>NC_064630.1:164774899-174774899 GCF_023864275.1 Schistocerca cancellata | reverse complement strand
TGTAACCAGTGTCTACCCTCACTGAGGGTAGTTAGCTTTCTTATCTGAGAAAGAGTTGTGGGTAGCACTTGCGATGCTCCTCAAATTCCTTCGCCATTCACTCTAACGCACACACAAACTAAATAACTAAATATCATTCATCTTTCATCATTTTAAAAATAAAAGTGTTCCAAGAAAAGTCTTTCATTCTACAGTTTTGTTAGGTGCTAAAGTTGGGGGGGGGGGGGCAGACGGCAGGGACGGGGCGTGGGTGGGGGGAGGGGAAAGCAGGGGTGGTGCTAGCTAAAGTCTAATTGCACTCAGGGGTAATGGTCTAAGAAAGGTTGGGAACCACAGCACTACACTGTGCAAGCATTCATCGCTGCCGTCTACACGACACAGTTACAAACACTTGACAGTTCCTGAAAGGTAAAACGAAGACAACGGCAAATTCTTCCACTAGAACCTTGGTCAGGACGACAGCGCGGGGATCTCGCATCTGCCTTCAACGTTCATTTACTATGGTTTTGACCGTGAACTTTTGTCACCCGGTGGCAACAACGCGTAATGCCCGCGACAGAAGACCCTCATCATGATACTACCTAGTTTAGTGTGAATGAAAATCAACAACCTATACAGCGCTAGCACAAAAAAGAAATAAATTGCCGGTCGGGGTGGCCGAGCGGTTCTAGGCGCTACAGTCTGGAACCGCGCGACCGCCACGGTCGCAGGTTCGAATCCTGCCTCGGGCATGGATGTGTGTGATGTCCTTAGGTTAGTTAGGTGTAAGTAGTTCTAACTTCTAGCGGACTAGTGACCTCAGAAGTTAAGTCCCATAGTGCTCAGAGCCACCTGAACAATTCTTGAAATAACAAATTAATGTTGTGGTTGCTCAGTATACATAATCTACGTAGCTGCAAATATTTTAATTTCGCCCACAACTCTAATAATATCTGGGTGCGCTCCTTCCAGGAAAGTGTATACAAGCACAGCCGTCATTTCTAAAGGGAGAGTCTCCAAGGATTTGCCTCCGTCGAGTAACTGGCCGAAAAACGAACGACAAGTATGCTCCGTCGGAACGACAGTGGTCGTAAGTCAGACTCTGCAGCTGTTGTTCTTGTTGTTGTAGTACTTGTCAGTTCGAATTTCTTTGATGCAGCTGTTCATCCTATTCTACGACGATGCGAGCCTCTCCATCTATGCATAACTCCTGCAATATACATCCACGTGATCCTCCTTACTGTTTTCAAGCTTTAGTTTCCCTCCGTTTTCCTCCTCCATATTTCCTCTCTTTACCAATCAACTATGGATCGATGCCTCAGGATTTAACGTATCAACTGATTTCTTTTGGTCAAATCGGGCCATCAATTTCTCCCCGATTCGATTCAGTATCTCCACCCATCTAATCTTCAGTATTCTTCTGTACCTTCATATTCTTAAAACGTCAAATCTCTTCTCGTCTGTACTCTTTATCATCGAAGTTTCACTTCCGTACAAAGCTACAGGTTGGACAATAAATTTCAGAAAATACTTCCGGAAGTCAACGTCGTGGTCTCCAATCCACAAAGGGTAGGGAGGCTTGCTGAATATAGATGTAATTGGAAAGACAGAGAGGAACTTGGGTTAATGAAAGAATATTACAGGGCACAACGAAATTACTACCAAAAGCGACTGCATGAAATAGTTGCGCATGAAAGGTTATATCAGGTAATGATAACACACTATGGAAATGATGAGAGCGTTATCGACGTTCAGATTGCAGTTTACATATACCGAAAGGATGAATGGAATTACCACTGCATTCATGAGAATTGGTTTATGACTACTTAAGCCAAGATGGCCGCGCTATCTTGGTGACTCGAGAGGACGACGGTTCAGATTTCCATCCAACCACCTAGATATACATTTTCCATATCTGCCTTAATTCGCTTAAGACAAATGCTGAGATAGTTCCCTTGATAGAGCACGGTCGATTTGCTCCCCTAATCAGAGCTTCTGCTCAGTGTCTCGTGATAGTGCTGTCGACGGGACGTTAACCACTAATCTTTCTTTCCTTTAGCTCATGGTCACAGCACCACCTCAGCTCCCATTAAAATATGTGAATTGTGTCGGAATATGTATGAAATAAAACACAGAACGCCTTGAAATCTCGACGCGGAAGGACATAAAATGAAGCAATGCGGAACTACAAGTATTGCAGATAGGAAACAGTTTCTGATGTTGCTGAGCAACAGTCATGCAATAATTTTTAAATAACACACCGCCATTTGACTTTATTATTGTTTGTTTAATTACGATCCGGGTTTCGGTCTCTTATGCCATTTTCAAGTGATTGAGTTTATGTCATTAACCTATATTGCAGGATATCAAGCTCAAAATTGGCAATAAATTAAGAAAAATATTGACTCCCCACGATATGCCAGATGTAAATTCACCGTCTTGTAGTGGGAGCACGACATATTTGACGTAATCCTATTATTATTTCCTAACCTTTTTACAAGATGCTGATTTTACATCTGGCATTTCGTGGGGAGCCAATATTTTTCTTAGTTTATGGCCAATTTTGAGCTTGATGTCCTGCAATGTATGTTAACGATATAAACTCTATCACTTGAAAATGGCATAAAAGGCCGAAACCTGGGTCGTAATTAAATAAACAACAATACAATCAAATGGCGGTGTGTTCATTTAAAAAATTGCACATGGACTACCAGTTCCACTGGGAACACAGGGCGTGATCATGATAGCCACAAAAACTTTTCATAATATTCTCATACATGTCAACATTTAAGAGGAGGAAATTAATATGTTTGGTTTATAGCCGGCCGTGGTGGTCTAGCGGTTCTGGCGCTGCAGTCCGGAACCGCGGGACTGCTACGGTCGCAGGTTCGAATCCTGCCTCGGGCATGGGTGTGTGTGATGGCCTTAGGTTGGTTAGGTTTAAGTAGTTCTAAGTTCTAGGGGACTTATGACCTAAGATGTTGAGTCCCATAGTGCTCAGAGCCATTTTAACCATTTTGTTTGGTTTATCGAGGCGACGTGAACGTACTATGGAAACGTGACATGCAGTACCCTAGATAGTGGAAGGAAGTGTGCACCTCGTCCCATAAGACGCTTTCAGTAAATTTGATGGCAGTACATAATATCGTTCCACAATGTTTTCGCCGTGTCGCGTTATTCTCGCTTAATGAGTTAATACGAAGGCAAGAGAGAGAGAGAGAGAGAGAGAGAGAGAGAGAGAGAGAGAGATTACAGCAGATGCGGACAAAGGAAAAAAGCTTTTCTGCTGTCAGATTGATTCATGAACGATGTGGTGCAGTTGAGCACCGGTTACTATTATTTATATTATTCACGACTTCATTAAGCACGTAAAATTTTTGTGTAAAACGCCAGAGATAAGTCAGTTTGTAAATCTGTCATCAGCGAAGAAGAAGGAACGCACATCGAATTACGGAAATTCTTAAAAAAGTTACACTCGACAGCGACAGAAAAATACCTACAGTAACGCTACGAATAACGTAATGTGTGGCATTATCTGATGCCATTCTAACTACTTTTACGTACGGCAGGTAAGCCAAGACTTTGTGAGTTCTGTTAGCTCTTTCCCTTGTCACCACCTGCCGTATTTAATTGCGTTGTATCTGAGCCTATGAGCGGAAGTTAGTCGTGTTTAAAACAAACGCAGATGTGAATCTTATTAATATTCAATACTGTATGAAAATCTACCATATTACTTCACGACACATTAAATTTCACGGACACAGCAATAAAACTACAGTGCGGAACATATTCGAAACTATTTAGAAGCCCAGCTATTCTGAAGTTGAAGAAGAGCCACAACATTTCATTTTCGCCGTCATGAAATGCAGGTTAAGGACGAGAAGATGAGAATCCTGGCCTAGTGCTCAGTCAACGACGTCGTCATTAGTGATGGAACATAAGCTCAGATAGGACACCTGTGGTGAAAGAAACCGACAGCATCATTACCAGAACACACGAGTTCCCCCTCCCCCCCCCCCCAAATCGATGAAATTAAATCATGAAAATACAGGTGCAGAAGTACGAACGGGGACTGGAGCCCAGCTACTGCTGAACATGAGTGAAGCGTCTTAAACACTGTGCCACCACATCCCGTCATAAGCACAACAAATGAGTAGTGCTATCTTTTACACGATGAATGTTTAGCAGTAGAATTGTCACCCACACTATGCTACACTCAGAAGAAATAAATTTAGAAACCTGTATATGTGGAGTGACTTTTACCGTAAAACAATTCATTTCTGTGTCCATCCTATTGTTATGTGCAGGTGTTTTTATTATATTTCGTTCCTTACTCTCTAGGCAAGCGAATCGAAAGGCAATCCGTAAATACAATTTACTGTTGAACACAACCGATCAGCGTACTGACTTCTCTCTACATATGACCTTTTTTTCCGACGTTATTGAACAGTACTCGTTCCTGCATTCTTCGGTGCTAGCGACGAAATCTTTTCCTATATGTGCACATTACTTCGCCAACACCACTACTGAAGGAATTACCTGCATTCGTAGCAAACCTCGGCATGTAAATCAACCGAGAGGCGCGTGTCGGAATGCAACTTGAGAATTGTCTAACGTGGCGATCAGAGAGCTTCTTGCTTCCATTGTGTATGACGAAAGGCAAGCACATGATCGTGAGACTTTTATTGTCCGAATGCCGTTGCCTTGTGTTTGCAGAAGCAAAATGTTTGGCATCCATGCCAGAAGGACATTGGCACGTGTCTTCAGTCAAGGCATTCTGCAGTTCGTCGTCCCAAGAAACGGCTGCTGAAGCACGGCAAGAAAATGGCTTTTAGTATAGGGGAAACAGTGAGACACGGAATATGTTTTTAATCCCCTCACGGACAGACGGACAGTTATTTGTGCGTAGTTTTGCTGGTGTTGTTTTTTGTGCAGACTGGTTTGATATAGTTGCCCAAGTTAGTCTACCATGGGCAACTCTCTTCATCTCTGAATAACTACTGCAACCGACATCACTTGAACCTGCTAACTATATTCATCCTTTCGTCTCACTTTATAGTTTATATCCCCCCCCCCCCTCCCACGCTCCAATACGACGCCGGAAACTACTGAGACTCATAGTTAAGCAACGGGAGCCTGGTATTGCACCAGGGCAGATAAACAGTAACACTTCGGTCATCACACATAGTGAAAAATACAGGCTAAACGTTTTTCTTTTTCCCCGACAGGTTAGGTTCAATACATCCGGTAGTAGTTTTAAAACAACGCAGCTATCGAGCTCGTAGAGACATACTTTGATGTTTAAACAAGGCATCTGGATCGATTTCTATAAGGAGGTCCATATTACAAGAAACTAAATATTTTAAGGAGGCTACAAACCAATTAACTTAACACAATGCTTTCTGGATTACTCTCGTCTTAAGGAAAGTACGTTGTTCCTCACTTAGTGGCGAGCTTCGCAACAGTCACTTACTTACATTTATCTCTTAGGAAAAAATCTGTGGATACGCTTTACTGAGGAAGAAAGTAAGTTCTAGATTAATTATGAGCAGTGAAGAACCGTAACTTTTTTAGTGAAAAGTCTGCTGCATTTAGCTTTCATCCCTATATGGAGGTTGTGAGTACAGAAGGAAAACAGTGACAGAGAGACACAGAATAGAGATTTTAATTGGGGGAAAAAGCAGCTCACTTTCTTTGTAATTCATCAGTGACTAGCTTCGCGCCTGATGATCGCTCGCGTAGACTGTACGGTCTGCAGGAATTTTTTCTTTTTCCTTAATCAAATTTTTCTATTGTTCACAAATTTCGACACCTTCTAAAGTATTTAAGCTACTTAAGGCCATGGAAGCATGGTCTTTTCAGAACGCACTTCTTATCAAAAAGCGATTCTGGTAGCTGGAGTCCAAGGTTTTTGTTAATCATGTCTTTTGCGTTATATGGTCATATTTCCGTAGAAACTTTCATCCCCTAACACACATTTCCTTATATCTAACAGAGAAGCGAAATGCCAATTTCCATGAATTTAGCTTTAAAAACTTTATATACTGTGGATTATTTTCTTTAAAAATTTCACCCCCTATTTCACCCCTAAGGAGCTTAATTCGCCAAAATAGTGAGACACGCACTCTCTTGTTTGTAATAGAGAAGTCAAATACCAATTTTTCATAGGTGTAGCTTTAAAAATGCTTTAGTAGTTCTTTAATAATGAGTTATTTTTTAAAAAAAGCTTTCATCTGCTATTTCACCGCCAAAGGGGTTGAATTTCCTAAAATGCTGAAACATTTCTGACCTAAAAACCAAATACCAATTTTCGTAGGTCTAGTTTCAAAACTGCCTTAATGGCGAGATTTTTCAAAAAAACCTTTCATCCCCTATTTCACCCCCTTAGAGGTGGAACATCAAAAAATCCCTTCTTAAACGACACCTACAGCAGAAGATCAAAACCCTCAACGAACTTCAAGTTTCTATTCTTAGTGGTTTGGGCTGGGCGACGATGAGACAATGAGTGATTCACTGAGTCAGGACGTAGTATTTTATGTATAGAGATGACACAGTCACAGAATTCAATTTCTTTAGTTCATCTCATGAATGAGAACTTCATTTTACAGGCGGATAGGCAGTATAATTTCGTTATTCATTACATACTTTCTGTTCGTACGTATCAGGATGGTGACTTGCTCAACGTAATCGTGAAAAGAAATCATTGGTTTCCGCTAGTTCCATGCACTTCATCATTCAGCGTATTAGTAATAGTTGAAATAAAATTTGAATTGAAATATTAATCGAACATTGACGTCAAAGTTCGCTAGATTTCTATCTGATTCTATGGTGAAAGCTTTCTTGAGGAACTTTATTGTCAGGATCGAAAGTAGCTACAACGATAAAAACTATTGTGGCGAACCTGAAGCAAAGCACAGTGGTATAGCTTCGAAGTTTTAATTACCGTGTTGGTAACTACACAAAAACAAGAAATATTTTATAAATTATACTATTTACGCTTTCACTTTATGCCTATCCAAATTTTACGAGTTTCGACATCATCGCGATGACTATCACAGCGATCGGTTCACTTCGTAACTTCATAATGTAAGAAAATATGATGATTGCCATTGCTGACCGAAATCGATTAATACTGTTAGCGATCAATGACTGAAAATAAAAGGAAAAAAATGTCGATTGTCTAATGATTCACAATTAATGTGCAACATTACTTTCAGGCTTCCAGAGTGAAGGGATACACATAACATCTTGGCTCTTCTTCGTGTCTATGGTCTACAATGTCGCCTTACTTTGCATTTTGTGTTGCGTTTTTATTTTATTAAGACGATGATCACGAAGTTCAAAAACACATACACCTGGTACATATCTTCAATTCATGTACAGGGTGACACATGTGCGACAAATATGACATATGATATACACGCTTATCTTCCTTTAATTCTGCGAAGTGCTTCTTAGTCGTTTCACACATGCACTGCGGTTTCCTTTTCTACTTGCGGGTACAACTGCGATTTCTACATCGGCAGTAGACAGACCAGTAAACGATAAACAGCTTTTCCAGAGAGTTTATCCCAAGCAGGTGCCCCATTTTAGGTTTTTTGGCCTGTCTGGTTCCACGAAGCGCCGACTTTGGAAGCGTCAGAAAAACGAGCTCGCTGGAAGGCTGCGCGAAGAGCAGCCTCTACTGAGCCAGAGCCATTAAAATAGATAAATACTTGACATCCTTGCCAGCAATTGGCCATATAAATTAAAACTCGCAAACACAACGAGCAGTAATGGCGTCATCCGCTGACCTCATTGCAATATATGTTTCAGCTGAGGCTCGCCGGCCGCGCCAGTACTGCCAACTGCGTCTCGTGGCTCGTGCGGGAGCACTTCTCGCCGACTTAAGCCCACTATCATCTAGCGATTACGAGAGGTGCGCTTTTAGCTAATTACAGCCAACACCGTCTCGCTTGCGACACCCAGTCTGGGGCGCCGGGTTCTGTCTGGAAATACAAGAATCTTCTCCCTGAGAGAACTGCGCTCGATACACGGCGCAGAAGTAGCCACGTTTCCTCCCATGGTGGTGGCGGAAAAGTATTTTCTTGGTGCTAAGGAGACACAAAACCAGACTGTATTTTTAAAAGAATGATACGAGACCGTTCAAGATAATATACAGGACATTATAAACTCTCCCAATAGCGAGTATTTAAAATTGGAAGGTGCATCACGAACTCAATGTATGTATGGTAACATAAAAAAACATTAAATTGTATTTCAAAACTGAAAATAACTTATTTGGAGAGTAATCGAGCTGTGTCGCAGCACGCTACAAAGTGCAAATTACAGTGATTCGTAGCGCCGAAAAATCTGTGATTGGTTAGGACAGTTTATTCAGAAACCTACATTAGTCTGTGACAGTCTACTGCTACCAATGTGTCTCCTAGACAGACTAACCTAACACAGGCGAAGACATTTTTAGTTCCTTATTCTAACATCATTAATTACAAGATGCTTAACCATAAAAAGATGAGGAAATGTGTGTTCCTTGGATTAAAAGAAAATACACATTATGATTCGAACATCATCACAAATACACTTTATTGGAATATAAGATTTATGAACAGACACTAGAGTTAAGTGAAAGAAGACAGCGTGTGCGTGTTAGGGAGGGGGGAGGAGATGCGGCGGGGGAGGGGGTGAGCGGAGAGAGAGAGAGAGAGAGAGAGAGAGAGAGAGAGAGAGAGGAGAGGGGGGGGGAGGCAGGGAGGGCGTGACAAAATGCGGGACGAGCTATTATGACTAATATACGGGTTCTGAGATCAATACCGATGTGGTACACAAAAACGATCTTTCTTGGCGGATAGTTTTCCTTTGAAAAGCGAATCAACGATAGAGGTATTATGCAAACTAATACCTGTGAGAAAACTTCTTGGTGATCTAGAGTCGAGGCAGAGGAATGAGTCTGCTGATTTCTGAAGTTTAATTAGGTCACCGTCTTAGCCCAGTCAATGCGAGTTACAGAACGCATACGTAAACGTCGAAAGAAGGGAATGCTTGTGCAAGCTGCGTTCTTGTGCGTGTCTTCGAGTCACGGCAGACTCGTAACTGAATCAGTAACGGTTTCGACCCTACGTCCGTCTGAGACGTCAAGGCGTGGGTGTCCTACGCAGGTATACACAAGTGGCTCTAAGGATACAGCTGTGGCTCCACGCACCTAGGAAACAGGCGTCTGATAACGTTACTAGTGACACGAAATGGTATGCCGAATAGTGGCGGGTAGTTTCCGAATTACCTGATTTTGTGTTTCCTATAGTACCAAGCGTTACAGCCGGCCGTGGTGGCCGAGCGGTTCTAGGCGCTACAGTCTGGAACCGCGCGACCGCTACGGTCGCAGGTTCGAATCCTGCCTCGGGCATGGATGTGTGTGATGTCCGTAGGTTAGTTAGGTTTAATTAGTTCTAAGTTCTAGGGGACTGATGACCTTAGAAGTTAAGTCCCATAGTGCTCAGAGCCATTTGAACCAAGCGTTACATTACTGTACCTGCCCTTGTAAATTTCACATCAGGCAAATACCATTCCTCAGCAGTGCACACACACCACTTTCTCAAACTGCACGGATGGTTTATCAGCTTGCTTACCCGTCCTCCGCCTGAAATAATTCGGACTGGTACCCAATAAATTTTATAAGTTCGGTAAAAGAGGAAAGTAGTTTATTTCTTTAATGACATAATGATATATCCAACGTGACATGACTTCTGCATAGTTATAGTAGTGGTTTTCTACATCTACGACTAAATCTACATCTGCGTGATTACATTTAACCTGTCTCTCTACCGTTCCACTCTCGAACGGCGCGCAGGAAAAACGAGAACTTACATTTTTCTGCGCGAGCCCTGATTTCTCTTATTTTATTCTGATGATCATTTCTTCCTATGTATCTGGGTGCCAACAGAATGTTTTCGCAATCGCAGGAGAAAACTGGTGATTGAAATTTCATGAGAAGATCCTGTAGCAACGAAAAACGCCTTTGTTTTAATGATTGCTACTCCACGTATCATGTCTTGTGGCACTATCTGTCCTATTTCGTGAAAATACAAAACGAGCCGCCCTTCTTTGAACTTTTTCGATGTCATCCGTCAGTCCAACCTGATGCGAATCCCACACTGCACATCAACACTCCGGAATAGGTCGGACAAGCGTGGTGTAAACAGTCTCTTTATCAGACCTGTTGCACCTTGTAAGTGTTCTGTCTTTGGTTTGCTCTACCCACAACATTATCCAAGTAATCGTTCCAATTTAGGATATCTGTAATTGTAATCCCTAAGTATTTAGCTGAATTTACAGCATTAAGGTTTGTATGACTTAGTGCGTAATCGAAATTTTGCGGATGTCTTTTAGTACTCATGTGAATAACTTCACAGTTTTCTTTATTCAGGGTCAACTGCCACTTTACGCACCATACAGGTATCTTACGTAAATCATTTTGCAATTCGTTTAGGTCGTCTGATGACTTTACAGGACAGTAAATGACAACATTATCTGCAAACAATCTAATAGGACTAGTCAGATTGTCTCCAAGCCGTTAATATCGATCAGGAACAACCGAGGGCCTATAACGCTTCCTTGGGGAACGCCAGACATTACTTCTGTTTTACTCGATGACTTTCCGTCTGTTACTACGAACTGTGGCCTTTTTGATAGAAAATCACGAATCAAGTCGCACAACTGAGGCGATATTCCATACGCACGTAGTCTGGTTAGAAGACGCTTGTGAGGAACGGTGTCGGAAGCTTTCTGGAAATCTAAAAATATGGAATCAATCTGACATCCCCTGCAGATAGCACTCATTACCTCATGAGTATAAAGAGCTAGTTGTGTTTCACAAGAACAATGTTTTCTGAAACCGTGCTCACTATGTGTCAGTAAGTCGGTGTCTTCTACATAATTTGGTAACATCAAATATAGAATTAAGTATTAGGAAGTCTTTTCTGAAGGTATTTGAGAGTGTTGCCATGTATGGAAGTAAAACATGGACGACAAACAGTTTACTCAAAAAAATATAACCTTTCGAAACATAGGCTACAGAAGAATGCTGAAGATTAGACGGGTATATCACATAACTAAGGAGGAGTTTACTGAATAGAATTGGTGAGACAAGAAATTTTTGGCACAACTTGAAAGAAGGAATCAATTCATACGACACATTCTGATTCATCAAGGGGTCACCAGTTTAGTATTGGAGGGAAGTGTGGGGGGTAAAACTCGTACAGGGAGACCAAGAGATGAATGCAGTGAACAGATTCAGAAGGATGTAGGTTGCAGTAGTTATTAGGAGGTAAAGAGGCTCGCACAGGTTAGAGTAGCATGGAGAGCTGCACCAAACCGTCTTCGGACTGAAGACCACAACAACTACTTCGTGTGATAATGGTGCAGGTACTTCTACGATGGGAGGGATGGAAAACTTAAAAAGTAACTGTGCGATCACGTCACACAATGAATCAAATGTCTCCACTGTAGCTCTTTGTCAAGTGAGTACAATGTAATAAGAAGCACCACAGAACACAGGCGCCGGACAACTTAGCACAACACACTTTGACAAGGCACTGCAAAGAAGGAGTCACCTGAAGTGGTGTAGAAAAATTGTCCTGTATGTATTTTTAGCGTATACAGTAGGCTTTGCAACACTAAACAAACATTTTCAGTGGTTTCGATTTTGAACAACATATATAATGCATGTAATTATATAATTAATCAATGAAATTAATGCAGTTGATATTCTACAGTACATGCTACCAAGCAAGGTGGCACTTACGATACTGGACTCTCACTCGGATGGGGCAGGATTCAAATACCTGACCGGCCATTCGATTTCAGGATTTGCGTCGTACATCGAGGATAGTCCCTCTCAAAAGGACGCATTCTATTTCCTTACCCGTCCTTGTCATTGTCCTCTCACAAAAGTGTCAGTCTCTAATAACTTCATTGTCGATGGTATATTACACATTCTGTCTTGCAAAAAGTAATCTTGTCGAGGTTGATTAACCCCCTTGCAACTGGAAACGATTTCTGTCTTTCGGCAATAGCTCTGGTCATATACGTATACTTACTAATGATCGGCGCACAACGATCTGAATCTTCTTATCTGAATGTAAATCGTGTGCTTCTGGTAAACATCCTTCCGGCTGAACCTCTTATGCTTGTTTTGTATTTAATTATTTGCCCAAATGGACAAGGTCGTCTTCGAAGAACTGAAGGTTTTTTATTTTCTATATTTAATTTTTAATATATTTTTTCAGGTAGCTCTCAGTGCCATGGGAGTCGTGCAAAAAGCTTTCCAATTGCGTGTATTCGGGAGGAAATTACCAATACTGTTATTTGTCTGAAAATAACGATCGGAGCCAAGGCTCTACGTTATACCAGGTTGGAAAGTTGCTGATATAGCTTAAGGCATAGCACGGTGAAGCTGCGAGACAGGGAGGATCCATGCATCGGATCACACAAGCAAACAAGAGTTGTGAATTTCAACATTCATGTGGGCAAAGAAGAGCGTCACACATACAATAAACATATAGTAGAAAACGAAAAACAAAGAATAATATCTGTACAATTGACAAATGGCTCTGAGCACTATGGGACTTAACATCTGTGGTCATCAGTCCCCTAGAACTTAGAACTAATTAAACCTAACTAATCTAAGGAAATCACACACATCCATGCCCGAGGCAGGATTCGAACCTGCGACCGTAGCGGTCACGCGGTTCCAGACTGAAGAGCCTAGAACCGCACGGCCACACCGGCCGGCGTACAATTGACAGTTGGGTGGTGCAAACAGCGTCCTCCTTAGGCTATAATACCCCATGGTGTCTACTGAGAGTGACAAAATAAATAGCCATTTGACTTAATGGTACCAACGACTTTACAGTCGCTCTAAGAGATAATGTAGGACGTATGAGTGGATGCAGTACGAAATATGATCGCAAAATGTACTCCCTCAGAACTAAAAAAATTGGAACTTAGCAAGAATGGTAGGGTTAATAAATACAAGCACCGTCCCAAACTTGTTCAATGTCATAGTGCTCATTGTACCAAACTGCCTGTCTATCGAAGGACATAACCTGAGAATGAAAATGAAGACTGGGTTTAACGACCCACTGACATCGAGGTCATTAGAGGCGGAGCATAAGTTCGGATTGTGTCAAGGATGGAAAAGGAAATCGGACGTGCTCTCTCGAACGAACCATCCCGGCATTTTCCTGGACAAATTTAGAGAAATTACGGAAAACCTAAATGTGAATGGCCGGACGCGGGTTTGAACCGTCGTCCTCTCGAATGCAAGTGCAGTGTGAAAACCATTGTGCCACCTCACTCGGTTCGAGAATAAAATGACTGGATGAAATAGTGTAAAAGTGAGGCATTTTGATAAATAAATACGAGTACCAGAAATACCCGTAGCCAAGGTATCTTCAATAATCGAATCCTGAACGGTGTAAATGTTCGAACCGAACAATTAGACGCCTAAAAATGTTTCCATAACGGTATATGAGAAAGTTTTGCAAAATTACTATGTCCGGAAAAACTGCAGCGAGTCCTTCACCACGATCAGGGGAGGCTTCATGGAGGCTACGAGGCGCCAAGTAACAACACCCGCTAAGAGAACAGAAAAAAAAACAGTGCTGCAATTCCGCGGAGATTTGGATGTAAACAAAGGTCCCAAAGGAGCCGAACGAAATATTGCAGACGCGCGGTGACTGATTTGAAGACAGACACTGTAATGAAAAAGATTTCGTTTAGCACCATAACGATGTCTGCAATATTTTCAAAATGAATAGGAAAAGTAACAGATTATACAAATGTTGAATTCTGTGACACAACCTGCTCCACATGTTTTATATACGAGGATACAGTCTCGTATACAGCGACTTTTCACTAAAGAATATGAGAAGGAAAGACGAGTGACTCTTCAAATTGCTCACTTCCGTCGTTCGACCAGCATGCTACTAAACATGGCCTTCGAGGGTAAAGAAAGGTGGCGATGTGAATTTTAAAGTCTGGATTGAGATTCAATTAAAACACGATTCAGATAAAAGGGGACGAAGTAGGACAGCAAAGGGGCTGGTAAAACAAAGAAATTTCTGCTGTCCTGTCTACGCACTGCTTGAGAACTTGGGTGAAATTCCGGATACACCCGTGCATGCGCTACACACAACGCCGTAATACCCGGCAGAGGGTACAAATTACAACGCCAGTAGCGGCTACAAGGCGTTTCCGTTTCATTCACTGAGTGGGCGTGAGAAAAGCATTGTTCAACGTTTCCGCGCGTGGTATAGAGTCTCACACGTTATCTTTTAACCCCTGAGCGGAAAATCATTTTCAGACAGCCTACATGCCAATGTTTACGGGAGCTCCACTGGCGATTTCTCTTGTGGCAATGTGCACTTTTCTTACACTTTTTGTCGCTTCAGTTATGCAACGTCATCGGTGCAGAACAAAATAACGAAGAGGCACTGCCAGTAATTTTTCCATTTAGTGTCAATGTGGTGCAGTCAAGATATATTTCCTAGTATCAAATGCGTTTCTCTACATGACGAACTGCTTACGAAATGGGCAGTAAAATCGTCAACGGAAGACTTTTGGAACACCAGAGGGGGTTTCCAAGAAGCTGTTCCACTACGGACGATGTTTTCGTTTTAACGTTAGTAAATGAGGAAAAAATCCAGTTAATTTACAGACACAATTCTTATTCATAACTAGGTAAAAGAACTTCATAATATTGGCAGAAATTTTGGTGCGCGAAATAATGTCTGAAAGACAGAAGCGTCTGAGCCAAAATTTGTCTCACAAAATGAAATAGAAGTGAAAGTACTTCAACAAAAAAGCTGAAGAAAAACGTGGAATGAGCTGCAGCTTAACTCACTAACCACGCTCCAATTACAAGCGGAACATCGAACAGCAAATGGGCAAAAAACCAATATCGGAGTTTATCCAAAATAATAAGCCACTTTAAAGAGACTCAAAATTCAGAATGTTTGGGATCTAGTACAAGCTACGAAGTAAGACTCAACAGTGGACAATTAAGAAGGTTCAATACCAGGTCAATCAAATATATATCGAAGGACATGGCATTTAAATTTTTATAAAACTACGACAGTTGACGTATTTATGTATGGTTCTGAAGCTGATGAGCATTCAGGCACCAACAGTGTAATTCTGAAGGATCGTGAGAAGACATCATTTAGACTACCACGCAAATAACGACGTCCAATAACAGAAGGGATAAATCTGAAGCCACTACTAATTTAGGTATCAGCAGACATGTACCGTTGGCAGCAACACGTCCCAAGGAGACAGTAAAAAAAGACTACATTAAGCAGTAAAAGATTTAAATCCAGCGACGAAAACAATTACAGAAAACACAAGCGACAAAGTGACCGGAATAAATTGGAAGGCTAAACCAGAACGCAAAGTGTTGACAAGGTACAATCTCACGCCGCCAGCTACATTCATTAGAGTTACACCTGTCTCGCTAATATATATAGCAAATCACTTATTTCAACAATATACTGCACGAAAACGGTAACAAAATAAAATAATGCGAGCGCAACGAAAGCCCGGCGAGTGTGTGGAGTAGATCATACGCAACAAAAGGAACATCACCTCTCAAAAGGTTAACAAATTAATAGACTCCTTCAGAAATTAAAACTACCGAAATACAGTACTGCACCGACGCGATTGATTCCATTAGCGTCCCCGGTTACATATGTAGAAGATTTTTCTTCATTTCTTTTTTAAAAACGCTGCAGTTTCAGTTTTCCCACTAAGTCTTCTTTGGAAATTGCAACACCGAAACACACTGCTGTAGAATGTATTTTACAGTACTGACAAAGTAAAAAGGTTCTTCCTTTAACATTATTTACACTTTATCGTTTACAAATTTCAAGCTAAATATTATTACGAATGTGTTTGATAAACAACATACAATGCATAATCGTAATCGCCTTCAAGCACAGTTTACAAGAGTAACAAATTTATTTCAGGGAATATATTCATTTTCCAGTGTCTAATCATGGAGACACTGAAGAACGTTATACATGTTAACCCATACAGTGCCATTACCTCTACGGATGAACGGTGAATACACAGTTCAGAAATACATACATTATGAGTAAACGGTAGAACACTTACATGATTAGCAAACAGGAATGCAACTCGTGGTGTCTTTGATGAGAAGTTTGAAAATATTTTGTTTTTACTAACGTCTTAGTATTCTGACTTCTATAAATGAACATGGAAAACAGACAAGTTGCCATGCTGTAAATATTTCATAAAACTTACCTGATTCCATCACTGTGGTGCAAGAGTGCCGAGATTCTCTCTTGAGATTAAAAAAAATGGTTTATCGTGTTTCAACTATCATTTATTACTCCAGAGATCAGCAGCTAATCAAAGATACACTATTGCTAAAAATCAATCTACAGATCCACCAGAAACAAATGAATATGCCAGCGGTAAAGATTTGAACGTGTTAAGCGCAAATCATCAAAACTATAATTTCGTCATAACCTCTTGTTACCACGCTCTCTTTACAATAAGACATGGCGTCCTATGATTATTATTTGGTTTGTGAACTAGATTCCGCTAGCGAACAAGTGGACTCTCTTGTACAATTTCTATACAGTTTCCAAGTGTAAAACTAGAAGGATGTTTTGCGACAGATGCTTTGGACCGAAAAATTAAGATATTTTACAGACATATACACAAAAATAAGCCTCTATAATTCCGTTACTTGGAAATTACTTGAAGACAATCTAAGCGACATTGTGGCGGGTACTCACAGTCTAAACATAGTGAAATATACCCTAACACACAGAAAATTCCAATGACGTCATGTGTTACAGATGTTCAATTCACATCTGTCCGGGAGATGAAGAAATGAGTGACATTTTGTTTGGCGAAACACACACAGTGTCACAGTTACTGTTACAATGTAAGACTTTGGAAGAGAACACTGGCTGTGAAACACCAGGTACAAGAGCAGAACATACTCTGTTAGAAGACTTTCGCAGCACACCTGAAATCCTGATAAGATCCAACTTCTAAAAGACGAAAAGTTCGCAAGCGTGAACAGTAAAGTTGTAGCATTGCCGTGTCACGACATGAAGTGAAGCACACGTAAAATACGAAAAGGAAGGAAGATTTGGACTTAACGTCCAGTCGACAACGAGGTCATCAGAGACGGAGCACAAGGTCAGATAGTTACAAGTAAGGATGGGCAAGGCCGTAGCCGGGGGCCGGGGAGTGGAGTGGGGGCGGGCAGGGGCCCAGAACCCCGTATATACTAAATGAAATTACACACAACTTAGTTGCCGTGTAGTGAAATCGAAAGATATTTCGATTGTCAATCATACGACGAAAAAGCGATACGCTCTATTATCGATAATCAGGAAGGCCAAAAAAGATTTAAATTATCTATGCATCCATAGTATTATCGGCTATCGCCCATCCCTATTTTGGCAGAGACCATTTGTTGGTCTCTCTACTGGGCTCAGTTGTTTTGTTAATCAATTCGGTTGTTACTAGCAGTTGAATTTAATGTAAGTGCTACCACTTATTGTTTTTGTGCCATGTCCTATTGTGATACTTTCTGATTGTGGATAAGTTTGCAGCAAGGAAGAAGAGGAAAATCGATTTCGATTCATCCGCTAACGTTACGATAAGGTAAAAATATGTACGCACTACTATAACAGCCTAATTACCTATCTACAGCTGTCTATTGTTAGCACTGGATTCGTTATTTGTAGATTGGTAGGACTTTGGGGTTGCAATATTTCAGTATTTCACAACGAGAGGAGCGGTAAATATCATTAGAAACAACATTAAGTTATTCGTCTTTTGGATCTGCAGCTCTTGTCTTTCTTTCCGTGCTTGCAGTTAAATTACTGGATATAGGTTCCACCTTTTATGGAGAAAAAAAAAATGTTTTTCTTATTACTCTAGTATGTTTCGGCACCTTTGCGCCATCATCAGTGGCTTTTTTTATGATTTTGCAGGACCATCTGTATGGTGTCCTGCACTGATGGCATGTCATGTTCCGTTGTGACTGATCCTTCTCGTTTCGTGTTCTGATGTCACTGCACACATATATCCTGTATAAACGTCCTTTGTGTAATTTCGTTTTTACGAACGGCTTCTCACTTCTCAAAATGCGGAGGCCACTATGTTGTTGTGTTTCCTGACCCTGTCGGCATTCATTAAATTAAAATCAGTGCATAAAAAAAACACTTGGATTTGTCGTTGTCGCCCAAAAGTCGCGTTGAGCAACAAAAATATCGTGCAAACAGATATGGTTGCATTTCTTTAAAAAATTTACTCAACATTCTATCATTAGTAGCCCAAATGGTGAAATATCGCTCAATGTGGCCACCTAGGCGGCACTCAACTATAAAAGTCCATTCCGGTATGGAACGATGGGGAGACGCTTTTGGCGAGCGGAAGGGGTACGGGATGACAGCACATTCTATAGTTCGTTTGTGCGTTCTTGTTACCGAGGGCTGCTTGAATTCGTCCGAGAAGACTGGGCTCTGCATCCTTCCCTCCCCCTTTCGTCTAACATCTATCTGCGCACTTTAATACTGTATCGACTGAAGCCAGTGATTCCATGCACAATTCAATCTTAAAATATGCATGTATTCATGCACTATCAAATGACTAAACATGCACAATTGAAGGGAAAAAAAAAACATGCTGTGTCAGAATTCAGTCTTTTGTTGTGCTAACTTTTATTCTAAAACAAGTACAACAACCAGTTTTCCCAAATTCTCCTCCATCTTGGGGTGACTCTGCGTGTTGGGTCGCTGAGCTAGCCATCCCTGGAGTCGGGAGGCGAGATTTCTTGGAAACATCTGCCACCAATCTTGAAAATGATTTTCTGAGGTTTCCCGTTTTCAATTTGGGCAAATGCCAGGGTTGGTCCCTTACTATAGGCCACAGCCAGTTCCTTCCGACTACTTTCTTTTCATGAAAGATTCCATTTCCCTTAAAGATGCAGCACCTTGGCTTAAGCAAGAGAGCTGCGTCGGAGGCAAGCCGAGCATCTCTTTGCGGAGTCTCGGCTCTAAAAGGTATATGATAAATAAACAATAATTCAAATTCCTCTCATATAGGCTCATGCATTTATATTTTATGCAGAAAATGATCTTACTTACATTGCATGAAGTGGTAGACGCATACTTAAATGAGGAAATTTGGGAAAGTGTAAGGGTGAATGATTTCGGACCCTCTGCATTTTCGCTACCAAAATTATTCTTGTTTCTCTGTCGAACAGAGACCTCTCTATTCAAAAAGGCCGGTTGCTAATAATTATGGTGTCCCAAAAAATTAGCGCTCGTCCGGTCACAATCATTTACTCAGCTCAAATCCAGACCGAAAGAAGAGGAGTTAAAATGACTTCGAAGGGTGACTGCTTGTTAGTGGATAGCCGAAATGCAGAACTCCTATATAAGGATATGCCCTTTTCGTGAAAACTCCGAGATTATTATCGAATAACATAATTTATCGTTGTTCTGGAATTTTTAAGGATAAATGAAAAATGTTTGTCTCCTTAAGGTCCTCTGTAACAAAACGAACCCCCCTCCCCTGCCCTTTGACAAAATCTTGGCTACGTCCTTGGGATGGGGAAGGAAATCGGACATGCTCCTTCGAAGGAACCATCCTGCCATTTACCTGGAGCGATTCAGGGAAATCACAGAAAATCTAATCAGGATGGTCGGACGTGGATTGCACCGTTGTCCTCGTGAAAACGAGTCCAGTGTGCTAACCGCTGCACCCTGTCGCTCGGTTACGTACAGTAAGAACTATGGGCGTAAAACATGCCTCCGATATCCTCAGGACTTTCCGAGGTTAACTTCCGAGGGAGGAGGTTCAGAATTATTTTTCATGCCGTGCGACAGTGCAAAGTAATAAGAAAAACTCAAAAACATGGCTCCATATACGATATTTCTAAGAACGGAAGAAAATAACCCGATCGCTTAAGTCTCCTTTCAGACTGCACTATGTATGGTTCGCCAAGGGCCCCTTCTTTTGGTCGCAATTTCTTAACTTTTTTTTTTTTTCCAAATCCATGCAACTGAGACGTATATAGCTTAGCTTGTTTAGGTTACCAATGCTACTAGATATTTGCTATCGTTCTCTATGTGTTTCTCAGACCACTGGCCAAAATCAGCGGACATCATGCAGTCATCATTGCGAAAGTGGAGGAATGAAATTTCATCCAGTAACGCGTTCTGTCACTAGACGCATGATGTGTCTTCTCAAGGGCGGAATGCATGTCTTGCTCTGCCGATTCTTCCTTTTACTGCCACAAACGGTATTTCCTCGCGGTCGCGCATGATCTCCCATCAACAATGTTTCGTGTGACTGTAAAGAGAATAAATTTCGTCTGGTTATATGCGACGTGAAATGGTTTGAGAGTTTTAATTTTAGTTCCAAGCTTAGCGTTAATTTTCAGATTCTTTGCATTTATTGCCGTAGAAATGGTCCACATATACGACGCATTTTTCACTTGTAGGACCTGTCTCATTGTAACAGCCGAAGGCAGTCAGAGATCACCGATTACCGCCCCAATGACATCACGATCATCAGGGAATGAGCGCTGGTTCATTGAGACCAGGAAGAGGAGAATAATCGGCCTTGGTCTTTCTCGGGAGACCATTGCTGCGATCGCCACAAGTAAAATCCAAGTACGGACAAAAATCGCAGTAGGTGTCGGCCCTTTGAGGATTGGAAACTTAACGTCCCCCCCCCCCCCCCCCCACACACACACAAACAAGACCACGCCGGTTGAATGGCCACAAGGAAAGCTGAAACTTGCTCCTTTATTTCAAATAAGATTAGAAACGAATCGGCTCTTATTTCTACATTTTCCCTTTTATGTTGCTTTTAATGGACAATAAAACATATATTTACTCAATCTAAACTTTTAAATGCTTTATAAAACAGGGAACTATCAAAAATGGATAGTCATATATAGTGTGATTGCATTCTGTGCTTGCTGGTTAGTGATTTGTACAAAATAATAGTTATGCAGGATTTAAAAACAGAATTCATTTTACAAGAGAGGTCCTGCCATACTGTGTCTTCTGAAGAAAACGAACAAGCAGTGAGACTTCGTTTCATCATCAACAAATTGTAGAACTTTGTACATACACACAAATTTCCAGGACTCCTATGAAAGGATAAATTAAACAAACAAATAACCTCAAGAGAGAGTTCCAATACCGGATGTTTCAAGACGAATATCGGGGTTTTAAGCCTTTGACGCATTTATTACATTCAACTTATAACTATACATAACACTTCAAATGAAAGAGGAAATCAAACAGTTCTGTTTGTATACCAGTGCACATGCACTCTTCCGTTAGAGAGCGCTAGTAGTGAAGATGGCGACTAGTGAGCAGGAAGATCTTTGAGTTTTACAATTGGCAAGGATTGAATCTGTTGCTATAGTCCAACGTGCAGTCGGCATTACGTTCCATTGTAATCCTCCAAATGATAACAACATCCGTCGTTGGTACCATCAGTTTGAAGACACGGGCTATTTTCGCAAAGGGGAGAATACGGCATGGCCGAGAGCGACTGAAGAACGTGTTGAACGAGTAGCCCCCACGAAATCTCTTCGTAGTAGTGAATTGACAATTCCAGTGACGCCTGTATGGAGACTTTTAAGGTGACGCGTACAACTACGCCTTTATCGTCTTCAGCTGTTACAAGCTCTAAAAGCCTACACACTACGGCTTAAGAGCCAACTTCGCAAACGAAATGTTACTGCATGACGACGACCATTTCTGGATCGTGTCATCTTTAGTGATGAGTAGGCGTTTCACTTACGTAGAAATGTGAACAGACACAATGAACGCATTTGGGAATCAGCAAATCCGCGATAATTTCTTCAGATTTCGCTTTTTCAAGAGTGCAAGGATCAGTACACCTGCATTTTTGAACCTGATAATATTTAAAGTTTTAAACTGATCTACTTAAACAGGTAAAAATTTTCGTTTTGTAAATAAAAACCACCTTTCCTTGTTGCAATGTATTTTATCTCATCCATACGCGTTTCATCTTTTACTTTAAGGCATCTTCAGTGGGATCTAGAATGATACTGTTTTGATATGTGATATTTGTAGATTATACACAGTTGAAAACATTTACAAGTATCACATATCAAAACAAAACTGTATCATTTTACATACCACAGAAGACGCCTTAATGTAAAGGGTGAAACGCGTCTGGAAGAAATAAAATACGTTGCAGCAAGAAGGCAGTTTTTATTTACATAACGAATATTTCTGTGCTTGCTACGGATGATGGCCACGCAAACAAACTTGAGATATAAATTCTTTTGAGAAAGCTCGTTTGGACTTACTTGAAGACAATGCCTGAAAATATCTGCCTAGATCCTAAATTATGCGAAGCATGATCTGAAATTTTTTTTTTACGTAAACTGGAATTTACCATGTGGTGATTGCAGATCGATTAAAGACAGTCACAGGCTCTTGACAGTTTTCTTGTCTGTCAATGGCAACCAAACCGTCGAAATTAAGAGCATTTACGACGGTATTTTCCAATTTCTTTATGTTAGTGTAATGAAATAAAGGCAAATACAAACTTGGATGCTGTGGAAATTAGTTACGCGTATTAAAATTCCTGATATTATTATCACATACATACATCATGTAGTTGAGATCACTGATGATCTGCGACCGTGTTTCCACGGAGATTATGTATTACGTCTAGTTTTTGTCTTGTAAGGTACAGTGAACTTTGTTGACTGTTTATTGTCTTGCGTAATTAAGAAACACACTAATGGCTGCTGAAGGCAGAGTACGTCGTCATACCAGATATCTATGCTGCATAGCCCGCCCACGCACGTACAACGCTTAATGAGAACTAATGCTTGACGCGCATCCCACGTCACGCACCTTACTGTTAAATTTATTGTCACAACGCCAACACAGCTACATTTCATGCGATGGCCGGCCACCGTTCCCACGAAGTCATTTTGCAACGCAGTGTATGGTATTTAGTATTTGATTACCAACGTTAGTTCTCTCGGCACAAATGGGACTTACGCCAAAAACAAGGGATACTCTCATCACCCTTCACTTTTATTGTCTATAACGTTTATGAATTACAATTGGCTGTTTATTTCATACTTTTCATTCTCTACTGCAAACAGTTGGGCAAGCCATTTGACATCCGGTGCATTATGTAGTAGTGATTCGTTTCAGCCAGTAACCAAGTGAGATGGTATGGGGCAGAGGAGCTGCCTATTGGGAGGAAATTGTAGAGAATTACCAGTTTCAGCATTTGCCTTAAAATCAACGGAAACCTCCCGAAAGCCTTGGTCGGAATGGCAGTTTGGAAGCAATTTCATTTACTTCTGGGACAATATAGTCAAAGACTTATCTTTCACTCCATATCTGAATGAGATGGCGGGCTGGGGTAGGGCGAAACTCTTTTCAGCCAGTTATTTTTGATGCTATTTTGGAAGTATTTATTTGGGTACTTATTTGGTTACGATGATGATGGTAACGAAGGCTGAAATGCAGCAGTGGAGCAACGAATATGGTCATAAATTTATCACTTAATGCCGGCATTCGCCTTACGGCTGAGGAATTCCTCCCTATACAAAAACTTCAGCTGTGATTGTTCGCCTTGTGTCGTGGGACTAGGCGCCGTTTTACTTTCTACAGCCTAACGTATTGTTAATAATGCCTGTTAGGGGGCAACTTTTTTGTGCTACATACTTCCATGTTCTCATCTGTATAATTGATATAAGAAGGTTCTCGTTTATTTTCCATTGTTTGCGAGTGACTGGTGCAATTCTTATGTAGCTTCGAGAATGACGCGAACGAGGAGTAACTGTACTTGATGTGAGGAAAATTGAAGGTTCTAGGTTTGTACTGAAGGAACTATTTGGTGGACCCAGCATGCTTTAATCTGCTGAGATCATATCTAGCACATTGCTCTTTGAGTCTGTTCTATACTCTTGTGAGTCTGTTCTGCATTTACTTTGTACTGAGAAAATGTCGCAATGAGGCAGTAGGGAAGACGTAACATTTCAGGTTACCTGACACGTCAATACGAAAATTTCATCTCCAGCACTGACTATGTTGAGTATCAACGGGCAACGTTCAATAGCATCGTAGAATACGATGCTAGGCATGTATGTGGCGAGTAATATTGTGAAGGATGCAAAAGAACCACCATGGTTCGACAACGATGTTAGAAAGCTGCTACGAAGGCGGAAGAGAGCTTCAGTGCAAATTCACACTTAGCCAAAGTCTCACAAACAAAAACTAAACGACGTCAAAATAAGTGGACTGAGGGCTATGCGTGAAGTGTTCAACGAATTCGAAAGTCAAATTCTATCTACCGACTTGAGAGAAAATCCTAAGAAGTTTTGGTCTTATTTTAAATCATGAAATGGATCGAAGGTGTTTCTCCGGGCACTCCATGAGCACTGTGACTTCGAAACAGAGGATGACACAGAGAGGGCCGAAATACCGTCTTTTTTCCAAATTGTCCCACAGACGAAAATCGCACTGCAGTTTCTCCTTTGAATCGTCACACGAACGAGAAAATCATAGGTCTCACGAAGAGTGAAGCGTTCCCAACTATTGGAAATAAAGCACACGTCACTCCCGTTTTCAAGAAGGGTTGTCGCACGGATACTGAAACTACAGGCCTGTATCTCTGACGTCGGTCTGTTGTAGAATTTTGGAACATGTTTTATGATCGCGTATCATGACATTTCTGAAGGCCGATAATCCGCTTAGTAAGAACCAATACGGCCTCCGACTGCGTGCAATTCAGCTCGTCGACGAGTCCCTGAAAGCAGTAGACACAGGTGACAGGTAGAAGCGGTGTTCCTCGACTTCTGCAAAGCGGTCGTTAAACTTCCGCGCTGCCGCCTGATGAATAAAATACGAACGTACAGAGTGTCAGACTAAAATGTGTGACAGAAAAGTTTCTAGCACACAAAACACAACATATCATTCTGAACGGAAATAAGTTTTCAGACGATGATGCAACTGAGCTTTGTAAGACCATAACTTTTCACAACATATATAAATGACCCAGGAAATAACGTCGATATTCGATGACGCTTGTCGCGGATGATGCTGTTGTAGGCAGGGAAGCCGCGACGCTAGAAAACTGCAGAGAATCGCAGGAAGATCTACAGAGGGCCGCCGCGTGGTGCTCGGAGTGCCAATTGATCGTCAATACAAACAAATGTAGCGTATCGGGAATACTTAAACAGAAAGAGCCTTTACTTTACGATTACAAAATTGCAGAATAATCACTGAAGCAAGAGTGGAAGCAGTTACTTCCATCAAGTATGTAACAGTATCCGTATGAAGCGATCTGAATTAGACAAGAAAATAAAATTAATTGCGGGTTAGGCAGATTCCAGACAGACTCATAGGAAGAATTTTCAGGAAATTAAAGGAAGTAGCTTAAAAACACTCGTTAGACCAATACTTTAATACTGCTCGTCAGTCTGCGAACCAGATACGACTGACAGAGGAAATACAGAAGATCCAATGAAGAGCAGCACGTTTAGTTTCATTTAGTAAGCGCGAAAGAATCATTGAGATGTCAGCCAACTCCAACGGCAGACGCTGCAAAGGAGGCGTTCTATATCACGGTATGATCTACTGTTAAAATTCCGATAGCCTAAGTTCCTAAAGCGTCAACAAATATATTACGGCATCCTGCGTGGACCTCGCGAAACGACCATGAAGGTAGAATTCCAGAGGTTCGAGACCGCCCGGGGGCTTACCAGAAATTGTTCTTCCCGCGATCCACATTGACTGGAGGAGGAAAACGGGGGAAAGAGACAGTGGTACACGAAACAGCCTCCGCCACACATCGTAATGTGTTATGCTGAGCATAGATGTAGATGTACCTAGGTTTCCAACTATCGGTAGCATCCTCCTGCTTGAAGATATCATCATCTTAGTAGGACTATGTGACATTACATGTTCAAGTATAGGGTGAATGAACATCTTGGATGTGAACTATTACACTGCTGCATCCGCACCAAGGATTCTATATTTACCAAGCAGTATTAGGTTTATTCTGTTTTCAGATTTTCTTATTTTTTTCTGTTCAAAAACAGTTTGACAGTTCGTCCAACTAAATTTTTTATCTTGTCGGATGACTTTTTTTTGTCCCCAGAGACGAATTTTTCGTTTTTGTGGTTTCTATGCTTGTAAATTAGTGAGGTGTCGGTGCTGAAACAATATTAACTTCTGTGTCAGGTTTTATCCTCCACTTGCTTAGCTAAGACCTATTCTGTTTATATGGTCGTGGGCCTGTTCGTTAATGCTGGCACAAGACAAAAGTATGCAGTATCGTCAACGTATAAAGACATTCCTGATTCCTTTATTCCACCACTGAGGTCTTCGAATGTTAACTATATAGTTTACATGTAGTACCGGATACGTGACTGCTCCCCGAAGTACCCCTGCGTTTAGTGTGAAATATGTCGACAGTTGATCGACACCGACTTTTACCCTCGTATCACAGATAAAACATACTATTAACTGCACGATTTCGCTTTGGAAGTTGAAACGTAGTATTTTAAAGAGTAATCCAGCATGTCACACCTTATCGAACGCGCGTTCAATGTACAAGAAGGGTGCTGCTGTTGCAACTCTCTTGTCACATCCTACTGTCGCTTTACCTTACCTTAGAGTAGACAGTGGTATGGCTGCTCCTGAACTCGGTTTGTTCTTGTGGGGCAGTACTTGTTTGTTCTGTGAATTGTTGTAGTCTCTAGCTAATAACTGTTCCCAAAATTTTCCGTATAACCGGGAGCTTCCGTTTTTTGTTTTAGGCCGCTCTGAATGAAGATTTTAATGTGTTAGAGAGGCCTTGTAGTAGGGGCAGTTTAAGATGATGTCTTCCTATACCGTCACTCACCGGGGCTGTGTTTCTATCACTTACAGCAGAAGTTATCTCAGGTCCAGTAATTTCATGAAGCAGCGGATGATAAGTGGTTGTGTTCGAGTAGCAAAGTAAATTCCTGCACTATCATTTCTTCGTCGAATTTTTGATCTCGTGAATGGTCGTGAATTTTTGCTAGCATTGCGGAACACTTCTGCTTTCCCACGGTCGTCTGTAATTATGCTATCATCACTTAATTATGCTCGGTTCTTCACAAATGGTGTGTGTGTGTGTGTGTGTGTGTGTGTGTGTGTGTGTAGAACCTATGCCCTTTCAAATAAGATGCCCAGCAGTTCTACAGCGAGAGATGTGTCGCTTCGGCCCAACTAAAAGGGCATTCACACTTAATTCTTAAGTGTAAATAATATTAAGCAACTATTTCTCCGGTAAGACAGTTAACTTCATATCATGGCGCGAAGACAGCTTAATTTCAGAAAGCAACTCTCATTTAAATTTTGTTACAATGACTTTCATATTTTTAGTATTGGAAGCGAGAATTATTATAAAGTAAATTCTGTTTTGTTTTCCCTCTCTCATCCAGTCCTGTGGATAATGGTGGCATCTGAATCTTCAACAAAACCGTAGAATGGCAGCGTACCACATACACTTAACTCTGAACTGTAACTAAAAGATGGTCGCTCAAGAAGCCCCGTACGTTAAGGTGCAGTTACTCGCAGCCAGACAAAGAGATCTCAACGTCTACTACAAAATACTAAATACCTCCCGGACTATAAAGATGCATATTGACGTATTCGATACTTATGGCTAACAGTAGAGAAGAGGACACTGCATTATTAGGCGAAACATTATTAAATTACTCGAAGCTTTTTTCTGATATTTATTCAGCCAGCAAATGGCACACGTCGTATCTAAATATTCAACACTTAAAATAAGCATCAATCAACCAGTAACGCTGCATTCATATTGTAATCGGCGGCTGATTAGTATGGGCATAAATGCGATATTATTGGTCAATTATAATTAGTCTACATCTGGTAATTCAGATGCAACATTCGTGGCCGCGTATACCAGATGCTACAGCAATACCGCTGCGTACTGTCAGGTAAAAAGAGGATGGGGGGAGGGGTGTGGCTACGGAATCTCAAAATTAAAAAAGTGAAACATTGTTAGGATTAGAAGTAGGTACATTATTTTCTTCCGATCGATTCAATTATTAATTTCGCTAATTTATTCTCCGACATCTAAAAGTGAGCCACTCATAACCTGGAGCAATATGCAAAGCAATGAGGCAATGATTATAGAAAAGATTATAAGAACCGAAAGAGATTTAATAAAAAAAAAAAGAAAAAAAAAGAACATAACCCACCTTATGGTCAGAGGTTTGTACGCACTTTCGCAGGAAATTGCAGGAAAAGATCCAACACACATAACTTCTGTTTATTTTTGCCCCTTCACCAATGGTAACAGAGGAACAGAGCCAAAAAACTGGCACCATGGTTAAGGTACTGGACTTGCATTCGGGAGGACCCGGAATTGGAAACCTCGTCCAGTCATCCAGCGTTAGATTCCCCGCGGTTTCCCTCAACCTCTTGGCCAAACCACAAGGTAATTACTTCAAAAAGGGGCAGCGGCGGTTTCCTGTCCCACACTTCTGGAATATGAGCTCGTGCTCCATCTCCCAAGACATCACTGACGAGACGTTGAAATGCTCATGCTCCTTACTTCACTCTACAACTAACGTGACAATAGTCCTCAATGCAAGTTGTATAGCCTAGCTCTCTTTCTATCCTCCATAGCTAGTTATTTTTCTTTTGTTAATTTCAGACAGAGAGTTACTAAAACTGACACAGTAGACTAAATCAATCATTGCCGTAACGTGTTTCTTGAAAAAATGTTGGTATTTTTAGGTCGCTACACAACATAAATTATGGGATTTGGGAGAGAGATAAAATGGTCGTAGCCAAACGTTTGTCTACTTAAAGAACTCTAGCCAGAACAAGCCAGCACGACCACAAGAAATCCTCCGAGGTATACCGTAAAAATTCGCCGAGTGGACACAAGACGAACATCACATACGCCTGGACTTACTTAACAAGTTTAGGTTTGATCTCAAAAAAGCAGGACGAGACAACCAATTCCAGGGAGCACGTGAAACAGAAGCAGTAAATGTATGCGTCATAAAGAACAGGTTAAGTGGAAAAAAGAACAGACGATACCGAATTGGGAATCTCACAAAACAATAGCATCTGCTAGTGGAATTTCAACTCATTGATCTCTTAGGAAAAGGGATATGATACCGAATGAACACTTTTACAGGATCCATCAGCACGTGAAACAAAGTGGCTAAGTTATAGTCTTGGATACCTAAATTGCTCAGACATCATTCAGCGAGTGATGTACCACCTACAGTTTTTTCTTTCCCTCTTTACCTCGGTAAAAAAAAAACTGCTATCTGGTCTCCTACACTGCATATCGTCTTATGATCATCGTCTTTCACCTGGGCGTCTACATGCTGGTGGAAACACAAAGCAAGACCGATACCGTAGATTAAGACATGAAAATGCTGACTTTGGAAGTATGGATGTCCACCTTTGAAAAATTACGACTGGAGCGGCCTGGACTGACCAAACAACTTGAATTTACAGTTTTAAAAGCGAAGCTCCACGCTGCAATTCTATGAATAAATCTGTACAACATGCCCTAAGGGGCACTTGCGGAACCAATGTATTTGCAAGATTCGCTTTATTAAGCATTTTTGTCACTTTTCGATGGGAGAAGAAAATCATAAGCAGGTACCAAAACGTCTTTATGCGACTTCAGTTAGTTCTTCCACCATTTGTCCAACAGAAGTCGTCATGAAAAATGTAGGTGTCGTGCCATTGGGTCCTTTTCTTTTTGTTTCATTTACTGAATTTCGCTACAACTTTATGAAGCAAAACACTGTGTCAGTTGGCTTAAAGTTTAGTTTACGCTTCTGGTATCAAATGAGAATTCTGCCGATTCGCGTTCTTTTATTCGTTGTTCTTCGCAAGCCTGAAGGGACTTAAAGAATTACACTAGAAGAATTCTCGTATGACAGTGGTAGCGAGAGAATCTTTAGTAAGTGGAAGAAGAGTTTAGAAACAGAAAGAAGAGGGGTACGGGACTAAATTCTGAGAAAGCTCTGCTTAGAGTTTCCAATGCCGTCCTTCAGATTCACAGATGAAGCCCTAAAACAACACTTTTTCACACGATGACCGTCGGAAAGAGGCTCCTAGTTTCTATTATAAAAAGTACAGCCTAAAACCCAACGTACTGACAGTCGTCTAAGCGACGCACAGTATCTGTAGAACAAAAGTAGAGGCAGTGTTGTACTTTCCAGCAAATGGATGCAGTTTAACCCTAAATTACTGAACCCTATAATTGTAATTAACTAGTGCATACACTACAAATTATGGGCCAGTAAATTTACGATGGTTTAGTAACAATGTAACATTTTCCCCCCTTTAATGTTCTTGGATTGTCATCGTATACATCTTTTGACTACCAAAATCAAATGATTGTATTTTCTGTTTGATCTCCTCTTCTCAAAATATCGATATTCTCATTGCATTCTCCAACTAATCACTGTGACAGTATTGGCTACAATTTTCCCCTTCTTGTACTGCTCAGTTAAACAACACGTTCGAACTTATTTTGCATTTTGTTTTCATATTCTCCTTCCACTATTTCTTCTTGTATTATTTCTTCATGAATACCAGTCTCTTTCAGGTCTTCGTAAACTTCTGTTGGTCAGTTAGCGGTTCTTCAGCGAAAAGGCTAATTACAATTATATTTGTAAGCCTGTTGTTTCCGTTTTACATCGGTACCCGAAAACTGTAATCACCGATTTCTGATATCTGTGATAATTTCTGTAATCTGATGCATCTCCTGTGACCTCTTTTTCATTCAAATTCCAGTTTCGCTTTTTGGTCCTAAGATTAATTTGATAATCTTCCTTTCTCGTTATTCAATTATTTTCATTTGAGATTGGCCACAGTTACTACGTCTTCGGATGCCTAAAGAGCTTCTGTTGTAACAACTGTATTATTAAGTCGTAATTTTCAGTTTTGGGATGTAGATATTTTGTTTGTTTTATCTGTTGTTTATATGTGCTTCATAGTATCACATTTCTTTGTTTGCTTCTCGTCTTAGCCCCGCCGATTCAGTAATTTTTCCGACACAGCCAGCTTGAATTTGTCTACTCGGGATATTTTGCCGAGTTTAGAGATCAAATGTTGATCTGGTCTTTTCAATATAGTGCAACTCCTTAGACTGCGTTAGCGTCTGCTGCTTCGCTCACGTAGACTGCATGGCCTGCACAGATTTTTTTGTTTTTCTTTAATCGCATTTCTATGTTGTTCAACGAACTGCAGCACCTTCTAAACTTTGCACGGTAAATAAGGCCATAGAAGCACGGTCTTTCCCGAATGCACTTCTGACCGAAAAGCGATTCTGGTTGCTGGAGTCCGAGGTTTTTCTTAATCATGCCTTCGGCGTTCTTGTGGTGGTATTTGCGTATAAGCTTCATACCCAACACGTATTTCTGTATATCTAACCTAAATCCCAATTTTCATAGATTCACCTTAAATTTTTTTTAATATAACGAAATACTTTCATTAAAATTTTCATTCTGTATTTTACCCCCTTAGTGGTTGAATTTCCAAAAATTCTGAAAAACGTATTTTTTCTGACAGAAATGAAATACCAATTTTCGTAGCTCCAGCTTCAGAAGTGTCTTAATAGTGAAATATTTTCAATAAGCTTTGCATCCCCTATTTCACCCGCTTAGGGGCTGAATGTTCCAAAAATAGTGAAACAGGTAATTTTGTTTCCAACAGAGAAGTCAAATACAAATTTTAATGGACGTGGCGCTAAAAAGGCTTTATCAGTTCTTTAATAATGTTTTGTTCTCCCTCCCTCCCCCCCCATTAAAAATCTTTTACCCACAGTTCCACCCCAATAGGGGTTAAATATCCATAAATGCTGAAACACGTATGTCTTCATTTCTGACCGAGGAGCCAGTACCAGTTTTTATAGTTCTGGTTTCAAAATAGCATCAATAGCGATGTATTTTCAAAAAGCATTTGGTCCCCTACTTCACCCCCTTAGGGAAGGAATATCGCGAAATCTCTTCTTAAACGGCACCTACAGTTCAAGATCGACTCCTCGGCAAATTTCAAGTTTCTATCCTCAGTGGTTTGGGCTGGGCGATGAGTGAAGCGGTCAGTCGAGTCATTGCCTTTTATATAGAGCGCTCATGTTTTCAATTACTGAGTCACTTACTGGCGGACCAGTCGCCTAGCGTGAACCAGCGCTCGGGGAGAAAGAAGATAACGCCCGCTGGTACAAAATGGCGCGACGGAAAGGAGCGGAGCGGAACGACAGCTGCGGCCAGAGGCGCGTGGCCCGCATGCGGCCGGGGCGGCCAACAACACCTGCCCGCTGCCCGGTGTGTGTGGTGTGGCCGCTGCGCTGCGCCTATCTGCGTCGACAGGCGGCCGGGCGCCTCGCCTCAAACCAGTACAGTAGCCGCTGTAATGTCAAGCACGTGACGCAGAATGTCACGGCAGCCCTGCAGCGCGCGGAAGCGGGCGCCCGCGGTGACGTAGCCTCCCAGCAATCCCGCACCAGCCTTACCTCGAGCCCTATTTTTTACGTCTGTCGCTGCAGTGGCACGGTGGCGCGACCAAAGTTAGTAGCGGACATATTTCTGCACTTCCAACGGTAAGAAGAAAACTCTCGTCGTCATACAGAGATGAAGTTGTTCATAACGAAACTTAGTTTTTGTTATATTTGTAAACAAAGTAAGTGTCCACGTGACCTGCAGATTAGTTTCATATATACGGCCTTTTGAAGTTGTCCTCTTTTGTTCAAATGGGCGAACGGAAATAATACACAGCTCAAGCCATCATTCTAGTTGGCATACCGAGAACAGAAATTCATCCCAGGTTGACGAAGATTTAAAAACTATAGGCTGCATATTCAATACTTTGGGGAAAAGGCAACTGACAGAATTCCAACTTAGCTCTACTTCTGTTGAAGATGAGTCGCAAGAAAGTACGCACCAATCTCAAATATTAAAGTATTGAGAAAATGGGCGTCGTGGTGCTGGACGATCGGCGATTAAGTATGTATAAAGCCGCGCGGGATTAGCCGAGCGGTCTAAGGCGCTTCAGTCATGGACTGTGCGGCTGGTCCCGGCGGAGGTTCGAGTCCTCCCTCGAGCGTGTGTGTGTGTGTGTGTGTGTGTGTGTGTGTGTGTGTGTGTATCCTTAGGATAATTTAGGTTAAATAGTGTGTAAGCTTAGGTACTAATGACCTTAGCAGTTAAGTCCCATAAGATTTCACACACATATGCACAAGTATGTATAAAATATGAACGGAACGGATATTGTCTTCAGATAACGTCATAAGATGAACATCAACAGAAGTAAAATAATGTTAACTGAACGCAGTCGAATTAAATCTGGTGATACTGAGGGAATTAGAATAGAAAATGAAACACTAAAAGCCGGCCGGAGTAGTCGCGCGGTTCTAGGCGCTACAGTCTGGAGCCGAGTGACCGCTACGGTCGTAGATTTGAATCCTGCCTCGGGCATGGATGTGTGTGATGTCCTTAGGTTTAATTAGTTCTAAGTTCTAGGCGACTGATGACCTCAGAAGTTAAGTCGCATAGTGCTCCGAGCCATTTTGAAACACTAAAAGTGCCAGACGGGTTTGCTATATGAGCAGCAAAGTAACAGACAACGGCAGAAGTAAAAAATAGAAAATGCTGACTGAAGTACCAAAAAAAAAAAATCTTTGTTGGAAAGCTATCGAGTATACTAAAAATTTGTGGCACATATCCAGTGAAAGACGACTGACGACACACGTCTTGAAGCATCAGCCGGCCGCGGTGGCCGTGCGGTTCTGGCGCTGCAGTCCGGAACCGCGGGACTGCTACGGTCGCAGGTTCGAATCCTGCCTCGGGCATGGGTGTGTGTGATGTCCTTAGGTTAGTTAGGTTTAAGTAGTTCTAAGTTCTAGGGGACTTATGACCTAAGATGTTGAGTCCCATAGTGCTCAGAGCCATTTGAACCATTTGAAGCATCAAGGAACACTCAATTGAGAATGGAGGGAAATACGGGAGCAGGAGGAGGGGGGAGAGGGGAGAGGAGAAGAAGCAAGAATTGTAGAGAAACACCAAGACAGATTTAAGTTCGTGTAGATTACAACAGTTGTGCAGATATGTAGAGACTTTCTCTAGCATGGAAAGCTGCATCATGCCAGTCTTCCCACACTGAAGACGAGCAACAACAAAACAGTGACTTAGGCCACAGGTCTACCAGAAGAAATAGTAGCGCGTATTTTACTTGCAGAAGTTTTAGCAGGAAGGGTGCCGCATTTTTTGGACGTTGACCAGAAGAAAATATAAAAAGTATTTTTCATCAATGTTTGGACCGCATTAGCGCGCTGGTTGCTCAAAGTGGATGAGGAGTGGGTTCACCGTTTCACGCCAAAAACGAAATAAAAAGCAAATTGAAAGATGAACGCTGGTGGTCCTGAACCAAAATACAGGTTTCAACTTCGTTTCCTCTACCCCGTCCGATAGACAAGGACCAGATTAAGTACGTAAGGAAAAGCATTAACAAACATTTCATGTTTATTACTCTGCAAAACTTAAAACAACAGCTTCAGACTACGCAAGTCTTCTGGATAATTTTTATGAAAAAAAAAATACGTGAGAGGAATGCTGGACTCGTATTACCTTACTTCGTGACAATACACCTGTCCATAAAGCTCAGAAATTTAAGGGATTTTAGCTACGAATCACTGAACATCAAAACTGTTAATCTTCCGACTTCCACGCACTCTAAATAAAAAGTTCTGAATTCTATTAACTAGTTATGGCGGCCGTATACGAGTATTTTGTAGACGTTACAGATTTGAACTTCTGTGAGATGGGAGTCTGTTTATTTGAAAAATGCCTGTCAAACTGCATTAACGTAAGAATTACCCAAGTCTCAACGTAACGGGCATTCACTGTCAGACCGAGAAATTTTCTTCTTACCCTGGGGGATTTGCTTCGTACAATACAACGTCTGCAACCTAACAAAACGTTGTTCTGCCTTACATCAGTTCACGGTAATGAGGAGAGTCAGTATGTAAATTATTTACAAAGCTCATGAACCTCATACGTCATACGTGAAACCTCCCTTGAAATCCTACAGCCCCTCGGGGTGGCTCTGCGATCTTTTTCCTGATGTCACACATTCAGTATCCGAAACTCCGAAGTACGCTCCCCGTACTTATTTTTGTGGTGTGAAAGAAATGCGGTGTGGAAAATCAATAAATTCAATGCGATCCATAGCAAGTTGTTCTAGAATGGCTGGAAAGTTGGCGGAAGCAGTATTAAACGTAAGAACTATCTTACTTTCCGAAAGCACTCTAGGACTGTTCACAACACTGACAGCAACGGCTCTCGACATACATCTCTCTCTCCCTCTCTCTCTCTCTTTCTCAATTATCGCACTGCCACGTTATTTTGTAAAAGTAAAAACAAGTAAATAAATAAACTATAAGATGGTGCACTTCATGTGGTTCAAGCGATGGGCACAGACAGAAAAACTGAAACCCTTAATTTTGTGGCATATATCCTGCTGGTTGCCAGTACATCGATACAACAACCGCACTACACTTTTAACCTTGACGAGTATTTGTCGGAATAAATAAAATACTCACGGAATCAAAATGTCGTTAACTATTTTAGTACCATGAAAATGTAGCCGCGCAGAGCAGTCTTCCTACCATCTTTACTCGTATACATCATGTCACATGAATGTATCTGATGTTGACCTTCAACGCACAAAAGGCTACTGATGATAAAAGAACTTGGGTTAACACCGAAGGATGTCATGGCAGATGCTTCCTGTTTCTTTGTCATACATTACGAGTAAAGAATAATTGAAAGCAAGAGCCTCTATACAGTATTCATGAATTTTTAATGTTCAGATTTCTGTCAGGGTGACTTTCAAAGAGAATTAGATACCACATTTTTCGTTACAAAGCAATGATAGTGGAGAATATTTCACCTCTGATTTGGCGGAAATGGGCTATGTATTCCAGATACCACTTGCATGCGTTGCACTTGTAAAGGTATTTTTCTATCCGAAAGGGAAAACTCGTTCCACTCTCGTGTGTCCCAACCTTCACCAACAGCTGTCAGATGCTCATGTATAGATGGTCAAACCTTTGCCCGCATTTAAAACTTTACTGATACACTTACAACAAAAGTAATGTTACATTTCAGGTGCAGCGGAATCACAAAAATGAATCCTGTGCTTATTCCTATGCGTCCAACACCGTATTCTAAGTTCTCGGAAAGATGTATACGATTTACCGAAGGTGTGTTTTCGAGTGTCAATCGGAATCAACCTCAAATTTTCGCGCACAGTTTTTCGACTAAACTGATCGTCTTCAACAAGTATTGTAATCGATGGTCTAATCTGTACATTCTGCTTGGACTCCAACCAGTTAATGACGATGATCAAGCAGGTCGGTTGTCGAAATATGCTACACTTACCACAGTGCGAATGAATGCATCACGTTCTGCTGGCTTCTGTTCATACACTTAGGGCATTTTTCATCTACAGAAATTCAGTTGTAACCGAAGTACACCACTAACAAAGCACCCAGTTTAGGAGATTACATATTCGGCGTTATCTATTTCACTTAAACAGTTTGCAGAAAGTAACATGCCTTCCCCTTCTAAGTTCAATAAATGCTGATGCACTTTACAACCGGAAGAATGCTATGCTGGCACCTTTTTCGTCTTCTGTCTTTTTTTGCGGACGAATTGTGCATTAGGCAAGGAGGCTCAAGAGTAGAGTTCCAAATTTCTCTAAAGTACTTAGGCTGCGACGTCACAATTGCTTGTACTGGCGGCATCACTGTCAAAGTCTCTCTCTCTCTCTGTACATTTAAGATACAGACGTTAATTTTGTTTGACAGAAATTACATGACTTTGAAACCCTGTTCTTAAACATTCATACATTAACATGTCAAACAGACAAAAATAAATAATTTTTCGTTATTTATTAAGGTAATATGATAGGAGCCTCCAGTTTAGCTTAATTCTAAATTACTCTGTGACATATTTAAGCCTTTGTCAGAAGTACGTTGTCGTTACAGTAACTGAATATATCTTACGTGTTTCGCTCAGCGCAGAACTCTGTCTCACAAATAAGAAGAATAACTATTAGGCTTTTTGTAACTGGATTTTATGCTAGTAACATTTGGCTGCAAAAAGTAAGTAATAGTTACTCTTACTGGCAAAATATACACCATTCAAATGGCAACTGAGGAGGAACGGCCGAGAGAGAGAGAATCATGGTGATTTTGTACAAAATTTATTTAACGTTTTGGACCTGCAGCTGGCAACACACTCATCATCGTTTCCGGCGAAATCAATTTCAAATACTAGTTTGATCGAATTTTTCAGCCAGCTATTAAATTTCCCTTCACAAATAGAGCAACATCAGAAACACTATGAAGCAGAATTAATACTTATTATTCACCCCTGTTCTAAAAAAAATCTGAAGTTAATTACGAATTTTGCAATCTTGTTTGACGCTGACAACATCTATCTAGCTATTTTACCGGGATTAGGGTTCGCGCTTTATAGATAATAGATCAAAAATAGCAGAAGTATGGGAAAATGAAGACGAAAGAATTCTTACAGTGTACTTAGCGAAAACTACAACGTTGATGCCTGCGAAAAAGAATATGTGAACTAATAATTTTTCTGTTCGTACGGTGCCTATCCACATCTCTGCGAATGAATGCCGTCTAATAGGATCCACAAACAATTATTTTTTACGCGTGTCTAGTAGCGACGGAGGGCAAGTGTGTGACAATGTTGCTCTGTTGTGCAATGCTACGCCACAGTCAAGTCACTTCGTACGTACGTTGCAAAATAACTTAAACGAAACATCCAGAAATAAAAAGTTGCAGATATACGAAGTTCATTCAAGGCCCACACTTGGTGCTGTAAACTGGACACGTCTGATGACGATGCGAATAGCCAGCCAGGCCAACAGATGCAGAGAAACGGCAACTATGCAGCGGCAAGTCATGCTGCACCACTACCAGGAATAAAGGCAACGGGTGCGTTTGTTTATAACTTCACGAAATTCTTCTTTTAGGTGCCTGCAGACGCCTGAGCACAGCAAAATAATCCTAGCATAATCAAATGGCGTTACTTGTTGCGACAGATTGCAGCAAGCCCAGTCGACACCTCACAGCAGATGCGCAAAAGCCAAATCGTCCAAGCTAGTTTTACTTTTTAATTCGTAGCAGCTCTTGTGAAAAGTGCTGCAGACCGAATGATATGATTATGCTGTGCTAAACCGGAAGACAGAAAGTAAATAGGAAGTACGGATGCCGTACACATTCTAAATTAAGATCAGTTTCACAATATTCGTCATTTCAAACCTGGGGAACACGGATTACGACCGGTACTATTACTCGAATCCTTCCCCGCAAACTTAACATCAAAATATGTTATTATTTTGGTTATTCGCAGGAGCCCCACAACTGTTTTCTTCAAACAATATCGCTCCGACCGGAACGCATTGCCAAATACTGGAAACAGCAGGATTATTCAGTTTACTATACGATTTCTGCTAGTCGCCCACCACATCTCTTTTCATGAAATATACGTTTGTCTAACTATTTACATGGTTGTCGCTGTAGTGGCCCCTATTCCGTATGACCTATTGCATGCTGCAACCAGATACTTCCTCAGCGTTATTATCACTGGGTTTTCATTCCCAATGCGACTCGAAAAAAATGAAATAGGTCGGGACGTCCTCTCGGTTCAACGCGCTGATGTTCGTTTAGTTTTTTTTACAATACGTTTCGCATCATCTTATTACACTTACTAGTGATGCATTTCGGAACTTTAGAGGGATGAGGGTGATATAATAAAATCGTCACCAATAATTCTGTGCAGTTCTGTTGTGTTTACACATCAATATTAGTGCAATTAAAAGAAAAAAAAAACTAGTAGCAGCACCATCATTCTGAATGCTAGACATGTATCAGATATTGTTGTTAGATAAGAAAATATATCTCAGCAATATTTTTTGTGAAACGTTTGAGTTTTGTTCAACTTTTTATGGACATGTTATAGTAACTGATTTTTAACTGAGGTATTAAGTACAATTTAGACTACTGAAAGCAACGACTAGATTTTGTCATTTCAATGACACAGACAAAATAACCGTTTTCAGAAATACGAGTAGCAACTGGTCGATAAATCCACTCAAATTCTGCACAGGGATTTCGCTGAAGAATATTACGGAAGTACGGTCACAGTCTTTCTACATATTTGTACAACAGATTTGCCGCTAACTTCAACCATAAATTAACAAGGGACGTACTCGCATCTACAAAACTGGCTCAACATGGTTGGAACAGTTTTTCAAAACAGTGTTAGCTGGGAGAATAGGTTTCCAGAAAAAAGGGTCTATGAACAGTCCGGCGTAAACCACTGCCGGGAAGATAGCCCACCAGATTTCGTTGCGTAATAAAATGGGAAACATGTCGCAAATTCCGTCTTAAATTATACTATCAATAATCATCATCATGGCCTTACGTAATGTCACCCGTATTGACGTTGTGGTTGAGTCCCTCATGCCCCTGAAAGACTTCCAATAGAGAATAAAAACGATTTTACAGGTAGTTGACTGAAATTCCTTCTGGAACGCCAGAAACTGAATATGACCCAGAATTTTTTTTTCTTTTTCAAACTGCATTAAACTATACGGAAATAGCTGTAACAAAATTTCTTAGTTCAGTTATACAGCGTGTTATTTGCTGCAAAAATAAAGCAAAAAGTTTCTTACCATTTCTCATAACGGAGCAGTGTGGGGAAAGAATTAAAGGACTCACGTGACACTGCACTACCGATATCAAAAAAAAAAAAAAGAACACGCAATGCACCAGTAAAAATATTACAAAACGTCCGAGCAAAGTCGCCATTAATGGCCTGGGTGCTTGAAGTGAGAACTTCAGTTCTACGAAGTCTTATGCTATCTAGAGGATGCGGAATTTTATTTTGTAGCACTATCGTCTGATACTGACGCGTATACAGCGTAAAACAATTTCCTGGCAAGAAATAATAAGCACTCGACTGTAAGTTTTTTATTCATCTCCTACAGTGTGTCTGTGGGCTTTGTGATGACTGAAAGAAAACATCTTGTGGAGTAAAATCCAAAAAGTAAGGTCCCATATCGCTGCAGCGCTAACTATAGCCAATATTTAACTGTTTTCACTGATCACAGGAAGATAAACCACCCTATATCACAACAAATATATTTAGCACTAATTTCGGTAGTTTTAATGAAATTCAGTTGCTCTCTATTGTGCAGTCGATTTAGCGTACACTATTTACAGCTTCGCAAAATGAAACTAGATGGATATTATCGAAAAACAAGTTCGCTACTCCGAACTAGAACATTCTGGAAGTGTTAATTTTCACTTCAGTATCTGCAGAAATTTTCGTACATGTAAAACTACTTCGTTAACGTGTTGGATTAGCAAACATTTCTTGCAACAAAACTGCACTTTGAATAAAATATAAGGATACACAAGGGCTGACTTAAATAGCTTCTCAAAAAAGTACTGTAAAACGATCAAATAGGGCGAGTATTGAGAAGTACAGCATATCCGGCCGCAAGCAGAAGAGGCAGCTACTTACTCCAGGGCTGTCGCGGATTTTTTTTTTTTTAATGTAGTTAACTTAAACGCTGGAAATGATAATTTCAAACGGCGCTCCGCATTATTTAAGGAAAGAATGAGAAGGACGACATTTGGCAGATAGCCAGCTCCACGATATGTGTTGTATCTGAAATGCTTTACGAATGGAATAATGCTACAGTAATTGTGTATCATGTACATATATCTTGTCAGTTACTGTTGGTCACATAAAACCAGTTCCTTTTATTTGAAAAAAAAAGACAATAATTCATGACAGCATAAGAGGCGATAGTATTTTTGTTGATTAGAGTCGTGAATAATGGATTAGCAGAATACAGAAATCTCCAGATACAAGAACTGGCTTCTTTTAGTGTTCAGAAGTTTTTATAGTGACGTTTTCCTAGTTCCGGGCAGCAAAATTTCTAATTGACAATCCAAATAGTTGCATTATTACCAGAAAAAATCGTGTTTCATAGAAACCATAACGAAAGTGACCACCACAAACTGTAGTTTTTCTCATTATTAGCAATTACAGCATTATTAGCAGGGCAACACTTTACAAAGTTAACGGCCTGTAATGAGAAGCAATGATAAAACGTTGTCAATCACACTGAGACCGCCAATAATGATACATTCGTAGCTTTTTCACGTCTTCGACATCTGCATAAAGCAGAAATTTAAGCAACGAAGTTGAGTTGAGAGACTTGCAAAGTTGTCGCAATATTTGGTTGAATAGGGCCGAGAAAAGACGGCGGATCTCCACTCGTCCGCAGCTCGTGGTCGTGCGGTAGCGTTCTCGCTTCTCGCGCCCGGGTTCGATTCCCGGCTGGGTCAGGGGTTTTCTCTGCCTCGTGATGACTGGATGTTGTGTGCTGTCCTTAGGTTAGTTAGGTTTAAGTAGTTCTAAGTTCTAGGGGACTGATGACCATAGATGTTAAGTCCCATAGTGCTCAGAGCCACTTTTTGAACTCCCCTCCACACTATTCACATCAGCTTAGTCTGTGCTAAGCGTCCCGCACAGCATTCCTGTTGTTTATGAGCGATGTTCGCTTTGCTACCGTATTTCTGAGGAGCTTGAAATGCAGTTCCAAAATTATTGGAATCGCTGATAGTGATTCATGAAGTACATGTAATTGAAGAAAGCATATTCTTCGAGAGGATGTGCTGCAGCCACGCATCGCGCTACGAAATGACAAATGCTTTTTGTTACACTGGAATAAAGCGGACAACGTAACAATCTGTGATGCCGATACATCCACCTCCGAAAATTTGCACGCCGAAAGAAGTACTGAGGCACGCACCACAAGCCAGCGGTGAAGGAATTGGGGGGGGGGGGGGGGGGGAGCCAGCAGAGTGCAAGCAGAAAGATGGGTGCGTGTGAAGTTGGGGAGCGGCTGCCACGCGCGCGGACCGCACACAAAAACGCGGCGAGGGCGCGTGGCGTGGAGCGGAGCGGCCGGCCGGCCGGTCGTGCAAGAAGTTGCCGAAACCTCCGCCGGACCCCTAATTGGACAGCTTCCAAGGAACAACTTGGATAATTAATTTCAAATTAGGCGCGAGCCCGGTAATTACTCGCGACAAAACTCTCCACTTGTCACCGCTGGGAATCCCCGGCCGGCCGGCCCTGCCCTGGCGCACCGCGACCGCCGCCGCGCCGGTAGCCGCTCGCAGGATCACAATAACACGCGACTCCGGCTAGAAGCGAAAACAAAAATTACGGCGCCCAGAAATTCACCAAGTAGCCGGCGGCAGCGGGAGCCAAGTTTTTTAATAACTTCCAAACACCTGTCATTATCCGTCATTATTGTCGCCGAAAGCACACAAAACTCGCGGCCCAGACGTGGCGTTTAGTGATTCTCGTGGGCTGTAAGAGTGTCACGGGACACTTATATGGGAACGCGGGCGACAGGAGGGACGCCCCATAAAGTTTAACGATAATAAACGTTTTATCGTTTCATCACCCGTCACTGAGGCCACCTCGTCTAAAAGTTAAATATAATGTTCGTAATGCAAAGTGGTATTCGGTGCACATCGAAGTCTGGCCACGGATGTCAATCGCAGTTTGCGATATGGTGGTGACGCATGCGCTGAACTTCTTGCGGCTCGCACCAGAGAACGCCCTCTACAAACTACATCTTTGACTTATCGACAAGAAAAAAGTAATATAAAATGTAAGAGCTAATTATGTCGTAAAACGGCTACCCCCGTCGTACCCCACCTATTTATTTTTATATCCTCGGAGGCTTATTGAAATCGCAGGTTATTATAAGCTAAGTTTACGGAGTGCAATCAGATGTAAAATAGGCTGAATTTCTTACCTAATACAATTTATTCTACATAAAGTTGTAATAAATTTACCTCGTGCACTGCCGGCCGAAATGGCCGTGCGGTTAAAGGCGCTGCAGTCTGGAACCGCAAGACCGCTACGGTCGCAGGTTCGAATCCTGCCTCGGGCATGGATGTTTGTGATGTCCTTAGATTAGTTATGTTTAACTAGTTCTAAGTTGTAGGGGACTAATGACCTCAGCAGTTGAGTCCCATAGTGCTCAGCGTCATTTGAACCAACCTCCTGCACTGAAAATTAAAACGAACTGGCACTATGGGATGCTACAGGTAGCCTATATTGGATTAAGGAAAACTATGATTCAAAGCAGCATTCACTAAATTTTGATTTACAACAAGTAACTGAAAATATTTCGGTCAGAAGCAAACAACAATTCACACTGAAAATGTGTTTTTGCTATTGGCTACGAAATTTTCCAAACTTTTATTATAGATTGGAACACAAGCTATAAGAGAAGTGTTCCGCATCATGATGTGTTTCGCTGTTAAAATTCCGAAGCGCACTTTCCACGAAGAGTCAGCCAATATATTGCTTCCACCTAAGCATACCTCGCGGAAAGGCGGTGAAGGTAAAATTGTAGTTATTAAAGCTCACTCAAGAGCTACCAGCAATCTTTCTTTCCGCGAACTACTCGGGACTGGAACACGAAAAGGCAGAAGTGAGGCTGGTACATCAAATACCCTCCGCCACATACCTTAAGATGGCCTGTGGAGTATAGATGTAGATGTATAGCAGTATTCTCAAACAGTAACTTCGTAACAAATCGTGAACCTTTCTTATAATCACCTATTAAAGTGAATCTATATTTTTTTCACTATCGCTAGGAGATGATTTTCAGTTAACTTTGTTTGGCAACATTCATGGTATTGAATTAGATTAGCTGGATACATTTATCGATTAAGTAGTCTTTTCTTAAAAGTAATTAGAGCCTTGACTATCGCCTGGAAGAACAGTATACTTATAAAACTTTCCCCAATAACTATCAACTGTCGAGCCTAAGGAATGCAGATTTATCGCAGACTGTGCCGAAATTTTAAGGAAAAAATACCTCAGAACTCGTTAATATTAAATGATATAAAACTATTTCACCCATTCTGAGAATTCACTGCTGTTGCCAGTAAGACATAACACGCACATCCCTGGACAAATGCTTCAATAATTTTAAGGTGGTGGTTCCAACTTATGTTCTTACTGAGGCTCTAACAGATTCATATGCAGTCGCGTACGGCTTCGAAAGTTTCACATATACTGTTATTCTTGAAAAAAAAATCATTTATAAAAAAGTAGCAAAGCGCAAACTATGAATAAGTAACGTACTACGTCCTGTCCTTTCTTTTTTTCTAACACCAGAATGAGAATTTTTGGGCATGACGAAAGTATCCAGTGGCTAAAATCTGTCTGATTTTCCTTCTATTAAGTCATTGTTTTTTTTGGTAAGAGACAACTTAATGTTCAGTTACACATGGCAAAATTGCCAAGGTGTCACAGAAGAACAAATTTGTGCCGACTGGTTCAACTAATATCACTAAGAGCAGTGTCGTATTATCAGAGTCACGCCATGAGGGATTTCACCTCCATGCCACAAGCACCAACGATGGGTCGGCCTCAGTGTGGCAGTGCAGAGGAACTTCTGAAAGATTTCGACAAAATATCCACTGGCTGTCATGAGTGGCAGTTTGTCTTAATCGGAAATAAATGTAATAAAACAAGGCGCATGACGAGGAAGAAGATCCAGGTAACATGAGTACAGTTTTAGAGATGCGTCACTGGGCTCGGTCATTAAAATTAAATACGCTGAAATAACGTTAACAAGCAATACGTAGTAGAAAGAACACATACAATCAACTGAGGAGGCAATAAATCGACAACATCCATTTATTGGGAGAAATCTGGCAAAGTTTAGCGCGGTTCAAACGGAGACTGTGCATCAACACCTTGAGAATTACTTGAATTTTTTTGACCCTCTCCACGTCTGCTCACATGAAATGATCGAAGGAGTGTGCTGGTGTATTTGTATTTGTGGGTTCAGTCTGTAGCAGACTGCTACCAAGATACTCTGGCGTTTTGCGACATTCCTCATAAACATTTTATTATTTTCCGCGAAACGCAATTTGAAAACTTTAAGGAACCAAGACCCTAGACAGAATATAAAACGATTCCGCTGAACCCACCACGTACCTTGTAGAAGGATGATAAGAAAAAATGATGAGAAATTAACGTGCGCATAGAGGCATATAGAAAACGTTTATTTGCGCACTCTGCGATCAAATGGAGAAGTTAAAAGAAGGTAGATGTCGTGAAACAGTGTATAGGGCCTGCGGGGAAATTATGCACATGTGGGTTCGTAGGAAAGAAGACTGATTTGACATTTTTGTATAAAATATTGTCCTCTTGTCGCGTCAAATTCGAGAAAATCTGGAGGTTTCAGTAACTACCTCCATGGACTTCGTCCCGAGCACACGAGAACAGTTTATACGACGTGTTATCAAAAAGTAACGGAAATGTTTTTCTAAAATAATATTCATTTATTTATTGATCAACATCAAATTTGTCCCCCTTCAAAGTATTCCCCCTCAAACATAATACACTAGTGCCAGCGCTTTTTCCAATGGCACTTTTTCCAATCTTGGAATCACTTTTGGAGCTCAGTTTTCCTTCAGAGACTCTGTTTTCATCTCATCAACGGCGGCAAAAAAAAAAAAAAGTCCTTTCGTGGTTCTCTTCAGTCTCGAGAATAGAAAGACGTCGCAGGGGAACACGTCCGGCGAATACGATGGCTAAGGCAAAATAACGGTATAGTTTTCTGTCCAAAAATCACGAACAATCATTATGATGTGAGCGGGAGCACTATCGTGACGCAATTTGCACGAGTGGTTTTGCTACAATTCCGGCCGCTTTCTTCGGTTTGCTTCACGCAAACTGAGCATAACTTCTAGATAGTATTCCTTACTGAGCGTACGACCATAAAATAGGAACTCACGATCCACTATACGATTGCACTCGAAGAAAACAGTGAGCACAACTCTCATATGTGATGGAACTTGCAGATTTTTCTTCACGCAGTTTCCATTGGGACGATTGGGCCTTAGTTTCGATGTCATACCCGTTTATTCATGTTTCATGACCTTTTACAATCTTCTTTACAAATTCTGGATCGTTGTCGACTTCATTCAGCAATTTCTGAGCGATGTATACGCGACGTCTTTTTTGGTCGAACTTCAAAAATGTCGAAACAAACTTGGCTGTTACACGTTTCATGCCCAAAACATCCGAAAAAATTTCCTCGCATAAGTCAAAGTGTACTCGACATCATCAGCAACCCCTCTGATGGTGATTCGGCGATCTTCCAGAACCATTTTCTTTACTTCTTCCACATTGTCGTCCAGAGATTGATTTCAACGTCTTCTCGACTCTCTTTGGATCGTTTATGCCACTCCTAAGCTTTTGTCTCAATCGTTGCAGATTCGCAAAAATCTACGGTCAGCATTTCGAATGCGGTGCTGCACTTTATTCCATTTCTCAAGTAAAATTTGGTACAAATTGTCTGATCCACCTTCTTCAAAAATGGTTCAAATGGCTCTGAGCACTATGGGACTTAACAGCGGAGGTCATCAGTCCCCTAGAATTTAGAAATACTTAAACCTAACTAACCTAAGGAAATCACACACATCCATGCCCGAGGCAGGATTCAAACCTGCGACCGTAGCGGTCGCGCGGTTCCAGACTGAAGCGCCTAGAACCGTTCGGCCACTCCGGCCGGTCACCTTCTTCGAAAGTACAGATGCTCCGCACACTCGAAAACACATATAATAACAATAACATAAATATTCGAAACAGCTCAAAATGCAAACGTGCGACAGAAACATGTGAACCACCAAGATTAAAAAATTTGAAAATCGGTTGTATAAAGCCTAAAAAACTGAAAAAATCACGTTACTTTTTAATCACACCTCGTACAAGGGTATCGTTGTGAGAAGTTTTGTTATCCGATAAAAACACCGGTGGACAGATGAGTCTAAGATGACTACTAAGGGAGATCCTAACAGAGGGGTTAAAACAGAGTTTGGAGGAATTTGATGCCACCAAATAGCCTAGAAGATACGACCTTCAACGACACATGTCGCAACAGTTTGCGAACCACAGAAAAAGTAGTACGGACCTAAGTACGCAAGCAATCGTTCGCCGAGCCAGCTCTCCGAGGAAATTCTAGGGCGCAACGCATGCTGCGCGGCCCACCCAAACGTCCTCTTTGTCGTTTCCAGATGTGCTGGCGGCGCGTTATCGGCGGCGCACACAGCTGGGTCTGGGAGCAGCCGGAAGCAGAAAGCCAGAGAGGGCCGGCGGCAGGAAGCAGGCGCAACAGGCGACCGGGCCGCGTCGCGGGGGTGGAACGACAAAGACGCGGGGGCGGAGGGACAAAGACGTGGGGGCGGAGAAGGCGGAGGCGCCGGCGAGTCGCCGCGGCGCGCGCTGCACCGAGGGGCTGCGTCGTAATCGAGTTAGCAGCGACGGCGGCGGCGGCGGCGACGGCAGTGGGCTATTTTGTTTGCGGGCTAATCTAATTAGCCATGTTCCATCCCGGCCGATCAAAGAGCGGTCTGCGTCGCGGGCCACGCCCGTCCGCGGCCGGCGGCGCGCCACGACGCTTCCGGCACACTCTTCCTGGCGCCGGCCACAAAAAGACTTAACAGCTGCCGGCACCTTCGTGTGCACCACGGCAACTGCTCGCATCTCTCTGCTACCTCCAAAAAATATATTTACCTCATTAATCCTTATTTCTTTGCATACACCTGTCTGTAATCCCGGTAAACACTAAAATCCCGGCGCTCCAGTACGGCAGAACGGCTTAGAGGAGTGAAACAAAATAAAACAGCGCATTAATAAAGTAGAATACCGGTCGGAAATTGTTTTCGGCAGGAGCGGAAAGGTCGCAGCTGTGTTATGCTGATCCAGATGATTTCCTTCGCTGCTTAAGGAGAACAGACTAGCGCTGGACGTATCACAATGAAACGTCAAAACATGTTGATCCATCGCCGCCTATCCATCACAAGGGGCTAACTATCGCAGGACGCTGCTACCGGAATCTCTTGAGTAGGTTAAGGGGCCTGTGAAGAGCAGGCGTTGCGGGAAACTGTCCGAGGGCTCACTTTTCGCTCATTCTGCGCAAGACACAGTCGCATATGCCGTTTCTTTGGACTGCCATATGCTGATGGTCGGATGTGAAAGACGTTCTTGAATGACGAGGAGGTGTTTTTCGAGCCAAAACGCGGACTTCTAGAACCACCGCTGGGAAAAGTGTGACACACTGAAGGGTGAACACGTAAAGAAAGACTATTACGACCTCCATGTTTCGTGGTCGCAGCTTGATTTTTTCTAGAGGTGACTATTTAAAAATTTCGTGACTACCTCACTGTAAATACCAAGACTGAATACGACAACAAAATTCAATGACTGAAGGTGATAAAAATGAATCGACAAAACATTAAATTTAATGTAGACGCAACAAATTCGATAACAGATACCTTACACAGAGAGACTTTCACCGATATAAATTATCTTTCGCATGCAACATCACTCATCGCTGTCGCGACAGAAAATGGATTGGATGTGGCAAAATTTTGGTCAAAGACTATATGTCATGTTAACTGTGCACCTTTGTATGTTTTCTACACGAGAATGAATAAAAGCCCTCATCGCACGAAAAATTAACAATCGGTAAGAATTTTTCATTAGACCTCGCTGACATTCTTATGCTTGTACAATAGCTCTGTCGCATCATCTCTCTGAACTGGCTAAGGTAAGTAGCTTAATAAGTGCAACATTTAGAGCGAACTGTACGCACATCATAGTTGCACATACAGAACTCTACCTAATACTTTGCAATGTGTTCTTAATGATGCAAATTATAAACACTTTGTTTCAGATACCTGGTTGGTTGGTTGGTTGAAGGATTAAAGGGACCAAACTGCAGAGGTCATCGGTCTCTCAGATACCTGCATATGTGATGAGTTACAAAGGAAGAAAGAATGGAGATTAGCGTCCTGTTGACGACAATGTCATTAGAGTTGGTCTACAATCTCAGAGGAGGAGGCGGGTGGGGAAGGAAACTGGCCTTGCCCTTTCGACATGCCTTAAGCGACTTACGTATATCGCATGAAACCTAAATATAGGTGAACGGACGAGATTTGTTAAGTTCCCCCAGAGTACGAGTTCAGTTTGATGAGTTAGATACATAACAATACCGACAACGAGATCTTATAACAGCTCTAGAACCGCGCTGCTGCTACGGTCGCAAGTTCGAATCCTGCCTCGGGCATGGATGTGTGTGATGTCATTACGTTAGGTAGGTTTAAGTAGTTCTAAGTCTAGTGGGCTGATAATCTCAGATGTTAAGTCCCATAGTGCTTAGAGCCATTTGAACCATTTTTTGAACAACTCCAGATGGACAGAAAGCCATATATTAGGCGTAATTAAGACTTACAGTATTTAAAAAAAATTTTGAAGACATTATACATGGTGAGTCGTCCGTAAGTTAAATTTTTAAGCCTCTGTTTCTCAAAATACATAATGTTAACACTGCAATCGCGTTGTTAGCACACTAAAAGTAGTTTTCGAGGTATGCTAAACTCATAAAAATACTAGTAACGGTGTGTAAAACTTCCGAAAAAGGCAAATATGGAAATAATCACGTCATAAAAAATATGATCTATATTTAATAAAATATAACATAAGGAGTTCCTTAACACTATTTCCAGCGACGGACAGGGACCAAGTACATCACCATTTTTTGTCCAACCGAACCAAAAGCGTACGCCCTGCAGTTGGGTGCACTTTACGCTAAAAGCCAACGAAAACAATTACAGTAATATTAATCTCCATGCACTCAGTACGTAACAAATGTGATTTTTCGGTTTTTAGGTAGAAAACACTGAATATACTAGGTATACTAACAGTATACGATAAAAGAGTCTGCAATGACGACACTGCATAAATATTTTGTGTATTTTGGAACTATGCTGCACCTTATTTTATGTAAACACTAGGTACACTAACAGTAGTTACGATACAATCGTCTGCAGCGACAACGCATAAATATCTTTTCTTCGTCTATTTTGGAGCTCATGCTGCACCTCATACAACGTACATTTCATTGTGTTTTTTGTCTGTTTTTTACTTGAAACTAGAGGTTTGTGCAATCCGGCTTCGAAATGCTGAATCTTTAGATGTGTACAAACAAGAGAGGGAAACTGATTAACAGAACTTACCAAACAGGGTTCCAGAAATGGTTTGCTGCATTTCTGAAAATAATCCAAAGCGGAATATACAATTTATTTTACGAATAAATATTCTACCAGCTCAAGGCGCACATGTTTCGTTACACATACGTAAACAGTACAGAAATATAATAAATGAAACTCCTTGTTTTCTGCTGGTAACACGTATCACAGAGACAGGCCTGCGTCCCAAAATGCATTCTCAACTAACAGCTCGTTTTATTCGCGACTGTAAGCGGTTGTACCATACCTCTTATGAGACTTTCCAAATCACGGGTTAAGAGACAATCACGAACAAAGGACAGCGAAAATCTCAGCATGAAAAAGCCCAGTCAGAAATATTCCGTTTGAGTGCGGCACCTGTAATTTACGAACAAAGCTCTGTCTTATTATTTTGCCATTCGCTTGCTTTACAGTGGCTATGCCCTGCTCAGTGGATTGTACCGGGAAGCTACATTTTTAACTTTTCCGAAACTTTAACTGAAGATTACGAATAACACTTTTATAAGAAAGAATAACTGCTCATGTATCTAACACAAAAAAATCCAGTTTATCACTAACTCCAAGACAGCAGTTAGTAGAGTTCTTCCCTAAGGTCTACACCAGAGTTTGTGTGTATACACGAAACCAATGAACATCTTGTTGGTAGTGTGAAGTGCGATGCCCATGGACGCTACCTTGCAGAAATTGTAGTGGATGTTAAAATGCTACAACAGAAGAATTTTCGGTGAAAATGTTATCTGAGCAATTAACTCTAAAATATTCCAGATAATTGCGTTTTCAAGACAGCATCCGGTGACGCTCCCAATGGCGTTCGCTATTAATAAACGGTACTACATACTTTTAAGAGCTTCACACATCATTGGAACAAACTGTAGAAGGAATTTAGAACATAGTACAAAACCAGAATGCTTAATCAGGGTTAATGCTACTGGAAATGATTTACTCTTGGTTTCCTCGTAGGCTATCTAAGAAAGAATAGCACACACCAAGAAACGGAATTCTTCAGTGTTAGTCGGTACACAATTAAGGTACTGTTCTGTAATTTTCACGTTCACAAGATCACAAATGCAGTTCAAAAAGTAAATAGAAAAGGCTTAACAGCAGTATGAATCCTGAGATAGCGACACACACACTAACGTCAACGTACTTACCTCAAAGTACATAAATTAAGTGAGAACGCAGCTATACATTTTCGTGATGACAAAATATTTATTTTCTCAACAGAAGACGTAAAAACGTACAAGATAATTGCAAAAAAATAAAAAAATGAGAAGTAACATTCCTTGTCAATGAAGCCCTAAATCCTTGCTTTACCGAGCGAGGTGGCGCAGTGGTTAGACACTGGACTCGCATTCGGGAGGACGACGGTTCAATCCCGCGTCCGGCCATCCTGATTTAGGTTTTCCGTGATTTCCCTAAATCATTCCAGGCAAATGCCGAGATGGTTCCTCTGAAAGGGCACGGCCGACTTCTCTCCCTAATCCGATGAGACCGATGACCACGCTGTCTGGTCTCCTTCCCCAAACAACCAACCAACCTTGCTTTACGGCAACGTCACGAAATGTTTTGTACGTAAAATTCGTTCACCATAGTCTGCGATGTTCAATAATAAAAACATTAACCAACGAAGAATTATAATGTACTGATTCGTAAAATATTGGATGAATTATCCATCAATATTAACCAAAAACTGAAAATCTGTGCTACTAAAATTATAGTCATATCCGTGGTTCCCTCTCAAATCTTACCCCATCAAACATTCAATTCTTCCCGGATATTTCTTCAACTGCTTCTCAATCAGTTTGGCACCACTTTCCGTTTTTGCTTTCTCAGCCTCGTATTCACTTCTTACCGATTTTCGAGAATACAAGATTGCCCTAATGGCGCTAGGCAGAAATAAAAAACAAGGGCCTTGTGCTGACTAAAAATAAGAGAGAGGAAGCAGGTTATGGTTCACTAGCTTCGCGGCATATATTCCCGGACAAAAATTACAGAAGGAAGAAACGATGGATTGCTTGAGAAGAGGAACATTCGAAACGCTTATAAGGTTTGAAAAATTGTGTCCTGTCCTGGTACAATTGAGATCTAATTTCAGATAATCAAAATTTTCTAACATCCTCACAGCGCCTGAAATCGAACCAGACCGTTGTATGCTTATAGGAACGATTGCTCTCTGCATTCCAGAGTTACAGTCTTTCATATTAATATTGAGCATATACCGAAATAAATATCTGCACCACTATTCGCGAGGCTTCAGAATGGTTTCATTAGTTCATTCCGTGCAAGGAAGAGGAGACAGGTAATGCGGCACAGAAATGTGAGCTATTCCATGTAGCACGGAGGTTGTGTCGGAAACACAGAGAGAGGCTTGCAGATAGACAGAATCGTTCCTGTCATTAATAGTTAGCCTACAGGAAGTTCCGAAAAAGTTATTGGTAAATAAAAAGGAGAGGGCTGCTGCTTTGCTGATGTGGAATGAACCCATTAGTTTATGTAGCTTTTTTTCACTTTATATTAATGTGTGTGACGCACGTTAATTTCTGATATTAGAAGAGACGACGCTTGTGCGAAGCTACGAGGTGGGCACTTCATACCCGCTTTCCTGAGGAAGAAGGGAGAAGAAAGCCTCAATTTATGGCGCAGAGTGGGTGTTCCAAAGTAATACAACTGCCGTTAGCGGGTTGTATTGCAGGTTGTATTTGCTTAGTTCCTGGAGGCTCGAGGTTCCAAGTCCCGCTACGTCAAGACATTAGCGGAAGGACTAACTTTCAAAAAGCTCTCGAACGACAGCAGAAAGGACGCTGAAAAGAGAACTAGATTTCATTTTTATTAAATTAGGGTGACGACGGTAGCATTCGTAACGTGGCTACCGAGTTCAGTGAGGTCAGACGAATGAACAAGTTAAATTTTTACATCTTCGGTAGAACTGCTGATGTGGTCTTCAGTCCGAAGACTGATCTGTTACAGCAGTCCATGCTAGTCTTATCACGTGCAAGCCCGTTCATCGCCGCTTAGTTAAATCTATATCCCGTTGAATCTGCTTACTACAGTCAGCCTCGGTCCCCCTACACGATTCTTACCCCGCCAATTTTTTTTTTCCATTACCACACTGACGATTTCTTGATGCGTCAGGATGTGTCTTGTCAACTGATCCCTCCTTTTAGTCATGTTGTGCCATAAATTTCTTGCCACCGCCATGTTTTTTTCGCACCTTCGCATTAATTATTCGATCAACCTATCTAACCTGCACCATTTTTCACAGCTTTTATTCTCTTCCAACCTGAAGTGTTTACCGTTCACATTTCACTTCGGTACAGGGATGAACGCCAGACCACTACCTCAGAGAAGACTTCCTTGCATTTTAAATAATAACTGAAGTTAATAAATTTCTCTCTTTTCACAAACGCTCTTCTTGCTATGCCCCCTGTCCAAACAGAAAAAGGCTAACCCGACTACTCTTCGTGTCTTATTTCCTAATCTAATTCCTTTACTACTGCCTGATTTAAATCAACTACAATCGATTACTCTCGCTTTACTTTTGTTGACTGACGCCTTACAAACTCTTTTCAAGAACCTATTTGTTCTGGTTTATCGATCTTCAAGTCGATTTACATAATTACAAATTCATCGGCAAATCTCTCAAGTCCTTATTTCTTCTACCGAACCTTAACAACTCACCAAATTTCTCCTGAATGTCTTTAAGCCTTCTTCATGGGGAATTCGTAAATAACAACTGTAACGCTATGAGCACTAAACAAAAGGCATACTACGAGACAGGCGCCGTTTCTGTGTTACGACACAGAGGAAATAGAAATAAATGAGCGGGAAGAAATTGCGATTATAAGAAGACTGCAGTGGCGCGATATAATGTGAGCGGCAAGGCAGTAGGGTCAGCGAGCGCCGGCGGAGAGGCGGCTCGGCGGCGGCAGCTTTTTTAAAACGCGCGGCTCGGAGGCGGCAGGTGGCGGGGCGGTGGGTGGGCTGGCCGCGGCCGACACGTGCTCCGAAAAACACGTGCCGCGCAGCGCCGCGGCACCCCGCGCCGACGCCTTGACGCCCCGCACACGTGGCCGTGGGGGCCGAGTCCCGGCGCCGGGGTCTGTTCACAGTTCCACTCAAGTAGCACGCTACTTGGTTAGACGTCCTTATACCGTAGTCACTGAAACGATCTGAAGAACTGTCACCTCTCAATTCCCTTCTGTCTACACGCTCGTAACGGTAAGCGATTCGATTGGAGGATGGTCACGATACAGGTCTGAACTGCGTCTGAAATGTAATCTTGCATTCGGGAAATACATTTTGTGATCTATTAGAATACGGATAACTTGAAAACAATGTTTACGCGTGTTCCGCCTCTCGTAGAAAAATATACGAACGAAAACCCTCTGCATGCGTCGGAAGAAATGATGAGACACATGTAACGAGACGATGGGACTGATCACCATTAACACGCGATTGATAGCTCATACTTCCTTGTCCTTTAAGATCAACGAAAATGTCTGGCACTGTGAAAACAATTGGAAGACGGAGGAGACTGAAAAAATATCGTACGACAATCAGCAAACACTCTACTTCCTACGATTAAACAAAATTAGTTTTCAAATAATTTCTAGTCTCTTAGGAATTATAATGCCTAAAATGATGAACTGCAATTAAGTTGTACGTTAACAGTCAATGATTTCCAGTACCTTAAGAGCACACCTCCCTGATTATAATGACTGGACAATAGAAAAAGCTTAATTACAACAAAAAGGAAATGGCCAACGAGAAATAGGCATTAATGAACGGCGTCTGTCACAAATGTTCGTGGTTTAACGAAAACCATTGCAACTTTGTGCCACTTTCCATTGTTAGGTAGCCCCATCTTAGGCGGAGATTGTGTTATATACATTGTATCTGCGGCAATATTGATCAAATGATTAGCCACAGTAGTATTAGAAAATTGTTTAAATCTCGAGTTTCATACCGCTCTACACGAAAATTCACTGGAACTATCAACGCGTTGGTACACGCAAAAAAAAACCTTACCATATATATATTGTGGGAATTTGAACGGAGATGCAATTCACTTCAGTCACACAAGTAGATACGAATACTCCTCTGCAGTGTTTTCCTTGTTACTAAGCAACGAATTTTTGCGAGATTCTGGCGTACGTTTTCGTCTTACCTGTTGTTGGAGTAGATGAAAAGGGCATAAACATTTGTTACTACTCTAACAAGCTCTGGACACTCTTAAGAAAGAATTCTCGTAACGTAGCGTCCATGGTTACAAACTTTAAACGAATATTGCCCCGCAAATAATTGTACTATACGCACCATTTTTAAATTGGGACATTGTTTGCAGGTAATGGCTATCATTGGAACATAAGGAAAATAAATATCCGACGTAACGGAGGTTGCGGTATTAGATAACGGGTCTGATAAGAGCGGTACATTCTGCATATTGTTAGGAGACACTGAAGAGGGAGATAACGTAAGACAGCCTCACAACAGTCAGCTATAAAAGGATTTTACATCGGGACACACTGTTGTTCCTCGCATTATCGAATTCCAATATAGAATTTGAAATCCACATCGTACATAACGTCACCAGACACGCAACAGCTTTTCTGATGTTTCACTTGCTAAATGATTTGCAGTTATTGCTCCTTTATAAAGAAGTAACAAACACAACTGAGCCTTCTTCGTATTCAATTATTGAATAAAATAATTAAAACACTAAATATTCACCGGTAATCATTAACAAACTATTAACTGTTTTGTCGCGGATTCTTCACTCTGTCCGGTTATTTAAAAATCGAGCAGAGAGCTAAATTTGAATGACGAATTGCTTAAGGAACGTGCCAAATAATAGTGTGTCATCCTAGGATTAGGTAGTTTGGCTCGGTTCTACATTCACAACACATGCCGTAAGTAGTCTGCCGTTTAACCGTTAGAGGAAGGGAAGTGTCGTGCAGGACAGTGTTGTTTGGCCAGTGCTAGTCGACGCCAGCGTCTAAAACTCCTTCGCTGGTAAGATGGCGACGCAGTTGTCTATGTAGTGAGCACGGTAAGGATCGGACAGAAATGAACACAGGTTCGACAACAGAGATAGTGAAGAAAGCGTGGACTCACCCGCTCCTCCTCGCGTATCATCTCAGCGATGCCGGGCTTGATCTCGAGGTCCTCGGGGTGCGGGGCGGTCTGCGCTTGCGGCGGCGGCGGCGGGGGCGGCAGCGGCAGCCCCGGCTCTGGCCCCAGCGTGGGGCCGGGGGGCGGCGGCTGCTGCTGCTGCGGCGGCTGCGGGGCCGGCTGCTGCGGCGCCAGCGTCTGCTGAGCCGGCGCCTGCGGCTGCGGCTGCGCCTGCGGGGGGAGTGGCACGTCGTCTAGAAGCTCGGCGGCCGCCACCACCGCCGGCGTCGACGGGCTGTCCTCGGGGCTGGACACGGAGCTGCGCTCGCCGGCCGACGTCCGCCGCCGCTTCTTGGCCTGCGTCGGGTGCGGGTGCGCGCCGCGCTGCCCCGGCGAGGACGCCAGGCAGCCTTCGGCGGACAGGTCCCACGGCTTCTTGCAGGCGGCCGCGTGCGCCAGCGACGTCGGCGTTGCCGGCGGCTGCGGCGTCGAGGACGGAGATACCGAACCGGCACCGCCCGGCGCGTCGCCGCCTCCGCCGCCACCGTGATGGTGGTGGTGGTGATGCGGTGGCGTCGACGCGCCGTTCGCCTCCGGTTCGCAGCTTCCAGAGCTGCCTCCGCCCCCGCCGCCGCCTCCGCCGCCACCACCGCCGCCGCTGCCCACGTCCGCCAGGCCGCGGATCTTGAGCGACTCTGCCACTTTGAGCAGTGGGCCTATCTGCTCTTGCGACACGTTGATCTCGCCCTTGTACATGAATTCGACGGCGGCTTTCAGTTCGGGCCATTTGATGTCCTTCAGGATGACGATGGGGTGCTGACAGGGGTTGTCGAAGAAGAGCGCCTGGAAGTACGGGCTGCAAGCCGACAATACCATCTTGTGCGCCTTGACGCTGTGTCCCTCGCAGGCCAGCGTCACGTCCACGAACGACTCGCTTTGCAGCAACTGGTCGAAGACGTTGGTCAGGTTGCTCTGGTAATTATTCCAGCGCAAGCAGAACTGCTGCGGCGGCTGCTGCATCGTCGTGGCTTCTGTCAGACGGTTGCGTGCGTGGGATGACGACGACGACGAGCGCAGTCCGCACCCGACCGGCAAAAAAACACAAGCACACGCGCAACAGTGATGCGGTCGAGCCGCGCACGAACAGAGTCTGGTGCTACAACTATGCGCAGTGCGAGCAGAGTCCGATGCAGAGTCTGTTTATCGAGAGCCAGAGAGTCCAGGCCGGCGAGCGTGCCACTCCACCTCCGCCGAGTTCGCGCGCGCGGTACGGACTGGCGGCGGCGTCGCGCCTGCCGGCGCTGCGTGGCGCGCCCCCCACCACGGCCGGACACATGGTCGATTCTCGCGCGCTCCGCGCTCCTTGCCCCTCCCCGAGGCTCCCCTTCCCCTCCCCCCGAACCCGCGGTGGCGCGCGGGCAGCCCCCCCCTTCCCTGGCGCCGCCGACCAGCACGCCCCCTACCGACCACCCCTCTACGCCGACGCCACCGCCTCCCGCCCCCACCGTCATCATTTATTTATATAAAATGTACATGTAATACGGGGGTGTGAAATGAGAGGATGTCTGTCATACATAATGCATGATGATGCTCTGGGACTATTGATTTATTGATGAAGGAAGGAAACCGAGGCAAAGGCAGGACTAGCGGCGGCAGCGGTGGTGTCAAGCAGGGCACGGCTACCGAGTGCGAACTGGAGTGCGCGTGCAAACTCAACTTTTGCTCGTCTGACAAAATATTGCTTCCACTAATTTACTCTCTGTCTCTGCGGCTCTGCGTTAACTTTTGAGGAAAAGTTTTAAGATCTGTGCTCAATCAGTACCCAACCTAATGTTTAAATAGTGCCTCGCTTCCCAAATTATTTTCTCTATCGACATACGAAAAGCTAAAGGAATTCGTAAAACAAAATCATTTTATTGCATTTTACAGCCCCCATCGGGTTACACAAACAATTTCTAGCGGTTTCGACCTCTCAGCAAGTCTTCCGATGATTTGACGAGTTATTACGCGACGTATTAAAATCGTCTGATGACTTGGTAATAACGCGAAATCGGTATTGAAATTATAGATGCAACGTGAGGCTGTAAAATGCAATAAATGATTTCATTACAAAGTGGTCGAGTGGTTCTCCTTATGCAGTCGCCTAGTCTGCGTAAATCCGGACAACAATAAGAGACAAATTATATGTATTTGTGACTTTGTCGTATGCGTTAAAGAGATTCACCAGCTCTTGAACGCATGCAGAAACTGCATTACAGGAGAAGGGAAATTAAGTCTCTGATATGGATGAATTGATATTCGTTATCTAACGACAGATTTAAAAAGCGAATGTTGGGAACAGCTCCAATAACGTACTACATTTATATTCGGAGAGCCCATCAAACTATAATACTCAGCGGTACAGTCAAAGTTTAAGACATGAAAGAAATAATAGCAGCGCACTTCATTAGAGAGTTAATGTTACAATTTGCATAGTAAGAAAGTTATAAATAATAACTACAATTATAATAACAGGTATAATAATTGTCAAGAATAAATGTATTATAATGTCATGTTTAATAACACTCTCTCCAGTAACATGAGTAATGTCCTCCTAATGCAAACACCTGGCAGCAGTACACAAGAAACCAGAGTTGGAAAAAAACTTGTCTGATCCGGGCAAGAATAAGAAATAACATGTCAAAGGCAGCATATGAAATCCAAGAGGAAAAAAGGAAAAAAGAAAAAAACAGGGGCACGAGCAAAGCATGGATAGTGTTAACGATGTGGCTGAGATATCAGTTAACTGTTGAACAGAAAAAAAACAGCTGGGGGTGTGCCGAGGGGATAACTACGGTAAAAGCTGAAGCTTTAATTTCCGCTTCTATGCAGGATTGTTTTTGTTAAAACGAACATTGCTGGGTAGTTTGTTCCATAATAAGGTGAAGGAGCTGAATAGAGATTTCATGATGTCATAGGCATAGCCAAGTGATTACACATTTATCTTGTACTTCAGTGCTCCTGATATCTTCAGTGAATTATCCTTATTGCAAAATCTAGTGACACAATAAGATGAAATTGTCCACAACTTACGCAGAAAACGAACTTTTACAACAAATAACGTCTCCAGCAAAAACTGAGTTTTGTAAATGACATAACTAACATTACTGAAAATGAGTAATTTTCTTCATAAATATATTCTTCTGTTGTTTGCTGCCAGTTATACTGAGTTGCAACACATTATACGCAGGTGCTGTATTTCAACCATCACGTGTTCCAACAAACTTTTTTTGAAGACCTTAAGATGACAGCTACAACCGTCGAAACCGGTTGTCAACAACAAAGACTAATTTATGCGATTTTGGATAGTGAACGCTTTTTCCCAAGTAAAAGGTTACAGGGTCTGTACGACATACGGGCACACAAAGGAAGCGATAAAAATTGTTTTTATACATTATCTCGATTTGTGTCAATTGATTCTAAGTTCCATTTCTACTTCATTATTTAGTGCAGAACGACAGAAGGCCTTTCTGTATTGAGGTGGATGGTATGGTGCTTCAGGAACAGTCATGTCGGCGAAAGGTGTACGGTTGTTCCAAAATCATGTTTATGATTATTCATAGTAAAGGAAAGCTCTAAGAAATTAATAATATTACCCTTGTGCAGTTGGATTTTGAAGGAAATTTTATTATTATTTCACTAAAGGCATCCGAAAATTAGTCCGTTTTTTGTTGTGAGCCACAACTTTTATCATGTGGATTTTGTTTCTGTACAGCGCAACTCAAGTTTTATACTCTCTCTGTACGGCTTGGACAGGAATCTCTCTAATTTTACTTGCATTGTCTTTTCGCGAGATATACGTAGAAGGAGACAATACATTTGTTGACTCCTCTACGAACGTATGCTCTCGAAGCTTTAACAGTAAAGCGCACGTGTTGCAGAACGCCTCTCTTGCAGCGTTTGAAACTGCAGTTGGTTGATCGTCTCCATGCCGCTTTCGCGCTTACTAAATAAAACTACAATGTACGCACTATTATTTGGATCTTCTCTATTTCCTCTATCAATTCTGACTGGTGCGGATCCCATACCGACGAATAATACTTAAGTAGACTCAGTAGAAGCGATGGGATTGGTGACGTGAATTTCGAAGTTCGTTTTGTTCATCGTTTCTTACCCACTGGTGTCCTCTGAAGCTCTGCTAGCATGTCAGATACCTATCGTCATTTCATAAACTGCAATGCAATATACGCCCAGACTTTTGACTGTGCCCGATCATAATACGGAAAATTTCCATCTCCTTCGCCATTCATCCATACTGCTCTAGAGCGAAGTATCCAGCAACCTGCGTGTTATCCAAAAACAGAAGATTAAACCTTTAACTATCACTGGCGTAATTCAACCCTCAGCACGGCCTGTTGTCCTCCTCCCGCCTAGTAAACTCAGCCCTATCATTTTTCTCTCTCCTTCCTAATAGCCAACTCCTCCTACAGATTTCATTCCTCCTGAGCCTTACATTTAGTCAGTTATTTAGTACGTGTCCCACATATTTCTATAGCTTCAAAGAGTTTTAAGAAGATGACGTACTCTAGGACTGTCGCCGGATGCGGTATTGTGCGAATCACAGTTTCTATTTCAAAAGCACTCCTTTACTGAGACCGCTATTCATACATTTACTGAGCACATAACAAAATCTTTAAATGATGAATTATCAACAGGTGGGATCTTTTGTGATTCATCGAAGGCATCTGATTGTGCCAGTCACTCTTATTAGAGAATTTAACGTTTTGTATTTCAGCACATGTCTGGTTCAGTTGTTATTCAAGAAACAGGTACAGGCTGTTCGAGTAATACAAAATAGGAAGGCGGGAGGCACAGCATTTGCATGGGCAGAAATTAGAATGCGGAGCAGCGGGGATGCACAGAGTTCAGTGATTTGCTAACTACTGTTTTGCTTTGTGTTTATGATGCAAAAGATTATTTGAATCTGAAAGCAGAAATAGCCCTGTTTGGAGATAATACAAGCATTCTTGTGATGCCCAGCAAAGAAGCATTACCAGAGAAAATAATAGACGATGTTTGTGTGAAAGTTCCTTTTTTGGGTCTTTACGATTGGGCTATTTTTAATCTTTGAAAAAGCAAAGCTTATGCAGTTTTGGACTGCCAAAAATATCCCACCTCCTATTAACCTAGTACATCAATAAGAAATAATAAAAAGTGTAGAAAGTCCAACAGTCTTAGTTCTGCGTACTGATGAAAACATAAACTAGAAAAACCATGTAGTACATCTCTTAAAACGTTTAGGTTCGGCTACTTTTTTTTGCCATAGGAATAACTGCCAACTTCTGGCATACAGAAGGTAGTAATTAACATGTCATGTTAGTTCGTTACTCCCATTCAACATGATTATTATTCTTTTGAGAAAATTATGTAACACAATTTTAATAACGGACATTATAGTGATACTTATTATTAAAGCCAATGAGTTCACTACGCTGGATTTCGTATTTTATCACTACTTGGCACTTCTCAAGCGTGTAGGACTGTGATATACAGCACAGTATATAATTCGCGCAAATCTCACTAAAGTGGCTTTATGTAGTTAGCAGACGGATCTTTCATCAATGGCAAAGGCTTTCAAGTGTCCACGAGATGATTTGGTATTGCTCCCAATGTGACGAGAACCACTTTTGCTGGTTTACGCCAGAGCCACAGTAGTTCGATTTTTAAGTCTGGTCAGTTTCCAAGTTGTTTCTCGTCGACTCTGCTGTCATCTGGGATAGCAATGTCAATGACACAACACTTTATTTTTCTCCACAATTGTGATGTCTTGTTCATTACATTCCAGTATTCGATCTTTCTGAATTCCCACGGCAGTGACAAGCTCGTATTCTACAATTTTCTGGCTTGTTGTCCCATCAGTTGCTTGACACCGGCAGATAGTAATTTTGCCATAAATTCCAAAGAATATTTTGTGTCATATCATTATGCCCCTGTTTGTCATCAGTCTGAGCGAAATGTTTGCAATATTTTTGCAGGATAGGTCAATTGTTTTCTCAGCTTCTTTGTAGAATATGCACATAGGGTCTTCTGTTGATTTCTCGATTGTGGCTTGGATAGCGTTGGTTCTGTTACCTTGTTACTGTGCAGCAAAAATCAGTTCTTTAGTTTCCTTCATAAGGTTCCGTTGGTCAGGTAAGACTAGATCTTTTCTTTATCTAGTTTGCTTTTAATATCGTCAAAAACATGTCCCTGCATTGCTTTATTGCGCAGGCTGTTAAGCCCTGCATTGGAGCGCCGTTTTCCGGTATTGATTCTTGGTTTGCTCTACTTTCAGAAGTTTTCGGTTGAGGACTTGAATCAGAGCTGATTCTTGGCCACCTTTCACACAGTATGCCAACGCATGCTTTTCTTCTTCCACTGTGTGTCTCATGTAATAACTCCTGCATTTCCATCAGTGCTAGGAATATGTTTCAGTGATTCTTTCTTTCATAGTAATTTTTAATTAGCATTATTTGAAATATTTAAGTAAAAATGTTAATAAACTGGAAATAAAATGACTAAGAACATGGAGTTATACGGCAACAAACCTGTAATACCGTTTGTTTTTGCCTACATATGCACGTAACAATCATTGTCAGTTCATTACTGTTTCGATTACTATTCCGATTCTAGTTCCGACTCCTGTCCTGTGATTGCTGTTATTACTGTTGTTGCGATTGCTAATATTGGGTGTTGTGTAAAGTGAAGTACTGAAAATATACAAAGTTATTTTAAAACGCGTACCGATCATTTTACAAAAGTGTTACCCTCGCCAAGTCGGTGTAATTTTCATCATCCAAATATAGAGTTTCAGAGACTCGACTTTATTTGAAGATAAGGAAAGACAGATTCTTGATGGTTTGTGATATTTGACGTTAAATGGAATTAAGTGAAAAGTAAGAGACGAAATTAACTGCGTTTTACAGTGAACATTTGCAAAAGTTAATCGTATCGATATCGATCTTCAAGTGTTAGTATAAATTTCAGTACTGCAGACTGTTAGAATCTCTGGTCGGACGTAAACCTTGCGATAGTTAGAAGTTTTTGATATCTTGTTAATGAATATGTTTTGGCCTACCTCAAGAAAAACGAAAACAGGAAAGACAAAAATAATTAAAAATCAGAATCAGTAGCGTAGGCTTGATAATTACGTCGACGCGGCCCGTTCTGTAGCCTGTGTAATAAGCAGTCCATTAGTATCTCACGCTGTTACTATAAACTATTTAAACTAAATTTAAACGATCTGTGTTTTCTTGAAGCGCGGTGTTGGTTCGTAATCTGTGTTCTCATACTTGGCCAGAGTATAATAGCTGAATTTAAGCTTCGTCCTCGTTTTATTCCAATAAAACAAAATAAGAGCAAGCATACTCCTGCACACTGCGCACGATTTACGTAGACATCTGCACACACGACTACGTCACAGCCCTAGAGAACCACATATTAAAATATCTACAGTCCAGATAAGACCACACAATCCAGCACCAGTTTCATTGTCCAACACGACTTCTTTCTTGGCCCATTACGGTTTGTCGGACAACGCTCACACGATGAAGCGCGTGGTGAATTGTCGCCCGCTTTTTGTTTTTCTGTCCCGATTATATAGCTCTTCTTTTGTTCAGTTCGAAATACTTGCATTATATCTGATGACAGGTATGGCAAGGTCACTGAATGCCTTTGACGGTATTGCCGCCATTCAGTTTGCTTTCAAAATTTTTTCTGGTACTTTGTGTGTACTCTTTGCACACCATACTGTTATCCAACAGCAAAATGCCTGGTATTTGTAGACCTCAGTCTGGTGGCACTGAATGGCTTGTCCATTTGGTATTTCGATGCCATCTCTTTCTGAAATTTTGCCATTCTTATTAGTACTGTGTGCTATGTCTGGTTAGAAGTAACACAAGATCTGAATGCCTTAATCTCGCCGGGTAAAGTAAATGAAGCATGCTCTCTGGCAACAAGCACTGTTCCTGAAGGAAGGAGTATTAAATAAGTATGCTTAGGTGGTTCAGTAACATATGTATAAAGTTTCTTCTTTTATTAAAAAAAATATTTGTTACACCAAGTTCTGGCTTCGTGACAATAAGAAGGACCTACGAAAAATTAGTCATGGAATAGCACATGTACGATATTACTTTAAGTTCGAAATAGTATCAAGATACAGTACACCGAAATATTATACATCTTGTTAGAAGCCAAGGACGAGGGACACTTCATAAATAATGCACACTATTTTTTTTTTACTTGCACGTTTATTTTCTTAACATCTCTTTAAAGTCCTTCAATGTATCTCCCTGCTTCTCTATGACTGAATTCCAACGCCTTGGGACCTCTATTATTCCATCCAGGGCACAACGTCTGTTCACCTATCGAAAGGCTCGTGTATCGGTGGTAGAAAGCTCTTCCAGAGAAAGATAACAATGTCCATCCGTAGTTTTTTTTCAACTTCGGAAACAAGTCGAAGTCTGGTGGATTCATGTCCTGGATGTAGCGAGGATGCAGCAACATTTCCCATCCGTATTCGCGCAGTTTTTAGGCTACAACGTTGCCGATATGAGAGCGAGTACTGTCGTGGACGTGATGACTGGGTGTTGTGTGATGTCCTTAGGTTAGTTAGGTTTAAGTAGTTCTAAGTTCTAGGGGACTGATGACCATAGATGTTAAGTCCCATAGTGCTCAGAGCCATTTGAACTGTCGTGGAGAAAGAGTAGCCCAACTGAGGTCGGCTTTAGTGCATTTTTCTGCGCAGGTTTTGCGTGAAGATACGATGATTCAGTGCTGTGAGACTTGTTCCACATCGGGCTTTGTGTGTCATGACGATTTCTGGGTGATCATAAGCAAAAATCATCATTTGCTTGAGCTTTGATTGAGGGCGTCAGAAGTTCTTTCGACGTGGAGAATCTCAAGTTCTCCAATCACTGGACTGTGATTTCAACGTTCCGAGTCTCTAAAACACGTTTCATCAACAGCGACAACTCGACACAAGAATCTGTAACCTTTGAGCAAGGTTGCAATGTCCAGTCGTTTCCGCTGCTCTTCAGCAGTCAAACAGTGTGGGAACCATCTCGTAGGAATTCCTCTATTTTCAAATTGTTTGTCAGAATACGGAATACTGATGTTGGAGGAATTCCCGTGAGTTCAGAGAATTCCTCACAAGTCTCAGTGCTATCTTCTGCAAGAGCATCTGGCACAAGTTTCACATTTCGTTCACCTGTTGACGATTTTGGCCTCCCGGACCTTTGATTTTCGTCTATGCTCATACGACCACCACGGAAACGATTAACCCAGCGTGAAACTGTACTACGGTTCATTGTAACAAATTTCACTTAACGCACTATGGATTTCTGTCGGGTTTTTGCCGTGCAAAGTTTGGATCTTGATGTACGACCTCTGGTCTTCAACAGTCACAATACCCGGGACCCTCGCAGGGTCCATTCCTACCTGTCGCTAATTTTATGTTACAGCACACAGCGAACAAACAAAAAAAAAGTGATTCTTCCTCAAGCTCCCAACCACATCTGACGTAATTTTCATTGTTCTTGCATCAAACAGTCCACAGTAATACCAAATTACGTATTATTTTTGAAATGTCTCTCGTATTTGATGTACACAGATTCATCTTTGCATTGCATTATTTAGAGAAGGAAAAAATGGAAAAGATGGGCAGAATTCTCCCTGACATACAAAAAATTGTTGATATAATGTTAGTAAGAAAGATCGAAAATTCTACAAAGAGGTAAATTTTGATGCTGCAGAATGAACTATATCTTTGGATATCTTAAAAGTAAATTTTAATGTTGTGCTGAATAACTCGGATATTGCTGAATGGAAAGAATGTTAGTGAATGTGGAGAAATCACTTTAGTCCCAAAGCGCCCGATTACACTGGCATATATAAGTGAATTAACTACAATATAACATACATCTTGCTGAGTTAGTACTTCTGTAAACGACTCTAGCCTTATAAGTAATGATATTACTAGAGGCAGCAAACAGAGACATTAATCAAAATGTTTTCAAATTATTATGAATCTGTAACAGTCTTTCCTTTAACACTGAGACAAAGTGTATTTCGTTCTACACCAAGCAAAAAATTGAATAACGCCATCAATTAGGGTAGCAAACGAAAATGAGTTAGGAAATATGTTCTAAAGTTTTGTGTTCACAAATTGATGAAAGCATGCGCAGGAGGCAATTATTATTTAATGGTTCAATTTTCTTGGGCAACTCATCACTTAGAAAGAAGGCACAAAAGCGATCATCATCTTGTAGTCACCTGTTCGATGAATTACGTATTTTAATCGCCTCTTCACAAATACTTAGTTTCGCTAATAAGTTCGTCATAAATAATATACAACGATCTGAGAAGAATATTGATGTCCACAGCAACAGCACAAGAAAAACGGGCCTTTATTTTCCAATTACGAAACCTATCAGAGCCTCATAAAAGAGTTCTACGCAGCCACAAAAGTATTCGATCATTTCTCCAATAACAGAAAATGTCCGACAGATAGCAAAGCAATTTTTAAATTTAGTTTACTATCATTTGCTCTCGACAGCTACTCTTGTTCGAGCGGCAAATTTCTAATTAACAACTGGTAGCAAAAGTAGCTAAAAAATAATACTGAAGGAATGCTAAAGCTAAGTGAATCACTACCTGCACAAGCAGTACTAATAGACTAAAATGTTCATTCTTACTAGATTCGAAGCAGTGTGGCTTCACCAACTAGCTACACTGGCTACACATTGGTAACGTTTAATTAATCATTTACTCTTCAAAACTAAGCAAATAAAAACAGGACTAATGATAAGATGACGACCAGGAATATCGAAAGGAGCAATATATTACTGAAGATAGCCACATCGAATGTAAGGGGCCTATACAGCAAAGAACAAGAACTTTATCAGGAACTACTGACAGCAAAAATTGATGTAGCCGTAATAACCGAAACAAAAAAGAAACAAAGAGGATCCACTGACTGGAACGAATATGTCATGAGCATACCATAATGTGACGGGACTTTAGGAAATAAGACCTCAAAACGGATAGCTGGGTCTAATGGCGTTGACTGTACGAATTGGAATGACAAACGTTTAAGAGACTTCGAAAAATCTGTAGATAACAAGTTACTTTCACCGACATAAAAATATACGTACATTCACCTGGTATGCAAGGGGAAGCAGGTCAATCACTGATTATAGCCTTACAAATTACAAAACCACACCTTATTACAAGATACTAGAATACGAGGATACAACGTACATTCGGACCACTTCCTGGTGGTTTTAAAATTAAAAATACCACGACATAGTGTTGATTTTAAAAATTATTTACGGGAGAGGAACTCTTCAAAATACTTCTTTTGTAAGATTCCACTGTGGCACGTTTGTATCAACGGAGAATGGATGAAGAGTTAAAAGATTCAATAGTAAACCAATACATAAATGAAAAATGGAAAGCTATCTGTGATATAATAATAAATAACTTGAAAAGGCTATAGGAAAGAGAAAGAAAGATACGAACAAAAGAAGGCTCCCTGCCTGGAATGAATACCTAGCATAGATTATTAGAAGAAAGAAGATGTTCATTTAAAATATCTCAACACAAATGTGTAAAAGATTACAATGAATATAAAAAATCTAATAGCGTTAGTTAAAAGGGCAACGAGGAGAGTGAAAAGATAGAGCTGGGAGGCATTCCTCGGAAATTCAGTGTACCATATCCAGGGAAAACAGATAAGAGCTTATAAAATAATAAAAGCTTTCAACAAAAAGGAGAAGGATACCTTATAGTGGAAGAATATCTTCGATGGAACATGCCTAGACCACTTACAAAACCTACGGACAGGGAAAGAAGAAAATACTGTAACAGCTCTGTCAGACAGGAAAGTACATGGAAGAACTGGAAGATGCAAAAGGATTCACGAGAAATAGAAAGTGACTAGTAGAAGACAAAATTAATTCAGATCGCCACCACTCACCACTTTCTCCCTTCCATCTTCACTACCCACAGTGTTTTCCTCCCATCCCCCCTCCCCACTGCCGCCCTCTCATCCGTAATATCTGTAATAACCACAGTTGTATCAACCTACTGAGCTATAAGTATCACATATATGCCAAGGTACTTTCCAAAACATTTAATGTTGTAACACAGACTTTTCTGATAAAAGAACAAGACGGTTCTAGGCCAGAATGATACAGATAACAGGGCAGCATTGAGAATTTAATATCCCAACACACGCACAAACGCGCGCCCGCGCACGCACGCACACACACACACACACACACACACACACACACACACACACACACACACACACACACACGAAGAAACAAAAAGGGGGGGGGGGGGATGCACCACGACTGATATCGGTAGATGTGATGAACATTCACATACAAACAAAAGATTACAATTTCAGAAACATTGGCTAATTTATTTAGGAAAAAAGAGATTCACAAACAGAGCAAGTCAGTAACACGTTGGTCCACCTCTGGCCCTTATTCAAGCAGATATTCTGCTTTGCAAAAAATGGTTCAAATGGTTCTGAGCACTATGGGACTTAACATCTATGGTCATCAGTCCCCTAGAACTTAGAACTACTTAAACCTAACTAACCTAAGAACACACAACACCCAGTCATCACTATTCTGCTTTGCATTGATTGACAGTGTTGATGGATGTCCTCCTGAAAGATACCGTGCCAAATTCTGTCTAGCTGCCGCGTTAGATCGTCAAAATAAAAAAAAATTAAAAAAAGGCACCCATACGATTACTCCTGGTTGACGGGCCATATGGTGGGCGATAGGCAGGTTGGTATCCCCCCACTGTCCGGGACGTCTTCAGACACAGTCTTCGGCCTGGAATCTCATTTACTGGAGCAGAATTATCTTCAGTGACGAGTCCTGCTTTGAACTGAGCTGCGATGAGCACTGGTCAAGTGAGTAACTGCTTGCGTATGAGCCGAAGGTGGACCAACAACGCGTTCCTGAATTGCCCAAATTGTGAAGCCGTTTCTCTTGAATAAATCATCCAGTTTTTAAAAAATTGTAATCATTTGTGTGTATGTACATCTACATCACATCTAACGATTTCTGTTCCATTGGGACAATTCCTTCGTGGTGCGTCGTTTTGCTGTTGCTTTATGGTGCATATAGCTTTTGTGGATGATGAAAAGGTTTTCGATTGGAAGGTGGGACCTAAGTTATGAGAAAGTTTGGGAGAGTAAGGCAAGCATCAGCAGTTAATAAAGTCAATTCAGAGTTTGTATGCTGAGAACAGTATCAAGATATACTTCGAATCAACCTATAGTATAGCAGGGAGAAGAATCATACAAGGAGTCAGACACGGTTGTCGTTTATCCCCCACACTATTTAACATATATATGAATGATACTTTCAATAAATGGTAAAAGAAAACTGATAATTCCTACGCACCAAGATGTGCAGTATTTAGCTCCCTACTTTTTGCAGATGACAAGGTTATAAACGCAGATATGTAAGACAGTCTTCAACGTGTTATATGGCCGTTATATATAATGGCAAAACAATATAATAGAACAAAATGCACAAATAAATCGAAAGTTATGGCCTTTGGTGAAGAACATCATCTTACAAGCAAATGTTCCCTGCAGTGGGATCAACTTTTTGAAACCGTGTAAATGGTCATGTAGGTTAAGATCTCAGGTATCACACTCTGCAGCCATTCACACTGGTGGTCCCTCATTTACGAGTAATTGACGAAAAGAAACTTCAGAATTTTACGTGACAATGAATAGTGTTAAAAAAAAGTTACATGAACTGATTGTGTGGTGTAATGGATAGGGTCAGAGCATCACATGCAGTAGGTTGTGGATTCGGATCTCGTCAGGTGTATGAAATTTTTTATTTTGTATTCTTTATCGAAAGGATTTTGATCATCATGTTTAAACAGTTAATCGACTTAAATGCAATTTTTTTAAATTTCCATTGCTTAGTCACACAATTTTAATTATAATACCAACTACTTCATATGCTCTCATTTTTTCTAGCAGTCATTTTCCATATGATATCTTTGACGTGTGTTTTTAATTGAATTTATGTACCGATTCCGCTTTAATTTCTTTTGTTTTATTGTCGTATTTTTTCGTTCAAGTTACTGAATTCTTTATATCTATTCTTCATTTTGCTCGAATTTAGTTTTACCTATAAATCTTCCTTTAATTTAAATCTTAATCTGCGTTATTTTGTCCATAGTGCAAAAGGAATTTACGCTATGTTTCAAATATTTATCATGCAAAAAAACTCTGCACATCTTGTAACGAAAAATACATTTTCACACCATTGCACAGTCAATATAAATAGATTATTTCTTCTTTTGTTTTTAACTGATAGATCGGAATTTTCAAATAACTGAATATCATAATAGGTACATATAATTAAAGTAACATTCACAAAAATTCCGAGTGTGAAAAGAATGATGTAAAGAAAAAATGAAAAAGATCATACGGTGATTAAAATTATGTGCCAAAGGAATACAAATAAAAAAATATATTTAAACCAATTAATTGAATAAAAATTATGATCAAAGTCATTCCGATAAATATTGTAAAAATAAAAAAATTTATGTACTTGACGAAAATTCGAATCCACATTTTTTTGCATGTGATGCCCTTATCCTTCCGTTACACCAAACAACCACTCTACGTGTTACATGTTTTTTAATGCTACTGAGAGGAACGCAAAATTTCGAAATTTTTTTCGTCAGTTACTCGTAAACGAGAGCCCACCTGGGTGAATGGCTGCAGGGTGTGATACCTGGGATCTTAACTTACATCGCCGTATACTTGGTTTCAAAAAATCGATCACACCGCTGGGGACCTCTCCTTGCTTGAGCTAAAACCATAACAGTGAATAACTTAAAATATGCGGTACAGCACCGATGGAAATGCTTGGTGAAGCGAGGCAAAATACATGGTTCGAGACGTAGCAGAGGATGGACATGACACAGAGCAGCAAAATAGCCGGGTATCAAGAAGTTCAGAGGTGATCCGAAAGGCTCCAAACAGCCTACTGAGGTGACACCCAACGAAGTGGCCCATCAACTTCTATTAAATCGAAAGAGAAACAAAAATGCAGCAAAAAAATCTAATAGAAATGCTACCTATATCAGATCAAATGAACAAGCCTTGTTTTGATGTTTCAAATACCTGAAAACAAAACAAGAATAGCATTATTTCACGCAAATGTGCTCAATTGCCTGTGAGAAAGAAACTAACAGGTAGAATGTACATCATAAGGTTTAGAAAATGTCACCACTAATCATCTACTTGTAATAAAAAGTAACGAAGAGACAAAGGAGGAGTTTTATCGGCGCTTTCTAATTCTCTGTTACGGAAAACAGGTGGCTGTTTATGAACACTCATTCTCAATGATTTGGAAAATTAAATTAAATTGATTTTAGTTCCGATGGATGTAAGTTTAAGGGATAAGGCAAAGTCAATTATAGCACAGTAGCGTAGCGTATTACTTCGCAGGCATTTAGTACAGTGAATCGATAAACATAACAGCACTTGATATTCACCCGCGAACATCTTGTCGACGTGTCCCCTAGTGGCTACGGGTAACGATAACCGCTGCCCAGGTCAGCTAGTGTCTCATGTTGTTTGCTACCAATAACCCCTTCCTGTGGAAAACAATAACATGGAGATGTTAGACTACACCTGTACAGAGAAGACAATGTTAAAAGCAACAGTAACAGTAATACTGGATGATTTACAACAACAAGTTAACCAATATTTATGGCAGTAACATATTACTGAACGTTCTGTAAATTTCGTCTATGATGGTCAGCTTCACCGGAATCAAAATGTCTAGTTAATGAACATGTAACAACAACAACTGTACATATGATAAATTTTTTTCTTTCTGAATGTTGATAAATTAATGTAAGCAATGTTTTGAATTTCTTTTTCTTTTCATGTCATGTTAAAGAAACTGTGAGCAACTTTCGAAATGAATATTATTATTTATGTTAGATTTCAAGTAATGTGGTAATCAAAGGGAAGTGTATTTAATGTTAAAACTAATGTAAGATGTGAAAATTGTATTTATACGCTTGGTCCATACGTAGGAAAGGTATTAATATATGTTGAGTAGAAAACCTGTGGTGAATACCCTACCTGTAGGGGAGCGGGAAAAGGTGGAGGCAGGCGAGTGCGGGAAAACGCACACTGGCGCGGTTCGGCACAACGGGTTCAGTATTACAGTCGGAGTTGGGCATTGGTCAGAGGAACATGTACCGTATCGAGGAGGCTATCCAGGAAAAGTGGACTCCATTGAGCCTCGGATGTGCCGATCCCGACGACTACGTGGCATGGCTATATTCTTAGGCACAAAATTGGAAAGATTACGATGCTAAGAAGAAGGAAAGTGCCGATGCAGTGAGAGCCTTAGCCGTGCTTGTATGTGTGCTGTGCTTCTCGCTATCTCGCTGCCCGCCATCCGCCGCACCGACGTGCACAGGTCAAACATTTATTTCATCTTTAGAATTGTATCTGTGTGGACCAGTGTCGAAACTGTTTCTAACTGTTCAATAGTAACGTGACTTTTACCAGAATTGCCTCAGCCATTAATCATCCTTATCACTGACTTAGACAGGGTCCTTACCACATATTGTGCAACCCGAGTATCCCGAACTGAAAGTTTAAAGTTAGTGTTAATGAGAATTATCAGCAGACAAATCTATGCTATAAAGAAGTTTAAAGTTCTGTGTGTTAATGCAAATGTTAGTAAAGAACAACAGTTTGACTAAATTGGAAGATAATTTTTTGAATTGAGCTAGCAATGACACTTAATTAATTTGAGACAGAAAGAATGATAGTTACATAATCCAGAAGTGAGACAAAAGAGTAGTAATCCATAGGTTAATAATTCTGAGTGTTAATTTACCTTCAGTACTTAATAGTTTCAGTATAACGACCATAACAGTTTCAGGCCCCCCCCCCTCTCTTGTCCATTCTTTCGAAACCTTGAAGTGTACTGATCAGATTTGACCAGCAAAGTTAAGTTCCATATTAAACTTAAGTGTATTAGTGTTTATCCATCCTTAATAGTGACATTGTATGTGTACTCTCAAGATTGCTAATTCTAGGGTAATCTATGCCCGATTTCAGTCTGATCAATATACAAAATGCAGTTCGTAGTTACTGACTGGATATAAGTCCGAATTGCTTCCAATTAGGTACACGCGGTCAACTTATGTACTAAAATCCTTGTTTATAAGGTGAAGCCCGTGAACTCATTACAGTACAGGCTTTAAAGAGCTAACGTACGCCCGAGCGGGCAGTAGCGTTACAAACACTGTTCAATATAGTCAGTATTTCCCAGACTTTCAGTATGTGTGCACCCGAGAAACGCGTAAAAGATTCCTGGATGTCACTGCTGTTGCGATACTGATCACAGAAGTGGACAGACAATGCTGCGAAGAGAGACACTGCCTTCGTCCCGAGTTGTATCTCTGCTGCAACACGACTGTGTTCCAAAAATTGAGTTCAAACGCTACTAATAAGAAATATGACAATCGTTCTTCAGACAAAAAAGGAATAATTCTCGCCCTATTTTTGTATCCCTGAAAACGAATTACGTTAACTGCCATCAGACTTTTGACTGAGTGGGCCTAGGTAAAAAGGTGTGCCTAGGAGACGTTATCTAGTGGCACACAGACACTCATTTCCCCATAGCTCAATACAGATGATATCTGGGCAGTGAACAAGTTTCTCAGATGACAAAGTTCTGCATGTCTGACGTATAGTTTGAGATCACACATTAAATAGTTATTTCTCGTTTCCAAAGACGATGAAATAACTGTGTGGAAACGCTTCTGAGACAGCAAAGCAAGCACTTCTATAAAGTAAATGAAATTAAAAAAAAGACTGCGTAACTGAATTCAGAAATACATGGACATCAGCAACGATTACGTACTGTTTCAAGGAACGTGCAACTAGTTACTGCAAATATACCGTGCTCTGGCTGAAATTTCCTTGATAGCTCTTCTTATGTGACACAAAAAAAAAATGGTACTGAAAAACAGAAGAGATTGAAGTCATAAGCCATGCTGCCACCAGATATTCAGAGGTGGGGAGAATGAGACAGATGAAGGGAACTGGAGAGAATGAAAGGGGGGGGAGAGAGAGAGAGAGAGAGAGAGAGAGAGAGAGAGAGAGAGAGAGAGAGAGAGAGAGGATGTTGAGGAGCAAGTTAGTGAAGGGAAAATGGCAAAGAGATAGTGAGAGGGATATGGAAGGGAGATAGTGGGAAACAGACTGTTGTGGTTGGAGATGGGAAGGAGAAGGGTGAGACAGGACAGTAAAAACTGCGGAGGAGATAGGAAGGAGGGAGTTGGGGGTGAATATAGGGAAGAGGCTGTTAGGGGGGGGGGGTAGAAGGGAGGCAATTGGGTGGAGAGATGAGAGAGAGGGAATTGTGAGGAGAAATGATGGAGTTGGGGGAAAGCAATCAGGGAAATAGGAAGGAGGGAGTTAAGCAGAGATGGGGAGGGGGGGGGGGAGTTGGGGGAGATAGGAGGGAAGGAGTTGGAGATGCAGGAGGGTAGGAGTTGGAAGGGGGATAGTGGCAGAAGAGGAGACAAGGGAGGAGATAGGGAGAAAATGAGGGTAACAGATTATAGCTAGTAGATGGACAGCAGTGGAATAGATGATAAACAGTTAGGAGGGAGGCGAAGAGAGGCATGCATCAAAGGACATATGTGAAGCAGACTGTGAAGAGAGTTGAGAAGGAGACAAAGGTATGGGGAGGTATAGGAGTGCCAGAAGATCGAGATGCCATGGAAAGGTGGGAATAATAAGGTGACATAATGATAACCATAATTAGACAGTGATACAAGATAGAAAATTTTGACTTTCATGGTTAATGAATCACACAGATATCACACAGTGCACTGACCTCTAAATTGGAAGATTTCACTCATTTAGAAACGACAAATGCGAAGTCTTGCTAATGTCAGACACAAGTGATGCACTGTACAACTGTTCTTACTTATAATGTTATAAATATTTGGCTGTGGTGTCGATTATCTCTGAAAATGATATAACTCTACTCTTTTTGACAATCACACTTTATTTATTGATGAGTGAGGGTAGGCAAAGAAGGGCTTCAGAATCAGAAGAATAGTAATCTAGCCAAAGTCAAACGTGGTATAGCCTAAAGACGACACCGAAATTAGTGCATACTGCGTGAAATTCAGGGTAAAATTAAGTAAATTCCTTGTTATTATTTTTGTTATTTCAATTTCTTTATTTGATATTTCGACACTTTTATATCTACGAGATTTTATTTTAAAAAATGCTGATGATATGTCACGACATATTCTTTGCTCACACAATACTGACACAGAGATTCAGCAAAAAGAAGAAGAAAAACGGAAAAGAAAAAAAAATCTTCCTGTACTAATTTATGCAACCCTAAATCATGTTCGTTGGACCAAGACTGCAATTCTGCTACACCCAGGTAAAAACCCAGTGTCTTAAGCATTCTACCTCATCAGTGGGTCAGTTGAGTTGACATTTAAGATGAGATGATTGGAGATCATTTCGCAAATAATATAATTTACTGAGTTTCAGTCTACAATGATTTTTCTTATTCGTGATAAATGACTGCACAAATGGGTGTCATATTAGGACACTGTTACATGAAAAAGTTGCTCTCAGCTTCATCTTGCGAAGATAGCGCTATATACACTCGGTGTTTCAAAATCTTTGCATAAAATGTCTAGGGCTGGTAGGTAACGTTATGGAGAACAGCTTTTAATGGATACAAAATGTTCCCTGGCGCGTGCCAACGTCGGTAGGCATCATTTTATTGAAATCACTGGCCCTGGGACGACGACTTTTCTCGGAAGTAGCAGGCTCTGCTAACCAGGTGTGCTGCATCTGTATACTACCTACAACAATAAACTGACAGAGTGATTTTCAACAAGGAAACCTTGACAACGAGTGTCTACAAGCGGAGAAAGGTATTTCATACGTTCAGCCTACCTCTTTTCATGCAGAGCATATGACTGTATTATATGCAATACACACTGCATACGAATGTCGTGGAGAGCCTACACCCTGTCGCCTCTCAGGGGCATAACCAGTTAATCAAGATGCCAAGCGACACCAAGAAGCATCAGCGAACATTTTGTCAATGACGAAAGTCGTTCCCCGTGAAATGATCTATCACTCCAAGAGCTTTGATTGAAAGACCCCGAAAAAATTGTACATATAACTAGCGTGTTAATGTTTGTCTGTAATGTAATACATCACAGCTTGTGTATCCTCTGAGACTGATGGAGACTGAAGGGATTTTTATAAAAATATTGCTGCATTCACTGTTTTTATTTAATATCTCTTGTTACTCTTAAAATAATTTCCATACGTCTAAACTGGAAACGTTTAACCACATTTAATTCTGATAATATGTCCATTCCCTTAGCTAAGTGGCCAGAACGTCTGACTCATATACAGAGGTCCGGGTTTCGATTCCCGACCGGGTCGGAGATTTTCTTCGCTCGGGGACAAGGTATTGTCTTGTCCTCATCATTATTTCATCATCATCGACACACAAGTCGTCTAGTGTGGCGTCAACCGAAAAAACTTGTAACTCGGCAACTTCCCCAGGTGGGGACTCCCAGCCATCAATGTCATACGATCGTTTCATTTAATCATGTGATAATATTATGCGATTGTGAGAGCTTAGCTAGGTATCGATAAGTAGCGAGTTTTTGGGATAACAACGGGAGGATGATTGTTATGGGTTGGATGGTTGTTGGCCAGTGATCAAGTACGGATGGCAAATTTGTAATTGCAGTTGCAATGACCACTGTGTCCGGAAGGCTTAGTGGTCAGAGCAACTTCCTAGTAAGCAGGAGATCCTGGTTCGAATCCCAGCCTAGCACTATTTTCAACTTTCCCCACTGATCAATGCCCACAAGCAGCCAATGTCTGTAATTCGTTTGTGTCTTTAATTCATAGTGGCTGCTGGATCAAAACGGTATGTGTCTGTCAACAATAATGGGAGTCAAATGACTTTTATTCATGACTGACCACGTAGATGGCGCTTTCTTCGAACCGACAGTTCCAGAAGAAAGTTGTTGCTGAGCCCTCGAATAAACCAGACATAAGTCACCTAACGCCGTCTGCTACATGGTTTTTCTTAGTAACTTAGGTTGTCGATATGTTAGCCATGCTGTCTTGTACTGCTAGTGCATTGTTTATTGGTTTGCTCACGAAATAAATATGAAAGAAGTTAACAATATATCTGTAAAGAGATTTAGCATCTAACTAACAAGTAATTCACCAACAATAGCTATGAGGACTTTTAACAATGAGTGATACTATTGAGAGCATGACAAGTACAGGGCGTTTAAAAAAGAATATACATATTTCGAAAGCATATATTTGTTAAACTGTAAAACATACAACTATGAAACTTCGGACACACATTTACGAATCTCCTTAAGTTTACATTACACGTGTTGAGTATGTCCTCCACCAGCGACACGAACAGTATCGCATCGATATTAGAATTCTTCCAATACTCCGGTAAGCATGTCGTCATTGATGCCTGTACGGATCCGGTTCTTCGATTCTTCTGTGTCCTGTGTTAGTGCTGGTGCATAAACTCTGTCCGTAATGAAACCACACAAGAAGAAGTCACAGGGCGTCCAATACGGTGACCGTTGAGGCCAGCTGAGAAGTGCTAAGTCGCCAGCTATTTGACGACCAATACAGCCGCTCGGTAGAGTTTCATTCACACATTCGTGTAACTTGCGACTCCAGGGAGGGTGAGCCCCCGTCTTGTTCAAAAGCGAACTCGTCCTCGTTCAGTCACGGAAACAAGCAGTTTTGTAACGAAGCAAGACACTGCTGACCATTAACCGTGTTTGCAACAAAGAAGAATGGGTAGTAAACGGATGAGTGAGATATCGCATAAAACACATTGATTTTGGGTGAGTCTCGTACATATTTAATGTGTGCATGTGGGTTATGTAGGCGCCAAATTCGAACACTGTGTCTGTTTTCTTTCCCACTAAGGTGGAAAGTCGCTTCATTATTGAACACGATAGGCTGTGCCAAAGTGTTATCACTGTCAATAGCATTGTGAAGTTCGTCAGGAAATGCCACACGTTTGCGTTTGTCGTCACGATGTGGAACTGTTGTAACTTTTACGGCTCTGTAACCAACCAACTTCTCAAAACACTGCAAATTGTTGTTTAAATCCCGACTGGCACGACGAGATGATTTGTTGGACTACGTTGGAGAGCGGTTTGAATTCGTGCGACCTTTTCGTCAGAAACACGAGGATGACCGGGTCTCTTTGCTCTACGGACACATTCTGTGTCTGCTACCGGTCGATAGCATCTGCGAATGTTCCGCCAATTCGGACGATCAGCTTGGTTTCTCAACCCGAAACGTCTCTGCATGTAAACCCGGAATTACGCTTCGCAGACCCGAGAACGCAAAACAATTTCTGCTGCGGAGTAGCCATTTTGCAACACGTGACAGTAACCAACCAAACAGAAGACAACCGACATTTAGCGGCAATGGTTGTAAACTTGACAATGTATTTTTTCTACCAATGACCCACCGTGCCGACGCGAACAATAGTTTTGATTAGATAATAGTTTATAATACGTATAATCCTTATGAAACTCTCTTTATTTTCCAGAATGAGATTTTCACTCTGCAGCGGAGTGTGCGCTGATATGAAACTTCCTGGCAGATTAAAACCGTGTGCCGGATCGAGACTCGAACTCGGGATCTTTGCCTTTAGCGGGCAAGTGCTCTACCAACTGAGCTACCCAAGCACGACTCACGCCCCGTTCCCACAGCTTTACTTCTTCCAGTAGAGCATTTGCCCGCGAAAGGCAAAGGTCCCGAGTTCGAGCCTCGGTCCGGCACACTGTTTTAATCTGCCAGGAAGTTTCACTCTTTATTTTGATTAATGCCCAGGTGGATATTTCTGGACTTGTAGCGTTTGTCATATATAATTCGCAAAAAAACGTGTTCCTGATGGCCAAGGACGTCACGATGGCTTGATGGAAATTTCAAACAAGATACTCCCGAATAAGAGTCACTTTTCTCGAACAATTGCCCCATCTCACTAGATTTTCCATACCGTTCTATGCCAGGGTGAGACAAACAGGCAGGTATGTGCTAACTAGAATGAAAAAGAAAACCAATAAACCCGTTGAATGTCGTCGCAGACGGCCCACTGGTAAGAGAGAAAGAGAGAGAGAAAAAAAAATCAGCAGCTTCATTAACAGCAAACTAGGCCATTAAAGTAGTTGCCGGGCATTAATTATTCCAGCTGTGCAAACTTACTTTATTTTACTTTTTTTAAAATAAAAATGACAACATGACCATAAAGAAGCGGTAATAACGTATGGTGAAATTACGCGCTCGAAAGTACGCAGTCGTAAAGGGATAGGGGGGCTCGGGACGAAATCGTGCTGGAAATTTCATTTGCGAGCCCCGCGCTATGCCGCGCTCGACCCGCCCTTGCCAGAGAATGGAACCGGCCCATGCAATTTTAACGAGTTCTGCTGTATATTTAATTATTGTAATATTTATAAAAGCCCGTACGGTGAAGTTTGAGAGGAGGGGCGACGACCGACGAAGAAGAGAGAGAAAAGAAGGGGTTACCACGCGGGGGGAAGCCGGCTGCGGGGCGGGAGGGGGCAGCAGAAAGGAGAGACCGAAGGAGAGTGACAGCGAGCGGGGCTGATGGTCCACGCGGGGGCGGCGGCAGTGGTGGGAGGTAGGGGCAGAGGCGCCGCGCGGCGTCGTGCGTCTTGGCGCGCGCGCTAACTGCTGGAAGAAGCTGCTGCTGCCTCGCCGCCACCACAAACACATACGGGAGATCCCCACGGTAACGCAAGAAAAATATCTGCGCCAACTAACTCGTCTCTCACGCGGCTTTCAGAGACGAGCCAAGCCCTTGGAGACCTGAAACTCTGACAACTGCTGTGGTAACTTGCGAGTGCGCGTGTTGTAGACCGTTTTTTCGTTCTGATCTCATACCGAGATAGCGTAAGAGAATTGTTTGTGCGCGTGGGTTGCTCCGACTTGTTTCTGGACTTCATGCCTGAGAAGTATCCACCAACTAGTTCTCTTTCTCCGATTACCTTCTACTCCATTTCACAGTACCTTTTCTTTTCCTACCACGGACGTATTTACTATTCCTTGTTAGATATTAAAAAATACTGTATAACACAAATCGAACGCAGTGCTACTTACCAGAAAAGAACATTCGCCTTCACGACCCGCAGAGACAATAAAGTTGGCACACGATAATACGTTTCTTCTTAAAGGGAAATGCATAGGCCTTACGCTATCGGTACAAAGTAGCAAGTTACACTGGAGGGCGAATGTAGGCAATGCGTGCGGCCCAACGAAAAGTAGTAGGGCCACTTATGCCCTCAATACGCATAAATGATTTATCAAATACGTTCAAAGCTGACGAAGATTTTGTCTATCGTCACTGAGTAATTATAACGAAATCTGAACGACTTGCCGTACTGTTTGGCAACTACGAGGGCGTGATGAAAAGTAATGGCCCAAATTTTTTTTAATGTGAAAACTTTTGAAGCTTTTTATACAAATCAAACTTTATTAACATCCTACATCTTTATTCTTCACTCCTACATATTTATTTCTCAACATAGTCACCCTGACGACGAACACATTTCCCCCAACGAGAGACGGATTTGTTGATCCCGTACTGTAGAATGTCTGACTTCGTTGATGGTGCCACAAACTCACTTTTGCTTGTACCGCTTCGTCGCTATCAAAGTGAAGCCCTCGAAGGCGTTTTTTTAATTTTTCGGGACAGATGAAAATCGGATGGGGCCAAGTCGGGACTGTATGGAGGATGGTCGATGACAGTGAACCCAAGGCATAGGATTGTTGCAGGTGTCGCAGCGTCTATGTGTGGTCCGATATTGTCGTACTGACGAGAGGGTGCTCCATGTCTGGGTGAACGCACTGAACTCGAAAATCGATTACAGCACACAGTTTCTCAGGCACCGACTTAATCAGGTTACACACCGCCATGTTACACGCTACAATTCCGAGCTGTCTAGCTGCAGAGGGCAACAAATATACGCAGAATATTAATAACGTTTGTTTTATTTAAAAAGCTTTAACGAAGTTTTCGCATAATAAATTCAGAGGTATTACTTTTCAGCACGCCCTTTTCTCCTAAAGTGTGGATAAATGCAAGGTGTTACCCACAATGAAGAGAAAGAAAAGGCGACTGGATGATTAAGATTCGTTCATTAGATTCTGGGGAAGTAAGAACATGTAGAGGGGATACTTGAAACTAATTATTTGTGCGGGCAACTGTAGAGTACCGTTTCAGTATTTCGAGATCTCAGCAAATATATCTGAAAAGATAAATATTAGAAGTTAGGAGACACGCCACTTGGATTGTAACATGGACACACATACACATCTAGCTGAGATGCTCTATAAACTTAATTGGAGATCTTTGATAGTGTGCCGTGTATTGCGCACATTTGTACTTCCGCCGTCTGTGCCAAATTTTCTTGCGGATTCTGGTGATACAGTCTTCGACAGGTCACCTGCTGTACGTGGGGTATCGATGCTGGTGCCTCTCTGGACGACATTTGGAGACGTGCCGGAGCGAGTGAGAGTTCGTTGACGGCCAGCAAGCAGGAGACACTGGAAGGAAAGGCCGGGAACCCGGACGTGGGAAGCGAGAACGTTACCGCACGACCACGAGATGCGGGCAGCTGTAGGGGGCATCGTCTACTTGCAGAGCGGGCAGTGTCCAGAAGAGGACGGCAGCTCACAACCAGAGACAAGGAACGACGGAGAGCTTCGTTACTACAGAATCGCGCGGAGCACCAAGTGTTGTGCTTTTGTCGCCTACTCCGTTAGTCTGAAGTTGATACTTGTTGGCAAACTAGAGTGATACAATGTGCGCCAAGAGTTTATGTTGGCGTGCTTTTGAGCCTGGAAGAAAGCTGTTACGAACTGTGCCAAGTGAATTACGGTATCGCACGGTGGGGTTGCAGGGCATAAGAATGTTACATTTGATTGTGTTATGGTCATAGTGCTTACGGAGATACTGACATTTCAACAGCGTATAAGAGCTATAAATTATTTTGTATTGTGCTACATTGCTTTGTTTATTTGTAAGTTAGCTGTCCGTTGTTGTGTTATCCGTGAGATGCTTTTTTTTTTTTTTTGCAGACGGTGAAAGTCGATGGTAGTACAGGATAGATCTTTCAGTGACAGTTACTTGTCTGTTATTCAGTACGATTCTCTGTGAGAGTTCGTAATGTTATTACGGACTGGTTCTGATTCTATTTTGTTGGTGCCCAGTTTTAACGCTACCTGACCTGAGTTAGATCACTGTCATAGAAATATTCGGATTTCTTTTTCTTTTTAGAATAGGGGTTTTTACTACTACATTAGTGCCAACTTTAAGTAAGAATTTTGCTGTTCAAATGGCTCTGAGCACTAAGGGACTTAACTTCTGAGATCATCAGTCCCCTAGAACTTAGAACTACTTAAACCTAACTAACCTAAGGGCATCACACACAACCATGCCCGAGGCAGGATTCAAACCTGCGACCGTAGCGGTCGCGCGGTTCCAGACTGAAGCGCCTAGAACCGCTTGGCCACACCGGCCGGCAATTTTGCTGCACCTGTGTCTGGGAGGAATACTGTTTACTACTGATATTACCAGTATGAAGATATTTTTATGATCAAGAGCAATGGTTATTTCTGTATGCGCTTCCATGTTGTAATACATAATTGCAAATAATGAGATATTTGAAATAAACCTCATGCTCGTAGAACCCCCAGTCCAAACCCAATTCAAGTGCAACAACAGAAGGCCAACATGATTCTCGTGAAAAGTAAACATAGCGAATCGGCATTTGATTAAGACCGTACAACAATCCTACTACTATTACTACGGAACATCTGACATACAGACGATTAGACTACTGTATAGTGCGTACGAAAGCAGAAAACAATCATTTTTCATTTGTTCCGTACCCTCATGGAATACTGCAATAGCTAGCGGAGTACAAATCTAGAATCAAATGGTTCAAATGGCTCTGAGAACTATGGGACTTAACATCTATGGTCATCAGTCCCCTAGAACTTAAGAACTACTTAAACCTAACTAACCTAAGGACATCACACAACACCCAGTCATCACGAGGCAGAGATAAATCTAGAATCAGATTAACCTCAGCCACGAAGAACCTCCGTCTTAAAGAAGCACACACTTTCCTACCTTCACTCCGTGTTCCTCTAAGAAATATTGTGCGGGATGCGTCCCATGGAATACACATATTGGCTTACTCTCAGAGAAACGAGATAATATTCCCATTTCAGCACTCCATTTTTATCACTGTCACTGACTGTGACGAAGGGATACAGTACAAAATAGTGACTCTTCAGTTAAGGAACTCAAGTTGACGACAGGTCCACAGTGTCAGTCATAAGAAGTCCTGGAGTACGTTTATGGCTCGTGTTATGTGAAATACTTCCTAGGGCACGAGCACGTCGAGGAGAAGGGAGGGAATGTTGTAAGACGAAACTATTGATCGGATAGCTACAATGGCGCCATGCATAAATTCTTTCACGGAAGTATAGACTGTATATCCTTCTCAATAATTGCCCAGGCAGAGAAGAACACGAAGTCGAGTATATGATTTCCATAAAGAGTGTGAATTAAGGCACCATGTGGCATAAAACGAGGCACCATGTGGTATAAAACGAAACAAAACTATTCACACAGACTTAAATCCTGAAATATGTATTTTCTGTAACCGATGTCAGAATTTGTTTTTGTTGCATATTGGTTCGGGAGCAGTCTCTGTCAATTTTTAAGTACAAAAATGATCTGCAAAGCATATCAAGAACAAGCTTCAGGGATATCCAGCAAATTTAAAGGAAAGAGCTCTGAGGCCGCATAGAATTATCGAAGGCGGCAAGCCAAAGTGTGTACCAATCGAGTCAAAAAGCGTTTGTAGCCATTATTAGTGATCTGTGATTTTCTACGTAGCTATGCATGATAACGTTCAATCAAGTGATAACACTATGGATCTGTATCATTATGTCTATGTTTGATTCGTATACTAACATTTCTCTATAATTTAATACATCAAACACTGGCTATCCTCTATGACCGTCACAGGCTAAATGGATCTCATTTTGCTGCATTTACTATTTTTATTTAATATTTTTTGTTAATTTTAAAAAAAATTTGTGCATTTCTAAACTGAAAACCTATAAAGAAATTTAGTTGTGATAGTGCTCAGAGAGAGTTAGAGTCTAGATGTGTTCCGGTAAGTAGCGAGTTTTGTTGTAACAATGGGAAGATGGCAATTACGGAAGATCGATTGTTGGCCGAAGGATGAGCAGGGATTACGATGTGATAACTGCGGACATATACTGTTTTTAGGTGTATTGTGGGCCGTAGAAATAATGAACAAAGTTTATTTAAATTAATTTTGCACGTAATATTAAAAAAGCTGCTACATTCGAATAGCGTAGAGATAAGTCTGTCAAAGGGATTCTCTTCGAAACTACGCGGACTGCCAGGTTACAATTCCGAAGTGCCTCTTACCGTAAACTCATGTATCGTGGAATAACAGTACAACAGTACTGCAGAAAGACAGGTTTACCAAGTGAACTGACTTTAATATTGAGGACGTACTCCGAACTGTGCGCCTATTATCGTGGAGGAATATGAAAGCAGTGACTGGAAAAAGACAGGTTTACCTAGTGAACAGATTTCAATATTGAGCTCATACTCCCAACTGTGTAACATATACAAAAACTACAGCATCAGAACAGTGGTTATACGTCCCGATTACACGCAGTGATGTGCAAAAATATTATGTCGTTTAATGTATATTACATCTGTTCTTCATCGTTGACCACGAAAGCTTTAAATATCAATGAGACGTACGCATTGTTCTCATCTTTTGTCGATACTTCATACCAACGATGACGTCCAAGAGGAAAAGTAAAGCGGCATTATATAACACGGGTCACAATTACTGTGGACCGCGAGCGGGGGACGTCGAACACAGTAATTGTTACGGAACTAATGTCTCGCGATGGTTTTTGAAATGATTTGTTAAATAAAACCAACTCTGGTTTGCTAAAAATCAACTTTACTTTGCTGAATTCATGTGGACCAGCTTTGCTTTGCTGAATTCATATCGATAGCTTCTCAATTGCTGTCCATTTCACATAACTTAGTAGCGAATTCATTTAAATAATTATTTCAGTAATTGCAAGCACTGCACTAAAATTGAATCCACTGGGTAATGTGTTTACAGCAAAGTAATAATGTAAATCTTAATTGCATGCATTACAGACCTCTTACTTCGTACAGCAATATAAATTATACTACTTTTTGTGCCGGCCGGTGTGGTCGTGCGGTTAAAGGCGCTTCAGTCTGGAACCGCGTTACCGCTACGGTCGCAGGTTCGAATCCTGCCTCGGGCATGGATGTGTGTGATGTCCTTAGGTTAGTTAGGTTTAAGTAGTTCTAAGTTCTAGGGGACTTATGACCACAGATGTTGAATCCCATAGTGCTCAGAGCCATTTGAACCATTTTGAACTACTTTTTGTCTTATTATATGTAAATTGGTATTAACAGCACGTGAATGTTGCCCTTTCTTTTGTATGTTTGGAGACATTCTGCAGTGGATTACACAATATTTAAGGGAAATGTTAGTAAAATACGCCCGCCGTAAAGTTTCCGCCATTAAGCCAGTTAGCTTCAACCAATCAGAGCAGAACATGTGGCTTTTCATTGGTAGAGCGTTCAGACGACGGGAAAGATTTACATATGGCAGTGGCATGGTGAATAGTCTGTTTACATCTAAAAACTTGTCATAATACAGTATCCCAGAGCCATGGTGGGAACTTGTCTGCCTCTGTTAATGATTATTCTAGTACAGGTCAGAGCACTGGTCGATAAACTCTGGGAACAGTGTGAAATTACAAATTTTGTTTCAATTATTCTAGCATCACGTAAGACAGATTTTGTACTCGAGTCATTTTAGAGGAATCCGGTTTCTTCCCCTTTCTTTAACGTTATTCGCCAAATTTAACTTTTTTTCAACAGAACAACTGAAGTGTTACATTTCTGCATGAACACTGTCATTAGTAGTAGGAAGATTAATTAGGTGACACATCTGAGGACAGACCGTGAGGAACAGCCGTGGTGGCATAATGGCTGCTTCTAAGTGCAAGAAGAAAACTTCGTCTACTTTACCTGTGACTTTCCATATTTGGACTGTAACTTATGAAGTACTCAGGTTTTAACACAGACGAAAGCTTAACTTTGCTTGATGTTATAATAAATAAGGCGAGAGGAGTTGGAAAGCAGTCTATCCTTTGTGGCACTTTTGTAATGTGATGCTCACAGACGCGGGAATTATGTATTTCACTCCATCTCTCGCATTTCAGAAAAAAAACTAAAATATGAAGCCTAGAGCATACTGTTGGTAATAATAAGTCGGAATATTACAGATCAGTTTAAAACAACTACGTGGGAAACAAAAGGTACACGTAAACATTATCAAGAAGGTACTAGTACAAGTCATGGCAAGGTTTAACGTCCTTCAACAAATCAATGAAAACTACAATCTATTATGGCGCCAAACGGCTGCTTCGTTTTAGTTCAACACCACATTAAGTTTGTTACTCATCATGGTTTTCAAATTATCTTGGCTTGTACAAAATGACCTGAAATGCAACGGGAAGGTAGTTTACGTATGATTGGAGCACGGGTACTGGGGTGCAGTCACGCGAGTTTCTCGTGCTGCATACCGGATCCACATTTCGAGAAAGTCAACAGTGTTCATCATTTAACCACCTAGAGTGTTGCTACACTCAATCGTTGATACAAAAGTGCCAGCGAAGGATACGAGAGACAGCGCCCTGTGCCAGATCAAGCACCCTCTCACTCCTTCCCTCAAGTAGCAAATGAAAAGTGAAAATCTTAGAGCAGACGTACAGTTTGTTCGCGAAGTGAATAGCGAGCAGGCGAGTGATCACTGTTTCTGCCCATTCTCGTCACAGGGAGCGCCACAGATGTACCGGCTACTCCGCACGCAGCGCGCCTTTTATACCAGTGACGGTGCAGCACTCGAACTCGCACGGTTGGTGTTTATTTTTGCACTAAATGCGTGAATACTGACCGGAATAAAGAAATCCTTAAGTAATATAACTAACGCAAGACACACAGCACGCACAGGATCAACGTAAACTACGGCACACTGCACTATATTGCTCGGCGGGAAACTGGTTCTTGGTATCTCCGTACGGCAGTTAACAGCGCTTTTGCGGAAAAGGTCGCTTTCATTACCACGAGCGCTGCTCGCTCTTCAGTTTAAAGACAGACTACAGCAGCCGCAGCCGCCCTCATACTGAAGACTTGGTGTACTGTGCCTTTGCACCAGTGTTATCTTTCGTGATATCTCGAGATGAATATCTTTTCTGAAACGTATCAAGAGCTTTTAGCGAAAAAAAATAGTCCGGTGCATACTGCAAACAATCTGCTATCAAATATGACAGTCATCTCAACTGCAGATATCTGGCGGGTAGATGTTTCAGAAGGAAAGAACACGCGATTCAAATTCGCAAGTTGTGTTTCATCTTTTCAGTAATTACACACACGAATAAGTAGTTGCAGAAGATTACGCCTCGTCATTTCGCGGAATATGAATTTTTAAAACTGGTTGCTTAGAAAATCTTACAAATAGATACAACAGAACTGTAAAAAGTCGCTTCACCAGCAGCCTTTACTTAGCTATAAAGGAAAGTGAGATTGCCATTAGGCATATACGGGATACGAGAACAGCTAGGCTCTGGGAGTTGACTGATTTACCGACGGCGACAACGGAAGAGCAGAGTCAGACTGCCGGCTGTTATCTCCCTGGGGTCTGACGCCCAGGCTGTTATCCGCTGCATCACCAGGGACGCGATTTTGACTTCTCTGAAACCCCCACTGATTTACAGCTTCCTGCCTTCCGCGGGTCACAAGCAATACAACAGGCCAGCTAACGCGAAACAAAAGCACGCGTGCTCTTCCTACACTCACACAATTCAGGACGAACGGTAAATCTAATACAAACTACCACATACAAGTCGATAAAATTTCATCATCTTTCCACTCACCGACGTATTAGCCGTACGAAATTTATAACACGATTTCGTTTTTTATTTTACTTTTCCTTTCCGACGACTGATCCACCTTAACACAACTACAGGATGAACATTGTCGTTTTAACGAATACATGATTAAGGAGAAAAGTTCCTAAATCATATTCCTGAACTCACTGTATTACAGAACGAAACTACATAACGGGAAGGCTAACTAAGTCCTTGAGAGTTCATTGATTATGCGCTGTAGTTGTTTAGTAGATTTCGGGGGGGGGGGGGGGGGGGACGACGACAAAACAGAGAGGTCGTCGGTCCCATCAGATTAGGGAAGGAAGTCGGCCGTGCCCTTTCAAAGAAACCATCCCGGCAGCTGTCTGAATCCATTTCGAGAAATCACGGAAAAAGCGAAATCAGGATGGACCGACGCGGGTCTGAACCGTCGCCCTCCCGAATGCGAGTCCAGTGTGCTAACCACTACACCACCTAGCTCTACAGTTGAAGCAGATGCCCAATTTAGAAACACGGCATGATTAGAGTCTGAAAATAAAATCCTCACACTGCCAAATGAGAGCTTCCAGGATAAGGAGTACCTAATCGGTCAAAGACTATCTCTGTAGAGGTACATTGTTACAGTGCTCAACAAAGATGCATAGGTGGCACGGAGGATTTTGCCGAACTGGAGGTTCTTCGACAGACCCTTTGCTCTTTCATTCACGCTGCACACTATAGCACTTAGATCACGTTTAATGCGGTTGCAACCCCACAATGTCCTTTGTCCTTAGGAGAGATGTGAATCGTCCGGGGGTGTCAGCAGTGTCAATGACTGTCGAGAAAGTCGTTCTGGTGCACATCACACTGAAGACAGTCGTTTTCGAGCACTTTCACTGCCGCCTTTTATGCCATCTCTTCAGGCCGTTTGGTTTCGATTCTGAGCGGCGGTGTGCCTGGGATGTTTTCCTCGGCCATCCTGATCTGGCGTGACGACAAGCGCCGAAACGAAGAAAGAACTCAAGACCAGAGAAGGCTGTGAAACGACTTTGGCCAATGGTGCGCAGATTAGGACCGATCCGCGCCAGGAGCGACGTCTGCAAGAAGTGGATATAAGCGCCGCTCCTGCCAGCCTTGGCGGACATTAGTGGACAGTATAGGCACAGCTGTAGACCGGCAATCGCAGACCCGTTATTAGTGACGTGTGTCAAACTTGCAAGAACATTGCATATAACCAAGGACTCTGAATTATATTGCATGTCGCCCATCGTTTGCGACAACATTTTGTACATTCATGTTAAGCATTGTCAAATCTGCTTTATAAAAATTAAACCATTAATGTTATTTGTTTGAATTGTTGTATAGCATTCCGAGAACGAAGCATCCTTTAGGCACCCTACATGTGACGAGTGGGGAAACCCAACTCACACATAAGAAAACCGCGTGATTTCAATGATGGGAATCGCGGTCTGACCTCCATCGTTGGGGCGTCAAAAGAAGGGCTGAGATTTGCATAAGAAGGGGTGCGACGTAGTTCTCATTGTGCGACACGATCACGATGCGTTGGGCAAAACTGTGGTGGAATTTGGTGCCAATGTCACATTATTAATCCACTTTAGACATCACGTGAACTTCTGAGGTATGGCCTTTTATTCGAATGTGTCCACAATTTGCTGTTTGAAGTGTCGTCGAGGGTGACGTCGCAGTGCGCCAAGAATTTGCACCCTTAGACAGGAAGTTCGCACGAACGTTTGAGTCAAATTTCAAACTTACGCGTCACCACGGGGGAAAAACGACAGGGTTTCCAAAAAGTGATTCCTTAGTTCTTTTGAGAAATGTGCAAACACGATGGGTTGCCGTGTGTTATGTTTTCAATGTAAACATGCTGAAGGAAGCAAGAACATTAAGATCTAGCTTCCCACCGACGACGGAGTCGTTGTCCGAGTACAAGCCCCGACTGGGGAAGCACATCGGAGATGACGTTTATAAAGCAATCAATCGCCTAACGCGATGATAGAAAACGAAGGAACACTTAAGTCTGAATGGTCGAATGGGGAACTGAACATCGCTCCTTCAGCATGCGAGTCCAGCACTGGAACCACACTGCTGCCTTGTACGATTTTATATATTCTTTAAATTTTTTCGAAGTCTGTAATACGGTTAGAGTTATGTACAATACTTGAACAGATAGGTCACAATGTATTTCCAGCATTTCCATATAACGAAGGGTTCGACTCAGTTTGTAGATTATCGTTGCAGTTTCTACACTGTCGATTAGACCGTAAAGAAGACAAGCTTTGCATATACAGATGAACTGCTGAGCGTTCGGTCTTGTATTCGAAATGGAGAATAGCCCTTTCTTAAGCGTTTCATGAAATCAAATAAACGGAAACATGAAAATAAGCTACAATTTACATCCTATACGTGCAAACACACAAACTTTTTGCACAATTTTTGAACATTTACATACACCGGAATTCCGATAGTTCTCTAGCGATACACGACGAATGAACACAATTTGGTCCAGTTTAGGTACTACATCCGTCCTGTAAATTGGCGAAAAGCGAAAAACTACGCTGAGTGGAATGAGAAGAAAAAAGAGGAAGAGAGTACTTCTAGCGGCTAGTATATAGACCAGATAAACAAACGAGATGGTGTCTAGCTGATCGTTCACTCAGTGGTGACACAGGACACAGAACTGATATGTAAAAAAAAAAGAAAAAATAGTTTCCATCGCTTGTGGCCCCCGCCGTGGCAGCACGAGAGCGCAGCCGGATGGACAAGAGAGGCGAGGCGAGACGAAGATGCGGTTTGCGGGCCTGGCTGGCAGCGGAACGAGACAAAGCGGCGCGGCGCGGCGCGGCGGCAATGCAGCCAACTGCAGCCGACTCCGCGGGAAGGGAGGATGCATTCAGGAGCGGCCGTGCGTGGGACGGGACGGGAGGCGTGCGGCGTACGCTCCGCCGGCCGCTGGCATGCTCGTCAAGCGTACGTCACCTGCTCGTAGTCAAAGCGGCTAAACTAACAGTGCTTACTCTGCATTAGTGTGAGCAGTCGCCGTCTTCTCATCAGAGTCAATTCACGGATAAAAAGCTTCAGTCAATTGTTTAATAAACAGTCACTCTGCGCTGCCAGTCTTGTGAGTAACCAACTTCTGAGAATAAATTACAGATATAGCTCTGGTTGTCGACACAGGTACTAAGAACATTCATTTCGTGCTGAGAAACGATTTTTTTTTTTTTTTAAAGCTGTGATTCGAATTTGGCTACACACCCGAGATCTCTTAACATAAGCCAGAGAGGTTGCGCTCAATCCGAAACCAACCGGTCCGAATCCTGACGGTATAAGCAGTTTCTATTACCCGTCTTTGGTCAGGAAGTGGAGGAGAGCTGCGCCATACATGTCTCGACCGATTTCAGTGGCGAAATCTAAAATCTTTCTGCTGTGTCTGGCAGGGACGGTTTAAGGCTTAGCGGGCCCCGTATCCCTGAAGAACTGGGCGGACCGCTATTCAGTATTATGTACTGATGTCAGTATTATTTTAATTCCTTACCAAATATGAAGATAATGTCTAACAAAATTTTATTTCGTTCATTAATGTACGCACGCCCATAGTAAGCCTTTACACCATAAAATTAAAATAACAATTGTGAACCACTCCCTTCTTAGGCTGTTTTATAGATACTGAAAGTCACCAGGATGTTCTCCCTCTTCTTTACACTGATTGGCGAGAATGGGGGAACCGATGTTCTGCGTTTCCACCATCGCTCTGAACAGCGGCAAGCAGAAATGACTGGTTCTTGCCGCCATTGTGTCGATGATGGGTATAGATTACAGCTCACGATAAAATGTTTTCATATAAAGTTTAAAATTCGAACAGTTTAGTCGTCTGAATAGCGCAACATTTTGCGAAGCACTCCATCACACTACGCCACACCGTTTGACAAAGCCAGTCCTACGCTATGCTCAGCGGTGGAAGGTTGGAGCATAACACTACGACGTTAGGCAAGAAAATGGCGTTTCCAGATTTAGCGAACGCCGTGGTTCGAAGCTCAGCCTATCAATGCTAATTTACATTTTCTGTAGGACTATGATGGGACGTTTCCTTCGAAATGCTAAAACCAAATTTTTCCCCAAAGCAAACGTAGTGTTCTGTCTTCATTAACATCACTTTCGATGGATAAGAGGAGTGCCTATCACTGAACACATTAGGTATACGGTTTTCATTTTACATTTATCTAAGATAAACTGACTTCTTTAAAATAACTATCACACTTGAAAGTTATTCCATCACGTGGGGTGATAAAAGACACTTGTCTCGCGAAAAAAAAAAAAAAAAAAAAAAAAAAAAAAAAAAAAAAAAAAAAAAAAAAAAACAACGCGCCAGCAGCAGCAACAGTATAAAAAAAAAGGACGACACTGTAGGCACCGAGAGACGCCTTCTAGTCAATGAGACAGTACCAGGAAGAGGAAGTATTCCACTCTCCTAAACCTCCGTCCTCTAAGAGATTAATGTTGTAGAAAGAAGATTTGGGGCACACATAACGCACTCTATACATCGAGGAGAGAGAATACAAATACGCTACACAGCAGCACAATAAGAACACAAGGTGTGTTACGTTCGCACAGCCTTTACGCTTAGCAACTTACCTCGATCGATAATTACAATTTTTTGCTATTTTAAATCCGTCTGTGCAACCGTAAGAAAATGTGTATTTTTTGCACCAAATGGGTATCGTTTTACTAGTATATATCATCATCGTTGTTCTGTAATGAAACGTATTTACAATTTCGCTTTATTTCCAGATCTAAACACAGTTCCATACGAAACATGTCGACCTTTCTTAGGGCATTTAATGTCTGATTTTCACTCACATCAGGAAGAGTCTCTTGCTTACACATTTTTGAGATATTCCCTCGTCGGAATTGTTGTTATCTGGCTACGCCCAAACTGCTGTTTAGCACTACACACGTCTTGATGTGAATCACGACACAATTAAGCACAACTACTGTTTGTTTGCAGCCTTTTGGCTGAACGGTCTGTTTTTTTGTGAGTGTTTTTGTCAACTTAACCGCTAGTTTTAAACCTAAGATTGCTGTGTGCGTATTATGCCGTTTAATTATGTTACCCTGCGTGTATTTATTACGTAAGTCAATTTAAAAAAAATAGTGATGAAGTTGTTGAAGATTTAAATGGTGAGTCACTGGGACGAGGGGAGGGGGGTTAATTTGAGGCAAAGATGAGCAAACGCAGTGAAAAGTGAATGCAAAGTAGAGGAAGGGAGAGTGAGTTGTTTATGAGCTGGAGAAAATGAGAAATGTGGGAAGGAGCGATAGGTGTGTGTGTGTGTGTGTGTGTGTGTGTGTGAGAGAGAGAGAGAGAGAGAGAGAGAGAGAGAGAGAGAGAGAACGAAAACAAAAAGATATGAGCACCATAAAAATAAGTAAAAAACCGCAACACAAATAACCAACACAATGAAAAGGTACTTAAAAACCAGATAAATGTTGGAAACCGGACACTATACAAGACTATTAAACAAATCACACAAAAAACTTCCTCCCCCTGTCCCCCACCCCCTCACTCTCTCTCTCTCACTTTCAATTTCTGCATTTTAGCTCTCCTTTAATGAATTTTATGCCACATTTCAGGCTATGAGTTATTACCACGCGTGTTGGTGCTTACACTGCTATAACTTTGAAAACAGATAGAAGCGGAGATTACCCACTCAATAAGTAAGAGGTGGCCAAGGAGTGTGCGTAAGGTAAGGGAATATGTCATGTTGTGCTAAAGCATTTAAAGTGAGCACGAGCTTCTATGTTTGATTTGCCGCAAAGATGAATAATTTTTAATAGTAATAATTCGTGCATAAATGTTTCGAAACTATCAATACATAAGATCACGCCCACATCGATATATGAGGGGCTTATTTCAATAGTGGTACAAGTCCATTACCTCCACTTTTCTGCCTATCATGCTTCTGAAACTGATGATCCAAACAAACAGAAAGAAAGGTTCATCCCTAGCAAGAAGCCATATTCTTGAATATTTCTGGTATCTCAACTGCAGATATTTCAGCGCTCATTTAACTTCAAGACTCTGTATCTCAGAATGAACAAAAATGGACTTGTACCACTATTGAAATAAGCCTTTCATATATATCTTGGGTAAAATAAGTTTGGGTATTGGGCCACGTCATTGTAAATTACTAAAACAACTAAATTGCCGATGTTTCGACCAATTGCTCAGTCTATGACTAGTTTTCAGGCAGGCGACACATGTGTTCTGCACATGTTTATTTCGTTTAATTAAACTGAGTTAATGTTTAACTTTGCTTTTGAAAGTGTTTATATGCAGTGTCATATTGCCATCAAGATTATCTGGAGGCAGATATTGAGTACTGTATTGTGAATATGATAGTACTTGACAGGCGCGTAATGGGGCCCCTTAGGGATATGGCAGCAAGGGAGGGGAAGAAAACCAAAGTGCACTCCGTGTGCATACCGGGGGGAGTCATTCCAGATGTGGAAAGGGTCTTTCCGGATGCCATGAAGGGTACAGGGTGCACCCATCTGCAGGTGGTCGCTCACGTCGGCACCAATGATGTGTGTCGCTATGGATCGGAGGAAATCCTCTCTGGCTTCTGGCGGCTATCTGATTTGGTGAAGACTGCCAGTCTCGCTAGCGGGATGAAAGCAGAGCTCACCACCTGCAGCATCGTCGACAGGACTGACTGCGGACCTTTGGTACAGAGCCGAGTGGAGGGTCTGAATCAGAGGCTGAGACGGTTCTGCGACCGTGTGGGCTGCAGATTCCTCGACTTGCGCCATAGGGTGGTGGGGTTTCGGGTTCCGCTGGATAGGTCAGGAGTCCACTACACGCAACAAGCGGCTACACGGGTAGCAGTGGTTGTGTGGCGTGGGCTGGGCGGTTTTTTTAGGTTAGATGGCCTCGGGTAAGTACAGAAAGGGCAACAGCCTCAACGGGTGCGGGGCAAAGTCAGGACATGCGGGGACCAAGCAGCAATCGGTATTGCAATTGTAAACTGTCGAAGCTGCGTTGGTAAAGTACCGGAACTTCAAGCGCTGATAGAAAGCACCGAAGCTGAAATCGTTATAGGTACAGAAAGCTGGCTGAAGCAGAGATAAATTCTGCCGAAATTTTTACAAAGGTACAGACGGTGTTTAGAAAGGATAGATTGCATGCAACCGGTGGTGGAGTGTTCGTCGCTGTTAGTAGTAGTTTATCCTGTAGTGAAGTAGAAGTGGATAGTTCCTGTGAATTATTATGGGTGGAGGTTACACTCAACAACCGAGCTAGGTTAATAATTGGCTCCTTTTACCGACCCCCCGACTCAGCAGCATTAGTGGCAGAACAACTGAGAGAAAATTTGGAATACATTTCACATAAATTTTCTCAGCATGTTATAGTCTTAGGTGGAGATTTCAATTTACCAGATATAGACTGGGACACTCAGATGTTTAGGACGGGTGGTAGGGACAGAGCATCGAGTGACATTATACTGAGTGCACTATCCGAAAATTACCTCGAGCAATTAAACAGAGAACCGACTCGTGGAGATAACATCTTGGACCTACTGATAACAAACAGACCCGAACTTTTCGACCCTGTAAGTGCAGAACAGGGAATCAGTGATCATAAGGCCGTTGCAGCATCCCTGAATATGGAAGTTAATAGGAATATAAAAAAAAGGGAGGAAGGTTTATCTGTTTAGCAAGAGTAATAGAAGGCAGATTTCAGACACAGATCAAAACGAAAATTTCTGTTCCGACACTGACAATGTTGAGTGTTTATGGAAAAAGTTCAAGGCAATCGTAAAATGCGTTTTAGACAGGTACGTGCCGAGTAAAACTGTGAGGGACGGGAAAAACCCACCGTGGTACAACAACAAAGTTAGGAAACTACTGCGAAAGCAAAGAGAGCTTCACTCCAAGTTTAAACGCAGCCAAAACCTCTCAGACAAACAGAAGCTAAACGATGTCAAAGTTAGCGTAAGGAGGGCTATGCGTGAAGCGTTCAGTGAATTCGAAAGTAAAGTACTAGGTACCGACTTGACAGAAAATGCTAGGAAGTTCTGGTCTTACGTTAAATCAGTAAGTGGCTCGAAACAGCATGTCCAGACACTCCGGGATGATGATGGCATTGAAACAGAGGATGACAAGCGTAAAGCTGAAATACTAAACACCTGTTTCCAAATCTGTTTCACAGAGGAAGACCGCACTGCAGTTCCTTCTCTAAATCCTCGCACAAACGAAAAAATGGCTGACATCGAAATAAGTGTCCAAGGAATAGAAAAGCAACTGGAATCACTCAACAGAGGAAAGTCCACTGGACCTGATGGGATACCAATTCGATTCTACACAGAGTACGCGAAAGAATTTGCCCCCCTTCTAACAGCCGTGTACCGCAAGTCTCTAGAGGAACGGAAGGTTCCAAATGATTGGAAAAGAGCACAGGTAGTCCCAGTCTTCAAGAAGGGTCGTCGAGCAGATGCGCAAAACTATAGGCCTATATCTCTGACATCGATCTGTTGTAGAATTTTAGAACATGTTTTTTGCCCGCGTATCGTGTCATTTCTGGCAACCCAAAATCTACTCTGTAGGAATCAACACGGATTCCGGAAACAGCGATCGTGTGAGACCCAACTCGCTGTATTTGTTCATGAGACCCAGAATATATTAGATACAGGCTCCCAGGTAGATGCCATTTTCCTTGACTTCCGGAAGGCGTTCGCAGTTCCGCACAGTCGCATGATACAGTAAGAGCCTACGGAATATCAGACCAGCTGTGTGGCTCGATTGAAGAGTTTTTAGCAAACACAACACAGCATGTTGTTATCAACGGAGAGACGTCTACAGACGTTAAAGTAACCTCTGGCGTGCCACAGGGGACGGGAGTGTTATGGGACCATTGCTTTTCACAATATATATAAATGACCTAGTAGATAGTGTCGGAAGTTCCATGCGGCTTTTCGCGGATGATGCTGTAGTATACAGAGAAGTTGCAGCATTAGGAAATTGTAGCGAAATGCAGGAAGATCTGCAGCGGATAGGCACTTGGTGCAGGGAGTGGCAACTGACCCTTAACATAGACAAATGTAATGTATTGCGAATACATAGAAAGAAGGATCCTTTATTGTACGATTATATGATAGCGGAACAAAAACTGGTAGCAGTTACTTCTGTAAAATATCTGGGAGTATGCGTGCGGAACGATTTGAAGTGGAATGATCATATAAAATTAATTGTTGGTAAGGCGGGTACCAGGTTGAGATTCATTGGGAGAGTCCTTAGAAAATGTAGTCCATCAACAAAGGAGGTGGCTTACAAAACACTCGTTCGACCTATACTTGAATATTGCTCATCAGTGTGGGATCTGTACCAGATCGGGTTGACGGAGGAGATAGAGAAGATCTAAAGAAGAGCGGCGCGTTTCGTCACAGGGTTATTTGGTAACCGTGATAGCGTTACGGAGATGTTTAACAAGCTCAAGTGGCAGACTCTGCAAGAGAGGCGCTCTGCGTCGCGGTGTAGCTTGCTCGCCAGGTTTCGAGAGGGTGCGTTTCTGGATGAGGTATCGAATATATTGCTTCCCCCTACTTATACCTCCCGAGGAGATCACGAATGTAAAATTAGAGAGATTAGAGCGCGCACAGAGGCTTTCAGACAGTCGTTCTTCCCGCGAACCATACGCGACTGGAACAGGAAAGGGAGGTAATGACAGTGGCACGTAAAGTGCCCTCCGCCACACACCTTTGGGTGGCTTGCGCAGTATAAATGTAGATGTAGATGTAGATGCTATACTAGACGCTGTGATCGTTTCTGTAGTTAATGCTTTCAGACTGTCTGTTAGATATGATCGATTGTGAAAGAACAATTTCCTCACTTTGATTTGAATTAACAAATGAAGACGCATCCCATATTTTTAAACTTCACTGTAGTAACACAGCAGTCCAAAATAACTCCAAAATCAACAGTCTATTGATCTCATATTAGGTGGTGGTCCCAACAAAGAAGCACTCCATTGGGGACATCGTGACAGCTGTAGAAGAGATGAAGCAAGCAGTCCTTCTCCTGATTATCTAGGGAAGCATCAGATTGAAATTGCTAGAAATCTCTTACACTGTTCAACACGCCCACTACATGTAAGCTTATATAGACTACAACTTGCACGGTTAGCAAGTCCAGCGCGGTGAATTCACAGCAGGAAAGTAGTTCTTGCTTCAGTTCATGTTCGAATGGGCGATAGCTGTACTTGGCACCCTTGTGAGGAGACTGTCTTTAGCCAGTGATTATTTGGTATGGTAGAAATCATTTTGAACAGTAAGTACTGCATGTAGAACAGTGGCTGTGAAAATTACTATGAATGATAAACATATATACTACTTTGGAAAGCAGTGCACGGATTTTAGTGCGATATCATATGCACGTTATGTGAGTTGACATCTGTCTTATAGACGACAAACATCTTCAACCAGTATTTGTGAAACATCAGGACTTATTGCGAAATGTGCATGCATGTCAAATTCTCATGTTGGTGATGTGGTAAAGGGACGTATAGTGGAATTGGAAAAGAGTGAGTGTCATATACATTGGACAGCAATCAAACAGAACTCTGTGCAGTGACTGGAGATGATGTACTGACAGTCGGCAGTGATCTGGCCAGCACATCAACTAGGCGTTTGTGGCTTCGAGTCAGCTGATAGTACAGCGGCGTACACATTAGATGGCACAACCGCCTCTGAGTGCAACCGCCATCGGAGACATGATAACGACAGTTGGCTGAGATCTGGCCAGTTGAATCCCTTGCCGTAAAAATTTCGATGTGGTGGCAGCATGGGGGCGGTGCACGGCTTTGCAACGGTTACTGTGACACAACATTGTTTAAGAAAAGGATTTTTGTTGTAGTTTTATGAGAATCCACCTTGCAATTTTCGATTTGTGATTTATGTACATAGTGAGTTGTTGTTACAGTAAATACGGCAAGAGGAGATCTAATAATGGAATACGTGCGAAGAGAATACCAGTCAAGAAAATGATGGTAATAATGAGAACAATATTAATGTTTCAGTTAATAATAACTGTATGATATGTTTGAAGTCAGTGAATCTCAGAAGTAGAAGGATGATGTTAAAGTTAGGGTGACTAGGAAACAGAATGTAATATTGAATTGAGTAAAACACTACTAGTAGGTAATAAGAAGAAGAAATGTAATGTTAGTACATTGATGGAGTCTGAATACAGAGAAATATTACGTGAGCTGACGCTAATGTTAAGCAGTTTAAAACAAACTGTTTAACAAACTAGTAAACAACTTACGGAAGATTTATCAAAATAATTTCAGAGGGAGTTGAAACAAACCAATAAACAGATTACCGATAAGACCAACAAACTAATACACAACTTTAAGACGACCTATGAAAAGATTTGAGTAGGAAAACGGAACAAAAAGCAATGCAACTAATAAGCGATTTGATAAGTAAATCAAATCGTTTGAAACTCACATAAGGAAATTATGTATGAATTAGTCGAAATAAACCCTTAATTTACAGGTATGAAAAGTATAATAAATGAAAAAAAAGTACTGAAAATCACCATATCAATAAAGTGATAGAAAATAATGAAAATGAGACGATAGGCAAGATTATTTGTTATAAAAATAAATTACAGGACTAAGATGATAAACTGGAGAAGATGACGTTCGGAGTTACGAATTAAATTCAGATAAGGAAGTGTAGATGGAAGTATAGGAATAAAGACGAATGAAAGCGAAATAGTGATGAACGTAGAAAAAGTGGTTAAAAGAAGTAAACACAGTAATGTTAACTCCGTAGTATGGGAGGAAAAATTTAATTGCTATATAGATGGGAGTGTTAATGGAATAATGGAAAGTACAGATAAAGTAGACAAGGAACACTTTAATGAACCAATCTGTGAGAAAAATAATACTTTTTGTGGCAACACAAACCAGAACGCTGAACTTAAAATTTGAGGACTACAGTATAACTTGTTTGCGTCAAATATGAATATTGATGAAGTAATTAATGATAAAATGTCAGAAAAACAGGACATGATGAAAAAAAGTGTTGAGGAAACTTACCAGAAACATTTTTGTTAATGACTTGTTCTTCAGAAGGACTGTGTTTACCAATATGAGGCAAAAAGAGCATAGCTCTTTGTAATGGTAGCATTATGTCACGATTTTAGTAGCACGGGAAACCATAAATAATAACATTAAGTACTTGTTCGCATTATTGGATACGTAAATATATGAACTGTATTTGTGGTAAAATTGATTCATGTATTAAAATGCTATGCGAATTTTGTGTGTGTGTTTTTTTTATATTTACGCTTAATAACAGGAAAAACAGAAGGTGGTGTGCCACTACGCAGAGCGAGAACTGCCCAAACAGCTGAGCGCACAGTCGGGGATTGTGGTATGTGTTAATGGCTAGTGGCACTTGGAGCGATCAGCTATTGCACTCAAGAACGCATTAGTGGCCGCTACAACAAGAACAGGCAGCACGTCACCTTCTGGCAGAGATTCATAAGGTTTCATGTTTTGGGTTATCTCTACGGAAGACGACTATTCGCTCACAGATTAAGAAAGTTAGTAATATTATAACATACTGGAATATGTCTGCTTCGATGATTGAAATATTACTGTAAATAATATTGATCTGAAAACTTTATTTTCAAGAAGGTAATGTTATAAGAGATACCTAATGTGTGTCCATCTAAAAAAAGGCTCATTTATTACTGTATCTGGGAGGAACAAATAGGGGATGCCACATCTGAATTTGATGACGGGCCTGTGGATAACTGGTTGATTCTGCATATGCAACAAAAGCACAGATACATCGAAATTATACTGTGGATCACATAAGTGGCAATTTTGTGAGCGAAATCACACAGAATCAACACCATGTCTATCTATATGAAGCCATACGTATAATGTAACTATGAAGTAATATTATCATTGTTAAATCATTTTCGATTTCAGTCATCGAACAAAAATCCAGAAGAGACATACGATCAATACTAATAAAACATGTTATTTGTAAATGCTTTCCTAACGGTAGGGGCAAGCATCTTTGTATTTTTAATAACAAATTTAAATTTGAAATTTTCTGAATCAAATTAGTACATGTACTTCCACCGTAACGGTGTGAGAGCCCAAGTAGAGTTGAAGATTACCTCAGTTTTAAATTTTCAATCTCTTATAAAACGGAAAACGTTAAAAAAACTTTTTGGTTAAGGGATATGTGTCGTTTATACCAAATTCCGAGTCATGATTTATTATCCTGCATCTAAATGCTTATTCTGCTGCACGAATGTGACTAAGAAGGAAAGGGAGATTACCCACTTCTCAAATAATACGTGGCCAGGAAGAATGGGAAAGGTATCAGAATATATCGTATTTTGCTACAGTTCCATGAAAAAGTATAGAATCCTGTGTCCGATCTGGTATTCGGCATTGATATTTATTTTTAAATTTTTATGCGCTGTTCTAAATACTGAAGACCTCATCCACAACGACACATACCTAATTACAATTTCAATTACATAGAATTCACTTGCAAAGATTAATAAATCAAAGAATTAGGTTAACGTTATAAATGATTCAATGACGTAACCGACCAATCACGAAATCGCTAGAGCGAGCAGGCGCGAAAGAATGAGAACAGCCCAGCAGCAGCCTCCGACGAGCTTTCAAGCAGCGCCATGTGTGATCTACAAATCCTTGTCTTGTTTAATCAAAAGTGAACTGAAGTTTAACTTTGCTCCGGGAAACGTTAGTACTCCGTCTATGAATTTTCTTCAGGCAGGCAACACGTGCGTTCTGTGAGCGGTTATTTCGCTTAATTAAAGTGAGGTAATGTTTAATTTTGCCGTCGGAAGTGCAGTCTCATGCTTCCGTCAAGACTGTCTGGAAACAGATGTTCTGTAGTGTATTGTATCACGGTACTTGGTAAGCTATATTAGATGCGGCGATACTTCTTGAGTCAATGCTTTCAGACTGGCTTTCAGACAGCGCCGATGAAAACTGCTAGAACTCTCCCTCACGAATTGTTCGACATATCCCTCTACATGCAACCTTCCACCAACTACAACTTGTGTGGTTAGCATGTCCGACGGAACAGTAGTTCTCGCTTCAGTCCAAGTTAGATGGGGTGATAACACTTCCTTCCTTCTGCAGTGCATCTAACTAACGATCAACAATATTCTGCTAAAATGCTGCAGTTCCACCACACCACAAACCGCTCCTCCAATACCAGAGTGTCTTAGTGAAAACGTTCCAAGTGTTCACCACTTGAATCCCCAAGGTTCTGAGGGAACAAGTCATGGTGGCCAATCAAGGAAATGTAACTTTAGTTACATATAACACTTTGTACGCTAGAAGCACGTTACATTATTCACAGTCTCTTTATAGTAATCAGATATACGATTACCAATAGAGTGGGTACACACTGACTTGAAGGCATTCCACGCATCTTTTTCAATTTCACTTAACGAGTTGATGAGATCTGTATCTCGCATAATCTATCGTATTTGGGGCCAATAAATACTACCTCTTCAAGAGTTCGAGTCTCGGTCCGGCACACAGTTTTAATCTGCCAGGAAGTTTCACTACCTCTTCAATATTTGCACAACTGATATTGAGGATCCTTGCTTAGAGGTGGGCAAAAGCGTTCCCTTCTCTGACCAGCACTTTTAAAGATATCTTCAGTAATCCCATTTTAATTCGCAGGGAGTGGATATATCCTCACGGGTTAGTAACTCATACGACACACTCATTTTACCTGAAACCTAGGCGTTTTGCTTAGGCCACTCTTTACGTACGCAATGTTCTTCCTTTTCTTGTGACTGTAAGAATCACACAGAAAGCGGCAGTATTTCGTATAACCTGCTTGTATAAGGGCCAATAGCACAGCCCTTTTACTTTCAGATCTGTACACAGTCTGCGTATTATATAACCATTAAGAGGGAGGACTATCTTTAAACCTGATTTCGAGGAATCAATAAAGAGTCTCCGTCCCTCAGCATCGTGAACACGATGCAGTGATCCAAACAAACCATTAATGTCACTACACTACATAACCTCGTTGCAGAAAGGCTCTAAATTCGCTCTGGCGCCTCCTAGATGAAGTTACATTAACATCCTGAGCGAGCAAATTCCATCCTTGCAGTCGCGAAGCCAGTAACTCAGACTGTGCCTGTGACTGATTCAAGTCCCTACAGAGATCGTTAAGTTCTCCCTGCTTAATGCAATAAGGTGATGTTGATTGTGGTGGCAAATACTCCGGATCCGGACCAACACGTGCTGTGCTGATTGCTGCTGCTGCTGTTCCGTTCCCACTGCTGTCGGATAGCATCTCTACACGTTGTTGAACAATGGTCCAATCATATGGTGGGTTAGGAGGTGGAGACTCATCATGAGGAACTGGCCGCACGGCTGATGGCAAGTTCGGATACTGGCCAGCATATTTTGCAGGATGCCCTATCACTTTGGTCAAGCAAAAATTGAAGTCAGTGGCTCGAATTTTGTGTACTTGCCTCATTATTGGTACCATAAATGGCACTGATGATCGAGACCTAGAAGTCATTTACGCAAGTTTTTTTGCATTATGTGCCACAACAAAGGTAAGGAGCAAAAGGGCTTAGTTCGGTTCCCAGCTCTGGAACCAAACCACAACTCGTATGCCTACTTAACTACAGGTGTCAGATTATGTTATTGGTTTTTCACTGAACACGCCCCACGCATGGAACAAAACATATGGGTGTTATTTACACTCTGTCTAGACACTTTGTTAAAAAGTTTCTGACAGAATATAATCGTATATCAAAAACTTTACATAATCTCAACACATAGACACTAGTATGAAACTGCCACTGCAGTTTAGCATCCGCGCTGTTTCTTCGAAATTGCATGAAAATTTAGCCGGTGCCAGCACAAGGTAGAATCGTAAGTTCTTTTACTATTTTACTATTTGTCTATCTACTATTAGTTAGCTCGGATATCAAAATTCACATAGAGAAGAAAGTTTTCCTGTTGCAAGTGAAATGAAACTTCCGTGAAATTAAAGACTATTCCGTAACAGAGAAAAAAAAATTATATCCAGAAAAAGTGGAGGATGGAGAAAAGTTAAAATCAAATCTGCTTTCAGCAAACGAAAACTAGTCATAACCACCTATTTTCATGCAGAGAGCAAGACAAGTGTTTTGTGTACAGTAATAAATGTGGAAGTACTGAATCTAAATGAGGAAAAAAGAAATTAATGGCAAAACCTGACTAAAACGAGGGATTGGCTGATAGAGCACGTTCTTTGACAACAAGGAAGTGTCAGTACATGGTAATGGAGGGAAGTCCAAATGGTATGACTTCTACAGGGAAATTTTGGAACGAATACAATAAGCAGGTTCAAATGGATGTAGGTTGCAGCAGTTTTCCGGAGATGAAGAAATTTGCACAATATAGACTAACGTGGTGAGCTGCATAAAACCAATTTCCGGAATTCAGATCGAACAGCAAAAAGTAGTGAAATCAACGTTTTTTGTAACGAACTGTTTTTACGTCTACGAATCAAGCCAAATTGTAAATATGTTTCATTACAGAATCTATGTTTTATATCAACAAAAAGAAACGCGGTTGGCGACAATAATGTGCACCTTCTTGTAGTTGTACAGACGGATTTTGAATACCCTCACGAATCACAACACCACCACAGAGAATAATTTTTTATAATATTTGCATTTTTATTACAGACAGTCTTTACCTACTGACTTCCATTACTAAACACTGGCAGAATATGTGCAGTTTGTCTCTGACAAAATTCAGGCTTCTCTCTCTCTCTCTCTCTCTCTCTCTCTCTCTCTCTCTCTCTCTCTGTGTGTGTGTGTGTGTGTGTGTGTGTGTGTGTGTGTGTGTGTGTGAACGCGCGCGCGTGTGTGTGTGTTTTTCTCTTTTTTGAATGTTTCTTTACATCTTGCTTGCTCACAGTAATACTAGAAGGCAACATACGCGTAACTGCGTTCCGAATCTTCAAAAGCGAATCAGCAAATGGTCATCGATTGTATCAGAACAAATAAGCCCTCGGTCACAAATATTAAGTCACAATTGACCTGGTCAATTTTGACTTAATATTTGTGACCGAGGGCTTATTTGTTCTAATATAATTCTGACACGGTCACTGAACCTTAGCAGCTATGTTCAAAGTTTTACGTCATCGACTGTAGTTCTCCCGCAACGAGACGTCCACGCCGTTCTAGCAGCCTTCTTCCTTCGGTCTCTCACGCAGTCGTACTTTCGAACATACTTTTACTCAATACATTGATATGACAAAAGTCATGGGTTGGCGATATGACATACACTGATCATCCAGAGCATTATGACCACCTACCTAATAGCCGGTATGTCCATTTCTGGCACGGATAACAGCGGTGACACGGCATGGCATGGAAGCGATGAGGCCTTCGTAAGTCGTTGGAGGGACATGGAACAACATCTGCACACACAAGTCACCTAATTTCAGGAAATTCCGGGGAGGGAGTAGAGGGGGAAGACGATGAGCTCTGACGCCTCTTTCAATCACATCTCAAATGTGTTCGATCGGGTTCACATCTGGCGGGGTGGGGGGTGGGAAGGGAGGGGGGTCAGCACATCAACTGAAGCTCGCCTCCTTGAATCATTCCATCACACTCTCGGCCTTGTGGCATGGCACATTATCTTGCTGAAAAATGCCACTGTCGTCGGGAAACATGATCGTCACGAATGGGTGAACATAGTCCGCAACCAAAGTACGATACTCCTTGACTGTCGTGTGCGAATGTTCCCCAGAACATAAAGGAGCCTGCGCCAGCTTGTCTTCGTCCCGCAGTACAGGTGTCTAGGAGCTGTTCCCTGGAAGACGACGGATTCACGCTCTCCCATCGCCAGGATGAAGAAGGCATCGGGATTTATCGGAGTATGCAGCGCTGTGCCACTGTGCCGAGGTCCAGTGCAGATACTCACGTGCCCATTTCAGTCGTAGTTGCCGGTGTCGTGGTGTTAACATTGACACATGCATGGTTTGTCAATTGCGGAGGCCCATCGTTAGGAGTGTTCGGTGCACTGTGTGTTCAGACACACTTTTACTCTGCCGAGCGTTCAAGCCTGACTTTAGTTCCGCCACAGTTGGCCGCTTGTCCTGCTTCACCAGCCTGCCCCTCCTACGACGTCCGACATCTGTAATAACGGATGACCGTCCAATCCCACGACGTCTGGACGTGGTTTCACCACCTGTTGAAGATGCTCACCAAAGCACTCCTCGAACACCCGGTAAGTCGTGCAGTTTCGAAATGCTCGTGCTGATCCTCCGGACCATCACTCTCTTCCCTCGGTCTAACTCAGATGGATCGCGCGCCATCCCCATTCTACAAACGGCGAACAGCCGAGACACGTCTGCAGAGCCAAATGGTGAGCAAATTTCGTAGCACCATTTCACCTTGACCTTCTCACAAAACTTTATGTGCTGATGTACATTTGACGGATGGAAAGTGTTTTTTCGTTTAACGTCCCGTAAACGCCGAGGTCATTGGACATGGACCACTAGCGCGGATACGATAAGGGTCGAAAAGGAAACAGATCATGTCGTTTTAAAAAGAAACAACCCATCATTCGTATTAATTGACATACGGATCCCACAGAAGACCTGTACATGGGAGTTCTAATCACATTCCTCCCGAATGAGTGTCCAACGTCTTAGCCATTGCGCTACCTCGTTTCGTACGTCCCGTCTGAATCGTGACCGGACCGCTGCCAGTGATCCTTCTCCACCGATACTACAAGGCTGCGAGACGTGGCAAAAGACAAGCACGCGGCCGACGCTGCCTGCAGTCTGGAAGGGCAGTGCAAGCGCGACGAGGCGAGAGGAGAGCAGGGCAGGGCACGGCCGGGCGAGACCCGGCAGATAAGGGCGGGGTGAGGGGAGGTTATCGCGCCGAGCCGCGGGGCGCCGGCAGCCCGGGCGACACCCCCGCCACCTGTTGACACAACCACCCCACCCCACCCCACAGCTGGGGCTGGGGCTGGTGCCGCCAGACGGCTTTTTCGGTCGACACCGGCGGCGCTCCCGAATTCCGGCGGCGCGACCGCGTCTGTCAGATTCCTTCCCCACTTAGGCCCCGTTACTCCATCGTGGTGCCAAGAGGAACGTCCATAAACTACTACAGCCTAATTAAAACCATCGTCAGACAACGAAGCAAGTCAATCGCTTACACACCTGTGTTGCTACCCGATGCTCGATCACAGATTCTTACGCTGATTCATACGGGGATAGTAGCGTACGACGAAACATCTACGTGGTGTTCGGTAAATGGTAGAACCACGTAATTTTGTTGCGCGTGCAATCCATTTCAGTTTTGTATCAACCTAAATATTGACGCACGTATATTTTTTAACGGAAAGACAGACATCCTTAACGGCAAATGAAAGCTCTTCAAAAGACGAGCTTGTTAATAATGGCACTGAAACTTTCCGCAAAAATACATAAAAAAATTTACCAATTGCCAGTAAGAATCGATCATCTGTTTTCGATGTAGATCCTGGTAAGATATCGGTCCTTAAGAATTCGAAGACGGTATCAAAATCTCGACACTATTTCGTCAAACTGGCCCAGATATACAAAAAGAAGCAATCAGGGGTAGCCAAGATTTCGGTTAGCGGGTCATGCCCGAGCCCGAGTGCCAAAGTGCTCAGCATAGCTTCGTTTCCCCTATCGCCACGCTGCGCTGTCTGAGTGCGGGGAGGGGGGTTGGGGGGTAGAGGCGACGCGCCGCATTTAAATGGCAATACAATCGTATTGTATATGAATTGGTTTTATACTTCGCGTTTCTCAAAACAGATCACAAACAATACAAGTTTTCAGCATTAATTAATTATTTTTGGCGCCCTGAAGACATAATTTTTATCTGTACAAACTGGCGGCATAAAGACTGTCGCAGATAATTTCATAGAGTTTCGCACTCAAGTTACCACGTAATCATGACTTATTTAGTTTCATAGTCGAAAAAAGGTCTTTCACACAAATATATCGATCGAAATATTAAGGAGATTTGGAAAAATATACCTGTGGAAAGCAAATGTAGACGTCTTGGACAGTTTTAACGTAAACAGATTTGTAATTAAAATTGAAATTACCTTGTACGTCACTCAGTTACCTCTGTAAATGTACAGGGGGGCGCTTTCAATTGAAACCGCAAACGGTCTCAAAAACAGTTCGAAAACAGATGTGAGATTGATAGTGTCCTACAAGCCTTTATAAAACTATCGTTGTAGTTCTTGCAAGGCCACAATTAATTCTTCAAACTTCGCGCCTTCTTTAATACCAGTGAGCTCAGGGAACTGGGTTGTCTTTGTCACAACGTGTCCCTTCTACGACGCGATTTTCTTTTTAAATACATCTCCATCAAATCAGGAAGAAATTACCTTGCAATGTCTTACTGTGGGCAGTGTGCAATCAAGTCCAATTAAAATGTGAAGTCTGTAATCCATTCCGGATGTTCTAATTTTCGTTCCTGCACTCCTTTTTTCTTCATAAATTCCACAATAGCGACTTTTAAATCGAAAAATTATTGTAGGCACGCTCCTTGACTTAACCAACACACTTTGCAATAATATATGAAGTCTCCGTACTCTTCACTCATTTCTATGTGTGTGTGCGTGTGTGTGTGTGTGTGTGTGTGTGTGTGTGTGTGTGTGTGTGTGTGTGTGTCTGTCTGTCTGTCTGTTTGACTATGAGTTGTGGTTACATATTAATATCGTGGAAAGCGGTTTGAATCAACAGCGGACACGAACAACGTTGTCAGTAATAACGTAGCACGTAAATGAAGGAAGGAATACGAAAGGAATAAATTAATGCTACACCCAGCAACAAATACATATTATTATGAAGTTGTGGGTAGTACTAGGAGCGTTTCTGGCTGATATGTTTTAGATTTCGCTTACAAAATTAGTCTAAGCTACACCGTTGTTACTGGCACAAAGATGGGTTGTGGTTTCTACTACAATCTATTAGAAAATGCACCCGTTTTTAATACGAGATAAGCTGCTATTGAGGAAAAATCCTTTCCCGGTTTTCTCTCGTTTATTTTTCTACCTCATTCTCTTTCTTAAATCAGCCGGCAAATTTCCTTGTATAAAGACGTATTCATTAAAAGTACATAATTTTTTTTAATAATTTATGAGGACAGACACATCATACAGAATCATTTAAAATCCACACACATGTTCATGGAAGAACTCAAATTTGCTACTAGGTCGTCGGAAATCAATCTTTTATACTACACAATCGAGAGCTTTGTACTTCATTTTAGTCTGACGAATTTTATCCTTGCTAGCGGATGACACAGCTATTGACGAAAAACAGGTACAACCTAAATGTAGATGTCCTGAGGGGTATTTGAACCGTGAATGGCAAGGTTCTGGGATTCAGTCTCGGAGCGGCGCAGAGTTAAGTGTGTTACGAAATTTAATTATCCATGTTATGCTTCGCTACATGAATTTATATACCAGGAATCTATTCGTCTATATTTATTGCAATACATCTACTCCACATACCTCCGCCGCTGTATGAGAGTACTTTTGCTGTATTAGCCGTACGCCGGCCGCAGTGGCCGAGCGGTTCTAGGCGCTACAGTCTGGAACCGCGCGACCGCTACAGTCGCAGGTTCGAATCCTGCCTCGGGCATGGATATGTGTGATGTCCTTAGGCTAGTTAGGTTCAAGTAGTTCTAAATTCTAGGGGACTGATGACCTCAGAAGTTAAGTCCCATAGTGCTCAGAGCCATTTTTTTATTAGCCGTACACACCGGAAACGTGTTAGGGTTGGGGGGGGGGGGGGAGAGACCAAACTGCGAGGTCATCGGTCTCATCGGATTCGGGTAGTATGTGGAAGGAAGTCGGCCGTTCCCTTTCAAAGGAACCATACCGGCATTTGCCTGGAGCGATTTAGGGAAATCACGAAAAACCTAAATCAGGATGGCCGGACGCGGGACTGGGCCGTCGTCCTCCCGGATGCGAGTCCAGTGTGCTAACCACTGCGCCACCTCGCTCGGTTGGAAACGTCTTAGAAGTACAGTTAAGCCTCCTAGCGTTTCCACACAAATTTCAGGGGCAACTGGCGATGAAAATATCCCGAAACGAAATAAATTAAGTTGAAACGCAAATTGGTTTTATGCGCCTGTGGACACAGAACCTGCGAAAAGATTGGGAACTAACTATTAAATCCTGCCGAGACATATAGATTCCTAACAGCGAATTAACAGAGTAACTCATCTGCTCCAGACTCTTCAAATCCAAAACAAAACTTGCTGGTCCGATTTTGTTGGCATGAGACAAACAATCGATGGATGCATGCATCATTAAGTTCAGTATACACATTACCACAACAGTGACCAATTTTTAGCAACACTGATTTATTCATGTGGAGCGGTTTATAAAATCTGATTAAACTAAGAAACGTGACTGCCGACCCCATTTCGCTTCCTTAGCACGTAAATTCGGTTGGTTGCGTTTACAGCAGCGGAACTTCGGAATGAGCAGGGTATAAGAGACGTGCGTGTTGGTCTTTGTCACTCTGCTGTATTTAAACGGAAAATTGAAACTGAGGAACGAGAACTTAATTACATCTATCTAGCATTACATTTTTTTACGTTTTTCCACTTCAGTTTGGTAGGCTAAAGAAATATGTTTGCACACACGGCGATATATGAACATGACAATACGCTAGGGATTCAAACATCACTGTAAACGACAATATCTAGGATGAAATAAATTTAACTACAAGGATGTTGATGGATGTTAGCTGAGAGTTTCGACAAAAGTAACGAATACTACAAATAACCGCGTATAAAATGTTCTGCCAAAACTGCCCGAAAAACTTTCCACGAAAACAGAAGAGAAGTATTTTTTTAGCACAAGTGACCGCCAAACATCATATGCAGCTTGAAGAGCATGTTGCTTAAGTATGGACTGATCATAATGATCTTGTATGCTGATATGCCCATCATCACATCTTGCGCCGACAGATTTCCATCAATGATCATGCGAAAATGTTAGTCTACCAGACGTAAATTGAAATTCATATCGACCTACGTGTCGACTTTCAAACTGGATGCGATTTCTGTACGTGCCAAAGTATTTATGTGTATTTCGTCTTTAGTTTTATCTGAACTCTTAACTCTTACATATTCGTGATGTGTCAGTGCTTGTGCCAGTGTTGTATCACGAACATACAGCATTATTAGGGGTCGGATCACTTTTTTTGTGATATTCAATCTACTTTGCTAGTTACGATTATTATAATACTTGCCTCTAACATACTGCCATATTAGCACTATATAACGTAATATCTGAAACTACAAACATGTCAACTAACAAATACAGTGAACAACTAAAGTAACCTCTAGACGTTATTCATTTGCACGTCGTGATATTAACAGACTCCTCTCAATAACAACATGGGCAGCATAGGACAAACCAAATGTCATTTGATTCAGAGAGCTAGAAACTGCCAAAGGTGAGGATTATGTAAACTCCAGCAGTATGACTGTACCAGTTCTGGTATACTCTACATTGTTGTCATTAGCAACACCATGCACTGTTGGCCAGATCCTCCCCCTCCCCAACCCCTCTGACACAGGTCAAATGGCCAATTGTTCTATGTATAAAATGGTGGAAAATTCAAAACTACTTGGGTTTTCTCCCACTTCTGGATCAAAACTCACAAGTTTACGTGAAATTTGGAGGTGTTTTAAGCAGTTAGGCTAGTCTACATATACTAAAGCCGTATATCTACTGCCAAGTGTCGTATTTTACATCACATACTGAGCACCAATTACACGGAATCGCACTTAAAATGGAAAATCGCCGAACAACGCGCAGTGCAGCCAACGGCCAGTCCGGAGACAGCGCAGGCGTGGAGTCTACGCAGGGAGTTGCGGCCGCTCCGCCCGGCATCGCTGACATCGCCGTACTCGTGAAGGCTGAGGTGAGTGGCGCGCTGCAGGCTAAGGAGACGCTCGGGCTCGTTGTTTAAACCATCACTGATGCTGTCACTGCAGCAGTGACGGGCAAAATACAGAAGACTCTGGAGGCGAATGCGAGCGAGATCCGTCCACTGGACACATCGTTAAAAGCAAGTGAGGAGAAAGCACGACTGCTCGAACAGAAATTGATCGAGAAGACGGACGAGCTCGAACAATATCAGAGACGCAATTATCTCAGACTGTTCGGCATTCCAGAGAGCAGCAGAGAGAACACAGATGAACTTGTGATAAACCTTGTTCAAGAAAAGCTAGGCGTGCAGGTGACTGAGTGACATCGACAGAAGTCATACAGTGGGTCGTATGTCGCCAGGTTCTACAAAACCAAGACCTATAATAGTGAAATTTGTGTCCTATAGGAAATGATCTGAAATCTTCAGAGCAAAGACGGATCTCGCGAAGTCGGGTCTGACAGTACGCGAGGATCTGACATCTGAAAGACTAAACATTTTGAAGAGAGCAATTTCGAAATTTGGGCTACAGAACGTATGGACAAATGACGGCAGGATAATGGTTAATACCGAAAACGGAAAGAGGACAGTTTGCAGTGTTAATGAACTCGAAAGCCTGTGCTTTAGAAGCTAACTCATGTCTAATCTTGCTGCCACTAACCTGTATGTTTATATTGTTTACACTGTCAACCATAACGTAACTAACGCATTATCAAATTTTTCGTTTCTCCACATAATTTTTTATCTCTAATTGTTTTCTAATGTAATTTTGTTATTATTTGTATTATCAACTTTTCGTTTCTCCACATAAATATTTTCATCTCTAATTGTTTTCTCATGCAATTTTGTTAATTATTATAGAAGGTAGTTTCACTTCCATGTTTAATTAGCAACCCACCATCATACTTCAGTTGTTATCCTCATAAGTGCAATTAATATCACACTCTACCGTTATGTGCACATTACTCCCCTTGTGTTTAGCGAAATTCCTTCCCCTGGCAGCCAACGGCTACTCCCAGAAGCGTTGCAGACCTCGCTGACCTTGGCCGCAGATCCCGTTGCCTCCCCGGGGACCCACCCCCTCCCCCTCCCGGCCGCTTTCACTGCACAGAACTGGGAGGACACTCCCTCACCCCCTCTCGTTCACACGCCTTCCGCATTCCTCACGCCAGACCCTCTTGTCACCGCTAACCACGACCCGCAAACATCTGTCGGCAGTCTCCTCGGGCAATCAACACCCGAACGCACCAAGCTGCATATTGCACATGCAAATGTCCAATCTCTGCCAGCTCACTTCGACGAGTTCAAATATATATTTCAGACTACTGATATGCACGTAATATAATCTATTCCCATCATGGACATAAACGACAAACTCCAAGATTTCACTAAAAAAATTACTCAACTATATGGCAAATACGCTCCAATAAAGACCAGAAAAGTAAAAAGGAAACCTGCATCTTGGCTGACTGATGAACTAAAACAGCTCATGAATCTCAGAGACGCTGCACATCGAGCATACAAGATACACCCTACACCTGAACATCACACTGTATACAAGCAGAAGCGAAACAAAGACAGTCAAGCGGTGAGAAACGCTAAGCTCAGGCTTGCCCGCACATTAGTTGACAATAGATGTAGACCAGCTATCCTGTGGAAAAATCTCCGTAGTATCAGTTTAGGCAAAATAAAAGTTGCAGAAAATCCCATGGTCCCAGCTGAAGAACTAAACCGATTCTTCACATTACCTGCAACAAAAGAAAAACAAAAGAAACAAAAAAAAACAAACAAAAAAACAAAAAAAGAGAGAGAGAGAGAGAGAGAAAATCATTGATTACTTCATGGGGATGAACGACTGTAGCAAAGAAAAATTCTATCTACGGCACGTCACTTGCAATACTGTCAAGAAAGCCATAATGCGGATTAGATCAGCATCTACTGGACATGATGGCATCACTATCCAGATGGTAAAACTTGTTATTGATCAACTACTGCCCTCTATAACAGACATTTTCAACGATTCATTAATCACAAGTGTTTTCCCTGAGGCCTGGAAACTGGGACAAATTAAGCCACTGCCTAAAAAAGGGACATCGCCACAGCACCCTCTGACTACCGCCCCATCTGCCTCCTTCCTGCACTATCAAAGGCCTCAGAATATATACTCCATGTCCACATCACCAACTACCTAACTACTAACAACCTACTAGACGAATACCAATCAGGTTTCCGTAAACATCGAAGCACAACATCCGCTCTGATAAAGGTGACATATGACCTGAAACTTGCCATGGACAGGCAAGAAGCGACTATCATTTGCTTCTTAGATTTCAGCAAAGCATTTGATACTGTCGACTTCGACATCTTACTAGCCAAACTTAGCGATCTAAATTTCTCACCAAGTGCAGTGCAATGGTTTCGCTCATACATGACGTCTCGTCAGCAACGCGTCCTGTCCGGGAACATAAAATCACAATGGCGGCAGGTAGTGTCAGGCGTTCCCCAAGTCTCAGTATTAGGTCCCATACTCTTCTCTCTGTATGTCAATGATGTGTCGTCGGTTCTGACTTATTGCAAATACCATATGTATGCTGATGACCTTCAGTTGTATCTAAGTGCGAAACCAAGCAATCTAAAGAAAGCTATTGAAAATTTCAATACTGACCTCGATGCACTGTCAAAATGGGCACAGAACATAGGTCTAAAATTAAACCCATCTAAAACCCAAGCGGTACTTGTTGGTCACTCTAAGCCCATTAGCCCAAAACATCGGGCATCCGTACCACCTTTTATCCTAAATGGAACAAATATTAACTTCTCTCCCTCAGCAAAGAGTTTGGGAGTAATAATATATGAAAATCTAAATTGGACAGAGCACGTAACTGAAGTGTGCAAAAAAGCATCAGCATCCCTTCATGTCCTACAAAAATATAAAAAACTCTTCCCTTTCGATCTGAAAAAGAAATTAGTACAAACGCTTATACTCCCAGTCATTGACTACAGCGATATTATCCTACAAGGCCTCTCTCAGGAAAATTCCCGACGCCTAGAACTGGTCACGAATGCCTCCGTCCGATATATCTGTGACGTTCGACTTTTTGATCACATTTCACCAGCATATGCAAAATTGTCCTGGCTGCGTGCAGACAAACGCAGAGATTTCCATACACTCTGTCTCATCTACTGCCTAATAAATGTACACCGTCCCTCATATCTCTCCTCGTCCTTAACGCTTATGTCGGAACAACATGACAGAAACACACGTTCCCATCATAATAAAATCCTCTCTGTTCCACTGTATCGCTCAGTCGCCTTCTCCAAGTCCTTTACAGCAGCGGGAACCCGACTGTGGAATAACCTCCCTCGTTATGTTAGAGAAGTTAAAAACATGTCCGGCTTCAAAAAAACAGTTAATGACGTATCTACTTAAGCAACAGTAATGCCTTCCTCTGTACATGAATGCACTTCACCTCATTACTCCCCTCTTTCCCCCTCCTTATATCTCCCTTCCCCAAAACTCGCTATACTAGTAAACGTCTGCTTTACACACCAAGATATTAATGTACATCTGCACAAATCTTCATTACTATTGCCAATTTTTTTCATGTTTATCATTATTATTTGATTTTTTTACGGTTACTATTATTGCTTTTATCATAATTTGTATGTATAGCACCTGTTGTAAAAATACTGCCAGTACTTACTCCATTAGGTGTTAGTCATTACTCTTTATTCATATTGTGACTAGAGTAATCTAATTTTCTTATTTAAACTATTGTCATGATGTAACTCTAATGCGTGAAATGCTGCATGTGTGAAACACTGGTCCGATGTAAGAGAGGGCCTGATGGCCCTAATCTGATCAGGTTAAATAAATAAATAAAAATTAAAGTCTGTACAGGTGAACAATGCAAGATGATTGTGAGAGGACGGGAGCCACCTCCTCTCGTGAGTGTCGACCTTTTCCAAACTATACGGGTGTCGCGTACAGGTACGACACCGTGCGTTTAATAGTTCGGGTACTGTGACTACTACTTTGTGCAGCATGCTATATAGGCTTGATATTTTATCTGGAGTACAGCACAGCACATTGTATAATCTGAGTAGTGTACTGGATACCTTGTCATACTACCATGTACATTAGTCTCGGCATTACGTCTGTGGACAGCACCATATCATGCTATTCTACGTGGGTACTGGGTGGGACTATCTACCGTAACGTAGGTACTCGCAAAGGGGTGCCGTCCCTCCCTTTGACAAACATTCTGCATGTTGTTCCATAAAAAGTGGCACTCACCTGAAGATGGCCAGAAGACTCTGCGCCGAAATATCGTGGCAGGACGTTACTGATATCCGGCAGTTCTCCCGTGTTTTTATGGAACAATCAGTACGCTGGGAAAGCTTTAAACATCACATTCTGCATGTTTCATCTGTATATACTTCAGTTTTTGGGTAACCACTTTCTGCAGACACTTTGCCTCTTCGAATAATAAACCGCTAAGACCAACAACAGCTTAAAATGCTGGAACTGCTGGGTTTCTATCTATCATAACAACAACGACTGAAAATGTATGAACTGTTAAATCTCTTTCCAACATTGCAACAGTTGGACTGTTAGCCGGCTGATGTGGCCAAGCGGTTCTAGGCGCTTCAGTCTGGAACCGCGCGACCGCTACGGTCGCAGGTTCGAATCCTGCCTCGAGCATGGATGTGTGTGATGTCCTTAGGTTAGTTAGGTTTAAGTAGTTCTAAGGGACTGATGACCTCAGATGTTAAGTCCCACAGTGCTCAGAGCCATTTTGTCTGTTAACTTTCATCTCATGTAAAATCTGCTAAGTCTTTTCGACATAGCAATAACTGGACTGCAAAGCCTTCCTGACATTGTAAATGTATGAACTACAAAGACGGTCTCAAAAGGAAGAATTGTGAAGTCTCATGGGATATATGTATGATGGAATGAAACCTATTGCAATTTGTAAAAATATTATATTCATATCCTGATACAACTTTTATACAGTGTTACTTTATGAACTGTGGAAAATAAATCATTATCATAAACACATTATCATTCTTTTTTTCTACATTATCCCTTATTCATCACACTGCAGTACTTTCAAAATAACGGTATTTATATGATTTAAATTCAGCATGTATCCTGCAGACCAATAACTCCTGTTACGTTTTGACAATGACTGTGGAAAGTCAAGTTCGTCCAGTTGGAGATACAATCATTTTATTTCACTGTCGAAGAGTCATGTGCTGTTATGATGGCTACCTTATAGTTTTTGATTGACTAATATTTCATAATCCAGGATGTAGAACTACTTTCAAATTTCGTACCATTAGGTAAGATTTACATTTCGATGAACTTGCCTTTAAATGTAATACCCGTACAGGGCAGAACATTTTAAATGAAAGTGGCTGTCTGGTCTCGACGGATAAACACGCTATTGCAGTAGCTGTGTTGGAAAGAACTGTGCAGTGTTTCTTCGACACCGACTTTCATCGTCATCATTCCATTATATAACAGATGGTTGTCCACATTCGCAACTGCGAATACATTTCATGTATTTTATAACGGCTGTACTCACCGCTGTGCCTTTTTTTTGGACATGCATGCATGTCCGAAGGTACATTGCATTGTTTTTTAACAACACAGTCACTGAACTATCGTAAACGTGAGTCCGCCGTACGTGTTCCCCAGAGTTAGGTATAAGTGATCGACACACCTTAAATCGCTCGACAGAAACTGCTAAATACCTGAAGATTGTAAATCAGTTCTTCTCAAAAAATGTGGACACTAAAAATACAGACATGAACAGAATGGAGTAGAAGCATGTGAAATGTTGTGCTACAGAAGAGGTGAAAATTAAATGAGAAGATCGAATGACTAATGAGAAGGCAATGAACAAATGGAGAATAAAAGAAATTTATTGAACAAACTGGTTAAAATAGTGAATTTGTTGATAGAGCACATCCTGAGACACCACTGGATCGTCAGTTTGGTAACGCAAGGAAGTACTTGTGGCGGGAAGGAGAGAGGAAAAATATTGAAGATCAAGATACAACGTAGTTCCAAATCGGTGGAGAATGCAGTAGTTACGCAGAAATGAAGAGGTACTGAATACGGACGGGAAAAATAAATTTATGGTAATACTTCCGCGAAAGAAAGGAGAAGTCGTTGTGACAAACTCTGGGGCATCAAAGAATAGATAATTTGGTGCAGGAAGAAGTGTGGAACTGACAGCCACACAACATCAAAAATTATCGATATTGCATTGGCTGCGTTGTTACGAAGATCGATGCAATGTTCCTACGGACGTGTACGCATGTGCGACGGAACAGGCACGGATCCAAATTCGCGAATACGAACAACCATCAGCTGTACAATCGAATGTCGACAGTGAAAATCGGTGTCCGAAGAAACACGGCACAGTTCTTCTTAACACAGGTACTGCAACGGCGTATTCATCTGCCGATACCAGACAGCAACATTCAATTAAAATGTTCTCCCCTGTACGGGAACTACATAATGTGTCAAGTACAGGTTGTGACGCAGGAACAACAACATATGGAAGTTCGCGTCTGGCGGTGAGTCGTGGACGGATAGTCAAGGCGGTTAAGGCGACTGCTCGCGTAAAAGGGGAAATCTAGGTTCGTGTCCCGGTGCGGCACAAACTTTCTTCACTGTCGTCATTCCCTTATAAAACTGATGGTTCTTCGTATTAGCACCTGCGAATACATTTCATGTATCAAAATTAATCAGCGTTGTTTTCCTATGTGTGTAAAGTACGTGGATTAAGTTTCAGTGCGTTCAAGAACGACTGCACAAAAATAAAAGTAAATTCATCGGCGGTTTTATGACCATTCAGAGAGCGAATTCTTTGAAGAGTGACGCTCCGGTAGTGTGATTAGAGACCCGTCCAGTACAGGTGTACAGTGAAGGAGCTGAGGCGACTGGAAAACTCTCGAAAGTTAAAACGCGAAACGGCCTACGCGTTGAGCACAAAAACGGATGCTGGCTCAAAATCAGCTGCAGCACGCGGACGAGCGCCCGGCCGCTCGCCTGTGTGCCGTCCAGGGGCGTGTCCGACTGGAAGCGCATCTGCCAAGACCGGCCGCGATGACGTAGGCGGGAGCGGAGTGAAACGGACAGGCAGGCGCAAACAGCGCGGGCCGATAGGAGGCGGGGTGGAATCACACGGCGGCGCCGATGCTGCTGATGACACTGCGCTGCAATTCGCAGACAATAATGCATCGCGGCCCGGGCGCAAACAGCGAATTAGCATCGCTGGAAATCGCGGCGCTGCACACAGAGGGCCGGCGCGGCTCGGTCGGGCTGCGCGCGCCGCACCTCTCCGCTCCTCTCTGCCCGCTAATACGCAGCGCGCCAAACTAAGTTTGCGATTGCTATTTGCACCCGCGCGCCCAGGAGCCGGCAACAACGCCGCCTCGTAACTACATTAGAATTTCTAATCAATAAGAGCCAACACGCGGGCCCGCCCGGGAGTACAGTAGGCGCCGCAGCCGCCCGCTAAACTATATTGTTACCGAGCCGATACGCGATCGGGGAACAATGACGTCTACGCAACGTGCTCTGCATACAAGCACCAGCGTCACACGACACACGGTTCTTGGACGGTGCCACACTGCTGGGACGTAATGGGGCACGCGATGAAATCTGAAGGGAAGACCGCCACGTATCTGTTTGCTGGGTAGACGCGTCCGAGCTACACAACAGCATACGGCTTCATAATGGGCATTCAGAACGAAAAAACTGTTTCCGTTTCGCTCAACTTTCTGTGTGAAGGAACTGTAATCCATCCAAAAAACTCCCGTTCGATCAATACTTAGATTCTCAGTCTGGGATCCGCATCACACGTACGACTGATAGAGGAAACAGAGAAAATCCGAAGGAGAGCAACGAGTTCTGTCCTAAGTTCATTTAGTGTGCGAGAAATCGTCATAGTGATGTTCACTCAACTCCAGCGGCAGACGTTACAACAGAGGCGTCGCATACCTCACCACGTGTTTTTCTGGTGTAGAGTTCCGAGAGCGTATGTCCCTTGAAGAGCCCAACATATTGCTACCTCCTACATATATCTCGCAAAAAGATCCTGAGGGTAACATTAGATAGATTCGATCTGACACTGAAGCTTACTAACAGTCTTTCTTCCCGCAGATCATTCGCTAGTGCAACAGGAAAGCGGGGGAAGTGACGATCTTTCACAAAGTGCCCTCCGCCAAACACCGTAAGGTGGCTTGTGGAATATAGATTTAGAATGACTAATAGGAAAACACAGCATAAATTGTGCGATTCTGTCCCTGGTTCTGCGAGCGGCACATTGAACTATGTGCTCACGCCACACTTACTGAGATTCGTCTTGATTCGATAACGTTTGTACGTGACCATATGCGAAGATAGGGAGGGGTAGAGTGAAAAGAAGAAGGTAGATGACGGTTTAACGTTCCGTAGATATCGGAATCATTAGTAATGGAGCATGTTTCAACGATGGAGAAGGAATACGATCGTGCCTTTTCAAAGGAACCACCCCCAGCATTTGTCTAGAGCGATTTATGGATATCATCGAAAATCTAAATCTGAATGGCCGGACGTTGTCTTGAACCGCTGTCCTCCACAGTGCGAGTTTAGAGTCCAGTGTGCTAATTACTGCGCTACCCAGCTCCGCAGAGTCAAAATACTCGATGTTTCGATCCCTTCTTCAGGACTGTCCCCACGGGCGGAAATCCGAGCAATCATGTAGAAGATTCAGCGCAGGAATCTAACGGTCGGGTATTTTAGAATCTTAAAAGACGCATACGATGCGGCCTAACCGCCAGTCTTACAATTACTTTGAAAAGGCAACGTCATGGATCCATAACTAACGTACAGCTAGTTCCAACAAAATGACGTGTATGAGGACCAGAACTTTTCCAGAGAGTAGAAAGATCTCTGAAACTATTGTTTACATAACTAATCGCGACTTTTGAGACTAAGAACTAGGTGTCGCTTGTTTCGTGTGACCCAAACAAAGGATTTGATATAATTTCACTAAACACCTTTTCTATCACAGCTGAAGTTCTATGGTGCACTTAATCCCACAGGGTAAACGTACCATAAATACCGAGAGGGGCCGAATTCATTGTGAGAAGAACATTCTTTGAACACTGTCATGCTGACAATGTGAGCTTTGCGATTTGAGCGCATGTGTATTCTGCAGTAGTCTAGTGTCAATGAGTGAACCAGAATGTCGCGTCGCAAACGGAGTGGACAGAATCTGGAGTGAGACACTTCATATTGAATATCAAAAGTGAATTCAGTGTCTACAAAAGCCAAGAAGTGGAAAATTTGATGACAAGATGACTATAAATTATTCAGAGGAAAAGGAAGCAGTAAAAAGCCATTAAGGGAGTTATGTTCGGGTTTAAGTAGCTCAAGTGTTGAAGGTTAAAAGTCGCGTGTACATGAGAAACTATTCTAAGAGCCGAGCATTTGGACATAATTCATTGACAGAATTGAACTCTGGGTTCAAAATCGTTTGCATCTCTGCTTATGCACTCTATCTGTACTGAAGCAGTACTGTCCACACTGCATTCTTCGAAATGTGGGTTTCTCTGGAAAGTTGACGGATGCTTTTCCAGCAAGATCTCACACCTCCATTCCAGTTTACGAACAATTCTTTATAGAAAACCTTGGCCGGCTCTCTGTGGCTTGAACGAACCAGTTACTCGCATCTTATTATCCAAGAGTGATAATACAGTCAGCAGTCAGGGTGGTGCCTGATTCGAAACTTATCTCTGTACATTCGTTCGACTTTCTGATCTGCAAGTTTCAGTTCCAGATCTTTGACAACCAGTCATGAACTCCAAACCACGCCTATGGCTCATAACAGGCGACTCATAATAGTTTTTCAAGGTAGCGCAAGTGGCAGGCAGTACTTTAAAGTGAAGCATAAGCATTTTACAAATACGAGTCTGCAGATGCATCGCTCCTTCAAGATCTCGTATCCTTTGAAATATTCTCTTTCGACCAATTAGTTCTTTATCTCTAATTATTCAGGTTAGGATGCTCTATCATCTGTTTGGGACACGCAGTAAGTCACGTTGTAGGCGATGTTGAGTTCTTGTGACAGCCATTAAGAGCGACTGGTTTGGCGTACATCTCTCAGTGCAGCAAACGCCGCTGTTGCCAGCTCCTCTTCACACTGCGCACAAGGCGTGTTCAGAGGCGAACTCTGTATAGTCTCGCTGTTTAATCACAGCCGCACTTGTGTTCAGTGGAAGTCGCTGTCGGCCTCATGACAGCCGCTGCTTCCCTACTTAGCTTTCACACAATAAACCGGCCTGATTTTCTACTTATTTACTGACACACAACTACAGACATTAAGTGTAATTCCAGCTGTGTTTAAATAATAATCAACGTGCCTCATACATTGTGTCGCCGTACATTAGCGTGGTATCTGCCAACTGATGCAGAACAAAACTGCTCTGTTAATGACACGCGGTGCTTGAGGAAGCCTAATTGAGTAACGGTGAATCATAATAATAGCCCCCAACACAAAGTAATCGTACTACTTCAGTAAGCGGCCTTTCCAGCCTAGAAAAAGACTAAGGGAAACACACGCCACCAGTTCCATTTCCAACTCCTGTACCACATATAGCCAAACTCTTACCGTCCCCGACTGTCTATAACGTAATGTAAACACATTCACAATTAATGTAATACCTGTAACTCAAAGGTAGTAATAAGTTCTGAGTGCTGTCGGGCTTGCTTCAAATTATTTATGTCTTTCTTTTACCCCACCTCCCACGTTTATCATTTCAATAATATTTTAACTGTGCAAACCATCCGAAAAATTGGGTTTTGTAACTGACAATGGAAAGACTCGTGTTGGATATAGCGAGTACGAACAGGAATAAGAGTAAGAAGAGACGGGAGATAAGGTATCCATACTTACGTACGAATTTTGAATGGGAATATAACAAAATGTCGGAAAGTGGCCTAAGGAAATTATTTAATAGCTTTCTTGTTGTAAGCAGCATCTCATCACGGGATCGTTTTGTCATTGCGAGAGCGATACAGAGATGCTCAACAAACTCCACTGGCAGACGCCGTAAGACAGGCGTTGTCAATAATAGAGGTTTACTATTAAAATTTGGAGAGAGCGGTTCCGGAAGAGTTGGACAACGTAGTAGCTCCTTCCATGTTCATCTCGTGAAATTAACTCGACGGGAAAATTCGAGAAATTACAACTAATACAGGAGTTCATCGACAGTCCTTCCCATGCGCCATTCGCGAGTGGAACAGGGAAGAGCGATGAGTTAGAGGTACCAGAAGTATCCTCCCTCAAACACCATTAGGTGGCTTGCGGAGTATGATGTAGATCTATACCACTTCCTAATGGAAGGTCGATAGGAAAAATAATGTTTGCCTTGAGCCCAGTAACAAAATCGAAGTATCTGCATTTTGGAATACATATACACACTTTTTATGAATATGTTTGTGAAATTTTGCCAATAACTGTTGGTTTAGAATGCCCAACAGTCACTGCTTATGTATTTTATCTGTGTTAGGGCATACGTGAAAAGCAACAAGTTCTTTATCTGTAGTCATCCAGCACTTAAGCAGTAATTCTTAAAAACGGGAATAGGAGAAACAATGATCCAGCACTGATCATAAGGTCTTCAACGTGGATCTCTTTTGAGGTACCCCACTTAGCTTGCAAACCCTGTTTTGACGAAACCGAAAAATATTTAACAGTGATATTTCGAACTGCTTTCTCAATCTGGTAATTCTGATTGAGTGTTGGAGGAACGAAACGGACTGCGTGACAATGGTGTGGTTGTCACACATCGATCTAAGTCCACCAGTTCGCTAGTCTGTATGCTGTAGAATGGAGCAAGGAGGAATACGATTTAACATTCCATAGATGATGAATTAATCAGAGATCGATCTACATCTAGGTGACTACTCAGCAATTCACACTTACGTGCCTGTCAGAGACTTCATCGAATCACTACATCGTTGCACACTCTAACAGATTGTGAGAAAAATGAATACTTAAAGCATTCCATACGAGCTCTCACTTATCTTATTTGATTTCGAAGATCATTTTCCCCATGTATGTTGGCGAAAATAAAATATTTTCGTATTCAGATGAGAAAGTTCATGACTGAAATTTCATGAAAGGACACGGACAGGAGGAGGAAATAGACCAAGGCCATTCGAAAGGAATCATTTCAACATTCTTTCAAGTCATCCTGAGAAACCCAAGAGAATCTTAATCTCGACATACACAAGGCCTTTAAATATCGCTCGTCCAGGCTCTTACCCAAAACGCCACTTAGCTCAGTATTCGCTCCGAAACGAGTCATACTGATATGACACTCAGGATCTTGACAGATGGGTCACTACTACGTCTACAAAGAAAACGAAATTTGTAGTAATCTAAACGAAAGCAAAGACCTGTTGCCATCCACCAAGCATCACTCAAACTGATCAATGGTGAGATGCAACAGAGCTTGTCTGGAGAGGTACTTTGCTTGTTGGAGGCGCACGGTTCTACAATATGTATCACTGCTCTCAGTTTCTAGAATGAAACTGTTGCTACTAATGTTTCACGGTTTGCTGGACAAAGAGGTAAAATGATCAAAGACGTTAATCCCCACCAAAAAGAGGTCCTCTAACAAGTAACTAATAACTAGAGGAGCACAATATCGGTAGAAAGCAGTGTTTAGGAAGGCAAATGCACCATAATACTGTGCCCTCGATCGAGAGTTGATTGATATCGTTTTTATCACGACAGAATTCATACAAAGGATGGAAATTGCCCCCCCCCCAGATATAATGAATATAGATAACTTTCCGGAATTTTCACACTTTTATGCTACAGCCATCTGTACTGAGAGGCTAGACTTGCAGTTTGGCGTGATCACACTATTTATTACAGCCAGAGAAATGCCCTGTCTAGTCCGCCACAGACGGAGACCGGCCGCTCGCTATTTCGCCCGAGACGCGACCAGGCAACACTCATTCCGTGAGCTACGTCCACAGCGCTCTTCTCGCCCAAATCTTGAAGACTCAAATCTACCAAGGGTGTAGGGTAAACTAAAGCTGCAAGAACTATTTAGCTACATAAGAAGCAGTCACTTATACTTTTACATTTTCATTCAAGAGACTTGAAGAAATAGAACTAAAAAATACATCCATTACAAATACAGCTGCCACAAAATGACTCATCTAAGGAACAGTCTGAAGAAGCAAGGAGTACAAAGCTTTTATTTTTCTTGTAACCACTCTGCATCATATTCAACCCGCATATAGAGGTAAAAATAAAGATTTTATTCATCCTATACTTACACAAAAGAGCACAATGCTACTTTACAGCAAAACATTCTGGTGAGAGCCTTACCAAATAATTGTGTATAAGTAGAATGTCACTCACATTTTGAGCATTACATATACATGATTACTCTGCAATTTACACTTAAGTGTTTGGTAGAGGGTTCACAGAACCACTTTCGAACTATTTTTCTACTAGTCTACACACAAATAGCACGTTATAAAAATGAATACCTGAATCTTTCTGTGCGACCTCTGATTTCTCTTCATTTATTACGATCGTCATTTCCCGTTAGGTCGATGGAAGTTTTTGCACTTGGAGGGGAGAGCTAGTGATTAAAATTTCGCGAAAAGATTACACTGCAATGGAGAAAGCCTTTGTTTTAATTATTGCAATCCCAGCTCGCTTACCATATCTGTCACATTTTCTCCCCTATTTCACATAACACCGAAGAGCTGCCCTTTTTCTGGTAATTTTTTCGATGACCTACGACTATCAAATCAGGTAAGGAACCCAACCACTCAGTACTGCTTCAGAAGAGCACGACATGCGCCGTGTGAGCGATCTCTTTAATAGATTTGCTGCTTCTGCTAAGCATTCTGTCAATAAAACGCAGTCTCGGGTTTGCTTTCTCCACGATATTTTCTATGCGATGGTTCCAATTTATGGCGTTTGTAATTGTAATTCCTTGGTATTTTGCTGCATCTAAAACCTGGTAATTACTATGAAATGTGATCTTTGTCACAGGAAACCACGAATTCAATAGCACAACTGACACGATTCAGACAGGCGCAATTTGATCAGAAGTCACTTGCGAGGAGCAGTGTCGAAAGCCTTCTGGATATCTATAAATATGGAATCAACTTGAGATCCCCAGAGCGACATTTTACGAATCCGTGCTGGTTATGTGTCAACAGATCGCTTCCTTCGAGGTACAGTATTTCATAATTTTGGAGCAGAACATAATGTTCAAAAATCCTGTTAGAAATCGATGTCAGTGAAAAGGGTCTACAATTCAGCGATTTCCTCCGATTTCCTTTATTGTGCCTTGGTATCATATGTGCAACTTTCCAATATAGGTAAGAGTTTTCTGTCGAGCGATTGCTTGTATATGATTTGTAGAAATGCAGGTATTTCATCACCATCGTGTGAAAAACTGGTATACAACCCGGATCGGAAGATTTACCTTTATTAAGTGACTTAAGTTTTTGATTTCTTTATATCTATCACAACATTTGAATAATTTAAATGCTAATTCTGTGAGCTACGCACATTAATTTTTTAATTCATGATGGGCAGTGTACTATGCGAACGCTCTCCGTAGGCGCGTGAACAGGGATGGAAACAATGATTTGTGAGACTTCAACGACTTTGCTTAACGAAAAATAGTTATTTTTGTGATCGGAGGGAGTGAAACAGTCAGGAATCTAGTATAAAAGGTCAAAAGGAAGGAAAGATTCAGAAACAGGAGAAACACAATGAGCGGCGAACAGTCTAGACTGAGACGTGTGTGCATGTGTAATGAGACTGTGAAACGCCAGATCCAACAGCGAGTCTGTGACAAGAAGCTGGTCAATACTGACGAAATCACCACTCTATTCAGTGAGAGTCACGGATCTACATAGAGAAAAATCCATAATAAGCTTGACTATAGGAAGGGGTGTACCCGATGGATGCCAAACCGGCTATCCGATTACCAGAAGGCGAAGTGACAGACAATGATTGACAGACAATGTTTCAACGAGTATTTAGGTATGAGTGTGGAGCAGACGCTTTTCTGGATCAAATGGTGGGAGGAGACGAGTCATCTGTACATTATTAAGAAAGAGACAATAGATGCAATCGAAACAGAAATCATCTTCAACAAATACAAAATAAAATTAGGGCACTAGCATCTACAGGAATTTGGAATAGGTGTCTACTGGTAAAGTGCGTGCCTCGAAACTGTAAGGTCATGAGCTCGAATACTGGTTAGACCTCTGAAATTTTCAATCTGATTTAATCTAGGGTTCATCTTTCAATGATGTAAGGGGTCGCCAGGAATGACGCATGGTTCGGGTTCCACGATAAACTGTACGTCCCCTCTCTTCGGTTGGATAATTGTCGCGGAAGTCTTAGAAAACTTGCACTTGGTCATTGAGCCACGGGCAATAGTAGTAATAATAATAATAATAATAATAATAATAATAATAATAATAATAATAATAATAATGTACAGGGAAATTCTGAGTAACGATCTTTCGCGATGCCAAGTGCTCTTTTGTGAGATACTCCCAGGAGACGAGGGCCACTGCCCGCTACAGTGACATTTTTGTAAGCATATTAAGCTTGATAAGAAGTTCAGCACGTTGTGCTCCTAAGTTTTTAGAAAGTAAGTTTTAAGTATAATCACAATCTCCCAAAATCGTTATTACTCTGCACTAGTTTCGACAGTATGTCATCATCAGGCAGACGTTAGAATTTAAAAAATGGTGTACACCAAGTGTCAATAACTTTAAAAATGTTTTATATATCACTTTAGTAGGTCTTGAGTATGGTGCGACTGCTTCTAGCCCACGATCTATGCTTTTGAGTTTTGTTCTAGGGTAGATTATGTTGCGCCATACTCAGTGCCTACCTTCACAGCATAAAACACATACGGTATAAAACATATTTCAAAATTATAGGTAAGTGGTGTACAGCGTTTTAAAATTCTAATCTCTGCCATCATCTGCTAGAATTTTAAAATACTATCAAAACCAGCTGCACAACAATAACGACTTTGGCAGCTCTGTTGTGGTTACACACAAAAATGAGGGAAAAAAATACACGAGGCCTTCTTTCACAAGCAGAGCCGCTACTCCACAACGAAGCACGTACTAAGAATACGTTAGATGACTTCAACTATAGGGTGTTACGGTGTTGAGTCATTTGCTAAGTGCCCGCATCTCGTGGTCGTGCGGTAGCGTCCTCGCTTCCCACGCCCGGGTTCCCGGGTTCGATTCCCGGCGGGGTCAGGGATTTTCTCTGCCTCGTGATGGCTGGGTGTTGTGTGCTGTCCTTAGGTTAGTTAGGTTTAAGTAGTTCTAAGTTCTAGGGGACTTATGACCACAGCAGTTGAGTCCCATAGTGCTCAGAGCCATTTGAGCCATTTACTAAGTAACCGAGTGATTTGACGCAGTTGGCACACTGGACTCACATGCGGCAAAAGGCAAATCAAATTCCCTTCGGAAAGCATCCAGACTTACGATTTCCGGCTTTTTGTAAGCTGTGGAAGGCAAATGCAGTAATGGTTTCTTTGAAAATGACACATGGAGTTCCTTCTCCAGTCTTCCAGAAATATTCAACTTGTGCACCGCTCCAAATGACATCATCAACGGGATGTTAAAGCCTGACCTTTGTTTTTTCCTTTCAGCTTTCCTTCTACGAACCCAATTTTCACTAACCTTTGAAACAAAACCTGCAGTGTCGAAGTTTACAAATGCTAAGAAAGTCGTGGAAGCTTCGTGAAGATTTTTACGAACTACATCAACTAGCTTCTTTCAATTGCTCTAGAAACTATTATAAAAAATACTAATATAATACCAGTTATTTCATGACTGACCCAGTACATACGGAAACCGGCAACGAGCAGGACACTGCTGTGCCGGCCATCTCATAACACGCTACAAAACAGAGCTACGTATTACGTATCAACATAACGGCTGCGCTGAGTGTAAATCACGATACAGCAAAGGAAAGACGAAAGAAGTCCAACGTCGCAGTTCCTTCGAGGCTGTCTTTACCGTGTACGCCGTTCCGGCCAAAGCACACTCTGAATACATTCCCAAATTACTTTCATATTTCCTGAGCTCGAGTTTTTACTGGCATGCATATGTATGTGTTTTAATGACCGGCCATATAAAACCGCTTCCTTCGATCAGATCCTACGGCCGGCGGGCGGCGGTATCGCGCGCGCAGAGGAGCCGTGTTTTTTTATAGGCAACATTTCCTATTCTGAAGCGAATTTTATTTATGCGCCATCAGAGCCGGCGCCGCGGCGCTGGCCATTAAATACTAATTCTTCGTATTCGTGGGGGAGGAAGCGAGGGCGAGGGCGAGGGCGGGGGCGGGGGCGGCAGTTTGGCGGCGGTCAGGAGGCGGCGGCTACCTTGGACGGGGGCACGCACGCACCTAAGGACCACAGCGCGCACGTTCCATTTTTTAGTGCGCGCCTGGTGCATACTTTATTTTCTGCACCCGCGGCGCGCCGGATCAATAAGCCCAACAAGTGAAATATACAATTTACAACGGCTTTAACAGAATTTCAAAAATGAGATTATGTAATCCAACCGCCCATTCACGAGATTAACTCGGCGGGCGCGCCGCACGACAACACCGACAATCGCTTCCAATTGTTTGATCAGGGCAGCCGCGCATTTTCCGCCGCCGTGGATCCGGTTAACAAGCTCCGTGATCTATGCTGCCAACACCAATAAAATCTCATTCTAGGTGCACCACGTGACGTGCGTTCCGCAGCAGCCGCCAGCAGGTAGCGAACACCCGCTGTCGCGCCATTCTCTGCTCCCACAGGCTTCCAAGGCTGAAGAATGGGCATTTTAGTGCAGCAGCAACTATCCCCTGAGCAGATTTCTTCTCTTGCTGTCTTTGCGAGCGCTCGTCTCGCCTTACGATGAACATCGTCACGGAAGATACAACTAACCATACTGCGACAGTTCAGTTAGTCGTTAATTACGAACTACTCACTGAATTCTGAAGACGCTACTAAAAGCTGAAACCATGCAAGGTGTGTAAGTCATAAACTTTAGGGGAATGCTGGACATACCGATAGCGGATGACAGCTCTGGCCTTTGAGATAACGATATGGCGTACGACGACATACGTGTGCTAAGAGAGAGAAACACTATACCGACATTATTTACTTTGTTTCTATGGGGTGTACCGTAATTAATAGCGAAAGCCGATATCGGTGAAAGTACATGATAATGGAAGCAAAAACAGTCCAGGAAACATAGGTCTGCAAACGAACACTTGGCATAATCACTTAGAACTTGTTATTACGGGCTTTGACTGAATTCAGAATGAAACACTGTCCTCGTTAGTACAATACCGTTTGGTTGTTGCATAAGTTCGTAGCGTTTTTGTTTTGCATGTAGTTACTCCGATTACTATGGGTTTATTTATCGACTGTCATTTATTTCTAGTTCACGGTTGCTATCTGAGTTTACATAGTGACATTTAGTCATCTGGAGATAGTGAGTCGAGCTTTGTCATTTGGAGATAGTGAGCAGACTTGCGGACGCTAGAAAATGGAGTGCCGAGAGGAGAAATAAGAACATTTCCGACGTAACCTTCTGTTTGAATTAAATAGAGGGTTGAAAGCAGCCGAGGCAGCCAGAAACATTTGCACCATTTATGGGACAGACCACAGCAAGAAATTCGTTTTTCGTTTTAAGAACGATAGGTTTGACATTAGTCGCTCTCCACGTTCAGGGAGACTTTCGGGTTTTGATGAAGATCGTTTAAACACATTAACCCAAAATGATCCACGTCAGTGTACTCGAGAACTGGTAAATGTGATGAACTGTGATCATTCCACAATGGTGCGACATTTGCAAGCAATGGGGAAGGTTCAAAATTCGGGAGTATTACTACCGCATGCTTCACGCCAAAATCACAAAAATCAGCGGGAGGCCATATGTGTATCTCTGCTTGCTCGCCATCAATTGGCTCGTGAACAACAGCGACCATTCACATCCTTTATCGTTGCTGGTGACGAGAAATTGTGTCTTTATGCCAACATAAGGAAATGAAAGGAATGGTTGAGTCCAAACAAAGCAGTGACTCCTTACACAAAGACCTGCGCACATCCATAAAGATAATGTCAAGTAGCGATGGTGTGATGTTATACGAATTAGCCCCCCCCCCCCCCCCCCCGGGGTGTAACCGTCACTGCTGACATTTATTGTCAACAACTGAGACGTCTTGCTGACGCAGTCCAAGAACAACAACGAGGAAGACTACGTCAAGCGATGCTATTCCAAGAAAACACCCGCCCGCATTCAGTTAGACTGACAAAAAAGACTATACAGAAACTGGGTTGGGAGGTCATTCCGCAACCACCTTATTCACCTGATCTTCCGCCCTCAGATTGTAACATTTTCCGCTCTCTATCGAACAACCATCAAGAAACTTTCTTTCCGTATGAAAATGCACTCCAAACATGGCTCGAGGAGTCATTCGCCTCAAAAACCACGTGATTTCTACAGTCTAGTAAATGAAAAGTTACGCCACTGTTGACAGACTGTTGTAAACAGTGAAGGAGAATGTGTTACTGAAGTCTCCGTTTTTTGCATCTATTGTCTTTATTAAACTTATGGAAAAACGCTAACAATTTATCACCCCCCATTCCCCCCGCCCCATTCCTTGACATTTAAAACCCCTTCTAATTGGTCTCAAATTCCACATAATTCCTTAATTTCTTGAGGATGTTCCCCTTGCGCAACGTAAGGTTCATGCACAATGAGGCACCAGACATCTAACTCACCAATACGTTACGGATGAACAGGTGGATCAAGTTCTGTACCTTGGCCTCTAATATCACCTGACCTCAAGCCACTGGGTTTTTTTCTGACTGGGATCATCTCAAAAGTGAATTGTACGGTACTCCAGTTGATAAGGTTGAAATTCTGGGCCGGCCGGGGTGACCGAGCGGTTCTAGGCGCTACAGACTGGAATCGCGCTACCGCTACAGTCGCAGGTTCGAATCCTGCCTCGGGCATCGATGTGTGTGATGTCCTTAGGTTAGTTAGGTTTAAGTAGTTCTAAGTTCTAGGGGACTGATGACCTCAGAAGTTAAGTCCCATAGTGCTCAGAGCCATTTTTTTTTTAAATTCTGGAGCAGCGAACTGTACAGTCTCGTCAAGCTTTACGAGATGATCCGTCGTTGTATGAAAGAGACACTAGTTCACTTGCAAAGATAGGTGCTGTGTTATCACCAAATGCGACGACGACACGAGAAACAACTCCTTTAACAGTTACTAGTGTACAAGTAAACTGTAGCGTGTAACGTGCTGAAGTAATACTGTATTTCTTGGCAAGGTAACCACGGATTAAATTTGAGCCCAGTTAAAATATGTTTTTGCTAGCTAGAAGATATTTCACGCCGAACTAAGTGGTGGCACGTAACCAAAAATTTGCAGTTATCTCACAAACATCGTACATGCCTGAATAGAAATGGTAACAGGACGACGACTACCTGTGATTGTGGCGAAATGGGTACACAGCATCACATCCTATGAGTATGTCCCAGAACAGAAGATACAGCGTGGACTTTAAGATGTAAAACTGTTTACGATACAGAGTAAGAGGGGATTTTGATACCCTAAACCTCCCGACTAATGCTGTCTCACAAAAACCAAGGTGCAGTTATAGCCAGCAGACTCCTGTGGCTTAAGGCCTGTAAACAGCCTTAGCGAAATTAGACACTATACTATCTAACTCTTCTCTGAGTCTCAGTGGGCCCAACATTATGACAAGTGGTCATCGTAGAAGTATTACTAATATAATTTTCAGTAGTAGTAGTAGTATTGGCTGCTGTAGAAAAATCAAGGTGGTGATGGTACTAATAGAGACTCTTTATACTCCTAATAGTTGTATCGCTTGTTATTGCACTAATGATACTCGGTGCTGTAACGGTACTAATAACAGTAGGCGATAAAGATAAACGCAGAATTAGAGAAAATAGTTTCAAAGAAAGAAATCTTACTTTTTTTGTCACTGTCACGGATCACTCAACCGAGAGTGGAAAAAAAGGAGGCCACATGAAACGCTATATGTAAATTAGACTATATGTAGCTAACTAAACGTTAGAGCAATAACAGCAGAAGGAAATAAAGATCTGTATAAATAGTATGATAGACACTTAATTCAGTGTTCTGAATAGACAAAAAGAAATTAGTTATCACGAAGATTTACATAAATGAAACTTCTTGGCATATTAAAACTGTGTGCCAGACTGAGACTCCAACTCGGGACCTTTTCGTTTCGCGGACGGTTAACAAAGTTCACTAAGAACTTTTCCAGGATTTCGTTGCGATAGCCGACAGAGAACGAGTCTTCGTCTTTATAGGTACTTTACTCAATCCTAGATGCTCAGATGGGACACCGCTTCCGTGAAGCAAGGAAACGCGAAATGAGAAATGGATGAATGCAACTGAAAACCCTAGCCTGACAAAGTTAAAATGGTGAATGTTTTAGTTATCGTTATGTGGGTATGGAAATCAATGGTACTCAACTTCCCAAAAAGCCTTAAGGAAGTGGCACCCAGAGCAGGTCTCGTTGTAGTCACTGAGACGCTTAAAAATTTTTCCAACATCACGACCGAACATTTGGCTCATTCCACAGTGCGTAATTAGCTGCACAACATAGGCAGGACTGAAATTCCTTGACGAACTGAAATTGTGCCAAACTGAGAGTCCCTGCCGCATCCTTGCCATACCTGGACAACGGTGTAAACCGTTTAGCTATCCAGGAATACTTTAGGAAGCAGTAAAAAAATGTACACACCAGTAGCTCTCACCTCCTTTACAAATTCACTGACGCTACTTTTCATACTGTGGTAGCTTACAAAACGGCGACGAATGACTTGATGACTGCCAAGTACCATCATCAGTTCATCATCTGGTGCGCAGTCGTCGAGCCTGCTTCCCGACTAGGGGTATCATATAAATGTATACCTACAGACTAAAGCAAATACTTTTTTTCTTGGTTGTCTTGCTCACTGTTCCAACTGAAATTATGTAGAGGTAATGAACTATAAATTACACGGAATCGTGTTCCCGCATTATAGGTTTCAGATAGTGGATGTTCCAGTCTCGGTCTGGCACACAGTTTTAATCTGCCAGGAAGTTTCATATCAGCAAAGACCTCGCTGCACAGTGGAAATATCATTCGGGGAATTTTTGATTCCAAATTTAGACAATGAAAATTATCAGCTAACAAGGTGGCGCAGCAGTCGGCAATTTATTGTATGAAGAATAAATCTGGGCACCGAAGAACAAAACTACTCCAGAAATTTGCAGCTGCCGTCGGGACGTAAGAATAAACCTAAATAAACCGCACACTGAAGTTAAGAGGGAGAGAAGGAAGATTAGGATTTAACGTCGCAATGACGACGACAGGAATAAAACAACGAATCTAACGATGCAGTGTCACATTTAAGGCGATGGATACGTATTTGGAAGAAGAAGGATAATATCTGGTAGCACCGTTTGTCCACGAATGCCCCTCCTCTGAAAATGCAAGTGATAATAATACGTTACAATTCACTTCTGTGAGATTTACTAAGTTCCGCAATCGAAACAAAATAAAACTTCAACGGAACCGTCGATACAACAGCAATGAAACGGCACAGGGGAGCTGTTAATCTTGCTATTAAAACAAAATTAATAACAAATAAAGCTGTTGTGACTATGTTTTCTGAGGGTAACATGTCATTAACTAAATGAGACCTGCAGTACATCCTCACGCCCTGCTGCCCCGACCTCTACTATGTCTGCTCCGCGAAATTTCACATATACACCAGACAGAGCTGGTACATCCGTGACGCCCTAATTTGGCCGTCCGCTGGGCTCGACCCCAAGCGACGGTACTCGCGATGCATGGGTTCGTCAGGCAATTTTGTTTTAACGCTATTAGCCGATGCTGTTCCCAGACACCAAAACCTGCTATGCTGTCGATGGACCGACAACCAGTAGCCTCAAGCACATTTACGACATCAGCAGGTTCCAGAACCCAGTATTGTGAAACAACTGCCATCAAAGCCAGATTTGCTCTTCACACGAGACACTCCCGGCTGGTAGGACGGCATCATTCTGCACCGTCGCCCGACGCCCGCCTCCAGAACAGCGTACTGAAGTGCAGGAATAGTCCACTGCCGTCACTGAACGGGCCGCATCAGAATTCTGCAGCCCGCTTAGAGACTGCCGGAGGGCGAGTGGTGACATGCCACAACAACCACGAGATCGCCGCCGCTGGCCACATAGGAGTCTAGTGACGTCTTTTCTCTGGTTCTCATTTCATTTCCCTGAACACTTACCGCAGACTTTCGTATGGGTTATATCGACCTGTTGCTACACTTGCAGTGGGAGAATTCCTTACCGAGAGTGGTGGCAATTGAGAGGTTTATTTACTGAATTTATGTTTTCTGTTATTTCTCAGACTCAGTTAAGGCGAATTCCAGGAGGGTTCCTACGGAAAGAATAAACGCGAATTCCTATGCTACTCTTGTGTCTTTCAAGCTTGTGCTACGTCAATGGGAAGTTAACCACTAGTCTTCCTTCCTTTATGATTTCATTCGACTCCTTCATATAATAAGAGCTCCTGCTGTAGATCACGCTAGGGTCCTGTATGCCTTTTCTTTAACATTTGTACTGCATTTCCTCCATTTTCTTACTATTCATCCCCGCCTCCTCCGACTTCCCCACACAGTAACGTATTTATGTTTTCCACTCACCGTCTCCACAACTGATTATACATCTTTTCGTTTATTTGATAACGTACATCGTTTCTTCACATCATTTCCGGGTTTTTAAATAATCTAGAAGATTCCAAACGTTTACAACTAATGATGTGCAATCTAAGAATATCGGCTTCATTTTGTTCAAAATGGTTCAAATGGCTCTGAGCACTATGGGACTCAACTGCTGAGGTCATTAGTCCCCTAGAACTTAGAACTAGGTAAACCTAACTAACCTAAGGACATCACAAACATCCATGCCCGAGGCAGGATTCGAACCTGCGACCGTAGCGGTCTTGCGGTTCCAGACTGCAGCGCCTTTAACCGCACGGCCACTTCGGCCGGCTTCATTTTGTTGTTCAAGGAGCCCCTGCAAGAATTTCGAAGGAAAATGTAGGAAGTAGGATTAAGATTATCGCCCGGTAGGAAACAAGAACATCACAGACGGAGCAAAAGCTCGGATTAGTTTGGCGAAGGAAATTGGCCATGTCTATTTTATAGGTACCACCTCGGAACTTGCCTTAAGCCATTTAGGAAAAGCACGGAAAATCTACATCTAGTTGGCCATACGTTAATTTGAACAGCTGTCCTCGCGAATACGAGTTCAGAGTCTTACCTATGTGCCACCTACCTCGATGATTTCAAAGGGGGGCGTTAATTTTCTAGGACCTGTTGCTGAGCCGGTAGCTGATTATTGATTATTACTACATGTGATATTGAGCAGATGTGGTGGATTCCCACGACGATAGGACCACACTTGTTTTATTATCAACTGCAACTGCAAGTTTTTACTAGTAATCTACTATCAGCAGTATCAGCATTTATCAATCATTTATATGTAGCTAGTACGACCCGTCTTCCTGCCGGCGGCTTGACCACGATACTTCCCACAATTTTACCCTTTGGCTTCAGCTTCTATTTTTGTGAACTTTCTTTTTTTCTTAGAGATCCTAACTTTCCTACCGTGAACTATCAGTATCAGGTGACTAACAACTCCCCTCCTCGCCCCACCCGTCCCCTTCCTATTCTTCACCTTTTAGACTGATCCTATACAGGTAGTCTGCTGAACACTTCCACGTACCGTATTTCACTGATGAAGCGTAGAATCTCATGACATGTTATTTGTAACCAATCTGTACAGCTATAATTTTAAATATCCCAAACACATGTGCATAACAGTAAAACAGCAGGTTACTTTGGCTTTTTGTATTGTATATTGGCCATAAGGCGTCTTTTAAAAAGCTGACACTGGTAACGTGTACATGAACTCACGAACAATCGCAGTGTGAAGCTTCTTAACATAATACATTCATCTTGAAAAATGTTTGAAATTGGACGACTTTGCAGCTAGCTGAGCACTAAACATGTACAACAGCCTAGGCAATACGAAATCATATTCTTCCGGGAGTAGAGGCCGAGAAATACAGAGCTGCTAGATTCTTGCAGGAGCATCGATTTTCATTTTTAGATGTTTCTCCCGTTGTGTGACCAGAACGAGTACGCCTACAGGCCACCAAAAGGTGTCATAACGCCCACCCTCGTGTCAGTTTATGTTTTAGTTTCCTGCATTTGACAGTACAAAAAGGAATAAAGCCGTCCAACGAAAGGATCCCTCGTTTATCTTCTATGACCCTTCCCGTTTTCAGCACGGAGCACTGGAACCAGGGCGACGCTGGAAGGAAGGGATGGGACAAGTGGAGGATGGACGCAAGCCGCCACGCCAGCGGCATCATGCCGGCAGCTACTGCAGCCTCGCAGATCGCGATAAGCGCCTGCCGGCCGCTTCGTTAGCCGAGTGCGTTTACGTGTAACGATGGACGGACGGATTACGTTGCGCCGCGATGGTGACTGCAGATGGCGGCCGGGTCAAGATACCGGACACCCGCACCCTCGCGGCTCGTAAACGTCTATCGATAGACGCTATCTATCGATCAATAGCGCTAATTAACAGCCTCGCCCCAGCTCTCTTCCGGCGCCTTAGGCCCCATAATGTTAATTACGTGGATGAGAAACGTTTATTCCTCTCCGAGTTTTTAATTTCGGAAGTATTGGGTAGCCACTAGATAAGCGGGACGACCGTACTTTACGGTCGGCGATGACTTATCACGGTTCGTGGGACGGCGGAGATGTCGGCGTCGTCGACGGCGGCGGCGACAACGAGACGCGCTGGCAGGGCCCGGGACGCTTCCGCCGACACGGGGCGCCCGCTCGCACCGGCGAAAATTTAATTTGGGACGAGCCATTGATGAATTGAAATACAGATTACGCGACGACGGACGGGAAATGTAATTTCTAATATTAGAGCGCCAGCTCGCGTGAAATCGAGTTTCGGTGGCTCGTTGTGTGCGCATTTAGCGAGAGACAAAGAGTGGAAACGCGGCGCGGGGCGGGTGGAACACTGGGGCACGTCCATCTGAGGGCGGAGCAGTCGCCAGTAATTACGGATCTACCGGCAGAAAGGTCGACCGGTTGGTGGTGGAGCGGCGCGAACGCGGTTCGAACACTTGTGCGAAGTGGCACGTATGCAGAGGGACATGTCTGTGGAGCCTGCCGCTCTTGCTGGAATAAGCAGCTGTTTGCAGGTACGGGCACACTAAGAAGCATCACTGTAGCAGCGTTCTGCGCTATACGACACGTGTTACTACTACGCATTAGATTTAACATGTGTTGAAAGGCTGAAAAACTGCGACCAGCGACTTTTTTATAATAATTTATTTTCCTTTACCAGTTTCACGCTGGTGCGCCCGTCTTCAGACGGAGGGAGAACGAATGGATGTAGCTGCATGTCACTTAAATTCGTCACCCCTGCAACGATTTTGTATTCCGTGTCCACCTACACAGATACTGATTTTTAAGCATCTCTTAAGGGAAATACCGTCAGGACTTCCTAGAAGAGGCATGGCATTATACACTGTTAAGCCAGAACAACCTGCCTAACATCCGGTGTGTCCACCGTTGCCGCGGATAAACGAGGCGACGCGTCGTGACATGGAAGCAGTGCGCCTTGGTAGGTCGCTATCACCACATTTGCACACACAGGTCACCTAATTCCCGTAAATTCAGGGGAGGGGGCGATGAACTTTGATGCTACGTTCAATCACATCCCAGATGTGTTCGATCGGGTTCACATCTGGCGAGTTGGAAAGCCAGAACATCAACTGGATCTCGCCACTGTGTTCCTCCAGCCACTCCTGGCCTTGTGAAATGGCGCATTATCGGTGGAAAATGCCACTGCCGTCAGGTAACATGATCCTCATGGTGTACATGGTCTGCAATCAGTGTACGATACTCCTTGGTCGTCATGGTGCCTTACACGAGCTCCACTGGACCCATGGATACCCCACGTGATTGTTCCTCAGAGCATAAAGGAGCCGCCGCCAGCTTGCCTCCGTGCCGCAGTACAGGTGTCAAGGAGCGATTCCCCCGAAAGACGACGGATTCGCGCCTTCCTATCGGCAAAATGAAAAAGGTATCGGGATTCACCAGATCATGCAAACGCTCTGTTACTGCGCCAACTGTCCAGTGCTGATCGTCACGTGCCCATCTCAGTCGTAGTTGCTGCTGTCGAGGGGTTAACATTGGCACATGCATGGATCGTCGGCGGCGAGGCCCTATCGTTAGGACTGTTCGGTGCACTGTGTGTTCAGACACACTTATACTCTGCCCAGCATTAAAGTCTGATGTTATTTTTGTCACAGTTAGGCGCCTGTCCTCTTTTACCAGTCTGCCCAGCCTATGACGCCCGGCATATGTAATGAGGGATGGCCCCTAAATTCCACGACGTCTGGACGTGGCTTCACCTTGGTTTCGCTATGTCTTGAATACACTCGTCTGAGCTCTGCTCGAACACCCGGTACGTCGTGCAGTTTCCGAAATGCTCGTGCCGAGTCTCCGGTGCATCACAATCTGCCCTCGGTCAGACTCAGATAGGTCGCGCGCCTTCCCCATTCTACAAATGGGCAGCACGCTCACTCTTACTACAAGCACCGTACGCGCGTCTCCTCTCCGTGTGACGCTGCTATTGCCTGGACGGGTATATATCGATAGTAGAGCGGTGGTCATAATGTTCTGGCTGATCAGCGTATTTTAAAAATAGCAAGAGACTTTGTGTCGTTTCCACAGATCACCATGAGGAGATTATCTGTTTTTGTACATACCCCATTGAATTTGTTTACGATATTTACATGAATGACACTAAGAACGACTGGCAATAAACCACATTTCAGTATTTACAAATTACTAATGGATGTGACGTTTTCTTCGTCACTATAATTTCTACGCGGGCCCACACAAGTTAAAAATGATCGGAAGCTACTGCAGTCTGGAGTCTTCAGAGACTCTGCAATAGTCTCGCCAGACATAATGGCAGACTTATTCCCTCTTTTCCCATCAAAATTTAAAATGAATTTTTCGAACTGGTGGCCGTTACACTCTGCGTTTTATCGAAGAGTTTTTACTAATCAGCAAACATTTGGATGAATTTCTGATATTAACGTATTTCTCCATTGGTTCCATCCTTCAGCGACTTCGTCAGTGCGATGGTGGCTTCCAACGCAATTGCACATATCTCCGCTACGGTCGCAGGTTCGAATCCTGCCTCGGGCATGGATGTGTGTAATGTCCTTAGGTTAGTTCGGCTTAAGTAGTTCTAAGTTCTAGGGGACTTATGACCTCAGCAGTTGAGTCCCATAGTTCTCAGAGCCATCTGAACCATTTTTTGCACATATCTCCTGGGATATTCTCATTATCGAGCCACTGGTTCACGAAATACTTACAGTAGCAGAAGTCCTGAAGCTTTTGGTTTTTAAGCGTGCTCTCCTGAATAAGCAGCCAAACATCATCCAACATTTCCAGGGGAAGATGTGCCAAAGCTGAACTCATTCTTACCTGACAGCGTGTTTCTTCGTTTTCGTTACAGGCAGAAACTGGGTCGCAAAACTGAACTTTTCTCCACAAATACTGATTAAAATCATAAGCAACCCATATTCTCTGTTTCAGGAAATAAACTTCTAGCTGACTGGACGATAGTAATTTCAAAGCCTATCTTGAGACATTCAGGGTTCCATCCAGACTAGTTGGTCTTAAAAACTTTACAAAAACGATCACATGTCCTCGCTTTTTACTTGGTAGGAAGGCTTATAGAGCATGAATATTGCTTCTTTCCTCCCAAGAAATGGTAAGATCATCGTTAAATATAAACAACTGTCCGAACTGCTTGCTGCAACTTTTGGACATTCTGTCCACAAAGCCACAGCTTGATAAACATAATTTTCCGTTTTCGCTGACAAACACCAATAATCTGTCATTCAGTCACTTGCTGACACCTACATGTATAAAAACTGCTCTCATCATTTAGCAGCAAATTCCTCCAGAATCGGTCGGGTTTTGTGTAGTTTCCACATATTTTCATCTGAAACGACGCACCGATTGTTTTGCACTTCTATGTGATGGTAACTCGTAGCATCGACTGAAGAGCTGTCTTACTTCTTCAACATAAACTGACGAAATTGTATTACTTGTTTCTTTTGCACGCTTTATTGCACATAACAAAATGTGATATTTTTCGATGCGCCCCCGCCCCCCTCCCGCATGGGCGTCATTAAGTTGGCAACGGCAACTCAAGTTTTGGTCAGACACCGACAGCGGTTGCGCGGAAAGTGGCGGACTCGATGGTGCGCGCCCGTTGAGCCGCGCCCTTTGTCGTCGCCGCGACACAGGACGGCCGGCAGCTCAACCACACAGCCCATTTGCGCTCGGCGCCACTTCGCTGCATGATGCTACGCAGACGCCGCCTAATCGTGACTCCGACACCAGCGTTCGTGCTTTAGTTCCGAGAGCCTTTTCCTTGTTTACATTGAGAGCTGGACTCTATTCCTTGTTGCGTTATTTGTAATGAGTCTTCGTACGCTTGCCGGCCGTAGTGGCCGTGCGGTTCTAGGCGCTGCAGTCTGGAGCCGAGAGACCGCTACGGTCGCAGGTTCGAATCCTGCCTCAGGCATGAATGTGTGTGATGTCCTTAGGTTAGTTAGGTTTAATTAATTCTAAGTTCTAGGCGGCTGATGACCTCAGAAGTTAAGTCGCATAGTGCTCAGAGCCATTTTCTTCGTACGCTTGGTCAAGGCTACCAATTAGGTAATGCTTTTCCTTACTGTATTTGCTTGTTCACTTATTATTTCTGCTTCTGTCCAGCTTTCCTACGAAGACAGCTGCTGCACCCCTCTGCAGCCCACCTCACCGTTGTGTACGAAGACGTACACAGCACAAAACGTTTCCACACTTCATTTGCTTCATCATCTGGAATACAAACATACCTGCCATTACCTAAAATTGTGTTGTTTTTAGTGGATAGTCTTCCTTTGCATCTATTCTTTATAACGGTTTCACAACGCCAGTAAGTTACGTCTTTGTTGCTACAGTCACCTATATATTGATGCCCGTTGTAAATCAATAAAGGCTTCGCTTTGGTGGTCTAGGTAGTTTTCTTAGTAGTTAGAATAACGAACACTACTTGCCAGTCAGAGACCAGCTGCAGTACTGAATTCTGGGAGAAAGCCACATACCACAGCCGTCTGACAATGAACTGATGCGCGAAGACGGTTCTTAGTTCAGGTCACCTTTTCCAGAAGTACGTCGCAGGTTGCGGCAGACAGGTCGCTGCATCGTACTTCTGCGACAGCCTGTTCCGAGGCCCACTACCTAAAGCATCCTTGGCTCCGCATAAATGCCAACGTACCATTTTCGCACAAGTGTCACTACCCGCCGAGTGTCACAAAATTGGCGTGACCTGCCTGCACGGAGCGCTGCACAAGGAAATGGACCTATTCTACAGTCGCTGACTGCTCAGGAAAGGAGAGTCGACAGCCCCTTGCATTAGCTAGCACACCGTTTGTTTCCCATGTGGCACGACGTCGTCCTTGCTGACAGTGAACGTATTTCTATACCTACAATTTTTGGGTGCAGCACCTTAAAAAATAAACAACTCCGACAAGTTTTTTCTACTGCTTTTTTCATCGTTATCAACTTTTGAAGCACGCTGATTCTTCCGCACCTGTAATTCTTTCACGACCGATTTCGTTTACCTATTTTTCAGACCCACTGCTGAACGTTTCGTTTTTAGCCTCATATAGTTTCTCCTGGAGACGTGTGTTCAAAAGTTTGCCCAGAAATTTGGTTTTTCAAAAATAATAACAGAGAGAGACGTGTGCCACAGGAGCTATTACGCTGCCCACTGAGTGGGATCTCTTTTTCTGAGAGCGGGACACTGGTTTGTTGCCTAGTTACTATTTGATTCTGCGTGCTCGCGGGGACTCTGTACGATATTAGGCACGTGTACCAGTTTCTTTGGCTCTTCAATGTATGAACTGGGCTGGCCGAGAGAACCGTGGGCAGCTGATACTGTCTAGTGTGTCAAGTCAGGGCGGGAAACGCTTGCAGCCGGGTCTGCAGTGAGCAACGCCACAAACGGGTATTCCGGTGTGCCACGCGGTATGGACGCCGTTTTGCAAGTGCAGTTTACTATCAACATTTCTACATAGGCGAGTGTGATTAATTTATTGTTCTCTCACTTACGCGAGTTCGTGCCAAATGCAATGGCTGGCTTCAAAGTGTGCAGTGATGAGTGCAATGGAACTGTAGTATGAGTGACAACAGACCTGAAAGAAAGTGCACGTATGTGTTTAGAGGAAATAAGTGTGATATTCCCGATGAACGTCTTCATTCAGCGACATTTTCTGTCACTATTCCTACTTTTAGCTCCAGGTGATAGTAAAGACAGTGTACACATCACGTGGATGCGTATAGGCGCACGGTCATAAACCTTTATTAGCAGCATGTATGATCTACTAGCACGTAACCTTTGATAGTGTGATGCTGTGATTAGCGAGAGGAGAGATGTTACACAATTTATAAAATATCGGCGATGTTCAATTCCCTGTATAGAAATCCAAATGCACGAGCGTCCAACGAAAGTAAAGTACGCAAACACATTTGATAATAGTGATTTTTGTCTTAGGCAAACTGACGATGGTTTGTAAGCGTCTGTAACCAGATCCGACGCTCATTTTGGTATGGTATTACTGTCACCACTGTAGTCGCCACCTTTAACTGTTGGACCAAATACAAAGATTGTGACGGATCAGTAGACCTACTGTGCATATCCTGTATCTTGAAAAAAGCTGTAAGTTTGATAACCAAAACACCGAGACAGTTTTCAAAGTTTACCGGATCTGAATCACAGCCAGGTTTTGCCTCCCAGTGCTGTTCTATTTCTAAGTGCCGTGAAACGAGAAGAAATATTGGCGTGTAAAGTCCCGTTGACGACAACGTCATCAGTGAAACAGCAGTATCACTACATGAGGAAGTATGACGAAGAAAATCGGCGGTGTCCTTTCAAAGAACCAATCGGCATTCGCCTTAATCGTTTTACGGTACCATGGAAAATCTCCGCCTAGTCGGCGGGCCAAGGTTCTGACCCACAGTCATTCCAAATTGGAGTGCAGTGTCTTCAACCGCAGCAACATTTCGCTCGGTGAGAAATGAAGTCAAAAGCATATCACAGAACCGAGACGCTAAGTCTTATATTACGTCAAAAAAAAATTTCGGTTATTGCCAAACTCGGATGAAATTAAGGCACAAAACGATGGTCTGTATTTTCCTGTTTCATCTTTACGCCCTTACAACATAATGTGGTTACTTGTTTGCTCGGACATCACCTCTTTTCTTCAAGAAGACGGAGGGAGGGAGGGAGGGGGAGGGAGGGAGGGAGGGAGGGAGGGAGAGAGAGAGAGAGAGAGAGAGAGAGAGAGAGAGCGCAAGTTGAACGAGTTTAACTACTCATCTATTTGGCACAGAGGACGAGTAAGGCATTGCTGATGAAAAAAAAAAAAAAGTTAAAAATCGGACTTCGAACTACAGTTCTCCTTTTTTCGTGCGCAATGGATTCTCTCAGAATAATTTAGAGTTACGATAAAATTTAGTATCTGACCACCGTTTATTGTAAAACCATTAAAAATGAGATAGGCGAGACGAGATGTGGATCTGATTTCCACATCTTTCCCGACATTCAGAATATCACAAACATCATCGCCTTCGACTGCTCACACCCCGTTAAAAAGCCAGCTGACGCGCGGGGGCAGGGAAATGTTACACCAGCATCAGGTCAGTCCAGATGACTTCATTAAACGTCTAACAGCCGTAGACGAAAGTTTTGTTTTTAGTATGACCATTAGACAAAGCAGAAAATCAATAAGTGAAATTAATTATATGTCTTCACCAAGGTCGAAAACGGCGATGACCCAACAATCTTAGAGCAAGGCGATGCGGAGTGACTTCTGAGACTGCCACGGTGCGTTGCTAACACACAATGTCCGTAAGGAACAAAGCACCACAGCAGAATCCTACCTCATTCTCCTGGCGATATCATGGGAGCCCAAATTCTTCTACACAGGATACAGAAATGCTCTTTCTCTCGGCTGGCAAAATTTTCCACACCTCCACATTATCCCACATGGCAACCAATGACTTCTTCTTCTTCCCTCGGATGAGGCAACGATTGCGAGGCAGACATTTCTGGAAAAACGAGAAGGTGATTTTCGAAGTGGAAAATCTCCTGAGCACCAAAAGATAAGCTCTTCTTCAACCACTGTCTTCCCCAAATCATCCATCGTTGGGAAAAAAATGAAGGGTGATTATGTACGGAAGGACTAATATCATCACTACGTTTACTGGTCGCAGACAGATTTTTTTCAAGTTGATAGTTAAAATTTAGTTAACTGTCGCTCGTAATTATGATAACAATACAAAAATTCCCCCATGGGACTCACATTTACACGTCAGCCAGCGAATATTGGGACGATGAAGGTTATTCGAGTGCATTTTGTTGAGTAACAAAAAACTACGCGGTGAGGTGCAACGGAAGCCGAAATTAGCATTACTCACCTGGCAGTTTCTACTCGGTGTTAATACAGAACCGTAAGCAGCGTTCGCATAATTGGCGCCGTTGTGCCTTTCGGAGGCTACCCAATGGGGTGGGGGAGGGGGGGGGGGAAGGTTCCGCTAAGCCAGAAAGACATAACCAGTTTATCGCGGCGCACCTAGCCTGCTGTTTGTTTATCCCGGCCGGGATAATGCCGACGATCGCGAACAAGTGCCATCATTAGCTTTTTGCGCAGCGCCGAACATTGTCACTTGTGTGCACAACACGGCGCGCGTGTTTGTCAATTTGCCGCGATAAACTAAATATTAAACGAATATATTTTGCAGCGTAAATTCTGCAATCGAGCCGAGTTGTACAAAGTTCTTGTTTGAAAACAAACCGCACTGTATACAAATAAGCCAATTATTGGACACATTCAGCGACCGAGAGCTTTGTACTCGCTCTCTGTACACAGCTCTGAATGGCCGTGTATTTGTAAATCTGAGATACCTTAATTGTTTATTAATAAGCTTATTTCGTTCATTGCAATCATTTCAGTATTAAACGTGTTTGCTTATGCCGCGTGCCGCAGCGGCGGCGATGGCGGCGCCGCATATTTCAGGCCAGGTTTATCATTTATTTGCCCACGAAGCAATAAACAAATCTGAACGAAAAGCTTTAGTGGTTTTGCCGGCTCCGATGACACCGATATTTACATACGAAGGACACAACGTCGAAAGCTCCCCCTCGCTTATTTATTTACGAGTGCGAGGCAATTTTTATCCCAATAGTTTTTATTGGGCGCGCGTATTTCACGACCGCTGCGGGCGCCCCGGCCGCCGCAGACAGATGATGGCGCTCTGTCGTCGGCACGCTTCCCCCGCCCACAAGAGCGCACCCCGAGCCGCCGCCTCCTGCCGCAGTGCACAACGTATTCTCTCTCAGTAAACAGTTACTCCTGATTCAAAGAGCGCTCTTATCACAAGTCAACAGACAAGAAATTGCTACTGCAGTGCTTGAGGAGACAATTACATACGTTTAAGACACTGTCCTAACTAGCATACAACTGATCTAAATTATAGGTATTTCATCAATTAATCTCACTGAGAGCGAATTCTGTTATTTTATGAGGGCATATGCAGCGTCTACAATATCAGACAATTTTAAACTGTGTGCCGGTGCGGGACTCGCTCGGACGATTGTGTTTTCACTACGCAAACGAAGTACCCTTCACAATGTTCGCCTTGGTAGCTGCGCGGTCAGCGCGGCGGATTCCTACGCAAAATGGCCCGCATTCGATTCCGCAGATTTTCCCCGCTCGGGGACTAGGTGTTGTGTTGTCCTTACGGTCGTATCGTCGTAACTGACATAACACTAGTGAGACAGCTGAATGGGGACAGCCCGAAAGAAAAAGAAGTGCCTTTCACGCCTCAGTGTTGATGGCTTCAAATGGCTCTGAGCTACATGGGAATTGTAATTTCTAGATGTAAATATATTTAAGAGAAATTTTGTGAGATTCACTTATTTTACATGATTCATTATTTATATTTGCATTTGAAACACAAACATGAATCAGAACGTGGATGAAGGTTCCTGACAAAGAAGTGACCTAATGTACAGCCTTCATGTCGCTTTGCGGCTGCTTTTGGTAATCACAGAAGTGCCACCTGTTAACGTAAACGAAAAAGGAATGACTCTGGCATACGGCAGCTACTGATATGACGAAAATGGGATATACGTGTAATAGTGAAGAAACTAGGGTTGCGCTCTGCCAAAACTACCGCAACGTACACTGCATAAATGACGTAGTATTACCAGTAGTTCAAAAAATGGTTCAAATGGCTCTGAGCACTATGGGACTCAACATCTTAGGTCATAAGTCCCCTAGAACTTAGAACTACTTAAACCTAACTAACCTAAGGACATCACACACACCCATGCCCGAGGCAGGATTCGAACCTGCGACCGTAGCAGTCCCGCGGTTCCGGACTGCAGCGCCAGAACCGCTAGACCACCGCGGCCGGCTTACCAGTAGTATTGGCAGCATTTATAAGGAAAGAAACATGAATGATGCAAGAGAGAAACCTGGATCCGATAACTGCTCTCTCTCTCTCTCTCTCTCTCTCTCCCTCTCTCTCTCTCTCTCTCTCTCTCTCTCTCTCTCTCTCTCGACACATAATTAGAATCTCATACCACTGAGTGTTAAGCTATTGTATATTTTATATCCTTACAGAATATAATTGCATTTTATAAGTAATAAAATCGGTTCATCGCGTTTAACTTCTTCGTTTACATCTAACCAAGGCAATTATTTTTGATGCAAGTACAGTTTACATACAAAAACGTAAAAAAACATAAATAACCATTGCTATTTTGAACTCAACAGAACGTTCTTATCATGATCATAGGCAAGAGTTTCCTCTTATTATTTACAAACGCGGAAGCTGTTTATAATACAAACATGTTGTATATAATTTCAATGTAGTACTGAAGCGACGTTTGACATAGTTTCGTTTTGCAGTTTTCTACCGCTATATGATAAATCTATATTGTTGTCTTTATTTTTACTACAACATCCCTCCGTTTCACGTTACAAATCAATAGTTTCCGAATTAAATCTGAATTAAACATTGATAAGTTCCACTTTGCAATAAATATCGTCTATTTTTAAATAACGGAAAAGAGGCTAACTGTGCAGAACGAAAGTGTTCCGTGGGTTACTCAGCCCTTTATATATCTTCAGTAAATTTGTAGACGCTTCCAGGTTTTAGGGAATCTAATAAGACGCTGATCGCATATGTAAAGGAAGCGATCTTTATGAGGTAAGGCTCGATACGTACATAACACACCTAACGTCCAGGTAACGCGGATAAGACCGTAACTGACCAAAGCTAACAGGAAAACTACCGTGGCTTCTACTCACTTATGATAGCCTTCCATTACTCTACCGTAGTTTCAGAACTCCAGCAGAAGAACATGTCGCACCTTTGGCCCTTGTAACGCATCTAGTATCTCCGAAACACTGTGCGTTCCAACCAACATGGTAGCACTCTGTCCCGAATAGTGATAATAGGGACTTAAAACTACATAAATTATTATGTTTTTTCGTCGATACTACGCTACCCAAATTGGAGATAAATCTTAAAACCTGCACTATAACTTCCATTCGAAAACGTAATAATTATCGCGGATATTCGCATCCGCGCATACACTATGTGCTCAAAAGCAACACAGTCCCAATTATTGCACTTTAAAATGCTGTCCCTCCACCAATGACCTCCATGAAGGCTTGAATTCCACTGTGGAAACTTTGGGTGAGGTATCTAAATATCTGTGGCGTGGTGTTGGACGCCGGGGTTTGGAGTGCAATCGACATGACCCGAAGACAATCTTTTGGTTCAGATTCGAACTCGGGCAGGCAATTCCACTTCAAGAATGTTACAGCGCACAAACTTTTGCCTGGCAGATGCTCTTTTATGACAGGGTGGATTGTCATGTTGATAGAATTAACCATCGTCTCCGAACTATTCCTCTTCTGTACGCAGTACACAATCCTGTGAAACGTGTTCAGATCCTTTCGCTTTTGGCAATTTCTTAAACGCAATTTGGAGACAACACCCTAAGCACGCGAGAGACACCCCCATACCATGGCACCACTTGCGCCGTACTTCAGAACTAGAATTTAATTGATGAAAGGAGAAAATATAAAAATGCAGTAAATGAAGCAGGCAAAAAGGAATACAAACGTCTCAAAAATGAGATCGACAGGAAGTGCAAAATGGCTAAGCTGGGATGGCTAGAGGACGAATGTAAGGATGTAGAGGCTTATCTCACGAGGGGTAAGATAGATACTGCCTACAGGAAAATTAAAGAGACCTTTGGAGAAAAGAGAACCACTTGCATGAATATCAAGAGCTTAGATGGAAACCCAGTTCTAAGCAAAGAAGAGAAAGCAGAAAGGTGGAAGGAGTATATAGAGGGTCTATACAGGGGCGATGTTCTTTTCCTTACGACTTACTTTAGAAGAAAGTTAAGCAAAGGCAAACCTACGTTTCTAGCATTTGTAGACTTAGAGAAAGCTTTTGACAATGTTGACTGGAATACTCTCTTTCAAATTCTAAAGGTGGCAGGGGTAAAATACAGGGAGCGAAAGGCTATTTACAATTTGTACAGAAACCAGATTGCAGTTATAAGAGCCGACCGGCATGAAAGGGAAGCAGTGGTTGGGAAGGGAGTGAGACAGGGTTGTAGTCTCTCCCCGATGTTATTCAACCTTATATTGAGCAGGCAGAACAGGAAACAAAAGAAAAGTTCGGAGTAGGTATTAAATTCCATGGAGAAGAAATAAAAACTTTAAGGTTCGCCGATGAGATTGTAATGCTGTCAGAGACAGCAAAGGACTTGGAAGAGCAGTTGAACGGAATGGACAGTGTCTTGAAAGGAGGATGAACATCAACAAAAGCAAAACAAGGATAATGGAATGTAGTCGAATTAAGTCGGGTGATGCTGAGGGAATTAGATTAGGGAATGAGACACTTAAAGTAGTAAAGGAGTTTTGCTATTTGGGGAGCAAAATAACTGATGATGGTCGAAGTAGAGAGGATATAAAATGTAGAGTGGCAATGGCATGGAAAGCGTTTCTGAAGAAGAGAAATTTGTTAACATCGAGTATAGATTTAAGTGTCAGGAAGTCGTTTCTGAAAGTATTTGTATGGAGTGTAGCTACGTATGGAAGTGAAACATGGACCATAAATAGTTAGGACAAGAAGAGAATAGAAGCTTTCGAAATGTGGTGCTACAGAAGAATGCTGAAGATTAGATTGGTAGATCACATAACTAACGGGGTGGTATTGAATAGAATTGAGTAGGAGTTTGTGGCACAACTTGACTAGAAGAACGGATCGGTTGGTGGGACATGTTCTGAGGCATCAAGGGATCACCAATTTAGTACTCGAGGGCAGCGTGGTCTGTAAAAATCGTAGAGGGAGACCAAGAGATGAATACACTAAGCAGATTCAGAAGGATCTAGACTGCAGTAGGTACTGGGAGATGAAGAAGCTTGCACAGGATAGAGTAGCATGGAGAGCTGCATCAAACCAGTCTCAGGACTGAAGACCACAACAGCAACAACAACAACAACAACTTCCAGTAACAAATGTAGATTTCGAGCGAAGACTGAAAGATCCTAATGAAGCCTAAGGAGTAGTAGATCACGATCGGTAGGGGGTTGTGGCTGCGGCAGAAATCGGGCTCACTGTCTCCAGAAAAGACTGCGAAGGTGAAGGAGACGGGTGTGGCGACAGTGAGAGCGTAAGGTCACCAGCTGATGGCTTCCCTGCATCTTCTCTTTGGGATGGTATCCATTTTTCGCCCTAAGACAAGCACAAAATTTAAGCGTTCAGTTATTGTCCCAAGTTTATATAGCTCATCAACACACTTATAGGTATATCCATCAAATTTACCTTCTCTTCCAAGGAACTTTGAGGATGTTTTCTCCATATATGATGTCGTGAGTTTGTTGTGCCTCGCATCATACTTCACTGCTATCGCACTTTGTAAAATACTTCCACGCTAGGTACTGTACCATTGTACAATAGAACTAACGTCTGAAGAAGGCATCGAGAAACTACCGCATAAAACCAGGTGGGACCAACTCTCGTGTACAGACAAATATGCCAACATCACACAGCAACAGGCGCTATAACGTACCTGCTCTCGTCTCTGCTACGCCGTGCTATTCTTATGTCATGTGTTTGTTGCTATTTTACAACTGTGGGCATTGTTATTGAAACAGCTCTGATCGATTTTCCCATATACTGAAATAATTCAATATTTCGAAGTAATGAAAATTTTACGAATAAACACAACGTTTCTTTTTTTAAAAAAGAAGTTTCAATTAAAACCAAAAATTTTATCAGTACCGCAATGGCAAATTTATATGCCGGATTTTTTACCCGGTTATCAGTAAAATATGACAAAAACCTGTTACAATCGAGACCAACCCAATACAGAGAGATACCCGTCATTAGGAACTAAAATACAGGTGTCGGTTCTAAGCTGTGGCTTTCTCCCATCTCTAGGTGTTATTAAAGATGCATCATCAGTCCCAGCACGAGAGAACGTGAAAGGAAATCGGCCAAGGCCATTCTACCACCAACCTCACTTTCGATTTAATTAAAGGACATAAGGCAGAGCTAAAATTTGGACTCTAGGTAATGTATGATCCTTTCTCACTTAACTTCAAAAAGCAGGATAGCTATTAAAAAAGAGTGACTTCCTAACGACGTAGAACTGATAACTTTGCAGACAAGCAAACATATAGAACTAAAGGTTAAGACATTATTTCTCCATTGCCTACGATCATTAGATAGTATTTTTCGGACGACGCATAGGTCTCACGCCCAGTAAAGCTCATTATTGTCGGCAATACTACTCGGACACCACAATAACCGGATTAACGTCCTATAATAAAGGGCTGTTTCCCCGTTCCACTTTCTCAGATGGCAACGTGTCTGTTGTCAAGTCGGTTCTCAATCGAGATTAACCGAACAGGAAAAAATGGTTCTATTAGTCTTGTTGTGACTAACGGTTTCTGGTGAAGGGAAGATTGTAAGTAAAACTCAAAGAAAATAGACTTCTTTGTTTTCTATTCCATGTAATGCTACTTAATCTCAACTTATCGATGTCATCGTTTATTAAAAAAAACACTTTTAGAACCGTTTCACCAAGTCATGACCAGAAACTGTTTTTACTTCCAAACAGCTAGAGTCATATCTCCAGAACCACGTAGTCTAGAATGGTGTGAAATATTTTCTTTCTGATGAGTGTTCGCTTGAAGGCAGATTAAATGTCAATCATATCTCACACGTACTTTCGCATGTTGCTCTTAAATCATATCTAAAATCAGCACAAGAACAAATATATTTAGAAATAAAAATTTCAATGTAACTGATGATTTCAAAGTTGACATCAATGATTTCTTAAATAGCGGATCATAAATGTGGGAAATCTAAGTTGGCCAGCATTTGACCAACATCTATTAAATGTTCCCTTGTTGCAAGGAGATGTGTCATGTGCCTATGTTCTTTGTGGTCACCCTCACAAAGACGACTTCCGGCAATAACTGTCGATATTCTGCCCGCTGTAACCTCTCAGTTTTTCTCGGTGTGAAGATTCATGGCCTGCTCTCACGGGTTCAGAAGAGTTCTTGATTCACTTCCCTGTACAATCTCACGTGGTCGCCTTCTTCACACGCTGCGAGCAGTGCTGTTATACGTATTCGCTGCTTGGACTCTTGCTGATGTTCTAAAGCTTTTTAATTTGTTTTCTCCTACCTGTTTCAAACAGCTGAGAGGAAGATGCAGCTGTCGTCCGTGGCGATAGCGACTCGTGGAGACCTTGCCCTGAAAATTTTGGGATTCCTAGTATCGGCTGAAAGCGAGTTCACAATCGTGAAATTAAACGACATCGTAATACAATGGTACGTGTTACCTCATGCTGTGATTGACCACCTACCGTACTGCAAAGTCAGAACATGCTACACTTTCCCCCAAAACCAACATGTCTAAAACTTTAATAGTAACGAAGTGGCATCTATTTTTTTTTAAGCGAACACATGAATAGCCACAAGCGTTTTATAAAACGACAAACAACGGCATGCCAGTGGCTACATTAGTTGTGGCTTTTGTTAGTCTACAGCATTCATCGTGAAGCGTAGCCTTTTCTGTTTCACATTTCTCGAATACAGGCGCTTTCTCTGTCACCGTGATTCAGTGTACCAAAAGCTGCAGGACGTTGCTGACGGAAATCGATAGTTTGATCGCGTGATGGAAAACAGGCGTCGTAACATTATTCAGGAATTCGGAACGGCGCTAATTCTCGCTGACACGGTTAACAGCAATACCTACAAATCGCGGATAGACGCAAGCATGAAAAAGATTTCTGCCATTTCAAAAACTATAAATCCGTGAAAATACGCGCTCAAATATCGCCCGCTACACTGAAACCACGTAAACACCGTCCATCGATAAGCGCTCGTCGTATTATACCAATATATGAGTATTTTCTACCGAGAATAATGAGTGTGGCAAAAATACTGAAATGTAAACGAAGTGAATCACATGTTACACGACAAGATCCAAAAATTATTTAAAAATAGATGGAAAGGCAAAATGTTACAACAGGTTATCTGGGGCTGCACTAGATGTTCCTTGTGCGCTGCTGCAAGAGAGAAAGTTTCTTTCGTTTCAGTTGTTCAGAATAACTTGTGGCTTAGGTTGAGGAGACGATTGGTCAAATCAGCAGCATGACTATAATGACTATCGAAACTCTTAACTTGGTTGTGTACGCGGTTGGCAAACAGTAGAAACCCATCCAGCCAAAAACGCGTCAGATTGATGACTGATGGCATGTAGAACCAACCTCCTTTTCAACTATTACGAATCCTAATCCTGATCTTCGGGACTGCAACGGATAAATTGTTTCACACTTCCAATTTAACTATGTATGTTTTACGATCCTCCTCAATCATGGTGAGGTGCTGATGATGGTTTAGAAAGGAGAATTGATATGGCCGCAACCAAAGCCCTAACTCATCCCAGACTTTTTTGACGGTGTACAGGAAAGAGCTTTGAGAAAGCACGTTAGTGGATCCACCGACCTTTCTTCATATAACGACGCAATGGTATTCGCTTTGTGGGCAGGACTGTCATGTTGATACGGCAGAGTTCTGTTTCTAATTGCTGCCAGACGTAGAGTGCATAGTATGAAACTAGAAAAACGTTTTCATAAGCATTTTATTCAATTTTCCGTAGACCAAGACTAATGGTCAGTCGCCCCTACCCAGGGCCGTACCGAGCGGTGGCGACATAGGCTCCCGTCAAGGGCGCAGAGACAGAGGTAGCGCAGAAACAGACGCAAGGAAGTAAGACAGACGTTTAAGAATTAACCGGGAAACATTAATGAGTTCTCCTTCTCTCGTGTTGCTCTTTTCTATCTACGAGATGAAACTGCTCCTTCGGCCCACAGCTACAAAAGCACGCTGTAGTCACTGTATGATTTCTGCACTGTCTTTCCTTCCACGTAGCGTAATAAGGGAACCACTACCCCAGAACAGACGCCTACCGCTAACACGGTTTATGTTGACCCACACAACTGCCGCCTACACAGTACGCTCATATTCAACAACTGAGTTCATGCTGCTGCTTCGCTATGGTGTTTTAGAATCTCAAAGGTCATAGAACGAGGGTGCTGGATTAAACATGCTTTCTGACCGAAAGCTTCCGATTTTTTACTTCTTTCTGCTGAATGAAGATTGGAACTAGATGCAAAGGTGGAGCAAGCGAGGAAAAAAAAAATTTATATATATACCCCTCCAGCTAGTACTTTCACAGTTCACAGCTCTCACGTTTCACTTGGTACGATCTGCTGTGTAAATAAAAAATAAATAAAAAAAAAACAAGAATAAGCCTTCTGCAGATAATTAATAATATTGCGAAAATTATTCACCATCTTGACTATCGACATTTATACTCTCTTCGTTTAAATAGTCTCCATAAAAGTTACGCTAGCATTTCAAAAAATCATAACTTAGAAACTATTAGAAATAGAGAATAGTGGTTTGTTCTAAAACGTTAAGCAGTTTTCAAAGTTTTCCCCCCTTCGTCCTTTGTCGCAAATTTGACTCGAGTGAATCAATATGGCAAGAGACCAAGGGAAGGCGGAATGTGTCATCTGGTATGCAGAATCCAAATCTGTAACGACGGCACTGAGGAATTAGCGACGCCAATACGGATGGCTAACGCCGACAAAAACAGCCATAATGAGGTGGTTCAAAATCTTTAAAGAGACAGTCAACGTTAAAGACCTTTCTCGAACTGAATGTCCCCCCTGTGTTTCAAGCACGTGTTGACAGACAGCAAGCTGCATTTCAACACAACCCCCACATGTCAATTCGTCGTGCATCACACTAATTCCAGGAAGCAACATCAACTCCCCATACAGTGCTACATAAGCGGTTACGCCATTTTGTGTACAAAGTGCAACAGGTCCAACCACTGCAGCCAAATTATCGTCCTCTGTGGTACACATTCGCGTTTTCCACGGAGACGCCCCCACAGATGCTGACAGTAATTAACTGAAAAAATACTTGTTCTCAGATGAAGCAATGTTCCACATGCCGTGCAGTACCTCGACGTGGCACTGAGCAGAGAAGTCGTTGGAAGTTCCCTGCAGAAATACTGAGCCATTCTGCTCCTATAAGCATAATTGCGAAAAGTGTTGCCGTTGCAGGATACTGTGCACGAACTGACCTTTCGATTATGCCTCACAAATGTTCAATGGGATCCATGTCGGGCGACCTGGGTGGCCAATTCATTCGCTCGACCTGACCAGAATGTTCTTCAAACCAGTCGTGAACAAATGTAGCCCGGTGACAAGGTGCATTGTCATCCACAAAAATTTCACTGTACTTTGGGAAGATGAAGTTCATGAATGGCTGCAAATGGTCTCCAAATGGCCGAACACAACCATTTTCAGTCAATTATCGGTTCAGTTGGAGCAGAGGATCCAGTCGATTCCATGTTATCACAGCTCACACCATTATGAAGCTGCCACCAGCTTGTACTATACCTAGCTGACAACTTGAATCCACGGCTGCATGGTGTCCGCACCACACTAGAACCCTAACATCAGTTCTTACCACCGAAATCGGAACTCATCTGACCAGGCCACAGTTTTCCAGTCCTCTAGGTCCAATCGATATGGTACGAGCCCAGGAGAGACGCTACAGGCTATGTCATGCTATTAGCAAAGGCACTCGCGTCGGTCGTCTGCTGCCACAGCCCATTAAAGCCAAATTTCGCCGCATTGTTCTAACGGATACGTTCGTCTTATTTCACGCAGTGTTGCTTGTTTGCTAGCACTGATATCTTGTCGTAAGCGCCGCTGCTCTCGGTCGTTAAGTGAAGGCCGTCGCCGGCCGGAGTGGCCGAGCGGTTCTAGGCGCTTCAGTCTGGAACCGCGCGACCGCTACGGTCGCAGGTTCGAATCCTGCCTCGGGCATGGATGTGTGTGATGTCCTTAGGTTAGTTAGGTTTAAGTAGTTCTAAGGTCTAGGGGACTGATGACCTCAGAAGTTAAGTCCCATAGTGCTCAGAGCCATTTGAACCATTTTTTTGAAGGCCGTCGGCCACTGTGTCGTCCGTGGTGAGGGGTATGGCATTCTCGGCACACTCTCGACACTGCGGACTTCGCAAGATTGAATTCCCTACCGATTTCCGAAATGGAATGTCCCATGTTAGTTCCAACTACCATTCCGCGTTCGAAGTCTGTTAATTCCCGTTGTGCGGCAATAATCACGTCGGAAATCTTTTCACATGGATCACGCGAGTACAAATGACAGCTCTGCCAATGCATTGCCCCTTTGTACCTTTTATTTGCGATACTACCGCCATCTGTGTATGTGCATATCGCTATCTGAAGACTTTTGTCATCTCAGTGTATGTGGGCATGTGAATCGCCACAACATTAGGATGTGTGCTGCCGAAAAGCCACACAACACGCGTGCAGACATATTTGATAGCCCGAAACTTTATGTCTAATATATGATAGGCTGATAAGCGCATTTTTGCTTACAGAGAAAACTGTACTGGGAAATATTTACTTGGACATGCTGCAACCGTTGCTGCTACCACAGATCGAAGAGCTGCAATAGTCTACCACCTTCATGATGGCGCATCCCTCACCTTTGAGTTTGAAGCTGCGGGATGGGCTGAATGACACATTTCCTGAGAGATGCGTTGCTCGAGTCAAGTCAAGGAACCTATGAACGCAGCACCATTCTATGGCATTTTCATCGAATTAATGAAGCTATGAGAATTGTTTATGCCACAACGGTGACCATACATGGATAGAACTCCAGTATCACTTTGATGTTCTATGAGCGACTAGTCGGGCATACACAGAAATTCTGCCGTAACAGAAAAAAAGGCGATTTTGTCATATGATAACATGGTTGGAGACCGTGGCTGTTATTTGAAGACAAATGTTGATGGTGTTGAGACAGCAACCAGCCAGAAATTTACTTTAAGTTCCTTTATTCAAAAGGTGCCGTTACCGGTTTCGAATCATTACGATTCGTCGTCAGACGGCTTTCATGCTTTCATTACAACATGAGCTGCGTTTTTGTTACTGATTAGTTATCCTAAAATATAAATAATACATAATTATAAGCAAGTCACAAAGATGGTTGAGCTACAGATTTGCATTGGGATGTGACTCACGTGAAATGTCGGTTTGTAGTACTTGTTTTCATAGTTTTCGTCCAGCTGACAACGTTGTAGTTTTCGCCGCATTCACATCATTGCACACGTAAACTTGCACAATTGAGCGCTTCAGATTTGTCACTGATTGTATTTCCACCATGTTTCTATGGTTAAACACGTAAATTTGTATCACTGAGCACTTCAGCTTAGTCACAGAACAGACTTCTTACATGAACCGCATGTTTTGATAGATATATAGTGTTTACAAACATATGATTGTCAAAGATGCTATGATATATCGTAATATTACAAAGATGCTATATGTTTGGAAAAGATCATATATTCAATTATGCAACCGAAACGCCTTTTACACCTGTACATGTCATCGACAGATCCTGTTTCTCTGCATCTTTTCCATGTCCGAACGACATCGCTTTGGTTCACTCCGAGACGCCTGGACACTTTCCTTGCTGAGAGCCCTACCTGGCACAAAGTAACAATGCGGACGCGATCGAACCGTGGTATTGACCGTCTAGGCATGGTTGAACTAAAGACGAGTCCTGTACCTCCTTCCTGGTGGAATGACTGGAACTGGTCGGCTGTAGGACCCCCTCTGTCCAATAGGCGCTGCTCATGCATGGTTTTTTGTATATTTGGGCGGGTTTAGTGACATCTCTGAACAGTCAAAGGGACTGTGTCTGTGATACAATATCCACAGCCAACGTCTATCTTCAGGAGTTTTGGGAAAAGGGGTGATACAAAACTTTTTTTCATGTGTGTATATCGCGCATCTCGAAGATGAGCTGAAAGAAAATTACTAATTATTTTCTAGTATGACGCCTAACAATGGTCAATGTTCCGTTAAGGCCATGTCTACTCAGGACAAGCAAGGTTTAGGTTTACAAATAATTATGTATAGTACATAAGTTTGAAGTCATGAACTACTATATTTTAGTTTCGTTTACACCTTTCAGAGATTGTTACAACAAGATGAACCTCAGACAATCGTTCTTCCTCCTCGAGTCCAAGAACAGAAGAAGACCGAAGAGTAGAAAGTTCAGACATAGAATCTCGAATATCGATGGAATATTCATGAAGGCCTGTATTGCAACTAATGCATTTGTTTACTCTTTGGCATACATCACCAGCTATTCATACAATAATAATCAATACATGGCATTTACAAACTTCAAATTCCTTACCACCTCACGAGATACAGTGCACTGTTACGGGTTCATTCTACCTATTTCAAAAATTTTTTAAAAAATTGCTAAATCTGTGTAGAAAGGATCGCAGAATGGTAGTTTTAGGGGGGGTGGGGGTGGGGGGGTGGAGAAGAGGTCTTTGGCAGTTCTGCCAGAAGCGCAGGATCACTTCGGCAGCGCTCTGCTCCCACCGAAAAAGCGCTGCCCCCATCGAAAAAAATAAGAAAAAAAACCATCCACGTGGACTGCTCAAGAGCATCATACGATCTCTACCAACTTTCACCGGCATCTCGGCACTCATTTCACTCCAATCGCCTGGTGGCCACTACGATCATACGCGCTCACAATGTGGGACGTTTCCCTACTATTTTATAAAACCTTTCCACGCCACCATAAACAATGACACATTACCATAACAATTTCCAGTGATGTCGCTGTTCGATCTTATGATTCGTAATTTTTGGGCAAACACGCGAACGTGAAGAGAGGGTCCTATTGTCTGTCACCGACTTCTTTGTTTGAGATACAACCGAAATCCTCAGCAACACTTGACGAGGACGTATCACGAATAGATAATACCAAAGGCCTTGGTGTTGCACAGCTCCTATCACGTAATTGAATACCCGAGAATTATTGAGTTCAATAATCCCCAGGCATTTCCACTACAACGTAATATCGCGAATAGTGGAGCTTAGAACACGCAGAATGAGAGTGATGTAATGTATTTGGTACAGGCCAAAGACATACGCAGACTGCCGTTGACCGACGTCAACACATAACAGATGAAAGGGAAGAATTTAAAAGGGAAAATAGTTCACGGCATGAGACTGCTTGCGACAACGCTAATAACGAAGAACTACGATAAACAGCAGTTGGACTCGCTTTGTTTATGAGAATTAATAAGTTTTTCCAACATCTACGTCATCACTATGAACCGTTTCTTGAATAGACAAAAACTGAAGGAGCAGGCGTTCATAGTCTCTGATGGACGACGAGGAACCGCAGTGTTTTTGTGATGTCCTCGCGATATGCAGTATTTACTGAAACATGTATCCTTTTCATCAATGTAAAGTAGGGTTTTTGTTAATAATACCAAGCATTACGCTGCTGGGCCACACAATTCTGCACACATCTGATGTTGAAAAACCAGGAACTACTCATATTAACTCGACGAGAAGACCGTAACCGTTAGTCCACTAACTCGCCGTTATCAGACAGCTGCCTTATACGTCGCTGACCCACGAACTACAAAAACTGTGGTTCATCTTTACTTGAGATCGTCTTACGCCGAAAACAAGTGAAAAATTGTACGCCAAAGTGAGGCTCTAACTAAGATGATATTCACGTAACAATAACACGCGGGGGTTGCTTCAGCTGAGCAGAACGAAAGGCCGAGTGGGGAGGGGCAAACACGAGAGAACCACAACACAAGGCATAAAAGGAAAAATGAAAAGCAATATAGAAGCAGTGGCAGTAAGAAAAGACGCATGGTGCGCTCTACGGACGTGTTGGCAGGTCGCTTATATTAATATGTTCGCGGACGTTGGCCCGTAAATAATGAATAGGAGTGAGTCATAGATCACGGGAGTCAGCAGTTCACCGATCGATACTGCCTAACGACATGGGCGGGTGCTACTGGACACCTCAGACATACGTCATGTGCGTTATCTTTGTTGTATTTCTGCCTTCTGTCCGCTCGATAGCGATGCCACGTGGTGATACGCAAGAAGGAAACGACAGGCGCGTCTCTTCCCTATTCGCCACCATCTGATTCTGAACGTCCCGCGAGTTACTTTCAGACAGCAGTGTTACCGACGTCCAGTTCCAAGCCTCCTGTGTTTGTTCTTTTCACATTGTTCAGTCGAGAGAGACAGAGGGTCTAAAAGCTCATACGACATTACTCACTCATTTTAATGATCATGAAGCGCTGGCGTGGATTCTATAGGCACTGACGTTAGAAGCAGGATATATTATCTCAGTTTTTTCCATCGTATTAAAAAAACGTTCGTCTGTGTTCTTGTCTGGGGCTCTAGGTCACAAAACTACCCACTGAAACTGTGCGATATGCGCCCCAGAAAAGTTGCGGTGATCTCGGCTACATATAAGAACGAAGAAATTCCAAACAACTTTTTGAAAGTATATGTGCTTTGAGTCTAGCTCCGTCTGTCGTTCCGTGTTCAAACTGGATACCTGTTCCAAAGTTGTGATGTGTCAATAAATGCACCCAGTGCTAACCAGTACCATTTCAGAAATCGGACACAGCTCTATTAGGAAATCTTGCATTCTAGGCAGGTTTATTTGCAAGTGAGACAGCTACTACCCAAGTTTGTGGTACTTGCTGTGTGTTCAATATTGGGTTTATCTGCCAATACATTAGTTGTTTGGAAATAAGTTCAAAAATGGCTCTGAGCACTATGGGACTAAACTTCTGAGGTCATTAGTCCCCTAGAACTTAGAACTAGTTAAACCTAACTAACCTAAGGACATCACAAACATCCATGCCCGAGGCAGGATTCGAACCTGCGACCGGAGCGGTCTTGCGGTTCCAGACTGCAGCGCCTTTAACCGCACGGCCACTTCGGCCGGCTTTGGAAATAAGTGCAACAATAAGCAGACTTATAGGAAATTACTACAGCTTTTACACGAGGGGGGTGAAACGAACAGTTTTGTGTGTTTATTCCTGAAGTATGGACTGCTGTGCCTGCGTTTATGCGTCTACAAGATAGCAAGTAGCCGCAAACCCACATCCCGTGGGTGGAAAGGCATGGGGCGTCGTCCTCTGCAACCAGTTTACACGGCAGCAAACGCATCAAAAAGTAGGGTTTGACCTGCGCCTTAGTAAAAATCTCCGACAGCAACTAAAGAGATAGGTCTGTTCTTCACAGAATCTTCAGCAGCCGCGAGGAGAGGCGCCGGGCTTGACGACGGTAACACGTTCATCTACGACCACAGCGCTGCTATGGCGGGCACTATTTATCCTTCCTCCGCGTGTCACGTGCCGCAAATAGGACGCACCGTATCCGTGCGCCGCGGCCATACGAGGGATGTTCAATAACTAAGGATTCAAATATACCACGTTATTCTCAAATCTTTTTGCCAAAAAACCGTATTTTTCAACATCATTTCCGTTCAATGTGACAGCTTCACAACACGTTACTGGGAGGGCCTGTATCCCTCACGGCACGACTCTACTGGTCGACGTCGGGCCAGTGTTTTGTTGCGTCAATAACCTCCCCATCATCCATGTACTGCTTCCTGTGGAGTGCATTTTTCGTTGAACCAAACAGGTGGAAGCTGTTCTTTACGATCTTCTGCTGAGCGGCGAGGAACCCAGCGGGCACACATCTTTGAGTACCCCAACTGGTGGACGAGCGTGTCAGCACTACCAACAGAGACGTCCAGGTGGCAGCGAGGTGCCTGATTGTGATTCGTTGATTACCTCGAACGGGAATGTCGGCGCGTTCCAACACCGCAGGACTCACAGCTGTCTGCGGCCGGCTGGCACGCGGGAGATCGGACACGTCTGCACGACCTTCTTGCGATGATGAGATACGCCTCGCCCAACGACTCACCGTGCTTTTGTTCAATGCTAGGTCTCCGTGACATTCTGCAAGGTGTATAAATATCTGAGACGCTCTAGTTTTCCGCCAAACTAGACTCAATAACAGTTCTCTGCTTGGAATGTACCTCCGTTACAGACGCCATTTTGAAGGCTACGTATAGCGCCGCCATTTTATCGGAGCTTCATGAAACTATAGGAACTGAAGTGAGAATATTACATGCTGTCTCACAACCAATTCTGCATTTTTTCAGACGAAATTGTCCGAGGAGCAAATATGTTGCATTATTTATTGAATGCTCCTCGTATTTTTGACTGTGCTCCCCACACCAGTTCACATAACCCTCTTCACGGGCGAGTTCTCTTCTCCTGGAACCTTCAGTGGCCTGCTCTCCTCTCCTGAAACCTTCAGTGGCCTGCTCTCCACGCCGAGACTTGGCCTCTAACACAGTGGACCTGCAGGACTTTGATATTATGGCCCTTTCTACTGTTCATGCTATCGGAGATAATTAGTGCACCGTATAAGACATTAACTGTAACTCTAATAATTGTGATTCACTCTTCCTTGGCTGACAGTCCGCCAGACTACCATCCACTTCAACACACAGAGCTGATTGAGCACTACTTCTTGCGTTTGTTAAATAAGCTGCAAACGAGGAGAAGAGAGGAATTTATTTTTTCATCAATGAACTTTTCATTCACAGTCTACATAGACATCAATTGCCCTCGCCGAACCCGACATCGGACTGCAACAACTGGCTACAAGCATAATCAATTTTCATCGGCTACAGCTCCACCACTGACTCCAGTGCATGATGTTTCCCAGTTTTATTCCAATTCATGGAGACGGCTACAACTTTTTACGTCCCACCATTGGCAACGGCTTCCTGTTTCGTCGCAGTTTCTCATGTCAGCTTTAACATTTTTCATCTCATATCAATTAGCGTCGGCTTTCAAGTTTTATACCACCGTTGGAGATAGCTTCAAGGACTTCCAGTTTCATGCCACAACTGCCTACACCTTCATGTATTTCATTGTTTCGCCCCTTTCTTCGGCGACCGTTTCCAAGTGTCTCGTCTCACTTCAATTGGTGACGAGGATTTCTGTGAAGTTCTTCTGAACTTGACCTGTCAGCTACTTCTCTCTCACTCTCTCAATTTTGTGTTCTGACTTTCTGATTTCTTTCCAGTATGTTCATTATTGACGCCGGCGTGACTCCTCACGTTCTACCGCTGCACCACAACATGCTGCAGACTCAGTGACACAGTTCAAAAGCACTGTGGTTAGAGACGATACTCGACGTCACTGCAGCTTCAAGGGAACCAGCCGCCTTCCCCGACGTGCCTCCACAGTTCATGGAACTGTCTCTTCTGGCTCAGTACAATCTTAGCAGAAACTCTCCATCTCTGGGCCTGGACCTACACTTCGGCACGCGTGGACCTTACAGTGAAACCTACCAATGGGCTGCTGTCACCGATGCTGCACGACGTTACGTCGCCGAATGACATCGGCAGTCAAAACTCTTGATTTTCCACGGTTCAAACCCATGTCTCTTTTCTGCACTTTCACTGACTCAGCCCCACATTCAGTCACTTGAGGCATTACTACCGAAGAGCCACGACTGCTTGCTACTTCTTCCTACTTTTCACATTCCCTATCCCAGGCGCTTTTGCACACCTACGCGGCGTCTGCACACCCAAATACTTGTAAGGTGCTCTTGCACGCATATTTGCACTCCGGGCGCAACATTCCTACTTCTTAAGCCCTCCCACACTCAAATACACCCCCTGGGCGAAATGTTTCTGCTTTCCAGGTGCTCTCGAACTCATATATACCCTCTGGCTGAAAGATACTGTTTCTAAAGTGCTCCTGCACTCCTATAAGCCTTCGGGCCCAACACCCTTACTGTTCCATTGCTCTCTCACACGTATATCCCCTCTGGGTGCAATGTTTGTACCATGTTCTTTGCAGTGTGCTCTCGCACCACTTTCCACCCTTCGGGCAATCTACGAGTATTTCTCAGGTGCTCTCACACCACTATCAGGCCTCCGGAGGCAGCACATCTATTGATATGTTTGTTTCTCCCAATGTTAGTCTCAGGATGAGTCCCAGATCACAGCCTATGGACACAGTCACTGGACGACATCTGACATCCTGGGCCACTTCCTCCAGGGAGTCACTACATCCGCTCCTCTCCCTGTCTCCCAGTGGCGCCCCCATCGTTTTCCAGGGTGAGGAAGGAGGCTGGACCATCACTCTACACCAAGGTGGCTCCGCCATCTCTTCCCTAGAGGGAAGGAGTGCTGTGTTTCCAGCCGTCGGCCTACAAAAGAGCAACCAGTCACGTATCCATGTCCTGCAGGTGGCTAAGCATCAGAAGTCATCATCTGCAGCCAGCTTACATGCTGACAAGTTCATCACCGACCAGCCCTGACTTGTGTGTTAGTACATATCCTGGACAGCAACGAACAGGCTGGTACGTTGTCCACAGAACCTCTGGCAGCCGCCACGTGAGGTGCAAATCTTTCCGACAGCCGCACGCGCATTCACGCCCACAGCACTGCTATTGCAGGCACTATTTCACATCTGCGTGTCACCCGTCGGCAAGCAGGTCGCAGCAAATCTGTGTGCCACGACTGCATTTACGGCTGTGGACAACCATGGAATGCCAGTTCACACTGATCTCTCCATGGACGAATTCTTTAGTCTTTACGGTGACCACTGCTACATTCCATCTATCAGTCTCTCAAGGAACCTTCAATAGATTGCTCTTTAATGCTAGCCTCTCTACCGACCTCAGGTCTCTGCCTCAAATGCTATGTGCGGCTCACGGCAATACGTCCAGGTCCATCATCTTGGATTCTGTAAACAGCACAAGAGGCCTGGCAACCATGCAGCCTCTGCCCATGTTCGCTATCTGCGACTTTTTAATTTCCCACAAATAGGAGAACTGTCTTTCTTGGATTTTTGTATTTTAGCCATTTTACACTTAGTACAACTGTACTGTCACATAAGAGAGATGCGCTCAGGTCCGCCACCTTGAATTCAATACTTAGGACAGGTTGATTATCTTGATTTTCCTGCAGTTATATGAATGGAGTGGGGGAATGTGCCAACAACGCATGATTTCATCAATGATGTCAGTGGAAATCTGGCAACAACGTAGACTGCACTCGTAATGATACATCCCCACTAGTTGAGTTTTCAATGGAATCCAGTTCCAAAAAATTAAATATACTCCTTTGATTCCTCTCGCATACTTGATATCAGATTTTAATTTGCGAGAAAAAGCAAAATATTAAGCTAAACTGCGAGTAATCTGTAAGCTTCGATTAAATACGAGATATTTTTCCATATTAAGGCAAAATAAAAAAAAGAAACAATCGCACCGGCGCCGCCAACTGCCAAAGTGATTACCCCCTTTTGAAAGCGGCACATCTTCCTGGAATGCCGCTCGCAGTTCCTCACTGCTGCACTCCTTAATTGAAAAATAAATGCACTTTATTATATGAAGAGCCGACCCGTTTTTATAAATACCGACAGCCGGTGGGAAGATTCTCAAGGCCGCTCTCGCAAATTCCGCGACAAAAACAGGTGATTTATTCTGGCCCCCAATGGGCCGGCCGCTTTTGTGGTGTGCCCTGACTCGCGCGCGCCAAGTGTCTTTCAATCTGTAGGCGATCGTGGCAGCGCCCCGCCGTCGCCGGTTTATCCCTCCTGCCCCTTCGAACAATAACGCCGAACAGGATTGCGTTTTTACTAAATTCCGCCCCGCTGTTGTTTTCTTTCCTTTTCGGCGCAGTTAGTATTAACAAGTCGCTTTCTCGTCCGTTCGTTACTCGATTAATGTTGAACGCCCTCCTCTCCGGCCGTCTCCCCCCGAACTTGTGAAACAAGGAAGCAATAATAACAAAAAACGGGGAGGTGAGGAAGAGGAGAAGGGGGAGTAGCGCATGTTTGAGCTCGATTTCCTTTCCCTCCGCCATCACCTTTCACCGCTACCACCGTCGGTAGCTGTTATTCCTACCTCGTTTATTCCTGCTCTTTTCACTTTTTGCACGTGGCTATCGATGTATCGATCGAAGGAGGCGGTCGACTCTGCGGCCGCACTGTGTAAATAGCGATGACCGCGCCAAAGTGGCTACCGCCCAACCTCCGCGCTCGCTGTAATAACTCTTGCCGCCGGCCGCTTGGCTGGCATCGACGGCGAAGAAGAGTGGCGTCCTTCACGGTGGAGGTGGGAACCCTTACAGGTCAGCCAACTGTGTAATTCTTAGTCAGCCGGTGAAAGGCGGCGATCATCAGATATCGCCTCCTTCCGTAAACGGCGGCGTCCTGTGTCTGCGGTACCTGGAACCTTTCACACACAAGTTTTATTCTTGCCAGTAAGCGACAAAGACGCGAAGCACCTTCACGAACAGATTCTGTTAAGAATATTGCTTCACGTCTCCTAACCATCATATCGAATGGCTTTCTGCGGCGCACAGACTTACGAAAGGTCAACCCTATCCGTTATAGAGTAGCAATTACACAAATGGTAGACTCAGATCCAATCACCACCATACTCTTTAAGAAGTCTGTCGCCAGAGATGAAGAGTAGGGATGGTTGTATTAGTGTCTCGTCGGTATCATTAGAGACGGATCAGCAGCACAACTGGAGAAGAATGGCGACAAAACGAAGGGCTGCTAGTGGGCGAACCACACCGACAATTACAGGAAGAGGAAAGAGGTGTGCAGACAGGGACATGAACTCCGGCCTGCCGAATACGAGTCCAGTACCTTTATCACTGCGTTTATCTATTCTTTATTGATAGAGAACTCCTGAAGAAATGTGGTGATTCTCGCAGAACGGTATTACAGTACTTCAGATAACTCACTCCGAGCACAACAGAAAAGCTATGCATTGCACGTTTAAAAAAATAGCACAACGGTCAGAACGGTGGCTCTTTTATTACTCCTCTGTCACTTTTTTTTATAAGTTTCCTTCAGTAATTTGTATATTACTCTTGTTTATGCTAGAAACGGATTAGTCTCAATTACTAAACATTGACAGTTTTCACGTAATTACATACTGACTTGACATTAGATAGAATTTAAGGTTTTTCTTGAAATTTATTGGCAATGTAACGTGCAAAAAGTAATCTGTTACGCACATTCTCGCGTAGTACTAACTTAAAGTATTTTATTTATAGCCGTTTGTGGTGTTTTACCTCAGACTGTTATGAAATTATACATGGTAAACATCCAAGTGGCATTTGACACGCACAACACTCCATATTACGGTATCAGGACGTATATTTCTTGGTTAATTTCACTCGCTGAATCTTATCCGATTATCAGCCGAATAGTTGCCAGGCCTTGAAACAACGTGTCGGCAAGTTTATACTCTAATACTGAGGAGAAGTGAATATTGCTTCAAGGCGACACTATATAGGCTAATAACCTCTGTAAGTTTCGTCACACGAAGTGTTGCTTTCTTATGATACATCGGCATTACAAAGCTAGAGCCATCATAGGAATAACGAGAGAGCAGCAGTCGTTGTTATCTGTTCTCAACCATGCATAAACAATAACACATGCATGGGCATCGGAATTTAATACAGATGATTTATGCTTGAAAACTGAACCTTATCAGAAGGAAACAGTATCATTACTGAGCGCAAGCATGCTGCGTCATGTGAGTTATACAAATGTGGTTACCGGTACTAAAGTTTGGTGGAAAGACGCGTCAGTTTGAGGGCCGAAATCGCAAACATGACGATTCTGTGAGTGAAAAACGTCAAGCATAAGAGCGTCCAAAAACGAGCAAAGAGAAAACTGTACATTATTACATTATGCCACGCTAGCTACCACTGGATGCATTAAAATAGCTCTTTATTACTAAAGGGATATTTTACTCCATCTAATGGCAGCCAGTACGGCAGAATGTTACCATTCACACGCTTTGCGGAGCCCACTGCAACTAAAATAATGGATGAAATCCTGTTTTAAATTATGTGAAACTGTCATGGAAAAATACCATGACAGGAACACCTTACAGTGATTAGCATTCTTCGTATGTTTGTGAGTTCCACCTTACCTATTATCTTATTTTAAAGGGGAGCAAATCCGTGCAACATAATTCCACACTGTGAACTCCCTCCGTCTGATCTCGCACGGGCGAAAGACAGTGAAGTTAACAAAACAGTGCTCCACGACAAGCAAGAAGCCAATATCAGATTGCTTTGTTGGTGGTAAATTAAGGAGTGGATTAATCGCAGAAGATGAACTACCTCTCAGATTGTGCAGTATTGCTCGAGCATCGCGTGGTTCATATTTAGATGACGCAATTCTTCACTGTTATGATTCGACGCTACGGATAAAGATTACGATTTTCATTTCGATTCGAAGACGAAAAGTGAAATTTGGCCAAAGAGTAACTACTCTCTGTAACATACGTGTTCTAACTGACGCTATAGCCATTCGTCGCAAGGTGCGGAACCGAAAAGTGGGTATTCAATATTTCTACCGTGCCTTATGACTGAGGTAAACATTTATTAGGAGCTCAAAAGCTAAGTTAAATCGTAACATATGTTTCCTTTGATACACAAATGCCGAACACATTACTTAGAGGACATATACTTAAAATTGCGATTTTTTAATACGGCGGGACTGTTCTACCTTCCTTGCAAGTTTGCGTCGATAATTATTGCCGCTTAACATGACGTCGTAAACAGTAGGACATAGAAACAAACGCATTACAGCAAGTTTGTTATTGAGTTTGCAGAACACGTAACTTTTACTACTAAATAATAGAAAAGCACCGGAAAGAGGCCACAGATCGCAGGGAACTTTAATACAACAGAAAATACACTGCCACACGACAGAGCAGCTAACTTTGTTGACCATGAGACTCAATTCCAGATAGCTACTATCATAATTCAAATAAAAATTCCTTGTTAACTCCACAACTGCTCTTAATAGGTTTCCTAATAAATTTTAATTAAGACAGATTAATTGTGACTGTCGTGATGCACTGTCGTGCTGCACAAGTTTTAATAGCGGGGGTTTCATGTAAACAAAAGAACGGCTCTCCAACACCGAGGTGCAGCAGGAACTTCTGTAACTAAGACGCTTCACCCTATCCAAAAATCTCAGGATTCTGAATTTAGAATGTGAACGGCAACTGTTTATGCCGTAATAACTCAAGTTCCAACTACACCCAACTGCATAGATTATCTTCTTCTCGGCTAATCTTCATACTCTACAAAGTTTCACTCGAGGACGGCTGGTTTGTGGGTGCGGAGCTGGCGCGCCAAAACGTCCCGATCGGCTTGCATAGGATTCAGATAAGCCGAATTTCATGGTCAAGACATCAATGTGAACTCACTACCATGCTCCTCAAACCACTGTACCACAATTCTGTCCTTGTGACACGGACGTTATCCTACTGGAAGAAGCCATCGCTGTTGAGGAAGACATCAACGACGAGGGGTTAAAAGTGGTCCCTAACAATGTTCACGTAATTCACAGCTGTCGTGGTGCCTGCGATTACAACCGCAGGTCCCATGGAAGCCCAGGGTGATGACCCCCATAACATAAAACTGCTTCCACCGGCCTCGCCCCGTGGCACGCTGCATAGTTCAAGCATCCATTAGCCTGGATGACGGCGTACCTGGGCACGACCGACGACCTGGTTTAACAATAAACGGGATTCATCAGACCAGGCGACACGATTCCACTGATGTGGGGTCCAATCTCGATGGTCCCGTGTCCACTGCAATCATAACTGACGATGTTGCTGAGTCAACTTGGGAACACGTAGGGGTCCTTTGCTGCTGAACGCCATGATCAACGCCGTGCGCTGAACGGTGTGCTCCAAAACAGTTGTGCTTGCGCCAGCACTGTACTCTATCGTCAGCTCTGGCGCAGATCGCCGCCTATCTAGCCTTAGAGAGCGGGTAAGCCTCCGTTCCCTGTGTTCTGTGTTGAGGTATGGACGTCCAACTGCTTGTCGCCCATTCGTGGTTTTAACAGGTGCTAGCCGAGCCTGCAGGTTTCGCTGTTGCATTTGACTCCGAATGATACTTGTGCAACGTTCTCAGTACGTTGCAAGTGTCAGTCGTGGTCAGAGCAGTGTTCCGTGTAGTTGTGAATGCATTAGGTCAGAGTCAAGTGAATTCGAACGTGGGCAACCTGTTGGCGCTCATATGGTGGGTGCTTCCGTAACCAAGGCAGGCGAAGTGATTGGTCTTTCAAGTGGCACCGTTCCGAAGATTTATATCACTCACAGGGAAAGCCCAAAAACATCATCCGCTAGGTAATAACACAGACATAAAGTGTGTGTTGTGTGATCGTGACAGAAGGTCATTGAAGAACGGTCGAGTATCTACGGACAAGTCGATACACGTGCCCGTTTATTTTGGCTGCTCTTCCAATGAGCGAAGTTTCTGGGAAATTGGTTATGACACCTGCCGTGTTCTCCTTAGGAGATGAACGAGTTGGCACAAGAGCGTAAATCATGGCGACATGGCGGTAGATTGATGAAGCCACCCTCTACCCTCCCCCACCAACCAAAACTCAAAACTAAAAATAATAATAATAATAATTGGACTATTCATCAGAAATGGTCTCTATATGAGCATTCAGGGCATTTTGAAAAATGAAGGACTTTCGCACTGTCTGAAACTTTCACGAGATTCCTCCCTCTCTCACCAACCGCTTCCCCACCACTTACACGAAACCACGAAAAGAATGTCTGCGACATCCCCGCTAGTAATTTACAGAAAGGAATGGTCTCCTGTCAATCGTTTGACAAGTGCTTACTTGGCGGGAGCCACAGAAGCAGCACAGACCACTGGAGACTTTCCGTGCACTGTGCTTTTTTCCTGGAGTACGTTGCTCCTGAGCAGACCGCTACCTCGCCCCTCTCCTGCGAGCAAGTAAGGTGTTAACGAACGAGGTCCGGTGCGGGGAAAGGGTGGCAGGAACGCAAAGCTTTAATGCCGCGCGGACGAGTAAAAACGAATTACTGGTAATTGAGAGAAAATCGCGTCGCGTATCTTCGTGATCCCCAGTGAAAAAGTAATCCGAGCGCTACAAAATTGCAGATCCAGAGTTCCATTAAGCCGTGACACGCACGCACAAATCATTTACCTGGCCGTGTATTAAAAGTCAGCGCAATTCAAAAATTTTCCGCGGGATGGATTTTTAATATAATTTCGGATTCCGTTGTCTCTCGAACAATCTGCTGTTCGTTACCTCGAATAATCAACGCCCAACTTTCGCGGGAACTTTCAATTACTCGTATATCGCAGACTGGAGGAAAAATTTTACAGGCAGCTTTTAATCGAAAAATATGCCGTAAAACAGTCGTTAATCGAAGATCGCAAATCATTCTGCCAAAGTCTGAAATTATTTCGCCGACGTAGGAAAACGTAAATTTCGTGTAATTTTATTAGGGGATGCGGCGTCTCTTGCGCAACACAGACGTGTGTCGGCAGGTTACCTTCGTAATGTGCAGCGTCCACGCATTATGAATTTGCATGTCAGCGCACGCGGGAATACGCGAATTTCAGCTGACAAACGAACTACATTATTTTGGAAAAAAATAGTGCCTCGGTGCATAAAACCTTTAACAACTACTCTAAAATTCCGTTTTGCGTTTATTTATACACGGTTTAATAGCAGCTGCATTTGGGCTGCCGGCCGATGTACTATTCATTGGCTGTTGCATAAAATCATATCACCACCGTTCAAACATGAGCGTCACATTGAACCAACAACAGGGTTACCGAGAAGCCACCTGAAACAATTTCCTTGATACTATAGGTGGACCGCGTGCCATTTTTAATTCGTGTACGACTTTCACAGAGGCTGTGCTAGGTGGTACTATCTGCAAAACATTGAAAGTTGATGCAGTATTATCTGAGTTGAGCTGGGAAGACGTTTATACCTTATTATATCGTATTATACGGCCTACAAGACGCACTTTTTTCTTCGAAAAATTGCCTGGAAAATTCTGGTGCGTCTTATACTCGAAATTAATATAAAAATGATCAGTGTTTGATTTAAAATCCCCGCCAGTTTTAAAAATGGCCATACATTCAATGCCGCGGAAAACCTCTCTCTATCTGGCAACAATGGATTCAACTGGCAGCAGTAGTGCACCGATGCGACGAACATAAATTGACAGGAGTCACAAACTTCCTAACAATTTCTCCCTCTCGCCTCACCATCACAAACCCACAACACTTTCTAGCCTATGATTCTCACTGAAGTTTACGGTGCCAGTGAACTTGAATTGAAAGTGATTTGTGCTACACGTAAAAGTACCATATTTTTTTTAGTAACTGGTTTCGTATAGAAAACAATAAAGGGTATTCATGCGATGCGGGCTATAAATTGAAAGTAATGGCATACTCAAAAGAACAGGGAAACAGAGCAGCTGAGAGGCATTTCGCCCCTCCATCAACAGAAAAATCCATTCCCGACTAGCAGGCTAGTAAAGAAGAATTGAAAAAATATGAGGAAGACTAAATGTGCAAATAGAGAACTGAACGCAAAACGGCCAAAACTAGAAGCTGACGTATTGAAATGGATTCAAGGACACCGTCAAAATGGCATTTGGAATAAAAACAAAAATGATTGAAATACACACTCGTAAGCTAGCGCTACAGTGGAACTTAACAGACTTTACGGGTGGAGTTCGTTGGTGCTACAGGTTTATGAACCGTCATGGGTTTTGCATGCGAACCAAAACCTGAATATCTGAGAGAATGCCACAAGAGTATGAAGAGAAAATATTATCTTTCCACCACTTTATTAGTCGACACCGAAAGAAAGTCAGTGTGGAACCAAGCCAATAGCGAATATGGATGAAACTCCTCTGACATTTGATGTGCCGAGTAACAGAATTGTTGCCATGAAATGTGCTAAAACTGAAACTAAAAAAACAAGTGGACACGACAAAATACGCTACACTGTTGTCCTTTAATGTCGTGCTGTCGTTACTAAACTTAATCCAATGATCCTTTTCAAGCGCAAAACAATGCCAAAACCTGAAATACCGCCAGGTGTTATTGTCCACGTACTTGACAAGGGTTGGATGAACGAGGCTGGTATGAAATATGAACTAACTAAGTGTGGGATAGAAGGAAAGGTGCTTTATTGAAGAAAAAGTGTATATGAGAGGGGAATGGAACAAATGATGGATGAAACTCAACATCAATTCACGCCGAAGCGAGCTTTAAAACGATCTGCAATCAAACAAGTGTGTCAGGGATAAAACAGTCGTGGTCTAGAGTGAGAGATGATATTATTGTTAAATCTTTCAAGAAGTGCGTCGTACGTAACGCTGTCGATGGCAGTGAAGACCATCTTATTTATGAAGAGGGCAAGGATAACGACGAAGAGGAGGAAGAAGAAGAAGAAGAAGAAGAAGAAGAAGAAGAAAGTTCAGATGACGATTTTCAGGGATTTTAAAAGTCCGTTTGGTTTCATAAATTAAGAATATTTTTTTGTCTGGCTTTGCAATCTAATAATAAAAATGGTAAAAATGTTATTTTAAAAATCTTAAAAACTAAGGTGTGTCTTATAGTCCGTAAAATAAGGCATTTGCTGTGTTGTCCCCGAAAAATCCTGCCCTTACTCTTGCACTCATAGTCTTGTTGTTAATTTTTCATACTTCAAGGTCTTGGAAATGCTCCGAACAATCAAAAAATTTTCAAATGTGTGTGAATTCCTAAGGGACCAAAATTCCGAGGTCATCGGTCCCTAGGCTTACACACTACTTAAACTAACTTAATGCTAAGGACAAAACACACACACACACACACACACACACACACACACACACACACACACACACACACAGGGAGGACGTGAACCTCCGGCGGGAGGGGCCGCACAATCAGTGACGTGGCACCTCTGAACAATCAAAGTGAGCTGTTCGAGTTGAGGGGAACGTTGTATTCTTACTAAAGAGTCACGAGTCCTCGGTTTTCGTGGCCCAGTATGCTCACACCGAGCAACAAAACAAACATAAAGCTACACACATCAAAAAAGTTTTACATCACCCCGGTTCCCAGAACTCCAGAAGATACACACTACTGACTGTGGATATTGTATCACAGACACAGTCTCTTCGACTGGCCCAAAGATGTAAACAACCATGCATGAGTAGCGCCTATTAGACGGAGGGGGTCCGACAGCTGATCACCTCCAGTCATTCCACCAGAAATAAGGTACACGGCTCGAGTTGTATGTAGTTCAATCATGCCTAGACGGTGAACAGCGCGGTTCCATCGCGTCCGCATTGTTACTTTGAGCCAGGAAGGGCTCTCAACAAGGGAAGTGTCCAGGCATCTCGGATTGAACCAAAGCGATGTTGTTCGGACATTCAGGAGATACAGAGAGACAGGAACTGTCGATGACATGCCTCGCTCAGGCCGCCCACGGACTACTACTACTACTACTACTACTACAGTGGATGACCGCCACCTACGGATTATGGCTCGTGGGAACCCTGACAGCAACGCCACCATGCTGAATGATGCTTTACGTGCATCACAGGACGTCGTGTTACGACTCAACTGTGCGCAATAGGCTGCATGATGCGCAACTTCACTCCCGACGTCCAAGGCGAAGTCCATCTTTGCAACCACGACATCATGCAGCGCGGTACAGATGGACTTCAACAACATGCCGAATGGACCGCTCAGGATTGGCGCACGTTCTCTTCACCAATGAGTGTTGCATATGCCTTCAACCAGACAATCGTCGGAGACGTGTTTGGAGGCAACCTGGTCAGGTTGAAAGCCTTAGACACACTGACTAGCAAGCGTATCAAGGTGGAGGTTCCCTGCTGTTTTGAGGTGGCATTACGTGGGGCCGAAGTGCGCCGCTAGTGGTCATGGAAGGCGCCGTAACGGCTGTACGATACGTGAATGACATCCTCCGACCGATAGTGCAACCATATCGGCAGCATATTGGCGAGGCATTCGTCTCCATGGACGACAATTTGCGCCCCCATCGTGCACATCTTGTGAATGACTTCCTTCAGGATAACGACATCGCTCGACTAGAGTGGCCAGCATGTTCTCCAGTCACGAACCCTCTCGAACATGCGTGGGATAGATTGTAAAGGGCTGTTTATGGACGACGTGATCCACCAACCACTCTGAGGAATCTACGCCGAATCGCTGTTGAGGAGTGGGACAATCTGGACCAACAGTGTCTTGATGAACTTGTGGATAGTATGCCACGACGGATACAGGCGCGCATCACTGTAAAAGGACGTGCTGCTGGGTATTAGAGGTACTGGTGTGTACAGCAATCTGGACCACCACCTCTGAAGGTCTCGCTGTATGGTGGTACAACAAGCAATGTGAGGTTTTCATGAGCAATAGAAAGGGCGGAAATGATGTTTATGTTGATCTCTATTCCAGTTTTCTGTACAGGTTCTGGAACTCTCGGAACCGAAGTGATGAAAAACTTTTTTGATACGTGTATTTAGTCACCGAAGCTGGGAAACACATGCGCTATCTCTTTCAGGTAATCCATCTATCTGTTTTCATGACCTTTACACACATGCGGAGTCTAGAGAAGAAATAAAAAAAAACTGTACAATGTTCGTCGTAACAGCCGTCGTGCAAAATGTTGATCATTTACTTACGAGAAGAACACAGCAAGTGCCGTAACCCGATTTTCCAGGAACTTCGCTCAGTGGAACCCTAGTCAGAATAAACGAACACGTGACATGGCTTATCCGTACATAACTGAAACTTTCTGAGAAAACGACGGTCAAAGTTTTCGACGTAATTCAGATGCGTTTTAGTGCATGTTACTCTGCCGAAGTGGTGGCGGAGTGGCTAGCGTCGTAACATCTCTTTTTTTTTTGCACCCCATCTTCGAAAAGTGATTATTGCTTTTCTTTTATTTTATTCATTCATCTACCCATGTTCACAGAAGGTCACTAAACGAATGTTTCTTTACACTTTAGCTGATAGAAAGGCGTCAACTTAACTGCAAAATTAAAATTGCGTTTCACAATAAGTGTCGCACATTTATTACATAATAAATGTATGTTTTTTTCATGCGTTACAATCTTTTCAAATTCTGATGTTCTTATACTTCATTCTTATATCAACTCTTAAATTAATTGTTACATTTTATTCTGATGTTTATGGTAGAGGAAGAGTTGGTGCATTCCCTTGGGAGATACCGATCGTAGGAACATTCGAAACATGAAAATTCCGAACACCACGAGCAATGCGAGAAACCCGGCGGGCCACAATGACATTTCTTCGTATGAATCGCACTCGGAGAAAGAAACGTCGTTAATACTACTGAAGATTTCACGCGTTGGCAATAATTTCGCGACAAACCACCCATAGCCGATCACTTAAGCGACAACTGGCGCTTGCAACTGATCTTGAATCAAAATACACAGCAGGAATTTTACAGAAAACAATTCCAAACAATTTTCTCATTCATTTATTTTTTAAATTTATTCACCAGTCATACAATTAGTAGATGAATATGGACAACGTTATTTCAGTATACATTGGAAAACATTTGTGTACTGATCTTCTACGGACATCGGCAGATAAATGAAAAACAAAAATAACAATTGTGATTGGGTGTCGAACATGGGGCACAGAAGTGTCAAGGCGCCACGCTAGCCAGTTTGGCACCGCTTCAGTTGAACTACCTACTCGCTAAAAGGTACATAAGGTACCGCGAAAATTTTGACCGTCGTTTTCTCGGAAACAGTTAAGGATCTCCGGATAAGCCGAGACATGTGTTCACTTGACTCCTCTACCACTAAGTGAAGTTTCTGAGAAATCGGGTTTTGGCACTTGCCGCGTTCTCCTCGTTAGTGATAAGGTACAAAACAAACCAGTATTTCCGTGATGGATTGGTGAGGATTTAAGGCATGGATGCAACTACGTCGAAGAGATTGTCCAGGCAAGATACTGTGCATTATTTAAAAAGAAACAAAGAAGATTTAATTTCTAGGTGCCGGGAAAAGTTGAAACTAAAGCATACGACTGAATAAATATTTGATATTATTGACCTAAAGAAAATTCTCTTATCTCAAAAGTGAAGATGCTGAAAGGAAAATAGGGAGTAGGAGATAGGATAAGGAAGTAAGGACAGAAATACAGACATAAAGAAAAAATAGTATGTAAAGAGTTTGTTCTGCAATAGTCTGCACTGGGAGACTCTTCATCAAGGACGTGTAAAATGACCTGAAGGACCTCCACGAGAGTTGTGACGAGATGGTCATTAGACAAATGATTGAAAAAAACAAGGGGTGGAACACACATGGCCATATTGGAGGCGGTAAGCAACTGTTTTCCTCCGACCTGAGAAGCGGTTCATTCGAGCAGTTGAAGGAAACTGTAAGAAAAGCTGTTTTCACATACACAAACAGCGCCAGAGCTCTTCAGGTCACTAACTGGCACAAAAATCTTAGGAGGTACCGAAGATCGACCCCGAACATTTTATTCGGACATTTGCTAGGTATCCCCTCCGGCCAATGACAGGCTTTAGATAATTTTCTACGACTATAAAATTGTGTAACATGTAGTCGTTTCAGCTAGACGTTTACAGTGTGAATCACAATTGATGACGCAACCGCACACAGCTGGAAGTACAAGATACTAAAAGCAAAAAAGTGTCAGTAAACGTGGGCTCTAAAATGCATAGCTTAGAGGAATGATCACTTCTTCATCTTTGATACGGTGAAATAAATCTCTTCCACTGCACGATCTCTGCTTTCCATATTTTGAGAAGCAATAGTATGGATTAAAACAAGAGAAAAATGTCCAGTAAACATGGGTTCTAAAGTGCGTACCTTAAGAGCTGTGAGGACTTACTCGTCTTCGTTACTGTGAAACACATCTCTTGCACAAAACAAGTACTGATAGCTCTTAAGGTATGCGTTTTAGAGCCAAATCCACTATAAGGCTTTTTTTCGTCTACTGTCGTCCACTTTTTACGTAACCGTTTACTTATTAACTATGGTACACCCTGTATGTTAGTGCAGTGTGATGGAAACGCTATATTCGAAACTGTAAATTAATCTAGATATCAATATTATGTCAAATATACAGCTATTACCAACTTCAACATGACGTTGGAGAAACTATAAAAAATTAAGATGTGACTTACGTAGGAATGAGGTCGGCTCTCACACTTTTGAAGGTATACGCATGTGTTCAAAAGCCAGAAACCCAGCAAGAATGTCCGCGCCTGTTAGTTGCAAATGCTTATATTAAGCATCTCCATCTATACTCTGTAAGACTCCTTTAGATGCATGTTGAAGAGTACCTTCTGTACCACTGTCATTTCCGCCTCTTTTCATTCCTATTCGCCAATGGAACCTGGGAAGATTGACTGTGGATAAGACTCAGAATGAGGTGTAATTTCTTCGAACTTCTCATCGTGGTCATTTCGCAAGACATGTGTGAGAAGAAGTAATAAATTACCCGATTCCTCCCGACGCTGCAAAACGCCTCTCCTGCAGCGTCTGCCACTGGAATTTCTCGAGGATCACCGCAACGCTATCGCATCTACTAAAAGGTCCCGTGACGAAACGCGCCGCTCTTCGCTCTAACTTCTCTCTCTCTCTCTCTCTCTCTCTCTCTCTCTCTCTCTCTAGTATTTATCCAAACTGATATGCGTCACAGAATGATGATAGAAATTCAAAAATTGGCCGAAGAGGTGTGTTGTAAACCGGGTCTTTCGTGGATGGATTAAATTTCCTTAAGATTGTTCCAATGCGTCTCAGCTTGGTATCTGCTTTTCCTACAATTAGTACCACTTTAGGTCACTCCAGAGGTAACTCCTAGGTATTTTACAGTTGTTGTTTACAGTGATTCATCACCAACATCATAATCGAAAAGCACCGAATGTCTTCGCCTATTTGTGTGTAATGTGTAAAATTTATTTACAATTGCTAGTCCATGCGCCAATCTCGATCCTCTGCACGCCCTTTTGCATTTCGCTACAGTCTTCCGGCAGTATGACGTTCCCACAGACAACGGCAATTTTCTGAAGTTATCCACTTGGTCACTTTTACAGATTGTAAATAGTAACGGCCGTGTAACACATACTTCTAGTACTCCCGAAATTATTTATACATTTGCCTATTTCGTCCACTTAATAACGACGTGTCGAGTTCTATCTGCTAGTAATGTCTGAATCCATTTAGAAGTCTGGCCTAACGCTTGGTAATCTAGTATTTTTGTTCGCTAAACAACAGTGCGGAACTGTATAAAAACGTTTCCGGAAGCAAAGGAACAAAGCAGATGTGCCGATAAGCACGGTTATACCTACTGGGTGCTACTGGACTCATCCAGGCGAATATCCAACAAATCTTTGAGCACAGTCTCCTCCTATTAAACATTAATTTCACTCATAAGGATGTCAATAACTTGCGTCCCTTTCCTGCACAAGACAGTACTTAACTGAAGATATACAAACTAGAAGAGGCCTCGGCCAGGTTACACGTGTCGTATAATCTTGGCAGGCAGCACACGGCTCGAGGTAGATGGAAATAATTGGTATGGTCTACCCCTCTGTAGTATTTCGACAGTATTAAATTAGACTACCATTACAGTACTGTTCTGACATATATATCTGCAAGTATTTGTAAATATGACGACAGCAAACAGAAGAAAAAAACATCTCTTGCCAAGAAATGAAAGTTCAAATTACGACAACAGAAAAAAAATCTCGCAGTGCCTCCCCCCGAGAAACAGGCAACGCCAGTGGACTAAAGCTCTTAAAAACTCTGCACATACAGCCACGCGCGGCATAAAAAATCACAAACGAGCGGAATGGCGCGTTACCCCGACGCCGGCTGGCGTGTACTATACAAGGGCAGCCGCTCGCCTAGCGCCGTTTCCGTACTCCGGCCACATTATTTGTGGCTGCTGTTACGAATTAAAATGCCGCCATCGAGTCACCGGTCTCGATAAATCAGGGACATCCGATACCGCACAGGTGACGTACCGCGGCATTTTAAACAATTGTCCGTGTAAATGTTTACAGCAAATAGCCTGATTCCGCGGAAAACGAGCGCCCAGCGGCACACACCAGCGACACAGCCCGCCGCCCCGCCACGTGCGCTAGCGCAATGAAAGCGGCCCTGTGCACACACGTGTGGGCACGTACTTTCAAAACATCCGACACTTAAGTGTATAATTACAGACTGATGACATATTTCGAGACAACAGCTGCTCACAAAAGAATTTATAGCGTAATCGTCTACGTGATTCATTCGCCAAACATAGCCCATTTTATATGATTCAATCGTCGGTTCTTGGTGAAACACCGTATATTGTACTAACTAAACGAAATACTTTTTTAGCCTTGTTTCACGAACTTTATTATTACTGTACGACCTACATTTCTAGCACACAACTGGTCCCACAGATTAGAACCAAGCAAAGATATACATGTTAACTTTTTAATCAACCGAGTCTTGACTTAAACTGTATACTTTATCTCTGTTGACAATTTTAACAAAATTAGCTAAGAATTTACAAAATTAATTAGAACAGCATTACAGCATTTAAAATAACTATGACATCACATACACTAGAGTAGGGCTATACACAGGAATAGTACTCGTTTGTTATGTGAATGAAGTCGTATGGGTTGCAATATTGTCTACAAGAGGTAAATAATTTCGTTCAGTAATGAATGTAGGGACAAACAAATCTGATTCTTAATTTCTAAAACTGCTAGCAAAAATGTTCATAAGGAAGTGAGAGACTGATTTTCTTAAGATTGAACCACTGACAACACAAGCGTATTGGTACATGTATGTCGATCATATTTTCTGCGTGTAGAAAGGTTTCACTATGTAACTCCACAAGTTCATAGAAAATATGAATCAATAGCAAACTAGCATATAGATCAGTATGAAGTTATGGGGTTCCAACATTTGTTTCCTAGACATCAGCTTATAGATAAGAAATTGCAACCATAAATTTACCGAAAAGACTCCTTCCTTTAAAAATCCTACAAACATGCCAAATACCTCCACATGATCCACCATATCCTTTCTATCCCCATGTCTAAAGAAAATAGTGATCAGGAACTCATTAATATAAAAGATAGCCATAAATAACGAATTTGATTCCAACATTGACACAATTTTCAATAAAAAACTAAAGTAGTACGCCAGGTCTCCGCCCCCCCCCCCCCCCCCCCTGCGAATACCGTGCATAGAGCGAGAAGGAAACGGTGCAGTTTACCTTTTATAGGTAAAAATTCAAATAGGATACGCAACACTTTATAAGCAAAGAGTTCTTCTGTGCTTTTTAATGTCCCCAAACAGTATGTACATGTCTGTTCAGTTCATAAGATAAACAACCAGAAGTCACGAAGAGTGGGATTTGTAAGATAATCTGCCAAGAGTGTTCGTGTTGCTTTGTTGCACACACTAGGAGGTCAATCTGCAAAAGCTCGCAGAACACCATGGAAGTTGAAGATTAAAGAAGCCATATTAATCCTTCGCATAAACGACCTACAAGTAGAGGGAAATAGCAAAGCTGACTCAGTGCGAAATTTTAGAAATTAAGACACAGACGTCCATATATCAACATTTATTACTGAAAGAAAAAACTCAATTCAATTATTGGTCCCTTTTAGACAATATTGCAACTCCTATATAGAAGAACCTATGATTAGTCATAGTTATTGTAAATGCTGTCGTAACGAATTTTGCAAATCCATGGGTAATTTTGTCAAAAACGTCAACAGCGATAACTTTTACAGTTTAAGTCAACAATCCATAGATTACAAAGCTGACATGTTTATCTTTCCTTACTTCTCATCTTTGCTGTCAGTTACGCACTAGAAGCTGGTACAACCCCGAAACTGGGCCGTAAAGTAACAATAAGTTTGTGAAATATGAGTACAAAAGTGTTTCGTTTATTTAATGCAATAGTCCTGCTTGCTGTACTGATGTAAACTGTAATAATTTATATACTGGAATACTGCCGGAGCTCTTAAATGGAAAGTACCCTCCCGTCCGCGACAGCTGTTCTGTAACTACTTTACATGGACCTTCTTCCCTCATATCCGTAAATTATTCGCCATTGGAACAGTTCAATAGACATAGAGTAGGAGACAGTTGCACATATGCAGGTTGAAGCGTTTTATTAGACTGCTATTTAACGGTTGATTTACAAATCCACATATATGCAATACAAAGCTAACAGTATTACATTCCCATTCTAAAATAAAAAAAGTTGAGATTGCAATAAAGATGGCTGGTCTTCCTTATTAACACTTCCTAATGTGATATGTTGAGTAGTCTGCTGTGCATATAACAAACGAGAAGAAAACATCAGTGCACCACCCACAGCAGACTACTGTTAAGACGAGATTCAAGATGAACTGTACATTGAACGGACAAAGCCAAATACCCCGCCAGCATATTTGCTCAACTGAACTTGTAGCCGCACCTCGGGGCTGTTAAGAAAATTAACTATAGTGGAAGGATAACAGAATGTCACTGCTACAGCATAAAGGTCACGCCTGGTGGTCTAGCGGTAAAGTGTGTACCTGGAAACAGAAAGGTCGTGGGATCGAATCCCAGTCGGAACACTGATTTTCAAACTAACATTAACCTCTCAATAGGATCAGATTCGCCAGAAACGACATGTGGTTCGATTCCACTTTGAACAGTACGTCCCCTTTCCCTGTCTGGATAACCGGGATAGGTCAGGGACACGCGAGTAGCCGAAGTGGCGACCAACGGAAAGATCTGCTACAGGCCACTGAGCCACATAAGTGTTTTATTATTATTACCAGCAGAAAGAAGTCAAACCTCTCCTTTCCTCAGTTACACGTTCTCTTCAACTCGACATAAATACTGACACAAAAGAAATGTGTGTAAACCAACAAAACGTATCAAAGTACCGATAGATGTTAGAAGATCCAACGGCGATATAGCTCAGCCCACAAATGCAATCTACGTGGATATCTACAAGCATACACAGTTAAGTTGGGATGTCGGTATGGAGTAAGGGGGCAAAGAAGCAAACTCCAAGTATCAGGCCATTACACACTTAACACCACTCCACAGGCTGAAACAAAATGCAGTAAAACTAAATACTCACTTATGAAGCCAAGATTTTTCAAATGATGTTCAAAATGAAAGCTTATTACTGTAACGCTACGTGCACGACAGAACATAACAATGCAAACAATTAATACTCCTCAGTCGTCTCGAAAACAAGTAAATATAAAAAAACCTGAAACTGACAGGCAAAGAAATACCAACAACAGAAGTCGCAGGCAAAATCATGAAGCGAGATGTCGCACACAACGAACTGAAAGGGCAAAGATTACGCAACAGGACGTCAAAATATAGTAAACAGATCTATAAAACAGACGAAACGACTGCTAGAGCCCAATGTTTTGAGACTCAAATAAAACCAGAATCAGCAAAAACATGGCGTTTCCACAGATGACAAATAGTACACGAAAGTATTTGCCTTATTGATTACTAAGGCGATCATGCTTTCTTATCTGTATGGATCTTGATGCAAAATGAAGCTATAATGCATATAAAAGTCTGGATGCAGGAAGATAAGTTTCACCTTGACGATAATGAATGAATTCGACCGTATACAACTCCTATAAATTCACATGCCTTGGCAACAGATAAATCCAACTGGGTAAGAACAAACAGGTTAGACTCGTTTGGCTGGTTATGTGTACAGTTGTTTGTTTGTTTTATATATTGCAATGACTTGGAACGAGTTAGTTTGCAGACTGCTTAGCACAGTGCGTATTTAAATACCGTATCTGCTGGTTCACATGTGATTATACACGTGATATTATGTAGGTAAACATATTTTGCCTAGCAACAGTGTTAAGAATGCAATTCTTTTGTAAGTACAAGAGAAGGAGTGGCTCAAAGAAATTTCTTTTCACCATGTTTTCGAACTAAGCTTTTTCATATTAAGGAACCGTGTACCACCGGATTAGGGTAAAATTTTCGATGGCTGTGGCATTCATTTCCCTCTGATCTAAAGACAGCTCTAATGGAGTAACGGTCAATTATTCCCTCTGAACAGTGACCACTTACTGCAAATATCCCAAGATTATGCAGTTTGGTACAATCGGTAGACTACATTACACTTTACCCCAGCGCACACTTTGGTGCGACGAAATTTTCCTTCCACAAGACGAGCTATCGCAGAATATAACAACATAAAACAACAGCAGGGAAAGGAATCGATGTAGGGTTGCGAACGGATACTCGAAATTAACTGCTCCCGAACGATAAGAAATGAGAAGAATCTCCACAGAACCGCAAGTAACGGAATGGACACATGTTAAGACAACAGGAAACAATTTACACGGTACTTCTTGACCACGATATTACTGCACTCGGCCTCGCGTGGCTGTTATCGGAGACAGGCGGTGACGTTCCAGTAAACAAGTACAGTGGTGACCGAGGAAAACTCATCGTGCATATACCTACAAGTGCTCCAGCGTCTTCCCATGAAATACAGCGATAAAAACTCTCGATAAGCGGAACCGACGCGCAATCACTCTCAGGTGCAATAATACTGTGGTCTACGAATACTAGAGGGAGACGTAGAGGGCAAAAATTATAGGGGAAGACAGATACTGGAATACGTACAACAAATAATCAAGAAGGTTGAGCGTAGGAGTTAATATGAGATAAAGTGTTATCATAGGAGATGGAGTCATGGCAGATTGTATCAAACGAGTCAGAAGGCTGGTGACAAAAAATGCATAAGTTTCTGAACTGAATTAAACTATGTAATCAAAAGCATCCGGACACCTGACTGAAAATGACTTACAAGTTCGTGGCGCCCTCCATCGATAATGCTGGAATTCAATATGGTGTTGGCCCACCCTTAGCCTGATGACAGATTCCACTCTCGCAGGCATACTTTCAATCAGGTGCTGGAAGGTTTCCTGGGGAATGGCAGCCCATTCTTCACGGAGTGCACAACTGAGGAGAGGTATCGATGTCGGTGGGTGAGGCCTGGCACGAAGTCGGCGTTCCAAAACATACCAAAGATGTTCTATAGGATTCAGCTCAGGACTCTGTGCAGGCCAATCCGTTACAGGGATTTTATTGTCGTGCAACCACTCCGCCACAGGCCGTGCATTATTAACAGGTGCTCGATCCTGTCGAAAAATACAAATGCCTCACCCGAATTGTTCTTCAAAAGTGGGAAGCAACAAGTTGCTTAAAACATCAATATAGGGCTGTGCTGTGATAGTGCCACGTAAAAGAACAAGTGGTGCAAGCCCCCTCCATGAAAAACACGACCACACCATGCCACCACCGCCTCCGAATTTTACTGCTGGCACTACACACACTGGCAGATGACGTTCACCGGGCATTCGCCATACCCACACCCTGCCAATGTTTACGCTCCTTAGACCAAGATGTGTCGTTTGGCATTTACCGGCGTGATGTGTGGCTTATGAGCAGCCACTCGACCATGAAATCCAAGTTTTCTCGCCTCCCGCCTAACTCTCATAGTACTTGCAGTGGATCCTGATGCATTTGGAATTCCTGTGTGATGGTCTGCTTATTACATATTACGACCCTCTTCAACTGTTGGCGGTCTCTGTCAGTCAGTCCGCAGCTCGTGGTAGTGCGGTAGCGTTCTCGCTTCCCGCGCCCGGGTTCCGGGGTTCGATTCCCGGCGGGGTCAGGGATTTTTCTCTGGCTCGTGATGACTGGGTGTTGTGTGATGTCCTTAGGTTAGTTAGGTTTAAGTAGTTCTAAGTTCTAGGGGACTGATGACCATAGATGTTAAGTCCCATAGTGCTCAGAGCCATTTTTCTGTCGGTCAACAGACGAGGTCGGCTTGCACGCTTCACTATCACATCACAAACAGTGGACCTAGGGATGTTTAGGAGTGTGGAAATCTCGCGTACAGACCTATGATACAAGTGACACCCAATCGCCTGACCATATTCGAAGTGCGTAAGTTCCGCGGAGCGCCCCATTCTGCTCTCTCACGATGTATAATGACTACTGAGGTCACTGATATGGAGTAGATGGCAGTAGGTGGCAGCACAATGCACCTAATATGAAAACCATATGTTTTTGGGGGTTTCCGGATACTTCTGATCACATAGTGTATTTAAGAAGTTGCATAATGTGTGTATTTTAAAATAAATTCTCGCCACTGTGTAAACCTACATAAAATCAGAATCTTTCATAATGCGATTAGCCAGGAACACGGTCGGTATTTCAAATTTATGGGTGGGGGCGTGCGTATGTGTGTGTGTGTGTGGGGGGGGGGGGGTTCTCTATACAGGATATGTAACAAGCCTCAATATTTTTTAATAGAAAATTCGATTAAACTTTATTTCCACAGCCACTTTCAATGAAACTTCTTTATTCACAATATCACTTTCGGAACTAACGATAAAAGTATCACCAAGAAAAAATTCCGTAGTCAACTTAGACAATATACAACTTAGACAATATACGACAATCTTAACAACTTAACTAGGTCTGAAACCAGTGAGTAGAGTGAGTCACTAAATGTGGCTGTGGAGAGAAACTGTAATCAAACATCTCTCACTACAATAGACTGGGGGCCTACAAAGACTCACGAAAATGAATTAAAGGGGTTAAACTTAAAATCCCCATTGATACGCTCTGTCATTACAGTCGTCACTTGGAGACAGTCGGTCGGATGACCGCTGTTGAAGCCTGTGGGCCTGCCACTCTTCGCGTCATCGCTGGATGCAGACGAGGCTCGGCAGCAGAACGCCCCGTCTCTCCTAGAATAAAACCCGTAAAAATGCATCTGTTCGGCCATTGTCCACGTAACCTCCCATGGGTGCGACGCACAATTACTGTGACATGAAAAGCAATTTCCTGTTCTGACTAAAATAATTTTGACAATCGCGACCGTTCTAATTGAGTGTGTTACAAACTTAATTCACGATAAATTGGAAATATTAACATATGTCGGTCCATTCTGAACGGCGCCGCGCGGTATGAGCCGGTTCAATGCTTAATTAATTAGAAAGATGTTGCCAAATGTTTGCCGCGCAGCGTCCCCCGCCCCCCTCCCCCCGTCACACTCGCACTCACCATACTCGTTCGGCGCGCCTCTTGCTCGACAGGATTTCTCTGCAGACTTTCAGCGATCGTCACCAATTTGGAACAAACGATAACTTATCTCATTATGGCTTCTACCGATTCATCTTCCAACAACAGTCGTGAAATTTCTCAAAAAATGTCCTTTCTTCCGTCACACATGCGAACATCCATTTTCAAATACGGTGTGTTCAGATCAACATGTACATACTGTTATGCACGATCAAAAATCTGTACATACTACTATCAGAATAAAACACGCTTCTGGTAGCGTCTCACCTCAGGGTTTTTGCGAGGTCAAAATCACTTACTTGCAAGTCACATGATGAAAAACAATTCTCACTTTTTGGGGCGCGATACAGATTTAAAATATATATATATTTAGTAAATAGCGTGAAAGCGTCTGGGAGGTGCTCATCCAACACCAGCAGCAGATGCTACTTCTGAGGCGTTGTCCATCATAGTGTGGTTTACTGTTAAAATTTAGACAGCGTACATCCCAGGATGATATAGTGTTTCCACTTATGTGGATTCCGCGAAACGACAATGAACGTAAGATTTAAGAGATTCGAGCTTACAGTGAGGCATACCAGCAATCGTTCTTCCTGCGAACTATTCGCGACGAGAACAAGAAATGGGGGTGGTGTGTGGGGGTGGGGGTTTGGGGGTTGTGACAGTGGTACACAACGTATCCTCTGCCATACGCCGTAAGGTGGCTTGCAGAGTTTACATACATCTGTTGTAGAATTATGGAACATTTTTTACCCTCAAGAATTATGAACTCTTTGGAAAATGAACATCTCCTCTATGAAAATCAACATGGATTCTGCAAACAGAGATCCTACGAGATGATCTATGAGGTCCAACGCGCAGTGGACAACGGCGCTCAGGTTGATGCCGTGTTCCTTGATTTCAGTAAGGCATTTGACACTGTCCCAGACTGCCGTTTAATGAAAAATACGAGCTTATTGGAGGAGACCTGCGATTGGATTCAGCCGGCCGCGGTGGTCGGTTCTAGGCGCTGCAGTCCGGAACCGCGGGACTGCTACGGTCGCAGGTTCGAATCCTGCCTCGGGCTTGGATGTGTGTGATGTCCTTAGGTTAGTTAGGTTTAAGTAGTTCTAAGTTCTAGGGGACTGATGACCTAAGATGTTAAGTCCCATAGTGTTCAGAGCCATTTGAACCATTTTTTCGATTGGATTCAAGACTTTCTTGCAGGTAGAACTCAACAAGACAATCTTGGGATGAGGTCCCATACTCCGAGTAGTGTAGGGGACGATGCGGGAGACCCGCACCGCTGTACTAGGCAAGGTCCTAGTGGAGGTGGTTTGCCACTGCCTCCCTCCGACCGTAATGTGGATGAACGATGATAATGAAGACAACACAATACCCAGTCATCTCGAGGCAGGGAATATCCCTGACCCCGCCGGGAATCGAACCGCAAGACCACGATCTTAACGGAACTAAATCGACAGATGTAAAGATAATACCCGGAGTACCACAGGAAAGTGTGACAAGACCGTTACTGTTTTCAGTATATATAAATGATCCAGTAGAAAACGTCGGAAGCTCTTTAAGGCTATTCGCAGGTGATGCAGTAGTTTATAACAAAGTAGCAACGCCAGAAGATAGTAAGAATTTCAGTGCCAGAAGATAGTAAGAATTTGCAGAACGACCCGCAGAGAAATGATGAATGGTGCAGACTCTGGCAGTTGACCTTGAACGTAAATAAATGTAACATATTGCGCATACATAGGAAAAGAAATCCACTGCTGAACATCTACACTATTGATGACAAACAGCTGGAGACAGCTTTGCCGTAAAATATCTAGGCGTAACTATCCAGAGAGACCTAAAGTAGAATGACCATTTAAAGCAGATAGTGGGAGAAGCAAACACCAGACTCAGTTTCATGGGAAGAATCTTAAGGAAAAGTAACTCGCCCACGAAAGAAGTGGCTTATAAGGCGCTTGTTCGCCCGATTCTTGAGTATTGTTCATCTATCTGGGATCCCTATCAGGTAGGGCTGATAGAGAAGATAGAGAAGATCCAACGAAGAGCGACGCGTTTCGTCACGGGATCGTTTAGCTGACGAGAGAGCGTGAAGGAGATGCTAAACAAACTCCACTGCAGACGTTACAAGAGAGGCCTTATGCGTCACGGAGAGATTTACAATTGAAATTTCGGGACAGCGCTTTTCAGGAAGAGTCAGACAACATAGTACTTCCCCCCACATACATCTCACGTATTAGCCACGAGTAGAAAATTCGAGAAATTAGAGCCAATACAGAGGCTTACTTACAGTCATTCTTTCCACGCACTATTCACGAGTGGAACAGGGTTGGAGGGATTAGATTACCGAAAATACCCTCCGCCACGCACCATTAGGTGGCTTGCGGAGTATGATGTAGACGTAGATGCAGATGCAAAACTAACCTAAGGACATCACACACATACATGCCCGAGGCAGGGTTCGAACCTGCGACCGTAGCATCAGCGCGGTCCCGGACTGAAGCGCCTAGAACTGCTCGGTCACAGCCGCCGGCCAGGACTTTTGACTATTTTGTGGACCAGTGGCTCGATAACGAACATACGCGAAGACACATGGAGAATTGTGTAATTGCAGTGGAAGACGTCATCGCACTAATAAGGAGGATGGAATCGAAGAATAAATACGTTAACATCGAAAGTGTGCATCTGAATGTTTGCCCATCAGAGAAAAATCTTCGCGAAGATACAGAGTACCACGGCCACCAGTCAGACCGACCAATTTTGAACTTTGATGGGAAAAGAAGAAAAAGGCAGCAATGAAGACTGGCGAAACGATTGCAAAGGCTTTAAACAAACTGATGGGAACTTAAAATCATTTCTGACTTGTGTGGCCTAAGCCCAGAAGTTACAATCACGAAGAAAAGTCAGAATCACTGAAAAATTTGTAAATACTGAAAAGTAGTTTAATATAATTAATAATAGCAAATGAGAGGCCCGTTATTTACGGAAATTACATGACCTGTGCGTACACATTTAATGCCGCATACCTCTATAAACCTACCAACAAACTGTCTGATCCCTGATACGCACGATCAGTAAGTATTTCGTTTCAAAGACGGGCGAACAAGCTATTAAGCAGGCAGTCGTAATGTTTTGGCTCCTCAATGTACGGCGCAGTCCTTACAGGGAGACTCCACCCAAAAATGTAACTTTTCTTCTACTTTGTCGATGGCAACAGAATTTTAAAATTGTGTCTATTATGTAAAGCCAGATCTTGAAGTCCATAACTTCACTGGTTTTCGAGTTCTGAATTTTTAGTATAATTTTAATGGAATTCTTGAAAACCAAATTTTGGTATTCACACAACAATTTTCACATACCGGATATTGTAGGTAAATTCACGAGAGGCAATTCAACGCTTTTGTGCATTCATTTTATGAGAAATTAATAATTTGTTTTCAGTTTTTATTTCAAGTTTAGCCTTAAATTTTCATTAATTATCAGTACATAAACGTAATGATTAAATAAAAAACATTTTAGATAATACTAAAACATAGAAGTATGCGAAAACATCAGGACTACTTCCAGGGAAAATTTAATTCAGATTCGTTAATATTTACGATAAAAATCTTGGCACTAAGCTTATAAAAGAAAACTTACCGTAAAATGGATTTTACCATTATACCAAAAAAATGTATGTTACTACAAGACACACCTATTAAAATTCACCGGCGACATAATGTTTTCCGTTCCTACTTATATGAGGCTTCCTCTTGGTAACTGCAAGATCAGAGTATCCTTCTTCTTGAAGTTTCTGAATGAAAATCTACTCACAGTCTTCTTGAGGAGATGCAGGGTAGGGATATCTCATTGTAAGCCAACGCCAACTTCCTTGAAGCTTGTTGATTGTCCTGAACAGAAGTTCAGTGTATTCTCTATATATGTATTTACAAAATCAACAGTCAAAGAACGACTGGCTGTCAACTCTTTCGCTTTAGTTTTCCTGGAAATCTTGCAACTTGTTTTTCCTAGTTTGAGTTTATGCCACATTCGGAGTAAAGGTGGTTCTGTTTAATGGTGATAGAAATCAAAACTTATCTTTGGCATCTTCCGGTGCGCCATTTCTTAGACATACTTGTAATTTCAATACAGCCAAATCATTTTGGGATCTAAAAGTAATCACTCCAACGATGTGAAACAGCCATTAAAATTTCTTTTGAAAAAAAAAAAAAAAGGAAGTTTAAGGGTGGATTCTCCTCTTAAAATGGAGGGTAACTGTTTTTAAAAGGATGAAGCACGATGCTTGAGTTATGAACTTCAAAGCGGTCAGACACATCAACATCAACGTATCAGTGTAAGATGCCTAGTCTATAGGTTTACTGTCTGCATTGGTGTCTTGTTTTATAAATGTGCTTCAGAACTTTGAACGCAGCGAAAAAATTCAGTTTACAGAAACATTACAATAGACTCTACGCAAATGATTATGCCCGCTTGGAAGACGTGCTGCGAGAAGCCCGATACGACTGAAGGAAGTATTCATCATATGGTAGCAGAGAAATAAACGTCTCAATAATTTTCATTATGAAAACACGTTTGTGTTTTCAGGAGCAGCACTCAACGAATGAATCTGCAGGTAGATTCAGTTACCATACCGTTTTTCAGCTCGGAAAGCGTTGCGCAGTTTCACCGATTATCGGGTTATGTTGACAGTGTGGAAACTCGGCTACAGCTAGAACTTTTAAGCCTACAGTGTGTCGTTTGCATGATTACATTCATAGCAAAATTAGACTCGAAGACTTCACTTTCGGTAATGTATATTTTCACGGCGTTACAAGTCTGCAGCTACGATTACGTCGATGATTAGACTTACTTGTACATGCTGCTTTTTACGCAATGAAGAGAATGAAATCCACACAGAAGCCCACTGGCAGACTTCAGCTTAAGAGCTTATGTTTGTATTATCATTATGCGAAAAGTGATACCAGACACTGATCCTTCAGCGGAAAGCAAAATAAGTAATCTTCACTGACGTTTTGTGTTTTTATGTTTAACGTTCAAATAAAATGGTAACGAAATATGAATTTGTCAATTTAAATTTCATCCTAAAACGGCAGTCATCATATGGCTGCCAACAGTCGAAAGAAATATCTTGTTTCTCACTTAGCTGGCCCCCCGTTCTTTGTATCATCAAAATCTTAAAGAGAGATGCTCAATTTCATTGTCAGCTCTCATTATATTGAATTTCATTGTCAGTTCTTATTAACACAACATTCACGAGAATAAATTTGCCACGAAACGCGTTATTGGGCCACCCTGAAGCGGTACGTGGTTGCTCTCTGCTGTGCTGAACTGCTAGACTTCTTAGTGCGCCTGTACCTATGAAAAGCCCGTTAGACCGGCAAGAGCCCCAGACTCCGTGAAAATGTAACTCCGTGCAAGTCTTCCAAGCCCGACGGTACTTAACTCTTACCATTCAACCGCTTTACGGTATCGAACGAACAAAAATAAATAAATAAATAGATAAATAAATAAATAAATAAATAACAACAGTTTTCCTTTTGAGCAATTTCCATGTAAAAAGCCGAATCAATGGCCACAATTAACGTACAATATTTTTGCTAAACTCCGTTCTGGAACAGTGTACTTTTGTACTTTTACAAAACTTTGAAAGCAATACGAGAAAGCAAATAAAAACATTCTTTACGTTATTTACTGGAACTCCCCATTTTAAGAATCGAATTACAAAAAACAATATGTGCGGGTGAACTACTCAAAAAACCAGACAAACCATAATCAACATCGGACATTTCAATCTGTGTCGAGTATACTAAGCAATAGAGCACAACACACTATCATGTTGAAATATAACACAACTGGCTAGAGAAATGAAATTAAGACATCATTTCTAATGGTGTGCTCTGTGGTCGAATAGTGGACGAAATGTTCGATTTAATCTGCTTTACTTTTGTTATAACGTGAACATTCCCTTTGAAATGGAGAGTTCTCTGCCTCGTGATGACTGGGTGTTGTGTGATGTCCTTAGGTTAGTTAGGTTTAAGTAGTTCTAAGTTCTAGGGGACTGATGACCATAGATGTTAAGTCCCTTAGTGCTCAGAGCCATTTGAAATGGAGAGAATAGGGTGTTGTACAACTATTTCGCGTTGTTCAATCACTCCCCATAGTCAAACTTGATTCACAGTCTAAGATTCTTCCATAAAGCTCTTCTCACAAGCGATGAAAGATGAAAAGAACATATCTGACGAAATTTAGTTTCTTTCGTCACTTCTTTACATGTACGTTAACAAGTGATTGCGTACCAATAATGCCACATTTCACAGCACTGATATTACAGAAAATTAGCCACACGTAGAGGAAAGCACCTACGATCGACCACACTTCCTGAAATTTGTTCTACGCTTTGTGTTCATCGTCGCATTTGGCTATTTGCGGGAAGAATAATCATTTGTTGTGTCTAAAGTCATCAACAGACAGTAATACTCTAAATTACAAAATTTTGGCACAATCTTTATTCCCGTATTATATACGTAAATACTACACATTTTCCCAGTCTTTTCCAGAAGTCTCTACACATGATCACTATGTATCGTCACCACAGTGGCATAGTTCTGCTCCTACAAATCATCATCCGGTTGAGAACACTTGCGCTGTGGAGCACACTGGATCTAATGGATTTCTTCAATTTCCAGTGTAAGGCAGAATCTGCGATTGCGGAGAGCGGAAGGCACGATAAGCGCCGTTAGAAGCGATTGCAATGGCCGGTTTTCGTAAAAAGGGGCTGAAGTGAATATGACAATCCGAAAGACGTTGAGAATGGATGAGCTGTTATGGAGCGTGAGGGAATGCTTCAACATCTACTGCAGCCGGAACAAAACTGACAGGCGACATCTAGATAAACTTCCCAATTTCCCGGTAAATTTTCCAAACAAAAGAACTGCGCCGTTACTCTCTCTCTCTTATCGTCATCTAGCAGCGTCACTGTTTTGCATAAGAACAGATACCGACTTCCGCCGCCGCCACTTTCCGATAGAAATCAAGCAATATCCTTTGGTTACGATGATTTGCATCAACAAAATCCTTCCGCAGCAAAACACCACGAATGTGAGGTGCAAAATAGAAACAGTTTTGAATCAGTAAAATATAAATGTGTAAAATGTTTCTTCTTTCTCTCCTAAACGCATCGTCCCGACTAATTCCCTCCCAAGTATGTATCTTTAATTTTTTTTATTTTACACACTAAACTGTACTTGCAAGAAATCACATATCAGAGATGGCGGCAAGGGACATTCTCCGTCTAGGACGCAACGAGAGTAAAAAACAGAGACAAGATACGAGCCACGGACTGCATACTAACAGCTCAGTTGAATGTTATCCGTTCCGATATTCCTTTATTGCAATCTCAAGAAACTACCTTAAGGTAACACTAGACAAATTCGAGCAAATACACAGGCTCGTAACGCGCAACATCAGTGACTGGAACGGGAAAAAGGGCAGATTTTATAACTGTACACAATGTGCCAACCGCGACAAGCCGTAAGCTGTCTTCATCATTATAAATGCACATGGTACGAAAGTACAATGATCCCTGAGCGTTTATGGTAATCCATTGGTTGAAATTTTAGGGATCGTATGCGGTTTCCTTTTATCTAACAGTCCAGAAAGATACGGAGGACAGTTTCTGTGAAATTTCGGAAGTAGCAGAGTGGTACTGACAGTATTTAAGCTATAGGGCGACTGTGAGTCTTGCCTGGATAGATCAGTCGGCAAGAACATTGGTTGTGAGTTTGAGTCCCAACACGTCAGACGGTTTTCATTTGCCTGGCAGTTTCTTTAACATGTTTATGAAAATAACTAGAGAATCGCGACCCGTTAGTGCACAATTTCATGCTATATTTACGAGGACCTTGCCAACCTCGCAAACCGGCGTATAGATGATTACGCTGACAGACAACTCTGTACCACAGTTGCTATTAAGGCGGGCTGAAAACCTCTTACTGTGAATATGCAAAGGCCACAAAAAAAAACAGTATATCTACCTAATTAGTGTTCATTTATTTCACAAATATTAATTTTATTTAACAAATATAAATAAAACAATACATTACGTACACTATCTAGTGTTAAACGTGACACAACACTATCTCCAAATTTACTTTGATGTTGTTACTGTTCATTACGGAAAAAGTTTGTTCACAAATATACGTGCCAGTCACATTAGTGCGACCGCCGCCTATATTCTACTCAACGAGCAATAATTGCTCAGAGGGCGAGTGACAGTGCTAGCAGTGGGGTGCATATAGAGCGCATACGGGAACGCGGAAAACAGTACAGTCGTTCTAATTCGGGAACGAAGCGATTTATCTGACGTCCAAACGGGCATAATCGTTCGCTTTCTGGGTAAGGGTGGAAGCATTTCCGGAATACCTAAGTCTGTAAACAGTTTGCATGCCGCTGAGGTTGAATTATACCGAGGATGGCGAAATGGCGCTATCCACAACCAGCGCCGAGGCAAATGCGGTGCACCACGAGTCACAGATGACAGTGGTCAGCGACGGTTGCGTAGATGTGTACGGGCAAACAGACGTGCAAAACTGCTAAGCAACTGGCCGCCAAAACGCACCAGGGGGCTAGCAACGGTGTCTCCTCAACAATTGTTCAGCGAATGTCGCTGCGTATGGGCTTCCGAAGCAAGCGCCTGGTTCGTGCAGCCATGCTGCCTGCTGCTCATCGGCGACGAAGGCTGGAAATTGCACGTAAATACCGCAACTGGACTTTCACAGAGTGGCAATTGATGACCTTCTCAGATGAATTACGTTTTTATGCTCTCTCGCACATGTGGCCGTTAGCGCGTCCGGCGTGAAACGTCTGAAGATGAACACCCTGCAACCACGAGGGAGCGTTATGTTCTGAGGGAATGTCTTCGTGGAATTCCCTGGATTATCTCTTCATTTTGGAAGGCAGAATGGATCAACACAAGTATTCTTTTCTCCTTGGGGGCCATGTCCACTTATACATGCAGTTTGTTTTGCAAGGCACGATAGCGTCTACCAACACGACAATGGAACGTGTGACACAGCCGGCAGTGTACACGCGTGGCTCGAATAGTACCAGAATGAATTTACTACGCTCCCTTGGCCATCAAACTCCCCGAATTTAGCCCCAGTCTAGAATCCATGCGCCCACCTCAATCGCGCTATGGATCCTCAACCGAGAAACCTGTCGCAGCTGCCCCCGGCACGAGAGTCGGAGTGGATCCACGTCCTTGTCGGTATCCTCCGTCGTGCACGTGTCATACTGCAAAAAGTGGTTCAAATGGCTCTGAGCACTATGGGACTTAACTTCTGAGGTCATCAGTCCTCGAGAACTTAGAACTACATAAACCTAACTAACCTAAGGACATCACACACATCCATGCCCGACGCAGGATTCGAACCTGCGACCGTAGCGGTCGCTCGGTTCCAGACTGTAGCGCCTAGAACTGCGCGGCCACTCCGGCCGGCGCAAGAAGTGGTTATTCATGCTTTTGATAGTTGGTCACACTAATGTGCACAGTATAAAAGTGCAATGAGGCGCTAGTACAAAAAATAAAGAAAAGAAAATAAATTACAAGAACGAACGGTGAGGAGCGGGACGCCATAAGAGCAATGGCGGACCGCATGCGACCCGTGGGCCACGTTCTGTGCGTCACTGCTCTAGATCAATGTTTCGTTGTGAGTGTTGCAGCGATATGTGTATGTGGTGACAACGGAAGACGTATAGAAATTTCACCACCAAATAACAATAAAGTACATTTTACCAACATTCAGGCGTTTTATAGCGCTGTAATTTGTTTTTCGCTGTGGCTCACATCGCTCTACAATTTCTTCAACAATATAACGTGCCTCAGTTGCAAGAAAAGCCTCGATTGCAAATTGTAAGTCCTCAAGATGAAGTCTTTCCTTCGAAAAACTTTTACGTGAAACAGAAAAATTAGAGACAGGTGACGGACTTTTATTCGCAGAATATGTAGGCTCCTCTGGAGCGCGATGCCACCCTTTCATTCTCACTTTTTGCAAGTCGTAACTCTTGCGTGCTCCTTTCGCGGTGTTACAATGCTCGCAACTGGCTACTCACACACAACGACCCCGTGTCGTCCTGCCGTGTCCCTTCCATCTCGCAACGGCGACGCGGCTCAGCAAGGTGCGACTTCCGGCGGCGCGTGCACACGGAGAATAAATAGCGGGAGGTCGTTATTGATGGCACAGCCGCGATACAGAGCGAGCGCGCGGGCGAGCTGTTTGCGCTGGGCGTGTCAACAGGCGCATTATCGTGGCAAACAATTTCTTTAAGTAAGCCAACTTATTAACGCGACGAATGGCCGCGCGGCACGTCACGTCACGTCGCGTAGCGTCGCGTAGCGTCGCGTCGCGTCACGACGCGGCATGCGACGCCAGCCGATGGCTGGCGAGGCGGCCGGGCCGTCTCGTGTTTCGCCGCGCCGTCGCGTTGACTTGGCGCGCCGCTCAGTTGACGGCAGCCATCCATCAGGCTTGCAGCTCGCTGTCCACAGCACTTACTCCAGAGAGCTGCCCGCGGGCCTACAGCTGGGCCGACGGCAAGATTCTCTATGCAGAAGGGACGTTCGCACTGCACGAGCGCCACATCACTATAGTCCGTTCACCATTACTTGACAGTTAACGTCCGTCACTTGCCGCTAACGGCTGCCGCTCGGTTGCAGGCGACACACACAAACACGGCGGGTCATTTCACAAATGCTGTCAATGTGTAACTCGGAGCAATGCTGGAAGCGGCTCTGTCGACAGCTGATAGTAACTGACCAATGACCGAAGTGTGGAAGACGACGGATTTTCTAGCCCTCAATTTACACTCACGTCCTAACCTAACCACGATCTCGTGATGTGCAATGCATCTGAGAAAACGGCGATCAGCAATCTGCAGCAGAACTAGAACCACGATACCTGTGGCGTTTAAGGCTAACCTCTACGAGCAAATGCAAGTAAAAAAAATTTCATAATACCGGGTGATCAAAAAGTCAGTATAAATTTGAAAACTTAATAAACCACGGAATAATGTAGATAGAGAGGTAAAAACTGACACACATGCTTGGAATGACATGGGGTTTTATTAGAACAAAAAAATATTGCTAGAAGGGTGAAAGATGTCTTGCACGCGTCGTTTGGTGACGATCGTGTGCTCAGCCGCCACTTGTCGTCACGCTTGGCCTCCCAGGTCTCCAGACCTCAGTCCCTGCGATTATTGGCTTTGGGGTTACCTGAAGTCGCAAGTGCATCGTGATCGACCGACATCTCTAGGGATGCTGAAAGACAACATCCGACGCCAATGCCTCACCATAACTCCGGACATGCTTAACAGTGCTGTTCACAACATTATTCCTCGACTACAGCTATTGTTGAGGAATGATGGTGAACATCATCTTTGATTTGTCTTACTTTGTTATGCTAATTATTGCATTTCAGATGAGATGAAGCGCCATCTGTCGGACATTTTTTGAACGTTTGTATTTTTTTGGTTCTAATAAAACCCCATGTCATTCCAAGCATGTGTGTCAATTTGTACCACTCTATCTACATTATTCCGTGATTTATTCAGTTTTCAAATTTATACTGACTTTTTGATCACCCGGTATGTGTGTTTGCATAGTCATCTTCCGCAGCCAAATTTCAGTTTTAGTGGTAAACGTAAAACTGCGATTTCTCGTTGTCACTGATTACCCGAAACTATCCTCACACTGGCTACATGGAATACTGCGTTCTAATCGATCAACAGTCCTGTTTGGTACTTGGTTGCAGATTACAGGCGACCCAGGCAGATTCCAGACGAGGAATGAATGACATGAAGAAAAAAAAAAAGCAACTAAAAAGGTCCTGATGATGAAAATATTGCGGCAAATTATTAGAAATAAAAAACTTACATTTAAAGCAATTAACTGAATACAAATGATAGTCTTCTGATTAACTTTTGAAAAATAAAAAATTTGCTACATTTGGCGAGATTCGAACCTCTGGATTTCTAAACGTCAAGTTTATGCGCTAATCACTACGCTATACCCTTCCACTACAACAGGCTGTTGTATTTATCACTTTGATAGCCAAGTCGCCAAGATTAACCCACAGCCTTCAAAAATTCGGCTTCACGCACAGTCGTGTGAAGCTTATCCAATGTAAGCCGATCTCTGTAATTATAATAACTGTATAAATGACTCCGAACAATCCGGTAGTGTTTGGTTAGTGCAATGTGTGAATCGTCTGTATTCCGCTAGCGTCATCGTGTGTGTTGTTATTCGTATAATTATCAAGTGTGATGAAATACGAAATAAAACGACCAGACCCAGGACTCGAGATCCAATCACACCAAGAAACAAAGCTGCACAAAGAATTGGAAGTGAAGTAATTGTTGGGGCAGTTTGACGACGGCGAACAGTTCGAGTGTGACGTAGAGCGCTCTGACTGGAGGAAACCAGCTACAATGCGTGAAGCGTTAACTATCAATTTTAATCGGACTATAGTTTAGTACTTTATTCAGGGAACTATTTAAACAACAAGGCGATAATTCATTGCAACAGCTAACTGAAACTTTGCGGCGAGGCGACGCGAACACACTGGTTTTGACAGCATTAGCCTGGGTCTGTTCATCAGCGGAGTACTGTTCAGCTACAGATTTCAGTAGTAGAGGATCATCATGTAGAGGATGCTCGTTTAGTTTTGACGCTTCTATCTACTCCTGGTCAGCGAGTCCATGTGTTCCACGTCTTCGTCTAAAATCCGCAAGCCGCGTTATGATGTGTGATGGCAGTTAGTTACCTCACTACTGTCATCCCCTCCGCCTTTCCGGTTCCATTTAAGAATGAACGATTCTTGGTAACCCAGCATGTCGGCTTGAATTTCTCTAATCTCACTTTCATGATCTTTTTGTGAGATTACCTAGGAGGAAGCAATATACTGGCTGGCTTTTCTAGGAACGTACGCCCTCGGAACTATAGCAATAAAAAAGGCCAAGATGCACAACGCCTCTCTTACAGCGTCTGGCTCATAAAGTTCGATGAGCGTCACTGCGACGTTTGCGCACTAACTGGACGAACCTGTGATGAAATGCCCTGCCCTTCTTTGGGTCTGCTCTATTTCCTCTTTCAGTCCTATTCAGTAAAGGTTCCATACTGACGATACTAATGGGCATTGTTCAAGTGTCGATCAAACGAGGTGTTAGTAAGCTACCCCCTTTGTGGGTGGGCTACACTTCCAGAGGACTTTTCCAATGAATCTTAAGTCTTGTATATCTCTTTCCCACGATTAGTTTGTTATGGTGGTTTTACTTAACATCATTCCGTACGCATATTCGAAGATGTTTAATGGCTATGGCTGTTTCGTGGATTGTTCTGCAGTAGTGTATTCAAACACTAATAGGTCTTTATTTATTCGCACCATGTTATATTTGTTTATGTTGGCGATTAACTGGCATACTCCGCATCAAGCGTCGATATTCGGAGAGTCTTCCTGCTTTCCTCCTGACGCTTCCAAAGTTCTCTACTACGTCACTTACACATACTGCGAACAATAATAGTCGTATAACAATGTTTTGGGATACAGTGGAAGCTACTTTTACATGTTGATCACCACCGCTCTATCTTGCGTAAGGAGACAGCAATCTCTCGCTGCACAATTGAAGAGAATGCAAGAGAATCGGTCTCTCTCACCACACACGATGTATGTTCAAAATGTTCATATGTGTGTGAAATCTTATGGGACTTAACTGCTAAGGTCATCAGTCCCTAAGCTTACACACTACTTAACCTAAATTATCCTAAGGACAAACACACACACCCATGCCCGAGGAAGGACTCGAACCTCCGCCGGGACCAGCCTACACACGATGTAATCCAGCAAAGTTATGTAATTCGATTACAATCACTTCAACCAACCCGCAGCACCACCGTGAGCTTGTTAGCCACTGCTTCAAATCCTGTGCGCGCCTTAGTGTAGTAATCTCGCACAGATAAAAAGTCAGTCTGTGAGACAAAAATCGGAGTTTCACCCTCCTGTGCACAAAAATGCAAACTCGACATCAGATGTACGACAGGAAGAACAGCCACTACTCTCCCACAGCTGTGGATGCTGAGACTCTCTATGCTGTGACCAAAGACTGTGCTACATGTAGTACTGGACCAACTAACCTTTTCCTGCTTTCACTAGGTCCCTGAAAGAACTATAACAGGCTGCTTGCAAAGCAACTCAATGGCTGCGAAACCTGAACATTCATGTTTGAAATTTCTTTTCGTTAATTTTGCTGGATGTTTCCAAATTTTTATTTATACTGTCAATGTTCACTTGTGTCCACATGACGCCTACTATGTTAAGTCGCAATCACGCCTAACAGGCTTATCAGTTAATCACCACCGAAATTAAGTTACTAATTATGTAAGTGCTTCATTACGTAACTTGACTGGTAAACACATTTTCTAGTTCATCGCAAACGCTTGAGACTGGCAACATTTGCCCTATATGTAATGACTGATTTTTTTGAGACGAAATGACCAAAAATTTGGTTAAATTAAATACTGGCGTTCATTAACATTACATGAAATTCAGTAATATCCTGTACCAACGCCACAAATTGACCCCTCATTGAAGAAACGTGTTGTAAGAATAGCATCTGATGTTCAGCCTCAAATCTCATCCAACAAACCTTTTAAATAACAGACATAGCAAGAACTGTCTTATAATACAAGTTAAATCTGAAGAACAAGTCACAGCTGGAAATTAATATTGACACTCGCGAAAACTGTACTAGGAAAAAAATGACCTCCATTACTCACAATTGTACCTAATTCTTAAAGAAACACGCTAAGTACACAGCTATAAAAGTATTTGACCACCTCCTTCCTGAATTAAAGGTGCTGGCACGAAACGAAAGTTTTAAAATGAAACTGAAATCATTTATTCTCAACAACTTCTCCCACCCCATAAATGAAATTCTCAATCGATATTTGCATTTATTTAGGTCATGTTTATCATATTTCACTGCAGAGTAAAATTAAAGTAAAAATCAATTACTGAAACACACAGAATGTGGCTATGTTTCCACAGAGGAAATTTAACTAATTTGTTAACCTAATGACATGGTCCATATCATGCCAAGTTGAAAATACGAACCACGAAACATGCAAATAACTTGCTATCTGCAGAAAACTAGATATTTTCGGTTCCTTTACTTAACGCTTTAATTGGAGAAGTTTCTGGAAGTAGGAGTGCATGAAAGTGTGCGTCGGTTGCCTGCGATGAGTTTATTGTCAGTCACTAAATGGGTAGCAGAATTCGTTTCCTACCTATATCACGATTTGCTAACACAATTCTAGGTTAATGATATAATTCTATCTTCGATACAATGAGATTAACATAAAAAAATTAAATGAAATTATCTATTATATCCTTTTTCGTGAAGTTAAATAATGAGTTTTGCTGGTTTTGTAGTATCGCATTCAACTGTAATCAAACATGTCTGTGTGGCTCAGTGGCTGGGTTTTGGTCTTTGTATTGGACGCCAATTCGGTGACTTGTGTGTCCCCTAATCTACGCCAGTTATCCAACCAGGGGCAACAGACCGACAGTTTAACGTGTAATTCGAACTACTTGTCTTTCCTGGTGACCCTTACATCGTTTCAATCTGAAGGCTACGTTAAAAGCAGATTGGAAGTTTCCGTGGTCCGTTAGGGACTGGATCCCGTAACTTCACGGTTTCCAGGCACGAGTTTTATCACTAGTACCCCAGGCTGACAGAAATCGTGTATTAATATTCCTGCTGTGTTGAATCGCGTCCAATTAAATCTTCCACATCATGTTTTTCTACGTGTGTCACATCATTTGAAATCGCTTTGCCATGACCTTATTTTTGTTTAATTATTCATTTTTTCAGAATAATTGCTCATTCAATGTTTACAACAAATGTTAAAATATATAAACATAAAACTCTGAAAACAAATTAAGTTAAACAACATAAACGTACAACACTGAGTAAACAAACAGTACGTTAAAGTAGAAACCGTTCTCTCTCACCAAAAACCTAATCATCTTAAAGCAGCATTACACTAAAATTTGCATAATATTATTTTAAAATAGCTTTTCAATAAACAATGGCAATGAGAGAAAAGCTATCAATTTGTTCAGTAAATGTGTTGAGATAAAAAAATACGCTACGACTACTATGAAAAAATTCGGAAGGTAAAGATGAAGCTGTTTTGAAGCCCAAGTTTGGTTTGAACGCACCAGTGCTATACAGGTATAGTCCTACTGTAGGATGGTATGTTTTTGCCTTCCTCCAACGTCTGAACTTACTTGCTAGCCAGTAACTTTGGGAGGGGGGGGGGGGGGAGACATTTAGTTTAACGCGGACTCCGAACCACGGTGCTTTCGGGAGGACGACGGTTCAATCCCGCGTCCGGCCATCCTGATTTAGGTTTTCCGTGATTTCCCTAAATCACTCCAGGCAAATGCCGGGATGGTTCCTCTGAAAGGGCACGGCCGACTTCCTTCCCCATCCTTCCCTAATCCGATGAGACCGATGACCACGCTGTCTGGTCTCCTTCCCCAAACAACCAACCAAGAACCACGGTGCACCTAGCAATTTTTCAGACCACAATTCATTATCAAAGCTCAAAGATGCGGCAACTCTTACAAAAAAATCTTAGTTAACTATAGGACTGAAGCCTGGACCTTTTAATTCACAGCTTGACACTTGCTCACTGAGCCACTTGTAGCTGAAAAAAAAATTCGGAACTCTGATGGTACTCCTCTAAAATGGATCAGCCAGTATCCGACAGCTCCTCTGAACACTATTTAAGACATGTTAAGTTAAATGGTTACAGATCATATGCGCTGCGCGTCATTGAGCACTATTAGCAGATGGATCGATGCCTCACAGATGACGCAAATACTACTTCGTCCAGTCTGATGGAACATTTAGAGATATACCGTAATTACGTGAGTTTCAAACAGCCACAGTTCGTTATCCGTCACTCGAACTTTTTATCGTTCCAAGGCCACGAAATCTTTGTTCCCATAGCGGGATTATGTCAGAGTGTATCCCCTAGTGGTGCCCACAAAATTTCTAATCATCACACTTTGGGGTAGTGTCCTGGGTTAAGTTCTAAATCTCTTCACATGCGAGACTGCTGATAATTCTTTTTTCTGAAGTGCATAGGCCTTGTGTGTGCATCGGCCTTCATCCCATCCACCCCCCTTTTCCATCATTAACAACTCAACAAACACGACTCTACATTACGCACTAATCATAGTCATCGTCTAGTAAGGCACCTTACATACAAACTGCCCAAGTGATGTCAAGTAGAATAGGTTTACACTAAACTACGAACACACGAATAAATAAATGCCCTTAACAATACAGGTTTTCCGGGTCAGCTTGGATGCAAAACTTTGGATGTGTCAGCTAATTTTGCTGATTTCCCACGTAGTTTGACAGCAGTCTCGTTGACTGTACAAGGCTTGGACCAATGATATATTCACACTTTCTCAATCAAAGTACATATCTGTGTAACTTTGCTGGTACATTGACAGCAGTATAGCAGATGAATATCGTGGCACGAACCCGCATAATCTCGTCACGATGCGATGACATTAAGTCATGTCGTGTCATTAAGTTTTTAAACTACTTTTGGACATCCTTAACAGAAACCGAGTTGAAGAACTCCATCACGATTAAAGAACGTGTTTTAGTCTTAAGCAATACAACTTATCTCTTACTTTGAATTCCAAATGGCTTTCCTACTCACGAACGTTTCATGAAAAAATGTTCCACTAGAGAGAGAGAGAGAGAGAGAGAGAGAGAGAGAGAGAGAGGGGGGGGGGAGGGGGGACAATAACAACAACGGCGTGCTATGCTGGTAACAATAACAGCTGCTAGGTGGTTAGTGTTGTATCCCCAGGCTCATTAACAAGAACAGGTAGAGAACCAATTTATGAAGTACTTTCGGGTGTCGTAATATCCTCACGATGTGTAGCATCTGTCAAATGGCTCTGAGCACTATGCGACTTAACTTCTGAGGTCATCAGTCGCCTAGAACTTAGAGCTAATTAAACCTAACTAACCTAAGGACATCACACACATCCATGCCTGAGGCAGGATTCGAACCTGCGACCGTAGCGGTCGCTCGGCTCCAGACTGCAGCGCCTACAACCGCACGGCCACTCCGGCCGGCTAGCATCTGTCATTTAAAGATATGAATCATACATTAAGATCCGTAAACACCCCAGAATTCCGTAAACCGTTCTTGGGCGAACAGATAGGCCTATAGTGTTCATTCTACTCTGCATGACCTGCCGCGAAGACATTTTCGGCAATTTCATACCCTGAATTTTATGGCCTTGAAATCCATTAACGAAAAATAAAGCCCGAACATAAGGAAAAGGCAATATTGGAAACCGTTCTAAATCTTTTTTCAATTATACCAATGCGTATTACACACTGCAAGATGTACGCCTGTTTTAAAACATCAGATAACAGATCTATAATTTGGTAATAAATAATAATAATAATAATAATAATAATAGTAATAATAATACATGGTGTTTCAAACGGTGAAATTAAAAACGGATCCTTAACAAACACTATTCTTCTGCTCGAATGATCTTGTAGAGTATATTACTGACTCATACTTAAAAAGAGTCAACTGTTTGGAACGCAAAATACTGTATTAACACGCTACGTCCTCTCTGGCAGCCCTGGTCGGTGGAATGCCCCACAATCTTAGGCTTGAAAATAGTATCGTCACTGATCACAAAAAAGTATACGTTTCCAAGTCGTGTTACGTGTACGTTCGGTAAAATGTACATCATCTCAATTCAATCAGACACGTGAGCTCCTCATATTCAACGAAAGAACTTACTTTATGGTCACAAAGAAAATCTTCACTGAAAAAAAACGGGAATCTTGCTCCCAAAGATACAACAGAAAACGTACAAGACAATACACGATAATACACTAGACACACGCTGACTAGTTATTGCGAAACAAATCCTTAAATACGAAGGCTAAACGTTTCGCAGAGGCTGCCATACATTAACGTCCACTTCAGCTGATCAGCGCAGTTGCACATCAACTGCTCCCGAGCAACGCGTCTTTAATCAGAGGCGCAGCAGGGGGTATCTGATACAATCTCTGAGGACAGAGTTAACTGCATTTTAACTAGCGCAACAAGCTGCATCATCAGAACTGAGAAAGATGTATGTTTCCATTTTAAAACTGAGGACATAAAAGCAGAGACAACCCACTCAGTTTGTCAGAAATAGCGAAGTAGCATAGGAAATCGGAAAGTAATGGCTGTAACAGTTGCTTCTTTAATTGTAATTTTTCGGAGAAATCAGCTTGAGTGGGCTTAATGTCAGCGAGCGACGACACGAGATATTAGTTACACGAGAACACAATTTTCTTAGAATACGGCCAGCCGAAGTGGCCGCGCGGTTCTGGCGCTGCAGTCTGGAACCGTGAGACCGCTACGGTCGCAGGTTCGAATCCTGCCTCGGGCATGGATGTTTGTGATGTCCTTAGGTTAGTTAGGTTTAACTAGTTCTAAGTTCTAGGGGACTAATGACCTCAGCAGTTGAGTCCCATAGTGCTCAGAGCCATTTGAACCATTTTTTCTTCGAATACGTTAATTAGAGGAAAAACGAAACGTAGTCTTGCATCGAGTAGAAGGAGCAGGACATACATCAGCTCTATTTAATAGGAGTGTCTGCTACACAGGGCGACAGTTCCGTCTTTCTGTTTACATTCCCAGAGTAAAATTAGGGTACCATTGATTCAAAAGCCGTGTGAGACGTTTATTTACGTAATGTACAGGGTGCGGTGCTTAGATCCGGGCAAATGAAACTTTTTTAAAAGCAAATTTTTCAAAGCAAAATACAAATGAAAATCCTTTTTCTTAAACGTAGTGGTATCTTCCAAGAGTAATATTACTCGATGTAACCCTCTTCAGCTGCAATGCCAATCGTGTCCTAAAGCGATCGCACACACTCTTTAAAACAGCGCTGTCCGTATTCGCGAATGCTGCTTCGATAGCGGTCCGTAGAGATGCGACGTTAGAGTGCCTCGTTGTCCTGGTAACCTTTTCGACTACGCTCCAAAGATAGTAGTCGAGGGGGTTCAAATCTGGGCTCTTTGCGGGCCAGAACTCCTTTGACCAGAACATGTCAATGTTATGCGAGAGCCAGTTTTGGACTAAATGGCTCTGCCACGTGACGCACTGTCCGCTCGCTGAAGTTCAATACTGACAGCGATTTCCTCAGCGATTGCCCCGGGTCCTCCGAAATCAGCGTCTGAGCCTCTTCGATGACTGCCGCAGTTCGTGACGCGCGTTTCCTCGAATGAGTTTTCCTCGTCGGATTAGGGGAGTCTTCCCCAGACTTCTCCTGAGCGTTATACTAGGCGACAATATCATAAACAGTTGATCTCGGGCACCCGAAGAATCGAACTATTCCAGTGAGCGAACGCTCAGCGCGAAGACTTTCGATAATCACGGCTCTTCGGTTGAACTCCGCACTTGCCCGTAACGTCTCGGCCATTTTGGGGTTCTGATTGTTTACTGCACGCCTATGGCTTTCAATCGCGATCTCCAGTGGAACTATGATGTTGTTGTCGTTGTTGTGGTCTTCAGTCCTGAGATTGGATTGATGCAGCTCTCCATGCTACTCTATCCTGTGCATGCTGCTTCATCTCCCAGTACGTACTGCAGCCTACATCCTTCTGAATCTGCTTAGTGTATTCATCTCTTGGTCTCCCTCTACGATTTTTACCCTCCACGCTGCCCTCCAATACCAAATTGGTGATCCCTTGATGCCTCAGAACATGTACTAGCAACCGATCCCATCTTCTAGTCAAGTTGTGCCACAAACTCCTCTTCTCCCCAATCCTATTCAGTACCTCCTCATTAGTTATATGATCTACCCATCTAATCTCCAGCATTCTTCTGTAGCACCACATTTCGAAAGTTTCTATTCTCTTCTTGTCCAAACTATTTATCGTCCATGTTTCACTTCCATTCATGGTTACACTCCATACAAATACTTTCAGAAATGACTTCCTGACACTTAAATCTATACTCGATGTTCACAAATTTCTCTTCTTCAGAAACGCTTTCCTTGCCATTGCCAGTCTACATTTTATATCCTCTCTACTTCGACCATCATCAGTTATTTTGTTCCCCAAATAGCACAACTCCTTTACTACTTTAAGTGTCTCATTCCCTAATCTAATTCCCTCAGAATCACCCGAGTTAACTCGACTACATTCCTTTATCCTCGCTTTCCTTTTGTTGATGTTCATCTTATATCGTCCTTTCAAGACACTGTCCATTCCGTTCAACTGCTCTTCCAAGTCCTTTGCTGTCTGCCGGCCGCGGTGGTCTAGAGGTTCTAGGCGCTCAGTCCGGAGCCGTGCGACTGCTACGGTCGCAGGTTTGAATCCTGCCTCGGGCATGGCTGTGTGTGATGTCCTTAGGTTAGTTAGGTTTACGTAGTTCTAAGTTCTAAGGGGCTGATGACCATAGATGTTAAGTCCCATAGTGCTCAGAGCCATTTGAACCATTTTCTTTGCTGTCTCTGACAGAATTACAATGTCATCGGCGAACCTTAAAGTTTATCCATGGATTTTAACACCTACTCCGAATTTTTCTTTTGTTTCCTTTATTGCTTGCTCAACATACAGACTGAATAACTGACGGGAAATTCAAATTGAAACTGATTCGTATTTAAGCGCCGCACCCTGTGTATACGTGAATGATCTAAACGACGAGAATATTAACATCGTTTTAGTTTGTTTGAAATTATAAGAGCCGGCCGTAGTGGCCGTGCGGTTCTAGGCGCTAGTCTGGAACAAAGCGACCGCTACGATCGCGGGTTCGAATCCTGTCTCGGGCATGGATGTGTGTGATGTCCTTAGGTTAGTTAGGTTTAATTCCTTCTATGTTCTAGGCGACTGATGACCTGAGAAGTTAAGTCGCATAGTGCTCAGAGCCATTTGAATCATTTGAACCAAATTATAAGATCCTCACTGCTAACAAACGGAAAGAATCAAACCTGACGAAATAGAAAAGCAGATGAATTGTTTAAGAGTCCTGTTACTTAAGGTCGTATATGGCAAGGATGAGGGGGAGGGCGAAGGCAGGAGGAGAAGATGCCACGTACAAGAATCAGCATACTTAGATGAAACTTCCTGGCAGATTAAAACTGTGTGCCGGACCGAGACTCGAACTCGGGACCTTTGCCTTTCGCGGGCAAGTGCTCTACCGACTGAGCTACCGAAGCACGACTCACGCCCCGTTCTCATAGCTTTACTTCTGCCAGTATTCATTCTAGCATACTTAGATGTTTGATTAAGCGCTTCTTTTCACTAGTTTTCAAAATTCTGACGGTTCTAACGATGACTGAAGCAAAAGCTGTGACAGGGGAGCAACGCCGAAGCGTTTCAGGGTTCTAACAAAATCTGTAAATAAAATCTGTTGGGTGGCCCGCTAGAGAGATGAACCAACACACGTGGCTCGGGATCGGGTTTTTCGCTTCCCCGGCTTAGTATTATTTTTCCTGTTTAATATGTAAAAATATTATGGCAGCGTTTCTGGTCGTCCGTTTGTTTTCCTTCGTATTTTGTTTAGAAATTCGCTCCGGTCGTACGGTGGCGCGGCTGTTACAAATATGCAAACCTTCAGCGGAGGAAGCGCAGCCGGCGGGGCCGTCCACGGCGCGTACAGCCGGGAGCCGAAATCCGTCGCGCCCCAGCACCACATCACATCGCCGTCTTCTCACATCTCGCTGTCTGACCAAGTACTGTTGACGTCCCAAGAGTAGTACCACAAAACAAACTCATGTGACACTAAAAAATTATTAAGAATCCTCCCCATATTTGTATCAAGCAAACCATTAAAGACAGTTTCGACGAAATTATATTGTATGACATGATTTTCAATACAACTAACTCCACAAATACGGTCCTCCAGTGGCACCATTTCTACACTCTCAGAACGATCACATCATGATGCAACACTCGGAAGAAAGAGGAGAAAACATCGGTGACAATGATAATATCACGTCTGGAGGTGTGCTCAGACAGCTACAGAGTCAAGACGACCAGCAGATCAGTGTCTGAAGCCTGGTGTGATACAAGTTTTTCATTTGAGACGACATATTCATATCTAAATAGCAATTATTACCTAAAACAGCACAACATTTTCAGGTTGGTTGGTTGATTCGAGGGAGGGGACAAAACAGCGAGGTCATCGGTCCCATCGGATTAGGGAAGGAAGTTGGCCGTGCCCTTTCAAAGGAACCATCCCGGCATTTGCCTGAAGTGGCTTAGCGAAACCGCGGAAAACCTAAACAAGACGGCCGGACGCGGGCTTGAACTGTCGTCCTCTAGAATGCGAGTCCAGTGTGTTACGAGGTGCATTCAAGTTCTATTTTTTTTCTCCGGACTGGAAAGAGAAAGAAACATGCGCATTGTTTTAAAATGAGGCCGCGTTGCAGTGCAGGAAGGAATACGGCAGCACCGTACGGCAGATGGAATTTTACCGCCAGCGGCGAGAATGAGAACTGTTTTAAATACTTAAAATGGCGACGTTTTCCTTACTTGAACAGCGTGCAATCATTCGTTTTCTGAATTTGCGTGGTGTGAAACCAATTGAAATTCATCGACAGTTGAAGGAGGCATGTGGTGATGGAGTTATGGATGTGTCGAAAGTGCGTTCGTGGGTGCGACAGTTTAATGAAGGCAGAACATCGTGTGACAACAAACCGAAACAACCTCGGGCTCGCACAAGCCGGTCTGACGACATGATCGAGAAAGTGGAGAGAATTGTTTTGGGGGATCGCCGAATGACTGTTGAACAGATCGCCTCCAGAGTTGGCATTTCTGTGGGTTCTGTGCACACAATCCTGCATGACGACCTGAAAATGCGAAGAGTGTCATCCAGGTGGGTGCCACGAATGCTGACGGACGACCACATGGCTGCCCGTGTGGCATGTTGCCAAGCAATGTTGACGCGCAACGACAGCATGAATGGGACTTTCTTTTCGTCGGTTGTGACAATGGATGAGACGTGGATGCCATTTTTTAATCCAGAAACAAAGCGCCAGTCAGCTCAATGGAAGCGCACAGATTCGCCGCCACCAAAAAAATTTCGGGTAACCGCCAGTGCTGAAAAAATGATGGTGTCCATGTTCTGGAACAGCGAGGGCGTAATCCTTATCCATTGCGTTCCAAAGGGCACTACAGTAACAGGTGCATCCTACGAAAATGTTTTGAAGAACAAATTCCTTCCTGCACTGCAACAAAAACGTCCGGGAAGGGCTGCGCGTGTGCTGTTTCACCAAGTCAACGCACTCGCACATCGAGCTAACGTTACGCAACAGTTTCTTCGTGATAACAACTTTGAAGTGATTCCTCATGCTCCCTACTCACCTGACCTGGCTCCTGGTGACTTTTCGCTTTTTCCAACAATGAAAGACACTCTCCGTGGCCGCACATTCACCAGCCGTGCTGCTATTGCCTCAGCGATTTTCCAGTGGTCAAAACAGACTCCTAAAGAAGCCTTCGCCGTTGCCATGGAATCATGGCGTCTGCGTTGTGAAAAATGTGTACGTCTGCAGGGCGATTACGTCGAGAAGTAACGCCTGTTTCATCAATTTCGGGTGAGTAGCTAATTAGAAAAAAAATCGGAGGCCTTAGAACTTGAATGCACCTCGTACACCACTACGCCACCTCGCTCGGTAAAAATATTTTCAATTTCAGAATAAACAAAGCACTTGACGGAATAAACTGCAACAGTAAGAATGATTTCTCTCGATGTCGACCAAAATATAGGTATTACTAAGAAAGACTCACAGAAATGAGAGGCGCGCTGTGAAATGTAAAGGGCAGGTCAGAGATATTCCTGTATGCCAAGGAAGCAAGCATAGTTTATAAAAACAGAATAAGTATCGGGTGGTTATAATTAAAGTGCAGATATTCTCGGACGTCGAGAGCAGATTTTAATTACTGTGTGGTACCGTAACTTGGTAGATATTCTAATGCGTTAATGCGGAAATGAATTACGCTGGAAAAAATTAGTGCCAATTCTATATCTAAATCTACATGGATACTCTGAAAATCACATTTAAGTGCCCGGCAGAGGGTTCATCGAACCACCTTCACAATTCTCTATTATTCCAATCTCGTATTGCGCGCAGAAAGAATGAACACCTATATCTTTCCGTACGAGCTCTGACTTCCCTTATTTTATCGTGGTGATCGTTCCGCCCTAACAAAATGTTTCCGCATTCGGAGGAGAAACTTGGTGATTGGAATTTCGTGAGGAGATTCCGTCGCAACGAAAAACGCCTTTCTTTTAACGATTTCCAGCCTAAATCCTGTATCATTTCTGTAACACTCTCTCCCATATTTCGCGGTAATACAAAACGTGCTGCCTTTCTTTGAACTTTTTCGATGTACTCCGTCAGTCCTATCTGGTAAGGATCCCACACAGCGCAACAGTATTCTAAAAGAGGACGGACAAGCGTAGTGTACGCAGTCTCCTTAGTAGGTCTGTTACATTTTCTAAGTGTCCTGCCAATAAAACGCAGTCTTTGGTTAGCCTTCACCACAACGTTTTCTATGTGTTCCTTCCAATTTAAGTTGTTCGTAGTCGTAATTCCTAGATATTCAGTTGAATTTACGGCTTTTAGATTAGACTGATTTATCTTGTAACCGAAGTTTAACGACTTCCTTTTAGCACTCATCTGAATGACCTCACACTTTTCGTAATTTAGGGTCAACTGCCACTTTTCGCACCATTGCGATATTTCTTCTAAATCGTTTTGCAGTTTGTTTTGGTCGTCTGATGACTTCATTAGTCGATAAACGACAGCGTCATCTGCAAACAACCAAAGACGGCTACTCAGATTGTCTCCCAAATCGTTTATATAGATAAGGAACAATAAAGGGCCTATAACACTACCTTGGGGAACGCCAGAAATCACTTCTATTTTACTCGATGACTTTCCGTCAATTACTTCGAACTGTGATCTCTCTGATAGGAAATCACAAATCCAGTCACATAACTGAGACGATATTCCACAAGCACGTAATTTAACTACAAGCCGCTTGTGTAATACAGTGTCAAAAACCTTCCGGAAATCCAGAAATACGGAATCGATCTGAAATCCCTTGTCAACAGCACTCAACACTTCATGTGAATAAAGGGCTAGTTGTGTTTCACAGGAACGATGTCTTCTAAACCCATGTTGACTGTGTGTCAATAGACCGTTTTCTTCGAGGTAATTCATAATGTTCGAACATAATGTATGTTCTAAAATCCTGCTACACATCGACGTTAACGATATGGGCCTGTAATTTAGTGGATTACTCATACTACCTTTCATGAATATTGGTGTGACCTGTGCTACTTTCTAGTCTTTGGGTACGGATCTTTCGTCGAGCGAACGGTTCTATATGATAGTTAAGTATGGAGCTAATGCATCAGCATACTCCGATGGGAACTTAATTGGTATACAGTCTGGACCAGAAAACTTACTTTTATTAGGTGATTTAAGTTACTTCACTACTCCGAGGATATTTACTTCTACGTCACTCATGTTGGCAGCTGTTCTCGATTCAAATTCTGGAAGATTTATTTCGTCTTCTTTTGTGAAGGTATTTCGGAAGACTGTGCAAATCTATTGGCTGTGAATGCAAGAAAGACGTATAGAAATATTTCCATACGTGATGGATTAGGGATGGGACGCGGGAAGAAACGGTCAAACACGTCAGATACGCATAATGTTGATTTTATTGTTCACCACAGCTTAAACGATATGCTCAGTCTTAGCATGGGAGCGTCGATGAGATGCTGTTCGGCGCCAGATTTGCAGCTGGCAGTCAAACTTGCAACGATTTTTTCCCCCGGCGCAAATCGATTCCGCATGAACGCATTAGCAAACGTACCAAGTTTCGCTGCCATACGATGATTACAGCCCACCGTGGGTAGCTGCACTTTCATTATAACCATCCAGTACCTGTAACTGACGGTAGTTAGAAATTCATGTGAAAGTAATTTCCTATAGATTTCAATTATTTATCTTTTCTAAACTGTACACATGCACGACAAATCAATGATATCTACATGTAGTACAAACTATAATTTATAAAACAGAAAACATTGACGAAGTTGCTGACGAAACATCCTTTGTATGACGGTGATGGTGGTCATGATGTGTCCATGATAATTATAACGATTTTTGAGAGCCCCTGTGGAATATGAATGTACACATTTAGTGAAACGAATTACGTTCTTCGCTAATAATTCTACTGTGCTGATATTTGCAGCGTTGTCTCGTCGATGTAAACGTATGTTACCATTCTATTAGAGGAAGTCGAGAATGTGTAATTGTATAGAACATGGAAGGCTACCATCCCCCACACTGCTAACCTAGGAAAATCTGTACAGTAGGGCAACTCAAGCATCATAGGTTCCATAGTTGTCTGAACAGTCACGATGGGTCTCCGAATATTTGCCAAAAGCTTATATTACGCGCGTACATGTCTTTCGCGAGAAGCTCTCTTTCCTTTGGGTACCCTTAAACGTCTTATGAACTGTTACAACGCTTAAAATGGCGACTACATCCCTTCCTACTGCTCCTTAGCATCACAAAGATTGCAAGTATGATGCTGTGGAAATAGCAAGCTGGTGAGGAAGAATCCGTAGGACGACTTCACCACCTCATTTCAGAGTCGTTTCCGTAGCGGAGTGATCATTCGTGACAGGAGATGCTTGTCTGAAAGGAAAGGAGAAAAACAAGTAGTATGTGGAAACTTTCATTCAGCCCGTAGGTCGAAGGCTCCGCATAAAGTGCATTACCTGTGAAAGGGACATCGGGTCCGGAACAACTAATTTGTAACTCAACGCCCTAATAAAGGACACATAAAAATTGCTCTTCTTCGGGAAGATACAAGGATAGACACAGGTACAAAATGAGAGAGTATGGCTGTCTTACGGTGAAAAGGAAAAACTTTAGCAAAAGCCGGTACGCCTGTTCTGAGTATTTTAACGAGGAAGGTTTTTTTTCATTAGGGTTATTATATACAAACATAAAAAACCTACAAGCAGACTAAAAGTGTCTCCCGCCTAAATGTCAAAACTGGACTCCCATCCTTTAGCTCAAAGAACAGCGAAATCTGTTTACAGTCGTTCTGTACGAACAGACTAAGAGTTTTTTTCCACAAATTCTTCTGTGTTGTAGACTGTGTCATGTAGCAAAGTGATGTACCGACAATGAGCAAGTCCACTTAGTATAATGGCCGGAGCGATGAAGCATTATTTTATAACGTGACGCAATCTGCAACACAGAAAATTTCATGGAAATTAACTCTGATCGCGAAAGCCTACAAACTTGCGAAGAAGAGTTGCTACAACGAAGGTATCAACAGCACAGAAAGACGTCAACATTACTTCTCAAATTCTTCTTACAGTTATCTTTAGTATAAGAACCTCGTTTCTTTATTACAGAATTGATTTCACACTGATATACGAGCTATAAAGATGTGCTCCCTCTTTTCTCTCTCTTTCTCTGAATATCATCTTTTTTAGTTGAAACTTCTACCTGAGACGATGAACTAGGAATCCCAGGAGCGACCGAGATATTTCGAATCCTCACAATCAACTTGCATCGAGATTTGGACATTAAAATTGCCTGTGCACTTTGACACAACGTAATAACGGTTTGAAATGAGTTTGGAAAATAGGCGAGAGATACTGCAGATTGAAGTTGTGAGGCGGATCGTTGGTCACGCGTAAATAGCTCAGTAGGTAAGAGCTTTGCGCATGAAAGTCAATGACCGCGGTTTGGTTCTGGACGGACAAACAGTTTTTAATCCGTCAGGCAGTTCCACAACAACGTATAAACTGCCGCAGCCTGAAATATTCATTTCACTAACAACAGTTCATTACAACTTTAGCTTACAGTTTGACGGTACACGCCTTTATGATTCACAGAGATCCCTCCACTGGGTCGTGCAGGTAACAAATAGAAGACACAACTAATGCTCTATGAACAAACATCAGAATACATAAAATGACGACATCCCGGTAAGAGAGTTCTTCGCATTCGTGGGATGCAATCAAGCGCTAGTAATAACAAGCAGACAGTGGAGCAGCTGAGAGAATAAGTAAGCTCATGGCTACAGAAATGGTTCCAAGTAGTTAGTAATTCTCAATGCCTTCCTTTATGTTTGAATGAACCACAAGGATATCACTCCACGCACAGTATCAAATAAAGAAAACATTTGCTACTTCTACAGGCTCACTGTTGCATCCGACGCTAATTTCTCGTATTACACCTCTCTGAATCAACACAACAGTGAATTTATTGTAATATTTAAGCTGCTAAGTAATCAAACAGCATGGGTGTGTTGTATTATGCGTTCGATACTGAAACACAGGTACCAAAATATTGAAAAAAGAAAACATGTTACGTTATCTTTGTAAAGTTTTAACAAAATAAGTGCGCTGGCACTGCTTTTTTAATTGCATTCAATGACGTCGCTTTCCAGTGTGCTAGGCGCTGTACCGTTTTCTCATCTGTGTATTGAAATTGGTAAAGGTGACGCAAACTTACACACATGTATGATTCTCAAGATAACTACATTGCCGGAGCAGAGTTAATACGACCACTTCACTGGACGACATCAATGTGTTTAGTTTGTCGAAAGGAACAACGTACTATGGGTGAAAAACTTATCTTTAACGACCGAGGTCATCGAACATTGAAAAAAGAATGCTGCAGGGAACCGTACCGAACAAGCTAGTTAAGTGACGCAGAGCTCTAACAACTTGTTACACTTGCCACAGCCATATGTGAGCCGTACGAAATATACACTGCAATCGGTTAGTGATTTACAAAGTTCAGTCATTCAGCAAAACAATAATGGTGCGAAAACTGATTTGGACCAATGTTTATTAAAAGAGTGAAACATTTTTCCAAAGAGACACTGTTCGCTTTGGTTACATCCGATCAGATTTTCATGGGGCGGCCACAACAAAGGCTGATCTAACACAGCACAGAGCAATCAGAAAAAGACAAATTTGATGGTTACAGGTGTCAAGCAAAATAACCACAAGTGCACTTACTCTTAGAGGAACCAGTTTTACAGCCACTTTGAACGTAGCCCTTGTCTTGTGGAATTTAGCTCCACCTTGTCGGAATCACTTTCTTTAACGTCCGAAGCGCGTAGTCTAGTTGCTGCCTCTGGTTCACGGGGTCCCGGGTTCGATTCCCGGTCGGGATGGGGATTTTCTCTGCCCTGGGACTCGGTGTTTTTGTTGTCCTCATCATTTCATCATCAATCTTATCATTATCATCATCATTCGATAAAGTGGCAAGATTGGACTGTGTCAAAATTGGGACTTTGTACGGGCGCTGACGACCGCGCAGTTGAGCGCCCGACAAACCAAACATTATCATCACTTTCCTTAACCGTTTCACTGGGTGTTTTAAACCAGAAAAATTGGACAACACTTCGACATCACATCACAAAGAGACTGTTAGCGGACACCCCACCCCCTCTATGTCTTACTACTTCATTAATTAAAGCTTAATGATAACTACATAAAATTCATCATACCAAAATTATCTCAGCAAAATGGGAAATCCACTAATGCATTTACCCACTGTCCGTTTAATACTGTTCAAAAAAGCAGTTTTTATTCACATTACCTCCAGATGAAAAATGCTGTATAGAACGTCAATACGTTACAAAACAGTAGTTTTCAAACATTCGTCCAGCAAACAGTCTTCATGAGACTAGATCATCATCTAGCAGCATCAACAATCAAGATTTAATGTACATGCAGTTCTAAAGTGTCGTGTAGAATGTGCTTTCTTGAGCAAAGATGCGAGCACGAAGTTTGAGTACGCCACCCACTAAAGCGTTGAAGACGCTAGATCAACAGTATTATTATTTGGCTGAATATTATCTAGCGCCCTGCACACATGGGAACAATGATACTATAGATTGCACCTGCACTGCGGAACAGAACTAAAGGATAACTTTTTTGAAACCCCGTTACTGCCTCGCACTGCGACGCATTAGTTTGAAATCTGGCTCAAAGGTGGCTACAATTTTCCTCTGTAATGATGCAAAAGCGTGACGCCCTGCGGCGTCACCCCCTGGCTCGGCGACGCTTCAGACGGCAAGATGTCGACACGCGCGAAAAAAAGGCCACAGCACAGAAGTTCACGTGAGCTGTAAGGTGGGTTAATGTCGTTACAGTGACACCAAATTTCACCACAGTTCTGCCCAACAGCACAGTGGATGTGTCACACGATGACAAGAACCCACATTTCACGACATCTTTTGACGTATCTGCGATGGAGGTCAGAACCGTGACAACCAGCACTGAAATTACGCTGTTTCCTTGTGGGTGGCTGAGGAAAACGTTCCAGACACAACGCCGCTCAGAGTCCACACGAAAAGGCCTTGGGGAGTGGCATAAAGGAGTCAATGAACCTCCCATTTTCCCGGGTTGTAGAGTCCCACCCATTTCGCGGTTGAAAAGGGCAGTTCGCAGAGTCATGAGCAACAGGAGGACGTTCTTGACAACCTTTGACATTGTTGACTCCGCGGTCGTTTCAACCGTTTACTAAGGACACTGTGTGGCTGAATCCCCATTGAAAGTGATCGCCCTCCTTTGGAGAGAAGTGTGCTGCAGTTCTTGCTCTCTTGTACACCATGGACCGTTTAAAATTCAAAATGGTTCAAATGGCTCTGAGCACTATGGGACTTAACATCTGAGGTCATCAGTCCCGTAGATCTTAGAACTACTTAAGCCTAAGGACATCACACACATCCATGCCCGAGGCAGGATTCGAACCTGCGACCGCAGCAGTCGCGCGGTTCCGGACTGAAGCGCCTAGAACCGCACGGCCACCGCGGCGGGCCGTTTAAAATTATTCGACGAAATTTGAACTTCATCCGAAGCAGCGAAGGGTGCTTATACTTTTTGAGCCCTACTGTTTTCCGACCTCCTTGGGAGTGATCACGTGGGAGTGCAGCATTAACCTATTTGTGAATAATAACACACTCTGGCAACAGCCTTGATGCCACCCACGCTACTTTGTTGAGCTCGTTACAATTGTACCTGGTCAAAAACTTCGACACCAAATCAACCTGACGGCTGCTCTAGCGTCTCACGGGAAGTAAGGGGTGTCGAAGAGGTTGCCTAAGCCTCAGGCGCTACAGGAGCCGCCAGGTTGATTTGGTGCCGAAGTTTTTGACCAGGTACAATTGTAACGAGCTCAACAAAGTAGCGTGCGTGGTACCGACGATGGGTCTTGCAGGAACCCTCTGCAGTTTCATTCACGCACATGTAAATCTTGCACTCCTGCGTGATCACTCCATAGGAGGGCGGGAAAGAAGAGGGCTGAAAAAGCGTAAGTAGCCTTTGTTGCATCGGATCACGTTCAAATTTTGTTGAATGGTTTTGAACGGTCCTTAGAGGTTCCAACTCGTACCCGAGAGCAAAAATTGCAGAAGTTTAGACGACTAGATCGAATAATTGTTGTTGTTGTTATCTTCAGTCCCGAGACTGGTTTGATGCAGCTCTCTATGCTACTCTATCCTGTGCAAGCTGCTTCATCTCCCAGTACCTACTGCAACCTACATCCTTCTGAATCTGCTTAGTGTATTTATCTCTTGGTCTCCCTCTACGATTTTTACCCTCCACGCTGCCCTCCAATACTAAATTTGTGATCCCTTGATGCCTCAGAACATGTCCTACCAACCGATCCCTTCTTCTAGTCAAGTTGTGCCACAAACGTCTCTTCTCCCCAATCCTATTCAATACTTCCTCATTAGTTATGTGATCTACCCATCTAACATTCAACATTCTTCTGTAGAACAATTGTTACTGAATCCAAATCGAGAAAAAAATGTATTTACGTCACTACTTGACTAGAAGAAGGGATCAGTTGACAAGACACATAGAGAGGTATCAAGAAATCGCCAGTTAATTAATGGGGGGGGGGGATTTTGTGGAGTAAATTGCAGAGAAGACCGAGGCTTGAGTACAGTAAGAAGATTCAAATGAACGCACGTTTCGGTAGTTATGCAGAGATGAAGAGACTTGCACAGGATAGAGCAACATAGCGAGCTGCATCAAATCAGTCTTCGGACTTAAGCTAACAACAACAACATGAACAACAACCACAAATACATATTTATCTTATAATAGTCGAAACCGTAAGTAATGTACGGCAAAATTTCTGTTGTTCAGTGAATAAATAAACTGACCATTTAACACATTATTGTTTTTATTCAGAAATGGTAATAAATTAAAAATAATGTCTGCCTCCTAGATCGTCTTCGATTCTGACAAAACAACCGGGCAGCCTCCGACTGCGATTTCGGTTCCCGTTCCGCCACCTCCGTTACCTCACTACTCTCGACGGTACAGTACACTACAGAGCTGCCTAAACCATCGGAAGACAGCATCGTGCAACAGCAGTGCGTGCGGCAGACTGAGAGCGATGGCCGACGCAGGTTGCTGGGTGTGGACGCCATTCCGACGTCGGATACTATTATCGTCATCGTCCTCATTAGGGTAGATGCACAGAGGTCGTAACTATCGATCATCGTTACGTACAAGGTTATTACAAAGTAAATGAACACTTACAGCTAACGAACCGAGCGCGAGGCGCGGAGGGCGGGGCTGCGAGGAATGGGGGTGGAGAGGGGGTGGACGCAGCGCATATTTTATCATAGCTTTAAATGCATTAACACCGCTGAAGATCTGCCGGAAAGATTATGTCGTATTTGGCGCGCCCAGTCTAATAACGGAAAATGGAGCGCGGGTTTCTCGTTCCGTGAGTGTTGAATTGTGCGAGAGCTCTCCTAACGGCTGAGAGCAATTGGGGCAGTTCCTGAAGTTCGGTATACCGGTAAACTACGAATTACGCACAGAATATTGTCATCTGTCATTAAAACTACAGGCCACCAACACAAAACTCTAGTAAGCGGAAGGTCGATATAAATTAACGGCGTCGGGGTTTCTGGAATTTCTGTAGCCATCGTCGCATACCGTAACACACGGATTATATTGTAGGGAACGGGAGAGGAATTTTGTGAGGACGGAGGGGAGGATTACGGAGTGGAAGGGGAGGGCAGGAGAGAATGCAGTGACATAGTCAGTTTGTTTCTTTGGTGATATTCAGTGGATTGCTCATTACTTTAATGGTCCCATTCTGGGCTTACTTTAAGACCGCTATATTACTTTTTTGTTATTAATCGTACATTACCACACGGCGTCATCAAGTGACATAATGCCATCATTTAGATCCTTATTCGAAGTAGAAATCCAGCACGCAATTCGATTAGTTACACTCGAGATGAAAAAAACTAGTATGACGACTACTTATTTTTACTTCGGAACATGAGATCAAGTCTGCAGCCCTTGCTGTTGCGTTACAGAAGGAAATATATAAGGAATATCCATTAAACCAGCGCATTACGAGTTCCATGGCCGAAGAAAGACAGGTAGCAAAGAACGCCGCGAAATACGGTGAAAAAGGAGATACTTATAAATATAGTGGAAAGTACGGACATGAAAAGACTGATGGGAGGAGTAAGCGATCAGACATGTAGAACGATAGGGAAGAAAGTGTTATGAACTGATGAGCACAGGAAGAACAGGCCTGAGACCAGCATCAAAGTGGAAGCGAACGCCTCAACCGATTTGTTACGTTACGTTTACGGCACCGAGTGTCACCAAGCAGAGAGAAGATGGAAAGAGAAGGGACAGGAAGAGAAAAAGAGAGAAATAGGTAAACGAAATCGTTACAATTAAGCTGCGATTCCTGCCTCATTGAAAATGGCACTGTTCACTATTAAGAGACTGTTATAAATACCAAACGCCCGAGTACAATTACACTGAAGAATCTTTTAAAAATTTGCATAATTTCCCTCTCACAGGATCTCTTAGCTCCATGAATACTAAAAATTTACTGCAGTGTAAGCAACTCCAAATAGGCTCGGATGTCAGGTATCCATGTCATATAAAGGAGGGGCAACAGGAAATAGTTTTATATTGGCAGCGTAGGCCTACCTTCTTGCTACACATATTACTGAACTTGGCACGAAAGCCTCAATTGACGAAGTTTTGCACCGTAGTAGCCGTTTCGAATCGCAAACTTCAGCACATATCTTACCTACTTTTGCGAATCGTTTCAACGCCACCATTATAGCACTGTACTCGTGTTTCGCATGTCCTTCGAACGCCGTTACGAAGTACACTGCTCTAGTAAAAAGGAACTCAGTTCAATATCTCGAGTAATACAACAGTTACGCCTCATTCCGTATACAGAGCGTCTCATTTATCTTGATCGCGGAAAATCACTTTTGTTTAAAAAACACTTTATCTGGCGAATGTTAACGAGCGTGATTGGCTTTCTTGTATCTTTGTTCGTTAAGAAGATGCGAACAGCAGCACATCTTTTTTAAACAGCAACCCATGTTTTTTTATTCGGTAATCCACTTCCTCACCTCATTATCTCTCCTAAAGGCACGCACTCACTAGGCCAACGAACGACAGCCAGTGAATAATTCAGCCGAAAGTTGGTCGCCAAAGCACTGGCATTTGTCATCTCATTCTCACCAAACCAAGGGGTTGGTGCCAAGGGATTCGTCCACTTGGGATCGCAGTTGGCTCGGGCGACTTGTCGACGTTGCTACCACTTTCTTATTTTACAAAGTAGCGTTTTAACTGAAATTTCACCGGCCGATATTATGAGGGCCGTCGCATGCGCAGCGTTTATATTGCAGTAAGATGCTGACCGTCAGAAAAAGAAGAAGAAGCGATGTTGGTAGACTTTTTAAATCTATTTTAAAATTCAGGAAACAGCGCGGTGACACAAAATCAATGTCTGACCTTAAAGCTGAATTGTAATGCGGGCTATTTCATAATTTTTCCGAATGAATGCTACAAATGCTAATACAGACTTCATTTTCTTACCTATATCGTGCGCATTACTTACTAACAGCACACTTACTTCCCTCCGAACGCCCAATCTTTTCAATCTGCTTTTATGATCGCTGTTCGTAGGGTTCCACAAGCTTTCACGTTCACGATAAAACTCCATCAGCTTTAACGCTGTTTCCGTATTCCATTCCAGAGTCCAGTGTTTATAAACGTAATAAATACACACCCGTTCAACAGACACAGCAAATCGCTACTGAACCAACGAACATTCGCTCCGGCGTCCACATTAGGAGAAGCATCCCAAGGCCAATGCACCGCAAACGCTTTAATGTTACCGCTGGCACTCCGAATCGCAAACCAAGGCCAACCGTTTCGTTGGTTACGATTTGCTGCCCATGCCCAGGAAGCAAATATCCGCCAACGAAACGGTTGGTTGTCGTTCTTTGGCTTTCGTTGTCCTAGTGTGTAATCCACCTTAATTTGTATCACTGGCATTACATCGACGATGTGGTCAGCAGAGACGGAACAGAAGCTCCGACAGGCCATGACGAGAAAGAAAGAAACTTTGTGGTGTTCTTAACTGATTCAGAAAATCACAGAAAACATACATACGGATGGCTCCCATTCCCCCATATTTCCATTAGTTTACTGCTAACTGCGGAGAGTGGACGAGAAACGTTACTACTTGCGATAGTACGGGGACTCACAGTCAGTTACGTCACATTTAATAACGTATAGTTGACGAAAATGGTACACGGTGATACGTTTTCGAACAGGTCTTGCGGAGAGGGAGGAAATTACCGAAAGAATATATAGGGTACTATTTAAAATAGCCGCCCCCCATGAACCTTGCCGTTGGTGGGGAGGCTTGCGTGCCTCAGCGATACAGATAGCCGTACCGTAGGTATAACCACAACGGAGGGGTATCTGTTGAGAGGCCAGACAAACGTGTGGTTCCTGAAGAGGGGCAGCAGCCTTTTCAGTAGTTGCAAGGGCAACAGTCTGGATGATTGACTGATCTGGCCTTGTAACAATAACCAAAACGGCCTTGCTGTGCTGGTACTGCGAACGGCTGAAAGCAAGGGGAAACTACGGCTGTAATTTTTCCCGAGGACATGCAGCTTTACTGTATGATTAAATGATGATGGCGTCCTCTTGGGTAAAATATTCCGGAGGTAAAATAGTCCCCCATTCGGATCTCCGGGCGGGGACTGCTCAAGAGGATGTCGTTATCAGGAGAAAGAAAACTGGCGTTCTACGGATCGGAGCGTGGAATGTCAGATCCCTTAATCGGGCAGGTAGGTTAGAAAATTTAAAAAGGGAAATGGATAGGTTAAAGTTGGATATAGTGGGAATTAGTGAAGTTCGGTGGCAGGAGGAACAATACTTCTGGTCAGGTGACTACAGGGTTATAAACACAAAGTCAAATAGGGGTAATGCTGGAGTAGGTTTAATAATGAATAGGAAAATAGGAATGCTGGTAAGCTACTACAAACAGCATAGTGAACGCATTATTGTGGCCAAGATAGACACGAAGCCCACACCTACTACAGTAGTACACGTTTATATGCCAACTAGCTCTGCATATGACGAAGAAATTGAAGAAATGTATGATGAAATAAAAGAAATTATTCAGATAGTGAAGGGAGACGAAAATTTAATAGTCATGGGTGACTGGAACTCGAGTGTAGGAAAAGGGAGAGAAGGAAACGTAGTAGGTGAATATGGATTGGGGCTAAGAAATGAAAGAGGGAGCCGCCTGGTAGAATTTTGCACAGAGCACAACTTAATCATAGCTAACACTTGGTTTAAGAATCATGATAGAAGGTTGTATACATGGAAAAACCCTGGAGATACTAAAAGGTATCAGATAGATTATATAATGGTAAGACAGAGATTTAGGAACCAGGTTTTAAATTGTAAGACATTTCCAGGGGCAGATGTGGACTCTGACCACAATCTATTGGTTATGACCTGTAGATTAAAACTGAAGAAACTGCAAAAAGGTGGGAATTTAAGGAGATGGGACCTGGATAAACTGAAAGAACCAGAGGTTGTACAGAGTTTCAGGGAGAGCATAAGGGAACAATTGACAGGAATGGGGGAAAGAAATACAGTAGAACAAGAATGGGTAGCTTTGAGGGATGAAGTAGTGAAGGCAGCAGAGGATCAAGTAGGTAAAAAGACGAGGGCTAGTAGAAATCCTTGGGTAACAGAAGAAATATTGAATTTAATTGATGAAAGGAGAAAATATAAAAATGCAGTAAATGAAGCAGGCAAAAAGGAATACAAACGTCTCAAAAATGAGATCGACAGGAAGTGCAAAATGGCTAAGCAGGGATGGCTAGAGGGCAAATGTAAGGATGTAGAGGCTTATCTCACTAGGGGTAAGATAGATACTGCCTACAGGAAAATTAGAGAGACCTTTGGAGATAAGAGAACCACTTGTATGAACATCAAGAGCTCAGATGGAAACCCAGTTCTAAGCAAAGAAGGGAAAGCAGAAAGGTGGAAAGAGTATATAGAGGGTCTATACAAGGGCTATGCACTTGAGGACAATATTATGGAAATGGAAGAGGATGTAGATGAAGATGAAATGGGAGATACGATACTGCGTGAAGAGTTTGACAGACCACTGAAAGACCTGAGTCGAAACAAAGCCCCCGGAGTAGACAACATTCCATTGGAACTACTGACGGCCTTGGGAGAGCCAGTCCTGACAAAACTCTACCATCTGGTGAGCAAGATGTATGAAACAGGCGAAATACCCTCAGACTTCAAGAAGAATATAATAATTCCAATCCCAAAGAAAGCTGGTGTTGACAGATGTGAAAATTACCGAACAATCAGTTTAATAAGCCACTAAGCCACAGCTGCAAAGTACTAGCACGAATTCTTTACAGACGAATGGAAAAACTAGTAGAAGCCGACCTCGGGGAAGATCAGTTTGGATTCCGTAGAAATACTGGAACACGTGAGGCAATACTGACCTTACCACGTATCTTAGAAGAAATATTAAGGAAAGGCAAACCTACGTTTCTAGCATTTGTAGACTTAGAGAAAGCTTTTGACAATGTTGACTGGAATACTCTCTTTCATATTCTAAAGGTGGCAGGGGTAAAATACAAGGAGCGAAAGGCTATTTACAATTTGTACATAAAGCATATGGCAGTTATAAGAGTCGAGGGACATGAAAGGGAATCAGTGGTTGGGAAGGGAGTAAGACAGGGTTGTAGCCTCTCCCCGATGTTATTCAATCTGTATATTGAGCAAGCAGTAAAGGAAACAAAAGAAAAATTTGGAGTAGGTATTAAAATCCATGGAGAAGAAATAAAAAGTTTGGGGTTCGCCGATGACATTGTAATTCTGTCAGAGACAGCAAAGGACTTGGAAGAGCAGTTGAACGGAATGGATGGTGTCTTGAAGGGAGGAGATAAGATAAACATCACCAAAAGCAAAACGAGGATAATGGAATGTAGTCTAATTAAGTCGGGTGATGCAGAGGGAATTAGATTAGGAAATGAGACACTTAAAGTAGTAAAGGAGTTTTGCTATTTGGGGAGCAAAATAACTGATGATGGTCGAAGTAGAGAGGATATAAAATGTAGACTGGCAATGGCAAGGAAAGCGTTTCTGAAGAAGAGAAATTTGTTAACATCGAGTATAGATTTAAGTGTCAGGAAGTCATTTCTGAAAGTATTTGTATGGAGTGTAGCCATGTATGGAAGTGAAGCATGGACGGTAAATAGTTTGGACAAGAAGAGAATAGAAGCTTTTGAAATGTGGCGCTACAGAAGAATCCTGAAGATTAAATGGGTAGATCACATAACTAATGTGGAAATATTGAATAGGATTGGGGAGAAGAGAAGTTTGTGGCACAACTTGACCAGAAGAAGGGATCGGTTGGTAGGACATGTTCTGAGGCATCAAGGGATCACCAATTTAGTATTGGAGGGCAGCGTGGAGGGTAAAAATCGTAGGGGGAGACCAAGAGATGAATACACTATGCAGATTCAAAAGGATGTAGGTTGCAGTAGGTACTGGGATATGAAGAAGCTTGCACAGGATAGAGTAGCATGGAGAGCTGCATCAACCAGTCTCAGGACTGAAGACCACAACAACAACAACATTTAAAATAGACATATTATGTTCGTATCTTCAATCAACAGCGTTATAAGAAAGGCAGACGTGCTGGTTAATGTCCCTCTCTGGCAGCTATACGACATTTACTTTTTTTTATCTTTCTCCCGGAGAAAACGCTGTTTGGGATGGTCAATATAAATGGACATCCTATACGTACGGGAGACGCTCAATAAATAAAGCAACACTTCTTTTCTGAAAGCAGGATGGTTTATTCAGGATTCGAAAACACCGTATTACTCCCCACTCTTTTGGCTACAAAACCCTGTTATTAAACATAATCTCCGTTCAATGTGAATGTCTTGCGCCTGTATGCCCCGCATGGCACCACTCCACTGATCGACGTCGAGGCCAACGTCTTGCTGCATCAATAATCCCGCCATCATCCAAGTACTGCTTCCAGAGGAGTGTGCCCTTCACTGGGCCAAACAGATGGAAGTCGGAAAGCGCGAGATCCGGGCTGTAGGGTGGATGAGGAGGAACATTCCAATGAAGTTCTGTGAGCTCCTCTCGGGTGCGCAGACTTCTGTGAAGCCTTGCGTTGTCATGGAGGAGTTCGCTTAAATTTTTGTGACGACGGACACGTTGAAGCCGTTCCTCCAGTCTCCTGAGGCTAGCACAATACATTTCCGAGTTGACCGTTGCGCCATGACGGAGTACATGAAACAGAATATCTCCTTCTGAGTCCCAGGAGACCGTCGCCATGACTTTACAGGCTGAGTGTGCGGCTTTGAACTTTTTCCTCGAAAGAGAGGTGGTGTGACGCCACTCCATCGCCGACGACGATGTTCAATAAAAAATTGTCTCCATCAGCCTGCAACGCGAAAGTAATTCCGGAGAGATGGTCCTTCGTTGTTCTTTATGGTCTTCTGTAAGACGGCGAGGAGCTCAGAGGTGCACACACTTTTTAGTACCCCAACTGGTGGACGAGTGTGTCAGCGCTACCAGCTGAGATGTCCAAATGACCAGCGACGTGTTTGTGATCTGTCGATCACCTCGAATGAGAGTGTCCGCACGTTGCAACACTAATGGATGATGATGATGATTGGTTTGTGGGGCGCTCAACTGCGCGGTTATGAGCGCCCGTACAAATTCCCAACCTTTGCTCAGTCCAAACTCGCCACTTTCTGGAATGATGATGAAATGACGAGGACAACACAAACACTAATGGAGTGTCAGTCGTGTACGGCTTGCCGGCACGCACGATATTTCTCAGGATTGCGCGACCTCGATGAAATGATGAGGGACGTCTCGTCCAACGACTCGACGCGCTTTTACCGAGCGAGGTGGCGCAGTGGTTAGCACACTGGACTCGCATTCGGGAGGACGACGGTTCACTCTCGTCTCCGGCCATCCTGATTTAGGTTTTCCGTGATTTCCCTAAATCGCTTCAGGCAAATGCCGGGATGGTTCCTTTGAAAGGGCACGGCCGATTTCCTTCCCCATCCTTCCCACACCCGAGCTTGCGCTCCGTCTCTAATGACCTCGTTGTCGACGGGACGTTAAACACTAATCTCCTCCTCCTCGACGCGCTTTTGTTCGCTGCCAGGTCCCAGTGGACATCCTGCAAGCGCCTATGAATATCTGCAAGCTCTGGTTTTCCGCCATAAGAACCTCAATGGCAGCTCTCTGCCTGGAACGTACGTCCTTTAAGACGCCATTTTCAAGGTTACGTATAACGCCACCACCAACCGGAACTTTATGAAACTATATGGGCTACATTCCACCATGTCCCACAGAAAAAATCCGCATCTTTTCAACCGAAATGGCCGAGAAAAAAATATGTTGCCTTACTTATTGAACGCCCCTCGTAGTGAACGTTGCGACTCTTTTTCGTATTATAACTCTCGTTAAGGGCTTGTTAGCAAGGTATGAGGCAGCAATGGAATTCTAATGCTTCTTCTGAAGCAGCGTTGCAGAAGTGCGTTACGAAATAAGATATGAATGCCGCCCGGAAGACGGTGTTTGAACTACCACGACATCTCGAATTAAAAAGCAGCTGAACGTGAGCGTAGTAACGTAGGGCGGACGCTGCCCAATCGCACACAAGAGAGGAGTGGAGAGGGGCAGAAGAGAAGGGCAGAGCGGGGCGTGTGAAGCGCAGCGCAGCGCTGGCGCTCGAGTGCCGCAGAGACGGACAGAGACAGAGACAGCGGCCGGGGCGGGCATCTGCGGAAAACTCGTTACGCGGCCATAATCACTCGCGCCGCCTCGTAATGCAGTACCGACCGTAAATGTATACTCGCACATATTATTACAAAGAGTAATTTCACATTATTAAGGAGCAACAAAAGAACGCAATTTTCAACGTAATACCGCCGGCTAAATAATATTTACATTATATATTTTTTTCCGAAATTATAGCGCGACTGATAACTATAATTACGCGCCGACTGGCGACCTGGTCGGCCGCAACAAAATGGAATTAGCCGCGCGAGCGGGCGAGCCCCGACTCCGCTCGAGTCCCACTCGCTGGCTGCCTGCCGCCTGATCCGTGTCTGCGTCGTCGCCGCCGCCGCCGCCGCCACTGTTGTTGTTATTATTACTTCTGGACGGCCGCCATCACTTTATGGACAGGGGAGACTTCGCAGATAGCATCGGATCTAACCACCGCGGGATAACATTAAAAAAGTATTATTAGGACTGCTCGAGACGTATAAATAATACGACGCTTCGCAATTACTGCCCGCGACTCGCCTTCAAAAGACCGAACGAAGTTTGATTTACGAGCGCGGCTTGCGCCGGGCCTCGGAACCCACCAGCGCCACCGCCCCCCCCCCCCCTCCCCCTCGCTCTCGCTCACGCTCTCGCGCGGACGCGCACAAAACCTTTGCGCATATTTTATTACTGAAAGTTACGCGCACGTGAGGGCAGCCGTTGCCATTTGCCGCGTGGAAAAGCCTTCTACCGCTCACCCCCTATACCTCTGGCGAGAGAGCGTCATCACAGTATTCTCCCGTGCCACCCCGACAGCCTCCGATGAAGTAATGGGGAAACACTGCGCAGAGAGCGAGCTTGCGTAGCACCGGAGGGAGTGCAAAAAAAAAGGGGGGGAGGGGAGGAGGATCTATAGGAAAACTAGAAATATAAAATAATTCCGCAGCGAGACCGAAGCGTGACCGGCGCGTTCTTTAATAAAACAGTGACAGCGGCGAGATGGGGTTTTGGGGGAGCAGTGGCCGATACCGGGGGGAGAGGCGGTAGGTCCTGGGGCGCGCCGTCCACGACGCAAACGAAATTATGCGCGATTTTTCCAGCGTGGACCTCGCTTCGGTTATTTAGTTCGAAACTCACATATTTCAGCCCGTTCGCCGGCACGTCCTTTTATTGCCGGTGCTGATCGAGATAGATGGAAACAGCCCTTAAGCGAGGATTATGAGGGACGTGGTATGAAAGATAGCCGCCGGGCCGGTAACCTCGTCAGGCGCGGAAGCGAAGCAGCGGCAGTAACCGGCAGGAGGGGGAAACGCCGAGCCACGGTAAGGTCCAGAAAGTGAGTTACTATCCCAAATGAAAATGTGGATTGAGACATGGTTTGCCTGAAAGCCATAGACTCCATGTTCGTACAGGTGACCTCGTTCTCCATGGTTGGCGTAACCGAAGACGTCCTGCGACTGTTAAAAGCTGGCCCAAAGTGAACTCATTTGGAACTTCAAACTGATACAGCAAACAAGTAAAAGAAACGTGTGCTGAAGTGCACCCATTTCGAGTAGTTATGTTAAATTGTACAACGACTGGCAGCTGACACGTAACATAAATATATGTAATGCATGTAACTTGGCGAAAGGACTATCATTTGACTACATGATCAGAAACCAGTCACTGGAATCAGTGACAGCCTTCACGAATGTAGCAGTCCTGTCCAGGATGATTCTAGGTGATACGGCCACAAATATCTAGCCGTGGGAAAGGGTGACAACAGACTAAGATTTACTGACTGAATTATAACGAACTGGAATTCATGGGCGAAAATGATCGCTTATAGAAACTTTTTTCGAGCACTTCTTGGCTATTTTACGTTGTTCTGGGCCCTTTGCCACCTTAGATTAGCGGATGATGTCAAAAAAGTTTTTAAAAGAAGCTACACGCTTCATCACGGGTTCGTTTCATCAGCACGAGAGTGTCACGGGAAGGCTCAACAATATAACACGAGTGACGTTAAAAGAGAGACTGTATGCTACACGCAGAGGGCTTGCGATCCAAAATAAGTCGACTTACTTATTTAGTTCCTCCAACGACAAGCTCGCGTTATCAGAGGCGTACTGGGAATCTTTCTTCCCATGTACCATTCGTGATTGGAATTAGGAACGGGTGCGGTGGGGACGGATCTGGGGCGAGGGAAGCGAAGGCACGGGGAGGAGTATGGGAAGTCAACTGGTACTCTATGTACCCTTCGTCTGGGTGGCTACCGGATTGTGGATACTGGCAAGGAGATCTGTCGTCTTGCCAAAAGGTTACTCGCAGTTGATAGTTCCCGGCCGATGACAGGTACCACCGGGTTGCGTCTAGGCTACGTTTGGTAGTCAGTGATAGATAGATACCTTCCCTCTACGTAACGAGACAGAAAAATCGCGGTCGTAGCCAGTACAGCGTAGTCTGTGAGAAAGGAAATTAAATTCGGCTGCAAGACACATTTTTTTTACTAAAATTCCTTCTGAATGTGCTATCGGATGAACCAGTTCTTTGTATCTGCATTAGTGACTTGAACATTGCAGTACTTCATACTATGGACGCAGCCACAAAACCAGAAGATTTTGATTGAAACTCTCCATGGCCATGGAAGTCTTTGCTCATATATTCTGGTGGATTAATGGTACTCATGCTGTTGTACTAATCTTTTTGGCACTGGTTCCTCCAATCGATCACGGGGTACATCTTCGCGTGAATAAAGTAGAGAATACTTAGAATTCTTTTGGAGGTGGTAGGGAGCCTGGAGGCTAGGAGTAGCGTCTCCGATTAGTAATCAATATGTCCTTGGCACCGGGTTCGAAACCCGCCACCGCTTAAACTATGTTTAATAATCAGCATTCGCGGCTCGAAGATATCCGGCATAAGAAGTCATCCTCATTCTGCCAACGGCCTTGTCAAAGCGGACAGAGGTTCAGGGCATTCTCTTGTCGTTGGGTGGGAAACTCTCCCTAAAGGCGGAAGACTCAGCAATGATCAACGGCATGAGGATGCAGAAGGCAATGGAAATCATTGTATTAAGGACATGTGGCTCGTAACTGAAAAAGTGTCATGATGATCTCTTCATTGGTAAAAGATTCCGGAATACTCCCCATTTCGGACCTCCAGGAGTGGACTGCCAAGAGGGATGTGATCGTGAGAAAAAGATTGAATAACTAATAAAAGGATAACGTTCTACGAGTCAGCGTATGGAATGTCAGAAGCTTGAACGTTGTAAAGAAGGTAGAAAATCTGAAAAGGGATATGCAAAGTCTCAATATAGATACAGTAGGAGTCAGTTACGTGAAATGGAAAGATGACAAGGATGTCTGGTCATATGAGTATAAGGTAATATCAACAGTAGCAGAAAATGGTATAAAGGGAGTAGGATTCGTTATGTATAGGAAGGTAGCTCAGAGAATGTGTTACTGTGAACTATTCAGTGGCAGGGCTGTTCTTATCAGAATCGACATCAAACCAACACCGACGACGATAATTCAGGCACACACGCCGACGTCGCAAGCTGAAGATGAAGAGATGGAGGAAGTATATGTGGATACTGAAAGGATAATGCAGTACGCAAAGGAAGATGAAAATCTAGTAGTCAGGGGAACTGGAATGCAGATGCAGGGGAAGGAGTAGAACAAATGGTTATACAAGAAATATGGGCTTGGGACAAGAAATGAGAGGAGAAAGACTAATTGAGTTCAGAAATAAATTTGAGCTAGTAAAAGGGAATACCCTGCTCAAGAATCACAAGAGGAAGAGGTATACTTGGAAAAGGCCGGATGATACGGGAAGATTTCAGTTAGATTACATCATAGTCAGATAGAGATTTCAAAATCATAATCATATACTGATTTTTAAAGTGTACCCAGGAGCAGATATGGACTCAGATCACAATGTAGTAGTGATGAAGAGTAGCCTGAAGTTTAGAAGATTAGTCAGAAAAAAAGTCAGTACGCATTAGAGGTGGGATAGAGAAATACTAAGGAATGAAGAGACGAGCTGCGGTTGAAGTTCTATAAGGTTATTTCTTAATGTTACCATTGCTGCTTTTAAAGTTACCGAAGGTTGTTTTGACTTTCCTGTATGCTGAGTCAGTCCTTTCGACAATCATTTCTTTTTCGATTTTTTCACATTTTTCATGCAGCAATTTTTGTCTTAGCTTCCCTGCACTTCCTATTTATTTCGTTCCTCAGTTACCTGTATTTCAGTATTGCTGAACATTTTTGTATTTCCTTCTTTCATCGATCAACTGAAGTATGGGTAACAGAAGAAATACTTCAGTTGATCGATGAAAGAAGGAAATACAAAAATGTTCAGCAATACTGAAATACAGGTAACTGAGGAACGAAATAAATAGGAAGTGCATGGAAGCTAAGACAAAAACTGCTGCATGAAAAATGTGAAAAAATCGAAAAAGAAATGATTGTCGAAAGGACTGACTCAGCATGCAGGTAAGTCAAAACAACCTTCGGTAACATTAAAAGCAACAATGGCAACATTAAGAAAGCAACGGGAATTGCACTGTTAAATGCAGAGGAGAGAGCGGGTAGGTGGAAGGAGTACATTGAGGGCCTCTATGAGGGGGAAGATTTGTCTGAAAGAAGGCAGAAGGGATAGATAACATTCCATCAGAATTTCTAAAATCATTGGGGGAAGTGGCAACAAAACGACTATTCACGTTGCTGTGTAGAGTGTATGAGTCTGACGACAAACTATCTGACTTTCGGAAAAATATCATCCACACAATTCCGAGAACTGCAAGAGGCTCATGCATCCAATTTTTTGACAAGAATAATATAGAGGAGAAAGGAAAAGAAAATTGAAGATGTGTTAGATGACGACCCGTTTGGCTTTAGTAAAGGTAGGGGCACGAGAGAGGCAATTCTGACGTAGTGGTTGATAACGGAAGCAAGAGTAAAGAAAAATCAAGACAAGTTCATAGGATTTGTCGACCTGGAAAAAGCAAGATGTTCGAAATTCTGAGAAAAATAAGGGTAACTATTGGGAGAGGCAGTAATATACAATACGTACATGAGCCAAGACTGAATAACAAGGGTGGATGACCAAGATAGAAGTGTCCGGATTAAAAAGGGTGTAACACAGGGCTGTAGTCTTTCGCCTCTACTATCCAATCTGTACATCGAAGAAGCAATGACGGAAATAAAAGAAAGGTTTGGGAGCGGGAATTAAAATTCAAGGTGAAAGGATATCAGTGATACGATTCGCTGATGACATTGGTATGTTGAATGAAAGTGAAGAAGAATTACAAGATCTGCTGAATGGAATGAACAGTCTATGAGTACTGATTATGGATTGGGAGTAAATCGAAGAAAGACAAAAATAATAAGAAGTAGCAGAAATGAGAACAGCGAGAAACATGGTCTACTAGTATCAAACATACGCCTTTATTTGAGAAAGAAATTTCTGAGAATGTACCTTTGGAGCACAGCATTGTGTGGTAGTGAAACATAGACTTTGGGAAAACCGGAACAGAAGAGAATCGAAGCATTTGAGACGTGGTGCTACAGACTAACGTTGAAAATTAGGTGGATAGATAAGGTAAGGAATGAGGATGTTCTGGCAGAATTGGAGAGGAAAGGAATATTTGGAAGACACTGACAAGGAGAAAGGACAGGATGATAGGACATCTGTTAAGACATCAAGGAATGACATCCATGGTACTAGTGGGAGCTGTAGAGGGCTATAACTGTGGAAGAAGACAGAGACTGGAATATATCCAGCAAATAACCGAGGACGTGGGTTGTAAATGCTACTCTGAGATGAAGAGGTAGGCGCAGGAGAGGAATTAGTGGTGGGCCGCATCAAAGCAATCAGAGGACTGATGGAAAAAAAAAAGGAATTTGAGCTTGAATCTGGGAGTGGTAAGATACAGAGCCAAATTCTTAAAGAAACTTTTAATAATATTTATTCCACAACCAAGACACCAGAAATGAGAAAAGTACCGACTCCGAAGATGCAAACCCGCGACCATGAAGGCAGAGGGAAGGAATTCTTCAAATGGCGTAGCCAAGCTCTTTAAGGTGTACGATCGCCTGCCACAACACGGAGACCACGCGTCCCTCCTCGGCAGGCGATCCCCGTTACTATCACGAATAGCCAGCACGACAATATTTTGCAGAGAGACTGACTTGTGATTCAATCCCTTCAGAGAACTGCAAGGGCGCCTCCTCGCGGATCGCCAGGAAACCTGTCGCAAAGGAACGAAGACCTGAGACATTCAGTGATCGGTAGGTATCGATACGTGTGCAGGCACTGCTCGGTTTTGATTGCAGGTATGAATAACGGCTGTACATCGACTAAGCGTGTGGCTCGGTGACTTAAGTACCTGTCAGGCACAGAGGCGAGCCCAACATCATGATGATGGTCATCAGAAGAAAAACATGACTGCAAGAGATGCTTGAGAAATGTTTTGACTGACATTATGATACTTGCAAGGAAAGCTCATGGCGCCTGGAACTGGTCATGAATGCCCGTGTTCGTTGTATCTGTGATGTTCGACTCTTTGCACAGCTATCCTCGCTGTGTGCAGACGAGCGCAGAGATTTACATACCTCTTGTTTCTCTAACATCTTATGAATGAACACTGCTCCTCATATCTCTCCTCGATCTTAACGCCCTCATCTGAACAACAGGCGGAAATACCCGTTCCCATCAGAGCAAAATCCTCTCTGTCCCACTCCATCGTTCAGCCACATTCACGAAGTCCACCTCAGTAGCAGAAACACTACTCTGTAACAACCTCCCGCATTATATTAGACAACTAAGTAACATCTCCAGCTTCAGAAGATAGGTCGTGACACATCTATTAAAGCAACAATAAGATTACAATTGTCCCTGTATGCACTCGTTATCCTTGTACATTCATCTTTATAAACTGATCTTCCTCATTGGAGAAAGAATATAGCCAACCGGTTGCAAATAATTGTTTAACACATATACTTACGTTTCGACACCTCTAAGGTTGTCTACATCAGAACGAAAATTTAAAAGCCCTATAAAATAATACATACAAAAATGAATGACGCAGGAATGTTAAATATAACTCAGAAACTCTTGAACAAATGCTCAGTACCTTCCTGGGAAAAATCTTATTCACAATCTCAAGTCCACAGCTGCTCCTATACACAGTTCATGAGTTTATAAAATCACTTCTGAGACATGCCCCTGTTACTATATAGGACAAACTGGAAGATCTTTCAATATCAAGTTTAAGAAATATTTATTGGGAAAAATAAGCAGTAACGTACAAATTCCACTTTTGCTTATCATCTGTTAATTTCCAGTCACAAATCGGAAAGTGTTGTAGAAATTTCTATTTTACACAGGGGAAAGAAAGGTCAAATGCTCCACGTATTCGAAGAGTTGGAGATTTTCAAGCATATTCCTAAGAACGATGGCTTCATCCTCAACGAACAGTTACAACTAAGTAACAAAAATTTTTTCAATGGCTTTAATCCAGTAACTGTGTATTTTTGATCCCTTTATTTTTTACTATGTTTCCGTGCCTCTTGTTCCGAAACATCTTTTTCTTCAACATCTTTTTCTTCAAGTTTCTTTCATGCAGATGTTTTTCGACTGTGCATCTCTTTGTGTAAATCATCTACAATGTTCTGTACTTTACGTAATGGGTACTTCAGTAAAGCCTAACAAATAGCTCTCAGATGTACTTTATTTACTTGACTACTTTGTATTTTTAAAAATCCAAGCTCCCATCCTTTGATTTTTTTTATATAATTAACTGATGTTTGATTCGATTAATTCTGTTATCATGTCTCAAATGGACATCTGTCAGCGTCCGCGTCCGATAGGCGGCGCAACTTGTGTCTCGTTTTCGTAGCAGCAATGTAAGCCATTGGGCCGCTCAATCTGATGTTCCTTGCAAGGTGTACGTACCACAGGCGGAAACGTTTTTAATTTTTAAGGTTTGACTTGAGCATGTGAGCTACAGATTTTGATTATTGCCTTCTCGTCATGTAACCTTCGGTAAGTAAACACTCTATGTTATGACATTTTTCATCTTCGTTAACGTTCCTCTCAAAATTGTTTGTCTGTGTGTTATTTTAGAGGACTTTTATTACATTTCCATTCTGATGCAGACATCCTTAGATGTGTCGAAACCTAGGGAAATGTGTTAAACAATTATATGCAACCGATTGGCAGAGCTATTTCTCCACTGAAACTTATATATGGTTGCTTTAGTGCCGGCTGGTGCGGCCGTGCGGTTCTAGGCGCTTCAGTCTCTAACCGCGTGACCGCTACGGTCGCAGGTTCGAATCCTGTCTCGGGCATGGATGTGTGTGATGTCCTTAGGTTAGTTAGGTTTAAGTTGACCACATATGTTAAGTTCCATAGTGCTCAGCGTCATTTGAACCATTTGTTGCTTTAGACACTCAAATAATTTTAACAGTTGTTGTCATATTCAGATTGTTATTTCTTAGGTAACTATAATGTTAACAGATACTGTAACCACCACAACAGTGGAAATATTTGCCATCATAGTTATTTCATTATCTGAGAGCTAACAAATGTACTAGGAACTTGTACAATATTATGAAAACAAACTAATTTACGCTGTTACAAGCGTCATGGAGTCATTCAAAAAATACGTAGCAATGGTTCACCTAGGGGCAAAGAAAATCATATTCGAGACAGTTGCCTGGCTACAATGGCACTGGGATAGGCACATCCGAAACAAGACCTAAATACTCGGACCAGTGAGAAGACGGTTCTCTGGAGATGCTGGGCATACCATATAGGCATTTGAAGTTCCGGACGAGATAAGTTAATGACATCAAGAAGACTTCTGCACTCACGGTAGTGCCTGGTTCAAATGGCTCTGAGCACTATGGGACTTAACATCTGAGGTTATCAGTCCCCTAGACTTAGAACTACTTAAACCTAACTAAGGACATCACACACATCCACGCCCGAGGAAGGATTCGAACCTGCGACCGTAGCAACAGCGCGGTTCCGTACTGAAGCGCCTAGAACCGCTCGACCACAACGGGCGGCTAGGAAGAACAAACATAGAGGATGAGTTACATGTCGACTGTTTCCCAAATCTTGTCTTCATAAGATGTGACTCTGAAAGATGGAAACACAAAAGAAAAATGAAGAAGTGTCAGCTTTTAATACCTGCGATTTCTGCTGCCAGGACCGAGAGGAATTGGCCAGCACTGCCAAAACATTATAACACTAGAAATAAATTGAAGAAGGTAAGAGCGAAGTGGGCCTAAGCGCTCACTCCTGGACGCCGGTTTCCCTCCGAGTGCTCCACGGCGAGCGCGGAGGGCTTCTGCCTCCGTCCTTCGAGTCCTAGAGTCTCTGGCTGCCTAGTGTGCGGTGGGGAATTTTTGCCAGCCGGCGAACGGTAACCGGAACTGCTTTGGTGAACAACAGAGAACGAGCAATTTCCGGCGGCGAGGCCCCGCTGTGAGAACTCCGTAACCGCGTTAGCTGGAGCGGCCCCCGTAACTAGGTTCGGACGGCGACGCCGCGTCCCAGTTCCGTGCTTGTTTCTTATGCCGCGACAGCCCGCGATCAATATGTCACGACTGTAAATGAGGGACGCCATCAGAGTGCGTGTGTGCGTGCGCGAATGCCAGTGCCGCAGGATGCTACGGTGGAACGACGCTGCGAAGCGACCGGGTCGGATAACTCAATGCGAGACGCGTGCCGTACAACTAGTGTTCAAAAAATATTTCACATCTATTCTTAACATTATCCTTTGATACTTGGTATTAAGCCGTCAATACCTACGAGTTACTGGCACAAAGCATAAGTAAACACTTTCAACTACGAAGTTTATTCCAATTACTATCCACATAAACTACTTAATGGATAAACAAATACTGACTCACTAGCTATTAGCACTAGCCCTTAATACTTCGAAATATGGAACATGGCAGCAGTCAGCATTTGTACAATTGCGGACAGGACGAGAGTCATACATCCACCCAGTTGCATGTCAAAAGACCTAGGCTTCGACAGATATATTCCTGTCTTCCTCAGAAGAAGTAATAACAACTGTTTTTAAAATTTTGAAAGAAATGCCCATGTACTTGGCAGCAGCCTTAGATACCTAAGGTACGTACAAACTTTAAAATCTTTAATCGCGGCAGCAGTCCGCAATTCTACAGTTGTCGACTGCCGCCGCGTTCGAGATTTTAAAGTTCGAACCAGTCCAGGTACCTACGGCTGCTTCCAAGTACATGGACGTTTCTTTTAAAATTTTAAAAACAGGTGTTATAACTTCTTTTGAAGAAGACGGCTTTACATCTGTCGACACTTAGGTAACCATCTGAATAAACTTTTGACGTGCAACTGGTTGGTGTGTGATTCACACTGTACCCTTAATATTTCTGTGCGATAGCTGCATCAGAGCATACTGATGGCATCTTGTCCATGAGACTCTGACTGGAAACATCTTGTAGGAGCCCCATGGAAATGATTATTACAAGCTTGTTGTCACACAGGCATCGGCCAAACAGTATTATGGACTACTGATAAGGACTAGCCAGCCGGGGCGGCCGAACGGTTCTAGGCGCGACCACTACGGTCGCAGGTTCGAATCCTGCCTCGGGCATGGATGTGTGTAACGTAGTTAGGTTAATTAGGTTTAAGAAGTTCTACATTCTAGGGGACTGATGACCTCAGACGTCAAGTCCCATAGTGCTCAGAGCCATTTGAACCACTTTTGATAATGACTAATCAGTGGTGCTGGTTTAATAAATAAACAATTTACATGAGCACTGACAGAAATAAACTTTATACTAACCAAACAATTATGTTTATGATTTTTCTCAAAAGCGAGCATCAACTGCACCTTTACTGGACGAGAAAGTGTCTTCCGAACGATCTTCTCTACTTTTGAAAGGCAGCTCTTTCAGGTTCACATGGTTCACATGGCTCTGAGCACTATGGGACTTAACATCTATGGTCATCAGTCCCCTAGAACTTAGAACTACTTAAACCTAACTAACCTAAGCACATCACACAACACCCAGTCATCACGAGGCAGAGAAAATCCCTGACCCCGCCGGGAATCGAACCCGGGAACCCGGGCGTGGGAAGGGAGAACGCTACCGCACGATCACGAGCTGCGGACGCTCTTTCAGGAAGTACGAACAGTTCTGTTAGAACTTAAACAGTCAACTGTTCTTGCGACTTTCCTGGTGGGTACAATGTCATATTAAATTCTTAGCTTACCATCCCCACCGCTATAACACATCAAGAGGGGAGCTTGCACATATGACCACATACTGCTAGCGCCTACGATTGCACGACAGTTTTTCTTAAATCTGAAGACAGATACATGCATACTTTCCCAATATTCTCTAATTATACTTTCCTTTTTTTCGCATTTCTGCCATAGTTGTTAGTATTGGTTAATCTGACTCTCTTTAAACTGTTTGGAACATCAGCCAGAAGTAGGTGAACCTATAATTATCCTTAGCAGCCATGGTCGTTTGTTATAAGCTAGTTACTTTCATAAGTTATTTATGTGTAAACTTTTATAAACATAAGACCATGCAGTCCAGAATCAGTATTCCAATCAGGCAAATCGCCGTGAGCACTGAGGCAATCATTCCACCAACGCACCAGGTTTAAGAGACCGATTTGGTGAACAGCGCGTGCTGCATATACTGGTCCGACAGGAATCGTCGAACCTTCAAGGCCTTTTTTAAGGGGCCAAAGGCTTGATAATCGCATGGGTACCGTTCGTCAGTGATGGAGACACCAGGTTCATTGAAATCAATAACCGATGGGTCCCAGTAATCAAAGAACAAGATGACCATAACCTTTCCAGCCAATTAACTTCTTGGGACGACGGGGCGATGGATGACACCACTGCCCCATACGCATTCCTTATTCTCCGACGACATGTCTACCGGTGTTTGACATTCAGCAGTCAGCACGTCAGTCCTGTTTCTACTCATTTGGTAATAACGTCACCATAGTTCACGTTTCTGTGTTTACTTCATGCACAACTGAAAGACAAAAATGCCACACTATTCCCTTGCCTACATGCCGTTGCTTATACACCCGCGTCGGAATCGCGCTGTGCTGCGTAGACGCTGCAGCAACGCCCTCAACCGAGACCTTTTTGATCGCCCCTTATACATTTCAGAATCAATTGCTGAGCAAGAATAATGACAACCATAGCATTGGTAGTGGGGTTGCCAGACTTTTAATTGGAAAATGAAACACTTTCGGAGCTACTCCTATTTTGCTTTCGAATTTTCTAGATTTCTTTGAGAGATGAAAATGACTACGTATTAATGTTTCCACTCAATATAATAATGAGATTTATTTACGAATAGGAAAAACATTTACACAAATTCATGTAACTTTTACTGATATTCTGTGGATGTTTTCACATATTTCAATAACGTAAGATCTTGTTTTACATATTCAAAAAATTCTTTACACGACTGATTATATTCATCACAACTTTTTTGGAGCTCTATCATGATCAGTTCTGTACTACATCTTTTTCTTGTCTCATTACATTTGTTATTCGTTAATGAGAACATTTTTTTCCACAAAAGCATTAGATCCTGATGGACTGAACAAGAATCCCTTTATCTTATAAATATTTGACACATTACGTTCTGGTACAGCTGAAAAGAAACGTAACCACTTCGATACATCACTACCGTCCTTGTTCACACTTTCAAGTAAGTTAGTCTTGAATTCAGAGAATTCTTCATACAAGCTATGAATAAAACGTGATTCTCCATTGCAGTTTCAAAGTTTCTAAATTTAATTTCAGTCTCCAAAGGAAAACCAGCTATCCACATATATCGATTACTGGCGGTAATATCGTATCTTTTTTCCAGGTACTGAATAAAACACAGTAAGAGCCATTGAAATCTTCAGAAACTTTTTTTGTAAATACGGAAAGTAATCTGATCAATTATAATACTCATTTGTATGCTTTTTACAAATGATAGGCATTGTTTACTGTTACGCACCTACAATGCATTGTACTTACCCACACACTTCGAAAATAGCCTTATGTTCGTTTCTTCCACGTTTAATACTTGGAAACGCATCAACATATTCTTCTCGAAAATGTACTTATCGTTTCGACATTTTAAATTTCAAATTCTGTGCAATAACAACACCAGAACTACACTTCGCACAGCAGAATGTTAACTTTACGCGACCAAAGAATATCAGATACCCACAGCAGAGACGTTGTAAACCAACAGCGGAAAACTGAAACAATCGCAAAGAATCGATTATTGCACTGCTTCCACAGTTTGTTCTGAAAATAGCCGAGCGATTATGAAGTGATACGGGATATCAGCACAGGTTTCAACGGCTATCGTCAAGTTTGCAGGAGTTATGAAACACTTGATCGGTGGCCAGCGGCAAAACTTGCGTAAAAATTTTTTTTTTACTTACTAGCCACTTTTTTCGCGGACATTTACCTTTTCGTCCAGGACACCCGTCTTCGAGCATAAAATCGCGGACTGTGCGCGAAATCCGCGACGTATGGCAACCCTAGAAATTGCTCACACAATGAAGGTATATTTCTGGCATGATTTGTTGCTCAGGGCTTTCATTCAGAATAACTGATCTCAGAAATTTTGGGTACTCATCTGTACTTTGAAATACCTCTTCATGGCATCCCAGTTCAAAAGAATTCTGTTTACAGCTGTAGTCAAAGAAAGCCATCTTGTGGAAACATGTTTCAGTATCTGTCCATTCCAGTTCCACGAACTGGGAAGAAGATTTCAGTTCCTATCTTCTTTCTGCAGAAACCGTCAAATGATTATAAATTTTTAGAACTATGCTTTCCGCGTCGATATCTGATTTTTCAATCGCATTCTTAATTGCATTGTGAAGTATATGATTAGTGTAATTTGCCTTTACAACGTTTTTATTCTTACTGAGAAGTGACTGAAAAACTGATTTATTCGTGTCAAAATGAACGCTTGCATTATCAGCACTGTTTGAAGAAACATTATTTACACTCAAATTGTGGATATCTAAGCTTCGCAATAGCAAATCAGTCATTCCGGAAGAGGTTTTATCAGCATTTTCAATGAAACTCGAAAATTAGTTTATACTCCTTTCAGTGGGTCAAAATAGCGAATGCAAACAGGGAACAACTTTTTGTTGCCCTTATTTGTTGCGTGTGTTCCCAATGAAAAGAAACTGAGGTTTTTCCGTGCTTCTTAAAACGTCTAAAAAGTTATTCACACTTTAAGAAACCAGCACGTTCTTCACCAACATTTCCGCTTTTGTTCGTCCACAAGAAAGCTTAGAAGCTGTAGCAGAATCTTCGAACATGTGTGAAACGAGCTATTTCCTCAGTCCAAACTGAAGGAACTGTGACTGTGTTTCACTGCATGATACACTAAGGCCAGTTCACTTGAAGCGACATTATGATGTTCCGTTGTATTCTTTTTACGTACGAAATAATTCTGCGGTTTCACTGATTCAAAACAACTTTTTCTTTCAATCCGTGTCCCTTTCCTTCTACGCGTTGAGCAAGTCGTTTTGTCTCCTATACGAAAAACTAAAATCCTTTCTGCATAAAACACAAAACGCCCGATATTCGTTCGGTCCCGGTTTAGCCCAACAGAACATATTTTCCTAAATCTTCAGATACACTTGAGTGTGTTTAGATTTCGGTTTTTTGTTTTGGGAAGTCTTCTGCGAATCTTGAATTCCGAGTTCACTCATTCTAAAACTAATTAAAACAGCTGTTTTTCTACACTGGTATTTAAATTGCCTTATTTAATATTGATGGTGGAAATACGAGAATGAGTATTTATCAACTGGTCTCGCAAGAAAATCAGTGAATCGGAAATGTGTGTCACTCTGTCTACAGGTGAAAAGAAACTGGTAATACTGACAATAACGCTTCATAATCACAACAGGCTACGCAACAATGGTTTGTGGCTCCTGCGGTCTGTTCGACCGAACATTCGGCTTCGGTCAACACTTCGGCGTATTTTGGCCGATCGGCGTATTTTGGCCGAAGCAGAAGCTTTCTAGCAAGCACCGCAATTGAGCTGTTAGAATTGCGCATGGGCGGTGGACACCCAACAATTAAACTGCAACAGTCGCGAAGCTTTCCCATACTTGGCGCGGACTGTAGTACAAGGTGTTGGGTCAGTCGGCCGCCATCGCCAGTAAACACAAATTCACGCGAATTAGATTATCTACTTTGGTGTTTTATCATACGATTGCAAAAATATTTATCTGACCGAGAAGAAGAGAAAATTGAGTTTGTGAAAAGCACATTAAAAACCAAAAAATGTATGTATTGTTTTTAGAACATTTATTAAGTCATTTACTTCTCAATAGTACTTCAAGCCTTGTCTTTATTTAATACCTGTTCTTATTAATGTTGAGGTTTTAGAGACAAGTGTCACTATACCTTGCGAAGTTTCTCTGTTTCCCTGAGCTCCCTTAGTTCTTCTCGGAATCCGGAATGTTCCGTAGCTCTAGTCACTGCTGCCAACGAACGCGCATTTGCAATGTGCGACACTATGACGAACGTTCAGTGCGCAGTGGACAAGTAGTGATTGTGATTGACTTGTTAATGTTTATGTCCGTTCTGAGTATTAAAATAATTCTTTACATGGTTTTCAGTGTCTCACTCACTGAATAATTGTATCTCAGCAGGATTTACTTTTATCTATATTTCATATTCATTGATATAAATATATACATATTATGATAAACGCTTACACGAACCTTTAAAAAAAGAATACTTTCGTGCTGTTTACACCACAGCAAGCGAGGACTTCGAAGCGCAAACGGTGCGCGTGTTGTCAATACGGCGAGGAAGCCATTCGCTTGTTACGCAGGGGTCTTTTTTCTTTTCGCTACCCCTGGCCGCGCATTCATCAGCAGGCATTATATTTTACTTAATTTCTGAAAATAAATACGTTTTTATGTGCAGGCTGTTCAAAATAGTCTTCTTGTGGCCCTTTACATTTATGTATTTGAACGTTGGGATCTTCAGTCACTGTTCTCTTTAGGAATGAAGAGTTTTAAGTCATAATACGACAAGTTCTCCGCAAACAAACGAAAAAAATTGTTAATTTTAAACCAAAGAGCATGTATTTGATTAGCAGAGGGCTTGGATCTGACAAATACGTGTCCTGTTGCCTATTTTATTGTTCTGTATCCTTAAGGAAGCCAAATACGAAATTCTGTTTTATTTCAGCTTTACATACTTATATATTCGTTCGTCTCACATATTTTCTTTTTGTAGAAAACAAAAAAACGTGCATTTTGTTTCAACATCGTTGGCTGGTATATGTGAGAATTTTAAGACAAGCAATAAATTCGCAAGACGTGCAGGCTCCTCGTGGCACAATGGGCAGTCCTGAAAAGTAATAATAACAAAAAATGATATTAGTAATAACAATAAATTAACTTTTCAAATCCCCAAGAAATTTGTAATTTTAGAGAAGTCGAAAGAGCGCACAAGATTTCCTGCTTTTTGTTCTAGTACGAACAACTTGGTCGTTGCGAATTGCCTTGCCTTTATTAATCTGTATTTTAGTGTAAAACTTGATAAAAAAAGTTGTGGAATATTCATTTCGAGAGCAACACTCACTGATGTGGACCGATGACATCGCTGTTTGGTCCCTCCCCCCAAATCAACCAACCAATTCACTGATGCGAAGCGAACCCGTGTAATCGACCAATAGGGCGGAAGCACTGTGACCACCCAATCGGCCGACGATATGGGTCGATGTCGTCGAAAATAATTTGACGGCCGATGTCGGTTGCACTGTGACCGTACCCTATAACCCTTATACGTGCATGGATTATTTTTTTAATTAATCAACAGTTCATATTCGCGGTCTCTCTAGTCTAGTGGTTCGCATTCCGAACTACTAAGCCGAGGAGCTGAGGGTTCGAATCCCGTGGGTAAATGAGGGTGTGATGAGCAAGACCATTTATACAAAAAGCATGGATTTTTCTATGTATTTAAGTATGTTTATTACACTGTCTGGTCGCCATAGTACAAGCTTCGGCTTAGTTCGGGGCTAGAGATGGTTGGTGTGATTGTTGAAAGATTTTATTTGTTTGCTATCTTTTCTTTCAGGTACATTATGGCTTCTGTGAGACTAAATACAGTTTGGGAATATTTTTGTAAAAACAATGATAAAGCAACTTGTAAAGTGTTTACTAAATAATTGTCTATTGGTAGTACCTTACCAAAAACATAGACCATTATAAATATTAAAAATAATTTGTCAAAACTTCATAAAAGGGAATGGGCAGCTTATTGTAAGACAAATAAAAAACTCCAGACGAGCCACAGACATTTAACTCCTTGCAGGACAATACGTCAGTCAAAAAATGTATTTTACCGGATGTAACTAAGAAAACAGTAGCTCGCTGTGTCCTGATAATCATCCTATATCGTTGCGAATCGATAAAAGTATTATGGATCTCATTATTATCCGCATGCTCCTATACAACGTTGTTGAAAGAGATGCATTTCGCAGGCTCAATTTGACTGAGCATGACACTCCATCCGGATACAGGAAAAAGTCTGACAAATAATTTAGAACGACTTTAATGCAAACGGCGTACAAAAATGTAAAAGAAAAAGTCGTACTTCTTTTAGAAAAGGCTGAATGGGACAGCTTTACTACTGATATATGGAATAATCCAAGAAGGCATAATCATTGATAAGTTGCACAACCCACTTCATTAAAGGCCCAAAAATGGAAAAAGTTATAGTGGCAGCCACTGTCTTGGAAAAAGATCACACAGGGCATCATATTTCAGAGAAACCTAACCAAATTATTGCCGAATTTAATTTTACAAATAAAATCAACATGGGTATTCGCGACAATGCTTTTAATATGCAAGCAGCCATGTGTTGTCGAAACTTTGCTTATATTGAATGCGTAATTCATACGCTGCAGCTAGTTATTGTGAATGTCATATTCAAAGACGTTCCTGTAATGGATATAATAAAAAGAAGTTAACAAGCTTCCCCATATTTAAACAAGTTTCAAGAAACATGTGACTCACCCAAAAATGTTGCGATTCTTGATGTCCAAACTCACTGAAAAAGCACTTACGTGATGTTGGAAAGACTCGAACAAAAAACTGCTATCAATTTACACATGGCAGAACGCGGTGGGATAATAATCCCAAGCACAGAAGAACGGGTACAAATAAGTTACAGTACATCAGTACTTAAGGTGCTTTCATCAAGCAACATTTGATCAGTATCCTTAATAATACCATTGATCGTCAAACTTAATTAAAACTTGACCTCAAAAGATGAAGATCCTGAAAATGTAAAACTGCTCACGACCCAGTCGTGCGAAACTGTGAACAAATGACTCTGAGCACTATGGGACTTAACTTCAGAGGTTATCAGTCCCTTAGAAATTAGAACTACTTAAACCTAACTAACCTAAGGACATCACACACATCCATGCCCGAGGCAGGATTCGAATCTGCGCCCGTAGCGGTCGCGCGGTTCCAGACTGTAGCGCCTAGAACCGCTCGGCCACAACGGCCGACGAACCTGTGAACATATTTTCTTACGCAAGAAATACTCCGCATTTATTGATTGCAACTCTAATAGGTTCCCATTTTAAAACGAAGCATTTGACTAGCGATAAAATGGAAAACACCAAGATTGAAGCATAATTTTTACGACTGAATGAGTCTCGGTCAAGTCAAACAGCTTGTATGGACCTTTCTGTTCTACATCATATGCAGGTATCGAAAATGCATCATCAAAAAACCATAATGATTTATGTGATTCACACGAGAAACTTGCATCACCTTTCAGAAGTGGTAACGAGTTGGATTTGGAACATCACTATTCTCCTTTTGAAGGCATCTAACGTGTTTTTAACCTGTGATTCTGTGTCATGCTGACATTTATGAATACTGTGCCTCTAGTCCACATACTTATATATGCTCAACTGCATTTAAATATTGACCTGCTCCACCTACTAGTATTCCTAGTGAACAACTGTTCGGCGCATTGGAACAGATATATGCGAACAGGTGATGTAACTTCACTGGCGAAAATGTGGACAAATTATTATTTTTAGCTTACAACATAAGATGGTTCAAATGGCTCTGAGCACTATGCGACTCAACTCCTGAGGTCATCAGTCGCCTAGAACTTAGAACTAATTAAACCTAACTAACCCAAGGACATCACACACACCCATGCCCGAGGCAGGATTCGAACCTGCGATCGTAGCGGTCATGCGGTTCCAGACTGAAGCGCCTTTAACCGCACGGCCACACCGGCCGGCTACAACATAAGACCGTTTAATTTTGATTATTAATGCTTTTTCATTGACAGATATCAAAACGCTAATGGAAATCTAAGATTGATTAGGCTTTCATTATGTGTTTTTCCAATTGTAGCTGTTCAAGTACTTTTTATAATTTACTTTATTTCAAATTATTGTCATTTCTGGCAGATTGCAAGATAATCAATTTAATCAGATGTTTAAAATTATATTTTTCAAAAATCATTATTTTATCAACATTTTGCCAATCTTGAACAGAATTTCTTGGGGCTATTAAACCTTCGGCTTCGGCCAGAAATAACCTTCGGACGGACGCTGCGTACACAACTCCCAACGCCTACCCAAAATAACCGATCACCTTCTACGGTACATCTGAGACACGGATTTAACGTTTTTCGAAAGTACGTTCTAGCAACGTTTATTTTCATATATGGTACTTATGAGTAGTAAGGAATATGATTAAATAATATATTTTGTAATATAGTAACTGCAAGGCCACTACGTATGTCAGCAATTGAAAACAATACGTTACAGTCACGAAGCCTACCACACTGTACCCATACATCTCAAGCAGAACAAGAACAAAACGCCTGGTCTAAGGGCACGGACTAGTCTGACGCTAGCTGCTATGCACTTGCTCTCAAGAAGTGACTGGCTGTGTTACCAACTGATATCTGTAACCACCATGAACATGCAGTACACTTATGTCCACGCAAACAACGAAGTTATGGTTCTTTTGACCACTTACGGCTGCAACAGAAGCAATAGTTATCTTCTGATGTTTCTTATATTCATGGAAGTATTTGCATGAACACAAACTTAAAAAAAAGAAAAGAAGCAGATAATTAGAGACTCCAAGGGGAAAAAAAAAAACGAAGCACCAAAATTAGACGAAAAAATGCTGCTTGTAGGGGAGACCTTACTTCTTACGCATTCTCTTCCTTGTATTTGACGGATTCTCTCTTGCCTTCTGTGTTGCTGGAAGACCTCCCACGTTCACTAGCCGTCTTTGGTGTGTGACACAGTCGCGCATCTCAGGTGATGCTCGAGATTTTCTATAACTGAGTTCACCTAAGAAGATACTTGACAGAAGCGCTGTTGCCAGCTTTCGACTGTGAACCACTTATGGCTGCAACACAAGCAATAGTATCTACAGAACTGTGACAACACTGAGCCGTTTCCACAGACACGTTTACAAAAACGCTTTCTAAGCGTCTTTTGTTCTAGAAATATCCCTAACTTAATACTTAGTTCAAAGGAACCCATTTTGACAGTTACACCAAAGCAGATTTTTAAACGCGAAACAGCTAGCCGTGAAGAGACGAACTTTTTGTCACTTCATTTACTTGCGTAGCAGCAGCTATTCGTGAAATATTTCAGTTTTCCCCTAAATCTCTAAGTTTTTCTTAATTACCCTACTGCTCAAGTTGATACCCCCATTTGATGCTTTCCCATTCTAGGATTGGCTATCAAAATTTGGGCGCTAATCCAGAGTGTAAATATTTCTTAAATCTCTCGTTAAGTTGACTGGATTATTTCCAAGCAATTAAAAAACTAGACCTTCAGCTGGTCAATTTGATACCTCAATTTGACCATTTCCAACTCTTAATTTGGCAATGACAGTGCAGTCAATTTTTTTTTCAAATAACTTTTTCTTAATTACCTTGATTAATTTGAAGCAAATAAACTTCTTTTGCAAAACTAGACATTGCGCTGGTCAATCTGACAGCCAATGAAGAGTCGGAGAAAAACCTACTGTGTAATTTATAGGGAGACATGTTCCCATTACACTCCAACTTTTGGAAAAAAAAGCATTTTTCCTGGGAGGGTTCGCTTGTCTACTGCATTCGTCCTGTTGTAATGCTTTGTTTCCTTAGCTGGGTTTCCTCCTCCTCCAACTCCAGGCGCACGATTTTTGTGTATACGCAACAGCAAGCGATGAAGTCTTTGCGATTAGAGTTCAAACTTAACATAGCAAATAAATCATGCAGGAATTAACACAGCTGTAAGAAGTTACAGTAATGGAAGGGCTAAGAGAAGACGACAGTACGCTGAAGTAAACTGAATGTATATTGTTACGTTTCAGAGAATTACAGGTCCTCAGATAGTGTATGCAAATCCGTGAGCATTAATTATTTTTTTTATGAACGCCTGGTGTCGCAAGCTCTGCCGATAAGTATATAAACACGAATTCATGCCTCAAAAGGACGGCAAATCATCAAATTGCCGCCGTTAAGTTAGATCAAAGATAAACGACAAAGCCACTGATAACGATTGCATTAGAAGCGTTCCTTTCAATTTACCAAAAGAAAAAAAAACATAATTTCAGTTTTTTATCGAGAACTCATTATGAATGTGAGTTAAATGAGAAAGACCAACCTTCATAAAGAAGCAGGAAACAACTGTGTGATTGTCCCAGCGCGGTACGTTATTATCGTTCGCTATAGCACTGCTAAATGGTTCCGTGAATAACATTAAGATAGCGCTCCAGTGTTAAACAATTTACGGCCTCCCTTAGTTAACAGCACACCGTGTCGTCTGCAAGCAATGGCGTTCAACTTTACAAACAGCCTTTTATTCCGCTTGGTGCCCTGGAATTTCCTCTCTGAGTCTTAGTATAGAGGACTTGGTCATCCGTAAGCGTCTTGTACAAATCACCTATATCGTTCTTGCAATCATTTGGAGTATCTTCACAAGAATGTGACTGGCTTGAACAGTTTTTCTTCATTAGAATCCAGTACGTTATACTGACAAGGCCAAGTACAAATTCTTGAATAGCATAGAAGGTGCTGAATTTAAATAAGAAAGGAGAAATTATAAAAAAGGACAAATGAAGCAGGCCAATGGGAATACAGAGGTCTACAGGTGACACTGACAAGAAGTGTAAAGTGGCTAAGATTGAATGACTAGAGGTGAAATGCAAGGTATAACTAGACGAAAGATAGATGTCGGCTACAGGAATATCAAAGGGTCCCTTGGAGAGAAGATAAGCAGCTGCAAGAACATCAAGACCTCAGTTGGCAAACCAGTATTTAGCAAAGAAGGCAAAGTTGAAAGGTGAAAGGAATATATAGAGGGCCATGTAAGGGAAACAAACTTGAGGACAATATTACAGAAAGAGAAGAGGAAATAGGTGAAGATGAGATGGGAGACATGAAACAAGGTCCAGGGAGCAGACGAAATTCCCTCAGAACTGCTGAGATCCTTGGAAAAGCCAGCATAACACGTATTCAACCTGGTGTGCTCTGTATGTGAGACAGGTGAAATGTGCTCAAGATATCCAGAAGAACGTAATAATTCTAATTCCAAAGAAGACAAGTGCGGACAGGAACACTATCGAACCAACTATCGTGTAAGTAGGCTGTTTATGTTTTCTTATTGGCAACGTTACGTAGCGCTCTATATGAAAATCACTGGCTGTGCTGTGTGCAGTCTGTGGCTAGTTTGCATTGTTCTCTGCCATTGTAGTGTTGGGCAGCGGCAGCTGGATGTGAACAGCGCGTAGCGTTGCGCAGTTGGTGAGCCGCCAGCAGTGGTGGATGTGGGGAGAGAGATGGCGGAGTTTTGAAATTTGTTATACTGGATATTATGAACTGCTATATATATTATGACTATTAAGGTAAATACATTGTTTGTTCTCTATTAATATCTTTCATTTGCTAACTATCCCTATCAGCAGTTAGTACCTTCCGTAGTTTGAATCTTTTATTTATCTGGCAGTAGTGGCGCTCGCTGTATTGCAGTAGTTCGAGTAACGAAGATTTTTGTGAGGTAAGTGATTTGTGAAAGGTTAGGTTAATGTTAGTCAGGGCCATTCCTTTGTAGGGATTTCTGAAAGTCAGATTGCGTTGCGCTAAAAAAAAATATTGTGTGTCAGTTTAAGCGCAGTCATGTATAATTTTTCTAAGGGGACGTTTCAATCGAACAAGTAAGTCATGGTTGAGAAATAACGAAAATGGTTCAAATGGCTCTAAGCACTATGGGACTTAACATCTATGGTCATCAGTCCCCTAGAACTTAGAACTACAGTACTTAAACCTAACTAACCTAAGGACAGCACACAACACCCAGCCATCACGAGGCAGAGAAAATCTCTGACCCCGCCGGGAATCGAACCCGGGAACCCGGGCGTGGGAAGCGAGAACGCTACCGCACGACCACGAGATGCGGGCAGAAATAACGACTGGAATTATTTACAGAAGAATGGAAACACTAGTAGAAGCCAACCATGGGGAAGATAAGTTTGGATTCCGGTGAAATATAATAACATGCGCGGCAGTACTGACCCTTCATCTTTTCTTAGAGGACAGGTTGAAGAAAGGCAAGCTACGTTTATTACCATATTTAGAGAAAATTTGTGACCATGTTGACTTGATTACGTTCAATGAAATTTTTAAGGTAGCTGAGCTAAAATACAGGTACCGAAATGTTATTTACATGTACAGAAAACAGACTGCAGTTACAAAATTCGAAAGATATGAAAAGCAAGCAACAACTGAGACGAGAGTAACACAAAGCTGTAGCCTCAGCCCGGCATTATTCAACCTGTACATTGAGTAAGCTGGGCAGGAAACCAAGGATAAATTTGTAAAGGGAATTAAAGTTCAGGGAGAAGAAAGAAAAACTTTGCAGTTTGCCGATGACTTTGTCTGTCGGAGGTAGTATAGGAATGGATAGTGTCTACAGAAGAGGTTGTATAAGATCAACATTAACGAAAGCAAAACAATGCTACCGGAATTTAATCGAATCGTATCAGGCTTTCCTGAGACAATTAGAAGATGAGAAACTGAAAGTAGTTGATCATTTTAGCTATTTGGGCAGAAAAGATTAATGACTTGTGCCGAAGTAGAGAAGATATATCATGCTGATTGGCAATAACAAGAAAAGCATTTCTGAAAGAGAGACATTAGTTGACATGCGATACAACTGAAGGATTCTTTCTGAAGGCATCTACCTGATGTGAGCCTTGAACGGTGAACCATAAATAGTGTAGACAATAAGAGAACAGAAGCTTTTGAACTGTGGTCCTGTCGAAGAATTCTGAAGATTAGATGGGTAGATTGAATGGCGAGTGAGGAGCTACTAAACCGAATTGGGGAAAAAATAATTCTGGCACAACTTGACTAACTGAAAGGATAGGTTTATGTGATACATCCTAAGGCATCAAGAAATTTTCAGACTTTCAGGGGGGATGGCGAAGGGTAAATGTATGAATTTGGGGTAAATGACCCTGGTCTGGAAAAGACCGGGTCGAAAGTTGTAAGAGAAAATCATTCTGATATCTCTCACAGAGGAATACATGTGCCGGCACTGTTTTTGCTAAGATTGTAGGGTAGGCAACATGTAGTAGGTGATAGTATGGGCAAAACAAGAAGAAAATCTAGTAAATATGGGCTAAAATGCGTACCCTAACAGCTATGAGCACTTGTTCAAAAGTAGAGCTGTGTCACAGCGGCGAAGATAAAAAGTGCTCATAGATTATCATGCATACATTTTACAGCCCATATTTACTCCTCCGAAAACACTAAAGCCAAAGATCTTATAGTGGAAGAGATGAGTTTCACAGTATCGAAGAGGTACAAGTGCTCATAACTCTTACGGTATGTATTTCAGAGCCCAAGTTTACTACACCATTTTTTTCTTGTTTTTGTCCGTACTAAAAATGTTCAAATGTGTGTGAAATCTTATGGGACTCAACTGCTAAGGTCACCAGTCCCTAAGTTTACACACTCATCATCATCATCATCATCATCATTTAAGACTGATTATGCCTTTCAGCGTTCAGTCTGGAGCATAGCCCCCCTTATACAGTTCCTCCATGATCCCCTATTCAGTGCTAACATTGGTACCTCTTCTGATGTTAAACCTATTACTTCAAAATCATTCTTAACCGATTCCAGGTACCTTCTCCTCGGTCTGCCCCGACTCCTCCTACCCTCTACTGCTGAATCCATGAGTCTCTTGGGTAACCTTGCTTCTCCCATGCGTGTAACATGACCCCACCATCTAAGCCTGTTCGCCCTGACTGCTACATCTATAGAGTTCATTCCCAGTTTTTCTTTGATTTCCTCATTGTGGACACCCTCCTGCCGTTGTTCCCATCTACTAGTACCTGCAATCATCCTAGCTACTTTCATATCCGTAACCTCAAGCTTGTAGATAAGGTAACCTGAATCTACCCAGTTTTCGCTCCCATACAACAAAGTTGGTCGAAAGATTGAACGGTGCACAGATAACTTAGTCTTAGTACTGACTTCCTTCTTGCAGAAGAGAGTAGATCGTAGCTGAGCGCTCACTGCATTAGCTTTGCTACACCTCGCTTCCAGTTCTTTCACTATGTTGCCATCCTGTGAGAATATGCATCCTAAGTACCTGTTCTAACTTTGTTCCTCCTATTTGGCACTCAATCCGTTTATATTTCTTTCCCACTGACATTACTTTCGTTTTGGAGATGCTAACCTTCATACCATAGTCCTTACATTTCTGATCTAGCTCTGAAATATTACTTTGCAAACTTTCAATCGAATCTGCCATCACAACTAAGTCATCCGCATATGCAAGACTGCTTATTTTGTGTTCACATATCATAAACTCACCCCGCCAGTCTATTGTTTTCAACATATGATCCATAAATAATATGAACAACAGTGGAGACAGGTTGCAGCCTTGTCTTACCCCTGAAACTACTCTGAACCATGAACTCAATTTACCGTCAACTCTAACTGCTGCCTGACTATCCATGTAAAGACCTTTAATTGCTTGCAAAAGTTTGCCTCCTATTCCATAATCTTGTAGAACAGACAATAACTTCCTCCTAGGAACCCGGTCATATGCCTTTTCTAGATCTATAAAGCATAGATACAATTCCCTGTTCCACTCATAACACTTCTCCATTATTTGCCGTAAGCTAAAGATCTGGTCCTGACAGCCTCTAAGAGGCCTAAACCCACACTGATTTTCATCCAATTGGTCTTCAACTAATACTCGCACTTTCCTTTCAGCAATACCTGAGAAGATTTTACCCACAACGCTGATTAAAGAGATACCTCTGTAGTTGTTACAATCTTTTCTGTTTCCATGTTTAAAGATTGGTGTGATTACTGCTTTTGTCCAGTCTGATGGAACCTGTCCCAACTCCCAGACCATTTCAATTATCCTGTGTAGACATTTAAGACCTGACATTCCACTGTATTTGATGAGTTCCGACTTAATTTCATCCACCCCAGCTGCTTTATTGCACTGCAATCTATTGACCATTTTTTCCACTTCCTCAAATGTGATCCTATTTCCATCATCATTCCTATCCCATTCTACCTCGAAATCTGAAACATTACTGATCGCATTTTCACCTACATTAAGCAACTCTTCAAAATATTCCCTCCATTTGCCCAAGGCATCCACAGCCACAGGATTCACCAGCAGCTTTCCTGACCTGTCCAAAATACTTGTCATTTCCTTCTTACCTCCCTTTCGAAGACTGCTAATAACACTCCAGAATGGTTTTCCAGCAGCTTGACCCATAGTCTCCAACCTGTTTCCAAAGTCTTCCCACGATTTCTTCTTGGATGCTGCAATTATCTGTTTGGCTTTGTTTCTTTCTTCAACATAACTTTCTCTGTCTACCTGGGTTCTGGTATGTAGCCATTTTTGATACGCCTTCTTTTTCCTTTTACAGGCTGCCTTGACTGTATCATTCCACCAAGCTGTTTGCTTCATCCTAGTCCCTAAGTTTACACACTACTTAACCTAAATTATCCGAAGGACAAACACACACAGCCATGCCCGAGGGAGGACTCGTACGTCCGCCGGGACCAGCCGCACAGTCCATGACTGCAGCGCCTAAGACCGCTCGGCTAAACCCGCGCGGCTTTGTCCGTACTAGCACCTCCGAAAGTTGCCCACCTTATAGTCTTAGCAACAGCAGTACCGATACATATATTCCTCCTCCAGAGGTATCAGAACGGTTTTCGCTTATAACTTTTGATTCGATCGTCTCCCGGCCAGGGCGTTTTACCTCAGATTGATACATTAGCCTTTCTCCATCATCCCTTAAAGTTTGTAACATTATCACGGAATCACCCTGTAAAGCAAAGTATGTAACCTCTATAAGATTACGATACGTACGTATTGTGGCGAATCCTTTTCTCCGTTATTGTTTTATTCCAACTACTGGCGATCGGATGTTCTACCCGCGTACGACCATTATGGATTTCAAGACGACTTCCACTCTTCTTTTTAGTGCACGTTGCAAAACATGACGTTCTACGATGCCATTTTGCATCTCTCTGCAATGATGGTGAACTGTCTGCATTACTCTGTAGGTCAGAGAGAGCTGAGAATCACCGCTTCCAAGGTCCTGGAACTCCTCTGTTGAGACGGCGGATGAACATCTATGCAATCTACTTAGTCATTTCAGCCCACCGAATTTTTCTGTGATGTACAAGCGGTGCCTTTATCTGCGCATATATATGCTGCATCTTACCCTTTCAGATAAATTTCTCATACGCTACTGGATTTAAGTTTGGCCAGCCTGTAACTCCGTATTCTGTTTTAATTGGAATTTCCTGCACGGTCTGAGGGCAGCCAGACGACGAACTCACGCTTGTTCTATCCTGTGCTTGCAGTCTTTCAACTGCACTGCGCTGCTTCCACTCACTACACGCAACTGGAACGCTGCTCACTAATTATTTCTACTTTTCGTTTTTCACTCACAGAAAACTACACTATCTCTATGGTGGAACTATTCAGCTTCTTGAACTGGAGATTTAATAGCCTAGCATGTTCAGTTGGCAATGTTCTGTTAGGCAGCCGACCCTCGGGGAGTATTTTTATTCGTTATTTCATATTACTGCTCGAATTTTGTTTTAAGTTATGCGCAGTTATTTGTCTCTTAATTTACGGTGCGCAATCTACCGGTCGACAGCAGTAATGACCTCAGCTTACTTAATGAACAGTGTAATGTCTGAAAACTGAATGCTTTCGCTTGTTATTTATATCGCATTCGTGTGGCCTGAATAATGGTTTCCCTTACCAGGCTGCCACAACAATACAAGGTGTTTATAAATGAATATCGGGGTTTTAACGCTTTATAATATTTATTAAATTAAACTTACAGTTATAATTGATAAGTGAAATGAAAGACCAACTCAAACAGTCTTACCAAGAACTTTATAAATGTTCAATGTGAGCACCATTTGTCACACGGCACACATCAAGTCTGTAGCCGAGTTCTTCCGAAACGTTGATAAGTATGTCTTCAGTGATTGTAGCAACAGACGCTTCAATCCGGTTTCTTAATTCAGGGAGGTCTGCCGGTAGCGGAGGCACGTATACACGATCCTTGATGATGGTTTAAATGGTTCTGAGCACTGTGGGACTTAACATCTGAGGTCATCAGTCCCCTAGAACCTGAAACCTAACTATCCTAAGGGCATCACACACATCCACGCCCGAGGCAGGATTCGAACCTGCGACCGTAGCGGTCGCGCGGTTCCAGACTGAAGCGCCTAGAACCGTTCGGCCACACCTGCCGGCCGATGAAGCCCCAAAGGAAAGAATCGCATGGCGTTAGGTCGGGTGAACGTGGAGGCCATGCAAAGCAAACCCTGTCATTGGGCCCCTTGCGGACCATCCAGACTTGATGTGTGCCGTGTGACAAATGGTGCTCATATTGAACATTTATAAGGTTCTTTGTAAAACTGTTTGAGTTGCTCTTTCATTTGACATATCATTTATAACTGTAAGTTTAATTTAATAAATATTATAAAGCGTTAAAACCCCGATATTAATTTATAAACACCCTGTATAAATCTGTCACGTCGGACACATTCATGCCCAGAGATTTCAAATAATTTGAGCCTCTTAATCTCTTTGAAGTTATACGAGCGTTTGCTATTTGAATGAAGTGAGACAGTACAACACGACGATTTGTTGAAGTTTACTGCGACAATTTGCTGCTAAGGCGAAAGAAATTAGTTTATGAATTGAGTATTCACGTGGATATAACAGGAAAGCAAAGAAGTGCATCCGACACCAGCCCATCCCTACTATCCCCTATTCCATCGGGTATTTTCCTACACGATAAAGATACTTTTCCTTGAGGGGCAGCCTGTGTATCTGGATCGAACTCCACAGAGTGATGGATACAGTTCGCTATTCACCAACCAAATGAAGTCAGGCGCATCTTTTCTACCGTACAGGCGACCTATGCAACCTTCTAGTGCGCTTGAATTTCGAAGGGCGCAATATTTAGGGCGGGAGTATAATGTCCAGAAATAGAGTTGGTCATGTTTTATACTCTTGGTCTGAATATTACAACAGCATTTCTTTTGTAGTCACGTAACAGCAGCAGCCAAATGCAGTTAAGATGCGAGTCTAGATGAGCGTTCAAAACATGACAACAGAAATACCATGTACATAATATGAGTAGAATTTCATCTCTCTTTCTGCTCTTCCCAAGGAGTTTACATCTCAAACAGTTTGAGTTCCTATAATCACACGTAATTTCCCGCAAGTACATCATTATTGCTAATGTCACGTCTGCCAGTGCATCCGTGGTTAGCGAGTGGACTCTCTTACCGTGCAACAGAGGGCCAATCAACATTTGTGTCAGATGCACACTCCACTGCAGAATGAAAATTCATTCCGTATTTTGTAATACTTCAACATCACTTTCCGTAACTCTAACACTCTGCCAACTCGTTAGTTTTTAATTAAATCAGTTGTTGCTTTTTATCATTAAATATCGCAAACTCTTTCTAAACTAACTACTGGTAGGGTTCCATTGTTATATGACCCATCTAATAAAAATAAGTTTAGAGCCTGGACTTTCAGGGTGCAGGGGTGGTGGGGGTGGTGACGGAGGGGGGAGAGAGATAAGTACTAGGAGCCACAACCGTAATGATAACGCGGGCACCTCGTGACATTTCCTCTGGTCAGATTCAGCCCCACTCAGCTTTCAGGCCGGGACGTGAATTTCTCTGTGGCATTCTTGAATAATCCAGACGCTGCCCGACTGACTGAAGGGACCTTAGTAGCCGCCTCACGCCACGTTGAATGATTCAGAGAACTGGTTAAATTCCTTAGTGGGACGTCCACATAGCGTTTATAATTCAGGCTGCGAACGACAATTTAGACCGTCACCGGACTGTCTCTGCACACGTATCACCGGCTGGCACGAGATAAGAATTAAATTCGCGACCCGTAGAACAAACTAGGGTGTAGCTTCGAAATTGTTGATTTTGTGCTACGGACACGAAAAATAAACCTTAGATTACAGCTGTGCTTAGTGACACGAGCTGTTGAGATCTATGAGTTGGTTTCGGAAGATGAAGAAGATGATGTAATAACAATAACAACAAAGTATTACTATTATGTTAACAGTAAACTCAGCAAATAAGTTCATAGTGATGGATAACGTGTCTTACCTCTACTCGAGAAATTACCCAAGCGTCTCTGATTGCGTGACGTACGGCAGATAATTCACGCATATCCCAGTGAAGAGGCTTTCTGTAGTTGTCAGATTGATATTTTGTCAGTAATAATTATTTTCAAGTGCCCAATGCTCACGCTCCCCATGTGCTGAAAATCAGTTCCACTCGTTTACACTAGTGTTGTTGTAGTTTGATTTTTAAGTCCTCGTACCTGGTACTTCTTTCCAGTTATTCCTCGTCCATCCGTAATCATCTCGGACGGCAGTGTCAGTGACCCACAGTTTTCTTTTTCTCCACAATTGTAATGTCTGGCGTATTGTGTTCCTGCATCAGATCTGTCTCAAGTCCCGCAATAATAGCGTGTTTGTTTCGCCAACGTTTTCTGGCATGTGGTCCCGCAAGTTCTCTGTCACCGGCCGATAGTAAGTTTCCGGCAATTTCCGGTGGATCATTAGTGCACGGAGTTTGTACCTGCTTTTAAAGTATTCAAAACAGTAGGAAATACATTTGAGTAAAATAACAGCACGGCAACTGGTGTTTACTTTTAAAGCGTTAATTCTCATAAAATATCCAATCGGCATTAATCAATGTTTACATCAGTACAGATAGACGCTGTTAATGTATTTGTGTATTTCTGTAAGAGGCGGAAATTACTAACGTATTCAGTTACACACAGGATAGCGCAAATATATTTTTCAGTTGTTGACTAATGGCGCGCATTGCAAGTTGTACGTGTTAACGATCATGCTGACTTTGCTTTTCATACTGAACAACGTAAGTGGCAGCTTAAGTCAGCTGTCTCCTTCAGTCCATTCTCCTCAAAAAGACAAGGCCCTATAGAAATCCTTTGATAATATAACAGATACTGAATTTAACTGACGAAAGGAAAAAAATATAAGAAACCACAAATGAAGCAAGCTAAAGGGAATACAGAAGTCTAAAAATGAAACTGACAAACTGCAAAATGGCTGAAAGAAGGAATGGCTAGAGGTGAAATACAAGGCTCTAGAAGCATACGTAACTAGGGGAAAGATAGACGTCCCCTACGGGAAAATCAAAGGGTCCTTTGGTGAAAAGAGGAGCAGCCATAAAAATAGCAAGACCTCAGATGGGAAGTCAATCCACTCTCCTCAGTAATGCACGACAGTTTTTTCTCCTTCATGCACAGCCGCGCAAATGCAGGTACAGAAAGAGCTGGCTATTGGTAAAACGAGAATAAAATAACAGAAGGAACAGTGTTCCGAGAATCTAAAGACTTCTAGTCATACTATAACGATGAAAGGTTACTCATTCGGGTACACTTGTTTCGTTACCAAAACTCCAAGATTTCTTATTCAAAGCGTTGATGTTTTGAAGAAATTAATTGGACATGACTGAAAAAATTCTGAAAGCCGTTACGGGAGAACAAGGAAACAGTCTGAAAACGCGTTGGTAATTGTGATATGGTTCTTGCGCGACGTGCATGAGATGACTACAGCAATATGTCTGGAAAAACGGTAAATATTATAGTGTCAGGAGAAAGAGGTAACATGCTCAGAAGTGAGATTTGTTTTTTTTTTTTTTTACACCTCCTCTAGCCCATCCACTATCATCGATGGTTAGAAATCAAAGTGCAAGTTTATAATCGTCTTTCCATGCTCCTTCGGTAATAATATTCCCCACTGCTACTGGATAAATTTCCTTCCCAGCCTGGTCTAGTCCCTCGCCTCGAGTTCCCGCATCGTGTCTCCTCAAGTTGTGCCTGGTTCAAATGGCTCTGAGCACTATGGGAATTAACATCTGAGGTCATCAGTCCCCTCGACTTAGAACTACTTAAACCTAACTAACCTAAGGACATCACACACATCCATGCCCGAGGCAGGATTCGAACCTGCGACTGAAGCAGCAGCGCAGTTCTGGACTGAAGCGCCTAGAACCGCTCGGCCACAACGGCCGATGTGCTTGGTATCAGTCTCCCTAGGTTTACCACCGTCTCTCTAGTTTAACGACCACATTGTGTCACTCTTGGTTACGTACAGTCAGCGTCCCTCTTTAAAACAGGATGTCTGGAGGCAACTGTGTGCATGTGAAAACATACGGTGCACCTTTTTTGATAATGTAAAATAAAATAAAATATAACTGTCTGGCCAACCACTATTACAAAGGACGGGGCACAGAGAGCCCTGTTCGCCCGTTTGGCGTTGGAATCTATGCGCAGGGAAGCTTAGCCACTTTTTCCACGACTTCATTTATTTCGCTTGAGTGCGACTACTCTCTCACGAATCTAGGTAAACCAGGACGTTAATCCTTTAATGCTAAGAATGTTTCTGGCGGACTATGAGATCTTAAACTTACGAATACACACAATAGCAGCATCTACCCAGCTGCTGCTGTACATGCCTTCATTTGACGGCACGTAGTTACAAAAATATATTACAAATTAACAGCTGCAAGCAGGATCGATAGTTTTAAAAAAAACATAGCAATTTTGCAACCAGGATAAAAGAAACTACCGAACAAGTCTTACGAGGATATTATCATAATAATTTACGGGAGCTCCGATCCGAAGATTTTGAATCAATTAAAAAACAGTTATCATATCATGGAAAATTCATATGGGGATCTTCCTGGCTGATCTAGACAAAATTGTTCAGCCTGTGACTTGTATACCTGTTCTTTGTTTCCAGCTAGTTAAACAGACATTCTCAGTCAGCTCTTCCCTTGTTCTAGAGAGTCAATATCGAGCAGTAGAGCTACATGCCACTGACCAAAAGCACTTCTTACCGAAATTCTTTGCTGGGGAACGCGCCGCTTTGAAAAATCTATTTGCGCGTAGATGTTTCGGGCAATGTACCGAGTCTGCCTCCGCGGCGTCCTTCAGAACATCGAGCAAACGGGAAACCGTAAAACCACACAAGGGGGCGGTTTCATTAGAGCTACGCACGGTGCAGACAGAAGTTCGGAGCGGCCGAGAGCGGCAGGAAGAAGGGGGATGTTCGGCCGGGAAGGGGACGGGGGACGGGGTCGACGCCCTGGAGGCCGCACGTATCAATGGCAAAGCAGGAATTATAACAAATACTTGGTGCGGCGCGCCCTGACAGTGATTTATCGCCGCTCAGGGCAATATTTATAAATGAAACGGCAGCGAGCGCCCTCGCCCCCTCCAACACGCGTCCGCCGCTCGCTGGCGAAGATCTATTCCTGTCAGCCGTGAGTCACCCGCCGAGGCACGGCGGCCGCGGGTCTTGCCGTAGTCCGCGGCACTCAGCCGCTCCCTCTCCCCCTGTCATCCTCCTCCTCTGCCTACTTACCTGCCTACGCTGACCCTTCTCCCGCAAACACCTTTCAGGCTCCCATTTTCCCTAATCCTAATATTCACCTAAGTACGTCTCTCTCTCTCTCTCTCTCTCTCACTCACACACACACACACACACACACACACACACACACACACACACACCACGCAACGAGTGGCCCTAAATTTCCCATCACCACCTCGATAAACTAACGTAACTGATTTTTTGTTAAGAGTTGTGACACTGTCGCAAGAAATTACTTACGGAAGGCAATGAGAGTATCTATAAAAGAAGAAGTAGAACACGAACAGGCGAAGGTAGAGCGGTGAGAGAAAGTAGCAAGGAAGAATAGCATATAACATCCCACGTCATAGAGGTCACTGGAGACGGTACACAATCTCGGATTACGAAAGGAAATCCGCCGTCTACTCTGAAAGGAGCCGTCCCAGTTTTACCCTTTGGCGATTTGAGAAAATCACGGAAAACCCAATCTGGTTGGCCGGACGAGAACTGTAACAGTCGTCCTCCCGAATGCAAGTCTGGCATCTTCGAGTTACACTACCTCCTTCTGTATGAGTGTGAGAGCGCGGCCGAAGGTTCTTCCAGAATAAGAACGATTCCCTTCCCAACTCCCTTCCCCTCTGCATCGACACTCCGAGAGGATATCACAGAAACTAAAAGCCATTCGCTGTATTATGGGTAATAAGAACAATAATAAGGATAGTTTTCACCTCTAGAGGCATAAGAATTGGGAGGTCTTGTCAGCTTTGAGAAAAACCCCTTTTCTAAAAAAAAAAAAAAACCGCATTGGTTGAGATTTTGTTTTTATGGATGTTATTGGTTTTTTGGGAACCTTTCATATTGACAAATATAAGGGGCAGTCAAATGAAAACAACAGAGATGAAAAAATGTTAGTAAACTGTTTACTTGCATTTTTTCATCTATCTTTCATCTATTATTTCAAAGTAATGCCCGTACGTGTTAAAACATTTATCCCACTGTGAGACAAGAAGGTCACTGCCTTTATGGAATAATATTTGCGGCTGCCTATGGAACCATGATTGTACCGAACCGTTCACCTCTTCGTACGAAGAAAATAGACGGTCACCAAAGTCTTCTTCAGGGCTCCAGAAATATGAAAATCGCTTAGGGAGATATTGGGATTGTACGGAAGATGTGTAAGGCGTTCCAGCGAAACTTCTGCAGCGTAGTCGAAAGAACCACGCCAACATGTGGGCGGGCATTATCCTGCAACACAATCATGCCGTCCGCCAACATGTCTGGCCGTCTGATCTAGATGGCGCGCTTCAGTTTTTGCAAAGTGTCCACCCAAGATTCTGAGGGAGAATATTAACTCCTGAACGAGAATTAAGTCAAGAAAGTCGGCTAAAGAGGTATATCCAGAGAGGACTGCATGTCTTTTCAACACTAAACTCATTGAGAAAGCTAATTTTGGGTGAATGACAGAGAACCTGCAGGAACATGGTTGCGTATAACTTAAGGTCGTACTCTGAAGGAAGTCATCATCCAACAGAGAATGTAAAATCGCTGCTGTGATGAAAGGCTGTATCCGCATATCAGTCACGTACTGGCCGTAACAACAAGCGTTCATTTACCACTTTGTTTCAGTACAATAATTGAAAAACGCGGCACAAACCGTTACGATGCGGCCTGTCCTATAGCCAATCAGAAAGCGCGATGCCTGTCAACAGCAGCGCTCCTTGCGGCCGCCGCGGAAGCATCCATCACGTCAGCCAGTACCGCGCTGCTGCCAAGTGATCCGCGATAATTCCAATTTCACCTCCCAGTGGGAATAAAAAGCCAGGTAATCTATATTCCCTCAAATGAATATTATACTTCACAACAGTTTTAATTAAAGTGACGCTGACGTGATGCCCGATACGCGATGCTTTACAAGACTTGGCAGAATTAATTGTAATCACGTAATTACTTCGATATCGACGCCTAGAGGAACAATTTTAATAAATTACAGTTATCGGCTTTTGCGTAAAAAAAAGGAAGAGATTTTTTTTCCGCCCGCGTCGACGAGAAACAAATCTGCGAGTAGAATGAAATTTTAAATATTATTTTACAAAATCCGTCGAACGCATTATGAATAAGTAAATTCGTATCAATTGTGATAAATAAATGAAATTTTCCTGGGAGTACGCAGAGCGAGTGGCAACTTTGTTTTTGTTTTTTTTTGTGACGTGGAGAGAGGTGAGTGCGAACGACGGCGTACAAATCAAATTCGCACATACATTTTTAAACTTAGCCTGCCATTGCTGCTTCCATTAATCAGCGAAAAATATAAAGTAAATGCGGGGAACAAGCAATCTGCGATTCCGTTTCGCGCGTAATTGGCGACCGGGCTCCGCCAGGCGGACGCGAGTGCTGTCCCGACCTCTGACATCGCGCCGGCCATTACACTGTAACACTCACGTGCCGCGCCGCTCTGCAGAGCGCTTCCCTCCAATGGCAACGCGTCCACTGTACGATGGACCAAGGTGAAACATAATCGCCGTTTTGTTGGTGGGGGTTGCGGTCCGGTTGCACTAAATAGCCTGCGCACAGAGTCTTCACTTGCTAGTTTGATGAAGGGATTAAATGAATTCGTCACCATCTGATATAATATTTCAGCTACTTGACAGGTAGGTAAACAGAGCAGTTACGAGGGTGGTTTGACATGTGTCGTAAAACAGCATGAAAAACTGGATGTTTCTTAAATAACACACACCTTACTTCTCGACGCAGTCTCTTTCGCGGTATATGCATTTGGTTCTACGATCCTACAGCTTTTTCATCCCCTCGGAAAAACAGGATCTCTCAAACTCTGCACCATACTCGTTGATGCAACTATCGCTTCCTCATTTGATACAAATTTCTTCCCAGCAAGGCGAAGTTTTACGTTAGAGGACAGGAAGACGTCACTTAGCGCTAATTCTGGTGAAAAGCAAGGATGAGGAACCGATTCAAAGAAGACCAATCCACACACTTTCGCCATTGTTGTTGCTGATGCATGGGATGGTGCATTATTCTGATGAAAGAGCACTTTTTTTGCCTGCCAGCTTTAATATTTTTTTCAGGCAACGCAAGTTTCAAATGCTCCAATAATGAAGCGCAATATGGTCCAGTTACGGTTTCAAGTACTACGAAGATTCTTTCTTGGGAAGTTCCTACTTCGGTGCAGTTTCACCAGCCTGTGTCCATTGTTTTTACTGCTGTTTTGTCTCTGGTGTCTAAAAATACATCCAGGTTTCAACAACACTCACAAATGGACACAAGTCTTGCTGACTGCGATTAAACATCGCCAGACATTGTGCTGAAATGTGCCAGATGCGCTTCTGCTCTGTTGTGAGCAATCGCGGCACCCACCTCGCGCACAGCTTCTTCATTGCCAATTCTCCGTGCAGGATATTACGCACTCACTCAGCTGAGATGCCTACAGTCTCAGCAATCTCACCAACTTTCATCCGGCGTTCTTGCATTACCATATCATAGATTTTGTTAATGGTTTCCGTTGTCATTACCTCAAGTGAACGGTTGCTGCGCGTTTCGTCTTCGGTGCGTGTCCGACCACGTTTAAATTCATTAATCCAAAAGCAAATATTCTTCAATGATGGTGCCAAGTCCGCGTGAACTTCGATTTTGTTCTCACTTGGTTTCACCATTTTCAACCGACAGTCGACACACTGACCAATTCAGACAGCAGTCAACAATGAACGTACGCTCTACATTGTTGTAATTCTTTATACGATACTTGGAATAATCAAGCTTACCAACCTTGGAAGAGCAACAAAAAATATTCCACTCTTTCATGGAAATTTACCAAACTTATCAAACTACCGTCGCTTAGGCAGTTTTCATTTACACTAGTTGTAGCTTTTCTGCACTCACATTTAAAGTGTTAATAATGTATTGACGACTGTTTCAGATATCCTTGTCTGGATTTGCACGTATGTACAATGTTTAATACTTAACATATCTTAAAATATTGTACACTGCAACGGGTTTGTAACTGAAAACTCGAAGGCCACATCAATAAAAGAGGACAAACAGTAGCCCCTGTCCTTGTTGATTGGTAATACATTTTTCAGTACCATAACAAAACCTATAAACGTTTAGCAATTAAGAAACTACACTTTGAGAGATGCTGGAGGTTGTATCAGTTACCAAATGCTTTTCCGTAAGTAGAACCAACAAGTAACCACCTTCTTAACGCAGCAATGCGGAGTGCTAATTATTTTATTAATTTGTAAATGAACATATGTTGAATGTTTCTTACTTATTCCAGTTTCTACAGGATCGTTCTACTTAGAATCTGTGAAAGGCACATTATTTCTCTAGTAAATGTGCATAATGTAGTTCTCTTTTTTTGACTTTTTCCGCATCGCTGAAGAGCCACGTTACAAGTCTACGAACGATTAGTATGTCGGTTATAATAATTATAATCTCATAAAATTATCTCTGCCGTCACCGGAAGTTATCGAAATATCGTACAAAAAGATAATATAGTTTGGAGAGTACCAGTTTCTTGAAGGACAGCGTTGCCGCCACCACTATACCTGTGTTTTAGCCAAGAACAGCGCTTATTTGTACACTAATGGGCAGTTTCGGCTTCACTGTACAAAACCATGAATACTACATTTATTGATAATGTATTAGTTCATTTTCACTCATGTCCAGGGAGCTGAGTCAGCGCCTTCCTGGTCCGTATTGGCAATATGAGCAGACATCTACGGGGAAAAGCATTCGTTCCACAACATGCGCCAAGTAGCATTCCTTGCTAAGACCCGAGGAAGTGGTCTGCTTCCCCAAACCAACCAACCACCCAACCAACCCGAGGAAGTATAAAGTTTCCAAGCTTACAACCCCCATCCGCCAGGTTCACTGCTGAAACTGTTCGTGCATTTTGTGGCCATTGTACTTCCTTTACACGACGTAGCACTGATGCATGACGATAGCAGGGAGGGCGGCGCAGGCTGGTCCAGTGCCGGGTCAAGTTAGCCAAAGCTGACGTTCCTGCTCAGATATATTACGTGAGACAGGACTTACCTTTAAACCGAATTTCCTGCGTGACTAATCTGGATCGCTCCATCAAACGAGTACGTAAAACATCACTTTAAAAATATTTTGTTTGTACAAACTGCAAATATCTGCCGAAACAACACAGAAACGTACGTACGTATCTTTGGGAGACATCCGGTTCATACATGCTCCAGTCACACTAATATATGCGTCTATGTTCGACGTCAATGTGCAAAACCAGTTACAGACTGACGGCAGGTGGCAGCACCAGCAGTGGAGGATATATAAAGCGCTTCGGGGAGCGGGGGGGGGGGGGGGGGAGAGGGGAAGATAGCTGCGCCACTTCAAGACGGGACGCACCCATATAGGGACAATCCGTATCCCTTTACCCCAGCGGACATCCCTAAGCCTCCCCTTCCTCACAAACCATACGACCTTTGTCACATTCTTGCATTAGGTTGTATCGAAGAAGGAGCTCCGGATTATTAATGCCAATCCTGTATTCACCAGCGACGACTGGGAACACATCTATTGTGTCTCAGAAAAGTGGGTGAACGAGGATTGGCGGTCGAGTCGGGAGAAACCTGCTCGTGAGGACATGGGCGCCATCAACTACTTCAATAATCTGAAGAAGTAGGTTTAGGACAACCCACTAGAGAGGTCACACCAGCGACCAGAGAAGATGGAGGAGGAACAGCAGTCGTCTGCTTAGCCTCCGCCTAATCGGACAGTAGGATCGGTCCTTCTGTCAGCGATCTGCGACGCAGAAATAAGTGCCGTTGTTGTCGTAATGCGGAAACGGAGCAATTTGACTTGAAAAAGGGGATGATCATTGGGTTTCGGGCCAAGGGTGGATCCGTTTCCGAAACGGCTAATTTTGGAAACTGTAGATAAAACATACCTTGCATGGCAATACGGTGCTATCCAGAACCAGCCGACGCAATTGTCGTGCACCACGGGTCATAGATGAAAAGGGTGAACAATGGCTGCAGAGATGTGTACGGGAGAATAGACGTGCAATTGTTGAACAACTGACCGCGCAGATGGATCAAGGGAATACAACAGCGTGCCTTTACCGATCACTCAGCAAACGTTGCTGCTTATGGCCCTCCGCACCAACTGCTGTTCACTGGCAACGAAGACTGGAATCTGCACACCAATATCGCAACTGGACGTCCACTGGGTGGACCTTTTCAGATGAATCACGTTTTATGATCCGTCTGAAACCAAACACCCTGCATGCATTACGGTCTGGCGAATGTTTTGATGGCATTTCCTGGATGATCTTGTCATTCTGGAAGGCACAATGCATCACGAAATGTATGTCTAAGAGACTATGTCCACTCCTACATGCAGTTTGTTTTTCACCGACACGATGGCATCTACCAACAGGACAATGACCGTGTCATGCAGCTCGCAGTGGTTTCAATAGCACTAGGGTAAATTTATCGTACTCCCCTCGCCACCAAACTCCCCAGATTTGAATCCGACCGAGAATCCGCTGGACCACCTCTATCGGGCTGTTCGCGCCACGGATCCTCAACCAATAAACCTTGCGCAGATGTCCACGGCACTGGAGTCGGCATGGCTTCGCGTCACTGTTGATACCTTCCAGGGCCACAGTAGTCTCGCAGCAGTCCGCGCTGCAAATGGTGGTTATTCAGGCTTTTGACAAGCGGTCACAGTACTGAGACTAGGCAGTGTACACGACTTTCATGCGGTCTTGTACAATTTAAGAGCGTTTGAAAATTGTTTACAGATGAAACTGGCCAATACTTGTGTAAATATATACTTTCGAAGGAAATTACGTCGTGTTTCAGGCAATTTATTAAAAATTATGGAACCAGACCTGAAAAATTAATTACCAGTTTCGCCGAAGTAACTATACTTGTTAACATCATGTGTTTCCTTGTTGCGAAATTACGGGTAGCACACGTAACGCGCCTCGAGCCTCCTGCTAACAAGAGCGCCGCTAGCAAGTCAAATACTGCGCACGGCTCCTGGACACTGTCTGTTGGCGGATGTCCCGGCTCGAAACGGACGACGCTGCAGAGATGTGTACCATGCCTCAGCACAAGCATCCGCGCCCCTCCCCCTCTCAATCACGCGCAGCGGAGCGGCTGGGATGGGGAGGTGCGCAATTTGCGGAAGTGGCAGGCGCGCGCGCCGTCGGTTTTGTCCCGGGCCCGGGTGCGCTGCCGCGATAGGCCTCGAACCGACGACCCCCGCGCTCGGGCGCCAGCGGCCGCCATTGTGCCAGCGTCCGCCGCCGCTGCTGCACCAGCAACTGTGCCAATACTCGCGGTTATTGCAATTACGGCTAATCTGCAAATATTGCCGCCCCTCCCTCCCCCCTCGGCCCCTCGCCCTCCGCGCGAGCGCGCCGAGTCATTAGTCAGGCAGCTACCGTTATTCGGGGCCCCGCCGAGCAAACACTCTGTCCCTGCTGGCTGCAGCTGATTCAGGCACAATTATTGCGCGCTGCACGAAGCGAGACGGACTGTCAGCGCGCGGGGTCCGCGCTCGAATCCCGGCGCGGCGGCTCGAGCCGCTTCGCGAGGTCGGAGCAGCGACTGCAGTGTCCCGAGGATCGAAAGAGTGCTCGCGTCATCACTCGCGATGGTCTGCACCGACCGTCACACGGCGAAAACTAACCAGACCTTGAAAGAAATCCGCCACAGTCAGACTCGGAACTAAGATAAAGCCAGGGATCACGCACTTCAGCGCATTAAGTCGATCGATATTAGTGCAATTAACAAGAAACCAAACGCAATGCTATGACAAGAAAATCATGCACAAATGTAAGTATAGGCGTTACAGTCATCCAGGGTAAAGAAAAAAGTTAAGAGTTGTTCTTAATAAGGAATACGAGTGAACAGACAATCGCAAGAGGTAAATCAGAAAACTATATACTTCATTTTAAAGATACCACGTAATACCACTTTTTGGTTTTTGTTTCCTTGTAAGGCATGTGACTGTGGAAGCTATACATGGCAGACAACAGAAAAGAATCGCATAGCGACAATGGACACTTGTTCCCAATTTAACGAACTGTACATGGGTTCATTGGCGCCATCTGAAGAGCTAATTTGATGAGATGCAACTATTCTCATTTAAATTTTTGTAGTTTCACATTGAATGTTTATATTTTAAAACCTGCCTTTCTGTAAGTATGAAAAGACAGAATAACCTAACTAGTACAATAAAATTTAAAGGCAACGTTCCCCACAATAGTGCCACCTGGCATCTAAAACTTCAGTCTTTGTTCAAAGTTTTGAACCATCTGTTAGCTGACATCTCCATAAGGCATAGGTATTAATACAGAAACTTGTACTGCGAGTTCTAATGTTTTCGGTGAGTATTTTTAAAACCTTTTTAACTTTTTAATTTTCCATCTTTCGTAAATTTTTGTTGTATATCAAATGACGTCATTTATGTTGTACAGCAAATGACGTCGCCTTTTATGTTCCTCTAGTCTTAACTGCAGCTACCTGATGACGTCAGTAGCTGAAACTGCGTAATAAAGAAAAGAACTGTAACAGCAGTATAGACGGTTAGGTTAACAAAAGGTTCACAATGATCGCGGACTCATACAGGAACTTCATTTCATTTATTAATAGAAGGAAAAAGGGAAATTAGAAATGAGACATGATTGGTGAGATGGCAGGAAGAACAGGATTTCTAACCAGGTGAGTACAGCGTGTCAACACAAAACCAAGCAGTGTAGTGGAGGAATGGGTGTAACAGAGAATAAAAACAATTGAGGTGAGCTACAACGAAACGCATAATGAATGAATTATCATAGCCAAGACAGGGTGCGGCGCGTAAATCCGAACAAATGAAACTATTTTTTAAAAGCAAATTTATTAAAACAAATTACAAATGAAAATCTTTTTACATAAAAATAGTGGAATCTTTCACGATTAACATTACTCGATGCAATCCCCTTCAGCCGCAATGACCGCCTCCAATCATGTCCTGAAGCGATCGCACGCACTCTTTGAAACAGCTCTGTCTGTATTCGCGAATGCTGCTTCGATAGCGGTACCTCGTCTTATTGGTAATTCTTCCGGCTACTCTCGAAACATAGTAGTCGAGGGGTTTTAAATCTAGGCTATTCGGGAGCCAGAACTCCTTTGACCAGAACATGTCAACGTTATCCGAGAGCCAGTTTTGGACTAAATGGCTCGTATGAGATCCTCCCCTGCCGTCCGACACATTGTTCGCTCGCTTACATTCAATACTGACGACAAATTCTTCAGCGATTGCCCGTCCTCCGAAATCAGCGCCTGAGCCTTTTTGATGACTGCCGCAGTTCGTGACACACGTTTCTCGAATGAGGTTTCCTAGCCGGATTAGCGGAACCTTCCCCAGACTTCTCCGAAGCATTGTACTTGGCCACAGTATCGTAAACAGTTGATCTCGGGTAACAGAAGAATCGAACTACACTGAAGAGCCACAGAAACTGGTACACCTGCCCAATATCGTGAAGGGTCCCCGCTAGCACGCAGGAGTGCCGCGGCGCGACGTCGCACGTACTCGACTAATGTCTGAAGTAGTGTTGGAGGGAACTGACACCATGAATCCAGGAGGGCTGTCCATAAATCCGGAAGAGTACGAAGGAGTGGAGATTAGCACGTAGCAAGGCATGCCGGATATGCTCAATAATATTCATGTCTGAGGAGTCTGGTGGCCGGCAGAAGTGTTTAAACTCAGAAGAGTGTTCCTGCAGCCACTCTGTAGCCCCACACCATTACAGAGCCTCCACCAGCTTGAACAGTTCCCTACTGACATGCAGGGTCCATGGATTCATGAGGTTGTCTCCATACCCGTTCACGTCCATCCGCTCAATACAAATTGAAACTAGGCTCGTCCGACCAGGGAACATGTTTCCAGTTATCAACAGTTCAATGTCGGTGTTGACGGGCCCATGCGAGGCTTTATGTCGTGCAGTCATCAAGGGTACACGAGCGGCCCTTCGGCTCCGAAAGCCCGTATCGATGATGTTTCGTTGACTTTTTCGCACGCTGACACTTGTTGATGGCCCAGGATTGAAACCTGCAGCAATTTGCGGAAGGGCTGCAATTCTGTCACGTTGAACGATTCTCTTCATTCGTCGTTGGTCCCGTTCTTGCAGGATCTTTTTCCGGCTGCAGCGATGTTAGAGATTTGATGTTTTACCGGATTACTTATATTCATTGTTTATATCATTTTGTTCATCTCATCTTCATGAAATGGTTGTTCGGGAAAATCCCCACTTCATCGCAACCTCGGAGATGCTGTGTCCCATGGCTCGTGCGCCGACTATAAAACCACGTTCAAACTCACTTTAAATATTAAAACCTGACATTGTAGCAGTAGTAACCAATTTAAGAGACACTTATTGTCTTTCGGTTGTACTCCGCAATTGTCCGTAACATCTCGGCCACTTTGAGGTTCTGACTGTTTACTAGATGCCTATGGCTTTCAAGAATGCGCCTCCGGCTGAACTAAGATATGGCGGGAAATAAAATTGAAATTTGTCCGGTTTTAAGCGCCGCATCCTGCATATATTTTGCCTAGTAGCTCCACAGATGATGAAAAAAGATATGATGAGAGAAAATAGACAACTCAACTAATAAACAATATATACTGTCTTTTGCGACTATAATAAGTCGTTTTTAGACGAGATGCGTTTTTCTTTATTTCAAAGCATCTTAAGCGGCCACTACAACAATGTACAACAGTTTTTCTTGCAAGTCTGTTTGCCAAGACAGTATACAATTCTCATGTTTTAATTTATTATTGTTACTCTCTTTGTGTGTTTTCCCTTTCATTCCTAACGTTCTTCTGCAGCTAGGTGCTCGACTTTAGTACGCTGCCCTTCACTGACACAGATTCTATTTTTGTTTTCACGATGGGGGCTACTTTATTATAGCACTGTGGTTGGAGATCATGAGTGGATACATCATCATCTAGTGGTCTAGTGCTTAGTTGCGCTGTTTCTACACAGCTAGGTCCTGTGTTCGATTCCTGGCCGTGTCAGAGATTTACTTTGCTTGGGAAGGTGTTTTGTTTTGTTGTCATTTTGTTCATCTCATCTTCATCGAAGTAGTTGTGTTTCCTGGTTTATGCGACACTGTTTTTAAGGTGGCTAGAAGAATTGTTATTTATTCACTCTATATTTCATTAGTTTATTTGGTGATTTAGTACATGTCTCTTTTCTGTGATTGACACACACACACACACACACACACACACACACACACACACACACACACACACACACACGTCGAAAAAGACGCTGCTGCTGTCACAAAAAAAAAAAAAAATGATGATCGCATTCCGCACGATGAAAGTAGACAAGGTGTAAGAGGATCTACACAGCATCAAAACGAAAATACATGGCTATTCAAAAAGAAGTCACAGATCTCAAACATTTATATCTTCCAAATTACAAAATGTAGCACCATAATTCCAACGTTCCTGGCAGACAACAGTCCAAGTAGACGTCCCAATCACGGTCGCATTGGCGCTATTGCTTTCTTCTTCATGCTGAAGACTTTGACGGGACTAACCTAGCTACACTTGCTTCAAAACTGATAATTCCTCAACCTGTAGATGATTCTTTAACGTCCGACTTTACCTGAATGACACCATTCCAGGACGTTGGATTGGAAGAGGAGGAGCAGAAGATGAACTTCATCGCCGGTGGCCTCCCGGGGCTATCTGTGGTGTTACGTAAAAGACCGCGTTTTTATCCCCCCCCCCCCCCCCCTATGCCGTACACTCTTGAAAGTCTGCGACATCGCATTGTCGAAACTGTGAATTCGATAAGGAGAGCAGCTGATTAGTATATGGCAGGTTCAAATGGCTCTGAGCACTATGGGACTTAACTTCTGAGGTCATCAGTCCCCTAGAACTTAGAACTACTTAAACCTAACTAACCTAAGGACATCACACACATCCATGCCCGAGGCAGGATTCGAACCTGCGACCGTAGCGGTCGCGCGGTTCCAGACTGTAGCGCCTAGAACCGCTCGGCCACCCTGGCCGGCTATATGGCAGGAAATTAGCCACCGTTTCGGTATTTGTCGTGTAACCCATATTGAATGCATAAAAATTTGAACTTTTCTCTTTCCAGGAACGCTGGTTTGGAAGCAATAAATATTTGAAATCTGTTCCTTCTTTTAAATAGCCCTGTATATTCAGCGTCAGTGAAGTGCAGTGTATTGTATAGAAGTATGTCAGGAATGAATTAGAAAAGAAAACCGTGAATAACAATAGTAATTTAAAACTTGAGAACAGTTTGTGGTCTCACAAACAGATCTATAAAAATAACAACTTTGTTACAGTGATAACTGAAGAAGCTTTAAAATAAAGCGACACGCATCTGGTCTATATAAGACTTTTATTACAGTCCAAAAAGACGGTATATATCCTACGTTACTTGTGTAACTGCAACTGTGGAAGAGAGGCCGTAAAACAAGAAAGCACCACTTCTAAATTTTTCAGGGCGTTAAGGAAGAGGAAAATTTAAATATAATGGCGGACTAGAATTCAGTAGACGAAAAAAGCAAGAAAAGGAAAAAGTAATACGCGCGCATGGACTAGGTAAATGTTTGAAGGGGGAATGTTTCAAACAAATAGTATGCTGGTACTGAAGAGACTTCGAAACTACTTTCTGAACAGCAAAACACATCCAGGGGCAAATGCGGACTCTGATGATAATTTATTGGTTATGAACTGGAGATTAGAATTAAACAAATTGCAGAAAAGTAGGTAGCGAAGGAGACTGAACCTAGATACAATGAAAGAACCAGAGACTGGTGAAAGTTTCAGTGGGGACAATAGCAACGACTGACTGAACAGGGGAAAGCAATACAACAGGATACAAATGCATAGCTTTTAAAATTGAAATAATAAAGGCAGTAGGAAAGATACTAGATAAACAGTAAAGGCCCGATTGGTATTTTTGAGCAACACATGGGTATTTAGTTTGATTAAAAGAGAAAATATAAGAATGCAGTAAATGAGCCGGTTAAACGGAGAACAAACGTCTAAAAAATGAGATTGACGAAACTTGCAAAATGGCGAATCGGGAAGAGTTAGGGAAGGCTGAAAGATGGAAGGGATATATGGAAGGTGAACACAAAGGAAATCAACCTTAAGACAGTACTATGGAAGGGGGATAGGGAGTAGCTGAAGATAAAGTGGAACGTAAATAGTAGCGACAAAAATTTGACAGTGCGTTGAATGACTTAAGTCGAAACAAGGCACCTGGAATATATCTCCCCATAGATTTCTTGAGATTCCTGAAGATAATAATTCTAATTCCTAAGACGCCAGATGGTAAGAGATGTGAATGTTACTGAAAACCTCAGTTCAATGAGTCATGTATGAAAAATACTGACTTGCATTTTTTAGAAAAGTATGGAAAAATTAACAGTAGTCACCCTTGGTAGGATCAGGAAACGGTGTGTACACGTGAAGGTATGCGGGCTGGTCAGAAACAAACTGAAAAGCTTGTAATGGTGTTGTAGGGTTACGTTGCGGCGTTTCCGAGTTAATTACCATTGGAAGAGTAGCCGGTGAGGTCGCTGTGCGCGCAAATTCAAGAGGCCCGCCAGAGACCGTGTTGCCAAACGTGTTCTAAAACCGAACAAGAGAGCGATATGAATATTGGACATGGGACGATAGTAACGACTGAACCCGCGCCACAGCCTCAGCAGCCTAGTGCGCCATCATCTAGGTTAAGAGAACGACTGCCACTAATTGCATCTACCGGGCCGCTTGAATTTGCGCGCGCAACAGACTTACTGGTTAACTTCAATGCTTATTAACTTGTAAACGGAGCAACGTATCTATTTTTTTTACTTAACAGTTATTTCTCACCACAACCTACCCTGCAGCATCCTTATAAAAGCTTCTCAGGCTGTTCTGACCAACCTGTATAACATCGGATACAGACAAATGCTTTGCCCGCCGCCGTCGTTTCACAGATGTTTCAACCCTCCTGGTCGCCTCATGCATCTATCTCCCTGAATTAGCCTTCTGGATGCAGCACTCTTTGGGGGATGTAAGAAGGGTAAAATGAAATTTAAATTATGGTGTGCGCTTGCGGATTTCTTTGATAGCAGACTTTGCGTAATTCTGAAATGCAGCAGAACGTTCGAGTTTCACGGTCTCTTAATATTTTTCGCAGTGTATTTCATGGACTTGTGGTTATTTCGTGGAACACCAACCGAAATCAGATCTTCCGATTATTTCTGCAAGAATCCAGCGTTGAACTGTGGGTAAGAAAGATAGCCTATCGATATGTTGTTACACTGGCTATTGATACACCCGCTTGAAATAAACGATGTAGTGAGTAAACTACAGCATAACCGTATTCAGTTCCTGCAATTTAATGAACTTCGTAGAAATATCAGAACAGTAATCGGGCATGTGGACGATCGTAGCCTCAGACGTTGCCAACGAGCTTTTAAGACACACGCTTCTATTTCAGGGTGTCTACATGCAAGGAAAAAAAATTCCCGGATTTCCCGGTTAAAAACACACTTTCTCCCGGATGACAGTATATTTTCCCCTATCACTCCTTTGAAAGGTTATGGTTTTGTACATGGGCGTACAATTTCCCGGCACTTTAGAAAACGAAACTCAGAGAAAAAGACACGTTTTGAAAATATCTTTGATGTGCAGCAACATGCACGCTGCGTATTTTCGTATTATGAAAACATACATTAGAAAATCCACCAAACACCGCATGTTACTTTCCTAACTATTGAAACCGAGATTTCAATGCGCTTTTGTAAGCCGTTCGTAACTCATGTCACGTGATCTCGCCAGCCGATGACAGAGGATATTCAGAGCATAGGACACGTGATGTAGTCAGCCAATAGCAACATCAGTGTTAAGTAGCGCGGCAAACAGGGAAAGTTAATAGTTTAAATTAATATACATAGTGTTGTTACTAGAAAAACAAAGCTTTCACATAAAATATTGGTCTCAAGCTGCAAGAGAAGCTAAGCTTCCGCATATACTGTTGATTTTTTTGCGCGTGTTACACTTTAAGAGATATCATACAAATGTGCCTGTAAAATTTTTAGTAATGACATAAATGTCTGATCTTCAGGGTTCGAGGGTTCGAACTGCTTCTAAATGGCTCGTCATCAGACACCTGATTTTTAAATGAGAGTCAAACGCTTTGTGATTTAATAAATTCACGGTCCATTCTTGTACGTAGTTCAACTTACGTAAAAGGATATTTACTTTGAAAGTAACGCTTTTCAAACCACCAATCGTAATATTTTCCCGCGACCTGTTACAAATAGGTTCGTTTCAGCAGTTGCCAGAGAGCTCAGGTAACAGGCGACACCGCGCATCGGTAGATATCATGACGTAGGTAGCCCGTATGTACGTACGTGTAAAAGATCATCAATGAAAAATGATACTGCAAGAGCATTGGAATTTCGTGAACCATATTAAAATGTGCACATTTAAAGTGCATACTTAAAGGCACACTCATATGTCCAGATTCCCAATGAAGTGCCGTAGACCCCGACCTGATATTAAGCTTTTAAGTGTGGTTTTCAGGATGTAAATTTTCTTGGAGCACCAGTACTGTATTATATCATGTTTGGTTCTTTATTATGGCATAATGCCGTAAGTGCTAAAAAATGAAAACGTGCACTTGAAATGCAGCGCACAGTTGAAACTACCCAGTACTGTGGAATTAAACATTTCGTTTCAGATACATTGACTGTCTCTGCGGAAAAGATTAGCAAAAGTCAAATTTCTTTAGCAAACAGACAAAAATAACTTCATTGTTCCGCAAGGCGATTAATGCTTGACTGTCAGAAAGGTGGAAATAAAATAAAATCTGAAACTAATGACATATTTCAGCCTTTAATAATTATGTGAATGTGTTTTAATTCACTTGATAGCTCCCGGCCACGGATATCCGTTTTGTTTTCATTTGACGTGAGAGTAAACGAAGGGGAAACAGCAAAATCACTGAACGTAAACACGGGTCACGTGGAGACTACCCACTATAGCTCAGATTGCTCTGCGCACTATGGGACTTCACATCTACGGTCATCAGTCCCCTAGAACTTAGAACTCCTTAAACCTAACTAACCTAGGGACATCACACAACACCCAGTCATCACGACTCTGCGCATCAGCCCCGGATCTACGACATTTGAGAACCGGGTCAATACTAAAAAAAATCGAATTTTCAAAATATGTTCAACTTGTAGCGCACATCTTTCTGAAAAGTCTGAAACATAAAACGTATGTATTCGAGGAAATGTAAGACATATTATTTGGTCTTAAGTATGCCCAAGTGCAGTTCCATGCCTCTTCATAAAGCATTTTTCTACTGCACGTCCAAACTACAGGGTTATTACAAATGATTGAAGCGATTTCACATCTCTACAATAACTTTATTATTTGAGATATTTTCACAATGCTTTGCACACACATACAAAAACTCAAAAAGTTTTTTTAGGCATTCACAAATGTTCGATATGTGCCCCTTTAGCGATTGGGCAGGCATCAAGCCGATAATCAAGTCCTCCCACACTCGGCGCAGCATGTCCCCATCAATGGGTTCGAAAGCATCGTTGATGCGAGCTCGCAGTTCTGGCACGTTTCTTGGTAGAGGAGGTTTAAACACTTAATCTTTCACATAACCCCACAGAAAGAAATCGCATGGGGTTAAGTCGGGAGAGCGTGGAGGCCATGACATGAATTGCTGATCATGATCTCCACCACGACCGATCCATCGGTTTTCCAATCTCCTGTTTAAGAAATGCCGAACATCATGATGGAAGTGCGGTGGAGCACCATCCTGTTGAAAGATAAAGTCGGCGCTGTCGGTCTCCAGTTGTGGCATGAGCCAATTTTCCAGCATGTCCAGATACACGTGTCCTGTAACGTTTTTTTCGCAGAAGAAAAAGGGGCCGTAAACTTTAAACCGTGAGATTGCACAAAACACGTTAACTTTTGGTGAATTGCGAATTTGCTGCACGAATGCGTGAGGATTCTCTACCGCCCAGATTCGCACATTGTGTCTGTTCACTTCAACATTAAGAAAAAATGTTGCTTCATCACTGAAAACAAGTTTCGCACTGAACGCATCCTCTTCCATGAGCTGTTGCAACCGCGCCGAAAATTCAAAGCGTTTGACTCTGTCATTGGGTGTCAGGGCTTGTAGCAATTGTAAACGGTAAGGCTTCTGCTTTAGCCTTTTCCTTAAGATTTTCCAAACCGTCGGCTGTGGTACGTTTAGCTCCCTGCTTGCTTGATTCGTCGACTTTCGCGGGCTACGCGTGAAACTTGCCCGCACGCGTTCAACCGTTTCTTCGCTCACTGCAAGCCGACCTGTTGATTTCCCCTTACAGAGGCATCCAGAAGCTTTAAACTGCGCATACCATCGCCGAATGGAGTTAGCAGTTGGTGGATCTTTGTTGAACTTCGTCCTGAAGTGTCGTTGCACTGTTATGACTGACTGATGTGAGAGCATTTCAAGCACGACATACGCTTTCTCGGCTCCTGTCGCCATTTTGTCTCACTGCGCTCTCGAGCGCTCTGGCGGCAGAAACCTGAAGTGCTGCTTCAGCGAACAAAACTTAATGAGTTTTTCTACGTATCTGTAGTGTGTCGTGACCATATGTCAATGAATGGAGCTACAGTGGATTTATGAAATCGCTTCAATCATTTGTGTGGAAATTGAAATGTCCTGTGGTGCCTCTCCTGCTCCCAGTCGGCCGGTTTGGCAGCCTGCCTCTCTTAAAAAAAAAATCTCGCAATTAATAGCGGATGGGATTATTTGTAATCGAGAGAACAAGAACTCTTCGGAAAATCTGAACTCTTCATTGCCCATTAGTTAATAACTTGCTGTTTTGTGTGTCATAAAATTAAATACAGGATATATAAAACCAGTACTGACAAGAGATAAGCAAGAAATTACACATTTCTTCAAACCTTAGCTCCTAGCATTTTTTTCTCTCTAACCTTGCTACAGCTTTACATGGCTTTTTTTTCCTTTCTGTGAAAGAATCTTTTACCTCATCAAAGTTTGTCAAACGTTTTGCTACATGGAAAATCGAAATGCAGTTATCTAATACTGAAAAAGGTGTTAATACAAATAATACCCAAGACTGGTGTGGTTTCTCGATCTGATTACGTCTATTATGTCACTGTCTGCTAGATAAAACAAAATAGGCCTTTCTAATACGGCAGCAATTTTATAACACACCAAATAAACGAGACTGTTTTGGCACAAATGGTCATTTTTATAACACGACAGAATATAATCCAATAAGTATCAATATCAAATGCCTATTAGCCCTACTACAAGCAAAAAGCTTTATCTTAGGAAAAAGTTTCACGTTTCATTCATATGCACCAGCTTCTCTAGCATGACATCGAAAACTAGTATTACGAAATTTTTATATAAATTTGGAATCGTCTTATTCTTCCATAATTTGTGTGATGTCCTCGTTTCTTCTCCGTCCCCGTTCTAACAAACAATCCTGTCATCACCAATTCTGTAGCTATTGCTGCCACTGTCAAAATTTGTTCGCCGATTAACTTCACAAACCTTGCCAGAATCACTGGTTTAGTTCTCCCGCAATTATTCTCCGGTTAGGCGTTGTTACGTGTTCGTACAACACGTTTTCCGCGTTACTTCCATAATAGAACTTAAACGGCTGGTAGCCGGGGACTGTACTACTGGTCCTTACTACTGTAGCGATCTGGCCAAACATTTTCTGTCAAAACTTCATTTTCTTGGACACACCGAGAAGATAATACATAATCTTTCTCACCTGTTATTCCTGTCAGTCGTTTATTTCCATTCTGATAGTATGAATCTATGGATTTCGCTAGTAATTATAACAGCGCTGATCATTCCCACACCGCCGGCCGCGGTGGCCATGCGGTTCTAGGCGCTGTAGTCCGGAACCGCGCGAGTGCTACGGTCGCAGGTTCGAATCCTGCCTCGGGCATGGATGTGTGTGATGTCCTTAGGTTAGTTAGGTTTAAGTAGTTCTAAGATCTAGGGGACTGATGACCTCAGAAGTTAAGTCCCATAGTGCTCAGAGCCATTTTGAACCATCATTCCCACACCCAATCAGCCACATAATCAGACAGCGATTGCCATTCATCCATTCGGCTTTACTCACTCAGCTCGTATAGCCCCGTCCCCTTTTGTCTGTGGAAAGTTTATTTCTAGATGCGATGAGGATTCTCCAGACAGAGACATCACGTACACTATGCATGCATTCAAAAGTCAGCTTATGATTCATTCAGAAATCAACTTAAAATGTGTTCAAATACCAACAGAGAAGCGTTTCAATATCATATGACTAATTGATAGGCAAATGTGCACTGGATGCTAAGTGCTTTGTGAAACAAGTTTTTTTCCCCTCAAGAATATGAATTAGGCGCCCCCTTTTCCCGGAAGTATCTAGCTGCTGGCTGCGACTGCTTGCACAGCCAACAGCAACATTCCAGGTGACACAAGCGGGAGAATCAACTACTCAAACGTGACTCTACTGCGCATGCGCATGAGCCCGCGCGTTAACTGCGAAAACAAATCGAATGTAAACAGTTGCGACTTCACGCTCATTGGAGGCAATTTGTTGTTATGAAGCACTGCATAGTCTTCCTAAAGCCTTTGACACATTTTCAATCGGCAGACGCTTGCATGAGCACTTGTGTCGTCGTTGTATATGGCGCATTTCCTTTGCAATTTAAGTTATTTTCGTTTTTTCTCTCGTTTATGTTTTATTGTTGAAGTATTATTCCGCAGTAGCGGGATACAGTAATATCCTTTGTTAGTGTGTCGGTTCTTGCTAGTCAAAATTTCAAAAATTTAACTGAAAACTAAAACAATGAAAAATTCCCGGAATTCTAAAAATATCCTGGGTTTTCCCGGTTTTCTCCCGGATGAAAGAAATCCCGGGTTTTTCCCGGATCTACCGGTTGTCCCGGGTCGTAGACACCCTGTATTTAGACCTTTCCTCGGATATATTTTACTGTCTGAGATACACAATTTCCACTGTTGGTGTTAGGAAGTAAAAGCTTTGATCACTGTTTTGGAATCTTTAAACTGAGGTGCGTAAGACTTATTTTAACATTTTTATGTGGAGACGTCATCAGACAGACAGCGAACACTGAAAATCATATTTGTATTTCGCTGGAAATACATATTTTCTTTACTACGTAATACCGAAATGTAAAACTTCAGCGCTCCTTGGAGACGCGACGTTTAGGTAAACACCCCGCTGTCATCCAAATGTCACAGGGAAAGAATATTAACTCGGATACACTTGAAAGCATTCGTATGTAATGATTCGTTCAGCTTCACAGAACAGCAAACTTTATTAGTAGAATTAATTTTTAATATTGAGAAGTAGCAGTATACGAAAAGTAAATAAGAAAGATCACAAATAAACAGCACATGCTTTAAAGCGTCCATTGCCTGTACAAGATTAAATCAGAGCAAATTTTTAAGGCACATAAATACTTCGCACCCAACCAGAGAGAGCTTTCTGTCTCATACAAGATATCAAGTACTTAAGTAAAAAATCTAGGAAATGTATGTTTGTTGCTTGGCTTGCAGAACTGTACACTTGAATGTGCAGTGGTACTTGCCGACTCATTCGTATTCCCTACAGATTTTCCCGTCAGGCGACATGTATCTCATCCTCCAGAAAAACTACATTCCCTCAATCGAACAGTGATCTTAAGAAATCACCATACTTCGTAACTGTGGTCTCAAGAAAGAAAACATTTGGCGAGAGATGACGTAGAACCGTACTGTGGAAATAATACGTTAACCACTGCCACAGCAAGGGTATAAAACGATTTACTCAATAACGCACGTGGTAGTATATATTATTTACGGTTAAATATCAGAAACTGCGTTTATAGATATCTAAAATTCAGTCACACAATGGTGAAACAAGCTATCTTTGTTAGTGAAACACTCGAACCCGTCGAGGAGAACCCCAAGAGGCATTATTTTTATTAAAACGCTCAGCGGTGTCATACACGTTCACATAACCGCGTTGCATGCAATATAAATATGTAATCATCCGCAGCGGCGCTGGAATACCGCTGCTAAGGAAAATGACATTTAGTCGGGGGAAATTAAAAACTTCAATTATTCATCACAGGAGGAGAGGTTCGTAAAGCGATTAAAATATAAAAAATGCACGCGAAAATAAAATGACGCCATGAACTAATCATTTTTTTTTTTTCCGGGGGCGCACAACTGTGGCAAAAACATTAATGGCAACGGTACAGTGACACTTGATTTGTGGCTCATCCGTTTTTCCGTGGTAAACAGGGGTGAAAATGCATTTGCCGCAGTTCGCACCTGCCCGTTAAACTACAATGCTCCCATCTTCTTAGGTGGCATTATGCTGCTGTGTAAAACGCTTACAGATGTTAATTCTCCCAGACACCCCGCGTCTGCAAGATATCTCTTTCTCTAGTGGAGTGCGATGCTGTCGATTAAAAACAGATTCTTCATAATGCGATCACACTGTACAAGGACATGAACAACTGTTTTTCGTATTCATATTACTGGAGCAGGAAACAAACCATCTATATCTGTTTCCTCTTGAGAGTCGAATCTACACCTATAAACAAATGGGTAACGTCAAAACAGTGTAAAATGCTAGAAAGTCCTTGAAATGTGCAGCAAGAAAGAGAGATTCAAGAGTTTATTCAGAAGAATTCTGAAAAAATAAGCAAATATAAAGGAAAAAAATAAAGACCATAAGAGATACTGCTCGTCACAAATAAATCAGATGCGTTTAGTATAGACACTGATCTCAAAATCGAAGAAAACGACATATAGTAACTCAACTGGAAGACATGGAAGCAAGAACTGATTCGTTAACACAGCTAGTTGTGGAAAGTCAGTAGCTGAAAACACTACTTGTCTTTCTGTTCGTAGCTATAGATGATGTTGTTGTTCACAGACCTGAAAATAAATGGGATATGATTTCGCGGAGAGGATGCCTGGATCTTTAAAGCGTTTAAGAATAGTACTCTAATCTTCTTCTTGCCTTCAGTATTGTGGCGTAATTCCTTCATTCAGGTGGTCATCAATAACGCGTTTCTGTCTTGTACTCATAACGACGTAAAAAGGTATTAAATGTATCTTCTTTAAAACGAAACACCAGATGAAGTGACAATGGTATGTATTACTCTTTTTATATAACTATAAATATTTTAATGCACTTTTGATACATTAACAATATCAGACATGAGCTACATTTCGACACATTTCAACCAACTCCCAACTACCAGCTAGAGAAAAACATAAACCTAAGATACAGCAGCTTTACTTCGGTAAATCATTGTGTTTGATACATATCGTTATTTGTCCGCCGATGATACTTAAGTAGAATATTTTAGATCATACAGGGTACAATAACTGCATTTTGTTAAGTTTCGAATAATCAATTAGTTTTGGATAGACTTTCACAACAGTAGAAGTTAAATAAAAAAATGTCTCTGAGCACTATTGGACTTAACATCTGAGGTCATCAGTCCCCTAGAACTTAGAACTACTTAAACCTAACTAACCTAAGGACATCAGACACATCCATGCCCGAGGCAGGATTCGAACCTGCGACCGCTAGATTCGGACCTGCGACCGTAGCGGTCGCGTGATTCCAGATCGAAGCGCCTAGAACCGCTCGGCCACCAACGGCCGGCAGTTAAATAAAAACGGCATAAAAGTATGGGTCTCCAAGCATCAAAATAAACCTATAATCTCAAAACGGAAACATACGCATTACCAATATTACATAATATTGTAATAGCAAAAGATGTATCGAGTTGTAGAATTGATTACAGCTGTATCGCCATGAAACAGAAGTAGTCTCGTTATATGGTTACGGGGACCCGTCGCTTAGTCACGTCATGTTTTTCGTTCCTGTTGATATGGATAAATATGAAATTAAAGGTATAGTCTTCTACAAATAGAATAGCATCGGGGTTTTGTGGGACTCGAGCGTGCGCTAATGACCTTCGTCATACGAATCGTCATACGAAGCGTGTAAGTGACCTTTCAGCGACAACTTTACTTTTTACGAAGTCCGATTGAAAGGCCTCTTCATGTAAGCAATCGGTGCGTATATTGTGGTATTCAGTCTACGGAAATCCGCACACTGAAGGTCTATGAGGGAAGATCCGAGTGGAATTTCTGGGAGGTTGTCTTGAGATGTGTGCAGTGTTCGTGAAGTTTTGTAGCGTTGCGGAGACGGAAAGCGGAAATAGTCCACTCAGTGTATGGTCTACGATCCTCAGGTCTGCTGTGAAATCTTTATGTCCAGAAACACGAAAGCCAGAACAGTCAGCAACAACAGGTCAGGGTTTCCTCCAACATTGGACGAAGACGGCATTAAAAAATTGAAGTTTTTAATCTTTAAATTATGCCTTAAAGTGCAGGTTAACGCAGTTTTCTTCACAACAGTAACTCTTAGAGCTGAAGTGCCTTACGTGAAGGTTAGAGGGAAGCATCGTGTGCAATGAAACATTCAACCTGTCTCACCTTTCTATACATGTCACGCGTCATTCATCCCGTAAATGAAGAAGCAACGGTGTAACACTATGGTCAGCGCTAGCAAAATGAACGATTTGAGGTTCCGTTGACGACGAGATCATTAAAGGCAGAGCAAAGGCTTGGATAGGGCAAAGGCGAGGAAGGAAAGGGACAGAGTCCTTTCCGAAGGAAACGTCCCGACATCTGGCTGAAGTAATTTAAGAAAACCATACAAAATCTAAATCTGTATGGCGATCTGAACCCCCGTCCTCCTGAACGAGTGTTCACCAGAAGTGTCCCTTTCGTCCATTCTCGCAGATTCAGTGGCGTCGCGCGAAGCCTCACCAGCGACCGCGGCCAGAATCAACGCACTCTTTCGGGTAGCGCGGCGCGCGAGGAAAACTACGCGACGTATGCAGAGTAAAAATTATACACCGACAAACTCTGGGAGGTTCCACGGGACACGAAAACAAATATTTTTCTCTAATGTCATATTTACCTGCGAAGATTTTTTAAACCGGTAGAGGGAGTTTTCTCTTGCTGAAAATTAGTTAAACTAACAAACTCTGGGAGGTTGCACGTGACAGTGAAAACATTTTTTGTAACCTGCTTTCCGGTGAGGACCAAAAGTAACACAAACAAGTTTTAATTCTTTATTACCAAGAGACAAAAACATTAAAACGTCACAATTACTTCAATTACAGCAGAGGTTCAAAAATGTCTCTAATGACCTGTAAATAAACCTTACACCGGTGCGTTGTGTTGTGTCTTAACACGGTTAGATGGTTCAAATGGCTCTGAGCACTATGCGACTTACCTTCTAACTAACCTAAGGACATCACACACATCCATGCCCGAGGCAGGATTCGAACCTGCGACCGTAGCGGTCACACGGTTCCAGACTGAAGCGCCTAGAACCGCACGGCCACACCGGCCGGCTAACACGGTTAGAGACCGCAGGAATGTCCTTAATTCCTATTGCTGCTGCTACTATCCGGACAACCAGGTCCTCTTCTGATTCAACACGATTTTTGTAAACAAGGTTTCGCATCTGTAGTCACAAAAAAAGTCCAGAGGGGTCAAATCAGGGAATCGAGTAGGCCGTGGTACATTGCCAATCCACTTTTCTGGAAACTCTCGGTTCAAGAATCGACGCGCAGGACAACTGTAACGTGCCAGAGCCCGTCATGCTGGAAGCACTGCTCTGCCTTGTAGCGAGTGGCACGTCATCCAGCATCTCTGACGAAGGAATTGTAATAATAATGCTCGTCATTTAATGGCCGAGGTAGGGGTTACAGTAAACATCTGCCCAGACATTCACGTAGAACCTTAACTGATACGCGCGAGTAAACGCAGCATGTGGATTAACCTCACTCGAACCAAGCGAATTTTGGAACGTTGCTTCATCTGCAAACAGCGCTCAGGACGGAAATATAGGACGCATGTGACACCGTTACAGGTGCCGTGCGAAAACTGTGCTCTGAGCGGATAAGCATCTGGTTCCAGGTTGTGCACATACTGTACGTGAAATGGATTAAAACTGCTCATGAAGGACGTTCGTCTGGTTCGTCCCCATGTTATGTGCAATTGCACGAGTACTGAGATTAAAAAATACTTGCAGGTAATTATGATATGAGAGAAAAATGTTTGTTTTGGAGTCCCGTGCAGTCCCCCAAGAGCTGTTCCTTTAAATAATTTTGACACTTTATACTGTCCACAGATATAATCGGGAACTTCTAACGGCGAAGGTCGTCAGCACTGGTTTGACCCTTGGCTCTGAGCACTATGGGACTCAACTTCTATGGCCATCAGTCCCCTAGAACTTAGAACTACTTAAACCTAACTAACCCAAGGACATCACACAACAATCAGTCATCACGAGGCGTTTGACCCTTCTTTCAACTGCAAATCCAAGAATCCAAACCCTGTAGCTTTCTAACTACTCTCACAAGATTTCAGCATCCGACCACTGGACTGGACCTCCTGCGTCTGCTTACTATCAACTACCGCCAATAATCTCCGCAAACGCCAAATAAGGTAACATTTCGAAATAGGAGGTCAGAGTCATTAACCGCAACATTCGTAGAGAAAAACCAGAATGCGACGAAACCGAATTCCACGCCTGTGCGAGGGAACGTACTTTTACTTCTTGTAGTCGTTCCATATTTGAAAAGCAACGTGCTTTGTTCACGAGGGTTCGCTTACCCACGTAAGAAGGCGGTTGGTGGGCGATGCGCAGCAGCATGGAGAATTGCACCACCAGCCACTCTAGCCAGTAGTTGTCATTTGTAGCGTGTGCTTCGCGGTGACCATAGAATATTTAGCACTGATTTTTCATGCTAGTTCAGGCACAGTGAAGACACTTAGCGAATGCAGTGTTCATTTGTGGAATAGGATAAAGCGTGCACGTTAAATTTACGAGCACTGCAATAATTGTCTGAGTGTAGAAAGTTTTCTAGGTAGTATGAGAAGCAGAACCTAGTCCTTACGCCAGCTACCTGGGTACGCAACAGCTGGAGCATGTGTAGTGGCATAAGGACCAAATCGCGACGCCACAAACTGTACTCCCCGTCTGCCTGCGCAGAACGCGTCAGGCAGCAGCCTTCTTACGTAGGATGGTGCGACAACGCTTACAGAACACATGAAGGGATCGGTGCCAGTGCAAGCACAACTCTTTCGCCAGACCATGTGCATGTCCTCGAATAACAATGAGGAGGTGTGCTAGCGATTCGTGTGAGGCTGCGAAATGCGACAGGGAATGCGACTAGCACTAATGGAACGACGCGATAGGTGTGCGGCTGATAACCGCGTCCTGGCGGCCCGACCGCACTTCCTTTGCAACGCGACGCGTGCGATTTACTGGGATCGCGCCGTATCGAGCCGTTTAACGGCCGGTCGCTAATCCGGAGCGCTTAGCTCTTTATCGCGGACACGCCAGCCGACCCGCCGGCCGCGCCCCAGCCTCCCACGCAGCCCCACCCGCCATTCCTATTCAATCGCGCTTCTTAGGCCGTGTTTGCGTTTGAATGCCAACAGCGCGTCCTGGCGGCGGCGATATCTCTCTCTGTCTCTGTCTGGTGTTGTGTGCCGAACGCCGACTCGCATGAATGTGTGCGCTATGCGCCGCCGCGCTGCATTAGCGTCGCGAGAGAAAGCGCCGATGTGGGCCGAACAGGTGTCGCCAACATGGCGCGTTTATATACACACGGGCGCAACCGTGCGCGCGCACTCCCACATACACACGCACCGCAGCAAACACACACACACACACACACACACACACACACACACATACACACACACACACACGGAGCGGAAGAGTGGGAGCTGCGTTAGTACCATATCACACACACACACACACACACACACACACACACACTCACACACACACACCGCGTGACCACGATACGCACATACATAAACACCACCGGTCGCGCTCTGGAAGCGTGGGAGAAGGGAGGGGCCGCTGCAGATTTGAGCGATGGAAAGAGAGGTTAATCTGGCATTTTGTCGGCTTGATAATCGCTGATTGATATCCCCGCACATGCACGCCCGATCGCCTGCCGGTAACACACACACACACACACACACACACACACACACAGAAAGCGTCGTCCGTTTCCCGCATCGCCGCTGACCGTGTGTGCATATATTGACAATTCCTCCGCCAACTGCCCGATAGCTTGTTCTGTTGATGGTTCACCAATATTGTATTACTATTCATAAATATTGTGCCCTAAGCACTTGGATGTTTGCTGACGGATATCCTGACAAATATAATGGGCGCTCTGCAGACGTGCCGAGTGTGAGTGAGTGCGCGCGGCAGGCTGGGATCGATGCGGGCTCGGTGCCGAGTTCGAGCCCCGGACGGGGGCCGGTTAACTGCGCACTGCAGGTAGTTTGTGTGCTGCTGGGGGCTAAATTACGGCTACAGCGGCACGAGCCGTGCCGGGCGGCTGCGACAGCCGGTGTTACCGGCGCTGGCCGCGACCGGCGGACACGCAAAAATGTGACGGCCGACAAAACGATATTTTATTTTTACTGGGGCCTTGTCGAGTGCGCCGGCACAAAAAAGGACACACACACACACACACACCGAGAAAACAAAGCGCAATAAACAGAACCGTTGCGATTCGAGCGTTTCGCAAAAATGGCGGGACATTAGTCGTAATTTCTCGCACAACATTTTAAATAATATTCCGCTACTGCTGTTTTCAGTCCTGTAGCGGCCGCCGCGTGCGGGCACAAAAAAAAAAAAAGAAGTTTGTTCTCCGCGAGCAAAGCGACACTGTAAAATCCAGTCGACCTTTCTTCGAAATTAATGTGATCAACTACGTTCTCAAAATTCCGTACATAAGCTTGATTCTAAAGAACAGTGAAAAGACAAGTATAGTATGAGTTTTACAACGATCCAACAGATTTCTGCGTCTGTCAGTTTTGTGTAGTGTATAATTAGACGCCAAAGGTGTACAAAGGGCACGATATGAAGTAAACATCTGTAATGTGCGTGCGTACTAGCTATTTCATATGTGTCTTCTTCCACACCGTAACTTACATCATGAGAGAATGACAAGGCACAAAGTCAAAACGTGGCTTGCAGTCAGTTTCCAGCGAGAGAACAACTCCGAAATTATTAAGAAAAGGAGCTGTACGCAAAATTCAGTCGCTGGTGATATAAAGCTCTTACAGTACATCGAGTTTCTCCACGAAGCAACGCTACAACGACGCGCAAAACAACTATGTTGTTTACTATTACACTGACCGTCCTGGTCGGTAAAAGCTGTTACTACTTGAAAAGAAACTTATAGACTAACAGCTCTTACCTTACAAAAATGATTCAGAGGATCACTAATTACGGAACATTAAGTTCTTCAGGAACACCTCAAGTACTTTAAACTATTTAAATAACAATAAAACATTTGAATAATACCGACGTAATTTTAGACTCACTTTCTAATTGTTCCTTGAGATCGTGTACACGATTGTCTTTTTAATGAGGCTACCGCCGTTCAGAAAGGAGAGCAGGAGTTCAATATCCCGTTGGGTCCGATGATGTTTCTGGTTGGACATGGATAAGGAAAGAAATCGACTATGAACCTGATAACGTATCCATGGCAACATTTGCCTCAGGCACGGTCAGGAAACTACGGGAAACCGAAACCTAAGTAGGCGGAATATGATTTTACTCCAGCTGTCCAGAATAAAAGCCCATTGGATTAACCGATACGTCTCCAGGCTCTAGTAGAGTTCCTGTTTTAAGTCTGTTTAACTTCGTAGCTTCGTTTCTCATTTGTGAACACAGAAAACAGTATTGCAGCGTTTTTGGCGGTGACTGGACTAACAGCCGACGCAGCACTGTTATTCGGAGAACGTTACATTAAGCAAAAGTGTGACCTCTGACAGAGAACATGCAGGGGCTCTTCTTGTTGAATATACATAACCAATCTTGCAGGCAATGGAAACTTCAATAACAGCCCACGTTGTCTGCCAAGAGTTCTATACGACGGCAGGCGTAACTGCCATACTATCCAAAGAAACAGGTTCTTAGATTGAAAATAAAGCTATGCTGTGTGTGTGCGCGTGTGCAATCAACAGCGGGTAAAGATTCGCCAGATGGTCGATGTGTATTACTGGCGATGTTGATTTAATCACTTGTCAAAGTACATTCGTCAGTGATCAATCTTCTTCTTCTGCTGCTGCTGCTGCAATCATTCCGGTCTTTGAAGACTAGACGCTTTTGGCATGCTTTCACAACTTACTCTAATCCCATGTGTCACACTCCATCATTTCCCTCCGATTGTCTCGAACAAAAGTCAATTAACCTCATCTTTACTCTTCTTCTTCTTCTTCTTCTTCTTCTCCTGCAGTCTTCTGCTGACACCTCCATAGCTCTTCGTAAAAATTGATCTCTTCTCATGACCTATCCGCACGACTCGATTCTTCCTTCATGGATTTTCTTGGACCCAATAACTTCTAAAATACCTCATATTTCCTCATTCAGAATCTTGTCAATTATGGTGAGTCTGCCCAGCCATGTTAGCTAAATCTATTCTCTTGCAGTACAGTAGTTGCCCCGTCTGCACTCCGTACAGCACCTACAATTTGTGGTCTATCTTATGATTTAGACTTCTTTCGTTGACACAGATCATCCGAGATAACTGAAGCAATCTACACTATGTACGCTCTCTACGTTCACTAGAATTGTTCCACCTTTATGGCTATACAGCCCTTTGTTCTCCACTGTTCCAACTTGCACTCCACGCCATCCTTGCTGATGGTGCCCGAAACGATACCGTCCTCAAACAGCGTGCTCCATGGAGCTTGGTCTCTATTTCCCTCTGGAGGACTTTAATAAGAGACACATAAGGGCTGGGTGCTCAATCCTAATGCAAACAACTCGGACGAATAACTACTTTGTCGAACCTATATTTACCGTTGTTCTAGCATTTTTAAGCATGTCTTGCAAGAGGCGCACATGTTTTCCTGGCTCTTCTTTCTCACACATCTCAATCTATGACACACTGCCACATGCCTTCTCTTTCTCTATGAACACCAACTGTAGATTGCAGTTCCTTTCCCGATATATTCCCATAAACAGGTGGAGTGCGGAGATGGCATCTGTGGTCCTTTTATGGTGCGATTTCCGGCTATTGTTCTCCTGCTGATGAGCTGACCGAGAAATTTCACAAGATCTATGCCACACTTCAACGTTTTGTGACATTACATTAATTTCTTTATTGTTACCACAGTTTTCTCTTTTTAAACGGTCGCAGTTGTACAATACAGTCATCTGGAATTTCTTCTTTACACACCTATCTCATCGAATTCCAAATTAAGGCCATTCCTGCCCCAAGCAAATATTACCTAGCTTTTAATGAGATTTCATCTGGAAGCTGTCTTTCCAGTTTTCCTTTTCGTAAGTGCTATACTACCTCTCACCGTAGTATATGCGACATTTTGACTGACGAACAGTACTGAAGCTCTTAATTGGCGACTGACAATTGCATACCGAGAGAATTCCTGTTTTATATATATATATTCACGAATGTGTTGCGTTCGCAGACGTCGAACACCATTATATACACATTTACTATTAAAAATGTATGATATTTTAAAATCATCGACAGTACATCTCCGATATTTTTTGTTGCGTCTGAAACAACGCACGTTTCTGTGTCTCAGAGAAAACATAGCGCCTCGTTTGTGTCAGACAGCTTCGACCTGCCTAATCACTTTAAAACAGGGAAGTTGAAATGTCCAACTGAGAGGCTTTTCGTAAACAGGACATGGCTTGAGGATGAAGCAATTATCATTGGAGGAATTCGTCTGTGTTAAATAATAAATAAATAAATAAAGAGAGAAAGATTAAATGCGGCAGTTTCAAATACGCTATTTTATATAGTTCGTACTGCCCTACAAGGTTCACGATCGCAAGGAGAACGGGAAAGAAACCTCTTAATCTGCCGTAAGGAAGAGTTTGCGGCAATCTTTCGGCGTGATTGTAGACTAGTGCAATATTGAACAGAAGGTGTGATCGACACGGGCCATTTATGGCCCGAGCTGGCGGCCTGATGCCTTTATACGAGGAGAAGACCCGCTATTTAAAAGTCAGCCGATCGATGGCGAGCTGTCGCTGGTGTCCGCGTGACGCCCCAGCAAACAAACCGCCGTCAGCTTACCGGCACACAACGCGCGCGGCCGGGCAGCGGCTACGGCGTTACACCAGCAGGGACGGGAGAAAACTGATACAGGTATTTTCGTTCTCGATAAGGGTGCTTTTCGGTATTTGTTTGATCACGGTTATAACAGGTGTTTTTCGTTTTTACTAATAACCAGGTAAAAATTTGAAATATCAATTTAACATAGCAGCAGCTGAGCTAAAATCTTTGGTTTTTAAGTGAATCTTTCCTTAAAAAAATAATAATAATTTTTAACGTAAAATTTGCACTGTTTTGAAACATTGCGTTATTAAAGATAATGGGACCAGCTGTCAGTGCTATTCTAATGACAATGGCGAACGAAACGGGCGACAAACAAATTGCATAAGAATTGGTATAGCATTGTTGAGACAACAATGTACCTATTGTCATGTGACATGACCTACTGGATGGTAGGCCTGAATGTGCAGTGTGCGAGACTTGGCCCCTGTGGTCTATATTGGTACAATAGTTTCTCGCTGTTGTCGTCGGACATTTGTTGCAGTACAGAATGACGCCACACCTAGTCTGGAATTACTCGTATTTTATACATTGCGGTATCAATGACGTAAAATGCCCCACTTGCTTTAAACGACTAAGAACTGAAGGAGTCACAACAAAGCTGTGACGTATGTAAGGATAAAACATATAACTTAACAATTCACATATAGTTTATAATAAAAGTAGACTTATAACTGATCTATTGCCTGTGTGTACACGTGCATAACATGCCTTAATCTGTTTGTAGCTTTTGAGAATTGAAAATTAACCCGTAAGTTAGAGTTATTCATTCTTAATGCCCAGGTAGTGGTATGATCCTTATGATCCTCGATTACAACATGATTTTTGAGCAGAGTTTCAAAAAATTAGAATCAATCAAATTTTTGTAGTATTCAACCAATTATCACGTTTCGAGAAAGGTTGACGGACTAAGTTTTTTTATTTGCCTATTTCATTTTACATTTTGATTCTGTGTGTCTTGAACCACAGCCAAAATTTGTCAGTCTTTGTTAGATTTCTACGTTTGTTACAGGAAGTAAAAAAAAACAATAGAAAATAGGTTATTTCAGATACCGGTTATTTTGAGCAGTTTTAACACTCGGGTTAAATTGTCGTAGGAAAAAAAAGATATAACCGAAAACCGGTTGTTTCAGAAATAACCGCCTTCTCTATTACACAGAGTTTCCACAGGAGAATACCGAATTACTGTAAGGCGAGGACACTCATAAACACTAGTCTGAATACACTGATGTCAGACTGAGACACCTTTCCTTTACGCTACAATGTACGACTATTGTGCAAGTCTATACTGCCGACATGCTGCAAGTTATACGAATGGGGTGAGTATATGACTACTGTCTTTTGAGATACGCACTAAATGCTGCAAAGGCCACACAGTCACTTTCCTAGGAAGAAGCAGGCGTTTCCAATTAAAACCATGGTTTGAAAGCTACTCAGTTCGATGACTTCCCTGGTATTTTGGGACGCAGATGATGGAAAATTCTCTGTCTCTATCGCAGCTGAAAACTCCTGCAACTATTCAGGTCTGCGAAGAGAAATTGTGCCACTTCTGAGAAATTCAATTCCAAAAGTGATTGTTCCTCATGGGACGACTTTGATGATCTGCTGGAAGATTGTGCCTATCACAAGGAATCCACGTCATCTGCTGATACTGCATCGGACACAAACTTCATCAGACAGATTATATTACTCTAAAATATGAACGTGTTGGCAACGAAAACTAGCTCCTTGTAAGAGAAATGGCTCCAGTACATAAAAGTCCGACAACACTGCGAGAGCACGCTTCATTAAAACAATGCCAATAATAACAATTTGGACGCTGCTGATTCTAAGAGGTATCCGCTAGATGCCTGTGAATCTGGCAAGCTGTGGGGCGCCACAATTTGCCTTAACAGCCTAAAGGATCCGTGGATAGATTCTTGATAATGTTCTATGCTCACTCAACATCCCGTTTTCACGGTGACCCAAATAATTGCTACGAATAACAAGATTAATATAACCACACTACACGCAAACTGATATCACATTTAGAGTAGTCACCTCAAATTTTAGGGTGTGAACCTATTTTTACACCCTCACTACATAAAAAATTTTCAGTGCTATGTTATTTTGTCGTATGAAACGAAACGTAATTAGAAAGCGTCCATATTGCTCAGAAATACTAAAATAACTGTGAAGGTACTTTACATCTATAACCAGTTTCGAGAGAGAGCCCATGCTAAATGGTACATGCGATAACATCAGCCTTCCAATCATCCCCCAGAAAAATTAAGGACTATAGCAGCAGCGCGGTTCCGGACTGAAGCGCCTAGAACCGCTCGCTCGGCCACAGCGACCGGCTCTTTTAATTTTACACAGGTTTATGAGTCAAACCGAATGTGAACTCAGGCAATGTGAATTTTTTCCTCTCTGTAGTTATGAAACAATGTCAATGGGTATATGCAATTTATGCCATTACGTGTCCTCCTCCTCCTCTATCCAGGATTTGGTGACATTATATTCAAAAATATAAAATGAACTTTTCGTAGAACGTATAGCATGAATTATTTGTTGGTGTCACACATATACTACATAAATGAGTTGCAACGACTTTCGCTTGATTATCTGCCATTGACACTTCCATTAATGTCACATTTCCTACAATATTTCTTATTTTGGAGCACCGGCAGCACGAAATGTCAGCTTTTGTAGAAACGCGAGCTGTGATATGGAGACGGTTTCCCATCGAATTCAGTGTTATGTTCAGCGGCCTCTGTATTCTTACAGAAGTACAAGAAGAAGAAGCAAACAGAGGAGGTGGCAGATTTAAAATATTTTCAAGATTTGAAAATTAATCACCCCACAGGATATACAATGAATGTCGGGATCGTGCTGCATACAGATATAAGCAGAAAACACAGGGTTTCCCCAAGAATGGACAATATTAATGGCTATGACAGGAACGATCATTCGAAGTAAAAATTTCCAGTAAAAAAGGGGTCTAAAATGCATACCATAAGAGCTATGAGCACTTCTTCCGTAGAAGAGATGTTTCCCATTAGCGAAGATGAACAAGTGCTCGTAGCTATTACCGTATGCACTTCACAGCCCACGTTTACCTGATATTTTTTTCTTATTTTGGTCCATACTAACGCCTCTCAAAATAAGGAAAGTAAAGAGCTTGCAATAGAATAATTTGTTTGATAGTATCGAAGAATCTATTTTAGATCCCATGTTCACCAGATGTTTTTTGCTTCGAATGATCGTTCCTGTCGTATCCCTGAATATTTACCATCCCTCATGGAATACCCTATATAAGAAAACATTCACAAAAGATTTTGTGTTATCTCAAACTGAGCTTTTTTCCCATGAGTAGCTATCGGGAGGTGGTATCATCACTCGGAATACAGCGTTCGCAAACATGTATAATCCGCTACCCTTGACTGGGTGTTGTGTAATGTCCTTAGGTTTGTTACGTTTAAGTAGTTCTAAGTTCTAGGGGACTGATGACCATAGATGTTAAGTCCCATAGTGCTCAGAGCCATTTTGAACCGCTACCCTTACAGGACCGTTCTCGCTATGAACAAATATAAACGTAAATTACACTTGTATTGTACTGCATGGAACTGGGGACCTAGAAACGATGGAGAGGCTTCGTCAACGCCGTAGCCCTCAGTGGTTCATAACCCCACAACAGGCTGCAGCAGTCTACTCACCCCACCACCGCCCCACACCGAACCCAGGGTTATTGTGCGGTTCGGGACCCAGTGGACTCTCCTCCACCCCCCAGCCGCTCCCCCCCCCCCCCCCCAACACCCGGAAACGTCTCATACCAGGTGAGTGTAACCCCAATGTTTGCATGGTAGAGTAATTATGGTGTACGCGTACGTGTAGATAGTGTTTGCGCAGCAATCGCCGACATAGGGTAACTGAGGCGGAATAAGGAGAAACAGCCCGCATTCGCCGAGGCAGATGGAAAACCGCCTTTAAAAGCATCCACAGACTGGTCAGCACACCGGACCTCGACACTATCCACCGGGCGGATTCGTGCTGGGGACCGGCACGCCTGCCTCCTGCCTCCTCCCCCCACCCCAGCCCCGGAGAATATTACACTTAGTCATCTCTCGAGTTGTTAGTTGACGCTGGTGTTGTTTTCAGGGACGGTAGGGCATTTCAAAACAAATGGTCAAACGTGAATCATGGATGGTGAGTGACATTTGACCTACAGTACTGTATGATGGTAAATCATGGGCATAAATGGAAGAATAGGACATAAATGTAGTAATGGACTGCAGTATTATTGATAAAGCACTGCATCTGTTACACCCATCAAATACTTGACAGTAACCATACGAAAATTTACAGCTTCTCTGGTCACGCAGAGCCAAAGAATGTTCATCAATGTTTGAATTCTGACTGAAAAGTCGTTTAACACTGCCTGACACAGCTTTCTCGCACGTTCTACGGTGCGCGAACTTAAACAGCAGAAGTAATTAGAGTCATCATATTGTTCACGCAGCATTGCTGGAAGCGAGCAAAACAACAACGTAAGATAAAGCTAACCACCAATCACTGTAATAAATAACGAGGTGACTGCAGTGTGAGACGAGAATGGTATTATTTTCGGCACAAAGCTCGGGGGCGAATGTGACAGGTTCTAACAACAGTCAGCCGCTCTGGGAGGACTCCCAAGGCGCCAGATGACGGGCCTGAATGAACGGCAGGCAGGTCGATCCGATCCGATCCGTGTAAATCATCGACAGTATATTTACGCCGTCATTGCGTCGCCGCTGTCTTCATCATCACAATAAGCCTCTGTCTGCGATTATTCCTGCACCCCTCAAAACATTCAAATGTCTATTGCTACGTCAGGCCTCAACGACAGTTATCGATGACGAATATGACACGAGAAATTAAGTCAACTTTTAAATATGCATGTGAACGTGTATCTGCTCACTTCCATCTCAGATTGTTAGAGCTGGGACTGGGTATAAGAAAGTGTGTCACTTAGCAAAATGTATTACTCAAGATTATTATGGAAAAAGCAAGGAATGTTAATTGTACGAAGCTTACCTCACTTTGAGAACATGCTACTCGTAGTAATAGTCGATCTGCTCACTGCTTTAGGTCGATGACAAAAGAGAAGACTCTTAATAATGTTTCACAGCCCAATTCTGAAGCTTGTCCCTTACTAGTTCGTAAATACCTGTGAGCGAGTTAAGTCAGAGGAAGATACAGTTATTCGAGACCATCCCACGAGGTTTCAACTGCAACACTCAGTCTACAGACTGTATTTTCTACCGTCTGATTTTTACATTTTTTTGGCTACCGGCGAAATACATCCGCCGATATCGTTCGGTGTTTGGCAATGACGAATGGGTATTGCATTCATGAGATCGGCACAAACACTTTAGTGAAAAGTGGATTGACCGTCCTGGCACCAAATGGGCCAAAGACAGGATGTTCCAAAATGATTAATCCACTTTCACAACTATTACTTCCTACATGAATGAACATAGATACTTGCGATAATTTATAAATTATGCATAGGACTACACAGTCTTTATTTTCAAAAGAAGCAAGCGATTTTATAAGGGTGTATCTTTTACATACATGCACATATACCCTTGGTGTAAATTTTACAGTTACGCATAGAATAAAAGCTTGCATTTACCTACCACGAATGTGCGATGTGCCCTCCAAGAGAAACACAAGAAACTTCCAGTCGATTCTGGAATTCGTCCCTCTCCCTTGCATTCTTGTCTGGAGTTACTGCGTTCACTGCCATTTCTACGCGGTCTCGCCATTCGCCAAAAGCTGTTGGACGGGGAAGCATGTACACTGCGTCTTTCCACCAATCCCCATGGAGACCAGTGGTCCTCCAATGCGAGATGCGTACCATTCTCACTCTATACAGCGTACTGTGTCATACTCTCTACGAAAATCATTCCGCAGAATTGCACCGTTGTTGTTGTGTTATCGTCGTTTCGACTCTGCGTACCCTGGATAATGAATGAGCCAACTAGCTGTACCAGGGAACCATATGAACCGGCAAATTATAACTGGCGCCCACGGCAATTGCACCCCAGGTTTCTATTTCCATTCATGTAGAAAATAGAATCCTCTGATATCTTTTTCCGTAGAAAGTCTATATTAGCATTTATGAAACATTTTCATACAAGTTACTTCCAAATGCTCACGAACAAAGGAAATCATTTGATCAAAGAGCTAGTCCAATTTAGCAAAATGATTATGCACTAAAAAGTGAAGAAGGTAGTGCGAGTATAATATGAAAGGCACAACAAAATCTACAAAAGGAGATAAAAACTCGGTAAAATGGCCATCGGTGTTTATTTACTCGCTGAACTTTGGTGACAAGATTTTACGCATGCTCGTACATGTATGTATCATATGATTTCAAAGAACGTCTACATCTACATGATTACTCTGCAATTCACAATTAAGAGCCTGACAGAGGGTTCACGGAACCACCTGTAAGCACCTAAGTATACATGTATCATTCATTACATGTATACTCCTTTATTATGCAGGGGCCTGAAGATGGCAATAGTGAGTTGCCGAAACTGGTAGCATTTGAGATATAAAATAAAAAAAACCAAAGCATATGACTGTTGGTAAAGTCTTTTGGATCAAGAAATACGTACCAGCCGATGTCCCCCAGGACATAATGGACCGACAGAGACTTCTCTATCGTTCCACTCTCGAAAAGCGCGCGGGAAAAACGAACAATTAAATCTTTCGGTGGGAGCTCCGATTTCTCTTACTTTAGTACGATGATCATTTCTCCCTCTGTAGGTGCGCGCCAACAAAATATTTTCACACTCTCAGGAGAAATTTGCTGACTGAAATTTCATGAGAAGTTCCGCAGCAGCGAAAATCTCCTTTGTTTTAATGACTGTCATCCCAATTCGTGTATCATATCCGTGGCACTCCTTCCCCTATTTCGCGATAATACAAAACGAGCTGCAATTCTTTGAACTTTTTCGATGACCTCCGCTAATCCTATCTGATACGGATCTCACAACGTACAACAATACTCCAGAAGAAGGCGGACAAGCGTAGTGAAAGCAGTCTCTTTAGTACACATCTGTTACATTTTCTACGTGTTCTTCTAATAAATCGCAGTCCTTGTTTTGCTTTACCACAACATATTCCAAGTGGCCGTTCCAATTTAAATTTTTTGTAATTGCAATCCTTATGTGTTTAGCTGAGTTTACTGCCTTTAGATTTGTGTGATTTATCGTGTAAATGAAATTTAGTGGATTCTTTTTGGTGCTCCTGCGAATAACTTCACACTTCTCATGATTTAGAGTCAATTGCCACTTTCCGCACCATGCAATTCTTTCTGATCAACTGATGACTTTGCATAACAGCAAATGACAGCATCATCTCCAAACAAACAAAGAGGACTGCTCGGATTGTATCCTCATTCGTTTATGTAGGTTACGAACAACAGAGGACCCGTAACACTTCATGTGGTAACGCGAGATATTACTTCAATTTTACTCGATGACTTTCCATCAATTATTAGCAAATGTGACCTTTCTGAGAGGAAATCACGAATAAAGTCACACAGCTGGGTCGTTATTCCAGAAGCACGTAATGTAATTAGAAACCGCTTTTGAGGAACGGTTTCAAAAGCCTTCTGGAAATCTAAAAACATGGAATCAATTTGACGTCGCCTGTCGACAGCACTCATACTTCGTGAGAATAAAGAGCTAGTTGTGTTTCACAGGAACGATATTTTCAGAATCCGCGTAGCCTGTCTGTCAATAACTAATTTTCCTCGAGATGATTCATAATGTTAGAGCACACTGTAAGTTCTAAAATCCTACCGCAGATCGAAGTTATTGATGTTTTTGTTATGATCTTCAATCCAGAGACTGGCTTCATGCTGGCCGCTGTGGCCGAGCGGTTCTCGGCGCTTCAGTCCGGAACCGCGCTGCTGCTAAGGTCGCAGGTTCGAATCCTGCCTCAGGCATGGATGTGTGTGATGTCCTTATGTTAGTTAGGTTTAAGTAGTTCTAAGTTCTAGGGGACTAATGACCTCAGATATTAAGTCCCATAGTGATTAGAGCCGATTGAACCATTTTTTTAAACTGGTTTGATGCAGCTCTCCGTGCTACCCTATCCTGTGCAAGCTTCTTCATCTCCCAGTACCTATTGCAACCTACATTCTTTTGAATCTGCTTAGTGTATGCATCTCTTTGTCTCCCTCTACGATTTTTACCCTCCACGCTGCCCTCCAATACTAAATTGGTGATCCCTTGATGCCTCAGAACATGTCCTACCAACCGATCCTTTCTTCTAGTCAAATTGTGCCACAAATTCCTCTTCTCCCCAATTCTATTCCTCATTAGTTATGTGATGTACCCATCTAATCTTCAGCATTCTTCTGTAGCACCACGTTTCGAAAGCTTCTATTCCCTTTTTGTCTAAACTATTTATTGTCCACGTTTCACTTCCATACATGGCTACACTCCATACGAATACTTTCAGAAACGACTTCCTGACACCTAAATCTATACTCGATATTAACAAATTTTTCTTCTTCAGAAACGCTTTTTTTGGCATTGCCACTCTACATTTTATATCCTCTCTACTTCGACCATCATCAGTTATTTTTCTCCACAAATAGCAAAACTCATTTACTACTTTAAGCGTCTCATTTCCTAATCTAATTCTCTCGGCAACACCTTATTTAATTCGACTACATTCCATTACCCTCGTTTTGCTTTTGTTGATGTACATCTTATATCCTCCTTTCAAGACACTGTCCATTCCGTTCAACTGCTCTTCCAAGTCCTTTGCTGTCTCTGACAGAATTACAATGTCATCGGCAAACCTAAAAGTTTTTATTTCTTCTCCATGGATTTTAATTCCTACTCCAAATTTTTCTTTTGTTTCCTTTACTGCTTGCTCAATATACAGATTCAATTACATCGGGAATAGGCTACAACTCTGACTCACTCCCTTCTCGACCACTTCTTCCCTTTCATGCCCCTCGACTCTTATAACTGCCATCTGGTTTCTGTACAAATTCTAAATAACCTTTCCCTCCCTGTATTTGACCTCTGCCACCTTCAGAATTTGAAAGAGAATATTCCAGTCAACATTGTCAAAAGCTTTCTCTAAGTCTACAAATGCTAGAAAAAGTAGGTCTGCCTTTCCTTACTCTATCTTCTAAAATAAGTCGTAGGGTCAGCATTGCCTCAAGTGTTCCAACAGTTCTACGGAATCCGAACTGATCATCCCCAAGGTCGGCTTCCACCAGTTTTTCCATTCGTCTGTAACGAATTCGTGTTAGTATTTTGCAGTCGTGACTTATTAAACTGTTAGTTCGGTAATTTTCACACCTGTCAACACCTGCTTTCTTTGGGATTGTAATTATTAGCGTACTTTACCTGTTTCATACATCTTGCTCACCAGATGGTAGAGTTTTGTCAGGCCTGGCTCTTCCAAGGCTATCAGTAGTTCTAAATGAAATGTTGTCTATCCCAGGGCCTTGTTTCGACTCGGGTCTTCCAGTGCTCTGTCACACTCGTCACGCAGTATCATATCTCCCATTTCATCTTCATCTACGTCCTCTTCCATTTCCATACTATTGCCCTCAAGTACATCGCCCTTGTATAGACCGTCTATATATCCCTTTCACCTTTCTGCTTTCCCTTCTTTGCTTAGAACTGGGTTTCCATCTGAGCTCTTGATATTCATACAAGTGGTTCTCTTTTATCCAAAGGTCTCTTTAATTTTCCTGTAGGTAGTATCTATCCCACCTCTAGTGAGATAAGCCTCTACATCCTTACATTTGTCCTCTAGCCATCCCTGCTTAGCCATTTTGCACTTCCTATCGATCTCATTTTTGAGACGTTTGTATTCCTTTTAGTTGCTTCATTTACTGCATTTTTATATTTTCTCCTTTCATCAATTAAATTCAATATTTCTTCTGTTACCCAAGGATTTCTACTAGCCCTTGTCTTTTTACCTACTTGATCTTCTGCTGCCTTCACTACTTCATCCCTCAGAGCCGCCCATTCTTCTTCTACTGTATTTCTTTCCACCATTCCTGTCAATTGCTGCCTTATGCTCTCCCTGAAACTCTGTACAACCTCTGGTTCTGTCAGTTTATCCAGGTCCCATAGCCTTAAATTCCTACCTACTTGCAGTTTCTTCAATTTCAGTCTACAGTTCATAACCAATAAATTGTGCTCAGAGTCCACATCTGCCCCTGGAAATGCTTTAGAATTTAAAACCTGGTTCCTAAATCTGGCATGATGCTCCTTATCTGGTCAGGATTATTTGCTGCTAACGGGTCAAGTATGTTTTCGAAACCATTTACACTTCGAGTGGACTTCTGAACTAGTTGTTCAAAATGACCTTCTCAGAAGGCATTCAGTTTGATTCCGGACGACGTTTTATGCCTAAGCCTACTGCCGACTTTGAACATGTATTTTGGCCAACAAATCGAGGATAGATTGAAGTCACCACCAGCTATAACTGTATGAATGGGGTACCTGTTTGAAATGACACTCAAGCTTTCTTTGAACTTTTCAGAAACTGTACCATCTAAGTCGGAGGGGGGGGGGGGCGGTAAAAGGAAGCAGTTATTAATTTATTCAGGTTTTCAAGTGTACCTCTATTCATACAGGGACAATCTACTTCAATTTCACTACAAGGTAAATTACTTCTGACAGCAATAAACGCTGAACCACCAACTGTATTTAACCTTTCTGAACACTGTTAGCCTACGTCCTCTGTACAAATTTCGGCTGAATTTATTTCCGGCTTTAGCCAGATTTCCTTACCTATAACGATTTGAGATTCAGTGCTTTCTATTAGCGCTCGGAGCAAACCGAGAATGCTTTGCCGACCCTGACGTGAAGTCTACTAGGATTTATCTTTACTTGTTTTGGTTAGCGAACGAAACAGAGAAACAAATCATCAAGGCTCTATGACGTCATAACCAGTTATACTGGGATTTGATTTGCGCAATACTGTAAGAAGTCAACCAGTGCTTAAAAACGTGAGCAGCGAGTTTTTAATTTCCGTCCGGCCTCTCCAAGTTTTGGTGTGGTATCCTAAATCTTATTCCAGGATGCTTCTGTCAATAATACCATTCTCAATTTGTTCCCATTGCTTGAGCAGAAACCCGTTACTTTCTCCACAATGAGGGACATTAACTGCAATTAAAAAGGTACATGTTGCTATGAAAAAGTGCGTGTCCACTCTAGCGCCTCAACTGCATAATGTTTAGGACACGGTAAATTATGTCTCTCTTGTAGTAGTGCGTGTTTTCTACACCAGAAACGAATCGTGGGTAATTTAAATATCTATCATCGCATGTACTCTCGCTTGCTAGCTTCGGTGTCATAGATAAAAACGAAATAAAACGTTCGTCTAGCTCGAGGCGAATGTCTTCCGTGGGATTAAGTCGCCATTTTGTGTACTCATTTTGAAAACAATAAAAAATCTTATCTTCTGCGGAGCATTGCAAAAAACCTGCTCTTATTACTTTATGATCCTTGACATCTCGCGCAAATCATTAGTGGATATTTAGATTTACAGTGCAGTATTTTTACCGAGTTCAATGAAGAAGAGGAAAGAAATGTTGCATAAAGAACCTCATTTTAATAAGTTCTCTCTTTCTACACAGATCACAATCATTACTAAGGGATTTTCAGTAAATTTCATTTCTCTAAGTGTTAAGACTTTTTTTGGCTTTTAATTTTGTCAATGGCAAAATTTCAGGATTCCAGTTTCATATGTATTCCACCAATAGTTTCACACGAGTTAACAAAATTAGAAATATATCCTGAAATTCCACGACAGTAAACAGAAACTAGCACTTTCTGCTAACTTTTTTCCTTAAGCTAAGGTAAAATGTAATACTTGTAATTATTTATGATTTTTTGTAAATAACAAAGTTATGTATACCTCCGATCATGAAAAAAAGTCTGATACGCTAGAGAATAAATAAATAAAGACAACTCACTCGCTGAAACCAACTAGGAGCAAGATCAAGACATCTCTAAGATGAGTCGAGACGAGGGACGTACCAAACCAAAAAAAGAGAGTGAGAAAAACATTCCTTACTTCCAGTTTTATTACTTACGGAGTCTGCCACACTGCAGCTGATTCCTCTGCAAACAATGAGGGTGACGCTGTCGTATTTTATAAAAAAGGATCATGCATCTGCCAATGCTATGTAGTCCGTATCTAAAACTGAAAATTGTGACTGGCAGTAGGAAAAAAAAGCTATTTTGCCACTCTGCCACTGATTCCTCTGCAAAGAAATATGACGTCGATGATATATTTACTTTCTTTTAAATAATGGAATTGCCACTGCTGACTTCTTGGATTTTCTCATTGTGGTCGTTTCGCGATGCGTATGTGGGAATAAATTATACGTTGAGCAACCTATCGGAAAATCATGCTTCCTCGTACTTGATGCAGAAAATTTCTCCGTGATGCATCACGCCTCCCTTGTAGCGTCTACCACTGCAGCTGGTTCACTATCGCTGTAGTACTCTCATGCCAAGTCACTGATGGCGTGCATGCCGCTGTACGTTGGGTCTTGCCTATCTCTATTACAGGGTGTCAAGCGAAGGAGTCCCCGATTAAAAAAGCAAATATCTCGAAAAGTAAGATCGATAGACGAGTGCAACAAACGGTATTTTTATTGTGAAAGCTGTAGGAATTATTTACAGAAGATTCGAAACAGTTAGAAAAGCTGTAATCGCAATACGTAGTGCCTTCCAGTGGTGCGCCGCAGTCCAGAGTGATCAGTTCCATCGTTGAACCGTGAAAGGCAACCGCACCGAAGGAAGACGTTAAAATCACGCATTCCATTGATCAATGCGTGTTTCTGGTACTGGAACGCCACAAAGTTAGAACACAGTCCTACGGCAACAAGGCGCAGTCTTCAAACACGACATAATGTTCCAAAAGGACACGACGTGAAAACCATTCGCAAACACTTCGCCAAATTCCAACGGATAGGCAGCGTACCTGATGACATAGAGGGGAAAGTTGGGCCCGGGAAAAGCGTAGTTACTCCTAAAAATGTCGCATCGGTTTCTGAAATTATTCAGCCAAAACCAAAGCAGTCTGTCAGAAGATTTGTAGTGGAGAGTTTATGGGATGCGTTCTAGCACGCAGAAAACACTGAGACAGAGCCAGCACATGGTTTCATTCAAAATCCAAAGCCGCCAGGTCCATAACTGCACGAGTTGTCCGACAGACGGCTGGCTTTGCGAACCAGTTCTCACAATGACTGATAATGAAGGAGTTTATGTTGGCTGCATCTGGTTCACGCATGAAGGAAACTGCCGCCGTCTGAATGAAGACGTGGATAAAATGGCGATTGTAGGGTTCTGAATATCTGCATTTATGTGAAGCAAAACCACTGTTATATGAAATTGTGGTGTCTGTTCTTTCAGACATGACCGAAAGAACGGACACCGCGCGAAATCCGCAGCTGTTATACGAATTATGTAAGCTCAAGGTGGAAGGGGAAGAAAGTAAAGGACAGGGTAACAATTATATCATCAGCTGCAACGGGACTTTATGCGGAATCTAAAATTAGCGAGCATGGAGGACATGGACGGGGACTACGGACAGGTGGTCATAGGTGGGAGTGTGGGTCAGTCGGGGAGCTAGCCGAGATAGTCCGAGCATTTGCGATAAACACCTATCCGGGTGGCGCAACTGCCTGTAAGCGGGAGATCCTGGGTTCGAGTCCCGATCCAGCACACATTTTCAATCGTCGCAGCGGATTCCGTATAGAGTCCCGGAGCAGCTGATATCATTAGCGCCTTTCCTTTGTTTTCCTTTCTCCCTTCTCTATCTCCAATTTACGTAAGAAAACTACTGTGTTCTCCAAAGGTTACTGTTTGGGCTGCGGTATGCAGCAGAGGCATTATTGGCCGCATTTTCATGCGAGAAACGACCAGCGCTGAACATTATGTTGCAATTTTGGAACAATGCAGCTAATGTTGGAGGATCGACCGGGCGCTGAGAGGTTCACGTAAGATGCGGCCAGACTACCTCGCACCGAACACGTGTTTCGCTTTCTTGATACATAATTCGAGAATGGAGTAACTGAGTTGAATTATCGAAAATTTACTGGCACAGGGATGGATTGGCCTCCATATTCATCCGATCTGGCTCCTTGTGACTACTTTTTATGGGGCACATTGAAAGACACGGTCTACCGGTGCCATCCGACCACGCTCGAAACGGCGATCTGTGTGGCATCTGAATCCATTTCCGTTGAGAAGCTACAGGATGTGATGGAAAATTTTAGTGTTCATTTGAGCTACCTCCGTGCTACGTGTTGTGAACATTTCGAAATATTGTGATGCGAGCCTAGCCGGAGTGGCCGAGCGGTTCTAGGCAATTCATTCCGGAACCGCGCGACTGCTGCGATCGCAGGTTCGAATCCTGCCTCGGGCATGGATGTGTGTGCTGTCCTTAGGTTGGTTAGGTTAAAGTAGTTCTAAGTTTTGAGGGAATGATGACCTCAGATGTTAAGTCCCATAGTGCTCACAGCCATTTTAACCAATGTGACGCGACTGCAAAGACTGCTTGCAGACGGTTCTAGGCGCTCAGTCCGGAACCGTGCGACTGCTACGGTCGCAGGTTCGAATCCTGCCTCGGGCGTGGATGTGTGTGATATCCTTAGGTTGGTTAGGTTTAAGTAGTTCTAAGTTCTAGGGGACTGATGACCTAAGATGTTAAGTCCCATAGTACTCAGAACCATTTGAACCATTTGAACCATTTTTTTTTTTTTGAACTGCTTGCAGAGGAAGAGTTCAATTATGCACGCTGATACTGTGCGGGCTGCATAGTGTACAGCACCATCTGTTAGCAACTTTTCGAACTATTTCGACACATCTTTATAATTTCTGTATAAAATTCTTTCGGCTTTCACTGTAACCATGCCGTTCGTCCACTATCCTACCGATCTTAGTTTTCGAGATATTTGATTTTGAAATCAGAGGCTCCTTCCTTGGGATTCCTGTATTAATTTGATCTGGTAAAAATCCAAGACAGAGGAGCAATACTCAAAAATTAGTCGAAAGATTTTTTTTGTAACCACTTCTTTAATGGATGGATTCATTTTCGGAAGATTCCTCCAAGGAAAGTGAGCCTAGCATCTGCTTGTCCTACCGTCTGTTTTATGCAGTCATTTCACTTTAGGTCATTCCGGATGGTTACATCCAGGTATTGTGTTGTTGTTGCTGTTTCTAGTGATTTGTCACCGATAATTTAATTGCACAGTACTTGATTTCTTGGCGTATTTACACGCATTGCGCTACACTACATTTACTTGCGTTCAGCGTCAACTCCCAGTCCCTGCACCAATCATCAGTCCTCTGCAGGTCTTCCTGCAATTCACTATAGCCTGCTGGTATTGCTAACTTTTCATAGACAGCTGCACTACTGGCGACAAGCCTCAAGCAGCTTCTGATGTTATCCACTGCATCATTTATATTCGTGCGGCTGCTCTGTGTGTGTCTGTCACAACCAGTCAATCAGATAATAGGCTTTTATAAGTAGTGCCAATAAGTGATCCATATGGCTTTTTTTATTGTAATGGAACAATAAAGTTATGACAGTAGAGCCACGGATGTTTCTTACTCGAAATACTATATTACGATAAATAATAATAGAGGCAATTTTATTTTCTCTCTCTCTATCTCTCTCTCACACACACACACACAAAATAACAGGGTTTTACTACACTGGCTGTTAGTTATTGCATAAGTCATTTCCACCAATATTATTTCTATCTGTTACATACATCTTGCAACTTAAAGGTGCAACTGCACTCGAAAGGGGGAGGGGGGTGGGAGTGGAAACTGGGTAGTGGACCCAGTGGAAACACTGTTGACAGCAAAGAATACCTTTATTTAAATCCAATACATCAAGTGTCGCGAGCCAGCAAGGCAAATACGCCAACAGTCCCTTGCACTGACGTATCGATGGCGGCTTCTGCACTGGATGCTGCGCAGACACCCTGCGATGCCGACAGAAGGTCCTTGGAAGGTAGTCGACAGTCTCTTGAGTCTCACGGCCGTGACGTCAGTGGCGTCCTTCTTCAGCGGTGTGGAACCTTAGCGACCCCTTGGCTCCGGATGCATTTATCGTGGCGGCGCGTGGAGACCGCTGCGCGCAGACTTCGACTTGCTGCCCTCTGGCAGGGTTCGGACGGCAAACGGCGCTGTGGTATTAAGTCCCATTAGAAACTCAGTGCTGGTGGCAGCAGACACGGGCGGCAGGTAGGCGATACTATGACACCGAGTCCCGTGACGAACTTCGTGCTAGCGTTCTCGAACCCATGGCTGCTGCAGGCAATGCCTAGACATCTCGGTGCCCTGCGTGGCGCTTGGGATCGTGGTGGTGTGCTGGACTCCAACGACGAGAGAATGCCTGCTGCCTCAAAATCCAGACATTTATTTCGCTGGAACCTGGCCCCTAGTTACGTCATCCGTAAAAAGAGACTTGCCCTGGTGTGGTGACGCTACGGCCATTACCGCTGTGCGGTGCAGTCTTCTGTTGAGCGCGGCTTGCATCATTTCGTAATCGCATTACGTGTGTATTCATTTGACCCACATGTAGCCACACTTGCAGCTACCAGCCCGTTGCTGTTAATGCAGTGCTTCACGGTGGCTTTCTCACAACTCTTTATTTTAGCTAAAAACTGGGTAGCAGCGTTGTACAGCATATAAGAAGCTTTGATGGCTACAGACGATCAGTTTTCTATGTTATCAACATACGAGAAAGTCGAAGTGGGTGTCGTCATTGTTTGGTTGTCATGAAACGAAATTTGGAAAGAATTATTATGCTTGACGCCGTATTTAAGACAGCTAAAGCCAGCAGACTCACCTATGACGTGCGAACAAACACTGTAACGCAGTTCCCTTTCACCACAGTCCATATGTTTTAGTGTGTTTTAGTGTACAGAAGAGGTGACTTTGACAGCTAGCACTGTGTTGACGGAAGTTTTTTTCTTTGTAGACATTTGGAAGAAGAAGAAGAAGAAGAAGAAGAAGAAGATGTGCTCCTGCAAACAGATTGTCAGTACTCTGGCTGGGTGGAGGAATCTACAGCACTATTGGCCGCCAAAGAAACCAAGCCAAAACTGGTAGAGTAACGAACAAGAGACCAAATATTCTTTAATAATTACTGCATGTATGTTTACACACAGATATGGAAATAATATTGATACGAATGTGAAATACAGGATATCTAATTTTACAGTAAATATTAATGGAAACTTGTCACACATTGATGTACTTGCAGAAAATGATGAATTCGGTGTGTTCACTAAATTTGGGGGGGGGGGGTACGAAAGATCTGCCTATAAACCTGCTTTTCTGTTTGGCTTTGCTTAGAAACAGGGTGGTTATATTGCACCAACACTGCAGTATCGACAGCTGCGATACTGCGCCTGCCACGAGACGAAACGCAGGTTGGCAGCAAAGTTGCTGCGGCCCGCCACGCGGCAGCCAATAGAAGAAGAGCACCGAGTCTTCCTGCTGTGAAGACGACGAGCCGTACAGCAGACGTACACCAGTTAGCCAGCGGAGAAGAACAAATTATCCACGAACATTGTATCCTGTACTTTGCTTCGCTCAACATATCGGAAGTTATGTAATCTGTTTATTTCTCTTAATACAAGTTATTACTAACTGTTTGCTTTGTGTTGCATATCCTCACATCCTGGAAAACTTCCTCGAATTGAACCCACACTTTTGCTCTGCTTATCCACTAAGGATACAACAAACATGTGGTGCACTGAACATTGTGCAACTTGCTATTCCACATGTCTTAAGAAAAAAATTATAAACTTTTACTGTTTCCAAGAGTAAGTCATTCCATAGGTTCTAACAAAAAGAAGCAATGTATCGGATAGACTTAAGCCGATACTTCTAACAGAAATTACTCCTTTAATTGCAGTTAGTGTGGAAAACTGGAAATGGAAAGGATCAGAGTAAAAAAATTGAAACTGGGACGAATAAAATCATTTTGGTTTTCAGGCCACATCAATTCGAATAAAATTCTCGAGCCTTCGATGGCCATCTCCGCCATCGTCGTCAGGAGTAAAAACACCGACCGCCGGGCTTGACAAGATTTTCCGCTTATATAGCCACGACTGCGGTCTCTGGCAACAATCAGAAGGGACCGAAACAAGACGCGCGCGGAACGTGATTGGTCAGCTCACGGCAGCTCCCGCCCGCCGCCTCACGGCAGCTCCGGCCCGCCGCCGGGACCTGTCACAGCACGTGACACTGCAGGTCTTACGAGCGCCAGCAGCCGTGTCCGGCGGGGAGCGAGTAACTATTTCAGACGACTTTAATAATTCTTGACGGCGTGTTTAAATGCATCCAAGTTCTCGATAGCACACACATTAAGACCTTTAGTGGGTACCTTTTCAGTTAAAAATTTATTTCCCTTGGGCCATGCACGGAGCCGAGCGTTCGCAAAGTGTGGCGGACAAGCCGACTAATGTGACGTCACAAGTTTGTTGTCGGCGCGGGGAGTCAGTGCCACGTTTGAAACTGGCGCTCCCGCATCCCCTCAAGTGACCAGCATTCGTCGTTGCTGCCTTTCGACATCCAAATCCAGCCCACACGCCCTACTCAGTGTGTACTCCCGGTCTCTGTTAAAATTACATATAATGCTTCCTTTGTTTAATACGTCTCTTGTGTTTGGCACAACGCTATGCAACTGTGCGAATTGTCTGACCTATATACACGCTGGCGCATTCGCAAGGGACACCATACACACCGGGTACACGACGAGCTATGTCGTCTTTAACAGGGCGCAGCGTATCTCTTATATTGGGGGTGGGCCGGAAGGAACACTGATCTCACTCCATGTCTCTGCAGCACCTGTCCTCACTTGCTGATCGTTGCCTCACGATGGCGGAGATGACCATCGAAAGTTACAGAATTTTATTCGAATTAACGTAGCTTGAAAACCGAAAAGATGTTATTCAGACACGCCGCGGCGAAAGACTCCGAGGACAAAAACTCGGGTATCTGGCAAAAAAGTTGCCTTGGGAAATGTATATACCTGTTACTCAAACAAGAACAGGTCATTGCTAACGTGTAAGCAAGGCTTGCAAATTAATTTGAGCTACAGAAGAAATCTGAAGATCAGATGGGTAGATCATGTAACTAATGAGGAGGCACTCAAGAGAACTCGGGAGAAGAGAAATTTGTGATACAACCTGAATAGAAGAAGGGATCGGTTGGTAGGACATATTCTGAGACATCAAGGGATCACCAGTTTAATATTGGAGGGAAGCGTGGGGGGTAAAAATCGTAGAGGGAGATCAAGAGATGAATACAGTACGCAGATTCAGAAGGATGTAGGTTGCAGTAGTTACTCGGAGACGAACAGGCTTCCACAGGATAAAATAACATGGAGAGCTGTATCAAACTAGTCTTTGGACTGAAGACAACAACAACAACAAACACAACTTTCTGGAAGATTCGAGCAACACATTACATACCTCTCGAGAAATTATCACACCCAGAAAATCAGAGGAATTAGAGGTCGGAGAAAGATATATCGATAGTTGTTCTAACCACGCACCATTCTCGAAAGCCACTTGGTACTGGAGAGTCGGGAGGGCGAAAATTATAATAGTACCCTCTGCCACACAGCCTTCGGTGATTTGTATAGTTGTAGACGTACACGTAAATATGAGTGGAGTTTCCAAACTTACATTCCCAGGCTGAAAAACACAAATCAAATTACCTAACAGGTTGCATGTCATGAGTGTGTGCACTACCTCCCTACGTGTACAGTCTATATCAGTCTGCTCTGGCACCGCTATGGGCAACATGAAGTTCAGACGTCATGATACTCCACGAGGAAGGTTGCAGAAGTGTTCTCGACATTTCAAACAGAACTTTTTCTTGTGGAAAGAGGATAAAGGGAGAGGAAAAAAAGGCTCAGGGAAATTATAAATTTAACCGAGTTCTTTGATCGTTCCAGTCAAGCGGGGCAGTACCTACGTAGCATGTGAATTTTTCAGCGCCGTGTAAGAATATCATCCACCAGCATTGGTTCAGCAGCGCATATTTTATTCCACAAAGTTGTACATTCCTTACTTTTATGGCGCACTGCGTGGAGGGGGAAGTTATTTATATTGCATGGGCCGACCTGATACCGCATTCAGAATTCCTTGCACTGCTTCTGGCGCAGGGCGCGCCCGAGCGAGCGGAGATTCGTGTGGTTTCACCGTGCGGTGGAAGTTGCGGGGCGGCAACACGGGCCGGCCTTCCGCCCCGCGCCTCACCAAAATTTCTGCGACTAATTTCGGAACACCCAAGTACTACAGCGTCATCGCCCGCATGCTTCGCCCTGGGTCTACTGTAACGTATGGTAACTACTTCATTAACAACAACATTTTACAGAAAACTCAGCGGGATATAGGGGACAAGGGGGAAATGGCGGTATGTTAAGCAACGATAGCTATAAACTTTAGTATGGCCCATCAACAAAAACTTAAAAATATTATAAAATATAATTCGCTCTAGTTTACTCCCACTGGTTTTCATAGACTTAATATGCTTGAGGCGAAAGATACAAATTAAACAACGGACCTCCTTCGTCTACAGGCGCTTCCCAAACCCATGGGGTACTGGTAGTACAATTGTTCTCCATTTAATGTATTAATACTGTACCAACAATCGATATTTTGATATTATTTTACTAGACAAGCAGTTTCGACGTTTCAGTCACAATATCTTCAGACCTATGCAATAGAGTTACAAGACAGTAGATAAACGCATAATATGATACCACACACAGCATTACATAAACGAAACCAATGACATACATTAATGTATAGAATAGGAAGAAACCAGTAATGAAGTAAAATATTCAGATTATAATGAAAGATATAGTATGAATGTATAACATGATATGTACACATAAAGCAATATCAGTCACCTAACAGAAATAACTATAAAACAATAGTGTCAGTGTAAAGCAAACATTAGTCCTATCTATTCACTCATTAAATACTGATTTCTTTCGCTTCTATACATTAATATGTATAATTTGTTTCGTTTATGTAATACCATATGTCACAGCCTATGCAATGTTTATCTGCTGTCTTGTAACTTCATTGTATAGGCGTGAAGATGATGTGACTAGAACGTCGAAATTGGTTGTCTAATAAAACAATACCAAAATAACGGCTGTTGGTACAGTAAAAATAAATTTCATCTACCTTTAAGCTGAAGTTACATTTAGTTCTCCATTTATTTAAAATAGCAATATGGGATACACATTTTTTACCTAACTTTGTGAATCAGATAATGTATTAAAGGAAACTCCATTTTCATGAAGAAAAATAGTTTAGAACTTGTGTTTTAAACGTAGCGTGTCCAGTCCGTCTTAAATTTTGATACCAGACTAAGTTGTGTTATTACAATCGAGGGGAAATTTGTAAAACAGGACTCCAACTACAGACGAGCAATTTCAGCTGAACAAAGACTTGTACTTACCCTCCGGTTCTTAGCAAATCTAAAGCTGTGTCGCAAGACAAGGATTTGAATCTCTGTTCCCGCAAAAACGAGTCCACTCTCTCACCACTGCGCCATCTCGCTCGCAAAGAAATTGGAGATCCAACATACTGTCAATATTTTCTTATATGTGCTGATATTTTACTGATGCGGCTCAGGAACGATGCAACAGCAGTTTTTTTTTCAATTTATTTTTTAAAACTCTATGAATACTTCGGCAGCGGTTAGAGTCCGCTGAAAGAGATCGTGTAGTAACATTACTAACACACGACTGTGTAGCGAATAGGGGCGTAATAAACTTACACGCCCGTCTGCACTCATACCGAAGGAAGGCTGGAATAAACAGTATTCATGTAGCGAATGATTACTTGTTAATTCGGTCATGTGACCACATGGCATTTGGATTTGCGAAAGGCCACAGGCCACTACATCGTCCTGGACTAGTCTAGGTAGACCGCGTTCCAACTTGCTGAGAATACGGAAGGATCTCTTACTGTGTGATGACAAGGACAAACACTAAAGGTCTTGTTCCACGAATTCACAAACGGGTGCGCTGATGTGGAGAATTCGAGGACTACTTATGACGATATAATAGTATTTTTCTTGTTTCATTTTTATAAGGGCAAATAGAATGAACTAATTACAAACTGTATAATTGGTGACGAAAAGAGACTCTTTTGTTGTTGTTGTGGTCTTCAGTCCTGAGACTGGTTTGATGCAGCTCTCCGTGCTACTCTAACCTGAGCAAGCTTCTTCATCTCCCAGTACCTACTGCAACCTACATTCTTTTGAATCTGCTTAGTGTATGCATCTCTTTGTCTCCCTCTACGATTTTTACCCTCCACGCTGCCCTCCAATACTAAATTAATGATCCCTTGACGCCTCAGAACATCTCCTACCAACCGGTCCCTTCTTCTTGTCAAGTTGTGCCACAAACTCCTCTTCTCCCCAATTCTATTCAGTACTTCCTCATTAGTTATGTGATCTACCCATCTAATCTTCAGCATTCTTCTGTAGCACCATATTTCGAAAGCTTCTATTCTCTTCTTGTCCAAACTATTTATCGTCCATGTTTCACTTCCATACATGGCTACACTCCATTCAAATACTTTCAGAAACGACTTCCTGACTCTTATAAGTAAAATATCGTCAATAATGTTTTAAATTTGGAGGAATAAGCTCCGTAACTACTTTACATTTGTAAACAGATCTCCATCTTTCGTCAGACATATTTCCTTTGTCATTTATTTCGTCACCTTTCCTCCTCCTAGCTATGATTTGTTAAGATGTATCAATGTAAGTTTCTATAAGTGAGAATAATTATCCATTTTCGTTCAAGCTTTCTCTCACGTTCTTTTATTTGATATCACTAATTCATTAATACGTTACTGACAGGTTACGAAGTGGAAGTGGTAAGAATTATTGTACAAACGAAAATAACCGGATTGGACGATATCTAGTTATCCGCCATTGCGGCGATCTCACCGAAATAACTATGAAATTGCTTAGAACCTCCATATCATTAAATTACCTAAGTTCGAGAGCCCAGTGCGAAGAAAACTGGCGCACATAAGATATTCCAAACTTTCACGGTCGCGACAATACGAACCAAGTCAGTTATTCAGAAATACCAATATTTTGGGTCTGAAACTTCGATCTGTTGATTTTTCGTCAATTTAACTCACCCGCTCCAAAAAAAGGGAGAGTGATCTACCACAGCTACAGTGTATCAAGATTACAATAAACGTGGCGAAACAACGGAACGTCACCACAGCTCTCTCTGCAACTGGATGTTAAAAGATACAATTAAGTGTGAACGACTTGAGCACATAACACAGCAGCAGAGAACTATATGAGATATTCCTGCTGATAATGTGACGTACATTCTCATCAACAAGGAAACGTCATCAATTTGACCTCATTATTTAAGGAGCGACAACCAGAGCCCTATTGTTCGCGGGAAGCGGAGGGGGAGGTGGACACATATGCCCGACGTGTTTTGAGCTGTTGTTCGAGAACACACGTTATTTTAGGCGAAAAAGTAATGTGAGTACATAATATGTCAATCACACGCAAATACAGGTTGAATATTATTTTAAGAATATTCTCGTTTTGATATTCTGCTGCTAAAAGTATGCCTTAAAATTAAAGTCAATGACCTAAGCAGCTGAAGAATTATTAAAAAATGAAGTTAATGTTTGACAATTTAATCATGCCAACGACAGTGAAGAACAGCGCATCTCCTGCAAATGTACTTTATTACCAGTACCAGTTTCAATTGCCAAAGCAAATTATGAACAACAGTGGCGTTAATAATCAAGCAGCGCTGCGCGACTTCTTTAAAGACACGCTCGTCCGTTTCATTCATATACACTGCATACGTGATCTCAACATAAAAATTTTCAAGGCAAAGAAATCTCCGGCACCAGGTACAGGTTTGAAACAGCGCACTTTGACACAGTGAACAAAGCATGTTACCATTGTCAAAACAGTATTTCATAAACCTCTGACCCCCTCCGATGTACCCTACTTCGCGCTTGTGCATCAACCCTTTACTCACGAGGTGTGGTCTTACAGACCGCGCAAAAATTCTCGAAATTGTTGTCCAAGGTTAGTTGTGGCAGAATGCTTCTATACTCTCCCTACCCTACTTAAATTGCATACCGTACAACGTTTTGCCGTAGGTTGCGTCATCGACTTCTTTGTTTGTTACTGGCAGGTGTTTGGGTCTTCTAGACCGAGCCTCGTGGACTACTGACCTGTTTTCTTCTATACGTTATAGTACAAAATGTGTTAGTAGGAACGTGAAAGTTTTATCTTTCCTGAGTTGGGATCTGTCTGTTTCTCCAATAAGAAACTTAAAGTGCTAGCTAAAATCAAATGTGTTCTGAGTGATAGGAAAAACTTAGGCCCCAGCACCAAACGTCAATTTTGCAGACTGTCTTCTTGTACCTATAGAGTGCCATTTTTATGTGCAAATCTGTACTCTGTAATTTAGTTTTATGTGGAAATTTACTGACAAAAGAGATAGTATACTTTTTCAGAATGTAAACTTCAGTTCTCCAACAGTCCATTTATACGTACCATTTAAAAAGATTACAAAAGTACGTAAATTTGTGTGATAAATAGTATAATGCTACAAGCTTTATTTAGGGCAATAAAATAAACGAGAAGCATTGAAAGAAGTAAATAACTGTAAAAATAAATACAGTGATTAGCCAAACATTATGACCACCTGCTTAACAGCTTATCTGCCTATCTTTGGAACGAAATACATCAATGCTTCTGCGTATCACAGATCCGAAAGTTTGTTGGTAGGTTTGTGGAGGTATGTGGCATTAGATGTCTACGCACAGGTAAGGTAATTTGCGTAAATATTGAGCCGCTGATTTGCGTACGCGGTGATGGCGCCCGATAGGACTTACATCGAATTAATTTGGTCACCGAGACATCAACGTGAGTTCACTATAATGCTCCTCAGACCACTTTAGCACGTATCTGCCTCAGAGACCGGATAATTATGCTGCGGAAAGATGACATCTCCGTCGGAGAACACATCAAGCACGAAGGGATGCAGGTGGTTTGCAGCTGTCAGCGTGCCTTCGATTTTACCACAGGCCCCATGCGAGCGCAGGAGAATGTCTCCCATAGCGTAATACTGCTCCTACCAGCCCGTGTCCGTGGCACGCTGTACGTTTGGAGCCGCCGTTCAGCTCGATGACGGCGTTTGTGGGAACGACCATCGACCTAGTGCAGCAAAAATGAGATTCAGCCGACGAGCCGACTACTTTCCATTGATCGACGGTCGAATCCCGATGGTCCCGTGCACACTGCAATCGTAACTGACGATGTCATTGGGTCAACATGTAAATATGTTGCGGTGGTCTGCTTCGGAACTCCATTTTCAACAATGGACGATGAACGGTGTGCTCCGAAGCACTTGGGCGTGCACCATCATTGTGCACTTTCGGCAGAGACGTCATAGATCGCCATCTAGCCTACTTTACACAGCGGACAAGCGTCCGAGCTCCACGTTCTTGAAGAGTCGTGGACGTCCAACCATTTAGCGCCTAGTAGTAGTTCACTGTACTACGTCTTTCCCTAGATGCTCGCGTCAGCAGCAAGTGAACAATCCACCATCTTCGCCGTTTTCGAGATACTGGTTCACAAGCTTTGCGGAATAATAATCTGTTCTTTGATAAAGTCGCTTATCTCAGTGTATTTCCCCATTTGTGGCTCATTTCTTCGCTAGGGTGATCCCCCATCCGTCTCTGAGCGCTTACATACTTTTCATACCATGTCACGTGCCCACAATGTCTCCAGACAGCATCCAAGCTCGTGACACGCAATGGTCAGAATGTTTTGGCTTATCTGCGTATTGTACAACATAACAATTTCAAATGACCTGTGCCTTAAATCTCAGGTTTAAATTTAGTTGTCGCAGAGACCCCACAGGGAGTGTACGATGCAGAAAAATCTGTTTTTGAGTTGTTGGTTAAGAGGCATTCAAATGCATCACATGAAATGATGTGTGTTTGAAAACTATATATCCTACTGGTTCCAAGGTGAAACGACAACCTTAAAACAATTTAATGACTGCTTAGGTTTTGCCAATTTCTTATTACATTCGTTGCTTACTACGGTTATAAAGGTCGACTTTGTGAAAAAATTTAAAATTATTATTTTTTGTGTTACTGCGACTGTGAGAGTTAAAAGACGCTGATGATGGGCAGATAACAGATGTGCGAGGAAGCATATGGCGGTTCCGTTAATAGCAAAGACGCTGAGTAGTTCCCACGACGGCGCAATCCACGTCGTCGGAGGGCGCGGCTGCCTCCATCACGAGGGATGAGCGTGTGCCAGAGGCAGGCCGGCCGGCCGCGGCCCTCCAAACGACAGCAGGCGCGCCGCACAAACGCCCACGCACACGAATCAAAAACGCGGCGCGGCCTCGACGCTGGCTCCCCCTGCGCGGACGACTGCCCGGCCGCCGTCCCGCCGACCGCAAAGTGAAGTCGCGGTGCACAAAGGGGGACCAAGATGCTGGCCGCGCCGGGATCAATCCCATCAGAGACACTGGCGGTCAACCGCCGCGGGCAGCGCCCTGCGCCCTCCCTCACAAAGTGCCTAATCTCGAATGCCGTCCTTCACATCAAAAGGACAAGTAATTGCGTGCCCCGAGTCGCGCGCCGCGCACGGACAACTGGACCTGACGGCGCTCAAAGGAGACGCCCGCAGCCGGCCGCCGCGGCCCGGAAAAGAAAAGACCCATTAATTCGCAGAACATGTTTTCCTCCCTGCCCTCTCTACGACCTGAGGGAGGAAAAAGTACGATTTTCTGAGTGAAAGAAATAATAATTCTTCTCTCCTCCTGAGACTGTGTGTCACTTCGTAGTCTGCACCACTGTCTAAAGCGTCGGCTAATGCGAGCCTTACCGCTCTGAATTTGGACGCAGGGGCACACACCGAGGTCGTTAATTTTCAGAAAATGGCACTGAGACGCTTTCACATCCTACTCTGTACTTTTCGCATAACATGCTACGGTTAATTACCTGTCTCTCCAGAAAAATTGCCACGCCTGACGCTCTCCTTCGTGCTCAGTCGCTTGACATAGCACGAAATACAAAACAGTTACTTAAAACGAATGTCGAGGATCAAATATGCTACTTACGAAAGGAAGGAGTTGCCGCTTTCCGTGCAAATGAGCAAGTATGTTAACTCCGAGAGACATTGTTAACTGTCGACCGCTTTAAAAGACGGTACCTTCGCTGTCGCCAAACGCTACAGAAAAGCGACGTAAAATTTTGTAAATTAAGTTCATACGACAGCTCCTACCACAATTTATCATCCATTATCTTTGACCAGACATCAATGTAGCATTAGAAAGTAGTTCCAGTTCTATACTTTATACTTTGGCTGCACTGGCACACGAGGAAAAATCGCAAATTATACGTGTGTCACCAACTAAAAAATAAATAAAAATGAAATAAAAATAAAAAAATAAAAAGAATATGATACTTCGCTATCACTAAAATCGTTCTACAACAGACCTTTCGTTTGCAAACTATTTCTGAATTACTCCTTTTCCTTTCGGCGAAACTAAAGCCGAAACCGGTAATCAAGGAATAAAAAGAATTCCTCCGATCTTGGCTACCAGTTCATTGTTATACAAGCATCTAGATCGCTCCCACATGAGCACAATGTGCTGCCTACAAAACCTTTTCCTTTGGTTGTGCTTGCTGTTCTTTCTGAAGAACGATTAAAATATGTCCTATCTTTCCTTATCTCTCAGAAGAGAAGTATTAAAATGTTCAGGAAGGAGAAATTCCGATCTCTACTGCATTCGGGCAGTGAAAGATGAAAGAAATCATTGGCGACAAACGAAAATTTGTACCAACGCCGAACCCGCGCCTCCAGCTTACTAGGCTGACGCGTTAACCATATACTCCAGCTTGGCACAGTGGCCAGCCGCTGTGGCCGAGCGATTCTAAGCACTTCAGTCCGGAACCGCGCTGTTGCTACGGTCGCAGGTTCGAACCCTGCCTTGGGCATGAATGTGTGTGATATATGTCCTTAGATTAGTTAGGCTTAAGTAGTTCCAAGTCTAGGGGACTGATGAAAAAAAAAAGGTTCAAATGGCTCTGAGCACTATGGGACTTAACTGATGTGGTCATCAGTCCCCTAGAACTTAGAACTACTTAAACCTAACTAACCTAAGGACATCACACACATCCATGCCCGAGGCAGGATTCGAACTTGTGACCGTAGCGGTCGCTCGATTCCAGACTGTAGCGCTTAGAACCGCTCGGCCACTTCGGCGGGACTGATGACCTCAGAAGTTAAGTCCCATAGTGCTCAGAGCCATTTGGTCTGAGACAACAGAACGGGCTACCTAAGCACTATGGGACTTAACATGTGTGGTCATCAACCCCCTAGAACTTAAAGAACTACTTAAACCTAACCAACCTAAGGACATCACACACATCCATGCCCGAGGCAGGATTCGAACCTGCGACCGTAGCGGTCACGCGGTTCCAGACTGAAGCGCCTAGAACCGCACGGCCACACCGGCCGGCCGAAGTACGTCTCCCTCCTCGATTCAAATTCCCATTTGCTGCATACTACCAAACTCACTCACCTCTATGTGAATTAACATCTCTGATTAGCTTCAAAAAAGTACACTACCTTTTAAGAAAGTCGCAGGCATTTTGGAAACGACTTTGAATAGTGGGGATAGTGTTTAAAGCTACTTTCATTGCGTCTTGTACTTTTTGCTTCAACAAGCTGAAAATTACTTTTGACAGATGGGGGTACTGGTAAGAATCTGAGAGCTGTATCTGTTGGTTTGTTGTTACGCTACGTTCGGTCCTGGGTGCACACCACCAGATCCTTTTTCCTTTCAAGAAATGAGGGAGGCAAAGACAAGACCACCTGCTTAATTGAGAACACTTCATCGCAAGTGACATTATATCCATGGCGAAATATATCTGTACCTTCCAAAAATTGGACACTATGCTGCTCATGACACATTTATCGACTTACTCAACATGTTTGCCCAGGTTAGTTACACTTTCTTACATTTGTCTCTCATACCAGCCTATCGAAATACATTCCCCCTCTTGTTCAAAAATGGTTCAAATGGCTCTGAACACTATGCGACTTAACTTCTGAGGTCATCAGTCGTCTAGAACTTAGAACTAATTAAACCTAACTAACCTAAGGCCATCACACACATCCATGCCCGAGGCAGGATTCGAACCTGCGACCGTAGCGGTCGCTCGGCTCCAGACTGAAGCGCGTAGAGCCGCACGTCCACTCCGACCGGCCCCCTTCTTGTGATGCGAAAGACATTTATTGGGATATCGTCCACTGGAATTTCACTGCCTATACGGGGTTGCAGAAAAAAAAAGCCGCTCACTTCGGTCAAACTAAAGTTTTAGCATTAACGTTTCACATAGAGACAGTGTAACCGTCCAAACAATAAGATCCGACCGTTCTTGTTCAGATTACTTATAAAAGTCACAATTATATACTAGTCATGTGAGACCGTTTTAACAATTAGTCACAGACTTTTTAGCGGAACGGCACTATGCTGTGATTGGTTAATCATGTCTGACAGACCTTCGCTCTAGATATCTCTCGCAGTGAGACCCACGAAACTATTTTGTCAAAGAAGACTTAGGTAATAAAGAATCTTAATGTTCCACAGCAGCAAATCAAAAATATCTCGATTACATATATAAACATAGCGCCAGTGGCATTCGAACAGTCCACACGCATGAGCGCCCGACTGTTATTCCGTGGCCATCTCTTCAAAAATGTGGTGAATCAGGAGCTTAAACAAACTGTGTGTCGTTAGTTACTAAGACACACTGCGGTTAGTGAACGCCTGTGCAATCTCTCCACAATAGCCCACTATTTCCTTTTGAAATATCTGTGTAACTCCTCCTCCTGAAATTCTATTTGCTGGTGATCCTGCAGTGCACTCAATTTTTTAACTGATCTTTGCAAATATATCGGCAGAAAGATATATTACCTAAGGAGAAAATTATTTATCTCAGACTGAACTCAAAAGTTTCGAACGAAACGCGATCGACAGTGGCACACAGAAATAACAAGCCAGGAACACTATTTGTCGATCATTAGATGCACAGTTTATTTCCCTGTGCGTAAGGGAGGAGGGAGTGGCGATTGGTACGGCGTGAGTGAAATGACGATGCTGTTACTCCGAGGCAGCCACTGGGGTTACTACGAGTGATCTTGTTCGGCGTCAGGGACGGTGCGGTCATACGCGCGATGCGCCGCAGCTATAAACCCAAAACAAAGCGATTGTTTATAAAAGAGGGCCAAGGGGGAGGAGCGATAATATAAACAACGCTAGGACGCGGGCCCCGAACAAAAACGTAATAAAATCCGCCCTCATAAAGCCGCCACCGCTCGTAGCACGCTCTTTTTTTCGCGTTGTACACTTTTAATTTTCACATATATTACCGTGCCTTTCGCGTCATAAAAACATAATATGCGCCACGTACCTATGATAATATGTTGTAATTCCTGAGCTTACGAGAATATTAAAAAAGGGAATAACGGCGTATAACGCAATAAAATTCAATGCAGAAGCCTGCATTTGGAGAGGATGCTCAATTTACTGTAATCCTAAATTAAATCACAGATCAGTTCGGAGAGCGGCGGGCACGATGTGTCCTCGCAGCGACGGACGATAAAAGGGTTAATCGCGGACGAGGCAGCGGCGGCGGCGAGAAAGCTCAGGGACGAGTGGGTGGTGGAAAGGTGTGTGGAGGAGGGGATGGCGCTCAGCCGGCCCGGCTCACAAAGCGGCCGACCGCTCCTGCTGCCCCAAGCGGGGCCGGGGTGGGAAGGGGCGGCAAAGTGGTGGCGGGAGCGCAGGGGTGGAGCAGGGGTCGACAAGAGACAAGCAGGTTCCCGGTGTCACGGCGCGCTGCGGCGGCCTGTTCCTGCCACCTCGCTCTCAAGAACGAGACTCTGGTAGCTTAGCTTTTAACATCACTATCTGTTACGCCCTCCTACAGCACTGTTCTGTTCCCTCGCTCGTTGATCATTTTAAATCTACAAAGCTCCACGCCCGTAAAGAGATCAAGGGCATCGGCAAACGAGTCTCATGTGACGATCAAATAATGTAAACAGTCCACCAATGCTGACGCACGTTCCGGGTTGCACTATTGTCGACTAGATGACTGGTAAAGCACGACAAAACAACTAAGAAAGACTCCAGCGTCACTTCTAAGCACATTTGTATTCCACTATTTGACGTCAAGCCACCTTACGGTGTATGACGAAAAATAAGTGTGGTACTGTTGTAATTACTTGCCTCGTCACGATAAACTTTCCACTTTATCCATCCCAAACATCGACAAGGACAAGGCACCTTTGAGACTGTTGCTGTATACAGGGTGTCCCATAAGACATGGTCAATATTCAGGAATATGACAGGAACGATCATTCGAAGCAAAAACATCTAACAAACATGGGCTCTAAAATGCATACCTTACGGGCTATGAGCACTGCTTCGTCTTAGACACTGTGAAACGAATCTCTTGTACTGCAAGCTGTTTGCTTTCCATATTTTTGAGAGGTCGTAGTATGGACAAAAACAAGAAAGAATGACCAGCAGACATGGGCTCTAAAGTGCATACCTTAAGAGCTACGAGCATTTGTTCATCTTCGCTGACGAACAAGTGATCAAAAGCTATTAAGGCAGAGTAACTCTGGAGGAAGATGGTGATTGGAATACATCCAGCATATAACTGTGGACGGAGGTTGCAAGAGAAGAAAAGGTTGCACAGGAGGGGAAATCATGGCGGGCCGTTTCAAATCAATCCGAAGATTGATGGCTTTTAGAGCCCATATTTACTACACTTTTTTGCTTCGAATGATCGTTCCTGTCATATCCCTGAATAATGACCATTCCTCCTGGAACGTCCGTATAAAAAACAAAATAAAATGGGACACCATAATCGGCAAACAACGAAAGCCAACAACCCCAACAATGACGTCAACTGATAAGGCAATAGTTTTCGAAAAGCCAGTTATACAGACCGTGGGGCGGAAGGGAGGGGAACGTGCGCAAGGTATGCTCCGCAATTTCCTACCTGCAAGAGTTTTTATGAGCTTTCTCTCCCCCCCCCCCCCCCCCCACCCCAATATTCCATTTGCGAAAAGGCATAGGAGGAACGAATGTTAATCAACATCTTTTTAAGTTGGACTTTACATTCTCTGTGCCTGTATGGTCATTTCGCGGACATATACAGGAGGACGTGATATGATGCTTCATTTTTCTTGAAACGTGCGCTGTCGGAGATTTTAGAGCAAACGTCTCTCTCATGCGAAATCCACAAAACTTCTCTTGGAGAGAGTGACACTCGAGCTGATTAAACATCAACATGACACTCTTACATTTGCAAGCCTTACCCCAACAGTCATTATACTAATACTATATCCAGATACTACCTGTCAGTGATACGCAAAGCGCGTATCATTCTTACACTGCTCCCTTAAAATGGACTCCTGAAATAGCCTAGGATCGTTTCCACGACATAAGGCATCGAGAATCTATCAGTTCAAAATTGTTTAGAGCTTCAGTGATAAGTAGTCTCCGAGGAGTCTCACACGTATTATAATTATTCGACACTGATGCGAACAACTTGAGGGCGAAAGTGACTTTCGCATGATGTGTCACTGTTAAGTAACACAGCTCGATGAAACTTTTATGATAGATAGATAGAATTTCTATAGTATAGTGCAGAAGGTAACTTAAACAAATACACACAGAGACGAACAGAAATAACAGTTTTATTCAAAGACAATATAGCTGCATTGAAGTATCCGCGATTCATGACGGTCTGCTGCTCCACTAAAAAAGTGGGAGATGGGTCTTTATAGGGTGTGTGATCACCACGGACGGCAATGAATGCGCTGCCGGTGACTGTTCAGTATTCACAGAGTTGCAGGTTAGTATGCCCATGCAACATCGTGGCTCATCACAGTGTAACACACTGACCACCAAAACGATCATGTTCGACAATGCTGGACACATTTCATATGGAGAGAGGTGGAAATACCTAATGCACCGATGAGCACTGTCGGACATGACTGTTTTGGTCGTGCACATGGCGTAATGTTGCACGGGCATACTAACATCCAAATCTCTGAACACAGTAAACACAGAGGTCAAAGTTATTGTGCCACTCCACTACTTCCGCGTGTGCGTCTTTTTGTGGGTGTATTCGGCCCTGACTTCATTTTTATGGCTGACAATGAATGCTCGCACCCTACTGCGCAGGTGGAGGAACTCTTGCTGCTAGGGAGCTGGGCAGTCGGTTCCCCCGACTTACATCCCTTCCAGCATGTGTGGTACACTTTGTGGAGACGTACTCCAACACGGCCACATGAACCAACGACCGTCTAGCAGTGATCAAGCGCGCTACTGGAGGAATGGAACGCCGTACCACAAGAACTCCTTCCCTATCTTATCTTTCAATGAAAGTGTCATTTCTGTTCCGCTCGCTGAATACTTCTTTCAGTCATCTTCTGTACTACACTGTAACAATTCTTTTTATGTGTGGTCCAAGTTCCATCGATTTATGCTTGCTTGGCACTGAAACATCGTGCGAAATTTACTTTCGTCCTTAAGTTTTGCACATCAGTGTATTTTAAGTCGTACGCGAGTCTTACGAGCAATGTCTTTCACATACTAACTAGGGGTACACACTAACATATTCAGTAGCTAAAGCTTGCGACTGGCTTCATTCCCACCAAATGTGTGCCGTCTTTACATTTGAAATACCTGTACACACATACTTTTGACTGCCGGTGTTAGATTATGACTTCAGTTCTGACGTATCGTTTCTTCAGTTCGAGGCAAGCACTTCCGAATGTTGTCTGAAGCACAAATCTGAATTTCTTTAGATGTAGTATGCACCTCATACTAATTTATAAGTAGCAAATAAGCCTGTAGCTCTCCGTCCAACAGAACAGGCTGCATTCTACCGGTCGCATATTTGTCTAGACATCTAACAACAAGGAACGTCTTCATTTTTACCTAGTGTCGACTAGATGCCAGATAAATGTATCTACTCTGCTATTCACAATAAAGTGCCTGGCAGCGTGTTCAACGAACCACCTTCAAGCTGTCTCTCTCCCTTTCCACTCTCGAACGGTACGCGGGAAAAACGAGCACTTACATTTTTCTCTGTGAGCCCTGATTTGTCTTATTTTATCGTGATGATCATTTCTTCCTATGTAGGTGGGTGCCAACAGAATGTTTCCGCAATCGGAAAACTGGTGATTGAAACTTCATGAGAAGATCCTTCGCAACGAAAAACACCTCTGTTTCAATGATTGACACTCCCATTCACGTATCATGTCTGTGGCACTATCTCCCCTATTTCGCGATAATGCAAAACGAGCTGCCCTTCTTTGAACCTGATGCGGATCCCACCCCAGAATAGGGCGGTGTAAGCAGTCTCTTTAGTAGCTCTGTTGCACCTTCTAAGTGTTCAGACCTTGAATCGCACTCTTTGGTTTGCTCTACCCACAACATTATCTATTTGATCGTTTCAATTTAGGTTATTTGTAACTGTAATCCCTAACTATTTAGTTGACTTTGCAGCCTTCAGATTTGTGTGACTTACCGCGTAATCGAAATTTGGCGGATTTCTTTTAGTACTCGTGTGAATAACGTCACACTATTCTTTATTCAGGATCAATTGCCACTTTTCGCATCATGCAGATATCTTATCTAAATCGTTTTGCAATTCATTTTGGTCATCTGATGACTTTACAAGACGGTAAATGACAGTATCATCTGTAAACAATCTAAGCGGACTACTCAGATTGTCTCCTATGTCGTTAATATAGATCAGGAATATATAGATCAGTTCCTTGGGGAACGCCGGATATTACTTCTGTTTTACTCGATGACTTTCCGTCTATTACTATGAACTGTGACCTTTCTGACAGGAAATCACTAATCCAGTCGCACAACTGAGGCGATACTCCGTAGGCACGCAGTTTGGTTAGAAGACGCTTTCCCGAGGTCGAGAACCGCAGTACGGGTATACGCCTACAGCCGGATGCGTTAGCGCCACTACTCGATGCTGGTATTCGACTGGCTTTTAAGATTTTGTCCCTCGATTTCTCGATCACGGTTGAGAAACGCGTCTTACTAGAGTAGCACTTGCTATATATAAGTATGCACTACAACCGTTTGAGAGATGAGCAAAATCGGTGGCTCGTTGGATGTACGCTGCCCTTATTGGAACTGTTCCGTTACAGTAACAAAGGGGTAAAATATAGGCAGTATTGCAGTAAAGAGGACATAGCTGGCGAGTGCACCCAGTGTTGATCAGAAGTCAAAGTGCCTATACGGTAGCTGAAAATTATGTGTAACATTTTGAACGTTATGGTCACCCAACAAAATACGCCGCATGAGATGTTAGGTTGTTCCCGTGGCTCTGCTAGGCACTACGAGCACTTCAGAAACTTGCCTTCACGGCCGTTTCGACGTTACAGGAGCGTTCGCCTCTGCTCTCTCAGGCTGCTACTTAAAACTGGGAAACAAATTACCGCCGCTACAGATATAGAATATTCTACAAACAACGGGCGGACTCTAACATTAAACACGCAGGGGGCCGGCATTAATGAGATATGACATGCGGCAGCGTCCGCGCGGACAAATAAACACGCGCCGGAGCTTGGCGGCGCTAGCAACGTGCCGCGCTATAAAACAATTCCACGGCTGCCACATGGCACCTTCGACAACAACCACAGTGTAGCTTTCAGAAATTGGCACCACTGCTAAACAAGTACAGGATACCAACTGGGTTAAAAAATGAGACCGCCCTTCAGCGAAAATATTATTTTACGACAAATTAAAGAAACGAATGTTTTTCTTCATCACATCCAGTTTCCGGATTCTTTCTGTGTCACAGATCAAGTTAATGTACTTGAAATACACACAAACGCTGAGTACCCAGCTGAGTGTTCACCGATATGTTGTAGAAAAATCGCGCAATATCTGAACTGCAGGAGTGGATTCCATTACTGCCCTCTCGGTTAACGAATCCAGGCTCTCGACACTTTTACAAATCTTTAACATATTGCAGCGTGTCAGCAACTGTGAAATGTACAGCAAATAAACAATGTTTTCAGCCTTCAGTTGCAAGGTAATTTTATTCGTTTACCTAGGTTTCGATTCCAGTAATGGAATCTTCTTCAGAACCTATAAATTAAACCACATATGGACATATATTACTCACTAAAATGCATTATCAGTCTAATGATTGAATAATTTATAGTTTCCGATTTTTATGTCACAAGAGACAAGGAAAAAATAGACATGTAGCAAAATACGAGTGGCCTCACATTTTATTAGTAAAAAGTCTGTCATCTGGATGTATTCGGTGTTTTATTGAACCTATAAGTATTTCGGAGAGAAAATCCATATGCAGCGTTCGGAGATTTTAATTGAAGCCTTCCATTGAGGTCTGGTGAAACAGTCGCGCCCGAGGGAGCTTACACTGATAAAAGAATTCCCAAGTGCAAATAAACCTCCTAGCAAAACAAAGTAAAGTGCTATCAGGTATCTGTATTTTGCGAAACTGTAAATCACTAGTTACCGATTTAAATATAATTTACGTGTTTCATACAGAGAGCGTGCACAACTCATGCGCGCGCGGTCAAAGGCATTAGCTACGAACTGACCACGTTATGGGAGGAAAAAGTCGCTGTTAATTGATTTACAATGGCTTTACACATATGAGTAATTAAGTGCACTCTTAAAGAAAGCAAACGAATGGCTTTTCGAAAGGCTTTTAGACGCAACCGAATAAGACACGAGCACCAAAGTAGATGAATTTCTTTACAAGAAATTTTCTTACAACTATTGAGGACTCTAGTATATTCACTGCATATTTTTCCATTTTGTATGTGATTTGCTTGTGTAGTTTTAAGCCTGAAAATTTATAGATTTTTATGCTCTGCGGCTTCCTTGTTGCACATGTAAAAAAAGATTGATCCACAAAATGTGCATTGGCAACATTTGTGATACAAGAGATCGATCCAAATATGTTAGTTTACTGAAGAACATATACATGTTCTATGAGCCTATAGAAAGTTGGTGATTCTCAAAACTGGCAGCGAAATAATTTTAAAAAAATTATTCCCTGTAGCCTAAGAGGAAGTTTACAAATCCCTAAGCTGGGAAAAAGCGCAATGAAAACTTGACAGAACTTAACCATCGCCATCTTGCGGATGACATTGTACATTCTGCTTCTAATTGAGATAAACTTGAACAACGAATGGAAGAACTTAAAGGAGTAATTTCGAAAACAGGCCTGAAAATCAATTATACTAATTCTAAAATAATGCACAATAAACAGTTTGGAAAGATAACAGTACAAAGTAACAATTATGCCATCGAAAGAGTTCTGTGGTTTTGTATTTAGGGCCCTTATAAGCACCGTCCCGAGAACAGCAAATGAAATAAACAGAAAAGTAAAAACGGCAAGTTTTTATTTCTGGCGGTGAGATGTGTAGTTTTCGTGCGAGAACCATTTAGAAACAGAGGGTTACTCAGCGAGAAATGAAGAAGAACTGCTTAGGAATTGATAGGAGGGAATAGAATACGAACAGATGAATTAGGGAAGAAACTAGTGTGGAAGGCCTAATTACAACTGTAATGAAAACGAAACGGAGGTGGACCTGTCATTTTGACCGGCGAATGGTAGTGGATGGATCAAGCAAGTTCTTTGCCGGATTTCAAGAGATACGAGGCGGCAAAGACTTAATGGATGGTGGGCAGATGATATTAGAAAACTTGAACGATCAAATGAGATGTGTACAGTTGGAGACAGGAACGTATGGAACAAGATAGATGTCCAATGGCTGATGATGATGATTTTTTCAGCAGTCATGTGGCGAGGCTGAGTCTAGCTTCAAGCAAACGCTTAAATGTTGGCGATTTAGTTGGCTGTTCCAGACGACAGGCTGTAATATGCCTACTGAAAGCCACTTTGTTCAACGCCAAAATGGCGAAACTGTAAACGTTTCACTTACTTCATTTATAATTTACATTGTCATTTTTAGAGATAATCATGAATTCTTTAACAGAAATTTTGTTTTAATGGAATATCTATGACATACAGTGTAAGATTAACCGATGTTCTAAAAATGTAATTGGTCCGCTTGGGTGTGATCGAGCCATTTCTCTGCAATATTGCTAGTCCCGTAAGGCAGTTCCATAGCCAATTTGAACTATTGTTTTATCGAAGTTCCTGAGCATATACATGATTAGTGTTAACATTACTGAGCACCTTGTTTTATTCCTTCTCATGCACCTATACTTCCAAGTATATAGCGGCTACCAGGTTTGAAAGTAGAAATTCGTCAATGGAATAGGAATAGTTGTCGATGAGAAATGATTTAAAATTAGACTTAGACCTTGCTTCGCTACCTGTCAGACGTTTTATGTTACTGGGCAAGTGATCAAAAAAATTTAAATGATCAAAAAATTTCATTGCTGCATATTGAACTCCTCTCTGAGCCACTGACAGCTAGCGCAAGTAAAGCTGTGACAGCTGCTTGAACAGCTCAGTCGGCAAAGCACTTGCACACGAAAGCCAAACGTCTCCAGTTGGAGTTCCGATCCGGCAGATAGTTTTAACCTACCAGGAAGCTTTAATGCAACGTACCCCCTAGTTACATACCAATCGTTTCCAGTATTTTCGATCTTCACTTCGACATTATATTCGGGAAGTCATCTTACGGTGTGTGGCAGAGGGTACTTCGTGTACGACTGTCACTTCCTCCTTTCCTCTTCCATTCCTCTACCGTTTCTCGGAATTCTCGTTCATCCCTGGAGAGAATACTTGTATCGTTCGCAGATCTTCGGCCGCGGACTTGTACCCCCCTTGCGCTTTAGCGAACGATACTCGATCGTATCTTGTAAATAAAAGCCGAAGAGTGTAAGCGACATAACCTCGTCTTACACTTTCCCAGAATTCCGTCCAGCCGGAACTCTATCCTTAGCGTCTTAACGAAAACTGTTTCAGAGATGGAATAAGTTTATAAGCCGTTTGTCTCTCCAGTCTTAATTTGTTTCTTTCAATATATTCGCATGTAATACCTAGTTTATAGTGTGATAAACTTTCTTTAGGTATATAAAACCATGCATGAACTCTCCGGACAGAAAGGAATCAATGACATTATGTGCCATTGGGCATTAATTTAAATCAAAGGAGAAAATTGAAAATTTTTGCCGGATCGGGATTCGAAATCCGGATGTCCTGCTTACTAGGCAGATGCACCATCCGCACACAGTGGTCATCGCAACTGCAAGGGCTACCCTAGCACGCCTCCCGTGAGACCCAAATTCTCAACTTACCCACGCACTACTGATGTAGTGCCCCTTGTCCGTTATCCCATTATCCTCGTCAAAATGTAACTAATGATGAGGATAATAAGCAATAATACATTAGTAATGTGTTGATACTTTGAGAATTTGTGTCTGACACCGCTTGGCCTGAGGTGTCTTGCCACCGTTAGCGAGGCTCCCCCCGTCGGAGGTTCAAGTCCTCTCTCGGGCATGGGTGTATATGTTGTCCCGTTAGATTAAGTAATGTGTAAGCCTAGGGACCGATGACCACAGCAGTTTGGTCCCATAGGAACTTACCACAAATTTCCAAAAAATTTTGGGTCTGACATGAGGCGTACAAGGCTACTCCACGCAGTTGCGATGACCACTTTTCGTCTTTCCTCACTGATTTAAATCGATGCTAATGTCATTAATTCCTTTGTGCCTTGACTGATTCATAACAGCCGTCCGGGGTGGCCGAGCGGTTCTAGGCGCTACAGTCTGGAACCGCGCGACCCCTACGGTCGCAGGTTCGGATCCTGACTCGGGCATGGATGTGTGTGATGTCCTAAGGTTAGTTAGGATTAAGTAGTTCTAGGGAACTGATTACCTCAGATGTGAAGTCCCATAGTGCTCAGAGCTATTTGAACCATTTTTGATTCATAACAGCTGCGAGATCGAAATTGTGTCTGTTCCTTCGGACATACCCGAAAGAACAGATATCTCATGTACATACACTTTTTCCCTTTCAAATAAATATCTCGCCTGGAATGCATAAGATACTTACCGCGTCTCTTCACCTAACAAGACCTAAAATAGACTCTACTGAATGTTAACTGCGTCTCTGTGATATCGACTATTCACTTTCGTCCACAGCTGACTGGAAGGTTACATATGCCCGGACAAATACGCAGGCACGATTTACTTGTGACACGGTCTGCACCTTGAGTGAGCCGCGACGCGTGGCGCCTGCCCGCCGTGCGAAGTGGTTCGCCACGACCAGCTGCCAGCTGCGTCCACGGCGCCAAGTGGAGGCGAGCACGAGCCGCGCGGTCCGCCCACGGCTAATGTCCACGCCTAATTGGACAGCCGTCCGCTCTTCGCGCTTGATGGCGGCAGTCGTTACCGAGCTTTCCCAAATACATTGTCCGGACATATTTTAAGCATTACATCTGCATCTCCCGCGGGATCACAAAAACAGCCACCGAGTCTGGCCCGCCCCGAGAGCGCTGCCCGGCGCCGCCTTCCCCGCGGCTCTGTCTCAGATCCGAACATTAACAATCCTCTATTTCTCGGCGCAGACGTATTTAAATATCATCTCATCGGCGGCAGTATCATATTATAAGGCACGCAAATTATGCCTCGCCAGTTCTCCCAGGGCACTGTAGCGTATTTACCATCACGAACAGCGGCTTCCGTACAGATTATTATTATACCAGATTCCTCTTCATTTTTTCCCCTTCCCCATCTCGTCCGCTAGTCTTCACGTTTTGCGTCCGAGAACAGAAGTACAAAGACAGTGGTAACGCGGAGGCCCGCGGGGCGGCGTGCGTGATGATCGGTTAAAACAGGAATCAGTGCGGTGGCGGGTTTTATTACGCGGGTAATTAGAGGTTGGTGGCATCCCCCGCCCTGCTGTGAATAATTCCTCTTTTATACACTCACGGCGGCCTCCTCGGCCGTGGAAAGCGGCGAGGCTTGGCCGCTCCCACTTCTGCATGGCTGCTGGCGGTCTATGCGTCGCAGGGAGCTGCTCCTCAGGTCCGCAGCGAGGCGACCGCGGCGGGGAATTTGCATAGCAAAACGTTCGGCCGCGGGGAAAAGCGAACGATCAGCCTCAAACAGATTCACCGCGTCGTACACTGTTTATTCACGACCAATAGAATCTGAGGAAATTTTATGCCTTGTCTTTAAGCATCGTGAAGTATATAAAGCGCCCTAAAAACCCGCGCTATTCAACATTTCTTGCACGATCCATTTTAATGTCGCTCTCCACATTCACGACACCTCTGTAAAGATCAACGTTTCCTCTTCTTTCCCCTTCCCTGCCAAATCTATCCATCTTGTGATAACTACTATAGAGTTACACGTACAAATTACTTTCACAACCCACAATCGCAAAAAAGAGAGATATTTCACTTTCAAAATCTTACTGCTGTGACAGGAAATGCATCATATTTCACAGAATAATTTCTAAGCATGAATTATGCTATGACAACTGCCTGTATGACTGGAAGTAGAAATGATTAATCTGTGTATTTGCAAATTTTGTTCCCAGGATCATCACCAAAGTTCAAGCTTTGGTTTGGTTTGTGGGGCGCTCAACTGCGTGGTTATCAGCGAAGTTCAAGCTTTCCTCAAGAGTTTCTTTACTACAGAGTTATGTGCTAAAATATATGCTAAGCAATTGGTGCTTCACTGACAGAGAATCATCTTACAAATGATAAAAAAAAAAAAAAAAAAAAAAGCTCACGTATGTCCTTCATTACCTTCTTCGTATTCCGATCTCACTCTCATAGTCATTCTATTCCATCAGAAGCCATGAGAGCAGTTGTTTTTTAATTTTTATTTCTGCGACAATGATTTTATATCAGCTGGTCTGCCTCATGTATCGTTATATCCAAATGACTTATACATGTTAAGCTACATTCAGATCCGATCATGGCACCTTTAGTGTGTTGAAACCGGTCATCAAAAGAGCTGTCATTTACGACGGCGGCCGAGTTTAGGTTCGTTCTGCGCACCTAACGTCACAAAACACAGTCAGCCAATGAACAGAGAACGACGTTGCCAGAGCTCGACTGCAATGCAGAGCACGGACGAGTGTCTTCAGTTTTAGAATCGTTCAGTCATAAATAAAGCAATGTCTTGATAGCAGACTTTGTTTTATAGAAAGTTTGGAAAAAGCATTCTTTATACCAATTGCTTCATATTCTATTAATTAATTAAACCAAACAAGCAATAAGCCTCCTAATTCAGGCGATAGCAAAGAAAGGTGTTTGTATCATTCTCACTAACCGCTTTTTCGCAATTAAGAACAGCGGTAATTGTTTATTTCCTATTATACTTCGACGAAACGTGAGTAATTCATAATCATACCAACAGTGTTTGTCGGTATTTTACGTGACATTTTAAAGTCCTCCGGGAGTTCTATTGAATGATGAGCTGCGTTAGTGTAATGGTTAAAGTGTGTGGCTGCTATGTGAAAGTGTCCGAGTTCAAACCTTGTTCGGTGCTTAATATTTTCTTTATTTAAAAACAATATCGAAGTGTCTTAATTCATGAATTTTATTCGTTTGAATGTATTTTTTTTAAATATCTAGTAGCAACTAAAATCTACCATACGGAAAATATACGCTATGGACTTTTACCTCTGCAAACTCTTCAAAATTTCGTGCAATGGTTTACTACATCTAATGCTGCACAATAACTGCGTTGAACATCGAAACAAAATTAAGTCATTTATGGGGGGAAGGTATCAGTCAAGAAGATGTGTAAAAATCAAATTTTTGTGCCAAATAGTTTTTGTGAAATCGAATGATAAAGTGTGACAAAGCAGTCGAAACACCATGTGTCTGCACAGGCGAGCAGTGCAATGATGACAAAAACGCGCACAGCGCGGAATGCGGGGAACACGTCTCTGTAGCAGCGAAAGGGTTAATGCGGCCGTAGTGGCTTTACTTCATAAACTGCGCGCTCCTCCCCTAAAAAGTTTGCGAACTATACTATGGCGCTGCTTCTCTTGGCGCGTACAACTGGCAACGCAGCTATCTCTCGCGTCTGGGCAGGCATGTGCGAACCGCCAAGATAAAAGAATTGAACTATAGTAAACAGTGTTTAAGCGATCTTGGCTTTTGCATTACTTCTACAACAGAGTGATCGCCCCACAACACACTGTTCACTGCAAAAAAGTTCAAGGTATGGCTGTATATTACAGGCAGGCAATTTTCCGTTCTCTGGATGAATGGGTGCACCTTGATACAGAAGATGTGTCCGCTGTAGTACAGGTGCGGGAGGTCGAAGCATAAAGTGAAATTTACACTATGTGATCAAAACTATCCGGACACCCCCAAAAACATACGTTTTCCATATTACGTGCATTGTGCTCCCACCTACTGCCAGGTACTCCACATCAGCGACCTCAGTAGTCATTAGACATCGTGAGAGAGCAGAATGGGGCGCTCGGCGGAACTCACTGTTTCGAACGTGGTCAGGTGATTCGGTGTCAAAAAAATGGTTCAAATGGCTCTGAGCACTATGGGAATGAACTTCTGAGGTCATCAGTCCCCCTAGAACTTAGAACTACTTAAACCTAACTAACCTTAAGGACATCACACACATCCATGCCCGCCGCAGGATTCGAACCTGCGACCGTAGCTGTCGCGCGGTTCCAGACTGTAGCGCCTAGAACCGCTCGGCCACTCTGCCCGGCCCGGATGCGGTGTCACTTGTGTCATACGTCTGTACGCGGGATTTCCACACTCCCAAACATGACTAGGTCCACTGTTACCGACGTGATAGTGAAGTGGAAACGTGAAGGGACACGTACAGCACAAAAGCGTACAGGCCAACCTCGTCTGTTGACTGACAGAGACCGCCGACAGTTAAAGAGGATCGTAACGTGCAATGGGCAAGCATCTATTCAGACCATCATACAGGAATTACAAACTGTATCAGGATCCACTGCAAGTACTATGACAGTTGGGCAGGAGGTGAGAGAACTTGGATTTCATGGTTGAGTGGCTGCTCATAAGCCACACATCAAGCCGATAAATGCCAAACGACGCCTCGCTTGGTGTAAGGAGCGTAAAAATTGGACGATTGCACAGTGGAAAAACGTTGTGTGGAGAGACGAATCACGGTACACTATGTGGTGACCTGATCCCAGAGTTTGGGTATGGCGAATATCCGGTGAACGTTATCTGCCAGCGTGTGTAGTGCCAACAGTAAAATTCGGAGGCTGTGTTGATACAGTGTGGTCCTGTTATTCATGGAGGGGGCTTACACCCCTTGTTGTTTTGCGTGGTACTATCACAGCACAGGCCTACATTGATGTTTTAAGCACCTTCTTGCTTCTCACTCTGGAAGAGCAATTTGGGGATGGCGATTGCATCTTTCAACACGATCGAGCACCTTTTCATAATGCACGGCCTGTAGCGGAGTGGTTACACAATAACATTCCTGTAATGCTCTGGCCTGCACAGAGCCCTGAACTGAATCCTATAGAACACCTTTGCGATGTTTTGGAACGCCGACTTCGTGCCAAGCCTCACCGACCGACATCGATACCTCTCCTCAGTGCAGCACTTCGTGAAGAATGGGCTGTCATTCCCCAAGAAACCTTCCAGCACCTAACTGAACGTATGCCTGCGAGAGTGGAAGCTGTCATCAAGGCTAGGGTGGGTCAACACCATACTGAATTCCAGCATTACCGATGGAGGGCGCCACGAAGTTGTAAGTCATTTTCAGCCATGTATCCGGATACTTTTGATCACAGTGTATCATCCAGTGCGTAATGTGATTGCACCAGTAGTAAGATCTTGGATCGGTGGTTTATGTCCACGTATAAAACAACAAATTGTGACGGGAAATGTAAATTTTTAAATAGAAGTGATTGTGACATAGTGAATAGGTGTCACCGTGCCGCCTGCAAAAACCAAAAATTCCAGTAATGGCCACATGAATTTCTTCGTAAAAAAAATCACAACTTTTATTTTGGACCTGATTGGTAGACACGCCACAGTGCATATAACTGACACAGAGTATATTACTGGTCACGGTTGGGGGAGTTAGTTGAACAGCGAACCTGTTTCTGTAGTTCCTTGGTCAGGTCACTACGTTCCAGTGGTTATCGCAGTCATAGCTGGCTACGTCGGTGAATGATCACGGGCTTATGTACTGGATAGCCTGGTGCGAAGTTCCGTGCCTAACAGCGAGAAATGGTCGTCGTGCGCAATCTCGGTAGATCCTGTTACATTATATAACTGACAAAGGTTCCAATTGAGCCTTGGGTACGGACGATGTTACAAATAAGCCACTACTGCTTGTATCCTACGAACAGATTAGAACGTAAGTTATAGTCGCCACGATTTCTAATTTCACGTCACAGGTGAACTCCTACAAGTATACTCCACAAGCCACTCTTCAGTGAGTGGCGGAGAGTATTCTGAGTGTCAATGTCACCCTCCCCCCCTCCTTCATCCTCCTCTTTCTTGCTGTTCCAGTCGTAAATGGAAGAGCGATTGTTGGTACTCCCTCCCCCCCCCCCCACGCGCCCCTTGTGGAGCTCAAATCGCTCTAATTCTATCTTCATGTTCTTTTCGCGAGATGCCCATAGGGCGGGGGGGACGGGACGGGACATTATACAGAGCAACTCTTCTATGACTGGACGTCTCCGAGTTTTAGCCGTAAACCATTCCATCACGCTTTTCTCTCTTATCGTCTGCCTTTGGTGTTGTATGAACATCTCTGCGACATTTCCACGCTTACGAAACGAGCATGAGACAGAGGGAATAAGAATGAAAACTGTTAGAAGAAGAAAACACATGCTCCTTTCTGATTGTGGTACTCTATTTTCAGTGTGTCAAACACAATTTGCAATAATTACAGATCGACGGCCTTGGGTGAGATATGGAAGTAAGTGGAAACTAATAACGTCAACAAATGAACATCCAACTAACAGCGACCATTCGGCAACAATCGTTCACCGCTTCTACCAAGTTACAGGAGCCTTTTCGTCGAAACTGCTGATATGGACGGTTTTCCACATTTTTTGAAATCAGATTGAACCGAATGATTTTTTTGAGCCACAAGATTCTCGTTACTTAGTCTCGAATTCCATTCCGCAAGGTTTTCCCGCTTATATTCCTCCGGCGATCAGATACGGACGTTCTACACGGTGGAAATCTAGTGCTGCCAATTCATCTCAAAATCCAATCACTCCTCACTACCATCGCGGTTGAAGGCTTCAAGAATATGAAAGATTCAAAGATCTGTACTTACAATTTCCAATTATTTGGTGTGCTGTCTTCACGCATTGACAGTGTTCTGTTTGTAAATGTTTTGAGTTTCAGTAATGCCTTTGTCACATTAACTCAAACTTTTAAAAAAAATCCACGGAAATAATTTTGATATGTCGCCAATAGCTCGCTGCAATGAGTTCAGGTAGTGTTATGTCTTCAGTTTACATCTGCGGGCTGGGAGACAGATTGATCGAAGATGCCTCGCGAACTCGGAGTCGAAACAGCTGGGAACAGATTTCTACAGCAACACCAAAAAATTATTTCTGAAGAGTAATGAAATTTCGGGAATATCTTTGTCAACGTAACAAATTTAAGCGATTAACTCTGCAAAATCAGAAATTAATGCAAGCGCCAGATAAGCCATTGCAAATGTGAAATGCTGGTACATTAATAACGGGCGTACGTGCCTGATTGTTTAATGCAAATATGAAAACATGAATGCTTGGTGATGTACAGGAGCCCGACGTCTGTCTGTAGGATGGAGTACCATGCCTGTTGCATTTGGTCGGTCGACACAAGCACGGTTAATGCCGTTTGTGGACGATGCTGGAGGTGTCCGATGATGTTGTTCCATAGGTGCTCGATTGGAGATAGACCTGGTGAGTGAGCAGGCCAGCGCAACACGTCGACACTCTGTAGAGCATGTTGAGCTACAACAGCAGTCGGAGGGCGAGCGTTATACTGTTGGAAAACAACACCTGGTATACTGTAATAGAACGGTGGCACAACAGGTCGGATCACCAGACCGAGATACAAATTTGCAGTCTGGGTGTGTGGGATAACCAGGAGAGTGCTCTGCTGTCATACGAAATCACATCCGACACCGAAACTCCACATGTATGTCCAATGTGTTTAGCATGCAGACATGTTGGTTCCAGGCCCTCAACTGGCCACCTCCTAAACAACACAGGGCCATCACTGGCACCCAGAGAGAACCAACTTCATCAGAAAACACGTCAGACCCCACCATGCCCTCCAATGAGCTCTCGCTTGACACTACTGAGGTCGCGAACGGCGGTTCTTTTGTGTCACTGTGGTGCCAACTGCTGCTCTAATTGCTGTTATAGATGCAGTACGACGCGCAAGAGTCATAACCCGAACACAATGGTATTCTCTCTCGGTAGCGCAACGTGGGCCTTCTGGAGACCTGTCGTCTTGCGACCGTAAATCATGTACAGCGGCTACATTTCTGCCAAGTTTTCCTGCACTACCGCAAAAAGACCTCCACCTTCCGGTGGTCGTATTAGACGACCTCGTTCAAACTCAGTGAGTTGCTGATAACGGCGTCTTTGTCGTCTTGAAGACATTCTTCACTGACATCAACTCACCACGTCCAGTCCAGCGACTGGTCCCGGCGGAGGTTCGAGTCCTACCTCGGGCAAGGGTGTGTGTGTTTGTCCTTAGGATAATTTAGGTTAAATAGTGTGTAAGCTTAGGGGCTGATGACCTTAGCAGTGAAGTCCCATAAGATCTCACACACATGTGAACATTTTTTGAGTCTCGGAGGTAAATAACGTTCACAACCTTTACAGCATGTATTGAACCTGACTTGCATGCTCATAGTGGCGCGGAATGTGAATAATCATGTTTCAGATGCACAAACATGCCGACCAGCTTTCGTTTCGTTACCGAGGGAGGTGGTGCAGTGGTTAGCACACTGGACTCGCATTCGGCGGGGTGTGGGGCGGTGGGAGGGGGCGGGGCGCCAGATCAAACCTGCCTCCGGCCATCGAGATTTAGGTTTTCCGTGATTTCCCTAAATCGCTTCAGGCAAATGCCGTGGTGGTTCTTTTGAAAAAGTACGGCCGACTTCCTTTCCTAATTCGAGTTTGGGCTGAGTCACTAATGACCTCGATGTCGACGGGACGTTGAACACTAAATTTCGTTTATGTCGGACAACTCCTTCTTGGTGTTATGACCTTTTTTTCCGTCAGTGTATAACGACGACGGGCTCCCATCCTTGAAATTTTAACTGAAGTAACACCGGACCTGAAAGTTTGCATTATTTGAGTGTTGTGACTGAAACAGCGGCAAATGACGCGGCGCAAGACAGGTAGAGGAAACGGAGTACGCGCTGCCTACGGCTGTCAGATTGTACAGTGAGCGCACCGTGGCACACCCCCGCACGGCCAAGTCGCGGCGCGGCGCTGCCCAAGGAAAGCAGTGGTGGCGAGGCGGCAGCTCCTCGCGCGGGGGCGTGTATTATTGACGGCACCTGCACCTGACCGTGTCGCGATTTTATTAATACTTGACGCGGCGCCGCGCCGGCCGCCGGCGCCGCGCATAAATAACACGCGTATTCGCACGCCGGCCTCCCAGGTGTCACTCGAAATGGCGACACGGCCGTTGGTACAGCGTCGTCGGTGCTGCCCCGCCATCTGTGGTGGAAACAGGGAGGGAAACAAACAGAAAAAAGCTTTCGCTGAAACGACAGCCACGTTTGGCTCAAAGAGGGATTAGCAGAAACCGCCTCCGGCAACCCCTATGGCCCCAACTGGTCTCTCTCTCTCTCTCTCTCTCTCTCTCTCTCTCTCTCTCTCACACACACACACACACACACACACACACACAGGGTTAACTCAGTAAATATTTTCTATTGTTTTGATTTCATTTTCCCTTTCACCTCTGCTGTTCTCATTTTTGCCAAAGAGAAACGTCAGCATACGGTGCCGAATGATCAGTACAGTCTGATTTAAATTAGTCGGCATATGACGTGTTTAAAAATTCAAAGTTGCGAGGTTGTCGCTAAAAATAATGTCTGCAGGTAGTCGCCGTATCGTTACGCTCTCCAGATGACAGGTAATCACTTTATGTTACCTACAAAAATCAGGCAATCTGAAATTCTCGAATGTTGTAGATGTTTATAATGTCTCTAAGAGTGCCAAAAAACTGTTCTTCATTTAGTAAATGCTAGAATTGTTTTTTTCGCGTCCGGGAACAAGTTTCAAACTTGTGTCACATCTCGATACCTATCGAACTCGTTGAAATACTTCTTCTTTTTGTTAATTACCGAAATATCTCGCTCCACATCTAATCTTCTCAAAGATGCGGTTGACTTCGCGTTTGCTAGTTGTAAGCTTCTGGAAAAAGTGTGTGTGTCGCAGTTTAATCAATACTGCATTTAACTTTTAAAGCTATGAACTTTATAAGTTCTATATCCTACAAAAATTAAGTAAAAATTATGAAATTCACATAATCTCTACAGCATCTTTAATCATCTCGAAAATCTGTTCTAAATTTTAGTTAGCCGAAAATTACGGGTCGGCATATCTTACCGGCAAGGACAATGCATTGCGCAGCGGTAAAGGTGGCACAGAGAATGAGAGCCGAGAATACACGGAGCCTTGCGTGGCATTGCAAGTGCTATCCTCTATTTAAACACAAATGGCATCAGTCTATAAATAAAGAATGTATTGCCAATTAGAGGAATGAATAGGTACTATACAACGAATCCATTCATGAGAAATAATTAAAAACAGCTTATCCTCTTAGTATCATTCTCTAACCGGACAATTTAAAGTAATTTTGTTAATTATCAGAACAGCTAGTCACCTCACTAAATTATAGCCTAATCCACTCCCCCCTCCCCGTACTTTCGCCCCATGAAGGGCGACATCTATAGCATATTTATTTAAATTAACAACAATGTTCCAGATAATGGAAGGAAAAGTGCGTCGAAAGTCTTGGTGATGTAAAAAGGGAGCCAATTTTGACATTTGACTAAGGGATACAAAGAGTAGCGACAGGCAGGCGTCATGCGTACAGAACAGATTCCACGTCCACTGCTTTCAGCACTGTACTGCCGCGTCTTGCCAATCGTAGGTGGTGGTTGTATGTGCAGGGCGAGCAGGTGGTGGTTGTATGTGCAGGGCGAGAGTCGCGGGTGACGTGGTTGTTGCTTGTGCAAGGTAAGAGTCGGGGGTTAGGTAGTGGGGAACAGGTCAACGCCGAAGCTATGAAGCCACATGCGTCTCGTTTTAAGCTGTAATGTCAGTTACGCAGTCGTTCTCGGTCCATCTCCACTGAAGTCGGCGCGTCAATATGTGACCAGCTTTCCAGAAGTGAGCCCGTCACGTCATTACTTTCCCTCACTGCACTGTACAGTTCCATTTAATTTCAGTGCACCCACAGCCAGATGCGAAATTTAATATAACGAACAAAGTACTCCCTGCTAAATTTGTTAACAAACTCTTTTCACATATTTCACAACTTTAGTTGTGTTGATTAATGGTGGTACAAATGAGATACCTTGTTCCTCGAAACACATGATATATAGGAAATACAGTAGCAAAAAATTAGAGAAAGTGAAATTTTTTGAGAAAAGTTAATAGAAGAGTTAAACTTCTAGTTTCAAGTTTTCAAAACATATGCTTTTCCTAAGCTAATTAACTTATTTATTTTATTCCTCCCTGGAAGTAGGCAAAGCGTTCCGAACTGTTTGTCATATATAAACCATGCACTCATCCTCGTTTAGTGTGAATTAATTTCAGATGTCCAGCAATATCTCTCTGAAGGAGTATCTCTACCACCCCCTCCCCCTCCCCCCCCCTGCAGCCACCCAGCTACCACCAACCAACTGTCTCCTATACCCCGCCATAACACACTCCCATTGGTGTACTCCTCAGCTACCTACTATTTTAAAGGGACTATAAATACGCTAAAGAATGAAATGAACACAGGTAAAAAGAAACAAGGTTATTACATGACATTTCCTCTAGTTCGCAAGACCACCATATAGTGTGTAATGTAGGGTTGTGGGAAGAACGTAAGATTGTCGGTAAGCCTCTGTAAGAGACTGAATTTCTCGCCATTTGTGTCGTCGATGTTACGCAATTTGTATGCTGGTGGAAGTAGTATGTATCCTGAATCATTTTGGAACAGGGGCTCTCGAATTCTTCGGGTGTATGACTCCCTGCGATGCACAGAGTCTTCCACTGCAGTTTGCAGAACATGGCCGTAGCACTCCCACGCTCACTAAGCAAACCCGTCGCGAGTCGTGCAGCTCGTCATCGAATCGTTTCAATTGTTGTCGTACGCAACCTCTCGTCAGCAGTAAAATGATAAACAACGACTGCGACAAAATGCAGGATTAGTTTCATCCGCACGACCAAGCACTTATATTTGATTACTGATTAAGGAACGGTATTTGTTCATGAGCAGCACAGCACACATGATTGCGGGCCATGCTAAGCGCTTCCGATCACATTCTCAACAAGAATAGACGTAGCAACTTAGCCGACGTGTAAACGAAAAAATTTAAGTGAAATCGATCTTGGCAGCATAACGTGAGCGGACGGGAAACAACATCAGGATGCTTCAAATGAGGTTTGAACCCCGATACACATGCTTCATGGTATCGCAAACATCGCACTCCGTCACTAAACGATGACCCAGATTTCATTTCAGATTCAGCACTCATTTCTAATTTCGGGGTAAAATTCTTAGAATCGTGTTTGCTGTAGTTGCAAGAAAAGCCTCAGTGGATAGGGAATGATACGATTTTCAAAACATGGTCGACTACCGCAGCTCGCGGTCTTGTGGCTAGTGTTACTGCCTCTCGATCACGGGTTCCCGTGTTCGATTCCCGGACGCGTTGGGGATTTTCTACGTCCGGGGACTGGGTGTTTGTGTTGTCCTCCTCGTTTCATCATCATTCATGAAAGTGGCGAGATTAGACTGAGTAGAGATTGGGAATTTGTACGGGCGCTGATAACCGCGCAGTCGAGCGCACCACAAACCAAACATCGTCATTATCATGGGAATTTAGGAATGGTGTCGGACTGAGTCACGCTGTTGCACGGTAACGCCCGCCGCCCAAGCTCCAAATTGGAAGAAGGCGATTTGGTTGCGAAACTGCAACATCCTCAGTGATTTTCACATTACTGGCGACCCGAAGACGACATGCGTTGGCGTCGGTTTCAGTCGGACGAGAAAGTGCAGGGATGCGATTGTGGAACCCTCAGTGGCCGATCGCGTTCTACTAAAAAGGACCTGATCATCTTTTCCCCGGCCGGCCGGTGCGGCCGAGTGGTTCTAGGCGCTTTAGTCTGGAACAGCGTGACCGCTACGGTCAGGTTGAAGTAGTTCTAAGTTCTAGGGGACTGATGACCTGAGATGTTAAGTCCCATGATGCTCAGAGCCATTTGATTTGAACCATCTCGTCTCCCTGTGGCATAAATGTATTAACGCATGCGGTAGTTAGTTTTGAATGGAATCACTCCACGGTCCCGTTGTGGCGGGTGTTCTGGTTCCATTTGACTGCCCCTCACAGTCAATAGAAGTAATACATAACGTTACCTCAGCGGAAACATGTCTTCATTTAACCAGCATTTGGGAGTTATGGAACTAGTCATAAAGAAAACTATTGGATAAATAAAGCCAGCCTAGTGGAAAAACACAAACATATTTTATTTCTGTTAGCAGTGGACAGAGAGTGTGTCCGACGACATTTGGAAGTCCTTGAAGACGGACGTACATCTGGGCTTGCCTCCACAATCTGCAAGATTGGGCAGTCAGCTGACTATGCGAAACGACTGGAGCTCGCTAAACGGGATGTCGACTTTAAGGAAGTACCTTTTCTTTTACCTCGCTTTAAGATTTAAGCGGAAGAAGAAAACTTAGCGCACACGCACGACACGTGGCCGCCGGGCAGCGCGAAAGCGACTGCGAGACCGCAGGCACGAGTCGCCCCGCGCCGCCAGAGCGCAGCCCGCCGGCTCCCCAGTCTCCACCGCCCAAGTCGGCCAGCCAGCCTTGCCGCCCGGCGCGGCCCGGCCCGGCCCAGCCCGAGCAGCGCATTACTAATTTACAGCAGCTAACATGGTCTAACTCTTAGATATTCTATTATCATACAAAATAGAGAGACGGTGGTAGAAGGGCGCCGCCGGAGCAGCGGCGGGAGGAGCGCGGAGAGGCGGCGAGCCTGGGCGAGGCGAGGCAAGGAGCCGGCAGTTTTATATAATATCTTATACCTGGCAGGCGGGCGCGCGCTGAATTATTCGTCGAGTGCCTATATACCTGCATGAGTTGGGGCCGGTTTAAACATTAACTACAACAAGGCAGCCCGGCGGCGGCACCGTGCAGTAGAGCCCAGCCCGCACTCCGCTCCCTCTCTCTCTCTCTCTCTCTCTCTCTCTCCCTCTCCCTCTGTTTCTCTCTGCAGCGCGGCGTCCTCTCGGGCGCTCCTGCAATAGTAAACAGCTCCCTCTCCCCGGAAAAGTCAAAAGCTACTTATTTATAAATTAAAGGTCACCTTGATCCATTATTAACGGTATCGATATCGTCTGCAGCGGTGGCTAATGGTGTTAGAATTTTTACTTGCCCTTGCATTGATTGGGCGGCTGTCAATACGGGGAAGAGGGCGGACGGACGGCGCGCGCCCGCACTGCCCCGCCCCCACACCACCGCCGCGGCGCGGCCGATGCCGCCGCCGCCGCTGCCGCCGGCCTCCAATAATTCAGGGCCGCGCGGCGACCGCGCGCGCGAGGCGCTGTCCGCGTCCTTTTTTAAATAAATTAATCGCTTGTCTTTCGCGCGTCCCCCCCGTCAGTCGCGGCGGACGCCCCTGTCGACTTGCGCGCCGCGCGGCCTGTCACCTCGCGCCCGCGCGAATTTCTCGCGGACAGGCGCGATACACCCCTCCGCTTCCTGCCACCGGCCACCGGCCTTTCTTGCAGCGGCGCGCGCAGCTCGCACTTGGACGTCATACAGCCTGGCACAAATATTCGTCGCCGCCCTCGCATCACGTGTCGCGAGTGCCCCCGCCCGGTTGTCTGCGAATCGGACGTCCCCACGAGGGCAGCCACACGATTTTGCACTGACGTGACGGAAGTCCATAGCGATATGCTCACGTACAGATGGCGTAGTATCGCGTACACCAGGTATAAAACGGCAGTGCATTGGTGGAGCATTTATTTGTGCTCAGGTGACGACGTGGTTATGGCCGCACGACAGGAATTAACATACTTTGAACGTGGAATGATAGTTGCAGCTAGACGCATGGGACATTCCGTCTCCTATATCCTTAGGGAATTCTTCAATATTCCGAACTCCACAGTGTCAAGAGTATGCCGAGAATTCCACATTTTAGGTATTCCTCTCACCTTGAACAACGCGCAGCGGCCGACGGCCTTCACTTAACGACAGTGGGTTGCAGCGTTTCTGTAGACTTGTCAGTGCTTAACAGACACGCAACGCTGCATAAAATAACCGTACAAATCAATATGGGACGTACAAAAAACGTATCCGTTAGGACAGTGCGACAAAATACGGCGTTAATGGGCTGTCGCAGCAGACGACCGACGCGAATACCTTTGCTACCAGCACGACATTGCCTGCAGCGCCTCTAAGTACCTCGTGACCACATCGGTTGGACCTGACCATATCGACTGGACCTTAGACGACTGGAAAACTGTGGCCAGATCAGATGAGTTCCGATTCTACTTGGTAAGAGCTGCTGGTTGGGTTCTAGTGTGTCACAGACCCCCACGAAGCCAGGGACCCACGTTATCAATCAGGCACCGTACAAAGTGGTCGTACCTCCCATAAAGGTCTGGGCAGTGTTTACATGGAATGAACTCAGACTTCCCAAACAACGATGTCACGTCATCGGGCCACAATTGTCGCGATTCGTTTGAAAACATTCGGCACAACTCGAGCGAAAGTTTTGCCCACCCAGATCGCCCGACGTGAATCTCATCGAACATTTCTGGAACATAATCGAGAGATCAGTTCGTGCACAAAATCCTGCGCCAGCAACACTTTCGCAATTATGGACGGCTATATTGGCAGTATTTCTGCAGACGACCTCCGACGACTTCTTGAACCCATACCACGTCAAGTTGCTTCAATAAGCTGAGCAAAAGGAGGTCCGACACGATATTAGGAGGTATCCGACGAAACTTGTCACCTCAGTGTAATTACCACCTAGGAAAAATATCGCTGCGGCCACGGAACTTACTGATGGTCTTAGTCGTTCCAACATACTCATCCTTTAACGCGTTCTAGGGTTCCGAACGACAATACAATGGAAGATAGGTAGTATCTCACTTCCTCTTTTCGAGAGGGTTTCACTCATTTTACTACACAGGAGAACACAACAAGTGCCATACCACATTTCTCAGAAACTTCGCTCATTGGAAGAGGGGTCAAAATAAGCGAACACTTGCAATTTTCCGCTGAACAACATTGCTCCTAACTGAGATTAACAGAGGAAAAGTGAAAAGTAATTCTGGCAGGAATAGGTTTATACTGAGCACTGAGCAGTAAGACAAGAACACGAAAAATCACCGGTAGGAACCCGCACTTTGTCTCTTTATAGATAGGCAAGCCCTAAACGGACGGGTAAAATGCTTTCGTGGTTGTACAGTAAGAACGAACACTTTTCTATCCTATTAATGTAGATTTACTACAAAGATGTCAATGTGTATACATTACCAGGTTCTAACGAACAAAACACGGTGAGTCCCACAACCAGATTTCCCAGAAACTTCGGTCAGTAGAAGAAGGGTCAAAATACGCGATCTCATGTCTCAGGTTACCCGTAGATACTCGACCATCCATAAAAAAACTACGAAAACACGTTAACAATGTTCGACTATTTTCGAGGCACCGTATGTCGTATGTACCTTTTACCGCGCGAGATCCTCGGACGAAATGGTGGCACAGTGGTTACCGTGGCGGCTTCTTAACTTTGCGCCCCTTGTTCGAAACCCGATTATTACTGTATTTTCCTGCTTCATTTATTTATCCATGTCTGCAGAAGATTACTAAACGAATGTTTTCCACAGTATAATGATATAAAGTTGTAGTTATTCGTCTACTAATTGTATGTCAGATAAATGAATTAAAAAAAGAGAAAATTAAATGAAATTGTTTTCGGTCAAATTACTGTATCGTATCTTGATTCATGAAGAACTGCAAGCTCAAGTTTTCGGATAAGTGGTCCGTCATGCATGGCTTGCCGCGAAATTATTGCCTACGCGCGAAATATACAAGAATAAGAAAGACGTTTCTTTCGTGAGGGAGATTCACAGGAAGAAATGTCACTCTGGGAAACCTGCCTTCGCGCTATGCTCATGCTGTTCGTAATATCTGTATTTACAATGTTTCTACGAACGGTATCATCCAAATCTTCCTGAAGAATAAACACATAAATAAAATTTAAGAAGTAATATAAGAATTGATATGACAATGAAATATCAGAATATGAGAATTTAAAAGGATTTTAACCCCTGTAGACACCATACACACATATGTTATATAATAACTGTATGACACTCATTGTGAAATCCACTGTAATTTTTCAATCAATATAACGTCCGTTTATCCCCTAATTTAATAAGAAACATTCATGTAGTAACCTTCTGCAGACAATGGAAGACAAATTAGATGAATAAAAATAATAAAATAAATAAATAAAAACATGCGGGATTCGAACACAGGCCGCATAATTATGAAGCCGCGACGCTAACCATTGCACCACCACTTCGTTTGAGGATGCCCCCGGTAAAAGGCATAAGTTATCCCGAAAGCTTTGACCTTCGTTTTTTAGAAACGGTTGAGTATCTACGGACAAGACGAGACACGTGTTCGCTTATTCTGACGCCACTTCCAATGGTCGAAGTTCCTGGGAAATTGGGTGATCCCACTTGCCGTATTGTCCTCGTAAAAACCTGGCGACGTACACATTGATGTCTTTGCAGTAAATCTACACTGACAGCACATGAAAGTGTACGTTCTTACTGTACACCCACGGAAGCATTTTACCCATCCGTTTAGGGCATGTCTTTCTATAAACCGACAAAGTAAGGGTTCCTAACGATGAGTTTTCGAGTCTGTATTACTGCTGAGTGTAAACCTATCCCAGCCCGTGTTACGGTTCATGTTTCCTCTGTTAATCTCAATTTGCTCCTAATTCATCGGAAAACTGCAATGGATTTTCTCGCATATGTTCAAACGAAATCTATTTTTTACACGACATTTTATTGTCTTTCAGTTCCTTACGGTAGTGTAAACAACAAATTTTTTCATTATTATCCACTGCCTTACAATTCTTAGAGTCGTTACGGCGAAACAAAATGCATGTCTCCCCCGTTATCCACATATTTCTTAGCATCACATATGAGTGGAAACATCGCTTCCTGTACCATGTTACTCTTTCGCTTACAAATACAGCCTTACCTTGCCACACCTGCATCCTCTTTCCGCTCTTCTACCTTCTATTTCCTGTCTCCATTTACGAGATGCGTTCCGGACTTTATGATTTCTCGGTATCTCCATGTTTGTGTGATACAGGATACGTAAGACCCACATTCAAGTGAGAGCCTATAATTCGACACGCAGATAAAATACCTCAGCGCTACAATTACTGACGAACGGCACATCCGCCTTTTATATTCAAAGGAGGCCACGTCTTAGGCGGACGCTTCCCGTAAGTGGAATACTTCACCAGTGGGGATCAATTTCTCAGTTGTTGTTGCAGGCTACCCAACTGTTTTAACGGTAGCAGTACCGAAACTATAAAAAGCAGAAATTATACAGATCATATCTATATGCAACTGTCCAATCCAGATATTGTCCACGTAAGACACAGGCCCACTTCCAGTAATTCGTGAATTTTTATGTAACCATTAATTGTCTACAACTGAATCTGTATTCACATGTTAACAATAGAATATACCGCCAATATTTCCTAATCTAATTTCTTTCAATGCTGTTGCAAATTTTGTCTTTAAATGATACTCCATTGTTAATTTGTCAGTTTCAACAAATTTATTTTTCTCCGCTTTTTAGATGGTGCTTCTCATCTTTCATATATTTATTGAACGCAATATTCACAGTCAAAGCTGGTGTCTCACGTATTTAACATGGCAGTTTTTGGTGACAATATGACGAGCAAAGAGCTTGCGCACCCAAATTATTTATCGAAGTCTTTCCACAAACAACGCCAGAATCTGTTTTCTTCAGAACCATTCACATTCACATCTTTTATTACTTTTCTTTATTATTTTTTCATGATTTTTTTTCTCATACAACATCAAATTACATTTCAAATGATGAATGTCCAGCCGGCCGGAGTGGCCGTGCGGTTCTAGGCGCTACAGTCTGGAGCCGCGTGACCGCTACGGTCGCAGGTTCGAATCCTGCCTCGGGCATGGATGTGTGTGAGGTCCTTAGGTTAGTTAGGTTTAAGTAGTTCTAAGTTCTGGGGGACTGATGACCACAGAAGTTAAGTCCCATAGTGCTCACAAGGGAACCTCCCCATCGCACCCCCGTCAGATTTAGTTATAAGTTGGCACAGTGGATAGGCCCTGAAAAACTGAACACAGATCAATCGAGAAAACAGGAAGAAGTTGTGTGGATCTATGAAAAAAATAAGCAAAATATACAAACTGAGTAGTCCATGGCAAGATAACCAATATTAAAGATAATATGAGCTCAGGAGCGCCGTGGTCCCGTGGTTAGCGTGAGCAGCTGCGGAACGAGAGGTCCTTGGTTCAAGACTTCCCTCGAGTGAGAAGTTTTATCTTTTATCTTCAGACAATTATTATCTGACAAACTCTTATGTTTTCATAACTTTTTTGGGAGTGATTATCACATCCACAAGAAAACCTAAATCGGGCAAGGTAGAAGAACCTTTTTACCCATTCGCCAAGTGTACAAGTTATGTGGGTCGACAACATATTCCTGTCATGTGACGCACATGCCGTCACCAGTGTCGTATAGAATATATCAGACGTGTTTTCCTGTGGAGGAATCGGTTGACATATGACCTTGCGATCAAATGTTTTCCGTTCCCGTTGGAGAGGCACGTCCTTTCGTCTACTAATCGCACGGTTTTGCGGTGCGGTCGCAAAACACAGACACTATACTTATCACAGTGAAGAGAGACGTCAATGAACGAACGGACAGATCATAACTTTGCGAAAATAAAAAAAGTAAGCTTTTCACTCGAGGGAAGACTTGAACCAAGGACCTGTCATTCCGCAGCTGCTCACGCTAACCACGGGACCACGGCGCTCCTTAGCTCATATCGTCCTTAATGTTGCCTGTCTTGCGCATGGACTACTCTGTTTGTATATTTTGCTTTTTTTTTTCATAGTTCCACACAACTTCTTCCTGTTTTCTCGATTGATCTGTGTTCAGTTTTTCAAGGCCTATCCACTGTGCCAACTTCTAACTAAATCTGACGGGGGGGGGGGGGGGAGGGGGTGCGATGGGGAGGTTCCCTTGTCAGAGCCATTTGAACCATTTGATGAATGTCCATACGTTTAATCATTATGAATTTAAGCAAGTGTTGGAAACTAGTTGGATGAATGAGACCTAGTACTACGTACTCTTTAAGCATAACTCTCGTCAAATGATATTTTATTCCCCTATTATTAAGACCCTTTGAACGCAAGATTTTTAGCTTTTGAAATTTGAACTTAGTCTTTTGTTGCCACAAGTTCTTTCTTCTGCTCATTTCGCTTCATCCTACTGTGGGATACCTTAAAATTAATCGATTTTTAATGTTCTGTGTCAGTTTATTAGCCCAGTATTGTTTCTTTCTGATCTTGGTTTCCTTTCTTCTTCAGAGATTTGGAATGATTGTTTGGTTTTCTTGGAACATCTCTTTATTGTCTTTTTTTTCAGTTTTATCTCTGAGCCCGTTTTCTGTGATTTGGAACTCTCGTAAGTCCTTCTCCGTTTTCTTACACCAATTTGGTTTGTTTTTTTTGCGGAAATAGTCAAAATTCTTTTTGTTAATCTATCTGGGTTCGTTCTGAGGATGTGTCATAAAAATCAGTCTTTTTTTCTTGTCTCTGAGAGTTTTTCGTTAGTTTGGTAAAGGGTTTCATTTCTGATGTGGATTAATTTATAGTTGCGGAATTTGGGGCCACGGATTTTTCCTAATATCTTCCTTACTTTGATCTCCAACCTTTCTACAGGCACATGGTTAGTGCCGGACAGTGATTTGATTGAGTACAGGGCATCCAGTTTGATTGCTGTGTTATAATGTTTTTGCATTCCATGCGAAGGACATTTTATTACATGTATTTTTTGTGAGTTATAAGTCCGGTTTAATTTCACTTCTTCTAGATTCCATTGCCTTTTTTTGGAGGGCATTCCAGCTGATCTATTACCCAAGATATTTGAATTCTTTGACGATTTCTATTTTCTGTTTTCCACTTTAAAATGTTTTGGTGGGCTTCTTATGTTTCGTCATTATCTTGGTCTTTTCGAAGGAGATTTAAAGACCTTTTTTCTTCTTTTTTTTCCCCAGGTCTCGGCTAGTAGTACCACATCATCTGCAAACATTAGACAGTTGACTTTGGAGCCTTTAGTTTTGTTCCTAGTCGGATTCCACTACGAATCTTAGTGTTCCACACTCTGACTACGTTTTCTAAGGCGCAGTTAAATAGCAGTGCGCACAGGCCATCTCTTTGCCGTATACTAGTTTTTATTTGAAAAGTGTCGGAGAGTTCTCCCACGAATTTGGCTGTGGAACAAGTGGTGGTAAGTGTTTCTCAGATTAGGTTTGTGATTTTGTTGAGTAAGTTTAATTCCTTTAGTACAGAAATGAGGGATCCCCAGTCTACTGAGTCGTATGCTTTCTTAAAGACAATGAAAGTGATAACATATAATTTTACTCTATGAGATTTTTGACGTTTAGGATTTGTTCTGGACAGGATCTTCCTTTCCTGATACACGCGTGGTATTCTCCAAGTTGATGGTATAACTGGGGTTTTGCTCTTTTTAGGAGGACTTTTGGAGATATCTTTTATGTTACGTCTACGAGAGAGATCCCTAGGTAGTTGCTGTGGTCTGTTTTGGACCCTTTCTTATCTAGAAGTCTGTCACTTCCTTCTGTCGACTAGGCACGTTTTTTGGCTTTGTTTATGGGAGAAATATTTTACTATATTAAGGGTACCATGCAATAACCCCAGGAGAGCAATCTTAACGGTGCCGCCACCGTGCTCACTAGCGCTTAGGCCCATCAGCAGGAAACGAACGCAGAATACAAACTGTCAACATGGTTCTCTAAGAGAGGTCGTCTTTTTGTGCAGCTTATCCCAAACCAAACAATGTTAAGACTTTCGGCAAGCAGATGAAATATTGTGCTAATAACAAGGAAAACCAACGACATGCAGACAACAGAATAACAAATCAGTAATCGTTTCTCGTACGTTCATTATAATTGCGGAAAGATGGAAGGAATATATAATTTTACTGATTTCTTAAAAGATGCGTACACTGCAGTGCATAAGATGAAAGAATACAATCCATAAGAACGAAAAGATTTTTTTTCTTGTAACATAATGGTATTGTGTAAAATAGGTCAAAACGCATTAAAAAATTTTTTATTAATTTCACGGAGTAAATGCATAGTGATAGCTTGACAATTTTTATTCAAGACGAGGCAAAGTCGTACATGACTGTTGGTGCTCGCCACATCCTACCCCCTCTCCCTTTCCAAGATAAACACACTAACAAGAATGTCGAATGTGGAACAATACAGAACAACACTGATAATCTATGTACTGTTTCTCACGTGCACAAAATAGTTCCCACGCTGAATATCTTGTGCAAATATTCTTTTCAAGACTATCTGTGTCACTTAATTTCTATCTGCGGCTAGCTTAAATACTTAAGTTAGTAAGTGGTGAACCAGATACAAATATAAGTGAATAACTGTAAGGCTAACATCGGAAGACAGCTTACACTTTGACGTGCAACAAATCGTTAATACCGTTAGCTGTATTTAATACCATCACTAGCGGATCCTTACTACTGAATTATGGAACGTAGATGTTATGTAGATTCACTGGGAAACTCCCAAGATAGCGCGATTCATCTAAAGGGAGAGGAGGATTACAGAATTTTCCCCTGGTTGTTTCCTCAGCTTTTTGTCACCTGTCAAGGATGAGAGGCATAGAAATTTCACACGAGAATAGAGATTTCCAATAATCGCGACAATATCACAGAAATGCTGAACTAACTCTGTCGGGAAAGGTTTGAGCAAAATCTTTTAGCGTCAGAAAAAGAGAAAAGGAAGGTTTGAGCAACGTGACGTGGGCTCTAGGGCCAAGAGAGAGGAATGTGAAAGCATGGAGAGGAGGGAAACGGCCGTAGTTAGTTAAAGGAAGGTTACTCTTTTTGATAGTTATTCGAAACGAGCCAAGCAACATATTGCTTTCAACCAAATCAGCATCACCTAAAGAAAACGAGGAAAGAGGAGGAATATTTTACATAAACTGAAAAAGACTCGCTTCGCTTGATCTTTATTTTATTTTCTGAAAACATTCCAAATCACTCGAGATCACTCCAGAACATCGTAATAATGAACATAATAAGAAATCGTAAAAATGTTAGTACTTCTGACTCAAAAATACTCTTCAGTCCACTTACGTATTCAACAATGCTTTAGTCCGTGCCTCTACTTTTGCGTACATATCACCTAAAATCTGCTGAAATAATAACCGGAATTGGTAATATGATTGTGTCCCTCGTTGTCTATAATCATTAAGCGATGCGCATAAAATCCCTTCTAAGTCACTTTTCCATTCTTTTCTACATCAGTATTTCGGTTCACCTGCTTCAAATTGCAATAGTAACCGTCTTCCCTTGTATAAAAATTAACAGATACTGAAGTGCATCGTAAGAAACGATGCGTTTCTGCGATACGTTGCAATCCTTTTCTTCTTAGCTGGATAATGATATCAAGACCTGTGTACTCACTCTCTACGATTACAACGGCAATTTCATTTACCTGAGGAGGATTGAATACACTTTTGTGTTCGGATTCCATTTGATCCAGTACCGTTGAATACGTGAACCAGTCTGTTCTAGTTATGTAACATCTACTGTAGTTCTGCAATGATTTCCCCTCTCAGTCCGCTTAAACAGGGTGTCTCAGGGGGAATGGCCAATAACCAAAGACAGGTCAGCAGCGATGACTTAAAAAAAGAACTTCATATGGAAATACGCCTTATTCCAAATGGTTTTCGAGATAGAACACATTTAATGTACATTGTTATTTATTTTCAGTATTACTCAATACACTGTCAGCTTTACATATGTAGACGCGAACAAACATTCCAACACGCTTTTTACAAAGTATCACTTAAAAAACAAGTATTTTTAACACAATCGTCTGTCACAATATCGCACACACCACATTACAGTTCTGCACTTCTCATCTCACAGTGAGTGTTCGAATATCCAACCCAGAAGTTCATCTCGCGTTTTCACCTTTCGTTTGTATGTCTCAGACTTCATCCAATCCCATAAACAAAAATCTAATGGCCCGAGGTCAGACAATCTTGGTAGCCAGTTAATACCGCTACTACGACCAGTCCAGCGATTTGGATGGCTGAGATTTTCCCTCACACGTCTGGTAAAATGTGGAAGGGTCCCATCATGCTGGAAATACTTCGCAGTCCGCGTAGTCAAAGGAACGTCCTGAAGTTGTTCGACAGAATTTTTCCAAAAAATGCAAGTAATTCTGTCCCGTCATTTGATCTTCTAAAATGACTGGACTTATCAACATTTTACCAACCATGCCGCGCAAAACACTTACCGGAAAACGAACCTGGAAATTAGTTTGCATTGTAGCGTATGGATTTTCCTGCGACCATCGATTATTACTATGTGTGTTGCTGGATCCATTCCGTGTAAATGTCCCTCCATCAATGAATAGTATTAATGGATGCAAATGACTTTGGTCAATTAAGTAACGGTAAAAGTCAAGTCGAGTGCATTGTTGCCAATATGAAGATTGTGGACCGCTGTATGTGAAATGGGTACAAGTTTCCGGAATGTAATGTTCGCCATACACGTGTTCGTGGACACTGAAAATCGCCATGTGCTTGTAATAGGACTATGCTGCTTTTCCTGCACACGTCCTTGAACTACACTTTCAGAAGAAAAACGGGAAGTTAGCAGAATACCTGTTTCAAGCAATACGCTGAGAACTTTGGTAAATACGGAACGGTCAGGAGTTTGAGGTGTCTGAACGCGCTGGCGTTATCCTTCGACAGCAGCAGGAGCACTACTGTCGCAGAAAACATACACCATATCTGCATATTTTGCGTTAGTGTAGATGCGTGGCATTTTAGCCAACGCGTGTACGAACAAAATTACCGATGATTCTCTCTGATATACTCTCAAACTCTCGCACTACAACCAAAACCATTAAATGTGTTCTATCTCGGAGACCATTCGGAACAGGGCATACGTCCATATGTTTTTTGTGCTTCAAACGAGCGTCCCTGCCACGTCCCTGAGTACTGACTATTCCTTATGGAACGTCCTGTATTTGCGCAACGTTGATCGAGTTCCGCTTGTTCGTCGCCAACGAAATATACGTGCAAAAATTTATAAGGTAACGAAATATACGTGCAAAAATTTATAAGGTACGGTTGACAATGGTAACAATGATCTGACTCTATGACGGACTTTTCCTTTAATTGAAAACACAGACATGAACTGATGTTATTTACCGCTGATGGAAGTAGCACCAAATTATGTCACTGGAAAGCATTGTAGGCTCTCGTATTTTGTGTAAAACGTTTTGATTCCTTTGTTTCTCCAACCAAGTAATGAAATAATTCTGATGAAGGAACCTTCAACGGTGCGAATCAAATTTTTCCGCTTATGCAACACATTCCGTTATTTATCTACAAAATTTATTGGCACAGCAGAACTCACACACTTGATCCATTTTACCAATGACAACGTATTTGTGTTTGTTGTACTTAACACTTCAGTACGATCGTAACGGAATGCTTTACTTGTCAAACCTTAATCACTACTACTACTACTACTACTACTACTACTATTACTACTACAACTTTGCACTTTTCATACACTAATGTTTTACTCACGTGCTTACGAACATTTTCTTTCAGGAACTTCGCTCATTTTAACTCAATTTTGTTTCTTCAGCAGTTTCACAATGTCAACTTTCTGGCTGTCTCACTCGATTCTACCCTGAAATTTCATCTCGTTGTTCATCGATTAAATTTTTTCTCAGTCCAACCATTCTCTTCCGTTATGAAGCTAAACGTGCCTCTCGCTCCTCATCTGTTTCATTTCCTCGCTATTCTTTTTGTTTCACGCTTTTCACCACTGGCAAGATTTCCTTCTGTTTTACGTATTGGGATCCTATTAAATGTTAATATTGCTTAGCACATTAAAATTGCACTTAATGCACTCTTCACTACCTTAATCAATTCACTTTCATTTAAATTTATTTCAGTTTCTGTCACTTTTATTTTTACTTTGTCCGCTCAAACTGATTTCGAGAAGTGTACTGAGCTTTTCGGGTCGCCATCATATATGATGGACCAAGGAAAAATGAAAGTGACAGAAAGCGAAATAAATATATACATGTATCTGAGTTTGAACGTAGCTCCACAACAGGATATGAAACATTCGAGAACACTCTCGAACCTTCTGCAAGATTCTTCAACATTCTGGCCAGTCTCGGCCACTTCGTCACTCGATTTGCAACTGTTTCAGTGACTGACCGTAAGATATTTGAGTACTGAACAGTATGTTGATTCGGGAATCTGTTCGTATAATTTAACGCGAAACGCACTAGCTTATGGGAGAGGAGGTGAATGGGACCCGGGTCGCATCCGGTCTGTTCCACCGACAAGTACAGAGTGTGATTTTTAGATTGTTCACCACGCAAACAGTTGAAATTTACACGTGGAATGACCACATAAAACAAACTGTAGAAAAAGGAGATGCGAGGCTGAGATACCTTCGGAATATCTTAAGTATATGAAATCGACAGGCGACAGAAATGGCTTACAGAACATATATTCGACCGATTGTTGAGTGTTTGTGTGAGATTCTTATCAGTTTGTATTAATTTGGAAAAGAGAGAGAGAGTATCCAAGACGGAGCGGCGCATTCGCGGCGAGATAGTTTATTCGACGCAGGTGTTCTACATGTATTACTTACACCGACAACGTCGTATGAAATGACCACGACGGCTAAATCACAGAAATTAGAACTTAAGACGGAGGTTATCGGCAGAGCCGTTCTTCCCGAGCACCATTCTTGAGTGGAACAGGAAAGGGGAACTATGAGAGTTGTACCAGAAGTACCCTCCGCCACATATCACAGAGCGTTCTGCGAAGTGCAGAGCACCAAGCGGGTTAGCACAGTGATTGGCACACTGGTCTCTCACTCGGAATGTCGACGGTCCAAGCCGCGTCCGGCCATCCTGATGTAGGTTTTCCGCGATTTGCGTAAATTACTTACGGCAAATGCCGGGATGGTTCCTTCGATAGGTCACGGCTGCTTTCCTTCTCCGCCCTAGCCCTATCATGACTTGTACCCTTTCTCTAATGGAATCGTTGTCGACTGAAGTTAAACACTAATCTCCTCTCCTCCTCCTCTTCTCCTCCTCCTCCTCCATCTCCCGTAGGCTAACTGACGACTGTGGCGGCGCGGAGGGCTTCCGATCACACGGTTCAAACAAATAAGTTGCCAAAACATGAAATAGACAGAACCCCATCAGCACGCGACAACGCAACAACTGGAGGGGAGTAGGAGTAGGAGGAGGATCTGCTGATTCAGAATTATGCATAAGTATATGACAGTTTCTCTTTGCTTCCATTATTCTAAAATAAAATAGGAAAGCAGTAAAACTGTACTGGTACTGCCCTCCTTTACAAGGCCTGGATTGGGATAAATGCAGTAAAAGGATTAGTGAGAAGTAAATACGGAAATTTATCTCTGCTCTCAAACGTCTTTCCAGTCCCCTTGACAGGAACAGAGCAGAATTTTCACGAGCAAAAAGGGCAAGATATCCGACTACATGGTCGTGAATGCAAGCGGATAATGAATAACGCAGCAAGTTTTCTTCGCAGACAGAAGGAAACGTGTGTCGGTGGGCGCCGCACACAGCCGTCAGGGGTAAGGGGTAGGCAGGCGTCAGGGCGGTTCTTAGCGCCGGCAACGCACGAGCGCGGACCGCGCCGCGCCGCGCCGGCGGGGTGGGAGCGCGAGCACGCACTAGCGAATCAGCATCGGGCTGTGACAGAGTGCCGAAAGCTTAATTGCGAAATCCGGCCGACATTTTCATTATGCCAACATCTCTCATCCCCCTCGGGTGCTCGGGCGCATATACGCATGCAGAGCGTACGGCGATCAAAAAAGCACGAAAAAAAGTCCGTCTCCCTACAAACAGGAACATATCAATAGACTTATTAAACTGGTTCATATCGTTCGAAAATGCAATCTACCTCATAAATGTCTGTTTGCATGTAATTTTAAGTAACATAAAAAACAAATTAGCAACACGAGTTGCCCGTTTATGGAAGTTCCATTTGTAAAACAGGTTTTAATAATATGCAAATGCATGACAGCGGACTTGAGCGGCGCTCGCTTCTCCCCGGTAAAATATACGCGGCATCGCGGGTGACTGCTCCGCTCGGAAAATGGACGCCGGCAGTGTGGCGCAGGGGGTGGGGGTGGAGCTGAGGGGGCGGGCAGACGCGTGACCCGGCAGTGACCGGCGCCCGCCGGAGGGTGCAGCGCCACTTCCTCCCACCTGGAGTCACCACCTTACCGCGGTGATCTCAAGGCAGTGTTTCTTAATCATCGCATCCTGTGCTTCCACTAAATACTGCGAAAGCACTACAACTATCTATGGCACATACTTTCGACTAACCCAATTAATTGCTCTTCGCCGCATGAAAACACCTTAAATCCATCTGATTCGTCCAAATCCTATAGGTGTGTGTGTGTGTGTGTGTGTGTGTACATTACGCGAGACACAAACCATAACCATGAACCATACGCTGTTTATCACGACAGGACTAAGTGGTTCTGTAGCTGAATGTATTACAATGTGGAAAATAACCAGGACCGCATTTAAGTTTTTACAAAAACAACGAAAGAAAAACTTCTTCCTTCATGTTTTTCTACTGTACAGAAAGGTATTTGCCTTTAAAATTTATGTACCTAAATATGTGTTCGAACCAACTAGGGGAACAATTTTCTTTCCACTCTGATGCTGCTAACTCAAAAATAGCCTTCTGAAAGGCCACTGTGGCCGAGCAGTTCTAAGTCGCGCTAGTACGGTCGCAGGTTCGAATCCTGCCTTGGGAATGGTTGTGTGTGATGTCCTTAGGTTAGTTAGGTTTAAGTAGTTCTAAGTTCTAGGGGACTGATGTTAAGTCCCATAGTGCTTAGAGCCATTTGAACCATCTCTGAAAGGACTCAACAGTATCCTGCGCTGCCGAAGAGCGCTGTCCACGACACCTTGGTTATGTGACATAAGACACCAAGAAGAAGTTGTTAGGCAATAAGCCATAGCCATGTGAACACGGATAATGAGACATTAATTCTATGTTTTTCTCCGTCGAGCAGCCGATTTTATCATGACGGCGAAAATGCGACGTTTTCGATTGTTTTTCCTGGTTTCATTTACGAAACAGACACAAACATAATGATATACACCGTTCACCATTAACAGTTCTTCGGTCCTGTGAAACGACGGTCACGGCATGTCCGGTATAAGAAACATGTTGTTCTCCTCGAAAAGCTTTATACAAGAGCCACTAGTGTTGGAATATTCGAACGATAGACTGTTGTTTACTTTTTCATACGAAAATACTGTCCGTTATGAGATATAAAATTTTTCACTTTATTTGCTATTGGCCAATTTTAGACTTTTTAGTCATTACCAGGCAACAGTGAGATTCAAATCAGTCCATCAGCCCACATGTCTCAAGCGTATTTTATATGAATCTTTATATGAAACTTGCAACTAACAGCCGAATCGAAAAACTTCAACAAGCGTTGAAAGCTTCTTAAGAATGTAGTTTTCCTGGTGAGTATCAAACAAAAATAGTTACAAAGATACTATTACTCTTTTCACATTCACTTCTGGAAAAGAGTTTAGAATCTACAGATCACTAAAAACCTAGCTGTCGAAATGGCGCGCGTCAACACTCAACTCCTGTGACTACATGCCTCGAAATCCGCTAGTTGTCAAACTGGCAAACGAGGTTTAAAAATTCTTATTCCGTATGTTCGACGATGTTGATGTCATAAACTTGGCTGACAGTTATCAGTAACTACAAAATAATTTTATTTCACGAAGGAATCAGGTATACCTAACAGTTGTGAAGGCAAAGTGTTTGTTCTTTACCGATATGGAATATACATTTCCATTTGCAACAGGTACCAATGTTTAATTGCTGAAGAAGCGTAACTTGTAAACGAGTAAAGAATAAATACTCACCATTTTCAAATGTTGGGTGTACCTGACTACTTCGTCTAATCAGTATACTGATGCAATTATAGTAGGCCCTGGAAAAGTTGGGCGGCCATGCCAGAGGAGAAGCTCGGTGTTGAGGCAGACAGATATGTCACTGTGAGGCGAGGGGGGCGTTTGTTTGTCTTTCCATGTCGGCAACTGGTAGGCATGCGTGCCTCGTGCCGATCAGTTTCTATGATACAATTTTCAACTGGTAGTGACATGGATTCGCGAATGCACCTTATACAGACGGTAACTTTCAGGCGCGGTACATACCTGAAGCAAAGAATATGACATTAAATGAGTAGGAGAAAAATGACGTTCAAAACAGTAAACATTTGTGATCGCTTGTCATATTGCGTAATGCATTTAAATATAAGTACAATGATTGTTTTAAATCACTTTATCATCCGCTGAGACAGACAACACGACATTTCAACAGGCTGTTACAGTGTCACAACTTTGGAGCCGCTGCAGGTGGCAGCAGTGTGAAAGAGAGAACAGTCGGCATGAAGTATTCCGAATCGTACCTACTTTAACGATCAATACTTTTGAGGCCAGGCGAATTCATCGCGCTCTTAGTATATCTAGTGTATTACCCACTAATTTATGTATCTCCAAATAAATAATTAGATCGATATACTATGCGGCCCGTGGTGCTGCTCGACAGTCAGTACTGGCTCTTGAGCAAAAACGTTTAGCGACAATGCTCTACAGGATCTGATCATCAATGAGAGTTGCAGAATAAAAACAGTCTTGGTTGCGAAGTTATTTAATATCAATTTACGCGCTAGTGTTTACAAGGCCATTGATAATACTGATATCGGTACTAGGGCTAAGGAGAAAAATAAAGTGAAGGTAAAAGCCATTGCTTCCCATGCTGTCCTTGATAGTCTGTGTTTTTGCAAGTGGTATTTTGAATTTTTCCTTTATAAAGGACGAATACTTTTGTCATCGTACTGGATGGCTCACCGAGGCTATTGTTCGCTGTGACTTCATAACTTATCGTATTTTGAATACGGATATTGGTACACCTTATTTTTATTGTACGATGCGTTTTGTATTGCGGACTCGGGGAAGTCGTAAGGTAGATCGAGACGAAGCTATTTGTGTGTGTTGTAGATACGAGGGTGGGTCAAATGAAAACTTTACAAGCCGGCCGTGGTGGCCGAGCGGTTCTAGGCGCTACAACCTGGTACTGCGCGACCGCTACGGTCGCAGGTTCGAATCCTGCCTCGGGCATGGATGTATGTGATGTCTTTAGGTTAGTTAGATTTAAGTAGTTCTAAGTTCTAGGGGACTGATGACTTCAGATGTTAAGTCCCATAGTGCTTACATCCATTTGAACCTTTTTTTTTTTTTTTTTGAAAACCTTACATTTGTAAAAACGAATCAAAATTTCGCGCCGTTGTCCTGTAAGTTGGTAAGCGTGCTATAAACAGCGTGCAGAATGGCCTGTGGGTGGCAGCATAGTGCAGATGCACACACAGCGTCGCAGTATCTGTATAAAGATGGCCGCCCCACTTGCGACTAGCACCAGGGAAGAACAGCGTTCTGTTATTCGGTTTTTGCGTAGTGAAGGTGTGAAACCTATTGAAATTCATCGACGAATGAAGGTTCAGTACGGTGATGCATGTTTGTCACAGCAGCAAGTCTACGAATGGAGTAGGAAGTTCGCAAATGGTGTGACTTCAGTGGAAGATGCTCCTCGTCCAGGTCGGGCACAACGAGTTGTGACTCCACAGAACATTGCACCAGTTGAAACCGTAGTGAAGGAAAATCACCGAGTGACACTGAATGACATTGCAGCATGTTTGCAGATTATTCATGGGTCAGCACACCACATTGTGCATGATGTGCTCCAGTTTCACAAAGTGTCTGCAAGATGGGTGCCACGGCAGCTGACTCCTGAAATGAGAGAACGACGTGTTGGTGCTTGTGAAGAACTTCTTCGGCGCTTGAAACGAGAAGGTGATGGATTCCTTGCAAGAATCGTTACTGGGGATGAAACCTGGGTTCACTTCCACCAACCGGAAACGAAGAGAGCGAGCAAGGAATCCAAAGTAGTTTCGAACAGAACCATCAGCAGGGAAGGTTATGATGACTCTCTTTTGGAACGAAAAAGGCGTCATTTTGGAGCATTACATGCCTAGAGGGACCACGGTCACCAGTGCATCATACACAGATCTCCTAAAAAATCATCTGCGGCCTGCAATCAAATCAAAGCGACGTGGACTGCTGTCAGCAGGTGTCCTTTTGCAACATGACAATGCAAGGGCCCACACTGCCCGTACAACAGTTGCATCAATCACAGACCTGCATTTTGAGTGTCTCCCTCATCCACCATGTTCACCAGATTTTGTCCCAAGTGATTTCCATATGTTTGGACCACTCAAAGACGCAATGGGAGGAAAGAAGTTCCGTTCTGATGAAGAGGTACGCCACGCGGTGCATGAATGGTTGCGCGGACTACCAAAAGAATTTTTTTTCTAAAGGAATTTATGCACTTTGTAAGCGCTGGAGGACTTGCACTGAGCGTGGGGGAGATTATGTTGAAAAGTGATACAGCTTTGTACCACTTCTACACAATAAATAATATTTTAAAATATTTAAGGTTTTCATTCGACTCACCCTCGTATATCCAGTTACTGTTGCGTCCATTTTCTATTTATATGGCTTATGACGTGTAGGTTTCATATCCAGCTAATTTTCAATCTGGTGATGCCCCATAAGGGCGAAACGTATCGCATTCAAGACTGAAATAATTCGAAACTAGTTGCTATAGCACCCTGCCACAATGGAATGGGATTATTTGCATCAATGAGTGGTTTCAGGTAGCTGTGGCACACCTGAAGAAACTTATGAGCTCTCTTCTTCGCCTAACTGACGGCATTATAAAGGCCACAGGCATTACACGGTTTTGGTATGATGCCCCCTGGGGGTGGCCGAATATTTTTTTTTTGTCCGGCGTACTTTTGTTTTCAAGCAAAAAGCGTAAGAGGGAAGTCAGCAGGAAGTGAGGAGCTAGTCGGATCCTTAAAGGTGGGCACCACGCCCTTGGCTGGGTCGCGGCGCTAACTCACCGTCTGTGCGCTCTGTGGTGACGCCGGAGGGGTGAGAGAGAGAGAGTGGGAAGGGGAGGGGGGGTGGAGGTGGGGGGAGGGTGTTAGCGAAAGATAGCAGCGGAGGACGTCGAGGGCAATGCATTGGGGCCCCTCCCACGGGCAATTAACAGCAGTAGGTGAGGGCGGTTTAAAACATGTTAACTGCCCACTAAAAGGAGCCGGGAACAGCGGGCACGCACGCGAAAACTCCATTGAAACAATCATAAACACGAGCGGCGCTCGCCAGAATCAATGGCGGAGGCGTTGCAGGCGAGCCTGCAGCGCGAAAAGATTCTCCGCCGCAGTCACACCACTGCGCAGCACAACTGCCTGTGCGCGTGCTGAGCAGTGTATACCGGAGGGACAGGTCCGCCGCTCACAACTCGCGGCCTTGTGGTCGCCTAACAGGTTCCAAAAATACACCCGAATTATAATTCCCGGCCGCGCGGATAAAGAGCCTTACTCACGCTCTCTAAATAATTTAAACGACGGCGTTATTTTATCAGCCGTGTAATAGCGTAAGATGTCGCTCCGAGAATAGATCTCCGAGGAGGGAAAAAAAAATTAAAATAAACATTCGGCGTATAAATACGCCGCAGCGACGGCGCGCCGATATTATAATAAAAAAAAAAAAAGACGCGTCGCACAGATATTTATCGCGCAGTCCCCATTGTCGAAAGTATTTTAATTTTAAATATCGCTTTACATTTAAATTATTAATGTACGTGTGTGCGTGGCCGGGCGGGGTTATTGTGTTTATCAGGAACTGGCGGGCGGCCGTGGCCGCGACAGGTATTAATGTGGCGACGCGTGTTATGTGGACTGCGTTTAATTATAGCGCAGAATGCACAGTCATCCGGCGATCCCGCGCCACGTCATCGCGCCGCGCAGCGCCCGCCGCCCTGATGCTTTATCTGCTTATTGTGTCGCCGTCGGTCGGAAGTGAAAAAAAAAGAAAGAAACGAAAATACAAGCAGGCATGCGTGGCGAAGAAACGGTGGCGTGGGAGCACCGCGCACAGGTGGAGAGGGGGAGAAGGAACAGAAACTGAGGTCGAAGAAATAAATGGAAATCAATTACTCAGTTTCTCTGGCGACGTGTGCGTCATAATACATGCGTAATGACATGCCTTTGTCTAACTTCTTCCTTAGTATGTTTAACAGAACTTGATTTCAGATTGAAAATCTATACTTGTTCAGAATGGTACGACATGCAGTAACAAATTTTTAAATACCACTCCAATATTACACTGAGATGACAAAGTCCATGGTATAGCGATAAGCACATATACGGACACCAGCAGTATGGCGTAGACTAGGTATAAAAGGGCATTGCGTAAGCGGAACTGTCATATGCACTCAGATGATTCATGTGAAAGGCTTTCAGACGCGATTACGACCGCACAACGGGAACGGCAGTTGGAGCTAGATGCTTGGGACATTCCATTTCGGAAACAGTTAGGCAATTCAATATTCCGGGATCCACAGTGTCAAGAGTGCGCCAAGAATACCAAACTTCAGTATTACCTCGCACCACGGACAACGCAGTGGCCGACGAACTTCACTTAACTACCGAGAGCAGGGCGTCCGCATAGGGTTGTTAGTGCTAACAGACAAGCAACCATTCGTGAATTAACCGCAGAAATTAGCATCGGATGTACGAAGAATGTATCCATTAGGATAGTGCGGCGAAATCTAACGTTAACGGGCTATGGAAGGAGACGACCGACGCGAGTGTCATTGCCTACAGCATGACACTGCACGCAGCGTCTCTCCTGGGCTCGTGACCACACCGGTTGGACCCTAGTCGACTGAAAACCGTGGCCTGGTGGGATGAGTCCCCACATCAGTTGGTAAGAGCTGATGGTAGGGGTTCGAGTGTGGCCCAGACCCCACGAAGCCAAGGACCCACGTTGCCAATGAGGCACTGTGCAAGTTGGTGGTGTCTCCATAATGGTGTGGGCTACGTTTACATGGAATGGAATGGGTCCTCTGGTCCAACTGAACCGATCGTCGACTAGAAATGGTTATTTTCGACTACTCAGAGGGCGTTTGCAGCCATTCATGGAGTTCAGTTTTTGTGGGGGACAATGTGCCACGTCACCGGGCCACAATTGTTCGCGACTGTGTTAAAGAACATTCTGGAGCTTCGAGCGAATGATATGGACACCCAGATCGCTTGATATGAGTCACATCGAACATTTATGTGACGTAATCGACAGGTCATTCTGCACAAAATCCTGTACCGGTAACATTTTCGGAGGTATCCCAAGACTCTCGTCACCGCAGTGTACTTTTTGTTTGTCTCCAGGTAATGTCCCCAGTTCTGGTGTGCATTGAACTCCTCGCGCCAGGATACCATAAGACGCAGCTACAGGCCCCAGCACAAAATGGCGCCGCACAGTGATGACGTGTAAATATGCTGCTCCATTTTGGTTTTTCCATCTTTCTGCGCGCTGCTGTATTGTCCTGGGGGAATGCGAAGAACCTGGTTGTTGTACGTTGTCTGAAAATAAAATGCTCCACAACAAAAGATTGAATTCTGGTATTGTATGTTTTGCTTTAATGGTAAACGTTTACTCATTGGGTAGTGCATGAATTGATGCACATTTTGAGATTTAATTGTGCATGGAACTGCTAGCTTCATATTACAAGAGTGTAAACAGATTTTGGAAGAAAGGGGGAGGGAGCGACGAAGGGCGCAGTCGGGTTGGACGAATTCAAGCAACTTGCTGAAAAAATCTTTTAGAAACGAACGAACTATAGAATGTGCTGTTATCTCATACCCCTTCCGCTCCCCACGAACCATTCCCCATCGTTTTCGTAACTGAGTACCGGCCGGGTGACCAGATTGGGCGAAATTTTGCTGCTTGGGACACTAATGATAGAATATTGAGCAATTTTTTTTTAATGCAACCATTTGAGCAATATTTTAGTTGATCAGCGCGAATTTTGGCCGTCACAAACAAATCCAAGTCTGTTTTTATGCACTCATGTCAATTTAAAGTTATCTGGAATTACATTTACCGCTCCGCTACCTTGCGAAATATTGAAATACTGCAAGCGCATAGTTCTACCAGCCTCCAAACGACGACTCAATTGCTAACATTAAACTGCTATAGATAGGTAATTGGGCTACAAGTTGTACAACTTTGCTTCCGCCGTTTTTCTCCCCAACACTTGAGGCTTTAATGAAACAAATTGGTTTCACATGTATCATACGAAGTTTTTTCCATCGCTGGCCACTACTTTCTCCCATCTTTCGGGCAGTGTACGACTCCCGCGTCGAAAAAATTTTTCATCTTTGGAAGCGATCGACGAATCGATCCATTTTGTGACTTCTTCATGAGATCGGAAGTGTTAGTCAGCTAGGCCAAGCGCCATTAATCTAAACAGGTCAGAGGAAGCAATGTCTGGAGAATGCAGCGGATGGGGTAGAACTTCCCATTTTAATGTTTCGAAGTACGTTTTGACCTCTTTTGCAACGTGGGGTCGAGCGTTGTCGTGCTGCAAAATCACTTTATCGTGCCTCTCGCTGTATTGCAGCCGTTTAACTTTTAATGCTCTGCTCAAACGCATTAATTGCGTTCGATAATGAGCACTTGTGATTGTTTCACTTGGTTTTAGCACCCCGTAGTATACGACGCCGAGCTGGTCCCGCCAAATGCAGAGCATGATCTTGGAGCCGTGAATATTCGGTTTGGCCGTCGACGTGGAAGCATGGCCGGGATCTCCCCATGATTTTTTGCGTTTAGGGTTATCTTAATGATCCCATTTTTCGTCCCCGGTCACAATGGGATGCAGAAATACCTTCCGTTTTTGCCTCTGAAGCAACTGTTCAGAAACTCACAAACGCCGTTCAACGTCTCTTGGTTTCAGCTCACAGGAGACCCAAGTTTCTTCTTTCTGAATCTTGCCCAGAGCTTGAGACGTTTTGAAATGGCTTGCTGTATCACCGTCACTAATCAATTCTTCTTGATTTGACGCGAGTCTTCACTCAGCAATGTCTCCAATTCTGCATCTTCGAAAACATTCTCTCTTCCACCACTACGCCGGTCTACGACGTTAAAATCACCGTTCTTGAAGCGTTGAAAACACGTACGACACGTTCTTTCACTAATAGCGTCCTTACCATACGTACTAGAGAGCATTCGATGAGACTCAGCCGCTGTTTTCTTCATATTGAAACAAAACATTAACACTTCCCGCAAATGACGAGAATTAGGATAGTAAACTGACATTTTTAATCATGAACAACTTTATGATGCAGACACAAATCGACTAATGTTTGAATGAGGTTATGTTGACCGAGGTCCAAGCTAATTGCCTGACGTCTGTTATTTGTTTCTTTCGACCGCTACTTACGGTTGTCGCCACCTATCGGCAAACGGCGGCAGCAAAGTTGTACACTAGTAGCGCGTACATATTTTTGAGTTACCATAACGCTTGAAGACGTATCAAAATCGGTTTTCCTCGTCTTTCTTGTTACAAACTTATCCTCAATTAGAAACTATCACAACAGCACACATCACAAAAACAATAAACGGTAGCACTTGCGGTAAAGTCAACACCAAGAAAGAACTGAACTGATTAACAAAACAGCAACCGATCTCAAGCAAGGCCAACACTCGGTCTTGGGTAAAGTAGGGATGGGCGATAGCCGACATTTCTGTGGATGTACAGATTGTTTAAATCTTTCGTTGGCCTTGCTGACTATCGGAACGACGTATCCCTTTTTCGTTACATCACTGAAAATAAAAATATCTCTCTGTATTTCTTCAACTACTAAACTACTGCCTGGTACTTCAGGATATGCGCTGTCAGCATATCCCTTGTTTTCAACAAGCTGGGCCATTAAGAATCTTACTTCCCTGCGCCTATTGAGCAACTATTTGATTTATCCATTTAATCTTCTGCATTCTTCTTTCGCACCAGAATTCAATGATTCTATTATTTTCTTGTCTATTGTTTACTGTTCATGTTCCACTTTCATATAAGGCCATACTCCAGACAAATACTTTCGGGAAAGAATTCTTAAAGTTTAAATTTTTATTAGATTTAATACCTTTGTCCTTTTTGTAAATGCGTTTCTTGCTACACTTAAGAGATTAGAAGTAACTAAGCAGTATAGCGAGCGGAAGGATACGTAAAGCTCTCGTCCACATGTATGCAATGAAACACACTGGATTCACAACGCACTTGTACGATAAATGAAGGAAGATTAGGGTTTAACGACAAATGGCACAGTCACAGTCAACAATACAAGCTTCGTCACAGAATCTAAAAATTTTTCTGATTTCCATGAACACTACACATACCTTACGCCGTTTAAGTGTTAACGCATCTGCTGCAATAGTGTCAGTCGCACTCAGAAAAGTTTTTAGATTTTGTGACGAAGCTTGTATGATTGATTAATGTGACTGTACCATCTATATACGCAATAACACGAATGCACCGGATTCACTGACGTCTGAAGACGGTCACAGCTGACAGAAATTAATTACACTCCTGGAAATGGAAAAAAGAACACATTGACACCGGTGTGTCAGACCCACCATACTTGCTTCGGACACTGCGAGAGGGCTGTACAAGCAATGATCACACGCACGGCACAGCGGACTAGAGATGGGGGATCCGCTCTTGAACTAATTCATAGAGTTGAATCTTTCAAAGGAGTGAACAATCAGTGATTCAGAAAAAAAGAACGGTAGCTCCAAACGTTTCCCACTGCAGAGAGAGAGAGAGAGAGAGAGAGAGACGGAGCATATCAGCAGCGCCTCTGCTGGTCAGAGCACAGTGCACGCCACACAACACAGCCAGCGCCTGCCTCTGCCCGGCTTCTACCTTGGCTGCCTGCATTGTGCAGTGCCCCATTGGATTTTGTGTTTCACATATGCCGTGCCGTCTCTGTGCGTCGTCTGCCGCGTGGAGTGTCTGGCGCACCTTAACTTCACATCGCACTCTGTCGGCGATCGTTTCAGTCGCACGTCCTGTCCTCTGGGCAGTTGATACGAGCAACAGGACAGAGAGCCACCTAGCGGATAACATAGGAACTACTTGCAACAACCTGCTCGCAAGGGAACGGACGATTTGTCTCAGAGTGGGTGAGTTCACCGCTCCCCCCCACCCTCGGAACTCGCCGCTCAACGCTCACCCCACCGTCTCGACTCTAGCCAGAGCGTCGAACAAAGCGACTCAGGTGTCACTCTGGTCTCTGCGGTCTTAGCTCACGCAGTAATACAGCTCGCGGCTCGACCTGCACGACTCAGCGCCTCTGCATCGGAGTTCGTCCCTACTGGATATTGTTCTTCGTAGTAATACCGCTATGTATATTACATTATTATGTTATGTATACATCAATTGTTTTTATTTTATGTTTATTTGTTTAAACTGATTAGATTAGGTTCCTGATGACTCCTCTTACTATAGGATTTTTATTATGGACACTCGAATTTACGCTTTAATTACGAGCGAACCGATAAACATATCGCAAAATGTGATACACCAATATTTTCCTTGTTTTATTCTGCGTAAGGCTATATGCAGCACTTTCGTTTTACAGTCAAATTTCTATTTTTTTTTTCTTATTCTGGTACGGATTTTGCGACTTTAGGCTTCTTCGGAAGGAAACGTTCACTTCAAAAATATATGGCTTGCGATGTATTTGTATGAGGTTAATGAAATTTTAATACATTATAGCCAAATATATTGTTAATGTAAATCTCAAGTTACAACATTTTCCGATCACCCAAAAAACCACGATAGTGCAAAATAAATCAATAATCAAAAACTTTGTCATATCATCGAAATTTCAATAAACAATACAAAATTCTTACTCATTATCTGTGTTACTTCAAAATAGGATCAAATAAGATCAAAATACAGGTATAGTTTTGGAATAAACCAAGTTTAAAGGGCAATGTGCCTTCCATTTATTTTCTATTGTAAATGAGTGGTGAGTCATGAAAAAGAGCTAATTCATTTCAGGGAGTGAACAGTTCTGATCCTGAAAAGAACAGTTTTGCCCATCTCTACAGCGGACACACCAGGAACCGCGGTGTTGGCCGTCGAATGGCGCTAGCTGCGCAGCATTTGTGCACCGCCGCCGTCAGTGTCAGCCAGTTTGCCGTGGCATACGGAGCTCCATTGCAGTCTTTAACACTGGTAGCATGCCGCGACAGCGTGGACGTGAACCGTATGTGCAGTTGACGGACTTTGAGCGAGGGCGTATAGTGGGCATGCGGGAGGCCGGGTGGACGTACCGCCGAATTGCTCAACACGTGGGGCGTGAGGTCTCCACAGTACATCAATGTTGTCGCCAGTGGTCGGTGGAAGGTGCACGTGCCTGTCGACCTGGGACTGGACCGCAGCGACGCACGGATGCACGCCAAGACCGTAGGATCCTACGCAGTGCCATAGGGGACCGCACCGCCAGTTCCCAGCAAATTACGGACACTGTTGCTCCTGGGGTATCGGCGAGGACCATTCGCAACCGTCTCCATGAAGCTGGGCTACAGTCCCGCACACCGTTAGGCCGTCTTCCGCTCACGCCCCAACATCGTGCAGCCCACCTCCAGTGGTGTCGCGACAGGCGTGAATGGAGGGACGAATGGAGACGTGTCGTCTTCAGCGATGAGAGTCGCTTCTGCCTTGGTGCCAATGATGGTCGTATGCGTGTTTGGCGCCGTGCAGGTGAGCGCCACAATCAGGACTGCATACGACCGAGGCACACAGGGCCAACACCCGGCATCATGGTGTGGGGAGCGATCTCCTACACTGGCCGTACACCACTGGTGATCGTCGAGGGGACACTGAATAGTGCACGGTACATCCAAACCGTCATCGAACCCATCGTTCTACCATTCCTAGACCGGCAAGGGAACTTGCTGTTCCAACAGGACAATCCCGTGCCACCCAACGTGCTCTAGAAGGTGTAAGTCAACTACCCTGGCCAGCAAGATCTCCGGATCTGTCCCCCATTGAGCATGTTTGGGACTGGATGAAGCGTCGTCTCACGCGGTCTGCACGTCCAGCACGAACGCTGGTCCAACTGAGGCGCCAGGTGGAAATGGCATGGCAAGCCGTTCCACAGGACTACATCCAGCATCTCTACGATCGTCTCCATGGGAGAATAGCAGCCTGCATTGCTGCGAAAGGTGGATATACACTGTACTAGTGCCGATATTGTGCATGCTCTGTTGCCTGTGTCTATGTGCCTGTGGCTCTGTCAGTGTGATCATGTGATGTATCTGACCCCAGGAATGTGTCAATAAAGTTTCCCCTTCCTGGGACAATGAATTCACGGTGTTCTTATTTCAATTTCCAGGAGTGTACATAGTAAGTTAACTTTTGTGTACCATGACTGGACTTGTATATTTCCTTGATCGCTGTGAAACCTTACTGGGTATACGTCGCATCACGTAAATCACGGATAGCCTAAATCTGAATGGCCTCTTGAATACGAAACCACAGTCTTACTATTGCGCCGTCTCGTTTTCTTTTTGTGTACTCATTAAAGTACACGTACGAAAAAAAATCGTTATATTCGTTCTTTGTAGCTCTTGTTCATCGGCCCAGTTATATCTTTTAGCGGGCAGTTTTCAGTTGCAATGGAATTTACCATTATGCAAAGTAAAGTTTTTCACAGAGCAGTTCGTGATTGTATGATTTTATCTGCTGCCACTGCTCTTACAATTGTTCTACTGTTTTTTTCCCTCGTGCCTTTGTACCGCATCTGTGCAGGGTCGGCATGGTTAACGGATTTTGCATGATTAATCTATGATGTGTGGCCAGATGTCCTTCCTGTCGCCGCCCCGTAACCCCCTCCCCCATGGCGGAATATGAGTACTCCAACTGTCTTCGTGCCGTGTTATTCATGTGATAGTAGGCGAAAGTTTTCTAAATGTTTGCGAATCGTGTAACTCAGGTGGGACTTGGGCGTAGTGGGATGTGGGAAACCGCCTAAAAACCACATCCACGGACCCTCGTCGTTAATGTTCCGGCGTGACAACAAGCGCCGGCACGTCGGCCTGGAACACTGCAGCAGAGAGGGCTGTGAGAGGACGTCAGCCAATAGTGCGCTGACCAGGACGACACCACGACAGGAGCGGCCCCTATACACAGAGAATATAGGCTAAGCGCCGTTCCGCCTAGCCGCGGCCGCACTAGAAGAGCTGTCATCCAAACGTTTTAGCCGTGATTTATGAACTGTTGTGTTTTGCATGCATTGAAATTGTATATACGAAAGGAGACTGATCATATGCATGTCGCCAACTGCTTGCGACACCTCTTTGTGAAAACGCAAAGTTAAGTGTTGCCAATTTAACTTACTGTAATAAAGCCCATTAATAAGATTTGCTTGAATTGTTATCTAGCTATCAGAGAAAACAGCTTCGTAGGCACCCAATATTAGACGAGTGGCCAGGAAACGACAGTTAATCCGCGGGAGGGACACGATCCGTGGCCGGCGCACCTCCCCGCCCCGGAAGAGGCGCTTTAACACGCGCGGCTATCCGGTTGATTCTTTCAGACATCCTACTGCAGCATTTACACCGGACAGCAAGCGACGGAAGAAACGGAGGCAGAGCCGTTACATTTCATATATGTTACTCCAGCAGAGCGTGCATTTTGTGTAAGCCTTGCGGAACTTCAAGAAACAGCTGCCCGCTGTTATTCAATCCCATCAGATTAGGAGTTATACGCCGCTGCTTCCGCCGGTGTCTTGGAGGCGAGGCCCAGTGCGCAAGCAGGCCGTGGTGCGACTCGTTTCTAAGCGCGTAATCGCTTTACACGGAATATTTAGTTACCTTAAAATTCTGTAGACTCTTAGCCAACTTCGGCGAAAAAAAGGCCCGTGGATCTCGCAGAGCTTCAATTCGTTCCGCTAGAGGCCTGCGGTAGCAGTCCTCCATTACTGTTGAGATTGTGACCCTACCACGCCCACGAGAGAACGGCCTCAAAAACGCCAAAACCATTTCGACTAAAACATACATTGTCTTTAAATTACTGTGAAAATACAGCTTTCTGATCAACATAACACTCTTGCTCAATTATACTGTTAATAGATGGTCTTCGAATCCTCATGAAAAGCCTGTCTTACTAAATGCCGGATTATGAACATATTCATTCTCGAAATTTAACTCAAAAGAATTCACCTATTAGCTTACGAAAAAATTCGCGACGATAGGATCAGATTACGTGTAAAAAAACATCATGTTATAAAAATTATAAGCTGTTTTCTGAGCAAAATTCGGCGTTCTTACTAAAGAGTTTGTTTCATGCAACACATTTAATGTTAATAGAATCTCTAACGTTTTGACATTGAAAATTTACATACATTCCCACTTACAAAATATAACGGAAAATCATTTCTGGTTTTGATGCAGATGTGTGTTTCGTAAATCCAATATGAACTGAAATATTTTACAATTTTGCAGTGAAAAGGAATTTACATTCTAGACTACTTGGAATACTGTTCTGTGAAGACTGCCCGACGTATGAAATAGCTTTATCTCTATGGATTTATTATTGTTAATCGTATAACACGACTCTAACTGAAGTCAGTCATTTATGTTTCATGTCAATTTAACGTCATATTAAGGGCAAGTGCGAAAGAATGGATGCGGCTAACAATAGTTCCTACCCTTCCCCTTCTCCCTTCCATATTATATATACAGGTATTGTTTTACATGCCAGTCCTTCACACATGGAATAGGTCTATTCTAGTTATTTAGGAGCACTCTCAGTTAACAGATGATCATCTGGCCGATTAATCGGAAAACCAAAGTGTATTTTCAGAAATTTCTGCTTTATCACACACACACTATATATATCACTCGCGCCGGTGTGCCAGCCTCAGTGACAGAATAGCTATGTACCTGCAATATGTTAGGAAGGTTTGAAAGATCTGTACGTGATATTTTTTCATGCTCAGGAAACAGTAGTAAAGTGTCTGAAAGTTAAAAACCAATATTCTATCCACAGAGAACAAGCCGCAACATCTGTAGCGTTTTTCATCTGAATCCACGACAATTCTTCCTCTTTGAGCATTCATCAACCAGTATTTAAAAATTCCTCGTTGTCGAAGATACCCAGAGGCTTTCCGTCTTGTACGATAAATTTCGAACTAGTAATGGCATCACAAATTTTTCAAACAGCTACAGCCTTTGGACCTAACTCTGCTCAGTAGCATTTGTTTGAACGCGACAGAGTATTGTAGAACGACTCATATGGTACACGAGATGAAAAGTAGAAGAAAAGTGTGTACAAGCACAGTGAAGCAAGCCTGTTAGGCGTGTGCAGTTGGAAGACGACACTGGCCCAAAACAGGGGTCCCAGTTCCAAGTGCAGAATCACATTCAATTCAAAGCCCTATATACAGGATATCCCTTCTAATTTTTAAACCGAGTTTTTAAGTTCCCTTTCCCATAGAGCGATATTTCTTTTATCGATATGTATTGACAGGGACAGTAAATTCAAGGGACATAAAGTATTTCAACGGCGACTCAACAGCGCTGCATGCTTGGAGATAGCAGTCAGTCCGGGTCATGGTGGTGCTGTCACTGCTGGAGTACTGGTTGTTCTTAAGAGTTTTACTGTCCCTGTTAGCACACATTGATGAAGCGATTATCGCCCCTAGCTATCTGGGACGCTCATCGAATGGGCACGGGAAATTCCGCTTTAAAAATAATTTTCTTTGTGCCGAGAAACACTGCGCGTTGCGTGAAAGAAGTGATGAACACTATTTCCCTGGGATGACTCCAGCTATACGGTGCAAATGGAAATTACAAATCTCTGCTGAAATGCCAAAGAAAATGCGCCTGACGACTCTTAGGAGAGATATATGGCGATTCAACAGTCTTGGCCCACAGGACAACGTCGTATTCAGTGGTATAACTGTAACGATCATTCGAAGCAAAATACACAAGTAAACAATGGCTCTAAACAGCATACCTTAATCACTACGAGCACTTGATCATCTTCGCTACTTCGAAACACGTCTCTTCTACTGAACAGGTGTTCACAGCTTTTAAGGTTTCCATTTTAGAGCCTATGTTTACTATTATTTTGCTTCTAATGACCCAGTTCCTCTCATACGAGGATACGACTTTGTCCTAGAGGCAAGACTAATGAATCCGCAGAGTAGACTTTCTGCTACGCGACAGGATATTTTAATCATTCAGCGCGACAGCGCTCGTGTGTTTGTGTGTGTGCGTGCGCGTGGGCGCTTAAGACCAACAGAAAAGCTGAAGCTGCTAGCGCGCACTCACCAGAGGACGGCATCCGTTGTCGGGTGGAGAAGTCGTGGGGGCGTGCTGGAGTCGGAAGCTGGAGCCTGGAGGCGGACACCGCAGCTGGATGTGGAGGCGGAGGTGCCGGCTCGTGCGCTCGTGCTGCGGACACACCAGGCCCAGTTACCACTGCCGGTTCACGGCCTCGTTCCATTTAATTAATTTTCAATAATGAGGAAGAGATATTTATCTTCCAAGGCCTGTTTTTACCAAGCAAAGCAAAGTTATTGGTTAGGTTAGTTCGCGAGAGAAATCGCTAATGCAACTTCCTCGGCGGAAAATTATAATTTAATAGAAGGAGTGCCGCGCGACGGGAAGACGAGCTGTGGGGGTGGCAGCACAAGAATGATAGTGGCGCAGGGGAGGAGTCGGGAAGGGGAAGGGGTGGGGGTGGGGCCGCGGAGACGGCGCGAGGTTGGGGTACCAAAAAGAGGAATTATTTAATTTCGTTTGGTTTCTATTATGGTAATGGAATCAGGATTGGCGTGGGCGGGGGACCGGAAGCGCAGCACGGGTTCTAGGTGGGTGGGGCCAATTATTATAAATGGGCGAGCGTGCCGGCTGGCGGCCACGGACCGCACCAACCGCCGACACTCCCACCACCACCGCCACCACCACCACCAGCGGCGCCGCCGCTCGCTGCCCCAGATCCCTGTCCAGCGCTGCTCTGTCCTACAGGCGACGCAATCTGCTCAAACACTAGCAAATTTCTTCTACGTCGATGGCCTAACCATCATTTTTATGTCAGAAAATGAAACGCCTACAGCCATCCTTACTATTTTATTTATTTTGTAGTTACCAGTTTCGGCGCTTCAATGCGCCATCTTCAGACTGTAGTAATGGTGGTTATTTGACTTGCACCTTCTAGTATTCATTGTTTTTATGACGTTCAGTAGGTAGTCTGCGTAACCAGTTATGATAGCCACTGATGCGGTAAATACAGGGATCGTGTCAACCCCTTCAGCAACTACAGCCTGAAGATAGCACATTGAAGCGCCGAATCTGGTAGCTACAAAATAAATAAAAGTATAAGGACGGCTGTAGGCGTATCACTTTCTAACAATAGTAAACGACATTCGTCCCCAAGACCTCCTGTCAAAAAAACCATTTTTATGCGTCACACCTTTCCTTCCCGAGAGTTTTTGTGGATTTTTCGTTTTTCATTCGAATTTAGTCACTATAGTGGACCAGTTAGCAGTCGAAATCATTTCCCGTGTTTAGATTGACTTCTCTTTCCTGTTGTTACTTTCTGGTAATTTCTCTTCAGCTCCTCCCACGAGACTACCTTGTTGCCCGCCGACAGAGGCTATGACCATCCTATTACGATTTGATTCTACAGAATTCCCCGCCGTTTTTTCTAAATCAAACGTCGATTGCAAGCACGCTAAAGACACCTGATTGACTTCGCCAGATGGTAGGCCCTTTTCAGGGATGCATACCGCAATCGGCAAAGACGGAACCCTAATAGGATCACTCTCTTGTCCGTCCGTACGTCCGTCCTTCTACCTGCCTGTCTACCTTTCTATCTATCTATCTCTCAAACTCAAAACACATTCTCCAGGGAAAGGATTGACGCATAAAGTCGAAATTTGCCACTTTCTAAGGTCTACGACACCTCGGCGGTGTAAAAAAAATTGAAGCTTTTAAGTCAATGCTATCGAAGGATACGGCCATTTATATCACCTGTTTTGATATTAGCAAACTCAATCATCAAACCTATCTTCTCGTTGACAGACAATTACGAAATTTGGCAAGAAGAATTACGAAATTTGGCAAGAAGCAGGATTTTACAGTACTGCCAAAGGGAAAATACGAAAACTGTAAATTTGCAATTATATCACACGAAAAAATATTTGTCATTTCTTACGAGACTGTTGTTGACAGATGTGAAAATTACCGAACTATCAGCCACGACTGCAAAACACTAACACTAATTCTTTACAGACGAATGGAAAAACTGATGGAAGCCGACCTTGGAGATGATCAGTTCGGATTCCGTAGAAATGTTGGAACACGTGAGGCAATACTGACCCTACGACTTATTTTAGAAGATAGAGTAAGGAAAGGCACACCTACGTTTCTAGCATTTGTAGACTTAGAGAAAGCTTTTGACAATGTTGACTGGAATATTCTCTTTCAAATTCTGAAGGTGGCAGAGGTAAAATACAGGGAGCGGAACGTTACTTACAATTTGTACAGAAATCAGATGGCAGTTATAAGAGTCGAGGGGCACGAAAGGCGGCAAGCAGTGGTTGAGAAGGGAGTGAGACAGGGTTGTAGCCTATTCCCGCTGATATTCATTAAGTATATTGAGTAAGCAGTAAAGGAAACAAAAGAAAAATTCGGAGTAGGAATTAAAATCCCTGGAGAAGAAATAAAAACTTTGAGGTTTGCCGATGACATTGTAATTCTGTCAGAGACAGCAAAGGACTTGGAAGAGCAGTTGAACGGAATGGACAGTGTCTTGAAAGGAGGATATAAGATGAACATCAACAAAAGCAAAGCGAGGATAATGGAATGCAGTCGAATTAAATCGGGTGATGCTGCGGGAATTAGATTAGGAAATGAGACGCTTAAAGTAGTAAAAGAGTTTTGCTATTTGGGGAGCAAAATAACTGATGATGGTGGGGAGCAAAATAACTGATGATGGTCGAAGTAGAGAGGATATAAAATGTAGACTGGCAATGGCAAGGCAAGCGTTTCTGAAGAAGAGAAGTTTGTTAATATCGAGTACATATTTAAGTGTCAGGAAGTCTACTCTGAAAGTATTTGCGTGGAGTGTATCCATGTATGGAAGTGAAACGTGGACGATAAATAGTTTAGACAAGAAGAGAATAGAAGCTTTCGAAATGTGGTGCTACAGAAGAATGCTGAAGATTAGATGGCTAGATCACATAACTAATAAGGAGGTGTTGAATAGAATTAGGGAGAAGAGAAATTTGTGGCACACCTTTACTAGAAGAAGGGATCGGTTGCTAGGACATGTTCTGAGGCATCAAGGGATCACCAATTTAGTATTGGAGGGCAGCGTGGAGGGTAAAAATCGTAGAGGGAGACCAAGAGATGAATACACTAAGCAGATACAGAAGGATGTAGGTTGCAGTAGGTACTGGGAGATGAAGAAGCTTGCACAGGATAGGGTAGCATGGAGAGCTGCATCAAAGCAGTCTCTGGACTGAAGACCACAACAACACCACCACCACCACCACCACCACCAACAACAACAACAACAACAACAACGAGGCTGTCCGTCCGCCTGCTAAGAACCCTGTTTCTCAAGTGCAGGTCAACGTATCAAGTTGAAATTTGTCACATGTTAAGATCTATGGTCCCTTGGCGGAATAATAAATGTAAGCTTCTAAAGCAATGCATCCAAAAGGTACGGCCATCTATTGCACGTATTTTGCTTCTCGCGAACTCACTGATCAAAACCTGTAGGGCACTTCCCATTGGTCTAGAACCATGAAATTTAGCGAGAAGACAGCTTTTACAGTACAGGTAAAGAGAAAAGACCGAAACAGTCAATTTTTAGTTACATGTAAAACGAACCTCCCTTCGAACAGGACATGAAGGTCCAACGGTACCGACCGGCCGCCGATAGGTGTCACTAAATGCGGATATGGAGGGGCATGTGGTCAGCACACCGCTCTCCCGGCCGTATGTCAATTTAGGAGACCAGAGCCGTTACTTCTCTATAAGTGGCTCCTCAGCTGCCTCGAAAAGGCTGAGTGCACCCCTCTTGCCAACAGCGTTCGGCAGACCGGATGGTCAACCATCCAAGTGGTAGCCCAGCGCGCTGACGGAACCGGTGTTACCACTGCGGCAAGGCCGTTGGCTCCAGTTATATCACACGGAAAACTATTTCTTTTGCCACTTGTTATCCGACTTCAAAACTGAAATCAAAGCATTATCTACGCCGATAACAAGCAGAAACCGTGGAGATTCTCGATTCTCGGAACAGATGAACTGTTCCTATACATAATTATGTCCGTACGGAACCCTCAGTGCGAGTCCTAATTGCACCTGACCCCGTTTTTCATCATAACCTAAATTTTGACTTAGACTTTCTGCCAGAAACGTCACAGTACGCAGTGACTGACGGGAAATCTTCTAGTGAAACACAAGGTGTATGGTACTCCCCAAGTAAGTGTTCCTATTCTATACATACAATTTGTAAGACAATCTGAGCAGTCATCTTATGTCGTTTGCGAGTGAAGCTGTCATTTATCGTCATGCCAAGTCAGCAGAAGATCAAAACGAATTGTAAATGATTTAGATGAGATATCTGTATGGTGTCAAAAACACGCCAGCTGAGAGCGCTAACGTGATTGTGTGCGTGAAACGTCTGAACGTAAACATCCTCAACAATCGTTCGAGAGCCTATGCCGGAGGAGGAAGCGTTACGGTCTGCAGAATATTTTCGATGCATTCCCTGGGTTATATAGGCTTCGAAGGCAGAACGGATCAACAGAAGTATGTTTCAATACTTGGGGACCATTTCCACCCCACCCCTACAAGCAGTTTGTTTTTCCTCGCTGTGGTGGCATCTACCAGCAGGACAATGTTACGTGCCACACAGTTCCCAGTGCACGTGTGCGGTTCTAAGTGCACCAAGGTGGGTTTACCTTACTCCCCTGGCTACCAAACTCCATTCGAGAATTTGTGGGACCATCTCGATCGCGCTGTTCTTGCCGTGGATCCTGAACTGACAAACCTATCGTGGCTGGCCACGGCATTGGAGTTGGACACTGCTGACACCCCAAAGACGCTTCAACCCTTCTCTACGGACATCGTGGACCAACAATCCCACTGAACGTAATCACACCACTTTGGAGTGCAATGCGACCGCAATTTGTGTTCGGGTCTAAGGAACAAATTTCCGAGAATGTAGTTTGGTAGTGAAATGTGGACTGTTGAAAAACCGGAACAGAAGAGGATATGAGCATTTGATTTGTGGTGTTATATAAGAATGTTGAAAATTAGGTGGACTGATAAGGTAAGGAACGAGGTGGTTCTCCGCAAAATGGGCGAGGGAAGGAACGTATGGAAAACACTGACAAGAAGAACGGACAGGATGATCAGACATCTGGTAAGATATCAGAGAATAATTTCTGTGGCACTAAGGGAGGTGGAGAGGGTAAAAACTGTAGTAAAAGACAGGCATTGGAGTATATTCAGCAATTAATTGAGGACGCAGGGCGTAACCGCTACTCTGAAAGGAAGATGCTGGCATACAAGAGGAATTAGTCGTAGGCCACATCAAACCATTCGGCTGATAACTCAAAATAAAATAAAGTGCCACACTTTAGCATCATGGAGGATGACTGGATACACCTAATAAGCCAGCTTACTGAATTTTCTAATTGGCATGTTAAAATGGATTCAGTGGTATCCGATCATCTCCCAGTAGAGTTCCACATTAACTTAAATGTTGATATGTATATTACGGCTAATAGTACATGGAAAATTGTAGAAGCCAACTGCGACAAATAGAAGCAATCAGTTCGAAGGAAACTCGAAATTAAGGGATATGACTTAGAGAGAAAGGCTTGTACCAACCTTCAATAAACACTATGGAAGTCGCAGTGCATGACAGCATTCCAAAGAAAAAATAATTTATTACGTCTTATGAAGAAACATTCCCCTCCTTAGTGAAATTTTGAGTGCTCTAGAGAAATTATAAAACGCAGAGTGTGTTGAAAACCTGTCGTCAGAATTCTAACTTGTATATCTTCTTGAATGTGAGAAAAGTAAATGTGCATGTTAATTAATTCCCGAAAGAAGAAATGAATCAGAGAAACTGGATTAAATCTTATACATGAAATGTATTGGCAGTTGCGATTACGGACAACCATCAGCCGTATAAGGAAATGACGACAATGAAAATTTGTGCCGGACCAGGACTCAAACCAGGATTTCCCGCTTTACGCGAGCGGTTGCCTTAAGCGCTTTGGCTATCCGTGCACGACTCACGGCCAGACCCAAATTCCGTATGTCTTCGTTCCTGCGTCACAACCTGTACTCGTATGCACCTTATGTAATTTCCGTACAGGGGAGGGCATTTTAATTGAGGTCGCTGCCTGGTATCGGTGAAGGAAGATGATATTGCAGTTCTTGTGCTGTTAAGAAGAACGATGCAATGTTCTTTCTATGTCCGAAGTACTAAAGACACTCTTCCTACTACAACTACCTGGAAGAAGAGTTCATCAATACGTTCGCTCCTGCTACAGTCTCATTCCAAAAGATACATTTTCTGCTGACTGTCGTCATATCTTGTTTCGTCCATTCTCAGGAAGATCTAAGTGATGGTATTAAACAATCCAGTGACAGCTGTTCCGGTACTGATTTCATTCACTACTCTGTGTCTGAGACTCTGCCCATGGAAAGGAAGCACTTGTTGTTCGTTTTTAATTGGTATTGGATGAAAAAGGACCCAATGCAATATGGAAGATGCAAGTTATAATATTTCTGAAATTGTCTATGGATCGATCACGTTGTCGTCTTCTGAAACAAAAACTGCTGAAGCGAATGGTAATTTGGCAGGTGGAATGGTGGCTTGAAAATATTTATTTATTTGCGTATGGGTAATACAGACATATCATAAAATTAAATTACATATACATATGTACATATTTACACACAAGAAGTTTTTCTTTACAACTGAACATCCAGTCCTTCAGTCCAGCGCACTGCATCTGGAGTTGCTAGCAGGAAGTCCTCTTCAGCACCGTGGTAGGCTCGAATCGTGCATTCACTGACAATGTGGTGAACAGTCCGGTATGGAGCTCCGCAGTCACAGGCTGGATTTGGCAGCTTCTTCCACTTAAAGAGAGAATCCCTGCATCGACCATGGCCGGTACGGAGTCTGTTGAGAGTAGTCCAGGTCTTGCGTGGTAGGTCGAATCCACTTGGAAGTTTAGCACCTGAGAAGATGTTATGCAGGCGCACATCTGTCACTGCTTCCGACCGACCTTTCCATTCTTCAAGGGGTTTGAAATCCTTAGCAACCATGTCAGCAGCATCGCACAGAGTTGGAAGGCATGATTTCAGTCTCTTACGATTTAAAAGTGGCAGGTCGTTATGCACGGGTAGGTTAGAATTCCTGAAGATCTTGTGGAATTCCCTCATAAGGGCAGTACATCTACGTAGATCAGGAGGCATTATACCGGTTAATAGTGGAAGCCAATAAACTGGAGTAGATCTGATTGCGCCAGATATTATGCGCATTATCGTCTTCAGCTGGGTGTCAACAAGCCTTGTACGATGACTTTTCATCCAAACACGTCCACAATACTCAGCACTTGAGTACATCAAGCCCAGAGCTGAAGATCGCAGGGTGGTTGCTGAAGATCCCCAGGCAGTTCCGCACAGCATATGGAGGATGTTGTTTCAAGTCCTCACCTTTTGAGCTAAGTTAAGAAGGTGTTGTTTGAAGCATAGTGTGCGGTCCATGATGACACCAATATACACTCCTGGAAATTGAAATAAGAACACCGTGAATTCATTGTCCCAGGAAGGGGAAACTTTATTGACACATTCCTGGGGTCAGATACATCACATGATCACACTGACAGAACCACAGGCACATAGACACAGGCAACAGAGCATGCACAATGTCGGCACTAGTACAGTGTATATCCACCTTTCGCAGCAATGCAGGCTGCTATTCTCCCATGGAGACGATCGTAGAGATGCTGGATGTAGTCCTGTGGAACGGCTTGCCATGTCATTTCCACCTGGCGCCTCAGTTGGACCAGCGTTCGTGCTGGACGTGTAGACCGCGTGAGACGACGCTTCATCCATTTCCAAACATGCTCAATGGGGGACAGATCCGGAGATCTTGCTGGCCAGGGTAGTTGACTTACACCATCTAGAGCACGTTGGGTGGCACGGGATACATGCGGACGTGCATTGTCCTGTTGGAACAGCAAGTTCCCTTGCCGGTCTAGGAATGGTAGAACGATGGGTTCGATGACGGTTTGGATGTACCGTGCACTATTCAGTGTCCCCTCGACGATCACCAGTGGTGTACGGCCAGTGTAGGAGATCGCTCCCCACACCATGATGCCGGGTGTTGGCCCTGTGTGCCTCGGTCGTATGCAGTCCTGATTGTGGCGCTCACCTGCACGGCGCCAAACACGCATACGACCATCATTGGCACCAAGGCAGAAGCGACTCTCATCGCTGAAGATGACACGTCTCCATTCGTCCCTCCATTCACGCCTGTCGCGACACCACTGGAGGCGGGCTGCACGATGTTGGGGCGTGAGCGGAAGACGGCCTAACGGTGTGCGGGACCGTAGCCCAGCTTCATGGAGACGGTTGCGAATGGTCCTCGCCGATACCCCAGGAGCAACAGTGTCCCTAATTTGCTGGGAAGTGGCGGTGCGGTCCCCTATGGCACTGCGTAGGATCCTACGGTCTTGGCGTGCATCCGTGCGTCGCTGCGGTCCAGTCCCAGGTCGACGGGCACGTGCACCTTCCGCCGACAACATCGATGTACTGTGGAGACCTCACGCCCCACGTGTTGAGCAATTCGGCGGTACGTCCACCCGGCCTCCCGCATGCCCACTATACGCCCTCGCTCAAAGTCCGTCAACTGCACATACGGTTCACGTCCACGCTGTCGCGGCATGCTACCAGTGTTAAAGACTGCGATGGAGCTCCGTATGCCACGGCAAACTGGCTGACACTGACGGCGGCGGTGCACAAATGCTGCGCAGCTAGCGCCATTCGACGGCCAACACCGCGGTTCCTGGTGTGTCCGCTGTGCCGTGCGTGTGATCATTGCTTGTACAGCCCTCTCGCAGTGTCCGGAGCAAGTATGGTGGGTCTGACACACCGGTGTCAATGTGTTCTTTTTTCCATTTCCAGGCGTGTATTTTGGGCTCCAATTATGACGAAGAATTCTGCCTCTGACACTTACTTCCAGTTTTACGATCGCCAACCGATTATTTAAATGGAAGCAACACACTTCTGTTTTACTCACCTTAAAATACTCTCCCTACACGTGCCTCCTGGGTGGTGCTAATTGAGCAACAGTGATTAGAGGCAGCCAGACTATCCATAGGATCTCCTGGCAATGACATATCAACTAGATAGCACAAAGTTCTTTTCAGAGCCCATTAACAAGAAACATTAGCCGGCCGATGGTGGTCGAGCGGTTCTGGGCGCTTCAGTCTGGAACCGCGCTACCGCTACGGTCGCATGGATGTGTGTGATGTCAGTTAGGTTTAAGTAGTTCTAAGTTCTAGGGGACTGATGACCTGAGATGTTAAGTCCCATAGTGCTCAGAGCCATTTGAAAATAGTAATTTGACGACTCTGAGTCATTAAGGATTCAGAAAAGACAAAGAGACTATGAACAGGAGTATTCGCTTCTTACGGGTATCACGTCAGCCTTACAAACGAAAGAGGGTCGTCGCCGCTATTCCTGACGTAAGGGAACATACTATCAAGTTCAGACACAAAGGAAACATGGTCGGCCTACCACATGTCTCCTAGGGTCTGCCCCAGTCTTGTGGAGGCTCTCGTAATCTTGATACTTCTTGGCCGGTTGGTAGTGGTTAATCGGTGTTAATGTTTTTTCTGATCTCAGGGCGTGGTAACTGTTAATTCTTTTTCGAGAAGACGCCACATTGTTAAACAGTGTTCATAGTGGAACTGAATATTTCGTAATATCTTTCTCTCTTTAACTCTGATAGATCACTCAGTGAATAAAGACGATAATCTGCAAGCAGGCCACGTCCAAAATAATTTTACACTCTTGGAAGACAGGTAAATTCACAACAGTTATTTTTGCGAGTTATTATAAAGTCAGCGTTCATTAATACTGGCAGTCAAAGATCCTATGCCCACGTCCACTTTCGTTCGATTGGATGAAAAAATGACGGTCACTGCGCTGCGCTGCGGAATGTAGCGATCGAAAATAATTAAAGTTCTCACAGTTACAACTTTGAATTAATTCCTTCCCACTGAAGCTCCCTATCTCAATTTCCTGAATCCACTTAAAAAAATTAATTATCAGTTCTTTTTAATAATAAAACTTTTCCGTTTCACAAAGATAATTACTTTCCGATAAGGTGGAAGGTACTTCTGAAATTAAAGTTTTGAATACTTACACATTATTTATTTTCAAAATTAAAAATCACAAGCGCTCACACGAGCTAACACAATACAGACAACGTGAAACAAGATGAGCTCACACAAAACGAGAGCGAGACACTATTGTTACGACTATTTATAGACTTAATACAAAACAAAAGACGATGTAAATATATACTTTTGAAATGGTTATGCTTAAATAATTGACACTTATACAAAAATAGTAACCAAAGTATTTAATATTATGTCTTCAATGTGCAGTTTTACACCCCCTTCTTGTATATTCTGTATATTCAGGATTTAGAACAAATTGTCACTCTCCCCACAAAAGTATTACACTATGAGGACGATGAAAGTGTTTATTCAACTGCAAACCCGTATCTTCTGGTCAAAGTGAAATTCCTCACTACTTTAGAACATGTCGACAAGTGGCCGCCTAGCGAAGGCCTGGAAATTCTGGCCGATAAATCTTTTTACAAATCGAACGCTCCTCGCATTGGCGATCACACAGCGTGTGGAAACTATACTTTCCAGATAAAATCTCAGGCTCGATATTACGTAATAATATTTGACTGAGGGCTAACTTTGATGCTTCTCATACGATGCACTATTAATAGATGCGAAGAAGAATGAAAAATTAATTCGCTCATTTAACCGTGGGTAGTGAGTAGCGCATCGAAGTATTCTACTCACCATGTACTGAGGGATTATTCGATCTAGACTAGACTACACTGTACACTGTATCACAGTGCGCCTAAGATTTATCCTACCACATTAGATACTCTTGTAGAGCCATCCGTTTTTGTCTTGGAGCCATGCGTTCGATACCTACAAACGCACGTTTATTGGATGAATGAGAGATGCCCTTGATCATTAGACGTCAAATGCTGTCAAAAAAATTTTTCATTCAAGGCATGACATTAACGGATAGTCCTTCGTATAAAAATAGGGGCAACATTTACCAATTATGTACTGCGTCCAGCAGCAGAAATAAAATTCCGGACCTTTACTAGCTTTGAAATTTAGTCTCCTGTTTTGCATTCTGTAAGATATTCTTTCCGTTTGCCTTTATTTGAATATGATCTTGACACACTCAGCGGGCAGATTCAAGTCCAGTCTATTATTTTAATAGAATCTCGGACAATATAAATTACACATCTAATCGTCTGATTGAAGCTCGATGGCCTGGTTATAACTTTGTATATATACAGGTCTATCCAAAAGTCCCCAAGAGGAGTGGAGAGGGTGTGCTTTTCAATGCCCTCAGATCTGTCAGTAAAGCCTTCGAAGTACCTAAAAGCGCTTCAGTTTTTACTCCATTATGGAAGCACTCAAGTGTGCGTCTTCAACTACGTTCTTAAAGATATTAATCGCATCCTACTCTCAAATAGAAAATATTCAACACCGAAGATGGACTAAAACAAGAAACCTTCATATACTGATCGTTGAACAGAATATGTTCGTATAAAACAGGGGGGGGGGGGGCGGCAGAGAGCCCATCTGCTACGGCTGCATTCATATGCTAGCATCAACTAGGGCGATGAAACTACCTTACAATCAAAGCAAACTGGCTCCACAGGAACTGTCCTCGATTTGAAATGGCCGTATACAGTCTTCTTACCTGATGTCAAAAGCTACGGAAAACATCAATGGCACGAAATATAGAATGTGTCCGAACAAACGAAAGGTGAATATTTTGGGGCATTACAACCCCAAATTCGTACAAGACCGTGGATTACCAGGACGCGTTTGGACCGAACAAACTACAGGTGAATATTTTGCGGCATTACAACCTCAAATTCGTACAAGACTGTGGTTTACCAGGAAGCATTTGGACCTATCTACGATTACAATCATCACTGGATTCCGCTTTAACCACGCGTGTTTCTCTCCAGATCTACAAAAAATCGACATTTACTGTTCTTCTGCGTGCGAGTGCGATTCTGAGTTAGAAGCTGATGTAAACGACATCTTGTTTTCGTGTCTCAAATTTGTCTTTGATAGAACGGTATTTCTGACGACATTGATGAGGGGAATACCACATCCCTCAATCAGCTTCTGTTTTGTTCACTAAAGCCATTCGCCTTTATAAAGTGATTGCTATTTTCCTTATGAGTACGGGGAAAAACGTGTAGATTTATAACTATTCACATTTTCATTTTTGTGTCTCGCTTTTGATTAAATTTCAAGAATAGTGTGAATTGATAGCACAGTAGTGTCTCATTTACTTAAAATGCTATTTGCTAAAAAAAATATTGGAAAAAAATTGCGACTGATCGAACTTTTAAATCTGTAAATATACATTTACGTATTTTCTCCATATAATTAAGTATTCAATGTCAATATGTCTTCTAAGATGCCTAAACAGAGTACAAACTCTGGAGAACAAAAAGAAAAAGCCTATTAACTTAATGTCTGACTGCATAGGTAAGTCTTGTAATAGTCAGGTCGCTGGTTCCAGTCAACCTAATAAGAAGTTTTCTTTACTTTTATTTAAAATCTTTGTTTATTATCAAATGGATATGTTATTCAATAAATATTAAAGCATAATTCTTTAATAAAAATAATGTTATTTATTTTTAATTGTGAATGGCTTGATAAATTGAAAAAAAAAGAGGATGCAGGCATGCGACATATCTTATTTAAATACAGGGTATCCCACTTATCTTGTCCAAATGCAAATTACAAAATGTTTCGAGCAAATGTTCTTTAGCTGTCAGGGGGACATCAATCACTATGATTGCTTTCGTTGTAGCTTTGTTTTTTACAAAGATATGAGTAGCGGAATGACTTTTTTAAATGACATCCTGTATTTTTTATTCGGTAATTCATTTCCTCTCCTAAAGACCTATTCAAAAATGTATCACAGTGTACCATTCACTGAAACACAACGTTATTAATCACATAACACAACACTGACGTTGACGCTCCCAGCGCTTAGTGCAGGTACTCGGGGTAATGGAACACATCCACGTGCTGACGTTGTCAGAGGACAAATGTAAACATAAAAGTAGAATGCACACCCGTCATTCCGTTAACCACCGTTAGTTGAAGAGTTGTGTGAGTAGAATGTACACCAACGAAGACAAGGTAGAAATGCTACTCATCTATGGGACATGTAAGTTAGCAGAACAGTAATTGCAATACTGTTTTCTTATGTACAGGTACATTTAGTACAGTAGTTTAGTCCTTTTAAATACTGTTGTGTAGAGTAGGCATACAGTAAAGGCAGTCCTTCCAAAAAACTGCATCGACTTAACGTTTCTTTTATTGTTGTTGAAGGTAGGCGAAATGCTACACAAGCAGCGGAACAGTACAAGAACCCACCTCCCCTACGGATGTTTTCTCGTCTTGCGACGCTTCAGGAAAAGGGAAGTTTCAACCCACGACAACGCAATCGTCGTAGCACTCGCACAGACCAAGCTGCCGAATTTACTGTTCTCGCTTCCGTTGCTATGAATCCACATGTGAGCACACGACAGCCTGAACACGACATTGGCATTCCTAAAACCAGTGTACATCGTGTTCTTACACGTCACCGTTTCTATCGTTACCATGTACACCTACACCAAGAATTGCATGGGAATGATTTCGAGAATCTGTCAGTGGGCACAGCAGCAAATCCTCGCCAACCCGAACTTCTTCTACAATGTTCTATTTACCGATGAACGTTCCTTCTCAAAAAAAGGACACGTAAATACAAGGAACATGCATTATTGGTCCAGCGACAACCCACGGTGGCTTAGACTGGTGGAACATCAGCGTCAATGGAGAGTTAACGTCTGGTGTGGGATGCTTGGTACTACAATTACTGGCCTTTATATCATCACAGGTAGTCTAAACGGCACAGCGTATGCCAACGTCATCAGACGAATTCTTCCTCCCCTTCTGCATGAAGTGTCGCTAAGAACCAGAATGCTTATGTAGTATCAACACGATGGATGTCCAGCACATAATGCCTTGCGTGCACGTCGTGTTCTGAACCGAAGGTATCCTGCCAGATGGATTGCTAGGTCTCCTGATGTAAATCCCTGGTCTTTTTTCTTTGGGGATACATTAAAGACGCTGTCTATCGCGATATTCCAACAACTCCAGAGGACATGCAGGAATATATCGTGCTTTCTTGTAATTCTCTTCAGCAGACAACAATGGAAGCAGTAAATCACTCTTTCATTCAAGGAGTACAGCAGTGTATCGGCGTCCAGGGTCACCACTTTGAGCACCTTTGAATGTACTACTCTGGAGCAATGGTACAGGAGAGTCAACGTCAATTTCGTGTTATGTTTTTATTCGGTTGTCATTTGTTTTCTGACATCTCCAGCAAGTGGTCGTGTTTGTGATCCCGGGCTCAAAGTCAATGTTGTGTTATGTAATTAATAACGTTGTGTTTCACTGAATGGTACACTGTGATACATTTTTGAATAGGTCTTTAGGAGAGGAAATGAATTACCGAATAAAAAATACAGGGTGTCATTTAAAAAAGTCATACTACTGTTCATACCTTCGTAAAAAACAAAGCTACAACGAAGGCAATCATGCTGATTGATGTCCACCTGACGGCTAAAGAACATTTGCTTGAAACATTTCGTAATTTGCATCTGGACAAAAAGTTATTTAGGGTGGTCAAGATAACTGGGACACCCCGTGTGTATATAATCACTCTTTGAATATAAACAAGTGTTTGATTCTTCGCAGTTTTGAACCAAATTTTAGTTTACTGTAAATACTTTCATTTTCATATGACTGACAATTAAAAATAAAGAGGTGTTTTTTTTTTTTTTAAATTATGATTATGTGTTTCTGATCAAACATTTCCATTCTATAATAGAATATTTAAATGAAAGTAAAAGGGAAAAATTACTACTTACAAAGTTAGACCCAACAACTTAATGATTGCAAGACAGGGACTATTTCGATATACTGGAAAAAAGTCGTACTTAAAAACGCTCGGAAATCTTCCAATCTTCAAAGGCTATATTTTCAAGTAGTTTCATTTTTTTTTACGTTCACTGATCTCCAAATTGTACAAGTATGAAGAACATTTAAGAGGGCAGAGCAGTTCGTATGGTCTTCCTGTTACAAGGTTGAGGTGGATAAGGGCTATACAGTTGTGTTTGTCAGTATAGTGAGAACTAACACGTACATTCTGCAAAGAGCGTATCTGTTTTGGATATACGTTGTGCAACAGAATTGAAGTCTTACTTTTTCGAAACCTCGTAATTATTTCGCACTGCATCGTGTAAGTCTGATACAAGTAGACTTCTCTTGGCCAGGAATGGGCAGGTACTTTAGACACTGAGTCTACTGTAAATGTTTTGAGAGCGTATTTTATTTCCGCGGCGACTTATTCCAATTCATTGTTTCTTACATTGAACAGGTATGGTGTATGCGGCAGCGAATGTTTTGCCAATATAAAAACGGCACCTTTCATCAGCCAAGCGATCCTATTTTATTACGGAATAATTTTTAAAGCGAACAGTCTGCTGGTACGTGAACCATGTTCCGCGTAACCGAACTATGTAAGGCTGTCTTTGCAAGCTTTCTCTGATGGAGTTACCTGATCTGCATCCCACTGCAATTCTTTTAAGGCTTCGTAATTTAGACTGGAGGAGAATTAAGTAAACCTGTTCTGAAGTGCCAGATACCGTTATCCTTCATAAATTTTTTTTAATTTTTTGGCTTTTAGTCTGAAGGCCATACAGCATGCTCTCAGTGTTTAAGAAATCGTAACACACTTTTGTCGCGTACACTGAATAACAATGGTACGTTAGTGTGTTTCATTACTTCCGCAGCCGCCGGTAAGGACGGTGAGTGTTAATAGTTTGCAAGGGGCTTCCAGATACTGTACTGAGTTCTGACTTTGTTTCTGCGCTGTTGTCTCTGTATGCTTGTAGTGCCCTGCGGCGCGAGCCAATATTTATTTACTGCAAATTTAAAGAGATGTTACCTGATGTTTTAAAACAGGTAGTACGTATTACAGTTTTCGTTTGTTATTTTTTGGTGTTTTTGCTTCTTCTGCTACGTTGGACAGGGAGGAAAACGTTTTTAAAGTAACAAATAATTTGAGATTGCAATATAATTACAATTTTGTTGTTTTAAGAAGAATATAAGAAAATGACAGGAAAGAGGTGAGATTTGCTAGTGCCATCACCGACTGTGACTACAGCAGAGTATCTCGGAATTGTTTTTTCGAGCTGTTGACTGCCAGTCACAACAAAATATTTTATAGCTTGTAGTAGGAAAATGGGATTGTTGATCCTATACTTTAACATTAGCTATTCATGCCAACAGCAGAATTTGCATACTCGGCTGGCCAAAAGCGAGGTTTCTTCAAGACCACAAAGTCCAGCCAATACAACTCGCCGTGAAAAAAAATAACATCACAATACATCCTTCTATTTACAAAAAAACTGCTGATGTGGCTCCGGCTGCATGATGTCACCAATATTTTTACTAATCGCAAGTTTTCGCTCCCAGCAACTAGCCTCGCAAAGAGGTCCTGTGAAAGCAGAAAGCTGTACATGAGGATAAGCAATTATCTTCTGCAAATCGTGTTTTTATCGAAAATCTTAAGGTCGCTATCTATGCCATTATTTTCTGCAAATCGCATTTCTTCCGAAAAATTAAAGATGGTTATCTCCAGAGAGAACTTTTCAGAACACGAGAAAGCAACAGCCTCCTGCTGACAGAGTCTCTTCCCTGGCCTCAGTTCGGCCACTGGGCATGGCTCGATTGTAAATCGCACAACAGGTCACAACCCCCATGGTTTGCCCTGGCGTGCCGAAATGCCTGGACGCGAACACCAGAGGCTCCTGTCCGGGTTGATGACCACTTTTTTCGCTGCATTATCTGCCTTGCCTGTCCCAAATACAGCGTGCTACACAATCCCGCGCATACACAGAAAGCATAGAGAAAATGAGAAAGTCCTGTAGCATGTTAAGTGTAAAGATAAGAGGCTAGAAAGCGTCCATTACATAACAGTCACGATGATCTGTTTCCTTTAACAAAAACATTGCTACAGTATTCCACCCCCCTATTACCCTCTAATTACTGAATCTTTACCATATCAAATGAAAAAGGCATGCAAAATAGCTTGCCGCTTTTCAAACAAATGCGATACAGTGGTCGAAGAGTTCCTCATAACCCACACATTTCTGTATCAGTACTAAGCGTTTAGGTGGTATGTAGATCGACTGGACAGTGGATGACTGGAGTGAGTGGTTTAGAATGATGAATCACGCTTATACTGTGGCAATCCAATGGAAGGATGTGGGTTCGGAAAATGCCTGGATAATGTTGCCTGCCACCATGTGTAGTGCCAGCAGTGAAATAGGCTCAAAATGGCTCTGAGCACTAACCTAAGGACATCACACACATCCATGCCCGAGGCAGGATTCGAACCTGCGACCGTAGCGGTCGCTTGGCTCCACACTGCAGCGCCTAGAACCGCACGGCCACTCCGGCCGGCAGTGAAATAGGCCTACAGAGAAGATGGTGTTATGGTATCGGGGTAATTTTCATGGTATGTTTTCGTGGTTAGGGTGTAGTCCCCTTTAAATGTGGAAGTATATGAACACATTCTGAAGTACTGTGTACTGCATATTGTACACGAACAGTTCGGAGATGATGACTGATTGTTTCAGCTTGTTAATGTTAAAGCAGCGTCCTTGACGTAATGGTCTGTTGACAGTAACATTCCTCAAATGGAGATCAGAGTGCCGATTTGAAACCAATGGAACACCTTTGGGATAAGTCAGAATGTCGACTTCACTCCAGACCGGGCTGTACGTACATACAGTTAGCACTAGCATTCTCGTGTTTAAATGTTTAAGAGCTGGTCTCAGTACCTGAATTGCCCACTGCTGTGTGGCTTTTTGGTTTATTCTTGTATTTCTTTGTAAGTACTGATGCAACATCTGATCTCAACGCATATAATTGTCCTGTGGCATTTTATATAGTAATATCTTCTTTTTCTTTTAACACAGCTACATTCTGATGATGATGCACCGAAATGCTTCAATAAATTAAATTGAGACCAAAATTTTCTACAATTCATCAAATGCAATGTGAGTATGCATCCATCTCTCTCTCTCTCTCTCTCTCTCTCTCTCTCTCTCTGTGTGTGTGTGTGTGTGTGTGTGTGTGTGTGTGTGTGTGTGTGTGTGTGTGTGTGTGTGTTCGCGCGCCCACTTGATACTTATATGGTACCATCTCTTATTTTTATTTATTTATTTATTTATTTATTTTTTTTTTTTTTTTTGGAGTACCTACACTTGATGATGTCCCTTGCAAGAGCTCCCAGAACTTGACATATCCTCAAACACGTAAGTAGTATTGGTAATGTACATGCGAGTGTTGTATACAACAACATGTGCTTATGAAATGTTATTGTTTTTACTCTGTGGGGCCTGGGTAAGACTACAGAGATGTGTAGTAGAGTTAGTCAGGTCCCTAGCGTGAGCTGTCACGACGTGACACACACTCCAATACGTAAGTACGTCACATAAGAGTATTTTACACATTCATGCAATGCTTATGAAATGTTTCCTGGGAGACGTGTATGCTATTATTGAGTTGTGCCGTGTGGTATATGCACGAATCTCCACACAGAGGTGGACTCCTATTATTAACAACTGAGGCAGTAGTTAACATTCCTATATTATTGATTCACACTTGCGTCTGTTACATATTATTTGTTCATGTTTGTGTTTTAAGTGCTGTAAATGGTTCAAATGGCTCTGAGCACTATGGGACTTAACATCTGTGGTCATCAGTCCTCTAGAACTTAGAACTACTTAAACCTAACAAACCTAAGGACATCACACACATCCAAGCCCGAGGCAGCATTCGAACCTGCGACCGTAGCGGTCACGCGGTTCCAGACTGAAGCGCCTAGAACCGCACGGCCACACCCGCCGGCCAGTGCTGTAAATGATGATAGGTCTGTGGAAAGGCGGCTGAGGGGAGAGGGGGGGGGGCGGGGGCAGGTCGGCGCCACAGCCATGCAGATACAATCCATAATGCCAGTCTGCAATCTGAGCTCATGGGGGATGACGCCAATTGTCGATGGACAGATACGCAAATGATAAGTCATTCGTTCATTCTCTTATTCATTCATTCATTCGTTCGTTCACTAAAACGTACTAAAATCTTTAAGCATGCAAAGAATACTTATCAGATGTAATTTTTTTTCTACATGCACTTGATGATACTATGAGGTCTGAAAAGACTCATGTCACACCCGCTCACAATGAGATGGATATTGATGTCTAGCTGCATAAAACATTGGAATCATTTACGCTGACAGATGATAATAGTGAATGGCTGAAATCCCTGTGTGACCATAACAACACAGACTATTTTCCGCAATTACTTGACATAATATAATAATAATAATTATTATTATTATTATTATTATTGTTGTTGTTGTTGTTGTTACGGTCTGTATGTGTTTCTTCCATAAGTGACATTTTAAATGTCATTTCTTCCTTTGGAGCGGTACTGGAAGGCAGGCTTGCGTCAACAACAGCACCACGGACACATCCTTTGAGATGTGATCGACACATTCACCGCACATGTGCCCATCAGTGTCATGTTCCCTTCAGCCTGGTACATCATGTTGGTACGAACTATCAATACAGGCACACTTGCCGTGTTCTGGACTATTGCAGCTATGCTCCCCTCGCCCTCGACCATCTCAGTATTTTCTAGAAACATTTCGATATCAAGCTGGACCTAGCGGTAAACCCCCTGGTCGACTCTGTTAACAATCACCAGGTAACAACACACCTGCATTGGACTACTCGGTGGATGCTGATACTTTTGAAGATCAGATCTTGCAAGCTCGCACAGACAATTCTAATGCAGGCTACCAAGATTCTATCACTTTCCCTACAGTGTGCCCATCAGTCTTGGAAAGTAAGCTCCCCACAATGTTTACTAACTCGTGGTATAGTATCACGAAGTGCATCGCATTCTATGCTGCGAACTCGTGCACCTATGTCTGCTCAGATGCCTACGAGCCAATAAATGGGGGTTCAGCTTTATCCCTCTTCCGAAGGATGTTGCCGCTAAAAAGTACATACTAATGTTCAGAATCTTGAAGTGGTTGGCGAGTTTCAATCTGCACAGTCGCTTCTGGCTTTTGACAGAACTTACCCAACTCACTTAGTGCTTATGACTGGATACTAAACTTCTAATGTATGCTAGAATTATAGCTTTATTGGTACCACATTCCCCGTTAAACTTCAGGACCTACCAACATTTGAGTGGCAGAATCTGAGCTATTTAGTTCATGTTTATGACCTACACGTACACTAGACAAATGCAAGCCAGAAGATGAAGACAACGAGCACACTGGGCAGAACAAAGACGTCAAGCGTGAAGCAGTTGGACCCGTCTGTTTTTCAAAAGTTGCCAGTCAGCACCCCACACAAGAAGATTTGTTGCTATTTTTTTAAGGATGAGACAACACTAAGCCTGGATCGAAAACATTCACAGCCTACTTTCTTCTTAATTGTTGAATCATAACAGTGCAAGAGATTTTTGTCATACATGCCTAAACTCTTCTACTACGAGTGAGCATTTAGCAAACCCACAAATTAATTGTTCTAACCATGAAGTGACATGTGAGGAAATTCTTACTACAGCAAACAAGTTATGAAAATTTAAGAGTGTACATCACCAGAAGCGCTGGCCCTTTGTCATACAAGCGAATTTCAAGTGCCTCCTAGTTCCTGTGGTATGTGGTGAAGGCGACGCCATTGCCTCCCATACTTCACAGAACGACATGTAACTTATGTGGCTGTGTATCAAGTTGTATGTTCAGATGACTCGAGTCTCATCCAAGTAGAATCATACATTCGGGGATAATTTGGCGTTATGGTTGCTCAGTGAGCTCAAGAAACTTGCAACAAGTGCTGATGAGATTTACCGCACCAACACTACAATAACCGTGTCATGGGAGAATGATGCCTTATACAATGAGGTTGTCATATACGTGGGCTACCGTTGGGTATAAAAGCTGAAACTCTATGTATAGGCCACTGTCATCTAACACAAAGGTTCTATGGTGCAGCACACACCGCATGCAACTTGAAATACCAACTACCACGACACCCATATGTTTTCTTTCACAGTTTGAGTGTGTATGTAGCTGGCTTTCTTGTTGAATACTTGGGTGATTTCGCTTTGAGAAGTGATAAGGTTAGTTTCCTATCCGAAAACGCTGAAAACCACATTTCATCCTCCAAACAAATCACCAAAAACATACTACATTCCACTTCCTGGATTTACTATGTTGCATGCATGCACTTCTTCAGAAACTCGTTGAGACAATGCATCAGGAGGATATATGCATCACTAGAGCTGCTCATCCCGATGATGCAAAGTTAACCCAATAACGGAAAGTTTCAGCTAGTGACGAAGAAGAGGGGATCTTTCCTTATGAATACCTGGATTTGATGGAGAGACTCAGCAAAACCACGTTCTCGGCATAGTTGCATTCACCAGTACACTTACAGGTGCTGACGCAATGCTGAGTATGAGCACGTGGTGAATGTTCGGCAGGAGTTCGGCATCCCTACTTTATGGGAATATGATTGACTATACATGGACACTGATGTACGGCCAATTCGCGGCTATTTTCAAAAAATTCAGGAGTGTATGCATGGAAATATACACTCTGGATCAAGTCTTATTACACCACCCCCACGGTTTTTGTGGGATGTTATGTTAGAAAGGAAATGTGTCAGTGTGCAACTATTGATCGATGTTGACATGCTCCTTATTTTCGAATGCGATTTGCACGAGCTACTTCGCCATGTGCACAGGTACGCCAAAGCGAATAATTCGTGAATGAGTGAGGAGGGGTACAAGCCCTCTGACAATTTGAGTTACATCCCATACTTGGATGTAAAGAACTTATACGGGCACGCCTTACACCAATATCTGCCGACTAGAGGGTTTCGATGGCTGTCCAAAAAGGAAATCGCCAGATTGGGTAAGTTCAAAGATGTGACTGACGATTCTGATAAACGTATGTTGTGGAGGCAGATGTGACATACCCTACTCACTTGCGTGACAACGACTTGCCGCGATGTCCGGAATGACTAGTCCCATGAAATGGTTTGGTCCCCAAGCTGTTAATGACGCTGTGGGATAAAAAGAGGTACATCATGCACTACAGAAACCTCCAGCGGTGCCCAAGTTTTGAGGATGAAACTTACAAGTGTCACGCTTTGCCATCTGCTTCGGTCAGTCACAATGATTTAAAGAGTTTATAGATGTCAATACCAAAAGGAAGGCTCTGACAACATACGATTTTGGAAAGGATTTTTTTAAAATTAATGTACAAATAAATTTTCCGAAAAACTGTGGAAGTTTGGGGACAGTGTTGTGAAATTCATTTCGCTTACTGTATGGAAGGTGCAAGAGATTACATCAGCAGGCAAAATTTTAAGCGGGCCACTATTTTCAATATAGTTGGTCTGGAGATGGTTAAGGTTTTAGCAGAGTTCACGGAACCTGTCCATGCCAGTACGTGTAAACTGAGCCTCTCCGAACTCCATATGTGCAGTTTTCACTATGATTTTGTGAAGCCTAACTTCGCCGATCCCAAGTTACTTTATATGGATACAGACATTTTCGTCTACTGGGTGAAAGATTGTGATCCGTATGAAGTAATAAGTGGATATGCGACTGATAATCATTGCGGCATTACATCTAGCAAAAAGGTTATCAGCCTAATGAAAAACGAGACGAAAGGGTCACAGATTGTGTAGTTCGTGGGGCTCAGATCGGAAACGTACGCATACTGTGCAGACACAGGCAGCATTCAGGGACAGACGAAGTGCGTGCATATTGCAGCGTCAATAACTACCGATTGAGGATTACAAGGAATGAACGCTCGATCGTGGCAGCCCTGGCCCACCTCACTCTCCGCACTTGGTGCGTTAAGCACCATACCCACGCGAGCAATAACGAGTGATCAAGGCTACGATAACGGGTGAGGTGATATACAAAAGTCCCCAAAATCTGAATTTTCCGCCCAAATGCGTAGGAGTTGACTGAAATATCTCTAGGTGTTGCCCCATACATCTTTCCTGGAGGGGTCTGGCAAGTGACTGCCGTGAAAGAGAGCTTGTCCTTTAAAATTTTTGTTTTGAACTCAGTAAAACCGCAGCAAAAGAGCGCCAAATATAGAAGAAAGCTTTCGGAGACTGTGATTGTTGTGAGTGGATGCGAGCCGAGTTGGTGACACTTCGCTCTCAGCTCCGGGCTGTGATGGATTCGGTTGCAGAACTTGAAGCTGCAGTGGATGGGCACCATTGTTGTGGGCTGGCCGTGGGGATCCAACGGACGTCCACAAGCACGTCAGAGTCCTCCGATCGGTCTACACTGGTGAAAAGCCCAGCTACTGCGTCACTGAAATGATATAGGATTTGGGGTGGACATAGTTAAAATAAAGGCGTTTTTCTTTGCAGCGGTATCTTCTCACGAAATTTCAATCAGCAACTTTTTCCTCCGAATGCGAAAATATTTTGTTGACGCCGACCTACTTAGGGAGAAACGATCACCGTAATAATGATATAGGCGTTCGTTCCTTCCGCGTGCTGTACGAGATTTAAATAACAGAGAATTATTGTGAAGGTGGTTCGATGAATCCTCTGCCACGCATTTAAATGTTATTTGCAGAGTATCAATGCAAATCAAAAAAACCGCGTGACCATCGGATGGTTTCCCGGTCAGTTGTCAAATGACATCACACCAGAAAATGTTCGTAACGTAAAGGGTCGTAGTCACAACATATTTGCAACATCTCAAAAGGACTTTATGGAACATATGAACCTATTCTGTCAAAAGATTTAGGCGTGTGAAAGAGTGCAATGAAGTTTGTGCCAGAACTCCTTCAGGACATCCGGATTTTCTTTCAGAGGTTGTCTCTGTAGTTTATAGCTATGGTCCTGGAAATAAGCATCAATCGACGCATCGGAAGAGTCCTCCTCCACCACTGCCGAAAACGTTCAACAAGTCAAGAGTTATACACTCCTGGAAATGGAAAAAAAGAACACATTGACACCGGTGTGTCAGACCCACCATACTTGCTCCGGACACTGCGAGAGGGCTGTACAAGCAATGATCACACGCACGGCACAGCGGACACACCAGGAACCGCGGTGTTGGCCGTCGAATGGCGCTAGCTGCGCAGCATTTGTGCACCGCCGCCGTCAGTGTCAGCCAGTTTGCCGTGGCATACGGAGCTCCATCGCAGTCTTTAACACTGGTAGCATGCCGCGACAGCGTGGACGTGAACCGTATGTGCAGTTGACGGACTTTGAGCGAGGGCGTATAGTGGGCATGCGGGAGACCGGGTGGACGTACCGCCGAATTGCTCAACACGTGGGGCGTGAGGTCTCCACAGTACATCGATGTTGTCGCCAGTGGTCGGCGGAAGGTGCACGTGCCGGTCGACTTGGGACCGGACCGCAGCGACGCACGGATGCACGCCAAGACCGTAGGATCCTACGCAGTGCCGTAGGGGACCGCACCGCCACTTCCCAGCAAATTAGGGACACTGTTGCTCCTGGGGTATCGGCGAGGACCATTCGCAACCGTCTCCATGAAGCTGGGCTACGGTCCCGCACACCGTTAGGCCGTCTTCCGCTCACGCCCCAGCATCGTGCAGCCCGCCTCCAGTGGTGTCGCGACAGGCGTGAATGGAGGGACGAATGGAGACGTGTCGTCTTCAGCGATGAGAGTCGCTTCTACCTTGGTGCCAATGATGGTCGTATGCGTGTTTGGCGCCGTGCAGGTCAGCGCCACAATCAGGACTGCATACGACCGAGGCACACAGGGCCAACACCCGGCATCATGGTGTGGGGAGCGATCTCCTACACTGGCCGTACACCACTGGTGATCGTCGAGGGGACACTGAATAGTGCACGGTACATCCAAACCGTCATCGAACCCATCGTTCTACCATTCCTAGACCGGCAAGGGAACTTGCTGTTCCAACAGGACAATGCACGTCCGCATGTATCCCGTGCCACCCAACGTGCTCTAGAAGGTGTAAGTCAACTACCCTGGCCAGCAAGATCTCCTGATCTGTCCCTCATTGAGCATGTTTGGGACTGGATGAAGCGTCGTCTCACGCGGTCTGCACGTCCAGCACGAACGCTGGTCCAACTGAGGCGCCAGGTGGAAATGGCATGGCAAGCCGTTCCACAGGACTACATCCAGCATCTCTACGATCGTCTCCATGGGAGAATAGCAGCCTGCATTGCTGCGGAAGGTGGATATACACTGTACTAGTGCCGACATTGTGCATGCTCTGTTGCCTGTGTCTATGTGCCTGTGGTTCTGTCAGTGTGATCATGTGATGTATCTGACCCAGGAATGTGTCAATAAAGTTTCCCCTTCCTGGGACAATGAATTCACGGTGTTCTTATTTCAATTTCCAGGAGTGTATGAAGTCCAGGTTCATCAGCTTTCTCTGTATTGACGAAAATGTTCATAAACAGTCCGTACGTGCTCGTCGGACGGTCAACATGGAGCTCTATCACGATTTTCTAAGGTGCATTACGAGGGACATGAGGAATTAGTGTCCGCAGGAGTGGTGTACAAAACACTGGCACTTCAGCATGGCAATGCATGACCGCTTACGGCCTGTATCATTTAGGAACTTTTTACTCATCTGCTGTATTCACCACACTTACTCCGTGTGATTTCGTACTCTATCCAGATGAAAATGAAATAGAAGAGGCAGAGATTTGGTACAGTGGAGAAGCGGAATCGCAGAGAGTACCCTAAGAGAAGTTTGTTAATATCGAGTATAGATTTAAGTGTCAGGAAGTCTACTCTGAAAGTATTTGCGTGGAGTGTATCCATGTATGGAAGTGAAACATGAATCATAAATAGTTTGGACAAGAAGAGAATAGAAGCTTTCGAAATGTGGTGCTACAGAAGAATGCTGAAGATTAGATGGGTAGATCACATAACTAATGAGGAGGTATTGAACAGAATTAGGGAGAAGAGGAGTTTGTGGCACAACTTGACTAGAAGAAGGGATCAGTTGGTAGGGCATGTTTTGAGGCATCAAGGGATCACCAATTTAGTATTGGAGGACAGCGTGGAGGGTAAAAATCGTAGAGGAAGACCAAGAGATGAATACACTAAGCAGATTCAGAGGGATGTAGGTTGCAATAGGTACTGGGAGATGAAGAAGCTTGCACAGGATAGAGTAGCATGGAGAGCTGCATCAAACCAGTCTCAGGACTGAAGACCACAACAACAACGGGGACTAAATTGAAGATTATGGTGTAGACTGAAATTTAGATAAGATGTAATTATTTTTGATTAATATATACTAATGGTAAAAAACGTAACACCAAAAAATGTTACTACAGAGTAATGAAATTTCGGGAATACATTAATGTAGTATTTAAGAGATTATCATTGGAAGGTAATAGGTTAATTTAAGTGCGAGAAATGTCGATGCACATGTGAACTGCTGGTACATTATTAACCATTGTAACTGCCAGAATACTGAATGAAAGCATGCAAATGTGCATGCATTGTGTTGTACAGGTGCCAGATCTCAGTTTGTGGGCTGTAGTTTCATATTTGTTGCACTTGGTCGGTGAATACAGGTGCAGTTACTGCTATTTGTGGATGATGCTGGAGTTGTCATCCAAAGGTGTCCCACATGTGCTAGACTGGAGACAGATCTGGTAATCGAGCAGGCCAAGGCAAGATGTCGACACGCTGTAAGGCACGTTTGGTTCCAACAGCGGTATTTGGGCTACAGTTACGCAGTTAGAAAAATACCACCTGGAATGCTGTTCAGTAATGGCAGCACAACAGGTCGAATTACCAGATTTACTTACAAATTTGCAGTCAGCGTGCGTGGGATAACCACGACAGTGCTTCTGCTTTCTTACGAAATCGCACCCCAGACCATACGTTTCTGTGTAGGTCCAGTGTGTCTAGCATGCACACAGGTTGGTTGCAGCCCCTCAACTGTCGCCCTCCTAACCACCATAAGATCATCACTGGCACCGAGGCAGAACAAGCTTTCGTCGGAAAACACAACTCACCTCCACCCTGTTACCCAATGAGCTCTCGCTTGACACCATTGAAGTCGCAAAAGGCGGTGATTTGTGATCAGTGGAATGCATGGTACAGAGTGCCTATCTCGAAGCTGTCCACGAAATAACCGATCTGCAACAGTTCGTTGGGTCGCCGTGGTGTCAACTGCTGCTGCAGATGTAGTACAAGATAGCGGAGCCGTACGCCAAACAAGATGGCCTTCCCTCTCGGTACGGCCACGTGGTCGTCCGGAGCCCAGTCTTCTTGCGACCGTACATTCTCGTGTCCACCGCTGCCAGCAACGGTGTACTGTGGCTACATTCCTGCCCAGTTTTCCTGCAGTATCGCTGAAGGCACATCCAGCTTCTCGTAGCTCTATTACACGATCTCTTTCAAACTCAGTGAGATGTTGATAATGGCATTTTTGTCGCTTTATAGGCGATCTAGGCTACCATCATCTCACCACGTACAACTCAAAGTCAATTAAATCTCACGACCGTTACAGCATATATTTAAAGATGACCTGATTTCCATTCTCATAGTGCTGCTACTAGTACCACCCTTACGTGACTGGCGCGAAATTTCAACAGGAATCATCTTTCGGATGTAGAAACACGGCTACCAGCTCCTTCTTGGGTGTTGCGATTTTTTTTCCGTCAGTGTATTTCGGGATCTTTGGGATATCACTTTGTATTTAGTGGTCACAGTACGAACATGGCAATTGAATCTCAATGTAGACAAGTGTAATGTTCTACGAATACACAGAAAGATAGATCCCTTATCATTTAGCTACAAAATAGCAGGTCAGCAACTGGAAGCAGTTAATTCCATAAATTATCTGGGAGTACGCATTAGGAGTGATTTAAAATGGAATGATCATATAAAGTTAATCGTTGGTAAAGCAGATGCCAGACTGAGATTCACTGCAAGAATCCTAAGGAAATGCAATCCGAAAACAAAGGAAGTAGGTTACAGTACGCTTGTTCGCCCACTGCTTGAATACTGCTCAGCAGTGTGGGATCCGTACCAGATAGGGTTGATAGAAGAGAGAGAGAAGGTCCAACGGAGAGCAGCGCGCTTCGTTTCAGGATCATTTAGTAATCGCGAAAGCGTTACGGAGATGATAGATAAACTCCAGTGGAAGACTCTGCAAGAGAGACGTTCAGTAGCTCGGTACGGGCTTTTGTTGAAGTTTCGAGAACATACCTTCACCGAAGAGTCAAGCAGTATATTGCTCCCTCCTGCGTATATCTCGCGAAGAGACCATGAGGATAAAATCAGAGAGATTAGAGCCCACACAGAAGCATACCGACAATCCGTCTTTCCACGAACAATATGAGACTGGAATAGAAGGGAGAACCGATGGAGGTACTCAAGGTACCCTCCGCCACACACCGTCTGGTGGCTTGTGGAGTATGGATGTAGATGTAGAACATCGACCCTTTTGCCGATGCTGGACGCAACTGCACAGAGGTAGTGGCGCTACGTTACAGACAATGAATGCCTTTCAAGAGATTAGAAGCATGCAGCGATGGTTATTAGTTACGTAAGACATTGTAACTACAGAAAGGTACTGGCTTTTCTAATAAAGACCTCATCTGCTACTTAGTATGTTACAGGTGTCAAGACGTGCTGTCAATGAAAAAAGAATTTGTACGAAGGCAGTGACCTTAGATTCCAGTATGTGAGACCTACGTTTCAAGCTGATACGCTGCGTATGTAGTTTACGGACGAGCTACTTCAGACTCGCCAACAGCTGTCCAGTGCCGAGCGGTACTGAAATATTTAGTCGTCGCCCTCACACGTTCCGCCGCCAATTACCGACACCTCCTTCGCAATTAGGAAATTGCGCAAAAATCTGCGCCGCTTTCACAAGCCACGTTTCTGCGAAAATCGATGGCGGCACGCTGGTCGAACAATGCGGTCGCCCGTGGACGCGTTGTGCTGCGTCTTCGTTACCACGGCCACCTAACACCACTGTCTGCTTATTCGCGTCCCGCGAGCAAACAACGGCACGACACATCCACTGCTGAAGTGCTTAGTAATTACTTCATTAGCAATGCGCATTAGCTGATTACGTTTCGAAGCGCAGTACTAAAATATAAACGTATTCAGACACTACTTGCACCTGTATTACACGCGCCGGGCACCTGTATTACACGTGGCGGACCGGTCGAATGTAACGGAAGCAAAGAATAAAACATAAAATCCAAGGGGGAAAAAAAGGAACCGCTGTACATGTTTCTAGCGGTTACTACCGTTACAAGCTCCCTCTCTTCGTGTAAACAGAGGGAACAATTATGAAACTATTTCAGCAGCTACACAGTTTTTTTCCAAAGTTAAACACCATGGAGGAAGTTTATTTTTTATTTTTTTTTAAGTTAAGGAGTGAGGAGTGACACCTCAAAGTGAGGCCTTCTGCTCTGCTTCCTATTCAGCGTACACATTAGCATGCATTCAAGCCATTGCTCGCGTTTTCCCCGAGTTAAAAAAAAGTCCGTTGTTTCTACGTAGAGACTGCCCATAAAGCCAAGCAAATTTCAACAGCAGGTGGAAATGAGAAACGCGGACGAACTTCTGGCGTATTCTACGTGAGTGTAACAACCGCCATATTCTCCTGTGAACTCTCGTAAAGTCAATCTTCACAGTTTCACGCGAACCACACGAGTACGACGCAACAGCGCACAGGAAAACTCATTTCAAACACACAATATGACCTCGCTGGTAGATTTTCCGCCTACTAGATTTTCATTAATTCTGATTTCGCTGTTCCGCATAATTATCTTTGCTCTGGAATGACAGTACTCCTCAGAGTTCTATTCGACGAATAGCAAATATGAGAAAAGGACTATTCCTTCAATGCTGGACCTACAATTTAAAATATTTATTAGGCTGCTATTGAAACTAAGATTAAACATTTTTGGTAGAGGCAGTCAGAAGAAAACAGAAGATTAGCGTTTTATGTTGCACCAACATGGATATTTTTCGAAACGTAGCATAAGACGAGATAGATAACAGATGTTACAGAAAATCGACTGCGGCTGTTTTTGAAAGATCATCCAAAATTTCACCTGAAGTGATTTCGGGAAACCATTGAAATCCTAAATCAGGATTGTCAAACAGCGATTTAAAATACACTGATCCCTAATACTGAACACAGATCCTTTGATATTCGCTGCTAATAAGCTAGGATTTGAAGAACAAGAAACTCACAAAACGGACATGTAAGGTAAAGTATAATCAATACGGATTCCTCTTCATCTCGTGTGAGAGACAGCTCAGTAATGTATGAGAGAAAGTCTGTTGTCTCTTTGAATACCTACACACAAATACTTCATTCTGACAGAAAATAATTTGTTTTCCGATGTGGCTGTTCTGGATGCTGGGACCTAAATACAGGGCTATTACAAATGATTGAAGCGATTTCATAAATTCACTGTAGCTCTATTCATTGACATATGGTCACGACACACTACAGATACGTAGAAAAACTCATAAAGTTTTGTTAGGCTGAAGCCGCACTTCAGGTTTCTGCCGCCAGAGCGCTCGACAGCGCAGTGAGACAAAATGGCGACAGGAGCTGAGAAAGCGTATGTCGTGCTTGAAATGCACTCACATCAGTCAGTCATAACAGTGCAACGACACTTCAGGACGAAGTTCAACAAAGATCCACCAACTGCTAACTCCATTCGGCGATGGTATGCGCAGTTTAAAGCTTCTGGATGCCTCTGTAAGGGGAAATCAACGGGTCGGCCTGCAGTGAGCGAAGAAACGGTTGAACGCGTGCGGGCAAGTTTCACGCGTAGCCCGCGGAAGTCGACGAATAAAGCAAGCAGGGAGCTAAACGTACCACAGCCGACGGTTTGGAAAATCTTACGGAAAAGGCTAAAGCAGAAGCCTTACCGTTTACAATTGCTACAAGCGCTGACACTCGATGACAAAGTCAAACGCTTTGAATTTTCGGCGCGGTTGCAACAGCTCATGGAAGAGGATGCGTTCAGTGCGAAACTTGTTTTCAGTGATGAAGCAACATTTTTTCTTAATGGTGAAGTGAACAGACACAATGTGCGAATCTGGGCGGTAGAGAATCCTCACGCATTCGTGCATTGATGGGGACATGCTGCGCCGAGTGTGGGAGGAACTTGATTATTGGCTTGATGTCTGCCGAATCACTAAAGGGGCACATATCGAACATTTGTGAATGCCTAAAAAAACTTTTTGAGTTTTTGTATGTGTGTGCAAAGCATTGTGAAAATATCTCAAATAATAAAGTTATTGTAGAGCTGTGAAATCGCTTCAATCATTTGTAATAACCCTGTATATACAGTTCATCGGTACCCCTTGTTACATATTGACAACTTTTGAAACGTGACGGAAAGACCTCTCAAATAACTTGACAAGTAATTCAGATCCGTCTCCGTACTCACTCCACAAAACAAGTAACATAACCGGATTATCAAATGTATGTAGACTGATGTGAAACTGCGAAAGGGGGTCAGCTGGGCAATAACATCATACTAAATGTTTGTTAACAGACGACCTAAATGATTTTAATGTCTGAAAGACAAAGCTCTAATGGTTCAAATGGCTCTGAGCACTATGCGACTTAACTTCTTAGGTCATCAGTCGCCTAGAACTTAGAACTAATTAAACCTAACTAACCTAAGGACATCATATACATCCATGCCCGAGGCAGGATTCGAACCTGCGATCGTAGCGGTCGCTCGGCTCCAGATTGTAGCGCCTAGAACCGCACGGCCACTCCGGCCGGCAAAGAGAAAGCTTTCGTTATCTATGACAACAAGTTCTTCACAGTGGCACTCCCTGATAATGTATTGTTCAAATTTCATATACCCTTCCTTACTGCACATTGACCATTAGCTAAAATAACTGTTACTGCCTTAGCGAAAAAACAAAACAAAAAAAAAAAAAAAACACTTCTGCGGTAAGGGAGGAGCGCGCGATGGCGACTAGCCGTTATGTCATATGGTGTCAAAAAAATGGTTCAAATGGCTCTGAGCACTATGGGACTTAACAGCTATGGTCATCAGTCCCCTAGAACTTAGAACTACTTAAACCTAACTAACCTAAGGACAGCACACAACACCCAGCCATCATGAGGCAGAGAAAATCCCTGAACCCGCCGGGAATCGAACCCGGGAACCCGGGCGTGGGAAGCGAGAACGCTACCGCACGACCACGAGATGTGGGCTCATATGGTTTCATTTGGGCGTGGGGTCAGCAGATCGGCCTCACGAGCGAGGTCTGCTCTGAACATTCAGCAGCGTCTTGGAGCCGCTGCTTCTGATGGAAGGAAGCTCCTCGATTAGCCTCATGAGGCTGAACCTTCCAACAAGGAAAAATCCCTGGTAGGAAGAGGAATGAAACAATGGAGGAAAATAATATACAAGATGCGAAAGGAAGCCAGCAGTATAAGATAGCTTCGGGATTACACACTGAAACGCCAAAGAAACTGGTATGGGCATGCGAAATCAAATACAGAAAACAGAACACGGCGCTGCCGTCGCCTAAGCCTGTATAAGAAAACAAGAGTCTGGCGCAGCTGTTAGATCGATTACTGTTGTTACAATGGCAGGTTATCAAGATTTAAGTGAGTCTGAAAGTGGTGATATAGTTGGCGCATAAACGATGGGACGCAGCATCTCCGAGGTAACGACGATGTGAGGATTTCCCCGTACGACCATTTCACGAGTGTACCGTGAATATCAGATTTCCAGTAAAACATCAAATCTCCGACATCGCTGCGGCCGAAAAAGATCCTACAAGAACGGGACCACCGACGACTGAAGAGAATTGTTCACCGTGACAGAAGTGCAAACCTTCCGCCAATTGCTGCAGATTTCAGTGCTGGGGCCATCTACAACAGTCAGCGTGCGAACCATTCAACGAAACATCAACGATATGGGCTTTCGGAGGCGAAGGCCCATTCGTGTACCCTTGATGACTGCACGACACAAAGCTTTACGTCCCTCCTGGATCCGTCAACACCGACATTGGACTATTGATGACTTGAAACATGTTGCCTGGTCGGACGTGTCTCGTTTCAAATTATATCGAGCGGATGGACGTATACAGGTGTGGAGACAACCGCAGCTATCTATGGACCTTGCATGTCAGCAGGGGACTGTTCAAGCTGGTGGAGGATCTGGAACGGTGTGGGGCATGTGCAGTTAGAGTGGTATGGGACCCCTGATACGTCTAGATACTACTCTGGTGACATCCTGTCTTATCACCGGCATCCATTCATATCTATTGCGCATTCCGACGGACTTGGGCAATTCCAGCAGGACAGTGCGACACCCCAGACGTCCAGAATTCCTACAGAGTGGCTACATTCTGAGTTTAAACAATACCGCTGGCCACCAAACTCCCCAGACATGAACTTCATTGCGCGTATCTCGGGTGCCTTGCAACGTGCTGTTCAGAAGAGATCTCCACCCCTTCGTACTCTTACGGATTCATGGACAGCCCTGCAGCATTCGTGGTGTGAATTCCCTCCAGCACTATTTCAGACATTAGTCGGGTCCATACGACGTCGTGTTGCGGCACTTCTGCGTGCTCGCGGGGGCCCTACACAATATTAGGCAGGTGTACCAGATTCTTTGGCTCCTCAGTGTACCAAAGAATACAGAAATAGACACAATGAAGTAATAGGAGAAGAAAAAGAATACTGGAAAATTAAACGATGAAAGTCATCCACTGTGTTATAATAGTTTATTTCGAAGGACATCTTCATCCGACTAGGGAAGTACCTTCAGTGCCAATACTAAGACTTGATCTTTGATATACTTCGATACGCTACTACAGATAGCTCCAAGATGAAACCACGTGTTTTTTGAGATTACAGCCAGATGCGGCTGAACGCCAGAACTTTAAAAACCGGAGGCGGCTGTGCGCGCACGTGTTGGCCGCCAGATGCGTACCGCGACAGGGACAGCTTTGGGTAAGCGGCGGCGGCAATGCTCGAGTCGCTTGACTGAGCAGACGACACAATTCAGTCTCTGTGATTGGCGGAAAACGATTGTATGAGAAATACTACGGCTGCCATATAGCGGCAGGTAAAGGGGTGATTTCTGCCGGCAGCTGAAAAAACCAGGTATCGCGAGGCCGTTGGAGAGGAAGGCGTGACTTGCTAACCGCCATGGCGGAAACGAGGCATCTTTGTAGACCACTATGGTCTAAAACCCGATCTGCCCAAATCATCACCCGGCTCCCGATATGTTTCAGCGTGAAACAATACTCATCCGACCACATGTCGTTCTTACATTGCTTTTTAGTCTAGGTTTTATGGTTTCAGCACCACGTTTTCGCGTTACAGGCATTTCCATCACTATTGAGTGGGTTTTGAATTACAGTTCGCCCTTCAATTCCCTGCTTACGGAGCTCCGTTCATAATGGTTTGGTGCTGACAGGGTTCGCAAGTGCGACATCCAGCGCTGGAGTGGCTTCTGCTGTCGTCCTCTTTTACTTTTCATCACAATCTTCTTCAATGACTGTCCATAACGATCAATCAACACACATTTTCGCCCGCGCTGTGATTTAGAGGATGACGTTTTTCCAGTTTCTCTGTATGCGGTATAAATCTTTGATATGGTGCCTCTTGAACACCATAACGTTAGGTTACGGGAGCACCCACCATACGAGCGTCAACAAGTTGCCCCCCATCGAATTCACTTTGCTTGACATGACGCACTCACGACTTCACACAACAATGTTCTGATGGCGACTGACAGGGCACTGGGCAGGTGCCGTTTGTGGTTAGACACATCTAGCGTAATCTGCAGCATTGCCTAGCATCTGCGTTTTTCGCGGTGTTTCCACGCTTCTGTTCAACCCCTGTATCTATGAGCTGCGAGTAAGACATGACCTGAAGTGTTCAGGATTCTTCAAAGTACGAGATAGTGGAACTGTGAAATTACCTCTCGTTGGTGGCAAAAAAAAAAAAAAAAAAAAAAAAAAAAAAATAGATTTTTGGGGAAAATTCTTTGTGGACTTTCCGTCAGCTAGCGACTGTTAGCGTGTGTAATAATTTTCGCATATTGGACAGAGTTTAACTTAGAATCTCGCAACGAGATGGCGTGAGCTGGTCTTAAAATACTTTCACGCCAGTTAGCTAGTGTGGAACTAGAAGTCTGAACACGAGCGGTTGGACTTCGAATAAATTTAGTAGTTAACCGAAGCTACACGATAATTAACGCGGTGCGCTGCTCTGGTGAACAAATTATAGAAGTATTAGTTACGTCATTGTGATAATGCAACCGTAAAAGGGAATCAATAAACTACATTTATTCTTAAACCGAAACCCAAGTAAGTTGAGAACATTCTCTGAATTTTGTCATCGCACATTTAAACACTGCCGGTATTTTTGTATTAACCATTGAACAGTAAGTACGAAAATTAATAGGGTCCTGCCACTGATGCCTTGGTTGTCCCCTAGATGATAACGAATTCAAATAACGTAAAGCAAATGCGCTACCGGAAACTCTCAAAATGACAGTTACTTAATATTTACTGTACTACTGCATCTTCTAAATGTATATTCACTAATAAAACAAGCTATGTAACACATTAGATGGATTTAATCGTTTAATTTTTAATTCGTTCCAATAATAATAAAATAAAACAACCAAAGATAGAGTAGAGTGAATACTACAATTACTTCCAATGTTTTGCTTTGACATGTAAAAGTCATTATGCCTACCACAAGACAGAAAATCAGTTGTTGGAAGAACTTACACTACACACAAGACATAATTTCGAATACGATCACATACAAGGTATGTACAGATTTTGGTGGCTTAGTGAAGTACTCTACCAGTCCGGTTACTAGTTTGAAAGCGCTTAGTTACTGACAGTGATTGTGTTCAGATACCGGTAAATCAGGTGCATTATATCAGCAGTACATTAACGCCAGACGTTTCCTATAGTACCGACGTTATTTCCATGAAGAAGATGCAATATTTCAAGGTGACAGCACAACGCTCCATCCTGAGTTATTCTGCTGCGCCTATACGGTGTAACACTGAACAGTAGAATCTTCCTTGCATTAATAATTTTTGTGTAAATTACGAATATTCTTGACAAGACCGACTACTCAACTGTTTTAGTTCCAACACTGGCGGCCGCGCTGACTGTAGGATGCCCTGTCTTGTGTCCGCGCCACGAGCAGAAGCGCTCTTGAAGTTCAGCCCATCACACTCGGTGGCGTATGCAGCTTGTGCAACTTCTGGTGCTCTTCTGCTTGCTTAATTTCTCTTTTTCTCTGCATCACAGACGCACTTCTTGCGTCTGTTGGTTAAGAACATGCCTTTTCTAATTACAAGTATTTCGGTGACTGACAATAAAGGAAGGAAGAAAGATCACATTTATTCGCCCCGTCGTTATCAGTCATTAGAGACAGAGCACAAGCTTCTTGAACGGTGGGGAAGCAAATCGGCAGAACCCTTTCAAAGGAACCATCGCGGCATTTGCCTGGAGCGATATAAGGAAATCACGGACAAGAAATCTGGATAGCTGGACGCGGACTTGAACCATTTCCTCGCGAATGCGATAGCAGTGTGCTAACCATTGCGCCACCTCGCTCGGTGACTGAACACTGAACACAGACGCTGTCTAAGAGGGGCGGGGGGGGGGGGGGGGGGGGGGAAGGTTGAATGTTATTTGTGCCAAACATTTTCCGAATGAGTAAGTGAAGTGCGAAAGATGCTGAAAAGTAATGCCCTTGATTTCACCCTCTGCCGCTAGAGGGCTCCGCAATATGGCGTGTAACATGGCTGTGTAATACACTATATCATCAAAAGTATCCGGACACCCCTAAAAACCTACGTTCTTCATATTAGCTGCATTGTGCTGCCACTTACTGCCAGGTACTCCACATTAGCGACCTTACTAGTCATTAGACATAGTGAGAGAGCAGAACGGGGCGATCCGCCGTACTCACGGACTTCGAACGTGGTCAGGTGTGAGTGATCGGGTGTCGCTTGAGTCGTACGTCTGTACGTGAGGTTTACACACGCCTAAACATCTTTAGTTGAAACGTGAAGGGACACGTTCAGCACAAAAGCGTACAGGCCGACTTCGCCTGTTGACTGACAGAGCGCCGACAGTTGAATGGGGTCATAATGTGTAACAGGCAGACATGTATCCAGACCATCACAAAGGAATTCCAAGCTGCATCAGGATCCACTGCAGTTACTATGACAGTTAGGCAGGAGGTGAGAAAACTTGGATTTCATGATCGAACAGCTGCTCATAAGCGACACATCATGGCGGTAAATGCCAAACGACATCTCGCTTGGTACAGGGAGCGTAAACATTGGACGATTGAACAGTGGAAAAAAGTTGTGTGGAGTGACGAATCACAGTACACAATGTGGCGATCCAATGGCAGGGTGTGGGTATAGCGAAGCCCTGTGAACGTCATTTGCCAGCGTGTGTAGTGCCAACAGTAAAATTCCGAGGCGGTGGTGTTATGGTGTGCTCGTGTTAGTCATGGAGGGGACTTGCACCCCTTGTTGTTTTGTGTGGCACTATCACAGCAGAGGTCTAGATTGATGTTTTACACCTTCTTGCATTCCACTGTTGAAGAGCAATTCGGGGGTGGCGATTGCATCTTTCAACACGACCGAGCACCTGTTCATAATGCACGGCCTGTGGCGGAGTGGTTACAAGACCTTAAGATCCTCGTAATGGACTGGTCTGCACAGAGTCCTGACCTGAGTGCCGTAGAACACCTTTGGTACGTTTTGTAACGCCGACTTCGTGCCAGGCCTCACCGACCGACATCGGTACCACTCCTCAGTGTAGCACTCCGTGAAGAATGGGCTGCCTTACAGCACCTGATTGAACGTATGCCTGCGAGAGTGGAAGCTGTCATCAAGGCTAAGGGTGGGCCAACACCATACTGAATTCCAGCATTACCGATGGAGGGCGCCACGGACTTTTATGTCATTTTCTGTCGCCAGGTGTCCGGATACTTTTGATCACATAGAGTATGTCAGAAAACTAAAAGCACGAATTCGATGAGTTTGTTCACACATCGAGCACCTTCTTCTTCAGCGTGACAATGCCAGACACGCACGAGCACTGCGAAATCTGGAACAGTCCGACTCCTTGGGTTCCTTGTCATCGATCATCCTCCGTACAATGCTGAATTGGCCCTTCCGAGTTTCATCTACTTCTAAAACTTAAGAACACCTTCGAGGACTTCACTTTGATAGTGATGACATGGTGTAAGAAGATGTGAGGTTTCGGCTTCGACAACGAAGTCACATTCTACAGTGACGGTATCAAAAACTGGTCTCTCGTTGGCAGAAATGTGTATGTCGCCAGGTTGACTATAGTGAGAAGTAAATATGCAGACATGACGAATAAAGATGTAAAATGCTGATAAAGTTTTTATTATTTAAAAAGCTTTAAGAGTTTTCACATAAAAAACTCGGATGCATTATTTTTCAGCACGCTCTTGTACGTCAGTGTGTTCAGTGGTGTGTTTCACGAGATTTTTCAATGTTTCAAGAAATTCTTTTGGGTAGTTTGTAACATAGTAATTTGTATATCCATTCTGTAATGAATTATTGTATTTGGAGTTGACACGATTTTAACATATTTTTCGCCTAAAGCAACGCAATTTTTTGTCACACTTTAACTTAAAATGCTAGAAGCAGTTAACAGTAATATCATAAATGTAATAGGCGTGCTACCTAACATTAGATTTCTACATGTCTTACATCTCCAAGTACACTCCTCAAGTCAACTTACTTTGTTGACGAGAGACACAGACGTGTGATGAAGAGCAAACAGCAGTGTATACTGATGTATATCGATTTTTTCCTAGTGGAGTTTGTAAGGATAGAAAGACGTAATTTGTTTAATAAAGAGGCGAATGAAAAATGTTCGAAACATTGTATTTTGTAGCGGAAATCAGTATCACGTTGAAAATACAACTGTTGTATAACGCGTGAAAAATAATTACTTTTCGCTGCGATGAGCAAGATGTGTCAGTATCATTTATTATAAACCTATTGGGAGAACATGGTTGAGTAATTTAGACTTGTTTTCTGAAATAAAATATTTCTGTGTCTGGGCACGTCTAAGAAACTTCATTACGTGTGTCTTCCTAACCATTAAGAAACCTTACGTCCACATTCCACACTGTGATCCTGTCAGAGTATTTTAGAGTTTCAGGAAAGCAAATCTGTCTGGAGAAAAGTTAAGGCACGGCGTACAAATTGAAATAACAACTAGCATATCTGGCATATTGGAAGCTCGCACGGGGAACCTTATTGTTTCCAAGTTTCTGGATTTGCAGCCGAGTTGCTGTTATGCAAGGAAAATGACAATATTCAGACGACTCCAAAGCCAGAAACTTAGGTTCGTATCAGAAGTTGTGTTGCCGCTACTGGTAATACAGCTCCAGTCATCTGTACTAACTGAATATATGACTCAGCTGTAGTACTGTGCATCTGTTACTACACGAGGTAGACAATACTTTCTTGCAGTTAAATACTGATAGTTTTTCACGCAGACCTATCGTCATGCATGTGTTTTTGACACGGGAGGTAGAAAAGGTCTGAAATCCGATCCTTCGTGATATTAACGTGATGTGTGTTGTACGGTAAGAAAATAATGCAATGAAAACTTGTTACAGGTAACGGAGCGTTCTTATGTGGAGCATTAAATATGAACTTATTAAATGTTGTGTGAAATACATATTCCCTAGTATTTTTATTCCACATATTTTATGTTCTCGGCCCAGCGAAGTACAGCAGCGTAAACTGTGATCTCCGTCCAGTCATTCCGATTTAGGTCGTGTATGACGTGTCTAAATCGCTCCAGGCAAACAACATGATGGTTACTTTGAAAAGACCACTACTCATTTCCTTATCCCTCCTTATCTTATCCGAACTTATGCCACGTGTCTAATTATCTCGATGTAAGGGGGAAGTTAAACCCAAATCACACGATGACCTCCTCTCTATGACCTACGGAGTGAAACACTGTTTCTAATCTAATTCCAAAAATGTACTTTTGCAGCCTGAAACAAGTGTCTGCCAAAAATAATCATGCAGTTTCTTCTTGAGATACGTTGTCTAGGAGATTTAGAATGAAGGTTAGTTGGTTACAACAATACTTCAGTAGAGAGTAGGCTTTTATGTGGAACTCACCAGGTGCTTGAGAGTCGCGAGACAGATCGTTCCGTTGCTCTCACCTGCGGTACCTGAAACAAATACGAGTATGTGGCATAAATAGGGAATGCACACGCAGCACGTAAGCAGCAAGACGCGGTCGATAAGATTAGCGTGGCCGCCGCCTTTGTGCTCCTCGACTTGGCGTCGCCGTCGCCGCCGGCAGCGTCCTCTACTAATTTCATTGCGACCGGGGGTTACATCATACCATTAGCATCAGTGTTTAATGCATGCGCACTGTGCGCGCGCTTCGCCGATCCTCCATAATGCAGGCGCGCCCGCGCGCGCGTCTAAAATAATCTAAACTGCATGTAATGCCGTTTCATTTTCTTTGTGCATACTTCATCCAGTCCCTGAAATATTCCTCAGCCAGCCTCTTGTTACCCCGAGAGGAGAGCGCGGCGCATCAAAATTTCAACAAATATTTCATGAACTTTCGGCCGGCTCTACTCAATTCAATTGTAATCTTGTGCCTGCTCCGGTCGTGCAATATTGAAGAATCGGCCATTTACAAATTACAGCGCGCCACTACTTAGAACTACCGGGGCCCCTGTGAGTCAAGGAAACGGACAGTCCCACTGTTTGATAAACATGCACCCATTAATTTCGTGGCCAGCCTATGTGGAGGGCCTTTTTTCCTATCTTCCAGCCGGAATGGAGGACGAAGTTGGCCGCCGTTGCCGCACGACTCGGAGATTTATGAAGCTCGCCACTAATGCCGGTCTTAGTTCAGCGATATTTGCCGATACGTCCTAGATTACAGTCTGACGCAAGCCGGTGGTAACTCTTGGTGGATGGAAACTTCGGCGTGATTTTGTGTCGTGTACGTGCCGTCACGCAAGTAGTTAGTTCCTCTGTGGTCTGTGACACAGTCACTTGTTTAACAATTCTAACTGGTCGAGGCTTCCGGTTTACAATTACAAAACCAAATAATTCCGTAACAGTGGAATACTTGCCTTATTCGCACGGGATAGTTGAAATGCAAACATTTGCTGTTTTTGAACTTTTATTTTAACTGCACTACGGAGTTACGCAATGAAACTCTCGCAATACCCTACACATTTTTATTTAGATATAAACAAGAGGAATGCGAGTAATCTTTAAAGGAAGCGTACCCAACCCTTTAACGAACATTTTCCGGTATGCGTTATATAATTTAGCATCAAATTATAGTCAGATAATTAGTTTGTATTCGTCAGCAAGAAATCCGGTCTTTTTGCTTTTTATCGTTTCATTTACCATTTTTCGACTCTGAAATGTGACATCCATAAGCTTCTACAAGATCCACAATTAGTTGAAAAGTGATTTAAATCTTGTCAAAAAAGGTGCACTTGCTGTGTCATTGTGGGTTTACTGTGTGTTACCTGTAACAAATTTTCAGTACATTATTTTCGTACCACACACCTCACATTTGTTTATATCGCGAAGGATCGGATTTCAAACCTTTTCAAACATGTGGCAAAAACACATGCATGACGATAGGTCTGCGTGAAAAACTATCAGTATTTAACTACAGCGAAGTTTTTTTAAAATCGTGTAGTACCAGATGTACAGAACTACGGTTGAATCATATACACAATCAGTACAGATGACTGTAGCTGAATTAGCAGTAGGGGCAACACAACTTCTAATATGATACCCAAGTTTCTGGCTTTGCATTCGATTTAATAACGTCATTTTCCTTCCACAACAGGAACTCGGCTGCAAATCCAGAAACTTGGAAACGATATGGTTCCCCGTGCGAGCTTCCAATACGCCAAATATGCTAGTTGTTATTTCAATTTGTACGCCGTGCGTTAACTTTTCTCCAGACAAATTTGCTTTTCTGATAACTCTAAAATACTCTGACAGGGTCACAGTTCGGAATGTGGGCATAAGGTTTCTTAATGGATAGGAAGACACACGTAATGAAGTTTCTTATACGTGCCCAGACACAGAAATATTTTGTTTCAGAAAACAAGTCGAAATAGCTCAACCATGTTCTCCCAATAGGCTTATAATGAATGGTACTGACACAGCTTGTTCATCGCAGCCAAAAGTCTGATTTCCACTACAAAAACAATGTTTCGAACATTTTTCAATCGCCTCTTTATTAAACAAATTACGTCTTTCTACTCTTACAAACTGCCCTAAAAAAACCGTTACACATCAGTATACACTGCTGTTTGCTCTTCTTCACACGTCTGTGTCTCTCACTGATCCCTCTGTCTTCACCTGTTTCTATCCTGTTCCTTGACTCATCTCAGGTATTAGATATAACCCACTGATTTTCTAGGCGTGGTTTAACACCTTTACGAATAAGTTTCACATTCCATACAAAACAGAAACTTATAACTGACGTAAGTATTGATACATTACTTCATCACATCATCACATGAATTCCGTGCAAGATCCTCCGTCATCATATTTCTTGGCATTTATGGGTATTTCGTTCCACTGAGTTAAACATTCTTTATGGTCTGATTTTCTGTACTATGTTCATCACTCCGGTATAAAACACATGCACGTCCTGTGCGATCGTTTCTGAGAATATTTCGATTGATTTTTGCAATAAGAGACGTGCAAAATGTAATCGCATTACAAGCAGTGTTTCCTATTGCTACGTAATCGTGAAATATTTATTTTGTGTTCAATGTTCATCTGCAGCGCTCATGACTGTATCTAGGAGAAAAAAGTTGATGTCGCACCTAGATGCAACTTAACGGGGCATATTGTCTTCTCCCTGTTGGCTAATCTGAACCAAATGCAGCCAACTAACTAACTTCTGGCATCTCAGCAAAATTATGGAAAATGATGCCAACGGTTACCTTTATCCTGCAAAACATAAATGCTTGAAGAGAAGATCCGTAAAAGAAGTAAGCAGACACATAAATGAATTTTTTATTTCATTTGCAATCACCTCACATTTATCCGTATGACTCACTTATAGACAATACACAGTACGCTGTACTTAAAACAAACCAACCATGGCCGGCCAGGATAGCCGAGCGGTTCTAGGCGCTACAGTCTGGAACCGCGCGACCGCTACGGTCGCAGGTTCGAATCCTGCCTCGGGCATGGATGTGTGTGATGTCCCTAGGTTAGTTAGGTTTAAGTAGTTCTAGGTTCTAGGAACTGATGACCTCAGAAGTTAAGTCCCATAGTGCTCAGAGCCATTTGAACCATTTGCCAAACCAACCATGCTCAGTATTCTGCCAACCACTTTGAAGTTTGATTAGAGCGAGAAAATACAACATCGGTTATACAAATACACGATTCAAGTACTTAACACTGAGATCTTTGCGGATTTTTACTTTTGGATCCGGTATTATCATTATCATTACTTACATACGGTTGGAGATCTTATATGATAGCATGTGTCACATTTCCAGAAGGTTATAACGAATGATTAGTATTAACGTGTTATGTTCTGAATTTAATATAAAAATGTCTCAAGCCTGTTAAAATTATGTTCCTTAGATATTTCGTAAGGTCAAAAACGTTCAAATAGTTGACTGCGATTTTTCAATACCTTATCGTGATACTTTTAGTTATTTCAGCGTTCACGAAACGTTCATAAAATATCTCGAACTTCCCGAATATAGTGTTATTTTCCATACTTGCAAGAGAAATTTTTCATGCGCTGCATCCAGGAAGCCTGGTTTGTCAGATACAGGTCATCTACGATCTGCGAACATCGAACTGTATATCGTTCTGGAAATTAAATCGTCAGTACCTACCGCTTATCTTATGAGAGCGAAGAGGAGTTTCTCAGTCTGGCAGATACATGACGTTCTTATAAAATATTTTTTCAATTTTCTGTACACAACTCAGTTAATAACTTAAGAGTCAACCTGAATTGCGGAATAGTTATGTTTGTTCAGCTTTTGAAACAGAGCCTTGTTGTTTGTGTTAGCTCAAATGGATAAACTGGAAATGGAAATATGTCCAAAGTTAGCGAAGATTTATAAAAGTCTGTCGCTTCAAAAATTAACAAATGGGCGAGTGCTTCAAATGGTCTACTTGCTTTTGTTGTAGATGATCCATGTTAAAAATACACGAAATCTGCACTCACAATTATTACATCGAAAAAATGTACAGTATGGTACTGGACGATCGGTGATTAAATAACTTATATATGATGCAGCCGAAGTCATTAATTTATCAGAAGTATAATACGGGAATTTGTACACGAAGAACTAAATACAGGAAATGTTTATGGACAACTGGCTTCCATTTGTTTTAATTCTGGCCAAAAATAAACGCGAAAGAAATTTCTCAGCAAAGTTTTCACGTCTTCAAAGAAATCCAACTTATGATTCTTCAGTTTCTCCCGGTGTACTTCATGACGAAAGAGTTCACGGGCGAATAGTCGGGTGTTAGTGCCCACCGGGCACCCGTGAACTCTTTCGTCAAATCGAACTGTTTTTGTGAGTCAGTGTATTACTGTAGATGAAACGCCGATCCACTATTTTAAATCAAAACCGAAACAACAATCAAAAGTAGGTGAAAGCCGATACACTGGACAAAAATCCGTAAGTGGATTTCATCCGCCAGCAAATTTGTGGCTAGTGCTTTCGGAGTTCCTCCTGTTGATTACCCTGTATGCAATAAATAACAATTGGTAAATAATACGTAAGTCATGCGGATCAAGTGGGTGAAAAACCACGTGGCAGTGGTACTGGACTGCAAAGGCAAGAAGCTATTCTTTCACCACAATAATCTTTAAACAAGAGAATGAATACCTGAAAAATGCTGGATAGGTCAGCTAGTTGTTCACAATGCAATGAAGAGGCTGTTGACTGCCGTAGATGGGTATTTTGCGGGGCTTCTACAAAACATAAGGAATCTGCTCACTGGAATACTGTTCGATCAGGTGCACTGAGATGGAAGGGGGCTATTTCGAAAAATTAGCTCATTTTTGGCCTATGAAACACGGTCTTATCTCGGAAAGCCGAGAGATTTTCTTCTTGTCATTGTATGTGAACAACCCGTGTACACGTGTCAATGAAGCTATCAGTGAAAACGCACAAGTGATAACAGCAGTCGATCTCTCCATGTATCACTCCTGAATGGGACAGGAAGGTGCAACATTATACCGGTACAGCTTGCGCTCTCTGATTTGGAGAATCAGAAGTAGATACAGGATACGCAATCACGTAATACCGTCGCTGTTTGTCATGCCAGTTAGCTCAGGTACGCACGGATTTTTTTTCCCTTAAGGGGGCACATACATTCGATACCTACAGTGCTAAATCTGCATTATTGATGACCCATTATCTCAGAACCTTTGGCAGATAGAGATACAAAATTTTTGGGAAGAATAGTTTCACTCCTGTTCTGATTACTGAAACAGAATCATAATACACAGACAAATAATTAGTTAGTTTTTTTAAATTAATGTTCAATTTTTTTTAAATCCATTTTCGCTTTTTGTAAGTAAAAAACCATTCTATGTAGAAATGTTTTGCTGGTTCTGTAGAAGTATACTAAGAGGTAAAATAGTGTAACATTAGATATACGTATCTGTAATAGTTCCTGAGATAACGAGTCAATTATTTAAAAAACGGCCATTGTCAGGAAATCAAGTTTAAAGGTTTCATTTGATATTAACTCACATATGGAGGCATGCCAGCACAAACGGCCAGGCCCATAATCAGCATTATCTGGATTCGGTACTTTATTATGCTACAAACTTAAATGCGTCTTTCTTTTACTGCCTCTTGCTTCTTTAGTCATTTCCTCTGCTGCAAGCTGGGCTGTCATGAACTTAAGTTGATCCAATCGCTGGAAGGCTTGCTTGCAGTGTGTTGGATCCTGGAGCGATACCAAATTGCCCTAGTACCCAAATCTTCCCTTATTACCATCATTAAACGTTATCACAGCGTCACAAACATCCAAGCATAGAGTTTTCATTCCAACAAAGACTTTTTTGGTATGTGGATCCAAATGACATTATTGAATGACTCATTCGGGTTTTGCGTTCGACCATCGCGACACTGGGAAAGCAGGTCATGATGAGCTAACTCTCTACACACTGGTTTAATATCTTCCATCACTGCAGATGGCATGCTATTTTGTGCCTAAATTGTTCATCTGCACCCGCTGCCTGAACTTTGCGATACTTGCAAAAAAAAGGTTCAAATGGCTCTGAGCACTATGGGACTTAACATCTATGGTCATCAATCCCCTAGAAGTTAGAACTACTTAAACCTAACTAACCTAAGGACATCACACAACACCCAGTCATCACAAGGCAGAGAAAATCCCTGACCCCGCCGGGAATCGATACTTGCACCATGAATCAGCATCAGGTGGGCAAACTATGTACAGGTGTATCATCAGCAGATAATTTGTGGAGGAATGTAGCCCACACTGCTCTTTTCATCCCTTGTAGATCAAGTATATTGTTTCTTACTGGCATTCCATAAATTGCTGGAGTTCTTCAACGTTTTTGTCCGTATGTCTTCCTTCAACATTCAGTCTCCACAAAATGCAAGTGCAATACCGCCATTTGTGTTTACACACTGCATCCAACCTCTTAACACAAACATTAACATGAATTAAACGAACAAATAGCTCAAAACCATTGCCTTCTAGACTGTATAGTTCCCGATGTAGACATACATAATCAGTGCAGAATGACTGGATATTTTTACGCTTGCACTATTAACTTTGAAATAATAAAAACTATACTTCCAGTTTGAAATAATCGACAAATGACGTATCAAATTATTCAGAAGAGATCAAATATTATTAAGAGATAATAATCGGAAAATGTCAATTTTTGACCAATTTCAACATGCGTACCTTAATTCCGAAACCACAATTTTTTTCTAGACAGTCCCAAAACATTACATAAGGATTTCACTCCAAATGATTTCGTTTAGTTAATTTCAGAATAGGGTAGGACGGCAGAGCAGCGGGGACGAAGCGGCCGAATGCCGTGAGGCGTGCGGACAGAGCGCGGTAGTGGGAAAAGGCCAAGGGTAGCACTCCCAGCCAGGAGTGGTCCTGCAAGAGACGGGGACCAACGCCAAGATGATCTGGCGACTTTAAAGCGCTGTATTGAAATTATCGAATATTGAATACAATAGTCAAAACAGCCTACAGTTGAGCTACAGAGAAGATACGGCCGTCATTAAAATCGGCGGAAGCTCTAGAATTCAATAAACTATCATGATATTTGTACGACACTTAATAAATAAACATTTAACTATAGTAGTTAAATATTTATTTACGTATAACAGAGCAATAAACATAAGCAGAAATGTTACTAATACATATGACACATCAACAGATAGGCCACGACTTCAGTTATACGACGAGCATGTATGGCTGTGCGATATTCACGAAATTAAATTGTTGAATTATTTATAATATTTAATTCACTGTACCAAAACAAACAATTCCCCACATGCAAACTATCAGTTATCTTCAGCATGGTGACACCGCAGTGGGAGTGTAATGTAATAATTTATATAAAACCTCCGTTAAGCTGTGCAAGAATTACGAAATGCTCTTTGGGTCACGCAGTGTAGAAGTGGCGGGTAGAACAGAGGCATGCACTAGACTGTTTCTGCGACTTCCTATCAGGGCGAATGCAAATTAATAAACTGAAAAGATAAAACGTGCATGTTAAGCGACGAGACAAAATGTAATTTACGTAGATTTATGAATATGTTTATTAAATATGCATAACGTATACAAATCAGTATAAAAGGGTATTATCTCGAGAAGGTGGCTCAGACTAGGTAAAGTAGCAGTCTTGAGTGCAGTGGTCGGCATTGTGACCAAGTACTTGAATAAGCTAGCAGTGTGTGCGTCACGGTCTTTGGCCTCGTCTTGGTGGGTAAACTCGGTAAGACGGGAGCCTCGGTTGTCTACCCACTCTGTTAAATTTGCTCAGTATCGCCGTATTACGAACTCAACGCGCTTTCTATGACACCGATTGGAGGATTATAGTATTCCATGAGCGACAAATAAAAATGACAGCAGTGACTGAATTACCTTGGTCCTTTAGTGAGGCTTTTTGTGGAATTTCTGCGAACATTGCGCATTATTACTAGTACTGTCATTTATGTTTCGTTGTCCTCGATGGTGAGTGTTCATCGGAGGTGAGAATATCATCTGGAGTGCCCCAGGGAAGTGTGGTAGATCCACTGTTGTTTTCTATCTACATAAATGGTCTTTTGGATAGGGTGGATAGCAATGTGCGGCTGTTTGCTGATGATGCTGTGGTGTACGGGAAGGTGTCGTCGTTGAGTGACTGTAGGAGGATACAAGATGACTTGGACAGGATTTGTGATTGGTGTAAAGAATGGCAGCTAACTCTAAATATAGATAAATTTAAATTAATGCATATGAATAGGAAAAAGAATCCCGTAATGTTTGAATACTCCATTAGTAGTGTAGCGCTTGACACAGTCACGTCGAATAAATATTAGGGCGTAACACTGCAGAGCGATATGAAGTGGGACAAGCATGTAATGGCAGTTGTGGGGAAAGCGGATAGTCGTCTTCGGTTCATTGGTAGAATTTTGGGAAGATGTGGTTCATCTGTAAAGGAGACCGCTTATAAAACACTAATACGACCTATTCTTGAGTACTGCTCGAGCGTTTGCGATCCCTATCAGATCGGATTGAGGGAGGACATAGAAGCAATTCAGAGGCGGGCTGCTGGATTTGTTACAGGTAGGTTTGATCAACACGCGAGTGTTACGGAAATGCTTCAGGAACTCAGGTGGGAGTCTCTGGAGGAAAGGAGGCGTTCTTTTCGTAAATCGCTACTGAGGAAATTTAGAGAACCAGCATTTGAGGCTGACTGCAGTACAATTTTACTGTCGCCAACTTATATTTCGCGGAAAGACCACAAAGATAAGATAAGAGAGATTAGGGCTCGTACACAGGCATATAGGCAGTCATTTTTCTCTCGTTCTGTTTGGGAGTGGAACAGGGAGAGAAGATGCTAGTTGTGATACGAGGTACCCTCCGCCACGCACCGCATGGTGGATTGCGGAGTATATATGTAGATGTAGATATAGATGTGCTAGGAATAGTGAGTGCAGATAGCGTTGTAGACTTTGGAACATCGCTCTTCTTGCTTTGCTTTGCTCGGTCGATTAATTTACTTAACTAAGTGCAATAAATCCATTTAGAGTTGTATGGCCACCTTTTTGTATTTGTTTATTATTCTTTTACTTGTAATAAACTTACGAGCTGAATTTAAAGTCGTGCATTAGATTACATCATTATCCTTCGGGCTCCAGTATCTCATTTCATGTATTTGCGAATCTGATTTGCAGTACATAATGGACCCCTTACATAGAGTAGAGCCAGAGTTACAGAAGGTTGCGTGCTCTTGCCCAGTCACTGCATATTGCTATTGACGGGACCTCAGTGAGCACGAACTTGGTTTGCTCATCCGAAATAAGAGCCCAGTTATCTTCCAACTTATTCCTCTCCCAACAAATGCTCTCCAATCTATTCCTGTAATTTTGAATAGAAATATTCATAATTTGGATTTGCAGCTCCTTGTGTTTTTCGTGTTTGCAGTTAAAATTTATGGTTGTCAGGTCCGCCAGTTACGCAAAACACCGTTTTTCTCATCAACATCGTTTGGTTTCAGATGAAAAGCTACCTGTAAGGAATAATACACAAGTGGTCTTGCAAAACCATGCAAACTGGATGTAAGGTATTAACTTAAAAAAAATTGTTGTTTGAACTAAATACACTCCTGGAAATTGAAATAAGAACACCGTGAATTCATTGTCCCAGGAAGGGGAAACTTTATTGACACATTCCTGGGGTCAGTTACATCACATGATCACACTGACAGAACCACAGGCACATAGACACAGGCAACAGAGCATGCACAATGTCGGCACTAGTACAGTGTATATCCACCTTTCGCAGCAATGCAGGCTGCTATTCTCCCATGGAGACGATCGTAGAGATGCTGGATGTAGTCCTGTGGAACGGCTTGCCATGCCATTTCCACCTGGCGCCTCAGTTGGACCAGCGTTCGTGCTGGACGTGCAGACCGCGTGAGACGACGCTTCATCCAGTCCCAAACATGCTCAATGGGGGACAGATCCGGAGATCTTGCTGGCCAGGGTAGTTGACTTACACCTTCTAGAGCACGTTGGGTGGCACGGGATACATGCGGACGTGCATTGTCCTGTTGGAACAGCAAGTTCCCTTGCCGGTCTAGGAATTGTAGAACGATGGGTTCGATGACGGTTTGGATGTACCGTGCACTATTCAGTGTCCCCTCGACGATCACCAGTGGTGTACGGCCAGTGTAGGAGATCGCTCCCCACACCATGATGCCGGGTGTTGGCCCTGTGTGCCTCGGTCGTATGCAGTCCTGATTGTGGCGCTCACCTGCACGGCGCCAAACACGCATACGACCATCATTGGCACCAAGGCAGAAGCGACTCTCATCGCTGAAGACGACACGTCTCCATTCGTCCCTCCATTCACGCCTGTCGCGACACCACTGGAGGCGGGCTGCACGATGTTGGGGCGTGAGCGGAAGACGGCCTAACGGTGTGCGGGACCGTAGCCCAGCTTCATGGAGACGGTTGCGAATGGTCCTCGCCGATACCCCAGGAGCAACAGTGTCCCTAATTTGCTGGGAAGTGGCGGTGCGGTGCCCTACGGCACTGCGTAGAATCCTACGGTCTTGGCGTGCATCCGTGCGTCGCTGCGGTCCGGTCCCAGGTCGACGGGCACGTGCACCTTCCGCCGACCACTGGCGACAACATCGATGTACTGTGGAGACCTCACGCCCCACGTGTTGAGCAATTCGGCGGTACGTCCACCCGGCCTCCCGCATGCCCACTATACGCCCTCGCTCAAAGTCCGTCAACTGCGCATACGGTTCACGTCCACGCTGTCGCGGCATGCTACCAGTGTTAAAGACTGCGATGGAGCTCCGTATGCCACGGCAAACTGGCTGACACTGACGGCGGCGGTGCACAAATGCTGCGCAGCTAGCGCCATTCGACGGCCAACACCGCGGTTCCTGGTGTGTCCGCTGTGCCGTGCGTGTGATCATTGCTTGTACAGCCCTCTCGCAGTGTCCGGAGCAAGTATGGTGGGTCTAACACACCGGTGTCAATGTGTTCTTTTTTCCATTTCCAGGAGTGTATTTCCGTAATTTTGTACTCATTAAGTAAAAATGTTCACATTACAGATTAAATAAAACAGAAACCCATTGATGATGGCACAGAGGTGCTGATACATGCTCGGGAAGTTGTAAAAAATGGTGTTTCACATAACTGGCGGACCTGACATCCAACAATTCGAACAGAAACTACACGCACAGTACGCTGTTAACTGTGGTACCAATAAGCGATACCTATACAGCACTGTGCGAGTACAAATGGACGACGAAACGTAACTTTCCATTACATGCGAATTTTATTCCGATATGAACTAGACGCTTTTACGTATGTCTTACGATGCCCGAGGGACTTCGCGAGAGGTAGCATGTCTTTGAGAAAAGCAATGTTGGCGGCGCACATTTTTCGTAACGCAGATATTTTGAATATTATAATCCACTTATTTATGTAGCAGACAGACGTTCAGCTGTGTGTTGGGTGATGAAATTTCATCACCGAAGGTATTTAATGCAGTTATAGGTACAAAGATTGAATCCATGAGAGAGGTATATCGCATGAATAGAAATACTTAGTTCTACCGTACAGAAACGAAGGTAGTACAGATAATTTGTGGTGGTTGACCTCTCGTCAGCTTCGACGTCGATAAAATCAAAATTTTAGTTCCAAATGGACAAATACAGTGCAGCAAATGTACAGTTGTTCTTTCAAAATAAACATACCGAAACATACCGGAATTCCACGCGTTTAGCAGAAAATCCCTCTGCCAGGGCACTTTATTGTGAATAGCAGAGGAATCATGTAGATGTATATGTATATGAAAACTAAAACCGCATGGCTACACTGTGGTTTGAACGCCGTTGCCTCCGGATGCAAGCCAAACATCGTGGTATATTAGCCACCTACGTTTACGAAAATTTCATAGCAACAATAGACAAGGACGGTACCAGCATCGTTTCGTTTCAAAAGCTGTGCAATATCGCCGTATGAAGAGCTGCAAACTAGACTAAAGTATTCTCCTCCTTGTGTACTACCGTTTGCCAACAACAGTGTTTCTGTATCTTTAACGACGTATGAACCATCACAGTTACGTATGTTACACACCGTACAGAGCCCATTTGAAGTTCCTTGCACTCTAGGGTAACAGAAAGCGATGGAATAACGTACATGTAATTGCCACTTGACAGAGTGCTCTTTACTGTAACACATATTAAAGCTTGTTTCTGTTCCATTCACGGTAGACTTTGGAGGTAATAATTGTAGGGTTCTGTGCGCACTGTTGTTGCCCTAATTCTATATTCATATTAGTCTTTTATCACCATGAAAAGCAGAATGCACTGAAAGCGTAGTTTTCTAACCATGTTTTCACGAAATAATTAGGCTTCTTTCTTCGAGTGCCAGAAGTTTAAAATTTTGCATCTCTTCCGTTACACACCACGATTTCACACAATTATACACGCAAGGCTTCCTGTTAGTACTGCCGATACCAATCTGAAACGTATTTCACTATGTATTGGAGAGAATCCTTTTTTAAGCACACCACGATTTCCCAGAACCCTACTAATTAATCAGAACACGATATTCACTATTCCTACAAGACAGTATGTATGATCAATCCGATTTCTTATCACCACACACCCTTACTCCCATACATTTGTATGACATGATTTTGACTCATTAACCTTGTTATCTATAGAGATATTATGTTAGGTGGTTCAGCTAGCCCTGCCTACAAGTTTTAAGAAACCCAAAAGTACCTTGAGCGAGATTTTCATATTCCCTCGCTTGCCATGTGTGAGCTATTAGTACTACAGAAAAAATAAACAGGACCTTTTTATAGGAAATTTAATGTGGTTCAATTTTCGTTAGAGACCGTAATTTTCAAATTATTGAGAAAAAAACGTACAAAAGTGATCTTCAAACGCATTTTTTCTTGAATAACTCGAGAACTGTGGCTTCCAGCGAAAACATATTCCGGTACAAAATTTATTACAGCCTATTAAATTTCTTACACAAAGGTCCTCTTCATTTTTCTGTAGGACTAATAGTTTGCCTGCAGCGAGCGAGAGAATCTGAAGATCTTGCATGTGGTTTTGAACCCATTGCGGGTTGCACAAAACCCATAGGTAGGGACAGCTGAATCACCCTGTATAAGGTGATATATGAATAAATTAAGAGACAGTTGCGGGACTCCGTACCAGGCTGATATTTTGTCCATTACTGTAGGGTAATACACAACAAGAACGAGAACCAAGAGAGAACCATAAGATCGGAAGATCAAGAACGAAGTGTTCGGGTACAAAGGGTGAAAGAGAGGGATATAATTTTCCTCGCTTACTATTCAACCTGATCACTGAAGTAGCAATGACAGGAACAAAAGAAAGATTCAAGAGTAAGATTAAAATTCAGTGTGATAGCGTAACAATGATAAGAATTCTGATTTGTTTTTTCCTCTGCTGGTACTGAGACTGGAGGAAGACATGTTGTGGCTGCCTTCCATGCGAAATATTCTTTATACTGCTTGGTAAAATATAAGATGATCTAGTGGTGTAATGAATGATGTAGTACATGCCAATGTTTTCTAATACTCACTACTTTGTTACAATAATAAGGTACAAAAACGCAAGCACGCCTCTCTTTGCGTCAGCTATGTTCCACAGCTACCAGGTTAAGACAAATTAGGTCTGAGTTCCTTCATATGTTTTGTTACAAGTGACAATGAGACGGCAGCGGAGATGTAGTTGCTCAAATGTGCGCCTCATCGGTAACAAGGAATATTTTACGCGAAAAGATACGACAAAAACAATGTCAACAACCACAAAGCGAAACAAAAAAGTTGTGCCGCAGCCAGTGAAGGTGTGATGGATTACAGAACCAGAGGTGACTTTGGTATTACCAATGGAACTAAGAAACAATTGCGTGACCTTATGTATGGAATGAATGGTATAATGGGCACCAAATATGGATTTAAAGTAAACCAAAGGAAAGTGAAAGTAAAGAGCAGAGGTATAAACGAGGTTACAGGCAGGAGGAGGATATAAAAAGCAGCCTAATACGGGCAAAGAGAGCATTTCTCGCTAAAAGACGTGTACTAGTAATGAACACAGGGGAAGTAGAAAATATTTAAGTAAGAAATTTCTGGGAACTTCTGGAGCACAGCACTGAACAAAAGTGACTCACAGATTGTGAGAAAACCGGAAAATAAGAAAATCGAAAAGTTTTACACGTGGTGCTATACAAAGATGTTGGAAATTTGGATGACGCACAAGAAATGAGGAGGTTCTATGTCGAATAGGCGTTGAGAGGAATACACTACCTGGTCAAAAGTATCCGAACAAACGTATGTAAAGCGGAACTAACCACTAGATGTCACGAGAGACCGACCTGCCACTGTAAAAGGAGGCGAGGAGTATTGTGTTGTCAGTAGACAAGCAGTAACAGCAGTGTAGGGTCAGTCAGAAGAGCTCAGACTTCTAACGTGGACTATTCATTCCATGTCACCTAAGTAACAAACATTTTAACCTTTCTAAAGCTGCCCAAGTCCACTGTTGTTGAAGCGACTGTGAATCGGAGACGTGAATGAACAACCACACCTAAACAACCAAGAGAGACGCCAATGGACAGTAGACGACCGAAAACGACTGATTTGGAGTGATAAATCACGCTATGACCTGCGGCAAACCGGTTTAATTAATTAATTAATTTATTTATTTATTAATTTATTTATTTATTTAACCTGATCAGATTAGGGCCATCAGGCACTCTCTTACATCGGACCAGTGTTCCACACATGCAGCATTTCACACGTCAGAGTTACATCATGAACATAGTTTACATGACAAAATTAGCTTACTCTAGTGACAATATGAATAAAGAGTAGTGACTAAGACCTAAATAAAGTAAATGCGGAAGTGTTTTAACAACAGGTGCTATACATACAGATTATGATAAAAGCAATAATAATAACAATAAAACAAAAAATCAAATAATAATGATAAACATGACTAAGATCTAATAAAGTAAATGCTGGCAGTATTTTTACATCAGGTGCTATACATACAGATTATGGTGAAAGCAATAATAATAACAGTAAAAAAATCAAATATTAATGACAAACATGAGAAAGATTGGCAATTGTAATGAAGGTTTGTGCAGATGTACATTAATATCTTGGTGTGTAAGGTAGATGTTTTCTAGTATAGCGAGTTTTGGGTAAGGGAGATTTAAGGAGGGGGAAAGAGGGAAGTAATGAGGTGAAGTGCACTCATGTACAGAGGAAGGCACTACTGTTGCTTAAGTAGATACGTCATTAACTGTTTTTTGAAGCCGGTCATGTTTTTAAGTTCTCTAACATAACGAGGGAGGTTATTCCACAGTCGGGTTCCCGCTACTGTAAAGGACTTGGAGAAGGTGACTGAGCGATGCAGTGGAACGGAGAGTATTTTATTATAATGGGATCGTGTGTTTCTGTCATGTTTTTCCGACATGAGCTTTAGGGACGAGGAGAGATATGAGGGACAGTGTACATTTATAAGGCAGTAGATGAGACAGAGTGTATGGAAATCTCTGCGTTTGTCTGCACGCAGCCAGGACAATTTTGCATATGCTGGTGAAATGTGATCAAAAAGTCGAACGTCACAGATATATCGGACGGAGGCATTCGTGACCAGTTCTAGGCGTCGGGAATTTTCCTGAGAGAGGCCTTGTAGGATAATATCGCTGTAGTCAATGATTTGGAGTATAAGTGTTTGTACTAATTTCTTATTCAGTTCGAAAGGGAAGAGTTTTTTATATTTTTGTAGGACATGAAGGGATGCTGATGCTTTTTTGCACACTTCAGTTACGTGCTCTGTCCAATTTAGATTTTCATCTATTATTACTCCCAAACTCTTTTCTGAGGGAGAGAAGTTAATATTTGTTCCATTTAGGATAAAAGGTGGTACGGATGCCCGATGTTTTGGACTAATGAGCTTAGAGTGACCAACAAGTACCGCTTGGGTTTTAGATGGGTTTAATTTTAGACCTATGTCCTGTGCCCATTTTGACAGTGCATCGTGGTCAGTATTGAAATTTTCAATAGCTTTCTTGAGATTGCTTGGTTTCGCACTTAGATACAACTGAAGGTCATCAGCATACATATGGTATTTGCAATAGGTCAGGACAAAGGTCATCAGCATACATATGGTATTTGCAATAGGTCAGGACCGATGACACATCATTGACATAAAGAGAGAAGAGTATAGGACCTAATACTGAGCCTTGGGGAACGCCTGACACTACCTGCCGCCATTGTGATTTTATATTCCCAGAGAGGACGCGTTGCTGACGAGACGTCATGTATGAGCGAAACCATTGCACTGCACTTGGTGAGAAATTTAGACCGCTAAGTTTGGCTAGTAAGATGTCGAAGTCGACAGTATCAAATGCTTTGCTGAAATATAAGAAGCAAATGATAGTCGCTTCTTGTCTGTCCATGGCAAGTTTTCAGGTCATCTGTCACCTTTATCAGAGCGGATGTTGTGCTTCGATGTTTACGGAAACCTGATTGGTATTCGTCTAGTAGGTTGTTAGTAGTTAGGTAGTTGGTGAGCTGGTCATGAACTATATATTCTAAGGCCTTTGATAGTGCAGGAAGAAGGCAGATGGAGCGGTAGTCAGAGGGTGCTGTGGCGATGTCCTTTTTAGGCAGTGGCTTAATTTGTCCCAGTTTCCAGGCTTCAGGGAAAGCACTTGTGATTAATGGGTGATTAAGGCTTTAGCTTTGATGAATTCCTAGAGAGTATTTCGCCGGCCGCGGTGGTCTCGCGGTTAAGGCGCTCAGTCCGGAACCGCGGGACTGCTACGGTCGCAGGTTCGAATCCTGCCTCGGGCATGGATGTGTGTGATGTCCTTAGGTTAGTTAGGTTTAAGTAGTTCTAAGTTCTAGGGGACTCATGACCACAGCAGTTAAGTCCCATAGTGCTCAGAGCCATTTGAACCATTTGAGCCAATTCCTAGAGAACTTTACGTGCCATCATGTGTGGCGCCGTTAGTGAAGTATGCGTGAGGCGCTGTTTGGGGCACTGGGGTATTTTCCGTGGTTATTGCACTTAAGAACACGCTAAATGCTGAGGGATATGAACAAATTTTACAGCAATATGTACTGCGTACAACAGAGGTACAGCTCGGAGACGATTAATGTATCAGACTGACATATGACCCGGTCATAATGGAGCAACTGCGAGGCAATAGTTCATGAGCAATGACATTTCTGAAATGGACTGGCCTGACCAGAGCCCCGACCTGAACCCAAGGGAACATCGCTGGGGTGAGTTAGAACGTAGACTAGGCTCCAGATCCCAGCGCTGAACGTTACTACCTCCTCTGGTTTCTGCTGTTGGGGAAGAATGGGCTGCCCTGTCGCCACAGGCATTCACACACTTTATTGGAAGTGTCCGCAGGAGAGTTCAAGCCGTCAGAAAGTCGAAGGATGGACACACCCAATACTGATGTCCACTAACAGATGTCCAGACACTTTTGATCAGATAGTGTATGTGGAATAGGCTGACAAGAAGTAAGGACACCATGATACACTATTGCAAAGACGGCAGAGGATTAATTTCGTGGTAGTAGAGCGAGCTGTAAGGAGTAAAAACAGAAGGTAAATGCAGAGATTGGAATATATCGAACAACTGAAGGTAAAAAAAATAAAACTAAAAGGAAACTATCCCTTATAGGTCACCGTAACTTCTGTGAAAAATAGCACATTTTAACCGATGATATCCCCCACGTCACTAACGTGTAACATGAATAGCAATGGGCCTTTTACGAGCACGGCAGCCTGCTAGACACCAGGTATTCCCCCTCATCGCCTCTCTCTCTCTCTCTCTCTCTCTCTCTCTCTCTCTCTCTGTCTCTCTCTCTCTCTCTCTGTGTGTGTGTGTGTGTGTGTGTGTGTGTGTGTGTGTGTGTGTGTGTGTGTGTGGTAGGGGTTCTTATATTGATTCACAACAAAGCACTGTCTTCTTTATGTCACATCACTAATCTGCCTACGTATTCTACAGCAACGTACTTTGTTTGATAGTTACCAGTGTGCTACTGAGCTTTTGAAATCTTGGAGCATGTATCAGACTACCTCTAATCTCGGTTACAAGTCTACCAGAAATGAAGAGTTCGAGTTTGGTTTCGTTTCGCATGGTCGATGCATGCTGCTTAGATGCTATTCCCCACGGAAAACGTCAACTTGCTGCAGCTGCTGGTGCGGTTTTAGCGCGAGTTAAGCAGAAACGACGGCTACAGGAAATTCGTGTTGGGTAACAGCGATCCAGAAACAAATTTGGGCACCTGCGCAGTGCCAAAGCGAGACAATGAGTCCGCGACAGACAGGGGGAGATGGCGTGCTGTGATAACGGTGCTCTCGCCGACTGAGCAGCAACAGCGTGGCACAGCACTGCGGCAGACAAGTGAAGTTGGCGGCGAGTAACTAGTCCGGCAGGCGCACGTGTAGCGCGCGACCGCGCCAAAACTACCTCGTTACAAGTTCCCCCATTACAGGCGCACAGGCGCTGCTGGGGGTTCGGCGCACGTGCAACACGCACTGAATGGCCCAAAACGGCCTTCTCTTCGCTGCTGCTGCCCGGCTTTGAGTAGGCATGAACTTGCGTCGCTATCGGTGAACACCTCTGTTCTCAGAATCGCACGACTGTCGTAGCGGTTCACGTCGGGTCGTTGCACACGAAATAGCGGATTTCTGTGATGACGGAAGCTGGGCGCCGCCAAATGCTGCAGGTATATCGGAGAGTGTAAATGTCAGCAAAGACGTCAGCTGAGCGTACAGTGCGATCGTACAGATGTGTTACCAAACATGCCGGAGGTGGTCTGAAAACAAACCTACGTCCTATTATTGTGCTTCTGTTCTGACGGTATGAATCCTTGAAATGAATTGCGGAAGTCTTTTCCAGTGGAATTCGTAGAAACTTTTCTGTATGACTCATAAAAGAACACTTCACCAAGAAAATCTAATCTGCAAAAAATACACCGTGAAATCATCAAATCAAGTGGCGAAATTTATTTTAAAGAAGCTCATGCCTTCAGAATGACACAACAGTTTTCTAGTTAATTAATGGAAGGAATTACTCATGATAAGAGAGGAAGACGAAACCTAGACTATAAAACTCCCGACAGGTAAAATCTAAGAGCAGGCTCGTAGGCGGAAATAAGATGCTAAAAGGACCAGACAGGAGTAGGAGAAGAAGCACTGCTGCCAACCAATCTTCGGATTGACACTTAAGAAGAACATACCTTCATAACAAAGGTAATTATTAATGATCAACCATTAGAACAGGTGTCACATTTAAGTTGTCTGGCTCGATGCGGAAACAGCCAAATTGCATGATTCAATTTTCTTTTTGTCTGTCTCGATTATTTGAAAATGTTTTCAAGTAAGCCACACCTGATGACTACCTCTGATTACCTGAAACCATTTTCAAATCATCCAGCCAGACGAAACACTATTTTCCGAAACAGCATATAAAACGATGTCAAGATTATACATATACGTACACCAAAGTCAAGTTTAATCATACACAGTGACATATATATCAGTTATATATATGTTCTGTCACTGTTTGCATTTAAATTTGCTTTTGTTACACTTATGTGAAAAAAACTGGTACACCTGCCTCATATCGTGTAAGGCCCCCGCGAGCACGCATAATTGCCGCAACACGACGTGATCGGACTCGAATAATGTCGGAAGTGGCGCTGGAGGGAAATGACACCATGAATCCCGCAGGGCTGCCCATAAATCCGTAAGAGTACGATGGGGGCAGATCTATTCTGAACAGCATGTTGCAAGGCATCACCGATATGCTCAATAATGTTCATGCCTGGGGAGTTTGGTGACCAGGGGAAATGCTTAAACTCAGAGTATCGTTCCTGGAGCCACTCTGCAGCAATTCTGGACTGGGGGAGGGGGGAGGGGGTGTCGCACTGGACTGCTGGAATTGCCGAAGTCCATCGGAATGCACAATGAACATGAATGGATGCAGATGATCAAATGGTTCAAATGGCTCTGAGCACTATGGGACTTAACATCTATGGTCATCAGTCCCCTAGAACTTAGAACTACTTAAACCTAACTAACCTAAGGACATCACACAACACCCAGTCATCACGAGGCAGAGAAAATACCTGACCCCGTCGGGAATCGAACCCGGGCGCGGGAAGCGAGAACGCTACCGCACGACCACGAGCTGCGGACTGCAGATGGTCAGACAGGATGCTTACGTATGTGTCAACTGTCAGAGTCGTATCTAGACGTATGAGGGGACCCATATCACTCCAACTGCACACGCCCTACACCATTACAGAGCCTCCACCAAGTTGAGCAGTCCCCTGCTGACATGCAGGGTCCGTGGATTCTAGAGGTTGTCACCATAACCGTACACGTTCATTCACTCAATAAAATTTGAATCGAGACTCGTCTCACCAGGTAACATGTTTCCAGTCATCAACAGTCCAATGTCGGTGTTGACGGACCCAGGCGAGGCGTAAAGCTTTGTGCCGTGCAGTCATCAAGCGTTCACGACTGGGCCTTCGGCTCCGAAAGCCCATAGCGATGTTATTTCGTTGAATGGTTCGCACGCTGACACTTAGTGGCCCAGCACTGAAATCTGTAGCAGTTTGCGAGAGGGGAGAGGGTTGCAGTTCTGTCACGCTGAACGATTCTCTTCAGTCGTCGTTTGTCCCGTTCTTGCAGGATCTTTTCCCGGCTGCAGGGATGTCGGTGATTAGATGTTTTACCGGATTCCTGATATTCACGGTACACTCGTAAAATGGTCCTACAAAAAAATCGCTACTCGGAGATGCTGTGTCCCTTCGCTCATGCGCCGACTATAACACCATTGAAACTCACAACTTGATAGGCTGCCACTGTAGCAGCAGTAACCGATCGAACAACTGCGCCTGACACTTGTCTTATATAGTCGTAGCCGACGCAGCGCCGTATTCTGCCTGTTTAAGTATTGACTACTCATGCCTATACCAGTTTCTTTGGCGCTTCAGTGTATGTTACTTCGGAAAAAAGTTTTTGTCCGTCTGGATGATTTGAAATTTGTTTCAGGTAAGCCGCAACTAGTCATAATTAAATAAAGAAGTGAATCTTGCTACTTTGGCTGTTTTTATATCGAACTAGTTAACACAAGTTGCTATCCAGAAATTAATCCGGCATGCTGAAAATCCATCAACTGTCTGGCGTGCGACACATGCTACGATCGAAGAACCGACACAAATAACACAAATTTCGACAAGTACATGAGGCAAAATTTGGAACTTGTAAACTGGGTGCCCCCTCTTACGGACAGGTCGAAAGTGCAAACAGCTGAAATGAATTTTTTCCTGGAAATTAAAAGCTGCATTCGGTTGAGTCAATCGAATAAATACACATTAACAGATAAAATGCAGCAAAGCTGTCAAAAATGGAAAATTCATTTGGAAAATAAAAGGAAGTCTTTCAACTACCGAAATCAGTGTTGTTATGTCACCTTAAAGGCAGGATAAGTAAAGAAAGACCATTCAAAAGATGGGACGAAGTGTGAAGCCAGAGCAACTGCTTATCCCTCTGGAGCAGAAGAAGGAGAAGAAGAAGAAGAAGAAGAAAAATGAATCGAAACGAACTGACTTAACATACACCACAACGACAACTTTTCAAACGAAAGCGTGATTTTTGCATCCTGTCTTTCATGAACAGCAGTCGTGCAATAAAACCCACCAAGTACTCTTCTCGGACAGATTCTAAGATACTCTCTCTCGTCTCTTCGACTCTGGCCTCAACGTACAATAATGGGAGGCAGCAGCGATAGTGGATGTCTTAATACCCGTACTTCACAGCATCACTACGCCTTTAAGATCTCCAATGCACGTTTCGCATCACATTACCCATCAATAAGCCATGGGATATTTCTACATTTGAGTTTCTTTCGTCTTCTGAAACAAGAGTTAATTATGCAGAGTTATTTATGCAGAACAGTAGTACTAGATAAAACACAGATTTGGTACGCTGGACGCTCTCCGCACAAACTTACGAGACAAAAGTCCACACACAACCCACATCCGACAAAGACGATGGTGACTGTAGTGTATTTATTCCCGTACTATGGCCGTAACACTGACGATTCCTAGCTTTAAGACAACGCGAAACGTCCAGTGGCAAGAACAAACACAAGCATAATAATTTTAGCTATCTATGTTTCTTAAAGATCTTTCCACGTCGAGAGAACGTTCATCAAGGACTCAGACCCCACAACAGGTTGTGTAGTGTTTCTCCAGTGTTACGAAAAACAGCTAGTAGGTAGCAGAATTGATTTGTCTACATTTGGAAAATTAACAAAATTTCTATACTTTCTAAAAGCAAAGGAACTGAAATAAGGGTTACAGCCTTCCACGACGAGAAGGTCATTAGAGACTTAGCTCAAACTGAAACTGGACTAGGAAAGGAAAGGTGATCATGTGTATAAGCTTTCAAACGAACCACCTGGGCATTCACGTTAATAGACTGACGGAAACCCACAAAAAATCTACGTTGTATAGATCTAATGTCTTTAACAGGCAGCGCTTCTATAGTTTTAAGTTTCAACAACAAATTCGACAACCCACGTGAACAATCAATAAAAAACTTTTCTTGAGTTTATGATTGGAACAAGTAACGTAGACAGGATCGTTCCTACAACGGAGAAATGCAACGGGAAAGCACTCGCGTACGATATACGTTCGGAAAAAATACGCCATTGTTCTCTATTAATGAGAAGAACGAGATAAGAGACAACTTATCGCAGTCTGATTTACCACTTGTCTTGGTGCGGAATCATCAGTTCCTAAATGTCAGCCTACTTCTTATTGGCACCATAATCACCTTCATTCGTTTTGAAGTTCCGTGATTTTAAGTACAACACCATAAAATAAACAGTACGCCTCTCACTGTTCTTGATCGATCTTATAGTTAAACAGACTTTTACAGAAATAAAAGACAGATACTGGTGAAAGCAGTATGGAATGTAAGGCTGGTCTATATTATGCCCGTCATTCCTTGCCATTCAAGTAAAATCCATGTACCTATAGATTAAATATTTTGTGGTCGCTAGGAAACATTGACAAACACAGAGACTGACGCATGTGGCTGCTGATTACAGCACAGTAGCTTGTAATGTTTACGCCAACAAATCAAGGAGTCACATCTCCGACTGACCTTTCATATCTCTGGTTTGCGCTCTTGAATTTATTTTCATATTATTGTAGAGGAAAGACTTGTATTTGTTTTCGACTAAGAATATTTTTCAATACGAAGAATGCTTCAAGGCCCCGCAAAAACAGCTTACTCTATTCATGCTGTCTTTTCTCCAAGTTATTTCGTTTCCTTTCTACGGGTAAATACTGCTCAGAGTTCGTCCACCAACTGATAATGAGAGAAAAACAGCACCAAGGTAAATATTAGTATTGAATACACAGTAAGATAAATTTTACATCTAAACTTTGGTATGGTTTCGGACCGAACAATAACATTTTCTTTAATGTAAGGAACTACGGAATAAGAAATGCATCTCTAGCTTAAATGCATTGCTTCTATTCGATGTTCAATATAAAAGTTCCTATATAAGCTTGAGTCTGCGTATTTGTTCTGTTGTTGATGGCCTTTTTCCGAAGTCTATCCATTACCGCCAAACAAGAATAACTTCTCCGCCTTTACACCTACATCTACATAAACACAGCGCGTGGCAGATGGTACCCTGTACCAGTAATAGGTCATTTCCTTTTCTGTTCCACTCGCAAATAGGGGAAAGCGACACTCTGCATGCCTCTCTACGAGCCCTAATTCACGTATCTTATCTCCACAGTCCTTACGCGAAATGCACGTTGGCAGCAGCAGAATCGTTCAGAATACAGCCTCAAATGGCGGTTATCTTAATTTTCTCAATAGTGCCGAAAACAACGTCGCTTTCACTCCCATCTGAGTTCCCGACGCATCTCCGTAACACTTGTATATTGTCGAACCTACCAGTAACAAATCTAGCACCCCGCCTCTAAACTGCTTCGATGTCTTCCTTTAATCCGACCTGGTGCGGATTACAAACACTCTAACAGTACCGAACAATGGCTCGTACTAGTGTCCTACATGCGGTATCCTCTACAGATGAACCACACTTTTCTACAATTCTTCCAATAAACCAAAGTCGACTATTTGCCTTCCCTATTACAATCCTTAAATGCTCATTCCATTTCGTAATGCTTTGCAATGTTACGCCCAGGCTTTTCACTGATCTGTCCAGCAGGACACTACTTAGGCCGTACCAAACATCACGGGTTTATTTTTCCTCCTCATCCGCATTAACTTACATTTTCCAACATTTAAGAGTACGCTGTCATTCATCGCACCAACTAGAAATTTTCTCCACGTCACAGTGTGTCCTTCAACAGTCACCCAACGACGACAGCTTCCCATACGCCACAGCACCATCAACAAACAGCCGCAGACTGCTTCTTAGCCTGTCGCCGGACCATTTGTGTATATAAAAAATAACAGCGGTCCTATCACACATCTCTGGGGCGCTCCTGACAGTACCCCTGCCTCTAGTGAAGGAAAAAAAAAAAGTTCAAATGGTTCTGAGCACTATGGGAGTTAACATCTGAGGTCATCAGTCCCTTAGAACCTAACTAACCTAAGAACATCATACACATCCATGCCCGAGGCAGGATTCGAACCTGTGACCGTAGCAGTCGCGCAGTTCCGGACTGAAGCGCCTAGAACCGCTCGTCCACAACAGCCGGCTCTGATGAACACTCGCCGTCGAGGACAACATACTGGGTTCTGTTGCTTAAGAAGTCTTCGAGCAACTCCCATTACCCAAGAATAGATGTAACACTGGACGCGAAAATCAGTTTCAGTAACAGTTTCACAAAAGTTTCACCCAGGTTACCATGCAACATTTTGCTGAGAGATTGCAAACGTATAGGTCTGGTTTCATAGCGGAATAAGATTTGGCCAAACGAAATCTGGTGATGACACGACTAACTGAACGAACCAGCAAAGGAGAAGAGCAGTACGCCCAATCTCTCCATTCTTAGACCACGTGGTACGACAGCACACTATCTCAAATTTTAATGCTGCCTAAAAAAATACAAGCAAAACACAAAAAGTGCCAGTGTCTCCATTCTCGTATTAGTGCAGTACGTCTAACTAGAAGCGATAAAACATATGGGAAAAAAACAACGTTAATATTTGTTTTTAGTAAGGTTCTGCCACAACGCAATGATTATCAATTTCGGTACTGTCAGATTAGAGAGAGAGAGAGAGAGAGAGAGAGAGAGAGAGAGAGAGAGAGAGAGAGTAAAGTACAGACAATTACAAGATAAAATGATTCGTAATAAATTTCAAAGCGTGTCCATACCCCCCTCCCCCCCCCCCCACCCAATGAACCATGGACCTTGCCGTTCGTGGGGAGGCTTGCGTGCCTCAGCGATACAGATAGCCGTACCGTAGGTGCAACCACAACGGAGGGGTATCTGTTGAGAGGCCAGACAAACATGTTGTTCCTGAAGAGGGGCAGCAGCCTTTTCGGTAGTTGCAGGGCAACAGTCTTGATGATTGACTGATCCGGCCTTGGAACACTAACCAAAACGCCCTTGCTGTGCTGGTACTGCGAACGGCTGAAAGCAAGGGGAAACTACAGGCGTAATTTTTCCCGAGGGCATGCAGCTTTACTGTATGGTTAAATGATGATGGCGTCCTCTTGGGTAAAATATTCCGGAGGTAAAATAGTCCCCCATTCGGATCTCCGGGGAGGGACTACTCATTAGGACGTCGTTATCAGGAGAAAGAAAACTGGCGTTCTACGGATCGGAGCGTGGATTGTCAGATCTCTTAATCGGGCAGGTAGGTTAGAAAATTTAAAAAGGGAAATGGATAGGTTAAAGTTAGATATAGTGGGAATTAGTGAAGTTCGGTGGCAGGAGGAACAAGACTTCTGGTCAGGTGAATACAGAGTTATAAATACAAAATCAAAATGGGGGTTATGCAGGAGTAGCTTTAATAATGAATAAAAAAAATAGGAGTGCGGGTAAGCTACTACAAACACCATAGTGAACGCGTTATTGTGGCCAAGAAGACACGAAGCTCACGCCTCCTACAGTAGTACAAGTTTATATGCCATCTAGCTCCGCAGATGACGAAGAAATTGAAGCAATGTATGATGCGATAAAAGAAATTATTCAGGTAGTGAAGGGAGGCGAAAATTTAATAGTCATGGGTGACTGGAAATTGAGAGTAGGAAAAGGGAGAGAAGGAAGCATAGTAGGTGAATATGGATTGGGGGTAAGAAATGAAAGAGGAAGCCGTCTGGTAGAACTTTGCACAGAGCATAACTTAATCTTAGCTAACACTTGGTTCAAGAATCATAAAAGAAGGTTGTATACAAGGAAGAATCCTGGAGATACTAGAAGGTATCAGATAGATTATATAATGGTAATACAGAGATTTAGGAACCAGGTTTTAAATTGTAAGACATTTCCAGGGGCAGATGTGGACTCTGACCACAATCTGTTGGTTATGAACTGCAGATTAAAACTGAAGAAAGTGCAAAAAGGTGGGAATTTCAGGAGATGGGACCTGGATAAACTGACTAAACCAGAGGTTGTACAGAGTTTCAGGGAGAGCATAAGGGAACAATTGACAGGAATGGGGGAAAGAAATACAGTAGAAGAAGAATGGGTAGCTCTGGGGGATGAAGTAGTGAAGGCAACAGAGGATCAAGTAGGTAAAAAGACGAGGGCTAGTAGAAATCCTTTGGTAACACAAGAAATATTGAATATAATTGATGAAAGGAGAAAATATAAAAAATCAGTAAATGAAGCAGCCAAAATGAATACAAACGTCTCAAAAATGAGATCGATAGGAAGTGCAAAACGGCTAAGCAGGGATCGCTAGAGGACAAATGGAAGGATGTAGAGGCTTCTCTCACTAGGGGTAAGATAGATATTGCCAACAGGAAAATTAAAGAGACCTTTGGAGAAAAGAGAGCCACTTGTATGAATATCAAGAGCTCAGATGGAAACCCAGTTCTAAGCAAAGAAGAGAAAGGAGAAAGGTGGAAGGAGTATATAGAGGGTCTATACAAGGGCGATGTACTTGAGGACAATATTATGGAAATGGGAGAGGATGTAGATGAAGACTAAATGGGAGATACGATACTGCGTGAAGAGTTTGACAGAGCACTGAAAGACCTGAGTCGAAAAAAGGCCCCCGGAGTAGACAACATTCCATTGGAACTACTGACGGCCTTGGGAGAGCCAGTCCTGACAAAACTCTACCATCTGATGAGCAAGATGTATGAGACAGGCGAAATACCGTCAGACTTCAAGAGGAATATAATAATTCCAATCCGAAAGAAAACAGGTGTTCACAGATGTAAAAATTACCGAACTATCAGTTTAATAAGTCACAGCTGCAAAGTACTAACGCGAATTCTTTACAGACGAATGGAAAAACTGGCAGAAGCCGACCTCGGCGAAGATCAGTTTGGATTCCGAAGGTATGTTGGAACACGTGAGGCAATACTGACCTTACGACTTATTTTAGAAGAAAGTTAAGGAAAGGCAAACCTACGTTTCTAGCATTTGTAGACTTAGAGAAAGCTTTTGACAATGTTGACTGTATTACTCTCTTTCAAATTCTAAAGGTGGCAGGGGTAAAATACAGGGAGCGAAAGGCTATTTACAATTTGTACAGAAACCAGATGGCAGTTATAAGAGTCGAGGGACATGAAAGGGAAGCAGTGGTTGGGAAGGGAGTGAGACAGGGTTGTAGCCTCTCCCCGATGTTATTCAATCTGTATATTGAGGAAGCAGTAAAAGAAACAAAAGAAAAATTCGGAGTAGGTATTAAAATCCATGGAGAAGAAATAAAAACTTTGAGGTTCGCCGATGACATTGTAATTCTGTCAGAGACTGCAAAGGACTTGGAAGAGCAGTTGAACGGAATGGACAGTGTCTTGAAAGGAGGAGATAAGATAAACATCAACAAAAGCAAAACGAGGATAATGGAATGTAGTCGAGTTAACTCGGGTGATGCTGAGGGAATTAGATTAGGAAATGACACACTTAAAGTAGTAAAGGAGTTTTGCTATTTGGGGAGCAAAATAACTGATGATGGTCAAAGTAGAGGACATAAAATGTAGACTGGCAAAGGAAAGCAAAGCGGTTCCGAAGAAGAGAAATTTGTTAACATCGAGTATAGATTTAAGAGTCAGGAAGTCTTTTCTGAAAGTATTTGTACGGAGTGTATCCATGTATGGAAGTGAAACATGGACGATAACTAGTTTGGACAAGAAGAGAATAGAAGCTTTCGAAATGTGGTGCTACAGAAGAATGCTGAGGATTAGATGGGTAGATCACATAACTAATGAGGACGTATTGAAGAGAATTGGTGAGGAGTTTGTGGCACAACTTAAGAAGGAGAAGGGACATGTTCTGAGGCGCATCAAGGGATCACAAATTTAGCATTGGAGGGCAGAGTAAAATTAGTAAAGGGAGACCGAGAGATGAATACTCTAAGCAGATTCAGAAGGATGTAATTTGCAATAAGTACTGGGAGATGAAGAAGCTTGCACAGGATAGAGTAGCATGGAGAGCTGCATCAAAAAGTCTCAGGACTGAAGACCACAACAACAACATCCATACACCAATCAGTTTTTAACAAGACGTTCCACGTTGTTTAATCTGGACGCGATTGACTGCTTTTGTGATATTATTTCTGTGGTTGTTAAAAACATATTCAATCTATCATTTATCCGTTTCATTACTAACGCATCAAGCCTTTCTTGTAACAGCTTATTTCTTCATTTATAACCGCGTATACAACAATATCATTTTTGTGCATGAACCCAATTTGATACAGAATACTGGATACTGGTAATGGAAAACGTTTTGAAGCTCCTGGAGAATATCATCTTACGAACATATGGCAAAAATTTCGACGACTTGTCATGAATGGAAATTATAGTAGCGGCCATCCCCACCATTGGTACTTTTCGTATCCAAAAATCATAGGTTTTCGGGGTTTACTCAGGAATCGTCGATGAACTAGCGGTGCTTTTATAAGCTGCCTAAGGTTGATACTCTACCGCAGTACAGCTACAGCATGCCCGTTCTTATGATATGCATATAAATCGTCGCTAGGCCATGGGCTATCCAAAACACTTGATCACTTAACTCTGTAATCAGTAGAACCAACTACACAACCACCGTAAAAATCGCATTTTCGCGCGACGCTATTTGGAACATATTGATCAGGAGCACTGTCGTACACGCACCGACAGAGGTCGCTTCTTGGACGCCTCTATACATGCCGTTTCTAACAGGCACACACCGCTAACTACTCATCTCTCACGATAACTGAGAAAAGTTCGGTGAATGAACTTCAGTCCTGCATTACAATGATGCGTGTAGCCCCTAATGAACAATAATGTGGCTGTTGTAATGGGTGGTACTGCGTGGCATAGTGGATGATTTGATAACGAGCTTCGGGCTCGAAACCAGTCATCAACAAAGAAAATTCACATTGCAACTTCGACGGTTTTTGCGATTTATTGTATAATTTTTTAATCTGACAGAAGCCTTTAAATGCCGTCAACGAAGCGTACTTTAATTCTAGCTCATCTTCACGAAGTAAAGAAAAAAAATCACTCCTACATCTGACGTAATATCGGAGAAGCGCTGATATTTCTATCAAGCAGAAATAAAAGCAAGAACATTTAGAACAACGTATCCCCACTTCAATCAAAAAACAACGAAGGAACTATTTATGACTACCGGATGAACACAGAATCCATAATTAACACTATCTACATTTGGAATTTTACTGTGAAGAACTGAAAAGAAAATGAGTGACATAATATTTTAACTCGCCGGTGAATCTATAAGCATGCACTATGGGTCTTTTTTATTAAGTAATTTTCTAGAACAAAGAATCCTATCTGCATTCTTCAGTTCGTGTAAATATCGGGAACACAAGTCCATTTGTTCACGTAACAGCTCCTCAGATCAACGTTTTCGTTGGCTAACTGTGAGTAATTGCGTTATTTCCATTTCAGCTTTGTCAGGATACTTACGTCATATAGTGACAAAAAGGTAATTCAATGGGACAGCAACCTATAGTAAAAAATAAAGGCAGAAACGACTGAGTAAAATACGTGACCAGTGAGAGACAATGGATAAAATAACAGTTTGATCGCGGATGAAATAAAACAAACAAGAAAACCGTAACAAAGAAAAACATTAAGTTACCACGCGGATATAATTAACAATTTAATATTCGTGCTAGGTTACAATTTGCATGTCGAAATATTCCTGCGAGACTGCGCAGGTTCCGGTAAGGACGTAATATCGCTGTTCAAATACACGCCAACTTCGGAGAGGCAGGGTACACTCCGTCCGCAGAACTGGTGGATATTAACATATTCCAATACCAACAAAGACCAGAACCTGTTTCCCACAGCCTCGACTCCAGGCCGCCTTACACTCAATCTGTACATTATAAAACATGAAAAACATAGATTCTGAATTCACAAGAAGCTTCGTCCCGCATACACAATCGCAAGATGCTGAATACTCTAACATCAAGAATATCGACCCCCGTCGTCGTGGCGGCAAGATAATTTCAACCTCAAATTATAGGCATAACTTTAATTGTCCGAAGCTTTTAGCAATATTACCATTCCAGACGCAGCGCAATTTACGCTCTGCTTCATATTCTTATTAAGTGCCACACAAACTCGAAGGTATCCTACTAACAGGTCTTTTAGTCAATTAGCTTAACATTTTAATGTCGATGCCGCCGTTCACAGCGACGAACGTGGGCGAGTTATACCGTAACCAACCAAATGGGATCTGCCGAAACCGCTCATCACTTCTATCTTCTAGCATCTATGACAAAAATAACCAGTTAGAATAACATAATAAATGAAAGGGGGTCTGAATATTTATAATGAGGAATTATTATAAAAAATAATACTAACTGCTTACATTCAATACCTACTACAACATTCGGGAAACAGCAAAAAATGTGTTTATGAAAAACGAAACTATCCACAGAAGTAAATCGTATAACAGCTAACTTGAGGCAATTTCCTAAGTCAAATAGAAAATGATATTAATGATAGGCAGAGTTTCGTCAACAAAATTCAAACACCTTTCACACGTAATAATGAGGATACAGTGAGAATATATGTGATACATAAAGACAGTGGTTGCAGCACTATGAAATCCTATCCAGTGAGCATAAGTAACAGGGTGACCTATTACAAGAAGAAATAAACTTAATGAAAGTGAGCTCTTTACAATAGAAAGGCTTAGAAATCGTCAAGGAATTGAAAGCCACAAAAGCTAGTGGAACAGATAAAACAAATGTGACTTATTCCAATATGAAGACATGACGCAACTACGGAAAACAGCAAAAGTAATATCTTTGGTGAAGGTAAGATAACTGCAAATACTGTGAAATTACATTCAAGAATAATAAACAAAACGATTAAAATACGTTCGGAAATTCGTACTGATGACCAACAGTGTTGAATTAGAAAGACCTACTGTGGTCAACGTAATTATTCTACAACAAGAGACAGAGCACAGATGAGAGAATTCAACTCGAAACACATACGTTTTATAAAGATTGTACAAACATTTAATAATGTGAAGCGAAATAAACTTTGGAAAGAAACGTAAATAACGGATATCCTACCAAGCTGACAAAAAAACCATTAAAAAGCCTATGCAAGGAACTGTAGGTCCTAACAAAATCAGGTGAAGCAAAGACTGAGGAAATTGTAGTAAATACGGAACGTAACGAGAGTCTGCAATATGACCTGTTCTTTATAATAAATGTCCTCTTTTTAATGTATCATCTACTCATTTTAATATATCACTTACTCAGTTTCATACCTACGTTAACCGTATTATAAAAATAAAAGAGGAAGTAACATACACAAGGTATCAAAATATCAAAAGACAACATTTTAAACATTTTGAACTATGCAGACAATGCTTTAATTTCACAAGAACAGAAGCTGACTTCAACAGTCACTCCCGTCAGAAATGCCTACGTGATCAATTTCATGTTTATATTCTGAAAACTGGAAGTATAGAGGTCGTTTTCGGTCTAACGTAAAAATCCGATCCGAATCAAAATCACTTATGACAACATGATTTTCGTACAATTTTCAACTACATGGACAGTCAAACACGCTTAGATAGTAATAAAGTTCTAGTCGTACATCTCCATAGATTTGGACGTACGTGAATAATTATTCATTCAACATTTAAAAAAGTAAACCACAGCGGAAACTAGAGTAAAATGATGCAAAAGAATGGTTCCTTCAGTACTTCACTTGAGTAATGAAAATAAAAAGGTCTGCTTACTTTACCTACAGGGTGAGGTAATTTTTCGGTAACAAGAAGAAGTTTAGTCAAGTCTAAATAAAATAAGAAATGAAAGCGTACTGCAGGAGCCACAAACAGATACAACTAAATTCAGAAGAAGTACATTGCGCAACCCCAGCATTAACACATAAAGTGGTTGGACAATACTTTACTTCCGAAATTAACAATGACTTACGAACCGGCCGGAAGAACAGATGTAGGAAATCTAAGACGTCAGGGAGCAGCAGGCGGTCGAGACACAAGCGGCAGAAGGGAAGTAACCGATTTTGTGACTTTTTACCAGTTCCAAACGAGGCGAGAATTAAATTGTTTCATCTGTGTGTTTTGGTAGCTTAGTTTCTGAATTTCTGCGGTTTAATTTAATATATACAGTTCTCGCGTTTTCGTTTGTGTCGGAAAGTAACTCTATTCTATGTCATACTACAAGCTCCTAAACAGGGGCGAATTATTTAGTCTCACGTGGGTACGTTTGCCGTTTAGGTTTTGAATCTCTGTGTGTTAATGTAATTTTTTAAACGCACTTCTTGCGTTTTCGTGGGTGTCTACAGTAGAGTTCCGTAGGGCCTGTCGATAGCCCTTTGTCTGTGTAGTGTACTTTTCCACAGCCCTTAGTATGGACAGGGACTGGGACTACTGTGTGCGAAGGCGAGACGAGTTGGTGACACTTTGCTCTCAGCTCCTGGCTGTGATGGTTTCAGGTGCTGTCAGTGGCTCACACTGTCCCTCGGCCAGATGTCCTGTTTCAGTGAAAACCTCTCAGCCTGCAAAATCCGAGCAGTCACATAGGGTGGGATTACTGGTAATTGGGAGCTCCAATGTTAGGCGTGTTATGGGACTACGGACATGGCTGCCAAGAGGGGGAAGTAAACCAATGTGCACTCCGTGTGTATTCCAGACGTTAAACGGGTTCTTCTCGATGCCATGAGGAGCACAGGGTGAAGCCAACTGCAGGTGCTGGCTCATGTCGGTACCAACGATGTGTGCTGCTTTGGGTCAGAAGAGATTCTCTCTCGTTTCGAGAAGCGATAAAAGCTGCCGCTCTTGCTTGTGGGATGAAAGCAGAGCTCACCACCTGCAGCACAGTCGACAGGATCAATTGCAGACCTCTGGTACAGCACCGAGTGGAGGGTCTGTATCAGAGACTCAGACGATTCATCGACCGTGTTGGCTGCGGATTGCTCGACTTGCGCCATAAGATGGTGGGTTTCCGAGTTCCACTTGACAGGGGAGGGGATCATTACACGCAGGAGGCAGCTACACGGGTAGCGGGGTGCTGTGTACAGCGGAGTGGGCGGTTTTCTTGGCTAGTGGGTCTCAGAACGCTACAGAAAGAGCGTCAGCCTAAAAGGATGTTGGCCAAGCACAGGAAGGTAGACCTAGCAAAAGTGATGGGGTGTTTACTGCTGTGAGAAGCAGTTTACCTTGTAGTGAAACTGAACTAGACAGCTTCTGTGGGGCAGAATAAAGAGAGTTTATACTTTTCACAGGGAATGAATTAATAAATGGTTCCTTCTATCGACCCCTCCATTCAGATCATTCAGTTGCTGAGCAGTTCAAAATTAACTTGAGTCTCATTTCAAACAGGTACCCCACTCATACAATTATAGTTGGTGGTGACTTCAATCTACCTTCGATATGTTGGCGAAAATACATGTTTAAAGTCGGTGGTAGCCACAAGTCGTCCGAAATCGTACTGAAGGTTTTCTCAGAATATTATTTTGAACAATTAGTTCAGAAGCCCACTCGAAGTGCAACTGGTTGCGAAAACATACTTGACCTACCGTGAACAAATAATCCAGAGCAAATAAGGGAGTATCCATGGATAAAGCGATTAGTGACCACAAGGTATTTGTAGCGCGGCGCAGTACCACAACATCCAAAGGCATCAACAATAAACGCGAAGTATATCCGTTAAAAAAAAAGTTGATAAAAACTCGCTTCACGCCTTTCTAAGAAACAGTCTGAATCTGTAAGCGTAGACCAGATGTGACTTAAATTCAAAAAGAAATGGTGCGACGGCAGTTGAGAGATATGTACCAAATAAATCAATGAGAGACGATACTGATCCCCCAAGGAATACTGTTGCAGAAGCAACGAAAAAAAGGACGCCAAATTTCAAAGAACGAAAAATTCCCAAGAGTGGGGAAGTTTTACACAATTTTGAAATTTAGTGCGAAAATGCGAAATGCTTTGAATGCTTTCCACAACGAAATTCTGTCTTGAAATCTGGCACAAAATCCTAACAGATTCTGGTTGCATGTACACCAGTGGCAAGCCGTAATAAATATTTTCACTGCACGGTAACAGTGGTGATGTTACTGATGACAGTGTCAATAAAGCAGAACTACTAAACTCGGTTTTCCGAAATACCTTCACCAAAGAAAAGAAAGTAAATATTCCAGAATTTTAATCAAGAATAAGTACCAACGTGAATAACTTAGAAGTAAATATCCTCGGTGTAGCGAAGTAGCCTGAATAACTTATTAAAGGCAATACCTTCGGTCCACACTGTATACCAGTCCGTTTCCTTTCACAGTACGCTGGTAAAATAGCTCCGTACGTAGCAATTATATACAACCGCTCGCTCCTCGAAAGACCCGTTCCTAATGACAGAAGAAGTTGCTAAAGACACTCCAGTACCCAAGAAAGGAAACAGCAGTAAACCGCTGAATTACAAAGCCATATCGCTAAAGTCGATTCACAGCAGCCTTTTGGAACATATACTGGGTTCGAACATTAGATATGCCTCGAAGAGAACGATTTATTGACGAACACCCAACATGTATTCAGAAAATATCGTTCTTGTGAAACACAATTACCTCTTTATTCCTCACAAACTACTGATTGCTATCGTTAGAGGACATGAAACTGATTCCACATTTTTAGATGTCCAGAAGGCTTTCGACAACGTTTCTCCAGAAGCAACTTCTTAATAAATTACGTGCTTATGCATTATCGTCTCAACTGTACGACTGGATTCATGATTTACAGTCAGAAAGTTTACATTTCGTAGTAATTGACGGAAAGTCATGCAATATTGCTGTTCCTGATCTACATAAACGATTTAGGAGACAATATGAGCAGCCTTCTTAGACTGTTTGCAGACGATTGTATCATTAAAACCAATTGTAAAATGATTTAGGCAAGATATCTGAAGGGTGCGAAAAGTGCCAATTGACACTACATAATGGAAAATGTGAAGTCATCCACAAGCTTGCTAATTGAAATCCGCTAAATTTCGGTTACTCGATACATCACACAATCTAAGGGATGTACATTCAACTCAATACTTAGAGATTACAATTGCGAATAACTTACAATGGAACACTCACATGATAATGCTGCGGGGAAAGCAAACCAAAGACTGCGATTTATTGACAGAACATTTAGCGAATGTAACGGATCTACTAAAGAGACTGCTTACACTATGCTTGTTCGCCTTCTTCTGGATTATTGCAGTGTGGTGCGGGATCCGCATCAGATAGGATTCACGGACGACATTCAAAAAATTTGAAGAAGGGCATTTCGTTTTGTATTATCGCGAAACAGCGTGCAGATTTTCGTGGATACGATACGAGAATTGGGGTGACAATCATTAAAACAAAAACGTTTTTCTTTGCGGCGGGATCTTCTCATGAAATTTCAATCACCAATTTCCTCCTCGGAGAGGAAAATATTTTGTTGGCGCCACCTATACAGGGAGAAAAGGTCATTATAATAAAATAAGAGAAACCAGAGGTCGCACGGAAAGGTTTAAGTGCTCGATTTTCCCACGCGCTGTCTGAGAATAGAATGTTAGAGAGATAGCTTGAAGGTTATTCAGTAAACCCTCTGTCACGCACTTAATTGTGATCGGCAGAGTAATGATGTGGATGTAGATACTAACGTCTATTGCAGTACAGTTCCTGATGCACAACTGAGACATAAATCTGAAATACATTACAGAACGAAAAGAATAGAGAATGAGAAAAAAGAACCGGGATAAAGAAAGATTAATTAAGAGTTACAGGAGGAACTATTTCCCAATGCAGTTTCAACTCACTGGTCATAATGAACATGGAGGCACTGAGTAGAGATTTGACAGAAGTTTGTTGTGTTTTTCTTTCTGTTCCTTAGCGTTATGACGTTGACTGCAGGAGCGCTCGCCTACCTATGAGTCCTGAAAATAATTCTGAAATACATCAGATCAGAACCTAACATACAGATTAAGGTATGATGTCCCGTCCACGATAATACCCAAAAAACGGTCACCAAGTCTGGATTCGGCAAAGATGAGGGCGCAAATAAGCAATGAGCGATCCAGAGAATTTACAAATAAGCAATGGGCGATTCAGAGAATTCACATTGGAATTGCTCTTAAATGACTTAGAAAAACCACGGAAAATCTAGACTAGGACGGCCAGGCGCGGATTCGAACCCTGGTCCTCCCCATATGAAGCCAGTGTTTTGATCACGGCGGCACATGACTTGGTAATACGTGAAGTGTCTCTCGTAACTGCACACAATTTGTTATCCGTCACGTTGTTTCTGTCATAGAGACATACTGCTCCAAACGAACGAAGAAAAGCTAGTAATAGCGACGACAACCCCATGTGGGATTTCTGAAGGTGAGTCAGACTGAATGCTTAGCACAATCTTGCGACAGCTACTTTCGAACTGAACGCTGTTTCATCTCAATTATCGTTCAGAAATAGAAGCTCTATCACATAAGCAGTTCTTTAGTAATACTGCTTCGTTACACAATCCCGGTTCTACTGTTAGACGGGGAAGAGCTAAAAAGCTAAGCAGGCCTAGGATTCGCTCGAAGTCAGCTACCCGAACTTCGGCAAATGACAAACAAAATTTCCGTGACAAGATTGGAAGTATAGTATTTTCATCGTCACACTGCTAAGCTCAGTGAGAAATAACAGCCACTGATCGAAATTCATTTTAGTTCATAGTCTGACGGAATTTGGTGAGTGCCTGTATGAGCTTTGACCACTTCCAGAGGAAACCATACAAAGCCCATTGGTTAAGTTAGGTGCAGCATTTCTCACGGAAAAAAAAGGAAGCACATACGAATACATCTTAAACTGCCAGTTTACATTTCTTCTGCGAGGTAATTACTCGACATAAAAACTGCAGCGAGCCATTTATTTCTAATTTAAATCCGCAATTTTTCTCCGTCGAAGCGGGCCTAGTAACCATTACGAGAGCTCCCTCCTGGAGTAATTTCGTATTCGTCCGAGTATGTAACAGGAAGCAATCCCAAGTTGGCCTCTCCTTTTTTTTTTTGCCGACCCCCCCTCGGTTCGTTAAACACATAGACAGTACAATATGTGGCTTAACTTATGATGACTACTACTTACAACGCGAATGCTTTAGCTAATTACACGTTCCGGCGGCGTATAAATAAAGCATAATGGGCGCAATCGCAGGAGAGCGCGGCCGTGCGGGCAGCGGGCGAGTACACACAAAATTATAGGCCCCGCCCGGCTGTGTAATAATACAAGTAGCGTACATACGCGGCCGGCCGATCAATAAGGACGCTTACACAATCATAAGCACGGCTCGCCCGTCCGGCTGCGATTCTTTATTTAAATGCGATGAGGCCCGGCCGCCGGCCGTTTCCATTTTTAATCCCCAAATCTTGCCCGCGGCCGTCTTGTCACCAGGGCGTCTGCCGAAACACGGCCCACCGGTGGGATACCGCTCGATGCTGGCCGAAAATAGTCTGGCGCTCCCAACCGCTACACAAGCCTCCACGCATTTCCTCGCAGAATGAGGAAAGAAAAAGAAATCTACATTTACATGGATACTCTGAAAATCACATTTAAGTGCCTCGCAGAGGGTTCATCGAACCACCTTCACAATTCTCTATTATTCCAATCTCGTACAGCGCGCGGAAAGAATGAACACCTATATCTTTCCGTACGAGCTCTGATTTCTCTTATTTTATCGTGGTGATCATTCCGCCCTACGTTGGTCGGTGTCAACAAAATATTTTCACATTCGCAGGAGAAAGTTGGTGATTGGAATTTCGTGAGAAGATTCCGTCGCAACGAAAAACGGCTTTCTTTTAACGTTTTCCAGCCCAAATCCTGTATCATTTCTGAGAGACTCTCTAACATATTTTGCGATAATACAAAACGTGCTGTCTTTCTTTGAACTTTTTCGATGTACTCCGTCAGTTCTACCTGGTAAGGATCCCACACCGAGCAGCAGTATTCTAAAAGAGGACGGACAAGCGTAGTGTAGGCAGTCTCCTTAGTAGGTCTGTTACATTTTCTAAGTGTCCTGCCAATAAAACGCAGCGTTTGGTTAGCCGTCCCCATAACATTTTCTATGTGTTCTTTCTAACTTAAGTTGCTCGTAATTGTAATAGCAAGGTTGTTGTTGTTGTTGTGGTCTTCAGTCCTGAGACTGGTTTGATGCAACTCTCCATGCTACTCTATCCTGTGCAAGCTTCTTCATCTCCCAGTTCCTACTGCAACCTACATCCTTCTGAATCTGCTAAGTGTATTCATCTCTTGGCCTCCCCCTACGATTTTTACCGTCCACGCTGCCCTCCAATATTAAATTGGTGATCCCTTGATGCCTCAGAACATGTCCTACCAACCGATCCCTTCTTCTGGTCAAGTTGTGCCACAAACTTCTCTTCTCCCCAATCCTATTCAATACTTCCTCATTAGTTACGTGATCTACCCATATAATCTTCAGCATTCTTCTGTAGCACCACATTTCGAAAGCTTCTATTCTCTTCTTGTCTAAACTATTTACCGTCCATGTTTCACTTCCATACATGGCTACACTCCATACAAATACTTTCAGAAATGACTTCCTGACACTTAAATCTATACTCGATGTTAACAAATTTCTCTTCTTCAGAAACGCTTTCCTTGCCATTGCCAGTCTACATTTTATATCCTCTCTGCTTCGACCATCATCAGTTATTTTGCTCCCCAAATAGCAAAACTCCTTTACTACTTTAAGTGTCTCATTTCCTAATCTAATTCCCTCAGCATCACCCGACTTAATTCGACTACATTCCATTATCCTCGTTTTGCTTTTGTTGATATTCATCTTATATCCTCCCTTCAAGACACCGTCCATTCCGTTCAACTGCTCTTCCAAGTCCTTTGCTGCCTCTGACAGAATTACAATGTCATCGGCGAACCTCAAAGTTTTTATTTCTTCTCCATGGATTTTAATACCTACTCTGAAATTTTCTTTTGTTTCCTTCATTGCTTGCTCAATATACAGATTGAATAACATCGGGGAGAGGCTACAACCCTGTCTCACTCCCTTCCCAACCACTGCTTCCCTTTCATGTCCCTCGACTCTTATAACTGCCATCTGGTTTCTGTACAAATTGTAAATAGCCTTTCGCTCCCTGTATTTTACCCCTGCCACCTTTAGAATTTGAAAGAGAGTATTCCACTCAACATTGTCAAAAGCTTTCTCTAAGTCTACAAATGCTAGAAACGTAGGTTTGCCTTTCCTTAATCTTTCTTCTAAGATAAGTCGTAAGGTCAGTATTGCCTCACGTGTTCCAGTATTTCTACGGAATCCAAACTGATCTTCCCCAAGGTCGGCTTCTACTAGTTTTTCCATTCGTCTGTAAAGAATTCGTGTTAGTTGAATTTACGGCTTTTAGATTAGACTGATTTATTGTGTAACCGAAGTTTAACGAGTTCCTTTTCGCACTCATGTGGATGAACTCACACTTTTCGTTATTTAGGGTCAACTGCCACTTTTCGCACCAATCAGATATTTTTTCTAAATCGGGAATTTTTTTCTGTAACAGCCTATCCGCACTGACCTAATTATAAACTCAATATTAGTTCTCTTTGGATATTATTATTATTGCTGCAGAAGCTAACCTGAAGCAAGAAACTATGCTGCCGCACCGACAATGGAACATTTCGTTACAAGTATCAACTCCGGAAGCTGCCGACAGTGTTGACAGGAATACACTCTTCGAAATTCTGAAGGTAGCGGACGCGAAATAACAGGGAGAAAAGGTTACTTTCAACTTGCGCAGAAACCGGACTCTGTCCATGACACGCATGACATGGGAGAGAATCAGTAGTTGAGAAGGGAACGAGGCATCACTGTTGCCTGTTAGCCATGTTATTAATTCTGTACATCCAACAAGCTAAGAAGCAAAGAAAGGAGAAATTACAATGGGAATTACATTACAGAGAGAAAAAAATAAAAACTTTGCGGTTTGCTGATGACATTGTAATTATGACAGAGACGACAAAGGACTTGGAAGATCAGTTTAGCAGAATGGGTAGTGTTTTGGAAAAAAGTAGAGACACAAGTTATAAGATCAATGTTAACAAAAGTAAAACAAGACAACTGAATGCTGAGGGAACTAGATTTGGAAAAAGTACTTGGCAGCAAAGTAACGCGGTATTTGAAGCAGAGAACATAAACAATGAAGACTTACAATATCAAGAAACACGTTTGTGAAAAAGAGAAATTTCTTACAATCGAATACAAGTTTAATGTTAGGATATCTTTTCTGAAGTATTTGTCTCGAGTATTGCCCTGTATGGAAGCGAAACGTGAACTACACTGATAGGGAAAAAACTCACAACACCAAGAAGATAATTAATGTAGAGTAATCAACTTTTGGGAATACATTTGTCTAGGCAACATACTTAAGTGATTAACATTGCAAGATCACAGGTAATGTAAGAGCGAGATAAGTCATTGCAAATATAAAATGCAGCTACTTTGATAAACGGTGTAACCGCCAGAGTGCTAGATCCAAGCATACAGACTTGCTTGCTTTGTGTTGTAGAGGTGCCGGATGTCAGTTGATAGGATGGAGCTCCTTGCTTGTTGCACTTCGTCGCTCAATGGAGTAACGGTTAACGCTGGTTGTGGACGACGCTGCAGTTGTCGTCCGATGATGTCCCATATGCTTTCGATTGAAGACAGATCTGGTGATCGAGATGGCCAAAGCATCATTTCAGCACTCTGTAGAGCATTTTGGGTTACAACAGCGGTATGTGGGCGAGCGTTATCCTGTTGGAAAACACCCCCTCGAATGCTGTTCATGAACGGCAGCACAACAGGTCGAATCAACAGACTGACGTACAAAATTGCAGTCAGAGTGCGTGGGACAACCACGCGACTGCTCCTGCTTTCATACGAAATCGCACCCCAGGCCGTGACTCCATATAGAGGTTCAGTGTGTCTAGCACGAACACAACTGGCTGCAGCTTCTCAACTGCCCCCCTTAACTAACACAAGATCATCACTGGCACCGAGTCAAAACAGTCTTTCGCATGGAACCACAACAGACCTCTAGCCTGCCTTCCAATGAGATCACGCTTGACACTATTGAAGCTGCAAATGGCGGTGGTTTCGGATCAGTGGAAATCACGCTGCATGGCGTCTGGTTCAGAACTGTCCTTGATGTAACCCATTTGTAACAGTTTGTTGTGTCACTGCGGTGCCAAATGCTGCTCAGATTGTTACTGCAGATGCAGTACGATGAGTCAGAGACAGACATGATTGTCTTCCCTCTCTGTAGTGCCACATGGCTGTCCGGTGTCCGGTTTTTTTGCGACCGTACATTCCCGCGACCACTGCTGCCAGCAGTCGTCTACGAGAGCTACATTATTGCCAAGTCTTTCTACAATATCGCACAAGGAACATCAGCTTCTCGTAGTCCTGTAATACGACCTCTTTCAAGCTTAGTGCAGTGATGATAATGCCGTCTTTGTAGTCTTAAGGCTATTGTTGACTAACATCAACTCAGCACGTCTAATCTCAAAGGTAACCAACGCTCTCGACCGTTAGAGCGTATATAAACAAACCTGAATTGCATTCTCACAGTGCTGCTGGTAGTGCCACTTTTATGAACTGGTGCCAAATTTGAATTGACATCATCTTTCAGATGTAGAAACACGACTACCGAGTTTCGTTTATGTCGCACAACTCCTTCTTGGTGTTGCAGTTTTTTTTTCGGTCAGTGTATGAACAATTCAGACCATAAGCGAATGTAAGATTTTCCGATGTTATGCTGGAGAAGAATGTTGAATATAAGATGAGTGCATAGGACGAACTAAGGAAGGTATACTGAGTCGAATGGGTGAGAAAAGAAATTTATGATAAAATGTGACTTAAAGAAATGCATGAGTCATTAGGACATATTATGAGGCATCAAGGAATCGCCAGTTTGGGTGGGTGGGTGGGAGGGGGGGGGGGGAGAAAAAATTATACAGTGGACCATGTCTCGACTACACCTAGCTGATACAAATATGTGTAGGAAGCAGCAGTTGTGAAGAGGTGAATATGATAATTTCACTGTATTAACTAGTGTCGACAGCTGCCTGAAACCAGCCTTCGGACTGAAAGCATGGTTGGTTTGGTCTCTAATGTAGATTACTGGCGAAAATACTCCAGAAAAGCCTAAGAAGTCGGATTTCTTCCATTACGATTTTTGTTTCTTCAAGTTTATAACTTTAGGATTGACCTGAGGCAGCAGTTCTTGAAGCAAAACGATTGCTCACCGTACCTTTTCAATTCCACGAATGTTCCACAGAGTCCCACATCATTAGACTGTGCCTTCCTCTCGCATTTTTACCCTCTACCAAACATTTCAGTATACTGTGGAAGAGACTTTCATGTTTCAGTGAGTGTCCAGTTAAGATGCAAAACGATTCTATTGTCTCCAACGATCATCTTGCGTAACGAACGTAAGAACAAAGTGAATGCGATTAGTCTTACATATACGAATACAGGCAATTAATTTAACTTAGCTCCAAGCAAAACAAAAGGGGAACGATTCACAATGGTAAAAAGTATCCTCCACCACGCACTGCAGAGAGGCTTGCGACGTATGTACGCAGATGTAGAAGTCTCTCCTCTTCTTAATCACCTCTCTAAGGGAGTACTTCGTTTGTCATCTTACCTATGCGATTTTGAACTTCATTACAATAAACAGTTTTTCGATGCTTCTGTTCATCTCCTTTTGTCCATTTATGTACCCAGGTCACATTTCCGCAAAGAAAAACACTACGAAGAAAGTTCCCTATTTCCTCTATAAACTCTTCTAGGAGCACTAGCCACCTTAATTCCGCATGAAAAACCGGGCTTTCTACAATGAGCACTATTGTCTTTGCAGGGAATGAACGGACTGTCTACGAAGTAACAAATTTAGTAGTGTCCAATTCGCCAAAAAAAGTATACCAGGTGTAGAAGTATGAAACGGGAATTTGCATACAGATGGTGTTACCCGTGATTGTATGGGCCGTGAGACCGCGTCTGTAACACCATCTGCTTCCTGTAACGGCTGACGACGAATGTCAACACACAGTAACGCAATTCCATACATCGGTATCTGTTTCAAACTCGTAAACATGTCGAGTTTTGTACCCACGAACTACTGCGGAGTCGTATCGAATGCCTGTCGAAGCTTTCGGCGAACATGCTGTTGGGAAAACACAGTGTTTTGAGTGGTTCAAAAAGTTCAAAACTGGCGGTTTTCACGTGAGAATCGACGAGCTCGGTAAACCACGGAAAAAGTTCGAAGACAATGAATTGCAGGCCTTACTGTATGAAGATGATACTCAGACTCAACAGAAACTCGCAGAACAATTGAATGCGACGCAAAAAGTCGTTTCTCTTCGGTTGAAACCTATGGGAAAGATGCAGAAAGTGGGAAAATGGGTTCTGTATGAACTGAGTGAAAGATATCAAGTAAATTGAACGACCACTTCTGAAATGCTGATCGTCAGATAGAGACGAAAGTTGTTTCCGCATCGAATAGTGACAGGTGATGAAAAATGAATATATTTTGAGAATACTAAGCGCTGTAAATCAAGCGTGAATCCAAGCAAATCATCAACATCCAGTGCAAGACCAAATCGCTTTAGAAAGAAGACAATGCTCTGAGTTTGGTGGGATAAGAAGGGTGTCATGTATTATGAGCTGCTAAAACCCGGTGAAAGCGTTAACACTGATCGCTACGAACAGCAGGTGATAGACTTAAATCGAGCATTACGTGAAAAGCGACCGGAATACGGAAAAAGTCAGATTGCTACAAGACAACGCCTCATTATACACAGCAAAACGGGCCAGGGAAACGATCGATGTGTTCAGTTGGGAAATACTTGGGAGAAATTTATAAATAGCAATGCAGGTTATTTTGAATAAAATATTGCTTTTCAGTTTAAAACAACAGACGTGTAAATATTGCAACCAAATTCCGGTTTGATACTTCTTCACCTGGTATACTGTGCCAAGTGCCCACTTCCATGCACTGCTCAAGCCAGTACCTTAGCATTATGCAAGTTGGTCACAAACATTCTAATTTTCTCAACTTTTTTGATCACTGAGTCCCAGTAGTTTCAAATGTGGACTAGAATCTGCGTTTACTTGAACTAGATTTTGCGCTTATTCGTAATGCTGCGCTCGGCAACAGCAGCTTTTTCTACATTACTGTACTTGACCCGCCGATGATGTTCAGTGCAGCGCTGGGAAACGGTTCGAATAGACTGCCTCACGTAGCTACTGCCACAGTAAAAGCGCAAGGGACTCTGGGGGGTCTTGATTATCAGTCACAGGGCGCAATATTTTATTTGGCCGAAAGACAGATTTAATTCCATGATGCGACACAGAGCGGAAGGAACGTCTTGCGCTGATCTTGTTGTGAAGCTTGGTTAAACTGAGATATCGTTTACCAGATACAGGTGACATGTTCGCTTGTGCCCAACAGCTATTTTGTCTGAATAGAGGGGTTACATTCTTTCGGCGTTGAGATCGTTCACGTCCCATGTGTTTCTTTTTAATAGCTCTATACACTCTTGTACATATACGAGGTGCGACGATAAAGTAATGAGACTGATTTTCTTTGCAAGATGTGGCAACCCTGCAGGCTTGCGTAGGTACAATATCTTAGACCTTGGTCTATAAGAACTTCTGGTCCAAGTGGCACATCGATGCAACTGCTCAGTCGCGAGTTGTGCAGTAATAAGTTAACACGTGTTTGTGTCTCTCGTCACGGAAATAGAACCGCGTAATATTGCGCACCAGTATGCCAATTCTTTTTGCGTTAAGTTGGGTGAAAACGCGACGACAACTTACGGTAAGCTTCAGAATGCTTTTGGAGAGAAGGTTATGTCAAGAGCTCAAGTTTTTCGTTGGCATAAAATGTTTAGTGAAGACAGAACGAATGTTGAAGATGAAGACGGCAGTGGACGACCATCAACCTCACGAACGGATGTCAACTTGGCCAGGGTGCGTGAACTCGTACGATCTGATCGAAGATTATCCGTGAAAATGATTGCAGAAGAATGGAACATCAATCGAGAAACGGTTCGTCTACTAATCTTGGTATGAGAAAGATTTGTGCAAAAATGGTCCCCAAAAATCTCACACAACAACAGAGAGAAACACGGAAAAATGTGGCAGCCGATCTGTTAGAGCAAACGGATATCAATCCAGAAATGTTTAGCCGTGTTATCACTGGATATAAAAATTGTTTTTTTTCAGTACGATCCAGAGGCAAAACGCCAAAGTTCGCAATGGTGCTCAAAGGAATCACCCAGACCAAAAAAAGCTCACATGTCAAAGTCAAAAGTGAAATGCATGCTTGTGTGCTTCTTTGATTCCAAGTGAATTGTTCATAAAGAGTGGATGCCTCCTGGACAAACAGTTAACCAATGTTATTACAAAGAAATTTTAAAAAGACTTCGTAAAAAGAGTTCTTCGTGTCCGTGCCAACATTGCTGATAATTGGATTCTGCATCACGATAATGCGGCCATCCCATACCGCTCTGTCGGTACAGCAATTTTTAACCTCAAAACAAATTTCAGTACTACCACAACCACCTTATTCACCAGATATCATTCCGTGCGACTCTTTTCTATTTCCAACACTCAAAACGGCGGTCAGGGGACACCATTTTCAAACAACACAAGATGTCCAAACAGCTGTGATGAAGGTCTTGGAGGATATCACAGAAGATGAGTTCCAGAAGTGTTACCATCAATGGCAGAAGCGCTGGAAAAAGTGTATGCAATCAGAAGGGAACTACTTTGAAGGAGACAACACTTAAGGCCGGCCGGGGTGGCCAAGCGGTTCTAGGCGATTCAGTCCGGAACCGCGCGACTGCTACGGTCGCAGTTTCGAATACTGCCGCGGGCATGGATGTGTGTGATGTCCTTAGATTAGTTAGGTTTAAGTAGTTCTAAGTTCTAGGGGACTGATGACATCAGATGTTAAGTCCCATAGTGCTCAGGGCCATTTGAACCATTTTTGAACAACACTAAACTTGACTAAAACGGTGAGCAACATTTTTTTTGTCATTAGTCTCATTACTTTAGTGTCGCACCTCGTAGCTAGTAGCTGGTTAGCAAAGTAAGACACGTTTGTAGTTGCTTACGAGATAAAACTGAGTTTTTTATATAGGATTCCAATACCTCAATCGGTACAATCGGAACCATTATAGGATCACTTCGTTACCAATCTGTCTCTTAAGGCCCGTTTTTCTCAGGATCGGGTACAGATATCACTTTTTAATGTTTGTCAAACACTAATGACCTCTGCCCCTTGGCAGGGTAAAGAATTTAAGCTTCAAGACAATTCAGTGGAAAGACACTGCCGTTTATGTCACATATTTTGATACTAGCGAACTCACTCATCAAAACCTGTAGATGAACAATCTATAATTATACATAATTAAGTTTCTATGGAACCCTCAGAGCGTGAGTAGTACTCGTACTTGCCCAGATTATTATTATTATTATTATTATTATTATTATTATTAATTCGTCCATGAAGTAAGTCCAACTCAGTTTCTCATCCATCCAGGTGCTCAGAAAATTCACGCACTGGGACACAGACAGCGCTTGCCTCCTGAGCTCTCCTTATGGTAAATGGGAGTCTTTCCTATCCGTTTGTAATTGCAGAATAAAATCGTCAACAAAACATTATTTACCCCGTTACAAGAGTCCCCATGTCGCTTTGAAGCGCTGTGGGAACGGTACCAAGTGGTCATGCAATCCTGCACCACTGGCCTAAGACATGGCAGTGAACTGCAATATAATGAAGCTGCGTAGAATCATTGCAGGAAGATGCTGAATGCGGAGACTCAACAAAATGGCCGAAATAAATAACACACATCATACAAGCTTTTCCATCACCTCGGTTCCGAGAATTCCGGAACCTGTGAAGAAAATTGGAACAGAGATCAACATAATCATCATTTCCGCCCTTTCTTTTGCTCATGAAAACCACGCATTGCATGTTGTACCACCATACAACGAGACCTTCAGAGGTGGTGGTCCAGATTGCTATACGCACCTCAAATACCCGGTAGCACGTCCTCTTGGATTGATGCAGGCCTGTATTTGTCGTGGCATACTATCCACAACTTCATCAAGGCACTGTTGGTCTAGATTGTCCCACTCCTCAACGGCAGTTCGGCGTAGATCCCTTAGAGCGGTTGGTGGGTCACGTCGTCCATTGACAGCCCTTTTCAAACTATCCAAGGCATGTTCGATAGGGTTCATGTCTGGAGAACATGCTGGCGACTAGTCGAGCGATGTCGTTATCCTGAAGGAAGTCGTTCACAAGATGTGCACGGTGGGAGCTAGAATTGTCGTCCATGAAGACGAATGCCTCGCCAATATGCTGCCGACATGGTTGCACTATCGGTCGGAGGATGGCATTCACGTTTCGCACAGCCGTTACGGCACCTTCCATGACCACCAGCGGCGTACATCGGCCCCACATAGTGCCACCCCAAAACAAGAGGGAAACTTCACTTCGGTGCACTCCCCGGACAGTGTGTCTAAGGCGTTCAGCCTGACCGGGTTGCCTCCAAACACATCTCCGACGATTGTATGCTTCAAAGGCATACGCGACACTCATCGGTGAAGAGAACGTGATGCCCATCTGTACCGCGCTGCGTGGTGTCGTGGTCGCAAAGATGGACCTCGCCATGGACGTCGGAAGTGAAGTTGCGCATCATGCAGCCTATTGCTCACAGTATGAGTCGTAACGCGACGTCCTGTGGCAGCACGAATAGCATTATTCAACAAGGTGGCGTTGCTGTCAGGATTCCTCCAAGTTATAATCCGTAGGTAGCGGTCATCCACTGCAGTAGTAGCCCTTGGGTGGCCTGAGTGAGGCATGTCATCGACAGTTCCTATCTCTCTGTATCTCCTCCATGTCCGAACAAAATCGCTTTGGTTCACTCCGAGACTCCTGGACACTTCCCTTGTTGAGAGCCCTTCGCCCCCATCTCGTGGTCGTGCGGTAGCGTTCTCGCTTCCCACGCCCGGGTTCCCGGGTTCGATTCCCGGCGGGGTCAGGGATTTTCTCTGCCTCGTGATGGCTGGGTGTTGTGTGCTGTCCTTAGGTTAGTTAGGTTTAAGTAGTTCTAAGTTCTAGGGGACTGATGACCATAGATGTTAAGTCCCATAGTGCTCAGAGCCGTCTGAACCATTTGAGAGCCCTTCCTGGCACAAAGTAAAAATGCGGACGCGACCGAACCGCGGTATTGACCGTCTAGGCATGGTTGAACTGCAGACATCATGAGCCCCCTTCCTGGTGGAATGACTGGAACTGATCCGATGTCGGACCCCCTCCGTCTTATAGGCGCTGCTCATGCATGGTTGTTTACATCTCTGGGCGGGCAGTGACTGTGAGCAGTTATTCCAGCGTCGAGCGTCGGCGCAACTTGCTCCACGGAGTCCACCCACCGTTCTGGAGTCTGAAGATGGTTCTTAAATAGAATCGAAACCGGTCACTCCAATAAAAATAAAAAGTTGCGAACAATACTTTTTTTAATCTTTAAATTTGAACGAGTTGATTCGCCAGGCAATAAACAACATTCCGTTGCAGCATCGGAGGTGAATTAACCCCAAGTCTCCGACAATGTGTGTGCAACCAAGGACGCATCTGAACGATACTACATTGAAAAAGAAAGAACTATCAGACAAAACTATTAATTTCCATTTATGTCCATTAGATCCGCGTCAAAAAGTTGTTTAAATCTGCAGTTTGTACGAATTTTTCGTAATGTTCCCTTTTGACAACCACGCCCTGTGTAATGGTTGGCGAAGCTGGAACCTCTCAACGACCAAACAACCATCCGACTCATAAACTACACTACTTTAGAAAGTAAGACATAGGATTAGTCTTTGTCTCATCTACTTAGAGGTCAACAGCAAAAATGAAGGTAGTAGTGGTTACAAGCGACATCGACAAGGAAGTGAGTTGTACAAGCTCAATTAGAGGAAGGATGAGGAAGAAAAAAAAATCAGCTTCCTTATCAAAAGATTCATCCCAGTATTCGCCGTAACGGCTGGGTCCGGTTTTTAACAAAACTATTCCTGGAATCCGGTTTCAGCATCGCTATCTCGCTCCCTATCGCGATGTAGACACGTTTAACTCTCATCATGTTTACTTACGATTACAACCACTCAGCGAGTACCGCGCCAAGCAATACAAGATGAACGCTGAAAGGAGCGCAAGTGGACTAATTTTCTACGAAACGAGGAAGCACACTTCGACAACTTTCAGGATCAATACGAGGAAAAGACGTTACGAAGGTGCTGCGAAAAATATATATTTGTGCACTGCAGGTAATGAGAGCCTGACAAATATGCAATACAATAGAGGGGGAGGGACAGGACAGCTAGAGGCACCTGAGCTTACGTCACGTGACAGGACAGGGCAGGCACGTCATACCATGTCACACCTCCCGTGGAAGAGCCACGCTGCCGCGCCTCTGTGGCCACTCCACTACTGCTACTGCTGCTGCTGCTGCTGCTGCTGCCGCCGCCATCCGAAAGAAGGCGTACGAGCGCTGGCCGCCGCGTCATGTTACAGACCCAATTAATAATGGACATGGCACCAGCGTGAATGTTTGATGCGGCTGCCAGCTAGTTTCTCACTTGGCCCCAAGTTCGGCAGGCGCCGGACCCTTCGCCTGCCCGCCCACTTGTTCGGTCTTCCGGCTGACCACGGGCCACCGCTGCTCTGCCTGTGCAGTTATGCCTCTCAAAACAGTCCCAACGCTCCGTACTTACTGTCTCTTCTTGCCACACTCTGGAGCGATTTCTGAGGAAACAACTACGTGCCACGCGCATCGCTAAGTGGCGATTTACTTTTACTTCAACTCTTCGCTGAAATGGCATTGTCGACCCAAATTACTGTCCCTTTAGCAAACTGCATTGAGATAGTGTAAAACAAAGTAAACATTTTGGAAAACTTTGATAAATGTCGGTCACTATAGGAAGTTGGAAAGGAAGTTAGTGTTATGATGCAATCAAAATATGTTTTTATTCTACATAACTTGATTCGATACTGCCAGCAACCATAGACGAACTTAGACTTTTGTGTAGAAGGGAGTAATATGGAACTGGGGCAAAAATCGAAGAAACTCGGGGCGAAGTGCCTTTTGGCGCAGAGTTCCGTCATTTAAAAACAAATAAATGCATTGCTGAATTACGAGAGTGAGTCAATAAATAAGTCGCAAACTGGGATCAGAGCCTTGTGTACCGCACTGTTGTGAAATTTATTTTTATTTTCTACATACCCCTCTTGTAAATTTAAACATTCATCCCATCGTTCTACAAGGCGTTAAAAAAGCCTGCAGCATGAAATTCTTGTGGTTGTGTTCGCATCTAACGAGTGACGTCTCGGGATAGACAATTAATTTCGTTCCTCCAATTGCTGCAACCCACAAGGCCGATGTGTGCTGGGGGTAGCGAAATACCCCTCGACTGGCAAACTATGTGCCATCACTGGATACCCGAGGCGGCCAGGACGCTCCTTGTTAGAGACTTTTTCTTGTCACTTGCTGCATTCCTCTATCCAACTGAACACAGATTTCCATTAAATACAGTTCTAACCACATATGGGACGAATTTCGCTTAGTACGTGCTCTGCAGACAGTCCCTCGGCTCACAAAAATTGCGTTGCTCCCGTGGGGCAGACACTCCCGGCACACCTGCCATCTTCGTCCGACTGCAGATCGTTAACTATTGGGCGCGGAATATTTGACTAACTCTCGTTATATGCCTCAGGACCAGTAATTACCTGAAGACAATTCCGAGGAATGAACCTGAGCGAACATTAACATTTCTTAACACGCCTCTGAAAAATATTCCGCCGTACTCAGTATAGAATAACGTCGTGTGATGAGGGCCTCCCGTCGGGTAGACCGCTAGCCTGGTGCAAGTCTTTCGATTTGACGCCACTTCGACGACTTGCGCGTCGATGGGGATGAAATGATGATGATTAGGTCAACACAACACCCTGTCCCTGAGCGGAGAAAATCTCCGACCCAGCCGGGAATGGAACCCGGGCCCTTAGGATTGACAGTCCGTCGCGCTGACCACTGAGCTACCGGGGGCGGACGCCGTACTCAATGAATTGCTGTGTCGCACCTGTCCGCCGCAGAACGTAAAGAGGCCACGCTGCAGCCATAGAAGCCTCACTGTTTATATCACGATGGCGTTAGTCAATAGCCCGCACTCATAAAACAAGAACGATAGGCGATTAACTTCCTGTTCATAACTAGGTCTTTGGCGACAGAGTGCAAGTTCTTACTGATCATAAATGGTGTGAGAAACCGCCTATATCCTCTTCCAAGCCTTCTAAGCTATTTCGATACACTGCATTTGGACAAATTACAAGAACATCTCCTCTATCGTAGATTAGGAGCTAATAGGACTGAAACCCCTCGAAGTATGCTTTCAGGAACGACCGATGTAAAGGCAGTTTCCACAATCTGTGCTAGGACTATCAGCGAGCTTTATGAATGGATGTGTGTGATGTCCTTAGATTAGTTAGGTTTAAGTAGTTCTAGGGGACTTATGACCTAAGATGTTAAGTCCCATAGTGCTCAGAGCCATTTGAACCATGTTTTTGAGCTTTATGATAACATTTATTAACAAAATAACACCAACAACAGCTTTAGGACTTCAGGGCCATCCAAAACAGCAAATCCTAACAATCACAGGTTGAAATGGAATGACAGGAACCAGTTACGAGCGCTGAAAGAAATTAATTCTAAATGAAGTGTAGAAATCGCAAGCTTGGTAGCAATTTAATTTATCTGAAAAGATAATCGTTCTTGGCTATACAGTCATCAAATCGACTGGTTTTATAAAAGCAGCGGCACATAAGACGCGTAGTCATCAACTTTCATAATTAATAATATTTACGATAGTTAAGTAATAACTGGTAATGGAATAATCATTTATCATTGAAGTATTATTTATGTTGTTTAGTTGACGACTGCGTAACCTCTGCATCGATGCCAATACAATATCTGACGATGGCTGTAAAACCAAAACTGGTCAACTGTTCAAATAAACTAAACTATGACCAGGACTGTGAATTCTATAGTTTCTTTACATGTCAAGATTTTGGCTCTTACAAAAGTCAAACCTAAGTCATGTCATTAAATTAATTAGCTTAAACTACCGTCAGTTTTCAGCATTTCATGTTTACCTTCTGATGGTTTACATTCACTGAGTAGAAAAGTCCATCGTTTGGTCGCAGCACGAGCTTCTTTAACTTATTATTACAAAAAGTTATGTGGCAATATTTAAAACTCCGATACACCTTAATGTCGGTGTACCTTCCGCACTGTAATGGTTTTGGTGATGCTAACACCAATTTTAGCCAAGAAGAGGTCACTTTTGCCCCAGAATGGTGTGTGCGGGAACTGTGTGATGCCTTCTACCAGTACCACGACGAGCGGGGAATCAAAACAAGCTTATGGAATACAAACATTGTTTGTTTGGCACGCCTTCCCTACAAGAGGTCGATGTCGGCGTCCTGGCGGCGTGTGTGGCATCAAGGCAGCAGCGTAGTACCTCAACATTTAACACGCCGGTGGCGTGCGGCGGCGGGGAGCGTTTACGCCAGGTTACTGCCGCAGCGAAACAGCAGTGGCTGCTGAGCAGCGTCACCCCGGCAGTCAGCAAGCTTACACTGCCTGCTGCCAGCTCCCGACAGTCGGTCAGGCGTCCGGAGCAGCACTCAGGACGCGCAAAGTGTCAGATGATGACACCCTGAAAGTGATCTCCATTCGGCGTCACTCACTCGAGATCCGGGACCTACAAGTGTAGCTGGCGGCTCTTAGACCAGAGGCTAGCTGATGATGATGCTTGGCGAGTTTGAAGCTGGCTCAGTACCACTTTGGACCGTTGGCTGACGTGGAGACTGTCAAGACGATGGCTGGAGTCTGAAGACCAGGAACCAATCAACGTACAAGTGTTGCTAACGGCTCAGCGGCGAGCGTCTGTAGTCCTGGGTCAGCCACGGTTTGGTAGGGATGCGCCTCCCGTTATGCAGGTGGTTACGGAAGTGCAGCGTTGTACCAAGGCACTTGTAAGCCCAGCCCACAGCTTCGGCAGACTACTGTACTGCAGAATGCTTCAGAATTTTAGCACACAGCGGGAGGATTTCGCAGGCAGTTCGCCTACGCCCTTGACTGGCCGCGAAGTCTGGTCTGCGGTTGACGCCTCAACAGCATGAAATACCATGCTGAGTGCAAACCATAGAAAGATGGGTAGGAAATGCTAGTAATTCTTCACTCTAGTAACTCTTCATCGTTTAAACAACTGAATGCATCAAAAACATGTAATATAATATATTTTGTGCAGTTCGTGCCCCACAACTTCCATTTGCGTGAAAACAGAAGACTTGACCACCAAGAAGCTCTAATAAGGCATTTGTTCACTTACGACTGATTTCGATAACGATATCATTTTCAAGTCCACCTATCTTGTTCCAAAAGTGTACAAATACTGCGTAACTGACAATATCTTAAGACATATTAGTAGCTTATGTAATTTTTTAAAAGCACATCTTGCGTTGTCGTCAGTGTCTACAGTTAGAGTTCCGTAGGGCCTGTCGATAGCCCTTTGTCTGTGTAGTGTACTTTTCCACAGCCCTTAATATGGACAGGGACTGGGACTACTGTGTGCGAAGGCGAGACGAGTTGGTGACACATCGCTCTCAGCTCCTGGCTGTGATGGTTTCAGGTGCTGTCAGTGGCTCACACTGTCCCTCGGCCAGATGTCCTGTTTCAGTGAAAACCTCTTAGCCTGCAAAATCCGAGCAGTCACATAGGGTGGGATTACTGGTAATTGGGAGCTCCAATGTTAGGCGTGTTATGGGACTACGGACATGGCTGCCAAGAGGGGGAAGTAAACCAATGTGCACTCCGTGTGTATTCCAGACGTTAAACGGGTTCTTCTCGATGCCATGAGGAGCACAGGGTGAAGCCAACTGCAGGTGCTGGCTCATGTCGGTACCAACGATGTGTGCTGCTTTGGGTCAGAAGAGATTCTCTCTCGTTTCGAGAAGCGATAAAAGCTGCCGCTCTTGCTTGTGGGATGAAAGCAGAGCTCACCACCTGCAGCACAGTCGACAGGATCAATTGCAGACCTCTGGTACAGCACCGAGTGGAGGGTCTGTATCAGAGACTCAGACGATTCATCGACCGTGTTGGCTGCGGATTGCTCGACTTGCGCCATAAGATGGTGGGTTTCCGAGTTCCACTTGACAGGGGAGGGGATCATTACACGCAGGAGGCAGCTACACGGGTAGCGGGGTGCTGTGTACAGCGGAGTGGGCGGTTTTCTTGGCTAGTGGGTCTCAGAAAGCTACAGAAAGAGCGTCAGTCTAAAAGGATGCAGGCCAAGCACAGGAAGGTAGACCTAGCAAAAGTGATGGGGTGTTTACTGCTGTGAGAAGCAGTTTACCTTGTAGTGAAACTGAACTAGACAGCTTCTGTGGGGCAGAATAAAGAGAGTTTATACTTTTCACAGGGAATGAATTAATAAACGGTTCCTTTTATCGACCCCTCCATTCAGATCATTCAGTTGCTGAACAGTTCAAAGATAACTTGAGTCTCATTTCAAACAGGGACCCCACTCATACAATTATAGTATGTTATACATACCTACAGCAAATCAAGATTTCTTTCGGTCGTGTGCTGGAAATAACGTGAACAATGGTGAAGTACAGGAACTTCCTTGATGTAACTGTCTCATTGTAAAATAATTTATTAGTCTCAGTTACCTGTAATGTTCGTATAAATAAGTAAAAATTATAAATACTGGTCACTTCGTAAGAGTAGTTCGAAATAAATCCTTACAAATTTATATTTTATGTTTTACATTTTAATAAGATTAATATTATATACCATAAAGAAAGTTGACTATTTCACTACATTTGACTATTTCACTAGATTAAGAGATTTCCGTAAAATTTTAAACTTGCTGTACCTCAAAACTAGTTCCATGTGGCTCATGACTATCTCTCAGAGCCCTTCAATTGATTTATTGACTAGCCTCGATAGGCAACGGATCCACAACCTTCCGTGCGGAATTTAAAATTAGCGAGCATGGACGGGGACTGCGGATAAGTGGCGCTAGGTGGGAGTGTGGGTCAGCCGAGGAGTTTGCCGAGACAGTCCGCGCATTTGCGATGAACACTGTGTCCAGGTGGCGCAGTGGTTAACGCAGTTGCCTACTAAGCAGGAGACCCCGGATCCGAGTTCCGGTCCACCACACATTTACACTCGCCGCCGCTAATTCTGCATAAAGTCGTGATGGAGCTGATAGCATTAGTTCCTTGCCTTTCCTCTTCTTTCTCCGCCTCTGCCTTCAGTTTACATAATACGAGGTGCATTCAAGTTCTAAGGCCTCCGATTTTTTTTCTCCGGACTGGAAAGAGATAGAAACATGCGCGTTGTTTTAAAATGAGGCCGCCTTCATTGTCAATACGTCCCAGAGATGGCAGCACCGTACGGCAGATGGAATTTTACCGCCAGCGGCGAGAATGAGAACTGTTTTAAATACTTAAAATGGCGACGTTTTCCTTACTTGAACAGCGTGCAATCATTCGTTTTCTGAATTTGCGTGGTGTGAAACCAATTGAAATTCATGGACAGTTGTAGGAGACATGTGGTGATGGAGTTATGGATGTGTCGAAAGTGCGTTCGTGGGTGCGACAGTTTCATGAAGGTAGAACATCGTGTGACAACAAACCGAAACAACCTCGGGCTCGCATAAGCCGGTCTGACGACATGATCGAGAAAGTGGAGAGAATTGTTTTGGGGGATCGCCGAATGACTGTTGAACAGATCGCCTCCAGAGTTGGCATTTCTGTGGGTTCTGTGCACACAATCCTGCATGACGACCTGAAAATGCGAAAAGTGTCATCCAGGTGGGTGCCACGAATGCTGACGGACGACCACATGGCTGCCCGTGTGGCATGTTGCCAAGCAATGTTGACGCGCAACGACAGCATGAATGGGACTTTCTTTTCGTCGGTTGTGACAATGGATGAGACGTGGATGCCATTTTTTCAATCCAGAAACAAAGCGCCAGTCAGCTCAATGGAAGCACACAGATTCACCGCCACCAAAAAAATTTCGGGTAACCGCCAGTGCTGAAAAAATGATGGTGTCCATGTTCTGGAACAGCGAGGGCGTAATCCTTACCCATTGCGTTCCAAAGGGCACTACGGTAACAGGTGCATCCTACGAAAATGTTTTGAAGAACAAATTCCTTCCTGCACTGCAACAAAAACGTCCGGGAAGGGCTGCGTGTGTGCTGGTTCACCAAGACAACGCACCCGCACATCGAGCTAACGTTAGGCAACAGTTTCTTCGTGATAACAACTTTGAAGAGATTCCTCATGCTCCCTACTCACCTGACCTGGCTCCTAGTGACTTTTTGGCTTTTTCCAACAATGAAAGACACTCTCCGCGGCCGCACATTCACCAGCCGCGCTGCTATTGCCTCAGCGATTTTCCAGTGGTCAAAACAGACTCCTAAAGATGTCTTCGCCGCTGCCATGGAATCATGGCGTCAGCGTTGTGAAAAATGTGTACGTCTGCAGGGCGATTACGTCGAGAAGTAACGCCAGTTTCATTGATTTCAGGTGAGTCGTTAATTAGAAAAAAAATCGGAGGCCTTAGAACTTGAATGCACCTCGTATGTATCACAATGCGGATTTCGCGTGGCGTCTATTCTTTTGGACATGTCCGAAGGAACAGGCACCACGCATTCAAGTAATATATTTAGTTCTTCCCTCCGTCTATCTCTGGGTTCATCTTTCTAGCAGGTGTTGCAACACCTGTAAAGGCTTGAAGGTAAAATCTTCTACGGTGCTAGGCTGCATCATGTTCCTCTTCAATTTCTTCTACACGATTGACGTTTAGACACCTCTGCTGAAATCTTCTTCACGATATTGGTGTTCACTGTTTAGCTTACTGTGAATGCCAGGAGATCGATTAGCAAATCCCAGCAGAGGGATCGAAACATCGGTGGTGCAGAACAAACTGAAGAGTAACATGGCAGAGACTAGCAGCCTCAAAGATATTACCTTCGACGGCAACGGCAACAAAAACCTGCAGGCTTACCTGTGAAGGCTTGTTTCTCCTTACCGTAGTCAATTTTTTGTGGTCGGAGTATTCTACAATGTATACTGACTGAAAAGAAAATCGCAACACCAAGAAGGAGTTGTTCGACATAAAACGAAACTTGGTAGGTGTGTTTCTACATCTGGAAAATGATGTCTATTTAAATTTCAAGCGAGCCGCATAAGAGTGGCACTAGTAGCGCCACTGTGAGAATCCAAACCAGGTTTGCTTTAAATACATGCTGTAAAAGTCGCGAGCGTTAGTTACCTGTGAGATTGGACATGGTGTTAGTCAAGAATGACTTTAAGGCGACAAAGATGCCATTATCAACACCTCACTGAGTTTGAGCGAGGTCGTGCACTAGCCCTGCGAGAAGCTCGATGTTCCTTCTGCGATGTTGCAGAACAACTTGGCATTAATGTAGCCGCCGTACATGATTGCGAGCAGCGGTGGTCACGAGAATGTACGGTCGCAAGAAGACCGGGCTCCGGGTGGCCGCGTGGCAGTTCCGAGAGGGAAGACCATCATATCCAACGCATGGCTCTGGCGCATCGTACTGAATCTGCAGCCGCCACCACACTCACACAACCAATTGTTACAAATCGATTACTTTCCGGGCAGCTCCGAACCACACGCTTTGTTCAAATGGCTCTGAGCACTATGGGACTTAACTTCTGAGGTCATCAATCCCCTAGAACTTAGAACTACTTAAACCTGACTAACCTAAGGACATCACACACATCCATGCCTGAGGAAGGATTCGAACCTGCGACCGTAGTGTTCGCGCCGTTTCAGACTGTAGCCCCCAGAACCGCTCGGCCACAGCGGCCGGCAGACGCTTTGTACCGTGCATTCCACTTATCCCAAAGTATTGGCATTTTCGGCTTCACTGGTGTCAAGCGAGAGTTCATTGGAGAGTAGGTGGAGGTCTGCTGTGATATCTGATGACAGCTACTTCTGTCTCGGTGCCAGCGATGACAGTGTGTTGATTACCAGGAGGCCATTTGAGGCTCTGCAGCCAGCTGTGTTCGTGCTAGACGCAGTGGACCTACATCTGGACTTACCGCCTGGGGTGTGGTTTCCCATGGCAGCAGGACTACTCTCGTGGTTATCCTTGACTGTAAATTTGTACGTCAGTATGGTGATTCGACCTGTTGTGCTGCCTTCATGAACACCACTCGAAAGGATGTTTTCTAACAGGATAACGCTCGCCCACATTCAGCTGCTGTAACCCAACATCCTCTACAGTGTCGACATGTTGTCTTGGCCTGCTCGGTAACCAGATCTATCTCCAAGGGAGCACACATGGGACATCATTGGACGGCAAAAAATGGTTCAAATGGCTCTGAGCACTATGGGACTTAACATCTGAGGTCATCAGTCCCCTAGAAATGGCTCTGAGCACTATGGGACTTAACTGCTACGGTCATCAGTCCCCTAGAACTTAGAACTACTTAAACCTAACTAACCTAAGGACATCACACACATCCATGCCCGAGGCAGGATTCGAACCTGCGACCGTAGCTGTCGCGCGGTTCCGGACTGAAGCGCCTAGAACCGCTTGGCCACCGCAGTCGGCCATCGGACGGCAACTCCAGCGTCATGCATAAAGAGCATTAACTGTCTCTGTATAGAACGGCCAAGTGACAGGCATTGAGCTCCATCCCACAAACTGACATCCGGCACCTGTACGACACAATGCATGCACGTTTGCATGCTTGCATTCCACATTCTGGCGGTTACACATTTGGCATGGCTTACCTCGTGCTTTCATATACCCGCGAATTTGCAAGGTTAATCACTAAATAAAATATGTCACTAGACACACTACTCTACGATAATTATTTTTCGGGGTTGCGATTTTTTCCCCCTCAGTGTATGTTGTATCTCAATTTGACAGCGGGTGTGTTCCATCGCAGCTGCCAATAAGGCGATCAAATTATCGGGAAGCTGGAAGGCTTCTGTTGCTACATAGAGCTCCCTTCTGGCAATATAATACTGCTATAGGCTCTCCGGGAAGCAAGTGCCCGTGTAACATTTGTTGGTCATTACCGATGCAACACTTGTTGTTGTGCTGAGAGCGGGACAGAGCAGACAGCAGGTGGTTGGCGCGCCAGCCCGCTTTTTGGGGCGCGGCGCCGGCCGGTGGCGGCGAGCAAGGCAGGTCGGCTGGTCGCTGGCGCAGCATGTTGTATGCATGACCTCCCGGAAATGCGCCGCGCCGCGCCTCGGTAGCCGGGCGCGCCGTGCGCGAGTGGCCGCCCGCCGCGCCGTATCGTTATGCAAGCCGTCTGCCCGGCTTTTGTAATTGCTAATTGCCGAGATGTACAGTTTTCAATTTTTGACGTGGGTTTCCGACTATTGTGTAACTACCGCAGCGGCAAGAGCGCCGCGCCGGGCCGGGCCGCGCGGGGCCATTCATTCCCCCGCCCACGCGCCAGTTTTCCTTTATTTTCCGGATGCGTCTCTCTCTCCGGCCGTCCGTGCGGCGTATGTGAAACGGTGCGCGGTGTCGGTTCGCCACCCTCGCTCACCGTCCGCTATGTCCCAACCCCCTCCTACCTCTTTTTTTTATCCCCCTGGCGGACGCCGCGTCTACTGTCGATTAATACATGAGCAGGGATATAATATGTTCCAGTTAGGTGGTCCGCGAGCGGCACTGGCGCCTCATTCAAGACTAATGACGGCGCACACAGAGGCACGCCCCGCTGCCTTTGCGCGCACGCAGCTCACAACTGTCGCCCGCTCCCGAAAAACAGGGCTCGCACCGTACCGTCTGGAGCTGGTTGGCCTTTGCTGACGTTCCTGCTACCCAATGAACAGTGGCCACACACCAATCGAGCGGCTACACACACACACACACACACACACACACACACACACACACACACACAAAACAGAATTCTGACGTCGTTTCTGCCATCATTTTCCTACATTTTCACCACCTTAACTGTACAGTATATAAGTACAAGGCTTGCAAGTCTGCAGCCTTTCGTGGACAGAACTAATTTCCACAAAATTCTTCTGGGTTCGAACTCGCATCATGCAACGCTTCATTGTTGCAAGTGCTCATTACACCTTGACGAAGGCTACTTGCGAACGTTGACCGAGACATTGGTACATCACTCCACAACAAGACGCTGTCTACAACTGGGAAGAATTGTATGATAATAAAATTTATTAAGAGCAATCAACAAATTCTCAACTGCCAACATCGCTAATAAAATCATTTACTATTCATGCAGATCACCGGTTCGGCAATTCCATGTTGACATCTTCGGATGTGCAACAGATGGGACGGAAAATGCTAGGATACAGAAACTAACATACCAGCACACATAATTATATCCAAAATTTGTAGTACATCTAACAGCAACATGCCAATGCCCAATGTTCTCCTTCAGTACAGTAAGTAGTGTTATAAAATGAGTGTCCATGCCGGTACCGTGAGCTGTACTAGAAGTAGGCATGTCAGTTTTAAAGTAGCACCCACGTTCACGTTTGTTATTGAGCTGATTACAAGTGTTCACGTTCATCATCACTTTACAACTGACAGATCCCAGCGTAAACACTCTTAGTGATACGTACGTACATCATACGATGCAGAGGTAGTACAAGTCGATACTATAATCTCACATTTGATTAAGGCATGGATCTACAATTCCTTATCTTTTACTTAAGTCTAAATTATTATCAGAACATATAAGCCAAGTCAGTATTCTACATTAAAAAAAACAAAAAAACTGACTGTAAAATCACGTGTGTCATTCATAAAACGTAACTTACACATAAAACTTTTTGTATCACTTCAGAAATTTTTTAAACATTTTATAAACATTTTCAATAATACTTTACCAAATTTTCCTTTACACTAAATACAACCAATACGACAACCTATAACCACTTAAAAGCTCTGTATGTACAGCTGATGTTATCATATGTAGGTTGATTTAGGATATTAAAATAAAAGTAGAAAATTTCTCATCGGTATACTTGAGAACAGTTTAGTTGTTGTTTTTTATACTCACAATTCTCTCAAATAGTTTAATACAGTTCTCCATACACATCAACAGCTATACTCCACAAGCCGTCTTACGGTGTCCGGCGGAGGGTACTTCTGGTACCACCACCCCCCTTCGTTCCCTCCACCCCATAACTAATGTCAGTAGACTTCCGCATAAATTTTAATTTCTCTGATTTTCTGATAGTGCTAATTTCGCGAGACGTATGTGGGAGGAAGTAACATGTTAGTGGCCACTTCTTGGAATATATGCTCTCGGAATTTAAGTAGTAGACCTGTGGAACACTCTCGCGCTTAACCACCCCGTCACACAACGCACCTTCTTCGTTGCATCTTCTCTACCTTCCTCTATTAATCGCACATAGTAAAGCTCCAAGACTTATCAGTAATTCTCAACGATCAGGCTAACGGGCGTTTTGTAAGCCACTTTTTTCATGGAAGAATTAGATTTCCTTTAAGTTCTTCCAATAAATCTCAGCCTGGCATGTTTTTTCCATACAGTTTGAGTCAAGTACTCATTCCCTTTTAGGTCGATCCAGACGGTTACTCGCACAGGTTTTGCGGTTGTTACTGTTTCTAGTGGCTTACCGTCAATTGCGTAACAGGACAGAAATGGGTCTCTGGTACCCAAGTACAAGCTTCCCTTGTGTAGTGCACGCCTGGCCTATTGAGTAAAACCCTATATTTCTTTCCCTACAAGTGAGGTAGAGAAATCTCATCCGAAATCGTCACAGAATCGTCTGGGATTTTCAGTCTGTTTCAAACCGGCGGACAGCCGTCGATTCTGGGCACGATGCTGTAAATAGTAAGCTGTTCTTCCACCGTAAGTGCGATGTTAGCTGTCTTCACCAATGAAAGCAACCATCCATAGAAGCCCACCAAGATGGGGTCAGAATCCAGGCAGCAAGCGGTAGTCGAGCCGAATGCATTCTGGACTGACTTTCCGGCCTACCTCTTTGTCCCCCCCCCCCCCCCCGCCCCTCGAGCGGGGCTTCATTACGCGTTTACCGCTGCAACTCCCAACATACCAGCTCTTTGGGCTTATCCGCATCTGTCAGGGAAATCTCATGCCACCTTACACCAGACTACCTACAAGTTAGCTACAGTACCATGCTTAAGCAATGTTTGAGACACTGAACTAGCATCGGGAGGACTGCGATGAAGTTAATCGCCGAGCCAGCCTTTTCTGCGTTGTGCGTGCTTCTCTTAAATCAGTTCAAGCAAAATTGCAGGTGGTCCTTTCAAAGAGACTACAACAAATTCCTTGACCTATTTGTTCGAGCCGTGTAAGATATGCTCCTTTACGGTCTCACCGAGCATGTTGGCGTAGTGGTATGGCACTGAACTCGCATTCGGATAGTGGTTCAAATTCGCATCCGCCATCTGGACTTAGGTTTTACTTAGCTTTCCGAATTCCTTCAAAGTAAACGTCGGAATGGCTGCCAAAAAGAATGAGCGTGTGTTCTGTCTTCAATGGCCTCGTATTCGACGGGACATTTAACCTTAATCTTACTTTCTCCGATAACCACTTTCGTGAGCTATTTCTTCCTTAGAAAAAAAAAAAAAAAGAAAAGAAAGATACTGTTCCTAGTTACTCAATGTATTTTCATAAAAAATTATTTCTTCGCGTAGTTCTTGTAGTAACTCCTTCGTCTGAAAACTTTGAGTTTTGAGTAATAAACAACATCATTATTCCAATACATACTCTCCCATCCCCTAATGTCGTCTACCAAAGAAAACAAGAACTTAAAAGTTACCCGGCTAGATGTGCAATTGGTTTGAAGTACTCTTAATATATTTGCCTTCTTTATTACAGCTACTGAATATCCCATACCCTGCAGAAGATTCAACGTAGACATCGTTTGCACGCTGCCTTACTAAAAGAAAAAAAGATCATTTCGACAACAGTTCAGCCATTCGCTAACAGCTAGTACAACCGCCACCCCCCCCCCCCCCCCAAATCGGCTCTATCCCCCCCGTCTCTCTCACTCATACGCACACACGCGGTATAAACATCATAAACAGAAGTTAGTAACGAACATATACTTCGTTAGGTTGGCAACAAATAGGTAAACATACAGTCCACCACAACAAGAGTGAGAAACATAGTGAACAGTGGGTGGATGGCAAAAACACAAAGATGTGAATACAGAACAGTGATAAAAGTGGTAGTGCGACCTCCAGACGCCGGCCGAAGTGGCCGTGCGGTTAAAGGCGCTGCAGTCTGGAACCGCAAGGCCGCTACGGTCGCAGGTTCGAATCCTGCCTCGGGCATGGATATTTGTGATGTCCTTAGGTTAGTTAGGTTTAACTAGTTCTAAGTCCTAGGGGACTAATGACCTCAGCAGTTGAGTCCCATAGTGCTCAGAGCCATTTGAACCACCTCCAGACCAGATGTGAGGATACGCAGATCAGCAAATGGTAAGTAATTACATTTTTACAAAAAATCGCGAAGTGAGCTGTTTGATAATCTATAACTAACAAAACTTTATCATTATAGATCCCACTGATGATGCCTTAGAACAGGAGCAGGCGAAACGCGGATGGGATAAATAAAATAACTAGCAGCAGGAAAAGGCAGTTTGATTTGCAAAACAAATATTTATATGCTTGCTGCGGAGGATGGCCACACAAACAAACTTGTATATGGATGTATTGCTCTATTTTCCATTAACGATGCTTCGGAGACCAGAGACCGTGCGCCAAAAGCTGCAACATCTAGATCTCGAACGGGAAATGACCTTCACTCCATTATCTGTCGTTTATTCAACATGCCTACACAGATGTTATAAACTGCTTACAACTCAAGTCTCTTCTCTGTTTATTTGCGACGGACATTTCTCGGTTCATCTATATCACACGGCAACAGAAGAAATAAACGCACAATCTGGTACATGTTACATAACCTAGAGGTACTGACAACTTCGACCCCGCAGCTCAACTCAAACGTATAGATAATAAACAGAACCCTTGCAATTTAAACATTCGTGATTCATCAAACGCGGTTGCTATATTTCTTGCGTACTCGTAGTTTTGTCATGTTATGCGACTGATTTTCACAGACAGACAGGCCGTCAAACATCGTTAGCGTCGGATACTTAACGTCAACATACCTCTGCGATGAACGTAGACATGAGATATATTTTTGGTTCGTCTTATCTACATTTAAATGAGATTACCTAAGGGAAAATATTTTCTGATAGGAAAAGCTTTTTAAATTTAGTAGTGCGGAGTATTTGCTTGAAGAACGAGCTCGTGGTATGAAGACAAGAAACAGGTCGAATTTCAGTGACAACCTACGAGACAGTATTCTTAAGAGCATTTTAAAAGGAAAATATTTTAAAACTTGTTTACATTATATAAGTACTTAGGCTTGCACCGCCGGAGGCAGTCATCGTAATAAGTTTTCTGTTCACAGGCCGGTCGGTCCATGCTGTAAAATAAAGTAGCCGGCACCGAACGGAAAAAACCTATGTTTCGGTCATAGTTGCAGTGGTTCAAATGCGTCAAATGGCTCTGAGCACTATGGGACTTAACTTCTGTGGTCATCAGTCCCCTAGAACTTAGAACTACTTAAACCTAACTAACCTAAGGACACCACACACATCCATGCCCGAGGCAGGATTCGAACTTGCGACCGTTGCAGTCCCGCGGTTCCGGACTGCGCGCCTAGAACCACTAGACCACCGCGGCCGGCATAGTTGCAGTGGTCTTCCTCTGGTTCTACTAATGACGAAACTGATGTAATGTGTTAGTACGAGACCACTTGTATTTCGTATCCTCTGCGTGGCATGGCTCACGTCACAATATTAGAAAAAGTGAAAAAAAAGTGTTTAACTAATTTGATTCTTGTGGCATAAAAGAGGAATTTGCTGTTGCTGTTGCCCCTCAAGTACAAGCGGTGACTGGCAGTCATCTGTGAAGCGTCTTCCTCATGAGGGACAAGAGACGCGCAACGGCAGTTTTGACAGTGGTAACGCTGTCTTCGTAAGTTATTAATTACGCGTCTTGGGCTATGGTGGTTGGTAGCCAGGATGGCGCCAGCATACAGCCTTCTGCATTCCGTTCAGTAACACCATATTTTTTCGTGATAGGGATAAAACGTAGTCCTATATTTTGGAAGTAAGACGTGGGGCAAAGTACGTTGCACTTGTTGAAGGTCAGGTACACATAACAAAGGATCTCATTATATCTAACGGTTGATCAGATAATAGCGGTATTTTACTTTATGGGATTCGTTCCATACGAGAGGAAAACCTCAGTTGATCAAAGATAGTTGACGTAACCAACCACGCTCACTTGAAGCAACCACTCCAGAATATTCGCCGCCGATAAATACAGTGAAATATTTAGGTCTGATGATAGGCATAAAATTTTAATTCTTCTGTTTGAACGAAAGCACAGGAACTCTAATCACCTTAGAGGAATCACGGTATGATCACTGCTTATGCTGAACACACGACCAGTACCCAAATTAAATCACAGACACATCTCTCGATTATCGTTGTGCAGTTGTAGAAAGTGCCGGATCAGGAGTGGCAAGGAGTGGCCATCTTCAGGCAGCGTCCAAACAGAAGTTTTTCATGAACCATAATGAGTTTATTCATTGTAAGTGTTATAGCCGGGCGGTTTGCAAGGCCGTCTATCAGTCTTGAGGGGGCCTGGAAGGTGTCGTCTTAAAACGTATGTTGTCCCATTTAGGACCTAGATTCACAAAGGACTCGGCATAGAAACACGTACTAATTAGTTGGGCTGCCGGTGCTAGAGAGAACCTGCGACTTGCGCCAATGGTCTTCAGCAGCCGCCATCAGTCAACTCATGATACCACCAACACGTTCCATTAGCTACACACAGCGAATCAATGGGGCCATGTTTGTTGTCAGCATTTCAAGGGACAAACAGCCTCCACTTAGGTGAGGATGTTATATCGCAATTAAGTTCACAATGAAATATACTTAAACAATACAAGATAATAATTTTACAAGAAAATTCGAAATAATAATTTGAGTTTGGCTGACCCGTACAGCGTCCTTCCGTCAGTTTTCTCCCTTTATTCTAGAAAACTGTACTTTCAAAATCTGAGAGGGATATTTCCTTACCAGTTTCGTATTTTATTTATTTCTCTAATTTCTCGTATCTTTAATACAAAGCAGTTTGTGAAAAATCTTGAAATCCAACCGTGCCTGATGCTGTAAACTGCCAACGAACTACCTTTTGTAATTTTTGTTTTACCTTCGAAAGGTTGTCGATCGCGCAACAGTTGCAGCTCCTACTTGCTTACAACGAATTGGCAGCGTTCCGAGAGCCACACAGACACATTAATTAATTTAATGCCACTAACGCACAGTCAAAGGCCCCCGCTCCTACTGCTGCACAATCACATACATCCAAGTCGCGGCGCTCCGGGACAAATAAATCGCCGCGGTGATAAATTACAGAGTAGCAATCAGCGCGACAAATTTCCGCCGAACCGTGTTCCCCGGAATCAACCGATAATGTCTTCCGCTTTACGTACCGGCGGCCCGCGTCGCCTGCCGCCGGATTTCAGCGCGTGACGTGACAACGGGCTCGGGCTTCCCGTCACAAAGGCGCGGCCTCACCCCGCCGGTCCGACTCACAAGCAAGGCGTCACCTGCCACGTGTACCCCGGACTCCAAACACACACACGCACACACACACACACACACACACACACACACACACACACATATATATATATATATATATATATATATATATATATATATCAGATGTTACTTTCTTCTCGAAACGCGGCGAGGAAGACCGAGGTACTAGTTGTAAGAACACGGATTTAATAAATTATGGGAGTGGCAGCTCGACCCCCCACAGCAAGAAGTTAACGACGAATTGTTCAGAACAATCCACCATGGTAAGTAGTAAATATTCCAGTGACTGACAGGCACAAAGTCTACCAATAGCGCCTGACGCACCTGCAGCAAACCTTTGAGCACCTCTCGAGTGGTTCCCATTCAGCAACACCATGTTGTTGTTCTCGTCTTCAGTTCAGAGAGTGGTTTGATGCAGCTCTCCATGCTACTCCGTCCTGTACAAGCTTCTTCATCTCCCAGTACTTACTGCAACCTACATCCTTCTGAATCTGCTTAGTGTATTCATCTCTTAGTCTCCCTCTACGATTTTTACCTTCCACGCTGCCCTCCAATGCTAAATTTGGGATCCCTTGATGCCTCAGAACATGTCCTACCAACCGGTCCCTTCTTCTTGTCAAGTTGTACCACAAACTCCTCTTCTCCCCAATTCTATTCAATACCTCCTCATTAGTTATGTGATCTACCCATCTGATCTTCAGCATTCTTCTGTGGCACCACATTTCAAAAGCTTCTATTCTCTTCTTGTCTAAATTATTTATTGTCCATTGTTCACTTCCATACATGGCTAAGCTCCATACAAATACTTTCAGAAATGACTTCCTGACACTTAAATCTATACTCGATGTAAACAAATTTCTCTTCTTCAGAAATGCTTTCCTTGCCATTGCCACTCTACATTTTATATCCTCTCTACTTCGACCATCATCAGTTATTTTGCTCCCCAAATAGCAAAACTCCTTTACTACTTTCAGTGTCTCATTTCCTAATCTAATTCCCTCAGCATCACCCGACTTAATTCAACTACATTCCATTATTTTCGTTTTGCTTTTGTTGATGTTCATCTTATATCCTCCTTGCAAAACACTGTCCATTCCGTTCAACTGCTCTTCCAAGTCCTTTGCTGTCTCTGACAGAATTACAATGTCATCGGCGAACCACAAAATTTTTATTTCTTCTCCATGGATTTTAATACCTACTCCGAATTTTTCTTTTGTTTCCTTTACTGCTTGTCCAATATACAGATTGAATAACATCGGGGAGAGGCTACAACCCTGTCTCACTCCCTTCACAACCACTGCTTCCCTTTCATGCCCCTCGACTCTTTATAACTGCCATCTGCTTTCTGTACAAATTGTAAATTTCAAATTCGGAAGGTGGCAGACCTTCAGAATTTGAAAGAGAGTATTCCAGTCAACACTGTCAAAAGCTTTCTCTAAGTCTGCGGATGCTAGAAACGTAGGTTTACCTTTCCTTAATCTACCTTCTAAGACAAGTCGTTGGGTCAGTATTGCCTCACGTGTTCCAACATTTTTGCGGAATCCGAATTGATCTTCCCCAAGGTTGGCTTCTACCAGTTTTTCCATTCGTCTGTAAAGAATTCGTGTATGTATTTTGCAGCCGTGACGTATTAAGCTGATAGGTCGGTAATTTTCACACCTGTCCACACCTGCTTTCTTTGGGATTGGAATTATTATACTCTTCTTGAAGTCTGAGGGCATTTCGCCTGTCTCATACATTTTGCTCACCAGTTTTGCAGGGCTCTCCAAAGGCTATCAGTAGTTCTAAAGGAATGTTGTCTACTCCCGGGTCCTTGTTTCGACTTAAGTCTTTTAGTGCTCTGTCAAATTCTTTACGCAGTATCATATCTCACATCTTCAACTGCGTCCACTTCTAGTTCCATAATATTGCCCTGAAGTACATCGCCCTTGTATAGATCCTCTATATACTCCTTCCACCTTTCTACTTTCCATTCTTTGCTTAGAACTGATATTCCATCTGAGTTCTTGATATTCATACAAGTTGTTCTCACTTCTCCAAAAGTCTCTTTCATTTTCCTGTAGGCAGTGTCTATCTTACCTGTTACGATGACGACAAACGAGTCGTCGCCAATGTTGACTGGTGGCCACTGTTAAATAGAAACATATAAATCACAGCAGGTTTGTCAGTAACGTCGATAAGGTGCTGGCTGCATGGTCTGGATCTGCAACGACTAAAAAATTAGAAGTTGTTGGTAAAAAATAATATATATTGTACTTAACTGGTTGTAAAGCATTCCTCTTGGCTGTATACATATTATTATAAACAGATAGCTATTGTGGCCTCACTTACGCCATACGTTACTAAGCGTCTTGTTAGAGGTTGCTTCCTATCAGTTGTAGGCTATACTACTTTACTACTTGACGTCCCGAGCAAGAGCGCAGGAGAGCTCGTTAGAAACTTGATACAAGCCGCGGAGCGGGGTTAGCGGCGCTGGTCGCGACTCGCGTGTCCAATGATACTAATACAGACCGCTGTCGATAACTGCAAACCGCTGACAAGTGTGGTATCGAACGTTGATACCACATTACCCCTAGTGAAATATGCCTCTAGATCCTTACATTTGCCCTCTAGCCATTTTGCTCTTCCTGTCGATCTCATTTTTTAGACATTTGTAGTCCTATTTGCCTGCTTCATCTCCTGCCTTTTTATATTTTCTCCTTTCATCAATTAAATTCAATATCTCTTCTTTTACCCAAGGATTTCTACTAGGCCTCGTCTTTTTACCTACTTGATCCTCTGCTGGCTTTACTATTTCATCTCTCAATGCTACCCATTCTTCTCCTACTGTATTTCTTTCCCCTGTTCCTGTTCAATCGTTCCCTAATGCTCTCCCTGAAACTCTCTACAACCTGTGGTTCTTTGAGTTTATCCAGGGCCCACGTCCTTTAATTCCTACCTTTCTGCAGTTTCTTCAGTTTCAATCTACAGTTCTTAACCAACAGATTGTGGTCAGAGTCCACATCTGACCCTGGAAATGTCTTACCATTTCAAACCTGGTTCCTAAATCTCTGTCTTACCATTATATAATCTATCTGAAACCTGTCAGTATCTCCAGGCTTCTTTTATGATTCCTTAACCAAGTGTTAGCTATGATTAAGTTATGCTCTGTGCAAAATTCTACCGGACGGCTTCCTCTTTCATTCCTTACCCCCATTCCATATTCACCTACTACTTTTCCTTCTCTTCCTTTTCCTACTCTCGAATTCCAGTCTCCCATGACTACTTAATTTTCGTCTCCTTTCACTATGTGGATAGTTTCTTTTATCTCATCATACATTTCTTCAATCTCTTCGTCATCTGCGGAGCTAGTTGGCATATAAACGTCTAGTACTGTGGTAGGCGTGGGCCTCGTATCTGTCTTGGCCACAACAATGCTTACACTATGCTGTTTGTAGTAGCTGACCCGCTCGCATATTTTTTTATTCGTTATTAAACCTACTCCTGCATTACCCCTATTTGATTTTGTATTTATAGCCCTGTATTCACCTGACCAGAGGTCTTGTTCCTCTTGCCACCGAACTTCACTAATTCCCACTATATCTAACTGCAACATGTCCATTTCCCTTTAGAAATTTTCTAACCAACCTACCCGATTAAGGTATCTGACAATCCACGCTCCGATCTGTAGAACGCCAGTTTTCTTTGTCCTGATAACGATCGCAACCACATATCTAAACTGAAACGCGACAAAATGACATAATTTGCAACACTAATACAACTTTCAAATTTCTATCAGTGCGTAAAGGTTTCAGTTACATGAAAGTTTACTCTATTTGCAGCAATATCTGGACAAAATATGTACTTTGTCGAATGAAAGGCAGCTCTTGTATGTGGATAAATGTAAAATAATACCTATTACAAAGAGAAAGAACTCGATAGTAACCTGTTGGAAGAGTAGCGGTCACCATCTTGAACCCCACAAGTTGAATAAGTATTTTGAGGATAAGACACGAAGCGGTGTGAAATGACGGAACGTTCGCATAAAAGCCAATGGATTACTTGAATTTGTTGAAAGTGCAGGGCACATGCAAGTGGTATGGCGTACATGACGGTGGTTAGCACATACTGCGTACCATATCAGCATGACAACAGATCTCGTATCTCAAGCGAATTCAGAAACGCGTTGTCAGAATCGAAACAAATCGGTGTAGCCCAGACAAAAGCATAACTACGATAAGTGGGGCAATAATACACAGAAATGAGATTACTCTTTAACGAGCCGCTGGAGACGACAAATATGTTATTTCAAAATAGCTGGCATTCGGGTTCGCGCCGTATAAAACGCGCGCCGAACTTCGTCTTTAAGCGACAGAGGCCGCAGGGAGAAGCGCGCATACACGTCACACGCCAGCCCACGGGCCGGCAGCTCCGGGCGTCCAACTCACGTGCCAAGGGGGGCGGCGGAACGCCCTCTCGGCGACGGCCGTCCCGCCTGTTACAAATATAGGAACGCAATAAGCAGCATAGCAATTCAAATTCGCAAATGCAGGCGAAGTAAACAAGCGTGTTTTCATTAGGCGCGTCAGTGAAGGCGGGCGGGTAGCGGTGTCAGCGCGACGCGACGCAAGGCCCACCGGCGCCGCCTGTCAACCCCGCCCCCTTCCACCCCCACCCCACTTGGGCGCGGAATTAGCGGCCGTCACACGGCCGCACCGACATTTGCATTAATTTCCGAGAATCCGACGCGCACTCCTATTTGTAATATACAATGTAAAAGCGGCGGCAATTACACACGTAACAGCGGGCCAGTCCGATAATTTGATTTGCCGCGTCAGTTTTTGTTAAGCAAGGCACTGGCGGAGGGGATCACACGCTAGCGGGCAGCTGCGGGATCCGTTCCACGCGGCCTACCGCCTGACTGACGAAACTTAACGTTCACGGTCCGCGGCGTTTGCCGCATCTACGTTACACTCTGTACGTCACTTCACGGCGTCACAGGCGCGTAGGACGGGGAGAGAGGGGGAGAGAGAATAGTACTTCTTTTACCACTGTATACCCCTGGTCATCCCACAACATATTCCATATACGTGGGAAAAGCGACTCACTGCACTATATCTGGTTTCTCTGAGTTTTTCGTCGTAATCGTTCGTGAAACAAAATATTGGTCAATCCCTTAAAAGACCCCACTGCTGACTTTTAAGCGCTTTGAATGATGTACAATTGCTGCTAGACAGTCATGTGACCCTCCACGGCTGACGTACGACATGGCAGTGAAGTATGTGCGAGTCGGTACTACGGAATCAGTGGAGTTCTATAGGTCGATGTGAAGATATGACAGTGGCAGAGAGAAGTCGTGTTTGGACGTGCCAATGACGACACCCCGAATGAAGTTGCCTGACTTAGCGTATCAACGCCAACTGTCCAACTTGCCTATAAGACGTGGTTACTCAGAAGTCTGTAAGAAGTGGTTACTCAGAACCGTGTAACGCGACGTAAGAATCTAGTCGTAAAGAGGTACTAACCGACAGGGACTGGGTACGACTGACACGTCCACTGTGAAAATCGGATACAAACTAGATACACATTAGCTACTGCCAGCGAATACACGTCAATCCCGACAAGTTGCCCAGTGAAGGGAACTGCATGCAATAGGCATTTGGAGTCATACACCTCGCAATACGCCAAAAAGAAGCGTAGCTTAATAGCAGCTGACTGGAGGAGTGTCGTGCGATATAACGAGACGCGATTTTGCGTCTTTTCAAATGATTAAAGGCATGGAGTAAACCCACGACCCAATGAGGCATTTAACCAGGAACGTGTAGAGGATGCAGTTTAGGGCATTCTGTGATGTTCTGAGGTGCTTTTTGTGGTTTTGCTGTCCAGTTCGAATATACGCTGTCGCAATGTCAACAGAAATCTAAGTCATGGCTAACGCATCTCTTGTAGCAAATACAGTATGATGATCGTCTTCATAAAAACTCCCGCGCTTACTAGACTAACCCGTGACGAACAAGCTGATCTTCGTTATATCTTATCCATTTCGTCTATTAAGACACAAAGGAATTAAAGATATTAGCTGCCACTGGGCACAGGGCTACAAGATCAACGTGGTGTCTCTCCTTTCGGACGTCATATATAAACATATCTTCTATTAAGGTTAGCATCCCTGTAAAGAATCATCGCAATGAATGTTTAGTGAGTTAATTCTTTTGTAGAGGAGTTACACTTTCTTACGATTTTTGCAGTGGATCTCAGCCTGACAACTGCTTCTCCGCCAATTACTTTCATGTGATCACTCAATTTTCGTTCGCTCAAGAGGGTTACTGCCGAGTATTCTACGGTCCTTACCGTTTCCAGTGGTTTATCAGCAATTTGTAACACGAAACATTTATTATGTGTCTAGGGTCAACTGCCAGCTCCTGCACCAATCGCCGATCCCCTGCACTCTTTTTGCATTTCATCACAGTCTCTTTGGCGTTTCAGTCGTGCTATAGATAACAGCATCGTCCACCAACACCCTCGAAGGTTTCCTTGTTTTCCATTTAAATCGTTTATATCTGCTGCGAACCGTAATACCCCTACAACATTACTTTTACATCTGACGATTTCATCTCACTGGTTGGTATGCTTGTACGAGAACGTTTCTGTAAATAACTTCCGTTTACAAACTCCACGAGAAAAAGATTACGCAGCGACGGTGAAGTGTACTCCTAAGTGTGGCAACTCGGGGCACTACGCCTCCTGTAGCCTGGAGGGGAATCATCTGTACGTTTTGTGGTAAGGGCTTGGAACTCTAGCTGCAATCGCAATCTCGATAACTGAACAGTACACGCAGCGGTTCATTTCGCGAAAGTAAAACCCTGCAGCTACTGCCATGAAGTCTCCGCAGATTCTGAAGAGAATGATTTTACTTGCAGTGTTGAGAGACAATGTCGCCCTATGTTTCGGGACGGACGAATCTATGTTTGGGAAAGAAATCTTCCACTGTCTGTAGTTACCAATAAACTTAGACCAAAATTGGCCACAAACTTAAATTGTAAATAATAATTATTCCACAAGTTTCAGGTGCAGTTTTGACGTCAATGGATGTCAAGGATTCTATCTGACGACCATGAGAATGGCTTTTCCTTAATATTTCTCAGACAGCGCGTAGTCTTTCTTGACCAAATTTCTGTAGTTTAGTTGCCTTTAGGTCACAGACGGGGTAAATTATCCGATGTTATAACTATATTGCAAACGTCGGCGGTCTTAAATTTTGGAATCAATCCTCCTTTACTCCATTATCGCTTCTCATATACTATCTGCTATTTTCGGCGAATGTCCATCACCATGTGCTTCACGTGCTTCTGGCATAGTAATGAATGAAATTTTACCAAGTAGTCTGTCAGTCCTCCTACAACAGTATTCTGCCAATTCACATCTTTACACGATTTGTGTGTTGCCCGAAGAATACATCACGTCTAAGAGGTGGTGACCATACAGGAACTCAACAGTTACGTCACCCGACAGCCGTAAGATTTCATCGGTTCTAGTTTAAAATAATATTTATCTTAGAAACACATATCCGTAATTTTGAAATGTTCAAAAGTATGAGATAATTGTGAAAACACCGTAGAGGACAAGAGCACATGTTAGCTACAACAGTGACCTGGTTCTCACGGCATCTATCTCACATGGGATCGATGGAGCCGGTAAATAACCGTTGATAATGACCCCGTATATTTGAGCGACCGTCATTCGCCATCCGCAATACACTGGAGTCCCGTGCACAAATACTTTCCCCCCAAAATATTTCAAAACAAACCAACTTCATGAACAAAATCAACAGGTTATCTACGGCAGCGGCTAGTTGTGAAAAAGTAAAATATATTATGAGCTTTCAATTGTCTAGGACTCGTTTTCTTCTGGGCATGTCAGTGTAAACTCAAAGAAGGGTATAACAGGGGAAAGACTGAAACTTGGATACGCATTTTATTCACTAAACATGACACGGTTCCAGACGCTGACAAGGACCTCGGTAGCCTACAGATTTACAAAACCATTGCACCTACTAATATATGGGAAGGTAATATTGCTGCTGGCTACAGTCATCAATGCACAGCAGCCTCGCACAGGGTAATTATATGCTATGATAAAGCAGGTTGTAATTTTACCCTCCCACACATCGCTATTAAATTTTTCTTAGTATCTTCCTTAGTTTCAAAAGCTTCGAGAGGCGTAAGAAACACAAAAGAAAAACTTTTTACTTATATCTTCATTTTATCTTGGTCTCCGCTCCAAGTCTTGCGTCTAGGGGTACATCCTTGCGGCTGAAATTCTGGTTTAATGTTGTGGGTTCCTGATGACTAAATAACTTATGAAGATTTGCCTGTATATTTCTTGAATTTTATTCTTTGTCACATTATTAAATATCACACCGTATTTACGGTTTCCACTTAACATTCCAAATAACATTGTCAGTGTCGATCATATAAATATGTCTGTCTCCATCAGAGGCATACCCACTACTACTTACATTCTGCGGTACTCACAATATTCCAAAGAGTTTACAAAGCAAAAGAGTTTACAAACTCTCTAGACAAAAGAAAAATCATCACCAAGATATACCATTATTTTATAAATGAATCCAGAAATAAATTTAATAATTAGCGTTAGACTGTGCACTTAATAACATGAATTTCAAGCATACCAGAAATTTGGTAATTTCAAATATTCCAAAGAGTTTACAAAGCAATAGAGTTTACAAACTCTCTTGACAAAAGAAAATCATCACCAAGATATAACATTATTTTATAAATGAATCCAGAAATAAATTTAATAATTAGCGTTACACTGTGCACTTAATAATATGAATTTCAAGCATACCAGAAATTTGGTAATTTCAAATATTTTTAAAAGAAAAGTAATTTTAACTGTATGTACTGAGTACTAACAAATTTATTTCTTTTTATACATTTTAGCCTGAAATATAATACGTGGTATAAAAGTCAAATGAAATTCTTCCAGTTAAGCGACTGAGATGATGTTCACCTATAGAAGAACCGATAGTATAAATGGTATCGGTTACTTCTATAAAAAAAAGGTTATGAAAAAAAAGGGTGTCCCACTACAGGATGAAGCACCGACACCAAGGAAAAACTGCTCTTAAATTCTGGAAGAGTTACAGTTACACTGTGAAATTCCGTAGTCTCTACCGGACGTATGATTTCTTGTTAGCGACATCTACAGTTCGCATGTCACCACTTCCCTTTCCTGTCACATTCGTGAATGGTACGCACGATGGACGATCATCATCCGTAGTTACACGGTCTTCTCTAATTTCATCATGATAGTTATTTCGCGAGATGTATCAGAGAGAAAGCAGTATGCCGCTAGACTCTTCTTGCAACGCAAGGTCTCGAAATTCTTTGGAGCTTCTTCACGTACTGTAATAATCATACTTGATAAAGGCCCCTGACAACAGAGCAATACTCAAGAACGGGAATATCCAGATCTTTGTACGCTGTCCTCAATAACATTTCATCGGTATTTTTGCAATGAATCCGTCTAGCAGTTTACTTCTCCTACAACAAGTTCCATCTTGTAGCTCAGTTTCAAATCACCCTCAAAGCATATTCCCTGTATATTTTTGCCACTGTCTGTTTTCCGTGAATAGTCAGCAGTCATGCGGTCGAATAATGGGACTTTCCGCCTACAAGTAACCACCCGGAAAGGAGTGACCATACAGAACTGGCTGGTTCAAATGGCTCTGAGCACTATGGGACTTAACTTCTGAGGTCATAAGTCCCCTAGAACTTAGAACTACTTAAACCCAACTAACCTAAGGACATCATACACATCCATGCCCGAGGCAGGATTCGAACCTCCGACCGTAGCGGTCACGCGGTTCCAGACTGAAGCGCCTAGAACCGTACGGCCACTCCGGCCAGCTATAATTCATCCACGAAAGAAGTTTGTTCGACCGACTCCTGAGTACTGCACAGCAGACTGGAACATTTGCCAGGGTCGATTAATAGAAGAGACGGACAAGATCAAACGAAGAGCGGCGCCTTTCGTCACGGGATCGTTTAGTCTGCGCGAATGTTTTACGGAGATGCCGAACAAACTCCAATCGCATGTGTTACAAGAATGCGGTGAGCATCACAGAACGGTTTAAGACGGTAACTGCGAGAGAGTAAGTTCCGGGAAGACTCAGACAACACACAACTTTCTCCCACATCATCTCGCGAAATGCTCACAACCTGAAAATTACAAAATTATAAGTAATGCGGACGTTTATGAACACCCATTCGCGAATGGGACAGGGAAGGATAGCGGTACCTACAGTACCCTCTGCCACAAACCGTGAAGTGGCTTGCGGAGTACGGATGTAGACGTTTATACTCATTTGTTTGTTCTGACAATCAACTGAGTTGCTGCGCTAAGTGTTGAAGCTCCGGCGATTTGTCCTCTTTGAAAGCAAGGCGGTGAGTTCTTCAATGTAATCAAGAGCTAGTTCCTATTTTATTCACTGGGCGACAGATACAGATAACTGTAAGGAGACAGACTGCTTTCCTGCCGTTCACGCTACATTTCGGTGTGCGAGAGGGGCCAGCTCTTTGATTCACCTACTACCACGGCTTGCCGAAACCTCTGGCTAATTTACAGAAACGGAAGTGAAACGAAAATAATGCGCTATTGCTCGTCACGTAAACGAGTTCCCCTGCTTGCGCCGGAAATGAACATAATACAACAGGTGGTAATTTACGGCGTCGCGGGTGGCGATGCGATGCGACGGAATGGGATGGGTGCTGCACAGCAAATATTTATGGAAGACGTGTTTCATTATGAATGCCGTTGCAATTGCCTAGAAATAAGTAATTTGAAATAGCCAATTATGTGTCACGATTTCATTTCATTTGTAACGGGACAAATAACTGCACTAAAAAAACGAACCAAATGCGTGTTATTTGAACAATATTTGTGTGTTGTAATTGAGAGGTGAGCTGTAGGGTGCGAGGGAATGGAAACAACTCAAAAGTGCGTATTTAAACACACAACATATTACCACAAATACAAGAATGCTACGTTAGTAATAATTTCTTAATAAATGAACTGCAATCGGCTCGTTTCAATCCAAGTCCAAAACAAAGAAAAGTCCACTATAGCGGTAATCAACATGCAGCATTTCTCGCGGCAGCTTTAATTTGGTTTGATGTCCCTCCCATAACTGAAGGAAGAAGAGTAACTTTGTAATGACGAGCTGCCTACTATGTAATGTGGCAGTTCGTCTATATTGACCGTCCATGAGCTGTTTTTATTCCTTCCTACTAAATAATTTGGTTACGGTGACGTGAAAAAAAAAAGTTGCTGGGCGATCGACAGAATTAAGTTACAAGTGAGGGATAAACCTTGTATTAATATTATTTAAAACTGTTTTATCACAGTAACGCAGTGCCACGCGTACGGGTAATTCTGGCTGAGGAGTGCAGTATCTGTCCTTAGCAGCGTGCATAGCGATGGCAGCATGAAATCTGTATACAGGCAAACAGGGTCCGGAGGCTAAACCCTTGAATGAAGATTTGATTTAATGTATTTATGTTTCCGTTGTTGCACTGCATAGATATCGGACTGACTTAATGACACTGACTGTGAGATAAGCCAGTTTATGTGAAAGGACTTACTGTTAGTATTGACTACCGTTTAAGATTTAGCTAGAGAATTAGCAGGCGCAGTGGCTGAACATTTACTGTTGGAATATGCTATGAAGTACTTTATGTTACACCTTTAGACCGTCGTTTTCACTGATATTTTGATATAGCATGAGTGACTATGTGGAGTTTTAGTTTATTAAATGCAGTGTAAGGTTTTCATTGAATTGAAGAATATTATGTGAAACTAGATGACACTTCCAGAATGAGATTTTCACTCTGCAGCGGAGTGTGCGCTGATATGAAACTTCCTGGCAGATTAAAACTGTGTGCCCGACCGAGACTCGAACTCGGGACCTTTACCTTTCGCGGGCAAGTGCTCTACTTATTCTTTGGGAAATATAGATATTCCTTGGACTTCAAACTCTTGCGTAACGAAGAGATTTGTTAAATACGCAGTCACATTTAGGACAACAAATACACAATTTATCCAATTAATCCTTGCACATTTCTGAGGATTTTGCGTATTAGACCGCTGTTTATGGATGTTTGATCTGAGACAAAACTAACTAATTTTTTTTTTTTTTTTTTTTTTGCGCTCAAGAACGGGAGGTTGGGGCAATCAGATGTCAGGCAATGTTTCCAGACACAACTCCATGAAATAAGGAGAAACGTTACAATAGGTAAAAGAACGGATGTGACTAGAATGGAGAGGGAAATCGGCCGTGTGCTTTCCAAAGGAAAAATCATACGAGTTCTCCTTAATCTACATATGAAAGTCTCGGAAAATCTAAATCTGGACGACCAGACAAAGATTCAAACCGCTCTCCCCCCCCCCTCCCCCCGGGGGCCTAACACCCTGTGTTACATTGCTGCGTCTCTTTCACCACGAAGTACCCTGTAAGACAAAAAGATGCGACACAGAGGAGTTATTTGAATGGAAAGAAATCGGTAGGCGTGATGAAAATGAGTAAAATTTCAGAGAAAACGGGATCGTTTATTCAAGAGAAAGAGCTTAACAAATAGAGCAAGTCAGTAACGCATTGGCCCATCTCTGACCCTTATACAAGCCGTTATTTGGCTTGGCACTGATTGACAGGGTTGTTGGATGTCCTCCTGAGAGATATCGTGCCAAATTCTGTGCAACTGGCAGGTTCGATGTTCATAATCCCAACATGGAATATACGTTCTCAACGTGTGAGAAATCCGGCGACCTTGCTGGCCAAAGTAGGGTTTTGCAAGCACGAAGACAAGCAGTAGAAACTTTCGTCGTGTGCGGGCGGGCATTATCTTACTTAAATATAAGCCCAGAATGGCTTGCCGTGAAGGGCAACAAAACGGGGAGTAAAACATAGTCGAGTAATGCTGTGCTGCAAGGGTGCCGCAGATGATAACCAAAAGCGTTCTGCTATGAAATGAAATGGCATTCTAGACCATCACTGTTGATTGTCGGATCATATGCAGGCGACAGTCAGGTTGTATCTCCACACACACCTTCGGCCAGAAATCTCATTCACTGGCGTAGAATTGTCTTCAGTGATGAATCCTGCTTCGAACTCAGCCCCGATGACCAGCGAAAACTTGGCTGGAAACGCTGCGGATAGCGGTTTATCTTTCTTTTTCTTCCTTACCATCTCAACTGTAAAGCCCGTGTTCTATAATTCTTGGCTGCGTCCCTCTGAATGTTACTTTGCTTCCATGCAGTCCGAAGACCTGCGTTATATTGTTCTCCAAAATAACAGAAAGTCTGCAGCGAACTCTGCTTTTCCCACCGCTTGAATTACAGAAAAACGAGCTAAATACTATTCTTCATGGTGTCGTACGTACGCATTTCAACACCACAGCAGTATAGCAATCAAACAAAAACGGAGTGACTTACCTTGGAACTAGGACAACAAAAATTTGACGTACAAGGTAGTCTACGAGTATCTGGATATTATGTAAGGCGTTCTTTACCATGTGAAGCGGCTACTAACGACTGTTTGATAGGGAAGACTATTCATTTTACTTTTACAAAGTAATTTCTCCTAAACTCAGTATTGTATCCATCGTTTTTGTGGAATTCAAGCGGTGGGAAAAGCAGAGTTCGCTGCAGACTTTCTGTTTAGTTACTTTGGAGAACAATATATCGCAGGTCTTCCTTCGTGGATAACATCGGAAGTTCACTGAGGCTTTTTGCGGATGATGCTGTAGTATATCGAGAGGTTGTAATAATGGAACATTGTACTGAAATGCAGGAGGATCTGCAACGAATTGACGCATGGTGCAGGGAATGGCAACTGCATCTCAATGAAGACAAGTGTAATGTGCTGCGAATACTTAGAAAGAAAGATCCTTTATCATTAAGCTACAATATATCAGGTCAGCAACTGGAAGCTGTTAATTCCATAAATTATCTGGGAGTAGGTATTAGGAGTGATTCAAAATGGAATGATCGTCGGTAAAGCAGATGCCGGACTGAGATTCATTGGAAGAATTCAAGGAAATGCAGTCCGAAAACAAAGTAAGTAGGTTACAGTACGCTTGTTCGCCCACTGCTTGAATACTGCTCAGCAGTGTGGGATCCGTACCAGATAGGGTTGATAGAAGAGAGAGAGAAGATCCAACGGAGAGCAGCGCGCTTCGTTACAGGATCATTTAGTGATCGCGAAAGCGTTACGGAGATGATAGATAAACTCCAGTGGAAGACTCTGCAAGGGAGACGCTCAGTAGCTCGGTATGGGCTTTTCTTGAAGTTTCGAGAACATACCTTTAACGAGGAATCGAGCAGTATATTGCTCCCTCCTACGTATATCTCGCAAAGAGACCATGAGGATAAAATCAGAGAGATTAGAGCGCACACAGAGGCATACCGACGGTCTTTCTTTCCACGAAGAATACGAGACTGGAATAGAAGGGAGAACCGATAGAGGTACCCAAGGTACCCTCCGCCACACGCCGTCTGGTGGCTTGCGGAGTATGGATGAAGATGTAGAAAACACTCATTGAATGCTTTTTCCAAGCGTTGCAAGATAAGGACAAAATACAAAGTTTCGACACAAGACAGAGAATTTAGTGACTCTATAACTTTAGCAGGCGGTGATGCTCACACAATTTTTGTTTTGAAATATCGTTGGAACATTTGCGATAATAATGCTACTTCGTCTCCTACCAAAAGCTTAACTCAAACCATGATGCGTCAATTTCGACTTTATTTTTATGCATGTTCTACAACAAGCCATTCGACACTCAAGAAATGTCGGAAACTTAAGGAAGGCTTCGCTGTAAACAGCCTTGGAGAATGGTGTGAACCGAAGGTGTAAACTGGCCGAAGGCTTTTGCTATTTAGTGGTATGCTGTAAAATACTATTCAGTTATCAGTGAAGAAAGACGAACTGAACGACGAGCGCTCTCAAGTTAAATTACTCCTCTGAAAATCCCTGAACGATCACTATACAACCGAGTAATATGGTCTTCGATAAACAGTGCAACTCCTCGAGAAAAACCATACCGCATGTTTGTCTTCTGTTTGGACATCTCTTGGTTCTGAGCACTATGCGACTTAACTTCTGAGGTCATCAGTCGCCTAGAACTTAGAACTAATTAAACCTAACTCACCTAAGGACATCACACACATCCATGCCCGAGGCAGGATTCGAACCTGCGACCGTAGCGGTCGCTCGGCTCCAGACTGTAGCGCCTAGAACCGCACGGCCACTCCGGCCGGCCTGGACATCTCTTGATGCTAATTGAACACAGATTGAAACTACATGTCACCTCTGTACATACGGTGGCGAATGAAGGAAAATACGTCTACCAAAAGCCTGTCAACGTTCCTTCTGGGCCGTTCAACTTTTCGCCAGGTGTGGGTAAAAAGTCTGACCAAAGATGATCACAAGACAGATTCACCACTCCTGTTCGAATATGAATTTTAACTAAAGTGAATTAATTATGGTGTAATATATTAAGTTCCTTAATTCGGAACAAGACACCTATTTATACGGATGTCTTTATACACAGCGCTTAGAGCAATAACTTTTGCCTATACTTTGCTTTTACTCTCTGCAGTTTCTGATTTCGTTGTTTTACTACTATTTGGATCTTCAATGAAAACACAAAGCAGTGTTTGGCATAGAATATTTGACGATCGCTTTACACAATGTGCAATTTTCTTCTTGTATTTCATAGCATTTCTAATACCTCAATGACAATCTTTGTACTCATTAACGAACGATGCCCAATGTTGCGCATCGCATAATACTAGCTCGACAAGGTCCTAGTTGTATGGCTTTACCTTCCTGTGAATGAGGCGAAATATGTTTTGTGTCGATGACTGCCTCACAGCATAGTGTTTTGTTTATATTATTAATGATTATGGTACTGAAACGGAAGGGGACTGAACAAGATGCTGACTTCTGGCTCATTTCTATTAAACGGTGTGACGAGAAATATCCGAGCATAATGTCACCACTTGAAAAAGTACCACGTTTCTTGTGCAAAACTGTCTCAAATTTAACCGTGGGCTTTGGTGCACGATTTTAGAAGGCATAAACAACACTTGGAGAGCTCAGGATGCAGCAACAGGCCGAACAGAGAGGAAGACTTGTTTGGAAGGGTACGAGAGGGGAAAGCGTCAGTCGGAAGCTGTGTGTCGATGTGTGAGGCATACGTATTTGGATCGTCGTCTTGCTTGTATAGCACTTGACATAGGGGTCGTTAGCTTTTAAATATTTTACTGTGGAGAATAAAGACTATTCTTTCATTATTTTATCTCTGTTTACAGTCTTTTTGTTTATTTACCATTGATTTCAAGGCTCTAGCGTTTTATCTTAAGGCACTCGATGTCATATACCATCGCAAGTATATCCGTCTAACGTAGCTCAGCGTTCTCTTTGAAGCGGTATAGTAACCACACCAAAGGATGCTGGATTGCATTAACTAGGTATGTTTGCGGTGGTATTTGATATCGAGCTTCTTTTTCTTTTTCTTCTCCTCCACTGCCTCCTCCTCCTCCTCCTCTCAATATTCACTTACGTAAACTGCACTTATAATTGTTCACTTGAAAAATTCAAGCAGGACGAATTACATTTCACTTGCACTCACTGTTTGAACAAGCAAGCATAATACTCTTCTTCAAAATCTGATAACTGCATTTAATCTTTTGATGCATATAGTTAAGACATTATACTTCTACGAAACAATACACTGAAGCATTACCGCGTAGAAAAATGAAGACATTAGAAGAAAAGGTCGGAACGACGATTTAGAATCACAATTTTCCCTTTCCCTTGGATTATGACGCCCTGATTCTTCTGATACGTCTGGAAAACTGTTAAGATTCCCAGCAAAACAAAAGATCAAGCTATGATCGCACGGAGATGTTACACCCAGTTTATTCATGTGAAGGAGGAAGCTCATGCGAGCAACAGTTTCACGAATAGGTACTGTCATTCGAGTATCGACCGTTACATAGCGGCATTCGGGCCTCAGAGATAGGCCGTCAAGTACACCTTACCCTCATGCTGAATGAGAACACTACACTGCTGAGTCTCCATCCATCCTCCTCCATTTATTCCTGCCTCACAATAATCTCATTATTAATTTATACAGTGGAATCGCCAGAATTTAATTTGACTTGTCATTTTGTTTTGTGTCTTTACTAGTTAGTGTGTGCTGAAGGTGTTACAACTGACCGCACAGTTCTCTGCTAATGTTGTATTGTCACTACAGCGCCACAGGCCTCTTCAATACCAGACAAGCTGTATTTTCTCTCTGAAGAGTTTATGTCAGTGCTTTGTTGACGGATGCCAACAGCTGTGATGCGGGGATGTACATAACTTATTGCACTGACTCCTTCTGCCAGGTACGATTAACACTATTTTTATAGTTGGTGGCATAAGCAAGTCACTCAAGGCTTAGTTATCAGCACGGCTCATTTGATGATGAAGATGATGATGATGCCGTGTGGCTAGGGCCTTCCGTCGGGTAGACTGTTCGCCTGGTCCAAGTCTTTCGAGTTGACGCCACTTTAGCGACTTGCGTGTCGATGGGGATGAAAGGATGATGATGATAAGGACAACACAGCACCCCGTCCCTAAGCGGAGAAAATCTCCGACCCAGCCGGGAATCGAACGCGGGCCGTTAGGTATGACATCCCGTCGCGTTGACCACTCAGCTACCAGAGGCGGACATGATGATGATGATAATTGGTTTGTGGGGCGCTCGACTGCGCGGTTATCAGCGCTCGTACAAAGTCCCAATCTTTACACAGTCCAATATCGCCACGTTCACGAATGATTATGAAATGATAAGGGCAACACAAACACACAGTCCCTGGGCAGAGAAAAATCCCCATCCAGGCCGGGAATCGAACCGGGACCCCGTGATCCAGAGGCAGCAACGCTATCCACTAGACCTCGAGCTGCTCTGCCATTTTGGAGGCGGTTGGGGCGGTTGTGTCGATCCATACAGAACTCAACAGGCACTAAACAATCAACCTGGCCGCAAGGTTTACATTATGTACACCGATAAATCCCCCTGGACAGAGCTGCGCGAAGCAGGTTGGCAGGAAATACCTCAAATAAAGCCTGAATAAATCGCACAGTGTTTTCTTCATCGCAGACGGCGGGATTTGTCTGACGCCTGATCATCGTCATAGAAGAGTACGGAGCCGGCCAGCTAGAAATGCACGTCTCAGCCATGCATCTGAATTGGTTCGGTGCGGAGGTGTGTCCGTCATGTTTTCGGCCGGTATCATGTACTAATGTCGGAAGTTTTTCATCGCTATCGAGGATGATGTGAGGGCTGTGAATTATCGGCACAGCGTCCTCTAAACAATCGTCCAGCCCAAAAGTCAACATTTCAGCGGTGGGTTCGTCTTTCAAGACGACAATGCACGAACAGATCACGATAACACAATCTTCCATGAGGCGGAAGTAAATGAAATGGGGAAAATCGGTCAATTGGAATGACCTGTAGTGTCCGCTGACACGAACACGGTTAAGCAGGAGTGTACCAAGTTGAAACTTGCAGAGGGTCGGTGCAGAAACCCACTCCGAACACTGGATGACCTCATGACGCCTTCGTGGAAAAAGAGCCAGGCTTTAGCAGCAACATCTCGACTGAGTATTTCGAGCAGTACCCAAGCATGTTGAAATGCACGAGGTTGTGCAACACGGCATTAAGTATTACCCAGCAGAAGATTTTGATTTCAGATATGATTTCGAACTGTCTAGCAGAAATACCTCGGCGTCAGTAAGTATACTCTGATGATGTACATTTATCTGTTATCGAGCTCTTAGTATTGTTCTCACTTTTTTCGCATCAATCGCTGACAAACTTGCGTGTTTTCCGGGACCAGGGGGAGCGACTTGTGCTCGGTGAGTCAACAGGGAAGTAAAGCATAGCCACGTTGCGCTTCGCGCAGACTGACGGCCCGTCGCTGCCGCGTCATCCCTGCCTGACGCCGTCAGCAGTCCAGAAGCTCTAAAAATGGTTCAAATGACTCTGAGCACTATGGGACTTAACTTCTGAGGTCATCAGTCCCCTAGAACGTAGAACTACTTAAACCTAACTAACCTAAAGACATCACCCACACCCATGCCCGAGGCAGGATTCGAACCTGCGACCGTAGCGGTCGCGCGGATCCAAACTGTAGCGCCTAGAACCGCTCGGCCATCTCGGCCGGCCCCAGAAACTCTCAGATCGGTCGCTGCTCTCCGGGCTGTTTCATTTTCACTAAACAAACTCCCACGCCGTACACCTAGCTATAGCCGTACTATTAACGTGGGAGAGACAAACATTTCGTTTATAATCAGACCGTTTACGTGCATTAGAATAACACTCACTCAGGAAAACACCTGGTATGTCTTATTTCACGCTTTGTTTTACAAGTGGATATTTTGACATAAATATCAGGCACTGTACGTTAAAAATAGATTCTAAATGGTTCAGAATTTCGTATCTACAGTGGAAAACTCTTGAGATTAACTGCGTTAGTCGGTAAAGAACATCAATTCAGCAAAAGGAAAAAAATGTTGAGATGCGAGCTCTGAGGGTTTCGTAAAAACTTAATTACTGTTAACACGTCCATCCCACCAAATTGAGAATTTCGACGATTTTTGCCCTTTATCAACGTTGATATTGGTAAGATATTGTCTCTCGTCGGCGAGGGACACTTTAACACCATGACTCATCACAAGCAGTCATTTGTTTGCCTACAGCAGCCCGAAAGTGAACAGTTCCTGCAGCAAGACAATACATTGACCAATGGCTCCCAACGTATGTCAAAATGGTCTGAGTAATATTCCACGCACATGAGGGTGCTGTTGCGGACCCGGTTCCGTCTTGGCCTCAATAGTACTGAGAACGTTTGGAGATCCATGGAGTTAAATATGGACGCCTTGGATCCATTTCTGACCAATGTCCGTGAGTTGCTGTCTTATGAGAACGCTTTTTAATGTGTAGAGTCCACACCGTGACCCCTTACATCGTCGGGGATAAACAGCGCGCTTCTAGTCGTCGTCGTCGTCGTCGTCGTCGTCGTCGTCGTCGTCGTCAGTCCTGAGACTGGTTTGATACAGTTCTCCGCGCTCGTCCATCCTACGTCTGCTTGCTGTGGTCAAGCCTTTATTTTTCAATACAATTTTTATCCCCTACACTTCCATCCATTACCGAATGAACGATTCCTTGACGCTTTTGGATGTCTCCTATCAACCGAGCCCTCCTTTTAATCAAGTTGTCCTATAAACTTAATTTCTCCCCAATTCGATTCAATACATCCTCAACAGCTATACCATCTACCCATTTAATGTTCAGCGGGGTTCTGTGACACCACATTTCAAAAGCTTCTCTTATATTCTCAAAATAAATTCATATCAAGGAGGCAGCCAATACAGTAATTGTCGCGAAGTGTAGAGCGTCTAATGAAAGCGTCGTATTCCTGTCTCGTCGACAGCGATGAGAGAACGGTTTCTGACGACACGAACGCGGTTCGTGACCGGATAGGACAAGGAGTCGGGCAGGCCCCTGGCTTTAAGCGAGAAGCGGCGTGCAATATCTCCCTTAAGGTGCAGTTGCGGATCGCCGCCCCCCGCGGTGCACCTTATTGATTGCCAGAATAATGCCGCCCCCTGGAACACGGCGGCTCGGCGCCCGCTTTGTGGGGGCGGCTGCGGTTGCAACTCCAGCCGCCCATTCTTCTGTCAGCAGCACAGCTGCCAACGCGTGGGGCGCCGCCGGCGAGCTTAGAGCGGCTACAGCTGGCGCTGCCGTCGCCGCAGTCGCGCATTCCTATAGTCGCTCACAGCTGTCGTGCACGTGAAGACCAAGAGAGTGAATTGTTCTACCCACTGGTCGAAGAGATGAGAGCCGAGGCACACGGACATCCTACTACGAGCAGTGCTCATGGACGTTTTCCCTCCGTTGTCTCTCTCCGTTTTGCACGTACGATGCAGAAGTTGTGAATTTGTAGAGTGCCTCTACCCAAAGAAGCAGATGTCGTCAAGGGAACATCAGTTCGAGTTCCGGAGAAATATGGGAAACAATGCTGACTGTAGAATTATGTTAGAGAATATGGTGAAAAAGACAAAACCACATTTATGGCATTTGCAGATTCACAAAATGGTTCTGACAGTGTTGACTGGAACGCGCACTTCAGATTTCTGAAGTTAACGGAGACTAAACATAAGAAGCTAACAGTCATCCACAATTTACATAAAACCAGACTGCAGTTATAGAAATGAAAGGGAAACAGAAGTTAAGACAGAGTGAGAAAGGTTTGTAGGTTGTCCCCCATGTTATTCAATCTGTACATCGCACTGGTAAAGGAAAAAAACGAGAAATTAGGAAAGAAAATTAAAGTCCAAGGCGGAAAAACAATAAGTTTGAGATTTGTCGATAAGATCGTAATTCGATCAGGGACGGAAAATGACTTCGACGATTAACTGAGCAAAGTAGATGGGTCTCCAACAGAGATTATAAGACGAACATAAATATTAGCACATAAAACAAAGGTAAAGAAGTGTAGTCGAAATGATCCAGTCGATGCTGATGGAATTAGATCAGGGAATCAAACGGTGAAAGTGATAAACGAATTTTGTGACTTGCACAGTGAAATAATTTTCGACGGCAGAGGTGGTGACGACATAAAAACTTACTGCCAATAGTGAAAAAAATTACTTCAAAAGAATCATACGTTAACAGCGAAAACACATTTAAATGTTAAGCAATATTTTCCCGAAGTATTTGTCTGGAATGTAGCTTTGTATGGAAATCAAGTAAATTATGAAGAAGTACCGACTCGAAATGGGCAGAAAAGAGCTTTATGTTGCAACTTGACTAGACAAACGGATCAGCTGATCCTGGTATTGGAGAAAAGATGGGGGACGTAGGGTACAGTAGTTATGCCAATATAAAAAAGACTTGCACTAGACAGAGCCGCATCAAATCAGTCTTCCGACTGAGGAACACAAAAACAATATTTCTTTTCATACAATGAAGGCTTTCAGGGCCGGATGTCATAGCAGTTCGTAAATCTGCCGGGTTGTATGGCCGTGGTCGAGAAACCTTTCTTGTTCCTAACGTTTCGCCCACAGCTGCACCGTACATCCTAAGAGGTGTTCTCGATCGCCGGCTCTTGCCGACTGACAGGTCGGACGTTGGAGAGCGACGTAAATACTATGGAAAAGGGGCGTGGTCGAGGGTTATACGTTATCGGCAGAGATAAATCTTGTCAGTGATAACGCTACACTATCGATTGTCGCCTGTCAAAGATAAAACTTCCCTGTCCACTCTGAAGAGCCACTGTCCACAAGTTTCAGAGATTATATTTTTCTGTTAAAATTCTCTCTACATATATATGTATTTCGATATCTTTTCTATATAGCCGTGGATAATACAAGGGAAAATTAAGAAGTTTCCATTCGAAGGCCGTACAGTCCAGAAACGGTATGCCAATGAGACGAAACTGCATTTTGGCAATCATCCCCCCCCCCCCCCCGACGCACCAGGTTCATGGTAAAACACCGTATCCTGCTGCGTGAAGAAGTCCGTATCTGCCTGCTGCACATCTTCGTCCGACAGGAATCGTCGACCCTTCAAGCCCTTTTATAAGGGACTGAAGCCGTGATAATAGAATGGGTACCGTTAACTAGTGATGGAGACACCATGTTCATTTAAGTCAATAAGCAATGGGCCCCAGTAATCAAAGAACAAGGTGAATTTAACCTTTCCAGTAGATGAACTTCTTGGGACGAAGAGCTGATGGATGAAACCATTACCCGATACGCATTCTTCATTCTTCGATGGGATGCTACCGATGTTTGTCCAGCAAAAGTCAAGAAAAGAGTGACCGCTGTCGGTCCCGTTTGGACGTATTTGGAAGTAATGTCGCCATAGTTCACGTTTCCGCATTTGCCGCACGCACGTCGAAAGACACGAATGACACACTAATCCCTTGCCTACATGTCGGTGCTTATATACATGCAATCGGAATCGTGGCATTCTCCATATACGCCGCAGCAGCGCTCTCGAAGGGAACCCTTTTGATCGTCCCTTATAGTTCGTCAATTTTGATACAGTTTTGGTTTCGGAAATCTTCATGATTTTCTTACTGAAGCGCATGCTCTGCTACAGCTGATTTTTCTATTTCCCCTAGTCGGCAAAGACTTTCATGTTCTTCAGTCCTGAATTCACGCAACTTCTCTTGGTAGTTTCAGCGCAGACTTTGCCACATGTACACGGAATACCACACATGCCGACAGAGGAGGACGTTTAACCTTTATAGATCGGAGGATTTGACATATTTTCTTTGTTGGACTAATATTCTGGTTTGATGTTAAGTTTTCTCAAATTCTTCCCATCTGATCAGTTACTTGTTACAAAGAGGAGAGAAACTGTGTTCTTCCATTGTTGTAGTATACCCTTGTTCTTCAGCCTACTGTTATTTGATCGTAGAATTATTATTCACACCTTTTTCTGAGTAGCAATTTTTTTCGAAAGCCTGCTTCACATGTGTTAATTCGGCATCTTTTGGCTCTTCCAATAAGACTTTCAATGACATCCTCCTTTTATTGTGATTATGATTGGAGCTCCTATGCAAATATCTGTCCCTATGAGTGACCTTCCATCGGTCTTAACTGTAATATTCAAGAAAGGTATTCCATTGTCATTTTTCATATTTGAATTTGTGTCATTTAGATAACAAAAGAATTGTTCTAACTATTTTCGACCGCATGAGCAGAAACTGCATGAGCAGACCACAAATATATCATCCACAAACCGATGCCATCGATATGGTTCCTTATTATTAATTGCTATATATAGAAGCCATCGAAATACAGAATCATGGGGATAATTTTAAAGAAAAGAAAAGCTGTGAAACTAAGTGATATATGAACAGTGACTTTACTGAATCGATATACAAATATTATCTTTTTGAAAAGTTCAACTGTTCAGGTCTGAATTTGATAAGGTTTATCTCTGCCGACCAAACGTACATTTATACCACTCCCCTTTTCACAGTTTATATGCAACTAACTCTCCGGTGTCCGACCTGTCACTCGGCAGGACCCTGTGGGGCCAGCAGCACCTCTGACGACGTCCCGCGCTGTTCTAGATGAAACTTTAGGAACGAAAAAGGTTCACGAACGACAACCTGACAGATTTACAAGCAGCAATATTTCTTTTCCTCGACGAGCTACAGCATACCTTAAACAGAGGAGAAGTAGGTGAAGAGAAGCTGGAAGGTTTCTCAGAAGAACCAATTTTAACAGATAGCCGGCAATGGCATCATTAAACACCAACTAGACCTACTCTCATGCATATAAGCTATTGTCTTTTAAGACGCAACATGCGGCTTTTTGCCTCTTTAAACAAACGTGACGAGATTCACAAAACCGAAATTAAATGCATGTAGATGATGCGATGCTAATAATTAGCGACAGGAATTTTGCATCAAGTCCCATGCTTTGGAGACACAGTATTAGTTTCTGTTAATCCTGATACTTTTTAAGGTTTGTGTATAGTTTCCTTGCACAGTTAAGTAAAATCTGACCATTACGACAGGAATAGTACAAATTCTGGTTCCAGGTTTTAGCGTAACCCTTCTGTTTCGCGAATAGCTATCGGCTCTGTTTCTCCTTTCAGTGTTTCACATTCTTGGTTTCCTCTGGGTGGCAGTGTATTAAACATCCAGGTGCTCGGACATGCATTCCTCTGCAGGGACTACGTTTGTACTGAGGCCCTGGAGAAGCCGAATACTACACCGAATCTATTCTGTAAGTGCTCGGCAGAGCCTGTGAGCATTTTGTTGTAAGCAGCCAGGAGCCCACTAGGCCGACCACTTCGCTGCGAATGAGAGGTATACATTTCCGGCCCAGAGAACTGCTCTAACTTATCACATTATAATCAGCAACGTTTCTCGTAGGGATTAGAAGCGAAGTAAAGACAAGTTTTTATTTTGTTGTCAGTCGTGGTTTTAACCACAATGGTCACAAAATCTTGTAAGATAGTTGCAGGCATTATATAACATTATTGCTAGCCTTTTCTGCCTTGACACGGAAAATTCTTTATGAATAATCGCCATAATTTACACGTTTTCTGTTATACTTATCATCAGATCTGTTACAAAATAATGATAAGTAAAGATACACCAAAATAGTCTGTGTTACAGGCCAAAACTAGCACACGAAAAGCATTTAGTACCACCATTAGTGAGCTGAATAATGTTTATCTTCAAATGTAATTATGAGGGCTTGTTAGCTGGGCACTGATGATGGAACTGCCTATAGTGTATGACGAGATACTTCGTTTTTCTGTATGCTTTTCTTTACTTTGTATCACTATGTATTCGTGCAGTACATTACTTTCGCGCCGCGTAATACATTTTTTGTAATGCCATAAGTGAAGACATGATTTCTTATGGAAACTATAACCAACGTTAGTACAACGAAAAAATACCGTGTTAGTCACTCTTTTTTTATCTTGATAACCAGTTTCTACTTTGTACACGGATCATCGTCAGATTCAGAAATTTATTGGACAAACTGCGCTTTACACCATTAGGTTAGTATCTAAAGGCAATATCTGCACCAACTCTAAATAGTTTACCAAAATAAGAAAAAAAGAGGTATTACCATTCAAGAATCACCGACCGAACACGGCTTATCTCCACGAAAACAAAGATCGTTGTTTTCTACCTGGAATCTGGGACCAAAATGCAAAAAAATTTCGAATTTCCTGCTTTTGAGTAAGACCTAGCAATAATTAGAACGACTATCGCTGAAATACTACAGATGCTTCCTAAGAAGACTACGAGCTAACTATTGATGTTTAATGATCCTAAAAATAAAAGTCTGGTGTTCGCCCGTGAATGGGCTTCTGGCCAGACTGCAGGTAGGGCTAAATGGAATAACAACATAATATTAGTATCATCTTCATCGTCCTCCGACCATGTCAGTCTTCTCCTCGTAGTTCTCTGGCACCCATCGCATCCCAGATCTCTCGACTCCAGCTCCTCTTAGGTCGTCCACTCCTTCTTCTTTCCGCTGGGGTCCACTGCTACACTTTCTTTGGCCTCGGCTATCGCCTACATCTACATCTACCTCTATTGGTTCTCCCTTCTATTCCAGTCTCGTATTGTTCGTGGAAAGAAGGATTGTCGGTATGCTTCTGTGTGGGCTCTAATCTCTCTGATTTTATCCTCATGGTCTCTTCGCGAGATATACGTAGGAGGGAGCAATATACTGCTTGACTCTTCGGTGAAGGTATGTTCTCGAAACTTTAACAAAAGCCCGTACCGAGCTACTGAGCGTCTCTCCTGCAGAGTCTTCCACTGGAGTTTATCTACCATCTCCGTAACGCTTTCGCGATTACTAAATGATCCTGTAACGAAGCGCACTGCTCTCCGTTGGATCCTCTCTATCTCTTCTATCAACCCTATCTGGTACGGATCCCACACTGCTGAGCAGTATTCAAGCAGTTGGCGAACAAGCGTACTGTATCCTACTTCCTTTGTTTTCGGATTCTTATGTCCATACCATTTTAGACACTTCATCTCTATGGTGCCAAAAACTGATTTATTGACGCCTTATATTGGTATTTGGCACGGGGTCCAGCTTGGAGATGCCACAATTTCGTCTCCTAAAGTCTATTTCTAGTGCTCGCGAGTTGTTTCTCTGACGCTTGTTTATTACCCAAGCTTCAACGCCGTAGTCAGTGATGTTTTCAACAACTGAATGATATATCACCTGTTTGGTCCTTTTTGTTATTCCAAAGAACAGAGTTCAGTTGTCGTATTGCCCACCTGCCCTACTCTATTTTATTATTTACGTCATCTTCACTTTTTCCGTTTGATCACATCATTCCTCCAGGTACTTGAAAAACTTATCCCCTGATCTTACTGGCTTCGACCTCCAGGTCCTCTATGGTACTGTCGCCAACCTTCACGTACTCGGTTTTTGTCACGCTTATTGTCAAGCCCCAGCTTTCGTACTCCTCATTTAACTCCCGAAACGTGTACTCAGCATTATCCTTGTTTCCTGCTACAATGACCTCCCAAAAGAAGACAAGTGCGTACACGATTTCATCACCCACAGGGACTATCAAGCCTCCACATTTGTTCCTCCATGCATTAAGTGCTCCGAGCACATAGATGTAAATAGCGTCGGTGTATAGCACATCCTTGGCGTAGCCCTTTTGTAACAGGGAACTCCGGTGACGATTAGTTTCCTACTTTGACGACGCTCAAAGGGTTCAAAGGGCTCTGAGCACTATGGGACTTAACTTCTCGGGTCATCAGTCCCCTAGAACTACTTAAACCTAACTAACCTAAGGACATCACACACATCCGTGCCCGAGGCAGGATTCGAACCTGCGACCGTAGCGGTCGCGCGGTTCCAGACTGTAGCGCCTAGAAACGCTCGGCCACCCCGGCCGACTTTGACGACGCTCACACAGTTCGTACAGAGCTGTTTAACTGCTTTGAGGTAAATAGTTGACACGTCACTATTTTTCATACTTGCCCACAGATTGTTTTCTGGTACCATACCAATAAGCCTTCTGCAAAGCCACGAAGATACCTCTGGCAGTTCTCTTCTCTGGTCTTATTGTCGTCTTCATCCTGAAGACTGGATTGATGCAGCTCTACATGCTATTCTATCCTGTGCAAGCCTCTTTATCTCCAAATAACAACCGCAAATTACCTCCTTCTGGATCTGCTTATTGTATTAATTCTCGCTCTCCCTCTACGATTTATTTACCCCACCTCCCTCCCCCCCCCACTCTTCCCACCAGTACTAAATTGCTAATCAGCTGATGTCTCAGAATGTGTCTTATCAACCAATCCCATCTTCTTGTCACGTTGTGCCACAAATTTCTTTTCTTCCCAATGCAACAAAGTACCTCTTCATCTGTTACGTTACGTGCACATCTAACCTTCAGCATTCTTCTATAGCACAAGATTTGAAAACCTTCTATTCTCTTCTTGTCCAAACTGTTTATCATTCATGTTTCAGTTCCATACAAAGCCACACTCCAAACAAATACGTTCACAAAAGACTTCCTGACAAATCTGTATCCGATGTTAACAAGCTTCTCTTCTTCAGAAACGCTTTTTTATTATTTCTAGTCTACATTTTGTGTCCTCTCTATTTTGTCTATCATCAGTTATTCTTCTGCCCACGTAATAGAACCCACCTACAACTTTAAGAGTCTCGTTTCCCTCAGCATCATCTGATTTCAACCACATCCCGTTATCTCTGTTTGCCTATTCCCCTTCTTTCCTCATTGCCCATTTACCTCTGTACTCATCTACGAGGATGTGCTGAAAAGAACTGCCTCCGGATTCTTTATGTCAAAACTCTGAAAGCTTTTTTAATAAAACAAACGTTATTAACGTTCTACACCTTTATTCTTGACGTCTACGTATTTGCTGCCATCTGCCGCAAGAGGGCTCCGAATTGTAGCATACAACATGGCGGTGTATAACGTAACTAGGTTGGTGCGTGGAAATAGCTTGTTGCAATCGAGTTTCTAACCGCAGAAAACCTCGTACACACACGGAGAACCGTCTCCTTCAGCATGACCACACCAGAGCACACACCAGCGCTGCGGCATCTGCAACAGTCCGACGTCTCTTGTTCACCGTTACCGATCGTCCTCCATACTGTGCCGACTTGGCTCCATCCGGTTTTCATCTGTTTGCAGAACTTAAACAACACCTTCGACGACTTCACTTTGGTAGTAATGAAGCGGTGCAAGCAGGGGTGAGGTTGTGGCTCCGTGAAGAAAGTCAAACATTCTACAGTGACGGTATCAACAAACTGATCTCTCATTGGGAGAAAAGTGTTTGAGATGACACGAAGAATAAAGATGTAGAATGTTCGTTTCATTTAAAAAGCTTAAAGAGTTTTCACATAAAAAATTCGGAGCCACTACTTTTCAGAACACCATCGGTAAAAAATGCTCAAATGGTTCCGAGCACTATGGGACTTAACATCTGAGGTCATCAGTCCCCTAGATCTTAGAACTATTTAAACCCAGCCCGAGGCAGGATTCGAACCTGCGACCATAGCGGTCGCGCGGTTCCAGACTGAAGCGCCTAGAAACGCTCGGCCACACCGGCCGACCACCATCAGTAAATACACAGATTTTATCCGATATATTTCAGCTAGTTTTCATGTTTCTTCTTTTATTTCTTATATTATCTCTCAACACGAGTATGTTTGCGTGGAGTATCCCTCTTCCCTCCACTACGTTTTAGAGAAGTTGTCTACCAATTCCTTCAAATGCCTCCACATAATCTATGAAGCTATTTGAGTTTAACTATTATTACTCCGTGAGAAAAATGATAACCCTAGGAGCATTTTACTGTATGAGCATTACACGTTTGCCAATGCCATGATTTTGTGCCTAATGTTTCGTCTCGTAATCCCGTAGACATCACCAGAGGCTATAAAAATGTACCTTCATTGTCTTTGATGATGTTTACATCATTAGGAGACGCGACGTCAGGGACAGAAATGTACTTTTGAAAAAACGATGCATTCATAATTGTGCGTGTTTTTATATCTCTCTATTTAAAATATGCGTGGAAAAGTTATTGCCAAATATCACGAAAAGTTTTTGACCAATTTACTTCACATTTTTACACAATAGTGTATTGAACATATGTGCAATATAAAAAGGTAAAATGTTGTTAACAAAAATCTCAGAAATAACGCGACCGACTTTCTTCAAGTATTTATCCGTTACTATAATATACGTCTGAACACACATAGTCAATATATTTTTAATATATATTATAATTATATGAACAGAGAGAGGGGGCAAGAGAAGATGGAGAGAGAGAGAGAGAGAGAGAGAGAGAGAGAGAGAGAGAGAGAGAAGATGGACAAAGAGAGGAGTAGGAGGAGATTGGGGGGGGGGGGCAGGACATTAGCACGTAGCTTGATTCCCATACATATTAGAGACGTGTGCTTTCGCGTTTCTTTCCTTGAAATTTACCCAGACCGAGTCACAGCGACGTGAGTATGTGGGATGGTGTGTTTCTCTCTGTCTGTCTGTCTGTCTGTCTGTCTCTCTCTCTCTCTCTCTCTCTATCTCTGTCTCTACGTTTTTCGTGAAGTCAGCTACGACGGTCCACCGAGGCAGCGTTGCAGTAGAGTAGCGGAGCCCGCCCCTGAGCAGGGGCTGCCACAGGTGCAGAGTGCTGCGCGGTCTAGCGAGCGGCGCCCGAGCCCCCCGCGGTCACGACACGATCTCGCGGCCGCGGAACGACCGCAAAAAAAAAAAAAAAAAAAAATTGGGGGTTCATAAAAGCGGCGCGTGGAGGGAATCAACAGGTGCGAACGGATGGCGCGGCTGGCGCGTAACGAGGGACCTCCCCGACCGGCGGGTCGACGGGCCGCTTTAATAAGACGGCACCAGCCAGGGTGGCGGAGGCGGCGGCGGCGGCGGGGGCAGCAGCAGCAGCAGCGCCGGCGGCGGCGGCACCCACAGCTGGCCGCGGAAAGCCGCGACTCGTAAACGGCATTAGGGCGCTAGACGCTTGATCCCGCCACTTATTAACGCGGAAATTATCGGTTCATTTTGTGGCAATGGTTTTTGTGCAGGTTTAATGGCACGTCAACAGCTAGATTATGCGAGCGGGGCGAGACGGAGCGTGCGGCGCGGCGCGGCAGGGGGTGGAGCTGCGCGCCGGGGGCGGGCCGGGCGTCGCCGTGGTGTGGGTGTGGGTGGGTGGGGCCGCGCCGGCGCCGAGCGCCCTCCCACCGCGACGCCCCCGCCCCCTCCGCAACCCCGAGGGCAAGCGGCCACCGCCGCCGCAGCCTTTGATCCGCCCTGCTCGCCGCTTGCCGTCAAACGGAATGGTCCCACCGCCGACAGCACGGCACGGAATGCACCGTGGCGCCTGCCCCTCTGTACATGATGGGATCAACTGCCCAAGGAATGAAAGCTAACGCGTTCTTGTTCACACCAACACTGAACGACACATAAAAATATATCACTTAAGGCAATATTCTAGCTTCAGCTCTTTTCAGTATGTGTAAGACTTAAAAATGTGATGCTGCAGGAGACAGTTGAACAGAATCAAACAAAGGTATAGAATGATCAGGCATGTGTTATGACGTGACTGGTTGCAGAAACTATAGTTTTTGGTAGAAGGAAAGAAGTAGATACGAGCATTTAGCAGATGCAAGAGATGCTGAAATCAAGACGATAGTTGGAAAACTACGCGAATGCAGAACTGCATCAAACCAACCTTACGTCTGATGGTCGAAGTAACTAGTCTGCCCGAACCCGACAAATAACAGGCTTTCTTATGTTGTCTACTTCCTACTGGACGAAAGAATTACAAACTACTTAAAATATAACCATTGAAGTCACGGAATACTTTCTCAATACAATGACAAATTAACGAAGCATTGATCCGTCAAAGAAACATGTGTCAGGACTTCGTATCACCAATACACAAGCGATCGTAAAATGCAAAGCATATGGTCCCGAGATCAACTACGGAACAGCTTTACATCACAATGCGTCTGGAATAACATTGCAAATTTTTTAACGTAATATGTTGGTGGGCAACTACAAATCATCGATATCCAAATACTGTGCAGCCTAGTGATGAATGTATTTCTGCAGTCTGGTATAGTGCAGCCCATGTCAAAGAGACAGACCATGTAGTTTACGAGTGCATAAGGCGATACAGTCATCGTTCTCGGAAGTTTCAGAATATAATACGATTTTATTCTTTCAGTCACGAGTAAAATCTCTTTTTAGAGCTGCGCCAAGTCAACATTCTGGTGGTGGAGATTACAATACAATGGGAACAATGTCGGTCCTCGACTTTCTTGACGTCACCTGTCGCCGAGGCAGGACGGAACTGCTGTGCCACGGACTCTTTAAGGTTGATCCAGGTCGGGGCTGTGGATTATTCCGCTCCACCACCAATCCGTTCGTCGACCTTCAGAAGCTTCCAGTAGTTTTTTTACCCTCCAACAGAAGAACTAACACAGGCATACAGAACGTACTCCTGGCAATAATGCCGAACGATTAGCTCACAGTTCTACAAAGTTGCAAATACGTATGTCAAAATCAGCGACGAGAAAGCATTTCATTAATTTCTGGCGCCTATGTTTTATACTATAGGAAATGCTCTGAAGGTTTCTGAGCACATAAAGTTTAAAATTTTTACATTTAGAATAATTTGTAACACATCTTAGTGTGAAATGACGAACGTGTCAAGCATATACAACCACAAAAAACCAGTCTGTAGAAACACTAGCTCTATCGTAATGAAATAATAAATTACTTCGGCAGACTTCAGTTGGTAATAAAAGATCCGATATTTCAGGTAAGTGTTGTGCAGTCTGATTTACAGGGTGACAATTACTGCACTATATGAAAAAAAACGTAAACTATGAAACTTCCTGGCAGATTAAAACTGTGTGCCGGACCGAGATTCGAACTTCGCAAAAGGCAAAAGGCAAAGGTCCCGAGTTCGAGTCTCGGTCTAGCACACAGTTTTAATCTGCCAGGAAGTTTAATATCAGCGCACACTCCACTGCAGAGTGAAAATCTCATTCTGGAAACATAAATTAGTTACCAACTACGGCGTGCACACACTTTATTCAACAAGTAAACGTCACTACAGATATTTGGATATAGTTTATGACATGTTTGATATGACTGCCATCATTGGTGATGATGTGGCGCACTCTAATGACGAAGTTCTGCATCACCCGCTGAAGTGTCGGCACATTGATGCTGTCGGTGACCTCCTGAATGGCTGTTTTCAGCTCAGAAATGATTTTGGGGCTTGCACTGCACACCTTGTCTGTAATATAGCTCCACAAAAAAGCGTCGCTTGTGTTCAGATCCGGAGAATATGGCGGCCAATCGAGGCCCATCCCAGTGGTCTCTGGGTACCCCACAGCCAGAACGCGGTCCCCAAAGTGCGCCTCCAGGACATCAAACACTGTCTTGCTTCGATGTGGTCGAGCTCCGTCTTGCATGAATCACATCTTGTCGAAACCCGTGTCGCTTTGGATAATAGGGATGAAATCATCTTCCAACACCTTCACGTACCGTTCGGTTGTCACCGTGCCGTCAAGGAATATCACACCGATTATTCCGTGAGTGGACATTGCACACCACACAGTCACACGTTGAGATTGAGGGTAAAGAGACTGCTCGATCGCGAAATGCGTATTCTGAGACCTCCCCCCCCCCCCCCCGCCCCTTGTCATTTTCGCGTGCAAATAGCCGACAAAAACGATGCGAGTGCGCATACTAATTCCCGTCATGCCCCGCGGCCAACCGTGCAGTTTGAACGTACTAACGCAAACCATTCAGTAATTATGACGATTTTATTTGAAATAGTTCAATACTTGTTCACCCCGTATCTTTACAGACAATGTTAGGGTACTGCATTATAAGTTCTTAATTTTCATACTCATTATATTTTTCTGAAACTTGCCATCACTTACACGTCTACAACTTTCGATAAGAGTATCTAAGTTGATATAAGAGTCCTGTTACAATTTCTACGAAGAGATTAACAGAACACATCAAGGAGCCACTCTACTTACATTAAAACTCATTAATATAAACACATTTTTTTGTGAATACTGCTTTGTGAGTAACGTCGAGTTGTACTCTGTTGACAAACTGACCGGTCAACATTTACAGCATGTTACAAACAGGATTACTGTGTTGCCTGCCCCAGTTAGTAATTGTCGATTCTCAGACTTCCACAAGTTTGCAGGAAATGAAAGTACAGTCTGTTAAGCAAGATCATGTTTGGGTTAATCAGTAGAAAAATGTATCTGACAACAAACTAAAACATATACAAATATCACACACGAACAAAAGTGAAATGCAATTACAATTAATGATACCTCTAGTCACTCGCAGCGTCGGTAACTGCTTGGCATCTCCGAGGCATGCTTGAATCCAAGTTTTCCGCGTACTTACGGGGAAGAGACCTCCAAATGTCTCGAATTTGCGATCAAAGCTTTTTCAAACTGAAGATCTTTTTTCCTTGTAACTACTTTTTGATGATAGGATTAGCTTCAGACGACTGCCAGGACCAATCCAGTTCTACATACATCTCTCCTTTTTGCTGCAAATCCTCCTGCAGTGCTTCGGATCACTATCCTCCTGCAGTATCTAACCTTAATTTTTGTCCATGAACCAACGTTTGGCAGTCGGTATGAAACATCTTTGATAAATGCGATACGTAAGCTACAGTCATCCTTGTTCTTGTGTATCTCAGCCAAGAATTCAAAGTAAACTAATGTTTCATGAATACTCACGAAGGAAGAAGGTTCACTCTGCTGGACTGTGAAAGAACTTTTTTCAAATCTGTGTGAAATGTCGACCGCGCTATTGCTTAATAGACTGTATTTTGCATATTGGGGCAAATCATTAACAACTGTTTCTTGAGCAAAAGAGGAATCAAGAAAATGAGTTAATACATGTTTCGGCCTCATATTAAAGGAATTTTTTGTCAAACCACAAGTGCATCTGAAAAGTAGGTTCGTTATACTTACACTTCAATACACAAAATTCAAAAACAAATTCATATTCTTGTACAGAAATGTCTCCTGCAAGAAATTAAAATTTTATAACTGGCGCCAATTTTAAAGGGAAGACACGAAATGTGACACATTTCGAGGGGCATTCAACCACGAACAACAGCTGCAATACCATACTATCCAAAATCAGTGCTTCCAGTCAGACGATTTTTGGTAACGCAGGCATTAAAATTACCAGAAATTACGAAACAGAAAAATAAAACAGTTATGATTGTAACAGAGAAGTCTCCCAAATTCCTGTTTTTAGCGGAATGGCAGAAGTACTCTGGATAACAAATTCTGTTGGCACACAGCTCTGTAAGGAATGCACAGAAAAGAAACCACACTGTTCTGACTTCTCGTCTTTAAATGACATGAGAAGTAGCTCTAAGCACTATGGGACTTAACTTCTGAGGTCATCAGTCCCCTAGAACTTAGAACTACTTAAACTTAACTAACCTAAGCACACCACACACATTCATGCCCGAGGCAGGATTCGAACCTGCGACCGCAGCAGCAGAGCGGTTCCGGACGGAAGCGCCTAGAACCGCTCGGCCACAGCGGCCGGCGACATGAGAAGCGAATGAGTGCGATTCATTCTGCACTATCTTCCATAACTGACCATATTTAGTAAACGAATGTGAGGGTCATGGTGCGTAACAACAAAAATACTCTGATGGCTATACTGGTATGAAATAAATTTTTATCTTTCATTACTCTGAAACCTGGTTTTTACCTAAATCAGACAACACAAGTCTTGTTACAGTTGGCAACTGTGTCAGTAATACATTCCCCAGCCACACGATATTGCAAAACAGACTTACATTCAAAATGCTTGTAAGGGACATCTTAAAAACAATTTATTATTTTATCGTATGGCATTACAGGCCATACACATACACACCTGGCTCTGTCACATTAATGTGACCACCCCCTATGTTCGACGTCAACGTCCAATAACCACTCACAGCTGACAGTTGAGGGTATATAAAGCGTGTCGTGCCCGGGTGCAGTCATTGTCGCAATGCGGAAACGGAACGACTCATATGACGTCCAAAAGGGTGTGATCATTGGCTTTCGGGCTGAGGGTCGATGAATTTCCGGAACATCCAAGTTTGTAAACCATTCGCATGCCTCCTTGGTTAAAGTATACCGTGCACGTAAAATGGCAGTATCCAAAACCGGCGCCGAGGCAAGTGGTGCACGGCGGGCTATAGAAGACAGAACTGAACGACGGCTGCGTTACAGAGTGTTACAAAAAGGTACGGCCAAACTTACAGGAAACATTCCTCACACACAAATAAAGAAAAGATGTTATGTGGACATGTGTCCGGAAACGCTTAATTTCCATGTTAGAGCTCGTTTTAGTTTCGTCAGTAGGTACTGTACTTCCTCGATTCATCACCAGTTGGCCCAATTGGAGTAAGGTAAAGTTGACTTCGGTGCTTGTGTTGACAGCGACTCATTGCTCAACAGTACTAGCATCAAGCACATCAGTACGTAGCATCAACAGGTCAGTGTTCATCACGAACGTGGTTTTGCAGTCAGTGCAATGTTTAGAAATGCGGAGTTGGCAGATGCCCATTTGATGCATGGATTAGCACGGGGCAATAGCCGTGGCGCGGCACGTTTCTATCGAGACAGATTTCCAGAACCAAGGTGTCCCGACAGGAAGACGTTCGAAGCAATTGATCGGCGTCTTAGGGAGCACGGAACATTCCAGCCTATGATTCGCGACTGGGGAAGACCTAGAACGACGAGGACACCTGCAATGGACGAAGAAATTCTTCGTGCAGTTGACGATAACCCTAATGTCAGCGTCAGAGAAGTTGCTGCTGTACAAGGTAACGTTGACCACGTCACTGTATGGAGAGTGCTGCGGGAGAACCAGTTGTTTCCGTACGATGTACAGCGTGTGCAGGCACTATCAGCAGCTGATTGGCCTCCACGAGTACACTTCTGCGAATGGTTCATCCAACAATGTGTCAATCCTTATTTCAGTGCAAATGTTCTCTTTACGGATGAGGCTTCATTCCAACGTGATCAAATTGTACATTTTCACAATCAACATGTGTGGGCTGACGAGAATTCGCACGCAATTGTGCAATTACGTCATCAACACAGATTTTCTGTGAACGTTTGGGCAGGCATTGTTGGTGATGTCTTGATTGGGCCCCATGTTCTTCCACCTACGCTCAATGGAGCACGTTATCATGATTTCATACGGGATACTCAACCTATGCTGCTAGAACATGTGTCTTTACAAGAACGACACAACATATGGTTCATGCACGATGGAGCTCCTGCACTTTTCAGTCGAAGTGTTTGTACGCTTCTCAACAACAGATTCGGTGACCGATGGATTGGTAGAGGCGGACCAATTCCATGGCCTCCACGCTCTCCTGACCTCAACCCTCTTGACTTTTTATAGGGGCATTTGAAAGCTCTTGTCTACGCAACCCCGGTACCAAATGTAGAGACTCTTCGTGCTCGTATTGTGAACGGCTGTGATACAATACGCCATTCTCCAGGGCTGCATCAGCGCATCAGGGATTCCATGCGACGGAGGGTGGATGCATGTATCCTCGCTAACGGAGGACATTTTGAACATTTCCTGTAACAAAGTGTTTGAAGTCACGCTGGTACGTCCTGTTCCTGTGTGTTTCCATTCCATGATTAATGTGATTTGGAGAGAAGTAATAAAATGAGCTCTAACATGGAAAGAAAGCGTTTCCGGACACATGTCCACATAACATATTTTCTTTCTTTGTGTTTGAGGAATGTTTCCTGAAAGTTTGGCCGTACCCTTTTGTAACACCCTGTATACAGGCGAAGAGACGTGCAACTACCGAGCAACTGAGGCTCTCCTCAACGACTGTTCAGTGAACGTGTGTGCGTATGGGTGTCCGCAGCAGGCGCCTGGCTCATGCTCCCATACTGACTGCTACTCACTGGCGACAAAGGCTGGGATTAGCACGCCAATACCGCAACTGGACGTCCAGTGAGTGGCGACAGGTAGCGTCAGATGAATCACGTTTTATGCTTCAACGGACAGGTGTCCATCGGAAAGAAAACAACCTGCAACAATAGTCCGAAGGGGAATGTTTCCGTGGCATTTCAAAAATGGTTCAAATGGCTCCGAGCACTATGGGACTTCACATCTTAGGTCATCAGTCCCCTAGAACTTAGAACTACTTAAACCTAACTAACCTAAGGACATCACACACATCCATGCCCGAGGCAGGATTCGAACCTGTGACCGTAGTGGTCACGCGGTTCCAGACTGAAGCGCCTAGAACCGCTCGGCCACACCGGCCGGCCGTGGCATTTCCTGCGTGATCCTGTCATTCTGGAAGGCACAATGGATCAATGCAAGTATGCATCTGTCCTTGACGACCATGTCCACCCCTATATGATTTTAGTCGGTAGGATGGCATTTATCAGTTCAATGCAACACGTCACTCAGCTAGCAGTGCACCTACTTGATTGATTAGTTTACCGTACTCCCCGGTCACCAAACTCCCCGGACTAAAACACAATCGAAAATCTGCGGGACCACCTTATAGAGTCGTCCGCATAGTTGATCCTAAACTGTGAAACCTAGCGCAACCAGCTACGGCACAGGAGTCGGCACTGCTCCACATCCCTGTCGGTAGCTTCCAGAACCTCATAGTCTCTCTTCCTGCAAATCTCGCGCTACAAAACGCGGCTGACCGCGGTGGTCTAGCGGTTCTAGGCGCTCAGTCCGGAACCGCGCGACTGCTACGGTCGCAGGCTCGAATCCTGCCTCGGGCATAGATGTGTGTGATGTCCTTAGGTTAGTTAGGTTTAAGTAGTTCTAAGTTCTAGGGGACTGATGACCACAGATGTAGTGCTCAGAGCCATTTGAATCATTTGAACAAAACGCGGTTATCCAGGCATTTGATAGGCAATCACATCAGTGTAACTGGACAGTGTGTTTTAATGTTTAATTTCGCAACCCTATCACAGCACTCGGTGTCATTTAATACATGTCTTTCAAACCACATCTAAAAGCGTAAAGTGAGCAGTTCTTCAACAGGTCTTGTTGTCTGTTTCTCCACACCACATTCACACGCTACACAGCAACACACACGGTTAACAATGATATACACACACAATGTCAGTAACAAAGTGAGAGAAAAAAAAATTACGTGATCCTCCAAACGCTAAGATAAAATTTTACAACGCTGACTACCACTCCACCGGTTTCTCCTATCACTTCACAAAGATTGCATATAAACAATGTCAGGTTTTAAATTAACGCCTTTGTCAAATTGCACTGAATAGTCGCGCGCTAAGCAGCAGTGTATCGGCGAAATCATGCAAGCTGAAGTTTTTGTGGGATACACTCTTACTCTCATGATCCTCGTTGTGCTGGGGGGTATAATCCATTTAACTTGACCTCAATCTTGTACCTAAGAGCTAAATTAGTTTTGTATAGAGAGAAATGAAGATCCACTTACTGCCTGCTGCGTTGACTGTCAGTAAAGACAGTAGGATTCCGATGGACAAAAGGAGTGTAATGGCTAGTTTTCACGACACTAGCTTGCGAATCTGAGATTCTACACTACACTACCAATCACAGCGTGTCCGTGGCGCGTGGCGTCGTAAATCGCTGGAGAAACTATACAATTTCAGCTTGTTCTATCTGCGGCTACACGAAACTAGTAATTGCGCGTGATTTGAGGTATGTATCGTGTTGACAGCGTGTCACTGAAGTTAAATATGAAGTGATAAACCGAGCACATTGTTTGTGTTTTTGTCATCTATGCTAGGCGCAGATGTTTGTGGGTTTTCAATGCTATTGGTTACAAAACAATCAGAAGGTACAATATTTGGAACAGATATCATCTACTGTAGACACGAATACGAATTCTCACCAGAAAAAAAAAACAGAAAACAAAAAAAAAAAAACAAAAAAAAACGCAATGTGATCTGCAGTATCAGTCCTGACGACAATGCTTCACGCACTTCAGTATTTTCCTTTCTTGTCGCCTCATTAACTCTATTAAGAAGAAACGTGAACTGTTCTCGTGATTTTTTAGGTGACTAAAATAACTTCTTATGTCTTTCATCACAGTTTCTTTCAGCAATGCCGCTGAGCAACCGAGCTGACGTATTTTTTTTATCCAGTCGCGAAACCGAAAAGTCTCTTATTTCTTTTCTTATGCCTAGATTTCATTCCGACATGTATCAACTCCGCTACTATTCTAGCAGCTGCCAAAGCTTTTATTTCAGGAACGATTCCGGTATTCATAAAACATTGAAGTACACACTGCTGTCACGGGTCTACACTCATACAGGAAGCCAGATTTCTCACACTGGTTCGCAACCTAACCTTGTGTGGACTAGACTTAGCCTGGCCGTCTACTGGGGCGGTATTCTTCCGACTAACAGGTGCTCAGTGCGGTGGGTGCTACGACCGACCGATGACGGTCGTCCACAGCATCCGATTGACATACAATACACGTCCAGCAGCTAATAAGTCGTGAAGCAATTAAACAGCTTGGCACCTCGTCTCCTTTACTTCTTTGCGTAAATTTGTTGTATTCTCTACGAAAAATCTCCCTTAATATGTCATTTCTTCTTTAACACATCAACTGAAATAAAAGAAAATTAAAGACGTTCAAAACTAGACAAGAAATTTAAAACAATTAACTGACATCTCTCGATAAATGAAGAACCGCAACATCTGTTAAATGGTCCTTTACTGAAACAACTGGTTTCGCAGTTAACAGCTGCATCCTCAGGTGTACATAATCAGTTCATTTAAAATCCAGACCAGGTTTGAATGGACGATTCAGTATTCTCAGTCCACTTAAACCTGATCTGGACTAGATATGAACTGAATATGTGTACCAGAGAATGCAGCTTTTAGCTGCGAAACCCGCAGTTTCAATAAAGGATCATTTAACAGCTGGCGTATCGAAATCTATTTTCACAGCTGTGGCTGCCCGGAGTAAAAGTGTTTTGTAATACAAATAATAAACCTGACCCTGTCAAGAAAAATGTTACCAACGAGTAACAGTGAATTACATTCTTTAGTTATGCCATTATTGTTGAGATTTTTGGGTTGTACGTCGCATTATGTCGCTGACCCTACACAATATTTCCACGGAGCGTCTGCTTGTCACCTGTACTGCACGATACTGACAACTGACTGGCAGCATTATCATCTTAAGATGACTACAGCGGAAAAGTCTTAAACATCGCATGTGATTGATTGCTGGAGGAATCTTGCAAAAAATTCTTTCAAAATATTGGGATGTTCATTTAGAATATAAGACGCTGCAATTGGCAGAGTAGAGAAGGGAAGTCGCACGGCAATTTGACATGGTTTGCAAGCTTTGTACATACCTTTCCCCAAAGAAGGCGATGTCAAGCCAATAGTATAAGATTTTTGGGAGAAATGGCAGTTTCCGAATTGTTGGGGATGCGTAGTCGGCAAGCATCTGAGAAGAAAGAATTAACTTCACTTGGGTAGTTCAAAAATTATGAGCAGTTTTTCTTTTACAATTACCTCACAAGCTTGAGCTGGTGTGGGCTAAAAGTTTCTAGCTACACACGTAGGGGCATATGGCAAAAGAAGCAAGGGTGATGTATTCTATCATTCGATCCTTTCGTCGAGGAAGCGCCTGGTGTTGGACGTCGCTGTTTTCTTCCAGGAACAAACTTTGTGGTACCTTACATTCCCTAGAGCAGTGAGGGCTAGCCTCTAAGTCGTAGCTCTTGAGTCCATTAACGGCCTCCAAAAGTGGTTCAGTGCAAATAATTTTAAACAAGCGTCTTTCTAAGGTTTGACAAGTGATAGAACGTGAATAATGACTAATAAACAGAGATTGCTCCGAAGAAATACCGAACTTGAAAAGCATCTTAATCTTGCTATTATACTCAAATGTACAAGCATGTTACACAAAATCGTAATTGACCAGGAGGGAAAAGAACAAGTAGTTCCATTAACTTGCCACCTAGGACAGTCGACAAAAAGATACGTTTCTGTCGAAAAGAGCCGTGATGTCAATACAACGCATTCCATCTGAGACAAAATTACGACGTTCTTTCGCACAGGGAAGTACAGCTATGAAACCGATTTGGGTTCTTTACAGAATACTCATTATATAAGATGGACATAAGGTTCAAGGTGATCTTCTCAATTTAGTTTTTAAATACAGTTACTAGAACTGTTTTCAAAAATGGTTCAAATGGCTCTGAGCACTATGAGACTCAACTGCTGAGGTCATAAGTCCCCTAGAACTTAGAACTACTTAAACCTAACTAACCTAAGGACAACACACACATTCATGCCCGAGGCAGGATTAGAACTGTTTTATAGAATCACTGAGTGACACTGTATGTCATGTAAGTCTGTTCTAGTTTCTAGTAAAAATGTGTCACGTATTCAATAAATCTGATCACACAGTATTACGCTTTTTGCTAAATTACTATTAGCTTTCCCAGTTACGTTCTACCTCATATCCTCTGCAACTTTTAACCACAATTTCCTCTTTAAATAGTGCTAGAGATGCCTCGCATCTTGCATATCCGACAATATTCTGTTTTAGTTCAAAGGATATACAAACTTCTCTACGTCCGTAGTTGCTAACTAAGTATGAAGCACACCCATACACAAGAAACAACAGGCACTTGCCGGCACCGACTACGTCAGACCAATACCGTTTCACTGGAATCCATCCGCTAGCCAGCTGCGTGCAGTAGACACGTACTACTGGCACTATATGTCTTGGGACTAGTAGTCCAGCTAGTCGGACGAATACGATAATAGTGGATCGCCAGCCATAATGTTTGCTGGCCCGTCCTGCGTATCACTGCAGTACCTTGGCAGTCACGAAATGTCCCCTGGTGCATAGGCATCACTGAGACGCATTTCTCAAAGGAGACAGTGGCAGGCACCTGACAGACAGCGACAACCACAGCCGCCAAAATCAGTCAGTGCGTTTCAAACTTAAACTCTTTTCAAAACAAATTACACAAGGTCAACTATAGGCGCACAATCGTGAGCATTTAAATGAGCTGTGATTTATCAACACACTATTACTGTTCGTTTATTGCATGGTAATATTGCTGCTCTAGTAGCATTTCATACGGGATCGTATTGGCGTAGTCGTTTACGTCACTAATTGTTTATTCCTATCAGGCAAAGCTTCATGTCAATAAATTACACTTTATGGATCCATAGCCGCACTAAATATCTTGAAAGAAGTCATTTTCCTGAGTAAGGCTTTCATTATTTGAAACAAGTATTTAATATCTTTGGAGATTAACTAATTTCCTACCTTGGGCGTTATCAAGCTCGTAAGTTTCATCATGTCCCAAAGGGCGAAATAAGCTGATCAACAATTAAATGAAGTGATTCTTTCAAATAAAAGAAATCATCACGCACAAAAACGATTTCTTTCAGATCCGTCTCGCGATATATGACACAGAATTAAAATACGATAAGACAGAGAACGAAGTTCAAACGATTCACAGACAAATGGTGCATATATACGACTTCGATCGCTTATGTTACCTAGGCGACTATAGCGTTAGGAATGGCATCGAACAAGAAGTTAAATTTGCGATATCTTGAAAAAGCAGACCCCGTATCAGATGTGGTATGGAAAATAGTGTATTCTAATTGCTGGCGTGAAATGGACATTCATAAACGTGCCAAACAACGTAAATAAGTTCAAATGGCTCTGATCACTATGGGATTAACTTCTGAGGTCATCAGTCCCCTAGAACTTAGAACTACCTAAACCTAACTAACCTAAGGACATCACACACATCAATGCCCGAGGCAGGATTCGAACCTGCGACCGTAGTGGTCGCGCGGTTCCAGGCTGTAGCACCTAGAACCGCTCGGCCATCCCGGCCGGCCAACGTAAATAAGCAACATATTTTGTACCTTTTGTGTTATATGAAACCAACGGACAAACACTACAAGTTGGTATAACAAAAAACAGAGCTAGGAGTGAGCGCGCATGTCATGTTTTGATGATCGACGAAATGTCATTTAAATGTGTTAATTTCATTTTGTACTTGTTATTTAATTATAATAATTGTAAAGCCAATTTTTATGCAAAATAATGAAAACCTAACGTACTGTGAACAGTGTCACGCAACTACAAGAGTAAACTCTTCAGTACAGCATGACTCAAGTGCTGCCCCATGAGGAAAGATTACAGAGGTGAGACTGCGAGCCATCCGTTGGAGATGACATAAACATCTAGAAAACGAGCGCTATACTGCTGAACTAGATCTCATGATTCCTTAGCTTGTAAGTACAAAGTTTTACAGTGGTCGCTTACAACGGAGAGTGTAATTTACGACGGTAAGGTACAATATGACCACGTGAGTTCCTTTTAAGAAGAAGCAATGGTATCCATTACTTCTGATCATAAGCTTCAGCCGTAACTGCGTGACGTGCTGATGGAGGTAGATACAAACTCAGGTGACGAATGAAGTGAGCGAAAATGTGGTACACGTGTAAGTTCAAAACGGATCTGGTTAACTGCGCCTCAGTGTTTCATATTTCTAAGTGCACAGGACTGCCACGATGCCGAAAAGTTTAGGATTTAATTACACTACTAGAATTGTGCCTTATGCTGATTTCAGTAATTCTGACTATACCGTTTCGTTTCTAAACGAGGCCTGAGAAGTTTTTTTTTTTCTAATGGCGTTTGTTTTCCGAGATTAATCACGACAAAGGCGTAGACAATGCCTATTGCTGGACACTGTCTCTTTCTCAGCCTCGAATAAGATTTGTAATAACGAGTAATAAAATCAATGGATGTTATATATGATTAGCGATAATGCTCGGAAATTAATTTTTTGTATTTTTCTTCACCCTCTATCAACATTCAAAGAAGATTTATCCATATATTATTATTCTTTTTCCTCTGTCACAGAATTTATCTTACGGTCTGTCGCAGCTTCAAGTCTAGAACTATTGGAACTATCTTCTACATGGTTTCCCAGTATTTTCTCCTTTAGCAAAAAAATGGCTCTGAGCACTATGGGACCCAACTGCTGAGGTCATTAGTCCCCTAGAACTTAGAACTAGTTAAACCTAACTAACCCAAGGACACCACAAACATCCATGCCCGAGGCAGGATTCGAACCTGCGACCGTAGCGGTCTTGCGGTTCCAGACTGCAGCGCCTTTAACCGCACGGCCACTTCGGCCGGCTCTCTTTTAGCAGTGTTGCGGTAGAATTTTCTTACTTACATTGGAAATCCTCTGTACATTGTTCCACCGTTCATTACTGTAACCTATAATGTTTTCTCTCAGCGACCAGAGTACGGCTGTTACTGTATGTCCACATTTCTTGTTCTCTTTCTTCGTATGACATCTAGAGCTGATCTAAAGGAAAAAAGATAACACTCGTATCCGCAGCCCCAATTTTACTTTTGCACATCTCTTTTAGCAGTCACTCTCCACTACTACACCAGCAACATGTTTTTTTTTTTTTTGTTTTTGTTTCGTGGACTTTTATAACTTTTTACTTTCGAGTTATTTTACCCAACTTTCCTCAACTGGTTCCACATATGTAGTTAAAACTCTCCAGCTTGTCGTCTACGTCTTGTGTATAACATACCTGGCTATCAGCAAACTTGAACCGATTAACTTGTTCGATTGGTTGCGACGACTAGCTTGGGTCTTCTAGTGAGGATCCTATGAAAAACATTACAACCTTAGAATTATATGCTTGTACTATCACATGGAAATCGTGAAGTCCTTGGAGTAAAACTGCCTCCTAGGCTTATATGGTATGACAGGCTGATCGTACACGAACATTGAGAAAGGAAAATAAATTACTTGCAGCAATTTAGGTTTTAAAATTTAGAAGTTTGAGTTTGATTTTCCATTGTCTGGTAGCATTAGTAAGCTATAGATACAAAGAGTGGATATAAACATCTTACTTGGAGATTAGCTTCTGATCTTGGTAAGATACCACTCTTTTTTGAATGAAGTGTAGATTTTCCTATACTTACGAGTCAAAAGCAGTGGGATGCCACTTTACTTCACAATTTCCTAACGTTTGTATCTGTCCGCACTGTCAAAAGCTAGTAATAAACCTGCGAACAGAATGTATATCTTTCCATGTAATAATGAATACATTTAATATTTCTTTTGTTGTTCCGACACCTATGCCAATGTAAATGTTTCCAAATACTTTCTGCGTTTTCGCATCATTATTCACGTTTATTACTCACTCTGGAGTCAGAAACACACAAATATACAGACTAACGTATCAGGAAGGAGTTAAGATGGGCTGAAAAACGCGCAACTAATGGGGTGAACTTTTTTAGTATGATATGTGCGCAGAACTTAGCAATCTCCAACGCACTCGGGCTGGCATAAATGATACCATCCCCTGCGCAGAACACTGTGCACTGAATCATTTAAAAACGGTTCAAATGGATCTGAGCACTATGGGACTTAACTTCTGAGGTCATCAGTCCCCTAGAACTTAGAACTACTTAAACCTAACTAACCTAAGGACATCACACACATCCATGCCCGAGGCAGGATTCGAACCTGCGACCGTAGCGGTCGCGCGGTTCCAGAGTGTAGCGCCTAGAACCGCTCGGCCACCCCGGCCGGCCTGAATCATTTATTTTGCTCTTGTCCACGTCAACAGTACAAGTTATGAACATTAAAGTCCATTTCGTCAGTTGTCTCTGCGAAGCTACGCCTTCAAAGCTAATGCCCGAGCGTGTTATACATGTCTTGCAAAACAATGTAGTTTGATGAAGCAACTTGAATTGCCTGTAGCACTAATCTGATTTACATTAGTTTTAATTCGAAGTTAGCTAGTGTTACATATTCGAAGTGAAATGAAAGGAATAGCGTGGATTCTACATTATACACAGAAGCTGCATCAGTTGTGGAGGGAAGATATGCTTCTAACAGGGGCCGTCATTAGTATGCCTACTAGCCCAAATTCATAAATTGTTTGCATTATTATTCAACAGTGAGCCACAGCTGTGTGTCAACACAATGACGTGGCGTATCCCGAGTAGGAGTCGGGCAGCGGCAGTTACTAAGGTTGACGCCGCCCGAATGTTTCTTCAGTTCTTGGATCGAGCACAATTAGTGGGACAGATTTTGTCGAAAAGATATCACTTTCTACGAAAAAGTTGCATCCAAAACGTGTCTGCAAAGCGTGGCCCGATGTCAGTAAGAGCCACAAGAAAAAAACGTGCCGGAAAGAAACGCCCTGGTAGTGTGCAAACTGTAATGTAGCTCTTCGTATGCCTGGGCGTACAGAACATACCATATTGTATGTAACAACGGCGTGTAAAAGTTCTTTCAGAATAAAAACATGGTTCAGTAAAACATCCTATATATCTGCTGGTTTTAATACTTCGCAATAGCCGGCCGTGGTGGCCGAGCGGTTCTAGGCGCTACAGTCTGGAACCGCGCGACCGCTACGGTCGCAGGTTCGAATCCTGCCTCGGGCATGGATGTGTGTGATGTCCTTATGTTAGTTAGGTTTAAGTAGTTCTAAATTCTAGGGCACTGATGACCTCAGAAGTTAAGTCCCATAGTGCTCAGAGCACCATTACTTCACAATAAGATTTTTAAAAATAGATAAACCAGGTTTCATCGTTTCAAATGGAACACCACACAAATTTATTGTAATCACAGTTACAAAGCATTTACAAAGCTATGATTTTCGAAAATGCATAAAAAACGCAGTCATCAGTCTTCTGACTGGTTTGATGCGGCCCGCCACGAATTCCTGTCCTGTGCCAACCTCTTCACTCCAGCGCAACACCTGCAACCTACGTGCCGGCCGGAGTGGCCGAGCGGTTCTAGGCGCTACTTTCTGGAACCGCGTGACCGCTACAGGCGAAGGTTCGAATCCTGTCTCGGGCGTAGATGTGTGTAATGTCCTTAGGTTAGTTAGGTTTAAGTAGTTCTAATTTCTAGGGGACTGATGACCTCAGAAGTTAAGTCCCATAGTGCTCAGAGCCATCTGAACCATTTTTTTGCAACCTACGTCCTCAGTTATTTGCTGGATGTATACCAAATCTCTGACTTCCTCTACAGATCTCTCTAGCCACATGGTAGTTATTACATGATGTCTTAACAAATGTCCTATCATCCTGTTCGTTCTCGTTGCCAGTGTTTTCCATACATTCCTTTCCTCTCTGGTTCTTCGCAGAGTCTCCTCATTCCTTACGTTATCAGTGCGCCTAATTTTCATCACTCGCCTGTAGCATCACATCTTAATTCTTTAATTCTCTTCTGTTCCGTGTTTCCCGTAGTCCATGTTTCACACAACGCTGTGCTCCAAACGTATATTCTCACAAATTTCTTCATCGAATTAAGGCCTATGTTTGATACTAGTAGACTTCACTTGGCCAGAAATGCCCTTTTTACCAGTGCTAGTGTGCTTTTTATGTCCTTGCTCTGTCCGTCATGTGTTATTTTGCTGCGTAGCTAGCGGAATTCCTTAACTTCATCCACTTCGTGATCATCAATCCGGATGTTAAGTTTCTCGCTATTCTCGTTACTGCTACTTCTCATTATTTCGTCTTTCTTTGATTTATTCTCAATCCATGTTCTGTATTCATTAGCCTGTTCATTCCATTCAACAGATCCTGTAATTCTTCTTCACTTTCACTGAGGATAGCAATGACATTAACGAATTTTACCAATGGTATTCTTTCACTTTGAATTTTAATTCCACTCCTGAACCTGCTCCATCCAAGTTGATAGAGACCAGTCTCGAATGAATTACCTCGTTCGCACTCGAGAACCATGCTCCGAATAAGGAAAGAGATTATGCCAATTTCTTGCGTCGTGGGGTCTTAATCACGTTCTCGCGAGATATCGTATAACTAGGGGCAGGAATGCAGCGCGACTACGAACGTCAGGAGGGAGGCTTTGCCAATTGTTATCTCTGAACGCGGAGTGAGTCAGGCAGACCACACAAGAGCGCGGTGAGCGATGGTCGCTTAAACAGCATGGTAAATACGGAGAGAGCGGTCGGCCGCGCCACGCCATGGAGGGCAGGGCGGGGCGGGGGAGGGAAGTCACAAAATACGGCCGGAGTAAAAGTTAATAACCTTAATGAGTCAGACCACGACCTCCCAAGCAACGCGGCGCTCACGGCGCGCGGCCAGGTCTCCGACCCCACCCGACAGGTCGGCGCACTTTACGCCTTGTTTGCAGTCCGTTCCGCGGACCACGCGCGGAGGTCTCGCGTTCGATAACTTGGCCATAATTGGGCTGCGGCAACGTATGCACTCTGCTAGCTTAGTTCACCTGCTCGGAAACCCAGCAACAGCGTGCATCGCTAACGACTTTCCGCCAGATCACTAAGTAGTCGTCAGTGTAACTTACGGCGTTGCTCAGGGACGTCTGACATAACTGTTATATTTCACATAAAGGACTACGCGGATTGCTTCGTACCATTACGATCATTCACAAATAACAGTATTGTACACGGATAGGCTGTATAGTTAGGAATCAGATGCGAAATTCTGGAACGCTTTACAGGAAAAAGACGTTTGCTGTACAAGGCGCTGACGCTGGATGAACAGCACGATCAACAGAAAGAAAGAAATTACCTTTTAGAACAATATCAGCTACTGGTGTTGCACTGGCCATGCACTGAGACGAGGCCGGAGGCAGGAGGGCGAGAGGAAGTGCCCCCTCTATCCAACAAATTGGCCAACTGCTAGCAGGACTCGCGCACGGAGGCTTCCGTACAAGCTAAACTGTATACAGGGTGGTCCATTGATACTGACCGGGCCAAATATCTCACGAAATAAACAACAAACGAAAATACTACAAAGAACGAAACTCGTCTAGCTTGAAGGGGGAAACCCGATGGCGCTATGGTTGGCCCGCTAGGTGGCGCTGCCATAGGTCAAACGGATATCAACTGCGTTTTTTAAAATAGGAACCCCCATATTTTTATTACATATTCGTGTAGTACGTAAAGAAATATGAATGTTTTAGTTGGACCACTTTTTTCGCTTTTTGATAGATGGCGCTGTAATAGTCACGAACGGATAAGTACGTGGTATCACGTAACATTTCTCCAGTGCGGACGGTATTTGCTTCATGATATATTACCCGTCTTAAAATGGACCGTTTACCAATTGCGGAAAAGATCGATATCGTGTTGATGTATGGCTATTGTGATCAAAATGCCCAACGGGCGTGTGCTATGTATGCTGCTCGGTATCCTGGACGGCATCATCCAAGTCTCCGGACCGTTCGCCGGATAGTTACTTTATTTAAGGACACAGGAAGTGTTCAGCCACATGTGAAACGTCAACCACGACCTGCAACAAATGATGATGCCCAAGTAGGTGTTTTAGCTGCTGTCGCGGCTAATCCGCACATCAGTAACAGACAAATTGCGCGAGAATCGGGAATCTCGAAAACTTCGGTGTTGAGAATGCTACATCAACATCGATTGCACCCGTACCGTGTTTCTATACACCAGGAATTGCATGCCGACGACTTTGAACGTCGTGTACGGTTCTGCCACTGGGCACAAGAGAAATTACCGGACGATGACAGATTTTTTGCACGCGTTCTATTTAGCGACGAAGCGTCATTCACCAACAGCGGTAGGTAACGTAAACCGGCGTAATGTGCACTATTGGGCAAAGGAAAATCCACGATGGCTGCGACAAGTGGAACATCAGCGACCTTGGCGGGTTACCGTATGGTGCGGCATTAGGGGAGGAAGGATAATTGGCCCCCATTTTATCGATGGCAATCTAAATGGTGCAATGTACGCTGATTTCCTACGTAATGTTCTACCGATGTTACTACAAGATGTTTCACTGCATGACGGAATGGCGATGTAGTTCCAACATGATGGATGTCTGCCACATAGCTCCCGTGCGGTTGAAAAGGTACTGAATAGCATATTTGATGACAGGTGGATTGGTCGTCGAAGCACCATACCATGGCCCGCAAGCTCACCGGATCTGACGTCCCCAGATTTCTTTCTGTGGGGAAAGATGAAGGATATTTGCTATCGTGATCCACCGACAACGCCTGACAACATGCGTCAGCGCATTGTCAATGCATGTGCGAACATTACGGAAGGCGAACTACTCGCTGTTGAGAGGAATGTCGTTACACGTATTGCCAAATGCATTGAGGTTGACGACCATCGTTTTGAGCATTTATTCCATTAATGTGGTATTTACAGGTAATCACGCTGTAACAGCATGCGTTCTCAGAAATGATATGTTCACAAAGGTACATGTATAACTTTGGAACAACCGAAATAAAATGTTCAAACGTACCTGCTTTCTGTATTTTAATTTAAAAAACCTACCTGTTACCAACTGTTAGTCTAAAATTGCGAGCCATATGTTTGAACTATTACAGCGCCATCTATCAATAAGCGAAAAAAGCGGTCCAACTAAAACATTCATATTTCTTTACGTACTACACGAATATGTCATAAAAATGGGGGTTCCTATTTTAAAAAAAAACGCAATTGGTATCGTTTGACCTATGGCAGCGCCATCTAGCGGGCCAACCAGAGCGCCATCTGGTTTCCCTCTTCAAGCTAAACAAGTTTCGTTCTTTGTAGTTTTTTTCGTTTGACGCTTATTTCGCGAGATATTTGGCCCGGTCACGATCAATGGACCACGCTGTATACCAAGAGCCTTGCGCGTAACTTTCGCACTTTTATAATTGCAAATAATGACGGCAGTTAGAATCAGTGAGATCGTTGGTATAAAGGTAATTGTAGGAAATAAGATAAAACAGCTTTAAATATGAACCGAATGATGTGAAATAATAACCATGAATTTATGAAGCATCCTTGTATATACATTTTCATGTGTCCAAAAGTGTGTTTTGCAATCAGAATGTATGTCCCGGATTGTACGACAGACAGCAGTCAAGGACTGTCGGTAGCGACACAAAATCTATAAGTTTAACTCGGCCAACGTTTTCAATTATAGTCAACACCTTAGACCGTAGTAGCAATAGGAAAATCACAATTCAAGGCGACAATGACAAACATGTTTGTCGTTTCGGAAAGTATATTCGTTTAGAAAAGTCAACCTTTACAACGGGCAGAGATAATGGTCTATCGTAGTGGTCACGGTTATTATGCATGAGAATGCTGTGTATAAATTATCCAGTTAATACGTACTTTAAAACAAATAAAATTGGATTTGTAAGACGATAATATGAAAAGGGAGACTTCTTAATCATCGTTAATAAGCTAGCTTCGTAAAATATAGATATGAAACTGAGCATTCATGACGCCCTTTAACCTAAGGTAATCAAAAATATTATGTAAAATTTTTGACAAGTAATATGTTTTAGCGTAAACTCGGCATGCATTGTCAGAAGCCGGTTAAAAACCTTTCTAACGATACATCCCTGTACGATTAGTATGTGTTGATAAAAAGGGATGTTGTCTTGAGAAATAATATATATAATAGATATTTTATCCATACCGGGAATGGAGAATCTCGACGATTTTTGCCTGTTATTGATATCGATACTGACAAAATATCGGTCCTGGAAATTCCGAGACCGTATCACAATCTCTCCAGTAGTTCCTGAGCCTTGCCCGGACATACAAAAAGAAGCGAGCAGGGGACTTCAGAGAGATAAGATTTAACAGAATATTTTTGTTTACTTACTAAAACTTACATTAGTTTCTGTTTCACATAGCCGATAATTTGGACAGCAACTTTCACATTTCTGTACGTGGTTGTGCCCTATCTTCGATGTCTCCATAATGCTACTTTTCAGTAAATTAACGCGGGTCGCAAATTGCTCGCGCTGTTCTCTGGCTTACCTCAATATAGAAGGAGTTCGATTGTTGCCTTGACCGTCACATTTCCAGACCTCTCACCCACGGAAAACATCTGGTCTGCCAGTTCCTCGGCAAGCCACCACTTTTGTTCTTAGTGACTGTGATGTTTTTAGTCGCAATTTTTTTACAATTCAGTGTATGGGAAATGTTTCAAGACAGCATTTTTAGATGTGTAAAAACAATAACTTCATTTATTTACTTATATGCTACCAAGGGATTGTAAAATATCTGACGTTTCGTAGATAATTCGCCAATGTCACTCACTTTGATATTAAAAAATTTTATCTATATTTCAATTCACGTAATTTTCTCCGTTAACTTGACCAAATTTCTCAACATCTTGGCTATTCAATAGTCCGTTCTCTTCTTTTTTTTTCGCGGTATGCTTCTTGACTACGATTCTAGAATAAGCTCACAGTGCTGTCAACTTCAGCGTCCTTTCCCTATTGTCGAAACGCATCGCGGACATAAACACGCAACAAAATATTCCGAAATACGTGTGCACTTTCTGCTCCTCAATCACAATATTATTTCACACGGCCGTTATCAAAAACACGCGGTGACGTTACATTAAACAATGGTGACTGCGGGAAAGGCGTCGCACTGTTATGTTTCCAGGTCAGTTGTGCATGCGCTATCAAACCCGATCACACGCTGACCCACGATAAGCCGACCAATGCGTCCTCACTACTAGTTGCAATACTATTGTGGTCGACTAATAAACAGGTTGATTATGCTCGTTATTCGTCGGTCAAACAAGAAACGAAATTCCCACCAAGGACGGGAAGTTAAGCGCTTCGACGAAACATACAAGTGCTCAGTGCGTCACTACCGTACGCTGTTCGTCGGACGCAAGTGTCGAGCTTAACAGAGACAGGTACTGTATGGACGCACATGAATGATAGCTACTACTTGCTGACTGAATTTCATACTAAAACGTTTACAAGACCCAAATTCATCCAAAGTTTGATTCTGTCCTTAGCTTCTAGCTACAACCAATGTACCTTCACCTAGTAGATTAAGTTTTTCGATGCGCAAATTCTGAACCTCCTATTCGCAGTTAACCGCTCAGTAGTCCATCAGAGTTAATGCCGCTAAGTGTTAATAAAATTAGTGACAGGACATTAATTTTGTTTAACATGCTAGAAAGTACATTAATGTCATAAATAAAACTGAAACACACATCTTACCAAGAACTTCGTTCCTTTTCACGACAGTAAGAGAAGTTACAGGCCCATATCATTAAAGTCGACACTCAACAGGATTCTGGAACGTATATTGTGCTCGAACTTTATGAATTAACACGAAGGGAACAGTCTATTGACAGACGGTCAACACGGATTTAGTCAACGCCGTTCTTGTGAAACACAAATACCTCTTTCTCATACGGAGTGCTGAGTGCCATGAACAATGGATTTCGAATTGATTTCGTATTTCTAGATTTCCAGAAGGCTTTTGACACTGTACTCAAAAGCCGTTTGAAATCAAATGGCGTGTTTATCGAATATCGTCTCAGTTATACGACTGAATTCGTGATTTACTATCAGAGAGGTCACAGTTCGTAGTAACTGACGGGAAGTCATCGAATAAAACAGAAGTACATCAGAAAGTCAGATAAGAGACCACAGGAGTGGGAGTGTTCATTGCAGTTGACAAAAATATTGTCTCTATTGAGGTCCAACTTCAGTGTAACAGTGACGTTATCTGGTCGCGTATAACAGCTCTAGGTCACACCAAGCTAATCGTTGGATGTTTTTATCGCCACCTGATTCTGCTGTGACAGTTCTAGAGTCATTCAAAGAATTTCTATGGTCAGGAGAACGTAAATACCGCGATCATGCATTGCTTTTTTGATCTGCATTTAACCTACCGAGTATAGACTGGAATGTCTATTGATTCACTGGAGGGGATACTGACAGTCAGTCATGTGAAGTACTTTTGGATAAGTTTTCTGAAAACTGTCTTGAGCAGCTAGTGCAGCAGCCCACACCCAATGAACTTGTAGCTACAAATAGGCGGACCTTATCGACAACGTCAGTATAGAAACGGGGATTAGTGATCATGATGTCACTATAGCAACTATGATTACGGAAGTTGCTAAATCAGTTAAGAAGGCTAGGAGATTATTTCTGCTAGAGAGAGCAGGTAAGCAGTTGTTAGCATCTCACTTAGACAGTGAAGTGACATCACTTAGTTCCAGTAAGATGGACATAGTGGAATTATGGACAGAGTTTAAGCATGCTTTAAATCGAGGTCTGAAGAATCATATGTATAGTAAGCAGATTAAGGACTGAAAAGTCTCAACATGATTTAATAAAGAGATTCGGAAAATGCTGAGGAAGCAGAGGCTGTTGCACTCTGGGTTCAAAAGAGAACGCAAAAACGATGACAAGCAAAGGTTTGTACGGATTCGTGCGTCTGTGGTAAGATGTATGCGCGAAGCATACACTACTACCACCGTCGTACCTCAATAACAGATCTGGCAGAGAGCTCTACAAATTTGGGTCGTATGTGAAATCAAAAAGTGTGTCTAAGGCTTCCATCCAGTCACTTGTTGACCAGTCTTGTGTGGCAGTTGAAGACAGCAAAAGAAGTCTTAAATTTCATGTTCAAGAAATCGTTCACGCAGGAGAATGGTACAAACATACTAACGTTTGATTATCAGACTCCCGTATGGACGACATAGTAATATGCATACCTGCCGTAGAAAAACAACCAAAGGAGCTGGAAACAAATAAGTCACCAAGTTCGGTTTGAATCCCAATTCGGTTTTTCAAAGAATACTCTACTGCACAGGCCACTTACTTAGCTTGCATTTATCGTGAATCTCTAGCCCAGCGCAACGTCCCAAGCGACTGGAAAAAAGGTCAGGTGACAAGCGCGAAAGGATGGACCCGCACATTACAGACCAATATCCCTAACACCCGTTTGCTGCAGAACCATTGAACACATTCTCAGTTTTAATATAATAAATTTTCTTGAGACCGAGAAGCTTATATCCACGTATCAGCAAGGTTTTAGACAGCATCGCTCGTGCGAAACTCAGCTTGCCGTTTTCTCACATTATATACTGCGAACTGTGGTTGAAGGACAACAGGCAGATTCCATATTTCCAGATTTTCGAAAAGCGTTTGACACGGTGCTTAGTTACAAGCTGTCAGAGACAGTACGAGCATATAGAGTAGGTTCACAGATATATGAGTGGTTCGAAGACTTCTTAAGTTATAGAAGCCAGTATGTTGTCCTCGACGGAGAGTGTTCATCAGAGATAAGGGTATCGTCAGGAGAGCTCCAGGGAAGTGTGACAGGACCGCTTCGCTATTATTCTCTACACGCAAAATGATTTAGGGGACAGGATGGCTAGCAATCTGCGGTTGTTTGCTGATGATGCTGTTGTGTACGGTAAGGTTGCGAAGTTGACTGACTATAGGAGGATACAACATGACTTGACAAAATTCCTAGTTTGTGTGACGAATGGAAGCTGGCTCAAAATGTAGAAAAATGTAAGTTAATGCGGATGAGAAGGAAAAACAAACCTATAATATACGATAAAAGCATTAGTAGTGTATTGCTTGACACAGTCATGTCGTTAAAATATCTAGGCGTAACGTTGCAAAGCAATATGGAACGGAATATGCGTGTGAGGATTGTAGTAGGAAATGCGAATGGCAGACTTCGGTTTATTGGGATAATTCTAGGAAAGTGTAGTTCATCTGTAAAGGAGACCGCATAAAGGACGCTAGTCCCACCTGCTCTTGAGTACTGCTCGAGTATTTGGGATCCATACCACGTCGGATTAAAGGGAGACATCGAAGCATTTCAGAGGTGGGCTGCTAGATTTGTTACTGACAGGTTCGTACGACATGCAAGTCCTACGGAGATGCTTCGGGAACTCAAATGGGAATCCCTGAAGACGAAGCGCCCTTCTTTCCTAGGAACATTACTGAGAAAATTTAGAGAAGCGGCATCTGAAGCTGACTGCAGAACGAATTCGTTGCCACCAACATACATTGAGCATAAGGACCACGAAGATACGAGAAATTAGGGCTCATACGGAAACATGTAGACAGTCATTTTTCCTCGCTCTATTTGCAAGTGGAAGAGGACAGAAAATGACTAGAAGTGGTACGGGGTACCCACAGCCACACGCCATAAGGTGGACTGTGGAGTATCGATGTAGATGTAGAAATGATTTCTGGTGTCCCCCAAGGCAGTGTTACAGGCTCTCTGCTGTTCCTTATCTATATAAACGATTTAGGGGACAATCTGAGCAGCCGTCTTAGGTTGTTTGCACACGATGATGTCTTTTATCATTTGGTAAAGTCATCAGAAGATGAAACCAAATTGCGAAACGGTTTAGAAAAGATATCTGTACGGTGCGGAAATTGGCAACTGACCCTAAATAAAGAAAAGTGCGAGGTCATCCACATGAGTGTTAAAAGGAATCCGTTGAATTTCGGTTACACTACATAAATCATACAAACCCATTGGCCGCAAATTCAAATAAATTACGAAAAACTTGAATTGGGAAGAACACCCAGAAAATATTGCGGGGAAGGCATAACAAAGACTGGGATTTATTGGCAGAACACTTAGAAGATGCCAAGATCTACTAAAGAGACTGCCTACACTATGCTGTCCGTCTTCTTTTGGAGTACTGCTGCGCGGTCTCGAATCCTTACCAGACAGGATTAACAGAGTACCAAGGCATCACGTTTTGTATTACCGAGAAATAGGTGACACAGTGTCACGGACGTGATACAGGATTTGGGGTGGACATCATTAAAACAAAGGCGTTGGTCGTTCCGGCGGAATCTTCTCACGAAATTTCAATCACCAACTTTGTCCTCCTAATGCGAAAATATTTTTTTGATGCCGACCTGCAATGGGAGAAATGACCATCATAATGAAATAAAACAAATCAGAGCTCCCACGGAAAGCTAAATGTGTTTGTTTTTTCCGTGCACCGTTCGAGGGTGGAGTAATACAGAATTATTGTGAAGGTGGTTCGCTAAAACCTCTGCACGGCACTTTAAATGTGGTCTACAAAGTATCGTTGACGTTGATACAGATATAGATAGTGGTAAAATAACGCACGAAATCTAATCTAAATACTTAACACACAAATAAAAACACGTTTTGTGCCACCGTTAGACGCTAGAAGCAGTTTAAATGTCACCAAAGTACGGACTTCAGCAAATGAAAGTAATTCAGCCTGCCGCAAAATTAGTGTTGACTGTATAGATCTATGTTTTTTAAATTTTTTATTGTTTTTAGGGCGCAAAACGTACGGTCATTAGCGCCCGATCGGTGACTTAGGAAAAAGTAAAAAACCAAACTGGAAACCAGCAGCAATAGGAGCGAAACTCAAAAAAGTAGGGAAACTAAAAACAGAAGGAAAGCTTAAAAAACCACTATAGAAGGGGGTTTGTTTGTTCCCAAAAAGAGCTTCAAATGACTGACCTCATCTCACTGACACTAATGGCTGAGCGCGTGTCATCTGCTAGGTGTTTAATACACGTGGATGCGGGGCGTGTGATGATGAATTAGTGGTGGATGCGGATCAAGGACTTCAGGATTCATACAGAATTAGCAGCGCATACATTTCCATTGAAAATCTTATAGGAGTACGTAGCTACCACTCGTTTACTTTGAAACTAGACAAGTGTCGTAGGGATCTAATGGTTCAAACAGAAATGATGTGTCAGCAGTTTCAAGCGATCAACTTTCAAAAGCCTCAATACAAGCAAAAAGCCGCACTGAAGGAGTAAACCTTGCTAGAATTACTTTTATTCGGAAATAATTTATTTCTATTCTAACTCTTTAAAAAAAAAAGGAAAAAAAGCACGTACTTGTACGGACAAACAAATTATTGCAATTTAAGAAAAAATTGTTGATTTACTGAGACGAAAGAGCTTTACAGTTCCCCATTACACCTGGTTGTCGGGCGGCAGTCATGTTGGTATCCCACCCACCACTGTCAAGGGTGTCTCCAAAGACGTCTTCGCTGGTCATTGAGGCTCAATCAATGAGGTAGCAGGTCGAAGACATGTCTGGAGGCGCCTCAGATAGCGATGGGATACCAACCTGACAGTCGTCCGCCACAACCAGAGTGACGGTCTGGCGTGCATTTTCTTTTCACAGCAGGACCCTTTTGGCCGCCATTCGCAGCACCCTTACAGCACAACGGAACGTCAACGACATTGCACGCCAGTTCTGTTGCCGTTCATCACAACACTTACACTTCAGCAAGATAATGGCCTTCCAGTTTCTAGCGCCTGTCTTCGCGCTTTCCGACCCTACCTTGGCCAGCAACTTCGACGGATCTCTCGCCAATTGAGAACGTGTGGAGCAGTAAGGGCAGAGCCCTCCAGCCAGCTCCGGAGTTTGATTATTAAACGCGGCAACTGAACTGAATTTGGCACGACATCCCTCAGGAGGGCATCCAACGACTCTATCACTCAATGCATAGGCGAATAACTGCTTGCATTCAGGTCAGAGGTGGACCAACCCGTTACTGACTAGCTAAATCTGTGAAGCTCTTTCGCTTGAATAAATCAACAATTTTTTTGAAATATAATAATTCGTGTCCGTACAAGGTTATTATATCTACCAATTACCGCCCCATTCGGATAATTCCTTCGTGGTGTGTTGCTCTTTTCTGTCTCAGTTTGTAATGCTCACTTATTCTTCTTTTTCTTCTACGCAGCTGAAAAACTTGTTTTCTCTAATCTCTTCAGGTGCATATTTTTCGATAGTTTCAATTTAACGATTACCGAGCAGTACTGAAAAGAAAAGAGACAGGGAAGAACATGAGCTTCAAATATCGTCATATTTCGCTTTGGTAAGGTCATGAAAGAAAAAATTCTTTCACAAATGGAATATTACATTCGAGAGATTTTATCAGAGCACTGGATCCTGCATCCATTGCGCTACAGATATTAATTTTAGCGTTGCGACACACGATGACGTTTAACATATAAAACAATACGTGCGGGAGACGGCTGCATCAATTACAAGTTCCGATTCAGACGTGTCAAACAATACATAGAAAACCTCTGAACCATTTACTACGCGTAAAAGGTTGCATTCCACAGCTCTGTGTCACACGGGCATTTACATACATATTTGCAATTTACTCTCAAAGCCCTATTCTTCCAGATAAGAAATAGAGATTGTCGCGTAAAAGAGGGAAGAGAGAAAGGGATCAGTCGCCGCAAATAGTCTCCAGGGCGAGACTGAAATCGATTTCAGTCTCTCTCTCTCTCTCTTTCCCTCTCTCTTTCTCTCTGTCCATAGAGTACAAAGGCATTCTTTAGTATCAAGTACTGACGTTAGGTTGGAAGACCGGATCGCACATTCCTTTCACAGGTTAGGAAACGAACCAACAAATGTCTACGAAATTTTTCAAACAGCCAAATCGACAACGCCGTAATATATTAGCACTTAACCACGCTTGCCCGATATTTTTTTTGTTTAATTCACCATATTAATCGGACTTAACACCATCCTGCTGTCGTTTACTATTACAACTCAAATAACCCATACAAGATACGTCGATATTTTCCTTGCGAAGACATTCATGTAATTTATGATGCATTCCTTTTTAAATGGATCAGTGTCGGAAGGTCAGTCAATCATGACAGAGAACAAAGATCTTAAGCTCGTCCCGTTATTTTCTTTCTTGCGCTCATTATCAGCTTCTGCTCTGGTAGCATCGGAATATACAAAATTTTACATTACACCGCGGTCCGGATTCCACGTTAAACTGTGAGGCCATCATAATTGATTGGTTGATAATTTAGTGGTGGAAAGGTATGGGACCTGCGGTATCGAAACCAACACCCAACATTATGAGCACCTCAAGTTTTACTGTATTAAACCTAATTTATTTCATTTTATTTTACGCCGAAAAACTGAACGAATAAGTTAACAGTCCAACGCGATACTCCACTAGCATCGTACGCTCGCATTATAATCCTAACGAAGTACCCGTTGCCATCATACATGGACGGCAGTGGCTGGAAGAGCCTGTAATTCCTGATTATGGTGTTAATTATTTTAATGGGAGAAACTTTCGTTAAAAATCTCATCGACACGGCACGGCGTCGCAGTTTCGTTAAATATAAACGAAATGTTAAAGTATTCGGCGTCTCATCGATCGGAACTTATCTCTGTGACAGTTTAATGAATAGGTGAGACAGCCAATAGTGAATTTTTAAAAGGTTTCGTTAATTACTATCGACTAGCGCAGACCGCACTGTAGAGGCACGTACGGTCGATCCTGCCAGTGATTCATTTTAGTTTCATTTCACTTTAGAGCGACGTCTTTTGGCATTATTCATTAACCGGCGATAAATAGTCGACTTGCCAGGAACGGAGATTCCTTAAATTAGAGACCACAGCTTTTTGTTCGAGTCAAAGCTCCGTTTCTTTTCCGCCGCCTAGCGCAATAAATGACAAATGCATTTCGATTCTCCCCACTGTTGCGCCCAAGCGGAACAGAAAATTTCTAATGAACTCCGCGCTGAGGCCACTCGCCGCTGGTGTGGTCTGATCCGCAAACTTTGTAGTGAAGCTAGTGAAACTTCAGCAAATTAACTTAGCCCGTTTCATTTTTCTGTGTTCTCTGTGAGGAAGAGGGGGAACACAATGAAACAGGGACTTGCTAAAAACAGTTCGGCGGAAATCTAAATTCTTGTATTTTGTGTAAAGTTTTGGACGGATTCTGTTGCTCATCGTGTGTCATTCTTTTTTCTAACTATATCTATAAAAAAAATGATACTCAATGAAGCATTCACCGTACCTGTCAATATTTTTGATAGGTATAGGACCGTACCGTACCTGTCAATATTTTTGATATGTATAGGTCCGTAAACTGTTTCAATCCGACTTTTAGACACATGTTTCAACATACTGCTAAACCGAACGCTACTATAGCATTTTTACAGAGTCTGGTTCGGTTAACAATTCAGTCTAAAATTAAGTATAGGAATATTTTTCTTTGTTGCAAAAGAATCATCGCTTGTTTGGTGTAGATTTCTTTTTTATAACTGAAAGTAAACCTGTGTATTAGGGTTGCCTCTTAGTACGATTTAAATCATGCTTCCGGATATAAACTCAAAATGATTCATAACTTCGGTAGCATTTTTTGCACTGTTACCAAGTGTATTATTTCAATTGACAATATGCGTTAGGGCAATATGAATCACTGGACTACAGATTTACAACGACACACAGTAAACACAAACGTCCATTCGCGTACTTTTCTACTGTGAACGATTCACGGATCACAAATTTTTATTATTTCTTCAGGTTCCTTTCCATTACGAACGTGGATGCATTCAGCGTCTGTGACTAATTCATAAATGGTAGAGCACAGCAATCAGTAACCTTTTTTGCAGGTTTTATTTGGCAAATCCAAATTTCGGCTTGTGCCTAGCCATTATCAATGCACTATTTTCTACTCCTAATGCATGTCAGTTCCCTGCTGTTCGGGCGTCAGTCACAGTTCTTTGAATATTTCTGTATCAGACATACAGTTTACCTTTATTATACAGTAGTATTCAAAGAAATGTGACTGACGCCCGAAGAACTGGGAACTGACATGCATCGAGACTAGAAAATAGTGCACTGATAATGGCTAGGCACTAGCCGAAATCTGGATCTGCCAAATAAAACCTATAAAAAAGAACGACTGATAGCTGAGCTCTAATCATTTATAAATTATTATTTCTTGATAATATACGGAATTTTTAAGGCAAACAATTGGCAGGCACTGGCTTGGACTTAAATAATTTATATTTACATCCTCAGCGATACTCTGCAAATCACACTTAAGTGCCTGGCAGAGGGCTCACCGAAACACCTTCACAATAATTCTCTAGTGTTCCAATCTCGCACAGCGCGCGGAAAAAACGAACAACTATATCTTTCCGTACGAGCTCTGATTTCCCTTATTTTATTATGATGACCGTTTCTCTTTATACAGGTCAGCGTCAACAAAACATTTTCTTATTCGGAGGGGAAAGTTGGAGATTGAAATTTCATGAGAAGATTCCGCCGCAACGACAAACGCCTTTGTTTCAACGAATCCACCCCAAATATTGTATCATGTCCGTGACACTCAGTTCCCTATTTCTGATAATACAAAACGTGCTGCCTTTGTATGAACTTTCTCGATGTACTCCGTTAATCTTATCTGGCAAAGTTCCAACTCTGCGCAGCAGTACTTCAAAAGAAGACGGACAAGCGTACTGTCGCAGTCTCTTTAGTAGATGCGTTGCATTTTCTTAAGCGTTCTACCAATAAAACGCAGTCTTTGCTTCGCCTTCCCGCAACATTTTCTGTGCGTTCTTTTCAATTGAAATAGTTCGTAATTGCAATTCCTAGGCATTTAGCTGAATTTACGACCTCCAGATTTGACTACTTTATCGTGTAACCGAAGTTTAACGGATTTCTTTTAGCGCTCATGTGAATACCTCACACTTTTCATTATTTAGGGCCAATTGCTAATTTTCGCAACATACAGATATCTTTTATAAATCGTTTTACAATTTGTTTTGATCTTCTGAGGACTTTACTGGGCGACAATTGACAGCATCCACTGCAAAAAAACCTACGACGTCTGCTCAAATTGTCTCCTGAATCGTTTATGTAGATAAGGAACAGCAGAGAGGCCTATAACACTGCCTTGGAGAACACCAGAAATCACTTCTGTTTTACTCGATGACTTTCCGTCAATTAGGCTACTATGAACTGTGACCTCTCTGGCAGGAAACCACGAACCCAGTCATAACTGAGATTGTAATCCATAAGCACGTAATTTGACTACAAGCCGCTTGTGAGGTACAGTGTCAAAAGCCTTCTGGGAATTCCTTGTCAATATCACTCAACACTTCGTGTGAGTAAAGAGCTAGTTGTGTTTCACAAGAACGATTTTTCCTAAATCCGTGTTGGCTGTTTGTTAATAGACAGTTCTCCTCCAGATAATTCATAATGTTTCAACACAAATATGTTCCAAAATCCTGCTGCAAATCGACGTTAATGGTATGAGCCTGTAATTTAGTGGATTACTCCTACTGCTTTTCTTCAATATTGGTGTGACCAGTACAACTTTCCAGCCTTTGGGAACGGATCTTTCGTCCAGCGTGCAGATTGTATATGATTGTTGAGTATGGAGCTGTTGCATTAGCATACTCTGAAAGAAACCTAACTGTTATACAGTCTGGACCAGAAGACTTGCTTTTATCAAGTGATTTAAGTTGCTTCACTACTCCGAGGATATGTACTACTAAGTTACACATGTTAGCAGTTATTCTTCATTCGAATTCTGGAACATTTACTTCCTCTTCTTTGGTGAAGAAATTTCGGAAGGCTGTGTTTAGTAATCTCTGATTAGCAGCACTGTCATCGATAGTATTTATATCACTATCGCGCAGAAAAGGCATTGATTGTGTCTTGTCGCTAGCATACTTTACATAGGACATGAATCTCTCTGGATTTTCTGCCAGGTTTCAAGACAAAGTTTCGTTTTGAAAACTATTATAAGCATCTCGCATTGAACTCTGCACTAAATTTCGAGCTTTTGTAAAAGATCGCCAATCTTGGAGATTTTGCATTCGTTTATAATTAGCATGCTCTTTTAGTTCTTTCTGCAACAGTATTCTGACCCGTTTTATGCACCAAGTGGGATCAGCTCCGTCGTTTGTTGATTTATTTGGTATGAATCTCTCAATTGCTGCCGATACTATTTCTTTAAATTCAAGCCACCTCTGGTCTGCACCTACCGGTACATTGTTAAATTGGAAGGCGTCAAGTGATTTTTTATCTGCTGTTTTGAATAGGTGTATTTTTCGTTTATTTTTCGAGGACTTGGGAGTTACAATTTTCAGTCTCGCTACGGCAACCCTGCGTGCACTAATCCCCGTATCCGTTTTGATGCTCGTTATTAGCTCAGGATTATTTGTTGCTAAGAGGTCAAGTGGGTTTTCACAAACGTTCACTATTCGAGTGGGCTCATGAAGTTACTGCTCGAAATAATTTTTGGGGAGTGCGTTTAGCACAATTTCGGACGGTGTTTTTTGCGTACTTCAGGATTTAAACAAATATTTTCGACAACATATCGCGGGTAAATTGAAGTCACCACCAACTATAATTGTACGAGTCGGGTACGTATTTGAAATTAGACAAGTTTTCTTTGAACCTTTCAGCAGTTGTATAAATTATCTGAGTTGGGAGGTCGGGAAAAGGATCCAATTATTGTTTTATTCCGGTTTCTAAGATGACCTCTCCCATAAGAATCACAGAAACTATCTACTCCAATTTCACTACAAGATAAACTACTTCTAACAGCAACAAATACGCCACCGCCAACTGTGATTAGCCTATCCTTTTTTAACATCGTTAGGTACTCCGCAAAAATTTTTGCTGAACTTATCTGCGGTTTTAGCTAGCTTTCAGTGCTTATAAAGATTTGATCATCATTACTTCTTTCTATTCGCGCTTGGAGCTCTGGTACCTTCCCAACACAGCTACGACTATTTACCACTGTTATACCGATGGTTCCTGGAACTACGTTCTCCCTGTGTTCAACCTGCACGCTTTGAGACTGAAGTCCTTTTGGTGTTTCCCTGAGACCCTCTAACCTAAAAAACCGCCCACTCTACGCCACACAGCCCCTGCTGCCTGTGTAGCCGTCTCCTGCTTGTAGTGGACTTATGATCTATTTAGCGGAATTTAAACAGAGTAACGGACACATTCACACGTCAAACATTTTATTTTATTCTTGTCATCAAGGTAAATAAAATTTCATTATCTGAAAGCGCAAATGCCTTGCGATTCACTAACATTACACATTAGAAATGTTGGAGTGTTTTAGGATTCTAATGAAATCCATATTTAAAGTATCAGAAATACAGGTCAGGCCGGGATAGTAACTAGAGAAAGTAGTTATACACCAGCAATAATAATAATAATAATAAGAAGAAGAAGAAGAAGAAGAAGAAATGTCCCAAAAATTTATTCCTGTTTTGCCCTCTGTAACACACTAAACATTTTCAGTTGTACAGGTGTAACTCGCTCTTTTTCGGGAAAAAGGCGGTTTAATTCCAGAAACAGAAAAAAATGATTTACCAACAGCCGTATGATTTGTAGAAGTTCATTTTATTTTATGAACTTCTGTGTGCCACCAGTTTCGGCATTACATTGATGCCATCTTCAGGCCCCACTCGTCATAGTCGTAAAATCGCTATACACGGAAGGAGCCATCTAACTGAATCCGTGAATTAATCGTCCTGCAACAGCTCTTAGTGGCCAGGTGACACAGACTGAATGAGGCACAGAAGCGGAAACCGGATATCATGGTCTGGGTTAAAATTCTATCTCATCTCCATTGCACCAAAAAGATCAAAAAAGTGTGTTCGTGGAGTAGGGAGGGGATGGGACAGGTGGAAGAGAGGAGGCAAAGCAACAGATGCGTTCTGGGAACAGGGAAAAGAACCACCATAAGGTAGTGTCGATGTAAATTAAGATGTCGATGAAGTGTCCAAAGTCCAAGTCCCAACCGAACAGTCCCGAGATTAAATATTAACTCTGACTCAAGTTAAAGTTCCTGAATGACAGTTCAACATTAAAGTTCCAGTATGACGAAAACTTTTTCAAGTTGAGTGTATTGTTAATGAAAACAAATTCTGTACAAGTCCACTCACAGATGGACTAACATAAAACTTAGCACCATCACTGCGCTGGCTCCAAAGTGAGTTCATGATTGATGGAATGCGACTCACTTGGCTCCTGGGGCAGAAAGCCCTCTCGGAATGAACAGCTGCACAGGGTCGATTCATTAGCCTAAACAGAGTCCCAGTGCCAGGATACATACTGCTCTCTTTCCAGTCACGTGGCTCCCACAAGGAAGAGGTCCATGGGGCCACCGACCTCTGACGGCACTTGGGTAGCCGTCTGGTGGCCGTCGAAACATAGCAGCCATCATGTGCCAGCTGCCTTGTTAACTCCACTGTGTTGTGTTGCTGGTCGAGTAGGGGTAAGCAACCGACACAGCATTTCTAATTGAGTGAAATAATTTTCTGTGGGAAGTGGAAATATTATGAACTATATTGCTGCATAATTTTGTTCTCTCACAATTTCAAACAAGCTGCAAGAGAAGAATGCATGGTTCAAATCTCTGACTGCCTCCTTGTCACAGTCACAGGGATGTGCTGTACTCATGTTGATTCTGCATAAGTGAAATGGAAACGATCCTTGTCCAAACCTTATCCAGATAATTGTGGTGATAATTTGTTTTGACACGTTACGATCTTTAAACCAGGTCTGGGCCGGAATGATAGGCTGCACCTCCACATAATGCCTTTCCCAAATGAATTTGGACATGTTATGTTGATCTTGTTGCTCAGTCATGATTCTGGATGCCAGACAGACACGAAAATCTTTGTATGTAAGCTTTACAATCAGCTGCCAAAGTCATGAGACACCTACTATTATCGTGTCTGATCTTCTTTTGGCTGGCATAGTGAAGAAACTCAATATGGCATATACTCCACAAGTCGTTGGCGTCCTCTGCGAAATGCTGAGTCATACTGCCTCTACAGTCATCCACAGCTGCGAAAGTGCTGCTGGTGCAGGATTTTGTGCACAAACTGACCTCTCGATTATGTCCCATAAATGTTCGATGGGATTCATATTGTGTGATCTCGGTGGCTATATCATTCGCTCAAATTATCTAGTACGTTCTTCAGATCAATTGCGAACAATCGTGGCTCAGTGACATGGCGCAGTGCACATAGTCTATAAATATTCCATCTTCATTTGGGAACGTGGTCCCTGTAGACGAACGTAACCATTTCCAGTCAATGACCAATTCAGTTGGAGCGGACGAGTTGAATTCCACGTAAACACAGTCCACACCACTATGGAGCAACCGCCAACTTGCACAGAGCCTTGTTGACAACTTGGGTCCACGGCGTCGTGCAGTGTGCGCCAGACTCGAACCCTATCATCAGCTCTTACCAAATGAAATCGGAATTCATCTAACCAGCCTACGGTTTTCCGGTCCAAGCGAAAAGTCACGAGTTCAGACGAGAAGCTGCAGGCGATGTCGTGCTATTAGCAAAGGTGCTCGCGTCAGTCGTCTGCTGCCATAGCCCATTAACGCCAAATTTCTCCGCACTGTCCTAAAAGATACATTCGTTGTACATCCCACATTGATTTCTGTTGCACTAGCAACTCGACGCAAACGCCGCTGTTCTCGGTCGTCAAGTGAAGACCGTCGGCCACTGCGTCGTCTGTGGTGAGAGGTAACGCCTGAAAATCGATATTCTCGGCACTTTCTTGATACTGTGTACCTGACGATTTCCGAAATGGAATGTCACATGCGTCTAGCTCCAACTACCATTCCGCGTTCGAAGTCTTTTGATTCCCATCGTGCGGTCATCGTCACGTCGGAAATCTTTTGACAGAATCACCTGAGTACAAATAATAGCTCAGCCAGTGCACTGCCCTTTTGCACCTTGTAAGCGCTAGTGTCACTATGTGTATAGTACCTCAGTGTGCTCTTATCAGAACATATCCCATTTGACACTGCCTGCTTTGTCAGCCAGCTTTCTCATTATAGGTAAAACGAATGTGGATTTTAACGGCAAACTACTTTCCTGTCTCACTGCGATTTCTAAAATGTAAGCTACTGTATTATTCTTATAATGATGTAGTTCTTTGTGTTACACTCCAACAATTTGTAAGAAGGGGGATCCCTCGCATCCTCGCTATCACAGCAGACAGCACTCAGAAAAAACACAATTTCGCTGCTATCGTGCAAACAAAAACGACAACTCGTAACAAGGGAGCCGCACAAGGAGAGGTCCCCACGGGTAAGATCGACCTTCTCAAAATCATCTACAGTATAGGTGTAGATAAGTGCCCGAAGCATTGAGTCCTCTCGGGCGCTGTCTGTTTTTTTAATCATCATGAAAATGATGAATTATTTTTTTATTCAGTTATTTGGTTTAAATATATATTTTTCGTTTCTAATCCTTTTCGCGTCATTTTAATTATCTCATTAATATCTTCATTTGCTCTTATTTCGTCTTCAAATGGCTCTGAGCACTATGAGACTTAACATCTGAGGTCATCAGTCCCCTAGAACTTAGAACTACTTAAACCTAACTAACCTAAGGACATCAAACACATCCATGCCCGAGGCAGGATTCGAACCTGCGACCGTAGCAGTCGCGCGGTTCCGGACTAAAGCGCCTAGAACCGCTCGGCCACAGCGGCCGGCTATTTCGTCTTCCTTCTTTTTTATTTCGAAGGTTTGCCCATACGATTTTAATTTTTCATTGATTTGTTATGTCCTTGGTGCGAGAAGAAATTAAATTTTAAATGTTTCTATGAGAATTACTATTCAGAAAAGTATATCTTGTAGCGTAAAATAATTTTTTGTGACAATGTACAGCCAATATAAGTAGATTATTTAGTCTTTTGTTGTTTATTCTCTTGATTGTTAGTTTTTAACGTTTAAATATTCCAATTGGTAAATGAAAATAATCAAAAGCACATGAGCAAATACTCCAAATGAAAAGTAATACAGGGACCAAAAGTTAGAGCAAACAAAAATGTTTATAGGATAATTAAAAATTACGCAGGAAAGGATTAGAAACGAAATAATTTATGTTTAAAACAATTAATTGACTGTAAATAACGATCACAGTCATGTTGGTGATGATTTTTTTTTAAAGTTTAGCATCTGATGGGACTCGAATCCGGAACCTTCAGCAGACCAGTTGAATAACTTAAACACTAATCTACGGCGTCATTTTCAAAATCAGAGTTATTTTTAAAGCTCTATTGGGCCACGAGAGAACTTTTTTCGTCGATCGCTCGCAAATCAGGGTACACCACAGTGCAGGTGTGATGCCTGGGACCCCAACGCAAGTCGATCCCCTTCCCTGTGGACCTCCCTGGCCAGTATAAGCATAACGCAACAGGGGCGCTGTAGCAGACTCACTTGCCGCGAGTAGTCGATTGAGACAAGCGAGTCGCTCGTGTAAAAAGGAGCTTAAACAGTGGAGCAAGGCCGACCGTTCCGTCACTCCCACTCCTGACAGGACGTGCCGCGAAGCTGAGGAAAGCCGCGCGCGAAAGCAACCGCACGCGCTCTGCCGGAGTGGGGACGATTCGCGCCGTATTATTCGGCGGCAGTACCGTGAATTGGGCCCCGCTCAGCCGATGAGCGGACGAGCCGCGCCGGCTGGCGCCATTACGGGCGCGGCAAAAAGCGCAAAACCCGGGCACTGCCCAGACACGGCCCCTCCTCTGCCCTGCAGACAGTCCACAGGCCGGCAAGAAAAAGGAGGCCGGGGGGAAAAAAGGAGAAAGAAACGACCGGAACGCGAACGACAATCTCGTATTTATTAAAAATTATCGTGCGCCAGTTTCTGTCTCTCTACTCTTATTTCGGGCGTATGAGCTCACCTGGAGGGAAAGACGAGTAGCAAGTAGCGGGGCGGCGCGGCGGATATTTAAATTTTTATTCGCGGTAATAGCGGGCTGGGAGCGCGGCCGCAGCCGGTCATCTACCGGTAGCCGCGCGGGACGGAGGCTGTAATCTGGCCACACCTGCAATCTGCCCGCCGCCGCCACCGGGATTATTGTGATCGGCGGCGCCGGCCGGCTGCCGGCGGCTCCGCATTCCTGCGCCGCTGTTCACACACCATCCCACCCCACCCCACCCCATCACATCCCGTCCCGTCCCATCCCATCCGACGGCTACCGCGCACCGCCGCGCACGCTCCCTCCGTCACAACTCGTTCCGCCGCTGCTGGTCCAGCGGCCCTCTCTTCCTCACTTCACCTCACAGTTAGACTGATCAACACGGAGCAACTCACAGTCCCCAAAGGCTAGGGTTAAGATGCGCGTTCAACAACTAACTTGGCCGGACAGATGACAGGTAGTCACGTCTGGTGCGGCGAAAGGAAAACTTCTTCCCTTTGCCGTCTCCTTTTAAATTTCGCGTTTCAGCTGTAATTTGTACTCAGGTGTGAAAAGGTGTCCGACTTGATTATGGACGCAAGACGGGAATTAACAGATATTGAACGAGGAATGGTAATTCGAACCAGACGAGTGGGACAGTACATTTCGCAAGTCTTTGGGATATTTAATACTCCGAGATACACAGCGACAAGACTGTGCCGAGAATACCAGATTTGGGCCATTACCTCTCACCACGGACAACGTAGAGGCCGATGCCCTTCACTTAACAACAGAGAGCAGAGGCGTTTGAATCGAGTTGCCAGTGCTAATAGACAAGCAATGTGGGGCGTACGACAAACCTATCCGTTCGGACAGTGCGGGGAAATTTGGCTTTAATGTGCTATGGTAGCAGACGAAAGGCGAGCAAGTGCCTTTGCTAACAGCACGATATCGCCTGCAGTGCCTCTCCTGGGCTCGTGATCAAATCTGTTAGACCCCAGACGACTAGAAAGTCACGGCCTAATCAGATGAATCCCGATCTTGGTAATAGGTGGTGGCAGGGTTCGAGTGCGGCGCAGACACCACGAAGCCATGGACCCAAGCTGTCAACAAGGCACTGCGTGCAGGCTTTGTTTCATGGAAAGGACTGGCTCCTCTGGTCCAACTGAACTACTTGGCGACCATTTGCAGCCACTCATGGACTTCAAAAAACGATGGAATTTTTATGGACGACAATGGGCCATGTCAGAGGACCACAATCGTTAGCGATTGCTATCAAGAACATTCAGAACAATTCGAGCGATTAATTTGGCCACCCAGACCACTCAATATGAATCACATACAACATTTATGGGACATCATTCCGAGGTCAGTTAATGCACAAAATCCTGCATCGGCAACACTTTCGCAATTATGAACGGCTATAGAGGCAGCATCGCTCAATATTTCTGCAGAAATTTTCCACAGGTTTGTTGAGTAACATGTGGAAGGGCTAGACTCAAAAATCCATTCCACGTCGAGTTGTTGCACTACACCGGGCAAAAGGAGACCCGACACGATAGGAGGAGGAATCCCATGATATCTATCTCCTTAGTGGAGGCATCCGTTGCATTGAAAAGCAGCTGACAGATTTAAAAACAAAGACGACGCCACGTCCAGAGAGAATCACAATTCTGTTTTACAGAGCGTACTCGTCGGCATTTCTTTCCTATTTAGCTTGCATAAGTGACTAGAAAAATGAGCATGTGACTCCCTACATAAGAACGGTAAAAGAAATAACCCCAAAACCACAGCCCAATACCAACTTCGGTTTTCTGATGAATTCCTGAGCATATTCTGTTCAAATATAACACATTTCTTGGACAGAGAAATACTTCTATGCACAAATCTACACAGATTTAGAACACACTGCGCCTACAAAACTCAACTTGCCCTTTCTCGAACGATATTCTGAGAACCATGCATTTGGGCAACAGGTAGACAGCATATTTTTTGCTTTCCGTAAAGCATTCTGAGCCGTGTCGGCTCCCTTTCCTTTTGCAAATTGTCCGCCTCGTCCCCATGATCTCACAGCCGCGGTATAGAGTGCGCTGTTTGTGTATGGGGGGGGGGGGGAGGCGTGGTGGTGGTTTCGCGATCGGGGAAGCGAGGCGTCGCCGTGTGGAGCAGTGAGCTGGCACCGGCGGTACTCGGGTGACGACGCCCCCTCTATCAGAGTTAAGGGGTCACGTGAACCGAATATGTGACGAGGCACACTGTCTTTGGGAAGTTTGTGTGTGTACAACTGCTTTCTGAGATCACGCCCTTTCTTAGTGTAGAGCTCACTCAAATCTTCGTAAATTGGTTAACTTGCTGTGTGGTAATCTAGTTGCGCATAGTAGCCGATTCCTAGCCGCAGAATTAAGTCCACTTGCTGCTTGTTCGTCTAGTGTGAATTTTGACTCCGAGAGCCGGCCGTTGTGGAAGAGCCGTCTAGGCGCTTCAGTCTGGAACCGCGCTGCTGCTGCGGTCGCAGGTTCGAGTGTGTGTGTGTGTGTGTGTGTGTGTGTGTGTGTGTGTGTGTGTGTGGTTTGAGGTTTTCGGGCGCTAAACAGCGTGGTCATCAGCGCCCAAACGCATAGAAACAGGAACACATGCAGTGAAGGGACGAAGACGGACACCGAACAAGGAGAACGGCTAAAAGACACAGACCTGACGCAGTTCCAAATCCTCACATACAGAGGCAAAACAAGAGGAGAAGAAACGCACTAAAAGAGGAAAGGAAACACAAGGAAAAGAGAACAGAAACCGAAGTGAAACAAGTAGTTAATCGTGACTGGCGGACCTCTCACCTAAAGCCTGGGTGAGCCAGTCACCCAGCAGCACATTAAAATCCTCTCCCTAAAATCCGAGGCAACAAATTGGACAGGACACAAAACCGTAAGACCTTAACCACAGTCGTTGCGTCGTCTTGCAAAATAGAGGGCAAATCCGGTGGTAAGGAAACCACCGCCCTCTGGTCAGAGAATAAAGGACAGTCAAGTAAAATGTGGCGGACCGTAATCTGGACGCCACAAGCACTGCAGATTGGGGGGTCCTCCCGCCGGAGTAAAAAACCGTGCGTTAAGGGACTGTGCCCGATGCGGAGGAGAGTGAGGAGAACCTCATCCCGCCTGCATGACCGGTAGGACGTACGCCATGGCCGCGTGGTGGCCTTGACCAGACGCAGCTTATTTTCACCGACTGCCAGCCACTCCTCTTCCCATTGACGCATAACACGAAAACGCAAAAGGGAGGTAACAGCATGGAGGGGGACGGCACATTCAACAACGTGAGGGAGGGAACATGCATCTTTGGCAGCCACATCCGCCAGTTCGTTTCCCCTAATTCCCACGTGCCCCGGCACCCAGCAGAAAGAAACCTCCTTCCCCTGCCGTTGCAGGTGGAGTAGGGCATCATGGATGTTCTGGACGACCGTATCCGCTGGGTACAAGTGTTGCATGGTCTGAAGGGCACTCAGGGAGTCAGAACAGATGAGAAACTTCAGACTGGGAACACATCTCATCTGCTCCAATGCCCGCAAGATCGCAAACAATTCGGCATCAAAGATGGTAAACGCTGCAGGAAGCCGTAACTTGACGACTCGATCAGGGAAAACAACAGCACAACCAACCGAGTCCCCCTGTTTAGAGCCATCCGTAAATACTGGTACATGGTCGGGATGCTGGTTCAAAATATCATAAAATAAGGAGGTAAAAACAAACGCAGGAGTGCAGCTCCTCCGGTACTCTGACAAGTCTACTCGTAAAAGGACGCTGGGCCTCTGGAGCAACCAGGATGGCAGACGGGTAAAACCCTGGAGTTGGGGTGCCACACGCTCCACACCAAGGGACTCAAGCAAATGCTTGGCACGAACCCCAAATGGTCTCGTTGCCCTTGGGCGACTGGAAAAGAGACGTTCCACAGGCGGTCGGGCAACAGTAGGGTATGCAGTGGAGGTAGGACAGGCAAGGAATTGACACACCCGTCGCACCATGAGGAGTTTCCGACGGATGGCGAGCGGCGGTTCCCCTGCCTCAGCATACAGGCTGGGGATGGGACTGGTACGGAAGGCACCAGTAGCCAGCCTGATACCCTCATGGTATACTGCGTCAAGAATCTTCAGATACGAAGGCCTCGCTGACCCATACACAGTGCATCCATAGTCAAGACGCGACCGGACGAAAGCCCTATAAAACTGCAGCAGACGCGCCCGATCTGCTCCCCAGGACCGATGGCTCAGACACTTCAAAATATTCAGCGCCTTCAGGGCCCGCACCTTGAGGTCTTTAAGGTGCGGCAACCACGACAACTTAGAATCAATAGTGAGGCCCAGGAACCTCACAGTGTCCCTAAAAGGAAGAATGGTGCCCCTCAGACGCAATTCAGAGGAGGTAAAAGCACGTCGAGAACGATTAAAATGAACACACACACATTTGTCTGCAGAAAAGGTAAAACCCGTCTTCGCAGTCCATGCATCTAATCGCTTTATCGTAAGCTGCAGCTGCCGACTAGCAGTGACAAGACTGGAGGAAGAACAGAAAACAGCAAAATCGTCCACAAACAAGGAGCACTGGGCAGGACTCCGGATAGTGGACGTGATACTGTTAATGGCGACGGCAAAGAGGGTGACACTTAAAACTTTCCCAGAGGAACACCATTCTCCTGCACGTACAAATCAGATAACACATTACCAACCCGGTTCGAAAGAGGCGGCGGGAAAGAAAGGACCGAATGAAGATGGGGAGATGGCCACGAAAGCCCCACTGATGGAGTTGATTGAGGATAAGGCGGCGCCAAGTAGTGTCATACGCCTTATTAATGTCAAAGAATACACCTAGACAATGCTGGTTACGTAGGAAGGCCTGCTGGATGGCCGCCTCAAGCAGGGTCAAGTTGTCTATAGTTGAACGACATCTCCGAAAGCCACACTGAGAGTGGCTAAGGAGCTGCCTGGTCTCGAGTAGCCAAACCAGGCGACGGTTGACCATGCGTTCCAATGTCTTCCCGACACAGCTCATCAAAGCAATACTCCGATAACTACTAGGATGCATTTGGTCTTTTCCCGGTTTGAGGAGGGGAATCAAAATCGCCTCCCTCCACGAGTCAGGAAACGTGCCGGATGACCATATCATATTAAAACAATTCAGGAGAACTTCCTTGGATGGCAGCAACAAGTGCTGCAGCATGCTGTACAGGATTTGATCATCACCTGGCGTAGTATCATGAGCCACAGACACCGCCGAATCCAGTTCCCACATTGTGAAGGGGCAGTTGTAGGGTTCAGAATTTGGAGACCGGAAGTCCAAGTGATCCCTCTCGATGGTAGTGCGGTAGCGGCAGAAATCTGGATCACAGTTAATAGTGGCAGTAGATTCCGCAAAATACATGGCCAGTGTTTGGGCAATGTCTCTCGGCGCCGTGAGTAGACAACCCTGATGCAGCAATGCCGTGACAGGTAGTTGGCTGCGTTTCCCGGAAATCCTCCTGATGGCTTCCCATACTTTTGTAGAACTAGTGGAGCGGGAGATGGAGTTCAGGAACGATTGCCATGACCGTCGTTTACTCTCTTTAATCACTCGACGCGCTTTGGCTCTTGCCACCCGAAAGGCCGCAAGATTGTCAGCTGAGGGACGGCACTTGAAGCGGCGCAGAGCTGCACGGCGGGCTCGGATGGCTGAGCGGCACTCAGTGTTCCACCAAGGGACAGGGCGCCTCTTGGGATGACTTGAGGACCGTGGGATCGACAATTCAGCAGCATGGGAGATCACGGCTGTAACATGGTCGACCCATTCGTGGACGCTGGCACGGTGTTCCAAAACAGCTAAATCGCTGAAAAATGTCCAGTCAGCTCTGCAGAGGTGCCACCTGGGTGGCACTGGTAATGCCACAGTCTCATCCAGGAGGCGAATCCAAAGGGGGAAGTGGTCACTAGAATGGAGGTCAGCGGCAACCTCCCACAGAGCAGAATCCGCGAGTGCTGGAGAGCAAAAGGAAAGGTCAATAGCTGACGACGACCCAGAAGCAGTACAGAAATGAGTGGGAGCACCAGAGTTGAGGATGCACAGTTCTTCGGATGCCATGAGGCTTTCCAGAATGCCACCCCTGGGGCAAGTAGTCGTAGAGCCCCATAAGACATTATGAGCATTGAAGTCCCCCAGAAGGAGAAATGGGCGGGGGAGTTGGGTAATAAGGTCTGTGAGAGCCTCAGAGTCTATTGCATCCTGAGGTGGTAAGTAAACGGAACAGATTGTGAGCCTCCGCCCCACAAGAAGGTCAACTGCAACTGCTTGCAAGTCCGTAACGAGAGGGAGCTCAGATGAGTGGTCCATGTCATGGACAAAAACTGCAACACCACCCTTTGCCCTTTCCCCCATCAGATCATCTTTTCTTTACACGGTATAGCCCCGTAAAGAAGGAGCATCAGTAGCCCGGAAATGTGTCTCTTGGAGACATAAGCACAAGGGGCCGAATCCTGCCTCGGGCATGGATGTGTGTGCTGTCCTTAGGTTGGTTGAGTTTAAGTAGTTCTAAGTCTAGAGGACTGATTACCTCAAAAGTTAAGTCCCATAGTGCTCAGAGCCATTTGATTTGACTCCAAGACACCCTCTTCTTGTCTGAAAGCCTCTCTCGTTCCCGGTAACTTTATAAATAGGAGAGGAGTCGAGTTGAGTTGCACATTTCTGCCTATTTAGGTTTTTTAGCCCAAGTTCGGCAGTAATTCTGGAATTATTGTTTTATTCTACTACCTTGTTTTGTGATACCCACAGGGCGTATGTACTGTAACACGTTTACTCGCCTTCAGCCATCTCGCCGAGCAGTGTAACTGCGGCAGTGTTGAGCGTGCAGCGGTGGCCTGGACGTTGACGCTGGACAGATTAAAGGCGCGTCTTGGACAGTGTCGTATGGCGCTTTATGGTATGGTATGGTATGGTATGGCGCTTTCACGTAGTGCCTTTGCAGTTGTGCTTGTACAGGCCACGCCGGCCTGCATCATCTCCGGCGAAATCGCCGCTCGCTAAGTTATGTAATTGTAATCTATTAACTGTTTCATGTAACTACTGTTTTCTTCATTGGAAAGGTCTAAGCGGTCAATGGAGGTCGTCGCTCGCTACCTTACGTAAATGCAATCTGGTAATTATGTAACGGCTGTTTATCTCATCCTAAGGGTCTAAGCGGCCAGTTATGCTATGCCAGTTTCGTACTCCTCGTTTTAACAGTATAATATGTTTTTAAACTTGCCCAACTTCTTTTAAATTACTATGTTGTATACTGCTCATTCTTTTAGTTTAGTAGTTTATTTTCCTTTCATGGTGGAGCTGTAAACGGAACTGGCTTTTGGTACACGGCGCTTGGTTTGGCCACAGTTGACCGTATTTAGTAGTCGCGGTACCTAGATGCAAACAGACTGTTCTTAGTTATTCCTTATTTTGTCAGTTTATCGCCCTGTTGGGTTCTATTTATTGTTTGGTTTCATCAGTCAAATATTGTAAGAGGAAAAGTATATAACCTGGATTGCGTGGATTAAACCTTGTGCTTAAGGGATTTATCTCTGCCGAACATTCCGGCCGCCGTTGTTCACTCAGACCGCTCTCGCGCGTGTTAGAGTTCCTTGATACTGTTTTTAAGGAAAAAGGCCGCAGCGCTAAATATTAAACTTGTTCATCCACTCGTTGAATTCTAAGGTTAGCTACGGTGCCGGAATTTATTTATCGCTAGAGATACAGAAGCAGCGCCTAGTCCTGACATTCCGTATTTTTTTTCCCCTAATTCTAAAATTCAGGCCACTGCGCCTTAGCTTTATGGTTGCTTGAGTGCTGAGTCAGCCCAGTGGAGCAAGTTTGTAATGTTCTTGTCAAATGTTATGGAGAACTGCATTTGACTTATTTGCGCCCGTTACTGTTCTCCCAAGCTGAGCCCTTTGTCAAAATACATACAATCTGTGGTTTAAATGATAAAATTTGGTCGTTATCTGACATTAGAGATTTCTAGTTTTATGGGCTATGAAGAACTATAATTTGACAAAAAGGCCCTGTTTCATTTTGCAACTGTTGTTGTTATCCAAACTGTTGTTCCCTTTTTACTCACTGTTTAATGTAATTGCTGCTGATCTCTGGAATTGTATGTTAGTACATATAGTGTTTTTTAATGGTAATAAAGTTTGTAAAATGGTGTACGATATGTACTTAAAAAACCCCGGCCCAGTCCTTTCGCGTGTTTGATTTTGGGTTAAGTTGCACTCCGAAAGGCAAGATTTCACGTTTGTCACACTGCCACGCGAGGGTCCGAGCACACGGAGTAGTTTCTCAGTTATGTGGGTGGGTCGACTACTTAAGTAACAAAACCCAATACGTTGTCCTGGACAGCGAGTGTTCAACGCTCACAGATAAGGATGTTGTCAGCACTGTCTCAGGGAAGTGCGACTGTTCTCCTCTGCATACGGAAACGATGTGAGCAGCAATGTGCAGCTTTCGCAAATGACACCGTCGTGTACGGGAAAACGTTCGTTGGATGCCTGTAGGCTGATGAATGATGAGGTGGACAGAATTTCTATTTGGTGTTATCGATGGCAACTTGTTATGAATGTGGAATACTGTAGGTTAATGGAGACGAGTAGGAAAAACGATTATGCGATGTTCAAATGCATTATTATTGATGTGCTGCTTGACTCAGGCGTGTCGATTAAATACATAGCTATAACGTTCGAAAGCGACATGAAACAGAACGTGCACGAAAGGCAGGTTGTAGGGGAGGGAATGACCATTTCAGTTTAAAGTGAAACTTGTAGGAAAGTGCGGTTCATTTATAAAGGATACCGCATATAGAGCACTAGTGCAACCCATTCTTCAATGCGGCTCGAGTGTTTGGGATCTTCACCAGAAGCAGTTCAGAGGTGTGCAACTAGATTTGTGACCGGTATGTCCCGTCAACACGCAGGTATTATTGTACTGCTCCATGAACCCAAATGCTAATTCCAGGAGGGAAGCAGACATTATTTTCATCAAATACTGTTCTGAAACTTTAGAGAAACAGCGTCTGCGACACATTACAGCCCTTCGCCATGGTGGCTTGTGGAGCATGTGAGTATAGATAATCGTACAGGTGCAAAAAGAAAAATGTGTATGCATGCAGATGACGCAGTCAGAAATCAAACTCCAGTACACACTCTTAAGTAGGCGAACAATGTAACGGAGACTATAAAACTACAATGGTATGAAAAATGTTTCTCAGCCTGTCACTGAAGGCGGAGTTATTTATTTAGAAAAGTGTGAAAGATATCTGATTCCCATGTGTTATTTCGAAAAGGCTGATAGTATGTACAACAACCTGAAATCTCAAGATATCAGTCGATCCGCACACGTGAAGTTCGATACATTTACATAATTATTTATTTAAAGCCTGCGACTCAATTAATCGCATTGACGTGTTCAATGTGGTATGTGAACATGGTGTGGAGGTGTGGATACCAAAGTAACAAACTCAATCTGGTAAGATATTCGATACACTGCAGAAAGATATCACGGAATAAACGTGGGAACAAAAAGGAAACATCAGTATCAAATGTCTTCTGATGATGATCTGATAATTTAAACATCTTGTCTAGGCAGGTATCAGCACACACATACTGTAGGAAACACAAATGCTGACTCCAAAGCAATTTATTTACCGACTGGTTTCAGTCCAGGAGCATGTTCACGGTCGTCAAATATGGAACTATAAAACCAGTATTACATATTATACATTTTTCGAAAGCCATGATACTTAATTTAAGTAAGCATACCGATAACTATGCGAAATGAAGACATTAAACAGGCTCAATGCCTTGATTTGTAGGTATCAGACTTGCGATGCCTCATTAAGAAATAGTCTTACAATATATATGAAAATAACTTAAAAAAAAAAAAACTTTAACAGCCTCTTAGATATACTGTGAAACGCTTCTGACCTCAGGGGTACGATTCGGAATACTGGAGTACATTATTGTTTTTCAATGCAATGTCTAAACGATTTGTAATTTCTGAAAGCCAACCCCCCACCCCCAAAACAGTCGTACAGTGATTCATACCCGATGACTAACACTTCTTCCCACAACAAAATATATGGCTTGTTGAATGTATGTTGAACGTAGTACAGCGATGAAAACTTTAACTGGGCTAGCTTAAATTCAAACCACAAAAAATTCAAGCAGATAGTTCAAAACCGTGACTATTTGGGCAAAAGAACACAAAATACAGGTTGTGGTTTTTATACGTACCTAATTAGAATATTTTGTGATAATCACTTTGAAACTAGCGTTTACTTTTCACAATGCGCGGTTTGTAGCACACTTTTTCTGTCAGCCATTTTATATCTGAAAACAAGCGATCGGAAGCGAGGCTACTGTAACAACCTGTGTCAGCTGTTGTAGCACCGAATTATACTACTATTTCAGGTGGCTTACCATGACCGCCTCCTACATCACAATAGGTTAACTGATGCAGTGAAGTCACTGTAAAGTATTAAGAGAGCCCTCCACCCATGTATTTTGTTGTTGTTTAAAAAAATAGCAGGTAGCACTTCATCGGACAGTTATCACCGTCAGCGAGCACAAATGTAAATAGGAACGGACTAAGCAGCGGTCCATCAACTTACCTAGTAGTCTCTAAGAGTACTGCATGTAGTGAGTCCGTCCTCGCTCGTGCATTGCGCTCCTGTAACAGAGAAAACGTCACGTATGGTTTAACAGGCTGTTGAGCCACAAGTTTTGAGTTTGAGGGAAGAATTAACAATAGTCACGGAGAGCACCAAGCATAAACAAGCGTGTAATACGTTTCTGTTCGCGATATAAACAGTACTTGACAGTTGGGCTTTACAAAGTGACGGCATTTGTGAAAAAAGTGACGGCATTTGTGAAAAAAGTGTCGTCATTTGTGAAACAAGAAAAAGCCATGAAAAAGGAAGACAGTAAATATGACAACGCCATGTAACACTGTAAGCTGCTGTTAATAGTATCTATCAAGAAGCGGCCGGTTTCAGACAATGCCCATTTTCCAGTCTTGTAGTACAAACTTTATAAATATAGAGAATGCAGGTAAAACGTATTTACCAAATTGTAGCAAAAAGCAATATTTAGTTTTAAAATCATTCAAAGAACGTCTACGCTCAGTAGTACAGAAGTACCTATATCGTGCGATTTAAGTTGGAGGCAACTTTAACCTACGGTTTATAGCCGGCCGGAGATGCCGAGCGGTTAAAGGCGCTACAGTCTGGGACCGCACGACCGCTACGGTCGCAGGTTCGAATCCTGCCTCGGGCATGGATGTGTGTGATGTCCTTAGGTTAGTTAGGATTAAGTGGTTCTAAGTTCTAGGGGGCTTATGACCACAGCACTTGAGTCCCATAGTGCTCAGAGCCATTTGAACCTTCGGTTTATAGTGTACAGAGTTAAGTGTCTATGCATTCATTCATTCATTCATTGCAGATAATACCAACAGGCAGTTGTGTGAAATACTTTTGAACACGTTTTCTGAAATCTGTCTTGAGCAGCTGGTTCGTTACCCCTTACGCAACGGAAATATTTCAGACAATGTAACTACTAACAGGACTGACCTTATCGACGGCGTCAGTATAGGGACAGTGATTATTGATCATGATTCCACCACAGTTACAACAGTTAACATATCAATCAAGATGGTTACTAGAGTATTCCTGCTAGAAACGGCAGATAAGCAGTTGTTACCATCCCACTTAAACAATGAATGGACATCATTTAGTTCCAGTATGATGGGCAGAGAGGAATATGGGCAAAGTTTAAAAGCATTGTAAATTGTGTTCAGAAGAACTACACGCTGAGTAAGTGGATTAACACCCGAAAGACCCACCGTGGTTTAACAAGGAAATTCGGAAAATGCTGACGAAGAAAAAGCTATTGCACTCTTCGTTCAAAAGGGAACACGCAAATGACCCCTGTCAAAAGTTAGCAGAAATTCGTGCGGCTGTAAAAAGATAGATGGACGAAGCACACAACAACACCCGCCGTCGTACCTTAGCAAAAGATCTTTCAAAGAAACCGAGAAAATTCTGGTCCTACGTAAAATCGCTGGATGGGATTAAGGCTCCCACGTAGGAGTTTCAAGCAAACATATCACCGTTCGACCGTCGCAGACACTCGTGCATGGAGGACATAGTAATAGGCGTATATGGCGTAGAGAAGAAACTGCAAGAGTTAAAATCAATTAAGTCACGAGGTCTGGACGGAATCCCCATTCGGTTTTACAGCACTGGCCCCTTACTTAATTTGCATTCCAGAGAAAAGTCGCAAGCGGCTGAGAAAAAGCAAAGGTGACTGCTGTATATAAGTGTAGAAGCACGGACCTGCAAAATTACAGAGCAATATCCTGAACATCGTTTTGCAGCAGAAATCTGTAACATATTTTCAGTTCAAATACCAATGAATTTCCTCAGCACAGAAAAGCTTCTGTCCAAAATCGGCATGGATTTAGAAAGCCACACCCTTGTGAAATTCAGCTTGCTCTTTTCTCACATGATATCCTGCGAATCATGGATGAAGGGCAATAGGCAGAGTCCACATTCCTAGATTTCTGAAAAACGTCTGACACGGTGCCCTACAACAGTCTGGCGGGTTGGGGGGTGGGGAGGGGGAATGTGAGGGAGGCCACCCGGAACAGGTTCCCAGATATGGGAGTGCATCGAAGACTTCTGAAGTAATAGAGCCCAGGACGTTGTCCTCGAAGGCTGGTGTTCATCACAGACAAAGGTATCGTCAGGAGTGTCCCAGCAAACTATGATAGAAAACGTCTCTCTCTCTCTCTCTCTCTCTCTCTCTCTCTCTCTCTCTCTCTCTCTCTCTCGAATGATCTGAAGGACAGGTTGAGCAGCAATCTGCGGATGTCTACTGATGGCCCTGTGGCGTACGGGAAGGTGTCGTCGTTGAGTGACTGTAGGAGGAAAGAAGATAACTTAGACAAAATTTCTAGCTGGTGTGGTTAATGGCAGCTTGTTTTAAATACAGAAAAATGTAAGCTACTGCAGATAAGTAGAAAAAACAAACCCCTCATGTTCGAATACAGCATTAGTACTGTGCCACTTGACACATTCGCCTCGATTAAATATCTAGGTGTAACGTTGCAAAGCGATATGAAGTGGAACGAGCATGTAAGGAGTGTAGTAGGACAAGCGAATGGTCGAATTCGGATTATTGGGAGAGTTTTAGGAAAGTATGTACCATCCGTAAAGGAGACTGTGGATAAAACCCTAGGCTGATTCATTCGTGAGTACTGCTCGATTGCTGGGGATGCCACAAGGTCGGATTAAAGGAAGACGTCGAGGCAATTCAGAGGCGAGCTGCTACTTTTGTTATCGATAGGCTCGACCAGCACATGACTATTACGGATGTATTTCGGGAACTCTAATGGAAATCTCTGGAGGCCACGTTCTTTATGCGGAACACTATTGAGGAAATCTGGAGAACAGGCATTCGAAGTTGACTAGAATTACTCTACTACCGCCTGCGTACATTTCACGTAAGACCAAGAAGATAGTATTAGAGAAATTAAGGCTCACACGGGGGCCAATACACAGTCGTTTTTCCCTCCCTCTAATTGCGAGTAGCAGGGGAAAGGAAGGAAACGGTAGTGGTACAAGGTACCCTTCGCCATACAACATACAGTGACTCACAGAGAGAGTGTGTAAATGTACAGTTCGAGGTAACACCAGAAGTTACATTGGGTATCATCGTATTCCATCGTAAATTTTGCTGTTAACTCAAGCCGTGAATACTGCTTGTATTTTACGGTTTGAAACATACTTTTACACTTGCGTTCTCTCTATTTACGTTTGTACTATCGGAGATGGACAATGGTCTTTGACTGCAATCGGTAGCTTACAAAAAATATTTTTAACAGCAACTTAGGGTGTCATTCTAAGATTTATTAAAATGTGGAAGACTGATAAAAATATATAAAAAAAATCAGTAATTACGATGATGGTTACGTCAAATTGATACAAAGGGGCTCTACCGATACAGTGTGGTACATATCAGAAGCACAGCTACGTTGGAACCACAGAAAAGGTCTGCGACAGTCATCTTTCATCGGTCACTAAGCATTATCAAGAAGTCACTTACCTAGGGAAGATACATACTTTCAAACAAGGTTTCCTAAGCAAATTTTGGACCAAAACTTCCTATCCTAGCCACTAAAGTGAACTAACTCTTTGTTTTATAAACTACCACTAAACCTTCAGCATTCTTTTACTTTCCACTAAGATTAAGTTGTTCACTACTGGAAACAACACTATGTAATTTCCCAAATCCAGCACTTGATGACAGGTTCGACGAACTGACCATTAATACGTATGAAATAGGTAAACTGTCACGGAAATACAGCGAAATACTTAGTTTTCAATTATCCTCATCCCCAGTACAATATAAATAAGATCCTTGTTTGTCAAAGCTCAAAACTACAATCTTCACATATCAGCAATCTGCTCTCCTTCTTTTCTGCTTTGCAGATGGCCTTGAAACATGATCTTTAAAAGGACTGATCTTTAAATAATACAGGCAACATCATATTGGTATGAACTCACCACTATATTGAGCAAAATGAGATACAAGATACAGTCTTCCATGCAGATTCAATTTTCATCTTAGTGGATATGAATTTCTTGTCTACTGTGACAAATACACTACCTCCGGTGGTATGCATTTAAATTTTCCGCAAAGATCTCATTGCTATCAGTTTCAGGTGTTAACCAGCTTTCTGCGTTTGGCATGTGAGCTATTAGGAGCACTTCAAATTCTAGCATTTTACTGCAAATGCTTCTGCAGCTGATCACCAGGATTTCAATACTCTCAGCTGTGGAGGACATTGCTTTGGATCTTACACTGACACTTCTGTACCCGCTATCGTTATCTGGATGGGTGGAGAATCGCCTAAGGCAGAACAATCGCAGTCTCTGGTTCAGTCCTTTCACTCGATTTGAAACTATGGGCCACGGTCACCTCGGGGCACTGCTGAAAATTGTCATCTTCGTTGAAACTAAAGACTAGTATTTCTCAATCTCTTATGCCAGTCGCTGAAATGATCAAAATATGATCTCAAGAGTCCAGGCGGCACAGTTATATAAGCATCAGTTTCATAACTGGTCTCCATTCCGCATTGTCTCATTCTTCTTGTTGTGGGAATCCAAGTAATGTTGCTGACACTGGGTGATGAATTAGCTGGACTCCAATATAAGGATGTAGACAGTGTGGCGTGTGGAATTTGGATCGATCCAGGGAGTGTGCACGGATAGTCAACTGGTTAAGGCGACTGCTCGCGGTAAGCAGGAAATCAGGTTTCGAGTCCCCGTCCGACACGAATTTTCAGACGTCCCTAGTGGGTAGTAGATCTGTACCTAATATATTTCCAATTATCTCATACAAATACGGATCGTCAACAGTTTCTGATTTCTTTCAGGCATGTAAGAAATTTCCATATTTGTGGTATTAAGGACGATAATGGGTTTTCGCTATTACTATGATATAAGTAGTTTGTGCAGCAACATCATATTTAAGGAAATATTCAAAATTAAGATTCAACAGAAAAGTCAGCCACGCAAACAAGTATTAGTTTAAAGCTTTACATACCTAATTTGAATCCCGTGATTCTCTTTTACGTGAAGAGCAGCTTGTATTTTTTCTAAATTTTGTAATTCAGGAAATATCACAACTCAAAGATTTGTTACATAGATCACTTAAATATGAAAACGATAACTGTATCGTCCGCAGCTCGTGGTCGTGCGGTAGCGTTCTCGCTTCCCACGTCCGGGTTCCCGGGTTCGATTCCCGGCGGGGTCAGGGATTTTCTCTGCCTCGTGATGACTGGGTATTGTGTGCTGTCCTTAGGTTAGTTAGGATTAAGTAGTTCTAAGTTCTAGGGGACTTATGACCATAGATGTTGAGTCCCATAGTGCTCAGAGCCATTTGAACCTTTTTTGGTAACTATATCAGAAAAACATTATTTTGATCTCTATAAAAAAATCTGATAGGCTAGAAAAGTGCGAGCCTAAGAATCCACTTCGGTATATGGAACCTAATATTAATGCCAACTTAAGAATATACGGTTACTGAAAGTATTTTGATATTTTCCAAAAAGCTTCTCACGCCAGTTTATATGCGTTGTGCCGTAGTCAATCTCAGCTTAGCTTTCAATCACAGATGTTCTACAAAGTCAGTTTCCATTAAAATGTTGTCAAATAAAGCTGAAATAAACAGTGGGTATCGAGATGGGCAATTTTATTTGAATAAAATCCTGAACATTAGTATTTGCATCTGAATATACAGTATCAGGAACCTCAACACGACACTAGTAACTTCAATCACGAGAAGGCTGAATTCATATCAAGAAATGCATTTTTAAGTAAGTACACTTTCTTATAAAGGTTTGTGCTATATTCTCTCGTCAAAAGTAATTAAAAACGAAATTACGTTATCACTTGACGTGTGGCCTTGGTGGTGGTGAGAAAAATTAATTGCAATTCCTTGTAATAACTAACGTTGGATTTAGTTCCGTTGGAAAAAAAAACTTTCGAAAGCAAATAATTTTATCGATTTTAACAAAATACACAACTATTTAAAAAGTTGTAAAAATTAAATACACACATCAAAAACGTTTTTCATCACCCCGGTTCCCAGAACTCCTGAAGAAAGAAGTTGACTGTGGGCATTGTATCAGAGACACAGTCCCTTTGAGTGTTCAGAGATGTCACTAAACCCACCCAAAGATGTAAACAATCATGCATGAACAGTGCCTATAACACGGAGTTGGTCAGACAGCCGATCATTTCCAGTGATTCCACCAGGAAGGAGGTACACGGCTTGAGTTGTCTATAGTTCAACCATGCCTAGACGGTCAATACGGTCATTCGAAAGTGTCCGCATTGTTACTTTGTGCCAGGAAGGGCTCTCAAAAAGGCAAGTGTCCAGGCGTCTCGGAGTGAACTAAAGCGATGTTGTTCGGACATGGAGGAGATAGAGAGAGTCAGGAAATGTCGATGACATGCCTCACTCAGGCCGCCCAAAAGCTACTACTGTAGTGGATGACCGCTGGCTCCGGATTATGGCTCGGAGGAACCCTGACAGTAACGCCACCATGTTGAATAATGCTTTTCGTGCAGCCACAGGTCGTCGTGTAAGGACTCAAATTGTTTGCAATAGTCTGCGTGATGCGCAACTTCACTTCCGACGTCCATGGCGAGCTCCATTTTTGCAACCACGACACCATGCAACGCGGTACAGATGAGCCCAACAACACGCCGAATGGACCGCTCAGGATTGGCATCACGTTCTCTTCACTGAAGTGTGTCGCATACGCCTTCAACCAGACAATCGTCGGAGACGTGTTTGGAGGCAACCCGGTCAGGCTGAACGCCTTAGACATGCTGTCCAGCGTGTGCAGCAAGGTGGAGGTTCCCTGCTGTTTTGGGGTGGCATTACGTGGGGCCGACGTACACCGCTGGTGGTCACGGAAGGCGCCGTAACGGCTGTACGATACGAGAATGTCATCCTTCGACCGATAGTGCAACCGTATCGGCAGCATATTGGCGAGGCATTCGTCTTCATGGACGGCAATTCGCGCCCCCATCGTGCACATCTCGTGAATGACTTCCTTCAGAATAACGACATCGCTCGACTAGAGTGGCCAGCATGTTCTCCAGACATAAACGGTATCGAATATGTTTGGGTTAGATGGAAAAGGGCTGTTTATGAACGGCACCAACCACTCGGAGGGATCTACGCCGAATCGCCATTTAGGAGTGGGACAATATGGACCAACAGTGCCTTCATGATCTTGTGGATAATATGCCACGACGAATACAGACATGTATCAATGCAAGAGGACGTGCTACTGGGTATTAGAGGTACCGATGTGTACAGCAATCTGGATCACCACCTCTGAAGGTCTCGCTGTATGGTGGTACAACATGCAATGTGTGTTTTTCATGAGCAATAAAAAGGGCGGAAATGATGTTTATGTTGATCTCTATTCCAATTTTCTGTACAGGTTCTGGAACTCTCGGAACCGAGGTGATGCAAAACTTTTTTTGATGTATGTAATATAGCAGGACGAACTGACACTTGATTAAGATTACTGCGCAACATGTCCGAAGATCAGCAAACCAAAATTTCATTGATATTAATGCTATCTCTCAAGTGTGCCGAGAACTTCCCGCCAAGCTGTCGTGCGTAGATACGAAGACGTTTCTTGTTCCATTCTAGGAAAGATGCTGAGCAAGATTAAGCCAAGAAACGTCCATGAATGTCAACACCTGCTTCTAGACACTTCATCAGTCTGCGCTATCTTCCCTCGAGGAATACAAGCCATTCGCGTGCATTGTGTATTCCATAAGGGAACTCTGGACAAACCAGTACGGACACACCGCCGAAAGAGAGCGCCTCCTAATTATGCTGAACATAAATATGTAGGTTTGATGGAAATTTGCTCGAAAAAATGTTGCCACAGCTGCCTATTACAGAGCTATAAATATTTATAAACGAAGGGTTTACGGAACGGACCAAAGCTGCCTGGAGGTAATTTTATACGTACAAAACCGTTAAATAATGTAGGCATATGAATCAGTATTGTAAACAACAGTTTTTACTTGGGTAATCAATACCGGTTGCCAAATTGCGCCACTGACTGGAGGTTACCTGTAGCAACTTTTCATTACGGAGAAGGCTTAGTGCGGCTACAGGAGACCTCGGTAGCCGCGGAGGAGCAGGTCGGAGCAGTATCGGCGTCGCCAGTAAATTCCACAGACTTAGTTGCGTCAGATCGATACAAAACTTTCATGATTATAACGCCCCGGAGCCTCTTCACCTCTGCCACGAGCGTCAGAGGAACACCTGTTTATGGACTGACTGTCGTAGTTATGAAGCACTCGAGCGAACAAAATCTTATCGGAGAAGCAAAAGCGACAGCGGAGGCAAATCTGCTTATCCGTTCGCCTCTGTCTCTCAGCGTGATTTAGGAACGTCCTATTTCGTGTAAAATTCCTTAGACAAATTTAGTGGCTGTTCCTCTTTAAAGATTTTTGATGGTATTCTCCATTACTTTTGAGAATCTTACTGGTTTCCGTAGCCGATAAAGTACTTGTTTTGGAGATAACAGTTGTTCGTTCACTGTGACTTGCTTCAGGGGCACAGCCCTATTCTCAAGCAATCGTGCACGTTTAAGTCTCCCAGACTGTCACGCTGCTACTTGGCAGTGGCTGACAATCAGACAATGATTACACAGATTGTGCCATATGTTGATTAATCTCAGATTCTCAAACGGAAAAATAAAAAAAGAAAACTCTGAACATGCATGTCGTCACAACCAGGTTCATCTGCAACAGTGAGTATAAACACACGACAGTTTATTATTCAGTCATTATATGGCAGAATATATGCAAACTTTGTCGAAATGTTAGCCATTAATGATGCCGAGTACCACGTTGACCGTCTGGGAAACTTTAGCGACGATGACTGCTTGAGAAAGGAGCTGCAACTCCGAAATTATCCGCAATGAACGAAAGTCAAATTCATAAAAACAGAATGTAGCTGCTGAACGTCTATTCCCGAAACAATTATTTTCAACTCTGTATCTCTTTTTACAAAGCTAACGTTTAACCTGAGGTATAGGTATTTATTGAGCGTGATTTCGAATGTCGAATTCCATATCTCGAAGCATGTATAGCGCAAGAAGGCAACAGCAACTAAGTCGACTTGGCATGCAGCAACCTGTATTACCGAAACATAGATGTAGGTCGCGTTATCCAGGAAAATGATATAGAAAAGGAGTGAAACTAACAATCTTTAATTCCTTCTTAAAAAAAAATTATCAGGATATATTTTTATGTATAAGTTTTTTTTTATCGACACGAACACATGATCTTTTCACATTGCCTTAACCGGTTTCGACCAGCCTATGTCTAACTCCAGAGTGTTAATATATTTTAAGAAGAAGAGACAAAGAATCATTATAGAATCTATAAAATCTGCCAAGCAACTGTCCCCGTATTGATAGAAAAGAATAAAGATCTATCTGAAGGCAAATGCTGCGAGCGATGACATAACGTTTCGTTGCGTTGTCAACAATACTATAGGTCTTTTTAGGTCGTGCAGTAATACAGCTTATATATCGTCTTTTGCGACGGTCATAAAAATCTTATTTACACCAAAACTGTTTCGCTTTAACTGACATGACAAAAGTAATGGGATAGCGATATGCATCTACTGTACACAAATAGCGGTAGTATCGCGTACAAAATGCATAAAAGGGCAGTGCACTGGCATTTGTACTGACGTGATTCATGTTAAATGGTTTCCGACATGATTATGGCCGGGAGTTGACATACTTTGAATGCGGAATTGTAGTTGAAGCTAGACGCATGGGGCATTCCATTTCGTACATGGATACAGAGTTCAATGTTTCGACATAAACAGTATCAAGCGTGTGCCAAGAATACCAAATTCCAGCCATTAACTTCCACCAGGGACAACGGAGTGGCCGACCGAGAGCAACGGCGGTTGCGTAGTTGTCAGTGCTAACAGACAACCAACACTGCATGAAATACCCGCAGAAATCAATCTGGGACGTACAACGAACGTATCCGTTAGGACAGTATGCGAACAGCACGACGTCGCCTGCAGCGTCTCTGGCGGCCTCGTGACCGTATCGTTTGGACGCTAGACGACTGGAAAGCCGTGGCCTGCCTGGTCAGATGCGCCCCTATTTCAGTTGGTAATTGAGTGATGGCAGGGATCGAGTGTGGTGCAGACCCTACGAGGCCATGAACTTAAGTCATTAACAAGGCACTGTACACACTGTTGGTGTTTTCTTCAAAATATCTCCGTAGCATGAAAAGCTTGTTTAGTGCAGGATATGGACTACTTTAATTCAGTTACTATATTAAACGGTGAGGAAGCAATCCTTTAACGGTCTTTAATTAATATATACGGCACCGCTCAACTCATACCAAATGCATGCTCTATCGCAAGACAAAGAATGTGTTGTTGGCACCATTTCCTCCAAGACTTCGTTGTAAGATACGCTTCTACTCAATACTGTGTTTTTTCCACAGTTTTACCATTCACACACACACATCTTTAACTACATTTCATACCGTCTTGCCAAAGATACAATAACATAAAAATATTTAAGAGCTTCAAACAATAGTTCTAAGTATTATACAAAAAACAATTTCGAGCTAGCGCAGGTTCTGTACACTGCCCATCTCGCCAACAGCAAACAGAACTGCGTGAGAGAGTGAAGGAAAAGAATACCTAACAATTAAAACAAATATCAATAACAAGTAAGACATCTGTTTCACAATTATTCGAATGTTACGGTAAAACTGAATAAGTGCTGTGTAAAAGAATTGAAGGGTTACCTTTTTGAAACCCTGTTATTTTCCACCGTTACGGTGCAAAAATGTGAAATTTGGCTCTAAGGTTCCTACGAGGTCCCTCTGCAATGCACGGAGTCCTGCGACGTCACACTCGGACTCTGTGACGCTTCAAACAGCAAGGTGTACACATGCGGAAAAAACCACCGGAGTTCGGAAGTTCATGTGTGTAAGTGCATCAGTGAGGTCACACTGGCACTAAATTTCAGCTCAATTCTGCCTAACGACACAGTGGACGTGTCACGACTAGAAGATCGTCACGCCGCCCTCTAAAAATCATTACACATACTCTCTTGACGCCTCTGCGATGAAAATAAGAACCGCAATGCCCAGAGTTGAAATAATGATGTTTTCTTATGGGTGACTGAGAAAATTTTAAACACACCGTCTCTCACAATCAACAGGGAAAGGCATAAGCTGGAGTCATAAGAGGTGTCAGAGACACCACCCCTTCCGTTGGTGCGTTCATTTACACTTATGTCGTCGCCTAAAACGACAGTTTGCAGTTTGATGTGCAAAAGAATGACATTCTTGACACCCCCACTCAGCATGGGCTGACCCATCTGAAGTGCAATACGACTTGTGTACAGGGAGGAACCACTAGGGACCGTTCAAAACATTCGACGAAATCTGTACGTGATCCGCACGACTAAAATGGGAAAGAGTACCTCTAAGGCTCCACCAGTACGGCAACACCGTAGGTGCACCCCCTTTGTTCAACACTTTAAAAATCTAACCGTGTAGAGGCAATCCTTCAACGGCTACTAGGCGCCTGCCAGCAGGCAACCATTCAACATCTTACAGCTGAGTTGTGCTACACAGCTGCTCTAGCGCCTGCTAACTGGCGTGCGGAATGTGAGGGCGCATAACTAACTGGAGGTAGCATTTTCGAATCCTGGTGATATACAGCATCTTCAATCAGTATGTGGCCGGCAAGGAAAAACCACTGCTCCTGAATCCCGGAATGTACACTTAAGCTCTGGTTTCAATTCAGATCCTTTCTGAAGTGTCTCGTAGATTGACGGAGCTATAAGCTGCCAACGGCGATTCATCTGTCAGGCGAGGAAGTTAACGTCGACAGCCTTCATGGTACTTAAGCGAAGGGGTATGTACAGCCATCAAGCATCCGTAACAGCACTACACATCACTAGCACTATCACAAATAACCAGCTGTCACTTATTCATACGAATCTGAGGAAAGAAGGTGAATGTTATCCCAGTATTTACTTATCTCTCACAAACATCCATGAAAGTGGATCACAATGTGCGTGTTCAACTTAGAAACTAAGCTGAACGGCTAGTGATTCAGCAATTGCCACGATGGTGCTCGCAGTGATCAGATTGTAACGATCTAGAATGGGTATCGTTTCACAGAGCTGGAAGTTTGCTTACTGTAACTCACTGTATATGCAGAATGTGTGGTGGCATAACGCTTATCGTATTTTCTATTAGCCATAACGAAGTTTCATTTACTGCCATTTATTTTATATCCAGAATGAACAATATTAAGCAAAATCACCAATCTTTTGGAGCAACTGATTGAAATTACGGCCATACAAAAATGCTTAATGTAAAATGACGTACCGGAAAGGAAATTCAGTTTTGCGATGAAATTGTTTTTGGCCTTTTATTCTTACTTGATTATAATCACGCTATTATTTTCATCGCAGATTTTCATATACAAAGTTGTTCTATTTCGATAATTGCAATTACAAATACACATCGTTACCATATTCATTTCGGGTGCTGATCAGTCAAAGCAGTTCCTCTTTTAAAATTGTTGGGAGTTTTCAGATTACTGCGACGTTACTGAAAAGACATGCATTATAAGCATCATTTGTGCAGGGAGGGGTTCGATATTTGCTACATCTCGTTCGCAATATGCCACACAGGCTAAGATTGGACATGCTGCTGCGGTTATTTTACTTCAGTACTGAAATAACTTTCTCTTGAAAATTTGGAACTCTAGATATCTCGTCTGCATGATGAAAGCAAATGAACGACACGGGTCAAAACGAAGGAGACAGCTGAAACAGTACCACATAACGTCTAGAAAAAATCTTCATGACGACTGAGGATGCCTCTTGTCCTCCACGCTGCTACGACTTCCCTCATTCTTCAACAGAAGGTTACGGAGAGACGTGTAGTGCACTAAGCTAAATAACCAGTCCTATGCTGTTAAGTTGTATCGATACATCGAATATTCCAAAAGTAAGGGGTGTTCAGTCATTAAAAATATTTACTCATTAGAAAAATTTCTAAAATGCGGTATTGGTTTCCTGCACGCCTACTTCCCTTTTACACGTGATAGCCGTTCTCTTCTAAGCAATTTTCGCAACAATGCACCAACTTCTTCAACCAATGTGCACAAAAATTCTTCAACTAGACACGGAATATGCTGACAACGGTTGTCTTAAATCGTTCTTCATCTTCAAACGACTGTCCTTGAAGTCATAGTTTCGAGTACAAGGAGAGATAAAGTCGAACCTCAATATCACTATCAGCAGTGTTGTGTGGAAGTGCTAGTGGTGGAGAATTGCACCAAGCGATAGTTTTTCCGTGCCTATCATATAAATAGCGGTCCGTTCAAGATGGGAAAATCGTGATCCAGAGCACCAATCGTAATTTGTACACAAGATCGCAGTTGTTGGTCCACTCACTCGTCGCTCGATTTCATGTGGAGCACCATTCGCGCATTTGTGTTCTGCGCTGCCAACATTTGAATATAATAAGCAAACGGCCTCTGCTTTTTGAATGCCCTTCGCAAAGTAAGTGATGGTCCAAGATGGCGAGACAACTGAGAACTATTAGTTGCTAGTGAAAGCCGACGACGAGATGCTGTCGGTTGTACGGTCATTATCATTCGTGATTACCCGTTGCATGAGGTGTGGACACTGGAAAGCTTTTACAGAACTCGAACCCGGTCTGGAGCGGAAGTAGTGCCAAGTTTTAGAAGCTAGCGACTAGTAGCATACTACCCCCCGAAAGATGTGCGTCCAGTTCGAATTCCGATCCGGTTCATAGGTTATCTCGCCAGACATTATGCGTAGAGCAAACAAAAGTAATGGGATAGCGATATGCACATATACAGACAGCGATAGTATCGTTTACGAAAGGCATTAAAAGGGCAGCGCACGGGCGGAGCTGTCATTTGTACTCAGGTGAATCGTTTGAAAATGTTTCCGACGTGATGATAGCTGCACGACGAGATATAACAGACTTTGAACGCGGATTGACAGTTGGAGCTAGACCCATGGAACATTCCATTTCGTACATCGTTAGGGAAGCCCATATTCTGAGAGCCTGTATCAACAGTGTACCGAGAATACCCTATTTCAGGCATTACGCGCACGGATAACGCAGTGGCCAACCTTTTTCACTGAATGTCCGCGAGTAGAGGCGTTTGCGTAGAGCTGTCAGTGTGACGTATGCCAAACGTGTCCGCTAGGACAGTGGCGCGAAATCTGGCTTTAATGGGCGACAACATCAGATGACCGAAGTCAGTGCCTTTGCTAACAGCACGACATGGCCTGCAGCGCCTCTCCTGGACTCTGAACATATCAGCAAGGCCCTAGACGACGGGAAAGCCGCGGCCTCGTCAGATGCGTCCCGATTTCAGTCGGTAACAGCTGATGGTAGGGTTCGAGTGTAGCGCAGATCCTATGAAGCCATGGACCCAAATTGTCAACAAGGCACTGTACAAGCTGGTGGTGGCTCCATAATGGTGTGGTATTTGTTTAGAAGGAATTTACTGAGTCCTCTGATCCAAATCAACCGATCACTGACAATTTGCCGCTATTCATTAACGTCTACATCTACATCTACATTTATACTCCGCAAGCCACCCAACGGTGTGTGGCGGAGGGCACTTTACGTGCCACTGTCATTACCTCCCTTTCCTGTTCCAGTCGCGTTATGGTTCGCGGGAAGAACGACTGATGGGAAGCCTCCGTGCGCGCTCGAATCTCTCTAATTTTACATTCGTGATCTCCTCGGGAGGTATAATCAGGGGGAAGCAATATATTCGATACCTCATCCAGAAACGCACCCTCTCGAAACCTGGATAGCAAGCTACACCGCGATGCAAAGCGCCTCTCTTGCAGAGTCTGCCACTTGAGTTTGCTAAACATCTCCGTAACGCTATCACGCTTACCAAATAACCCTGTGACCAAACGCGCCGCTCTTCTTTGGATCTTCTCTATCTCCTCTGTCAACCCGACTTGGTACGGATCCCACACTGATGAGCAATACTCAAGTATAGGTCGAACGAGTGTTTTGTAAGCCACCTCCTTTGTTGACGGACTACATTTTCTAAGGACTCTCCCAATGAATCTCAACCTGGCACCCGCCTTACCAACAATTAATTTTATATGATCATTCCACTTCAAATCGATCCTTACGCATACTGCCAGATAGTTTACAGAAGTAACTGCTACCAATGTTTGTTCCGCTATCATATAATCATACAATAAAGGATCCTTCTTTCTATGTATTCGCAATACATTATATTTGTCTATGTTAAGGGTCAGTTGCCACTCCCTGCACCAAGTGCCTATCCGCTGCAGATCTTCCTGCATTTCGCTGCAATTTTCTACTGCTGCAACTTCTCTGTATACTACAGCATCATCCGCGAAAAGCCGCATGGAACTTCCGTCACTATCTACTAGGTCATTTATATATATTGTGAAAGGCAATGGTCCTATAACACTCCCCTGTGACACGACAGAGGTTACTTTAACGTCTGTGGACGTCTCTCCATTGAGAACAACATGCTGAGTTCTGTTTGCTAAAAACTCTTCAATCCAGCCACACAACTGGTCTGATATTCCGTAGGCTCATACTTTATCAGGCGACAGTGCTGTACTGTATCGAACGCCTTCCGAAAGTCAAGGAAAACGGCGTCTACCTGGTAGCCTGTATCTAATATTTTCTGGGTCTCATGAACAAATAAGGCGAGTTGGGTCTCACACGATCGCTGTTTCTGGAATCCATGTTGATTCCTACAGAGTAGATTCTGCGTTTCCAGAAATAACATGATACGCGAGCAAAAAAAGTTCTACAATTCTAAAATTCATGTTCCCAAACAACGGTAGAATTTTTATGGATGACAGTACGCCATGTCACCGGGCCACAGTTCGATCGAACGACTTGGCCAGCCAGATCGCCCGACATGGATCCCATCGAACATTTATAGGACATAATGGAGAGGCTAGTTCGTGCACAAAATCCTGCACCGGCAATACTTTCGCAATTATGGACGGTTACAGAGGCAGCGTAACTCAATATTACTGCAGGGGACTTCCAACGACTTACGGAGTCCATGTCACTTCGAGTTGCTGCAATACGCCGGGCAAAAGCGGATCCGAAACGATATTATGAGGTATCCCATGACTTTTGTTACCTGAGTGTATTCCTGTGTTGTTTTACAGACTATTTACGACTTGAAGCTATGGCGAATGACAGTATGAAAAGGAGTTCCTACAGCAGCTTTATGTTAGATCTTAGCACCGCAGGTGGAGGTTAGCGAGAGCTCCGTGATCAAAGTGAGGGCACACAGAGCGCTCCTTGTGTGGCGGGCCGCGTATAAACGGACCGTGACAAAGAGTGCCCGTCGGAGGACGAAGTGATTGCGCAGACGGCTTCTATTAACAAAGCCAGCTCTCTGCTGCTATTTGTTGTGCAGCAGCGAGCGAGGCGGCGGTGACAAATTCACGGCGGAGCCCCGGGGCGCGCCGCCGCTGATCGAATAATCACTAACACATTCATAGGCGCGTGAATGTTGCAGCGCAGGCCGGCCCGCTCCCAAGATGGCCGGGCTCTTTGTGGCGCGGGTTACCTGTGGCTGCGCGCGCGCCTCTATTCCGTTTGATCACTTGTTGTGCCGGCCGGCCGCTTCAATAAAACAGCGCGCCCGCGGGCCGCGCGCCCCGCTTATAATTACTGTGCACGCTCTGCCTCTGCCGCTGCGACGGGACGCGGACGCATGCGAAATGCGACACGCCGCCGCCTCCGGTCGCAGCGCGCCGCAACTCGGCGGAATCCGTCGCGGCTAGCTGGCTACCCAGCCTGCAGCTTCCTTTCCACACGGTAAACTGTGATCCTACCTCTTTCCGCACTCTCCAGCAATAAAACTAGCATATGGTTGCGGCCCAGCTAGATACGTAGTAACGAAGAAAACAGATTTCATGTAAGAGTCTCGGATGCATTTCATTAATAAGATGTTTCGCCAAAGCCGTTTTCGGATATTAATAGAACATGGACCCTGGATTACAAGTTTTCACTTAAACAGCTTCCATAAAGAAGGCGAAGTGGTAACTCCTCTTAGGGTATGGAAATACACTACTGGCCATTAAAATTGCTACACCACGAAGATGACGGGCTACAGACGCGAAATTTAACCGACAGGAAGAAGATGCTGTGATATGCAAATGATTAGCTTTTCGGAGCATTCACACAAGGTTGGCGCCGGTGGCGACACCTACAACGTGCTGACATGAGGAAAGTTTCCAACCGATTTCTCATACACAAACAGCAGTTGACCGGCGCTGCCTGGTGAAACGTTGTTGTGGTGCCTCGTGTAAGGAGGAGAAATGCGTACCATCACTTTTCCGACTTTGATAAAGGTCGGATTGTAGCCTATCGCGATTGCGGTTTATCGTATCGCGACATTGCTGTTCGCGTTGGTCGAGATCCAATGACTCTTAGCAGAATATGGAATCGGTGGGTTCAGGAGGGTAATACGGAACGCCGTGCTGGATCCCAACGGCCTCGTATCACTAGCAGTCGAGATGACAGGCATCATATCCGCATGGCTGTAACGGATCGTGCAGCCACATCTCGATCCCTGAGTCAACAGATGGGGACGTTTGCAAGACAACAACCATCTGCACGAACAGTTCGGCGACCTTTGCAGCAGGACGGACTATCACCTCGGAGACCATGGCTGCGGTTACCCTTGACGCTGCATCACAGACAGGAGCGCCTGCGATGGTGTACTCAACGACGAACCTGGGTGCACCAATGGCAAAACGTCATTTTTTCGGATGAATCCAGGTTCTGTTTACAGCATCATGATGGTCGCATCAATGTTTGGCGACATCGCGTTGAAAGCACAATGGAAGCGTGTATTCGTCATCGGCATACTAGCGTATCACCCGGCGTGATGGTATGGGGTGCCATTGGTTACACGTCTCGGTCGCCTCTTGTTCGCATTGACGGCACTTTGAACAATGGACGTTACATTTCATGTGTGTTACGACCCGTGGCTCTACCCTTTATTCTATCCCTGCTAAACCCTATATTTCAGCAGGATAATGCACGACCGGATGTTGCAGGTCCTGCTCGGGCCTTTCTGGATACAGAAAATGTTCGACTGCTGCCCTGGCCAGCACATTCTCCAGATCTCTCACCAATTGAAAATGTCTGGTCAATGGTGGCCGAGCAACTGGCTCGTCACAATACGCCAGCCACTACTCTTGATGAACTGTGGTATCGTGTTAAGCTGCATGGACAGCTGTACCTGTACACGTCATCCAAGCTCTGTTTGACTCAATGCCCAGGGGTATCAAGGCCGTTATTACGGCCAGAGGTGGTTGTTCTGGGTACTGATTTCCTAGGATCTATGCACCCAAATTGCGTGAAAATGTAATAACATGCCAGTTCTGGTATAATATATTTGTCCAATTAATACCCGTTTACCGTCTGCATTTCTTCTTGGTGTAACAATTTTAACGGCCAGTAGTGTAATTTGATTCAGAAGTTGGAACCCGCATACTGTATTCTGTATTATATCTGTATTATAAGATAAGGAAAGCTGGACGTTCGTATCTTTTATTTTTTGGAAAGTTGGTTACTGGTTCTGTTGCCCCGAGCTTTTACAAACTCTGAGTTTGAGATATTATTATCGCGAGTGGTAGCGAGCGAACAGTTGTTGGTGGTAGTCGGCCGCCGAGTGGCATAGAGAGAAACTGCATCGGGAAAGGTCGCTGCCTGCCCTAAGCGTGCTAGTAGCGCCAGAGAATATTTTGGTATTAATCGATGATTTTTCGTAATTTGCCTTTTTTGCTGCACGTAGTTGCTGCTTGCTTGCGCAATGGAGGGATTTTGTCAAATTTGTTTATGCATGCACTGAAAGTAATATTCACATCTTTGTTGTGACCAGATACGTGATTATTGATTACGATTGTTGATTACAGACATTGTGGAATAATTTAAGTTTTTGCTAATTAAACTGTCCAAGGAAAAGAAAGGGCTGAGTAAAATTTGTCAGTGCATGAATCTTCAGTTTTCAGAATATCTTAAATTAAAATTTTTTGTTGATTCTTGTCATTTCCTTACACTGCTTAAAGTTTGTTGACTAAACCACTTTTGTTCATTTAATTCCTATAAAAATAAAGCAACGGAATAGTTGCATCAGTAGATGTGACCATGTACTGGAGTCTGCATGGATCGCAGTACTTCTCTTGAATTATTTTAGCACTTTCCTGGACACAATATATTTATCCAGCTGCAGTGGCAAGACGAGGTAAGTTGTCTGTTGCGTGCAGGAGCATTGCTATTGTTCGGAGACGTTACAGAATATTTTTAGAATCGCAGTCAGATACTACAGAACTGATATCTCATGATTTATAGGAAGAGTGATTAATTTCTGTTTTTGCTGTCTATCAGAATACTGACATGTCCGATAGATGGAGGTTCCAGAAACTGTTTCAACACTGACGTGTTGGAATAAGGTTTTTCATAATAGAAGTGGCCCGGCTACATATCACATTTTATGATAAAGACAATAAAGTTTCACTAGATTGCCTTGCAATTTTCAGAGAAAAAGTATTTGTAACAATAACATTATCAGAGATAGAGCTTAACACATTTCCGTACATCTTTCACCAGGCTAATAAAGAAATTACAATTTTTGACAATACAACTAACAACTGTGGACCTGCCAGCCAGGATTTCGTTTCGTTGTACGATTTCGCAGTTAGAGAGACGCCTCGTCTTGCTACTGCATTTGCAAAATTTTATGCAATAGTAGTTGGTCAATAGTTGTTGCGTAGCATTTTGGTTACTTGCTCGCTGCTCCGCGTTAATTCAAAATTTTTATTTCATCAGTTTTCTCGTTCAGAATTTGTTTTCTCATTCTGTGAGAGTAAGGTTAACAGTTTTTTGTTAAGACAATGAAAACCAGAGCACAGACAGGCGTGGACAAGACTGTAGAAGTGCTCCAAACGAAGTTTCGTAAAATGTCAGACATAAGTGTAGAAAATTCTTCACACGATGATGACGTCAGAGGACTTTCGAACGATACTAGAATAATAAGAGTATATGGTATTATTTGCCGAGCATGCGTAATGAACTACAGGGAACTACAAGCAATTCAGGAGATCAAAAGACAGTGACACAATCCGGTTATGAGAGATTCAGGTACGGTTCGTACTTCTACAGAGCAAAATAATTTTGTCTTCCCCTCTTTCAGTAATAATGTCACACAATGAATACTAGCTGAGCTTGATGAGATTAGAAAATGCGATAACCAAATTAGAAAATCCAATGATGAAATTATCTCTAATTACTCTAATAACGAGATTAAAAAATCTAATGATGAGCTTCGTACCGAGATTAAGAATCTAGTAATAAGCAGGAACAAAATTTCAAGCTACAGGAAGAGAACTTCAAATTGTTCGGGATAAAATAAATGACAAACTAAATCGCAATTTCCAAGAAAGTTGGAACGGTTGAAAACTTAGATACGCGAGCAACTCAAGTCTGATATTAATAATCTTGAGTCCAGACTTGACCATGCACAGTCTGTTGAGTTGAGAACACAGATGTGACAAAAAGAATTGCAAACAGAGGAATTAGCACCGAAGTTCGAGTCATTACAGTTACAGGCTAACACTGAAGTTTCGAAGACGCAAGCTCAGTTGATCACAGTTGCAAATCAAGTCGAACAATTATCCGCGAGGGTGATGCAAATGAACAATTAATCAGGTCAGACGACACTCAGCCCGTTCGGTTCACTGATACCGAAGAATTTCAGTCTCTGAAACGTTTTAAAGGAGGGCAGATGACGAATAATCAGCACAATAAACGTAACGTGAGAAAGATACAGGAACAGCTTGCTAATATCGAAGAAAAGATCGGTCGCGATAACGATACCAATAGGTTCAATAATTATCACACTGAACGCACTATTTTTTGAAATGCTGCTCACTTCTCTTGTGAACGATGACTGGAACGCGAGTTACAGTATGAGAGAAAACTCATCCATTCATAAAAACGACAGTGTAGATCACTAATATTTTCTCACAGTTAGTAAATTCAAAATTCTTCGCAATGCCAGCAATGAAATTCATCCAAGGAAGTGGTTACAACGATTTGAAAATTCTTTGCCACCAACATGGCCAATTGGCCACAAACCGTGATTCATTAGCAGTTATCTCGAAAAAGAACGTACGACAAGAATGAGATCGATAGCACATGAATGTCATACCTACGGTGATTTTTCATCACGCATTCTTGTCCGCTTAATGGTCTGAAACAACTTTAGACCTCGTGAAACATAATATTATCATCATACAAAATTAGGAACAACCTAATTTCTCAACTCCTGTGCAGCACTTTGACAACATGATGCACATGAACAGATTCTTAACTAATATGTACAGAACGTCGGAATTAATTCGCATTTTTTGACTTAATGACCTATCAGATTACGTCATATAGTTTTGGCAGGATGTTGTAAAGATGATTAGGAAGCTTTCCAAGCTCTTTTGCAAGAACTTGAATGTGACAACAATGATCACAAACATAATAGTAATCAGTATTGGGAAAAATACCGTCCGCGTTGTAACCGGAAAAGTAGATGGAATTTGCGTGAACGGTATGATCAGAGATGTGACAAAGACATGCATGATGTGGCACATCAGCCATAGAATACACATCAAAGACGCTCGACAAATTATTCTTGTGACCATCGGAATTATGAATAAGGGAACAGAGATCAAGACATTATGGAAAGGAGACAATTTCAGACGTGGCAATGACAAAGTAAATCGGAATTGGCGTGACCGAACAAATTTTGATTCCAAACGTGGTGCTCAGGTTGTAGAAATCAGGGCATCGAGCCCACGGGACAATAATACTAATAACAGTTATGTAGGACGAAATAATTATGACGACAGATCAAATCAAAATTGATGCGATTATATAGAGTCAAATGCCGGGTTAGAAATTACACCGAACAACCAACCGACACAACAACGACTAGCAGCCACAGGTGCCAATAATCTACATACAAACCATACTAGCTTTGTAGGTTTTGATGACATTGGAGACACATTGTTACAAGAAAGTGACCCCTATGAACATACAATTGTACATCCTACCGTAAAAATTTCCATATGAAATGTGTTAGTTTCTGCTGTACTTGATTCTGGTAGCCCAGTTAATGTGGTCAGTGAGTCATTGTTTAGTGAACGTGCTCAGTCATCTGTTTGTCCAACTTTACTTCAATTTCAAGGATGGTTGACAAAGGAAGATGTGAACTGTTTGCATTTTCTCTTTATGCTTGAGTCACAATATTCATTAAATTTGTCTGATGGTCGCAGGAACGACATAACATTTCATTGTGAAGCTGAACAATTTACTACCATAGAACGGTTCATTAGAAAGAGAGTATGGATGAAGTAGATTCTGATGCAGGTACACATAAATTATTCGAAATTTTAAAATTACATTCTGAAGTTTTTCTCACAAGACAGGCACTTTTTTTATGAATTCGAAGTTAAGGAACATAATAAATTTTTTGTATCAACTTATGTTATGCTGTTGACACATAGTGAAAAGATCAATCAGGAGATACAATCGATGCTACACTCCTGGAAATGGAAAAAAGAACACATTGACACCGGTGTGTCAGACCCACCATACTTGCTCCGGACACTGCGAGAGGGCTGTACAAGCAATGATCACACGCACGGCACAGCGGACACACCAGGAACCGCGGTGTTGGCCGTCGAATGGCGCTAGCTGCGCAGCATTTGTGCACCGCCGCCGTCAGTGTCAGCCAGTTTGCCGTGGCATACGGAGCTCCATCGCAGTCTTTAACACTGGTAGCATGCCGCGACAGCGTGGACGTGAACCGTATGTGCAGTTGACGGACTTTGAGCGAGGGCGTATAGTGGGCATGCGGGAGGCCGGGTGGACGTACCGCCGAATTGCTCAACACGTGGGGCGTGAGGTCTCCACAGTACATCGATGTTGTCGCCAGTAGTCGGCGGAAGGTGCACGTGCCCGTCGACCTGGGACCGGACCGCAGCGACGCACGGATGCACGCCAAGACCGTAGGATCCTACGCAGTGCCGTAGGGGACCGCACCGCCACTTCCCAGCAAATTAGGGACACTGTTGCTCCTGGGGTATCGGCGAGGACCATTCGCAACCGTCTCCATGAAGCTGGGCTACGGTCCCGCACACCGTTAGGCCGTCTTCCGCTCACGCCCCAACATCGTGCAGCCCGCCTCCAGTGGTGTCGCGACAGGCGTGAATGGAGGGACGAATGGAGACGTGTCGTCTTCAGCGATGAGAGTCGCTTCTGCCTTGGTGCCAATGATGGTCGTATGCGTGTTTGGCGCCGTGCAGGTGAGCGCCACAATCAGGACTGCATACGACCGAGGCACACAAGGCCAACACCCGGCATCATGGTGTGGGGAGCGATCTCCTACACTGGCCGTACACCACTGGTGATCGTCGACGGGACACTGAATAGTGCACGGTACATCCAAACCGTCATCGAACCCATCGTTCTACCATTCCTAGGCCGGCAAGGGAACTTGCTGCTCCAACAGGACAATGCACGTCCGCATGTATCCCGTGCCACCCAACGTGCTCTAGAAGGTGTAAGTCAACTACCCTGGCCAGCAAGATCTCCGGATCTGTCCCCCATTGAGCATGTTTGGGACTGGATGAAGCGTCGTCTCACGCGGTCTGCACGTCCAGCACGAACGCTGGTCCAACTGAGGCGCCAGGTGGAAATGGCATGGCAAGCCGTTCCACAGGACTACATCCAGCATCTCTACGATCGTCTCCATGGGACAATAGCAGCCTGCATTGCTGCGAAAGGTGGATATACACTGTACTAATGCCGACATTGTGCATGCTCTGTTGCCTGTGTCTATGTGCCTGTGGTTCTGTCAGTGTGATCATGTGATGTATCTGACCCCAGGAATGTGTCAATAAAGTTTCCCCTTCCTGGGACAATGAATTCACGGTGTTCTTATTTCAATTTCCAGGAGTGTATATCAGGGAATAATCGAGGTTGCTATGAGTTGATGCAAAAGGCTGTAACACGTTGTTAAAAAGAAAGATGATTCTATTAGACTTGTTCTAGATTCCAGACACATCAACCCTATAACACAACCAGAAATAGAGCGACCACGAACACTAGACGAATTAGTATAGAAATTTCATGGTGTAGAGGTAATATCTTCACTAGATTTACGATGCAGCTTTTGGCAAATCGAATTACATCCAACACGTAAGAAATATACAGCCTTTCTCAGTTTTGGAACCTGCTGCCAATTTTGAAAATTACCAGTTGATCTCAATGTTTCATCTGCTGCATTTGTCTGAGGTCTGACTACTATCTTACCAACGCATTTGAAGGATAAGGATCACCACTTATTTGAGGAAATTTGAGGCTTTACAGTCCATTTAGAAAAATCTGAATTTGGTACAATGCAAACTAAATTTCTCTATGAACGCTCTCTCACCCGATCCAGAAAAACTGAAAGCAATTGAGAAAATACTTGTACTTAAAAACAAATGACAACCTAGAGGATTCTTAGGCCTTTTGAATTTTTATCGACATTTCATCAGCTTACAGAGTTTGCCTGCACCTAGACTATGTCAACTCACAGGTAAGATTGCAGTTTGAGGCTGGAATGATGTCACCCATATCAAATATGAAATCTCAAAACTACACTGCTTAAAGCACCCAAATTATCACAGCCTAATGTATCTCTTAATTTTTGCCTTTTTATGGTTAGTTCAAAATACAGTATTGGTGTAAACTTGTTTCAAGAAGTTGTAGAAAATGGAATTCTTACACAGAAAACCATAGCTTTTGCCAGACAAGTCTTAACCAAAGCCGAACGTAACTATTCTGTTACTGAGGTCGAAGCATTAGCCACAGCCTGGGCATTTGATAAATTTCGATATTTTCTACAAGGTAAACCCACTAAGGTATATACCAATCATCGGGCACTTCAGTTTCTTATGACAGCTAAACTAAATCAGGATCGTTTAAGACGTTGGGCTTTATTCCTTCAAGAATTCAATTTTACTCTGATTTACATTAAGGGTTCAGAAAACATTACTGCTGATGCGCTCTGACGTGCACCTGTTGCTTTAGTACAGGGTAATAAGAAAGACTGCACAGAAAATAATTTTAGCTTGTTATATACACAAAACGTAACCTTCGAAAACTTAACTTCATCTTCGTTATGTGACATCGCTCATGATCAGGATAAAGATCCAATCTGGAAAGACATAAAAGAGAAATGGGAAAACAAATCAAGTACTGCGATAAGATACCTTTACCTCGTACATAACAACATTTTATTCAGATGCAGATGTCCTGACAGACCTATTTGGGTCTTGTGCATCCTAGACGATCTCCTCGACAAACTCATTTGGTAAACACATCTCAGATGCTCACTTTGGTGCTAAGAAATGTTTCAGAAATTATGGGATACATGGTCCTTCAACAATATGGAAAAGCGAATTCGTACAGTCTTGGCAAAATGCAAACTGTGCTAACAGGCAAAATGCAAACTGTGCTAAGAGGCAAAACCACCTACCGTTACACACAGAACATTACTATCACTGATCATTCCCGTGGAACTAAGAGAATTAGCTACTGTTGTCATTTTCGGTCCAGTTACAAGATCTAAACATAGTCATTCATTTGTTTTTGTAGCTGTTAAGCTTACCTCTAAATTTGTGTAATCCACATCTTTACAAAAAGCAATGACAAAATCTGTTTCTATAGCATTCGTAAAGAATTTGCTGAAGAAAGTAGGGCATATTGACGAACAAATTTCTGATAATGATCCATAATTTCATTGTAATACATGGCTACAAACTTTGAGACGTAGAAAAGTTAAATCAATATTTACATCACGTTTTATGCCATCATGTAACCCTTCTGAACGCATTAGGAGAGAATTTTGTAAACTTTGCAGATTGTATTGCTGCTGTCAACACACAAACTGGGATTTGCACTTGTCGGATTTTCAAAATATCATTAACGAACTACCAAATGATTCTACTACTTTATCTCCACTCCTTGTATTAAAGAATAAACCACCACAGTTTGTATAACATAATTAACGGCAGTGAAGTAATAAATTTAGCACTGGAAAACATCAAGAAAGCTGCAGAGAGGAGGAGGAAGCTACAGAACCCACGAGTGAACATCAAGAACTTACTAGTAAGTCGGTAAGTTTTGCATACATCGAATCGTTTATCTCATAAAAGAAGTCATCGAGATAGTGCGAAGAAGGGCAGTTCGTTTTGTATTATCGCGAAATAGGGAAGATAATGCCACAGACATGAAACGTGAATTGGAGTGGCAATCGTTAAAACAAAGGCGTTTTTCGTTGCGATGGGATCTTATCACGACATTTCAATCACCAATTTTCTCCTCCGATTGCAAAAACATTCTGATGTCACCCACCTACATAGGGAGAAATGATCATCACGATAAAATAAGAGACATCAGGGCTCGCACAGATAAATGTAAGTGCTCGTTTTTCCCGCACGCCGTTCGAGAGTGGAACGGTAGAGAGACAGCTTGAAGGTGGTTCACTGAACCCTCTGCCAGGCACTTTATTTTGAATAGCAGAGTAATCACGTAGATGTATCAAGTATTTCTTTGTGTATGAAGGTCATTTTCGCGTATGTTGAATCGCACATGCACATACTTTGGAACTTGAAACCATACGCACTCACAAATCACGAGGCATTAATCATGTATCAAACATTAGAGTATACAAGGGGATTTATTCTTTTTAGGTAAACTCACGCATTTGCGAACATACGTGCCCCAGCTGTTGCAGCGAATTTTCTTACTTTAACTTGCAGCAGTATTTCGTACTCTTCAACTAATCTCTGTATTTATTAATGTATCTTTTGCTGTTAATCTACTTAATACAGAATTTTAATAAGTAATGACTATCTGTGATTTGTGTTGTTTGAAAAATAGTACTCAGAATTTGCTAAGCACAGTCTGGCAAGCTGATAATACAGTGGAAGAAAAGAATTTTTTTTTGCATCTATACATACGATGAGCCTATGGAATACTGTGTGGATTCTGATTTGTAGAACATTATGCTGAAGGTAAATGAAATACGTCATTCCGAGGACACATGAGGCATTATATATTATTTAATAAGGAAGAATTTTTGCAGCTATTTATGGAACATGATAAAGTAAGGAATGTACATTGTTTAAATGAAGCAATCCACAGCTGTACTACATACATGGAGGTTCTGTTTGTATACACTTTGTTCTAAGGGAGATGCGTAGTGATACTTTCAAGAGAGACTTATTTTGTCGTGAAAGGATTTCTGAGATTTTGTTGCTACTGACGAGATGTGTTACAACGTGTAAGAGCTACACGTTATTGAAAGAACACGAATTACAGTTTGAGATGCCAATCATACCTGCTATACAAATCGCAAACTCCAGAAAACACCCAACTTTTACCTGAATGAAACACCAGCACTTGCGGAGGACACATTTTCTTTTCGTCTCTTTGGAGATGAGGGTGCATATATGGACCTACCTGTCAAGTAATGAGCATGGATGGTTTTACAAGGGTTTCTTTCCTCTACTGCTGAATTATGTGATGTACGTGTGAGATGAATTTTCTACCTTTGCGAAGTTGTGGAATGAAACTGTTTCAACGAATAAGATATGTTTCTCTATTTATTACTGTGTTCATTTACTGTACTTTACCTTTTGTGTGTGACACGATCATAATTGAATTCTTTCTCTATTGTAGAGCGAATAAAAAACACAGAACTGTAATGTTGTTGTAGTCTGTTACGGAGAACTAGACACCTCCGGAAGTACCCGGTCATGTTAAAAACATTGATCCATGACTTGTATATAATATGTTATGCATTTTCACAACTTTTTCTTTTCAGCTTGTAGTTTTTTTTACGCCTTGATGCAAGTTGATCTGCAACTTTTTTATGCATGTTGTAAATAATTGTGTAAAATAAGTTACTTCAACTCTTTAGTGTTTTCTATTTGAACAAGATTGTAAGATGATGATTTTTTCTCTTATCATTAAGCAATACTCGAGATCAAGAGAAGCTATTTGCTTCATTTTCTGTTAATAAACCATTTATTTCACATATTACTGAACAGTTCAAGCATAAATCTTTTTTTGCTGTATCTTAGAGTATCTCATTATTAGTTTCTTTACAAGATATGTCTTTCGAATGTTTTATTTATTTTGCAGTTTGGTTAACTACATACTGCCGCAATTCTGACTCCATACAAAGACAAGTTGACATCTCATGATATTGACGTCGTGAAGTGACTTTCTATTTTCTGTTCGATGATCATCATGTAAACATTAGTATGATTTTTGAGAAATGAAATATTTGTACTGTAATGAAAAGGAAGTACTTGTGGTAATCGCAGAACTAGTACCCAGTGATTAAGTGCAATAAGTTATGAAAACTGAACTGACTAGCCTGTACTAAGAAAAAACATTCTTCGCTAACTCCAACTTGCGTTAACTGGAGCTCAAGTCCCTTGCAATATACATAAAAGAGTTGCATATATATTCATATAATTTTTTTTTAATTATCTACTACAGAAACTGGATTATATGAACTTTTTACTTGGTTTGTGACAATTTAAGTCACATGTAATTAACATGTATATATCAACTCTGGGATCTACGAGGGTTCGAACTTTAATAGTGGCAACTATTTATTTACAGCTCGTAAAAAATAGATACGTGTTTCAAAGTTTTACTGACCTTCAAAGTAGTCGCTAGCATTGTGTATAACCCGTTGCCAGCGATGTGGAAGTCGTAGGATACTCTTAGCAGTGCCAGTTGTGTTGACAGTTCCAGCGGCGCGGTTTATAGCCCGACGAATTTGTAGCAGTTCTGAAGCGAATGCTATGAAGTGTTTCCTTCAGTTTAGAAATTATTAATTGCTTGAGCATTGTCCTGCAAAATGATGGTCAGGTCCTGCAGAAAGTGTCATCACTTGTCTCTATGCTGTTCATTTTTGGAACACAACCTACGACCAGCTTAGAGACGGAAGTGATGACACTTTCTGCAGGACCTGACCATCATTTTGAACGACAATGCTGAAGCACGTACAGTGCAAGCTGTTACTGATTTGTTTGACTGATGGGGCTGCGAAGTGCTATACCACCTACTGCACTCCCCTGACTTAAGCCCTCGTGAGTTCAATTCGATTTCTAAACTGAAGAAAACACTTCACGGCATTCGCTTCAGAACTGCTATAAATAGACGGCGCCGCTCGAACAGTCAACACAACTGGCACTGCTACGTGTATCCTACGACTTCAACATCGCTGGCAACGGATTATACACAATGCTGGTGACTACTTTGACGGTCAGTAAAACTTTCAAACACGTATCTACTTTGCACGAGATGTAAATAAATAGTTGCCACTATTAAAGTTCCAACCCTCATATAATTGATTGTAACACTTTTTAAATATGTCACCGTTAATGTCTTTGGACAAATCTGTACGTTATTCAGTGATGTTATATGTCACACATTTTGCATGTCCTGGATCAAAACATTTTGCATTTTCTGGGTCAAAAGATGTACTACGGCTGCCCGGTACTGCACTTAAAACAGGTGACAATGTTAGACCGCTGCTGTTTCCGACCTATTAGTCGTGTGGAATACAGCGCTGTTAATATCCTGTGTAAGAAATATATTTCCAGCGCATGACATACATCCTTCTTGCTGGTGTCTCTACGATAAACTATAGTCACAATCTGTAAAATAAAGAAAACTACTTCCTTAAAATATCGATTCTGTGTGATAAATGCACAATATAGCTACCTGGAGATGTGCAGCATCCACTGTTCGCATCCGATCACGTTTCAGAAATTATATTATCCCCGCATCAGTCCTATGGAAAATGATTGTAAGTAACGGAGAATACCTCTTACTAGGAAACAGATAAACGCACAGCAGCGGCGTTTGACATATGAAATTACACGTCATGTCGTCACTAACTCTGTACACAAGACATCTGTCAAGCAAATGTGTACACAGGGATTGCAGTGCCTCACGAACACCTATCGCTAACTTAGAATCATCTTAGTTATGAAACTGAAGTCTTGATTTTTTTATCAGGGAATGGAGTGCATCGCATATATCTTCGTTCGCTTAGAGGAATGAGTCGAAACGGAATGGTCACCTTTCATCACACATGAGATGGAAGTCCTCTGATGACCGAAAGGTTTGCTGTTAAAGATCGCAAGTAGACAATGCTCTAAGTCACACACAGAACACGCAGCTGTATACAAGTCGAACGCAGGCTATGTCACACAATTGCTACATCCTGGCAGAACAACGGAAAAATAAGGTCAATTGACCTACAACAACATCTCCCTGTCTACTTGCGATTGTTAACAGCAAACCTCCCGGTCATCAGAGGACTTCCATCTAATGTGGGATGAAACGTGACCATCCTGTTTCGTAGGTTCGAAAAAGGTGAGGCTGTAATCATTAAAAGACTTCTCAGTAGGATCCAACGCAGGCTGAATAGAAGGACTTGATTCCGAATCACAGACAGCATTTCTACCGGAAAGTGTAGCAGTAGAGATCAGAAAAGCTAGTGTACATTTCTTACAATCTCAATCAGCTAACCGTCCACTGTATTTGATCATTCTCAATCGACCATCACCTATAACCCAGTGGATATATCGCAGAACCTCTGGCGTGGAATCGCGAAAGAATGCGTTACAAATACTGGAGACATATCTAGCGGCGGCATGAGGGCGTTGCAAAGGCTGGCTTCATACTTTCTAAGTTCGATGATTTTAGTACGAGCTTACACCGTCGGCGACGTGTAACCGCACTGTTGGTGTGTTGTTATACACTCCAGCGATCATCATCTATATTCAGTGTCACGGTATTTGTCTCGAAAAACCATTTCATTCGGAGATGATAACATATCTCGATTTATAAGGCTTGTATAGTTTTTGACATGGATATCGTTAGTGACACTTGTGATCACCTGTAGAACCAAGACCGCTTGTGACAGTAACATAGTCGTTGTGATCGTGTTTTTTAACATCTGGCGGCTTGTAATACGGCTACGTTTCTTTTTCTAAGACAATATGGTACCAGTCGCAAGACAAACTTATGAGACATGTCCACCCATCACTGACTTTCAATCAGTATTGTTTCGAATCGCCAGCAATCAGTATTATACTTAGTAGTAGGGGATGAATGATAGCTGCGCCTTGACCATCAGGCTTATAAAGTGTGTGTGTGTGTGTGTGTGTGTGTGTGTGTGTGTGTGTGTGACACGTGCAAAGTAAATGACTATGTCCAATCGTAAGGAAGGTATGGATTTGACGTGAAATACTGTGATAGCCACAAACGGAATGGAAGATTTTTTTTTCCTTGGAAAAGTATGTCAAGTCATAAGAATGGTACAGATATTTCTATTTCCAGGGCCACTGCTGTCAGCAAGGGGTATTTCAGATAATTCGCTCACTGTCGAATGTCGTCCAATGGAGACTGCGGTCGTAATATTTAATTGTAAGTACAGTGATAAAATATATTTGGCCAGTTTTCTAGGACAATGCTGTCTGGTGTGCGAGAGTATGTGGCGGCGGTTGCCTGTGGTGGGAATGATTCATGTTTCCAGCTAACTGCAGGAGCTGTCCGAATGGAAAAACCGGATGGGGTACAGGAATGTAGCTGACTTTACCATGTCGCCCTCTAGACAGCTGAATGGTGGACCAATACTCACTATGTGTTGGATAGCCTTCGTGATCGCATGTGTTCTCTGTGGAAATTTGATAAGATTCAATATGGGCATGTGTTTGCACTGGACCATTATTCCCACCATGCAAACAGTCTGGTTGACTGCTTCTGCACATTTCCCGCCTTTGTTTGGTTGGGGGAACATCGGTTGTGGTGTGTGCATTGTGTGCATCTAGCAGGTGAAAGATGGGTGGAAGACACGTTTGCTGGTTCTCTGGATATGGGTAGCACCTTACTTGACTCTGTAAATTATAGTGATGATTTGAAATCTGTTATATCACCGACATCACTATTCGCGAGTGGAAATACCAGTTTTTCCCCTATTTTTTCGAGTTTTCACGTAAAGATCTTCACAGACGGGATAAGTTTCTAGTTACTTAGTGGTTTACAACACGCTACAACTCGCTAAAGTTTCGGGTTTCTAGAGGAATAATTTACGGTCTGTATCTTCGGAATCACACTGCAAAAGTGATACTGCTATCCAAGCGATATTGCTACGTGCTTGATATCGAGAAGTATCGCGAAAATGGTATGATATTGTGGTAAACCATGTGAAAATACATATGTTCTTGTATACCCAGAGTCTGGAGATGGGTGTAGAAAGCAAGCAAGCAGGTCGGGGCCAGAAACAGTAACACCTTTGTGCCAAGCCTTTGTACAACAGTCTTCGCGGTATATGTATGGGTGTCTGACAGTCGACAGCTATATGCAGGATGCAGAAGTGTTGATTTTGTATGGCGCAATATACGAATTGTGTGTTTACTACATCGATACGAAAATAGAAGGCGGACAGTGGTCCCACACCAGCAACATCAGTAATTTGGTGGGCAAATTCAGTAAGAGCCAATCATAATGCTCCATTCATTCACAAAACATCCTCTGTGCTGGGACATAGGAGCCTCTACTGACTGGTTCGAACAAGATGGGGGCAGTTCAAAGACAAATTGAAGCAGACCAGCCATCTCTGTTCATCATCCGCCACTGTGGCATTTGGACATCTCTAGCAGCTGTAGGAAACCGCAAATTTCAATCATTTTTCTCTTCTGTAGGACAGTGCTTCGAATTCTGTTTGCGTAATTGTTCTGATTTTTCCGTTTGTGCTTAGACAGTGTTCTCTTTCCAAACAACAATAATGTTTTTATGATTAACGGTGTTTTCACAAGCGTGCATATACTTGACGAAGTCTTTTAGCGGTGAGAACATTTACCGTTACTGAGACATATGTTGAAAGCAGGACGTCACGATTTTCAGGAAGGGTAGCACGGGATGCCTTGTTAGGCCCATCAGGAAGAATGTATTCGGTGTTATTCTGGGCTATTTTCGTAAACAGGTCCTGTTAGGACAAGAATTACCGTGCAAACAAGCTGAGACATCACGAAAGCTGGCCGGCCGCTGTGGTCTAGCGGTTCTAGGCGCTCAGTGCGGAACCGCGCGACTGCTACGGTCGCAGGTTCGAACCCTGCCTCGGGCATGGATGTGTGTGATATCCTTAGGTTAGTTAGGTTTAAGTAGTTCTAAGTTCTAGGGGACTGATGACCACAGATGTTAAGTCCCATAGTGCTCAGAGCCATTTGAACCATTTGAACCACGGAAGCTCCTACAACAACAAAAGCGAACATTAACTCTGTGACACTGTAAGATTCATGGGAAGGGGCTGATATGAATTAGAAAGGCTGTCCCATTAGGATTGCTAGGAAGAATACATCCTGTGTTATTCTGGGGAGCACTACAAAAGATTTCTATAGTGTGTAAAGAGCGAGACTTGGCTGTTATTTAGATAGACATGTGATGTCAATATAACACTGACAACCTTCTAGCTGCGTGTGCAAGGGTCAGCCGCTATGCAAACATCTCGCTACGGTGATCCGCTATGCGAACATCTCGCTGGACCACAGGTAAAAAGGCTACGCTTCATCACGCCGGAAATGGTGCCATGGTAAACATGTGTTTCGACAGGTGTTCCTTAGGTGTCAAGTATGAAAAGGACGCTGCCGCCTCATGCTTGTAGGACCCAGACACCTGTACGTGGCTCACTGTGGCCGCATTATCACTTCGTGAGGCTGCTGGTGCACGCCGACTCCTGGCAGTGTGTGTGGTGGCATTCTGTGCAGTCCAGTGGACAGGGTACGGCGGGTGGTGTGTGCTGTGTAATTATGTGTGTTCCATGACAGTATTCCTTGTGTGATTGGAATAAAAAGAAGGACGAATAGTTCGATTATTTCTTACAAGACCTGCATCTTTCTGAACAGCAGAGAATGATGAGCAAGAGAAATCTAGCCTCTGCAAACTGAATTTTTTATAAACAAACAGAATACCCTTGAATTTCCCTTTGTGAGATTCTTTCTCTCCACCACAGATACGCCAATTTCCAGGTAGTGGAGGGAAGAAGAGGTGGAGAGGGAGCCAATGGGGTGGGGGTGGGGACTGATTTCCTGAAAAATTATTTAAATAAATAAACAAACTTTATTCCATACACTGCCTTGAATCCACCTTGTTTAAATAAACAATATTTCACACAGTATTTAAACTGTTTAAACAATATTCCATGCACTGCAATCAAATTCCCTCCAAATGGCCAATCAACTTAGTCTTTTCCCCGCCAATTTCTGGGAGGGGGTTTACCACAGGAAGGGGTTAATTCATCAATTTAATTAAGTATTCAATCAAAATGATAAGAGTGAGAGGGGCTATTGCAAAAACTCAGACCTGAAAGTGTACCTGTAGCAGTGAGGGGGAGGGGGTGGGTTGGAGGTTCCGTGAGGAGACAGGGGAAGGGGTGGGGGAACAATAGTTAAAGGACCTGTCAATGAAAAGGAAGGATCTTCTTAGCAGAACAATAGGCTAAGGACCCGTCAATCAACGGAGACCAATAGATTTGCCCCAGAGTGCCTACCTGCCCCTGACGTAGGCAACCTGCACTATCAAAATGCACTGGATCCGGCCTTGCCTACTACTGATGTAGTATGAGAGTCTGGTCTCTTTATCTTGTGGTCGGATCCAGGTAAAGCGGCGTCGGGGCTGGCGCCCAGCTAATGTGTTTATTACAAGAACAGAGTACTTTGTGAGATGGGACGACGAATTTCTCCGTATGTCACGTTTCTTAGATGCCGCAGCGGCTCGCCAAAACGGTGCCCACTAATTCGTTTTATGGACGAGACGGAGCTTGTTCTCACCAGGAAGCTTTCATCATCTTGTAAAATGCGCTGGGGGTTGCCTGCAGGACCTTCAGGTATTGTGTGCTGTTTTTTCGGAGAACAGAACGTATACTGCACTGCAGTGATTGGTTGAGAAAGATCGAGTCTCCTTGCTAGAAAACATGATTGGCACGGAAACCACTGCTGGGCCATGATAGGTTTATTCAAGAACATCGGGGGGACCGCCGTTTTTTGGAAGGTTTTGAGCAATCGTAGAGGCTAATACTGGCTTCTCGACCACCGCGGAGTACAGTCGCTACAGCTCTTCCGTTTCTATCGACAGAGCAGTTAGTTGTAAACACGTCGGGGCAGCCGGGCGAAACTATATTTTCGCGGACGTGAGACAATCACCGGCGGACGTGGGGTCATCTCCCGCAGTACGAGGCGTCGCTCTTTTATCGGCTGTATCGGTAACGTTGCGCATCTTCGACAAATTCAGAAGCCTATCAATAGTTTTCACGGCCATCTTTTTGTTATAGCAGCCTTGTACTCGCAGTAGTCACTCCCAGTGTCCATTGCACGCTTAATTATATTTTGACGCGAGAGACCAATCAGTGGAACGATACAGCAGAGTGTGCTTGCCTGGATTGTGCATCCTTCCTCTCACAGTAGCCAGTTTCCTCTACACGTAAATTCCAGTTAGGTTCCGCAAGTCTATTTCCAACTAACCAGAGTTCGTGTTAATGAAATGTTATACAGTTGAAGCTTCTGTTTATATGTTTGTTCTCTATTGAACTTGTTATTAGTTAGTAAATCTCTCTGTGATACTGCAGGTCCTTGTTATTAATTTTTCAACGACACCCATTCTCATTCCCTGCGATGTCATTCATTTTGTTGTGGGTTGGAAGGCATTAAATTATTTTTATGTCGAGTTAGTGAACTCATTAGGTGATCCACACAATGCATGAATGTCAGATTTCCTTGCGCTATTGATAAACGTGGCCCCTCTTGGGTGGGTCGTTTGGCAGATGGAGAACTGCCGCCACTAGAGGCTAGCTTGCAATGCTTCATCGTCTGTGACGATGTTCGGCTATAAAGTATCACGATCAGCCTTGTAACGCCCAAGCAATTCCGCACGGATAGTCCTTTGTTGCTTTTCATGGTCTACTGTCAGGCGGCAAGAAACCCAGAGAGAACACATCTTTGAGTACATCAACTGGTCGATGAGTTTTACAGCATTAACAGAGACGTCAAAATGAGCAGCGAGGTGTCGATTGTGATCCGTCGATCACCTCGAGTGAGAGTGTCCGCACGTTCCAACATTGCAGGAGCCAGTTACGTGCGGCCAGCCGGCACGCGGAAGATCGGACAGGTTTGCACGACCTTGTTGCGTTGTCGGACGCCTCGCCCAATGACTCGCCGTGCTGTTCTTCACTTCCAGGTCTCCGTAGTAGACATTCCGCAAGCGGCAATGAATATCTGTAATACTCTGGTTTTTCTCTTAAAAAAAAAATAAATAACAGCTCCGTTACAGACACTATTTTGCAGGCTACGTGTAGCGCCTCCACCAATCGGAACTTCTTAAAACTGTAGTGACTGAAGCGGTGTCCCACAGCAAATTTCACATTTTTTCAACCGAAACTGGCCGAGAAAAAAATGTGCTGCATTACTTATTCAACGCCCCTCGTATAAATGAAACTGAATTTTTGTTTGACGGCCACTTCTCCCAATAAGTTTAGAAATTCTAAAGGAATGATCTCTATGGTATCCCCTTATTTGATGGCAATTCTTATAAAGCTCTGTTAAACTCTGACTCTAATACTGGATCCTCCGCGTCTTCCACAACGACTACCATTTCTTCTTCTATTAAGTCATCACACAGTTCCTCCCACTCGTGGAGCCATCAATGTACTCTTTCCACCTATCTCTCTTCTGCGTTTGTGTAAATCAGTGAAGGTGGCTTTCCTATATATTGAATCAGTTCTTAAGACAATAATTTATTTAGCCTATCTCGTGCTGTCGTTTCGCCGTAGCTTGCATTGCTTCCTATTTATTTCATTCTTATTTGATTTGTATCATTTTACTTCTTTATTTTCCTTAACATTTCTGTACTTCCTTCTTCCACTGGAAACCTAAGGTTTCTTCGCCTTATCTGTATTTGTTTGTCGAGCATCTCTGATTGCATTTTTTCTTAGAAATGTCCGTTCCTCTTCAACTGAATTGTCTAGTCTGGCACTCACTATCGCAGTATCTACAACCCTACAGAACTTCATACGTACATAGTCATTTCCCAGTATTTCAGTACTCCCTGATTTCCACACTGATCATTCCGGACAACTCTCTTAAACCTCAGTCTACCAAAATAAATGATTTCGGAATTTCTGATTGACCATGCTGTACTCCATCTGGAGTCTTCCCGTGTCTCTCGGCCTTTCCCAAGTATACCACCTCCTCTTGTGATTTTTGAACAGTGTATTCGCTATCACTGGCTGGAATCTACAGCAGAATCAATTACTTTGTCCTCTCTCATTACTACTAGTAACCCCACGTTTTCCCTTAACTCCGCCTTCTATTGCTTTACGTACCACAGCGTTCACTCCCTCGTGAGATTAGATTTCCATGTCCCTTTACGTGCTGAATTACCCGTTCACTATCCTTGTATACTGTCTCTATCTCTTAGTCTTTTCCTTATGACGTTGGTGTGTTTACACGAATTAGTTTTAATGGGGTAGGTCTGCTATCGATTCTGATGAGAACAATTTTATTAACGAATTATTCAAAGTAACTAACTCTCTGACCTACCTGTCTATTCATGATGAATCCCACTCAGATATACCATTTTCTGTTGCTGTTGATATTACCCTTTCTTACCATTTCATTCACTGACCCGCCACCGTGTCTAGACTGAGCCTTTGCAAATCCCTTTTCAGATCTTCTAGCTTCCCTATCACACTCATACTTCCGACAAAGCCGTTGGCAGAACTAGGGTGGCCCTTATAACGGACGTGTCAGGCAGCCATGGCTGATGATTATAACTCAAAATTTACGCAATGCCTGGATTCGAATCTGGGACCCAGGACATAATGATTACTAGTCAAAGACGCTATCGCTAACCGACGGTGTCTACCTGTAGAGTTTTGTGCGGTTCTTCGTTTCCGGCAGCAGCGAAAATTTTGCAGCTGCGTCAAGGCATTGTAGGTGACTTCTTTATCTGTGTAATCACTATGGACGAGTGCTGGGTGTATCTTTATCACCCCGAGACAAAGGATCAAACTAAGTAGTGGAAAAATGTGGATTCACCACCGCCAAAAAAGCGAAAGACTCAACCATCACTGAGGAGGTTATAGAAGTGTCACGGGTAGTTTTCCGAGGATACCTACTGGTTCTATGAAAACTAGACTGAACAGTTACCAGTGCTGATTCTTTAGGCTACCAAATATTTGCCCCAACCAGCTTCTCCTCCTCCTCCCGTCCTCCACATTCTCCTGGGCGAGACACACAACGACAAGATATCACAGTGTAGGTGATTTTCAAGGTGGAACGTTTCTTGAACAGCTAACATTAACACTTCTATAACCTAGGTCTTCGCCAGTTCATCCACCATCAGAAAAATAGTGCCGCGGTAGGGCTGAATACGCGCAGATCGACTCTGGTAGTAGTTTTTTTTTCTTTTTTTTCCTTTTCTTTAGAGGTAGTATTACGACACTCCTGCAGCGCGCGCTTGTTCCTTGCTGTTAGTTTTTAAAGAAAAAATCTCTCGTTTCTTGTTACAGCGCTGATCTCCTGTGATACAGAGACACTAAAGAATGCGGTGCGTGCGTTCAAACAAATATACCTTGTATATACACTGCGCAATATAATTGATCACCTTTTCGAAACCCCGCAATCGCCTCCAATTGCGGCGCGTAAGTTTCAGATTTGCCTCAAAGTTGCTTACAGCCTTCCCCTCTAATGATGCAAAAGTGTGACGCCTGCAACGTCACTACCGGGCTCGGCGATGCTTCAAGCAGCAAGGTGTCAACACATGCGGAAAAAGAAAAAGGCCACAGCTCAGAAGTTTGGATGAGCTGTTAGGTGAGTTAAGGATGTCATATTCGTACAAAATTTGCCACAATGTTGCCCAACACGACCTTCCACGTGTCACACAATGGGAGGGTAGTCACAGTCTCTCTTACCCCCACATTTAACCCTTTCTTTTGATGCTTCTGCGATGGAGATCAGAACCGCGACGCCCAACGTTGAAATGACGGGGTTTTCTTGTGTGTGGCCAAGGAAAATATTTCAGACATACCGCCACTCGGAATCTACACCAAAAAGCCTAAGTCGGCGCCGTAAAAGGAGTTAATGAAATTACCCCTTTCCGTGGGGCGTTAGGCTGCCCCTTCGACATTTCTTAGGTGGATGTGCCCGCCTTCCGGCACTAGAACAACTGTGAGGCTGAGTGGTTCTCGAAGTTTCTATTACAGCTTCATTTATAAACGCGCTCTAGAAAGGTGCCCTTGTGGCACCGAACATGCTGCCGAACTGGAGGGTCTTAGAGTGACCCTTTGCCGTTTTACTCACGCGCATATTGATGTTGCACCTCCCCACCCTGTGATCACGCCACAGGAGGGAGTGATATGGGTGGATGAAAAAGCACTAACACTCTTTGCTGCTGCAAATCGCATTCAGATTTCGTCGAACAGTCCCTAGTGGTATACCAGAGCAAAAATTGTGGCCGCACTACACTCTTAGGGGGTGTGATCAGGTTCAGGGGGGTTGCAGCTCCACGATATCCTGAGAGAAGGGATGAAACGTCCACGCGATGCAAGGAGTGTGGAACGGAACGTTGTCTAAAATTTCGCCCTGTCATTCATCGTTTTCGAATGCGAAATATGTGGGAATCAACGTTCCAAGGAAAGTAGTGATTTCATTGACGCCCTTCACGTCATCACATGAGGACTCTTCGTGCCGATTCCGAGCGACGGTGTGTCTGAAATATTTTCCTCGGCCACGCACAAGAAAACCGCATCATTTTAACACAGGGTATCGCAGTTCTGACCTCCATCGCAGAGGCGTGAAAAGAAGGGATGAAATGGGGGCAAGACGGAGTGTGACTATCTTCTCATCGCGTCACAAGTCCATCGTGGCTTTGGTCAGCATTGCGGCGAAACTTGGTGCCACTATTCCACCTTAGGCCTCACATGAACTTCTGAGCTCTGGACTTACTTCCTTGTGTGTGTACACCTTGATGTTTGAAGCATCACCGACCCCGAGGGTGACGTTGCAGGACGCCACGGTTGTGCATCGCTACGAAGTTACAGATAACTTTGGGGCAAATTTCAAACTTATACATCGTAGTGGGAGACAATTACGGGGTTTCGGAAAAGTGGTCCTTTAATTTGTTGCGCAGTATACATCTCTGTACATTCATTTCTGCTTGGAAACGCCTTCGTCGTACATATACGTAGGTATCATGAGAATGTTTCCTCACTCTAACGGAATACGACAGAACATTTCGATGTCTGTATAAAGTACGCTCCACCACGCATCGCAGACTGTTTCGTGGCGTACATATGTTCGTGAAAATGTAGAAATGAAGATCTCAGCTTATCTAACGATATAGCCTTCTGTCAGTTTATATTCTGAAAGGTTAATTGTTTTTATTAATTTTCTTACTGTCCTCTTTTTTCGAACTGAAGAATGACAGCCACCACGTCGAGTTATAAGTGACAAACCTGGACATCCGCCGCCAAGTGACCATGGTCGTCCGCCGCTCGTGGTCTCGCGGTAGCGTTCTCGCTTCCCGAGCACGGGGTCCCGGGTTCGATTCCCGGCGGGGTCAGGGATTTCCACCTGCCTCGAGATGACTGGGTGTTTGTGTTGTCCTTATCATTTCATCATCATCCAGGAAAGTGGCGAAATTGGACTGAGTAAAGGTTGGGAAATTGTACGGGCGCTGATAACCACGCAGTTGAGCGCCCCACAAACCAAACATCATCATCTCAAGTGACCATGGAACGAGTCCATTCAAAACTAATCACCTCACGCGGTAAGACGTTTATCCCACTGGTAGACGAGATGATCAATGCCCGTTCCGTTTTGCGCGGTCGACCGCTGACGGATCCACAACTGCACCCACTCTTGCACTTCGTCGTCCGGCTGAAATCGATATCCACGTATATCTTTCTTCACGTCGCCAAAGATGTAAAAATCACACGGTGATAGATCCGGGCTTCACAGAGGATAGGTGTTGCAGCGTTTCCCAATCAAGCTGCCGAAGCGTAATGGAAAAGATCGTATGGCATTGTTGGCCGGGAGGCCCCATGCGGGGGAGTTCGGCCGCCGTATTGCAAGTCCTTTTTAGTTGATGCCACTTCGGCGACTTGCGGGTCATTGATGATGAAAATGATGACGAAGGACACAGAACACCCAGTCCCCTGCCGGGAATCGAACCCGGGCCCCCAGCGTGGTAGGCGGAAACGCTACCGCTACGCTACAGAGGCGGACGATGAAGCCTAGCTTTCATCTGATTAGGGGACGGGCATTACCGTGCAATAGGATGATCCAGTCCGGCAGCATTCCTGGGCGTTCTGACTTTATGGTGCGTCACAGTGTCTGCAAAGTGTCTTGATAGTGCTGCACACTGATTGTGTTTCCATGCTTGACAAACTTGACGACCATAGCCTCCCGGCAGTCGAAGAAGCAGCCAAGATCAGAGACTGCGTGCCAAAGATAACGCCACAGTCATTCTGGTGGACACTGACGCCACGATGTATGCAGCGGATATTGTATTACAAGCGCGACTGTACTTGAGTCGACTTTCTTACGGTGTGATAACGTCTGCATAACTGATGTTTTGCTTCTTGTGCAGCTATTATTTTATTTTTATCTTTGAATCCCCTCCTCAACCGTGAAATGCATGTCCTAGTTGCGGCATATCTTTGGCCCCGAATCGTATTTTATCGCTCGTGTGTCTCGTATACAGAGTCTCCATAATTAAACATCCAGTTCCAAAACGCTATAGAAAGAGAATCACTACTCAGAGTTACGTCTTATTTGAACAGCATTTTATTGAGGCGGGGGAAACGTCTCGGAACAGAAATAAGTAACGAAAATTTGGTCAGTTGATGGCGCTGTCAGAATATGAACATAAACAGATGCGCAGAACACGGCTGTTCATCAGTTTGCGTCCAGCATGACTGTAAACACGAAGCATCGCGCGCTGGTGGTAAAGGTCTTCTACAAGAACGGTGACTGTGCGCCACTAGCCCTGCAGAATGTCCGGACACTGAGGGGTGTGAAAAAACGCACTGGTCTAATGTCTGCTAAGTGTTTGGAGAAAACGATTACATAATTCGAAAAGACAAGTTCTTTTGAAGTGCAATGTGTCAGAGGGGGGAAAGCAGTTGATCCGACGTCTGTCGAAGATGTGGCCACAGCATTTCAGGATGGGTCGAGCGGTGTATGGAAACAAAGTGCACGGGAAATTGCCCGAACGTTGGACATTCCTGTGAGCACGGTGCATAAAATCCTCCGAAACGTCCTGCATTGTTATCCACACAAAATCGCATATGTTCAATAGTTGCTTCCTCTTGACCTGCCAGCAAGACAAACGTTCGCTCAGGAATATCTTGCTCGCATGGAGCCCATTTCTATCTCCAACTATATCTCACTCAATACGCAAAATTGCAGAACACGGGCAACGGAAAATACGCACGCCCATCAACTGGTACTTCATTCTGCAAAGGTGATTGTGCGATGCGGATTTTCGGCATCGTTTATGGTGACGGCGTTTTTTCGAGGAGAAGAGTCCTATGGGTCCTGTTACTTGTACCGCCACTGGTAAATACTGTGGAATTCCTTTGCGCACCAAAGTCATTCCAACCCTTCAGCAGCGTGGTTATATGGGTAGGATCATTTTTATGTAAGATGGTGGTTCTCCGCACATTGCACAGACAGTGAAGCGCCTGCTGCAGAGGCATTTCGAAAATGCTAGAATTATCAGCCATCATTTCCCTACAGCCTGGCGGTCCGTATCACCTGATCTTCATCCGTTTGACTTCCGACAGTGGGATTATCTGAAAGGTGTCGCGTTCAGTGCTCCAATTACGAACGTAGTTTAACTGATGGCACGCACTGCGCAACGAATTCTGAACGTAAACACCGAGACACTCGATCTGTTGTGGAACATGCTGTTTCTCCATTTCAGCTTCTGGCAGAAAGTGGTGGACAACATATTGAACATGTCTTGCGCCAGTTTCACGACATTTAGAAACCCATATCATTTTGCTTTTGATGCGGTTTTTGGCCTCAGGACAGTTAAAAACTGATTTTTCCCTTCAGATGTGGCACTAGCTTGCTGTGATGGATGGCTTTACCCAAGTAACAGCGCCACAACTGTTGACTGCCGAATCTGCGCAGTCATGCACTTTGAGCAATAAGGATGGTGTAATATGCAGTTCACACTATAGCCATCGTATTACGATTCATCTGTCGCTTTAGCCGAACCTATATAAGTTAAGACGCTTGGAGTCCCATGTATTGGTAAAATTTTCGTATAGGTTTTTTGTTGCATAACGTTTCCTCTTGCGTCAATAAGCTGTTCAGATTTGAAGTCATTCTGAGCAGTGGTTCTCTTTCTACACCGTTTTGAAACTGGAACGTTAATTATGGTCAGCCTGTATTTCTGTAATAGTTCTTGGCCAAGCTGCAACTCATAAATAATTTACGCGTCGAGTGATGCGCGTGTGGTGCAACAACGTAACATCGCTTCTACCAGGTCAAAGTCGATAGATTACTCCACAAACCAAGGCGGCAGTGTGGAAAAAACGCAGCATAAGTACAATTTCAATTTTATAATACGCTGAATATTAAGTCTGAGATGATGCGTTGCCTGTTTAGACGAAAATAAATACTATTTTTTCTTGACTATGAAGTTATTTCACATGTTGCATTCGACGAATGACTTAACGAAAGCGTAAAGCGAAATGGTAACTTCCTTGAGCTTCCAGAACCTTGCATGGTTATTTTAAATAGCAGCATTTAGAACATCCGTACTCCTATTGCCAGTAATTATATTGTTTCCAAAATTATTTCCCGGTAGTACTTCACTAGTAACTAAATTATATGTGCTCTAAGATTTGTTTTCTTTTATGCATTTTTGTACGATGCTTGTCAGAAAAGTTCAAGCAATTTAGTACTGATTTTATTTCTAGAGGTGTTAGTCGCGCAGTTGCTCGCTGATGAAGCTATGGTGGGAACTATAAAGAAATTTATAACGAATTTTCCACAAAACCCAACCTGGTATGAAGGCAAGTTTAACCGGAACTAACTTCCAGAATGAGATTTTCACTCTGCAGCGGAGTGTGCGCTGATATGAAACTTCCTGGCAGATTAAAACTGTGTGCCGGATCTCTGCCTTTCGCGGGCAAGTAACCTACCAATTGAGCTACCCAAGCAGGACTCACGGCCTGTCCTCATAGCTTCAATTCTGCCAGAACTAACTTTTGTACGCCATTAAATTTATTTATTAATCAAAATTTATGATTTTTTTAAGTATGTATACGTTTTATATTACACTGCGCAGTGCGATATTTAGCACTACCTGCTTCGGAACTCTAATAGCCTAACTGAAGTAGTCGCGCTGCAGTTGGAGAATGCTGTGACGGGCCATTTATCAGCATGCGTGCGTCTTGTCCTATGTTCATAACAGTGGGAGAGTATTCCCATTGTATAACCGCGTTACCCCGCCTCCCCCCTCCCATTATAATGGTCGCTGCTGTTATATAGATTTACTGGTGACCTTTATATGCCAGAAAATACGACATCGTTTGTTTAACCCTTCATCTACCAGCAACTACGAATATTTTGTTGAGTTATATAGTTAAAGTAATCGTCATGATCGTGATGGTGATGATCATCATCATCAACTTCACACCCAGTGATGGAAAAATGTCTCCTGTTACACTTTTAAATGTAGGACTTCTCTCCTTGTATTCCGTTGTAATCTGCCCATTTTCCATTGAGTCGTCGTTTCGGTCACTTCTCGTCTCTTGGAATCTAGCAAAAAACGTTCTTGGTCTGTCTAGCGTTAGTTTTACATTCGCTGGTTGCGTGTTCTGCTCACCTACATTTGTCTTTCATTAGAGAAACAATTACTCTTCCACTCCAGGCTATTTCCCAACTCTTTTGTTTGTTTTCATGTATTTTCTAGTAATTGCGAAAATAAATCTCTCCAACCTATCATTTCTAAATGCTTTTCGCATCAGAAGTCCACGTATTAATGCCATTAGGTCCAAACTGCTAATACGAATTTATTGCAAACTTTCTTTTCCACACATATGAGAAGATTAATTTTGGAAACTCGACTTAAATTTACCAAAATGAACTCAAAGCCATATTTACTCAACTGTTTGTTTCTTGTCCTATCCAACCAGTCGTCGTCTTTAGCTACTGAAAATATGAAGCTCGTCAACTGTTTCTAAGACTTCGTTTATTATAATGATAGTTTTTAGATTTACTTATAAACTTGCCCCATTAATTTCTTCCATTCACAGAGCCAAACAGTACAGTGTCAACAGCAAAACTCAAACCTTTCAGATATGATCCAGTAACACATATACCTTCCCACTGTAAAGATCTCAAAACTCCCACTAGAACAAATGACATTAATGTTTTACAAAAACATTTGTCAGTGGTCCTACTGAGCTAAACAAAAAACTGGAATTTAAATTTCAAAACACTTAACTTTTCCTTTTTCTACATCCGTTATTTTGAAAGTTTTTCTTTTCAGTACTAATGCTATTTGTATTTATGATACAATAAAGGCATTATTAATAGCAAACAAACAATCGATAGCATATGAGGTGGTACTTTCATTTCCTGAAGAAAATACAATTTCGCACTTACACAGTTTCCCAGAAACACTCCTCATTTCTCTTCCTGAAAAGACATCTTTTTTCGACACATAACCTCAGAGGAAAACACAGCAAAGGAAAAGAAACTCACTTCATATTAATTACAACGTAAAAGTACTTATACATGTACCTGAAGATAGGAGCATGCTGCGGAAACGTGTCGTGCTAACAACATATCAGTAACATGTGACTGTAGCAGCATATATTATTTTACAAAAACTGTTAATTACGTCAGCCAGCACGAAAGGAAGTTGATGCGCAACACGGTCAGGGCAGCAAGCTTCGGTGCGAGTGCCCACTGTAGCAAGATCAGACGGCACCACAGCATCAGGGGAGAGTTTTACAAAGGCCAATAGAAATATAAAGATATAAAATTACGAAAAGCCGAAGTATCGGGAAAAATGTATCGAATTTAACGATATATCGACAGTATGTAATATCCATGTACGAATATCGATATTACTTCTCCAAAACATCTCTTTTCCGATATATCGCTGTAGTATTATCGTCCTCTACCTCCACCTGGCAATCGGAATGTTGTGCAGCGCCTCCTTTCTCACAGCCGCATCCCGCTGGCAAGCGGCAACGAAAAAGTGCGCAGATGACTAGTGTTGTACTTTGCGCAGGCGCATGAAGGTCGCAAGCAAATGGGGCGGCGACAGGAGTGAACGCGGCATGTGCGCCGCGGCCCGCCGGCGCCGGCGGCGGCGCCCTCGCCAGCGTCCGGTCGGTTCTGTGACGCGGAAGTAAGCCGATTTGGTCCCGCGGCTGCTGGCGATACAACCGACACCACGGAACATCGCGTTCTGCTCCGCATCCTGTGCGTTCTGCCCTCTGCACACTGCGCACCGGCTGCTCGACGGCTCAATAGTACAGCGACGCCTCTCTCGTGTACTAATGCCACATGTTTCTTCTGTTTTCACATCAGACACTTAGGTGACAAAAGTCATGGGATATGTCCTAATATCGTATCGGACCACCTCCTGCCCTGCAGCAACTAGACGTGGTATAAACTCAACAAGTCGTCGGAACACCACTAGAGAGTTTTTGAGCCCTGCTGCCTCTGTAGTCGTCCATAATTGCGAAAATGTTGCAAGTGCAGGATTTTGTGCACGAACTGATCTCACGATTATCTCAAATACATTCACATCGGGTGATATGTGTGGCCAAATCATTCGCTCGAACTGTTCAGAATGTTCTTCAAACCAAACGCGACAACTGAGGCCCGGTGTCATCCATAAAGATTTCATCGTTGTTTGGGAACATGAACCTCATGAATGGCAGTGAATGGTCCCCAAGTAACCGAAAACATCCATTTACAGTCAACGATCGGTTCAGTTGAATCAGATGACCCAGTCCATTCCATTTAAGCACAGACCACGCCACTATGGAACCACTACCAGTTTGCACAGTGCCTTGTTGACAATTTGAATCCAGGGTCTCGTGGGGTCTGCGTCACACTCGAACCCTACCATCAGCTCTTACCAACTGAAATCGGGACTCGTCTGACGAGGCCAGTATTTTCTAGTCGTCTAGGGTTCGACAGATATGGTCACGAACCAAGGAGAGGCGCTGCTGGCGATATCGCGCTGCTAGAAAGGGCAATCGCGTCGTTCATCTTCTGCCATAGCCCATTAAAACCAAATTTCGCCTCACTGTCCTAACGAATACGTTCGTCGCACGCCCTACTTCGATTTATGAGCTTATTTCATGCAGCGTTGCTTGTCTGTTAGTACTGACAACACTACGCGAATGCCCACGCTCCCGGTCGTTAAGTGAATGCCGTTACCCAATGCTTGTCAACGGCGAGAGGTAATGCCTGAAACTTGATATTCTCGGCACACTCTTGACTCTGTGGATCTCGGAATATTGGCTTGCTAACGATTTCCGAAATGGAACGTCCCGTGCGTCTAATTCCAACTAGGTTCAGGGTCCGTTAATTCCCGTCGTGAACCCATAAACACGACCGACACCTTTTCACATGATCACCAGAGTACAAAAGACAGCTCCGTCAATGCACTGCCCTTTTATACCTTGTGTATTGCCATACTACCGCCATCTGTATATGTGCATATCGCTATCCCATGACTCTTGGCACCTCAGTGTAGAGCTGAAGCACCCTACCTTATCCGTGATCGGTGGAAAGAATGAAGCTCGCTGTTTACGGACCCTTTAGGCATCCTAGCTCACACACGGGTCGCAACCTCAGCCATGGAAGGAACGTGAGCCAAACTGGCCATACCTTTCTGAAGGAATTGTCACACTAGATTTCGGGATACCATGGCGAACCTAAAACTGGACAGCTACTCGATCTGCGAGAGTACGAGAAATGCTGTCTCCGTCCCTAAGTCCCATATCTGCTTCAAGTCTTTTTTATCCACATTCTCGGGCATTAAAAGTTTTGTAAACTATTTTAATAGATTCAGTGCGCCGAAGCTCTGATGGCAGGCTCGCCCCTGGCTTGAATGTTATTCTGCATAAAGATCGACATCCGCATTTTCAGGCAGACTAAGAAAGGAGGCAGTGATCAGGACCACATTATATTATAATTTGGCTGTAATATTTTTCTTACGTTTCGTAAGTTACAACTTTCTCTTCTAATTACCGGAATGGATTTCCTGAAATTTTCTTGCAACATTTCCGTAACGATGGGAAGTCAAATGAAGTCGTGCTACATGTTGCTGTCACATCTTGCATGTTGTTAAATGTTGGTCACATCGTTCACTTATAAAATTTTCGTCAATCAATATTAACATCAATAGTTTTATCGTGGTACACTTCTCAGTGTCATTCTCAACATATTTAACTGAAATGTCAACAGGTATACTGATTCTATACGAAGCATTATTTATGTGCACGTGACGCAAATAAACGAAAATAGAAATACAGATACTGTCCTGCAACAAGCAACAGGAAAGTAATTTTTATTTGGTTATTTCGAAAACGATGTCCCAGTAGTTTACTATCACGCAGTAGCAAGAATTACCAATCGAAGTAAGGGTACATTATATGAAGATACAGTGCCACGACACTGAGGAAGAGCGCATACTATTTAGCTTGCTGTCAGAGACGACGAAAAAGTTCAAATTGTGATATGATAGTATAGGGAAAGAGCTCGACTACGAAAATGAATTTCTCTACGCTGATCGTTACTGTTGGACACCGATTTAAAATCTATACCGATTATTTGATCTGCAATACCGATATCGTCACTCGTACACGCCATTTCCGTATATGAAGAATGGGAACAGATTCCCTCCGAAGATACTAACAGCGACGGTTACGTTTTACTCTCGGAGGGAACACAAGAGAGTTGGTTCAAGGTCTGATTTTCGGGCAGTGCATCGTTGCGATCTATAGCTGTGACGACAAGAAAGTAATTCACCACTTTTTGCATCTACTTTGTACGGTCTTGATGTCTCTGTTTACCATGGCTCTGGTTGTGGGTGCTTGGCAAGAGAACGCTGTGTCATCGACATACAAGGCTAAGTGGAGTCCTGACGGTTTCAGATGTCGGCTGCACAGACAGTGATGTACAGGGGCAATGCATGTGGGTGAGACCACAAAGGATTATCATTCGACTAGCGACAGTGAGTTACCAACACATCACGCACTTCTATGCTTTGCAAAGGAGTAATTCCTCTTTGATCAGCCACTAGAAGGGTAACTATCGAAGATCTAAGGTTCACTTTTGTCCAAGATTTTCTAAGAGGCAACGAAGAGTGAAGTTAGCTTTAACCCGTCACTTCACAATTCCACATGAGTATGTAATACCTTTCTGTGAAGAGTGCTTGAAACGTTCCTTTCGTCCGTCCTCGGATCTTCCGCTTAGCCACAACCGCGGAGAGATTTCACACACACTTAGCTATAGGTCCGATGCACGACACACTTCTGTGTCGATTTACTCGGCAACGTTAACTTGTAGCCACCGATTAATCCTCTGCACTGCTACACTATAAAACCGGTCTAAATAAGAGTCGTTCCTTAGTGGTCAATAATTGGAGCACAATAGCTAACTAGTTTCAGGAAGATTCGGAAATCCGACCACTGGACTTAAAAATACACACCACTAACAGTTCATGCATCGCCTCTAGCTGGCTACTGGCAAATTCCGCTGATAATCTCCACAACGGAACAAGAATGCAGTTGAACGTCAACTGGTCAAAAGACACACAAAAACACCACATTCAGCTTTCTACGGAGCCGAACGGAATTTATTGGTTCCAATTAAACATCGCCAAGTAATTCTAGTTCACTAAACTCCGCGTCCACCTAGCTTCTTGGCTCCGCAACCCAATTTGAGGTGTCTGGTTACTGAGCGTGTGAAGACTAACTAGATGGCTACACTCGCCTAAAAATCAGAACAGATCAACAAACAAACTCCTGCGCACAGAAGGGACATTCGCATTCTCTCAAGTTTCCCTCGATTCCGCAAGTGCCAAATCGCTCTACGAAATTGTTTTAACTGACAGGTATTCAAAGCTATAAGTCTCCAGAGCAGAATATAGACACTTCTACTGGCTAAATCCTGCTCCGCTAATAGAAATTTTTTAGGAAGTGCTGCAAAGTTGATTTTTACCGGGTACTGGAAAACTCCGGCCATCACGGGAAAATAACTAGTCCTTGAAATCAACCTACGACGGGCTTTCAGCAAGTAATACATTTTTTTCTCGGCCAAGTTCGGTTGAAGGAAAGAGGAATTTGTTGTGGAACATTGTGGAAAATTCCTGCTCTGTTCTCTACAGTTTCATGAAACTCCGACAGGTAGCGGCGCTATACGTAGCCTTCAAAATGGCGCCTGTAACGGGTATGCGGTCGAAGCAGAGTGCTGCCATTGACTTTCTTTTGGCGGAAAACCAGGGTTCTGCAGATACTCACAGCTGCTTGCAGAATATCTTCTGAGACCTGGGAAAGAACAAAAGCGCAGTGGGTCGTTGGGCAAAGCGTCTGTCATCATCGCAACAAGATTTCACAAACCTGTCAGATACCCAGAGTGCCAGACTTCTGCATCTACATCTACATTTATACTCCGCAAGCCACCCAACGGTGTGTGGCGGAGGGCACTTTACGTGCCACTGTCATTACCTCCGTTTCCTGTTCCAGTCGCGTATGGTTCGCGGGTAGAACGACTGTCTGAAAGCCTCCGTGCGCGCTCTAATCTCTCTAATTTTACATTCGTGATCTCCTCGGGAGGTATAAGTAGGGGGAAGCAATATATTCGATACCTCATCCAGAAACGCCCCCTCTCGAAACCTGGCGAGCAAGCTACGCCGCGATGCAGAGCGCCTCTCTTGCAGAGTCTGCCACTTGAGTTTGTTAAACATCTCCGTAACGCTATCACGGTTACCAAATAACCCTGTGACCAAACGCGCCGCTCTTCTTTGGATCTTCTCTATCTCCTCCGTCAACCCGATCTGGTACGGATCCCACACTGATGAGCAATACTCAAGTATAGGTCGAACGAGTGTTTTGTAAGCCACCTCCTTTGTTGATGGACTACATTTTCTAAGGACTCTCCCAATGAATCTCAACCTGGTACCCGCCTTACCAACAATTAATTTTATATGATCATTCCACTTCAAATCGTTCCGCACGCATACTCCCAGATATTTTACAGAAGTAACTGCTACCAGTGTTTGTTCCGCTATCATATAATCATACAATAAAGGATCCTTCTTTCTATGTATTCGCAATACATTACATTTGTCAATGTTAAGGGTCAGTTGCCACTCCCTGCACCAAGTGCCTATCCGCTGCAGATCTTCCTGCATTTCGCTACATTTTTCTAATGCTGCAACTTCTCTGTATACTACAGCATCATCCGCGAAAAGCCGCATGGAACTTCCGTCACTATCTACTAGGTCATTTATATATATTGTGAAAGGCAATGGTCCTATAACACTCCCCTGTGGCACGCCAGAGGTTACTTTAACGTCTGTAGATGTCTCTCCATTGATAACAACATGCTGTGTTCTGTTTGCTAAAAATTCTTCAATCCAGCCACACAGCTGGTCTGATATTCCGTAGGCTCTTACTTTGTTTATCAGGCGACAGTGCGGAACTGTATCGAACGCCTTCCGGAAGTCAAGAAAAATAGCATCTACCTGGGAGCCTGTATCTAATATTTTCTGGGTCTCATGAACAAATAAAGCGAGTTGGGTCTCACACGATCGCTTTTTCCGGAATCCATGTTGATTCCTACATATTAGATTCTGGGTTTCCAAAAACGACTTGATGAGCAAAAAACATGTTCTAAAATTCTACAACAGATCGACGTCAGAGATATAGGTCTATAGTTTTGCGCATCTGTTCGACGACCCTTCTTGAAGACTGGGACTACCTGTGCTCTTTTCCAATCATTTGGAACCTTCCGTTCCTCTAGAGACTTGCGGTACATGACTGTTAGAAGGGGGGCAAGTTCTTTCGCGTACTCTGTGTAGATTCGAATTGGTATCCCGTCAGGTACAGTGGACTTTCCTCTGTTGAATGATTCCAGTTGCTTTTCTATTCCTTGGACACTTTATTTCGATGTCAGCCATTTTTTCGTTTGTGCGAGGATTTAGAGAAGGAACTGCAGTGCGGTCTTCCTCTGTGAAACAGCTTTGAAAAAATGTGTTCAGTATTTCAGCTTTACGCGTGTCATCCTTTGTTTCAATGCCATCATCATCCCGGAGTGTCTGGATATGTTGTTTCGTGCCACTCACTGATTTAACGTAAGACCAGAACTTCCTAGGATTTTCTGTCAAGTCGGTACATAGAATTTTACTTTCGAATTCACTGAACGCTTCACGCATAGCCCTCCTTACGCTAACTTTGACATCGTTTAGCTTCTGTTTGTCTGAGAGGTTTTGGCTGCGTTTAAACTTGGAGTGAAGCTCTCTTTGCTTTCGCAGTAGTTTCCTAACTTTGTTGCTGTACCACGGTGGGTTTTTCCCGTCCCTCATAGTTTTACTCGGCACGTACCTGTCTAAAACGCATTTTACGATTGCCTTGAACTTTTTCCATAAACACTCAACATTGTCAGTGTCGGAACAGAAATTTTTGTTTTGATCTGTTTGGTAGTCTGAAATCTGCCTTCTATTACTCTTGCTAAACAGATAAACCTTCCTCCATTTTTTTATATTCCTATTAACTTCCATATTCAGGGATGCTGCAACGGCCTTATGATCACTGATTCCCTGTTCTGCGCTCACAGGGTCGAAAAGTTCGGGTCTGTTTGTTATCAGTAGGTCCAAGAGGTTATCTCCACGAGTCGGTTCTCTGTTTAATTGCTGGAGGTAATTTTCGGATAGTGCACTCAGTATAATGTCACTCGATGCTCTGTCCCTACCACCCGTCCTAAACATCTGAGTGTCCCAGTCTATATCTGGTAAATTGAAATCTCCACCTAAGACTATAACATGCTGAGAAAATTTATGTGAAATGTATTCCAAATTTTCTCTCAGTTGTTCTGCCACTAATGCTGCTGAGTCGGGGGGTCGGTAAAAGGAGCCAATTATTAACCTAGCTCGGTTGTTGAGTGTAACCTCCACCCATAATAATTCACAGGAACTATCCACTTCTACTTCACTACAGGATAAACTACTACTAACAGCGACGAACACTCCACCACCGGTTGCATGCAATCTATCCTTTCTAAACACCGTCTGTACCTTTGTAAAAATTTCGGCAGAATTTATCTCTGGCTTCAGCCAGCTTTCTGTACCTATAACGATTTCAGCTTCGGTGCTTTCTATCAGCGCTTGAAGTTCCGGTACTTTACCAACGCAGCTTCGACAGTTTACAATTACAATACCGATTGCTGCTTGGTCCCCGCATGTCCTGACTTTGCCCCGCACCCGTTGAGGCTGTTGCCCTTTCTGTACTTGCCCAAGGCCATCTAACCGAAAAAAAAAACCGCCCAGCCCACGCCACACAACCTCTGCTACCCGTGTAGCCGCTTGTTGCGTGTAGTGGACTCCTGACCTATCCAGCGGAACCCGAAACCCCACCACCCTATGGCTCAAGTCGAGGAATCTGCAGCCCACAAGGTCCCAAAACCGTCTCAGCCTCTGATTCAGACCCTCCACTCAGCTCTGTACCTAAGGTCCGCAGTCAGTCCTGTCGACGATGCTGCAGATGGTGACCTCTGCTTTCATCCCGCTCGCGAGACTGGCAGTCTTCACCAAATCAGATAGCCGCCGGAAGCCAGAGAGGATTTCCTCCAATCCATAGCGACACACATCATTGGTGCCGACATGAGCGACCACCTGTTGGAACGTGCGGACACTCTCATTCGCGGTGACCGACGTATGTAAACGAACTCCTGCTTCTCCATTGCAACAAAGAGCCCCACATGAGTCTGCGCACCCGAGAGGAACTCACAGAACTACAGTGGACTGTTCTTTCTCACCCACCCCACAGCCCAGATCCTGCACCATCCGACTTCCATCTGTACAGCAAAATGAAAGATGCACTCCACGGGAAGCAGTAAGCAAATGGGAAGGGAGTTATTGATGTAACGGGACGCTGGCTCCGACATTGACCAGTAGAGTAGTACCATGTGGGCATACATGCGGTCGCAGTAAGGCGGGGTAGAGCCGTCGCACTGAACAGAGATTATGTTGAAAAATAATGTTTTTTAGCCAAGAGAGTGGGGAGTAATATGGTGTATTGGAATCATGAAAAAATCCAACCTGCTCTCAGGAAAAAAATGTGTTGTGTAACTTACTGAACGCCCCTCAAAGTATGTCCAGACCGTGCCGCATTTAGGGAAAGTCCGATCCATTATCCCCAGGCTGAACAAAGATCCCTTCGCCGCTACCGGCAACTAGCCACCGTGCACGAAAGCGGACGGCTAGGAAGCCGCGCTACGTGACCTCTGCTCGCTGGGGAGGATGGGGCCAGCCGGCGTGAGGATGGCCGGCTACCAGAAAGTCAGAGAGCGGGCGCAGGGCCGAGGCCTGGCGCGGGGGCCTTGTTACCGATGATTGGCAGCAGCGGTGGCGGCCGGCTAAGCGAATTACTCATTTGCGCAGGTCGGCCCGCCCGCCAGCCAGCCCCGAAACAAATCGTAATTAGTCGCAAACTAATTAATTACACGCGCGCGGATCCCGGCGCAGGCCGCACACGCTCGTTCGCGGGCGCGCCGCGAGACGCTCCACTCGTTGCCGGCAGCCGGCGCGCGTTTTGCGGAGCGCCGCTAATTCCTGACCGAGCGGGTATCGACGGAAGCGTAGGGGAGAGCCACCAGCCGCCAACCGCCGACTACTTCCCAACGGCGCGGCGCGGCGTCGCGCACTGCACAAGCCGCCGGCACAAATTTCTCTGCCATTCTGTTGCGGCAGTTACACAATCCGGCAGCCTGGCCGATGACTATCACCGGACTTGCAATTTTTTTTTCTCCTACACCGACACTGCACCTCGAGAAAACGCTGTCCTGTCTGTGAGAATGGGGCGACTCGTTTTACCGGTGTTATGCTGTCGATTTCCAATCACCGGCACTGCGCTGCCGGAAATTCAAACGATTTTATCCGGAAAATGACCTCCATCAGGTTACAAGTAAAATACTCTAACAGGCAAAGCAAATTCATTACAATAATCTTAAATGTACAACTTTGCATTACTTCTCTATAAGAACTGAATCACCGAAAACTTACAACCCAAGTACTTATGAGATGGACGCCGTTACTGGAGAGCTGTTCTCGTAGGAATGAAGTGTAACCAACGGCCCACATATACCACCCACAAACAGATCTTAATACTCAGTAGAAAGCGCATTATTTCAGAAAGTCAGATGTTTAAAAATAAATGCTCCCTGACATTAACGAGATGAAAGTGGGGTAAATTAGTATCTTTAAGCTCGAGTCAGGATTTTGCTACAAGTAGCGGACGTGCAGTCGCAGTTTGAAAATTGTGAATACCAACAGCTGTCTGCTCCACACGTCATCTTGTAACTGACGGTCAAAAAGTGAATGAACAACTGCTTTGAATTCTGTAGAAGAAGATCTTCAAAGTTCGTGTTCAAAATGCAATCCACCAACTTCAACACAGGCTTCCAGCTCTCTCGTTCCACCATTTCATCCGAAATTTCAATGCACAAAATAGTAATACGTTATTTCCCGGTCATCTGGTGTACTCTACACAGCGATTTAGGAGGAAATGTGCGTGCTTTGAGGGGTGATAGTGATTCTGAACAAAAAAAAAAATATTCATATGGACATATGCCTTATTCCGACAGCTTTCCGAGACAGAACACATTTAATGTATATTGGTATTTCTTTTCTATATTATTCAAACATCGTTATTGTTTACAACCTACTACAACAGCGTAGCCCGCCGGAGTGGCCGAGCGGTTCTAGGCGCTTCAGTCTGGAACCGCGCGACCGCTACGGTCGCAGGTTCGAATCCTGCCTCGGGCATGGATGCGTGTAATGTCCTTCGGTTAGTTAGGTTTAAGTAGTTCTAAGTGTAGGGGACTGATGACCGCAGATGTTAAGTCCCATAGTGCTCAGAGCCATTTGAACAATAATGTACAGGATGTCGAGACGAACAATTTGATACAAAGCACATAAAATTGGCCTACAAAAACTACATAATCTCTAGCGCACGCACGTCGGGCGAGATTTTCAATATTTTCCCCTCTCTTCGCGCAAACATCAGTCCTAGAGAAAAAACGAATAGGACTTATTTTGTACGAAATTTAATGTGGTTTAACTTTGTACTGTTGTCCCTGTAAGTTGCAGTTTTCAGGCTATTCAAGAAAAAGCTTCAAAAGTGAAATTAAATGTGTTCTACCTCGGAAAAAATTCGGAATAGCGCATATGTCCATACGAAATTTTTTGTTCAGAATCAATAATACTATCAATCCTCAAGCCATGTACCTTTCCTCTCGACTCACGCTGTGTATGTCCACGTTAACAGTGCACTTTAGCTTTCCTCGAAGAAAATGTAAGGGAGTCAAATCTTGTGAATGGGTCGATTAACTTGCAAGTTTCCTTCGTCCAATCTAATCATTTGGAAAACAGTCGGTGAAGACAATATGCAGTACGTAGTACACTTTGCGGTGAAGCGCTAGAACCTGTACATTAATCCTTACAATGCAGACTGGAAGCTTCTACTTAAAGCTTGTGGTCAGCATTTTGACCACCATCTTGGAAAGCCAGATCTCTTCTTCAGCATGTACAGCATTTGTTTATTAATTATATTGCCAGAGGTTAATGCTGACACACGGAACAGACAATTGTCGGTATTCACAATTTTCAACGGTCATTCTCAGCGGCTACCGCACGGGAACGACATGCCATTTGGTTCTCTCGCTATCGCAGTTCTAAGCAAACTGGTCTACCGCATCATTCACCGTAGCGACTACTCCGTTCCCCTCAATACTTCTCAAGCTTCAGGCGAACTAAGTTAACTTTCCAGATAGCTCTCGTATTTCCAACGAGGTTCCCACACCATTCACCTTACACCAATACCGCGAAATATAAAAATAAATTCATAACAATGATTGTTGCGTTACGAAGCATTCATCATATTAATCAGTGGCAGAAACGGGAAATTGTCAGTTGCTTGCATTTAAGTCCCTAGAGTGAAAATGGTGGGAGTAAAATTAAGCCCTGTACTGATGAAGTCGGAATTGAGACTGAAATGTACCCAGTTTAACACACGTATGCTTCAGTCAACTGTAATTTCTACTAGTTTCGCGCAATGCAGTTGGTTAGCACGTCCCTCTGTGATGTGTTCACAGGTTGTTAATAAAGTACAGTGCATTGCAGGCACACCTTCAAAGCTTGACGTAATATTCAAAGCACCAAGAAAAAATTTGGAAAGAGAGCTCGAAGAAAACTTTGCTTCAAAATCTATACAGTTATATATAGCCGCTGTTCGATGAAGAATTTGAATGACTGTTTCAATTTCCTGTGGGAAAAAAAACAGGCACAAGTGCCTTCCTTACTTTCTTGTAATTACTACAAAGTAATGTATTTTCTGTACATTTTTATGACTTTCCTAGAGTTTAAAGATAATAAATTTAATATTTTGTTTTCAGTAAAACAGTTTGATGTTTTTGTTTTCCTCAGTTACGAGTGGTCCAGTCGTGAAATTCCAATGGCTCTGAGCACTATGGGACTTAACATCTGAGGTCATCAGTCCCCTATAACTTAGTACTACTTAAACCTAACTAACCTAAGGACATCACATACATCCATGCCCGAGGCAGGATTCGAACCTGCAACCGTAGCGGTCACGCGGTTCCAAACTGAAGCGCCTAGAACCGCACGGCCACCGCGGCCGACCCAGTCGTGAAATTTAAAAAATAAATGTGGCACAATTGTAAGCGCCAAGTTCGTTGTATATTCAGTTCTGGAAAAATTCGTGTTTAATCTAAAAGTCACCATACCGTAAGGTGCAAAAACATTACCGGTTGCGGTAGATTATAATCATTTTCTGAACTGGTAGTATTACGCTAATTATCACATTGTGTTTCGTTAATGTGCACAGCAAATAAGTATGTACTATGTAACAACGTCCAGTACACTGCGCCACATCTGAGAAAAACAGCTCTAACAAGCTGTATCAATTTTCCGAGTCTGTTGTTTGCTGTTTTTGATCATTTATGTTGTGACATTAGATTAATACTTCCATATAAGAAGATGGTCATAATCAATCGAAGAGAGAATTTGTACGACGGCGAATGAATAAAACAGTCATATAGCAATAAAATATTTCGATGGTAGGCAATGAAAACCTGGTCTGTGAAAACTCATAATTCCAGTTACTCTATAATCAAAGAGAGTTTTGAATGTGCATGGATTTCTCTAATCGGTCAATTCTACTACACATGTCGCAACGTTCTGTATCACTTTATGTTATTTTTTTAAGAAACTGTTTTTGCTCCACCTGCAAAATTTAACAAAATGGAGTTACAAGGTTTTCATTGCCTACCATCGATTTGTTTCTTCATTAAACATTTTTCCACTGAGTGATTAGGACTGAATATGTTGTGACAAATAAAAATTTGTGTCTGACCAGCGTAGTGCGAATTTTTAGTTAGCGCAACACGTCTACAGCGTCGCACGTTCAGTATCTCTGGGCGGTTTTCATTGTTATCGTGTTTCATTGATTTCATTTAAACGAATCTAATTAAACTGTTTATTAAATTCTTTTGTTATGTTTGAAACTGTTGTTCTGTCAACATTACATGAAAAATCAAATCTAATTGCTACATCATATGTGGGGAGAGGCCTTATTCATTCATTCATTACAGCCTCAAATTTGTTGCCTCCCCCCTCCCTGTTTCCCGGTGACCTGTTTGTGCTGCAATACGTAAGTCTGTTCTGTCATTACCTTACAAAATTTGTTTATTGTTCCTCAATCTTAATTTTCACACTAGGATTACGAATCTGCGCCACATCACTGGTCGAAATCATCTGCAAAGAAATTTCGATGGCCTAAAATGAATCACTGTGCGGGGTAGTCTGAGTTTTAATTATCATACCGAAAAAATAAAATTACGTATCGATCTGATGGCATTACATTTTCCTGAAGACGTATGAGTCTCAACTTTACCTTCGATAAGGATAGAAGCTGAAGCAATGAACTAAAATCTGTGCCATGACCTGGACTTTATGCCCAGGTCTCCTGCTTACTAGATAGATGTGCTAACCACTACACATTCTACGGTGCTACAGTGGTTTGCATACCTGCCCATTTAGCAGGAGACCGTTATTCAAGTCCCGGCCGTGGCACAAATTTTAATTCACTCCTTCAGCTTCAATCTTCATTGAACATAAAACTGAGACTCGTATGTCTCCATGTGCATGTAATTCAGGCAGGATTACCCCATTATGTACAAAGCTGGGCTGCTATTCCAATGTCGGAGAGACTCGGCAATACAGACAGTTTAGGAAGGGGAAATGCGCTGAAGGTGTGAATTAAGTTTGTGTTAGGGACGACACTGGAATAAGGTAGTCTGTGCAGCCACAATGCTACGGTGATGTAGTCATTAAAACATCTGTCTAGTAATCAGGAGTCCCGGGTTCAAGGCCGAGCCATGGCACAAAATTTTAACTCATTGCTTTAGCTTCTACCTTTGTCAGAAATCAAGTTATGTAATTATTTTTTTTTTTATTCGGTGGTACGCTTCTACAGTCTAGCGCACAATGGAACCCTGCGCCACAATACTGTAGCACGCAGCTACAGGAGCCAAAACAATATAGTACAGCCTATTCATAAAGTGGAGTATCGCGCGACCATTCGTTCTCTGCATCGTAAGTGGAGCAACGCTGGGACAATAGACGCTGAGTTGCCAGTAGTGATAGCAGCAACGCACCACCATATGAAACAATGGATAGGTGAGGCAGATATTTTCAGTGTGCTCAAACGTGTCTGAAAAACGAAGTACGAAGTGGCGCATCAAGGAGCGAAAATCGCAAAAAAAGTAGAAGTCTTGGTGTACTATGGAGGCGATATTAGAAAAAATGAAAATTAGTCCTGGATAGGTTTCAAACATCGTTCGCGAGATTTTGAACATGGCAAAGGTCGCCGGCCGTTGAGTACCGTTGCTCAATCCCATTTAAAGGACCCTCCAAAACGAGCCAGCAGTGGAAATTTTGGGACAGTCGAGGCGCCTTCCTTAGTAATGGACTAGTGCTGGGTGTACCACCACCACCACCACGAGATAAACGACCACAGCAATTAGTGGAAACACGTGGATTCACCGCCGCCAAAAAATACAAAGAACCAACCATACTAGGGCAAGGTAATGCTGAGTGTTTTTTTGGGACTGCCATGGTTTGGTGCTAAAGGATTATGCCCGTAACATACTACCGAAATCTCTTGACAAGGTTACGAGACTTTGTAAAGACGTAGTATTGCAGTAACCTGTCCAAGGGGTGTTTCGCTCCACGACAATGTCCCACCTCATTCCGGACAAATATCAAATACTGCCTGACCCTCGTGCTTTCCTGAAGACTACTTTGTCTTTCACTGGATGAAGAAACTACTGCGCGGCAGGCATTTACAGAATGATGACGCGGTGATTTTCGAGATCGAACATTTCCTTGAACAGCCAAAATGCATACTACTACAATCAACGTCTCCACCATGTCATTCAGCTCAGGATAAATAAGCCGTGTTGGCGGGAACATATACAGAGAGGAAATAACACTATTACCAAGTTTCATGACCGCGGGATGACTTCTTCGAGGTGATAATTAAACCTTTATGATTACCTCATGCAAATTCTTCTCTCTATATATTTCCTCTACTAGAAAATGCTGTACCCCTTCCTTCGAGACCGGTCAACAAATAAAAAATTAATTTTCATTTCGTCGCAATATGCGATATTCCTGTGCCTGTGTTGTTACGAAGAACGATGCAGTATTCCTTCCGACATGCGTGTACGTTCAAAAGGAATATTGCACCGCTCTTCTCAACAGAGACACTGCAAAACCGTATTTATCCGCCGACACCGGGCAGCGCTTTTCAACTAAATGTCTTCTCCAGTCGGGAAGCCGGCCGCGGTGGTCTAGCGTTTCTAGGCGCTCAGTCCGGAACCGCGCGACTGCTACGGTCGCAGGTTCGAATCCTGCCTCGGGCATGGATGTGTGTGATGGCCTTAGGTTAGTTAGGTTTAAGTAGTTCTAAGTTCTAGGGGACTGATGACCATAGATGTTAAGTCCCATAGTGCTCAGAGCCATTTGAACCATTTGAACCTGTCGGGAATGACATAATGTGTGTACAACCACATCTTTTGACGCAAAAACAACGACGTATGGAAGCGTGTGTCGGGCCATGGATCGCGCGTGGGGAGCCGAAGCGGTTCAAGCGACCACGCTCATAAAACGGGAAACCTGCGATCGAGTCCCGGTGCGGCACAAATTTTCATTGTTGTCATTTCCTTATACAGCTCATGGTTGTTCGTATTTGCAAATGCGAATACGTTTCATGTATTGGCCTTCATCAGCATTGTACGCAACAAATACATGGACAAAGTACCAAAAAGGAAACAATTATTTTGAGGAGGAGGTTCCACTGTGGAATATAATTTTAACGTTTTTCACACAAAAATTAGACTGTTTTATCGTAGTAAGCAACGAATACTAGAAGAAAATTGGCAAAAAGTAAACAATAAACAATTTTAAAGTTGTGGTTTCACTTTGGAACACAAAGTTTTCAACCACCCATCATCTCATGAGATATTCCTATACACAGTCCCACACATTTCTAAACTTCCATGAACTCATAGTCCCTGAAACAAATTATAATCCGAAATAAAAAGCAGAAATTGGCCAAAAAATTAATAAATTTATATCAAACGTATATCAAACGTACATACTGCTACAGTGATTCCATTTCGAAACCACTTCTGACAGAGTTAGTACAAAGTCAAATTTACGTTACAATAATGGTACACACACTTATTTTCACTGTCAATGATCCCTTCAATACGATCACCGTAAAAAAAGAAGCTTGTCACCATTTCATATAACCACTTCATCTCTGTGACTGCTACAACGCACTACATTCGTTGAAGTACCTTGAACTACCACTAAATGTCTTTCTTACAATAGCATCGATAGTTGCATGCGAAAGGCACTGGTACTTAAAAAAATTAATAAAATGGTGGTCTCAGGTAGAAGCCAGTAGTACTCTGAGCGTTAACATGAACCCAGTAGAAAACTCCTGGCAGCACAGGGAAAAAGATGAAGAGCAGAACCGATCTACTACCACTCCGGTTCCCGGAACAGCCCTGTATTACGAGCTCAGATGGGCCTCGCAGCACGTCTGTAACTCAACTCTCTCACCATCATTCGGCACTTCCAGCCGGAGGGGAGATCTGGAGATCTCTGAAATAAGGCAGTTGTTATTCCAGCACGATTATTACCAGTCCGAGCGGACCATAGCATTGCGTAATGACACGGCGCAAGCGGCGATGAGCTACATACGGATTTCGCGCTTGACGACTTTCCGACCCTTCGGCTGGTAACGTCTGTGTGGCCTCGTCTGAATGCCCAATGATCGCTAGCATAATTACGCTGATCACTCACAATGCACACTTGAGCTCCTTATTACATTCCAATATGTTTTTCTTGTACTGCTGTACTTGCGGAAAGAAAATATTTTTTTCTGTAGCTTTACTGTATAATTCATTGATCACTGGCGGTCACTTCGATCACAACGAGTGCGGGGAAACCAATGTGAAATATTCATACCGCCAAACAAGACAAGAAACGTGTAGGACGGCTTTGTCATCGTCCTCCAGCGATTGTCAACTTAGCATGTGGGAACGCATAATATACACATTTTAAGAAGTGAAATGACTTTAAGTACTGTAAAATAAAAATATGAACATAATTTACTAAAAACGATAAACAGGAATTGGGGAAAAAGCAGGTAAAAGGATAACCAGTGGCACACTACGGAAACTCAAATGCATTCTGTTTGTTTCGTCTTCACAAACGATAAGCAGTCCACACACTTGGAAACTCCATTCAATTGCAAATAAATCAGAATTTTTGATGCCACACATATAAACAATAAAATGACAGCTTTCCACGTTATCTCGATAGCGGCTATTTAGCAACTTATTACAGCTAGATACTTCAAGCACCGGAAATAAAAAAGTACACTCCATCCGTTCTTCAGAATTAAATACAGAAACCACAAAACGGAATATGTAATTCCTGACATTCATACTTGTTTCATGCCGTCTCTGAAACTGAAGCCTCTCTCATACTAAGCACCAGTATAATCGGCAGGAACAGGTATAAAAAAATATCACTATCCCGAAATAGATAAGTAATACGTTATCGCACTAAGTCTGAAGTACAACACACACCGGAAACCAACTTTTGTGGCAGATGTTCATATCCCCCCCTCCCTCCATGATCAGATGGATTCTTGATGAAAATAAAACACCACAAATTATACCAACTATATGAGACAATTTGACACTTTCATCTCGAGGGAAATGTAATTTTTTGTCCTCCTTGTCAGAGTGACGAAAAGAATGAAAGTTTAGAACAAATGGCTGTGGGAAAATTAGACAGATTTCAAAAAACAGACATCAAAGGTTACCGTACAGGCAAACTAACGTTTTAGTTCAAAATTACCTATCTATGGGAAAACGAAGCATCAGATTTAATAAAACGCGTAGGAAACACGAAGGAAAAATTTCAGCGCAAAGATAGGTAGATTTTCGAAGAACGGACGCACATGAGTTAATTCAGTTCATTCATGGTGCTCAGTTGTGCATAATATAATCTCGTCAACTATATTCTATTTATGTTTTGAGTGTATCATTCACAAGTAGTTTTCTAAAATAAAAATAAAAAACGTACGATGGCACCTGACTGCGACAAAGTGGCAGATATCGGAAAAAAATGCAACTAACCGAGCAATACGGACCCAATAGAACATTTTCCTATAACGGTAATTTCTGAAGTTACTGTTAATCTGTTTATGTACATTGCTACAAATCAACTGTACGTGGACAGTATTCCAAGGCTTGGAACTTAAATAGTGCCAACTATTTATTCACAACCGATACAAAAGAGTTACATGTTTTCAATTGTTACTGTCCTTCAAAGTAGTAACCAGCGTTATCTAGAACCCGTTGTCAGTGATGTGGAAGGCGTAGTATACCGCTAGCAGGGCCTCTTCTGTTGATGGTCCGAATGGAGCGGTCTACTGCCTGTCGAATCTCTGGAACAGTTCTGAAGCGAATGCCACGAAGTGGTTCCTTCATCTTCGGAATCAAATCAAAGTCACAAGGACTTAAGTCCGGGGAGTATGGTGGATGGTACAGTACCTCCCAGTCCCATCGACCGAAGAGAGCAGCCACAGCTTGCGCTGTATGCGCCCGCGCATTGTCGTGCAAAATGATGGGTGGGTTGCGCAAAAAGTGTCGCCGCTTCTTTCGCAAAGTTGGTCGCAGGTGATGCTCCAAAAACGAACAGTAATACTGAGGGCTGACGGTCTGCCGTGGAGGAACGTAATGCGGTTAGGATAACACCATCACAGTCGTACACTAGAATCACCATAAACTTCACCGTACTGGGGCTCTGACGCACTTTCGACTTTTCGCGGCGACCCATAATGACGCCATTCGTTGGACTGGCGTTTCAGTTTTGGCTCGTACGATGTGGCCCATGTCTATCCAGTGTTACGATACGACGTAAGAAAGCCTCTCCTTCGCGCTCATAGCGCTCCAAGTGCGTCTGAGCAGCGTCGTAACGCATCCATTTTTGCACTTCCGTCAAGTCATGCGGAACCCATCGTGATGCAATTTTACGCATGCCCAGGCGTTCCTTCAGGATGCGAAGCACGGTCCTATGCGCTAATCTGGTTTCGTGGGCGAGCTCATGAATCGTATGGCGTCGATCACTGTCCACTAACGCAACAGCATGTACTACTTCTTCAAAAACGCTATGACGACCTGCCCGATACATGTCTTCCACAGTTTGCCGACCTTCGTTGAAGGCTTTTACCCAACGTGCCACTGTTCTGTAGGGCAATGCCGATTCCCCGCACGCCTCTAGAAGACCTTGATGACACTGTCGTGCTGTACGACCTCTGGCACATTCAATCTTGATCCAACCCCGCTGTTCCTCCTTCGAAAACATAGCGACACCGTTACGTTAGACCGCTCGCTCACAAGTGACTGTTTTTCCCTCGATTGTGCCAATGTGTCAACAACGTGTGCTATCAGCGACAATAGTAGATTCCATTGCATAGTGTCTCCACAGCAGTGTTGCCACTATGCAAGTTCCAACCTACGTATTTACGAGTATTTGGTGATGGTAGATACGGGATAAACTAACATTTAACACTAAGAAACGAGGCTGCTGCATGTTGCCCTTCGGTGTAGATTAAGTCAAAGGAGAAAAACAGTCTTGTTCAATATACTTAGCATTTCATCATCAATTTCCCGTCTTTCGCAACCAAGGCAAACTAGCTATTTCAAGCACGGCCGGACTCAACGGAGGTACTAATTGTTTATGGTCACCTTGTTTACACATCTGGCGTGTATAATAAATCATAACAATACTTTTCTTCGTTCCGTAGCAGTGCATAATATTGTCGGTTAATGTCAGAATCGCGCTTGCGCGCGGATGAACAATCGTGTGGATTCGTTATGTTCTGTTCATTAGCCTTTAGGATGAAGTACCTCATAACTAACAGCTTTCTAGATCGTGGAGAGAGAAGAGACTAATACGAAAACGCAGATTGACATTTCATATTTGTGCGTATAATTCAGTTTGTGTACCGGCACAGCGCGTGTGGAATCACTGGTTTGTTTTCACCCGACGCGTAAAGATAATCCCTAATCGGCTAGCTAGACCAGTTTCATAAATTACTTCTACGTACATTTCTTTCAATGTGACTACCCCTTTCACTCTGAAAACTTGGTTAGATGTACAGGTACCTCCTCTAGGGAAGATAGAGGAAGGGTAATGATTCAATAAACGCTGTCTAATGTTGGCGTTACTTTCATTTCCCTCCGGAGTTTACAGGCTATGTAAGCAGAGGCGAGGAACTGCACTTTCTCTCTCACTATGAAAGGTTCTATCCCCGTTACAAGACTTTGGTGGTCTAACAGAAGCTACATATACTAACTGGGGAGAAGCTGGAAATGAATGGTGGAAATTCTGAAAATTTTAAGTAAATCGATGGGCCCTGTTAATCAGTTACGCAATGTTTCGCTTAGACACAGCTCCAAACCTTCTGAAAATTGGATAAGCATTTTACATGTACCGAAATATTGTCCTACTTTCGCTGCAATCCACTCATATTTAAAAACTCACAATGTAGTCAAACTATGCCATATGTCGTCTGAAAATTTCCGCGAACCACACGTACGACCTATGTTAATGGTATATCTATTGCCAAATTACAGAAATGCTGCTTCAGTTGTCAGTAAATCTTGCTCTTATTCTGTAAAATAATACTAATACTAGTTAGTTCTAACACGAACGGTCCTGAGGCTTCATTCCATGACGAACGCATTCTCGAAATGTGGTGCACTCGATGTCGAAAATCTGCAGAGTAAATGTTGGAGAAAGTACGCACACTTTTTCTTGAAGCCTCTACTAATTAGTTCTCAACCAGCACAGGTTGAAAGCTTCCGTCAGCAAACGCGAACGTTTACAGTTAAAAACCACTGCACCGTAGTCGCAACAAAAGCTCTATTTTTCAGCCTCTTTCTTCGCCACTTTTTAGTCTGTTTGTAAAATCTAGCATTTCCCAATACATAAAAAATTAGGTACAATTCGATCCTAGTACACAACGCAAATCTTTTGAATCATTTTCCGAGTTTCCAAGCATTTATCGCCCCTTCTTCGTGAATTCTGTTTATTTATCTTACTTTCTTTCTTCAGTCCATTTTGTACTTATTTTCTTCATGGTCTCGTTCTCTACTATATTTCCCATTTGTCAACTATTTGTCCGCACGAGTCTCTCTCTCTATAACTTCCAATAAATATATCTCAGTTCTTTAAAGATCTTTTTACATTTGCTGTAGCTAGCATTTTGTAGCTAGGAGTCTAAGGATGAATCCATTAAATTTTAATCGTCTTTTACGGTCACTTGCCGCGATGCTGAATAATTTTTCTGCAGTCTTCTGCGTTTTTAGCCTTTACTCATCTTGCGTTCACTGGGCCGAGTATCTTTATCGTAATTTGCGTTCCTCTTTCAGTACGTGCTCCATGCCAACTTTTATGTAAAGTGTGCAACTTTCACCGTCGAGAGCTTCTGGTTTGATATATTTTTCTCCTCCAGTAGGGTCAACGATCCCACCTTGGTATTTGAAGTAAGGGACTCGTTATTTTAACCTATACTGTGGGAAAAATTATGCTACGATAATGCCACGCATCGTTGTACTCGGTGGTGGGCGAGTGACATAGGTGAGGCGATTCTAGCTCCCTCCTTATCGCTGCTTTGGCCGCGGCGCTAAAGGTGTGGTGCAGGCCTTCCGTCCCCGTGCTCCTCTAAGCCTCCAAAAATTAGCCAATAAAAAGACCGCACACTTCATATGGTCACTGACATTACCCTAAAAGGCCGAATGGCGAGTTGTTCTGGACTACTGTTTCCTTAACAAATGGTGCGTTCCGAATCTGAATGCAACTTTCGACCGTACAGCAGTGTATATGAGGATAGCGCCAAACCGGAACCGCTTCCCGCGTTCGGGCGAAAATCGCCGGCTATTAGGCGGCGGCGCGGCGCGGTGTGGTGGCAGCCCTGCACTAGGGGGAGCCCCGCCAGTCTTTGAAGCGGCAGGTCTCCCGCCAATCTGCCCGACAGCGCCCAGAGACGCTCGCTCGCCGCTTCTATTTTAAACATTAATTCCTGCGAAACCTTCCTGCCGGCTGGGCGGGCAATCGCGCTCGGCGCCGCATCCGCTCGCAGCCAAGTATTTCATAATTCCCCCACTCCGCGCCCCGCGGCCCCCACACATATACATACGTGCGCGCACGCGAGAACTCCGGCGGGTGTAATTTCCCTCAATAGATAGATGTGAAAACGCTTTCTAATTTTAGACCTCGGCCCTGCCGAGCGCCTGTACACTGCGCCCGCTCCTCTCATGCATATTGAAGCTCGAAATATATTGGTAACTTTCCCCTTTCGATGCGATTTTCGAGCTGCGCGTTCGTGTATTAACTTCCGCTCGATCTCTGAGTGTGAAGCCCTGGAGGGCTAAATGTTCATCGTGTGGGCAAAGAAGTGGCAGGTACGGAAATACCCACCTCTTGCGATGGCATTTAGATATTGTTATGACTTTAGTTAGAAAACATAGGCAAGAACGGCTGGGGGGGTGGTGGTGGTGGTGGTGGTGGTGGTGGTGGCGAGGGCTTTACACGCAATAATCAAGAGGGAAAGCTAGCCGAAGAGAGCTGCAACTTGAAAATGATGTGTTATAACAAAAAAGACAAAGGAAAACTAACAGTACGTGTTATTTCAAAAAATATTTTTCAACTACGGAAGTATGTAGACATTAATACATATAACAAACATAACAGGCAGCGTTGCTATTAAATGTCAGTTGCATTAAAACCCAACAAACGATAGTAATTTTGAGAAGCGGTTATCAGTGAAGTGGCTTTATGGGGACGAGTGGGATTAAAATTTTAAAAATCCTAAGTTCCACAACAGCTGACATCGAGTTTGACCACGTTAATGCACTTTATCACACACATGATTGCTAATATCTGCCTGGTAATTTTACGTTATAAAATTCCACTTCATTCGGCGAGGAATTCATTTACAGAACAGAAACTGCGGTACATCAGAAAGGACATGAGCCTTTGTTTGAATAAGCTTTCTTCTTTTCTTAACTTGATGTTGTTAGAAAGGTGATTATATAATTATGATCTTCTACAAAGGATATTTTTCTGATAGAACAATGTTCTTTCATAGGACACATCAATGTTATTGCAATTTCTTGTTCTGTCACAGTGCATAGAGCTGTTTTTGCAGATACGCAAGAGGGTTCCTAAATATTGCCTTACTCTACGCAGTGCGCTGTCTTGAGATCCGACCCTTTATAAAAGCACAGTTCTTTCCAGTCAAATACCAGATGAGCTACTGGCGGGGCACAGGAAATCACAATTGGGGAATAAATGGAAGAAGTTACCAGTTCCGGCGTTTGCGTTAGAATCAAGATAAATCTCCTGAAAGCCTTGGTTGGATCCGGTGGATATCAACTATTTTTAATTTTTTTTCCTGCAAAATATTTATTGTCCCAGACAAAAATTAAAAAAAAATAGTTTTTGTCTCCATTACAGCTAGTCCTAACATTCGTGTTACATATTACGTGTCTTTCGCCTATGACAGTGCTTTGCCAATACCTGCATGCCCCTCACACGCGACAGGTTGGACAAGTAGCTCAAACGTAAAGTATATAACGTCCTGTCGACAACAAGGTCATTTGCGACAGAGCACGAGCTCGGATTAGGGAAGGATGGTGAAGGAAATCGCCTACCGTTGGGCTCTGAGGCCATCCTCGGCTCCTTTCGGCGGCTGGCTGATATGGTGAAGGCAATTCGCAACGCACACCGGGTGCATGCTGTCTATTTGTAGCATCGTACCCAGGGTTGATGGAGGTCCTTTGGTTTGGAGCGAGTGGACGGTCTAAACCAGAGGCTCAGACGACTCTGCGAAGGTATCGGATGCGAATTTCTCGATCTCTGCTATCGGGTGCAGAATTGTAGGTTTCTCCTTAATAGGTCAGGCGTGCGCTACACGTAGGGAGCGGCTACTAGGGTAGCGGAGTACGTGTAACGAGCATAAGGGGCTTTTTCAGGTTAGAGAACCCCTTCCTTGTGATCAAAGACGATTTGCCTGTTAAATCAGCCACAGTGGCCTCAGAGAATCTTGTTTCTCGCAGGTCAGAGATAGAAAAGATTAATATGATTTTAGTAAACGGCGGGAGCATCCAGGGATAGGTCCCAGAATTAGTATCGCTTACTGAAGGTTATAATGCACAGATAGTATTGGGAAAAGGAAGTTGGTAAAAACCAGACATTAATGACAACGAAATCCTAAGTACAGATCAGAATGTTTATCGTAAGGATAGGTTAGTCGCCCATAGTGGCGGCGTGTTCATTGCAGTAAAAAATTCGATAAAATCTAGAGAGGTTATAACGGATTCCGAATGTGAATTAATCTGTGTGAAACTATCAAAGAGACTCTTATGGGGAGCGACAGTCACGGGAATGTCACCCACCTTTTAACAAAAGAGCAGCACCTGTGACTGGGCAGGAGATGACTTTTTAATCAGAACGGAACCACTCTTCATCTTAGAGATGGCTAGAACTTCCCCGTGTTTGTCTTCAATGTGTTCGACAAAAAATAAAGGCTTTTTGGCCTAAAAGGTGTCCCCATCGATCCACGTACTGAGGGTGGGGGGGGGATGTTTTTTTCTCCTTGTTGTGTAGTCCTGGTTCCACATTGTGACCAGGGAAGGGAACGTTTTGGGATCGTGCTTCGTTGCAAGATACAAGGCCTTTTCATTCAAAGAGACTGCTGGGGCTCTGTGACAACTAGCAGGAGAAACTTTCTTCATGTGCGAACTACCCGCCATGGTGTCACCCACTCCGAACAGGGCCTCTCCCGAAGGGCGCCACCCAGCCACTACGTAGCTAATTGGACAGTAACCCATTGCTGGGAGTCCCCGTGCCCCAGTCATGACGAGCACGTTTTCCATGGCATACATGGGGAGAGTGCAGGGCAGGCACCAGACGAACTCTCCAAAACAAGATGGCTACCGTGCTGGGTTTCGGGTGTATTATGACAACAGGAAGGAAATGTACCATGGTGGAAGAGTGCAAAGGCAGAGTATGCATCACAATGGGCGATCTTCCCTGCACGACACGCACTTCTGTAAAATTCGGAAAAGATGGCAGATCAAACCCAATAATGGGGACCATATAATCGCTAATGGAAGGTGAAAAGAGCGCTGGGAGTGAAACTGGAAATCAAGACCAAAATGGTGAACCAAGTCCAGGCAGGCAGGGTCTGCATCAAAAGGACCTTCTGAAGGAAAGTCATAAGATGTAAGAGACAGCCGAAGTGTAGGTTTGCAGCACAGGAAGACCAAGTAGTGCCTCAAAAGCTGGTGCCCCGTGGAAGCCAAGCACGTACTCACGAGTGGAGAGCCCCCTGGAGAGGGTGGGAAGGGAGGAGGACAAATTGGTTGAGATGGAAGAGGAAAAGGAGGACGAATAGTAGGTCGGTTGGTTTTGGGGTTTGATGGGGGCTAAACATCGAGGTCATCAGTCCCCTGTTCCAAACAGACATACATGTAAAAGGCCTATACAGTAAAAGCGTAACCTCTGCACCCCGAAGGGAGGGAACACCAAGGGGTACAGAGCTAAAATGAACACCGCAGTAACACAAAATAGAGGACACTTAAAAGGAGCAGAGCAAATAGTTGACTAGAGTAAAACAGACAACAGTGGTTGATGGATCAGGTAAAAGGTCAACCACTCAACTACAAACGAAGAACCTACAGCTGGAAAGCGTTGATAGAGGTACCAACACAACTTGTTACCATAAAAGACACCATTTTGGTATCCACGTCGCAATTAAAAGTCGTTGGAGTGAGTGTAGCCTGAGAAATCATGCGACAGCGCCCACACTAGAGCGAGTGATAAAACCCAGCTGCACGGATAAAACGTAAAACTGAGTCAGCTATAGAAGCATCGTCACCTAGAATTAAAGGAAGTGCAGCTGGTAAATTGAAGGACTGCCGCAAGGGGCTAAAAGGGGACAGTCCATCTGAAGATGGACCACTGTCAGTCCTCCATTACAGCGACACTTGGGCGGGTTCTTACGACGAAGGAGATAGCTGTGGGTCAACCGCGTATGTCCAATTCGGAGACGGCAGAGAACAACTGAGTCCCTACGCGTGCCCCTCAAGGATGAGTTCCGTACGGCCGTGGACGACTTGACCATGTGGAGCTTATTTGGCGTGTTCGAGACAGACCAATCAGAGCTCCAGACATCGCGGACCTTGCGATGTAGGACGAGTAGTAGTAGTAGTAGTAGTAGTAGTAGTAGTAGAGAGAGAGAGAGAGAGAGAGAGAGAGAGAGAGAGAGAGAGAGAGAGGAGGGGGGCGGCGTGACATAAAAGGTGCGAAGGACTGGAGTGTATTTCGGTGGGTTTTCATGTTGTTCTTCCACAGATACCTTTCCCACTGCGCCTGGTAATTGTCACACAAGGTTGGCAACTAGCCATACATTTATGAAAAATTGTCTGTAAATAACAATATTTTTAAGCGTGTATAACACTTCAAGGTACTGTATGTGTGAGTAAGCAGAAACAGTCAGTCCGAAAATTTTCACATTACAACAGCAACGTTAACCAATTTACGAAATCTGCACCTGAAAAACTTTCATTTGGCTGGATACACGCAACCTAGCAACGGAAGGAACAAACTTATATCCGACAGTTTTACACAAGACGAACGAAAAGGTACGGTAAGCACAGCGAAAAAGAAACCATCCGCTCTGACGGCCAGTAAAACCATTAGGCACGCAATGGCGAAGAAAGCCATACTTCTTGAGGGATTGTTATACCACGCGCCCCACACCCAAAACAAAGAAAGAGGGAAAATGCCACGCGTAAAAATGCGTTCCGATGATTCCATGAATAATTCGTGGCACGACATTTACAAATGAATAGCTAATTTTATGCTCTCGCGATAACTGCTGCCTGGAACGCGATGAATTAATTACATTCCCGGTTCCCCCATCCCGGCAGTCGAGGTTAGAGTCCGCGAAATGTTCTCGTGGCCAAGTAGGAAAAACAGCGCCACTTGCAAGTAGCGCATGACTATTTCATCACCCGGAAAGATCCCACACACACGAGCAGTGCAATATTTAATGCTTACACTTGCCAAAGTATGCCCGGCAGGCCACGAATTGTGCTTTGCGGGTGAAAAGGGAACAAAAAATCTGTCTGTTTACGGAAATAAGAAAAGCGACTAAAGACAAATAGTAAATCAAATAATGTTGTTTATTCTGCTACCGCCGACGCAACATTTTCCCTCTGGTATTTATACCTCTGAGCACGCAAGTCCCGAAATGAAATCTCCGGTACGGAGCCACGGCGAGGAAAAGTCGGAAAAATCCCACAGTTCCAGGTCGGAGGTAGCTCAGACTCGAATGCCGCCGTTGAAGAGTTTAGAGATTTAATTTGCATTCTCTGCGGAAAATTATCATTTCTAAATATCATCTGTTCATATCATGTGTTCTTTACAAATTATTAACTGCCGAAGTGCAACGCAATGACCTTAGTAGAAAGGTCGATTAGATGGGTTATCTGGAAACACACAAATCACATGGCACTTTCTTGGCGATTATATTCACGACACAGTTTCAGTTAAAGTTTTCGTACGCTAAGGCCTTTCTGAACTTCACATTTCACCGAGTAATAAGGAAATAAGCTTTCTTAAACGAATATACTAATTACCTTAACACATGATCGACACGAAAAAATTCCATTCGTCGCATCATGGCACATGTTATTAGATTTTTTCAGGGTACTTCAGTGAACAACTGACAGGTTTAGTAAAAGATATCCTCAATACACCATGAGTTGCACTAGGAATGCTATCAAGTGCTGTCAGGGCCTAAGATTTGATAGCAGTAACATACACGACAAACTGTGTCCTATGTTACAGGACATATTTCAGACGCTGTCGTATTAACTGACAAGCATGTAATTGCTGTAGAACTGAGTAACGTAAGTAGAATTATATTATTGCTATATATGTTCACTTATCATTTTGTAGACATCGATGTGCACACGATTGTTTGTTCCTCTGCATCAGACGGCAATGATGATGGGTTATAAACTGGAAAACCGGTTTTGGGAAACGAAACAATTCTAGTGCAGCTGATGGTGTATAGAAGATGTCTTTTAATAAATATCTGGCAGCTGCGGAGCACCAAGCATCCAAGATCTCAATAACAGGTAAGTTATCACACTCAAAATAAAATATTCGTTTTATTCCTTGATGACCACCACCAGCCCCACCCGCTCTTCTTTCCATATACTCGCACATATTAATGCACAATTGGTCGATAACAACAGTGTGTGCATCTTTTGTTTAACTCTCCTTTAAACAATGGAGTATATTGAATCGCCTGTAACGCTTCATTTCCTACGTCAAAAATGGAAAAGAACCAGAGAATCTATTAGAATGTGTCTCTGCTCCGTCTCAGGGTATAGGTGGTGGTGGTAGCTTGCTCAGCAGCGAAGTCATCAGCGTCCTTACTAAACTAGTTGTAGAACAATGTGGCAACAATTTTTAAAATCACGAACCGAATGATAAAATATAAAATATACGTATCCTTCTCTCTGCTTCGTTCTCACTCACTCGCTTTCCCACTGTCAGACAGAAGAACAAAATACACTCCTGGAAATTGAAATAAGAACACCGTGAATTCATTGTCCCAGGAAGGAGAAACTTTATTGACACATTCCTGGGGTCAGATACATCACATGATCACACTGACAGAACCACAGGCACATAGACACAGGCAACAGAGCATGCACAATGTCGGCACTAGTACAGTGTATATCCACCTTTCGCAGCAATGCAGGCTGCTATTCTCCCATGGAGACGATCGTAGAGATGCTGGATGTAGTCCTGTGGAACGGCTTGCCATGCCATTTCCACCTGGCGCCTCAGTTGGACCAGCGTTCGTGCTGGACGTGCAGACCGCGTGAGACGACGCTTCATCCAGTCCCAAACATGCTCAATGGGGGACAGATCCGGAGATCTTGCTGGCCAGGGTAGTTGGCTTACACCTTCTAGAGCACGTTGGGTGGCACGGGATACATGCGGACGTGCATTGTCCTGTTGGAACAGCAAGTTCCCTTGCCGGTCTAGGAATGGTAGAACGATGGGTTCGATGACGGTTTGGATGTACGGTGCACTATTCAGTGTCCCCTCGACGATCACCAGTGGTGTACGGCCAGTGTAGGAGATCGCTCCCCACACCATGATGCCGGGTGTTGGCCCTGTGTGCCTCGGTCGTATGCAGTCCTGATTGTGGCGCTCACCTGCACGGCGCCAAACACGCATACGACCATCATTGGCACCAAGGCAGAAGCGACTCTCATCGCTGAAGACGACACGTCTCCATTCGTCCCTCCATTCACGCCTGTCGCGACACCACTGGAGGCGGGCTGCACGATGTTGGGGCGTGAGCGGAAGACGGCCTAACGGTGTGCGGGACCGTAGCCCAGCTTCATGGAGACGGTTGCGAATGGTCTTCGCCGATACCCCAGGAGCAACAGTGTCCCTAATTTGCTGGGAAGTGGCGGTGCGGTCCCCTACGGCACTGCGTAGGATCCTACGGTCTTGGCGTGCATCCGTGCGTCGCTGCGGTCCGGTCCCAGGTCGACGGGCACGTGCACCTTCCGCCGACCACTGGCGACAACATCGATGTACTGTGGAGACCTCACGCCCCACGTGTTGAGCAATTCGGCGGTACGTCCACCCGGCCTCCCGCATGCCCACTATACGCCCTCGCTCAAAGTCCGTCAACTGCACATACGGTTCACGTCCACGCTGTCGCGGCATGCTACCAGTGTTAAAGACTGCGATGGAGCTCCGTATGCCACGGCAAACTGGCTGACACTGACGGCGGCGGTGCACAAATGCTGCGTAGCTAGCGCCATTCGACGGCCAACACCGCGGTTCCTGGTGTGTCCGCTGTGCCGTGCGTGTGATCATTGCTTGTACAGCCCTCTCGCAGTGTCCGGAGCAAGTATGGTGGGTCTGACACACCGGTGTCAATGTGTTCTTTTTTCCATTTCCAGGAGTGTATGTAACCATACTCCCTCGGCTTAAGTCCCTGTGACTTTGATTTGATTCCGAAGATGAAGGAACCACCTCGTGGCATGCGCTTCAGAAATGTTCCAGAGATTCGACAGGCAGTAGACAGCTCCATTAGCACTATCAACAGAACAGGCTCTGGTACGTGGTAACGGTATATTACGCCTTCCACATCGCTGGTGACTACTTTGAAGGACAGTAACAGGTGCAAACGAGTAACTCTTTTGTATCGGGCCGGCCGATGTGGCCGAGCGGTTCTAGGCGCTTCAGTCTGGAACCGCGCGACTGCTACGTCGCAGGTTCGAATCCTGCCTCGGGCATGGATATGTGTGATGTCCTTCGGTTAGTTAGGTTTAAGTAGTTCTAAGTTCTAGGGGACTGATGACCTCAGATGTTAAGTCCCATAGTGCTCAGAGCCATTTGATCCATTTTTTGTATCGGTTGTGAATAAATAGTTGCCACTATTTAAGTTCCAACCCTCGTATATGAGCATTGACTGGTAAGTTCTTTAATCAAATTTAGTCTGCTCACTGATGCCCTATGCCAACAAAATGGCAAATATCTAGCCTTAATTACAGACCGAATTGTATAACGTCTCCTCTGGTCACTCATCAATACAGGATAAGAAATGTTAATTACGTGCCTTCTCCTTAAATGTTATATGTCAATTGGAGGGGGATCATTGCTAACAGCTGCAACAGGACATTAAGCGGAATCACCGCAGACGAACGAAAATGTGTACCGAACTGGGATTCGAACCCGGAATCTCTTGCTTACTAGGCAGGTGCGGTAACCACTGCGCCACCCGGGACCCAGCGATATCGCAACTGCACGGACTATCTCGGTACGCCTCACGTCCGACCTCCTGTGGGAATCTCTAACTAGCGAACACCAGTATACTGGATAGGGACTGCGGATAGGTGGCGTTCGATGGAGGTGTGGATCGCCCGTGAGGCATACCGAGGTGGTTCATGCAGTTGCGTTAACGCTGTGTCCCGTGTGGCGCAGTGGTTACCGCGCCTGGCTCGAAGCAGGAGATCCCGGGTTCGAATCCCGATCCGGTACAAATTTTCGTCCGTCGCCGCTGATTCCGCTTAATGGCCTGCTGCAGCTGATAACAGTGATCCCCCTTCAATTTACATATAGTGTTTCACAGCTGCTGGATATGCGTGTTGTCCGCTCTTTCGAAGGAACAGACACTGGATTTAAAAAAAAAAAAAAAATTATTTAAATGTCACTGGCTGCATCGTTCGACTTTGCAGGGTGATAGTATGGAAAGGGTCGTCCCCTATAGCAGTCTGACGGTAAAGGCTCAGGTGACATCTAGCGTGTTTTATTAGAACGTATCAAAGCGTTACCTCACAGCACAACATCTCTGAGAGTACACTCCACTCTCTTTGCTTTTAAAGTGAGCTCTCGCTTTTTCTGACACGGTGTCGTTATTGCCGGTGTAACGCTTTCTTTGAAGGTGTCTTCATTAGGAACTTCGACTTGTCCAACGATTAGTCATTCTACCGTTTGGTCAAACGGTTGGCATCTATTCTCTTTCGTACCCATCTCCGTGGCTAAGATAACTAACGCACGCCTTTGCTGTGGTTCGATTCGAAGGTGTCCGGTTCGAATTCTGGTGGTACAAGTAATTTTCATCACCAGTATCTGGTCGGCAAAGGGAGAAGTGATCGTGTAAAATTCCTGATGATCAGACTTTCCACGAATAACCTGAATTAAATTCCAAACCTCTTCGCAGTGTTTCATACAATAAGGATAATATGGCAGTGTTCAGCCCGACTGTTCCCTTGATGCTATACGACAGGAATAGGCAATGTGCTGACACCATGCTTCACCCAGCCTCTCTCTCTTCATAAAACAACACAAATACGAAACCACACTACTCTCTCTCTCTCTCTCTCTCTCTCTCTCTCTCTCTCTCTCTCTCTCTCACACACACACACACACACACATACACACACACACAAACAAACACAAACACATTACAGTTGCCTATACTCAATAGACATATTAAAGGTAAAATTCTTACACGCCGCGCAGAAAGGGGTCCAATTTGCGCGAAGAATCGAAACGCTTTTCGGTTAGGCTTTTCGAGTTTCCCAACCAAAAATGCCGAATGCCTCTTTCTTTCACTCTGTTTCTCTTTCGTAAACAGATGTTGCCTTTAAATTTCAGGTTCGTCTTCACAAAAAAATGGTTCAAATGGCTCTGAGCACTATGGGACTTAACATCTGTGGTCATCAGTCCCCTAGAACTTAGAACTACTTAAACCTAACTAACCTATGGACATCACACACATCCATGCCCGAAGCAGGATTCGAACCTGCGACCGTAGCACGTCTTCACAACAAATTGTCCTTCACCATAGCGATATCCAAACTGCAAGGACAAAGTTTGTCGTGTTGCTTTACATGAAAAAAATAAGGAAACTATTCGTTAAGCACTAAAATCTTATGGCAAAAGTTTCGATATAACGCATAAATTAATTTCAGTGAACCAGTCAGTGAGACGCAACGGCTTTTCTTTTAAGTAATAAAAATTAACTTACTTTAAAACAATAAAAGCAACGAAATTATTTCATTCATAGGCATGATAACATGTGAATAAAATATATCTAAAGTATATCTACTGGAGCATATACTTAAGCACACACGTACATCTGAACACACAAAAGCTGTCTGTATCCAAATGGAGATGAGTATATATATCAGATTCGAATATACAATTATTTGTCAACAGCAGGATAATTTCTAAGCAGAATACAAAGGAAGAGACTTAATCAACGTAAGATGCCATGATTTTTAAAGAAGACTGGAGTAACAGAAAACATTATTGCTAATTAAAAGAGCAGGCTTTGATTACCGAATAATTATTCCCATGGCATAACATTTTACGTTACCTAATATTCGTTCAAAAAAACTCAAGTAGTAACACAAAATCAATAGTTACAAATCAAAATCACGGTTTTTTTTTATTATTCACGGTTTAGCGACCACACGCCGAATACGGTAAAGCTCCAACAAGCTACACAACCATCATTACTTACCACATAAGGCGCCCTAAATGCGGTTGCAGATCACGTTCACCTGTAATGAACACAAAGATTTCATTATTTCAGAATTCACTGTGATTAAGAATCCATACTGATATTATAAATGCAAAAGTAACTCTGTCTGTTACGCTTTCACGACTAAAATGCTGAATCGGTTTTGATTAAATTTGGTAGGGAGATAGATTGAACGCTGAGAAAGAACACAGGCTACTTTAGAAAGTACGTAATACAGCATACTAATTGATATGAAGAATATAATTCAAAATATGGAACAATAATTACTCTTTGAAAAAGCTATTTACTCTTTGACTTTTGAACTTTATCATATCTGTCAACATGCTTTTATTGGTTGATATGTTCTACATAACATGATTCAAGGTACTCAATACAATGCTTGCACAATTGTCAACGTGTTTCGTCCATACTTCCAGATTAATACCAATATTATTAAATGCGAAAGTTACTCTGTCTATTGCGTTTTCACGACTCTACCGACGAACCGATTCCGATGAAATCTGGCATGGAGATAGCTCGCACCCTGAGGAAGACCAAAGGCTACTCTAAAAAGTAGTATTATTTGTATGAGCATTATTAACTTTTTAAACGTGGTGTAAGTGAATGGGATGCAGGCAACGCTGGAACGAAGGTGAGCGACTCTTAGTGTTTCCGTGACTGCGAATGCAATGTTACCGTGCGCGCGGTTTATGAGAGTGAGCCACCTCGTATAGATGGAGAGTTTTGTGTTGATACAACAATTAAATCAGACGGTAAACCCGAGAACCATATTTAAAACTACTGTGATATGCCTGGAAAACGTGTCTGATTTAGCACATAGATCAAAGAGAGCTCGGACTGCGACAGTTACTCGAACACAAGAAACCTCGAAGCCATCCGAAGTCTGCCGAAAGTTGAATGCAGAACATCAAGCGACGTTAAGAGCTACTGAGATACTAGAACAATCACATGCCCGTCGCATTTTAGACGCTCTCGCGTAATTTCGAGACGCTGGAAGACTCGCAACAACGTCACTGAAAGTATGTACGACAGGGAGATGTCGCACCTTTACATGTGGAAGAGGCTTTTGGTGAGCCTGCATTTGATAAAGATCTGTTAGTTGAGTATGTCAATCACAAATAAGTCATCTTAGCAATATGGGTCAAAAATGTAGGCACTATAATGCATAGAAATGGAAGGAATAAACGGTTCGTATGCGTTGCTCTGGTAGCAAAATCTCACATCCAATACTGTGTGAACATGAGGAACACTTAAAAACTCTACTTTTGTACGAGTGTACTGAATCGAGGCATCTTTCAAATAGAATTAGAAAATATAACGCGTGTTTTCAGATTCGACATAGAGTTACATACCAGAAACACATTCATTCTGTACTTACATACCGCCACTGCATCATTTTTTATACAAACCTCTTTTCAACACTATAGACACGGCCATTATACATTAGTAGCTGACTTACTTACCATCACTCATCATAACAAAAATACTGATATGCGAGGGCAGCCGCGGGTAACAGCTAGAATACGTAACGCATGTCGGAAAAATAAAAAATTATAAGGTGACTATGGCGTTCAGGAATTTTCGGCTATAATACTACACATATCCCATTTACCTTTCTTTTCCCTCCTCCATCGCAACATACTAAGACATAGGAAAATCTTTAATATATTCTGGAGTTAGAAACAGCGTCTTTTACGAACAACATACTCGTGATGTATTATACAAGCGGTTTACAAGCAAAGAACTCCAGCCACTAGCACTTTCCTAGATTACAATATCTAAAACGCAGGGCACCAACTAATAACATTGACGACTAATCAGCTAAACCGCTCCTATACCGCAGAAATGAACACGCCCACCCATAAGTCATGAGTCTGATGGCGGGACATCGGTTTTTCTCGTGTGAAACAGTGTTATGGTAAACGAAAGAGTCTACGGAACAAAATTGTGTAGGGAGGAACACAAAAATTAATGCATGAATGTAATAATGTGAGTTACTTGTTCCTGCTATATCAAGCTTCAGTTAGGGGACATTTATGTTCTATGCCGCCAATGTTAAATTATAGAATTTTGTGACCCATTATCTTGGAAACTTTTTAAGACACCAATTTACCATTTTCCATAATTATTTAATGCACCTTTCTAGATACACTGAACAAGAATTATTACTAAAATTGTATTGTGGGGCATGTTATCTTCTTTTTCAAACACTCAATTTTTTGACAGAATTTTGTAAATAAATGAACATAAAAACAAAACAACTCAGGATATTTTAATTATTCTAGTTCCATATGTGTTGAATCTCACACTTGGCTTGCTGTGAAAATTTCATGTCTATATGATCCGTACGTTTTTAGAAAACGGGTCATTTATTGCAAAAAATGTAGTTCAGAGATATTGAGGATTAAAACTTTCTTATTACAAATTCTTTTACAGACTTACGTTTCTGCGTTTTTTATACACTAGAATTGCCCTGGCCCAGAATCTGTGTCTTCTTCAGTGTCACAACAGCCCAGTGCTTGTCTCCTCCTTTTCTTTCTTGCTTCTTTTGTCATTTGCTGACCAGCTAACTCTGCTTCAGGTACACGAAGGTAATCTAGTTCCCGCAGTCCTTTAGCTGTGTTTTGTCCGAATCTTACCCCTAACTTCTCCAGAACCTTACGTCTTCATTAGTTCCGACCATTAAAAGTTACTACAGCATCAGTCACTTGCATGAGACCAACAAATACATTTTTAGGCACACGGCACCACACAACATTGTTGAAGGACTCATTCACATTCTGGGTCTTCCCATGTAAACACTTCTTTAGTAGCTCAGGATTTGCCAAATCTCTGTATATGGGTTTGATTGCCTCCATTACTGCCGAAGGAAGATAATGTTTATGTGTAAATTCATGCAGGGTGCCAGAAAATTCAGCTTGCCTATATTTACACCAAGTGTTTGGTAGACGCGGACACAAAGCATGACATGGCTTTTCATCAGTTGATATTCCTTGAAAGAAAGTGCTCCACACAGCTCTTTTCATCTTCTCTAAATTGTCACAGTTACCTCTAACGGCCTTCCCATAATATTCCTGTAATTCATCAATTACTTTGTCCGTTAGTCTTCCAGCACATCTTATTGTCTTGCCATCAGACAGTTCTGTGTTTCAACGAAAACTAATATCAGAAACAAAGGATTGATTTGTTTATTCGTAATGCCAACTTCTGAGACGTAGCAGTAGGCACAAAACAAAGCAATTCACAGCCTTCTGGACTGTGTAGTTCCCACGTATGACTGCTCAACTGTGGCAGTATATGCGTAGCCGCGAAATTTGACAGTCACACGTCAACATTCAAAATATTATTTGAAGATCTCAAAAATGTCTGATTTTCATGTATTATATACCACAATGTTCGGAAAAGTTCAAAGTACATTATGGAGTAGAAAACAGAAGACGTCAAATTTCAATGAAGTTCACGTACAATGACCCTTAAGAACAGTTCCACCAAATTTGGAACGGAAATGTTGCTGTAGACAAAACTAATGTGTTGGTGAAGCTAACATACTATATATAATATCAACAGAACATTACACGCAAAATAAAGAGGATAAGATTCAGACAAAGCACGGTTGACTACTATGCAACGTATTAAAACATCACTGATCCAATCTGAATGTAAAATAAATGTCCATTTTCAGGGATATACAGGGTGATTCAAAAAGACTACCACAACTTTAGGAATTTAAAACTCTGCAACGACAAAAGGCAGAGCTAAGCACTATCTGTCGGCGAATTAAGGGAGCTATAAAGTTTCATTTAGTTGTACATTTGTTCGCTTGAGGCGCTGTTGACTAGGCGTCAGCGACAGTTGATGCTAAGATGGCGACCGCTCAACAGAAAGCTTTTTGTGTTATTGAGTACGGCAGAAGTGAATCGACGACAGTTGTTCAGCGTGCATTTCGAACGAAGTATAGTGTTAAACCTCCTGATAGGTGGTGTATTAAACGTTGGTATAAACGGCTTACAGAGAATGGGTGTCTGTGCAAAGGGAAAAGTTCAGAGCACTTCATCACTGGCCTCCAAGAAGCCCTGATCTTACCCCCTGCGATTTTTTCTTATGGGGGTATGTTAAGGATATGGTGTTTCGGCCACCTCTCCCAGCCACCATTGATGATTTGAAACGAGAAATAACAGCAGCTATCCAAACTATTACACCTGATATGCTACAGAGAGTGTGGAACGAGTTGGAGTATCGGGTTGATATTGCTCGAGTGTCTGGAGGGGGCCATATTGAACATCTCTGAACTTGTGTTTGAGTGAAAAAAAACCTTTTAAAATACTCTTTGTAATGATGTATAACAGAAGGTTATACACTCCTGGAAATGGAAATAAGAACACCGTGAATTCATTGTCCCAGGAAGGGGAAACTTTATTGACACATTCCTGGGGTCAGATACATCACATGATCACACTGACAGAACCGCAGGCACATAGACACAGGCAACAGAGCATGCACAATGTCGGCACTAGTACAGTGTATATCCACCTTTCGCAGCAATGCAGGCTGCTATTCTCCCATGGAGACGATCGTAGAGATGCTGGATGTAGTCCTGTGGAACGGCTTGCCATGCCATTTCCACCTGGCGCCTCAGTTGGACCAGCGTTCGTGCTGGACGTGCAGACCGCGTGAGACGACGCTTCATCCAGTCCCAAACATGCTCAATGGGGGACAGATCCGGAGATCTTGCTGGCCAGGGTAGTTGACTTACACCTTCTAGAGCACGTTGGGTGGCACGGGATACATGCGGACGTGCATTGTCCTGTTGGAACAGCAAGTTCCCTTGCCGGTCTAGGAATGGTAGAACGATGGGTTCGATGACGGTTTGGATGTACCGTGCACTATTCAGTGTCCCCTCGACGATCACCAGTGGTGTACGGCCAGTGTAGGAGATCGCTCCCCACACCATGATGCCGGGTGTTGGCCCTGTGTGCCTCGGTCGTATGCAGTCCTGATTGTGGCGCTCACCTGCACGGCGCCAAACACGCATACGACCATCATTGGCACCAAGGCAGAAGCGACTCTCATCGCTGAAGACGACACGTCTCCATTCGTCCCTCCATTCACGCCTGTCGCGACACCACTGGAGGCGGGCTGCACGATGTTGGGGCGTGAGCGGAAGACGGCCTAACGGTGTGCGGGACCGTAGCCCAGCTTCATGGTGACGGTTGCGAATGGTCCTCGCCGATACCCCAGGAGCAACAGTGTCCCTAATTTGCTGGGAAGTGGCGGTGCGGTCCCCTACGGCACTGCGTAGGATCCTACGGTCTTGGCGTGCATCCGTGCGTCGCTGCGGTCCGGTCCCAGGTCGACGGGCACGTGCACCTTCCGCCGACCACTGGCGACAACATCGATGTACTGTGGAGACCTCACGCCCCACGTGTTGAGCAATTCGGCAGTACGTCCACCCGGCCTCCCGCATGCCCACTATACGCCCTCGCTCAAAGTCCGTCAACTGCACATACGGTTCACGTCCACGCTGTCGCGGCATGCTACCAGTGTTAAAGACTGCGATGGAGCTCCGTATGCCACGGCAAACTGGTTGACACTGACGGCGGCGGTGCACAAATGCTGCGCAGCTAGCGCCATTCGACGGCCAACACCGCGGTTCCTGGTGTGTCCGCTGTGCCGTGCGTGTGATCATTGCTTGTACAGCCCTCTCGCAGTGTCCGGAGCAAGTATGGTGGGTCTGACACACCGGTGTCAATGTGTTCCTTTTTCCATTTCCAGGAGTGTATTATGTTTCTTTCATTAAATACACATTTTTAAAGTTGTGGTATTCTTTTTGAATCGCCCTGTATGTTTAAACGGTGATTCTAGATGATAAGAAATAATTGCGGGATATGACCCATTCCAGAACAAAGGAAAAAATAAGCTATGATGACTATAACGTACCTATCACAGAATTTGTCACCTCCAGGAAACAACACACTAATACACTGTACATACTCTAGCAATTGATAATAGCCCCAATTCGACAAAAAGGAGATTAACAAGTTTCTTCAGGTATGCCATACGCAGCTGAAGCCACTCATTGATGATTACATCCCGCAAACGGAGGTGGTGATTGTACGTTTCATCTGCTGTTCCAAATAGCAGCGGGCATTTCGTATGGGATTATGATTGGGTGATTTAGCAAGCCAGTCGAGAATGAGAGTTCGTCTAACCTGGAAAGTATGTGTGAGCACTGTAAACACGGCTGTCGTCCCCTTGAAAACGGGAGTGTCCACAGTATACTGATCATTAGAGACCGGATTATATGCATTTGCATGTTGCATATGCATTTGCATATTTAGCTCCGTTTCATCGGTTATTGCAAATTTAACTAGAAACTAGTGACGATGCATATTTTCGCTCTATCTTTGTAATATTAAAAAAAAATTTAGACGGGCGGTCTCTAGCTGGATCTAGTTCTGACGTCTCACAGATTGACCGCTACCTAGAACTGCGTGCATTCGCTAACCGAGAGTTCGCTGCCTAGCGAAATCATTACAGAAGAAGAAAAGAAACAAGCAGACAGAGTCAATGCTGCTGCGCCCGCGCCCCCGGGTAATTCCTTGCGCTGTCATAGAGTCAATGCTGCTGCGCCCGCGCCCCCGGGTAATTCCTTGCGCTGTCATACCGCCCGTGCGCGTCGGCAACAATTAAATTAATCTACGCAAGCTTTCAGTCGCACGTCCATTGTTTCAGTTTAGCTTTCTATTTACTTGTACACAGTTGAACATGTTTACGACGTGTAGTGTGTAACGTGTTGTGGGCCATGCCATCCGAAAAAAGAAAAGTTGTTTCGTGGATAGCTGACCATCCTGAACATCAACATTTGGCGCAATTGTTTGCTATTGTCGAGTTTGCGAGAAAGACGTTTCGTGCAAAAAGAAGTTTCAGATAGACCAGCATGTCAAAACAAGTCTTCATATCGCAGGAATGCAGAAGAAAGGACCACAAGAACTTCTGACAACAGCAACTTGCAGTAGCATGGATTTGTCCAAAGGTAACCAGAAAATTCGGTTTGACAAGGATCTATGTGAAGCATTCGTTGCAAGCCATATTCCTCTTCACAAACTTACAAACCCTATCCTCAAAGGCTTCCTGTACAAATATTGCTTAAATCAAAATACACCACATGAATCAACATTGCGTAAAATTACATACCGACAATTTACGAAAATGTTCTGGAAGAAATACGCAGCGAACTCAAGGAAGGCATTATCTGGATTTCAGTTGACGAAACTACAGACACATGTGGCAGTTACATTGCAAATTTAATTGTTGGTGCTTTAAAAGAAGAGCCTTCTTCTTCCTGTTTAGCGGCCTGCAAAGAACATAAAACAGTAAATCATTCTACGACCGCCAGATTTGTGAAGGGGGGTATTAGAAAAAGATTTCCAGTATCATCTGCAAATGAAAGGTTGTTTGTGTTTATTTCAGATGCTGCTCCCTTTATGATCAAGGCAGAGAAAGCCCTCCGAGTATTTTATCCCAATTTGATTCATGTGACGTGCTTTACTCATGGACTACATCGCCTTGCTAAATAAGTACTTTCCACTGTTGTGAATGTAAATAAATTGATTTCATCCACAAAAAAAGTGTTTCTAAAGGCTCCTGCTAGCATCAAGACCTACGAACAAAAACTACCGACTGTGTCTATTTCCTCCCGAAACTGTGGTAACTCGTTGCAGTACGTGGGTGGAAGCTGTGTTGTTTTACAGTGAACATTTCGAGGCGATTAGATAGGTAGTAAACGACTTCGATAGTGCTGATGAGGCTTTAGCAGTTTGCCAGTGCAAGGCAGCTGTTAACGATTCCGGTATTAAAAAAGACATTGCTGTGATTAGCACTCATTTTTCCCACATACCTGCAAGTATTAAAAAGCTTGAAACTCAAAGGCTTGGCGTTGAATGAATCTATTCAGTTAATGAATAAAATTATTCTAGTGAACTCCTCATTGCCGCAGGTATTACCAAGAAAACTTAAAGAAAAGTCTGAAAACATTTCAAATAATAACCCAGGCTTTGAATCCTTGTGCCAAATTGGCTGTTTTACCAGCAACGGTAAGTGCCACCATGGTACCCGAATTCAAATATTGCCCAGTCTCCTCAGTTACGTAGAACGGTCCTTTTCTGCTTACAAAAATGTTTTGAGTGATCGAAAACACAACCTTACTACCGAACATTTGGAACAGTACTTGGTCGTCTATGTTTACAATAGTAGAAAAATGTAAAATAAATTGTAAATGACGCTTTAACCAATGGTATTAATTAAAAGTTAATGCTGTTCAAAAAATTCATGATTGTATGTTGTTTTTTTTAATATTACAGAGTTTTTTAGCGTGCCCATCTGAGTGCGATATATCTCGAAGTTGACCCTGTACATATCGATCGTTTCGCTGCGACCCACTCGCATCGCATCCGCTTGTTATCGTCAACAATAGCAAAAAAGGAACAATTCTTGGAACACAGTATGCGTCCCCATTTTGCAAATTTCTAGGAAATAGGCCCCCTTTCTAACCTCTACCAGAAAGTATTCAGAAAATGCTATCAGCGTTCTAAATGTACCGATTTTTCACGTGGCTGGCGCTCTTCCTTGTAACTGATATGCACAGGTTCGACGCACGCAGTAACTACTATGTCTTTTTTATTATTTTATCTTGCATATCTCGACATTTTTCATGCATTGTTGTTGTTGTGGTCTTCAGTCCTGAGACTGGTTTGACACAGCTCTCCATGCTACTCTATCCTGTGCAAGCTTCTTCATCTCCGAGTACCTACTGCAACCTACATCCTTCTGAATCTGTTTAGTGTATTCATCTCTTGGTCTCCCTCTACGATTTTTACCCTCCACGCTGCTCTCCAATACTAAATTGTTGATCCCTTGATGCCTCAGAACATGTCCTACCAACCGATCCCTTCTTCTAGTTAAGCTGTGCCACAAAATTCTCTTCTCCCCAATCCTATTCAATACCTCCTCATTAGTTATATGATCTACCCATCTAATCTTCAGCATTCTTCTGTAGCACCACATTTCGAAAGCTTCTATTCTCTTCTTGTCCAAACTAGTTATCGTCGATGTTTCACTTCCATACAAGGCTACACTCCATACAAATACTTCCAGAAACGACTTCCTGACACTTAAATCTATACAAGAACGCTTTCCTTGCCATTGCCTGTCTACATTAGAAGTCCTCTCTACTTTGACCATCATCAGTTACTTTGTTCCCCAAATAGCAAAACTCCTTTACCACTTTAAGTGTCTCATTTCCTAATCTAATTCCCTCAGCATCACCCGACTTAATTCGACTACATTCCATTATCCTCGTTTTGCTTTTGTTGATGTTCATCTTATACCATCCTTTCATGACACTGTCCATTCCGTTCAACTGCTCTTCCAAGTCCTTTGCTGTCTCTGACCGAATTACAATGTCATCGGCGAACATCAAAGCTTTTATTTCTTCTCCATGGATTTTAATACCTACTCCGAATTTTTCTTTTGTTTCCTTTACTGCTTGCTCAATATACAGATTGAATAACATCGGTGATAGGGTACAACCCTGTCTCACTCCCTTCCCAACCACTGCTTCTCTTTCGTGCCCCTCGACTCTTATAACTGCCATCTGCTTTCTGTACAAATTGTAAATAGCCTTTCGCTCCCTGTATTTTACCCCTGGCACCTTCAGAATTTTCCATTCGTCTGTAAAGAATTCGCGTTAGTATTTTGCAGCTGTGACTTATTAAACCGATAGTTCGGTAATTTTCACATCTGTCAACACCTGCTTTCTTTGGGATTGGAATTATTACATTCTTCTTGAAGTCTGAGGGTATTTCGCCTGTCTCATACATCTTGCTCACCAGATGGTAGAGTTTTGTCAGGACTGGCTCTCCCACGGCCGTCAGTAGTTCTAATGGAATGTTGTCTGCTACCGGGGCCTTGTTTCGACTCAGGTCTTTCAGTGCTCTGTCAAACTCTTCACGCAGTATCGTATCTCCCATTTCATCTTCATCTACATCCTCTTCCATTTCCATAATATTGTCCTCAAGTACATCCCCCTTGTATAGACCCTCTATATACTCCCTCCACCTTTCTTTGCTTAGAACTGGGTTTCCATCTGAGCTCTTGATATTCATACAAGTGGCCCTCTTTTCTCCAAAGGTCTCTTTAATTTTCCTGTAGGCAGTATCTATCTTACCCCTAGTGAGATACGCCTCTATATCCTTACATTTGTCCTCTAGCCATTCCTGCTTAGCCATTTTGCACTTCCTGTCGATCCTTCTTTCCCTTCTTTGCTTAGAACTGGGTTTCCATCTGAGCTCTTGATATTCATACAAGTGGCCCTCTTTTCTCCAAAGGTCTCTTTAATTTTCCTGTAGGCAGTATCTATCTTACCCCTAGTGAGATACGCCTCTATATCCTTACATTTGTCCTCTAGCCATTCCTGCTTAGCCATTTTGCACTTCCTGTCGATCCCATTTTTGATAAGTTTGTATTCATTTTTGCCTGCTTCATTTACTGCATTTTTATATTTTCTCCTTTCATGAATTAAATTCAGTATTTCTTCTGTTACCCAAGGATTTCCACTAGCCCTCGTCTTTTTACCTACTAGGTCCTCTGCTGCCTTCACTACTTCATCCCTCAGAGCTACCCATTCTTCTTCTACTGTATTTCTTTCCCCCATTCCTGTCAATTGTTCCCTTATGCTCTCCCTGAAACTCTGTACAACCTCTGGTTCTTTCAGTTTATATGCATATCTGCATGCAAATTTCAAGGTTTTTATGATGCATATAATCCGGTCTCTAGTCATCATGAAGATCTAGAACAAAGAGAATGTTGAAATAAACATGCTCGCTCGTATATATGGTAACATGAGCGAATGTGTGCTGAAGTCACGGTAGGAAAAATAGGCCGAAATTGATCACAGAACCGCCTTCGACCTGAATGGCATTCTCCGCACTTGACGGTTATCTGACCAAAAGGTTGCCTTTGCTCATTTGGAAAGAGATAAAATCGGAACACGCCTCGTATGGTATCATACAGAGATTGTGTTGCCACACCAACGTGGGCAATGCGAATCGATGCCACAGACATTAGCGAGGGCTCGCTCCAATCGGCAACAACGTGTGGGAGGTGCTCCAGAAGACTGAGCCCTCTGTCCCAGAAACAGCAGCATCCTCGAGCTGAGATCAATGTGGTGTCGAGCTTCCAACAGGTCTGCCCAGTTCGAAACCTCAGCTACAGCTATTAGCATCATGGTACTGCGGAACGTGATAGTAAAAGTTTCTGCTGGACTTGCTCATTTACAAGTAGAACAAAAAAAATGATCTGAGCACTATGGGACTTAACTTCTGAGGTCATCAGTCTCCCAGAACTCTGAACTACTTAAACCTAACTAACCTATGGACATCACACACATCCATGCCCGAGGCAGGATTCGAACCTGCGACCGTAACGGCCGCGCGGTTCCAGACTGTAGCGCCTAGAACCGTTCGGCCACCAAGGCCGGCGCAATACTTTCGTTACTGTGGACTGATATAGAGGCAACAAGACTCAATATTTCTGCAGGGAACTTCCAGTAATTTGTTGAGTCCATTAAACGTCGAGATGCTGCACTACGTCGGGCAAAAGGAGGTCTGACACGATATTAGGAGATATCCCACGACTTTTGTCATCTAATTGCGAACGTAATTTCTGTTTTCTTCGATTCCAGAGCGACGTGAAGACTTTAACTAGTCGTCGTTTCGCTCCCATGATGGGGCCAGAGAAAGCCGATTGATGAAACGAGACTGAACTACGTAAGTCTGAACAGATGGAAGAAACAAACAATGAGTCGACAGTAAATGTGGATTGCATAGAAGTTCCGCTTGTAAGAGCCTCATCGAACGTTTTCATTCGCCCCTGCTAGCTCGTTACGAATAAAATGACAATTCTATTCGACAAAACTGGAACTGCGCGCAAAACGACAGCATGCGGGTCGTCCGCAGCGCGCGCGCCACTCGCCACGGGGCGCCCATTCTGCTGGCGAGCGCGACACTTGAATTATAATCGCCGTGTTTGTGAATCAAACGCGGCGGCTCGGCCGGGCCAGGGTGCGCCGCAGCCGCCGGCGGCGCGTCCCGCTGCGAGGCGCTACCGGAGGCCAACTTATTACCAAACAAATAATCGCGTTACGGGGCGGCAGCGGGCGCAATATCCTGCGACAAAGGCGTGGCAGCAGGCGGCCGCGCCGCGGGTGACCGGCGCTCTGCGGCACGGCCGGCGCGCGCTTCCGGCGGACGACAATCACCGCGCAGCGGCGCCTCGCGGTGCCGCGCGCAGAGTGGTTGACAAACAACTTCAGCCCGTCCGGCCGACACCCTCGCCGACAGATGTGTCGCGGCAACTTACACAAATTGAAACTCTCGGCTTCGAAACGATCGGTGATTTTCCTCCTCGCTCTTAACTCGAAATGGACCTATTAAGGAGCACAAATCCAATAAAATCTTTGATGTGGCGGGACAGCACCGATGCTCGTAAACTGGACGCAGTTGTTTCGACTACAGTTTTAAATATCCGGTTACGAAAAGAATCACTGACAGATGAGCAGACGTACCATAGTCAAGTAATTCACTGACGGAGAACAGCCGCAACATCGACAAATAATTAATGTACAGTAATGTACACTACTGCCCATTAAAACTGCTACACCACAAAGATGACGTGCTACAGACGCGAAATTTAACCGACAGGGAGAAGATGCTGTGATACGCAAATGATTAGCTTTTCGGAGCAGTCACACAAGGTTGGCGCCGGTGGCGACGCCTACAAGGTGCTGACATGAGGAAAGTTTCCTACCGATTTCTCATACACAAACAGCAGTTGACCGACGTTGCCTGGTGAAACGTTGTTGTGATGCCTCGTGTAAGTAGGAGAAATGCGTACCATCACGTTTCCGACTTTGATAAAGGTGGGATTGTAGCTTATCGCGATTGCGGTTTATCGTATCGCGACATTGCTGCTCGCGTTGGTCGAGATCCAATGACTGTTAGCAGAATATGGAATCGGTGGGTTCAGGAGGGTAATACGGAATGCCGTGCTGGATCCCAACGGCCTCGCAGTCGAGATGACACACATCTTATCCGAATGGCTGTAACGGATCGTGCAGCCACGTCTCGATCCCTGAGTCAACAGATGGGGACGTTTGAAAGACAAAAACCATCTGCACGAACAGTTCAACGACGTTTGCAGCAGCATGAACTATCAGCTCGGAGACCATGGATGCGGTTACCCTTGACGCTGCATCACAGACAGGAGCGCCTGCGATGGTGTACTCAACGACCAACCTGGGTGCACGAATGGCAAAACGTCATTTTTTCGGATGAATCCAGATTCTGTTTACAGTATCATGATGGTCGCATCCGTGTTTGGCGTCATCGCGGTGAACGCACATTGGAAGCGAGTATTCGTCATCGCCATACTGGCGTATCACCCGGCGAGATGGTATGGGGTGCCATTGGTTACACGTCTCGGTCACCTCTTGTTCGCATTGACGGCACTTTGAACAGTGGACGTTACATTTCAGATGTGTTACGACCCGTGGCTCTACCCTTCATTCGATCCCTGCGAAACCTCACATTTCAGCAGGCTAATGCACGACCGCATGTTGCAGGTCCTGTACGGGCCTTTCTGGTTACAGAAAATGTTCCACGGCTGCCCTGGCCAGCACATTCTCCAGATCTCTCACCAATTGAAAACGTCTGGTCAATGGTGGCCGAGCAGTTGGCTCGTCACAATACGCAAGGCACTACTCTTGATGAACTGTGGTATCGTGTTGAAGCTGTATGGGCAGCTGTACCTGTACACGTCATCCAAGCTCTGTTTGACTCAATACCCAAGCGTATCTAGGCCGTTATTACGGCCAGAGGTGGTTGTCCTGGGTACTGATTTCTTAGGATCTATGCACCCAAACTGCGTCAAAATGTAATCACATGTCAGTTCTAGTATAATATATTTGTCCAATGAATACCCGTCTATCATCTGCATTTCTTCTTGGTGTAGCAATTTTAATGGCCAGTAGTGTACTTTTCGGTATAGATTTCTATGGGTACCTAAATTAAGTGATTAACACTGCAAGATCACTGGTTAACGTAAGCGCTGGACAGGCAATTGCAAATGTGAAATGCTGGTGCATTAATAACAGGCGTAACCGTCAAAATGTTAAATGCAAACGTGCAAACGTGTATGCATTATGTTGTACAGGTGCCGGACGCCAGTTAGTGGGATGGAGTTCCAGGCTTGTTGCACTTGGTCGGTCAAGGTGCTCGACTGAAGACGGATCTGGTGATCGAGCAGGTCAAGGCAACATGTCGACAGTCTGTAGAGCATGTTGGGTTAAAACACCGGTATGTGGGCAAGCGTTATCCTGCTGGAAAACACCCCCTAGAATGCTGTTCATGAATGGCAGTGCAAAAGGTCGCATCACCAGACTGGCACACAAATTTACAGTCAGCGTGTGTGCGAAAAACACGAGAGTGCTCCTGCTGTCTCTCGATATTGCACCCCAGACCATAATTCCATTTCCAAGTCCAGCGTGACCGGCATACAGACAGGTTGGTTGCAGGTGTTCAACTAGACTACTCCTAACCACTCCGAGGCCATCACTGGCGCCGAGGCAGAACCAGCTTTCATCAGATAACAAAACAGACCTCCACCCTGCCTTCCAATGAGCTCTCGTTTGAGACCACTGAAATCGGAAACAGCGGTTGTTTGGGATCAACGGAATGCACGCTACAGGGCGTCTAGCTCGGAGCTGTCCCTGATGTAACCGTTCTTTGTATCACTGTGGTGCTAACTGCCGCAGATGCAGTACGATGCGCCAGTGCAATACCGCACGCGATGGCCTTCCGGAGCACAGTCTTCCTGCGAGAGTACGCTCCCGTGACCACCGCTGCCAGCAGTCGTGTACAGTGCCGTGCCTACGTTCTTGTCAAGTCTTTCTGCAGTATCGCAGGAGCAGCATCCACTTTCACGTAGCCCTAGTAAATGACCTCGTTCAAGCTCAGTGAGGTAATAGCGTTTTCGTCGCCTTAAAGGCATTCTTGACTAACATCAACTCACCACGTCCATTCTGAGGTGACTAACACTCACGACCTGATTTGGAGCGTCTTAGTGGCGCTACTACCGACACTCTTCCGCGACTGGCGCGAAATTTTAATTGCCATCATCTTTCAGACGTAGAAATACGCCTATCAGTTTTCGTTTTTGTCGAATAAGTCCTTGGTGTTGCGATTTTTTCCGTCAGTGTAGCTTCTTTTAACTAGGGCCGGCCGGTGTAGCCGAGCGTGTAACGGAACTGAAATGATGGTGGGCTGACAGTAATTTGGAGCCCGCGCGTCTGAAACGGGCGCGCTTGTGTGAGACTGCCAGGGAGTGCACCCTGATGCCATCTATTGGCGAAACTGGGAATTAGCGCTGTCAGACAATGCACTAAGCTCTCAGAGTCAAATGTATTCTTTTTCTTGGTAATTATAAGTTATTACTGTATAATTTAATGTTGTAAAACGCTAGTAGTAAATTATTATGACTGGTATGGACTCCAGGGTAGTAAATATAAATATTCTTAAATACTAAATGATTTCGGTAAAAAGGTGGTAGGGGAACGCCCCCACTCTTGGTGATACGAGCGTAGCTAGGGGTAGCTGGAGACACAGGGACTGTACAATGGAATGGCCTGGGGAGTGTTGACGTGATCGGACGTGCGTAACTGTGCTCACGCAAAAGTGATTGTGCAACAGCAAAGAGGCGAATATCGTCGCCGTTTGTGGAGTAGAACGCGACGAATGGTTGTCGAAGCCGCCTCTATGCTACTGGGGCTGATTGTAAGAGTTCCTGCGCCCAGAATTTATGGCGGACGTGCAGTAGCTTATACGAGTGCTACAGCTCGTAGTTCCAGCCGCCATTAAGGGCATGAGGCGTGAAGAGCTGCGTTAGCCACATGCATCTCACCACCAGCACCGACACGTCTACCCAAGGCAAGACTGCTTGCAATTGTTAAGTCGAACTTTGTATACATGTAAAAGGAGAATACCAGTTTTCTTTTATGCAAGTGCAGAGGACAGAATATAGTAATGAGTAAAATTACGACGCATGTTGTTCACTGTAAAGTGTAGTAACCTCAAACATAGTATAGTGAAATCAGACTGAGGCCACCATCGCCTCTTTCATTTACAATTCTTTTGGTTGTAGAATACTTTAGCGTATATGAATGTTGAAAAGAGCAATGGTCACACCAGAATGAGTCGCCTATTTACAGTTACTTAAATTTTTCTGAGCAACCTTTCAAGTAAAGTCACTTAACTAATTCTGTATCAATGGTCCAAAGAGTAATATCCAAAATCATTAAATAAGTTGAAGGATAGAATTTTGTTAAACGAAGTTGCATAACCTGTCTTGGTAGTAATTACCAAGCCAACTCACAGAAATTGAGAGAGTATTTGCTTTGTAGAATCATCTAGAATGATCAGAAATAGTAATATTCAGAATTAAGTTTAAATTCAACTCAAGCCATTTCACTTTGAAACGAGCCCAAAAATTGATTTATTCTTTTGCTCCTTCAGAGCTGGCGACCGTAGTTATAAGTATTTTCAGGAGGATTCGACGGTAAGTCTGCTGCTCTCGTCGTGCTGATAGGATTATCCACTGCTGCTAGCAGTGGTGATTGGATACATAAGCTCACTACCAAGTTAAGTGGGTCAGGTAGGCAGTGTTACCGAGTGAACTGTAGGGCACTGTAGGCCGTGGATCGAACCCGTTCAATCATCACAGCTCTTAGGGAAATAGTCCGGTTAGGAGTGTACTATTCATTAGGTAAATACTGGCGAGTAACGGTCAAAAATGTATACGCAAGTGAATTTAGCAAGGTCCACGTAGCACCTAGTTAATGTGGTGCAATGGCGAGGGTAGGAGTGGAGTAAAAGTGAGCTGAGCTTGTGGCAGCTGTGCTGGATTCAAATATTAACTACGTGAATTCACTACTGCCTCTTACCATTGGGACTGAGCTATTTACAGTTAAAATACGTAGCAGTAAGCGCAAAGGCGTGACAGCTACAAGTCCGTATTGGTTTTATACATACGGAATTGGGAAGTGGGTCATTCCGTCAGTGGAGGGGGTTAAAACAACCGAGTCAGTGGAGAACATACCCCATTTACTGATGGAAAGATTCAGAGGTTCGGTCGCAAGCGGTTCTAGGCGCTTCAGTCTGGCACCGCGCGACCGCTACGGTCGCAGCTTCGAATCCTGCCTCAGGCATGGATGTGTGTGATTTCCTTAGGTTAGTTAGGTTTAAGTAGTTCTAAGTTCTACGGGATTGATGACCTCAGATGTTAAGTCCCATAGTGCTCAGAGCCATTTGAACCATTTTTTAACTAGGGATCGTTACATCAATAACGCCCCACATTGGTTTACAGCCGTTAATATATACGGGAAAATGTCTTTTTAGATGCTTCAAATTTGATGTTCCTTATGCACATGTGGGAGTTTCGAAGAATTCCAGCAGATGGCAGAGCTGTAGTTAATGATCAAAATGGCGCCTACGCAAGACACTCGTTACAAGCAACGTGCTGTTTTTGAATTCTTGATTACGGAAAAAGAAACTGTGGTGAACATCCTTAAACGTTTGTGTACAGTGTATGGTCATGATGCAGTTGATAGTAGTACTTTTGGGTGGTGGGTAAAGAGAGTTAAAGCAATATGAAGCGCAGAAACGGCTTAATGATCCGCTACGTTCGGAATATACGCTCACAGTCACTTATCCCGACATAGTGAATCACGCAGATGGGATTATTCGTTCTGACTCACGCTTCACAACTCGACAATTGGCTCTTCAGTTGTCGGTGAGCATTGAAAATGCGGGTACCATGATCGAGGCTCTTGTATATTCGAAAGTATAATCAATATTGTTCCCACGAATGCTCACAACAGACTACAACATTCAAAGAAAGGCATTTCATCTGATTGCTAGAGCAGGCTGAGGCGAATCGAGAGGGCTTTTTGTCATTGATTGTTACAGTCGAGAATCCCTGGGATCATCACTTTGATGCGGAGACAATTAAGGTAGTTACTGGAGCGGCACGACCCGGTATCACAAGAACAAAAGAAATTCAAAGGTATCTCCCTCTGCTGGCAAAGTCATGATAACAATTCTCTGGGATACTGATGGTATGATTCTCGTGGGTGTGTTGCTAAAAGGGTGAATCATTAATTTAGGGGTATACGTAAGCCTCTAAACAAACTGACGAACAGTTTCCGACGTGTTCAGTCTAATAAGAATGCAAAAGAAATCTTGAGCCAACGCAAGAATGCACGCCCACACACAAGTATCATAACCCGGAAACATATCCTCAGTTTGGATTGGATATCATTGCCTCATCAACTCTATAGCCCAGATCTGACGCCCTAGAACTTGGGTATATTGTGGCAGCTCTCTCTCTTAGAAATGAGGCTTGAATTTATATAAACTTGCCTCCAATCCCGAGCGCTGCTGTTGCACCTAAGAATAGGTTCATTGTATAATTATGCTCGAGTGAGCCACCACAATAAGGAGCCTAAAATAGGAACCCCCAGAAAACGTCCAGTTACTAGCATAAAAATGGTGACTGAGGCTCTAGATTAAGCACGTGACTGTATTAAAATGTTCCATTGCTTGGGTTCCTCTCACAAAACAAGTGAACACAATATGATAAACCAAAGAATAAATGCTTGTCTTTGCTTCACACAGAGATTTTTTAAAAAAAACTGTACAGAGCGGAATATTACTGAAAATATAAGAATATTTTCATGTCAGTTGACTTGATCACTGAACTATATAATACATTCTTCCAATAATATTACAGCAACTGTGCGTGAAAGAAATAACTTCCTGACTTTTCTTGAGAAATATCAACTGCAATAGCCCTGATGCAATTACAAAACAGTCAGTTTAAAACGAATACAAATTGATTAATACAACGTCCGAATTGTGTTGCTTTTTTCGTGACGAATATCGGTCGTCGGCGCCATGCCTCTTAGGTCAATGCTCCTCGCCACTTCAGCATTCACATCGGTTTCCCGGGTACTGCAATCCACGGATAGCAGAGCTGGTGGTGGTTCGGGCGTTCTTTGCAGAATACATGAGACGATTTGTTTCAAAATTGTTAATAAAATTATTTCTTTCCCACATACTGCCCTTGTCCTATCACTGACGTGAGCGAACAGTTCGATGTAACTTCACCTTTACACATTTTGGACACTTAAGAGTTCTGTAAGTGCGACACGCTTTGAAGATGAAGAGAGCGTAATCCACGAAGTGAAAACATGGCTACGGGCATAGGAGAAGAGCTTTTAATAACATACGATACTGTACATGTTCCTACACAATGATGACGTAAGACCACAGAATGTGATGAAAGCTATGCAGACAAACAGTTCATGTAAGAGAAATATTGCCTGATATCACCAAATCCATGGCGTTAAGAATAATTCAGTTCTGAGAAAAAGGGGGCATCGTTTATTACTATTACATGACCGTGATGTAGGGTATCCCACGAAGAACGGTCAATATTCAGGCATATGGCCAGGTACGATCATTCGAAGCAAAAAAGTGCACGAACATCGGTTCTAAAGTGTACACCTTATGTATGATCACTTTGCTACTGTGAACCTCATCTCCTCTACTGAACAAGTTCTCACAGTTCTTAAGGTATGCATTTTAAAGCCCCTGTTTACAAGACTTCCTGACTTCGAATGATCGTCCCTGTCATATACCTGAATACTGACCATTCCTCCTGGGGCGCAATGAGGAGTACAGTAAATTGACGAGCGACAGTAGCTACGTCCGGACACTCTGCTCGCACTGCGCGGCGACTCTGTGTTTTCAGACGCTGTGACTCATGCGTCATGCGTGGCACCTCATGAAACGTAGTAACACGATGACTGCAGGTCATGGGCGTGACGCTCGAGGTCATCCCCAGGCTTCCCTCCATAACACGCACACGTGGACTCTAAAAAAAAGAAAATGTGTGTGATGAGTTAAATCTTCTTATAAAAACACATTTCGTTACTGCAGTTTCTTCTTCCTCTTCCTTTGAATATTAAGGTTTTGAATTAGGTTGCAGGGCATTAAACAAAAATGATACCTGTTCATGTAGTTCGGGCACGGTCAAAACTATCACTGTAGACACACTACCAGACAAAAGCCCGAAACAGATACGTAACACTATATGAAATGAAATCACAATATAAAAAAAAAATGAATTTGTAAGGACGGTATAGTGGCTAACTGCCGAGCTTCACGAACTACGACGCATGTATATATTTGAAAACATTTACTGACTGAAATGAAACTTTTCTTTATTCTGTTTTCATTACTGCACAGTTTCGACTGTGAAGCCATTTTCAAATGTACGCATACGCCACTCAGAATAGCCATACCTGGTCGATGGTTCAAGAAGTCATCAAATTATACGTGTGTTTATGTAATCGTGAAATGTGGACTACATAATCGGACTTCACAGCCAAAGACATGGCAACATATGCCTCAACACGCTAAGTAACCGATCTACCAACAGAATGTCAAACAGTTGACTTCTGGAAGAGGTTGGTTCTAGTATTCATCTTGTTTCGTGTTTTTCAACAGTGCTGCCCTTAATGCTACAAGGAAGCAAGATTAAGATTTACTGATCCATTAAAGACGAAGTCATTGGAGACTGAGCAAAAACTTGCAATGGCGAAAGATGGGGAAAGAAATCAGCCCGTAAAGGTATAGCTCTAGTGAGCCTACATAAATACTTTTCTCCTTTATTATTTTGTTTTATTCATTTGTTTTGCTGTAAATGTCAAAACATTAGAATATTACAAGAAAATAAATTTTTTGAGTATCTCTAAGCCACTCAGCTGTAAGACAACCTGTTTTCTACTATCGAAACTGTACAACCGAGTGGTATAAAACTTTTTAAGTCAATATGTGCACCGTATCGCGTGAATTGCAATGGAGGAGCAGGAGGAGGACGAGGAAGATATTAGCGTCTAACGGGCCACTGACTATGAGGTCATTAAAGACGGAGCACAAGCTCGGATTACGGAAGGACAGAGAAGGAAGTCGGCCGTGCCCTTTCAAAGGAATCATCCCAGCATTTGCCTTGAGCGATTCTGGGAAATCAGGGAAAACCTAAATCGGGCTGGTCGGACGTGAGTTTGTCCTCGTCCTCCTGTATGCGAGTCCAGTGTGTTAACCACTGCACTATGTCGCTTGGTAAATGGAAATGCCGTGTCACGAGGGCCTCCTGTCGGGTAGACCGTTTGCCCGCTGCAAGTCTTTCGATTTGACGCCACTTCGACGACTTGAAATGACGATGATTAGGACAACACAACACCCAGTCCCTGAGCAGAGAAAATCTCCGACCCAGCCGGGAATCGAACCCGGGCCCTTACGATTGACATTCTGCCGCGCTGATTACTCAGCTACAGGGGGGCGGACACCTCGCTTGGTGTGAACTGCAGAAAGACAGTGATTAATATTGAGTAAACTGTGTACTGCGCTTTTATTCGTGGCTGGACTAGAAGTTTTCGTGAGTGCAGGGAAAGCAGATCGGTGGGTGAAACAATGCATCTGCACGGTATCACATTTGCACACTTGGAGAACTGTGCTTCGATGTGAATAAGGTTCAAACTGTGTCGTGTCAATCATTGATCTGATATTTTTTCTTGGGTGCGACGGAGTACGACATTGTCTAGATGAATATAATCCTTAAATACCTGAGTGCTCCCTGTTTCAAATCGTGCACACTGGAACTGCGATCTCACGACATCAAGCTCACGGTGACAGCTGCGGCAACAAGTGAACAGCGGATCTGAAGACATCATTTCCAACGCGGAGTCGTCAAATACTAGTATCGCGCGTCACCGTTACCACACTATCTCTAGAATCCTGCACCGAGGTGAAGTTCAGCCGAGTATTGTCGGAAAGTACTGTTAAATGTGATCAGCCTCTGAGTTGCATAAGTATGGTACTACAGGTCTTTTTTTAAAAATAATAAAAGGTTATTCTTACGATTGCAATTAATAAGCCTACAACAATGTAATTTTAACGGTAACAACATTAGAATGTAGTGTCTGCTCCACATTCCCCACTACAATATTTTTACTATTAGGCAAAATAATAATCGTGCTTGCTTCCATTCATTCAGTATTTACCCAAAGTTTCCCAGGGCTCCCACGGTGTCACCTGAATTTATTTTCATCCCGCCATTACATAGCGTGCCAACGGCCTTGCCGCAGTGGGAACACCGGTTCCCGTCAGATCACCGAAGTTAAGAGCTGTCGGGCGTGCCCGGCACTTGGATGGGTGACCATCCGGTTTGCCGAACGCTGTTGGCAAGCGGGGTGCACTCAGCCATTGAGACAAACTTGAGACAAGTCTCGGAGACTGACATATGGCCGGGAGAGCTGATCCCATGCCCCACCGTATAAGGTGACGCCTGTGGACTGAGGATGACACGACGGCCGGTCGGTACCGCTGGGTCCGCCAGTGCTCGTGGACGGAATTTTCTTTTTTTATATTATATAGCGTGCACGCGAACATGTCATAAATATGCTTCGTTCTGATTGACCAGAACCGCAACCCATGGCGTAATCGAAATAGGCAGACGCCGTGCACGTATTTGAAGATGGTTTGCTTATAATGTACGTGAGTTTCGGGGGTTGGGCGCGTCAGTGTATTCCAAAAAACTGTGCATTTCTGGGTGACTGCAAAAATATTATTCAACAAAAATAATAATACGTACTTTTGGCAACTATATTTAAAGATACATAAAATGATAGTTATATAATTTTCTTGATCTTGGTTGTTGTATGTTCGAATGTTGCAGGGAGAGTATTTGAGTAGAGTGTTGCTGCTTATGATTTGCACAGCAAATTTAATTTCATTCTTTAGACTCAGAATCACACACGTCGAATTAATCACTGTCAACTGCCACTTATTCAGTCTAATATGAGATTTGGTCTCCTTTGGTTACAGGTCATTTACACTGTTCAAATTTAGGTCGACGATTCCCACTGTGTTACAGACTATGCCCTTTCTAAGGAACGACCCAGACATTTACCTTAGCAGATTTGCGAAACAAATGGAAAATCTGAATCTGGAGAATTTGAAACCTTGTCATACTCTAATCATACTCTAGTGTTCTACTGCCGGCCGGTGTGGCCAAGCGGTTCTAGGCGCTTCAGTCTGGAACCGCGCGACCGCTACGGTCGCAGGTTCGAATCCTGCCTCGGGCATGGATGTGTGTGATGTCCTTAGGTTAGTTAGGTTTACGTAGTTCTAAGTTCTAGGGGGCTGATGACCTCAGATGTTAAGTCGCATAGTGCTCAGAGTCATTTGAAGCATTTTTTGTTCTACTACTGCTCGGCATCGCTCGGTCCTAATGTTGGAGACCATTGCAAGATTATTAGTCCAACATGTTTAGAGCAGGTCCTCGTAACTCTAAGATATATTCTGCATCTGATTCGTTCACAATTTCCGAGATAATCCATCTTCTTTTATATGAAGATTGGGTTCACAGAAGTATGTTGTAAAAATAATATGCTGCAAAATTTACTATCGTGAAAAAAGATGAAACGAGAGAGAGCGTTTAACTTCCTGTCAATGTCGAGTTCATTAGAGAAAGTACAAGCCTCGGATTGGAGTAGGATAGAGAATATCAGCAGCGACTTGTTGAAGGAAGCATCCTCTTAATATCTGCTTTTCTGCTGTATACATGCGATACATAAATCTGCATATAATGTATGGCCAAGGATTTGAACTAGTCACAGACAGTGCAAGATTCGTTTATAGACAGCTACGGTCGCAGGTTCGAATCCTGCCTCGGGCATGGGTGTATGTGATGTCCTTAGGTTAGTTAGGTTTAAGTAGTTCTAAGTTCTAGGGGACTGATGACCTCAGAAGTCCCATAGTGCTCAGAGCCATTTGAACCAATTTAGTTTATAGACATGACTGCATCTGTGGAGTGTCATATATTCAAATATAAGTAGTTTGTCACAATGTAAGTTATTTTCCATATTTGTAATTGCACACGGAGGAAAATGCATAATGAGTTCCATCGCTGAACTATGTGGCTGCCAAGTAACGTGCATGTGAAACAGCCAATTTACTCAAATCAGTCAGTGCTTCTGTTTCACAATTTTGTTCCCGCCTACACCAGGTTTGCACCCAGGACGAGCGCTTGCTATTTTCCAGTTTGACCTAATCCCCAAAATTATAACTGAAATTAAATGTAAATAAAGATTGCGAGTAAAAAAAAATTAGAGAGGGGTAACTGGGAATATGGTGCGTTATCAGCGGGATTAAAGCGACTTAAATCAATAATTATTTAAATCCCGCTTCAATCACTTGATTTATAATATAGGTGGATTAAGTGACATTTGCCGGTGCGGGAATTAAAAGTGCGGATTTGCAGGTGCGCCGATGATAATGGCCGCTGTGGTTGCCGGTCAAGGCTTGTGGCTCGTTCTGAACGGGGAACAAGTTCACAACGACTGTGTTGAACGTGACCTCGTTTTGACGTCACATGCTGTAGTGAAGACACACTGACTTTTGTGATCGTTCGGTTAACGAAGCGTGACGCGAACGGGACGTTCAAAAACTACATTCGCCTCAGAATGAATTGGAGATTACTGTTTTTCTTTCATGCAGGGTATCCTTACCTCGAAGTTACGTTGTTTATAAATGACTCACGTGGACGCGGCTGTGAATAAGGTAGAGATTAAAGTGTTTGCACGGATTATTCCGCAATTTACTGAAAATGTTTCACTAACTATTTTTCCTAATACGCCTTCACCGACCCCAGAAGCGAGGCATATTGCTGATTTACAAGCGAAAAACGAGTTGATGCCAACCAGCATTGATTCCAATAATGTATATATTCAACAGGGTTCATCGAGTTGTCTCAACAACCTAAGTTTATTTTTAGAAACTCTGAAAGTTTGTTGCAGGAGTTTGTAAATACAGAGGATGGACAGCCAATCTAGCGGAAAAATTAAAGCAGCAGCTCATTATATCCTCAGTTGCTATATTCATTCCTCTGAAAGTGAAAACCTGCGAACTTCGTACTCATTCTTTACGTACGTATTACAAAAAGCGCGTAACAGTAAGCTCCTGCAATGGTAAGTAAGTGTGTTGGTCGTGTGAAGTATGTTCTAATGTGTGAGAAAAATTACAATTCCCTGCGAGAAAAATAAACTACTTCCTCTACATTTGAAAGAAACTACACCACGGAAAAGAAACATCAGCAGGAACATTCCTGTACCGCTAGGCGAATGCATTTTCGTTAACCTACGTACGTTTATTGAAAATGTTATTGTTCAGAAAAGAAGTTACCTAAAATAAATAATTTGTAACTTTTCTTTTATACTGTAGATGGCCGAGACCAAGTCGTCTTTTAATCCTATTTGAAATGTGTGTGCCGGCCGCGGTGGTCTAGCGGTTCTAGGCGCTCAGTCCGGAACCGCGCGACTGCTACGGTCGCAGGTTCGAATCCTGCTTCGGGCATGGATGTGTGTGATGTCCTTAGGTTAGTTAGGTTTAAGTAGTTCTAAGTTCTAGGAGACTGATGACCACAGATGTTGAGTCCCATAGTGCTCAGAGTCATTTGAACCATTTTTTTGAAATGTGTCAGTCTTTTCCAAGTTTTTCATTTTAAGTTTTGCCAAGTGATCAACGTATTTTGAATATTTACTCGTGTGTTTCACGCTTAATTTGTCACTCACTGACAATGACAACTGACTCATCATAGAGAGAAAGCACTCTTATACGTACAAATAATTGTATCTCACAGAACTTAACAGTAACAAGAAGGTCCCAGAATCTTTCAGAAACGCGAAGGTGAATAACAAAAATATGTAAACAACAGGACACGACCCAGCTCCATTAGACTTCGTAGCTCCACGCGTCAACACACTAAATCACGCTGAAATAACCGTGTTCTTCATTTTACATCTCCTGAAGGCTGTAACAGCCCATACGTCATCACCTGAGATTTAGTTGTAATCAACGTACCACGGCGTGTAATTGATAAATCTTCAATGTGGCAGTACCTTGAAACAGCACACTTCCGTAACTGACAGGTTATAACACGAAAATAACCAAATAACAAAACTCTTTAACCACCAAGACGTTTTACGTCATTTTATTACAACAAATTAAGCCAATACCAAAACGACTCCGAGAGATCCTCAATGTTCTGGTATTTTGAAAACAGCATATATTCATAGAGGGCTTAACTTTTCATATACAACCTATCAAATGCCAGCTTCAATCAAAAACGACGAAACCCAATATGGCGTCCCCCAAGTGCTCAGATCTTATAAAACGAACACGAACGTAGAGAGACAGCTCCTGCCGTCTTGTACAGCGTGTGACGTCACGCTCGCCTCACTCGTTGTGGGCTGTTACCCGGTCCGAACTGGCAGCACTAGGCGAGCCATTGTGGAGAACGAGCGAGCGGCGAGGCCCTGCCCGTTCCACACACACATTCTGCGGGCCCACATATTGCCCGCCACGCACAATACAATGCAGAAATGTTCGCCGGTGCGCGGCCGCTGATTCCTGCACACGGAATAATTTCCACCGCTGCTGGCGTATCCGTACCACTCACAGTCCCTTCCATACTACGGTTCCCACATGGCGGCGTTTAATCGATATCCAGCCCATTAGCGATGAAGGACTTCAGCTCGGATTTTACGAGTTGCACGTAGAGAGATAGACGTGGCCATCTTACAACGTGTCATTACGGCTTTCGCTACAGGCCATTCATTTACGCTTATTACATCATCATGTAGGCTAGCTGAAACCTGTTACCAACGTGTGAGTACAAAGGAAATTTCGTTTCCTCTTATGGCTCACCAAAAACTCGCCAGGGGACAGAAACTGAAGCCTATTAACTGATATTCAAGATACACTGTTACATTGTTAATCATTACTGACCCTTCACATTCCATCTGGCACTAATTTCAAAAATTAACATTGTCAGTTGGCATCTGTTCCTCATAGCATGTAAACTGTGTTTATTTAAGGTACATCAAAATCCACTAATTACAATATCACGTAGTGTCTTCTGATACTGATAGATTATGAACAGAAGAGGCAAAAAGTTTCGTGCAGTATGCAAGTTAATACTTTACAGATATGGAAGCCACAAAAACGAAGAAAGGATTTACTGAGAATGTCTGAAAGTAGCCCTGAAAAGTCAGCGGTGATACGACTAAAATAATGTACTATGAATACATAGAAAAAGTAGTACAAATTAACAGTACAGTCATAAAAACCAACTGACGACTGCCAGTACTTGGAACATGTGAAGATGACCCAAGAATAGCAAAAAAGTTACATAATATTACAAAATTGCTTTGATTTATTTATTTATATGCTGTCATTTGCATTTGTACTGCCATCTATGGCTAAGGCAGATGGTGTTTTCGCAATGAAATGAAACTAATTTGGTTTCTTAGTGTTTTAATATGTTTGCAGCTTTGCGTACTTGAAAACAAAAGAGTAATTAGGAAACGAAAATGTTTGAAATGATCAATATACGTATTGAAAGATCGTGGTCTGGAGTGATTTTCATAGACTAAATAAGCCGAGTCTACAGCTCGTGGTCTCGCGGTAGCGTTCTCTCTTCCCGAGCACAAGGTCCCGGGATCGATTCCCGGCGGGGTCAGGGATTTTCACCTGCCCCGAGATGACTGGGTGTTGTTGCGTAGTCTTCATCATCATCATTCATCCCCATTATGGCAACGGCTAACCACCTCCATTAGGACCTTGCCTAGTACGGCGGTGCGGGTCTCCCGCATCGTTCCCCTACGCTCTGTCAAGAAGCATGGGACTCCATTTCCAAGTACACCGAGAAACTTATTCTACAAATTTCGCAATACAGTCGCAGTCCTAAACGAATTCAATGTAATATGGACAAACTGAGGTGACACTAAACAAGGTTATCTAAACAAAGATTCCAAGGCGTATGAAAAGGAAAATTTATAACTACTGTGTACTACCAGTTTCCACTTATGTCAGCAGACAAGGCCTTCAAAGCGAGAAACATTTAAAAAAACTGAGGATTTCTCAGTGAATAGCTGGAATTATTAGCAGACACAAGAAACCAGTCAAATGTATAAGGAAACACACCTAATGATGACTGCATTATAAATGAAATGCATTGTAGCCACCTGGCGCATGGATGGTAGATTGACCAGAGAAATTCTTCACTGGATGAATGATCAAAAGCCAGATTTCGAAGCTACTACTTTAAATTTTATCTTATATACGTATTATTTCTATGTTCCTGAACACGTTCCGGAAGTCTGTTGAGTGCACAACTCTACGGCAAAATCCGCATGCACTGTGTACTTCCGACGATTGCATGTTCTTTAACGAATGTTTTAGTCCTTATTCCTATCACGTGGTATCGATTAGCTTCATGAACGCTGATCCTGCACATCTTGAAATACTTCCTCCGAAAATGGTGCGCGAGAACTGATTATCCAGAATAGCGCATGCGTTTGTTTCTGAAAGTGACAGTATTAGGTGTTCAGAAGAACCCAGTACATGAACATAAAGCACTGACCACACAATATGAGAGTCCGCCTCGATTCTTGCCTGGGTAGGAGATTTCATCCGCTCAAAGACTGGGTGTTGTGTTGTCCTAATCATCATCATATCATCCCCATCGACACGCAAGTCGCTGGAGTGGCCTCAACTAAAAAGACTTGCACCAGGCGATCGGGTTACCCGACGGGAGGCCCTAGCCACACTTTTTTCACAATATGAGAATACAGGCAGCTACGACATACTTTTTTCGTCTTAAGATATCTAATCGTAATAACGATCGCAAATATCCAGTGAAGCTCCACAGAGCTTAAGTGATGAATCTGATACCCACGGCGCCAAGTTTCTACGGTTCTCTGTACGACGACGACGACGACGACAACGACAACAACAACAACAACAACAACAATAATAATAATAATAATAATAATAACAGATCTGTCAGTGAACATGGTAATACGAGGGTTGTTTTTTAAGTAAAGGCCGTTTTTATTTTTAAAAAAAGATACAAATACTTTTGTAAAAAAACTTTTATTTTCTGATTCTACACACTTTTACCTATTTTTCTACATAGTTGCCTTGTTTATTTAAGCACTTGTCATACCGTACAACAAAGTTTTTAATTCCCTCTTCAAAGAATTCGGCCGCCTGCTCCGACAGCCAAGAGTTCACGGCCGCTTTCACTTCATCGTCGTCATTGAAACGCTGCCCACCAAGATGGTGTTTCAGGTACCGGAAAAGGTGAAAATCGCTAGGAGCAAGGTCGGGGCTGTATGGTGCATGGTCCAAAACTTCCCAGCCAAAAGAATCAATCAAATCCCGAGTCTTTTGAGAGGTGTGAGGCCTAGCGTTATCGTGCAGGAGCAAAACTCCTTTTGTCAGCATGCCGCGCCTTTTGTTTTGAATTGCTCTGCGGAGCTTCTTTAGAGTTGCACAGTAGGCATCTGAGTTGATTGTCGTTCCTCGTGGCAGAAAGTCCACTAGCAAAACACCGCGCCGGTCCCAGAACACAGTTGCCATAATCTTGCGCTTTGACAGCGTCTGTTTGGCTTTGACCTTGACGGGTGAGGTTGTGTGTCGCCATTCCATCGATTGTCGCTTGCTTTCGGGAGTGATATGGGATACCCATGTTTCATCTCCAGTGCAATTTGACTCAACATGTCATCCCCTTCTTCCTCGTAACGAATCAAAAATTCCAATGAAGTGGCAAATCTCTTCCCTTTGTGGTCCTCTGTGAGGAGTCTGGGTACCCACCGAGAACACAGTTTCTTAAAGTTTAGGTTTTCAGACACAATTTTGTACAAAACCGATCTTGAAACTTGTGGAAATTCCAAAGAAAGAGTGGAAATTGTGAATCTTCTGTCCTCACGAATCTTTGTTTCGACTGCAGCCACCAAATCATCAGTGATCACAGAGGGCCGGCCTGAGCGTTCTTCGTCATGGACGTTTTGACGGCCATTTTTAAACTCTCTAACCCATTGACGCACTTTACATTCACTCATTGCATTCAAGCCATAAACTTCTGTTAACTGACGATGAATTTCTGCAGCTGATAGGCTTCTCAAGGTCAAAAAACGTATCACTGACCGTATCTCACACGCGGCGGGCGATTCAATAATCGTAAACATTATAAAGTAGCACAGCGATGCGTACACGTCAGCTACAGAGCTGCAACTTGCATCAGTGTGAACGGGAAGGATGCCGGCAAGTGGCGCGGTGGCTTGTTGCGGCGTCCGCGCGAACTGCGGGACTATACGCGCGAACAGCCCTTACTTAAAAAACAACCCTCGTATTGTGCATGATGTTAACTTGCCTAAAATTGACTTCTCATTTGTTCTAATTTAGGAGAAATAGTCATCTTAACACTGACGTGAACAGAAAGTCTACAGCGGGACATTGACCTCAAGGACTGGCATTTTTCGTTTGGCGTACCTGTCCTAACTCCTGTAAGATTACAGAAAAAACGAAATGTTGTTAGGTAATTATTACGGTTCTCTCAAGCGCAACTTTCTTTTTGTTGTATTTGTAAATATTGGTATCATTTAGACCACAGACCTCAAACGTAGTCGTAGAATATCCGAACTGGAGAATAACCATGAAGAGCAATTATTCTTGAAATTTTCCCGCCGCGAAAAGTATTCGATAAAGTTTAGGGACTGCAGCTGGACAACATCGGCTTCTTACCACGATACTTCGGCTGACGACCATTCTGCCATCTTCAGGTTAATATTTTGAACAGGAGATTGCTAGTTCACATTACTAACTTTATGCAAAAAAATTGGCGCAAAGACGCATGCGCAAAGACAGCCGCTACGTTAACGACCTCTATCGAGTTACCGTCATCTTCGAATATTACTTCATCTGTGGTGAGCACGCGCTTGCGTAGTAAGATACTACATGTGTGCGCTTTGACGGAATACGTACTCGCGGCGTTAAAATTCAGATGTCAAAATTAATGAAATTAAGGGTGACTCCATCAGACACTATATGTGCCCGGTGCACCAATGTTCGAAGGACACCCATAGTTCGTGACGGGTGGTGGCAGCTGGATGACTGCAGGTCTGTACGTGTGGTCTTATGGTAACCGAGAAGTTAGGGAAGAGACGACCTGGGATTGCGGAAGGCTGGAATCTACAGAATACCTTGCCTGTGAGGCAAAGCATACATTAGTCAGACAACGCGCACAGCGCGTGAAAAATGCGTTGAACATGATCGTACACGCGCCTTCCGCAGCCCAGTAAGTCAGCCATAGCTGAAAACTCTATCTCCACATGCGATTCCAAGGATTACTCTGCCACGGCAATCTTGGCCTCTACACGATCCTTCTGGGATTTAATTATTAAGGAATCGGTGGAAATTCGTTTAGCGCAAGATCTTATTAATCGTGATGGCGGCTTTCAACTTCTTCAGAAAGAAAGCATTTTATGAACCGACGACACGTCTAGCGACATTTAATTTAGTTAATTTTGACATCTGAATTTTTACTCCACGAGTGCGCATGGCGACAGAGAGCGCGCGTGTATTATCTCATAATGCATGCGTCTTCGCGCCAATTTTTTGTATAAAGATAGCAATGTGAGCTAGCAGTCTCCAGTGCAAGACACTCATCGGAAGATAGCTGAATAATTATCAACCGAAATACCGTGGCAAGAAGTCGACGTTATCCAAATGCAATCCCGAAACTTCAAGAAATAATTTTAGTGTTAGTGCAAATGAGCATAAACGCACGATAGAAAAAAGGAAGTCCACAGCATCTGTCGGTACGTGTGGAAGAATATCAGCTGCAGAATGGAAGGTTATTCAAACCCCTTGACCATGGTTCCAACCTTCCATTTTGCAACTGACTGGCTGCTTATTATTTGTTCACGAAGATTTCATCCTATGGTTGGTGCTCCAGCCGTGTACAAAATTTTAAATTATTTACTAGTGTCGAGTTTTCTTTGTAGTATCCAAGTTACTTTAAAATTACCAGGATATTATTATTATTGGTGTTGTTGTTGTTGCTGCCGCGCGGTATTAGCCGAGCGGTCTCAGGCGCTGCAGTCACGGACTGTACGGCTGGCCCCTGCGGAGGTTCGAGTCCTACCTCGGGCATGGGTGTGTGTGTTTGTCCTTAGGATAATTTAGGTTAAGTAGTCTGTAAGCTTAGGGACTGATGACCTTAGCAGTTAAGTCCCATAAGATTTCACATACATTTGAACATTTTTGTTGTTGTTGTTTACTTATTTTAATGCAATATTACAATGAGTGCAAAGAACTTTGAAAGGAAATGCGAATGATCTCTGGACTTTAACTGCAATGTTTGCGTCCGCAGCTCGTGGTCGTGCGGTAGCGTTCTCGCTTCCCACGCCCGGGTTCCCGGGTTCGATTCCCGGCGGGGTCAGAGATTTTCTCTGCCTCGTGATGAATGGGTGTTGTGTGCTGTCCTTAGGTTAGTTAGGTTTAAGTAGTTCTAAGTTCTAGGGGACTGATGACCATAGATGTTAAGTCCCATAGTGCTCAGAGCCATTTGAAGCCATTTTGCAATGTTTGGTTTGGATTGCTGTTTACCGTCTTCGGTCTTACAACCAACCACTAGTACTATTAAACGTTATATTATATTTCCCATTTCTTTTATACGTGCCGGTGACATGGTTTCACCAGATATATAAGGTATCTAGGAAAGTGTTAGCTATCGAGCTAAGATCATTTTAACGTCAATGTTTACATTTATCCTCCAGAGCTCTATGTATGGTGAGCGGCATGTTGGGAAATGTACAAACTATCTCCTTTCCCTTTACGTTCATGGATATTGTGCGAAGTAGTAATCTCAATGTTCCTGCGATTCGTTTTCTAAGTTTAGCAATGAGATCCTAGTGATATGTACGGCGTGTTTCTTATAGCATCTGTAAAGCCAACTTGACGTCGCCCCTCGATAAGGAGGGAGTAGCAGATTAGTTTTTAACGTCTCGTCGGGAACAAGGAAGGATGGGGAAGGAAGTCGATCGTGTCCTTTCAAAGAAACCATTCCACCATTTTCCTGAAGCGATTTAGGGAAACCACGAAAAACCTAAAACAGGAACCGTCGTCCTCCCGAATGCGAGTCCAGTGTGCTAACCATTGCGCCCCCTAGCTCGCTGCTCCTCGGTAACGCTCATGTTTTGATACCCATTCCGTCAAAGAAAACAGAGCCCAAGCACACGACCAATCTGAGTTTCTTTCAATCTAATTCTATCATTTTGACGGTAGCTCTTGCCAGATCGCAATTCGTGGGATTCAGCCTTCTCCCTTCTGCTCTAAAAGGTTAGCATCAGAATTTTATATAACATTCTTTTTAACGCTCGCCTCCGAGTACTTACTGGAGATTACTAAAAACCGGTTTATAGCTGATATAATAATCGAACGAGACAAATACTTTTCGTCCACTTACACGTCTTAGGATAAAATTACATGAGGCTAGTTGCCACTCGTTTTCTGATAGCTCTCCCAACGTTTAACAATTCTCTTGGAAAATATTCGCTCTACTGATGGCGAAAGCCTCCGTGAACAAAGATTTCTAACATCTACGAACCGACACGATGAAGTACAACATGATGCACACCACTTACAATAGCAAAAAAGTAGTAACACTCACATGAGTCATACAGTTCACCACCACTTAGAAGAGAATACTGGGTTTAACCAGACACGGAATTTTCAGTTCAGCCGCATCGGATATTTCGTAGGAGTGTACTATGGTCGTTAGAAGGCAATGCGAACTGTAACAACATTTCCCATGACGTGAGGCTCAATGGAGTTTAAGAAATACTACTTGCTTTCAGTTCCAGTCAGTCTCTGCGTTGACCGTCTCTACATCATTCTACCAACCAAACAACACAATTATTTCTTGAACAGCAAGTTTACTTTGTACATTCTAAAGGTACACTCTTAAACAATTTTTCAACATAATTGACATTCAATCTAAGGCATTTATCATAATGTCACAGAAGCTTTTCCGTATCGCCTATAAAGAAATTTGCCGCCTAGGACTGGATTTTGGGAAGTCACGTAGCACAAAATTTGTGGTAACCATGCTTCTTAGTCACAATTTCATACACCAAACCCCGTGAAATTTAGAGAAAACGTTGTGTAAGTTCCGTAATCGTGTAATAACGAGTTTCACGAATTTTGTCGTTGTCTTTTATCACTAGTTCGTAAGTCACGAGGCTAGGCTTACCACTGCCGTCCTCGTCGTGAACACTGGTACGGCCATTTTTCAGATCAATGCACCACTGCCTCTTTTGGCTTTCACTCATTATTTCTTTTCCGTACACATCAAAAAGGTCGCTACACATTTCAGTTCGTTTGCAGTTTTTTGGCAACAAAAACCTAATCAGAGAAAGCAAGTCACAAATTGCAGGATTTTCTATTGCAGCGTACAATTTAATACATCCCAGAAAGTAAAGTAGCCGAGACACAGACATAAGCTTTATGAATCAGGCAACAGCATTTCCGCATTTATACCTCCGCGCGCGCACACACACACGCACACGCACATACACACACACACACACACACACAAACACACACACACACACACACACACACACACACACACACACACACACACACAACGTAGATGTGACGGAAGTACTTAAATTACCTCTAGTCAAGGTTACCTTGTCCATTAGTACACAGAATGCTTATGCAGGTGATAAAAATGCTGATCGAATCAAAGTCCTATTGTCTTCGCTTTTAACTACACTTTCTGTGTGAGCCAATTACATTTATTGACTAAAATGGACAGTAATTTTATATTCCAAGACAACAAAGCAATTACTCAACATTTTTATCCATAGCGTCCTCCCACGCGGAAAGAAGGACGTTATCCCCTGCGTTTATTAGCGGAATCAGAGAGCACAAAGGCTTGAGGGATTCGAAGTCAATATCTTAAATCAGAATGTTAACAGATTTCGATCTTTGGCGACAGTTTATTGAATTTTTCTCTACATCATTTGTGACAATATTGTGTGAGCATGTCATTTTTTGATCTTCCTTATTCTTGTCAGGCTCAGTATGCCTGATTTATGCTTGTAGGCAGGCACTTACACAATGTATGTTTTCTCTAGGCAAGCATTCAAATGAAGATTTTTCGCTGTTGCGGTGATGAAAGCATCATACTGTTTCTAATGATAGATTGTGTAAATGGTCATGTATCTTTCCCGCAAAAGGCTGCAATGACTAAGTAAAGAAGATTGCAGCGGAAAGAAAATGCAAACGGTTCTAACGTGTCTAATAACACATGTACACAAGTCTGTAATTTTACAGGGCGATTATAGATATTACTATTATAGCCAAAGCGATTGCCGAGTCTGTTTCGAATCAGATGAAAGGAGTGAAACGTCTTGTCACGTCGACAATGAGGTGATCAGTGACAGAGAACAAGCTCACAATAGGGGAGGAAAGAGAAAGAGAATCGGCCGTACTCTTTTCAAAGGAACATTCTCGTATTTGCCTTAAGCGCTTTAGGGAATCCACGAAACCTTAATCTGGATAGCCGGACGGTGATCTGAACCACCGTCCACCCGTAAGCGAGTCCTGCCTCTCTCCACTGCACGACCTCGGCTCGGTGCTGGAAGGACGGTTTTCGCTTATTCGTGTAATCACCACATCCGCGGCGGCCGTATGTATTCGGTGAGGAACGACAAAACACTTTGCACTGTGAAGGAATTCTATATAACTCTTTTCTAGAGTTTACAACGTCGCACGGCGCCCGACGTTTTCACGTTTTCGCGAATTCGCCTTAGTTTGTGGTCGGATGATCTTCTTGTCGCCGTAGTCATGTCTTAAACCAAGAGAGCGATGTCTTGTACGCTATCTACGTACGTATGAACTGCGTAAACTTTCTTCGGTGTGTTATGGTGTTTTAAAAGTTTTGTGTATTGTACCGTCCGAGGCGGAGATAGGCCACTAGACCATCATTTGCCTAAATGACCGTGGAAAACCGCCCAAAAACCACACTTGATGCTGGCCGCTGTACCAGAGCAATCTGCCGCATCGATCAGCCGGCCTGGCCGTGAAGGGATTGTATATAAAAGGCAGAGTTACGTCGTTTTCATTGCGAACGCTGTAACCGACAAATTTTTCACTGTCATCTTAACAACTCTGTGACGGAAGTGATGTATGTTCTGTCACACCAACTTTGCAGCTCTATCTGTTCTTCCTCGTATGAACATATTATTGAAGAAAAAAAGTGCACTTCAGTTCCTAATAACTGAGGCACAACGACATCTGGTCAGTAAATCGAGATACTGTCTCAAGCATTTTGCAAGCAGCTGACATGCTCTTTCTCAAGTACAAAAACCACAGTTGTTCCACTATGCCCTAAATAATGACATTACAAGTCCTAGGAGTTACCAGTCATGAAAGTAACAAGTGCGTAACCAGCAAATTTAATGGTCGCGACTTTCACATACACCGTCCGTCTTAAAAGTTCGGAGACTGATTTTGTTCCTGGCATGTAAGCAAAACCAGCGCAGTAAGAACGATGCCATTTACATTTGTGTGCAATAGAATTGAAAACCTGATGGGGTTTGAGGACTCACATTTAGTATCTGCACTCGCGTCGTATAGTAACGATTAACCCATTTCTCTCATTGGACATAGACCCACAGCTGGAAGTCACGCGCGCACAAAACACTACCTAACAATTCCACAACACATCACACACGAGACATCGTTAAAATACTCTGATAACCCAGTGAAGGAGTGGCAGCAGCAGAGATCAGCTACTACAACACAGGCAGAATATGGGAAGAAAGCTGAGTGTAAGAAAGCTAAATTGAAAAAAAGTGGGAAAATCCAATATATCATAGTTGTAATTCAAATGGCCCACTTAGGTTTGCTTGTGCCAAGTTTAAAATCACAGGAAATCCATATTTTGGAACATCTGGGGCATATATAAGCGAATAACTATGTCATGTTAAAAAACACCGATCAACAATCAAGTAGACTATTATCACTGTACAATCACGCAAAGGACATTGCAATGACACGTAAAAAAAATACCCGATAAAGCATATAATAGATTCTACAGACAGTGGAACCGGATCGGACACAGTCTCGCACACAGAAGCACTCCAGATGTTGCGTAGGAAAGAAGGAATGAGGCACGTTGGAATGTTATCTGTGAACAATAATGGTGCTTTTTACTACAAAAACATTTAGTGTGGCAATACTACCAGCCACAGCAGCACTGGTAGGCGACGCAGCTGTCGCTGCCGGCCGCCCGGCCTTCGCACTATGACACGGTGTTATCGCGAGACAATGCGAACCCAACATGAGACAGATCAAGCCAGCCTTCCGCTTCTCCTCGCAAATCTCGCTAGTTCTCATGTTAAAACAATTGCTACTTTTCGATGTGCTGTTAGCAGTGACTGCGGCTCTCTTTCCGCTTACTTCACCAGGCATTTTATATAGCAATTCTAATTTCGATAGCTCGGGATGATTTCTTCTAGGTATTTTACGATTGCTACTATTTCCACCGACAAATCGTGTGCAGTACCTTACATTAGACCCACCATCGCTCACAAAAACTATGCTTCGTTTTCGACACATATTCGATTTGACATTATTTTGTTAAGAGCTATTGGCTACATATGACTCATATTAATGATCATTGCTCGATTCATTTTTTCCTCTCGAAATAAAACGAACAATACCACGGTATAGAACACTATTAAACATTCAGCTGGGCAATCCTACCAAGTTATTTTAACACAGGTTACCAATCGTTTAAATACGACTGCGACTATCTTAACGATCAGGAATTTACACTAAGGTGAGAAAAGTCATGGGGTGCCACCTGACATCGTGTCGGACATCCTTTTTCCCGGCGTAGTGCAGAAACTGGACGTGACATGGACTAAACAAGTCGTTCGAAGTTCCCTGCAGAAATATTGAGCAATGCCTCCTCTACAGCTATCTGCCATTACTAAAGTGTTGCTGGTTCAGCATTTTGGGCACGATCTGATGTCTCCGTTATGTCCGATAAATGTTAGATGGGACTCATGTCGGGCGATCTGTGTGACCATATCATTCCCTCAAACTGTCCAGAATGTTCTTAAAACCAAACTCTAACAACTGTGGACCAGTACCGGTGACATGGCATCGTTGTTTTGGAGCATGAAGTCCATGAGTAGTTGCAAATGGTCTCCCAGTTGCCGAACATAATCATTTACAATCAATGATCGGTTCAGTTGTACCAGAGGACCCTGTCCATTACGGAGCCACCACCACCTTGCACAGTGCCTTGTTAACAACGTGGGTCCATGGCTTCGTGGGGTCTGCACCACAGTCGAATCCTATCATCAGCTCTTACCAACTGAAACCAGGACTCATCCGACCAGCCCACGGTTTTCCAGTCGATTTAGTCACGAGCCCAGGAGAGGCGCTGCAGGCGATGTCGTGCTGCTGAGCGAAGGCAATCGCGTCGGTCGTCTGCTGCCATATCCCATTAACGCCAAATTAACGGATACGTTCGTCGTACGTCCCACAGTGTTGCTTGTCTGTTAGCACTGACAGCTCTATGCGAATGCCGCTGGTCTCCATCATTAAGTGAAGGCTGTCGGCCACTGCGTTGTCCGTGGTGAGAGGTAATGCCTCCAATTTGGTATTCGTGGCGCACTCTTGACACTGTGGATCTCGGAATATTGAATTCCCTAACGATTTTCGAAATGGGTTGTCTCAAACGTCTAGCTCCAACTACTATTCCGCGTTCAAAGTCTGTTAATTCCAGTCGTGCGGTCATCATCACGTCGAAAATCCTATCACATGAATCAACCGAGTACAAATGACAGCTCAGCCAATACACTGCCCTTTCATACCTTATCTAAGCGATACTACCGTCATCCGTATAAGCACATACCGTTATCCCGTTATCCCACGACTTTTTCTCACCTCAGGTTTAATCACACATGTGCGTACTATGAGAAGCAAGTTACATCTGTTTTGAAAGACGTAGTTCTCGCCAAACTTTAACGTATATATCCTGACACCTGAGCAGTACACGAACCTGCTCGTTTAGGGAAATAAAGCCGCACACACACACCTTTCGGTGTAGGATACTATAACCATTTAATCTCTAGCAATGCTCCATTCTCGTGGAACGCAATTTGTAACTACTGCTTGCGTGTCCGCAGTAGCCCGCTCTTTTTCATCTAACCGTTCACATTCCTCCTTCGCCATACACTTCAGTGAGCGTGGGTGAATTTGCTTCTGGCAGCTAATAAGCTGCCAGAAGTGCTCTGTGAGACCAATATTGTGAATGCACCATCGGATAAACAGTGTCAGGACATCTACAAGCGGATTTAATACGGGCGTGTGTTTCCCGGTCGAAAGCAGAACATAACCAGCTCCATTGGCGTGCAACGAATTATTCTTGGTAAACCTACGTTTTAACTATAATTTTTCGAGACATATGTGGAAGGAAGTGATACGTTACCCATAACGTTCACTCTAGAATGTTAGACAACATTAATCGCTGGATTCAAATGATTTTCAAGATAACAATAGTTGCGAAATGATTTTTATGAATGTTTCCAGCTCCGTTTTGACTTTCGACACAGGAGTAAATTGTTAGAATTCTTATTCCTCTTGTACGACCTGTAGCACTTCGACTGTTATTGGGAAAACTCCAGAGATCTCCCACTGCACCGGAAGATAAATCGCTGCATACCATCTCCACTTATCCACCCATCGGTGTTCCACAAAACAGCTTCCAAGTTCTTGGGATAAGAGAAGTTAAAATGTATGAAAATCAAACCATCATATTAAATTTAATACTTCGGTTTCTAAAGAAATAACAGTCGCTTTTAAGAATTTTATTGTGGTTAATGTTAACAGCGATAGTGTGATTGTACAGTACTGGATTTGTAGGCCTATTTATGTACGATTGTTACCTTTATTCATGTTCGAATCATCTGCCGGTCCCTGCACCAATCACACATCCACTACAGAACTTTTAACAATTCGCTACTGTCTTCTAATACACAACTGCACCATCTGTGAACATCCTACATGCACATCTAAGCAAATACCCCGGAAGCTAATGCGGGGACCGCGGCCCGCCCTAGTTGTCAGAGAAGGGGGAAAAAAATAGAAAGTTCAGGTGGTTTTTCTTTCAAGAAAACGATGTAAAAGTCGGTATTACAGCTTTTAACTTTAAAAGTCGGTACTAAACAGGTTTTTATGGTTACTTAAAGGTCGCCATTCGTTTTCCAAAATACTAATAATGTACCATACCCCTAGACTACTCCTCCCTCCCCCAACACGCACCTCCTACAAACTATCATCTGGGCGGCCTTGGCCGAGGGTATGTCATAGCAGCATTACCAATTTCCCATTCCATTCAACTCTCGCGCAATGAACCAGTGAAACACGAATGTCTTACATACCTCCTTGCATGCCATAATCTCCCTTACGTTTCGGAAAAAGAAGTATATCGTCTTTTCCCTAACGACTCTCCGATCTTTCTCTGCTACATATTCGAACGGAGTATACCTACCTACCTAATACGATCATGGTAGCCACACCATCCAGCTGCTTCGCAGATCAGCCACAACCAATAACGCAACGCTATTTTATGAACTGTAGTCTTTTGGAAATCACGTCTTTCGTGGATGCATCACATTTCTCTCAGTCCGGCATCTACTTCTGCCTTATGTACCCATTCGACTTTAGGTCTGTTATTTCTACGTATTTTACCGTATCTACAGTTTCCAGGGATATTGTAGTAGAACATCACTAGATTACTTCTCCTATGTATGCACAGTCGTCAAGTCTGTCTATGTCCCAATCCTCAGATACTATGCTATTCCCTACAGTCTACCAGCACTGTTATATTTTTCTTAGAGACAACTGCCTCATCTGTGGCCAAGCTTGGCGTATTACGATACAAATGGTTGCTGTATAATGTGCTTTCCTTAAAAGAATCCAAGTAAACCTGCCCATTCTATTATTTACGTAGCACTGCCACTTCACAACCTACTCGCTCGCATATGAAAGCAGTTCATAGCCTACTTTCAATTCCATTTTTATCCTTTAGCACACCTGTTCGGCCGACAGGTCCCATAACCACGAAAAATCAAAATAGAAGCCCTCCCCATCTACTGGTGCAGAAGGTAAACACTTTCACTCTTGGTTAACACACGGTCCAGTCATATAAACGTGACCACCGCCTATGTTTGACGCCAACGTCCACTCGCAGACGGCAAGTGGCAGCGCTAACAGCGGAGGGTATATAAAACGTGTCCGGAGGACGCAGAATACAGTGGAGCAATTTTCGTAATGCTGAAACGGAGCGATTTATCTGACGTCCCAAAAGGCATGATCATCCGCCTTCTGGTCAAGGATGGGAGCATTCCTGAAGCAGCTATGTTGGCAAACTGTTCGCATGCCGCAGTGGTTAAAGTACACCGTGCACGGCAAAATGGCGCTACCCAAAACGGCGCCGAGGCAGTTGTAGTACACCTTAGCCGATAGATGACAGGGGTGAACGACGGCTGCGAAGATGTGTACCAGCGAGTAGACGAGCAACTGACCGCCTAGATGAACCACGGGACTACCAACAGTGACTCCTCAACGACGGTTCAGCGAAGGTTGCTGCTCATGGGCCTCCGCAGTAGGGGCCTGGTTCATGCACCCATGATGGCTGTTCATCGACAACGAAGGGTGGCATTTGCACGTCAATTCCGCAACTAGACGTCCACTGATTGGCGGCAGATGGCCTTTTCAGATGAATCACGTTTTGTGCTGCATCGGCGTGAGTAGTCTGAAAGCATACCCTGCAAAAGTTGTCAGGAGAGTGCAGGGTGGAAGAGGGACCGTTATGGTCTGGGGAATCTTTTCGTGGCATTTTCTAAGTGATCTCGTCCTTCTGGAAGGCACAATGCATCAACATAAGTATGTATCTATAGATGGGGGCCATGTCCACCTGTACATGGAGTTGGTCTTTCCATGAAGGCATCTACCAGCAGGACAACTCCACGTGTCACTGCTCACAGTGTACGCGAAAATACCGTACTATTGTCCACAAATCTCCTTAGATTTAAATCCAAAAGTGAATCTGCAGGACCACCTTGATCGGGCTGTTCGTGCCCTGGATACTCAACCGAGGAACCTAGCGTAGCTGGTTACGGCACTTGAGTCGGCATGGCTCCACATCCCTGTTGCTACATTCCAGAATCTCACTGACACTCTTCCTCCACGCCTTGCAGCGGTCCGCGCATCAAAAGGTGTTTATTCAGGCTTTTGACGGGCGATTACATTAATATGATGGGACAATTTATTGCCCTTCTTTCCAAAACAAAGTACTCACTACTTGTACACGCAATCTTACGCGCATCAACACTTGACATGTTTATATTAATGTCTCCAAGGTTGCTTAACAAACTGCCTGTACGCTAATTGCAATCTATAGGCTGAAAGACAGTTAAAGAATTTGTAAGTAGGTAGAGAACCATTCTGCATTGGCTCAGTACACGTAATTCAATTGACTGTGTAGTCAGCTGAGTGCAGCTCCTAATGTCTAGTATCCCCTTCAATGGGCTTAAATTACTTCAATAAGTAAATTATAATCGTAAAGCCTTTTAATCGTATCATTTCAAACAGCAAGAAACCAATACTAATATATGTGACCCTATGTATCAATATTACTCACTATCACTCAGCGACGTAACATCGGAATTTACCACTACGATTAGTCTATGTAACCGACGTAAACGAAAAAATTACTACTTATTCCGTTTTTACGTAAATTTCTATCTTTACTACTTGTCTTTTGTTATACGATTTATTCTGTTGAAAGCAAAGATCATACCTATCCATAACGTCAAAAATGTCGTATTTGTTGGTCTTCGACTTCCGCTATTACGAAATGTATAATATTTTGTGTATATTTCCTTTTCAGTTCTCTTATTTTTTCTTTCGTTTTCAAATTGAACAACCTCTGAAATTTTGTTGGTGGATTTCATTTTCACCCTGTAGATACAGTGGTGTGACTAACAACTTTCGTCAGTGTTATGAAACTCTGTAACTTACCTATATCACAGAAAAGAAATAGAAAGCATATTGGAAAAATGCAGCTCGGGTGAAAAAATTTGCACGTTATCACAACGAAGGAATAATATATGCCATTATTGCCACAACTCAGTTATTTACTCGCTGCACGGCCAACTATATGCTGACAAAGCAGTTGGCACTATTGTTTCTGCCCTTTTTATATTTGCTTCGAAAGCAGTGAGTATCCTGTTCACATAGCACGCATGAAAGCTGTTGAACTTCAGCGTCAGACGCCTAGTATTTACATTCCACATTATGTGTACGTTGTCAAAAATCCATTGTCTGCCGTTAGTCTATTTCCGCAATATTTACATCTTTCTCTGTTAACGTTTTCTAGTTTAACCTTTACCGACTGTTAAATTCTAACATTCTTTTCATAACACTATGTAGTTCATGCTCTAGATGACTAGGACCAGCAGAATTATCTTCCTCAATTTCTGGATGAAGGACTTTTAACGCAGCTGATGTACGTGGGCTCTTGTAGTCATCCATAGTATTACCAGTAGCTACTACACTCAAACAAAACGATGAAATCCTCTTAACCAAACTCTACATAAACTGAGGTTGAAATTCTGGATAACCCATTTCACACAGAAATCTGCTGCATTGGAAAGCGAGGTGAAGAAAAAGATGTGCAGTGGAAGAGTATGAAAATTTTTTTTTGTAATACAGATTGTTTTATTTTTGCAGCCACGTTCCCTAAACTGCATCGTATTAGGATCAAATCACGAAACTTTCGATTCGGGGTTCAGTTGCATAAGGACGTAAAACACCTAACTAGTCGAAGAAAAGGAAGGAAGGAATATAGGGATTAACGTCCCGTCGACATCGAGTTCACCAGAGACGGAGCACAAGCTCGGATTGTGTCAAGGATGGGGAAAGAAATCGGCGGTGCCCTTCCAAAGGAATCGTGCCGGCATTTGCCTGGAGCGATTTAGGGAAATTATGGACAACCTAAATGAGGATGGCCGGACGCGGGTTTGAACCGTTGTCCGCCCGAATACGAGCCCAGTGTGCTAACCATTGCGTCACCTAGCTCGGGCTGACTAGTCGACTACGCAATGAAGTTTTTAGGTGGTCAAGAATTTGCATGGTTGACATCTGATGACTGTATTTTGTACACCTACCTAGAACATATTTCGCATGAATAAGTTTTTTTCCCATATGCTGATTACAGTTACAAGTATTGTACAACGACGACTTATGTATACCTAGGTTCGCAGCATACTTATCATACTGCACGCAGGAGGTTCACTCTGTTCCAGATGGTTTGAACTTGGTAACTACCCATCCACAAGCTTTCCTAAGAAATTACCAGTCTTTCTGCATACCTCATTAATAGGAACTTTAACAGCAACCTGTTGAATTTGATGAACATTTCCAACGTCGGTGAAGTTGGTAATGGAGCGAAATGTGGGGGGTGAGGATGGCTGGCTCTGAGCACTATGGGACTCAACATCTTAGGTCATAAGTCCCGTAGAACTTAGAACTACTTAAACCTAACTAACCTAAGGACACCACACACACCCATGCCCCAGGCAGGATTCGAACCTGCGACCGCAGCAGTCCCGCGGTTCCGGACTGCAGCGTCAGAACCGCTAGACCACTGGGGCCAGCAGGGGGGGGGGGGGGGAGGAGGCGCGGTAAAAATTGTAGATGGAGATCACGACTCGATTACTGTAAGCAGTTTTACACGGTTGAAGGTTGCAGTAGTTATGCGAAGATGGAGAGGCTTGGAGTGGATAGACTGGACGTGGACATCTGCCTCATACTAGTGTTTGGACTGATGTTCACATTTAAAAAATTGGCGAAGAACAAAAAAAAGTTTGGCGAAGTACACAGAAAAGTGTAAGATCACAAACTGCTAATACTTGGAAACGGCACTTGTTTAAAATAACAAATTTTCATAGTTCAGTTGCTTCTGTGCATGCAGCTATATGCCGAACAGGCAGCAGGCATCATTTCGGAAACAAACTACGCAGTGCTCGGCATTTACCTTCTTTACAAACACAAACAAGAACTCTCTTGCGATAACAGCTCACACGAGGTTGATGATATTGACCAGAAAGGTTGAAACAGCAGCAAAGAATCAAAGTATACTCCGTGCGATAACAGCCCTAATAAACTGGGCATGTTTCTTGTATGGAAGTCCGTATGTCAGTGTGTACTGATGGGGCCGCGTCATTGTTATATCGTACGTGACATATATTAATTACACAGCATTTCCATGTGCTGATTGAGATACTATCTGTGATGTCATTAATTAATTATTAAACATCAATACCCAGTTCTTGGACTACGAACTAACAACATAGCCTTTCCTCAGGGATCAATATTATACGTTATGTACAGAATCAAAGCCAGCCGGTGTGACCGAGCGGTTCTAGGCGCTTCCGTTTGGAACCGCGCGACCGCTACGGTCGCAGGTTCGAATCCTACCTCGGGCATGGATGTGTGTGACGTCCTTAGGTTAGATAGATTTAAGTAGTTCTAAGTTCTAGGGGACTGATGGCCTCAGATGTTAAGTGCCATAGTGCTCAGAGCCATTTGAACCATTTTCAACAGAATCAAAGTTCGTTGTTTTGTTGTCTTCAATCCAAAGATAATACGAGTAAGGCGAAGTGCATGAGAAAACTGCCTCTCTTCGTGGTGCAGTATATCGTTCAAAGTTTGGATAACAACGTTTGTTCCAATCGGTTCAAGGAATAAATGCTCGACAAAAAATATGTACGTCTCGCTCTTGCAGCCGCGCCATATCTCTTTGCTATTCGACTGTCCTGGCTGTGTATCGCCTTACACCTTAGCGTTTCTTCAAGGTTCCACAACGTCGAACTCATTAGATGTCACAGATGTATTACAATGTTCCGTACAAGAAGGATCTCTCTACAATCTGGAAATGTAAACTAGCGATTTTCTTCTCTTTGGAGGATAAGAAAAAAAAAGGACTTCAGTTGTAACAATGTTTGATAAATATGCTGAAAAATACGTCGTGACGTTATCGATACTATGTCAATAGATAAATAGTAAGAAAAGCGGCGCTGTTAGATTCATTTAGTAACATACGTTTACTTTGCTTCCGTGTCATTTGTTTATGAGAACGGGAGAGGGGACAGCACCACTATTAAATCAATTATTTGCATTCAAAACATTTACGTTTCTCATGCTTCATAGGAGAATCAAAGCTACAAAAACGGTAGGAGTAAACAATCATAGGAGCTACTCGTTTGCAATCTGTTGCTGTTGTGTTACCTGTGTAGTTACAAAACTTTATCAATAACGGGTTCTTTTATAATTCCGAGATCTATATGCGATACTAGCAGCAATTAGGATATTATTACAGTACGTTGTCTACTTGCTGTTTCAGTGTCAACTGATAAATCATGTCTACTCCTTTCAAGAAGTAGTTTAGTTTTTAACAGGCTTTGATGCTGTGATGTCTTCAACTGGCTGCTTTCCGTCACTATTTTCTGTTTAGCACATCCTCATGTTTTGCGGCCTGTCACTGCAGGTTCTCCTTAATCTTGTCTAACAATCGTTTCTTGGCACGGGACCGACTTCTTCCAGTATTGCAATTGAGGACAGTTTTTAGCCACTGAGTTCCAGTCGCATTTGGTAATATGTCCATCGCCCGTTAGGTTGTTCCTGTATTGTTGCTGCTGCCCAACATCCTGAGCCATATAGAGCAACTGAGCAGACGACAAGATATTTGCCTTGCACACAGCACTCCAGTAAAGTGGCGCCAGAAGTCATGCCGAGTATCAGGCAACGTCACGCCATCCGAAGTTATGAGAGAGCCACGGTATTGCAACTGTTTAGTTTTGCAAAGTGGTTGGTTCTCTATGATGTTAGCGTCCCTAGTCTGAGGTGAACACTCCACGTGCTCAGGTTTCTTAAGGTTTAACGTCAAACAGTTATTTCTCGAGCGATTCCTTTAGTTCAAGGTGCGATTTTCAAGATATTAGCATTTCCGGCCTGCGAAAAACAGACCTTCAGCTTTAATATTGTCTAAGGATAAGGTCTGTCAATATCAGGTGACACTGTTCCACATACAGAACGAAGAGAAGGGGGTGAGGACGCAGTCCTTGGTGCACACCAACACTGACTGCAAAAGGGGTGAAATTTCAGTTGAGCAGCGAACAGCACTCGTAACGGTATAACAGAGGGTCTTGATAAGCCACATATAGGCCGTAGGAAGATTATCGTCTCGAAGCGCTTTAGCGCTTTCCACATGAACTCACGTGAGACCTTCTCAAACGCTTTCTCTACAAGCGTACAGAATATCAGACGAGCGTCTTAAGTCCCTAGCAAATACCGGGTGGTAATAATTGAAGTGCAGCTCCTCAAGGAGGTGCAGCGTGGGCTGTAATTATCGTATGACAGCCCAACTTGGTAGATATGCTAATGCGTCAATGCGGAACCGACGTGCGCTGGAAAAAAAATTACTTCCAATTTTGGCCACCAGGTGCAAATTCGGCTCTGTACAGCTTCGGTAACTAATGGGACACATTCGGTACTTTCCTACTTCGAGGAGAGCTATCAAAATTTCCTCCCTCCGTTAGTTGGGAAATAGTCACGTCTGCTAAATCGTATTAAAACAGTCGAGGAGGATTTCCTCAGACGCTTTTCACAAGTTTTGTAGCATCCGTAGTGGATTTGGTCGTGACCGGGTGCAGTATCACGCGCTGTAGACATTGCTGAATCCAGTTCTCACGTGGAGAAAGGGCAGTTGTATGCCTCAGAACTGTTGAACCGGAAGTCCAACTCACCCCTCTCCATGGTCGCACGCTAGCGGCTGAATGCCGTATCCTGGTAGTGGTAGTAGTCGTCGCAAAATACTCTGCCGTTCTTTCGGCGACGTCTCTTGGCGTTGTTCGGAGACACCCCTGCTTCAGCACGACTTCAATTACCGAAAATCCTCCAGATGTCTTCCCACACTTTCGTAGATAAGTGGAACGATTGACAGAATCCAGGAACACGTGCCATGACTTTGTTTCGTTCTCCTTGGCTATGCGTCGAGCTTTGGCTCTCGTTACTCGAAAGTCTGTGAGATTTTCTGCTGTTGGGCGGAACTTGAACAATCACAGTGCCGCACACCTGATCCAGACTGCTTAATCAGTCCAACAATGTGTAAGCTACCTTCCAAGATAACCTGTGGATTTTGAGATGGATAGGTCAGAGGTACACACGTGATGTGATCCACCCATACTTGGACGCTATCACAGTGTTCAAATACAGACAGCTGGCTGAACAGCGTCCAGATTGCTCTGCCAATCTTCAATTTCAATCCTGATAGTTACCTTTCAAGGAATGCTCCATCGGATAGGTAGGTCCAGGGTGGGACAGTGGGCACTGGAATGAGGGTTAACATTCCTCTGAGAAGAACTGACGAGGTCTGAAGAGCAGAATGAGAGGTCAACGGCGGAAGATGATCCATTAGCAGCGTTAAAATGAGTGGAGTCACCCATGAAGAAGATGCACAGCTCCCAAGAAATTATGAGGGTTTCCAAAAGTCGGCACCCGGTGCAAGTAGTGTGTCAGCCCCACAATACATTATATGATAAGTCTTCCAGTAGAAGAAATGGTCTGGGGAATTGGTCTACAAGATCAGTGAGAACCTCACAGTCTACCACTTCATGTGGAGATAAGTAAAGAGAGCATATAGTGATCCTTCTACCCACATGAACTCTGACGGCAAATGCTTGCAAGTCCGTAACCAGGGAGAGATCATACGAGTGGTGTGTGCGAATGACAAACACAGTTAAACCTCCCTTGGCCCATTCCCCAGTCAGACCAACCTTGTGGTGGAGGGCATGGCTCCGGAACGGAGTGGCATCAGTAACATTAAAATGTGCTTCATGTAAACACAATCACATGGAAAATTCCTGCGCTACGAGTTCCAGTTCCTTCAAATGCGTCGTGAAACGATTGATGTTCCACTGTAGTATGGAAGCCATTTACCGATAAAAGTTTTCTTTGTCTCTCTGCTGGGGAGGGCATCCCATAACAGATGGAGGTAAGTCTGGGGGCAACATGGTTTTCCTAGGCAGAAATGAGACACTTAAAGTAGTAAAGGAGTTTTGCTATTTAGGGAGTAAAATAACCGATGATGGTCGAAGTAGAGAAGATATAAAATGTAGACTGGCAATGGCAAGGAAAGCGTTTCTGAAAAAGAGAAATTGGTTAACATCGAGAGTGTCAGGAAGTCGTTTCTGAAAGTATTTGTATGGAGTGTAGCCATGTATGGAAGTGAAACATGGACGAAAACTAGTTTGGACAAGAAGAGAATAGAAGCTTTCGAAATGTGATGCTACAGAAGAATGCTGAAGATTAGACGGGTAGATCAAATAACTAATCAGGAGGTACTGAATAGAATTGGGGAGAAGAGGAGTTTGTAGCTCAACTTGACCAGAAGAATGGATCGGTTGGTAGGACATGTTCTGAGGCATCAAGGGATCACCAGTTCAGTATTGGAGGGCAGCGTGGAGGATAAAATTCGTAGAGGGAGACCAAGAGATGAATACACTAAGCAGATTCAGAAGAATGTAGGCTGCAGTACGTAGATGGAGATGAAGCAGCTTGCACAGGATAGAGTAGCATGGGGAGCTGCATCAAACCAGTCTCAGGACTGAAGACCACAACCGCAACAACAACAGGCAGAATTCATACTCCACGATTTCTGAAGACGATTCACTGGAACCATAAGATAAAATTTTGATATTATGACGACTGAAGACCTGTTTTCTTCTGTGGTCGACGCTCACCTTTAGGTCTGATCGCCAGAGGAGACTGCAGAGGAACGACTGTGTCAGTGGCAATGCTAGCCTCTTTACTGGAGCCAGTCTTTTGAGGTTCCGGAGAGTCCCCAATGTCGGTAACAGTGGACTTTTCTGGTATTCTGGTGTGAGCCATGCGCTCTGGAATCACAGCACCTATACAACTGCACTGAGGCATTTGCAACTGCACTGACAAACGGAGGTAGCAGTGCTGGCACTAGCTGCCTCCGTTTATGTATCTTCTGAAGTAGGCTTTTTAAGAGCTAAAGCGAAATAAGCGGAAGCCAGAGCCTGGCCTCACCATACGAGGAACGCCTCGCTGTATTTAGCTCCTTACATTCCTTTCTTCAAGATAGACGCTACAGTTTCTACTCTAGTCAGATGATCCCCAGAGCAATTAACACACTTCAGACCAAAGGAACAAATGAAGCCGTCGTGGGTGGCTCTACCACAGTTACCACAAGTGGCTTCTCCATTACGTGTTAGGAGTGATGTGCCCAAAACGCTGGCATTTAAAACAGCGCACGGGTTTGGGACATCAGGCTCCAGGTTGAAGTGAAGGGAACCTTTCCTGATGAGCTTTGGAATTGCTGTTCTATTGATACTCTGAATTGATAAGTTTGTCACCTATCCCTTTTATTATATTACGCACGTCCATGACACCTTCCTGAGCCTACTCATTTTTCAGTTCCTCTTTGGGAATATCTACAATATCTTTGCCCGGCACGACACCTTTGCAGTTCAAGATGTTGCGTAGCTCCGTTTAGTTTTCGTATTTCCCGAGGCATTTAGCTTTCTGAAGATTCTTTGCGCGGTGAGAACTGGAAGTTTCAACCAAAAGTGCCCCTTTTCGAAATAGTTGTACAGATTTTAAAGTGCCAGCAATGTCTTCTAAATCCTCTTAAATATTGAAAGGTGAAAGTTTCTCAAAGCTGCCTTCTTTCCTTTTAACTATTAAAAATACTTTTTGTCTATCAGCCTGTGTTCCATTACTAGAAACTGAAGTACTGGAAATAATTTTTGTATCAGGAGGACTGACGATAAGAGCTGGTACCTACCAAAGGTATACCCATTCCGGGGCTATGTGATACGGAAAGGTTCGGGGGTTCCATCTCAGTCCCAAGAGCGCCTAGGGAAATAGTAGTCCAGCCAGCCAGAGCCCAACTTGTCTGGGAACGGACAAGATGGCTTGCGGAGTATAGATGTAGGTGTCTTCTATGATTAACGTGTCAATGACTCATAAACTGAAGCCCATTGTCATTCGACACTACGTTTTGAAACCCGAAAATCTGAGGTGGTAACTGTGACCGAACTCGGGACACGATCATCTGCAACCAGCGCCGCTATTTCGGGGCTAGTGAACAATGTGACTCATAGATGTATTCTCCGACGTGTGTTTCGTAGCTGGCGTCTGTAATGGTTTTGCTTGTATGTTTCACTTGCAATGTCATTAACAACGTGTACTCACTTGTAGGTAGTAGCTAAGATAAAGAGTTCCAAAGGCGATCTAGACAGATCTAGAGGAGATGGCGAGTGTAACGTAGATCCAGATACTGCCGTTTGCGTTCTGCTTTGTACTTTTAGGGTTATGGGCCTCAGTCTGAGAAAAGAAACCCTCATAGGAGCACTTTGTTGTCCGTCTGTCTGTCTGTTCAAAACCCTTTCTCTAAAGAATGGGCACACGTATCAAGTTGAACTTTATGTCATACATTATGGTGTACGGTCCCAAGACGATGTAAAAACGTCAAGCTTCAAATTCTATTTAATCAAAAATACGGCGATTTATGTCGTCTATTTTGATTCTCGCAAAATCACTCATCAAAACCTATAGGCTACTTCCCGTTGGCCTAGAATCTTAAAATTTGGCAACAAGCAAGGTTTCAGACTATAACGAAAAAGGGGAAAAAATCCAGTAACTGTTAATCTGAAACCATATCAAACGAAAATAAGTGTTTGTCCATCCGTCCGTCCCTCGGCCTGTTACGACAGCTTTTTCTCAGGAACGGGTAGACGTACCAAGTTGAAGCTTATGTCTTGTACTCAGGTCCATGGTCCCTTGGTGGTGTAATAACCATTAGCTTCTAAATTAGAGCAGTCAAAAGATAGGACCATTTACACTGATCAGCCAGAACACTATGACCACCCACCTAATACCCAGTATGTTGCGGGCTTGCTAACCACGCACCCTCCGACTCAACGGTGAAATATTAAAAGTTTTGGCTGGTTTCGTTGTCTAGGGGCTGGGATACGTAGTTGCCGCATTACAAGCCAAATATTGCTGAGTCTACAGTATACAATATGAATAGACACATGAATCGAATGGTCGAAGGTTCCTATCACTCGGTAATTGCGAATTTTGAACGTAATATAGACATTTATAAATGAAAGATTGCAATTAAATAAAATCTGCAGGTTCTATCTTAACGACTTTAAATGATGAGTACATTTTGAGAATGCGGTATATTTCTGCAGAACACTTATTGGTGTCGATGGTCCAGCAATTAAATAAAATATAAGGTGAATAACAGGGAAACAATAGATTCCAACTGCACGTAATTAGTTATGAGCAGCAACACAGCTCGCGAGATATTCGCTTCTAAACGCACAATACGTCTTCACTGCAGAAGCTACGGAAATCACACAAGAGCACAGGTCGACAACCCCGAAGGATTTCTATCCTCCGCGACCACGCGCAAACTGCTCCACTGTCCGAGTCTTTCCGCCGACTCTGCGTCCGTCGCTCTGTACTGTTCGCGTCCAGCACTCACCCCCGTGTCCTGTGCCGTACCGTCCAGAACGTGTCTTCTCCGGAGACGATGCTCCCATCCAGTCTCCCCATTCAGGAGCGCTGTGATTGGCTAGAGCGATCGCGTCATGTCTTTACACCAACGCACCCACACACATGTTTAAGCACATACGAAATACTGGATCTACATTTTAAATATTCCTACGGCTGGACCATAAACACGCTCTAATACACATTATTAAATACATAAACAATTAAATAAACACATATCAAAAGAAAAGAAGCAAAAGGTAGGCCAGGAGCCTAAAGTCTCTGTGCTTTCTAAAACATAGTAAATATTTAACCAATTTCTTCATGAATGGTATATATCGGATATATACAAAGACATAGATGATTAAATATATTTATAAGCATCCTGCTACCGTTTTCTCGTGTAACTGTGGAGTACTTATGGCCTGGCGCGATCGATAGTAATCGGCCACTTTGACCTACAATAACTCATGTGCTACTTAAGTTACAGGCCTGTAATTTATACCAATTTAGGTTTACAGTAATAGCTTTCTATAGACACGTGGATCGACGAAATTGGATGAAGCGTTTGGATTTTGAAAATTCGTTACTGGATGTTACTTACATAATTTACCGTCAGATACTAAACTTTAAACTAATAGAAATATTGAAAATCTGATTACACCATCAGAATCGTCGTGCAAATAATAGTAATGTACATGTTTCTTTTTGAGGTATCATGATTCATCTGGCTACTATTAATTTCTATACGAACTGCGAAATGTCTGCTACCAAGGTTTCACAAGCTCCGCGATCTTTGGCACTCCCGGCGTCTCTCTTTCATTGACACAAAGCACCGTCCTCGTCACAGCGGAATTCCCAGCCACGCGGCTGGACCATGCGCTGGGGCTACCCCTCTCGTCCGGCTAACGTTCGGGACCACGTGTTTGCTGCCGAGCCACGGCTGGCCGAGCGGCCGCCCCAACTTAGAATATTTTCAGGGCGCCACGATTCGCCCGCTACCTCAAAATGTACACATTTGGCACGTATAACAGAGGCGACGCATCGTGGCATCAGGTTTTGGTAGACAGAAGGCACCACATCTGCACACAAGTCACCTAATCCCAGTAAATCCGTAAATTCCATGGAGTGGGGGGAGGGGGGGGTGGGGAGGGGGGAGAATGAGCTCTGGCGCCAAGTTCAATCACATCCAAGATGTGTTCCATCAGGTTCAGATCTGGCGAGTCGCAGGACCAGCACACCGACTGGAAATCGCCACTGTGTTCCTGGAACCACTCAATCACACTATCGGTCTTGTAGCCTTGTGACACGACGCATTACAGTTTTGAAAAATGCCACTGCCGTCAGGAAACATGACCGTCATGAAGGGATGTATGTGGTCTACAACCACTGTGCGATACTCCTTGGCCATCATGAGGCATTTCACGAGCTCCACTGGACTCATGGGTGCCCAAGTGAATGTTCCCCAGAACATAATGGAATCGCCGCCAGCTTGTCTCCGTCCCGCAGTATACATGTCAAGAAGCTGTTCCCCAGGAAGACGACGTATTCGCGCCCTCCCATCGACATGATGAAGGAGGTATTGGGATCCATCGGACCATTCAGCGCTCTGACACAGCGCCAACATCCAGTGCCGATGGTCAATTGCCCATTTTCAGTAGTAGTTGCCGTGCTGTCAACATTGGTACATGCATGGCTCGACAGCTGCGAAGGCCCATCGCTAGGAGTCTTCGGTACACTCCGTGTTCAGACACACTTGCACTCTGCCAAGAATTAAAGTCTGACGTTGGTTCCACCACAGTTCGCCGCCTGTCCTGTTTCACCATTCTGCCCAGCGTAGAACGTCTGACACCTGTAATAAGGGAAGGTGGCCCAACCCCAGGACGTCTGGACGTGGTTTCATCTTGGTTTCGCCATGTGGTGAGGACAATCACCACAGGACTCCTCGAACATCCGACAAGTCGCTCAGTTTTCAAAATGCTCGTGTCGAGCCACCGGGGCATCACAGCGTGCCCTCGGTCAAACTCAGATCGATAGTTCGCTTCCCCATTCTACAACGGACAGCACGCTTATTGATACTACATGCGCCATGCGTGTGTCTGACTAGCAGTCATTCCTCGCCAGGCGACGCTGCTATCACCTGGACGGGTTTATGTCGATACTAGGTCGGTGGTCATAATGTACTGGGTGATCAATGTATGTTACATATTTTGACTCTCGCAAACTCACTCACCGAAACCTACAGGCTACTTCCCGTTAGTCTAGAATCATGAAATTTGGCAAGACGAAAGATTTGACAGTACAAGTAAAGGAAGAGAATCAGAAAATTCTAAGTTGCTGTTATACCACACGAAAAAATCTTTTGTCATTTTGTATCCCATTTCAAACTTGAAATTAAATCATTCTCCAAAAACATGGAATCCCTGTGACCGATGTCTTACGAATGTCGATAACAGGTAAAAATCGCCGTGGTTCTCGATTCCCGAAATGGACGAACTGTATACAAACATAGTTTGTAGGGAACCCTCAGCAGTGAGCGTGTCCTATTCGCACCTGGCTTTTTAATTTGTTTCTTTATATTTTAGCTAGCGGTTATGGTGACAGGCAGACAATAGCGTGACCTGGTTGTGAGTTGACAAAGTCAAGGAATGCATGACGGTAAGAATTTTTTTGATGAAGACAGTAGTGACAGACTGATACATGGTGTAGATCGAAGGTTAGGTTAGGCTGGAAAGTGACGGTTATGAATTAGCGAAGCTTATGAATGTGTCATGAAATATTTTTTTACATGTACGCATGGTCCATTTTTAAAATTACTCCCATGGCGATTGAACTGAAAGCAATTTTCCATAGTAATATATTTTCAAGTGTTTACTATGTTTCCAGGCCTTAAGGACAGGAACATCCTCATCCAAAACCTCTATTCCCATTAGGGTCCCGTTAGTCTGCTGTTTTGGTTTTTCTAATGTTTTCGAATTTGCAGTGACGTCACCCTTTGTAGTTCCTTGAGGCTCGCATCTCCGTCATGCTTATGAAGCCATCGGTCTTTCGGTGCGGTATCGCGTTGTTTGCTTATTCCATATTTTAAAAGTACTAAATAACGTGAGCGAGATAATGGTTTTTTTTTTATTCGTGTCAGAAGCATGAACGCAAAGAAACAAGAAGAATTACAGAATATACAAGGCAAGTAACAAATTATATACGAAAGGTTATAAGTGCATGGAAGATTATACTATGAATGAACAAAAGCGGGGAACATCAAGAGTGCCGCGCGGGATTAGCCGAGCGGTCTCAGGCGCTGCAGTCGTGTACTGTGCAGCTGGTCCCGGCGGAGGTTCGAGTCCTCCCTCGGGCATGGGTGTGTGTGTTTGTCCTTAGGATAATTTAGGTTAAGTAGTGTGTAAGCTTAGGGACTGATGACATTAGCAGTTAAAGTCCCATAAGATTTCACACACTTTTGAACATCAAGAGTATTCGGACCTGGCTGAAGTAGATATTCCTCGACGCAAGACGCGGGACAAAGTCGGCAGCAGAGCATATGGTCCATGGTTTACGCTTCTCCTCAGATGCAGTTGGTAGTGACGACTAGAAATCACATTTTTGGAGATTACGTCCGGATGTTCTCTCACTTTCCACGTTTCTGTTCTTGCATTGGACGGGGTAGTTAAAAGGATGTTGCTACTTTTCCTGAAGCACTTCCTGGACCTCAATCTCTGAACGGTCAGTACACAAGAATGAATGGCTAGGCTTGTTGCCCACGTTTTTCATTACACTTTGGCAGCAACCTCACGTCCGATGTATGGAGGAATAATAGCTGCCAGAGTGTACGCCTTGGCAAGTGGTGTACGCCACAGACAACGAGTAGTATTTCTGCATGTTTCGTTTAATGTCTTGTCGACTTCTTAGGTGTAAGACGATCTGCACTACACATGGCAAACGTATTGCGCCACGGAGTAACAGACTGGTATCCGTTCTTCAAGTTTGCCGCTGATGCTATATATACTTCGATTATCTTCTTAGGGTGTTATTTCTGGTATCCATTTTCAGCACTGAATTATGGCAATGCTGCTTGTACGTCATCGTGCGGTCAAGTGTGATACATATATATTTTGGATACGGTGTAGCATCCTGTAAGTAGCAGACATTTCTAGCAGGCACACCCACACACGCACGCGCAGAAAGGTCCCAATGACTGTTCCGGTCAGCTTTGCAACTAAATGTATAAGAGGTAGTTAATTAATTTAAAATCCCAGCACAGACTCAGACTGCAAGAGAGATGACGAATCAGATGACTGCAATCAGTGAGTGACTGCATGCATATTAATGAGCTGTTAAATCTGGCATGCAAATGTCGCCCATAAAAGTAATTCTCCTAGTGATTACGAAGCGATCAACATTTTGACACACTTAAGGACCTCCAGATGAGAAGGTCGCACAATTTTCAGTTTTCTGGGAGCCAATTTAAAAAAAAAGTTCGAAGATGGTGGATCTGCTGAAACGTGAAACTTGAGCCGTTAAGTTCAAACACTGTCTGCAACACCCAGACACGTCTGTCATGAAGGCACTGGTTTTGACTCCTCCTCAGAACGAACAATGCTAAAACACCAGCGGCCTCCCCAGCCTTTCTGTCTGAATCGCAGCAGGAGGGCAGTGCCGCCTCCCTAGTCAGGTTGGCAGTAAAGAACTACTTCTCTCCGTAGTAGCCACATCAATGTGCCGCCACCGAGGTAATAAAAAAGTGAGATACGCGCTCCAGAGGGCCACTCTGAAGCAGCATCTAGACGCGGCCTGTTGAGGTAGTCGTGGAAGTCAGCCGCCATCGTAGTTGCAACATGGTCTGGACTTCATTACTTTCAAGCCAAACGTATATAGTATAAGCGATAAGAATCTGGTAGCGTTTTAGGAAGTCGTAGGCTGTGGTCGCGATCGCGGCGACGACACGCGCTAGCTTCAGACGCTGTAAACAGTCCACCGACAGCTCTTCACTGCATTTGTGGCTCAAGAACTGTTCATGTATTTCTCTTTGATTGGTTTTCTGTTACTATTTGGAGCATTTTCCGTGAAGGTTGGACGAACTCTCACTATTATTTCTTTGTGTAATTTATGTATCCTTTTCCGTGGATAGCTTGCTTGTGCGAGTAGTATTCCAGAATTTGGGATTCATGGCTTTTCCCCTCATTGTGAAGGCTGTCTCGGTTATTCCTTGTTCTTGTTCTGAAGAGCAATATACAGATATTGAATCAATTACAGCATGTCTTTTCTTCTGTAGCCATTCACCTTCTCCCTAGAAAATTTAAACAGGCTTCAACTGAAATACATGTTTTCGTTTGTAAGATCCGACGCTGAACGATCAAGGAGGCAAATAGTTCTGCAGATAATCCCTAATGTATGTGTAGAATTGCAGGAAGGGAGTGACGGAGTCGCAGTAAGTTTTTGACCCATCGCACAGCACCTTTTCATTTAATTAATTCATCACATAGAGTGATGTATCGACGATACAATTCCCTCAAAGGCTTCTCAGGGCTGCATCATCTTAATTATTATTTAAACAGGCGGTACAATTCATTTGTATTTTCTGCCATAAAATACAGGGTTTACGGTGTGATTCGTTAAATTCAAAATGGGAAGCACACAGATGAGTTTTACGTGGGTTTGGGCAAATTAATTGTCATTGTAATAAGTATCTGCTTTCTTCAAAGCACCCGTCAGGTGAAATATCACTTCTACAAAGGATTTAACCTGAGTTAACAAAGCATTAAAAAATTCCTGGTGTGCTCTGAAAGTGACTGGTCACTGGTACAGGTGTTAAAAAAGAGGAGCAGCCAATACGCTTCCATGTGCAACGTATTTTTCAGACACCGCCGTAGGTTGCCATGTCCTTCAAAATCCAGATATAACATTTTGTTTTCGAGTAACTCTTCATGATGTCCTCGATAAGTGCGCCGATTTTTTTTTATCGGTGTACAGTAACTGACAGTATCATAACCAGGTGCTGCCTGCATCACTTCTTGCACGAGACCCAGCAACATATTTTCCAAGATTTTTACGTAAGTGACTACAGTGATATTGGTCTGCAGGTTTTAACAAGAGTTCGTGGCATATTGGCAGAAGAATCGATATTATACGTAATTTCGTGAAGATTTTCGTTGAATGACGTGCTTTGGCACAGTTATTGTAGAGATCATGGATTCACTATCCCACGTTCTTGCCGACATGTTTTCTCTATTCAGTTATATTGTCACGGTGAACACAAAACACGCTACCTGTACGAACTACGGTAACCCAATATTGACTGACGTCCTCTCGCAGGGACGGCCACCTGCTGCTGTGGCCCACAACGGCGGCGGGAATATGGTGCAGCGAGCAGAAACCAGGGAACACCGGCACGGGCTCGCAATTTGGCGGCGCGAGGAAGGCTTCTGGCCGAAACAAATGACGCGCGAGCCAATCGCTGCGCCACGCCGCGCTATCTGAAATTAGTACAGACGCTCTCTCGGTGCTCCCCTTACTTCCGAACTGTTTCCCTGTATTTGTTTCGCTCTTTTTTTTTCGATTTTTTTTTTTGCGGACAAAGGAAAAAAATATACATTTTTGGCCGGTTTTAAGCGTTTCAGTGGAGCGTAAGCCCCGACGGCCGGCAAAGGGAAGCGGACGGTGAACAGCGGGAGAAACGGGAACGGGAACGGTCGCGGACGAGCGCGCGACATCAAAGCAGGAAGCCGGGGTTCGAAGCCGCGGCCGCTGAGTCGTGAAATCGCGCCGGCCACATCTTTGGCCAGCTCCGGCGGCAGGCCACGCCGGCGAAAATAACACGTAATATACAAGTGCGCGGTGAAATGGCGCGCACCCCGAACAATTGGCGACCATTAATTTGCATTGTTCACCGCGCCGGTATATCACGAATTGCACATTGTGTTCAAATGAGATACGCCTACTAGTTTCATTTGCACAGAAAAGCAGCAGCACGCAGCAGCGACGGCGGCGGCGGGGGGGCAGCCTGTGAGAATATATACGTCGGCGTGTGCGCGGGTTCGTCTGTGGCGCGTGCGTGTTTGCGTGGCGAGATTGTATGTCGTGCGCTGTCGGCTGCAGGCGGCGCCCGCTCGCACTCGATGGCCGGCTAACTGGCGAGGCGTACGGAAAGAGGTCGCGGGGGTGAGGGGGAGACTGGGAGAGCGATAGAGGACGCGGAGAATATCCAGACTGAGCCGTGCGGGCAGGGGCACACGCACACCACTCGAGTCCGTTCGCCTCGCGTCGGCTCGGCCGCCGCGATGAGTGATCGTTTATTATTTATCGAAACTCCTCTGAGCAGGGCAGCCGCCATCTGGCGTTTATATTTGTAGCGAACGAGAGCGGCGGGCACCAAGGACTGGCCGCGCGTATTATGGCGCGCTGTTTATGCAGGGCACTCCTTACACTGGCGGCTCGGCTCTCCGTGTTTACCCTGGACGGCTGCCGGCTGCGGCCGCTGTCAGTTATTCGACCGTCTGATGTTTGGCGCTCCCGACTTTCTGACAGCTCTCCCGTCGGCATTTAAATCTGCGAACACACGCCTCTTAGACAATTTTATTAACTCGATGCTCCTGCCCTGCTCCGGACAGCATCCTACACGTTTCTTTCTGCCTGCAGTACCAGCCTACCAATACTGGCACGGTAATTAATAAGCGTAAGACAACTAAAACCGTAAGTCGCAAACGGTACTAAGCACAGAACCCCATGTTAAGATTTCTTCTTATTCCAAACACGTATGGAGTGCGCGTAAAATAACTGCTTGAAGGCCTCTGCGCGCAAGGGATTGGAAAAACTGACCTGTTAAAACCGATACAGGTAGTTTAGTTCTGAATAACCAATATTTTTCGCTATTTGTTTGGCCTCGGTTGTAACAGGCGTTTTTTTAAATTTCGTTTGCTAATAGCCGGGTAAAAACCTAGCCATACCGCCAGTGCTAAGGCTTTTGGTTTTCTAACAAACCTTAGTTTTAAAATGAATAATTTTTATTCATAAAATTTCCACTGCCTTGAAACACTGCGTTATAACAGATAATGGGGAAAGCGATCTATGTTATTTTAATAACAATGCCCACAGAAACGAGCAACAAACACATGGCACAGGAATTGGTACAGCTTTTACTGGGACAATACTGTACCTGTTACCACGTGGCGTGCTGTATTACATGGTGCTAGAGCACATGCGGCGTGCGAGGCTTGCGCCATCTGGTCTCCATGGTAGTTTCTCACTGTCGCTGTCGGACGTAAGTTGTATTGCATAATGTCAACATCCCTTGTCTGTCAGTATTTTACGAAGTGAAGTATGAATTAATTAAAATGCTACATTTGCTCTAAAAGATTAAAAACGGGAGGAGCCGTAACAAACTTGCGACATCATATTAAAACTTGACAAATTCACAACTTACGATAAAAATAGATAGTAGCTGATCTGCTGCCTGTGTCTAAAAACGTGAAAACATGAAAAATAGTTCTTCAACCTCAGTTTTCAACCCTTGGCAATGACTACTCGTAACGCCCAAATAGTGGTATGATCTTCTATTAGAACATGATTTTTGTGCAGTTTCAAAAAATTAAAATCACTTGTAGAACACTGATGACTTTTTTCTACTTTTTTCGAGGAAAGCAGTGAACAGTGGGCGGGCTAAGCTTTCTTTTATTTTTATATTTAATGTTTTGATCCTATGTATCTTGAAACTGAGAAGGTCAATTTTTTTCCATATTTGTTCCATTTCTGCACTTATTACAGGAAATAAAAGGAGCAAAAAAATCGAAAATTTCGGTTATTTCAGAAACCGGCTAGTGTGAGATGTTTCAACAGTCAGGTTAAAGTGGCGTGGAAAAAAAGAGATCACAGAAAATCGGTTGTTACAGCGTTAATCGCCATTCCTACTGTGTACACTATAATTGTTTTCGCGGACGCAACGGGAGCGATATATGAGTTAAATAAACCTGTGATCACTCATGCGACCCTACTTTCTATATTTTCGCTATCCTCTGTTAGCCCCGTTTGGTATCGCTTATACCTGAGCAATAATCGAAGAAGGTTCGCACAAACGGTATTTAAATTGTCTCCTTTGTATTTTGACTCCATTTTCAATTATACTTACACGAACGGGAATGTGGCTCTCACCAGATTCCGAAATTTGCAGTTATATTATTGCGTCTGTCCGTTAATGTTTTAACCGCCTGTAAACATTTAGGTTGTTACAGATGAAAGTAGTGGTTAATCTCGCCACTAAGGAAAAAATCGACTGTGCCTTTTTCTGTAGAAAATTCGGACCTTCACCTACATTGAATTGCAAAAGCCATCGGAAAAATATAGACTATCAAGATGCTCGGAATAGTATTAATGCGGCTACTGCGAATACGGGACCAGTACTCTGCAACAAGGGTCACATCACTTGCTTACGTTATTCCATGTGTGAAATGTCTGAGAGAACTAATATGTCAAGCAATCCTTCACTAAAGAGATAAAGCTGTCCTCATACCATAGGTTTGTTGCAAGGCATGATCCTTTTGTGCATTTACCGCTTGCCTTTCTCCGACCCTTGAGCTGATTTACCCAGCCAGTTATCTGGGTGATCTACAGCCAATTTATTTACATATTTATTTACTCTGGTCTTATGGAACAATGACCGTACAGCCGGCAGTAGTTGTAACTGTACAGAGTTAACATAACAGAAAAAGACACAGTTTATTGAGATCTAATGCCATATAGGTTAGGTCTACATAATCACATGCAAGTACATCGAATAATAATTTGAGTCTTCTTACACAAATATAAGCTCTGCATATACAAAACATTATTCCAACCTGATTCTCTCCGTAAGGTTGGGGCCTAGTTCAGCCATGCAGCTAAATGTGAACTCTGAAGCACGGGCCAGTTTTCACATTAACCCACATTGTCAGAGGCGAAATAAGCTCTTAAGTGGCAGATACGAATTCTAGCACCGACTGGGAATCGAACCCCAAACTTTTGTATCTGCAGTCTACCACCTACCCAAAGAGCAACACTCTCCTTCACTTACAAAATATTATTTATCAGTCTCGTGTCTTCTACTACCATTTGCACCATCTGGTTATAAGGCGAGACAGGTCAGCGGTTGGAGATTTTCGGTACGTCTTGCCGCCCCCTGAAGAGAATAGCAACGCGAAAGAGAACAGCAATGTGAGTACTGGTTTGTGAAGCGATTGCCGAGTAATTATCCTCGGAGCAGGCTGGAAGTACGACCCACTAACGACAAAGGGGCCGTCTGTTGGCAGTATGGGAACACGGAAAATGTGTTGCAGGAGATTGCCGCCTAGCAGCTGTCCGCCTACGTAACGGATACAGCAGGGAAAGTCCGCAATTTCTGTTGATTACTGCTTTGCAACACGCCGGATGTGGACGGAGAAAGGCACGCGGAATGTAAATGATTGCCGACACTCTCTGCAATGAAATACTAGCCTGAAAACACATCTGCATGGCAACGGTGGAGGGGTGCCTCTATGATAATTGCATTCTTTAACTTCTGTAAAAAACATAATATTTTGATTGAATGTTTTCATTTTGAGGATACTGAAGGACGATCTGTTTTAACTGTAGAAAAACAATTCAGCAGACAAGATCGCATGAAAATGATTCTTTATTTAAGACAACCGCGTTCAACAGACTATGCTCTCATCTTCTGGTCTTGAAATCTTTTGTTGTAAATGATGTGAGCTTCAGCGAAAATGAACTTCTTTTACAACAAAAAGTTTTAAGGCCTGAAGATAACAGCATAGTTTGTTGAAACCGCTTGTATTAAATAAAGAAATACTACATGCGACCTTCGCTGTTGAATAGTTTTTTTACACAATATTTTCTAATATGAACCGTAACTGAAATGACTACTATTGACGTATTTTGCTACTGTCAAGGATTTTAACTGTCTCTAGTTAAAGCTCCTATGCTTTGATAACTACCAACGAAGTTTCAGGAAAACAAATTATTGTATTACAAATAATGATATTGTGATATGCGCTTGATTACATAATTTATTCATCCACAGACGTGTAATCATCGCTTAGACGCAAATTTTATGGTAAATAATGACTAGCATTTTTTCCCTTATCGGCCACTTAGAAAACGAGCTGTCCTATTTTTAACTTTTTCGACGTCCACCGTCAATCCCATTTCATACTGATCTCATAGCGCGCAGCGACACTTTGGAAGGGGACGGAAAAGCGTAGCGTAGGCCGCCTCTTTAGCAGATCTGTTGCATCTTCTAAGTTTTCTGCCAATAACACGCAGTCTTTGAGTCGCTTTCCCCACAACGTTATCTATGTGATGGTAGTTGTGATCCTTACGTATTTAATTGAATTTAAAGTGTTTAGATTTGTGTGATTTATCGATTAACTGAAATTTGGTGAATTCTTTTTAGTACTTCTGTGGATGACTTCATACTTTTCATTATTTAAAGCAAACTGCAACACTTCGCACCATAGTGATATCTTGTCTAAATCGTTTTGCAATTGGTTTTGATCATCCGATGACTTTATAAAATGGTAAATGACAGCACAATCTGAAAACAGTCCAAAAGGTCTTCTCATATTGTCTCTTAAAACATTTATGTGGATTAGGAACAGCGTAGCGCCAGAACACTTCCTTGGGGAACGCCGGATATTGTTTCTGTTTTACTCCACGAATTTCCGTCAACTATTATGAATTGCGACCTTTCTGGCAGGAGATCACGAATCCAGTCGCACAACTGAGACGATACTCCGTATGCAAGCAATTTGATTAGACGTCGCTTGTGAGGAACGATATCGAAAACCTCCTGGAAACGTAAAAATACGAAATCAGTTTAAGATTCCCTGTCAGTAACACTAATTACTTCGTGTGAATAAAGAGCTAGTTGTGCTTCACAAGAACGATATTTTTTGAATCAGTCAACCTGTCAATAGATCGTTACCTTCCAGCATTCCCATAGTGTTCGATCACTATATAAAATATTTAAAAAATTTTATTTGTAAAAAAAAAATTTTAATGCCTATACCTGACAATGTCAGGTTTCAATAACAGTATTCTGTTACAAAATTCTACAGTAAATCGACGTCAGTGATATTGGTCTGTAATTCAGTGCATTACTCCTATTTCCTTTCTTGGGCATTGGTGAAACCTGTCCAACTTTCCAGTCTCTGGGTTCAGATCTTTCCACGGGCGAGCGATTGTATACGATTGCTAAGTAGGGAGCTATTGTATCAGCATACAGCGAAAGAAGCCTGACCGGTATCCAATCTGCACCGGAAGCCTTGCCTTTCTTTAGTATTTTGAGCTGGTTAGCTACACCGCGGATATTTGCTTCTACGTTACCCATGTTGGCACTTGATCTTGATTCGTATTCTGGAGTATTTAATTCGTCTTCTATTGTGAAGGAATTTCGGAAAACTGTTTTTATTAACTCTGCTTTTTTAGTGGCGCTGTCATCAACAACACAACAATTGTTATCGCGCAGTGAGGGTATTGATTGCGTCTTGCCAGTGGTGTACTTCACATACGACCAGAATCTCTCTGGGCTTTCTGTCACATTTTGAGATAAGAGTTTCGTTGTGGAAAATACTAAAAGCATCTCGTACTGGGTTCGCGTCAAATTTCGAGCTTCTGTAAAACATCGCCAATTTCTGGGTTTTTGCGTTCTTTGAAACTTGGTATGCCTTTTTCGTTCCTTCTGCAACAGTTTTATGACCTGATTTGCGCATCACGGGGTTCAGTACCACTTATTATTAATTTCACACTTCGAGATGGCTCCTGAACTACTGTTCTCAATTGCCGTCGATATTTCTTTGAATTTAAATCACATCTGGTCTACATACTCATACTGCAAGGAGTGGAGATTACCTCTAAGGAAAGTGTCAACCGAATTTTTATCTGCTTTTTAAAATAGACGTGATTTACTAACGTTTTTGGTTTATTTGGATGTTACAACAACCTTGTGGTCACTAATCCCTGCATCCATTATGATGCTCCCTATTTGCTCAGGATTGTTGGATGCTTCGAGGTTAAGTAAGTTTTTGCAACCATTCACACTTCGAGATGGCTCCTGAACTACTGTTCACAATAATTTTCGAAGAAAGCATTCAGTACGATTTCGGACGGCATTTTATGCCTGCCACTGACTCCAAACATGTTTTTCCTTCAACATATCAAGGATAGGTGGAAGTCATCACCAACTATAATAGTATACCTGGGGGTAGCTATTTGAAATGAGACTAAAGTCTTTTTTGAACTTTTCAGCAACTGTATCACTTGAGAGGGGGTATCGGTAGAAACAACCAATTACTAATTCATTCCGGTTGACAAGTATAGTCTCTACCCACACTAACTCACGTAAACTATCTCCTTCAATTTCAATACAAGGTAAAGTATTTCCAACAGCAATAAACTCTACACCATCAACTGTACTTAATCTATCCGTCAAAACACCATTAGGACCTTTTAAAAAATTTCAGCTGCACTTATATACGGCTTTAGGCAGCTTTCAGTACCTACGAGGTATATCCAGAAACAAAAATGTAAGGACTGTGTAAGACAGATTTTGTTGTTGTTGCAGGATTGGCACCCCTGACGCGTAGAGGAGTTCGAAATGATCGAATGAAGCTACCGAGCGCCTCAGTCAGGAAACGTCACAGTAGCGTGACACTTCTACATCTACATCTACATTTATACTCCGCAAGCCACCCAACGGTGTGTGGCGGAGGGCACTTTACGTGCCAGTCATTACCTCCCTTTCCTGTTCCAGTCGCGTATGTTTCGCGGGAAGAACGACTGCCGGAAAGACTCCGTGCGCGCTCGAATCTCTCTAATTTTACATTCGTGATCTCCACGGGAGGTAAAAGTAGGGGGAGGCGATATATTCGATACCTCATCCAGAAACGCGCCCTCTCGAAACCTGGACAGCAAGCTACACCGCGATGCAAGCTTACGGAAACCTGTGGATCCAATGTAATGAATCGTCGGAATATTAACAAGTGGGTTATATTGCTTAAGCACGACCGTGCCGACAACCACGACGACAGAGAAGTGCGAGCTTGTCTATGATTTCAGAAGAGCTTAGGCAGTAGATTGAAGAAAAAGTTGGCTGTTATCGTAGTGTGACTCCCTAAAAAAAAGTTTTCCACACGTTTGAAGAAGTCTGCTGAGTGAAATCGTGTCAGAAAGACCTTGCTTTAAGGAGCTGTGTGCACGATGGGTGCCAAAAATGTTGACACCGAAACACCGTGAAAATCGCGTGTCGGCTGTTCGCGAATTTCTTAAACGTTTTCAAACCGAGGGTGAATCCTTTCTCTACTCAGCTGTGACTGGGGACGAAGGTGGGTGTGTCAATACACTCCCGAGTCAAGAAGATAGTCTCTGCAGTGGCGCTATACCCATTCTTATTTTGTCCAAAAAATTCAAAATTCAATCTTCAAACAGAAAAGTCATGGCGTCCGTGTTTTCGGACCGGAAAAGGCTCTTGTTAGTCTCCTTCATGCCCTAAGGGACCACCACTGCTGCGTATTTTGAGACCCTACAAAAGCTGAAGACGAAATCGACGGAAGGAGAGAATTGCTCACTCGTGGTGTGCCACTCCTTTGTGACAACGCCAGACCCCATACCGCCCGACTCACTAATGATTTGATTGTGTCTTTTGGATGTTACATTATCACTCATCCACTTTACTCCCCTCATCTGGCACCCTCAGGTAACCATATTTTCACTGAACTGAAGGAGTTCTTCGTTGTACAGCGCTTTTCGAACGATGAGGATGTCATGAAAACTGTGACAAAGAGGTTTCAAGAGCTGAAGCGGACGGTGTGCGAAGACGGTACACGAAAGCTAGTGGCCACGCTTCAAAAGTGCATTTTTTTGTGTACAAGATATTATTTTCTTGGAATAACTGGCTTGGCTTCGTACTTTCGTGACCTTGAAGATTTGGAACATCTCAGCTGCGCTTATTTGATTCGCACTGGGCAATTGGACTTCGATAATGAAAATTATATGCAGGTTCTCAGCAATTACTCCAATTCGTAGTTATTTCGGCGAGATGGCGGCAATGGCTGCTAAACAATATCGTCCAAGCTCGTCATTCGCACCCATGCCACAAGACTCACCCACATTTCCACTTAGGAACCTATTAACGAGGTTGATGTTGAGAAATAATAAAACAAGAGTTATTACTTGCAAGAAAGAAATAATTATTCGCCATTATATGTGTTTACAATGATAATACGTCTTAACAGACTAATGTCAGGAGAAGGAAAGGTAACGAACGCAGTGATGGAAGAAGAAAGACACACAAAAACCCGAGATCACATCACAAAGATATTGTAATTTATATCCCTTCCTCCAGAGTCTGAAACACTATGGATTTATATTTCATAGATAAGACTCCTTTTTGTCATTAATGGCTCAGTGCATAATTAATTCATTATGTTTGGGAGAAGTAATTTTACTAGTACAGGAAAGCAAGAAAAAAGACTGATAAGTCGTCCCCTATGAGTGAGGCAAGGAAATGACGTCTCCTTCTCGAAATCAAACTTCGGGGTCTTTCACTAATTCCAAGTGTCCAAGAATGATAAACATTTAGTGTCTTAAATACATCAAAAGTTCAAATGAGTGCTCACACGTGAGTTATTTGCCGCTCTTCTTCAGATCTTCTCAGTCTCTCCACCTTGTTTATTAATCGTAGCTAGCAAGGGTCCTAGGATAACGAGCAATACTCAGTAACTGAATGGACTCGTCCTAAAGAAAAAACTGAGTTCACAAGAACACAGTAGACAATCCTGTGGTACTCTGAAAGGCCTCAGTGGCGATCTCCCTATTCCAACTTTTCCAAAACAGTTTTTTTGTTACCATATTAAGAAATATTCATACAAATGACCACCTGTTATCGGAATAACGAGCGAGATTATTTACGGAAATAGTGGTAATTCAGACGGAACTAACTTCTGAGTTGTGGAACGAAAACTGACAAGGCGTCTAGATGTACTACCGAATTGCTAAAACTTCCTAACACATAACCCATCAAAGACTTGAATGTGGGACTGACGGATGACATCGGAAAGTACAAAGAAGGGCGGCTCGTTTTGAATTATTGCGAAATAGAGGAGATAGTGTCACAGACATGATACGTGAATAGGAGTGGTAACTATTAAAACAAAGGCGTTTTTAGTTGCGACGTGATCTTCTCATGAAATTTCAATCACCAGTTTTCTCATTCGATTGCGAAAACATTCTGTTGGCACCAACCTACATAGGGAGAAATGATCATCACGATGAAATAAGAGAAATCAGGTATCGCACAGAGAAATTTAAGTAGTAATTTTTCCCCGCGCCGTTCGAGAGTGGAACGGTAGAGAGTCAGCTTAAAAGTAGGTTCATTGAACCCTCTGCCAGGCACTTTATTGTGAATAGCAAAGTAATCATGTAGATGTAGATGTGTGTGCACTCTACCTGCGAACTCGTGAAACAAATAGGAAGCTGAATACATCTAGAAGTGATTAGGACCTACAATACAACCCCTGAAGGAACCAAGGAAGAATAACATTCAACGTCCCGTCGACGACGGTGTTATTGGAGTAGGAGCACAGCCTCTGATTAAGGGACACAGAAAGGAAACTGGTCGTATCCATTTCGATACAAACATTTCAGCATTCGCCCTAACCGATCTAAGGGAACCACAGATAACCTAAATCTGGATGGTCGGACAGGAATCCGAACTACGCTGCTCCAGAATGCGAGTTCAGAGCTTTCTACATTGTGTCACTTCGCTCGTAACACACCTTTTGCCCAAAATATATTGAATTAACTTTGGACCGATTTCTAATAATCACGCAATACTGTTCCAAAACATAAAACAAGGTGAGTACCAGAAACTACCTCCTCTGCTATTTCTCTACGATGTGCACTGTCCGCACAAAGCATGTTGATGTAGCCAATATTCGAACAATACGTGTCATTACTCCGTGTTTTAAGTCAATCCTAGTCAATCACTCCATCACTAACAACTTTTTGCTGGCAATACAACACCAAATACAAGGGCAGGTAATTGCAGCGGAGACAGACAGACAGCAAGAAAGAAACCAGAGACCCAAAACAACGTCCACACAATCTGCGACTAGCTATATCAGGAGTCCATTTACACTATAGTTTCTTACTAAGAACATTTCTGAAATGAAGCTCAGTATTTAAGAGTGTTACATATGTAGAACCGAGAAACAACGTCACACCATTTCACTAAAGATCTACCGCCTAGGCACCAGCTACCTACTTCTACTCTGAAGTGACTTCGCACTGAAAGTGCAAGTTGCGCCTAGAAAGACAGCCAATACGGCCAGCACTCGCTAATGCGGACAAAACCTGCTCAAAGGCTTCAAAAACAAAGTTCTACTAAAAACACATCCGAAGACAGTTAATGACGCCAACTCAAGGACGGACACAGATTACACAAAAATACAAGAAATTAGTAGCATAAAACAACTGTCTTAGTTATGCTGTCTCGTCCTCAGCGAAATCAATTTACGGTTCTGTGGCCGATAAGTGAAATCATCGAACTTTACAATCACTATCTCCGAGATTTCGGCAATGGGTCAAAGAATTTTTTTGCGTAGATGTACCTGTGCAGAGCAGCCCCTGCCTCAGGTGACACACTGGGCCGCTTCCTTATCGGCAAGGCGTGGGCGGAAGATTGGAAGGGTGGGGGAGAGGTGTGGGGGCGGGGGGGGGGGGGGGGGTAGAGGGGGAGTGGCGGCGCCAGCCCGCCTGCCAGGAGCGAGTTGCAATCTAATTAAACAACCAACTGTATCGCCTCCGTGAAGCGCCTCGTATTATTAACAACGAGAAATGGAATTACTGCGAGATAGACGTCACTTTATGGGTCGGTATACAAAGCGGGCGGCCTTCCCCCCACACCTCGAATCTTGTTTTATTAGTTGCACTCAACTAGCGTCGTTTGAAGATATCATTCAGTTCTCGGCTCCGAGTTCACAACGCAGTAACGGTTTCCTTTTGCAATGAGAAAAAATATGTGTCAGTCTTTGGAAGGTTGTAAACTAATGGCGGGAAGGAAAATCCAATCATACATACTTTTTTAATTTTAGTGAAATACTGATATGATTATCATTCATCAATTCGTTAATGTTGATTTTCTTAAGAAAGTGAAATTACATCTGCATAGTTTAACACTAGTTTGTAGATTCAGTAGCAAGAATTGTTCCGGACAATGCCTCATGTTCGGGTACGCAGTGATGGCAGGTGTGTTTAGCACGGTCGTATGAGCCACCTAAGGTCTGCATGTCTCCATCCCGTCACTACTTACTCGTGTAGCCGCAACTACCAGTCTCATCAGAGTCATATGTTTAGTGTCTGGAGAACTATATACCAGGAATCACACAGAGGTGAAAAAAGTCATGGGATGCCCCGTACTAACCTGTGGACCTCATCTGCCGGGCTAATGCAGTAACTCAACGTGGCACGGGCTCAACAGGCCACTGGAAGACCCCTGCAGAAATATTGATCCATGGTGCCTCTATAGCCGACCATAAATGCTAAAGTGTTGCCGGTGAAGGATTATGTGCACGAACTGTCCTCTCGGTTATGTCCCATAAATGTTCGATGTGTGACCAAAGCATTCGCTCGAATTGTCGACAATGTCCTTCAAACCAATCGAAAACAACTGTGGCCCAGTGAAATATCGCATTGTCAGCCATACAAATTGAATCGTTGTTTCGGAACATAAAGTCCGTGAATGGCTGCAGATGGTCTCCAAATAGCAGAAAATAACAATTTACCGTCCATCATCGGTTCATCTGGGCCAGATGATCCAGTCTATTCCATGTAAACTCAGCCAACACCATTATGGAGCCACCATCACCACCTTGCACAGTGCGTTGTTAACGACTTCGCTCATGGCTTCGTGGGGTCTGGGCCACAGTCGAATCCTACCATCAGCTCTTTATCAACTGAAAAGGGACTCATCGTACCAGGCGACTGTTTTCCAGTTGCCTAGGATCCAACCGATATGACCACGAGCCCAGGAGAAGCGCTGCAAGCAATATCGTGCTGTTAAGCAAAGACACTCGCGTCGGTCATCTGCTGCCATAGCCCATGAACGCCAAACTTCGCCATATTCTCCTAACGGATACGTTCGTCGTACGTCCGACATTATTTCTGCGGTTGTTTTACGAAGTGCTGCTTGTCTGTTAGCACTGACAGCTCAATGCAAACGCCGCTGCTCTCGGTCATTAAGTGAACTGCGTTGTCCGTGGTGACAGGTAACGCCTGAAAATTCGTGCTCTCGGCACACTCTTGACACTGTGGTTCTCGGAGTACTGAATTCCCTTACGGTTTTCGAAATGGAATGTCCCATGTGTCGGCCAATTACGCGTTCAAAGTATGGTAATTCGCGTCGCGCGGCCATAAACACGTCGGAAACCTTTTCACACGGACGGTATCACGTAAGTACAAATGACAGCTCCGCTAATACACTGCCCTTTTATACCTTGTGTACCCGATACTACCGCCATATGCATATGGACATACCACTATCCCATGAGCTTTGTTACCTCAGTGTATTGTCTATCAAGCACTTTCGATCGGATTCCGTGTCATTCGTTTGCACTGACGAACAGTTTTATTTGATACGATACTGCAATGCCTGTATCGTTAAGAAGAACGACGCAATGTTCCTTCGGACACAGGAACTGCAATATCATCATCAGATACCAGGCAGCGACTTTCAGTTAAAATGTCCTCCCCAGTACGGAAATAACACAATGCGTGTACGAACACATGTTGTGACGTAGGAACGACGACATATCGAAGTTTTGGTCTGGCCGAGAGTCGTGCAAGGGGAGACAAAGCGGTTAAGACGAACGCTCGCATAAAGGGGGGAGCCTGGGTTCGAGTTCCGGTCCGGCACAAACTTTTATTGTCGTCATTCCCTTCTGCAACTGATTTTTGTTCGTACTGGCAGCTGCGAATACATTTTCTGACTTATTTCAATTGTCAGATCGTCGTACATCACGTGTCCCTAGAGGTCGTCATGCTCATCAAACCTGAAACACGGAAATATACAGTTTTCTTCGAATAAAAATAATATGTTATGCTTTTTAGGTCGTGGCGATGTGTATAAGTAAACTACTGCAGTCCGTGACTTCTGTACTTGATATCTGAAGAACATCCACAATTCTTAGAGATCTAGAATGCAGATGATACTCTTGTCACAATGCACTATCGAGGTTCCCATTGGCTAACCGGACAAAATACGTCACCCCTTAAACGAGCCACGCTGTAGACGGTGTGGAACCAGTACCTAGCGGTTATGTGACCATTCACCGCTTGTAGCAGTGAAAATTACCTGTATACACGCCAGTCGGTTATATGGAATCAGCGCAGCAAGATAGGTAGACGTGTCTACAAGGATTCGTTTACCACTCCCAGCAGGGTGACAAGTGGGTAGCACGGGCAAGTAGTCTTGATCCAAACTGATAGGAACGGAGACGAGTGTCACAACTTGCCCACAACAATCGGTTTCAAACCCGGGTGGAGTTGATGCTGTCAGTGAATGCAGGCCCATCTCAACCTGTTTCCGAGCGAACACTGTGAAGGGAGCTGCATACAATGGACATTTGGAGGAGGGTAACCCCCAAAAGCCTATTGCTCGCAGTGCTACGTATAGCTGCACGTCTTCCATATCCGAAACACCACACTAACTGGCCAGTAGCTGACTCATAGTTTAGGTTTCAGCTGGTTCCGAAATTTCTTTTTCCGCACCATGACTTTGGTTTACCGCCTACTCATTGAAGCCACCGTCAACACGAACTAGGATGTTTATTTAAACATCTCAGGGACCAAACGGTACCCTTTCTTCTACACCTTTGTGAAGAGTCTGCTGTGGACTCAAGTCTTCCAAGATGACAGCCGTGTCCCTAGAGCTGCACGCACGCGCCGGCGCCCACACACGCACACACACACGCACACACACACACACACACACGTGCTGGCGCCTCCTGCTTTACCGAACATTTCTCCATCCTACTGCACATCGACTGGCCCTTTACATCCCCCAAAATATGTCTGGTACTATTCGTAACACTGCGTGAAACGTAGCAGTCAGTAACACTATACTTCGATAGCCCTACAGGATATGATCATCAATGAGTGGCTTCAGCTGGATGTGGCAAACCTAAAAAACTTATGGACTCTATTCTTCGCATAACTGAGGCCATCATCAAGAGCAGAGGCGTTGTTGCACTTTATTAAAGTGGTGTCTCCTGTGGGTGACAATTTTTTTTATTTGTCCGATGTGATCAGTTTGTAGCACATGTTGAAAACCAGGTGTCAGAATTACCCGTGGCGCTGTCATTAGAAAAAGGTAACTAGGACATAAAGGAATGTTAAGATTTGCGTCCCGTTGCCGACGAAGTCATTAGAGAGGGATCTCAGATTCAGATTAGGAAAGTAAATCGCATGTGTTACGTGTCATTTTAAAAGTAATCATCGCGGCTTTTGCCTTAAGTGATTTCGTGAAACCACGGAAACCCTACATTTAAATGGCCAGACGGGGATTTAACTGCCAGCCCTCTGATTACGACTTCTGTGTCTTTCCAATCTGCCATCTCGCTCAGTCAGCTAGAACCTCCTGTTGCGTAGTAAGCCACTGACTGCATTCGCGTGTTCTACGGAGGGCCGTGCGTCGATGACTGACACTCCTATTCCAGAGTGTGTTTTGGACTGCTTGGCCTATTTGACCATACAATTAAGTTTAGATACTTGTACTGGACGGAGGAAGCCGCTCTCACAGTGGACGTGTTTCTCATCGCGAAGCACGCCGAACGTGCTATCCGTCGTAGTTGCTGCACGCTCTGAAACGACTTGCCCTCGCAGTGCTCTCCAGCAGCAGTTGTCGACTGCATCTGGCGCGCTAAACACACTATTTTTTTACGAAAATGGACGCGCATAAAATAGTTGCGTAACTCTGTTACTGATCGTTGAAGAAGAGTGGAGAGAATCGCGAAGAAGATTCTTTATTCGTGGATGGCTTCAACAGCGAATTGCTGCTGGAGGAACATTACATATGGTGCACAACGATCTGAGATACATACGAGTAGAAGTTATTCATTAACTCAATTGAATCTCCATCTCATTTTCGGTTTTAAACTGAGTATACTTAAAGTATAGTGTCTAATATCAGTTTGTTCATGCACTCGATTGTGTATTGACCACCATCACTCTGAATAATGGACTTCATCATATAAGATAGCGATTCGCTTCGTAATTTCATTCGAATACAATAGATCTTTTCGAACTTGCTCACCTTTCTCGAAAAAGATATTTACCGGCGAAATTCAAACATGAGGCAATCCATAAAACCAGGCGATAGGTAAATATTTTTTACAGAAAGTTTCATAGTACCAAAAACTTTCAGTGCGTAACTAATGTTTACTGTCTAGCTTAGATAGGCAATCACATTAAGCTTTCTGGACAATGGGGAAACATTCCATTCGTTGGTCTGTGCAACAAGAATTGCAGCAAATGCGTCATTTATAATGAACAAACAGATTTTTGCAGATAATAGTTCTATTAAATGAATAAGAAAGTCTCAGAATCAAAAGATGTAAAACAGAAATTTGGAAATAGCTAGAAGCCAACCTGCTACTTTTGACATTAAAGTTAACAGCATTGACAACTACGCTACGGCTAGAATTTGACAGCAGCTCTTATGTTATATGAAGTACCACCAAATACAGAGTTGAACTCCATATGACTTAACGCAATACGGCGTCTTCTAAGTTCTGCACGTAACGTGAAATCGATGCTGTATCTCATTGGCCACATTCCTTTCCACGAGGCAAAAATCTGACGCGACAGATTCTTCCTTCATGCTTCGCAATTCGGTGATCCACACTGTGATATCACCAGCTACTCATCCGTGAACATTTTCACGTCCCGTGAGACGACGCCTTTGCAGAGCGCCGTTAGTCATCACGTTATTAACTGCGAGCATTCGAAGAAAAACCGCTACTGAAAGGGTATGCTAAGAGGCAAAAATTAATACTCTTTCGGTAGGCCTCTAGGCGCTACATTCGTACATGACAATTTATCTTCGAAGTTCAGCAGAAAAACCGTTCTCACTTGACTTTCGTAAACAGAAATTATCACTAACTGGGCACCTACAACAGACAGTCATTCGGTAGTTTTTCCAACACTGAACCCCAGTGCCATAAAATTGCGTCGCGTAAGAACTCAAAATACATCAAAAGGCTGTGTCTTTGAACGGATGTCGTCACAAATGGAAGTTCTTCTTTCAGCTACTGGACGTCATCAGGGTCTTCAGCATTGACAAGGATGACAATTATCGTGGTTTGTTTCGCATTACGAAGTTTTGGTTCGATGATTTTTTCCTCCATCGTTTGACGTTTCTCACTGCGCGTATCGGCTAGTTATTTAAGATCTTCCTAATTTGGCCTCAATTTCTAGGCTACAGTGTCATACAGGTTTCTTCTGATAATCAGTCCGATTATCCGAAGAATTTTGAACGTTTTTGGTAAAGGAAATATCTTCGACCGCATTACGAGTGCTATGCAGAGTAGCCTCGATCGTGAGTGTACCGCTTCGTTACCTCTAAGCTGGCTGGGTTTGCTGCGGGAGTATTTTGCACTATAGAATGCGACTTTGCCGCGCCCCTCAGCCTGCCTTACGATAACGTCAACACATGGTGACGATGGAGCCATGTCGGTCTGACGATTTAGTTACCTACGAAACTATCACTTACTTGGAACGTCAGTGTCAGTCTCTCCAACGGTTCTTCACTGAGGTCGACTGTGTTGTACTTCTGTGTATACTGTAACCAACGAAGTGTGATTCTTACAACAAAAAATTAAGTGGTCACTAATTTTCAGCTATTCCAATAATGGCTGATTTCAGGACGTAAATGTGTGAATATTGACAATCTTATTTGAGCTTGGTTCAACATCTGTATTTAACTTTTCTAAATAAATCATTTTCCTGCCTTAGTGATATTTCATTAGAACTTACAGCCACAAACCAGTGTGGAGAGAGGAAAACGTAATGGAGTACCAAGTTCCCATCAACTAGAGTAATATGTCAGATAATAGTGTTCTACTTCTGAGCTTGTAGGCATTAACAGTATTTGCTTTCAAGCTGACCACGTCAAGAACGATTTTATTTCAAAACAGATGATGAACTACTCTAATGTGCTGTGTGCACTGGCATGATGACTAAACCTGCACATGGGATGCACATTTTTTCGTTCCACATACGTCTGTGATTGTAAGGTATTGCACCATTCGACGGGAATATGGTCCATTATTACACGCCGACCTCTCCAGAATGCTGTGAGGTTCAAGAAGAGCTGACACATAGAAAGACACAACCATTTTTTTTGTGTGATTATGTTCGGTAATGCTCAAGAAGGAGACATTAGCTAATCTTAAGTGAAATAATGTATTCATTTGAAATGTAAAACGCCCCCAGGTAGGAAAGTGAGTTCTTTCAAGAAATGCGGACAGTAATGCACAGAAGAAAAAAAAATGCAGTTAGATTAGATTACATTACCTTCCGTTTTCGTCTCATAGATCCAAAAATGCGATCATTCTTGTGAGTGTGGAACAAGTGAGAAAGTATAAAATGAAAAACATAAAACATTTTAAAATATTACTCACTGCCCTGATCATTTGTGAGGAGATTGTCAAAATAAGTGAATAGGTTACGGTAAACTGGAACTGCTAATATTTACAGAATTAATACACTGTCAGAATGAAACATAGTTGCGCACTTTTAATGAATTTATCATACACAAAGTACCTAATCTTTAATGTTGTGACCAAGAGCTGTCAAAACTGAAATCTGACAGACATTTCTACTTACGCTGGTCGAACAGTCCCTGTTAAAATATTCGTCTATAGAGTAGAAGGGGTTGCCTACCACAAAGTCTTTCAAACTCCGTTAAAACTGTACTTTATCTGAAACCAAGTTTTTAACCGATGCTGGCAAATTTATTTAAAATGTTTGTTGGTGAATTTTGGACCCCTTATTGGATCACGGTAAGTGATTTTAGGCCTTTATATCGATTGTTCTTATTCCTAGTATTGATACTGTGTATTGAAATATTGTCTGGAAATAGAGATATATTACTTGCAACAAATTTCATTAAGGTATAAATACGTATACAGAGAAGCACTAGTTAAAATACAGTTCCTTGAACAGGCTTCTGCATGATGATCTTGAAATTACACCACAAATGAGCCTTACTACACGCGACTGCACGCTAAAAACTTTTGCTAGGTTTGACGACTTACCAGAGAATACGATCCCGTATGATATAACAGAATGAAAATAAGCAAAGTATGCAAGTTTTTCTTTCTATATTTATATCTACTACGTTTGTCATCATTCTCACTGCAAATATTGACTTGTTTAGGCGCTTCGCCAATTCTGAGGTATGCTCTTCCCAACTGAATTTATTATCGAGTTGAAATCCCAGAAGTTTAACATAGCTATCCTCTTCGAACTGCATGTCTTCATATGTTACACACGTGCTGGAAGGAAATCTCTTACAGGTACCGCAGACATCTAGGTATGTAACCCGTGTGAAATCAAAGTTTGATTTAACATGATTTAACTAAATAATTTGAAGAAAGAGTAAACCAAAGTCTCAGGAATGGAAGTTCTGTGTTCACTGACGGAAATAAGGGGAATTTATTCCACACTTCCTGGGCGTCTTAATCCGCGAGCATGTCGCACCTTGTGAAACTTAATAGATTCCGGAGAAAAAAATACGAATGTGGAAAGCAAAATAACAGTCGCAAATGAAAGGTAACAGATTACGAAGGCAGCATTCAACAGGGGTAGTTGGAGTTCAATTCCTTGAAGATACGCATATTTTAACAATGGCTCTCAGGTCGCTATGACATTAACTATACGGAAGGTAAGTTTCCTACAGTTTAAATGGAGATCAAACAATAAGTATGTTTAATGTAAACGCATAGCAATCAGAAGAAATGATTAAGGAGCATTACGAAGTACAGGGTGCAGTTAGCATACAATGGCGATTGTCTCCACGACGCTCGTCTTCTTCACCATCGGCATCTGTTCTCAGAAGTGGAAGGCACGGCCGTCAGGCGAGACGAAAACCGACTGCCATCCCTCGAATCGCACCGAACAGCCTGCGGTGGCAAGGAGCGGTCTTCGGCGCGGTAGGGTACGGCATGGCGCGCGGGGCAGAGCGGTGGAGGAGAGCGATAAACTGCGGGAGCTTTATTATTTCACACCATTTCACCTTGCACGGGCCGAGTTATTATTTTTTCCACTGTTTGCGCTGTTACGTAACGAACGGCGAAAACACGACGCCGCACAGCTCGGCGTCCGCCATCTTCCGCGCGCCCACGAGTGCTCGTGACGTCACAGCAAAGCGTTCTTCAGCGCCGCGTCATTAATTGCGTAACAAAGTTAATTTTGTATAAATGCGGTTTATTCTAAAAATAATAGCCGGGAACAGCGACGTCCGCGTTAATTTCGCCTCTGTGCAAACAACTCCAAATTACATTTCGCAACAGCAAGCGGAGTGGCGCAGACGAGAGGGCAGCGGGCACAGAGGCTCGTCGGCCGCACACGCGCAAAGAGGAGCGCGCGCACTAGCTCGCGGGGGACAAAAAAGGGAAAAAAGGTCGATCACTTAAAATCGTGTTATATCGCTGACGCGGCCAAAGGAAATTAGCCACCGCTATCGGGTTAGCGGCCTAATTGTCAGCGCTCGGCGGAGATCCGCTGCAAGGAAAGAGCGGAGCGCAGCGCAGCGCGGCTCAGAGCGGCGGCCGTCGGGCCATCTCGCGCCTCGCCGCGCCGCTCCGCTCCGCGCTGACATTAATTCCGATTATTAAAAGCAGCGGCTCGCTGTCGCCGGCCGCTAATCCGGGGCCAGTGGACGGCAGGGCGTGGCGCCCGACGGCCGCCTCGCCGTCACTCAGGCGCGGGCGCGCGCGGTCCAAGACTTTTACAGGCGAGCCCCAACGTTTTTCCTACTACATACAGCAGTCTCACGCAATTGTTTCAAACGGCAGGAAGGTTGTAAGTTCTCGGCCTCGATGTGAAAACTCTACTCACAAATGCACTTATATCTAATTCACAATTACATCTACACCAGGGCTTCACAACTAGCCGGTTTTGAGCGCGAGTACTCGCGTCTGCTCAGGCACGTGCTCGCGAGCACGGAGTAGGGGGGGGAGGGAGGGGAAATGCGCGCGCACGTTTGAATAGGGCCGCAACGTGCCTATTGAATTCGCGCCGACTGTGTAACGTTTAAAATACTACGATCAGCTCTAACAGTCACTTCGCTGGTTAAGAATCATGTCAAGTCGCCGTCGTGTAACCCCAACCATGCTTTCGCAGTTCAAGCCCCATTGGGAGGAATTGTATCTGTTTACAGAAAAAGTTGGTGTTGCAAAATGTTTGGTATGTCACTAAACGCTGAATTCTTTTCATCATCATCATCATCATCATCATCATCATCATCATCATCATCATCATCATTTAAGACTGATTATGCCTTTCAGCGTTCAGTCTGGAGCATAGCCCCCCTTATACAGTTCCTCCATGATCCCCTATTCAGTGCTAACATTGGTGCCTCTTCTGATGTTAAACCTATTACTTCAAAATCATTCTTAACCGAATCCAGGTACCTTCTCCTCGGTCTGCCTCGACTCCTCCTACCCTCTACTGCTGAATCCATGAGTCTCTTGGGTAACCTTGCTTCTCCCATGCGTGTAACATGACCCCACCATCTAAGCCTGTTCCCCGTGACTGTTACATCTATAGAGTTCATTCCCAGTTTTTCTTTGATTTCCTCACTGTGGACACCCTCCTGCCATTGTTCCCATCTACTTGTACCTGCAATCATCCTAGCTACTTTCATATCCGTAACCTCAACCTTGTTGATAAGGTAACCTGAATCCACCCAGCTTTCGCTCCCATACAACAAAGTTGGTCGAAAAATTGAACGGTGTACAGATAACTTAGTCTTGGTACTGACTTCCTTCTTGCAGAAGAGAGTAGATCGTAGCTGAGCGCTCACTGCATTAGCTTTGCTACACCTCGCTTCCAGTTCTTTCACTATGTTGCCATCCTGTGAGAATATACATCCTAAGTACTTTTAACCGTCCACCTGTTCTAACTTTGTTCCTCCTATTTGGCACTCAATCCGTTTATATTTCTTTCCCACTGACATTACTTTCGTTTTGGAGATGCTAATCTTCATACCATAGTCCTTACATTTCTGATCTAGCTCTGAACTATTACTTTGCAAACTTTCAATCGAATCTGCCATCACAACTAAGTCATCCGCATATGCAAGACTGCTTATTTTGTGTTCACATATCTTACTCTCACCCAGCCAGTCTATTGTTTTCAACATATGATCCATAAATAATATGAACAACAGTGGAGACAGGTTGCAGCCTTGTCTTACCCCTGAAACTACTCTGAACCATGAACTCAATTTACCGTCTTAGAGTTAACTGCTGCCTGACTATCCATGTAAAGACCTTTAATTGCTTGCAAAAGTTTGCCTCCTATTCCATAATCTTGTAGAACAGACAATAACTTCCTCCTAGGAACCCGGTCATATGCCTTTTCTAGATCTATAAAGCATAGATACAATTCCCTGTTCCACTCATAACATTTCTCCATTATTTGCCGTAAGCTAAAGATCTGGTCCTGACAACCTCTAAGAGGCCTAAACCCACACTGATTTTCATCCAATTGGTCCTCAACTAATACTCGCACTTTCCTTTCAACAATACCTGAGAAGATTTTACCCACAACGCTGATTAAAGAGATACCTCTGTAGTTGTTACAATCTTTTCTGTTTCCATGTTTAAAGATTGGTGTGATTACTGCTTTTGTCCAGTCTGATGGAACCTGCCCCGACTCCCAGGCCATTTCAATTATCCTGTGTAGCCATTTAAGACCTGACATTCCACTGTATTTGATGAGTTCCGACTTAATTTCATCCACCCCAGCCGCTTTATTGCACTGCAATCTATTGACCATTTTTTCCACTTCCTCAAATGTGATCCTATTTCCAACATCATTCCTATCCCATTCTACCTCGAAATCTGAAACATTACTGATCGCATTTTCGCCTACATTGAGCAACTCTTCAAAATATTCCCTCCATCTGCCCAAGGCATCCTCAGGATTCACCAGCAGTTTTCCTGACCTGTCCAAAATACTTGTCATTTCCTTCTTATCTCCCTTTCGAAGACTGCTAATTACACTCCAGAATGGTTTTCCAGCAGCTTGACCCATAGTCCCCAACCTGTTTCCAAAGTCTTCCCACGATTTCTTCTTGGATGCTGCAATTATCTATTTGGCTTTGTTTCTTTCTTCAACATAACTTTCTCTGTATACCTGGGTTCTGGTATGTAGCCATTTTTGATACGCCTTCTTTTTCCTTTTACGGGCTGCCTTGATTGTATCATTCCACCAAGCTGTTTGCTTCATCCTACTTTTACACACTACTGTTCCAAGACATTCTTTAGCCACTTCTAGTACTGTGTCCCGGTACCTTGTCCATTCCTTTTCCAATGACTGTAATTGACTACACTCAACTAACTGGTACCTTTCTGAGATCGCTGTTATGTACTTGTGCCTGATTTCCTTATCCTGAAGTTTCTCCACTCTTATCCTCCTACATATGGACCTGACCTCCTGCACTTTCGGCCTCACAATCGCAATTTCACTGCAGATTAAATAATGATCAGCGTCATCAAAGAATCCCCTGAATACACGTGTGTCCCTCACAGCCTTCCTGAATTCCTGATCTGTTATTATATAGTCAATGACAGATCTGGTTCCCCTGCCTTCCCAAGTATACCGGTGAATGTTCTTATGTTTAAAAAAGGAATATGTGATTACTAAGCCCATACTGGCACAGAAATCCAAGAGTTGTTTCCCGTTCCTGTTGGCCTCCATATCCTCTCCAAATTTACCCATAACCTTTTCATACCCTTCTGTTCGATTTCCAATCCTGGCGTTAAAATCATCCATGAGCAGAACACTGTCCTTGTCCTTTACTCTAACAACTACATCACTGAGTGCCTCATAAAAACTATCCATCTTATCTATCTGTCCCTTCACAATGCGAATATACTGACACAATCCTAATTTTCTTGCTAGACACTGTCAAATCTATCCACATCAGTCGTTCGTTTACATACCTTATTGCAACTACGCTGGGTTCCATTTCTTTCCTGAGGTAAAGCCCTACACCCCATTATGCTATTCCTGCTTTGACTCCTGACAGGTAGACCTTGTATTCTCCCACTTCCTCTTCTTTCTCACCCCTTACCCGAATGTCACTAACAGCCAAAACGTCCATCCCCATCTTACTTGCAGCCTCTGCCAGCTCTACCTTCTTCCCAGAGTAGCCCCCATTGATATTAATAGCTCCCCATCTCATTACCATTTGTTTGCCAAGTCGTATCTTAGGAGACCCTGGTTTGTCAGTTAGAGGTGGGACTCCGTCACCTCCAAAGGTCCGAGGCATTTTGCTCTGATTGTTGCCAGCATCATATTTAAAGTACCAGGGAAGCAGGTTGCTAGCCTTACTTGCCCCGAGTCCCATTGGGTTTTACCCCTAACGGCTGAGGGACTAACCGGTGGATTTGGTAGTCTTTGCCGTATGAGCACAAATGTGACCACGACTCAGAATATGTCCGAGATGCTCAGCCTTATTCCAAAGTAACTGGTATCCCGACTGTCGGGACCACTTACTTGGCCACTCATACGTTGCCCGTGGTTCATGAACTAGGACATGACTACAGGAACCCACACCATGAATTCTTTTAGGAAATTTAATTTGCAGCGACATTATATGTCGTACCACGCGAAAGACTACGGAAGTGGAAAATTTGATGGACCAGATCGTGCACAGGCAGTTATTAAACTTAAAAGGAAGCTGTTCGAAGAAGATCTGGACGACGAAGAAAAATCAACTGAGGCAGCTATCAGAGTGAGTTACAAAATTGCTTTCCTTTTAGCAAAATCCCTGCGGTTCTTCACTGATGGCGATTTAATAAAAGAATATTTGGTAGTTGCAGCGGAACATTTGTGTCCATCTCAAGTTGAACAGTTTCGGATTGTGCCATTATCTAACATGACCATTATGCGTCGCATACAGGACATGGCAAACGACTTCCAGAGCCAGCTTGCAAATATCTGTAAAGATTTTATGGCGTATTCTCTAGCTCTGGACGAAAGTGTTGATATCACTGGAACAGCGCAGCTTGCCATATTTATTAGAGGTGTTAATGGAGATCTTCAGGTGAGGGAGGAGCTCCTCGATGTAGTAGCTATGAAGAACACTACAACCGGAGGTGATACTTCATGTAGTGTTGAAGAAAGTGTTAAAAATATAGGATTGTCGTGGAATTCTTTAGTTTCAGTGTCTACAGACGGTGCACCAGCGATGACAGGGAAAAAAATCAGGTTTAGTTGCGCTGTTGAAGGAGAAAATGCAAAAACTGACCGTGCCGAATGAAATAAGGGGCGTTCACTGTGTGATCCACCAGGAAAACTTATGGGCAAAGAGTATCACTCTAAAAAATGTGATGATTGTTGTTGTTCGTACAACCAATTATAGCCGGCCTGTGTGGCCGTGCGGTTCTGGGCGCTTCAGTCAGGAACCGCGTGACCGCTACGGTCGCAGGTTCGAATCCTGCTCGGGCATGGATGTGTGTGATGTCCTTAGGTTAGTTAGGTTTAGGTAGTTCTAAGTTCTAGGGGACTGATGACCACAGATGTTAAGTCCCATAGTGCTCAGAGCCATTTGAACCATTTTGAACAACCAATTATGTAAGGAAGCATGGGCTACAACACAGGCAATTTAAAAGCTATCTTGAGGATGCAGAAAGCCAGTATGGTAGCCTGCCTTATTACAGCGAGGTCCGCTGGCTTAGTCGTGGCGAATTATTAAATCGAATTTTTGCCTATTAGATGAGATAAATATGTTCATGGAAATAAATAACATGTGTGTTCCTGAATTGAAAGAGCCTTCATGGAAATGTGATCTCGCGTTCTTAGCAGATTTAACTAGCCATCTGAATGCTTTGTACATTTCACTACAATGTAATGATCTGCTAATTACTCATTTCATAGATCGAATACGAGCTTTTAAAATGAAACTGACACTTTGGGTGAGTCAGCTGGAAACAGGAAATCTAGCTCATTTTCCTAAATTATCATGATGTTCACAAAGACTGTGAACGTTATTCACATAGTTTAGTTGCCCTTCAGGAAGAATTTGATCAACGCTTTCAAGATCTGACAGCACTAGACAGTGATTTTGATCTGTTCTCCTCTCCATATTCAGCGAATATTGAAGAGATTCGTCCTCAGCTGCAACTAGAAATTATTGACCTGCAGTGTGACAGAGAATACAGAGACAAATTTCAGAACAAGAAAAACATTTTGGATTCTACAGACACTTCCCTCAGGATAGATTTCCTCGTTTGCACAAACTGGCGGCTACAATAATATCAATGTTCGGTTCCACGTATGTTTGTGAACAACTGTTCTCTGCAATGAAATGTAACAAGACGCGCCTGAGAAACGCATTCTCTGATCGAAATTTAAACTGCACGCTGCGCCTACAATGCACAAGAACAATTACTCCGAACATAGACGCAATTGTAAAGGGCAAAAAGTACAAGATAACCGAGAGTCCCACACTTCTGTGACACCTATCACCTTTTATTGTGTAACAGTTCACAAATTAATACGAATGTAGAGGCATACACTAAGCTAATAAAATTATGTGGCACGTGTACATTCTCCTTTATTTGTTTCATTTGTCGCAGTAATAATTCGTGAGTGATATCCCTGCAGGAGGCCGCGGATTTACATTGACTGGCGGCAGCTTTTGTGTGCCCCACGTGACTCTCCCCACTCTCCGTTCTGGTCCGATAGTGGGAGTAGCGCTGCTCCGTGCTCGCGCCTTGCTGCTCACAGCTTGTACCGCGAGCACGTATTTTGTGAAGCCCTGATCTACACAATAACCCCGCACAATTCGAATTTACTTGCTTGGCAGGAAGTTCACAAAACAACTTTAAGTGTCTCATTTGTTCCATTATAAATGGTTTATGAAAGCCTGCGACTGTAGATACAATAGGTTTGTTTATAAATAAATAAATCTTCTGCTACCAGTCACGATTTTTCTTTATTTTACTATTCGCACGACGCGTTTCGAGAAATAATTCCCATTTTCAAGTGCGTTTTTTTTATGTGTGTTAAGCCATTTCTTTTGATGTTGTCAGTAAGCGTGAGTCTGCTTCATTTTGTTGACTTTTACTGTAATACATAAGAAACGCGATTTTTTAGTTGGGTATCAATTCTTTCTGTGAGGTAAGTAGCTAAAGTTTGAGAACAATTTGTACTTACAGTTTTCTAATGGTCCATTTCTGTAGAGTCTCACACACAACTTGTACACTTTACACATCGAAAATATGGACCATTAGAAAACTGTAAGTACAAATTGTTCTCAAACTTTAGCCACTAACCTCACAGAAAGAATTGATACCCAACTAAAAAATCGCGTTTCTTATGTATTACAATAAAAGTCAACAAAATGAAGCAGACTCACACACACTGACAACATCAAAAGAAATGGCTTAACACACGTCAAAAAAACGCACTTGAAAATGGGAATTATTTCTCGAAACGCGTCGTGCGAATAGTAAAATAAAGAAAAATCGTGACTGGTAGCAGAAGATTGATTTATTTATTTATAAACGAACCTATTGTATCTACAGTCGCAAGCTTTCATAAACCAATTCCAAAGTAAAATTAAGGAACAATTAAAGAACACACATTTCCTGTTGACAGAAACTGAAAAGAAATACCCTACATGTATGAATCCAAAAGCACCACGCCTAAGAGCACAGCCAAAAATACACAAAAATGGATACCCGATACGTCCTGTGGTCAACTCTATGAACAGCCCAGCATACAAAGTGTCACAAAAACTGAATAACATACTGGTGAAAAATTATACATATGAAACAACATATTCCATAAAAAACAGCATGATTCTAGATAAAGAACTAAGAACCAGAAAGCTCCCCCAAGATGCACAGTTTATATCACTTGACATCACCAACCTTTACTCAAACATACCCATACAAGAAGCTCTAACAGTAATACAAAAGAACCTTATGCAACACAAGAAACTTTCATACACAGAGATTGTCGAATTTATGGAACTCCTTCAGCTAACCCTAAGTTACAACTACTTTACCTTTGATGACAACATTTATAAGCAACCAGATGGCCTAGCAATGGGATCATGTATATCCGGTACAATAGCTGACATATACATAAATCACTTAGAACAAAAATTATTTGACAGCCAAGAACCTTGCCTAAGGAAAATAGAATTTTATAGGAGATATGTAGATGACACATTACTGGTAGTGAAAGGAGATACCAAAGACATCACAGACATTATTAATCATTTCAATAATCTAAATGAGAAAATCAAATTTACAGTGGAACATGAGCAAAATAAAAGTATCAACTTTCTGGACCTAAAATTACAAGACACAACACCACATGCACATTCAAAATTTATAGGAAAAACACAATGACTGACACCACAATCCCTGTAACCTCATGTCACCCAAATATCCATAAACAGGCAGCATACAGGTCAATGCTGCATAGGGCAACAAAAATACCATTGAACCAGGAAAATATGCAACAAGAAATAAACACAGTGAAGAAGTTTGCAGTTGCCAATGGTTACAGTGCTTCCATGGTTGACATAATCTTAGACAAAGTGAAGAGAAACCGAGGTACAAACTGCACCACAGAAGAAAAAGAGAAAAACAAATATATATCTAGCATTCTATACATAGGCAATGTATCACAGGAGATTGCAAATATTTTCAAATCTCACAGAGTAAAAATTGGGTTTCCTACATCAAATAAACTACACCAAAAACTAATACATAATATAAAGTGTAATCATGATCCATATTCAGACTCTGGAATATACAAGGTAACATGCCAGGAATGCTCCAAGTTCTACATAGGACAAACAGGCCGAAACATCAACACCAGGTACACAGAGCACATTAGAGCATACACACACAACAAACACACTACATCAGCAATAGCAACATACATACATAATACAGGACACCCATTTGGAAAAATAGAGCAAAATGTCAAAGTACTCCACCGACTAAATAAAGGACATAAAATGGATTTGCTTGAAGAACTGGAGATATATTCACATTACAGAAAATATAAAGATTAAATATTAAATGAAAAACTTGAAAGTGAATCAGTGAATTTCTTCAGATGTTTCGATAACATACTTAAATAAAAATAGTAAAACATAGAAATAAGCACAATTGTAAAATCAATATAAGTAATTCATGAGCCAAATTGTTAAGATAAATAACCTCTGTACAAAAGCATATCATAATCTGTGGAAGACTTATAATGTTATCTCTGTGAACTACCTGTAAGAAGATCTTTGTAACTGTTTTGTTTATATAAGATACTTTCGATGTGTAAAGTGTACAAGTTGTGTGTGATGTTAAGTGTATGTGAGACTCTACACAAATGGACCATTAGAAAACTGTAAGTACAAATTGTTCTCAAACTTTAGCCACTAACCTCGCATAAAGAATTGATACCCAACTAAAAAATCGCGTTTCTTATTTATTACAGTAAAAGTCAACAAAACGAAGCAGACACACACACACTGACAGCATCAAAAGAAATGGCTTAACACACGTCAAAAAAACGCACTTGAAAATGGGAATTATTTCTCGAAACGCGTCGTGCGAATAGTAAAATAAAGAAAAATCGTGACTGGTAGCAGAAGATTTATTTATTTATAAACAAACCTAACTTTAAGTGTACTTCTAGACGGTTAACACTCAAGAACAGCACATGGGAAATGCGAACACCTAAACCTCTCCTTGTGTGCTCGGATTTATCTTCTTTTATTGCAGTTGTCATTCCTCCTCTGTAGCTGAGTTAAACAAAATACATACATCAAAAAAATTTTGCATCACCCCGGTTCCCAGAACTCCTGAAGATAGACGTTGACTGTGGATATTGTAGCACAGACACAGTCCCTTTGACTGTTCTCAGATGTCACTAAACCCGCCCAAAGATGGAAACAACCACGCATAAGCAGCGCCTATTAGACGGAGGGGGTCCGATAGCCGATCAGTTCCAGTCATTCCACTAAGATGGAGGTACACACCTCGTGTTGCCTGTAATTCAACCATGCTTCGATCGCGTCCGCATTGTTACTTTGTGCCAGGAAGGGCTCTCAACAAGGGTAGTGTCTAGGCGTCTTGGAGTGAACCAAAGCGATGTTGTTCGGACATTCAGGAGATACAGAAAGACAGGAACTGTCTATGACATGCCTCGCTCAGTCCACCCAAGTGCACTTACTGCAGTGGATGACCGCTGCCTACGGATTAAGGTTCGGAGGAACCCTGACAGCAACTCCTTCATGTTGAATAATGCTTTTCGTGCAGCCACAGGACGTCGTGTTACGACTCATGCTGTGCGCAATAGGCCGCATGATGCGCAGCTTCACTCCAGACGTCCGTGGCGAGGTCCAGCTTTGCAACCACGACACCATGCAGCGTGGTACACGTGGGCCCAATAACAAGCCGAATGGACCTCTCATGATTGGCATCACGTTCACTTCACCGATTAGTGTCGCATATGCTTTCAACCAGACAATCGTCGGAGACGTGTGTGGAGGCAACCCGTTCAGGCTGAACGCCTTAGACACGCTGTCCAGCGAGTGCACCAAGATGGAGGTTCCCTGCTGTTTTTGGATGGCAATACGTGGGGCCGACGTACACCGCTGGTGGTCATGGAAGGTGCCGTAACGGCTGTACGATACGTGAATGCCGTCCTCCGACCGATAGTGCAAACACATTTTCAGGATATTGGCAAGGCATTCGTCTTCATGGGCGACAATTCGCGCCCCCATCGTGCACATCTTGTGAATCACTTCCTCCATGATAACGACATCGCACGACTAGAGCGGACAGCACGTCCTTCAGACATGAACGCTATCGAACATGCCTGGGATGGACTGAAAAGGGCTGTTTATGGACCCACCAACCACTCTGAGGGATCTACGCCGAATAGCCGTTGTTGAGTGGGACAATCTGGACAAACAGTGCGTTGATGAACTTGTGGATAGTATGCCACGACGAATGCAGGCACGCATCAATACAACAGGACGTGCTACTGGGTATTAGAGGTACCGATGTGTACAGTAATCTGGACTACCACCCCTGAAGGTCTCACTGTATGGTGGTACAACAAGCAATGTGTGTGTTCATGAGCAATAAAAAGGGCGGAAATGACGTTTATGTTGATCTCTATTCCAGTTCTCTGTACAGGTTCCGAAACTGTCGGATCCGAGGTGATGCAAAACTTTTTTTGATGTATTTTTGCATTCGTAGGGGAAAGTTGGTTTTACAAAGAATACTCTATAGCATTGGTCCCCTACTTAGCTTGCATTTGTCCGGAATGTCTCGTCTAGCGCAAAGTCCCGAGTGACTGGAAAAAAGCGCAGGTGACGTCTGTAGGTAAAAAATGAGACGCGTATAACTACAGAGCAACCTTTGACATCCTTTTGTTGCAGAATCCTTGAACATATTCTCAGTATGAATATCATAAATTTTATTGAGAGGGAAAAGCTTCTGTCCACAAATCGGTGCAGTTTTAAAAACCACTGCTCTTGAGAACCTCAGTTTGCCCTTTTCTCACATGATATCTTGCGAACTATGGATAGAGGGCAAGAGGCAGATTCCACATGCCTAGATTTCCGTACAGAATTTGACACGATGCCACACTGCAGACTGTTAACGAACTTACAACTGTGCGGGGTAGGTTCCCAGATAGGTACGTGGCTGGAAGATTTCTTAACTAACTGAGCTCAGTATGTTGTCCTCGACGGCGACTGTTCATCCGAGATAACGGTATCGTCATGAGTGCCCGGGGAAGTGATAGGGCCGCTGCTATTTTCTGTACACACAAATGATCTGTCGGACAGGGTAAACAGAAGTCTGTGGCTGTTTGTTGATGATGCTGTGGTGTACGAGACGGCGTCGTCGTTCGGCGAGTGTAAGGGGGGGGGGGGAGGGGGGGGGGGGAGGGGGGGGGGGGTACAAGATGACGAAGTCAACATTTCTATTTAGTGTGACGAATGGCAGCTAGCTCTAACTATACATAAATGCGAGCTAACGCAGCAGATGAGCCAGGTAAAACAAACCCATAACGTTCGAATACAGTATTAGTAATGTGTTTGCTTGGCGCTGTAACATCGATTAAACATCTATGCGTAACGTAGCAAAGCAATATGAAATGGAATGCGGATGTAAGGATTGCAGTAGGGAAGGCGAATGGTTGACTTCGGTTAAATGGAGGAATTTTAGGGAAGTATGGTTCATCTGTAAAGAAGGTCGCGTATAGGAGACTAGTGCGACCCTTGTTGAGCAGGCCTAGTGTTCGAGAGTTTGCGATATGCACCAGGTCGGATTAAATGACACATCAAAGCAATTCAGAGGCACGCCGCTACATTTGTTACCAGTAGGTTCGAACAGCAAGCAAGTATTACAGAGGTGCTTGGGGAACTCTCATGCGAATCACTGAAAGGAAGGAGACGTTCTTCTCTATTGAGAAAAGTTAGGGAACTGGCATTTGAGGCTGACCGCAGAACGATTGTACTACCGCCGACTTACATTTCGCATAGGGACCTTGAAGATAAGATCAGAGACACCAGGGTATGTAGGCATGTTTTTTCCCTCGCTCTATTTACGAGTGGAGAAGGAAATGACTAGTAGTGGTGTAGGGTACGCTCCATCACGTTACCATACACATATATTGTCTAGATTACTCTGTAATACGTTCTGATCTTCTGATAATTGTATTAGACGGTAATTTACAGCATCATTCCTAAACAATCAAAGAGGGCTGCTCAGTTTGTCTCCTAAGCCGTTTATGAAGAGCAGGAAAGGCAGCGGCCCTGAGACAGTTCATTCGGGAACGCCAGGTATCGCTTCTGTTCTACTCGATGACTTTGCGTCAGTTACTACTATCTGTGACCTTTGTGACAGGAAACCACGAATCCAGTCGCACAACTGACAGGACGCTACATAGGCACAAAATGTTATTTGAAGTCGCTTTTGAGTAACGGTGTCAAAAGCTTTCTGGAAATCTAGGAATATAGAATCAACTTGAGATCCCCTCTCGATAACATTTATTACTTCGTGTGAAGCTAGATCTAATTGGTTTCAAAAGAACGGTATTTTCTTAACTCCTTCTGATTCTGTGTCAATAAATCGTTTCCTTCGAAGTAATTCATAATGTTGGAACATAGTATATGTTCCGAAATCCTACAGCAAATCATTGTCAATGAAGCTGGTTGTGTGTCAATAGCACGGGTTCTTCGAGGTATTTCATAACGTTCGAACACAATTTATATTCGAAAATCCTTGCAAATCGATGTTTGTGGCACGATTCGTAACACATTTTTTTCAACGTGTCCCCCCCCCCCCCCCCAAGTGAATTCGACTCTCAAAGATCTGCAAATAACGAATCTGCTGCTGCCTTAGCCTCTTCAACGGAATGAAGGAACTTTCACAGTACAAATTTTTTGCATGTGGGAATAGGTGGGAGAGTCTAATTCAGTGGATATGGTGGAAGGAAGGACGAAGATTGTGGTTTATTGCCCGGTCAATGATGAACTCGGTACAGATGAAGCACTAGTTCGGATCTGAAAAACATGGGGAAAAATCTGCGGTATTCAAAGGAACCATCGCGGCATTTGCCTTTGGTGATTTAGAAAACAGTGAAAAAATTTAAATGACGACATTCGGCGGGGATGTGAGTCGCCGTCCCCCTGAATTGAAGTCGAATGTCCTAAAAGTGCGTCACCTCGTTCGTTCAACTTAGCGGAGTTCCAACGATTCATGCATCAATTCACGCGGTGATGATATACAAGACTGCTGAAGATTCGATGGCTAGTTGAGTAACTAAAGAAGAGTTGGTAAATGGAACTGGAAGGAAGAGAGCTAAATGGCGCAACTTGACTAAAATAAAGGTTCGATTGATACGACACATCATGAAACATAAAATAATCGTCAGTGAGGTAATGGAGGGTGAAAATTGTAGGAGGTGAAGATTGTCTACAGTAAGCAGGTTCAAATCGATGTAGGTCGTGGTCGTTACTCTAACAAAGGTTTGCACATAATAGACTAGCGTGGAGAACTGCATCAAAAACCAATCTTCGGAATGAAAACCACATTTTCAGCGTTCTCCCGTCGCTAAAGCATCTTTGGAGCCATGCGCGTTGTCCAGAATTGACAAAATCAAATGGCTCTAAGCACTATGAAACTTAACATCTGAGGTCATAAGTCCCCTAGAACTTAGAACTACTTAAACCTAACTAACCTAAGGACATCACACACATCCATGCCCGAGGCAGGATTCGAACCTGCGACCGTAGCAGCAGTGCGGTTCCCGACTGAAGCGCCTAGAATCGCTCGGGCACAGCGGCCGGCCCAGAATGGACGTTTTCTTCTTTTTCAGTTCAGGCAGCAATGAAAGTACTTTTTTCATCCTGCTGGTGTAAAAGACACGAGTAGTACTCTCTAATTGTTTTAGGCTATGCGCTGTAATCGGCGAGAATTCAAATGGTTCAAATGGCTCTGAGCACTATGGGACTCAACTGCTATGGTCGTAAGTCCCCTAGAACTTAGAACTACTTAAATCTAACTAACCTAAGGACATCACACACATCCATGCCCGAGGCAGGATTCGAACCTGCGACCGTAGCGGTCATGCGGTTCCAGACTGTAGAGCCTTTAATCGCTCGGCCACTCCGGCCGGCCTGCGAGAATTCCATTTGCATCCAGTAATAACTTGACTAAACTCTCGTTACATCAATTTTCAGGTATTGTTCGTCAGCCTGGCCCTTATCAGGTGAGATCAATAGGCGACATGGAGAAAATGCAAAGAAGAGCGGCGTGTTTCGTAAAGCATTGGTTTTATCAATCAAGCGCGAAAGTGTGACGGGGAGTCTAATCGAAGTGGTTACACGTCTCACCTTCAGATTTCAGCTACCATTGAATAAACGCTTCAACAATCTTATAAAGAACTATTCCTATGTTAAATTATTTATGTTAATTACGCAGTAGGCTCCACTCTTTTCTTCTTGTACTTGTAAGGAGTCAGCTGTTTCATTCGCCTTGGAATTCTCGGTGTTGAGTATCAACTGTGAACTTCCTCTATGTTTTTGACAGTGGCTGCCGTTGAGAGTTGTGCTGCACATGTATCATTTGTAAAGAAGAACCGCTGCGTTCGAATTCAGTAGTTCATTTCTTAACTGTTGGAACTTCACATGTAGGCTTTTTATAAAACCTCAATAACTTCAGATGAACGTTCATCGTCGACTAACCATTTACCGCACAATGTTTTATGACGCTAGTTTGTCCTCGTCTGTTTCAAATGAAAAAACGTATTGATTTTGTAAGGTATTTGTTTCACTTTTGTTATTGTAGGGAAATACACGGCCGTTTGAAAGGTCAGGAAATGTTACAAATTAATATCAATTAATTTATCTTAATTGCTTCCACTGTAACACAAGTATACCGAAAGAATTCCCCTACGAGTACAACACAACATTTGTGAACGTACTTTTACCACCAGCCCACAGTTTGGTACGCCGTCATCTTGTTTTGAGTTTTTTAACTTTTGTTTAGTAATTGTTTTGAGGTGCTCTCCAGTTTGCTTCCACTACATACTGAAATGAGCTTTGTGAAATTTGGGTTCAGTAGCATAACGGAAAAAAGAGTGCCCCTAGGCCTTCAAAACAGAAAATAAAAATCCATGAAAATAAAATCGACTTCGCAAACTGATACTTCAGCATGACAAATTCATCCATTACCAAGCGTAGGCCTTTTGATTACCTCAGACTCGTAAAGTGAGCGCGTTCTCTTGTCACAGATCGCACTGGTCAGATGTCGAGACGGCTCAGTTACCCCACAAAAGGTAGGCAGAGGGCACAACAAGCCGAGCCGTTCCCTCTTTCGACCCAACCGGGACAGCGCCTGTAGTGTTTCACCTTCGAGGGAAGATAGCAGGCTTTACAAGTATAATGTCTTCGTTTTCAGTTCGTTTACCGGAGAAAAAATTATCAATTCGGGTACTAATCTCAAGAAATAACTGGAAGAAGTCATCTGTTAAACAAACATTGAAGGTTTCTTTTGCAGTTTATGGGTGTCTAAAATTAACTGCACTCTAGCCGTGTAGCAAGCCATAATTTACTGGGGAAAAACACGAATTGTGACATAGAAGCTGCGTACCAAAAATTAGAAATTTTCTATTTTTATGGAGGCAACAGAAAAAGATGGTACAAAGTGGATTTTCATATGCGACAAGAAACAGATTTTGTTAAAAAAATTTATGGCGTTTTTCACATAACCTAAGCCCATGCTTTAAATAGCTCGTCACAGACAATAAGCTCTCGAGGTGATCTGGGACCACGTTGGTACTAATGATCGTGCACCTGTCTTGGCCGCCGAAATAGGCGTAACAACGGGAACGTTCAAAACCATAGTTTGTTTCAGCCATTTTGTCACGTTTGCACGTGGAACCATCTTACTGTGCCGATTCTACACAATCGATTAGTAAATACACAACACTTTGCTGCCATGACTCACGACCAGAACTAATGTTTTTCCGGTGAGCTTATTTGAGGGAGATATGCACAATGAAACACATGCTGACTGTACTGCTGAATTATCGTGTTACCGACCTCCCTACGAGCTTATGAACGAAATTTCGTTTGTGAACGAAAAACAACTACTGCAGCTAAGATAACTGTTACGGCGTCGTCTCGCCAATTACATTTGAACACACTACCAGAAAAAAAGCGAATCAGACACTTGATGATTTACAATGACTAAAAAAGTGTTAGACGAGGAATAACATATCTAAATACAAACTTTATTTTACATAGGACACTTTCAGATACAGAATAATAGATGAATAGGTGCGTGTAATTCTCGTCTATACGACGTGCGTGGAAGAGCAGAACTTCAGAAGCACAGGAATGCTCAGCCAACACAAACACGTTTCAACTACATCTGTCTTCTCAAACAGTCTTTACGCCTGACGGACACGGATTCCATGACATTACAGTATTCCTGGAAGCCTTTAATTAATCCTCAGGAAGAGCAATTTCGAGGAATCTCCGTCCGCTCTGTCATAGCCGTTGGAGGTTGTGTATCAGCCGCAGCTCGTCTCCCAAGATAACGTCAGGATTACGGTCTAACGAACATGCTAACCATGGAATTAAAATTATATTGCCACTTTGTTCAAAAGATAAGCTTAACGAAGACGACCATCTTCGTCGGAAAGAAGGAAAGGATCACCAATGTCATGTGAATAGGACAGAAGAGAAAATCAGAGTATTTCTGCCCGGTACCATCAGTAAGTCAAAATATTATTTCGGAAAACGCAATCATTACGCCTGTCAATGCTGATTCCTGCCCACGCCAACACTCCGTACGAAATGAATCGCCCAAAGACTCTCCTTACTGCGGACGCGTAACCACCTACTGCAATCTAGTCACGCAAACAACGCAAATATCGGTAAAGCCCTGCCTCTGAGCAAAGTTGATTGGCACTACCAGCTGAACGCACACAAACGTCCAACCGGCAACAGCAGGAAAGCCAATTTGCACACTCAACAAAACAGAACCCATCTAATCTTCACACTATGCGATTGATTTATGACCTATCGACCACTCACATGACAACCGTGGCACGTTACAGGTACGCAGACGCTGCAGCTGTCCTAGGAGACATCGTCGGTACCTTTCACCGATTCGAACTGATACTCTTTATGACGGACCTAAGCTTTGAGACTGGTACCGAGCATTGTGCGATACTCAGTAACTAACCATTATCCTACCCTTGCATGATCTGTCGCAGCAAGCAAGAAAACCGCTACTGCTCTTACTACCCGTCCAGACTGACGCAGAGGTTTTTTTCCCATTGGTGCTTGCCTTGGACCTTTTTCCCGCTTCACTTAAAACCTCTACTCTTCAATCGCTTTTGTCCACTTCTATCACCTCGATAGTGATCAAATATATCCGGACACCCCCAAAAAACTACGTTTTTCACATTAGGTGCATTGTGCTGCCACTTATTGCCAGGTACTCCATATCAACCACCTCAGTAGTCATCAGACATCGTGCGAGAGCAGAATGGTGCGCTTCGCGGAACTCACAGACTTCGAACGTGGTTAGGTGATTGGGTGTCACTTGTGTCATACGTCTGTACGCTAGATTTCCGCACTCCTAAACATCCCTAGCTCCATTGTTTCCGATCTGATAGTGAAGTGGAAACGTGAAGGGAATCGTACAGCACATAAGCGTACAGGCCGACCTAGTCTGTTGACTGAGAGAGACCGCCGACAGTTGAAGAGGGTCGTAATGTGTAATACCCAGACATCTATCCAAACAATCACGCAGGAATTCCAAACTGCGTCAGGATCCACGGCAAATACTATGACAGTTTGGCGGGAGGTGAGAAAACTTGGATTTCATGGTCGAGCGGTTGCTCATAAACCACACATCACGCCGAAAATGCCAAAAGACGCCTAGTTTCGTGTAAGGAGTGTAAACACTGGACGATTGAACAGTGGAAAAACGAAGTGTGGAGTGAAGAATCACGGTACACAATGTGGTGATCCGATGGCAGGGTTTGCGTATGGCGAATGCCCGCTGAACGTCATCTGCCAGCTTTTATAGTGTCAACAGTAAAATTCGGAGGCGGTGGTGATACCGTGTGGTCGTGTTTTTCATGGAGGGGGCTTGCACTCCTTGTTGTTTTGCGTGGCACTATCACAGTAAAGGCCTACATTGGTGTTTTAAGCACTTCTTGCTTCACACTGTTGAAAAGCAATTCCGAGACAGCGATTATCTTTCTACACGATCGAGTTCCTGTTCATAATGCACGGTCTGTGGCGGAGTGGTTACACGACAATACCATCCCTGTAAAGGACTGCACAGAGTCCTGACCCGAATCCTACAGAACACCTTTGGAATGCTTTGGAACGCCGACTTCGTGCCAGGCTTCACCGACCGGCATCAGTACCTCTCCTCAGTGCAGCACTCCGTGAAGAACGGGCTGCCGTCCCCAAACAAACCTTCCAGCACCTGACTGAACGACAGCCTTCAAGAGTGGAAGCTATAATGAAGGCTAAGGGTGGGCCAACACCATGTTAGATTCGAGCATTACCAATGGGGGGGGGGGGGGGGGGGGCGCCAGGAACAGTCATTTTCAGCCAGGTGTCCGTATACTTTTGATCACATAGTGTAGATCGACTTCAGAGAGCTGACTGAAGACATTTTGGATTGAGAGTCTATATCGATCCCTTGTGAAATTTCCGCAGACCAGTGAGTACGATCTTTGCTCGCAGGTAACACTGCCCTGATGTTCTTCGCGCGTCTCCCCTTGACTGAAAGCAGGAGTTTTGAAATTACATTTGCGGACACTGTAGTGGGGTTTGCTACTCACGGTCGTTGCTCCCTTTAGAAATTTCCGCTGAATTGTAAGATCTTTGCTCGTAGACGACATCGCCCTGATGTTTTTCAGGCATCTCCCCCTAACTGAAAGCAAGTTAATAGTTTTTAAATTACATTTGCGAACACTGTAGTGGAGTTTGTTAACTCACACTGTGACCGAACAGCTTTTCTCCCACTAATGATCTGCCGTGCTACATGTTGCGGCACATCACACGTTGACCCGTAACCTTTACTCACATCGAAATGACCCCTAGCAAAGGACACCGGAGATTGTTGAGCCGCAGTACTTCAGCACCTCCCGGTTAACATTTTAACTGATACTGCTGTTCTCAGGCGACACTGATTTACCACTGCCTTTGTATGAGCACTGGAAGTCCTCGCGATGCAGTTCAACTTGCAGTGTCGCCCTCAGTCCTCCACTGGCTGCGCACTGGTGGCAGGTCCTTCCTTCGTAGCGCGATGTTCTGTCGCCGGACGGCACGTGCTTTTCGTTTGGTAGTTTGATCGTGACTACGGGAACACTTTCGAGCAGACTTGCCAGTTCACCTTTATAAACACATAAACGTACATTTACATATTGTAAGCGCTGGAAGAATTTAATGACTTACAAGCAACAGCCTTTTTAATTAAGTATTAATAAATTTACATATCTCTAAATATAAGGAGCAGGCATATCAAAACGAGTAAGGAAACTGTTAATTATTTCAAAAGTAATCGCTATAAGTGTTAATACATTGATCCCACTGTGGAACACGACGATCATTGCCTTCACGGAAAGATGTTGGCGGTTGCCTACGGAACCATGATGGTACCCAGGCGCGCACCTTCTCGCCCGAAGCAAATCGACGGGCACGAACGTCTTTCTTCAGGCTTCCAAAAAATATGCAAATCGCATAGGGAGAGATCAGGATTGTATGAAGTATGTATACGGGATTGCTACCGAAACTTTTGCAGTTTAGTTGAAACAACCCGCCAACATAATGCACGTCCACATTTCCGATGCTCCATTTATCGCTGATAAACCTATCAAAAACACGTACATCTAGAAATTTTAAAGCAGATGCGTGTAACGGATTAAACAGTGGCTTATCTACATAACATGTCTAAATCAGCACAACTGCCGCTTTCTTGTTCCCGTGACAATAATACTTTGTTGCTGTACACGAGACCAGAGGTCGTCGAACTGGATGCGGCCCGAATCAAGTATTTCTGCGGCCCGCGGTTCTCAATCGTTTTTTATACTTAAATATATGTACCTACTATCATACGCATCCAGAAACGTCAACTAACGTTAGGAGCTTATAAGACAGTAGTTCTCCAGGTCACTAACAAACAAAGGTACTTACTGAGACAGAAATACCTTAAAATGTGTTTAATTTTAATTGACGTTGGTGAATTCGCCCGCTCAACTCAGGGACATAAGTAAAGCGGCCACTGTGGGGTTATAGCATGTGAGACGGGGAATGTTTTATTGTTTGTCTTCCAGTACTGAAACATCACTGGCGTGTGTGACTCGTACCGATCAGCTGCTACTATATAAATTTCAAATGGAAGTAACATGGATTCGAGAATACACATTATAGATACGGTTATTTTCAAATGCAGTGCTACAAACTTTCAAGAGTGATAGACGAAGATAAAGGTACCAATTTGAGTTAAGGGACCCTGGTCCGGAATAGACTGAGTCCAAAGTTATAAGAAATAATCGCTCTGATACCCCTGACAGTGTTATGCTTGTACCAGCACTGTTGTTGCCAAGAATGTAGGTTAGACCACTTTCAAATGTGGTAATATGCACCAAAACAAAAAAAAAATACAAAAAAATGTGTGGTAAACATGGGCTCTAAAATGAATACTTTAAGAGCTATGAGCATTTGTTCATTAACGATACTGTGGAACACATCTCTTCTACTGCAGCTTCTTTGGTTTGTATAGTATTGGGGGAGGTAGTAAGGACCAGAACAAGAAATAACGTCCAGTAAATACGCTCTCTAAAATGCATACCGTACCTTGAGATCCCTCGGCACTTCTTCAGTAGAATAGATGTGTTTCATACTATCGAACATGGACAAGTGCTCGTAACTCTTAGGACGTGTTTACTAGACATGTTTTTCCTGGTTTGGTCCATACTAGCCTATCTTAGCCACGCGGTCTAGGGCGTCTAGTCACGGTCCGCACGGCTCCCCCCGCCAGACGTTCGAGTCCTCCCTTGGACATGGGTGTGTGTGTGTGTGTGTGTGTGTGTGTGTGTGTGTGTGTGTGTGTGTGTCTCCCTCAGCGTAAGTTACTTTAAGTAGCGCATAAGCTTAGGGACCGATGACCTTAGCAGTTTGGTCCCATAAGACCTTACCACAAATTTCCAGTTTTCCAAAATCTTAGGGACAACAGTACCGGTACGTGTATTCCACAGTCAGAAGTAACAGAACGATCTTCGCTTAGAACTTTCGACTCGGTTCGTTGGTGGACCAGGGTCCCCTACTTCAAATTGGCACATTTAACCTTCCTGTATTTGTAGTAAGGAACATGAAATTACAAAATGGTTCAAAAGGCTCTGAGCACTATGGGACTTAACAGCTGTGGTCATCAGTCCCCTAGAACATAGAACTACTTAAACCTAACTAACCTAAGGACATCACACACATCCATGCCCGAGGCAGGATTCGAACCTGCGACCGTAGCAGTCGCGCGGTTACGGACTGCGCGCCTAGAACCGCGAGACCACCGGGGCCGGCATGAAATTACATTAAGAACGTATCACCATCTTACTTGAGCTAGTCTACTGGGACTCATAACACACTAATTTGTATACGTTACCAATTAATAACTAGATGGTAATGTAAGCGGCCCGAGATGCTGCCACATAATGTCAGTACTGGCTCCTGAACAAAAAAGTTTGATGACTAGTGCTCTTGATCGTTCCAATACAACGTTCTTCACTGTATGAGTAAGGATATTCTGATCGTTCCCCTAACGTGTTTTAACCAGGCTGGTACCTCGTGTTTTAGTTAGGTAACTATGGTTCTCATGAAGGTTTTACTCGTACTTGTTTGTGCCGAATAGCTATTACACAATGTTCAGCAGCGAAACAATTATATACTTTTACTGTGAGAATCAAAGAAATGCACATAAGCTTGATATCATTCGTTTGATTCCGATTGCGTGCAGTTGCGTGATCAGAATCAGTTGCTCCGTCTCCTGGAATCAAAAAGAAAGATTTGTCTGTTCTGAAGCAGTAACAATCCAGGAGCGGATACGAGAAATCGAACGTAATAAAGAGAAACATACAACACAACATCGTTTGGCTTTCAACCACTAACAGTCGTCGTGTTTGCGGATTAAAGTAGGCAGTTCAGGTCCCCTAATTGCAAACTAATATTCTTTTCAATGACCAATTCCTCAGCACTTTTATTCGATCATCACTAGGCACTTTTGTTCTAGTCTTAGAAGAATGTTAGATTTGTTCTTCACTCTATTTATATTAATACAATTACGGACAAATATACAGGGTGTTACAAAAAGGTACAGCCAAACTTTCAGGAAACATTCCTTACACACAAAGAAAGAAAATATGTTACGTGGACATGTGTCCGGAAACGCTTACTTTCCATGTTAGAGCTCATTTTATTACTTCTCTTCAAATCACATTAATCATGGAATGGAAACACACAGCAACAGAACGTACCAGCGTGACTTCAAATACTTTGTTACAGGAAATGTTCAAAATGTCCTCCGTTAGCGAGGATAGACGCATCCACCCTCCGTCGCATGGAATCCCTGACGCGCTGATGCAGCCCTGGAGAATGGCGTATTGTATCACAGCCGTCCACAATACGAGCACGAAGAGTCTCTACATTTGGTACCGGGGTTCCGTAGACAAGAGCTTTCAAATGCCCCCATAAATGAAAGTCAAGGGGGTTGAGGTCAGGAGAGCGTGGAGGCCATGGAATTGATCCGCCTCTACCAATCCACCGGTCACCGAATCTGTTGTTGAGAAGCGTACGAACACTTCGACTGAAATGTGCAGGAGCTCCATCGTGCATGAACCACATGTTGTGTCGTACTTGTAAAGGCACATGTTCTAGCAGCATAGGTATGAAATCATGATAACGTGCTCCATTGAGCGTAGGTGGAAGAACTTGGGGCCCAATCAAGACATCACCAACAATTCCTGCCCAAACGTTCACAGAAAATCTGTGTTGATGACGTGATTGCACAATTGCGTGCGGATTCTCGTCAGGCCACAAATGTTGATTGTGAAAATTTACAATTTGATCACGTTGGAATGAAGTCGCATCCGTAAAGATAACATTTGCACTGAAATGAGGATTGACACATTGTTGGATGAACCATTCGCAGAAGTGTACTCGTGGAGGCCAATCAGCTGCTGATAGTGCCTGCACACGATGTACATGGTACGGGAACAACTGGTTCTCCCGTAGCACTCTCCATACAGTGACGTGGTCAACGTTACCTTGTACAGCAGCAACTTCTCTGAAGCTGACATTAGGGTTATCGTCAACTGCACGAAGAATTGCCTCGTCCATTGCAAGTGTCCTCGTCGTTCTAGGTCTTCCCCAGTCGCGAGTCATAGGCTGGAATGTTCCGTGCTCCCTAAGACGCCGATCAATTGCTTCGAACGTCTTCGTGTCGGGACACCTTCGTTCTGGAAATCTGTCTCGATACAAACGTACCGCGCCACGGCTATTACCCCGTGCTAATCCATACATCAAATGGGCATCTGCCAACTCCGCATTTCTAAACATTGCACTGACAGCAAAAGCCCGTTCGTGATGAACACTAGCCTGGTGATGCTACGTACTGATGTGCTTGATGCTAGTACTGTTGAGCAATGAGTCGCTGTCAACACAAGCACCGAAGTCAACATTACCTTCCTTCAATTGGGGCAACTGGCGGTGAATCGAGGAAGTACAGTACACACTGACGAAACTAAAATGAGCTCTAACATGGAAATTAAGCGTTTCCGGACACATGTCCACATAACATCTTTTCTTTATTTGTGTGTAAGGAATGTTTCCTGAAAGTTTGGCCGTAACCTTTTTGTAACACCCTGTATAACAATGTAAAGAAGATCCTACAAAAACTAACTTTATAGAGAATAAAGCACCAGTAAAAGTAACCACTGATGATGCTACAAATAAATCCAAACATGCTTGACCACCGAAAAGAATAGTTATTTGCTTAACAGGTGCACGTGAAGTCCCACAGAACACATTCACGATATGCTGTATCTGTTCAAACATCTTACATCGATTTCTTATGCTGTCTACCAACATCAGAGTTGCCTTGTAAAAAACAAAAGCCTTTCACAGATTCTCGGTATACGAATGAACTACAGAATCGTACTCCAGCGACAAGAAATTTTCATCGGACAACAAACGCTGCGAACTACAAAGCCTTCCACGCGCCTTCAAACTGCGAAGAACGTGAGTGACGACCGCGACAATGGCAGCGTACATACCGCGGGAGCTAAGCGGTTGCGCCGTCAGGGATCGATCTCGCCACGTGTTCCGCGGCTTGTGGGAGCGCTGCGAAGACGGCCGCCACAGCCTGAGGTCTCCACCTCGTGAGAACGTATTGCTCTCGCGTCATCCATATTGTGGACAGAATGAAGCACTTCATTCTCCAACGGAATAAGAGACTTGAAATACGACTGCAGTACGATAATGCTGTGAGCCCAGCGATGTACGCTAAAGTAGACATCTGGGTGTTCCCATTAAGTGTAACACTATGTGTGCTTTCAGTGAACATCCTATGGACCGAGCTAAAACTCCAATCTAGGAGGAACGGAGTACAATTCCACACTGCACAGTGATGAGGCAGGAAATCCTCCATGGCTTTATGGGACCATCCCATTGGATAATCAGCTCTCTGCGCACCTGTGCGTTAATTAAAGTAAATGTACGGAGAAAAGTTTGTACAAGACATTAGTTGCTAAAGACTTTGTAGTTTACCGCAAATGTTAGAATTGTAAAACTTTCTTGACTCTATTTACATTAATACAGCTATGGACAAATACATAACGACGTACAGAAGGTCCTGCAAAAACTAACACTGTGAGAGTAAGGCGAACCAAAGGCTGCGTTTTATTGGCAGGACACTTACAAGATGCAACAGATCTACTAAACAGACTGCCTACACTACGCTACGCTTGTTCGTCCTCTTTTGGAGTACTGATGCGCAGTTTGTGATTCTTACCAGACACGATTAACGGAGTATATCGTGTAAGTTCAAAGAAGTGTAGCACGTTTTGTATTGTAGAGAAATAGGGGAGAGAGTGTCACCGACATGGTATAGTATTTGGAGCGGACATCATTAAAACAAAGGTGTTTTTCTTTGCGACAGAATCTTTTCACGAAATTTAATTCACTAACTTTCTCCTCCGAATGCAAAAATAGTTTGTAGACGCCCGCCTACACAAGGAGAAACAATCATCATAATACAATAAGGGAAATCAAAGCTCGCGCGAGAAGATATAGGTGTTCGTTTTTTCTGAGCGCTGTTCGCGATTGGAATAATAGAGAACTATTGTGAAAGCCTCTGCCAGGCACTTATGTGTGATTTGCAGAATATCGACATAGAGGTAGACGAAACTTTCGCGTTAAGAGTTTCCGGTAAACCATCGAAAATCTAATACTGGATGCCCGGGAATATATTTGAACAGCGCACCTCCTCAGCATGCGAGTCACTTGCTTTGATTATTGCGCAAACTCGTTCGGCGCAACAGAAGAGAAACAAAATATCTCAGTTGACGGAAAGAAAAGGAAACTATAACTATCTCTGTTAAGGATACAATGCTGAGGTCACTTAAATAATCTTAATTCTGAATTTTAATCACATGTTTTCATGGGTTTTAGCTATCAAACAAGTGAGGGTCAACTAGCTCTCTTTCGAGTGCAGGATTGTTTGTTAGCGAAACCGCATCTACTGTGCGTTCTTCATTTTCTGAAGATAATTTTGATATAATTTCCCTATGTCATACGTACGATTCTCGAATAGTTGGGAGACTATGAAAAAGTTGGTCGTTTCATAAGGCTGGCAGCCATCTGAACTCTTCTCACTACACTATTCAAACACAATGGAATCGAGGTAGAATCTAGTGTGTGACGAAGCTGTGGAAGGTCTCAAAGACCGGTATTGGCAGTGTCTTCCACAACAGGGTACGTCACCTAAGTGTCATTCAAATCGTTACGACTCAACCTCTCAATATGGTGCGGTTGAGCATTTTTATGAGGTGTCCATGTTGTTCTAGACAATGAGAACCATACAATTCAAGTATAAAGATGTATTAGGCAGAGCGTGAAAAAGGCAACAACTTGATCTCAAAGGTTCTCATTGCATTATCGACTGATGGCTTGCTTTCGGGTGTTCGATCGAGTTGTTAATTTCCATTTTTAAGCACGTTATTTTTATGACCGACTCACTAGTCTTCTTCAGGTGACGAGGAAGAGCAGTGGATCGGTCGTAGAAATATCGCGCAGAAAAATGGAATCGACAACAGCTGAACTAGCATGCACAACACTAAGGAAACTATTTATTTTCTTCTCGCAACTAAATGCAGAATGCTACTATGCCCGCATCGTGCATATGTACATAGCAGCTTAGAGACGGCACTAGATTGCCTGTATCACAGTAGACTCATCTCCATTTTTATAGTAACGTAAAATAAGCAGACGCGAGACACTGAAATTTCGAAATACTTCTGATTTCGAGGCAGTCAGGTACTGTATTAGAAACTACTCGTAAATGAAGTGTTTCAGAGGCAATCTAGCACCGTAACATTAAATATGACGTCTTCAATAGTGAGTCACATTCCGTCACATTCGCCACGTTCGATGATGATGTTTGGTTTGTGGGGCGCTCAACTGCGTGGTTATCAGCGCCCGTACAATTACCCAATCTTTGCTCAGTCCAATTTCGCCACTTTCCTGGATGATGATGAAATGATGAGGACAACACAAACACCCAGTCATCTCGAGGCAGGTGAAAATCCCTGACCCCGCCGGGAATCGAACCCGGGACCCCGTGCCACGTTCGACAAAGAGCTGCACTGCAGCTTATACTCATCCCCTTCTCCAACATCCTAACTTTCGTTTCCCTGTATGGCGACCTCACGCACAAAAAAATTTAGAATTTTAGACACAGCAGCTTCATGGATTCTATACTATCTGCATAACAGAAAGGAATATGTATGATCTGCGTGTCGATCATATGTCCACAGCGTATGGAATAGGGAGCTATGAGGTAAGTCGTACCACCGGATTCTATTTTAGATCCTGCGCTTTCTGATACACACAAGCGATCTTCCACTGCCGCGCAGGATTAGCCGAGCGGTCATAGGCGTTGCAGTCATGGACTGTGCGGCTGGTCCCAGCGGAGGTTCCGAGTTCCCCCTCGGGCATGGGTGTGTGTGTTTGTCCTTAGGATAATTTAGGTTAAGTAGTGTGTAAGCTTAGGGACTGATGACTTTAGCAGTTAAGTCCCATACGATATCAACACATCTGAACATTTTTTGATCTTCCACTGCCTTTCTCAGCAGATGCCCCTTTGTCATTTTTGCAGATCTACATTTACATACGTAATACGCAAGCCAACCTACGGCGTATGGCGGAGGGTAACCACATACCATTCCTAGTCACTTCCTTTCTTCTTCCCCTTGCAAATGGAGGAAGGGATTAACGACTGTCTATATGCCTATGTACGAGCCCTAATTTCTCTAGTCTTACGTTCGTTATCCTAACGCGAAATGTGCATTGGCGGCAGTGGAATTGATCTGCTGTCGGCTTCAAAAGCCGTTTGTCTAAATTTTCACAATAGTGCCCCGAGAAAGTAGCGTCGTCTTTCCTCCAGAGATACCCATTTGAGTTCACGAAGTGTCTCCGAAATACTTGCTGATCGAACTTACCAGTAACAGTCTAGCAGCACACTTCTGAATTGCTTCGATGTTTTCCTTTAATCGCCGGCTGGGGTGGCCGAGCGGTTCTAGGCGCTACAGTCTGGAACCGCGCGACCGCTAAGGTCGCAGATTCGAATCCTGCCTCGGGCATGGATGTGTGTGATGTCCTTAGGTTAGTTAGATTTAAGTAGTTCTAAGTTCTAGGGGACTGATGACCTTAGAAGTTAAGTCCCATAGTGCTCAGAGCCATTTGAACCATTTTTCCTTTAATCCATCCTGGTGGGGATCCCAAACACTCGAGCAGTACTCAACAATGGGTCACACTAGCGTTCTACACGCCATCTCCTTTACAGATGACCCACAATGCTCAAAATTCTCCAAATAAAACAAAGACGAGAATTCGCTTTCTCTACTACCAACCTGCCATGCTCGTTCCGTTTCATGTCACTTTGCAGCGTTATGCCCAGATATTTAATCTATGTGACTTTTCCAAGCAGCACACAAGTAATGCTGCATTCGAACGTTTCAGGATGGTTTTCAAAATGGTTCTGAGCACTATGGGACCTAATTTCTAAGGTCATCAGTCCCCTAGAACTTAGAAATACTTAAACCTAACTAACCTAATTACATCACACACATCCATGCCCGAGGCAGGATTCGAACTTGCGACGTTGCGGTCGCGCGGTTCCAGACTGTAGCGCCTAGAACCTCTCGGCCACTCCGGCCGGCCAGGATGGTTTTCCTACTCATCCGCATATCTCACGTTTTTCTACTTGTAGTGCAAGTTGCCACTCATGACACCAACTAGAAATTCTACATAAGTCGCCAAATTCTGTATAAGTCACCTTGTATCGTCCTACAGTCACTCAACGACGACACCTTCCCCTTCACCTGAGCGTCATCAGGAAACAGCCGTCCACTGCCGTTCACCCTGTCCGCCAGATCATTTACCTGTATACAGCGTAAGAGTGGTCGTATACTTCTTTGGGGCACTCCTTACGATACCTCTGTATCTGATGAACACTCGCCATCGAGAACACCGTACTGGATTTTATTACTTGAAAAGTCTTGGAGCCACGCGCATATCAGGGAACATAATCCGTATGCTCGGACCTTCTAAACAGTCTGCAGCGGGGTGCCATGTCAAACATTTTCCCGAAACGTAGAAATATGGAATCTGAATGTTCCCCTTCATTCATAGTTCACAGGTTATCAAGTGAGTAGCGGGCTCGGAATGTGTCCAAGAATTCTACAGCAAAGCCATATTGAGGATACTGGCCTGTAATTATGCGCGTCCGTTCTTTTACCTTTCTTTAATACGGGAGTCACATGCGCTTTTTTTCCAGACGCTTGGCACTTGGCGCTGGGCGAGAGATTCGCGATAAATCCAAGCTACGAAACGAGCCAATGCCGCAGAGTACTTTCTATAAAATCGAACTGGAATTCCATCTGGACTTGTCGTACGATCTTCCAGCGTACATAATTTTTTAAATGTGAAATTAAAAGCTTCAGCTTTCCTTTTGATATCTTGGATTGCCGCATCAGACTGGTCGACGAGTGACTAAATGTAAGCCTTCGCCCCGCTTAACTATTTTCGTATGACCAGATTTTCCTCGGCTTCTCGGCAAGATCTTTCGCTTCGGTATGACGATGGAAGTTGTTCTATACTTCCCACACTGATCTTCTTACGGACGCACGAAAGTCTACTAACTTTCACCAGTCGATACGTACACAAGAATCTTATTGGAAGTGCGGCTAATGACATGTCTGGGAATATCAGTAGATGATTGAGGGGCGAAGGGATTACCATCAAATTTCGACAACACACAGTACTTCTCATTAAATTCATCTAGCTGTAAAAATAATCTACTCAAAGAATATATGGAATACATTTTATAAAATTTGCCAACTAATACTGTGAAGCACAGCGACTATTTGGAAAGGCGAATTAAGGTAATAAGTTCATATCCTCTGTTTTATCTCGTAAAGCACATTATTGATTTATTTAAGATATGTACTATATATGAACAAAGTGGATGAATGCCTTATTCATCAATAAATGCCTTACTGAGTATTTGAAAACCACCTTTCTATTCCACTCAGCGAAATGTTATTGCGGCAGCAGAGCTGTGCGTAAGGAACTTGGCTACGGCGTTCTGCCAGCGTCAGATGCGCCACGTTCCTTTGAAACGTGCCCGTCATGGAACAGAACTGAAACGCCGGCAAGCCGTCAACCACGTCACTCACCTTCCCAAAATCTCATTACGCGAGGTGATTAGTTCGCATGATTGTGCGGAGAACAGCCTCAGATCGATATTACGCAAGTTTCATGTTCACCCTCCGATTCCCACTGAAATGTGGTGGGCGAATATTGCCAATGCAAATTCAACTCCTATGGGAGATCGCCGAGTCCTACCTATACACGTTTTCATATAACTGAAGAAGGACGCATTCTAGCTCCGGGATATACTTACAAAGCTGGTTAGCATGTTTATAAAAACTACCGGCCCCTTTGTTCCCTTCATTCTACACACTATATCGCTAATAATTTAGTGCAACCACGAGGACGCTGTACAAAGATACGAGGCTGAAACGTCATTCTCTGAAACTGTTTTGGTGTTTTCCAACAAGTAAATTTCAAAGGCATCCCTTTACATAAAATGAACATGAACTTTCATTATTTAAACATAAGAACTTCACGGGCAAATTACGGAATTCAGTAATTTTCGACGTGTACAATTCCTACGGTAATTCCAAGAAACATTTAAACGAAAAAACTAAAATCGTGAAACGTTGGCGAATAAAATGCAGCATTCTGCAACATAAGCATGGAAGGAAGAAGGCAGGAAGAGATTGCTAGCACAGAACTGCCTTAATTAAATTTTCCAGCATTCGGGAATGGGGATTTGTGAGGAGAGAAAAGCTCGAACCTAAGAAATGTGGCGCGACTACAAGACGACCAAACATGGCTACGTCCAACTGAGAAATGGCATGAAAGAATCATTGTATGAGTTTGATGGCTTATGTTGTTCTGTTCCTGTAGAAACTGCCTGGTGGCGTCGTCGTCATCGTTGTTATGTTTATGGTTTTCATTGGGAACACTTCTTTGATGAAAGGCTTAACGCTAGCACATGCTTGTGCAAGTTTCTTCATAGCCAATGCTATCCTTTAATGCGCTTACTGTAGTAAAGTAGTAGGTGTAAAAAAGACATTTATGTCAATTATACTGGTGTTTTACTACTGGTGCCGTTCGGAGGTGCGAATAATGTAGATTATTTCCAGATGTGTGGTTGGGGCAGCAGTTCGTATATCTTTAAGCTCGCATCTCCACAGTTTCTCGCTATGATTACCACTGTAAGAGTTGAAACTGACTGATATATTAACTCTCCTTGAACAGAGTGATGTTTACCTCTTCTTTCTTGAAGGAAGGATGCACCGTCCAGCTCCATGATAAAGAATGCAGTATAATACAATAATAAATAATGTCGCCGTGTTTTGCAGGCTACGGTGTATCTAGTATCATTTCCAGATGAAGCAGTTTAGAAATGAAAGAAACTGCCTCCCTCTCCAGAAGATGTATTGTATAAACTTTATACTGTTGTCTGACGTACACTCAAAACATCTACACAGAATTACGGACGGCAAGAGACAGATACTTGAAGAGTGAAAAAATTGATATCGGCTGAAGGAAACATTAGAATACAGATATATTTTCATCCTTTATACTTTGATGCTTCAGAATGTGTTCTATCAATTGATTCCTGCCTTTAATCATCTGTGAAATAATTTTTTTCCACAATTCCACTCACAAGCAAACAGTGCATTGCGACATGTCGAAACCTACCCTGAAATTTTCCACACAGGAAGAATACACCGAAAGAAAGGCACTCTCAAAATTTTAGATGCTAAAGCGCACTGAAGGCATTTTTATTAAAAAAAGTTATAGTTACTCACTTTTGTCACATAAAGAACCGCTTATAACAACGGTCAGCATAGTCCTTTCTGCCGAAAAGGCAAATCAGCTAATAAGGAAACGTAGCAATGACACGAGAACATAGCACTAAGTCCAAAAGCACACAGAAGCGAACTTTAAGCTCTCAAATCATACCAAGATTCTCTCAAATCATTAACTTATTGAAGTTCATATCGACAGCTAAACTTCTGAATATGTAACTGTTACACTAGTGACTAGCAGACGACAGGAAATAAAGGCAGTGTATGATGTTACAGTACAGACGGGTTCCAAAAATAGTGACTTTAATTTATCTACATTAAGTAATTTATAACAATTCCTGCAGCACAGTTCTTACGTGTGGAATACTTCCTAGTATATTCCCGGTAGTTGTCACAAAAATGCTAAATGTCTATTGGATGACGAAAACAAACATTTTTCCTTACACCAGGAACACCAGGTAAAAGGAAAATTAATGTACTGACCGTTATTCTACATGTTGTGCTGGATACCAGGCAAATTTGGTCACATTCTTAAAATGTGGTGATGCAGACTGATAATGTAGAAATGACTAAAGTTTAACAATACTTTTTTGCTGAAAAACATGCAAATACAAAGAGCTCTCAGAATTTATACTGCCCCCAAATTGTCTGAAAAATGCTATACGCTGTTGAAATTTTTTTATGTTAGCTCCGGGTGAAATCCGAATTATGAGTCTTTTCATCGTCCTGAAGACAGAGGTATCATTATGTCAGGCCATGAGTCCAACAAACGCAATGAATTATTTTCTGCAAGTGCTAAGAAGACTTTTCGGATGTTACACTGAGAATTATTCTCATCGTTTTTCCAGATTTCGCAGCGTCGATTACAATATTTATGCAAGTATTCAGTCTTCTATTTTTTTGTTTTTGGCATAATCTGCCTTGATTTTCCTGAAGACAGGTATGAAGCTGCGCAAATGGTAATGCACTGATAGCAATCACTGGCATTATTGTATACGAATGTGTCGCAGCATTCATCAAGGGCGCAAAGGGACTTTATTTTTTTTCTGCTCGAAATGATAAAGTGCTGTTTGCACGCAATTCTTGCACGAAATCTGATTGACTGGCTTTATACGCAGCATTCCATGGAATAACAAAAAGCCTTGTCTTGACGTTACCTAAGAACTTCTTTATAATATTACCTGTGAAGGACATTTCCTCTGCACGTTTAATTATGACAAACTTCGTAATTTTGGGACCGCCTTTTTAGTACGATTTCCTGCATCTGATTAACCAGATCGTAGGAGCCCGGAAACCAGTAATGTTCATCTCACTTGTAATTCAGAGCGCACAGTGTGGTAGATCTCCCTCGCTAACGGTGCACTCTCACGTGCAGCTCCAAGTCCTTCGAATAGTTTTTCAAATGGTTCAAATGGCTCTGAGCATTATGGGACTTAACATCTGAGGTCATCAGTCCCCTAGAACTTAGAACTACTTAAACCTAACTAACCTAAGGACATCACACACATCCATGCCCGAGGCAGGATTCGAACCTGCGACCGTAGCGGTCACGCGGTTCCAGACTGAAGTGCCTAGAACCGCACGGCCACACCGGCCGGCCAATAGTTTTTCTTTCACATATTTGCAAGGTTCATTTTGGCGCATATCTCGTACTTCGTGCAAACTTTTCTTCCATTTATACTATTCGTGTCCAGAATTTAGGAAATGAAACCGGCTTTGCACACTGCTTTAAGTTTACGCGTTTTCTCCATCTTTCGTTTAACCAGAAAATTTAATGCCTTCTCTTGCTCACTGAAAGCCAATATTGTACATGTTTTCTTTGGGCTTAGAACGTACTCTCTTGTTTTCTGGACTTTAATTGGCACGACGATCATCGTTCGAACTACAGTTCACGGAGTAGTCCGAGTTATTTCCTCTTTCTAACGAAAATTCGATATCATTCCAATTAACGTCCAAGAAATTAACTAATAAATACCAGATATACAGGTCTTCGGGAGGAGTAAGTGATTTCGGCCTATTTATATTTTATCGTTAGCAAGTTGAAAACCTTATTGTTATTGTGCAACTCTGAAAACTGCACAAAGGTAGATGCTATTTGCAACTGTATACGAAGAAATCAGAAGTAAAATCAATTCAGTTTTATCTTCATTGTTAGTACTTAGCGACAGAGCAAAGGCAACTATTAATTATTATGTATATTAAATGGGTTGCCAATTCGAGTGAATAGTAACTTCAAACAACTGTGTCAGAGAAACTATCAACGGAAACTGAAATTCGCTTTACAAATTACGACCGCATTGTTCCTTGTTAACTGTTGACCGATATGCATCAATCAAGGATATGTGCCCGTAGCTTTGGGCATGCGCTATCTGCTACAGCTATGGCATGGGTGTGCAACAGTTTGTTTCTTTCGGTGGATTCCTGCATAAAAAGTTTCAGAGCAGGTTTAGTTAGACACGTCGGACTGCACTGTAACTGTGTCAGTATTCCATCATTAGTTATTCGATGTTCCCATGCAGTGCTCAACATTCTTCTGTAACACCATATTTCAAAACCTATGTTCCCTTCCTTTGTGTACTGTTTATCGTCCTCGTAAAGCTGTACCATGTGTAGACAAATACTTTTAGAAAAACTTCCCCACAGTCGTTTAATGAACAAAGTAAGAGCATATGGACTATCAGACCAATTGTGTGATTGGATTGAGGAGTTCCTAGATAACAGGACGCAGCATGTCATTCTCAATGGAGAGAAGTCTTCCGAAGTAAGAGTGATTTCAGGTGTGCCGCAGGGGAGTGTCATCGGACCGTTGCTATTCACAATATACATAAATGACCTGGTGGATGACATCGGAAGTTCACTGAGGCTTTTTGCAGATGATGCTGTGGTGTATCGAGAGGTTGTAACAATGGAAAATTGTACTGAAATGCAGGAGGATCTGCAGCGAATTGACGCATGGTGCAGGGAATGGCAATTGAATTCCAATGTAGACAAGTGTAATGTGCTGCGAATACACAGAAAGATAGATCCTTTATCATTTAGCTACAAAATAGCAGGTCAGCAACTGGAAGCAGTTAATACCATAAATTATCTGGGAGTACGCATTAGGAGTGATTTAAAATGGAACGATCATATAATGTTGACCGTCGGTAAAGCAGATGCCAGACTGAGATTCATTGGAAGAATCCTAAGGAAACGCAATCCGAAAACAAAGGAAGTAGGTTACAGTATGCTTGTTCGCCCACTACTTGAAAACTGCTAGGCAGTGTGGGATCCGTACCAGATAGGGTTGATAGAAGATATAGAGAAGATCCAACGGAGAGCAGCGCGCTTCGTTACAGGATCATTTAGTAATCGCGAAAGCGTTACGGAGATGATAGATAAACTCCAGTGGAAGACTCTGCAGGAGAGACGCTCAGTAGCTCGGTACGGGCTTTTGACAAAGTTTCGAGAACATACCTTCACCGAAGAGTCAAGCAGTATATTGCTCCCACCTACGTGTATCTCGCGAAGAGACCATGAGGATAAAATCAGAGAGATTAGAGCCCACACAGAGGCATACCGACAATCCTTCTTTCCACGAACAATACGAGACTGGAATAGAAGGGAGAACCGATAGAGGTACTGAAGGTACCCTCCGCCACACACCGTCAGGTGGCTTGCGGAGTATGGATGTAGATGTAGATGTAGAAATTTAAAATTTGTATTTGTTCACTATTAATTCTTTATGTCAATATCCTACTCTAAAACAGATAAAAACTGTCACGCTGCAGTCCATTAACTGAACTCTATACAATGAAGGCAGGCGATGGTTTTTCCTGTTGAATGTGCAAAACTGCAACATCATATGGAAAACTACCGTTGGTTCCCACTCAACGATTACTTCCGTCCCATTCTCAACAGGTCCACAACCAAAGTAATGCAACTCGTCCACAAGACAGATTGCTTACTATCTACTTACTGTACCCTACCACAAGTAACAAAACGGAGCTTCTTACAACTGCGTTGATATATCCACAAATACTTGTAAAAAGTAGTTCTGCGCCTAATTCTGCTGTCTCTAATTAATGCACTCATAGATGACGATCAAGTGAACTACAGAGTCAGAAATTCTGCGAGATGTTAGGCGAGCGATGTTAAGTTTTGCAGAAAATATTTTTACAACCAACAAACCCATTTCCCAACGAATCTTTACGCAGTTGCTCAACTCTACTGGGAGTGTATCGTGCAGAAAAACTGTATTCGGCTCTCGAGCGTGACACGCTGTTTGTATGTATACTTACAGCACTGAACTAAATGACGGAAAGTTTTCTCATTTTTAATTGGACGAGCACTTCGCAACTCCTATGAGAAGCTGTGGACTGCGAGATCGCAACCTGTTGCTTGGCCAATACGATTACCCGACTTTTTAACTCCCGCACATTTTTCCATTCTTTTCGTGAAATGACACGTGTGTACAATCGTTCCCAACAAACACTACAGATGATGTACTTTTGTAAGCATTCGCTTCGTTTGACCAATATCAAATGAACCTTAGGTGTTCAAAGAATTAATTCTTCGTATAGAAGATTAGTTTGAAGTTCAGTCTACGCCTGGGCCATGAGACAGATAGTAGGTTAAGTTTAATGTCCTGTTGAGAATCACATCGTTAGACAGAGAACATTAGCCTAGTTGGATGAATATGGGGGAGTTAATGGGATGTGGCTTTCTCTAAGGAACAAGCAGGCTGCTTTAAATTGTATACGTAACACGCCTCATTTAATCGTGTGAGCCAAGTCATGTCTTCTCTTCGCTGTTTTAGGGTCAAAAATGGTTCAAATGGCTCTGAGCACTAAGGGACTTAACATCTGAGGTCATCAGTCCCCTAGAACTTACAACTGCTTAAACCTAACTAACCTAAGGACATCACACACATCTATGCCCGAGGCAGGATTCGAACCTGCAACCGTAGCGGTCGCGCGGTTCCAGACTGAAGCGCTAGAACCGCTCGGCCACCCCGGCCAGCTAAGGGTTGAAATAAGGTGTGTTTTTGAACTTGCATAATGCAACGATTATAACACCTCACATTTCGTAAGTAGATAAGCAGCACATCGCGTTTAATTTGTAACTATGCAAATGTGTGGCAGCGAATGATTATAGTGCGTAAAACCTAAGGACGAAAGTAACTTTCGCATGATGTGTCACTGCCATGCAACATCGCACTAAGGAACATGCACCATACATAGGAAGAACAACTACAGTATAGTACAGAAGGTAATTAAAAGAAATACGCAGTGAGACGAAAAGAAAACACACATTTCTTCGAAGACAATAATAACGCTGAAGTCATAGCGATTCATTATGGTCCCATGGACGTTGCAAATTGCGAGATGTTAATGTTGTGACACCATTCTTAGTAGATACAGCCTGAATGCATTCATATAGAATTTAACTACTGTGTTACGGCTAGGTAGCGAAAATAGTTTAATCGTTCTGAAATCGACATGAAATTGCAGTCACCACCTGGACGAATCTCTGTGAATTACTCTAACTTAATCTTCGAAATGGAAGAAAATAATGAAGAGTAAAATTTACAATCCGCTACACGAGTTCATTAGAGACGGAGCGCAAACTTCGATTGACAAAGAGACTCTAATGAGTCCTTTTGAAAAGAATCACGCCAGCATTTGCATTAAGCGATCTGGACAGTCCACGGTAAACATAAAAATCTGGATAGTCTGAATCCAGTGTCTTAACCACTGAGTCACTTTGCTCGGACTTATAATTCGAAGCCAAGTGGACTACTGTCGATAACTTCTTGCGTTTTGCGACTGGAACTAATTGAGTTATCCAAATCCATGCCAATTTTTCTTCGTGAGATTGAAAAAGGAGCGACACGATCGTCAAAATTTATAAGTAACTAAAAATTTGCAGTTCACCCGGCGGACGGAACAGTATCGACGGTGCACGATTTTCTTATTATTAGGGTTCAAACATGTAGAGTTGTCTACTGTACCCTTCTGGATACACTACCGCAATTTACGCTTTGCAGCCATTTTCAGACTATTCCGAAACTACCAAACACGTTTCAGTATAAATCGTAAAGTTGTGATAATGCACTGACACTGAAATGTGTGTTAATTGTAGAATCACTTGGCAATAGCTACAAAACCAAAGTTACACTACTGTTCACAGAAGACCTAGAGAGTCAAACAGCGAAAGCATCATTCAGACCATCAATAGTATCACAAGACCCTACTCCACAGCCACTGTGGAGAGATTTGGAGTTTAAGGCAGTACACTGGAGCAAAGTCCCGTTATCAGGAACTGTACGCCTCCATCTATCCGATTATCAGCAACTGCACACCTCCATCTCTCCTCCGCTTCCGTCCGAGTACAAGCTATGATAATTTTCCCGCCACCAGGATTCGAACTAGCTACGCAGTCATGCCCTATCAGATGGCTCAAATGGCTCTGAGCACTATGGGACTTAACATCTGAGGTCATCAGCCCCCAAGAACTTAGAACTACTTAAACCTAACTAACCTAAGGACATCACACACATCCATGCCCGAGGCAGGATTCGAACCTGCGACCATAGCAGTCGCGCGGTTCCGAACCGCTCGGCCACCGCGGCCGGCTACTCCATCTTTAATGACCTCGTTGTCAATGGGACGTTATACGCCAGTAACTTCCTCCTCCTCCTCCTCCACTGCAATTCACGCGATAAAGTGCACATATTGAGTTAAAATGTTTTATATCACTCGGTTGTACAGTTTCGATAGTAGAAAACAGGTTGTTTACAACAGAGGGGCATAGAGATATTAAAAAATATTTTTTTCTTGTAATATTCTAATGTTTTGACATTTACAGCAAAACACAATTAATAAAACTCACTAGAGCTATACCTTTACAGGATGATTTCTTTCCTCATTGAAAGTTTTTGCTCCGTCTCCAGTGACTTCGTCTTTGATGGATCGGTAAATCTTAATCTTTCTTCCTTGTAGCATTAAGGGCAACACCGTTGAAAAACACGAACCAAGATGAATACTAGAACCAATCTCTTCTGAAAGTTAACTGTTTAACATTCTGTTGGTAGATTGGTTAATTACCGTACATTGAGGCATATGTTGCCATGTCTCATCGGCGGCGTTTGCGTAGAAAATGGTTCAAATGGCTCTGAGCACTACGGGACTCAACTTCTGTGGTCATCAGTCCCCTAGGACTTAGAACTACTTAAACCTAACTAACGTAAGGACATCACATACATCCATGCCCGAGGCAGGATTCGAACCTGCGACCGTAAAGGTCGCGCGGTTCCAGACTGAGCCGCCTAGAACCGCTCGACCACTATCAGATCCCTCAACTACCCTGTAATTACTAAGCGGAACAAACTACATTCGTAATCTGTCAGTACAGCACAGGGACACGGACAGCGCTACCATTTTTACTGTAATATGCCTTCCGCGAATTTTAAAGTAAAAGAAGGACGATAAACAGTTCAGTTAAGAAGACAATAGAAGCTTTTAAAATGTAGTGCCACGTATGATGGAGAATAACTAACGAGGAGGTAGTAAATAGAATTGAGGAGAAAAGACATAAATAGAAAAAAAGAGGGAAAGAAATATTGGCGGATTGGACACATCCTGTTGCAATAAAGAACATTCAGTTGAGTAACTGAAAGGGAGGGGGGGGGGGGGGCAGGCGGGAGAGAGCACGCGTGCGTAAGGGATGGGTGTGAGGGCGGCGTTCTGGAGGCAGACCAACGCATGATTACATGGTACAAGGCCGGACAGACTTTGCACAGTAGCGTAGCGTACAGCGGTGCATCAAAAACCAGTCTGTTGGCCAAACATAACCATACTCGACACCGCTGCTGCAGCAACCACAACTGCAACAACGACGACAACAACAACAACAACAACAACAACAAGCCTTCCACGGACATGAGGAACACCGGCCGAGTGGAATAAATAAGCAGCTATAGACGTGTCCCAGTGATAGGCGTAAAACAAGGATAGCTCCCCCTCGGCGGCCAGCTCGCCAGACGCGGTTCCCACGGAGCTGGCCTGGCAGACGGCGGGTGGCGACGGCCAGGAGGCACCGCTGTCAGCGAGAGGGAGGCGGAAGTATCTCGCGCCGCGAACAATGGCCTAGCTGTACGTGCCCCCACAATGAGACGTTTCCGCCGGTTCAGCGGAAACGCCGTAAGGGAACGACCTCTCCTCTCTGGAAAACTAGCAGTACTGTGCATCACTGTCGACACCATCCAACAGAATAAAGAAAACTGGTTAACGAGCGCTTTATTCTGCCGGTGAACGTTTTCCGGGTCCTGCGTCTCTCTGCTTAGCTCCTATCCTGTTTCCTCTTTGCCTGAAACTGCGGAAACTGGGTTAACAGCCGAGTGATACATTTCAACAGACTCTAGGTACGAACAGTAGGGTTTTAAGTCCTCGGCTCATTATCTTCACCATGGCTCCTCATGTCTTACCGTACCTGTTGTTAATTAAGCAACTTCATAGACACAATTGCATGGGTACATGCCATTGTCAAGTGTATTTAAACTATTTAGGTTGATACCTAACAAAAAACCTAAATTCAAAGGAAAAAGGAAACAGATATACAGAAGGCATTGGCGTTTCTAAGGTAACTTTCGCCCAAAAGAACTTCGACTTTCCGTCACCGCCCCCTTGCCACGCTGCCGATCTCTTCCCATTTTGTTTTATTTAATTTTCATCGTTGTTAGGCTATTTATTCGTTTACTGAGGTTAACATGACTTTACAATAAAATAAACGTATTTAACTTACAATTCCTTTTTGTAAGTTACAATTTAAAACGTGACTAACGAACAATTTGAAGTTGCATTGTTTCCAACAATGTCACGTTTCATTTACATTCATCAGTTATATTCAATACTAGCGACCCGCCCCCGCTTCGCACGAATCGCAGTAACATTAAGCACCTACGGCGCGATGATTTGGTTGTAATATGCAATGACATAAAAAAACACACAGACACAAAACATAATCTCTACATTTATGTTGCATCGATTGAATTGGCGTAAGGACAGCTGCTCCGTCTAGTAGCTCAAGAAAAGGAAAAAGCGTCTCCACTCCGGCAAGATACACAACTCTTGTAGAACTATTGCTGAACACAGTCCAATCCGATTTCTCGTTCACACTTCTCGCCCTCTTCCCATTTGAATGTCCTTCAATCCCTACTATTCCTCTCTCCTATCTCTTCCTTTTCCTTTCACCCTTCTCCATGTTTTTCGTCTGTCATAAAACTGCGCCATTCCCCCTCCCCCCGGAAACACGGTGCACAGGACAAGCACCCATTTTGGTGCAAATAACATGCTAATGAAAAATTTTTATCATATTCTTTACATATTACTAATAAAAATATTTCCATCTCGATCGCTAATTATCTTTGTTAACACAACAGCTACTTACAATACTGCAGTACAGCTTGACGTGATATTTGTAGCCGAGCTTCTCTATCTGATAATGTGCACATGACACAGAAACCGGCCATGTGTTAATGTAAATATTTTTTCCACACATTACAAACTATATTACGATCGGTGCATCCCAATGATGATGTCCCCATTTCAAATTATTTACGATAGTGTGTGTGGGTACAGAGTTTCGAAATAGTACACTACTAGTTATCTGTGTCGACGTTTGAGGAATTTTAAGAAGGCTCCAAGCACTATGGGACTTAACATCTGAGATCATCAGTCCCCTAGACTTAGAACAACTAAAAACTAACTAACCTAAGGACATCACCCACATTCATGCCCGAGGCAGGATTCGAACCTGCGGCCGGCCGCGGTGGTCTCGCGGTTAAGGCGCTCAGTCCGGAACCGCGTGACTGCTACGGTCGCAGGTTCGAATCCTGCCTCGGGCATGGATGTGTGTGATGTCCTTAGGTTAGTTAGGTTTAAGTAGTTCTAAGTTCTAGGGGACTGATGACCACAGATGTTAAGTCCCATAGTGCTCAGAGCCATTTGAACCATTTTGATTCGAACCTGCGACCGTAGCAGCCGTGTGGTTCTGGAACCGCTCGGCCACATCGGCAGGCGAATTTTAAGAAGAAATTGTTTTCTGAAGTCTGGATCGAACATCTAACCTAGAAGTAATGTGAAACTAGTTTAGCTAGTCTTATTCTATATAGCCTTTAAGTTCCTTGTTTCCACTTCAGTAAGGGCAGACCTACAAAATAAATAATACAAATAATCTGAGTTATTCTTGGTAGTACATCATATGTCAGAAAACACCTCAAGTAGATACTACCTGAACTACAATCAAATAGCAATACTGTTGTTTTTTTTTTTAATTTTGCCGCCCGACAAAGAGCAATTTTCAGGTCTGTTTTGTCACTGTCAAGTACCAGTTTTCGATTTTTAATTAAGAAGAACAAAAGGGGTCAAATCAGGACACGTGACAACAGTCCAAACTGAGTTCTTTCAGTACGGAAACTAAAGTTTTGCCTGATCTGCAACGTGATTGAACCGTTAGGGATGAGACACAAAGCAGAAATACAACCAATTATTCTGCCTCCATCATAAGTAACAAGCGCCACCACCGCTGCTCCACAAAAGAAAGAACTTAATTATATCCATCATAGACAGAGTTCTTGAATATCTTCATCTGTATAAATAGAACTTCCAAAGAAGACTACTGTAAAAGTTTCTTTCCAACGCGCGAGGAGACTCGTCGTGTATATGATGGATATGTGCCGACGTTCGCATTTTACTTTAGCCGAACAGCATTATAATCGGAAAAAATAGCGGTGTGTTAATTCCACGTACAGTTTACTACTATGTCACGGACTGTGGCCAATAACTGACTGTTTCTTTTCTTTTGAATCTTTCTTTTGTTTTAAATTACATACAGTTGCCACTTTTTAAATAACAGTCCAACGGGCTTATAACATGGTTACTATCTGATACATTTATTTTCGGACACTTCTTCAGTTTCTCCACCAAACAAATTTCAAACAACAAATTATTTTCTCACTCTTTGTCAGGATCATTTCCAGGGTGCATTAGTTGTCTTCTGTCGTCTTTAATAAGAGTAACAGTACTGATATTCGCTCAAGGTTCTGCCTTTGTTATATGGCTCCACTGTAGTTGGTGTTCGTGGAGACTTTTTGTGGCATTGTAGAAACTGAAAATTAATATTTGTATATTCGTGGTAAGATCTTATGGGACCAAACTGCTTAGGTCATCGGTCCCTAGGCTTACGCACTACTTAATCTAACTTACACTATGATCGTTTGGATTACCCACCAAAAGCGTTAGATGCACACATCATTTCGCCGTTGCACATACTTCACACGTCGATGGCCTTCAGTGGGTTAACTGGCGCGTTCCTCACAACAGAACACTTTAGGAGACCCTGGTGAATACTTCTCATGGAATAATCCGGTTATCATTGGCCTATCTTTGCGTCTCTTTGTAATTTCGTTGTTTTCTCCAGGTTAGTGCGAATTGTACATCTTACAAGGATATCGGATCCGATAAATGTACGGGCCAACAGCGGTAGTATAGTGCTAGATGCGACCACAAATGACGACGTCGTTGGCTAAAGAAGCGCAGACCTAGCGCTAATCTGCAGTGAAGTCTATCTGCAACAGCGAGTCGTATCAATAAAAGTGAGAAGCAACCTAGTTTCGTACCAGTAAACATGTCTTGTCCCAAGTGGCATGCGACCAGCAACTTCGGTAGTGGCTCATGCTCATCGCTGTCTGAGACGTGACTCGAGTTTCGCTATTAATGAAACTAAACGGCAACTCGAGTAAGTGATACACGGCTAGCTGTTTCTTACGCTACTTCTTCCGATGCCTCAGTCGATGTGAGAGAAGCGCTATACCTCATAGCAGACCAGGGAACGGTGATTGCTCTGCAAAAAAATTGATGTTTATAAAATACTAGTCGACTGTGGAACACGAAATTACAAATAACTGTACGTATTCAAGAAAAATACTGTAAAATTGTTATTCATTAACTAGTTGAAACAATTGGAGGATCCAAGTCTTCTTACAACACGTAGGAGTCCAGTATCTCCACTGTGATGCTGCTGAAGACTCCGATGGTTCACAAGAGCACATTACCAAATGCGTTACTGTGGTTGTCCTCAGTCCGAAGACTAGTTTGATGTAGATCTTCACGCTGGTCTACGTCGTGCAAGCTTCATCATCTCTACATAACTACCGCAGCCTGCATCCAAATGAACAAGCTTGTATTGAAGCCTTGATCTCCCTGTGCAATTTTCAGTACCTCCTCATTATCTATTCTATCTACTCAGCTTTTATCAACATTCTTCTATAGCACCACATTTCTCTTGTTGTCTGAACTGTTTATCGTCCGCGTTTCACTTCTGTACTAGGCTGCATTTTTATATCCTCTCTACCTCGGCCATCATCATGTACTACTTTTTACTGTCATTTCCTTATCTAATTCCTTCAGCACTGCCTGATTTAATTGGACTACATTCCATCACCTTTGTTTTGCTTTTGTTGATGTTCAACCTATAATCCCTTTCCAAGTAATACCCTTTGGGTTCAATATTTCTTCTAAATCCTTTGACGCCTCTGACAGAATTACAATGTTAAGGGCAAACTTCAAAGTTTTTACGTCTTCCAAAAAAGTTTTTCATTGGCTCCCTTTACTGCTTACTCAATGTACCGATCCACAAACATCAGGAAAGGCAACAACCCCGTCTTACTCCCTTCTCAGTCATGCTACCATTTCATGTTCTCCAATTTTTATAACTGCAGCCTCCTTTCTGTGTTAGTTGTAAGTATAACCTTTCATTCCCTGTATTTTACTTCTGCTACTATTAGAATTTCAAAGAGCGTATTCCAGACAACATTGTCAAAAGCTTTCTCTAAATGCTATAAATGTCGGTTAGCCTTTCTTCAGCCTATATTCTAGAATAAGTCCTAGGGTGAAAATGCCTCCAGTGTTCGGAACCCAACGTGATCTTCCTGAGGTCGGCTTATACCAGTTTTTCCAATCTTACGAAAATAATGCGTGGGGAATATTTTGCAAACATGAATTATTAAACTGATGATTTGGTTGTCTTCATACCAGTCAACGCTTGCCTTCTTCGGAATTGAAATTATTATATTCTTCCTAAAGTGTGAAGGTATTTCGCCTATCTGATGTATTCGTATCTTGCACACCAGAAGGAATAATTCTTTCATGGCTCGCTTTCTCAAGGATATCAGTAGTTCTGAGGGGACTTCGTCTACTCCAGGGGCCTTGTTACCGCTTCAGTCTTTTTAGCGTTCAGTGAAATTTTTCTCGCAGTATCCTACCTCCCACCCCTTCCTGTACTCTTTCCATGATAGTTTCCTCCAGTTTACTTCCGTTATACAGACCCCTTATAAGCCCCTTTAACCTGTCAGCCTTCCCTTCTTTGCTTAGTGCTGACATGTCTTCTGAGCTCTTGATATTCACAGAGCTGCTTCTCTTTTTTCCACAGGTATCTCTAATTTTCTATAGATGGCCTTTATCTTTCCGCTAATCACGCATGCTTCTACAGTTTCGCATTTGTCCTCTAACCTTTCTCGCTAAGATATTTTGCACTTACTGTCAATCTCATTTTTTAGAAGTCTATACTCCGTTTCACCTGCTCCATTCGTTGCATTTTTGTGTTTCCTCGTTTCTTCAGTTAAACTCAAATTCTCCTGTGTTATACAGGAATTTATACGTCGTACTTTCTTGTAAGAATGTGACCATCTGTTGCCTTAACTATCTCATCTCTCAAAGCAACCAATTCGTTTTCTACCGTAATCCTTTCCCATTTTTCAGTCCAGTGTTGCCTAATATCACTCTGAAACTCTCAACATTCTCTGGTTCCTACTACGTATCCAGGTCCCATCTCCATAATTTCCCACCTTTTCTGCAATTTCTTCAGTTTCAATCTGCAGTTCGTAACCAATAAATTGTGGTCAGAGTCGACATCTGCCCCTATAAATTTAATACAGTTTATAATCAGGTTTCGAAATCTGTGTCTTACCATCACAGAATCAAACTGAAACGTTCTTGTGTCTCCAGGTCTCTTGCTCATAAACAACCTTCTTGCATGATTCTTAAACTAACTTTTCGCGAAGCTTAAATTATGCTATATGCAGAATTCTACCAGATGGCTTCTTGTTTCATTCCTTTCCCCTAGTACACATACTCCTACTTTTCAATCTCTTTCTCTTCCTGCTACCTAACTCCAATCACCCATCGCAATTAAATTTTCCTCTTCCTTAACTACATGAATATTTTCTTTCATCTCATCATACATTCTTTCAATCTCTTCATCATCTGCGGGGGTAGTTAAGATATAAACTTTTACTACTGTGGTGGGAGCTGGCTCTGTGTTTATCTTGGCCTCGATAATACGTTCACTATGCAGCTCACAGTAGCTTACCGGTATTCCTATTTTCTATTCGTTATCACACCGTCCTCTGCGTTACTTTTATTCGGTTTTGTGTTGGTAAACTGTACTCAGCTGACTAGATGCCCTGCTCTTCTAGCGACCCAACTACACCTTATATCCGAAAGAGCAAAGTTGATATCAATAGCTCTGTAAATACTACAGCTATCACAACAAAATATGACTTTCAGTGAGGACTTTAATTACAGAGTGTCGTCAAAGGCTTTGACAAGACACTGTGTCACGAGTCGGTCGTCGGGCGCTGAGACTTGTATGTTGCAATTATCTTCCTACAATTTTTGCATAAATGAGATTATGACGCCTCGCATTCAAATTGGCAGTGATCTGACTCACTGTAGATTGTCAATCGCTCGTATGGCTCTGTGGAGGCGACGTAGCGTCCGTTCGTCAAACACTTGTGGTGGTAGTGTGCGGCGGTTTACGCGTGTGGAAACATAGTTAAGCGATAATGAAGTAGACATAACTGATCTCGGAAATCAGAATTTTTGCGGACTACCCGATACGCTACAACTCCTGTGCCTTGCACCGATAGCAGTTTCACGTTCGAAATGGTTAAAATGGCTCTGAGCACTATGGGACTTAACATCTGAGGTCATCAGTCCACTAGAACTTAGAACTTCTTAAACCTAACTAACCTAAGGACATCACACACATCCATGCCCGAAGCAGGATTCGAACCTGGACCGTAACGGTCGCGCGGTTCCAGAGTGTAGCGCCTAGAACCGCTCGGCCACAACGGCCGACTTTCACGTTCGAAGTCGATGAGCTCACGACACGCTGCCATGTTCACTACACACCTAACTATAACAGACAGCTCACATACGGTGCACTCGTCATCCATTTAGCCCCAAAATTCGGACATCATACACGCCATATCTTCAAATTGCGCAAATCTTCCCATTACTCTTGATTTACGATTCATCTGGATGCAAACAGAATTACGGCACCTTGAAAAGTCCAGCAAGTATCTGATCCATGTATACTGACGGCGTAGACTCGTATACCTGTTGCCGTTCCTGTGACTTGTTCCCATGCACCGGGTTAATACAAATGATTTAAAAGCAGTTTATCCCATCCACTGCACATGAACAAACCAACAAATTTCTCTGCACCCATACCCATTCATTTGTACCGCGTCATGTACTCGAGAAATATTCATTACTCGTGGTTGAGAAGTAGCCAGTGTTGTGGTTGATCTGTGTGTATCACTCCGCCTTGAGTCAGCATGCGAACGAATTGGTTGCTTGCTTACGCCAAGTTTCTTTCGAAAATGTTATTCTCGTTGCTGATTCAACAGAGTCTTAAAGAATGTCCTCAAAAATCTTCCACAGACAAAGTTCGAATGCACTTGTTTTCTCTGTACACATCAGTTGCCAATTTCGGTATTCGTAATGTAAGATCATATTGGCTGTATCGCGTATTCTGGCTGAGCCTCTTGCGTGTGGTGTTTTTGTACGTCGTACAACGCACGTTCTGTTCCGTCAAATTAAATACACGTGTTATTTTAAATGTATCATATAACGCAAGCAGTTAAGATGACGTTACACAAGGATGGCGCTCTTCGGTAAATATTTTAATCTTGACCATAACGCCATGCCTTTGTATCTTCCTTCTCGTGGAAACGAAAGCTAACATTATTTCTGAGGCAATATTGTATCCCTGCTTCTCAAGTCCTCTTGCCTGTTTAATTATCACGAGCGCCTTCCATTATTTTTATTTCTCGGTGTGTGGTCAAGTTCCGCAGTCGCTGTTTATTAGCGTCATTCCTAAAAAATCGTCTTCCACGGAACTGCTTATACAAGTTTATAAAAGCAGGGCAGCATCTTTCACAAACCATTAGAAGGCGAACGCTCGTGTTTGTCTAAGGCGAAATTTGTCAGGAAACATCGTGAAAATTACGCTGATACATACAACCTCTTCAGTGATTTCAGTAACTACCAATCAAGCTTTAAATAACGATACTTACATGGGGGCAACTACGATCTACACTGTCACTGTCAGTGTTTCCGCTGTTCTGCAATAGCGTTTAGCATTTCAGAGAAGCAGAGCTACGTGGATTGGACGATATGAAAAGAAGCAACACAGAGAAAAAAAGAATCTGTCGTCTAGTGTGTTGTAGAACCACAGGTGGCACTGATGACTTACTCTCTTACGAATCGGTAAACGCAAGTCCTGCATAATAGGAAATATAAATTAATACAAGCCGGAGAGGAAAATTTGCTGCAGAGCACGGGGTGGATACCGAAACCGACGAATAGTAATGGATCCTGGTCTTAAAAAAAAAAAAAAAAAAATCGAGGTTGTAGTTACTTTTCGAATAAATGCTGAACAGCTGACCCATGAACATCGAACTATCTAATTCTCTTCTCTTTTTTAAATTTACTCCTCCTACACATCTGGAAACGAGACAGCATCAAAACAGAATTCTTCAACAACTCTTTGTTGCAAAAGATTTCAGACAATTTCAGATCTACGAAAGAGCTGTGCAGTCATAATACAGGACACTGTGAATACGGTAAATCCTGATGAAGCTGACGATTGTACTCTCAGTGAGACTGATTCCGAAGTAACAACCGATCATATTAGAGGTAAACGAGAGCAAATGAAACGTGCAGATGAGAAGCACTAAGTCCATCTCCCCAGTCTGATGAAGGGCCAGGGGTCTGCGAGGCGTTAAATAAGCTTTCTGAGGCACGATATTAGCCCGTATTGAAACCTACATGATCCTGAGTGCCAGTTTAATTTATACTTAGTGTCGTAGAAACTCACTGTTTTCATGCATCCGCTATATTGTCTTTCCCGGAGGAAGCTGACACAGCTTTACTATTAAGTCAAGCATGACACACTTTGAACGTTTTACCACGCTAGTAAGCGCTTTAGCTAGCAGTGCAGTAAGGCCATGTGGAAATGAAAACAGAATGTACAAGCTTGTGAAATTTTCCGGATGAGGGCGCGAAATCAAGGCAGAATGTCCGCTTACTGTCGCAGGTATTATCATCAACAGTGTGAAGAATTTTAAGAAGGTGTCTGCAGCGGAACCAATACAAGATGATACTGGTAATGCAGGCCAGTGAGCCCTGGAAGTGGGAGGCGTTTTGTGACAATGTTATGGTCGTTAACGGATGACGTAAAGATCTGCTTGAACGAAACATCAGTTTGTAACATTATACCACGGATATGCTATCTTTTTCTTCAGTTGTGTTCTGTTAATACCTGATCTTTCCTGTAACTTCTGAAATTTCAGTTTTGACTGAAAACGAAATATATTTCTGTAATTAATACAAATTTTGTCAAATCAATTTGAATTATTAATGTAATGATTACACTAAGTAAACTGAAGTCGCAGCGTGTGAGTGGTTGGGAGACCCCAAAGGGCAGATTCAGCTGCCTAATTGGAAAAATTTTCCCTATCCTTCGCGCCCGCAGGTACCTTTCCTTCGTTAAGTATCAGGTGTGAATGTAAGTATAACTGTGAAATGTAGGTGACGGTAATACATAAGTGTGGAGTATAGTGTCATGTTGGTGTTAGAGGAGATGAGAGAAGGGAGACGGTGAAACCCGGTGCAGGCACATAGTCTACACCTCTCGAAAAGCACCAGGGCGCGCGAGGAACGCGGGGGGGGGGGGGGGGGGGGGGGGAGGCGTCGAGCGTCCCCACAAACGGACGGGGATAATCACCATCAACAGTGTCCCGTGCCCTCAGTTCATGAAAGACTGCGGAGAGGTTTGGTATTTAAACCAGAAACTGGCGCAAAGACACTGGGTCACTGCCAGTAGGGAAACGACAGGGGATGTTAGTGAAAATTTCTCGAAGTGTAAAGCGTCTTCCGGCGCTGCTGTGTGTCGTCAGTGGCAGTGCGCGTGGTGGGTAATCTAGTGACCTGAAGTGTGGAAGCGCGTTTCTCGTGAAGAGTGGTAAGTTAGATCCATGTGTGGTTAAAATAACAAATTACGAGGCACAACGGGCGCGAAGCATATGAACAGATATATAAGGCTCAATTTACATCCAGAGCCTGCACCATAATCGTTCACCACTAATCAAGGTGTGACCGTAATGAATGGAGTAAATAGAGAATTGTCGCACACATCGACGCCATCATCAGATTCGACGAACTTTAAGGGCTGTTCACATTAGTTCAAGTTAGCGACATTGTGAGTCATAACGAGTGACTTTCGCTTAAAAGTTTAAATAATAATAGTAATCTTTCAGAATTCTACCTCACTGATCTCATCATTCGCCTACGTCACTGCTACCTTGTCTAGAATCCTGTAACTTTCCTACTCTACAAAAACCGAATGTCGTTGATTTATCAGAAAGAGACAATATTAAAAAAAAGAGCAATGCTACCAGTTTTGTTACAATGTGATTGAAATTAATCAATACTGACGCCTCAACAAGTTAGCTCATCTATTCAGTAACAATCAAAGACAGCACTAATATTTTCACTTCGAATGAAATTAACAGAAATCTAAATTTAATTGACATAAAATGGTAAATTAAAATTTAAACTAGACCTTTAAATTTTTCACGCTTTTGTTCACATTATTTCACATGTGTTATTTTGTGGTGGCTAGATGGTTCGTAGTCCGGCATCGCAATTGTGCTGAAGGTTGTTATTTATTTACTCAAACAACTTCCAAATTATTTAAGAACGAAATTCCTACGAGTTTCATGTGTAAATCTTATGAGGAAATACTCGTTACTGTGAGACAACACAATTTTTGCCTGTAACACTTTTCACCAAACATTTCTGTAACGGTCAGTAGCTAATTTTTTCAAACTACTGCTTTTGGTTTTCGTAAGGATTTAAAACAACATTTCGCCACTGTTATTTCTTACCGTGTTATTGTGTTGATTAAGTGTGTGAATCTTTTGTCGGCAGACATTTACTTAAATATGTAATACTCAGCCGGCCGGAGTGGCCAAGCGGTTCTAGGTGCTACGGTCTGGAACCGCGCGACCACTACGGTCGCAGGTTCGAATCCTGCCTCGGGCATCGATATGTGTGATGTCCTTACGTTAGTTAGGTTTAAGTAGTTCTAAGTTCTAGGGAACTGATGACCTCAGAAGTTAAGTCCCATAGTGCTCAGAGCCATTCGGACCATTTGTAATACTTACTATTCTAATAATCGATTGGGTAACAACAGATTTTGTCTGATTTGGACTAGCGACCGTTTATTTCTACACGTCAGCTCACTTGATTATGCTGTGGAGTATTTAGAATTTCGTGGAACCTTTTTTTCGTCTTGTCTTTGCCGTGTGTGATTCCACTGTTTTACATTCACTATTCAAAATTTAAATAATAAGAGAGTCAGGCACGTTATTTGTAAAAATAACTTGCAGATCACTTTTTCCCACTAAACAGTTACCTACCTCTAAAACGATTACCTTACATTTTCTAATACGAAGGCTCAAGCACGGTTAGTTTTGCACAGCCCATTAGAGAGGGTAAAGGTCGTAAGTTACGTAACGACTTTTCATTTATCTGGAAACTAGATGTAATATACAGATATTCATTTACATATTAAAATTTTTCTTTGCCAACAAAACTATCGGATACACGCCACATAGCTTAACGTGAATTATCTGAGGGGATGGAACAGGAGTTTATACACAGAAACCAAAGAAACCCTAAAAGAGGATGGCCAGAGGATAATTCTAACGCTGTCCTCCCGATTACGAACCCAGTGTCTTATTACCGCGCACGAGCGTCACAAACACGAAGTTATTGGAAACGACGACGACGACTCAACAGGTAGGATACTGATTACAAGGTGTTCTAAATGGGAAATTAAACGTGTTTTGCGACTACCGAGTAAAAAAGTTAAGTAATATTATCATATTTATTGACAATGTGTGTATAATTGTTATATATTATGTTCTAAACAACTATGGAAACTATTTCAAATTGAGTAATTTTTTCGAACTAAATTCTGATTGTTTTTTTATTGAAAATATAAATAAATAGCCTATTACAATCACGCTTTGATTTGGATTTTTTTTTCAAGCATTAAACATAAATTGTAAAACAAACGGAAAACTATGAAGACCGGAAATAAAAATGTTCAAGAAGTCAGAAAAGGTGATTAACAACTGTGTCAAGAACATAGGGTAAAATAATCGTACTAAGCTCAACCTATAGTGATACAGGGAGGGCAAGTTAAAGTGGCCCCGAGGAGTGTACACAATTGTACGTGAATGTATGCATGCAACCACACTTGGTGACGCACACAGCACGTGTACGGCCGTCACGTGGTCCACACAGGTTCAGAGCGTAGTGCTGGCTGTCAGGGCGAAGGGGACGATGGTACCCACCCTGGAGCAGCGGGAGTTTGTTGTGGAAAGTTACGTGACAACAAAGTCAGGAAACGGCGTGGTCAGTTGTTTTTTGTTGAGGAGTTTAATGGTGTCAAAGTGCCAGTAAAGAGTGCCATGCAACGCTTAGTCCAAAAATGGCATCAGACAGGACCTGTTTTGAACAAGTCAAAAAACATTCCGAAATGTGCCCGCACGCCAGAAAATACGCTAAGAGATGAACGGTTATCACTTTCAACACCTGCTGTAATCAGGTTAGTACTTTTCTCTACTGTTTCTTTGTACCCTGGGCTCCATACGCCGGGCCACTTTCATTTGCCCCATTCTGTGCAACCACATTTCTTCTTTTGTCAAAATTGAATATAAATGTTCTAGCAACATTTCTTAAGTTTATTTGTTCCAGCAGCAACTTGTGCACACTGCAAACTGCTACGTGGTTGAGCCCCTGCTGTGCCATTGTTAGACGCAGATAGTAGTTCAGTCTTCGTAGAGCAATGAAACTGCGTTCTGCTTCGCAGCCTGAAGTTGGGCAAACAAGTCTAAGTCTTACTAACGCTTCAACATTAGCAAGTAAGTCTGTAACTACTTTTTGCATAAATACCAAAACATCTTTTGATACATTCCTATAAACCAGGTGTTCTACGGCACTGTAGGGTTAAAACTGACTAACTTGGAACACATTTTGTAATAAATATTTACTTATCATCATTCCTTTGCCATCTGAAAAAAATAGATGAACTGTCTTGAACTCTCTTCACAGCAATTCCTCTTCACACATGCACTGACTATAAGTTTATTATAGCAACACCGGAGTGTGACTGTCGCGTGGCGTTCCATCGTTAGCCGTCTGCCTCCTGTCCACCCTTCCTATAAACTTACACAAAACAAAGCAGACTTGTGCTTATCTACTCACTCATAGTCATACCAACACAATTCATTAAAACTTGGAATACTGTCTTTATAGTGGATAATATAAACTGATTTGGTTTATTGGCTCGTTAGTAAATCGTGCAAACCATTAATTCTTATTACACAAGAACTTTTAGTGTAAGTAGATAGTTAAGCTTGGGCATATTTATTCAACAAAAAACTGAATTTTTTTTCAAAAAATACTGGGGATGGGGGACAGATAGGTGCCCCCCCTCTCCTCCCTTACTGTGACGCCCATGTTATTTCGCTACCTCGTTCGGTACATCCTGCTGATGCTGTCGGAAAATTATGTATTTCTGTCATGTGTTGGTGAGAATATACCTTCATGACAATGTAGTTACACTGCATATCTCAATGCGATGTTGAACTTCTACACCCGATGAAGTATTTGTAGCAATTTGCAATTGTATACAGGTTGATATACTGCCGATACGAAACTGTAACAGAGATGCACGGCGAATACAAAATGGAATATGCACGGCGACTACAAAAAGGGAATAGGTATAACGTACGCGTCCATGCCCGCGGAAAACCACACACAACAAATTTAGAAATTCACTATTCGAGGAAGACTGAGTAATGATGGCATTGTACATTTTGCATCGTGAAAATAAGATACGAAAGATTCAGGAGCATTGGGAGCCGTGTTAGAAGTATCGCACAATGAGCTATACAGCTCATATATCAAAGCTGCTGGCAATATTGCAGAGAAGAATTGAAAAGAAAATTGATGACTACCACTTGGGTTAGGAAAGATAAAGGCACACAACGAAGTTCTGAAGTCGCACTCGATAATCTATGCAAGACTTAAAAAAAAAAAATTCAAGATACCTTCGTAGGATTCGTCGACCTGGAAGCAGCCTTCGGCTCCGTACAATATGTTTGGATTCTCAGGACGAATGGGTGTAAGTTATAGGAAATGACGGGTAACATACAATATGCACAAAAACCAAAAGGTAACGACAGCTAAGACCATAAGGCAGGGATATATTTTTTCTTCCCTACAGTTCAAACTGTATGTCGAGGAAGCAATGCATAAATTGGAAGTATGTTAAGAGTAGGATTAAAATTCAGGGTAAAAGGACTTCAGTGATAAGATTCGCTGATGACACTACAGTCAAGGAAATTCAGAAATAATTACAGAAACTTTGGAATGGAATGATCCGTTTATTTAGAGTAAATCACAGAAAGACTGAAATATTGTGGACAAGCAGAAATGAGACTATTGATATATGTGACATCACAGGTAGGGAGACTAAGTAGACCAAGTGAAAAAGTTCTGGGTGCAAAATAACGCATGTTGGATGGAACACAGAGGATCTAATACGTAGTCTAACACAGGAAAAGGGCGCACTTCTCACTAAAAGTAGTCTCCTAGTACCAAAAACAGGACTTAAGTTTGAAACAATTTTTGTAGAATATACGTCTGAAGCACAGCTTAATATTCAAGGGACTCCTGATCCGGGGGGAGAACCGCAAAAAAAAAAAAAAAAAAAAAACTATGCTTTTGTGGATGAAGTAAGAAATGAGGTTCTCAGCAGGATCATTAAGGAGAGGATTATACGCAAAGTACTGGCTATAAGATGCGACAGGGTGACAGAGCATATGTTAAGAATTAAGAAATAACTTCCTTGCTACTAGCTGTAGGGTAACACACAAACTGGAATATGCCCGGCAGATGATTGAGAGCGTTGGATGTAAGTGTTACTCTGAGATCAAGCACAGGAGGGAGAGAAAATTGTGCAGTCCGAAATGTGATGATCAAAAATGAATAGAGCCGTAGGGAAAATCAATTCCTGTTCGCTCATACGAGAGTGCAATATTATTACGCAGTATCCTTGCACTCATACAATGGCCTGTAGAAGACAAAGTAGATTTTTTTGTGACCTCAGCCTCCTTCCAAATTTGATGCAGCCCGCCACGGGTATCCTCTCCTGTGTCGATCTCTGCATCTCAGAGTAGTCCTTGATTGTTTGTTACATTCGATCTTACCTCTGTCTTCCCCTACAGTTTATGCCCTCTACTACCGCGCGTTAGTACCATGGAGCTTACTCGTTGATGTCGTAATACAGGGTGGTGTAAGTAAAAGTGACCTGGAGAGCAGAGGTCCAGGTTACAGAGAAACACAGCAGAAGAAAGGAATTACAGTACCAACCTGACTGTAGCAGATGTTGAAAGTGACAACCATTCAACTTGTCGTCCTTTTGGGCCCTGGTCAGCAAGTTGCTGAAGGCGAATCGAAGTTGGACTGCTGAAATTGCTGCAATTTCATCCGAAATGTTCTAACGCAGTTCTCGAAGAGGGCTCCCAACGAAAAGTAATCGCACACTGACAGAGAAAGCGACCTGGGCGGCCAGCTAGGGGTGCGCCCAGACTGACTTTGCTAACAATTCTGTCAGGCGTGAGGATTGTGTAAATTTGCCTCAAGGTTCGGCCGGCTGTTGGAGCAGTTGCTCCACCCCGTTGGCAGTAACTGTAGGTCTTCTCCTCCTCCGTTAATGCTACCACAAATTATTTCAAAATAAAGAAATAAAGAATCAATCCGTGTAACGCGCCGAAGTCAGCGTCTGATGAAAAAAATATGGAACCAATAATACAGCGTGCAGACACTGCGCACCGAACTCCAACGTTCAGGTCATGCAATGGCGTTCCGCGGAAGTTATGCGGATCCTCCGCTGCCCAAAACCTGTGATTCTGTCAGTTGACATAACCACTCAGGTAAAACCAGGATTCATCAGACACAAAGAATAAATCCATGTCCAAGCCATTCATTATTATCTTAGTAAACAGCCACTCACAAAACTGGAGTCGCTGAGGAGTATCTGCTGGTTTCGATGCGTGAACAACAGACACTTAGTAGGGATTCATATGCAGGTCCAGATTGAGTGTTCGTCCGCATTATCGACGTGATATGGCGGTCTCTTGCGACAGACGTGGGGTTGATGTGGTAGTATTCTGAAGCTTTTCTGGTGAACTGTAAGCACATTTTTTGGTGTGCGAGCACTTTCGGAAATGCTTTTTTACTTGTTCAAAACAGATCGTGTCTGACGCCATTTTTGGACTGAGCGTTGCATGGCACTCTTTGCTTGCACTTTGACACAAACTTCTCAGTAAACAATTAACAACAACGTTGGCACGACTTAGTTGTCACTCACTGCATCACTCTTCGGACTGCTCCGCTCACACCGACACGGCCCGCATTGCTCTCTGAACAGGTGTGGGCCGCGTGGCGGGCGTCCACGTGGTGTGCGTGTCATGGGGTGTGATCATATGCACACATTCACGTCCAATCGTATCCAGTCGTCCGAACCACTTTTGTTTGGTCCACCCTGTACATGCCCCACATCCTGTCCCTTCTCCAACTTACAGGGGAGGCATAAACTTAACGGCTGGCGCTCTCATGTTGTCACCAAGATGCTCGTTAAACTCCGAACGCCGATTTCTCTTAAAAGCATCGTACCAGAAGAGCATATGTTACATCTACATCCACACTACATCATGTGATAGATAAGCAAAATTATGTATGCTTTCCTTGTCAATGTTTTCCACGAAGGCCTATCCGATTCTGTGGAGAACCTCCCAATTTCGTATCTTTTCAGCATCCTTCCGCGACGCCACATCTCTTCTTTTCTGGTTTTCCCAGTCTCGGCAGTCAGAGCCCTTTCACCGAAGCTCTTGCAGACACGTGGTACACCTGTTGCGAGCCGCCTAGATCCGGCCCTCTGGCCGCTGTTGTCGCCAGCGCGCGTCGAGGGGCGGCAGCCAAGCCTGTTAAGTCGCCATCGACTGGCTCGCCCGTGGCGCCCCCACCTCCGCTGCTATCGGATTCTGTGGCCGCCATCCATTGTGGCCACCGACGCTGTCGCCAGCAGCGTCCGGAGGCGGCGCCAGCCAATAACACGGCCGGGATTAGCAAGGCAAACTCGCGACCGCCACCCTCGCCGGCCCCAACACACAATCAGCGCCACTTGTTCTGACAAATTTCCACCAATGTCGATACTGTTGTATATTTGCAAGAAACACTTACGTGACTCGATTTTGTAATTTTTGAGAAAGCTGCTATCTAAATCTTGTGGCCGACTGTCACAACAAATTTGGAGGTTTAACGTTCAATTCTAGGTTTTAACATAGTATTTTCTTTCAGGACCGAACGTGAAGTCCATCTCTGGCTATGTTTTCAGTATGTGACAATTTCAAGTCGCAGCACGATTTGCATTAGTTGATGATACAGGGCTTCTTATTCTATCAGTTATTGCGGCAACGTCATACGGTAAATGTCCACTTGAGTGTATCAATTTTAAGTTTTGTGTAACAAAGACAATGTTTATAAGAATGACAATTTTCTTGAAAACTAGAAATGTATGTATTTGTTTGTTTTTTTATGTTTCATGAGAGGCAGCCGAAGGGATCTTCAGCCTTGCCGGAATTGCTGACGTCTCCGGGCGTTGATTTCACAGAGTAAAGGCCGCGCGCAAGAAGAAAACGCCGGAAGCTTCACTTAGGTGCTACGGCCAATGTTATTTAAACAATGTAAAATTTATTTCAAAACGAAAAAAGAAATGATGTATGTTCAGTTATCATTGAGACCTGTATCAGTCAAGTACGCTGATAGCGACGCTTGCTGACACATGTGTGAAAAACTACTGAAGTGGCAGTAATCCGTATTAATCTTACGAAATAAAACAAGAATTGCGTCATCTGAAAAGAAGGTAAAAGTGTTTCTGGGATTTATTGTTTTGGAAAATACTGAATCCAATGTATTTGCACTGAGACGGTTTTGAAGATCTGGATAAGACTGATTCTTTTATGAACTGAAATTTAAATTCTATTACGAGGTCACGGGGAAAGCGCTATTTAATCTCAGACTAGGGAAATCACGAAAAAAATCTGAGATAGTGAAACAGTCTACATTAAAACTGAGTGCAAGTCCAAATGTGGAATAGCTGTTTATTATTATGTTTTCACTGCATGACGCGCGGCTTAATACCCTGGAGGTATTTCTTCAGGTCACATAAAACCAATACTTCATGTGCCACGAATTCCAAGGTACAAGTGCGCGTGAAAACATGTCACTCCTCGGTAAAGCCTTGGATAAAACGGCAGATGGGCGTCCGATCCGAACCATGCGTGATCAATAATACATCTCCAAAACAAAGTAGAAAGACGAGCACGACAGCACATGACAATCCACGTATGATAGGATAAAACCAACAGGAGAAACAAGGGGTCAAAAGAAACACAATGCTTGGGAGTTGTCAACGTACTAAAGTACACTCACGTTCAGAATAAGCAGAACGCCTAGAGATCGGACGTCCATATTTACAGGACATGTTCATTAGTATGTTCTGCATAAATGATTAGCATTTCAGTCACTTCGGTTCAGCATATGTCTTGTTGCCTAGTACGCACACAGTCCGTCATGGGCCCTGATAACTTGTTCCATTCGTTATGGCATCGATGCGTATAAAACGCGAATGACGTCCTATGGTGTAGCCAGCCATGCTGCATTCACCTGCTTCCAAAGTTCAAAGTTCATCTATAGTGGTTGGCATTGGGTCACAGCGCTACACCCGTCGTTTCACCATATCCCACACATTTTCGTGGTGACTGGCCTGGTGATCTGACGGGCCAGGGCAAAAGGCTGACATCCTGTGGCACCAAGAAGGTACGTATTCGTGCATCAACATGTGGTCGTCACTATCTTGCTGAAAAATGGTGTTCAGGGAATTGCCATAAAGCGTATGTCTAGGGGTCGCAGGATGCCATTCACGTAGGTAACACTGGTCAGTGGCCTGGGCAGTCACCAACTGCGATTTGCAGTTGTACCCCATAGCACGACGCACCATAAGGCCTTGAGTTGGCGCTGTATGTCTCGGGCGAATGAAGTCACTGTTATGCCTCTCGCCCTGTCTGCGGCGAACCAATATACAGCCATCATTTTCAAACAAACAGAAGTTCGATTCGTCCGAAAACACTATCTGATGCCTTTTGTGTCCCCAGTGACGTCGTTCCACACACCACTGCCGTCTAGCAAGTTTATGTGCATTCGTCAAAGGTAGGTGGTACCCCATTGGTAATGCTCGAATCCAACAAGGTGTTGGCCCACCCTTAGCCTTCATTATAGCTTCCACTCCCGCAGGCAGTCGTTCAATAAGGTGCTGGAAGGTTTGTTGGGGAACGGCAGCCCGTTCTTCACGGAGTGCTGCACTGAGGAGAGATACTGATGTCGGTCGGTGTGGCCTGGCACGAAGTCGGCGTTCCGAAACATCCCAAAGGTGTTCTGTAGGATTCAGGTCAGGACTCTGTGCAGGCCAGTCCATTACAGGCATGCATTACGAACAAGTGCTCGATCGTGTTGAAAGATGCAATCGCCATCCCCGAATTGCTCTTCAACAGTGGGAAGCAAGAAGGTGCTTAAAATATTAATGTAGGCCTGTATTGTGATAGTGCCTAGCAAAACAACAAGGGGTGCAAGCCCCCTCCATGAAATACACGACCACCCCATAACACTACCGCCTCCGAATTTTATTGTGGGCACTACACACGCTGGCAGATGACGTTCACCGGGCATTCGCCATACCTACACTCTGCCATCGGATCGCCACATTGTGTTTCGTATTCGTCACCCCACACAACGATTTTTCACTGTTCAATCGTCCAATGTTTATGCTCCTTACACCAAGCGAGGCGTCGTTTGGCATTTACCGGCGTGATGTGTGGCTTATAAACAGCCGCTCGACCATGAGATACAAATTTTCTCACCTCCCGCCTAACTGTTATACTACGAGTACATGCAGATGATCCTGACACAGTTTGCAATTCCTGTGTGATGGTCTGGATAGATGTCTGGGTATTACACTTTACGACCCTCTTCAACTGTCGGCGGTATCTGTCGGTCAACAGACGAGGTCGGCCTGTACTCTTTTGTGCTGTACGTGTCCTTTCACGTTTCCACTTCACTATCACATCGGGAACAGTGGACCTAGGGATGTTTAGGAGTGTGGGAATCTCGCGTACAAACGTATGACACACGCACCATTCTGCTCTCGCACGATGTCTAATGACTACTGAGGTTGTTGATATGGAATACCTGGCAATAAGTGGCAGCACAATGCACCTTATATGAAAAACGTAGGTTTTTGGGGGTGTCCAGATACTTTTGATCACACAGTGTATTTACTGCTGATTAACATATCTAGTACGTTCCTACCGAAGTCAATATCCTCCTTTTGATGGTGGAACTCGAAGTTAAGCTTCAACTCTTCACTGGATATGTTTATTTCATTTACAAGAAACTGAAGATGCTTGTTGTCAAAGTAACACTTAGTCGTAGACAGCTTGGTCATGTTATAACGCCTCCAGGTGTTCGACATCGTTAAGACGCACTCGATACACAATATATGCTCTGCTGACGAGTAACGGCTCCCTTCACCTTATCAAATGTTAAATTGAACTGAATAGATTCGAGGTGATCTGGGTTACGTATGTCAAGTACTGAAAGTCGTTTAATACTTGCACATCATCCGCAAATAACTCGCCTGCTCGCCACTGCACCCAATAGAGGACGCTCCATATGGGGACTACACGCGATTTCGGCACGCATGAGTAAAGAAGTGAAGCGCAAATGAAATCACATTTAAGCTAGAAACGTGCGAGGAATCCATGTGACACTGTTCTCAACAGCATCTTCCGATTACATAACACTGCCAACCTGACAACATATTTTCGGGGCACTAAGATTGTTTTACTTATTCTTTCAACAGCCACATATCTGACAAACTGACAAGTACAAAAAGTGATGGCAATAGCTAGCCACATGAACAAAATAAAAAGAATAAAATGTAAATAATGACTTCCGGCAGCTGTTACGACCCGCCCGGATAGCCGAGCGCGTTAACGCGCCGCTTCCAGGATTCGTGGAGGGGCGTCTGCCCCACAGCGTACCCGAAGAGGACTGGTGAGCCGGCAAGGCCTGAATGTGGGTTTTAGGCTGTTTCCCACATTCCATTAGGTAAATACCGTGCTGGTGCCCGCGTCTCGCGTCACATATATACTGCACAAACTTTCAGCTGGTGCCCGCGTCTAGCCTCAGGTACGTGTTACGCAAACATTCAGAAAATCCTCTCACAGTTTACATAAGATTTACTCTAGAAGCTGATAGAATCCGTTCAGGGAGAAGTGGTGGATATATCGTCTCTTTCTCCTTTAATTATGTGTCATTAATTTTCCATATGGGTGTTCGCACGAAAGGCTAGTTTTATATGTTGGTAGCAATGACAGGCGCTAAATAGGTAAAAACAGAGTACATTAGTTCGTCTCGGAAGTTCGCTTCCCAACACAAATACGCCCAGCATATACCACCCAAGTAGCCCGTTAAAAAATCGATCAATATTGCTCAGACAAATAAATTCTACGAAGAGAGACGATACAACCACCTATGTAGCTATACTGTAGCAACGGCCGTAATGATATCCTGTTCTTGCCCGATTTTAACGTTGAAACGCCTTGAAGTATTTCAACAGAAATTATTTTCACTTTTTAATGAAATATGTTATTCCACGTTGTTGAGAAAAAATATATTAGTCCCACAGCTTTGAAACGTATTCTCACCTAAATTCAGATTGTAATCAGTCTGACGTTAATGTAATGACCTTCAAACATTACACAAAACTTACTGAAACTATTTCCTACGCTTATCTTGTCGGGTGAAGCCTGTAAACAATTAATGTTTCCAATTTCAACGTAATGGCTGCCTGTGCGCCAAGACGACAAACGAAAAGCAGATGGCGAAAAGCATCTCCCTACCAGATCCTTATATTATTATTTTCTTTATTATTTCACATGAACGGAAATGAAATGAATGAATACATAATTACGTTTAATAAATATACTGTGAAAAGACACGTATTTTGACCTCTGTAAGAAAATACGTAAGAGCTTTCCCCTTCCAGAACAAGGTAAATGTATTCTTCTTCAATAGCAGAGACACTTCTCATTATCAAGCACTTTCTAGAATATAGCTTCTTTGGATTATTACAACACAAAGATAACATATAATTACACTTATTTTTCCAAATACAATATGAACTAAATTTCATTGTTCTTTCTCTTTCTGCAGTCTCACGTTTATTTATGACTGTGGATAGTCGATGTTTTTATAGCTAACAACAGTTTTTTTTTTTATCTTTCGTTCTCACACTTTTTTCATGGGACAAACTTTTGACAGAATTTTACCAGGTGGCGGTAGGTGGAGTCAGGAAGGGTATCCGGTCACCAACGTTGGCAAAATCCATATGACAATGCCGACTCCGGAGAGAAAGAGCAAAATGCGAGGAGGACGAGAAAAACTACCTGCTGCTGAAAGAATTCAAGATCCACAAAAGCCTCTGTATTTTACAATACGACGACCAAGGTAACACGTAGTTTTCTACTACTTGTCAAAGTATCCTTAACACAGTCACATACAGATTGTTTTGAGGAGGCGATGATTCATAGTTTCTTGAAAATTGTGATTAGGCATAATAACTGTATGTCATTTCTTCATAAAAGCTACCAGTTCGGGTAAACAGCAGACCATCCTCGGGCATTAAATACAGATTACGAGTCCTAACATTATCATTTTTATTTGGATCACCGCTACTTGTGAACGCTATCAAAATTACAGAATTCAGGGAAGTACTCAATTTATACGTACAGCCTTGTTCTTCGCGTTGGCAAACGCACTTCCTGATGTAGAAATAATGTAACACTGCATTCTATGATTTTAGTCCAGTTAATGGCTAACGGAGATGAAGATGTAAATCATCGCGTTTGGTCGCATGTTCTGTAATTAATGTTGTTCTTAACGCCAGAGTATGGTCCGTTGTTTGACTGAAACTGGTAATGCTAATAGAGATGTGACACGTAGCTCTAGCGCCAAACCATGATTTTTTTTCAGAAAAACTTCAAACATACGGTTGGATATCTTGTCAGCATGTATTTTTTCCTACTACGTGTATGAGATGATAATGTTCTGTAACCGTTCCCTACACCTGCACGCTCCACGACTGCCAAAGCGGAAATGATTAAATCAAGGTGCTTAAAGTGCGAAGCTCATCAGGAGACGCGTGGAGGCTCTTGGCAGGTTAGTTCTTGTTTTGGAGGTGTAGCCTCGTGAAAGCTCGCCGGAAGCCCGTGGCCACTGCGTGTGCGGCGTTTGTTGTCCGTCACCTGGCGCGACCTCTCCAGGACGCAGCGCGCGCGGCTGGCCATCCGACCGCGTAATCACATTCTCTTAAGCATGAATTAGGACTGAAATTTGCAATTCTTCACGTGCCAGCGCGTCACTATTTTTTTTATTTCTACAAACAGCGTGTTGTGTTTGTCCGAGCCCGCTCTTCGTACAAGCAGTACGGTGTTGGTCTTCAGCGGAAACTGCGAATTTCGGAGCAAATTCTCCCCAATGAAAATGTCACTAGCTCGCGAGCTCAAAATAAAGCTAATATTAATCTTTCATCAAGCGGCCGCGAGGCGCTGCACCTTCTGCACGCGTGTAATTCCATTACGAGCGCGAGCCGCAAAAACGCAGATGCGCCGCTGGATCAATATTTTGTTTCCGGCGCGAGGAGCCAGTTAAGAACTAATGCGGTTATAAACGGTAGCATTAACATACAATTTTCGATATCGACTAACGATCTTAACAAATTATAACACCTATCGGCGCTTGCTGCGTGAATATTTCAGCCGCTTGGTGCTACGAATCGTCTCTACAATAAATTAATTAGTTCCGGGGGTTTAATCGCGATTGTGTTAATCGCATTTATTGGATATTCGATGGCAAATCCCTCAACAGCAATAACACGCGCCGAAAGATAAAATACGACTGTCGTGTTATCAGCAACGTTAATGAAATTTACTATTCGATTTATAGACGCGCCTTAGAGTTGCTGTGTGTAATTCTCAGGAGTTATTATTGTGTGCAGCAACGCTTTCGGCCCTCCCCCCCCCCCATCCCACCCCCACAAAAAAAACTTCCGTACCTCAATTTACGACTGAGCATCGTTGCCTCCTGCAGTTCGTCCAACGGGCGTACACATTTATCGCGCGGTACCTGCCAAATTATTTACGCAGATACGAATAGATTCTCGGGCGGATAAATGTTTGCAGCCGGCAACATGTTTCAATATTTCACAGAATGAGAAGGCACGTGCAACATGACGATACGATTATTTTTTACGATTAAAACAAATATCGATTTGGCGATGAAGCGCTGTTCACACGGGCAGTGGGATTTGGCGCCAATCCCTCGTTTGTAATAAGAATTCTGTGTTAACAACGACGTAGCCGTTACGAACCGAGCTGTGTAATAAAATGACATCTGGCCGGACATACAGCCGTGATTAAACGGCCAAGAGCGCGACATGCCGCTACCGCGTTAACAGATGGACTGCTTCTGACGATCGCTCGCATTAGAGGCAACAACAGCAGACTCCTGATTTACCTCGTGACTGCAAACCAGGAAAACGAACAGTAACTGCAACAGGTGCCTTTTTTCAGAAGTACTGTGGTTTAAAATTCACAGAGATTTCCTAGCGGTAAGTCTTGTGCACTAGTGGAAGTGTGTTGGTTTTCTGTGAATCGGATTGTGCAGGCCAGCCATGGGAGTAACAATAGCTCAAAGAATGCGAGCCATCCTACAGTGGACCTCTGGATTCGTAATCTAGCAACCATAAGTCCGCACAAGTGCATTTCTGGAGCCGGCCGCTGGTGGCCGAGCGGTTGTAGGCGCTTCAGTCTGGAACCGCGCGATCGCTACGGTCGCAGGTTCGAATCCTGCCTCGGGCATGGATGTGTATGATGTCCTTAGGTTAGTTAGGTTTAATTAGTTCTCAGTTCTAGGGGACTGATGACCTGAGATGTGAAGTCCCATAGTGCTCAGAGCCATTTTTGAACATTCCTGGAATCTTACAACACTTTGACCATTGAAGGTGCCTTGTACTCGTACCGCAGCTATGCAACCTATGTATACTATCAAACAACAGAGTCGCAGTATCAATTAAATCGTGGACTGAGATGAAAGCAACATTGTCTCACTAGACAACACCATAATGGAGATGGTGACTCTTGCCTTCCTCTGACACCTGTACCAAAAGAGTATAGGATCAAGGGCAAGCAGTTTCCGGAATACATGACTGTTGACACTTTTTATAAACTGGTGTCGGTGCAATGGGAAGGACACTGTAGGCTTGTTGTTAGAACAGGCCCCACTGCCCAAAATGAGAAACTGTTCACTTTAGTCTCTATGGGTGTCCCATTCCTCTGGAGCTTCACTGCTGCGGACTTTAACGAGTGTCTATAGGCGAAGTGTGAACGGATGTCCTGTTCTCTTCATGCAAAAAGTACATGAAACGGAACGACGACGTTGCGATACACATAATTATATTAAAAGAAATTAAATTGTGATCTCAGATTCCCATTTCATTTACTGGTGCATCGTATTTCCATTACGGTAAGCATACTCAATGCTTTCAGAAACGATGAACCAATAACAGTTATCTGAGATCACAGCTGACTTTCTTTTGGTTTCACTAGACAATTATTCGAAGGTCATCTGAGTATAACATAATATATATTTCAGAATTGTCTTAAAAACATGTTCCTTATCATTTCACTCGCACGAACGTTGTCTGCATTCTTCCAAATTTCGTAAATTTAACTAAATTATTTAAGCAGACTTCTACAGAGAAACGTATTCACATTCCCCTTTTGAGGTCGGGACCTACAGTAGCAAAATCACATGTAACAGTCTAAGTATCACCAACACACGATGAGCCGCACTGGGTGGAAACTGTTTACAACCCGAAAACTAACTCACTGGTGTTTCATTCTGACCATAGGCCCATAATTATTATCAACTTTCAGATAATGAACAAAATTGAGGTTTTATGTTACTTACCATTCACACCACTGTAGAACTTCGTGGAAATGTGTCAGCTTTGTTCTCTCCTACCTGAAACAAGAAATTCAGAACATTAGAAAGAAAAAAAAACAACCTAGAAATAAAAGAAAACACACACACACACACACACACACACACACACACACACACACACACACACACACACACAGAGAGAGAGAGAGAGAGAGAGAGAGAGAGAGAGCTGTCTCTCCTGTCGTTCCCTGCATGCCGCCTGGAGAAAATGCAGCCTGAATACTACTGAGTATTTTCTTTAGTCAGTGTCGCATAGATTTAATGCACTGACAAATTCACTTTCAAAACTCAAGTATGCTACCTCAGGAATACAATAACGCTTATTCACGTACATGTTTCTTCAACCAGAAGTATGGTCTGAGTTCTGCCCACATTTACTAGTCCTGGCCCTACTGAACCTTTTCCTTTGCCTTCCATAACCTCTGAACTGTCTTCCCCAGCCAGTTACAAGGGCAAGAAGCACATACGATCGCTTCTACGGAAAGCACACAGTCGACGGCTGTTTATTGGAAGAATACTGAACAAGAAAGCGCCTATTCACTGGAGTGCAAAACTTAAATGCGAAAGTAAATTTAGCATGACGTGTCGCTGCCAGCTAACTTAGTTCGATGAAACTTGGATCATACACAACAAGAACTGCTACATACACAACAGAAGATAACTGAAAGAAATATGAAAACAGTCGAAAAGAAATGACACTTTTATTCGATGACAATAATTTCACTGAAGTCACCGCCACTCATGATGGTCCCCTGGACATTACAAAGGCGGGACATGGTTCTTAACAGGATGTGAGACCACCACGGACAGCGGCAGACGCTCTGCTACATGCTCCCATGCTGGACACAAATTCGGTAAGCAATCCTTGTAGTAGGGCTTTCCATTCCTCCACCAACGCGGTCGATAACGGCAGGATAGTCTTTGCTCGTACGACACACTCTTGAATAGTGCGTGAGTGTTTGGGTTAAGCGTAAACGTCGAAGCAATTTAGAGGAGTGCTGCTAGATTTGTTACCGGTCGATTGAAGAATCATGAGAGCCTTACGGTAATGCTGAATCCTCGAGATTCATATTTCCACAAACGGAGGCAGATGGTCTTTGACGAAACGTTATGTACAGAGGCAAATTCAGACAATCATTTTTCCCTCGTTCAATTTGCGGTAGAACAGGAGGGAGAATGACTTGCTAAGATACAAAGTGACTTAAGCCACGCAATGTGACCTGCGCAGTATGTACCCTTAAAAGTAAATTTTAGCGTAAGCTCGTAACCACGAAGCTTAGCATATCCGACATTCACAATACACATCAGAATTGAATTAGAAAAATAAAAAAGAAACGATAAGTGACGGGAGAATTACAGAATGACCGACGACTGAATCGAGAACTTTAGGATTCGTAGTGAGACACTTACCCACTGGAACTGATCTATAATAAACAATTTGCCTACACAAGCAGCTTTCTTTCTATTGAATGTATGCTGGATTACTGTTTTGTTTGCTGCTGTATCGATGCCCTACTGCAGAAATCCGAAAAAAACGTAACAGGTTCCACTAGAAGGTAAGATGGCGACAGTCTTCCGTCTGTTTTCAGAACTTGTAACTTAACGACGCATGCAGCAAGATGGCCTGGACAACCTAAAATAAAAACGAAAAAATCCAAGGAAAAAGAAAACTAATCAACGGGAATGCGACGCCATCAGTCGTGGCGCAGTCCGATAGCGGCGCTTTCACAAATATCAGATTTGCGCACGGAGCGGTGGCGCATGACGCAACAACCCCGGTAATTAATGCCGCGGAAAGATGCCAGCTCGGAATGCCAGCTTTGAATAATATTTGTCTCCACAGAATAGCGAGGCGCGATCGATGGTTGTATTGTGCGCCTACATTCGACGAGCTGATTCAATCTCGCCTTAATATATGTATCTATTTGTAATCCAGCTTGCGCGGTTCTATCAGGTACGGGGAGAGAGAGAGAGAGAGAGAGAGAGAGAGAGAGAGAGAGAGAGAGAGAGAGGGGGGGGGGGGGGATGGTAGTGGGAGGGAGTGTAGGACTGCTTCCATTGTGTGTCCAGCTGATGCGATGTGCGGTCGGCCATCGTTCGCGTCCGAATACAAACTTTCCCATATTGCTAGTTGCTTCCCAAAATCAACATTACCATCTAGTGTTAAGATAGGCATCCATCTCGTATCCTGAAGTACTCATACGAACTTTAATAAGGCTATAAAAACCTGAATTTTATCTGCTTCTCGCTGCGTTTTCCTGCGCACGTACAGTTTTATCGTTAACTACTGGGCGCCAGTGGCTGTCATTCTCCGACACTGCTGTCTAAAACAGCTTCTGCCTGGAAACTGATGGTGTAAATCGCATTTACCTGAAGACTGCATATGTAGTAATCGACTCTGACAAAAATTAATTGTTATGTATTTATTTTATTCAGCGTATGACCGACACGGTATAACCAAGTACTCAAAACAACACGAGTAAATTATAAACGTAAGATGCGAAGATGGGTTGCAGCTATCTACTCAGGCCATATGTTGATAGGAAGAACTCCATTGCGTCACAAAGGTCTGTTCTCGGCTGACATACTTCGACAAGATGATAGTCGCAGTGTGGTGCTGGATTTTTACCCACTTGTGTAGATTTTCTGCACAAGTAGTGTACTATGTGATGTCTTTTTAAACTTTTCCATATCTAACGAGGACGCTCAAAATCACTGGGCATTTCTGAGGGATGAATTAGATCACGTAGATACACGGAACTTTCCCATTCCACAACACCAACCATTTGCAACTGAGACTGAAGCTGTCGCCAACGAGCTGTTGAACAAGAGGCCAGGGTGGGTTTCGAGATCGTGGACGATTTCTTGCCAGTCGTGTTATACTCTGATGGAAAGGCATTTCAGGATTGTTCATGATTTTCTTGTATTCCTTTGTGAGTGCTTAATGTTTGCTTAGAGGGTATGGAGCTATGTGGCTGAATGTTGACAGCCAATACAGTAGAGTAGACTTAATGCACCCAGTAACCATCCTCAAATGGTTCAAATGGCTCTGAGCACTATGGGACTCTACATCTGAGGTCATCAGTCCCCTAGAACTTAGAACTACTTAAACCTAACTAACCTAAGGACATCACACACATCGATGCCCGAGGCAGGATTCGAACCTGCGACCGTAGCGGTCGCTCGGTTCCAGACTGTAGCGCCTAGAACCGCACGGCCACTCCGGCCGGCTAACCATCCTCACTCCCATACGTAATGGGAAGTCTATAATTTTAGACTCAGCACTGTCAACAAGACTGTTGCGCAGTAGGTGGATACGGAGTATACCAGGCTTAGTGCTGAAGTTCGTCGCGTGATTGAGCACTGCATTATTAACACTTTGCCGTCCGCACGTCTCGTACAAATACGTAAATAAATACAAAATTTGTTTGCTTCATATATTTGTATATTTGCATTGTCTTTGGTACTTAGTATTTCTCTTTCATATGATATCCAGCAAAACAGTCTCCAAGATATAACGCAACTCCACAAGACTTGCACATTAACTCTGTTGTTGTTCTTCTTTGTTTTTGGAACATACACAGCAGTTTCTTCGTTTTCGTTTATTCTTTTCGGAAATAAGTATTAGTTGGTGTTGCTTTATGTGACCGGAATGTCTGTCAAACGGATCATGATGAAACGTACGCGATGTAGTGGCAGCCTCCAAGTTTTGATCAGAAGCAGGTACATGATATTTTATCCACGAATCAGAAACTTTCAATAAAAAATCGTGAAGTCGGAGTCTTTTGCGTTCTGTATTGAAATATTGACATTTACAGAACGCATTAAATAATGCGCAATTGAAGAGGTACATGCATACCTTTTTTGACCATTTTATAGTTTTTCTGTGTATAGGGTAAAACTCAAATACTGATATGACCCATCCACTCCTTTCAGGTATTTGTTGCAGTCTAATACAATTTCAGTTTTTTTTTAAATTTTGTAATTGGTTTCTCTATTTTTCTTTGAGTGTCGGTCAAAGTGGCATTATGTACTGTAGAGATCATTCGTATCGTTTTAGTTTCTGAAGCTCTCCATACCTGTGCGAGTACTTCACCTTTCCGTTGACGACAAGCTTCAAACACATTGACTTTTGCGCGCATTAATTTTTCCGGAAATCCTCTATTTTGCCTTATCGTTCCACAAACTCGAATTTTCTTCTTAAGTAACTTCTCTGCAAGTTCCTCACTGTTCTAATAATTATCCATGTAGAGGTGATGCCACTTTCCGTATAAAGATGTCAATAGTTCCATCACTGTTTTGCTAAAGGCTGTCAAGCGCCGGAATATATCTTGAATGAGGAAATGTATCCCGTACTCGAATCACACAGCATCCGAATGAGTATGCAATATTTCGTGATTTTCGACGGATTGTAAACTTTAAAATTTAACCGTCCCCGGCACGGTATCATTCCTTCATCAATTAACAATTAAGATGTTTTGACTGAAAGTTTCTTTAATCTTTTTGGAAAAATGATCAATTACGAATTGCACTTTGAAAATCTGGTCGGCATTATCCAGTTGTTGTCGGAAAAATGTGAAAATGATAATATTTCTCTGAATCGATAGCGGGGCATAGTTTTGCGAGATATCGGCGTGTGTGTCAATGGATTCGTTGACAAATAATCATATATCCTTGCTTTTTTTACAATTCCCATAAGGATAGCAAGCCCAAACCATTTTCTAAGTTCCGGTCCCGTACCGTCGACAAATTAGGCATTTTTGCTATCCAGTTTGGTTCTCTTGCAATTTTGATTGTAGTACTTGTTGGTTTCGTTGCTAATATATTCAAATAGATCGTTCCCAGTATATAATTCTACAATATCCTCGACGCTCTGTGTATCTTCGAGAAATATCTTTGGACCCGGAGATCCTTCAAATTTATTATTGGTCCTCGGTAAATCAAAGTCTGATCACTGTGCACTGTCTTCTTCGTCTGATTCATCCGAATCAGTTGGCAACCGTAGCGTTCGCCGAATTCTTCTTGGAAGTATTTCACTATCTTCCGACGATTCTGTTTCACTTTCAGTTTTTTGATAACCAATATCTTCTTCCTAATCGGCCAAGTCGTCCGGAACGTCAGATAAGACGCCCGCGCATTCATCGTAAATAATCATATCGTCTCTTTCGTCTGCCACGATGAAAGGGCACAAATACTTATAAAAACAAAACAAAATTATTGATGTGTTTAACTTACTGTTGCCTAAACAAAACACCAACAGAATGCAAAAGATACTAAAGTGCTATCGCCGGCCACTGCGCGGTACTATGCTCACGACACCACTGTGGTGTCGCCGGACGGCAGTGTTAAGAGAGTGAGTTTCAGTTGACAAATGGCATCCCTTTTAAATGCCCGAGCTGTCGCCTATAAACTTCATTGGTTGACATTCTTCAACAAGTAAAGCCTATTTGAAAACTGTTGTAAGAATATAAATTACGTAAGATTTTTTAGCGAAGGGAAGGAAGCGTCTGTCGTCTCAGCACGAGCTTAGCAGCGGAACGATGGGAAGAAATTTGCATTGGTCATGTTGAAGGACTTACTCTGCTGTAAGCTTTAGGTTGTTCACAAAAATCAAGAACTATCTAAATCAGGGTAGCCAGAAGTGAAACTTACCTCTGGCGAAAGCGTGTCTAGTATCTTCACTCCTGAGGCATTTCATTTGGTGCTACTCTTAGTTGAAATTATATCAGGATTTCAATTTACTTAATCCGAAATAGTTACTAAGTCGCATTTTACCCAGGGAACTACTACATCAGATCAGTCATCACAAGCGTTGTTGCTACCCTCTCAATCCATCATTCTGAACACGCACCTGAAATGGTCTGTCTACTTTGCCCGTAGTTCAGTGGGATCACCGAACACACACTTGCCCGTTGTTAGTGTTCAATGATCTTGGCTGTCCATATTTCCTCATTTGACTGCACCTGCCGTTTTTCTTCATTTTTCCGCTTGGTTCTGGGGAAGTATACACCTGCTGATATTTCGTTTTCAACGTATCGACGTTAAAAATTTTACGAGCCTGTTGAATACCATAAGAAAGCACTAACCGTCGTGCAGTGGCTTTAGCGCAACCAGCAAAGGCAGTCGACAAGTAATCTCCCCGTACTGTGTTCCAGGCTGGTCTTTATTTTTTTTTTTCGCCCACCAAACACTTTTATCGCTACGACGACTCATTTTCCTTCAGGGATAAATAAATAATTATTATGCCTCTGCTGAGCGATCTTTTGGCAGTGACGTCGACATGCTGTACTTGTCCAAAAAAGCTGGCGGCAGAGAACACTTGCAAGTGAGGATGACAATGGAAGAAGACAAGCACGCACTGGCAGTCGTGAAGAAGACAGTAAAGAATCAGCTCCGATTGAAGTGAACAACAGAAAGCTTCTCCAGGTACAACGAACCAAATATCAGTACCGGAAAGCTGGGCTCCAATGGCAAAGTGACAGCCTGCACAATAAAGCACTGTGTGGGTAGATTTTTGACAATGTTAAAGACGAAGTAGATAAAGAAAAGACTTGTTTTGCATGACCAACGGAAGCCTAAAGAAGGAAACTGTAGCACTGATTTCTGCTGCATAGAAACAAGCCACCAGAAGTAAAGTTGTCAATCAAGAAAGCAGAAGACCCAAAGAGTAGACTCCAGAAAGAAATTGATGAAACAGTTGACCATATCTTGAGGTGTTGCAAAAAGATTGCTCAGACTAATCAGAAGCAGAGGCACAGTGGTGCAGCATCAATTATCCCCTGGAACGTATCGCAGTTACCATATGACGGTGGCAAGGAACTGGTGGGATCACAAGCCAGAAATACTTGTCGAAAACGAACATTCAACATTACAATGAGATTTCCGACATCAGATGGATCGATAGATGGAACGCAATATATCGGACATTACAACTGTGGAGCTAATGAAACTATGGATCATTTACATTGCCATTCTATTATCATTATTCATTGGTTTCAATCCCTCGCTACACTTGAAACTGGGAACGAGAAAAGAGAACTGGCGGCTCCAGGGTTTCTCTGGCTTCCAGGGAACAACATCGTCGTCGGTTGACGATTCTTTCGTATAATTTACAAACACCATTCGTTAGAGGGGTTGGTCGATAATTAGTCAAAATTGGAGGGTCTTTTCCCGGTCTCAGGATAGGAATAATAATAATAATAATAATAATAATAATAATAATAATAATGCGTCATTCCTGTTGTCTGCTTTCGAAATTTCTTTGTAGGTGGCTTTTAGAAGAGACTAATGTTGTTCACGTTCAGCTGGTCGCTGCATTGAGAGAGATACAATGATAGGAAAGTGGCCGCTATCGCAGAGATCACCATGGACATAGCACTGGATCAAGAATAAGATGCCAAGGCTGCTGACTATAAGATACATGTTCAATGAGCCGTACTGAGACGTGTTGCAGCTCCATAGTTATAAGCAAAGTTCCAATTCTGAATTTGATTGTTCTATTACTTGGTCCCTGCTAGATACGGTTTCAATGCCCCATAGAGGATTGTGGACACTGGGAGCAAGAGTGGAGGCAGCTGTTCTACCAGCTCCCCCAGTTCGTGATGCGGTATAAATTTCTCTGGGGGGTAGACAGACATTACATACTCTTACCTCAACTGACAAGTAGACACGAACAGTCACAATTTGTAACACTCCTCCAGACGCCCCCTAATATTAACGGGATTTTTATAACAGAATTTGAAATTTTTAATATATGGAAATTGGGTATCTCAGAACCAAGCCTCCTGAACTGCCATGCAAACTGCAGAGCTGATGGGGCTTCGCCAGGTGGCGATGCCATTAGAGTCCCACCGAAAGAACGTCAAAATGAGATCTGAGAAAGCAGCGAAGGGAAACTGAAGTACGATGCTGCTGAGTTGAGTTCCACCTAAAAGTGTGATTCTTAATCGGTATTCATAAGGTCGACCTCTCTGACGGGTGGGGGGGGGGGGGGGGGGCTGGACCGACTGGAGCAGCAGAATTTGGTTTAACTTCTAATTTTTCCTTCTTTTCTCTGTTTAGTTTCGGTTCGTATGAAAATTTTCGTGGCTTGACTTCTGGTTCAGTCAGCCACTGATTGGTCTTTTTCGTCCTTTGAGTGAGACACATTGGCAGGTTTGGAGCCTAGGGAGCTGATGTCCTCTCAAACAACTGAAAAATAGGCACTTACCTGTGACTAGGGCCAGGAGTTTCTCTAGATGTTGATTTTGATAAAATGTTTGCGAAGTTCGACGTCATATCGAATATAGTGCAAACTTTTTGTTAGCATCTTGGTAAGACAGGCGATCAAATTTTTTTATATCCCTGGTCCTTCTTCTCCCTCCTGAAAACTGAACACGACAGCGAACGAGGGGGAGATTCTGGGCAACTTATATATCTGGGGAACTGTTCACATGTGTCCACACCTCTGCCACCTATAACACCTCACATGAGGAAAAAACTAAGGCTTCACATCACACCCACAAAACATGACTTAACTTACTCAGTAAAACATGCCATTGAAGACTAGGATGAAAGCTGCAGTATCTACACTATTATCCATAGGTCTTCTCTGGATGCAACGAACAAAATGGACTCCACACCGCTCTAGCAGACCATTCTTCATCTGTTTATAGCATTACGTCTACATGGAAGTTGACACCTCGAGTCCTGTTGACATCGTTATGAGGGGAGATGGTAACTGGTTCGTCTCCGATCTTGTCACAAGTCTGAAGTGTCTGCGATCAGTTAGCATTCAAAGTTTTGATGCACAAAGATCCATTTCTCATTTACTTTATTGGAACAACTTCTCTGGACCTATCCTCAATAATTTCAACGTAAAACAGTTGCTCACTGTTGCAAACGATTCTCCGTCAGTTCTGGAGCATATGAAGAACTGAGTAAACTGTCCACCTTCATTTATCCTTGTCTCATTCTCAAGCCAATGCGTAGCCAAAGATGGAAACGCCACGAGGTTGTAAGCCTATGCATTAAAATCTTGGTTTCTATCTGCTGAGAGGGTCGTGTTGATATAGCCACCGGTATGGGTAAGTTTGATCTGTTTCAATGAGGATCTCCCACCCTGATGCCAGACACTGCGATCGAAGGCCGTACCCAGGGCGTCACTTCGCCTCAGCAAAGGCTACCTGGCACAGTCATCGTTGCCCGGAATCATGGTACTCCGCACTGGACAGCCGCCTACTCCTCGAAATACATGGGGAGGTTACAGCACAATGCATCAGCAGAGCGATCCTTGCCTTGTCAGGAGGCTACAACCGTGACTGTACATGACGACGCTCCCACGACGGACTGGATACCACACCGTACGCTCGTATTTTTGGTGCGAACGTACAGTCGCCGTGATAGTTGGTGCAGAAGATCACAGCGGAATATGGATAGATTTTGCACCACGAAAGGTGTCGCTCCAACGGTCTGCACATTGAGAAATTTAATGACGTGGAGGTCAAACCTTAAAAGATAACCAGAAGTGAGTCAGAGAGGCTGTGAAATGCGCTACAAGTGACCAGTGCCATAATAACAACAGAATCCTCAACGTTAAAGTATGGCGGTCAAGGAATAACCGCAGGTCTATTCAAGCCTCCGACACCGCGGGGATGGGGTTGGGGAGGCGGGGGAGGAGGGAGCGCGCGTCGTCATCCTAGATGGCAGCAGCAGAATTCACGGGTAAGAATTTGAAAAACTTGCCAGATACGAGAAGCCGACAAGCTAACTCGGCGACTCTGAATTAAACCAGTGAAAGTGATCCCAGCGGTTGTCAGCACACCGGAAACAATGACAAAAGATATTAGCGGACCCTGAAAACCACTGACATTGATAAAATATCCATCTGCCAACTACAAAAAGCCACATTACTTGAATGTGCACGAATTATCCGCTGATGCATCACGCAGTCCTAGATGCTTGAGAAATGTTCGACTACTCATAAAATGCGAAATACAGTTTAGTGAATTTATTTGCTGTGTTCACTGTTAACAACAGGGACAAAAAGAAGTTCAGAAAAAAAATGATGAACGAAAATTTCACGTATTTCAACAAACAAACGAGTATCAAAACTGTCAACTGACTCACTACCAGCGAGAGTAGAAGGACGTTTTCCTTACCGGATTACAGGTCTCTTCGGACCTGGAACTGTGTAGAAATATTTTGCAGTCAGTTCACAAACTTCGATAAGAGTATACATTTCAACGCTGATCCCAGGGTGAACATTCCGGTGGTATACTCGTCAGAGCGCACGCAGTTCTGGCAAACTGCTACTATCATGCCGCCTTAGTCGGTTGTGCGAACGCCGATGCTCGACTGCGGGCGCTCTCCTACTGTATTCAACAGGCTCATGAAACTTTGAAGCTCGTTTTCTCAAAAACGCCGGTTAAGAGCGTCGTACTATATCAGCATTTGTTACTCTCTTACCTTACACTTTTTTTTAGCAGATTTATCACAAACTTGTTTCATTGTTTTGATTATGTTATATACATTTGACGCGTCTCATGATGTATCCTGCTCTTGTATATCGACTTCACTGCGCGATCTGAGTTTTGACGACATTAATTTTTTTATTAAAAATGTTTATTTACGACTCAAGCTACGTTACTAAGCTCATCAACTTCTATATGGACCTAGACCAATCACAAATTTGTCTTGTTCCGTTAATGGAGTACGGCTAATTTTTAGATTGGCTAGAGCGTAGCTTGAGGCCCCACTTAGCCCGCACCACGTTCGATGACGTAAGCACGTGGCACGTGGTACCCGCATGAAGACACGCGACCTACCGTCTGCTTTAGAATATGGACGACACAGGGCCACATGGCTCGCAAATCGAAGTTACATGAAAAGAAGAAGCTGCATAATTTTATAACATCCTCAACATTTCGTGGTCTTTAGTGGATCAATTTTAATTCGGTATTCATGTGAATGATTTCCCTTTAATTATCGTTTTCCATCAAGACAAGCACGACTTAAGACCCTTACTTAAGACCCTTTTGGCCTCCGGCCAAGCCTCAAAACAATTTATGTTCATGCTGTTTAGTAAAACTGCATGGTATAGTATGGATACCAGAAGACGTAAGATATCTTTGTTAAAATTCTGTGGCGTTTCTGAATCTCCTATTAAAGTGGATCACTTGTAATTAAATCCTGAAACGAAAGATCATTTAAAATTCAAGGATTCAAGAATTTTCAATACTGCTAAAACAGTACAAACATTAAAATTTGTTAAACTGAATTGTCATCATACGCAAATATATAGTGTTCCTTTCAAACCAGCTACACTTTAAACGCCAGGGGGAAAAAAACTACAGTAGATATGATAATGAAATTGCAGCATGTACTAGAGCATCTCAAAGAGTTTATATTACCGCGTCAGACGTGTCAACTATTGCCGCCAGAGCACAGCTAGATCGCATGAGGTGAAACTGGCGACTCCACAGCAGCGCGTGCAAGCCGTAGTGTGGTTTGCAGAAACAAAATCGCCTACTGCTGTGAAAACAATTAAAAAATGGGTTCATCAGTTTCTGGCAACTGAGAGTGTTCTGAAAAACTCTGGCGGTGCACATCGTAGTGTTTTAGAAGAGACAGTGGAGGACATCAGATAAGCGTTTCTCAGAAGTGCAGCTACGTTAATTCAGTAGGCATTTAGGCAACTCAATGTACCTCGAGCAACATTGCATCGTGTAGTGCACCAACATCATCAGTTATATGTAAAGTGCAAATTTGCAACATCTGATGCCGAACGACAAACCATGCCGACAACCATTTGCTACGAACATGGTGCAGCGTATTGACATGAATGCTGGCTTTCTGGAAAGATGTTTATTTTCAGATGACGCAACCTTCCATGTATCAGGAACAGCTAATCAGCAGAATATTCTTATTTGGGCCTCGCAATATCTGCATGCAATCACTGACCATTTTAGTGACAGCCCTGAGCTGAATGCCTGATGCGGGTTAACGAGCTGCAGGATTTTTGGACCGTTCTTCTTCGCAGAAAACACAGTGAATGGGTCAGTGAACCTAGACATGCTGGAGCAGTCCATATACCCTCAGATACAAACAAGATTTGAAACCCATCATCATCTTTCAATAACATGGAGCTCCGCCTTATTGGTCAACGGCTCTTCGCAACTTTCTCGATACGAAATTTCCCAATAGCTGGACCTTACGCGGAGTACGTACTGCCTGGCCACCACGTTGCCCCAACATTATCTCGCTGGATTTCTTCTTCTGTAGATTTGTGAAGCACCTCGTGTATGCGACTAAAGTGGACGATATTCCTATCTTAAGACGCCGTATCACTGATGTGATTCCTACAATGACAAAGGACATGTTACGAAGAACACAGCAAGAAAATTTTGCAATATGTTTCTCTTTCAACATTCCCTTTACAGTTTCGTTTGTATACCACTCCATTAAACACCCATGTTCCGTGTGAGAGAGTTCTTACGCATCCCTGCAAACGACAGTGAACTGACACCTATTTCATCAAGTATTACAAGCAGTGCTCACGCTAACTAGCGACAGAAGAAATAAATCATTTGAATGCATTTGCTAATGTATCTGATTGGTACCACAGTCCTATATTCTTTATGAAGTTACAACGTTTTCGTCAGACGACCGTCGGTATATATTGTTGAATTTTATTCAAAATCGATACCGGCGAAGGACCTGTACGAAATCTGACATAGTCTTCATGTGTCTTGGCACAAGTGTTCCAATCTCAAATCACTCCCCAAACTCACAATCCACGTCGGTACCCACGACCTTTGAATTGAGCACAGCAGGTGTCCTAGCGGCGTTGTACGACCTCAGTTCGAGTGGGAGTGCGCTTCCGTTAGTTGGTCTATTGTGTGCAGTAACATTATGGTATCATTTAAGATTATAGCACAAGTGTCAAGACCCTTCAAAATCAATTAAAAATAGTTTACGTTCCAAAATTCACTGATCAGTAATATTTGACGTCACCTCCTTAGTAGTTTTATTTTATCCCTGCTGGATCTTATTGAATCCCGTTACTGTTATTCGATGAAAAATTGTTAAGGAAGAACGCAACTAGCCACAAATACTTTTAAGAAGGTTTATTTACTGCCATGACCGGCTTTTGCCGATTACACACATCTTCAAACTACTGGTCTTGTATCATTTAGTATTGTCAGAATCGTCAGCAGCATGTCACTCCCTCCTGTGATGTTCAAGCATATTCAAGTAGTTAGCGCCACTTTCGCGCTGTATGGACGACTTGTATAATATAAAGTGCGTCAGTGTGCATGTAATTGAAAATGTACAAAATGAGTGACTTACGCTCACTTATATTTGCTCTAGTGAACGGGCTTTTATCTCGTTTTCCACATTACGCTTTCATGGAAGGAAGCACAGAGTAGTTAGATGTAAACAACACGCACATATTACACAATAAACTGTGGCACACGAACATTTCACCATATTCTTCATGGCAGTTCCGACTTGTGGCTTAATTTCATATCGATTATCGAAGCAAAGTCGATCGCGACACCCAACAACAAACATTGATCCTAACCTACATTTATATCGGGGCGACCAAACAGCTTCCGTTCGGAGGCCGTACACTCCAGAGTCAGGCAAAATCGCCACGAGTATCGACGCAATCATCCCGCTGAGGCATCAGGTTAAAGACACCTGTTTCGTAAAACACCGTGTCCTGCCGCGTAAAGAAGTCCGTAACTGCTTACTGCACATTCTCGTCCAACAGGAATCGTCGACACTTCAAGTATTTTTTTAAGGGACTGAAGGTTAATCGCATGGGGAGGGGGACGGATCAGAACCATAGGGTGGGTGGTAGGGTATCTCGAACTTGAGTTGGCGTAATGGATGAGGCTGGCCTCCCAGGTCTACTGGCGTCTTGTGTCGAATCGCAACCAGGACAGAACTTGGCGCACCATTCCACAGTAGTGGTTGTCGACAGATATGCTACCCCATACACATTTTGCATTCTCCAGTGGATGTCTACCGATCTTTGTCCTTCGGCAGCTAAAAAAATAATAACTGCACGTTGCTCAGGTTTTGACGCGTTTGATAATAACGTCGTCACAGTTCACATTTCCCCATTTAAGGCACGCACGTCGGAAAGGCTCGATCCAACTCTGATCCACTGCCTACATGTCGATGTTTATATACCCACATCGAAGTCGCGTTACGATGCATTTACGCTGCAGCAACGCACTCAAACGGAAACTTTTTGATAAGAAATTTTAGGATATCTGCACGAAACCCAAATTTCGTATGTTGAAACGACTTAAGATCATCATCCCATACCATGAACTGAAGATCTATAACAACTGAAGACCGTAACAATATAACGGGTTTCATAGGAGACCTACCCATTTGCCTAATTCCAAAATTATATCACGTATTAACAAAAGAAGCTAATGTGCATTATTAAATTTCAATTAAACGACATTTTTGTGAAATAACTTTCATTCAATTGATGCTAGAGGACAAAAGATAATGTTTTACACATACAGGTGTAGCCCAGACGCATCAGCTCAATGAATATTAGTAAAATATTAACTATAATATTAAATTCTCGATAACTCTTGAAATATCACAGGCTCGTAAAAACCAAGACTAGTTTTGGAATCAACACGAAAATTCCCTTAAAATAGGACACTACAAATCAAGTCCCAGGTTTTAAATTTCGTATATAGTAGCTTTATTTTATTTTGCTAAGGTGTCAGAAAGGTTTATGAAAATAATAGCGGTGAAGTACAGCTGCTACAACATTAATACACACTCAAACTAATTAATATAGATAGGAAAACTATTTTAAGCTAGTACTCATGTAACAGCGCTAGTCTTCTGGCATTGTAACTCTTGGGAGACTGATGTCTATAAATAGATTGGAGAGAGACGCCAAAAGGCAATTCAGAGTGAGTTATTGATGTGGTAGGTCGTGATGATCTTCAATACTTTCAATTTCTGTGAATACTATCCAAACTAGGTTGCTAACAGTGCAAAAATATGTCCACAATGTCTATTGTCACAGCGAAATTCTTTTGTGAGTTACGTTTACAAACTAAATATTGTGGTTTGAAGACACGTTATGACTTATTAGTATTTACATGAAATTTGCATAGGAAAACCTGACACCAAAGTGAACTCTGGAACCAGAAATATAGAATTTACAGCCACTGAAATTTACCACATGACACTGACGAAATAGAAAAGTTAGATTTGCCGTTTCACTGAATGGAGACTCAATATGTTTTTATCGACCCCAAGCACAGAAAACTTCGAACATACTTCATACGTAATGATTTTGATTAGAAACAGATTATTCACCAAGCAAAAATATTTCGTGACTTGCGAAGATCCATCTACCTAACGTTCAGCTTAGATTGTGAGTGGAAAGTGTACAGTAACAAATAACAAAGACATCGTATCTACACGACTAGTCTTATAAGTACTACACGGCCAACTGTCTTAACAGACAATGTAATAAAACAAGTGTAGTTATCTGAACATGGGCATAAGAGGTCCAAATGGATCATTACAGTAAAATAAAGTTTTTTAAAAGTATTTGTGGCTGGTTGTGTTCACCCTTGACAATTCTTAATCCCTTACAGTTATCTGACGATCTGACGAAAATATTGTCATTTCGAAAACTAATTGTACCAGTAGTTGTCAGAGCAGTATTTAAGATTAACTCCCCCCCTCTGCCACTGTCAGCAGCCGTGGCTTTTGTTCATTATTGGTTCAAATGGCTCTGAGCACTATGGGACTTAACTTCTGAGGTCATCAGTCCCCTAGAACTTAGAACTACTTAAACCTAACTAACCTAAGGACATCACACACATCCATGCCCAAGGCAGGATTCGAACCTGCGACCGTAGCGGTCGCGCGGTTCCAGACTGTAGCGCCTAGAACCGCTCGGCCACCCCAGCCGGCTGTTCATTATTAGAAAATTTAAGTAAACGTGCTTCTTAGTAACCTGTAAATGCGCTATCTGATCGAAAGTATCGGTACACCCCTACATAATACAGAATTGACCACTAGATGTCAATGGAGAGCGCCCAGACAGTACAGAAGTAGGTGGGGAGTATTGTCCACCGAAATAAGGAGTACCAACAAATTATTATTTTCCATCTTACTTTTTTATTTCTAAATGTTTACCTTAAATAGCTTGTACCAATAAATTGTTTCTTAATTTCTATTTATTATTTCTAATCTCTATTTTAATTTTTATATTTTTACTTTCTACTTTTTAAATATTTTCCTTTGCTGTCCTTTATTGTCCGTAGTGACAGCAGTATGGGTTGCTCAAGAGAACTAAGTGACTACCAACGAGAACTAGTCAGTGGATGTCACAAGAGTAACGAATCAATTAGGAACGTTTCAACCCTTCTGAAGCTACCCGTGTCCATTGTTCATGATGTGATATGAAATGGACGAGCACGTTAAGGACAGTAGTAGCGATGATAAACGGTCGTGTATTGGGGCAATTTTAGGAAAGTGTGACTATCTGTAAAGGAGACCGCGTAAAGAACACCAGTGTGACCCGCTCTTGAGTACTGTTCGACTGTTTTGGAATCTCCACCACGTCGGATTAGAGGAAGAGATCGAGGCAATTCATGTGCGGGCGTATTCTTTAGCGCACTGTACAAGGTACCCTCCGTCACGCACCATATGGTGGTTATGGAATATGGATGTAGATGTAAATGCTGATGTTGATATGATTGTGAAGTGAAAACGTGAGGGACACCCACAGGTATACTGGTATACTAATATCAAACACAGGACCGTCGAGCATTGCGGAGGGTGGTTTCCAAAAACTCGCACAAAATCAGCTGAAGGAGTCACTCTTGAGTTCTTAAGTGCGACCTACAGCTCAACACATGTCTGTGCGCTGCGACTGAAAAAGAGCAGGACACAAAGGTATACCAGCTTCTCAAGAGCCACACATTTCCGCGCTCAGTGCTAAGCGAAGTCTGAAGTGTTGTAAAGAGCGACTCCACTGTACAGTAAACGAGTGATATGGAGTGATAGATCACACTATACTCTGTGGCAATCCTATGAGAGAGTCTGGGTTTGTCGAATTTCCGGAGGACGTTAACTGTTAGCTGCCATCATGCATTGTACCAACAGTGAAGTACGGAGAAGATGGCCCGGTATGGGTGTGATTTTTGTGTTTAGGTTGTGGTCCCCTTATTGTCATAGAACAACATCTGTGAGGTAATGGTTGGCAGACAATAACTTTCCTGAAATGGACTTGCCTGCCCAGAGAGTTGACCTGAACCTAATGGAACATCTTTGGGATGAGTCAGAATGTCGATTTCAATGCAGATCGTCCAACATAACAAAGTTCTTTGATTTCGACCCTTGAGAAGAAATGGTCTGCCTCCTCCACAGATATTCACACACGGTACTGACAGTGCGCGAGACATCATAAAGGCGATCGGTGGCCACATCCCGTATCAATGTCCAATGCGAATACTTCCGATTATGTCTGCAAACTAATTCGTTCCACATCATTTCCACAAAATGTTTACATATGACACACGGAGCACGCAACCAGGTGCTGCTAAAGGCGTTCCCCCAAGTCTTAGTTCGGAACTGCTGGTCTAGATGAAAAAGTGAAGCAGCCATTAGACCGAAAATATTGCGCAACCGTAGTTTTCCGATGCTCAGCGGTCGCTGTAAAGTAACTGTAGGGTTAGGCTCCTAGACCACCTTGAAGCCGCACGCTGTGGACACGCCGACAAGAGCAGGGGTGCAAGTTGCAGTCTGCCGCAAGAGCGAAGCCGCGGCAGGGAGGACTGGGCAGGGGCAGCGGCAGGGGAAGCGAGCGAGCGCGCGGCAGCGTGGCCGATAGCAACTCGGCCGCCGGCTGCCTGGTTGGTGGGCAGCAGCAGCAGCAGCAGCAGCAATAAAGAGTTCATTACGAGGGCAGATGCGGTATTGTGCTGCGGCTCGAGAGCTCTCGCAACTGGCGCCGCGCTCAGGGCTGTCCAGGGCCGCACCGTAGCGTGGCTGGCGCCGCTCGCCAGCGGCCGTCCTGTACACAGTCAACCGTCTACGTAGAGTTGCAATTGCTTCTCAAGTTCGTTCTTTATCGTCACTTATGGTGTTTTTGATCCACTGCCGGTATTTCATTTATTCACTTCACTGCTTATGTGCCAGTAGCAAATTAACGCTATCATCAATCCTAAAGGTGCACTGAACACCACAGTATTTTACTACAGAAATTTATATAAAATTCTGGAAAAAAATAGTATACCTTTTAGAGGTTTCCAGTTCACTCAAGATTTATTGTTGCAACAGTGTGTATGGCGTACATAAAATGATTAAATTTACGGATCAGTAGCACAAGCGGTTCCGAGGTACCAGGTGTCGTACCATGTTGAGACACCCATATTAGTAAGAGGTGTTGCGACTATGCAGGCGCTGACTCTGGCACCCAGTCGATCGTATACATGGCGAATACTGTCGTGGAACACCCTGTGCCGTGCCTTCTCGACCTGTTCACGTAGTTCTGTAACAATGGTTGGTTGACGAGTCGCTCGAGTGGCTTCTCCTCCTACCATCTCTCACACGTGCTTCATTGGACACAAGTTCTGAGGTCGTGCTGGCCAGTGAAGTTACGACACGTCTTGCAGAGCACTTGAGTTTCACGGGCATTGTGTGGGTGAGCATTATTCTGTTGGAACCATACATCACCTTCCTGTTGCAAGAACGGCAAAAGAAGGAGTTTAACAACATTATACACGAACCGAGCGCTGGGTAACGTCACCTACAGAACGAGGTTTGTACCTTATCGCAGCCCAGACCATAAGGTCTGGGGTGTCGTCATTGTGTCTTGGACGAATGCACTCTACGAGTCAGCGCTCACCAGGTCTACGTTGTACGTGCGAAAGACCACCACTTGCGTGCAGATCGAAACTGCTTTCATCGCTGAAAACCAATGCGCGCCATTCCATCTTCCATGTGATCCTATGCGGCAACATTCGTGCCGTGCACATCGATGTTGTAGCGTTGAGTGGAAGTCGGGCTAGAGGTGTGTGCCCGTAGTCCCACTGCTAATAACCGGTTCGCAACAGTTCGTGTTGACACATCGGTGCTGTGGTAGATGTACAATCTGCCACTGCTGCCCATACAAAACGACGATCCTGGCTGACGTCTGTGCTGCATGGACGTCCAGAACCTCTTCCGCGGGCGTGAAAACTTTCACGTGACACTGATACCAGCATCGCTACACAGACGCAGCACGTTCAACGTGTGTGGATATTCTCCGAAAGGCCCCCCCCCCCCCCTGCCACTCGGAAGGCTACAATCTGACCCCTTTAAAACTCGCTCAGATGGCTGCAGGAACCACGAGTGCGTCTCAGTGACGTGGTTGCCTGATTGCTTCACATGTTTGCATCACATCTGGTCTTCTAGCTGTGAGCATTCCTTATTAAAGGGTAGACACAGATGGCGCTCAAGAAGCTATGCCACTATGCTACCTGCTTGCGGACGACAATGAAACTATTATCAGTACGTATGTAAATAAGTTATACACAACTGCAACCAGTCACTTTTTTCAATAATAATGCTTTATTACATAAACCGGTTTTCGAACCCTTTCAGGTTCATCTTCAGATGATTTCGGGAGGATCCGGTAAGTTACATCATTACTGGTAGTAGCATAATGCTGGGTGCTGGTTCTATGGCAGAAAGATGGGTCACACTTTAATGTATCGCCATGACTATACATGTGACCCATCTTTCTGCCATAGAACCAGCACCCAGCATTATGCTACTACCACTTGACCCATCTTTCTGCCATAGAACCAGCACCCAGACTAGCTAGTCTAAGCTATAGTCATGGCGATACATTAAAGTGTGACCCATCTTTCTGCCACAGAACCAGCACCCAGCATTATGCTACTACCAGTAATGATGTAACTTCCCGGATCCTCCCGAAATCATCTGAATATGAACCTGAAAGGGTTCGAAAACCGGTTAATGTAATAAAGCATTATTATTGAAAAAAGTGACTGGTTGCAGTTGTGTATAACTTATTTACATTAATATACAGTCACGGTTCTAAAATATCCGTAATGGATAAGCATAATCTATTATCAGTACGTCTGCTATCCCCCAGGTGGCATATGCTGTCATACGATCAAAATCGAAATCATCTTTCCAGGTGTACTAATTTTTTTCCGGCAGTGTATTTGAATGGTGTCCACTCTGATATATACATTTATGAAAAAAAGAGAGGAACGGTACCTCGATGTTTGCTTCAGGGTGAATGGACAAATATCGTCTGAACAAATACGGGAATCAGGATTTGCGAGTAGAGAATTCAATGGACGGGGGACGCCGTCTTGCAGCGTGCAGTAAGTTGGAAATCTGAGTCGGTCAGAGGCCGTGTCCGGATGGTCGAAGCGGTTACGGCAACCACTCATGAGAAGCGTTAAAGCATGGTTCGAGTTCCGCTCCGGTACACATTATCAACTTTCGCCATTGCATTACTGCAATGACCTGCGTGGCTGGAAGACACGAATGTCCACCCGTCCCTTCACTTTCTTTCCCTATTCTCTACCACAAATAAACTTTAGTACAGATCACTTAGGAGTGGTATGCTCTTACCTTCATCCCTCTTAACTGATGTATTCAACCAGAGCAAGTTAAGCACTTTAACCAGATATATAACACCTGATTTATTTATCATTTGACTTACCCATCTGCTGACAAATGCTACATACCTAGCAAAATAATTACATGGCGAACTGAAAAAAAACCCTCACAAACTAGACTTCGTGTCATCAGTGTTCTGGAAATTAGACAATGGTCTCGGGCGTACTTTCCTGTCTTAGACCGCGGACTAGTTCCCAAAAATTGATTTCAATAAGTACGTAAGCACCTGGCATCATTGTATGTATTTGTCAAATTTTATAAAATGCAGTCTTTGGAGATCGGCTATTTGTTAATTAGTCGCAAATAGCAATTCGCTTGGTTGCCAATGTACGAGATGAGATAGCACTACTTGTTAATCTTTTGGGTGGACTGGTTATCTACGTAGTTACAACAACTTGCAGTTGACTATTCTCATTAGAACAGGAAATAAATGCACTTGCCGTAACGATTTCTAAATGCGTTCAGACAAAATCCCATTATATGTGGTAACTTGGATAACCGAGATTTAGATGAAGCTATACATATCCGATGTCTTTCATACGATCATATTCAAGAGCACAGCCGAGTCATACGACCCGAAAATGTCTTCGTCTCCAATATGTTTTGGTAATTATTTTTTCTCCATTATCTTGTTACATACAGAAGAATGCTGAAGATAAGGTGGGTAGATCACGTAACTAATGAGGAGGTATTGAATAGGATTGGGGAGAAGAGAAGTTTGTGGCACAACTTGACTAGAAGAAGGGATCGGTTGGTAGGACATGTTTTGAGGCATCAAGGGATCACAAATTTAGCATTGGAGGGCAGTGTGGAGGGTAAAAATCGTAGTGGCAGACCAAGAGATGAATACACTAAGCAGATTCAGAAGGATGAGGTTGCAATAGATACTGGGAGATGAAGAAGCTTGCACAGGATAGAGTAGCATGGAGAGCTGCATCAAACCAGTCTCAGGACTGAAGACCACAACAACAACAACATCTTGTTACACTCATCACTGACTCCATCTGTATGTCAAAATAAAGGAGATAGTATCTTAGCACAATTAAGGCTTTTAGTTTGTTGTACACTAGCATTAGCTCCCTCTCTATACGTATTACTAAGTTATGTTTTTTTTTTTTCCAAACTCTTCACCCAGAATTCGGAGCAACTTTCAGTAGTTAAAGGCAAACCAGCACCAAATCAAAGAAGCAAACCTGTTAAACTACTACCCATTGATATGGTTGGGAATGTACGGTTTAACTGAAAAAAGTTCTCAGTTATTTTTGTATTTAGTTATGGCGAGAACAGATATTTATGAAAAGTACATGGATTTCTTTTCAGGTCAGCTTATCATTTAGGATGCTGGTAATCTCTTACGTGCTCATTGTTTGGAGTCTCTACGAACGAGTTAATATTCCCAAACAGTGTAGGTTCGGTGTTAAGGCTAAGATCTTGCGTCAATCAACGAACGCGAACTTACTAGGTTCTCTCTCTAACTGTCAAAGTACACGATAGTGTCAATATTGAGCCTTTGGCAAAGCCGTTACTAACTTTCGGTGGGTGGCTAATATGGTTGTCCATAAATTTCTAACATAGGTACACTAAATATGTCATTTCTTAATTTAGCTGGTACTTTACACAGTATTTCTCAAATCAGATGCATATGGGGTGAAAGCAACGGGATAATGTTTAAATGTCGGCTGGCATTTTTTTGGAGAGAAGATAATTAAATCGTTCTAATGAGCACCGTGCGATAAGTAATAGTTTGTGTAAAATAATTTATATACTGAACACCATGGCCAGAAATTTTGACTGTGACCGTTCAATGTCTGTGAAACAAAGGAGATACACTCTCCTCTGAATAGTGGAGGAAAAATTATTTTTATAGCTGGTAAACGTATGATATTTATTAAATTATACAGTAGTGACAAGAATGTATGGAGTAACATTGAAGATGTTCCAAAATAAGATTCACACAGTTATCCTGTACTGTACTGGCCTTTTAGGTCTCTGGGACGTGCAAAAATAATTTTGGAGAAGGACAATTTCGATGGCTAATGTTATAGTAGCAAAGCTGTATTGTGTTAACAGCACTAATCGAAGTATTTAATTAAGCCGCCGTTCAATGTCACATGGTGTACGTTGCATAGTGAATAAAATGAAACCAAGAGAGAATTCAAGCTGAACGAATTTAGTAATTGTTAATGACGAGAAAAGGGCCCAATTAAATATCTATGTTGGGAATCCATCTATCCCACTACCAGCTCGCTTGGTTCGAAAGACCATGGTTCACTACAACAGATCACCACTAGAACAGACTGCTCTACGAACGAGAAATATTAACAAAACCGAGATAGTTTAGAAAATTAACGAGAAATCTGGCAAATTCATAGAATACTACGAATCAAAACCATATCAAGGAACATCACAATGATTCCGCTTTTCTAGTATAAAAGTTAACGATGATCGTTAGTAAACGGTAGATTGTAACTTGTCGATATTACTACTTACCTAATAATTATAATAGATTGCTGGCATGTTACTTGGTATTACTAGATTGTAGCTTGAGGATTATGTTTAACTTTTGTAAGCTGGAAATCTGGTCGTGCTGTTACGAACAGCATCGAGTTTCATCTGTGCCTACTTAAAAAGTCACTGCATTCAGTGCATTTTCTCGTATACTCAAAGTTTTTACTGAAAATTATCACCACAGTATCATAATACGTACCGAGGTCTCCTCACATACTACGTACCGAGGTCTCCTCATGCCTAACTAGAAGAGCAGTGCAAAGGTATTTTGGAGCGTGAGTAACTAATAATGGCTATAACATATATACAAGGTATTCCAGGAGCAATGCTCAATGTTCAGGGATATGACAGGAGCGATCATTCGTGGCAAACAAGTCTAGAAGACATGGACTCTGAAATGTATACCTTAAGAACTATGAGCGTTTGTTCAGTAGATGTGTTTCACAGTATCGAAGAGGAAAAAGTGTTCATAGCTCTTTAAAGTATGCGTTTTAGAGCCTAGATTTGCAGACTCTCTGCTTCGAATTATCGTTTCTCATAACCGTGAATACTGGCCATTCCTCTAGGGACATCCTGTAAATTCAAAAGCATTTACTTCATTTAATATCGCGTTGACTAGAGTTAGTTTTACTACCTGATTAGAACTGTATTAAGTTACTACAAGAACAGTATATGCAATATGATCGGAGTAGACAAATAAAGTATGTACGTTACTCCGACGTAAATTTTATTCCCTTACTATCCTAAAGGCTTCTCCGTTTACAGACAAGTCCGTATAACTTAATACGAGAAATGAAGGAGGGTTGCAAATACTGGTGGAAGTTAACACATCCTCACACCTAAGAGTACCTACTACGGCATTATTAGACAACTACCAAGATAGCTCCTTAGTCGGTCATTAAAATAATTTGAAGTTTCCTCCGTTGTTAATAAAGCCCTCCAGATCATCATAATAAACTGTATCTGACGATGAAAACATTCTTTTATGAAACAGTCGCTGAAGACAAAATCTAAAGAAATTTTTCTTCAATATCCGAAGCTTTCGCCAAAATTAAAATTCAGTTGAATGCAGATTCACCGCTTACTGATGCAAAGAAGCGAGTCCATTGTTCGCTCCCTGCTACCAGCAATATTCTAATGTACTCGATCAAGCCGTCCATAATGGGAAGCGTAGGAGGCAAATGAATTCCGGTAACAGCTACGACGCACGCATACCGTCCACTTCGTTAATCAAAGCGTGCCGTGTGCCTCATCCCGCTCCAAATGAAACATCCGACCTCACTGTGATTATCAAAATACTAATGACGCGCAGAAAATGAAACTCGACCTTGGCTGCGACAGCGGCCGGCTGCGGACTGTCCTTCGTTAGGCACGGCGTACGGCTCGTCCTGATTGCGGCGGCAGGCAAGTGTCGCCATCCGCTGTCAGCTTCTCCATATACGACAGAGGCGCTGAGGCTGTCTTCTCAGGAAAGGACTGGTGCTCGCCTCACTTCAGAAGCACATACAGGAGTTGGACAAAAATAGACAACCACCTCCAGAAATGATTGCTTGAACACAGATACGGATGCCAGCCATGGCTGCAGGTTGCGCTGTTGTATTTGAGCACGAACGGCAGCTGTGCAATGTTGTAGGGGTCAGTCGTGGTCACAGCAGTGTAGGAAAAGTGCTCGTACTCATATGGTGGGTGCTTCCGTAAGCAAGGTAGCGGATGTGTTTGGTGTTTCAACATGCACCGCGTAGAGGGAAAGCGGGCAGACATCGTCCACTAAATCATATATGGTGAAAAATGTGTGTTGCGTGATCGTGACACACGGTCACTGAATAGGATTGTGGCGTAGAGTAAAAGGAAGAAAGCTGCAAAAAATCACTGCAGAACTGAAATTCGCACTTGCAAATCCTGCCACCACCAAAACAACACGAAGGAGACCCCACAAACAGGAAATTGAAGAGCGAGCTGAAATTCCAAAACCACACATCAGTGATGCAAATGCCCGTTAACAGGAAAACATGGTGACGAAGCCATAAAACCTGCACTACGGAGCAACGGAAGTAAGTGATTTCGTCGGATAAGTCTTGTTTCCTACTATTTTCAACTTCTGGCCGACTTTACGTCCCAAGAGAGAAACATGGCGGGGGTTGGGTGATGATTTAGGCAGCCATATCGACGTATCCACACGCTCCATGAATAGACTGCAAATTCGCATTATTGTCAAGGATTATGTAACAATTGTGGCTGATCAGGCCCATCCCATGGTACAATGTTTGTTCCCAAATGGTGATGCTGTGTTGCAAGAGACAGGGCCCCTGTTTACACAGCTCGCATCGACTAGGCCTGGTTTTGTAAACACGAGATGAATTGTCTCATCTCCCCTGGCTACCACAGCTACCGGATCTCAATATTATTGAGGCTTTGTGGTCTAATTTGGAGAGAAGGCTGCATGATCGCTATCCCCCTCCATCATCGTTACCCAAACTTGCCCTTATTGTGCAGAAAGAAACATGTAAGATTCCTTTTAAAACCACACATGACCTGTATTTATCCATTCGAGACGACTGGAAGCTATTTTAAATGCCAACGGGTTTCCTACTCCGTACTAGACATCGTAATGTATTGTGTTTTTGGTGCTTCCATATTTCTGTCCAACCTGTACTTCCGCCGTAAATGCTCAGACCGCTCTTCGGCTACGTCTTCCGTATTATATCTTCATCTATGTCGCTATTTTCACCATTATGTTTTGTGCATGGTGTGGCTGCACGCTTAAGGGTTAGGTTGCAAATTCCGAAGTCCTTGTTTCGGTACAGTCTTCTAAAAGCTGCGTGGACAGGAGTCCATACAGTTCATACCGAAACATCACAAAGATGATCCAGCTGTCATGAAGTCATTCATTCTTTGAAATTTAATAGGTAATTAACTTAGGGGTGAGGACTGTAAGAAAGACGAAAATACAAAAGAAAAAATTACAAGAAAAAATCATTTATAGAACTATATTTGAAGCAATAGTCTCTCAACTTCTATACAACTTTTACTAGTGTTAACAGATTCGTACTTTCTGCGTTGAAATACGTCAACTGGTATCGTAACTTTCACCTTTGGGAACGCTTTTATTAAGCAAGGCAATAGTAGTACAGTGTGATTCAGACTTTATGTTGAGCTGTTATCAAGTATTTGAACCCTGACAGATCCCAGTCTTAATGGTTCGAATAATTTCCTACTGGAACTGGCAAAATCCACGATCACATCCTCAGAACCACGCAGTCCTGATCGGCAGCGATCCAAGTTATACACTCTAACGCGCCATGTAACCAGCACACTCGCTCTCCCAGATAAAGACTCTTCAGCCGCTATTTTTCTTTCACGGAGCTTCTCAATAGCCGTTACGGTGCTCTGTGCACTCTGTCCCAGTCCTCCAACCAAACATCCCCTCTGCAATACAGGGAATCGATCCCGGGTCCTCTGGATGTCTGTTAGACACGCTTATTACTCTATCAAGTATGCGGACTTCCTAGTAAAACTACATTACTGACTAATTTAAACTTTTGGAGCTACAGCAGACTTAAAATTTTTGCACGAATTTCATTTTCTTTTTACTCCCTTTACATTCATAAAAAGAACAATGTTTGGTCTGTATTCTGGAGTGAAGTTATAATTAAACTAGCTGACAAATGGGGCATGAGTCGGATATTCATTTTGCCAATTTTCCATTAAAAGCGAAATCTTACATGTATTCCTACAGTAGAGTGGGTGTCAGATGGTCCCAGACAGTTTCTGTACGCTGGGTCCAGCTGCTTCACGTGTCTACAATGTGATTTTGTAAAACTCTCTGTGCCATCGCCTCTTCATAGCACTATAGATGGGTATTATTTTCGCCTACAGCCGTTTGCCCTTCACAGTTGAAAGCTTTCAAAAGCGCTGCCAGGTGTTAGGTTCAAATGGTTCTGAGCACTATGGGACTTAACACCTGAGGTCATCAGTCCCCTAGAACTTAGAACTACTTAAACCTAACTAACCTAAGGACATCACACACATCCATGCCCCAGGCAGGATTCGAACCTGCGCCGTAGCAGTCGCGCGGTTCCGGACTGAAGCGCCTAGAACCATAGCGGCCGGCCCAGGTGTTAGAGATTTACTTAGATTGATTGTAGGGGTTTCTTAGTGGCGAAGAATAAATATATTAATACTTCATGCATGATGCGCCAATTTTTCACGCATCTCCGTGTTTACGACGTCAAATCTCTTGAATTATGTGTCGTACAACGATATATTTGTGTAGGCAAATTCAGCGGCATATATAGATACCGTCTGCGAAATATGCTGTGGACAGAGTTAATAGGAAAGAAATAATAAATTTATACGTCATGCCTGACGCAGCAGTTTTTCATGCATCTAAGCGTTTATGACGTCATATCTCTTGAATTATGCTAGGCAGGTGGCTCTTGCCCCTTCAGCGATTGTTGCCTAACAGTAACGTATCTATGTACCACGTATGTACCAAGTTTGGTTAAAGACGGCCCACTACAAGCAAGCAAGCAAGCACGCACGCACACACACACACACACACACACACACACACACACACACACACACACACACTTCTACATTTATAATATGTATGGAAATACCAAAATTAAAAATGATTTTAAGGTAAGGAAAACTGAGGTGCTACTAAGAAAATTGTCGCTTTGGCTGGAACATGGCGTCGTTGTTTGTCAGGTGTGGCGCTGGATAGCACGGATAATTGGCAGCTGACTGGAAGATAACTAAATGAAGTTCCGATAATATGTCTTCCAAATTACTTAAAGAGTTCCGTATCTGAATCGGTAAAAACGGATCACTTTGTTGTCAGTCCGTCCATCCGTTTGACTGTGTGACTGTTAAAAGCTCTTCTATTCAGGAAGGGTACACGTGTCAAGTTGAAATTTACAGATACTAAGGTCTACGGTCCCTTGGCGATGTCGTAAGTGTATGCTTCTAATTCAACGCAATCAAAAGACACGGCCATTGATGTCACATATTTTGATATTCGCAAACTCTCTCATCAAAACCAATAGGGTACTTCCCGTTGACCTAGAATTATGAAATTTGGCAAGGTTTTACAGTACAACTAAAGAAAAAAATTCGAAAATTTTTAATTTGTAATTAGATCACAAGAAAAACGTATTTCTTCTGTCATTTCAACCTTAAAATGAAAACGTTCTCGAAAGTCTTGAAACTCCCAGGACCGACATCTCGCCGATATCAGTGTTGAGAACAGGCAAGAATCATCGAGATCCTCGATTTGCAAAATAGATGAATTGTCTGTAAGTTTGTACGTAACCCTTAGTTCGCGAGTCACGCACGCCAGCTTTTTATCGTTAAGTCTACAGACCGTTTCATCCTCAACAACTAACAAATAAATTCCTAACTAAGAAACAGAGGACAAAATTATGAACCTTCTCTAATCCTAACAATATTCTTTACATTGCGTCAAGTGAAAAGGAAGAACTAACAGTGATAAGCCAGACAAAGAGGAATCAATAAAATTCTTACAGAAGAAGAGAAGAATTCAACTGATGTTTAGAGGGGAGCTACCAATTTGGGGGCATATGATGGTAGAGAAATTACGGGAGTTCGTTTGCTGTATGCGCTGGGCCACAAATAGGCGCTAATCGCGCTGGCATCGATCCTGAAGAGCATCTGCGACAGGCAGACGTAAACTGAAAGAATCTAAGAAAAGGAAGCTATTCCTCCAATACCTGCCGATTTATTTTGGTAATGGTCTAGTTACTTGCTGGCTTGCTTCATCTCTACGTATCCCCGCAATAGATATCGAGCATTTACCTGCACATTTGTTATTCCGTTAGGGAGTTGTAGAAAACACATGTTGCGTTCGGTTGCGGACGTCATAAACTTCTCACAAGTACCGAAGTGTGTGGGCTTCCTTCTCTGAAGTTAATTGATATGAAACTGTGTTCTTAGCAGCTTGTAAATTGCTGCAATAAAGATCCGGAAGTAATTATAAAAGTTACAGCGCCTGAACTGAGGAAGCAATAAAGTGATATTTGGGAACGGAGAACATACAACGGGAATTACACTCAATATTAGTGTGAAAACTGATAATTAAAGTTTATTCAAAATTGCTAGAAAGGGAAGAAAATGGAAGTAAGACACAGGATAATGCGTGTTCTATTTTGCACTTTACGTTTTCTTCCTTCCCTTACGAACAAAATTCACCTCCACTGCAACTAATAAAAGGTACTTATTTATCTTCTGAGAATTTAAATTCTCGATGGATTCTTCACTGCTATTTTAAATGTACACAACAACAATGATCAACAAGGAATTGGGAAAAATAGTATTCACAAATAAAAATGCGTGTTGAACGTTACTTAAAAGATAATAGCCGCATTTACTACTACTGTAATCCAAAGTTTCGAAAATAAAATCAGTTATTATGTTATGATGTAGTGTTAAATACAGAATATGGGACAAAGCTGTTGTCGTGACGACAGAAAAGGAGTTACAAACGAGCCCTTTCACATTCCTTATGAACACCGAGACACAAAGCTCTGCGGCTAGAGAATAACGAACCGTACGCTTATGAGATTCAACGACATATGTCAGAGGTAACATGAAGGTCTGAAAAACAGGCACTTTAAGGTTAAATAAAGACTAAACTGTTTTCATTCTAGCGATTTTTGTTTATTAACTAGTTTTCGGCTTATTGGTCCATCTTCTGGAAAGAACTGACTAGCATCCGCAAGGGACTCTAGTTATCGGGTAACCAAACATTACAAACACAGGTAGAACCACTGGCACAGAATGTAAATTACACTCTCCGGAATGGGCAATATTAAACGCAATAAATAATAAAATACACAGTATGACAGTAATACAGCTTATACGGTTAAAATGCTTAAGTTTGTGAGGTCATGACACTGGCTGAGGAACTGTCAAACTGACCACTCATCAGTTACGTTGGCCACCAAACTAGGAACAATATTAAACACTAAAAATAATTAAAATAGGCAATATTACAGTGCGATAAATATTGTCCATTGCGTACTGTATAATTCACAAAGTTAAAAAACAAGCCTGGTGCACAACATTCTGCGCAAGTGGATTGTATCTTTGTTCATAATGTTTGGTTACCTAAGAACTACTGTCCCTTCCGGATGCTGGTCACTTGTTCCCTGATGATGGCCTGATAAGCCGGAATAAAAATCAGCGGAAAAAACAGATTACTTGTTATTCAGCCTTAAATATGTAACTGTTCTATGAAAAACTGACGGAAGAATCTATAAATAACAGAAAACAGACCGTAAAGTATATTTTCTGTAAGCTGCTTTATTACACGCAATATTAATGTACTTTAGCCATTCGAAGTTTTTGTGCAATTTCTCGACAACATGGAGGTATGCAATAAAAGTAACAATAAACATCAGTTTTTGTTAAAACTGTATGCCGTTGTCGAAAGCTTTTTGCACGGTGAGCTACGCTAACGACAGGCGGGAAGTAATAAACGAAGGAAAACAATGGAGAAATATCAGCGCTGTACAATCGTAAACAGCACGGTAGAGAGTAAAATACATCTCTACGTGACGAAATATATATGAGATCAAAGCATATTGAATGCACCTATTCAAAACGACCCTCTTAAGTTCTAGGAAGATAATCAATTTTGTGTAACGAACTAATTTCAAATGCAGTTTCATCTTTCTTAAGATTTCTTACACGTGGTTTCTCAATAGATTTTTATAGTGATAGATATGATAAGTATAGTAAAAATTAGTTTCGTTGCAGCTGAAATTGACAAAATCTGTGTGTGAATAAAATTAGTGTAGCATATACATACACTCCGTCCTTGCAGCTGGCGCAATTTATCCCAATTTTACAGCAGCAACAGCAGCAGTAGAAAACGCAGACTCTAGATAATTAACAAAAGTTCTTTGAACGTTCACTATATTATAAGCATTAATCTTAAACGTGTTATTATTGTTTTTACCAGCCCGAAGGCCCATATCATGCATCTCTGTACACTATTTTTCGCAAGCCTCTTCATATATGAATAACTACTGCACCATACATCAGTTTAAACCTGCATACTGTATTCAAGCCTTGATCTCTCTGCAACAATATTCAGTCCCACACTTCCTTCTATTATAAAATTAGTTATCCTTGGATGCCTCGTGATACGTTTTATCAACCTCCTTCTCTTAGTCAAGTTGTACCAAATGAGTTTCCTCTTTCCAATCCAATTCAGTACCTCTCCATCACCTATGCGGTCTACCCATCTGATCTTCAGCATTATAATCGAAGACCACGTCCAGAAAGCTTCAATTCGCTTGTTATCTGTACTGATTACTGTCCAAGTTTTAAATTTCTTACAAATCTACGCTCCAAACAAATACTTTCAGGAACGACTTCCTGATACTTAAATTTATATTCAATGTTAGCGAATATATCTTTTTCAAAATAGCTTTCCTGCTGTTACAAGTCTGCATCTTAGATCAGTTACTGTAAATTAACTTTTCTGCCCAAACACCCAATCTCGACTATCACTTTAAGTGTGTAATTTCCTAATTTAATTCCTTAAGAATCACCTGATGTAATAAAACACACGGTGTAAAGGGGCCTAACACACCATCAGCTTAACTGCATTTTATCAGAGTGTGACGTCATGCCTTCCCGATGAACTGTACGATTAAGAGAGGCAAATGCGCAGTTCAAGGAGGCCGTTCACCTACGAGGGAAGTTTCCCCCCTAACGATAAGCTGCGCAGTTCCCTACGGTAAACGCACAGTTTACCCGGTCTTGTCGTCGTCGTCGTGTCACCTGAACCCCAACTTGTTATCATCATGAATTCCACGAGGAAAAAAGTATGTTTATACTGAAGGCTATCGAAATCTTCTTTGTCTTTGGTATATACTACGGTTATTTGGAAACTAAGGTCCGACAGGTCGCGAAATTGAAACCACTGTGACAATAAGAAGTGTTTTATTTGCAACAGTCAGCTACACGTTCCAGCTACTTCACTACATAGTCGCCGTTCCGACTTACGCATTTGTCGTAGTGCTGTACACGTTTCCAATATCGTCGTCATAGAAGGCACCCGCCTGTGCTTTCCGACAATTCTCTACGATGGTCTGCAGTTATTTGTACATGCTAAAATGCTGACTTCATAGCCAGCATTCGTGTAAGTTGTGATGAAACTCAGTGGGAAGCAACTGTGGGTGATAAAACGCTTCCCATCGAAAACCCTGCAGGAGTGTCTTCATTGTCCCTTCAGAGTGTGGCCGAAAATCGCCATGATGAAGGAAACGAATGACAGTTATGTTGCATGGGCTGCATGACATCAGGCGAAATCTCTCACCATGCCTCATACTTGGCGAGAGTATCTACTTTTCTGGGTATCTTTAAGTACTCACTCTCGCTCAGAACTGTAAAGAGCGACGTGACGCGATCGACGGGTATACGAGAGGCACTGTCCAACAAATCTGTGCAAAGCTTCGTCAAATTTTTTCCGTCGTTTACACTTCGTACCCGATCGGACTTTACCTTCCGAACAGCCCTCGTAGAATGTGTTTCAACATCTAGTCATGTAAAGAAATGAAATAACGATAAAAAATAACGGGAAAGTACTATGTTTGATGCAACTACTGGAGCATAATGTGACTCACGATAATTCATTAAAAAAAATTAGCAACCTTCCATCCACTTTTATGAAATAATTTAAGATGTAATATAGCCGCAACCACACAACAGACTGCGGCTCTCACCTTTGTGTCAACCAGTGTCACTTTAACGTCACGAACACAGCACGGACGACAGAACTGAGGAAACGGAAACCTGAAAGGCAGCCAACAGACACCTGTCAATTTGAGATGGACAGATAACTGTGCGGTTAAACTGTACCTGTGTATGCTCCTTTAATAAATAAACCATACAAGGAAAGTGAACTGCTGCTGTTTATTAAAGCATACAACAGAGATGCAGAAAAAGCACGAGGTGACAAGACAGACAAAAATAACTCCGCGTGTCGGGTGTCGGCCGCAGCTGCGAGGGAGAGGACGGCCGAGGCGAAGAAGGGCGCTCATTGCCCGCGCGTCGGGGCCGCAGGGAGGCTCCCGGCTAAAGAGCGCCGCCCCCGCCCCGCCGTGCCGCGCTGGCGCGACAAGTGTCGTTGAGGGATTTACAAAGACGCGCGCCGCCCCTAACAGCTTACTTTCTGCCTTTCATTCCCACTCCGCCCTCCCCCGCGACGCCGCCGTCCTCTTCCTCAGCTGAACGACTTTTAAGAGCGCATCTGAAAGTAGCTTCTCACCCCGCGCGCCCCACCCCACGGCACGGCGCCCCGCAGGATCGATGGCGCCGACACCCCCAACCCCGCGCGGCAAAGCGTCCACTCGGCCCACCGCGCTCACCGCCGCCGCCTCCGCTTCCGCGCCCCCACCCTGGCCGTCAATTGATTCGCTGCTGCCCGTCGGCGACCGCACAAACACGAGCACGAAATGCGCAGCTCCGATCCGACACCCTTGTACTGGCAGCCAGGTGAGCTCCGACGAACACGGTGTCTCCTTGTCGTGCCTCCCACCCCCCCCCCCTCCTCCCTCCCCAACCTATCATCCGAAAAAGATACACGACGTCCGATGAACCAGCATATTAAACACGTGTCGCTTAGGGGACAGACTTGTCTCTCTACGCAGCTCGTAAAGCAAATACGACGAGGATAACGTTTCTGGTACACTTGTGTCCCATCTACGATGAAGTGGCGAATATGGCCCAAAGAAGAGATTCCCTGTGCTCAAGTCACGACGTGTTACCTTCAATGTGGGGCGGTACAATGGAGCTGTGAGTGAATGCCCGGTAGTAGTTCCAATTGTGAAAACATTCATGTGTTGTTCATCAACTACAACAATTGTCACAGTACTCGGAGAAGCCAACGTCCCCTGGACCTAAGCAGTAGGCGGACTGCGAAGAGTGCGGCCGTCATCAAGCGGCACGGTGTCGTGCAGCGTCGTACGACTGGTGGAGTGATGAAGGCCGCTGACCTCAGCAAATGGTGGCGGTCCACAACGCTGGCTAGAAGCTGCCCAGCTGCACACGACAGAGGGCGCCGAGGCACTGCCTCGAATGTAAGAAATATTCGGACCAGTTCATTAATTCAATTCAACATGTAGTTCTTGGCCAAGAGGCAGCAGAGCGCCTGTTCTAACAACGGAAGCGGCCAACCAGTATTTGATATCGATAGTGCTCACGCCCCGTGCAACAGCATCTTATGTGACTTAGTGCTGTAGCATAAGGGTCGTAAAGAAGGAAATTCCAGAATCACTAAATACGGACGGCATGACGCCCTAACCGCGTGACAACCACACGCAGGGCAGCTTCATCAAATCTTCTAGCAGGGAGTTGTGCAAATGAAGCCGTATAAATACGATCCGCCTGCGCTATTGGGAATAGAATGGTACAAGGAACGAGCAGATGACGCCCATCGGTCTCAGATAGACTCGATCAAAGTAGGACGCATATCGGACTTAGAGAATGTCGAGTTTAGTGATATTTCCAAGTAATGAACTCACATCGGTCGTTAAACACTTCCAATCTGTTTCCTGAGTAGTCCTACTGAGTTCAATACTTCGCGCCACTCAAAGTTTATTTTTCAGCCGAGGTCAGGAAATCAGTAGGTGGCCCACCACCAGTTATCCTCATCACCTTTCATCATTCGGGGTAAGGTTTTCTGTCGCTCATCTAGCTGCCTCCTCACTCCCTCGCAGGATGCAACAGCACGCGTGATCTCCCCGTGGGCCAAGCGCGGATAAGATGGCTCACAGCATCAGCAGTGTCAGCCCACAGGAACAGAGGCGGCAGCAAGGAGTCTCCCTCCAAAGTCGAAGGCGGCTGAGCGACTTCACCGCCCTGGGCTCAATCAGTAGGTCACGAGGACAGATGGCCAGCTGCGGCTGAGGCAGACCCGCAGGTGGCCCACCAGTTGAAGGGCAGCAATTCCACAGCACTGCACTCGGCGTGAGCAGCAGGGACGTAGCTAGCAGCGGCGGAGTCCAAGGGTGGTGACTTGTTGATCCATGTAGAATCGCGGACCGCCGTAGGACCCCACTCGAAGCCGGTGGCTGGCAGACTCCAAAAACTCTAACTAAAAATGACTAGCATTTTTTCTTGTTTTGCTAAAGCATCGTTGTCTATAACGTAAGCCAAATGAACCATGGCACAGACGTGAAGCAATCAGGCGCAGCGGCTCTGCCTTTCTGTTGTGTCAATGCTATTACGCCTGCGGTCCTCTGTTTGGTCCTAGCATATGGTAACTGCCTCCAAACCTCGAAGACATTTCTTGTCGTTTCACCATGTAGCCCCTGAAATAACTTCGTTTGGTCAACTCGAACTGACCCGTGACCCGCTTCCGCGGCCTCTTGCGTTAGCCAGTAAATGTATCTCGATGTGTATATGCCCAATGCACTATCTGTTGCGCAACACTCGCAACAAGCCGACTACTTACACTTGTTCAGACAATCTTTCTTTTTCTCGGTCAACAGCCATCTGTCTGATTTCATGCGGCCCAACACTATTTCCTCTCCTGTGCCAAACTCTTCATCTCAGAGTAGCATTTGTAACTTACGTCCTTTTGTTGGATATTACTATCTTTGTCTTACGATTTTTGACTAAATTAAAATGAAGCACTTGAAGGTAAAAATTAATTCAGAAATTTCAGAAACTAATGAGTGGACATACCAATTTTGTGTGTGATGTGAGAGCAGCCGAAAGATGATAAACAGATACTCAGTAGTATTAAAAAGTTGCTAATTATTGCCAAGATGGGAATTTCCGTTAAAACCAAGTCTCTGTATGAATTTGAAAGCTTTCAAGAGCAAGGGTATACCTGCAAGGTGAGGCTGGCCGTCAGGAAGTGTTGCAGTCTGCCTGACAACGTCTGGACTGGCCCTTCCACAACTGCCGCAAAAGACAGTTACGTTGAACATAAAAACTACTGCTTCTTTGGTCTGACTTTCTTTTTCTTCTTAGCAGAGGTTTTCAAGTACACACAAAGCGAGCAGTGGATCTCACTTTCTGAACCCCAGAGAAGAAGTCAACGCTCGTTTCCACAACAGTTAGTCCGTCATCCTCCGACCCACATGGACCAAGTTTAGGTTCCGTGTTGTAGCAGTACCTCTGAGTACTTAAGCGTTGCTAGTTTAGAGCAGAATTCCTGTTTTCAAAGATCAAACCGTTTAACCATGCTGTTGCTCGTTTGTCGCGACAACTGGATTAACATGTATTACGACGATAGCTTAAAAGTATGACAACAACCGAACCTCGGAGTCATCAATGCTGCCACACAGGTCTGCTGCCGCCGTGGCATCATCCCCCCCCCCTCTCTCTCTCTCTAGCTCACCCGCAGGTCCATCGTTTTCTCGTATATTTTCAGCTTTTATTGCCCGCGATTTTCGAGCAGTGTCTACCCCCTCTGTGAAACAGTTCAACAGTGTTTTGGCATTCATTTCAGGGGCATCACACAAATCAAGTGAGCTGCTTCTATTTAAAAGTGACAGTTTTATTCAATATAAGTGTCTCTTCGAGTCTAAGTCTTTTATTGAAGTAATATTGCAATTTCTCTACCTGTACTTTGAACGTAATCACAGTGATTAAGCGGAATGACAAGTACGTGAGGAAGCTGAGGCCTAGGCCAAGACGAGGACAAGAATTTGTAAGTAGTGTGTTCATTTTAGCAACAGCAGACGTCACCAGACCAACGGTATACACGTTGTCTTAACACACGTTCAGACTCCCTGTCGCTTCTTTTTGTCATAGTTTCTCACATATCCCCCCCCCCCCCCCCCCCGGTTATGCTCAGGATACTGACTTCCTATCATTTCAGTTCACTTTATTTTCAGCATTCCTCAGCAACATAACATTTCGAACACTTCGATTCTCTTCTTACTCAACATCATCAATAATGAAGTAACTGAAGATTTAGATGCAGTCGACATGATGGAATGGCCGTATCATGACACAGTTTGTAGGTCATGAACAGTCTAGACATCTTCGTTATCAGTCCCTCGTTGCACTTGAGATACAAGTAAAACGATGTGAAACGAGAAAAGGACAACTGTCAGCTCCAGAGGCTGAGACCTTGTCGCTGTTGTTGAAAATTTGCGCTACAGAAGTCAGATGGTTAAAAGTGAGATAAGACTCTGACTGCTGAAAACTGTTGCCGATCACTGAACGATACTTCAGGAAGGGTTATCAAGGTCAGTACTGCTGAAATGGGGTGAGAAAATAACTATATGGACTATGTAGTTAATTAGCTTAAACGGTTGCACAAACAAAACATACACATAAAAATTTGAAAATTATTGACAGTGCAGAGGTAGAAAGTAGCTGGAGGTCACTCGGTGCACACGCCGAAGCGAGAGGTGCTCCCCATACTCCCCCCCCCCCCCCCCCTATCGCCACACCACACATCCACCCATGACACTGAAAGTTGAGACGTTGAAGGCTCGTGGAATGTGGACCACAGCTGCTATGACTACCAAAGCTGCGTTGGGCCGCATCCTCGTGACATGAAAGGAACTCAGTGGGTAAATCTGGTGTGGCCGTAAGTACGATGGTATCTTTCCCTGCGGCATGGAGAGAAATATGTCCGCCTACATGATGCACGTGATTGGAATTAGCTTGTTGAGAGTTGTGGTAGCCTGCCACTCCATATCCTCGGTTTTCGAAATTTGAAGTTGTAGTTGCAATCTTAGGTTTGTGCCCGCTACTCCCAGTTGGAGTTTCTCTCTTTTTGTTGTTACTTTCGCTAATTTGTCAACAAATCATTTCCGGGAATACCAAGGTGGCTCGGGTATACAGCTGAATTTTACGGTGGTTCGGGAGCTGTTCGGGTCAAGTAACAGGTCTTGGATGTTAGCGACCAAAAATTTTCTGGGGTAGCACTGATATATGCCTTGTAAATAGCTCACGGAGTCGCTACAAACAAGCTCTTTATTGTGAGAATTTTAATGTAGCGCAGAGCGAGTGGCCATGGTGGTCTAGCGGGTACAGCACTCACCCGGCTCTGGAGGCCCCGTGTTCAACCAGGAGAGGAGTGGACATGTTTCCTCGCTCCAGTTCCTCCAGACGGGGCTGCGGGGACCGCAACACTTTCCCTTCTAGAAAGGCTGCACTCTACCTGAAGTCAGGCTAATAGCCCGGTCATGGGGTTGCGCTCTGCTGTGTTGAGACAGCCTTGCCAGTATGCTAAAAAAGGAAGTTTCGCGCTATCATTGTCACGAAGAAATGTTTTATGTGGGACAAATTCGATGTGTGATTGCACAAAAATAGAAATTACTGTACAAGGAAGAAGACAGTGAGCCTGTCGATTACATAAATTACAGTGGCTAAACTGGCATTGTACAATGACCATTCATATTAACTTGACCCCTTGTTAAAAGCCTGAATAGCCACCATCTGCAGCGAGACGTTTAGCAAATGACTCAGTGAGGTTCAGGGAGGTGGAGCCGCGCCGACTTCAGTGCCATGGACAGCTGCGCTAGGTTTCTCGGTTGATGATGCATGGCGCGTACAGTCCGATCGAGGTGGTTCCGTAGAACCTCGACTGGGTTTAATCTGGAGAATTTGGTGCCTAGCGTAGCACATTAGACTCATCCTGGCATTCCTCGAATCAATCAAGTACACTTCGAACTCTGTGATACGTTACACTGTCCTGCTGGTAGATGCCATCATGCTGGGAAAAACTAACTGCACGTAATGGTGAACGTGGTCCCCAGGAGAGACTCATACGTCTGTCGATCCATTATGCTTTTCAGAATGACGATATCACTCAGGTAATATCACGAAAACATTCCGCAAACGATAAAACTTCCACCTCCGGCCTTGTCCCTTCCAACGTTTGTTGCAGGGTGTTAGTTTTCAGGCGTTCATGCCGTAGCACGCTATGATCACCTGTCCGATGGAACAAAAAACGTGATTCAACTGAAAAGGCCGCATGTGCAGTGGGCGTCCAGTTGCGGTACCGGCGTGCAAATTCCAGCCTCCGTCGCCGACGAAAGGCAGTCAGCATGGGAGCATTAACCACGCACCTGCTGTGGAGACCCATCCACAGTAACGTTCGCTGAACGATCAAACGGTCGTCGTCGTCGTCGTTGTTGTTGTTGTTGTTATTGTCTTCAGTCCTGAGACTGGTTTGATGCAGCTCTCCATGCTACTCTATCCTGTGCAAGCTTCTTCATCTCCTAGTACTTACTGCAACCTACATCCTTCTGAATCTGCTTAGTGTATTCATTTCTTGGTCTCCCTCTACGATTTTTACCCTCCACGCTGCCCTCCAATGCTAAATTTGTGATCCCTTGATGCCTCAGAACGTGTCCTACCAACCGGTCCCTTCTTCTTATCAAGTTGTACCACAAACTCCTCTTCTCCCCAATTCTATTCAATACCTTCTCATTAGTTATGTGATCTACCCATCTAATCTTCAGCATTCCTCTGTAGCACCACATTTCGAAAGCTTCTATTCTCTTCTAGTCCAAACTATTTATCGTCCACGTTTCACTTCCATACAAGGCTACACTCCATACAAATACTTTCAGAAACGACTTCCTGACACTTAAATCTATACTCGATGTTATCAAATTTCTCTTCTTCAGAAACGCTTTCCTTGCCATTGCCAGTCTACATTTTATATCCTCTCTACTTCGACCATCATCAGTTATTTTGCTCCCCAAATAGCAAAATTCCTTTACTACTTTAAATGCCTTATTTCCTAATCTAATTCCTCAGCATCAACCGACTTAAGCCGACCACATTCCATTATCCTAGTTTTGCTTTTGTTGATGTTCATCTTATATATTCCTTTCACGACACTGTCAACTGCTATTCCAAGTCCTTTGCTGTCTCTGACAGAATTACAATGTCATCAGCGAACCTCAACGTTTTTATTTCTTCTCCATGGATTTTAGTACCTACTCCGAATTTTTCTTTTGTTTCCTTTATTGCTTGCTCAATATACAGATTGAATAACATCGGGAAGAGGCTACAACCCTGTCTCACTCCCTTCCCAACCACTGCTTCCCTTTCATGTCCCTCGACTCCTATAACTGCCATCTGCTTTCTGTACAAATTGTAAATAGCCTTTCGCTCCCTTTATTGTACCCCTGCCACCTTCAGAATTTGAAAGAGATTATTCCAGTCAACATTGTCAAAAGCTTTCTCAAGTCTACAAATGCTAGAAATGTAGGTTTGCCTTTCCTTAATCTATTTTCTAAGATAAGTCGTAGGGTCAGTATTGCCTCACGTGTTCCGGTATTTCTGCGGAATCCAAACTGATCTTCTCCGAGGTCGGCTTCTGCCAGTTTTTCCATTCGTCTGTAAAGAATTCGCGATAGTATTTTGCAGCTGTGACTTATTAAACTAATAGTTCGGTAATTTTCACAGGAAACATTATTGGTAGCCCCTTGATTCATCTGGGAGGAGAAAGGGGGGGGGGGTGCGGTCAGTTGCTCAATAGTTGCACGTCTATTCGGCCGTACACATCTCTACACCCATCGTTCAACGCTGTCATCTATAGCCCTTTGGTGCACTATAGTTGACTCAGCGCCGGTTTTGGATTGCACCATTTTGACATGCACGGTATACTTTACCCACGGCGATACAAGAGTTTACATACTTAGCCGCTTCGGAAATGCTTTCACTCTTGGCCAATGTTCATGCCCTTTTGGACGTTGGACAAATCGCTCAATTTCCTCATTGCGACATCCAATGCGCAATTACCCCCCCCCCCCCCCCCACCCCCGATACGATTTATATATCCTCCACTGTTAGTGCTGCCACCTGCAGTCCGTGAGTGGTTATTGCGCGTCGAAGTCGAACGTAGGCGGTGGTCCCATTAATGTGACTAGATTGTGTATAATGTCAGTACAAAGGGGAGGAAAATTTTGATTCACGGGGTTTTCACAACATGAGTATTAGTTCTAACAAGAATTGTGAAGGAGATACGCCGGTATCTTTTCGAAGATTACCTTGATCGACTTTTTTTTACAAAAAGAAAAACCTAAATCTGGGAGGTTTAACTGTGATTTTAACCCTGCTTTTCCCGAATGAGAGTGTAGTGACTTTCCCGGTGCCATTTTAGTAGAAGTCACGCGATTTTTCTGACGCAAAACCAAAATGAATGATGAAATTACACATAGGAAGGAGCGTGAACACCGTATAAGACAGGAACAGGAGCCAGAGATGAGAACTTCTTGTAAAAATACTAACGACAGGCAGACAGGGAAAGATGACAGCCGAATAGGCGACCTCATCTAATGGTAATTCTGAACGCCGAATATGGGAAGGAAAAGAGGAAGAGGAGAATTACAAAAAACAACTTACAATAAAGCAATTCAACAGTTTGGAAGAAAGGATCTTCACGTTCTCCTTCAAGTGAAGTAAAAAATATGGACAGCGGTACTAGAAACCGTGGATAGAGGAACAGTATTCATTATCTTGAGAAACTGTGACCGTTTCATCTTACACATGATCGATTATTTCGTAGTATTTGTTGTGCGTTCTCAGTCCGACAACTGAAAATTCAGAAACAAAGACTGCACATAAAGTGTCTGGTGCCTTGGGGCATTTATTGTATTTCACATCCGAAATAAAAATGAAATCGGGAAACAATGCTCCAGTCACATTAATGGGTTACACCCTGCTGCACTCCATCGTCGAGATCAGAAATATTTCGGCTGGCGAGTGCTCAGTAATATACAGAGTGGAATGGCGATCTTTCAGTTTACCCGCCAAGGTCTAAGCAGCTAGTTTCTAAACAAAAATGATATAGAAGGATGTCAACACCATTTCGGCCTCCAGATTCAAATGACCAACGCCATAGTCCTTTTCATTTCACTGAGAGCCTCTTTTGGTCTCCTACCTTCGCCCACTTATCTTAACAGGGCTCTTTCTCTCAACAGATAGGTTACAGCACGGAATGGAACAGAATACTGTGCCACCGTACCCATTATATGGCAATTTTTAAGTGCAGCTTTTAAAAGCTCGCGTTCTTGAATTCAGACATACCCTAATACACACACCAAAGCAGTCGAGTTTGCAAACACTTTGCAGGCAGAGAAAAAAGTTTTTTTTCTGCCTGGCTATGCGCTAGTTTGCTCAAAGAGAGGCCGTTAATTTCTTAGTACAAATAATCTAAAACATTCATGCATTATCATATGAAACAATGCCACTATTATGAACACCGGTTTTCAGAAATACTGCATCAGTTACGTCTAATCTTCTACTATAGCCCTGCGACTGTATTTAACTGTTTATAAAACAACCACGTAAGCGTACGTAGATAACACATTCAGGAAATGCCACAGGGTAGTCAAAGAGGTCTCAACTGCTAATGTCCACCAACTATGTTCATTCTGAAAATATAATGTTATTCGTCATGCTTGGATAAAACGTAATGAAGTACACATCTGAAAATATAATCTTGAGTACACTTCTTGCTGCACCTTAGTTACTATATTTCTTGGTTTCCTTACCAACCTCTGCAGCGAACAACTACATTTAACAATGAATAAAACGATTTTTCAGCACCAAATGCCATTAGAGTCTCTCGTGCCTGGATTCTTTATCATACTTTTGTTAGCGAATGAATCACTGTAGTGGCGGACGAGCAACACAGTGGATTGTGGCGAGTAAGGGACGGACAGCCTATTGGACGGGCTTCATCCGCCCTGAGTATTGCCTGCCAGATAATAAATCGAGACCCACCAGCCTCTGCCCAAACGCTCTGTACAGGGGTATGTATTTAACGGGGAAACAATTAAAAAACTGAGTTTCTTAAAGAGCAACAGATATTTCTTTGGTGGCATTTACTAGGGAGAAGAAGTCGAATCCTTGCATCACAGAGAATAATTAAGACTGTAATTCAAATGAAACGTAGGTGGGCAGGCCAAATAGCTAGTCGAATGGTTGACAGATCGACTAAGAAAATTCTTTGTTGGATCGCAAAAAGACGAGATAGAAGATAACAGAAGACCCAGACGACGAACTAATGGCGAGCAGATGGCTGCTGGAGCGACTTGGATACAAACAGCTGAAGATAATAAAGAACGGAAAAGTAGGAAGCTTAATCCTGCAGTGGATGTCAAATGGTTAATAAGACGACGACAGTACAATAAAGAGCAACATCTATTACGCACTTTATGGCGATTATAGCGATGCAGAGGACAGATGTAGGCACATGCGTTAGGACAGCTGCTCTACGTGTCAAAAGCTCCTGATTCTCTCACGCCTTTGGGGAGCTGTACAGTACTTAAACACTTGACGTACACCTTCTTTTTACTGTCCCTTTGATCTTACGGCAAAACTTAATATGAGGCTCTAGACAGATAAGTGGCATTCGAACAGTAAGAATACGGTACTAAGCGTCAGATGTACAGCATACACATGTTGCCACTAAAGGACCAACGAACACTTTGGGATCGACGATTAAGCGACTTAGTGCACCATCTATGTAAGAGTTCTATTTGCATACAAGGAAGCGGAAACGTAGGTAACTCGACTATCATTTTCTGCTGAACAAAGTACGCAAGAACAGGAGGGCAGAAAAGATCAAAGACGGAGCAGGTGCACACTGCAGTGTTGAAACACGTGTTACCATTCTTACTCTGAATAAACATGGATCATGACGCTATATACAACCCAGCCCAAATGGAAAGTAGAATCATGACATACAGTGCATTCAGTGAAGTAAAATCTCAAACGAATATGAGTAAGAGGAGTTTCGTATTGAGATTAATTAGAGACTCTCTGTCAAGGACTTACTGAGATTGTAAATTTTGCACAGCTTCACATTAAACAAACTTTACTTTTTTACAGCAACATGTTAGTTCGTTACAGGGTCGCGAACGCGATCAACGCTAGGAGGTTAAATGTATCTCTGTAGATAGAACAATCTACTAGAAGTTTTATTTTCTCCACACCTGAACCACTATAGGTTGTGCTGCAGTACAGGGGCCATTACTCGCCGAGATTTAGCTTCTGGTTTGAAGGGTAGAATCGAAATATTAAATGAGCAAACTGACGAGGCCACTCAAGATTATTCAAACACGCTTCACTTTGCATAAGAATCGTCCTCTGCAGAGGAGGCTGGTCCTTTCCGCGCAACTGTTACAAAGTCCATTTCCTTGCCATATCTTCTGTGGCTTCATTTTTCTCTCCACTCACATTCTGAGTAGCTGGAAGCGAAGACGTGGACTATCGTACGCGTTGGAATTTCCAGTAAGGGAGATGGCTCATTTACGGTTTATTTTTCTGTTGTGGACTTCATTCCAAAGACTGGTCCGACGCAGCTCTCCACGCTGCTCTATTCTGCCTACTCTATTTGCCTAACTATTCCAGTCGAAGTCCACTTGAACCTCATTACTGTAATCAAGCCATGGTATCCTTCTACAACTTCTCTCTACTCCGCAATTCCTTCCATTAGCAAACTGACGATTTCTTAATGCCGATATCTTCTTCTAGCCAAGTTGTACCATAAATTCCGTTTCTCCGAGGTTAGTCTCCTCATTAGTCATCAGACCCACTCTTGTAATATTCAGCATTCTTCTGCAGCGCTATATTTCGAAGGATTCTGTTTTCTTCTTGTCAGAAAAATTAATCTTATACGTTTCATTCCGTACAAGGTTACACGCTCCAGACAAACAATTCCAAGAAAACTTCTTATCACATGAATTTACATTCGATGTTCTCAAATTTATCATTTACGAAAGCTTTTTCTTGCTAATACCTGTCTACATTTTATAACATCTTTACTTCGGTTATCGTCATTTTCCTGCCCACTGCTTTAAGTGTCTCATTTCCTCGTCCAATTCCGTCAGCATCGCCTGATTATTTGACTACATTTCATTATTCTTTTTCTTTTGTTGATGCTCATCTCATAACCTCTTATCAAGTTACCATACATTCTGTTCAACCAATCTTCCTTTACTGTCTCAGAGGGAATTAAAATGTCATTGACAAATATCGTTTTTTAATTTCTTCTCACTGAACTTGAATTCCCTTTCCAAAAATATCGTTGGTTTCCTTTACAGCTTGTTCAGTGTACAGATTGAGTAACATCGATGATAGCCTAAACCTTGTCTCACTGCCTTCTCAACAACTGCTTCCCTGAAACTTCCCGGAAGATTAAAACTGTGTGCCGGACGGAGACTCGAACTCGGGATCTGTTCGAGTTCGACAGTCGGTTCAGCACACAGGTTTTTTAAGCTTCCAGGAAGTTTCATATCCACGCACAGTCCGCTGGGAACTTCTTCCCTTTCGTACCAATCGACTCTTGTAACTGCGATCTGGTTTCCGTACATATTGTAAATAAACTGTAGCTCTCTGTATTTCATGCATGATTTTTCTTAATTTCGACAAGTGTAGTCCAGTCTAACTTTGCTATCGGAGTTTATTTAAATTGGCAGCTGACTCTTCAAGCGTGTGGTTACGTTCCTATCTTTGCACCTAGATGGTTTTATTTCAGCTACGAGAACTTGCGTATGCTGAAACACTTACTTAGTTTTTCATTTTTGTGAAGAACTGTAAATAATGGTGACAAGAAGTATTGCTTCTCTAGTTTCGAAACGAGGTATCTGATCTGCTCATCTGTAATGTTTAGCATTGTCCTCTCTTTTATTGGAACATATAGCCCACTCTGGATTTCATATGAAACGGCTTCTTGGCAGCTACACAGTGCCCTATGTGAATGTCCTGGCGAGACAAATTTATTACATGACGGCTCTGCAACTGTATTCTACAGTGTGGCAGTGACATGTTTCATGATTATATCCACTTCAGCCACAAGGTCTGCTCATTAGCTCTGCATTTCAGCTGCCTCAGTGTGAATTTTATCATTGCAGCTTACCATTGCCTTAGTGTACAGGATGAGCACAAAGTCTTGCCCTGATTATAACAATTTATTACAGAATAACCGCTTGACATAATAATTTACATTTGATACCGTTACATAGGTTAGTGTTACTACCTTTTTCTAAAGACCACTTAAGTTAGTAAATCTCAACGTGTGCTCCCTTGGCAGCTCGGAGAATGTCGAAAGCGGTATTCCAGTTCTGTCACAGTACCCACAGCATCTTGTATCCTAGCCTTCAGTTCGTCGACGTCAGCAACAGGTGTGACGAAGACTCTGTCCTTGATATAGCCCCGGAAAAAAAGTCAAGGGGCGTAATGTCTGCAGAGCGGTGTGGCCAGGGTGTTGGACCGTTCCTTCCAATCCACCGATCCAGAAATGTTTTATCCAGGAAATCACCCACTATCAAAGGCCCACAGTTAGAAAAATATAATTTTCCAGCAAGATGGAGAACACCCCCCCTCCCCTCTGGGCTTTGTTAGTGCGTGATTTCTTAGATGAAACATTTCCGGATCGGTGGATTGGAAGGAACGGTCCAACACGCTGGCCACACCGCTTTCCAGACATTACGCCCCTTGACTTTTTTTTTCCTGGGGCTATATCAAGGACAGAGTCTTCGTCACACCAGTTGCTGACGTCGACGAACTGAAGGCTAGGATTCAAGATGCTGTGGGTACTGTGACAGAACACATGTTACGAAAAACCTGGCGGGAACTGGAATATCGCCTCGACATTCTCCGAGCTACCAAGGGAGCAGACATTGAGGTTTACTAAAGTTAAGTGGTCTTAAAAAAACTTGGTTCACTAACCTATGTAACGGCATCACAGTAAATTATTATGTCAAACGGTTATTCTGTAATAAATTGTTATATTCAGGGCAAGACTATGTGCTCACCCTGTATATCTACGCGTGATGCAGTTAGGCTGAAATAGGGGATTCATGAATCTCCTCAAGTGCTGTATGTGCTGCATCTATTTCATTTAGTAGGGTTCCACTGCAAAACACTTTCATAAAAATTAGCAATGTGGCCAATCAATGAAGTCCCTTGCGAATACAGAATGACTACGCTTTTTCAAAACGTGCATATTATTGAATAATTTTAATAAACATTTTTGGAATAGTGATCAACAATTTTTTAAAATTATTCTTTCAAAAATTCAGTCTTGATCACACCACGTATGCTTCAAGGACATAGGTGACCGGTTTCGGTCATATCACATGATCATCATCAGACCTGTAACTTAATTTTGAAAGTAATAGAAACCTTACTAGATTATTATTACCTCATACCAAGTAAATATACTTGGACTCGTTGAATACGCTTCGTTATCACACAGTCCTCCTCTGCGATACACACTCCACTGGACGCTGATGAATGGCTCTGAGTACTATGCGACTTAACTTCTGAGGTCATCAGTCGCCTAGAACTTAGAACTAATTAAACCTAACTAACCTAAGGACATCACACACATCCATGCCCGAGGCATGATTCGAACATGCGACCGTAGCGGTCGCTCGGTCACTCCGGCCGGCACGCTGATGAAGGCTCGTTGCTAACGGTAATTAAGTCAGCACTCGCTGACTAGCCAAACCTTGGGAAACGCCAATCCGTCGAACCAGCACCTATCCATTGCTAACCGAGCTCCATGAAGTGCTCGCCATTATTGCAATACCCAGGAGACAGACGTAGCTTATGAATGCTACGGACAAGAAAAGTACTCCTTCTCCCACTCTCTCTCGAAACGAGGTGAGATATATACGGTGAACAGGTTAATGAAACTAAGAAACTGCAGGGAAGAATTCCTGATTAGAAATGAAGGGAAAAAGTCCTACGAACATGTGTCCGGAAATGGACGGTGTACGTGCAATGACAATGCATCGAATCGAGTCACGACAGATGTTCGAAGTGGCCTCCATGGGGTTGCAGGTGATTGGGACAGTAGCGGTACCGCAGGATACCCGTAATCGCACTTTGGCTTACGCTTGCCTGTAGCTTGTACTAGGGTTCGTCTCAATATCCTGTAGAGCCCGGTCCTCCAAATCTGGTGTACACGCAGTCCGCCGCCTCCCAGCACGTTCTTCTGTCTGAAAGGACCCACAATCACACAAAGGACCAAGAAGGACTTGAAATGTTGTGTCATGTGGTTGGTGTGTGTGAGGGTACTTGTTTTGGCACAGCTGTACTGCTTCTCGACCGTTTCCATCTTCTTGGCCGTACGGAAACACCGTCTCGGCTTGTTCTCGACATGTATATCGCACCATTCCGCTGCTTACAGTACGCTTCATCAATCACAAAGCCTGTAACGCACAAGGAACACACGACACGTGGTCAGAGCAACTCCCAGTCGTCAGCGCCATCTCCCGTGGCAACGATGCATTTCAGGACACATGTTCACAGGACCTTTTTCCTCCATTTCCAGTCAGGAATCCATCCATGCAGTTTTATGTTCAGCCTGTATACCCCGTAAATTCGACAGAAGAAGATATTGCAAGCTGTATCAGGAGACAACATGTAAAAACGAAAACTGTTTCGAAAGCATCTAGTTTTATTCTTTTGAAGCTGCTCAAGCTTACCGCTTTCCCCATCATTATTTTGCTCGAAAACATTGTTAAATTCAAGCACTTTCTGGAGAAACTTTAGTGTGTTCCTCAGAGATTTCGTCACGAGTGCCCAGCGAAGTGTGATGGGGCCACTATTATTCTCTATATACGTAAATGACCAGTTTACTGATGATGTTGTGGTGTGCGGGAAGGTGACTTCTTTGCATGACTGTAGGAGGATACAAGATGACTTTGTCTAAGTCAGTCATTCAAAGAAGTCACCTTCCCGTACACTACAGCAATTTCTAAAAAAAATGTGTGTGAAATCTTATGTGACTTAATTGCTAAGGTCATCAGTCCCTAAGCTTACACAATACTTAACCTAAATTACTCTACCAGCGACCCTCATTAAATATGTAGGTTTAGTGTGGAAGACGAATTGTCGACATCGGTTTATTGGGAAGACTTTAAGGGAAGGAGACCTTGTACAGGACGCTAGTGCGACCCATTCTTGACTACTGCTCGAGTGTTTGGAATCCCCAATAGGCAGTATTAAAGGACGACATTGACGCAATTCAGAGGCAGGCTGCTATATTTGTTACCATTAGGTTCAAGTACTGTGGAGATTTTTCGGGAATACAAAAGGGAATCTCTCGAGGGAAGGAGACGTTTTTTTCGAGGTACGCTAATGAGAAAATTTAGAGAAACGGCATTTGAAGCTGAATGCAGAACGATCCTATTGCCGCCAAGGTACATTCAGCGTAAAGGCCACGGCGGTAAGATAAATGAAATTAGGGCTCCTACTAGTCGTTTGTCCCTCGCTCTATCTGCGAGTGGAACAGGACGGGAAGTGACTAGCTGTGGATAGCGTATCCTCCGTCACGCATCGTACGGTGGCTTGCTGAGCATGTATGTAGATATAGATATGTCAGTGTATGCCAATGTAGTGTACAAAGGATACCTAGTGCAAAAAATTATTTACTCCCACTACTTTTGTCATCTGACTTCCATATGCATCCTAATTTTGCGACCAGTTTTGAGATTACTCAGGAGTTACCTTCTTACGTATAGCAAGGGCAAGTCTTAGCTTAATGAATGGCTTTTCAGTTTTCTCTTCCACTGAAGTATGCTGATTATTTCGGCAAGTAAGTACACAATTTCAGAAATAACAAAACTCTTCTCAACCTTTCTTGTCAATAGTATCTGAAAACAAAATGAGACGGATTAACGAAATCATCCTTACGTTTGTGATGCATAAGTGGTGCAATACATTACGTCTGAGCAAAGGTAAGTTGAGTAAGAAGAAGCTGTGTATCCAAAAAATATCTGATACGAGTGACGATTTCGACATTACACTACACGAACTTATTGCAATCGCTGCTACCTCCCTGCAGCATTCGGGTGCTAGTTTCATTTAATATCGTTGCAGACGATAGCTTATGGAAATACCTTACATTAGTAACTCAATTTTATCATGCTCAGAAATTACAAGGAGCGACTAACTTCGTAAAAACTTTCTAAAGTCTAGATCGCGCAAGTATTTCTTTGCAAACGAGCGGTTTTAAACAGACTTTGCTGTTATTTTCAGGTCTTCAAAATTTTATGTTATACAACGTGATCATTTTGAGTTGGACCTCACACCAAGTTGTCATATAGATAAAATATAGCACTATATGAAAAGGTCTATCATAAATAAAACATTCAAAACCAAAAAGCACCTATTGTATATGCCCATGTTCATGTAGCGCTCATAGATGACTCTTACGTCATGCACAAGGTGCTTTTTGATTTTGATCGTTTTATTTACGACACACATCCTTGGCTTTAGAAAGTTTTTATATAAGTGATCGTCATTAAAGCGGTCTGTACTCGAATGCCCATGGAACTTACAACCTAGTCGTTCACAAAGAATTCCAGGAAGATTTTGTGCTATTCAGAAGGCACTGGTGCGTAGTTGTGAATATTAGCATACCTATCAGTTTTGCCGACGTACAGTGGATATGACTTTCTCCTCTGCTGTTTACGGCGGTGGAGCATCGTCAAAATATCGCTGACAGTCGAAAGATGGAAACGGATCATCGGTAAACGATGGAAAAATTTATTCGGGATCGCACTTGCGATTACTCCGGAATTAAAGTAATTGCAGGGCCGCGCCCGGAGTCGAAGGAGGGACCGGGGGCAGAGGGCGGCCGCCGTAGCGTACTATTATTATTATAATAATGCTACGGGGGCGGCGAGGCGCGTTGCCCGTCTCGTCCGGCCGCGTCGGTGATTCACTACGGCGTCATTGCTGATTATTATAATATCGAGTCGTCCATCTCAATCCGGCGGATAATATTTTTATTTGGGAAAAGTGTAATTACCGGAACTGTAATTTGCATCGGTCATGTTACCTACCTGCAGCATGATAGATGCTCGGAGGAGAGCGAGCGTAAAGTGGGTCCGCGGAGAGTGGGTAGGGGCAGCGTGGGGGAATCAGGAGGAGGAGGAGGAGGAGGAGGAGGAAAGAAATCACACAGACGGGAAAATGTCTGGGAATCACGCAGTGCGAGGTACCTTATCATAAGTTGTACTTTATATAATTGGACTGTATGTGAGTGAGTGCGAGAGAGAGAGAGAGAGAGAGAGAGAGAGAGAGAGGCGAATGGGGTAGGAATAATTGCCGGGGAAAAAAGTATGCCCACTCGACGGCGCAGACGTATAAAACTCACTCGCTTATAAAGTAGCACCGGCGCCGGACTTCGGCAACACACACACACACACACACACACACACACACACACACACACGTACACGGAAACGCCGCTCCGGTGGGGAACGGAGGCGCCCATTCCGGGCTCACGGCCCACGAAAACTTTATTCGCCGTGTAATTTGGGCGAGAGGGAGGAATACATAAAATGCGCTACATGCATCGCGCACATACGAGACGTGTGCCGGTTCTGCCGCAAACGCACGCACCAGCATTCACACACATACACACGGATAGGTGTGCGCTTACACAGCCGCCTAATAACAACATACTACGGACCGCCGTGAATTGCGAGATCACGAGCTTAGCCGCTAGTGGGAAAAGGCCAAAGCAATCACACAGCGGACCCGGCCGACTGCGCAGTCCGCCGGGGAGGGAGGCCTTTGATTAATCTTGACACCGTGGGCATGAAACTACTCCATCAAAAAGCGCCGGAACAATGGCGGCGGCGACGCACGAAGTTGGCGAACGGCGCGCCTCCTCGCGAGCGATACATAACGCGCGGCCGGTATTTAGCGTAATTGCTTTTAAATCCCCGGCAAAATATCTCGCGACGCCGCGCTAGCCCTCTCCTCTCGAGGAAAGTTGGCCTCTCGGCGGCGGCGGAGGCGGCCGAGGCAGTTGTCACGGAGAAGAGGGGCGGCCGGCCCGTAGCGTGGCCCAGAAAATTCCTTTTTTCCTGTAATTACTCCCCTACAGGCTGGGCTGACGAGTTAAAAAGTGCGGCTAAATCGGCGCGTGTGATTTATCCGGAACAACGCAGAGCGCGAATTAAAGCGGAGGCAGAGGGGGGCGGGGTGGCCGGCCGCGACACGGGCAGGCGCGACCCCGGAAATGCCCGCCGGCCTCCCAATTCGCGACGGCGCGCAGGCAGTCCGCGTGCCTCGCCTGTTTATTACGGCCCGGTCCGGCCCGCATTAACGGGTGCCGAGCCGTCAGCTGTGCTCGTCTTTCAGTGTCCCATTTGTGTCACAACGAGCGTTCTAATTAATTGCTGTTACCGCCAGGAAATGATCAATTCTAATCTTGCCGTGTCCGCTCGCGTGACAAAACATCTACCAACTCTTGTTTCCTCCGCGGAAGAATCCCAACTGCGAGGACGGTAGAACCCAATTACGTCAGTACTACTGCACGGCTAAAAATGTGTCACTGTGACAAGCCAAACTACAGTTACATTAATTAATGCAATAGTGCCGCTAACATGAGCGAGACTTCGTGTGTTTATGTTGCTCCGTTTATACGCACAAGCCAACAAAAAGCAGTGCCGGCCTACGCAATGTTCACGACGCGCAAAAAGTGGGCGCTTCTCTTTACAGCGATACAAAATCGGTTCAAAGTATGCCTCTGTTGTTGTTGTCGTCCGAAGCTTTTCACTATAGATTATCCTCCACATCCTTTTCATCTCTCCGTAACTAGTGCAGTCTACATTCATTTGACTCTCCATACCATATTCAAAGTTTCGTCTCCCTCTACAATTCCCCCCCCCCCCCCCCCCCGACGATTCCTTGATGCCTCTGAATGTGTCTTATCAACCATCAATCGATCTATTAATTTAGTCACGTTGTATCACAAATTTCCTTTATTCCCAATTCGATCCACTACCACCTCATTAGTACTTGTATCTACCCAAATGATATTCACCATTCTTCCGCAGCATGAAATTTCAATAGCTTCTGTTCTCTTCTTCTCTGAACTCATTATGGTCAACGATTCAGTTTCGTCCAATTCTCTATTTTCTACTAAAGGGCAATAAATAATCTGAAATTCACGTATCGTATAGACATCAAAGGAAGTCGCAAGCTCTTTCTCAGTTTCCATTAGGACCGCAATTCTGTTTATTTCTCAGAAATAGACACCTACGAGAGAAGCCTACTAGAAAATTGCAGACAGAACGCGCTGTCGTGGTGAAATGGCAACGCAGTGGGATCAGGCCAGGCTCCCAATAGTCCTTTGGTGGCGGCAGCAGTCCAGTCACATGGCTGTCAAAATGGTTCAAATGGCTCTGAGCACTATGAGACTTAACTGCTGAGGTCATCAGTTCCCTAGAACTTAGAACTACTTAAACCTAACTAACCTAAGGACATTACACACATCCATGCCCGAAGCAGGATTCGAACCTGCGACCGTAGCGGTCGCGCGGTTCCAGACTGTAGCGCCTAGAACCGCTCGGCCACACCGGCCGGCATGACTGTCAATTGCCAATTAATTTAATTATAACTAGGCAACACCAAATCGGGTACACGACAATACCGTGAAATTTCTGTCGGAGGGGTTGAGGGAGTCACATGGCAGGCGAGCAGCCACGTAAGGTACTGAAATAGCTTGTTTTCCCCAAAGTGAAAAGTCACTTTGAACGAAATAACTGCTCGTTCATTGGACAAAACTAGACCGTAAAAGTAACGGCAGCACTTGCAGTTCAGTTATGCAGCTGAAATGAGTCTATAATCAAATTAAGCGTAGGCTTGCTTGGCGAATTTGCTGATGATTGTGCTCGGAACATCAGCCAAGTTATGTCGCTACACATCTACTGATATTCCGAGAAGAATTCTGCAATTAAATTCAAGTGAGGTCTTTTTATTTTATTTTTTATGAGAATGAGGATGAAAGCAAATATTTAACCTCGAGTTCTTGTTAATATGCAACAATATCGTAAACAACAAAAAATCAAATTCAGATCGTTTTGTATCTCCTCTCAGTACACAGACACCAGTTTCTATACACTTGCAGTATGAAGTCCAACTTTTTGCAACTATCCGAGACAACTTCGTCGTATTTTCGAGTGCAGAACTGCTATTTTAGTTTATTTATTGCTGGTGTATTTTATGTACATATAGATCTGCTAACTAGGAGCCGTAACTTTTTATTATCTATAAAACTACTACTCTAATTTTTTTTCCATAGAAAGAACAATTAACAGCGAAGCGTAACTGCTAGAAAACCATCAGAAACGAGGAACCGTCAACTCGGCGCAGAGTTCGCATACTTCGAGGACACTACACGGAGAAATCCATACCGTAGTCTGTAACCAGGTCTGCACGTTGTTGGGGATTTGCTCCTTAGTATTACCGCCTTTAACGATCCCTAAAGTGTACGTACTTTGTAAGACATTTTCTCAGTAAGTAGCCACTATCGGAGACTTGGAGGTATGCAGACTATTCGCCTAAGTCAGGCACAGCCTCTTCATTACATTAAATTCGTTTTTAAAGCTCTAAGTTCCTCACATATTGGTGCAAAACTCTGGTGAAGAGGTGACATATTACACCAATTCGTATTTCAGATCCATTTGTTTTTATCCTACGACAGCACCTTCATGAGTAAGTGCACGGGGTCCTGAAAAACCTCGTATTTTCCTTTAGCAATCGACAATGTAATGGCGAATGTAGTTCCTGACTCAACTACACTAATGTACTGACATTTCTTCCTGAAAAAAATTGCCTTATACATAAATCAGGTGGCTGACTGTAAATGTTACTTGATGGGACGTCAACCACAAGCTTAAACATCACAGAAAATTAAAAAAAAAATGGAGCAACTGAACCATATTCTAAAATCTTCTGCAATTCATAACAAATCGTTTCTCTATAAGAAAGTACCACATACACAAAAAAATTCAAATCGGTCGAAGAAATACAACAAGGACATTCAGGGAAGTTTCACCAACAAACTTGTAAAAGTTTCGATTCAAAATAATGAAACATAAATCTTGAATGCTTGAAGCTCCGCAGCTTTCAGATGTATATCAAAATGTCAAAAATTATCAAGAATTGTCACTGCTTAAAATTTGACTGCAGTAACATACATAACAAACTGTGTACTATGTTACAGGACATATTAAAGATTCTGTCGTATTAACGGACAAGCATGTCATTGCTATAGAAATGGATAATATGCACTGATGATGGGTTATAAACCCGAAAACCGCTTTTGGCAAACAAAATAATTGTAGTGCAGCTCATGGTATACTGAAGATGTCTCCTATGACGTCATCAACGAGTCAACTGATTTCCCTACCCCTCTCCCCCTTTGACATACGTCAATAATTGCCCTACGTATAAAATGGTGGGAAATTCAAAAATTTGCAATAAAGTAAACAACTGCCCGGGTTTTCCCCCACTCTTATGAGTCACTGTCGAAGCAGGGCTATTAAACTAAGTATAAATTGGCAGAAGATGCAAAAATCCAAGAAGGCGCATTGTCATGCTGGGGTAAGTACGTCACTCGTGCTAACAAGGGAAACTCCGCATCCCAGCCCCCCATCAGATTTACTGATGGACCAGTAGATAGCCCGTTAAAAACTGAACACAGATGAAGCATGAAAACAGTAAGAAGTTCTGAAAAAAAGAAGCTCAATCGAAACGGTGAACGGTCCAAGCTCAAGATGTGCAACATGGAGCGAATTTGTACAACCACGGCGTCGTGAACATGTGGTCACGGTGTTGGACTGCGAAGGGGGAGATACGTGTTCAGTTTTTCCTCGTGTTCTGTCTTTCTCCCCCCCCCCTCTCCCCACAAAATTATGAACTGCCCATCTGGTCATTGTCCTGTCCACTCGCTGTATTCAAATTTTTGTGTGTGTGTGTGTGTGTGTGTGTGTGTGTGTGTGTGTGTGTCTGTGTGTGTCGTGGTGTAACGTCCTTTTGCAACAGCGAGGTGTAAGAAAGGGGCCTGCGGATCTACGTACCGCCTATTTGTTCTATACAAGTACCACATGTTATTACTCTCGCTTCCCGTTTTGTATGTGTTGATTGTTGATTTCCTTTGTTGTAACATAATTCAAATCCGTTTATTTATTGTTTTCATTTCTGTGAGAGTTCTATGCGGCATCTCGCCTGCACAAACTATTCATCACATTTACCTACGACGGTAATATATTCTTACCACATGATTCATATCCTACGACCAATGTATAGTATAATAAATGCCAAGACTACAGAACGAGAACAGATACGTCAATGATCGGACGGACAGTTCATAATTTTGTGAATGTATTGCATCACTCCGGTTCCCAGAACTCCTGATGATAGACGTTGACTGTGGATATTGTATCACAGACATAGTCCCTTTGACTGTTCAGAGATGTCACTAAACGCGCCCACAGATGTAAACAACCATGCATGAACAGCGCATATTAGACCGAGGGGTCCGACGGTCTCGGAGTGTACCAAAGCGATGTTGTTCGTACATGGAGGAGGTATACAGAGGCGCGAACTGTCGATGACAAGCCTCGCTCACGCCGCCCAAGGCCAACTATTGCCGTGGATGACCGCTACCTACGGATTATGGCTCGGAGGAATCCTGACAGCAACGCCACCATGTTGAATAATGCTTTTCGTGCAGCCAGAGGACGTCGTGTTACGACTCAAACTGTGCGCAATAGGCTGCATGATGCGCAACTTCACTCCCGACGTCCATGGCGAGGTCCATCTTTGAAACTACAACACCATGCAGCGATGTACGGATGGACCCAACAGCGTGCCGAATGGACCGCTTAGGATTGGCATGACGTTCTCTTCATCGATGAGTATCGCATATGCCTTCAACCACACAATCGTCGGAGACGTCTTTGGAGGCAACCCGGTCAGGCTGAACGCCTTAGACATACTGTTCAGCGAGTGCAGCAAGGTGGAGGTTCCCTGCTGTTTTGGGGTAGCATTATGTGGGGCCGACGTACGCCGCTGGTAGTCCTGGAAGGCGCCGTAACGGCTGTACGATACGTGGATGCCATCCTCCGACCGATAGTGCAACCATATTGGCAGCATATTGGCGAGGCATTCGTCTTCATGGACGGCAATTCGCGCCCCCATCGTGTTCCCCAGACATGAATCCTATCGGACATGCCTGGGATATATTGAAAAGGGCTGTTTATGGACGACGTGACCCACCAACCACTCTGAGGGATTCACGCCGAATCGGCGTTGAGGAGTGGGACAATTTGGACCAACAGTGCCTTGATGAACTTGTGCATAGTATGCCACGACGAATACAGGCATGCATCAATGCAAGAGGACGTGCTACTGGGTATTACAGGTACCGGTGGGTACAGCAATCTGGACCACTAACTCTGAAGGTCTCGCTGTATGGTGGTACAACATGCAATGTGTGGTTTTCATGAGCAATAAAAAGGGCGGAAACGATGTTTATGTTGATCTCTGTTCCAATTTTCTGTACAGGTTCCGGAACTCTCGGAACCGAGGTGATGCAATACTTTTTTTGGTGTGTGTATATGGGGCAAGAGAGAGATTAGAACACGGATCTCCCCATTTGCAATCCAACACAGTGACCACATAATCACGGTGTCGTGGTTACTCAAACGCGATCGACGTTGCTCATCTTGTGCTTGGACCGTCCAGTGTTTCAATTTTGCTTCTTTTTTCACAGTTCAGTGCAACTTCTTCCTGTTTTCATGCTTGATCTGTGTTCAGTTTTTGACGAATATCCACTTGGCCATTTTACCACTAAATTTGAGGAAGGTGCGATGGGAAGTTTCCCTTGTAAATATAGAATTTAAGATGGCTGATCTGGAATGTTGGCAAAGCTCTAAGATGTCAGAATTCAAGATGCTAGGGCAAAGGGAAATAACTTGCCTGCTAGAAAGTGCACAGTCCTATAGAGACGTGAAGGGCTATTTATAACAGTCGGGTCTAAGTGTTGAGTTCCATACCGCATGACCTAAGTTAAGCAATTCTCCTCTGGCGTCACTATTTAAGCAGTTGTCACCCAAAGTTTAACTGTGGAGGGAAATTACACACGTCATTCATAATCGTGTTATTTCAAGGCAAAAATCGGAAGCCCACTTTTCCTCCGCGTGCTACGCTTGGACAATTTTCCCCCCACCTCTCTGACCTTACAATTTAAACAATTCCGCTAAACACTAGTCACCGTACGTTTAAAATGGAAAGAAAATGCACTTACTCCAAGTTTAAAGTTACGGGAAAACTGCTGGTTGTCAGAACTAGAGCACTTAGGCTAACTTAAAACTGAATAGCACACTTATGGAGTCTGTATGACTGTTACTATCACATTCAGAGGGAATCACATAGGGACAGCTTTGGATTTTTAAACAAGCACTACAACGGGGCTAACGCCCCGCCGCCCTCCGGGAGCAGTGCATGCACCAGCCGGGTCAGGAGGCCCAGGATCTGGCAGCGAGCAGCCGCCGCACCGTGCCGCATGAAGACCGGGTAGGCAAAACGCGTGGGGTTCACCCCGCCGCCCTGCGACTCAGCTGCAAGTTATACACAATGTCATCAAAAGTATCCGGGCACCCCCAAAAATGTATGTTTTTCATATTAGGTGCATTGTGCTGCCGTCTACTGCCACATACTCCATATCAGCGATCTCAATAGTCATAAGACAACGTGAGAGAGCAGAATGGGGCGGTCCGCAGAACTCACGGACTTAAAACGGGGTCAGCTGATTGGGTGTCACTTGTGTCATACGTTTGTACGGGAGATTTCGACGCTCCTAAACATCCCTAGGTCCACTGTTTCCGATGTGATAGTGAAGCGGAAACGTGAATGGACACGTACAGCAAAAAGGCGTGCAGGCCGACCTCGTCTGTTGACTGACAGAGACCGCCGACAGTTGAAGAGGGGCGTAATGTGTAATAGGCAGACATCTACCCAGTCCATCACACAGGAATTCCAAACTGCATTAGGATCCACTGAAAGTACTATTACAGGCGGGAGGTGAGAAAACTTGGATTTCATGGTCGAGCGGCTGTTCATAAGCCACACATAGGGCCGGTAAATGCCAAACGACGCCACGCTTGGTGTAAGGAGCGTAAACATTGGACGATTAAACAGTGGAAAAAAGTTGTGTGGAGTAACGAATCACGGTACACAATGTGGCTACCCGACGGCAGGGTGTCGGTATGGCGAATGCCCCGTGAACGTCACCTGCCAGCGTGTCTAATGCCAACGGCGGAGGCCGTGGTGTTATGGTTTGGTCGTGTATTTCATGGAGAGGGCTTGCACTCCTTGTTGTTTTGCGTGGCACTATCACAGCACAGCCCTACATTGATGTTTTAAGCACCTTCTTGCTTCCCACTGTTGAAGAGCAATTCCGGGGATGGCGACTGCATCTTTCAACACGATCGAGCATCCGTTCATAATGCACGGCTTGTGGCAGTGTGGTTAAACGACAATAACATCCCTGTAATGGAGTGGTCTGCAAACAGTCCTGACTTGAAACCTATACAACACCTTTGGGATGTTTTGGAATGCCGACTTCGTGCCTGGTCTCACCGACTGACATCGATACCTCTCCTCAGTGCAGCACTCCGTGAAGAATGGGCTGCCATTCCCCAAGAAACTTTCCAGCACCTGACTGAACGTATTACTGCGAGAGTGGAAGCTGTCATCAAGGCTAAGGGTGGGCCGACACCAAACTGAATTCCAGCATTACCGATGAAGGACGCCACGAACATGTAAGTCATTTTCAGCCAGGTGTGCGGATACTTTTGATCACATAGTGTAGGTGCCTGACGCGAAGTGCGCTCCGTCTCCTGACGCGACCGCTAGCTTCTGCCTGTGCGAGACATCTCTGAAGTAGTCGGCGTCACGTCATACAGTCTGAATGCAAGAGGACATCCCTCACCTTTCGTCTGATACAGGCTCTGTGCCATGCGAAAGTTGGTACACTCCAAGGTCACACAACTTTCACACACATCCCTAAGGCTCCACGATTTTGTAATTGAACAAGCTCTAATATTGGAATTGCTAGGTTTCTGACCTCTTAATCGTCTATAACCTAACGCTGTTAACATTTCCAAATAAGAAATCTATTTCCTGCACCTGAGATAAATTCTGCTAACAAGTTTCACACACTTTGTTCCCAAGCTTTAAGCGGGTGAAATTACTACCTTCTACACCAAACAGAACGTCTGTGCTCTCCGACACAAACCATTTGTAGGTTTCAGGACGTGTATAACGTCAATTGTTTACGAAATTCACGTCTGATCATGTTTTCGAAATCATGATATGTTCACATCCATAAATGATATTCGGCGACGGTAGATCTATGTGACAAAACGACTCCATCTTACGAGAGTAATGGTACGTTACCTTCTTATCCGCAGCATTTCAATACGAAGAAACTGTCGCATAATCGGAGACTGCAAGCGAGTAGGGATGCCATGAATCTAACGAGGCAACACTGACAGCACAGTGAAGGTATGAATCACGTGGTCTGGCCCACAGTGCTAGTGGCTGCCGACAGCGGCGTCCTCTGCAAGACTCCTGTCCAGTAGCTGTAAGCTGTACGTCACTCGTGCGAGACGCACAGCTCTTCCCGCCTCAAAACATTAATGCGAAAGTCTACAGAACACACAGCTGCGACAAGCAGCAGAACGAATCACATCTCATTCTAGGAACACAAGAGATATCAGGAATCGTACAGAAGCACGCACTCATTTTTCCCTCGCTGCAGCGTCGTTACTTGACGGTTTGATAGGTTTTTACGCAAAGTGTAATGACACAACGATGTTAGACACTGATGTACTAGCAGGAGGCATGAATCCCAAAACCATTCGTAGCAATCCCTTATTGTTCGTACAAAAATTCGAAAGGTTTCCCGTTTAACGATGTGTCTTACACTGCACACATGACAACAGACGTCTCCGTATGATTTCTAAACGGAGACAGTCGATATACAGTACATACTGCAAATTATTGAATTTTCAGGTCAAGTTTATGCTGAAATCAACGAATAATGTATCTAAATCAATGAAATTTTTACCTAAAGAAGTGTAAAGTCCCTCCCCCATGCAGCTGCACGGCACCTGGACGCTTCCAAGTCACTTTGTATAGAACACCTAATGCAAGCACGAAAGCACACACGCGCATGGTCGTTCTCCCACTGCTCCATTTGCCAGTGGAATAGGAAAGGGAACGACTAGTAGGGATGAGATACACTGATCAGCCAGAAAATTATGACCACCGACCTACTATCGATATATACCAGTCCAGGCGATAGCACCGTCACCTGGCGAGGAATCACTGCTAGTCAGACAAACGCACGGTACGTGTAGTATCAGTAAGCTCGCTGTCCGTCTATCGAACGGGGAAGGTTCAAATGGCTCTGAGCACTATGGGACTTAACATCTGAGGTCATCAGCCCCCTAGAACTTAGAACTACTTAAACCTAACTAACCTAAGGACATCACACACATCCATGCCCGAGGCAGGATTCGAACCTGCGACCGTAGCGGTCGCGCGGTTCCAGACTGAAGCGCCTAGAACCGCTCGGCCACACTGGCCGGACCGAACGGGGAAGGTGAACAATCTGAGTTCGACGGAAGGCAGACTGCACGGCCCGGAAGCTCGGCACGAGCATTTCTGAAACTACACCACTTGTAGGGTGTTCTAGGAGTGCTGTGGTGAGTGTCTTCAATACGCAGCGACATCCCCCCTTACAGCTGTCCGACGCCGTAGGCTGGGAAGACTGGTAAAACAGGATAGGCGGCGAACTGTGACGGAACTAACATCAGGCTTTTTAATACTGGGCAGAACAGAACTGTTTCTGAACACACACAGTGCACCGACGACTCCTAACGATGAGCCCTGCAATCGATGACCCATGTAGGTGCCAATGTAACACCACGAAATCGGCAACTACTACTGAAATGGGCACGTGACCATCGACACTGGTCGTCGGTGCAGTGGCAGAGCTTTGCATGGTGTGATGAATCTCGACAATTTTTTCATCATGCCGATGGGAGAGCGCGAATCTGTCGTCTTCCAGGGGAACAGCATCTCGGCAACTTGTACTGCGGGACGGAGACAAGCTGACGGTGGCACCAGTATGCTCTGGGGAACATCCATGGGTCCAGTGGAACTCGTGCAAGGCATTACCCGATGGGAGTGGCATTTTTCGACAAGATAATGTGCCACGTTACAAGGCCAGGAGTGTGATGGAACGGTTCGAGGATCACAGTGGCGAGTTCCAGTTGATGTGCTAACCCCCATCTCGCCAGATCTGAACCGATCGAACACATCTGGGATATGATTGAAAGTGGCGTCAGAGCTCATCGCCCCCCTCCCCGGAATTTACGGGAATTAGGTGACTTATGTTTGCAGATGTGGTGCCAACTCCCCTCCAGCGACCTACCAAGACCTCACTGCTTCCATGCCACGACAAGTCGCCGCTGCGCCAAAGGTGAACATACCGGCTATTAGGTAGGTGGTCATAATATTCTGACTTATCAGTATATGTATAACGTAAAACACAGTTTGTGTGAGTAATGACCTAGAAATGCAAGTGTTAGTTTGGACAACAGATTCTGTTTATAGGAAGGATGACTGAGCTTAAAGATTCATCTCCATCAGTATCCAAATTTCCAAAATGTTAAAATATGTGTGAATTCCTAAGAGGTCATCGGTCTCTAGACTTACACACTACTTAATCTAACTCATGCTAAGAACAACACACACACCCGTGCCCGAGACAGGACTCGAACCTCCGGCGGGAGAGGCGCGCAATCTGTGACATGCCGCCAAAAACCGCGCGGCCAAGTTTTCCATCACACCAAGGTGTATCTAGAACGAAAATCAGTTGTAATCAAAAAAAGTTATACAGTCACCATCCTAGCTTCTTGGATTCTGACGTCATAATAAGGCTGTACCAGTATCCCAGGTGCTCCATCTCTGATTCTCACATCTTGGAGCTCCGTCAGTATACTAGGTCAGTCATCGTGAATTCTAATGTCATGGTAGCTGCGCCTGTATTCCAGCTATACTTAATACTAGTTACCTACTTCCACCAGCATGAAAATGAAAAATCTTGAATTTTTTTATTTCCCCCCAAATTCCACTTAGGTCAACAGCCCTACTTCCGAAGGGACGTCATAGAAGTGGGGCAAAACCCTTCCACTTTTTGAGTTTCCCACCAATTTTTGAATTTCTTGCCATTTTATACACAGGGCAATTAGCTTATGTCAGAGGGGTGGGGAAATTTGATGACGTCGTAGATGACCTACGTTGCGCCAGAACCAGCACTACTTACCCACTACGTCTTTCCAAACTAAGCTGTGTACCTTTCTCTACCATGTTAATTCTTCAACACGTTTACCAAAAAGCTGAATGAGGATCAACGACGAGCTTCTTAGAACGCTCTTCAGAGTTGGAAAAGGAATCCTTCAGATTAATCGCATTAGTTTCAACAATTTATCTTCCTGGCGATTTTTTCCTAGAGTTGGTTTGGGACGAAAATACCGCATACGGATAAAGGACAAATATATAACTTGAGATCTGCTGCTGCCATAAAGTTTTTTTCTCAAAGTTATACAGAGATTGAATCAATCAGTCAATCAATCAATCCTCCCTCCGGTCTCTCTCTCGTAGACAACAAAAATAAACTGACAAAATAAAAACAGGCCACTCAATGTCAGTCTAAAAGACTACCTTCCTTTACAACAAGAAACAAATAATGGGTCGATCTATTTCTAATAGCTGCCACGTAGATGATCGCATAAACTTACTTACATACACATGGAAAAAGACGCTAAAATATTGTGAGGAGATTAATGGGCATTTCTCTTACAGATTGCCAATTTAATACTGAGGCAGGACAAAGAAAGTAAAAGAGGTGCTAGCGATCTATACTCAGAAGGAGTATACTTGTACAAAGGACTGTCATCGAGAGGTGGAACGTTAAATAGAAGACGTTCACCTGTTACGGCGTGAAGTCAAGCGCCGGCACGCCAGTCGGGAACGACAGAGAAGAGATGCCTGTGAGAAGACGTCAGCCAATCGCACGCTGACCGACCCGTCTCCAGGATGACAACGCGACAGCAGCGGCCCCGATGTGAAGAGGACATTAGCGCCGCGACCAACTGGTGACGGCCCAGTTGAATACCAACTTCAAGATTAGCGAATTCTATAGCAGCATCAACACTTGTCATTTCGCTTGTACACTCTATGTAGCACAGACTTGGAATTGTCTATACTGAAAACGATTCATTATTTCGTATGTCACTCTTTGCTTGCGACACGTCTATGTGATTGCAAAAGTCAAGTATTGTAATTCACTTTTTGTAATAAAATTCATTAATACGATTTGTTTGAAAGTTTGTCTAGCGAACCGAGTACGTAGGATTCCTAGACACCACATCACCAGTATCTAGAGACAAGAAATGACACTACCGTGGATTAGTAAACACGATTGAAGGGGCGCAGAGATTCCCATATAAAAGCAGTCTCTCGTGGATCTTATAAGTACTAAGAATAAGAACAAAAAGGACACACAGAGATAATACTAGAGAAGGAAATATTTCAAGTCATTTTACTATCTCACGTGATGTTTTACGTGTAATTTAAATAAATTAAGTACGAATTGAGGGAGCGCAAGTTCCGATACGTTACATTTTGCATTGTCAAATTTCTTGATTCGGCACACAGTTCCCATTAGTCAAGTGAATTTATTTCAGCGCAGTCCGTTACAGAGGAGCTGAGGCTAGCACCCGTCTGTTGCAAGATCCTGGCGCATATACTAACTCAAATATTCTGAACTATACCAAGCTCAAACAGTCTTTAAGTTGGTGGAGAAAAACAACCTTTCGCAAGGAATCACCACACATTTAGGAAGACAGACTCGTGTGGGTAACATAAGCTGCGTTATTCACATACGATATCGTGCCAAACAGTAGATTCAGATGAACAAGTAGATTCTTCTTCTTCTTCTTCCTCTTTGCCTTGTCTCGTTCGTCTACAGGATTGGCATTATTATATAGGATGAACCAGTGTTAGTGACAGTGAGTGGCTAGACACCCTTCATGACGCCATTTCCCGCCACCCCCACCCCCGCCCTCCCCTGTGACGGAACTCCAGTAAACCATCTATCTGCGTCTAGAGTAAAACACATGTTAAAGTGTTTACGAATCGTGAAACTGTGGCGGGGCGTGCGAAAGCGCCCGCTATTCACTTCGTTGGATGTGTGGAATCGCCTATAAACTGCAGTCAGGCTGGCTGGCACACCGACCCTCGCCGTTCATTTGCTGGGCTGGTGCGAATGCAGAAACCCGTAAGCGGCACGATGACACGCTCGGTTATCGTGTAGGTTGAAAATGTACATTACATCATCCTAAATTTCTCACAGGCATTCGATACTATACTACATAGTTGCCTAAGAAGACATAATGAATTGAAAGGCGCGGTGCTAGAATGATATTCTGCTGGCATAGCCCATAGCAAAGTGACGAATGTGCTTGCCGAAGTTAAACAGCAATCCTTGAAAGAAAGACGACGAATCCAGAATCTTTTATCACTCCGTAACAAAGTGTGCGGTGATTTAAAACTTCCTGGCAGATCAGAAGTGTATGCCTACTGAGCTATACAAGCACGATTGACAAGCCATCCTCACAACTTTACTTGCGCCGGTACCTCTCTTCTATCTTCTAACGTTCGCCGAAGTTCTCCCGCGTAGCTTACCGAAAAAGCACTCCTGTAAGAAAGGACGCTACGGAGAACTGACTTATTCAGGGTCTACTATCAGGTCTGAGAGTTGGATAGCTCAGTCAGTATATCACTTCCCTGTGAAAGGCGAAGGCCACAGGTTCGAGTCCCGGTTCGGAACTCTGTTTTATTCAGTCAGAAACTTTCTAAGACGACGTAGTTCTCTCGAACTCCTGCTGGGTAAATTTAGAGAACTGCATTTGAACACGACTGTGCGACAGTTCTGATGTCACTATCGTCTCGCTACCATTGGGTTCGTACCATTCGAAAGATTAGGGCGCGTACATAGGCAGACAGACATTTATGTTTCCGTCTGTCAATACGCGAAGGGGTGACACATAATCACCAACAGTGGTAGCACGTACATCCCGTCAAGAACTATCGAGTATACATGATGAATGGAAATGTGGAAGAAAGCAACCAACAACTAACGTAAACACGAACAGATCTAATATAAACAAGAACAACCGTCTGACGAGGAGCCTGTCGGTTCGAAACTTGTAACGGCGCTATTTGTGAAAATAAATAGCGTTACCGACAGCTGGTTATTATTTTGTTCTCTGCAAGAATCAACTTGTAAGAACTTTCTTAATAACACTTAGAACCAGTCAGTTTCCTCGTATGCCACTTAGAACGTTCTTAATAAACTATTTATTTTCTAATTTTTCTCATTTTCAAGTGATCTGTTTTATACTGTGTTATCAGAATACCTTCTCAGTTTTTTTAATACAAATCAGTATGTACAAATCGATACCGTGTTTTTTTTTCATTTCCCAGACAAATGTGAGATTTGATGGTCGGAACGTTTTCTATTTTTCGTATTTCCATGTGGATATAGGAGGGGCAGTTCTAAAGCTTTTAATGTAATTTCGAAAACATGAATATAGGTAAACACTTTTTATTTGTCTGCGTAGAAAGCCGCTAGAGTAGCCACTCCAAAATTGCTTAGCCCATCGAAGAAGTGAAGACGAGCCGCCACATTTTGTTTTGGCTCCTCTGTCGGCAATCTACGGCACTGTGGCTCGCGAATTTCAGTGTGGACCAGAACTGCAGATGTGCAACTTTTCTGGAGGTAATACGTGGAACGTTCAATAAATAATGCAACACCTTTTTTCTGAAAGCAGGTTGAGTTTAGTCAGGATTCCAATACAGCATACTGTTCCCCATTCTTATGAGTACGAAACCCCTATTTTTCAACCACTATCTCCGTTCAATGCCACCTTACTGCGAGGGCCTATATGCCCGCACAGTATCACTCTACTGGTCGACGTCGGAGGCAAGGCTTGTTGCATCAATAACCTCCCCATAACCCACGTACTATTTCCTGCAGAGTGCATCCTTCATTGGGGCAAACAAATAGAAGTCGGAAGGTGCGAAATCCGGGCTGTAGGATGGATGAGAAAGAACCGGCAGATGACGTTTTGTGAGCTCTTCTCGGGTGCGGAGTTGTCATGGAGGAGAAGTTCGTTTGCTTTTTTTATGGCGACGAACACGTTGAAGTCGTTTCTTCAATTTTCTGATGGTAGCACAATACGCTTCAGAGTTGATCGTTGAACTGCGAGGGAGGGCATCGAAAAGAATAACCCCTTCTAAGTCCCAAAGACCGTCGCCATGACTTTACCGGCTGAGGGTGCAGTTTCGTACTTTTTCTTCGGAGGAGAGTTGGTGTAACGCCACCGCATGGATTGCTGTTTTGTTTCCGGTTAGAAGTGATATATCCATATTTCATGGCCTGTGGCTATGTTCGACAAAAAAATTATCACGATCAGTCTCTTAACGCGTTGAGTTTTGCTTGGCACGCACCTCCGTTACAGAGGCCACTCTGAAGGTTACATACAATTATATGGGCTGAAGCGAGAATATTGCACAATGTCGCACAACAGATTCTGCATTTTTTTTAACCGAAGACAGCCGAGAAATAAAATGTTTTAAATTACTTATTGAACGCCCCTCATAATCAAAATTTCGTGACTCCCACTGTACATTCTCAGCATGGTACGGTACTGCTAAGTGACAACAGATCGCGAGAGAAACTACCCTAGACTGGAGCTTAGGGGCGGTGGGAGCGTGCGGTCCAGATGGCCTGGAGAACGGGGAGGGGTGCGGCGTGGGAGCGGTACGCGCCACGCGCCCTACCGCCGGAATCAACAAGTGCGGCCGCGGCAGCCCGTCCTTCTTCCGCGGCACACCCCCACCCCGGCGGATCATCTGGCCCGGCCTGCCTCTTCGCGCCACGGCGGCATTTTTACACCCGGCGCAGGCTCTGCCGCTGTAGCCGCGCTGCGTCACGCTGCCGCGCGACCCACCCGTTAAGCGCGCACTGTGGTCATCCACAGTTTCGGTGATGGAAATAACACGTGTCAGCCGCCGATTCGTTAATTAAATTTACTGCTATTGACGTCGGTCGCAGCGGCGCGTATTGCGTGATCGGACTAGGGCCGGCTATTTAAAAGGCCGAATGACGCCGAAGTGTATTGTGGTAGATTATGGGATTCCGTATAATCTGAGGTGAAAGTTATTTACAGCCGTTAATACATTCGAACATGCAGTTTTACGGTAACTGTCGTGAACTACTTTTAAGAATTACTATCACGTTAGGTCATACGACATAACAAAACACTACTGAACACTGTAGGGGCTTTATTTAACCTAACTATTAAAAAGAGAAAAAAAGACTTTCTGAGTAGTACCTATTAAACTGGACTGTATTACACATTTACGATTTGTTAATGTACACCACCAGAAAAGATTTTTTTCCAAACACCCCGTTTCTGGATAGCAATTAGAAAACTACAATGTTCTGCTTGCTATTAGAATGTAAGTCATTTTATAAAAATCAGTACCATTCATGCCTCAGAGTTCATCGTTCTGTCTCGCAGCCCAGGGTGGCTACTCTAATTGGGAAAAAGATCCCCTGAGAATTGCAGGTGTGAGGAGGAAGGCGGTGTCAACAAGCTCCTGATACATTAATAGTGAGCGGGGAAGGGGGAACATACCACAATAACTTTTCTTTCCTCTCCGCTGAACTATATACCACTCAACAGCAGCAGTATAACCGCAGATTTTGAACACCGATAATTTACATAGAATAAGATTTATATAATTGACACACTTCGAGATATTAAGTATTTTAAAGTTCCTGTTGTATAAAATTCAACAAAATTCAATTTCAATGCTAGGTTAAAAGCGCAGAATTCCATTACACTTTATGAAATTCCTGAAATTCCCTGAGATTTCTCCGATTTTTTCGTGAGAAATGTAATTCCCTGAGAATTCCTGGTTTTTCAGAGCAATCGCCACCAGTACGTGTAGTGAGATGTGGTAGTTAACGATGACTAAAAGAAAACAGCTGAAGTGTGTGGGGATATTCTTCACTAAGAGACGAAAGTAACAACATTGCATTGTGATTGTGGGTTGTGTGTGTGTGTGTGTGTGTGTGTGTGTGTGTGTGTGTGTGTGTGTAAAGTTCAGAACTCAAATATACCTTTCTCAAAGCAGTTCGATGCTACTCTTAAAAATACTCGAGAAAATCGGCTTTTAAGTGTCAAAATGGTTCAAATGGCTCTGAGCACTATGGGACTTAACATCTGAGGTCATCAGTCCCCTAGGACTTTGAACTACTAACCTAAGGACATCACACACATCCGTGCCCAAGGCAGGATTCGAACCTGCGACCGTAGTGGTCGTGCGGTTCCAGACTGAAGCGCCTAGAACCGCTTGGCCACACTAGCCGGCTTTAAGTGTCCCAACCATTTCTGACTAGCTAAACTAATGTGGTCTTCTTTCGACTTGCAGCGTGGCTATGTGGTAGAGAGCTTGCCTGGGGCGCGGGTGTCCTGGGTTCGAATCCTAGTGAAATAAAATTTTTAAACAAAAGTGAATTTTCTATGAGCATTTACGAGAAGCGTAAAATACAGAATTGTAGACAAATTTTAATATGTATTTTTAATTACACAATCATGATAACAGTCTTTTATAAAAGTTTGTTAATTAAGAATTTTTGTTTGAAATGATAACTGGATTTTTGTGTACAAGATATAATTAGAAATAAGATGATGTGCATTTTTCATAAAAATGGCAATTACATTGTTAATTAGCATATATTTGATGAATTTTATGTTTAAAATACGAGGGTAAGTCAATTATTATCCGCAATTTAGTTATATTTTTGTTTACTTTGGTAGTAGTGTCGTTTTACGTTGATGACGCATGCTTTGTTTATTTGTTGTTATATCTTTGCAATTTGCAAGCTGCTAGGTTAGTTTTACTACCGCTGCCGTGCTGCTCCGCCTTCTATTTGCACCAAAGAAGAGTAACGTTCAGTGATCCGTTGTTTGTGTGGCTGGGAGGCGTATCAGGGGCCGAAATTCATCGAAGACTTCACAACGAAGGGTCTACGAATGGATTGAAAAATTTCGAAATGGTCGGACAAGTGTTAGGCACGATGAAGGAGCCGGACGAGCGTTTACCGCCACAAATGAAGAAACCTTTGAGCGTTCACGTGAAATGATTCTCTTAGACAGACGATTAACTATTGACGAAGTGGTACATCGTCTGCAAATTAGTCACGGTTCTGCCTACGAAGTCATCCACAACAGACTTGGGTTTCATAAAGTTTGTGCAAGATGGGTCCTAAAACAACACACAGTTGCATAAACAAACGCGCTTGGACATCTGCAAAAACCATTTGGATCGCTATGGTAACGAAGGAGACAACTTCTCAGACAGGATCACTACTGGTGACGAAACATGGATCCATCACTACGAGCCGGAGAGTAAACGGTAGAGTATGGAACGGAAACATCCAAATTCGCCGTGCAAGAAAAAGTTCAAGATATAACCGTCCGCAGGAAAAGTGATGCTTACGGTTTTCTGGGACGCACAAGGTCCAGTACTGGAACATTATGGGGAAAGGGGCACAACAATAAACAGTGTACGTTACAGTGAGATCCTTACTGCCAGGCTAAAGCCTGCAATTCGAAGCAAACGCCCAGGATTGCTGTCAAAAGGTGTTGTTGCACGAATGCCCGTTCGCATACTGCTGCCCACAGTGCTGAAACGCTCCACAAACTAAAATTTGAATTACTGGATCATCCTCCATATAGTCTCCATCTTGCCCCTTCTGACTACCACTTGTTTGGTCCACTCAAACAGGCATTAAGGGGGCCGTCGATTTGCCTCGGACGAAGCAGTGTGGTGCATTCCTGGCTCGCAGCTCAACCGAGAACCTTCTTTTATGAGGGCACCAGGAAGCCTGTACAACGATAGACCACGTGCGTTGAAACGCAAGGAGACTATGTCGAAAAATGATGTTTTTGTAAGTTTCCTATTTGATTACAATAAAATTTTATAACTACACTGCAGATAATAATTGACTTACCCTCGTACGTAAGTATTCGAAGTAAACGGAAAAATTGACCAGGTGTGAGTATGAATCTCGCTGTGACGATTCCGTACAAACTTAATTATGTTTATAGATAGTTTGTCCATCTCGGGAAGCGAGAATCTGGACGACATTTTTTGTCATCAACACAGTCCCTGGAATTCTAAGATTTTCGAGAATGTTTTAAGTCGGGTGACAAATGACAAAAAAAAGGCTCTGAGCACTACGGGACTCAACATCTTAGGTCATAAGTCCCCTAGAACTTAGAACTACCTAAACCTAACTAACCTAAGGACATCACACACACCCATGCCCGAGGCAGGATTCGAACCTGCGACCGTAGCAGTCCCGCGGTTCCGGACTGCAGCGCCAGAACCGCTAGACCACCGCGGCCGGCGACAAATGACAAATATATATATTTTTTTCGTGTGACATAATTGCACATTAACATTTTTTTCATATTTTCCCTTTACTTTTATTGTGAAAACTTTCTTCTTGCCAAATTTCATGATTCTAGGTCTACGGGATGTATTCTGTAAGTTTTGATGTGTGAGTTCGCGAATATCATATGTAAATGTTCGTATCTATTCATTGCACTGAGTTAGAAGCGCAATTTTTTTTTTACACCGAAAAGGGACCTTAGACTTTAGTACATGACGTAAAATTAAACTTGATACGCCTGCCCCTTCCTGAGTAAGAAGGTTCTTGAATCAGTCAGTCGGACGGATGAACGACAAAGAGATACTACACGGTTTCAGTTTTTGCCGATTGAGTTACGAAACCCTAAAAACCGAAAAAAAATATAACCGAAACGAGACTCGATCTAGCGATTACCAGTCTTTTGCGCTAAAGTATTCTACGCTTTACGGAAATGATCGTAGAACATTCACCTATGTTTAAAAACTTGATTCCACCCGGAATCGAAGTCTGGTCCTCCACACAGCAAACGAGCACTCTACCCCGGAGACATAATGCTCGTAGAAAAATAGGTATCTTATTAAGTATATTAAACATGTCTGGAAAACTTCACAAGTCGATTTTCTTGAGTATTTGAGAGCTGCATCGAACTGCTTTGAGAGGGATATTTAAGTTCCGAACTACACGTACCATAAATGCAAAATACAGTACAACTAAAACCCGATTGTGCGCGGTCCTCTTTGTCAGTGCTAACGTGTCCGTATATGGATCCAAAATTCTCGAGGTCGATACCAGGGCTATCCTGGGATTTTTATTGGCCACTTATCATTTCAAAAATGGTTCAAATGGCTCTGAGCACTATGAGACTTAACTTCTGAGGTCATCAGTCGCCTAGAACTTAGAACTAATTAAACCTAACTAACCTAAGAACATCACACACATCCATGCCCGAGGCAGGATTCGAAACTGCGACCGTAGCGGTCGCTCGGCTCCAGACTGTAGTGCCCAGAACCGCACGGCCACTCCGGCCGGCACTTATCACTTATTTCACTTTTGGCAATGTCTGCTGATGTGAAAAATTCCCAGCTAGCCCGTGCATCGCAAAAGCAGTTCGACGCAATAAAAGAAATAAGAGGAAGATAAACTATTCAAGCGTTCTTCAGTGGAACATATTTGCTTATTATGAACATATTCGACAGCAGCTCAGCGGATAGTGTAGTTGATTTGTAATCACACAGTTGCTGAGTATAATCTTGCTTATAGCATATGTTTCTTTACTTTCTTAAATTACATATTTATTAGCAAATGGAAATGTTAATAAATAGGGAATCTTTTTTTACAAAAAATAATATTTTTATTTTTAATTACTGGTCATATGAAAATGACAGTAATACAACAAATTAAAACATCAAAACATCAAAAAGAAAATCAAGTACTTTTCAGTTCTAGAGACTGATCAGTAATACTGACTTATATAAAACTTTGATATAACAAATAGGACTTTCGTATGTCTGTATCAAACTTTCTTTTGATCAGCAATTAAAACCATAAGATGATATTTTCATTATAAATAATTCCCTATTTGTTAATTAACTTGTAACTAAAGTAGTAAAAAAAATGTGCGCCCCTAGCGAGATTTGAACCAGCAGATTTATGATCATATACAGATTGCAGTAGGCGCTGAGCTACCCACGAATTTGTTAACGATCAACTAATATATTGTAATTAGTAGCACTCGAAAATCAATATTCTGAAACGAATTTCTCGTGTTTTTTTGAGAACAGCGTCATACTGTTTTAGGAAACTGATGTTCGGTCAATGACCTTCAACTCTTGTAAGCATGAAGAAAATCGGAATGGGCTACTTTATAAAATTCCCTTGCAAAAGCAGCAAAAACCCCAGCATTCGTGCCAATGTTCGTAAGGCACGTATCTCAAATTGCACTACTACTATCACTATTTGGTGTGCAAGGTATTCGCTCTGAAATGTTATCTAGCTACATCACAAACTATGCACCAGTCACTTGCCTGAGTCTCATGTTTGTATATCCATTATCTGAAATGCAAGGTAGAAGGGGGAACAGGTGATTACAACTTAGGTACTTATGGGAAGCAGTCTGTGGAAGGCCACATACTCTAACCTACAGCAAGTCCACAGCATGCTGCATTTAATGCTTACTGGACTATGAAGAATGACTGACAATGGTGTAAATCTTCCACTGAAGGCTTAAAATTATCGTAGTAAATGACTACCTGATTTAAGGGACACACCACTTTACGATGACTCTAAGTCAGCCTCCCTTACATCAAAGTGAGAACTGGACTTCAACCATTCTGGTTATTATTCTGAAAGGGCTCGATACCGTGGTGTCCCTGCACGGTCGTGTAACGAGTGGAAACGAAGAACTCTTAGTCACGTGGCGTCCTTGAGTATTCTGGAAACTTTGGCTGAGGCAAATTGCATGTGATTCTCGTACAATGCAACCGCTGCCTCGAGTAAAGGAAGTCAATTGGGAAATTCATTTCAGTACACTGCTTCAGATGTATTTTCTTTTTGCCCCGTAAATTCAAATCTCCTTCACAACCAATCTTACGCCTATTTTTCTGGAGGTGGCCTTCCGCGATGAAAATAATTTCATGTTGAAGCTTGAACGAATTTCAGAACACCCCCTGAATGGAAAACTACTGCATGACTTTAAATCAATTATATTATTGAAATTAAAACATTCTCGAAACTCTGGGAAACCGTGGGACCGATATCATGGCAGTATCAATGTCGATAATAGACAAAAATGGTCGATATTGTCCATGAACTGTCTATATACATAATTATGTTTGTAATGTACCCTCACTGAACAAGTCCTACTCGCACCTGGCCAATTTTTTTACTCTGCCATGTTTTGAGTATCACTACGGTGCACAGTATAATTCACTTTAACCGACGGTGGTCACACTGACCGTAAAGTGCTTGTGTAATTCATCAATAATTAGAAGTCTCGCGCGGTAAATATGTATATTACGTACATATTCATATTAGAACGGTATTCCACTTGAGGTAGGCGGGTAATGCTCGTTCCACAACAATTCCCACAAACGTAACGTTATTCTGACGCCGCGCGCAATAACGTCGATTATCGCCTATCGATTCACTCGCAGCAATTTAAGCTGTCCTCGTAACCATACACGTAGAAGTCGCTATATATTCGGAAGTAAAGAGACAAATACTTGTGAGAAGAAAAAATACAAACATCATTGCAGCCGCAACTGTGCTCTCAGGCACCAACCAAACCATACTTTCGGAAATCGACGCATATTCTTAAATAAAGAGGCAAATATTTGTGAGGAGGAATAATATGAATTTAATTGTTGCTCGTTTCAGTCGCAGCAATTTAAGCTGTCATCTTAGGCTCCTGCCTAACCATATATTCGGACATCGCTAAATATTTATTTCATCCCACGTTCTCAGATCAGACTGAACGTAAATAACATCCAATATTTCAGAACACACTTTATTACATTCATGGGAAAGTAACAGAACGTATTAACAACGCTAACATGAAAAAAATGCATGTAACGATATGCGAACCAACAACTTTGGACTCTAGAAACCACTAGCACTTAACCTGGCGATTTTTAACACGTATCTTGCTTATCATATTCTTTCTCGAGGGCTTGTATCGTTTATGCGTTATAAGTGACATTTAATGATAATGGTGATGTATCTGTGATAAATTTTGAGTGTTCCGTTACACTGAAACAGCATAATGCATATTATAAAACAAGTATGTTTCATTCTTAATTTGTAAATTATTGACGATAATAACTCATTCCTAAGAGAGTCTCTTATATGAAGTCATTCACCGTTCATAAATCAATTAATTATAACAGTAATTATAATAAATCATTCCAAGAATGACGTGTTTCTGTATATCACCGGTATGTGCGCAAGAACTCTTGAGAGAGGCACGTATCGAATGCTAACGAATGTTGATAGCAGATCATGCAGCCGTCGGTATTGTATGTGACGTCAAATGACGTCAAGTTTCCGGGCATTAATATGAAGCGAGCGTGACCCCAGTTGGATTTAAGTCAATGCACTATTACATAACCAAAGAGTAAGTAATAAAGAAACCAAAACATAAACAATTTTATAAAGCACTAGTTTTAGGTCAGCCGTTTCATGTAGCCCGTTGAAGAGCATGCGATTATTGTCTTAGATCACTATAAAATTCTTTCAATGCGAAATACTTCCGCAGCGCATCAGCAAGTAAAAAACTTTGTGGTATCTGATACTGCCAGATCTCGAACAAATAAGAGTAATTTCAGCAAAACAATTTTGAAAATGTTTCACCGTCCCACAAAATTACTTATCTCGGAGTCGTTTCCAACGCTGCGGGAGGTACTACGGCTTCATGCTTCAGCATCCAAAATAATATTTGTATTTAACCGAATGTGGAGAACCCTGGAATTAATAAATACGTGTAGCTAAAAAAGCAGTGGTATATTTCTTGACCCAAAACCATGTAACAACTCCATTCCGAAATAGCAATTAAGTCTTAATACGTCACAATTCAGAAGCTGAACTACTGTATTCCGATACAACGGAGACTGTGGCCGACAAATAAATACAGGCAGGCCATGGCCGACAAATAAATATAGGCCAGTCCATTTCCTACCCGCTATGTTGTACACCCAATGTTAAAAGCTTATCAAACACCGATTATTGAGTGTATTGTAAAATACTTGGTCTCTCGCTCCAACAAATCCCAGAAAAAATCTCCGTTTATTATCGATGTACCCTCGTAAGCCGACAGAAACAGCGATGCTTCTAATACTCTAATACAACATCGCAGCAAGCATCGAACACTAATTTACTTTCGTTGGAATACTAAATTTTCAGCCTCTCGACGTCACTATCGTTAAAATATGCTCGCACAGCGCTGATACGGCGACGTAAAACTGTAAACTGTAGCCATAATAATAATAATAATTTGCGATAAAATACCGTATTGTAACGGCAGATCCCTGTTTATCTAAAGTTTGTAGAAGCAATGAATCTATCCGATTTTGGTGTGTTAGAAGTAATAAATAAAATTAAAAATAACCTCAGTCCAGATGTAATCAAGGAAAGAAGTCGCTGATTCCCGAAAATCAGGTAATGGGCATAATGCAATTTATAAATCTAATGTGGAATGGCTCAACGAAATGAGGGCTGTCTTGGACACTGGGGAGGAGAGGAAAACACACAACAATGTAAATTATAATATTTATTACATATCGTATCATCTGATATAGGTAGTTTAACAGGTACTGTCAATATCTACTTCTGGGATAAGTTTGCTTATTGCTGGTTGGGACACCCTAGTTCGTGTTATAAGAAAACATGAAGTTACTTGTAATTTAACATTTACTGAAATCGCTGCACGCAAAACAGCATTTATCTTTTTAATTTTAAGAGCTATAGCTTCAAATAAACAATCAAACTGCTCTAATCCCAGGCTCATAGAAGATATACGTTCTCTGAGATCTTCAGTTCTCTTAACATATTTGCAGCTCCTACTTGGTTATCTTTTCTTAGTAGTCACAGTCTTCTCCGTAACAATTTGGTATTATCTTCGTCTTCGATTTTCTGTATTATGGCAGGTATGACTAAGTTACAAAACAGATTAAAAACTCCTTTTCAGTTTTCTGATTTTGTCTAGTCGCGAATCCATATTGCGAATCCTGGTCTCGCCGTTAACCAGAAACAGACTGACTCGCCCACTGACCCTTTCAAATGTAATATCCTAATTTCCTCTAAAGTAGTTTGGCCGAGTTCAGTTCATAAACGAGTGGCTCGACCCAACATTCGGCAGGTGCAATGCTGGGTTCCGGGGCAATGCTGGGTTCCGGGGTGGTATCACGGTCCGGAACACTTTTATTCGGGGTTGACACAACGATATCTGTGGGCAAGCAGAAAATTGACTGACTAAGAAGGAATATTAGTCAAAATGGTTCAAGTGGCTCTGAGCACTATGGTACTTAACATCTGAGGTCATCAGTCCCCTGTAACTTAGAACTAGGCCTACTAAAACTTAACTAACCTAAGGACATCACACACATCCATGCCCGAGGCAGGACTCGAACCTGCGACCGTAGCAGTCGCTCGGTTCCAGATTGTAGCAGCTAGAACCGCTCGGCCACCGCGGCCGGCGAATATTAGTCATTAAGATTTATACTTAAAAAGTAACCAACCTCTACTGCGGTTTTTATTTGAATCAAAGAACGCCTGGCTTCGCATTTCTTACAGATCCTTCTGAAGTTGGTGTTAGAAGTTATCGCTTCCTTGCTGAGGCCTGACGTCCCGCGAACGAAGAGTTAGTTGGATATGGGAGCAAACTTGCTAGAGAAAGAAAGCAATCATGTTGTTGCCAAAGGAATCATCCAGCATTTTGCATAAGGGATTCAAGTAGATCACGAAAAAGTTAAAGCCGGGTGGTCAGACTAGGATTTGAACCCTCGTCCTCGCAAAAACGAATCCCCTACTACGGCACATCGCTCGGTGGTTATCAGTTTCGACAAGAAACTTGTGACACTTGCCACTTCCCCTCTCCTCCCACTCGGTAAATAAAATATCTTGCAAAAACGGAAAACTACGAAATAATTCGGACACATTGCAGCGGAGTCAAATGTCATTGATTCCAGATTTAGCAATATCATTAACGAATATGTCACAATAAGTCCATACTGTAAGCGGGCCACATTTAACTGCGTGAAGGGCGGTAAATTTCTGGACTGAAATTTTTGCCAATGCATAAGGTTTTACTTACATTTTAGTTTGGTGTGATAACGAGGGGTTGAAATTTATTTCGAGGGGTGTAGCTTTGCTGGGGGAAAAAGAAAGTCTGGGAACGTCCCTACGGCAGCTCGCTTCAGCGCGGCTCGCCCGGTGTAAGAAGCGTTGTCCTGAGGGCTCTGCGGCCAGGAAGCAGCACTGTATGTGTTTGTCAATATTTGCGGCGGCGGCGGCAACAGCAGAGGCGGAGGCGGCGGCGGCAGCGGCTGCGGCATCAGCAGCATCCGCGGCCGTAGCGGCAACAGAATAAATAAAACTCGCGATTTGCAGTTAATTCCGAGCATTTGTGCAGTCAAACTGTCATGTGCCTGGTTAATTGACCAGATATTAATTGACAGGGCAAAATGGGATTTCTAGCTTCGCGGATGGTCGCAACTAAATGAGAAAATTAGTGAGGGCTATGGAGTCGGGCGGCCGGCGCCCCACCCTCGCCTCGCCGCGCCGCGGCAAATGCGATCGGCCGGCCGGCCTGCAGGCGGCCCTGCGCTCTGGCTGGCTGGCTTTGCGGCCCTCAGCCGCCCGTCACTGACCGCCGGGGGAGGGCGACAGCGACAGCGGCCCGAACGTGTAGCCAGCTCCTAACCGCCCACATCCGCTCTCACACTCTCCCAACACTTCCTACCACTTCGAGATAAAATTTACCTTACTCGAAAAAGAAAAGAAAATGGAAAGTGCTAGGGGAACGGCAGCTAGTGTGGGCCATTTAATTAAAAATTGGTACAAAACTTGTACCTGAATATTTATTTTGATGCAAGTCGTGAAAGTAAGATGTCCAACCAAAACGACATCCATCAACAAAACATTTTCTAACACCCAAACCTCCAGATGTCAGACACTCAGATTGGTAACAAACGTTGTATGTCGACAGAGTACCAATCAAAACTCCGGTTTAGTTCGTACTACGCGCTGTCGCTCAGCAGAACTGGCGTAAACGTTAACTAAAAGTAACACTAGAACTACGGAGCACATCAAAAAAGTAACTGTCAGTAAGTGACTCTTGTTGCTTCAGTGGGGAAGTTGGTAGAGCTTTAGCTCCTGAGTTCAAACTCAAATGATGACGATGATTTTTACTGTGTTATGCGTGAAAGTGTGATATGGGAAAACGTGTTTATGATATGTAAAAGACTGTTCGGAGTTTACAGCATTGTTCCCTTGGCAGTCTGCTTTCGCTTCGTTTCTTTGAAAATAGTAAATCTATAGAGTACATTTGTAGTTTCACGGAATATACAACCAGAACAGAAAAATAAAGGAACTGCATCACACGTGCGGAAATAACAGTAATAATTTATAATAAACAAAATAGTGAGACCAATAATAAGTATTTAACGTTCAACTAACGAAGCGAAAGCAGACTGCCAAAAGAACATGGCTACAAACTCCGGAAAGTCTTTTACATGTCAGGAAAATGTTCTCTCCTGTAACAGTTTCACGCGTAAACAGTTAAAAAAAATTGTCATCGGTGAAGTTAGAACGCGGGGCCTTTGGTACGACCACCGGACGCTCTACCCTCTCATCCACGCAAGCTTTGCAATATTATAACTACGGATACGCTTTTTCTCTGTTCCGTACCTCTGCTGATACTTTTAATTACCATTCACGCATGTGCTACTCGACGACAGCACACAGCACGAACTAAATAGGGGTTTTGCTTTATACTCTATCGAAATACAACGATTGGTTGCGATCTGAGTGTCTGGCATCTGGAGGTTTGGGCGTAAGAACTTACAAATCGAGATGCTAACAACAGAATCGGGTAGTGTGGGCCATGCAACAAAACACAGGTTTTTAATTAAGAAACATGTTTTTGTGGTTCACAAATTAATGTTCTTATACAGGGTGGTCACAAACAGTCCGCAAAGCTTGTAAGGGTGTTGCAGAGTAGGTTCTATTGAAAAATGAAAAATAATTGTTAAGAAAAAAATTCGATACATACGTTGCGCCGTTTCCGACTTAATTAGCACTGCAGTTAGCCAATCAGGCCGCTGTGCACGAATTCAGGCGGCCCGCCATTCACAGTTTCGTCATGTGTTCTTCGTTTGGAGAGCGATGCAAAACTGGACATGGGACGGTAGGAAGGATCGAACCCGAGGCGGAGGCTGAGCATCTACGGTCTACGCTAGAACAACTATCTGGCGGGCCGCTTGAATTCCCCGCACGCGCCGACCTGATTGGATAACTTCGACGCTGATTAACTCGGAAACGGCGCGATGTATCGAATTTTTTTTCTTAACAGTTTCTGTGTTTCTCAGCGCAATCCACCCTGCAACACCCTCACAAGCTTTTCAGATTGTTTCTGACCACCGAGCATATCAGAAGTAAATGATGATAAAAACAGTTGTTCAAAAAAATCTTTTAACTTACGGCTGATTCAACTTAACTCAATGCATTAAACTTGTGGACTGTGGTTTTCTGTAAGACAGTTCTGGGTGCTTCTTCATAAAGCTTTGAAAGAAAGCTTTACCCGCCAATTTCTTTTCCCTCTTAAACCTGTGAGGCAGGCACTAACCTGGAATCTAAACCTCTCATGTGTGCTACAAACATTTCTTCGTAAATTTCTTAAACGTTCGTTTGAAGAAACGTATCTGAGGTGCGACAGATGTCTGTACATTCCATATAGTGATTTTAATCTCCTTTGCTGTGTAGTTCTAGGAACACTGAAACAAGCACTAGCCGCTCTTTCGGTCATTTCACCTACTAAAACATTCGACACCGCTTATTTCATTGCAGTCACAGACCACACCCTCAGACCCTCACAGGTAGGGTTCTTCAACGATGACACCGTGCTACGTTTCATGGTTATCGCTGAAACAACCAGTTTTCTGTTATATCGATTTTCTTGATCTCCCGTTTAACCCGGCTGTTAAAACCGCTCAAAGTAAACTCTTTCTGAAATAACCGATTTTCAGTTTTTTTATTACTGTTATTTCCAGTAACAAATGTAGACATCGAACGAAGATTCAAAAAATTCTAGGACTCTCTCAGACTTTTACGTATCAAGATACCTAGAGTCAAATCATCAAACAAAATGAGCAAGTAAAAGAAAACTTAGGCCGTATACTGTTCGCCGCTTTTCTCTAAAAGTAACAGTCACAGGTTGAACACTTCAAAAAATTATTAGTATTCTCCTACTGATTCTAATTTTTCTAAAACTCTGCTTTTATTTTGTAATCGAGTATCATTCAATTATTTGTGCATTACGAATGATAAGTGCTGAAGAAGTTGGGAATACAATTTATCGTATTATGCTGTTCCTTGCCAAGGGCTGCAAACCATAAAGACATACTATTTAAATACAGGCAGTAGGTCAGCTACTTTCTACTTTTATTATAAACAATGAATGAATGAATTATTGAGTTTTTAATTGGTTACTATTCCCTTCATTTCCCTTCTCTTTTATTACTTCATAGAAACAGCGGACAAATAACAAGCTTTTGTGTAAAATTCGTAGCGTTCTTATTGTCTAATAATTTCGAATGAAAATTGATTTTGTAGTCAAATGTATTTCTATATTTTAACAGAAATCTGAATATATATAATTTTTTGATACCAAAAAATGAACAATTCGGATAGTAGGCGAAACAGAGTATTTAGCAGGAACAATTACTTGACAAGAGATAAAATATCAGTATTGAATTAATACAATGGCTGATATTTATTGTCTAGTATTTTCATAAATACGAGTTCTATAATACGTTCATCTGTAAATCGACTCCTTTAATTAGAAACAATATCATTCAAAGACGATACCAACCAACTACAAGCCAACATACCTCACATCAATGACAAACAGTTTTGGGCTACATGTGACAAGACTAGCATACACCGTCAGCTCTGCTCCCAAACACAAAAAAATTCGAAACTATCACTGCTTCTGGGTAAAAAAGGACAACAGGTACATTATTGCCTCAGAAATGCCGTACCGATTCTTATGTCATGTGCCTGTTGCTCGTTTTGTTTGGCGTTATTGGAATAGCCATTTTCCACAATAAGCCAGTATTTCAAAGCAATGGAAATTTGACGAGTAAACATAACTCTTTTTAAAAACGTTTTCTTTAAAAATCAATAATTTTAGCACCACTGCTATGACAAATTGATAAAAAGGGTTTTATCCGGTTATGTTAACAAATAAATAAACGATACAAGTGTTTGATGCAAGATTAGACGAAAACATGACGAGACTGTGTAACACCATAGCTCTTATGCTGTACGGATTTATTTTGCTTTTTTTTTTAATGTTACATCATTGAGCTTCTGTAGATGTGTGTGATTGAATAGATAACACAAAATTGTATACTCTTTTCTTTCTCAAACCTTTGATGTCGTGATTTGATTCTATGCAAAGTAGTGTATCTGCAATTTATATTCTTTGTCCCATTTGGAGGGAACAAAACTTACTGTATATGATTGTAATTTTGTGTGAATAATTTTTTGTAGAAGTGTCAATATGTGAAAATGTTCTGTTTTATTTAATGTATTTGTTTGCTGTTATGTAAACTGCTGACCTTCACTTAGGGCTCTTAGTTATTCTGTATGTAAAAGGTGTAGTGGTTCCCCTCGGGAACGGAACTGTGTAGCGCGCGCAAATTGTGGTTGGCCTAGGTAGAAAAGGTGGAACTGATAGTCAGTCGGAGACAAGCTACGAGTCGGGGACGAGCCAGCAGTCGGAGACGAGCTACGAGTCCGTGCACTGCCATGTAACAGATGCATATTGCGCTGGTTCCGAGAGAGGCTTTTCCTGCTACTTTCCAATGCCTCGGATGGATGGATAAATAGCTGGAACTATTCTGGAGTTTGTATATATCATCGCCACCAAGAAATGACAGAGTCCAGAAATTCTGCCTACAATTCCACCTACCAACATGCAGTTGCCACCACATTGCGCAATCACTGCAACGTAATACTATAATGATGTACAGTGAAGGATCAGCTTAATGGACGTGCTAATGTGCTGAAATATAAGGTAATTTGTATCTGAATTTATGTACCTACCCTGATTTTTCTCCTCATCATAACACCTCTCAGGTTCCTTTCCGTTTGAGCTAAAGTGATATCCGAGTGTCCTTGCTAAAAGAAATTAAAGCCTAGAGTTTTGCTAATTAATGCCTCTTGAACTTAGTAAAAAGAAAGTTAAAGTTAATGTGGCAATAGAGTGAGTTAAAGTAAATGTTGTTTGCTGAAAATATTCCTATTAAAACAGCTTATTAAAGTGCTGTTGCCAACTTCAAAATTAAAAGTTCTTAAGACTGAGGCTTATAAAGTAAATGATCACAGGGTTGTCTGTAGTAAATTCAAAAAGGTGAGTCAGTTTCTTGCAATTTTGTCAACATTGTGTTTCGCTGTAGTAAAAGTGGGAAACTGCAATAGTAGAAAACTATATGTTCATGATTGCTAAGTGTTAGTCTCTCTTGTGTATTAGAAGTGCATATTAATAGTAATGTTATAATTACCATTCACTTTGTGTAAGCCCTGAAAGTAATAGTGTATTTCGGTACATGTTATAATTTTGCAAAAAGTTTGTGCTACTCTAACTGTTAGCTTCAATCTTAAAACATATGTGTGTGTTAGAGTTCATTGCACTCGCGTGTGGCTAAGTCTAGGTTGTGTCTGTCCATTATAGTTACTTATATCTACTTTCTTAAACGAGAACGTTAATCTTTCTCTTGCCTAATTAGGCTGGCGACCGTTTTTCTTTATCGATTGAACAGTACAGATAAACAAAATTTTGTTTGTTACTGTTCAAACATTTACGCAATTCTGACTTTCTTTCCGATAAGCCATTCCCGTTAGGTACAACACGGTTAACCTAGCAAAATTCCTCTCAGAGGGTAACACCGTTCTGTTACTTTATACCATTATTAACCTAACATAATAATTCTGTTTGCAAACTGCCTCCAGTTTCGAGGTTATGGTATAGTAGTAGCAGTTAGGAGTGTTATAACTGTTAACGCAGTGTGGGCGGACTCGGCAGTCTGGCACCTTAGCTGGAAGCGTGAACGTTGCTGCTAGGCATCTGGCGCTCTAATGTGACATTTGACACACTCGTATAACTTTGATACTCGATCTCTCGAAAATGCGTGAGAGGCGCATAGCTCTATAGCAACAGCTGTTACATCTAAGTGTGTAAGACAATCTTTCGAAAGATAAACGAAGTCTGCGATCCGTTGGATGTATGTTTCTCTTTTAAGTCATTCCATGAAGGGTCATCGACACGCAAAGCTCTTAGTAGTAAAGAAAGCGCTTGCAGTAAGTGACAAAATAAAGACTTAACTGAGTCATGTACTACAATGTCAATTATTTCATTTATTCACATAGAGTTTTTCAAAGCAATGTCTCCAAAACTCTGTTATCTGCAAGAGCTACGTTAATTTTAATGTAACAAGAAAATATACCAGACAAAGGTTGTTTGGTTGTTTTGAAGCGCTGTCTGCCTATGCTACCACAAATCACTTGAATGACATAATGTTACAAAGAAAAATGATCTAGCAAATTTTGTAATGGGGCTATGCTTTTCTTTTTTGTGCCAGAATACAACATCTGTTTGAGACCATTTCAGTGATGCAGCTCTTTTTCTAGATATGATAAGGCATTACGAGGTAAAAATATATTGGATACGGGGATTTTTCCTCTATTGTTGCTGCCGTTTAAATAGCTTGCCGCCCGAAAGTTTGCTTTACACTATGTCGAGAGTGGCGTAGAAATCGCGTACCGCTTGCATTGGCGGTGCTAGTTTCCGTGGAGAGTTTTTTTTTTTTTGTGGTTTTAGGGCGCAAAACTTCTATGGTCATTAGCGCCCAACCGTCCGTGGAGAGTGGCGTCCCCTTCCGGGCGACGCAGAATCTAAACGGTCCTGCCTCGCTAAAAATCATCATTAACTGTCAAGGAATCTACTCTGTACGCACTCATTTTAATCTCACTAAATGTAAGGCAGTCAACTGCTAAAAGGTATACTCGATTCTCCTGCTCGTTTCTTTTTTCGCATTGCCACTGTATTTCAGTTTTGTAACCAACATGAAGGTGGTATCTGCCTCTTTAACATCCCCATTCTAGTGCTGTATTTTCTCGTATTTGTCGGCACTTCCTTCGTCTTTCGAACAGTTAGTTCTGATTGAGCATCACTTCCAAAATACGATTTTTTTTGTCATAAATCATACTGATTTAACTTGATTCTAGATATATTCCACCTTGCATGTAAAGCTAAGCGAAGTTTACAAGTAAATTACTTCGTTGCTTGTAAGAGGATTAACTCTGCCAGACATCAAAATTTTTGTACACCTTGTTAAATTAAATGTGATACGTCACACATACACACTGCTGTTGTTAAAAAGTCATCTTCGAACAGGTGTAACTTCAAACTCAACTGTTGTGGTCTGCCGATGGAGGTAAAACTGTCAATGGAAATTTGTGATTAGAAGTGGATGGAGAATACGGCACAACAGCAAAGTCTTTGCTCTATTAAATCGTCACGAAATCACATACAGTTCAGCTCCATAAAAGAAAACGTATACCATTAGGAACTGAATCTGTAGAGCACAATATGTACTTTCCCAAAGACTACTAGTCTATTAAAAATGTAGCGCTGTATTACGTATATCTTTAGATGATATGTAGTTACAATGATAAGCATGTTCATGGTAACTGTCCCTGAATCACTAACACGCAAAATTAAAAAAATGGTGTAAGTGTGATCAAAAATAAAAGACATTTAAGACAACTCAAGGAACATTTCAACAACAGCGAAATAAAGAAACCACACAAAAGTGTAAAAAAAAAATCTCTTTCCAATACACTCTTACTTTGTGAAGAGCCCGACAAGTGTGAAAAAACCTGACGAATATTCTTCATTTACCATATTATCATTGCCGATTTTCAGGCTCATGGGATAACGCATTCACAGCAACGGTGCACACTGGGGAAGATGGTATTCAGTTGAAACGAAGCATTCGGGAAAGTTCCTTGTGGTGTCGAACGTATTTTGCTTGTAACTTCCCGAGATCCACAGTGGACATGAACCCAACCAAAAATCAGGTACATTCATCAACTGTACAATTATTTAAAATATGGTAACGCAGATCATATTACGAAAATGTCAACAGGCTTAAATTTTATTTTCAGCTGTGCACTTCACAATACGTTCGAAATTTGCCTGCCTGTATCATTAGAAATACTGGAGAAGGACCTTTACTGAAATCTTAACAACTGTGGCGCCTGTCTTGATACAACAGGTTTTACACAAATCTTCCTACATTAATGAAACGCATTATAAACAGTAAAGTAGTCATCAAATCGATGGCTGATGAAACCTTCACACGCTCTACCACTACGTATCGATCTAATGGAGATGGACTTACCGATCCAACAATTAAATGGAGTGAGGAAACCTCCAGTCAAAAAGGACAACTCAAAAGCCGCCACCAATATTCATTTTCACAGCCGCGAAGTTCTTTCGGAGGTCAAATTCAGTTCAACGGTGAGAAGAGTTCACAGTATGGAATGGCATCTCAGATGGGAACATTTTGTGATTGCTGCAAGCATATTACGAATAACTAAGCCCTGATACTACTACACTGTTCATACAATACTGCGTTTCGGGCACGCGAAACTGTTTAATCGCTATCACAGAGAGGATCTTCTCTTATCTAAAGCCTCTGAAACGAGTTATAAGGCACGAGTTTGAGTTTGGTTTTAAAATAAAAGGCACACATTCTTTCGTGCACTACAATAATATACATTGGCACTGTTTAATGTCCATCTCTAGATATCACATTCTGTCTGAAGTACGTATCTTCGATTAAATATGTGGCAAAATCTCACCAACTGCAGTAATTAGTTGTAGGTGCCCACCGGTGCTATGAGATATCCACTATCGATATGCAAACCCTACTGCGAATAATGTGAAAAACGAATAGCAGATATTCTTTTAAGATCCTTTATTGCTTGTCAGACTGGGTTCCGTACCAGACAGAAGAGCAGCGTGTTTCGTCTTCATATAACGAGCGCGGAAGGGTCAGGGAGATGTTCAGCCAAACTCAGCGGCAGACGCTGCAACAGAGCTTACCAACAATCGCAGCTGGAACAGAAAACTGGGTGGGGAGGGGAAAGTGATATTGACACACAAAATACACTGCGCCAGACACCACTGTGGCTTGCAGAGGGAACTTTAAGATGTAGATCTAATAAACGTATTTTTTGTATCAAGTGTCAGTGCGAAAGAGATTACCCTATTGTGAAAAGCGCAATGTTGCGAGTTGGCAGAATTCAAGAAATGTGTAATACCAATACAGTGTAACTTGTAACTTTTAGCAGGCAAGCCGTATAAAATGAGCAATGGACTAGTGGTTTGGCACTGCTCATCTGAGAAATCCCCCTTTACGGAGGAACTTATGCACCCTACTGGTTTCATAATTAATTGTTTTATAAGCACAGGAAATATTTAAACTAAAAATAGTTACACAATATGTTGCTGGCAACAAGTTAAGTTGTCTAAAAATCAAATGGTTGGTAATCTGTTGCAGCTACTTCCACTTCTCTTTAATGATGCTATGAAAATGTGAACTGTTGCTAAGCACTCTGTGTGTGTGTGTGTGTGTGTGTGTGTGTGTGTGAGAGAGAGAGAGAGAGAGAGAGAGAGAGAGAGAGAGAGAGAGAGAGAGAGAGAAGAGGAGGAGGAGGAGGAGGAGAAAGGAGGAGGGGTTGTAATTAATACTGGACCTACGAGCTCACCGAAACCATTTTAAGATGTGTTGTACAACATTTCTTTACTGGATACCATTTCTGTAGACATCTTCACCCAAAAAAACTTTTCTTCTTAGCTCTTGAAAATAGTAAATGCGTACAGGTGTTGCGACTGTCACGAGACCCATAAGTACATGGCGTCACAAGGGAAATTATTAGCCAGTGACGTTTAAAGGTAGATATGGTAAAAAGAATATGAAAGACTATCTTTATTATGGGATAAAAGGGAATAAAACAAGTTAAAAGTCGAATGCACTTTATTTTTAAAAGACAAGTCGAACATTAATACAACATCGACAATTCAACAGAAATTGTTACACAATTAAGAAAAGATACTTGGCAAAAAACATTGATTTCAGTAGCTTCTGTACCATTTTTTGTTGCTGTAGTAGGGCGAAATCTTACACTTTAATAGACAAGCTGTTAAAAAGGGGCTCAGAAATTTCGAACCAACTACATTTGAGCAGAAAAGGTTTACTGACTACAAAAGTTAACACACTAAGAAAAATAAAAAACGCACAAATCAACTGCAGGGGTCTGTCTATTCTTATTTACAAAAGGCGGATTGCGTCTTGACTTACACAAATAATGTTCGATGCTACTGCGAACTTCTATTGAGATCAGTTTTAACGTCGGAGAGGAAAACGTGAAAGTAAAATGGCCATTAAACTGTTTGCATGAACGAAACGCACCGAGGGTGTTCAGTATTTCTCGATCTGTTCGATAACTCCAATAGTTCGGAAAGCAGATGACAATCCTTCGCTCTATCTGCAACAAAAGGGGAATCAAACAAACTTGAGGTACTAGTGCAAGACACAAATTACTGCTGAGAACGACTGCAAACTAAACATGTGAGCAGGCTACCGCATATTGTGATTCACAATAAACTACTTCACGTGTGAATTACCTCGATCACTTACATGACGCTTTCTCACGGACTGTCGGTTGTGTTGGTTTGCCCGGTAGCAGCTCCTTACGCGGCGTATCGCAGTGGGCTAGCGAGGGCGAGGTGTGAGGTGTCATTTCTCCAACCCCTGGGTCGGGGGCGGCAGCGGGCAGCGCAGCGGAGCTCCACACCGCTGCCGCACGTTTCGCTCTGCAAATTGAAAAACCGAGCATGAGGCAGCTGCAGGGGGAGGGGAGGGGCGGCGAGCCGCCACCGCCACCCCCGCCGCGACATCACGCCTTCTGCAGCCGCCTTATCGCGCCCAAACTCAAGCCCGCGTCTGCGCACGCTCTCCGCTAGTTGTCATGCATTCCGCACCTCTTTCCTTTTAGCCCCCTGACAGGATAAATTAAATGTAGCACCTCCAAGAAGCCAGCCTAGTTCTGTTGCTGAGGCCGCCACCCTCATGGGACTTCTACAGCGCATATCTCATTATGACCACGTGGTGCGCACAGGCGAATTAGGTTCATATAATGGACTGAAAGCCTCAATTATCCCAGGGCAAAAAAAGAAAAAAAGAAAAAGAAGACATTTATCAGAGGGGGAGAGAGTGGTGATCAGAGGATTTCGAGCCGATACAGCGCCGAATTTCGTTAGGTGTTCGAAGGTCTTCCTGGTCAAAACGTTGCTTCAGGGAACAAAATGGCAACACTACGAGTAATCCCTATGGAAAGCGCGAAGGAAATGTCGATTATGACCGTGCGTGAAGGTCCGCTGATACGGTCGAGTGGAAGAATTTAAACCCACGTAAGCCTAACACCTGGGGACAAGCTTTCTCGTCTCCACTGTCAGTTTCTGATGCGCATGGAGGCCCGAATTATACGGACTGTCTGTTCCACGTTTCTAACGACCTGTCAATGGAGAACATTTCTTTTTTTTTCATTACACCACTTTTTCGGCTTCATAGGATGTGTGTTCAGACACAAGCATCTGAGAACTAAAATCATGCAACCAGTCCTGAAATAAAATAATGCAGTTGCTTCGGCTTTATAACCTGGACAACTTTTCGTTTCATTCTCTAGGGTCATTAAACTATGTGGAATGCCTTCTTCAATAATTTGTTACGAGTTCATGCAACTGAGCTAGGGCAGTCTACAGACATCAACAAGGGTAGCTAGAAGAGCACCGTCAAGACTTCCAAGTGCTTGTGTCACCAAATTCATCCATCTTCATCTTCATCGAACTGAATATCTGTTTTACCACCTCTCGAACGCAGCGTTCTAAGCGTGAATCTTCTACCACTCATCCTTTAACACTGTGGGGAACAATGAAGACTCAGGCATGTGAATACCTATCATCACATACAGCCTATCTGGCAACAGTGTGTTGTGCAAAAAGCGATAAGATTAGATACTAGCAAGCAGTTCTTACGATCTCACTCGCTACTGAATGTATGTAAAGGAAAATACAAGATCTTTCTACGACTAGATTAAGAACTTATAAGTCACAATTGAAGTTGTAAAAATCCAACGAAAGGATGCCTGTCTTCTTAAAAGATCTGTTTAATTACGGACTTAGAAGAAGAAGAAGAAGAAGAAGAAGAAGAAGAAGAAGAAAGAAAGGTGTTTAACTACAGAGATGAAAGAGCCATACTAATAGTACCAACGTTTATATCCGATTAAGGCGGGTTTCGCGACGAACAGTCTCAGACACCTGTGGGACCGTACATTCGTGCCACGTACTATACGTGGACTGCATCGTGCGCGGAAGCAGTTAGGGACCAAGGGCGAGAGCATGTCTCGATATGGGCATTCATCGTCCGATTGTTTAGCATATACCGAGGAAAAGTTGGCATCTAAACGATACATATTTACAATGATGAAAGAACTAAAAGACAAACGTAAGGTGTGCCGTAAAGAGTCTTCGTTCGACATGTGAAAACGGTTGAATTAAGACAAGGAATCCATTGAAATACTCTTCAAAAATGAGCCAATTTTTCACTTCAATGATAAAGTGACAAGCAGTGGACATCCATGGAAATCTTTAAAACACATTTATGGGAATATAAAACTTACTATTTTCTCTTCCTTGAGCAAGATCTTAATTTACCGCCCTTTTTGACGAGAATCAACGAAATATTAAACGTTGGTATAATTTTTTCCTTTTAACTCCATATATTGCTGAGGATAGTCAAGAACGCCGTATACACTTTCAACAGGATTGTGCACCGCAGTGCGATCTTAACAAAATCCAGAATTTTCTCACTGCATTAGATGCACGCCCATGAGTAGACTGAGTTGGGGTCACTACAAGTGAACCTTCACGAGATCCGACACCTCTCCATTTTCACTTCTGAGAATATCAAACATAGTATTATCACAATCACTGTATACCGACCAGCTACACTTGAACTTAGACCAAGAAATTACCTCACATTTAGAGAAGTTATGATTCATGTAAGACGTCAGATGACAATGAAACCTCACTTCCGTAGGGCAAGCAGTGACCGATCTCCTTACGACGAAGAAATTTCAAATAATGTCCCGGCGACACTCCTCTTACGTACGTCCAGTTCAGGTTTTACACAACCTGAACAGTCCTCGAGGCACCGATGTCATAAAACTGTGAGCATTTGTTTCGATACAACTTTCAGGCACCTGTCGAGTCGGTGATACGTGGATTACTGCCATTTACGGAGTTGCATAGCACCTACACGATATTTGTTAAGCCTCCAACAGACTGTTGGCCCGTTAGAATAATTCTTTTAGTACGACGCAGCAATTCGCTACGAGAATATGATCTTAGAAGTGTTATGGTGATACAGTGCATGGGTGCAGACTAATCTCTCACTGCTCGTTTCAAACTGCTATAGTTAGCTGGACAGTCGATTTAAACACAGTAGCGACAGTAAGATTTAAGGAGGTTATATACAGTAGGTTATACATCACGAGCTGCTAACGTAGCAACGACTAATGCGAGACAAGTTGTCAGCCGGTTTCAGATCGAAATCACGGTCTGGATTCGTGGCAGCTGTTCTGGAACATGAACTGGTAGATTGAAAGTCTTTTTGGTAGCGTCTGCTTTCGCTTATACTAGTGCTCGGCTGGTTCCATGTTTCCCATGGGGATTTCCATACACTAACACAATATGAGCAGAAGACTGTTCACCCATTACGCAACAAAGTGAATGTTTTGGTGACGGGAAGATGGTCTTGCCATATGAAAATACTGTCGAACGCACGATGGAATACCAGAATGAAGCCTGACAGTGCAAAAAGACCATCTCCCACACATCATTCTACAACGCCAGTACCATTTATGAATACACGCTCTTGAACTTCTAATGAATTACTGTAGCACCAAAATAAAGGTAAAGTAGAACTGTTCTAGCTAAAAAGGTATTCCACACAGATGAACAGAGTGCAAAAAGAAGGTAAGAAGCGTAAAGCCGGAAAAGAATTCAAAATAATATTTATGATAGGGAATTTTCGGAATGGTGGAGAAACGCCGGAAGACTAAGAGGAAAAAGGAAATCGAAATTTTTGCAGCGAGGTCCACAATCACTCAAAATAGGGGGAAGCCGCATTAACTGAAATGAGTACCTGGTACCAGAATGAAATAGGCGGTAGAGTAATATTCCAATTTCTGGAAGTAAGATGCTCACAAGAATATAAGGTGATCGGTTCAGATCAAAAGTTACTAGCGTTATAAGAAGCAGGAGAAAGATAATAGCGAATAGGCTCTCACTGTCAGCGTGTTAATTGTGTAGCACAGGAATTTAAAGTAATAAACGAGCGACATTTCATAAATAACGCACACTAATTTTTTTTCACTTACACTTTTTTTTCCTTCTTCAATATCTCTTCACAGTCCTTCAGCATAGTCGCCCTGCTTCTCTATGACTGAATACCAACGTCTCGGAAGCTCTATTATTCCATTCAGGACACCATTTCTGTTCATCTGTCGAATGGCTCGGGAAACGGTGGTAGAAACCTCTCCCAGAGGAAGATAACGACGTTCCTGGAACAAGTCGAAGTCTGGTGTACTCATGTCCGGGCTGTAGGGACGATGCGGCACACTTCCGATCCGTACTCGCGCACTTTTTGTGCTACAGCGTTACCGATATGAGGGTGAGCGTTGTCATGGAGAATGAGTGGCCTAGCCTCGAGTAACTGAGGTCAGGTTTGTGCATTTTTCTGCGCAGGTTTTGCTTTAAGTTATGACAATACACTGTTGTGACAATTGTTCCACATGGGACTATTTGTCATGATTCCTTGGTCATCACACGCAAAAATCATCATTTGCTTGAGCTTTTTTTGGACGTAGAGAATCTGAAGGTCCTCACTCACTCATTGGACTGTGATTTCAACTTCGGTTCAAAGTTTCAAATCCACGTTTCACCTATAGGGACAATTCGACACAAGAATTCCTGACCTTCACGGTCGAATCATTGTTTGAGCAAGGTTGCAATTTTTCTTAAAATCATTTGTCAGAATACGTAATACTGATGTCAGGGGAATTCCTGTGGCTTTAAAAAGTTCCTAACGAGTCGCACTGTGATCCCCTTCACGACCATCTGCCACTTCGTTCATTTTCTGACGTTTCTGGCATTCCGGGTCTTGGATTATAGTCTATCCTCATACGACCACGACGAAAACGATTAACCCAACGTGACACTGTACTACGGTCCACTGTAACCTCACCATAACTTCACTTAACGCACTGTCTATTTCTGTCGGGTTTTTGCCGTGTAAAGTTCCGATCTTTATGTACGACCTCTCGTCTTCAACAGTTACAATACACGAGACCACTGCAGGGTACATTCCTACGCCTCGCCAATTTTATATTACAGTATACAATGAAAAAAAAAATAAAAACACGTGCTTCTCCCTCAAGCTCCCAACTACTTCTGACGTAATTTTCATTGTTTTGCTTTAAAAAAAATCCACAGTAATACCACCAGCGCATTCTTTATGAAATGTCACTCGTAGATCATAACATGGCAGCGTCAAGGTGTCAACGGCTTGCTCATAGAATGTCAAGATTATCGCAGAAGGGGAAGTGTACCTGCTCCTAAGAATCGATTAAGTCGACAAAGAACGGAACAAATGAGCCGTTCCCGAGCCTATTGACAGTACGACCTATTCTTAGTACGAATGATGATGATGATGCAAATTCTAAAAGCCTTCAAAAAAATATCATAACAATCACGCATAGTTTATCCCTGTGGAGTACTTCGACGGGGATCATAATACAGCGCTACAGCAGTGAGAAGGAAAGAAAAAACCGGAGTGAGGAGCCGGTTAACACTCCTAGCACGCCTGTTGTGCAGCGCTCTCGAATGAGGATATGCGAGTAAAAGGCTAGATTGGCAGACCCCCGGCAGGCACCACTCTGCAGCTTGGGCTGAGCCAGCGGCGATCGGCTGTGTCCCGGCCGCAGCCGCCGTATCTGGCTGCAAAGAAAGCTGCAGGCACGAACTCTCCGGCACAATAGCCTTTCCCTGTGCTAAGTCGAATATTTTCAAATATTCCGTAGGCTCACATAAAAGAAAACGTAGTAGAAAGCCATTAGGAGCTACGAACCTCCTTTTACTTAAAAAAAAAATAAAAACACGTGCTTCTCCCTCAAGCTCCCAACTACTTCTGACGTAATTTTCATTGTTTTGCTTTAAAAAAAATCCACAGTAATACCACACAACACTGCACAAATCGTGAACGCAGCTGTACAGATGGGTTGCGTCTTCTATTTTCCCACCATGTTCGGCCTTATACCGAACTGCCAACTGATGACAGTACGGTCATACCGAGAATACTCTTAAGGAAATGATCGATTCTAAGATTGTTTAATAGAGTGCAGTACGTAATCCCGTGTGGCAAGTCTTCAAAAACTGACCTGCGAAAAGGAAGAACGAAATGCACTGACTTGCTGAAAACTGGAGAACCCTAAACACTACGACAATATTCAACAATCAGTTGTACGAGTCTTGTATTTTAGCATTTGGTCATACTGACCAAGTAAGCCACCTTGCAATATGCAAATGGCTACATGATCAATGTGACCAAAAACCTAGAAAAATAAACAAAAATACAAGAGAGAGTACAGAAGAATTATGCAACTGGTTACTCAGTACTGACGGAGCTTTCAGGGTCCTCATCATGTCAGCTCCAACTACTTGGCCTGAAAAAATATAGCTGTTTTATAACCATGTAGTTGTTAATGGAGATATTATTAATAATGAGTTGCCTAACACTGAACGATTCCATTCGTCAAACACTCTGTGATATCGGCCAGAGAGCGAAACAACTGTAGTAAAGTCATAACAGCATGTACTGTAGTAGACATTCAGTACTGTCGCCCACTTCAATTCGGAATGAAAAGGAAAGGGCAAAACTAGATACTACCCTTCACCTTTGTCATTATGTATGTACTTGTGAAATAAACACAGAAAATCGACACTTGATGTCTGAAATCATCTTAGTCAAAAAAACTAAAAGCTAAGAAACAGAGCTCCTAAAAGCGTAGTGATTACAAGTTTCTCCGTTAGCCTACAATACGTTGGAACACGATTGTTTTTAAATCCAAGGTAAGGATACATAAGAAATAACGAGCAGAGAAGTTTCTCAATGTAAGTCTGCAAGCTTTCATGGCCATTGCCATTGAAGATAAAATCTTCTGAGTCGTTGTGTGCGAAGTTTCACAATGTTCTACGCGAAGTTGTGTCCCCAGTATTGATGCGGAAGTAGGTGTAATTTGTGGCTGTACTCACGCTAACACGTCTCCCTACGTCCTCTGCACCCCACAACACCGATTAGCTATGGCTCGCCGCGATAGGGAAGGCGTCAGCGCCGACTACAATGCGCAGATGATGAACGGCGGCCATCTACACCAGCGGACAGCCTATGCGGACGCCTATTTGTTATTGCTATTACTCATGTATACAAAGTCCTGGCACGCCCGTCAGCGTGCTCCCATTTTTATTAGCTTTAAATATTTGAGTGCTGGAGGAACAGCTGCAGACAAATCGAAAAAAAAAGGAGGGCGTTGGGGAGAAGGACCGGATTATTAAGACAGGACGAAGGTGAGTCTCTCTCTCTCTCTCTCTCTCTCTCTCACACACACACACACACACACACACACACACACACAGACAGCTACTTGGATAGGGGGGCGGGGCAGAGAGAGAGAGAGAGAGAGAGAGAGAGAGAGAGAGAGAGAGAGATCGGACAATTAATGTACTGCACTGCAATGTACACTTTTATATATACGGCTCGATAAACTGCAATGGCAGAAGTAATTTTTTAAATTACTTATTTACGTTCAGCCAACAGATCATAATGTAGACTGGAGGAAGAGCTGCAATGGAACGAATAGAGATGCTCTTCCTCATCAACCATACTCGGCAGCAGCCTTGTCGAGTGAACATTAACCGGTTATAGCAAGTGCACCAGTTTCAACGTGGGAAATTAATCACTAATGAAAGCGCTATTACAAAAGCTTGTCAGGGATTGCTCCGGTATGTCGGACACTTGTATGAAGGTGACGCTTTCGCGCTTTGTTAAACGAACCTGTGCCGAAACGTGCTGCTCTTCGTCAGATCTTCTCTATTACTCTATGAATCCTGCACAGTGAGGGTCTCAAACTGACTAGCGATACTGAAGTATGAATCGAACGAGGGTCTTTAAACTATCTGCATCTTGAGATGACTACACTTCCTGCAGATTCTTCCAGTGAATCTCAATCCAGCATTTGCTGTTTCTACGATTAGTTTTATGTAGTCAGTCCACTTTGAATCCCTTCACACGCAAACTCACATATATTTAATGGCTGTGAATGTAACCATGCAATAACTGGTTTTTCTGCATACATTTATACGCCATACCTGCTGATGGCATGGTACTAGTACGGCGAACATCATACCAGGCGATGTATCCCTCTCGTCAAGTGGTTACCGCTCAGTAGGTAGTACACGTGTTCTAGTGTGGGAGATGTTTACACGAGACGAGATGGAGCCCCTGATTTGTCATCGTCTCTCATCGAAGTACGATTGAGGAAGCTACTGATCAATGATGTAATGAGTTTGTACGCCTATAGCCACCGACTGGCAACTTGTACATCAGTAACACAATGTACCACTCTATGCTACCGGAACTGTGCTAGAATGCCTCGAGGAACGCTTCACAGATATAACGTGGTTTGTGCCGACCCGTAGGTCACCTGATTTAAGTCCTATTGGACACAACTGGATTATGAAATTACAGTGAAATCCAGACCATTAGCTGCTTACAGGCGTTCATAAATATCGACGGGGACAGCTGAAAATGTGTGCCCCGACCGGCACTCGAGCCCGGGATCTCCTGCTTACATGAAAGATGCTCTATCCGACTGGACCATCGAGGACACACAGGATAGTGCGACTGCAGAGACTTATCTCTGGCACGCTCTCAGTGAGACCCACATTTCAACTTGCTGTCCACACACTACATTTGTAGTGCCCCTGCCCACTATACTAATCTAGCAACATATCCATTACGAACATGTCCGAAAGAAGAGATACCATCTTCATACGACTGGATCAAGCCGAAGCAAGATGATAGTGTCTTGTTTCCAGCTCCGACTGACTGGCTGATCGGTCTCTTTCCCCGATGTTTTCCTCGTTTCAGGCCATGCCATGATGTGTCGCTGTACTTATCACGGCTACACGATAAAATGCCGGTGTCTGTAATTCAGTTGCGAAAGAGTAGTCCGCCAGAGATTGGTATCAATAGCGTCAACAACCCAACTTTCCCCAGAATTAGTAAGGCGTTCTGTCCTAACGACGTTCTGTCCTAACGACTCTTCTGAACTGATTTTTATATTTTATTTTGGCTGCATAAACTGAATTCAAAACCCTCACGTGTTGTCAGAGGTTGATCCTGAGGGAAGAGTACAAATACGTCACTCGTTCCCTGGGAGACCACGGTTGGACACAAGTTTATTTTATTGTGGTTTGTGTGAGCGTTGAAGGCATCGCTCTCGATACATAATTCATGGGGATGAAACCTGGACGATATGAGTTCCAACACGATACATTACTGTTGTACTGTGCATCCCAGTACGTACAATGAACAATTTTCAAATCTATGCAATGGAATGCTAACTAGCAATCTACGTCTCTATAGAGTATAGATACCTGCGAGTCTCTTGAAGTCATTTTCCTGTGTAGACTTATTTTATTTTGAAATGAACAATTCTTTTAATTATTTAGCAGTTAGCTCATTTGGTTCCCTTTGGCGTTATCACATCACACCACAATAAAAACTTACGTTTACAGCATGTTATATTCCACACAAACAGGAGTTTAGCAAAAAATATAGTAGATGCGTGCGAGTCTATCCCAGATGCGAAGTCTGTACGTAAATCGGGGAAAGTGCAACCATTATTCAGGCTTTGTCATTAGTGAAGCTGAAATCACACACATGAGGGATAGCTGTGCCTACACTGATGGGTGGAATGTAACTTTGTGATGTCTTCATAATGCCCAAGAGGCCGAATTAGCTAACCGCTAAATAACGAAATAAATTATTTACTTCAATTTAAATGGACAGCATAATAGGAAAATTACTTGCGTTAAGAATTACAGCTGCTGTGGACTCGTATACACAGGACTATATCTGCCCGTCTAATGAAGAACTGAATGTTTTCCAGTACGCTCCGCACGACTGGGAGTACAATGAAACATCTGGCAATAGCAATAGCAAGTCCGTGGATACGGGTTGAAGTGGATGGTAAGTTCGGTCCAGAGCTACCGATACGTTAGTGGGAATGGGGTCAACGTTTGAACCTTCGTTATTACCTGTGCAGCACAATCCTGTGACATCAGTTGTTATCACATTCTTCCTTCGACCTTTCTTGTAGTCACAAAGAACGCAAACTAGTTTCACATTTTGTTTTGTTCCGCAATGGCAGGAATACTCACGTGTCTTGAGGAATGCAAAAATATTGCATAAGAAATTAGGTAATGTTAAGTTAGGAACTCATTTCTTACTGTTCTAAGCTGCTTTGCAGAAATGATTGTGTGTGTTCTACGACATTGTTTACAACTGTACAGACTACAGTTGTTAAAGACGGCTGATTAAGAGTTAGCTTATGACTAGCTCCAATGCGAGAGGCTCGCCACCTTAGCCTACCACCTGTCAGCCGTCACTCTGCAGCCTTTACGCCCTGCCTTTATTTCTGCCAGACTGCTGGGGCTAGCGTGCAGAGCTCGTTACTTTCAAAGGCGAAGCGACTCCTGCTCTAGCGCTGCCCCGGCCCCTCCACAGAAACAACCGGCACGAGGAGAGCCGCGCCGCACCGCGCATGCGCACTTCGGGCACGCGATTTGTTTTGATTACGGCTCCCCCTCCAATGAATAATGGATGTATATTGCAATAGCGAGAGAGAGAGAGAGAGAGAGAGCACTGAGAGGGGGGGGGGGTGGCTAGCACGGTCGACGCCATGACTCACTGGGCAAATAACGCAAATATTCCACTCGGTTCGACCTCCTTGCGACTTTCCTTTGAAGTAGTCACTTGTCTTCTTGTTCCACAGCAGGAAACCACATCAAATAACCTCATATCCATTACGAACAAGGAATTCTTCAACCATCTAGCAACACCAATGTCGAAGAACTCAGTTTACTACAGCAGAAACGATGACAAATATACACACCGTATACGACTTCCGAGCGTGATCTGACAACCGCTTTTATCTATCGCAGACGAAAAGAGCTTACATTTTTATTATGTAACAAATCGGCTTCCTTTTCACTACATGCGATAGCCACTGTTTCGAGACCACGGTACATCTTATCGAATCGACAATCATCATCACAGCATTCACACCCCTATTCCTAACAGATTGTTAAGCCAGTGTGGTCATTATTTCTGGTATTTGGTTGCAGCATCTAACAGTGGCGTGAGATGACAAGCCTCGTCTGTATTTTACACATATTTTAAGTGGGTCTTAGGACTCAAGTGATAAGCAATTGTTTGTGCTCTTCGGCATGTTCATGTAAACGCGTGAAATAGCATTAAAAGCGTGATAAAAGTCTTATTCCCTTTTTACACCATGTCTATTTCCTTAGCATGACATCAGTCATTTTGTACTGTCTTCAACCAGACAGACCACAACATATCTCAGCCTGAACGCCGTTCGTCATCTACCTCCGCACGAAGAGGATGACAACAAATCCCACGTTACCTCGAATCTGACAGATTAAAGTAAATATCTTACGATCCACGTCGGGTTACAACAAACCAAAGAGCACAACATTTAACCAGCGGAGAGTACCTATTTTCCCACTGTTTGTACAGAGTGTTAACACAGTCATTAACCGGCAGTAGTTGCTACACGCCGGGAGCTTTCGGCCGCTAGTCATTTGTTTCTGGATGCAGCCACCATTACCTAGATGACATTGCTGTATGAGACAGTCATCACTGACTATTATGCTACTGTGTTGTACTACACACTATTTCGTACCGTTTCCTTTCGTGGTGGTAAGTGTATGTAAGTGCTGCAGTTAGGATCTTTATTACACATGTCAATTTCAGTCCCAATTACGAACAACATTTAGGCGATCTTTACCTCTGTGCGTGGCTTCTGCTTTCATGGAAGCATGAACCACAAGATAATGTGCATACTCTGCGGGAGGCTGGCGCGACTTTCTCCCCTTGCAGACAATGTGGTGCCCGGGCTTGCGATCCCTGCTCCACGCAAACTCCCTCTGATGACCATTCACAGCTTACAGTCAACACACTGTACACTTACAGCATTTTGTACGATCAGTTTTTTTCTGTTTCACATACGGAAACCGAAGTATCTTGAAATTAGACATAGTTACGGACCAAATAAAAGTCAGTGGGGAGCTTATGCTTTCATTGATGAACATTCCACCGCTTTCACAGTCTGACAAATAACCCTGAAAGGTGCATCAGCTGGATATACACTGATGGAAACAAACTGTAAAGCCTAAAAGTCATTAATGTAGAGTAATGAAATTTCGGGAATACATTTGTCTATGTAACATATTTCACTGCAAGATCACAGGTTAACGCAAGCGCGAAATAAGCCCCTGCAAATATGAACTGCTGGTAATTAATAATCGGTGTAATCGCCGCGATGTTGAATGCACGCATTGTGTTGTACAGGTTCCGGATGTCAGTTTGTGGAATGGAGTTCAATTGTACGCGAACGGTTAATGCTCGTTGCGGATGACGCTGAGTTGTCCCCTGCTCTTTTGGAGACAGATCTGGTGGCCGAGCAGGTCAATGCATCATGTCGACACTCTGTAGAGCATGTTGGATTACAACAGCGGCATGTGGGAGAGCGTTATCCTGTTGGAGAACACCCCTTGGAACGCTGTTCATGAATAGCAGCACAGCAACTCGAATCACCAGACTGACGCACAAATTTGCAGTCAGGATGCGTGAGATAACCATGAGAGTCCTCCTGCTTTTACAGGAAATCCTATCCCAGACCATAACTACTCCAGGTGTAAGTCTAGTGTGTGAAGCAGGCAGACAGGTTGGTTGCAGGCCCTCAACTGGCATGCTCCTAACCAACACACAACCATAACTGGCACTGGGACAGAACTGGTATCACCAGAAAACACAACAGACCTCCATTCCAACCTCCAATGGGCTCTCACATGACACCACTGAAGTCGCATACGGCGATGGTTTAGCATCACTGGGATGCACACTACAGTGAGTGTGGCTGGGAACTGTCCCTGAAGTAGCCGAATTCTAACAGTTCGTTGTTTAACTGTGGTTCCAACTGCTGCTTAAATAGCTGCTGCAGACGCAGTGTGGTGAACGACAGTCCTCCCCCTTGGCACTGTCACGTGGGCATCTGGGGCCTGGTCTTCTTGTGACCATACCTTCCTGTGACCACCGCCGCCAGCAATCATGTACAGTGGCTACATTCCTGCCAAGTCTTTCTGCAATATCGCAGGAACATCCAGCCCTCTTACACGAACTTGTTCCAACTAGCTGTGCTGTTAATAATGGCATCTTTGTCATCTTAAAGGCATTCTTGACTAACATCAGCTTACTACATCGAATCTCGAAGGTAACTAACGCTCATGAGTGTTACAGCGAGTATTTAAAGCAAAGCTGATTTGCATCCTCATAGTGGCACGAGTAGCGTCACTCTTAGGCGACTGAATTTGAATAGACGCCATTTTTCAGACGTAGAAACACACCTAATAACTTTAGTTTATCTCACACAACTCCTTGGTGTTGCGATTTTTTTCCGTCAGTGTACTTCAACTTACAGCAAGTGACTGTGAAATATCAAGTTTTCGATGTTTAATGGACGAAGAAGTGACACTAGGAGTAGATACATTTATTTCACCATCTTGCTGATTTCTTAATTAGGAAAAGTTACTGTGCAGCTTTATGCGAAATCCGACGTTATCATCCAAGGAAGTAAGTGGTTATCATAAGTGCGCCAGTGTTATTACTTTAAGTGTGCTGAATATTTTACATTGGAAATCAATCACCCTCCAACAGAAAATGTGTAGAAAAACACGACTTCGTCTACGTACATTAACCGGCGGAAGTCTGAAAGTTATTGCTTTCAGCAAAGAAACAGCTATTAGAAACACTTGTGAGGCATTGCACAGAACGCAGAGATCCAAGAAAATGGAATTGACGGGCAAACATTTCTTTGCGAAGGTGTACGACACAGAATGCCTCCTATATTCTTAGCATTGTCCCAGGTTTTATAAATATTACGTCAACGATACAACTCAGCATGTATCAGATGGTACTGCATGCAGTCCAAGCTCTGCAGCAGTAACTTAGCGCCAGTATTATTGTGGCATTGCATATATACAGTTTCCACTGGCGAAAGACGTCTTAAGTGGAGAACAGGAGAACAGCCTTCATCTTACAAGACAAATTTTGATGCGTTATATACATGAGAGGACGTCGAAAGCTGATTGGGACGAGGTACCTGGAGAAGCGCAGGTCAATGGCTCGCAGGCCACCAGTGACTGTTTTTACAACCTAGATGTCGAATGAGAAGGAACGCTGTTTATAGCGAAGTTGAAAAAGGCATTATTGCACACACAACGGGTAGAAAGCTGCTTTTTTTTTCTCTCTACGGATGCTGCAGATGCTACCTCAAAATGGAGTGACGACCCCTAGTTTTGGAACGGTTTGGAGGTGTGTGAGTCCACTGAACGCTGACTTCACAAGAACCAAATGTTTACGCAACATGGGAACTCCCATGATTGGTTAATATGAATAAACTAAAAATTAGACAGAGAAACTCGACTGTGCCGACGGGGGACCCACGTCACTGATTACAAATGGAAAAATAGTGCGATGCCCCTTTTCAGTGTTCAAAGTTGGGATGCACTTTACTGGTTAACTGCCCAAAGAAAACCCCCTGGAAGGGGAGCAGCGCTTTCTATGGAACATTTTTCCACCAGTTGGCGCTTCGAAGATCTGTAGCCAATCCAATCCAAATATTATAAAGAGCGAAAACGTGGAAATGAGTTTCGAAGATCTGTAGCCAATCCAATCCAAATAGTCTAAAGAGCGAAAACGCGGAAATGAGAGTTTTCCTTTTGGTGAACACTCGGTACCAAATTACTTCTTGTACAGAGCCATCGTTGCTTCACTTTTGAGTGTCTTGACCAGCACAACAGCTGTATCACGGGAGTTTGAGAGATTTCAAGGTGACCTGCACTTAGCCGTTGGTGAAGGTCAGTGGTCTGGCACCTCAGCCTCCACCTGCAATTTACTATGGTGCGATTGAGCCGCAAACACGAGACGATGCCTAGGGACATTTTAGCAGTTTTATAGATTTCTAATAACTTTACGCTTCACTTTGAAGACTTGCATTAGGATTCAGTTACCAGCTTGCTTTCAACTCTAACTACATGTTCAACACGTTCCCCTTGTAGTACTATCTGTGTTTTCTACTACTGTCACGATAATGATGACACAATTTCACCATTGCGATTTTTTCACTTTATTAGAATCTTACCTCAAACCCTTTAATCAAATGGGCCAAGGTTTTACTAAAATAAACTGAATTAATTGTGATTATTTTTTTATTTAATAGTCATTTGATTCCAATTCATTATTTTGGAGGGTGTTTAATTAACATTAATTAATGTAAGACACAGGGCCCAATTTCCTATCAGTTTTTGCAGATATATTCATCGAAAAACGATCAAAGCAACAGCAATTCGCAGCGTTATTTTGGAACCTAGTCTCCGATGACGACAGAAAAGCAGGTCCTCGATAATATGATTTCGTTTCTGTTATTAACATGCAAAAGTTCCCTAAGGTGATTGTGGATACTTCGATGTCTGTTGAGGTGGAAAATATTTGTCTGGCAAGTTACAACAAGCTGACATCACAACCAGTGAATCAATGATATTCCATTATAGCTCAAAGTGGGATAGAAATGATGTTCGCATGCTGGAAAACTCTTACTATAGCGAACGATATGCTTCCAGTTGATGTTGGGCCTGTCGAAGAAAGGGGAGCGGGAAAGGCTGTCTCGATGTGCAACAGAAGGAACTTTCAAATCCACATAAACACCCGGGTCGACCAGGATGAATTAGGCTGGGACCCAAAGGGTAACAGAAATTCAGGACTTTAATAACAACCCTGGAGGATGACAGACGAATAGCAGAGGAGTGCAGGAACTACACGAGGGACGACCACCAACCCAAAACACGAGTAAGGCTTTGAAGCAATGCGATTACTCATATGTAACCAATAGCAGAGACACAGCAGAGACCAATCATACCCCTTACCTATGGCTTTAATAAATGGAAATCTCCATCCCACAGTTGTTGATCATACCGCATTACGTGACCCGGCATTCCACGTGTTACAACCCTGACAGCGACGCTGATTCCGCCGGGGCGACAAGCCGCAGCGGCTCATACTGCTGACCGCCTCGCCTGTCCACCTCATGGACGACAATTGCTGACCAAGAACCGTATATTACTCGCGCTCCAAATATAAACCAGAACGCCGCTGTTTATAGTGAGGCACTGGATTTGCTATTCTAACGTCCTCATTAGTAATAAATACGCGGTCCCAGAAAGGGCGCCGAAACACAAACATGACACAGCCGCCACGCTCACCATTCCGGGGCCCGCTTTGCTTTGAATTCTAGCGTTTATTTGGAGTCTCCCTTCCCTGATTTAGCTCGCTGTACGAAAGCAATCTCACGAAGTCCAAGGACAAGCACGAATTAAAAAACTAAGGAAAAAATTGAGGACAGTTTTATGTGGGGATGAGGAATCAATATGGCAGCAACAGCAAAATCATACTACGTATTTTAATTGCAGCGCTACATTAAATATGGCATTTTTCCCCACGGGGAGAAGTCCAGAGATAACTTCAGAGTAAATAATATCTTACTGGATGGTGCAATAGTCTTGGCGTTATGCTGACCAATTACAATACTGAATATATCAATATTCATTGTGCATATTATTCCGGATTTTTGTACATCTTTCTTTACGCACAAAGGTATCAGAATTTGCTATTTTGCCTTGCCTTGAATACATAGCCACACAAATCCAAGCTGAGTCGTTGCGTCCCACTTTAGCTACTTCCATCATTTTCTGTCTTCGACCATGTAAGTCGCTTGATCTCATGAAGCCCAGATCTTTCCAGACTAATTCGTGTCACCTCAGCTTTGTCCTACCACGAAAGTGCTTCCTTGTGGCTTCCCTTCCTGCACGCGTTTTACTATCTCTTCTTCCCTTCTCCGTACATGTCTGTGCCACATCGAATTCCTTGCTTCTTATTACGGCTCACTATACAGTGCATAGATTTCAGTTTTTCTTATTTTGAAACTTTGAAGCTCAAACGTTGGTATAGAAATTTTTCTTAGCACGTTATATCCAACGGCATTAATTTTCTTCTCCATCTTCCTGTTCAGTGTCCACATCTTTGCGCCAAGTGTTAAAACAGGTTGCACCACTACCATATAAATACACGGCTTAGACAAAAATACGGAAACACGATGTCATATGCATGCTTGGACTTAAATCGAGATGCTAGCCAAGTCTGTAGGTTGCGCTGTTGTATCTGTGCAATGTCCTCAATATGTTCCAAGGGTCAGTCGTTGTAAGAACAGTGGTTTATGTAGTTGTGAGTGGATTATGTCGTAGGGAAGTCAACTAGAACTTGGTTAATTGTTGGTGCTCGTATTGGGGGGGGGGGGCGGTGGTGGTAGGGGGCGTGGGGAGGGGGGGAGGGAGGCTTCCGTAACCAAGGCAGCCCAACTGTTTGTTGTTTCAAGAGGTACTGTATCGAAAATTTATAGCGCTTACACGGAAAGCGAGAAAACGTCATATGGCTAGTCACAACGCTAGCTGGTTGATTTTGGGGAGGCGACCAAACAGCGAGGTCATCGGTCTCATGATCTAGGATGGCAGAAAGCAACACAAACAGCAGAGTCCAGTCACTGTGCAAACAAAGAGGGAAAAGGTGCATCAAAGCAATTGGAAGAGGAAAGAACAGGAGGGGGTGGGTGGAAACTGTCTCGACGCGCGACACACACACACACACACACACACACACACACACACACACACACACACACACACCATAATACCATTATCACGATACAACAGGGACAACACCAGGGGAAGAAATCACAAGAAAATGGAAACAAAATAACACAACAGACCAGACAAAAACGTAGGGAAAATGCGGGGAGAGACTGGCCACTGTGGAGGCGAGGTCAACGCTTTCATAAGCAACGCCTACGCTAACTAACAGACTAATTCCAAAGGAAGATTCAAGGACTTATACCTGAGAGTACAAACCATTTTCACAAAGAAAACCGAGAACAGACGTAAACATGCAACGGCCGTCTGATAAACCCAAGACAACGAAGGTGGGAGGGCATATTTAGTGCAAAGGGAAAAAAAGGCAGGGATCACGATGAGTGGAGCCCCGCAACTACAACGGAGGGGGGGGGGGGGGGCGACTATTGTGGAGTAATAAAACAATGGGTCAACCTAGCATGACCAATACGAAAACGGCAGAGGGTGCTAGATTCCAGCCGGAAGAGGCAGAGGTCAACTACAAAGGAGGGGGGGGGGGGGGGGGAGGGCGACTATTGTGGAGTAATAAAACAATGGGTCAACCTAGCATGACCAATACGAAAACGGCAGAGGGTGCTAGATTCCAGCCGGAAGAGGCAGAGGTAAGAACGCCACATGGTGGGAGTCTCCTTGACGGCGCGAATTTTATTAGACGAAGGGGTAGCCTCCCAAGAGCCAGCCCACGTTTGAGTAAAATTGGATTTCATGTAGAGTTGTAAATCTGCCCCGGAAGGATTATAGAGAACAGGGGGTACATGGTCGCCTCCCTGCCAGATAATCAGCGAGTTCATTGTCTAGGATACCTATGTGCCCAAGAATCCAAAGGAAATGAACCAAACACGCAGCATCAACAAGCTCTGAGAAGGTTGTGGGTGGCAGAGACCAAGGAGTGGTGGGAAAACCCCGAGCAATAGCCTGAAGGTCACTCATTGAGTCCATACATGACGAAACTCAGGCAAGGGAGGACTGTTAGGCATTTCCCACATGATTAGCAGGTTTAGAGCCTTCAGTGTACAAAACGATGGCATCCTGAAACTCTCGTAAGAGCATTTGGAACAAACAATGCAACACCGCTGGAGTGAAGGGGGCTTTTGGTCCTCAGAAAAGATCCATCCGAATCCTTGGGTGAGGGACTAACCAACGGTGGGGGTGGACGGTAGAGAATATGGGGAAGAGAACGAGGGGAGATGGAAGTTATGGTGGACAGAAATGAGGTGGAGCTCAACTGGTAGACCCACCTGAAGGCAGGCAATAGGCAGGCGACCGCCCAAAGCCATGATAAGACTAGAATAGGGAGGGTGAGCAGGGGAAGAGCAGATAATGGTGGCATAGGAAACCAGGAGCTGTAACTGCCAAATCAAAAAGGGAGAGAGAGACCTCAGCATCAACCAGAAGACTATCAACAGGGCTAGTGCGAAAGGCACCAGTGGTTAAACGGATAACATGATGGTGAACTGGATTCATGAGGAGTAACGTGGAAGGGCAACTGATCCATCAAATTGACAACCACAGTCCAGGTGGGACAGAACCAATGCGTAGTCAAGGCAGAGAAAGGTCGAACGATCCGCACCCCAAGAGGTATGGGCAAGGAAGTGAAGGACACTGAGTTTACAAGAATAGTCAACCTTCAAATGACGGATATGAGGCAACCAATTAGGCCTGTTGTCAAAAGGAAGAACCAACAAACGAAACTGGGGGACCATGGTCAGACACTGGGCATCAAGGTAGAGCTCCGGATCAGAATGGGTTGTAGTCCAGCGACAGAAATGCACCATCCTCGAATTAAGGGGAGAGAACCGAAAACCGTGCGAGAGTGTCTACGTGGAAGTGTACCGGAAGGCACCCTGCAGCTATTATTCTGCAGAGGCCACCAAGTGGGAGCTAGCCCAAAAACAGAAACCATCCACATACAGAGCATGGGCGACCACCAGTCCGGCAGAGGCCACAAATCCATTAATGGAGAATAGAAAAAGGACACTTAATACTGAGCCCTGTGGAACACCATTCTCATAGGTCCGCAGAGAGCTGAGAACAGTGACGACCCTGAGAACAGTGACGACCCTGACTCTGAGCGACCAGTGGGACAGGAACTGGCGAATAAAAATCGGGAGGGAGCTCCGAGGACTACACTCATGGATTGTGAGGAGAATGTGATAGCGCCAAGCCATGTTGTAGGCCTTACAAATATCAAAGAAAATTGTGGCAAGACGGCGGCGCTGAGGTAGTGCCTGCCGAACTGCAGTTTCCAATCGTTGCAGATGATCGATCGGAGACTGCCCCTCCCGAAAGCTGCTTTGGTAAGGACATAAAAGGTCTCGAGATTCGACCCAATTGAACTGATGAGGCACCATCTGTTTGAACAACTTGCAGGGAACACTGATCAAGCTGATGGGCTGGTGACTATCAAGGGATCTCAGATCCTTGCCAGGCCTAAGGACATTAACCACAATACCATCTCTCCATTGAGAGGGGAAAATGCCTTGGAGCCGAATATGGTTAAGGTGTTGAAGCAACTTGTTATGGATGGAATCAGGGGGGTTGGGTTGTTTGGGGGAAGAGACCAAACAGCGAGGTCATCGGTCTCATCGGATTAGGGAAGGATGGGGAAGGAAGTCGGCCGTGCCCTTTCAAAGGAACCATCCCAGCATTTGCCTGGAGCGATTTAGGGAAATCACGGAAAACCTAAATCAGGATGGCCGGACGCGGGATTGAACCGTCGTCCTCCCGAATGCGAGTCCAGTGTGCTACCACTGCGCCACCTCGCTCGGTGGAATCAGGGCCAGGAGCACAATCATGAGAAGAAGAGAGTGCCACAAGAAACTCCCATTCGGTAAAAAGTTCATTATAGGATTCCGCCTGAGAAGGTGTAAAACATAAGCACGAAGCTTCAGCTCACTGTTTCCAGAAGAGGAAGGCAGCCGATGCAATAGCAAAATAGATCGCCAGGTATTCCCTGAGGACTGATGGATCTGTACAAAGGCCACTTGTAAGGGCAAGACCTGGAATGGATGACTGCCACTGATAGTCTTGGAGGGTGCTGGGTGTAGCCCACACCTGTGACGAAGGAACAGAAGAACCAGTAGAGAAGGCAAAGCATTCCCAACAGATTTGTTTGCTCTGTTTGATTAAGTAACTGGCGTTGGCGTGAAGACATTTAAAGGTAATAAGACTGGTGGAGGATAGGTGCCATTTAAGATGTTGCAAGGCGCAACAACGATCACAGATAGCAGTGGAAATAGCTGTGCTACACCACGGAACAGGCCGATGGCGAACAGGACCCATCAAGCGGGAAACGGCAATGCCAGCAGCACGGATCATCTTATTGGACAGATCATGGACGACTTCTTCACTGCAATATGACAGTGAAAGTGGAAACAGGATCTGGGAGGTATATAGAGGCCAATCAGGACGATGGAAAGCCCAGCAGGGTAAACCGGTGGTTGGGAGGCGGGAAGGGAACGAGAGAATCAATGGAAAGTTGTCACTATCACAGAGGTCACTGCGTAGTGACTGGTGTAAGAAAGGAAGAGGGTGAGGGGAAGAAAGCTAAAGATCAGTGGAAGAGAAAGTGCCATAGCAGTACTAAGATTGGTAGGGGAACCATCAAATAAGAAGGCACGGGTCATGGTTCGCAAGAGACTGATCAACGAGGAGCCCCCAACGAGATGAAGAAGAACTGTCCCATGATGGGCATTAAAATCCTCAAGGAGAAGGAAGGGAGGGGGGAGTTTCTCAAGGAGGACAGATAGGGCAGCAGATTTAGGTGGCCTATCAGGAGGAAGATAGAGATTGCAAACTATGATGACAGTGGACCTGAAACAATACCCATATGGATCAATGTGCAGACGCCAACAGAAGCCCTAAAAGGGCTGACCCCGTTCCGACTGAAATCAAAAAACCCAAGAAGGGATGGTGAGTGGGAATAAGTAAAATGAAATTCCTGGAGAACGACACTAGCTGCCGAGTAAAAGGCAATAAGAGATTACAACTCAGGCACGTGACAGTAGTAGCCATTATAGTTCTCTTGAATGATCTTAGAGTGGGTAGTCAAATGGGCAGCAAACGAGTAGAAGAAAATCACCCCACAGGATGATCATCCATCACCAACGACAATGGGGTGACATCCATAAATAAGATGCCAGACTCAGGTTGCGAGAGCTGAGACGGCACCTCCAGGGCCTTGTTCTGGGACTTATCTCTCTTCTTATACTCTTTTGTCAGTTGAGGAGGGCAGTGCAAAGAGGGAGAGCTGGCTTCTGCAAGATCCAGAACCGAGAAAGAGAGCAGGTGACCTTGGGGCACAAAGACTGTGCGTCCCATGGCTGAGTTGTGGTAGTCAGAAGGAGGGGTCCCCTTGAGGGACACCATCACCGGCAGGTGCCGGCCGAGGAGGGGAACTGGCACCCAAACAGAAGGATGTGGGAACCGCATGTCGAGATGAAATCTCCCAACTTTACTCCTGTTGCCGCGCGGGATTAGCCGAGCGGTCTAAGGCGCTGCAGTCATGGACTGTACGGCTGGTCCCGGTGGAGGTTCGAGTCCTCCCTCGGGCATTCGGGCATGTGTGTGTGTGTGTGTGTGTGTGTGTGTGTCCTTAGGATAATTTAGGTTAAGTATACGTACGTTTCTTAAATGCACATTCTAGTCAGCCTGATGAATTTCTAAGGTCTTCCTCGCTCTTCCATATGAAACGGTTAGTTTTCAAGTCCCATAAGTCGCTCTTTCTGACAATTCAATTTTATGTGACAGAATGAAAATTGAAGGGTAGATGTCATTATGTGTAGAAACCGCCTAAGTGTGCTGTGTACAATGGCCCTGCAAATACCGTAAACATTTGCTTCTGATTTGAAAATCCAGAAGTGACTGTCTTGCGATGTTTCTCAATGTAAAAGTGTTTTACAGTTCGAGTGTTTTGTTGGCATAAGCTGTTCCTAATGAGAATTTCACTAAGCGCAGGAAGCACACTGTTTTGTGTTTGTTCTAGAAGCATCTCTGATTGTTTAAACAGTGCAAGCATATCTTCTTCTGGGGGTAATTAAGTTAGAGTCAAGAAGAAAACAAGGAACATAAATTTAACACATTGAGCACAGCGAAACTCCATATGTAGGCTACAATAAGAAAGTGCATCCACGAAGTTGGAATGTTATTTGCATGTAAGTTTTCTATTTGATCTGTTACTTACTTACTAGTGACACATGACTCAATCATAAATGACGTACTTCCAGCTCTTTGTTTCTAATGTTGGAAATGTTGAAAGATAATTCGTTTAGTATCCACTATAAACAATGAGGCCATTACCGATTTGTTCTTAATATCAAGCGACACGAAATGTGATAGGGTTACTAATGCACCCAGAAATAATAAACTCACGACAAATGTTGTAGAAGGTTTTGATATTGTTGCTTATTAAAACCTGGTGGCTTCCCTTAGTCAAGAAAACTGCCCTACCCGTTGAATGCCACGGTAGAGCAGTGCCTCGAGGTGAGAAAATATCGCAATATAATAATTTTGCTCACTCGAGAAAGCGTTTCGGTCTAAACAAGGGCAGCTAATTGATTAATGACCTTGTACGCCACACGTTCCGACTTCTAAACTGTGATCCTAGCACCATTACGATGCCAGACAAGAAAGAATATAATTCAGTAACCTTCCAGATGATATTAAGAAACTGAATGTCCTAGAAAGTTAGACGGATACCTGCCTGATGACCAGAAAATTAAACATTTTTAGTATACTATCTATAACCGGAGTACCACTATAAGGAGCGAATTGGGAATTTTTATTTTCATTTAAGAAGCAAGTTCCATGTATCATTATGTTTTAAAATGTGTTGTTGTTGTTGTTGCTGCTGCTGCTGCTGCTGCTGTGAAAATTAAGTGCAGTTTATTGGCACTGTAAATATTAACTACTTTTTAATACTCAAATAAAGAAGATACACTCACCAATAAATCATATGAGTATGAATTTCGTTCTTTTCTTAAAAAAAAATTTTTCGTTCATTAACTTTTAAAATCCCGGGTTTTAAGCTATCTACTTGGAAATTCAATTAGAAATTAAAGTTAGTATCATACTTCCCTGATGTCCTTCAGGAAGTATTAAAACTCAGAGGCAAAACAGTTTACAAATAGCTTCTAGATTATTCAGCAACCAGGTTTTCTATTTTCTCACAAGTTTACTTATGGGGTTTAAAAAATAACCATTCATATGGTTTCCTGCTGTATCAATATAGGCTTTCTTGAAGTATATTAATAGACAATATTTCTTCTTACCATATTTCCGCATCTTTTCAGTCACTTTTCTACTTAGGAATATATGGCCTGTCGTTGAAAGATTCTTCCAAAACCCTGTCTGGATTCTGTTCTATATTTTTCTCCATATAGAGTTGTGAGCTTTTAACATTTATAAGAGAATACGTGGGAAGATCTTGTATGTGCTGACGGTAATGATACTGCGCTAATCAAACCATCTTATACTCATTTAATATTTGCGAGCATTTACACAAACCAAAAGAAAACATAAAACTGATTAGATATGTAGAACACACTGCTCGTAGCTACGCGTCACGAACTGTATATCCAATATGAACAAAATCTTCGGTTGGTGAACTAAGACCTCAGTTCTCAAAGGCCGCGACGCAAAATACAAAGTAACATCGTCCCTCAAATTACGATGGAGTGTTCACGGAACGGAAATAATAATTAGAAAGACAAATCAAGTTAGAGACAATTTTAAATGTATTTCTGTGCCGAAATATGGACGAGAAAATGTAACAGAGTTATCAAAGCTTTCTATATAATCCAACAAAACCAATATTTCACCAATCGAACTCAATTAAAACAGAGAAGGCTCTACTTTGAGTTTTTATTTCATGCACAGTAGAACTTGGCACGCCGCATTGTCAGCGAGAAAGCCGGATCGCAATCTAAATCAAATCAAAGTTTGGATTCAATTGTGAACCCCAAAATTTCGAATAAGGTTTTTTACGTTATTTCCTTTTCATCTGAAAGGGAAACGATATTATACTTATACGCAGTGGTAAGTGAGGCGATGAGCATTTAAATGAACGCCACGCAGTCCTCCTACACTATCCTTTATGTGGCTACGAAATTGAGTTTCGCCGGCAGCTATGCAAGGGAAACAGAAACGTCGACGAAAAATTCAAACCATATTATCGGGAGGTATTTTTTAATTTTTATACTAGAGGCGAGATTTCCGAAGAAATCATACGTGTACCGAGAGAGGTCTTATATATCTCCTGTAGATGAGCAGATGTGCTTGAGCATTTGCCGGAGGTAAAAAATGAGACCTTCATTAAATAAGGAATTGTTGAGGAGGAAAAAGTGGACTACAACACGGTGGCTGCGTTGTGAAACATCATACACACTATTAACTGTGACTACACAGTCTGCTGCTACGGCCAGACAGAGGTACAGTTTTATTTGTATCAAATCGCATGATGCTACATCTTAATGAGGTACTATCTATCTCGTTATGTGTGCATAAAGATAAAAACACGACAAATGAAATGCACATTACGACTAATTACGAGTAGAATCGAGAAGACCGAAAGAGAGTGATCGCACAGCTCAGGACATCAGACGAGAAGAGTAGGGTCCGAGAGTTCACAGCAGGCCATTCTGCTCTAGACTTCCAGTACTTTCCTTACCTCGGTTCAGAGCATCTTAGTCACGCCATGGATGATTATTTTCTCACGCTTCCCCTGCGGAGTTAGTGTTCTGTCTCTAATGACTTAAATGTACCTGCTTCCACGACCAAACTACTTGCAAAAAATAAATACATAATCTTCTATAAGTTTGATCTTGTAATAGACAAATGGCGAACACACACACACACACACACACACACACAGAGACAGAGAGAGAGAGAGAGAGAGAGAGAGAGAGAATTTTTAACAGTTGGGAGACAATCTAGGCCGCAAGATACAATAACGATCAAAGCATTCATACCGTGTCCATTGGAGTTGCAAATTAACAACAGGGAAATTTTAAATTTTGTAATTCTGCCGAACACTTGTAACCCGCAAACCCTGCAGTCTGTTTTTTCGAAACAAAAGCAACTAAATGTTTGCACGGTAATAAAAAAAATTGCATTAAACCTTTCCCTGCAAGTACGTACATTGAGCTGTAATAAATGACTGATATGTTGGGAATTTCGTGCAGATCACGGAATAGTTGCAGTAAATATCGAAGGCTGAGCTGCAGAGAAAGATACACAAAATTACTAAATACATCAACTTACATGTAATGATTCTTACATAAGACGAAAGGGAACGTATATATACTTTATCAGCAACGTACGAATGTCAATCCAAAGGTAGGTTTCCACCACACCACAATATCTTGTTAGGGGGGTTTTATATACAGTTCAACATGAAAAGCGAACCACGATGCAACTTTACTTTCATTTTCAAAATCACAAAGTTCCACAAGAGATGAATGTAACAGTATCAACCTACAAATGTCCTATTACCAACGGCAGACAGAGGCCCGGACTTCACATCTGTTATATGATACGTAACATCCAAAAGACTATGGAAATCGTGTTGATAATTTTAACAGGTCTTCTACACCAATAATTGGCTGCAGAAGGATATCTTAACTTTCCGTTGTGTTCTGTTAGGATACAGTTCCAATTTTCGTTGACCTAAGTGGAACGTTACGCCCATCTATCATTAAATGCGAAGAGAAATTTTTCTTCTAAATTCAACAAGCTTCCTTGACTAAAAATTATACTTTTAGTCCCCTGAATACTATTACGGGTCGCAGCACAGCACATTCTGTGTCGGGTGGCACATTCGTTTTCTTAACTAACTTTTCACATTATCTGCCAAGTGCCGATTCAAGGCATTTCTGCTGCATTGTAGCCAATTTTCTGCTTGGACCTCAAATTTTACAGACTTTGGCCAAATTCTCATATGCTCTCACGCTGATACTCCGCCGCTCAGGAATCTGAACAAGGCAACTTTTGGGCTTTCCGAGTACACGTTCTTACAGTACCGACGAAATTAAAGTCACGCACTTGCATATCAAATCCTCTCAAGCTGTCGATGAACGTCAGCGTAAATAAATATTTCTGAGCAATATTTCTTGCATCATGTTTTTCATACAGCAAAGGAACGCGAGAAATGTTAGAAATTAACATCTCGGCGAGAACGCTGTGATGCGAAACGGAGCGGCAAACTCAGCTGCGAACAGTTGTTCTTTTGTAGATATTTTTCTATTTTCCAACTTTTACACCCGTAAAAAGGACAAACTGCAGACAAATGCATTCGTGGCATGTTTTCTTATTTCCAAACGGATGTCCTTGCTAGTGGGTTAAGTTCTTTCCCAAATCAAATGCAATTTTGGCCTGCTGTATTCTGCTCACACCGTGCTTCCGGCTTCTACCATCCCTTGTGATCCTTCTTCCCAAATAGGTTATTTCCTTTATGAAATCTAGTTTCTGTCTTCCAATTCCTATTCTTAATGGTAAGCGTGCACTTTTATCACTAAACGATACGACGGAACCGTATCGAATGCCTTCGCTACAGCGCTAAGGATCTGAAGTACGAACAAAACGAGCTGAGTTTCGCAGATCTCTGTTTGCAGAACGCATGTTGATTTTCATGGAGATTTTAGCTCTCCCAAAAAGTCATAATGCTTCAGCATACAACATGTTATATATTTCTACGACAGAGTGATGTCAGTTTTATAGACCTAAAAATTATGCGCTTCTATCCGATTACCGTTCTTGAATCACTTGGTATCCTTCGCAGAATCAGCGACCCACGATAAACTGCTTTGGAGGAGGGCAATTTCTTTCGTATCGTCTCTGTAGAACCTCACAGGTATCTCATCCTGTACACCCGACTTTCGCCTTGCACTGCTGGGCAGCTTTAATTTTTTCCTTATTTCGCGATCACTTAGCCGTACCTTAATAATTGCCATTTGTACTTTCTAAATGCTTCCGGTGACTTCATACCTATGTTTTTAATGGTACCTCGATCCAACGAGAAAAGATACTAAAATGAGAATACAGGAATAATTCGCACGACATTTAAAAGTTTCTTGCCTGAGTATGCATAATCTCAATCAAAATATCTGCCTCGTGATGACTGGGTGTTGTGTGATGTCCTTAGGTTAGTTAGGTTTAAGTAGTTCTAGGGGACTGATGACCATAGATGTTAAGTCCCATAGTTCTCAGAGCCATTTGAACCATTTTTTCAATCAAAATATATCCTCACAAGTTGTCAGTGAAGAGCATGGTATATAGTAGGTAACTATTACAAAGCGGTAACATTAGTATCTGAGTTACCTAACCCCCTTCCCCCACCTCATATTGTGGATTCGGTCTGGTGTTCAAAATCACACACATTTGCTTAGCATTTTTTTCTGTAATTCTGAATTTTACAAAATTCTTGCATGTGTTCGAAAAGGCACATCATTTTTGCCCTCTGGACGAATTTGAGACTCCATAGATGTCCCGGATCCTCTGTACCATTAACTGATGAGACCCTCTGAAGTGTTGGCACTAGACCACAAGCACCAAAGTGTTTGCCATTCAAATTGTCACACCACTTTTATTTGGGAGTATACAGCGTGCGAAATTTAGTACACAGACCTGGCACTACTGGCAGGCACAGTGGTCAGATATGGAGTCGAAATGAGCGTTGATCACAGATACTGGTATGGAATTCCCTGCTGTTTAAATTCTATGCCATAGTTCATCCAACCTAGTAGGCACCGTGTGATGGCATGTCAGTCTCTCGGCAACCTATGACCAAATGTTTTTAATGGGCGATAAGTTTCGAGGACGTGATGGCCAGGGCAACAGTCGAACACCCATCCTGTCGAATTAGTGGAATTCTTCTCGAGGTAGTTCAGGACAGCACGGGTTAACAAATGGTCCTGTGTTATCTCGTTGAAAGACAAAGTCCTGGAGTCCTCGAAGATACTGCTCAGCCACCGGCCTTAATACGCTAGGAATGTAAAGTCCGTTGTCAAATTACCAGCTATGCAAACTACTGGTGATCGTCCTCAATGGCACCTCCACACCATAATGACGACAACGAATGCAGTCTGGAAACTTTGTTCTTCTGGTAGTCTCCACTCACGCAAATATCCATCGCGATGCTGTACGCAGAACCGGATCTAACATGAAAATACCACGTGGAGCCACTACTATGTCCAGCACCACGCCCGCAGTACTTCCGTTTGCTGTTACGTCGAGCAACAATGGCTGCCCTGCTAGAAGTCCGTGGCCCTTCAGACGTCGTCGCACTTCCGTGTGAGTACTTGTATTGCGGCAAAAGCACACTTCCTGGCAAGTTAAGTGACGTGGCTGAATGAGCCTACACTGAATGAGCCTACACGGCCGAGCGAGTAGTATGTACAGGGGTAGCCAAAAATATGGAAATACTAAAAACACGACACTTTATAATGCCTAATACTGCATACGAAAACCGTTGGAATTCAAAACAGCTTTCAGTCGTCTCAGAATGGATAAATACAGTTCGTGTATTGTTTTAAAGGGGATATTAAACCTTTCTTCCCACAAAAATAGTGGAACGTTCATGTAACGGTGATGGAGGTCGATAGCGATCACGCATCCTTCTGTTCAAAGTGTACCAGAAATGCGAAATAATATTGGACTCTGCTGATTGTTGTGGCCACAGGAGATTCGAGAGTTTAGTCTCGACTTCACAAAACCAGTCCTTGACTGTGATCAGGAACCCCGTCGTGTCGGAACATAGCACCACTATTGCGGAACAAAACTGTACCATGGGATGGGCCTGTTCAGCCAAAATGGTCACATAATCCTTGGCACCAATTTTATCTTGTACAGTATCTATGGGGCCCATGAATACCACGATATGGCTGCACAAATCATCACTCAACCCCGCCTATTTTCACTCTTGGGACGTAAACTCGGCCAGTAATCGGAAAAAAATGTGACAAGACTCATTCGAGCATATCACCACATTTTCCTGTTACGGGCATTTGCATCACTGATCTGTGGTTTTGGAATTCCAGCTCAGCCGTAGATTCCCTGTTTGTAGGGCAGGGGGCTTCCTACGTGTTGTTTTGGTGCTGGCTGCGTTCGCAAGTGCGACTCTCAGTTCTGCAGTGACTTTTGCAGCTGTCGTCTTATTTCTCATAAAAATCCTCTCCAATGACTGTCCGTCACGATCTCTGAACACACACATTTGACCACATTGTGACTTAGCGTATGACATTTTCTTTGCTTTCCCTGTATGCGCTACGAATCTTCGATACTGTACCTCAAGAAACACCAACTTGGGCTGCCTTGTTTGCGAAAGCACCCCACCCCACCGCACTCCACCCCACCCCCCTCCCCCACCCATAAGAGCACCAACAATTTACTCACGTTCGAATTCACTTAGCTCCGATACAACGCACTCACAACCAAAGTGAACACTGTTCTAACCACGAATAACACTTGAGACCTATTGAGAACTTTGTACTGGCGCCGTTCGTGGCCAGTTTACAAAAGCGCAACGTGCAGACTTGGCTGTTACCTGCATTTATATCCAAAGATGAATTTCTCATCGTTTTTCCATTTTTTAAAAGCGATTACTGACTGAGTAACCCACTACGCAAACTTTCCTTACATACAGAATGTATTATGGCGATACACTCACCTACAAGGGTGGGATGGTAAGAATGGTGAGTTTCCCTGAAAGAATGGAAAAATTTTGTTCCGCCTTTACGGTTGGTAAACTTGATTACTCCAAGGATCGCATAATGAATTTCAACAATATACAGGGTACAGTTCATTGTGGACAGCCGTCTGAACTGGTTAATGGGTCGACTGCAATTAAAATGGGAGAAATCGGGTTTCGTGCTGTTATCAAACACTTTTATTTGACTGGTTGGACTGCCGCACAAATCAAAACAGCATTATATGAACTGACGTGGAATCTGCACCATCACTGACTGCACCACCCCACACATCAACGATAACAATTAGGAAAGTGCATGAATTGAGGTTTGAATTGGTTCCTCATCCACCACATTCACCAGACTTCGCCCCCAAGTGACTTCTTTCTGTTCCCGAACTTGAAACTTTGGCATGCTGGGAGAAAGTTTTATCGAATGAGGAAGTTATAGTCGCAGTTAATGAATATTTTCCAGAGTCTGACACCTATTTTTCCGATGGGATGGGAAAGCTGGAGAACCGCTGAACCAAGTGTACAGCTCTCAAAGGAGAACAGGTCGGGACATAAGGTGAGTTGTTAACGAAACAGGCATGTTTCCTTGCTTTTTGACCATACTTATCAAATCACCTTCGTACTCCGTGCGGTTGTACCGCAGTGTTGTCCCTTTGTATATGCAAGCGGCCTTCATGGTGCTGCAGTTTTAATGGGCAGCACTGTAATTAGACAGCGGCTGCATCGCATCTGACAAGCCTCGCTGAACGATCATTTCTACAAAGAACGTTTAGGAGGCGCTTACGGATTACTCGTTTTCAGCAGAGCTCACGGAGTGGGCGAACGCGCGCAGATAGTAGTAGCGTGACACGTAAGGCGACGTGGCCGTGGTGCCCACGGCCTGTCCGTCAATCGCGGCGGCTAGCTGGGCGGGAACAAAGCGCCGACGACAAAGGAAGAGCGACAACGGCTGCGCGGACAATCGGCCAGCGGCGTATCGGCGGCTCTGGGCACCTCGGCGGCGCCCACAATGGCGGCGCACAAAGGCGTCGCCGCGGCCATCGTCGCTGTCCGCCTCGAAAGTTGTCGCCGCGTCGCGCTGGCCCGCGGGCGCGCCAGTCTGGTGGCCCGCCGTCTAGGGGTGTATCGGCACTCGTGGCGCCTCGTAACGGGGTGGCGCGTGCACTGCTACTTGCGGCGGCCATGACACGACGTACCGCCGCAGGGCTGTGGCGGGTGCGAATGGAAGAAAATTTCGCTCTCAATCACACAGCTACGGAGATGCCCCTTTGACTCCATTTGAAGCTTCAGTCCAAATAAAGCAAAAAAGTACCTACGGAGCGGCCAATAAGAAGAAAATGGGACTAGTTCACTTCCATATATGTCGTGTCTGTTCATTCGGACGTATCCGAAACAACAGATACCATTTTGATCCAGCATGTATTTAGAATTAAGAGACAAAGGAATTACAGACACTGGCTGCGAGTGGGCATTCATTTAAATCAATGGGAAAAGTTGAAAATTTGCGCCGTACCGGAATTCGAACCCAGGTCTCCTGTTTACTACGCAGATGCCATACGGACACAGTGATCTTCGCACCTGCACGGTCTACCGTAGCACGCCTCCCGTCAGACCCCAATTCTCACTCGCATTCGGGAGGACGACGGTTCAATCCCGCGTCCGGCCATCCTGATTTAGGTTTTCCGTGATTTCCCTAAATCACTCCAGGTAAATGCCGTGATGGTTCCCTTCAAAGGACACGGCAGAGTTCCTTCCCCATCCTCCCCTAATCCGATGAGACCGATGACCTCACTGTCTGGTCTCCTTCCCCAAAAACAAACCCAACCCCCCAATTCTCATCTTATCCACTTAGTGTTAATGTAGTGCCCCTCACACATTATTCTCACTGCTCGCGGCATTTCGCCGATTACCGTTAAGAGTTCGAGTCTAGCGTGCATCCGCACTGAAGATAATGTTAGCCGTCCTCAGTATAAAGTACGTATATTTCATTCACGGTAACACCAAAGTACTTCTGTGTTAGATGACGTTCCCATTTCTCGTAACAGATACGAAACGCTCTTGGTTGAATTTTCTTACACGTCACCTACGAACAACACTACACTTCCTGCGAAACTAAAACCGCGCCGGGTCGGGACACGAACCAGGAAACTTGGCGGAGCCAACCACGTAGGTGAAGTACCGCATCTGGCACACAGTTTTAATTTGCTACTAAGTTCCTCAGCAGCGAACATTCCGCTGCAGAGTGATGCATTCATTAAGGTAATACCTCGAATGTTCAACAGAAACTGAAGCATTAGATTGATGCGTAAGTTCGTAGCGTTTTTGTTTTGCGTGTTGGTTTCCGGTTGCTATAGGTTTATTTATTGAGTGTCATTTTTTATTCTTAGTTCACTACTTCTATCTGAGTTTACATGTTGCCATATAGTCATTTGGAGATAGTGGAGCTCTGGACTCAAGGAAATGGAGTGCCAAGTGGAGACACTGGAACATTTTCGGCAATTTTTCTGTTTGAGTTCAGTAGAGAGGTGACAGCAGCCGAGGCAGTCAGAAACGTTTGCGCCGTGTATGGGGATAATGCCACTGGACACAGTACAGCAAGAAAATGGTTTTCTACTTTTAATCAGGGTCGTTTTTGAGATTAGTGACGTTCAGGTCTTTTAAACGCATTATTGCATACTCATCCACGTCAGTGTACTCGACAACTGGCAAATGCGATGAACTGTGATTATTCCACCATCGTGCGGCGTTTGCGTCCAACGGGAAAGGTTCAAAAGTCGAATGCAAGGGTATTGTATGCTCTAAGCCAAAATCACAAGAGTCAGCGTGTGGCTATATGTCCATCTCTGTTTGCTCGTCATCAATTGGTTCTTCAACATGAGCCCAACCCAATAACGATACTGGTGACGAGAAATAATGTCTCTGCTCACATAAGGAAAAGAAAGGAATTATTGATGCCAAACAAAGCAGCAACTCCTCGTACAAAGAGCTGCGCGCATCCACGAACAGCGACAGTCTGGTGTTCTACGAACTGCCTCCCCAAGGACAATAAATGTCACAGCTGACATTTACTGTCAGTAAGTGAGACGTCCTGCCGACGCAATCCAAGAATAACGACCAGAAAGACTGAGTGAAGCGATGCTATTCCACCACGACAACATCCACACGTATTCGGCTAGAAAACACTACACAGGTGTGGGTTGGGAAGTCATTCCGCACGCACCTTGGGCACTTGATCTTGTGCCCTCAGGTTTTCACCTTTCCCGCTCTCTATCGAACAACCTTCAAGGAACTTCCGTTTCGGATGGAAATACGTTCCGAACACGGCTCGACGATTCCTTCGCCTCAAAACTACGTGATATACACAGTTGCGGAATCGAAAAGTTACCCCAGTGTTGGCATACTGTGGTAAATAGAGAAGGAGAATATATTATTGATGACTAAAGTCACTGTTACGTTTATCTTTTGTGTTTCTTAAACTTATGGAAAAATAATAAGAACTTATGCACCAACCCAAATAACGTCGAGCATGCCCCAATGAAGCTTAAAAGAGCACATATGTTCTCATTATACAAAAACAATTAATAAGACTAACAAGGGAATGGTCAGGCTTGTCATGTCGAAACCTGTGTTGCTTTTTTTACCACTGTGAGTTAACATTGCAATAAGTCTGTATGCAGAATTTTAGCTGCTGACATGACCTGGAAGTCTGTAAACAATTTTATGAAGTAAGACATTATTGTCGCATGGTTTCCACGCTTATAACTGCCTCTTGTACAACCCTGACCGCTCTCGCTACGTTATACCAACGCCATCTAGGGACAAGGTGGCGTTAGCTACGCGCCGCTCTCTTGCCACAGCGGTGAGAGAGCTGATTCCCCCAGTGAAAGCGATGGTATGATAATTAAACATTCGTTGACAAATATGGCTGATATGTTATCTACGACATTCTTTCCAAATAGCTATGAAATAGACACAAATAAATATACGGTTTAGAACACGTCCAAATTTTATTTCTTGTAATTACCGCAAAAATGCGAAACATTGATACATTGTTCAAAACATAGGTTTTTTGTGCACCAAGAACATACAAGTAAAGACGACATATGACAGCCCTGCGAATCACAGACGTTCTTAGATGTCCGTAGACAAAACTGGGCTGGTGTTAGGAATGAATCAGGCCTATAATATCAGCATATTTCGAGGAGTGCCACGCATATTTAATCAAATTCGGAAATCGTGGGGAGGAAAATTGATGATGTACTACTGATTGCAGCTTGAGAATATTGTCACGGTGATAGGAAATTGCAGTGATCAGCACACAATAATTTTCTCTGTTACTTTTCTGTAAAATGCCTTCCACTGGCGGAAAAATTCTCTGTCTACAGGTTGAATTACGTTGTGTTGCCTGGTGGAATCTGAAGCATCTCTACTTCTTTGTCAGGGTGGGCTCGAAATACAGGTTTTAATGAATCAGACCTTTTATGACCTGACCACGAATCTAGAAGGAGAAGAGATTTGTTCCCGCAGAACGGAAGAAAGGCATGACGTATGAAAAGTGTAACATTTTCGTTTGCCATTTTTCCAGACTTCGATGCGTCTACTACAAGACTGTTTGCGTAGAACATTGTTCTTTTGACACGTGGTCCAAAACGTCCAGTTGGTTCTTGAAGACACACATAAATTTTAGGCAGCAATGAACCATCCAGACTAATTATGGGCATTATAGTGTATGAATGGGTGAGTGCAGTTGTGGACTGCGCAATCGCCGCATATGTTTTTGCCCTTTGAATGACAGTGTTCTTTTCGCACGCATTTCTTTTTGAAAACCTGACTGATCTGCATTGTACACGTATGATTCACTAAAACTAGCGATCTTATTTTTTGCATTCGTAAGAAAAGCTTCTATCATTTCGATTTGTGTCACTTCATTTTCCGACCTGTTTCTCGATACAAATTTTGTTATTTTTCTTGCCACAATTTTATGTGATCTTGTGAAGCGACTAATCCAACTTTGAGAAGCTGTAAATTCTTTAGCGCCTATCGCGTTGGCAATCTCTAACGCCCAGTCACGCAAAGTTGTATTGCTCACACCAAATGACTGTTGTCTGGCATCGGTAAATAACTCAAAAAGTCGCGCATTTATCTCCGTCGCAATTTCCTAACGGTGTGCGGGACCGTAGCCCAGCTTCATGGAGACGGTTGCGAATGGTCCTCGCCGATACCCCAGGAGCAACAGTGTCCCTAATTTGCTGGGAAGTGGCGGTGCGGTCCCCTACGGCACTGCGTAGGATCCTACGGTCTTGGCGTGCATCCGTGCGTCGCTGCGGTCCGGTCCCAGGTCGACGGGCACGTGCACCTTCCGCCGACCACTGGCGACAACATCGATGTACTGTGGAGACCTCACGCCCCACGTGTTGAGCAATTCGGCGGTACGTCCACCCGGCCTCCCGCATGCCCACTATACGCCCTCGCTCAAAGTCCGTCAACTGCACATACGGTTCACGTCCACGCTGTCGCCGCATGCTACCAGTGTTAAAGACTGCGATGGAGCTCCGTATGCCACGGCAAACTGGCTGACACTGACGGCGGCGGTGCACAAATGCTGCGCAGCTAGCGCCATTCGACGGCCAACACCGCGGTTCCTGGTGTGTCCGCTGTGCCGTGCGTGTGATCATTGCTTGTACAGCCCTCTCGCAGTGTCCGGAGCAAGTATGGTGGGTCTGACACACCGGTGTCAATGTGTTCTTTTTTCCATTTCCAGGAGTGTATACAATTCACGTTCAGAACAGACAAAGCGATACTTATTTTGAACAGTACTGACACGTAGGCGTTTCTTACCACTTTCGTTCAACCAATACGTCACCGCTTTTTCTTTGTCTGATAAGGTAATTGTAGTTGCTGGTGTTACTTTCGGAGATAATTGATGATGGTATGCGGCACTATCGCTCGAAGAGTCTTCACGAGTGCAACTTTCGTCGGTGTCTTCGCCGTCTGTAGAGTCACAGTCTGCAATATCGAGTGTTCCAGTTGTTTCTAGCCACATGTCTGCGCCATTTACATGCTCGTCTAGAAGTTTAACAACCATGTCGCACAACACATAGTCTTCACGCGTGTTTTCTGTTGATTGCTTCATTTGGCGTCTGTGGTATATCTCTATGGCAAGCAGCAAGACATTTACAGGGTTCGCCATCACCTGTGAGGGGAGATTGAATGTTCATCGTAAAGTGGCTTGCGGAGTATAGATGAACATGTACAGAACATCTTTCATATCTCTAACCAGTTTCAGGACGGTATGTTTCGAAATACGTACCAGAAATTAAAAGGACGTGCATGCCACAGAAACGAATATTCGTTCCCCCTTTCCACCAAAACCTTGCAGCGATATTCCTCTTTAGTGAAGGCCGCGGTAAGACGGCCGCTCTTCCCGACCATGCGCACAACGCTCGCGACTCGCCATTTCCAGGGGTGGCCAGCCGTCACTGCAAGCGCCAAGCAGGAAACACAGCCATGTTTGTGATTTTTTTTTAGGGACTTCCAGTTCATGTCGGCAGCTACAATTTTGCAAACGGACCTTTTGCACAGTTAAATAACAGTGCTAAAAAAATCAATACATGTTTCGGCATGACAAGTCTGACCATTCCCTTGTAAGTAATTTATATGATTGTAAGTTATCGTATACTTTTTATGAATCAATGAACAGTGAGCAATAGAAACCAACGGAATGCGGCAGTGCTGTTGTTAGGACGCTTGGCATCAGGAAAACTGGAGTTTGCTCCGTCTGGCCATCCAGATTTAGGTGTTCCTAAATCATTTGAAGCAAATGACAGAATAGTTGCCTTCGGTAGGCCATGGCCAAACCATCTGTTCTATCCTCGGAAAGACATCTTTATATATCCTGTGTGTCTGAACATTTCAGCTATTTATTTTCATTGTATTCAAATGGTTCAAATGGCTCTGAGCACTATGGGACTTAACATCTGAGGTCATCAGTTCAAAAATGGTTCAAATGGCTCTGAGCACTATGGGACTCAACTGCTGTGGACATTAAGTCCCCTAGAACTTAGAACTACTTAAACCTAACTAACCTAAGGACATCACACACATCCATGCCCGAGGCAGGATTCGAACCTGCGACCGTAGTGGTCGTGCGGTTCCAGACTGTAGTGCCTTTAACCGCTCGGCGAGGTCATCAGTCCCCTAGAACTTAGAAGTACTTAAACCTAACTAGCCTAAGGACATTACACACACTCATGCCCGAGGCAGGACTCGAACCTGCGACTGTAGCGGTCGCGTGGTTCCGGGCCGAAGCGCCTGGAACCGCATGGCCACACCGGCCGACCTTCATTGTATTAGGATAAGTTCTATATCGTTATTGGATGATTCCTCGCTGAATAAACAAATAAATGGATAAATATTTCTCACAAATGATGCTAATGCCTAATGGGAAGTATCGTCTGTGTACGATCGAAAGGAAATACACAGTGACTTTGGCAAAATTTCCATTTAGTTCAATGAAAAATGCTTTATTTACATGTGGATAAATGGTAAATAATACTCGTGACTGATTGTAGGATTAGTGACTAATATCTGGAACACGTCATATCGTTTGAGTATTTAGGGTGACTACTAAGAAGGGATATGAAATGGGACTTTATAATAATTTGGAAGGGTTCTTATAAAGAGCGTTGCACTTGTAAAGGGACTCGCACATACGACAGTACGACCAATTCTTGAGTACTGTTCCGGCTTTTCGTCCCCTAACCTTTGTCGTCATGAAAGCCGACGTCGAATGAATTTGCTGCCAGGTTCGTAGCAGATCACTATACCCCATAAGAAATTTAACAGAAATAACGACGTAATTGACAGTCCTCGTAGAAATAACGAAATAATTCTGGCGGAACTCCGTTTGGTAAATTAAGAGAACCTGTGTTCGAGGACGCTTGAGTGATCGTTATGCTGTCACTATCGTTTATCTCGCATAACTATCACGAGAATAAGATAAGACAGATTAGAGCGCGCATAATGGCGTACAGATATTTATTTTCTCTTATACACTTGATTATAAATTAAAAGCATTGATGATCACCGAGCGACGTGGCTCAGTGGTTTGCACACTGTACTCGCATTCGGGAGGACGACGGTTCAAACCCGCGTCCTGCCATCCTGATTTAGGTTTTGCTTGATTTCCCTAAATCGCTTCAGGCGGATGCCGGGATCATTCATTTGAAAGGGCACGGTCGACTTCCTTCCCCATCTTTCCCTAATCCGGTGGGACAGATGACCTCGCTGTTCGGTACCCTCCCCACAAATCAACCAACCAACCATGGATGATCTACAGAATTAATTTATTTCGTTAACCGGTTTTCGACTTGTCGTCAGAGACTATACAATACTGATGCATAACATTGCAGAACATGAATCTTCCTGGGAGATTAAAACTGTGTGCCAGACCGAGACTCGAAGTGGGGACCTTTGCCTTTCGCGGACAAGTGCTCCACCATCTGAGCAACCCAAGCACGACTCACGATCCGCCGTCACAGCTTCAATTCTGCCAGTACCTCGTCTCCTTCCTTCCAAACTTCACGGAAGTTCCCAGAAGAGCAAAGGTCCCGAGTTCGAGTGTCGGTCCGGCACACAGTTTTAATCACCCAGGAAGTTTCATATCAGCGCACACTCCGCTGCAGAGTGAAAATCTTATTCTGGAAACATTGCAGAACATGATACACATTGAGGGTGAAGTGTATTTCATCTTTGACAGTGCCATGGTAACGTAACTGAAAATGCTGAACAGTAAAAAATGTAGAGCAAAAACATTAGGATTAAACATCGAAAAAGGTGCGTGTGTGTGTGTGTGTGTGTGTGTGTGTGTGTGTGTGTGTGTGTGTGTGTGTGTGTCTGTGTGTTACAACTACACGATTGCTCAGTAATTCACTATCAAGTGCCTGGTGGAGGGTTCATCTGAAAAGCTGCAAGCTACTTTTCTACTGTTCCATTCTCGAACAGCGAGCGGGGAAAACGAAAACTTGAATCTTTCCGTGCGTGTTCTGATTTCTCTTATTTTATTATGATAATTTCTCCCTATGTAGGTGGGTGCCAACGAAATATTTTACACTCTGAGGAGAAAATTGGTGATCGAAATTTCATGGGGGGGTCCTGCCGCAACGAAAAACGCCTTTGCTTTGATGACTGTTACCCCAATTCAGGTATCATATCCGTGGCACTTTCTCCCCAGTAAAGATAGAATTGATAATCGTAACACGAAAGACATAAGCTGAATTGTATACCAGTGATATGAAGAATTATCTCTTACTATAGGGAAGATACATACATAATAAGTCAACAGAATTTGGGAAAAATGGAATAAAGAATGGGACGAACTGTGGGGTAATTGGAGAAATGTGGGACTTGGTTGAAGTTTAGGAGAGGGGAAATGTTGAGCTGAGGTCATGCAATATTAAAAGTGGACTATGTCCAGTGATTTTCGGAGCTTCAAGGAAGAATACGATTTTGATCTCCGATTGCTAAGAGGATCTGGGACTGCAGCTGGCTGTTGTGGCCCTCACTCAGCATATTTCCACAATTACGTTTGTGCTTCTCTTTTATAATTATTAAGATGTTATACCCGTAAGTGACGTAAGAATCAGATAACAAATGCGTATATGAACATTACAGTTATCATTTACTTGTTTTGAGTTAATCGTCTGGCTCGCGCAGTGGTCTCGGGGTTCGCCTTTAGTATTTGTGAACCATCGCGTTAGCGCACGGTAGCGCACCACAGTTTTCTCTTGGGAGATACGAAGATATACTTTGCAGACAGATTGTCCACCACGAAAACCACAATAACAATGCCATAATCACTAAAACGAGATGTGTGTATGTATTATTAACCACCCAGGGCAACAACTGCAGCGATATTTGGATGAGCAAGAAATTACACGATGCCGTCCGACTGGTTTTTACGACTGTATGTCTATACACCCGGCGACCAGGACACACCTACTTGTATTACATTAATATTACACTGTCGTATGAAATGACGATATTGGACGAATATTTATTAGTATGTGTAGGTTATAATTGCCGCAGATAACTAATTGTTGATGGTGTACAGCAACCAGCCACAAATTGGTTTTAGGTTACTTTATTTATATGTTTCGTATCTACACAATTCATCTTCAGCTTTCATACTTTCGTCGAAACATATGATGCGTTTGTTTACTAATGAGCTGCTCTATGATAATCAACAATTCACAGTTACAAACGCGTAATAAAGATAGTTGTTCTACAGACTTGTGTTAGAATACAGCTTACGTGAAATGTCCGTCTGCAACTTTTGTTTTCACAGTTTTCAGCCACATTAGTAATGGTAATTTTTGAATAAACTAAAACCTATTTGTGGCTGGTTCTTGTACACCAACAATTAATTTCACGCAACACCCCTGGTCTCCAACCATGTCTTCATTTGACAAAACTGCAAATGACTATATATTTCAATCTCTGTATCGATTATACTCATATAATTAACAGACATTTAGCATGGAGTAGGAAAAGAAGTAACAAATAGCTTATGTGACTAAATACGAAAGAGAACGTCGTGGACTGTGTTTAAAGCACAGTACATCAGTCAATTCCCTTCTGCTGCATTTTGGTGGAATCAATTGGTTATGTGAACTTCGGATGGATAATTTTAATATCTTCCGGGTTTGCACTTCAGGGACAGAATCTACTAACGTCATTCGTAAAAAAAAAAGTACATTGTGAGTTGCCCTGAACGTCAACTACGTCAAAAAATATGACAATTTGTTTTATCAAAGACACAAAGGCTTTCACTACGCCAAAAAAATTCTCCTTTCATCTCTGCATAGAAATTTATCAGCCATGAAGTCTTAACGTACGTACTTTGTGACGGACTGCACTACATGGCTCAACACAAATTGACGTCCACGCTTTAAACATAAGAGTATATCTTCAGCTACAGCAATAATATCATCCTGGGGATCTACGTCTGAGAATTTTCTTCAGAAAGAAACGAGAGAAAAATATTCATTACATGTAAAGCCTGTACGAAAAGCTGCTTGAAACGCAAAATAAAATTCTAAAAATCTACACAACATTCGAATTCGTTGATAGTTAATATCGCGAAACATACGGATAATAAAAATGTTTAAAAATTTATGGTGAAAACCAGATCTCAGATACCTAAAAGGAAATTAAAGTACGTGACTCATAAAAAAAATTTACGCGGGATTTGCGTTGTTCTGATCATAACCATACCATACAAAGGGCGGCCAACAACTTTCTTTCGCTTGGAATCGATTTATTAGGTTATATGAACGAATGTGTGTGGCATAACGGATGAGGGGGAGGGGACATAGGGGGCGGTGGGAATGGCTGTACTACACGTGGAAGTTTATGCCGACCAATATAATGTTTTAGCCTTGCTTATTTTTGCGTGTGGAGTGGAAAATCAGGTAGGTATCACCCCCCCCCCCTCCCACAATAGCGTTGTAACGATTTCTAAGGGTGACAGTTATTTTCACTACGTAAAGTATTCCCTTAAATGATTGGAGACCATCACAAACTTGTTATGTAACTTTTCAGTTAGTTTGTGTTCGTATTCCATCAACAGCAATGTCATATGAGGCAGTTTCTGGAAGTTTTGAAGTGGTGATTTAGGATAAATGTAGAAAGTGTAGACGTGGATTAGCGTACTGGAATATGAACAACTTGTTCAGTGTTTTAGAAGGACCTTCCTGGTTGCTTATCGGTTGTTTGTGAGTACCATAATTTCTACGAAATAATTCTTTGCAGTAGCTGCACGAACAGGTTAGGAACAACTTCTCTTTGCATTCATTCCTGACAGTGATTGTATCCACACTCACGCAACATGTGCATACAAATGCTCTATCTGGCTTACTGATGCCCATGATAAACACTTTACGAGTAAAATGACAACCGAGTGAAAAAAGCTTTTAGCGTGCACTGGATGTAACGTAGTCAGTCGTCACTGACAATATACAGCCACAGAACACAACATCGACTCAAATGTTGCCTGTTTTCATGCACATGAATAAATTAAAATAAAATGTGCAACTGTCATACAGACTATCTTACACAGAAACATACATTAAATATGAACAGAGCTAATTCGTGGCGCGCAACATATCGCACAGCTTCAAAAGATAGGAAGTCAGAACAACAGATAATTTGGTGAAAGGAAACGAAGCCACAGATTTACTGACACTTCCACTCGACCTAACTATATTACCTCACGGGTCGAAAAGTGGCCCTGATCGATTCACAGGAATCAAGAAACTGATTTACTGCAAGCAACTGACATTGTTTTTTATCTTAAAAATAATAATTTCGTAGACGCTCGGCACTGAGTGCCACCACTCAGTATAAAGGGACCGACTCCAGCCATGGGAGCGTTCTCTCATTGGCGAACAGAGTTCAGTCTTGCAAGATGTGACGCACAGCTATCCTAGGAAAAATACCCCGAACAAAGGCCACGCTGGCCAATAAATATGCACAAGCAGGAAATAATTTTAATCGGGGATTTGGTTAAACAAAGAGGAAGAATACGTAATGTTGGGGCTGCAACAAGCTAACTGACTCTTGTTTCTGAGAATGAAGGGGAAAAAAAGGGAGTACGATTTAAAGACCCACTGATGACGAGCTCATTAAAGAACGACGGTCAGCATAAGAGATTTAGCGAGACTACTGAATAAGCTACATGTGGCTAGCTGGACGGGATAGGAACACCATTACTCTCAAATCTATTTCAATACGTTACCTACCAAGCGCGGCGCTCGTCGGAGCCTCTGCCACAGTGACTCTAGCTCTCAGATGGAAAAAATACAATTGCATACATCTTCACAACTTGCACAGAAGCCAGACTACAGGTGTTGAAGGACAGGGAGGGGAAATAACAGTTGAGAAGGGAGTGATACTGGTTTGTAGTCTTTCACTTACACTCCCAAAAACCGCGTATTACAGAAGGATGCAGATAAGAAATTAACAATTTATCCGCAGAATCAGCGAGGAGATGGATACGTGTAAATGTAAACTAGCGAAGGGAGAAGCATGACATATGTTACGCCACCAAGGAAAACACGAAGTAGCTGTAGAGGGCAAAAATTGTAGGAATAGAAAGAGATGGAAATACAGGGTGTTTCAAAAATGACCGGTATATTTGAAACGGCAATAAAAACTAAACGAGCAGCGATAGAAATACACCGTTTGTTGCAATATGCTTGGGACAACAGTACATTTTCAGGCGGACAAACTTTCGAAATTACAGTAGTTACAATTTTCAACAACAGATGGCAATGCAAGTGATGTGAAAGATATAGAAGACAACGCAGTCTGTGGGTGCGCCATTCTGTACGTCGTCTTTCTGCTGTAAGCGTGTGCTGTTCACAACGTGCAAGTGTGCTGTAGACAACATGGTTTATTCCTTAGAACAGAGGATTTTTCTGGTATTGGAATTCCACCGCCTAGAACACAGTGTTGTTGCAACAAGACGAAGTTTTCAACGGAGGTTTAATGTAACCAAAGGACCGAAAAGCGATACAATAAAGGATCTGTTTGAAAAATTTCAACGGACTGGGAACGTGACGGATGAACGTGCTGGAAAGGTAGGGCGACCGCGTACGGCAACCACAGAGGGCAACGGGCAGCTAGTGCAGCAGGTGATCCAACAGCGGCCTCGGGTTTCCGTTCGCCGTGTTGCAGCTGCGGTCCAAATGACGCCGACGTCCACGTATCGTCTCATGCGCCAGAGTTTACACCTCTATCCATACAAAATTCAAACGCGGCAACCCCTCAGCGCCGCTACCATTGCTGCACGAGAGACATTCGCTAACGATATAGTGCACAGGATTGATGACGGCGATATGCATGTGGGCAGCATTTGGTTTACTGACGAAGCTTATTTTTACCTGGACGGCTTCGTCAATAAACAGAACTGGCGCATATGGGGAACCGAAAAGCCCCATGTTGCAGTCCCATCGTCCCTGCATCCTCAAAAAGTACTGGTCTGGGCCGCCATTTCTTCCAAAGGAAACATTGGCCCATTTTTCAGATCCGAAACGATTACTCTAGCACGCTATCTGGACATTCTTCGTGAATTTGTGGCGGTACAAACTGCCTTAGACGACACTGCGAACACCTCGTGGTTTATGCAAGATGGTGCCCGGCCACATCGCACGGCCGACGTCTTTAATTTCCTGAATGAATATTTCGATGATCGTGTGATTGCTTTGGGCTATCCGAAACATACAGGAGGCGGCGTGGATTGGCCTCCCTATTCGCCAGACATGAACCCCTGTGACTTCTTTCTGTGGGGACACGTGAAAGACCAGGTGTACCGCCAGAATCCAGAAACAATTGAACAGCTGAAGCAGTACATCTCATCTGCATGTGAAGCCATTCCGCCAGACACGTTGTCAAAGGTTTCGGGTAATTTCATTCAGAGACTACGCCATATTATTGCTACGCATGGTGGATATGTGGAAAATATCGTACTATAGAGTTTCCCAGACCGCAGCGCCATCTGTTGTTGAAAATTGTAACTACTGAAATTTCGAAAGTTTGTCTGCCTGAAAATGTACTGTTGTCCCAAGCATATTGCAACAAACGGTGTATTTCTATCGCTACTCGTTTAGTTTTTATTGCCGTTTCAAATATACCGGTCATTTCTGAAACACCCTGTATATACAACACATAATCGAGGACGTTGGGTGCAAGAACAACTCTGAGATGAAGACGTTGGCACAGAAGAGGAAGTCATGGAGTGTCGTCTCAAGCAAGTACAAAACCAATGAAGAAGAGATGCGTTTTACTTTTGGTCTCTGCACCTCCAACTGCGGCGACGTTTTCCATAGCTTTTTGAACCAGCTTGCCCCTGGGCAAATGAATGGGCTGCAATTTTAGCATATTTATCACAGTATAAAAACCGGAATACTATTTCACTGCGATACCATTTTCTTTGGAACCACTGACTGCACAGCTTGGAAAAACGAGTCACAGTACAGACAACATTAACATAAGTGGTTTATGCCTCCAATTTCCTTCCCCGATGCTGATCTGTGAAAAAGACACGTAACTTATTTTACTACAACAACAATATTTAAAAATGTAGCTCAAATATCACCGACATCATCCCCATGTTATAAATTTTTCAGGAAATACACACATCAAAAATTTTTTTTGCATCATCTCGGTTCCAAGAGTTCCGAAACCTGTATAGAAAACTGGAATAGAGATCAACATAAACATCATTTTCGCCCTTTTTATTGTTCATGAACACCGCACATTGCATGTTGTACCACCATACTGCGAGACCTTCAGAGGTGGTGGTCCAGATTGCTGCACATACCCAGTGGCACGTTCTCTTGCATTGATGCATGCCTGTATTCGTCGTGGCACACAATCCACAAGTTCATCAAGGCACTGTTTGTCCAGACTGTCCCACTCCTCAACGGTGATACGGCGTGGATCCCTCAGAGTGGTTGGTGGGTCACGTCGTCGACAAACACCCATTTTCAATCTATCCAAGGCATGTTCGATAGGGCTCATGTCTGGGGAACATGCTGGCCACTCCAGTCGAGCGATGTCGTTATCCTGAAGGAAGTCATTCACAAGATGTGCACGATGGGGGCGCGAATTGCCGTCCATGAAGACGAATGCCTCACCAATGCGCTGCCGATATGGTTGAACTATCAGTCGGAGAATGGCATTGAAGTATCGTACAGCCGTTACGGCGCCTTGCATAACCACCAGCGGCGTACGTCAGCCCCACATAATGCCGCCCCAAAACAGCAGGGAACCTCCACCTTGCTGCACTCGCTGGACAGTGTGTCTAAGGCGTGCAGCCTGACCGGGTTGCCTCCAAACACGTCTACGACGATTGTCTGATTGAAGGGTATGCGACACTCATCGGTGAAGAGAACGTGATACCAATGCTGAGCGGTCCATTCGGCATGTTGTTGGGCACATCCTAGCGCGCTGCATGGTGTCGTGGTTGCAAAGATGGACCTCGCCGTGGACGTCGGGAGTAAAGTTGCGCATCACGCAACCTATTGCGCACAGATCGAGTCGTAACACGACGTCCCGTGGCTGCACGAAAAGCATTATTCAACATGGTGGCGTTGCTGTCACGGTTCCTCCGAGCCATAATCCGTAGGTAGCGGTCATCCACTGCAGTAGTAGTCCATGGGTGGCCTGAGCGAGGCATGTCATCGACAGTTCCTGTCTCTCTGTATCTCCTCCATGTCCGAACAACATCGCTCTGGTTCACTCCGAGACGTCTGGACACTTCCCTTGTTGAGAGTCCTTCCTGGCACAAAGTAAAAATGCGTACGCGATCGAACCGCGGTATTGACTGTCCAGGCATGGTTGAACTACAGACAACACGAGCCGTTTACCTCTTTCTTTGTGGAATGACTGGAACTGATCGGCTGTCGGACCCCTCCGTCTAATATGCGCTGTTCATGCATGGTTGTTTACATCTGTGGGCGGGTTTAGTGACATCTTTGTACAGTCAAAGGGACTATGTCTGTGATACAATATCCACAGTCAACGTCTATCTTCAGGAGTTCTGGGAACTGGGGTGACGGAAAACTTTTTTTTGATGTATGTAGTAGGCAAGGGAGGTAGAAGAGGTCATTCTAAATATCTGTACCAATTTTTGTGAGTTTAATTTCAGTCATTTAGGAGGAAAGTGTACCTGAACGATGAAAATTCAAGTTTTCGGTAAATCGCAAATGAAGATTTACAGATTTATTAACTTACCACTGTGCTCGTTTAGAACATTCCAGCTGCATACTCCAGTTGTCTTCCTATTTCCTTATCCTCCATACTCTTTCACTTCATTCTTTTCGTTATCCTAGACTCCTTGGTAGCAGCTGTCTCTGCTTCTGTTACCCGCCGTTTATCAATAGCAGTTAGAGCTGAAGCCTTATTCCTTCCCCGCTGATATACACTCCTGGAAATGGAAAAAAGAACACATTGACACCGGTGTGTCAGACCCACCATACTTGCTCCGGACACTGCGAGAGGGCTGTACAAGCAATGATCACACGCACGGCACAGCGGACACACCAGGAACCGCGGTGTTGGCCGTCGAATGGCGCTAGCTGCGCAGCATTTGTGCACCGCCGCCGTCAGTGTCAGCCAGTTTACCGTGGCATACGGAGCTCCATCGCAGTCTTTAACACTGGTAGCATGCCGCGACAGCGTGGACGTGAACCGTATGTGCAGTTGACGGACTTTGAGCGAGGGCGTATAGTGGGCATGCGGGAGGCCGGGTGGACGTACCGCCGAATTGCTCAACACGTGGGGCGTGAGGTCTCCACAGTACATCGATGTTGTCGCCAGTGGTCGGCGGAAGGTGCACGTGCCCGTCGACCTGGGACCGGACCGCAGCGAGGCACGGATGCACGCCAAGACCATAGGATCCTACGCAGTGCCGTAGGGGACCGCACCGCCACTTCCCAGCAAATTAGGGACACTGTTGCTCCTGGGGTATCGGCGAGGACCATTCGCAACCGTCTCCACGAAGCTGGGCTACAGTCCCGCACACCGTTAGGCCGTCTTCCGCTCACGCCCCAACATCGTGCAGCCCGCCTCCAGTGGTGTCGCGACAGGCGTGAATGGAGGGACGAATGGAGACGTGTCGTCTTCAGCGATGAGAGTCGCTTCTGCCTTGGTGCCAATGATGGTCGTATGTGTGTTTGGCGCCGTGCAGGTGAGCGCCACAATCAGGACTGCATACGACCGAGGCACACAGGGCCAACACCCGGCATCATGGTGTGGGGAGCGATCTCCTACACTGGCCGTACACCACTGGTGATCGTCGAGGGGACACTGAATAGTGCACGGTACATCCAAACCGTCATCGAACCCATCGTTTTACCATTCCTAGACCGGCAAGGGAACTTGCTGTTCCAACAGGACAATGCACGTCCGCATGTATCCCGTGCCACCCAACGTGCTCTAGAAGGTGTAAGTCAACTACCCTGGCCAGCAAGATCTCCGGATCTGTCCCCCATTGAGCATGTTTGGGACTGGATGAAGCGTCGTCTCACGCGGTCTGCACGTCCAGCACGAACGCTGGTCCAACTGAGGCGCCAGGTGGAAATGGCATGGCAAGCCGTTCCACAGGACTACATCCAGCATCTCTACGATCGTCTCCATGGGAGAATAGCAGCCTGCATTGCTGCGAAAGGTGGATATACACTGTACTAGTGCCGACATTGTGCATGCTCTGTTGCCTGTGTCTATGTGCCTGTGGTTCTGTCAGTGTGATCATGTGATGTATCTGACCCCAGGAATGTGTCAATAAAGTTTCCCCTTCCTGGGACAATGAATTCACGGTGTTCTTATTTCAATTTCCAGGAGTGTATATCAACGCCCGTCAGCAACTGAAGGTATTAATATAATTCTAATTTCGTTCTAGACAGCAGCAGGTCGTCAATGGTGTCTGTTCTTTCGGACATGTCCGAAAGAACAGACACCATATCCATATAAGTATATATTCCTTCCGTCTGGATGTTCAATTTCTTCATAACACTGACCCTTGAAATTGCACCATCACTGAATGTCATTATTCCATCCATTACACCAACCTTCAGCACTGTCAGCCCAAGAAATACACGTTTGGGTATTCGCTCCCATATACAGCTGTTGAAGCTTTCATTTGAATTCTGAGAGATACCATGCACACATTTCCTCTAAGTAGATCCCTATATACAGGCCCAATTGCCTCCAACACAGGAAGTGGTAAGGAATGCTTGTGGATATATTGTATGCCTGTAGCATGGCTCAACCAGTACTTGCACCACGAATCTTCCCCTTTTGGACACAAACCATGATGTGGGGTTTCATCTGTTGACACTCTGTGAAGCCATGTTGCCCAAACAGCTCGTCTCATGTTCACCAAATCTCCTACATTTCTCCTTATTGCTGGTCTATAATAATGAGTCAAAGAATCAATTTCACTTTTTGTAAGACGACCTGGACCACCTATGTGTTTTCCGTCTGCCGGCCGAGGTGGCCGAGCGGTTCTAGGCGGTACAGTCTGCAACCGCGCGACCGCTACGTCGCAGGTTCGAATCCTGCCTCACGCATGGATGTGAGTGATGTCCTTAGGTTAGTTAGGTTTAAGTAGTTCTAAGTTGTAGGGGACTGATTACCTCAGCAGTTAAGTCCCATAGAGCTCAGACCCATTTGAACCATTTGTTTTCTGTCTGACAGTTTTTTCCCACTGAAGTCTTTACATAATTTTCTCAGCTGAGATCCCATTCTTTTTTGTACATGCCCAATACATTCAAGCTTTTCTATCAGTGTGTCCCCAAACGGTCTGTCATTAACAACAGTAGTGTGTCCTTTACAGTCTCCATCCCCAAGGTAGCCTACATACCTCACACCTCTGATCTTCTAAAAATATTCAGAACTCCTTTCGTTTCCATGTTTCCACTTGGACCATCAAAGTTCTTTACACAAACATGGGTGCCAATAAATTTACTTGAACAACCCTGGCAGTGCTTTGTTAGACATTCATAATCTAGTATCTTGCCAGTTACAATAAATGTGACAGTTACAAACCCATTCAGAAACATATGACCTCTCTTCTGCCAAGATCCATCAAATGCTGATACAATGTCTGTATTCTCAGACAAGGCTACTAAGTCTTCTGCAGCTCTTTTCATTGAATGTTCACTTACACCACATAAAGCAGTATATATTAATTTATTGTATCTGTCAAACCTCAGTGGAGGTGGAGGCAAATCCATCATTGCACAAAAAGTCTGTGCAGCTCTCTTTCCACTTCCAGCTTCCAGTACATCGCATTGTATAAGCAAGTTGAATATTTACACTCTAATGTCGACTATCAGTTACTGGCGATGTCACCATATCACTGTGCATCTTACACAAGTTCCAGGCAATCACAAACCGACTTGAAAGACCCTTCCTTGCTGAAATGACCTCAGAAACGTCAATACTATCTTTACAATTGCAGTATTTAAATTTCACAGTACTCTTGAGTCTTGACAGCATATTTAGGTTCAAAATACCATTTCCGTTGTTATTGCTGCTCACAATATTACTAGGCTTGCTCTTATTACATTCAGAAAGCGGAAGTTTACGTCTCGAAGCACTGCCTGTAGACACAGTTTCCACGGGCGACTTTTAAAGTAAAAAAAAAGTTCAAATGGCTCTAAGCACTATAGGACTTAACATCTGTCATCAGTCCCCTAGACTTAGAATTACTTAAGCCTAACTAACCTAAGGGCGTCACACACATCCATGCCCGAGGCAGGATTCGAACTTTTGAAGCAACTGATGAGTATTATTCGGTTGTGTTTGGAACTGGTTGACGCGAAGCTTTCGTTTGGGGCTGAATTTCCTTACTCTCAGCATTTGTGGCACAGGAAATTCAGACACAGAAACAAAACAACACACAATAGCTACAAAAGCACATGCGTATGAAATTCCAAAATCATATATTCTCATATCTTTGTTTATATTCGAACTATAGCCTTTTGACATGCCTGCACTTTGGTTCCGGGAGTGAGTGCCTTCTAGAATACACCTGTGTTAACGATCCGTAAATAACGACGGAAAAAACCGAAGAACAAAATAATGCATCACGTATTCTGACGCACTTCAAACTGACAGATGGGCGTGGCCCCTGTGCAACATTACGTTCAACCTCAATTTTAGAACGAACGGAAAATGGTTATGCCCATAAACTATACATTTTTGAAATCAGCATGAAATGCTATTTTCTATAGACTAAGAATTTTTTTTTCAAATTTTTGGTCATTTTCACGATCATGTCCCCTTAAACTGACGTGTGCTATAAAGAATGCATGCATCCTAATGTGAACGCTGATTTGCCGCTCAAGTTGACTGTTTAACGTTGAATTCTCCATATTGAGCACCCAATTCGGTGGCTTCCTTTTACAGAATGTTCATCTCTTACGATTCTAAGGATTCAGGAGTGGAAATGGACGACAATAAGGTCATTGGAGATACAGGACGTTTCAGCTCCTCCTTCCGATTCATGAGAGAACTTTTTTGTAAGTCAGTTCTCTCTGGAGATGTCAAAATGTCACAGAGTAACTGGTTAAGTACACAAAGATGTCTTAGACCTAGGGTCTATTGTACAAATTTTGTTATGGACCTAACGTGGCGAGTCATATATTAATCCTTTCATTGGGTTATATACCAAAAAGTTGTTACTTCCACACTTCCCATTTAGACATCTCCTGTTAGTTTTGTTGTTTCCAATAGTGAAACACACTTCATATGCCAACGTTTCCGAACCATTTACTAAAGATTAAGAACCATAAACGGAGTAAATTTACAGACACATCCAAAATCTGTGTGACTACATCGCTAATTACACAAAGATTGTGGGCACTTGGGTAAGTATGGGAGGAGCAAGGTACATCTTGGTCCAAAAACACCGTTTCACTCATGGCCAATCCTCACTTGTATTTTGTATGGTACGATTCTGTTTGTAATAGTTGCCCAAAGCTCTGAGAAGGAACTCATATCGATTACGTGTCTGACATCTGTCTGGGTACCGTTCCTGATACAGACGTAGTGCGGGTTGCATGAAACGCGATCGTAGGGACAGCTGAATCACCATGTAGATATAATGAAGCACTCGGTTCTGACCTTAGGTGGAGTACTTATCTGATCATTCGACTACACAGACTAGAGAGAACGCACAATATCTAACTCAGGATTAACGGGAGGGAAATTCGACGCTGATCCTTCCAAATATAAGTCTAGTGTCGTAGAAATGCGCCACTTCGCCAAGTTCCCCCCCCCCCCCCTCTCCTCATTTTCTCTGGAGGCGGAAGGGGTGGGACGGAACGAGTAAAGAGAGTCTATAGCCTCCACAGGGATAAACGACGGTAAACAGGCGGCAGAAATAATCTGCAGGTGTTTTGAGTGCGAAGCCTAAGCAGCAGCAGCAAGTAAAAGATTAGAGGCGCCTCGGCGTCGTCTAGGAAATAACAGCCGGCCGCCTAACGAACAACGGCCGTCATGTTTCTCTCGCCTTTCACCGGCCAAGACGGATGTTTGCGGTGGCCGTGATATTCACACAGGCGCGATTATTTATGGTGAAACGGAACAAAGTTTAAATATTTTTTAAACTTGCTCCCTTCGTATATATCATACACAATGCTATTTATAAATTCCCTTCCGAGAAGCGTGAATGCGTCCTCTTATTTCAATCGCGCGGTATTTATATTTACGGTGGTGCGCGAGGCGCGATGCGAGACATATGTTAAGAAATTTACTCTCCAAACATCCGGCGGGCGCATTACAATATGTCCGATCCCGACGCGCCCCGCCACCTCCGGCCGCACGTGCGCCTCCGGAAAGATTATCGACACGAACGCACTGTAAATAATTCAGCGTATCGAGTAAAACAAAAACACCGAAATAATAGCCGGCAATACGCACGAGGACATAAATAATGAACGAAGTTTCGTTACGTCACTTTCTATCTCATCCATCTTTCACATTATAGTTTTCACACGCACGTTGTTGCTGCTGCTCCCATTTCACGATGAAATACCGTCAGCCGTATACATTATTCAGTTATTATTTTCCTCAATAAAACATTCCGTACGGGCGGCAGTTTTATGTCTCGCTGTGTGCCGCTACAATAACTTCACTCCCGTGAAAGCAATACCGGCCGCTTACCGCCTGTTTTGATGGCGATCTGTGAAACAAAAACACTGCTGGCACTAGGTGCGGAGCCCAAATCCGATTTAGACCTTACGCTGCGACTTACCGACGGCTGCATTACACTACCCCGTTATATTTTCACGTTCTGGCTCTTCTCTGTGTTACCGAGAGCCACAACATGCATTGCTATCATTCTCCTACAGGATGTATATCAGAAACAAACTGCTTTGCCACAACATTCATGGTTGAATCTGAGCAGGGTGGAAAATTCCACGCGTAGTTTTCCAGCTATCGACTTCCCTCTCACTCATACTCGTACAACATCATCTGACACTGCTTACTCTGGACAAGTAATATACGAGCGGTGAAATGCAAAACCGAGCAATGAGTCCTCCTCGTAGTATGCACGAGAAACAAATAATTAAAGAAACATCTGGCTGCCTCGAAGAAAACTTTCAATATCTAATAGGTATCACTAAATGTTCTTTGATTATCTTAAACAACGGGCGTTTAGGTCGCTAGTCGCCGACTGCCACACGAGAATTTGGGTTTGATCGCTATTATGCCAATGATACTTCCTTCGTCGCATTCGTCAGCATAATGGTAGAGTGACTTGTGAACATAATGTTCCACCCGAGTCTCAGAAATAACAAGCAGATATGGGTCAGATAGGGCTGACCGAGAAGTTATGCTGTGTACGCCCTCCAAGGACATAAAACGGGAAAAGTCATTCACTCACTGTTGTGGGCTGAGTTTCACAGATGGGGTGTTTTCGTAAGTAATCAGTAAGCCAAATTTCTCAATGAAAACTGAAGGTAGCAACGACAGGCAACACGGGATCAACGACAAGGCAACACGGGAGCAAAAATAGTGGGATAAGGGATTGTACCTCAGTGAAGAAAAGGATGGGAGAAAAGACTGCGAAGAAAAGGATAAGAGAGAAGATAGTGAAATACGGAGGAGAGCGAGAGTAGTGTCAAATAGAACAGGTTGGGAGCAGAGAGATTAATCATGACGACCATAGCGAGGAAAAATGGCTATGAGAAGTAGTCCACCAGTTTTATATTGCACTTTCATTAGCCTGGGTACATACATAACAGATCCATCAATGGGAACATCAGAGTGCGGCAACAACAAAAGTGGGTATAGCTATCTTAGACGACACAAGAATCAAGATCAAGTACTCTTTAGAGAGAGAGAAATACTAATGATCGAGCCGTGAGAGTGAAAAAAAAGTCCCCAACTACGTACCAAAGTAGTGATCATGTGTACTGACTTTTATATATGCGCGCTAAGAGGGCTGAACGACTCAATAACTGTGCAATAAACGATACATAATGGAAGCGTTCGATCTGGCAACTACCTGACGGCCATTTGGGAGATGCTGCCTTCCCATACTTCTGCACATGTTACCTTAATTTTAGGTATGAGTGCGCCGAGCTCGTTCTTCGTCGCTGCACTTGTTTACATACAGCGGCAAGTCGCTGAGCAAATAAACTGTGCGAGCGGCGAGTAGCCGCCTCCCACTGGCAAAGCGGGCGCTTCCCGGCCCGCGACGAGCGCGGCCGACCCGCAAACGCAAATACCGCCACCGCCCCGCATCGGCCAATCGGCAAAAATCAGACGAAAATGTGACTTGCAAATCAATGGATGCTCACAGGCAGCCGCAACCTGGAGAAGCGCGAGCGCGCTCTTTGTCGCTTCTTTATCAAGCAGTGCAGCAGACATTTTTATTGCAGCTTGGTGGGGGGAGGAGGCAGCGGAGGAATGGGCGCCCGCAGCCACCGCTACCGCCGGCTCGGATGAAAACAGTAATTTACGTTATCGGCAAAGGGGCGGGCAGGGTGCGGCGATATGCTCTAGCCGTAAAACAGGCGACCGAATCGAACGCAATAATACGACAGTGTGCCTGCGCTACGGGCATATTCCAACGGCTACGGAGAGAAATCTCTACACAGTGGTCTCCAACACAGACGGGAGCATGTTGTGCTGCAGAACTCAGAAAAAGCTAGAGCGGGGCTCTAGCAAACGAATTAAATTTTCAGAATGATTGTCAATTTGTAACGTCTTCGGTTAATATTCATGCTTACAGTGCTTGGAAAATACGAAAGACCATATCAGAAATACTATTCGCGGAAAAATCTAGAAATGCACCTCTTGACATACCAATACGATTGATTGTAAATGCATGCTACGCTGGAAACGTAGCAACCAAAAACAAAGATCACGAGAATAACAATACACAAGAACAAGGCGAATTTAGATCTACTGACGCATACCATTTCGCAAAAGTCCTCGGTCTGCCACAATCGTGACGTTAAAATTAATGTTTTATTTCAACTAATTTTCGCAGTACTTTTATTTATATAGGGTGAACGCTTTGCCAACTTTGGATAATGTCACTGATGGAAATTTATCGAATACTGGTAAATTTTATAAGAAGTCCGCTCTTTAAGTATCAATCGTGACTGCATTTCATCTTTAAGATGATAATTGCAGCCATGGATAGAAACATCGAGGAAGTGCACACTATGTTAGTGGACGATTGGCATTTCAAGGTATGTGAAGTGGCTGACGCCTTAGGCATATCAGAAGAAAGGGTACGGTACAGTTTACACGAAGAATTACCTAAATGAATATAGTGAACAAGGTGGGTGCTAAAGTGGTTAAATTATTTTTTTAAAAATTAAACTGATTTTGTACAGTGATTTGTTGCCTTAATGGGACCTTTGTTCACAATTATCATAAATGGAATATGTGGAGTCACTGACACGAGCGCATTATAAATGCGGATTTTGAGTGTGAAATTGTTTTCGGCAAAACAAGAAGGTACAAGAAGCCTTTCACATAACCCCACAAAAAGGAATCGATATGGGTCAGGTCGGGAGACGTATGTGGCCAAGATCAGAACACCGATTCAACGGTTAGGAAGATTTTGATTAAATCACGGGCGAACCTCTATACCCCAACGTGTGAACGTTTCATTTTTCTGACAGTTGTAATCTGTGACACCGCTATGGCATCAGACATTGCTCAAGCATGCCCAAGTAAATGTCTGTTGATACACGTGGCCGGCCGGTACTTTTTCCTTTGCACAAATAACCGGTGTTTCTTCAAACTGCGGGTGTCATCTGCCATATTGTTGGCATTTGGGCATACTTGAATACACCGCTGACAAAATTTTCTCTGCGTTGTGATGATAGAAAGACAGTTATCAAATTTTGAGAACCATAATGCCTTCTGTACGGGTTCCGCCATTATTATTTGTGCATCACTCCGCACGTGGCAGCTTCCAATTCGCTGCGGTAATTTTTATTTACATATCTGTATACATTAAATACATATAGCCATTTGCAATCGCTATAATCATTTTGAAATTATTTGTACTCAGGATCTAACTATCCTTATAGCGACTATCTATCTTTACACTTTTGGATGCAAAGAATACTAAATACTTGCGTATGAGTGGCTCACAGAATTAGGAAGCGACAAGCAGTGCACTTGACAGACCTCTGTAGCAACTGAGTCTCTTCTGGGCTTTATTTCCCACGGCCCGCTCCGCGGGTCACGTAAACGGTGATCGGCTGCTTGCTGCTATTTATTTAACCACCGACTGCGCTGCAACAGCCGCCATAAACTGTGCGAGGAAAGTTCCCAGCAAGGCTGGCGTTTCGGCTGTCACTCAGCTATTTACTTGTCGTGACCATTGTTTACTAAGCGCTGTTCTTAAGGTACTCTCATCATCACTTTAATTACCCATTGTAACAAAGAAAGTCTAGAGCCATTGAGCGGACCGTTACGCCCGAGAGATTTATCTATATCGACAGGGCCGCACAATTCACCGTTAAATAGCGCGCGGCGGTGCTTATTTGCAAATGGACGTTGCCATTACTTAAACGACCCAGTCAGCGACTTTTGTTTAATGCTGGCTTCGCAGGATGAGGGCGCGAGGAAAGTAACAAAGGCACATGTCTGAGCGCAGGGTTTCATTAAAACCGCCACCTTTGTCCAATCAACATCTCGGGCCGACGCTGAGAAATACAAGCATTTTCCGTGAAATGCGATCGACAGTCCCTGGAGCGTTGTTTAAAGTGCCAGATACACTTAATGAACACTTACCCCTTTGAGACTGCCTGTTAACTGCCCTGGTCATGGTAAAGAAAAAACAGTCCGACTGACGGCAGTTTTCCCACAAGCCTATGACGTCCCAGAATGCAGATACAAGTGGCATCCATTTTATTTGTCAGCTCAGCATGGAATCTGCCGTCAACAGCCACTAATAACAAGGTGTTCACCGTCAACAAGCATTCTCATAGGTGGTTTCGATGCGTAGACAGAGAAGGGTGTCCACAGAAAGGAAAATTCCAGTTTTTTTTTAGAAGTAGCGTAGTTAATGAATATTAAGATGCGATTTTCAGATGCCCCGAAAGAGCAATTTTCTTAAATTGTTCTTTTTAGACCTCCCATGTCCAGATTTGGTCTTTTTGTATCTGTGTTAAGAACGAATAAAGAACACAATATACAGGCGAACAGATAAATTTGACGCTTAGTTTATGTCGATCTGTGTTTTGTTTACGTTGAAAAAATAAAGATCGGGAAGATGTAACGATGTTTTAGAGTGATGAACTATATCCTTTTTGATGTTGACAAACCAGTCGAAAATTGTCCCCTGTCAACTCTCATAATGTACCAGGCATAAACGCATTAATTTATGGAACCAAATACCGGGTGATCAAAAAGTCAGTATAAATTTGAAAACTTAATAAACCACGGAATAATGTAGATAGAGAGGTAAAAATTAACACACATGCTTGGAATGACATGCGGTTTTATTTGAACAAAAAAAAAGTTCACAAAATGTCCGACAGATGGCGCTGGACAGCAGAACGTCAGTGACTGCGCATGACAATCGTGTATAAAAGGAGCTGTAATGAGAGAGAGAATCAGATGCGTCAGCAGTCGCAGCACGTTAACATTACCTGAAAGGCGCTTTTAGTGAAGCTGTACTATCGGAATGGGGAATGTGCTAGTTCAGCGTTACGATCCTATCGCCATAGGAAGGGGATTCGAACGGGTAAAGGTCCGTTGACAAACGCAGCTGTGGCGAGAATGATTTCGAAGTTCGAAGCCACGGGTTGTTTAGACGATAGACCCCGTAGTGGCCGACCGAGCACAAGGCGTAATGCTGCTGAGACAGTTCAGGAAGAAATGGAGACTGTAGCGGGTTCGTCTATGCACGTTGAAGTCATCGCTCGTGCAGTCGCACGTCGCACCGGCTTTCCATACACTACTGTTTGGTTGGCACTTAGGCGTACCCTCCGATGCTATCCGTACAAAATCCATCGGCATCATGAACAGTTACCTGGCGATTTAGTGAAGCGGAGGGCTTTTGCGGTGTGGGCGTTTCAAAAGATGGCGGAAGATGGCGATTGGTTGAGTAACGTGTTGTGGACCGACGAAGCTCATTTCACGCTCCGAGGGTCTGTCAACGCCCACAACTACAGAATTTGGGCACCCGAAATTCCTAGAACTGTCGTGGAAACTCCATTGCACGACGAGAAAGTCATGGTATGGGTTGGATTTACCACATCTACCGTTATCGGACCTTTTTTCTTCGAGGAAATGCGTGATTCTGGTTTTGTCACTGCTACCGTGACGGGTGAGAGGTACGCCGATATGTTACAGAATCGCATCATCCCCAGCCTGGCTGATAAACACCAGCTGGAACGTACGATGTTTATGCAGGATGGCGCTCCACCCCGTATTGCTAGACGCGTGAAAGATCTCTTGCGCGCGTCGTTTGGTGATGATCGTGTGCTCAGCCGCCACTTTCGTCATGCTTGGCCTCCCAGGTCCCCAGATCTCAGTCCGTGCGATTATTGGCTTTGGGGTTACCTGAAGTCGCAAGTGTATCGTGATCGACCGACATCTCTAGAGATGCTGAAAGACAACATCCGACGCCTATGCCTCACCATAACTCCGGACATGCTTTACAGTGCTGTTCACAACATTATTCCTCGACTACAGCTATTGTTGAGGGATATGGTGGACATATTGAGCATTTCTTGTGAAGAACATCATCTTTGCTTTGTCTTACTTTGTTATGCTAATTATTGCTACTGTGATCAGATGAAGCGCCATCTGTCTGACATTTTTTGAACTTTTGTATTTTTTTGGTTCTAATAAAACCCCATGTCATTCCAAGCATCTGTGTCAATTTGTATCTCTCTATCTACATTATTTCGTGATTTATTCAGTTTTCAAGTTTATACTGACTTTTTGATCACCCGGTATTTGAGACTGCTCCGATTTGAAAGGCTCATTCGTTCAAAGCAGAAGAATACAGACCCCAACCTGACATCAAGCAACAGAATTAACTATGATGGCCTACCAGGGATACCAACGTGACAGCCGTGGTTTTTAGCAGTGATGACCCTGGCAGCTTGAAACTTGGATACCCACTAATTAACACATACTACGATGCGACAAGTCCACATGAAGTTCGGCAGCAGTCAACGTGTGCATAGTGTTCGGCAGTAACCAACAAATTCTCTGGCTACATTCAATATACTCTGCGCCATAATATTTCGTATCTCATCTGCAAGATCATGATGATGTAAAGGAACTCCAGGATCAAGCTCGGAAGACCAAGGGATGCTGACCGGCCGCGATTTCGTCAACCTACGTCGTCATTCAGATGCTGAATGGGTTACTAGTCAACACAACGCTTTCCCAGCCGCTGCGGCTTTCCGAACCTTACAGCAGCTTCTTATCATCCAAGTAGCTCTCTAATCGACCTCAAGAGACTGTGCAAACCGTTCCAGTCCTTTCACCAAGGCAAAAATCTCTGGCACTATCGGAAATTGATCCCAGATCCTCAGCATGGCACTCGAGACACTTCGACCACTGATCTACGGAGGCGGACTGATGGTGATGATGATGCCATAATAAGTGAAAAATCAGAGTGAATGAAACATGCCGTCGTGATGCAACCTCAAAATCTTGTCTGATTCAGAAAAAAAAACATAAAAAAGTTTTCCTTACTTTCCACTATCACAATGAGTCATGTACTGGGTTTGTGCGGAAGTTCATAGCATTTTTCTGTAAGCTTAATAAACACAACAGATATACGTAAGAGACACTTCAGTCATCAATAATATATTCTCCTTCGCTATCTCTTAGAGCAGCATCAATTCATGTAGTGTTCCTCGTCGTTTTATTGGATTGCGTCTGCAAAGAGTCTCAGTTGTTGTCAATAAATGTCAGCATTCATGGCTACACTTCGGGGAAGCAATTCGTAGATACCACACCGCCGCTGTTCCACCAGACCTAAAACATTATCTTTTGTGGATGTGCGACTCGTGTCTTTGTACGGGGAGTGTGCTGCTTTGTTTTGGGCTCAGCTATTCCTTTATTTTCCTTATGTTAGCACAGAGACACCATTCTTTGTCACCAGTACCGTTACAGGATAGGAACTGTCGCTGTTGTTCACGAGCCAATGATGACGAGCATGCAGAGATGCACATATGGCCACCCGCAGATTTTTTTGATTTTGGCTTACAGCATGCGGTATCCTTACAACCTAATTTATGTATTTTCCTCACTGCATGCAAATGTCGCACAATGGTGGAATGATCAGAGTTCATCACGTTCGCCAGTTGTCGCGTACACTGACGTGGATCATTGTGGATTAATGCGTTGAAACGATCTTCATCAAACCCCAAAGGTCTTCCTGGACGTGAGTCACTAATGTCAAAACGACCCTCCTAAAAAGACAAGAAAACAATTTTTCTTGCGTTCTCTGTCCGATGGCAATATCCCCATACACAGTGTAACTGTTTCTGGCTGCTTCCGCTGCTGTCAGCCCTCTACCGAACTCAAACGGAAGACTGTATCCGATTTCTCTACTTGGCACTTTCTTTTTTAGCGTTCACAGATCCACTCACTATCTCCAAATGACAAAACGACAATATGTAAGCTCAAATAGCAACAGTCAACAACAAATACAAAATGACCAATCGGTAAATAAACCCATAGGAAACGGCGAGTACCAAATGCAAAATAAAAATGCTAAAAACTTATGCACCAACTTAATAATAAGAAAAGAGAAAATAGCTCTATTTACATTTACATTTGAACAAAAAAGGGGCATAATCGTAGTGTCGCTGCGTGGCGATAATTTACATCTAAGTATTGTAATATTAAATTCACCTAAATGGTTATATCAACCAATTTACAATCGTTAAAGTGAAAGTTCCAACACGGAACGGTAAGTTATCGCTGCGGAGAGCACAGCAGAGGCTAGCAATGCCAAAGCCATAAAGCCAACAGCGCCCAGATGCGTTACTTAACCAGCAAGAAACGTTTCGCCACGGTGGCAGGACGTGAAAGGGGGAAAGATTTTGCGGGGGGGGGGGGGGGGGGGGGGGCGGCAGCACTGATTCCGCTCGCAGCGCCACGCCGAGAATCTGTATCCGGAAACATCCCCTCTACACCCCGTCGCGGACCCCGAAAACAACGGACAAGAGACTAACAAATTAATTTTCCATCTGCATATGCATTCGAAAAATTGAATTATGTTACCCAATTTTCGGGTCCACGCCGCGCACAACACATATAAATATATGCGGCTGAATATTCGCTCGATATTTTTTTAAAATTGAATTTACGGCTGATTAGACTACGGGAAGCCGTGGGACGTTGCGTGTTCGACGGATGTGACAATTCGTATACACCCTCGCCGTGACAACACGCGGTCTTCGCATATGCAGCAGAATTTACGGCTGTGAGTTAAACGCTGCCGTTAAAGGCTGAGATTCTATGAAGGAAACAAGGAATTACACAACGTGCCTCTAAGTGAAGCACCGTCCAATCTGCCAAATCTGAACACAACTACTTCTGATTTTTTTCTGAATATATTAATGTTTTCTCAACACATTTTATTGTGAATAGTGAGAAAATAACGCCTTTCACGCTGCATTTATTTCCAGTGACAGAGACGTGGGGCAGTACTGCGCCAAGAGATATCCTCATGACAATGCATCAGACTAAATGTTTCTTTATTTTAGAAAATGTATAACTATCGAAAAATTAGGATGCCCATGTTCACAATACAGTGATGGTATAATTAAATCGGGTCTCAAAATTGTGAATTTGCTTGTTTAAAAAAATCAGCGCTTTAGACGTTGTTCTTCTGAAGCAATGTATTTCGCAAACTTACATACTTTTGTCGAAGTCAAGTTAAAAGTATTGTTATTGGTCCCTGTCAGTACCATTAACTCTTCTTAATACTTATTCACGACATAATTTTAACATATTATAGCAATCGAGCAAAATACTATACTTGAAGAATCAATTTAGCAAAGATAGCTAGCAAATGTTTTTAGTGCCATGACAGGTTTTGAGTGCGTGTTGAGACATCAGCACAACTTCTTGTGTTTTAATTGAGTGTTACTTTATTTGTTACATGCTGATATCCCCTGCCATTTCTTATCACTACGTAATTTTCAGTGTTGCAACACGCATGTACAACTAATAATGATGAAGGCGTGCTAGCGATCTTGGCTAACTTGATTCTTCAAGAATATTATAACTTTCAGATCGCCCCCAAACTGACGCAATGTCAAAGATATGTAATTAAGGAAAAAATTCAGGAGATTGTCGTATATTTCAGAAGTGAGAATTGTTATAGTTCAATTCATTTACCTTGGCGGTTCGCGCATGCCCGCCCAGACGCGGGTGATTGCTCCGTTGCCAGTTGTACGCGCCAAGAGAAGCAGCGCCATAGTATAGTTCGCAAACTTACGTTTAGGGGGGAGCGCGCAGTTTATGAAGTAAAGCCACCACGGCCGCATTAAACCTTTCGTTGCTACAGAGACGTGCTCCCCGCATTCCGCGATGTGCGCGATTTTGTCATCATTGCACTGCTCGCCTGTGCAAACACATACTGTTTCGACTGCTTTGACATACTTTATCATTCGATTTCACAAAAACTATTTGGCCCAAAAATTTGATTTTTACACATCTTCTTGACTGATACCTCCCTCCCCCCCCCCCCATAAATGACTTAATTTTGTTCCGAAGTTCAACGCAGTTATTATGCGGCATTATATATAGTAAACCATTGCACGAAATTTTGAAGAGTTTGCAGAAGTAAAAGTCCATAGAAATTTCACAAAATTACATTCAAACAAATAAAATTCATGAAGTAAGACACTTCGATATTGTTTTTAAATAAAGAAAATATTTAGTACTGAACAAGGCTTGGACTCAGAACCTTTGGCTTAGCAGCCCTACACTTTAACCATTACGCTAATGCAGCTCGTCATTTAATATATCTCCCAACATATCACGCAAAATACCGACAAAACACTGTTGGTATGACTATGAATTATTCACGTTTCGTCGAAGTACAATAGGAAATAAACAATCACCGTTGTTCTTTATTGCGAAAAAGCGGTTTGTGAGAATGATACAAACACCTTTCCTTGCTATCGCCTGAATTAGGAGGCTTATTGCTTGCTTGGTTTAATTAATTAATAGAATATGAAGCAATTGGTATAAATAATGCTTTTTCCAAACTTTCTATAAAAGAAAGTGTGCTATCAAGACACTGCTTTTGCTCAGTTACTTTATTTATGACTGAAGGTTTCTAAAACTGAAGGCACTCGTCCGTGCTCTGCACTGCAATCCAGCTTTGGCAACGTCGTTCTCTGTTCATTGGCTGACTGTGTTTTGTGACGTCAGATGCGCAGAACGAACCTAAACTCGGCCGCCGTCATAAATGACGCGCACTTTAGCTGTGAATATACACTGAACAGCCAAAGAAACTGGCACACTTGCGTCATATCGTGTAGGGCCTCCACGAGCACGCAAAAGTGCCGCAACACTGTGGCATGGACTCGACTAATGTCTGAAGTAGTGGTGGAGGGAACTGACGCCTTGAATCTTGCAGGGCTGTCCATAAATCCGCGAGAGTACCTGCCGGTGGAGATATCTTCTGAACAGCACGTTGCAAGGCATCCCAGATATGCTCAATAATGTTGTTGTCTGGGGAGTCTGGTGGCCAGCGGAAGTGTTTAAACGCAGAAGAGTGTTCCTGGAGTCACTCTGTGCCAATATGGACGTGTGAGAAGTCGCATTGTCCTCCTGGAATTTCCCAAGTCCGTCGTAATGCACAATGGATGGATGCAGGTTATCAGACAGGATGCTTACGTACATGTCACCTGTCAGCGTCGTATCTAGACTTATCAAGGGTCTATCACTCCAGCTACACACGCCCCACACCATTACAGAGCCTCCACCAGTTTAGTCCCCTGCTGACATGCAGATCCATGGATTCTGAGGCTGTCTCCATACCCGTACACGTTCATCCGCTCGATACAATTGGAAACGAGACTCGTCCGACCAGGCAACATGTTTCCAGTCATCAACAGTCCAATGTCGGTGTCGACGGGCCCAGGTGAGGAGTAAAGCTTGTGCCGCGCGATCACCAAGGGTACACGACTGGGCCTTCGGCTCTGAAAGCCCATATCGATGTTTCGTTGAATGGTTCGCACGCTGACACTTGTTGATGGCCCAGCAATGAAATCTGTAGCAATTTGCGGAGAGGTTGCACTTCTGTCACGTTGAATTATTCTCTTCAGTCGTCGTTGGGCCCGTTCTTAAAGGATCCTATTCCGGCCGCAGCGATGTCGGAGATTTGATGTTTTACTGGATTCCTAATATTCACGGTACATCGTGAAATGTACGTACAGGAAAATCCCCACTTCATCACTACCTCGGCGATGCTGTGTTCCATCTCTCTTGCGCCGACTTTAACACCACGTTCAGACTCACTTAAATCTTGATAATCAGCCACTGTAGCAGCAGTACCGATCTAACAACTGCAGAGACACTTATCTTAAAGGTGCTGCCGAACGCTGCGCCGTATTCTGCCCGTTCAGGTATCTCTTTATCTGAATACGCATGCTTATACCAGTTTGTTTGGCGCTTCCGTATATATACTAGCGACCAGCTCCATCTTCGCGTGGGCAGCAAGCACTAACTTAAATATCTACTGCTAAACGATTTACTGGGCATTGCGGAAATTTGTAACTGAATATCTTCAGTTTCAGATAAGTTAAACGATTTAAGCAATACACGCCAGGATAGTTCTCTCAGGAAGCATGAATGTCATCCGTTCCATATTTAACTGACGCGGTTCGCCCGGCCGCAACAGACTTCGGGCTGAGTTCAGCCTTTTACTAACCAAAGGACACCAGCGCCAGTCTGCCCGAAACTGCGGCAGGGTACTTTAAGTGCAAAGAAATATGTTAGGTTTATTATTGTTTTACTAGGAATAAATAAACTTAATTCAATCTCTATATATAAAAGGAACTGTCCTGACGGACTCATCATCGCCAAGTCAAAACCACTAAGGATACAAACTTCAAATTTAGAAATGGTATTGATCTCGTACTGTAGGCATCATTAAAAGGGGTTGAAAAGTTTTTTGTAAATATGTCGCTATTAAGGCAATTTTGAAGCTAGAACTACGAAAAGAAATAATCATAAAAAAAACCTGTTTCAATGTTTCTGGAAATTCAACGCCTAAGGGGTTGAAAAAGGGGATGAAATGTGTTATGAAAAAATTTCATTATGAATGACAATTTTTATCAATATTTCGTTATATTAAAACTTTTTAAAACTAAATCTACAAAAATTGATATTCGACTTCTCACGAAATGTGTTTACGGATGAAAGTTTTTATGGAAATATCACCACAATAATTCAAAAAGCACTATTAACAAATGCCACAACTCCAGCTACCAGTATCACTTTTTTGTCAGAAGTACATTCAAAAAAGATCATGCTTCTATAGCCTTAATTAGCGTAGTAAGTTTAGAAGATGTTGCAATTTATGAATAAAATAAAAATTCGATTGAAGAATAAAAAGATCTATCCACACCATTCAGTCTACGTGAGCGAAGCAGCAAGTGCTAAGCTAGACAATCACCAATTGAGTTACATATGAGTATATAAAAGTTGTGTTACAGCAATACAATAAACGAAGTACCTTCACTTATAGTAAAAGATTCAAGTTTATATACCTAAACCTTTTTTTTCCTCTTAATTTTACAGTATTAATTCTTTACACGCTCACAGAATGAGGGTCCAAAGAAAATTAACTCCAATTCTTCCAAAATGCCATTATCTGTTTCGAGGGATGTCAGTTGGAACACTGGTGCCTTTGTTTAGTTTACAAACGGTGGTATACTTAATGCCGTTTTTCCTGCAGGAACAATCTCCATGGTAGCCTGTGCCATACGTTCAGTAAAATGTTTTCTACGCAGTGCGAATTGGCGTGAGACTCAATTCGGAAACCGTCCAAGCCTCACTGCATTGGATCTTGCGGGTTGTTTTTCCGAGCATGCGTCTGAAAATATGTCCTCCGGGAATGCTGTCGAGCAGCTGCTTCTTTAGGAGGCAAAGAGGCGAGATTGAATGATGTCTTTGATATACATTTTTCGAAGATTTGATAGCGAAACATATTTAATGGTTTTGTTTAAAATTCGCGGTACATGGCTTATACGAACTTCTCATCATCAGTATCTCTGGAATTGTTGACTGCCTCTGCCGCTTCCTATACGACTTATTTCGCCTTCGAGGAGTCTGTTTTCCTTTGCCGAAAAACGACGAAGTCGTATGGCAGCCATTGAAGGCATGTAGAAACAGAGTATTGTTTTTCGATACTGGAGACAATTAGAAATTTTGGGTGGTGGAGACCACGTCACCTTGTCTTCGTTTGTGTGGCTTCTGTAAAAAAAAAAAAATGTGGGAGGACAATGGGGCTGTAGCGGTCAGGATCACAAGTAGGTCGGTGTCCTCCCCAATGACAATAACATAATCAGGGCGCTGAGCAACGTCAACAGCAGTAGCTACAATCAGACCATCGGCGTCCTCAACAGCCTGTCTAATACAGAAATGCTCAGACTCAAGTTGTGCAATCAGTACATAAATAAGGTAGAAACAAGTTCTTTTGGTGGCTCCGCGCAGCCGCTCAGCTGATTTCGTGCTCTTGTCACTTGCCACTGCCACAGCAGGATAGCCATCAAACACAATCGTTATCTTTCTCCAATATCGACCTTGATGTGATGTATATACTTATTAATTATGAAAGAAAATAATCCTTTTTGTCTCCCACGCAACTCTACGCAGCAGAAATCCTTCATCTACAACAAACTCTTCCTTTTCTAAGCCCACTCGGTCTTTAAAAGCAACAAACAACTTGCAGAACACAGTTTTTTTGTATTTTCCACTTACCTAAGTCGTCCAACATAGAAAGAGGATGTGGGACCAGTTGGTACTCATAATAGTACTGAAATGCTTCACTGGCCTTTTTGTGGAAAGTTATTCTGAGGAAAATCGTTTCAGAGTTGACAGGAATGACCTTGTCGTGCATTGTGATTTTAGTTGTTATACACTCGAGTTAGACTACGTTTCGTCTTTTAAATTTCACACTGTCGAAAAGGTTCCCAATAATCTTTGAAATGCACTAATTGTCAAGTTCATCAGCTTTGAGGCAACTGATCTTTACATCACCTAATATACTAATGCTAACAGACATTACATACATTACATACTCATGAACAGGAAAATGATCATGTGACAAAAAACAGTCAAACATATTTTTGCCATTTGATTTCTCTCTTTGCATTCTTGCAATTACAGCATCCACATGCTTCTCAGTTGTTGGAAATGAAACGTCACAAAACTGGTCGACTTGGTCAATGATGTCAACTGCTGGAGGCATCGAAGCAATCTATCTGGCCAGAGTGCTATCTGCTAATTCTCTACTATGTGTTAAGGGGAGCCGGAGGTGCCTATGCTGCCCATGTTAAAATCACTAAGTTTGAGGAACATTTATGAATAAACTACCAAATAGAAAAATTTGAATTTTTTTTTTTTTTTACATATAGAGTGGTTTAGTATTGCAGTTATGTCAGAGGGATTTTGGAGTATCTTTTCTAGTTTCCTTCCAATTATTTTTTTTATTAATGACCCAATTCTTTACAAATAATTGCTTTATAATTAAACTGAAATGAAATTACTGAACATATTGCCAAATGGCTGTGTTACAATGTAAGTTTGACCACTAGGAGTGCTGTATAAAAATTTCATCTCTCTAGCTTGAGTGGATTTTGAGAAAATGTTCCTTATATTCGAAAAATTCTAATTTACGGGAAATGGCTATCAAAGTTTCTCAATACATTCCTGCACTACAGGATGGATTATCAGGGTCTTCTTCTTCATCCTCCAAAAGATTCCTCTTCCGCCTTCTTTTCTGGCCTGTTGTTCCATCATACTTCATATGCCTTTCTCTTCTTTCTGCTCCTCTTATCCTTTCTCTGTCAATATTTCTTAGTGCTCGTACAGTGTTCACCCCAGCTGTAAATCCTAATGCCTTCAGAACTTCACACTGTTCCCTTGGTTGTAGGTTGCTATTGCATCATAAATGCCAAAGTGCAGTGTTTTTACGCTTACATATACCCTTTTAGGAATCACTTTCCAAATCAAATTGTTTACGCTCTCATTAGGATTCTGCGTCTTTCCGTGTAGACATTTATGTAACAATTCTGGCTGTGCTAAGTCATGAAAAATTGGTTTTATTGCATTTATCACAGCTGCTGGCAAACCATGTTTGTGATCATAGTCCTTTTTTGCATTATATTTGCACGAGGAATCTTTTGGGCACAGGCTGTGTTGAGGGTATTCACTGGAAGAGGCAGTATGAAGGAACAATGCCCACACTGCTTTTCGCATGTCACTAACATTACTAGTATTTTGCCTTATAGCATACCCATAGTAATCTCTGTAGACGTTCAATCACCTCATCAGTAAGCCTGCCTCTCCCTCCTATTGTCTTTCCATCACTGAGCTTACTTGAACCCAAAGTTTGTTTGAGCCTTCGAAGCCGAAACGGTAAACAGCAAAGAGGCGATGTTCCGCGCTCTTGGCGTTTCATTTGTCACAGAAAACAATGTAGCCAACCCTTGCACAATCGCTGTATGCGTAACATAAGGCGCTGTATGCGTAACAGGCCGAGAAAATCCCAAGCAGTTCGCCAGGACGTCACGAGAGGGTGTTAGATGCATTCAGCGGCCGCCCATTTCCTCTGCAGGCGTGGGGGAAAATGGTAATAACTCCACTTCTAGGGCGAGTAGAACAATAATTCAAAGTTTACATTCAAGAGGAATGTTCCAGTTAATTTTCGGTAGGAAAAAAAATCGTATTTTTTTGGATTTGACCACCTCCGTCTCCCTTTAAGCCACCACTACTCTTCACGGTACACATTAAGGTTTGTTCACTTTTTCTGATATGAACCATTCCTCAGTTACAAATTCCCCTGTCAAGTAAGATTCGTTTCCAGATCAACCATGTCTTGTACTTACAAAAGACATGATTTTACATGAAAACAGGGACCATTGGCATGAAAGTAGGTAAGCATATCCCACCAAGGACGAAACCTAACTTGGGACAAGGGTGTCCCCCTAAGAGCTAAAAGGACCATGTATAAATCCTATCTCGTGCCAATCATGACGTATATTGTAGACATCTGTGTCATAAATAAGAGATACAACTAGTCAAATATAAGCATGTGAAATGAAGTTCCTTAGTTCAACTCCACAAAAACCCAGGAGAGAGAGAGAGAGAGAGAGAGAGGAACGAATATGTAAGGAGAGACCTGCAGGTAACCTCGACAGTGGTGGAAAGAATGCGTGCTGTGAGGTTCCCCAACCTCAACTCCTCTCTGCTCCCACAAATTTCTTTACAATAGTTATAGTTTTGCAGTACTGTACTCACAATCGTACTATACCTCCATTGATTGCAACTTCAACTTTTTGAGAAAATCTTTCGACCACTGCTGTAATCAAAGACGCATCTACATATAGACTTAGTGTCCCAGTCATTGAGGACTTCCTCCAGTAGATACTCAGGTATGCCAACACCTAGCCTCGCAAAGCTCTCGAGTAGGCGTATCCAGTCACAATCTTCTTTGTGGATGTGGCTGCGTAGATAATACGGTGCAAATCCTGCAATACACTTCCATCCATAATATATTCTAATAGTTCGCGTAAACTACATTAGCTCCAAGGTGGACTGTGACAGATCCCAATTCAATGTTAGGATCGGAGAAAGCAACAATGTCTCGAGACCTTATATAGACTGGTTCATCAAATGTGATGTAGCTGCTGCTCACATTATGTGCTTTACATTTTTACGTTGCAGCCCGAAGCGCAGTATGACGAGGGAGGCGAATTCACAAATAGCACATATATTATAACGTGTGATATCAAGTAATCTCCAATCTACTTCCATATATCCCTTCCAACTTGAAACGTTGGCCACTGATTTCCATTTGCCCTGACCCCATGGCAACTCATCATCTGACAAATTTACTTTAGTTGGACGGTTCTCACTATTAAGTTTACGTATCAATATTTTCAACAGTTATCTGTGCCTTTTTTGACATGAAACTAGAGGCACTGTTCTACATTTGCTTAACTTTTGCAGTTTTGAGATCGGCACTCTAACACAAACTGCGAACCTTGGTGTTACACCAACGGGTGCCACCCATACATAGCGTTAAAAGTGTTTCTTAAATCAACAGTAGCAATATTAACGTCCGTGTTGTTGAACACAAACTGGAAAAAGAATTGTATTGGGAGATTTATACTGTTTTTGCACAATAGGTTGTTCAAACTGTCTGATATCACTATAGAACTGCAAAATCCACAAACTGATACGACACCTATAAGACACTTGATCCATATTTTTCATGTACCGTTAATCCTAGACCTAACTATATATTAAAAATGAAGCATCTCTGCCTTGTAGCAGAAATAGCTGCTAAATTCCGAAATCCGATCCTCACCGAGGATGCAGAGCAAATATTATTACCACCAACTTTCAAATCGCGCAATGATCACCATTCAAAGATAAGGGAAATTAGAGTTCGTACTGAGGCGTTCAGACAGTCGGTTTTCCCTCGCGCGATCCGCGAGTGGAACAGAGGGGGTATATGACTTTGGCGCGAATTTTGCCCTCCGCCACACACCGCTTGGTGGCTAGCGGAGTATATATGTAGATGTGAAAGGCGGTTGATTTTCGGTTTCAGCTTTGAACGGCCTTTCTTTTTTGGACAAATGATCTTTGGAAGAAGGAATTTCAATGATTCTGGTTTGTTACTTCAAACTTTATCCAAGAACGTGTCTCAATGAGGGGGGGGGGGGGGGGGGCGGCGGCGGCGAGCACATCTCTTCATATATACTCATGATATTTGCTATTTGTCTAAAACTGACATGGTGAGACCGTGGCTGTGTACAATTAATGTAGGTTAATTCTTACAAAGAATAAAACAGCAACCAGCCACTATTTAGGTAAATAGCGCCGTTACCAACATTTGTGTTTGTAAATCTGCAATCTTTGTGATAACTTCACATGTGGGAAATTCTTTTTGGTGTGTGTGTGTGTGTGTGTGTGTGTGTGTGTGTGTGTGTGTGTGTGTGTGGCTTTGCACAAGATGGTGATGTACAAACTACATAAGTGCTGGATATATTTAGGAATATTCGAAAAACACAATCCTGTAACTTCGCAACAAAATCGCGCGGAATTTTCGACGTAAGTACCATAACCACTTAACCTCACATATTTATTTACGCTGTATTTCATCGTTTGGAGGTTAGTTATTTTCACATAGGGCGCTTCTAACACTGTTTTCTACCGTAGGGCAACAACACACCAAAAATACTTCGCCACGGTGGAATAATAAAAATCGAAAACGGACGATAATGTAAAGAGTATCTTGAAAATCATGTGAACAGCCGTCTGATGATGAACTTGCCAGTTCGAAACCGGTAACGGCGCTATTTACCTAAATAAGTAGCAGTATTAATAGTGGCTGTTTTCTTCTTTGTAAGAATTAACCTACATGATATTTGTCCTCAAGTCAAGGATTACTGCAGTTTCAACCATTCGGATGGCTTCTTATTAACACTTTGGGTCCTGAGCCATTGCGCGCGGGTGTCTACCATAAAGACTGGCTGATTTTAACGTATTTTGAACTACTACAACTCATGAAAGTTTTCAGTTATAGCAATAAAATTACTCTTATTGAAAAACCTAGACTTTCTTGTTTAAAACCATATATAACCTTTCTCTTGAATTAATACATACTTTTGACAAGCGTTATTATTATAACATTGTTTTTAAAAAATGGAAAAATTGGTCAAAGGTATATTCACTGTATTTTCTAGAAGGAATTTTTTTTATTTTACACAAAAATTGTAATTATGATGGATACAGTATGTCTTATCTACAGTAACCTCCTGTAACTATTTTAGGACGCAATTTTGCTCTTTGTGTGGTACATTTTGAAGCGCGGCAATTTGCACAAGGCTACTTTACATTCACTACACTGGTTGCTTGTGTCTTTTCGCCACACTTTGCAAGAAACTTCCTTATTTCCATAAGTGTAACTCCTTTCCACTTTGATAATGAGCAGGTGGGTGAAAGGGAATTTGTGCTTCATAATTTCCTGATGCGTTGTTGCGCATACAGATTAGTTTGTTTCTTTATATGTTTCATCATACTGTCTGCCAGGAAATATGAAAAGAATTCTAGAGGTGCACTGTTCTGGTCTAAACTGACAACATTGCATATTCCAAATTGTCCTGAGAATAGATCGATATCTGTAGTCGTCCAATCTTCCTCAGAATCGGTGCGGCGCGCACGTCTCGGCTTCCCCTCGCCGTTAGTCTCACTCGTTCTTCAGGCACAATATCGACGGGATTACTTGCTGCTGAAGTGCTTGGACACCTGCCCTCCTCTTCTGAGTCTATCAGAAGAGTAGTACACTGCTGGCCACCGTAAATGCAACACCAAGAAAGACAAGAGGTAGCACAACAAAATTTATTTTGTAGATAACATGTTGACCAAGTATCAAATGATTACGTTTACAGACGTCTGTGACATGTGGTACCTGCCAGAATCAGTAACCAGAGTAGCCGCCATTGTTGGAGATCACCGCTGCCACACGTCTCGGCATTGAGTCAAAGAGACGTTGGATGTGTTCCTGGGATACAGCAGCCCAAGCAGCTTCCACACGTTGCCAAAGATCATCTGGTGTGGCAGCTGGGGATGTAATCTGGGTCACTCGTTGAGCAACCATGGACCACATGTTTTCTATCGGCGAAAGATCCGGAGAGCGAGCCGGCCAGGGAAGCAATTCAATCTGGTTATTGACGAAGAACCTTTGGACAATGCGTGCCACGTGTGGTCGCGCATTACCCTGTTGAAATATGGCTGTGGCCGAGCCCTGAAGGTAACTGGACAACTGGCTCCAGCACCTCGGATATGTAGCGCCGGCTATTTAAAGTACCGGCAATGCGTACTAGAGGCGTGCCGAGAGTAATATCCAATACCGCCCCATACCATAATACCCGGTGCAAGACCAGTGTGGCGGTGCATAATGCAGCTGTCCAGCATCCTCTCTCCACGGTGTCTCCACACTCAAATCCGACCATCGTGGTGCTGCAGACAGAAGCGTGCCTCGTCAGTAAAGACAACGTCATTCCATTCTGCCGTCCACATCATCCGTCTGTCATCACACCATTGGCGACGGAGACGTCTGTGGTTCTGCGTCAATGGTAGACGGAGCAATGGACGACTTGCGGACAGACCACCCTGCTGTAAACGGCGTCGAATGGTACGCGCAGACACTGGATGATGCGTTACAGACGCAATGTGCTGTGCTATGGTTCGGGATGTCACTGAGCGATCCGTCACTGCCATGCGCACAATTTGCCTATCAGCACGTGCAGTGGTGCACCGAGGTGAATGCGATCGACCACGCCGGTCCGTCGTACCCTCCTGCATCCAACGGTCACATATCCGCATTACAGTTGTTTGGTTTCGTCCAACACGACTAGCGATTTCTCTGTATGATAATCCACAATCTCGGTAAGCCACTATCCTTCCTCTGTCGAACTCGGATACTTGATCAAAAGAAGTTCGCTGTTTTCTACGAGGCATAACTGATCGTCTTGTGAAACAACCGCAAGGTAAACACACGTGCCTAACGTACACTCGTCGAAATCGCCAAGCCTTAAATGGCGCTATGAGGTGGCGCCACAGGCGCGCGTGATGTGCGTCTGCGCTGAAATTCTAATCAGTTGCATATCTCATCGCTGCAAACTCATGGTGTAAATTTCACTTGATTCGGATGCTTCCTTCAGGGTGTTGCATTTACGTTGGGCAGCAGTGTATTTGCAAATAAAATCATAATTACGTACTGAGAGTTTTTTCAGTGAAAATCTGAGCAAAAATTATAGATGTTTTGTTGTCAGAATTCTTTACCTGAACTGCCAGAAACTACTTCTTGAACATAGCCAACATCATCATCAAAGTCATCTACAATATCTTCCTCTGGCAGATCAATGTCAACTTATTCTAAACCACAATATAACTCGCGATCAATTTCTTCGTCCGTCAAGCCACCCTTCGCCATGCCGACGCTACTGAGCCCGCGAGGGAAAAATTCGCTGCTCACAAAACCCGACAAATAAAAAGGGAAGCACATCCTTCCACAACATGCCCGCACTATCTAGTGACCAATATTCGAACTACAGTCCATGCAGCGCATCCCAGACAAACGGGAGCCGTAAGAACACACAAAGGAAAGAAGGGGAAGAACGAGAACACGTGCCCGTAAAATTACGGGCGCCGGACTTTTGGGCAGGTCGCGCACGCCCGTATTTTTACGGGCGTCGGCGCCTAAGTGTTAATGGTTCAAAATGGCTCTGAGCACTATGGGACTCAACTGCTGAGGTCATTAGTCCCCTAGAACTTAGAACTAGTTAAACCTAACTAACCTAAGGACATCACAAACATCCATGCCCGAGGCAGGATTCGAACCTGCGACCGTAGCGGTCTTGCGGGTCCAGACTGCAGCGCCTTTAACCGCACGGCCACTTCGGCCGGCAAGTGTTAATGGTCTTTGCGTCTTGGCCTCATCGGCACGCAGATGTAAAGGAATAGGCTTCGAACGCGTGCCATGGTTTTAAGGTGATTTATTTTTCCAATGAATAACAAGTTTTCACCATATTTTTCGCATAGCCGTTTCTGTATTGTTTCGATCTTTGGAACGTATCCATTGTAATTCTTCAGAATGTCTTCGACAACGAACTGGCATTCATCCTCATTTGCTCCCATATTCTCACAATCTCTCCTGGCCGTCCAACAGGACTATGAATTGTACGATCAGACTTGGACAACCTTTTGTACAATTACCGTGGTACCTACAACATGTGATCAAAAGTATCCAGACCCCCCCCCCCCAAAAAAAAAACATACGTTTTTCATATTAGGTGCATTGTGCTGCCAGGTACTCAGTAGTCATTAGACATTGTGAGAGAGCAGAATGGGGCGGTCCGCGGAAGTCACGGACTACGAACGTGGCCAGGTGACTGGGTGTCAATTGTGTCATATGTTTGTACGGGAGATTTCGACGCTCCTAAACATCCCTAGGTCCACTGTTTCCGATGTGATAGTGAAGTTGAAACGTGAAGGGGCACGTACAGGGCGACCTCGTCTGTTGACCGATAGATACCGCCGACAGTTGAAGAGGGTCGTAATGTGTAATAGGCAGACACCTAACCAGACCATCACACAGGAATTCCAAACTGCATCATGATCCACTGCAAGTACTACGGCAGTTAGGCGGGAGGTGAGAAAACTTGGATTTCATGGTCAAGCGACTGCTCATAAGTCACACATCACGCCGGTAAATGCCAAACGACGCGTCGCTTGGCGGAAGGAGCGTAAACATTGGACGACTGAACAGTGGAAAAACATTGTGTGTAGTGACAAATCACGGTACACAATGTGGCGATCCGATGGCAGGGTGGGGTATGGCGAATGCCCGGTGAACGTCATCTGTCAGCTTGTGTAGTGCCAACAGAAAAATTCGGAGGCGGTGGTGTTACGGTGTGGTCGTGTTTTTCATGGGTGGGGCTTGCACTCCTCGTTGTTTCGCGTGACACTATGTTTTAATCACCTTCTTGCTTCCCATTGCTGAAGAGCAATTCGGGGATGGCGGATCGAGCGCCTATTCATAATGCACGGCCTGTGGCGGGTTGGTTACACAACAATAACGCCCCTGTAATGAACTGGCCTGCAAAGAGTCCTGACCTGAATCCTATAGAACACCTTTGGGATGTTTTGGAAAGCTGACTTTGTGCCATCGATACCTCTACTCAGTGCAGCACTCCGTGAAGAATGAGCTGCCATTCGCCAAGAAACCTTCCTGCACCTGTTTGAACGTATGGCTGCGATAGTGGAACTTGTCATCAGGGCTGAGGGTGGGCCAATACCATGTTGAACTCCAGCATTATCGATGGAGCACGCCACGAACTTGTAAGCCATTTTCAGCCAGGTACCCGGATACTTTTGATCACATTGTGTATTTTCAACAGCAATAAGACCAATGTGTCGGACTCGAAATTTCACTTGAGCTGTCCAGTCAACCCATTTTGTCGCCATTTCCATTAACGATTTAGTAAAAGTCTCTGACGTAACATCATTTCTTTAAGAAATCTGTTTCTTCGTCTCTTTTTTCATGTAATCCCGTGACGCGTCTTCATCACAAAATAAACAATTTGTTTGAAATCTAGTTTTTGAACTGAGGCTCGATAAATGTGCTCATTTTACACTGCACCTAGTGCAGCATAGATTTCCTGAACTTTTCAGGAACAACAGTGGCACAGTTCAACAGACCAACATGTTTACCATCCTTTCTCATCTTTCTTCACTCTATAAACGCCCGTATTCTTCCGCCTTCACTGTGATTGCACCTAGAACGTTCACAGCACTTTCACCACAAATGAAACATCCAGACACTGCACTGACGAACGTAACAAAGCATGGTAACCTGACAACTGTGAAGCATTAAAAATAGGCGCTCTGCCGAAGGATGTTTGCGACGATGGTAGAGCAACGAAACTGAGAAATCTTAAACATGGCTGTGATTTAGCAACTTTATAAATTTGAAGATATTGAAAAAAAAATCAGCCAGCCAATTGCAATTGACCTAGGTTTCGACATTTATAAAAAATCTTCTTCAAAAGGAGTGGTCTGTTACAACACATGGTAGTAAATTGCACCAGCTGAAGCCGAGCGGCTCTTGTCTTATATTAAATTAATGTAAAGACCACTAACATCACATGCCACGGCTGAAGACAGCAGCCACATTACACTCGGAGTACGTCAGAACAAATGAACAAACGTATTGGCCCAGTGGTAAGGGCTCTTGTCTACATAAAATTATAGCAGGAGTCCAAAGAATAAAATATTTGCATAATACAAGTATTCACCATGCCAGACACGAAGGCCAATGGGCTCCTATATAATTTCATGTAGACAGTAGGCTTTACCAGTGGGGAATGCGTTTGTGTATTTGTTCTGACGTACGCTGAGTATAATCTGCTGCTGTCTTAATCCACGGCATGTGATGTTTCTGGTTTTTATATCAATGTTATAGATGACAATAGCCGCTCGGCTTTAGCTAACGTAATTAACCAACATGTGATGTAACAATGACCACTCCGTCCGAAGAAGATATTTTTATGAATATTGAAACCTACGTTCAAAAATTGGTTCAAATGGCTCTGAGCACTATGGGACTTAACTTCTGAGGTAATCAGTCCCCTAGAAGTTAGAACTACTTTAACTTAACTAACCTAAGGACATCACAAACATCCATGCCCGAGGCAGGATTCGAACCTGCGACCGTAGCGGTCTCGCGGTTCCAGACTATAGCGCCCAGAACCGCTCGGCCACTCTGGCCGGCCCCAGAAACCTATGTCAAAGGCTAAATAAACCTTCGGTTTGCAACCGGTTGGATGATTTTTCAACCTCTTCAAAATTGATACAAATAATGTACTGATACATAAGCGAACAAGCGTGAACGCTGGAAGACAGCACCTAACTGAAAGTAAAGAAACTGAAGTTGGTCGTGATGTGATGTGATTTACAGAAGGGATGTCCCAGAGGAATGGACGGTATTCATGGATATGACAGCAACGATCATTCGAAGCTAAAAAGTCTAGCAAACATGGACTCTAAAATGCATAACTTTAAGAGCTATGAGCACTAGTTCATCTACGCTACAGTGAAACGTCTCATCTGCTGATTAGGTGCTCTTTGCTAGACCTTTTTGCTTCGAATGATCGTTTCTTTTATAACCCTGAATATTGACCATTCCTTCCGGAACACACTGTATAACCGAACAATGGCGATATTTACTTATCAACTAGGTTTTTTTTGTAACTTTCTTTGTCTTTGAAAACCCAATTTGAGGCTCTACTACTTTTCTCCCATAAAATGTTGCGTCAAATTTGTCAGTCCTGAGATGTTGCACGTTTTTCTGCGACGAAACGACTGTTTTTGGAAAAGAGAGAAAAATTATCGGTTTCTGATGTAGCTTTCCTATGCAAAAATTTAATGAAATAGCAAAGTTCTGCTACGAAATCGATGCAAATGTAATGCTCTACAGTTTTGGTAACCTAGGCTAGCTTTATTAAACGCTTAGTTTCAGAGTTATTTGGAGAAAAATAGAAAATATACAAAAAATTGGTGGTTTTCTCTTCAGAATGGCTGGAACTTCACTCAGAAATCGGGGAAAAGTCACATTTTTCATGCTGGGGGCATAATTGTGTGATTAAAAGAGCTTGCGGAATTTCACAAATTTTTGGGAGACAAAGCACTTTTGGAACTAACTGTACTGGCATAAATTAGCCTGCCTCCTTGTAACTGGTGGGAGCGCGGCGGCGGCGTAGTGCAAGTGATGTCGATTGTCGGCAGCTTCTCTTTTGTTTTCATAAAAATTATGGAAATGTGTTTATAGGAGACCGTCCAAGGGTGCTTGGGATAGTCTTTTAATACAAACGAAAGAATAATAAAATGTTATATAGAACAGTCTTGATAGCATAAAAACATTTATTCATCAGTGGTGAGCGAGTCCAAGCGATTGGAATTTCTTCAGGCCGTACTCCAGTGATTAAATGTGGAGGCGACGGCATGGAGCACCTGTGGATACCACCCACCGATGTCGACATCAGTCGGTGTTATCCACAGTTCCTGCTCCACATATCATCACTGGAGTAGGGTCCGAAGACGATCCACATCGGCTCGAAACTGGTCATCAGTTACGAATAAAAGCGTCTCTTTATGCGATCACGACCGTCCTATGTATTTCATTCCGATCGCTGCTGTTCCTAATATGTTTACAACGATTATCAATATAACGAACGAACTACCTACGCGCCGGTCCTCATTTAGTGAATTTTAACTAAGATTTATTAAAATCTACTGATTTCCATCAATCAACTCCTTTAGACAAGAAAGGTCCGAGCTTACCCGGAACAGTTGTATATAGGGGGGAAAAAAAAGTACGCCTCGGGATGCCCTCAAAAATTAAGACAAATCGGGGGAAACCCAGCCGTATGGCAGCCCTGCTACATGAAAAACTGTTTTCGACTGCCGAAACTGAACAATCGAGTAGGGCGGTGACAAGAAAAGCTTGGCTGGCGTGTTCGCTTTCGTGCGTATAGACACAGATAAACATTTACATCAATGAAATGATATCATGTTGCATTGTTGGTCGGGAGGCCTCCGGGGAAGTTCGGCCGTCGTGTGTTAAGTCATTTCAGGCGACGCCACATTGGACGACTTGATTCATTGATGGACAAAAACAGTTTTCGTGAGTGCAATGGACGCAAATCGGTGTGCTGCCGGTGAAACAATGAGTGTGTACGATATCAGTTTTGGACATTTCGAAGACTGTGCTTCGATGTGCATAAGCCTTGAACTACATCATATCAATCAATGAACTGAAACAGCTTCGCGGGTGCCACGCTGTAGGCCGTTCCATAGACGAATATTCTCAGTAAATATGACAGTGCCGCGAATTTCAAATTGCTCACACTTTGGAACTGCAGTTCCACATCAAGATGGCGACGACGGCGAGATTGTATGACAGTTTTTTCATTATCTTTAACAGATGTATAACAGATATTGAAATATTTTCAACGGAGAATCGCCAAATAAAAGCATCACACGTCATCGCTACCACTCTTATCTCGGAATCCTGCGTAGGGGTGAGATGCAATCAACTATCAGTCGCAACAATAATGCGGTACCTGTTTCCTCTTTAAAATGTTTTTTTTTTTAAGTCTTACGGTTGTAATTACACGACCTACGACAAAATTTTCACTGTAACAGTAGCAACATACAAATCAGTGTTTGCTCCACATCTTTTCACACAATGTTCCTACTATTTAGTAAAATAATGGTCACACCTGCTCCCATTCATTCAGTATATCTGCTGAATTTCGTAGGTTCTGATACTTCACGCAATAAATAAATAACTGTGTCATATGCACATATTTTCAACTCGCTATTATACAGCGTGTGCACGAACTTATAAATCCGCTTTGTTCTGATGGCCAAGAACCGCAGCCCGTGCGATATTCAAATTAAGACGGTGCGCACGTATTTGAGGTTTTTTTTTTTTTTTTTTTTTTTTTTTTTTTATACAATGGGAATTGTAGAGGTTAGGCGCGTTAGTGCATTTCGAGTAACTGGGAGCATTTCTGAGTGCGTTTGTACTTACTATTCAACAACAATGTTACTATATACTTGTAGCAACCGTAGTTAAAGATGAATAAAATGAATTTGTATAATTTTCTTGACCCTTGTTTTTGCATGTTTGAGTAAAGATACAGGGCGAGCGTTTGAGTACTGTTTTATAGCTTTTGAGTTGCACAATAAATTTAATATCATTCTTTCCGCTCAGAATCCCACAGGTAGAATTAATCATCGGTAACTATCATACTTAAATTCGTTCATGTAACATAATGAGATCAGATCACCACTTAATTATCCTGTCATTTACACTACTTAAATTTAGGTAGACCATTCCCGTTGAGTTATAAAACGGATGTAATCTATGCAAATATTGGTTTCTGTCTAAGTAGGGCGTTAGTATTGAATGCTCTAGCATTAAGTTTTGCTTACGTGCACAATGTTCTCGTGAAAAACTAATTCAACTTATCGTCTGAGATCAGTGGAACGGTTAGTACAGCCTTACGTGTTCCTTCATTTCTCCAGGAACCAGATTAATCTTTTGACCACCTACAGTATCTTTAAAATTAGTTGGCTCACAGGGAAGGAGGAAGGGGGGGGGGCATGCAGCTGCGCAGGTAATACCAGTGGCAAGCTGGCTTTCCCTACCACGCCGCCAGTGGTTCGATTGGTAAATCGTTCGTAGCCTCGCTGTAGATGCATTTCAGTGTTCGTCAGATCTCTTTACAAAAAGTGGTATTTACTGGCACTGAAGAGTTCTGCAGCCGTCAGGTATTGTGAACGAGTGTTTTGTGTCGGCGTTGCATTAATATCAACTGTGCAGCACGTCTAAACACCAGGTTCGCATTATAAGTTTTCGTGCAAGAACACGTTCACTGGCTGTGGAGATAATGTTCTGCTGCGTATATTCTTCCGAATCCGACAATAGTGGTGGACAATGCGCGTATTTTGCTCTGGGTAGAAAGAAACGTTCGAATGGAAAGGCCAATCACTCCAGTTATCAGGTCGATGAATTAGCTAACGCTAAAGGGCATAGTTTAATCAGGTTTCCTCCGTATCACGCTCATTTAAATCCGACTGAGACTATATGGGCCTAGGTGAAAAGTAATGTGTTAAAAAACAGCAAGAAATTTACTGTCAATGAGGCTGAAATGCTAACAAAAGAAACCACAGGAGTGGTCTTGAATTGTCAGCCGTACTGAGAAGGTAGTTGAGGGGAGAGATTTGTGAAGGACTATGATGAGTTTAAATTAATACGTAACTTCTCTTGTTGCCTTGTTGAAATTGCTTCTTTTGCCAAGAGTGTCACTAAACATTCTAACGCAGCTGAAAAAGTAATTGCGACAGACTCCTGAAACAGTATTATATTAAAGCAGCAACTGAAGGCAATAGTTAATGAAAAAGCTCATACTCAGTATAAAAATCAATGTGTAACTTCTTCACTTACAGTGTTGCAAGACCCACAGCAATTCTCGATTCACAGGCTATCGATGGTCCATGAAAATTACATTATTTCTTTAAAACAAAAACTGTTGTTACATGGATGTTGCAGTAAATATGGAAGTTTCACATATTAATCATATCGCAAAATCTCTCCTCTTTGCGTGCTATCATTTACCAAAATGTTTATAAAACAAAAGGGATTTGTGAATATTTCACTCTGGCTTTTTCACTGGAGCATGTGTTCGTGACACAGCGCTCTATACATACACACCATTTTCTCGAGCCTGGAGCAAGATAGCGATATCTTTTCAAGTTTAAAGACTAATTCAGTATATTATCTACGTTTCATATGCAGCAACATACGACGTAACAAGTGCGAAACGCAAATTTACAACGACCCTTATTTTTCACACAAACTTGAAGAATTTCTTGCAGTAATTATATCTAATACCGAAATATCTCAATAACTATGTCCATTCGCGATGACGATGATGAAATAAGCTATAAGATGTGCGATAATTAAGAGTTTATTACCGAATAGTTTCTTTAAATTTGTTTGAATAAGATCGTAGATTGGCGGCTGCTATTAATCCTGACTAGCGAGCCAGGCACACTCCGCGCCGAGTAGGCCTGGAGTTATCGTCACTTGCTGACGCGTTCAGCACACGCTGCCAACTACGCTTCCCTCGACACGCTCCGTACTACTGAACTGTCAAAAGTAGCGACTAATTTCAAACGCACTGTACTTAACAGCGTGTTGGTCCATCTCTAGACCGTTATAGAAAAGCCATTCTGCATGGCATGGATTCTACTACAGTCCGATTAAAATTACCTGATAGTTGACATTTTTCACTTGCCGCTGCAGTGTTGCCACAGCCTCTGCCAGCTACCGCTGGGTTATAGGCGACACACAAATACTGTTAATGTGTAACGCGGAGCAAAGTGACTGCCGCGAGGTATGACGGAAATCAGAGATGCTTTGTCGACAGCTGAGTTTAAGTGACCTATGACTGAAGTGCAGCACACGACGGGTTCTACAGCCCTTAAATTAAATCCATGTCCTAACCTAACCACATCTCGTGACGTGCAATATATCCGAGGAAACGGCTATCAGCAGTCTGCGACAGAACTAAAATTACGATCGCTTTGTTCACGGCGTTTAAGACTAACCTGCACGACCAAATTCAGGGCAGAAATTTTTCATAATGTTTGTCAACATAGCCATCTTCTGCAACAAAATTTCAGTTTTAGCGGTAAAAGCAAACTAATTTCTCGCTGTCATTCTTACCTGATAATAGTCTCACGCTGGCTACACGGGATACCGCATTACGAACCGATGAGCAGTCTTGGTCGGCAGTTGATTCCCAATTAAAGGTGACACAAGAAGGTTACAAACGAAGAAAGAATGGTATGAACAAAAACGTAATACGATGATGAAAATGAAAGTACTACAAAGAAAAAATTACATTTAAACTAACTGAATAAAAATGATAAAGTCTTTTGATTAGACCTGGAAGAATAAAAATTTTCGCTGTATCTGACGAGATCCGAACTTTCGATCTTCTACACTCCAGTTTATACGCTAACCATTACGCTATGTCATTACACGATACACACTGTTGTATTTATGACTTTGGTCTCCTAGTCGCTATAAGTAGTTGACAGCCTTCAAAAATTCAGCTACGTGCAATGTCGTGCGAAGCTAATCTAATGTGGTAATAATAACTGTATGAATGACGCTGAATCGTGTGTTGTGCGAAAGGATCCAGTAGTTTTTGATTAGTATGTATGAAACGTGTGTATTTTATTAGCATCGTTGTGTGTGTGGTTTTTAGTGTGTTATCAAGTGTGATGAAATAAGAAGTCAAAACAGCTACAACGCGTGAAGTGTCAACTATCCCGTAATTTTAATCAGACCATAGAGCTCGGTAGGTTTCCAGAAGTACGTAGCACCATATGTCGACCCACGTCACTAATTTCCGCAAATTACGACCACGTGGTTTGCGAACGCGGAGCTGCGTTGTGGATATGTTTCATCAGGCTCAGATCAGGCGAATTTGGTGGCCAAAACATCAACATGAGTTTGCTACCCCTATCTTTTGACGTCTTGCTGGTTGATGCCAACGCCAGCGGGAAGGACATCATGCATAAAGGATGCGGGTAGTTCGCAATAATGTTCACGTATCCCACTGCATTCATAGTGCCATCGATTAATACCACAGGTCACAAGGAAGCATAAGTGAACGTCCCCAAAGCGTAATACTGCTCTCACTAGCCACGTCCGTGGCGTGTTGCATATTTTGAGCAGCCATTCGCCTGGATGACGTATCCGTACACGACCATCGACCTAGTGTAACAAGAAACGTGAATCATCCTGCAAGGCGACGCGTTTCCACTGACTCATGGTCCAATCTCGATGATGCCACACCGACTACAATAGTAATTGACGATGTCGTCGGGTGAACATGGGAACACGCGCGGGACGTCTGCTGCGGAGCCCTGTTCAACAACGGACGCTGAACGGTGTGCTCCGAAACACTTATGCCAGCATCTTACTTTGCCGTCACGTATGCCACAGATCGCTGCCTATACTGCTTCACAAGGCGGGCAAGCCTCCAGCCTCCATGTTCTGCGAAGAGGTGTAGACGACGAGTACCTTGACGTCAACTCGTGGTTTCACCGTCCTTCAACCACTTTCCGTAGATGCCCACGACAGTAGCACGCCAACAGCCGACCAAGCTCCGCTTTTCCGAGAAGCTCGTTCTCGGGCGAGCCGCCGGATCATTACAATCTGCCCTTTGTGACAACGCTCGTGGTCTCGCGGTGGGCAGTGGTCACAATGCTTTGGCTCATCGGCGTATTTCGTGATTAAAAACACAGTAGTACTGTCAAAGAAAATGTGGCTCTATGCGCCACGTAAAGCTATGGCAGCATACTGAGCGGAAGTTCACTGACTCTTCTCCATGACACGAGAGTGAATATTGTTACTATTATTTTCTGTCACTCGTTCGGAATGCATTTCTTGATCATTTCGCATCCGTTGGCCATCTTCATACGTTGGCCGTCTTTTCGCCGGTCAAATGCCACGTGCTTCGTTTGTTTCAGCGGGACTCGGATTGCTCGTCGCCCCCTGGTAGGTCCGGAGAGGGCAGTTGGAAATCCAGAGTTACTCGGAAACCCAATGTTACTCGCGGCCAGCTAAGAGGATCGACTGAGCTGCTCTCGCTTGTAGTCTTGTAGCTATCGTGTAGAATACAAAAGCAGAGGGTCTTATATTCGAATTGGAAGGCCATATGTTCGAGTCTCGACAGTACTTTTTCCTTGTTTTAATTTTTTCGTCCGTAGTATGAAAGTACAGAAGCGAAAACGACCCCAAAAGCAGCGGACTGCGCCAGAAAAAAATAGTCAGTAGGACAGTGCAGGGCGACTGCAGGGATGGCCCGTCGCTGACTGAGGGGAGCTGGTTAGGCCGTGTGCGCGGCCACTGGCTTCAGCCGCACCACTCGCCGGTTCCTCTCTGAGGGCAGAGGCAGGGCGACAGCCGGTCTGATGGGCGTGCCTCGTGCAAACTAAATATTAGTTCTGTGTTTGTGTTGTTATCTGTGGAAGTTAAAATATTGATCCAGGGAGCGGGCGAGCGAGCAGTAGCAGCTGCGGCGGCGGCGAGAGGAGCGGCAACTCTTGACTACTACTCGCTAGCACCCGCGTACACTCCGACAGCCACCCCAAGCGTCCGCACGAACAGGCACACCCCTTGCCTCTCTCTCGTCCTGTCCTTTACTGTCTGTCTACCTCTCTCTCTCTCTCGCTATCCCCGCCAGCTCTCCCGCCCCAGAATTTAACACACAATTACCAATCAAGAGATAGGAGCAAGAGCGTCCGCCATTGTTCTGACGGTGTGGCAGCGCGCCGCGCGGCGGGCACGGGGTGGGGGGCGCCGCTGGTAGCGGCAGCACAGGCGGCGGCGGTGGCGGAGGAGGAGGAAAAGGATGATGATGACGGAGGTGGGGAAGGGAATAGGGAGGGAAGCGACGGGGCGCAGCGGCCGCCGCAGAACGGCAGCAGTAACCTGTATGTGAGACAGAGACACACAGGAGATGGCTGCACCGTACACCCCGTGACACCGCGCTCTGCAAAGCTCTGCTACGCTGGCCTTCATCGAATGGATGACAGGCGGCAGCCCTAACTCTGCCTGCGCTTAAACCTCCCCCCTCCCTCCCACCACCATCACCGCATGCAGAAAGACAGTTATCTCGAAGTAGTACACGCCAAAAGGAGGCACCTGTAGAGCCAAGTTTTTAGAATCACAAACCCGCAAGAATGTAAGAGAGCTGCATGGTAAAATTCGATTCACACTGGATATCTGTGGGACACAAGTACCAACACAATCAAAGGGGGGTGTGTTCATACTAGACAGAACATCAACATTTTATTTCGAATAGCCCATTACAACTGGGTTTGTGTGGTGTAAAATGTCAGAATATAGCACCAGAATTAAGAAACTAACAATGACTGCATTTATTAATGACCAAAGCAAAATTCATAATGGTAGCTGTGAGGTGAATTAAAGAATACAAAAAGACACATCCAAACATTCCAAAACAGCAAGAAGAGAAGTACCAAATAAAACAAAAAAAAAATCCATTTTCTGCTCAACAGAGCTGACTTTTTCACTGGCAAAGTGACAGATTCTTTAATGAAAATTGTTTGACTGGTTTATGTTCTTATTTCTGCAAAATGTGGACACTTTTTCTTTGTATAGATATTGTACAACTTGTATAATTTTCACTTTCAGGTACCTGGGCTCTTTTCTGGAAGAACACTCACTGAAAATAGTAGCCCAACTCATCACAAAACATTAACTTCTGAAGTTAGCAGACGACACGATTTTTTCGTCACCACCATCGACACTTGCTTCCCAAGAAACCTTGCAGTGACATGCAGTTCTGCTCTGTCGCCGGTTAGAGTGGAAGGCACCGTTCAAAATGTACTGTGGAATATGTTGACATCCAGTATGAATTGACATTTAGATTGTGTTATCTTTAAAAAAAATGGCTCTGAGCACTATGGGACTTAACATCTGAGATCAACAATCCACTAGAACTTAAACCTAACAAACCTAAGGACATCACACACATCCATGACTGAGGCAGGATTCGAACTTGTGTTATCTTTATTAACTGAAAATTCTGTAGATGAGATTCATTATGCAGAGGCTAGAAAATACTTAAACATTTTGGTAAAATGTGTTGTAGCACACTTTCTAATCACACAACAATGGGCACATACCAGGTTACTTGAGTGTCCAGTAAACAAGAGATCCACTATTGCATTTCATTTGTTGCAGTATTTAAATAACATGAACTCTTGCTGTGCAGTTATACATTACAAAACACATTACATTCTTGTGTGCACCTTTGAAATGACCGTGCTGCAAACTTTTACATTTTTCAACAGTCGACAATGTTAATTTGCAGAAAATGGAGGGAATAGGCAAATAGCTCAAAATGCTTCTTAACTTTAAACTGTGTTTTAGCAAATGTGAAAATACTGTGTGCTGCAGTTGCCCTAGGACAACAAAAGCAGATATAAAAGTATTTTTTAAGGAAAGAAACTTGAAAATAATTCTAGTTCTATCATAGCAGTTCACACAGTTATACTTTATTTTATGTCTGTGCTGTCACAACATATTATACTCAACCTGGATGAAAATAAACTATCACAAAAAATACAGAAAGAGCCACAAGATGCAAATAAATTGATCTATTCAAATTGTTGTGCCTTGAGGTTTTCAAGTCAAAGAGTCTTTATTCAAAACCACAAGAGGAAAAGGAAGAAACGAAGATGTGATATTACAAAAAGTTTATAGAGAACGCTGGGTAGGCTTTCATATAAAGTTAGAAACAAAATAAATGTCTCTTCTTTTACAAACTGCATTAGATTCTTATGGGTTTATCCATTCTCGCACTCTGGTGAATTATGTGTGGTATTTCCTCTATAGTTTCACAAATACGAAAGACTACTTGCAAACAGAAAATTTTTGTGTAATGTATGAGCCTGACAAAGACTGTATTAGCCTTGGCCTTAGTGCAGTTGTAATTAATCACAAACTTTTAAATTTACATTATTTGTTTCCTCAATCCTCAGAACTTGAACCAATATTTTTTTCTTCAAAAACACGAAATTTCCCTGTCCAGCCATTATTTATTAAAGTATTGCTCTCCTGCTTATATCGCCAGCCAGGTTCAATATTACAGCTTTAGGTGGAGTTCCCACTGCAAATTTTTCAGCCCACTGCTTTCCCTTCCGACATCTGTTGCACAAACTGATGCATGAGTAAAAACGAATGAAAGTGTTGACCTTACTCAGTAATTTAAAAAAAATTCACATATATTTGCATAGCACTCCTCCCCTCTCTTGTCATACTTACATGAGCCCAATTATCACTTGACAGAAGGTCGCATCACAAATGAGTAAGTTTGAGGAAAAAGGATTTGAGCACGGAGGGGAGGGGGGAGTTTGGTAATGGAATTCCAAATCGAAGACTTTTGAGACAGGTCACCTGGGAGGACATTGGGCCTACGAAACTGGTCATTTATGCCATTTTTTGAAATGTTACTGTCACCTGTGTAATTGCTGTACCTTCAAGAGTAACACACAATAAAAAAGGGCCAAGCTTCAAGATTTATTTTTCATATTTACTTTAGTTCTTTGATAGATTACAAATTTTAAAACTACGACAGAAAGCATACCTATACTCCCAAGAAAGAAAGGTTCAAGGTGAGTTACTGAGCCATTTCTTCCCCTTGAGCTTCCAAAATTTCTTAGTCACACAACAAATGTGACATATATGCAGCAGAATTACAGCAAACTATAAAACCTAACAAGTACATGCACGATATGTCAATGCAATCATACTGGCTCAGCCGTTCATGACAGCAGCTGCTACATTCTTTAATGTTTCTTTCGAAATAATTCTAGAAATTGACAACAGAAGGCAGCACCAGTCAAGTGGCAGGTTGCAAGACATGCCTACATTGTTCTCATATGAAATCGATCCAGCTTTCAAGTGATAGGTGGCTCACGTGTTGAGAAAATTGGAGCCCAACCTATACTCAGGTGCGGCCTTTTTAACATAAAAGTTTCGCCCTGAGCTATGCTAGGGCTTGGTCTCCAAAATGTTAAAGGAAATGTTTGGTAACAGCACACACTGATACCAAAATTGCACTATATAACACATGTCTGTTTCATTTAAAATGAAAAGAAATTTGGACACTATACAGTAACCAGTTGCAGTAGTATTATAAATAATTAAAAATTGGATATAAATAGAAAATATGAGAACTGTTTCACATCCAGATAACATGTCTAATGCTTGAACTGAGTGATTCTCTCCTGAACTGCAAACTGTGGCTCTCTCCAAGCAGTACCAGTACATTTGTAACTAGTACTGGTAAGCCACCACAAACCAAAATTATTGCCAGACACTTTTTTCATTTATAAATTAATGAAAATACATACCATACACAATGAGATTTCATAACATAAAGCATCCTTTCTCATGTGTACTAGTGTTATATGAAAATAATAAGTTCTGGCAAAGTGTTAATGTGTATTATTTCTGTATATAAGTTATTACTGGCTGTCTGCATTAACTTGGGCATTTCACCTATTGTTGCTTGCATACACATAATAAATAAATTATAATTTTCAGTCATGAAGTTTTAAATGTCTCATCTTTCGGGTGACAACAGTAATTAATACTTCTGACACACAAACAGTGTGTTAATCATATGTGCCTTTTTGTATTCCAGCCACATTATGAAAGTGTGAAAAGTTGAATCTGCAGATGAACAGTCAAAACAAAAATGCCATACAATATTGGAATATACTGCAACAGTAATATCTAATCACATTTGTAGGCCAAATGCCATTACAAAGGTAACACAAAATTTTTTCAAAATTTTGTGAACAGTTTCATTGAGACTGACAGGCTTCTCTCTTTTCTGAACTACTTATACCTTGATGTGGTTTTAAATGTTTGTCATTACCGTTCTACAGTTAACCTATAAACCCTGATTTTTTTGTGATACTCTGTCTTTTTCTCAGTATTAGATAGGATCTGACACTGACAATTCTGCAGCCACAATCTTAAGGTTCTCTGCGATTGTAGACATTATTTCTCTCTGTACATATACTTTAGATCTTTATTTCAATTTTCTCATTCTGTTTAAACTTGACTTTATGCCAATGGCACAAATGTGGAACAAGTAACAAATTCCCCTATTTACAGGCAAGCAATCAGATTGGAGATATTGTTTCCTTAAGCTAACTAACAGAACAGATTCTGCACATGAAATGCAATGAAATTTAATCTTGTTCATGTTTGTCAATGGCGTAGTACTGGCAGACGTAGTGCTAAATGATAGGCCTATGCCAAAGTAAGGTACACATTGTTCAATAACTTATATAAAAGGAAGAATTATGGAGGGCAAGGGGAACGAGGGCTGGAAGACAGTTAGAGGAGGTGAAATAACAGCAGCAGTGTTAGTAGCATGTCTAAGATCTGCACAACTCAGTGAACTTCACACAGTGCAATGAGGCTGCCATGAAATGCTGGTGTAATTTCAATTTCATGTTACCCCACAAATGTTTTAAATATGTGAGCCAAACAGTGTTTCAAATAAACGTGCAGCTACTTGCAAGGGAGTTCCACAGCCCTTTTGCGTTGTAATAAAAGCATTCCATTTTTGCATGTTTTCCACAAATTAAACTCTGTGCAAAAGTTGAGGGAACATCTGAAATGGACATCATTTCAAATACTACGTAAGACTTTAACCAGAAGTAGATTCCAGAATGAAACATCGCTGTAATAGCTACTTCTGCAGAAGTCCACCCTCCTCAAAAGTAGACTTATTCATTATTAGTACTTGTTCTGGAATTACGCAATGGTTTACTATGAGAAATAAGTTTCTTCACATAAAGTTACTACGGAAATCAGATACCTCTCATTTGTGAGTGAACGAATCACTGCCTTCTTTAACAAGAAGCAAATTATTTGAATATGATTTTAGAATAGAAGTTGAAATAGCACATCACATGATGCACAGTGGTTACTTACCACAACAGGCAGGAAACCCCTTACAAGCAAGTGAGGTTAAGAAAATGTTCACTTTTATGATGCTAAAAGTTTGTGGCAGCTGAAAATATAAAAATATTGTTTCAGAAAAGTATCCTGAGTGAATACAATTTCTAATTTTAGGTAACTGAAAAGGACATTGAGAAATTAATGCACTCTGATAACACAAATATCGAAGACCTAACAGCACTTTTAGACAAACCCATATTGTTATTTACATCTACATTTTCCTAGTTTACATCTATACTGAATTATGAAAACTGGACACTTCACTTCATGCAGACTGTTCTTGTATATTGATAGGCTACTAAAACATCTAATAACTATTACAGTATATATGATATTGCGACTATCTACCTTCTCATTAGTTATTTCCTTTCATTAATGGTAATTTTAATTTCAATAAATGTCAAATGTGTGGACTGAACTGTTATGTAAGTCTCATATCCTTAGACATAGCTGGAGATAACAAAGCTCACATTTTTAAGTTCTGGTGATACACAAAACGAACCCAGAATGGGAAGTATTTTCTCCCCATATCCCCTGAAATCTACCAATAACAAGCATGCGCACTACCTTAAATTTACCTATTACCAGTATTCAATTTTGCTTGTGTCTCAGTATTCCCACTAAAATCATCTCCTTCCTTTGACTTTTGAGGACATTTTACCTGTCATAGCACTGTCCACATCACAGCAACTTCAGCATCAAATGTCATGAATTTGCTTGGCAGAACATTATGACCACCGACCTACTATTGATATAAACCTATGCAAGGGATAGCAGTGTCACCTGGCGAGGGATGATTGCTAGTGCACAGTGCACCACGATGTTGATGTGTAGAATGGGGAAGACGTGTGATCCATCTGAGTTTCAGCGAGGGCAGATTGAGATGGGCTGAGGCTCAGCACAAGCATTTCAGAAATTCGTGACTTGTTGGGTGTTTGAAGAGTGCTCTGGTGAGTGTCTTCAACACACGACAAGACCAAGGTGAAACTGCATTCAGATGTTTTAGGGTTGGGTGGCTGTTCATATTCACAAATGTTGGACGTTATAGGCTGGGCAGACTGGTTAAACAGAACAGGCAGTGAACTGTGGCAGAACTAACATTAGACTTTAATGCTAGGCAGAGTACAAGTGTATCGGAACACAAAGTGGCTTGAATACCCCTAACGATGGACCTCCTCAGCTGATGACCCATCCAATGCCAATGTTAACACCATGTCAATGGCAACTACACTCCTGGAAATTGAAATAAGAACACCGTGAATTCATTGTCCCAGGAAGGGGAAACTTTATTGACACATTCCTGGGGTCAGATACATCACATGATCACACTGACAGAACCACAGGCACATAGACACAGGCAACAGAGCATGCACAATGTCGGCACTAGTACAGTGTATATCCACCTTTCGCAGCAATGCAGGCTGCTATTCTCCCATGGAGACGATCGTAGAGATGCTGGATGTAGTCCTGTGGAACGGCTTGCCATGCCATTTCCACCTGGCGCCTCAGTTGGACCAGCGTTCGTGCTGGACGTGCAGACCGCGTGAGACGACGCTTCATCCAGTCCCAAACATGCTCAATGGGGGACAGATCCGGAGATCTTGCTGGCCAGGGTAGTTGACTTACACCTTCTAGAGCACGTTGGGTGGCACGGGATACATGCGGACGTGCATTGTCCTGTTGGAACAGCAAGTTCCCTTGCCGGTCTAGGAATGGTAGAACGATGGGTTTGATGACGGTTTGGATGTACCGTGCACTATTCAGTGTCCCCTTGACGATCACCAGTGGTGTACGGCCAGTGTAGGAGATCGCTCCCCACACCATGATGCCGGGTGTTGGCCCTGTGTGCCTCGGTCGTATGCAGTCCTGATTGTGGCGCTCACCTGCACGGCGCCAAACACGCATACAACCATCATTGGCACCAAGGCAGAAGCGACTCTCATCGCTGAAGACGACACGTCTCCATTCGTCCCTCCATTCACGTCTGTCGCGACACCACTGGAGGCGGGCTGCACGATGTTGGGGCGTGAGCGGAAGACGGCCTAACGGTGTGCGGGACCGTAGCCCAGCTTCATGGAGACGGTTGCGAATGGTCCTCGCCGATACCCCAGGAGCAACAGTGTCCCTAATTTGCTGGGAAGTGGCGGTGCGGTCCCCTACGGCACTGCGTAGGATCCTACGGTCTTGGCGTGCATCCGTGCGTCGCTGCGGTCCGGTCCCAGGTCGACGGGCACGTGCACCTTCCGCCGACCACTGGCGACAACATCGATGTACTGTGGAGACCTCACGCCCCACGTGTTGAGCAATTCGGCGGTACGTCCACCCGGCCTCCCGCATGCCCACTATACGCCCTCGCTCAAAGTCCGTCAACTGCACATACGGTTCACGTCCACGCTGTCGCGGCATGCTACCAGTGTTAAAGACTGCGATGGAGCTCCGTATGCCACGGCAAACTGGCTGACACTGACGGCGGCGGTGCACAAATGCTGCGCAGCTAGCGCCATTCAACGGCCAACACCGCGGTTCCTGGTGTGTCCACTGTGCCGTGCGTGTGATCATTGCTTGTACAGCCCTCTCGCAGTGTCCGGAGCAAGTATGGTGGGTCTGACACACCGGTGTCAATGTGTTCTTTTTTCCATTTCCAGGAGTGTACATAAGGCAGGTGGTCATTATGTTCTGGCTGGTAAGTGTATATCTTAAGATGGATTCAAAGAATACAACAGAGCAGCAAAAGGAGCCACTACTACTTTGATGCACCTGTGTAGACTTCACCATCACCATGATGCTCACTTACAACATGATAAAATACAAATTTAAAAATACATGGTGGACTTTCAAAACAGCCACTGTAGGAAATGGTTCTCTCCCTTTAGAAGCAAACTGACTGGTTCTACAGTTGCCACTAAGTTCTACCATGTACAAATCTCGGATGATCTCATTGCTTGGAAATGATTTACGAAATCTTTTCTGTTGATAGTGCACTTTTGGGCATTCAGCCAGCTGTTGATTTCATTTTACATGTAATATTTCAATGACTAACCCAATCACCTTCTTCAGGTACTGCACGCTGTGCTATTACATGGATTCACTGCCCTGATTTAAACCAGACTGGAAACTATTGTTGGTGCCATGTTGATATTTACGGTCAAGTTAGACTCCTGGCAGCGACATTGATGTTTATTTGTTTTTCAGAACCTGCACTGTTATTCCATGAAACATATTCTTTCTGTACTTTTCAGCTCTGGTGAATGAGATGCCTGGTGAGCTGTTAATAAACTGAGTGCCAAACAGCATAACTTGTTTGAACTGAAACATCCCCGATTTATTAGGTTTTTTAGCATCTTGATGAAGATGATGCTGTAATTATGACCAATAATGTAAACTGTTGCCTTCCCTGTCCTCTCCCCCTCCCCTATGCAAGAACATTTGTGTACTTGTTATAGTTCACTAAATAATTCAAGAGCTTCAGACCCACAGAGGGTAAAAAAAGTTCACACCAGCTTCCTCCGTCACTTACTAATAGTGTGACTTCATGAGCCTCCCTGCCTCCCTCTGTTGTAAAAGTTAAGCATATTACTGCTGTTCCTAGTCATAAACAATATCATAACAAGAGCAGCAAATATGAACCTTTGCAGTTAAACTGAGTTTTGTTTTCAGTTCTGCAGATATGTTGGTTCACATGTTCATTATGGATGAAATATTCAGATTAATGGAAGCATTTTGTACTGCTTTGCCAGCTCACAGCCAAATTGTCATCCTTCAACCTAACCAAGACCGCAGACTACACTATAAATCAGGATTATTTGTTGGTGTTTCCGGGATTTCAGAAGACGACTGTGTGAAAACTACAAGACATACAGAAAAATGATGTACATCATAGCAAAGAGCATCTCTGCAAGTTATTCACCACGATGTGGTTGCACCATTAAGCTGCTGTGTCAGAATATGTAGACAAATCATCTGTTTCATGTTGTCACATTGAATTCTGCAGATCAGAAACTGAATTAACAGATTTACAAAGCTAGTAGTCACTTCACAAAAACTTTGGAGAGATGCTCTATCCACTGGTGTGTGTGTATTTTCTGTATCTCCTGTAGTTTTCAGTCACCTTCTGAACCCCCCATCCCTGGAGGGAATTACGAATAACCCTATATTTTGTTTCAAATTTGTCTTAATAAGATATTTGACACTTTCTTATAGTCCACAGTTGTATTGCTCTGCATATACCAGAAGGTGGCCACCTTATCAGATGATTCCTTTTTTTACATGTCATATTCTGTCAGTTCTGTCACACAGGAGATGTGGAATGAGTCAAGTTATACACTAACAGGCATGAGCCAACACTGTTGGCTACTTCTGTGAAGTACACTAACAACATATTATGACTAGCACTAATCTATGCAGACTGATGGTTATGGTAATTCACCTGTTTTGAGACGTTAGGAGAAAAACAGCTACCTTGAAAAAAGCCGTTGCTCCTCCTCCTATACTGCCCAACTGCTACTACTATCTAATAGTTCAAACAAAGCATTTTAACTGTACACAAATACAGTGCCTATATAGCGGCAGAATCACGATCTACAGCATGTCTGCTGATTTCGGAATGTGTGCCTCTGGAAGTTAAAACGTTTGTTGTTGAAATAATCTGGCAGTATGTATGCTAGTGAAGTACTTAGTCGTCAGATAGAGAAGCCACATCTATATCTAAACCTGCAGTACCAACCAATGCTCACATGAAATTCAGTCTCTAGTATGCTTAAGGTCTTTGCAATTTCCAAGGTCTTTAACTGGATTCTTTGTTGTGGGATAGGCGACTCCCTCTTTCCTTTTGTCTTGTGCAAAGGAAAGAATTACATCTTCAATTTCAGCATATTTTCCAACATTTGGCCCTCTGTAGGATTTCCTTGATTAAATGGCACTTTGCAGCTTATTCTCCAGTATGACCCAACACCATATTTTAGGCTCGTTCCAACCATACGTTTTGCCAGCTTCTCTATTAGATGTACTCTTCACATAACGAATAAATGAAAATTTGAAATGAACACCACATGTGTGTTAAATTTCAAAGTTTTTGAGTGATTTGCTTTTGATACCATCCATTGAAGACCAAATTTTACTCTTTTGTTAGAGAAAAAAACTGTACCTATTCTTTTGAATAAAATAACAAAACTGTGATCAAGATATTAGTCACTATATCTTATAAACATCAACAGTCAAAGCTGTTTATGTTGTTAGCTTTATATAATGATTAATTTTGAAATTCTATTGATACTGTTACTCCTTTCAAACAAAGGAACGAGCACTGCAGTATCAGAGTGTTGAAGGGTTATGCAGATCAGCCACATACTAATGTTTTGTGGCAGAATTCTGGGAAAAAGCGTGGCTTATTTTTGGCCCAATGTGGTATTTCTCTGGGGTGGTGCTAAATGGTGAGTCTTTGGTAGTTCAAGTGGAGGGTTGGTTATTGTTGCCAGTCTTCTGTTACCATGCACTTTGCGCAAGCTTCAGCAACGACTCTCAGGCATGTGGAACACTGTGTTGCAGAGCATGAGGATCTTGGATTAACTGCCAAGATTATGAAGGTGACGTAAATTCCCTTAAAATTAAATCAAGAAAGTTCAGTGTCAAGGTTATGGTACACACTGACTGGGAAGATATCTGTCAAGACAAAACAACTGAAACTGAAGATTCCAGCTACCTCTAGCTGCATTAGGATCACACAGCTATGTAGAACTTTGAGTGGAAATGAATTTCCTATCTGCTCATAAGAATATAAATGATTGTTTCCTGACAAATGATAATAATAATAATAATAATAATAATAATAATAAACCTCTGTGGGATCATTCTATAGTCTAACACAGCTCAGAAGCAGTCTATGGGCAATAAGAGACCTAAACAGAAGTAAATGCTTCAAGTAATGCGGTTTTTTAATTGTGACTAGAGAAGCCTGGGGTGGGACTGAGAGGGGCCGTGAGGCATTTATGTTTGTAGCAGTCAACGTATGAAATGTGTACTTCAGTTGTGGCCTATGGGTGCATCCTGGATAGGAACTCCAGCCCAATTACTGGGTTTTTGGTTTCTATCTGCACTGCTGATTGTTGACCGTGATCTCTGCTCTATATCATTCGTTTAGACTTCTAGTGCCCTTGTTATGTTTTGTTGACTGTGATCTCTGCTCTATATCATTCGTTTAGACTTCTAGTGCCCTTATTATGTTTTTTCATGTGAACTGAATGGCAATCTCTCTGTAATCTTGTTGTAGGTTTACTGGAACCGAGCTTAGATGTGAGACAAATTTTGGTATAAAATTCTTCCTGCGAAGCTGCACAAATGCAAAAGACCAAATTGCTTAATTATGTTCAGTTACAGTCCTGATTTCATTTTGGATCTATGCTCAAATGTTATGGTGAATATAAACACACAGGAGCCTAAGGAACAGTCTGAAGAAAGGGACATCACCGAAGTGAAAAGTGTAATGAATAGGATAAATCAATGAGCCCAAGAACGATTTTTTTTCTTTGACCATTATTACATTCAGCAATGATGTATATTTGTGAAAAATGTTAAGTTGCATTACACTGTGGAGTCCACATTATACTTCACGTTCTCCTTCTACTGGCAAAGTAAGTTCAAAGGCTGGAGGAAAAGGAGTAGTTTTCATTTCATACCAGAAACAGAACACATTGTTAGCTTTAGTGATGTTACCTTAAATTTATGTTGAATGGACAATTAATCAATTAATACTGCACTGACATCAATTTCAGATATGCATGCAAAATATCAGTTTAATCAGATAACAGGAAGTGGAGTATGTATTTATTAAGCAGCTAATAGCACAGAAATGATTGTAAATGAGTGAACTGAATAAAACCTTATTGAAGGTGAGAAGGTGGGGGTTGATTGCAATGAATTTCCTTCATGCTGAAGGGTAGACAAGCTACCAGTCCTCTGCACAATCCTCATTTATGTGGAGGACTTTTGAGTAACACTGAAATTTTCTTCCTTATTTAGATTTACAAGAAATTTCTTGCTTGCCATCAGGCAATATGTGTGCTAACCTGAAGCAAGCAATACATCTACCGTTGTATTCTGCAAAAAATGTGAAGCGCATGGCAGAGGGTACTTCTCACTGTACCAAACATAGGCTGAATTTCTAGTTCCATTTGCATATGGAGTGCAGGACAGATGGTCGTTTAAATGTTTCTGTGTGCACTGTAATTGGTCTAATTTTGTTTCTGCTGTCTCTACATAAGTAATATATAGGGAGCTGTAGTGTATTTCTACATTTTTCACTTAATGTGGAGTCTTGAGAATTTCTAAGCAGTCTTTCATGAAGCAGGTTTTGGAAGCAAAACGGCTACAGTCATTAACACCCGTTCTGTGGCTTATGGAAGGGTAAAAAAAAATTGGAAGTCAGCAGCAATGGGAGCGAAATTCAAAACGTGGGGAAACTAAAAAACAGAAGGAAAGCTTAGGAAACCACTATAGAAGGGGGAAGGGGGGGGTGTTTTCCCCAAAAAGCGCTTCAAATGACTGACATCATGTCAATGACACCGATAAACTCAAGGACGTGATCGGCTGAGCGCATGTCATCTGCTAAAATGGAAGTTATAACAGGCGACAACTGTAAACGGGCACGTAGCAGAGTAAAGTAGGGGCACTGAAGTAAAACGTGTCTCACAGTCCACAGTTGAGAGCAGTGGGGGCAAAGTGGGAGACGATCGCCACTTAAAAGATGTCAATGGCTAAAAAGATTACGACCTTCCAATGACGAGTTCGGGAGGAAGAGGTCCAAGCACAGGGAAGAGCTTTCACGTCCCGCAGTTTATTATTGGGAAGTGTAGACCAATGTGCATGCCATAGAAGAGCAGCACAAGAACATAGAACACTCTGTAGATCGGCAAAGGGAACCATGCGAACAGCAGGCTGAGGAAGAGAGACTGAAGCCTCAGCTGCTGTATCGGCCGCCTCATTTCCACAGATACCAAAGTGTCCTGGGATCCTGAGGAACGCCACAGAGACGTCCCCCAAGTGGCAAGTGGAGGCAGTCCTCAATCTGGTGGACCAGAGGGTGGGCAGAGTAACGAGCTTGGAGACTGAGGAGAGAGTTGAGCGAATCTCCGCATATAATATACTGTATTAGCTGATGGCAACAGATGTATTGTACAGCCTGGAGAACAGCATAAGGCTCCGCAGTAAAAACTGAAACTGGTCAGGAAGCCGAAATCTATTAGGGGTGTTGAGAACAATATAGGCACTCCCAACACCAAATGATGTTTTTGAGCCATCAGTGTAAATAAATGTGGCATCCTTCATTTGTGCGCATAGAGCAGAAAGTGCCTGACAATAAACAAGAGAAGGGGTACCATCCTTGGTAAGCTGACAAAGGTCACAGAGCAGGCAGGTCTGGGGGCGGAGCCAAGGCGGTGCTGTACCCCCAGTTGTCAAGAAAGTTTTAGGAAAGTGGAAGTAAAGAGAATGTAGCAGTAGATGGAAGCAGACTCCCAGTGGCAGTAGAGAGGAAGGGCAGCCTGCATACCCTAAATCCAAGGAGGCATCAAAAAAATAAAAAGGTCATGGGCCAGATTAGCAGGCAGGGAAGACAGATGGCTAGCACGACGACTCAGAAGGACAGCTTGCCAATTGGACAGCAGAGGTTCAGCAGTCTCGGCATAAAGGCTTTCTACAGGGCTGGTGTAAAAAGCTCCATACTCCACATGCAAACTACGGTGGTGGATAGAGTCAAGACGACAAAGAATAAACGGTCGAGCAGAGGAGTAAACTATGCATCCATAGTCCAATTTCGAGCACACTAAGGCACGATATAGGCAGAGAAGGACCACTCGGTCGATTCCCCACGAGGTACCATTCAGAACACGGAGGGTGTTGATGGATCGGAGGCAGCAAGCCGAAAGATAGGAAACGTGGAAAGACCAGCACAGTTTTCTGTCAAGCATAAGTCCCAAGAATTTAGCAACGTCCGTGAACAGAAGGTCAACAGGGCTTAGATGTAGGGAAGGCAGAAGAAACTCCGTATGACGCAAAAAAAAAAAAAAAAAAGGTCTTACTGGGGGAAAAGCGGAAGCTGGTTTCGGTGCTCCAAGAGTGGAGGCGATTGAGACATCCTTGAAGATGTCGTTCAAGAAGGCTAGTCCATTGAGAGCTGTAGTAGATTGCAAAATCATCCACAAAGAGGGAGCCTGAGACATCGGGAAGGAGACAATCCATAATTGGATTTATGGCGATGGCAATCAGTACAACGCTTAGCACAGAGCCCTAGGACACCCCGTTTTCTTGGGAGAAAGTATGGGAGAGAATAGTGTTCACTCGCACTTTAAATGTGTGCTATCATAAATTCATGAATAAAAAGGGGTAGCCGATCTTCAAAGCCCCAAGACAACAGTGTGTGGAGGATGCCTGTCCTCTAACAGGTATCGTATGCTCTCTCCAGATCAAAAAATATTGCTACCATTTGGCGTTTGCTGAGAAAATTGTTCATGATATAAGTGGAGAGAGCAACAAGATGGTCAACTGCAGAACGATGCTTTCAGAAACCGCATTGGACAGGTGTTAAAAGGCTTCAGGACTCCAGCCACCAAGCTAAAAGGCATTTCACCATATGCTTCAAAACCTTACAAACACTACTCGTGAGAGAAATGGGGCGATAGCTAGATGGGAGATGTTTGTCCTTTCCAGGTTTCGGAACAGGAACAATTATAGCTTCCTGCCATCTTCAGGGAAAAGTACTGTCAGTCCAAATTCGATTATAAAGGCAAAGGAGGTAACCCAGACTATGGTATGATAAATGCAGCAGCATTTGGATGTGGACACTATCCGGTCCTGGGGCGGAAGATTGAGAAGAAGAGAGTGCTTGTTGGAGTTCCCGCATGGAAAGAACAATATTATAGCTTTCGCTATTTTGAGAGGAGAAAGCAAGAGGTTGCACTTCCGCAGCACGTTTCTTTGGGAGAAAGGCTGGCGGGTAATTTGAAGAGCTCAAAATCTCAGTAAAGTGTTGACCCAATGAGTTAGAAGCTGTGAGTGGGTCCACTAAGGTATCACACACGACAGTGAGTCCAGAGATCAGGGAGAAACTAGGCACGCCAGATAACTGTCGAATTCGACTCAAAACTTCTGAGGAGGGAATGAAGGTGTTAAAAGAGCTAGTAAAGAATCCCCAGCTTGCCTTCTTGCTATTGCGGATGACACAATGGCATCGCGCACGTAACTGCTTAAAGCGGATACAGTTGGCCAAAGTAGGATGGTGGCAAAAAACGCGAAGAGCAAGTCTCCCCTTGTGTATCGTGTCACGGCATGCCTCGTTCCACCAAGGAACTGGGGAGTGTCGGGGTAAATTGGAGGTGCGAGGTATTGAATGTTCCGCGGCTGTAAGAATAACTTCTGTAACATGAGTGACCTGATCATCGACACTAGGAAAGTGACGGTCATCGAATGTCGGTAGAGACGAAAAAAGTGTCCAATCAGCTTGGGCAAACTTCCAGTGTCTCGGGCAGTTGTGGCTGCAATTGAAGGACACATGGAAAATGGTCACTTGAGTGTGTATCAGCAAGAGCGAACCATTCAAAGCGCCGAGCTAGCTGAACAGTACTGACCGAAAGGCCCAAATGAGAGAAATTTGTCGTGGAGGCAGACAAAAATGTAGGTTTCCCAGTGTTGAGGCAAACAAGATCCACTTGGTAGAAGAGGTCAATCAACAGAGAGCCTTGTGGACAAGGACGCGGAGATCTCCAAAGCGAGTGGTGGGCACTGAAGTCCCCAACCAGCAAATTGGAGGGCAGGGGGCACTGACCAAGGAGATGAAAGAGATCATCTCTTGCCATCGGTGTGGAGATGGAATGTATATGGTACAAAGAGAGAAGGTGTAGCCAGAAAGGGAAAGACGGACAGCAACAGCTTGGAAGGAACTGTTTAAGGGGGTAGGGTGATAATGAACAGTATCATGGAGAAGAATCCTAAGTCCCCCATGTGCTGGAGTGCCATCAACAGAGGGGAGATCAAACCGGATTGTCTGGAAATGAGGGAAAACAAAGCGATTGTGGGGACGCAGCTTTGTTTCCTGAAAACAGAAGATAACTGGCGAGGAGGATCATAAGAGGAGCGACAATTCATCCCAACTGGCTCTAATGCCGCAGATATTCCAATGGATCATGGACATAGGGCGGACAGAAAAGGGAAGAATCGTACCATGGCTGCTCTCAACTCAACAAGTGCTGAGAGCCGGCGGCCGACAGCGTGGCATAGCATTCAGCCAAAGGCAGAAGATCCTGATCCATAGGTTGTTCGGTGGCAGCTCCTGCCACTAGCGATTGGCCAGTTGATCGGCCGCCAGCAGTGCGCCTTGGCGACACGGAAGACGGACGAAGGCGGTTACCTACAGGTGGCACTGTAGATGAGACACGCCGTGGCGGAGAAGAAGAGGAACTTGGTTTTTTACGAGCCTTCTTGGAAATGGGATGTTGAGATGAGGGAGGAATCGATGATTGTGAAGTCGGGGTACATAAAAAATCTTCGCGAGTAGGCTCTTTTTTGGAAGTCCAGGTGTCTGATTTTGGGGCTCGTGATTTAGCAGGAGCTGATGAAGGGTGAGCCATAGACTGAGCAGGTGATTGTGGGGAGGTTGAACGGGTGATCTCTGTGCTGGCCAATCCGATGACCGTGGCACTAAAGGTGAGATCACAAGCCTGCGTGGCTGCCTCCTTAGTAGGCCGAGGAGATGCAAGGACAGTGCTATATTTACCTGCTGGGGGCACAGTGGGATTTCGACTGGTGAATAACTTACGAGCAGCAAATGTAGACGCCTTTCCCTTCACTCTGATTTCCTGAATAACCCGTTCATCTTTGAAAATGGCGCAATCTCTAGAGGAAGCAGTGTGGTCACCCATACAGTGTACAACGAAGGGATGGAGGTGAACAAGCACCCTCATGGGCATCCTTGCCACACTTAACACATTTGGCCGAATTAGAACACGACTGGCTGGTATGATTAAACTGCTGACACTGATAGCAACGTGTAGGGTTGGGGATGCAAGGACGAACTGAAATTATCTCATAGCCCGCTTTAATGTTCAATGGAAGTTGAACTCTGTCAAATGTCAAGAAGATAGTATGGCTTGATAGCAAGTCCTTGTCAACCCTTTTCATGACTTGATGTACAGCCATTACGCCCTGGTCAGACAGGTAGTTTTGAATTTCCTCATTGGACAATCCGTCGGGTGAGCTTGTATAAACCATGCTGCATGATGAATTGAAAGTGTGGTGCCCTTCTACCTGGACAGGGAAGGTGTGTAGCAGTGGAGTTCGCAGCAATTTTTGTGCCTGGAGGGCACTGACTGTTTCTAACAACAAGGTGCCATTTCGTAATTGGGAACAAGACTTTACAGGACTTGCAATTGCATTTCTGAATAATGAAAGGGTTGAGTGTGGAGAAGTCTTGACCTTCGTCCAACCGAGAAACAGCAAGGTACTGTGGCACTGATGGAAGAATTGTCCGTGGCTGAGACTCAACTAACTTTCGCCTGTGAGCAGAAATTGTAGATGTAGGGCAAACCATTGCCGAAGTATCCCCCATGATTACCGGCATCTCCAATGGCGCACTCCTTCCTTGTGGGGGCCCTCTCTGAGGGCACTCCCGCCTTAGGTGATTGTTCACACCTCCCGAGAAACAGACGGAGAGACCAATCAGCAAGTTTGGAAGGTACCAACTCAGCTAATCAGCCCTCCCTGGGCCTGGCTATTTCCAGGGAGTATGTACGTGTCCTACCTGTCTACCTGGGGCGGGGAATTACGCGTTACCCAGTCACCGGCTACACGTGGGTCGGCCTTCAGACACACACAGGGAGGAAAGAAAGAGAAAGGGAGGAGCAAAGAAAAGGAAAGAAGAGAGGTCTCAGCGGAGATGAGGCAAGGAAAAGAGGACAAAGGGAGGACAGAGACATTCCAGCATAGAAAGCAAAGAAGAGAGACTATGTCTTACAGTTACAAGCATCCATCTCTGGACGTAGGCATGAAACATACCCGCATAGGGAGAGACGGGAAGGGAAGAGGCAGAGGTGGGAGGGGGGGGGGGGGGATGAGGAAGGATGTGGAGAAGGAAGGTATGCAGCCAGGAAAGGAAAGAGAGCCACACTAGCTCGGGGTCCCGTGCTCGCCACACACGTATCCACAAAAAGAGTTGTGGACCGCCTGGGGCGCATGAAGTAGTTGCCATGAGTCTCCACTGTGTCTGTTGATGCAGGTTTCTCAGTATTTCAGTGACATACTCCTCTTTTCAAATAAAGTTGTGACCATTTGAGTTGGCCTACACTAAATATCTACTGTTAGACAAACTTGAGCAATTTACTGGGATGGGTGCACAAGTGTTTTGTACACAATCTCTACATCTATATTTATATATTCTGCAAACTACTGTAAGCTGCATGGCAGAGGGTATATCCCATTATACCACTTACTAGGGTTTGTTCCAGTTCCATTCACGTATGAAGTGCAGGAAGAATGATTGATTGAATGCTTCTGTGTGTGCAAATAATTATTCTTTTCTTACCCTCACACTCCCTATGTGAGCAACACATTGGGGGTTGTAATATATCCCTAGAATAATCATTTAAAGCCAATTTTTGGAACATTATTAATAGACTTTCTTGGGACAGTTTATGTAGTAAACTGAACTGCATTTTCCAGTATCCTACCAATGAATTAAAGGCTGCCATCTCCTTTACCTATGACATCCTATGTAATCATTTCACTTCATCACTTCACAGATATTACCATCCTGGTATTTGTACGAGTTGATCGATTTAAAATATAGCTCATTGGTACTATAGCGTGAGATACAAAATTTCTGCTTATAATATAGTGCACAATTTCACATATCCAAATATTCCAAGCATGTGGCCAATCTTTACACCACTTCAAGGTCCCACTAAATATTTGTGCAGTTGTTTTCAAACAGTACATTAAAGACAACTGCATCATCTGCAAAAGGGTGAGGCTACTAATAATGTGTTCTGGTGTGTGTGTGTTGGGGGGGGGGGGGGGGGGGGGTACTCTAGCTCAGAGAAGGATTAGTCTGAAACCCAGCAAGTGTTCTTTCTTTTTGTGTGTGCCTCTCGACAACTCAACACTTCTGCTCTTTAGTAAGTGGTCTCCATGGGTCCAAAAGTATTTAAGTTATATTACTTCTGTATTCTTAGGGTTTCAACTGTTGGTGGGAAGGCAGACAGGGAATGGATTAAAGTTATCAAAACTATCAACAGCAATTGTAAGTTATGAAATTCATTATAATTTCAAGAATACTGGCATTACACATGAAACCATTTCACCATATGTACCAGAGATGAATGGTAAATCTGAGTGTGATATAATCAGATCAGTAGTGGAAAGTGGTTGCACAATGCTTCTTGAGTCAGGTCTTCCAGAGACACTTTGGGCAGAAGCAGTGAACAGCAATCTGCACATTATATTACTGTTTGTGTATGCCTACTAGTGAAAAAATAACTTATAAAAATTGTTTGGGAAGAGAACATCATTAAAATGTTTGCCTAGGTTTGGAGCCAAATTTTTCAGGCAGTTTAAACCCAAATTTCGAAGAAAATCAAAGAAGATGGTAACGATTGGTTAAGAGTAACAATCATAGGCCGTATGATCCTATACCCAAGAAAATAAACTGCTTCACAAGGCACGGTTTTGAATGAAAATATCACAGGGTATTCTAAGGAACTCAGCAGCAGTAACATATGTATGGAAACAGTGTCCCTACAGAAGCAGACGAAGATGAAGCTCGGCAACCTGTGGAATATGTTGATTTAGTTGCACTAGATCAAGGACCATGTGTTGCTGAGAAGGTTATTCAACTTGGAGTGGATCTTAGAAAATGTGACGAACTTTGCCCTTTGGTTCATTTGCAAAATAATGTGGCTTGGGCAGCAGTCATCAGTGAATCAAAAAATTTTGAGGTGGTGATGGGGGTCCCAAGACTCTGTGAAGTTGAATGGTAAATCTGAGTGTGGTATAATCAGTAGTAGATGAAATGTCCTCATTTACAATAAATAATACCTGGGGCTTTGTGGATCTCCCTCCTCGTTAACAGGCTGTTGGTTTTAAATGAGTTTACAAAATTAAATGTGAACCAGAAGGTAGCAATCCTATCCCTCATATGTCTTAAGATTATGGTTTTACTGTAATTACTAATATTAATTGTTCAACATGTCAGTATATGAACCAGTGGTTTTGTTAGGGAAAAATGTGTTGCCAGATCTGCAATGGAAGCAGAGTAGAACAACTAACTACACTCCTTCCAAGACTGATGTTTTCAAAATCCATACTGGTTGTCATAGATGAGATAATTCTGTTAAACATTCTTCACTACTGTATTACCTCAATACACCATCAAAAAGTGAGTAGTAGTGAGGACTTATAAATCAAAATATCGGTATTCTATCACAAATAAAACAATAATCTTTCTTCCCTAGTCAAAACCTCCAGTTTTAAGGTCACTGGGACTCATCGTTCATTCTCTTCTGTTTGCTACATTGCAAATACGGAGGATTCATTTACGAATTTTAGGGAGCATTCATTTAGAAATTTCAGACCTCAAATATCTAGATTACAAGTATGGAAAGGAACTTCATCACTACTGCCGACACTGTGTCAAAAAGCAATACCTCCAGTCATATATGTGGAATGATTTGTATTTTTAATCTTAAAACAGATAATAGAAATGATATGCTTGTCAATATTTATCCCTGAGTGAAACTTCAAAATTTTGAGGACCAGTAAAGAATCACAGAACACATTGGGCAAATTAACTATGCCAGGTATACTACTCCCTCTGACCAGGGAGAAATCATGAGTACCATAACTGTTACATAGGCTGATTGCTGGCGATGATTAGAAATATGATGCAAACATATCAAAAGAAACAACAATTATCATCACTTTAACATTAGTGAGAAGCATGCCATAATTCTAATAATACTGATGATGTGTAACTGAATAGTGGTATGTGCTTTATCAATGAAGATCTATACCCCATTTATAACTTTACGTAGGTCATTTTCTGTAACTCTATCACCACTGGCAGATGTTCTGCATATACAGCTGCAACACTACAGGCTGAAATAGCATCACATAAGTCATAAAACTGTATGTAACTTCCCTTCATGTAACAGATTCATTTTATCTGATAGGTATCTTTCCTGTTTCTGCAGTTTTTATGTTTATCTTGTTATATATCAAATGAAGTCTGGACCATATGTAATACATTACATTTAGAAAATCTGGTAAAGCACAGCCACCTCTTGCATTTCCTGCCTCAGCTGCAAACAATCTTGTAAAAATTAGATTTTATATTCACATTTGCAGATTTTTCCAACTCTCAACCAAACTGTAACCTTCCTACTTACATCCCAAAAACTAATATAGATGCAAAATAAATATTTTCAGTGTCTTCTCTTTATATCCGCAAATGTATGATGTCACATGCTATGTAATCATTACTCTACAGGATAAAGCACATTTACTTCGAAGTATACAGAACTAGAATAATTTTGTCCACATTTTACAAAGCCAATAAATGGGATATTGGGGGGGGGGGGGGGAGGAAAATTTTTTCTTTAAGTTTTTATACCTTGATTGCATTTTCTGTTAGATAATTCACAATCTTATCACATATGACAATGATGTTGGATGAAAGTAGGATTGACAATTCTAAAGAATTACTAACCATTTACACCAGATTGTTTGGTTAAAATAGTACTTTATTTAGCACTGCCATTACTTCATCTGTGTCGAAACTGCAGTACTTATTTTAATCAAACAGCTTATGGAAATATTTGTTCCTTTGAACTTGTCGAGGCTGTGGTGCCTCTAATTACTTCAACATCAGTCATTAGTCATTTCTTAAATTTTTAATTAGTCCAAAATACAGGTTCCAACTGGGTCATTCCATGTCAAGTCACCCAGTCCTTGACACCAACCATGTCAGATTTTGAAGAAACTTGGTACAATTACTTCTTTTAATATCCTGAAAGCACTTGTAAAATTTTTTTGCTCTATCTCTTATAGTTTTTTTTAATAAATTTTTAAAGTTTTCGATTTGGCGTTGTTTCAGCAGTCTGAAATCGTAACTTAAACACGTCCTCACAACAACAAAAAATTGTATATTAAAGAATACTCAAGATATCAGTATGAAATTTTGGAATAAGTTTGTGTATTATATCTAAATGTTAAAAAAAATACTATAAAGATATATTAAAATCTTCCAAATGAAAGAAAATTTACAAGTTTTTTATTTTTTAGCTAACAGATGTTTAGTTTTACAAAAACTGTGATATCTAGAGGCTCAGACCTGATAGAAAGCTCAGATTTGTTTTAAAACACTCTTAATTGTATAGGCTATTAGATAAAAGAAAAATTATGTTGGCTTTTTAACATGTTTAATAGTTATCTAATTTATAAAATAATATTAATTATATTTAAAAAATAAAAAAGGTACCAAGTGACTTAGACAACAATAATAAGTTTTTGTCTTCTTGGAGTAACAATGTACGCTTGGATTTTGTTTTGTTACTCCTGTGTTTTGAAGTAAAAAATTATTACAGAGTTAAATAGTGCTTGGATAGTATTTTATTAATGTAAGCGTAGGTTTCCGCGGCCGTTGTCATCGTCAATAAAATTCTTCAGGGTATCAGACCGCATCGTCATAATTTAAAATGCGCCAACATTTCGGCCAGCTTTGCAGCTAGCCTTCATCAGGGCCTTACATTAAACTGCTAAATGAAACTCACTTGGTTCCTTAAATAGCTGCACGAGAAAACCGTGTCGTTACTTGATTGGCTGTAAAAGGAGGAGGAGGAGGGGTGAAAGGTATGCTTTATTAGTGTTTCCTTTATTATCTGTCATTGGCTGAAATAGCTGTTTTCTATTGGTCTTTATACTAATCCACCCCATTGGAGGAGACGGACGAATAGCGAACAGGCGATGGCTGTGACGTCACACTGTTTACATGCTGTCCAGAAGCCGGCTGCGGCGTGCCATTGCTTAGCAGGGCTATGGAGCAGCGGCAGAGCCGTGGCGGCCCATGCAGACACGCGGAGAGCCCCAGTAGTGGTCGCGAGCACACAAAGCAATGGCACGCCGCAGCCGGCTTCTGGACAGCATGTAAACAGTGTGACATCACAGCCATCACCTGTTCGCTATTCGTCCGTCTCCTCCAATGGGGTGGATTAATACAAAGACCAATAGAAAACAGCTATTTCAGCCAATGACAGATAATAAAGGAAACACCAATAAAGCATACCTTTCACCCCTCCTCCTCCTCCTCCTTTTACAGCCAATCAAGTAACGACACGGTTTTCTCGTGCAGCTATTTAAGGAACCAAGTGAGTTTCATTTAGCAGTTTAACGTAAGGCCCTGATGAAGGCTAGCTGGCCGAAACGTTGGCGCATTTTAAATTATGACGATGCGGTCTGATACCCTGAAGAATTTTATTGAAGCATTTTATTAAGTTTATTTGAACTTTCAGTAAGTACTGTTACTTAGTTTATAGAAATTCTTTTCCAATATCCTATAAAAGTAACCAGAACAGTAATCAGACCAAAAGTGAAATCAGTATGTCAGATATTCAAACCTGTAGCGTAGGGTTATTTAAAAAATCTTACTGTTTCCAAACAACCTACACACCTTCAAAAAAGTTACAACCGGTATCTGAATTGAGTGAGGAAGAAAAAGATTTGATCCACTTACGATCTGGAATTAATCTGTGTGAATTTAAGAATATATGTTCGCACCACAGCTACTACTTTTTAAATGTTTTTGAAAAGTATCAAACAACACAAAAAACACACAAAAAGCCCATCAAAAAATCATTGAGAAGAGTACGCTTGGATCTTTCTAAACAATTACTGACAAAAAATATTAGCATAAAACCTGGACAAAAGCTTTGCTCAACATGCCGTAACTTTTATGAGGAAAAATTAAGAGTTGAAGTCAATGAAAGTGAAACAGATGATGAAGTCATGGTTGAATTAGAATCATTGGAATCCAGAAATGAATCCCTCATACAAACAAACATTGCTCTTGATAATTTAGGTTTAACACCGATAAAGCTTCATGGCTTGTCAGAACAAAGTAAAGGGTCTTATTTTAAAAGGAAGATTAGCAGTATTGAAAGGCTGCAAAAAAGGTGGTTTCAAAAGCATTAAAATATGATGCACCAAGTTCTGATGATGACGAAGAAGATACAAGTGTGGTTGAGAAAGCAAAGGATTTTGATGTAATCATTTCTCTTATGAAAGAGAAGATTTCATCTGTTGGGAGGTCTAGAAAAATCCAGATTCTGACCTTGGCTCCAGATTCTTGGAGTCGAAATAAAGTGATGAAAGAATTTAATGTAAGTGAGTACATGGTCCGACAAGCTAGAAAGCTAAATTCTGAAAAGGGTATTTTGGAAACTCCTGGTCCAAAAAAAGGTAAAACTCTTTCTGAAAATACAGTAAGACTTGTAACAGATTTTTATGAAAAGGATGAAAGTTCCAGAATGCTACCTGGAACAAAAGACAAAGTAAGTGTTCAAAAAAATGTGTACATGCAAAAAAGACTCATTTTGTGTAACTTGAGAACTCTATTATTCTTTCTAATGGGAGAATCCCGAGGTAGAAGTAGAATTTTCAAAATTTTATTTCTTGAGACCTAAATGGTGTATCCTTGCTGGTGCTGCAGGCACACACACTGTATGTGTATGCAGTATCCACCAGAATGTTAAACTATTACTGGATGCTGTGAAAATTGAAGAATCTTATAAAGACCTAATTAAGATGCTTGTGTGCAACACGGAAAACCAAAACTGCATGCTACATCATTGCGACAGCTGTCCTGCAAATACTGCACTAACTGATTACTTAACTGAAAAACTAAGTGAAGATTATGATTTAGAAGAAGAAATTGTAATCAGTCAGTGGGTTAACACAGACAGGGCAGAAATGATCAAACAGTCTATCAGTGTTGAAGACTACATTTCTTTATTGGTTAGGTCATTGGAAAAGCTCACCCCGCACTCGTTTATAGCAAAATCCCAATCAGCAACCTTTAAAAGATTGAAAGAAGGCCCACCACCCAAAACAGCAATTATTGTGATGGATTTCAGTGAAAATTATTCCTTTGTTATACGAAATGAGATCCAAAGTTACCACTGGAATAGAGGTGATTGTACTCTACACCCAGTTGGAGTTTTTCTAAGAAATGAGGAAAACAATGATTTTGTTTCCAACCACTGTTTTATTAGTGATGACCAAGAACATGACACTGGTTTTGTTAACTTTGTACAAAAAGAAATTACAAAGTGGCTGTCATTACATCATACTGACATTGACTCGGTTCACTACTTTACAGATGGTTGTGCTGGGCAGTACAAAAATAGAAACAGTTTTAAAAATTTGAACACTTGAGAGACTTTAATTTGAAGGCCCATCACTCTTTTTTTGCAACAAGTCATGGGAAGTCAATTTGCGATGGCCTAGGAGGAACTATTAAAAGAATTTTAAGGAGAGCCAGTCTACAGCTTTTAGATGAAGAACAAATAATGACAGCAATCAATATGTACAAGTTTTGTGAAAAAATATTGAAAAACATTCATTTTCACTTTATTGACAAAAAAGAAGCCGATTTGCTACGGTTAAAACTAGAAAAATGTTTTTCAGCAACCCGAACCAATCCTGGAGCAAGAAGTTTTCATAACTTTAAACCACTTCCAACAATCAATCTTGAAATTAGAAGGACTACAGATAGTGTAAAACCCTCCTTAGTCTTTTCTTTCCATTCTTCTTCTGATTGGGTTCGTGTTGAACCATCCATAAATAGCTATGTGGCTGCAAATTATGATGGTAACTGGTACTTTGGACTGGTAAAAACAATATTCAATGATGAAGAAGATGCAGAAATTCTATTTCTACATCCTTCAGGACCAGCTGCATCATTTTATTAGCGTGAAAGAGAAGATTCTTGCATACTGCCTTTGGAGCACGTAGTCTGTGTAGTAGACGCACCTCAATCAAGCGGCACTGGAAGAATGTATTACTTCAAAAAAGACTGTATCAAAAGAACTGAAAGCTCTTGGATGAAGTGGAAAAACAGTTTGAATCAGCATTAATGTTTATTAAAGAGACAAAATACTCAAAAAATTCAATGTTTCAAGCAATCAGTTGGGTTATACATAAGTGTCGTAAGTACACTATCTTTGTACATAATTCTAATGTGATCTACTATAATTAATAAACATGTCACAAAGCCATCATTATTTTTGTTTTATCAAGTAGCCTATATGTTTAACAGTAAATTAAAACAAATTTGAGCATTCTATCAGGTCTGAGACTGTTATTGCAATTCTTATAAAACAAAACATCCGTTAAAAAAATAAAAGAAAAAAATACATGTATATTTTTTTCATAGAAAACATTAATATATTTTAATAGTATCATTTTTATCTTGAAATATGTATAATAAATAAACTTGCTGCAAAAATTCATAATGTTATCTAAAAGAGTTTTTAAGATAAGCAATTTTAAAGTTTTGAATACAAATTAAATTTACCATTTCCGAAGGTTCAGAAAACGCAAAACATAAAAACTTTAAAAAATTATTTAAAAAAACCTATAAGAGATACAGAAAAAAAAAAAATTGCAGGTGTTGTCAGGATGGTATAAGAACCATTCGAGCCAAATTTCATGAAAATCTAAGGTGGTGAGTGTAAAATTTATTTATTATTGGGTGATTTGATATGGAATGACCCAACTCTCTCCAACAATTCGTGTCATGGTTCTTAAACATTCATATTATGAATCAGTATGGGAAAACAACGGACAGAAGTATGTAATAACTGTACATAACAGGGATAAAACTGGCCAATGAGACATATTCATTAATGTTTCCTTTGATGCTTTACTTTAAAATGGATTTTGCATTATAAATATCTATTCCTATGGTAATGTGTTTGTGCATCCTAAGATAGTTATCTGTGAAACTGAGCTTCAGTGCAGCTATACACTCTGAGGTCACAAATTACAGCTTAGTCTGTAGTCCATAAATAAGTGTGTGTGTGTGTGTGTGTGTGTGTGAGAGAGAGAGAGAGAGAGAGAGAGAGAGAGGAGAGGGTGGGAGGCAGATGCATATGGTTGGTTGACATGATTCTAGAATAAAACCTGTAATATGCAACAGAGAGTACACTTTAAAAAGATCTCCTGTCATCTGGACTCAAGTACAGATCTTTGGCTTTAACAGGAAATGCTCAAACCAGCTGGGCCTTAAAGTGCAGATTTGTCTCCATATCTCGCAGACTGGTTTAGGCCTAATTTGCCATGAAGTTCCAATACCCAATTGCATGCTACATACTGACTCCAAACAACTTACCAGTTCATAAACGTCAATTTTTCATGAGGATGTGATGTTGAAGATCCAGTATTCTGGAACAGAAGAACAGTAGTTATAGATAAGACGGTATGTGAATCTCAGTTACAGAAATTATACACAGCAGTACACCATTGAGTTTGCATTGTTCAGTGGATAACATGAAACAAACCAATGGTAGTCTTTCCTCACAGTAACATCTGAGCCTTTAAACACGTCTCAAGTTAGAATCAGACATCAGGCAAGTTTTATTTCGAAAATGTATGTAGTTCTTAGTGAGCCTAGGGGAGGTTGACACTTTGTGCGCCATCGTTCTTCAATTAAGCAGTTATCGAATCAGAAGCTTTCAAAATATTTGGAGAGTCCTACACAGTTAAAGGAATACCAAATTATTGGACTGTGCACCAGCAGCATCTCAAAATGTTTAACACGTAAAAGAAGAAGTTGTGGTTATTTGTGAACTGACCGAAGTGTTTCACAGAGTGGGAATGTTTACAGACAATTCAAAACAATGTGTCAACGTCAGCCAGTAATTTATGAGACAGGTGACGGCTGTTGTAGTATCAAACGACTGCAGGAATTATGGGCAATGTACTTTTGCACCCTCTGTAGTGCAATGCGGTATGAATACGCAACTATTATACTTTATTTCTGAAGACGCCCGAATGCGCAAGGTGAGGTTAGCAGCATGTAAACAAAAATAACCAACAACTTACTTGGATTACAGCGGGATAAATCTTACCTAACTAGTTACAATGAGGTTTGTCACAAATAGGTTAGCACTTAAAATTTAATTGTACTGTCATAATCACTTTTAAAGATACAAAATACGCTATACAATCAAAATTCACGATCACACTTCAAGCGTCCAAAGTCAGAAGTGCCAACTTTCTCTTTGTGTATCCAGTGCCAGCACAGGCACCACCGGCATAAAACAAAAGCTCTGATAAAGAAAGAATATTTGTATCATTTAGTATTTCATACTCTTCACATGTATTTAATAAGTCAAAGGCACACAAATTGATCATAAACGAACAACGTAAGAACGAAATATGTATATCGCAAAAGGGGAATGTAAGCGGGCATTATGTTACGAGGAACAAGTTTCAGTCCATGATATGGGCTACTGCTGCCCCGTAAATTGTATATGAATTGAAGTTTTTGTAAGAAAAGTGTTGCGACTTGGAAATTTACTTTTATATCGAACTTGACGTCTTGTTACGGCATATGTTGGCACTCATCCAAAACAATATGGCTGCGTTGAACGGTTGAGAATAATTTGCAAGGAGAAAAATATCGTTGCAGTTTGCAATTTTCATGGATATCCTTTGATAGGTAAAGATAAGTTTCTATTGTATGTAGTCTATTAACGGGGTGAAACCTAGTACGGTATTTTCCATGATGAATATTTCCGTATGGAAAGAATGCTGTCGCTGATGTTCCTCCGGCATAATGAATAAGGTCTGTAAAATTTAGGTTTTTTAAGCAAAAATACAAATTCTGCTACGATAGACATTAGCGACTTTTGATAAAAACCCCGATAGAGTCAGTGTGTGCTTTGACGGATGCTGCATTGTCCGGGATTGTAGGTCAAAGAATGTGGAACTTCAGCATTGAAAATGCTTTCCCAAGTGCAACACTGCTGAAAATAGCTCTTGCATACTTAAAGGAACACCAGTAAAAAATCGGTGAATTGATTTGATCATTGGCGCACTACGTGGAACAACCAAATTAGAATAAAAGTTGTTTATTTCATAAGGACTACCGTGTGACCCACTAGTGATCGGTACCGAATTGTAAATAATGATGTATTCGTCTCATAACGTACTGTTTTTAATTATGTGATTTCGCTACAAGAGACATGTCAGAAGTAGTGAGGTAATGTATATTCATAAAATTATAGTTAATGAAATGAGCAGTATTTCACGTTTAATACTTTTTCCTTGAGACAGAAAAGTTATATTTTCGTAATGTTAATGATCAATGATACTTAGTCTTTCATGAACTATTCCAATGAGTGATGCCATTTTTATATCAGAGGCTCACGTAGCTGCTTCTTCAGTAAATCTATAATTTTAGACTTTTGAAGATTTTCATTCTCATATATTGGGATGTATGCTAAAATATCTTGATGAACAGGAGGCATAACATCATTATTTCTTGTAGTCTGAGAATGATTTTTCATATAGAAGTAGTTTTATGTCGTATAATGCATTACTGTAAGGCATGAACCAGTAGTAATTTCCTTATGAATTTTTCGGTTGTATGTAATATCATTTATATAGATGCATTTAGAAAGCTGTATTTTTTTGAGATCAGTGAACTACTTTGAAAGGACATATTGCTATAAAATGTAGAGAGATATTAATAGTGGGAGGGAGTAGACAATCCTTAATGACATTTATTAACAAACGGTATTTTCTCCTCCTCGCCTTGTCTTACCTTGTTCTGTCAAACAGGTCCTCAAAGGTTGCTTTGTTGTAGTTGGGTACCTCTAAAGTGGTATGTTTCAAGATCATGATAAGCTTAGAGTACTTAGCACATCTGTGGTGAAATGTTGCATCTTTAAAGGTCAAGCTCCAAATTGTATTTCATGGGTTTCAAATGAAACTGTCCCTCAATGGTACTGTAATGCCTAGTTGACATGGTTGCAATTACTGCACATCTGTGTGGTCTACAGTGGCAAAAATTGTGGGCAAAACTATTGTTACAGGGCATTCCAATTTTCATGATATGAAAAGTGTAGTGGGGTATATTTTTACGTTAGGTGGTAGTTCAGGGGAGTGGGAAACAGAGAAAGTTGTTGGTTTTTGGGCAGTTTCACTTTGCATGGGTGTTCGTGGGATGTTAATTATTACGCAAACAAAGTGTGAGACAACTGTTTGTGATATGAACATTGAAGACATGATGGTTTTGGAGTTACTGGCCAAAATAATCCTGTAAGAAGTAGTAAGACATCTTGAGATTTATGAAGTTCCCTTTCTGCATTTGGAAGCTTATGTAAATGTAAAGTCAATATGAAGCCATCCTGAAGAGACTTCACTAATGGCACAGCGACACATATGCGGAAGCTATCCAAAGGATGCGGAGCTAACAGTGGAAATAGAAAATGCTTGATGCTTTAGTGTTTTCTTTCCTTACAATGTCTTGAACATTGTTAAGATCTATGGATTGCTCTGGTTTGGTAGTTGAAGTAGTTTTATTGTTGAGCACCTGAGTGATCACTCCTCTTTGTCTAGCAAGAACTAAAACTATTTTTTCTCTTTCTTTTATAATTGTTTCAGACCAACTGGCCTGAACTCTGCCATTACCAATTTATGAGACACAACTTTCATTTTTGAGACAAAAATAGTGCTTTGGTACTCATAAAATGCAGAAACTAAAAAGTACACTCATGTCACCATGTAGACATTTACGAAATGAGTGTTACAATGCTGGTTTCAAGAAGTATGTTCTGCAACTTTGTGTCTTCATGCAAAATGTGCTTAACATTTCATAATCAAGCTCTTCACACAGAACAGTGTTGAAATACCTCAGTTTCTTATATGTTCAAGGAGTTTATGTTCTAACAGCATAAGTCTTTAACTTTTGCTGTACATTCTGTTGTCTTTGTGCTCGTGGCATGGACACTGGCGTTACATGGTGCAGTGGTTGACTTTATGAACTTTATTCAGGAGGGATGTGTGAGTGAGCTCTGCTTTCTGTATCCATCCTTCTATAGGTCATGAATTTGTTGATTTCATTGGTTTGTTCTGGAACAAGGTAACAAATTTCATGATTGTCAGTAGTGTTTCTTTATTTACTTGATCAAATAATAATTGTTTTGTATTTGAAAATCACAGTTGGTTTGTATTGTGTTCCAATAAAAATTCACTAGGTTGCTTGACCATTTTTAAATATTTTAATTTTTTATTTGTGATTGCCCTGTAATTGAGAAGTTCAAAACAGTTTTTAAAAAAATATTACTTTCACCTTTACTGAATGGCAGCCATTTTTGTTTGTAAGCATGCAATGATGTTTCAGTTTAGGGATGTTAGCAAAAATATGAATATCTTGACACTGGGTTAAGTTACAACATTGCAATTGAAATGATTGTTTTTGGTGTTCTCTACAACATTGTCTATATCACAAAATACCCTAAATTCAAAAATAACCAGTCAAAATGACCTCCAAAGTTTGGTATCCAAATTTTCAAAAAATCCACTTTTTAGGCCCAAAAAATAACACAAGGAGTGATTTATGAGAGTCTATATTTTTCCTATAGTTAGATATCAGACACTACTAGCCTCATATAGAGCAAGAACACAAATGTTTCCTTAATTTTTTATGAATTTTTGAAATTTGAAAATTTTCATCTTTTGTAAAATTTGGGGTTAGTTATCTCAGTTGGGATTGAATATAAAAATGATTCTTGCACAGTTTTTACACCTATATGATAGCAAGGTACTGTAAAAATTTCAACATTGATATCTGACTGTGAACAAAGATACGAGTTTTTGAAAATGAGGACCTAATTCACATTACTCTACAACTGAGCTTATGGCTATTGGCTATTCATGTGTGATATTGGCAGGATATAATCAATTATTATTGAAGTAAGGTACTGAATTATATACAAAAAGTGGAAACATCACTGAAATTATCATTTATATTATTTTGGCACACTTAAAAATAAATATTTTCAATTAACATCCTTCGAGATGACTGTTCCTAAACCTGGTGGTGAATGTTAAGAACACTTAATTCTTCAGACAGCTTCTGTGGTATAGAATAATACCTCCCAGTTGCTGTGGTAAGTTTGAGCACTGAATGTTTCCTTAAAACATTTTTCATTGGTATCCAAACTTTTGTCACTAGTAGATTTCTTGAATTATGTTCTTGGGCCAGCAGAGTGGTAAAAATGCACAAAACATCATTGTTTTCCAAACTTATTCTTTCAACCTCTGCAAGCCACCACTTCCATCATATACACAGGCCACCGTGTCATTCAACGTTAAAGACAGAGATGTAATTTTACTGACACAATGATCCTCGTAAATTTCTGTTTCTGATGTTACATAGCATCTAAGTTTTCTGCAATGCCAAGGAATTTGTGGAAATGCCTTGTTCCTTTTATTGCTATACAGTTTTCAAATCTGGTTTGAAGTGTTGTTTTCATATGCAGAACCACTTCTTTCTTGATCAGAAAATAGGTAATGCCTTTAATATTATCCTTGCAAAAGACATTCATGTCCTGCACAGTGAGAATTTGGTCTATGGTTGGTCTTTGTAGGCTGGTTTTACTTTTTCACATTTTGTTGTGCCTCCTACTCCATTAAATGCATTTTTACTGTGGCAAGACGCAGAAAAGTGCCTTTCAGACTCCAACCCAAAGTCTACTTTGTGGTTGCACAGCATTGGAAAATTCTTGTTGTTCTCATACTGACTACCAATGCCATCTGAAAAGTATATCGGCTTCTCAACCGTGGGAAAGTTTTCTTTTATGTAATTTATTGCATACTTTTGAAACATGTACAGCCAAAGTATTGTGCTCCAAGTAGTCACTTACAATGCAAATTGAAGAAATGCAAACTTCATATTTCTCATTTTTAAAGTACAGAATAAATGGATGCACTGTTGCCTGGTAATTGATTCAGTGGTACCCTTGTATTGCATCCTGAATCACAAATGTAAAATTTTCTGCAAAATCAGCTAGCACTATGCACTTCAGTTTCATGAAGTCCTTCAAAAACTTACTTTATGTTTTAGAAACATAGTGGTGACATATCAGTTTTTGTAAGTTATCAGTTAAAGATTCCAAATACTCTAACAATTCAATAACGGTTTACTTACCAGGGCATTTATTACACTAACTCGTCATGCAGTCATAACTATTAGCGTCACAGACCATTAAATAATGTAGTAACACTTTGAGTTTTGCACATGCAATCATTTGTTTGACATTTTGATGATATAAACAAACACATACGGATTGTGTACCTGAGGAACCAGCCAAAATACACCACTTAGGGTGGAGGTCACAAAATTTTGACCTTCCAGTTTTGCATTTGGAATGAGAATTTTTGAAAGCTGCATATAGTTGATTTATATTTGACAGCTTTCTACTTTGTTACTTTAACTCCATTTATAACAACTCTTTTGCTATCTTTGCAACCTGGGCACATTCTACTGTTTTCATCATCTTCAAAAAACTGCTGGATCTTCTTAATTGTTTCTTCACTTTTACCTACTCCTTTCTTCTTTCCTAAAACTGGAAGAATGCCTTGCTCTTGAACTAATTTTTCGGTTAGTTTAACCAAACAATTAGAAACGTCGAATTCATTAACTATTTTTTCTCTTGACCATGAGTCAGGGAGCAAACTTAAAATTTTAACTTTTTTCTCTTTAGACGTCACTGAACATTTAATTTTTAATTTCTCTATTAAGCTCAAACATTCAGTGTCAGATGATGCTGGTGGTAGGTTTTGTTCTTCTTTAGAAATAATGTTGGTATCTGTATTATTAGTGGTTCATGGTGTGGGTTCCTGTTGTCATGTCCTAGTTCATGAACCACGGGCAACATATGAGTGGCCAAGTAAGTGGTCCCGACAGTCGGGTTACCAGTTACTTTGGAATAAGGCTGGGCATCTCTGACATATTCTGAGTCGTGGTCACCTTTATGCTATACGGCAAAGACTACCAAATCCACCGGTTAGTCCCTCAACCGTTGGGGCTAAAACTCAATAGGACTCAGGGCAAGTAAGGCTAGCAACCTGCTTCCCTGGTACTTCAAAATATGATGCTGGCAACAATGAGAGTAAAATGCCTCGGACCTTTGGAGGTGATGGAGTCCCACCTCTAACTGACAAACCAGGGATTCTTATGATACGACTTGGCAAATAAGTGGTAATGGGATGGGGAGCTATTAATATCAATGGGGGCTGCTCTGGGAGGAAGGTAGAGCTGGCAGAGGCTGCAAGTAAGATGGGGCTGGACGTTCTAGCTGTTAGTGACATTCGGGTAAGGAGTGAGAAAGAAGAGGAGGTGGGAGAATACAAGGTCTACCTGTCAGGAGTCAAAGCAGGAGTAGCACAATGGGGTGTAGGGATTTACATCAGGGAAGAAATGGAACTCAGCATAGTTGCAATAAGGTATGTAAACGAATGACTGATGTGGATAGATTTGACAGTGTCTAGCAAGAAAATTAGGATTGTGTCAGTATATTCGCATTGTGAAGGTACAGATCAAGATAAGTTGGATAGTTTTTATGATGCACTCAGTGATGTAGTTGTTAGAGTAAAGGACAAGGACAGTGTTCTGCTCATGGGTGATTTTAATGCCAAGATTGGAAATCAAACAGAAGGGTATGAAAAGGTTATGGGTAAATTTGGAGAGAATATGGAGGCCAACAGGAACGGGAAACAACTCTCGGCTTTCTGTGCCAGTATGGGCTTAGTAATCACATATTCCTTTTTTAAACATAAGAACATTCACCGGTATGCTTGGGAAGGCAGGGGAATAGATCTGTCATTGACTATATAATAACAGATCAGGAATCCAGGAAGGCTGTGAGGGACACACATGCATTCAGGGGATTCTTTGATGGCACTGATCATTATTTAATCTGCAGTGAAATTGGTATTGTGAGGCTGAAAGTGCAGGAGGTCAGGTCCATATGTAGGAAGATAAGAGTGGAGAAACTTCAGGATAAGGAAGTCAGGCACAAGTACATAACAGTGATCTCAGTAAGGTACCAGTTAGTTGAATGTAGTCAATTACAGTCATTGGAAAAGGAATGGAGAAGGTGCAGGGACACAGTACTATAAGTGGCTAAAGAATGCTTGGAACAGTAATGTGTAAAGGTAGGATGAAGCAAACAGCTTGGTGGAATGACACAGTCAAGGCAGCCTGTAAAAGGAAAAAGAAGGGCGTATCAAAAATGACTACATATTAGAACTCAGGTAGATAGAAAAAGTTATGTTGAAGAAAGAAACAAAGCCAACCAGATAATTGCAGCATCCAAGAAGAAATCTTGGGAAGACTTTGGAAACAGGTTGGAGACTTTGGGTCAAGCTGCTGGAAAACCATTCTGGTAATGTTTCAGATTTCGATGTACAATGGGATAGGAATGATGATGGAAATAGGATCACATTTGAGGAAGTGGAGAAAATTGTCAATAGATTGCAGTGCAATAAAGCTGCTGGGGTGGATGAAATTAAGTCGGAACTCATCAAATACAGTGGAATGTCAGGTCTTAAATGGCTACACAGGATAATTGAAATGGCCTGGGAGTCGGGACAGGTTCCATCAGACTGGACAAAAGCAGTAATCACACCAATCTTTAAACATGGAAACAGAAAAGATTGTAACAACTACAGAGGTATCTCTTTAATCAGCATTGTGGGTAAAGTCTTCTCAGGTATTGTTGAAACGAAAGTGTGAGTATTAGTTGAGGACCAATTGGATGAAAATCGGTGTGGGTTTAGGCCTCTTAGAGGTTGTCAGGGCCAGATCTTTAGCTTACGGCAAATAATGGAGAAGTGTTATGAGTGGAACAGGGAATTGTATCTATGCTTTATAGATCTAGAAAAGGCATATGACTGGGTTCCTTGGAGGAAGTTATTGTCTATTCTACGAGATTATGGAATAAGAGGCAAACTTTTGCAAGCAATTAAAGGTCTTTACATGGATAGTCAGGCAGCAGTTAGAGTTGACGGTAAATTGAGTTCATGGTTCAGAGTAGTTTCAAGGGTGAGCTAAGGCTGCAACCTGTCTCCACTGTTGTTCATATTATTTATGAATTATATGTTGAAAACAATAGACTGGTTGGGTGAGATTAAGATACGTGTACATAAAATAAGCAGTCTTTCATATGCGGATGACTTAGTTGTGATGGCAGATTCGATTGAAAGTTTGCAAAGTAATATTTCAGAGCTAGATCAGAAATGTAAGGACTATGGTATGAAGATTAGCATCTCCAAAATGAAAGTAATGTCAGTGGGAAAGAGAGATAAACGGATTGAGTGCCAAATAGGAGGAACAAAGTTGGAACAGGTGGACAGTTTCAAGTACTTAGGATGCATATTCTCACAGGATGGCAACATAGTGAAAGAACTGGAAGCAAGGTGTAGCAAAGCTAATGCAGTGAGCGCTCAGCTACGATCTTCTCTCTTGTGCAAGAAGGAAGTCAGTACCAAGACTAAGTTACTTGTGCACCGTTCAATCTTTCGACCGACTTTGTTGTATGGGAGCGAAAGCTGGGTGGATTCAGGTTACCTTATCAATAAGGTTGAGGTTACGGATATGAAAGTAGCTAGGATGATTGCAGGTACTAGTAGATGGGAACAATGGCCGGAGGGTGTCCACAATGAGGAATTCAAAGAAAAACTGGGAATGAACTCTATAGATGTAGCAGTCAGGGCGAACAGGCTTAGATGGTGGGGTCATGTTACACGCATGGGAGAAGCAAGGTTACCAAAGAGACTCATGGGTTCAGCAGTAGAGGGTAGGAGGAGTCGGGGCAGACCAAGGAGAAGGTACCTGGGTTCGGTTAAGAATGATTTTGAAGTAATTGGCTTAACATCAGAAGAGGCACCAATGTTAGCACTGAATAGGGGATCATGGAGGAATTTTATAAGGGGGACTATGCTCCAGACTGAATGCTGAAAGGCATAATGTCTTAAATGATGGTGGTGGTGGTGGTGGTGGTGGTGGTGGTGGTGGTGGTGGTGGTGGTGGTGGTGGTGATGATGATGATGATCTGTATTATTGAAGCATGATTCTAAGTCTTTTCTAGTTTTGTCTGAAATTTGTTGCACCTTATTTTGAATAGCTGCTTTTCTTTTTCTGCTTCTTAATTTTATTATTTTCAAAGCAGGAGATACGTCTAACGTAGAACAAGCAAAATCCAGTATGCTAACAGCTTCCTTATTAGGAATATAAATGTCATTAACAAGGTTACACGATTCTGGTTCTGGATTCACAACAAATATTTTTGAGTAACAATATGGGCACAGGAAATTTCCAGGAATCACATTATGTTTCACTTGGGAAGCTGTTTGACTCTCACATAACAAGGACAAATGTTCAATTTTATATCCCTCAAACCGTCAGTAATAGGCTTTTTATGAACTTTAAGTAGATCACAGCACTTTCTTCTAAAAATGTGGTTGTACTTCAGGATATTTTTCTTCTCATGATACTCGCACACTGATGTTACAGAAGAAGTTACTCGAAATTTAAACATAGTTGTCTAACTTCATCGAAGTCAGTGATATTTTTCAAGTTTTTTGAAACTGAACCGTAAACTGTTTTGTGACACACTTCACTTGCTATCTGTCCAACAGAGCACTGTTCATCCATGTTATTGCATTCCTGTTAATCTCTCAAAATTAATTACAAATTACACACAGAAGAAAGCACGTAACACATTCTACACTCTCGATGAAGTATGTACATCCAATCTAACAGAGGTTTCAGATCAGACTGACTACAACAATGCCACACCCAGCAATATGTACTGCTACAATGCCACACCCAGCAATAATGTACTTCTCTATTGACAGTAAACCTAAACATAAATGGGCATTTTTATTACCATAGAATAAGAGCAAAAGCTCCTATTATTTAATATTGCATTACTGAAAATAAGTAAACTACATAAATTTTGGGTGATGGTGTTAACTAAATATATGTCACAATTAAATTTTATTACAATGAAACAATAAACCATTTAAATAGGCAACAGCTATAAGATCCAGAATGAGATTTTCACTCTGCAGCGGAGTGTACGCTGATATGAAACTTCCTGGCAGATTAAAACTGTGTGCCCGACCGAGACTCGAACTCGGGACCTTTGCCTTTCGCGGGCAAGCGCTCTACCATCTGAGCTACCGAAGCAAAAGGCAAAGGTCCCGAGTTCGAGTCTCGGTCGGGCACACAGTTTTAATCTGCCAGGAAGTTTCATATCAGCGCACACTCCGCTGCAGAGTGAAAATCTCATTCTGGAAACATCCCCCAGGCTGTGGCTAAGCCATGTCTCCGCAATATCCTTTCTTTCAGGAGTGCTAGTTCTGCAAGGTTCGCAGGAGAGCTTCTGTAAAGTCAGGAAGGTAGGAGACGAGGTACTGGCAGAAGTAAAGCTGTGAGTACCGGGCGTGAGTCGTGCTTCGGTAGCTCAGATGGTTAGAGCGCTTGCCCATGAAAGGCAAAGGTCCCGAGTTCGAGTCTCGGTCGGGCACACAGTTTTAATCTGCCAGGAAGTTTCAGCTATAAGATCAGTTGTAGAGTAATGTGAATTAGTTCCTCATTTTCAAAAATTCATATCTTTGTCCACAGTCAGATATCAATGTTGAAATTTTTACAGTACGTTGCTATCATATAGGTGTACAAACTATGCAAAAATCATATTTTTATATTCAGTCCCACCTGAGATAACAAACCCCAAATTTTACAAAAAATGAAAATTTTCAAATTTCAAAAATTCATAAAAAATCCAAGAAACATTTGTAAGTGTGCTTGCTCTATATGAGGCTAGTAGTGTATGATATCTAACTGTAGGAAAAATAGAGACTCTCATAAATCACTCGTTGTTTGTTATTTTTGGGCCTAAAAAGCAGATTTTTGAAAATTTGGATACCAAACTTTGGAGGTCATTTTGACTGGTTATTTTTGAATTTAGGGTATTTTGTGTAGTAGACAATGTTGTAGAGGACACTTTTCTAAATACAATCATGTCAATTGCAATGTTGTAACTTAACCCAGTGCAGAGATATTCAAATTTTCGCTGTTGTCTCCAGACTGAAAAATTGTTGCGCACCTGCAGATAAAATTGGCTGCCATCCAATAAAGGTGCAAGGTAAATTATTTTTAAAAAAACTGTTCTGAACTTCTCAAATATAGAACAATGTAATATAAAAAAAATATTTAAATCAACCAACCATCACTCGACCACTTCATATGGATTGACCCTTCTTCACTTTTCCACTGATCGTGTTAGTGGAGTGGTAGATGTATTCAGGTATGGGACTACATCTGAGTTATTCACTTCTATGATTCATACCTTCTACTATTCATTTCAAAACTGATTTGGCAGCTGTCTCTTATTTTTCAGTCAATGGTCTGTAAAACATAAAAAAATTAGAGCATTTGTGGACTAGTATGGTAGTAAAGCTGCCCCTCTCCTTCCACCCTCACCCCCACCCCTCAACATCTAGCTGTGGTGACACTGATCTGTAGCATAGCCCAATGTCTGTGTGAGGCTGGCAGGAGGTAATTTGTGAGAGGTGGCAAAGCTAAAATACGTGAATGTGAAATACAGATGGTGGTAGCATATTCATTTTTAGTGTGATTCAGTGTTTACGCCATATGTAACAACTTTTCCCAATTTGTGTCGTAAAAAATAAGACTGCTTGGTAAATTCAGGATACTTATTTAAATAACGCACAAGTTTCTGACAAATATTACAAGCAGATAATGCTCATATATCATACACAGACCACGAAAAACGAGCAGGAATGATCCACTGTGTAACTTTTATTCATTTTTCTACGCAGTTACCTCTAATTTGTATTTATATTTCTATGATAACTGTCATTTACAACTATTTTTACTATCATTCATTTTCAGGCACAGTTGCAGCAATAGCAGCTACATGTAGGATGACAGCAGTAATGGCAAATGGGAACTGGGATCCAGGTAATTTTGAAATTGTGGCTGTAATATGCCGTGATTACAGTAGTCATAATCACTTTTGACCACATTTTATGATAAAATTACAGCATTGTCTCGGTTGTTGGTGTCATTGGAAGAAGCAAGGCAAGTATTACCTAGTTCAGAAGAAGAATTTGGTTTCTTAAGTGGCCTGTTACAGTCGAAAGAACTTCATGCATTGGTGAAAGTGCACAACAAAATTATAAATAATGGAAAGGATGAAAAATTTCACCCTACTGTATCAAACTCAATGCAGATAGCATTGGATGTATTGGATGTTATTGCACCGAAGGCTACTTCTAATGAAGACTGCAAAAATTTGTTCATACTGTTGCAGAAACCACACATTCAGGTAACAGGTGATAGTTGCTGTTGCATGGCTTTTGTACTAGGTTGTTAACTGACGATGTGCCAGTCATAGTTCCACATTATGTTACTGATTAGTTACGTAGATGGTTATAACGCATGCATTCCCAGTTTTTTAGCGTTATGTACTGTGTTTAAAGTAATGAGAGATCTTTGGAGTCATATAAATGAAAGTGGTAACACACATTCCATAACAAAAATTGTTGGAAGAACTATGCCATTTCATTGCACATGAGTAAGAAATTTAATATAAATGTATGCCCTGAAGTGCTTCATTTTAGTATTATTACTGAAAGCATGTTGTACAAGGGACAGACAGCCACGACAAAACTATTCCACCAGGTGTGAAGATTTATGAGACAGGCGAAGTATCCTCATACTTTTAGAAGAACGTAATAATTCCAATTCCAAAAAAGGCAGCTGTGGACAGGTGTGAATATCACCAAAGCAGAAATTCATAAAGTGTGGTTGCAACCCATGATACAAATTATTTACAGAAGAATGGAAAAACTTGTAGAGACCAATGGCAGGGAAATCAGTTAGTTCCAAAGGAATGTAGGAGGCAGTATTGACCAAGGGACTTATCTTACAAGATAGGTTAAAGAAAGGCAGACCGATATTTATAGCAGTTGTAGATTTGGAGAAAGGTTTTTGGCAATGTGAAGTGTCCTACACTTTGAAATTTTTGAACATAACAGGGGTAATGTGTATGGAGGGAAGGGTTGCCTAAAACTTGTACAGAAAAGAAGGCAATCAGACAGGGTTGTAACCTGTCGTCAGTGTTACTCAGTCTGTACATTGAGCAAGCCGTGAAGGAAACCTAGCTCCATTTTGGGACAGGAGTGAAGGTTCAGGGAGCAGAAACGAAGATTTCGGGGTTTGCCAGTGACGTCGTAATTCTGTCAGACACAACAAAGTACTTGGAAGATCAGTTTAACAGAACGGATAGTGGTTTCAAATGAGGTTATAGTCTATAAGAGTGGAAAATCGAGGATGAAATGTAGCAGTGTTGCGAAAAGATAGTTGCTACTCACCATATAGCGAAGATACCGATTTGCGGACAGGCACAACATGACTGTCAGAAAATGAGCTTTCGGCCAACAAGGCCTTCATCGGAGATAGAACATACTCATACACACTCATGCAAATGCAACTCACACACACGGCCACATTCTCTAGCTGCTGAGCGTGGTCTTGAACGAAAGTGAAAGGTGGGTGATAAACATTCAGACAAGAAGAAAATAGAAACTTTTCAAATGTGGTGCTACAAAAGAATTCTCAAGATTGAATAACTAATGATGATGTCCTGAATTGAGTGGAGGAACAAGGAAATTTATGGCACAATGTTACTAAAAGGAAAAATTAGTTGATTGAACACATCCTGAAGCAACAAGAACCCATCAGTCGGGCATTGCTATAAGAGGTGTTGAAGAGTTTAGTAGAAGGTTGTCACTTACCAGTAAGTTTACATTAAATGTTCTTCCAGTAATAACTGAAAAACAAAGAATTCAAACACAACTAACAGCCAAGAACACCTGAAAGAGTGAAGTGGTGAACTTAGCTCTTTTAGTTTTTTGTATCTACATGTCTTTGTTCATGGACAACCAAAATGTAAATGCATGCAAACACTTTATGCCCTGCCATCACCTTTAAATTATTTTTTTAGCAACAGTATATGTTGTATGCAAGGAATATGTCACAAGCTCATGGACACATGAAATCAATCAAAATAACCACATCCGTCTAACCTTCAGACATTTTGTTCTTTTTCGATAGTACGTTGTTTTCATAGCCCCGTGAAACAGAGCAGTATAAAAATAACACATGTACTGACCTGTGTGTGTGTGTGTGTGTGTGTGTGTGTGTGTGTGTGTGTGTGTGTGTGTGTGTGTGTGTGTGTGTGAGAGAGAGAGAGAGAGAGAGAGAGGGGATGGGGGGGGGGGGGGGTGCTGGAGTTGCTTTGTACTGCTGTAAATTGAGATCCTGTAGAAGGAGCTCAAAACTGGGAAAATTTTGTATCCATTCAACTCTTAAGACACATCTTGCAAAATTTAAAAAAAAAAAAAACACTTCCAGAGGTGACCAGCAAAAATACAACATACCAATGCTCAGAAGATCAATCAACAGGAAATGCTGCCCTTTGTTTCCCAACAAACTAGAGTGTTCTTTGAAGTTTTACGCATAAAAGTTCAAAGACTGCTCTAGTTTTGCTCTAGTTTGTTGGTTTATCATGGTTGAATACCACATTGATGTAAGCAAATTGTTGCACATGCTTCTAATTTACATGTTGCATGAAAAAAAATTAATTCTCACAGTTTTTTTTAAGTTCTACACAGAATTTTTTAATTGAGTGCACTCTTCACCATAATTTACTGCTGGTGCTTTGAGCAGAGAGATGTGTGCCATGATTGGAAAAGCAAGTAGCACTGAATCCTGTGTCATTCACATAAATTTATGTTAGAATACTGTACTAGTGAATGTTCTGTTTCAAACATTATGACAGGCCTACAACAAAGTAACTTTCTCCATGGAAATCAGCATGGATTCTGAAAACCTCTGCTGTGTGAAACTTGACTCTTGCTCTTCAGATATGTTATTTGCAGTGTCATGTATAGAGAAAACAAAATTGAAATGATGTTCCTAGATTGAAAAAGCTATTGGTTTCGAACCAGAGTGATGCATTCTGAGCAAAATACGTTCATATGCTTTATTTAATCAGGTTTGACTCCTTGGCAAGCTCCAGAAAGACGGAAGTACCTGAAAATATCATATTGGCCCAAAATGCTCTAGCCAACTTCCATTAAATCACATAGCAAAATATGGCCCAGCTGCTGTTCTCACCATCCAGTCTTTAATACTACCAGCTTTTTGTGCATGAAATCTACTACACCAAATTTTATTTTTAACACAGCCTTTTACGAAGTTTTAGATGTGCACTGAAATGTAGCAGTTGTTTACGTGTGTGTGTGTGTGTGTGTGTGTGTGTGTGTGTGTGTGTGTGTGTGAGGGGTTGGGGGGGGGGGAGGTGGCATTGGTCAAATAGTAGCTAGAGGTACAAAATAACAAACTGAGACTCATGAAGTGAACAGCTTTGCCATGCTGAACATCATTTGTCACAGAGGTGAAAAGAAACAACTTTAACATAACTGATAATAGGGCATTGTTCTGACACAGGCAAAATGTCTATGCAGTCCTAGTGGTATGCCAGTGTTGGTATATTGTATTTTACAAGAAGACAGCAATTTTTAATAACAATTCACCCTCTGTTTTAAATAACTATGGAAGAAATGTGGAAATAGTATTAAGGTTTTGTGTGTTGTCAGGATTCCTTAAAGAATTAATGGATTGGTTACTTCAATGTGTCTGAGTTGAGAGTTCACCCTTTTTTAGTTAGTGATAAAACCCACCATGATTATCTGAATCGTAATGTTATAATTCTGACTGTGTGTTCATTTCTGTTCTAATAAATATGTTCATGTATAAAGTGTGACTCAGATTTTATTAAAGTAATTTTGACATCCATGATAAAACTGTTACCTAACATTTGCGTATTCTAATAGTCCCCGTTTCTTCCCCTTTCTTTAAATTTTTTTGTCAGCCACACACATGTACCTGGCAAAAAACTTTCACACTTTTTAGCTAATTTTTGTCGTATTTAAGCAATGGGAAATCCAGGATGGAATAACGACAATATTACGAAAAGGATAGTTGATCCTCACCATACAGAGGAGATGCTGAGTTGCAGGTAGGCACAACAAAAAGACTGTCAAATAAATAAGCTTTTTGCCAAAAAGGCTTTTATCGGAATTAAACACACACACATCATGACCATTGTCTGTGGCTACCGAGGCCAGACTCACTGTTATTATTGCTTACTTGTAAACTAATTATGAACTGGTCTGCCATCAACATGACAATGGCTTCACTATATGAATCAGTATTACTGGTTTCAAGGTGCACAACAGCATGATTATCAGTACCCTCGCAGAATATGAATGTATAAATTTAGCAATCTTCTTGGGTAAGCCAGTATGGCTTAGACAGCCAGAGACTGTGGTCGCGTCTGTGAATTGCATTTATTGTGTGTGTGTGTGTGTGTGTGTGTGTGTGTGTGTGTGTGTGTGTGATTTGTAATTCCAATTAAGGCCATTTTTGCCAAAAGCTTATTTATTTGACAGTCTTTTTTGTTGTGCTTATCTGTGACTCAGCATCTCAGAATGCTATATGGTGAGTACCAACTATCCTTTTCATTATATTATCTTGTCTTATTTAGTAGTTTATATCTTGACTGATACATAGTTTTATTAAAGTAAGAGGGAAGTGCATGAATGTGTATGAAGATGTGCTAGCACCCATGAGTAATTCTTAGTATTCTTTTATTATATAGATAATCAGCTGCTTTGTGTATTGTCATTGACAGACAGTTGTTAAAGTGTCTTATATCTATATCTACATCTACATATGTATATGTGGTACCATGGGCATTTATCCAAGAAGACCGCTAAAATCATAGTCATATTTGGTAAGGGTGCTGATAACCATGCTGTTGAACATCTGAAAATCAGTATCAGTAACTTAATTACCGTATTGCCATGACAATGACAAACCAGTTCACTATTAGTTTATAGGTAAGCAGTAATAACAACAGTGAGTGTAATGGTAGTAGCAACAGTGATGCTGAAGTGTTTCAGAAGGCATTGACAAAATCATCATGAGATGTGTTGCTGACAGGAATGGAAACCAGTTCCTATAGGCACAAGTTAACAAGTGTGTGCCATTTGACGCAGCTCTGTTTTTAAAGTGGATGATGCAAGGGGTACTTGCCTGCCTGTCCGCCCCTGTTCACTTCCTCATGGGCATATCACAGCTTATGCTACACATTTCTGCTTATAACACCAATGATATTCCACTAGAAGTAGTGTGTGAGAAGATGAAAATGATTGAGCATTGTTCAGTAGTGTATGCTTATAAAATTAATGTACAAATAAAATTTAAAGGTGTAGATGGTCAAATGAGAAATACTTCTGGCCACAAACTAAAAACAAACTATAGCAATACTATTAGTAAATGGAAACTTCTGATCAAATTGCCGCCTACATTGTCAGAAAAAAGTTGGCATTCTGCCAGTACTACAGACTTCAGTAAGATTCTTGCAAAGGTCTTACGCAAATACACTGTATAAGAAACACAAATGTAACTACATCAACAGCAAAAGTATTAAATACACCAGCAGAAATAACCAACATTTGAAAATATATGTTTAGATAAAAAAAAATTACTCACCTAATGGTGGTAGGTCAAAATGCATGTGAAAGATACAGAAATGCTCAATCTTTCGGAGCCAGTAGTATATATAGTAACTCTTTCCATTGTAGCAATTTGCTGCTATAGTTCTGGATTTTTCCTTGCATTCATTAGAGCATTTAGATAATAGTGTGTTCTTAGAGCAACAGTTAAAAGTAGTAGAGTGCCAACATTAAAAAAAAACCACTTCACTTCTTTAAAGAGCTACTTATTACTTGTACTTCTTAATGTTAAGTTTAAAATTAATTTCACTGTTATAATTGTGAACTAGAAAATAATATTGTGCAATGAAAACTATAGATTGGTGATTAGATTAAGACATTAGCTTCACTACATGATTAGCTTTAACACATTAATTCTAATCTCTTGTAATATTTTGATGATGATAAATAAATTACAAATTCAAAGTTATTTTTGACTTTGTTACTTATTAGCCTCACATCATTTTTCTTATTGACAGCTTGACATTTGTATGTACTTTGTACCCTTAGTTCGCATGCATGGTTTGTTCACCACTTATACTATTTAAGATTTTTTTCTCAATAACCCATATCAGCATGATGTATTACTTGCCCACAATATTATAGCACTTGGTGTCCAGTGGCCTTTTTGGTAACACGCAGTGATGTTAGAGTAAACAAGTACTGTGGTGACAAAGGAAAACACATCACACTGTTAATGATTCAAGACAGTTGTGCATATACTGTCAAGTGGTTCACCATGTCCTCATGACACACCACGATAAAAACTCGTGATAGCCAATCGAAGCGTCCTCACTCCCTGGTGCAGTAATATTGTGGTCGACTAATACCATTTGTCTTTATGATGATAATACAATTGTGAGACATTTAATAAAAATTAAATTTGTTTACATTTTGAATGTGTTACTTGAAGGTACTTCATTAAAGATGCAGGTGTTTGTAATGAAATTTTATTGTTTCTCATGTTGTGTATTGATTCAGGATGAACAATTTGTCATCTATGGAGATGTATTCACCTTGTACTCCCTCAACACCCTCAGCGATTCACCTATAACTGTGTACAAGTTCGTGTTACTAAGTGGTGAAATAACTGATTTCATTGTTGTCCACTGAAGTGAAGTGAAACATTGCTCCAGATGAAAGTACTGTTACATAATTTGGCACTATTTTGTATTTTTTAGTATGTGGGATGGGGTTTAATATCCTAAAAAAAGCTCCGAGTAATTGCCATTGTTATGAACATGTAAAGTTTTGTTAGCAAATTAACTTAAGAGAACTCTGTTTGTCAGTAAGTGTTCTGCTTACTGCAATACATAGTATATAGGACAACTCTAGTGGAAAATCAGTTTCATAGCTTATCAGTTAAACCAGGTATTGTAGGGGTTCCATCAAGTTGATATTATTTAGGAATTTGTATTAGACTATAAAAAATAATTAGAAAATTTATTGTTGTAACAACGATGTAATAATGGAATGTAGTTGAATTATGTCTGGTGATGCTGAGGGAATTAGATTAGGAAATGAGACGCTTAAAGTAGTAAGTGAGTTTTGCTATTTTGGGAGCAAAATAACTGATAATGGTCGAAGTAGAGAGGATATAAAATGTAGACTGGCAATGGCAAGGAAAGCGTTTCTGAAGAAGAGAAATTTGTTAACATTGAGTATAGATTTAAGTGTCAGGAAGTCGTTTCTGAAAGTATTTGTGTGGAATGTAGCCATGCATGGAAGTGAAACATGGACGATAAATAGTTTGGACAAGAAGAGAATAGAAGCTTTTGAAATGTGGTGCTACAGAAGAATGCTGAAGATTAGATGGGTAGATCACATAACTAATGAGGAGGTATTGAATAGAATTGGGGAAAAGAGGAGTTTGTGGCACAACTTGACTAGAAGAAGGGACCGGTTGGTAGGACCTGTTCTGAGGCATCAAGGGATCACAAATTTAGCATTGGAGGGCAGTGTGGAGGCTAAAAATCGTAGAGGGAGACCAAGAGGTGAATACACTAAGCAGATTGAGAAGGATGTAGGTTGCAGTAGGTACTGAGAGATGAAGAAGCTTGCACAGGATAGAGTAGCACGGAGAGCTGCATTGAACCAGTCTCAGGACTGAAAACAACAACAACAACAACACAAATGATATCACTTCACTGCTGATATTGTTGAAGTAGGATTCTGTGAAAATGTTTTCAGACAAGAGAAACGGAACATGTACAATGAAAGGCCGCACAAATGGACACAGGTTTATTTTGACTAGCAGAATAGCATCATGGATATACTGAAAAAACTGTGCTGAAAGGTGGTAAAGGATAGATGCTGTCTATCTTGAAAAGTGTGCTTACAAAGTTTCAAGAATCAGAATTAAGTACGCCCCGCTACATATTGTTCCCATAGGGATTATGAATTACATTGGACACAGAGACATTTAGACAGTAACTCTTCTTGTGCTCCATAAGTGAAGAATGAGAAGAAACGCTAATACCCTGTGAGCCCCAAAAGTTTCAAGACTGGATTAATTGAGAGAGAGAGAGAGAGAGAGAGAGAGAGAGAGAGAGAGAGAAGAGAGCAAGCTAAAATGGTCGTTTTAATGCTTCAGTTGTTCTTCATAGCCTCCCCCACTGGACTACAATGCTTAGAGTATTGATATGACCATGCGAAACTGTCAGAAATGTTCTCCTTCTTGATGTTGTTCAGCTCACACATCACATTGGCAGGTATATCTGTTATGTCATCGAAGTGTTGACCCTTTATGTGAATTTCTCCACTTCGTCATTTTGTAATAGGTTTGCATTGACAACATCAAGTCCCATTGACAATGCAGAGTTTTTCCATAAAAGAATTGTCCGTGATTTGCATTTCAATCAAGTTATGGCAGGTGTCCATGCATCAATGCTTTTTTCAGAAGTAAAGGTGTATGGGACAAACATTGCACACAGTTTTCTCATCTTCAAAACCTTTTGGATATTAAACACGATTTAAAGATGTTACTCCATTACAGTGTGTGACACAACAATGTTGACGTACTACAGCTTCAAGAACACTACTTAAAACTGCCTGTTCACAACTGACTGGTAGATTGCATGTCTCCTGTGTACAGGTCTTTGTTCAAACCTCCACTGTAGTTATTGTGTTGATGTTGCTTATACACCAGGAATAAAATCAGTCCTGGAACTTATTTGGATATTGGATGTGCATGGTACAGTTGGTGTGCACTTCACAGTTATTTGCAAAGTATGGGTGTAGATGCAGAATAACATTACTTCAGCATTAAATATGCTTCAGATAGTTTCAGACCCTTTTATTTCTAGAAAAATTAAAAGAATTAGATTAGCACTGCCAGCATGCTTCAGTTGAGCTTTTGTTACAATAGAAATCGAAGCTGTTGACACATTACAATGCTCATGACAGTGACTATTTTGCAACTTAGGTGCTATGGTGGGTATTTGACACATTTTTATACACAACTTTTTTCCAAAATTTCAGTACCAGTGTAGTAGAGCAGCAAAGAAAATATGAGAATTACGGAAAACCTGTTCCAGAGTGGGCTCTCTTCACGTAACTCTAAAGAAAATTCTTCTCACTTATTAATACATTATTATCACTATATATTTACCATTCATCTGGTACATACACCTGTATCTATTTGTAAGTTACTGTAGGAGTGTCAGGCATACTTGACATTTCATTGTCAGGAAGCTGCCTTAAAATGAAGATTACCATTAAAAGCTTTGACTATATGCGATACATAGTCAGACTAGTCCGTGATTGTCTACTGTACACAAGATGAAACAAATGAATCACTGGTCAATTACTTTTAGTGTTCCATTCCCATTACATTATGTGTATCTGTGTTTTAGTTCTATCAAGTGGATTATTCTTTAAATTAGTGTGTTTTGTGGCAGTGTGATCATATTAGCAACATTAAAATTTAATGTGACTAATATGTGTATAAGCTTGTAAAAGATGTGAATATATGGTAGAACTACACATATCTGAAAGCTCCTGATGTTGAGAGACAGTTTTAATAGTTCCAGTTAATATTGTGCAAATGATAATAACCTTGGACAAGGGCAAACAAATATGTATAGTTGATTTGTAGACCAATGATTTGAGGTAGTTCCTACTTCTTGTATATAGGAAATGCCCTCCTGCTTTAGTTTCTGCACTAAACGGTAAGTATACTTCATAGTACTGTGAGCTGCAATACAATTTGGAGGAAGTTAAGGGAATATTTGGGTTAAAACAACATTTTATTTGATGACTGCTACACAGGGTGTTTCAGAAGTGATGGTCAATATTCAGGGATATGACAGGAACGATCATTCGAAACAAAAAAGTCAAGTAAACTTGCTCTGGAATGCATACCTTAAGAGCTATGAGCAATTGTTCATCTTCGCTACTTTGAAAAACAACTCTGCTAATGAACAAGTATTCATAACTTTTAAGGTATGCATTTTAAAGCACAAATTTACTGAACTTCTTTCCTTATTTTGATCCGTACTACCATGTACCAAGATATGGAAAGCAAAGAGCTTGCAGAAGAGGAGATTTGTTTCACAGTATCAGAGATCAAGAATTGCTCATAGCTCTTAAGGTATGCATTTTAGAGCCCATGTTTACTTGACTTTTTTGTTTTGAATGACCATTCCTGTCATATCCCTGAATATTGACCATCACGTCTGAAATACCCAGTTGATTATGGACAGTGCACTGCACATGGCACAGTGCGCAGTAGTTTGCAATTGACACTTTTAATCCTAGCAACAAATTGCTATGCTGAGCAAGACAGTTATTGTCAATGTTAGTCTTATAAGGGTTTCATTCTACAAAAAAGTAGTTAAAAAAGTTTGATATTCAAACAGCCTTAAATCTAAGTTGAGAGCAAGGTAAGTTATATTCTGTGACAAATCAGTTTTAAATTTGGTTGTGCTTGGTAAGTGAACAGTGTGTATTACAGAATTGTTTGCAACAAAATCAAGAAGAATGCATCACACATAAGAAAATCAACTTCAAGAAGACAGAGTTAATTGTTCTAAATATTGTTGTACAATTGACACTCCACATGTAGGTAGAAACAAGCAGGCATAATTCCATTCTTTTGTTATGTAGAAAGATTTGTACCACTAATTTTTCCTTTGTGTAAATAAAGGCCCAAGCCATGGATAAGTAAGTAAAAATGAAGAAATGGAGATTACTGGAACAATTGAATATACAATATGTTTAACTGAAAAGAAACTGCAGGAAGGTGGGCTTGGCTGAAACTCACTATTAGAAAGTTGTTAGCGTAATGAAGAAAGCTAGCTGTGTAAATAGTTAAATACTTAAACTTCATATGTATTGCATAGCCCTGTCCCCACCTAACTCTGGAAAGCCTGCATAACACATCTGCCATTAAAATGTTGATTGTTGACACCTAACACATTTCAGAATTTTCATCTAGTAGTGCGCAAATCAATATTGGTTTTGTAAAATATAGTCCATTAGGAAACCACTATTTAAGTTTTGATTGAGTCACCTCTTCCCCAATACGATACTTTCCTCCTGAATTTATCATTTAGTTGGATCATAATACTTTTCTGATGTTTGTGAGTTAATTCCTTTTTGCTGGGTAATCAATAAGAATAATTTCGTATGCATCCAATAAAACACTTGTCATATATCTGGCAGATGCATTTAAAATTTGGTGGTGTTCTTTATTTGAATTGCGGTTTTATTTCTACCACGAAGAGAGAAAGTAGCATCTCATACACGATAACAAATTAACCCACAAAATCATTGAGTTTTTTTAAAAATCACTGAACATTTTTTGTGTTAACTTATTTCAGACATCTCATAATATACATTTTTTGTAAAAATGTACTGTAGTGTTTATTCTGTTTCGCCTATTTCATCCATGTTTAATTGATCATCCAGTAGTATATTGTGATTTACCTGAGTGTTTTTGTCAATGTGTCCCATTTTGAGATGTCCTTTACGTGGATAGTCTTTCAGTTTACTGTCTTCTGAAGTGACACAATGTTAAGACATTGGACTTAAATTTTGGAGCTTATCCAGCCATTTCAGATGTAGGCTTCTGTAATTCCCATGCATTACTTAAAACAAATTATATATACTCTGATGGTTCCTTGGAATAAGAAGAAGAAAGCATGGTCAATTTACTTTCCCAAACCAAGCTTGTGCTGTGTCAAATGATCTTGATCTTGTCTTCAAAGGGAACTTAAACTTTAATCTTTCTTCCATCTTTCCTTACTTTCCTTTGACATCAGTTGCCTTGTTTTTAAATTTGAAGATGGAATAAACCTTCTATAAATCATCAGTAACTTACAAATGAATTTAGACAGTAAACTCTGAAAAGCAAAGTATTTAATGGCAGTGTATTTATTCCTATTTGTTCATTTGAATGAAATACACATAGCTCTTTAGGTAGCCATATAAACAGAAATACTGAGTGACAATGTTATGTAAAGAATAGATTGCTACTCACCACATGCAGAGATGTTGAGTTGCAGACAGGTACAACAAAAAGACTACTGAACACGTACAAGTTTTCGGCCAGAAGGCTTTCTTCCAAAATAGACACCCCCCCCCCCCCCCATTCCCCCAAAACACACACACATTCATGCAAATGCAGCGCTCACAACTGACCACCAAGCTGACTGCTGGGGCCAGACCGAGTGAGATAGCGCAGCAGTTAGCACTCTGGACTTGTTTGGGAGGACGACGGTTCATCTTCCATGATTTTCCTAAATTGTTTATGGCAAATGTTGAGATGGTTCTTTGAAAGTGCGTGGCTCATCTGCTTCCCCATCCTTCCTTAATCTGAGCTTGTGCTCTGTCTCCGGTGATGTTGTTGTCATTGGGATGTTTAACACTAATCTTCGTTTACTTGAACAGAAGTCTCCATGCCTTACTTATTGACATTAATATCATGATGACTGAGGTCTAATCCTCTGAATTATAAAGTGGAAAGTATAATTTAATGATATGAATATAATAGAGGGAAACATTCCACGTGGGAAAAATATATCTAAAAACAAAGATGATGTGACTTACCAAACGAAAGCGCTGGCATGTTGATAGACACACAAACAAACACACAAAATTGAAGCTTTCGCAACCAATGGTTGCTTCATCAGGAAAGAGGGAAGGAGAACGAAAGACGAAAGGATGTGGGTTTTAAGGGAGAGGGTAAGGAGTCATTCCAATCCTGGGAGTGGAAAGACTTACCTTAGGGGGACACACACACACACACACACACACACACACACACACACACACACACACACACACACACACACACTCTCTCTCTCTCTCTCTGTGTGTGTGTGTGTGTGTGTGTGTGTGTGTGTGTGTGTGTGTGTGTGAGAGAGAGAGAGAGAGAGAGAGAGAGAGAGAGAGTGAGTGAGTGTATACCTGTCCCTTTTCCCCCCTAAGGTAAGTCTTTCCACTTCCAGGATTGGAATGACTCCTTTCCCTTAAAACCCACATCCTTTCGTCTTTCCTTCTCCTTCCCTCTTTCCTGATGTAGCTACCGTTGGTTGCGAAAGCTTCAATTTTGTGTGTGTGTGTGTCTATCAACATGCCAGCGCTTTCGTTTGGTAAGTCACATCATCTTTGTTTTTTAAAGTATAATTTAATGTGTATGACTGATTACAGAAAATTTATTTTCAATTTATATTCCTAATGGTTGTGGTCAAGCGTAATGTTAAATGTTTTCATTTAAAGTGGGTGGTTTTTTTTTAAGTTTCTTTACGGGCACTATATACCATAGAGAGTGCTTCCCATCATAAACTGTTCTATGTACAGTGCTTGCTAAGCTATTCTTCTAAACTTCAACAATAGTGCTGTTACATCCCCCTTATCTGGGTTGCTGAATGTGAAATCTTTCTACTTGTTTTGATTCCCCCTTTATACTTCGGTAATCTTTGTTGCTAAATGCATTGTGCTTACTAATACCTGTGTGGACATCCTAAAAGAGGTCAGTTCTATTTGTTGCCATCAGATCTTATATATTTTAATCATGAGTGGGCTTCTGAAATATCTGTTTGAGGTAGTTTCTGGGGAAGGCATTTAGTACTGCCTCACAGAAGATCTTTTCACATCCATCATTAACATATGTGTCATGATCCCAAGAATTATTGGAGGATTAAAGTGTCCTCCAATGATGACACCATGTTTTGGGAAAATACATTCTAGGAAGATGTTTTCTCTAAAGTTTTCGGTTACATCTGGGCACTGAGTCTGATGGTAAGTAGAAAGATCCAGTTTCAAGTTTATGTGCAACCTTGATACTGAATCTTCATCAGACGCTCTTTCACGCAAGTTCGGTTTCTAGATTTGAGCTTCTTGTTTACTGCAACAAATACACTACCTCAATTTTCCATTAGCCTGTGCTTTCAGTGTGTACTTAGATTTGCCCCAGAAATTTTATTGCTGTCAATTTCAGAATTGAGCCAGCTGTCTGTGCTTCATATTATGTGAGTTCCGCTGCTTTTTAGGAGTGTTTCAAACTTTGGCACTTTGCTGCAAATTCTAGCGTCATCTGTGGGTGCAATGATTTGGATCTTACACTAAAATGAGCTCTTCTACAGCTATCATTATCTAGACTAGATACTCACCCAGTAGAGGAGAAAAAATTCCTTGCTTGCACTTCATGTGCACTCCGCTACTGTGTATCAGGTTTTGATGTGTAGTTCATACCTCACCTACTTAGGTGAACCCTACAGTTCTCCACTCTGTAGCACATATCTAGGAAGTTGCAACATAGTGTGACACAAAACTAAGTCCCTGGTTCAAGTGTTCCATCTGACTGGGAACCAGGACAAGATGGAGTATGGAATTGTGGGGACTATGCTGCAGATTATAAGCTTTGTTGAAATTCTGTGAGCAAAGCTGGTCTTAAACACCTCCTCTGCCAGTCACTTTAATGATCAGAATATGGCCTCAGAGCCCAGAGGACAGGCATCATTTGTTCCAATGTACAGCAATTCTGCACTTGGTTGCACCCTGTTTCTTCAGTGGCTGCCAGAACAGCCTCAACAACATGTTAACTTCTGGATCGGGAATGTTACAAAGATGAGTTGTCTTTATGAACAGTGATTAACACGAACAAAAGATTTCTTTTGTAATAAGAGTAAAACATGGGATAAAATTTGCCAGTTCCTTGATGCTATTTGTAAACTGAGAATGTTAAGAGACTCAGTGTCTCTAAACTTTAGAGTTTTTGAGGTTGTGATCACAAACAAACTTGAAAATAGCTGAAATTTATTACAAATGCTGTCAATATACACTGCTCATGAAAGAGTAAACAAAATCTAACAGAATAATACAGTAGGTGCTGAACACACAATTATGACATAGTGTCTACTTTGTAAGTGCTATATTTTTATTGTGATTGTACAATTTCAAACATGTCCTTCACACTAACAGGTCAGTGACTAGAAATCATCTTCTTTCCATTTCACTTCAGTGACCAACATTATATGTAGATTGAGCCTTACATGTTTTCCTTTTTCATATTTTCCAGCTACACTACCACACTCAAACTTTGGGCTCTTTATGCTTAATCTTGTAGAATGTTACCCTGTTGTTGGTTATTCAACCTTTTTCTCATGGTCACCTCCTCCTTGGCAGACCTTAATATTAAGATATATGTCTACCCTCCTATATAAAAGACACCAACAACAATTTCCTCCACCAATCTCCCCCCCCCCCCCCCTATAATTCCTGTTCTTTTTACAGTCAGTGCACTGCTTGACACTGTCTATGCCACCTCCCATTATGTTTTAAATACTCATGGCCTTGCTGCCATTGAACACTACCTTTGCCAACACCTGACTGCCTCCAAACCTACAACTTCCTTCTTGGTCACCATGTCGGACTATATCTGCTCACACAATTACTTCCCAAATGGGTTTGCCCATGGCACCATTCAGTGCTAACCTAGTCAAGAGCCATTTAGAGGAATCCTTACTAACCACCCAGAATCCCAAACCCCTCAACTGGGTCAGATGTATTGATGACATCTTCGTGATCTGAACCAAGGCTGAGGACACCATACTAACTTTCCTCCAGAACCTTAACATCTTCTCCCCCATTTGCTTCACCTGGTCGTCCTGAGCTGAGCAAGTCACATTCTTCGATGTCGATCTCCATCTTCAAGAAGGCTGCATCAGAACTTCCGTTCACATCAAACCTACCAGTCACGAATGATACCTGTGCATTGACAGCTGCCACCCATTCCGTACTTAGAAGTTCCTTCCATACAGCGTAGGCACACATGGTCATTGCATCTGTAGTGACCAGCAGACCCTCTCTAAATATGCCAAGGGTATCATTGAGGTCTTCACTGACTGAAATTATCTCCCATCCTTTTACAGGAACAGATCTCCAATGCCTTGTCTCCCCAGTCACCTACCATCCTCCACATACCCACTGAAAGACCACCAAGGAGGTGTTGTAACCTAAAACCACCAAGGTCTAGAGCAACCTATGCAGTGTCCTTTTGTGTCCCTATCCCATTCCTGCTCCCAACCCCTTTCCTCATGGCTATATCCCTGCAATAGATGTAGATGCAAGACCTGTCCCTTACATTTCCTGCTACCTCCTACTCCAATTTTGGCATGGGCATCCCCTAGCCCATCAAAAGCAGAGCTAACTGTGAAAGCAGCCATGTAATCTACAAATTTAGCTGTAACCTCTGTACTATATTTTACGTGGGTATGACAACTATGCAGCTGTATGCCCACACCACATGAATGGCCAGCGACGTCCGTGGCCAAGAGACAGGTGGACCACCCAGTTGCTGAGCATGCCAACCAACACTGTGCTTCACTTTAACAACTGCTTCAAAGTCTGACATCTGGATTCTTTCCCACAAAGAACAGCTTTTTTTGAATTACACAGATTGGAATTCTCCTTGCGATGTATGTTTCATTTCCGTAAGCCCCTGGCCTCATCTTTTGCTAGTTCCTGTCCTCACCCTGCCAACCCTCTTCCCCACACACTCATTCCTGTACTACATACATCTTCTACCCCCCAACACAGCTACACTATGTGATCAGAAGTATCCAGACACGTGGCTGGAAATGACGTACAAGTTTGTGGTGCCCTCCATCGGTAATGCTGGAATTCAATATGGTGTTGGCCGACCCTTAGCCTTGATGACAAGTTCCACTCTTGCAGGCTTACATTCAGTCAGGTGCTGGAAGATTTCTTGGCAAATGGCAGTCCATTCTTCACGGTGCTGCACTAAGGAGAGGTATCGATGTCGGTCGGTGAGGCCTGGCACAAAGTCGGCTATCCAAAACATCCCAACGTTGTTCTATGGGATTCAGGTCAGGATTCTGTACAGGCCAATCCATTACAGGGATGTGATTGTCATGTAACCACTCTGCCACAAGCCGTGCATTGTGAACAGGTGCTCAATTGTGTTGAAAGATGCAATTGCCGTCCCCGAATTGCTCTTCAACAGTGAGAAGCAACAAGGTGCTTAAAACGTCAGTGTAGGCCTGTGCTGTGATAGTGCCATGCAAAACAACAAGGGGTGCAAGCCCCCTCCATGAAAAACACGACCACACCGTAACACCACTGCCTCCAAATTTTACTGTTGGCAATACACACGCTGGCAGAAAACATTCACCAGGCATTCGCCATACCCACACCCTGCAGTTGAATTGCAACATTATGTACTGTGATTCATCACTCCACGTAACGTTTTTCCACTGTTCAATCGCCCAATGTTTAGGCTCCTTACGCCAAGCGAGGCATCATTTGGCCATTTACCAGCGTAATGTGTGGCGTATGAACAGCTGCTGAACCATGTAATCAAAGTTTTCTCACCTCCCAGCTAACTGTCATAGTACTTGCAGTGGATCCTGAAGCAGTTTGGAATTCCTGTGTGACGTTCTGGGTAGATGTCTGCCTATTACATATCACATCGGAAACGGTGGAGCTAGGGATATTTAGGAGTGTGAAAATCTCGCATAAAGACATATGACACAAGCGACACTCAATCGCTTGACCACGTTCAAAGTCCGTGAATTACGCAGAGTGCCCCATTCTACTCTCTCACGATGTCTAATGACTACTGAGGTCGCTGTTATGGAGTACCTGGCAGTAGGTGGCAACACAATGCACCTAATGTGAAAAACATATGTTTTTAGGGTTGTCCGGATACTTTTGATCATATAGTGTATGTAGTCCTTTCCCTTTTCCTACGAAAGCCTCCCTTCCCCCCTCCCTCCCCCTTTCCCAGCACAGCTTCTTGTAGCATCTTGTAGCCTTCTCTTTCCACACGATGCCCATGCATACTCTCATGGGCAGCTCTAGCATCTGCCCCACTGCCCCAAGCCTCTTCTGTACCCCACTGCCCACCACAGCTAGTTTGCTTCTCATGTCAGACACCGTCACAGTATGCCTTTGTAAATTGTGCTTGTATGAATGTGTGTAAGTTTTCTACTTGTGATGGAGGACTTTGAAGGATGAATACAGGGCTATTACAAATGACTGAAGCGATTTCATAAATTCACTGTAGCTCCATTCATTGACATATGGTCACGACACACTACAGATATGCAGAAAAACTCATAAAGTTTTGTTCGGCTGAAGCCGCACTTCAGGTTTCTGCTGCCAGAGCGCTCGAGAGCGCAGTGAGAAAAAATGGCAACAGGAGCCGAGAAAGCGTATGTCGTGCTTGAAATGCACTCACATCAGTCAGTCATAACAGTGCAACGACACTTCAGAACGAAGTTCAACAAAGATCCACCAACTGCTAACTCCATTCGGCGATGGTATGGGCAGTTTAAAGCTTCTGGATGCCTCTGTAAGGGGAAATCAACGGGTCGGCCTGCAGTGAGCGAAGAAACGGTTGAACGCGTGCGGGTTAGTTTCACGCGTTGCCCGCGGAAGTCGACGAATAAAGCAAGCAGGGAGCTAAACGTACCACAGCCGACGGTTTGGAAAATCTTACGGAAAAGGCTAAAGCAGAAGCCTTACCGTTTACAATTGCTACAAGCCCTGACACCCGATGACAAAGTCAAACGCTTTGAATTTTCGGCGCGGTTGCAACAGCTAATGGAAGAGGATGCGTTCACTGCGAAACTTGTTTTCAGTGATGAAGCAACATTTTTTCTTAATGGTGAAGTGAACAGACACAATGTGCGGATCTGGGCGGTAGAGAATCCTCACGCATTCGTGCAGCAAATCCGCAATTCACCAAAAGTTAACGTGTTTTGTGCAATCTCACGGTTTAAAGTTTGCGGCCCCTTTTTCTTCTGCGAAAAAAATGTTACAGGACACGTGTATCTGGACATGCTGAAAAATTGGCTCATGCCACAACTGGAGACCGACAGCGCCGACTTCATCTTTCAACAGGATGGTGCTCCACCGCACTTCCATCATGATGTTCGGCATTTCTTAAACAGGAGATTGGAAAACCGATGGATCGGTCGTGGTGGAGATCATGATCAGCAATTCATGTCATGGCCTCCACACTCTCCCGACTTAACCCCATGCGATTTCGTTCTGTGGGGTTATGTGAAAGATTCAGTGTTTAAACCTCCTCTACCCAGAAACGTGCCAGAACTGCGAGCTCGCATCAACGATGCTTTCGAACTCATTGATGGGGACATGCTGCGCCGAGTGTGGGAGGAACTTGATTATCGGTTTGATGTCTGCCGAATCACTAAAGGGGCACATATCGAACATTTGTGAATGCCTAAAAAAAACTTTTTGAGTTTTTGTATGTGTGTGCAAAGCATTGTGAAAATATCTGAAATAATAAAGTTATTGTAGAGCTGTGAAATCGCTTCAATCATTTGTAATAACCCTGTATATCTAGCACTCTTCTTCTTCTTCTTCTTCTTCTTCTTCTTCTCTTTTTTTTTTTTTTGCGACTCAACACCACCTCTATGTGGTGAGTAGCAATCTATCCTCTCCATATTGTTGTCATTCCATCGTGGACTTTCTGTTGTTTAAAGTAATAGTGGAAGGTTATGCATAATCTGGGACTTGCAGAAAAGCAGTACTTAACTCTAACCATTTAATCATGTGACTGACTCATAGGTTGTGCCAATCAAGCTGTGTGTACTGTAAATTACTGCAGTAGTTGGCATAGGGCTACATAATTCTCACATTGTAAACTGGAGAGGAATTCAGTGGTGAGTAGTTTAGTATTGTATTTATGAATGAGACTGTTGAGTTCAAATCAAGATGAATTTTTTTGTACTTTTTTGAATGAAGAAAGCTATAATGAAAAGACAGTGGAAAATCTCATTATATTACTAGCCCTTAAGTGTTACAGTAAGGTCTTAGCCATTTCACAGAAATAATTCTATCGAGTACTCTTACGTAGTCACTGTATTGGTGTGTTTTATGTGGTTCTTGATACCGAAACAGAAAATATGCCTGATGTCAAAACAGCCAAGCAATAAACAGCTCATTGAAATGGATCTTAAATAATTTAACAAATATCACTGTCAAGAAATACAGCTGTTTTGTCATCTTCAAGTCACCTAATGGTGTAGAGTAAATATTGTACCTTCGCAGATGATATGTATAAAGATTCTTGGCATAAATCCATGTACACCTGTACGTGTCTTAATTTTTCCATCATGGCTATTATGAAAGATGTAAGTTGGAACTGTCCTTACATTTCTCATGTTAGACACCCCCCCCCCCCCCCCCCACACACACACACACACACACACACACACATACAAAGAAGCAGCACAACTGCAGTCTCAGGCAGCTGAGGCCACCAGTGTCAAGTGCTATTTGTTAAGGAAGGATTCGATTTTGTTTGAATTTGTTGTGTAATGGTCTCTATCTTAGTATTTTCTCAGTATCGTTACTGAATTGTTCCTCTTCCTCACAATTTTCTGTATATGTAGGATGTGGCTTGCAATTTTTCATAATTTACACTTCAGGTTCCTGACATTCTTTTTCTGATAGTGGAATGTTGCATGCACAAGTAGTTTCTGTTTCTTTGATATCCTTGTTAAGCAAAAACACGTTCGTACATTTCTTAATTTTTTATTCAGCGCTAATGAACAGTGATGTTATTATAGCCTTGGGGTCACTGATTCTTTTCACACTGAAGTGAATTAAGAAGTTGGAACATTTGTATAACACATGTGATACATTTCCCTCATATTAAAAGAATACTTGATGTGGGTGAGTAGTAGAACTATTGTCACTATTTTTGTTTCTGCCTGAATGCTTATCTTTACCCAGATGATCATCTCTCATTCTGCGTCTATATTTATCTCTTTAAACAGTACTGAATTCTACAGGTCCATTGCCACTGCTGTCCATGCTATGTTGTGTTTATTCCATGTGTAATATAAGATCACATTACTGTTACTTCTGATTTGAACCAGCTGTACATTCTAAATATTGTTTGCATTTTATTATCAATAATCAGTGAGAGTACCTTTGAGTCCTTACCCTGAGGGCTTCAGCAGTTATCTGATATTAGACTTTACTTTCCTTTCTTAATGTGTGATATGTATGTCCCTTTGAAGCTAATACTGGTCCCACTATTTGCTGTGTAATATACTTGTACTAAATGTAAAGCCTTATTTGCCTCACAGAGGGGTTTTTACCGCTTAAAAATCCATCGTGTGCATTTCATTGATAGTCTGCTAATCAGGAAAGTTACTTACTGAGAGTAGTGCATGCTTTACCTGTTCTACATCTGTGTCTATATCCCACGAGCCACAGTGTGAGGCAGAGGATACTTCTTGTATCATTTTAACTTCATCCTACCCTGTTCCATGTGCATATGGTGGGTAGGAATTACTACTATCAATAAACATCCATATGAGCTCTAATTCCTGTGATTTTCTTGTTGTGATCATTTTGTGAGCCATAAAAGAGAGGAAGTAGTGACTGACTCTTTTTGGAACACACACTCTTGGAATTCAACAGTAAACATCTCTATGATGCACATCTCTTGTAGTATTTCCTGCTAGGGTTTGTTGGGTATCTCAGTAATGCTCTTGCACACAGGCTCAAATAGCTTCTCAATATCTTAATCCAACTTGGTAAGGGTCCCTGAGTGTTGGTAAGCAATACCCAAGAATCAGTCTTACAAGTATTTTGTAATCCACTTCCTTCATGGATAAATTACACTTCTGTATGCTTCCCCCAATGAATATCAATCTGTTATCTACTTTTCTTACAATCAATTTTATCTGGTCATTCCACTTCGTTCATGTCATTCTTAATGGCTACAACTAGGTATCTATGACTGTTATTGTTTCCTGTGATGTATCACCAGTAGTGTAATCAAATATTAATAGCTCTCTTCGTCTGTTTATGCACAATATTTTACATTTATTTACATTAAGGATCAATAGCCAGTCTCTGCACCAGTTGTCGATCTTCTGCTGGTCTTCCTGCATTTCACTACAGTCTTCATATAGGCAACAACATTGTGAACAGTGTCATGGAGCTTCTGACATTAACCAACGGAACATTTCTGTATTTTGTAAACAGTAATGGCTTTACGACATTCATTTGGGGTGCTCCTAAATTAACTTTACATCTGTTGATTCTGCCCATAAAAAATAGTTAATTGAGTTCTGTTGGCTGGATGTTACAAATTTGGTCCAATACTCAGCAAACTTGTATTTTTTATGCTAAATGACAACGTGGAGCGGGATCAGGTGCCTTCCAGACACCAAAGAATACAGCATCAACCTGGGCACCTTTGTCTGTGGTGCTCTGGAGTTCATGGATGGATGGAGTAAGCTGCATTTTGCAAGACTTCTGTTTACAGAATCCATTTTGATTTTTCAGAGGAGATTTTTGTCATCTAACAGATTCTAAGCTTCTCCATTTGATAGAGCGGATCAAGAAATCTGCGCTTGAGATGGTCAGACAGTCAACAGAACCTCTAATTTAGGACTTCTCCAAATTAGATGATATGAGTTGATTTTAGCTGCTATAAATTACCAGCTTTGCTTCCAACTACCTAGTGAAGATAACCATCTTCATCTTCAGAAAGCCGTCAAAGTTAGCTAAAGCTTTTCTCAGAACTCAGATAACAGGCAGCAAATGCAGCCAGTTGCTTCCAGTGTAATCAAAAGCTGCTGATAGTGCTTCCTTCACATCTCAAATGGGACCTTTGGCAGTGATATGTAGCCTTCACTGATCTTTCTTGCCAATATGGAGTTATTTACAAAGGAGATCCATCACTTGCCTAACACTGGAGCGCCTGGTAAAAAGCAATGTGTGTCTTTATGAAAATCTGGATTTTGCTGGAAAGTTGCCAGAGTTCCATCACATGATGTGGCTTAGCTGCCTAATCAGTAGCAGTTGTTCAGGCATTGATCATTGCACCTTGAGGGAGGACATCGAACAGAATAACCCCTTCAGAATCCCAGAAACCCTCACCATGACTTTACTGGCTGAGGGTGTGGCTTTGAACTATTCCTTGTGAGGAGATTTGGTGTGGCACCACTCCATGGATTGCATTTTATGTCCTGTTGGAAGTGATGAACCAATGTGTCATGTGATGACATTCGACAAGAAATTGTCTCGATCAACCTCGTAATGCACCAGCAATTCCGCAGAGATGGTTCTTTGTTGCTCTTTATGGTTGTCTGGTAGACGGTGAGGAAAGCAGTGGGCATTCACTTTAGAGTACCCCAACTGGTGGACGGAGTGTCAGCATTACCAACAGAGACATACAGTTGTGCGGCGATGTGTTTAATTGTGATCCATCGATCACCTCAAATGAGAGTGTCCGCACACTCCAGGAGTCACGGCTGTGTGTGGCCGGTTGGCACCTGAGAGATCGGACAGGTTTGTGTGACCTTGGTGCTGTGATAATAACAGACAACTCCACCAACCACTCACTGTGCTTTTGTTCACTGCCATGTCTCCGTAGACATTCTGCAAGTGCCTTTGAATGTTTGTGATGCTCTGGTTTTCCACCAAAAGAAACTCAATGACAGCTCTCTTCTTGGAATGCAGCTCTTTTACAGATACCATTTTGAAGGCTATATATAGCGCCACATATTGGAACTTCATGAAACTCTAGGGGTTGAAGCATGAATATTCCACAATGTCCCACAACAAATTCCACAGTTTTTCAGCCGAAACTGCCTGAGAAAGAAATGTGTTGCATTACTTATTGAGTGCCCCTCGTATTTTCCCCATTCACATTCACTATTGTTTTGTGGCATCATATCGTGAGGGGAACTCTACATCTTCTGTTACATAGAAGCATGTAGTAATCGTAACAAGTAGTGCCCACACTAGAACCTCTTGTACACTCCACTTTAAACAGTTGAAAATACTGACAATAGTCTCACAATACATATACTCCCATACAAAGTTTGTTGTCTGCCATTAAACACTGTTCAGAATCGACGGTAATATTATTAAATGTAATACTAGAAACTAAAATGATTTACACTGTCCTTTAGAGTGGCATACTTACCCAGTGATGTGAAGGAACTGACAGATAAAACTAACTTAACTAATGCACACCCTACAATCATCTTCTTCCTCTCCCACTCCCTGTTGCCTCCTCCACTGCCATCTATATACTCCCCCTCCACCTTTCCTGTCCCTTTGTTTCCCAATGGAAAATACTTTGATTGGGACTTACTTTCATGGGACAAGAAGTGATGTAAAGCTAATGGATTGAGATATGAGCTCTAGAGTTTGTGTTTGGAAAGAATGTGCCACGATGGCTGGAAAATGGCATAAAAGCCACTGTAATATACTCATATTGCGGTCCGCTCCCGGTAGCTGAGTGGTCAGTGCGACAGACTGTCAATCCTGAGGGCCCAGGTTTGATTCCCGGCTGGGTCGGAGATTTTCTCCGCTCAGGGACTGGGTGTTGTGTTTTCACTAATCATCATCATTTCATCCCCATCAATGCGCAAGTCGCCGAAGTGGCGTCAACTCGAAAGACTTGCACCAGGCGAGTGGTCTACCCAACGGGAGGCCCTCGTCACACGCCATTATTATTATTTATCATATTGCGTATGATAAAAGACAATCAGGATTCAAAATGAAAACTACAAATTATTCTTCTAGAACTGTTATGAATAGAGCAATAACAATGTGGTGTAGATACCTGTGTAACAGAAGTTTGTACCTTTTCAACATTACCCACGTAGATGGTCTTGCATAATGTTAAATGCTTTATACACTTAAAGTGTGTGTCAACATTGATTGAAATCTTTGTCTGATTTTGCAGATCAACTTTTGAATTAGTCAAATACTGGTTGTATGTTAGTACTTGTGTGGCATTTTTGTGTGCCTGCAGCCTCTTGAAATAGGAAATCAACTATCTACACATTATGAGAGGTGTTTTAGAAGGAATATTAGACACGATTGTGTCAACAAATTTATGACAGAGAACTTTTATGTTAAAATAGTTTGTAGGAAGTTAGCATTTAATTTTGTTTCATAATTTTGAGGATTCACTATTCTTCTCAAAACTGGGTGTAGTTGGCATCAGGGAGTATCCACAGTCCTTAGTTGTACGAAACTGCCTAATTTTTTTCAGTCTGCAGATCACTGCTTTTTCCAAGTTATCTGTTTCAGGCAATGTCATCCATGTTCAGATCATATGCTATAGTTACAGAGTAACCTGTTATAAAGGGACTGTCAGCCCATCTGAAGATGAGTGACATTGCCCAAAACAAATGATTTGGAAGCAAAAAGCAAATCCCTGTGCTGTTTTTCATTAGCAACCAAGTTTTTCTGTATCTATGGCTATGTCTACATTTTACGTCACTCTGCTTTGAACGTTAGGTGAGTTGTGAAAGTTTCTCTTAAGTGTTGTTGTTTGGTTGTGGGTGGTCCAGTTCATCTGGAATCAGTATTTATGTCTAGTCTACAGTTTACAGTAATATTTTTGAAATAGTTATAAGAAGAGACATTTGTATGATGTTTAGCTATTAACTTTACAGAATAAATCTCAGTGGCAATTTCTTGGGGTAAATATTTCTTTGATTTTTATTGAAATACTCCAGAAAATTGTCATGTAAGAGGATGATTTAAAAAAATGTTGACATTTTTCTCTGCAGTCAGAGTAGTGGCAAATATTAAGTGCAAAGGAAGCCAGATTGGCACTTTATTGGTGTATATTTTGAAAGCATTGCATTGTAATCTACCTGGGCACAAAGAGATTTCATTGTTCATTTAGTGCCCCTTAATATCTTTTTCAAGGATCTGCGATTCACAGTTACTTAGCTTTAAATAGCATAAAGCTCTTGGGTTTCCAACCTAGTGAGTTCATTGAAATGGTTTACTGCTCTTGATGAATGTCACCCCCCACATCTTCTAGTAAGTGTCAAGACAATATCTTGGTCATCCTTATATAGGCGCTCCAGTGTGGTGAGTGGGGGTAGGGGAAAGGCCACACTTAAGTCCCAGTATGTTTAGTCAGTCCTGTGTTATTTTCCTCTTTGTATGTTATTTGATCTCTTCCTGTGTTAGTATTATAACATGGAACTAGGACAAGCAACTGATGTTTTTGCTATTTCTATGACCACCCACAGCAAAGTTCAGAAAGACGCTTAAGAAATATCTTAAAACAATCTACCAACCACGGCAGGTGATTAGTGATCTAGTTGGGTCAGTTAAGGATTTGGTGGGACTGTGCACACCTGGCATCTATAGCATTCATTGTGAGATAGTCACATGTTGTACAGTGGGCAGACACAAGGCTGCATTCAGCAATGCAACTGGAAGTGTGCCAGATGTATTTGCCTGGGGCACAAAGACAAATCAGGAGTCGTTGAACACACCTTGGAACAAAGCTATGTGTTTGATTTTGAATGGATGAGACTGCTCTGCAGGATGAGTAGACATTGGGACAACATAAACAGAGATGATGGGTACCAACTATGTTACTAAGTTGTGGTTGGGACCCATTACTGGCCACAATACACTGTGAGGACTCCTATATGAGAGACATCCATAAGGCACATGAGGTGGAGTTTGATTGTCTACCCTGGGACTCTGGCATGGATTCTCACCCATCCCCACCCACCCTGTGGCGAAGGAAGGGTGTTACTAAAATGTAGACTTTCACGGCCTGAAATATCATGTCCATTATAATTATCCGAGCTGTTATGCCGTGGTCGGTTGATGAATTCTGTGTCGAATCCCAACGTTTCGTCTCCGACTGCGGGAGTAGCGAGCCAGTGGGTGTGTTGGACCTTCCATTGAGCTACAGACCCCCTTGAAGATGTCTCCCGCAGTCGGAGATGAAACATTGGGATTCGACACAATTCATCAACCGACCACGGCATCACAGCCCGGATAATTATAATATGCCATTTTAATGAACTCACTTGGCCTAAAACCCAAGAACTTTATACTAGTTCCAGCTCACTGAGAAAGAAAACTGGAGCATATTAAATTGTATAGATGCATCAAAGAACCAAAATTATCATAGGGAACTAGGCATATAGTTCATGAGTTAGCATCTTGGTGTATGTGGTTAACTCCTAAAGCCACTTAAAGCAGTCATGGGAATTCTTATATTAAAAAGAAATTATGTTTTCTCAGGGTTTATTATGTGCACATGATGCTGTGGCCCAGAAGGACTATTTCCCTCGTCTTCCGGAAATTCCATTGGAGGTTGATGAGGATGAAGAAACCATTAAGATAGTGCAACTTGTGAAGAGTAGTGAACCACTGGTATGTTTTATTTAAAATTACATTTCTTGAGGCCTTTTTAGTGTTTACTGTGATGTTGACGTGTTGTTTTTGATAACAAGTTTCTGATGTCTATAATTTGAGTGTTTCGGTTATTCTGTAGTTTTGTGTAAATTAGAGGTTTTACAAAGTTGATGTTTCAGCTGCAAGAGACTATTGTCATATTATTAATTTTGTTAACAAATTATCCCTAAAGCCTGCAGTTTGTATTGATGAGAAGTATTATGAAATTTTGACTTCTGGTATTGTGATTCCTGAAAGCACCGTGGACTTAGATATACAATGCATTGTTTTCACAGACTCAGATTGTCAATTCCTTTAACTTTAATTGCAGTTTGAAACTGATTTTGCGGAAGATGAAAGTAAAGAGTGTATATCAGAAGTGTGCATCTTTTGTCTGTTGAAACTGCTAAATGTACTGTATGGAAATATACAAGCCCTCCAGTGTCAAAAATGTGAGAATTCACTCTGAAAGATTTGATAACAATGGGGTTTTGGTCCAGGCTCATACTTAATATATAAAATAAACAATAAAAAACACTAATCAGTGGAGAGAAAATAAGCTTATTATGTATAAATAAGAATCATAGATCACTGCCTGTGACAAGTATATCCAGTTTTGATAAACATATGAGAAAAATAAAGTGTAGCAGCTTGAAGATAATATTTTGTAGATACTTTCAACAATGTGAGTGTGTTAGAAACATTAGGAATGTCCTCATTTTCATGTTCAGGATAAAATTCAGTCATTGCCAGCCACATAATTAAAATGGAACTATCTTGTGCAATGTTTATTGTTAAGATTAAAGATTTTAATGTAAGTTTTTTGTATTGGAAGGTTATTCATCTTCTTCCATAGATACAATCAGTTCAAAGTCAATACTGAACTTTTCAACTCTCAGAGAAACATGGCTATACCAGTTTAACTCACAGATGAAGTAACACTCATATGTTTGTATATCTCTTGGTGGTAAGAGATCAAGAAGTGTGGCCTTATCTCTTCAGTCACATTAGCAGAAGAAAGGGTTTAACCATACTACTGCATGAAAGTCTAGGTCTGCAATATAAAATTACAGTAATGCACCCATAACTAATAAGTCTCCTCTGCTAACAGAAGAGTGTTAGTGATTACCTCTGTACTCCTGACTTGTTTTGAAATAAATGACATAGAAGTGACTATAGATCACATGTCTGTATGCGATTTAGGTCCCTGACAATAATGTTTCTGGTTAGAATACATATAGCGAAACAAACATGTAGCAAAAACAGTCGTTTCTTGATAACTCCCAGACCCAAATAATTCCACATCCTCCTTGCAGCCAGATATGCTCTATGTAGTTTGACTCTCTTCCCAGAGATGCAAAAAAACTTATAGCAATTTTTTCTGAAAGTAACTGCTTTTACATATTCTGAGTTAATGAACTTTAAGGAAACTGTTGTGATGACATGTGAAGATAACTTTTCAGGAAAGCAGGAATTTGTATTACTTCACTAAACCGTTTATTATGACCTGCATAAATGAAAAAAGGGAAGTTCATAGGTAGGATGTGTTTTGTATAGTGTACCATTATTGCAGTAATGGAAACCTTATGTTGCTGATCTACTTACACTGATAATGACACAAATTACTTATAAATTAATTTATGTATGTATATTAGGAGAAAAACAACACTGATGTAGGTTCAAATCCGTGTCTGACCATCCTGGTTTATGCTTTTCATGATTTCTGTAAATTGCTTAACCCATTGTATCACCATGTTGCAGGTCTTCTCTCTCTCTCTCTAAAGAGAACTAAACTCACAAAGTTGCAGTGCTCCAACATTCCCTCTTCTAAGTTCTCAGAGAATCTGCCAGGTATCTCTGCTGTGAGTATTTGTCAATTGTTTTCCAAGGATAAATGTGTCTGAAGTTAGCTTTCTTTGGAATGCAAAAAATCAGCCACGGTATATATAAAGCGAATTTTGTAAGAGACAGAGAACTAATTATGGGAGCTTTCTCAAATAGTAGTAGTACGTCTGGCAAGCGATATCAGTATTATTGTCTGTTTTTTTATAATATCTACGCATCAGTTCCTTTGCTGAAGTACTTACATCAACAGGAGATCCTTAAGCTAGGTACTTTTGGAAGAAAGTGAATTCCATGCTGTAAGTATCAGTTGTGCAGAATAAAAGAAACATGGATATTTGGTAGATTCTCTCGCTGACATCAGTGGAGCAGTTTATGTAGTTAGTGGGAGGGATAGTAAGATAGCAACTGTGCCATCAACGTTTGCAATGGAAATGTCTAAATTACAGGATCAGCGCTATGAAAAATCTCAGAAAAAATATATTTCCACTGACATGCCATTGTTTATTGGAGAATATAATTGGCATGTGGGTGGGATGGAACTGATCGACAGTGTTATGGGGAGGTACCAAACAGTCTTGAGGAACAAGAGATGACGTGTCTGTACATTTTACCTTTTTTTAAAAATATTTTTTGACAGTATTGTAGGAAATTCATCATTGCTCCACAAATGTGTGCAAAAAGAGACAGGATATTCAGAGAAAAGAATGAATTTAGCAGAAATCCCATTTGATTTGGCAGAAGTACTGTGCAGTCTAAACACAAGACCATCTGGATGCAAAAAATCTGGAGCCTCAGTGGAAGAGGATATTCAAACAAAGAAACACAAAGGTCCCTCATAGTATGTTCCACCTAAACATATACATGAGGACTAAGTTGGTCATTGACCAATATGGGATGACAAAAGGATTAGGCTATGTACAGACTGTGTGTGAAAACTGTGGTGTTGAACTCTGTTTCAACAAACTCAATAATTGTTTCAAGAGGTTGTATATCAAGTAGCACATCTGAAACGGTATACTTCATACGTAAACATAATGCCTTGATGTCACAAGGTTGCAGACCTGCAACATACGGTTATTTCAATAGAAATTTCATTCTTTGAAATATTTTTTTTTTATATATATTTTTCCCTCAACCCATGTCCGCTGAAGAATTTAATTTTAGCTACTCAAATTATTGAGGTACAAAGGGTAAAGGCATATGTTAAGATGGTTTCTTTGCCCAGTTTGCTTTCACATTATTCTCTAATCAGAGCTTGTGCTCCACCTGTAATGATCTCGGCATTGATGGAATGGTAAATCCAAAACACAACTTCGCCTGATAATCTACTCAGTTGCCTTTTATCTGAAATATTTCACACTAAACATTTGTGTAACTTTCAATAGAACACTGTACACTGGCAAAGTCAAAATCTGTTTAATACAAACTTTAGAGTTATCTGGAATTTACATCTCTGATAAACTGTAGAAGGAGTGGCTAATATTTGGGAAATTTCCAGCTTCCTGCGTGACATCTACTGGCAACTTGTTAGAGACTTAAGCTACATAGTATAAAACTTTTTTTCTAAACTCTAGATGGCATACATAGTTGATACAGAGATTATTATCACTTCTAGTATAGTGATAGTAAACTGCATAAATTATCTCAAATTCACTCTAAAACAAGGTTATAGAGTACATGTATTGACAAATAAGTTTATGAATTCCTAGATCCCTCAAGAGTATTTTGGCTGATGTTTGGTTGTCAGCTTCACACAATATTCCTGTTGCACAAATATTTTTCTACTCTAGCTGCAACGTCCATGAAGGTTACCAATAGTATTGAATGAAAGTATGCTAGAAACCCTGTCTGTAGGCCAACACAGATAGAGAGGTTTCTAAGTGAAAAAGTTGGCAGAACTGAGGTATTTGGTTAACTTATCCAAGTGCTGGTGTCACGTCAGTTTATTATCCATCTGAATTTCTACGAACTACATACATGAAACCTCACCCATTGTGCAGCCATGTATCTACTTTTGGTTTGTATAAGTCATTTTGATTTGTGTGGAGCGCATAATATGACTCTTTATACGCTTAACGATTAAGCTGTTTGCTGTGAACCAAATGTTCCATTATTCCCAAGCTGTATCTGTTGTTGAAGTGTTTAGGCTTTTTACTGCATACTATTTTAATCACCAAAGATCTCAATTTTTGAAGTGTCCTCCAGTGCCCCTAGTAAGTTATTTACATAGATTGAGAACAGGAGTGGACCGAACACAACCTTGTGACTCACCATATTTAATATTTCTCCGCTCAGAAATTAGCCCTATTTCTTTGGTATCTTATGTTAATGGAACACTGAATTGCTTCAATGTGTCCCTTTAATATGACTTCATGGGGAACCCAAACACTCCAGTAGTAATTAAGAATGAGTCACACAAGTGTTTTGTAAACACTACCCATTATAGATTAGCAACATTTTCCTAGACTTCTCCCAATAAACTGAAGTCGAGCTTTCTTCTTCCCTACTACCATGATACCAATCAGAAATTAAGGTTGATGAAAGCGGTCAGTGCAATAACTTGTGTTGTGGTAATTGCACACCAGGACACTCCACAGCCAAGATGAGAGAAATTGCCCAGCAGTGCAGGAATTTGTTACTTATATGCCCCCCCCTCCCCCCCGAACTATGGACCATGCCATTGGTGGGGTGGCTTGCATGCCTCAGTGATACAGATGGCCATACTGTAGGTGCAACCACAATGGAGGGGTATCTGTTGAGAGGCCACACAAACATGTGGTTCCTGAAGATAGGCAGCAGCCTTTTCAGCAGTTGCAGGGGCAAAGGGGCAGAAATTGTGCAGGTACTGTGAATGGCTGAAAGCAAGGGGAAACTAGAGCCATAACTTTTCCTGAGGGCATGCAGCTTTACTGTATGGTTAAATGATGATGGCGTCCTCTTGGATAAAGGACATAAAATGGTCCACCCTTCAGATCTCTGGGTGGGACTACTCATGAGGACATCATTATCAGGAGGAACAAAACTAGCATTGTATGGATTGGAGTGTGGAATGTTAGATCCCTTAATCAGGCAGGTAGGCTAGAAAATTTAGAAAGGGAAATGTATAGGTAAAATTAGATATAGTGGGAATTTGTGAAGTTTGGTGGCAGGAGGAACAGAATTTCTGGTCAAGTGAATACAGGGTTATAAATACAAAATCAAATACGGGTAATGCAGGAGTAGTTTTAATAATGAATAATAAAAAAAAGAATGCTGATAAGCTACTACGAACAGCATAGTGAATGCATTATTGTAGCCAAGATAGACATGAAGCCCACACCTACCACAGTAGTGCAAGTTCATATGCCAACTAGCTCTGCAAATGATCAAGATATTGGAGAAATGTGTGATGAGATAAAAGAAATTATTCAGATAGTTAAGAAAGATGAAAATTTAACAGTCATGGGGGACTGGAATTTGATAGTAGGAGAAGGGAGAGAATGAAAAGTAGCAGGTGAATATGGACTTGGGGGGGGGGGGGGGGGGGTAAGAAATGAAAGAGGAAATTGCCTGGTAGAAGTTTGCACAGAGCATAACTTAATCATAGCTAACACTTGGTTTAAGAATCATGAAAGATTGCTGTATGCATGGAAGAGACCTGAAGACACTGGAAGGTTTCAGATTAATTATATAATGGTAAAACAGAGATTTAGGAAACAGATTTTAAATTTTAAGACATTTCCAGGGGCAGTGGACTCTGTCCATGATTTATTGGTTGTGAACAGTAGATTAAAACTGAAGAAACCACAAAAAGGCTGGAATTTTAGAAGATTGGACCTGGATAACCTGGAAGAACCAGAGATTGTAGAGAATTTCAGAGGTAGCATTAGGGAACGATTTACAAGAACAGAGGAAAAGAATTCAGAAGAAGAAGAGGCCTTGAGAGATGAAATACTGAAGGCGGTAGAGGATCAAGTAGGTAAAAAGACGAGGACAAGTAGAAATCCGTGGGTAACACAAGAGATATTGAATTTAATTGATGAAAGGAGAAAATATAAAAATGCAGTAAATGAAGCAGGTAAAGAGAAATACAAACATCTCAGAAATGAGATCGACAGGAAATGCAAAATAGCTAAGCAGGAATGGCTAGAGGACAAATGTAAGGATGTGGAAACATATACAGGGTGTACATAAAGTCTGGGAACACTTTCGATTATTTATTGCACAAGAACCAAACATTGTACAGATACCATACATATGTCGTTTTGAAGGGAAACCCTGAAAGTTTTGTTTCATGTATACCGCCACAGCATAGTTTGGTAATTTGCCAATAGTCAGTGCTAGTCGCAAACATGGCAAGTTCAGGTGTGGAGCAATCTTTCTGTGTGTTGGAGTTAGACAAAAACAAGTGTGCTGTAGCTGTTCAACAGATGTTTAAAACCAAGTTTGGCAAGAAGCAATCAACAGGGAAGGCCATTTACCACTGGCACAAAAAATTTGTTACGACAGGTTGCTTGTGCTCAGCAAGGAGAAGTGGATGTCCAGTGTGAGTCGAGTGAATGTGGAGCGCATACGAGAGACGTTTATAAGGAGTCAAAAGAAATCAGTGTGTCGTGCATCCCGTGAACTCGAGATGGCTCCAATGACAGTGTGGAAAGTCCTGCGACAGAAGCTGTCTATGAAACCATTCAAATTGGAGCTAGTGCAGAAGCTCAATGACGCTGACAAAGACAAGCGTTCTGAGTTTTGTTCGCAGTTGCAGCAACTGAATGAGGAAGGGGGTGGCATTGTTGATCGCTTAATTTTTAGTATTAAGCCACTTTTCACACTAATGGCAAAGTGAACAGGCATAATTGTCGAATCTGGGGTACAAAGCATCCACATGAATGCATTGAATTTGAGCATGATTCCCCAAAGGTAAATTTTTTTGTGCCTTGTCATGTCGAAAACTGTACGGGCCATTCTTCTTCCCCAAAAGCACTGGCACTGGATATTCCTACTTGGACATGTTGCAGCAATGGCTGATGACTCAAATGCAATCGGACTCTCCATTCATCTTTCAGCAGGATGGGGCTCCACACCATTTTCATCGTGAAGTTTGTGGGTACCTGAACACGGAGCTGCCGCACCGATGGATTGGCTGTGCTACAAAAGGGGACAGCTGTTTCATGAAATGGCCTTCCCAATCACCAGACCTCATTCCGTGTGACTTTTTTTCTGTGGGGACACATTAAAGATCTGGTGTATGTACTGCCTATACCATGTGATGTAGCAGAGCTCCAGGAGAGAATACGGGAAGTGACTGACACAGTCAGTGATGGCATGCATGATGGGACAGGTACGGCAAGAATTCGATTAACGTATTGACATGTGCCGGAAGCTCATTTTTCGCATATTGAATGTTTGAAGAAAGAAAAAAAAAACCTTTCAGAGTTTCTCTTCAAAATGCAATTTGTATGACATCTGTACCATGTTTAGTTCTTGTGCAATAAATAATTGAAAGTGTTCCTTGGACTTTATGTACACATTGTATTATTGTAGATGTTGTCTACAGGAAAATTAAAGAGATCTTTGGAGAAAAGAGAACCACCTGTATGAACATCAAGGGCTCAGATGGAAAACCAGTCCTAAGTGAAGAAGGGAAAGCAGGAAGGTGGAAGGAGTACATAGAGGGTGTATACAGGGGCGATGTACTGGAGAGAAATATTATGGAAATGGAAGAGGATGTAGTTGAAGATGAGATGGGAGATACGTTATTGCTTGAAGAATATGACAGAGCAGTATAAGGACTAAGTCAAAACAAGGCCCTGGGCGCAGACAACATTCCATTAGAATTACTGACAGCCTTGGGAGAGCCAGTCATAACAAAATTCTTCCATCTAGTGAGCAAGATGTATGAGATAGGTGAAATACTCTCAGGCTTCAAGGAGACTGTAATAACTCCAATTTCAAAGAAAGCATGTGCTGACAGGTGTGAGAATTACCATACTATCAGTTTAATAAGTCACTGTTGCAAAATACTATCACAAATCCTATACAGACGAATGGAAAAGCTGGTGAAAGCTGACCTTGGGGAAGATCAATTTGGATTCCATAGAAAAGTAGGAACACGTGTGGCACTACTGATCCTATGACTTAGAAGAGAGGCTGAGGAAAGGCAATTCTTCGTTTATAGTATTTGTAGTCTTAGAGAAAGCTTTTGACGGTATTGACTGGAATACTCTCTTTCGGGCAGGGGTAGGGGTAGAATACAGGGAGCGGATCGAGGGGCACGAAAGGTAAGTAGTGGTTGAGAAGGAAGTGAGACAGGGTTTTAGCCTATCTCCAATGTTATTCAGTCTGTATATTGAGCAAGCAGTGAACGAAATCATCATCATCATCATCATCATCATCATTTAAGACTGATTATGCCTTTCAGCGTTCAGTCTGGAGCATAGCCCCCCTTATACAGTTCCTCCATGATCCCCTATTCAGTGCTAACTTTTGTGCCTCTTCTGATGTTAAACCTATTACTTCAAAATCATTCTTAACCGAATACAGGTACCTTCTCCTCGGTCTGCCCCGACTCCTCCTACCCTCTACTGCTGAATCCATGAGTCTCTTGGGTAACCTTGCTTCTCCCATGCGTGTAACATGACCCCACCATCTAAGTCTGTTCGCCCTGACTGCTACATCTATAGAGTTCATTCCCAGTTTTTCTTTGATTTCTTCATTGTGGACACCCTCCTGCCATTGTTCCCATCTACTAGTACCTGCAATCATCCTAGCTACTTTCATATCCGTAACCTCAACCTTGTTGATAAGGTAGCCTGAATCCACCCAGCTTTCGCTCCCATACAACAAAGTTGGTCGAAAGATTGAACGGTGCACAGATAACTTAGTCTTGGTACTGACTTCCTTCTTGCAGAAGAGAGTAGATCGTAGCTGAGCGCTCACTGCATTAGCTTTGCTACACCTTGCTTCCAGTTCTTTCACTATGTTGCCATCCTGTGAGAATATGTATCCTAAGTACTTGAAACCGTCCACCTGTTCTAGCTATGTTCCTCCTATTTGGCACTCAATCCGTTTATATTTCTTTCCCACTGACATTACTTTCGTTTTGGAGATGCTAATCTTCATACCATAGTCCTTACATTTCTGATCTAGCTCTGAAATATTACTTTGCAAACTTTCAATCGAATCTGCCATCACAACTAAGACATCCGCATATGCAAGACTGCTTATTGTGTGTTCACATATCTTAATCTCACCCCGCAAGTCTATTGTTTTCAACATATGATCCATAAATAATATGAACAACAGTGGAGACAGGTTGCAGCCTTGTCTTACCCCTGAAACTACTCTGAACCATGAACTCAATTTACCGCCAACTCTAACTGCTGCCTGACTAACGAAACAAAAGAAAAATTTGGAGGAGGAATTAAAACCCAGGGAGAAGAAACTTTGAGGTTTGCAAATGACATTGTAATTCTGTCAGACACAGTGAAGGAATTGGAAGAGCAGTTGAATGGGAATGGACAGTGTCTTGAAAGAAGCAAAACAAAGATAATGGAATGTAGTCAAATTTAATCAGGTGATGCCGAGGGAATCCATTAGGAAATGATTCACTTAAAGTAGTAGATGAGGTTTGCTATTTGGGCAGCAAAATAACAGATGATAGCCAGAATAGAGAGGATATAAAATGTAGACTGGCAGTGGTAAGGAAAGCAATTCTGAAGTAGAGACATTGGTTAACATTGAGCATAGATTTAAGTATCAAGGAGACTTTTCTGAAAGTATTTGTTTGGAATGTAGCCATGTATGAAAGTGAAACATGGATGATAAACAGTTTAGACAAGAAGAGAATAGAAGTTTTTGAAATGTGCTGCTACAAAATGGTGCTGAAGATTAGATGGGTAGACCGTATAACTAATGAGGAGGTACTGAATAGAATTGGGGAGAAAAGAAATTTGTGGCACAACTTAACTAGGACATGTTCTGAGACATCGAGGGATCACCAGCTTAGTATAGGAGGGAAGTGTGGAGGGTAAAAATTGTAGAGGGAAACCAAGAGATGAATACACTAAGCAGATTAAGAAGGATGTAGGCTGTGGCAGTTCCTCAGAGAGGAAGAGGCTTGCACAGGATAGAGCAGCATGGAGAGTTGCATCAAACCAGTCTTCGGACTGAAGATCACAACAACATCTTTTGATATTTGGTGTGATGAGTCTTTAACGTTTTCATGGGGTGAATATGTATGACAAGTTGAGGGAGATCTTGTCAAGCAAAACTGCTTTTCCAGAACCACAGCAAATTAGATTCGATGTTGTTTCTTAGCAAGAAAATTACTGGATGTACCACTTTCAATAAAATTCTGCTTGCTTTTGAGCGCTTTACCATATATATATATATATATATATATATATATATATATATATAGTTATAATAGAAGGAAACATTCCACGAAGGAAAAATATATCTGTCTGCTTGTGTCTGTATATGTGTGGATGGATATGTGTGTGTGTGCGAGTGTGTACCCGTCCTTTTTTCCCCCTAAGGTAAGTCTTTCCGCTCCCGGGACTGGAATGACTCCTTACCCTCTCCCTTAAAACCCACATCCTTTCGTCTTTCCCTCTCCTTCCCTCTTTCCTGATGAGGCAACAGTTTGTTGCGAAAGCTTGAATTTTGTGTGTATGTTTGTGTTCGTTTGTGTGTCTGTCGACCTGCCAGCACTTTTATATATATATATATATATATATATATATATATATATATATATATTGCATCTGATTATTGTTATCACTGCATAAAGTTATGACTTTTCATCATGTTGCAAAAATGGTAGTTTGTGTATGACTATATCCAAAGTAGACGTAGTGTACAGTCTGTACTGGTATACACCTACCACATGGCAAGTTCAGACTTTGTAACACTACAGAATGGTTCACTTGATTGCAAATCCATACGAGGTGCATTCAAGTTCTAAGGCCTCTGATTTTTTTTTCTAATTAACTACTCACCCGAAATCGATGAAACTGGCGTTACTTGTCGACATAATCGCCCTGCAGACGTACACATTTTTCACAACGCTGACGCCATGATCCTATGGCAGCGGCAGAGGCTTCTTTAGGAGTCTGTTTTGACCACTGGAAAATCGCTGAGGCAATAGCAGCACGGCTGGTGAATGTGCGGCCATGGAGAGTGTCTTTCATTGTTGGAAAAAGCTAAAAGTCACTAGGAGCCAGGTCAGGTGAGTAGGGAGCATGAGGAATCACTTCAAAGTTGTTATCACGAAGAAACTGTTGCGTAACATTAGCTCGATGTGCGGGTGCGTTGTCTTGTTGAAACAGCATAAGCGCAGCCCTTCCCGGATGTTTTTGTTGCAGTGCAGGAAGGAATTTGTTCTTCAAAACATTTTCGTAGGATGCACCTGTTACCGTAGTGCCCTTTGGAACGCAATGGGTAAGGATTACGCCCTCGCTGTCCCAGAACATGGACACCATCATTTTTTCAGCACTGGCGGTTACCCGAAATTTTTTTGGTGGCGGTGAATCTCTGTGCTTCCATTGAGCTGACTGGCGCTTTGTTTCTGGATTGAAAAATGGCATCCACGTCTCATCCATTGTCACAACCAACGAAAAGAAAGTCCTATTCATGCTGTCGTTGCGCGTCAACATTGCTTGGCAACATGCCACATGGGCAGCCATGTGGTCGTACGTCAGCATTCGTGGCACCCACCTGGAAGACACTTTTCGCATTTTCAGGTCGTCATGCAGGATTGTGTGCACAGAACCCACAGAAATGCCAACTCTGGAGGCGATCTGTTCAACAGTCATTCGGCGATCCCCCAAAACAATTCTCTCCACTTTCTCGATCATGTCGTCAGACCGGCTTGTGCGAGCCCGACATTGTATTGGTTTGTTGTCACACGATGTTCTGCCTTCATTAAACTGTCGCACCCACGAACGCACTTTCGACACATCCATAACTTCATCACCACATGTCTCCTTCAACTGTCGATGAATTTAAATTTCTTTCACACCACGCAAATTCAGAAAACGAATGATTGCACGCTGTTCAAGTAAGGAAAACGTCGCCATTTTAAGTATTTAAAACAGTTCTCATTCTCGCTGCTGGCGGTAAAATTCCATCTGCCGTATGGTGCTGCCATCTCTGGGACGTATTGACAATGAACGCGGCCTCATTTTAAAACAATGCGCATGTTGCTATCTCTTTCCAGTCCTGAGAAAAAAAATCGGAGGCCTTAGAACTTGAATGCACCTCGTACATATACAGATCTCCCCCCCTCCCCCTTTCTCTCTCTCTCTCTCTCTCTCTCTCTCTCTCTCTCTCTATATATATATATATATATATATATATATATATATATATATATATATACCTAAAAAACAAAGATGATGTGACTTACCAAATGAAAGTGCTGGCAGGTCGACAGACACACAGACGAACACAAACATACACACAAAATTCAAGCTTTCGCAACCAACTGTTGCCTCGTCAGGAAAGAGGGAAGGAGAGGGAAAGACGAAAGGATGTGGGTTTTAAGGGAGAGGGTAAGGAGTCATTCCAGTCCTGGGAGCGGAAAGACTTACCTTAGGGGGAAAAAAGGACGGGTATACACTCGCGCACACACACACACATATCCATCAACACATATACAGACACAAGCAGACATATTTATTTTTCCTTCGTGGAATGTTTCCTTCTATTATAACCATATATATATATATATATATATATATATATATATATATATATATATAATAGAGGGAAACATTCCGCGTGGGAAAAATATATTTAAAAAGAAAGATGATGAGACTTACCAAACAAAAGCGCTGGCAGGTCGATAGACACACAAACAAACACAAACATACACACAAAATTCTAGCTTTCGCAACCAACGGTTGCCTCGTCAGGAAAGAGGGAAGGAGAAGGAAAGACAAAAGGATATGGGTTTTAAGGGAGAGGGTAAGGAGTCATTCCAGTCCCGGGAGCGGAAAGACTTACCTTAGGGGGGAAAAAGGACAGGTATACACTCGCACACACACACATATCCATCCGCATATACACAGACACAAGCAGACATTTGTAAAGGCAAAGAGTTGGGGCAGAGATGTCAGTCGGGACGGAAGTGCAGAGGCAAAGATGATGTTGAAAGACAGGTGAGGTATGAGCGGCGGCAGATTGAAATCAGAAATTAGCGGAGATTGAGGCCTGGCGGATAGCGAGAAGAGAGGATATGCTGAAGGGCAAGTTCCCATCTCCGGAGTTCTGACAGGTTGGTGTTAGTGGGAAGTATCCAGATAACCCGGACGGTGTAACACTGTGCCAAGATGTGCTGGCCGTGCACCAAGGCATGTTTAGCCACAGGGTGATCCTCATTACCAACAAACACTGTCTGCCTGTGTCCATTCATGCGAATGGACAGTTTGTTGCTGGTCATTCCGACATAGAACGCTTCACAGTGTAGGCAGGACAGTTGGTAAATCACGTGGGTGCTTTCACACGTGGCTCTGCCTTTGATCGTGTACACCTTCCGGGTTACAGGACTGGAATAGGTGGTGGTGGGAGGGTGCATGGGACAGGTTTTACACTGGGGGTGGTTACAGGGGTAGGAGCCAGAGGGTGGGGACGGTGGTTTGGGGATTTCATAGGGATGAACTAAGAGGTTACGAAGGTTAGGTGGACGGCGGAAAGACACTCTTGGTGGAGTGGGGAGGATTTCATGAAGGATGGATCTCATTTCAGGGCAGGATTTGAGGAAGTCGTATCCCTGCTGGAGAGCCACATTCAGAATCTGATCCAGTCCCGGAAAGTATCCTGTCACAAGTGGGCCACTTTTGGGGTTGTTCTGTGGAAGGTTCCGGGTTTGAGGAGATGAGGAAGTGGCTCTGGTTATTTGCTTCTGTACCAAGTCGGGAGGGTAGTTACGGGATGCAAAAGCTGTTTTCAGGTTGTTGGTGTAATGGTTCAAGGATTCCGGACTGGAGCAGATTCGTTTGCCACGAAGACCTAGGCTGTAGGGAAGGGACCGTTTGATGTGGAATGGGTGGCAGCTGTCATAATGGTGGTACTGTTGCTTGTTGGTGGGTTTGATGTGGACGGATGTGTGAAGCTGGCCATTGGACAGGTGGAGGTCAACGTCAAGGAAAGTGGCATGGGATTTAGAGTGGGACCAGGTGAATCTGATGGAACCAAAGGAGTTGAGGTTGGAGAGGAAATTCTGGAGTTCTTCTTCACTGTGAGTCCAGATCATGAAAATGTCATCAATAAATCTGTACCAAACTTTGGGTTGGCAGGCCTGGGTAACCAAGAAGGCTTCCTCTAAGCGACCCATGAATAGGTTGGCGTACGAGGGGGCCATCCTGGTACCCATGGCTGTTCCCTTTAATTGTTGGTATGTCTGGCCTTCAAAAGTGAAGAAGTTGTGGGTCAGGATGAAGCTGGCTAAGGTAATGAGGAAAGAGGTTTTAGGTAGGGCGGCAGGTGATCGGCGTGAAAGGAAGTGCTCCATCGCAGCGAGGCCCTGGACATGCGGAATATTTGTGTATAAGGAAGTGGCATCAATGGTTACAAGGATGGTTTCCGGGGGTAACAGACTGGGTAGGGATTCCAGGCGTTCGAGAAAGTGGTTGCTGTTTTTGATGAAGGATGGGAGACTGCATGTAATGGGTTGAAGGTGTTGATCTACGTAGGCAGAGATGCGTTCTGTGGGGGCTTGGTAACCAGCTACAATGGGACGGCCGGGATGATTGGGTTTGTGAATTTTGGGAAGAAGGTAGAAGGTAGGGGTGTGGGGTGTTGGTGGGGTCAGGAGGTTGATGGAGTCAGGTGAAAGGTTTTGTAGGGGGCCTAAGGTTCTGAGGATTCCTTGAAGCTCCGCCTGGACATCAGGAATGGGATTACCATGGCAAACTTTGTAAGTAGTGCTGTCTGAAAGCTGACGCAGTCCCTCAGCCACATACTCCCGACGATCAAGTACCACAGTCGTGGAACCCTTGTCCGCCGGAAGAATGACGATGGATTGGTCAGCCTTCAGATCACGGATAGCCTGGGCTTCAGCAGTGGTGATGTTGGGAGTAGGATTAAGGTTTTTTAAGAAGGATTGAGAGGCAAGGCTGGAAGTCAGAAATTCCTGGAAGGTTAGGAGAGGGTGATTTTGAGGAAGAGGAGGTGGGTCCCGCTGTGACGGAGGACGGAACTGTTCCAGGCATGGTTCAATTTGGATAGTATCTTGGGGAGTTGGATCATTAGGAGTAGGATTAGGATCATTTTTCTTCGTGGCAAAGTGATATTTCCAGCAGAGAGTACGGGTGTAGGACAGTAAATCTTTGACAAGGGCTGTTTGGTTAAATCTGGGAGTGGGGCTGAAGGTGAGGCCTTTGGATAGGACAGAGGTTTCGGATTGGGAGAGAGGTTTGGAGGAGAGGTTAACTACTGAATTGGGGTGTTGTGGTTCCAGATTGTGTTGATTGGAATTTTGAGGTTTTGGAGGGAGTGGAGCTGGAAGTGGGAGATTGAGTAGATGGGAGAGACTGGGTTTGTGTGCAATGAGAGGAGGTTGAGGTTTGCTGGGAAGGTTGTGAAGGGTGAGTGAGTTGCCTTTCCGGAGGTGGGAAACCAGGAGATTGGATAGTTTTTTAAGGTGGAGGGTGGCATGCTGTTCTAATTTGCGGTTGGCCCGTAGGAGGATGCTCTGAACAACTGGTGTGGATGTGGGAGAGGAAAGATTGAGGACTTTTATTAGGGACAGGAGTTGATGGGTGTGTTGATTGGCTGAGTGGATGTGTAGGTGAAGGATTAGGTGGGTGAGGGCAATGGATTGTTCGGTTTGGAACTGGTATAGGGACTGATGGAAAGAAGGGTTGCAGCCAGAGATGGGAACTTTAAGTGTGAGGCCTTTGGGGGTGATGCCAAATGTCAGACAAGCCCGAGAAAATAAAATATGGGAGTGTAATCTGGCTAGGGCGAAGGCATGTTTGAAGGTGTTGATCTACGTAGGCAGAGATGCCACTTCCTCATCTCCTCAAACCCGGAACCTTCCACAGAACAACCCCAAAAGTGCCCCACTTGTGACAGGATACTTTCCGGGACTGGATCAGATTCTGAATGTGGCTCTCCAGCAGGGATACGACTTCATCAAATCCTGCCCTGAAATGAGATCCATCCTTCATGAAATCCTCCCCACTCCACCAAGAGTGTCTTTCCGCCGTCCACCTAACCTTCGTAACCTCTTAGTTCATCCCTATGAAATCCCCAAACCACCGTCCCTACCCTCTGGCTCCTACCCCTGTAACCGCCCCCAGTGTAAAACCTGTCCCATGCACCCTCCCACCACCACCTATTCCAGTCCTGTAACCCGGAAGGTGTACACGATCAAAGGCAGAGCCACGTGTGAAAGCACCCACGTGATTTACCAACTGACCTGCCTACACTGTGAAGCGTTCTATGTGGGAATGACCAGCAACAAACTGTCCATTCGCATGAATGGACACAGGCAGACAGTGTTTGTTGGTAATGAGGATCACCCTGTGGCTAAACATGCCTTGGTGCACGGCCAGCACATCTTGGCACAGTGTTACACCGTCCGGGTTATCTGGATACTTCCCACTAACACCAACCTGTCAGAACTCCGGAGATGGGAACTTGCCCTTCAGCATATCCTCTCTTCTCGCTATCCGCCAGGCCTCAATCTCTGCTAATTTCTAATTTCAATCTGCCGCCGCTCATACCTCACCTGTCTTTCAACATCATCTTTGCCTCTGTACTTCCGTCCCGACTGACATCTCTGCCCAAACTCTTTGCCTTTACAAATGTCTGCTTGTGTCTGTGTATGTGTGGATGGATATGTGTGTGTGTGTGTGCGAGTGTATACCTGTCCTTTTTTCCCCCTAAGGTAAGTCTTTCCGCTCCCGGGATTGGAATGACTCCTTACCCTCTCCCTTAAAACCCATATCCTTTTGTCTTTCCTTCTCCTTCCCTCTTTCCTGACGAGGCAACCGTTGGTTGCGAAAGCTAGATTTTTGTGTTTGTGTTTGTTTGTGTGTCTATCGACCTGCCAGTATATATATATATATATATATATATATATATATATATACTTAAAAACAAAAGCTTGAATTTTGTGTGTATGTTTGTGTTCGTTTGTGTGTCTGTCGACCTGCCAGCACTTTCATTTGGAAAGTCACATCATCTTTGTTTTTTAGTATATTTTTCCTTCGTGGAATGTTTCCTTCTATTATATATATATATATATATATATATATATATATATATATATATATATATATATATATATATTTAAAAAGAAAGATGATGCGACTTACCAAACAAAAGCGCTGGCAGGTCGATAGACACACAAACAAACACAAACATACACACAAAATTCTAGCTTTCGCAACCAACGGTTGCCTCGTCAGGAAAGAGGGAAGGAGAGGGAAAGACAAAAGGATATGGGTTTTAAGGGAGAGGGTAAGGAGTCATTCCAGTCCCGGGAGCGGAAAGACTTACCTTAGGGGGAAAAAAGGACGGGTACACACTCGCACACACACACATATCCATCCACACATATACAGACACAAGCAGACATAAAGGGAATTTGCATGAAGGGAATTTGCAGCAGTCAGTAGGGAGTCTGGGTGTGAATTAGACACTCAAGGAAGCTACGATCCCCCTTGAAAATGTCCCCCACAGATGAGGACGAAATATGAGGTTTAAATGTAAAGCCATTCAACTACAGCATAATGGCACAGAACCTTTTATTAATTGGGACAATGACCTGTACATGGTAAAGTCAGAAATGTGGCTGCTATGTACCTCCTTCCAGGCACTCAGAAGGGATGAGGTCCTTCTTACTTGTCTTTGCATATGTGATGGTCCTATGACATGGGGCTTCTTGCTCCAGAAAGAGAACCCCCAGCATGTGATGCTTGTGGCGTACAGATCATGGTATGCCACATTGTAGCATACTCTATTTTATATTCAGACAAAAGGGCATCAGATAATGTGCGGGTGGATTTGCCCTCTATTTTAACTGACAGTGACACGAATCTGGTATGACATTAAAGTTCTGTAAAATATCTGAATTGTTCTGTAAAATTTAAGTAAGAAATTTTTAATGTGTTTTCAGATGGCTGGCTCATCCATTTTTTTTGTAAGTGGTCAGCCAGTCATCTTCTACCTTTCTTCTTACCTACTCCTGTTTTAATTTCCTTTTTCAGAGCACCTGCCCTCTTGTATGTTCTGTCTATGGATGTGAGCTAGGATGAATGTGTGGATGATTGTGAGGTTGGGAGAGAGTGTGTGTATTTGTGGAAGATGTATCTTTCCTCTTTTAATCACATTTGTTGCTATTAATCTTTGTAAGTGTACTGATAACCTCACCATTGAGTACCTGTAAACCAACAACTACTACAACAAAACACACACACACACACACACACACACACACACATTCCTTTGAAGATTCTTCAGTGAACCTCCTCATTTCTTATTTATCGGTAACATCAAACCTTAAAAGCTTTGATTCCCTTCTTTTCTAGTTGTCCCACAATCCGTGATCCACTTCCACACCATACCACGCTCCGGACATAGATTCTCAGAAGTTTAGTTATAGAAATATAGTCTATGTTTTATACTAAAAGACTTTCTATGGTAAGGAATGCTGTCTTTGTCTAGTCTCTTCTGTTCCTTGTGTTCTTCTTGCTTTGTCCTTAATGTGTTATTTTAGTTCCAAGGTAGCACAATTCATGTACTTTGTGGCTCCCAGTTTTGATATTGAGTTCATCATTAATCTCATTTCTGCTGTTTCTTTGGTTTACTCTCAGTCCATGTTCTCTCGCTCAGTAGACTGTTCACACCATTCAGCGTGTCCTGTAATTCTTTCTCACTTTCGCTGAGAATAATAATCTTCTCAGGCTGAACAGCAGAGAAGAAAGAATGTGCCTGTGCCTTGTGCCCTGTTTAATCTGAACTTTTGTCTTGCAGGGCAGCCATTCTTATTGTTCCCTCTTGGTTCATGTTCATAGTATACTTGGTGAGTCAAAAAGGACTTTACAACTTTGGTATGATATAGAAATTTATTGAGATAACTTACAGAATTGGTGGATGTGTCATTTTGTAGCAAACAACTTCAACTTTCACATAAAAATGTCATGTGTCATTTTGGTTTGATCTGATTCCCATTTGTGATATGGCAAACATCCCACCAGGATCAGTTCCTCCCACACACATTGCAGAAATCGGGTGTAACTTGCACAACCGCAGGGTAGATTCGTTTTTCAGGTCAGCTAAATTGTCTGGAAAGGGAGGCACCATCTTGCTGGTAGTAAACCATTCCACCCCAGTCATCTTCATCGTTCTGTGGAATTAAAAAGTTTTCAAGCATATTAAAATACACTGTACCAGTGACAGTTATCTCCATGAAGAAGAAAGGGCTGTACACTTTCAGTTTATTGAGGGCACAAAACATATTATCTTTGGGGCTGTCACAAACATGTTCCAGGGTTGCATGTGGTTTTTCGCTGCCCCATATTCTGCAATTGTGGGTGTTCACTATCCCACTGATATGAAATGTTAACTCATCCCTGAGGATTATTGTGTTCAGGAATGTCTCGTCACTATCTATCCGATGCATCATTTCCACACAGAATTCCCCATGAGCAACCTTATTCGCATCACTAATGTGCTATGCATTGTGAACCTGTACGGTTTCAAGTGTAATGTCTATACAGAACTATCCAAACTGTCTTTTGTGGAATGTCAGTCTTGCGAGACTCACATCATGTTGATTTTTATGGACTGTGGGAAAAGCTCTCCCTGACATGTTCAGCATAACATGTGGGTGACCCAGTGATTTGTCATGTCACAGTGAAAGTTCTTGTGCAAAGAGTAAATTGTAAGCCTGCTTGGAGGTTCTTTCTTTAGTACATTTGATGCGAAATTTATGTGTAACAACACTGCTGCAGAGCTCGTTTTGTGAAACCAAAACACACAGCGAGCATGGTCTGCACTAGTGAAAGCAGTGATATTAACTGTTCACCATGCTAATGCTCCTGGTGGCAGAATGGGGTACTGATGCACTATTTGAATCAAAGATGAGGTGGTTTGCTACAAAATGACACATCTACTGATTCTGTAAGTTATCTCAATAAATTGCTATATCTTTCCAGAGTTGTAACAGGGCGTATACGACCCGGGAAATCCGGGAAAAACCCGGGAATTTTTTCATCGGGGAGTAAACCGGGAAAAATCGGGGAATTTTTGTTTTAGCTTTTAGTTAAATTTTTGTAATTTTGACTGGTAAAAATTTGTTCTCTGGCAAAGAATGTTACTGTATCCTCCTACTGGAGAATGATACTTCAGCAATAAAATATAAACGAGAGGAAAAAGATGAAAATGTAGTGGCAAAGGAAATGCGCCATTGATGACAACAAAACACCGTGCACCCACAAGCGTCTGCAAACAGCAAAAATGTGTCAAAAGCCTTAGGGTCAAGACTATGTAATACTTCATAACAATAAACTGTTTTCTATGAGGGTGATGTCACAACTGTTTACATTAGGTTGGTTTGACCAGTTGCCAGCAGACTCATACGCATGCGCAGTTGACTCGCATGTGAGCAGTACCTTCTCCCACTTCCCGCTACTTGAAAGTGTGCCATTAGTTGTATTGGTAGTAGCAGCAGGCAGCCAGATGCTAACGAGAAAAATTTGGCTTTATTACCCTTTCTGCTGAGGCAATCAATTTATTTGAAATGAAGTGTTGCATTCCACAGTACTGGCTAGTTCCAACTGTTCGCTGAATTTCAAGTGCACGTTTTCATATTCTGCAGTGTATGGCACAATGCCATAATAAAGAACCAAATATGAGATAGTACGGTACTGGTACTCCAATAACATTTACATCCCAAAAACCACACTGAAAAGCTTAATATCAGATGGGACGTACTTCATTGTGAATCTGGAAAAAGCCAATGTGCACTTCAAGCCGAATTTTGCATTTTAGTTTGGTTTCTGAAATTCTGATGCTTTTTGAGGATCGTCTGATGTCTTGTTTCTTTTATGGCGTAATGTAAGCTCTCTTAGTGCTTTATACATATGGGCTTCCTACACCACTGCAGCTGCCCACGCACAATAATGCGTATTCTTGTGCTTTCTGGCAACTGCTAAATCGAACCTATTTCTAACAGTCGTGGGATAGTATTGTGAACGGTGGTTCGAAAAGCATTACTTTCAAAGTAAATTTCTTTTTACGCAAGTTGAATTATGTTATGTGTGAGAAAGTGGGACGAATTTCTTAAGTCACAAAGCGTTTAAAACTGAACACTTTGAGGAACAGCTACTTACAAGAATTTCGAGCCCAGAAGACCAAACATTTAAGATATTATTTTAAACTGACTGGCACATTTGTGTGATGTGTCTTAAAGGATAACACACGCAAAAAAAGATCAATGTTACATGTGAAAACTTAGCTTCTCTTGTAACTTAGTAATCTTCGAGACCAATATTATTTGTGAAAGCTTAGCTTTTCTTATAGGTATAGTATGTATAGTAATGTAAACTATCAACTTTTCCCCTTTGTGCGTTTGCTCTACGTAACAGTGATCTTGCTATTGGCTGACTATAACACGTGTCCTATGCTCTGAATATCTGCTGTCATCGGTGGGCGAGATCACGTGACAAGAGATATGACTAGCTTACAAAATGACTTCGCAATCTCGATTTCAACACTCCGAAAACTAACGTGCTGTGTCTGGTGTAATTCAAATTTATACTTTCGTAATACAAAAACATGCAGCATATATGTTGCTGCACAGCGAAGGTCTTTCCAAAACGCATCTCCTTTTTTTCATCAAAAGTCCTCAAAACTTTTCTCTCCCAGAATTTTTTTCCGGGAAGTTCTACGCCAGTGTATAAAATGATAACCATTCAAAGGATTGATAAGTTTTACAGTTCCAAAGGAAAAATCTACAGAAAACCTACTGTCACTTAGTACCAAAAAGTGTATTTTCACCTGGGAAAAAGTATATTTTTTAAACAGGATATGCGGGAATAACCCGGGAATTTTTTTCCTTGTCCACTTATATACCCTGTGTAAAGTCATTTTGGACTTAAATTTGATGTGAAATTTACCAAACGGTGTTGCAGACTTCGCCTCAAGAAACCTAAATGCACAGTGAGCACACTCTGCACCAATGAAAATAGTCATATCGACTGTTCACTAAGCTGGTGCTCCTGGTGGAGGAATGGGGGTACTGATGCACTATTTGAATCAAACATGAGGTTGTTTACTACAAAGTAACACATCTACTGTTCTGTAAAGTATCTCAATAAATTTCTGTATCATTCCAAAGTTGTAAAGTCATTTTTGGCTCACACGTTTCCTACACCTTATACTTACCTTTCTGAACATTTTCAACACTTTGCATGATATTATGTAATTAAATGCTTTATCTAGGTTGTCAGATCTTATGAAAGTGTTCTGATTTTATCTTAAGTCTTGCTTTCATTGACACGCACAATGTCAGAATCGCCTCTCTTCTGGCTTTAGCTTTGTAAAGCCAAATGATTGTCGTCTTAACAGATCCTCAATTTTCTTTTCCAGTATACTATCTCATCAGCAACTTGGAAGCATAAGCTGTCAAGTTGATTGTACATTATTTCTTGTATTTATCTGCCCTTTCTATCTTTGGGATTGTAAGGATGATATTCTAAGACCAATGACATGTATCTAGTCTCATATATTCTACTTACTAACTTGAATAATCAACTGTTTGCAACTTTTCCAATGATTTGACAAATTCTGAAGGAGTATTATCTATTTCTTCTGCCTAGTTTGTTCGTAAGTCTTACAAATCTGTGCGAAACTCTCTCCCAACACAGGATCCCTTCTGTCTTCCAAATCATCACTGATTACGTTTCCTGTCGTATCAGCAGAGAGTTCCTCATGCTCCGAGAGGCCATCAGTGTACTCTGTCCACCTATCCACTCTCCATGTGTGTGAAACAGTGGAGTTCCTTTTCCACTCATAATGTTACCTCTTAAGCTTTTAATTCTTCTGCTGAAAATTACTTTGACTTATTTATATGCCAATTCTTTCCTTGCGATTGTAAGATTCCACTTTTTTCTTTTGCTGTTTGGTCACCTCTTAACTAAAGGCAGTAAATAGTAGTCTATTAAGGCAGATTGGGCTAATGTATTATGCTTTGACATATTTTCAAGGTTGCTACCACTTTATCTATTACAGTATTGGAGGAAATAATGTAATATACTGGTTTCAGATCATCTGTAGAGAAGTGCGCGTATGTTGATTTAAACCTTTCTTGTCCTATAGTTAATCCAAGTGGCATATGTATAATAGATGTTTCTGGAGTTTTGAAATTTGGACGAGGTGTCTTGGCACTATATGTTATCATAAGCCATGCTGGTTACCTCACTTACAGGATCTGAAAGCTAGATCCCTTGGAGTCAGAATGCCTTCAAGTGTCTTAGGCAAATATCATGTGGAGCAGACAGAACATGTATGTATCATTTGTATAATTGTTTTAAGCATGCATACATTACCTATCAACAAGACCTTGATTTATGAACACCAGTGGTGGTTCTTATCACAAGGGTGTAAGGCAGGATCAGCCCCATATTGAGCATCTGTAGTAAGACTTATGACACACCACTATCCATCTGGCAACAGATCTTCTTGATGCCCTGATGTACTCATTCTTTTCTATTCCATGATCATCAGTAGTCTGTGTACACTGCTGGGGGGAAAAAAAATACATCCCTCTAGAGCTTTCGAATTCACTCAAGATTTATTGTTGCGACAGTGCACATGGAGTACGTGAAGTGATTACATTTACAGATCGGTAGCACAAGCAGTTTTGAGGTACCAGGTATCAACTCATGCTGAAATGCCCATATTAGTACATGGTGTAGCCTCCACAGGCGGCAATGCAAGCCCTGGCTGTGGCATCAATTCAATCATACAGATGGCGAATACTGTTCTCAGATATGTTATCCCATACCTGCTTGACCTGTTCACATAATTCTGTGAGAGTTGTTGGTTGATGAGTCGCACAATTCACTTCTCACCCTATCGTGTCCCACATGTGTTTGGAGACAAGTCTGTAGATCATGCTAGCCAGGGAAGTTGCTGCATGTCTTGCAGAGTATGTCAAGTTTCATAGACAATGTGTGGGTGTGCATTATCCTGTTGGAACAACACGTCACCTTCCTGTTACAAGAATGCCAAAAGAATGGGTCTAACAACATTCTGTGTGTACCAACTGCTGGTTAGCATCACCTCCAGAAATGCCGAAGATGAACGAGAGTTGTAGCTTATCACCCCCAGACCATAAGGCAGACAGTAGGATGAGTGTGCCTTGGATAACTGTACTCTACGAGACTGTACTCACCAGGTCTATGTCATATGTGTAAACATGACTTGCATATGGATAGAATCGGCTTTCATCGCTGAAGACCATGGCGTGCTGTTCCATCTTCCAAGTGATCCTCCGATGGCACCAGTTGAGCCATGCACAGCAACGCTGTAATGTGAGAGGAAGATGTGCTGGAGATGTGCATGCCCTTAGTCTTACAGTCAGTTCACAACAATCTGTGTTGATACATATGGGCTCCCAAACCCTCTTATCTGTGCTGTGGTAGCTCAGGGTGTATACGGCCCGGGACAACCGGGAGATCCGGGAAAAACCCGGGAATTTTTTCATCCGGGAGAAAACCGGGAAAAACCCGGGAATTTTTTAGAATTCCGGGAATTTTTCGTTGTTTTAGTTTTCAGTTAAATTTTTGTAATTTTGACTGGTAAGAACCGATACTCTAACAAAGGATATTACTGTATCCCGCTACTGCAGAATAATACTACAGCATTAAAACATGAACGAGAGAAAAAAACGAAAATAAAACTTAAATTGCAAAGGAAAGGCGCCATATAAAAGAAGACAGTGCACGTACAAGCGTCTGCCAACAGAAAAATGTGTCATAGGCTTTAGGAAGACTATGCAATGCTTCATAACAACAATTGCCTCCGATGAGCGTGAAGTCACAACTGTTTACATTAGATTCTTCTCCCCCTGCTGGCTACAGAAATGTGGCTGTTGGCTATGTAAGCGGCAGTAGCAGCAACCAGCCACATGGGGTATCCGGAAAAATATTACTGGCGCGTCCAAGCTGCTATATTCACGCGTGCGCTGCAGGCCCGGATCTGGGAGGGGCAAACCGGGGTATCTGAACCGGTCGGAAATTTCGGAGGCACGTGGCAAATTCATATTCTTGAGGAAAAAAAAAAAAACCTTGTTTCACAAAGCTCCTAGCATCCAGTGCACATCGGTCTATCGATTATTCATCTAATTTTGAAACGCACCCCTGCTGGTTTTTGGACATTTTTGAACACCTTCTAAGTTGATTTCTGAATGAATTACAAGTTGATTTTGGAATGCGTGCATAGTGTACGTGATGTCTCTGCCAGGGGAATCCTCGTCGAATCTAGAGATGAACTTTACTGCAGACAAAACGGGAGGGGCGATAGAGCTGAGCGGAATAAAGCCGAACCGGTGAATGCCAGCTGCTGCTTGTTTATGTGGTTGATTCGGTTTGCAAATGTTTAGCGTTGTTATAATTACTATCGAAATCCATACATTCAGACTACCAGAGTGGAAATAAACGACTAACAGGTAAGAAAGATCATGTATTATCTTCTTGGTGTATCCAAGAAAGTGAAATTCTGACAGAAAATAGTTGGCCAGATCGCTACATTAGACAGGGCCAGTTGTAGTCTCCAGCTAGCAGCTGCTTAAGTTCCATTCTGGGAGTTGCGCGGAAAACGCGTTGTACGACCACGCCTGACCAGAGAATAATCGCTGGATAATTAAACCGGTGATTGTGGCAGGGTTAGTAAAGTTAGCCGGAGAATTAATTTTGGCAGTGATAGGAATAGTTACAGAATTAGTGATAAGATTGTTTATTAGAACGAGGAAGGAGAAGAAACGGGGACATCACACAAATTATGGAAGAATATGATGATTCCAAATTTATACTACTTTTCAGTCTAGTGCATAACAAACTATTTCCTAACATGAAGCTTTTTGACTGTAGTAGACCAAATAGTATTTCGTATTGGTACTTCGTGAATTATATTGTCGTACTATAAAAATTATCATTATTGCCAAAACAGTCTAGCTTATTTGGTGTGTGTTACAATTGCCGTAATATTAGAAAGGCCTATTTTGTTTTATCCAGCATACAGTGACAAAATAGACGTAATCAGATCGAGAAACCACACCAGTGGGTACTTTTTGTATTAACAGCTTTTTCAGTATTAGACGACGACATTTCGATTTTTCGTGTAGCAAAACGTTTGACGAACTTTGATAAGGTAATAGTTCTTTCACAGAAAGGAAAGCTGTAGCAAGTTTAGAGAGAAAAATCGCTAGGACCTAAGGATTGAAGAAATGTGTACTGTCTTGCCTGTCTCTTGTCTTTACTGGTTTTAGGTATCCTATATTTAATTTTATGTCACACAGGAAAGCAGTTTATTAGCTAATAGGCAATAGAGAGTCCAGATTTTCTGAAGAGTTCTTGTTCTGCCGGTTACAAATAATCCCATCCAGTATTAATTGCGATTCTTTTTTTTTTTTTTTTTTTTTTTAAAAAAAAGAAAAGAAAAGAAAAAGAGGGGCAGGATGTCATACCGGCCGACTGGGAGCAGGAGAGGCACTACAGGACATTTTAATTTCCACTGTCCTTAAATAGTTTTATGGCGTCCATTACAAAATATAGCCGGCCGAAGTGGCCGTGCTGTTAAAGGCGCTGCAGTCTGGAACCGCAAGACCGCTACGTTCGCAGGTTCGAATCCTGCCTCGGGCATGGATGTTTGTGATGTCCTTAGGTTAGTTAGGTTTCACTAGTTCTAAGTTCTAGGGGACTAATGACCTCAGAAGTTGAGTCCCATAGTGCTCAGAGCCATTTGAACCATTTGAATTTTACAAAATATACACATTTCAATTCCACAGAGTGAAATACAGTGACGTGCGATAGAAGAATGCTGTGTGAAGAGCGTGGCACTGCACTTCGGCACACGTAAGACCAAATAACATGTCTTACATTTCCTCGATAATTATTGTTTTTTGTATGACTATTCAGAAAGATGTGCGCTAAAAAATGAACTTATTTTTGATAAGTCTTTTTTTTTTTTAATTTTTAACGTTCTGATGTGCAGAACAGTCTGAGTTATAGTTGGTGGTGGTGGGGGGTTAGTCTCCACGTGACCCGTGTTTACATTTAGTGATTTTTCTGTTTCCTCTTCGTTTATTGCTCTCACGTCCAATGAAAACAAGGCGGATTTCTGTGGCTGTGCGCTATCAAGTGAATTAAAATACATTCACATAATTACGGAAGGCTAAAATATGTTACTAGTTTCGGATTTTATTTTATTTCTACCTTTCTGACAGTCAAGCATTAATCGCCTTGAAGAACAATGAAGTCATTTTTGTCGGTTTGCTAAAGAAATTTGGCTTTTTATTAACCTTTCCTGCTGAGGCAGTAAATTTATTTGAAACGAAGTGTTTAATTCCACACAATTGGCTAGTTTCAACTGTTCGCTGCATTTAAAGTGCACTTTTCATCTTCTAGCACGTATGGCATTATTCCATAATAAAGAACCAAACCTGAGATAATACAGTACTGGCGCTCCAAGAAAATTTACGTCCCGAAAACCATACCGAAAAGCTTAATATCAGATCGAGGCCTACATCGTTGGAAATCTGGAGATAAGAATGTGCGCTTTAAGGCGAACTATGCATTTTAGTATGGTTCACGAAATTCCGACGGTCTTGGAGTATCCTCTGATGTCTTGTTTCTTTTATGACATAATGTAAGATCTTTTAAAGTTTTACACGTACGAACATACGGGGTGACGCCTCCTTTCTAGCGCTGTCTGGCAACTGCTGAGATGAATCTAACAGGTTGCGGGAAAATATTGCGAACTGTTGTTCGAAAAGTGTTATTATCAAAGTAAATTTGTCTTTTACGCAAGATGAACTATGTGCGAGAATGTACGATGAATTTCTTGAATCACAGAGCGTTTGCTCTTTTTTTAAAAATCAACTCTTTGATGACGAGCCATTTAGAAGAATTTCGAGCCCAGAAGATAAGAGATTTATGTCGGTATTAAAAATTTTACTGGCGTATTTGTGTGATGTATGTTAAAGTGTAACATGCGCTAAACAGATTAACATTATAGAATGAGATTTTCAGTCTGCAGCGGAGTGTGCGCTGATATGAAACTTCCTGGCAGATTAAAACTGTGTGCCCGACCGAGACTCGAACTCGGGACCTTTGCCTTTCGCGGGCAAGTGCTCTACCAACTGAGCTACCGAAGCACGACTCATGCCCGGTACTCACAGCTTTACTTCTGCCAGTACCTCGTCTCCTACCTTCCAAACTTTGCAGAAGCTGGTAGAGCACTTGCCCGCGAAAGGCAAAGGTCCCGAGTTCGAGTCTCGGTCGGGCACACAGTTTTAATCTGCCAGGAAGTTTCAGATTAACATTATATGTGAAAACTTAGTATCTCTTGTAGCTTTTAATCTTAGCGACAAATACTGTGTGCGAAAGCTTTTCTTTTCTTGTAGCAACACTACGTATATTAACTTAAACCATTCTCTTTTCCTGTTGGTGGAATTCGAATATATACTTTCGTAATACGAAAATATGCAGCGTACATGTTGGTGCGCGTCAAAGATCTTTCTGAGACGCGTTTTTTCCACTGAGTTTCTTTTTCTAAAGTGCCGAGAATTTCTACGCTGCTGTATAAAACTATATCCATTCAAAGGGTTGATAAGTATAACAGTTCAGACGGAAAGTATACTGTTACTTAACACGGAAAAACTGTATTTTCACCCGGGAGAAAATGTATTTTTAACCGGGAGATCCAGGAAAAAGCCGGGAATTTTTTTTCCTTGTCCATGTATACACCCTGTAGCTGTACAATCTGCCACAGCTGCCCTTACAGTATGGTGATCCTGGTGGGCATCTGTGCTGCTTGGACATCCAGAACCTTGTCTCCGGGTGTGAGAATGTTCACGTGACCACAAGCATTGTTGCACAACTGATGCAGCACATCCAAGTTCAGCAGTAGTTCTCTGAAAGGTCCATCCCACCACTCGGAAAGCCATAGTTTGACCCCTTTCAAAATCACTCATTTGGCTGTAGGAACCACGAGTGCATCTTCGTGGCATGGTCTGTATCACATTGAGCCTTCTGGCTGTGATCGCTCCATACTAAAGGGTAGACACAGATGGCAGTCTGGTAGGTATACCACTATAATGTCTGTTGGTGGACAACATTGAAACCATTATCAGTACATCTTCTATTCCCCAGGTGGCATATGCTGTCATATGCTCAAAATCAAAGTTGTATTTCCAAGTGTACAAGTTTTTTTTAACCTTTTTCTTTCGCAGCAGTATAGAGTAATCCCCTCACACGTATACAATCTCCATGAAGCAAATGTAGTCCCACTTGATCTGGAATAAATATGTCATGTCCGAATGTAGAATGTAGTTACCTCCTTGGATTCTCAAACGACTCAGAATTGCTTTATTTTTATTCAAGTACCTATGCAAGCACCATGTTGAAATCGTTTAGTTGGAACACTTACGGAAATGCTTTCCTTCTTGAAAGTTAATTCGTTTGGGCTGTATGTTGAATTTTGTTTTGAAATGTTTTGATATTTTCATTTTTTGTTCTTCCATCACTAAGTTTGATGGTGAAAAGGACAGTGTCCCAGATTGAGGTATGTTGTTGACTCATTTTCATCATGGCATTTTCAGTTTTTTATAATTTTAACGAATAAAGACCATATGACGAATTAACTTCACTTATGAAAAAATGAGACCACTTCAATTGTGAAACAACTTTTTAACTGTCATATGCATGGCTGAAGATATATTTCCTGTTTGTAGCTCTCTCACTTCTTCTTTTGCTTTTTATTAAAAAGGGAGACACAAAGAAATAACTGAAAGCAACAGAAACACTATAGTTGAAAGGGTAGATTGCCATTCACCATAAGGATGACATGTTGAATTGCAGGCAGGGACAATAAAAAGACTTTCTTCAGGAAAGAAAACATGCTCTTCACACTTCTCGTCACTGCGGCCAGAGATAGTGATCATGTGCATATGAGATGCGCTTGCGTGTGTGAAGTGTGTGTTTGTTTTCTTTTCTGGGGAAGGCTTTGCCCAAAAGTTCATTGTGTGACAGCCTTTTTGTTGTGCCTGTCTGCAATTTAAGATGTCAGCTTTATGGTGAGTGGCAATCTATCCGGTTTGTATCGTAATAGTTGATATTCCAGCCCGACTTTCCATTGTTTCAGAAGCAACAGAATGTTATTCCAGAAGGTCGTACAGATAAATGTAATACATCTATGTGATTATAGGAAGTGCCACATTGTAATACTGAATTTCTTTCAGTCTTCATTATGTATCTGTTTAACTTATGTTTGATGAGCTGCAGAAATAGGTCATAAAGTACTCTGATATAAAAAACAAAATCTCACTTTCCCATGTATAGGAAACACAAGAAAGCAGGTCGTATGTACTAGAATTTAATTTGATTTGTATTTATCAGCTTAATGATAAGGAAAAATTTTTCCCTCTACTATTGAAAATCTGTGATTTTTATTATGTGTAATTAATCCTGCTGTGGGAAAGAATAAAAGCTTAACTTTTATTTCATGTTACTCTCATTTACTGAGATGTGTCATTGCTTCTCAACAATTGTAAATATTAAACTACACTTAATTATTTATATGTACATATGTATTTTATTTAGCATAGAAATAAGTTTTATTTTTTCATTGCTTTGTAAGAGGTATCTGTCATTGTGTATTCTTTCATTGACTTGCTTCCTCAGAGTGGTGCCCAAAGCGTTGAGCCTATTGTGGTAAGTGTTTGCGTGTTTCTGCCTTAATACTAAAGTACTCCTTTACTTTCTTTGGCTTCCTTGTATCCTTGGAGAAAGTTTAAAACGTTTAGAATTTTATTATTGTAGTTAACCCCAAGCCCTGTAAAATATTTTTGTTGCATTGTGTTTTGCCTTTACCACGTGGAAGAAACCTAATTAACAAGTAATGCGTGATACTTATCATTGACAAATATTCAGGGGTTTGTCTATGTGCTTGCATGTAATTTTCTGCACAACGCACTGATCCATATGCATTGAAAACTGTTTGGAAACATAAGCAGAAGGCATACTAATATTAAAATTCATCACACACTAAGGAACAGATAGTTTGCATGTTTATTGCCTGGAAGAAACTGTTAGTGTTTATCAGAAATACGTAGATATTAATGAATTATATACAAAGGGTCAATGGCGCTAGTGCAGTTGTTAAAGGGAACAGAGAGGATGATGATATTCTTTCATGTGTACTAATTTTTGTTGCATTAATTCATCAGTGAGGTTTTATTTGCTGAAGAGTCACTTATGTCTGTTACACTAATTCTTTTAAAACAGAGTGCAATGTTGAAATTTGGCTTTTTTGACATTTGCAAGAAATATTTGTCAACATATACCTAGATGTTTTTAGTAATCATGCTGATAAGCATAGTTATATGGTGAGGTGGCCAATAAAATCATGTAATTGGACATTTATAAAGTTGATATTGGGCGTGGATTTTAATAGCTTTCAAACTTGTTACCGTTTTATTTTTTAATTTTTTAAATTGGTTTGGCCTACGAAGGACCACATGAAATAACTTAAGTTTTCTTTCTTTTCCCCTTTCTTTCTTCTATCATTATTGCACCTGTCTTTTTCTTTGTATTGTCCTGGAAGCCCTAGAAACTTCTTACTTTTGCTTGGAATGTTTCTTTTTCTCCTATTGCTTCCTCTCTTGTTTCCATTTCCCACAGGTCTTCGTAAATTCTTTGGTCCATGTCATTGATGTTTTTGGGTTTCTGTCAAAAAGCTTGAAAATTCTCTTTGGTATTTTTTTCATCTAGCCTTTTTAGCTGTCCATAAAAATACAGCTGTTCTCTTCCTCTTTGTGTCTAATAGTCAGTCTGTCTTTTAATAAACTTCTTTGTTATTGTTGTTGTTATTATTATTATTATTGTTATTGATCAGAAGTATTGAAGTATAAGTGTAAATTAGACCTAAGAAGTCATCCCATTGCATAGTTGTGCATCACCTTTGAGCTAAGTCTATTGAAAAACAGTGCAATTTTACTTTATTTAAATTTGAAAATCATTTTGAGTTCATTAATTATGTAGCAAAATATGTGTGATACTCTTAGTGAGGCCTAGATAAACCTGTCACAATCCTCACTAACAGTGAGATTTTTGTTTGTGTTTGGTTGTTATATTGGAATGTGATCCTATGAGCTTGTAACAGATGAAATCGACTACTATATTTCTCACGGCTTGCAAATTAAGTGGATTGTAAACTGACCATCACTCAGCCCATTTACCACCATGTTGGAAGCTACATTCAGTAACCAGTAAGAATTTATTATTTATTTGTGTTATGTCACAGAAAATATTACTCTGGGCGCTCTTATTAAAATTTCCATAGTTTCGTTGTTTCTATGTGATTGCTGTTTGTTTATCTTTGGATAAAACCTTCATCTTCATCTCAGTATTGCATCAGAAATCTCTGCACTTAAAATGGTGTGTTGTGACTGCAGAGCTCAGAAATATCAAGGGGTTGATATTCAGAGTGGTATGAACTTGATATTTTTATTTTATTTTTATTTATATACATATTCCATAGATACTTTTATGCTTATGAGACACAAGGATATTGAACAAGTAAAAAAATATGAAAATGGTAATTACATAGAATGTAACGAGGGGAAGTACAGTTAATTTACAAACAAGAGTTGCAGGAAAATACACTCAGGAACATTGAAAATAGTGCATCCAGTGGGCAGAAAGGTGCAAACATGAAGCTTTGCAAATAAGTGAAGTGAAGTGAGATCCTATATACAAATGATCCAGGTTTGGTGTCATTGTGCATGTCCACAAACCCTGCAGTTACACTGCAGTCGTGCACTTAAACAGCGAATAGTGGATGAATCATGCACTTGACGATCACATTTCAAATTGAGGAGGACATTAGTAGTCGCAGAATGCCATTTGATGTGTTAGACAACATTTCTCACAGTTAAGTCAGTTTTAGAGGAGTCTAATGATCAGCACGAAAACAGCGGGCTGATCGATATGACATATGTGGCTTCAGGGTGTCAGCTGACATTGGGAGCAGTGGATGCAAGATGGCACCCACACGCAACTTACCGGGTCTGACACGACCAGGAAGATAATGAGGCAAGATGATCGAAGGATCATGCAGCAAACTATCGTGGATCCTACACTGACTTGCTTCATGATACAAGCAAATGTACAAGTTTAAATTGTTCCACAAACCATTTCCAGACACCTTGTGTATGCAAATTTGCAATCCAGCTGCTCTTTTAGTGTACTGCCATTAACACAGAAAGAGTAGTGACTCCATATACAGTGGTGCCAAGTCAGAATAGGTGGACTGCCACAGATCGGCAAAATGTTGTGTTTAGTGATGAATCCTGATTCATTTTGAGGATGGATGCTAAAAGCATACAGATGAGATGGAAGCATGGTGAATGGTACAGTTTCACCTATGCTATCACATTCCACACCACTCACACAACTGGCATAAGAGTCTGGGGGACCGTAGACTACAATAATGGGGTAGCATTATGTCGATGACATATTTCTACCGCATGTGGTATCCTTCTGACATGGGCTACTAGGGGCACTTTCTCACCAAGATAATACTCACACACACAAAGCTCGAGTTTCTCAAGACCTCCTACGCCATTTCCTGATTCGTTCATGGTTAGCCTGCTCGCTGGTCATGTCCCCTATAGAGCATATGTGGGATTATCTGAAATGACAGATACCGTCATGTCAAGCTGTACATGATTGGGAGGTAGCTATTTGAGATTTGTGGGCCATTCTGCCTCAGGACAATATCAGACATTGAAACGACTCAGTGTGATGTTGTGGTATGTATTGCAGCTAAAGATGGTCCAATGCATTATTGATGTGCACTGTATTTGTCTACTTGTACTCACTGTATTTGTTTGTGTGTCTTGATTTTGGGATCAATTGAATCTCTCATCTGTATCATTGTATCTGATAAATTTCATTTCCATCTGATGATGTGTGTAAGGATTAGCATATGTTGACCAGCAGTACATAAAAAACAAACAATAAAAATGTATGCATAAACAGTCTACATGTCTTTGTTAAAAAATTCTTCTGATGAATAAAAAGTTTTATCAAGTAAGCGTATCTTTATTTTTTAAATAATATGCTACTACTACGTGTAACTTTGATGTTATTTGGCAGTGAATTAGATATTTTAATACTGGAATAAGGTACACGATTGTGATGAAATCATAATCTTGTATTTTGATCATGGTACATTTCATTGGTTCCATAGTGGACAGTTTTATCAACCATGAAACTCGTAATAGAATAAATATTTTGACAAGTACTTCAAGTTTCATAAAAAGATTGCAACAACAGGTTCCTGGGGAAATTCTGCATGTAAGTTGGACAACCTTTTTCCTTGGGAATGAAAATTTTCGTTAATGTGGGGAATTGCCCCAAAAAATAATTCCTAATGGCAAAGATAGCGGTGGGCAACTTTTTTGTGGTCTTGAGGATACAATGATCCATTCTAACCCTGCTCTGTGTATATGGAGGCCTAAGAATTTGGTGCGGTACATCCTTTGTATTTGCTAGCTGTCTTGTACAATAGGTACTTCTGTGTGATTTTGTGGTTAGAGTTAGTTATGCTTAGGTTAACAGACAGTGAGTTTACTTAGAGTCAGTTAGGACTCCTGAGAGTAATTTGTTGGCATCAGTCTCTAGATTGGTGGAATGTTGTTTGTGTGTCACTGTCTTGTGTCATCAGCAAACTTTACACGTTTTATGTGACAAGCACAGCAGTGGACCAAGGACAGATCATGGGGAGGGGAGGGCTCTAAGGAGTTCAGTACTCTACTCCTCTTCCCCCTACACACACGTATATGCATTGCTGATCTCAACCAAAACTACTGCCTGCTTCCTTGTGAGTTATTGTTCTTAGGTCAAAGTTATGGAATTGTAAGAGTCAAAACGCATTAAAAGGAAACAATAGTTGAAAGTGAATGAGGTAGGTTTGTAGCATATCACCGATGTTATTCGTTCTGTACATCATGTGAGTTGCGAAGGAAACCAAGGAGCAATTCAGAAAGGGAATTAAAGTTCGTGGACAAGAAATAGCAATTTTGACATTTGCCATTGATGATGTAATTCTTGCAGAAGCGGCAAAGGACTTGGAAGATCAATAGAGTGGAATGGATAGTGTCTTGAAAATAAGTTACAAGATAAGCATTAATAAATGTAAAACAAGGATAGTTGAATGTAGTCTAATTAAATCAGGCAGTCTGAGGGAATAGATTAGGAAATGAGACACCAAAACTAGTGGTCGAGTTTTGTTATTTATCCAGCAAAATAAATGAACAATGGCCGAAGTAGAGAGGATATAAAATGCAGACTGGCAACAGCAAGAAAAGTAGTTTTGAGGAAAGAGAACTTTGTTAACATTAAATATAAATTTAACTTTTAGGAAGTTTTTCTGAAGGTATTTCTGGCTTGTGGCCTCGCATGAAAATGAAACGTATGTGGTAAACAGTTCAGACAAGAGGAAAGTAGAAGCTTTTTGTTATACAAGGATGATGAAGCCTGGATGCGTAGATCAGATTAATAATGAGAAGGTGCTGAATTGAAGTGGGGAGAAAGAAATTTATGGCACAACGTGACTAAAAGAAGGGATCAGTTGATGGAAGACATATGAAGACATGAGGGAATAGTAAATTTGGTAATGGAGGGAAGTATGGGGGCAAAAATTTTAGAGGGAAGACTAGGCTTGACTGGGGTAGAGAGTTTTAAATGAATGCAGGTTTCAGTAGTTACAGAGAGATGAAGAGATTTATGCAGAATAGACTAGCATGGAGAGCTGCAGCAAACCAACTTTCGGACTGAATGGTGCAACAAAAATATGATAAACAGTGAATAAGTGTCAAATAATCAAGAAGATAAAGGGATAAACGTGTATACTACTGAATGTTTAGTCAGATATTTTTGCAGCACTGCAACTTATGAATAGAATAGCATTGAACTGAAACTTGAAATGGTTTGGATTTGTAGTGTCACCATTGCAGGATTTTTACTCCTGTAACTTGTTAATGGCTTGCAGGAAGGGGATAGTTTGCCAAACCAGAATGTAGTTGTTTGAAGTAAGTCAGTTGTAAAATTATATGTTCCATCAAGCATAAACTTGGAATATGCTTCGAAAGCTCCACACTGCTTGCATACCCCCATTAAGGAGATACTACTGTTGTATCCCTTTGCAAACTATAAAGTTAGTAAATGATTTCAATCGTTGTCCCCGAAATTATAGGATACAGTTGAAACAAACAAAGGTCACTTATTTCATAACCAACAACATATAAGACCCCCTTAGCAACATAAATTAATTTTGAAGACCAATACAAACTCACTGATGAGAAGAGCATCTAGTCGTCCAAGCATATTTGCAAAATAGGAGAATCGCAGGGTATGAATTTAAACTTGAAAATGAAATGGAGTGCGAATCAGTTGGCACAAAATGAGTACTTTCACTTGTAAGAATAGAACAAATATCTGCTTACAGCAGCTACACTGCTGAGTGTCCTTAACTTGGGTTCCTCAATAATCTTGTTAAATTTTTGGAAAGATAGTGACTTTCTCTCTTTTTTCCACGTGATATAACTTCAGCTTCCAAAAGGCAGTAACTTTTTTACATGTTTGTGTTTCTATCCCTCTTCTGTTTGGTAAGTGGACATCTTTATTTGGTGGCAGTTTGTGCACATTAATTTTTTTGTATTTGGTTTAGCCTGTATGAATAACAACTAAAAGGAGATAATAAGTTTGTTGAAATTGAAAAAGTAAACTGATTATGGTGGGGGGGAAGAGAACAAAGGCAACAGTAGAAGAAAATGTAATGATAGTGTATGTACATGCAAACTATTATGACAAATTTCACTGTAAAAGTCCTCCTAGGTTATCAGCTGAGTAAAAGTGTTATCTCGGTGCAATGTTTTATGGAGTTTGTGGCTCATCATCATCTTCTGGTGTGCTCTCTCAGTGAGTATGTAGATGCCAACCAGCAGGAAAGGGGAAAAATTTCAGCCACTGAGCTTTCTCTTAACTGATGCTGCTGAAATGGAGAAAGAGTTGTCTGGCTTATGTTAATACAAGTATGCAGATTTGGTAATAACATTTTCGTCACTTATAAAGTAGTGGCCAAATGTCACAGCAAGGATTGTGTCATTTAAAGATGTGCTACTTATTATGCGCAAATCTTGCAGTTAGATGTGGCATATCATTCAAGTGCAGACAGGATATCTGAGCAATCTGTTACAGAAAGATGTGTGATGAACATGGCAGTACATCATGAGTTCTGCAACTTCGAACACAAATTGGTTCAAGATGGATGGGTCATAGCATATCAGAAATTACACAACAGTTCAAGTCTCCAAAGTCAGTAGTGTGTACCTTCATTATCAAATAGACATTTGTTTCTGCAACTACTGCAGTGGTTTAACTAATTTATGTCATATTGCCTCTGCAGAACCAGAAGGGGTGATCAGATAGCAATTAGTTTGTCATATCTGGGATGTCAGAAACCCATTTCCAGCAGGATTGTGTGGAGAAAGAAATGCACCACATGGGCTTCAGAAGTCCATGACCAACAACATATTGACTGGGTTACCATGACTTTTAGCCACACAGTATACATCTGAGGAAAAAAATGGTACAACATTCGTAAACATATCTGGATGGGATGGGATAGGATAGGATAGAAATGCTGGTTACAGAAAATGATAGGTGTATATTGGCTGCAGGTAGACATTATGGAATAATACGTAGGGGCATATTTTGTGCCACAGCCCATGAACTAGTTACATATTTGATAGAAATTGATTTGAGTCCAATGTCAGTCTGCACTAGTCACCTGGATATGATTTTACCATCTGTATATAATTAAGCACTCAAGTATTTTCTGATATGTTAGGAATTATTAAACCTGGGTTCTGATAAAAGAATATTGATTTTCAGCTGCAGCTTTTTACTTTTCAGCTGTGAATTAACTCATGTCAACTTCCTTTGTGTATTTGAGAAGCTCAGGATAGAGTAGTAGTGGCTGAAGGCAGTCATATGCATGCCCTAAATTTAAGATGTTGTCATTTGTTAGACTGATGTGTTCCACTGCCATTTTCTTCACCATTAATGTATCTGCGATCTAGCTCTTGGTGTGGCCAAGGCTAACTCTACAGTTCCACTGTACATTTCCTGGTGTGAGTCACATATTTCATTACCATAGCACTGTGTGACACATTAATAAAATATTTTTGGGCTTCCAGTTATGTCAAGTGACACATGGTTTTATTGTTATTATTATTATTATTATTATTAGTAGTAGTAGTAGTAGTAGTAGTAGTAGTAGTATTAATAGTGGTAGTGGTAGCAACAACAACATTTTTCACACTGTATCTACAACAAGATACGTTAGCAGTAACATCTTTCAGTCTGTGTATTTGCTTTGCAATTTATATATTTTACTCCTTGGTTTATAAATGTAATAGCTATCCCACAGAATACTTTTCTGCAGCTTCTCATCTTGTGGAAAGCTTTTCATACAAACCTCTTTTCATCCCTTCAGTCATTTCTTTATTTTGTATCTTGTGTATTCCTTTTTTATAGTGCATCATATTTCTAAACAAAACTCTGCTATATTTTTTAAGTGTTAAGAATGCTGAGCTTCTGCAGAAGAACTAAAAATTTCTGAGGTCATAATTTTTTTTTTTTTTTTTTTTTTTTTTTTTTAATGAAGGCAGTCATCACCAATAAAATATCAGTCTGTTTAAGCTACCCCAGGGGAGAAGGGGAGGGATGCAGATTCTGTCCCCCAAACCTCACTTAGAAGTTTACGCTGCATGTCATCAAATATGTGATTAGTTGTTTGATTAACAAAAAGTTTTGCGTATAACTGAACCAGATTGTTGTATCCTTGAAGCTACTGTCTGTCAGACACTGTCAAACATCTTTAACTCCAACTACATTCTGTCCTGTCCAGTCATAAGTTTTTGCAAAGGAACAATAGGCCACAAAAGTTAATTTTTCTCTTAAAGACATTTTCTGTAACTGTAAAAATGCTACAGAAAAATTCAAAACAGATAGAGTCTTTTGAAATTATTCATCAACATGAAAATAGCATGCCTCTGATCGTTCAAGTTGCATGACTTTTTTGACTAGTCAAGAGAACCTCTTTACTGGTAATTACCAGTTCACTGGGTTGAACAGGAAACACACTGAGAGGTCATGAAATGGTTGCTGGGCATTTCTCCATGAGATTAAGAACAATGTACAGGAACCGAAATCGTGGATGAAGTGCTGCAACACTTGCATGACACTAACAATACAAAACGAAATGACTCTCATGATCCAGGGAGACATTTTGCAGCAAATAAGAAATTCTCCATTTTACAGAATGAATTATGACATATTCAAAGACAGACATGGCTGAATGTACGTTCCATCGACCTTGAGGCTTTCTGAGTTAATTAATTTTTTCTGGATTCATACAGACTACTGAATTACAGGTCACAATCGCTGGAAACTGCCATTAAAACATCCTCCTAAAACTCTCACTAGAAATGGGAGTTTCTATGTCTCCAAGGTGCAGTTAATACATCTGGGCGGGACAGGGGTGATAAGGAAACCCTTCTTTAAGGCAAGCTAAGGAGCTGTAATATCCACTGCAGTGATCATTATTTGGAACTTGCACTACATTAAGTTTCAAGAAGCAGTAATCCATTGAGCAATGTCGTGTAACGTCTTGAAGGTATACTTCTTATGACCTCCCAAATGTATCCTCAACCTAGATGACATTTGAATGACCTGTTTGGAGTATGCACCCCAGTCTTTAACCTGTACAAGCTCCTAGCACATAAAGCTTCTAACACATTAACTCTGCAGTCTCCAATTGTCTTAGAGTGAATCTCACATGAACACATGTTCCCTTTCCCTGCATGATATCAGATTCTGCCAGTGTGTTTTTTATCTTTCTGTAGGTATATTGTAGATTGAAAATGTTGCTGCACTGTTGTGTAATTTACTATCATTACAAGTCAGGTGTCTAGATTATTCTACAAATGATGCTTGGAGAGCAGATTATGAGCACAAACTACCTATTGTTTTTAATTACCGAGTCGTAATTTGAGTATTTTACAGAGAATGTAGTGGTGTTCTGTTTGAACTTCTCTATGATGTGATAAACATCAAGAACGTGTGACGGATTCAGTCACACTCACAGTATGCATTTGGCAAATAAGACAAAGTAGGAGGAAGAAGATATCTACATATGGCAGCAGAATAGATTAGATTTTAGCTGTTGACAGTGCATACTTACCAGATTTTTATACTTCTGTAGCAACTTGCATGAGTCAGAGGTGATGTGAAAATAAACTTAGTAGGCAAATGACAGTTACTTCTAATGGTCAATGACAGAACAAGAAGTAAAAATCTTGAATGTTTGGTGCTCCACAGTTTTCAGATACTTATTAAAAGACATCTTCTGTGCACCATGAACTGCACAAGAAATATTTTAATTGCCAAAACAGGTTTTTCAGTTTATAATCCATCCTCAGTGGCATCTGCTACAGAGGAACAAACAAGTGTATGTGCATTGATTTTTGCATAAGATAAGTTTACATGTATAGCACTAAAATAAGTCTACTTACATTATGCACTTCTATAGCAATGACATGCTTGTCAGTTAAAATGACAGGATGTAAAGTATGTCCTACAACATAGTACACAGTTTGTCCTGTGTGTTACTGCTGTCAAATTTTAAAGAGAGAAAATTCTTGACAATGTTTGATGTAACTGTCATAAGGAGTGAACATGAAACTGCCAAGTCAAGGAGTCTACATTACCTGTCTTTTGTTATTTCTGAGATCGCATTTATATATGTCTGTGACATGCATCGTATAATTATGTCAATTACAATTTTTGACAGTTGGCATGTGAAGGTAGTATTGGATTCTTTAATTTAACACAGCAAAATGACTTTGACCATCAACAGTTATTTTGCTCCCCAAATAGCAAAACACACCTACTACTTTAAGTGTCTCATTTCCTCATACAGTTCCCTCAGCATCACCTGATTTAATTAGATTACAATCCATTATCCTCGTTTTGCTTTTGTTGATCTTCATCTTATATCCTCCTTTCAAGACACTGGCCATTCTGTTCAACTGCTCTTCCAGGTCCGTAGCTGTCTCTGACAGAATTACAGTGTCATTGGCAAACCTCAATTTTTTAATTTTTTCTCTGTGGATTTTAATTCCTACTCCAAATTTTTCTTTTGTTTCCTTTACTGCTTGCTCAGTATACAGATTGAATAACACCGGGGATAGGCTACAACCCTTTCTCATTCCCTTCTCAACCACTGCTTCCCTTTCATGCCCCTCGACTCTTATAATTGCCATCTGGTTTCTGTACAAATTGTAAATAGCCTTTCATTCACTGTATTTGAGCTCTAACACTTCCAGAATTTGAACGAGAATATTCCAGTCAACATTGTAAAAAGCTTTCTCTAAGTCTGCAAATGCTAGAAACATAAGTTTGCCTTTCCTTAATCTATCTTCTAAGATAAGTCACAGGGTCAGTATTGCCTCATGTGTTCCAACATTGCTACGGAATCCAAAATGATCCTCCCTGAGGTCAGCTTCTAGCAGTTTTTCCATTCGTCTGTAAAGAATTTGTGTTAGTATTTTGCAGCCGTGACTTATTAAACTGATAGTTTGGTAATTTTCACATCTGTCAACACCTGCTTTCTTTGGGATTGGAATTATTATATTCTTCTTGAAGACTGTGGGTATTTTGCTGGTCTCATACATCTTGCTCACCAGATGGTAGAGTTTTGTCAGGGCTGGCTCTCCCAAGGCTATCAGTTGTCCTAATGGAATGTTGTCTACTCCCGGGGCCTTGTTTCGACTTAGGTCTTTTAGTGCTCAGTCAAACTTGTCATGCAGCATCCTATCTCCCGTTTCATCTTCATCTATGTCCTCTTCCATTTCCATAACATTGCCCTCCAGTACAGCGTCCTTGTATAAACCCTCTATGTACTCCTTCCACTTTACTGCTTTTCCTTCTTTGCTTTTCTGCTTTTCCTTCTTTGCTTTTCTGCTTTTCCTTCTTTGCTTTTCTGCTTTTCCTTCTTTGCTTAGAACTGGTTTCCCATATGAGCTCTTGATATTCATACAAGTGGTTCCCTTTTCTCCAAAGATCTCTTTAATTTTCCTGTAGGCATTATCTATCTTACCCCTAGTGATATATGCCTCTACATCCGTACATTTGTCCTCTAGCCATCCCTGCTTAGCCATTTTGCTCTTCCTGTCGATCTCATTTTGAAACATTTGTATTCCTTTTTGCCTGGTTCATTTACTGCATTTTTATATTTTCTCTTGTCATCAATTAAATTCAATATCTCTTATGTTATCCAAGGATTTCTACTAGCCCTCATCTTTTTACCTACTTGATCCTCTGCGGCATTAACTATTTCATCTCTCAAAGCTACAGTATTTCTTTCCCCCATTCTTGTCCATCATTCCCCAATGCTCTCTCTGAAACTCTCTACAACCTCTGGTTCTTTTAGTTTATCCAGGTCCCATCTCCTTAAAATTCTACCTTTTTGCAGTTTCTTCAGTTTTAGTCTACAATTCATAACCAAAAAATTGTGGTCAGAGTCCACATCTGCCCCTGGAAATCTCTTACAATTTAAAACATATAACATAAAGCAATGCATTTTAGTGACAACCTCATTCACTTTGAGAAAGCCTCTCCAAAAATTAATGTCTTTACACTGTCACAGGTAAATGGTACTAGCAAAAGAGGTGTTACTGCATTTCCATATTAAAACTTATCATGTTCTTCCAATAATTTATAAGAGCTGATAACATCCTGTACACAAATAACTACATCTTCCCAAACGGCAGACAAAGGTCAATCAATCAGCATTTTTCTAAGTGTGAAATTTTCACCATTATTACCAAAGTACAAATGTGTTATTAAAAAATACAAAAACTTGAGAAATCTAGCCTAAACCATCAGATTACACATCACTAGTTTTGTCTGAAGATTCTGCTTTTGAAACAAGGACTGTGAGCTCTGCCTAAGGAACCACACAAACTGTCGAGTAACCCACGGCCATTATAAGCTTTTCATCTCAGTGGAGAAAAAAGGGAAGAAGATGGCCAAATCTCACTAATTTCACTGCTTCTTAATTCTAGTCAATTATGACACACACTGGTTCTGAGTACATTTGGAGAAAAGGGTAGAAGTTTGTATTTGCACTCATAAGATACCTATTTGAAAAATGCTTACACTTCTATGCTGTAATGTCACAGCCACTGTAGAAAGTATGGTGTTTACGGGAAGGAGCTGAAAGTGGAATGACTGTCTTACTAATAATACATATTAGTCCGTTATCTATTCCTCTCACCACACTATTACCAGTTATTGCTGTGCTAACGTGTATGTATCCTAAAATAAATATTTCTCAAGATAACAACAATGTAATTTCCTGGATGTAATAATACATAAGATATTTCACCTATATCTGGCTGATACGTGGTGCATAGAAACGTGCAACAGGAAACTATTTATGCTAGTGTGCTAGCTCTTGCTCTTTTTTTTATTTTTATTTTTTTAATTTTTTTAGTAGACTTACATACATTCACACATACGCAGCTACACAGATGCCCAACTGCACACACCTGTGGCCAGTCTACAGCAAGCCTTGCTGTGGCTGCAGGTGTGTGCATTTGGGTGTCTGTGAGGTTGTGCATGTGAATGTATGTACTTCTACAAGAGAAAGAACAAGAGCTTGAAAGCTTTAAATAGGTTTCTGTTGTGTGTTTGTATGTGCCACACTTCAGTTGGCTACAGATAAGCAGTTGCTTTTCCTTTATAATTGTATGTATTCCTAAAGATACGTGGCCATTCATGAAACTGCATATAATGAGGCTTGTAGTGACCACTACTATTAAATACCTGAAGACTGAGCTGTTGAGAGCTTCAGATAACCAGATTAATAAGTCCGTATGCTTCCATGACATGGTACAAGTCTTTCAGTTGGACACCACTTTGGCAAATTGCGTATCCCTAATCCTCAGTAACCTGACTGGTGAATGGGCTTCTGCATGTTTATGTAGAATCTGAACCATGTGCCATTTCTGGCAAATCTTCACAAGATGGAGAGGTGAATGCTAGGTTAAAGACAGATGGAATATTCTGGGTTCTGGCCAGGAATTGATCCCGTAACCTTTCGGTTTCGAGGCATGCATTTTACCACTAGTCCACCAACCCCAACTAGGTAATGAGAACATTTGTACGTGTTGAATACATGGCAACACACATATTTCAGCATAACTATGGGTTTGGTAATCAGGCTTTTTTATTCTCTTTGACCATCAGAGACACTGCTTAGTGGGATGTGGTTGATGATATCCTCTCCTGTGAAAACTTCTCTGTCTGTGAGCACTTGTTGATTTGAGTAGTACTTTGAAGGAACTGACCAAAATAGGAATTCAGCAGAGCAAACTAGATCAATCAGTTGCTTGTAGGTATCACAATATCATCCTAGAATTAGCAAATCCTGTTTTGAACTCAATTTACAAAGTCACTAATGCACCAATAAAGGTGGCACAATGTTTAAGGCATATTACTTACATGCAAGAGCTACAGCATTTGAATCCCTGTCTGACCAGTCTGAGTTAAGTTCTCCATAATGTAAAGCTGTCTTCAAGTTGATATGAACATCACAATGATTTACTAGGCAAAGTCGTACTGCAGTTGGTGTGTCCTTGTCTTTCTCCGAACTTACCGAGACAGTTATATGGGACCTACCATTAAATGTGGGCTCTGAACCATGGCACGACTCAACATTTACTAACAAATATTGCAAGAGATGAAAGAAGTGATAAGTGACATAAAAATTGTAGGTCTGACTGGGAATTGAACCCCAGACCTTTGAATCCATAGTCTGGCACTTAAAAACACTGAATTACTGAGCCTAAAGTTAAATTTTTCGTTTTTCCCCTAGCTCAATTTATTCAAGTATTGCGATGATTCTTTTCGAATGACCAAATCTGATTTTCTCTGCCATCCTTTACCGGTTCAAGCATGTGCTCTGTCAACTGACTTTTATCATGAATGGAACATTGTACTTCAAACTTCCCTTCCTTTCGTGTCTACATCAGTCACACAGCCTGTTCCCCATTGGTATCCCTTTTTTATCTTTCTGTTTCTTTGTGTTCAGAAATCGTTAACCTTTCACCTGTTTTCAGCCCAATATGGAGCTATATTATAGGCACATTTATTTGGTTCCCTCAGATCTTCAAGTGTACACTGGAACAGAGAAACAGACCCAAAATAAGTAGCATGTCTTGGACCCGACTACAATCACGAAGGATGTCACCCTCATCTTGCTATATTGGTCTTCACCAGTGCCATATCTACATGTAACTCATTGACCATTCTCCAAGTCTTCCATGGAATTTGATGCCAGTGGATTCATACTCTTGCAGTAGATATCAACTTTGAAGCTCTATTCTAAACTCTGACATGAGAGTAGTCCTTCATTTTAGTTATTGTGGTGTACTGAAATTGTACTCTGCTCCATACATAACATGTCTTTCGTCAAAGGTGTATTTGGATTTGTGATTGTATTCATGAGCTACTCGTCACATGTTGGCATAAAAGTGCCTACTACTTCGTACAGTTTGTCCAAAATTGTGACTTCTTTCGAGGTGATATGTGGCATGGTTAATTGAGGATGGCGTATATCATCTTCATGTGGACTGCTCATTTCAATGTTGGGATGAAAAGTGCTGCTGTTTAATCAGGGCCAGGTCTTTGGCAAGACACAGGTTCAGAAAGAGACCAGATGTTGAAAGTCTTTTGGTTAACAAGGGGAAAATGCCATTGATTTGTTGCAGAAGAGTTACTGAATGCCCTATACCGTTCTATTAAGTGTACAGTCATATGTGAGTCTGCAAGAAGGATTACATGAACAGGTGGGAGGTGCTATGTTGCTGTTAAAATGTGTAATAGAAGTATCCAGACCACTTCAGGATGCATAGTCCAGATAATATTTCAGCATGCTTATATTATTGCTATTGCTAAAGTAGATCAGCTTTTTGCCATTATAAAGTTATCAGATGCCAAGAGAGACAGTTGCACTTTCTGTTTCAGCAGTGAGGAAATTTTTACTGCCCCTTTTTAATCAAGTGTTGGAAACTATATTTTTTGCTGTTTGTGACTGAAATATGGCCAAGACTTAAATCATTATATCACATAGGAAAGATTCACATGATTTTAATATTCCACCCAAAATTTTGTGATAAGAGTTTCCTGTCTAACTAACTGTAGGTGGATAGTGCTGGTGCAGTTAGTGATACTTGTATTAGAATGAGAGAATGGTGTCCCTCCCGATTGTATTTTAAGTGCAGCAGTCTTCACAAATACCACAGCTAACTCTGTGTGCATGACTGAGAATTCAGTACAGTGCTCTCATTTATGGGGCCCCCTTCCCCAAACCTTGCAACAGCTGTCTACCAGTTCCATTTGATAATTAGAAGCTTGGGCGAGTGAGTGTAACATACTGGCTTAGTTATTTATGTATGATATGGAGACATCAGTTGCACTCACATTGAGACCTTGCCCAGTAATTTTGAGTGATTGCATCTGACTTGCAGAACAATCAGAACATTTTTTTTGTGAATTATAATTTATTCTCTCATAACATACAGGCTCTAATCACTTGAATCAAGTTCAGGAGACACGTCAAAAATGAATGATGCAGCTTCGCTGATACAAAACTACAGCTAATAATATGGAGCAGCATTTTAGCATTAATGTGACTTGGAAATGTCCTTGGATTGCTGCCATACCCTAAAATCAACTTGATTCAATATTTTAATTGTTACATTCCATCCTGGATTTCCTAGTGTTTGATTCAATATTTTGGTAATCAAACTGTTTGCCATCTTCAGGAGAATGCTGCTGCTGCTGAGTCCCACTGAAAACTTGTGCCTAGCCTGCAGATCCTATATAGCCCTCTGTACTGAGCGTGGCTCATGTACCAAACATCATAGTAGCTGCCCTCCAGAACTGACTGGGCAGGTGGTGCCACCCTTAGTAGAACACTGGTGGCAATGATATATTGCACTCATAGACTATTTTCACACTTGGACTGGCTGCACCAAAGGACTTTCTGTTTCAATGTGGGCAAGTACAGGGTTGCACATCCTGCACTAAGAGGAAAGTCATTGCCTCTATTAATCAAATTGTCTTCAGATCTAATTTCATTTGCCTCTTTATAAACGCTGTCCCAAAAATCAGAAGTGTTGGCAACTATCATAGTCTCGTCAAATTTCATTCCGCATCCCTTGTTTAAGCAATGTTCTGCTACTGCTGATTTTTCTTGTTGTTGTAGCCTCATATGACAGCGATGTTCCATGTACGCACCTATCATGAACTGTGCAAATCAGATGGCCGATGTAAGCTTTCCCACATTGAAACAGAATTTTATATATGCCATACTTTGTAAGCCCCAAATCATCTTTCACAGAACTGAGTAGTGCTCTAATGTTGGAAGATGGACAGAACACACTCTTAATGTTACAACTCCGTAAAATTCTTCCAGTCTTAAACAATATGCCCCCAGCATATGGAAAAAGAGCCACAGATCTGTGGTCATCTTTGTGCACTTTTGGGGAGGATCCAAACTCCGTAACCCAATGAAACTGCTTCTCAGAGTATCAATTTTCCTTAAAAACAGCCATCAAATGTGCAAGTTCTTGGGTTAGAAACGGCATATGCTCTGCATGTCAAGAGTCGTAAGGAGGTCGCTGTGTTGGGTATGGTGGATGGCAACTCGTAGCATCAGCGTGTGTTGGCTTTCGACAAACACTACTTACCAGTGTACCATCTTGTTTTTTGTAAACCATGACATCCAAAAATGGAAGTATCCCATCACTTTCAAACTCCATTCAATCGGTATCTGCATGCTAAGAGTTGCCATCCACCATAACAACTCAGTTACTCCATAGGACTCTGATAAGCAGAGTATATGGCATATCCAACACGGACAGTTTAACACAAGAACTTGGACCTTTGATGGCTGTTAGGGAAATGGATACCCTGAGAAGCAGATTCATTGGGTTATAGAGTTTGGACCACTCCAGATGTGCACAAAGTGGAGCATGGATCTGTGGCCTTATGCTGGCTGCATATCATTTAAGACTGGAAGAATTTTAAGGAGTTTTAACATTAAGAGTTATGGCACTACTTGGCTCTGTAGAAGATGATTTGGGGCTTAGGAAGCCTGGCATATATAAAATTCCATGTCAGTGTGGGAAAGCTTACATCGGCCATTTGTTTCATGGAGTTCAGGAAAGGTGCATGGAACATCGCCATCATATAAGGCTACAACAGCCAGAAAAATTGACTGTAGCAGAATGTAGCTTAAATGAGGGATGTGGGATGACATTTGATGAGACTGTGATAGCTGCCAAAACTTCCAGTTTTTGGGACAGTGTTTATAAAGAGGCAATTGAAATTAGGTTGGCAGACAATTTGATTAATAGAGATGGTTTTCCTCTTAACAGGATATGGAACCTAAATTACCCTGCATAAAACTCATTGCAGCCAGTTCAAGAGTGAAAATAGTCTTTGAGTGTGATACTTTGTTGCCACCAGTTTTCTTCTTAGGGCGGTGCTACGTGCCCAATCTTAGGGGGCAGCAACTGTGATGGGCTGTATAAGCGTCATGTACGGTGTGAAGACCTATGTAGGAGGATGATCCGCAGCCTCGGCATTAGTTTTCAGTGGGACTCAGCAACATTGAGTTCTTCTGAAGGTAGTGAACAGTTGGATCACCAAAATATGGAATCAAGTTTATTTTAGGATAAGGCAGCAAAACTGAGGAGACTTTAAAGACATGTCATGCCGAGAAAGTCTGCAAAGTCACATTAATGTAACTTTTTGTAAACAGACAGCTACATTTACTCAACAAGACTACACCCTGCTCAAATATTCAGTTCATGCTTCATAAAATCCTCAACAGAGTGGTAGCTTTGCTGAAGTAGAGTATGATTTAGCTTGTTTGTTTCAATGAATTTAGCTTCATACTCATAGTGTATAATTTATTTTAAATTTTCGTTTCCATATACTGGGGAGTCTGGGTACATAAGTTAAAATGATGTGCAGGGAGCATAAAATTATATTTATATCTACTATTATGAGTATCAGAACTATTTTCCTCAAATATTTCTAAATTTCTATTGGGCATTTGCCTAAAGTCACTTAGGAAAACCTAAATCAGGATAACCATACAAAGCAAGCTCCACCCCCTGACTGTGAGGTGTCAGTGTCTTCCAAACAGCACTGCCTCATTTGGTTCTCCGATATAAACCGTTTTACTTTTCATCACTGCATGATTCAAGCACATCAAACACAGTTTTACTCATCATCGTTTATACATCAAGGACTCCTGCTAATGACTCTGGAACCACACACTTGCTGCTATACCCCTTGCGCTAACTCCAGTCTGTTTGGAAACTGACTCCAGTCCATTCTGATAACTAACTCTTTATGTTCTCCTCCTCAGTTCATCTGAAAACTGTTAGCATCCCCCCCCATCCCCCCATGACCATTGAGATGTTGAACTCAGGAGAATGTAGATATCAGCACATGCTTTTCTTGCAGAAGCATTACAGTATTGTGAAGTAACAAGATGATGTAGTTATCACCTTTCATTATTAATCAGTATTGTGAATCTCTAAGTAATCTTTGACTGTGTAGTGCGCAATACTTCTGAAGAGCATTTTAGCTGTCGTATTTAAACAGATGTATTTTAGTAATCTTTTCCACCACAGTTATTTAAACTGAGCATAACTACTACTTCTAGCTATTATTATGGCCCTTTCCTGCAGTTTAAATATTTTATCCAAGATTTGTGCCTTAAATCCCCAGAAAAAAACTCCCATAGTTAAGAACTGAGTGTACATAAGAATAGTATGTCACTAATAGACATTGACTGTTACAGATAGATGATAGTACCCTGAGAGCAAAACATGCATATGACATTTTTTTGGTCAATTCTTTGTGTGTTCATTCTATGTTATTTGACAATCAGTATTCGTCCTTAAAAACCTTGTGGTTATGACACCATATATAAATTTATCACTTGCCTAATGCAAGGGAATTGTGCTCTCTCTTTCTGCTGACAGGCATATTGTTTATTTTCTTTATGCTCAATGTTAATTTATTACATACTACCCAATCATAAACATCTTTTAGAGTTTCATTTGCTTTCTCTAATAGGAACTCTGGTGTTTTACTAGTGACTGTGATGTTGGTGTCATCAGCAAAGAGAACTTTTTCTCCATGTCTTATACTGCCTAGAAAGTCATTGATATTTATAAGGAAGAGAATTGAACCCAATTCACTACCATGAGAAATACCTATGTCTATATGTTTCTTGTCTGACAGTTGTTTTTCTGAAAATTTACCGTCAGCGAATTGTGAAGTATCGCTACTTTCTACACCCTTCCTGATAAGACTGAAACCACTCATTTGCTATTTCTCTTGCACATAGTATTTCTGGCTTGTTTAGTAGTATTGTGTGGTCAGCAATGTCAAATGCCTTGAACAAGTCTAAAGATATATCCGTGACACAGTCATCCTTGTCAAGAGCGTGAAGTACCATATTTTTGAATTCTGTAATGGCCGATATTTTAATCCTCCCACTTCAGAAAGCAAACTGTGCATCGTTAAAAGGGTTGTATTTATTCTCTTGTAACTCATGTGTCTCTCTTTCATGACTGATTCAGTTATCTTTGAGAATGTAGACAGTAGTGATACTGGCCTGCAGTTTTCAGTATGCTCCACATTACCTTTCTTTAATAAGGGCATGTGCTTTAGGCACTCTGAAAATGTACCTGAATTCAGGTACTGATTTTTTTATGTTTGTTAATGGGGCTTGTACATTTACTATACACACATTAAGACCAGGAACTGGAATGTCATCTATAGCTGTTGCTCAGATTTCTCCAAAATGATACCCTACTTTATAACTGATTGGAGTTAACTGTGGCATGTGATTTTCCTGTGTCCATATCAGGCTGAAACGTTCTTTGTTACTTTCTCTCATATTTTATGTTAATTTGATTTGGACCTTTTGGTGCCACTGAAAAGCAAAATAACATACATTAGTTTACAATGACAGGAAATAACTGATGTCTAAATTGTAAACAACGCTGTACCATGAAGAAACCAACTTTATCAGGAAGCCAAGCATAACATTAGTGGCGGATTCAGTTGATTCACTGGTGTACCTGTTAATTCTGCTTCTTTCTTGTCCAGTTAAACTTGCCTGGTCTTACCTGTAGTGCAGCTGCTAGTACATTGTGCTCCACCATATTAACTCTGATAATGAGTTATTCTAAGACTACTTCAGTCTGGGAGAGGGTGATCCATCTGTAAATGAATACGAGACAGATCTGGTAAAATCTTGATGTATTGTTGAGGTCCTGTGTCCTCCAATTTTATTGGTTCACAATCTTTACATTAATTACGCAAAGTTACAGCTGCTTTTATCAGAACTCGAGGAGCTCATGCAGCTGTAACTTTTCTGTCCTTATACAACACGATTGATACTAAAGAAAATGTTACCATGTATGAATGTGCTTTCTAAGCTGCCACAACTCTGATATGCTGTGCAGTTTGTGATGCATGGTACCTGCCATGCGGGACTTCAAACCACAATCTCAGGATAGTTTATGATCTCTTTGTGATGAATAACCTGATATTCTCTATGTCACAAAAATAATCTAAACCAACTATCATGACCATTAAATCAATGAAATCACAACAGTGTGATAATAAACACTTGAATAGTTAAAGCATCCTACTTTCCTACGTAAGTTGAAGTGATGGCATCTCGCTTGGCATAAGATTTGCTCATTATCTACCATTATCTAAATCATCATGAGTACAAAATTTTCCTTGTCAACACTAGCAAAATTCATTTCCTATGAAAACTACTATATATTACTAGCTCAGTATGAGTAAAAACAACACTTATAAAGCCATAGAGCCCAAGCTGACGTTCGATGCCCACCTGAGCTTTCCCTTAACAATGGAACATTGCTCCCATTGGTACCTGACGTGGGCTTCAGTTATGTCACATGATCTGCTGTAGGATTATTAATGCTTTCAATGTCCTAATAACTTAAATCTGTTACTCCAATGGAGACACTCTCAGAACGATAAACGGCAGTATTTCACATACCTCTGTCTCTCTTACCTCCTGACTATGACAATTCGTAACTTTATAATGCACTACTTTTCCTCTTCCTTGTGTGCTCCCTTGGACTCAACTATCAGGTCTTAACCGAGGGTTATCTGTCTCTGCAAACTACACAGTATTTTTATTTTAGTTGCTGTTAGTATTCCTGCATCAGCCTTGAAACTTTCAGAAGCTGTAGTCTGAATTCCTGTCATGCTAACTTGCATTTTTGTGGGCACCTGAACCCTTCTCTTTGACAATGGCTGTCTGTGGCCACAGCTGACTCTCATGAGTTCACATCATTAAGCTAAATTAAAATTCAAACATCTCATGATTCTTCACTTGGATCAGATGCTGTTTTCACCAATCTCTCTCTAAAAAAAAAAAAAATTACATACATCTACATATTATTCCAGTTCTCCGTCATTATTTTAATTTACCAACTACTTAATGATGGGGTGACCATGCATGGCAAGATGGTGTACCTCTGCTGCACTTCAAGTGGCACTAACAAATTTTTGCATTGTAGATGCAATTGTTTATTGATGTGAGACTATCTTGTCAACAAAATTGTTAGTTATGTTTGTAGTCCTTTTATCACACTGGAAGCCAATTTGGTTTTTCAAAATAGTCTCATATTTTTCATTGAAATTTGAAATTTGGATAGCAGCAGTTTTTTCCAATAATACTGACAGCACTGAAGAAGGGATAGGGGTTGATAAATTTTCATATCCTCCCTTGATCGTTTTTTGAACAGTAGTTTTACTTCTGTGCATTTTGGCAATTCTGTGAAACAGCCATGTTCAGGATATTGATTTATTATTACAGACAGTGAGTGTCCTATTATTTTACCCACAAATTTAAGGAATTTTTTTGGGTATCCCATTTCAAAGTGCAGAATTCTTGTTTTTGGTTGTTCATAAATTATTTATGCAACTGTCTTTTCACAATTCTCTAAAAAAATCCTGTCTAACACCTTACTAGGCCTGTGAAAGGCATGGTTTCAGAATTAAGTCGGTCTGGCACATAGTTCTAAGTAAGTTTCAGCTTTATCATCTGCCTGTTGCTATTATCTTGTAGTCTTGTTTTTATTTCTCTCTTCAGTTTATCTCTTTATAAATACTATTTTTTGTAAGATTTTTTTTCATGAGGTACTCCTTCCTTTCTCTCCATTCCTCCTAGCATCCAATTTCTTCCTTACTTTTTAATAATCATCCCTAATGTATTTGCATTCCATTTCTCACTAGTGTATTCTATGTGTCTACCTTGAGGTTTCACTGTTCCTCTTGCCGGACTGGTGATGTTATGTGCCCTATGTCACATTAATCATTCAGTGCTCTCAGATTCTTTGTCATTTTTAAAGATTGATACTGAATGCTTGAAACTTCATATTCATCATATCACATTATTATTGGTTCAGTTGACTATTTGCTAGTTGTACTGAAAATTTGTTGTTTTCTTTTTCAGTTCTGTGCTTAGATTTTATGTTAAATCTTAAATTTTTAAATTTTCTGTTTTAATTTTTATTATATTACTTAATAATCAAAGCAATGAATGAAAATAACACTTCATGTGTATGCATTGATGGCAGGAAAAGTGTGTTGTTTATTTACAGATACAGTCTTTAAATGTCAACAGTGCACCTTACACTAGCTAGACTGAGAGCTGAGTCTTTGTATTCATCAGCCCGTGTGAAAACTGTGTTAGAAGAGAGAAGTAACGTCTCTTAGCAAGTGGTGTATAATGTAAAGCAAATGATAACCAGGACAATGGGTAGTTCATAAGAAAGGAAGTGCATGATACAGAAATGTGTCCAGTATGGCAGAACATATATTGTGACTGAGTATGCTGTTTGTCCTTTTTCTCTCTTTTCTATTTGGGACTGTCCTTCAGATTTTTGTTGACATGTTTGTTTACTGTCTCTCCACTAGCCAATATGTGGGAGATAAGTTTTGTGTGATCCTTCTTTCATTTGCACAGTGAATGATTTCCTTCAGTTTCTGTTATTGTATAAGTACTTTCCATTATGATTTATTTGCCGATGATGTGCAAGAGACAGGGGGAAGTATAAATAATATTCTTAATCTCCCATTTAATTTTGTTAAGGTATACTCCACAACAGAGAGAGAAGAATTTTTTGTAACATTATTAGTAAAATGGTGATATTACAAATATTGCAAAAATTTTGGAATGTAGGTCACATACTGTTTCTGTGATTAGTTCGTTAAAGAGAAAGTTGTTACAATTAAAAGACACTTACACATTAGCTTTCAGCCACAATCTTCATCAGATAAAGAAACTCACACCTTTCATCCGCATAAGCAAGCACACCTCAGCACACATTAAGTGTCAATTCTGGGAGCTTGGACCAACATTTGTGTGCTTGCTTGTGTGAATGAATGGTGTATGTTTCTCTTTCTTTTTCTGATGAAGAATGTGGCCGAAAGCTAATGTGCAAGTGTCTTTTAATTGTGCCTATCTGCAGCTTAACATGTCATCTTTACAGTAAGTAAAAATCTATCCTTTCCTTACACTGTTGATATTGCAACCTGGAGTCTCCATTGTTTGCGATAGTTGTTATATTCATATGTTTATGTGCGTGTGTGTGATTGAGCGTGTGCGCGAGCTCATATGTGCATGCATGCGTGCATATGTGTGGACATGAACATCTATCAGTGTCTGGTTAAGCTTCAGTTTCTCACTTTTTTCATGGTATCATGAGTTTCTCTTGTTAACAGGGTGCAACTATCAAGACGGATGAGCAGACAGGGAAAATAGTAATAGCACGTATCATGCATGGTGGAGCAGCAGATCGCTCAGGACTCATTCATGTTGGTGATGAAGTGTGTGAAGTGAATGGTATTAATGTGGAAGGGAAAACTCCAAATGACGTTCTCAAAATACTGGTAAGATATTGGGTAGTTAATATAGGTCTGAGCTTATATTGTATGTATTAACACTAGTTTTATGGGAAACTGTTATATGTGTCTTGTGATGACATCCTAACAAATTGTGGGATTTTAATTAAAATACTTTTTAATGAAAATACTGCAGCTGTGTGGTACTGTGTGAAATAATTATTCTCATGAAGTACAATTTATAGTTTTGCTTAAGCTTGACCGCACATGTTTCTGCATCACCTTGATTCAACTCAGTCATTCGAACTATCTCTCCAACACAACTTGTTAAAATAATGATTCTATTAGCAATTTTGATAAAAACGAAGCAGCTCACTTTATCGGAAATGTATGCATCTTCTCAATCGTATAAAGCAGGAAAAGGGATACTTTCACCGTGTAAAAATTTCATACAATTTCCCCTCAGGGCTTGGTGTCATGTTTGCTTTGAGTAATCTCACTTATTTTGTTTTTCAGTATTGAAAGTCCTTGTTTCAATATCACTCATGTGAAAGAGTGCATAAATGTCGAGCACTGCTGCAATAACAGAATCTTCGGTGCATTTTTAAATTTCTGTCACAAAATAAGCTTTCGGCCAACAAGGCCTTTGTCAAAAATAGATGACACACACACACGCGCACACACACACACACACACACACACACACACACACACACACAGAGAGAGAGAGAGAGAGAGAGAGAGAGAGAGAGAGAGAGAGAGAGAGAGAGAGAAACACAACTCTCTCACACATGACCATAGACTCTGGCAGCAGAAGCCACAATACTATTTTTAACAAAGGCCTTGTTGGCCGAAAGCTTATCTTGTAACTGCCTTTGTTGTGCCTATCTGCTACTCAACATCTCCACTATATGGTTGAGTAGCAACTATCCTTTTCGTAATATTGTTACATTCCATCATTGATTTTCCATTTCTTGGACATAATACTTTTGTTTTCTATCTGTTGTCTTCAGCTTTGTCAGTAGTGTAAAAGAGAAAAGGTAGCTTGGTGTGAGCTGGGTTCTCTGTTGAAGATGAGGGATGTGAGCAGCGCCAGAGGCAAGTCCTGGTGAAGATACAACAACTCTTCATTAATTGTTTACTAAATCGTACAGTTCAGACATTCTTCTGAGTCTGCTCTATTCTCTGGTGTGGCCCAGAGTTCCCTCGTAATATTCTGGCGCTATAGCTGCAGGTGTCGACATATGGAGAGTGGTGTGCATGCACTGGCATCTCCGGTGTGCAAGGTGAGCTGAGATGCAAGATGTGTGTGTGCTGCAGTCACAAAGGGCCACCACATCTTCTGTACTGTGTAAGGTCATGTCATTCCACAGTGACAGTGTTGCCCTGAATCAAAGTCTGGGTCCACATTGAAGAGCGGGGTTGAGTGAATGGTGCAGTGTTAGCTGCCCAGGCTGGGCAAACCGGCAGAGGTCCATGTTCGTGATCTGTGGCAGCAGAGCTAAGGCGACAATGTTAATTGACACAGACTGGGCATCAGCTGATTGAAGAGTGATGAGCTTGTTTGGTCATGGTTAAATATTGCTTCTGCTGATGATTTCACTGCAAAAGTTTTGTTTCTGGGTCACATCAAAGTGTCTGGAGCATGTTGATGCCCGGAAGGCATGGAGTAACAGGCAGTATGCCATCTAAACTGCACTGATTATGTGATGTTGGGCTGGTGGTCTGGTTCCAGTGCTCATGGTGTTGACACAGGTGCTGATCATACTGTTCAGTGACGAGCAACTGCTAGCCTGTAGGTGGCCTTGTTGCAGCTGTGGGTTTGTGACTTCTGCTTCAAGTTCCCCTGCAGTTTTGTCCATTACAATCTTCTCCCTTTTGCAAAGAAAAGAGACCCTTGGAATGTATGGAAAAAACCACTAGATACTTTACACTTTTGCCACTGTGTATTTGTTCATCCACTCACAGTATTACATTTTACATTACTTGTCCACCTTTACTAGCATTTATCTACACTTTCTCACAACCACTGAGTTCATATGTTCTCATTTGCACATTGGTTTCATTAGTTCAATTTAGCCCTGTTAGCAGCTACATTGTTCTCTTTTTGGATGCATAATGGGAATCAGGAAGGCACTCTGATCTGCTTATTTTCTGCATACTAAATTCGTGTCTCCTGCGTTCACTTATTATGTTCATCACATATCTCTAACAACTCGAACAGAAGTCTCAGCTGTAACACTAAGAAGTAACTTGCATGAACACAAACAATATGACCTACTGTCCAGTGCAAACATTAAAAAGCCGCACTTGATGACCTGTACACTTCTCCCTCAGTTAAGCTATACTGTTACTTTATCACTATTGACCTGCCAAATAATGAAATCTATCTATAAGTTTACGCTAACAACTTATAACTTACCATTGTTGACTAACAAGGAGAGTATATGTACTGTGAGCTAAATTATACCTTAACCTGGGTGGAACAAATCAGACCTATTTAGAAAGACTTATTCGTGTGCTGCCCTATGAGCTAATGGTGCTGGCTTGTGTAAACTCTGTGGTTTGCACACTGTCATTTTCCTCCATATTCTGATACATTTGCAGTTTGTAAAAGTTTATTTACAACAGCAATAGATATTTGGTACTCTTTCTTTGATCACGGTTTCAGAAAACTTTCTTTCTCACAATACATCATTAAATGTATGTAATACTTCATCAGTCTGATTTCTCAGTTTCACAATAAACTCCAGTACTTATCAATAAACCTCAGTATCTTCACAAACACATGCTTCTCTTTTCAAGAGAAAACAAGTAATCCAGTGGTACCACTTCATTTGTCAGTATTAACAGGTGCTGTACAAAAACCCTTATGTTTTCCCAGCAACAGGCGCTATATCTGCCTCACCTGTGCTTTCCTTAATTCTTCCCTGACCACAGGTGCTATAACAGCTCTTAATTGTGTTGCAGAAGAAAAAAATTCCTTTAATTCTCTTACTTCCACAGCACTTCCAACATCTCATAGTAGTTGATTTCCAGCTATGCAACTTCTTTCACTTTGTCAGCTGTTATTGGTGGTTTTACGGTTGTTATGAACATTGCTTCTCGAGGAACCAAGAGTGGTTTAAAGACAATGTCAAGATCAGTGACTCATCTCACATATGTGTGGTATCTCTGTTCTTTGGCTGCTTTGAGACAGTGCCAAACAATGTGAAGACAGTGAAACCTCACCAAATAATACTGTTATGACTCTTTATTCTAGTTCTAATTTATCGTCATCTTATTGTGGCTTAAACCTGTTTTAATGATCCAAGTAGTGTAAGATAACTATTTTCATTGGGCGTCACATTCTCCAGATTAAATCTCCTAATATTCCTGGCATAGCCCTAATCTTAAATCTTACATTACGCGTATCTCTAATTACTACTATACAAGTTACTTTTATGCTTCTTTTGGCTTATGCTTATAAAATTACCAAAGTTTTCAGGGTACCCAAGGTTTGCCACACGTAGCCAGACATGCTCTCTATATTGCCTTTTGTTGTGGCAAACCCAACATATTACGACATGTGACTCAGTGCATGGGGCAGAGTGCCCAGGGAAACTGCACTGGGCTCATATTATCGGAGCTAACGGTTTGGCCATTGGTCCCTTACCAAATACTATAGTGATATCTAACCCCGATGTTATGGAAAAAGTAGGGAAAGATCAAGCTAAAGGATCTAGGGAATCCCATGAGTGATAGTATAAAAGTTTGTGCTGCTACTTACTTATCTTGCTGTCCCAGATTCTACAAATCACTGTCTTCATTTATTCATTTCTGTTTCCCCTTCAGAAATGTGCTGCTATGGAACCATGGTGCTGGCTTCTGTCTTCTGGTTATTCACCTTCATTTCCATCTTCAAGATTCACCAATATAGAAGAGAAAAAAGATGTACTGTTGGATGTGGGCTGGGTTCTTTGTCGAAGGTGGGAGATGTGGACAGCAGCATAGACAGATCCTCGTGAAGATGCTATTCTTTATTAGTTCTTTACTAATTCGTACAGTTCAGACATTCTTCTGAGTGCATGCACTATTCTCTGGTGCGGTCCGGGTCACTAGCAGATACCATGTCTTTTGTACTGTGGAAGGTCATTTCATCCCAGTGGCACAGCAATACCATTGCCTGGAGTCGAAGTGTGGACTGACATTGAAGAGTGGGGTTGGGTATGTGGGGTGCAGTGTTGGCTGCTCATAAAGGGCAGAGGTCACTTATTTGGAACACTTTGGCAGCAGAGTTATGGCAACAGTGTTGATTGACACAGACTGGGTATCAGTTACTGCCCATCTAGTCGGACGATGATGAGCTGTTTCAGCCATGGTTAAATACTGCTTCCCACTGCTGATTCTACAGTAACAATGGTGTTCCTGGATCACATCAAAGCATCTGGAGTGTGACGATACCCAAAAGGTGTGGTGTAACTAGCACTAGGTAAGCCAAACTGTCAATTTTGTGACGTCAGGCTGGTGGCCTTGTTTGGGAGCTTGTAGTGTGATGACACAGGTGCTGATCATATAGTTCAATGACCAGCACCTGGTGGTTGGCAGTAGCATCATTGCAGTTCTGCACTCTGACTTGTTCTTCAAGCTCCCATGTACTTTTGTCTCTTACAATAGAACAATTAATGAGAGACTGGATTGAGAGTTCAAATTCACTCATTGACTTTACTTAGAAACAGAACACCCTACGATTTTCTAGTAGATCTTGTGTCAAGATGTGGTAGTAGGATTTGTTGTAGACTTCATGCATAGCCCTTTTTATGGAAGCATCAGTTACCAGAAACATTCCTATATAAGTGCTCCAACATTCTCCAGGTGGTACCATGAAATTTGGGGAGAGTTTTTGGTGTGGGTGGAGTATTTCCACGATATCAAGCATAGGCTTTATTTGAATGATTTTAAAACTGGTGTGTCACAATTTGATGGCCTATAGAACTATTTGGTTGTTAACGTAAGTCCACACCTGACTGTTACTGTTGTCCTCACAGGCATGGAATGAGGGTTTGGTTCTGGGGGGCAGGAGGGTGGTCGTCATTTATTACCCTTGCCCTTCTACTCCTTTTCTACCCCCCTCCCCTACCTCCCCAACCCCTTCTGAAATATAACTTGTCATCATGCTCACTTCTAGCATAAAAGAGATGCCTACAATTTTAATAATAACAGAAATAAAATATGTTAAATGTCTTGATGATGTAATAGTAGTAATAATAATAATAATAATAATTTGTTTGTGTCCTAGAAATTGTAACTCAGAAAAATATAACGTCTGAAAGCCACTCTTCTGAAGTTGTGAAGTGCATGTGCACTCAGTGTTTTAAGTATTTTAGTAAGCACTATGGTTATGAACAAGGGTCTGCTGTGTGAGCATGTAAAGAAGAGGAATGCTGTTTCTTTCCCTTGTTTCCACTTACATTTGGGAAGTCAGTATTTATGTTTCTTCCTTGATGGAGGGTCTTTCATTTCTGTATACTCATACGAGGTGTGGCTAGAAAAAAACCGGACTAGTACTGGTGAAACAATAAAACGAATGCAATAAGGCTGAAAGTCGCGTGGCCTGTCACGTGACTCTCGCTCCGCCTACTGCTCGAGTTTCATCTGCCTCCTGCACTCAGTCTGCCCGTGGCGTCTGTTTTAAGTAGTTGACGTTTTGTCTGTGCGTCGGAAAATGTTGAGTGTACAGAAAGAACAGCGTGTTAACATCAAATTTTGTTTCAAACTAGGAAAATCTGCAAGTGAAACGTTTGTAATGTTACAACAAGTGTACGGCGATGATTGTTTATCGCGAACACAAGTGTTTGAGTGGTTTAAACGATTTAAAGATGGCCGCGAAGACACCAGTGATGACACTCGCACTGGCAGACCATTGTCAGCAAAAACTGATGCAAACATTGAAAAAATCGGTAAACTTGTTCGACAAGATCGCCGTTTAACAATCAGAGCAGTGTCTGAGTTAACAGGAGTTGACAAGGAAAGTGTTAGGCAGATTCTTCATGAAAGTTTCAACATGAACAAAGTGTGCGAGTGTCATCACTGGTGTCTTCACGGTCATCTTTAAATCGTTTAAACCACTCAAACACTTGTGTTCGCGATAAACAATCATCGCCGTACACTTGTTGTAACATTACAAACGTTTCACTTGCAGATTTTCCTAGTTTGAAACAAAATTTGATGTTAACACGCTGTTCTTTCTGTACACTCAACATTTTCCGACGCACAGACAAAATGTCAACTACTTAAAACAGACGCCACGGGCAGACTGAGTGCACGAGGCAGATGAAACTCGAGCAGTAGGCGGAGCGAGAGTCACGTGACAGGCCACGCGACTTTCAGCCTTATTGCATTCGTTTTATTGTTTCACCAGTACTAGTCCGGTTTTTTTCTGGCCACACCTCGTACTCATCTTCCTGTGGTTTCTCAATTCTACCCGTGGTCTCACAAATTGTGTTGGACTTTTTGTTGACAACCTGTGAATATTTGTCTTTACCTAACTACAAATTGTCACTCCTTTATGTATGTGACGGTAAAGGGTGCAACACATTTACTGATGTGCCAACAGTAGTGATGAACAGTGCTTTATTACGTCACTGAACAGGGAACATGAACAACAAGAAAACAGAAGTCATTGCTTGATGACAAGAAAAGAGGAGTCACTACTTGACAATCAGAAATAAGGTTAACACTGTACCCACCAATAGGAAGCTCTCCGAGAGTCTGTGTGTGACCACTGAAATAGAAAACTTCTCATAGCATTTGTAAATGCTGAGTCCCATGAGACAGTGGTCAGTGGCAGCCTGCACAGTAATGATGTAGCAACTAGTGGAGTGTACAGAGCTGGACCCATGAGGCTGAGGTTGTTAAGCAGCAACCACTCAGGGCGATCACAAGGTGACACTGGACCTGCAGGCAGAGTCCTTCAAGGTTGTGGTTGGCAGTGCTGCCTGCTTACCTGCTCTTGGAGACAGCTGGCATCCAGAACTGGATGGTTCCTTTGAAAGGGCATGGCCAACTTCCTTCCCTGTCCTTTCCTAATCCGATGAGACCGATGACCTCGCTGTTTGGTCTCTTCCCCCAAACAATCCAATCCAGAACTGGAGGTAGGCAAATGCACACACTGTTGGCTACACTTTGGGCAGTTGGGTTACGCCTACACAGCAGAAGATTACATGGTTGGTTTCCAGGTGGCTTGTGACCAGTGAAGGAAAATAGTTTCATGGTTTTGGTGCCACTTGGAGTGATGCTCCCATCGCTGTATTGTGCGTATCTTTCCGTGCGTCTACTGATAAATATGCTTATGTCTACTGACAGTGGATGTGAAGTGTCTGATGTTTATTGCTGGTAGTCAACTTGTGATGAGACAATCGCTGGTAGACTGTACTTGTTGCAGGGCATCTGAATTTCTAGGAGTGCCATACCAGCATACCACAGGTTGGGCTGAAGTCCTACCCATGTGTGTGTGTGTGTGGGAGGGGGGGGGGGGGGGGGCTTCCCTCAAGAGTATCCTGCATTAAACATAGCTTGTAAATTTTAGAATTCCTTATCATTTGAGACACACTGTAGTAGTTAGCTGTGAAATTTGGAAATAAATTTATATTTAAAAAAAAGAGGAGCTATGGGTCCCTCTCCCCCACCAACGCCTAGTCTTTACCTCTTAGGGAGATCAACCTCTCTACTCAATAAGCATTTCTTGTCTAGATGCAACTTTTTCTGCCTTCTGCTTCAGGTTTCAGCAAACTCTCAAGTTCCTTGTATTACATGAGGATGAGTGATTTCTTGCAGAGAGGTGGGTTATGCAGGGAAAACGTAAGTAATATCTGCAGGCATACAAATATAAACATGTGTTTAATGAGAAGAGGGCAGGAAAGGTCAGTCATGGCCTCCGGAACGAATCAGCCTGGCATTTGCCTGAAGTGATTTGCTGTGAATGCTATGGCAGTTAACAGCTAGTATTTTAATATTTTCATTCTTCATAATTTGTTCTTTTGATATCTTGTAATAAGTAGTTTCCGAGATGGCTTGAATTCATTTTGTGATCTTGGAGTTTTACCTAACTGTAACGAAAGCTCTCACAAATGGTTACTTCCAGTGTGCTGTGAATACTTGAACTGTCTGAGGAAGTCTCCATGTTTTACTGCAAGTCGTGGGTTTACATCAAGCTCTTCACAGGATGAATTAAGCCTCCTAGTTTTGCCCCTCCACTCATATCTGATCAGAGAACGCCTTTCAATCTTCTGAATGTCATTGTGAATAGTCAGCTTTACCAATACCTCAAAGCTAATATTAGCTTTCTTCACAAATTTAGCCAGTCTCCTGAGAGATATCAGACTGTAATTTGTGCTAACACAAGTGACAGTCTGCAGCTGACCTGTGCTTGCTTGAGCAGGAGTGCGAAAGTCTGCTGGCTCCGTCTCAGTATCAGTGACAGACAATGCTTTGTTCCTGATTGTTTACTTTCATAGTCTTAGAGGAGTTGGTATCTCATTGCCTTGCTATGATCCTAGAACTGGTGTGCTCAGCCATATTAATGGACAAGGGAGGCATGAGGATTGTCATGGTTATAAAATCAGTGGCAAATGTACTTTGCATTCTGTGGCAAGGCTATATACACAGTGCGTAATTATTTTTTACATTATTAAGTTAAATGATCAATGTACAACTATTTATTTATTTTTTTATTTCCATAAACTAACTTGTTTTGGTTATAAGCGAAAGTAATAGAACTGCATGTTAGGTGTGACCTGCTGAGATAGTCCATTTGTTAAGACTTGGGCCTTAGATTCATGGACATGGCAGCATATGCCCTGTCTGGGCATCTAGATTTAGGTGTTCTGTGTTTTTCCTAAATCACTTCAGGCAAATGCCAAGATGATTCCTTCAAGGAGGCCATGGCTGATCTTTCCTGTCCTCTCATTAAATACATTTATATTTGTATGTCGGTAGATATGACTAATGTTTTCCTTGTATTATACTGACAGATCCTATATCATAGTAAAATATTCCTTGAACAAATAAATTACTGATAATGATACTGATAAGATTTAATGCCTGATAAGATTTAATGCCCTGTCAGTGATGTGTTTAATAGACATGGAGCACAAGCTTAGGTAGGGGAAGGGTGGGAAAGACACTTGGTGGTGTCATTTTCAATGGAACCAATCCTATACACCACGATCAGGTAGGGACATAATGAAAAACCTAAATATGAATGGGGTTTGAACCCTACTCCTTCAGTGCCGTGACTATAGCTCTGTCTTACTTGGATTTGATGTACATCCCATCTGTGGTGTAGCTTAATATTTTCGTGTAAACAAAATGTTGCCGGGGCTGAATGTCATGAGAACTGTCTAGGTTTGAGCACTTAATGGCACAGCCACCTAGCTGCAAATTATTTTGTTATTTAAATAAAGTTTAGTATTCTGGCTTTTATGACAGTTCCTACTACTTTAGTTAATTAGTTACTTATTTGTTCCATAGATCATTTGGGTGATTATTGTATTGAAATGATGTAGAACAAGTCAGTTTACAGGATTTGTTACATGATTAGTGTTAACATTAATGAACACATTGTTATTTTATTTCTACTCATTAACTACACTTAGAAGCTAGGTTTTTTTGTGTTACTGCCTATCAGTTTTTAAGTATAAATTCGTTAATGGAATAGAAGGAATTGTAATTTTAAATTAGATTTAAAACTTGCTTTACTATCTGTCAGACATTTTATGTTATCGGGCAAATGATCAAAACTTTTACTACTGCATATTGAACTCCTCTCTCAGCCACTAACAACTGTAACAATGGGTAATAAAGCTCATTTTTTCCTCTAGTGTTGTGGGTATATGCATCACTGTTCATCACAAGTTGTGATGGATTATTTATGATAAATTTCGTTACTGATAATATGTATTGTGACGGCATAGTTAAAATGTCTAGCTCATTGAAGAGGTGCCTAGTGACGTCCATGGAGTAACACCACATATTATAATTACGGCTCACTTTTGTGCAATCAGTACATTCTTTCTAAGTGATGAGCTATCCCAGAAAATTATTCCATACAGCATTGTTGAGTGGAAATATCCAAAATGTGTGAAGAGGTTGATAAATTTGTTTCCAAGTTTAGCAATTGAATGAAGAGCAAAAGTAGCTGAACTTAACTCCTTGAGAAACTCAGTAATACAGCTTCTTCCAGTTCAAGTTTTCATCATTATGTACATCCAAGAATTTGGAGTGTTCTACTCTACTTCTGACTCCTGCTCAGTGCTACATGTTGCTGTGACTCTATTTGTTGTACAGAACTGAATGTATTGTTTTCTTTATTTCTTTTTCTTTTTTTTTCTTCCAAAGTTTAAGGAGAGTTAATTTTCAGAGAACTACTTAATAATTCTGTGAATAATATCATTTACTAACTCCTCTGTTGCTTTCTCTGTAATAGGGTCTATTATAGCACTAGTATTGTCAGCAAAAAGTACCAATTTTGCTTGTTCAGTGTTAAGTGGAAGGTTATTCACATAGAGAAGGAATAGGAATGAATCCAAAAATGAATCCCGTGACACTTCCTGTGTGATTTTTCCCCAGTCACTAAAATTTTCTACCCTTCTGACATTATCTGAATTATTCAGCACAACATTTTGCATTATGTTTGCCAAGTATGATTGAAACCAGTTGTGTGTAAAGCCATCAGTTCCAGTAGACTTAAGGTCTACTGAGAGTAACATAATCTACACAATTAGAGACCTTGGAGAGATATCACAAAAAATAACAACAGGAAATATATTATTATTTAAGGCTTCTACTATTTGATGAGTGAATGTCTAAATAGCATTTTCAGTTGAGCAACCTTTCTGGTATCCAATCTGTAATGTACTAAGTAAACTGTTTCCACTTAAGTGCACGACTACTCTTGAGTACATGACTTTTTTGAATTTTTTGGAAAAAGATGTCAGTAAGGAAATTGGATGATATTTGTTCAAGTGTGTCTTGTCTCCTTTCTGATGAAGTGGTTTAATAATTGCATATTTTAGTCTGTCTGTAAAACTTCCCTGTGCCAGTGATACATTGCTTATATCAATAAGTACATTCCAGAATGAGATGTTCACTCTGCAGCGGAGTGTGCGCTAATATGAAACTTCCTGGCAGATTAAAACTGTGTGCCCGACCGAGACTCGAACTCGGGACCTTTGCCTTTCGCGGGCAAGTGCTCTACCAACTGAGCCACCGAAGCACGACTCACGTCCGGTGCTCACAGCTTTACTTCTGCCAGTACCTCGTCTCCTACCTTCCAAACTTTACAGAAGCTCTCCTGCGAAACTTGCAGAACTAGCACTCCTGAAAGAAAGGATATTGCGGAGACATGGCTTAGCCACAGCCTGGGGGATGTTTCCAGAATGAGATGTTCACTCTGCAGCGGAGTGTGCGCTAATATGAAACTTCCTGGCAGATTAAAACTGTGTGCCCGACCGAGACTGCAAGTTTCGCAGGAGAGCTTCTGTAAAGTTTGGAAGGTAGGAGACGAGGTACTGGCAGAAGTAAAGCTGTGAGCACCGGACGTGAGTCGTGCTTCGGTGGCTCAGTTGGTAGAGCACTTGCCCGCGAAAGGCAAAGGTCCCGAGTTCGAGTCTCGGTCGGGCACACAGTTTTAATCTGCCAGGAAGTTTCATATTAGCGCACACTCCGCTGCAGAGTGAACATCTCATTCTGGAAACATCCCCCAGGCTGTGGCTAAGCCATGTCTCCGCAATATCCTTTCTTTCAGGAGTGCTAGTTCTGCAAGTTTCGCAGGAGAGCTTCTGTAAAGTTTGGAAGGTAGGAGACGAGGTACTGGCAGAAGTAAAGCTGTGAGCACCGGACGTGAGTCGTGCTTCGGTGGCTCAGTTGGTAGAGCACTTGCCCGCGAAAGGCAAAGGTCCCGAGTTCGAGTCTCGGTCGGGCACACAGTTTTAATCTGCCAGGAAGTTTCAATAAGTACATTACTTATTAAGTTGAAACAAGTTTCCAGAATTCTGTTTGAAATGCTATCAACCCCACAAGAGCTTTTGTTTTTTAGAATTTTTGTAGTTGCATTAATTTCAGTGAAGGATGTTGATGCTACTTCTAGTTGCTTAAAGTTTTGTAGAATGACATTTTTAATCTTGTTTTTCTCCTTCAATTGAACCATGTAATCATATATTTGCTGTTATATTTAGAAAGTGGTTATTAAAAGTAATATCAGCCACAACATCATCATTTAGTTATTGTTATGGAAAATGTACACTGTCTGGCTGTCCTGTCTCCCATTTGACAGTGTATTATATGGTTTTAATCTTATTACCTGCATTGTTTATTTCTGTCAGGACATGCATACTCTTGAAATTTTAATGACTTTTCTTAAAATACTACAGTATTTTTTGTAGTATATAATTAATGCTGGACCTTGACTTGCTCTGGCCTGTACAAAATTTTCCCTCTTCCTCTTACATGAGATTTTAATTCCTTCAGTTATTCACGGCTTACCTGTTTTTTTAATGGATCTTCTGGATAATTTTTAGGAAAGCAACATTCAAATATTGATACAAATGTACTATGGAGTAAATTGAATTTGACATTAGCATCTCCTTCTAAATATGCCTTGTCACATACTACCACTTTTAACATACTGTTGAATCTTTGTATCCTGTTCTCTTTAATAAGCTTTGTTTGAACCTACCTCTGGCTCATAAGGTGCCATACTGTTTATTTCCATTTATTGTGCATCATGATCACATAGTCCATTAGCAATTGGATACACATGAATTGTTTGAACCTGAGAACTGTCTATAAAAATGTTATGAATCAGTGTCCAACTATTTAGCTTCACACAAGATGGAAAATTGACTACTGAAATTAGATTTGATTTAAGTAGATGTAATAGTAATTGCCCTGTAATTCATAGTCATCTTTACATAGGTACACAATTAAACTCTTATTTTAAGCATTTCAGAAATGTTCCTTTTACTGTGTTTCAAACAATGGAAAATCCAGGATGGAAAAAACAGCAATATTGAAAGTATAGGTTGTTACTCCCAACATAGAGGAGGCATTGAGCTACAGACAGGCACATTGAAAAAGTAGTGATAAATACTATTTAGCTATTGGTGTAAGTCCTTCATGATAGATACTTTTTAGCTATTGGTCTAAGTCCTTCATCAAATGTGGACAAATCAAAAACACATTCACACATATATAACTCACATGCATGGTATTGTCGTCTCTGGTTGCTAAGGCCCAACTGCAGCTGCATCAGAAGTAAGCTGCGGTCTCAGCTGTGAAGAGTACTGGGGTACAGAAGAGGTTTGGAAGTAGGGAAGGGTAGGAACAACAGGGTAAGGGTAGGGAAGGATGTTAGTGAGAAGCTCACAGGGACGTGATGGATGATAGAATAATGGCCAGCTAGGTGCAACATTGTGAGGCCATTCTGGTGTTTGGGTGGGGGGGAGTCATAAAGGGGAGAGAATGGAAAGGGAAGGGGTTTCGTAGGTGCATTGGTGGGACAGAAGGCATGTGTAGAAATAGAAAGGCAAGAAAGAACAGGATAGGTAGATGGAAAACAGGAACAAATGAAGGTTGAGGCCAGAAGAGTTATGGAAATGGAGGATATGTTGCAAGGAGAGTTCCTAGCTGTGTTGTTCAGAAAAGCAAATGTGGGTTGGAAGAACCCAGATTATCCTCATTATCCGTCCTATTGTGGTATTCCGCTACCCACCCAACCTACGCAGTGTCCTTTTCTACCCCTATTCCACCCCTCCTTCCAACACCTTGATCCATTACTCATATTCTTGCAATAAACCTAGATGCAAGACGTGTCTTATACATCCTCCCAGTAGCACCTACTGCAGTCTTCTCCAGGCGTATCTTACCCCATCAAAGGCTGGACCATTTGTGAAAGTGGCCATGTGGTCTACCAACTTGGATGCAATCACTGTGTGCCATTCTACGTGGACAAGACCAGCAACCTCTCTATTTGCTCCTGTGACCAGGAGATAGCTGAACCACCCAGTTGCAACCAGCATGATTTGCATGGCTTCAGCAATTGTTTCACAGCCTGTGTCATCTGTGTTCTTTACACCCACACCAGCTTCTCTGAATTGTGCATTTGGGAACTCTCTTTACAACATATCCATTATTCTCTTAACCCTCGTGTCCTCAGCTTCCAATAATCCATGTATCCACCTGCATGTCCCCTTCCCGGATGCTGTTGCAGCCATACACAAGTCTTTTACCCCACCAGTGTACCTGCATAGTCTTTTCACCTTCTGTACTATTCCCTTGTCACTGTCCCCTCCCCCCTTCAGTACAGCAAATGAATTCTTCACAATGCTGCACCTAGCAGCTCACCATCCTGTTCCTGGCTCATCCATGCCCACTCCCAGAGACAGCATTCGCACCTTCCCCACCCTTACCATGCTGTCCCTTACAGTAATTAAGTATCTCAGTGGAAAATATTGACTTCTCATATTTCTCTGTAACCAGTTTTTTTTTTTTTTTTCTAGAAAAGTCATTTCATATGAATTTTTATTACACTCAAAGCTAAATTTTTCCACAGCAAAATCAATATTGACATCCTATTTACCCAAAAACACTGTACCTAAAATCACGTATATGCACTGGTCAGGTATCACTAAAAATTTGCAATCTAATTGCTGTCCTTCCAGTTCAACAGTTAGTAGTACACCTGGCTTAATAATATTAAGAATGGAAACACTTTATAATGTTCTGCAAAATTTTTGCAGAACGTTATGTTGTATTTTCTTTTTTAACATAATTATCATGTTCTGCCAAACACTGACGGAAAATTCAGTTAAACTTGCTTAATGCTTTTGTACATTCATGAAATGCGTATTTGACCATCAGCTGTTTTATTGAAAACCTGGTTTCAGTCTTAGACCACCATCATCGGTTATAAGATTCAAGTAAAAACATTTGACAGTCAATATATCTCAGGTGTTATTATTCTTAATAAATCCCACTATAGTAAGTTCTTCACAGGACATTAATGGGTGCATCCAATAGTGACATCAGTTCACAGGACATTATATACACTCTGTACACTATGTATACTGTCCTGTTAACTGATGTCACTGTTGAATGCACCCATAAATGTCCTTTAAAGAACTTAATTTACTGGAATCTATTGAGATGTAACCAGTGTCAAAGAATGACATGAGAGATTTATTTACTTGAACCTTATATCTGGTAATGATGGTCTGTGACTGAAACCAAAGGATGCTTTAAAGTTTCCACTAAGCAACTGATGGTCAGATATGTGTTTCATGAATTGCTTGACGGTTGTTAAGTCACCTAACAAAAATGTTTAAAACTTCTGTACAACTTTCTGTTAGCAACTATAATTTGAATTCCTGAAACATGAATCATTGCTACCCCTTCTTTGTCTTTAAGTGATTCAAAAACATCTGGGAATCCCCATTTAATTCACTCCCAGTGTCCAGTAAATATTTAACAGAAAAACCTTGAACATTAACCAAAATTGCTGGTTGCCATATCTCTTACATCTAGGAATCCCCATTCAATTCACTCCCACTGTCCAGTAAACATTTAACAGAAAAACCTTGAACATTAGCCAAAATTGCTGGTTGCCGTATGTCTCTGTCACTTACCTTTGTATCTTCTTCATGTAACAAATTCTCATTAATCCTTTCCCTAGGTAAACAGTCATACTGATTACCAAACCTATAGCACACATAGCACAATTCCATTCCCTAGCTATTTCTTGTTCATTTTCTAATTTCTCCTCATTATGACTTTTCTCGTTAACAACATTTACTATTTCTTTACTCAACTTATTTGCTTCATCATCATGAACAAATTCAAATACTTCATCCTCCTCATCTTCTTCAACACTACTTATTCTTTTGCTATCTCTAGCATCATTTGAACTACCTTTAGTGTTGCTGTCGCTGTCACTGTCGTCAAATTCTTGGCTGATCATCTGTTTCCTATCTTCTCTACTTAACCTTGCAGCTAGACTCTTAAGCTCTTTAGTTTGCTTACACTTTCTCATAGCATTCAGAAAACCATTTTGATAGGATTTTGTATGCTGAAGAGTTGAAAAATTTTCTGCCTCTTTAGTTTACTCTGTCATTAGGCCTACTTATTTCGACTTTTTAGGTTTCTCACCACTGGAAATACCTTTGAATAACACCATGATTTAAGCTCTCTGCTTATTTCAATCTCTCTATGCACTTCGGTATAGCTGAGCCTTGCTACACATTTATTTACAAATTGCTCTTTTCTATGTCCTTCATAAGTGCAGCTCCAAATGGAGCAAATTTTAGTTTTCCAAGTTGGCTCTATAAACGCCATTCTCCATACTCGTATCACTGGAATTTCTCCTGTCATTTCTATTTTCTTTTGTGCCTTTTTACACCCAATTATTTCTTGGACCTCCACAGTTCTTTCCATAATCTGCTCTACTGACTCTTTTCACCTGCCAATCACTCCTTCGTTTGTTCCTATCTTTAGAATTTCTCACATTGTCTTCTATTACAGGTCTGACTTTTTCTGCTTTTCGCACATAGTCCAAAAAATCATTAATATTGCTCTTAGCAGCAGGCGAAATCAATTACCTAACTGTGGAAGTTTGTTCTCCAGTCCTATGATTATAGATTCACTGCCTCGCTCCTTGTCTGAGTACTTACATTTGTTAATACAATTCTGATGAAAACTTTTATAGTACCTCTCCTTGGACCATACATACCACCACCCAAAAATTCACTCACAATCATTTGCTGCTCATCTTTAGACCAGTACTCCTCCAGAAATAATTTTTTAAACTCTTCCCAAAAATTACATTGTTCTGCAGCTTCAGCTGTCCAACCATAAAAATCTGCCTTTACGAAACCCCACACAAGAGACATTTTCTTCTTATCACTCCACTTCTCAATCATATCATTAAATTCTCTGATAAAATCAAGAGATTGTACACTATGATAGGGTCCAAAATGATTAAACTTTTAACACCTATCAAAAGAAACTCCATTAGACACAGTACAGACACTATGTTTGACATTTTGAACTTTACTTGAAATCTGTGCTTTCATTTACTTCCCCTGTTTTCAGTAGTAACAAGACACTTCTTTTTACTTTCCTTCCTACTGTCCATATTTCGTTACCCAGATTGTTTTGGTTTTTTCAGTTTGAGCTTCCAATTTGTTCTTATTTTCAGAACAAAACTTCTTGAAGGCTGCCTGATTTACTGAGCGAGGTGGCGCAGTGGTTAACAGACTGGACTCGCATTTTGGAGCACGATGGTTTAAACCCATATTGAGCTATCCTGATTTAGGTTTTCTGTGATTTTCCTAAATAGCTCAGGCAAATGTTCCTGTGAAAGGTCATGGCTGACTTCCTTCCCTGTCCTTCCCTCATCCAATGGAACCTATGACCTCACTGTTTGGTCCCCTTTCCCCCAAACTAACCAACCAAGCTGTCTGATTGCTGGCAGGAACCAGAAACAGCTGCCATCCTCTTTTCACAATATTGTACAATTCTATCTCTTAAAGCTTCACAGTTCTAGCAGTCTTTATTTTTATAGCCATAGCTTGTTTTCAAAACCATTTTTCACTGATTCTGTTTGTCCAAATCTGACTTTAACATAGGGACATCATTTTTTTCTTCTAGTTTTAAACTACCAATCTTTTATAATGTTATCACTGCTTTTGTTCATATCTAGACTTAAACCAGTAATGTCACTGCTGCTTTTGTGGCCTTTTGAATTCAATTCATCTGTAAACTCCATCACTACCGACAAGAAATTCTTATGTACTGACACTTCCTGTACATTGCTAGTCTCTTCATGCAACTCCTGTTTAACATTAATTTGTTTCTAATTTGTTTCATTCACTCTAAACAGTCAACTTCCTCATTCACATTACAGTGAACAGTGGGTGAAGCCCTTGACAATTTGTCCATAATTTGGCTAGCAATAGCCTTATCAAAAAAGGAAGATACCTGTAATTTTACCCCACTCTCATCTGCAAGTTTACTTTCAAAAGCTACTTTAACTCATTTACAAATTTTTATTTCCTCCTCCCTATCTTCAAACATAGTGCCATCAGGCTCACTCTTACTGTTTACAACTTGTCCCTCACTGCCAAGCACACTGTCCTTTGCTTGTCATTCATTTTGGCATTTTACCTTCAAAATTTTCCAGCACCAGTCATTGCTGCCATCAAAATTTGTTGCTGCTGCTGCTTGTAGTTGCCGTTTGCACACAAATCCCATGCCAACTCATCTGTATTTCCATACCAGGCTGGTTTGCTTACTGCTGGGCTCTGCGCTGATTGGTTGTTTCCAAGATAATGTTGATGATAACGTCAGGCAGTTTTGTCGTCCCATTATTCGAAGTCCTCTCCACAGTGGCATCTGCTTCTTACCATATTTCATTCAATATAATTTGCACTGTTCCAAAAATTTCCTTGTATTCTCCCATTTGGAGTCTGAACATAGTTTTAAATTCCATTGGTCCATTCAAAAATGTAATTCACAGTTCAAAAGTCACTTCGCCACTGTAAATAAATGGTTCACTGTCCTTAACCACTTGAATTATTTTTAATTGTTCCATGGTACAACAATCTTCTCTCTCTCTCTCTCTCACACACACACACACACACACACACACACACACACACGAGTCTAATTTTGCCAGGGTAGGACAATTCCTCGCCAACAACCTTGCCACAGTGGTAACACCAGTTCCCGTCAGATCAGCGAATTCAAATGCTGTCTGGCTGGGCTAGCACTTGGATGGGTGACCATTCCGTCTGCCGAGCACTGATGTCAAGTGGGGTGCACTCAGTCCTTGTGAGGCAAACCGAGTAGCTACTTGATTGAGATGTAGTCTCGTAAACTGACATACGACTGAAAGAGGGGTGTGCTGACTTCATGCCCCTCCATATCCACATCCAGTGATGCCTGTGGGCTGAGGATGAAAAAATGGTTCAAATGGCTCTGAGGACAATGGGACTTAACATCTGAGGTCATCAGTCCCCTAGACCTTAGAACTACTTAAACCTAACTAACCTAAGGACATTCATGTCCAAGGCAGGAATCGAACCTGAGACTGTAGAAGTCGTGCGGTTCCAGACTGAAGTGCCTAGAACCGTTTGGCCACACTGGCCAGCGGCTGAGGATGACATGGTGGCCAGTTGGTACCATTAGGCCTACCAGGGCCTGTTTGGATGGAGTTCAGGACAGGTCCTCACATGGTAGGGCACCAGTTGTAATATTACTGTCCTGATTTTTGTAGCCTCTCCTTGGTAGCACAAATTTCTTGTCACCTCGAAGCTAAGAGTGTAAATGAGTGTAGGATGGCGTTTACTCTAGGAAGTGCATGGCACCATAATTTGAACTGCACCAACATACACTTTATACTAACAAAGAGATAGAGGGGCTGGCCCAGTACTTACCTCAGCTCAGTACAGCCGATAGATACACAAAACAGAACATAAAATTTTTATCCTAGTTTTGTTGTAGGGTTGTGTTTTGAGTGCCCTCTCATTTTAGTGGCTGTCAATGGTCTGGTGGTGGCTGAGAGGCCTGTGGTGTCCCCCTCTTTATATGCTGATGATTTTTGCATTTATTTTCATTCTTGTGCAATGGATGATACTGAACACAAGCTACGGGGAGCAATACACTTAGTACAATCTTTGGCTCTCACTAATGGGGCAGACGGCATTGGTTGAGGAAACTTTCTTGCTTGCATGGACTCTGTCAGTGCTCTGCAGGCTATTCAGTAAATCTTCTCAACAGATAGAATAAATCAGATGGTCCAGGACACTATCCACTTCTTGTGCAGGTAGAAGAAAGAGATGGCTGCCTGCTGGGTCCCTGAACACATGGGAGCCAAGGGAATGAGGAAGCTGACACAGCAGCAAAAGCAGCCTGCCAGGAAAATACCACAGTTCACCTTAATGTCCACCTACAGGCTGTCATGTCGTGGGCTACAAAAAGAGTGTTTGCTGAATGGGAAAGGCAATGGCTGGAAGTGTCCAGCAAGAAGCTGTGCTCAGTCAAACCAACTATTCAACCATGGTGCAGTTTCTTTCTTGATCTCCAAGAAGGGACAAAGTGACTCTCACTGACCTTCATATTGTACACTGCTAGTGACACATACTTAACTCATGCAACACGAAGATCCATCAGAAGGCAATCTTTACAGGCCCTACTCAATGTGCATCAGGCTTCGATATTGTGTGTTTTGTATGCTGATACAAGAGGCGCCTTTGGTCTACCAAGGGTCTTACTACCAGTTTTAAATGATTACAACATAATAGCAAGTAAACTTTTGACATCTTGTGTGGTGTCAGGACTCCTGCCCACTGTAATTGGAAAAAATTTTTAATGTGTTTTGGTGTGGCTGGGTCATCCTATTAGTTTCACGATACTAGCCATATGAATGCCATCCACTGATTTATTAATTCTATTTGTTTATAATAGCAGTATGCTGGAAATTGTATGTGAAATTTTTTATTACTGTGATTTTAGTGATATTGTCTTTGCTTTTCATATTAACAAGAGTCACTGCTCATATGCCAGTACCGTGATCTTGAGAAAGGGTGCTGGTGACCAAACTGTTCAGTTCCCAAAAATATGAATCCATCCATTCAACCATCCATGTGGTTGATGGCTGCAGTGCAGTTACATACAACAATTATAGTGATATGTTAACTATATACAAAGCTTAGACTCTTTTTACATAAACACACTCAGTAACCAGACACATGAACTTTTAGTAATGACAATTACAAAATTGCCACTGTTTATAAGAAACTGAAATGTACTTGTTCAAAGAGACATATTACTGCCTATGTTTTGTCATCTTCTAAACCCTTAGATATCAGTAGAAGCTTTTTATTTTTAATGGGAAACTACAGTGCTTTGGAAAGTAATTATTTTTTGTTGTTGTTGTGTGCTTTCAGCAAGCATCTGAGGGTACAATTACTTTCAAGCTTGTTCCTGCAGATAGCAAAAGTGGATTGCGTGAGAGTAAAGTCAGAGTCCGTGCACATTTTGATTATACATCATCTACAGATCCATACATCCCATGCAAAGAAGCAGGACTGGATTTCAAGAAAGGAGATATTCTTCACATTGTCAGCCAGGATGATGCTTACTGGTATGTCTGCTTTAACATGCAGAAAAATTTTCTTTGAATATTGAAATCTTAAGTTCTACTTATTTTAAGTGTTCTAAGTGATGCTAAAGGCATCTGTATCTGTTGAGTGTGAAATGATTGGAATTATCATGAAGACAATATGCAGCTTTATAGCTGCATGGTTAGTAAATCTGCTGGATGTTATAATGGAATGTTCGTATTTTAGATTGCAACAAGGAAAAGTCACCTTAAATAATTATCAAAAATCTATTCTAGGTATGTCATGAGTGGAGGTGCAGTCTAATTCCATACATACTCAACCTAACACTCCCCACTACCAGGAAACATTGTGTAGCAGATGCTTTAATCTTCCATCACATGTGCCACTTGAGTCAAAAACTAAGCACTGTCCATATGTCATAGAAATTCCTCTCTGATTGTCAAAATCATCTTCCTGATTCATTTTAAGCTCCATACCTAAATTAATCAAAATCGCTTAGATCTTTTATGGTCTAAAGAGAAAACTTCAGTTTGCCAAGCGATCTCAAAACCATTTCCTTATCCATTTTTACATTCTACCACGCTTAGGATGGTTTTGCCCCCACTGTATTCTCTGCAAGCCATGTTACAATATTTGGCAAAGGATATTTCTGGTACCAGTTTACCCTCCTCCTCCCCCCCCCCCCCCCTTTTCCCTCTACATTCACAAAAGGGGCAAGGGAAAAATTATTGTCGATAGACCTCAATATTACCTCTAATTTACTGGCCTTACTGGTTGAAAGCTTTATTTATGACAGTCTTTTTGTTGTGCCTATATGCGATTCAGCATCTCTGCTTATGGTGAGTAGCAACTTCCCTTTTCATAAAATTGTTACTAGAAAAGCTGTTTCTCGTGTGTACTGTCTCCAGTAGTACCATATATCAAGTATTAAAACCCTAATGGTAAACTGCAAAAGCATTTGCAACAAAGTGCCAGCAATTGAAGCACTCATGAAAAGCAATGGAGCTAACATATTCTAGGTACTGAAAGCTTGTTGAAACCAGAAATTGATAACAGTGAGATTTTTGGGGAAAATTTAAGTGTATATTGAAAGGATTGGCAAATGGGGAATGGAGGTGGTGTATTTGTCACAGTAGATGAGAACCTCAGATAGAAATTGAAACTGCATGTAAGATGTGCCAGCCTCATCTCCTGATGTAACTGAAAACTTAAGAGAGAACTTCAATTCACTTGTACATATGTTCTCCAATAACTGTGTAATCATTGGTGGAGACTTTCATCATCTAACAATTAATTTGAAAAATTAAGTTTTGTTAGTGGTGGACATGATGACATCCTGTGAAACATTACTAAATACCTTCTCTGAAAACTAGCTAGAACAACAAGTAGTTAGGAACTCCCACTCATGATGGAAATATGTTTGATTTAATGGCAACAAATAGATGTGACCTCTTTGAGGATATCCACATCAAAACTAGTATCAGTGACCATTACACGGTTGTGGCAACAATGATTACCAAAGTACAAAGGACAACTAGAACAAGCAGAAGGATATATATGTTCAGTAAACTAGAGAAAAAATCTGTAGTGCCATATCTCAACGAGGAACATGAAGTCTCAGCACAAGACAGGAGCAGGTAGATGAACTATGGCACAGGTTCAGAAGAATAGTTGAGCATGCACAGGATAGATATGTACCTAGCAGAACAGTCCATAATGGGAGGAACTCTCTGTGGTGTACAGTCACTGGAAAGAAACTTCTAATAAAACAGAGACTACAGCATAATAGGTGTAAAACAAAGCATAGAACTATAGACAGAGAGATGCTGAATGAAATGGGTTTGACTGTCAAGAGAGCAAGGCATGATGCATACAATGACTACTGTAGCAGAATACTGTCAAATAATATTTCACAAAACACAAAGAAATTCTGCTCATTTGTAAAGGTTGTTAGTGGCACCAAAGGTAGCAAATGAGAGACAAACTTAAATTGAGGGTAGCAAAGCAAAAACTGAAATGCTTAACTCTTTTGTTAAATGTTCGTTTAGAAAGGAAAAACCAGGATAATTGCTTCAGTTTAATCCTCGTACCACTTAAAAGATGATAGATATAAGCAGTAGTGTCAGTGGTGTTTAGAAACAACTGAAATCATTACAATTGAACAAACCTCCAGGGCCCAATGGAATCCCTGCCAGATTCTATACTGAATTTGCTGCTGAGTTGCCTCTCTTTTACCGATGATCTATCGTAGGTCCCTCAAACAAAAAACAGTGCCCAGTTCTTGGAAAAAGCACAGGTTAAAATAAAAAAAAGTGGGAATCATATCACAGTGTTAGAAGTAGTCACAATCAAGCTACAGTAGCCCATTACAAACCTTACTGTAAGGTACTTAAGACTGTTATCAGGAAGACAAAGAGTATGTAGTAAGCAAATAGAATAGCTAATTCACAGGATAAAATTAAAGCATATGGTCAGTTGTGAAAGAAATATCTGGTCAGCAGCACAAGGTCGACAACATAAAGTCAGTTTGTGGTAAAAATATTTCTGTTACTGATAAATCTGAGATATGTACAGTATTTTACAATCATTTTCTGAGCATTGCTGGTGAGTTAAATAAAAATTTAGTTTCTACAGGGAATCACATAACACTCTTGGCAAATGCCTTTCTGCGAGTGATGTGTGACATACTCCTCTGTGATACTGACAAGGGGGAGATTGAGTCAGTAATGAAATTACTGAAGACTAAGAATTCTCATGGATATGATGGAGTGCCTAGCAGAATATTTAAGTACTGTACTGCACATGTTAGCCCTTTATTTAACCATATTTGTAATTTTTCCTTTAGGAATGCTCAGTTTCATGAACGTTTAAAGTACTCAGTAGTAAAGCCACTTTATAAAAAGAGAAAGAAAAGGATGATGTTGACAATATGAGACCTATTTTTATGCCATCAGTGTTTGCTAAAGTTATTGAAAAGGCTGTGTATGTAAGGAAAATTGATCATTTTATATCACACGATTTGCTATGAAAGGTACAGTTCAGCTTTATAAGTTGTTAAACACCTGAAAATGCTATATTTCTTTCCTCTGTTTTGAACGCTAGGCATTTGTTTTATTTAACCAAGGCGTTTGATTGTGTTGATCACAAAATATTGCTCCAGAAGTTTGACCATTATGGAATATGGGGAGTAGCTCACACTTGGTTCACCTCTTGCTTTAGTAAGACAGCAAAAGGTCATTATTCATAGTGTTGAGAGTGGCTGTGATGTGGGGTCTGAGTGGGGTACAGTCAAGTGGGGGATGCCCCAGGGATCAGTGTTTGGGTCACTCCTGTTCCCTGTTTATATAAATGATATGCCCTGTAGTATTACGGGTAACTCTAAAACATTTCTGTTTGCTGAGGACAGTAGCTTGGTGGTAAAGAATGTTGTATGCAACATTTGCTCTGTTTTAAATAGTGCAGTTCATGACATAAGTTCATGGGTTGTAGAAAATAAACTAACGCTAAATCACAGTAAGATTAAGTTTTTACAGTTTCTAACTCACAAGTCAACAAAACCTGACATTTTAATTTCACAGAATGGGCATATGATTAGTGAAACTGAACAGTTCAAATTTCTAGGTGTTCAGATAGATAGTAAACTGTTATGGGAAGCACATGTTCAGGATCTTGTTCAAAGGCTTTTGGGTTCATAAACATTTTACTTTTATCTGTTATTACTTTTATGTTGTAATTTCATGTACTGACACGTTCCATGACCTTGGAGATTTGCTCCTCAATTTGGTCCTAAGGAACTTGATGTGTAAATAAAAATAAAGCTATATTTGTCTACAAGGAAGTCCGCAAAACTACCATCCATTATCCTAGACATGAGTTCATAGTAGAATCTTAGCACTTATCCTGGGCTCGAATGTAATTAGGCATCTTGAACAGAATGACCTCCTCAGTGCCAACCAGCATGGATTCTGAAAACATCAATCATGTGAAACCCAACTCGCACTTTTCTGACATGACGTACTGAAAACTTTGGATCAAGGCAGTCAGGTAGACGCAGTATTTCTTTATTTCCGAAAAGCATTTGACTATCTTTATTGCCAAAAGTACTGTTATATGGGGTATGAAGCAAAATTTGTGATTGGAATAAGAACTTTTTGGTAGGGAGGACACAGTGTTGGACGGAGAATCATCGTCAGATGTAGAAGTAACTTCAGGTGTGCGCTGGGGAAGTGTGTTGGGACCCTTGCTGTTCATGTTTTATATGATGCCCTTGCAGAGAATGTTAATAGTAACCTCAGATTTACTGCATATGATGTGGTTATCTATAATGAAGTACTGTCTGAAAGAAGCTGAAGAAATATTTAGTCAGGTCTTGATGAGATTTCAGCCGTGAAAAAATAAAACATAGTATCCAATGACTATAATACCAATGAGTCATTGTTGCAATCACCCAACTCATACAAATATCTATGTGTAACACATTGTAGTGATATGAACTGGAATGATCTAACAAGCTCAGTCATGGGTAAAGCAGGTTGGTAGAATATTGAGGAAGTGCAATCAGGCTAAAAAGAAGATTGCTTACAAATCACTTGTGAGACCAGTTCTAGAATATTACTCAAGTGCGTGGGACCTGTACCAAATAGGAGATACTGAACATATACAGAGAAGGACAGCACAAATGGTCAGAGGTTTGTTTGATCTGTGGGAGAGTGTCACAGAGATACTGTAGGAACTGAACTGGAAGGCTCTTTGAAGATAGATGTAAACTATCCTGAGAAAGTCTGTTAGCAAAGTTTCAAGAGCCAGCTTTAAATGATGATTCAGAATATACTACAACACCCTATGTATCCCTCACAAGGGGTGATTTGGGGGGGATTAGATTAATTACTGCACACGCACTCGCACACGCGCGCACACACACACACACGCACAGGCATTCAGACAATCGTTCTTCCCATGCTCCATACGTGAATGGAACGTGAAGAAACCCGAATAACTGGTAGAATGAGACATGCCCTCTGCTTTGCACCTTATGGTGATTTGCAGAGTACAGATGTGGATGTAGATATGTAGTAAAGCAGTGTGGTATTCAACTCAACTTTCAGGATGACAACTGCTTGTTATTGCTATAAAATGAATAATCAATCGAGAAACTGTCAGATTCATTATTTGAGGATTTGTATTTTCTCTCTGTTCACTGATTATAACTTTCCTGCTTTCTCTAATAGTTCAAATATGAAGTCTGTTCAACAAATTCTGGAACATTCATAATTTCATGCCTGTGGTGTGTTGGTGCGAAATGCGGTTGGCATCACTGCAGACACCTGTGTTTAACGTGTGACTGCTGGAAGTTTCATCATTGTACATCTGTTAGTTATTCTTCATTGCTGGATTGCGTAACATGTGTCGCACAGTTTGCAAATTTCGAGATGGCAGAGTTAGAGGAGCAATGCATCTGCATTAAATTTTATGAGAAAGTCAAGAAAACCTTTACAGAAACGCACCAAATGCTGCAGAAAGCCTACAGTGATGAGTGCTTAAGCCATACTCGGTGATACGAATGGTTCACAAAGTTGAAAAATGGCTGGACAGAAGTTAAAGTAGACCCTTCTTTATGATACCCTTCAATGTCTAACAATGACGTTCATGTCAGGAACATTGACAAAATTGTATATGTCAGTTGAAGACTGACTGTCTGAGAGATTGCAGAAGAATGTAACGTTTCAGTTGGATCATGTCATGAAATCCTGACAGCATCTTGGAATGCATCGTGTTGCTGCCAAGTTCGTCCCACAGCTCATGAGTCAAGACCAGAAAGACCTTCACCTCACAATATGTGAAGAGCTTTTGGATCGCTTAAATGTGAACGAGATGTTCCCTTAGAGAATCATAACTGTTGATGAGATGTTGGTCTATGGTCATGATGTTGAGACCAAGGTTCAGTCTTCACAATGGGTCGAGAAAGGTTCTCCAAGACAAAAAAAAGCATGTTAGGTCAGGTTAAATGTCAAAGCCATGTTGATAGTTTTCTTTGACTGTGAAGGATTAGTTCATCACAAATTCATGCCACAGAGACCACTGTTAATCAGTGGCACTATCGGGATGTTTTGCGATGCCAGTGAGAAAATGTGAGATGGAAATGGCCTGAAATGTGGCAACACAATTCATGGCTCTTGCATCACGATAACACAACTGCACATTCATCCTTGTTGGTGCTTGACTATTGCACAAAAAACGAAATCACTGTGCTGCCTCATCCTCCGTAATCTCAGCACCTGGTCCCTGCGGACCTTTTCCAAAGTTGAAAACACTATTGAAAAGACGAAGGTTTGCAACGATAGATGAGATAAAAGAAAATTCACAGATGGCGCTATGCGCGATCCAGCAAGAGGCTTACCAAGACTGCTTCAGGAAGTGGAAATGACATTGAGAGTGGTGTATCAGTTGTGGAGGAGAATATTTCAAAGGAGACCATGCGGAATAAGTAACAGGTAAGCGTAGAAAAATGTTGTGGACAGTTCTGGAATTTTTGAACAGCCCTCTTATAAATTTAGTTTCTTATGCAATGATACACCATCCTCTTCTTGTTGATTTTCAATTGCATTAAATTATGGTATTGATGTTATGTTTTATTGGCATATGTTAATGATGTTATAACACCTGTCCTTCCAGTAGTTGTGTAAATCATTATATAAGCTGCATTTGTTAAATTTCACAGCCATAAGCCTGTAACCTTGCACTCTACAGAATTGATAATAAATAAAGTCAATGAGACTATGCTGATGACTGTAACTAAGAATTTGTGTATGTGAAAATTCTTGAATGGTCTTCATGTATGTCATAATGTCACAGGCTTTTTCTTTTAGCTCCCCTAAATCACTTAATCTCCTCCTTTGAAAGGGACATGGCTAGTTTACTTCTCCATACTAACACAAACATAGCTTGTGCTCTTAACTGTACTGAACTTGTCACGGACAGTCCATTAAATCATAATATCCATTACCTCCAGTAATGGTATCAGTATCATATGACACTTATTCAGTTTGAGGCCACAGCTTTTCACAAAATTTTCTCCCATTTTATCTGTAGGTGGCAAGCACGGAGAGAGGGAGACAGAAATATGAGAGCAGGTTTAATTCCAAGTCGTGCCTTACAAGAACGACGAATAATTCATGAGAGAACACAGAAAGAAAAGTCTGGTGATGAAAGTAAGATAATGAGTATGTATTGCATTTTTTTTGCTTATGTTGTGGTTTTATATTTAATGTTGATTCAAGCTAACATGTTACTGCCATTTGTTTGTTGAAAGAACTTTTGGAATTTGTTGGTATTGTAATTCCTACTTTCTTTCCTTTGAATGACAATAAAATATTAAATTACTAACATTAATAATTATTTTCCTAGGACATTGTTATTTTTGGTGCATTTTCTGAAAAATTTGCATATTTAGCTTGCCTTTTCCCTTTGTAGTAACACAACTGACATAATATGAAAGACACGAGAATCTTAGTTTTTTTTACATTATTAACATAAAATGATTTATTTTATTTTCACTACTGGATCAAGTGACTGATAAGATAATAAAACAAGGTTAGCGGTTGATGTAAAGACAAACAAGACAAAGTGTGAACTTCTCACACTTATAAATGATGAAATTTCTGATATGTAAGGTGTCTGAATTTTTTTATGTTAGCTGTCAACATCATCCCAGTTTATTGTGTGTCTCTAACAATAAAATGCCTATATTTTTCAGTGTTGTTGTCCTATTGCCATACCTGCAATGATTTACTGTTTCGTTTGCTCCTCTGGCAGTTTGGCTTCTGTTCGAGATCATGTTCAGCGTAGTGTTGTACACTATAAGAGTAGCATATTTAATTCTGATATAGCGAGTAAAAGTTAATGAACTAAAAGAAAAGGAGAAATATATTAAAAAATAGCGAAATAAACACAGAATTAAACTTTGAAACCAGTAAAAATTTTCATCTTTCTTTCGTATTTGGAATGATACAGATTGAACAAAAGAAAATATTGAACAAAGTAATGAAAAATATTCTTTAGAATATAGTGTCAGAGAGATAGTTATGTAATAAGAAACTTTTTTGCTGTTCAGAAGTGTGAGTGAAATTTTTACTTTAATTGGATGGAGGGTGAAGTAGTAGATTAGTGATGGTAAATACAAGAAATTACTATTGAAATTAGAGTATGAAACCCAGTAATGATGTTAGGGCTTATCAGATTGAAAGACAGATAGAAGCAAGAGAAGCATTAAATTCTATTTATGTGCACTAAACTCCTGTTGACCCATTTGCACACCTCTATTGTTATAGCCATGCTGATTTATCTGCAATAGTTTTTTGTCCACAAAGTTGTCTGCCTTTAATGACCTCGTCATTGTTGGGACACTGTCTTTCTGCCTTCCATGAAGCTGTAACTCTTCCTTTTTATTTACTTCTCATTTTAAATTTACTTTCAGGTAAGGTGAAAAATTCGAAAATGATGAGATGAAAATATTGAGGTGCATATAATCAGGAAATGAAGAATTTGGTGAATAATACTTACATTCATGTATTTTTTTATTTCTATCGTGCAGGCTATTTTAAGCCGTCAGTGTCATAGCTCAGTTTAATCGTTTTTAGCATGAATCTAGGACACCAAGCTACTTTGTTACATCTGATCCTTATCACATTTTCTGTATGTGCCTCTAAACCAGTGGTTCTAAAAAGTTTTTATTCTTATTTTACTTAAATGACTTATCCTCTCTTCAAACAGTGGAAAATCCAGGGAGGAATAAAAACAATATTATGAAAAAGATAGATTGCTACCCACCAGATAGCGGAGATGTTGAGTCACAGACAGGCACAGCAAAAAAACTACTGAACATGTAAGCTTTCGGCCAGAAGGTCATTTTCGGAAATAGACAACATACATCCACACATTCGCACAAATGCAGCTCACACACGCATGACCCCTGTCTCTGGCTTCTGAAGCCAGACTGCGAGCGGCTGCGTGTGATGGGAGAAGCAATGTACGTGATGGGGGGGTAAGGAGGAGGCTGGGGCAGGGAGGGGGAGGGAGATCAGTTTATGGGTGGGGGACGGTAAAATGCTGTTAGTGGGAGCATACAGGGACAATGTGGAGAGGGGTGGGACAGCTAGGTGCAGTCAGGAGGTTAGACGGAGGGTAGGGTGAGGGCGGTAAAGGAGGAAAGTAAACAGATTGTGGCTGTGCTATTGGAATAGAAGGGTGTGTAGTGCTGGAGTGGGAACATGAAAGGTGTAGGTGGGTGAAGGACAATGACTAACAAAGGTTGAGGCCAGGAGGTTTAGAGGAACAAATGATAAACCACAGGGAGGGTTTCCACCTGCACAATGCAGAAAAGTTAGTGTTGGTTGGAGGGTTCCTGATGGCACAGGCTGTGAAGCAGTCATTAAAATGAAGAACATTGAGATGGGCGGTGTGCTCAGCAGGTGGGTGATCCAGCTGTTTCTTCACAACAGTTTGCCGGTGGCCATTCGTGCAGACTGACAACTTATTGGTTGTCATACCCACTTAGAATGAAGCGTGAAGCACAGTGGTTGCTGTTTTGTTCTGTGTGGGCATGACAACCAATGAGCTGTCTATCCGAATGAATGGCCACTGATAAACTGTGGCCAACAAGCAAGTGGACCACCCAGTTGCTTCATTGTAATTACTACTTCACAGCTTGTGCCATCGGGATCTGTCCTACCATCATTAGTTTTTCTGAATTATGCAGTTGGGAACTCTCCCCACAATTTATCGTATGCTCCCATAACCCTCCTGGCCTCAATCTTTGTTAGTCATTTTTCTTCGCCCACCTACCCCTTCCCTGTTCCCACTGTACAGCCTTCTATTCCACAAGCACACCCACAGTCTGTTTACTTTTCTCCTTTTCCACCCACACCCCATCCTCCATCTAACCACGTCACTGCATCTAGCTGCCCTTCCACTCTCCACCTTGTCCCTGTATGCTCCCACAAAAAGCACTTTACTGTCCCCCACTTGTAACCTGCTCTCCCTCCCCTTCCCTGGCCCAACCTCCTCCTTGCCTCCATCACTGAGATTGCTTCTCTCATCATGCACAGTTGCTTGCAGTCTGGTCTCAGCAGCCAGAGACAGCGGTCAGGTGTGTATGTGAGCTGCACGTATGTTGTCTACTTAATCTTCAGACAGCCACAACAAAAAGACTGCTAAACAAGTAAGCCTTCAGCCAGAAGTCATTCTTCTGAATTAAGGCAACATACATACACAAACATTCACACAGATGCAGCTCACACATATGACCATTGTCTCTGGCTTCCGAGACCAGCATGCGAGCAGCTGCACATGATGGGAGAAGCAGTCTGGATGGTGGGGGTAATAAGAAGGCTGGGCGGGAAGGAAAAGGGAAAGTGGGGTACAGGTGGGGGCAGTAAAGTGCTGCTTGTGGGAGCATACAGGGATGAGGTTGCAAGAGAAGAGAATAAGGAGCCAGGTTCAGTCAAGAGGTTAGATGTAGGGTGGCGGGGAGGAGGTGGGGGAGCAGAAAAGGAGAAAGGTAAAAAGACTGCGGGTGCACTTGTGGAATAGAAGACTGGTTAGTGGTGGGTGAAGGACAATGACTGACGAAGATTGAGATGAGGTGGGTTAAGAGAGTATGGGATATATTGCAACGAGATTTCCCACGTGCACAATTGAGAAAAGCTGGTGTTGGTAAGAAGGATCCAAATGGCACAAGCTGTGAAGCAGCCATTAAAATGAAGAATGTTGTGTTGGGGCAGCTTGCTCAGCAACTGCGTGGTACAGTTGTTTGTTGGCCACAGTTTGTTGATGCCATTCATATGGACAGGCAGATTTTTGGTCATCATGCCCACCAAGAACACAGCACAATGGTTGCAGCTTTGCCTGTAGATCACATGAATTGTTTCACAGACAGTTCTGCCTTTGATGGGATATATGATACTTGTGAGCGTACTGTAGTAGGTGTTGGTGGGCGGATATATGAAACAGGTCTTCTGTGTAGGGCTATTTATTACAGGGATGTGAGCCATGAGGCAAGGATTGGGAACAGGGATTGTGTGGGGATGGCTGAGCATATTGTGTAGATTCATTGGGCAGCTGAATAGCAATGTTGGAGGGCTGGGGAGGGTAGTATGTAGGACATTCCTCATTTCAGGGCAGGACAAGAGGTAGTTGAAACCCTATCAGAGAACCTGAATCATTTGCTCCATTATTACTAAGTCATGAGGGGAACATTCCTTTGTGGCCTGATGGAGGGAGTTTGGAAGGTGTGGGTAACTGGAGACCTGTCCCATACATACTTTCACCACCATCTACTCCAGTCCTGTCACAAGCATAATCTATCCCATGAAAGGCATTGCTACTTGTGAAATCAGCCATGTGATCTACAAGCTAAGCCACAACCTCTGTGCTGTGTTCTATGAGCATGACAACCAACAAGCTGTCTGTCTGCATGAATGGCCACTGACAAACTGTGGCCAAGAAGTAGCTGGTCCACCCAGTTACTGAGCTCACTGACCAACACAACACATGTGACTACAAAGCTTCACTAACTCCTCATCCAATTTTTCATTAGTCATACACAAGAACTCTTCCAAAGAGACTCGTGTGAATAGAAATAACACATCAAAACTGACAATTAAATCTGAAAGATCCAGCCTCAAAGATTTCAGACACTGAATAAAACCCATTTAGTTGAAGCTATGGTGTTCACCCTTGGCAACATAGGGCTAAAAGCAGATGTTAAGTACTTTGCCAGGTCGTAGGCAGGTTCCCCTAAATTATTAACTGTTTGATTTAACTAGTATTTTACCAGCTGACAAGAGAAATGCCACAACTGTTTTGGCACAGGATAATTACATCTTTAAAATTGGTTCACTGCTCAAGGACCCTCTTACAGAAGATTATGTAGTGACCACATGGGAAGGATTAAGTCCAAGATTCTTTCACTTTTGAAGACGAGCACATTGTCAGAAGATTTGTGTGAGAAACTTCATCCTGGTGCTGCCGCTCCACCTAGGTTGTGTGGTCTGCCAAAGCTTCATAAGAAAAGGGTAGCCTTTCACCCTATAGTTAGTAATTTGAATGCACACACCTAAAACCTGGCAGAGTATGTAACATTTGTTCTTAGCCCATTTGTTGGCAAGTATGAATACCATATCACCAATCTGGTGAATTTTATTTGATGATTGAAATCTTTGAGCAATTTTTGAGCACATTTATTGTGGAGAACAGCAGACTGGTAAAAAGTACTTTGAAAATGGACAAGAACGGTCTTGACCACAAAAACATTTAGTTTGATTGTAACTAGTTTCGGTCAGTTTTGACCATCCTTAGATCCGCACCATGCTGGTAGTCAGAGTTGGTGAATTGACCAGGTGTTGTAACCTGCTCTATTCACCATCACCACCTACCATTGTGATATGAGGGTCTGATGATGGTCAAAAACTGAACAAAACCAGTTATCATCAAAATAAATGGTTTTGAAAAAAAAAAAGGTTCAAATGGCTCTGAGCACTATGGGACTTAACTTCTAAGGTCATCAGTCCCCTAGAACTTAGAACTACTTAAACCTAACTAACCTAAGGACATCACACACATCCATGCCCGAGGCAGGATTCGAACCTGCGACCGTAGCAGTCGTGCAGTTCCGGACTGAAGCGCCTAGAACTGCTTGACCACCGCGGCTGGCAAATGGTTTTGAAGTGGAGAATGAAATCTTTGAGGCTAAATTTTTCAGACATACTTATGAGTTTTGATGTGGTATTTATATTCACATGAGGTCCTCTGGAAGAGTCCTTGAGTTTGACTCTTGAAAAACTGAATGAAGAGTTAGTGAAATTTCATCATCAGTGCTGACATCTCCATATTCTGGCATTGAAATACATATGTCAGGATTCCTTTAGCATATTCGAGAATGTATACGCTAACAAATGGTGTACTTGGTGAGCTATGCTCAGAAATATAACACATGGTGTAGCTGTAAGGTCTTAAGATCTATAGACACCCATCTAGCACCCTTTTGTAAGGAGAACTGTTCAGTAGATGCTCATGCTTGAGAGATTGTGAGTGGGAAGAGGCAGAGGCAGATATGACAGAAGATTCTTTGAAGTTTGTGGGGAAGGGGAGCAGTTGCTGCAACACATTATTTAGATCAGTAGCACTACTTTCCCCAATTCAAATTCCCTGTGTCCATCACAAACATTTGCAGCCTTTCCAGCTCCTGTCTGGGATTACAGCATGAGCTGAACAGGTTGGGTCTATAAATAATTCAACGTTCTTCTTGTTTTGGTAGTTGCATTTACTAACTTAAATTCATCCACAGGGCACAAAATGATCTAACCTACTGTTCTAAATACGTGGTAATTACTCAAGAGATATAACAGCTAAAACAACATACTGTCATCAGCGGTAAAGATGTGTAACCATATTCATCTCTGAAGAAGCTTTTCTTATAAAGTACTTTTCAGTCACTCACTATTCTCGTTGAAAGGGTTTATGAAGGAAACCGGGCAGGATAATTAATACTCTTAAGTCTTGCTTGTTTATTTATTTATATGGTTAGTGTAACAGAAAATTATTGGAAAAACCATTCCAACTTCTGCATAGATAAACAGTTTTCTGTCTCAGTCACTTATTTATTTTGGCACTGTGTTCCCTTCAGTTGGGGAATTGTTTAGTTACATAGCTTTTGTTAGTGAAAAGCATAGAAGCTTTTCCACTGCAGTAAATCAAGTGTTAGGCAGGTTATGTTCCATCTTTAGCTGGTGATAAACCAGCAAAAGATGTACATAACCTGCCTTGCACTTGGCCTGCTGCTGCAAGAAGGCATCTATGCTTTCCCTAACACCAGCTGTGTAACTAAACAATTCTCCTCCTGAAGATGATGGCGTGGAGCTTTGAAACACATAGTGGCAAAATAAATCTGACTGATGCAGAAAACAATTTTATTTATACAAAGGGTACTAGGAAGGTTGTGCAATACAACACAACAATAACTTGTAGGAGGCTGATTGCTGTTGCGTTCTGTGAATCCTTCATACTTGCATTGATATAGTATTATGGTCACGAAGTGAGATTCGGTAGTTTTGTGGTACAACTTTGCATGTGGTTTGAACATAGACCAGTGCTTTGAAGAAATGACTCTTGCTCTCGATGATGTGTGTCTGCATTGCACAACTATGTTCAAGTGGTACAGAGAATTCCAAAGAGGAAATTTTGATCTGGAGGATGCTGAGCAGACTGGAAGGCCACTATCATCAGTTACAGAGGAAAACATTGATGCTGTGAGGAAAATGCTGGACGAAGACAGGCGAGTGACCTATAAGCAGATAGAAGATACCTTAGGTCTAAATGCACCAGCAATTTGTTCAAATGTACATGATAATTTGCAAGTAAAGAAACTTTGTTGTCTCTGGGTGCTGCATAGACTAATGGAAGAGCAAATGATGCAACATGTGACTTTGTGCCAGGAGATGTTAAAGAAATTTTCTAAGGGACAGTCTCAGTATATGAATAACATCGTGACAGGTGACGAGACTTGACTGTACAATTATGAGATGCTGACTAAGACTCAAAACAAAGTTTGAGTCTTTGAAGATGACAACACATCTGTAGGTGTCAGAAAATCACGATCAGTAAAGAAGAAAATGATAGCTTTTTTTCCCCAAATCAAGTGGAATTAATGGAGCCTGTTGTTTTGGACACATGGAAGACAGTCACAACTAAGTGGTCACTGAGTACACAGAGCAGTGCCTGCCCAAAATCATCCAATCTTTGAAGAACTTGCAACCAAAGTCAACAATGGATACTTGATTCCTCCATCACAACAACGCTCCAGCTCACCACGCCAAAGCGTGCACCAGAATATTTGTGGGGTACAGTACTCAAACCTCCCCCCATGAACCATGGACCTTGCCATTTGGTGGGGAGGCTTGCGTGCCTCAGCGATACAGATAGCTGTACCGTAGGTACAACCACAACGGAGGGGTATCTGTTGAGAGGCCAGACAAACGTGTGGTTCCTGAAGAGGGGCAGCAGCCTTTTCAGTAGTTGCAAGGGCAACAGTCTGGATGATTGACTGATCTGGCCTTGTAACAATAACCAAAACGGCCTTGCTGTGCTGGTACTGCGAACGGCTGAAAGCAAGGGGAAACTACAGCCGTAATTTTTCCCGAGGGCATGCAGCTTTACTGTATGATTAAATGATGATGGCGTCCTCTTGGGTAAAATATTCCGGAGGTAAAATAGTCCCTCATTCGGATCTCCGGGCGGGGACTACTCAAGAGGATGTCGTTATCAGGAGAAAGAAAACTGGCGTTCTACGGATCGGAGCGTGGAATGTCAGATCCCTTAATCAGGCAGGTAGGTTAGAAAATTTAAAAAGGGAAATGGATAGGTTAAAGTTAGATAGAGTGGGAATTAGTGAAGTTCAGTGGCAGGAGGAACAAGACTTCTGGTCAGGTGACTACAGGGTTATAAACACAAAGTCAAATAGGGGTAATGCAGGAGTAGGTTTAGTAATGAATAGGAAAATAGGAGTGCGGGTAAGCTACTACAAACAGCATAGTGAACGCATTATTGTGGCCAAGATAGATACGCAGCCCACACCTACTACAGTAGTACAAGTTTATATGCCAACTAGCTCTGCAGATGACGAAGAAATTGAAGAAATGTTTGATGAAATAAAAGAAATTATTCAAATAGTGAAGGGAGACGAAAATTTAATAGTCATGGGTGACTGGAATTCGAGTGTAGGAAAAGGGAGAGAAGGAAATGTAGTAGGTGAATATGGATTGGGGCTAAGAAATGAAAGAGGGAGCCGCCTGGTAGAATTTTGCACAGAGCACAACTTAATCGTAGCTAACACTTGGTTTAAGAATCATGATAGAAGGTTGTATACATGGAAGAACCCTGGAGATACTAAAAGGTATCAGATAGATTATATAATGGTAAGACAGAGATTTAGGAACCAGGTTTTAAATTGTAAGACATTTCCAGGGGCAGATGTGGACTCTGACCACAATCTATTGGTTATGACCTGTAGATTAAAACTGAAGAAACTGCAAAAAGGTGGGAATTTAAGGAGATGGGACCTGGATAAACTGAAAGAACCAGAGGTTGTACAGAGTTTCAGGGAGAGCATAAGGGAACAATTGACAGGAATGGGGGAAAGAAATACAGTAGAGGAAGAATGGGTAGCTTTGAGGGATGAAGTAGTGAAGGCAGCAGAGGATCAAGTAGGTAAAAAGACAAGGGCTAGTAGAAATCCTTGGGTAACAGAAGAAATATTGAATTTAATTGATGAAAGGAGAAAATATAAAAATGCCGTAAATGAAGCAGGCAAAAAGGAATACAAACGTCTCAAAAATGAGATCGACAGGAAGTGCAAAATCGCTAAGCAGGGATGGCTAGAGGACAAATGTAAGGATGTAGAGGCTTATCTCACTAGGGGTAAGATAAGATACTGCGTACAGGAAAATTAAAGAGACCTTTGGAGATAAGAGAACCACTTGTATGAACATCAAGAGTTCAGATGGAAACCCAGTTATAAGCAAAGAAGGGAAAGCAGAAAGGTGGAAGGAGTATATAGAGGGTCTATACAAGGGCGATGCACTTGAGGACAATATTATGGAAATGGAAGAGGATGTAGATGAAGATGAAATGGGAGATACGATACTGCGTGAAGAGTTTGACAGACCACTGAAAGACCTGAGTCAAAACAAGGCCCCCGGAGTAGACAACATTCCATTGGAACTACTGACGGCCTTGGGAGAGCCAGTCCTGACAAAACTCTACCATCTGGTGAGCAAGATGTATGAAATAGTTGAAATACCCTCAGACTTCAAGAAGAATATAATAATTCCAATCCCAAAGAAAGCAGGTGTTAACAGATGTGAAAATTACCGAACCATCAGTTTAATAAGCCACAGCTGCAAAATACTAACGCGAATTCTTTACAGACAAATGGAAAAACTAGTAGAAGCCGACCTCGGGGAAGATCAGTTTGGATTCCGTAGAAATACTGGAACATGTGAGGCAATACTGACCTTACGACTTATCTTAGAAGAAAGATTAAGGAAAGGCAAACTTACGTTTCTAGCATTTGTAGACTTAGAGAAAGCTTTTGACAATGTTGACTGGAATACTCTCTTTCAAATTCTAAAGGTGGCAGGGGTAAAATACAGGGAGCAAAAGGCTATTTACAATTTGTACAGAAACCAGATGGCAGTTATAAGAGTCGAGGGACATGAAAGGGAAGCAGTGGTTAAGAAGGGAGTAAGACAGGGTTGTAGCCTCTCCCCGATGTTATTCAATCTGTATATTGAGCAAGCAGTAAAGGAAACAAAAGAAAAATTCGGAGTAGGTATTAAAATCCATGGAGAAGAAATAAAAACGTTGAGGTTCGCCGGTGACATTGTAATTCTGTCAGAGACAGCAAAGGACTTGGAAGAGCAGTTGAACGGAATGGATGGTGTCTTGAAGGGAGGATATAAGATGAACATCAACAAAAACAAAACGAGGATAATGGAATGTAGTCGAATTAAGTCGGGTGATGTTGAGGGTATTAGATTAGGAAATGAGACACTTAAAGTAGTAAAGGAGTTTCGCTATTTGGGGACCAAAATAACTGATGATGGTCGAAGTAGAGAGGATATAAAATGTAGACTGGTAATGGCAAGGAAAGCGTTTCTGAAGAAGAGAAATTTGTTAACATCAAGTATAGATTTAAGTGTCAGGAAGTCATTTCTGAAAGTATTTGTATGGAGTGTAGCCATGTATGGAAGTGAAACATGGACGGTAAATAGTTTGGATAAGAAGAGAATAGAAGCTTTCGAAATGTGGTGCTACAGAAGAATGCTGAAGATTAGATGGGTAGATCACATAACTAATGAGGAAATATTGAATAGGATTGGGGAGAAGAGAATTTGTGGCACAACTTGACCAGAAGAAGGAATCGGTTGGTAGGACATGTTCTGAGGCATCAAGGGATCACCAATTTAGTATTGGAGGGCAGCGTGGAGGGTAAAAATCGTAGGGGGAGACCAAGAGATGAATACACTAAGCAGATTCAGAAGGATGTAGGTTGCAGTAGGTACTGGGAGATGAAGAAGCTTGCACAGGATAGAGTAGCATGGAGAGCTGCATCAAACCAGTCTCAGGACTGAAGACCATAACAACAACAACAACAAACAGTACTGAAATTTCTTGAGAACCCTCCTTGCAGTCCAGACCTTGCTCCATGTGACTTTGCACTGTTCCCGTATGTGAAAATGAAGCTGAAAGGAGTGCAGTTTTCAAGTGTTGCGGAGATCCTGAGGGCTTGGGACAATGAGTGTGCCTTACCCTCTACTGCAGAAACTTAGAAGAACTGGCTTAGGAATTGGTTTCGGAGAATGGAGAGGTGTATTCAGTGTGGCGGAAACTACTTAAAAAAAATTAAATAAGTAAAGCTGTATTACAAAACTTTCCTAGTATCTGTTGTATTTATCAACAGTCCCAACCCTCATGGTGCTGTCATTTGTAGATGAAACATTCATTTGGATGCCAGGCAAGGCAATGAAAGATGTTTGTAATTATGAGAGAATGTACTCCAAACTTATGAAACCACCCCCCAGTACTGATTATAACAAAGAATGAAAGAGATACAGAATTATCCCAAAATACATTAAAATGAAAATAAAAAAAAAAACTAGTGAGCTGGCAACATAATTTTAAAGTAAGCTGAGAAAATAAGGCCAGATACCGAAATAAAATCACTCAAGGGAAATAAAGACTTGCTAATTACACAACTCTACCATAATCATGTAGCACTAGCAAATAAAATACCAAGCTTTACCTCCAACTATGTCTGGTACAAAATCAGTGACTTTGTTAACAAAGAGTACATCCGTGTCCTGAACAGACATAAAGATAAGCTATCCAAACTTAAAAACATGTAGTTGGCATCAAACCATATAAATAACGGCTCATAAACTGAAAGACCATAAAGCACTTGTCACAAAGGCAGACAAGGGGAACTAAGCAGTTATTATACTTGAAAATGCACACATCTAAAAACCCTTAAAGTTTTTTGAAGAAAATAGTATCATACAGTTACACAAAGACCCTACCAACAAATTCCAAACTGAATTTACGGTGCTTCTCCGAAATACCACCGAAATAGCTCACAAAAATGGCTCCACAAGACCAATCTCAAACTCCATAAAGTACCCAGGGTGTAAATTTTTACAGAAACTCAGTAAGATCGTACAGGATAACTTTGTGTTTGAAAGTAGCTTAATAAAAAATAGCCTTTCATTTGCCCATGATCTAAAAGACATACTCAATACTAACAAATGCCAAATTATGTATCAAATGTGTGTACTAACATCCCCCCCTCATGATGTTGTAGCTGTTATTAAAAAGAACCTAATAAAATTCAAGTAGCTCTCGCCTGCAAAAATCACAGATTTTATTAACCTTTTATGACTGGTATTGAACTATAATTATTTCTCTTTCAGTGGAAAAATCTGGAAACAAATAAATGGGCTAACTGTGGTTGCCAGCACAGCAGGAACTATAGCTGAAATATTCCTCAACCACCTACAGCACAAAAAAATAAAAAAAGTCAGCACGTATTCAAAAAGTTCAGTTCTACAGAAGATATGTAGATGATACATTTATAACCATTGAAAGGGATAAGAAATTATGTCCAAGACATCCTCCAAACCTTCAACTAAATCCACAAAAACATTAAATTCACTTGTGAGCAGGAAATAAATAATACCATTAACTTCCTTAATTTAATCATCTGCAAGTAAGATGACAAATAAGTCTTACAAATTACAGGAAACCAACCACCACAGACACAAACATATGTGCTTCATCCCACCACCCCAATGCCCAGAAGTTAGCAGCACACCTTCGGTAATCTGTAGAGCTTAAAAATCCTACTGAGTGGTGAGAACCTACAGAATGAAATGAGAATCATAAAACAAATAGCTGCAGCTAATGGGTATAAACTCATTTTAATAGACAACGTAGCTAAAAAAGTAAAAAATGGAAATGAACGAAGTGACCCTCTAGAAGCAGAAAATACATTAACATGCATCCCCTTTCTCAGTAATAAGTCCTGAGAAATTGCCATTATCTTCAAGTTACATAAAATAAGAATTTAATTCCAGACAAAAAATAAAATTTGCTACAGACCACTTCATAACATAAAAAGATGCCAAGATAAACTTATGTCACCTGTATATATAAAATTATATGCAGTAAATGTCCAGCTCAGTTTGTATATCAAACTAGCTGCAACTTCCACAACAAATTCAAAGAACACATCAGTGCCTTCTGATACAACACCACGCAATTGTGCAGTAGCCTCCCACATAAAAAATACTGGACATCCATCTGGCAGCCAACAAAGCAACCTTAAGATACTACATACATTGAACAAAGGATACCAGATGTTGGTTTATGAAGAACTAGAAACCTATATCCACAGAAAGAAACTTGAGGAAAATCTGCTCAATGATGATAATGAAACAGGCTCTTTCAACTTTTTCGAAAGCTTTGGAAAGTACTGAAAGCATTTTCGTAATTTACAGTTTCAATGCAGAGTATTTTATTTAACCTCTTCCATTCATTCACCGATAAAGTCAACCTACAATGCACATGTATGATTTGTTGTAATCTGTTTTCTGTATAAGTACTTAATATAATAACTAAATTCTACATATATCCATATTCTGTTTCAGAGTATCACAATTTTCAGAAGACTGAGTTCAGTATTTTGGCCTTCTGTATGTTATCTTCCATTTTGGTGCCAGTATTGTCACTGAATCTTTCCACAGATGCTCACAACAATGGCATGCGAACAGGTGACCAAATTTACTGCATCTGAGATGCTTCTGCCCAGGCACCGGGCCATAACAATCCGCTCTTTGTTAAGTATGTCAGTGGATTTCCTCATTTGCAGCCCATATCATCACTAGAATGAGTCCCCATGATTCTGTGCTCTGTTAATATAATTTCTTTACCATGCTATGTGGCCCCCTGTACCGCAAGGCGGTATTCAGTCTTGTAATGAGCAGTGCTTGTAAAATTTTGGCTTATCAGTGTATGTCAGCCACAGTGTCTTAACAATAAGGACATCATTCCTATGCTGCTGTTGTGCCAGAAGCTACAACAGCAGAGCAATGTTTCTGCTCACTTGTTGAACATAGTTCTCTAGTGCCAAACCTGTGTTTGTCCATAATGAAATTTCTAATTTCCAGGTCATGTTTAGTGTGACAAGTCTGTTCCTCCTCTTCTTTTTTTGCCTTTTCCCATTACTTCTATGAATACTGTTATAAAGTTCGAGGCAATGTTAGTGGTAGTTTGTGGCTGGATGTGCTTCCTGATGCCTCTATTTCCCCCATCTGTCTATGGCTCGAGTAAATCCATGTTCATGTATGAGAATATTCCTTTGGAATGTTTGTGCAACATATATCTTGAGACAAGATGTGGGTGTTCACTTAGCTGGATGTGGACAACTGCCTAAAATCCACAGCTCTGCTGCTCAGCTCACCAGATCTGTGCCGGGCTTGCATCCCTTTATCCCAGAAGTGGCACTTTTTAAGGCTTGGCTCTATGGAAATATTGTGTTTAGTCTGAAAACAAACCTTTGCAGTTTATGTAGTTGCATCATCTCTCATTGAAAATCTGGGAACTGGTGTAATAAGGCATTCTTTCTTGCCAATTGGAGTAACTGAAGAGTGATGTGCTTACTTTTGGTAAATTTTTTTTCATACCTTTTCAAAGATGATTCATTACAAGTAGTCTTGAACATGTGGTTTTGTATATGATGTAGCACTTTTTCGTTCCTGTGTGATACTACTTACATAGGGGATATGGTAATTTGCTGAATATGCAGAAGTAGGACTTGTATTTTGGCCTTCTTAAATTCCATTGACTTTGGCATGTGGATTTATGTGCATAACTTACATGAATTCTGTTAAAAAGCTGAGAAAAATATTCCATCCCATTGTGGTAGCCTTCCAACAAATGAAGAGACCAGTTTTGCTAGAGGAGATTTGCATTTACAGAGAAAATTGCTGAGTTGCATTCACATACTTGGACAGCATCTTGAACCATTGGTGTAGTTGCATGGTTCTATGAATTTCAAAATATGTGAGTACGTCACAGATGATAATTTTAGGAACCACCATGCACCACAACCATTTTACATGTTCTTGTGTCCCACTTCATTTCTTAAAATAGACTCTTTCTTTTGAAACACCCTGTGTTTCTAAGAGGGTAAATGTTTTATTTCAGATGCTATAATTTTGACCTTTGTGTTCATCCATCACATTTTACTTAGTCCTTAAGTAACCCATTTTTGTGTGGTTTTAATAACAAGAATTGTTAGGTGTAAAATGGTTATTTATAAGGCAGACATTGAACTGTAGATGTTACACACTTTTCCACAGGTATGTTTGGAACTAAACTGTTTTTGCATATGATAAGTTCACAGAGTTTATAAATATTGAAATGCACCATGTTTTCATGCTGCTATTAATTGAATAGTTTTTTCCCATAAATGAAATGTCAGTTTATTTTTCAGAATTAATTGTAATGACATTCCATATACAGTTAAGCTGTTATTGTTTCCTATTAAGAAAAATTGTTAACTATCCTGATGTATGATACCAATGAAATTCAACTTATTTTTCAATAAATTATTAGAAACAAAAACTACCATCTAGCATAAAACATGAAGCCAATACTAGTCAGCAGCTGACTAACAAGCACATTATCTTCTGTTTTGTATAGAGTTTATCTCTACTTTAGAAATGTATATTTTTATCTCTCTAGGAATAGTATTGTCTCCGCCACATTCCTGGTGTGTTTCTTGCCGGCAATGTACGATGTTGATAAATTATACCAGTATAATCACTGAATCATCATGTAAACATTACAGTTGACTTAAGATAAACCACACTGACTGAACTAGTATATGGATATACATGAGTGAACAAATTTAATCTAGTTAGATATCTTGTTGCATATATCAATGCATCCTTTGTGTGTGTGTGTGTGTGTGTGTGTGTGTGTGGTGTATTTATTGTTGCTTTAATTACTGTGTTACAGGAGATTCTGATAACAGTATTTACTAACTTTGTTGTATGGTTATTGTAGACTGTATCTCTGGTTCCAGTAAAAATATTTGTGTCCCACTTCCGAAGATAAATGTGAGTTACTGTGCCACATTAATGATCACCTTTATCTACATGCATGATAATTTTTTTCTGAAATTATAAAATCAGATTTCAGTTCTTGTTTATTATTTTATGATTATTAGTTTGTCGTGTGCAGTGTTTCACTGAATTTAAAATTATGATATAAATCCAGGTGTCAGACATCACACTATATTCATTGCCCAGTTGTTTTGAAAGCAGTTCTTGTAATTCGTAATGTGGACCTGTTCTGTGAATTCCAGTCATAACACATTTCACAGCAATTTTCCTTCTGTAGTTTGTTTAGGACATAGTACATTGAATGATGCCATGTGTCAGTTAAGTGTAATACAAAATTACACACCCATTTGATCATTTGAATTTTGGGCATCTTTCCTCATTACATATGCACAACAAACATTGGTGTATTGACTGTCACTCACTTTCGAGTTACCTAGAAAATGAATATTTGAAGTCTACTAAAAAGCGAAGAGGGTTTTACATTTGGTGACCTGTTGTTTCCTCTGTTCTCTGAGTGACATGCCAGAATGACATGTTACATTTCCCTGTACTTCATTAGCATCATTGTTGTGTCCAGTGAATAATTTCAGAATGATTGTGTCATTTCATATTGTGCTAATTCCCAAGCTCATGCTATGAAATGTTTTCTGGAAGTGGAATGGAAAACCATATTTGATATTCATTGCTAATGTATTGATATTTTCATTACTACAATTGATATTGATCTCAAATTCTTTTAATTTTTACACTTATTAATACAGGGTGTATACGACCCGGAACAACCGGAGATCCGGGAAAAACCCGGGAATTTTTTCATCAGGGAGAAAACTGGGAATTTTTCGTTTAGTTTCAGTTAAATTTTTGTTATTTTGACTGGTAAGAATCTATACTCTAACAAAGGATATTACTGTATCCCGCTACTGCCGAATAATACTGCAACAATAAAACGTAGCAGTTGCAAGCGGGCTCATGCGCATGCGCAGTTGAGTGGCGTATGAGTAGTACCTTCTCCCGTTTCGGGGAGCGGGGGGGGGGGGGGGGGGGATTCAATTCATATTCTTGAGGAGAAAAAAACGGGGTTTCACAAAGTGCCTAGCATCCAGTGCATGTTGGTCTATCGATTACTCATATGATTTTGATGCGCATCCCTGTTGGTTTTTGAACTCACTCTGTAAATTGATTTCTAAATCAGTCATAAGCCACGTGGGGTAGTCTTGCGGTCTAAGGCGACTTGTCACAGTTCGTGCGGCTCTCCCTGTCAGAGGTTCGAATCCTCCCTCGGGCATGGATGTATGTGTTGTCCTTAGTGTAAGTTAGATTAAGTAGTGTGTAAGGCTAGGGACTGCTGACATCAGCAGTTTGGTCCCATGGCAAAAAAAAAAAAAAAAAAAAAGAAGAAAAGAAAAATTCAATGCGTGCATAGTGTACATGATGTCTCTGTCAGGGGAATCCACGTCGCATGTACAAATAAACTTCCTGCAGGCAATAGGGGACTGGGCTATACAAGTTGAGCGGAGTGAAGCCGAACGAGTGAACACCAATTGGGTTTGCGAATGATCATCATTGTTATAATTACTAGGTAAATCCATACACTCACACTACCATAGTGGAAATAAATGACTAATAGAAATAACAGGTAAGAAAGATTACGTATTATCTTCTCGGTATATCCAGGAAAATGAAATTTTGTAAGAAAATTTTTGGCCAGAATGCTACACTATTAAGGGCCAGTTGTACAGTCCCCATCTAGCAGCCGCTTAAGTTCTATTCTGGAAGTAGTGCGGAAAATGGTTTGTAGGAACATAACAATGCCTAACCAGAGAATAATCAGGGATAACTAAACCGGTGATTGTGGCAGGGTTAGTGAAGTTAACCAGCGAATAAGTTTTGACAAAGGCAGGAATAGTTCCAGAATTGGTCATGACAAGATTGTTTGTTAGAACGAGGAAGGAGAGGAAACAGGGACATCACACAAATTAGGGAAGTATGTGACGATTTCAAATTTATATTAAAATCTCGTACTACTACTTTTTGATCTCATGCTCGAGAAACTGGAATGTATGAATGAAATGTGAAACTGTTTTCTAACATAAGCTTTTTGCTTGTTGTAGGCCCAATTGGTATTTTATGTTGGTTTTCATGAATTATATTCTGACGTGTTATAAAAATGACCATTTGTGCCAAAACAGTCTCGTTTATTTGGTTTGTGTTACAATTTCTGCAGTGTTACAAAGGCCTATTTTGTTTTATTTAGCAGACAGTGACAAAATAGACATAATCAGATCGAGAAACAACAACAGTCGTGGGTACTATTTGTATTAATAGCTTACGCAGTATTAGACAACGATATTTCGATTTTTCATGTAGCAAAACGTTTGACGAACTTTGATGGGGTAATAGATTCTGTCGTAGAAAGGAAAGCACTCTATCTAAAGCTGTAGCAATATTTGAGAGAAAACAATGCTAGCAGCTAAGGACTGAATAAATGTGTACCGTATTGCTTGTATCTTGTCTTTACTGGTTGTATGTTTCCTATATTTAATTTTATGTCACCCAAAACAGAAAGTTATTAGCTAACAGGCAATAAAGAGTGCAAATTTTCTAAAGAGTTCTTGTTCTCCCAATTACAAACAATTGTGATGTGTTTTTTTTGTGTGTGTGTGTGGGGGGGGGGGGGGGGGGGCAGGATGTCAAACTGGGTGACTAGGAGCAGGAGAGTTACCACAGGACATTTAAATTTCCACTGTCCTGAATATGGTTTGATGGCATCCAGTACAAAATATACACGTTTCAATCCCACGGAGCCAAATACAGTGACATGCAATAGAAGAATGCTGTGTGAAGAGGGGTGGCACTGCACTCTGGCACACTTAAAACCAAATAACATGTCTTACATTTCCTCGAACATATATGTTTTATGTATCAGACTCGTCAGTATGTTGTTTGTTATCCGAAGCTTTGTACTGGCCCTTGTCTTTTTTGCAAAGCTGTTCTTCTGCTGCCCTTATTATTCCATCTCTCAAAGTGAGCCATCCGTGTTCTGTTCCTTTCCTTCGTTTCAGTCAGTTGTTGCTGAATGCTCCCTTTGAGACGCCTCCAAACAACCTCTTTGCTGTTACACGGATTTCACTGAAGCGATTTCCTCCTACAGTCCAGTGATTTGTTAAACAATGTATACAAATGAATGTGGTTTACAGGCCACAGAATACTAAAAACAAGGGTAATAAAATCCTCTTTGAATCCCAACCAAGAAAGGAGGTACATTATCCACCAGAGAAGTACATACACTGATGAGCCCAACCATTATAACCACCTGCTTAACAGCGTGCTGGTCTACATTTGGAACACAATATAGCAGCGATTCTGTTGGCATGGAGTCAACAAGTCCTCTGTGGTTTTTGGTAGCTATATGGCACCAGATGTCTACACAAACACACACACACACACGTCTACACACACACACACACACACACACACACAAACCATGCAATTCCCATCAGTTATGTACTGGTGTGTTGTGGGCACAGAGCTGGTGCCTGATAGCAGCCCAGATGTGTTTCGTTGGGCTCAAATCAGGCAAGTTTGGTGGCCAAAGCGTCAACAGGAGTTCACTATCATGCTTCTCAGACTACAGTTTCACAATTCTGGCCCTGTAATATGAACAATCATTCTGATGAAATATGCCATTGCTGTCAGGGAAGACATTGAGCATAAAGGGACACAAGTTGTTGACAGTAATGTTCACATTGTCCACAGCTGTCATTGTCCCTTTGATTACTACAAGTTCCATGGAAGTCCAGTTGAATGTGATCTATAGCATTGTCCTGTCGCCACTGGTCTGCATATGTGGCGCGGTGCATGTTTCGAGAGCCTTTAGCGTATCCAGAAACAGCTCTCAACCTGGTGCAATGGGAAATGTGGTTCAACCAATCAGGTGACGTGTTTCCACTGACCTGTAGTCCAATGTTGATGATCCTGTGTCCAAGGCATTCATAATTGGTTACCTCATTGAGTCAATGTGAGAATACACAGAGTACATCAGCTATGGAGTTCTATGTTCAACAATGTTTGCTGAACAGTACCTTGTCACCTACGAAATGGTTTTTCCGTCCTTCAGCCACTTTCTGTAGATGCTCACGGCAATAGTGTGCAAACACTCAATCAGTCACTGTTTTGAGATGGTCATTTTCAGGTGTTGGGCCATAACAATCTCCCTATGTCAAAGTCACTTATATCAGTTGGATTTTCCCATTTGCAGTCTATACATCTTGCTAAAAAGATTTCTCATTATATCTGCTCTGCCTATATAGGGTTAAGAAAAAATGTGTCACACAATTTTAACTCTGGGTAGCTGATGCCAGTAGGAACCAAAATTACTAATGTTGTGTAGGTTGACAACACACAATTTTTAAATTAAGGAAACTTGGTGCAACACACTCTGATTGGCCGTGGGATTGCCCTGTTGATGGATGCTCTGGACAACACATGACCTTAAATTCTTTGCCTGCTGAAGATCATGATGTAGCCAAGGTGACCCCGCACGCTCGGTGGTAGCGCACCAGCCTTCCACTCTAGGGGCCTGGGGGCAAGTCTGCCAGGGTCCTGAAACATCCATTGTCGTTTCATGATAAGATGTACTGGGAACAAACCCGTCAACAGCTGTTAGTTCGCCTACAGAAAGTCATTTACAAACTGTGTTGGCCCTGAAAAGGGCCTTTTTTGTAGCTAGGACATTGTTTACGTAAAGCAGGTGCTCGAACTGGCGACACTCTGATGCTACGCAAGCTTGGTAAAATTGAACGGTGTTTTGCCAAACTCTTTCAAAGATTCCTGGCATTGCCCTGATGTGACTGGTTCCATGTTGAATGTGATCCATTAATTGCTCTTCGTTTTTATGTGGTTCGCGCCTGGGTGGGTGAACTAGAACCTTGAAGAATCCCCACAGGAAAAGTGGGGAGTGGCATGAGGTCTGGTGATCATGGGGGCCATGTCATTACGAGCCCCTCTGCCAATTACCCAGCTGTTGAAGAGTTCATTTAAATATTCACGCACAGCACGACTGTTATGTGCAGACGCCCCATCATGCTGCAACCACATGTGTAGCCGTATGTCCAGAGGAACATCTTCCAGCAGGCCGGTTGGAGTTTCTTGCAAGAAGTTAAGGTATTTTGCCCCGTTAAGTCGAGGAAGAAGATGGACAGGCCCAATCAGATTGTCACCCACATTGCCTGCCCAAATGTTGAGTGAAAATCGTTCCTGGTGTCCGTGGAGGTACATGATCGGAGGATTTCCACTTGCCCAGTAATGGACGTTTTGAGTGTTGTAAAGGCCATCCCAATGGAAGTTGCACTCAACGGTAAACAACACAGTGGCGGGGAAGTCGGGATCTAGTGCAGCACATCGCAGAAACCATTGACAACACCCTAGCCTGTGTTCATAGTCCACCACAAGATTTACGTCTGGGACAGCGTGGAAACCTAATGGATGCTGGCCGTCATCCCTCAAAACCTCCCAGACTAACCGATGAGTGACCCCCATGTCATGTCCAACTGCTCGACTACGTGTCATAGGTGCTTCCTCCAAGCGCTCAAGAACAATCTCTTCAAATGCAGCATTCTGTCAGTCGCCAGTGAATTGCTGTAAACGTTTGTGGGTGTGAGTGGTGTCTTGCTGGGTACCCTTCCTCGTACAACTGTCGAGTTTCATGCACATTACCATCAGCTAGTCTATAAACAAAAACCATATCTCATTGTACTTCAAATGTATACTGTGACGCCATGCTTACTGTATGACTAAATTGCAGGTCACATGTGTGCGCTCTCAAGTGAAGCTTATATGTGAATGCCCCTGACGTGAGGTGGCGACAAACAGCAAGACCTATTTGACACATGAGCGTATAACCTTGGGCAGTGACTGGGCAAGGGACGTTTGTATGTGTGAACCGACAACCATAGCAGTGCCTGTCAACTGACAAATGGCAACAGGGTAGTCCCACAGCCAATTGGAGTGTGTGGCGCCAAGTTTTTGTAATTGTGACACAATTTTTCGCCACCCTGTATACTTTTCTTATTATGTCACATGCCTGCAATGTCATCAGGCAGCATTATTAAATCTTGTGGTAGGTAGTGATTATAAAGTTTTGCTCTCCAATGTGTAATACCCCTGATCAAGATGCAAAACTGAAAAGCAATGAGCCAGCAGCCCAGACTGACACAGAGTGCCTGGAACTACTTCGAGGAAGAAGGGTGCAGAATGCGGTGAGCTCCAAGAGAATCTCGTGAAATTAGAAAGTAATTTTGGAGACAATAAAGATATCAAGAGAGGAAGGCAGAACTCAGTAAAAACAGGCCATTTGCAAGCAAAAGATAAACAAGACCCACAAGCCACAGAGTAATAGCAGACAACATAATTCAGATTCATTTGGGAGTTGGATATTTTGGCTAGGGTTAGGAGAAATCAAAGAATGACCTATGCTTTGTTACATTTATCATTTAAAATAATGTAAATGATGGATCTGAAAAACAACCAGTTTATCGATTCTGGTGGCAAGCAATTCTAGCCCCTGCTAAGAATTGCAGTTTGTCCACAGCATATGCAATTAGATAATGCTTATGGCAGATAACAAATATTTTGATGGTCATGAAAACATTGTGACAATTGGGTCCATTGGCAGGTGATCAACGGAAGTCAGCAGAACAGGAAATGTCCATATGCCTTACTCTTAAGCCCCTCAATATCTACAAAGTAGTTTGTTGGTCTTGCTGATTCATACAATACATACTAATTGTCACATATGGATAGTACAAATATTTTATAAAACTATGGCAGTCACACACTATCAGCTTCTTAACACCTGTGACTATGGTCCTTGAAAACTCTTGTAATTCGGTTCTTTACACCTGGTAAACAAGACAGTTACTAATGAAATACAAGGAACAGAAACTTAACCACATCTTTCAAACTCAGCACAGTTTTCCTTAAATACAAACTGCCTACATCAAGAACAGTTAAAATTAATTAATTCCTTACAATTTCTGATCCACTACTCTAACCTTATGTCACAAGCTGCAGTTGCCACATTAATGGTGAGGCTGGAAAAGTAGCAAAATATTGCAATATTGTGTACAAATAAAGAGCCACTTCACGTAGAATCTCTCCCATTTCTATTAGAGAGGACATACGGCTCCTACATACCATGAGGCTCATTTGACAACTTGATCTGAGGTATACTGATACTGATGCTAAACCACACTATGTGTGGTAAAGTCGCTGAGTAGCAGAAAAAAATTAGTTTTGTTGGAGAACTGGAATTTGACAGCACAAAAAAAGAAAAAGAAGGCAAGGCGAAACTGTAGCAGAACGGGGCAAAAGTAAATCATTGTTAACATTTGGTTTAAGTCATGAAAGAAATTAATATACAGGGATAAGATCTGAAGTCACAGAAGGTTTCAGATATGAGACCGGAGTTTCTCCTGGTGTATACAGCGTTCAAGTACCTTAATGGAAAGCAGCAGGATTAATATACAGGGAAAAGATCTGGAGTCACAGAAGGTTTCAGATATGAGACCGGAGTTTCTCCTGGTGTGTACAGTGTTCATGTAACTTAATGGAAAGCAGCAGGGTGACATCATCAATGACTGCCATATTTGACTGGTGACCTCTCTGTTATTTTCAAGGCAAAACTGCAGTAAGTAAGTACTGTGCAAGTGAATTTAAAACCTCAATTTGCAGAACAATTGTGGACACACACACACACACACACACACACACACACACACACACACACACACACACTTGGAACACTAACACTGCCACACAACCAAAGACAACTGACACCTATCAGAACAAATATAGTCATAGATGGATCAGACATGTTGCACTGTTGGCCAGCTGTGCACTGGGTGAATACCAAGCTGGCACCAAGGTAAATGGCCTTTCTGCCTTACACAGGGAGCAAATCAGCAAGATTGGTTGTATTTTGCTGTAATATGATGTGAAATGTTCTTCCGACCTCCATCTAAGATTAGGGTATTGATAGTGAAAATTACCAAAAATGGGTGAGGTAGCATTAACTCTGTCCCTCTGTTTCTTGACAAGGAAGAAAGCATAATTTAAGGAGAAATCTTCATCTCTATTTACAAGGTTACTTGCTAACTTAATCTCAAATGACTCCTTAATAACACTATCCCAACAGCTGGACATGCATGCCAGATGCTCCATGTTGTTGTATTCCATAGGATGACCAGTGCCAAGACAGTGTTCTGCAATATTCGATCTGCTAGGCTGTTGTAAGCATGTGTGACACTTATGGTACACCACTCCACCACAGTCCTGATAGTATGATCAATATGTGACAAGCCACAACTGCTAGGAATACAATACACACCCACCTTATGCAAACCAAGATCATCTTTGAGGAATGTAAAAGTACCCTAATCTTAGATGGAGGTTGGAAGAACATTTCATATCATATTTCTGCAAAATACACCCAATCTTGCTGGATTTGCTTCCTATGTAAGTCAGAAAGGCCATGCACCTTGGTGCCAGCTTGGTATTCATCCAGTGCACAGTTGGTCAACAGTACAACACATGTCTGATTGATCTATCACTATATCTGTTCTGATGGAAGGTGACCTGAATGTGCATTAACTCAACTGACAAACTCTTAGGATCTGAAATGATATGGGCCCTGTGAAACAGGGTACGAAGTACCGCTTCACACTGATCAAGACGGTGGCAACTATCAGTCTGCAGATACATCAGTGTGGGTAGGCTTACTTTAAACAGCGTTCCCAATATACCATCAACCTTCCTTCTAACCAACACAACAAGGAAGGGAAGGCAGCCATCCTTTGCCATCTCCATCATGAAATGAATGTGTGGATTGACTGATCTCAGGTGATCTAAAAAAATCATTCAAGTTCCCACTTCCATGAAGCCAAATAACAAAAATATCATCTACATATCTGGAGGGGGGGGGGGGGGGGGACGTGTTTCAAAACTGCCAACTGCAAGGTACGTTCCTCAAAGTCTTCCATAAACAAATGTGCAATAATAGGTGAAAACGGGCTTCCCATTGCAAGTCTATGTATCTGCTCAAAGTGCTGTCATTGAATAAAAGGTAAATGGAAGTCAACACATGTCAAAATAGGTTCATTAATTCGACACCAAACCTAACCTCTATTAAACATAACAAATCAGACAGAGGAACACAAGTGAAGAGAGAGACCACATAAAAACTTTGTAGAATATTATAGTATTCAAATGCATTTAATGAATAACCCAAACTCAAAATTTCATCAACATAACATTAAAAAAGACCCTACCACACGCATTTTGTCTTTTGTAAAGATACCTCACAAAGGGTCAATGAGCAAACTTGAGAACTCAAAATGCACTTACAAACATGAACATTGCATGGAAGTGTTCACTACAAACGTGAACATTTATAAAAGTGTTCAGCATTTGATACTGATCAATAAACTATATTGGTCGGACAAGGGTACATTGAAAACTACAGCCCTTGCCGAGCAATATAGTTTATTGACCAGTATTGAATGCTGAACACTTTCATACAATGTATTTCTAATTGACGTAAGGAATCTGGCAAGTTCATAATGTAATGCTCACACTGGCCAACTAATGGGCTCAAGAAAGTAGCAAGATGTTTTGCTACATGATATGTTGAAGTAGCAAAGCTTCACCTGATTGTCCGTAAGATTGGAGCTAACCTACCATGTGCTGAGTTTTGAAACTATTTCAACATGTTTTGACTTCCACTTACCTTTTATTCAATAACCAATACCATGAGCAGACAGATGGAGTTGCAATTGAAAGCCGTTGTTACCTATTATTGCAAATTTTTTTCTGGACATCTTCAAGAAACAAGCCTTGAACAAAACCTGACTTTAATCCAAGCAAATACTCATTTCACATTGGATGTGGTAAAGAATGACTACCTTCCTTCCTTAATCTTTCTATGAGGAGAAATTTTGATGGTACTTTGGGACATGTTGTTTACAGGAAGCCTACTCACACTGACTTGTATCTACTTGCTGATAATTGCCACCACCGGGCTTAGCATGAAGGGTTACTTTGTACTTTGGTTCATAGGACCCATGTCATTTCAGACTCTGAGAGTTCGTTGGCTGAGTTAACCCACCTTGAGGTCACCTTCCATTGGTGTGGATGTGATGAAAGACAGATCAGAAGTGCAGTGCACTGTCGACCCTCTGTGCATTGGGTTAGTAATGGTAATAACGTGTTGGCACTGAGATATACAGCCTTTGTGCCTTCATCAGGGAGCATTTCCAACAAGACTGGTCATATTTTGTGGAAATATGATGTGAATCGTATTTTCTGACCACCACCAAAGATTAGGGTCCTTTTAGGTTCCATCAAAGATAGCTGAGGGTTGCGTAAGGCAGGTGTATATTGTATTCCTTGCAGTTGTGACATGTCATTTAATGGTCAGGCTGTCGGCACTGTGGAGGACCAGTGTACAGAGCATAAACTTCACACACACACTTACAACAGCCAAGCAAATCAGCTATTGCAGAACATTGCCTTCGCACCTTTCATCTTGTAGAATATAACAACATGGAGCTTCTGGTACACACTTCCAGCTATTGGGATAGTGTTATTAAGTAATCAAAATAAATGGTTCAAATGGCTCTGAGCACTATAGGACTTAACTACTGAGGTCATCAGTCCCCTAGAACTTAGAACTACTTAAACCTAACTAACCTAAGGACATCACACACATCCATGCCCGAGGCAGGATTCGAACCTGCGACCGGAGCGGTCACGCGATTCCAAACTGACGTGCTTAGAACCGCACGGCCACACCGGCCGGCGATTAAGTAATCAGTTGAGATTAAATTAGCAAGTAGCCATGTAAATAAAGATAAAGGTTTCTGCTTAAATTATGCCTAGAATCCTGCTTTCTCCCTTGTTGTGTGGTGGCACTAGTATTACAGTGTGTGTGTGTGTGTGTGTGTGTGTGTGTGTGTGTGTGTGTGTGGTGTTTCCAGACTTGCTCTGCAAACTGAGGTTTTAAATTCACGTGCACAGTATATACTTGCTGCAGTGTTGTCTTGAAAGTGATGGGGTGGGCCCCTGTCGAAATAGTACTGGTTGTTTATGACATTACCCTTAAGTTATTTGAGTAGGTTTTAGATAGATTGCATAATGGTAAGACAGAGATTTCAGATCCAGATTTGAAACTGCAAAACATTTCCTGGGGTGGATGTAGACTATGGCCCTAATTTAATGGTTATGAAATGCAAATTAAAACTGAAAAACTTGCAGAAATGTAGGAAAGTAAGAAAATTCAAGTTGGTCATGAACAGTATAAAATTCTTATCATTTTCACAAGCTCCAGTTTATGTGTGCTGTAATTTTGTTTGGATCCATATTCACATTGTCCTTTGCTGCTCTTGCAAATTTTTGTGGTTATTTCTCTCAAGGCTGTTTTGTTTATCAATGCCAGTTTGTGCTCCACTGACAAACAGTAACTTTAATTTCGTATATTTGCTGCATGTATTGATTGTTCCATATATTCATAGTTGGTCCTCCTTTTACAGTCCCCTGTTAGCATACAGAATAATTATTTTACCAAGTCCTTTAAACTCAACCCTCTTCCCAGTAGAAGCCATAGAGTACACATAGGCAGTGAGACAAGTGACCTTCTCTGTTTCCTTGTAATTTTGAATGGTGTTCTCCATATGTTGTAGTGTCCTGTGAACTTTTGCTCAAATTCACCAGAAGTTATTGTCATACTGCCAAGCTGTCTCCATATTCCTAATGGCTCCGAAAACATCTCCATACTGGTTCAAGGGTTCATTTGTAACCAAGCCATACATTTTATTCTGTGCAATTTCTCTAGTCTTTGTATCATTGATTCTACTTTCCACCTTGCTTTGGTCCAAACCAATCAGCATTTGTGGTTTCTTTCTTTTAAAAGATGCCAAAGCAGTATGTCCTGTTCCCATTAATTTGTTGATGATCTGCTTGTTGATATTCACTGTTTGTCAATAAATTTTGTGTTTATTCTGTGTTAACTGCATAGAATTTGCACCATACCGGTGTAATTCTTTTTATGTATCCTGTGCAGTGTGAGTTGATACGTGTTACAGTCAGTACTATTGGAGTTACACATTGGTGTATGTTCCAGGCATTCCTACAAATTGTTAAGATTAAGTCTGACAAATGACAATGGTGTGAACTTGCATCTCCCATGAAGAGATTGTGTATATGCTTCCTCTAGTTTATCATAAGCATTGTAGACATAGCTGTGAGGTTACTCTATACCAGGGCCTCACAGCAAATGTGCCCAGCAAGCGTACGGTGTGCACACTGCACAGATCTGCAAGCATCTTCACAGGTGATAAAGTGTGGAGCCATGTGGAGACTTGTGTAAATGAGGAAAGTGATTGTGAAGGAAACACTTGGTGAAACGCAAATTGTCTCTAAATTGCGTTTTGCATTGCATTACTTCAAACTGCAGATCAGCACAGATTGAGCATTCAGAACTTTTTCACTTTCCCATTGTACAAATTGGGTACTCAAACCTTCTTCACTTTCTCATTGAGTTGTGCAACGAATTCTGATTTATTTTCCAAAATGGCTGGTGCTCCTTCTGTAGACACATAAATAATAAACCCATGACAAATCTACAATTTCCACTCTTCCTTCAATGCTCCTAAAAATGTCATATACAGCTGTGTGCTTGCAATACCTACATTTTCATAGATCGCCAAAGGGTAAACTTACAAAAATTTTGCAGACTGGTTCTGAAACCTGTCTACCATGACCTGTCTTGGACATATGCTTGTCTGCATCCAAATCTATGTGACTACTGTCAAACAATGGAAAATCCAGGATGGAATGTAACAATATTGTGAGAAGGAAAGCTGCTACTCACCATATAGTTGAGATGCTGAGTTGCGGATAGGCACAACAAAAAGACTCACACAATTAAAGCTTTCTGCCATTAAGGCCTTCGTCAACAACAAACACACACACACACACACACACACACACACACACACAAAACTGCAGTCTTAGACAACTGAAACCACTGGTTTAAGTTGCCTGAGACTGCAGTTGTGTGTGTGAGTTGCATTTGAGTGAGTGAGTGTGTGTGTGTGTGTGTGTGTGTGTCTCATTGACGAAGGCCTTAATGGCCAAAAGCTTTAATTGTGAGAGTCTTATTGTTGTACCTATCTGCGACTCAGCATCTCCACTATATGGTGAGTATCAGCTTTCCTTCTCATAACATTGTTACATGACTACTGTGAAATTAACATTTAAGTGGCAGGCAGAGGGTTCAACAAACAACTTTCACTGTATTTCTCTGTCATTCCAATCTCAAACAGCATATGGAAGAAATGGACTCTCGTATCTTTCTATGTTAGCTCTGATTTCCCTTATGTTATTACAATGATCATTTTTTCCTATGTTGGCGGATGGCAACGAAATATTTTCGGATCTGGAGGAGAAAGTTGGACATTCAAACTTCTTGAAAATATGCCACTGCAACAAAAGATGTCTTTCTTTTAATTATTCCCACCCCACATTGCGTATCATATCCATGACACCCTCTCCCGTGTTTTCGATAATACAAAATGAGCTGCCTTTCAATGTCCTATCTGGTAAGGATTTCATACTACACAGCAGTACTCCAACAGAGGACAGACAAGCGTAGTATAGGCAGTCTCTTTAGTGTCGCATCTTCTAAGTTTTCTACCAATACAACAAAGTCTGGTTCAGCTTACCCACCACATTATCATTTCAAATTTAAGTTGTTCATAATTGTTATTCCTAGGTGTTTTGGTGAACTGACAGCCTTAAGATTTATGTGATTTATCATGTAACTGAAATTTAACAGATTTGTTGTAATGCTTATGCGGATGACCTACACTTTTCGTTATTTAGGGTGAGTTGCCACTTTTAGCACCTTGTCAAGTTTGATAATGGCACCATGCAAAATTGTTCTACTTGAAGGCAGATAAGTATTCAGCAGGAACTACTAAGTATTCTTTTATTGAATCACTGTCTGTGAAGGACATTGCTAAAATTATTGCAGTTTTCTAGATCACTTGAAAGGCGCCACACTCACTTGATTTTTCTGTCTCTTCCCACACCTCTTCAGAGATCGTCCTTTTAAGTTTTAAAATTTCTTGTTACATGCTGAAGTCTTTAAAATTTTATGTTTCCATATTATTTGCCATGGTAAGACATTAAGTGCCTTTGCAAATTGAACTTCCTGTAAGTATTCATTGTCTTATGATACCCTAAACATTTTTTGTGTAAAAGGACAAGATTCCTTGCACTGCAGATTGAAATGCAGAAAATTCTCAGGGTTTCACAATGCCGAGTTGCCATTGCTGCTATTAGATGTCAGTGCTTTCATAATTGACAATCCCCCATTTCGCAGTTGGCACTTCCACACTATTGTCATGAACATATGATGCACACACATTCCACTCATTCTCCACCACACCACAGTTGCTCTGCTCACACAGAGCAGCCTGAACAGGCACAATTGCTCACACTTAAAATCAGAGTGTTGTTAAATCCTGTCCTATAGCATTCTACATCAGTCAGTCCTGTGATTTTCCGTGACAAAATAATTTGTAAAAGTCTTCTCTAATCCAGCCTGTATTAAGGTCTTCATCATAATTTACAGCTTTCAAGTTGTGTGATGTAAGGAAACCCTCTTAGCTTAGAATTCCTTTAAAACACACAAAATATGGCAGGATAGGACTTCACTGGTGGGTGAAATGCTTTCCATGAGACACAGTGATCACTCCTGCTTTCCGAAAAAACCGGTCACTTGTGTGTCATATCCATCAGAGGGAATTTATATCTAGTGACTGCCATATTTTCGTGCTGTCCTGACATCCTTGGAATGATGTTTTGGGGCTGACACTATATTTTTGGTGTGGAATGCATGAATACATTGCGATCCTTGATCATCAGGATTACCAACGCTGAATGAGTATAAAGTGGAGGAAACATCGTTGCATTTATGACAGGACATTTCTAAGAGGTGGTATCCCTCCACTGTTGTCTTACAGAGCCCATTCTAGGTTATCTGGTAGCATTTACTCCCTTGGTCTTCACTCCTCCTAAAGTTACCATTACAAAGTGCAAAGAAGATACAGACAATATTCATAACAAAGCACTATTGGTACAAACCTGCCTGTACAATTTTAATTATGCCCATAATATTTTCATTATCTACCACTTTCAATGTATAAATGCTCACCTTTTCTATCGGAGATGCTCTGAAAGCTTTATGTGTAACGCAAAACTAGAATCCTGCAGGTTGGGTCATTGTGCTCTGTGACTCACATTGGCAGACTCCCAGCTTCCTGAAAATACACAACGAAATACATTTGTTCCATTTTCAATGCATTCAAAAACGTTTTGCAATGACAACTTCTGGTGAATGAAAGAATTAAGCTAAAAGATGTTTTGACCTGTAGTTCTGTTGACTGAAAATAAGAACAGTGCAGCAAATAAAATACCTGTTCTTTGAAGTTTACAACATGTACACATTTAGACAAATTCTGAACAATAAGTCTACTCCATTCTGACCACTCTGTGCCTACTTTGGCGAAGAATGAATTTACTCTGAATGCTGTATTTCAGCAGCAGGCACACCATTCTCCACGATAATCTTCAGGGGAGTGTGTAGAGAGAATAAAAAGAAAGAAATAAACACTAGTTAATTGAAACTTTAAGCATGTTCAAGTATTTCAGTTGAACTTTGCTAGGAAATGGCAGTGACATGGGTCTTCAGAACTTAGTTTTAATTTGCAAGAAATGTCATAGGATGACCTGCTAGTACAGGCTCTTCAGAGACTGTTGTTAGCAACTGTATAGGGGATGGATGTTGAGTGAAAATTTGCATTGAGGCATTAGCAATATGGGCATGATGTGTGATTTGAAATCTCTGGGCACCCATTGCTTTTTCTTCCACAGATGATAGTCATGAAACTAATGACATGTATAATATCCTTTCGCCATTACTACTAAATTTGTCACCAAACATACTGAGAAATACAATTTGCCAGACCTCTTGTCAGGTCCACACGTGTGCAATCAAATGCCATATCATGTAACTAACACTTTACTCCACACACCATTTTAATAACGGTATGCCATTATTATTGTGATCAGTAAATTTGGCTATCACATGAACTTGAAAACTTTAGCCTCATTCTCTCTCGGCATCTTCTTTTCAACTCAACTCTGTATCTAAGCTGCAGTGGAAGTCCTATGTAATAGGTGTCGATGATGTGTGACAATTGCAATGAACACTGTGCATTAAGGCTCAGCAGTCACTGTCAAATAATTTCTTAGCAATATCGGATCAATGATTGCTGATGTTTTAATTTCACAGTAACATCGCTGGCAGTGGATGTTAGAGGCTTCAACTAATGAAATTTATCCCACAAAATTCACAAATTTATGGACCCCTACAACTGCACACAATTTGAACTCATCAGTTCACTCTGGCACCTTCACTTGCATACCTTCAGAAGCATCACCTGCATCACACAGAGTTTTTTCCATGGGATGCCAGTATACTCTTGGCCACTCAGTTTATGTCAGTGCAGATTTTTGCACACCTGTCATCGAGCTGCCATACTCCTCCGTCATCCTCCTCTTTTACAAGTTTCCATGCACAATCAACCAATGAATGTTTCATTAAAAGAAAAGTAAAGCACAGAACAGGCACCAGAACTATTTTAGTTTTTATGTGGTAATGGATCTTTGTTTTTGTTTTATTTGTGTATGTTTGTTTTATGTCAGTATATGTATGGTTACTGACAATGTAATTTTCTCACACAACTGTTCCAGATGTTTAAGCTCTTGCATAATAAAACAAAAAATAACTTTATATTTAATTCTTTAAAAATTACAGTAATTTTTCAAAATCCCTGTGCACTTCTCTCTCACAATTATTATTTACATTACCCAATGTCAAAAAGGCAGTGAATGGGAGTGTGAGGTCTCCATTTGATGCACAAGAACTGCTACAAATAGTGTTTTCTTATACAGCAGTGGAGCACTCTCATTTGTTGTAAAGTTGTAAACTTTTCTTCAGTTCAGATGTACAGTATTTATGACTTGTGTTCTTAATGTTTTGCATGTGCTTTTTTTGTTTTTGCTTTGGTAATAACTAGCCAGTTTTGTTTCGTTAATTTTCATTTTTATTTTTATCGGTTTCAGGAGGAGAAGACAATGGTGTCTGGACATTAGGCTTACATTTGCTTCCCACTAACTTCCCTGTAGGTCTGTGCTCTGTTTCAGTCCTACCAGGATGCCAGTCCCCAAAGTCCCCTCGCTGTGCCTCTAAACCCAAAACTAAAAAGATTATGTATGACACAGCAGAGAATGATGACTTTGACCGCGAGGAGATAGCAACCTACGAGGAAGTGGCCAAACTGTACCCACGTCCAGGACTGCAGAGGCCTCTGGTCTTGATTGGACCTCCAGGTGTTGGGCGCAATGAGCTCAAACGCCGGCTCATAGCAACTGATCCTGATAAATACAAGACGCCCATTCCTTGTAAGTATAATGAATTTCTCTTTGGACTCATCCATGCCAGATAGTGGGTATTAGTTTGTCTTGCTGTTTTGCACAAATATGACATTTTAGAAAATGAAACTGAAATACATGACATTGTCTGTTAAAAAACAGATGTAGAATTCACACAAAAATAATTTACGTGCTCATAATTTGGTATATCATGATGAACAAGATTTCAGATTAACCTAAAGATTAGCTGTATATGTTCAGAAATGTAAAATTTTGTACTTCACAAAATGCAGAAAAATAGTATCTTGTGATTATGAAGGGTAGTCATGAAGTTTTAACTACATCCTTAAAAAAATAAATTTTCACGATCAGTTACTTGTTTGTTTACAGGCACATGTCTGCAATCCTGGTGCATATTGAATTCCCCATGCCACAGTCCAAATTTTCTATCATTCATAAGATTACAGTGGTACCTCATTGTAAATGACAAAATCCAAAAGATTGAAAAACTGAACACAATCAAAACTTTATGACTACCTCTCATACAGTATCAATGGGTCACAGTTGGAATCAGCCAGTTCGTACAAACACTGTGGTGTAAGCATTTGTGAGGATATGAAACAGTGTGATCACATTGGTTCATTGGTAGGATACTGGGAAAATGCAGTAATTCTACAAATAAGTGTGATTACAAAACACTTGTATGTCTCATCTTAGAATATTACTCTAGTGCGTGGGACCCATGTGAAATTCGCTACCAGAGGAATTTGAATTTATACAAAGAAGGGCAGCTCAAGTAGTCCCTGGGAGAGTTGGACAAAATTTATTCAAATGAAACACAACACATACACATTAAAATTATTATTTGTTATTCATGAATGATGAGTAAAGTTGATTTTTAGAATAAAAATGTTTATTTGTCATGTGTGAGTAAAAAAGGGCTATGAATAATAAATCTGAAATTTAAATGCATTGATTGCTCCAGTTCTTTGTCATTTATAAAGAAAATGTAATTTTTAATGTTTTGTTTTCAAAACTTTTTTTCCACACATCTCATTAGAACATTAATTTAATTTTGGAAGATTTTCCATTGGGATTGTTTAAAATGAAATATGTTCTACACATGTGAAAGAGGGTAAGGTGTGTTATTTCTCCTGAAAATTGCCTTTATTTAAGATCATGATCTTCAGCAAAAAATTGAAAAATTGTCAATTTCACTCCAGTTTTTGATGAATAACTTGGATGCTGTGATACCATGTCAGTCTCACCTCCAGAATCTAAGTCAGAACCGAAATATAAATTTTCCTGTTCTGTCATACAGTCATTTGAAACTCATCAACCAGTTTCTTCACCTTTTTTGGGCTCTTTTTGTATATTCAAACTCAGTGTCTCTTTTGAAATTTTCAAACCCCAAAGCTCTATGTCACTGCATATGCATATACCAGATCCGGTAATGAAATTTTACTCAGAGGTGGCCTTAAAACACTTGCAACTATTTGTGGCAACTTTGGACATCCAGCAGCAATCTGCAAAACATAACACTTTTGTTTAATTTCGTGATGTACTTCGGCTAATGCCATTTTAGGACACTTTATATTTAAAGTCTGTTGATGTTAGTCATTGCCATTGACAGAACCCGTACTTTCTTCACTAATTTTCTGACAGTAGAAACACAAGAGAATTGTGTAATTATATCTGCGAGACACCCATATCAGTCTTGGTAAAGTTGAGGAACGTATTGCAGATTTAAGACTTAAGGCTGCTGTCTCATCATTGACCTAATTATACAGAGTGCTTCCACACTCTGTATTGCTGGGGGAAGAAGAGGAGGAATTACTGGCATATGTAGAATCACTTGAATTGGGCCATGTCGGTGGTGTAAGTGCAGAGGTCATTTGTTCATGAAGTACTTTTATGTTACATTTGTTATGCTGTAAAGCTTTGCTCTACTTGAAGATTGGTTTGAACATTACAGTGCATTGATTTATTGAAGGTGACATGCCCTAGCCTTCCTCTGACCTATGAACCAAAATATGAGTCTGTTTTATAGGTAGATGTAGTTTAATATGTTTACTGAAGTGTGCTGTAGCTTTAGTTGCTTTTTTCTTTCTTTTTTTCCCGTTGTTAAAGGTGAAAGAAGTGATACGCAATAGAAAAAATCATAGCACTAACAGGAAATCAAATCCTTGATCCTTGGTTTTGTACTCTAGAAATTACCAACTGTGTCACCAAGGCACATTACTTTACAAGACTTTAATAAATGATTCATTAAACTAAACCTGTACTGAGCTTCAGGAAGAAACATTGATTATATATGACACAGTTCTGTTCAAGGAACAAGCAAAGAAAATGCAATGGTATATGGTGTTATTTGTTATCAGTATGCAGGCTATCTCATGCATACCTAACATATTCCAAAATTTTGCACATAAAAAGGGGATTTTCTAGTGCTCATACCTTGGGTTCTGTTGGTGATGATAAGGCAGGGTCAAGTGTTTTGGACAGCCCTTGGGCTAGGGACCTTTTGTATATGCAAGAGAAGGATTGTCATAAGTGTCACTACCCTACAGGAGAGGGCCAAAGTATGAAAATTACACACTTCCTCCTGATAAGACAAATCAAGCAAATCGTTTGCTTCTTTTTGTCTTTGATGTGCTCTACTGTGGGCTTGGTGAAACTTATAGAGGCACCATTAGTTCATCGGCAGTTCCTCAGAAAACCCACAATTCCACCGGTGGACCAAAACCAGCCAAGGATTCCAAGATGGCTATGCACAGCAAATTGCTGAAATTTTTATGATATATTCCTACGATCCCAGTCTCAAACAGCCATGAAAATGTTTGTGATATCTTTATCTGCTTCCAAGATATACGGGTTCAGTGTTACCGTATTTCTGCGCCTAAAATCTGTTATGAGGCAAAATCTAAATTGCTTTGCATGTAAAATCGGTTTTGAGGTGTAAAGTTAGTTTTGCATTATTTCAGTAAGAATAAAGAGAAGTAGAAAGTGAAAGTGCCTGAGAGCCAGTGAAATTGAAAGACTGACAGTGACAACAAGGAAGAGAGAGATAGTGATGGTGAGAAGAGACAGCAGCAGCAAGAAGGAAGGAATGAGGTATTAACAGTAAGAGAGAGCAAGACAGACAGTGACAGTGAGATGAGACTGTAGTCATGGGACAGAACAAAGGGAACCACAGATAACAATGGCAGAAAGACACAAATACATAATGAAACTGAGTTGGGATGAATGAGTGAGTGAGAAAGGGCAACTGGAAGTTGGTCGGCTTGAGCAGTTTACAGTGATGTACAAGAGAGTGTGAGTGACTTACAGTTTGGGGAGCTTGTGGGAGTTTGAGACAAGTTGCATGTTAAAAAAAAGTGTGACTTTGCATGCCAAAATTTTTAGGAAATTTTTCAAAGGTGCCAAGGAAAGTAGAATCAGGAACAGATACCCCACTTTTCAGTCAGAGCCTTTTAAATACAGAAACATATTCACATTTTTTGTGCTCTAAAAAGAGCATTTTTTCTGCTGGTTTAAGTTATGAACAATAAATGACAAATAATTATAATGAAAGAATTAGTAGTGGAAGTAATGTCATTGGGATGCAGGAATGTAAGGAATAGAGCTAAAAGACTCATATTCAAGTCAATGTTAGAGAATATGGTCTTGTATGGGAACAGAGAGAGCTGGACAACTAATCAGAGACATATATACAAGATGAAGACGATAGAGAGATGGATTTCTGAAGAAGATGAGCAAGAATTTCCAGGAAAGGCCATGTAAAGTAAATTGGTGTGATAAAGGAAGTGGAAGAAAGAATATGTTTTGTGATGGATCATGGAAATTTACAGTGGTACAGACTTATAAGAAGAATGGAGGAAGCAGGAATACCAAAACTGATAGGGGAGTGGGAAATTAAAGGAAGAAGAAGAAGAGGAAGAGGATACTGATGGCTACCTGGCTTCAAAATGTACCAGTGGCCGTGAAAAGATTTGGTGAAGAAGAAAATGATACTCAAGACTGAAATATCTGGGTGAACATCTTGAAGAGATAGTGTCTGAATACTTGTAGAATACTCATTGTAGTAAGTTATGAGTGTATTTTTGACAAGAAAATATTGTCCATTGTAGGCTATAAAATTTTTACGTTTATTTACTGTTGACTTATTCCAACTAAATAGTCATTATGACTTATATTATGACTGTAGTCTAATGACTATACAGTCAAAATGGGTCAATAGCAAATAAACAGTTTTAAGAAATTTCTCTCTAGTATAACAATACTCTCAGATAGTCATGTTTGTACATGGGTCCTTAGCCTTGGTATCTTTTTCAAAAGAAAACATTAAAACATTGTCCATTATAGGCTGTAAAATATTTCCATTTATAATAAATGGAAAAATTTTTGAACCTGTAGTGAACAGTGGTTTTTACATCGAAGCTGGGGACCTCCATGCAAATAGGATCTTCTGAATGCATTACTATGTTGGAGAGAAACCTCTTTCTTGAGAAAAGTCTCAATAAATAATAATAATAAAATTTTGGAATGATCTATTTATTTGAATAATTACAGAGATAGACATTTATTTGAATAATGTCCATCTCTGGTTACAACTTTGTTTTGCATCATGGAAAACCTGAACTGGCAGACACTTGAAGATAGGCAACAGCTACCCCAAAAGACTCTTTAGGGACACAGAGTACTTATTTTGAGAAAATTAGCACTATTTCTTTCATGCACTATTTCTTTTGTACATGTTTTAGAGATTTGTAGTTTATCACAGTTAAAACAGAATACTTCTAAACTATTTGCAAGTATTTTGAACATCTTAGGATGTATTGACCTTTTAAAAAAAAAAAGAATTAAAAATATATCTAAAAACAAAGTAGATGTGACTTACCAAATGAAAGTGCTGGCAGGTCGACAGACACACATACGAACACAAACATACACACAAAATTCAAGCTTTCGCAACAAACTGTTGCCTCATCAGGAAAGAGGGAAGGAGAGGGAAAGACGAAAGGATGTGGGTTTTAAGGGAGAGGGTAAGGAGTCATTCCAGTCCCGGGAGCGGAAAGACTTACCTTAGGGGGAAAAAAGGACGGGTATACACTCGCACACACACACATATCCATCCACACATGTGGATGGATATATGTGTGTGTGTGCGAGTGTATACCCGTCCTTTTTTCCCCCTAAGGTAAGTCTTTCCGCTCCCGGGACTGGAATGACTCCTTACCCTCTCCCTTAAAACCCACATCCTTTCGTCTTTCCCTCTCCTTCCCTCTTTCCTGATGAGGCAACAGTTTGTTGCGAAAGCTTGAATTTTGTGTGTATGTTTGTGTTCGTATGTGTGTCTGTCGACCTGCCAGCACTTTCATTTGGTAAGTCACATCTACTTTGTTTTTAGATATATTTTTCCTTCGTGGAATGTTTCCTTCTATTATAACCATATCATTAAAAAGAATTAAAAAGTTACACTTAAGATTTTCTAACTCGTTGCTTCAAATTCAGGTACCATTTAATCCAATAATACACAGGTGAAGGAGACAAAGTTATTACCAAATGTATATGACAAGTTGGTTGAGTTATTAGACCTGTTGTATCGGCACATTAACTGTATTAACTACAAAAAAATACATCTTCATATACTTTAATTTTTAGAATATTTTTACTAATTAGAAATTTTATTTCTGTATAATTAAGTCAAATCTGTAATAAAGTTTAGGTCTAGTGGATAGGTACAGAAAACTGCAAGGTACAGAAAAACCTTAGTGCAATGCTTTGTAAACTTAAGGAGATATTTGTACCAAAAGTCTGAAAAGACAAATTGGGAAATTGCAAATTAAGATTTGAGTCATATTAAAATGTGCTTCAGGACATTACTGATGCATAGTCTTCATCCTGATCCATTTCTTCATCTTCATACTTTCTCTTGGCATTATTAATAATATGTTTATGGCAGCCAAATAGCTGTAAAAGTTCAAAGTAAATTATAATAATACACGAAATTAGAAATTTTACAGATTGTAGTTTTCATAGTCACTTATTGACCATGTCCTTTTGGCACAGAGTTCAGTATAGTAATGTTTGCATATTCAGTGACATGGTTTACACTCACACTTTGTGTTTAACTTATGATTTGATGTGTTTTTGCAAATAGGGTGGTGGAAACTGTGGAGTGCCATTCTGGTGAACATGTCATTGTCTACATTCAGTCAGACATGATGCCTCTTCTTTAAAATTCTGGAGCTATGTCTTCCCTTTTTTCCTTCATTGCATTTAGTAGACTTTTCAAAGCACTGGCATTAGGTAGCATCAGGTTTGTCCTAGGTCTTCAATGAGGAAGGAGGATTCCCTCACCAGCAGGTATATGGGTCTGGATTGTGTTGTCTTGGGCCCTCCGATCACTTTCTTCATATAAATCAACATTACTCATTCTAGTGTCATTAGATTTTTCACTGTGAGATTTGGTCTGATGATTTCTGTGCCTTACATCAGTAGTGGTGTGATTTTGGCTCTGAATAGTACCACTGCTGTCTCTAGGCAGAAGGTTCTAATGCATTCTATTTCATGGATAGCCATTGTTGCTTACATTGCTTTCTCTGTTACATATTTTGTGGAACATTTTGCACTTGTTTGTATCGTCACCCCTAGGTACTTGAAGTCTGATATGAAGATCACACCTCCGTTTCTGAACACCATCATTTGTATTTTTGCCACATTTATTTCAAAGACATGTTTGACACACCAATCTTTCATATTGTTTATTGTGTCTGTCAGTGTCAAACCCAGACATCTGAAAGCAGCAGTATTGGAAGTTAAATACATCCAGGAAGATGTAGCAGCTCTAATTCAAGAAGAGATTCATTGATTATTGGCACCAATCTCTACAGCCCAGATCAACACTGAGAAATGGATTCAGAAATTCTGCACTTATGACAGAATTATCATACGACATCTAAGATTCTTGATGACATATATTGACCAGCTTCTTCCTCAATGTGACTGCTACTCAGAAAATCAAACATTTGGAGGGTGGGGGACAACAGGTCAGTGTGTTTCCACTGCGACTTCCCTTCACATGTCATGGTATGGTAAATAAAGAAATAAAGAAGAAGAGTGTTTGAGAACTATTACGATGCAAGGTGTCAAACAACAGGGCAGTTTTATGCTCTCCGTGTAATTGCAGATGATTACAATCAGCCTGCAGGATGAAGCCCATTGCCATATCCTGGTCAGTGTCTCTCACCAATGCATTGCAGTAGTTCCTTGTCACCATGCAGAATCTGAGCTATTCATTAAGCTTCTGAAATCAGGAAAACTAAACAAAATTATCATCTATGGAAGTGAGAAGAGTACAGATGAAAATCCTCCGCAAATGACATTTGCCAAGGTGTCAGGTAATCATGTTGTCACCATCATCATCTATCAACCTGTTAGCTACTAGTCAGTTCTGGAATTCATTTTCTGAGATTTCAGATGCTTATTGTAACTGGCTTAAGAATACTATGTTCTGAGATTCAAGGATCATTGTGCTGAAGATTACAAAAGGAAAATATTTCATTCTGACAGGGACCTGCATCGTCCGAATAACTGCCAGTGCGACACACAGAACTTTAAATTTATCATTTTACCAGAATGCACCTCTTATTTACCATTGGATGGAACCACTGGCAGGCATCACCAGTAACCCTAGACTTGGGAGATTGAGCTCGTGATTATTGATGAAGCCACTCAAGCAAATTCATACAACAACACTACCATTGAGGACAAACTTATCCCTTCCGTCATCAATGAGACGAGTTATAGTCAGCAATCTGGATACTCTGTTAAACTGTGAAGTGTTAATTAAGTGCAAAAGTCTATCCATCACAAGTGGATGAGAAGATATGTGAGTCACCGACTACTGTGCACAGCAGCCACATCTCATCTCTAAGGAACCAGTCCAAGAAGGCTGTTGAATGCCATCAGTGGAAAAGTGTTTTATACTACCATTACTGACCATCCAATGGAGGAATCCAGTTGCAAATAGGTTCCTGTTTGATGGATGATGGAAGAAAAGCATCGCGAGTGTTGGCCTTTCTTTGTCAGTTTTCAGGTGCTTTATGATTAGATTAGATTTACTTTCAACCAATTGATCTCTAGTGAGGAGGTCTTCCAGAATGTAGAACAAAGAAGCTAATGTACCTTCCACAGATCCCACAGATTTAAAGTGGAATGTGTGGTTTTTTTTTTTTTTTTTTTTTTTTTTTTTTTTTTTTTTTTGTGTGTGTGTGTGTGTGTGTGTGTGTGTGTGTGTGTGTGTGTGTGTGTGAAAGGATCATGTTACAACACTCATTTACCAATGCACTGAATTTAAAATTTAAAAAAAGTGTTTTTTTATTTATAAGGTGATAAACATATAATACAACTACTACAATACTTATTTACAATGAACACATTACTGCACTGAAATGGTGAAATGGTGCAGACATTAGATTGTACTTTATGTACACACACACACACACACACACACACACACACACACAAAATCAGTTGGTTCTGCTGAGAAATTCGTCCATGGAGTAGAAGGAGATGGCCACCAATAAATCCTTTAGGCTTCTCTTAAACTGAATTTCATTGGTTGTCAAGCTTTTTGTGGCTGCTGGCAAGCTATTGAAAATTTGTGTTCCTGAATAACGCACAGCTTTTTGTACAAGAGTAAGTGACTTTAAATCCTTGTGAAGATTATTTTTATTTCTAGTATTGATTCCATGAACTGAGCTGTTGGTTTGAAAAAGTGATATATTTTTTGACAGATTTCATTAAGGAATAAATATATTGGGAAACAGTAATTAGTATCCTTAGTTCCCTAAACAGGCCTCTGCAGGATGTTCTTGAGTTCACACCACATATAACTCTTATTGTATGTTTTTGTGCCCAGAAAACTTTAGCTTGGCTTGATGAATTACACCAAAAAATAATCCCATATGACATTATGGAGTGAAAGTAAGCTTAGTATGCCAGCTTTTTCATTTTTATATCCCCTACGTCTGACAGAATTCACATTGCAAATAGAGATTTGTTTAGACGATTCAGTAGTTCTGTGGTGTGCTCTTCCCAATTGAATTTATTGTAAAGCTGTAATCCCAAGAATTTAACACTGTCCACTTCTTCTATCTGCTTGTCATCATATCGTAGGCATATACTCGTGGGACACCCCTTACAAGTTCTGAACTGCATGTAATGTGTTTTTTTCAAAGTTTAGTGACAAAGAATTGGCTAGGAACCAGTGATTAATGTCCACAAATATTTTATTAGTCGGTCTTTCTAAGACTACACTTGATTTGCTACTTACTGCAATGTTTATATCATCAGCAGACAAAACAAACTTGGCATCTGGTAATATTACTGATGAACGGTTATTGGTATACCCAAGAAAAAAGTAAGAGCCCTAAGATGGAACCTTGTGGGACCCCATATGTAATTAGTTCCCAGTTGGATGATGCCTGATGCTTAATACATGTCTCTTTCCTAATAGCATCCTTTGTTTCCTGCCAGAGATATAATATTTGAAACATTTTGCAGCATTTCCTGTTATTCTAATTTACTTAAAAGGATATTGTGATTTACACATTCAAATGTGTTTGACAGATCACAAAATTACCAGTTGCCTACAATTTTTTGTCTAATGAATGAAGTACATTTTCACTGTAAGTGTAGATAGCCTTCTCTATATCAGAACCCTTTAGAAATCTGAACTGTGACTTTGACAGTATGTTATTTGTGATAAGATGGTTATAAAGCCAATTGTACATTACCTTTTCTAAATTTTTTGAGAATTCTGGTAAAAGTGAAATTGAATGGAAATTTGATGCTATTTCTTTTATGTGTGGAGTGAAGGCAAGGCCGACCAGAGGACCCAATGTGAAACATCATATCAGTGTGGGGATCATCCCCTTTCAGTCAGTGAATGCATAGGGTTGCTCCAGATATACTGTGTATAATTCAGATGAAGGGTGGAGAAGATGCTTCGAGACAGTGTAGGAATGTTTCCCTACCTAACTTAATAAAATAATTACTGAATTGCAGGATAGTGCATGTTGGGTCCTGCACAATGATTAATGTCCACACACGGTTAGGGAAACAACATGTTAATTCATACAACTAAAGTAGTACAGAAAATAAACATGGAATGACCTCAATTATCAGAGAAAGTCACTTGCTTTATTTTACTTTACATGTCTAGTTTTGTAGGACCAAATGGAGGAGTGAATCTTAAAAGATGTCAGGTTATAAGATTATGTAAACAGAATCAACAATATAACACAGAATCAGCTTCAATTTTTTCAAGGAACTCTTCGACAAAATAGAAAGAGTGACCCAAGAGGAAACTCTTCAGTTTGGATTTGAAAGCATGTGGATTACTGGTAAGATTTTTGAATTTTTGTGTTAGCGTATTGAAAATGGATGTAGCAGAATACTGCATGCCTTTCTGCAAAAGAGTCAAGGAAGTGTGATCCAAATGCAGATTGGATTTCTGCCTAGTATTAACTGAGTGACAATGCTAATTCTTGGGAATAAGCTGTTATTGTTAACAAGAAATTATGGTAAAGAATATACATATATTGAGAGACCAGCATCAGAATACCCAGACTACTGAACAGGGTTTGACAAGACAGTCAGGAAATTACACATTTACTACTCAAAGCACCCACTTCTGAGCTAAAAATACCCTTTGAGAATGGGACGAGTGAACTCAGAATATAGTACCTTACATCATAAGCGAATGAAGATAAGCAAAATAGAATACTTTTCGTGTTGAACTGTCACTTACTTCAGATACTATTCTAATAGCAGAAATGGCAGCATTAACTCTTTGAACAAGATCCTGAACACGGGCTTTCCATGACAGGTTACTATCTATTTGGACACCTAGAAATTTGAACTGTTCAGTCTCATTAATCATATGCCTGTTCTGTGTGATTTAAACATCAGGTTTGGTGGAATTATGTGTTAGAAACTGTGAAAACAGAGTCTTACTGTGATTTGGGATTAGTTTATGTTCTACAAGAAATGAACATATCTCTTGAACTGCACTACGTGAAACTGTGCCAACATTGCACAAAACATCCTTCACTACCAAGCTAGTGTCACCAGCAAACAGAAATATTTTAGAATCATCTGTAATATTAGAAAGCATATCATTTATGTAATTAAGGAACAGGAGTGGTCCCAGCATTGATCCCTGGGGCACCCCCATTTAACCATGCTCCACTCGGACCCCACACCATTGCCATTCTCAGTCCTGTGGAGAACGAACTTTTGCTGTCTGCTATTAAAGTAAGAGGTGAACGAATTGTGAGCTACTCCCCGTATTCCATAATGGTCCAACTTCTGGAGGAATATTTTATGATCAACACAATCAAACACCTTAGTTAAATAAAAAAAGATGCCTAACATTTCAAACCTTTTGTTTAATCCAACCAGTACCTCACAGAGAAAGGAGAATATGAAATGTTTAGTTCTTAAATTGCTTCTAAAACTAAACTCTACATTTGACAGCGTATTATGTGAAATGAAATGATATGATTAATTATACTGACATACACAGCCCTTTCAATGACTATAGCAAAAAATGAAGGCATAGAAATTGGTCTAAAATTGTCTACATTATCCCTTTCTCCCATTTTATAAAGCAGTTTTACTACTGAGTACTTTAATTGTTCAGGAAACTGACCACTCCTAAAGGAAGAATTACAAGTATGGCTAAATACAGGGCTAACATGTGCAGAACAGTACTGTAGTATTCCGCTAGATACTCTGTCATGTCCATGAGAGTCTAGTCTTCAGTGATTTAATTATTGACTCAGTTTCCCACTTGTCAGTATCACAGAGGAGTATTTCAGATATCAGTCACGGAAACGCATTTTCCAAGACAGTTATGTGATTTCCTGTAGAAAGTAAGTTTTTATTTAATTCACCAGCTATGTTCAGAAAGTGACTGTTAAATAATGTACATATATCTGACTTACCAGTAACAGAAACATTTTTACTACGTAGTGACTTAGTACCCTCGTCCTTGTGCTGCTGACCAGACACTTCCTTCACGAGTGACTTTATGGCTTTAATTTATTCTGTGAATTAGCTATTCTATTTGCGTACCACATACTATTTGCCTTCCTAATAACATTTTTAAGCTCCTTATAGTACAGTTTGTTATGGGCTACTGAAGCTCAATTTTGACTACTCCTAACATTTGGATATAGTTCCCAGTTTGTTCTACATGATACCCTTATCCCACTAGTCAGCCACCTATGCTGCCCTTACTGCTAGTACCCTGTTTAGAATGTTCTAAAGGAAAGCAACTCTCAAAGTTCATGAGAAATGTGTTAAAGAAAGTTTGATATTTGTCATTTATGTTGTTAGCCCTATAAACATTGAAGCATCCACAACTCTCTTGTAGTTCCCTTTTTAGTTACTCCATGTCAATGTCTGCTCGTAGATATGTATCGTCAGTAGGTTTTCCAGCTTTACTTCCCGACGTGACAGCGACGACTCTCCGATGAGGTGCGGGCCTTGTGTTTTGCTATTACTACGAGTCTTGTAAATATCGCTTTTATTTAGTAATTTACCCGGCTAAAACTCTCCCCTTTTATGATTAAGACAGCCTGTGCCACCTTTCGGAGGGAGTGGGGACGTCAAAGAGTCACAAAAGTTCATATTAAGCAGTCCGTAAAACACGTAAACATTCACTTCAGTTAGCGTGTTAGTTAATGCCTATGCTTTCTGCGAGATGGTGCTGACTTACTGCTGAATAGCTTTGGTTCCTTAAAACCTTCACTGATTAGTACTAGGTAAATGAAATAAGTACAACACTCTTGTATTTCACTTTCACTCTATATTCAAGGATTAAGATGGTGATGGTGATGGAGGAATCTAAATAGTCCACGAATGCCGATATGCACGCGCTCTATGTCCAGATTCGCAACTAACAGCACATGACACTTTCAAAAGTCCTCATGTTAATATCTGAATACCGGTACCTCTGAATTCACTCGTATCAGCAGATAATTTGAGTTTCTGTTGTCTATATGTCCATAAAGTTCCAATCTAGCACTAAAGTCCTAAAATCCCCTTAATACTCTGTTGCTACCAACAGTCAGAGATCATACACTACATCACTTTTAATCTCCGTAATATTCTAACAGTTTATCGTGAATCTTAACACGATAAAGTCCAATCTAATTATTGTCTCACTGACTGACATGGGTTCCCCGCCCTTTAATGAAACAATCAAGGGAAAAAAAAGGCGGCAATAATGACAATCAGGCCTTTTTATAGGTTTTTCATCAGAAGAGTTTAACGTCATTGCCTTCTCCATGACGGAGCTTCCGTGGCTTTGCTGTACTAGACGTTAAACTACTTGCTGATATACTATAATTTTGATCTGCAATTACCAAACTCTGATTCTACACTATTTTCCCCTCTAAAAATTCTATTCTTAATTTTAAATTATTCTTTCTATAGATTTTATCACTGTAAACTGAACCGAGGTGTTACAACATCCTGCCACTCTTGTTCCTTAATGAGATTTAGAAAAACACTCTGTTGTCATTGGATTTGCTTTTCTACATAGTTTGTAATTATACATAACATTTGTTTGAGTACAAAAACCTTTCAGTGTTAAAATTTGTGCATTGTGGTCTGAAAGGCCATACATTCTTTTACTAACAGAATGCCCATCTAGTAATGAAGAATGCATTAAAATATTATCTGTGGTTGTGCTACTGTTCCCCTGCACATTGGCTGGATAAAATAGTCTGCATCAGATCATATGAATTTAGGAGATCTTCCAACATCCTTTTTCTTTCACATCACATACAAAATTAATATTGAAGTCACCACATACAAATAATTTTTGGTACTTCCTTTAAAGTGAATCAAGAACCCTCTCTAGCATTAGCAGAAATGCTCTGAGATCAGAGTTATGGCCCTGTAAACAACAACAATTAGAAGTTTAGTTTCACTAAATTCAACTAACCCTGCACAGAATTCAAATATCTGTTCAGTGCAATGCTTTGATACATCCACCAACTTAAATGGAATGCTGTTTTGTACGTACATGGCCACTCCTGCATTCCGCAAAGAACTCCTTCAAAAACTGCCGACTAATCTGTATCCTGCTAAAGGAATCCTCTGAATTGTCACAGTATTTAAGTGATGCTCTTATATATCAATAATGTCAGAGTTAATATCTATAAGCAGTTCACTAATGTTATCTCTAATACCTTTTTCACTACTCGGATGCCTGAAGGTGGTTCCTTTGTTAGAGAGACTTCCTTTAAGCAAGTATACCCATCAGCTGACTTCAGCCTAAAAAAGGTGCAGCTCTAATACCAACTACCACAGGAATTTTTCCATGAGTCATCCCACCACTGCCCACTACACTATCACCTATAAGCTTTACCAGCCTCCTCTCCCCTTACCCATTTAGATACAAGCCATGCCTAGTGAAACATGATCTATTGATTGATTTAACTGGCACCACCGCAATGTGAGCCATGCCCTCCATCATCAGTGCCTTCTCAAGCCCCATTTAACATGCCTAAAGCAGCATTAAGATGAGGCCAATCATGACGCTGCAACACTTGCACAAAATACACATTTGTGCCCCCAGTTTGAGTTGCTATCTTTTCCAGATCACCACCTACATCATATTCCACATCCGTGTCAAGACTATTCCCAGCTCCACTCACAATCACTACATGATCCTCTTTCGTAAAATTCCTACATAACTCCGTTAAGTTAACACTCACCTGTGCCACCCTTACACTAGGTTTTACAATGCTGATGACCTGGTACTCACTCCCCAATGCTTCCTGCAACTACTGGCCTGCACCTCTGCCATATGAACTACCTAACAGAAGAACCTTCTTCTTTCTATTTGGAACTGCAATTGTCTTAGTGCTGTTAACTGCTGAGGTTCGCTGCATGTTTCCTACACATACAGCTACAAGAGGCTCCTCTCTGCTAAACTCTGACAGTTGGTCAGATCTGTTGGTTATATGCAAAGTAAAACTTTCTGAATTTCTCCTCCTCCCTCTAGCTGCCTTCTTACCAGTTGCCAGTTCCCATTCCCCAGCATCCTTCTCTCTCCTCACCCTCTCTAGATCCTCATTTGCGTTTTTAGCAAATGCACATGAAGGGCACAGATCGTATGCTCCTGCTTCTCTGTTAACTTATTTCTGCTAAAAATTCTGCATTGCAAGGAGAGGATCTCGCTAGAATACCCAATGACTTCCCCAATGCATTTCCCCCCCGCCCCCCAATGGAAATACTTCAAATAAATCTCACACCACAACCCACTACTCACAAACTTACGAGAGCCCAAATGTGTCACTCGTGGTAAAATGTTAACAGTTACTGAAAAAACTAAACATCTATGTTTCCTAAGTGCAATTACTACAGTAGAACAATTTAAAGAACTAACAATAGTGACCTCAAATTTTGCTCTCTACTAAGAAAGCAACTATTTCTAGTAATACTGCTAAACCACAACTAATACCAATACCACAAAAAGTCACACAATTTCTTGCTTAAAACCAAAAATTCAAGCATCCACCAGAACACTCAATGAAATTAAACACAGTGAACAAAAGATTTTACTGAAATATTTCACAAGAAACAGTGAGAAATACCAGCTGAAAACTACCGTACTAAATTTAATAAATAAGTATAAAGCAAAAGCAACTTTATAAACTGTAGTGAACGATAGTTTATTAAACCGTTATTTCATCAGAAACAGCACAAGATCCCATTGAAAACTGCTACATATAATAACCGAATAACAGTGCCCAAACAACTTTGTCAGTACTGAACTAAGAACCACTACAGATGCAACTACATGCTGCAAAATGTAAACACACCGCTAATATTTGGATGATGGTTGAAAACTACTAAATTTAATAACCAAATACAATGCACAAACAATGGTGTCATTACTCAGCTTTAGAACTGCTGCAGTTACAATTGCACTCCGAAAATGTAAACATGCTGCCGAGACTTCGATGAACTACATAAGCGCACTCACGAACAACAGAATCAATAACACAAAAGAAAGACCAAGGTGAATGAAAATCCACTAACAAATTATTTTTACAGCAAATATTAACACGAATAATAGTGAAAATAAGTATCTGAAATCTAGAGCTTTATAAAATATTGGCAAGTGATTTGAACAGCAGTCCAGCACATGTGCTGATCTGATGACACTAGATAAAAAATCAACATGGTAAGAGTAGTGTCTTTACTGCTGAGTTGTCCAGAAAAACATGCTTTACATGTGCCCCACTTGATTAAGGAACACGGAACAAAGACTCTAGCTCTGCCTCAGGTATCCGCCTGTACAACACCAGTTCTTACCGACATGAGGCATGAAATTGGTTGTTTCTCATGGGAGCAAGATAAAAGGGAAAGGCACACTGTTATCATGCTTCAGTACTGGTAGTGATGGACAGAGTTCAGAACTTGTGGGCACTAATGCTGGCTGGTTGTAATGTCTTGTGGTGTAAAGCCAAATTTACATACCAGGCTGCATAGTATGTGTAGAGACAGCACAGCACAGATGAGTCTCAGTACTTACAATGAGCATCTCAGGTGCAAGTGCATTGCCATTTTGATACCATGAGGAGAAGACCAGGACTGAGCACAAGTTTAGGTCAGCAGAAGCCTTGCTGGGACTGAAGCTAATCTATTTGTCCCAGTTGCCAGTGACCATAGTAGGTGTGCATCTGGTCACACGGCAGAATCGATAGCTTGGGGCAGAAGAAGTCACACAAAGAAAAAACTTGCTGTGTTGGCAGATGGCCATAGCAAGCTTGGAATGTATGGAACTGCTAAAATCATGGCCGGCATGTGAATAGGGAAGGGGAAGGAAATATTATCTGAGCATCTTGCAGAAAGTGTAAGGGGAGCCACAAGCATACAAGACAAAATCTCTGTGATTACTGGAGTCAAAGGGGCATGTCTTTTAGATTAGAGTCACGTTACATTAGTGTTGGAAGAAATTATAATAGAACAAGACTATAATATCTATAACAGTTTCCAGAAAAATAAAATTGAATTCATTCATCAGAACATTAGAGGGTTGATGAAAAACAAGATAGATGACCTTCTTGTATGCCTATAAGATGTGAAAAATTCTGAAGTGGTAGGGTAGATGTTCTGTGCCTCTCTGAGCACTACATAACCACAGGGACAGAGAAGCTAAATATCAGGACTAGCATTCATTTTCTTGTAGAGTTAACATGGAAAAAAGAGGTGTTCCAAATATGTAAAAGTTGGTCACAAAGTAAAAAATATCGAAACAAGTAGTTTTTCTGTTGGACAGAACCAGCATGTGCTTGTGCGTTGATACTACAGTATACTTCTCTGATAATTGTAACAACCTACAGATCCCCTCTAGGAAACTTTCAGCTATTTATGAAAAATCTAAATGCATTATTGACCTGCCTGTCAGACAAGAAGAAACAGCAGTTTGTGGAAATTTCAGTGTAGATTTCTTAAGCATACAGAAAAAAATGAACTAGAATCATTATTTGGGCGTTTCAAAATAAATTCAGTAGTCAATTTTCGAACTTATGCAACAAGTTAGCATGGCACTGACTGATACACTTTTGTAGACAGTGTTAAGGCTGAAATAATTAATGGGTACCCAATTGTTAATGGACTATCTGTTCATGATGCACAATTAATGCAAACAAACGATATGGCACCTTACAGCCCTGAGATAAGTTTGTGCAAAGCAGTGAGTCTTATTAATGAAAACAGGATGCAACATTTTAAGAGTAAGTTAAAAGGGGTGGTTTGGGATGAGTTATATATAGAAAGAGAGGCTAGTGTCATATTCAATTTATTCCGTAGTAAATTTGTGTCAGTATTTGAAAGTTGCTTTCCTAAAAAATTATCCAGAAGATCCTTTAAAAGAAAGTAACCCATAGGTAACTAAGGGAATTAAAATCTCTTGTTAAGAGGAAGAGAGAAATTTATATAAAGGCAAGAGTAAGTCAACACCTGACATTACTTGCACACTACAGAAATACTGTAGTATTTTAAGGAAAGTCATTAAAAGTCCAGAAGTATGTATGTGCTGATAAAAATAAATAATACAGATAATAATATTAAAACTATATGGGATGTTGTTTCTGAAACGGGTGACAAGACAGCCAGTCAGTGTGCAAGATACCACATCAGTTAAAGTAAATGACAATATGGTGACTGATTAGTCCTTAGTTGCAAGGACTTTTAATGCTCACTTTCTAAATGTAACATCAAAAACAGGATTAAATATTCTAGTTGAAGAAGCAAGAGAATATATTAAAATGTCATCCTATAAAAATTTAAGAGTCTAGGAGTTGCACCAGTATCCTTCACTGAAATTAATAGTATTATAAAATTCTGAAAAATAAAAGCTCTTATGGTGCAAATTAATTCTGAAAGTTGTTCCAACTTAATAAGTAACTTCCTTTCGAGAGGTTGCCCCTCAGTCTGCATGATCCGGGCGGTCGCAGAGGATGGGCTTACTGGTAATTGGGAGCTCCAACGTCAGGCGCATAATGGGGCGCCTTAGGGATATGGCAGCAAGAGAGGGGAAGAAAACCAATGTGCACTCTGTGTGCAAACCGGGGGGAGTCATTCCAGATGTGGAAAGGGTCCTTCCGGATGCCATGAAGGGTACAGGATGCACCCATCTGAAGGTGGTTGCTCATGTCGGCACCAATGATGTGTGTCACTATTGATTGGAGGAAATCCTCTCTGGCTTCCGGGGGCTATCTGATTTGGTGAAGATTGCCAGTCTCGCTAGCAGAATGAAAGCAGAGCTCACCATCTGCAGCATTGTCGACAGGTCTGACAGCGGACCTTTGGTACAGAGCCGAGTGGAGGGTCTGAATCAGAGGCTGAGACGGTTCTGCAGCCTTGTGGGCTGCAGATTCCTTGACTTGCGCCATAGGGTGGTGAGGTTTCGGGTTCTGCTGGATAGGTCAGGAATCTACTACACACAGCAAGCTGCTACACGGGTAGCAGGGGTTGTGTGGCGTGGACTGGGCGGTTTTTTAGGTTAGATGGCCTTGGGAAAGTAAAGAAAGGGCAACAGCCTCAAAGGGTGCAGGGCAAAGTCAGGACATGCGGGGACCAAGCAGCAATCGGTATTGTAATTGTAAACTGTTGAAGCTGCATTGGTAAAGTACTGGAACTTCAAGTGCTAATAGAAAGCACAGAAGCTGAAATCATAGGTACGGAAAGCTGGCTGAAGCCAGAGATAAATTCTGCCGAAATTTTTACAAAGGCATAGACGGTGTTTAGAAAGGATAGATTGCATGCAACTGGTGGTGGCGTGTTTGTCGCTGTTAGTAGTAGTTTATCCTGTAGTGAAGTAGAAGTGGATAGTTCTTGTGAATTATTATGGGTGGAGGTCACACTCAACAACCGAGCTAGGTTAATAATTGGCTCCTTTTACCGAACTCCCGACTCAGCAGCATTTGTGGCAGAACAACTGAGAGAAAATCTGGAATACATTTCACATAAATTTTCTCAGCATGTTATAGTCTTAGGTGGAGATTTCAATTTACCAGATATAGACTAGGACACTCAGATGTTTAGGACGGGTGGTAGGGACAGAGCATCGAGTGACATTGTACTGAGTGCACTATCCGAAAATTACCTCGAGCAATTAAACACAGAACCGACTGGTGGAGATAACATCTTGGACCTACTGATAACAAACAGACCCAATCTTTTCGACTCTGTAAGCGCAGAACGGGGAATCAGTGATCATAAGGCCGTTGCAGCATCCCTGAATATGGAAGTAAATAGGAATATAAAAAAAGGGAGGAAGGTTTATCTGTTTAGCAAGAGTAATAGAAGGCAGATTTCAGACCACCTAACAGATCAAAACAAAAATTTCTGTTCCGACACTGACAATGTTGAGTGTATATGGGAAAAGTTCAAGACAGTTGTAAAATGCTTTTTAGACAGGTACGTGCTGAGTAAAACTGTGAGGGACGGAAAAATCCACCATGGTTCAACAACGAAGTTAGGATACTACTGCAAAAGCAAAGGGAGCTTCACTGCAAGTTTAAATGCGGCCAAAACCTCTCAGACAAACAGAAGCTAAACAGTGTCAAAGTTAGCGTAAGGAGGGCTATGCGTGAAGCGTTCAGTGAATTCGAAAGTAAAATTCTATTTACTGACTTGACAGAAAATCCTAGGAAGTTCTGGTCTTACGTTAAATGAGTAAGTGGCTCGGAACAGCATATCCAGACACTCTGGGATGATGATGGCATTGAAACAGAGGATGACACGCGTAAAGCTGAAATACTAAACACCTTTTTCCAAAGCTATTTCACAGAGGATGACCACGCTGCAGTTCCTTCTCTAAATCCTCGCACAAATGAAAAAACGGCTGACTTCGAAATAAGTGTCCAAGGAATAGAAAAGCAACTGAAATCACTCAACAGAGGAAAGTCCACTGGACCTGATGGGATACCAATTCGATTCTACACAGAGTACGTGAAAGAACTTGCCCCCCTTCTAACAGCCATGTACCACAAGTCTCTAGAGGAACTGAAGGTTCCAAATGATTGGAAAAGAGCACAGGTAGTCCCATTCTTCAAGAAGAGTCGTCGAGCAGATGCAGAAAACTATAGACCTATATCCCTGACATCGATCTGTTGTAGAATTTTAGAACATGTTTTTTGCTCACGTATCATGTCATTTATTTAAACCCAGAATCTAAGGAATCAACATGGATTCCAGAAACAGCGATCATGTGAGACCCAACTCGCTTTATTTGTTCATGAGGCCCAGAAAATATTAGATACAGGTTCCCAGGTAGATGCCATTTTCCTTGACTTCCAGAAGGCGTTTGATACAGTTCCGCACTGTCGCCTGATAAACAAAGTAAGAGGCTACGGAATATCAGAGCAGCTGTGTGGCTGGATTGAAGAGTTTTTAGCAAACAGAATGAGATTTTCACTCTGCAGCAGAGTGTGCGCTGATATGAAACTTCCTGGCAGATTAAAACTGTGTGCCGGACCGAGACTCGAGCTCGGGACCTTTGCCTTTCGCGGGCAAGTGCTCTACCGACTGAGCTACCCAAGCACGACTCACGCCCCGTCCTCACAGCTTTATTTCTGCCAGTACCTCGTCTCCTACCTTCCAAACTTTACAGAAGTTCTCCTGCAAACCTTGCAGAACTAGCACTCCCAAAAGAAAGGATATTGCGGAGACATGGCTTAGCCACAGCCTGGGGGATGTTTCCAGAATGAGATTTTCACTCTGCAGCGGAGTGTGCGCTGATATGAAACTTCCTGGCAGATTAAAACTGTGTGCCGGACTGAGACTCAAACTCGGGACCTTTGCCTTTCGCGGGCAAGTGCTCTACCGACTGAGCTACCCAAGCACGACTCATGCCCCGTCCTCACAGCTTTACTTCTGCCAGTACCTCGTCTCCTGCCTTCTGCAAGGTTCGCAGGAGAACTTCTGTAAAGTTTGGAAGGTAGGAGATGAGGTACTGGCAGAAATAAAGCTGTGAGGACGGGGCGTGAGTCGTGCTTGGGTAGCTCAGTCGGTAGAGCACTTGCCCACGAAAGGCAAAGGTCCCGAGCTCGAGTCTCGATCCGGCACACAGATTTAATCTGCCAGGAAGTTTCAGAACACAGCATGTTGACCTCAATGGAGAGACATCTACAGACGTTAAAGTAACCTCTGGCGTGCCACAGGGGAGTGTTATGGGACCATTGCTTTTTACAATATGTATAAATGACCTAGTAGATAGTGTTGGAAGTTCCATGTGGCTTTTCGCGGATGATGCTGTAGTATACAGAGAAGTTGCGGCATTAGAAAATTGCAGTGAAATGTAGGAAGATCTGCAGCGGATAGACACTTGGTGCAGGGAGTGGCAACTGACCCTTAACATAGACAAATGTAATGTATTGTGAATACATAGAAAAAAGGATCCTTTATTATAGCGGAACAAACACTGGTAGCAGTTACTTCCATAAAATATCTGGGAGTATGCGTGCAGAACGATTTGAAGTGGAATGATCATATAAAATTAATTGTTGGTAAGACGGATGCCAGGTTGAGATTCATTGGGAGAGTCCTTAGAAAATGTAGTCCATCAACAAAGGAGGTGGCTTACAAAACACTTGTTCGACCTATACTTGAGTATTGCTCATCAGTGTGGGATCTGTACCAGATCGGGTTGACAGAGGAGATAGATCCAAAGAAGAGTGGCACGTTTCATCACAGGTTTATTTGGTAAGCGTGATAGCGTTACGGAGATGTTTAGTAAACTCAAGTGACAGACTCTGCAAGAGAGGCGCTCTGCATTGTGGTGTAGCTTGCTGTCCAGGTTTTGAGAGGGTGCGTTTCTGGATGAGGTATCGAATATATTGCTTCCCCCTCCTTATACCTCCCGAGGAGATCATGAATGTAAAATTAGAGAGATTCGAGTGCGCACGGACGCTTTCCGGCAGTCGTTTTTCCCGCGAACCATACGCGACTGGAACAGGAAAGGTTGGTAATGATAGTGGCACGTAAAGTGCCCTCCGCCACACACCATTGGGTGGCTTGCGGAGTATAAACGTAGATGTAGATGTAGATTTAGAGATATACAATGCGTCACTGGCACAACGCATTTTTCCAGACAGGTTGAAATATGTAATTGTTACACTTCTTCATAAGAAAGGTGACCAGACCGACTTTAACAATTATCATCCAATTTCCTTACTGGCATATTTTTTCCAAAATATTCAAAAAAGTAATGTAATCAAGGGTAGTTTCACACTTTAATTGGAAACAGTTTGAAAGCAGAAGTAATAAACTTCAAAATGCCACAGTTGTGTTAGTAGGACACTTATACACGTTACCAGTTTCAGCAAACTATGTTGCCAACTTTGAATCTTATGCACTACACTTCAAAGACTCTAGTCCAGGTGTACAATAATTTGTGTCACATAATAAGAAACAGTCAAAGAATATTCATGATATACTATACTGATATGTCAAAAGTAACAGTTGACATGTTATTATACTATGCCATGAATGTTTGCAGAATTTCTATTTATTATGTGATACAAATTATTGCACACAAGGACAAGGTTCTTTGAAGTGCTGTGCATAACATCTGAAGGTTGGTACCTAGTTCGCCAAAACTGTTAATCTGAATAAATGCTCTTGTAAAGTGATCATGGAATTTTGAAGTTTATTGCTTCTGTTTTCGTTTCAGTCTAGATCACAATCAGAGTGGAATACTGTCAAGCATATGGAAACAATCTACTTAGCATATCACAGTTTGAAATCGAGAAGGGTTGCTCAACTGACAATACTATTTACACATTAACTCATCAGATAGCACAACCATTAAATAATAATCATAAAAAAATCACCAGTCGTTATTTTTTGTGCTTTTTCCAAGTTGTTTGACTGCATAGATCATGTTACTCTCATAGGAAAATTCAGGTTCTATGGAATTTTTGACCTTATGCAGAGCTGGTTTGAAACATTTGCAACAAACAGAAAAAAAAGTTAGTGCTGAATAATTCAAATAATGCCTGAAGGGTAGAAAATTTTAGTGACTGGGGAGAAACCACAAAGGTAGACCCACAGGTTTCAATTTTGGATCCATTCTTATTCTTTACATGCGTGAATGACTTTCCATGTAACATTCAACAAGCAGAATGGGAATTTTTGCAGATGTTACTAGTGTTATGGTAAATCCTATTAGAGAGAAAACAATAGAATTTTTGGATGTGTATGTTGTCAAAAACTTGAACTGGAAGCTATTATTGAGTTTCTCAAACAGGTAAATGCAGCTACTTTTGCTCTTTGTATAACTGCTAATCTCGGAAACAAATGACTCAACCTCCTCATAAATTTTGCATACTGTCACTCAATAATGTCTTCTGCAAAAATTTTCTGGGTTAAGTCATCACTTACAAAGAAAATACTGAGTGTACAAAAACGAGCGGTAAGAATAACATGTGATCTTCACCCACAGATGTCACGCAGGTACCTCTGCTAAGAGCTAGACACTTTAACTGCACCGTTACAGTATGTATATTTGTTAATTAAATTTGCCATAAATACTCTAGCCCAATTTGAAAAGAACAGTAATGTCCATACCTATGAGCCATTATTAAAGCACAAAAAGGAGTTCATTATGGAGCAACAAAAAATTTTTGATCATTTCCCCAATAACATAAAATGTCTGACAGGTAGTGAAGCAAGTTTTAAATCTAGCTTAAAATAATTTCTCTTGGACGACTCATTCTATTCCATTGATGAATTTGTGCTTAAAAACTGGTAGCTAGAAAAAAGCTTGTTTTGTTGCATGAGTAGGACTAAAAATATGTGTTCATTAATGTTAAATCAAACAATGGAAAATCCAGGATGAAATGTGACAATATTATGAAATGGAAAGTTGCCACTCACCATATAGCAGAGATGCTAAGTCTCAGAAAGGCACAACAAAAAGACTGTCTCACTCAGCCCATAAGGCCTTCATCAAAAATCGACGACAGACACACACACACACACACACACACACCACACACCACACACACACATGACTGCAGTCTCAGGCAACTGTAGTCACATTGTGAGCAGCAACACCAGTGCATGATGGGAGTGGTAACTGGGTGGGGGTAAGGGGGAAACTGAGGCAGGGAGGGGGAGGGATAGTAGGGTAGGTAGGAAGTATATCCTACATTCCCGTAGCCCTTCTGGCATCAACTTTCGTTTGTCATTGTCCTCACTCATCTAGCCTCCCTGTTCCCATTCCAGCACTACACAGTCTTTTTATTTCTCTCCTTTTCCTATACCCCCCTCCCCCCTGCCACCTCTTCCCTGTCCTCAATCTAACCTCCCGACTGCACATAGCTGCCCTACCCTCCACCTCGTCCCCGCATGCCCTCCCCTCCACCTCGTCCCCGCATGCCCTCCATCAGTACTGAACTTTCTGCCACCCCTACCCTGCTATCTCTCCCCCTTCCTGCCCCAGCCTCCTCCTTACCCCCACCTAGTCACCACTTAAATCATGCACTGGTGTGCCGCTGCTTGCATTGTGGCTACAGTCGCCTGAGACTGCAGTCATTGTGTGTGAGAGTTGTGTTTGCACGAATGTGTGTGTGTGTGTGTGTGTGTGTGTGTGTGTGCGCGCGCGCGCGCGTGCGTGCGTGTGTGTGTGTGTGTGTGTGTGTGTGTGTGTGTGTGTGTGTTGTCTATTTTTGATAAGGCCTTATGGGCCTAAAGCTTTATTTGTGACAGTCTTTTTGTTGTGCTTATCTGTGACTCAGCATCTCTTAGTGTATGGTGAGTGGCAACTTTCTTTTTCATAATATTGTTAATTAACAATAATGCTAATCGAGTATAAATATCCTGTAAACTGATTCATTCCATGTTATTTCAATAAAAGAATCATTCAAATGATCTATGGAACATGTAACTAACTAAGACCGATGTGCAGTGAAGAGCCGCCACAATATTGTTCAGCTGTGAGAGTGTCCTTGGTCGTCTCCTGTGGTCCTTGTGGAAGGTAAAGGTGTTGTGCCACATTTCTTATTTCGTTGCCAGTGGCTAAACAGAATCACCAAGAAGAATGCATACCTCTTACCAGAAGTTGATGACCTTTGATTGTCTGAAGGGACCAAAGTATCTCTCCACTACAGATATGACACTGGTTGCTTGCAAGTATACAGACCTGACTGAATAGGTGCCTTGTCATTCTTGCTCTTGTTCTAAAGTCCAGTTGTCAAGTGGTAGAAGCTCTAAGTGAACTTTAGATATCTCTACACACCAGCTTCAAAACATATTTTTGTTTTCTTCTCTTTTATTTACTTTTGATAATGATCACCTTTTTCATGTGTATTTAACTTCACACTTGTGACAAGACATATTAGTAAACTATATAAACTATGAGGAATCTAACTAAATTTAACAAGCGGCAGTAATTCATTATCCATACTCAGTAACTGTTCAGTTGGAAATTTACATAAGTTACTGTATATAAGGCTATCACTGAACTAACTTAATGATTGTTTAATATAGTGACTGTACTCAATTGTAGCTGTGTGCAGACTGCACTGTGGCTTTGTGCCCAGCAGGTATTTAAAGGTGCACGTGATACAGTAGAGTCCCATTAATCCGAACTAATTGGGACCGGATCTTTTTCGTTTTACCGATTTGTTCAGATTAGCTGGAATTACGGTGACGAGTTTCTAGAATGAAGTATTGCAAGCAGATAAGTAGGTACATCGTGGTAACAAATGGGAACAAGTGTGGGAACAATCGCTCGCTCTCACTCCCTGCCCTTGTTGTTGTGCATTGTTGAGACCTTTGTAGTGTCTGTGGTCAGTGCACTGCCAATTGCCTCGCAAAGCACTTGGTTATGTTAGTTATCGATTGCTGGCACGCATAACAGTTGTATTGCATTCGTTCATGCTTTGAAGCGGATAGACAATGGTGAGAATGTATCTAAACTGTCAACGGAACTGGGTGGTGGTAAAGCAACCATTTGTGATTGGAAAAAGAGCAGAGTGAAACTTTAACAGTCCTGCGCAACATCTTTGGGAAGAATACTAAAAATTCGGCAGACTTTGAAACAGTCCCAACATGATAAAGGAGATGAAGCTCTTTTCCTTTGGTTTACACAGGAAAGAGAAAGAAGAACTCCTTTGAGTGGAGCACTGGTTCAGGAGAAGGCTGTTTACCTGAACGAGTTAATGGATGGTGACTAGTCTTTTAGAGCAAGTACAGGTTGGTTGGGCAGATTCAAAAAATGTCATTGAATCCGTCAGCTAACAATTACTGGAGAGAAGCTTTCTCCTGACCATGATGCCGTGAAGGAATACTTGGGTGAGTTTGAAAAAATGTTAAAAGAGGGAAAGTATTCTGCCCAAAGAATTTATAATGCTGTTGAGACTGGCCGTAATTTTAGGGCATTGCCAACAAAAAGCCTGGCATCAAAAGCAGAAGACCATGCTCCTGGTTTTAAAATGTGCAAAGATTGTGTGATTATTAGTGTGCAGCAATGCTGCTGGTAATCAGAAGCTGCCTTTAATGCTGATTGGCAACTCTGCTAGGCCCAGAGCTTTTAAAAACTGCAAATGAAGTCCCTGCTTGTATATTATCACAACCAGAAAAAGCATGGATGGATGGATGGTAAGCTGTTCAAAGAATGGTTTCACAGCCACTTTGTTCCCTCTGTTCGACAGTTTTCTAAGGAAAATCATTTGTCTCCCCATGCAATCCTTTTGATTGATAGCGCACCATCTCACACCAGCACTGAGGATTTGTGTGATGGAGAAATTGTGGCAAAGTTTCTGCCGTTGAATGTAACACCACTTCTACAGCCAATGGACCAGGGCGTACTGCAAACATTAAAACTGATTTACAGAAAACAATTTTTAAGAATGCTGATTCAAGATGATAGCTTTCCTTTAGTGGACAAAATAAAAAACACCAATGTGAAGGATGTTGTTTATTGGGCCACTGAGGCATGGCAGAATATTTCAGGAAATACTCTGAGAAAATTGTGGAGAAAACTGTGGACATCTCTTGAATTTCAGGACAACCTAATTGTAAATGAAGAGGAAAATCTTCTACAAATGATACAGACAATCCCTGGATGTGAAGAAGCTAGTGAAGGAGACATAGATGAGTGAATGGCAGTGGGTGGGGCATGTATGAAGAACCTTGCTGACACTGATTTAGTTGCTGCTGTGACTCAAGACCAGGAAGAAATGGAGGAAGAAATGGACTGCTGTGATGGAAGTGATGACGAGCCTGAAAGCGTCAAAGGAGAGCTGGTGCCATACAGTGACACAGTAGAAGCCCTTGACCACGCGCTACGTTATTTGGAGCAACAGCCCACTGCTACACCTGCTGATTTGATGTTTATGAGATGGTGGCGCAAGTATGCGTTGTATAACAGACTATCTTTATTACACCAAAAAACAATGACTTGAGTTCATGTCATCTAAAAAGTAGGGATAAAATGTCTGCTGTATTTTAGTAAGTTTGTCAGCTTTTCTTTCATTGTTATGCATTGTTTAAGCTTAATGTTTTCTTGTCAGTTTCTCTAATACATGTTTACTGTACTGTGTAAATTAAAATAGTGTGTATGTACAGCATTTTACAGCACAGTTTTCCATACTTAGACTAACATTTTTCATGTTTGGATTAACCGAACATTCAGATTACCAGGGTTCGGATTAGTGGGACTCTGCTGTACTGAAATTGCAAATTTTTTGAATGCAAGTTTATTACACTTTCAAAAAAAAAAAATGAAAGCTGGAAAAGTAGAGAGTATGTATAAACATTAGAGAACAAAGTTATTGTGTTTAACTGTGGATTGTATAGTCTTCAATGGGACTTGATATATTTTATGTAGTGGAAGTTCAGATGTATACTTTTATCCCTGGGACTTAGAAAAGCTTGCCAAGAAATTTGTGAATACTCAGATTTTCCAGTTGAGGTATTTCATTAATTAAAATGTTACTCTATTAAAAGTATACGTCTTTGGAAGGAGAAAAATCAAGGCTGAAAGAGAGGGACACTGGATTTTTGAAAGAATTACATTCAAACATTCAGAAAACCAGCATTTTGGAATAGAGCTAACTTTTTAATTACATAGTTTTCATTAATAATGAGCTGTTTGGTAGAAAGAAACTAATAAGGACTTTCAGGTAGTTGATACCAATAAAAGAATTCTGGGTCTTGGCATTCCTTGATTGCTCAGGAAATACAGAAGGTGAAAATATCACAAACTTGACTTATATACTTAATTGTCCTTGGCATCAGATCCAATAGATTTCATTAATTGGCTTAGCTTTTTGTAGTAAACAGTCCACAGTGAATTTCTTTTATTTCCATTTCCTTGTTCATTGTAGGGTCAACTGTTCATATTTGCTCTATCACAGACTTATTATAAGTAACTGCCGTCTTATCTTGAGCGCTGTATTCCTTGCACATAATTTTCAACAAATGTGTGACACACACACACACACACACACACACACACACACACACAAACTCTTTAGAGCAGTGACATGTATCTGCTATTTAGAATTCATTGTACACACACACACACACACACTGCATTGAATGAACAGCTGACTCAAACCCATTTCACTTGCCAGATTTGTCACGATCTCCTGTCGATACGCTACAATCTGTTTGTGCAAGTGTGAGTTGTGCCTTCAGATTTGAGCCTGCTCAAATCCCCAACTCCAACTTACAGGTTTTGCACATCTTACATCAGTGCAAATCTTCTGTCCAAACACTACAGTCTGTCTGTGCACATGTCCATAGACATTTGCATGGACAGATTGTTGCATGTGGACCAGACTTACATTATACACAGCTGCTATTTTTCTCCTCGTATTTTATACTAAGAGTTGAATAACTTGACTGATTTATAGAACACTATCAGCAGTCAGGATACTAGAAATGTTATACCCTGTTTAAAATTTATATCCCTGGCCCAAATATTATGATAAATTGTGGAAGGAGTGATTAATAATGTACCCTTCTACTGCATTTTTTAATATCTTAGTATCTCCATTTTCCTGCCTGCTGTCTGCCCACTAGGCAGGAAGCTGGAAAATCTCATATATTAAAAAGTAAAATAGAGAGAACGGAAGTTTTTGGAGATATGTCAACAATACATTTATGGTATGGCCATACGGGAGGGATGCTCTCAATCGTTTCCTAGCTCATTTCAATTATCTGCATGTCAATATTAGGTTTATGGTGCAAGTAGAAAAGGATGGGAAACTTCCATTCCTAGAAGTCTTGGTTTACAGGAGGGATGATGAGACGGTAGGACAAGGTGTTTATCATAAGCCCACACATACAGACTGATATCATCATGTATCAAGTTGTCATCCATTGTACCAACGCCAAGAGGTCCAGTGTACATTGGAAAGAAGTGCTTATGCCATCTCAGATGCAGATAGTTTGACACAAGAACTGGATCATTTAAAAGCAGTGTTCCAGCAGAATGGTTATACTGACATTCAGATCCATCATGCTGTACAGATTGGACTCCCACAGGAACCGAGAAAAGATACAAGGAAATTGGTGGTGTTCCTACCTGTCGCGGGAAGCATAGCTTCAAAAATAAGAAGAATTTTAAAGAGGTTCAATAGTAAAAGTGTATTCCATCCACCAGCTAATACTAGAGCACTGCTTGGCTCAGTAAAGGATGATTTGTGCCTGAGAAAGCCTGGTGTCTACAAAATTCCCTGCCATTGTGGGGAAGCCTATATTGGACAAACGATTCGTCCGAAAGAACAGACACAACTCAAGAGACAAAGGGGAGGAAAGGGAAGGGATTACTGATGTCAGCTGCATCAGGACATTACACAGAATCTGCAGTGATGAGTGAAAATGTGTACTGCACCAGGATATGTGCCTGGGATGTACTGCTTACTAGGCAACTGCGGACATGTCTGAAAGAACAGACAACGCGCATTCATGTAATTGATTTGCGTAGATGGACAATGGATCCACCTTCTATAGTGCAGATGTGCAAGTACATCCAACCTTCTGCAGAAATGTCAGACTAGCGAGAATGGAGGAAATGGAGGAGGACTGCAGATAGGTGGCATTCAGTGGGAATGTGCATTGGCTGTGAGGTGTTCTGATATAGTCCACACAGTTGCGGTAATACTATGTCCCAGATGGTGGAGTGGTTAACGCTCCTGCCTATTAAGCAGCAGATCACTGGTTCGAATCCCTTGTCCTTCCATTTTTCTCCATAGGTATCAGAACGCCATTCTTTTTTTGATGAGGCTTATGACGTTTTGACAAAAAATACTAACTGAATGTTCTTTAAGATCCATGGCTTTGTCACAGCTGCCGTATTTTGTACTACTAGTAGCTTTTTCAACTGTAACTATATTTTTTCTGTAGCTGTGCCTCTCAGTTGAGATTACTCTAAATGGGAATAAGGAACACTTTGGAAATCACTAGAATATGATGAATACTGCATTGAATAGACTGGTTGCTTTTGGCAAGTGATTGTGTAAGTAGCCATTTACCAGAAGCATTCAGATGCAGTCTGTGCCTTGTATGATGTGAGTGAGTGCTCAGTCACTCCTCATGTGTGAATATGCAGTGCTGCCTTGTGAATTTCTCCATATTACGTCTCAACACATTTCACAGAATGTTTCTTACAAGGGTTATCATACCGCTCAGAGAGTGATATAACCTTCACACACACTAGTGTGAGGAGTAGCCTCAGTAATGTGTTCAATGGCATTGTCAGTGTCAGTTGTATAGCTGAGGCTGCAACTTAAATTGTTCACTGCACATCGTACTACATGGTGAGACAGTCAGATGGGAAGATTGCAAAAAATTGACGGAAACTGGAGATTTAAACAGTTTCTTTTTCCTTGAATCTAGTGTACATGAGTGGAAATTAGTATTTCACCTTAAAAACCTCTTTTTTCTCCTCCATGTGGCGTCCTTTGTTTCACACACATTTTCAGAGTCTGAGAGTGAATCTGCTGATGAGACACTGCATGGACTCTCCAGCAGAATATTTTTTATTTCGTGGTGAAACCTCTCCTTCAAATAATGTCTGGTTCTTGGGTGGTTTTCTTGGAAAACTATGGAATTAAGGTAACCCCAAATTAAAAAGTCTGGACTCAGTAAGTCTGGTGAATGTGGAAGCCACAAAATATTGCCATTTCTACTGATGAAACAACCAGAAAATGTGAGTCTAAGCAAATCTGTTGACACTGCAGCAAATCCATTGACATTGCAGCAGTATAGCTAGTTGCAGCATCATGCTGGAAAACTGTTTATTGATGGGGATTGGAAGATGGCACAGCAGCCTGTGGGGGTAAATTGAACTTGCAATGGAAAGTGCATTGAGCTCCAACAAAACTGTCTGAGTTTTGTAATAGATCTTTACAACAACACATTGTCAGGTATCTCTCAAAGCCTAAATCTGTGGACCAGTTCTGATATTCCTGTCACATGACTAGTACCCAGCAGGAATCCTGTCGTGGTCTTCTTAACAATTTATTTCCTTGCTTTTTTGTGCACAGTCAGACTGATTATGAACTTGTTGGATTGTCTACGTGCTTTTGTTCATAGTCTGTGAGGCTCTGAAGCTGTTGGAGGTGACTTGGCTGAAGCTATCAGATTTGCATCATCTTTTGTGTCTTTCCACTAATTTGGAAGGCTTCACTATAATACAGTTTCCTGACTTAGCTTAGAATTACTACAGCAAACAGTTCGTTGGCAGTTTACACACTTTTCCATTTTAAACAGTAAAATTTTGCCTTGGGTATTTGGTTAACCATCTTTATTCAGACTAAATAATTTTTATAAAATAGCTCATAAATAAGACTTATTCAGTGACTACTCTGTTACATGTTTTAAATCTAGTTTTTAAGATTAAATACGTCTAATAATGAAATTTTCTTATGAGAGAAAATGAAAGTTATTGATGTAAGATAATTTTTCTATGACAGCGAATTAAGTTAATTAAGTTTATGTCCTCAGTCAAAATAATATGTAATTTAATTAAAATTATTGTAATATTGTACCTATAGTTATATTGTAATGTTATGTACTCACTGTTGTGATCAGCTGATTGGCAATGCCAGATCCTGACATTCTTTGTACAGTTAATGAAAAGCAAATAGAGTCCAGACAAAACTACCACATGAATGCAAATAAAGACATTTTCAAATTTTGAAAGGATTATAATCCACATTACTGAAACTTTTCATACGGTCCAGTTTCCTGTAATTCATTGATTAGTTAATGGTTTGCTGAATATCTTATTTTCCAGCTCTGACTCACCAGGTTAGCCAAGAGCGCTAATGTGTTGCTTCCTAGACTCGGGTAGGCATGCCAGCCCTGGATCGAATCCACCTGGCAGATTAAAGGTGAGGGCCGGTGTGCCGGCCAGCCTGGATGTGGTTTTTAGGCAGTTTTCCACATCTCACTAGGTGAATACCTGGCTGGTCCCCACTTCCTGTCTCAGTTACACATCTCGCAGACATTTGAAAACATTTGCACTATTTCATGGATTACACTGGACACGGACAGCTGGGGTCACTAACTCCATCCCAGGGGGGAGGGGGGTTGCATCCGGGAAGGGCATCCAGCCACCCTCTGACACTAACAGAGCCACACTCCATAGTAACAACGCCAACCACGTGTTGGAGTCGAACAAAGGCCCAAAGAAAATAATGATGATGATTATGTTCCAGCTCCCAACAACATTCATTACCTTTTATATTATTCTTTTTTTCTGTATGGTATTCCCATAAATTTTTTTGTAGATACATCCCGTCCTCCAAAACATGGAGAAGTGAATGGAAAAGACTATTTCTTTGTAACTCGGGAAAAAATGGAGGAAGACATAGAAGCAAGCAAATTTATTGAATTTGGAGAATACAAAGGAAATTTATACGGGACATCAGCTGAAAGTGTGAAGTCATTGGTTAATGCTGGATATGTTTGCATACTAAATCCCCATTATCAAGTAAGTTTCTTTCATTATCATAGTCATGTCAGATAAACATTTACTTTGTCTTATGATGTATCTTCATTCAAATCTACATTAAAAATTTTCTGTAGGCATTGAAGATGTTAAGAACACCTCAGTTGAAACCTTATATAATCTACATTAAACCACCAACTTTTGATATTTTGAAGGAAACAAGAAATGCTGCATATGCACGTTCAACATTTGATGAGACAAATTCCAGGGGATTCACCGTAAGTCATAATATTTGCTATCATTTGCTGGGCAACTGTTATTGGATTAAGTTCAGCTTCAAAAATTAGATGCATGTGTTAGACAAATACTACATAATATAACTTCCTAGAGTAAATATAAATTACAGTGTTATCAAATATTGAATAATAATTCGCTCTTCCTTCCCCTTGTATCACAGGATGAAGAATTTCATGAAATACTCCACAGCAGTGAACGAATTGAATTTCTTTACAGTCATTTATTTGATGAAGTAATTGTGAATGCAGATCTTTCAGTGGCATTTGAGCAGTTAGTTAGAGTTGCCAGTAAAGTGGAAACAGAACCACTATGGGTTCCCGCATCATGGGTGCAGTGAAGAGATTTTGCAGTTTGCTTTGTTTGTCAATAAATGGTAAGTTAACCAGTAGTAAAATATTGCACTTAAATAACTGGAAAATTCATATGTGAAGCTCAAATACATATCAGCTTTTTATGCAAATTGTATTTACTAGATTGAATGGGTAGGTAATAAGATTTCATTTAGACTCATACTTCATAATCAGTGCTTGTTTCTAACTGCCTGCTGCCACCCACCTTCCATATGTTATGAGTGCTGGCATTGCAACTGCAACTGTGTTTTCAGCAGGAGACATAGTCATATAACCCAGCTAAGGTCACGTAGTTCCAAGGATAATATACTGCAAAGATATACCAACTTACATGCATACACTTCTCAGCTTTTGGCAAGATCAATATGTAGTATCAAGGGAGTCCTCTTGGACCCCCTAGTATGCTGTGGCATAGACTGCATTAGTATTTCAACTCAAATTCTTACATTTATTACATCACATGTGGATACTTGTATTGTTTCACGTAATATACAATAAAGTGAGGCATAGCCAGAGCCCTCATGTAGATTTTGACATTTTGGACTCTTGCTTTCATTTAGGGGAATCAATATGTACCATAACCTCCAAGCTGTACTGTACGCCGTGTGTGCAGATGGCATCCTGCCATTTACAAGACAGTAGTGGACATCGAAATAGACTGTAATATGAATGGTGACACTGTTAAAATCATTGACGTTCTGCATGGGGAGATTGTATTTCACAGTGGACAATTTGATATTGTTTTAACTGACGTTCAAGTTGTTTGTGGGCAAGCCTGGTTAATTATTGCTATAGTCTGTTTTCATTCACACTGAATGCATTGTATGCTCTTTTAAGTATTAAGTTGCTGCATAAGCTCATAGTATTTTTTCATAAGTTTAATAAACACAAAAGATGCTTGTAACAGAGACTTTAGTCATCAATAATTTATTCTCCTTCACTATTTACAACAGTCTATCAATGCTGGGGTAATTTTTCAATTCTGTGACTGTAGAAATCACTTGATTTTGAGGCAAATAACTCATCAGGCCATGTTCAGAGTGCATTTTCATCCAGAAAGAAAATTCCTTGAAGGATGATCGATAGAGAGTGGAAAAGGTGGAAATCTGAAGGCGCAATATCAGATGAATAAGGTGGGTGTGGAATGACTTCCCTACCCAACTACTCTGAAATGTTTTTTGTCAGTCTTGCAGAATGTTGGCTGGTGTTATTGTGGACTAGTATCACTTCATGCAGTCTTCCTGGTTGTTGTTCTTGGACTGATCTGCAAGATGTCTCAATTGTTGACAATAAATGCCAGCAGTGATGGTTACACTTCATATTTACATACATCAATCCTTGCTTCATAGATCATGAATACGACATTTCTTAATGATGTGGAATGTGTCACTTTAATGTGTTTTCTTTACACAAAATATCTAATTAATTAATTAATTTCTTTTACAGTTACTACTTCCTATTTAAGAATTCATCCATTGATTAGAAGGAGTTGTCATTCAGAAATTCTTTTTATTGGCTTTTAAATGTTGTTTGACTATCTGTCAAACTCTTAATACGATTTGGCAAATGACCAAAGATTTTTGTGGCAGCATAATTCACCCCTTTCTGTGCCAAAGTGAGATTTAATCCAGAGTAGTGAATATAATCTTTTCTTCTAGTGTTGTAGTTATGCACTTTGCTGTTATTTTTGAATTGGGAAGGGTTATTAATGACAAATTTCATACGTGAATATATGTATTGCGAAGGTACTGTGAATATCCTGAGTTACTTAAATAAATGTCGGCTTCCTTAAATAAATGTCTGCAAGGTGATCTTGGGTGGGCTCCAGCTATTATTCTGATTACATGCTTTTGTGCAATGAATACTTTCTCTCTTAATGATGAATTGCTCCATAATATTATGCCATATGAAAGCAGTGAATGAAAATAGGCATAGTAGGCTAATTTACTGATATGTTTGTCACCAAAATTTGCAATAACCCTAACAGCATAAGTAACTGAACCTAACCGTTTCAGCAGATCATTGATACGTTTCTTCCAATTCAATTTCTCATCAATGCACGCACCCAGAAATTTTGAGTGTTCTACCTTAGCAACAGACTTCTGTTCATAGTCTATATTTATCAATGGTGTTATGCCATTTACTGTACAGAATTGTATAAACTGTGTTTTCTCAAAATTTAGTCAGAGTCCATTTGCAGAGAACCATTTAATAATTTTCTGAAGGACATTACTTGCGATTTCCTCATCTGATTCTTGCTTCTTGGGTGTGATTACTATACTTGTATCATCAGCAAAAAGAACTAACTTTGCATCTTCATGAATATAAAGTGGCAAGTTGTCAATATACACTCCTGGAAATTGAAATAAGAACACCGTGAATACATTGTCCCAGGAAGGGGAAACTTTATTGACACATTCCTGGGGTCAGATACATCACATGATCACACTGACAGAACCACAGGCACATAGACACAGGCAACAGAGCATGCACAATGTCGGCACTAGTACAGTGTATATCCACCTTTCGCAGCAATGCAGGCTGCTATTCTCCCATGGAGACGATCGTAGAGATGCTGGATGTAGTCCTGTGGAACGGCTTGCCATGCCATTTCCACCTGGCGCCTCAGTTGGACCAGCGTTCGTGCTGGACGTGCAGACCGCGTGAGACGACGCTTCATCCAGTCCCAAACATGCTCAATGGGGGACAGATCCGGAGATCTTGCTGGCCAGGTTAGTTGACTTACACCTTCTAGAGCACGTTGGGTGGCACGGGATACATGCGGACGTGCATTGTCCTGTTGGAACAGCAAGTTCCCTTGCCGGTCTAGGAATGGTAGAACGATGGGTTCGATGACGGTTTGGATGTACCGTGCACTATTCAGTGTCCCCTCGACGATCACCAGTGGTGTACGGCCAGTGTAGGAGATCGCTCCCCACACCATGATGCCGGGTATTGGCCCTGTGTGCCTCGGTCGTATGCAGTCCTGATTGTGGCGCTCACCTGCACGGCGCCAAACACGCATACGACCATCATTGGCACCAAGGCAGAAGCGACTCTCATCGCTGAAGATGACACGTCTCCATTCGTCCCTCCATTCACGCCTGTCGCGACACCACTGGAGGCGGGCTGCACGATGTTGGGGCGTGAGCGGAAGACGGCCTAACGGTGTGCGTGACCGTAGCCCAGCTTCATGGAGACGGTTGCGAATGGTCCTCGCCGATACCCCAGGAGCAACAGTGTCCTTAATTTGCTGGGAAGTGGCGGTGCGGTCCCCTACGGCACTGCGTAGGATCCTACGGTCTTGGTGTGCATCCGTGTGTCGCTGCGGTCCGGTCCCAGGTCGACGGGCACGTGCACCTTCCGCCGACCACTGGCGACAACATCGATGTACTGTGGAGACCTCACGCCCCACGTGTTGAGCAATTCGGCGGTACGTCCACCCGGCCTCCCGCATGCCCACTATACGCCCTCGCTCAAAGTCCGTCAACTGCACATACGGTTCACGTCCACGCTGTCGCGGCATGCTACCAGTGTTAAAGACTGCGATGGAGCTCCGTATGCCACGGCAAACTGGCTGACACTGACGGCGGCGGTGCACAAATGCTGCGCAGCTAGCACCATTCGACGGCCAACACCGCGGTTCCTGGTGTGTCCGCTGTGCCGTGCGTGTGATCATTGCTTGTACAGCCCTCTCGCAGTGTCCGGAGCAAGTATGGTGGGTCTGACACACCGGTGTCAATGTGTTCTTTTTTCCATTTCCAGGAGTGTATATCAAGAACAATAAGGGACCCAAGACTGAACCCTGTGGGACACTATTCTTGATACCTCCCCAGATAGAGGACTCTGTTGGTTTTTGTAGACTATCTGTACTGTTAATTTCAACCTTCTGCATTCTTCCAGTTAAGTACGAATTAAACCACTTGTGCACTGTCCCACTCGTACCACAATACTTTAGCTTATCTAGAAGAATTTGATGATTCACACAATCAAAAGCCTTTGAGAGATCACAAAATATCCCATTGGGTGATGTTTGGTTATTCATTGCATTTAATATTTGATCAGTGAAAGCATATATAGCATTTTCTGTTGAAAAGCCTTTCTGAAAACCAAATTGACATTTTGTTATTACTTACAAATATGTGATGCTACTCTTGAATACATTACTTTTTCAAGAATTTTGGATAAAGCTGTCAGAAGTGAGACTGGGCGGTAGTTGTTAGCTTCAGATCTATCCCCTTTTTTATGCAATGGTTTAATAATTGCATATTTCAGTCTATCTGGAAAAATTCCCTGTTTCAGTGAGCTACTACGTATGTGGCTGAGAATCCTACTTATTTGTTGGGAACAAGCTTTTAGTACTCTGTTGGAAATGCCATCAATTCCATGTGAGGTTTTACTTTTGAGATAATTTATTATTTTCCTAATTTCAGTAGGAGAGATGGGTTGAATTTCAATTTTATCAAATTGCGTAGGTACTGCTTCTTCCATATACTGTCTTGCATTTTCTAATGAATAGCTGGAACCTATTTTCTCTACAAGATTTAAAAATGATTATTAAAAATGTTTTCTACTTCTGACTTCTTGTCAACAAACTTTTCATTGTGTTTGATAGAAATACAGTCTACCTGTGCTCTCAGTTGCCCTGTTTCCCTTTTCACAATATTCCAAATTGTTTTAATTTTATTATCAGATGTGCGAATCTCAGACATAACGCACATACTTCTGGACTTTTTAATAACTTTTTTTAATACAGTGCAGTAGTTTTTATAATGCTTCATTGTTTTGGGATCACTACTCCTCCTAGCTATAAGATACATTTCCCTTTTCTGTTTACAAGATATTTTTATCCCTTTAGTAAGCCATGTATTTTTACATGGTTTCTTACAATTATATTTCATTGTTTTCTTAGGGAAACTGTTTTCTAATATACTCACAAAGGTATCATGAAATAGGTTAAATTTTAAATTAGCATCATGTTCCCTGTACACCTCATCCCAATCTAACTGTTGCAAGCTTTCCCTAAAATTTTGAAGTGTTAAATTGTTAATGGAGTACTGTTTTGCATTACTGTATACAACTATATCATATACTGTAATTAACTGTGCATCATGATCAGACAGACTGTTCTTAACAGGAAAAGTTTTTATATGATTAAATTTATCTTGGTCTGTGAGAACGGTATCTATCAGTGTGCTACTTTAGTGTGCTGCTTTCCTGTACCACCCGAGTAGGAAAATTAATAACTGATATCAAATTGAAAGAACCAAGTAATACTTCAAGGTCAAGCTTTCTATCTGACTCTTTCAGAAAATCTACATTGAAATCCCCACAAACAATATTTTGATTTCCTTTGTCGAACAGGTAGCACAACAACGAATCCAAGTTTTTCAAAAATAGTTGAAAATTTCCCAATGGGGACCTATACATGGCTACAATTATAAAAGTGCTTTTATTTAGTTTAAGCTCACTTGCACATGCTTTTATGTGTTGCTCTATGCAAATTTTTTTATTTCCACATTTTTCAGAGTATGACTGATTTTAACATATATGGCAACTCCTCCTCTCTCCATAGTGTCTCTACTGCTGAAAGCTTATATCCACCTACATTTACCATTTCCATACCTGCGACTATATGAAGACAGGCATAGTACATCTACTCCACCCTCAGTTTCTAAATCTTCTATACAAACAAGAAGCTCATCTACTTTGTTTTTTAATCCCCTGATATTCTGATGCAATATATTAACATTATTTGTTACTGTGCTTTTATGTGAATTTTGTGACATACTAACATTATTTTTTTCTGTACTGTTATGAGAATCTTGTGATATTTTCACATCTCTAGTACCTTCAGGAAATCAATTCATAGTACATGGTATCGCTGTTCCACCAGATGCTTAATATTATCTGTCAAGGATGTGCACAGGTCTTTGTTAGGAGTTGCTATTTTGTTTGGGCTCAACCATTACGCTCTTTTCCTTATGTTAACATAAAGACACCATGTCTCGTCGCCAGTTATGATACAGGACAGGAATGGTCAGTGTTGTTCATGCATGAGACAATTGGTGATGAGAAAGCAGAGATGCACATATGGCAACCTGCTTATTTTTGGATTTAGCTTAGAGCATGTGGTACCCATACAACTGATTCTTGAACCTCCCCTGCTACATATAAATGCTGCACGTCTGTGGTATGGTGACAGTTCATCACATTTGCCAGTTGTTGCATTCACTGTCATGGACCATTGTGAATTAATATGTGTAAACAATCGTCATCAAACCCCGAAAGTCTTCCTGAATGTGGAGAGTCACTAATGTCAAAACAATCCTCCTTAAAACGAGGAAACCATTTTCTGTTGTGCTCCGTCCAGTGGCATTTTCCCCACACATGATGCAAATGTTTTTGGCTGCCTCCACTGCTATCACCCCTCAGTTGAACTTAAATAGAAGAATATGTCAGAAAAGTTCCAGTTTCTCCACTTGTCACTCCCCTATCTCCAGGTGACAAAATACAAACATGTGAACTCAAATAGCAACAGTGAACTACAAATAAAAAATAACAGTCAATAAATAAACCTATAGCAACCAAAATATCAAAATGCAATACAAAAACACAGAAAATTTATGCCCTGACATAATACACTCCTGGAAATTGAAATAAGAACACCATGAATTCATTGTCCCAGGAAGGGGAAACTTTATTGACACATTCCTGGGGTCAGATACATCACATGATCACACTGACAGAACCACAGGCACATAGACACAGGCAACAGAGCATGCACACTGTCGGCACTAGTACAGTGTATATCCACCTTTCGCAGCAATGCAGGCTGCTATTCTCCCATGGAGACGATCGTAGAGATGCTGGATGTAGTCCTGTGGAACGGCTTGCCATGCCATTTCCACCTGGCGCCTCAGTTGGACCAGCGTTCGTGCTGGACGTGCAGACCGCGTGAGACGACGCTTCATCCAGTCCCAAACATGCTCAATGGGGGACAGATCTGGAGATCTTGCTGGCCAGGGTAGTTGACTTACACCTTCTAGAGCACGTTGGGTGGCACGGGATACATGCGGACGTGCATTGTCCTGTTGGAACAGCAAGTTCCCTTGCCGGTCTAGGAATGGTAGAACGATGGGTTCGATGACGGTTTGGATGTACCGTGCACTATTCAGTGTCCCCTCGACGATCACCAGTGGTGTACGGCCAGTGTAGGAGATCGCTCCCCACACCATGATGCCGGGTATTGGCCCTGTGTGCCTCGGTCGTATGCAGTCCTGATTGTGGCGCTCACCTGCACGGCGCCAAACACGCATACGACCATCATTGGCACCAAGGCAGAAGCGACTCTCATCGCTGAAGATGACACGTCTCCATTCGTCCCTCCATTCACGCCTGTCGCGACACCACTGGAGGCGGGCTGCACGATGTTGAGGCGTGAGCGGAAGACGGCCTAACGGTGTGCGTGACCGTAGCCCAGCTTCATGGAGACGGTTGCGAATGGTCCTCGCCGATACCCCAGGAGCAACAGTGTCCCTAATTTGCTGGGAAGTGGCGGTGCGGTCCCCTACGGCACTGCGTAGGATCCTACGGTCTTGGCGTGCATCCGTTCCTGGTGTGTCCGCTGTGCCATGCATGTGATCATTGCTTGTACAGCCCTTTCGCAATGTCCGGAGCAAGTATGGTGGGTCTGACACACCGGTTTCAATGTGTTCTTTTTTCCATTTCCAGGAGTGTGTATGAGTCATTAAACCACAAATGTTTATTATAAGTCCATTCATAGTAATTAAATCATAATATAATATCTATTTCACAGTCTGTATTTTCTTTTCTTGAACTGACAGCTAGTTTCTGTGCTGCACAAGATGTGGTGTGCTGCATGGGTGCTTCCTTGTGATAGTTCTTGAACCTTATTAAGCAAGGCAAATTTTTAGTCTTTGACTCCTGTTTGGCTGTTTATTAAGTGTCACATCAAACTTGTTTGAAATGTGGGTAGATTCATGCAATAGGAAGATTACATTCAGCATGTTTTCTCTTCCGTTATCCTGAATTCAGCATGCATTGGTGAGTTTAGGAGGGATGAATGCACTGTGTTTAATGTGTCTGAATAATATTTTAGCTACCAGTTTCACAAAATGAGTGATTGTGATGTTATAGTAAGTGTTTTTGATAAATCTTTCTAATGATGGCCATTCAGTGAAAGGCCATTCAGTGAAAAGTTAGAACTTATTAAAAATTGTTGCCCTTTTCCCTGTCTCAGCAATTTAAAGACAGAGAACAAATCAGGAAACTTCATACAAACATTTAATCCTAATACTTACTACAAAACAATCTTGTTATGCAGCAGTGAACCATTGTGTAAACTCTTCTGTTGTCCATGTTTTTTGCTCAGAATGGACAAATCTCCTGGGAACAGTGCCAATTGTGGTTACTCTGGCCTTAATAATCTGCACACTGCAATTTCAAGGCTTGAAAAATCAGAATCTCATAGCCATGCATGTATAGCCCTGGGCACATTTACTAAAAGTAAGATTGATTTGCAATTATATGAACAGAAATGTACAAGCATTTTAAAGCACAATGAAGCAGTGAAACAGAACCGGGGAATACTTAAGAGATTGAAAGCAGCCACCTGCTTTTTAGGCAATAAGAATGATCATTTCCAGGGCGCAGGGATAGCTGCAAGTCCAACAATGAAGAAAGTTATGTGAAATTAATTCATTATTCATTTTTTGGCTGAGTTTGATGACAATTTGAGAATTCACTTATAGGCAGCCTTGCTGTTCACTGTATTATCCCCTCTCATTCTAAATGATTTTATTAAGTGCTTACAAGTGTTATGCTCTCCAAAATAAAAACTCATATGAAAGAAGTGGCAATTGTTGCTATTTTACTAGATATCACAAATCTTTTGCAGTTACCAACTGTATGGAGGGACAGATTTATGAAAGATTTGCAGGGTGTAGTGATGTTAATGGTGATTGAACAACAGAGGCCAAGAAATGGTTACAGCAGACCATCTTGAAGAATTTCAGTGCAAAAATAAGTTGGTCATGCCGACGTATGTTGAGTAGCCATCATTGCGATACATTGAAACAATGTGTGAACACAAGTTAGAGAAGTAATTGCACATGCCACATTTGTGCATTGTTACGCCCACAAGTTGAATTTGGTTTTATCACAGGCAGTATCAAGTGTGAGTGCAGATAGAGTGCTTTTTGCTAATTTTAGTGGTTTTATTACATTTTCTGTTGACTGCTCAAAAAGAACAAACTTATTAGATACAACAGTGAAGAAGAGATTTCCAAAACTGGCACCAACAGGATGTAGTTATACAATTCACTTGGTACAAACTGTATCAGATCATAGAGTTGAACTTCAAGATTTGTATGAGTACATTTTCAAAATCCTCTAAATTGGGACACAGCTGATATTAATGAAGCATATGGATTTCTCATGCTGCTACGATTTAACTTCCTCTTGTGTCTATTTGAATAATTTCACTGGTAGACATTGCATTTAACACTGTGCATTTAAACTCCTTAAGCATTATATTTTGCAGCAAGGAAATGAAAGACTTGAAAAAAATGCTGTGAACTAAGAGATACAATGGCTTCTAGAAAATATGGTGCAAGGCTGAAAGCATATGTGATACTCCAAGGAATAGAAGAAATGAAAACTGTACAGAAACACCTGTATAGGATGACTACAGGAGAATGCAGCTGAACATCTGATTTGATTCTCTGCCTGACTTAAATTTTATTGAAATCCTTAGCTCAAAGAGGTTCTCAAGCTTTCCAGATGTTTCCGGAGGAGGCGTTAAAAAAATTAAAGGCAGTATGTGGGAAGCTTTTTGATATTGTTAGGTAAATGTCTGAATTTAATGCTATGACATCACAACATCTTGAAGCCAGGTCTTTGAAGGAAATACAAAGTTTTGTGTATCAAAATGAACTTCACGCTGGACTTCCAGAACTCTCTAAACTCTCTAAACTGATGTTAACCATACCACCTACATCATCAGCAGAGTGATAGTTTTCTGCCCTTAAAAAAAAGGCCTTCATTAGGAATATGCAAGGACAAACTCATTTGTCAGTTATCTCCATCATATCTCCAGGAGAGAACTTTTGGTCCAGATAAAAGTTCAAAACTCATTTTTTGGCAACATTACTGAGGGATTTTGCAAGAAGAACCACAGAGTAGCGTCCACTGCCAACCATGGTGAGTGAACACTGTCACATATACATGCAACTGGGAAGTTTCATGTTGCATGCTGTACCAAAATTTTCAGATTACACCACTGATTGATACAAACTGTGGCTCAAGGTGGTTTCAGTTTATGTAAATATCAATTTACTAAAGCGTTATACAGCAAAAACGTATGAAATGAACTTACAAAACATGGAACAGTATACACAGCAGAGCATACACCCCAATATATGTATATCGCTTGTGGTAAGAATACAGTCAGGCATAAAGTTATCTTCCAACACCACTACCAGAATTAGTGCTGCCTGGAGCTTGTGGTCTAAAGTCGTCAATCAGTTGATAATGCCATATGCCATAACTTCACTGGGCCTTTGTAGTCATTGCTGCAGGCATAAATATGTTGTAGTATTAATTCATGTCAGTCAGTATTCTTTCAAACAAAATGGTGCTTGATATCATTGTACATGTTGTGTCAGAAACACTCCATTGTCATAACAAAAGCATTTAAGAACGTATTCTTCAAAAAACGAGAAATATCTCTTGTTAATCCTTGCAGCCACAATGCTTCTTGGCAGGCAGTAGTCAGTGTCATACACACCATTTCATTTTCCAGGAAATCACTGCTCTATGTGGTTTAAACAGAAACCCTGTTGTGGATTTTTTATTTTCAGTTTCTCTCACACATTGTGCATCACAATATCAAACAGTGTGGTGGCCTTCTTCTTTACAGAACTGCAGTTTCATGTCATCAGTTGCATTGAAATAACCTAGAACACTCTTCACTGCTGACCACTGAGACATACCAGGATTATTGCTAAAGAATGTTTTCAGATAAATGGCATATGCAAGGTCTGGTCTGGTTGCATTGTTAACTGTAACTAATGAGACTACCAGTGGCTTCTCAGTAAGTGATCTTTATTACTTATTTGTGCTGTGTTTGAGGGCTCATTTCATATCTGGGGACTTAATTTTTATTCAGGGGTTGTTGAAACTGGATTGCAGTCATTTGTATTTTACTTATCCAAAATCTGATTATCATCATGATTTTTGATGAATTGCTAACTGTGCCTACAAGAGATCGCCACCAGCTTCTCAGCAAATTATATTCCTATTTTTTCTTCCTCTATACTTTATTCTTTGTCTTCCTCTATTTTAGGACTTATTGGTGAAGACTTAGTGTTTATCTAGGAGTGTTGAGAGTGGACTGCAGTAGTTCATATTTTACCTTATCCAAAAATTTGATTCACCTAATGAATTTGCTTAATCCATACAAGACCTTGTTTCATATCTCTTGTCGTGCAAATTTTTAAAAAAGTTAGATAGTTCTCCTAGGTCCTTGAGTTTGAATTTTTCTTTCAGCTCTCTCTCTCTCTCTCTCTCTCTCCCTCTCCCTCTCCCCCCCTCCCTCCCCCACTCTCCCTCCCTCTCCCTCTCCCCTCCCCTCCCTTCCCCTCCTCTCCTCCTCCTCCTCCTCCTCCTCCTCCTCTTCCACCCCCCTTTCTCACTGTCTTAAGTAGTCTCCAGTTGTAAATTATTGCTAAAAATCGTAATGTCCAATTTAATGTTTCACCAATGGCTTCCTTGTTTTGAACAATAAAGTGGCTCTTTTTAGTGTATATATCCCTGTGTCTTTAACTGTTTTGGTAACTAACCAATTTCTGTAATTTTTACATAAATTTCCCTGTCTAAGTCAACTCAAAGAAATGCAGTAACTAAATCTGAATCATACTTTGCAGCAAGTATCAGCTTATATCTGAGTCAGTTGTACTTAATCGAACCTTTCTTTTGTGTACAGACTCACAAGAAAGCACCTTTTACAGCATATAAAGAGCTCTAGTAAATCTTTCTTTGTTACAAGGAGACCATATGGGAATTGGATTTTTGTAATTACTTATACTTATTGTACTTAAAGCTAAAAACTCAAAAATTCTCAAGAAAATTAAATTTGAAGTTTTCTGAGTGTCTTTAATTCAGTAAAAGTAAGACAGTTTTTCCATGTGGGTCTCCAGGGTTTGATTCCTGAGCATTGCAAATTTTAAACAAAGATATGTGTGCTGTGCACATTCTTTGAAGCATGAAATACATAAAAATGAAAAAATAATAATTTCTAATGTTTTTAAACAGTCTTTTGTAAAAGATCAACAATTATGAATTTATATTTGCAATAAAAACTGTAATTTAGTGTGCAATATGTAAGTAGAGAAAAGATGATGAGTATTTTTCATAAGAATGGCAATTAGATATGGATTAATTAGCATATATTTCATGAATTACACACATCAAAAAAAGTTTTGCATCACTCTGGTTCCCAGAACTCTGAGGATAGACATTGACTGTGGATATTGTATCACAGATGCAGTCCCTCTGACTGTTCAGAGATGTCACTAAACCTGCCCAATGATGTAAGCAACCTTGCACGAGCAGTGTCTGTTAGATGAAGGGGGTCTGACAGACAATCAGCTCTAGTAATTCCACCAGGAAGGAGGTACACGGCTCATGTTGTTTCTAGTTCAACCATGCCTAGACGGTTAATACTGCGGTTGGATCACATCCACATTGGTACTTTGTGCCAGGTAGGGCTCTCAACAAGGGAAGTGTCCAGGCGTCTCAGAGTGAACCAAAGCGATGTTATTTGGACATGGAGGAGATACAGAGTGAGACAGGAACTGTTGATGACATGCCTCGCTCAGGTTGCCCAATGGCTACTAATGCAGTGGGTGACCGCTACCTACGGATTATGGCTTGGAGGAACCCTGACAGCAACACCACCGTGTTGAATAATTCTTTTTGTGCAGCCGCAGAATGTCGTGTTACGACTCATACTGTGTGCAATAGGCTGCATGATCTGCAACTTCACTCCCGACGTCCATGGCGAGGTCCATCTTTGCAACTGCGTCACCACAGGGGGGCTCAGAAACATGCCGAATGGACCGCTCAGGATTGGCATCACGTTCTCTTCACCAATGAGTGTCGCATACGCCTTCAACCAGACAATCGTCGGAGACGTGTTTGGAGGCAACCCGGTCAGGCCGAATGCTTTAGACACACTGTCCAGCGAGTGCAGCAAGGTGGAGGTTCCGTGCTGTTTTCGGGGGCATTATGTGGCGCTGACATGCTGGTGGTCATGGAAGGCACCATAATGGCTGTATGATACATGAATGCCATCCTCCGACCGATAGTACAACCATATTGGCAGCATATTGGTGAGGCAATCATCTTCGTGGACGACAGTTTGCGCCCCCATCGCGCACATCTTGTGAATGACTTCCTTCAGGATAACGACATCACTCGACTAGAGTAGCCAGCATGTTCCCCAGACATGAACCCTATCGAACATGCCTTGGATAGATTGAAAAGTGCTGTTTGTGGACGACGCGACCCACCAACCATTCTGAGGGATCTACGCCAAATCGCCGTTGAGGAGTGGGACAATCTGGACCAACAGTACCTTGATGAACTTGTGAATAGTATGTCATGACAAATACAGGCATGCATCAGTGCAAGAGAACATGCTACTGGGTATTAGAAGTACAGGTGTGTACAGCAATTTGGACCACCACCTCTGAAGGTCTTGCTTTATGGTGGCACAACATGCAATGTGTGGTTTTTATGAGAAATAAAAAGGGCAGAAATGATGTTTATGTTGATCTCTATTCCAATTTTATGTACAGGTTCTGGAACTCTCGGAACAGAGGTGATGCAAAACTTTTTTCATGTGTGTGTGTATTTAAATGACATAGGTATTCATAGCGAACGGAAAAGGAATAACGACCGAAACGATGCCCATACCAGCGATTACGTCTTGTGTGCTACTGATTGAGTACTACTGATTTCTTTAATCATCTTTATGTATTTTGTGCATCACATAAAACACATAGGATTTGCACCTTTGTTCAAAAATATACATCAGCCAGAAATCAAACCCAGGCTGTCCACATGACAGACAAACATTCTATCACATAGCCAAGTGACCCATTAAAAAGTTCTCCCTGCTTTAGCCAATTAATGATGTTCTGAAAACTTCGAAATTGATTTCCTTGAGACTTTTTGAGAGTTGCAACTAACTGCTTTGAGTGATTGAAATTGGTGTTCTGAACTTCATATACCATAAATATAAAAAATTACAAACATCCCACTGATGTGTGGTCTCCTAGTCAAAATCCATTTGGTACTGATCTGTTGTTTGTCTGGAGAGAGACCGCTGTTTCAGTTTTCTGTGTGCAGTCTTAATTTATGTATTGTCTGCAGCCATTTATCAGAATCTCCCATTTGTTATGCTTGTTCCAGTGTTAATGGATCGGAATCAGCTAACCCCTTAGAATGATAATAAGCATCCTCATCCATTTCTCAGGTTCAACCTGTAAGGTGTCCTCAGTAGCTGAGTTTGATTAGTGGCTCAGCATCTTATTTGGGAATGCATTCTTGTGTGCTACTTTCACTCATGGTTGTGTCTTGTAAATTACTACTTTTTTCAGTAATGTCAGCTCCTGATTCGACTTACTGCAATCCTGTTTCTTTTACTTTGTCCTCCTTTTTATTAGTGAATGGAATGAGTAATTGATTCTGTTCCTGTTAATGATCAGAAGTTATCCCTACCAACATTTTCTGTTTGAAAATGACACCTTTTGCTTTTGCTATTATCTGATGAGTAGTTCAGATAAAGAGGAAGCTTTATTTTGTTCACAGTTCTCTGCAAGTTTACAATTGGTGTGTCTGGCATGTTTCCTGGCTACGATTTTTCAGGCTTGATTTTGTGCAGCGACTTCATAGGTGATTTGCTGATGAGATTTACAGCTGTAGAGGCCATTTCTCACCAAAATTTTGTAGATAAATTAGCTTTGAAGAACAGACATTGTGCTTTCTCAACAATGGTTCTGTTATAATGCTCACATTCACCGTTTTCTTTTGGAGCATGCTGTAAGTTGTTTGAAATATGACTCCTACTTCTTTCAGGTAATTCATCAATATTTTGTTCACAAATACCTTCAAGTTTTTCGTACATAAGATACGAATCCTGTGAAGGTGTACACACACACACACACACACACACACACACACACACACACACACACACACACACACAACTCCACACACACCCTCACAAAGTGTGTGTGTGTGTGTGTGTGTGTGTGTGTGTGTGTGTTTACTCCAGCTCATTAAGGCACTTACTCCAAAAGCCAGCACAGTTTTCACTCTTTTTCTGTGTGCCTGTCGATGACTCAATGTGTCTGCTATTCGGTGGGTGATCTCCTTTACCATTAAAGTATTTACATTTTGTCAGCAATTTTCTTACTATATATTTAAATTTTTTAAAGGTTAAAACATTGGTAAGTCCAGGGTGGAATAACAACAATATAGGTAGGATAGACTGCTACTCACCACGTAGTGTAAGCTTTGAGTTACAGGCAGAAACAATTAAACAGAATGCCAGAAATATGTCAGCAACAGTGTTTGATGTGAGCAGCTGTCTACTTGGGGTGGGTAGTGAGAATAAGGAAGTGGCAGAGAGTGAAGAGGGGGTGGGGGATAGCAGTGTAGAGATGGGGGAAGAAGCTAGTGATGTCTAGGGAGCATGCAGGGATGTGGTGAGGAGAGGATAGAGCTACTGGATGGAGCATCACGAGACTGTGCTGGTGATGGAGGAGGGGGGAGGGAGGGGGGGAGGGCAGAGTTATAGATTTTGTATCTGCACAGGTGTTATTGTCCCATCAGGTGTATTGCTGATGGCAAGTTAACACCTGGGTCAGTACCTCAGCCCATACATCACTTTGTGCGCACCATCCATGACAGCAGACTGTTCTATTCCACTACGATATGTATGCCAGCTCTTCTGCATCCATTCAGTGTCTGCTGGTGGGGATACTAAATCCCCCCCCCCCAAAAGGCCACATATGGCCAAAAATGGTGTGATTTCTACTGCAACCTCCATGAGAAAACCGAAGATGGTGCAAGATTCTCCAGCACCAGGTCAGTCACCAAAGGAGACAAAACTGACACAGCTGAATCATCAGAGGAGACAAAACTGATACAGCTGGCACCACCAGAGGGGTAAAAGATTGTGGAGGATGGGCTAACATTTGGTCTGCTGACATTGGCGGGATGGGGAGTAATCCACTGGCAAGTGGGGGAAGAAGGTCACTGGCTCAGAGTCTACAGACTCCCCATTGGTAGTCTTGGGAGCTATCCCCACTGACACCCTATTCTGCAGTTGAAGGTAGGATGGGGGCGGAGGGTGCAGTGGGTGCAGCAGTGGGTAAGCACCTGCTGCAGTTTGGTGCTTCTCACCAGAACAACACCACCATTGCTTCTTTGTATGCAGCTTTGGAGATGGCAGGGAGATAGCAGTGTCTAGGGTCCAACAGATGGTTGACACAACTGATTGGAGCGGTGAGTAAGCTGCTCCCGACCAACACCCACCACAGACAGACACCAATCTTTGTGGCCTACACCTGGCAGCCGCCGCTGCTGCCGGCCAAAAGTCTGGGCCTAAACAGCAATGCCCAAGGCAAATGTGGCAGGCTGTGATGGCCCGGAGCATGTGGCTTGGGGTGCAACAGTTCCACTTAAATGTTTCGCAAGGCTGTACTCATTTACTGGTGTCACTTGGCACATGGTCAGAAAACTAGACACTGTGTTGTCATGGCATGAGGCAGGCATGGATTTCTTCATTTGGGTTTTAAATGTTCCCATGAATTGTTCCAACCCTGAGATAGAAGCTGGGTAAATGGGGTGGTAGTCAGATGCTGGATACCACTGCATACGTAAAAAACCTGGAAAATCCCATGATATGAACTGCCAGCCATTATTGGAGGAGGGGACCAAACAGTGAGGTCAGTAGTCCCATCAGATTAGGGAAGAATGAGGAAGGAAGTCTGCTGTGGCCTTTCAAAGGAACCATCACAGCTATTGAAAATGAGGTTCAGGGAGGGCCCTCAATAGCAAAAATGCCCAAAAATGCATGAATAGCTGCTGCCAACGTCATGGAGGACAGTTGAGCAACAAACAGAAACTCTGAATATGCATCTACCACCAAGAACCACATGCTTTCTTAAAAAGGATTCACAAAGTCGATATTCATGCTGTCCCAAGGGTGCTCTGGAACTGGTCAGTGGGAAAACTGATGTGATGATGCAGTCTGGTTTGGAGCACTGTATGTGCAAGCCTGCAGAAGCTGTTTAATATCACAAGTGATTGCCGTCTGGTAAATAGCTAGTGCAACACGTGCAGCAACTGCAATATGCTAACATGCACCACCAGGGGGATAACTACTCAACAGTTATACTCCTCCATATTGAGCATGCGGATTCCATTGACAATATTGAGTCCATCCCACAGCAGAATCCCCTCCATAGGGTGTGTGACAAACCCATCCCATCTGGACTGTTGAAACAATGTATACCAAAAAAAGTGGGTTGACAGCTGTGGTGGTTGCGAGCTCCCATGCCATCAGAGGTAAATCAACCGATCCTGCATGTAGGTATCATGTACTGCAAAAAGTAGGTTCTCCTGTCAGTCAGTCTCTTTATCATGACCTAGTAATTGCAACAATGCTTGTGCATTAGCATGCCATGCTAATGAATGTCACAGCAATAATTACTGAACAACAGGTCCCACCTCTGCAACTGGTGGCCGCCAATCCATTCTGGTAGCTTAGAGTGATGGCAGAATAAGGAAACCAGTGGCTTTTGTTCAGTGCTGAATAAGAACTTTACCTCATACAGAAAAATTTTGATGCCAAAAATTATAACCAGTGTCTCCTTTTCCACCTGCGAGCGGTTACATTGTGCTGTGGAAAGAGTCTTCAGTGCATAAATGATGGGTTACTCAGTACCATCTGCATACCTGTGTGGCATAACTGCAGCAATCCAACACTGGGATGCAAAAGAAACCAAACAGTAGTGCACAAACATCGATTAAAGCACTGAAAAGCACATTGACAGTCGGCAGGCCATACCAGTTTGACACTATTGTGTTGAAGCTGATTAAGAGGATGACAGATATGTGCGGTGTGGGAGGTAAACTTATCATAATAAGAGATCTTGCCCAAAAGGAGCTGGAGCTCCTTCAGGTTCTTGGGCACAAACTCTCCAGTGATCCAAACTGTGGCTCTATCTCCCAAACACTTTTGTCAGTGTGCATGGTTACACCAGTACTTAGTACTCATATATGTGAAAAATATACAAAAATATCTTACATTAGTAAATAACATTCATATATGTGAAAATCAAACCATGGAAAATCCAGGCTGGAATGTAACAATATTATAAAAAGGAAAGCTGCTACTCACCATATAGCGGTGATGCTGAGTTGCAGATAGGCACAACAAAAAGACTGTCACATTTAAAACTTGTGGCCATTGGCCTTTCTCGCTCGCTCTCTCTCTCTCTCTCTCACACACACACACACACACACACACAAATGCAACTCACACACACGACTGCAGTCTCAGGTAACTGAAACCACACTTAAATTTTGTGCGGTTTCAGTTGCCTGAGACTGCAGTTGTGTGTGCAAGTTGCATTTGCTTGTGTGTGTGTGTGTGTGTGTGTGTGTGTGTGTGTGTGTGTTTGTGTTGGTTGTCTACTGTAGACGAAGGCCAACGGCTGAAAGCTTTAATTGTGAGTGTCTTTTTGTTGTGCTTATCTGCAACTCAGCATCTCTGCTATATAATGAGTAGCAACTTTCCTTTTCATAATATTGAAATAAAGTGAGTTAATCCTTCTCACTAATTCAGTTTGGGTTACAACTGAACAAAAAAAGCTACATGTCTTTACCAGAATTTATTTAAAGGGAATGAAATATGTTTACAATCCTACACTTATCTTGAAATAAAGACCAGAATTACTGAATTTATCAACCCTTACTTAATTACTCCAAAAAATATGACTTTCTTGTTGTCTATTCTTGTCAGAATAACAGATTTTTAATTCATTTGTTGAAACTGATTAAGTATCAAAACATTTTTCTGGATACATTTTACTTGACATTATTTGAATAGATACCAACATAACTTGGTTTATTTCTCTTGATCAGCTAAGCATTATGCAGGGTGTATCAAAAAGAATCATCCGATTTGAAACATCTGTATTTCTGAAAGTAATAAACATATACAATGATTTTTTTTTCAATGAACAGAAAACTCAAAAAGTATTTTTTCGTACCTTTTCATAGATTTTCAATATGCCCCCCTCGAAATGCACGGCATATGTCAGTGCGGTATTCAAATACTTCCCACACTGCAGCGAGCATGTCTTGAGTTACAGCTTCCACAGCTGCTGTTATGCGATGTGTCAGTTCATTCATTGTTGTTGGTAATGGAGGCATATAAACAGAGTCTTTTATAAACCTCCGCATGCGACTGATCCATTGTTCAGAAATCCTTTGATTTAAAAATTTCCGCACTTCCAGTTGCCAGTGTCGCAGTGCCCCATCCTGTTGGTAAATGAAGTCATTCAAATCAGTATCCAAATATGTGAAAAGAAAGTTGTCAAGCATATCAAGACATGTGAAGGGAATTATCATCCTCCATCTTGCCAAGAACGAAATTACAGTACCCCATACATTGTTGTTTGTCACCTTCAGCTTGCTTGCAGCAGCTGAATTTTGTATGGTTTCATGTGTAAACATCGATGCAACACACGCCAGATGGACATCAGGGACATGTCGAGCCATCAAGTTGCATGGCAAATGGATTTCTATGGACTCCTTGTGAAATTGTGGTGAATGCATTTAACATCTGTGTCAGATACTCAGGGATGGCCTGGTGATTTGCCTTTCAGAATTGTTTCTTGGAATAGTTCATGCCATCGTCTAATGCTCTTTACTGTAGGAGAACCAACACTGTGCCTAGTACCAAAGTCACGCTGAACAGTTATTACTGACCTGCACTCGCAAATGTAAAACACAAATGCTTTCTGTTGTAGTGACACCATTTTTACGAGAACTGAAGTGGGTGCACACTGCTGCTACCTAGCAGAAACCATGTAAAACTCGAGAGTTTGTTCTTTCCAACAGTATGTTGTTCACGCACATATCTCAAATAACATAATAGTCATGATTTTTTAAAAATTGGATGATTCTTTTTGATAACACCCTATGTTATTCAGAACATAATGCCTACACAGCAATATGTATGTAGTTAGTTGTTCAGTGAGTTCCATATGAGCATTTATTCTGTTTTTAAACCATTCAGTTCTTCTCAGCTCTTGCCTGAAGTACCATATAATAACAAACATTCCTTCGTACTTTGCTATAGGCAACATTACTGAATTTACCTAAATTTATTTTATAGTAGCCTGAAGGGCTAGAACATGGCAAATATATCTACAACTGGCACTCTGTCTACATCTGCATACATATGTATTCCGCAAACCACCATACAGTGCTTGGTATATATCTTACACCAGTACTACTCATTTCCTCTCACACTCCACTTGCAGAGCGGGGAAAAATGACTGTCTAAAAGCCTCTACAAGCCCTGATTTCTCACATTTTACCGTCATGGTCTTTAGGCAAAATGTATGTTGGCAGCAGTAGAATCATTGTGTAGTCGGCCTCAAATGCTGGTTCTATAAATTTGTGCAATAGTGTCTTGCATGAAGAACATTGTTTTTCCTCCAGGGACACCCATTTGAGTTCAGGAATAATGTCTGTAATACTGCATACTGTTCGAACCTGTTGGTGACAGTCCAGGCAGACGGCCTCTGAATTGCTTCGGCATCTTCCTTTTAATCCTACCTTGTGGGGATCCCAGACAATTGAACAGCAGTCAAGAATGAGTGCACTAGCATTCTATATGCCCTCCCCTTTATGAATGAGCTACACTTTCCCAAAAGTCTCACAATAAAATGGAAGTCGAGCATTTATGTTCCCTCCTACATTCAAGTTTCCTGCAACCAACCTTATGTGCTCATTCCATTACATATCACTTTGCTGTTTCACACCTGGATATTTAATTTAAGTGACTATGTCAGGCTGCACTCTAGTAATGCTCTATTCGAACATCACAGGATTGTTTTTCCTACTTGTCTGCATTAACTTACATTTCTCTACATTAAGAGCAAGCTGCCATTCATCAAACAAATTAGAAATTTTGTCTTAAGTCATCTTGTACATTCCTACAGTCACTCAATGAAGACACCTTCCCATACACCAGTGTCATCAGCAAACAGCCTTAAATTGTGAAACCTGAGTTTCTCCTAGTGTATATAATTTTCAAACAACTTACAGGAATTCAGCCAGATAACATTTACAGCGACGTGAGTACGCGCTGCCATTTTCAAGGCACAAACAGTTTGTGCCTTCAAAATGGCGTGGTGTTCGTGCTGAAATATTGGCGGTCGCTGTATATATTACTGGCTGAATTCCCGTAAGTTGTTTGAACCTCAAATTGCTGCTCACCTAGCCCATTAGGTCATTTATGTATATAGAGAATAAATGCAGTGCTATCACACTTTTCTGGGTCACTACTGACAATAACTGTTTCTCTGATAAACACTCACTGTTGAGGACCACATATTGGATTCTGTTACTTAACAAGTCTTTGAGCCACTCACATACCAGGCAATGTAAACTGTATGCTCAGACCTTTGTCAACAGTCTGCAGTGGGGACCATGTCAAACACTTCACAAAAATCTAGGAATATGGAATCTGCATGTTGCTCACCATCTGCAGTTTGTAGGATATCGTGAGGAAAGCGCAAACAGAGTTTCAACAAATGATGCTTTCTAAATCACACTGATTTGTGGACAGGATCTTTTTTGTCTCGGGGAAATTTATTACATTCGAACTCTGAATGTGTTCAAGAATTCTGCAGCAAAACTGATGTTGAGTATATTGTTCTCTAATTATGTAGGTAATTTCTTTTAACTGTGTTACGTAAAGGAGTCCCGTGTGCTTTTTCCATTCACTTGGCACTTTTCCCCGAGTGAGAATGTCATGATAAATGCAGGCTAAGTAAGAAGCCAATGCATAGAGAACTCTCTGTAGAATCGAATTGGGGTTCCATGTGGGCCAGATGACTTATTTGTTTTCAACTCTTTCAGTTGTTTCAATATGCCATGGATGCCAGTTTCTATGCCCTTCTTGCTGGTGTCTGTACAACAGTCAAACAATGGTATGTCTGTATGGTCCTCCTGCATGAATGATTTGTTAAACATGAAATTTAAAACTTTTCTTTTGCTGTCTTCTATTTCCACTCCAGACCAGGTGACAAGTGACTGGACAGGTGACAAGTGACTGGACAGAGGCCTTTGACACACATAATGATTTTATATATGACAGAATTTTCTTAAGTTCTCAGAAAAATCTTTTGCTAAGACATGATGGTGGAAGTTGTTGTATGTTTTGCGCATTGCTCTTTGTACGGTTGCACAAATTATTCTAACAGTTCCCTGTCAACATTTGCATGTTCTTTTTTGAATCAAGAGTGCAACAATCTCTCTTTCTTCAGCATTTTCAAAATTTAATTATTAAACCATGGAGAGTTCTTTCCATCCTTAATGCACTTTTGAGACACATATGCCTCCAAATGATGACTTACAATCAGTTTGAACTTTGCCCGTAATCCCTCATGTCAATCATACTGAAGCTAAATGATCTCCCATGATCAAAAAGACTGCTTCAGCTTCATATAGCTGAAGCGGTCTTTTTCATCGTAGTACAGTTCTGCAGGTGTGGATCGATACCCACAGTACAAAATTTTCCATACAAGATATCCATTCATTGACCAAGTGAGATGCAAACAACTGCTTTTTCTAGTGCAAACAGTGCCCTGGCCTTCTTGACGGATTTCGGAACTTTATGAACCACCGTTTGTGTCATGACATCAAGATCACTAATCCCTGTTTCTGTACTGACACTGTTAATAAGGTCAGGCCTGTACATACATCTGCATCTACATGGATACTCTGCAAATCACATTTAAGTGCCTGGCAGAGGGTTCATCAGACCACCTTAACAATTCTCTATTATTCCAATCTCGTATAGCACACGGAAAGAACGAACACCTATATCTTTCCGTACGAGCTCTGATTGCCCTTATTTTATGATGGTGATTGTTTCTCCCTATGTAGGTTGGTGTCAACAAAATATTTTCGCATTAGGAGGAGAAAGTTGGTGATTGGAATTTCGTGAGAAGATTCCATCACAACAAAAAATGCCTTTGTTGTAATGGTGTCCACCTCAAATCCTGTATCATATCAGTGACACACTCTCCCATATTTTGCGATAATACAAAACGTGCTGCCCTTCTTTGAACTTTTTAGATGTACTCTGTCAGTCCTATCTGGTAAGGATCCCACACTGCGCAGCAATATTCTAAAAGAGGACGGACAAGCATATTGTAGGCATTCTCCTTCGTAGATCTGTTACTTTTTCTAACAGTCCTGCCAATAAAACGTAGTCTTTGGTTAGCCTTCCCCACAACATTTTCCTATGTGTTCCTTGCAGTGTAAATTGTTCGTAAATTGTAATTCCAAGATATTTAGTTGAATTTACGGTCTTTAGATTAGACTGATTTATTGTGTAACTGAAGTTTAACGAATTCCTTTCAGCACTCATGTGGATGACCTCACACTTTTCGTTATTTAGGGTAAACTGCCAATGTTCACACCATTCAGATATCTTTTCTAAATTGTTTTGCAATTTGTTTTGATCTTCTGATGACTTTATTAGTCGGTAAACGACACATCGTCATCTGCAAACAACCTAAGACGGCTGCACTGCTTAGATTGTTTCCCAAATTGTTTATATAGATAAGGAACAAAAAGGGCCTACCACACTACCTTGGGGAACGCCAGAAATCATTTCTGTTTTACTCGATGACTTTCCATCAATTACTACGAACTGTGACCTCTCTGACAGGAAATCACAAATCCAGTCACATAACTGAGATGATATTCCATAAGCACACAATTTCACTACAAGCCGCTTGTGTGGTACAGTGTCAAAAGCCTTCTGGAAATCCAGAAGTATGGAATCAATCTGAAATCTCTTTGTCAATAGCACTTAACACTTCATGCGAATAAAGAGCTAGTTGTGTTTCAGAAGAACGATGTTTTCTAAACCCATGTTGACTGTGTGTCAATAGACTGTTTTGTTCGAGGTAATTCATAATGTTTGAACGCAATATATGTTCCAAAATCCTGCTGAATATCAACGTTAATGATATGGGCCTGTAATTAAGTAGATTACTCCTACTACCTTTCTTGAATACTGGTGTGACCTATGCAACTTTCCAGTCTTTGGGTACAGATTTCTCGTCAAGCAAACAGTTGTATATGGTTGATAAGTATGGAGTTAATGCATCAGCATACTCTGCACATAGCTACAAGCTGTAAAATATTTGCGTAGCATGTAGATTCATGGCAGTTTTCAGAAGTACTTCATAAAACTGTCTATCTGTACCACCTGTAGCTAATCCATGCACGTTCTAGTCTACACTTGGTAGAATAAAGTCACATGGACAAGGTAGCTTCCCTGACTCATGGCACCAATGTTTGCTTTGTTGAGCTGTTCTGGCATCATGATCGACCACACCTTGATGGAGCTGTGAGACGAATCAATGTGGGGTTAGCCAACTTTGCTCATGTTCCTCTGGTGCCTGTCGAGACTATCAACAGATGAGGTATCACTAGGCATGGCCTACACCTAAACAGGACTGGGAAGGAAAGATTGGTACAGCTGATTCATGAAAGTATAGGGGGTGGATCTCGAGCCACACATGGTCAAATACCTGTTGTCATAGGTGGGAAAAGTAGGTCTTTTTTAGGTTCAAAAATGGTTCAAATGGCTCTGAGCACTATGGGACTTAACATCTATGGTCATCAGTCCCCTAGAACTTAGAACTACTTAAACCTAACTAACCTAAGGACGTCACACAACACCCAGTCATCACGAGGCAGAGAAAATCCCAGACCCCGTCGGGAATCGAACCCGGGAACCCGGATGCGGGAAACGAGAACGCTACCGCACAACCACGAGCTGCGGACTCTTTTTTAGGATAAACTCAGAAATCCAGACAACAGGTTCCCCTGCCTAAAAAGTATCTCCAGCAATTTAAAAAATACTGAAACAGTCTCTCACAAGACAGATTTTAACACCTCGAATTTCGCATATACCTGATGTCACAAAGAAAAACATACCATTGGAAAGAGTAACATGGGGCATTTCACAGACTTAACAGTCCTCCAACAAAACATGCAATCAATAAAAAATAAAATACAACTATTAGAAGTTGAGCTCCAATCTTTGAACTGCACAATAGTTTGTATTACTGAGCACTGGTGTAGAAATCCTGCATTTAGTATTATCATTGTATGAAAAGGCAAACTGCTACTGCAGAACTACTTCAAGTGGTGGAGGATCATGCATTTATATCAGAAAAGGAACACAGTTCAAATCAAGACGTGATCTCAGTACCGTAAGTGAAGAGAAACACTGAAATATCAGCTGTTGGATTAACAGGACTCGATATCACCAAAAAATTAATCGTTTTGTGTGTGTATAGATCTCCCAGTGGTAATGTGGACACTATTTTCAATAAGTTAACAGACGTTCTGCATGAAGTATGAAGTACAAAGGTCGACATAATTCTGTGTGGGGACATTAACATCAACACTAACATCATAAATGAATCCAGCAGCACCTTCATAAACATCCTTCAAAGTTTTGGCTGGTCCCTATTGGTCAATAGTGGAACAAGGGTTGCTACAATGACTGCATCAGTAATTGACCATGTGGCCATAAATATGGACAGGGAAAAATGTGATGTAGCTGTAAAAGATCTTGGACCATCTCTGTCAAATAACAACAGTAAAGTCAGGCATCGAATCATTCCCTAAACTACACGCCTACAAACGACACCTATCAGAAATCAAAATAAAAGATTTTTCAAAAGAACTAGAAAAACAAAGCTGGGATGAAGTGTATAAGGAAACCAATGTGAAAATGAAATTCTCCAAATTGTTTAAATTGAACTTTGAAAAGGCATTTTCAAAAGTATGCATGTCTGGATTAAAAAGCTCACAAAAACAGATGGATAACAGCAGGTATTAAGAAGTCCTCCCAAACACTTAAACACCTCAGTTCCATGAAAAAGATTCGCAATGATCCAGAATTCTTAAATTTCTATCATAGATACAAAAAGATCTATAGGAAGATGCTGATTGCTGTAAAAAAGTCATTTAATAACAAAAAAATATATAATGCAGAGAATAAAAGCAAAGCAGTCCAGGATGTTATAAAAAAGGAAACAGGGAGAGGCAAACAATTGCAGAAAAACATACTGTTAAGGGATGGGGATAAAGTAATAAATGATCCACAGCACTTAGCAAACTCTGTAAATGAGCATTTTTCAAGTATTGCGGAGAAGTTACAGGAAAAATTCACCCAAACAAATATAACACCTGTAAATAATGTTGCATTAAATACAATGATATTACTTCCAACAACAGAGAATGAAGTCTATAAAACAATTCAAAATCTAAAAAATAAAAAGTCAGTAGGCTTAGACGAATTACCAGTGCGTGTACTGAAACAATGCTTAGGGATTATACCCCTTAACAAACATAATAAATGAATCCTTCACATCAGGGACATTTCCAGAGCAGTTAAAACAGGCAAGAGTTGCGCCTTTGCTTAAGAAAGGTAATGCAAAAGCCATAGAAAATTACTGGCCCATTTCCCTGCTGTCAGCATTCTCAAAAATAATAGAAGCAATTATGAAAGACAGATTAATGAATTACCTGAAGAAATACAATCTTTTAAGTGAATCACAGTTTGGTTTCCGAAGTGGCAAAAATACGGAGTCAGCCATAGTAGAATTCACAAAAGTTGTACATGATGCTCTTGATAAAGATGAATGTGTCACAGGCATATTTTTGGATCTTTCCAAGGCATTTGATACAGTTGACCACAAGATTCTATTAAATAAATTAGAAGCATTAGGAATAAGAGGGGTAGCTAATGACTGGTTTCGGTTATACCTAACAGATAGGGTACAAAGAGTAGAGATAACACATACTTCAAATACACTCCTAGAAATGGAAAAAAGAACACATTGACACCGGTGTGTCAGACCCACCATACTTGCTCCGGACACTGCGAGAGGGCTGTACAAGCAATGATCACACGCACGGCACAGCGGACACACCAGGAACCGCGGTGTTGGCCGTCGAATGGCGCTAGCTGCGCAGCATTTGTGCACCGCCGCCGTCAGTGTCAGCCAGTTGCCGTGGCATACGGAGCTCCATCGCAGTCTTTAACACTGGTAGCATGCCGCGACAGCGTGGACGTGAACCGTATGTGCAGTTGACGGACTTTGAGCGAGGGCGTATAGTGGGCATGCGGGAGGCCGGGTGGACGTACTGCCAAATTGCTCAACACGTGGGGCGTGAGGTCTCCACAGTACATCGATGTTGTCGCCAGTGGTCGGCGGAAGGTGCACGTGCCCGTCGACCTGGGACCGGACCGCAGCGACGCACGGATGCACGCCAAGACCATAGGATCCTACGCAGTGCCGTAGGGGACCGCACCGCCACTTCCCAGCAAATTAGGGACACTGTTGCTCCTGGGGTATCGGCGAGGACCATTCGCAACCGTCTCCATGAAGCTGGGCTACGGTCACGCACACCGTTAGGCCGTCTTCCGCTCACGCCCCAACATCGTGCAGCCCGCCTCCAGTGGTGTCGCGACAGGCGTGAATGGAGGGACGAATGGAGACGTGTCGTCTTCAGCGATAAGAGTCGCTTCTGCCTTGGTGCCAATGATGGTCGTATACGTGTTTGGCGCTGTGCAGGTGAGCGCCACAATCAGGACTGCATACGACCGAGGCACACAGGGCCAACACCCGGCATCATGGTGTGGGGAGCGATCTCCTACACTGGCCGTACACCACTGGTGATCGTCGAGGGGACACTGAATAGTGCACGGTACATCCAAACTGTCATCGAACCCATCGTTCTACCATTCCTAGACCGGCAAGGGAACTTGCTGTTCCAACAGGACAATGCACGCCCGCATGTATCCCGTGCCACCCAGCATGCTCTAGAAGGTGTAAGTCAACTACCCTGGCCAGCAAGATCTCCGGATCTGTCCCCCATTGAGCATGTTTGGGACTGGATGAAGCGTCGTCTCACGCGGTCTGCACGTCCAGCACGAACGCTGGTCCAACTGAGGCGCCAGGTGGAAATGGCATGGCAAGCCGTTCTACAGGACTACATCCAGCATCTCTACGATCGTCTCCATGGGAGAATAGCAGCCTGCATTGCTGCGAAAGGTGGATATACACTGTACTAGTGCCGACATTGTGCATGCTCTGTTGCCTGTGTCTATGTGCCTGTGGTTCTGTCAGTGTGATCATGTGATGTATCTGACCCCAGGAATGTGTCAATAAAGTTTCCCCTTCCTGGGACAATGAATTCACGGTGTTCTTATTTCAATTTCCAGGAATGTAGATCTAAACATTTAGTAAAACACTTATCAGAACCAAAATACATTAATATAGGGGCTCCACAAGGTAGCATATTAGGACCAATACTGTTCCTGAAATACATCAATGACTTTCCCAGTAGTGTTACTCCTGGTAAAAAAATCCTCTTCGCTGATGACAGCAATATTATAGTCACTAAGAAAACAAGAGAACTCCTTGCTGAGAAAGCAAATTAAACTCTCAAGGAAGTTTATGATTAGTCAGTAAGTAATAAAGTGACATTGCACATAAAGAAAACTAATGCCATGAATTTCAGTTTGAAGAGGGAAAATGACAATGCTAAATTAAATGTAGATGGCACCTCTATAGACTGTGTAACAAATGCAAAATTTCTAGGAATGAATATTGATTCTCGGTTGAAGACGTGTGAACACACTAAGGTACTTGCAAACAGAATGTCATCAGCATGTCATGCTCTTAGAATCCTATCATCAGTGTGTAATGTGCAGTGTCTTTTATTTACATATTATTCATATGTACACTCAGTTCTTAGCTATGACATCCCTTTTTGGGGAACAAATGCACAAAATATGAACACAATTTTCAAACTCCAGAAAAGAGTCTTAAGAGTAATAACCAAAAATACTTGTCGATCTCATTGTAAAGATCTGTTCATAACACTGGGGATTTTAACTGCTCCATGTGAATACATTTAGCAGTCAGTTGTACACATCAAAAATAACATTGGTAATTAGTGCACAAACAGCTCTGTCCATGACCATGCAACAAGAGATAGACACAACTTACATTTATCAAGAAAAAATAAACATAAAACTCAAAACAGCATTTTCTACCAAGGAATAAAACTGGACAATAAATTACCAAATGAGGTTAAAGAAATTGCAAATAACACTTATTTAAAAAGGCAGCTAAAAGGTACGTGTTATGCAATACATTTTATACATTGAATGATTACTTAGATAAAACAGAGTAGGGGTTTGATAAAAAAGTTATACAAATAAATAATAATAATAATAATAATAATAATAATAATAATAATGATTATAAAATATCCAACATTCGACATAACACCTTCACTTTATGTTTTTTTCCTTCTTTTTTTCCTTTCTAGAAATACCTACCCCCAAGCTATGCATAGCACAATACTAACACCTCTTCCTCTTTCTGAGCTCAACATCTCACTCATTATGGAGAGATGCTGACTCAGTTTTTCAGGATAGCAAATGGGAAGTGGAACAGAAAATGGCCCAGCTATCACCAGTGTGTGTGTGTGTGTGTGTGTGTGTGTGTGTGTGTGTGCGTGCGTGCGTGCGTGCGTGCGTGTGTTGTTATGAAACAATGTGTGTATACTGTGTGCAGTGACTGATAGTGAGATATGAGTGAACAATGTGGCATTACATTATTTAATAAGTTATTTGTAAAAAAAAGTTATTGTGTAACAGAGTAAATCTAATGATTCTCTCTTACTGGAAGTCTGTAAATATATGTGTGTACAAATTAGCTTATTTTAAATTGATCTAAATTTGTAAATGTGAATATAATAGAGGGAAACATTCCACGTGGGAAAAATATATCTAAAAACAAAGATGATGTGACTTACCAAACGAAAGCGCTGGCACGTCGATAGACACACAAACAAACACAAACATACACACAAAATTCTAGCTTTCGCAACCAATGGTTGCTACGTCAGGAAAGAGGGAAGGAGAGGGAAAGACGAAAGGATTTGGGTTTTAAGGGAGAGGGTAAGGAGTCATTCCAATCCCGGGAGCGGAAAGACTTACCTTAGGGGGGAAAAAAGGATGGGTATACACTCGCACACACACACACACACACACACACACACACACACACACACATCCATCCACACATATACAGACACAAGCAGACATATACAGAGGCAAAGAGTTTGGGCAGAGATGTCAGTCGAGGCGGAAGTGCAGAGGCAAAGATGTTGTTGAATGACAGGTGAGGTATGAGTGGTGGCAACATGAAATTAGCCGAGATTGAGGCCTGGTGGATAATGGGAAGAGAGGATATATTGAAGAGCAAGTTCCCATCTCCGCAGTTCGGATAGGTTGGTGTTAGTGGGAAGTATCCAGATAACCCGGATGGTGTAACACTGTGCCAAGATGTGGTGGCCGTGCACCAAGGCATGTTTAGCCACAGGGTGATCCTCATTACCAACAAACACTGCCTGCCTGTGTCCATTCATGCGAATGGACAGTTTGTTGCTGGTCAATCCCACATAGAATGCGTCACAGTGTAGGCAGGTCAGTTGGTAAATCACGTGGGTGCTTTCACACGTGGCTCTGCCTTTGATCGTGTACACCTTCCGGGTTACAGGACTGGAGTAGGTGGTGGTGGGAGGGTGCATGGGACAGGTTTTACACCGGGGACAGTTACAAGGGTAGGAGCCAGAGGGTAGGGAAGGTGGTTTGGGGATTTCATAGGGATGAACTAAGAGGTTACGAAGGTTAGGTGGACGGCGGAAAGACACTCTTGGTGGAGTGGGGAGGATTTCATGAAGGATGGATCTCATTTCAGGGCAGGATTTGAGGAAGTTGTATCCCTGCTGGAGAGCCACATTCAGAGCCCGATCCAGTCCCGGAAAGTATCCTGTCACAAGTGAGGCACTTTTGCGGTTCTTCTGTGGGAGGTTCTGGGTTTGAGAGGATGAGGAAGTGGCGCTGGTTATTTGCTTCTGTACCAGGTTAGGAGGGTAGTTGCAGGATGCAAAAGCTGTTGTCAGGTTGTTGGTGTAATGGTTCAGGGATTCCGGACTGGAGCAGATTCGTTTGCCACGAAGATCTAGGCTGTAGGAAAGGGACCGTTTGATGTGGAATGGGTGGCAGCTGTCATAATGGAGGTACTGTTGCTTGTTGGTGGGTTTGAGGTGGACGGACGTGTGAAGCTGGCCATTGGACAGGTGGAGGTCAACATCAAGGAAAGTGACATGGGATTTGGAGATAGACCAGGTGAATCTGATGGAACCAAAGGAGTTGAGGTTGGAGAGGAAATTCTGGAGTTCTTCTTCACTGTGAGTCCAGATCATGAAGATGTCATCAATAAATCTGTACCAAACTTTGGGTTGGCAGGCCTGGGTAACCAAGAAGGCTTCCTCTAAGCAACCCATGAATAGGTTGGCACACGAGGGGGCCATCCTGGTACCCATGGCTGTTCCCTTTAATTGTTGGTATGTCTGGCCTTCAAAAGTGAAGAAGTAGTGGGTCAGGATGAAGCTGGCTAAGGTAATGAGGAAAGAGGTTTTAGGTAGTGTGGCAGGTGATCGGCGTGAAAGGAAGTGCTCCATCGCAGCGTGGCCCTGGACGTGCGGGATATTTGTGTATAAGGAAGCGGCATCAATGGTTACAAAAATGGTGTCCGGGGGTAAAGGATTGGGTATGGATTCCAGGCGTTCGAGAAAGTGGTTGTTTTTGATGAAGGATGGGAGACTGCATGTAATGGGTTGAAGGTGTTGATCTACGTAGGCAGAGATACGTTCTGTGGGGGCTTGGTAACCAGCTACAATGGGGCGGCCGGGATGATTGGGTTTGTGAATTTTAGGAAGAAGGTAGGGGTGCGGGGTGTCGGTGGGGTCAGGAGGTTGATGGAGTCAGGTGAAAGGTTTTTTAGGGGGCCTAAGGTTCTGAGGATTCCTTGAAGCTCCGCCTCGACATCAGGAATGGGATTACCTTGGCAAACTTTGTATGTGGTGTTGTCTGAAAGCTGACGCAGACCCTCAGCCACATAGTCCCGACGATCAAGTACCACATTGTGGAACCCTTGTCTGCCGGAAGGATGACGATGGACCAGTCAGCCTTCAGATCATGGATAGCCTGGGCTTCAGCAGTGGTGATGTTGGGAGTAGGATTAAGGTTTTTTAAGAAGGATTGAGAGGCAAGGCTGGAAGTCAGAAATTCCTGGAAGGTTTGGAGAGGGTGATTTTGAGGAAGAGGAGGTGGGTCCTGCTGTGATGGAGGATGGAACTGTTCCAGGCAGAGATCAATTTGGATAGTGTCTTGGGGAGTTGGATCATTAGGAGTAGGATTAGGATCATTTTTCTTCGTGGCAAAGTGATACTTCCAGCAGAGAGTATGAGTGTAGGACAGTAAATCTTTGACGAGGGCTGTTTGGTTGAATCTGGGAGTGGGGCTGAAGTGAGGCCTTTGGATAGGACAGAGGTTTCGGATTGGGAGAGAGGTTTGGAGGAAAGGTTAACTACTGAATTAGGGTGTTGTGGTATTCACCTTCTCCTTTTTACCGTAATCTACTATACAATTTTATTCCACCTATATATACTCAATAATACGTGACCCACTTCCAAACCATAACCAAAAAAAATTTTTTCCACTTTCAATACTACCGCTGCTATAAAATCCACCGTTTCTAGTCCACAAACAGTCCCTTTCACCTATTAAACAACCATTTCGTCTAGTTCTGATAACTTTCGCTTTATTTCCATTTCTGTTTTTCCCACATCACTGATAATTTTTAGCCACTTCCCACAGGTTTTAACGTCATTATTTCTTCGCCAGACTATTGTTACCCTCATTTTCATAATCTGCCACCACAAAACCACTCCTTTTAATACATTTACACGCAGTTTTTTTGAAATTTTCCCAAATTTCTCCATCCTTTAACGTGTTTTGGCGGCAACACAACCACCTAACCTTTTTGCACATCATTGTCTACCAACCCAAGTTCACCACAGGATCAACATAGCCCAACTTTAACCAACACTTTTTCGCCTTTTTTCACAACAGATCTCCAGTTACTTTCTCCAGTTATTTTCATTTTCATTTCAACCACATGTTACACTTTCCACCTTCTAATACCATGTCACCCTCACAACACCCCCACAACGATCCCATTAAATTTTATTTACATTCCCTCCGCAAACATGCCTTCACCTTAGCCAGATTACGCTCGCAAATTTTATTTTCTCAGGCTTGCCTGACATTTGGCATTACCCCCAAAGGCCTCACACTTAAAGTTCCCATCTCTGGCTGCAACCCTTCTTTCCATCAGTCCCTATACCAGTTCCAAACTGAAAAATCCATTGCCCTCACCCACCTAATCCTTCACCTACACATCAACTCAGCCAATGAACACACCTGTCAACTCCTATCCTTAATAAAAGTCCTCAATCTTTCCTCTCCCACATCCACACCGGCTGTACAGAGCATCCTCCTACAGGCCAACCGCAAATTAGAACAGCATGCCACCCTTCACCTCAAAAAACTATCCAATCTCCTGGTTTCCCACCTCCGGAAAGGCAACTCACTCACCCTTCACAACCCTTCCAGCAAACCTCAACCTCCTCTCATTGCACACAAACCCAGTCTCTCCCATCTACTCAGTCTCCCACTTCCAGCTCCACTCCCTCCAAAACCTCAAAATTCCAATCAACACAATCTGGAACCACAACACCCTAATTCAGTAGTTAACCTTTCCTCCAAACCTCTCTTCCAATCCGAAACCTCTGTCCTATCCAAAGGCCTCACCTTCAGCCCCACTCCAAGATTCAACCAAACAGCCCTCGTCAAAGATTTACTGTCCTACACTCGTACTCTCTGCTGGAAGTATAACTTTGCCACGAAGAAAAATGATCCTAATCCTACTCCTAATGATTGAACCCTGCCTGGAACAGTTCCGTCCTCCGTCACAGCAGGACCCACCTCCTCTTCCTCAAAATCACCCTCTCCAAACCTTCCAGGAATTTCTGACTTCCAGCCATGCCTCTCAATCCTTCTTAAAAAACCTTAATCCTACTCCCAACATCACCACTGCTGAAGCCCAGGGTATCCATGATCTGAAGGCTGACCGGTCCATCGTCATCCTTCCAGCGGACAAGGGTTCCACAATGTGGTACTTGATCGTCGGGACTATGTGGCTGAGGGTCTGCGTCAGCTTTCAGACAACACCACATACAAAGTTTGCCAAGGTAATCCCATTCCTGATGTCCAGGCGGAACTTCAAGGAATCCTTAGAACCTTAGGCCCCCTACAAAACCTTTCACCTGACTCCATCAACCTTCTGACCCCACCGACACCTCGCACCCCTACCTTCTACCTTCTTCCTAAAATTCACAAACCCAATCATCCCGGCCGCCCCATTGTAGCTGGTTACCAAGCCCCCACAGAACGTATCTCTGCCTACGTAGATCAACACCTTCAACCCATTACATGCAGTCTCCCATCCTTCATCAAAAACAACCACTTTCTCGAACGCCTGGAATCCATACCCAATCCGTTACCCCCGGACACCATTTTTGTAACCATTGATGCCGCTTCCTTATACACAAATATCCCGCACATCCAGGGCCTCGCTGCGATGGAGCACTTCCTTTCACGCCGATCACCTGCCACCCTACCTAAAACCTCTTTCCTCATTACCTTAGCCAGCTTCATCCTGACCCACTACTTCTTCACTTTTGAAGGCCAGACATACCAACAATTAAAGGGAACAGCCATGGGTACCAGGATGGCCCCCTCGTATGCCAACCTATTCATGGGTTACTTAGAGGAAGCCTTCTTGGTTACCCAGGCCTGCCAACCCAAAGTTTGGTACAGATTTATTGATGACATCTTCATGATCTGGACTCACAGTGAAGCAGAACTCAAGAATTTCCTCTCCAACCTCAACTCCTTTGGTTCCATCAGATTCACCTGGTCTATCTCCAAATCCCATGTCACTTTCCTTGATGTTGACCTCCACCTGTCCAATGGCCAGCTTCACACGTCCGTCCACATCAAACCCACCAACAAGCAACAGTACCTCCATTATGACAGCTGCCACCCATTCCACATCAAACGGTCCCTTTCCTACAGCCTAGATCTTCGTGGCAAACGAATCTGCTCCAGTCCGGAATCCCTGAACCATTATGCCAGCAACCTGACAACAGCTTTTGCATCCCGCAACTACCCTCCTAACCTGGTACAGAAGCAAATAACCAGCGCCACTTCCTCATCCTCTCAAACCCAGAACCTCCCACAGAAGAACCACAAAAGTGCCTCACTTGTGACAGGATACTTTCCGGGACTGGATCGGGCTCTGAATGTGGCTCTCCAGCAGGGATACGACTTCCTCAAATCCTGCCCTGAAATGAGATCCATCCTTCATGAAATCCTCCCCACTTCACCAAGAGTGTCTTTCCGCCGTCCACCTAACCTTCGTAACCTCTTAGTTCATCCCTATGAAATCCCCAAACCACCTTCCCTACCCTCTGGCTCCTACCCTTGTAACTGTCCCCGGTGTAAAACCTGTCCCATGCACCCTCCCACCACCACCTACTCCAGTCCTGTAACCCGGAAGGTGTACACGATCAAAGGCAGAGCCACGTGTGAAAGCACCCACATGATTTACCAACTGACCTGCCTACACTGTGAAGCATTCTATGTGGGAATGACCAGCAACAAACTGTCCAATCGCATGAATGGACACAGGCATTCAGTGTTTGTTGGTAATGAGGATCACCCTGTGGCTAAACATGCCTTGGTGCACGGCCACCACATCTTGGCACAGTGTTACACCGTCCGGGTTATCTGGATACTTCCCACTAACACCAACCTATCCGAACTGCGGAGATGGGAACTTGCTCTTCAATATATCCTCTCTTCCCGTTATCCACCAGGCCTCAATCTCAGCTAATTTCATGTTGCCACCACTCATACCTCACCTGTCATTCAACAACATCTTTGTCTCTGCACTTCCGCCTCGACTGACATCTCTGCCCAAACTCTTTGCCTCTGTATATGTCTGCTTGTGTCTGTATATGTGTGGATGGATATGTGTGTGTGTGTGTGTGTGTGCGAGTGTATATCCATCCTTTTTTCCCCCTAAGGTAAGTCTTTCCGCTCCCGGGATTGGAATGACTCCTTACCCTCTCCCTTAAAACCCAAATCCTTTCGTCTTTCCCTCTCCTTCCCTCTTTCCTGACGAAGCAACCGTTGGTTGCGAAAGCTAGAATTTTGTGTGTATGTTTGTGTGTCTATCGACGTGCCAGTGCTTTCTTTTGGTAAGTCACATCATCTTTGTTTTTAGATATAAATTTGTAAATATTTTGACATGTTCTACATCCTTGTTAAAAGAGATCTGCAGATGAATAAAGCTGCTGCTACTACTACTACTACTACTACTACTACTACTACTACTACTACCACCACCTCCAACTAATATTGCATAATCTGGATATTTCCACAGTACTGACTGTAGAGTTTGCTTGAATGACTCTAAAACTGCCTTAGTGGAATTGGGTGACCGGTAAAAACATCCAACAATTATCTTAATTTCACCTATACTTGTTATACATACCCAGATAACCTAACTGTCTCACTCCAATTCGATCTCAAAAGAGACAATGTTTTTGTCACCTGCAATGAACACACACCTTCCTATGACATCTAAACTGTCTTTCCGATATACATTCGATGAATCGCTAAATATCTCAAAGCTTTATACTTCAGGTTTCCGTCAACTCTCGGTCCCAAGAATAATAAATCTGCAAGTACTGAATCACTAAATTGTACATACTCCTTCCTTTCACTTATTATGGGCTCATCATTTTTCTCCATGTTGACAGGTTTCTTTCCATACTCACACACCAAACAAAGCAAATCACAACTTAGCTTTTTCTCCATTTTGACAACATGATGAGTTGCTACTGAAAGTCTGTCTGCTAAAGGCTGCCAGCTTTGGTCCAGTTTCTGGGACCCTACAGCATTATCCACGGCTGCCAAATGCTCCTGCTGCTGATCTGCTATGGATGCTGCTCCCAGCCACTTCTGTTCACTGACCTTTCTGCGTGCTTTGGCCTGAACTGCTACTAATATTGCTCACAGCTATGCACTATCTTTAAGTTCTCCTCCTATTGCTTCAGTTGAAAAGTTTGTCTGCAAACACATGGGTTTTTCTAACACAGGTTTTACACTGCTGCTTTCAAAATTCATTCGACACTGAACTTCACTTTTCTGGCCAAAGCACCAAATACAGCGGGACGGGTTATGCTCTCACTGCCCTGTAAACAATCTGTCCACCTACCTGGATAGGCTTCAGGTTGTCTACCCCTTCACTCTGCGATGGTAGATACTGGTTTAGCTGACAAAAGCAGCGTTGATGAAAATTCAGCTAAATTCCTACCACACAAAGGCCACATAACTCCAGTCCGTAGGTAGTAACTGAAAGTTAATTAAAATATTGTGCATTTGGGATTATTGCATGAGTCGTTTCAAAAAACATCAAATTTCCTTTTAGTTGGTTTATTGTTTTTAAAACAATGTGGCTATCAGGTCCATATTTAATATTCCGACATCAATTATTCAGTGTTGCTGACTGTCTCTGTAACTAGTTCACATTCAAAAGCAGCCAGAAGATGTTTAGTCTGACCTCATATTTTGAATGTCATAAACAGTCACTGTTTCGCAACTACTTATGAGTTAACACATTCAGTTGTTCATTAGGCTTCTTGTACAGAAGTGCTCACTTAATGCCTCATAATCTGCATGAAATACGCCACATGGTGTTTATATATGGCTTGGAAGGTTTGCATGCAAATATCTTATAAAATAAACCACTCACAAGGCTAAAAAATACTCAGTACTGTAGTTACTCTTTGTCAACAACATGAGAACTGCTTCATTTTGGTACAAATTGGATCATTGCAGTTTAACATAGGTGTTCACCAGGAGACTGCTCCTGAGCGACTATCTCGATTTGTGGATCTGGGGCACCAAGCCTTAGTCAAGCACCCAGAAAATGCTGAATTCCTATTGGGTAATTTGTTAAGCAGCCAATCAGATCAGCTTGAGTACTTCTATGCTCGTGGTATTTCTAATGTCAACCAATCAGGTTGTTGTTGTTGTGGTCTTCAATTTGAGACTGGTTTGATGCAACTCTCCATGCTACTCTATCCTGTGCAAGCTGCTTCATCTCCCAGTACGTACTGCAGCCTACACCCTTCTGAATCTGCTTAGTGTATTCATCTCTAGGTCTCCCTCTATGATTTTTACCCTCCACGCTGCCCTCCAATACTAAATTGGTGATCCCTTGATGCCTCAGAACATGTCCTACCAACCGATCCCGTCTTTTAGTCAAGTTGTGCCACAAACTCCTCTTCTCCCCAATTATATTCAATACTTCCTCATTAGTTATGTGATCTACCCATCTAATCTTCAGCATTCTTCTGTAGCACCACATTTCGAAAGCTTCTATTCTCTTCTTGTCCAAACTATTTATCATTCATGTTTCACTTCCATACATGGCTACACTCCATACAAATACTTTCAGAAACGACTTCCTGACACTTAAATCTATACTCGATGTTAACAAATTTCTCTTCTTCAGAAAAACTTTCCTTGCCATTGTCAGTCTACATTTTATATCCTCTCTACTTCGACCATCATCACTTATTTTGTTCCCCAAATTGCAAAACTCGTTTACTATTTTAAGCATCTCATTTCCTAATCTAATTCCCTCAGCATCACCCACTTTAATTCGACTACATTCCATTATCCTCGTTTTGCTTTTGTTGATGTTCATCTTATATCCTCCTTTCAAGACACTGTCCATTCCGTTCAACAGCTATTCCAAGTCCTTTGCTGTCTCTAACAGAATTACAATGTCATTGGCGAACCACAAAGTTTTTATTTCTTCTCCATGGATTGTAATGCCTACTCTGAACTTTTCTTTTGTTTCCTTTACTGCTTGCTCAATATACAGATTGAATAACATTGGGGATAGGCTACAACCCTGTCTCACTCCCTTCCCAACCACTGCTTCCCTTTCGTGCCCCTCGACTCTTATAACTGCCATCTGGCAGCTCCCTGTATTTTACCCCTGCCACCTTCAGAATTTGAAAGAGAGTATTCCAGTCAACATTGTCAAAAGCTTTCTATAAGTCTACAAATGCTAGAAACATAGGTTTGCCTTTCCTTAATCTTTCTTCTAAGATAAGTCGTGGGGTCAGTATTGCCTCACGTTTTCCAATATTTCTACGGGATCCAAACTGATCCTCCCCGAGGTCGGCTTCTACCAGTTTTTCCATTCGTCTGTAAAGAATTCGCGTTAGTATTTTGCAGCCGTGACTTATTAAACTGATAGTTCGGTACTTTTCTCATCTGTCAACACCTGCTTTCTTTGGGATTGGAATTATTATATTCTTCTTGAAGTCTGAGGGTATTTTGCCTGTCTAATACATTTTGCTCACCAAATGGTAGAGTTTTGTCAGGACTGGCTCTCCCAAGGCTTTCAGTAGTTCTAATGGAATGTTGTCTACTCCTGGGGCCTTGTTTCGACTTAGGTCTTTCAGTGCTGTGTCAAACTCTTCACGCAGTATCATATCTCCCATTTCATCTACATCCTCTTCCACTTCCGTAACATTGCCCTGAAGTACATCGCCCTTGTATAGACACTCTATATACTCCTTCCACCTTTCTGCTTTCCCTTCTTTGCTTAGAACTGGGTTTCCATCTGAGCTCTTGATATTAATGCAAGTGGTTCTCTTTTCTCCAAAGGTCTCTTTAATTTTCCTGTAGGCAGTATCTATCTTAGTCCTAGTGAGATAAGCCTCTACATCCTTACATTTGTCCTCTAGCCATGCCTGCTTAGCCATTTTGCACTTCCTGTCGATCTCATTTTTTAGACGTTTCTATTCCTTTTTGCCTGCTTTATTTACTGCATTTTTATATTATCTTCTTTCACCAATTAAATTCAATATTTCTTCTGTCACCCAAGGATTTCTACTAGCCCTCGTCTTTTTACCTACTTGATCCTCTGCTGCCTTCACTACTTCATCCCTCAGAGCTATCCATTCTTCTTCTACTGTATTTCTTTCTCCCATTCTCGTCAATTGTTCCCTTATGCTCTCCCTGAAACACTGTACAACCTCTGGTTCTTTCAATTTACCCAGGTCCCATCTCCTTAAATTCCCACCTTTTTGCAGTTTCTTTAGTTTTAATCTACAGTTCATAACCAATAGATTGTGGTCAGAGTCCACATCTGCCCCTGGGAATGTCTTACAATTTAAAACCTGGTTCCTAAATCTCAATCTTACCATTATATAATCTATCTGACACCTTCCAGTATCTCCAGGCTTCTTCCACGTATACAACCTTCTTTCATGATTCTTGAACCAAGTGTTAGCTATGATTAAGTTTACCAAATGTAATTTAGAATAGAAATCTCATAATGCTGAAACTAGATAAAATCAAGCTCACTTGGACATATGTCACAAATTCCCCTATTACAGAACAACTTTCTCACACTTACATTTACACAGTTTTAGTAAAGTATCACATTCTCACTTTACGTATGTCCTTCATTCACTCTCTCAGTCCCTCCAAAACACTCACACTACCAAAACACAATGAAATAATAATTTTCCAGTGTACTGTTAATTGCATTAGAAATCTGTGGCAATGCAATTAAAGAAAATTCCAGAAAATAGGATTGTATGAAACTGTCTCTGGATCATAGTTTCAATTGACACCATAGACGAATACATTACAGTCCCTAAATCGGTTTCATAGTGCCAGAATGGTTATTATGTGTTGTAGATAAAAATTTATACAGCCAAAAGTATTGATGTTATTGATTTGAAATTTTAATGGTGTGATTGTGTTACCCATAGAATTTGGTGTACAAAGTATGAAAAAGATTGATTAGTATTTAATAGCACTTCTTCAGATTCATAGAGAGTTTGTGTAACATATTGCACGCAGTGTTAACGAAGTACATGGCTCACCCAGCTCAGTAGCCACCATCAGCTGAATGAGTGTGAGAACCAACGTCTACTCTCCTCCCGGCTCCACAGTCAGCTACATTTTCAATGCATGGTGACAACTCGTAATAATTTTCTACATTACAACAGGCAAAATGTTCATCAAATTTAAGCTGAAATAGGATTTAGAGATTAATTTCCTTCCTCTTATATTCTGTGTATGGCTAAGTATGGCTTACCATTCAGAATTCTTATTATTGGCACACAGAAAATTTCAGCTATTGGCATAGCACATAAGTATACGTTTACCAACACACAACAATTTAATGTCTGAAATGTGCATGTGAAACGGAAAACAGCTGATAATGGTTGTGTTTGCTTATTTCTAATAAGTAACATCTAATAAAATGAAATCTTCCATACTCTCTTTCTTATTATTTATTATATGAGCATGTTTTTCTTCATGTGAAAATATGCTACAAAAAATTATGTGCTTCCACAAGCTTACCTAAACATCAGTTCACTGAATTCCACCCTCATTAAAGAATCTACCTACATAATGTACTTATGCACCAGTGTATGCATCACTCCACTACTTACAATGTGAATTTCTCTCACCAGCTGTAGTAACAAAACTGCTTTGTTTAGGATGTATAAATGGTAGGAATGTTAGCCCTGAGTGCTGCCAACTGACTGCAGGAGGTATACAATAGAAAGTAAGAAAATTCAGTGTTTATTATAGAGACTGACTATGAGGATTATAATGATTGTATACATTATTAATGTTGTACTTGAGTCTATTAAGCAGTTTGGGTTATTCAACACTTGTTTCAGTTATGAGCCACTTCTAACTCTGCTGACCCCAATCTGCAAGCCATCGTACGTTGCATGGCGGAGGGTACCCAGTAGCATTACCAGTCATTTTGTTTCCTGTTTCATGCCTAAATAGGGCAAGGAAAGAATGAATGTCTGTATGCTTCCATATGAGGCCTAATTTCTTGTGTCTTATCTTCGTGGTCCTTAAGCAGAATGTATGTTGACGGCAGTAGAATCATTCTGCAGTCAACGTCAAATGCTGGTTTTCTACATTTTCTCATAGTGTTCCTCAAAAATAATGTCACCTTCCCTCAGTGATTCCCATTTGACTTCCTGAAGCATCTCTGCAACACTTGCATGTTTTTTTAACCTACTGGCAACAAATCCAGCAGCCCACCTCTAAATTGCTCTGAAGTCTCCCTTTAATCTGATCTGATGTATATCCCAAACATTTAAGCAGTACTCAAGAGTAGGTTGCACTAGCATCCAATATACACTCCTGGAAATGGAAAAAAGAACACATTGACACCGGTGTGTCAGACCCACCATACTTGCTCCGGACACTGCGAGAGGGCTGTACAAGCAATGATCACACGCACGGCACAGCGGACACACCAGGAACCGCGGTGTTGGCCGTCGAATGGCGCTAGCTGCGCAGCATTTGTGCACCGCCGCCGTCAGTGTCAGCCAGTTTGCCGTGGCATACGGAGCTCCATCGCAGTCTTTAACACTGGTAGCATGCCGCGACAGCGTGGACGTGAACCATATGTGCAGTTGACGGACTTCGAGCGAGGGCGTATAGTGGGCATGCGGGAGGCCGGGTGGACGTACCGCCGAATTGCTCAACATGTGGGGCGTGAGGTCTCCACAGTACATCGATGTTGTCGCCAGTGGTCGGCGGAAGGTGCACGTGCCCTTCGATCTGGGACCGGACCGCAGCGACACACGGATGCACGCCAAGACCGTAGGATCCAACGCAGTGCCTTAGGGGACCGCACCGCCACTTCCCAGCAAATTAGGGACACTGTTGCTCCTGGGGTATCGGTGAGGACCATTCGCAACCGTCTCCATGAAGCTGGGCTACGGTCCCGCACACCGTTAGGCCGTCTTCCGCTCACGCCCCAACATCGTGCAGCCCGCCTCCAGTGGTGTCGCGACAGGCGTGAATGGAGGGACGAATGGAGACGTGTCGTCTTCAGCGATGAGAGTCGCTTCTGCCTTGGTGCCAATGATGGTCGTATGCGTGTTTGGCGCCGTGCAGGTGAGCGCCACAATCAGGACTGCATACGACCGAGGCACACAGGGCCAACACCCGGCATCATGGTGTGGGGAGCGATCTCCTACACTGGCCGTACACCACTGGTGATCGTCGAGGGGACACTGAATAGTGCACGGTACATCCAAACCGTCATCGAACCCATCGTTCTACCATTCCTAGACCGGCAAGGGAACTTGCTGTTCCAACAGGACAATGCACGTCCGCATGTATCCCGTGCCACCCAATGTGCTCTAGAAGGTGTAAGTCAACTACCCTGGCCAGCAAGATCTCCGGATCTGTCCCCCATTGAGCATGTTTGGGACTGGATGAAGCGTCGCCTCACGCGGTCTGCACGTCCAGCACGAACGCTGCTCCAACTGAGGCGCCAGGTGGAAATGGCATGGCAAGCCGTTCCACAGGACTACATCCAGCATCTCCACGATCGTCTCCATGGGAGAATAGCAGCCTGCATTGCTGCGAAAGGTGGATCTACACTGTACTAGTGCCGACATTGTGCATGCTCTGTTGCCTGTGTCTATGTGCCTGTGGTTCTGTCAGTGTGATCATGTGATGTATCTGACCCCAGGAATGTGTCAATAAAGTTTCCCCTTCCTGGGACAATGAATTCACGGTGTTCTTATTTCAATTTCCAGGAGTGTATATGGTTTCCTTTATAGATGGACCACACTTTTCTAAAATTCCCCCAACTAACCAAAGTTGACCTTTCAGTTTCCTCACCTCAATCCTCCCATGCTTGTTCCATTTCATATCGCTTTACAGTGTTACACCCAGATATTTCAATGGCGTGACTGTGTCAGGCAGGTTACTACTAATGCTGGTATTTGAACATTATGGCTTGTTTTTCCTCCTCATCTGCATTAACTTACATTTTTACACATTTAGAGCTAGCTGCCATTCATCACACGAACTATGTCTCGTTGTTGACATCTTGTATCCTCCTACAGTCACTCAACGACAAAATCTTCCCAAACACCACAGCACCATTAGCAAGCAACCGCAGATTGCTGCCCACCCCAACAATTGTAACATTTCAGAACAAACTGAAATAGACCTCATATTTGCAGACAGAACCCTACATCAAAAAGATGTATGAAAAAGATGTATCAAAAAGATGCACCAGAAAAAGAAGTATCAGAACATTCTGCTGGGGTACATACTACTCATCACATAGTGCGTTCACTAAAAAACATCGAATGACCTACCTATACATCGATTCACAATTACACTTACCCACAGCTCCTCTATCTAGTCTTCCTGTGTTTGGAGAAATACGTTTATGTTTAAAAGCATGTGTCTGTCCAAAACGGCACACAACAAAATGTTATCTCTAGGATTTTCTTCCAGAAACAATTACCCAACAAAATCTTTGAAAATTTTGCAGTCAGCACTCAGAAACCCGTTGAACACTGTCTTTAAATCAAGAGATAACTTCTGCAAATTGTTCATTTAATTGTCAGCTTCAAAAATATTTAACATAGCTATTATTGGTAATCTAAAAAGAGGCTTCTTTATTTTAGCAACCTCCATTTTTCCAATATACAAATTTTCTTCACCACATACTTTACATTAGCCATAATTATTTGCTTTTCACCAACCTTAATGCTAAACACACAAGCCTTACATTCTCTTTTACCAATATCATTAACTTTGTCAGCATTTTCTACCCCTAGTTGTACACATTTGTCTCAGTATTTCCATAAATGTGTCCATATTGGATCCTCTTACTACTGTTCGGTTACTTTCCTCATTATTAACATTTGAAAGTTCCATGGGTGATAACCTAGACATTCCTTTCGTAATATTATTACTGTTTACTCCGTCATATGAGATTGTATTTAACTCTGATATAAACTCTTTGCCTTTGCAGTGTTAACTTTCAGTCAGTACCCTTTCTTCACTAATTTCTGCCTGCTGTCCAACAACATGAAGAACACTATATTTTCCATCCCTGTCACTCATTTTGATAAAATAGTGAATAACATTTAGTAGCAAAGAATGATTTACCTTAATTTTCTCTGATGCCAGTTTCTGCCATAATATTGCCGGCTGTCATCTGCTCACCGATCCTTTCCATGTTCCCACATCAGGTTGCAAAATTTTGCTGCTGGGCTCCCCTCTTGTTCCTCATTGGCTGTATCTCACTGATGTTAGTGTCAGTCCCCTTATCCTCTTATCGGTTGATAAAAGTTCATACTGTATGGTGGCATACAGTTGTTATTTGTCTGCACAGTGTTGTAGATGATTTTGTTCATGCCATCAGTGTCCTATGCACTTTTATGGCCACTGTTCTGATTCCTTTTGTTGTTACTGGGGCACTCTTGATGTTATTTATATACTGTTTACTGCCACTGCTCTTTAACACACAGTTCATACGTTTCAAGTCTCTTTTAACCTTCTTACCACTGTCAACAACTTCATTCGGAAAGATACCACTTATGATGTTACCTACCAGCAAACACTTCTTCTGCACTCCATGCCTCACTGAAGGAAATTCATTCCATGACTGTAAAACTGGTGTTATAGGTAGTTTTCCAATAACATTCACCACACAGTATTTACTTAATATGATTTTTAACACATTTATTGTCTCACACATTTATTGCCACTGTAGGCATTACAATGAGTAGCTTACATCTCGTATGAAATTGGTTTGCATAGACAAGCATCTTCACACAGTCGCAATTGAATTCTTTGCTCAACAAACAACTTATAATAATGCTTTATTTCATGCAAATGATGCATACATTATGTCTTTTAATCAGTGACACAGACAAATGAGTACCAATGTTGATGCAATACATAGCAAGAGTCCAAATTATTCACACATTTGCTCAAAGGAAAATTTTGTAAAAGTTAATAACAGTCCCTAGTTGTATTGGGTACATTAAGTAATTCATATGGATATATTGAGCATGTGAATACTGATGACAGACATATACCTGTTACTGGTATCAGAACTGGGCTTGTTACGTGTATATTACTGTAGTGCTGTGTAAGCTCAGACTTTATTTTGCAAACTTGTTACTTGATGTTCCAAGTGAATTCCCGAGCCAAGACTCAAGGTTTTAGGGAGTCATGAAAACTGATATGCAAGATTTTTCTAATTTCAATGAGCCATATGTTACTACAGTAATTTAGTTTATAAAATATGTAGTGGATTAGTAAAACTCAAAAGATTATAAGACAGTTTTGTATACCTATGCTGGGAATAACCCACTTACAAATACAGCTGTCATTATTCAAAATTATGATAAATGATGCAAAAACTTAATTAATGGCTTAATTAATTATTGAAAGTTGTCATCTGGTCCCGAACAATTAGAGCAACGAAAGTGTAGGTACAGGTGATGCATTTAACATGTGCAATGGCTAAATCTGCAATAGAAATTTTGTGCATATTTGTTAACTTAATAAGTTTCAGGAAAACTGAAACATGTTACTATAAAGCCTGGACACTAGTATCTCTAATAAGTAGTGTCAATATTTCTAAGACTATCTTTTAGCTCACACCAAATTAGCATTACCCACTATAGTAATAATCTCACTTCTCAGTTGCTTTTAATTAACATTGTCTCTAGCAAAACTGAATGCACTATTGGGATCAGCATATTGAAAACTATGGTCTTTATAATAAATCTACATGAACCTAATTAACTATATCCAAACGCATTTTCAGCAAGCAAAGGTTACTCCAAAATGCTGGACTCAGCTAATCCATCTGCTGCAGTATCATCAGCTGCAGTATTATAATACGTAATCTGTGATGAAATTAATTAACAAATTTACAACAAATGTCACATATAATAACAAATATGTCTACTTTGACAGCACTGCTCATAAGAAGGTATACCAACTACTGTGATCATGTGAAGTGTAAGATTGCTCCCACAAATCAGTTATCCACATCGTATGACTTGGCTGGTTCAGTTGCAATTGTGCCATCACCAAATGCATTTGATGACCAGTATCATGCATGAGCAGCACAAAGTTAAGTTTCTCAGGCTCAGTAGAGCACTTTACTACCTCATCTCCATGTATCAAATTCTCCTGGTCTGCAGTTCCAGCTTTCTGCATCCCATCTCCTGGAACATCTCAAAAAGCTGTCAAATCTGTTCACCTCATACTCCTGCCTTGGACTACCACTTAAAGAGCTGCTATCAAACCTCCCCTGCATCCCTTCATAGCTGTCAACCATGCCTTACAGGCCTCCTATATTTACCACGTACTCAGAGATTCTCTCCTAACACCCTACAGAACCCAGAGCCTGAGCCGGCCGCGGTGGTCTAGCGGTTCTAGGCGCGCAGTCCGGAACCGCGCGACTGCTACGGTCGCAGGTTCGAATCCTGCCTCGGGCATGGATGTGTGTGATGTCCTTAGGTTAGTTAGGTTTAAGTAGTTCTAAGTTCTAGAGGACTGATGACCACAGATGTTAAGTCCCATAGTGCTCAGAGCCATTTGAACCATTTTGAACCAGAGCCTGAACAGAAACACAAAACAGTCATGAACCTGTCCTCCAAAAGCCTCAATCCCACAGATATATCACTCATTTCCAAAGGCATTACCTTTTGCCCCACTCCCAAATTCAGTAATGCAGTGCTTGTTAAAAATTTTCGCAGCCCCTACCGTGGAAGATATTTTGCTACTTACCTACTATCAGACTCAATCCACAACCAATATTGAACTCTGCCTGACTCAGTTTACTTCTCCATCCAATTGTGATCCACACCCACAGCAACCAAATCACCTCCAGTTAACTTCTCAGATTTTGGTAGCCACAAATATTGGCTCACCATCATTCCCAAAATCCCTCAGCATGGAAACAAAATGCTCATCCACTGGAAGAACCACAATCCATCACTTAAAAACTTATCCTGATCTCATAATCCTAGCTACTGACAAAGGCTCCAGCACTGTGGTTATGAACCATAGGGATTTCCTGGAGGAAGGATCTCTCCAGCTGTGAGATACATCCCCTGTAAGCCCTGCACACTGACGCATTTCAGAAGTCTACATCTGCATCTGTACACCAAAAACCACGTACAGTGCGGTGCCACTACTAGTCATTTCCTTTCCTGTTCCACTCACAAATAGAGTGAGGAAAAAAATGATAGTCCATATGCCTGTGTATAAGCCCTAATTTCTTGTATCTTACTGTTGTGGTCCTTATGCGAAATGTATGTTGGCAGCAGTAGAATTGTTTGGCAGTCACTTCCAATGCTGGTTCTCTAAATTTCTAAATATTTCTTGAAAAGCATGTCACCTTCCCTCCAGGGATTCCCATTTGAGTTCCCAAAGCATCTCTATAATACTTGCATGTTGTTCAAACCTACTTGTAACAGATACAGCAGCACGCCCCTCAATTGCTTTGATGCGTTCCTTTAGTCTAACCTGTTGTGGATTCCAAACACTTGATCAATACTCAAGAATATGTCGCACTAGCATCCTGTACATGTGGTATCCTTTACAGATGAAGCACACTTTCCCGAAATACTCCTAATAAACAAAAGTTGACCATGATGTTCAGATGCTGATTCCATTTCATATTGCTCTGCAATGTTACACGCAGATTTTTGAATGGTTCAAATGGCTCTGAGCACTATGGGACTCAACTGCTGAGGTCATTAGTCCAGATTTTTGAATGACATGACTGTGTCAAGCAGTACACTACTAATGTTGTATTTGAATATCATTGGTTTGTTTTTCCTACTCATCTGTGTTAAGTTACATTTTTCTACATTTAGAGCAAGCGTGCCATTCATCACACCAGCTACAAATTTTGTCTAAGTCAGATCATGTATGTATATGGAAGAGAGCAGTGGTCCTACCACACTTCTCTGGGGCACTCCTGACAATACCTGTGTCTCTGATGGACACTCGCCATCAAGGATAATATATTTGGTTCTATTACTTAAGAAGACTTCAAGGCACTCATGTATTTCAGAACCTATTCCATACACTTGTACCTTTGTTAACAGTCTGCATTGAGGCACCGTGTCAAATGCTTTTTGGCAATCTAGGAATATAAAATCTGCCTGTTGCCCTGCATGCTATGGATTACATAGTATGCAGTATATCATGTGACAAAAAAAAATCAAACTGAGATTTACATGAGTGATGCTTTCTAAAAGTGTGTTGATTTGTGGACATAAGCTTTTTGGTCTCTAGGAAATGTATTATATTAGAACTCAGAATATGTTGAAGAATTCTTCAGCAAACTGCTGTTAAGGATATTGGTCCATAATTTTGCAGGTCTGTTCTTTTACCCTTCTTATACAGGAGTCACCTGCCCTTTTTTCCAGTCACTAGGGACTTTGTGCTGGGCAAGAGAGGAATGATATGCAAGGAGCAAATGCCATAGAGTACTCTTTGTAAAACTAAATTGGCAGGCCATCGTGACCTGACAACTTATTTGTTTTCAACTCTTTCAGTTGTTTCTCTTCCCAGGGAAGCTTATTGCTATGTCGTCCATATGGGACTCTGTATGATTGTCAAACAACGGTATTTTCATTCTATTCTTCTGCATGAATGATTTCTTACGAGCGAAATTTAAAACTTCGGCTTTCATTTTGCTACCTTTACAGCATGCCAGATTATTCAATGTGTGGCTGAACGGAATCCTTAGAACTGCTTAGCAATTTTACATAGGACCAGAATTTTCTTGGGTTGTTGGCCATATGTTTCACTAAGAGATGATGGTGATAGTTTTTGTATACTTCACGCATAGATCTTTTCATGGATACACAAATCTCTACTAACCTTTGCCTGTCAACACTCTTGCATTTCCTTTTGAACCAAGGGTGCTACAGCCTTTACTTCCTCAGGATTTTCCAAATTTCATTGTTAAACTCCAATTGCTCTTTTTTGCCTGTAAGCTACTTACTAGACACACACTTTTCCAGATTATGATTTACAGTCTGTTTAAACTTTGTCCATAATTTCTTTGTGTCCATCATACTGTAACTAAATGATCCATGAGGATGCCCAGTTCCTCCTCAAATCCCAAGTTCCATACCAGGATCTCTCCCCTGAGACTAACCCTCTCTGTGCCTCCAACACAAACCCTGTATCTAAATTCCACATGCTTCCTGCATTTCGTGTACCCGGACCACCTAGGACATCACCACTTGTCTCATGTCTCAATACTATCTAGGACTGGAGCAACTGAAACACTTTATCTGGCAGGATTTTGACTATCTCTCATTGTGTTCCAAAGTGAGAAATATCCTCATCACCTCTCCCACAGTGGTGTTCTGCCTCCCACCCAACCTACACAATATCCTTTTCCATCCCTACACCACCTGTGCTCGTGATCCCTTGCCTCACGGCTCACATCCCTGCAATAGACCTACATGTGAGACCTGCCCCATACACCCTCCCACTACCACCTCTTCCAGCCCTGCGAATGGTACATCCTACACCGTCAAAAGCATGGCCACCTATGAAAACAGCTGTGTGATCTACCAACTTGGCTGCAGTCACTGTGCTGTCTGTGCACATGAATATCCGCCATGAAACTGTAGCCAAAAGGCAGTTGGTCCACCCAATTCCTGAATATGCTGCCCAGCCCAATGTGCTTCACTTTAATGACTGGTTCACAGTCTGTGCCATTGGCATCTAGATTCTTCCTACCAACACCAGCTTTTCTGAATTGCTCAGGTGGGAATTCTCTGTACAACATATCCTTCTTTCTCGTAACTCCACTGGCCTCAGTCTTTGTTAGTCCTTGGGCACCACCTATCTGTCTCCTTCCCAGCTCTCACTCCCAGTACTTCACAAGCCTTCTGCACTGCCAATGCACCTACTTAGTTCTTTCCTCTACTCTGCTTCCCTCCTCTTCCTTTGTCCCCCTTTCTGCATTCCTCCCCCCACAAACTCTCAATGCTGAACCCAGCAGCCCTATTCTGTCCCCACCCTCACCCTGCTATCCCTCCACCCTGCTATCCCTCCACATGTCCACCCCATGCCTGTTCCTTACCCCCACAGTCTACACTCAGCCAGCGTGCTGCTCACATCAGACACAACTGCAGTCAGGCCTTAGTGCCAACAGACAGTGGCCATGAGAGTGAGAATTGCCATTAGTGTGAGTTTTCCACTTCTGAAGAAGTATTTTGTCTGAAATCTGAAATATTTGTAGCATTCTTTTTCATTGTTCCGTCTGTTGCCTAATGCATCCTCTATGTGGTGAGTAGGAGTCTTACCCTTTCCATGTTACTGTTTTTTTTTTAAATTGACTTCTGTACCTGATCCTTACTTTTAAGTGTATACAGGGTGAAGCGAAATTCGCGCACACGGGCTTCACAGTGCGATTCGTCACATGCCAGCAACAAAAAAATGTCTCTCACAAAATTTCGTCCAGCCAGCACATCAAGCAGAAAAAGGACGTTAAAGAGTGGCAGTCTGGCAACACTGTAACCTCATGTATGGTAACTGCTTCTGCCAGCTCAAATTGGTTGTGGTGTACAGTTGGTGCAGTGGATAGAGTTTTGGGTGAGCATGCAGGAGGTCGAGGGTTCAGTCCTGGGTTGAGGTATATGTTTTTTATTTGGTAAATGTAGTCTAGGTGTTACGGTGTCTGGTAGTCTAGGTGTTACGGTGTCTGGCATCTTAATTGTCAACAGCGACTGTAGCAAGTCCTCTAGAAAACATTTGCACTTACATACTACAGTCGTAGAAATGGAAGATTGGACACCTTGGAAAGAAGCCCTTTCCACGTCGTGAACGTGCATTTATTCGCACCACTTCATCTACTAGATGTGAAACCTGTTTTCTTTGTACCGTTCTCCAGTGGTCCCATAGATTAGTACCAACTATTATTCTTGCTTCCTCGAGGTCCATTACATTTCGTTAATGCCATTAGGACTAGCAACATGCTTTGAAAATAATGTCCAAACTCAGTTACTATTTGTGTTATCACTATGGTCCCATTAATTATGCCTTTCAACATTGAGTCTGGTAACCACATGCTGTTCAGTACGTATGTCAATGCATTACTATTATTAATATTATTATTATTATTATTATTATTATTATTGTTATTATTATTATCATCGATGGGATTGTGGAAACATCACGTGTATTACTGTTAGGGAAACAGTGTAATTCAAAACTGAACATTTCACAATTAGCGGTGTCGGGGTGAATCATGAAGAAGACTATCTGTCAGAGGGGTAATGCATGTTAGATGCAACAGCGTGCAGGACTAACAGCGTGTTTATACTGCATGTGCTGTTCACAAGACAGAGAGTAGTTGCGAGTGGAGTGACATGCCTGTGACAGACTCCAATGTACATGTGTACACGTACCCAATTTTCTCATTGTAAACCTGTAAACTAGTGTGGCAGACGTATGGCATGCACAAACAATGAATATGTGGATATGTTCCTGTTCCTTGGCGCATCTGATAACCGGGCTGGTGTTTCAACTCGTGAATAAGCTGCTAGATATCCTCGTCAAAGCCATCCAGATAAATATATGTTTCATCATCTGGGGCTGCACCTTCGGGAGTCAGGTTTTCTTCTTCCACAATCACTTGACAGAGGTCTTCCACAGACTCGCCATACTCCTGCTACTGAGGAAGCTATTCTGGAGGTCATACACCAAGAACCTCAGTGAAGGACACATAGTGTAGCAAGACAGCTGCGTGTCTTGCAATGCAAGGTCGTTAATGTGCTGCACTACCATGGGCTGCACCCCTATCATTATGCTGTCATGCAACACATGCATTCTGCAGATCGCCATCAGCGGATGCAATTCTGTGAATGGTTCCAACAACAACAGGAAGCCAACGATGACTTCATTAACACTGTAAATATGGTTGGATGAAGCAGCATTCACTCATGAGGGTGTCTTCAATATGCACAGTGCTCGCCATTGATGTGAGGTTAACCCACACATCACCCACAACTGTCGCTATCAAGTTTTCTTTGGTATCAATTTCTGGGCCGGAATATTGGGCGCAGGTGTTTGGGCCCCTACATGTTGCCTGACATGTTGACTGCACGAAAGTATCATGCATTTCTCTCAAACTATCTGCCTGATGTGCTGGAAGATGTTCCAATACATGTTCAACAGAGGATATGGATCTGACATGATGGTGCACCTCCACACTCTGGAATTAATGTGCGACAGTATTTGGACACAATATTTCTAGGGAAATGCCTCGGACGTGTAGGTCCAATTGTATGGCCAACTCTTTCACCTGACCTAAATCCCCTGGATTTCTTCCTGTGGAGACACCTGAAGGACCACATGTACTCTACTCCACCAACGAATGTCGAAGAATTGCTAGCACATATTCATGCTGCTCTTGTTACTGTGGATGCAGCTTTGCTGCGAAGGGTCCAGAGCTGTGTGATCTGCCGGGTTGTGCAATGTTTGGGCATGCAGGAAGGTCGCTTTGAGCATCTTTTGTTCTGAGGACAACATATTCTGTTTTGATGGTTGTGCGGTCATTAATATGGATATTATTATTATTGTCACTGGCTGCTAATGTGTGACGTCTGAGCGCTCATATTACATGTAGCAGAAATGAGAAGTAGATGTTATGTTATTGCACTGTGCTATCATCTTTAACATCTCGAAACTGATAATGTTTTTGTAGTTATTCTGTCCTATGACAGGGCATTTGTTTCAACTGTCTGGTTCTTATCTGTCTAACCCCGTATTTCTAATGTTCAGCGATACAAAATGTTGTAAATTTAGGTTACATGTGAACTAAGAAACGTTGTATATTACAGTATGAAACATCGGAATGAAATTAGCAAATAAAAAAAGTGCACCCCAACCCAGGATCGAACCCTCGACCTCCTGCATGCTAACCCAAAACTGTATCCACTGCATCAACTGTACATTAGAATTGGTATTAAGTGACAGGGGTTATTACTGTACATGTGGTTACAGTGTTGTCAGATTGCCACTCTTTAACATCCTTTTTCTGTCGGATGTACTCGCCAGATGAAATTTTGTGACAGACTTTTTTTATCGTTGGCATGTGAGGAGTCACACTGCGAAGCCCAAGTGCGCGAATTTCACTTCACTCTGTATAAGAGTATTCTCTTAGCTCAAAAGTAGAATGCTGGAAAAGAAGTCTGGCCACCTTATTTTATAACATGTGTCAACTGCTGTGAAATGGTATTTGTAGTTGTCCACAGGTGGAGGGAGACCTACATGTACATCAACCTCTACTTGGATATTCTGCAAGTCACACTTGAGTCCCAGGCAGAGGGTTCACTGAATCATCTTCACAATAACCCTCTATTATTCCACTCCCTAAAGACGTGCAGAAAAAATGAACACCTGTATCTTTCATGTGGGCTCTGATTTCCCTTGTTTTATTATGGTAATCATTTCTCCCTGTGTAGGTCAGCATTGACAAAATATTTTCGCATTCGGAGGAGAAAGTTGGTGATTGAAATTTCATGAGAAGATCTGCCCGCAGCGAGAAACTCCTTTGTTTTAATGATTTCCACCTCAAATCCTGTATCCTGTCCTTGACACACTCTCCCGTTTTTCTCGATAATACATAATCTGCTGCCCTTCTTTGGACTTTCTTGATGTACTCCGTTAACCCTGTCTGGTAAGGATCCACACCACACAGCAGTACTCCAAGAAAGGACCTACAAGTATACTGTAGGCAGTGTCTTTAGTAGATCTGTTGCATCTTCTAAGTGTTCTGTCAGTAAAACAAAGTCTTCTACATCTACATCTACATTTATACTCCACAAGCCACCCAACGGTGTGTGGCGGAGGGCACTTTACGTGCCACTGTCATTATCTCCCTTTCCTGTTCCAGTCGCGTATGGTTCGCGGGAAGAACGACTGTCTGAAAGCCACTGTGCGCGCTCTAATCTCTCTAATTTTACATTCGTGATCTCCTCGGGAGGTATAAGTAGGGGGAAGCAATATATTCGATACCTCATCCAGAAACGCACCCTCTCGAAACCTGGCGAGCAAGCTACACCGCGATGCAGAGCGCCTCTCTTGCAGAGTCTGCCACTTGAGTTTGTTAAACATCTCCGTAACGCTATCACGGTTACCAAATAACCCTGTGACGAAACGCGCCGCTCTTCTTTGGATCTTCTCTATCTCCTCCGTCAACCCGATCTGGTACGGATCCCACACTGATGAGCAATACTCAAGTATAGGTCGAACGAGTGTTTTGTAAGCCACCTCCTTTGTTGATGGACTACATTTTCTAAGGATTCTCCCAATGAATCTCAACCTATGTATTCGCAATACATTACATTTGTCTATGTTAAGGGTCAGTTGCCACTCCCTGCACCAAGTGCCTATCCGCTGCAGATCTTCCTGCATTTCGCTACAATTTTCTAATGCTGCAACTTCTCTGTATACTACGGCATCATCCGCGAAAAGCCGCATGGAACTTCCGACACTATCTACTAGGTCATTTATATATATTGTGAAAAGCAATGGTCCCATAACACTCCCCTGTGGCACGCCAGAGGTTACTTTAATGTCTGTAGACGTCTCTCCGTTGATAACAACATGCTGTGTTCTGTTTACTAAAAACTCTTCAATCCAGCCACACAGCTGGCCTGATATTCCGTAGGCTCTTACTTTGTTTATCAGGCGACAGTGCGGAACTGTATCGAACGCCTTCCGGAAGTCAAGAAAAATAGCATCTACCTGGGAGCCTGTATCTAATATTTTCTGGGTCTCATGAACAAATAAAGCGAGTTGGGTTTCACACGATCGCTGTTTCCGGAATCCATGTTGATTCCTACATAGTAGATTCTGAGTTTCCAAAAACGACATGATACTCGAACAAAACACATGTTCTAAAATTATACAACAGATCGACGTCAGAGATATAGGTCTATAGTTTTGCGCATCTGCTCGACGACCCTTCTTGAAGACTGGGACTACCTGCGCTCTTTTCCAATCATTTGGAACCTTCTGTTCCTCTAGAGACTTGCGGTACACGGCTGTTAGAAGGGGGGCAAGTTCTTTCGCGTACTCTGTGTAGAATCGAATTGGTATCCCGTCAGGTCCAGTGGACTTTCCTCTGTTGAGTGATTCCAGTTGCTTTTCTATTCCTTGGACACTTATTTCGATGTCAGCCATTTTTTCGTTGGTGCGAGGATTTAGAGAAGGAACTGCAGTGCGGTCATCCTCTGTGAAACAGCTTTAGAAAAAGGTGTTTAGTATTTCAGCTTTACGCTTGTCATTCTCTGTTTCAATGCCATCATCATCCCGGAGTGTCTGGACATGATGTTTCGAGCCACTTACTGATTTAACGTAAGACCAGAACTTCCTAGGATTTTCTGTCAAGTCGGTACCTAGTATTTTACTTTCGAATTCACTGAACGCTTCACGCATAGCCCTCCTTACACTAACTTTGACATCGTTTAGCTTCTGTTTGTCTGAGAGGTTTTGGCTGCGTTTAAACTTGGAGTGAAGCCCTCTTTGCTTTTGCAGTAGTATCCTAACTTCGTTGTTGTACCACGGTGGGTTTTTCCCGTCCCTCACAGTTTTACTCGGCACGTACCTGTCTAAAACGCATTTTACGATTGCCTTGAACTTTTTCCATAAACACTCAACATTGTCAGTGTCGGAACAGAAATTTTCATTTTGATCTGTTAGGTAGTCTGAAATCTGCCTTCTATTACTCTTGCTAAACAGATAAACCTTCCTCCCTTTTTTTATATTCCTATTAACTTCCATATTCAGGGATGCTGCAACGGCCTTATGATCACTGATTCCCTGTTCTGCACTTACAGAGACGAAAAGTTCGGGTCTGTTTGTTATCAGTAGGTCCAAGATGTTATCTCCACAAGTCGGTTCTCTGTTTAATTGCTCGAGGTAATTTTCGGATAGTGCACTCAGTATAATGTCACTCGATGCTCTGTCCCTACCACCCGTCCTAAACATCTGAGTGTCCCAGTCTATATCTGGTAAATTGAAATCTCCACCTAAGACCATAACATGCTGAGAAAATTTATGTGAAATGTATTCCAAATTTTCTCTCAGTTGTTCTGCCACTCTTTGGTTGGCCTTCCCCACATCATTTTTTGTGTATTCAGTTTAAGTTGTTCGTAATTGTATTAGTATGTATTAGTTGAATTTACATCATTTAGATTTGATTGCTAATGTGTAACCGAAGTTTAAGGATTCCTTTTAGCACTCCTGTGAATGACCTCACATTTTTCATTATTTAGGGTCAACTGCTAAAGTTCACACCGTACAGATATCCTTTCTAAATCATTTTGCAATTTGTTTTGATCGTCTGATACCTCTACTAGGTGATAAAAACAGCGTCATTTGTGAACAACATTAAGACTACTGCCCAAATCTTCTCTTAAATTGTGTGTGTGTGTGTGTGTGTGTGTGTGTGTGTGTGTGTGTGTGTGTGTGTGTGTGAGAGAGAGAGAGAGAGAGAGAGAGAGAGAGAGAGAGAGAGAGAGCATGCATGCATGGATCATGCTGGACAGCCTTGCAGCTGCCTTATGTCAATGTGTACATTCTATCCCGCTTTGCATTAATTGCCCTAAATACACAAAGATGTCCATGCCCAAGTATCTTCTCAACCAGTAGTCACACAAAATGGCTGGGCATTGACGTGGATGTTGTGTTTTTTTCTGAGTGTAACAGATTGTGAACACTGGCGAAAGCAGCTGTGCAGAGTTTTGGTAAAATGCAGTGTATTGACTTATGCTGAGAGATGTCGCCCCATAGTGTTAACTTTGTGCCTGTCACAATCCTGTGGAAGGGTCAACCAATAAATGCTGTAGCTGTGTATTTGCAGTCTGTGTGGTGGCAAGTTCTGGGTGGTCCACAGTATTTGCCAAACTACAGATGCACAAACAGTAATCATCCACATTGTTTTCTGCTCCTTTTATGCGGGACACACCTGTCATATGCTGGCTGACAGGGGAACGCTTATCAGTGTGTTCTGGAAAGTGAAGACTGTTGGATTTTGCTCAGTGTAAATTCTCACAGGGTGTGGTTGGATCTATTTAACAGCTTCATAAATTGCAGGTAGTTCTCTGTCATACACATTTCACCACAGCTCCACTGGAAAAAAATATTATGGTTGCCATTGTTGGTCAAGTTGTTGGTGTAGGCCTGCATCTATTGTTGTTTGGCTGATGTGTACAACTCTTACCAGAAGTGCAAGTATCACTGGGTGAGCGAGGAGTATTGCATTAACTCGGTTCCCCTGAAGATTGCGGATAACTTTTCCCATCTCCAAGGCCCACTTGAGGAATCCTTGGCCTATGATGCTGTGTCCTGCAAGTGTATCGGGAAGTGGTGTTTGTATAGCTGCTGTTGCCTGGAGATGGTGGCGATAAAAGTTGACTACTGGTATTCCCAGGAAGCATCGTAATTGCTGGTAGTCTGTCTACTTTGGAAGGGTTTGTAGAGCTACTGTTTTCTCCAGTAACGGGCAAGTGCAATCTGCTGAAACTGTGTGTCTAAGGAGGTCCCTTCTGCTTTTCTGATGATTCATTTATCTTCTTTCAGCACTGTAGCGTTGTTGTGTAACTCCTGATACACTTCTTGCATATGTCACTCATGTAGCTGGGAATTGAGAAAACTAGAATGTTGTCCAGGTATGCAAAGCAAAATGGAAGCTCCTTTAACACTTCCTCTGTAAAATATGCCCCATCTGTGTGACATTTTTGAGACCAAATGACGTAAATAAATTTTCACATATGCTGAAGTTTGTAAGCACTGCCATCTTTGGGATGTTGCAGGGTGCCACAATTATTTGGTTGTATGCTTTGAAGCACTCTATGACACTGAAAATTTTTGAATGGTCTAATGTACACATAAAATCTTGAAATTTGGTATAGGGTACCTGTCTGGGAATGCCCAGGTGCTTAAAGTGAGGTAATCACCATAAGCTGTCTTTCTTGTGGCCAAGGTGCAAAGGTAAAGAACAAAGTCCGTCAGAAAAACAGGTTCTCCAAGCACGGAGCATCTCTTTAAATATGGCCTTTGTTTTTGTTAGGTGCTTCAGTGCAGTTTGTATGTGTGCTGCGAAACAATCCGGCGACGTTCCGTACAGGTGTGATGCACAATGTTAATGCTTACTGCTGCACTGTGCTGGTATTCTAAATCAGTCTAAGACTTCTTCTGTGGGTTGTCATAAGTGTTGGTGCTATCTATCCTCTGTACCAGGTGTGGCCCATAATTAAAGGCCAAACTGTTTAACAAATGCCTGGAACTTGGAAGAATTCCGACACAATGGAGACACTCGACAATAAAAGTTCTCTACAAAGGAAGAGGAGACCCAATGGACTCAAACAAGTACAGAGGCATAGCCCTGGAAAATACTCAATTCAAGATGTTTTCGAAGATAATAACACAAAAAATCCAAGCCTCTGTGGACAGTCATCTCCCAGAACGACAAATGGGTTTCAGATCTGGAAGATCAACGCTTACGGCAGTCAGGCTTCTTCTAAACAACATCGATGATGCGCTACAAAAGAAACAAATGTTCTACACAGTGTTCATAGACTTTACCAAAGCCTTTGACCTATTGGAAAGAGAGCTCATAGTCCGAAAACTGGAAAACACAATGGGAGAAGATAGTGTATGGGCAAGAATAATCAAATCAATCCTCGAATACAATTTAATTACAATATCAGACAATCTCTCTCGTTCGAACCCCATTCTGCAATCGAACGGAGTCTTACAGGGTGACCCAATGAGCCCTTTGCTATACATTCTTGCCACTGAAGAAGTACTCCGAATTGGAGAAAATGAAGAAGATGTGTATGTATATGCATACGCTGACGACATAGCCGTAGGTTCAACAGATATACAGAAGCTGCAGAGAATCATTGAGAAAATAGACAGATGGTGCAGTGAACACAAACTACACATAAACATAGCAAAGACAGAAATGGTAATTTTCAGAAAAGGTGGCAAAACACCCAAGAATGCGGAAACCAGTATCAGAGGACAAAAAATAAAAATCTCATCAGACTTTAAATACCTAGGAGTGACATTGCAACCAACAGCCAAATGCTTCACAAAACATACAACAGAACGTGCAGCCCAAGCAATAATAGCAATACAGGACATCAAAAACACCCGTCTACTCAGTCTAGAAACAGCCATGAAATTATTCAACGCAAAAATCTTGCCAATCCTGGCCTATGGGATGGAGGTTATATGGGACCACCTGACAGAAAAAAATCTAGAAACACTAGAAAAAGTAAAATCGACCTATCTAAAAAGAGCACTAGGTCTCTCAAAGACAACAAGATCTAGACTAGTGTACCTGCTAGCGAGAGAGACATTCGTAATTGAAGACATCAGACTTCGATATATGATGCCACACACCAGGGCTTCCAGAAAGCAACTGAAGATCATGGAGGACAAACGAGAAAAAATATGGCCGGAGTTTTATGGCACCGAAGCAATTACGAACCGCTCATGGACAGCACCAAACTTCGAACAGCGACATGTTGTAACTAGACTTTCTACTCACGGCTTTCATCATCTAATCTGCAAAAACAAAACTTATCACGACCCAACCGCAACATGTGTATGTGAACTGTGTAACGATGCCTGTGAACGATATCACATAGAACTGTGCAGTAAAAGAGTGAAATCGATAAATGAATATGCAAAAATGTAAAATGTAAATGTAAAATGTTAAGCAATGTAACTGTATATGGCTATTTGGCTGCAATTTTATTAAATAAAAAAAAATAATTAAAGGCTCTGAGGCAGAGCCACTCTTAATAAATATTAAAATAAATTTTCCAATAATGTAAAAAATAAAATAAAATTACCATAACACATGTCACATATTTCCCACACAGATTTAAATAATACCAGTCAAGGTTTCTGGAACTTGATATAAGTGATATCAAGCAATGTTTTTCAAACAGCTAGTAGTGAGTCTTCAAGGTTGCGCCTTGAAATGCCACTTAGCTCTATGTAACAGAGGTTTGGGGGCATGGCTTCCTTGTAGTACAGTGCTTATGGGTGTCCCAAAGACTCTCATGTTTTAGCCTGAGGATGTCCTACCAACCTGCACACAATTTTCACATTCCACTGCTTACACCAAAAGGGAATGACCAGAGTTGCTGAAATTTCACTGTTGAATCCGTGTCTCTATATTTCTCTATTATGCTTTGGTGCGTCATTAATTGATGTTTTGTAGTATTGCTTTGATAGAGTTTTAAACAATTTTTTTATATCTGCCATTGGGTATTCTATCCACCATTGGAATAAGTTTGCAGATGTCTCGCCAGAGTGCACTACAGTGTAGTAACATGAGTATGACCACCTAGTGAGAGTTTCACGAATGACTAGATAAAAGTGCAAGAAATATACCCCATATTCAAAATATGTCCTATTACTTTAGTTTCTTTGCTTGTTGATTGTGGGTAATATGCATTATTAGCAAGTTTCTTTTTGTGAGTGTATTATGCAAGTTTTGGGGGTTTTGCTTTCTTGCAAATAATAGCAGCATACCATGAGTTCGAGAACAACACAGTATGGATTCAGTGTGCAATTTATCAGGTAAAATTTTGGAATATGCAGTTAAAATGAAAGTGAAGGAACTTGGTGCGGCCAGAGTCGATGTATACATGAGTAAAGAACAAAAACAGTGTAAATTCGGGTAAGGGTATACACGAAATTTTAACACGGAAATGTAAAATGTAGCTGAGTGGTTGTTTGTGCTATATTATATCTTCATGATACACAGCTGTAAATACACCAAATAGTGTGTGTAAATTACCATGGCAGTTAATCGGATTGCTCATGTCAGCCAATCACAGCACGAGATCCATGATGTAATGGAAACATCATTGTTTTGTCATGCAAACTCATAAATGCCGCAGTTTGAGTGTACAAAACATTAAATGTCTGATGTTCACATTAAAGATCTCTTCAAAGTGCATCTTTTAGTATGATTTGTTTTGGTAAAATGTTGGGAAATGTGACATTGGTGGCTTTGATATTATTTTGTAGCTGGTTATGAAGCAGGAAGAAGATATAGTATGTAAATGTTTGGTAGAGTTTGATATTGCAACCCCCTCCCCCCTGAAATCTTTAATTACGGTGACCACCTGATCTGTAGCTTAGCCCAAGGTCTAGGTTAGTTCCTATGGATAAATGTCGCAGCCTTCTCTAGTATGGGGACCACTAGCCACGCCTGCTGTGTACTATGCTGTAAGCGGAGCACACCCATATGCCGGTTACTGTGCTACCATCAATGGTATTCTGTAATCATGCTGTCGTCAAATCTACATTAATATACAATGAAGAAGAAAGTCAGTGTCTAATATTGATTTGGTGATGTCGACAACTACAAATGTCTAGGTGCAGAGGATGACAAGCTCTAGGCACGAATGTTCATTTGGCTTATTGTCAGGTTCACACTGGGTTGGTAGCATGCTGACCAGCAGTTGCAGCCCTGTGAAATGTTACACTTAATCTAGATTGTGAGTGTCCTTTAGGTAGAAACCTGGTTTCGTGTATTTCGGCGCTTGCCAACTAAAATACATGTGGATCAGCAAACAATAGTAAGCCAATAATCTTAGTGTTGCAGAGCTGTAGTATGCCAGGATTGTAGCTGTTTACTAGGTCCTCCCTGTTGCTACTACTCTCAAACCTGTTCAGCCAGTGTCTCCACTGTGGCACGTAAAGCCAGAGTTCTTCAAAAACGCTTGATGGAGGGGGGGGGGGGGTCATCTCTTCAGACTTGTTCAGCATGTGCTGGTGCGTCATATGCCGATGATGTCACTGCAAATTTAGCTGGTGACTCCAATTAATGTATATTTCATCAACCACTTTTAGCAACTTGTCGATTGGTTGATTGTCATCCAGTACCAATGCTACATGCAATTGTGGTTGTAACTGTGTTGTCAGATATATAACAATAAATCGTCCAAAACCTTAATTGTGTCAGTCATACCCTGTAGGTGCCACCAAAATTCTGGGAGAATTTCGTCACTCCATGTTTTCTTGATAAAGCACTTGTTTGAGCTTTTGGTCAGGCAATTTGGTGCAGCGAGTAATTAATTCAGCTTTCAGGATATGCTTGATGACATGGCAGGTGCACAATAATGTGTGGCTTCTTGCACTGGTCTAAATTGCTAGTATTTAGTGTAAACTCTGCCATGATCATTGGTAACTTCTTTGTGTGCAATAATATTTTCTGTGACTGCACACCAAATTTGTGTTTGACTGGACATAAACTATGGGGCCCGTAACTGGATGTGCGGAACAGAAGAACATCATGAACTGACACACAGGCAGTTCATTGCTCCTAAGTGTAGTTGTGAAATGGAAGAGATCAACAGAACAGTCAACATTTTCAAATCTAGCTCAACATCACCTCCTGGCTTATTGGAAAGGTCAAATGCCCAATGATGTGTAGTTGACATTATTGTCTGTGTTTGTTGAATTGAGGTGGCATTGTGCACTGTATTAGCATTCGGTTCTATGCACTGCACAGTGTCCACTTTTTGCATTGCAGGAAGGGGGAGATCCAAAACCTGGATTTCTTTGTGAACTTCTTGAACCTCGTTGTTGGTTGTACGCAATTGCTTATAAGTCTTTTCCATTGTTGTGGCATGTTATTATGTGTTGACAAAATACATTGTCTATACTTATACTTGCTTCTTTATTATTGGGGTCATTAATTATTAGCCAATCAACAAAGACCAAAAAAGATCAAAACGTAGGAGAATGATCGTGTAGTCACAAATTTTTGTACAGTGATAGGAGGGAGTGTCATGAATATTTACAAAAAATCCCCACCACTGGGGGGGTGAATGTGGTGGTGGAGGGTGGGGGTATTTAAAGGACATTTTGTTGTACGTTTTCTTAAATAATTTAAAAAACATACCTGTTGAAAATGTTTCCCTGTAGAAAATTAAACTACATTAAATTTCCTGCAAAACTGTCCCTTTCATTAATTCTCCAGAAGTAATAGTTTCTGCGTAGCAGGGAATGGAAAACTTGCAGATTATTAAGAATAGTGTCTTAATGATATAAGTTACTTTTTGCTGTTACATGAAGTGGATTAAGAAGAAATATTAAATGTGTGTACCACATGTAAGTGCATTAGAACCATATTAAGAGATAAATTATATTATGGATGTGTAACAGGATTGATTGAGCTAAGCAGATGATCCAAAAAATGCACCTTTCAATATGGAAAACTACATATTTTCCAACATGCAGTGAAGTCTGTCCTCCAGGAGACATAGGAAAAATGATAGACAGCAGCAAGGAGCGACATTTACCAATCCAATTCTTGGCCAACCAACACTAAAATGGTCACTGACAATGTCACACATACAAATTACACATTTCTCAGCCATTAAGTATAAGAGTCTCTTTTACATAAAAGCTGGAAACAAGTGTTCCTTTCAAAAACTGAAAATAACTCCATTATATAAGCACAAGCTCTGTCAAATTACTTTGTCTGCTCCTCTAAGAGAACTCGACAGGAAGATGCCATACTGGATCACTAAGAATCAATTTTCCCTCTAGCAGTGTTAAATGGGCACAGAGATTTAAATAAATTTTCTCCACTTGTGTTTCTTGTGTTATTATTATTAGTAATCATATCTATATTTCATGTAGTGTTAATGTACTTTGTGAAAAATAAACACCACCTGGTCATATCTGCGCATTGCTCCACCAGCAGTTCCTAAGGCACGCTGTGGAGGTTCAATATAACTTTGTGAAACACCCTATAGTTCCTTCTTGTGGCATAGTGAGGACCCAGAGTAGGGTGTCATCTGCTCACTTTTCAGTTTGCAGACTATTAAGCAGGGAATTACATGACCGCAATACGGCGACCTACCTTCCCTTGTTCTTCTACCCTCTCCCCCCTGTTACAACCACAGAATACAATTTATCCATTACTACAGATCTACAGCACTTAGAAATGGTACACACATTTAATATTAGTCCTTAACCCACTCATTTAACAGTAAACAATAATTTTGTACCACTAAAATACTATTTTTAATAATCTGCAGTTTTTCCATCCCCTGCTAAGTGGAAACAATTAGTCCTAGAGAAGAAAATGAATAGGACATTTTTGGGTAAAACTTAATGTAGCTTAATTTTGTAGTGGGAATCATTTTCTTTAGAAGCTGTTATTTTCAAATTATTAAGGAAGAACTTAAAAAAGTGTCTTTCAAATGTCCCCCCACCTCCATACTCACACCGCACTGGTGGGGATTTTTAGTATGCTGATCATGACATTGCCTTCTACCACTCTACAAAAATTTTCAACTACAGAATTTTTTCTTCCTAATTTTCCTTCATTGACTGGACTATTATGTGTGTGAAGTTTACAAATCGTGTAAAATAATTACATAGAAATGAAGTATACACAATTAACTTATTATTCATTCAAATACTTATCAATAAATGAACACAGATAACTTGACATGCAAAGTAATTTCAAAGATACACCTTGTACCAGAAGTAAAACACACTACAGTTGGTTTCTGGATCAGTTATTCCCAAACAAATAATGTTAGTTTGAATGGAACATATGCTGTGTCTACCACTTCTTTATAGATGTTTATCAAATGTCACTGAAGTGAAAAGGATATCAGTGATTCTATCAAAGACTACAGAATTGACATTGTAACTCAATAATCATAAAACTGAATTTATAATTCTAGAGAGGAAAGTCAATGAAATTAATGAAAACTAAAGTTACTTGCAGTTGACCTGCATTACTTTCAGCAAATCTTACAAAAGCAATTACTCATTCAACCAGGGTTAATAAAATTAAATGTATTGAAGAAATCATGTGACCGCAGGTGCAAGAATTAATAAAATAAAAAGGGCATATTGTTTAACTAAAAATGTTTACAACAAAATGAGCATTTTATTATAGTTTTAAGGCCAGAGTGATTATTTGTATATGAGTGCTTAGAAAGGGAATAGAATATGAAGAGCATAGAGGTACTTGATAGGTGGTTCAGAAAAATGATGGGTGCAACTCAAACAAAAGAGGACTGGGAAAAGTTATGGAACTGGACCTTAACCTCAATGGCGTGTTTGATTGGAGCAAAACAGAACATATTACTAAAGCATGACCGGTTTATTTTGAACATGAAAATTTAATTGAACAAACACACATTGTACACTCTTAAAAAGGAAAATTTTCTTTTAATTTTAGGAAACATCAGTGGCTATGGTGCAGCAACCTTAGTGTAGGTTGCAAATGACAGCAGAAGCTTTATTTATGCAATTTGACCATTTGATGCATCTTTAAAATTTGTTTGGGAACTACAGATAACGCATTAGTGGTCATAAATAGTCAGACTTTTGAAATGCAAAGGCATGCAGCAATGCTAAGATAGGGCCATACTTATAACCTTGAAACATACATATTGCAACACAAAGTGTAGTAGACATGAATACATAACAACATATATGTGCATGCTATGTAAGACTGACAGACTATGTAATTTGCAACCTTCACTGTTTTTCATACTGGAAATATCCGTATCTTAATGACTGTTAGTTAACTAAAACATGCCCCTTGCTGACCCCATAGAACAGGAAACCTTAAGTCTTATTTTTATTTTTTATATTTTTTAATTTGTTGTTTATTTATTTTATATATACCTCTGTCGATAAAAACAGAACCCTTATAGGATCACTTTGATGTCCACTTGTCTGCCTGCCCTGTCTGCCCAAGTCTTAAGAGCCCTTTTTTTCAGGAGTTACAATAGCAAATGTGAAATTAGCAGAATGAGATTTTCACTCTGCAGCGGAGTGTGCGCTGATATGAAACTTCCTGGCAGATTAAAACTGTGTGCCCGACCGAGACTCGAACTCGGGACCTTTGCCTTTCGCGGGCAAGTGCTCTACCAACTGAGCTACCGAAGCACGACTGACGCCCGGTACTCACAGCTTTACTTCTGCCAGTACCTCGTCTCCTACCTTCCAAACTTTACAGAAGCTCTCCTGCGAACCTTGCAGAACTAGCACTCCTGAAAGAAAGGATATTGCGGAGACATGGCTTAGCCACAGCCTGGGGGATGTTTCCAGAATGAGATTTTCACTCTGCAGCGGAGTGTGCGCTGATATGAAACTTCCTGGCAGATTAAAACTGTGTGCCCGACCGAGACTCGAACTCGGGACCTTTGCCTTTCGCGGGCAAGTGCTCTACCAACTGAGCTACCGAAGCACGACTGACGCCCGGTACTCACAGCTTTACTTCTGCCAGTACCTCGTCTCCTACCTTCCAAACTTTACAGAAGCTCTCCTGCGAACCTTGCAGAACTAGCACTCCTGAAAGAAAGGATATTGCGGAGACATGGCTTAGCCACAGCCTGGGGGATGTTTCCAGAATGAGATTTTCACTCTGCAGCGGAGTGTGCGCTGATATGAAACTTCCTGGCAGATTAAAACTGTGTGCCCGACCGAGACTCGAACTCGGGACCTTTGCCTTTCGCGGGCAAGTGCTCTACCAACTGAGCTACCGAAGCACGACTGACGCCCGGTACTCACAGCTTTACTTCTGCCAGTACCTCGTCTCCTACCTTCCAAGGTAGGAGACGAGGTACTGGCAGAAGTAAAGCTGTGAGTACCGGGCGTCAGTCGTGCTTCGGTAGCTCAGTTGGTAGAGCACTTGCCCGCGAAAGGCAAAGGTCCCGAGTTCGAGTCTCAGTCGGGCACACAGTTTTAATCTGCCAGGAAGTTTCATATCAGCGCACACTCCGCTGCAGAGTGAAAATCTCATTCTGGAAACATCCCCCAGGCTGTGGCTAAGCCATGTCTCCGCAATATCCTTTCTTTCAGGAGTGCTAGTTCTGCAAGGTTCGCAGGAGAGCTTCTGTAAAGTTTGGAAGGTAGGAGACGAGGTACTGGCAGAAGTAAAGCTGTGAGTACCGGGCGTCAGTCGTGCTTCGGTAGCTCAGTTGGTAGAGCACTTGCCCGCGAAAGGCAAAGGTCCCGAGTTCGAGTCTCGGTCGGGCACACAGTTTTAATCTGCCAGGAAGTTTCATATCAGCGCACACTCCGCTGCAGAGTGAAAATCTCATTCTGGAAACATCCCCCAGGCTGTGGCTAAGCCATGTCTCCGCAATATCCTTTCTTTCAGGAGTGCTAGTTCTGCAAGGTTCGCAGGAGAGCTTCTGTAAAGTTTGGAAGGTAGGAGACGAGGTACTGGCAGAAGTAAAGCTGTGAGTACCGGGCGTCAGTCGTGCTTCGGTAGCTCAGTTGGTAGAGCACTTGCCCGCGAAAGGCAAAGGTCCCGAGTTCGAGTCTCGGTCGGGCACACAGTTTTAATCTGCCAGGAAGTTTCATATCAGCGCACACTCCGCTGCAGAGTGAAAATCTCATTCTGGAAACATCCCCCAGGCTGTGGCTAAGCCATGTCTCCGCAATATCCTTTCTTTCAGGAGTGCTAGTTCTGCAAGGTTCGCAGGAGAGCTTCTGTAAAGTTTGGAAGGTAGGAGACGAGGTACTGGCAGAAGTAAAGCTGTGAGTACCGGGCGTCAGTCGTGCTTCGGTAGCTCAGTTGGTAGAGCACTTGCCCGCGAAAGGCAAAGGTCCCGAGTTCGAGTCTCGGTCGGGCACACAGTTTTAATCTGCCAGGAAGTTTCAAATGTGAAATTACCCAAAAAATTTAAACTTGAAACTAAAATTTTGGTTAGGAAAAGTATGGAGGACATGACAGTGAGATGAATCATTAATAAACCAGTGGTTGCTTTTACAAAAGACTATGAGTAAGAAGTGAGGCCAAAAATATTTCATTACAATTTATCAACTACTGTTTTTGAATATTTTGACAGCATTGATGTCCCAAATTTGTATCCTTGTTTTTAACAGTTACTGCTATTGCCATCTCTGCTCTAGAAACATAGATTTCTATACTTAGTGAATGTGTTCTTTATACTATTCGTATAATTTGTACTTTTCAATTTAACTTATATCTGTAGATTTTTATCATCTTTTACTTCTTTACAGCTGGATACCAGATTGTATCATAGTGGTACGTCGGTTTGTTGGATGCCTTGCTACAGAAGTTGAGTACGAAGATAGAATGATGAGATTATTGACAACATGTATTGGACTGCCTCAGAAAAAAATAGTGTCTTCAGATATCATTCAGAAGAGTCCTTTCTATTGTGTTTAATATTTATTCTAATTTTTTCTGATGGTTCTATATGTTATATAAAATATTGCAACCTTTGTATGAAATGTAAAATTAAATTATGTAAGCTGTGGACTAATTGTGGGTGTTCACTCTGTCAGCATTTTATGCAGTCTCTGTGGGAAGAAAGAAGTTAATTGCATCTTTGACAAAAGAGGCTGCATTTTACAAACAAAAGTGTTAACTTTATTAGCTTGTAAAGATCCTGTTTCATTATGTGTGTCTGTCCACATTGTAATTGTTGTCACAATCATGCAGGTGTCTTTTTTTATTCTTGTTCAGCAGCTTTGTTAATTGTGTGATAAGCAATTCACTGATCACTGCCATTGTAATATGAGATTAAAACAAGTACATAGTTTAACATTATGAATGTTACTGAGTCTGAATTTTTTACATTAGTTTTGATCATTTTTGTCAGCATAGTTGTTAGCTGCCAGGTATGGGATTAACATTAGTGTCAGTTTTGTCAGCACCAAGTTTGTAAGCTGGTTGTTTGAACTATACATTAACTGCAGTTTCTTTAATCCTTTGTCATTCATTATTGTCCACATTTTGACTTGTGGTCTTTGAGGCCAGCAGCTTTTTTAAAGTTGTCATATATCTTTTGAAATTCAGTTGAATTAATATATTTATTAGTAGCTTGATATAGTGATCACACAGTTGTGCCATGCTTGTACGTAAAAAATGTTTGTTAACAAAATGTTTAAAATTGTAAAGGTTTTGTTAGTTTTATTCTTGATATTTATAGGGATTTTCAGTTAACAAGATTTTACCAAAACATCAAAAGTTAAGTGTTGAGCAGCAACAATAGTCCGTTGATGACTGGTGACATTATAAATCTGATAAAATGTAGATAATTTAAATTTGCCATTTATATCCAGTTTTGCATCACTAGTGTGTGTGTGTGTGTGTGTGTGTGTGTGTGTGTGTGTGTAACAATAAAGACTGCAACAGCAAAGTTTTTTTTCTTTTTCTTGTATTCTGTTCTAGATATATTTAAAAACTTGAAACAATAGAGAAAACAAGGACAAGTGTGGTACTCAACAATGGATCAAAAAGTGAACAAATGTGTGGGAATGTACATTTATCGAAAATGTCTCCTCAGGGCTTTGGAACTAACAAAGATGGTGCTGTAGACATTCTGTTTAATTGCACTGTTGTAATGGCAGTTAAAAATAGAAAACCCAGCCAGGGTTAATTTAACTATGCAGAAGGAGGACAGCCAATCACTCTGTAGTTGTACTCGTAGGCAATGAATAAAGGAAACTGAAGATAATTTGCAGGTTTTTTTAGACTCAGAATTCATCAGTTCCTTTCTTATGCAGACTGATGACATGCTCTTAACATTGGTAATTACATGATGTGTCTAAATAGTAACAAAGACAGCCAACTTGTTTTTATATCATAGCCTGTGCCTTTATCAAGTCTGCTGGAATCCCTCCAGTCAGATTGATTACATGCATAATCCTAGTTCTCCTTTGTAAATTTGAAACTGATCTATTTCCTTCTAACATTTGGATGTGTATCCATGAGTTGCCTGCATACTTTATAATTAATTTCCTGTAATTGTGCATTCTTGTTGTTCTAATGATTGCATAATGTAATAATGACTGTTTCTTGTATCTTTGTCTCTATTGTTATCAGAATATTTCGTGAGATATTTATTTATGTATCAAGTATTTAAAAGTGATCATAAAAAAAGAAATAGAAATACAGAGATCTATTGTTTTGGCATACCATAATTTGTTGTAGATAGCCTGTCATAACAAAAAAGGGGAAAGGAAAAGAAAAACATATGTTTATGTTGGATATCTTTAGTTGTTTTTTCCACATCACAGTACTTGGCTTTAGTATTTATTTCCCACTTGAATTTCCTGTGTAGTTTCCTGTACAATAAAGCACATTTTCATAAGTTGTAGTCTGTAAACACAATGTATGATGTATATGTGATTTTGTACCATCAGTTTATTTTTAATTTTTTAAATTGAAAATGTAAGCTGTAAACTACCTAAGAATAATGACTTTCTTCGAGTGAAGCAATGACAAAGCTGCTGTTTTGGGTTGCCCCAGAAGTCTATAATGTTTAACAAAATAATATGCTTCATTGTCTCACAGAACCTTGTTTTTAACCACTGGGATTATGATGTTATAAAAGTCATGTAAGAAACTTGCTAACAATGGGTTGTAATACCATAAACAGATAAGATAATTATGTGCACAACAGAGGGGAAATGGTTCCAACAGCGAGAAGTAAATAACAAGTTTACAATATGTTGAAGAAGATGGATCACTAAATACGAAGTAAAAGAAGCAGTGAACAAAGAACGAAGATGGGATGGTTGGGGGACAGAAAATGCTTTGCTCTGAATAAAATCTATGAGGTGGAAAATGTTTGACTTTCAGACAAAGTGCTTCATCATAGCTCACAAATACAAATGGCAACTCGCTCGCACATATTCACTTAGGAGACTGCAGTAGGTTACTTGTGCAAATTTGTTAACTGTGATGGATGGCTTTGTTCAGAAGTTAAACATTTTGTGCCATAAGGACGTGATTCAGAGCTAAGTGTTTTCTGCCCTTTTTACATGCTTGTCCATTACTCAGTGTCTCTTCTATTTGGTGACAGTGATCTATCTTCTTTTTCATATTATAAATAATATGATTGGAGCTTATGAAATAAAATTTGTTTCATGCTACAAAGGATAAAATGAAACAGTGTCAACAGCTCTTTTTATGGCTGTCTGACACACCGTTCTTTTTAACTTGCCCCTTTTTAGTTTCATAAATTCTCTTAAAGAGAGAATGGATGCTATTTTGTTTAAAGATGAACATTCCATTTCTTTTTTTATGGCTATTAGTGAATTTTTATGTTATATTGTGTGTATGAGATCAGCAGTTAAATGTTTCATTGTTTGTAGAGACACAAACTGTCAGTGTGCAAAGATTTTTGAATAATGGTTGCCATTCCTCTCCCCTCCCCATCTTTCTCATGTTTACATATAGTGTTTTAAGTGAATAACACAAAATTATATAGTGCGTGCAATAAACTTTTGTAAATTCTCAAAAAAATAAATTTAAAAAAATTGAAGTAGATAGGTGATGAAGACAGATACTATCACTACCAATAATTGTGTGAGAGAGGTAAACACAGGCCATATGTAAATTGTTGCTAAGCTTACGGATAGTGTGCTTCTTCATTTTTAGATATAAAACTGTATCAGAAGGAAAATCCAGTCGAAGGAATTAATAAATTATGAGAACTAACTTCCGACCAGTTCTTATCTTCAGGAAGGGAAATATGTAGTACTGCTGGATGCACATAACAGTAAAAGTGGCAACACTATCCTGTTTTTGAACTGATAGTCCTTCTTCAGGGGGGAGAGAGGGATGCGTTGGGGACGATTGAAGAGAATGGCATGTCACTCAAGACAATAGGTAAAGGTAGACAAATGTGAAGACGGGAAGTAAAAGTATTATTGTGCACATTATTCTTGCAGTTGGTAGGTTAATGTCTACCATTCCTGTTCAATGATTTAAGAAAAGTTTTCAAAAATATTTATTCACAGAAACATCAACCAAACAATTTTACGCTGTTTATGGTTACAACCATGCAATGATCATCTTCAGATCATAAAATGTTGTAACAGCATATTCAAGTTTATATGATCCAGAATTTTTTGGTGAGTGCACCAGTGCACAACACTTTTGGATATTCTTAAATGATTTCATCCATTAATCAGATATGGAGAGAGCTCTAAAAACGAAATCATAGTAGGTGCAACACGTAACATACAAAAAAAAAAAAAAAAGAGTTTTCTTGGCTAATGTATATTTTGGTGTATTTAAGCAATTGCAGTATTCTGCAATTTTTTATAGGTGCATACATGTATAACTGCAAATGTTAAATCTTTATGCTGGGATGTTTTGCTAACAGTTTTGACAGGCTGTCACATACTGCCATTGAAAATGTAATATTGCTGCAAAGACTCTGACACTGATATAATCAAAAAATTATAGTGAATCCTCATCTGTAGTGTTGTTTCATTTGTAGTCTTTATTTATTTTATGAAGACTATGGCCTCATTATTGATTCTGTGTAATTTTCTGTTGCATGTTATAACATAGAGCTCTTCAATATTTTCCAGTATTATTTATTGTTTCCATAGAGGGAACTCAGCTCTGGTGTAGTTACTTTTTTCCGTAAGGATGTTAATTTAGTATGATTCTTCTGCAACCACACTGCCATACACCCACTGATTAAAGAGTTGCGCAGTTTTGTAAAATTATTGAAAACATTTGTCACTGGCTTTCTGTTTGACATGGTTGACTTCATACTGTAACCTGGAGCTGGACTTCCCCACACTGAACTTTGTTTGATCTTATAGAATTTTTTTAGTCTCCATGTTGTGCATGATTCAAAGAAGTTCTATTCTGTCATAAACAGTTGTGTAGGTGAGGTGTTAGCAAATAATTAAACATAAAATGTTGGTCACTTTGTACTCAAACTGACAAAAGTTGATATAATTTATGTGCCATAGTGCAAAACTGATCAACATAATTTATTACACACAGAAACAACATTTACACAAATAATGCTGACAAACTAGATAAGTTATTTCTGTGTATTATTTTGTATGTATTTATTTAAAAGATCAACCAGTTCGTTATTTCCTTTTTTACGTGTACAACAAACCACCAGGAACCAGAATTCAGTGAATGCTCAGCTGTAGCAGAAACCATTTGCCATAATTACAATAGTTTAATATCACAGACTCATTATTTTTGGTCACAAATTTCAATGTATTATAACGGAGTGATTATTTATTTTTACTTTTATGAGGATAGGGTGGTTATCATTTCACCATCTTGGATCTATTCTCTTATAGGTTGTGTATAAAGCAACTCATAAACTGTTTAATATTTATTATCAGTGTTACTATAAGTGGGATGTACTACCATATTTTATCTATTTCTGCCCAAAATGAAAAGGTGTTAAAAACCCTTTGTAATTGTATTCATTGACTTATCAGTTTTAAAGGATATCTCCGTATTTCTCATGTATACATATTGCACATTAAAAAAAAAAAAAACCTTGTTGCTGACAAATTCCTAAATTATAGTGCTTTATACAAATACAGTGAACATTGCATAATTCTTCACTGTAGTGTGTTCGTGGTGTTGGATATTAGTGTTGTGCACAGGTTTCAATCTTGGTAGCATCAAGTTTTCATATTGATAAAACTTGGCAATGAGCTTAAAATTCAGATGTTTTCCTACACCTCAAAGGTGGACATTGTTGTTGTTGTTTCTTTACTGAGACATATTAAAATAAGTTTCTGTGAAGGCAACATTTTGTATGAATATTAGCCATTGTGTGGTCTTTAAATTAATGGTTCCCTCCATAAATCCATGCCATAATATGGAGTGCATGTTCTTTAAATAATTGGCCCTTAGAGGTGTTGTTATACATTTGTACTTATTAAAGGTTAAAGTTTCAGATTGTGTGTGGAAACATGAAATCATTTTGTCCTTTTTAATTTCTGTCCTTTCATTTTTGTGACTCAGTAAGAATTTACTTTTATGTAGGTTATAGAAACTACACTTGATTGAGAATAAATCCAATATTGTGGGACCACCTAATTCATGTACAGTTCTCATGTATTTTGACATTTTCTTAGCAATAACTCAGATACAGGCTATACTCTTTCTGTCTGTTGAATTATAAAACATTAATTTTTCTTGTAATTTTTTTTTTTAAATGCTGAAGGAGCCATTGTTATGACATAGCTACTTCAGAGAAAATTATTGTCAATGATTTAAATCATATATGCAAGTACCTGTAAACAATCATATTCACAAATAAAGAATTGTTATTTATTATTCAAAGTTAGATTCTTTAAATTTTTAGTATTATACACACTGTTTTTAATAATAATTAAATCTTGATTATCCGATCTTCGGTTATCCGACCTTCTGTGTTATCCGACCCTTTCACCGCACCGGCCATGCGCCAGCTGACGACAGATCAGTGACTAACGTGTTGTTTGTTGATACTCATTTCATTGTCACCATCTGCTACTCCTCACTCCTCAGGGCTAACTTAGATCTGTAGTGGAGTGGACGTGTTGCACTTTGTTTATTGTAAAAATTTGTGGTGATGGCTTCAAAATGGAAAAAAGGTGGTCGTTTCAATGGAAGAAAAACTTAAAGCTTTAAAAAGAATAGACAATGGTGAAACTTTTTTAAAAGTGGCGCAAGATCATGTCTGGAAAACAACAGTTGGAGACTGTAAAAGGAACTGCAATGAAATTGAGAAGTGGTGTTCTCAGCAAGCAACCACGGCTGTTTTGGAAGATCGGAAAACCATGAAAAAATGTGATTATGAAAAAGTAAGTGAAGCTTTGTTCCTATGGTTTATTCAACATAGAGATAAAGGTGTACCCACGTCGGGACCTATTTTGCAGGAAAAAGCCTTAAAGTTTCGTAACGAACTAAATGAAGGTGAACTTGATTTCACGGCTAGTACAGGCTGGCTCAATAGATGGAAGAAAAGATACAGAATTTGGCAACTTAATGTTTGTGGTGAAAAGCTTTCAGCAAATTTTGAAGCTGTTCAATTGTTTAGGAATAAACTTCACCAGGTATTGGACAAGGAAAACTTAACAGGCGATCAAATTTTTAACTGTGACGAAACTGGTCTCAATTACAAAATGTTACCGGAAAAAACATTAGTGTCAAAGGCCGAAAAGGTAGCGCCAGGCTACAAACATAGCAAAGAAAGAGTGACAATTCTTGCATGCAGTAACGCCACAGCAAATTTGAAAATGAAACTGTCTATGATAGGTAAGCCAAAAAAACCAAGACCATCTAAAAATGCTTTACTGGTGAAATATTACAACAAAAAAATGCTTGGATGAGCTCAGACATTTTTAAAGAATGGTTTTTTAACGAGTTCGTGCCACAAACTGAAAAGTTTTTGAAAGCCAACAACTTGCCCGGCAAAGCACTGTTGTTTTTAGACAAAGCCACTTGTCATCCTAATGAAGATGAACTTCAGGATCAAGATATAAAGGCCATGTTTTTGCCTCCATATGTCACATCCTTATGTCAGCCTATGGACCAAGGGACCTTAGAGACACTGAAGAGAAACTACCGCAGAAACTTGCTTTTCTCTTTAATTAATGCTATGGACAAGGGAGAAGACATGCTAGAGCAGTTGTGCCATATTAATTTGATAGACGTAGCTTATGACGTAGCCCAATCTTGGTAGAAAGTCGGAACAATTCAATTGCAAAATCCTGGAAAATTTTGCTACAGGAAAATCAAGAAAATTCTCCAGATGATGAAAATCTACAGCAGGAGACTGAACCAGAGAATACTACCCTGCTTTCAGTGTTACGAAAAGTTCCGGGATGTGCTGACGCCACAGAAGATGACATAAATGAATGGATTGTCCAAGATGAAGAATTTGAAGTGACAGACGAAGAAATAGTCAACATGGTAAACGAAAAAGAACAAGACGAAGAAGCAGATGTAGTGGAGGAAAGTGCGCCCAAGATTTCTCACAACTGCTTTAAAATATGTAGAGCAACTGGAGGAAACATCGTCTACCGAGGTTTTACTTCTTAAGAGACTACGTGATTTTACGGCAAACAGCAGCAAACAAAAGACAATTACTAACTTCTTCACACAAATAATAATAATAATAATTATTATTATTATTATTATCATCATCATCATCATCATCATCATCATCATGTCCGCCCCCAGTAACTGAGTGGTCAGCACGACAGAATGTCAATCCCCAGGGCCCGGGTTCGATTCCCGGCTGGGTCGGCGATTTTCTCCGCTCAGGGACTGGGTGTTGTGTCGTCCTAATCATCATCATTTCATCCCAATCAATGCAAAATTTGCCGAAGTGGCGTTAAATCGAAAGACTTGCACCCAGCGAACGGTCTACCCGACGGGAGGCCCTAGTCACACGACATCATTATTATTTTAATTGTTTTAAAAGCATGAATGGTTGTCACAACTTCAGTAGCTTCTGATTGTGTGACATATTGGAGTAATGTTTTACATATCACAGACAGACAGGCAGTTAAAATACAATTAGAGCAATGGATGTGGAGATAGATGAACACATGAGAACTCTTCTTTCTTTATGATACCAGCATTGCATAAAGTATCAATGGCGAATCAGAAAATTACATTAATTTCTTTACACATCATGTTTTGTAAAAAGATATTTGTAAAAATATATCTAAAAACAAAGATGATGTGACTTACCAAACGAAAGCGCTGGCACGTCGATCGACACACAAACAAACACAAACACAAACATACACACAAAATTCTAGCTTTCGCAACCAACGGTTGCTTCGTCAGGAAAGAGGGAAGGAGAGGGAAAGACGAAAGGATTTGGGTTTTAAGGGAGAGGGTAAGGAGTCATTCCAATCCCGGGAGCGGAAAGACTTACCTTAGGGGGAAAAAAGGACGGGTATACACTCGCACACACACACATATCCATCCACACATATACAGACACAAGCAGACATATTTGTAAAAAGATATTCATGAAAGATCCACTTCAGGAATTTACATCAACATTTTTATTCTGCATGCAAATGATGTGCAGAAAGATTGGCAGCTTGTAATCCTGCCTGAACCTGAAGTCTTATAACTGTTCACGTGGCTATTAAGTTGTGTGTGGGTGTGGGTGGGGGGGGGGGGGGGGGGGGGCTGGTGCTCGGGTACATGGTAATGTAATTGACTCATTGTGGAGGGAAGGTTTCAATGAATTGTAAGAAGTATTCCTCTTTTGATGTGTAATTTATATTTCCAGTGACCCCTACTCAAGTTTGTCATGCATATGACTGACACAGTTGGTTTAACATGTATGATATAAGAGATGATGTTGGCTGCCTGCAACATCATAGACATGTTTGTGATAGACAAGACTGACAGAGAGAAAGGAGAGGGGGGAAAAAGAACTCAAGAAACTGCAATTAGTTGATTAAAACCCTTGTATTGGACAAATGCTAGATCAGTGTGTAGTACAGGAAGCTCATTTTCCACATTCCAAACCTGCACATTTTAAAATGTCCTGCTCTACACTGGGAAGGAATGGGGCAAACTATATTGATAGTAGAGTTTTATCTAAATCTGACACTGAACAGGATTGTGCAGTGTTAAGATACTGGACTTATATGAAGGAGGACAGCAGTTAAGATTGCCATTCAGATTTAAATTCTCCTTGGTTCCCATAAATTGCTTAAAGCAAATGCCAGGATGTTTCCTTTGAAAATGCTCAGATGAATTTCCAGCCCATTCCTCTATTCCGAGTTTGTGTCCTGATTGTAATGATCTCTGTCTCAAAAAAATGTTAAAATCTGTGTTTCCTTCCTCCCTTCCATATTTGGTATGAAAACTTGTAGTAATTTGTGCAACAGACCTTAGAAAAGCTGATATATAAATATTCTCTGATGACACGAATCATATAATATTTATTGGCATGTATATTTTTTATATTATGAAACACTCCAAGAGAGGTGTGCCAATGGATAGGTGCATAGTACACTTGATACCGAAAATGTAATGAGAAACCAAATACAAATGCAAAACTTGTCACTTACCCTTGTATTTAATGACTTATCATAATAGTTACTAATAATCATCAACTGTATATGAAAGAGGACACAAATGACACTTCTCAATATATTATTTAAGAAACAAGAATATAAATGAAATAAAATACAAATGCATTTTTGACTGTGTCATTGTTGCACCAAAGTCCCTAACAAGGAGATAGGTGGGAAAATACATATTGTGTACATAAACAGTATTCAGACACTTGGTGTTTCTGATTTTGAACCTTCTCTCCTTATGGATTACTACACTGACAAACTCACAGACTGGTGTTTTATTTGGTATAATATATTTTTCATATGACTGTGGAGGAGACGTGGAATAGGCATTGCATAAAGAAATAAGACTACTTCATTTCAGTCCATTTACAATAGTGAATTATTTGTATATCAACAAAAAGTGTTCACACAGCTTTTTGAACCTTCTCTCCATATGGATTACTATACTGACAAATTCAGACTGAGTGTTTCATTTGCTTTAATACATTTTTCATACAACTGTGGAGGAGAGTTGGAGTAGGCACTGCATTTAAAATAAGACTGCTCGTTTCTGTCCTAAAATTTATGAACGGTCTGTTTGCAATACTGAATTAGTTGTATATCAACAAAAAGAGTTCACATAGCTTAACTCATTGGCATTGGCACAATTTATTTTACTTATGCCCGTAAAACATATTAATGTGCCAAACAGTAGCCTATGATGAGAGCTATCTATGTAATTATTAATTAAGTCTTTAATATAGCAAGAACAAATGCGATTAACGGGACAGAGAAACACATAAGATGCAACGAAGTACAGATTATGCGTAGCACTTAACACACTGAATGGACAACAGTAATAAAGGTTACAGATAGACTCAGCACTAGCTTGTGATTGCTCAAATAATACTGTTTCTTTGGCAGCTTACCAGAGTGTGAAGGAAGCTGACTTAGGTGGTGTCTGTAAGCTGGCCTGTGTACTGTCTGGATGCTCAATCTCTGAAACTGCACGTCATGAGTGAAGGTACATCACTCCTCACTTCTAGGGAATGGGAAAACCACATACATACATAAAAACATTAGGCACGGAAATATACATGATACAGAAAAAAAGAACACTGATACCGAAAAAGAACACTGATACCGAAAAAGAGCAATGGTTCCGTGAAAATAAAAGGCACTGATCTCGCAAGGCACTGAGATTACCTAGTCATGGAAAAAACCAGTGACACCTTTTACATCTATTTCATGACCCGACCACAGCGGCTGCTGCAACATGTGGAAGTGGTGAGGGGTAGTTTGACGTGCCATCCCCCCTCTTGTGAGAGGCTGTAGGGCAAGGCTAGGGACAGCATCACCATAGTGATGTCCTCGTTGAGGTCAGCAGTCTGTGTTGGAGGCTTCAGTGAAGATGGCAGCACAAGATCCAGCTATGGATGTGGTGGCAGCTGCAGCGTCAGTTGCAGTGGGGGTTGCACCAGCAACAGCAGTAAAGGAATGGAGGTGAAGGCAGGGATCTCAGACAGCAATCTGCCAGGCAGCGACCCCTGCTGTGATGCACCAGGTGAAGGAATATCTGTGGTTGGTGTCCACACAGCACTCCCAAAAATGAAATGGTGCGAACTCAAAAAAACGGTCTAAAATAGCTTCAGCGGCCTGCCGGGTACATATTTATGTATCTGAGCTCTGAGCTTTAAACATCTGAACCATGTGTTCGGCTTCACCATTAGATTGATATTACAAACATCACTAGCCTGACATAAAGATGCAAATTCTTGAGAAACAAACTGGTGGCCTTTATCAGTAACCACGGTATATGTAAGTCCTTCATTGCAAAAATCTTTGACAGGGCTGAAATAGTGGCTGCTGTCAACATGGACAGACAATGTGCCACTTAGGGAAACTTGGAATAGGCGTCCATAACAATGAGCCAATACTAATTTAGGAAGGGTCCAGCAAAATCAGCATGTAGACGCTTCCACAGGTGCTGCTATGTTAGTAGGGGGAAAGGGTCACCCTCAGGGTTGCCGGTTGCTGATTACAGTGAGAGCAAGTGGCGGTAAGCCATGCAATATCCCCATCTATACCTAGCCGATACACATGTGGGTTGGCCAAAATTTTGGTGCGAGATCCCCCAGTGACAGTCACGCAGAATCCACAGTACATTATGACATAAGAAAGTGGGAATCAACCCAGGGTCCAGCGTTCTCCACAGCTAACAAAAGAAGCCTGTCAAACAGAAAGTTTGTGCTGAAGGGAGAAGTAATTATGCAAGGGATCTGCGGCATACCCTGGTGGTTTTTCCGACCAACCCTGCTGCACAAAAGGGAGGACCTGACTAAGTACAGGATCCACAGCTATTGCCAATGTTATCATGGCTCTAATGATGGGAAAACCATCGACTGCATTCTGGTTCTCAGTATCTGACTAGAAACAAAACATCTTGTCCTGACTGAACAACAGGTCCAGCCCAATCAGAAGGCAGATAAGGTATTGGCGTTGGTTGTGTTGCACTGTGAGCCTGTAATGGATCTGATAATCATAACAGGAGAGTAAGAGAGCCCACCGCTTTAAATGATGCACTGCATTGTCTGGCATGGAAGCCGGAGGGTTAAAAAGAGCAACTAATGGCTCATGATCTGTGATTAAATGGAGCTTAGAACAATACAAGAATATGTGAAATTTCTTGAAGGCGGACACAATCGCTAAACCCACCTTTTCAATCTGAGAATACTTCTGCTGAGTTGGAGTTAAAGTCTTAGAACTGTAACAATGGGTCATTCAGACACGTACATGTATTTGTGTGCAAATACCATGCCAAGACCATACTGAGAGGCATCTGAAGCCAACACAAGATGCTGACCTGGCTGAAAAGTGGCAAGACATGGAGCAGGTTGAAGCTTAGATTTAAGCAAAGGGAATGCTCCATCACATGCTGGGGATAATAAAAAGGCACATTTTTATGCAACAGCACATGCAGGGATTGGGCAACAGTGGCTGCATCTGGTAAAAACTTATGGTATTATGTAACTTTACCTAGAAACACCTGCAGTTCCATAACAGAGATAAGCCATGACAAAGCCTCAGTTACATCAACATGGTGAGGCAACTGCTTGCTCCCTGTGCGAGAAACCTCAAAACCTAGCTACTCAATTGATTGCTGAAAAAATTGAGATTTTGCAAAATTGTACTAGAGACTTGCAGACTACAAAACGGAAAACAATGATCAGAGATTGCTAAAGTAGTCTCAGTGGAAGAACACAAAACAATGATATCATCGAGGTAATTGCTAGAGCCACGTACAGGGGCTGTCAGCTGTTATAAAACACACTGAAAAATTGCAAGGACAGTAGTGATGCAAAAAGGCAGGCATTGATATTAGTATAGGCCAAAAGGTGCATTGACAATGAGAAGGCGCCTAGTGGCCTCTTCTAAGGGGAGCTGGACGTATCCTTCCAAAAAATCATTCTTGGAAAAGTAGTGGCTACCTGACAATTTTGCGAACAACTCATAAGGGCAGGGCAAAGGGTATGCATCTGTCACAGACTGTGCATTAACCGTTAGAGTGAAGTGCAAACAAGTCCTTTAGCCAAGGACTTAATAAACATCGTAAGGGAATCCAACAAAAGGATGAGACTTTCCAGAAGCATACGCTGTGAGAGTGCCAACAATCAAGCTGGTCTACGACCCCTTTGCCTGACTTGATGGGCTACGTGAGCTTCTAGTATCTTGAGAATATTGAAAAACTTTGAAGAACTTCTAGAGTTTTTTGAAACATTTTCTGCAAAGGACAAAACAGAGATGGGTTACAAATGTGCAGGCTACCTTGCGTCAGTTTAACAATTCAAGACTTATTTCTCTTTACATCTTTATTGCCATGCAATGAACCCAGTAGAGGACCTCAATGCAAAAATTCAATGCCCTCATCTAAGTGTTGCTGATCTGGAAAAAATATATGAGGGCTTGACCTGTATATTGAATGGAAGGTGTGATAGTTTTGAAGACATTTGGGAATTGTGTTTAAAAGAAAAACCTTCACAAGGTGATGATCCTTCACTTCCTTAGAATCAAAGTATACCAAAGAAATATGAAAAAATGAAGCCAGCTCATGGCACACTTTCAAAACCCCAAAGGAATACTACAAAGCTATTTACATTGAAGTTTGTGAAAGGGTGCAGTCTTGCACTACTGAGTGGTTTGCTTCAACTGGACTCACACAGGTCATTGCAGCTGAACGAACAAGAGTGCTTGCTTTTAGTAAACAGAGGTGAAACAAATTTGGGAAAATCAACTGAGTTTTTTAAAAATGACCTAGACATTGAGAGACCGTGCTTATACTTGAATATGTTAGCGGATATTGCTAATAAAAAACAACTGGTCTTAAAAAACGTGTGATGTAAGAAAGTACATTACGCAGGAGCCTGGAGATGGAGAAATGTTATGTGAAGTAGTGAAGTGCATTAAGCTTCTCCAAGTAGTTCCAATCACGACAGCAGCAGCAGAATGGTCATTTAGCGCCCTTAGACGTCTGAAGTCATATCTCCGATCAGCAATGGGACAGAAGCGATTGAACAACTTGGCTGTTCTTCATGCCCACCAAGATGTTTTGGATGAATTGGATATCCGACCAGTCATCAATGACTTTGTATTCAGTAATCCAGTCAGATAGTCAACATTTGCACCTTTCTAAAGACACACTAGTACTAATTATGGCATTTAGAGCAATATTAAAAATCTTTATAAAATAGAGAATTAAATAAAACTTTTATCCATTCTGGATTTGGAACACTGATTGTCTTGTTTCAAGAATTACTGCAACCAATCACCATTTTCTTCTTCAATTTTTATTTATTCATGACCAGTTTCGAATTGCCTGGTGATTCATCATCAGATGATACAATTTAGTTTGGAGTACTGTGGTGGTCATGCATCTGTGGCAAATACATACATAATGCTAAATTTTCAGTTTCAAAATATTAGTACTAGTTTGGTATTGTATTACTATAGTATTAGTCATTTTCAAATATTTAAATATGTTTAGGGTGTAAGACCCAATTAAAACCTGCTATTTACATACTTTTTGACTGAAAGTATTAGACATACTGTATTAACTTTATTAACTGTATTAAAGCATCAACTTTGAGATGTTTTTTTTTATTTTTTTTATTTAAGGAACCCTGAGCCTTATTAAAAGTAAGCTTAAATTAGCTATTTTACTTATTAATCAAAGTACTATTATATTACAGTGTGTTTTATTTTTTAATGATAGTTTAGGATTTATTTAAATATAATTTCAGTCTTTTCAGATCTATATATTCACTGCTCTGTAATAGTCTATAAGTATGATTATTACTGTAAATTAAATTAGCTTTTTACGAAAATACCATGCCTGTTTATGTTTTGTTTCTTTCTTCAAAGCCAAAAATGTGTCAGGCTTGTCGAGTTTCCCGGAGTGTCAAGTTATCGAGAGTCCAATTTTTGGGGTTCTAATGTTGATCATATGACTCTAAAATGCTTAAAAAATCTTTAAAACTCACTATTTTTAATCTAAAATTTAGAAGATTTCCCAGGGAAAGACCCCCAGTACAATTACCAATTTTCCCCTCACAGTGCGAAAATATTTTGTTGGCACCCACCTACACAGGGCCCCCCCAATATTTTTTATAAGTTGGTGCCCCTGACTGCAGATGCATTGACCCAGGTGGCCAGGCTGTATGTGAGGGATTTTTTGGTATGAAGGGGTGGCACCTGTCAAAGTGCACTTACTGTTGGTGATTGTTTGGTTTGATGTGGACATAAGGATAAGGTGTCCTTGCTTTGGATCCAGATTATAAAGATGTCATCAATAAACCTGAATCAGACCACAGGTTTGGGATTTTGTGAAGCTAGGAATGTTTCCTCTAGGTGGCCCATGAAGAGGTTAGTATAGGAAGGTGTCGTGCAGGTGCCCATGGCTGTGCCACTTATTTGTTTGTATACCTTCCCTTCAAAGTTGAAGTAGTTATGGGTTAGCATGTAGTTCATTAGCTGTGCGAGGAATGAAGTGGTGGGTTTGGAATCTAGAGGGTGTTGGGAGAGGTAACATTCAATTGTGACAAGGCCATGGGTATGAGAGATGTTAATGTATAAGGAGGTTGCATCCACAGTGATGAGTAGGGACCAGGGAGGTAAAGGTGTGGGGATGGTGGAGAGCCAGTGCAGGAAGTGGTTGGTATCTTTAATGTGGGAGGCTAGGCTTTGGACTATTGGTTTCAGATGTTGGTCAACAAGGGCCAAGATTCTTTCCTTGAGGGCACTATAACCAGTCATAATGGGGCACCCAGTATTGTTTGGTCTGTGAATTCTGGGGAGCATGTAGAAAGTGGGTGTGCGGGCTGTTGTTGGGCTGAGTAAGAAGATGGAATGAAATAATTCAATGGTGAATACTGAAAATTTGTGCTGGAGCAGGTCTCAAACCATATGTCCCGCTTAATGTGAGTAGTTGTCTTAAATGCCTCCCATGCTTCCCATCCAACATGTATTCTCAGCTCGTCACATGCTAGTAGCATCCACTGTCCATTCACCTAGCTGCTCACAGCGATTCCTGTTGTGCATTCCCACTGAAGTTATTAAGGCAGTCACACTTAAAGATATAATATATATCTAAAAACAAAGATTCTGTAACTTACCAAATGAAAGCATTGGTACATTGATAGAGACAATAACAAACACAAACACACACACAAATCTCAAGCTTTCGCAACCCACGGTTGTTCATCTTTCCCTCTCATTCCCTCCTTCCTGATAAAGCAAGCGTGGGTTGCGAAAGCTTGAGATTTGTGTGTGTGTTTGTGTTTGTTATTGTCTCTATCAACGTACCAACGCTTTCGTTTGGTAAGTTACAGAATCTTTGTTTTCAGATATATTTTTCCCACGTGGAAGGAAAGCGTCGGTATGTTGATAGAGACAAAAAACACACAAACACACACACAAATTTCAAGCTTTCGCAACCCATAGTTGCTTCATCAGGAAAGAGGGAAGGAGAGGGAAAGGCAAAAGGATGTGGGTTTTAAGAGAGATGGTAAGGAGTCATTCCAATCCCAGGAGCGGAAAGACTTACCTTAGGGGAAAAAAGGGACGGGTATACACTCACGCACACACACACATATCCATCCGCACATATACAGACACAAGCAGACATATTTAAAGACCAAATATGTCTTTAAATATGTTGCGAGAGCTTGAATTTTGTGTGTATGTTTGTGTTCGTTTGTGTGTCTGTCGACCTGCCAGCACTTTCATTTGGTATATATATATATATATATATATATATATATATATATATATATATATAAAGATGATGTGACTTACCAAATGAAAGCACTGGCAAACAAACACAAACATACACACAAAATTCAAGCTGTTGCAACCAACGATTGCTTCATCAGGAAAGAGGGAAGGAAAGGGAAAGACGAAAGGATGTGGGTTTTAAGGGAGAGGGTAAGGAGTCATTCCAATCCCGGGAGTGGAAAGACTTACCTTAGGGGGGAAAAAGGACAGGTAAACACTCCCATACACACACATATCCATCCGCACATACACAGACACAAGCTGACATTTGTAAAGGCAAAGAGTTTGGGCAGAGATGTCAGTCAAGGTGGAAGTACAAAGGCAAAGATGTTGTTGAATGACAGGTGAGGTACAAGCGGCGACAACTTGAAATTAGCGGAGGTTGAGGCCTGGCGGGTAACGAGAAGAGAGGATATACTGAAGGGCAAGTTCCCATCTCCGGAGTTCTGACAGGTTGGTGTTAGTGGGAAGTATCCAGATAACCAGGATGGTGTAACACTGTGCCAAGATGTGCTGGCCGTGCACCAAGGCATGTTTAGCCACAGGGTGATCCACATTACCAACAAACACTGTCTGCCTGTGTCCATTCATGCGAATGGACAGTTTGTTGCTGGTCATTCCCACATAGAAAGCTACACAGTGTAGGCAGTCAGTTGGTAAATCAGGTGGGTGCTTTCACACGTGGCTCTTCCTTTGATCGTGTACACCTTCCGGGTTACAGGACTGGAGTAGGTTGTGGTGGGAGGGTGCATGGGACAGGTTTTACACCGGGGGCGGCTACAAGGGTAGGAGCCAGAGGGTAGGCCCTTGTAACCGCCCCCGGTGTAAAACCTGTCCCATGCACCCTCCCACCACCACCTACTCCAGTCCTGTAACCCGGAAGATGTACACGATCAAAGGCAGAGCCACGTGTGAAAGCACCCACGTGATTTACCAGCTGACCTGCCTACACTGTGAAGCTTTCTATGTCGGAATGTCCAGCAACAAACTGTCTATTCGCATGAATGTGTGGATGGATATGTGTGTGTGTGCGAGTGTATACCTGTCCGTTTTCCCCCTAAGGTAAGTCTTTCCGCTCCCGGGATTGGAATGACTCCGTACCCTCTCCCTTAAAACCCACATCCTTTCATCTTTCCCTCTCCTTCCCTCTTTCCTGACGAAGCAACCGTTGGTTGTGAAAGCTTGAATTTTGTGTGTATGTTTGTGTTTGTTTGTGTGTCTATCGACCTGCCAGCACTTTCGTTTGGTAAGTCACATCATCTTTGTTTTTAGATATATTTTTCCCAGGTGGAATGTTTCCCTCTATTATATATATATATATATATATATATATAAAGGCAAACGTTTTGCCTTTACAAATGTCTGCTTGTGTCTGTATATGTGTGGATGGATATGTGTGTGTGTGCGAGTGTATACCCGTCCCTTTTTCCCCCTAAGGTAAGTCTTTCCGCTCCTGGGACTGGAATGACTCCTTACCTTCTCCCTTAAAACCCACATCCTTTCGTCTTTCCCTCTCCTTCCCTCTTTCCTGATGAGGCAACAGTTTGTTGCGAAAGCTTGAATTTTGTGTGTATGTTTGTGTTCGTTTGTGTGTCTGTCAACCTGCCAGCACTTTCATTTGGTAAGTCACATCATCTTTGTTTTTAGGTATATATATACGAGGGCAGTTCAATAAGTAATGCAACACATTTTTTTTCTCGGCCAATTTTGGTTGAAAAAACCGGAAATTTCTTGTGGAATATTTTCAAACATTCCTGCTTCGTCTCGTATAGTTTCATTGACTTCCGACAGGTGGCAGCGCTGTACGGAGCTGTTAAAATGGCGTCTGTAATGGATGTGCATTGCAAACAACGGGCAGTGATCGAGTTTCTTTTGGCGGAAAACCAGGGCATCTCAGATATTCATAGGCGCTTGCAGAATGTCTACGGTGATCTGGCAGTGGACAAAAGCACGGTGAGTCGTTGAGCAAAGCGTGTGTCATCATTGCCGCAAGGTCAAGCAAGACTGTCTGATCTCCCGTGTGCGGGCCGGCCGTGCACAGCTGTGACTCCTGCAATGGCGGAGCGTGCGAACACACTCGTTCGAGATGATCGACGGATCACCATCAAACAACTCAGTGCTCAACTTGACATCTCTGTTGGTAGTGCTGTCACAATTGTTCACCAGTTGGGATATTCAAAGGTTTGTTCCCGCTGGGTCCCTCGTTGTCTAACCGATCACCATAAAGAGCAAAGGAGAACCATCTGTGCGGAATTACTTGCTCGTCATGTGGCTGAGGGTGACAATTTCTTGTCAAATATTGTTACAGGCGATGAAACATGGGTTCATCACTTCGAACCTGAAACAAAACGGCAATCAATGGAGTGGCGCCACACCCACTCCCCTACCAAGAAAAAGTTTAAAGCCATACCCTCAGCCGGTAAAGTCATGGTTACAGTCTTCTGGGACACTGAAGGGGTTATTCTGTTTGATGTCCTTCCCCATGGTCAAACGATCAACTCTGAAGTGTATTGTGCTACTCTTCAGAAATTGAAGAAACGACTTCAGCGTGTTCGTAGGCACAAAAATCTGAATGAACTTCTCCTTCTTCATGACAACGCAAGACCTCACACAAGTCTTCGCACCCGAGAGGAGCTCACAAAACTTCAGTGGACTGTTCTTCCTCATGCACCCTACAGCCCCGATCTCGCACCGTCGGATTTCCATATGTTTGGCCCAATGAAGGACGCAATCCGTGGGAGGCACTACGCGGATGATGAAGAAGTTATTGATGCAGTACGACGTTGGCTCCGACATCGACCAGTGGAATGGTACCATGCAGGCATACAGGCCCTCATTTCAAGGTGGCGTAAGGCCGTAGCATTGAATGGAGATTACGTTGAAAAATAGTGTTGTGTAGCTAAAAGATTGGGAAATAACCTGGTGTATTTCAATGCTGAATAAAACAACCCCTGTTTCAGAAAAAAAATGTGTTGCATTACTTATTGAACTGCCCTCGTATATATACAGGGTGTTTCAAAAATGACCGGTATATTTGAAACGGCAATAAAAACTAAACGAGCAGCGATAGAAATACACCGTTTGTTGCAATATGCTTGGGACAACAGTACATTTTCAGGCGGACAAACTTTCGAAATTACAGTAGTTACAATTTTCAACAACAGATGGCGCTGCAAGTGATGTGCAAGATATAGAAGACAACGCAGTCTGTGGGTGCGCCATTCTGTACGTCGTCTTTCTGCTGTAAGCGTGTGCTGTTCACAACGTGCAAGTGTGCTGTGGACAACATGGTTTATTCCTTAGAACAGAGGATTTTTCTGGTGTTGGAATTCCACCGCCTAGAACACAGTGTTGTTGCAACAAGACAAAGTTTTCAACGGAGGTTTAATGTAACCAAAGGACCGAAAAGCGATACAATAGAGGAACTGTTTGAAAAATTTCAACGGACTGGGAACGTGACGGATGAACGTGCTGGAAAGGTAGGGCGGACGCGTACGGCAACCACAGAGGGCAACGCGCAGCTAGTGCAGCAGGTGATCCAACAGCAGCCTCAGGTTTCCGTTCGCCGTGTTGCAGCTGCGGTCCAAATGACGCCAACGTACATGTATCATCTCATGCGCCAGAGTTTACACCTCTATCCATACAAAATTCAAATGCGGCAACCCCTCATTGCCGCTACCATTGTTGCACGAGAGACATTTGCTAACGATATAGTGCACAGGATTGATGACGGCGATATGCATGTGGGCAGCATTTGGTTTACTGACGAAGCTTATTTTTACCTGGACGGCTTCGTCAATAAACAGAATTGGCGCATATGGGGAACCGAAAAGCCCCATGTTGCAGCCCCATCGTCCCTGCATCCTCAAAAAGTACTGGTCTGGGCCGCCATTTCTTCCAAAGGAATCATTGGCCCATTTTTCAGATCCGAAACGATTACTGCATCACGCTATCTGGACATTCTTCGTGAATTTGTGGCGGTACAAACTGCCTTAGACGACACTGCGAACACCTCGTGGTTTATGCAAGATGGTGCCCGGCCACATCGCACGGCCAACGTCTTTAATTTCCTGAATGAATATTTCGATGATCATGTGATTGCTTTGGGCTATCCGAAACATACAGGAGGCGGCGTGGATTGGCCTCCCTATTCGCCAGACGTGAACCCCTGTGACTTCTTTCTGTGGGGACACTTGAAAGACCAGGTGTACCGCCAGAATCGAGAAACAATTGAACAGCTGAAGCAGTACATCTCATCTGCATGTGAAGCCATTCCGCCAGACACATTGTCAAAGGTTTCAGGTAATTTCATTCAGAGACTACGCCATATTATTGCTACGCATGGTCGATATGTGGAAAATATCGTACTATAGAGTTTCCCAGACCGCAGTGCAATCTGTTGTTGAAAATTGTAACTACTGTAATTTCGAAAGTTTGTGTGCCTGAAAATGTACTGTTGTCCCAAGCATATTGCAACAAACGGTGTATTTCTATCGCTGCTCATTTAGTTTTTATTACCGTTTCATATATACCGGTCATTTTTGAAACACCCTATATATATATATATATATATATATATATATATATATATATATATATATATATATAATAGAAGGAAACATTCCACCACGAAGGAAAAATATACCTAAAAACAAAGATGATGTGACTTACCAAATGAAAGTGCTGGCAGGTCGACAGACACACAAACGAACACAAACATACACACAAAATTCAAGCTTTCGCAACAAACTGTTGCATCATCAGGAAAGAGGGAAGGAGAGGGAAAGATGAAAGGATGTGGGTTTTAAGGGAGAGGGTAAGGAGTCATTCCAGTCCCGGGAGCGGAAAGACTTACCTTAGGGGGAAAAAAGGACGGGTATACACTCGCACACACACATATCCATCCACACATATACAGACGCAAGAAGACATATTTAAAGACCTATATATATATATATATATATAAAAAAAGAAAGATGATGAGACTTACCAAACAAAAGCGCTGGCAGGTCGATAGATACACAAACAAACACAAACATACACACAAAATTCTAGCTTTCACAACCAACGGTTGCCTCGTCAGGAAAGAGGGAAGGAGAGGGAAAGACAAAAGGATATGGGTTTTAAGGGAGAGGGTAAGGAGTCATTCCAATCCCGGGAGCGTAAAGACTTACCTTAGGAGGAAAAAAGGACAGGTATACACTCGCACACACACACATATCCATCCGCATATACACAGACACAAGCAGACATTTGTAAAGGCAAAGAGTTTGGGCAGAGATGTCAGTCGGGGCGGAAGTACAAAGGCAAAGATGATATTGAAAGACAGGTGAGGTATGAGCGGCGGCAAATTGAAATTAGAAATTAGCGGAGATTGAGGCCTGGCGGATAGCGAGAAGAGAGGATATGCTGAAGGGCAAGTTCCCATCTCCGGAGTTCTGACAGGTTGGTGTTAGTGGGAAGTATCCAGATAACCCGGACGGTGTAACACTGTGCCAAGATGTGCTGGCCATGCACCAAGGCATGTTTAGCCACAGGGTGATCCTCATTACCAACAAACACTGTCTGCCTGTGTCCATTCATGCGAATGGACAGTTTGTTGCTGGTCATTCCCACATAGAATGCTTCACAGTGTAGGCAGGTCAGTTGGTAAATCACGTGGGTGCTTTCACACGTGGCTCTGCCTTTGATCGTATACACCTTCCGGGTTACAGGACTGGAATAGGTGGTGGTGGGAGGGTGCATGGGACAGGTTTTACACCGGGGGCGGTTACAGGGGTAGGAGCCAGAGGGTAGGGAAGGTGGTTTGGGGATTTCATAGGGATGAACTAAGAGGTTACGAAGGTTAGGTGGACGGCGGAAAGACACTCTTGGTGGAGTGGGGAGGATTTCATGAAGGATGGATCTCATTTCAGGGCAGGATTTGAGGAAGTCGTATCCCTGCTGGAGAGCCACATTCAGAATCTGATCCAGTCCCGGAAAGTATCCTGTCACAAGTGGGGCACTTTTGGTGTTCTTCTGTGGAAGGTTCCGGGTTTGAGGAGATGAGGAAGTGGCTCTGGTTATTTGCTTCTGTACCAGGTCGGGAGGGTAGTTACGGGATGCAAAAGCTGTTTTCAGGTTGTTGGTGTAATGGTTCAAGGATTCCGGACTGGAGCAGATTCGTTTGCCATGAAGACCTAGGCTGTAGGGAAGGGACCGTTTGATGTGGAAGGGGTGGCAGCTGTCATAATGGAGGTACTGTTGCTTATTGGTGGGTTTGATGTGGACGGACGTGTGAAGCTGGCCATTGGACAGGTGGAGGTCAACATCAAGGAAAGTGGCATGGGATTTAGAGTAGGACCAGGTGAATCTGATGGAACCAAAGGAGTTGAGGTTGGAGAGGAAATTCTGGAGTTCTTCTTCACTGTGAGTCCAGATCATGAAAATATCATCAATAAATCTGTACCAAACTTTGGGTTGGCAGGCCTGGGTAACCAAGAAGGCTTCCTCTAAGCGACCCATGAATAGGTTGGCGTACGAGGGGGCCATCCTGGTACCCATGGCTGTTCCCTTTAGTTGTTGGTATGTCTGGCCCTCAAAAGTGAAGAAGTTGTGGGTCAGGATGAAGCTGGCTAAGGCAATGAGGAAAGAGGTTTTAGGTAGGGCGGCAGGTGATCGGCGTGAAAGGAAGTGCTCCATCGCAGCGAGGCCCTGGACGTGTGGGATATTTGTGTATAAGGAAGTGGCATCAATGGTAACAAGGATGGTTTCTGGGGGTAACAGACTGGGTAGGGATTCCAGGCGTTCGAGAAAGTGGTTGGTGTCTTTGATGAAGGATGGGAGACCGCATGTAATGGGTTGAAGGTGTTGATCTACGTAGGCAGAGATGCGTTCTGTGGGGGCTTGGTAACCAGCTACAATGGGACAGCCGGGATGATTGGGTCTGTGAATCTTGGGAAGAAGGTAGAAGGTGGGGGTGCGGGGTGTTGGTGGGGTCAGGAGGTTGATGGAGTCAGGTGAAAGGTTTTTTAGGGGGCCTAAGGTTCTGAGGATTCCTTGAAGCTCCGCCTGGACATCAGGAATGGGATTACCTTGGCAAACTTTGTAAATAGTGTTGTCTGAAAGCTGATGCAGTCCCTCAGCCACATACTCCCGACGATCAAGTACCACAGTCGTGGAACCCTTGTCCGCCGGAAGAATGACGATAGATTGGTCAGCCTTCAGATCACGGATAGCCTGGGCTTCAGCAGTGGTGATGTTGGGAGTAGGATTAAGGTTTTTTAAGAAGGATTGAGAGGCAAGGCTGGAAGTCAGAAATTCCTGGAAGGTTAGGAGAGGGTGATTTTGAGGAAGAGGAGGTGGGTCCCGCTGTGACGGAGGACGGAACTGTTCCAGGCATGGTTCAATTTGGATAGTGTCTTGGGGAGTTGGATCATTAGGAGTAGGATTAGGATCATTTTTCTTCATGGCAAAGTGATATTTCCAGCAGAGAGTACGGGTGTAGGACAGTAAATCTTTGACGAGGGCTGTTTGGTTAAATCTGGGAGTGGGACTGAAGGTGAGGCCTTTGGATAGGACAGAGGTTTCGGATTGGGATTGAGGTTTGGAGGAAAGGTTAACTACTGAATTGGGGTGTTGTGGTTCCAGATTGTGTTGATTGGAATTTTGAGGTTTTGGAGGGAGTGGAGCTGTAAGTGGGAGATTGAGTAGATGGGAGAGACTGGGTTTGTGCGCAATGAGAGGAGGTTGATGTTTGCTGGAAAGGTTGTGAAGGGTGAGTGAGTTGCCTTTCCGGAGGTGGGAAACCAGGAGATTGGATAGTTTTTTAAGATGGAGGATGGCATGCTGTTCTAATTTGCGGTTGACCTGTAGGAGGATGCTCTGAATAACCGGTGTGGATGTGGGAGAGGAAAGATTGAGGACTTTTATTAAGGATAGGAGTTGATGGGTGTGTTGATTGGCTGAATGGATGTGTAGGTGAAGGATTAGGTGGGTGAGGGCAATGGATTGTTCGGTTTGGAACTGGTATAGGGACTGATGGAAAGAAGGGTTGCAGCCAGAGATGGGAACTTTAAGTGTGAGGCCTTTGGGGGTGATGCCAAATGTCAGACAAGCCTGAGAAAATAAAATATGAGTATTCTTTGGCAGGCCTGGGTAACCAAGAAAGCTTCCTCTAAGCGACCCATGAATAGGTTGGCATACGATATATATATATATATATATATATATATATATATATATATATATATATATATATATATATGAGTAAGTCACATCATCTTTGTTTTTAGGTATATTTTTCCTTCGTGGATTGTTTCCTTCTATTATAACTATATATATATATATATATATATATATAGTGCTGGCAGGTCGACAGACAGACAAACGAACACAAACATACACACAAAATTCAAGCTTTCGCAACAAACTGTTGCCTCATCAGGAAAGAGGGAAGGAGAGGGAAAGACGAAAGGATGTGGGTTTTAAGGGAGAGGGAAAGGAGTCATTCCAGTCCCGGGAGTGGAAAGACTTACCTTAGGGGGAAAAAGGGATGGGTATACACTCGCACGCACACACATATCCATCCACACATATACAGACACAAGCAGACATATTTAAAGACAAAGAGTTTGGGCAGAGATGTCAGTCGAGGCAGAAGTGCAGAGGCAAAGATGTTGTTGAATGACAGGTGAGGTATGAGTGGCGGCAACTTGAAATTAGCGGAGATTGAGGCCTGGTGGATAACGGGAAGAAAGGATATATTGAAGAGCAAGTTCCCATCTCCGGAGTTCGGATAGGTTGGTGTTGGTAGGAAGTATCCAGATAACCCGGACGGTGTAACACTGCGCCAAGATGTGCTGGTCGTGCACCAAGGCATGTTTAGCCACAGGGTGATCCTCATTACCAACAAACACTGTCTGCCTGTGTCCATTCATGCAAATGGACAGTTTGTTGCTGGTCATTCCCACATAGAATGCATCACAGTGTAGGCAGGTCAGTTGGTAGATCACGTGGGTGCTTTCACACGTGGCTCTGCCTTTGGTTGTGTACACCTTCCGGGTTACAGGACTGGAGTAGGTGGTGGTGGGAGGGTGCATGGGACAGGTTTTACACCGGGGGCGGTTACAAGGGTAGGAGCCACGAATCTGCTCCAGTCCGGAATCCCTGAAGCATTACACCAACAACATGACAACAGCTTTTGCATCCCGCAACTACCCTCCCGACCTGGTACAGAAGCAAATAACAAGAGCCACTTCCTCATCCTCTCAAACCCAGAACCTCCCACAGAAGAACCACAAAAGTGCCCCACTTGTGACAGGATACTTTCCGGGACTGGATCAGATTCTGAATGTGGCTCTCCAGCAGGGATACGACTTCCTCAAATCCTGCCCTGAAATGAGATCCATCCTTCATGAAATCCTCCCCACTCCACCAAGAGTGTCTTTCTGCCGTCCACCTAACCTTCGTAACCTCTTAGTTCATCCCTATGAAATCCCCAAACCACCCTCTGGCTCCTACCCTTGTAACCGCCCCCGGTGTAAAACCTGTCCCATGCACCCTCCCACCACCATCTACTCCAGTCCTGTAACCCGGAAGGTGTACACAACCAAAGGCAGAGCCACGTGTGAAAGCACCCACGTGATCTACCAACTGACCTGCCTACACTGTGATGCATTCTATGTGGGAATGACCAGCAACAAACTGTCCATTCGCATGAATGGACACAGTCAGACAGTGTTTGTTGGTAATGAGGATCACCCTGTGGCTAAACATGCCTTGGTGCACGACCAGCACATCTTGGCGCAGTGTTACACCGTCCGGGTTATCTGGATACTTCCTACCAACACCAACCTATCCGAACTCCGGAGATGTGAACTTGCTCTTCAATATATCCTCTCTTCCCGTTATCCACCAGGCCTCAATCTCCGCTAATTTCAAGTTGCCGCCACTCATACCTCACCTGTCATTCAACAACATCTTTGCCTCTGCACTTCTGCCTCGACTGACATCTCTGCCCAAACTCTTTGTCTTTAAATATGTCTGCTTGTGTCTGTATATGTGTGGATGGATATGTGTGTGTGTGCGAGTGTATACCCGTCCGTTTTTCCCCCTAAGGTAAGTCTTTCCACTCCCGGGACTGGAATGACTCCTTTCCCTCTCCCTTAAAACCCATATCCTTTCGTCTTTCCCTCTCCTTCCCTCTTTCCTGATGAGGCAACAGTTTGTTGCGAAAGCTTGAATTTTGTGTGTATGTTTGTGTTCGTTTGTCTGTCTGTCGACCTGCCAGCACTTTCATTTGGTAAGTCACATCATCTTTGTTTTTAGGTATATATATATATATATATATATATATATATATATATATATATATATACAAAGTTGATGTAACTTACCAAACAAAAGTGTTGGTATGTTGATAGGCACACACAAACACACACACACACACAAAATCCCACGTGGAATGTTTCCCTCATATGTGTGTGTGTGTGTGTGTGTGTGTGTGTGTGTCTGTGTATGTGTGTGGTGTAGGACATGTTCAATAGAACATAAATCACGCTGTTGTTGATACAGTGACCATAAATATCAAATTTTGAAGGAAAAACTGACACTACCTACCACTAGGCACTGAAATAATTTAATGCTGAAAGTTGAAAATTTGTGCTGGACCGGGACTTGACCCCGGATCTCCTGCTTAACAAGTGTGGTGTCTGTGCTGTCTGACACGTCTGACAGAATAGGCACCACACACATATGTATTATGAGTATGACTGCCTACTATGGGTATAACAGGGTCCAAGCCTCTTACAGAAATACAGGACTTGCTGTGAGCAGATAGGTGAGTGGACAATGGGCATTACAGTACTAGTATATGACAAGTTGAGAATATGAGTCAGATGGGAAGCGTGTCTGGATGGCTGAGGCAGTTAAGGCAACCACTTATGTTAAGCAAGAAATATGAGTTTGTGTTCTGGTCAGGCACAAATTTTCAACTTCACTATTGAATTATGTTGGTGCATGATTGTGGCTGTTGTCAGTCCTTCCTTCAAGATTTCTTTATAAATGGAATTTGAAATGATGAAAATACAGTACAGCAGTATAAAACTATCTTGACAAATAGATTTAATGAAGCCGAAGAGTGGGTAGGAGAGGATATTGAAGAAAGATGGGAAACAGTTAAAGGAATAATACATGAGACAGCTGTACTGGGCAGAAAGAAGCTGGTTTGATGAAGACTGTAGAAGGGAGATAGAAAAAAGAAATGAGGCAAGAAAAATAATGCTGCAGAGGAGAACTAGAGGTACTATAGAAGAACACCAGGAGAAGAGAAGGGAAGCAATAAGGAATGTAGGAGGAAAAAGAGAGAATTTGAAAAACGGTGGATTGATGAGTTAGAAGAGAGAAATACTGCTCAAGATTCAAGGAAATTCTATATGAGGGTTAAAGATATAACGAAAGGATTCCAACCCAGATAAGGTTCCTGTAAAGACAAGGAGGGAAATCTGATTGGAGGAAAAGATAAGATTGTAGGCAGATGGGTGGAGTAATTTAGTGAACTACTGAATGCAGAATCAGAAAACGAAGGTGGGCTTCATGCCAGTATGGCATAAGAAGTGGAGCAGGAAGTAAACAGAGATGGAGAGCACCAGGGATCAGTAGCAGACTCCATACTGGAAGAAGTTAAAGTTAGGATCAAGACTCTTAAAAACAATAATGCTCCAAGAGAAGACAATATTATGGCAGAAATGATAAAATATGGTGGAGAAAAACAGTGGTGTGCAACAATATTCTGCCCTATACATAAGAAACATGGCAAAGCTGACTCCTGGAATTATAGAGGAACTGCACTGTTCTGTATAGTACATAAAGTATTGGGAAAAATCATGGCTGAGCAGTGAAGAACATACATTGAAGAGTATCTAGGGGACTACCAGAGTGGCTTCAGAACTAACAGATCCACTACAAATCAGATTTTCACTATCAGACAGATCCTTGAAAATGTTATAACATCGATGTACACCAGCTGTTCATTGATTTCAAACAAGTTTATGATAGTATCTAAAGGGATCAACTTTAGAAGGCAATGCAAGAGGCAGGAGTCCCTAACAAACTGATAAGATTGGTTCAAATGGCTTTGAGAAGAACAGTATGCAAAGAAAAGATCAAGGGTGCTTTATCAAAGGCATTTGAAGTCAGCCAAGGACTGTGGTAGGGTGATGTGCTCTCCACTATTCTGTGTAATGTTGCCTTGGAGAGTATAATGTGAAAGACACAAAGCAACAACCCAGGGGGAATACAGGGGTTTTTGGAGAATAAGAAATAATAAGGAGATTAGAGAATTGTACAACAAACCAGATATTGTGAATATAATAGAGGGAAACATTCCACGTGGGAAAAATATATTTAAAAAGAAAGATGATGAGACTTACCAAACAAAAGCGCTGGCAGGTCGATAGACACACAAACAAACACAAACATACACACAAAATTCTAGCTTTCGCAACCAATGGTTGCCTCATCAGGAAACAGGGAAGGAGAAGGAAAGACAAAAGGATATGGGTTTTAAGGGAGAGGGTAAGGAGTCATTCCAATCCCAGGAGCAGAAAGACTTACCTTAGGGGGAAAAAAGGACAGGTATATACTTGCACACACACACACATATCCATCCACACATACACAGACACAAGCAGACATTTGTAAAGGCAAAGAGTTTGGGCAGAGATGTCAGTCGGGACGGAAGTACAGAGGCAAAGATGATGTTGAAAGACAGGTGAGGTATGAGCGGCGGCAGATTGAAATTAGAAATTAGCGGAGATTGAGGCCTGGCGGATAGCGAGAAGAGAGGATATGCTGAAGGGCAAGTTCCCATCTCCGGAGTTCTGACAGGTTGGTGTTAGTGGGAAGTATCCAGATAACCCGGACGGTGTAACACTGTGCCAAGATGTGCTGGCCGTGCACCAAGGCATGTTTAGCCACAGGGTGATCCTCATTACCAACAAACACTGTCTGCCTGTGTCCATTCATGCGAATGGACAGTTTGTTGCTGGTCATTCCCACATAGAACGCTTCACAGTGTAGGCAGGTCAGTTGGTAAATCACGTGGGTGCTTTCACACGTGGCTCTGCCTTTGATCGTGTACACCTTCCGGGTTACAGGACTGGAATAGGTGGTGGTGGGAGGGTGCATGGGACAGGTTTTACACCAGGGGCAGTTACAGGGGTAGGAGCCAGAGGGTAGGGAAGGTGGTTTGGGGATTTCATAGGGATGAACTAAGAGGTTACGAAGGTTAGGTGGACGGCGGAAAGACACTCTTGGTGGAGTGGGGAGGATTTCATGAAGGATGGATCTCATTTCAGGGCAGGATTTGAGGAAGTCGTATCCCTGCTGGAGAGCCACATTCAGAATCTGATCCAGTCCCGGAAAGTATCCTGTCACAAGTGGGGCACTTTTGGGGTTCTTCTGTGGAAGGTTCCGGGTTTGAGGACATGAGGAAGTGGCTCTGGTTATTTGCTTCTGTACCAGGTCGGGAGGGTAGTTACGGGATGCAAAAGCTGTTTTCAGGTTGTTGGTGTAATGGTTCAAGGATTCCGGACTGGAGCAGATTCGTTTGCCACGAAGACCTAGGCTGTAGGGAAGGGACCGTTTGATGTGGAATGGGTGGCAGCTGTCAATAATTCCACAGAAGAACCCCAAAAGTGCCCCACTTGTGACAGGATACTTTCCGGGACTGGATCAGATTCTGAATGTGGCTCTCCAGCAGGGATACGACTTCCTCAAATCCTGCCCTGAAATGAGATCCATCCTTCATGAAATCCTCCCCACTCCACCAAGAGTGTCTTTCCGCCGTCCACCTAACCTTCGTAACCTCTTAGTTCATCCCTATGAAATCCCCAAACCACCTTCCCTACCCTCTGGCTCCTACCCCTGTAACCACCCCCGGTGTAAAACCTGTCCCATGCATCCTCCCACCACCACCTATTCCAGTCCTGTAACCCGGAAGGTGTACACGATCAAAGGCAGAGCCACGTGTGAAAGCACCCACGTGATTTACCAACTGACCTGCCTACACTGTGAAGCGTTCTATGTGGGAATGACCAGCAACAAACTGTCCATTCGCATGAATGGACACAGGCAGACAGTGTTTGTTGGTAATGAGGATCACCCTGTGGCTAAACATGCCTTGGTGCACGGCCAGCACATCTTGGCACAGTGTTACACCGTCCGGGTTATCTGGATACTTCCCACTAACACCAACCTGTCAGAACTCCGGAGATGGGAACTTGCCCTTCAGCATATCCTCTCTTCTCGCTATCCGCCAGGCCTCAATCTCCGCTAATTTCTAATTTCAATCTGCCGCCGCTCATACCTCACCTGTCTTTCAACATCATCTTTGCCTCTGTACTTCCGTCCCGACTGACATCTCTGCCCAAACTCTTTGCCTTTACAAATGTCTGCTTGTGTCTGTGTATGTGTGGATGGATATGTGTGTGTGTGTGCAAGTATATACCTGTCCTTTTTTCCCCCTAAGGTAAGTCTTTCTGCTCCTGGGATTGGAATGACTCCTTACCCTCTCCCTTAAAACCCATATCCTTTTGTCTTTCCTTCTCCTTCCCTGTTTCCTGATGAGGCAACCATTGGTTGCGAAAGCTAGAATTTTGTGTGTATGTTTGTGTTTGTTTGTGTGTCTATCGACCTGCCAGCGCTTTTGTTTGGTAAGTCTCATCATCTTTCTTTTTAAATATAAACCAGATATTGTGACAGAAATAAAAAGTAATAGACTATGTTGGTTGGGACATGTAGAAAGAATGGTGGAGAACAGCACAGTCAAAAAAGTTTTCAAAGGAAAACCCAGTGGATGATGTATAAGGGGCAGACCAAGGATCAGATGGCTAGACAACATGGAGGAGGACTTGAGAAGGATGGGAGTTAGAAGATGGAGAGCCAAGACTGCCAGCAGAGAAGAGTGGGTGGAGATTGTCCGGGAGTCCAAGTCCCTACAAGGGCTGTAGTGCCAAGAAGTAGTAGTAGTAGCAGTAGTAGTAGTAGTAGTAATAGTAGTAACAGCTGATTATTGTTAAAACCCTTTGCATTACTTGTACTAATGCAGCAATGTTAAATACATTAAATAAGCAGGAGAGCCATTATTTTGGAAAAAACTTATGTTTCCTCAGTTATACTTAGCAGTTGCTGGTTTTTTCTTAGTACTGCCCATTTTCATGATACCATATTTTTCAAAGAATAAATTAAATTTTTAATATGATAGGGTCTGCATCTGTGATGAATTTTTTGAACGATTTCTTGAAGCCTTCTGCTGCCATTCTCTTTATTTCCTGTATGATTGTACAGTATCTAAAATGGAATTTCCATACATTGGATACATTAGTGACACCTATGATTTTGATGTAGGAACAAGTCATATCTGTGGATATACTAGGCGCATTATAACTTTCTTTATGGATGATTTTTTAGTAACAGATTATGTCAGATAAGCCGTTGCTCCTATGACGTCATGTTATGCTCTTAAATTAGTTTGAAGTGTTCACACTATTTTAGGAGCACGTTACGTTCAAGCAGTTGTTGCAAAGCTCTTACATATATCTTACTTAACATTAGGAAGATTATAATTATTCTACAGAAATTTGCTACACAACTTTTGTTCTCAGTTATATTTAACTATTTTCATCATTGGTGTAAATATGACTGTATGTAATTTCTTTAAAATAACTTGTAAATATTTGTTCTATTATTGCAGGAGCATGTCATTTTTGGATAGTTGGTACAAAGATCTTGTATATCACACTTATCACAGTAGTCTAATGAAATAGTACTGTTGCGCCTAGTATATCTACAGATATGACTTGCTCCTACATCAAAATCACAGGTATCACTAATGTAGCCAATGCATGAAACTTCCGTTTTAGATACTTGAAAATGGCCTAAGGCTGAAATTGTACAATTGTACTGGAAATAAAGAGAATGACACCTGAAGGCTTCAAGAAATCATTCAAAAAACAAATTAAGTGTAATGATGTTAGAATGCAGGCATTTCTACAGTAAATACGGGGGTGATTTGTAAAGTCCGGTGAAAAAGCAAGAAAAAATGTTTGTTTCACCAGCTACTCACCTCATTTCTCAACATAGTCTCCTTAGAAGGATGTACACTTGGTCCAGCAATCCTCCAGCTTTTTCATTCTATCAGAAAGATAGATTCTGTCAGACTCTGCAAAATATTTGTTAACTGCAATTATCTCTTCATCGTCTGATAAAAATTTCTTCCTAGCAGGCCTAAGTTTCAAGTTAGGGAACAGGAAGAAGTAACTTGGGGCAAAGTCTGGTGAATAGGGTGTATGAAGAAGCAATTTAAAGCCAGTTCATCCACTGTTATTGCTGAGGTGTGGAATGGTGCATTATTCCAGTGGAAGATAATTTTTTTGCTTGCCAACCTTGCTCTTTTTCTCAACCAACCCAAGTTTCAAACAACTAAACAATGAAGCATAAAAGGATCCAGTTATGGTCCTATGTTTTTCCAAGTAATCTATTGGAATTATTCCTTGGAAATCACAAAAAACCATGGCCATCACCTTACCAGCTTACAAAATCGTCTTTTGCCTTCTTTGGAGCACATTCACTAGCCTTTGGCCATTGTTTTTACTGCTGTTTTGACTCTGGTGGATCCAGGTTTCAACAGCAGTCACAAACTGAAGCAAAAGTATTGTGGATTGCAATTAAACATCACCGGATATTGTGCTCAAAGGTTGCACTGGATGTGCTTTTGGTTGACTGTGAGCAATCATACAACCACATCGCACATAGCTTCTCCATAATGAATTCTCCTCCAATGATATTGTGCAGTGTGCACTCACTCACCTGAGATGCCTACAGTCTCAGCAATCTCAAAAATTTTTATTCGGTAGTCCTGCACTACCATATCATGGATTTTGTCAATGGTTTCCTTTGTGGTGACCTCAATTGGACAGCCAGAGTGCACTTTGTTTTCAATGCTTGTCTGGCCATGTTTAAATTCATTAACCCAAAAGTAAATGGTCTTCAGTGATGGTGCAGAGTCCCTCTGAACTGTATCCAATTCTTATTTGATTTTGCAGCAACCCAAAGCTTCAAATGAAAATGGTTAATAAAAGCACAAAACTTTGTTCCCTCCATTTTCAATCACAGTCAATACACAGGCTGTTTCAGACAGCTCTCATAAATGAGCCATATTCTGTACATTGTTGAAATTCTTTATATGATCCTTGGCATAATCGAGCTTACCAACCATGACGGTGCAACAAAAATGTTCGATTTGATTATAGAAATTTGCCAGACTTACCACACCACCCTTTTGTTGTTACTTGTTGTGCTTTTCACATGAATTTCTAAACTGAATTTAAGTAAACTGCAGATTGTACCTTTCCTTAAAATTTGTAGAAGTTCCAAATTTCTTGTTCTGTTTTTTCTGACAGCTTTTTAGAGATTGTGACACTCAAAACCGTGGCAAAGTCAACACAGGAATGACTTTTATGTCCTTTTCATTGTGGTTTTTCTACATGAATAGTTTCAGTATTACAGAAGAAAGTTCTGAGAATAGTAGCTACAGCCAAAGAGAGAAGCTCATGTAAAGAACTATTTTTAAATTATAATGTTTTGACTCTATATGCAATCCATGTGTTCCAAACAATTACAACAAGTTTGTTACTCGGTTGTTATTGAATGAGCCTGTGTAATATCACAATATGTGCATTCTAAATTGACAGTGTTGTGCTATTACTTGGACATGAAAGAAATGTGTATGAAATATTATAAGTTAAGCCCAAGCATTTCTTTGTCATATGTTGGAAGCAAATAAATAAATTTCTCAATGTTTCATGTGTGGCCGTTAATGTCTATTTTTGTTGACCATATACCTTTTATTCTTTATTTGTAATGACACAGTATGAGTCTTTATGAGGTTATCACTTTAACAATTTTCTATGAAATAATTGTAGGTCTGTTCAATTACCATTTGGTTTGTATGTTCTATGACTGAGTTTGGAATCTAAACTAGTATGTTTGTGTTGCCATTTTTAATTCAGTTTGATGCATAGAGTGCATTAATATCATAACATTGTCATTTATGAGGCAGAAATTTTGTGGCACACACAAAGCCTTGGGAAAGCCATACAAAAAAATCAAAAGATTAAGACTTAACATGCTGCTGACATGTCATCAAAGACGGAGAAAATTCTGACAGTGTAACTTTTATTCTTCAGATCTACTATGACTTCATTTATGAAGAACTAGATATCTTTCAGTGTATTATTTAGTTTATTTACTTGTTTATATATTTCATGTTCTGGTGGCCCATATATATTGTGAATATATTAGGGGAAATAGAATGTGTCTGTAAAACAAGTTTGTAGTGGTGACATACTATGGTATTATGTAAATAGTACAGTACAAAAATATGTCATTTTAAGATTTCTACAGTTCAGGATCTGCTACAGAAAAATAAAAGAATTTAAATGTGTCTACAATAATAAATAACCACATGTACAATAAGGAGCTGGGAAGGTATCTAAGTGTTACAGGTACATGGATACCACATACCGTGATTCAGAAACACTTTCATAGTGTAAAATGTCCTTGCAATAGTAAAGTCCTTCAAAAGAAGAAGAAGAAGAAGAAGAAGAAGAAGAAGAAGGAGAGCTCCTCATCCAATAAACATTTAATTTGTGAAGGGAAGGCACTTAAAATCTTACAACTACTGGAATCGAGCCCCTTTTTTAACATACTCAGTTTTGCGTGCTCATAGAGGATAACTTCTTTTCTTGTAGTATCATTTCTATGCTGCACACTGTCTGGTTTAAATAGGGACCTTTTTTCCATTTGAAACACATCTGGGAGAATATATATTGTGCAGTTTATGTGAGGGCTTCAGGTTTCTTAAAAAGAGTTCTGCATGTAGTTTTAGGATAGAATCCACCCATGAGTCTTACAGCTCCTTTCTACATCTACGCTCTGCAAACCACCATGAGGAGCCTGACACAGGATATGTCCCACTGTACCAGTTACTACAGTTTCTTTCCATTCCATTCACATTTGGAAAGTGAGAGGAATGATGGACTGAATGCCTCTGTGCATGCAGTAATTATTCTGATCTTGTTCTCATGATCCCTATGTGAGCGAGACATAGGGGGTTGTAGTATATTCCTAGAATCATCATTTAAAGCCAGATCTTAAAACTTTGGTGATAGACTTTCTTGGATAGTTTATGCATATCTTCAAGAGTCTTCCAGTTCAGTTCCTTCAGTATCTCTGCAACACTCTGCCACGGATCAAACAAACTTGTGACCATTTGTGCTGCCAGTCTCTGATACAATCAATATCCCCTGTTAGTACCATTTGATGCAGGTCCCACATCCTTGATCACAAGGGATTTGTAAGCAATCTCCATTGTAGACTGATTGCACTTCCACATTATTCTACCAATAAACTGAAACTGAAGCCTACCACCTGCTTCACCCACAACTGAGCCTATATGATCATTCAATTTCATATCACTACAAAGTGTTACACACAGGTGCTGGATTATGGACTCATCGAGTTGTGTGTGTGTGTGGTTTTTTTTTTTTTTTTTTTTTTTTTTTTTTTTTTTTTTTTTTTTTTTTCCCCCCTACCAATCCCAAAGAAAGCAGGTGTTGACAGATGTGAAAATTACCGAACAATCAGTTTAATGAGTCACAGCTGCAAAATACTAACACGAATTCTTTACAGACGAATGGAAAAACTAGTAGAAGCCGACCTCGGGGAAGATCAGTTTGGATTCCGTAGAAATACTGGAACACGTGAGGCAATACTGACCTTACGACTTACCTTAGAAGAAAGATTAAGGAAAGGCAAACCTACATTTCTAGCATTTGTAGACTTAGAGAAAGCTTTTGACAATGTTGACTGGAATATTCTCTTTCAAATTCTAAAGGTGGCAGGGGTAAAATACAGGGAGCGAAAGGCTATTTACAATTTGTACAGAAACCAGATGGCAGTTATAAGAGTCGAGGGACATGAAAGGGAAACAGTGGTTGGGAAGGGAGTAAGACAGGGTTGTAGCCTCTCCCCGATGTTATTCAATCTGTATATCGAGCAAGCAGTAAAGGAAACAAAAGAAAAATTTGGAGTAGGTATTAAAATCCATGGAGAAGAAATAAAAACCTTGAGGTTTGCCGATGACATTGTAATTCTGTCGGAGACAGCAAAGGACCTGGAAGTGCAGTTGAACGGAATGGACAGTGTCTTGAAAGGAGGATATAAGATGAACATCAACAAAAGCAAAACGAGGATAATGGAATGTAGTCTAATTAAGTCGGGTGATGCTGAGGGAATTAGATTAGGAAATGAGACACTTAAAGTAGTAAAGGAGTTTTGCTATTTGGGGAGCAAAATAACTGATGATGGTCGAAGTAGAGAGGATATAAAATGTAGACTGGCAATGGCAAGGAAAGCGTTTTTGAAGAAGAGGAATTTGTTAACATCGAGTATAGATTTAAGTGTCAGGAAGTCATTTCTGAAAGTATTTGTATGGAGTGTAGCCATGTATGGAAGTGAAACATGGACGGTAAATAGTTTGGACAAGAATAGAATAGAAGCTTTTGAAATGTGGTGCTACAGAAGAATGCTGAAGATTAGATGGGTAGATCACATAACTAATGAGGAAGTATTGAATAGGATTGGGGAGAAGAGAAGTTTGTGGCACAACTTGACCAGAAGAAGGGATCGGTTAGTAGGACATGTTCTGAGGCATCAAGGGATCACCAATTTAGTATTGGAGGGCAGCGTGGAGGGTAAAAATCATAGGGGGAGACCAAGAGATGAATACACTAAGCAGATTCAGAAGGATGTACGTTGCAGTAGGTACTGGGAGATGAAGAAGCTTGCACAGGATAGAGTAGCATGGAGAGCTGCATCAAACCAGTCTCAGGACTGAAGACCACAACAACAACAACATCGTTTCAGCCTGCTATGGACCACAAAGAGTTTTATCTCTTCCCTGATTGTGTTGTTTTTTTTGTCACTAGATTTTCATTTTGGCTGACTGCTTCTTTTGCCTGTTTTGACCATTTTCAGGCAGGACGTGGAACTGGCGTAGTAAGCGAAATAAGTTTTTTAGTAATTTTGACTTTTTCTCTGAAAACTTCTCAATCCTGAATGTCATCAAATGAAATTTCAGTTTCCTATAAATCCTTTTTAACTTGGTTTGCCCATTTTGAATACAATTTTGTTTTTGAAATTGATGATTGTATGCGATGAGTAAGTCTTTGCAGGTTCGTTCATTCCAGATGACCAAAAAACATCATTCTCCACTTTTTCATGCTGGTAACAATGTCTTCTGTATGTTCGTATAATTCACAGTTGTGTCTTCGGTGGAATTCTCTGTTTTCTTTGACAGGGCCAAGGATTTTCCTCAAAATTTTCCAGTCTTTTATTTCAAGTTTTCGTAGTGGTCCTTTCTTCATCATGTTTAAACATTCTGATGCATACAAAGCTGACAGTCTAATTACAGTGTTATAATGACAAAGTTTTAGGTTTAAAGACAGGCTTTTGCTTTTGTATAAGTCTTTGCACAGATGAAAAGCACCTTCTAGTTTAGAACACCTACTCTCTACAGCTGCATTTTCTGAACCGTCAGGTGTAATTGTTTCTCCAAGATATTTAAATTTCTTTGACTGCTTGATTTTCTCTTGTTGTATTTCAATATGAGGAGGAGTGTGTTTGATGTTTGTGATGAATTCAATTTTGTTAAATGCTATTTTTAGGCCAGTCTTAGCAGTAATTGATTGTAGGCTGGACACTTGAATCCTAGCTTTGTCAATATTATTTGCAATGAGTGCCACATCATCAGCAAAAGCCAAACAGTTTCCACTGAGGCCATTTCTTATGTGTCCAATTTGAATCCCATAACCTGGCGGTATGGTTGTTTTCCACTCTCTGACTATCTTTTCCAGGACACAGTTGAAAAGCAATGGAGAGAGCAGGTCACCTTGTCTCACCCATGTACAGATTTCAAATGGTTCTGATAGTTTACCTCTGACCTTGACCTTTGACACTGTGTTGTTTAAAGTGGCGCTTATCAGATTGATTGTTTTCCTATCTAGACCAAATTTGGCAAGGGTGTTCTTTATTGTTTCTCAATCAATTGAGTCATATGCTTTTTGAAAGTCAACAAAGGTCACAACAAACGTTTTTGATCTTGATTTGGCGTATGATATTACAGATTTCAGGTTATGGACCTGTTCTGCACAGGATCTTGATGTCCTGAAACTAGCTTGATATTCGCCTAATAGTTGACCTAAGACTGATTCAGCTCTGTTTAACAGCAGTCTGGAAAAGATCTTGTACATCATTGGTAGCAAAGAGATTTCTCAGTAATTATTCAGATCACTCTTATCACCTTTATTATGAAGTGGGTGAATAATTGCTATGATCCAATCTGGAGGAAGAGTTTCAGTTTTCCAAATCTTCACTATGATTTCATGGAGATGTTTTATTGTATCATGATCTGCGTATTTCCACATTTCAGTCAAGATGTGATCCTCACCTCCAGATTTGTTATTTTTCAAGCCTTGTATAGTTTTCATGATTTCATGTAATGTGGGAGGGGAACTATCTGCAGTAGGAACAGTAGGATAGAAGTTAAGCTTTTCATTTGGATTTTCAGCATTCGATGGGGATGAAAAGTAATTTCCAAAAGCTGCAGCACATGATTTGTCATTCAAATCTAGTTTTCCATCAAGTCCTCTTATATGTAATGTAGGAGGTTTAAACTTTGATAGTTTTAGCTTTATAAAATTCCCGAGTCTGATGTCCTCTAAAATTTGCTTCTATTTCATCGATTTGGTTTTTGTTGGAGAGTCTCTTAGTTGTTCTCAATACTTTTGATGTATCTTTCCTAACCTTCAAGAAGTTTTTGTGATTTTTGGAGGTTTCTTTGCTATTCCATTTTATCTAAGCCTGTCTTTGCTTTTCAATTGCTTCATTACAATCTGCATTCCACCACGGGTGTTTATATTTTTTATTGGTCAGTATAGTTTCAGTGGCTGATTGTACCATGGCTTCTTTAATTCTGTTCCAGTCTGTTTTATTTGGTTTGCTGTGTAGCGTTTCTGTAAATTGATATTATAATCATAGGATATCACACTTTTTTGTTTTATGAAGTGAACAATTGTATATTTCTGGACATTTAAAGCAACTTGCCAATCTTTGTACCACTTTGAAATCTTATCAAGATCTGATTGAATATTGAAGCAGCTTGTTTCAGACAGTACTTCATCATAGATAACTGCATCACCTGCAAAATTCTGAGGTTACAATTAATATTGTCTCAAGGTGATTAATATATAACATGAACAGCAAAGGTCCCAACACATTTCCCAGGGCACACCTGAAGTTAGTCTACATCTGACGACTATTCTCCATCCAAGATAACATACCATGTCCTCCCTACCAAAATGTCCTCATCCAATCAGAAATTTCACTTGATAACCCATATGATCGTACTTTTGACAATATGTATAGGTGTGGTACTGAAACAAATGTTTTTTGGAAGTCAGGAAATATTGCATGTACCTGACTGCCTTGAACCAAAGTTTTCAGTATGTCACATGAGAGTAGTGTGAGTTGGGTTTCACATGATCAATGTTTTCAGAATCCATGCTGATTGGCATTGAGGAGCTCATTCTTTTGAAGATACCTCATTATGTTTGAGCTCAGAATATGTTCTAAGCTTCTACAACAAATTGATGTCAAAGATATTGGATGGTAGTTCTGTAAATTCCCTCTATTACCCTCGTTGTACACTGGCATGACCTGTGCTTTTTTCAAAGAATTGGGCACGGCTTTTTGTTTGAGCTACCTATTGCAGATTATAATTAGAAGAGGGGCTAACTCAGTCACAAATTCAGTATAGAATCTCATATGGATTCCATTGGTTCCTGGAGCTTTGCTCAGTTTTAACGATTTCAACTATTTCTCAACACCATTGACATTAATACTTATTTCATTTATCATTCCAGTGGCATGAGGATTAAATTGGGGCAATTCTCCTGGGTTTTCCTTAGTAAAGGAATGTTTGGAAATGATGTTAGGCATTTCAGCTTTTGCTTTCCTACCCTCAATTTCAGTTCCGGTCGCATTCACTAGGGACTGGACACTATCTTTACATACGACCAGAATTTGGGTTTTGTGAAACATCATCTGGTAATATTCTGCTGCTGTAGTCACTGAAGGCATCAATCATGTCATTGCTCTCTAGAGGGCCAAATGCGTTTCTTTCAGCATCTCTCTGTCTATAGCCCTACGCTTTGTTTTACACCTATTATGCAGCAATCTCTGTTTCTTTAGAAGTTTCTTTACAGTGACTGGAAGTAGCCACCTATTCTAAACTGTTCCAATGGGTACAAATCTATTCAGTGCAATGTCAACTATTCTTTTAATCTTGAAAGATAGTTCTTCGACGTGCTGCTGCCTTGTTGAGTTACAAAACTCCTGATTTTTATGTAGTTTACTGAACATGTATATCTTTCTGCTTGTTTTAGTTATCCTCTGTACTTTGGTAATCATTGCAGCCACAACTGTGGGAGGCATTTCTTTTGATCTTACACTAATACTTCTATGTTTCCTTCACATACCATTATCTGGATTAGACGATAAGTCGCCTAATCTAAAAAAAAATCCTTGTGTGCACCTCACACACAATCAGCTCTTTGAGTAGCAGCTATATTATCTGGATTAGATGCCAAGTCTCCGAATCTAAAAAAACCTTGTGTGCACCTCGCACACAGTTAGCTACCTGAGTGGCAGTCTGAAATGTAGTGCACTCCTGGCCCATTTAGGGGGACCCTACAGTTCTCAACCCTATAGCGCAAGTACAGGACGTCACAGCCTAGCTTATCATAGAATCTTCAAAGTCTCTGATTCAGTCCTTCCTCTTGACTCAGAACGAAAGGGCCATGATCAGTTTTGGTGACAATGCTGCAAATTGTGAGCTTCGTTGAAACTCCACCTTTGCTGCGTCACTGGAACAACCCAAGTACGACATCAGAGGCCAGACAACAGGCATCATTTGTTCCAATGTGCACAACAGTCTGCAGTTGATTGCACCCTGTCCCCCCCCCCCAATGGCTGCACTGGAATAGCCTCTTCAACATATAGAATGAGGCTCCCCCACCCCAACACACACACTAAGTGCACCTGGTGTACTTTCTTGTCCATTGCTGCCATTTCCCTAAGGGGTACCATCATTCGACATACATTTGAACTGCCAATGCGTAATAGACCCCTGCCCTTTTGGGTTTGTCTCCTCTTGACACCGCACAAAACAGGTTTCCCCAAAATAGGTGAAGTGAGTCCCACTGGCTCAGTTTCATTTTCAGTGAAAAACAGCACCTCAACTTGTCATTAGCAGGATCGGTACAATACACTGAAAGTCCTCCCTGGTCACCGTCCACCCTGTAAAAGATGCTTGGATCTACCACTGACACACCACTCATAGTCAAGTGAACAAGTAATGACAGGTCCTGTACTTTCTGCAGGGAGACAGGATCCACAGGAGAGGATAATACTTGAGGTACCTCTGGTACAGAGAACAAAGGTACGTGACTCTCGGGAGTTCTCCCAGCACACCGATTTGCACCAAATGCCAATCTTTGACAGTATCCAGGCCGATTTCCAGCTGCTTACAAACGTCAACCAACTCATCCCCTGTTTGAGAACAGCATTCACAGTGGGACTGCGTTTTAGCTAGTGCAATCTATTACAGGGCAGTTGAACAAACAACTTTAAACCTGCTGATTATGTTTTTGTCTGTTGAGATAAGAGGTTGCTAATTCCCTAGAAGAACTGGATCAAATACACAAAAAGAGATTTCTATTACGGCAACACAAAAACCTGTGGTTAAAATTATTACTTTCCTAAAACGTTTTGAGGTTAATTATAGTTGTTAACAAACACAAAAATTGAGTTAATTTATGATTAATGCAATTAATATATAGGGCTATTCTCTTTGTGCTTATAACACTTTTCAAGCCAGTGGGTGATATCCACAAAATATGGTTCAGTATGCCACAGCATGAAAATAACCATAATAAGCAGATTTAATGGTTTCCATATCTCTATAAGAGCAAACAATGTGCACAGCATAATCTGCAGAATTTAGTGTTTTTGCACAGATCCAGGGCATGGTTTGGCTTGCTATCAATTTGTTAAGTCCCAAGTATTTTGAACTGTCCACCCTAGCTATCTGTTGATCATCTAGTTTTGCTCCTATTTCATCTTTAGACATTGTATGAAACTGAATGTAGCTTGTTTTACTGCAAGTAACAGAAAGACCATTTATGTTAAACCAGTTCAATCACTAAAAAACCTTATAGCTGCCATCTCGAGTTTTTGTAATGAATTATCAATAACTAGTGTAATGACATCAGCAAAGATGGCAAATTTACAATTATTGTACAAAGAAGTAGATCATAAATAAAAACAGAAGAAAGTGAGAGGCCCAGAACTGAACCCCGAGGCACTCCACATGTGATGGTACCACGTTCTAATGATGTTGAGGCACCTTCGCAACTAGCCACTATAACTTTCCGTTTTCTCTTTGAAAGAAACAAACCAAGCTGCTTCCCTGCTGCACCACTTATACCTAGGTACACTGATGAGCCAAAACATTATGACCACTGCCCATCATGACATTGGATGCCGCCTGGTGGCGTTGCGGGCACATGATGCGGTAACAGAAGTATGGAAGCAGAGCAGATACACACGGGTGATCACCATAGCGAAGATATGGGCTGCAAATGGTGAAACACATTAGATAAGAGACTTTGACAAAGGACAGATTATTATTATGTAGAGACTGTGAATGAATATCTCAAAACCAGTAAAGCTGTTCAAATGTTCATGTGCTACTGTCGTGAGCATCTACGGAAAGAGACAGGAAGATAGTGAAACTACCACTAGCCACTACATGATTGGATCTCCATGACTCTTCACAGAATGTGGGGTCTGCTCTGTAAAGTAAGATGACCTGTAACATCTCTGCCAAAAGAGCACAATGCTGGTAAATTGAACTCCGCAGCAGATCGCCCCTATGTGTTCACATGTTGACCCAACGACATCATAAATTACTACAGTGAGCACGGGGCCATCGAGTTTCAACCCTCAACCAATAGAAATGTGTCAGCTATTCAGGTGAACCACTTTTTTGTTACACTATGTCACTGGTCATCTCCACAAACTCCGTCATTGAGGTGAAAGGCAGCTTGAAATGCAAGTTGGTGGGAGCAGTATTATGCTATGGGAGATATTCTCCTGCACTTGCTTGAGACCTGTGGTAGTAATCGAAGACACGCTGGCAGCTGCAAACCATCAGTATCTCTTCATGCTTGACGTCTTCCCTGATGGCAAAGTCATCTAATAGCTGTATAATTGACCGTGTTTTGGAGCCTGAACCTTGCTACAGTGTTTGAGGAGCATTATAGTGAACTCACGTTGATGTCTTGGAGACCAAATTCACTTGAGGTAAATCCTGCGGAACCCATCTGGATCACTATCAGTCACCATCACTGTGTGTGCAAATCAGCAGCCCATTATTTATGCAAATTATGCGACCAGTGTAAAGACACCTAATGCCACATTCCTACCAACAAACTGTCGGATCCCTGATACACAGAATCAGTTATGTATTTTATTCCAAAGATTGACAAACAAGCTATTAAGCAGGTGGCCATAATGTTTTAGCTCATCAGTGTGTGTCGCTTTGTGTAAAAGTATTTAGTGACTGACACAATCAAACACTTTTGCTAGGTCACGAAACATTCCAACCATCTTCATCTTCTTGTTGATGGGCTATAAAACTTTGGTTGCAAATATAAGTATTGCATCTTCTATTTATAACCCTATCAGAAATCCAGATCTACTTTTGCTGGTGAAATTATGGTCACGAAGGAGCTTGACAGTCCTTCCTTGCATTACTTTCACTAAAACCTCAGAAAACTTGTAAGCAGTGAGACTGGCTGATGGTTGGATCTGTCTTATCTCCGTTCTTATACAGTGGTTTTACATCTGCATACTTAAGCCTTTCAGGAACTAATCCTTGTTTAAATGACAAATCGAAAATATGGCAAAGGACTTCACTTATGTGGTTGCGGCAGTGCTTTAATAATCTACTAGATATGCTATCGACTACATGAGACTTTCACTTTCCTGTATAGTGACTTTTCTTACTTGGATCTGTTGTACTGTGATAAGTACAGTGGCTTGCAGAAAATTCATGGCTTTCTTCTGGAGCCTTGAGATGCTGTTCTGTTACCATTGAGAAGAAGATTTGTTAAATATATCAGCAAATGTTTTGGATCAGCATACATCCTAAAAATATTTCTAAATGACTGGAATAGATGAAATGGGCTTGTAACTAAAGGGAATTTGCTTGTTTTTATAGTCATATATCATTAAACGTTTTTAATGGCCAAAACTTTTAAAATTTCCTTGGACAAGAATTTTTTTTAAAGCTAATGCTTTGTAATGGAGTTTGCAACTGATTGTTTATTACTATGTGGAATGTTTGTAGCTATAATCAGGATGTAAGCACTTCATTTGGCAACCAACAGTCACATCATTTCTGCCGTAGTTACTGTCTTCACAGTTTACTTGTATAGTAATGCTCCACATTATTTTTTCTTTATTCTCAGAGTGGTGACCCTTAAAGTCTACAGCATAAGTCACAACCAAGGAAGTAAGAAACCTGCTTCATAACTAAATGAATAAAGAATATACTACCAACGGAAAGTCGAGGTTGGAATATCAACAATTACGGAAAGGACAAATTGCTGCTCACTATAAAGATGACACATTGAGTTGCAGACTGGCACAACAAAAGTCTGTTACAAATTAAGCTTTTGGCCAAAACTTTCAACAGAAAAGAAAAACACACATGCATTCACACAAGCAAGCAAATCTCTTTTTTGCTGAATGCTTTGGCCAAAAGCTTAAGGTGTAACAGTCTTTTTGTTGTGCCTGTCTACAACTCAATGAGTCACCTTCATGGAGTCCGCCCCGGTAGCTGAGTGGTCAGCGTGACAGACTGTCAATCCTAAGGGCCCGGGTTCGATTCCCGGCTGGGTCGGAGATTTTCTCCGCTCAGGGACTGGGTGTTGTGTTGTCCTAATCATCATCATTTCATCCCCATTGACGCGCAGGTCGCCGAAGTGGCGTCAAATCGAAAGACCTGCACCAGGCGAACGGTCTACCCGACGGGAGGCCCTAGCCACACGACATTTCCATTTTACCTTCATGGTGAGTAGCAATTTTTTCTCTCTGCAATTGTTAAAGAATACACTAATTACTTGAGAGAAGGCGAACTTCTTAGACAAGACCACTTGTAAACAACCTTTATTGTAGATTATGATTTTGGTAAGCATGGTTACCAAGTTCAGATCTTGATAAAAGGTAATTATATGTATACTATACCAGCTGTACAAGTACTCTTACTAAACCATTGCCGGGTATGTCGTGGAGAAGATGAACAATGCATTAGCAAGTCAATGTTAAAATCACAATATACAACACCAAATGCTTGTGTCCCATACTACACATTACTGAGTACTTCATTGCAGCCAGGGCACAGCTAAACCTGGTTGCAATGAAGAACACAGCAGCATGTGGTATGGGACACTAGCATTTGGCGAATTATGGTGATTTTAATCAGAGTTGCCAATAAATTGTGCATCTCACCCATCACACCGCTGGCAATGGTTTAGAAAGAGTGCTTGTACAGTTGGTATAGGATACATTTAATAATCTTTTGTCGAGATCAGAAGATGGTAACCGCACTTACTGAAACCAGTAACCAGCCATAAAGGTGGTTTGTAAGCAATCTTGACTAGGAAGATCACCTTCTCTTGAATAATTATAACTGACTGCCCCTTGGTACTCAAAATAAGTAAACTATACATTAATTAGGGCAAGCAAGATTGTTTAAGAGGCTCAACATTCAGAAACAGACAGGTTAAAATTTCTATTCAGGTTTTCGGGATACAAATTGTCTATTGCTTCCATAAATAATTTAAAGGGATTGGCAGGATGGTCCATTCAAATAGACCGCAACTGCATTCCTTCCAAATCCTACTCCATCTAAAATAGTACTTCATCTCTAATGAGCTCAGGAAATTAAACACCAGTCTTCTTTTTTATTCTTACTATGTTTTGCATTTTTGTTGTTGTTTTTTTTTTGCATGTTATTACTCACAGTATTAACAAGCAGTGAAACGCATGTCACATTTTAATCCAGTAAAAGGAGGAAAAATTATTTACTGGACAGTAGCAGACAGTCTAAAACAGAAAATTATACGGGTGTTTCAAATTTTTTCAAATATTCAGGAATGAAGTGCAATCGACACCTGGATTCAGTATTAAAGCAGACACAGCAGCGAAGGGCAATACTGAAGCTCTACTGAAGTTAAAGGTGTTGAGTTCATTACAAACATCTCAACTTCCAAAGAGCTTTGGAAAGCGGTAGGAAATTCAAGTGCACTAAAAAGGCAGCAATATATGTTAGTTGAGGATGATTCACTTAGAAAGACAAACTATGTGCTAACTTATTTGACAGCACCTGTAAAACTCTTAAGAGTACTAGGAAGATAAACCCAGGTTGTTGATGTCAATGTGACATAATTTCCTAGGCTACCACCATCATGAACCAAATATCATTGACCAGTAACGAGTTTTCAGTCACTGCTGAGTTTTAGTACACAACACTGTGTTTAATGCATCTTAAGTCAATAAACTATTTCAAACTGTTTACACAACCATCTCAGTGACTCGAGAGTTCTGCTTCTGCAGGTATAAACACAATGGTGCTATTTAAAATTATCAGGGACTGGCCAGCTGACACCATTTAATATTTGTCAATTTTATAACTCCTATAGTCACACTACCAAGAGTATTCATTATTCTTCCACTGGATTCCTTTTCCTTTCTGCCACCATTCACCCTCTATGCCAGTCTGCAGCAAATTGTCATGGATTCCGCCTCTCCTTTTCTTTTGTCTACCTAGTGGTGTTCTGTGGGCAGTTCAAATCCACAATTTCAACGGCCATCAAATGACCAGCCCACATGAGCTGTTTGGCCCTCATCAGACCTCCAATAGATCTCATCCAACCCACAATTATGCCATATTTACCTTTCTCCAGTTTCCCTGGACACTTCAAGTTTCACAGCCATACAGGTTGGATAAATATTTTGTACAGTGGGAGTTTAAAATCTAGTCTTCTTAGAGGTCAGATACGGTGCTACCAATATTGGTTGTATGCCCACCAATAATCAGACAACCTTGCATTTATTTATTTGCTGCTGTGTGTAAAGAATATTTGCTGTGCACCATTTCATTGGCTCTTTTTGATGGTTTCACATTAAATACATTTTCATCATTCGACCACCTCATGGCCATTGCAAAGGGCAGAGCGCTTGAAGGGAGGAGGGGGTGGGGGTGATATTCATGCACTACTCTGCATAGAATAGTGTAGACTACATTGATGCAGCAATAGAAAAATCTTTAATGGAGTGTAAATAAAAGAGTGAAGAAACAACCACTATCAAACGTGTTCTGCTGTGGAAAATAATTATTGCAGCTCAGCTATCTGAATTTTCAGCATAATAGGCACATATACTATCTCACCTGTCCTCCCTTCTATCCACATTCCTATTCACAGCCTTTAACTAGTATATCTTTCTCTTTACTAGTCAGAATAATTTTTTTTCCCTAACCTTTTCTTGAAGCAACAGACCACCATTGCCAGTTGACCTTTCACTTCCTAGAAATTATACATAAGCAGTTTCCATCAAATTTTTGCTCTTACAATGTAGCATTACTTCACCGTCATCTTACCTTCACAGATTTAAGTATTTACAGTAGCAATTAGCACTTCCGTGTGTGTAGTGAAATTAGTGAAGATTGTTTATGATTTAGTCTAGTGGCACTGTCCAATTATGTGCTGAGGTGCTTATAGAAACATGAACTGGATAAGGTGGTTGTTACCAATGGCAGTGACCGCACAGAATAGGTAAAGCTATGTGGTCCACATATAATGTAAGTACAACAATCTTACAGACACTTTTGCTATGCCATTTTTTTGAAGCAGTGCAATTTACAGATAAGAACTGAACGACAGGTTTTCTATTGTATGTCTTAGACTCAAGACAGGGAAAAGTTTATCACTACTGGTTTCGATTCTGAACTAGTCATCAAATGATTTAATTATATTAAATAGTAACTTTTTCAGATGTACAATGTAACAATCCAGGAGAGGCATTCACAATGTGAACTGGGCCTATTCAGATTAACTTGACACTTTACTATGCAACACATTCCAGTTAGGCAACAACTCCCTAATAAGTCAAAACCAGTAATGATTGTGTGTGTGTGTGTGTGTGTGTGTGTGTGTGTGTGTGTGTGTGTGTGTGTGTGTGTGTGTGTAAAACCTGAGGCAGCCACATATATAAGAAAATTTGTTTCATTGACTGTTTCCTTTTTGTAGTATAACAACAAGTTTATACTAGTTTGTCTTTATTATCCCAGTTTTAGGAAACAATTTCCATGTCATCAAGATAAACATTATCACTAAGAAATTCTGTTCACCATGAAGATCAATACTGCCAACCTGTTTTTTTCCGTGAAACAATACTGAATGAAATTGTCTTTGACATAAGGCTACACTGAATGATTGATAACTAACAAAATTTTAACCATCTACAGTTGTCTAACTGAGCAACTATGAATGCTTTTAACATACTTCTTTTGTGAACCAGAAGAATTCTAGTAAAATGTTTCATAGTGCAGAAGCTGTCCATACTTGCTCCTGAACAAATTCAAAGGTTTTTAATTACTTTGGGAAACTACCAAAACATGGAAACTAGTTCTGAAAAATAAATTACAAAATTTTATTTAACAAATAAAAAAAACACTTTCACACAATCATGTCACATAACAAAACAAACAATTTATAAATAATTATGTACACTGCAACTCATTCACACTTCAGTCTTCAAAATGGAAATTCTCTACTAAACTGTCCATAGAATAACTTCTTTGGTAGCAGGTTTTGTGGAACTGCTGAAACTGTAAATGGCAGTCTGCTTCCTTGCCCACTATGTGGGCAGATAAAAGTGACTTTACAGTTCATCCTTTTCTGTCTCTGCATCAGGTGGTGGTGCCCCTGCTTCTTGGTACAGCTTTGAGATTATTGGTTGAACAATGTCTTCGAGCTTCTTCTTTTGCTGCTTGAATTCTTCTGTTTCAGCATCTTGATTATCTTCCAACCATTTCACTGCTTCATCAACTGCTTCTTCTATTGTTGTCTTGTCACTGTCACTTAGCTGAAATTAGAGACAACACTATAGTGTAACTCTTACACATGAACTTGGGACAATATTTAGTACAAATAATTTTCATTTTACTAGTGAATATCTTGTGGACAAGATCAAATATTCTGCAACAACTGCAAATTAAACTGCAAGACGAGTAACATTAGCGCTATACTGTGAGTAGCAAATTTCCTTTTCATAATATTATTACATTCCATCCTGGATTTTTCATTGTTTAATTCTTACTTGTAAGATAAAGATCACTGAGGTTGAAAAATGTTTCTGCAAATATTAAATAGATAATTAGTAATTTGACATTACCTTTGCTCCCAGTTTCTCCTTGTCATTAATCTGATTTTTCAGAGAATATGCATATGACTCCAGTTCATTTCTAGCTTCAACATGTTCTTTAAGCTTTTTGTCCTCATCTGCAAAAATTTCTGCATCTTTAATCATACGCTCAATGTCTTCTGGGCTCAACCTACTTTGGTCATTTGTTATGACGATCTTTTCCCTGTTGCCTGTTCCTTTGTCTTCAGCTGAAACCTGCATGGAAAGTTTTTTAGATATTGCATTTGCACAATTTAAAAAATAAAAATAAATATATATAAAAATCAGCATTTACATGAAGTTGAGAACATACCTGCAGAATACCATTTGCATCAATCTCAAAAGTAACTTCTATTTGTGGAACACCCCTTGGAGCAGATGGGATACCTGTTAAATCAAATCTTCCAAGCAAGTGATTATCTTTAGTCATGGGCCTTTCCCCTTCATACACCTGAAAGTATTGAGAAAAGGCGTCAGCTCAAAATGTGAACATAAAACATTTTTTTCCAGCAGATAAAAGTTCTGAACAGTTTCTGACAGTAATGTCATCATATGCAGAATAGCACTTACTTGTATAGTCACAGTATGCTGGTTGTCAGCAGCTGTAGAAAATATCTGAGATTTCTTTGTGGGGATAACAGTGTTCCTTGGAATCAATTTTGTCATAACTCCACCAACAGTTTCAATTCCCAATGTAAGGGGATTTACATCCAGGAGAACAATTGCATCTGTATCCTGTTCTCCTGATAGCACACCTGCTTGTACAGCAGCACCATATGCAACAGCTTCATCAGGGTTTATGCCACGAGATGGTTCTTTGCCAGAAAAGAATTCTTTTACAAGCTGCTGCACCTTTGGTATTCTTGTGCTACCTCCAACAAGCACTATTTCATGAACTTCTTTCTTTGTCATACCAGCATCTTCTAGCACCTTCTGCACAGGCTTCATGGTTGACCGGAATAAGTCCTGTTTCAAAAGGGGAAAAAAATTAACTTAACTCTATGAAAAAAACATTTAAGAATGGGTATTGACACACTCAAACACTTAGCATTTTACATACCATGTTCAGTTCCTCAAATTTTGCCCTTGTCAAAGTCTCAGAGAAATCTTCACCCTCAAAGAAGCTTTCTATTTCAATTCTAACTTGGTGACTGGATGAAAGTGCTCTCTTTGCTTTCTCTACTTCACGACGTAGCTTCTGAACAGCTCTATTATCCTTACGAATGTCTTTGCCTTTCTTCTTCTTGTACAATTTGATGAAGTGATCCATAACCCGCTGATCAAAGTCTTCACCACCCAAATGAGTATCACCATTAGTTGCAACAACCTGTTAAAATAAATGTTCCTTTTCCACTAGATGTCACATTTGCAATACAATTATTAAAAGTAGAGTGATCAAAACCACTTGACTGTGCAACAACGAATTCCATGTACTTTTTAAACTTACCTCAAAAACACCATTGTCTATTGTGAGGAGTGATACATCAAAGGTTCCACCACCAAGATCGAACACCAACACATTTTTCTCTCCTTCTTTCTTGTCCAACCCATAGGCAATAGCAGCTGCAGTTGGTTCATTTATTATCCTCATTACAACAAGACCTGCTATTGTACCAGCATCCTTTGTTGCTTGCCTCTGTGCGTCATTGAAATAGGCAGGCACAGTGACTACAGCATGCGTCACCTAATTTGCAAGAAAACCGCAATTAGTTTTCCACGAAATAATTTGTTAATCTACTTAGAAAGAAGCAACCACGACAATGTGAAAAAATGAATTTGTTTTCTCAAGAAAGTACTTACTTTTTTACCTAAATATGCTTCAGCTGTTTCTTTCATTTTTCCTAGAACCATTGCCGAAATTTCTTCTGGGGCGAATTCTTTTTCGCCCTGCGATGTAGCAACCTGAATATAAGGCTTACTGTTCTTTTCCTTCACCTAGATATTGCAAAAACCAAAATGAGAGCAGTTTTTTTAAATAACAGGAAAATTAATAAGTTCAATCCATTGGTTCATTGTACTTACGCGGAACGGGAAAAACTTTATATCATGCTGCACAGCCGGATCTGACCAATCGCGGCCGATTAACCTCTTCGCATCGAACACCGTATTTTCGGGATTTGTTGTCAGCTGATTCTTGGCAGCATCCCCTATTAACCTCTCTCCGTCCGGTGTAAAAGCAACATACGATGGTGTTATTCTGTTCCCTTGGTCATTCGCAATAATTTCAACTCTTCCATTTTTATAAACTCCAACACTGCAAGGATTTGAACGCTGATAAGTGTTTATACCAGTCCGTCCACATAAATCTTAATATTACCGAATACTGGCTAGGGATATAGTAAGTCTGTAATAGTAAACTAATACTTTTTAGAGCTATTTAAAGCTTAGTGTCACTAGTACAGGCGAATAACAAATACAACAGTTACATTTACAAGTATACTTTGAAAATCTCTGAGAACTTTTAACGAATACTATTAACAAATGGGCACTGGAAACACTATCTGCTTACTTACCAAGAATAGGTTGTACCCAAATCTATACCAATGACTGTGCCTACATTTTTTTCTTCTTTAGAACAGAAACATGCATTCACTAAGAATGCAAAACATAGGAGCTGAACTACCCTCATCGTGGGTTTAGACCTAAAATATGAGATACTGCGATCAAAACACTAATAATTCGAGCCACCCATACTATTACGAAAAAAATCTCACAATGCTCCCAGTCAACTTAACAACGAACAACAGTAAAACACATTTCAAGGAAACATCACCTACCACACGCAATAACAATTAATCGCTTGTCACACTCAGAAGTTTTTCGCTAAGGCGCACCGGTAAAGAATCACCACAACAGTTCACACACCGTCTCACAACGAACAACTCAACGCAGCTTTAGCGTTCGGTCGCAGGATATATAGCGAAATCCCCACGTCAGAGGCAGAGGCAGAAGCCAAATGCTTACGCCTCGAAACCTGATTGGCCAGGGAACACAACTGGCCTTCTTTCATTGGCCCACGTTGATAGTGGTTGAATGTTCTGGGCACTTGGAGAAGGAGATTGCTGACGAAAGTTAGTTGCAAACTTTTTGAATGAAAGAAGTTGGTTATTGAACTTCGTTGCATCATACTAGGACTGACACACACACACACCCAAAAAAGCGCGAATAGGTTTACGAAATCTTTAAACAAAATACAATAACTGCACAATCAAACCGGAACCATACCGGTACCTGCTGAAATGGGACGAAAGATATTCGAGAGTTACATGAAATTCCTCGTGTTTGGCAGATACCTGGGTGCTTGTAACTGCATAATGAACTCTTTCGTAATTATTCAAAGGATACTATTTGTATATCAGTCCGATGATTAGAAATATTCTTTTTACGTGAAACCTACTGCTCACTGTAATAATTATGAATGAGGTTCCGATTGTCATCGGCTAACTTTACAGCATGTACGATCATATGATTTTCAAAGGATTTTCATAATTTCGTGTGGAGCTGAGTGCATCAACAACTAATTCGCTTATCTGCAACATAGCAAGAAATGACGCCACGACCACAAATATTTTCGTAGTTTTTTCCAGTACAGGAACAGAACAAATAAACAACATTTTGTGTTAAAGCATAATAAATGGCTGACGTAGGCGCTGTATTGCTGAATTGTTATTTCATTTTTGTCACAAATATTCATACAAATGTCAAATATTCAGGATGTTACTAAACAAAAAAATTGTTACCGATTTCAGTAGGATAGCTAACGTATTTAGTAATCACCTACTAGATGTAAATCAGAAGATTGGCATGGGCGGTTAAAGGGATAAAATGTATGCAAGATGATTAGCCGATGCGATATGTGCCCAGCCAAATCACAGTTACTTAATGGTCTGTCAAAGAAATAATTAACTTCATGGAAAGCAAAAACCCGCTGGATTTAAAATATCTCCAATAGATTAATAAAATCTAGTGCAAGTATGTGGAATGTATTCCATCAAAAGTGTAATACACCACTTTCATTATGTGCTTTCACCAGGCCCATTTACCTTAAAGGTAATATGGCAGGTATTAATTACTTAGGAGACTCACTGCTTTTCTCCTTCCTGAAGTTAATGGAAAAGTTTATGTATGCAAGAATCTCTGCTGTACACTTCACAGTGGTCTGCAGATTATGGATGTAGATATAGATGAACAGTGCTCAGAGCCATAAAACACATAATCTAATAAGATATGGTACAAAGCCTATCTCAGCCTGGATTTCAAAAGAGGCTTTCCACAGAGTATGCAGTGTTTCAATTCACAAATCACATAAAAAATTTTCAGTGTGACAAAGTACTGCCAACTTGTATTTTTTGTGACTTTCAAAAGCATTTGATTAGCCTATTCAGTTCTCAGTATTTTCCCAGAGAAGCTAAAATAGTTTATAAGAGATCTACATCCATACTCTGCAAACCACTGTGAAGCATGTGGCAGAGGGTATACCTATTGTACCAGTTATTAAGGCCTTTCCCGTTCCATTCATGTATGGAGCACAGGAAGAATGACTGCATAAGTGCCTCTTTGCATTTTGCAATTAGTCAAATCTTGTCTTTGCAATGCTTGATAGATTTGTGTTAGTTGACATATTCCATCTGTGACTCATTGTTATTATAGTCATATGACACACTCTTTTTTTTTCATTTTGTGAATCGCACAAAATTACATTTCTGAACATTTAAAGCAAGTTACCAGCCTTTAGTACCACTTTGAAATTTTACTAAGAACTGACTGAATATATGTGCAGCTTATTTCATACAATAGTACTTCATTATAGATAACAGCATCATCTGCAAAAAGTCTGAGGTTACTATTATTATTGCCCACAAGGTCATTAATACACAACATGAGCAGCACAAGTTTTAACACAGATCTCTGGGGCACATCTGAAGTTACGTCTACAGCTGTTCATGACTCTCCATCCAAGAGAACTTGTGTTCTCCCTACCAAAAAATCTTCAATCCAAACAAATTTTGCTTGATACACCACATTGAACTTCACATGAGAGATGATTTTGGACTCCACAAACAAGCTATCTTTTCGGACTCCATACTGGTTGACATGGATTGCATTCTGGTCCTGTTTGAGATACTTCATCAAATTAGAGCTCATAATATGTTATAAGTTTCGAAATCAAATGTCAAAAGATTTTGGAAGGTAGTTTTGTGGATCATTTCTTGTAGACAGGTGTGATCTGTTGACCTGTGCTTTCTTCCAAATAATGGGCATGATATTTTGTTCAAGGGATCTACAGTAGATTACAGTAAGAAGAGGGGCTAACTCAACTGCGAAACCACTATATAGAATCTGATAGGGATTCCATTGGGCCCAGAGGCTTTGTTCAGTTTTAATGATTTAAGCTGTTTCTCAATGCTGCTGACACTAATATTTATTTCATTCATGTTTTCATTGCTACAAGAATTAAACTGGGTCAATACACCCAGGTTTTTCTTTGTAAAGTGGCATTTGAAAACAGAGTTAAGCATTTCTGCTTTTTATTTGTTGCACTCAATTTTAGTTCCTGTGTCATCCCTGAGTGACTGGACACTTGACTATGGTACCACTAGCAGCCTTTACATATGACCATATCTGTCTGACAATGGGTTTTCATCTTAGCTAACTAAATTTGTGCATTGAGTGTGGTAATTAAATATTAAGGGAGTGTACAAAATGAAGCATCACCTTCATATTGATTAATAATCACTACAAGTGTTCCACAGGCTTCAATATTGAGTCTGCTGATATAAATCGTGTGCTATCATATATCCAAGAAGCAGAAATAATTCTCTTTCGTGACATTGTAAATATTGTAATAAAAGCTCATGGGGAAACTTCAACTTTTGAAAATGTAAATAATATTTTCTTGGAACTTAGTAGCTGCTTATCTGCAAAGGGACTGTCACTTAAATGATAAAAAACAATTCACCCTTGAAAGTGAATTAATAAATATAACAGAATATTCTACATTTGCAGTCGTTTGTAGTGTTAATAACCTCATTTAGAAGTCACATGGTACAGTTCTTAAATATTTATAAACTGAAATTTTTGCATTACAGATAACAAGAGACATTGAAGATGAAAATGTTGAAAAGTAGTAGTTCTTTTCCCATTGACATTAATTAATGTTTTGTGTCATCATGTTCTGAAGTAACTCTTTAACTGAGGAAGAAAGATTTTGTTGCAAAGAAACGTATAATAAGGCTAATGTGTTTTGTTGATTCTGTTGTAGGCAGCTCTTGAAATAATTAGGCATACTGACAACCTCACAGCACATTTATTCCAGAATGAAGTTTACTGTCAATAGTTAGTCATAATTCTGATACAACAGTAACATTCATAAATATAATATCAGAAGGAAAAATGATTTACACTATCCTCTACTTAACTGTATTGCAGCGCAGGCAAGGGTACAGTTTTTAGCCATAAAAAAAAATCTTTGATCACTTGGCCAGTGATGTAGAGATTTCAATGATAGTAAAACTAACTTTGAACACAAACTGAAATCGCGTCCTCTTTCAATTATATGGCAGGGTGGTTTTTACCTTGCATCATGTATCAGGATTCTATCCCATTTTGTTTGCATTTGGTGTATGGGAAGAATGACTGTTTAAATGCCTTGATGCATTCTGTAATTAGTCTTATCTTTCCTTGTGGTCATTACAGTACTGATATGTAAGAAGCTGTTTTATATTCCTAGATTTCTCACTTAATACTGGGTCGACCGAAGCGTCCAATCCCACCCGTCGGCTTTGACCCGTGACGTAAGGCTGTTGTTGTGTGTGACGTCACGACGGCGTGGAATTTAGTTTGTGAGAGTGGCGTGTTTGTAGGTGTCATTTTGATGCGATCGGTGGTGCTCTCTGATGGTGTGTTAGGTGATGTTTTTGGTTTAGTTTGCGAGTGTGGTGTCGCATGTGAATTTTGGTAAATTTTATGTCTTTGGTAGGTATGGATATGACTGACAGGGTCAACAGTTTTCGGTTGTCGGCTGTGATGCGGGACAGTGCATTGTCTCTAATAAAATTTCTTCGACTATTCGGATTTTTGGATGAAGTCGTGAAGTGTTCAGTATGTCATGAAGAAATGAGGCTTACTTAAAGTTCCGGCGTCTCGGACCATGGATGTGGAGATGTAAGGATAACAGGTCAAGGGAAGTGTTCGATCCTGATGTGTGGCTGTGAATGTTGGTATTGGTATCAGGAGATGTTTTTGAGCTATATAGGTCAAAGGAAGTGTTAGGTCCTAATTTATGCGATCGGGAGCTGCTGTTGAGCTATATAGGTCAAGGGAAGTGTCCGATTCCAGATGATATTGAGTTTAGTGGTATTTGGGGAGTTTTGTGATGTCGGTTTTTTTCGTCGTTTTGCCTGGTTTTGTATGGGGGTGGGTGTCTAAATTTGTTTATATTTAGTTTGTCCCCACCCAAAAACCCCCTATTTCCCGCGCTTGTCCCGTTAGTGTCATTAGGCTTTTTGTGGAACGTGTGTGTGTTTGTTTTTCGATGTATTTTTGTCCTCATAATGTGTATGTAACGACTTTACTTGGAATCGTGGTTTATGGTTGTTTCCGCCATATTTGTGACGTCATGGGTTAAAGCAGACGGGCGGGATTGGACGCTTCCGTAATTCCCAAAATTTTTAAGAGGGTTTTCGTGGAATAGTTGATGTCTATGTGAAAATATCTGGCAGTTCAGTTTTTTCAGCTTTTCTGTGATGCCCACCAATGACACAAACAAGCCGGTGACCATTCTTGCTTCCCTTCAGTGTGTATGTTCAGTATCCATTACTAGTGCTATCTGGTATGGGTCTGTCACTCTTGAGCAATATTCTCCTTTGTAGACCCACTGATTATTAGTTGAATTGTGACAGTTCGGGTCGGCACCTCATGTATGTTATAGCAGCAGCTGCCAACATGCTGTTATGGTACGAGTAATAACATAGGATTTTCAGAGTCCTCATCCCTTTGAGGGGCAACTGCGAGATGGTGCCACCCTGGCACCCTCATTCACAGTGTGGGATGCCACATGCTACCCAGGAAAGTGATGTCCATGTCCTCCTGAGCACCACTGGCAGGTGCTCTCATTTTGGTCAGAAGCTCCCTGTTGGCTGAAACCAGATAATAGAGCTACAAGTGGCCCTGGCAGTGACAACTCCATTGTAGGCAAATGCCCAATGATGCGACACCATCTGTGGGGTGACACTGATGACAGAGCTGGATCCATGGGGCATCCGGGCCCCTGGGGGATGGGAGTAGGAACTGGCTGGGACAGCACCTGCGAAAAACACAGCCCCTGATGCTCATGTGGACAACTGTACAAGACAGTGGATGAAGGAGGGTGTGGTGGGCAAGACCAAGCTCAGCACAGGGTGAGGGGCTAAAAACAGAGAAGGTGCCCCCAGGTACGGAGGAGAAGATGAAAACCCAGACTCCAGAAGGGAGGAAGGCTGGGGAGGTGTGTACGGGCAGCAGCAGAGGTTGGTCCCCTACTGTAGGCGCAGTGAATTATAATGGTGAGCCACCAGCTTGTCCTCCATCTGCAGTGTGAAGAAGACTCACTGATTCCACTGGCCATGGATGAGCACCAAAATCCAGTACTTGCAGGGACCAAAGGCACAAGGCCTGGTGGGGGACCCCAGTGCAAAGTGCAGTGGCAGACATGCCCTAGCAGGTGTTGGATAGGTAAAAATCCACTGCAGTGGAACAGCAGTATGGGAAGAATATATATATATATATATATATATATATATATATATATATATATATATATATATATATATATATATATATATATATATATATATATAGAAAGTGCTGGCAGGTCGACAGACACACAAACATACACACAAAATTCAAGCTTTCGCAACAAACTGTTGCCTCATCAGGAAAGAGGGAAGGAGAGGGAAAGACGAAAGGATGTGGGTTTTAAGGGAGAGGGTAAGGAGTCATTCCAGTCCCGGGAGCGGAAAGACTTACCTTAGGGGGAAAAAAGGACGGGTATACACTCGCACACACACACATATCCATCCACACATATACAGACACAAGCAGACATATTTAAAGACAAAGAGTTTGGGCAGAGATGTCAGTCGAGGCTGAAGTGCAGAGGCAAAGATGTTGTTGAATGACAGGTGAGGTATGAGTGGCGGCAACTTGAAATTAGCGGAGAATGAGGCCTGGTGGATAACGGGAAGAGAGGATATATTGAAGAGCAAGTTCCCATCTCCGGAGTTCGGATAGGTTGGTGTTAGTAGGAAGTATCCAGATAACCCGGACGGTGTAACACTGCGCCAAGATGTGCTGGTCGTGCACCAAGGCATGTTTAGCCACAGGGTGATCCTCATTACCAACAAACACTGTCTGCCTGTGTCCATTCATGCGAATGGACAGTTTGTTGCTGGTCATTCCCACATAGAATGCATCACAGTGTAGGCAGGTCAGTTGGTAGATCACGTGGGTGCTTTCACACGTGGCTCTGCCTTTGATTGTGTACACCTTCCGGGTTACAGGACTGGAGTAGGTGGTGGTGGGAGGGTGCATGGGACAGGTTTTACACCGGGGGCGGTTACAAGGGTAGGAGCCAGAGGGTAGGGAAGGTGGTTTGGGGATTTCATAGGGATGAACTAAGAGGTTACGAAGGTTAGGTGGACGGCGGAAAGACACTCTTGGTGGAGTGGGGAGGATTTCATGAAGGATGGATCTCATTTCAGGGCAGGATTTGAGGAAGTCGTATCCCTGCTGGAGAGCCACATTCAGAATCTGATCCAGTCCCGGAAAGTATCCTGTCACAAGTGGGGCACTTTTGTGATTCTTCTGTGGGAGGTTCTGGGTTTGAGAGGATGAGGAAGTGGCTCTGGTTATTTGCTTCTGTACCAGGTCGGGAGGGTAGTTGCGGGATGCGAAAGCTGTTGTCAGGTTGTTGGTGTAATGCTTCAGGGATTCCGGACTGGAGGAGATTCGTTTGCCACGAAGACCTAGGCTGTAGGGAAGGGACCGTTTGATGTGGAATGGGTGGCAGCTGTCGTAATGGAGGTACTGTTGCTTGTTGGTGGGTTTGATGTGGACGGATGTGTGAAGCTGGCCATTGGACAGGTGAAGGTCAACATCAAGGAAAGTGGCATGGGATTTGGAGTAGGACCAGGTGAATCTGATGGAACCAAAGGAGTTGAGGTTGGAGAGGAAATTCTGGAGTTCTTCCTCACTGTGAGTCCAGATCATGAAGATGTCATCAATAAATCTGTACCAAACTTTGGGTTGGCAGGCCTGGGTAACCAAGAAGGCTTCCTCTAAGCGACCCATGAATAGGTTGGCGTACGAGGGGGCCATCCTGGTACCCATGGCTGTTCCCTTTAATTGTTGGTATGTCTGGTTTTCAAAAGTGAAGAAGTTGTGGGTCAGGATGAAGCTGGCTAAGGTAATGAGGAAAGAGGTTTTAGGTAGGGTGGCAGGTGATCGGCGTGAAAGGAAGTGCTCCATCGCAGCGAGGCCCTGCACGTGCGGGATATTTGTGTATAAGGAAGTGGCATCAATGGTTACAAGGATGGTTTCTGGGGGTAACGGATTGGGTAAGGATTCCAGGCGTTCGAGAAAGTGGTTGGTGTCTTTGATGAAGGACGGGAGACTGCATGTAATGGGTTGAAGGTGTTGATCTACGTAGGCAGAGATACGTTCTGTGGGGGCTTGGTAACCAGCTACAATGGTGCGGCCGGGATGATTGGGTTTGTGAATTTTAGGAAGAAGGTAGAAGGTAGGGGTGCAGGGTATCGGTGGGGTCAGGAGGTTGATGGAGTCAGGTGAAAGGTTTTGTAGGGGGCCTAAGGTTCTGAGGATTCCTTGAAGCTCTGCCTGGACATCAGGAATGGGATTACCTTGGCAAACTTTGTATGTGGTGTTGTCTGAAAGCTGACGCAGTCCCTCAGCCACATACTCCCGACGATCAAGTACCACGGTCGTGGAACCCTTGTCCGCCGGAAGAATGACGATGGACCGGTCAGCCTTCAGATCACGGATAGCCTGGGCTTCAGCAGTGGTGATGTTGGGAGTAGGATTAAGGTTTTTTAAGAAGGATTGAGAGGCAAGGCTGGAAGTCAGAAATTCCTGGAAGGTTTGGAGAGGGTGATTTTGAGGAAGAGGAGGTGGGTCCCGCTGTGACGGAGGACGGAACTGTTCCAGGCAGGGTTCAATTTGGATAGTGTCTTGGGGAGTTGGATCATTAGAGGTAGGATTAGGATCATTTTTCTTCGTGGCAAAGTGATACTTCCAGCAGAGAGTACGAGTGTAGGACAGTAAATCTTTGACGAGGGCTGTTTGGTTGAATCTGGGAGTGGGGCTGAAGGTGAGGCCTTTGGATAGGACAGAGGTTTCGGATTGGGACATCGCTGTCTACCAACCCAAGTTCAATACAAGATCAACTTAACCAACACTTTTTCGCCTTTTTTCATACCAGATCTCCAATTGCTTTCTAGTTCACCTTTATCTCTCCCCATATATTTCTATCTTTCTTTTTCATTTCAACCTCATCTTAAACTTTCCACCTTCTAATACCATGTCACCCTCACAACACCCCCACAACGACCCCATTAAGTTTTATTTACATTCCCTCCGCAAACATGCCTTCACCCTAGCCAGATTACGCTCACATATTCTATTTTCTCAGGCTTGTCTGACATTTGGCATAACCCCCAAAGGCCTCACACTTAAAGTTCCCAACTCTGGCTGCAACCCTTCTTTCCATCAGTCCCTATACCAGTTCCAAACTGAACAATCCATTGCCCTCACCCACCTAATCCTTCACCTACACATCAACTCAGCCAATGAACACACGCGTCAACTCCTATCCTTAATAAAAGTCCTCAATCTTTCCTCTCCCACATCCACACCGGCTATTCAGAGCATCCTCCTACAGGCCAACCGCCAATTAGAACAGCATGCCACCCTCCACATCAAAAAACTATCCAATCTCCTGGTTTCCCACCTCCGGAAAGGCAACTCACTCACCCTTCACAACCTTTCCAGCAAACCTCAACCACCTCTCATTGCACACAAACCCAGTCTCTCCCATCTACTCAATCTCCCACTTCCAGCTCCACTCCCTCCAAAACCTCAAAATTCCGATCAACACGATCTGGCACCACAACACCCTAATTCAGTAGTTAACCTTTCCTCCAAACCTCTCTCCCAATCCGAAACCTCTGTCCTATCCAAAGGCCTCACCTTCAGCCCCACTCCCAGATTCAACCAAACAGCCCTCGTCAAAGATTTACTGTCCTACACTCGTACTCTCTGCTGGAAGTATCACTTTGCCACGAAGAAAAATGATCCTAATCCTACCCCTAATGATCCAACTCCCCAAGACACTATCCAAATTGAACCGTGCCTGGAACAGTTCCGTCCTCCGTCACAGCGGGACCCACCTCCTCTTCCTCAAAATCACCCTCTCCAAACCTTCCAGGAATTTCTGACTTCCAGCCTTGCCTCTCAATCCTTCTTAAAAAACCTTAATCCTACTCCCAACATCACCACTGCTGAAGCCCAGGCTATCCGTGATCTGAAGGCTGACCGGTCCATCGTCATTCTTCCGGCGGACAAGGGTTCCACGACCGTGGTACTTGATCGTCGGGAGTATGTGGCTGAGGGACTGCGTCAGCTTTCAGACAACACCACATACAAAGTTTGCCAAGGTAATCCCATTCCTGATGTCCAGGCAGAGCTTCAAGGAATCCTCAGAACCTTAGGCCCCCTACAAAACCTTTCACCTGACTCCATCAACCTCCTGACCCCACCGATACCCCGCACCCCTACCTTCTACCTTCTTCCTAAAATTCACAAACCCAATCATCCCGGCCGCCCCATTGTAGCTGGTTACCAAGCCCCCACAGAACGTATCTCTGCCTACGTAGATCAACACCTTCAACCCATTACATGCAGTCTCCCGTCCTTCATCAAAGACACCAACCACTTTCTCGAACGCCTGGAATCCTTACCCAATCCGTTACCCCCAGAAACCATCCTTGTAACCATTGATGCCACTTCCTTATACACAAATATCCCGCACGTGCAGGGCCTCGCTGCGATGGAGCACTTCCTTTCACGCCGTTCACCTGCCACCCTACCTAAAACCTCTTTCCTCATTACCTTAGCCAGCTTCATCCTGACCCACAACTTCTTCACTTTTGAAAACCAGACATACCAACAATTAAAGGGAACAGCCATGGGTACCAGGATGGCCCCCTCATACGCCAACCTATTCATGGGTCGCTTAGAGGAAGCCTTCTTGGTTACCCAGGCCTGCCAACCCAAAGTTTGGTACAGATTTATTGATGACATCTTCATGATCTGGACTCACAGTGAGGAAGAACTCCAGAATTTCCTCTCCAACCTCAACTCCTTTGGTTCCATCAGATTCACCTGGTCCTACTCCAAATCCCATGCCACTTTCCTTGATGTTGACCTTCACCTGTCCAATGGCCAGCTTCACACATCCGTCCACATCAAACCCACCAACAAGCAACAGTACCTCCATTACGACAGCTGCCACCCATTCCACATCAAACGGTCCCTTCCCTACAGCCTAGGTCTTCGTGGCAAACGAATCTGCTCCAGTCCGGAATCCCTGAAGCATTACACCAACAACCTGCAACAGCTTTCGCATCCCGCAACTACCCTCCCGACCTGGTACAGAAGCAAATAACCAGAGCCACTTCCTCATCCTCTCAAACCCAGAACCTCCCACAGAAGAATCACAAAAGTGCCCCACTTGTGACAGGATACTTTCCGGGACTGGATCAGATTCTGAATGTGGCTCTCCAGCAGGGATACGACTTCCTCAAATCCTGCCCTGAAATGAGATCCATCCTTCATGAAATCCTCCCCACTCCACCAAGAGTGTCTTTCCGCCGTCCACCTAACCTTCGTAACCTCTTAGTTCATCCCTATGAAATCCCCAAACCACCTTCCCTACCCTCTGGCTCGTACCCCTGTAACCGCCCCCGGTGTAAAACCTGTCCCATGCACCCTCCCACCACCACCTATTCCAGTCCTGTAACCCGCGGAAGGTGTACACGATCAAAGGCAGAGCCACGTGTGAAAGCACCCACGTGATTTACCAACTGACCTGCCTACACTGTGATGCATTCTATGTGGGAATGACCCGCAACAAACTGTCCATTCGCATGAATGGACACAGGCAGACAGTGTTTGTTGGTAATGAGGATCACCCTGTGGCTAAACATGCCTTGGTGCACGGCCAGCACATCTTGGCGCAGTGTTACACCGTCCGGGTTATCTGGATACTTCCTACTAACACCAACCTATCCGAACTCCGGAGATGGGAACTTGCTCTTCAATATATCCTCTCTTCCCGTTATCCACCAGGCCTCAATCTCCGCTAATTTCAAGTTGCCGCCACTCATACCTCACCTGTCATTCAACAACATCTTTGCCTCTGCACTTCTGCCTCGACTGACATCTCTGCCCAAACTCTTTGTCTTTAAATATGTCTGCTTGTGTCTGTATATGTGTGGATGGATATGTGTGTGTGTGCGAGTGTATACCCGTCCTTTTTTCCCCCTAAGGTAAGTCTTTCCGCTCCCGGGACTGGAATGACTCCTTACCCTCTCCCTTAAAACCCACATCCTTTCGTCTTTCCCTCTCCTTCCCTCTTTCCTGATGAGGCAACAGTTTGCTGCGAAAGCTTGAATTTTGTGTGTATGTTTGTGTTCGTTTGTGTGTCTGTCGACCTGCCAGCACTTTCATTTGGTAAGTCACATCATCTTTGTTTTTTTTAATATATATATATATATATATATATATATATATATATATATATATATATATATATATATATATACATACCTAAAAACAAAGATGATGTGACTTACCAAATGAAAGTGTTGGCAGGTCGACAGACACACAAACTAACACAAACATACACACAAAATTCAAGCTTTCAATAAACTGTTGCCTCATCAGGAAAGAGGGAAGGAGAGGGAAAGACGAAAGGATGTGGGTTTTAAGGGAGAGGGTAAGGAGTCATTCCAGTCCCGGGAGCGGAAAGACTTACCTTAAGGGGAAAAAAGGACGGGTATACACTCGCACACACACACACACACACACACACACATATCCATCCACACATATACAGACACAAGCAGACATATTTAAAGACCAGAAATATATATATATATATATATATATATATATATATATATACACACACACCTAAAAACAAAGATGATGTAACTTACCAAATGAAAGTACTGGCAGGTCGACAGACACACAAACGAACACAAACATACACACAAAATTCAAGCTTTCGCAACAAACTGTTGCCTCATCAGGAAAGAGGGAAGGAGAGGGAAAGACGAAAGGATGTGGGTTTTAAGGGAGAGGGTAAGGAGTCATTCCAGTCCCGGGAGCGGAAAGACTTACCTTAGGGGGAAAAAATATATATATATTTAAAAAAATTTTGAAAAATATATATATATATATTCTTCCCATACTGCTGTTCCACTTGGACGTCTCTGCCCAAACTCTTTGTCTTTAAATATGTCTGCTTGTGTCTGTATATGTGTGGATGGATATGTGTGTGTGCGCGAGTGTATACCCGTCCCTTTTTCCCCCTAAGGTAAGTCTTTCCACTCCCGGGACTGGAATGACTCCTTACCCTCTCCCTTAAAACCCACATCCTTTCGTCTTTCCCTCTCCTTCCATCTTTCCTGATGAGGCAACAGTTTGTTGCTAAAGCTTGAATTTTGTGTGTATGTCTGTGTTCGTTTGTGTGTCTGTCGACCTGCCAGCACTTTCATTTGGTAAGTCACATCATCTTTGTTTTTAGGTATATTTTTCCTATGTGGAATGTTTCCTTCTATTATAACCATATATATATATATATATATATTTTGCATCCAGAAAGAGCCCTGCGAAATCCCGGTCGAAGTGCTCCCAAGGCAGTGAATGTTCTGGCCACGACGAGTAATGTTGCTGCAGTGTATCCTGCCTGCTTGGCGCAGTCAGCAATTAACTCTTCAATCTCACTACTAAACCTTAACCAGTAGTATTATTAGTTGTTGTTGATGCCGCCAGTGACCATGGTGCAACACAAAAATGATGTTCCACCTGAGGGACACTGGAATGACGGCTCTGCGTATTCTGTAGTCAACAAAATTACACCGTCAATGAGAGTCACTCTGTGGTGAAGCACAAAATAATTATGGATGGGATCGGATGCTCAAGCCAGAGGCCATTCCAGCCACCCCCTCCAAATATACTGCCGCACACATTCAAAGAAAAGGATCCAAGCATAGCTATGTAGGAGCTCATAATAGGGAACCCATCCATGGTTCACTGAGCTTCATCCTTAATATAAAATCAAAAGATTTCTTCTCAGTTGAAGCTGGGAGTAGGGATCCATAGGGAGCAGTGAGAGTATATCTGTGTTGGAGTGTTGAGCTGTTGGATGGAAGTGAATCTTGTAGTGATAATGACTGAGGAACAGTGCCCACCATTGAAGTCTATATGCCATCTTGTCTGACAGATGAGCCACAAGGCCAAAGAGGCAGACTACAGGTTTGTTCTCCATGACCATGTGAAACTTGACACCATATAGAAAACATGAAACTTCTTGACTGCATAAATAATAGCGAAGGCCTCCTTATCAATATGAGAATAATTCTTCTTTGCTGCATTGAGCGTCTTTGAGGTGAATGCAGTCAGCTGTTCTGAACTGTTGGGATTGTCATGGGCCAGTAATGGCCCCCAGAACATACTGAGATGCATTTGTGGTCACAAGAAGCTGTAAACCCAGCTTAAAGATGGCAGAATGAAAACTGTCTTCCAAACTCTTGAATTCTTGTGCACATGGTGGCATCCAAACAAACAGTGTGACTTTTCAATAACTGATTTAGAGGATGTGCCATGGTAGCTATCTGTGGGATGAATTCTGCAGTAAAAAGCAACCTTGCCTAAAAACCTTAGTGGGTCAAGGGAGGACCGCAATAAATAGCCACAACATGACTGCAAGACTGCAGCTGATAACCCTCCCCCACTCCCGCCCCCTCCCTTCAACCAGAAATTACGTGTCTGAGGTGTAATAAAGGGCCGGAAGAAATGTGATTTATCCAGATTGCAATTGAGATCTGCATCCTGCAGGGACTGAAACAGAAGCCTAAGGTTCCATATATACTCCTTAGTTGTGGGACCCTTCACTACAATGTTGTCTAGGTGGTTTGTACAAGAAGGAAGACACTGTGTGAGTTACTCCAAAAATATTGAAAAATAGCCGGAGCACTTGCGATGCCAAAAACCAAACAGCTGTACCCACAGAGAACGTAGGGCATGTTGACTACAAGTAACTGCTGCAACTCCTCATCCAGTGGCAGTTGTAATTATGCCTACGACAGATGAAGTTTTGAAAAATACTGTGACTCTGTCAATTTTGTCATCAGTTCTTCTGGATGCAGGATGGGGTATGTTGACAATAGACTGCTCATTAATCATCACTTTGAAACTTCGCAAAGACAGAGTGTGCCAGTTGGTTTCTTGATAATCACTAATGGTGTAGCCCATTCGCTAGGTAATATAGGTTCAATGACATCCAAAGCAGTTAGCCTGTTGAGTTGTTCTTTTACTTGGTCACAAAGTGCATGTGATTCTGGCATGACTCTGAAGAATCGAGGTTGTGCCATGGGCTTAAGAGTAATGTGCACCGTAAAATCTGTGTCTTTGCCTAATCCATGTGAAAAAATGTCTGAAAATTCCTTGCAAATTTGATCCAATTACTTGCTTTGCAGCAGGTTAGAAACTACGTTAACTGAATCTGCAACAGTGAACCCAGATGTTGTAGAAGCATCCAAACCAAACAAATTTTACATAAAAATACTTTTCACCACAAGGAAAGTTAATGGGCAGTCCACCACTTTGTATGCTGTCTCTGCTATAAACTGCCCAAGAATAGGGATTTGTTGTCTGTTATAACTGACAAGATGACACAAGGTAGGAGGCAACAAAGAGGAGTCGAGGTGCAAATACGTGTTAGAATTAATGAGTGATGCCACCATGCTCGTGTCCACTTGTAGCTGTAAGGGTGTGCCGTTAATATGCACACTGATGGATAGCTTGTTAGAAACGCTCACAAGATTCATCTTGGGAATTAATAAACTGTTTCAGCTGTATTTAGTCCTTTATTACTACCAGTTTCATGGCAGTAAATGCCACATCTTCAGGTGAACATGTAACTAAAACATTAGAATGGTAAAGCCAGGAACCTTTTTCCCAACATTCTTTATCCGCCAGAAGAAAGCACTGGTGTGTGACAGAGCATGTGGCTGTGTTGCCTGTTCAAGATTCTGTATAGACTGGTGAAGCAGACCCATCCACTATATTGGAATCTGGCTGTTTTATTTCATGACATAGTGCCTTTTAGTGGTGTTTTGTTTTCCACTCTAATGTTTAAGTTATATGGTCACCAGAAGCTGCAGCTTCTAGTGCCACAAAACTGGTATCCTGTAATAAAGGACTAAATGCAGCTGAAGCGGTTTATTAATACTCAAGATGAATCTTGCAAGTGTTTCTAACAAGCCATCTATCAGTGCGCGTATTAACGGCACAGCCCTACAGCTGCAAGTGGACACAGACGTTATTAATTCTTACATGTATCTGCATCTCAATTCATATCTGTGGTTGCCCTACCTACAAGTTGTGTGCAGTCACAGGATTGTTACACACAGGGCCAACAATGTTAATGTCCATAGACTGAGAGCTCAAAGTTGTAGCCTGAGCTGACTGGCATGGCTTACCACTGCAATGTGTCCCTTCCTCCTACGTGCTGGTAAGAAGACTAATACTTAGGGAAAGCTAGCTGAACAAGTTGAACAGGTCAGGAAGGCAATGGCTTGAGGGAACTAGTCCACTGCAGATGTGCTTGTATGGAACATGGTAGTCGGTATGCTGTATTGCCACAATGTCCACTTCTGAAGTTGTGCTGGAATGTGAGAGCCTGTCGTCATCTAAATTGGCAGTGTCCATGTCTGCCCAGGAATCCAAGTGACAGCCCACTGCACAAGAAACTTCAAACAATTGTGCAAAGAGGGGAGTTTTTCCAAGGTGTGGTCTCCAAATTGCAGCTCTCTTTGGCAAATCTCTTTATCAGGAACTACTCTAATGATAGCATTGCAACCGTAGTATCAGCATAAGACTCCTTAGACTGAGAATTAACCCAAATGGCACTTCTGACCAAGACCTTGCAACTTCACAGTCAAAGCCTAATACGATTGATAGATTTGCTTCCTGTACTGATAAAACTCCATTCTCATGGAAATAACATGAGTATGTCGACGATAATGACATCCGTGCAGGATCCTGAAGAAGGTCTAACTTTCCTAAAAAAATAGTCCATCTGTGGTCAGAACCAGACAGAAAGAGGATTTTAATGGAATCGGCGTACATTATCTTGAAGGTTATGAATTGTTGTCATAAACATGCCTCATACGTCTCCTCATTTTCGGCTGCCTCATAGATGGGGAAGAGAGTCTGGTGAGCTGGCAGTTGCTGAGGTTTTGCTAACAGGCTGATCAACACTCTTCCCAACATGTCTGTGTTTTCCTGCTGTTGTGATGCCAGGCACCTCTCACTTTACAGTTGTTGCTGCAGTAAACTTTGGTGCAATACCTTGAAGGACACACCTGTTGAAATTGTCAGATTGGTGAAAACACACACGTGAGTGTTTAGCTACAATTGGTGCCAGTTGTGTAGTGATTTCACACATAAATAAATATGCAGCTAGAGTGTAAATCACTTTAATGATAAATGGTTCAGAAATTTCAGACAGAGTCCAAGTACATTGCCAGGCTGAATCCAATACAACACAGAGAGTCCCAAGAGCCAAGTCAAGTTAACAATAGAAGAGACAATAACAAAAGCTGTATTTCCAAAAATAATCTTGAGAAACAATCCTTGGGCTGTAAAACAGAAATTCTGGATTACTAAAGGGATCTGAATTTCCTGTAGAACAAAGAGAAATTTGTATGAATCCCTAAGGCTATCTAATGATCCCATCAAAAAGAACTATAGATTGTACTGTAATATTTTAAAAAGGGTAATAAAAAACTCCAAAACTATGTACATAACATCTGAAATTGGTAACTCAAACAACAAATCAAAAACCATCTAGCAAGTTATAAAAAGGGAGAGTGGTAAAAAATTAGAGTACATGACTGACATAGAATTAATTCAGGACAGAAATACCGTAAAAAATACTGAGGAAGTTGTTAATATCTTCAACAAACATGAAGTTTCCATTCTGCAAAGTACAGTGAGCCCAGTAAACAGCATTGGTATGCCTTATTGCACTCTCATGCTTAGACCTGCCGCTTACTTCCTGTGTAGTGTGTAGTGCAGTGACGCAGGGCAAGAAGTGACACTGGCATCATCTGCCGTGAGCTGCTCGTAGCTGCTGACTGGCCTCCACCTGCAGTATTAGTGCTACGACAATGTTACGCACTACCCTTACATCTACGGTGTTATGAGCAGTTCTACCTTCTATCTGAACTCTCACCCACCCCATAACAGCATCTGTGCTCTCACTGGCCACTCAGAAGTAATACCACAACAGTACAATTTAGTCTACCGGCCATTTGGGCCATATCATTTTATTCTTTGCAGCACTAGCCTGCCTCCATCCAAACAAATTCCATTTATTTATGTTCCTTCCTGTCGTGACATGACATAACAGCAAACACTGAACTCCTGACTAAAATACTAATTCTACCTCATTAGAGAATTTTGAGTGTATGATCGTACCGACACGTGCACGGGACACAACCCAGTGTAAATGCGCAATACACATCCATCGCGCTTTCAGATACGTCGCATATGACATACTAATTATCGTTACCTGTTTAGTAATTCCCCAAACTATAGCTGAGTCTCAACAGCGTAGCAAGTGATCTACCGAGTATTCTCTCAATGGTGTTATAAAGAAACATAGAATTTTCTTTTGCACTTGATGACTTTAAACAGAACACAGGGTAACAATGCATCTTCCAGAACTAAAAATTAAACATGAATCACGAACACATGTTCTTAACTGTTGTGGGCTGGCAGGAGAGCCAACACCGGGTATGAGAGGAAGCCGAAAGGCACGCCTTTTAGTTCACGCAGGCTGGCGTGAGGTCTGGAACAGGACAAGGAAATTAGACTTTAGAAAAACAGATGTAGCTGGTGGAATACTTAACTTTAATCCATTAATGATGAGTGTCGCTCTTGACTGTACATGACTCAGTATCAATAGTAACTGGTAATGGCGCCTTGCTAGGTCGTAGCAAATGACGTAGCTGAAGGCTATGCTAACTATCGTCTCGGCAAATGAGAGCATATTTTGTCAGTGAACCATCGCTAGGAAAGTCAGTTGTACAACTGGGGCGGGTGCTATGAAGTCTCTCTAGACCTGCCATGTGGCGACGCTCGGTTTGCAATCACTGATAGTGGCGACACGCGGGTCCGACGTATACTAACGGACCGCGGCCGATTTAAAGGCTGGGCTGGGTGTCTGGCGGTGACACCACATTCCTCCCCCGCAAATTGGCTCACGGTTGTGTCATAAGGCTTCTGCCCGCCGTGGAGAGGACCCCATGTTGACGTATGCGACGAGGTGGGGAGCCTAACAACAGGCGAGGCTGTGCCACCCGCACCCTGCCATTCGGACCGCGGGGAGCTAGGAAACGCCTGAAAACCTGCTCCAGGGTGCACGCCAACATGCGGTATATGCGCCCGTAGAGAGACAGGAGGGGCTGAAGGGTCGACCTCCATCGGGCCGGGGCACCCGACGGGCGAAGACGACATATGGTCCGGAGCAGGCAAGAGTTCCATGTCGGAGGACAACTGGTCACGGGAAGCGATCGGCGGCGCATGACCCAGGGTAGCGCCCGGCGGTTGCAGCGTCGCGTCCACTGCGAGCGTCGCCAGCTTGAGAACAGGCGGCGGCGGCGCATCGCCATGGGGCAAAATGGAAGGCAGCGTCGGTAACACCTGGGGCTGAGGTGAGCCAGTAGATGGGTCCCCAGGTCGCTGACCGGACAGCACCATCGCTGAAAGCAGACGGGGAGCGGCAGAGCCCGTGCGACGACAGAGGCGCAGCTGATTGAGATGCCGTCGCACCTCACCAGAGGCCCCCAAAACTAGATACATAGCGCGGCCGAGGCAGCGAAGAATGCGCCCTTTGAGCCAATGCCGTGAACCTCGATAGTGGCAGTAGTAGACAACATTGCCTGGGGCAAAAGCAGGTGTCTGCCGCTGCACAGGAACCGGATGCGGCGGATGTAGCAAAGACATCAAGGTTCGATGAGGGCGACCGTGGAGCAACCCAGCCGGCGAGCGACTATCTCGGGGCTGAGAGCGATATGAGGACAAAAAGAGCAATAACGCGTCCTCCCAAGAATGCGACGCTTTCAACTTCAACATCTGTGACTTGAAAGTCCTGACCAATTGTTCAGCGGCACCATTTGACTGTGGCGAAAATGGCGCGGACGTCAGATGTTGAATACCATTGGCCTTGCAGAATGGCTGAAATTCTGCGGACATGAATTGTGGGCCATTGTCGGAAACAATAGTCTGTGGAAGACCTTCAATGCAAAAGATAGCGGATAACGCTTGGATGATGGCAGATGACGTCTTGGAAGACATCCGGACAACAAAAGGAAAATTACTGAATGAATCTACCACAACCAACCATCGAGCATTCCAGAATGGACCAGCAAAATCGATGTGTTAGTGTTGCCAAGGGGAAGTGACTTTTGGCCATGCAAAGAATTTCCGCGGTGGTGCTGATTGTTGTTCGGCACACCCCATGCAAGAAGAGCACATATTCGTAATCGCGGCATTGATTCCGAACCAAGTACAGTGCTGACGAGCAAGTTGTTTCGTTCGCGCTATACCCCAATGTCCTTGGTGGAGAAGCTGTAAGACAGAGGACTGTAACAAATGTGGGACCTCGACCCTGGACTGACCATTATCAGAACGCAACAGCAAAACACCACGTCGTACAAAAAGTCTCTCCTGGTGAGCAAAAAATCGGCGAACCAACGGATCCCCGATCCGTGACTTTGACAAGGGCCATTGAGTAGCAACGAAATGCAGAACGGTAGCAAGGACAGGGTCGGCAGCTGTGGCTGTAGCTACACGACGAAAATCAATCGGAAACGATTCGACCACATCATCAGTTTCTAAGTCAATGAACACGCAAGCAAGTTCGGAGGAATCGAATGATCTATCCTCAGCAACAGGCAAACGGAACAACACATCGGCGTTTCCGTGCTTAGCAGTGGGCCGTTACAAGATATCGTAGCGGCACTGCGACAGGAAAATAGACCAGCGAATGAATTTCTGCGCTGTACGTGGAGGTACAGGCTTGGTTGGATGAAAAAGCGATGTCAAAGGTTTGTGGTCTGTGATGATGGTAAAGTGACGACCATACAAGAAATCACGAAACTTTGTAACAGCAAATACGAGAGCGAATGCTTCTTTCTCGATCTATGAATAATTTATTTGCGCAGAAGAGAGCAATTTGGATGCAAAGGCAATAGGGCGATCGTGCGAACTATCTTTGTGCGCAAGCACAGCACCGATCCCGAAATCCGATGCATCCACCATCAAGAAAAGGGGCTTCTGGGGATCGAATGGCGTAAGGCAAGTATTGGAAAGCAACGCCGATTTCAACTGGCAAAAGGCACGTTCGCATTCCGTCGTCCAGACGAACGGAACACCTTTACGGCGTAAGCGATGAAGCGGAGCTGAAATGGAAGAGGCCTGTGGAACATATTTGTTATAGTAATTTATTTTTCCCAGCACACTCTGTAGCTGCTTCAAATTCTGTGGCGATGGCAAGTCTTGTATGGCACGGAGGTGCTCTGGACTGGGATGTCTGCCTTGGGCATTGAGTACATGTCCCAGATAGGGTAAGTCACGAGCAAAAAACACACATTTGTCCTTCCGCAAGCGAAGACCATTTTGTCGCAAGACCTGAAATAATGTTCTGAGATTGGCTAAATGTTCTTCTTCAGTCTTTCCGGAGATCACAGTATCGTCCAGATAGTTTGCTGCCGTAGGGACCGACGCACGAACAGTTTGTAGATATTGCTGAAACAATGCAGGGGCGGATGCACACCCGAATGGCAGTCGTTTGAATCGATACAAACCAAGGTGCGTGTTAACCACTAAAACACGCTGAGAAATTAGACTTTAGAAAAACAGACGTAGCTGGTGGAATACTTAACTTTAATCCATTAATGATGAGTGTTGCTCTTGACTGTACATGACTCAGTATCAATAGTAACTGGTAATGGTGCCTTGCTAGGCCGTAGCAAATGACGTAGCTGAAGGCTATGCTAACTATCATCTCGGCAAATGAGAGCGTATTTTGTCAGTGAACCATCGCTAGCAAAGTCGGTTGTACAACTGGGGCGAGTGCTAGGAAGTCTCTCTAGACCTGCCGTGTGGCGGCGCTTGGTCTGCAATCACTGATAGTGGTGACACGCAGGTCCGACGTATACTAATGGACCACGGCCGATTTAAAGGCTACCACCTAGCAAGTGTGGTGTCTGGCGGTGACACCACAGTAACCATACATTATCTCCTTCTACATAACGCTTCTGTCTATTGCACAACATTGGTTTTTTTCAACCTGAAAGTTCATTCGCGATTTCTTTGTCAACTGAATTACGTGCTTTATCTAGTATATCAAATGATCAACATTTAATGTAAATCGATGACCTCTTAAAACATGAGCACACTTATGTGAATGGCAGACAGCCACTAAACTACAAACAACCATTATACCCAGTGCCACGGTAAGCCGGTCACTGCTATTCTTATTATTGCATTGATATGGATCTTGTAAAAAAAGGGTTTTGCAAACGGTTACGACTGTCCCCTCCAATAGTCCCAGAACCTCAGCCTCATGGCGAATATCGCTCATGATTTGAAAGAAAAAACCTATCAAGGCATATGCCCTTCTTTAGTTTTAAGAGTTCAATTGTGTTATCTACCAATGTGAAAACTTGTGCAGCATAGTGAAGTGCTCCCCCAGTGTTAACATCTTTTTAAATGTGTGTGAAACGTGTGAACCACCCCTCATACTCCACTGCACTGAGTTCCAGTGAACAGACCTGGCCATCGCCACACCCCCTTCCAGCCGGCAGCCTGGGCGCTGCACACTAAGGACAACACAACACGCCACATCACGCCGCTCCATCCTGCGTGTAACTTCCGTGGTGATACATATACTCTTTTAAAAAAACAAAGACACTTGGCTTGTATGCCTGATACAAATTATTACTTTCTCAGATGTTTTATTCACACTTGCTAACTCATGTAATTTTGTTTTGATGTTTTATACTGTTTATTCCTTGTTCTTGTGTAAACATAATATTGTTGACGTGTGTAAACCCCTTTGTGACCCCTAAGAGGTCTTCAAAGTCTCCACACCCACCCCTGGTTTAAGGCCCTTGCCATCTTCTGTGGGAACCTTTAACAATAAGATCTACTTTGTTTTGCAGACTAAAATTATCTACATTTAAATAACAATTACAGTGAGCGAATTCACGTACGTTCTCCGCTCCCACAGAAGGGTGAGGAGTGTAAGGTTGAGCCAGTTAGTAGGGGATTCTATTTTTAATTTATTTCAAAAGGTTAATTTCATTCTCTTTTTATGGTCCAGCATTAGCCAGCAGCTTCGGCTGCCTGTAATTTTCTCATCCCACGGTCTGGAAACAGCAAGTCAGCACCAGGGTGGGCACTCTCAATCACGTACCTCCCTCATGTGCTGACGAGGTAACGTCGCCTAGGTGACGCTGACCAGGCCATGTTTTGGAACTTTCCATGCTGCCCCCTCGGGTTTCTCGGCTTCTGATCAATCAGGGCAGAGGAAGCCGCATGGCAGTGCTGGATGTACCCCGCCGCTGCTGTTGGCAAGACTCTCTGTCACACGCCCTGTAGCTGTGAACACCACCTGCCTCTCCCAGTGCTGCGGCGCCGTAGACTTTGTCTCTGTAGCTGTAGCTGTAGCTTGGACTTGTCCGTATGGCAGACACCACTATTCATTAACTTCGCCCAGGTTTGGTGCAAACTATGCATCACCTACCACTACTCTCTGGCTCACCCTCACCTCCCTAGGCCTGACTCATGTTGCCCATTTGAATGCATTTTCTGCCAAGAAATGGCCTTGTCATAAAAACATTGTCCAAATGATTTATTTCAGCCTACCACCTTAGCCGTCCGGTGATTTTGAACACAATTAACGCTGCCAGCAGAACTCCGTTCTGCAAAACTAGTGCAACTTCCAACAGATGAGATGATGGCAGCCTTCAGCTTAGAGCTATAACACAAAATGGGTCAGCTTTGACAAAAACCACTGCAGCTATATAGAGCGGAGCATGTTTTCATCCATAATGATCTGTGCACCTCATAACACTTCTGGCTCTGCAATGGCGTAAGGCCTCCACTATTGCTGCCTTACCAGGGTCTGTACAAAGTACTTCAACAGCATGACAACAGTTCATCATTGATTGGCATGGCAAACAGGAAAAGGCCTGGACAATGATTCCACAGAATGACAGCAAATGACCCTGATGGGGTTCAGCAGTTCATACACACAGGCTACACTGAATGTATCAGCAGGATAGGCAGATGCCCCGGCCACTATGCAAGCTTTCCACCACATGGCATCCCCATCACCTGCAAGTCCAGCTATAATCATTGGGCTGCCAGACATTTCTGGCACCCTTGGCTTCAAAACAGAGGATGATGCTGTAACAACCACAGCTATCAATCAGTGAGACAAAGACAAGATAATTTAATCTGTATGTTTGATATTTTCTTTCACTCTCTTTGTTTACTGTTTTTTATGCATTTTGCTGTGTAATCTGTTCACAGCAAAAGGTTTTTATTGTTTTATATGGAAAATAAGCTTATGTTTTTTGGATAAGAAGTTTAATAGAAAAATAGTGTAACAAATGTAAATTTAAATTATGTAATATTACAGTTTGTAATATTACATTTTGTTATGCACTGACTCATCCTACATAAGAATGTACCATTTGTTTACTACATGATTATCTGAACCAATAAAGATCTAATCTAATCTACTTATGCAGACACTGCATGCACCACCAATAGACATTAGTTTCAGTGACTGATGACCTATCCTCACTTATTAGACCCAGTACAGTACTGATGCAGGTGACACAACTTTTCTTCACAGTAATAATGTCCTCAGTGGCCTTAAAACTTGGGTTGGAAAGAGACTCACTCAAGCATATTATTAGTTGGGAGCAAATGTGTTACTGGAGAATAAAAACAAACCTCAACAGATGGGTGTTACTCTAAAACAAAGGCTGCCCTGAGATGAGGAAAGTTTTTGAAGGTATATTTATGTGATAAAAAACTTTGGGATCAACATGTAAAATATATTAGAAGAAGGTTATCTAGGGTAATTTATTTGTTAAGGTAGCTAATGGACTGTATACCTGAAATATATGTTAGAACATGTTATTTTTCATGTTTCCAAACCATAATATCATATGCTACTATTTTGTAGGGAAACTGCTTGATATCTTCATATAAAGAACACTGGAAACCTTTGTTTTGTAAACACAAAATGACAGTAATAAATTTATATGGAATCAATGTTTTAATTTATAAAAATAAGTAGTTAGCAGAAGCAAAATGCCGAAAAAATGGATATTATTACAACAAAAGAAGCTATAGATGCATTTATATCCTATATCACTGATTGGCAAAATCAATTAAGAGTTATGAACTCTTGGGGGCACAAATTACTTAGTAAAACTGTACAAGATCTAACTGAACTGGGTGAGGGTGGGAGAGCACCCTCTTGTGTCCCTCAGTGCTATTGTTCCTGATGTGGAATTCAACATTGATAAACTTTATGATACAGAGTATGCACTGATGACAGATTTACCAGACTTCGGCCATTTGGATGGAGAACAAAAGTTCATGACTTAATGTCTGGAGAGGTCCCCACAGGAGGTTAAAGGAGATGTACTACATGTTATCTTTTCTATAAGTTTATGAGCAACGAAGACTTGCACCAAAATATTATGCCACAATACCTGCATGAACAACAACAGGGGAAGTAAGTTAACTTCTTGACACTTTTATCTCTAAATCTCTCAAGTGTGTCATACTGATTGGTTTCTTTGTAAGTGTAGACATATGTGTCTCAAATGATATCATAAGTATTGATATAAAGCAATGTGCAAAGAGGGACAGAGTGGAGAGAGGATCAAGAGAGATTCATAAATCAAGAGATTTTCAGAAATGTAAAACAATGCCCTCATCAAAATGCAAAAACATAGCACCCTTTGACTACACTATCAGTCTGGTTCAATCCAAGAGCAGAATGCACTTGGCCTCATTTTATTTTATTGTGAGCTCCATTGATCCTGATAGCAATGGAGTTGCAAGGATATGGAACGAGTCAGTATTTTTACAATATTAACAATAAAGCAGCACACAAATGTTAATTCATTACAACACTCATAGAAACAACATCCTCCCCCCATGAACCATGGACCTTGCCGTTGGTGGGGAGGCTTGCGTGCCTCAGCGATACAGATAGCCGTACCATAGGTTCAACCACAACGGAGGGGTATCTGTTGAGAGGCCAGACAAACATGTGGTTTCTGAAGAGGGGCAGCAGCCTTTTCAGTAGTTGCAGGGGCAACAGTCTGGATGATTGACTGATCTGGCCTTGTAACACTAACCAAAACGGCCTTACTGTGCAGGTACTGCGAATGGTTGAAAGCAAGGGGAAACTACGGCAGTAATTTTTCCCGAGGGCATGCAGCTTTACTGTATGGTTAAATGATGATGGCGTCCTCTCAGGTAAAATATTCTGGAGGCAAAATAGTCCCCCGTTCGGATCTCCGGGCGGGGACTACTCAGGAGGACGTCGTTATCAGGAGAAAGAAAACTGGCGTTCTACGGATCGGAGCATGGAATGTCAGATCCCGTAATCGGGCAGGTAGGTTAGAAAATTTGAAAAGGGAAATGGAAAGGTTAAAGTTAGATATAGTGCAAGTTAGTGAAGTTCGGTGGCAGGAGGAACAAGACTTTTGGTCAGGCTAATACAGGATTATAAATACAAAATCAAATAGGGGTAATGCAGGAGTAGGTTTAATAATGAATAAAAAAATAGGAGTGCGGGTAAGCTACTACAAACAGCATAGTGAATACATTATTGTGGCCAAGATAGACACGAAGCCCACGCCTACTACAGTAGTACAAATTTATATGCCAACTAGCTCTGCAGATGATGAAGAAATTGAAGAAATGTATGATGAAATAAAAGAAATTATTCAGATAGTAAAGGGAGACGAAAATTTAATAGTCATGGGTGACTGGAATTCAGTAGTAGGAAAGGAGAGAGAAGGAAACATAGTAGATGAATATGGATTGGGGCTAAGAAATGAAAGAGGAAGTCGCATGGTAGAATTTTGCACAGAACACAACTTAATCATAGCTAACATTTGGTTCAAGAATCATGAAAGAAGGCTGTATACATGGAAGAAGCCTGGAGATACTGACAGGTTTCAGATAGATTATGTAATGGTAAGACAGAGATTTAGGAACCAGGTTTTAAATTGTAAGACATTTCCAGGGGCAGATGTGGACTCTGACCACAATCTATTGGTTATGAACTGTCGATTAAAACTGAAAAAACTGCAAAAAGGTGGCAATGTAAGGAGATGGGACCTGGATAAACTGACTAAACCAGAGGTTGTGCAGGGTTTCAGAGAGAGCATAAGGGAACAATTGACAGGAATGGGGGAAAGAAGTACAGTATAAGAAGAATGGGTAGCTCCGAGGGATGAAGTAGTGAAGGCAGCAGAGGATGAAGTAGGTAAAAAGACGAGGGCTAGTAGAACTCCTTGGGTAACAGAAGAAATATTGAATTTAATTGATGAAAGGAGAAAATATAAAAATGCAGTAAATGAAGCAGGCAAAAAGGAATACAGACGTCTCAAAAATGAGATCGACATAAAGTGCAAAATGGCTAAGCAGGGATGGCTAGAGGACAAATGTAAGGACGTGGAGGCTTATTTCACTAGGAGTAAGATAGATACAGCCTTCAGGAAAATTAAAGAGACCTTTGGAGAAAAGAGAACCACTTGTATGAATATCAAGAGCTCAGATGGAAACCCAGTTCTAAGCAAAGAAGGGAAAGCAAAAAGGTGGAAGGAGTATATAGAGGGTCTATACAAGGGCGATGTACTTGAGGACAATATAATGGAAATGGAAGAGGATGTAGATGAAGATGAAATGGGAGATATGATACTGTGTGAAGAGTTTGACAGAGTACTGAAATACCTGAGTCGAAACAAGGCCCCGGGAGTAGACAACATTCCATTAGAACTACTGACAGCCTTGGGAGAGCCAGTCCTGACAAAACTCTACCACCTGGTGAGTAAGATGTATGAGACAGGCGAAATACCCTCAGACTTCAAGAAGAATATAATAATTCCAATCCCAAAAACAGCAGGTGTTGACTGATGTGAAAATTATCGAACAATCAGTTTAATAAGCCACAGCTGCAAAATACTAACGCGAATTCTTTACAGACGAATGGAAAACCTAGTAGAAGGCGACCTCAGGGAAGATCAGTATGGATTCCGTAGAAATATTGGAACACATGAAGCAATACTGACCCTACGACTTCTCTTAGAAGCTAGATTAAGGAAAGGCAAACCTACGTTTTTAGCATTTGTAGACTTAGAGAAAGCTTTTGGCAATGTTGAGTGGAATACTCTGTTTCAAATTCTGAAGGTGGCAGGGGTAAAATACAGGGAGCGAAAGGCTATTTTCAATTTGTACAGAAACCAGATGGCAGTTATAAGAGTCGAGGGGCACGAAAGGGACGCAGCGGTTGGGAAGGGAGTGAGACAGCGTTGTAGCCTGTCCCCGATGTTATTCAATCTGTATATTGAGCAAGCAGTAAAGGAAACAAAAGAAAAGTTCAGAGTAGGCATTACAATCCATGGAGAAGAAATAAAAACTTTGTGGTTCGCCGATGACATTGTAATTCTGTTAGAGACAGCAAAGTACTTGGAATAGCTGTTGAACAGAATGGACAGTGTCTTGAAAGGAGGATATAAGATGAACATCAACAAAAGCAAAACGAGAATAATGGAATGTAGTCGAATTAAGTCGGGTGATGCTGAGGGAATTAGATTAGGAAATGAGACACTTAAAGTAGTAAAGGAGTTTTGCTATTTGGGGAGCAAAATAACTGATGATGGTCGAAGTAGAGAGGATATAAAATGTAGACTGGCAATGGCAAGGAAAGCGTTTCTGAAGAAGAGAACTTTGTTAACATCGAGTATAGATTTAAGTGTCAGGAAGACGTTTCTGAAAGTATTTGTATGGAGTGTAGCTATGTATGGAAGTGAAACATGGACGATAAATAGTTTGGACAAGAAGAGAATAGAAGCTTTCGAAATGTGGTGCTACAGGAGAATGCTGAAAATTAGATGGGTAGATCACATAACTAATGAGGAGGTACTGAATAGGATTGGGGAGAAAGGGAGTTTGTGGCACAACTTGACTAGAAGAAGGGATCGGTTGGTAGGACATGTTCTGAGGCATCAAGGGATCACCAATTTAGTATTGGAGGGCAGCGTGGAGGGTAAAAATCGTAGAGGGAGACCAAGAGATGAATACACTAAGCAGATTCAAAAGGATGTAGGTTGCAGCAGGTACTGGGAGATGAAGAAGCTTGCCACAGGGTAGAGTAGCATGGAAAGCTGCATCAAACCAGTCTCAGGACTGAAGACCACAACAACAACAGAAACAACATGGAACATTAGAAGAAATAAAAACATATTACATACATCAGAATTAACACTTATGTGTACACATTGAAATTAACTATATCAAAGTGTTTGAGTGACAATATAACACTACAGCAACAAATAGTTTACATTTATGCTTACATTTAATGGCTAACTCAGTTGTATAACAAAAATTTGCTCCTATGCACTAAAAAATTCACTATTTGAATAGAATAACTTTTGTATTAGGTATTCCTCCAGTTTACTCTTGAACTTTGTTGTCTTGGGAGCAAGACTTTTGATGACACTGGGTAGAGCATTGTAAATTTTGATACCTGTATAATTTAATCCTTTCTGTACTAGGGTATAGTTTGACTCATAACTATGAAAGTCCTCTTTTGACCTTGTGTTGTGACCATGATATTCACTATTGATTTTGAAGAGAGAGTGGTTTTTATTAATGAAGCATACAAGGGAGTATATGTACTGAGATATCATTGTAAATACCTGTAGTTTCCTAAACAGATTCCTTTGTGAGTGCCTTGGTTGCACACGACTCATGATGTGTATAGTTCTCTTCTGATCAATAAAAGCTTTTCCGGCAAAGGGCTTGGTGCCCCAAAAGATGATTTTGTAAGATGAAAGTGCACGGAAATATCTGAAATAAGCCTCCTTATGTGTGGTGGATGCAGTTATTTGTAAGGCAAATGTTGCTGAAAGCAGCCTTAGATCTAGGATTGGACCAATTTAGTTTGCAATCTATGGACACACCCAGGAACTTAGCTGAGTCGACTTGCTTTATTTGTTGTCCATTACAATCTAATTCTATATTTATATCCCCCAGTTCTTTATGTGCCATGTTAAACTGTACCATAATGAGGTCCCCCCACCCCCCCTCCCCACCCCGAGAGTGTCCATTACAGTTAAACCAATTCAGAATGTCATCAAATGCATTGTTCACGGATGTTTCCTGGTTGTTCCCTGTTGCTTTATCAACTAGAAGAGAAGTATTGTCAGTGAATAGGATGTACTTGCTCACTGACGTGGTGCAGTTGGGAGGTCATTTATAAATATAAGAAACAATAAGCGTTCCGATGCAGACCCTTGAGGCACTCCAGTGTTGACTGTGCCTCTCTTGAATAAAGCTGGGATTCCATTACTGTCCGTAGTTATTACCTTCTGTCTCCTATATGTAAGGTAGGTTTTAATGCATGTCCCCATTATTCCACTTAACACATAGCAGTCTGATTTATTTAGCAGAATTTCATGCTCGACACAGTCAAAAGCTTTGGATAGGTCACATTGGATTCCAGTTAGTGCCAATTTTCTGTTAAGAGATTCAAGAATTTGATAGGTGAAAGAGAAAATAGTATCATCAATTGATAGGCCTTGCTGGACCCAAACTGACATTGACTGAGAATGTTATGCCTGTTCAGGTGATTAACAATTATCTGGTATAACAGTTTGAAAGACTTGTTAGCATGGATACTGGGCAGTACTTTGTTACACCAGTTTTTTTACCTTTCTTGAAAAGTGGTTTCACACAGGCATATTTTAATCTAAGTGGAACAATACCTTGTTTTAAAGATTAATTAAAAATTTAATTCCTGGGGGCAATTTGTCAATCTCAAAAGGCGTATTCATAGGTCGGCCATATACCACTTCATAAGGGGAGTATCCTGTGGCCTCATGGACACAGCTATTATATGCTGGCATGATGTATTGTATTGGATGCACCTGTCCCAATCTGAGTGATTTTTATTGACAGAGTAAGAAAGCATGGACGTAACGGTGCAGTGGACTCGCTCTAACCGTCCGTTCGCTTTAGGGTGTAATGGTGTTGTTCTCCACTTTTGGATTTGCAACTTCTGTAAATAATGCTGACATAAAATTCGTGCCTTGATCTGTAAGTACAGCTTCAGGACTTCCATATGGCAACACTAGATGGCATGACAAATGCTCGAGCTACAGTTTCTGCTGACATACCTGGTATGGGAACAAGAATTAAGAATCTGGAAAAATGATCTATTATTGACAACATATATTTGTATTTCTGTGGACTCAAAGGGAAAAAGCCGACAATATCTGCGGCTACTAAGGCCCAGGGACAAGTGGCTTCTGGCACTTGTTGCAAAGGTACCTTAGTTTGAGGTGGCAATGACCTCTTAACAAAGGGCAAGCAATTTTGTATATACTTTTGTATGTCTCATCGTCTGCCTTCCCAGAAATAACGGGCAGCTATTCGACAATTGGTGGTGCACAGACCATTATGACACACTTGCAGGCTATCGTGACATTGTGCTATTATCCTCGGACGTAATTCTTTTGGGATTACTACTCGTTTACCCAGTGGGGTTTTTCGATACAATATCCCATCTTCAACAGAAAATTCAAGCAAAGTTTTGTACTTCTGACATTTAACATCTCTTTGCTGTGCTTCCCTCATTTCTTCAATATATACATCATTGGTAACAATCACTCTAACTTTCTGGCTTAGCACATCGGCATTTTGATGCAACTTTCCTGGTTTATGTTTACCTCATATTCAGATTCGCGTAATTTTAAAGCCCAACGAGTTAACCTGCTACTAGGATCTTTCAGGCTCAATATCCACTGTAATGCGGCGTGATCTGTAATGACAGTAAACTTCCTCCTGTACAAATAGCATCGAAAGTAGGTTATGGCAGACATGAGTGCTAAAAGTTCCTTCTTAGTTGTACTGTAATTCAATTCTGCTTTGTTAAGCTGTCAAGATGCATAACCAATTGGTCGCTCTTCTCCATCAACTTCTTGCAACAAAATGGCTCCTGAAGCATAATTTGAGGCATCTACCGACAGCATAAATGGTTTTTCAAAATCTGGGTAGGCTAGTACAGGGGCTCCAGTCAAAGCATGTTGAAAATGTTGCACTGCCGCATCACTTTCCTTGGTCCAAGTGAAACTAACTCCCTTCTTCACTATCTTAGTCAGGGACTTAGCAATGGTAGCATAATAATTTGCAAGGCCTAAAAACGACTATAGTTCTTTGATATTTGTTGGTGTTGGAATGTCCTTTACTGCTGTGGTCAAATGGGGATCCAGTTTGACACCTTCCTCACTTATTATACGTCCTAAATATTGTAGCTGTGATTGGGCAAAGGCACTCTTCACCAGTTTCACACTCAGGTGAGCTCCTTTCAGCCTTTCCAATACATCCCTCAGTCTCTCTGCATGTTCCTTTATCATCTTGGAAAACATGTTTCGGATTTCAGTCCGCGCAACAACAAATCTGCAAATCTTTGAAAAGTGGCAGGCGCATTCCTCAAACCAAATGGCAGTCTTACAAATTCATATAGTCCCATAGGTGCAAGAAAAGCAGTTTTATGGTGATCCTGGGGTGCCACACGTATTTTATGATATCCAGAGCACAAATAAAGACTGGTGAAAAACTTACTGTTGCCTAGTCGGTCTAAGGTTTCGTCAATATGCAGTAGGGGGTGTGTGTCCACCTTCATATCGACACATAGATGATAGGCTTTCTCACCATTAACTGACTTCTTCGGCACGACGACCACGGGAGACACTCAAGAACTTGAGGAGGGCTGAATTATTCCTGCTACAAGCTGCTGCTGAATCGTATCTTCGACTGCTGATTGCAAATGATACGACATACGATATGGCCTTTGCGCAATCAGTCGAGCTCCACTGGTTGAGATTTCGTGCTGAACCAAATCCGCGGCTGGTAGCAAAATCCGTGGCTGGTAGAAACTGCCTCTCTTCAAACAACCAAGAAAATTCCTCTAACACTGGCTGTAGCATCTTTTTCTCCTCAATGCTTAAATGACTTAACTTCTCTGTCAACTGATTCCGGAATGGCGACGCTACATAACACACTTTTCTAACCGGAAACTTCTTTCTCCACTGTCCCTTCTCATCTGTACTTCATTGAATCCTGGCTCCTCCTACTTCTTCCAAAATCTCCTGTCCACTAGCAACAATAGCACCTTTCAGTATTACAACATCTTCCACACCAAAGTTATCTGTACTCACCAGTATTGCAAACCCTTTGTTTTCTTTCCGGTTGGCAAATTCTTCTCTTAATATGCACAGATTGACGATCTAATACATCATTCTGGGTGAGCGGATCCACCAGAATGTCTGTCTTCAGCTGCTTCTGATTTTTGACATCTATCCAAAAATTTTCCCACTTCTGCCTGATGGCTTGGTGCAGTGCTGAAACGATGAACTGCTTCACCAAACTACACAGTTTGCGTTCGATAATTCACTATCCCCTGATAATGGTGCAAGAAGTAATTCCCTAACATGATGTCAAAATTGCATTTCTTTAGTCTCACTACTTCCATCTCCTGACTGTATTTATTCTCATCTATAACTAATTTGTTCCTCAGTATGCCACTTACACTAACATGTTCCACCTCTTTATTCTCTCCAGTCCTCACCGGGTGTATTATTCTAGTTGGGGGCGCGGGTGGCTGACAGAGCCTGCTCCCCACTCGTTTTCCTGATTCGACCCCGCATTGCTGCGGTGACCACGCATCTGGTTAAAAAATAGTGACTTTGTTGGACAATCATTACTGAGATGGCCTATAGTCTGGCAAATAGTGCAGAACGGTGCATGACAGCACATGGCCATTTGTTTGGTCTCCCACAACACTGACAAAACACTTCCTTTGCTGATACTGGTAATAGATGTGGCAGACGCAGTGCAGCAGCGCATAAGTACAATACATCTTTGTGTATTATTGCCAAATGAACAGCTTCAAACAGAGAGGAGGGGGAGGCCGCTTTAACTTCTCCACCAATTCGGGGGTCAATACACATCAATAGCTTGAGCTTCTTCTTCTGAGCGCAAAATCCTATTCTCACTGGCATTTTCACTGAGCTTGTAGGTACGACAAGATATGGCTTGTAGGCAACCTGCAAAAGCATCAAAATCCTCACTAGGCTTCTGTCTAAGAGTAGATAATTGGTCTCGGTAATATCCAGTACCAATGGTGTCAGAATAATGCGTAGTTAATCTGCGGGCCAAAACTTCAAAGTCTTGCCTATCACACAATTCGTCCACTATTCGTGCTTCCCCTGTCGACTTCAATCTGGCTACATTGACCAACAGATCATCCGGACAGGTGCAAGTGCGAACCACATCGTGAGTATTCTGTGTGAACATAACCACATTTTCGTAGGACTTTCCAGAAAAGGTGGAAATGAAAGAAGTCGCAGGAAAATTACTTACAGTTGCCATGTTATCTGAGATTGTGGCAGTTGTATTAGTGACAGAATTAGTATTAGCTGTCATGGGTTGTACATTTGTTACAAGTGTGGAGCTAGTCACAGGTACAGAAGTTCATACACTGGCTTCCAGCGTCTATTTCAAGATGCGGTTTTGCTCGATTAACTCTCGATTTTGGATGAACAATTGGTTCATTCTAGTTTTAATAGCTTTGAGTGGGTCTTGCGAGACAGCTGCCTCGTCAGGAGTATCCCGTTCGGTTGATTCCAGTTCCCTTCAGCATGCTTACAAAATCAGGGGGCACTAGTGACCCAAAAGTGAATGTTACAAAGAGAGGGGTCACAAAATAACCTACTCCATCAGTGGATGGCTCGTGATGTTAAAGTTTGAAGTGATCCTGCGACTTATGTGAAGGTTGAGTCAGCGCGACATGTTAACGGTGGCAACAGCGTGGTGGAGCGGCGGTTGACAGGATCGTCGGCGGCCAGGTGGCTACTGGACCCTTGGGCGGCAGCAGATACGTTGGCGGCGGGCAATGGTGGTTCGTCTGGCACACGACCACAGGCCCCTGGCACGGCGATGGGCGGCGGCGAGCAGCGGTGACGATGTCCGGCTCTTGTGGCTGGTTCCCTCAGACTCAGACGGCCATGTCACTGCAGCATGCACCCTATTCGTTTCTACTGACACAGCCACAGCCCGTACGGTACGAACATGGTAGCCGGCTAGCACATTCTATAGGAGCGAACTGCTCGGCTCTAGAACTTTATTGAAGTACAAGATACTGTGGAATGGGGCTATTGGCAAGATACAAAGATTAGTGACAAAGTTTCTATGGGAAAGTATCCTGATTCTGACACCAGTTTGTTCAAGATCGCTGGATGGCCTAGGCAGTGGGTGGAAATAAGTCATTGGGACAATTTTTGTATAACAAGGCTATTTATTGGCAGAAATGCATTCAAGTGGGCAACATGAGTCAGGCCTAGGGAGGTGAGGGTGAGCCAGAGCATAGTGGTAGACGATGCATATTCGCATCAAACCTGGACGAAGTTAATGAATAGTGGTGTCTGCCATTCAGACAAATCCGAAAGGCATGGCAGCTACAGAGACAAAATCCATGGTGCCGCAGCACCGGGAGAGGCAGGTGGTGTTCACAGCTAAAGGGCATGGCAGAGAGAGAGTCTCACTGACGGGTGGCGGGGTACATCCAGCATGCCCATGCGGCTTCCTCCGCCCTGATTGGTCAGAAGCGGAGAAACCCACAGGGGCGGCATGGAAAGTTCTGAAGTGTGGCCTGATCAGGGTCGCCTAGGTGGCATTACCTCATCAGCACATGGGGGAGGCGCATGCTCAAGATTGCCCATCCCGGTGCTGACTTGCTGTTTCCAGACTGTGGGACGAGAAAATTACAGGCAGTCGAAACTGCTGGCTAATGCTGGACTGTAATGAGAGAATGAAATTAACCTTTTGAAATAAATTAACCATGGAATCCCCTACTATCTGGCTCAACCTTACAATTGTTCAAGTCAGGTGGACTGCTGAACAATCTAGTTTGTCCTTAATCACAGTTTGTAGACTCAAGAGAATCAGTGGTAACGCATCTGCGCACTTTCCCTTTACTGCACATTGAGGCTGCTTTAAAGGGTCCATGAAACCTTAGTACCATCCTATTGCTGGTGGGGTGGTAGCAGGTTGTTCTTAAATGTGCACAGCCACACATATGTAAAATCTCATGAAAAAGCACTGATTCAAAGTGCCTTCCGCAGTCTGTCATTATTACTTTCAGCATATCAAACCTCACAATCCTGCCTGTCATTAAGGCCCATGCCACTGTTTCTGCCATGTCAGCTATTGGAAAAATTTCCAGCCAATGTGTGCCGCTGTAGTCACCATCATTATGCAGTTAATTGACCCAGAGGATGGCAATGACATGGCTATACCAACACGGATATGCATGAAGTAAGCTGTTTGCATATCAAAGGTTCCCACAGGTACTGACATATTTCGAACAATTTTTGCATTGTTGGCACTTTATGAAAGCTTGTGCCCAACAATGGCAATCCCTTTTCATTCTCAATCACACAACTTTCTTTGCAACAAGTCTGACATAGTCCACATGCTGGGATGCACCATGTTCTGATAATCACCAAAGACTATGTGCCGATATTTCTGTGGTATGAACAGCCTCTGTAAGCTAGGGATGGCGGTTATCACTGAAACACCTGGTTCTTGGTTACATCGGTTTTTACAACACCAGTTTAACCCAGCTGTTAAAACCACTCAAAATAATTGGTTTATGAAATAACTGATTTTTGTTTTTTTCCTATTACAGTGTAACCTCGTTAGTGCGAACTCACATAAGACGAACTCACGGTTAATGTGAAAAAAATATTGGTCCCACCAGGAATACATTAGTTCTTGTGGTATGTCTTATTGGTTAACACAAATTTCGGTTAAGGTGAATTACAAACTCGGTTTCAGTTCCTAGTGTAATTAAAATTCACTGTAACACAAACTTCCGACCTTAGAGTATTCTAAAGCATAATTTTTTTTCTGAAATGAATGTAGGAAATGTAGCTACAAAACTAATTATACTTATTTTTGACTAATTTTTAACATATTATAGGTCGGTAGCCGCGATTATCACCTCAACAATCAGCGTATGCTGTACATTTTAAGACATTCAATAATGTGTGCAGCAGCATTTAGGAATGTACTCAGTGCCAGATTTGACAGATGTTCTGTTAGTCGTGGCCATATTGAGTTGGAATACTGAATAAAAACTACAGTTTACAATTGGTATCGTAGCACGCGAAAATGGCAAAGAGGAAACAGGCAGCTCTAAATGTACAGTTCAAGCTTAAGATTCTAGATGAAGTGGACCATGGTACCAAGAAAACAGCAATTGCAGAGCAGTTTGGAATACCTAAATCTACTTTATCTATGATTATTAAGAATCGAGAAAAAATTATTGATGCTGTGGCATCAGGTTCTGGAAACAAATCTAAACAACTTCGTACTACCAAGTATGAAGACATCAAGACATTACTGCTAGAATGGTTCAATCATATACGTGCATCTAACGTATCTTTAACTGGCCCTGTGATTCAGTCAAAAGCAAATAATATTGCTAAAGATATGGGCTTCGAAGACTTCCGTTGTTCTGCTGGTTGGTTGTATCGGTTCCAAAAGAGACATTCAATTTCATCTGTACAAATTTGTGGTGAAGCAAATAAAGTTGATGAAGAAAGTGCGAAGAATTGGTAGCATGAATTCAACTGAGTGAGGGAAAAGTATGCCTGTATGCCTCATGTGATGTGTTTAACAAGGATGAAACTGGATTTTTCTACAATCTTTTTTCCAAATCACATCCTGGGGATAAAAGGTGATAAGTGTCACGGTGGAGCACAAAGCAAACAGCGTGTGACTGTTGTACTGCGCTGTAATGCTGACGGCAGTGAGAAGTTTCGTCCCTGGGTTATCAGTAAATCCAAGAAGCCATGTTGTTTTAAAAACATAAATATGGACACTTTACCTTGCATCTACTTTCACCACAAGAAAGCTTGGCTCAATGGCACACCATTTTGCAAGTGGCTTCTTTGTTTCAACAGTCGGATGGTTGCTGAAAATAGACATGTTCTTCTTACATTGGACAAATGTACTGCCAATAACGTTCATGATCTGAACCTATCCAACAAAAAGGTTCAGTTTTTTTTCCAACCAACGCCACAAGCTGCCTTCAGCATTTGGACCAAGGCGTAATCTCTCTCATAAAGAGAGCTTATCATAAGCGACTTGTAAGAGCTGCAATTTGTGCTGCTGAAAACAATAGTGCAACCCCAAATTGGAATCTGCTGACGCAATAAAAGCCATCGCAGCAGCCTGGAACTCAGTATTGCTACATCATATAGGGAAGTGCTTTAACAGAGCTTGGAGACATAGCAACACTGAAGATGTCCACAAGTTAGAAGATGCCACTTCACCTGGTGAATGGACAGTTATGCAGGACATTGCGAACCCTGGGATTAGTTTCGAAGAATTCATTAGTGTAGACGACAATGTTGCCATATATGCTTCTGTGGAATCGGATGTGCCAAAAGCTGCGAACGAGGTGCAAGAAGGGCCATCAGAAGAAAGTGAAGAGGAAGAGAATACAGATACCAACCACCTACCCGTCAGGAGATGTTTACAGCCTTGGACTGTTTAGAACGGTTTGCTTCAACATCCGACGTCACTGCTGGGTTTACAGATGATATCATTACAATTGGTTGTGAAATTACAAAAAAATTATTGTTCCCACGAACGTCAGCGAACCATGACCAAATTTTTTCCAAGAAATTAATGTACATAATTTCTGAGTACTTGTAATTTTACAATCACTTTATAGTGTTATAAGTCTACAATAATGTGATTGATAGTGTAGTGTATTACACATTAGTGTACTGCTGTACATGTATACTTATTAAAATCTGTGTTATTCACTTAACACGATTTTTTTAAACACAAACTCCTGATTTATTGGTCCTTTTGTATTCGTGTTACTGTATTTCCTGCAGTAAACACAAAAGTTGAGCCATGATAGTAAAATTTTGATTCCCTTAGTTTCAAGATACATAGAATCAAAATATTAAATTAAATAGGCAAATAAAAGTCTCTCCACCATTCACTGCTTTTTTTTGAAAGGTGATAAGTGGTTGACTATTACAAAAAAAAGTTGCCAGTATTCTCCTATTGATTCTAATTTTTTAATCTCTGCTCAAAAATCATGTAATTGGGAATCCTACCACTATTTGAACATTCAAATAGTCAGTGGTAAAGGGTGAAAACTGAGGATGAAGATCACTATTTTTCATGTTAATTTGTCCATTTTCAACTGCAAGTTATGTAACAAAAATGTCAGGAAAGGTATCCAGTGCAAATATTGTAAATGGTGGTTTCACAAAAACTGTTGCAAAATAAACATAAAATTAATAACTGTGGACTACTCGTGATTGTGTGATGTGTGTGTAATAGAAACATGTGAAAAGAAGAATATAAACATTATCAGAGACAAGGATTCAATAATTGAAATGTTGCAAAGTGATATTGAAGCACTAACAATAAAGTGTGCTGCTTCAGAACACAAATGCACAATCTTGGGGAGCAGCAATAATTTGAAAGTGAATGAAAACAAATGTACCGTAACTGTTGAATCACATGAACCCAAGAAATGTGCTACAGTTGAAAAAATAGAATATGACAATTCAGGTAAAAATAGTGTAAGAATATCAGATGAGCACCAACGTTCCAGAAATATTCAAAACCTGAACCAAAAAAAGCTTGTGTCTGACAATGAAGAAGACAGCTCTGCAGTGTTAAAAATCACAAAAACAAACATGAAATCTCCAAAGAACAATTCTTCAGCCATGCAAAAACAAATACATCATGGATTAAAATTTAAAAAATTCAGAGACAGCCATGCACGCAATGTTTCAAACTTTGTATCAAACTCAGCTAAGGTGAACATGAGTGTGTCAGCTGTTGTTAAGCCTGGAGCGAAATTTGGAAATGTAACCAGCAATATAAAAAGAATGTGCCAGTTCCACTAAAAGTGACTGTGTAGTTCTCATAGCGGGATCAAATGACATTTACTGCAATGAGGCCAGCGCATTTATAAGAAATCTGATCGTTATCATGCAGTTGCTAACGACTACAAATGTGATAGTAGTGAATTTACCTTTGAGATTTGATCTGGTGGACTGGTCTTGTGTAAATAGTGAAATTCGATGAACAAATAAAAAATTACAACATTTCTGCTCCAAGTTTAGAAATGTAAGACTTCTTGACATCAGCAGCTATGAAAACACTAGTTTCACAACACATGGTCAACATTTAAACCTACCTGATAAGAAGAGACTTGCATCAGACATAAACAAAGTTGTTGACATAATAATTTGTGAAAACAGCTGTGGAAACAGCGATAGCCCGTGCTATCGCCCTAAATCCCAACACGCAGGGAAACCAGTGGAAAGGGCCAACTACAACTGGATTTGGCCCAATATAAACAATCCTGAACAGGAGGAAATTCAAAGTGACAAATTAAAAGTACCATTAAGGCTCATGCACTTAAATATACAATATCTTAGAAATAAACTCAATGTTTTGCAGACTTTTGTAAATGATCATTCGCCTCATGTAGTTGTGTTAACCGAGCATGGACTGAAATCTGAGGAAATTATTTACTTTAAACTAGATGGATATTTCCTAGGAAACTGCGACTGTAGACAGCATCATAAAGGTGGAGGTGTAGCAGTATTTGTTAGAGAGCAGCTCAAAGTAAATAAGTTAAACCATCTAGATCGGTATAATAATGAAGGCTTGATGGATGTGACAGGTGTTGAACTCCATATCAAAGGTTGCGGAAAGGGCATGGTGAAACAGAAAATTATTGGGATTTATTGTCCACCAAAATCAGAGGTAGGGCATTTCATAGATATTTTTAGTATAATAGTGGGACACTGTAACCCAAACGAGGTAACAATACTTGGTGATTTGAATATAGAGGCAACATCTTGCAATAACCGCAACAGCAGGCTAATAGATATCCTTAACTCGTAGAATCGTATGAATGCAGTAAACTCAGATACAAGAGTAACTCAGTCTACTTCTAGTAGAATAGACTACATAATACTAAGTATAGAGGTAAAAGATAGCATTAGATGCTGGAATGCGGACTTCCACTACTCAGACCGCAAATGTCAATTTGTAGACTATGAACACACAAGCATCCAAGAAAGGACTCAAGTTGTAGAACATAAAAGAATGTTTAAAGAGAAAAACATTAATGCTTTTAAAAGTAAACTAGCATCTGAGGAATGGCAACTAGTTCATCAGCAAAAAGGGCCCAAATACAAATGGGCCAAATTTTACGATGTTATTGTACAATATCTTAATTTTTGCTGCCCAGTGAAAGAAATTAAGAAAGTAGTGACTCACAACCAAAATGTAAAACACACCAGACTGACTCTTCCAGCTTACATGATTAAACTTAGGCAAAATATTGAGGATATAAGCGTGCTACATAAGTAAACTAAATTCCAAATGTTACTTATAATCCATCTTGATTGCAAAAACTGTTTTATTCACATGACTGGTTTTGGTTCCTCTAGAACCATCTTCAGTTCTGAAATGACAATGATACTAATTTACTATTTCACAAATGCAAGCCTATTTCATCCTACCCAATCAACATCAAATTCACCAGAACGTACCTGCAATTTTGGTTACAGGAATAACCTGTCCACACTCAGCAACCTTCACATGCTGCGTCACATTAAATTGGTTGGCAGAATGCACATCATTTATATTAATTATAAAACTCTTACCGACAGGTGGCATCTGGTACATTTGTTACATTACATATGCACATACTGTATTAAATAGATTTTTCTAATTTGCTTTTATCTCTAAAAATACTTAGTTAAGATCTATAGTTGTCAAGGTTAAAATCTGCACTTGTCAAAATTAAAATACACAATAAAATTATCGTTTTTGTATGATCAAAAACAAAGGGCAATTTCTGTATCCATGGCACTGGTGTAGACTTGTTTTCCTCCATGGTCTGCTTTCGCGATACAAATAGGTATATTTTACTTTGATGGTATACAGGCTACTATGATTGTTACTAAACCAACAGTAAGTAGAAAAAGAACTAAGTATTATAAAACAAATGGCCATAGCGAATGGATATATGAGTAAGGAGGTGATGAATATTTATAATAAGATAAAGAAGAGGCAAATGAAACAATTAGAAGGAAGCCAAGTCACAGTTAAGAGGAACAGCAAGAAAAAATACGTGGCTCTCACTTACAGTGGAAGAATTACATATAAGATTGAAAGATGCTTTCGTAAATCCGACATTAAAATAGGATTCCGAACAAATAACATGCTAAACTTGAAGCTCCTTCACAAAATATGGAATAGTAGGAATACATTTCAGGATTCAGGTGTATATAAGATCAAATGTGATGACTCCAGTAAACAATACATAGGGCAGACTGATAGGAACTCTGAAACTAGATTCTGGGAGCACACCTACTCTCAAAACAAAACAACATTTGGGACGCATTTGGCTGCCTTAAAGCACTCAGTCACAGACATAACAAAACTTAGAAATCCTACATAGAACTCATAAGGGATGGTTTCTTAACATTTTAAAAGAAGTTGAAATATACACCCACAAAAAGAAAGACCGGACTTAATCCTCAACGAGAAAAAGCGAGTTCAACCATATTGCTTAATTTAGTATTTATGATGACTTACTGAAATGATCACTGTTGCATATAGAAGGCCAAGCCGAAGGATGGAAGATGGTGCATGGTGAAACATTTGGAAGATGCGTGCAGTGCCTAGTGTCATTGACTGGGCCCTCCTGCATGGTCCTCTTACCCACGGTGATGGACATCAGATGACTTAATGGCTCATGGGTCAACACTGAAATAGTGGGAACCACAAAAGCAGACCGTGGAGGAAAACAAGTCTACACCAGCGCCATGGATATAAAAACGAAGAGAGAGAGAAACAATAGATCAAACACATGGATTAAGTTATCATTTCATTGTCTTGGAGGTTGACAGCTGTGATCACTATATATTGTACAAGTGTAAAGAGATTATAATGTAAAAGCAGGAAGAATGTGTGCTATACAGGTAGATTCATACTTGTATAACAAAAATATTTACACAGTAGATCATTAAGGTTCTTAGGAGCTACTAACATTTGTATTAGGAGGACTGCAAAGTAATGTCATAAACAGGCAAATTGTTAACAACTTTTTATTTTGAATCAATGATGTAATCACACTATCACCAACAATCTTCTGCCATCTAGTGTGCAAATTTTCAATGCCAGATCCAGCGATCAACCAATCAAAAAACTTCCTGTATTGTGCCACTGAAGCAATAAGTTACTTGTGGTGAATTGGTTAGGTTTGTCTTTGCCAAACTGTTGCAAATGTTCTGGGAAGAGCAACCACAGTTGGTTAAGAATGTTTGACAGTTCCTTGATTGTTTGACATGAAATTGCTTCCACACTTCTGCCCTTAACATGTCATTGTCTTAAGTTATTGGTCTTCCTGAGTGATACAAATCAGAGGGATCAAAATTACTGGATTTGAACTTAGAAAACCACTTTTGGCATCTACAAATATCTAAAGCACTTGAATAAGTAAGACAAATGTAGGAACTGTTGGGTTATACCCTTGTGAAACTCAAAAAGCATATGATGCCGGATATGTACTTCCTCTGGTATTTGGGTGGCCATCTCACCATAAATTGTAGGAAAAAAGGATTTAATTATTCACAGGTAAACAAGCCTTTTTACAGGTAACAAGCCTTTTACAGGTAAACTAGCCTTAAAACATCTTTCACATAACTTTGAAGTATACACTGAGATGCTAGCTGAAAAATGACAAACGAATATCGGCATGCATAGAAACAACATTACTTTCTGGCTCCCCTCATATAATACATCAGCTAGGTACAGACACAAATATTTAGTGTACTTCCTGAAAGAATTTGTGCAGGTTACAGAAGCAGTGATGAGTCAAATATGCCTTAGCAGCTGACTTGAACTTTGACAGGCCGCTTACTGATTTCTGGGGAAAGCTTAATATAAATAGCTTTCCCATAATGCAGGGTTCCTTTTTAATATAGGCTGGTGTTCACTGGATCTATAAGAAAGTTTTCTTTTTGCCTAATGTTATGGGAGTGAATATTTACATATTTTTGGAAGAGAATGGCATTTTCCACTGCCCATTTTTTTGTAGAGCAGTTATCTCATACACATAGATACATGGAAGTGAGAGGATCTCCAGCTTTTTAATAGTGGTTTTGTTCCAGTTTACATCTTTCATTGCTCTTATACTCCTTTTTTGTAGCCTAAAGAGATTTTGGCTGAAAGAAGAGTTGCCCAAGAAAATAATTCCATATTTCAGTTGTGCATATATATTGACAAGGTACACAGTTTTCAAACACTCTTTTGTTGTGGCATCCTTCTAATATTCTCATCAAGTATCATGCTGTGCTAAATTTTTTGTAGAGGTTTTCAATATGTTTTGCCCATGTAAGATTATTTTGGAGCCATATGCGCAAGTTGTCTGTGTTGTATACACTCTGAAGGCCCTTATCAGATATAGATCTGAACAGTTCACTCTCTTTTTTTCATGTTATAGAAATCTAATGCCACTTGTCTTATTTGCATTTATTACCAAATTGTGACTGAACCAGTTTTCAGTATTGTTCAGCATCTCTGTTGTAGACTTCTGAAGCATTTACCACGAACTAGCACACTAGTATCGGCAGCAAACTGAATCGTGTTCTCACAGAATTTGTTCAGCTCACTCACATACAATAGAAATAGAAGAGGTTCTAGTACTGAGCCCTGTTGCACTCCATATTTCATGACCATAGTATGAATAATGTTGAGTTAATTTGTTGAAATGTATGTTGCATTTCATCCGTTTGCTTTCGTCTGCTTAGGTATGGTTCTATCCAGTTGTTTGATGTTTCTCTGATTCCTATGTTGCCAAGCTTAAGCAATAATTTAGTGTGATCTACAATATCAAAAGCTTTAGAGAGATCTAGACCTATTCCAATGACATTTTCACCATTATCTAGTTAAAAGTCAAAAAATTGCTGTATCAGTTGATTGGCCCTTGCAGCAACCATGTTGTATTGTAGATAGTACATTGTGCTTTTTCAGGAAATCTGCTACTCATGGTTGGAAAAAAATTATAGTTTTTGAGAATATAGGTAGTAGAAAAATGGCTCTGAAGTTAGCCACTTTGTCCTTTTTACCTTTTTTCAATAGTGGTTTAAGCTTGACACTTTTTAGGCTTGATGGGAAAAAGTTCCAGTTTGAAAAGATCAGTTACAAAGTTGAGCTAATGGTTCAACAATGAGATTTCCACATTTTTTAAAAGTATGACTGTCTGGGTTACCACTATTCCAGCAGAGTGTTTCATTTTAATGTTCTGATAACTGACAGGACTTCTTTCTGGTTTGTTGAAAAGATAAATACTGAAGTAGGATTAATGTTGGAGTTTTCAAATGATACCAGAGAATTTTTCATGCAAAATTTGATTTCAGTGACTAACTACTCACTCATATTGCTGAAATTAGTTTTAAACACTTTTGCTATTTCTTCAGAATCAGCAATTGCTTTGCCATTATAGTTCATTTTAATACTGGAATTCTGGGGAGAATCATTATCAGTTTGCTGTTTCACTGTATTCCACAAAGCTTTCATTACATTATTTGATTTAATTATATATATAATCAGTTATTGATAATATAATATAATTGTATATCTAAAAACAAAGATTTTGAGACTTACCAAACAAAAGCGCTGGCAGGTCGATAGACACACAAACAAACACAAACATACACACAAAATTCAAGCTTTTGCAACAAACAGTTGCTTCATCAGGAAAGAGGGAAGGAGAGGGAAAGACAACAGGATGTGGGTTTTAAGGGAGAGGGTAAGGAGTCATTCCAATCCCGGGAGTGGAAAGACTTACCTCAGGGGGAATGACTCCTTACCCTCTCCCTTAAAACCCACATCCTTTCGTCTTTCCCTCTCCTTCCCTCTTTCCTGATGAAGCAACTGTTTGTTACGAAAGCTTGAATTTTGTGTGTATGTTTGTGTTTGTTTGTGTGTCTATCGACCTGCCAGCGCTTTTGTTTGGTAAGTCTCAAAACTTTGTTTTTAGATATATTTTTCCCGCGTGGAATGTTTCCCTCTATTGTATTCATATAATATAATTGGATAGATGAAAAGTCTACTTACCAAGTGGCAGCAGGGGAAAACACACACAAAAGCATTTAACTATTACAAGCTTTCAGAGCCAGCTCCTCATTCTGGCAGAAGAGTTGAAGGGGAAGGAAGAGAGGTGAAGGAAAAGGACTGGAGAGGTTTAGGGGAAGAGGTACAGTTCAGAAAAGTCACCCAGAACTCCGGGTCAAGAGAGAGACTTCCGGGACGGGATGAGAAGAAAGGACTGATTGTTGGGGACTGCACTGGGTGAGATTTGAAAACCTGAGAGCTTAAAGGTGGAAGACAGGGTAATAGACAAGGCAGAGACTACTACTAAAACATCATGCATGAGATAATAAGAGTCAGAAGCTTAGTGCATTGTATATAACAGAGTTGCGAGGGCAGATGGCGAAAAACAGATGAGTCAGAAAATTAAAGCTGTAGGAAACTAAAATGGAGTGAAGAAAGGAGTAGGGTGTGAATAAATACTGACATTGAAGGAATTAAAGTAAATTAAGGTCAGGTGAGTGGTGGCAAGAACCAAGGACATGTTGTAGTGCTAGTTCCCACCTGTGGAGTTCAGAGAAACTGGTGTCTGGTGGAAGAAACCAGATGGTGCATGTGGTAAAACAGGCACCGAGGTCATGACTGTCATGTTGTACAGCATGCTCTGCAACAGGATATTGTGTGTTGCCTGTATACACCCTCTGCCTATGCCCATTCATCCTGACTGATAGCTGGATGGTAGTTATGCTGGTGTAAAAGGCCGAACAGTGTTTACGTAACAGCTGGTATATGACGTGTGTTGTTTCACAGGTGGCTCTCCCATTGATAGTGTATGTTTTGCCAGTTGCAGGGCTGGAATAGGCGGTGGTAGGAGGGTGCATAGGGCAAGTCTTGCAGTGGGGTTGGCCACAGGGGTAGGAGCCATAGAGTAGGGAGATGGGTACAGAAGGAACATAGGGTCGGACAAGGATGTTGCAGAGATTGGAAGGGCGACGAAAAGCTATTCTGCATGTGGTGGGAAAAATGTCAGACAGAATGGATCTCATTTCAGGTCATGATTTTAGGAAGTCATGGCCCTGTTGAAGTAGCTGATTGATACATTCAAGACCAGAATAACACTGGGTGACAAGTGGTGTGCTCCTAAGTTGTTTTTTGGAGGGAAAAGCAGTACCAGGACTGGATGTGATGGCACGGGAAATCTGCTTTTGAACTAGGCTGTTGGGATAATTATGTCCAGTTGTAATCTTACCCTCCCTCACATCACCAGTAGATTTTCAGTCTCTTCATAATAATAAATTCATTTCATAAGCTTCGAAAGGAGTAAGATGTACAAATAACTTTTTTACTTTTCTTCATTTTCTAGTTGTTGGCTGCAGTTCATCACGTCTAGGAGTAGATTCTTGAGGCTGCAGCGTAATTTCTGTTTCTATGACTTTTTTTATTTTATCCCATTTTTCTATGTCACACTGTCTGGACAATCTCCACTTTAAAACAGAAATTTACATTGTTATTGTCAAAGATAAAAAACATCTGATTCCATCAGAGGCATGCTCACTACTACTCCTTTTGTGGTACTAACAATATTTCAAAGAGTTTACAAACTTTCTTGACAAAAGAAGAACCTTCACCAAGTTATATCATTATTTTGGAAATGAGTCCAGAAATAAATTTAATAAATATCATCAGATTGTGCAGTTAATAATAGGAATATTAAGTATGCCAGATATTTTATAAGCTCAAAATATAATACATTGTATACAAAATCATATGAAATTCATTTAGTTAAACAGCTGAGATAATGTTCACCTATACAAGACTCAAAAATATTTTTGGTATTGATTACTCCTGTTAAAGAAAGGTAATGCTAGAGCATGGCATCCCTTTACAATATCCCCCTCACAAAATTTGGAAACAGTGTGTTTACAACATTTTGTGACAGACTATAAGGTTTGCCAAACAGTGTACAAAATTATTCCAAAAGATAGATTACAGACGTATGTAAGTATCTGATGCATAACATATTACAAAAAACATAAGAAAAAAATTACTACACAAGTCATTATCTATACGTATATCAGTATATGGCATTCAGATTTTCAGATCTGTGGAACATACTGTCACAAGACAAATAATACAAGGTGAACACTACAACACTGCAACAATTAACTATAGAAATAAATACAGAGATAAGGTAAATTACTAGAATTAAAAATTGTAAGTTTATATCCATACGATCAAACCTTCAAAATCTTCAAAAGAGAAGAGAAAAATTTCAGAGCCTAAGTGTACGATGAGTGAGATGACTCACAAAACTCACCATGACAGGTACAAACCAGAAGAATATACTCCATCATGAGTAGAAATATAGTACAAAATCAATCAGCCACATAAACCAGAGTTTTTGAGGATATTTTGGCTCATGAAAGGACAAAATAATGAAAAAATATTAAGGCCTAAGCTTACGGGTGACCGACCCGTGAATCCAAACCACAGCAGGTATAAACCAGCAAAAATTGTTTCAACACAATGAAATGAATAAAGCTCATAATCATATCAGTAAGTTCAATTATGTGCAAAGAGTAATTGTAAGATGCATCTAACCTCATTCAATAGTTGTATGCTATCCTTGAGTACACACAGTTGCGGTGACCAGGGGTACCCAAAATAGAGTTAAGCATGGATCTGCCCACAACTCAAGTTCCAATCAAATGCAATATAGCAATACTCAGGATAAACACAGATAAACAGAGTCATAAATAGCTCTGAATGATGAAATAATCAAGTAGCTTGAGGACCAAAATCAGTGTATGAAAGCAGACATGTATACATCTTGTTATATTGTCTATACTAGTAAATGTCTTCCACTCAAAAAACATAAGGTATTTTCTAATTGTCCATACAGACTAACCTATGTTTGTAAAAGCCTAGAAGATTAATTTGCAACTGATAAAAAATATATATACTGATTTCAAGTTACATATTGTATCGGAAAGTCAATCCCCCTACTTGGAAAAACATACATTTATGTGAAATAACATTGTCTTTGGCAGTCTTGGCTAACAATTTACAAATCTCAGTCACAACACTGATATAGTTGATAAATGCTTGAGCACATAACCCAACACCTATGATCTCTTGTAAGTCGACTGGTCGACCAGGGTACAGCCATAGAGCAGTGTGGTGGCGGATCTGCCCGCATCTTTCAGTTTCCTCCCTCGAGTTCTCATCACATGCTCCAACGGATAGGTAACTTCCTGTCCAGAATTCACATCACATCCTGAAACACTGTTTTGTGTACTAAATATGCTGTTCAGTACCTTCTTCACATCACACAAGATATGCTCTCCCTATTCATTTTCCAAAATCAATTATATGGGATCTTTGTAAGGTGTGATTAAAAAGTGTTCACATATGAGTCCTTAATAAACAGAGTTAAGCACAATAATAAAAAAAAGATGGACTTATAAGGTGCTATTCTCAGATATGCTAAGATACTAGTCCTAATTTTTACAGTACAGATTATGAACATTTTCCCATTTCAAATTGTAAAAGGGTTTATTTATTTATTTATTTATATACTTGTTCCATAGATCTGTACATGTGAGCAAGTCACTCAGATGTGGAATGTGTCAATGTACATAATAAAATACATAGAATAAAGACATTGTTATAGTATTAATAACAGTGCACAAAAGTCATACTTATTAGCTTAAAAACTAGTCAACATAAATGTGAAGATAGCAGTTTCATATATAGGGCATTATTTCATCTATTTTAACCTTGAACAGTAATCAAAACTTCCCACTTTGGGTTTAAAAGTGACCCAAAAATGGAAATGAGAAAAACAGGAATTTTTACATTAGGGCATTATTACATTAGCTTAACAGTAAACAGTGTCAAAAAATTTAAAATCATCTTTCCAATCTGGGTTTTACTTATTTCTCTGAAAGAATTCCTCTAGTGAATAAAGTGAGGTCTCAAGTAAATAATTTTTCAAGCTACGTTTAAATACTGATGTACTACTCCTTATACTTTTGATGCTGTTGGGAAGGGAATTGAAAATTTTCGTTCCAGCGTACTTTACCCCTTTCTGAATAAGTGTCAAGTTCTTTAACTCACAGTGGAAATCCTCTTTTCTTCTGGTGTTATGTTCATGATGTAGGCAATTCGTTTCATACAGAGTGGGGTTATTTATTACGAAGCACATCAGTGAATATATGTACTGAGATGTTGCTGTCAGTATTTCAAGTCGTTTAAAAAGATTTCGACATGAGGTTCGTGGGGGTACACCACAAATGATTCTTATTGCTCTTTTTTGTGCTGTGAGGATTTTCTCTGCGGCAGGTGTATTGCCCCAGAAGATGATGCCATAACACATGACTGAATGAAAATAGCCAAAGTAAGCTGACTTTGAGATGGTAATGTCATTGAAGCGTGACAAGATTCGTAAAGCAAATGTTGCCGACGTCAGCCGTTTTAGTGTTTGTAGAACGTGATGTTCCCAGTTCAGCCTACTGTCCACGTATACGCCTAGGAATTTTGATAAGTACAATTGCTTTATCATCTGATCATTCTGTGTGATAACTATTTCTTTTGGGTTTTTGTGGGTTGTCTGGAACTGGATAAAATTGTTTTTTTTTTTCAGGTTTATTGAAAGGGAGTTAATACTAAACCAACCCAGAACTTCTTTAAGGATATCATTGACCTCAGATTCTAAGTCAGTAGTTGACACATTATCCACCACAATGCTCGTATCATCAGCGAACATTGTAACTTTACACTGCTTATTGATGGATAAAGGCAGATCATTAACATATATGAGGAACAGCAAGGGCCCAAGCACTGATCCCTGTGGCACTCCCTGCTGCACAATTCCCCACTCAGAGTCCACTATATATTGTGATACACTATCTGAAACATCTAGAATAATCTTCTGCTTCCTATTTTCGAGGTACGATTTTAACCAGTTTCCTACAGGTCCTGTAATTCCATAATGACAGGCCTTCTTGAGGAGTATCTGGTGATCTACACAGTCGAACGCCTTTGATAGGTCGCATAGGACACCAATTGGCAGCCTCTTTCTGTTTATAGACTCTAGAACATCATTTGTGAATGAGAAAATTGCGTTATCTACTCATTTAGTCTCATGTCATATATGTAAGAAATTCTAAAGCACAAATCTATTACAGAACATAACATTACAGTGTATCATAGATTTTAACTCAGCCAATAGATACGACAGAACTCTAGAAATCAAATCATCTTACTTACTAAATTCCAAACAAACAATACACAATTTTATAGTTTTATGAATCTACAGATAGATTTAAACTCCATCAGTGGATAAGATAGAAGCTTAGAAATTACATGATCTTACATACTAAATTCATGACAAACAAAACACAATTATATAGTCTTATAAACCTTCAGACATAGTGTATATTTTCTTCTTGACTGGGGATCATTATGCATTTACATTCAAAGGTCTTGTCCTCTATGCTCAATGTTAAAAGTAATTGACATTTTACATACTTTCTTTGCTTGCCATTAGCTCCTCTTATCTTTAAATGTGCAATGGACATTTCCACCAAACTCTTACTATACTGGATCTTGTATCTAAATTGTTGATGTATACTACAAATTAAGCTACCCGTATCAATCAAACAGTTCCCTTCCAACTGATCAATCTTAATCTTAGTGTAAGGACACCCAGAATCTGAATCATCATCTCTGTTATTACACACTTGATGTAAAAGATCACTTTCAGTTTCATCAAATGTTACATCCACACTGTTTTTGTAGGGCTCTGTCAACTTTACTGGTATCGTAGCATTACTTTGGGTACTCATGTTGCAGGTAAAGATTGAACACACTGAATGGATTTCACAGCACAACTAATATCACTTATTACAGAAGAAACACAAAATATGTTACTGTCAAAATTACGTTTCCTACTTAGATCTTTTTTCACTTCATTCCACCAATTTGGATAAAACTTTTTACTAACCACAGCTAACTTATCACCTTTGTTCTCTAGGTTTACAGATGCTGCTTGGATCACTATTCTGCATGACATTAATGAAAAACTGCTTTGACTGGACTGGTATCTCATGACTCTCACTTACATCATCACCTACATCACTTACCTTATCTGTATTCACAAATAACTGTGAAACTTCATTATTCTTAAACTCCACTAATACCTGACATTCATCATCATCATCATCATTATCATATTCCTCCAAAATTACTACATCAACAACATCATTAACAATACAAGTCTCATCGCAATCAAAGCCACACATCTCACCTTCATTCTCAGACTTGCCATTCTCAGTTGCTTCACACCTCTGTTACATACGTATCAAAAATTCTATCTAATTCAGATACAATACCATCACCACCTGATTTATATACATCAATAACACTGCGTCCGCCTGCTTAGCTGGGTGGTAATGTGCTTGCTTCCTGTGCAAGCGGGTTCGATTTCCGGCCGGGTTGGAGATTTTTCTGCTCATGGACTGGGTGTTGTGTTGCCCTCATCATCATTTCATCCTCATCAATGGCATGCAAGTTGCCCAATGTGGTGTTGGCTGCAATAAGACTTGCACTTGATGGCCATCAATGCCATACGCTCATTTCATTTCATGTCATAACACTGTTTTCTGACCAAGAGAAGAAATCATTAGAACACACTACATCAAAATTCTTATTACTATTACATTCTGGTTTGTGATTAGCACCTGCAACACTATAATTATACATGTTGTTGTTTTTGTTATTGTCTTCAGTCCTGAGACTGGTTTGATGCAGCTCTCCATGCTACTCTATCCTGTGCAAGCTTCTTCATCTCCCAGTACTTACTGCAACCTACATCCTTCTGAATCTGCTTAGTGTATTCATCTCTTGGTCTCCCTCTACGATTTTTACCCTCCACACTGCCCTCCAGTACTAAATTGGTGATCCCTTGATGCCTCAGAACATGTCCTAACAACTGGTCCCTTCTTCTTGTCAAGTTGTGCCACAAACTCCTCTTCTCCCCAATTCTATTCAATACCTCCTCATTAGTTATTTGATCTACCCATCCAATCTTCAGCATTCTTCTGCAGCACATTTTGAAACCTTCTATTCTCTTCTTGTCTAAACTATTTATCGTCCATGTTTCACTTCCATACATGGCTACACTCCATACAAATACTTTCAGAAACGACTTACTGGCACTTGAATCTATACTCGATGTTAACAAATTTCTCTTCTTCAGAAACGCTTTGCTTGCCATTGCCAGTCTACATTTTATATTCTCTCTACTTTGACCATCATCAGTTATTTTGCTCCCCAAATAGCAAAACAACTTTACTACTTTAAGTGTCTCATTTCCTAATCTAATTCCCGCAGCATCACCTGACTTAATTCGACTATATTCCATTATCCTTGTTTTGCTTTTGTTGATGTTCATCTTATATCCTCCTTTCAAGACACTGTCCATTCCGTTCAACTGCTCTTCCAAGTCCTTTGCTGTCTCTGACAGAATTACAATGTCATCGGTGAACTCAACGTTTTTATTTCTTCTACATGGACTTTAATACCTACTACGAATTTTTCTTTTGTTTCGTTTACTGCTTGCTCAATATACAGATTGAAAAACATTGGGGAGAGGCTACAACCCTGTCTCACTCCCTTCCCAACCGCTGCTTCCCTTTCATGCCCCTCGACTCTTATAACTGCCATCTGGTTTCTGTACAAATTGTAAACAGCCTTTCGCTCCCTGTATTTTACCCCTACCACCTTTAGAATTTGAAAGAGGGTATTCCAGTCAACATTGTCAAAAGCTTTCTCTAAGTCTACAAATGCTAGAAATGTAGGTTTGCCTTTCCTTAATCTATTTTCTAAGATAAGTCGTAGGGTCAGTATTGCCTCACATGTTCCAGCTGTGACCTATTAAACTGATAGTTTGGTAATTTTCACATCTGTCAACACCTGCTTTCTTTGGGATTGGAATTATTATACTCTTCTTGAAGTCTGAGGGTATTTCGCCTGTCTCATACATCTTGCTCACCAGATGGTAGATTTTTGTCAGGACTAGCTCTCCTAAGGCTGTCAGTAGTTCCAATGGAATGTTGTCTACTCCCGGGGACTTGTTTCGACTCAGGTCTTTCAGTACTCTGTCAAACTCTTCATGCAGTATCGTATCTCCCATTTCATCTTCATCTACATCCTCTTCCATTTCCATTACATTGTCCTCAAGTACCTCGCCCTTGTATAGACCCTCTATATACTCCTTCCACCTTTCTGCTTTCCCTTCTTTGCTTAGAACTGGGTTTCCATCTGAGCTCTTGATATTCATACAAGTGGCTCTCTTTTCTCCAAAGGTCTCTTTAATTTACCTGTAGGCAGTATCTATCTTACCCCTAGTGAGATAAGCCTCTACATCCTTACATTTGTCCTCTAGCCATCCCTGCTTAGCCATTTTGCACTTCCTGTTGATCTCATTTTTGAGACGTTTGTATTCCCTTTTTCCTGCTTCATTTTTATATTTTCTCCTTTCATCAATTAAATTCAATATTTCTTCTGTTACCCAAGGATTTCTACTAGCCCTCATCTTTTTACCTCCTTGATCCTCTGCTGCCTTCACTACTTCATCCCCCAGAGCTACCCATTCTTCTTCTACTGTATTTCTTTCCCCCATTCCTGTCAATTGTTCCCTTATGCTCTCCCTGAAACTCTGTACAACCTCTGGTTCTTTCAGTTTATCCAGGTCCCATCTCCTTAAATTCCCACCTTTTTGCAGTTTCTTCAGTTTTAATCTACAGTTCATAGCCAATAGATTGTGGTCAGAGTCCACATCTGCCCCTGGATATGTCTTACAATTTAAAACCTGGTTCCTAAATCTCTGTCTTACCATTATATAATCTATCTGTTACCTTCTAGTACCTCCAGGATTCTTCCATGTATACAACCTTCTCTTTTATGATTCTTGAACCAAGTGTTAGCTATGATTAAGTTATGCTCTGTGCAAAATTCTACCAGGCAGCTTCCTCTTTCATTTCTCTCCCCCAATCCATATTCCCCCACTATGTTTCCTTCTCTCCCTTTTCCTACTCTCGAATTCCAGTCACCCATGACTATTAAATTTTCGGCTCCCTTCACTACCTGAATAATTTATTTTATCTCATCATACATGTCATCAATTTCTTCATCATCTGCAGAACTAGTTGGCATATAAACTTGTATTACTGTATTAGGCATGGACTTGGTGTCTATCTTGGCCACAATAATGCGTTCACTATGCTGTTGGTAGTAGCTTACCTGCACTCCTATTTTTTTATTCATTATTAAACCTACTCCTGCATTACCCCTATTTGATTTTGTGTTTATAACCCTGTATTCACCTGACCAAAAGTCTTGTTCCTCCTGCCACCGAACTTCACTAATTCTCACTATATCTAACTTCAATGTATCCATTTCCTTTTTTAAATTTTCTAACCTACCTGCCCGATAAAGGGATCTGACGTTCCCCGCTCCGATCCGTAGAATGCCAGTTTTCTTTCTCCTGATAACGGTGTCATCTTGAGTAGTCCCCAGCCCGGAGATGCAAATGGTGGTCTATTTTACCTCCAGAATATTTTACCCAAGAGGATGCCATCATCATTTAACCGTACCATAAAGCTGCATGCCCTCGGGAAAAATTATGGCTGTAGTTTCCCCTTGCTTTCAGCCGTTCGCAGTACCAGCACAGCAAGGCCGGTTTGGTTAGTGTTGCAAGGCCAGATCAGTCAGTCATCCAGACTGTTGCCCCTGCAACTACTGAAAAGGCTGCTGCCCCTCTTCAGGAACCACACATTTGTCTGGTCTCTCAGCAGATACCCCTCCGTTGTGGTTGAACCTACGATACGGCCATCTGTACCGCTGAGGCACGCAAGCCTCCCCACCAATGGCAAGGTCCATAGTTCATAGGGGTAGTATAGTATAGTATAGTATAGTATCCCAAAACTTTTGATAGAAACATAAATGAGAAATCAGATGCCTTTTTCTGTTCAACTTCAAATACCTATGCCACATTAATACCACTGTTATTATTGTCTAATTGCAAGTGTAGATTGGGGGTCCTGTACTTGTTGTGTTTCCTCACCCTGAAACTGTGGACCTTCATTGAGGCAGACTGTCATTTCCGGAGTTGTTACCTCTATGATTGTTTATTGGATTTAACTGCCCATGTTTATCCATATTATTCCTATTCTGTTGATGTTCAAAATTTCTGTCTCTATTACCATTTTGATCCTGATAGAAGTTACCATTGTCTCTGTTTCTGTAGTTATTGCCATTTTGATCTATAGCATTTCAGCTTCTTTCTACTGCCCTATCCAGCCTGTCAACATATCGTAAAAGTTGTTCAAGACAATCGTCAGGTCCATGTACTAACTCCCACTGCAATCTTTCTGGTGATCTCCTTTTGAGTGCCTCAATCAATGTCATTTTGTCAAATGGTTTGTCCAGATGTGTTACTTCCTTAAGTTAATTCTTACAAATGTCTTTCAGAGTACTGTCCCTATTCCTATAATTAGGACCATTCAAAAATTCATTTTCAATTCTCCCCTGTTCAACTTCTGACCAAAATTCATTTAAAAAAACTTTTTTCAGAACTTTGATATGTTTCCTGCTGATTTAAATTTAGAAAATTTAGACTTACCCAAGACAGAGCTTTGCCCTCAAGTTACCTTTTAACAAATCTAATTTTCTGATCATCACTCATGCCTGATGCAAAATTATCACTGCAGTGGTGCAAAAAATCCACTGGTTTTAAATTATCTGATGGAAAACTTTTGATAGGAATGTTGTATCACACAGTACCATTGTTTGAATACAGATTTTTGTAAATACAATTTTGCTGAACTGCTGAAATTTTTTTCAACATTTAAAACTTTTTGGTCTAAACTATTAAAGTTCTGTTCCATTTTTTCCTCTAGGGCCGTCCGTTAAATTCTGATGTCATTAACATTCTTCTTCTGATTTTGAACCTCTTCAATAAACTCATTTTCCAAAACAATAATTTTACTTTTTCATTCACACTTCTTAATCCCTCTGACAACCCATTTTTAGCTCTGTGACCTGATTACTAAATTGGTCCATTTGGTCTTGCACCCTATCCAATTTACTACTGTTATCTGTCTTCATTTTCTCTAATTTTGCCAAAATCAACTGCAACATATCAGTTTTTATTGATTCTTTGCTGACTATGATTTCACTCGGTTCAAACATGTCCTTGCTGTGTCCTACAACTTTCACTTCTACATCACTAGCACCCTCATCTCTATTCATTTTGTTAGCAATCACACAAGTCCAGAAACAAATTAATTTCATAAATAGTTTGTACTTGTCTTTTCTTTTTGATGTCCCTCATTGTAGTTGTAAAGCCCTCTTTGAATTGATCCAGTCTGTTATTGTTGGTAGTGTCTTGTCACTGTTGATATGACTTTGTTGGGCAGCTCTCAGTCTTCTTTCTTCGAGTGATTGGAATTTCATATAAACTGCAACTAACACAAATCACTGTCCCTTCTTCTACTGCAACAGAGAGGACATCGTTATCAGTCAGTTGATCCCAGATGATGCCCACAATTGTAATATTACCCTCCATCATATCACCAGTAGATTTTCAGTCTCTTCATAACAATTAATTCATTCCATAAGCTTTGAGGGGAGTAAGATGTACAAATAACTTTTTTACTTATCTTCATTTTCTCGTTGTTGGCTGCAGTTCATCACATCTAGGGGTAGGTTCTTGAGGCTGAAATTTTTGACTTTGTGGGTTCCAGTTGACTTGATAACTGTTAAGTAAGTCTGCTGCGTAATTTCTGTTTCTATGACCTTTTTTAATCCTATTTTTCTATGTCACACTGTCTTTACAATCTCCACTTTAAAACAGAAATTTACATTGTTATAGCCAAAGATAAAAACACATCAGATTCCATCAGAGACATGCCCACTATTACTCCTTCTGCAGTACTAACAATATTTCAAAGAGTTTACAAAACAAAAAAGATTTTGCAGACTTTCTCGATGAAAGAAGAATCTTCACCAAGTTATACTATTCTTTTGTAAATGAATCCAGAAATAAATTTAATAAATATAGTCAGATTGTGCAATTAATAATAGGAATTTTAAGTATGCCAGATATTTCATAATTTCAAATGTTTCTGAAAGAAGAGTCATTTTAATAGTACATACAGAGTTAATATGTATTGATTGTAATGAAGTAATTTCTTTTTGTACATTTTAGCCCAAAATATAATACATCATATACAAAATCATATGACATTCATTTAGTTAAACAGCTGAGATAAAGTTCACCTATATGAGATTTGAAAATATTTTTTGTATTGATTATTCCTGTTACAGAAGTGTAATGCTAGAGATAGTGTCCCTTTACACAGTGAAAGCTGAAGTGAGAGTGGTGGTGTATTGCTATAAATGGTCTGCATCTGAACAAATACGTTTGCCTCAAATGCCAAGGCTGCATGGGAAGGAACTTTTGACATGGAAGGGATGGCAGCTGTCAAAATGTAAGTACTGTTGTTTGTTGGTAGGTTTGATGTGGACAGAAATGTGTAGCTGGCCTTTGGTGAGGATGAGATCAACATCAAGGAATTCAGAATAGGACCATGTGAAATTTAATTGGGAGATGATATTTAGAGATTCAGGTCAGCCTCACCATGTGTCCATATGACAAAGATGTCATCAATGTATCTGAACCAAACCAGGGGTGGAAGGCTTATGGATCCCAGAAAAGCCCCCTCCAAGTGACCCAAGGAAAGGATGGCATAGGAAGGAGTCACCCTGGTGCCCATGGCCATACCCCTGATCTGTTTGTTTGTCTACCCCCTCAAAGGTGAAGTAATTGTTGGTACGTATAAAGTTGATTAAAGTGAGCAAGAAGGATGTCATACGCTTGGAAAAAGGTGGATGTTGACTGAGGAAATGTTCAGCAGCAGCCATCTGCATATAATCACCACATTTTAGCACACGACTTTTTTTTACACCTGTTGTCAACCAGCAGTTTTTTCTGTTAAGCTTACAAGATTTGATATCCTATTTTTTAAAATTGGTAGTGACATGTTAAATAATATGATAAGATACCCATAAATACATTGAACTTTTTATTTGTGCTTTTACGTCTGTACATATCCTTCCTTCATAAATTCTTAAAGTGGTCAGTGGTTTGATTGCTGAAGTTTCTTCCTCTTTTCACAATTTCTGTTTTCCTAATTAAGCTCAATGTTGATGATATTTCAAGAAGCTGTGCATAGTGGTTACTGAATCATGTTGATATTTCTAGCTGTGTATTCATGACTATCCTTGTTTATCAGTATTATATTAATAGTGGTGCTGGATACGCTTGTGACTCTGGTGGGGAAATTTATAATTGGGAAGAAGATGTATGTTGCAGATATAGCGATAAGATCATCTCTTATCTTTTGAAACTTCATTGATGTCAGTATTATATCTCCAGATATTTATTTCGTTCAGGTCTCTGATAAGGTCAAGATTATCTTCAATTTATTTGCTTATTTATTTAGATTTTTTTGTGTGGCGTCATCAAGATGATGGCTTTTGCAAATGTCAGATACATTTACAAGAGGCAGCCAAATGAAAATGAGACAGATGGAAAAAAGTAAGTAAACTGTTTATTATTTCAAAAGTAATTTCCATAACTGTTAATATACTTATCCCACCCAGAGCATTTTGATTATTATGGTACATGCTTCTTTCTATGACCCTCTCGCTTGTGGAAAAGTGTTTGTGGTTGTCTATGGAACCACGATTCCATACGTGTACATCTTTGTCTGAAGCAAATTAACAGCCACGAATGTCAATCTTCAGGGCTCCAAAAATATGGAAAGTACATGGGGAGAGTTGGGGCTGTAGGTATGATGTGTAAAGGCTTCCCAGCAAAACATCTGCAGCATAGTCAAAAGAAACTTACTTATAAAAGGAAATGAAAATTATTCTCAAAAAATAACCTTATTTATGAGAAAGAATTAAAATTATTTACAAAATATTACGTTCGCATGATTAGTAAAAGTAAGTTATTTGATCTTACGTGTCAGATGATGAAGATTTTATGACAGATGCAAATGGAGGTTAAAAGAAAAATTGGTTTCATGCAGCTCTCCATGGTAGTCTGTCCTGTGAAAACCTCTTCATCTGTATACCTACTACAACCACCATCGATTTGCACCTGCTTACTCTAGTCAAGTCTTTGTCTCCTCTACAATTTTTAGTCCCCCCCCCCCTCAAAACACTCTCTCTCTCCCTCCCCCCCATCTTCTCTCTGTTTCACCCCTGCCTCCCTCCTTTCCCTCACCAAACTGACAATTCTTTGATGCCTCTTGATGTGTCCTCATTTTTTATTTGATCTATGCATCTAATCTACAGCATTCTTTTCAAAAGCTTCTGTTCTCTTTGTACTTGAATGACCATCGTCCGTGTTCCCCTCCCATACAAGGCAACACTCCAGACGAACACCTTTAGAAATTACTTTCTAACACTTAGCTTTGTATTAGAAATTAACCAGTTCCTCATTTCCAGAAATGGTTTCTCGCTTTTGTCAGTCTATGTTTTATATTGGCCCTGCTTCGACCATCATCAGTTATTTTGCTGCTCAAATAGCAAATTTCAGATACCACTCCTAGAGTCTATTTTCCTAAACTAATTCCTTCATCCCAATCTGATTTTATTTGGATACTTTCCATTATCTTTGTTTCAGTTTTATTGTTTTTCATCTTATAATCTTTCTTCTAGACACTGTTCATTCTATTCAATTGCACTTCCAAGTCCTTAGCTGTCTCTGACAGAGTTTTCATTTTTCCTCCCTGTACTTTAATTCCATTTCCAAATTTTTCCTTGGTTTCCTTCAAAGCTTGCCCAGTGTGCAGGTTGAGTAACGTTGCCGGTAGGCACAACCCCGTCTCACTTCCTTTGTGACAAAGCAAGCTGGGATCTTTTTACTTCCTCTCTTGTTTTGTCATCTGCCTCCCTAAATGCATTTTTTGACAAATTATCATTAACAGGCATGAGTATAATTTTCATTTTCATAAAAGAGAAAGGTTGGCCCTCAGTGTCTTAAGGAATATACCACCAGATCTAATTTTGTGGTTAGTTTTGTGTATGTACTCAATTTCCTAATTCATTTTGATCATTCCTAGCTAATACTTTTGTTACAGGGTGAAATCAGTAATTGTTTCATGACCTAGATTCTATTGTTGACTTATAAACAAATATAAATTCTGTACTAATTATAAACATTTGGAAGAAGAACTACTAGGATTCTTTAAGTATTTATTTGGCTGCATTCGAAAACATATTAGCAAAGCCAGCCCTTAATTAGTTCCAAAATAATTACCAAATTGTCAAAAACATTGTTTTCATAACTATATCTGTTAATTTCAATATTTAAACAAGTACTTCAGCCTAACCTTTGTGGTAGAAGGAACTGTTCAAAAGGAGGTATTTTGTGATGTATTCAGTTAGTTGAATGAGTTACGTTTTAACTACAATTTCTGTAAATTAAACATCGAACAATGTATTGTTTCATTACCTATTACTGTGAGGATATATAGAGGTCTGATTTTTGGTCCCGGGACAGTCAGTCCATGGCCAGTTTTCAGACAAGAAACCTGTATTGGTTATATCAACAACAATGCATCAACTTAATCATGAAATAAGTGTAACACAAATAGGCTATGTGTTAAAACGATGACAGTGTCTGTTCAATAGTGTGACATGTATCATATTATTCTGCAAGATCTGTATGGTTAAGTTTTTACTGCTCTTAGATGTTCAACGGTAAACTATTTTAGCAGTATGCTGGCGTTTGCCTGCAAACCATTAATGAGGCTTATCAAAAGTTAACCATTAGTGATCTGGCCATGTTAACTGTGTAATACTGTGGGGAGGGGGGGGGGGGGGACAGTGAAAGTAAAGATCTGTGAAATTCAACTGTGCAACTGTCGGCTACATTATTTACTGAGGTCTGTGTTGAACTTCCAAACTTCCAGCCAGTATAACAACACATTACGTCGACACTGAAGACTATCAATGAAGAAATAAAGTAAGCAAACATCACACCTTTCAGGTGAGGAATGTTGTATGTGGGCACAATAAACTAGCACTCACATCTCTGAAAAGTGAACTCGAGAACAGTTTACAATACATTGATTTTAAGAAAAGCAGTGCAACAGTCAATCAGGGCATGGGTTTCATGGCCACAGTATGACAGCAGTCAATCAGTGACTGCTAGTTACAACTAGCAGCATCCGTGCAGATGACAAATCCAGATGACAACTGCAGCAGCAGGAGACATGTGAATAAGAATAAGGTAATTTCATACCGTAGTAAAAGCCATTTTATATTAAGTGATATGTAATGAGTGGCCTTAACGAACAAGACAGTGTAACGGGAGAGAATGGACAACAGGGGATTGGTGTGATTCATAACAAAGCTGTGGAGGTTAAGTTTTTAAATAAATAGGAAGACGTAATGGGGATGGGTTCTGTGTGTCTATAAATCAGACATGAGTACAAAAGAAGACATTAGTAGTATGAAAGAAGACATTAGCAGGGTGGAAAGTAATAGAACTGACGTGGTTAGCTTAAAGAATGAGCTAAAGAAAGAAATTAAAAAGGAGATTAAGGTAGTCATCTCTAATCTTTCAGAATTAAATATCAAGGTTGAGGTGGTAGCTAAAGATTGTGATGAAAAGATAAAGAAAGTAGTACATAACACTAATGAGAAATTAACATTGATGAGTAGTAAATGTGTAAAAGAGAGATAGAAACTTTGTGATGACTATAGTAGGAAGGTGGAGGCTTCCAATAAACAGTGTAAAGATGAAGTCAAAGCAGCGAAGAAATTTTGTGTTGAAAATAGGATTAAACTTGGAAACCAAATTGATCAGATTAAAAATGATTCAGAAACAGAGGTAGAAACTGAGTGCGCAGCAGTGGTAGAGGAAAAACTGATAAAAGTAAATAAAAATGTAGATTCAGAATTGGCTGAAATGGAGAAAAAGATGGAAGAGTTACAAAATCTAAAGCATAGAGTATGTAGTGCCCCAAACAGTTCTTCATTTGTTAGTTGTAAGAAATTTAATAATTTTGAACCATATGGGGATGTGTATCCACTGGATTTCATTACGGAATTTAATGATTTGCCTGAAACATGGAAGGACAAACAGAAAATGACATTTGTGAGAGGTTTTTGCAAGAGGATGCTTATGGATGGGCAGCTCAGGTAGCTGATAGTTGTTCTTTGTGTCAAAGCTTTAAGAAAGCATTTTTAGATGAATACTGGTCCAAAGAGAAGCAGCAGAGAATTTTGAGTGAATTTTGGGGAGGAGAGAGATTTGACTCTAGGAAGGATACTGTGAAAGGTTTCTGTCAGCTTCGGATAAACAAACTGAAATATTTGAACAAAGAGCTAGTTAGTGAATCAATAATTATGGGTTTAGAAACTAAGTTGCCTCAGAACGTTAGGGAATTGCTTGTACCTGCCCCTAGGAGTAATATTAGTGATTTCTGGAATTATGTTGATAAAGTGGAGAGGGTGAAGCCCTCAGTGGAAGATTGTAGGATAAATTTAGATGACAATAATCAATCAAGATGAGAGTTTCAGGGAAATAATATGAACAGAATTAATTATAGTAGAAATTCAAGGAATGGCTGAGTGAAGGTTAAATTAGATGATGTGCCAGTTTTGGTTTGCACTAGAGCAGGTAGTGACAAAGAGCCACATGTATATAAATGTGCTGTAATCCCAGGTTAGGGTAATGTAAATGATAGTAGTAAGACAAATGTAAACTCTAATTCTAGTGAGATGTTGAATGAAGGTGCATGTAGCTATGTTCATCCTGTAAAAAGCATGGAGGAACTTACTATAATAAAATTAAGTGATAAAACAGAATGTGGGGTCAATGGAGGCATCCGATCCCACCCGTCGGCTTTGACCTGTGACGTAAGGGTGTTGTGGTGTGTGACGTCATGACGGCGCGGAGTTCAGTTTATGAGTGTGTTGTGTTTGTAGATGTCGTCTTGTTGTGGTTGGTGGTGTCCTCTGGTGGTGTGTGTATGGTCTGCGTGTTATGTGGTGTATTGGGTTCATTTGGGTGTCGGTGCTTGAAGTGTACATTCATTGGTCATGACAGTTATAGAAGAACAGAAATTAGTTCGAGTGAGTTAAGAATTAAGTTTCCATTGTGTTTATGTTATTGCATTGTCATTTGATGTTATTGGTTTGCTGTTTGTTGTGTGGTAAGTCATTTAATTCAATTTGTGGCTTCTTTTGATAGGTATGGATATGACTTCTAAGTTTAATAGTGTGTGTCTGTACGCTGAAATGGGGGATGACATGTCTGTCATTAAGTTTCTGCAACTTTTTGGGCTTGTGGTGGAGATAGTGAAATGCAGCATATTAAAGCAGAATATGCAAGTTGAGTGTTTGTTTTGGTTGTGTTCTTTTTTCTGTTTTATTTGTTTGTGTATGTGTGTGTGCGTGTGTGTGTGATTGGGGTGCCTGACCTAGTGTGTAGTGCCAGAACTTTTTGTGGTAAGTAGTCATTTTTTGGGTCTATTGTTCATGTGTTATGATGTTTGGTGGGGTTTTTATGTGTTGTCGGATCAGTGTTATTTACTGCATGTGTTGGGGATTGATATTTTGATATCGGTACTTGGGGTTGATTTTTGTATCTTAGGGGAAGTACTCGATTTCAATTTTTTTGGTATCGTCAGTTGTATTTGAGCTATATAGGTCATGGGAAGTGACCGATTCCAATTCATTGTCGTAGCTATGTGTGTTCCAATATCGTGAGCTGTTGTTGACCTATATAGGTCAAGGGAAGTGTTCGATTCCAATGTGTCAACAGCTATGTGTGTTTTGGTACCGTGAGTGGCTGTTGACCCATACAGGTCAAGGGAAGGTCAGATTCCAATGTGTTGTCGTAATTACGTGTGTTTTGGTATCGTAAGCTGCTGTTGACCTATATAGGTCAAGGGAAGTGTCTGATTCCATGGATTTGTAGTACCGACAGTTGCGGTGTGATTATAATTTTTGGAATTGTTGGTTTTTATTTTGTGGTCTCGACAATTGCGGTTGAGTTATGTAGGTGAAGGGAAGTGGCCAATTTCTGTCAATATTGTTACTGTAGCGAAATTTGGGAATTTGTGGAGCTTTTATGTCATCGTTTTGTGTGGTTTGGGATCATGATGTGTATCTGTATGTGTTTATATTTAGTTTGTCCCCACCCAATAACCACCAGTTTCCCGCACTGGTCCCGTTAGTTTGATTATATATTTGGAAAGAGAGGTGTTGGTTGGTTTTGTATGTATTTTCGCGTTTGTGGTCGTGTTTACTTAATGACGTCATAGGCACCATATTGGAGACATTGAGAATCGTTGTTTGCACCATATTGGTGACATCAAATCAGACTGGTGGAATCGGATGCTTCTGTAATACCAGAGTGTGTTGCCGTTGCTCAGGATGTCCAAAGCGTCAAAATGGATGGTAAATTTTTAAGAGAACATAAGGAATTCAGGTGTTTTGCTTTGTGGTCCAATACTGGAAACAAGGATCAGCTAATAAGCCAAGTATTTGAGTACAATGAAAGTGACAGTGGCTCTGATTCTGACAGTAGTTGTTATGATGATAACAGTGATGAATCCAGTGGTGATGAGGATGAGGTATTTGAATTTATAGTTGATAATGATGGCAGTGTGTTAAGTAAAGAAAGAATAAAGGAGGATAATATTAGACCTAATGAAGATTTAGAGATAGAGTTTGAGAGTGGTAATGAGGAATAGGATCATGCTATCTGTCATTTGACTGTGTCTGATAGTTATTTTGGTAAGCAGGATGATAGTTTTTCCAGGGAAAGGATTAATGAGGATTTGTTGCATGAAGAAGATCACATGGTAAGTAAAATGGAAGTGTGGCAACCTGTAATAACAGCAAGTGTACAAGGTATACAAGTTAAGTGTTTACTGGACAGTGTTAGTGATTTGAATGACATTTCACAGGCATTTTTTGGTTCTATTAAGAATACAGAGGGTATAATAGTGATGCATGTTTCTGGAATAGAAATTATTGGTGCTCCTGGTAAACTATCAAAGAGTGTGAAACAAGAGGTACTATTACCTGTGGAATTGGCAGGACAGCTGTTGGAGTGCAGTTTCTTGGTGATTCAAAATCTCAACATTGATGTAATATTTGAGACTAATTTCTTATGCAAATGGTGTGTAAATATTGATTTTGCTAGTGGTAAGTTTAGCTTTAAGTGCAATGGAAGTAGGTACGAAGTGTCATTTTTGGAAGGTATGGACAAGTGTGTGCAGTCTGAATTAGATTTGCCATTAAGAGTTTTGACCACTGGGCAGGTTACTGAGGAAGAAGAGGAGGAGAGAGTAAGGTTGGATATAATAAAGATATTGAGGATATTGAAGGTATTACAAATAATCAAAGGGAGGAATTAAAACATATTCTCCTGAGCAACTGTAAGGCACTTTCAGACAGGCCAGGTTTGGTAAAAGATTTTGAGTGCAAATTAAAGTTTAAGGATCATGAAACATTTTTCAAGAAAACTTATATTATTCCATTTTTTTAAAATGAAGCAATGAGAAAAGAAATTCAAAAGATGGTCTCATGGGGGATAATTGAAAGGTCAAGCAGCAAGCATAATAACCCACTTGTAGTTGTAAAGAAGGAGAATGGTGGTGTCAGGTTGGTTCTGGATGCCAGGAAATTAAATGAAATTGTAGTAGGGCAGAGTGACAGATCACCTAATACAGATGAAATTTTACAAAAGTTCCATGGATGTAAATTTCTGACTTCTTTTGATGTGACTTATGGCTATTGGAATATCAGTTTGGCCAAAGAATCTAAGTCACATACAGCATTTTTCCACAAAGGTAAGTGTTACTAATACTGTGTGGTGCCATTTGGTCTGAATTTCTCTGTGTGTGTGTTTATCAGAGCTATTGATAAGGTGCTAGGTGAGATATTAACCAATGAAATTGCAGTAGCCACCAGAAAGATCGTGGGAGGCGCACATTGGCATGGCGCGTCACGGACGGTAGTTGCCGCAAGTAGAGTCCCGTCCACCAGAGGGCACGCGAGAATTCGGACGCGACCTCTACCGGCATAACAACAACAACAACTCCAGCAGCACGGGCCGGGCCCAGTCAGTTCACATCGGGCATGCCTAGGACACAGTCCCGGTCTACGCTAAGTGAAGTGCGACGTAAACGTGAACAGTGTTACTACACAATTGGTGACGAATAGGGTCGTTCTTTCGTGTGTTGCGTTGTTGTTCCAGTTTCGCAGCTTCTCCACGGCATGGAGGATTTGGTGCAGGTTTTGGTTGCGTAGCAGACGGAGCTCATGGCCACCATGAAACAAGTGCTTCCGGCGTTGCTCTCCATGCCGTCAGCTCCGGCGCAGTTCCCTCCTCCCTTTCCCCCGTATGACGAGATGGCGGAGGATTGGGACGCATATGAACATCGCCTTCGGCAGCATTTCCAGGCGTTTCATGTTGCTGATGCGGAGGTATGTCGTGCTCTCTTCTTGTCTTAGATATCTCCCTCGCTGTATCAAGTTTTGCAGCAGCTAGCGCCGATGCAGGAACCCTCGTCCTTGTCTTTTGACGCCTTGTGTTCATTGCTGTCTTCCTATTATCGCCGCCGCACGCATGTTGTGGCGGCTAGGGTCGAGTTCTATCAATGCAAGAAACAGCCCTATCAGTCTTACCAGGCGTGGGCCGCTACCCTGCACGGTCTTAGTCGCAAGTGTCATTTTGTCACGGAGCAGTCGCGAGAGTCGTATGCCCACGTTATGGTCCGCGACGTCATTGTTCGTTCGGCCCCTGATAGGGAGGTCCAGCAACGGGCCCTGCAGTTAGAACACCCTTCCCTCGAGGAAGTCCTGTCCATTGCTCGATCATATGAAGTCTCTCACGCAGCAGGTCAACAGCTGGAAGCGTGGTGCGACATCGCGGAGGTTCAGGGCTGATGAATTGTTCTCCACCGTGGCGGGAGACCAATATTTTTCGAAAATCGATCTGTCGGAGGCTTATCATCAGATACCACTTAATGAGGACTCCAAAAGGCTGGCTGTCGTCAACACCCCGTTTGGCCTTTACCAATACCAGCTGTTGGCCTTTGGAATATCCAGTGCCCCGGCGATATTCCAGCGTCATCTTGAGCATGTCACGTCGACAATCCCTCATTGTATTAATTACCTGGATGACATAATTGTCACAGGCCGCAGCACGAAGGAACACTTGCACAACCTTCGCACCCTCTTTCTCAAATTCAGGTCTGTGGGCTTGCGTTGCAACCTGCATAAGTCAACCTTCTTCCAACCGTCCATTGAGTATGTGGGCTACACCATCTCTCGGCACGGCATCCAGCCACTGGGAAGTTTGGTCCAAGGTATCGTCAACCTTCCTCGGTGCGCTTCGCTGAAAGAGTTACAAGCTTTTTTAGGCAAGATAGCCTATATCACCGGTTCATTCCCAGGGCTTCCACTATCGCCCACCCCCTGTACTGCCTTCTGCACAAGGGTGTTCCTTTTGATTGGTCGCCTGCATGCGAGCGAGCGTTCACCTCGTTGAAGGGCCTCCTCACGTCAGCCCCTTGTTTGGCTACTTTTGATCCCCATAAGCCATTGGTCCTGGCTACAGATGCTTCGCAGTATGGGGTAGGGGCGGTCCTGGCCCATCGCAACGCAGATGGTTCCAAGCAACCACTGGCGTTTGCATCTAAAACGCTTAGGCCCGCGCAGGCCCATTACTCCCAGGTGGAAAAAGAGGCTTTGGCCATTGTCTACGCTGTTACCAAGTTTCACCCTTTCTTGTATGGCACAAAGTTTCAGTTAATCACTGACCATAAGCCGTTAATATCGTTATTTGGCCCCGCCTCTCAGATTCCGGATAGGGCGGCCCACAGACTACAGCGCTGGGCCTTGTTCCTCTCTAAGTACCATTATGACATTCATTTTCACCCTACGGGACAGCATGCCAACGCCGACGCTCTTTCCTGTCTTCCGGTGGGCCCGAATCCTGCGTTCGATCAAGACGAGATTATGTGTTATCATTTGGATGTGGCGTCCCGCCAAGCGGTTGATGACTTTCCAATCACTAGTTCTCGAGTCGCCAGGGAAACGGCAGCTGACCCGGTTCTCTGGCAAGTAGTTCGCCTCATTCAGCAGGGGTGGTCATCCCGCCCTCCGGACTGGGCCTCGAACCCTCTTCGTAATTATTTTCTTCTACGAGACCGCCTCTCGGTCTTGGAAGGAGTTCTCCTTCTGGCTACCGATGATACAGCTCCTCGCGTGGTTGTTCCTGCCAGTTTACGAAGGGAGGTCCTCACGTTATTACATGCAGGGCACTGGGGTGTTTCCCGTACTAAAACCTTGGCTTGCAGACATGTGTACTGGCCCAGTATTGACAGAGAAATTGAGCACTTGGTGGCCGCCTGTTCCCAGTCTGTGAGCCAACAGGCATCTCCCAGGGCAGCGTTCTCTTCATGGCCGCCGGCAACCCAAGCATGGGAACGTGTTCACATAGATTTTGTGGGCCCGTTTCTCAATGGCTTTTGGCTCATTGTCATTGATGCTTATTCCCGATTCCCATATGTGGTTCGCTGCTCCTCAACCACTTCAGAAGTTGCAATCCAGGCACTAGCAAAAATCTTTTCTGTGGAAGGTCTGCCAATCACCCTCGTCTCGGACAATCGACCGCAGTTTATTTCGCAGACCTTCCAGGATTTTTGTAGGCGCTTCAGTAATCGGCACGTTTGCTCTCCCCCCTTCCATCCGCACGAATTTCCTGCAGAGGAAGCATTGACGTTTTTCTTGACGGCATACCGGACCACACCAATGGGAGAATGCAGCCCCGCCGAGCTCCTCCATGGGCATCAACGTAGTACTCTGCTGCACCTCCTCCGGCCTGGTCCTCGCCGGCCTTCACAAAACGGAGTACCTGGCTTTCTACTGGGTACATCGGTCTGGGCCCATGGGTTTGGTCGCAATCCACGTTGGCTACCGGCGGTGGTCCTGCGCCAAAATGGCCGCCGGCTCTATACCTTGCAGGCGGGGGACCGGGTGGTACGTCGTCACCAAAATCAGCTACGTCCACATTCGGGCACCCACCCTCTGACCTCTAGGACACCGGCTTCCCCATTGCCGGCACCTGTGTTGGTTTCACAGGGGACATTACCTCCTCTCCCCACTGTGACTCTGCCGCACTGCGATTGTTCTCAGCCTTGGCAGCCTCCAGTAGCTCCAGCACCGGCATCGCCATCGTTCGAGATGCCCCAGCGAGGGCCAGCCCCCCTAGCAGGCCCGGTTTCTCAGGAGGCTGGTTCACCTGTGATCATCCCTTCCCCTTCGCCCCCACCACTGGGTCTTGCCCCTCCCGAGGTGGAGCAGGATCCAGAGTTCGACAGCTTGTCGCCCGTTCTGTCCCGGGCTCCGGTTGTGGGATGACGGGGGCCTCTTCGTGTGGGTCACTTCCAGCCATATTCGAAGGTTCCAGCTCGAGGGTTGGCAGATCCCCTCGACTCCGGCCATCCAATGGATGTGGAGGTCATCCTCCTGCCCGACGCTCCACCTTCCGACGCAGTGGATCACAGTGGCTTCACCCCCTGAAGGAGGAGGAGTGCAGTAGCTACCAGAAAGATCGTGGGAGGCGCACATTGGCACGGCGAGTCACGGACGGTAGTTGCCACAAGTAGAGTCCCATCCACCAGAGGGCACGCGAGAATTTGGATGCGACCTCTACTGGCATAACAACAACAACAACTCCAGCAGCACAGGCTGGGCCCAGTCAGTTCACATCGGGCATGCCTAGGACACAGTCCCGGTCTACGCTAAGTGAAGTGCGATGTAAACATGAACAGTGTTACTACAGAAATCACGGTCTATGTAGATGATATCCTAGTAGCAAGTGCAGAGTGGTTCAAGCACTGTAAGATTCTGAATAAAGTACTGAGAGCTATGTATAGGGGAGGTATGAAACTAAAATTAAGTAAATCTGAATTTGTAAAAAAGGAAATTTCATTTTTGGGTCACAGGATTAATGAGGAAGGTATACAACCTGATGCAGAAAAGCTTGCCGCTATTGCTGATTACCCACCCCCCAAAGAACAAGAAGGGTCTTAAAGCTGTGTTTGGCTTCTACTGAAAGTTCGTATAAGACCAGTCATTTAACTGTCTTTGCCTTGGTAATTTGTTGAAAAAGAATGTGGTGTTGAATTGGACAGAGGAGTGCGAAGAGGAATTTCAGAGTTTGAGAAAAGAATTAGTAAATAGTAAGATGTTAGGACATCCAAATTTTTCTCTGCTTTTCTGTATGAGTACTGATTCAAGTTTTGTGGTTTTGGGGTAGAAATTTACCAATTAGTACCTACTGAGAGGGGGGGCTGAACACAAAACTACTGGTTTTGTTAGTAGAACATTACAGCCATATGAAAAGAACTATTACATTTCAGAATTAGAGGCTTTGGCAATTATTTTTGGATTTCATAAGTTTGAGTACTGTTTGCTTGGACATAAGACCATAGTGTATATGGATCATAAGGCTTTGAGTTATCTTCAGAAGTAGAGGCTGAAACACACCAGGTTAACTAGGTGGGCTTTATATTTGCAACAATTTGATTTTGAGTTAAGATATGTAAAAGGAAAAGACAATATTGTGGCTGATGCATTATCTAGAATGCAAGCTGGGAAGAAGGATACTGACAGTAGTGAGAACCATGAAGAACAAGTAAGATTGTTTTATTTGCAGGGAGTGAAGGATGAGAAGCTTATTAGGAAAATTTGGAAGCACATGAGAAGGGAGCAGAATGAGGATCCAAATTTAAGGTTGTTTAAGCAGTATTACAATTCAGACAACATGCCAAATGTGAAGCAGTACTATACTATGCATAAAGGGTTTTTGTTTAGGAGGAAAAATTTGAATGATCAGGGCTGGAAGTTATGCTTTCCTGACCAACATGTCGATAAATTTATTGACTACTTACATGAGAGTTATGGACATTATGGGAGCAGGAAAATAGTAGCTAAGATACAGGAGACAGTAATATTTAAGCAAAAATTTGAAATGTGTGATAAATATCAGAGAGTAAAGACAACTGGTATGCCACCAAAAGGCTTCATGTATTCTGTTGTTCCTAGCAAACTTAAAGAGCTTATAGCAGTTGACCTTCTAGGGGCATTGCCTGCATCCAAAGGAGGTAGTAAATATATTTTTGTTATTATGGACACATTCTCAAAATATGTAAAACTGTATCGATTAAGAAGGCAAATACTCCTACTATAATTGAGAAGTTGACATAGGCAAATACTCCTACTATAATTGAGAAGTTGACATCTGATTACTTTTGCAATGGAGGGGTACCAAAATCACTTCTTTCTTACAATGGTCCGCAATTTGTTTCAGAGGGGTTTGAACACTGTATGGCTATACACAAGATAAAACACATAAAGATTTCTACCTATTTTCTGCAAGGTACCATGAGTGAAAGGGTTATGAAGGAGATTAATAGACTGTGCAGGACTTATTGTAGTAAGAAACACACAGCTTGGGCAGGTCATATTCGACATTTTGAAAATATTATCAAGAACTTATGGAACGAATCGACAGGAGATGCCCCACGAGAGCTTATGTTCAATGAGAGACCCAGCAACATCATAAGCAAAGAAGTGGATTTCCCTCAGGTAAGTGAAGTAGCACAGGATGAAACGATCAGTTTGGCTAAAGAGATGATAAAAAGAAAGCAGCAGGAAGGGAGAGAAGGCATGACAAAGGAGTGAATCTGACTAGTTTCAGAATAGGTGACCTTGTCCTCTTCAAAACCAAAGAAAAATCTATCAAAGTAAATGATAAGATAAAGAAGTTTTTGCACGTGTATCATGGTCCTTTCAGAGTGGTACGCATTTCACATGACAACTCTTATGAATTGGTTTACACAAAGACTAATAGGATTTTTGAATTAAAGAATATTATTGTCCTCAAATGCTATGTATCAACAATTTGATGTTTGAATATCGATCCATGGCAGCTTAAAACATTTCTAAGCTTAGGTACTATTGATTTTGCTAGGAGAATGGAGTGTGCATTGAACGAAAAGTAAGACCTACAAGCAAGTAGGGGGTTCAACATTCTGCATTGGATTCATTATGCGGCGACGATGGTTACCCCAGCTGTCTGTCTCACTTTTCATGTTTCCTTAGGCAGTCAGACTCTTCTTCTATCCTATCTGTAGTTTATAAGTGAATCAAAAAACATTCTATCTTCGACTTTCATGTGATTTTGTACAGCAGGATACTTTAGTATAAGAATATTTTGGAAAAGGTTTCTCCAGTGTTATGTATGTATATTATGTTGTGTTAGTGATGAGTAATGAAATCATAAGAGGATGGAAGAAAATGCAATATAAAAAGATAAGCAGTGGTATTTGGTAAAAATCTATGAGATACTCTGTTTATTCTGGTTTTGTGAAATATGATGAAAGTAAATTGGTGACATGGTTAAAGAATTTCTGTCAAACAAAGTGGTAAGGTAAACAGAAAATGAAAGGTGTTAGCCTATGTGGAGGAGAATGTGCAGATTATCTGAAAACTATAATTAACATCTGAAGTAATCAGCTCGTTGGTGCAGCAGCAGAGGCAATATTCAATTAAAAACCATTTCAGATACTAGGTCTTAATATTAATTGTGGTGTGATAGAAGTGTTTGTGTTCAGTGTAGTCAGTATATGAAGATACCTATCTACATATAGAAGTGTGTCATGGTACAGTCTCTTCTACCATTAAAGAAATAAAACTTTAAATATAGTTGCCTGGAGTAATGCGTGTGGAAAGAATAAGCAAGAGTTGTATGAATATTGACCTTCGACTAGAATCTTGAGCAATTTGATGGAATACAGTGATATAATAGATTTTCTATGTGATCATTTTGTCTGATCAATAATGAGAGTTAAGTTTGCATTAGCATAAGGATCTGTTACTGTGGAGTGTTTTTCAGTAGAATAAATTTTCTAGGGATAAGCAGAGCAGGTGTTTACTAGATAATGAAACAATAATGGAAAAACAAAATAATGAATAAAGTTAGGGTCTTAATGGTTAGGGGGCCTGTCTCTGCAGTAGGGATATTTTTTGAGAATACACTCCACTAGCTAACGAGGTAAGAAATGTAAGTAAAATAATGGGGCTAACAGACATGATTGAGTAATGAAAAAGATAACTGTATACAAACAAATGTGGTGTATCTATTCTGATGATCTATTTTTGAACTAGACAACAATGGGTACTGTGTATATTGTGCCATTCATGACACTGCAGTTGGAAATAGAGCTTAACAGAAAGAGAGACATTTTAGTGAGGTATATCTACAGGTTATCTGAAAACTTCTATTTGTGTTCAGAGGAATTACGAGCTTGAAGTGGTAATACTGGAACAAAGAAAAGTAATTTTGCTGATTAATTGATAACTGTGGTGCTAGAGCGATGTGAATATTCTGACAGGTCAACTATTAGGTAACATTTTGTGAGGATTTAATTTTCTGGCTGAATGAGAGTCATACTCAGAGTTGAGTGGGGAAGTAGGGCAATGGTTTGGTACAACTTCCATTCCCTTAATTTTGATTTGAGTAGTAATCAAGTTATGTGATGGTGACTATTCTTTTTTCATGATGTAATGATTAGTAAATATATACTACTGCACATCTTGAGTTTTTGCGAGAGGTTATGTAAATATTTTGGACATTAAGGTGATATGAGTCCATAAATGATGTGAATTTCAAACCAGGACTTCGCATTTTAGTGATTTTTCAAATGGGAAAGAAACTCAAATCTTGCAAGTTTAACCAGTTTGAGACAGAAATATGACCTAGAGTAATGTTTTGTAGTGTAATGTGTACTTGATTTTAAAATTTTTACTAGTCCTCACCCTTCATACTATAGTCAATTTTAGTGCTAATTCTTGTGATGTTATGAGAACTGTGTAATGTATCTATTTAGGCAGTAATGACTATCATTTGCCATTAGTGTGAAACATTTTTTCCTTACACTTACTTAGAAGTGAAAGTGAGTGTACTAAAGTAGAATATTTTGACTAATTTTTTCATGTACATCTACATCTACATCTACATTTATACTCCGCAAGCCACCCAACGGTGTGTGGCGGAGGGCACTTTACGTGCCACTGTCATTATCTCCCTTTCCTGTTCCAGTCGCGTATGGTTCGCGGGAAGAACGACTGTCTGAAAGCCTCTGTGCGCGCTCTAATCTCTCTAATTTTACATTCGTGATCTCCTCGGGAGGTATAAGTAGGGGGAAGCAATATATTCAATACCTCATTCAGAAACGCACCCTCTCGAAACCTGGCGAGCAAGCTACACCGCGATGCAGAGCTATCACGGTTAGCAAATAACCCTGTGACGAAACGCGCCGCTCTTCTTTGGATCTTCTCTATCTCCTCCGTCAACCCGATCTGGTACGGATCCCACACTGATGAGCAATACTCAAGTATAGGTCGAACGAGTGTTTTGTAAGCCACCTCCTTTGTTGATGGACTACATTTTCTAAGGACTCTCCCAATGAATCTCAACCTGGTACCCGCCTTACCAACAATTAATTTTATATGATCATTCCACTTCAAATCGTTCTGCACGCATACTCCCAGATATTTTACAGAAGTAACTGCTACCAGTGTTTGTTCCGCTATCATATAATCATACAATAAAGGATCCTTCTTTCTATGTATTCGCAATACATTACATTTGTCTATGTTAAGGGTCAGTTGCCACTCCCTGCACCAAGTGCCTATCCGCTGCAGATCTTCCTGCATTTCGCTACAATTTTCTAATGCTGCAACTTCTCTGTATACTACAGCATCATCCGCGAAAAGCCGCATGGAACTTCCGACACTATCTACTAGGTCATTTATATATATTGTGAAAAGCAATGGTCCCATAACACTCCCCTGTGGCACACCAGAGGTTACTTTAATGTCTGTAGACGTCTCTCCGTTGATAACAACATGCTGTGTTCTGTTTGCTAAAAACTCTTCAATCCAGCCACACAGCTAGTCTGATATTCCGTAGGCTCTTACGTTGTTTATCAGGCGACAGTGTGGAACTGTATCGAATGCCTTCCGGAAGTCAAGAAAAATAGCATCTACCTGGGAGCCTGTATCTAATATTTTCTGGGTCTCATGAACAATTAAAGCGAGTTGGGTTTCACATGATCGCTGTTTCCGGAATCCATGTTGATTCCTACATAGTAGATTCTGAGTTTCCAAAAACGACATGATACTCGAGCAAAACACATGTTCTAAAATTCTACAACAGATCAACGTCAGAGATATAGGTCTATAGTTTTGCGCATCTGCTCGACGACCCTTCTTGAAGACTGGGACTACCTGTGCTCTTTTCCAATCATTTGGAACCTTCTGTTCCTCTAGAGACTTGCGGTACACGGCTGTTAGAAGGGGGGCAAGTTCTTTCGCGTACTCTGTGTAGAATCGAATTGGTATCCCATCAGGTCCAGTGGACTTTCCTCTGTTGAGTGATTCCAGTTGCTTTTCTATTCCTTGGACACTTATTTCGATGTCAGCCATTTTTTCGTTGGTGCGAGGATTTAGAGAAGGAACTGCAGTGCGGTCTTCCTCTGTGAAACAGCTTTGGAAAAAGGTGTTTAGTATTTCACCTTTACGCTTGTCATCCTCTGTTTCAATGCCATCATCATCCCGGAGTGTCTGGACACGATGTTTCGAGCCACTTACTGATTTAACGTAAGACCAGAACTTCCTAGGATTTTCTGTCAAGTCGGTACCTAGTAGTTTACTTTCGAATTCACTGAACGCTTCACGCATAGCCCTCCTTATGCTAAATTTGACATCGTTTAGCTTCTGTTTGTCTTAGAGGTTTTGGCTGCGTTTAAACTTGGAGTGAAGCTCTCTTTGCTTTCGCAGTAGTTTCCTAACTTTGTTGTTGTACCACGGTGGGTTTTTCCCGTCCCTCACAGTTTTACTCAGCACATACCTGTCCAAAACGCATTTTACGATTGCCTTGAACTTTTTCCATAAACACTCAACATTGTCAGTGTCGGAACAGAAATTTTCGTTTTGATCTGTTAGGTAGTCTGAAATCTGCCTTCTATTACTCTTGCTAAACAGATAAACCTTCCTCCCTTTTTTTATATTCCTATTAACTTCCATATTCAGGGATGCTGCAACGGCCTTATGATCACTGATTCCCTGTTCTGCACTTACAGAGTCGAAAAGTTTGGGTCTGTTTGTTATCAGTAGGTCCAAGATGTTATCTCCACGAGTCGGTTCTCTGTTTAATTGCTCGAGGTAATTTTCGGATAGTGCACTCAGTATAATGTCACTCGATGCTCTGTCCCTACCACCCGTCCTAAACATCTGAGTGTCCCAGTCTATATCTGGTAAATTGAAATCTCCACCTAAGACCATAACATGCTGAGAAAATTTATGTGAAATGTATTCCAAATTTTCTCTCAGTTGTTCTGCCACTAATGCTGCTGAGTCGGGGGGTCGGTAAAAGGAGCCTATTATTAACCTAGCTCGGTTGTTGAGTGTAACCTCCACCCATAATAATTCACAGGAACTATCCACTTCTACTTCACTACAGGATAAACTACTACTAACAGCGACGAACACTCCACCACCGGTTGCATGCAATCTATCCTTTCTAAACACCGTCTGTGCCTTTGTAAAAATTTCGGCAGAATTTATCTCTGGCTTCAGCCAGCTTTCTGTACCTATAACGATTTCAGCTTCGGTGCTTTCTATCAGCGCTTGAAGTTCCGGTACTTTACCAACGCAGCTTCGACAGTTTACAATTACAATACCGATTGCTGCTTGGTCCCCGCATGTCCTGACTTTGCCCCGCACCCGTTGAGGCTGTTGCCCTTTCTGCACTTGCCCGAGGCCATCTAACCTAAAAAACCGCCCAGCCCACGCCACACAACCCCTGCTACCCGTGTAGCCGCTTGTTGCGCGTAGTGGACTCCTGACCTATCCAGCGGAACCCGAAACCCTGCCACCCTATGGCGCAAGTCGAGGAATCTGTGGCAGAGGAGAACCACCTCCAAGGAAACTGATAGCAGTCCTTTTCCGTACTAACTGCCGCTTGGACCTGTTGAAGGCAGGGACGACTTGGCGAGAAAATGTGTGTTAAAGCTCATTAAAAGAGTGAAAGTGCTTGTGCAAAATACTAAATACTGAAAAGGTGAAATTTTCTGTCTGAAAATGAACTGCAAGGTGCAGTGCAATTTAACTTTTTGCAACCCATGATCACTTATTTCTTGTAGCAAGACAGGACTTGTATAAAGTGATACATATCTTTGAATTTGATCTTTGTTTATCCAAGAATGACACCACACGTGATGAAGATGCCTAATTTTATTATAAATATAATTTGTGGATATTTTATGCCACTGTACAATACACTATATGTAAATATTTTGTATGGGGATTTTCAATGGCCAGTTCACATAAGTAGAAATTTGAAAAATATATGTACTGTAGTTTTTGACAAGATTTCTTATGTAATATTTTTTTGTGTGTACATGTGTAGATAGTTAAATCCACTTCCTGGGCTCACTTGTTGTAACTGAATTGTCCAGTTAGCTACTTGCAATATCTATCTGGTCAACCCAATTTGGGGGGGGGGGGGGGGGGGGTTAATGTGATGCAGCAAGCTGGGATCTTTTTACTTCCTCTCTTTTTTTGCCATCTGCCTCCCTAAATTCATTTGTTCAGTTTTTGACTAATTACCATTAACATGTATGAGTATAATCTGCATTTTCATAATAGAGAAAGGTTGGCCCTCAGTTGTAAGGAATATACCACCAGATCTAATTTTGTGGTTAGTTTTGTGTATGTACTCAATTTCCTAATTCATTTTGATCATTCTTAGATAATACTTTTGTTACAGGGTGAAATCAGTAATTGTTTTGTGACCTAAATTCTATTTTTTACTTATAAACAAATATAAATTTTGTACTAATTATAAACTTTTGGAAGAAAAACTACTAGGAGTCTTTAAGTGTTTATTTGGCTCCATTTGAAAACATATTAGAAAAGCCAGCCCTTAAGTAATTCCAAAATAATTCCCAGATTTGTCAAAAACATTGTTTGCATAACTAATCTGTTAATTTCATTATTTAAACAAATAATTCACCCTAATCTTTGTGGTAGAAGGAACCGCTCAAAAGAAGGTATTTTGCAATGTATTCAGTTAATTGAATGAGTTATGTTTTAATTGTAATTTCTGTAAATTAAACATCAAACAATGTATAGTTTCAGTACCTATTACTGTGAGGATATATAAAGGCCCAATTTTTGGTCCTGAGATAGCCGATTTTCAGATGAGAAAGCAGTACTGGTTAGATCAACAACAATGCATCAACTTAACCATGAAATAAATGTAACACAAATAGGACGAGTGTTAAAATAATGACAGTGTCCTTAAGTAGTGTCTGTTCAATGGTGTCACATGTATCGTATTATTCTGCAGGATCTGTGTGGTTAGGTTTTTGCTGCTCACAGATGTTCAATGGTAAACTACTGTAGCAGTATGCTGACATTTGCCTGCAAACCATTAATGAGGCTTATCAAAAGTTAACGAATAATTAACTGGCCATATTAACTGTGTAATACTGGGGGGCGGCGAGGGGGGGGGGGGGAGGGGGGGGGGTTGTGAACAGTAAACGTAAATAACTGTGAAATGCAACTCTCGGCCACAACATTTACAGTAGTCAGTGTTGAACTTCCACCCCCCCCCCCCCCCCCTCTTTTTCAGCCAGTATAACAACACATTACGTTGACACCTAAGACTATCAGCGAAGAAATAAAGTAGGCGATCATCACACCTTGTCAATTGTGGCTTCCATGTCATGTTCTTCAACTCTTGTAGCTGCATTTGGTTTCTGTACAAGTTGTAAATAAATTTCTGATCTTTGTGTTCTATACCTTCTGCCTTCATAATTTCATAGAGTGTAGTATTGTCCACATCGTCAAAAGCTTTCTCTAAATCTACAAATGCTTTAAACATAGATTTGCCTTTCTTCAACCTATCTTCTAAGATAAGTTATTGGGCAGTATTGCCTCAAGTGTTCCTTTATCTATACAGAATACAAACTGATATTCCCTAAGGCTGGCCTCTTCCAGTTCTGTCACTCTTCTGTAAATAATAATTCATGTAAATATTTTGGAAGCGTGGCTTATTAAACTGATGGTTGGAAGTATTCAAATCTGTCACCAGCTGCCTTCATAACTGTAATTGTTTACATTCTTCCTGAAGTCTGGGGGTATTTTGCTGTCCCGTATATCTTGCATACCAGGTGGAATAGTTTTGTCAACACTGGCTCCCCCAATAATCCTGATAATTCTGGGGAACGTTGTCTACTTCAAGGGCCTTGTTTTGACTTAGGTCTTTCAGTGCTCTGTCAAATTCTTCTCACAGCATCATATCCTTCAGCTCATCTTATCTACTTCCTCTTTTGTTTTTATAATATTGTTCTCAAGTTTGGTCCCTTATACACATCTCTTTATTTTTTCCACCATCCAGACTTCCACTCTTTGCTCACTATTGGCTTGCCATCTGAGCTTTTGATATTCATACTGTTGCTTCTCTTTTCTCCAAAGGTCTCTCTAATTTTTCTATAGATGGCATCTATCTTTTGACTAGTTATGCTTTCTTCTACAGCCTTGCATTTGTTCTCTAGCCATTCCAGCTTACACATTTTGCACTTTCTATACTCTCATGTTTTAGATGTTGATAGTACCTATTACCTGTTTCATTCACTGCAGTTTTATGTTTTCTCCTTCCATCAATTAAATTCAATATCTCATTTGTTATGCTTGTCTGCTGAGCTTCGTCGTTTCCCTGTTTCATCCTCTGCAGCCTTCACTACTTAATCTCTCTTCTAAACTCAGATTTCTCTAGGTTAACAATTACTCTGAAATGCAAAAGTGCGTGTGATACCTATTCTGTTATCTCCAATTGCTCCTCCCATGTAGCTGTAACTAATAAAAAATCATCTACATAGAGTGTCACTTTGTCCAGCAGTTCTGGTCCTAATACTGTGTCCAGTGTTGCAATAAAGGCTCCAGCACTAACATTTAGGCCAGGATCATTCAAACTGTGCCCCTGGGGTGCTAGTGCCCGTGATCGTCCGAGGCTAGTGACCTGGGTGAATTTGTATGTTGTTGTAGTGGCTGAGCTGTGTCGCTTAGCTGACCATGTGGCCTGCCCGCCATGCCTCGCCATGCCGCTGTATGTACTCTTTGTATGGAAGACAGACCACCACACCAACAGCGGTTAAAAGCATTGATAGTCAAAAGCACTGATACAACACAAAGCTCTTAGTCAACAGATGTAAGACTACTGAGGATCGAGATGGATGGTCAACAGCAGCAGACAAAAAAGAGAGGGTGCGGCGCGTCAGCATTATTTAACGTGAGTGGGAAGTTACAGTCTTTTGTACTGCTGTCGAAAAACATGCCAAATGTTTAGTATGTCATCGGAACCTCATGTATTTAAAAAAGTACTCAATTGAATGGCACTTTAATACCTCTCACAAAGATCAGTTCGAAAATTTGTCGCAAGAGGAACGCCAGTCAAAGTGTAGGGAAGCAGCCTACACACGCCATATAAAATTCATATGCTTTCCGTTGTGTGCCAGCCTAGTCCGATGCAACTAGCTATGATGTTATGAATGTTGCACAATACCTTAAAAGTAAAGTAAGTAACCTGAAAAGTTAATAGCATGTCTGGAGTGATGCTAAAATAATAATGCGTTAAGGTTCAGTTTAGTAACTTTAACATTTTTAGAAATTTGGACGTTCTACGTAAAAATCATCAGTGCAACAGGAAGGAGCTAAAAACTTCAAAATTTATATTCGGATTCCTTGTTCATTGTAATTTAATGGAAACACCATGCTGGGTCTCACAAAGTAATATTTTGGTTGAAATTCATGATTTTCTGTTTTTGTGTCCTAAAAGTACGGAAGCAAGATAGATTAAGTAATCATCATCATCATCATCATCATTTAAGACTGATTATGCCTTTCAGCATTCAGTCTGGAGCATAGCCCCCCTTATACAATTCCTCCATGATCCCCTATTCAGTGCTAACATTGGTGCCTCCTCTGATGTTAAACCTATTACTTCAAAATCATTCTTAACCGAATCCAGGAACCTTCTCCTCGGTCTGCCCCGACTCCTCCTACCCTCTACTGCTGAATCCATGAGTCTCTTGGGTAACCTTACTTCTCCCATGCATGTAACATGACCCCACCATCTAAGCCTGTTTGCCCTGACTGCTACATCTATAGAGTTCATTCCCAGTTTTTCTTTGATTTCCTCATTGTGGACACCCTCCTGCCATTGTTCCCATCTACTAGTACCTGCAATCATCCTAGCTACTTTCATATCCGTAACCTCAACCTTGTTGATAAGGTAACCTGAATCCACCCAGCTTTCACTCCCATACAACAAAGTTGGTCGAAAGATTGAACGGTGCACAGATAACTTAGTCTTGGTACTGACTTCCTTCTTGCAGAAGAGAGTAGATCGTAGCTGAGCGCTCACTGCATAGATTAAGTAAGTGATTAGATAAAGCTAGGATGTTTAGGTTTAGGTGGAATGGAGATACACTATAATAACAAAGATGTGAGAAGTTTCAAAAAGGTAGCTATAAAACTATAGCTGTAGCGTCTTTCCAAAGGGTAAGTTCAGAGCTCATCTATTGCGTGCAGTACAACTAAAATAATTCTCTCGCCAAAAGTATTTAACCTAGACACATTAGAATTTTATTATAGATACTTATCTGTGTGCTGATAGCACAATTAAATTGAGAGCTTCATTGGCCTTCAGCGAATGAAGCAATTAATTATTTAGTAACTCGAAGTGGTGTTCTACTAGCCCGAGCGGCTGGTCAAGAAGGCAGATGTTGTCAGCTGCGCTTTTCGCAGTCCGCACCACCTCTATATAAATAAGAGTGTGCAAGCTAGAGTAAGGCCCCAGTTCTCTTCTAGATTCGTATCAGCGTGCACTCCATGTCAGAAGCCGCATCACGTTTGTGCAATTGCCAGGAACAGTCTTGTATGCCGTATTATGTAACTCGAGATGCACTTAACAATGAGTTCACATTGGGGTAAAGTGTTAATAGTGGAACAACTCCAGTGATTTAGTCTCAATTTGCGTATGTTGCACTTTCACGTGTCACAGCAGGACAGACTTTCTACCATTACCAGCATGGTGTTTGATGAGTATTAACATCAAATTTTGGTGAGCATTCACTTTGAACATTTACATTGATAACGATTATTGAACAGTTTCATTATCTAGGGATAATAGGATCCATGCAATAGACTCTGAACAGCTCTGATAGTACAATAGCTGATATGGGTAATTATTTGTCTGGAATTTTATGCTTTGTTTTCAGAATATAGTGAAAATTGTTATAGTAAACTGCATTTTCTATGAATCCTAGACATCATCCTACATCCACAGAGTAATGAACTTCAATAATCAATAACTTTTTCTCCATCAGAGGGGGCACAGTGAACTTTAATTACAGGCATCACGTTTTTGCTAATCACTTTCTGGTTGCCAACATTGTAGTTAGAGAGCCTGTGTTGAGAACAGCATACAATAATAGAAAATATAATTCTAATTTTCCACCCACCGCCCCACAAAAGCTTGAAGAACTGAAAGAAAATTCCAAGCAGCATTACAGTGAAGTAAGTGTTTCCTATCTTATGACTCTTTATTATTTATACAGATGATAAATAAAACTATGTTCTGTAATTTTTTCTATCACTTAGCAATGTGCCAGTTATCGAATATCAGATTGTCAGTAACAAGGAACATTTCTTTTCGGTTAATTTTTATATTTGGGTTGCATTAAATCACGTTGCACAGACACAAGAAAAAGTTGCAGGTGTGTTATTTTTTTTGGACAACTTCTCGGGTATTCAGCCAGGTAGCATCGTCCAAAAGGCACACTATTTTGGCAAGTCGACTTCTTGCCGTCTGCAGGCATTCTTGGAGTCAATTTGATCTCTGATGGATGCCGACTTTATATAATCTCCACCCCTTTCCCACAGCCTCTGTCTTTGTGCTTCCGAGCGGTCTGTGCTCGGTGTGTGTGTGTGTGTGGGGGGGGGGGGGCACTGGGGGGGGGGGAGGGTGGCGCATGGGCGGGGGGGGGGGGGGGGGGGGGCGCAGCGCCCTGCGACACGACAGATCATTGGCCGCAGTCCTTCCGTGGCTATGGTCGCTTGCAGAACTCTGCCATTGTGGTGACAATGCTTCTTCTTCTTCAGATGTCCTGATGACAGGAGCAGATTGCCCTGTAGACTGTCTTGTTCTAATCATACTCAAAGCTGGATCCCAGGCTTTGCGTAACTTGAAACAGCTGTCTTTATTTATTAGTTCATCATGCAGACAGATCTCCACTGCCTCTTTGAGGATACAATCCCAGAAGGTGTTCAATTGCTGTAACACCTTTGTGCCATCATAGTTCTTATCATGTCCATGTCAGATACTGTGCATTGTCTCTGTGGCATTTATGTTCACTATATCTCTTCTGTACTGTCTGGATGGTCTGGCCTATATACATTTTCCCCCACTGGCAAGGGATGCTGTAAACTCCCGGTTTCCAGAGTCCTAAGTCATCCTTGGGTGATCCTAATAATGTTTTCGTTTTGGATGGAGGGCAAAACACGCACTTGACGTTGTATTTTCTGAGTATTCTGCGAATCTTTGCTGATGTGTTCTCGACATATGGTATAATCACCGTTGCAACCGATTTGGCTGCTGTCTCGGCTTCTTCGGTCTTAAGGCGCATTTTATCTGCTGGTTGTTGTAACCATTCATGTGGAACATGGCTTGAAAGTCCTGCAATTCAGCTGCTAGGCTGTCACAGTCTGAGATTTCGTGTGCTCTGTGCACCAGTGTGCTCATAACACTGTCTCGCTGTGAAGGAGCATGATAGCTGGAGGCTTGCAGGTACAAATCCGTATGTGTTGGCTTACAGTAGACACTGTGTCCTAGTGTGCCATCTGGGCACATCTAGAAATGGAAGCTGGTTGTTTTCTTCTACCTTCATCGTGAACGTGATACCTGAGAAATTTTCAGGATTTCTGTATGCCGGGAAAACCTCAGACCACTTGAGTTATTTTTTGCCACTTTCTGCAAAGGCATCATAAATACTCTCTTGGACACCAAAGTGTCATTAAGAGTCATTCTTTATTTTTGTGTATTTGTGTTTTGATGGATGGGAAAACATATGTTGTATTTTATCTACATTTTCAATTAATTGAAATGCAAATATTTCATTAGATAAAAATTTATTTTGTGACCACATTTTGCTGTCCTTGCTAGTGTCTACGACCACTTTTGAGAGGAACTGCAGGGAAAACATGCCTAAAACCAATCTTTTTGGTGTAACATATCATTTTGAATATCATGACGAGTTACCCAACATGTACATACTGGGTTAGTGATGATCCTGATAGTTGAAAATACTTTTATTTGATAATGAGTTTCAAACCATGTACTGTTTGGTGGTTTATTACTATTTGTCCATTTTTATGGCTTGGATGGATGTCACGTGTCTTCAAGATGGGATGATAATGGTGGCATTGTGGTAGCTGGCGGGACAGTTATTCCACACAGCCATGTGCCTGTTCAGAGAAGCAAGGTTCACCATGGAATGGTGCATACTGTGACAATTGAAGTGTTGTCACAGAGGACAAAGAAAGCCTAGTTGTTAGACAGCTCAGAGCTACAATTCATGAATGTCATACATATTTGATGCAATGTCAGATGAATATATGTTTATGCATCGTATGTAATGAGCTACCACACACAACTTATTCTAACTGGAGGACTGACATAATTGTACTTTAGAAGTGTTTTCAATCTTTAGTAGAAAGCTGAAAGAGTTTTCAGAGTTCTAGCATAGATACAGTGAAGAAGTCCACATTAAGACTAAATACACAGTTTGTCAGAATGTTGAATTAAGAAACACAAGTTCGGAATTCGAGAGAGAGAGGGGGAAAAAAACCAGAAACTTGATTAACTGTGTTAGATACCAAGCTAAATCCAAATAAAACTGAATTAGTGGGACAATTAAAATCTCAAAGTGATGAATTAAACACTATGAATACAAGAATAAAAGTTCAGGGTGACTAGGTAAAATCCAAATTTAATACTAAATTAGGAAGCAGTAATCCAAATGTAGTAGGACAATTAAAGACTCAAGGAGATTAATTAAGCATTAAGTTAAAAGTTGCAGGTGAAAAATTTGATGACCACCGAAGGAACTCATGCAAAAATAGTTAGAAATAAACAATAAGATATCCAAACAACAATCTGCTATTTCACCTTTAGCAGAAGAGTTACATTTAAAGGTGATTAACCAGAATTACTTAGTAAGAGTGAAGATAATGAGCAGTTTAGACAGGTAAATACAGATGTAAATCAAATTAAAGATTTCACTGAACAGGAATTTATGGGAGTGCATAAGCAAATCTCAGACATCATGCTCCAATTAAATGTCCAGAGTAGAAAAAAGATTCAGATTTAACTGCAATATTAGGTTCTACTCTAGTGGCTTTGTCTAATTGTGATAGTGATTTAATTAAGCAAAAGAAACAGGAAAAGATTGAATCATCTGCCAATCCACATCATTCTACATTTGAGATCAAAAGGGCTGCAGGTGAACTGAAAAATCTGTGGAATGAACTAACAAAACTGAAGGAGGAGTTAAACAGAAAGTGGGCTGCCTGCAGAATTAATACGGGAATGGCATCTCGGAAGAGGGAAGTGGAATGAACCTGGCCAAACAATTTCCTTGATTTAAATCTGAAGCAGACGTTCACTCCACTTATGTTTTAAGAGTATTTTCTAAATCTTCACCCAAGTGTTTAGATGTTTCCAAGAAAACTGACTTTGTCCTGAGTAATTTGGAAGAGGTCACAGCTGAATGGGGAACTGCTCATTTGGAAGAAATTTTTTCCCAAAATAATTTTCAAGATAAGCTTAAAAGGAAATATTGATCATCTAGTATGCAAGAGAAATTAACACTCACATTACTGAATCATAGGTATTAAAATAGCAGCTGTGGTAGCTATAAAAATATATTGAAGAACACCTGCCAAGGCCCAAATACTTAGACATTTCTACAAAGAAGATCTGTGTTATTGAGTTCAAGTAGCACTCCTGGTTGAGGGCATGTTGTTGTTGTTGTGGTCTTCATTCCTGAAACTGGTTTGATGCAGCTCTCCATGCTACTCTATCCTGTGCAAGCTTCTTCATCTCCAAGTAACTACTGCAACCTATATCTTTCTGAATCTGCTTAGTATATTCATCTCTTGGTCTCCCTCTACGATTTTTACCCTCCACGCTGTCCTCCAATACTAAAGTGGTGATCCCTTGTTGCCTCAGAACATGTCCTACCAACTGATCCCTTCTTCTAGTCAAGTTGTGCCACAAACTCCTCTTCTCCCCAATTCTGTTCAATAGCTCCTCATTAGTTATGTGATCTACCCATCTAATCTTCAGCATTCTTCTGTAGCACCACATTTCGAAAGCTTCTATTCTCTTCTTGTCTAAACTATTTATCGTCCATGTTTCACTTCCATACATGGCTACACTCCATACAAATATTTTCAGAAACGACTTACTGGCACTTAAATCTATACTCGATGTTAACAAATTTCTCTTCTTCAGAAACACTTTGCTTGCCATTGCCAGTCTACATTTTATATCCTCTCTACTTTGACCATCATGAGTTATTTTGCTCCCCAAATAGCAAAACTCCTTTAATACTTTAAGTGTCTCATTTCCTAATCTAATTCCCTCAGCATCACCTTACTTAATTTGGCTACATTCCATTATCCTCATTTTGCTTTTGTTGATGTTCATCTTATATCCTCCTTTCAGGATACTGTCCATTCCGTTCAGCTGCCTTCCAAGCCCTTTGCTGTCTCTGACAGAATTACAGTGTCATCGGCAAATCTCAAACTTTTTATACCTTCTCCATGGATTTTAATACTAACCCCGAACTTATCTTTTGTTTCCTTTACTGCTTGCTCAATATACAGATTGAATAACATCAGGGAGAGGCTACAACCCTGTCTCACTCCATTCCCAACCACTACTTCCCTTTCATGTCCCTCGACTCTTATAACTGCCATCTAGTTTCTGTACAAATTGTAAATAGACTTTCGCTCCCTGTATTTTACCCCTGCCACCTTCAGAATTTGGAAGAGAGTGTTCCAGTCAACATTGTCAAAAGCTTTCTCTAAGTTTACAAATGCTAGAAACGTAGGTTTGCCTTTCCTTAATCTATTTTATAAGATAATTTGCAGGGTCAGTACTGCTTCACATGTTCCAATATTTCTACGGAATCCAAACTGATCTTTCCCAAGGTCAGCTTCTACCAGTTTTTCCATTCGTCTGTAAAGAATTTGCATTAGTATTTTGCAGCGGTGACTTATTAAACTGAGTGTTTGGTAATTTTTACATCTGTCAACACCTGCTTTCTTTGGGATTGGAATTATGATATTCTTCTTGAAGTCTGAGGGTATTTCGCCCATCTCATACATCTTGCTCACCAGATGGTAGAGTTTTGTCAGGACTGGCTCTCCCAGGGCTGTCAGTAATTCTAATGGAATGTTGTGTAGTCCCGTGGCCTTGTTTCGACTCAGGTCTTTCAGTGCTCTGTCAGACTCTTCACACAGTATCACATCTCCCATTTCATCTTCATCTACATTCTCTTCCATTTCCATAATATTGCCCTGAAGTACATCGCCCTTGTATAGACCCTCTATATGCTCCTTCCACCTTTCTGCTTTCCCTTCTTTGCTTGAGGGCATAGATTGTTTGGGTGATGGCTACATCTGAAAAAAGACTTTTACAAGTTAATGACTAATGCAATTTTTGGGAAAACAATGCAGAAAATTAGAAACCATCTCAATATATACTTAGTCAGTTCATGAGATGGTCACTGTAGTGGAAGAGAACTGATCACCTGGCGAAATTTTAAATGGGTCAAAATCTTATCTAAACTCCACATGTACCAAGTTAACTATGAATTTACAAAAACTCATTTTGAAGATCCAGAATTAGTTCATATGGACACATACAGCTTTATCTTATTGGTGAAGGGTTGTAATCCTTATTATAATGGGCCTCTTCAATGCAACATATTCAGTGACTTGTCCTCACCAGATGTTAGTTGCTATTCGGAAATGAGTTGCATTGTAGGGCATATCCACATGTGGAAATATGAAGTTTTACTTAAATGATTATCTCGGTTTTGGCTTTGTTGTCTTCTTTGTGGGCATATTAATGTCTGCAAGTTTTCTTCTAGTGTAGAGAACATTAGCTGATGAAAGGATTGTGGAAATCAGGTAATTCTCAAAATACTAAATGAAATAAAATATCTGAACTTTTAAAAATTTGTATTCTGCAGCATTTCACGTATTATGATGGCACAGTTTAAACAGACAAAATAAAAAATAAATCTGCTTTCTGCAGCCTCACAAAATGACTCAAATTCCTTTTACAACCCCTTCTTGCAGGGTCTCCACACAATGAAGAAGAACAGAGATACTATGGGAATGTGATGGGTGTAGAGGTATACTGAACAAACTGTCCCACAAATATCTGCACATAAATATATATATATGTCCACAGTAGTCGTACACATGTACACAGCAAGAGACACAGAAGCAGACTGGTAGAATAACAAGGCGGCTCAAATGTCCAATCTCAAAGATCATGCTGTTCATGGTTGATATGACCTACCGACCCTGGTCAGTGGTGATGGTGGTTGGACAACTGAACCTAGCAATCCATGAGTAGATGAAACCTTTGGCCACGGTCTCGGCCGTGATGTCAGGTAAAGGAACTGCTTCTACCCAGTGGGACATGTGGTCGATTGTGTATAGTATGTATCTGTGGCCCTCCGATGGTGGAAGAGGACCAATAAGATTGATATGTACATGGCAAAATCATTCTGGGGAAATGTTGAACCTGCCCAGTGATGGGATGGTTTGGTGGCTGATTTTGTTGCGTTGACAGGGGATGCGGCTGCGGCTGCATGACCAGGTCTGACTGTCACGTTTTATATTTTATAAAAAAAAAAAACGCTCGGAGACAAGCCATGTAGTGGCGTGGACGCCAGGGTGAGTGAGGTTATGCAGCGATGCAGCACGTCAAAGGCCTACTGGCGCAGGGGGAGGGGGGAGGGGGGGTAAGGTACCAGTAGAAGAGTCGCACCACACCTCATCCACAGTACCAGGGAATTTAGCTTTGGTAAACACAAGGGATGTTGGAGGGTCCATGAGGAGAGCTTGAGATTCCTTGTCGAAGGTTAGGGCAGCCAGGTTGGATAAGTCTATGATGCATGAAATAGTATTGATTCGCAAGAAAAAATCTGTGGTGATGTTGTCTGTGCCTTTGATGTAGGGAACGTTGGCTTTGAATTGGGAGACTAGATCGAAGTGTCAGAAACACTGAGGGGGTGGGTCCTCGGGGAGGTGCAGAAAGTGTCTGCGACTGGTTTGTGATCTGTGAGGATGAAGAACGAGCAACCCTCCACATTGGGGCGGAAGTGTTTGACGGCCTCATAGACCACAAGGAGTTCTCTATTGAAAGTGGAGTATTTCTTCTGAGCTGTTGATAGTTTTTTAGAGAAGAAATGAAGAGGGGAAACCGTGTCTGCCTTGTGTTGCTGCAGTACCACTCCCACCACAATATTACTGGCGTCCGCAGTGACTCAGCTGAGGGGTCAGGGTGGGTGAGCATCATGGCATGAGCTAAAGAAGTCTCCAGCATAGGTGCAGTCCAGCGAATGGGTTTGAGTCCTGAAGTTTGTTTACCCGACAGCGAGTCTGTCAGTGGGGCCTGCATGTCAGCGGAAGAGGGCAGGTGATGGCAGTAGTCGGAGTTTTTTGTAAGTAGCAGGGGGCGTCATTGACGTGATGGCCTTAACACGAGATTTGTGAGGCTGTATTCCATCGGTGGAGATGGTGTGACCCAAGAAAGTGACAGAAGGCTGGTGAAATTGGAATTTGTCTTTGTTGACCTTGACGCTGTTGGGGTTCAAAGTCTGGAGGACCGTGGATAAATGATTTTTATGTTCCTCAGCTGACTTGCTGAAAATGAGTATGTCATCCAGATATGCAAAGCAAAACTCGAACTGTCGTAAGATGGATTCAATGAATCACTGCCGCTTTTGCACCATGTTTTTCAGGCCGAATGGCATGAAGTTGTATTGGAGCAAACCAAGTGGCGTGATAATAGCTGTTTTAGGGGTGTCTTCCGGTGCTACGGGAATATGGTGGTAGGCACGTTTAGTCAATAACAGCGAAGATTGTAGCGCCCGATGACATATGAGTGAAATCATATATGTTAGGCACAGGGTAATTGTCCATGACAGTATGAGCGTTTAGACGTCTGTAATCACTGCACACTCAGAAAGAACCGTCGTGTTTGAGGGCGAGGTGAATCGGTGAAGACCAGTTGCTGTCTGATGGTTGCAGGATACCTGCTTCCAAAAGTTCATTAATTTGCTGCCGGGCTGCATGCAACTTAATAGGGTTGAGGCGTCTAACCTTGTGCCTAATAGGAGGGCTGGCACTGGTAACTATCTTGTGCATCATTCCATCAGTGACGGAAGAAACTGAGAACTGCACACAAGACTGATCATTGTTCTGACATGAAGTTTTGGACGAGCAGGGCAAGATGAGGCATAGCCATTAGCATGAATGGGAAAGGGCATTCTGAAAGTCAGAGGCCTAGTATGTGAGCACGGCGTGTACTAGTGTAGAGAGGGCAACTGCGCACATAGTGTGGAGTGGGTCAGAACATGTGGTGAGTGCCTGCTGTCGACCAAGCACTTGATAACCGGTGCAGGCAAGAGCGGTGTTGGCGTCACGTGTGGAACAGCGATGACCGCTGAGTCACATGGCTGGCACACGAGAGAGGGGGAATATTTATCAACATACAGGGTGGCTGCTTGCACGGCGCACGTGGTTGTGTCGCATGCGCGTCTGTCATTAGGAGCACTGTTTGAAACACAAGGCACTGAACGTGGCGAGCGCATTGGGGTGCGGAGTCTACTGGATGCGTATTGTCACACGCAATTAATGTGTTTGGACTAACCTGACGAGTGTCCGAGCTGGTGTTGGCCAGAGAAGCTTGATTAGGTGGCAGAACTGTGGACTGCAGTTTCAGCAGCGAGTTACAAGCTGTGATGAGCTGAGCTCGTTATAGGTGTATGCAATGTGTTGTTTCAGGTCGTCATTGTCCCAGCGGAGTTGTGCCACCGAGTCATATTCTGACAGTAGATTAGTTACACAGGTCACAATGTCACCCATGAGGGTGGAGCACTCTCGTACTAACTCACACGTATTGAGAGAAGCACAGCAGGGAACATAAGTGCAGGAGCACAGTATCTGAGTGTTAGTGGGATGGGTAGCACTGAGCCCTGAACTACATTCAGAGAGAGTTTATATGGGACAAAAAAATCCATACCAAGAATTGGTTCATCAATGTCAGCAATGTAGAAAGTCTGTGGAAAACACAGAGAATGAGATAGGTGCACCATAACTTTGACAGAATCCTGAGGTTTGTAATGTTGATGCATTGGCAGCTCATAGAAGTGACCTCATCAGCGAAAAGATGGGGGGAGCCATTGATGTAGGTATGATAGACACGTCAGCACCAGTGTCGACTAGGAAAGTGAGCCATGACAAAATGTCAGTCATGTGCAAATGACCATTCAGCAGGGTGGATGAGTGGACGGAGTGCAATGTATGAGGATGCCATTGAGGTTCCCCACAGGACTCAGTGTCTTTTAGGTCCTGCGGTCAGCGTTTAGGTGCTGGCAAGGTAACCAGCGAGTGAGCAGATGCTGCCAGGCGATGTAGAAGGCGTGGAGGTGGGGCAAGCCTGCCTCTGCCAGCAGACAGCCAGTAAGTGGGAGCAGTTGTGCCAACTAGCAGTGATGGGTGAGCTGGGTGGCATTGTTGTAGCAATGAATACAGTTGGTCTGCGATGCGGAGATGAGAGCTGATTTACTCGAAGGAGTGCAGTAGCAGGTGGATTTGTAGGTCAGTGGGCAGATTGGCAGACCACACTGCCCACAGAATGACATCCGGCATGGTATGCTCACTCACAAGTAAACAAAGGTGGCGCCAGAGTTGTGATGGGTTTCCGTCCCCCAGATGTTCCTTGTACAAGATCTTGATGATTAGTTCATGTGGTGAGCAGGTGAGTCATTCAATGATCATCTTCTTTGCAAACTCATATTTCAGTGGAGGCGATGGTGAGAGGAGTAGATCGCAAGTTAAGTCTGAATGATTATGGAGGTGTGTGACGAGACACAGGAATTTAGAGTTGTCGGTATTGTCCTTGTATAAAGGTGGCAGCTTCGGCAGATGACTTGGAGTTGGGGACAAAGGCGGCTTCGGTGTCTCTTGAAAAACCACCTGGTCCGTGACGAAGAGGCTATACAGCAGGCTGGCGTGGCAGGCATGGGTGTGTTTCTGGCGAAAACATCCACCATAGCAACCACAGGTTGCACTGTCCTTGATGTGTCACAAAAACACCACACAGCTGACAAAGTCAGTACCGTGGGAATGGGCAGTTGAACAGTAGACGTTGGGGTCCTGTAAACTGGGCCATAGGCTACAGGCACTGATTTGAATTGACTCACCTCAGAAATAACGCAGAAGCCCAGCGCGGCAGACACAGTCAGTGCTATGGGAGAGGTGAGTGCCTGAGTGGCCGGAACCGGGGCCCCCTGCAAGCGTGGGGTGAGGGGGTGGGGAGTGGGGAGGGGGGGTCAGGAGGGGGTGGGTTGGTAACTCGTATGACAAAAGTTAGAGTTCTCTGCGCACGTTGAAGACATGCCCCCTGAGGTCAGACTATAAATAACGGGTGAACTTGCGGTAAGTCACTTTGGTGTGGTAGTAAGATGCCATTGGAAGGCAAAACACCGAATGATGAACTCGAACCAATGTAGTCAAAAACTTGAGTGACCTGTCTGGGGGGTGAGTATGGAGAATTGTTCGCACTAAAATGTCCTATATTAGTCTACAAATGAGGTAAAACCAGATCAGGTTACGGTTGATAGTGGCTGGGTGTGTTTTGCGGTAATGGTGTCGTTGCACACGGCACCACAGTAACTGTCATTGTGGCCTGTTGAGAATTGCAGTACCTGTGTGAATGTAGATCGCTTTGAATATTATGTGATTGGTCAGTAGGTAAACAGTTCTGAATATTGTTCACTCCAAACTTCACACGTTGGCGAGCACAGTCCGGCGACATGAAACCCGAGTCCATTGTTTGTGTTAGCGGTGTAGCGCTCGCCATTGAAGAGCGATAAAGTTTGAGGTTAATGTGGCTGGAGATCACTAATCGCTGTGAATTAATGTAGAACCGATCATTGGCGGAGGAATGAAGAGATCCCTCGATCGTTGTTGAGCTTCCAAATCTTTGAACAAAGTTTTGGGTGAGTTGTCCATGGTGGCGTGCACATAACCTGTTGATGCTACAACACCCGGCACAGTGGTCGCAGAAGACATGCAAACTTTGGGGTCACCAGTATGGGAATGTGGTGGGTGTAGAGGTATACTGAACAAACTGTCCAACAAATATCTGCACATAAAAATATATATTTCCGCAGCAGTTGTACACATGTAAACAGCAAGAGACATGAAAGCAGACTGGTAGAATAAAATGGTGGCTTGAATGTCCAATCTCAGTCAAAGATCATGTTGTTCATGGTCAACATGACCTATCGATAATTTAATACTATACAAAGCAGAGTTTACATTTTTGTCAAAGAGAACAGCTGGTACATATTTAGCACAATTAACAGAATTGAATTTACAAAATCTTATGTTAAAACTTCAACATCTTTTTAAATATGTAGAATATAAATATTTAGGAATGAAATAATTTATTTTTATGGACACAGTTTCTTATATGAATTTTTCTTTATGTAAATGAAGATATCAATACCTGCTGGTATGGTAGGATTGCTAATATATCACTGGTGTGGTTACATTGTGATATGGAGTAGTAAGGTACCACCCTCATCAATTTGACACGTCTAGATATGCAGCTGTTAATTCTTATGGCATAAAGTCTGCACACAATAAGGTTATCAGCTTAGTGAAAGATGAGGCAAATGGGATGCAAACTGTGGAGGTATAAAATTGTACTACATCATTGTAAAACTGTAAAATTGTGCTATGTTAACAGCTTTTCCAAGCTGTACACTTTAAAAATTGTACTAAAAGAATATTTCATTCCAGGTGTTCCAAGCTGTTGGACCTATTTTGAAAACATATCAGTGTAAAATTGTGCTTCAGTATGTAAGACCTATTTTGTAAATATTGTGTACAACCCCCCCTCCCCCTCCCTCTCTCTCTCTTTCTCTCTCTCTCTCTCTCTCTCTCTCTCTCTCTCTCTGTGTGTGTGTGTGTGTGTGTGTGTGTGTGTGTGTGTGTGTGTGTGTGTGTGTGTGTTCCAAAGCAAAAGTTCTCTACAGCTATGAAAAAAGATTAGACTTTGTAGAAATTGTTTATGCTATTGTCTTTGATTGTCATGCACATTTGTAAGAGGATTTGCTAATACAATGTTATAACAGCATCATCTGACTTCAGCAGCTACTCTGGAGCAAGAAGAAATAAATGTAAACCTGATTAAGTCCTATAGTTCTGACTTTTTAATGTAAAACTAAACATTGGTTCTGTACACTCTGGTTGCTATAACTGCATTGCTCTTCCAAATCACATTTAATTAGTGTGGATATTATCACCATTCCAGATAACTTGTTTTCATGACTTAAATAAAACTGACATTAAACAATAATTCTGGGTGCCAGAGTACATCCTTGTCCTAACAGACTATTCTCAGTTAATTTATTTAATATTTGATGTTTGTGTTTTTTCAACCTATTCATTGGCTCTTTTTAGGTTAGTGTATTATTATTATTATTTAAAGAATTTCTTATGGGTATCATGCAACATGACATAATCCAATCTCCTATGTAAGCAGATGAGCTGCTAATCTATTAAATGGTTGTATGCCTGCCCACTAGTTGCTAGTAGCAAGCAACTGGTTCATTTGATGATTTATTTCAATTTATTTTTTTGCTGTAGACGAACTGGTGTGCTGCAATTGGTTAGCTTTCATCAGAAAAATAAGGTACCAATAGTAAACATGACATTGCAAGCACTGATACTAGCTGAAGATTTTGCACTGTACAACACTGGGATTGACTGGTAGACCATATAATATTCTGTCACATCTGCATTGTATACACCTTTTTTACAATAATAGCAACTCTACATTTCATTATTAGTGTTGTTGAGTTGAAATATTACATTTTTATACTTAGTACAAGTGAGAAGGGAAAGAAAATTAGTGTGCTGTGATGTCAGAGAAAACTCAGAAGAACAATAGAAATATGAAAACCGTGTAGGTTGTGCCAGGATTGGAATTCTGTATAACTGTTGTATCACATTCCTGTAGTAGGGACAGAGACTGACAGGCACTGTGCACGCTTTGTGCCAGACAGTCAAGTAGCCCTGCTGCAGTCTTTGCAGCTGGCATCGAGCTGTGGTGCAGTCGATATATTCAGCCTACCTGGCCGGTGACTGTTGCCACACGGACCTGTGACAGCTTTCAGCAAGTGAACTGGCCCTATATGACATGGCACAGCTGAGACAGAGCGGGGGCCATGCAGCGGTGGCATGGAGGGCCTCTCAGCTGTGACATTTGTGTAAATAAATAAATGTTCCTGTCTATCCTATCCTACACGTACAGGAATAGTTGTTTAAACAGCACAGGTGAGCTATATAGTTTTAGACATAGAGCAACCGGGGTGGGTGTGGGAGGGAATGATTGAATATGAGCATATCACAAGCAGGCTTCCCATATCACAAGCAGGCTTCCCACCATTTTAAACTTTGGACAACCTGGCTTAGGGTAAATCGAGTGGGATTTTTGATTTTACTAATATTTTAAACATAGCATAGGATTCTAGATTTAGACCAAGTGTCCTGACAACCATGCAGAGTGCCCCATCATCATCAGGTCCTCCATCTTGGATTCTAAACTCTGCACAAGTGACCTACTTCTACCATCTCGGGTATTTAATTTTCCCACCAATAGCACAATTGCCCACTTGGATTTTTTAAATTTCCTTTGATGTCAGGGATATGGGGGAGTCCTGGTAGCACAATTGGGGTATTTTGAATTCTCTGCCATTTTTGTGTTTCCAATTTATATTTGTGGCAATTGGCCTATTCTGTTGTGAATTCAGAGTGGGAGGGTGGGGGTGGGGGTGGGGGGTGGGGGGTGGGAGTGAGTGAGATCTGGCAGTGTTGCATGATGTCATCAACAATCTGGCAACAATACAAATTTCACTAGAAGTGCTATTTCCGCCCTACTGTTGGTATTCTGCTTGAAGACTCATTTATTTGACACAACAAAGCAGACATTCTCTAATTTTATTTGTTTGACCTATTGTGCATGAGACCCAAGCAGAGATCCTCAAAGCAGGCTGTGGAATGTCAAATAACAATACAGAGACTATCGAAAAGAGTACTAACACTAGCATGGATCCTACAGAGAGAGTTATTATGTTTTTGTCAGTGTATTCTCTCCTTCATTTGCTGTGATGCAGATTTAGCCGGAAGCTCCATAAGAGAGAAAAAAAAAAAGTATTAACCCTCCCGTTACCATGCTTTTTCACACCTCTATTTTACCAAGCGAGGCATTTGGACTACCCCAAAAGAGTTTTGTGTTTTATTGTACCATTTGTTCTCAGATTTGGTTATTTCCATTGAATGGATTTATTTAGATTGAAAAACAGCTTTTCAGGTTATTAGAAGAATTTAATCAGATCACAGATACAAAGTACACATTTTTTTTTATATATTTCACTAAATTCAGTACTCAACGAACAGAAAATTAATAATCTATGTACCTCAACAGTCACTGCATTAAAATAACACAAGACTTTTTTCAACTTTTCAGTCAAGTACATTTTTGCACTGCATGCACTTCACACACACACACACACACACACACACACACAAAAAAAAAAAAAAAAAAAAAAAAAAAAAAAAAAAAAAAAAAAAAAAAAAAAAGTTTCTGCTCTGTGTATATTACAAACAGGATCTTTGCAAGTTACACAACAGAATCTTGTTTTCCAATCTTCGTTTCTCTTGCAATTTTGACATCGTTGTGGCAGTGGTAACTTCGAACACTGGGTCTTCTTGTACATCTTTATGAAGACCGTTGATATTTTTGGCTCTTTCTTTCATGTTGCCTTTGCTGAGTCCAAATGCCAGTTCAGTCGTGAAGAGTTTACGTTGGCTTCGGTTATTCTTCTGTCATTCAGGAAATCTTTGAGTGTACAGAATATATGCATTCAGTGCTGCAATATCTATCATTTCCATGAAGATTCTTAGTGGCTACTGCCTCGTTCCTGTAACACAATTGTATTCTCTTGTCATTTTGTCCCCATTATCTACAACACCTATGTTTTGTTGTAGTGCAGTATGATTTCGGGTTTGTGTTCACTTTCTTCACCACTCACTTGTCTCTCATTACGCTGAATAGAGAGATGTATTACTGCCTTTCCCTTCTTTGGAACATAGGAAACTAGGGTCAAGTCATTTGTGAACCCAAACATTGAAGAGTGAACTTCTCTCTTTCCTTCGGAATCTCTTTCTTATTGGAACGCAAGGTACCAACCAATGCCATGTTTCGTTTCAGTAGTTAACAGCCAATGGAAAACTGGTGAAAAAATTATCAGTTGTTACACAATGACCGTTATTCAGAAATGGTTCCATCAGATCCAAAACAACTCTCTGTCCTTGAATCACTTCCTGAGTATTGTCCACCATTCCTGTGTAAATTTGGATCCGTAATAAGTAAGATGTCTTCACATCAGCACAAACCCAAATTTTAATGCCATACTTCCCAGGCTTGCTCTTCATGTAAACCCTAAAAGGCCAGTTTCCTCAGTACATTACTAATCGTTCATCAATAGTCACGTATTCATAAGGGTAGAAGTTCTTCCACAAGTTAGATTGAAATTTGTCAAACACCACCCTGGTGGCTTGTAGATTGTCCTTGGTTTCTTCAATTCTCTCTGCTCTTGTGTTTCTGTTGTCAAATTGCAAGAATTTCAGTATAGACAAAAATCAGTTTCTTGACATGGCAGCAGAAAATAATGACTGCCGAAAGGCAACATTAGCTCCCCACAGATCGGAAGCACTTGTACAATGTCCATGAGTTTGACCAGCTCCTATTAGAATTGCTAATACAGCGTACACTTCAGTTGCATTTATATCTCTCCATGTTGTTTTGTTCGAAGAATGAGCTGCATTCCACAAAGAAATTACTCGTTTGGCTTCCCTGTTTGTTTCTTCTACAATGATGCTCACGATTTCTGGTGAGATAAATAATAAAAATGACTCTTTTATTGTTTTGATTGTTTTTCCATCATTCACTGGGCCAGGTGTTATGTTCAAAATGTTGCGACGTCGACGCCGCCCACCTTTTGGTGGTTTACTAGAAAATTGTAGTCCACTTCTAGAAACAAACAAATCTCCAGTGTCTTCATCTTCTTCCTCTTCTTCTTCATCATCCTCTTCTGCTTCTTCTACTTGTTGACATGAATGTGTAGTGTCTTCTGATATTTCTTCATAGCTTCATCTGATGCTATGATATGGGCTTTGTCGAGAGGTTCCATACATTCATTCAGTTCATTATCAATGTCCCATTCATTTTCATCATCACTGACATCAGAATTGTATAGAATTTCCATGATCTCTTCGCTAGAAAGTCCTTTAGACAACCTTACTTGCAGATGAAATACTGACTCGTGTAATGTCAGCTCAACAGTGAACATCAAATTCAACTCATCAAAAGTAATCAGCAACAATAACAAACACTGGATCTATGGCAAAACTCAACAAAGAAGATGAATGGCAGATATATTTCCCAAAATCTTCTTTTTCCACAAATAAGAAAATAAGACATTTCACACCAGGTGGGGTAGTCTCACAATCACATCAATAAATGGCTTGAATAACAATGATAAAGCCAAAAAAATTAGACAGTCGTGAGTGTGAATTCAATGTCAATCATTTTAGAACAAAGTCATGAAACCACAGGCATGTGGGCCTTCAGATAACATTATTATAGGGAAAAAATCAACCTGGGGTAGTCAGAATACCCTGCTTGGTAATGTGAGGGTTAAGAATTGCTAGCTTGGGCCAAAATGCAGTCACTTAACTATGCAAAAGCAGTTTAGTAGTGAAATTTACCTGCCATCATGACCTCACTCTTAGGAGGCTAAATTCTTTTTGTCATAAGCCTTGATAAAGAGAGTGTGGTGGACAAAAGTACAGCTCAAAAAAACTTAGCTGATAATACCATGTAATGTCCTCTTGGCAGAATTATAACAGTCTGTGAGGTAAGTAGGAACAGGCAATCACCAATACAACTCACAGAGTGAAAGCAGCTGCCCTCTGTGTATGAGGTTGGCACACAAAGAAGCTTTATCAATGAGGAAGGCCCAGTTCCTCCAGCTGACACAGCTAGTGGAAATCAAGGAGATTAATATAGCAACTGTGATGTGGTCAGAATGATTTTAATGCCTGCAGTACTGTGATGTGGAAAGTAATGGGAAACCACCACATTATCCTTCCCTAGTATGTGTAGTTCTTTGGTAAAAATACCAAAGTGACTCCCCTCTGGGTAAAATATTCTAGAGGTAAAATAGTCCTCTATTCAACTGTACAGATAAGGACTGCTCAGGAGGAGCTATCAGACCAAAAGAGACTGCTAGTTAGAGTAGACATGTGGAATGTTAGAATGAGAAACCATAAAATTGACAGGAAGAAACTGTAAAAATCAACGGGTACAAATTGAGATGTTTTGGACAGATATTTTAGGTATCAGTGAGATGCAATGGTCAGAAGAGTGGGATTTTTGAAGTGGCAATCATAGGATTATTCATTTGTGGTCAGATAATGGCATAGAAGGAACAGGAATGATAATGACTAGGGAAATTGGAATTAAAATAAAGGGTTATCTGCAACAAACAGAAAGAACAATTAATGGTCATAATATCCAACAGACATTTTAATAGTAGTAGTTTACATGACAAGCACAGATGCAGATGACTGTGATTCTGAAAGACTGTATGATAAAGATAATTGTTAAATATGTCAAAAGTGATGGAAATGAATCATAATTGATCACTGGTGTACAAGCATAGGAGAACATAGGAAACAAAAAATAAATGAGCATATAGTCTCAGCAAATGAGATGGGCACAAATTAATAATTGCAAACATGGTCAGATAATGGCATAGAAGGAATAGGAATGATAATGACTAGGGAAATTGGAATTATTATAAAGGGTTGTCTGCAACAAACAGAAAGAACAATTAATGGTCTCAATATCCAACAGACATTTTAATAATATTAGTTTACACGACAAGCACAGATGCAGATGATTGTGATTCTGAAAGACTGTATGATAAAGATAATTGTTAAATATGCCAAAAGTGATAAAAATTAATCATAATTGATCACTGGTGTACAAGCATAGGAGGACATGAGAACAAAAAATAAATGAGCATATAGTCTCAGCAAATGAGATGGGCACAAATTAATGATTGCAAACATGATCTTTTCTGAGAACCCTTTGAGAAGGAAGTCTACATGAAAGATGCCAGGGGATGAAAAAATATATCATATTGAATGTATTTTGGTACAATAAATGTCCAAGAATCAAGTTAAGAACTACAAAAGTTATCAAAGTACCTACACTGATAGTAATAATTACAGTTGAAATTTAGGAAGTTGGAACACAAACAAGTTGAAGAAACTGCTAATTCAGACTACCCTGGACGATTACAACATCAAGTCATAACTGGAATCAGTCAATTCCCACAAATACCTGGGTATGGCAGTTTGTAGGGATATGAAATGGAACAATCACGTAAGCTCAGTTGTCAGCAAAGCAGGTGGCAGACATTGGTTCATTGGTAGAATACTAAGGAAATGCAATCAGTCTGCAAAGGGGATCTAATCTACAGTATTGCTCAAGGGTGTGGGACCCACATCGAATAGGACTAATAGGGGATATTGAATGTATACAAAGAATGGCTGTGAAAATGGTCATAAGTTTGCTTGACCCATGGGAAATTGTCATGGAAAATCTGAAAAATTTGAACTGGCAATTGCTTGAAGATAGATGCAGACTACTTAGACGTGTGGTATGATGAAAGATTATTGCAGTTCAGACAGATTAATCAAGTAAGGAATTGACATGTCCTACAAAGATTCAAAGAGAGAAAAATCTAGCTTACAACTTAATGAAATGAAGAGCTAGATTGCTTGGGAGCATACAAGATACATTCAGATTCTAAGGTCTTTGATAATTTTCCTGAGAAATGGCCGCAGATAGTAGTAGTAGTAGTAGTAGTAGTAGTAGTAGTAGTTTATTCATCCAGAGACAATTTACATTGCATGGATTTCGTCAAAAAAATACATAGTATATATATACACACATATAGGGTGAACAATACTATACAAAATACAGATGTGCATAGTTGACTACGTAACATCAGACCACATTGAAATAGCATGTACAACTTTGATTATTTACATTGATGTATGAGAAGACTTTTTACATGGAAAACACAGTTATATTTAGATATAACGCATACAGTTCTAGCACTTTTGTACATATTATTTATTTAGATCATAGTTACACTCCTGGAAATTGAAATAAGAACACCGTGAATTCATTGTCCCAGGAAGGGGAAACTTTATTGACACATTCCTGGGGTCAGATACATCACATGATCACACTGACAGAACCACAGGCACATAGACACAGGCAACAGAGCATGCACAATGTCGGCACTAGTACAGTGTATATCCACCTTTCGCAGCAATGCAGGCTGCTATTCTCCCATGGAGACGATCGTAGAGATGCTGGATGTAGTCCTGTGGAACGGCTTGCCATGCCATTTCCACCTGGCGCCTCAGTTGGACCAGCGTTCGTGCTGGACGTGCAGACCGCGTGAGACGACACTTCATCCAGTCCCAAACATGCTCAATGGGGGACAGATCCGGAGATCTTGCTGGCCAGGGTAGTTGACTTACACCTTCTAGAGCACGCTGGGTGGCATGGGATACATGCGGACGTGCATTGTCCTGTTGGAACAGCAAGTTCCCTTGCCGGTCTAGGAATGGTAGAACGATGGGTTCGATGACGGTTTGGATGTACCGTGCACTATTCAGTGTCCCCTCGACGATCACCAGTGGTGTACGGCCAGTGTAGGAGATTGCTCCCCATACCATGATGCCGGGTGTTGGCCCTGTGTGTCTCGGTCGTATGCAGTCCTGATTGTGGCGCTCACCTGCACGGCGCCAAACACGCATACGACCATCATTGGCACCAAGGCAGAAGCGACTCTCATCGCTGAAGACGACACGTCTCCATTCGTCCCTCCATTCACGCCTGTCGCGACACCACTGGAGGCGGGCTGCACGATGTTGGGGCGTGAGCGGAAGACGGCCTAACGGTGTGCGGGACCGTAGCTCAGCTTCATGGAGACGGTTGCGAATGGTCCTCGCCGATACCCCAGGAGCAACAGTGTCCCTAATTTGCTGGGAAGTGGCGGTGCGCTCCCCTACGGCACTGCGTAGGATCCTACGGTCTTGGCGTGCATCTGTGCGTCGCTGCGGTCCGGTCCCAGGTCGACGGGCACGTGCACCTTCCGCTGACCACTGGCGACAACATCGATGTACTGTGGAGACCTCACGCCCCACGTGTTGAGCAATTCGGCGGTACGTTCACCCGGCCTCCCGCATGCCCACTATACGCCATCGCTCAAAGTCCGTCAACTGCACATACGGTTCACGTCCACGCTGTCGCGGCATGCTACCAGTGTTAAAGACTGCGATGGAGCTCCGTATGCCACGGCAAACTGGCTGACACTGACGGCGGCGGTGCACAAATGCTGCGCAGCTAGCGCCATTCGACGGCCAACACCACGGTTCCTGGTGTGTCCGCTGTGCCGTGCGTGTGATCATTGCTTGTACAGCCCTCTCGCAGTGTCCGGAGCAAGTATGGTGGGTCTGACACACCGGTGTCAATGTGTTCTTTTTTCCATTTCCAGGAGTGTATTTATTTAGATCATAGATAGAAACATGCATCCTTGTGTATTCTGGCACAGGTGGAAAAACTGTAAGGCATACAGAACTGTATCAACTGTAATGAGGGCAAGGAGTGATTTTGATATAAAAATTGATAATGTTTTAATTTCCGGAACAGTGGGTAATTATACATTTTCTCCATTGGTGTGACCCATACATTTTCTCCATTGGTGTGGTGTGAGGCCCACTGAAATGCATTGCCAATTGAGTCAGAAGTGGTGATGGTGCAGGCTGTCCATTTCACTTTTTCTTTTTTTGTGGAAAAGAGACATTTTAAAAAGTTTACAAAAATACTGGGACAGTTAAGGAAAAAAGGGGATACAAATTGTGTTGAAATAATGTAATAGAAATAGAAGTTTACATTTGCATCAGGCACTCAGATAATTCCAAATGACTTTTACAATTATTCTGTTATACTGTAGCCTTTTTTTTCACTTTTATGTATTTTAACAAGAAGTGCATTTTCTTTCAACAGTTAGTCATGAAATTCAGAACAATACCCTATTATAGTGTATTTTAACTGTAGGCAAGACCTTCATTGTTTCAACTTTCATAGTTTTTTTCCATCTGACCACAAAGAGTTCAATAAGAAAAACATATATTACACAGTGGAATTTAACTCAGGAATTGTAAGACAAAATTCCACAAAATGAATGATATTTTTCATTTTAATGCTTTCGCTTCTGAAATAGGCAAATGTATTACACAGCTGTTCAAAAACACTTTCATTGTCTCCACCTTATTTTTTGTGAAGTTCTGTGCACATGAAAATTCATCAAACAATTTGTCTTCAACAGAAAAAATTGGTAAAATGCACAACAGTCCTGACTATCTTTGCACTGTAGCTGCTCCTTTTTCAAAGATTGCCCAATCAACTGCTTTAAAAAGTGTGAGTAATGATAAACACCATTCATTAATGTACTACTCACTGTAAGTGCCATACAAGATATCAGCATAACCATGAAATTCTTCTACAGTAATTCCCCCTTCTAATTTTCTCCTCTTCTTCCAGCTTTATTAGTTGATCACATACAACAGACATGAGAAATCTTTCAAACTTTATGCACTGTATTTTGCCCAATAATTTGTTTGTTTTTTGGTATGCTTCCACTATTGTGATTTCTTGTTTCTCAACACATTTCATTGTTTGGAGAAAGGTTTTGGCAAGCTAACAAGAAAATGTAGAGGAACAATAGATAGAGTGTTTTCAAAGAATTGTTTAAGGATAACAGGACACTTATCAAGGGAAATGAAATAGGGTTTCAAAGCAGGAAATATGTCTGTAATTATATCCAATGCTGGTAGCAGTTACAACCATCTTTTATTGCTGTACTGGAGTACAGTTTTGTATTCGGTTTTGGTAAATGTATAGAATAACTTGAGCGGTTCAACCCTTACATATATACCTGGAAATGCTAGTAGATTTTGTTTACAATTAATTGGCAGCTGTTGGGTTAGTAATCTGTGTTAGTTTGTAAAGAATTTTGCGCCAAATGTGCTGGGCAGCCAACTCCTGTAAGATAATTCAGTTTTCTCTGTTGCAATTTAAAGAACAATTTTTATTCCTTAGCTCTATTTACAACCACAACTGGTGCTTGTGTTAACTGCAGAAACTGTATTGACCTTCTCCTACATATTTCCTTAAAATCTCCAACACACGATTCAGAAGTAGAACTGAAGTTTCTCCACGTAAATTAACCAATCTGAACACTTTCACCATTACGCCTTTAAAATACCAGACAAGGAGAGCAACCAACTTCAAATGTAGATGATTCACTATATCAGTCATTACAGAAATGAGTTGAGTACTTTTCAGTTCATTTAAAACGTGCTGAGCTTCATAAGGTTGTGGTAGCTTTCCATGTTAGGTGCAGGGATCATACCACAAGGTACTGATATGACGATATTGCTTTATTCTCATAATACAACACATGGCACATTCCCCATAATGTGGAGGAGCAGATGGGAGAGCAATGGATAGTGGACATCATCTAGCAGGTGGGTTGTGCACGGATGTGTTTGACCAGCTGTGTCATGGCCAGCTCTTGAACAAGGCAGAGCTGGACCATTTCTCGGTGTTGATCAGACATGATGCAAGTGATTAATAGTGCCATAGCCAGTAGAGAAACAGGGCACAGTTGGACCATTTCTTGTCATAGACTGGTCCATAGTGCTCAAGCCGTATAGACGATGTGGTGCCAAATGTCACTGGGGTCAATTGGGGCATCCACAGTGCCAACAGCAGCTTTGATGACACATCTGTAGGAGGATCTGAAGCTGTCTGTGATGTGGTGTACAATAGCTGTCATTGTGGTTCCCTTGGTGCTGTAATAGTGAGTATGCTGTCTGCTGACAAATGCAAAGATATAGCAGTGCAATCAATGTTTGTAGGAACTGACATGTGTGTAAGTTGTTGGGCTATTGGTCTGCTATTGGTCACACAATTGTTACAGAAGGCATCCACTGTTAGACTATTGTCTACAAGCTTTACATGGATGCTGTCTGGATCAAAGTCCCTCATGTCAAGTTTGATGAAGACTGGCTGTTTGGAATTCGAGTTAGGCATCTGCATCTCAAGGAGTAAATGACTATATGGGTCATTTCATTGCCCATTTCCTCTGGCTTTGTGTCACTTGCAGCTTCTTCTTCATGTAGGATCCTTGGAGGTTTTAGGTGATTTAATGAGACCATTGTTGCTTTTATTGTTTTGTGCCACTTCTCCACATGCCTGTTACTCTGTGTGTGGTACACAGTTGTCTGGTTTCTTGTAATGCTGCAGAGACTGCAGAGTGCCTCGAACACCATGGACTCGAATTGTCTCCTCTGGTCTGTCGTTCTTGTTTCAGGACAGCCAAATCGAGCTATCCAAGCATCAATGAGCTCACAAGCTGTTGACTCTGCTCGAATGTTTCTAACTGGGACTGCTTCCACCCAATGAGAAACTCTGTCAATAATTGATAGTAAGTATCTATAACCTTCTGGTTCTGGAAGGGGGTTGACAAGATTTAGTTGCACATGTCAAAAACATGCTCATGGTATATCAGAGAATCCTAGATAAGGTTGTATATGACAATATGACAATCTACTTTTCTGTGTTGGTACACCAGGCAAGCTTGTGCCCAGGCTCGACAGTCGCATTTAATGTTCATCCAGATGAAACATTTAGTGATGAATCCCCTGGGTGTGCTAGATTGTGTAACTGCTCAAAAATTGTGCAGTGCATAGATTTAGGTACTAATGGCCAAAATTGGTTCTGAGACACTTCACATAATATTTGGGTGTTAGGCCCAGGGGCAGTCTGTCATTCTGTGTGAAGATTGGTGATAATTAAGTCCATAATGGTCACATTGTGGTTGTGCTCTTCCGCTAGTTTGTAGTAGTCTAGTTGTAGAGAAATAACATTGATCTGTGACAGGTGGTCTGCAGCCATGTTGTCTGTGCCATATAGAAGATGGACATCTCTTGGTTATTGCACAATGAGGTTAAGAAGGCAGAAGTGATGAAAACTAATGTCTTTTGAGGAATGCTGTATGGCAACTGGGAATATAATGACATATCTTCCTTCAGTATCCTTTCTAAAATATTTGACTGCAATGTAGACAGCAAGTAATTCACCATTGTGATGTGGACCAAATTGACTGTGAGATTTTTTGAGAAGAAGTAAAGTGGTTTTGCTTCACCTGTCACAAATTCTAAGACCACACCAGTCACTGTCACAATGAGTTGTGCATCAGGTACTGAATGGGGCAAGGTGATAATTTTTGCAAGGCACTCTTTGGCTTGTATGAACACTTCCTACATTACAGTAAAAGTAATAAAATTCTCTGGGATATTATGCTGTGGTCTTCTGGGATCTGCTAGACAACCCATTGTTTCCACATCCTGTGGAGAACATCTTCATGGGGAGTTGTGAAGATATCTGTGGATGAGGATGAGAAGTTGGATTATCTATAAGATCACAGAAGACCATGGCATAATAGCATGGAGAATTTTATTAATTTGAACATGCATGCTCCTTCCATGATTGCAAGAAAAATGGCCAGAAAAGGCTGCACATGTGGTCTTTTCCAAAACAATGCACAAGCGCATTGGACAAACACCATGCAGGTGTTTCCAGGTAAAAAACTTTGAAGTAGTTTCTCATGTTCCTTATCCACGTGACCTGGCTACTAGCTTTTGCTATTTCCAGTGATGAAAGATGCACCCTGTTGTTGCACATTCTCCAGTTCTACCACTATTTCATAAGTGATTTTTTGGTTGTCAAACGGGAGTCTTAAGGCTGTGCCCTTAATGGTCATGGAATCATAACATTGACACCATGAAAAGTGTGTATTGCTGCAGGGACATTAGCCTACATTGATAAATTACAGAAATTTCATTTTTTTTGTGTGTGACAATGTTATGAAAAAGAAAATCAGAGATGTACACTATGTGATCAAAAGTATCCAGACACCTGACCAAAAATGACTTACAAGTTCACGGTTCCCTCCATTGGTAATGCTGGTACAGTAGAGTGTCGATTATCTGAACATCGGTCAACCGAACGACCGCCTAACCGAACTGTGTACTCGCTCACACCTGTTACTCTCCCACCATACCGTCCATCATCCCCATCACTTCCAAACCAAGTTTCCCATAGTAGTCGCTGCACTGGGCCACCGCTGGCGGAACATTGCTTCTAATGGGGCCTTCACAAGGCACTGCTGACCGGCCAAGCCGCCAGTCGCTGTGTTTCAACAATCAGCACACTTCTGTCGGCCTGGCACTGGCAGTAGAAATTGCGGCAGTATCAAAGCTGTTCACAGCAACAGCTGCGCCAGCTTAGAGTTGAGGTGTGCCGCTCCGCACAGTTCGAAGGATTGCGCGCCCCCAAGAAGAACTTCTCATAGTGCAAACAGTCACCTTCTGTTTTCTGTTACGACCACTTGTGTGCTGCTGTGTGAAGAAGTGAACTTGACGATACAAAATGCTTAAACGTAAACGTGTTGTCCTTTCTATGAGGGACAAGTACGAGATTATTAAAAGGTTAGAAGAAGGTGAATCTGCAACCACTTTATCCAATGAGTACAAGGTGGGGAAGTCGACAATTATGGATATAAAGAAACAAAAGACGAGCATAGCAAATTTTATAGCTATGCTTGATTCTACTGATGAATCAACAAACTGAAAAACTATTAAGCTCGCCACTAACACAGATCTAGATGATGCTGTTCACAAGTGGTTTACACAAAAGAGATCAGAAGGAGAACCTATCTCAGGTCCCATTCTGTGGGAGAAGGCAATGCAGTTCAACGAAAAACTTGAAGGGCCTTCGAACTTTAAAGCAAGCAAGGGCTGGTTAAAATGCTTCAAGTCAAGACACAGCATTCATGAGCTTACAATACAGGAAGAAAAACTGTCGGCTGATTCTTCAGCAGCTGATTCTTTCAAAGTCAAACTAAGGGACATATTAAGGGAAGAAGATTATGCTCTTGAAAACATTTACAATGCTGACGAAACTGGACTCAACTGAAAAGCTTTACTGAGAAAAACTCTTGTTTCATGTCATGAATTAGCAGCACCTGGTCCTAAAACAAGCAAGGACCGTATTACAGCTGTGGCTTGTGCTGATGCTACTGGAAGTCACCAACTGCCTATGTTCGTCATTGGTAAAAATAAAAAACCGCGTTGTTTCAAGCACGTTAATATGTCAGCCTTGCCTGTTGTGTACACCTCACAAAAGGGTGCCTGGATGGATAGTACGATTTTTATGAAGTGGTTTCTGGATGTTTTCGTACCCTCTGTAAAAGCTCATCAGCTAAAGAATGGGAAGAGGGAGAAAACACTACTTCTCCTTGACAATGCACCAACTCATCCGTCATGTGATATTTTAAACAAAAAAGATGAGTTCATAAAGGTAATATTTCTTCCACCTAACAAAACCTCCTTATTACAGCCCATGAATCAAGCCGTTATTGAGACTTTCGAATGATATTACAGGAAAGAATTGTTGCATAAGTTATTGTTAGAAAGAGAAGAGGATGGAGAAGAAAGTCTCTTAAGAAATCATATGAATATTGACTTGAAAGACGTGTCCTACATGATCAGCACAGCATGGAATAGTGTAAAGGAAGAGAATTTGAAGAAAGCCTGGAATAAAATTTTGGACACAGAAGATAATTCACAAGGTATGATTGAAATTGATGAACAGAATGATTTGTCCGAAATTCTCGGTATGCTAAAAGAAATAGATTGCCATGAATGTGATGAAGAAGACATTCATGAATGGATGAATATCTATGATGGAGATCCAGGACACCTAATCATGCAGGACAGCGAGATTGTAAACGTTGTCACTGATAAAGGTGATGTCGCCAGCATCTCATCAACCAGTGCTCCAGAAAGTGAAGATGAAAGTATACCAACAGCTTCTGAGAAATTCACTTGTTTAGATACTGCTTTGCGACGGTGTGAAGCCGAAGATGAAAGTGACCAGTTTCAGATATATGTAATGAAAAAAGTACGTGACTTAGCTGCTCATAAGTGTGTAGGCTTGCTTAGACAGACCAAAATAAAGAATTTTTTTAAACATTAATTTTATATACTGTGTATATTGTTCATGCAAAATGTTGTTGTTGTCTTCAGTCCTGAGACTAGTTTGATGCAGCTCTCCATGCTACTCTATCCTGTCCTGTGCAAGCTTCTTCATCTCCCAGTACTTACTGCAACCTACATCCTTCTGAATCTGCTTAGTGTATTCCTCTCTTGGTCTCCCTCTAAAATTTTTACCCTCCACACTGCCCTCCAGTGCTAAATTGGTGATCCCTTGATGCCTCAGAACATGTCCTACCAACCGGGCCCTTCTTCTTGTCAAGTTGTACCACAAACTCCTCTTCTCCCCAATTCTATTCAATACCTCCTCATTAGTTATTTGATCTACCCATCCAATCTTCAGCATTCTTCTGTAGCACATTTCGAAACCTTCTATTCTCTTCTTGTCCAAACTATTTATCGTCCATGTTTCACTTCCATACATGGCTACACTCCATACAAATACTTTCAGAAACGACTTCCTGGCACTTAAATCTATACTCGATGTTAACAAATTTCTCTTCTTCAGAAACGCTTTGCTTGCCATTGCCAGTCTACATTTTATATCCTCTCTACTTTGACAATCATCAGTTATTTTGCTCCCCAAATAGCAAAACTCCTTTACTACTTTAAGTGTCTCATTTCCTAATCTAATTCCCTCAGCATCACCCGAATTAATTCGATTACATTCCATTATCCTCGTTTTGCTTTTGTTGATGTCCATCTTATATCCTCCTTTCAAGACACTGTCCATTCCATTCAACTGCTCTTCCAAGTCCTTTGCTGTCTCTGACAGAATTACAATGTCATCGGCAAACCTCAACGTTTTTATTTCTTCTCCATGGATTTTAATGCCTACTCTGAACTTTTCTTTGTTTCCTTTACTGCTTGCTCAATACACAGATTGAATAACATCGGGGACAGGCTACAACCCTGTCTCACTCCCTTCCCAACCGCTGCTTCCCTTTCATGCCCCTCGACTCATAACTGCCATCTGGTTTCTGTACAAATTGTAAATAGCATTTCGCTCCCTGTATTTTACCCCTGCCACCTTTAGAATTTGAAAGAGAGTATTCCAGTCAACATTGTCAAAAGCTTTCTCTGAGTCTACAAATGCTAGAAATGTAGGTTTGCCTTTCCTTAATCTATTTTCTAAGATAAGTCGTAGGGTCAGTATTGCCTCACGTGTTCCAACATTTCTGCAGAATCCAAACTGATCTTCGCTGAGGTTGGCTTCTACCAGTTTTTCCATTCGCCTGTAAAGAATTTGCGTTAGTATTTTGCAGCTGTGACTTATTAAACTGATAGTTTGGTAATTTTCACTCATGCAAAATACGTATGTAATATGTATATATTTTTGTTTAATAAACTGTGCCACATACTATATATTCCTACTGAAGTTGCCTGTGTATGTTACTTTGTAATACTAAAAGAGATGCCTGTTTTTATGAATAAATTTACTGTACAGTACTTTCTTTTTGGCAAATAAACATGTACAGTTCGATTATCTGAACAAACAAGTTTTCCAAACACCCATGTCCTCCAATTACTTTGGATAATCGACGCTCTACTGTATTCAATATGGTATTGCCCCACCTTTAGCCTTGATGACAGCTTCCACTCTCACAGGCATATGTTCAATCAGGTGCTAGAAGGTTTCTTGAGGAATGGCAGCCCATTCTTCAGAGTGCTGCACTGAGGAGAGGTATTGATGTTGGTTGGTTGCTGAGTCCTGGCACGAAGTCGCCGTTCCAAAACATTCCGAAAGTGTTCTGTAGGATTCAGGCCAGGACTCTGTGCAGGCCAGTCCATTACAGGGATGTTATTGTCATGTAACCACTCCACCACAGGCTGTGCATTACGAGTGGGCACTCAATCATGTTGAAAGCTGCAGTCACCATCCCCGAATTGCTCTTCAACAGTGGGAAGCAAGAAGGTGCTTAAAACATCAATGCAAGCCTGTGCTGTGATAGTGCCATGCAAAACAACAAGAGGTGAAAGCCACCTCCATGAAAAACTTGACAACATTGAAACACCGCCACCTCCAAATTTTACTGTTGGCACTACACATGCTGACATATGACATTCACTGGGCATTCGTCATAACCACACTCTGCCTTCAGATCGCTACATTGTGTACCATGATTCGTTACTCCACACAACATTTTTCCATTTTTCTATTGTCCAATGTTTATGCTCCTTGGCATCATTTGGCATTTACTGGCATGATGTGTGGTTTATGGGCAGGAACTTGAGCATGAAATCGAAGTTTTCTCACCTCTCGCCTAATTGTCATAGTACTTGCAGTGGATCCCAATGTAGTTTTGAATTCCTGTGTGATGGTCTGAATAGATGTCAGCCTATTACACATTTCGACTCTCTTCAATTCTTGGCGGTCTCTGTCAGTCAACAGACAAGGTCAGCCTCTAAGCTTTTGTGCTGTATGTTTCCCTTTGCATTTCCACTTCACTATCACGTAGAAAACAGTGGACCTAGGAATGTTTAGGAGTGTGGAAATCTTGCATACAGACATATGATACAAGTGACACCCAATCACCTGACCACCTTCAAAGTCTGTGAGTTCCACAGAGTGCCCCATTCTGCTCTCTCATGATGTCTAATGACTACTGAGATCACTGATATGGAGTACCTGGCAGTAGGTGGTAGCACAATGCACCTAATATGAAAAAAAATATGCTTTTGGGGGTGTATGAACTTAAACACATCTGGTATTACATGACTTGTTGCTGAAATGGGAAACTGAAAGTATGGCAGAGGGAAAGAATCATCAAAGATTTAGGAAGAATCCTTGTACCAATGAAAAGATGAATGAAGTAAGTATTAATGTTAGCAGTGTTGAGAAACAGCTGAAATCATTAAAGTTGAACAAAGGTTCAAGACCCGATGGAATCCGTGTCAGATTCTATACTGAACTTGCTGCTGAGTTAGCCCCTCATCTAACTATAATCTACACTATGTGATCAAAAGTATCCGGACACCTGGCTGAAAATGACACAAGTTCGTGGCACCCTCCATCAGTAACGCTGGAATTCAGTATGGTGTTGGCCCACCCTTAACCTTGATGACAGCTTCCACTCTTGCAGGCATATGTTCAATCAGGTGCTGGAAGGTTTCTTGGGGAATGGCAGCCCATTATTCATGGAGTGCTGCACTGAGGAGAGGTATTGATGTCAGTCGGTGAGGCCTGGCATGAAGTCGGTGTTCCGAAAAATCCCAATGGTGGTCTATAGGATTCAGGTCAGGACTCTGTGCAGGACAGTCCATTACAGGGATGTTATTGTCTTGTAACCACTCCACAACAGGCTGTGCATTATGAACAGGTGCTCGATTGTGTTGAAAGATGCAATTGCCATCCCCAAATTACTCTTTAACAGCGGGAAGCAAGAAGGTACTTCAAACATCAATGTAGGCCTGTGCTGTGATAGTTCCACGCAAAACAACAAGGGGTGCAAGCCACCTCCATGAAAAACACAACCGCACCATAACACCGCTGCCTCTGAATTTAACTGTAGTCACTACACATGCTTGCAGATGACGTTGACCAGGCATCCGCTACACCCACACCCTGCCATTGATTCACCACACTGTGTACCGTGATTCGTCACTTCACAGAACGTTTTTCCACTGTTCAATCATCCAATGTTTCTGCTCCTTACACCAAACGAGGCATTGTTTGGTATTTACTGGTGTGATGTGTGGCTTATGAGCAGCTGCTTGACCGTAAAATCCAAGTTTTGTCACCACCTGCCTAACTGTCATAGTACTTGCAGTAGATCCTGATGCAGTTTTGTATTCCTGTGTGATGGTCTGGATAGATGTCAGCCTATTACACATTATGACCCTCTTCAACTGCCGGCAGTCTCTGTCAGTCAACAGACAAGCTCGGCCCATTTGCTTTTGTGCTGTACGTGCCCCTTCACATTTCCACTTCACTATCACATTGGAAACAGTGGACCTAGGGATGTTTAGGAGTGTGGAAATATTGTGTACAGACTTATGACACAAATGACACCCAATCACCTGACTGTGTTTGAAGTCCATGAGTTCTGCAGATTGCCCCATTCTGCTCTCTCACGATGTCTGATGACTACTGAGGTCACTACTGAGATCACTGATATGGAGCACCTAATATGAAATACTTAGGTTTTTGCAGGTGTCCGGATACTTTTGATCACATAGTGTATCGCAGATCCCTCAAACAAAAACCCCTTCTCAGTTTTTGGAAAAGGGCACGGGTCACACCCATCTACAAGAAGGTTAGTAGAAGTGATCCACAAAACTCCCGTCCAGTATCCTTGACATCAATTTCTTTTAGAATCTTAGAACATATTCTGAGCTCAAATATAATGAGATATCTTTAACAGAATGACCTCCTTAAAACCAACCAGCATATATTTTGAAAACATTGATTGTGTGGAACCCAACCTGCACCTTTCTCGCATGACATATGAACAGCTTTGGATCAAGGCAATCAGGTAGATGCTGCATTTTTTGGTTTCAAAAAAGCATTTGACTCAGTAGCATACTTACACTTATTGTCAAAAGCATGATCATGTAGGGTATCAAGTGAAATTTGTGACTGGATTGAGGACTTTTTGGTAGGGAGATCGCAGTATCTTATCTTGGAGAGTCATCGTCAGATGTAAAAATAATTTTGGGTGTACCCCAAGGAAGTGTGTTGGGACCCTTGCTATTAATGTTGTATGTTAATCACATTTTAGATGATATTAATAGTAAAATCAGGCTTTTTTGCAGGTGATGCAGTTATCTTTAATGAAGTACTATCTGAAAGATGCTGCATAAATATTCAGCCAGATCTTGATAAGATTTCAAGATGGTGCAGAGATGGGCAACTTGTTTTAAATGTTCTGAAATGTAAAATTTTGCACTTCACAAAACAATAAAATGTAGTATCCTATAATATCAGTGAGTCACTATTGGCATTGGCCATCTCATACAAATACCTGGGTGTAACATTTTTTAGGGATGACATGGAATAACTGCATAGGTTCAGTCATGGGTGAAGCAAGTGGTACACTTAGGTTTACTGGCAGAATACTGGAAAGTGCAGTCAATCTGCAAAGAACATTGTTTACAAATCCCTCATGGAAGCAGTTCTAGAATATTGCTCAAGTGTGTGTGGGACCTAGTACCAGATATGACTAACAGGGTTATTGAATGTATACAGAGAAGGGCAGTGCGGATGGTCCAAGGTTTGTTTAATCCATGGGAGAGTGTCACAGAGAGACTGAAGGAACTGAAGTGGAAGACTCGTGAAGACAGACATGAACTATCCTGAAAAATTCTATTAAGAAAGTTTTAAGAACCAGCTTTAACTGATTACTCAAGGAACATACTACAATCCCTACAATTGCTCACACTGAGATTGTGAAGATAAGATTAGAATAATTACTGCATGCACGGTGGCATTCAAACAATCATTCTCCTCGCTCTCCATTCGTAAATGGAACAGGAAGAAACCCTAATAACTGGTACCTTGGGATGTGCCCTCTGCCATGCACCTCAAAGTGGTTTGCAGAGTACAGATGTAGATGTAGCAATTATGCACAACTGAAATGGGCAACTAGTAAGCAGAAAGTGTAAAGAGCTGCGTCAAAGTAGCCTTGGCAGGGTTGATACAAGTTTTCCTCAACTGAAATTCCCTGATTTCCAAACAAATTTCAGCATTTTTCCCTGATAAATTTTCAGAGCTCAAGGGTAAGTAAAGAAATAAGTTGGTAAAAAAGAAAAAGATGTGTTAGTACTTCTGTATTTCTAAACTTGTTATTAACCCTTTACTTTTAAATGAACAGCAAGTTGTCTCCTTTACAGTATTTGTTATCTAAAGCTTAAGTAAACAGGTAATTTGTGTAAATGAAAGCCATTTTGTGATGAAGAATTACTGTTTTTTATAAATGAGTAAGCTCTAACTTTGAATTAACAACAATCCCATACCAGCTGACACTAAATCAGAAAAAACTGAGACAAAAACATTTTATTCAAGAACTTTTCTTCTGTTACTGTTATCTTACTTTCTTAGTTGCTTTATTCAATTTTTAAATACACAGATGGTGGACATTACATTGTAAAACCTCAGGTAAAAACACAACAAAAATATCAGGCCTCTTCAAATGCAAAACAAATATTGACACAAATTGTTTGTCTGTGATGTATCCTTAAAAACACAAATTTATCAAAGCAAAGAATTAAAGTGTGTACAATAGGTTAGGTTGGGGGGTGGGGAGGGGGAAGGGGGGGAGGGGGAGGAGGGGGCTGGGGCACAAGTGCAGCTGAGAAACCACGTGACGTCATCCAGGGGCTGGGGGTGGGCGTGGTGGGTGGGTGGCTGATTAATTGATCAATTTAATTAATTTGCATGTCAATTTGATACTCTGTTTTTCATATAATACCTATGACATTGACATATTTATGAAATCATAATTTAAAAGAAACTTTAATGGCAGAACCCAGTATTTAATTACAATTTATCACTACAGAATCTCATACATCATGTTGAATACTTTGATTTTAAGGTGTTTATATTAACACCATGTGATAGCTTCTGCTGATGCTTTTAAAGATAAAAAAATATTTTTGTGGCATCAGACCTTTTAAACATATGGGATGGCATCAAATCATCATTGGTGCAAGATGGTGACATGTGTAGATGTAATAGAAAATCGTACCGTAAATCGCGAGTATTTAGCATTCATAAATTGCATATTATACAATAAAATCATACTAAGTGTTGTTAGGATATGCTCAATGAAGTGTAAGTGGTATCATACACATTGTTTCTCGAAAGTGAATCTAGAAAACATACCATGCACATGTGGAGTAATGTGTATGAATGAAGTTGAAATGTGCCATTTTAACTTTAAACTAAAAGTGCTAGAAGCATCACAGAAAGATGTGAAAGACGCAAAAGAATATGTTAAGCTGCTGGAAAATACAGTGAAATACCTTGCACCGGTATACTTGGGAAGGGAGGGGAACCAGATCTGTCACTGACTATATAATAACACATCAGGAATTCAGGAAGGCTGTGAGGGACACACGTGTATTCAGGGGATTCTTTGATGACACTGATCATTATTTAATCTGCAGTGAAATTGGGGTCCATATGTAGGAGGATAAGAGTGGAGAAACTTCAGGATAAGGAAATCAGGCACAAGTACATAACAGCGATCTCAGAAAGGTACCAGTTAGTTGAATGTAGTCAATTACAGTCATTGGAAAAGGAATTGACAAGGTACAGGGACACAGTACTAGAAGTGGCTAAAGAATGTCTTGGAACAGTAGCGTGCAAAAGTAGGATGAAGCAAACAGCTTGGTGGAATGACACAGTCAAGGCAGCCTGTAAAAGGAAAAAGAAGGCGTATCAAAAATGGCTACATACTAGAACTCAGGTAGACAGAGAAAGTTATGTTGAAGAAAGAAACAAAGCCAAACAGATAATTGCAGCATCCAAGAAGAAATCTTGGGAAGACTTTGGAAACAGGTTGGAGACTATGGGTCAAGCTGCTGGAAAACCATTCTGGAGTGTAATTAGCAGTCTTTGAAAGGGAGGTAAGAAGGAAATGACAAGTATTTTGGACAGGTCAGGAAAACTGCTGGTGAATCCTGTGGATGCCTTTGGCAGATGGAGGGAATATTTTGAAGAGTTGCTCAATGTAGGTGAAAATACGATCAGTAATGTTTCAGATTTCGAGGTAGAGTGGGATAGGAATGATGATGGAAATAGGATCACATTTGAGGAAGTGGAGAAAATGGTCAATAGATTGCAGTGCAATAAAGCAGCTGGAACTCATCAAATACAGTGGAATGTCAGGTCTTAAATGTCTACACAGGATAATTGAAATGGCCTGGGAGTTGGGACAGGTTCCATCAGACTGGACAAAAGCAGTAATCACACCAATCTTTAAACATGGAAACAGAAAAGATTGTAACAACTACAGAGGTATCTCTTTAATCAGCATTGTGGGTAAAGTCTTCTTAGGTATTGTTGAAAGGAAAGTGTGAGTATTAGTTGAGGACCAATTAGATGAAAATCAGTGTGGGTTTAGGCCTCTTAGAGGTTGTCAGGACCAGATCTTTAGCTTACGACAAATAATGGAGAAGTGTTACGAGTGGAACAGGGAATTGTATCTATGATTTATAGATCTAGAAAAGGCATATGACCGGGTTCCTAGGAGGAAGTTATTGTCTGTTCTACAAGATTATGGAATAGGAGGCAAACTTTTGAAAGCAATTAAAGGTCTTTACATGGATAGTCAGGCAGCAGTTAGAGTTGAAGGTAAATTGAGTTCATGGTTCAGAGTAGTTTCAAGGGTGAGACAAGGCTGCAACCTGTCTCCACTGTTGTTCATATTATTTATGAATCATATGTTGAAAACAATAGACTGGTTGGGGGAGATTAAGATATGTGTACATAAAATAAGCAGTCTTTCATATGCGGATGACTTAGTTGTGATGGCAGATTCGATTGAAAGTTTGCAAAGTAATATTTCAGAGCTAGATCAGAAATGTAAGGACTATGGTATGAAGATTAGCATCTCCAAAACGAAAGTAATGTCAGTGGGAAAGAAATATAAATGGATTGAGTGCCAAATAGGAGGAACAAAGTTAGAACAGGTGGACGGTTTCAAGTACTTAGGATGCATATTCTCACAGGATGGCAACATAGTGAAAGAACTGGAAGCGAGGTGTAGCAAAGCTAATGCAGTGAGTGCTCAGCTAAGATCTACTCTCTTCTGCAAGAAGGAAGTCAGTACCAAGACTAAGTTATCTGTGCACCATTCAATCTTTCGACCAACTTTGTTGTATGGGAGCGAAAGCTGGGTGGATTCAGGTTACCTTATCAACAAGGTTGAGGTTATGGATATGAAAGTAGCTAGGATGATTGCAGGTACTAGTAGATGGGAACAAAGGCAGGAGGGTGTCCACAATGAGGAAATCAAAGAAAAACTGGGAATGAACTCTATAGATGTAGCAGTCAGGGCGAACAGGCTTAGATGGTGGGATCATGTTACACGCATGGGAGAAGTAAGGTTACCCAAGAGACTCATGGGTTCAGCAGTAGAGGGTAGGAGGAGTCAGGGCAGACCAAGGAGAAGGTACCTGGATTCGGTTAAGAATGATTTTGAAGTAATAGGTTTAACATCAGAAGAGGCACCAATGTTAGCACTGAATAGGGGATCATGGAGGAATTTTATAAGGGGGCTATGCTCCAGACTGAACGCTGAAAGGCATAATCAGTCTTAAATGATGATGATGATGATGATGATGATGATACCTAGCTACATCATCACAAAAAGAACTTGGAAATTCCCAAACCTACAACGAACCAAAAGAATGTGCAAAACCCCAAACTTAATTCAGACAGATCCCAGTTACACTTAAGAAACTGTTTTCAGTATCTAGGTACCCTTGGACAGAAAGCAACTAAGAAAGTAAGATAAATCATTTCGGTCTATAGTGGCAGCAAAGAAACACACAATGCATTCATTATGTCGAAATACAGCTTCAGATACCAGCTGTCATGAAATGAAGGTAAATAAGCAGTGCAACAATGTAAACAAAGGGTTATCAAAAAGTGTAAGTACAGTGCTGCTTCCTGACAGCCACAGCAAAGAAATAGCAGAAATTCTTCATTATCAACAAGATCTCAATGCGAAAGTGTGGTGAAACCTGGAGCAGGATTACAGGAAATACTGAAGGACCATAAAAAAAGTAATTGTGTGTTGCAAAACCAGTGTATCGTGATAGTAGTTGGTGAAAATTATGTATATAGAAAAGAACTGAAAGTAGCAAGATGAATCTTAAGAGAGACACTTTTTACATTTGGGGATCACGAAATAATTTTGCTACGCATACCATTAAGGCATGACCTTCTTGAATCATCATGTGTAAACAAAGAAATGTACAAAGCAAACAGGGCTTACAAAAAGATGTATCAGTCCACTTTAAATGCTGTTTTTCTCACCCTAGATGACCTGGAAAGAAAGAACTTTACAAGACACAGAATACACTTAAATAAGCGAGGCAAATCATTAATTTGCCAGAGGATCAAAATGTTTGTGACAAATGTTTTTTCTAGAAGTGATAAATATGACACAATTGCACTGCCATCAGCAAAGAGATCTGCAAAGTATCTTGCACAAGCAAGGCTGTCAATGATGTGGTTAGATCTGCCTGCCAAATGAATCCATCTGTAGCAGTGATAGAACATAGAGAAGGATCAGATGTAGAAGGAAATGTCAGCAGGAAAGCATTTGTAACATTACCAGCAACAGCAGCAAGAAAAGACCTAGAATCAATGTCTACAGAGGCAAAGGGTTGCAACATGTATATCTATACAAACAACAACAACAACAACAGCAATAGATGACTCAGGAGCAACTCTGCCAGAAGAAAAGGAAACAACTACAAGTGAAATGCACAGTGTAGCAAGCAGGCAGAAAACAATGTTTCCACACCATCTGAAAGATTTTTAAAAATCAAGCATGAAGAGGAGTAGGAGGCCATCATGATAAGTACAATTAATTGTTTAACAGAATTTCACCAGAATATACAATCCATAAAAAACTAAGTTCAGCAACTAGAAGTAAATTTACAAACATTAGACAGTTGAGTTGCGTGTCTTATGGAAAACTGGCACAAAGGGAATGAAATCTTTAGCCTTAGCCTCATATGAACTTGCTTGTTTCTACAGCAGACTCTCCATGAAAGGTGGGGGTTCACGTATTTTGTGAAGAGCGGTATTTCATTTAAAGACCGAAATGACCTTACTGCATTAAATGTTGATGAACATTGTGAACTCTCAGCTATTGAAGTAACAGAATGTGTCAAGAAAATTAATGGTAGTTTGTGTGTACTGATCACAGAGTAGTTTTATTGATATTTTTTTCTCAAAACTAAATCAGACACTAAGTAAGGTATTGTACTCAAAAACAAACATAATCATCTGTGGGGATCTCAATATCAATACAATGAAGTCAGATGATGTCAGCCATGCCTATTTAAATGTTCTGTACAGTTATGGCATGACTTCACTTGTAAGCTGCCCCACTAGAGTAACCAAACAATCTTCTACATTGATAAGCCATGTAGCAACAGAGATAAATAGGAAACAATGCTATATTCATGTTCAAGATCTAGGCTTATCAGATCATTTATGTCAGATATTAAAGGTAAATTTTTGTGTTGAAAAGCCTCCTAGATTAAAACTACACAAAAGGCTCTTCTCAAAGTCAAACCTGCAAGAATTTTCATCCCAGTTACCACATGAAAGGTGGGAGGAAGTCTACATGGAAACGAATAAGAACACAGTGTTTAATAGTTTCATGTCCATTTTTAAAGTAAAATTTGAGGAAGCATATCCCAAAACTTTGCATACCTTTGTAACTTCAGAAAAAAATATGTGGGTAACCAGAGGAATCAAAAAATCCTCTTCAACTCTTAGGTATCTTGCTTCAATCAAAAATAGGCCACTGATCCAGCATTTTTGCAATTTTATGAAAACTACAAGAGAATCTACAGAAAGCTGCTAAAAAACTCGCAAACTATAAAAACATATTGCCAGCAGAAAACAAAAGCAAAGCAGGCTGGAATATTATCAAACTGGAAACAGCAAACACAGGGCAAAAACTTTTTGAATTCATTAATAAAGAACAGAAATAATGAACCACCCAAAAGAAATAGGAACCCTGAAAATATGTACTTCAACAGCATTGCTAAGAAATTGCAAAAGAACTTTCCAGACACGTATGTCTTACCCACCCAGAACTAAACACCAAACTCAATGGCACTCTATCCGGCAACTGAGAAAGAAGTAGCACAAGTTACACATCAATTAAAAAATTAAATATCAATTGGTCTAGATACAATCCCAACTTGTGTCCTTAAATAATGTGCAAATTCCATAAAAGCTCCATTAACAAAAATAATCAATGAATCATTCAAATCTGGCTGTTTTCCTGAGCACATAAAACCATCGAAAGTAATACCCATACTTAAAAATGGTGATCTGGAAAATGTAGAAAACTACAGAGCAATCTCCCTACTGTATACCATTTCCAAAATTATTGAAAAAGTAATGAAAAATAGGTTACTGCCGTATCTAAATAAGTTTAACCTTCTTCGCAAAGAACAGCATGGTTTCGGGCCAAAAGAGGTGCAGAATCAGCTGTTGCACAGCCTACAAAGGTCATTCTTGAGGCTCTTGGTCTTATCAAAGGCATTTGATACAGTGGACCACATAATTTTATTAAATAAATTAGAGTTACTAGGAATAAGAGGTGTGGTTTAAGTCTTTCCTAGAAAACCGAATGCTGTGTGTTGAGGTCTCACATACTCCAGATGGATTTAGTAAAACACTTATCAGATTCAAAAATATTAATATAGGCATCCTGCAAGGTAGTATATTAGGTCCAATCCTTTTTCTTATATTCGTTAATGATTTGTGGGGAAAAAATACTATTTGCTGATGACAGCAACATAGTGATCACAGCCAAAACTCCAACACAGTTGACAGAAAAGGTTAATGCAGCTCTCAGAGATGTTCACAAATGGTCACTGAAAAATGTTGTTGTTGTTGTGGTCTTCAGTCCTGAGACAGGTTTGATGCAGCTCTCCATGCTACTCTATCCTGTGCAAGCTTCTTCATCTCCCAGTACCTACTGCAACCTACATCCTTCTGAATCTGCTTGGTGTATTCATCTCTTGGTCTCCCTCTATGATTTTTACCCTCTACCCTGCCCTCCAGTACTAAATTGGTGATCCCCTGATGCCTCAGAACATGTTCTACCAACCGATCCCTTCTTCTGGTCAAGTTGTCCCACAAATTCTCTTCTCCCCAATTCTATTCAACACCTCCTCATTAGTTATGTGATCTACCCATCTAATCTTCAGCATTCTTCTGTAGCACCACATTTCAAAAGCTTCTATTCTCTTCTTGTCTGAACTATTTATCATCCATGTTTCACTTCCACACGTGGCTACACTCCACATAAATACTTTCAGAAACAACTTCCTGACACTTAAATCTATACTCGATGTTAACAAATTTATCTTCTTCAGAAACGCTTTCCTTGCCATTGCCAGTCTACATTTTATATCCTCTCTACTTCGACCATCATCAGTTATTTTGTTCCCCAAATAGCAAAACTCCTTTACTACTTTAAATGTCTCATTTTCTAATCTAATTCCCTCAGCATCACCCGATTTAATTCGACTACATTCCATTATCCTTGTTTTGATTTTGTTGATGTTCACCTTATATCCTCCTTTCAAGTCACTATACATTCCTTTCAACTGCTTTTCCAAGTCCTTTGCTGTCTCTGACAGAATTACAATGTCATCGGCAAACCTCAAAGTTTTTATTTCTTCTCCATGGATTTTAATACCTACTCCAAATTTTTCTTTTGTTTCCTTCACAGCTTGCTCTAAGCTTTCTCTAAGTCTACAAATGCTAGAAACGTAGGTTTGCCTTTCCTTAATCTAGCTTCTAAGATAAGTCGTAGGGTCAGTATTGCCTCACATGTTCCAATATTTCTACGGAATCCAAACTGATCTTCCCCTAGGTCGGCTTCTACCAGTTTTTCCATGCATCTGTAAAGAATTCGCATTAGTATTTTGCAGCCGTGATTTATTAAACTGACAGTTCGGTAATTTTCACATCTGTCAACACCTGCTTTCTTTGGGATTGGAATTATTATATTCTTCTTGAAGTCTGAGGGTATTTCGCCTGTCTCATACATCTTGCTCACCAGATGGTAGAATTTTGTCAGGACTGGCTCTCCCAAGGCCGTCAGTAGTTCTAATGGAATGTTGTCTACTCCCGGGGCCTTGTTTCGACTCAGGTCTTTCAGTGCTCTGTCAAACTCTTCACGCAGTATCGTATCTCCCATTTCATCTTCATCTACATCCTCTTCCGTTTCCATAATATTGTCCTCTAGTACATCGCTCTTGTATAAACCCTCTATATACTCCTTTCACCTTTCTGCTTTCCCTTCTTTGCTTAGAACTGGGTTTCCATCTGAGCTCTTGATATTCATACAAGTGGCTCTCTTTTCTGAAAAAGGTCTCTTTAATTTTCCTGTAGGCAGTATCTATCTTACCCCTAGTGAGATCAGCCTCTACATCCTCACATTTATCCTCTAGCCATCCCTGCACAGCCATTTTTCACTTCCTGTCAATCTCATTTTTGAGACGTTACTATTCCTTATTGCCTGCTTCATTTACTGCATTTTTATATTTTCTACTTCCATCAATTACATTCAATATTTCTTCTGTTACCCAAGGATTTCTACTAGCCCTCGTCTTTTTACCTACTTGATCCTCTGCTGCCTTCGCTACTTCATCCCTCAAAGCTACCCATTCTTCTTCTACTGTATTTCTTTCCCCCATTCCTGCCATTTGTTCCCTTACGCCCGGCCTGAAACTTTGTATAACGTGTGGTTTAGTCAGTTTTTCCAGGTCCCATCTCCTTAAATTCCCACCTTTTTGCAGTTTCTTCAGTTTTAATCTACAGTTCATAACCAATAGATTGTGGTCAGAGTCCACATCTGCCCCTGGAAATGTCTTACAATTTAAAACCTGGTTCCTAAATCTCTGTCTTACCATTATATAATCTATCTGAAATCTGTCAGTATCTCCAGGCTTCATCCACGTATACAACCTTCTTTTATGATTCTTGAACCAAGTGTTAGCTATGATTAAGTTATGCTCTGCACAAAATTCTACCAGGCGGCTTCCTCTTTCATTTCTTAGCCCAATCCATATTCACTTACTACGTTTCCTTCTCTCCCTTTTCCTACTACTGAATTCCAGTCACCCATGACTATTAAATTTTCGGCTCCCTTCACTATCTGAATAATTTCTTTTATTTTGTCATACATTTCTTCAATTTCTTCGTCATCTGCAGAGCTAGTTGGCATATAAATTTGTACTAATGTAGTAGGAGTGGGCTTCGTGTCTATCTTGGCCACAATAATGCGTTCACTATGCTGTTGGTAGTAGCTTACCCGCATTCCTATTTTTTTATTCATTATTAAACTTACTCCTGCATTACCCCTATTTGACTTTGTATTTATAACCCTGTATTCGCCTGACCAAAAGTCTTGTTTCTCCTTCCACCGAACTTCACTAATTCCCACTATATCTAACTTTAACCTATCCATATCCCTTTTTAAATTTTCTAACCTGTCTGCCCGATTAAGGGATCTGACATTCCACGCTCCGATCCGTAGAACACCAGTTTTTTTTCTCCTGATAACGACGTCCTCTTGAGTAGTCCCCACCCGGAGATCCAAATGGGGGACTATTTTACCTCCGGAATATTTTACCCAAGAGGACGCCATCATCATTAACCATACAGTAAATCTGCATGCCCTCGGGAAAAATAACAGCTGTAGTTTCCCCTTACTTTCAACCATTCGCAGTACCAGCACAGCGAGGCTGTTTTGGTTAGTGTTACAAGGCCAGATCAGTCAATCATCCAGACTGTTGCCCCTGCAACTACTGAAAAGGCTGCTGCCGCCCTTCAGGAACCACATGTTTGTCTGGCCTCTCAACAGATAGCCCTCCGTTGTGGTTGCACCTACGGTACGGCTATCTGTATCGCTGAGGGACGCAAGCCTCCCCACCTATGGCAAGGTCCATGGTTGAATAAATAAAGTAACTTTAAATATAAAGAAAACTAATTGTATGTACTTCTGGTTGAATAAAAGACACAATGATGATAAATTAACAATTACTGATGATGTAACAGAATCTGTAATGGACACCAGATTTTTAGGGTTGAAGGTTAAATGGAAGGAATATGTAAAAGATTTAACACAGAGACTACCCACAGCATGTTATACTTTACGAATACTTGCACCAGTGTGCAATATTTCATGCCTCAAAATGACATATTTTGGATATATACCTCAATCCTCAGTTATGGAATCATGTTTTTGGGAACAAGTGATGGGAATATTCAGTCTGTCTTCAAGGTTCAGAAAAGAGGTATACAAATAGCAGCAATAGGGGCCCATTGTACTGATTTATTAAAAAAACTAGAAATTCTGACTGGTCCATGTGAATACATTTTCCAGAGTGTAATGTATGTAAGGAAAAGTATTCATCTGTATGCTATGGAAAATGAAATGAGCGTATGGCATTAATGGCTGGGAGGCCCCATCTGGGGTAGTTCGGCTGCCAAGTGCAAGTATTATTTCAGTTGACGCCACATTGGGTGACTTGCTTGCTGGAAACAGCTCAGTACATGACCATGAAACTAGACCCAGCCACTGCTTATAACCAAACAGGAAAAACAAGTCCAAAACACAGAACAGTATGCTCTATAATGGCCTAAAGGTGTACAACAGACTGCCACAGGAAATAAAAGGTGTAAATGAACTACAGATCTTTAGCCAAAAGCTAAAAACATATTTATTAAGCAAACATTGTTATGAGGTAAATGAGTATATAGAATAATTGTAGAAAGCTATTTAGTAGACACAAATACCACATGGGCCTATATAAAGTGACAGCATTTGGCATAATTATAAATATTGTAAGAATTGACCTGTAAAAATTGTAAAAATTGAATTATAAACATTGTAAAAACCCATGTATGTTTTAGTTCAAACACACAATTGATGATATACATACAATTTGTATTTTTATACAGATGAATAAAAATATCAATCAGTCACACAAATTGCTTGAATCACAGTGCAAGAATTTAATATAAACAGAAAAATGTTCATCAGATTAAAACCAATAACAAATTTGATTATCAAACTGATTTTGTATCTTAAGCACCGGCAATCTTATGATTAACTGAAAACTAAACAGAAATTTTGTCTTTTCAGTAAGTGTTACAATATGTGAAAATTCAGTAATTTTCAGCAAATTAGGTGACACTTTTAGTACTTTCACATAAAAGTACACATCCCTGTAACACATTGCTGGAATTGGCAATTCACCTGTGCATTAACAATACTGATTTACTTATATCTCATTCTTAAGTTTTGTCTCAAATGTAAGCTATTTTTCAAATAATGGGCTCAGGACAAATAAGACAGAGATGACATCAGAAACTATTCTTACAATACATCTTTCTTTCCAAACAGGATTACCAGTTGTCATGCAACCTCCTGAACCTCCTGACTGATTAGAAGTGTCTGTTGCATTATGACACAAACCTATACTCTTGCACAGAACTTCAGCTGAAGGGTAGCCTGAATGACGAAAATGACAAAATTAACGTTTTTTGTTTTTTTTCATTATAAAATTATTTGGAGTTTCCTGAATAAAACAAATCAAGTTTCACCCTTCTAAGTGAATTCTAAGTGTTTTTTATTGCTGCAAAGTTGACGTGCTGTGTAAACGGTTGTAGCGACTTGGTGTGTCACTGTTGACGGCACCGCTCACTGGCTGCAAGCAGGGTATCTTTGCGGAATTAGACAGTGATTTGTTTTTCAACATTGTATGGCTTTATCTCTGTGACAAGTGACTGTTCATATCGGTAAACATAAACACTATACTGTGTGTGTTGACTTGTGGAGTTTGCTTTGTGATGTTTAGCTGTTCAATTTTGCGTATTTGACGAATTTTGCTAATACCTGTTTTACATATTTGGTTCCTGGATATCAATATGCCCCATTTCAGCCATTGACTGTTTAAGAAAAGGCATAATGAGTGGAAGAAGAAATCTTTTGTTGTTTCGAAGGGAGATGCTGCTCAGATTGCTTTCTCCGACTAGTCCAAATGAATGTGATAGAACTTCTTCCAGCAAGAAACTTTGTTACAGCAAAGAAAAATTTTAAAACTATGAAAGTGACAGTAATGATGTGAATGAAATAATTAACATTTCATTGATCTCTAAAATTTTGAAACATAACATATTATGCCAAGTTTGCAAAGGAAGAGGACTGGAATGGAAAATAACTTTACACATTGGTTTGGCATGTAAAATGTTATGGAAGTGTAACAAATATGCTGCAGAAGTTTCGTTTCCTAATTCTAACAGTATTCCTTGTAGTGGTAATAGTGGAAAGAATGTGTATGATATAAATGTTAGGCTAGTGTATGGCTTGCTTTGCATTGGCAAGGGCAGTGCTATAGAGACAATGTTATGTGGAATTATGAACTTGCCAAAACCACAAACCAAGTTTGGATTTTATAATGAATTAGTGGGATCTTCTGCTGAAGATATTGCTCAAGCAACAATGAAGACAGCAGTTGAAGAAGCTATGACAGATGATGGGAATTGTAGAGATTTAACTGTTGCTTTAGATGGATCGTGGCAACGTAGAGGTCATAAATCTCTAAATGGAGTTGTGACAGCTACCAGTGGAGACAGTTGCAAAGTAATTTATGTTGCTATTCTCTCAAAACATTGTAGATGTAAGGACAATACACAGGATGAACATAGTGAAAGTTTTGAAACAAATTTTCATGTCACGAGTGGAGTGATGGAAGTAGAGGGAGTGAAAGCATTTTTTTCCAGGTCACAGGAGTGGTATAATGTACGATACACTAACTATCTAGGAGATGGTGATCTAAGGGATATAAAGCTGTAGAGGAACTCAAACCTTATGGCAATGAAACAGGAGTGCATTGGACATGTGCAGAAGCGCATGGGGGCTTGCTTGCGCAAACTAAAGCAGACTTTAGGATCCAGAAGCTTAGTGATGCTAAGACCCTTGGAGGAAGAGGAAGATTGACAGATGAAGCAATTGATAGATTGCAGAGGTATTATGGGTGTGCAATTAGGCAAATACAAGAAGCATTGAGCATATGAGGAGAGCAGTATGGGCATTACTTTTTCATAATGCATCAACAAATGAGCACCCACAACATGCACTGTGTCCCACAGGTGATGACTCATGGTGTAAGTACCAATCAGGAAAGGAATATGCCCATAAAACAGTTTGTCAAATGCTGTAATTGATGTAATTAAGCCCATAATTCAGAAAACACAAAATCCAAATGAAAGTGTAAATAATTTAATTTGGATTAGGATTCCCAAAAGAGTGTTTGTACAGATAGAACATTGCATTTTGGAGTGTATGATGCAGTGGCAACATACAATGAAGGAAACATTATCAAATGTGATGTGCTGAAACGTTTAGGTTTCCAACCAGGACACAACATCATTTCCACAATGTGCCTAATTGATTAAGAAAGACTAAGAGGTGCAGGAAGAAGTGACAAAAGCCTACAACAAGCAGCAAAAGGGAAGAAAAGACCAGTGAAAAGGAAACTAACGCTGGAAAAAGAAGAGGATGCTGATAATCCATCACATGGGGCAGGAATGTATTGAGAAACTTTGGAAGCCATTTCCCATAACTTTAAAATTTTCATCTTTGAGGAACATTTTCTCAAAAACTGCTAACAGTATATCAATGAAATTTATACACAGTATTGTTTACTTCTTTTCCTTCATTTTTATAACAAATTGTAAAAAAAAGTGTGTAATTCAAGAATTATAGAAGAAAAAGTGAAAAATTTTAGAGAAAAAATAAGCATCTGTTTAAAAAAATTGTAAAACAAAAACCAATAAATATTTATTAACGTGGCATTATAACTTTGTAGAGAAATATTCACTGAACATGTAGTCCAAATTTTGGAGCAATATGTTTAATGGTTTTAGAAAAAATGTTCCTTCTATTTGCTAAAATTTACTTGGAGGAGATGGATCGTTCTGGCTCCCGTGAATTTGGAAACTGAGATAGGTACTGATGGACTGAAGCAGTGATGTGAGTAATGATGTATGCCTGAAAAGGCTGTGAAGCACAAGTTCATCCGCAAAATGGTTGTGAAGCTCAGTCACAACATATGGAATTGAAGTAACACATGTTTTAAGACACAAGGCTTGAAATACCTTTTGGCATCAGTTTGTGTCACACAATTTGTGACTGATTTTTTTTATGAATTTTCGTTTATTTGTGTGTAGTCTACATCTGACGCATAAGTTGCTTGGCAATAATTTCCCTACATTAACATGGATTGTTATGGGCTGTTGGCTGTGGTCAAGACCCTGGCATTAAATATTACAAGGGGATCTGGAAAAAATGGACACAAACAAGAGTGTATACAACACGTATTCATTTCCTGCCAAGCCTTTCAAACTGAACAACAAAATGTAGACAGAGATTTTTTCAGTAACCTTTTTCATTAGGTATACCTTGGTAACATGTTCATGCTACCATATAGGATTTATGAACTTTCCAGGCAAGATAATGCATCAGACCAGACAAACATTAAAGAAATATGTTGTATGATACAACATTAAAGTTTAAAAATTAGAACAGCACTGGGACACATTTAGTGACTTTTTTCTGCCAAATAATAATAATCTGTATTTTGTCAAATGAACTATTCAAATCAATTAATGAAAACCAGTCAAAACTGCTTTGTGAGGGAAGCGATCTCTTCATCAATTCTGCTCAGTACATGGACTTTTTGGCCATTATCCATGACTTTTTGGCCTCCAGTTCTTTTAAATAAATTGTGTTATAGTGCTGATGAATATATACAATCTTAAGCTATATAGAAGCTAGCTGGTTTCTAAAATCTGGATGAGTTCCTGTAGAATACTTCAGTAACTTAATAATTAGTAGTGTATGTCATATAAATTGTAAATACTTTCTGGACAATGGACCTCTTCCATCAAGCTGTCTTGTCTTCATCTTCTTCACACTGCTTCTGCTTTAATGCCTCACCATACCAATTTTGAGCATTGCGATAGTCCAGAATAATTCTCTTGTTAGTGTCAATCTTGAAAACACTGCCAGCTGATTTCAGTCCATCATATGTTTGACGTATGGCTATCAATGACTCGGTTTCTTAATGACTATCATACGCTCTTTATTAATGGAAACATCATGCTTAAGAAAGGCTTGACATGGCTCAGAATGAGGCTCTTTTGAAGAAAGCTATACAGGTGATATTGCCACCCAATAAGTCTCTCCAAAAGTGATCAATTCTCGTGTCAGTCCTCCTGTAGTTCGCACAGAGATAAAAAAATACCATTGTACCAAGAATTTGCATGAAGTCTTTCTCAACTTTATTATAGTCCTTAGCACTTATCCAATTCTGAGAAGAGAATTTCTACAAGGCATTCAAAACTCTAGCCTTACTAGTTCTTGGGCTACTATTTATCGGAACTGGATTACAAAAGCTTATATGTCTACAAATGCTGTACTTCAGAGGTGACTTTAGAAGGTCAGAATGACCCTGCAAGCAATCCTGGAAGTTAAAATATCTTTGGCAGGCAGTTATACTTTTCTGAGATCAGATGGTACAGCATGACCTACGTTTATGTCTATTGCAGGAATAAGACCTGCTTTATTATCAAGTTTTATATCACACACTGATTCTGCAGCTGATAATACTTCTGCCTTAACAACTAAGGACACCACATCAGCAAGTAGAGATGACAAAGCACTGTACAGGAAAGCTGCCACGGGGGCCACACATTGAAATTCCCTCAAAAATGGCATGACCTGCCCCAAAACAAAGCTAAAAAAAGATATTTTAGCTGGCAGCAGAGGATCTTCAAGGAATTTCAACATCGTTCACCAGCTCTAAATATCTATTTCGATCTTGCGCTCCTTTACTTTGTATGCATATGTCTTTAGAAGGCAATGACTTTTACACCCCATCGGCACACAGAGCAAAATGTTTTTAGGGAAGGGCAGATTTTCAGGTTTATTAAATCTTTTACAATCAGTTCTTCTCTAAGGTACATTCTTCAACACATTATAAATGAATCACATAAAAGGTATGCCTCAGTTAGTCTTTAAGGCTGTAGTCCTGAATCTCTGATGAATTGTATGAAAACCACAAGACCCATATCAATAAAAATTGATGCACTCTCCCCGTGAATACTCTTCAGACCAAAACGCAAATCCTTCAAGATCGCCCAATTGACATTAAGTCCGTCCATTGATATCTGAAGCACGTGGGTACGATTCAGATCAGAAGTTTCTATCTTAAAACCATCCAACATAGCAGCAGTGGTATGGCCTAAAAATGCAGATGAAAAGTAGTGCATTTCAACTTGTTTGTTAGTTTTGTGCCAATATCTGAGAGCAATATCCATCTGTTGAAACTCAGCCCATTGTTAAGGCTGTCATCAAATAAGATTACAAAAGGAATGTCCCCTTCAAGATCTTCGAGAATATTTTTATCTAAAGTGTGGAGCTAACCCATGAACAATACTGTTATTATGTCTTGGTCCACCCAAGCTGCACCTTACTAGCTACATATCATTAGGGCACATGATGAGAAACAAAGCAGTCTGCTTTCCTGTACCAGAAAGGGATACACGACTTTCAACATCCCGCAAAGTCCATAATATTTCTGCCCTTGTAACATCATCCTGAATCAGACGTTTTGAAATATGAGTGATAGCTGATGCAGTGTTAGTGGCAGTGTTGGAGGTGACAATGTGACTGTTAGTTGACACAGTGTTAGTGGCAGTGGTGGAGGTGATGCCGGGTTGCAATAGCTGGGAGGTCGACAAACCAACCGTCAACTGAGAGCTTTCTGATTCGCCAGTCACTGCAATCTTATCAAGCATCAAGGGAGCATCTTCATTATGCCCAGTTATCTAACCTGATTACAGGGAGCTTGATCCGGAAATACTAGTGCCCTGAAAACAACAAATGATAAAAAATATATATTACACACAGATGGAATCACTATTGAGAAATGGCATAATTTTTTGGGGAAATTCACACACCTGCAGAAGTTTCTTTAATTTCCAAAAAATAATTACAAGGTCCATAGAAAATGCAACTACTAGAAGCTCATGCAGGATACTTTTAAGAACGTACAAATTCTTTCACTACCTTGCTTATACATTTTGGAAGTTATATGTTTAATTAAGAAAATAATGGACACTGAAGACCAACTAATACAAAAAAGGAAACAGTTCATAAGTACAATAGGTGACAGAAAATGGAGCTGCATAGTGAATATGTAAAAACAAAACTTAGACAAGAATGGACCCCTGTTAGCAGGGAAAAAGCTTACGAGTTACCACACAGGGCTGGCGCAAGGCACGTGCGAAACGTGCGGCCGCACGGCGCGGCACTTTCTGAGGGGCAGAAAATCTGCCGCCCACCACCTTTTCTTCCCCCTCAACATTCATGCCCATGAAGGGATTCGAAACCAAACCGCGGAGGGGGCGGCTTCGGGAACTGTGGCATGGCGCCTCGACATCCTGTCGGCCGCCCCTGTTGAACAAGGGGAGTCAGGAGGACTAATTTCTCCCTCGCCACTGTGGCAGCACCGCCGTGTTTACGCCGAAGGAACAGAGAGGGGGGAGCAGTCTGGCTTACACGTCAGTATTCTTATGAGTGGAGCGCTGCAAGCGTGTTATGCGCCGTGGGTTTACTTTCAACTAATTTTGCAGAGGACGAAATCTAACTTGCAAATTCGAATGCAATGTTCGATACTGAGGTAACATGTTAAGCCTGAAGCAATTTTGCTAAGTCCTTCAATGGCAGTTTCCGAGTGTTTTATTCTTCCCGCATTATGGAAAAAAATGGTTGAACATTACTACAGTCAAACATGTCCAACACCTACAATGGCTAGAAGTACTCCAAAAGGGTAAATACGCTGCGAGTAATTACAAGGGATAAAGACATTGCTAATAAGCATGGCATAAGTTGGGTTTCGGCGTATTTTTGAAAATTCTTGCTATCCGTTTTTAAGTGATAGTCGGACGTTTTGGTTTTTGAGCCATGAAACACCCTTCTCCGCCTGCATGAACAACAATTAAACTCTGACCGGCACTTTTGTTTGACAATACTACTCGCAAACTATCACTTTGCCAACATTTATTTACTGTATAATGCGTGTGAATACATGTTTCATCTTAGTAATACTGGTCGCTTTGATTCTGATGTAAACCTGAGAAAGTATGGTCATTTAGCAACAATGCCTCTCGTCCGCACAAAAGAAAAGGTTAATTTTGACACCCTCTAAAACGAAATTCCATAGACAGAACATTGCTTCTAAGGGTTTCCTTGCTAGCTTTGCAGCTCATTTCTGGCTGACAAAAGTTGTGCAGTTTTCGCAAAGTTCATATTTCTTTCTACTGTTCGTAATGCCATAGAAATTGCTGCCTGATAATACATTTATCCATATCATAGGTCATATACTTATTGTGAGCTTCTTGCTTCTTCTTCCTGGGCGCTAGTTTAACCGTAGCCTCGCTGTACCTCGTCACGTGACCTAGTTCCTGGCATTGCCGCGTCACCACTTTGCCCTTCCAGGCAATAGGTATATTGTTGCGTTCCCTACAACGAAAGCTACAGAATTCTTGTTGGTAGCTGGCCGAGGGAGTCAAGATTGGTCAGAAGCACTTTCATTGCGTTTCGTAAGAGCAGAAGAATTGGTGCGTCCTAATTTCTTGCAGCTTGGGATGTAATAGGTAAGTGCTTTTCATATAATGTACAATTAGTATTGCGCATTCACATTACTCATAAGTTAGAATTTTTCACCTTCAAGATTGCAGAGTAGGAAAATTTATTTTTCTTATGATCTGTTACTTCAAAAATTGCCAAGTCGGCAAATAAGCATGCGTCGTACCAATAGCTAGAATGAAAATGAAGCGAAGAAAAGTGAAGTGATATGGCGATGACTAATTTGTTATCCCTTATTCCATAATCAGACACAAAAGAAGTGACACATGGAAATTACGCCAGATGCCGAATGTCAGTTCTTTGAAATGAACAACTGCAGTGCAGTGAGTTAATATATTTCGACTAGCATTAGTACCCGTCGATGCCTGGGTGTGTATTTATTGCATTATTATGTTCTCCATCTCCTTATTCTTCCTCTCTCCATTGTCTTCCGCTCCACTCTTTGACCATTTCACCTGCGTCTGTAGTGAAATTCGGCCTGAAATTCAATTTCACGCTGCCCAGTTCTTATCACTTCATCTCCTGAACAGTGTATCCTACAGTAATATAATTTTCTGTTTACGTGCAGTGGAATATCAGGAAATTGTCTGCGAAGTGTGTTGCAAATAAAGTTAGTATACTGACATCAACAGTTAGTTTCACGTAAACGTTCTTTGCAGGCTGGATCGAAACATGTCCGACGGTAGAAAAAGACTGTCTGGCAGTGAATAGAGGAAAAGACGGGCGCTGAAGGAAGATGATGATAAGAAGCAAAAGGAGGCACTGCAACGATATTTCAAGCCAAAGAGAGAACGACCTAGCAGCGGCGAGGGTGGAAAAATAGCTCCTGAAAGTACAGAAACTAGTGGAGCTACTGCAGCTACATCTTTATCTTCAGGACATGACCAGAAAGTTGACGAACACAGCGCTGCGACCACCGCATACAGTAGCAGTGCTGACGGTGTGCCATCCACAACATGTTCAGCAGACCTCGTCTGGACTCAAGACCTGCTTTGTGACGAAAGCTCCAAGATTGAAGCATCAGGCAGAACTGAAATCAGGCGACCCGATTCGGAAAATACCGGAGGAACATCAGCCGAGGTACTCACCACCGGAGACGGGATTGAAGCCGAGCCTAAACTGGAAGACACAATTGACCCAGATTCCAGAAGATGGCCGGAAATTGTTACCGACTGCATTCGAACGACTTTGGTCATGCGAGGTTCTCCTGATTCAGGAAGCTGAAGAATGACCTAAAAACGTGGACAACTGGCGTTTCAGCCCTGTGCACTGCAGCTATTCGTTGAGAAGCAGATAGACATTGGTTGTTGTACTCAAAGAGCAAGGATGCTGTGTTCTGCTTTTGTTGCAAATTTTTCTCCTCATCTACAGTAAAAATTGCAAAGAACGGCATAAACGACTGGCGGCACCTTGCTTCGTATCTCGAAAGTCGCGGGAAGTCTACCGAGCATTTGAATTCACAAAAAAGTGGATCGTGTTTTCCGAGGGACTGAAAAAGTCACGAATTGTCGATGCCCATCATCAAAGGCTTCTTAATATTGAAAGCGAACCTTGGAAAAATGTTCTCGAGCGCTTAATAGCAATAATTCATTTCCTGTGTCGGCAATGTCTGCCTTGAAGAGGAAGCACAGATACACTCTTTCAGCCTGACAATGGAAACTTCTTGAAACTCGTTGAATTATTCGGAAAGTTCGACACTGTGATGATGGAGAACCTGCACAGAACAAAGCAAGGTGAGCACAAGGGTCATTATTATCTTGGAAAAGAAACACAGAATGAAATAATTCATCTTATTGGTGACAGTTGTGGTACGTTTCATCCAGGAGACAAGACTCGATGGGTATACGATGTCCGAATTCGGGAGCATTCCCTAGGATTTCTTCCAGTGCCCGATTCTTCAAGCTCCACTTTGACGCAGGTTGTACTCAAGTTCTTGCAAGATAAAAAAATCCTATTGTGTAATATGAGAGGGCGAGGATACGACAATGGAGCAAACATGAAAGGGAAGAAGTCTGGTCTCCAGAAAAGAATTTCAGATATGAACAAGAGAGCATTTTATGTACCATGTAGCAGTCACTCCATGAATCTTGTTGTAAACGATGCCGCTATGTCTTCTAAACATGCTGTTTCCATGTTTTCGACAGTGAAAAGCTTGTATGACGTCTTCTCGTCCTCCGTTCGACGTTGGGATGTCTTGAAGAAGTATCTGCCTAATCTGTCGCTGAGGCCACTGAGAGATGCTAGGTGGGAAAGTCGCATCGATGCCCCTAATCCCCTGCGGTTTCAAATTGGAAGCAACGTCACTTGCGAAACAAATAAAAAATAACATCTTACTCACTTCTCTGGTAATCTGTACGACGTTCTGCTTCGCATCAGTGTAGTCAGTAAGACCCTCCAAACCATTGACATAAATGGTTCTGAGGCCGCGGAAATGCTTGAAAAAACGAAAGCATATTTTGAGACCTGCAGAACAGAAGAAAAGTTTGTGTCTTTCTTGAAGGATTCCAAAGAATTGGCTACAGAATTAGAGCTAGAAGATCTAACGTTCCCACGGATGTTTCCTGGCAATGAAGTAAGAAGCCAATACACTTTACCTATGAAGGTAGGGATGAGACAATAGATGACCCAACAAAACGTTACAAGATTGAATTCTACTATTATCTTTTAGATATAGTAACCACATCTTTGGATGTGAGATTCAATCAACTGAAATCTGATTGTAATTATTTTGATTTTCTCTACGACATCGGCGAGCCAAAGAATGCACCTCCTGACAGCCTGGACACAAAGTGTAGAAACCTCGCAGCGATTTTGCAAGATCATGAGTCAAGCGATATTGACGCACTGGAGTTGAGGGAAGAACTAAAAGTGCTTCCAAAATTGTTGAAACCTGGAATAGGTCCAAAAGAGACTCTGAAGTTTATAGGAAGACATAATTTTTACCCTAATGTTAACATTGCTCTCAGAATTCTCCTAATACTCCCAGTGACAGTTGCGAGTGGAGAGAGGAGTTTCTCAAAACTTAAATTGATAAAGTCGTACCTCCGATCAACGATGAGCCGAACTCGTTTGAATGATGTTGCAACAATAATGATTGAGCACGAGCTTGCAGAGAGGACTTAAATTTCACAGATCGTGTGAAAGAGTTTGCACAAGCAAAAGCCAGGAAGGTTCGATTTGTCTAGTAGTTTTCTAAATGTTTATATTATTAAGAGTTTCTTGGTTATTTACTGTGTTGTTTCTTATTTTGCTCAACATTAAATACTTATTGTAAATATTATCGTTCAAACCAAATTATCGTTAAATTGTAAATATATTTTGTTTTCCGTTGAATACATTATCTGTTCACAACCACTGAAAAATGTTTATTTACGTTAACTGAAGGGTTCATGCCGAGTGGGATTAGCCAAGCGGTCTAAAGGCGCTGCAGTCATGGACTGTGCGGCTGGTCCCGGCGGAGGTTCGAGTCCTCCCTCGGGCATGTGTGTGTGTGTGTGTGTGTGTGTGTTTGTCCTTAGGATAATTTAGATTAAGTAGTGTGTAAGTTTAGGGACTGATGACCTTAGCAGTTAAGTCCAATAAGATTTCACACACATTTGAACATTTTTGTAAATTCACAAGGCTTATTAAAATTAGCTAGATTTCTTCAGTCAGGTTTCACTCCATTTTTGAGCTGGTGCCCAGCGACTGTTTTGTACAAATCTGTAGAGAATGTCACCAATCAGTCGCAATTTTTGTTCTTATTTTCCAGATCTAGATAGATTTCGGGCACAGTGTGGCTATTCTCAATGCTTTGAGTTATGTTTACGTCTATACCGTCATGCTGAACGTAACTGTCAACATGATGGTTTAGATGTAAGCACATATTAAAAGCTTTGAGACTGGCCACTCAGTGGCCGAAACCTGGGTAGATCTGAAAAGTAAAAACAAAAATTGCGATTTATTACTGACATTTCCTACCAGATGTTTTTTAGGTAAAATACCACAAACGTTACCGAGTGAGGTGGCGCAGTGGTTAAACACTGGACTCACATTCGGGAGGACGACGGTTCAATCCCGCGTCCGGCCATCCTGATTTAGGTTTTCCGTGATTTCCCTAAATGGCTCCAGGCAAATGCCGGGATGGTTCCTTTCAAAGGGCACGGCCGACTTCCTTCCTCGTCCTCCTTAATCCGATGATACCGATGACCTAGCTGTCTGGTCTCTTTCCCCAAAACAACCCAACCCCAACCCAACCCACTCACAAACGTTTTTTTTAAAAAAAGAAAAGAAAACGGGGGGGGGGCGGCAATTTAGCAGCTCCCAAGGGGCGGTACTTGGGCTTGCGCCGGCCCTGTTATCACACCACGTTAAAGCACAAAAAAATTAAGGAATTTTAAAATGGCCTAAAAATGTATCTTTCAAATAAACAGTGTTACAGTGCCGATGAATATATACAATCTTAAGCTATATAGAAGCTATGGAAGCTAGTTGCTTTCTAAAATCTGGATGAGTTTCTGGAGAATACTTCAGTAACATAATAAGTAGTATTGTATGTCATATAAATTGTAAATACTTTCTAATCTTTAAATTTGTGCCATTCGTACAAATGCAAAAGCTGTAAACTATAGTCATGAAGATGCCACAAAAACTGTAAATATTACTTTGCTTTTTTACTTATTGAGAGTAATTGTTGTTAATTCAGAAGAAACTTGTCATGAATTAATATAAATTTGTTTACTTTTACAAAAAGAAATGCAAACTATGATCAAGACAATGATGTAAAAATCTTCTTGATTTTTAACTAGAAAACTGATATAAGTTCTTGAGATGCACATGGAGACATTAACGTGTATGCATACATTTGCTTAGAGTTTTATGTATGTAAACTTATTCATGTTATAGTAGATATACAACTCATAATCATTACATAAATTCACGGTCTCATCTCATCATGTCATAAAAATTGACTTGTCCAGTATCAGTTTTTAGTTATGTACAAAAATTATGAATGATCATATATCCATATATCACATGACCCTTGTGATACTACCTACCTGCCAACATTTAAAATTTAAAAATCGGCAGATACAGTTTAAAAAATAAGGAGTTATGAATGATTAAAAATCGGGCTCATTTTCAATATAGTCCCCAGACAACTGATACGAATCTTTTCCAGTGACGTCAAAAAGCTATATAATGGCTATAAAATACAAATAAAAACTCTGGAACTAACTAAAGTGTCGGTTCCATTCCCTTTATTTGTAGCGTAGTTCAATTGGGGTACTAGGTTGGGATGTTTTTTGACCATTTCCCCTATGATTGCGACAGATTTTATTCTTGTCAGAGCTGCATTTTTTCGCTGTATTGCTGTCTGGTATCATTTTCCTGAACGAGTCACTCGCATGATCAGTGCAGTTAATTGGCAGATTGGAAATGATGTAAATAATGACGTAAGTAATTCGAACACCCTTCCAATTTCTTTTTCTTTTTTTTTTTTTTTATTGGTCTCAAACTTAACATTTGCTCGGTGGTTTGAAGCATTGATTTTTCCATCAAGTGATAGATATATCACGTCAGCAAAGACAAGATGTCTGTATAGTGCGAAAAGTGGCAAGTGACCCTAAATAAAGAAATGTGTGAGGTCATCCACATGGGACTAAAAGAAACCCGTCAAATTTCTTTTAGAAGATAAATCGGAAGAATATCTAGACTGACAATTCAATTAAATACCTAGGAACTATAAATACTTGACTTACTTGACTTGACTTAATTCCTTTGGCCCCTATGGGGGCATAGGGCATCCAGGAGAACTCGCCATCCGTCTCTGTCTTTGGCCATTTGCCTCAATTCTGCCCAGGTCTTGCCAACTCTTTTCGCTTCCCCTTCCACTGTCCTCTTCCATGCACCTCTTGGTCTTCCTCTCTTCCTTGTTCCCTGGGGTTCCATTCCAATGCTTTTTTCTCGATGGCTCCATCTGGTTTTCTTAAGGTGTGCCCCAACCAGCCCCACTTTCTCTCTCGTATCTGGTCTTCTATAGGTATCTGGTTTGTTATTCGCCAGAGCTCCCCATTACATATTTTTTCTGGCCACCAGATATTCATGATGCGTCGAAGACATCTATTTATGAAGCTTTGTAACTGGGATGTTATCTTTTTATCCATTTTCCAGCTTTCACTGACATACAGAAGGGCAGCCTTCACATTTGTATTAAAAATACGGATTTTTGTTTTGTACGTGATATTTCTATTTTTCCATATTGGATACAATTGTATGAAGGCAGCATTTGCCTTTTTAATACGGTTTTTCACTTCATCTCCAGCTCCACCATCTTCCGCCACTATACTACCCAGATACAGGAATGAGTTGACAGTCTCCACCCGCTGCTCACCTGTTAACAATGGCACCTCCATGTTCCCTGAATTTACTCTCATTTCCTTTGTTTTACCTATATTTATCTTGAGGCCAGCAGTCTCTGCTTCTTCTTTCAGCAAGTTTAATTTAGCTTGCATATCAGTCAGCCTTGGAGCTAGTAAAACTATGTCGTCTGCACCATCCAAATCCTCCAGACGTTCGTGGATCCCCCACTGGATTCCTCGTCTCCTGCCTGCTGTGACTCTTCTCACAACAGAGTCTAGAACGATTAGGAAAAGTGTTGGTGACAAAATGCAACCCTGACAGACTCCAGTCGTTACTTTTATGGGCTGTGTCATATTTCCCTTGTGGAGTACGCAGCATTTGTAGCCATCATATAGATCTTGTATGATGTTTAAGATCTTCTGTGGTATGCCATACTTCCGCAATACCTGCCAGAGCACTTTATGTTTCACATAATCGAGGGCCTTTTGAAAATCAATGAATGCCAGGTACATGGTTGCTTGGAATTCTTTGCTTTGCTCTAAAATGATCCTAAGTGTGTTAATAAGATCAACACAACTGCGTTGTGCCCTAAAACCCGCCTGTTCTTTACGCAGTCGCTTTTCAAGGGATTTTTTAATTCTGTTTAAAATAATTCTGGTGAGGACCTTACTGGGCACTGTCAACAATGTAATACCATGCCAGTTGTTACGGTCTGACAAATTTCCCTTTTTTGGGAGCTTTACCACCAAACCATTTTTCCACTCCTTTGGAGATTTCTCTTCAAGCCAAATATGCTTCAGCAAAGGATGGAGCATTTTAACAGTGCTTTCAATATCAGTTTTTAAGAGCTCCGGTGCTATGTTGTCTAGGCCTGGAGCCTTTGTATTTTTTAATGTTTTCAAGGCAATCCTAATTTCGTCCATTGTGGGGCACTGCAAATTTATATCTTGATCTTCTTCGACTTCCTCTGGAACATCTCTTACTTGTTCCTCTTGGTTGTCTTCACAGTTTAACAGTTCCTTGAAGTGCTCCTCCCATCTCTGTAGCTGTGCCTGTTGAGTTGTAAGCATCACCCCATCCTTGTCCTTAATTGATCCTTCATGTCTGACGTTCTTCATTGACAACCGTTTGGTAATATTGTAGAGCTCATATTTCCTTGTCTTGCTGCCTCTTCTGCTAATTTTGCTTGCTCATCTATCCATTTCCTTTTATCTCGACGTAGCAATGTTTTCACTTTTTTGTTCGCCTCCATGTGTTCTTTATGCGCTTCGCTCTTCTGCGTTCTTGTCTTACAAAAATTTAACTAAAGTTTTAGTTCTTTCCTGTGGCTGATTTCATTCCACGTAGCATCGGAGATCCATTCCTTCCTTTGATGTGCCTTAAATCCTAAGATTTTTTCTCCTACATCTAAGTAACTGTCTTTGATTTTTTGCCAGCATGTTTCAATTCCCTATTCCATAAAGTTTTGGCTCTGAGAACTATGGGACTTAACAGCTATGGTCAACAGTCCCCTAGAACTCAGAACTGCTTAAACCTAACTAACCTAAGGACATCACACAACACCCAGGCATCACGAGGCAGAGAAAATCCCTGACCCCGCCGGGAATCGAACCCAGGAACCCGGGCGTGGGAAGCGAGAACGCTACCGCACGACCACGAGCTGCGGCCCATAAAGTATTCTTCAGAGAGGACCTGGAATCTGTTTTGTAGTTCAAGGGCAAATGTTTCTTTGATCTGTTGGTCTTTTAATCTTGCCACATCTATTTTCTTGCACCTGTGATTGAGCTTGGTTCTATTTGCCACTATCTTCAGTCTGAATTCCGCCGAAACTAGGTGGTGGTCACTTCCAATGTCTGCCCCTTTTCTATTTCTGACATCTAACAGAGAGTGTCGGAACTTGCGGCTTATGACTATGTGGTCTATTTGATTTTCGGTAACGTGGTCTGGAGAAACCCACGTTATCTTATGGCAGTTTCGATGTGGAAACAATGTGCCTCCAATGACTAGGTCATGTTCAGCGCATGTATCTACCAACATTTCATCATTTACATTCCTGATCCCCATTCCATGTACGCCCATGATATGTGCAATCCCTTCATTTTCTGAACCAACTTTTGCGTTCAAGTCACCCATTAAAATTTTTATGTCCCTAGAATTTGTTTGTCTAAGGACTCCGTTAAGCTCTGTACAAAATGCATCTTTTAATTCTCCTTTAGCTATTTCAGTAGGTGCGTAACATTGAATTACGTTACAACATTTGTTTTAAAGCGTGCGGTTATTATCCGTTCTGAGACTGGTTTCCACTCCAGTATGCTCTTCTTGCTGCTTTTAGATAGTAAGAGCCCTACACCATTCCTATGCATCGCGTCCTCACCTGTCTGACCCGCATACAGCAACACTCCACCATTTTGTGTACTTTAATTCGAAAGACAATAGAAATAATGTGTGGGGAAGGCGAACCAAAGACTGCATTTCGCTGGTAGAACACTTACAAGATGCAGCAAACCACTAAAGAGACTGCTCACACTACATTTGTCCGCCCTCTGCTAGGATACTGTTGCACAGTATGGGGACCGTTACCGGACAGGATTGAAATAGAACGTCGAAGAAGTCCAAAGAAGGGCAGCTCGTTTTGTACCATCGCGATGTAGGGGAGAGAGTGTCACGGAAATGATACACGAGTTGGGGTGGCAATGATTAAAACAAGGGCGTTTTTTGTTGCAACGAGAGCTAAATACAAAATTTCAGTCTCCAACTTTCTGCCCCGAATGCGGAAAAATATTGTTGACCCCCTACTACATAGGCAGAAAGCATCATCATAATAATATAAACCAGAGAGCGAACGGAAAGATTTCGCTGTTCGTTTTTCCTGCGTGCCATTCGAGGCGAGACGGTAAAGAAATAATCTGGAAAAGATACGATCACCCCTCTGCCAGGCACTTAAGTGTAAATTGCAGGCTAATAATTTAGATAAGGATTATAAAATACAAACAACGGATCTTTCCTTGACACAATAATGCATGCAATTGTTGTAATATTGCTCCAAGAAAACAGGATGAAAATGTTCGGGGTCGGCTGATTTTAAAAATAATGAAATGATCGCGTTGGTCGCAGCACTGTAATATATTCTTGTTATTCCTAAAAATTTGGCCACACTAATGCCTGTTGTTTCATCAGTTACAATGTTATACATACTGTCACCGACATCTTGCCGAAAATTTTCCACAGTACTACGCTTTGTTGTATGTATTTGAAGTTTTATGGCAACATCATCATTGTGTGAATTTACTCAGGTACAACTCACTTACGTGCACACATGATCGCACAATGGCAAAAAATGAAAGGGGACCCTCAGCTTGATTCACTTCTAAGGACTCTACTATGGTTTTGAAAGGTATTTTTGTTTAGGGTGCTGCAGCTGTCTTGTGTTTCTCTGTGCCACTATGGCTTATGTGTCGGCATAAACTGCAAGCAAAGCAGTACGACAGAACTTGCAAGATGCTCTTGTGTCATCGCCAAAAAATCTTTCTAACCAGTTTACAAATTTCCTATCGCATAGCCATTCAATACCACATTTCTGGGCATATTGTACCTTTACCTTGCCCATGTTAGCGCTAAAACAATATTCGGCATATTTATTAGTACTACAACGCGTAACAATACAGGAACGAAGACAGAATACCATCTTTCATAAATGTTTGGTGACATAAATTCAAGAGATAGTTGACGTTAATCAACACAGTGCTATCAAGTGATTTTTAAAAGTTATTTGACCATAAAACCAATCTAATATGTTTAAAATCTACCCAAGTCCCACCAACCACTGGCCAGTGACTCAGAACCACCAGATCTAGTGAGAAAACCACTAACTAGATAGCATTGAGCTGGCACAGTGACAACACACAGACTCGAGTCCAAACAGAGCACAAAACTGAGCAGTACGAGTATGCATTCTACAAAATGCGCAGGAAAGAGGAAAAAGTACAGCTACAATATGTCGCGCGCGACTTCCTGTTTCGTACAAACTCCCAGAAGTACATTGTTAAAAGGGCCAATACGCAAAGGGCTTTCCACAATTGGCCAAAAATCGAAATGACGGGTTTTCAAAACAGCCGTGTGAAGTTTGACGACCATTAGTAAAAATTCGGGAGAAATAATGGAATAGCTGGGAGAAAGAGCTGAAAATCGGGAGTCTCTCGCCTAAATCAGGAGAGTTGGGATGTACGTGTTATCAGGGAAAGAGCAGAGGCAGTCAGTAGATAGGTATGTCTGGTTTCAAAGCACGCGCGATGGAGAAGGGATTAATAAATCAGCACTCTCGTCTAAGGAGGAAGCAATAACAGAATCGTCGGGAAAGCAGAGCGGCGAGGCGTACTTTGCCGATCCTTCCTCTGAAAAACTGGTGGCAAGGTTCCGTAATAAAACACTAAAATTTAACATTAGAAAAGGATAGGTGCGCAAGAGTATGTCGAAAACGCCAAAGTCTGTCGGTCACTCTATTGGCTCTCACTCTATTGGCACTGCACTCTATTGGCAAGGTATCCCCGCTCGCCCAACGTTCCTGCATTATTGGAATACCCTTTTAATGACCTAAAGCATCATCAAAACAGCAGCACAAAAAAATGCCGTCATTGAAAATAAAATCCCATTAAGGTTAGTGAGATGATGTGTAGCCTTTGAGAGTGTATGTGTCACGTAACAGTTATAGCACTTCAGTTACCGAAGACTGACGAAAAAGACGATGTCCGCTGTCCTCTTGCTGCCTCCACTGCCTTGGAGTGTTTAGCTCTTTCCGCATGGCTGTTTACGGCCAACTTCCCCGTGTTTCTGAGACGGAAAGACCTGCCGCATAGTGGAATTCTGACGTCTTGTGGGCCTTGATGCCCTCAAACCTCCATTCATTCAGCCATTCAGCACTGAATTCCACCTGCTTGGTTTCACCGTGATACTTACTCTACTAGAACACTGCGAGAGTTGCTACATGACTGAGGACGAAAAGTTGTTTGCTGACAGCACTTCTGCAACAATTAAAAGCTGGTGCACCTTCGAAGGCGAGATGCCACACAAAAAAACGTATTTTCCCGACGAGCCACGGGTATTTCCGGCGGATTCTTTGATACCTGCAGTTTCTGCCTGTGTGTTTGGGGGGACCCGACCTTGAGACTGTACCCGCAGATTGCGAGAATAAAATATTCACAGCGTTCCTCATGCCTCATAAACGGTCCGAGTTATCGAAATGAGATTTTGTGATAGCATGGAAACACTGGAGTATGTTTCTACATGATAAGCATGTGAAATTCCTGATCTACCGCGTCATAGAAGTAACTGTAGACTTATATAATGGAATGATCTAATTTTTTTAAGTCTACGATGGCTGCTGAAATGAGAATTAGTGTGACTTTGCAATAGGATAAGTTAAGAAATTACACATTTGTTTTTATATCGAAAATGTGATTTTTCACAAACTTTTGACCTGAATTTACCACGTTTTCTCGTTTAATAAGCCACTGTTTCAGGACCCTGTCACAACTGCAAGTAATTTACGATGTTAGCGAGGTGACATTGTGCAACCTGCGTTTTGTTTTACCAAAGGAAGTCAATTTTAACAAGAACTGAAGCTCATACTCGAAATGCGCCACTTCTGAATGAGTGGCTTTCAAGAGACTGTAAGTTTCAGTTGCTACGAAGATAATGAAGGAGAGGGACCAATGACAATATCGAAAAATATACAATTGTACCGTGAAATACATTGTTTGTGATAACTGACGCATGAACATTACGCAAACAAGAACGTACAAAATAGGGCGTACAAAGTGATGGTTGAAAAATTTCTAGACAGTATTCCAACTGTGGACCACGGTGTTGTTACAAAAACTAAGCTACAAAATTTAAAATGAAGTTGTAGGGAAAAAACTCTTCGTTTTATGTGATCATATTGTTCGTAGCTGCTTTATAATAACTGAAGGTATTTTAAATCCGCCTTTGCAACTACGTTAGAAGAAACAATAGCGCCAGAGGAAATATCTAAAAAAACTTGCAAGCAGACGACGTTTCCTGATGTGATCAAAAATCTTTAGTACTAACATCAACATCTTTTATAACGAACTGTTTTTAAATGGAGAAAGCAAGCCAAATGGTATACAGGGTGTTACAAAAAGGTACGGTCAAACTTTCAGGAAACATTCATCACACACAAAGAAACAAAATATGTTATGTGGACATGTGTCCGGAAACGCTTACTTTCCATGTTAGAGCTCATTTTATTACTTCTCTTCAAATCACATTAATCATGGAATGGAAACACACAGCAACAGAACGTACCAGCGTGACTTCAAACACTTTATTACAGGAAATGTTCAAAATATCCTCCGTTAGCGAGGATATATGCATCCACCCTCCGTCGCATGGAATCCCTGATGCGCTGATGCAGCCCTAGAGAATGGCGTATTGTATCACAGCCGTCCACGAGCACGAAGAGTCTCTACATTTGGTACCGGGGTTGCGTAGACAAGAGCTTTCAAATGCCCCCATAAATGAAAGTCAAGAGGGTTGAGGTCAGGAGAGCGTGGAGGCCATGGAATTGGTCCGCCTGTACCAATCCATCGGTTACCGAATCTGTTGTTAAGCGTACAAACACTTCGACTGAAATGTGCAGGAGCTCCATCGTGCATGAACCACATGTTGTGTCGTACTTGAAAAGGCACATGTCCCAGTAGCACAGGTAGAGTATCCCGTATGAAATCATGATAACGTGCTCCATTGAGCGAAGGTGGTAGAACATGGGGCCCAATTAAGACCTCACCAACAATGCCTGCCCAAACGTTCACAGATGACGTGATTGCACAATTGCATGCGGATTCTCGTCAGCCCGCACATGCTGATTGTGAAAATTTACAATTTGAATCGAGGAAGTACAGTACATACTGACGAAACTAAAATGAGCTCTAACATGGCGTTTCCGGACACATGTCCACGTAACATCTTTTCTTTATTTGTGTGTGAGGAATGTTTCCTGAAAGTTTGGCCGTACGTTTTTGTAACACCCTGTATGTGTTTCACTAAGACCGCTGATGTTATTTTGTTTCAACAAAATGAAACACATTTGGTTACAAAAATACGCACTTCCTTGGAGTCGCAAGACAGATTTAAAGTACTTTCACTAATTTCAGAAATAATCTCAGAAAAAAAGTAGGCCTCTTGAAAGAAGTGTACAAGTTGGGGAAGAGCTGTGTAAACCAACACTGCAGGTGACCACCAATAAAATATTGGTTCTACTACGTTCGTTATTGTCGGTTATTACCAATTGTGTCATGTCTGTTGTTTCACAGGTATTGTGTGACTTTTCTTTCGAGAAATATATACATACATAGCGTACAAAACTCCAGCGACTGCCACTTTTTTCTTCTTCTTATCGTCCATACTTTCTAATATATTAACTAATTCTGAAGTACCAAAATGTACTAGAAAAACTAAAATGTCTATAAAACGTACTTGCGGCGAGACAGTCGCAATTCTGCTCGTGGCCTCTGGCCTGCCGAGGAGCACCACAGACCTGGATCCACGGATAAACCGCGAAAATCCGCAGCGTTACACCACACACAAACAGACTCGGCCTGCGGGCTGATCGGTGAGACCAGATCCGACGGGCAGAGCTTGCACATTAATGAGAAACGAAGGGCTTCAGGTCAGCAGACTCGCTCCATCAGAGATACCCGCAGAAATGGCCTGCGGTTTTGGCCCGTCGCGGAAATCCACTCGTGTGGCCAGCTGTTCACGAGTCACGGACAGCATGCTGATGACATGGGACCGTGGTGATCAATCTGTACAACAGATAACTTCACCGTTAAGATGATCGCTGAGCCGCAGACAAGCGCGTAGAAAAGACACTCACACTCTCACAACTAAATTTTCGGCCATATCCTTTGTCAGAAAACGAGAGCACACACACGTTCACGTAATCACTCAGACACACAACTTATGCACACATGACCGCCGTCTTAGCCAGCTGCGTCTACAATATCTGAGAATCGGATCCACACAAACCACTCCTCACGCCTCCCAGTCTTTCGTCGGTAGCTGCTAGGCTAGTGGCAAGAAGTGGCTGAAAGCTGAAGGGAGTGGTAGCAAGGGGAGAAGCAGCAGGAATGAGAGAGTAGGGAAGCGGCGCACGTATTCAGCTGCACCCAGCCAGCGACGATGCGTGATATCAAAGTAAACAAACCACTTCATCTACTGAGACAAAAACGAGATTTTTCACTGTTTTCTTTTTCAAATTTCCCTGATATTCTCCTGATTTCCCTGACACATTTGAAATTTTCAGATAGTCCCTGGTTTCCAGAACTTGTGGAAACCTTGCTCGGTGTCGATGACCAAAATAAGAGCAGTGAAGCCAGCGACTCTGACGGAATCTACCTCTCACGCGAGTAGTGGACCAAAGCCGCCAAAAGCATATTTTGTTAGTGTGGGTTGCCTACATGAGGGTCAGGTATGCACTCAGAGGCAAACCTATTGTCCTCCTTTGATTGACAGGTATTTAACCTATTGTTCTCCTTTGATTGACAGGTTATTAACCTATTGTTCTGCTAAAAGGATCCTTCCTTTTGATTGATAGGTCCTTAACCTGTTGTTCCCCCACTTCCTCCCACACCCCTCCCCCCAAGAAACCTCCAACCCATCCCCTTCCCCTCGCTCCTACAGGCACACTTTTAGGTCTGAGTTATCGGAATAGCCCCTCTCACTCTCATCAGTTTGATTGACTACTTAATTAAATTGATCATTTAATTAGCCTCTTCCCTCCCACCCTCCCTCACGGGAATTGGCCGGAAAAAGACTCAGTTGATCGGTAGTTTGGAGGAAATTCGATTGCTGTGTATGAAATATTGTTTAAACAATGCAGACAACATGTGGAATATTGTTTATTTAAACAATTTAGGGGATTCAAGACAGTGTATGGAATATATGGAAATTGGTGGCTCTGAGGTGGAGAGGGAGGATCTCATAACAGGAAATTCAAGGATATATTGTTTATTTATAAAAAATTCAGTATGGGAGAGTTGGATTTCTCTTTCTCATCATTCTCTGCTGTTTGGAAACATTTAGGACTTGTAAGAAGTAATAACATTGGGCAAACAACCTAATCTTCGGCACTGTATTCTGAGTGTCTTAACCTAATATTCGACCCTTTGTCAGCACTTTAACTATTGTTCTATTAAGCGTTTTTGCATTTCACCCCCATTTCTTTAAACTATTGCACTCACTTTGACAACAAATTAAGTAATTATATATGTCCTCCCACCATTTTCTGGTACACTCTTCGAATTTATCTAAATTAACCTAGTGTAGGTCACTTTACTTGCTGTTCTGCTCCAAGTCACCCACTCATGCACACCCTCCTACCCCTAACAACACGTTGGTATAAAAAATTTATGTAAATAATTAAATCGATATTCTTCACATGTATGGGGCAATTTTTCTTAATTCGCAGCATCCTATTGATTGGTGAAACTCACAATGAAAACTATATATGTGGAGTTTGGACAGGTCTAGTATGCACATCCCCACATAAATAAGTTACGTAAACTCTACTGCAGTCTTCGCTATCTTCACAGCAACAAAGTTCTTATTGAATATGGTGACCCGGTTAAAATTCGGTCTGGCAATGCATTTTCTTATGCCATACGCCCATCCCATTCGGCTATAATCAAAATTTCACGTTGGGGGTCCGCTTGAAGGAGATAGCCCGGGTGATTCTAACCAGCTCCACAACCACGCTGAGACACTGCTGGAGATTACGATAATGAATAATGTATCTCCACTTATCCGCCAATGTTGTCATCAGTTTTGGCATGGAGCCGCCTCGTGGAACTAGTTGCTCTGGATACAGCAGGAAATCGGCATGAGTATCATGCAAACTAATATCGTATATGAGTTCTGCCTCCACGACATACCCTACATGAGAATCAGCTACTACACCCCTCCCCCCCCCATGATTATTCCACGTAATCTCTTGCACTCGTCTTCAGGCACTCATCGAAACTCGACAACTGTCAGTGACTGCTGCATGGCATGTTCATAAAAGTTATTTACATCCAGGTACATTATGTAACTCGAATCAAGGGCTGCGTTGAACCTGTCACACATCTGCAGGTTATTTGCTTTCGCGTGCCTATGGACACATTGGCAAAGTCCCTCATGGGTCCCTTGCTTAAAGAAAAGAAGCATGTCAGCATTGGTAAATAATTCATTGCTGCACTTCGTTTTCTTGAGCATTGCATCCCAAAACAACCCAGGTGCCGTGTAATAAAAGGCGGGATCCAGGGAATATGTGGCCATGCATAGACTCCGGAATTTCTCGAAAACATCCACAAGCAAGGGCACATCTGTGTCCATGTAAAGCTGTGTGTACGCTCCTAAAGTTGAAATATTGAATTCCCGCCAGACATTCATGGCATGGTCATCTTCTGCATCCGTTATGGCATCGCCTGTAAGGCTACTGGAAAATGCGGTTATGTTGGGTAGCCTGGTTTCGTTGAGTTTCGCCATACTATCCACATACTCATATGGGAAAACCACGTTCCTAGTCACAAGTTGAAACTTTCCGTCGTTGGGAAATGCAGCTCTAAGTGATATGCATATTTTCCAGAGGTAGAGTTTCGACGGGTTTCTGGAGTGGAGCCTGCATAAAACGTTGCGTATCAAGGAAGCAGAGTGTAATTCTTAGCGCCATTAGTTTGGAGAATGAAATGTATTTCTCGACGCTCTCAGGTAGGACACTGATCTGATTGTTCTCCAAGCCGAAATCCGCCAAGTGCTCAAGTAGAAAGCGAGTGTCATACTAGCTTAAATTATGGAAGAAAACGGGTGTGTGTCTTGGTAGCTGATACTTCAAATTGCACGCATTGTGAGCTGCACCACAACCCTCCCCCTTCCGCCCCCCCCCCCCCCCCCCTAAGATGACAGTGGTCCCTAAGAGGATTTTAAGCTTTTCTGTCTAACGGCAGCCCACGAATGTGACAATCAACCGCATTATTATACAAATCTTCATTCTCCTTCGATTTGGTCATGGGAACGTTGCCACTATAAAGCTTATCAACCTCCCGTGAAAATTTTTCGAGCTCAATGAGCAGTCAAACTGCAGGATTATTCCCTAAGTAAGATTTGTAGCGGTTAAGACTGGAACAATAGTACAATACAATTTGGTACGCTGCCACATATGGTACATGTTTTTCTGTAAAGGTGGTGTGTGAGGCTGTAGGGTCACCTTCACAGCGGGTCACGGGAGCGAGAAGGCATTCAAAGTCAGCATACACTACAAACAGGCATCGCTCCTGGTGGTGAGCATTCTTAAACGTTATGAACTTGTTCTCCTCAGTAGGCATAATAACACGTACTGAGCCCTTGGAAGTGCAGTTTAATAGATGCACCGCTAATAACTTGTCTAAGGAAGAGACACTGAGGCACCTTAAGCTAATATGCTGCTTTTCACGTTTATTCATCTGCGTGGAAAGGAGTCGGGACATGTCTTTGATCCAAACATAGTGATAATTATCACCTTTAGAGAAGAGCAGCATGTTTATATGCAACTCATGCTCACCAGAAAATTTTGAGAAATGGAGGGGACAAAAATGGTTCAAATGGTTCTGAGCACTATGCGACTTAACTTCTGAGGTCATTAGTCGCCTAGAACTTAGAGCTAATTAAACCTAACTAACCTAAGGACATCACACACATCCATGCCCGAGGCAGGATTCGAACCTGCGACCGTAGCGGTCGCTCGGCTCCAGACTGCAGCGCCCAGAACCGCACGGCCACTCCGGCCGGCAAAGGGGGGGACAAACGACAATATGCTTGTCTTCCTCATCTGACTTGCTTTTCTTCTCCAGGCCATAAACATGAACCGATATTCCGGTATTCTATGCCTCAAATTTAGGTATGTTCTAGATCTTGACGGGGAAATCGATACCATCAAAGTTATAACACATGAATGTCAAGGTATCTGCCATACTGAGTTGTGTGCTGTGGATTTTTTGTGTAATTTCTCTCGGAAACCAGGATTGACCATTAAAACAAGCCCGGTCGGTTTTATTTTCGACATTAATGCATGCCTGCTTATTAGCTATAGCTTTAGAGAGCTTGATATAGCTAGATCCTCCATTTACCGGATCATAGACATGTGTATGGATGTCCAGGTGTAGTATTCGGGTGAGTGCCTTAGGTGACCCATCTTGGAAAACCGGGCCAGTATAGCACTCAAGGTGTATTTACGAAACCATTCGGCGTTGGCGTGCTCTGCGTTATCACGTCATTCCCCCCCCCCCCCCCCACTCCCCCAAAGCCAAAGATAATAAGAGTTGTCTCTTCAACACCAGGATCAACTCTTGGGGGGGGGGGGGTGACACTTCGATGCAGAGCACTACATTGCATTTAATGGCAGGATACCGTGGATCGTTGACTACCTTGAGGAGCTCCGTTTGCTCGACAGGAAGGAACGCCCCTAGAAAACCAACAGGGTCGCGGTACCCTCCTGCTGGGTTCTCGATCCTCGTGAACGAGATTCGCTCCCAAAGGCGTCTGCAATCACCGAGTACTCTAACTGCGGTATGGTGTCACTGACCTGATGTCTTTCACTAAAAGGACGGGAGAGGGAACTGCCACTAGCCATAGGATCTTCTGTATTACTAATACTATAACCACAACTAGTCGACGGAGTTGGCGAAGTGGACAGGGGTATGTGGTGTACCTCACGTGATCGGCTTGGACGTGGTGGCAGAGGATGAGGAGGAGACGCTGCGGAATCGGGCCGCTGCGAGCAGCCTGGTTGCTGCAGGCCTGAGGTAGGGCAGTCCAGGGACGCCAGAGCGGTACTGTGGCGGCCGCCGCCGGTTCAGGGTCGGCGGCGGGGGTAGCGGCGGCGGCGAAGCACACCGCGCAGGGCTTCGTTTAGACGTTACAGGCTTGCCGCCCCCGGTACCCGAGTCATGGCGTATTGCGGGAATTGCTTCCCTGAAGCAGCTGCTGTAGAATAATGAAAAAAAATTATGTACAATGATCTAGCTCTCTCCTGCTGTCGCTGCTTCTGCAAGGAAAGAAAGGATACTGATTATTTGTAAGCTTAGTGGGTACGTATTACCTATTTCGCTCTGGGCGCTTGATATCCCCCTCACTCCTTCACGACGACGAAGGTCTTCCTCCATCTCTTCACCCCGCTGTGGCATTTTGCTCTCGCCTGAATTGGGGAGGGTCCATCTATTCATCTCCCCTATATTGTCTGTGTGGTATCAATAGCTACGATGTCACGGCGTAGGTACAAGTTCTTAGGTTGGCACTACGACATCGACGACAGCGCCCTCTAGCCAGCGCTGCGCAGCTCTACGAGCGCCGCTCCAGATTCAGCCCATTTGATCTTGAGGAGACGACCTAGGAACATTGTGTCTATTTCATAGTGGGCGAGCCACCACAGATTTTGCCTTTGTAACTTCTAGCCGATGTTAGGTTTGACTGATGTACAGCTTCGCACCTACGTGCTCATCTCAGCCAAAGTTAAGTTACAGTTTATGTATTCATATTCTTCCTATAGTAAAGGTGCTTTAAATTTACACGCAGTACCCAAGTACTTCACCCTTTCCTGCTCCTATTCGCGTCCTTCAGTCTCGGCCTATTTTGCAGAAGCAGTTCACAGGAGCAGACCCACGCGACACCTATCCACGCAGGATACAAAACTCTGCAACATAACGATCTCATAATAAAATCATTTACACTCAGAAAGTACAGGAAACTATATATATATATATATATATATATATATATATATATATATATATATATATATATACATATATATATATATATTAGAATATACACTTACATGAGATCTGAGATGGCTCCCGCATATCTCCAGCGCATACCCCTCCCCGTCCCCCTTCTTCGTATTCCAAGAAATCATCTACGCCAACAAAGAATATGCACCATATTACATACACGATGAAATTTAATTACCCATACGCAGCACTACGGAAATGGAAAAAAATTAATTGATAAATGTACTCAAACAACACAAAATTCTTAGTGAAAAGGAAAGAAGTAACGTTTTATCGTTTTTGATCCTCGAAATCATCTACAGCAACACCAGTGACAACATATTACGTACGCGATGAATTTTTTTAGAAAGAAACTACTTATACATGACATACTGCAAGAATACGAAATTCTTAGTGAAGAAGTAACGATTTTGGTTCCTCTAAATCATCTACAACAACCTCAGACTCACTGGTCGCAACACGTTACGTATACAATGAAAGATACGTAGATATACTACTTACGATGATATTGCTGCTGCTGCTGGAGTTCATGCCACTGTTGCTGCTGGTGCAGCTGATTCCATTGTTGTTGCTGTTGCTACTGCCAGTGCAGCTGATACCACTGTTGTTGCTGCAACTGCTGTTCCTGTTGCCTCTCAGCTTCTTCATTTACCCGCTGTATATATGCTGAAACAATAGGACGTGTATTCAATACGAAATTCTTAGTGAAAAAAAAGTTACCATTACCGATTTGGATCTCTCGAAATCATCACACCAGTACTACCAAGATTGTATATATACTGACAATGCTGCCCATGTGCTGCAACTATGTCTGCTGTTGCATGACAGGGTTCATGTCATCCACGCTTTGGTGTTGGTGGATATGCACTGAAACAATAAGAAGAAGAAATGGATTCAATACTAGGAAATTCTTAGTGGAAGAGAAAAGTTAAGGTTACCGATTTGAATCTGTACTTCCACATCATGCTCTAACGGTTCTTGCCGTTTGCCGCCACTGGCACTACCGGCGGTGCTTGATGCCGCTGCTGAACGTTTCATTCTTTTGTACCTGAACTGGTAACACGAACGCAAGAAAGGAACAAACTGATTCACACGAACGAGAGCGACACGATCGACGTCTCACTAAGGTGGTTGACGAAAGAATGAGGGCGACTGGCTGCGCTCCTTTTGTGACTTCCTCACTGTGAGGATGTTCCATTGGAAGTTTGTGGCCGTTTGGCCTTTACTCCCCTGGGAATCTTGTCGAATCTTCTTTCTGTACTGGTAGGTATTTCTGGACTGCCAAGGAGTGCCGATGACCTATTTCCTGTACTTGTCGGTGTGACGATTTTTCTTCTTCTTCTTGGCTGTTGCTGAGGGCTCTTCCTCGGTTGGGATACCGTGCATAAGGATTCCTGCTTTATCATATTCTCCGTTGACCAGAGAGATGATGATGCAGCGCATTTGCAACTGTGTGAAGATAGGGTAGGAATCAATCAGATTGAATTCCTCCCTAGAAAGACCAATAAGACCTTCTGGATACCCATGTGGGTGATGAGGGAGTTGGGGTTTAGGATGGTTAGGTGGAACGAAGGGATAAGGGTTGTCGTGGTGGGGGAATGTACCATCGCGAAGCGAGCCAGCAATCTTCTTTGTTACAGCGCTTGCGCTGTACATGTCTGGAAGCGGGAGGAATGGGACTTCTTCCCACTCTTCTTCTTGCGCTGCTGCTTCGGTGTCCGTCTTGGGCTGTGTTGCCTCCCCTTCGGCAGGCACGTCGGTCTGCATGGCCACCGTCGCGAAATCCTCCCATGGAGGGAGTCGCCTGGGTGGCGGTGTCGACTGTTGTGGCGGAAGCTGCTTTGGCTGAGCGAAGCTCCTGCGTCAGCTCAGCAATCTGACGCCGAGCCTCGCCCAGTTCCGCCAGCATGGCCGCCCTCTCTTCCGCCATGGCGGATTTGAAGGCGGACATGGCGTCTTGTACGGCGTCGTTAAGGCGCCTGGTGACGACGTCTTCTGTGCAAGTGACCACCTCTTCGTGTGTGGTGGTCACTTGCTTCAGCGTCTTCTTCTCCGGTTCCCGCCAGTTTCTTCTGTAGGCGCAGGAACGGGCGTTGGCCGCGTGTGCGCCGCCGCAGTTGGCGCCAGGTACAGGGGGCGTCCTTCTGCTTCTTGCAGTCACGTGTGTCGTGTGCTCGCGCACACTTCAAGCACGCGACTGCTCTGCTGCAGTGCTTGGCGACGTGGCCAAGCTTTTGGCAGCGAAAGCACTGCGCTGCAGTCTTCCTCTTCTTCTTCCCGGACGTTCCTGCTAGCGTGAGCAGCAACTCCGCCAAGGCAGCAGCTTTGCGTCCCCTTCCGCGTCCCGACATCTCGAGTAGCAACAGCGACAATCAGCTATGCGTTACTCACCGCAGCGTGAGCGGGAATGAGGGCGACTCTCTCTCTCTCATCTTTTGCTTTCCCCTCTTTGGGGAAGTGTGAGGGGGAGTCTGTAGCCTTTAGGCTTTTACTCCCCTGTGAAAGTGTGTGTGTGATTTTTCTGTAGTTTTTGGTGTCTGTGATTTGTGATGATTGTTGTGAGTGTGTCTGGTACTTGCCTGAGGTGGGCGAGAAGTTTGTTGTTATATGGGAAGGAACAGGATGATGGATTTGGTGTAGGGATTTTCTCTTCGACTTAGTCGTCGAAGATCGTCATAGGGCGCTTGTGCTTATCGCGGGACATGTCATACCGACCTAGGGAGTGGATGAGTGCGTTTCTGGATCTGGAAGAACCCTCATAGAAGGCCCTTGCCAGATCCTGGAAACGCTCTCTCAGGAGTGGGATTTCGGCTGCGGCGTGCAAGTCGTCTGTAGGGAATCCAAGAGGTAAGCGCAGTGCCCTTCTGAGGGCGCGGTTCTGCAGCCTCTGGAGTTTGTCCAGGTGCTGCTTCGCCGCGTATCCCCAGACAGGGCACGCATACTCCATTACTGGCCGGATCAGGGCCTGATACACATTTAATGCTAGTGGGCAGGGAAGGGAGCTTGTTGAGTTCAGGATAGGATATAGGATGGACATTCTGGCGCAGACCTTCCTGTGAACCTCGTCTATGTGGGGTTTCCACGTAAGACGAGAGTCCAAGGTTACGCCAAGGTACTTGGCGGTTCTGCGCCAGGGGAGTTGGGTTCCATTTAGGTGAAGGTGGAGGGGGGGACGTTGAGGAGGATCGCGCCTTCCGAGCCTGCGGGTAATCAGCATTGCCTGCGTCTTCTCAGAATTAATGGTGATGCGCCAGCGACGGGCCCAAGTTTCTGTGTTATCTAAAACCTTTTGTAGCCTACGGATGACCAGGTCCTTGTTCGCGTTTCTCGTGTAGAAGGCTGTATCGTCAGCGTACTGTGCGGTGTGCACCAGGGGGGCCGTTGGTGTGTCCGCAGTGTACAAACTGTACAATACGGGCCCCAGGACCGATCCCTGTGGCACCCCAGCACGAATACGCCTTCTGGTGGAGGTGGCAGTTTCTACTTTGACGGAGAAAGTCCTATTCGTGAGGTAGCTCTTGATCAGCTGAACTATGCTCCCGGGAAACCCTTGTGTGTACAACTTGTAGAGTAGCCCTCTATGCCATACTGAATCAAAGGCTTTGGCTACGTCCAGTAGCACTATCCCGCAGTAGCCTCAGTGGTTGAAGCCCTCTGTTGCTGCTTCAACCATTCTCATGACCTGTTGTGGGGCAGAGTGGTTCTGTCGGAAGCCAAATTGGAAATCCGGCAGAATTTGCTCTCTGGTAATATGTTCTTGTATGGGTCTTAGCAGGAGGCGCTCATAGATCTTGCTGAGAGTTGGCAAGAGGCTAATCGGCCTGTAGTGCTGCGGGAATAGAGGGTCTTTCCCTGGTTTGTGTATCGCGACCACCTCCGCATGTTTCCAGCAAGCTGGGAAAACACGGGATCGAGTAATCTCGTTGAGGACGTTCGCGAGGTGTGTGATCGCTGTGGGTGGGAGTTTTTTGACTAACTGATTTGTGACACTGTCGTGCCCTGGCGCCTTTTTTGTAGGGAGAGACCTGATTACTCTTGCCACGTCCTCGGGGGCAAAAAGTATGGGTTCGTCCTCTGGGTCCTCCTCGGCATTGAGGAAGACAGCCAGTTGACGACGGACCACTCTTTCATGCTCGTCATCCTGGGGTTCTGCCGCTTGGAACTGCTTCTCGAAGGAGTCGGCGAGGGCGTTGGCCTTTCCAGCATGGCTGTAGACCAGTCCCCGCTCGCCATGCAGTGGCGGCATCCTAGCGCGTCGTTTTGTAAACTGTTTTGTCGCTTGCCATAGTGTGTGGTCGTCTACTTTGAGAGCTGTGAGGCGGTTTTGCCATTGCTGGTTTCTGTGCTCATTGAGCGCTACCTTCAGTTCTCTCTGTAGACGATTGAGCAGCCTCCTGGTGGCCTGATTTCTGGTGATCTTCCACTCTTTTGCTACTCTGTTCTTATGTCGAATTTGAGCTAGCAAGTGTTCCGGGAGCTGTATTTGCGGTGGTGGGCCATCCCTTTGTGGAGGGGTGGCTTCTTCCGCTGCCTGTAAGATGCTGCCTGTTAGGTCTTGTAGCGCTTGTTCTACTGTTTCGGCAGTAGGTGGCGGAGCGCGAGCGATATCAGAGGCGACAGTTTCTTGGTATCGCTCCCAGTCTGTACGTTTGTACGACGTCTGGTACCGTGGGAGTGCTACCCATTCTCCCACATCGACCTCCAGAATCACTGGGTTGTGGTCGGAGGACATTCTGTTGATTGTCCTTGCGGTCACAAACCCTGCGATCCTCCTAGTGAGAGCTATGTCTAACACATCGGGCCTGCTTCCGTTTTTCGGAAAATGTGTGGGCTCGACTGGACCCCATGTTTCGAAGTGGTGGGTGCGCGCTAGTTGTTGCAGTTTGGCGCCTGCTCTGGAGGTTACTCTAGAATTCCAGTCAGGGTGTTTGGCATTGAAGTCTCCCCCTGTTACGAGTTTGCCTTCAATTTGCCCTAGAGCAGCTATGTCTCCCTCATCTATCTGGTCATGTGGGGGTCGGTAGACTGCAACAATTGTTAGGGGTCCAGTGGCAGTGGTTACTTCCACCGCCACTGCTTCAATTTTGTTGGTAGCTGGTAAGAATACCTGGTGGTGGGGGATCCCTCTTTTTATGTATATGGCCACCCCTCCACCTTGGGTTGGCCTGTCTTTGCGATAGCTAACATATGAGGGCGACTGGGGGTAGATTGGTCTTTATATACCCTCTGCCCCATAAACCCACCACTTTCCTCAGGGAGCCAATAGGAACGCAGCATTCTACCCCACCAGCAGGCGAATGCTTGTCTGGGGGCGCTGGACAGGTCGCTGCCGGTCCGACCACGCTGGACAAGTCTGTGCCGGTTTGCGAGCACTGCCTGTGTCTAGCTGCGTGCGGAATCTTTGCTATTCGACAAAATCGAACTTAAGATTTCGCGATAACTTTACGTTCGCCATCCTACGTATCTAGAGCTGCCACAATTTCTGGCTGGCAAACCGGAACGTTTCTCTCAAATAGACTAAAAGGGGACGTAATCGGGGCAAAGCGGGCTACTTTTCTGAAGCTTAGAAAAGTAAAATATTGGAGGAAATGCTGCTTTTAGTAGCGAACAGCTGCAGCTACGTAAAAAAAAAACAAAAAAAAAAACCGGAACTTTGAAACATCACTGTGTATTTACTTGATAGTATCGGGCACTAACAATTATTTTACAATTGCTGATGATTATGTTATGTCCCACGTCACTCTTTTTTGTAGTTTCAGAAACATTAAACAGTTTTTATTGATTGATTGACTGAAAGTATAGTTGATCGATTTCATAGACATGATGATGTTTAACAGTATGACAGCACATTGCTAACTTCGCTGCTGTTTTTCAAAATGGTTCAAATGGCTCTGAGCACTATGGGACTTAACATCTGAGGTCATCAGTCCCCTAGAACTTAGAACTACTTAAACCTAACTAACCTAAGGACATGCCCGAAGCAGGATTCGAACCTGCGACGTAGCGGTCGCGCGGTTCCAGACTGAAGCGCCTAGAACCGCTCGGCCAAACCGGCCAGCGCTGTTTTTAACATCCCATGTTTGAATGAATTGGAAACAGAGTAACAGCCCATTTCATTAAGCGCTTCCAGATTGTGCTTTACGTCACCTAAATGTCACTTAATATCTGCTCTTTCCTCCCTCCGCAAAAAATACAACACTCACAAATTACACATTCTGCTTCACATACAGGACTCCATCGTTTTATGAAGAACCATTCGTCTGAATTTTTTTCCTTGAATGAACACTTCCACTTCGCCACTTTGAGCTCGCTTGAAGCAATCAAACACCTTATTAACAAATTAACCGCGATACGACTGAGAGAAACAGAGAATCGCGTTGCTGTGAAGTTTAAACTAAAGTGACATAAGGGACACAGTGCTTAAAGCGGGGCTTATACTTTAAAATGCGTCAGGAGGCAAGTAAAATATGTATCACATAGTAATGGTACAAGTTGTGTAGGGAACATGTAGTAAGCAAAAGCGTTCAAGTGATGTGGACTCTTTATCAGTTTCATATAAATATCCGAGAGCACATTACACTCACAAGTGAAAATGTCACAGAGTGGTTTATGAGGAATAAATTACTGATAAACCCTCAAAAAACAGTCGTCTTACACTTCCATACACAACGAAATAAAAACCCATTAAAACCAAACATGTCCATGGAAAACCAAAGAATTAACAGTGTCACTGAAACAAAATTTCTTGGCATCTACTTACAAGACAATCTTAAATGGAATTCCCACATCACTTCATTAAATTCTAAACTATCGAAAATGACTTATGCGATGAGGATTATATGGAACAACACAAGTCCTGAAACAGTTAGAGCGGTGAATTACGCTTGCATACACTCCCTATTGAGATATGGCATCATATTCTGGGGAAATTATCCTCATAGCATAACCACATTCCGGAAACAAAAAAAGATTGTGAGGACAATGAAAAATGCTAACAGCCGAAAATCATGCAAACCATTCTTTAAAGAACTGGGGATTCTACCCCTACCATGTATCTATATACTAGAAATTGTAATGTTCCCCCCCCCCCCCCCCCCAAAAAAAAAAGCATGCTAAAAATGGAAATGTATTTATTCAAAATAAATCTGTACATGAACACCATACAAGGGCAAATAGTGACATACACAGACATCATTGTTATACCACACTGTGCAAGAAAGTTGTTTATCACTCAGGTTCACATTTGTTTAATAAGCTGCCAAGTAACCTAAAGGCCATAAACAAAATCCATAGCTTTAAAAAATCTGTAACTTCATATCTCTTGGAAAACTGTTTTTACTCAGTAACACAATATCTTGAAAAATAAGTTAATTTCGGTTGTAACAATATAAAAATGTAATGTAACAATATAACAATATAAAAATGTAACAATTTATAAATGTAATGTATACAATCAATGTAACAGTATATTAATGTAATGTAATTTTGTCCAACATCTAAGGTATGGTATATGTACCTCAAAGATTCAGGACGTAAATAAAAAAATAAAAAAATAAATAAATAAAATTTCTTGACTTCAGCCGCTCAGACACGCTGGAAGCGGTAACATTCTCTTTTCCCGGAGAATCTGTGGTCCTCAAGGTTAATTGTCGCAACATATTGAGGAAGTAAGAGCTCTAGAATATTTTTTCTAATATGTGGTTACAGCTCTGTTGTTGGACAAGTAGAGTTGCGCAGTCACCATACCGCTTTAATAACGATAGCTAAAGCATGACAATACTTTGCACACTACACCCACTACCGCTCCTCAGAACTACGGCATTACCTTATTCACACACATCCAGCACACACTTGAAGTTAAATAACTGAATGACGATGGATGCATAGTGATTATTCAGTTACACAAAGCTAGTGCGCTGAAAGAGACAAACAAAGAGCTTCCCGCACACGTAACAAATAAAATCTTCGTATAACGCTCTAATAGGCTCTTTTATTTTTCATAACAAACTCAATTTTGCCAGCTGAAACAACAGATCCGTCTCGTGGTGATCCTCCTCCTGCTCCAAAGTGTTAAACAGGTATGGTGTTTAGCAACGTGAACTTAAAAATGCGCATAGACTACAACAGTTACGCGGTTTCTCCACTACCTGCTCCGCCCTTGAAAATTAACTCCAAATGAACGTACTCTAGTATATTTCGCATTCACAATGAAAATTGTGTGATCTGGATGGCGGAAGTTACGCATGGAACGCAGTGACAGAAACCCCATCTTGGCGGTCTGAATATATAAAAGACGCCACTGTGTGTTGGCTGGACTTACAAGTATCGAAAATACCAAAAGTTTTCGTGGAAGTGGTGAAATCGACAAACCGAAAAGACTCTAGGTTTTTTTATAATTGTAATTACATCCTTTATTCATCGACAAGTATGTGATGGTGGGTGCCCTTTTTGCAATACGAAAACGACTTTCAATTGGTGCAAGTGTGGACGTATCATAATTTTTTTTATACACCTATAATTGATAGAAATGTTATGCTGCTGCTTGAACGTAAAGGTACCATGTCTTATGTTCCAACATACGTTTGTGGGAAGTAATCAAAGTACTTTTCACGTAAAAAAAAATTACGTGTGTCTAGTCGAAATGGAAGGATAGATTGGACATGGTGAATTATGATTTCAACGCACTGAGGAATATTTCCGAATGTAAGTGGTGATAGATTCATTTCGTAAACAGCTGCACAATATATAAATTCAAGTGTTCAACTGGACCTGCTGTAGTGTACAAACAGGACGGACAATACGGCAGTATCAATACTTCCCCTCATCGGCACTCCTAAGCGTACCTTCGCATTTTCCTTGTTGTTCTATCGATAGAAAAATGGTTCAAATGGCTCTGAGCACTATGCGATTTAACTTCTGAGGTCATCAGTCGCCTAGAACTTTGAACTAATTAAACCTAACTAACCTAAGGACATCACACACATCCATGCCCCAGGCAGGATTCGAACCTGCGACCGTTGCGGTCGCTCGGCTCCAGACTGTAGCGCCTAGAACCTCACGGCCACTTCGGCCGGCTATCGATAGAAATGTTGATTACAGTACACCAACCTGCTTCGGTGATGTCTTTCCAAGCATTACATCTGCAGGTACGGTATTCACTATCACACATAGTGCCAGACGACTGTCCTTCATAACACTTGTTTGAGAGAATCTTGGCAGGATGCAGCACCTTCCAGAAGCGCTGATTGGAAGACTTTGTCAGACAACTTCCTAGGACTGAGGAAAATCGAGACATATAGCTGGTGTGAATGCTGGCATACCATAATTTTTTCGGGCATTGTATAGATATAAAAGATAACTGCACTGTTTGTGTAAAATGTGTATATATTGCAGGGTAATGTTACTGTGGCTTATGTTGTGGCATGACCAGAGAAAATGAGTGTGTGTCCTATCGTGAGGGACGTACAGATTCAGCGCATTGACAACTGCGAGGGTATGAGAGAGATTTTTACGTGGAAAATTATGTGTGCTATAGATACTGAGATTCGTTCCAGAACCACAGCTGTCAAGAGGAGACATTACCTGTCCGTCGATTGGTGTCAGACTGCAGCAGCAATCGTAATATTTAATTGTAGTTACACTGGTAAATATGTTCCTGGTTCCCAATATTCTTGTGGGTATGTATGTATTTGATGATGTGTAGACAACTTTTGCGGGGTTTAACTGTCAGTGCGATGTGGCTATCTGCACAAAATAGTTTTTTGCCGCTGGAAGTCTCATCTGCAGAGAAAAAAGGCGGACAGTGCTCCCACATTGGCAGCAGCAGCAGCAGCAGATTGATGGGTAATTCAGTGACGAACGGGCTGTCCCGTTAGGATTGCTAGGGAGAATGCAACCTATGCTATTCTGGGAAGCACTGCAACAGATTTCTATACCGCATCCAGAGTTGACTGTTATTTACATAGATATGTGGCATCGGTATGACAGTGAGAACCTTTTAGCTGCTACACAAACATCTCTCGTTGCTGGACCCGCACTGCAGCTATGTGTCATCGTGCCTGCAACGGTGCCTAGGTGAACATGTATTTCGACAGGAATTTCTCAGGTGTCAAGTATGAAAGGGATGCTGCCAACTCATGCTTGCGGGACATGAATGGACATCTGTGTATGGCTTGGCAGCTGACGGCTGCGTCGTCACTTCGTGGGGGCTGCCAGTGCACCCCGACTCCTGGGAGGGGGGGGGGGGGGCATGTGTGGAGTCGGCGGCGTTGGTGTCGGTGTTGGGCGTCGGGTGGCAGCATGTCTTTTTTACTAGCGGTCTTTTCTTTAAACTATACTCCATCGATTTCAACGACCAATAGGATGCTGCGAATTAAAAAAAGAACTACCCTATACACGTGAAGAATATCGATTTAATTAATTTACATAAATGTTTTATATAAACATGTGTTAGCGGTACAATACTTAAGGGGAGGGTGTGTGTGGGTGGGTTAGTGCAAAACATTAGGTTAATTTGCATAGTTCTTATGCAAAATGCAGTACAACAGTTTAAGGGGGTGGGTGACAAAGAAGAATGGGCCAGAAATGGCGTTCAGTAGCATGTGAAATTCGAAAAGTGTGCCAGAAAATGGTGGAAGGACATAACTAATTACTGAATTTGCTATCAAAGGCGGTACAACAGTTTAAAGAAATGGGGGTGACGTGCAAAACCACTTAACAGAACAATAGGTTAAGTACTGACAAAAGGCCGAACATTTGGTTAAGACACCCAGAGTACAGTGCCAAACATTAGGTTATGCAACATGTTTGCCCCATGTAATTACTTCTTACAAGTCCCATATGTTTCCAAACAGCAGAGAATGATGAGCAAGAGAAATCCAACCCCCCCCCCCCCAAATTGAATTTTTTATAAATAAAGAATATATCCTTGAACTTCCTGTAATGATATCCTTCCTCTCCACCTCAGAGCCACCAATTTCCATATATTCCATACACTGTCTTGAATCCCCTAAATTGTTTAAATAAACAATATTCCACACATTGTCTAAATTGTTTAAACAATATTCCATACACAGCAATTGAATTCCCTCCAAATGTCCGATCAACTGAGTCTTTTTCTGGCCAATTTCCGGGAGGGAGGTTTGTTAATTCATAGCGCAATGTGTTGTAAGGCCCGACACCCTACAATGAATTATGCTGTGAGGCCAGAACTACAGCAGAATATCCAGTTCCAGCGTGAAACCCAGATTCAAAAGTTGAACGGTGCAGGCGTACAGTGTGAGGTAGCTAACTACGACGGACCATCAAAAAATATACTCAGACAAGTAAACATATAGCAGCACTGTATCCCCTAAGTCATAGAGCACCGTGTGGCCAGTTTTATGAATTACATAAATAATATTTACTGTTTATACCTGTCAAATTATGAAACAGTGATGAACCGACCTTTCTTAACTCTAATCTTATAGTTAAATTTGTGACCTTGTGCATGCTTTTATAAATAAAAAAAATAAAACTTGATGTTTCCCTGTACCCTGCAGGGAGGGGTGTATAGTAAGAGCAGCGTTAATCTTATTATTTTTTCTATTTATTGGTCTTTAGGGTGAAAAGGAACATGTCATAATATGTTTTGAATCTAGAAGAATGAGCAACAATGTTTGTCTGGTCCAAAAACGTCTTATTCAATAGAAAATCTAAACGTATAGCATGAATGTGTGTGCGTGTGTTTATGTGGCAGTGGAAACAGCCTTAGAAGAGAATTCCAGGACGTAACATGTGAGGAACTTGATGAGATAGTATCACGATAATAGGTCGACAAAACAGTGTCTCGCTCAGGAGAAGAGATTCTACAAACGTCTTCGCTACGGTACCAAATATGCACACGAACTGTACCCGAGTTCACGTTCGCTTGCATTTGTGCGGTAGGGCAGACGTTTGTGGAACCTTCTGACGGAACTGTTACCTTGTTGCTATTTGATCAAGCTCCATCCTTACACTATCTAATCAAAAATATCTGCACATCTGTTAGTGGACATTAACATGAAATGTGTCCATCCTTCGCTTTTTTAACTTCTTGAACTCTGTTCGGGACACTTTCAGTGAAATGTCTGAGTGTCAAGAGGAATGGCAGCCCATCCTTTCTCAAGAGCCGAACCGGAGAAAGTAGTGATGTTTAATACTGGGGTCTAGAGCGAAGTCGAAGTTGTAACTCATCTCAAAGGTGTTCCGTTGCTTCCAGGAAGGGACTCTGAGCAGGCCAGTCCATTTTCAGGAGTGTTATTGTCCAGAAACTATTGACCCATAGATGCTGCCTTGCGATGGAGTGCAGTGTCTCGTTGATAGAAACAGTCATCGTATCCGAACTGTTCCTCTATGGTACACAGTACACAATGTTGAAAATGTGTTCACACCAGTGGCGTAGCTGGAGGGGAGACTTTGAGACTTAGTCTCCCCTGTATTCGTGCTTAAAAAAGATGCAAATTAATTCATAACAAAAATATAAACAACTTTCTATTAAGAGCACTAAATGTGCGAAGACATCAGTTTTGTAGCCCGCGCCGCCGCACCCTGAGTATTGGTGTATCTGCCTGCTTGAGACTCGACTGCCCTCAGTCTCCGCCTCCCTTCCCTTACCTGGCTGTGTGCGCCTGAGCGTTAGTGGCTTTCTGGGCTCCACTTCCCCTCTTCCACGAAGGCCAGTACGCTGCACTTGCTAGCAGGCATCGAGACTAGTCTCCGCCGCTTCTATGCCGGCTTTTAACACGGAAGTGAACAGTCGCGCGGTTTGTGTTCATAGTCATTCTTGTGTGATTTTAGTGCTTATTTTCGTTGTGTCGCCAACATAGTGAGCCAGCAACTGAACACCTTACAGAATTTTTTTTATTAAAAACGCCATCTTCTACATTAATGTACGAAAAAAAGTGTGAATTGAAGGACAGACGACCTACTCCTATACTCAGTGTAGTTTTTGAAGGCAAACAAAAACTCACTTTTCAGACAGCCTGGTACGAAAAGTATGCTTGGCTGACTGCAAATGCAGTTAATAACAGCTTATATTGTTATCTATGTCTTCTGTTAGCTGGTGAAAAGGAATGATGCAATGAGGGTATTTGTACAATAAGGAACTTTGACAGGAATGCACAAAAGCATCAGATATCAAAACGTCACTTGCGGAACAAAGAATCACTTCAGTTGTTGGACAAAAGTGGAATTGAGCACGCCCTTTCTGAAGCCGCTCGTCTGACAGCAATAAAATACAACGAACAAGTTACATCCAACAGGAGAGCATTAGCTCGTTTTATTCAGGCAATTGTATTTCTTTGTAAACAAGAACTAGCCTTTCACGGCCATCGAGAAGACAAATCCTTCAACAACAAAGGGAACTATCTGGAATTGTTGGATTTACTAGCTCAATGAGAGTAGTTAATCCAAGACCATCTGTCATCATCTTCAACATTAAAGGAACTTCTCCAGATATACAGAATGATGTAATAGAAATGATAACTCTGGCAGTTAATGAGAAAATAAAATCTGAAATTCAGAACTGCAATTTCATTTCGATTCAGGCTAATGAAACATTAGACATGTCATGCAAGAGTCAAATGAGTATAGCATTCAGGTACTTCATTGCAGACAAATTGAGGAAAGAATCGTTGGATTTTACGAAGTTTCTTGACATAAAACAGCTGAAGGTTTGTCAAACATTATTCATGCAGTATTGAAAGAATAGAATGTGGAAGGGAAAGTGGTTAGTCAAACATATGATTGCGCTTCAGTAATGGCGGGCAGAGAAAGAGGGCTACAACAATTGGTGAAGCAGTTCTGTCCCTTTGAGCTGATTATTCATTGTTACGCACACCGACTGAATTTGGCACTGTTACATGCCTCCAAAATCATACGACAAGTACGCATGTTTGTAAGTGCATTCGTTTTTCAGCAGATCATCAAAACGAATGATAGCATTACGGAGACGTTTCGCAAACTCAAGTGGCAGACTCTGCAAGAGAGGCGCTCTGCATTGCGGTGTAGCTTGCTGTCCAGGTTTCAAGAGGGTGCATTTCTGGATGAGGTATCGAATATATTGCTTTCCCCTACTTATACCTCCCGAGGAGATCACGAATGTAAAATTGGAGAGATTTGAGCGTGCACGGAGGCTTTCCGGCAGTCATTCTTCCCGCGAACCATGCGCGACTGGAACAGGAAAGGGAGGTAATGACAGTGGCACGTAAAGTGCCCTCCGCCACACACCATTGGGTGGCTTGCGGAGTATAAACGTAGATGTAGATGTAGAACTGTATTGCTAACTGAGAAAGGATTTATACTGCCACATGCAAGCAACACTCGCTGGGGAGTTTCAACAACATCTAGTCATTTCTCAGGGCTATATAGTGTTTTTAATTATATATTTAATGATACAGGCTCTCAGTGGGACCTGTAATCTTTGAGCTGTGCTGTGGGAATGAAACGACGGATATATGATCCTACGTTTGTCTACTTGCTTTGCTTCTATCGAGGGTGTTTTGTTTTTGTTGATCATCTCTTTAATGTTCTTCAGTCAAAATCTGTCAGTATAACTGCTTGCCACGACGGAATGAGAACTGTTTTGAAAAACTTACGACAATTAAGAACGGAAACATTCGTTGATGAATGCATTAAATGCAGCTTGTGTTTGAATGGCAATTTATCATTCTGTGACAGTCAAAAGACATCTCTCAGCGCACTAACTTACGAGATACTGGATTGGCAAATTGTTCAGATGGAAAGAAGGTTTCAAGTCTTTCCCCAAATTCAGTTTGTTAAACTTTTGAACGAAAACTGTTCCCGACCCATTAAAAAGAATTCCCAAAGTTGAGACTGCTTCAATTATTAGATCAGTACCCCTTTTTTCAAACAAGAACAACTTGAAAATGAACTGTGTAACATATAGGCTGATGAGAAAAAACACTTATCTCCAAGAATCCTCTTAAAGTACATTGTCAACAATGATTTAGACTCCGTTTATGAAGAAACAAAGAAGTTCCTGCGTTTGGTTTTGACCCTACCCGCAACTACAGGAAGCAGCGAAGGAGCCATGACTGCTCTTAAACGAGTGAAGAATTTTTTAAGGAATTAAGTATCCAACATCCGGCTGTCGTGTTTGAGCACATTAGCAATAGAAAATACACTACTTGGAGAGCTATCCAGTGATCAGATCTTTTTAGACCGAGTTATAGACTTATTCGTGGAAAGAAAAGACAGGCGCTTTGCACTTGTGTACAAGAAAATATAAGTGCTTCTTTTCTTGCTGCTGGAGTTCTACAAATTTTTCATTGTTTCTTGAACAAGTTAGTTATTATTATTATTATTATTATTATTATTGTTATTATTAGTGGCAGTGGTTGTGGTAGTAGCAGTAGTAGTAGTAGTAGTAGTTATTGTTGTTGTCTTATTTGATGCATTTTGTTTCATTTGTTTAAATTATTGTTTATTGTACTATTTTGTCTCTCTATAATAACTGCAGAGTCTCCCCAACCTTTACAACCACGCTACTCCACTGGTTCACACCAACCGGGATTTAACGTTTACTTAAATGCAAAAAGAGGACCACGACCTAATCACGAGAAACACATCCATACCGTAATACTATCTCCTCCTTTGTACTACAAACCCTTCCATCATACTGCCACAGGCTATAGCCTGATCCATTGCTCAAAGTGGCGTAGCTCTTCTTTTTTTTTTAGTCATTAGTCTTCTTTCTGTTTTGATGGGGCCCAACTGGCTGGTTTGATGAGGCGCGCCACGAATTCGTCGCTTGCGCCAACCTCTTTGTTCGATTCCCGGCGGGGTCAGGGATTTTCTCTGCCTCGTGATGACTGGGTGTTGTGTGATGTTCTTAGGTTAGTTAGGTTTAAGTAGTTCTAAGTTCTAGGGGACTGATGACCATTGACGTTGTAAGTCCCATAGTGCTCAGAGCCATTTGAACCATTTGGACCAACCTCTTTATCTCGGAACAGCAATTGCGACCTATGTCCTCAATTATTTGCTGGATACATTCAAATCTCTGTCTTCCTCTACATTTTTTACCCTCTGAAGCTCCCTCTAGTACCATGGAAGTTATTATTTGAAATCTTAACAGATGTCCTGCCATGCTGCCCCTTCTTCTTGTCAGTGTTTTCGATATATTTCTTTCCTCGCCGACTCTGCGCAGAACCTCCTCAGTGCATACTTTTCCACTCCACCTAATTTTCAACATTCTTCTGTAGCACCAAATGCTTCGATTCTCTTGTGTTCCAGTTTTCTCAGAATCCATGTTTCACTACAGTACAATGCTATGCTCCAAACGTACATTCTCAGAACTTTCTTCCTCAAAGTATGGCCTAAGTTTGATACTAGTAGACTTCTCTCGGCCATAAATGGCGCTTTTAACGCGCCAGATTGTTTTTTATGCCCTCCTTGCTCCATCCATCATGTGAATTCGTTGATTTCCTCTTCTTCCTGATCTCCAGTTCTGATGTTAAGTTTCTAGCTGTTCTCATATCTGCTACTTCTCATTGCTTTCGTCTCTCTTCGATTTACTCTCAGTTCACGTTCTGTACTCATTAGACAGTTCATTCCATTCTACAGTTATTATAATTGCTCTTCAATTTCATTGAGGGTAGCAATGTCATCAGCTAATCTTATCACTGATATCTTTTCACCTCGAATTTTAATCCAACTTCTTTTGTTTCCGTCATTGCTCTTCGACGTACAGATTGGATAGTAGGGTAGAAAGACTACGTCCCTATTTTCCACCCTTTCTAATCCGAGCCCTTCGCTCTTGGCCTTCCAATCCGATTGGTCTACTAGTCGGTCTCTACGCCACTCAGGTGTCGCTTAGTATTGATTACAGAAACGTGTACCCCATTCTATTTTAACTTCCTACGCATAGTACTAACTGTACTGCTAGTAGCACTTAAGAACTCACGAGTGATTTCTTTCGCTGATTTCATGTAGTTTTTTCCAACCACCTTTTGTAATGCTCGACGACGCCTTTCCGTCATCAAATGAGGTCTGACTGGTCTTAGTTTAGTTATGCTCGTTCCTTCGCGTTTCCTCTTCATAGTCACATCACCAAAAGTCGACTTAGACAGCTTTACAAGGGCTGAAACGTCCCTCACGGATTTGTTCCTCTGGTGGCATCCAGTGGCTAGTACACGTTTGAAGTCAGTGACCCCTCTTGGCTGGCCCATTCGACTGTTACTGCCTTTCTGCTCACAACATTTTTTTTTAGCACATTTCATTCCCTCCCCTTCTGGCGGAGGGCGGACTACGAGGGGCGTTTGAAAAGTCCGTGCAAAAATAAAAACTACTTACGTGTTTGGGGTAAACCTTTTTTATTTTTCGACATAGTCTCCTTTTAGACTTATATACTTCGTACAACGTTGTTCTAATATGTTGATCCCTTCCGAATAATAGGGATTGTCCATGCCTGCCAAATACTATTAGTTGCTGCAATCACCTCCTTGTTTGAATAAAATCTTTTTCCCACCAGCCATTTCTTCAAATTAGGGAACAAATAGTAGTCCGAGGGAGCCAAGTCTGGAGAATAGGGGGGATGTGAAACGTGTTGGAATCCTATTTATACTAATTTTGCGACCACAACTGCTATGGTGTGAGCTGGTGCTTTGTTGTGATGGAAAAGGACTTTTTTGCGGTCCGATCGCCGGCGTTTTTCTTGTAGCTCGGTTTTCAAACGGTCCAATAACGATAAATAATAAGCACCTGTAATAATTTTACCCTTTTCCAGATAGTCGATGAGGATTATCCCTTGCGAATCCCAAAAGTCAGTCGCCATAACCTTTCTGGCCGAAGGAATGGTCTTCGCCTTTTTTGTTGCAGATTCTCCTTGGTGACTCATTGTTTAGATTGTTGTTTGGTCTCAGGAGTATAGTAATGTATCCTTGTCTCATCCACAGTGGCGAAACGATGCTTAAAGTCCTGCAGATTTTTCCTGAACAGCTGTAGACAATCCTTGCAACACTTCACACGATTCCATTTTTGGTCAAGCGTGAGCAATCGTGGAACCCGTCTTGTGGATAGCTTTTTCATGTCCAAATGTTTATATAAAATATCATGTACCCGTTCATTCAAGGTGCCCACAGCACTAGCAATCTCACGCACCTTAACTCTTCTGTCATCCATCACTATCAACGATTTGTAGAGTCATAACCTCCACAGGGCGTCCAGAACGTTCAGCATCACTTGTGCCCATATGGCCACTCGGAAAATTTTGAAACCACTTATAAACTGCTCTAATCGAAGGTGCAGAGACACCGTAATGTTTATCAAGCTTCTCTTTAGTCTCCTGAGGCGTTTTGCCTTTCATAAAGTAATGTTTAATCACCACACGAAATTCTTTTTCGTCCATTTTTTGACAATCAATCGACTTCCTTGATTCACACGAATGCCAAACACAGAGAAATAGACCAATATGGCTGAAACTTGGTGTGAGTTCTTTCCAAAGATGTTACGAACTAAACATGGCATCGATACGCGCCGGTGGTGCCATCTCTCGGGCTTTGCACGCCCCTCGTATTCTAGTGCTTGCACTGCACTTTTTCGCCAGGGGGATTATTTACAATTTTAATTAGTTATTTATTAAAATTTTGATATGGTTGCATGACAGATGCTTATGACATTCTGAACACATTTGGATTGGTCATTAACAATCTATACATTTGGACAGTTACAATACATAATTTTTCGTATTGAAGTACATAATAATATTTTTTCTGTAGTTTAACTAATCATTTATAATTTCAGTTTTTACATGTTAAGGAAGTAGGCTGCATTTTGTATAAAGGACTTGCACACTTTTATGTTGGAGTTTAGTAGAGATATACTGTAAACATAGAAGACAGGTTACATATTTGAATGATACATATTCTTATGGTGTGGTACAGAATGGTGACAAGGTAATAAGTCTTTCATTGAAAGTGGTTATGGGGTTGTAGGTATAGGTGGTTGGCTGCCAAATAATTGTTATAGCTAAGGAGAGTGGATTGCCTAATTATAGTAATAGTACTAATATATGTAGAGTGGGCCGACTTGTTTGTATGTGTGAAAGTGTGTGTGTGTGTGTGTGTGTGTGTGTGTGTATTCGTGTAAGTGTTTGGTTGTTGAATGTTGGTTACTATGTTGTGTGTCAGTGTTTTATAGCCTGACGTCTAGGTGAAGAGAAGTGGTGGTATAGTTTTTAGTGGTTCCATACGTGGTGCTAAGACTGAGAACTGTCCTGCAGTATTTTGGGCTACTGTACGCGCTGGGCTGAGGCACCTGGACTTTGGTGGTCGGTGTGTTTGGGGTCTTGTTATTATTATGTTTTCCATGTCCGGTCTTTGTGGTAGTATTCCTTTCCCGTAGTTAGGGCGTAGTTTTGTCAGTCGTGTCTGCGGAGTTCAACATTCACTATTTCGTACACGTCGTTGTCGGGCGTCATTGTTGGGAGTTTTGCGAGGTATCGGAGCAATCGTTTGCAGTACTGTACAGTCGCTCTGCCACTGTGTGTGGAATACTTCCGGCGGGGCGCTACAGGTCTTATAAACGTTTTGTACGCTTACAATACGTATGCCATCCCCTGCCAGTACCTGAGTGGCGTTGACATGGTAGCTCAGCGTGTTCGGTCAGAGGGTTAGCTGCTCTCTGTAATAAAAAAACTGAGTGAATGGATCAATAATGAACTTCAGTGGACGTCAGGGGATGGGTTGGAGATTTTCTCCGCTCAGGTACTGAGTGTTGTGTTGTACTCATCATCATCATTTCATTCCCATCGACTCGCAAGTCGCCGAAGTGGCGACAAACCGAAAGTCTTGCACCCGGGCCGGCTCTGGTGGCCGAGCGCTTCTAGGCGCTTCAGTCTGGAACCGCGCGACCGCTACGGTCGCAGGTTCGAATCCTGCCTCGGGCATGGATGTGTGTGATGTCCTTAGGTTAGTTAGGTTTAAGTAGTTCTAAGTTCTAGGGGACTGATGACAGCTGTTAAGCCCCATAGTGCTCAGAGCCATTAGAACCAACTTACACCCGGCGAACGGTCTACCCGGCGGGAGGCCCTAGTCACACGGCATTTACATTTTATACTAGCGGTCCACCTCTCATGACATCTAGCGGTCAGTTCCACATTACATAGCCCTGTCTGGATAGTTTTGATCAGACAGTGTATCAACGACAAAAATGTCTTGATCTGTGACTTAGCGAAATCCGCAAGTCGATATTATTTACCGATCAGGAAACACTTGGGTTGGTCTATCAGAACTGACTCACCTCGTATGTAAATAAATGGAACCAAGAGAGACACTGTATACACTTATTTTCAGATTTCACATTCTTTACTGACAGTACCCACCGTCTTTTTCCCGCATTCCACCCAGGGCTGGAATGCGAAGGGGACGGGAGACAAAATGATACCGGTACTCTGCTCTCTGCCACATACCGTAGGGTGGCTTGCAGGGTAGGTGGCTTGCAGAGTGCCCCTACAGAATCGGAAGTACAGTACACAGAAAGGAAAACAGAGGACGGCTTCTGTGATTTGTATGAAGTCAAGCATTGCGCTCGAGGCCGTATTGGAGCCGACTAAACGCGAAACGATTCGATTGCTGCTTACTATTACGGCTCGAAATGATATTCTTACGAGATGCAGCTAATCTACGAGTAACAGACTAAATGAAAACTTTTACGAAAGGAAAGTTTGTGAAACAAGTTGTGCTTAATCTTTGGTTAAAAACTTTTCACATGAGCTTTTGTATTCATAAATGTTCAGTTGTGCAAGCTTTCAGTTTCAACTGGCACTAAAACTTCATGCTTTCTAAATACCGTTTTGTTTCCTGACAGCAGTTTTACTTTACTCATTAATTTTTCTTTTCGTGGGCCGTGAGATGATAAATCAACTTCACTTCCAACAGCAACAGCTGTTTTGGGACACACCGCAGGAGTTTGTGTTTGTATCAGTGCTGAAAGTTTCATTCACGTTTTCTATGTGAAAGTAATGCATAGTCATTGCTTTAAATGAAGACAGTGGGCTGTATTAAAATTTAATTTACACATTTTTTTGATTTAGACCCAGAGATATTTTATCGCTTTTTATTTTAAATTTTTATGTTACTTACGTTGAAAATAAATCTAACTAATGCTCAATGTACTGTATTTATCAATATTTTAAAAAAAGGCATGAAAAAGAAAGCAAAAGCAAAACATAAGAATGTCGTCATTAACCCAGTAAAATCTGAGAAGTTTACAACGGCCTCATAGAAAAATTTTTTGACCGGTAACAAATTTCTTGTGTTAACTAATCCATGGGAAGAACAAAAAAAATCCACAGTTATACGACGAGATTTTTCAAGATGAAAAAAAACTGCCATCGTGCAGCGATTCCCCCCAAATGCACTAGGCTAGTGTAAAGCTGCGTTTTCTGTTTTTATCGACAGATAAAGTATTTTGTCAGAAACTTTCAAAACTTCTCTTAATTCATCAAGAGAAAAAAATAAATCACATTCCGGGAAGGTTGCATCAAAATACATGCTACTGTACATCACTGGCTGTCTTTGCTAATGTTTGGCAGCACGATGAGTCAGCGTGGTCTGCCGCCAAACTGTGTGATGAGAAAGAGCGTTTTATAAATGTAAGCCAAGTTTGTTTTTCTATAGAAACTTGGAAACAACCACGTAATTGGAAAAAATCGACGTTCATAACGTGTCAAAGACGTCGAAAAAATTAGTGATTCCCCTGTTTTTACGATAAATATGACTGTAGCACGTGTAAATGAAAGCATTTAATCGTATATACAAAGTTCTCATGTACAGCTAACAATCGCTTCCTGAAAAGTTACATGCAATCCCAAATATTCATTGCCCTTCGTTTCCATGCCTTTTCCTGCCGACCTGGGGGTATATAGTATGGGATCAAGGGGCAAAGTGGGCAGGGGTCGCAACCCGAGACCTGGCCACGGTGTCATCGTCACACCTTGAGAAAAAGGGAGAGGAGGGGAAGTATTTGGCAAACCAAACAAACACAAATACAGTAATTCACAGCCCTAGAGCAACAGTTATTTATTTTATTTATTTTTTTTAAATTTTGTTATGTGTGTATGACGAAGCGAAGAGGAACACCTATGGTACGCCGTTCTAAGTCGGACAGGGGGGACTAAATGACCCTTCTAGCGCGTGATGGACACTGAGGCGAAAAGTGAAAAACAAAATAGTAACTCACACGACGGAAGTGTGAACCATCGTGCATGACGCCGGATCGCTCGGCGTGTCTTCTGTTTCAGTCCGTGTTGTGCCACGTTCGTTTGTTGAAGTCTGTGATCAGTCATGTCATCTTCTCTCGCCAGGGACGTCCATACGTAATACAAAAAAAGTTGACCATGTTGTGGGTGGCGAACAATGGCGTGGTGCCGCTCAAGGAGATAACACCGGAAATCAAGAACGTGTTGGGGTCGTCACGGTAGGGACATTTCACGGCCCGGCCCCGGATCCACAAGATTGACTTTTGCCCGATCCGACAGGCAGGACTTTTGATCCGGTAGAAGAATCATGTGTACGCCGATTTCGCGCCGTGCTGCACATAGGATAGCCCTACAAGGTTTGGCGCATAAGGTACCACATCTACCCCGCATCTCCACACCTGAAACAGTGTTCGTCGGTGTCTATCTCGTGGCATCTCGGCAAATGGGTGAATCCGCCAGGTGGTTCTTATAAAGGCGTTCGTGTGTCACATACTTCCTGTCGACAGCCACGTACCACGCGGCTTGTGCAACAGAGTCAAGTAAGGGACGGTGTATCGTTCTCCACACCACTCTCCACCGCGTATTCGGATATTTTGATTCGATCACGTTAGGCTGGGGATACTGCGGGGGTTCACTGTAGAGACGTTTCGCAATCGCCGAAAGTGGGATCTGGTTACTTGTCTTAGATAACTGTGGTCCAAATAGAATCACCTGAGGTGATGGAAGGAAGCTGGGGGGTCTCCTAACATAATCGGTAGGTCGCGAGGGGCCGGTTCTATCGCGATCAGTAACGAACTCTTAAGGCATCTGTGTCACAGCTTTAGGTGGGTCTGATGTAGAGGGCCACTGCTCTGTCGCAGATATTGAAAAGCCCGAGCCTCCCTCTGTCCTTGGTGGGGTGAGGGAGTCGTATCTATCGTAATGCTAACGGCCAGTCGATGTATGGTGGGTAGAGTTTGTGCGACGGGCGGAAGCCACGATGCTAAGTACACATTGACGTAATGTGCTCGCTGTACGATATTGAGGGACTGTAAGCGTTGATCCACTATGCTGGCTCACTTCTGTGCAATAAGCATCTACACGGTGTTACAAAAAGGTACAGCCAAACTTTCAGGAAACATTCATCACACACAAATAAAGAAAAGATGTTATGTGGACATGTGTCCGGAAACGCTTAATTTCCATGTTAGAGCTCATTTTAGTTTCGACAGTATGTACTGCACTTCCTCGATTCACCGCCAGTTGGCCCAATTGAAAGAAGGTAATGTTGACTTCGGTGCTTGTGTTGACATGCGACTCATTGCTCGACAGTACTAGTATCAAGCACATCAGTACGTAGCATCAACAGGTTAGTGTTCATCACAAACGTGGTTTTGCAGTCAGTGCAATGTTTACAAATACGGAGTTGGCAGATGGCCATTTGATGTATGGATTAGCACGGGGCAATAGCCGTGGCGCGGTACGTTTATATCAAGACAGATTTCCAGAACGGAGGTGTCTCGACAGGAAAACGTTCGAAGCGATTGATCGGCGTCTTAGGGAGCACGGAACATTCCAGCCTATGACTCGCGACTGGGGAAGACCTAGAACGACGAGAACACCTGCAATGGACGAGGCAATTCTTCGTGCAGTTGACGATAATCCTAATGCCAGCGTCAGAGAAGTTGCTGCTGTACAAGGTAACGTTGACCACGTCACTGTATGGAGAGTGCTACGGGAGAACCAGTTGTTTCCGTACCATGTACAGCGTGTGCAGGCACTATGAGCAGCTGATTGGCTTCCACGGGTACACTTCTGCGAATGGTTCATCCAACAATGTGTCAATCCTCATTTCAGTGCAAATGTTCTCTTTACGGATGCGGCTTCATTCTAACGTGATCTAATTGTAAATTTTCACAATCAACATGTGTGGGCTGACGAGAATCAGCACGCAATTGTGCAATCGCGTCATCAACACAGATTTTCTGTGAACATTTGGGCAGGCATTGTTGGTAATGTCTTGATTGGGCCCCATGATCTTCCACCTACGCTCAATGGAGCACGTTATCATGATTTCATCCGGGATACTCTACCTGTGCTACTAGAACATGCCTTTACAAGTACGACACAACATGTGGTTCATGCACGATGAAGCTCCAGCACATTTCAGTCGAAGTGTTCGTACGCTTCTCAACAACAGATTCGGTGACCGATGGATTGGTACAGGCGGACCAATTCCATGACCTCCACGCTCTCCTGACCTCAACCCTCTTGACTTTCATTTATGGGGGCATTTGAAAGCTCTTGTCTACGCAACCCCGGTACCAAATGTAGAGACTCTTCGTGCTCGTATTGTGCACGGCTGTGATACAATACGCCATTCTCTAGGGCTGCATCATCGCATCAGGGATTCCATGCGACGGAGGGTGGATGCATGTATCCTCGCTAACGGAGGACATTTTGAACATTTCCTGTAACAAAGTGTTTGAAGTCACGCTGGTACATTCTGTTGCTGTATGTTTCCATTCCATGAGTAATGTGATTTGAAGAGAAGTAATAAAATGAGCTTTAACATGGAAAGTAAGCGTTTCCAGACACATGTCCACATAACATATTTTCTTTCTTTGTGTGTGAGGAATGTTTCCTGAAAGTTTGGCCGTACCTTTTTGTAACACCCTGTATAGTTCATTGTTATCACGCACCGGATGTTGGTTGTGAAGTCCAGTTCTAAGCACTGTAGTGTGTTGGTAAGCCGAAGGAGAGTAACACACTCTCGTGACGAACCTGATCCTGTAGGCAGCTCAAGCCACTTGTCGATGTTGAGTTTACTTTTCGGAGCCACTCTGTAAATCCCAATCCCGAACATCGCCTCTGTCATGTCATCGGGTCCACGGATGACGAGCATCACATCATCCGCATACACCTTGCATTGGTAATCTCAACCACCATATTAATGTCCTGTTAATCACTGGCGCAGACTACACAGCAAAGGTTCCAAGGCCAAAAGAGCATGGATAAAGGTAGCCCTGTAGCACCAAATGGTTGATGCGGAGGGTACCTGTCTGGCAGCCATTGATGATTACCCGTGACACCCCACGTAGGAGGTGCATTATGCATCAATAAAAAAGCACTCCGTCTTCAGGCCACAAGTGGCGCATCGGGACCATCCGACCGCCTTGTCATCCTCAGTTGAGGATGCGGATAGGAGGGGCGTGTGGTCAGCACACTGCTCTCCTGGTCGTTATGATGGTTTTCTTTGACCGGAGCCGCTACTATTCAGTCGAGTAGCTCCTCAGTTGGCATCACGAGGCTGAGTGCACCCCAAAAAATGGCAACAGCGCATCGCGGCTGATGGTCACCCTACCAAAAGGCCGGCCACGCCCGACAGCGCTTAACTTCGGTGATCTCACGGGAACCGGTGTATCCACTGCGGCAAGGCCGTTGCCATCGCATCAGTAGAGGTATCAAGATATTGCGTAGCACTGCAGTGAGAGAAGTGTGGTCATCACAATCGAACGCCTGACTAAAATCAAGTAAGGACAGTGATCTGAAACCATTCTAGGCAGATTAAGTCCCTATATTGCACAAAGCAGACCTCATATTGTGTGGAACTCCTAGGGAGGTTTGGTCCTTGGAAATAGCAGGATGGACTGAACTTCATATACGGTTTTCCAGGAGCCATGTGAAAATTTTCAAGTCACCGCTAAGCATCGTCAAAGGCCAGTAGTCTCGTATTTCGTTCACACCCTTAGGTTTGTGAATTGGCGCTATCAGACTTTCGAGGAAAGCTTCAAGTAGGCAGATGTTGGGGGACTGTAACTCTCTAAAAGTCACAGTCCAACAAGGTAGCAGTAGCCATCGGAAAGTCTGTAAAACTTCAATGGGAACGCATCGGGTCCCGGCGATTTGTTTGCAGCCCCTTTGCAGACAGTGTTGTGAACTTCATCTTCTTCACGTCATGCAGTAAGTCCGTTGCCAAGTCAAGTAGAACTGTACCATGGAGTAATCCAGAAACAGTGGCTGCCGTAACAGGATCTGCGCAAATAATGCTCGTGAAGGCTCCTACAGCATCCCATTGCACCTCTGTAAGTTGGCCGTCGTCAGTAATCAAGTTATGCAGCAGCACTCTCATGCGCTTTTTACGCTCCAAGTTAACGTGGTGCATCGAAAGTCGTTCCTGAGGTACCCGGTAGTGAGCTCACTCCCTTTTGTAGCTGAAGGCTCACCAAGACGATGATCTTAGGTTTACCGTGATTGATCAGCATCTGGAAGTTTGGTGAGGGTGAAATAGTGGAACATTCTCATAGGATGGTACAATAAAAGTCGACTATGTGTCCCTACCGAATGCCATCAGTGTCCACAGTGGCACATTTGATCGACCAAGTCAATGCCACCGACGGCTTGGTGCCACATGATCTCCACTGCATCCCTGCATACCTATGAGGCGATATGGTTTATGTTCGTCTTCCAGGGAAGTTGACTTCTGGATTATTTTATTTTATTTACACGTAGTTCCGTAGGACGAAATTGAGAAGCAGATCTCCAAGGTCATGGAACGTGTCAATACATGAAATTACAACATAAAAGTAATAACAGATAAAATAATATGTTTATGAACCAAAAAAAGTCAAGCCGTAAGTTTAAGTAAACGCAGTCAACCATATAACATAAGAATCAGGGACTCCTCGACAGAATAGAAGAAGTGGCCCATGAGGAAACTCTTCAGTTTCGGTTTGGAAGTGCATGGATTACTGCTAAAGATTTTTGAATTCTTGTGGTAGCTTACTGAAAATGGATGCCGCAGTATACAGCACACCTCTCTGCAGAAGAGTTAAGGATGTCCGATCCAAATGCAGGTTTGATATCTGCCGAGTATTAACTGAGTGAAAGCTGCTTATTCTTGGGAATAAGCTGATATTGTTAACAAGAAATGACAGTAAAGAACATATATATTGAGAGGCCAATGTCAAAATACCGAGACTAGTGACCAGGGGACGACAAGAGGTTCACGAACTTACATCACTTATTGTCCAAACTGCCCATTTCTGAGCCAAAAACATCCTTTTAGAATGGGAAGAGTTACCCCAAAATATAACACCATACGTTAAAGTGAATGGAAATAAGCAAAGTAGACTAATTTTCGTGTCGAACGATTATTTACTTCAGGTATTGTTCGAATAGTAAAAATAGCAGCATTAAGTCTTTGAACAAGATCCTGAACGTGGGCTTTCCGCGACAGTTTACTATCTATCTGCACTCCTAGAAATTTGACCTGTTCAGTTTCACTAATAATATGCCCATTCTGTGAAATTAAATCGTCGGATTTTGTTGAATTGTGTGTTAGAAACTGTAAAAACTGAGTGTTACTGTGACTTAGCGTTAGGTTGGAACCTAATCAATGTTGCACACAAGATCCTTTACTACCAAGCTAGTGTCATCAGCAAACAGAAATATTTTAGAGTTACCTGTAATACTAGAGGGCATATCGTTTACATAAATAAGAAACAAGAGTGGCCCCAACACTGATCCCTGGGGCACCCACATTTCACCGTACAGCACTCAGACCCAATATCACAGCAATTCTCAACACTGTGAATAATGACCTTTTGCTGTCTATTATTAAAGTAAGAGGTGAACCAATTGTGAGCTACTCCCCATACTACATAGTAATCCAGCTTCTGGAGTAATATTTTGTTATGAACACAATCAAACGCCTTAGTTAAATCATATAATATGCCTAGCGTTCGAAATCTTTTATTTAATCCATCCAGTACCTCACAGAGAAAAGAGAATATAGCATTTTCAGTTGTTAAACGACTTCTAAAGCCGAACTGTACATTTGATAGCAAATTATGTGATATAAAATGACCAATTATCCTTATATACACAGCTTTTTCAACAACTTTAACAGACACTGATGGCATAGAAACAGGTCTAAAACTGTCTACATTATCCGTTTCTCCCTTTTTATAAAGCGGTTTTACTACTGAGTACTTTAATCGTTCAGGAAACTGACCATTCTTAAAGCAAAAATTACAAATATTGCTATGTACAAGGCTAACGTGTACAGCACAGTACTTTAATATTCTTCTAGGCACTCAATCATATCCATGACAGTCTTTAGTCTTCAGTGATGGAGGGCAATAGCACAGATATATGCCATGTGGTCAGTGAAGGTCGTAAGCCATACTTCCACGCAATTTATCGCAGCTCTTAGGTTATGTGTGACGTAAAATCAGTCTGTCCTGGTCGGTGAGCTACCGGCGAGCTGGCTGAACCTGGGGGCATCACCATGTGTATGTTACCACGTGCCAACTAGATGAAGGTCCCATATTAAGGGTCTCGAGTTCTGGGCAAAGTGAATGGTGTGGCAGCTGGTCGGTAGCCTCTGTACAGTTAAAAGTTGCCAGCTGTCGCCATGTCATCCATTTGACCCTGACAGAGTATCGCTCTATCCTTTGTGAAGAAATGCAAACATTCTCCCCATCTTTCCAATCCAGAAGCAGCGTAAATGTTAATGACCTGCGAGGTGTTGACTGGAACAACCATGCCCCTCAAATTCGGGACATATCGCATTTCGGTGACCATCAAAAATTGACAGAGAAGAACGGAAACACCTCTGTCTGTGGGGGACTTATTGCAACACACAACCTATACATCCAAAGACGTTGGAGAAGCTTGCTGCATAGAGTTCTTGTAAGAAGGGAACGTCAACATCTGTTGCAGTGAGCATTTGTCTGAGCAAGAGCAGTTTATGTCATGTCCTGATTGTATTGATGTTAATTGTGACTAGACGGAAGATCGGTTGTCTAGGCACGCCAGCTGGAGGTATCGTCATGGCACACAAATTGGGGGAGAGAAAATCCCTAAACTTCACTGGCCCAACCTCAGTTAAAATGCTACAGCCCTCCACCTTATCTATCACCATATCATCGGCAGCCTCAAAGACAGCAGTCCACGTGTTGATCTGATCGGTGAGTTGCCATTCCCTTCATCGTGGGCTGTTGTGTCATTGGTCGGCGCTGTAGGGACGTGTCTTGGCCGTCCGACGCCGGCGTTTGGCTGGGGATTGATGTGGTACCAGTATTGTGGCCGAGGAGGGGAACTGGTTACCTAGTATCGTCGTTCGGCGTAGCTTCAAAATCATCATCATAATTGTCGCGAAGGAGGCGTTCATCATAAGGAGCGTGCCGCTGTTTCCTTCGGCACCGACGTTATGATGTTTACGGGCATAGGTTGAAGTTATCTTTTGTGCATGATTATATGAGTCCACTGGACTTAGTCTTGTTATGTATTTTACCTTGTAAAACTCTGTGTCCTCTATTGCAAATTGATACATACGTTTGTGCACTGATCATTTAGGTTTGACTTGGTGTGTTTTTATTTTATTTTAGCCCTTGAAGATGATCACTCTGTGATTGAGATCGATATGCACTAATAAAAAAAAAAGAAGACGATTTAAGATTTATGTAACTAATTTCGGAGTTTCCTTTGGTTGCAATACTTGTTGTGTGGTTGTGGTGGACAAATTTCCTAATCAAATACAATCTCATTTTCATAAAACGCATGAAAAGGAAAAGCAAAGAAAAAATTGGATTGCATGTAACTTTCCAGGAAGCGAACTGAAGCTGTATTCGAGAACATCTTATATAAAATTAGTCGTTTTTATTATTTTGCAGTTGATGATTTACATATGCTAGAGAGATATTTATCGTAAAAACGGGGGAAGCACTAATTTTTCGACGTGTTACACACGTTATGAACATCGCATTTTTCCAGTTACATAGTTGTTTTAAAGTCTGTATAGAAAAACAAACTGAGCTTACAGTCACAAAATGCTCTCTCATCGCGTAGTTCAGCAGCAAACCATGCGTAACTCATCATGTCGCAAGACATTGGCGAAGATAGCCAGCGACGTACTGTAGAATGTACGGTATTTTGATGTAGTCTTCTCAGAATGTGATTTCTTTTTTTTTATCGATGAATTAAGAGTAGTTTTGAAGGTTTCTGATAAAATTCTTCATCTGACGATAAAAATAGATACCGCAGCTTTGCAGTAGCAGAGTGCATTTGGGGGAATCGCTGCACGCTGGCGATTCATTTTCATCTTGAAACATCTCGTCGAATAATTGGGGATTTTTTTGTCCTCACCGTGAGTTAGTTAACAGAAGAAATTTGTTCTCCAGCATTTAGGGCTTCCCCAGTCAAATATTTTTTGTTTAAAACTGTTATAAGTTTCCCAGATTTTGATGAAGTAATGATGATATTCCTATATTTTTGCCTTTGCCATTCTTTTTCATGCCTTCTATGAAAAATTGATAAATACAATATAGCGAGCCTTAGTTCGGTTTATTTTCAATGTAAGTAACGTAAAAATTAAAAACAAAAAAAGTGATGAAATAGGTCTGGGCCATTTGTGTAAGTTTAATTTTAATGCAGACTACTGTCTTCATTTAAAGTAATGCCTATGCATTACTTTCAGGTAGTAAACATGAATGAAAATGCCAGCGCTTATACAAACACTGAAACTCCTGCAGTGTGTCCCACAACAGCTGTTTCTGTCGGAAGTGGATTTATCAGCTCACAGCCCAAGAAAAGAAAAATTAAGGAGTAAAATAAAATTGCTGCAAGGAAAAAAAAACGATATTCACAAAATAAAGAAGTTTTAGTGCCATCTGAAGCTAAAAGCAAGTTCACGGCATGTACAAGTGAATAGTAATGAATTTAAAAGTTTATGTGAAAAGTTTTTAACTAAAGATTTATCACAACTCTTTTCATTACCGTTTCATTTCATAAAATTTTTCATTTAGTGGGTTACATTAGTTCTGTTTTGTAAAAATGTCCATTTTGCGCCATAGTAGTTAGCAGCTATCGTCGTTTTTCGTTTGCCCTGCTGATTGCGAATCTACAGGCCACGTCATTCTGGAGGGTACTTTACTTATTTCCACACAAGTACTAACACACATCTGAAGTAGTTTCCCTAAGCATCTTCCGAAAGGCTAGATTCTAACGTACACAGGACTGCTCAATGAAGAATGATCACAATTTTTTTACCGTCATAATTTCTCGACAATAAGCCTTGCCGCACTGGATACACCGTTTCCCGTCAGATCACCGCAGTTAAGCGCTGTCGGGCGTGGCCGGCACTTGGATGGGCGACCATCCAGGCCGCTATGCGCCGTTGCCATTTTTCGGGGTGCACTCAGCCTCCTGATGCCAATTGAGGAGCTACTCTACCGAATAGTAGCGGCTCCGGTCAGTGGAAACCATGATAATGACCGGGAGAGCGGTGTGCTGACCACACGCCCCTCCTATCCGCATCCTAAGCTGAGGATGACAAGGCGGTCGGATGGTCCCGATGGGCTCCTTGTAGCCTGAAGACGGAGTGCGTAATATATCGCCGAACAATTTAATCTCCCACTATTTTGTTAGCTTAATGTGTAAGAAACACACCGTACTAGTTTCATTGTAGGCACTCCTGGTTGCCGCCTTTGAGAGGCAGGCAAGCTGTGACGCGTTGAATACCGCCTACCCCAACAGCGGAAATGATGCGTGAAAACAACATTGGCTTCGAAATTCCCATCTCAGAAATCTTTGGGTGTAGCCTATGCAATGTTGCAGGAAGCCTGTGGATTATCCGTTATTCCCTGCAGTATAACTTAAGATGATTTAAATTGTTTAAAGGAGATAGACAATCAGCTTCAATGGAAGGTGGATCCAGCACTCCAGTTGCTTCCTTTACAATAGTAAACATTCAACACCGCTGCTGTTTGTGAGAGATGATCGACCAGTGACGTTACAAACTTTTTCTGAAGTTCTGAAAATTTCATTGGGTACCAGCCAAAAGTTGGTGACAGAAATGTATGCACGTGACGTGTTTGTGCCTGGTGGGTTCTGAGACCGTTGATTCCTGATCAAAAGGAGAAGCTCTACATGCAGTTGTTGATATTAAGGCAAGACAGTAGTTTCTTTTAAGATAATCACTGCTGATGAAACATGGCTACATCATTTTGATACTGACAGCCAATGATAAAGCTTAAAGTGGAAATTTTCATCTCCAACACACGAAAAAAGTATTGGAAAATTGTGGTCGTCTCACTTTTTGATGTTCATGGAATAGTTTATCGGTATGTTGTACCCTCACACACATCAATAACTGGACAATAGTACAGCGATAGCCTAAAAACTTTTTAAGTTCACATCAGGCACAAAAGGCCGCATGCCCACGAAAAAGGCGGGATGTTACATCACGATAACGCACGGCCGCAAATTCAAAATGTTTTTACTGAATATGTTGGAAAAATCGACTTGAAGCGCTCCCACACGCTCCCTATGGTCCAGATTTAGTCCCGTGCGTTTTTTTCCATTTTTTTATACTATTCCTTAACCTGAATAAACATATTCGTGAGAGGAATTTCCTGTCATCAGCAGCAATAGTGAAAGTTGAGGAGGTGAATATGAAGGATCTTTCAAAAAATGGTTCCCAACATGTCTCTGCAGCTGGCGGAAACGCTGGGACACGGGTATCGCATCCGAAGGAGTCTATTTTATGAAGGACCATCAAAATTATTAAGATGAGTAAAGGCCTGCTGTCAAAAACAAAATTATGATAATTCTTTATTGAACAGCTCTCGCAGTTCCATTAAAAAACTTATAATAACCCCCTACAGAGATCATATCAAGTACGACCAGGAGGAAATACAAGGTGTCTGAGAAAAGTAATGAGGCTAAAAACATTACGAGCGATCTGGCAACGCTGTGTTACTCTGTTTGTGTAGACCGGTGTGTTCATCTCTTCCGGATGCTCTGAGTTTCATCTCCGTACAGCCATCACGTTGTAACACCTACTTTCGACCTATTTTGTATCTGTATCGATATATCTATGTCAATTTGTAGCGTTGCTTACTTAGAGTGTTGTATGTTATCATGGAAATTCTTTGACTATGTATACATGTTTCAGTAATGTGAAACTTTTGAATCATGTCGTTTAAAATGTGCTTGTGAATTTAAATAACTACTAGTATACGCAGGAGTAGGTTTTGAATGATGTTTAAAATGTGCTTGTGAATTTAAATAACTACTAGTATATGCAGGAGTAGGTTTAATAATGAATAAGTGCGGGTAAGCTACTACATACAGCATAAATGAAAGCATTATTGTGGCCAAGATAGACATGAAGCCCATGCCTACTACAGTAGTACAGGTTTATATGCCAACTAGCTCTGCAGATGATGAAGAAATTGATGAAATGTATGATGAGATAAAAGAAATTATTCAGGTAGTGAAGGGAGACGAAAATTTAATAGTCATGGGTGACTGGAATTCGAGACTAGGTAAAGGGAGAGAAGGAAACATAGTGGGTGAATATGGATTGGGGGAGAGAAGTGAAAGAGGAAGCCGTCTGGTAGAATTTTACACAGAGCATAACTTAATCATAGCTAACACTTGGTTCAAGAATCATAAAAGAAGGTTGTACACATGGGAGAATCCTGGAGATACTAGAAGGTATCAGATAGATTATATAATGGTAAGACAGAGATTTAGGAACCAGGTTTTAAATTGTAAGACATTTCCAGGGTCAGATTTGGACTCTGACCACAATCTATTGGTAATGAACTGTAGATTAAAACTGAAGAAACTGCAAAAAGGTGGGAATTTAAGAAGATGGGACTTGGATAAACTGACTAAACCAGAGGTTGTACAGAGTTTCAGGAAGAGCATAAGTGAACAATTGACAGGAATGGGGAAAAAAGAATGGGTAGCTCTGAGGGATGAAGTAGTGAAGGCATCAGAGGATCAAGTAGGTAAAAAGACGAGGGATAGTAGAAATCCTTGGGTAACAGAAGAAATATTGAATTTAATTGATGAAAGGAGAAAATATAAAAACGCAGTAAATGAAGCAGGCAAACAGGAATACAAACGTCTCAAAAATGACATCGATAGGAACTGCAAAATGGCTAAGCAGGGATGGCTAGAGGACAAATGTAAGGACGTAGAGACTTATCTCACTAGGGGTAAGATCTACCCATCTAATCTTCAGCATTCTTCTGTAGCACCACATTTCGCAAGCTTCTATTCTCTTCCTGTCCAAACTATTTATCGTCCATGTTTCACTACCGTACATGGCTACACTCCATACAAATACTTTCAGAAACGACTTCCTGACACTTAAACCTATGCTCGATGTTAACAAATTTCTCTTCTTCAGAAATGCTTTCCTTGCCATTGCCAGTCTACATTTTATATCCTCTCTACGTCGACCATCATCAGTTATTTTGCTCCCCAAATAGCAAAACTCCTTTACTACTTAAAGTGTCTCATTTCCTAATCCAATTCCCTCAGCATCACCCGACTTAATTCGACTACATTCCATTATCCTTGTTTTGTTTTTGCTGATGTTCATCTTATATCCTCCTTTCAAGACACTATCCATTCCGTTCAACTGCTCTTCCAAGTCCCTTGCTGTCTCTGACAGAATTACAATATCATCGGCAAACCTCAAAGTTTTTATTTCTTCTCCATGGATTTTAATACCTACTCCGAATTTATCTTTTGTTTCCTTCACTGCTTGCTCAATATAGAGATTGAATAACATCAGGGAGAGGCTACAATCCTGTCTCACGCCCTTCCCAACCACTGCTTCCCTTTCATGTCCCTCGACTCTTATAACTGCCATCTGGTTTCTGTACAAATTGTAAATAGCTTTTCGCTCGCTCCCTGTATTTTACCCCTGCCACCTTTAGGATTTGTAAGAGAGTATTCCAGTCAGCATTGTCGGTAGCTTTCTCTAACTCTACAAAAGCTAGAAACGTAGGTTTGCCTTTCCTTAATCTAGCTTCTAAGATAAGTCGTAGGGTCAGTATTGCCTCACGTGTTCAGATATTTCTACGGAATCCATACTGATCTTCCCCGAGTTCGGCTTCTACTAGTTTTTCCATTCGTCTGTAAAGAACTCGCGTTAGTATTTTGCAGCCGTGATTTATTAAACTGATAGATCGGTAATTTTCACATCTGTCAACACCTGCTTTCTTTGGGATTGGAATTATTATATTCTTCTTGAAGTCTGACGATATTTCGCCTGTCTCATACATCTTGCTCACCAGAGTTTTGTCAGGACTGGCTTTCCCAAGGCTGTCAGTAGTTCTAATGGAATGTTGTCTGCTCCCGGAGCTTTGTTTCGACTCAGGTCTTTCAGTGCTCTGTCAAACTCTTCGCGCAGTATCATATCTCCCATTTCATCTTCATCTACATCCTCTTCCATTTCCATAATATTGTCCTCAAGTACATCGCCCTTGTATAGACCCTCTGTATACTCCTTCCACCTTTCTGCTTTCCCATCTTTGCTTACAACTGGGTTTCCATCTGAGCTCTTGATATTCATACAATTGGCTCTCTTTTCTCCAAAGGTCTCTTTAATTTTCCAGTAGGCAGTATCTATCTTACCCCTAGTGAGATAAGCCTCTACATCCTTACATTTGTCCTCTAGTCATCCCTGCTTAGCCATTTTGCACTTCCTGTCGATCATATTTTTGAGACGTTTGTATTCCTTTTTGCCTGCTTCATTTACTGCGTTTTTATATTTTCTCCTTTCATCAATTAAATTCAATATTTCTTCTGTTACCCGAGGATTTCTACTAGCCCTCGTCTTTTTACCTACTTGATCCTCTGCTGCCTTCACTACTTCATCCCTCAAAGCTACCCATTCCTCTTCTACTGTATTCCTTTCCCCTATTCTTGTCAATTGTTCCCTTATGCTCTCCCTGAAACTCTGTACAACCTCTGGTTTAGTCAGTTTATCCAGGTCCCATCTCCTTAAATTCCCATCTTTTTGCAGGTATTGAATAGAATTGGGGAGAAGAGGAGTTTGTGGCACAACTTGACAAGAAAATGGGACCAGTTGGTAGGACATGTTCTGAGGCTCCAAGGGATCACAAATTTAGCATTGGAGGGCAGCGTGGAGGATAAAAATCATCGAGGGAGACCAAGAGATGAATACACTAAGCAGATTCAGAAGGATGTAGGTTGCAGTAAGTACTGGGAGACGAAGAAGCTTGCACAGGATAGAGTAGCATGGAGAGCTGCATCAAACCAGTCTCAGGACTGAAGACATCAACAACAAAAAAACTAGTATAATGTATTGTAAATGACTTGGCCCATTGTTAGGAAAAGTAGTGTTAAATGTGAAAGATATGGAGAAGCCCCGCAGCTACGGAAGTAGCCTGGCGGAGTGGAAAAGGTATGGTTGGGGCTCAAGTGACAACTCGTCCTTTGTGACAGGTAAGAAGTCTGGGCTGAGCAGTGCTGTGGTTAACATCTCGCTAGCAGTAGCGGATGATTGTGGCTCACATTCCCAGTGTTTTGAGTCCAGGAGAACTTAAGGACAGTATTTATGGGCCTCGGATGCTGCATTTGGTGATACCGTTATTATTATTATTATTATTATTATTATTATTATGTAGTATTCTGCTTGGTGGCAGGTCCATGTCTTCGTACGGAGAATTTCTGAATCCACTGTTCCCTGTCTTCAGCTTCTTCCTTCAGTCTGTTGTATCTCCTTCCATCTTTCGTGTCGTCCAGATGTTGTATTATTCTTCTTCCTCGTCATGCGTTTCCTCTGAGTTTCCCTTCGATAACATCATGTATGAGTCACTCGTGTCTAAGTACATGTCCAAACCAGTTGGACTTTCTCTGAAGAATTGTGCGCAGAATACTTCTCTTCTCTCCTACTCTTCGCAGTCCATCGTCATTTTTTATGCGATCTGTCCACTTGGTCTTTTCCATTCTTCTCCAGCAGCACATTTCATAGCTCTCTAAGTATTTTGTCTCCTTCTTTCTCATGGTCCATGTCTCTGCTCCATACAGTGCAGTGCTCCAAATGTAGCACTTTATCAGTTTTTTCCTCAATGCCAAACTCAACTTGCTGGTCAGCAGAGTCCTCTTCTTGTTGAAAGCAGCTTTGGGCACAGAGATTCTTGCTCGGATTTCTTTGGTGCAGTGGGCATCCTTTGTGATAAAACTTCCCAGGTACTTGAACTGATTCACATTTTCCAGTTCCCGATTGTCAACAGTTATCTTCAAGTGTTTCTCACTTTTTGATATGCGCATCACTTTTGATTTTTCGATGTTGATTTCCATGCCGTATTTTCTTCCCGTTTCCATCAAATTGTTCGTCATGTGTTGCAGCTGTCTCTGATTTTTGGCGAGCACTACCAGGTCGTCTGCATACTTGATGGTTGATGAGACATCCTCCTACTTTGAAGCTTCCGCATCCTTTCAGCGCTTCTCTCGCCAGCATTTCTCCATACAAGTTGAAGAGATTTGGCGACGGACAACATCCTTGTCTCACTCCCCTTCCTATTTCCACACTGTTCGTTTCTCCATAGTTCAGTCGTACCCTTTGTCCCAGGTACAAGTTCCTTGTAAGTCTCCGATCTCTCCAGTTGATTCCTATTTCCTTAAGGATGTTCATCAATATATTCCAATTGACTGTGTCGAAGGCCTTCTGCCAGTCTATAAAACAAGCGCAAACTTCTTCGTTAACGGCCAAAACTCTGTCTGACAATATCCTCATCATGCCAATGGCCTCTCTGGTCCCTTTTCCCATCCTGAAGCCAAACTGGTCTTCTCCCATCACTTCTTCAATTTTGTTTACCAACCGTCTATTTAGTATTCTTGCAATGATCTTTGCCACATGTGATATCAGACTAATTGTTCTGTAATCACTACACTTCTTGGCTTGCTTTTTCTTCTCAAGAGTAACCATTGTGACGTCCAAAAAGTATTCAGGTCATTCTCCAGTTTCATAGATTTTGTTTATGAGTTGTGTCAGAACTTTCAAACTTTCATTTCCGAATTCTTTAAGCAAATCCGCTGGTATGTCGTCATACCCTGTAGGTTTCCTACTCTTCATGTCCTTTATCGCCTTCTCTACTTCCCTTGTCAGTATACTGGGCCCTTTTTCATCTTTGTCAGTAGCTTCCTCTGGCTCTATGTCGATGTCATCTGGGCGACGTTACGTATCATATAGTTTCCTTATACACTCCTGGAAACTGAAATAAGAACACCGTGAATTCGAATTCATTGTCCCAGGAAGGGGAAACTTTATTGACACATTCCTGGGGTCAGATACATCACATGATCACACTGACAGAACCACAGGCACTTAGACACAGGCAACAGAGCATGCACAATGTCGGCACTAGTACAGTGTATATCCACCTTTCGCAGCAATGCAGGCTGCTATTCTCCCATGGAGACGATCGTAGAGATGCTGGATGTAGTCCTGTGGAACGGCTTGCCATGCCATTTCCACCTGGCGCCTCAGTTGGACCAGCGTTCGTGCTGGACGTGCAGACCGCGTGAGACGACGCTTCATCCAGTCCCAAACATGCTCAATGGGGGACAGATCCGGAGATCTTGCTGGCCAGGGTAGTTGACTTACACCTTCTAGAGCACGTTGGGTAGCACGGGATACATGCGGACGTGCATTGTCCTGTTGGAACAGCAAGTTCCCTTGCCGGTCTAGGAATGGTAGAACGATGGGTTCGATGACGGTTTGGATGTACCGTGCACTATTCAGTGTCCCCTCGACGATCACCAGTGGTGTACGGCCAGTGTAGGAGATCGCTCCCCACACCATGATGCCGGGTGTTGGCCCTGTGTGCCTCGGTCGTATGCAGTCCTGATTGTGGCGCTCACCTGCACGGCGCCAAACACGCATACGACCATCATTGGCACCAAGGCAGAAGCGACTCTCATCGCTGAAGACGACACGTCTCCATTCGTCCCTCCATTCACGCCTGACGCGACACCACTGGAGGCGGGCTGCACGATGTTGGGGCGTGAGCGGAAGACGGCCTAACGGTGTGCGGGACCGTAGCCCAGCTTCATGGAGACGGTTGCGAATGGTCCTCGCCGATACCCCAGGAGCAACAGTGTCCCTAATTTGCTGGGAAGTGGCGGTGCGGTCCCCTACGGCACTGCGTAGGATCCTACGGTCTTGGCGTGCATCCGTGCGTCGCTGCGGTCCGGTCCCAGGTCGACGGGCACGTGCACCTTCCGCCGACCACTGGCGACAACATCGATGTACTGTGGAGACCTCACGCCCCACGTGTTGAGCAATTCGGCGGTACGTCCACCCGGCCTCCCGCATGCCCACTATACGCCCTCGCTCAAAGTCCGTCAACTGCACATACGGTTCACGTCCACGCTGTCGCGGCATGCTACCAGTGTTAAAGACTGCGATGGAGCTCCGTATGCCACGGCAAACTGGCTGACACTGACGGCGGCGGTGCACAAATGCTGCGCAGCTAGCGCCATTCGACGGCCAACACCGCGGTTCCTGGTGTGTCCGCTGTGCCTTGCGTGTGATTATTGCTTGTACAGCCCTCTCGCAGTGTCCGGAGCAAGTATGGTGGGTGTGACACACAAGTGTCAATGTGTTCTTTTTTCCATTTCCAGGAGTGTATATTCTTCCCATGGTTTCAGCACTTCCACTTGTTCAGTAACCACTTGTCCTCTAGAATCTTCTATTCCGAACGTCCTTACACTTTCGTTCTCTCCTTCTCCCAGTTCCTTCGTTTTCTGGTACATGAGGTCGTACCTTCCTCTTCTTTGTAGTTCTTCTATTTCGTCACACATTACTTCTAAATACTTTTCCTTCGCTTTGTCTGTTTCCCTCCAGAGGGCGTTGTTAAATCTTCTGTATTCTTCTTCATTAACATTTTTACACTTCCTCCTTTCCTCCATCTTCTCCAGCATCTCATTGGTGATCCAGGATTTCCTCGCTCTCTTTGTTTCCCTCCCAACTTCACTCTTCAGAGTATTTAATACAACCATTTTAACATTTTGCCACTGATCTTCCGCACTTGCCCTTGTATTTTTGTGTCTCACTTCGTTAAATTTTTTCTCTAACGATTCTCTTACTGCCACGTTATTCTCTCTTAGCTTTTCAAAGTCCCATCTCTGTTTTCTCCTCCCATGCTGTCGGATGTTCTTCAGCCTTGTGCTGATATCTGCAACTAAAAGGTTGTGATCCGAGTCGATGTCGGCAGCCGGCATAGTCTTGGCGTCCTTCACACTACCCCTAAATCTCTGTTTGTACGAGTATGTAGTCTATCTGATATCTGTTCATATCTCCTGGGCTCTTCCATGTGTACAGTTTACTCTTCCTTTTCTTGAACCAAGTGTTCATTACCACCAAATTATTTCGGTGACAGAATTCCACTAGGATTCCTCCTCTGTTGTTTCTTTTTCCTAATCCATATTGTCCAACAATGTTTACTTCATTGCCTCGTCCAACCACAGGACAATGCGACACCCCACACGTCCAGAATTGCTACAGAGTGACTCCAGGAACACTCTTCTGATTTTAAACACTTCCACTGGCCACCAAACTCCCCAGACATGAACATTATTGAGCATATTTGGGATGCCTTACAACTTACTGTTTAGGAGAGATCTCCATCTCTTCGTACTCTACGGATTTATGGACGGCCTGCAGGATTCATGGTATCAATTCCCTCCAGCACTACTTCAGATTTTAGTCGAGTTCATGCCACATCGAATTGCTGCACTTCTGCGTGCTCGCGGTGGCCCTACGTGATATTAGGTAGGTCTACCAGTTTCTTTGGCCCTTCAGTATGTGTTCGCTGATGTATTCAGATATTTGATTGCGATTTATTGTCGAATTTCTAAGTGCTGTATCAAGCCATCTTACAGTTTGTTGACATCTCTGGACCTGGGCTCTCTTGGTGCGGTCGCGACGTGCCCTCGCATTGTCGGTTAGCGTTCAGATGCCCAAATTCATCTCCCCTCGTCCCATAACTATTGAGATAAGCTATGTGCGTGAACGACGTGCTGCTGGAAAGAGCAAACTCTCGAGTTGTACATGCTTCCCGCTAGGTAGCAGCAGTATGCGTCCACTTCAGTTCTATTAAAATTGGTGTCGAGACAACAGAAAGCGTTTTATGTTCTACGTTTTGCGCAGTGCCGGTCAATAATAACTGTTAAGGGTGACTTTCGTACTGCACACATCAAAAAAAATTTTGCATCACTTCAGTTCCGAGAGTTCCGGAACCTGTACAGAAAATTGGAACAGAGATCAACATAAACGTCGTTTCCGCCCTTTTTATTGCTTATGAAAACCACGCATTGCATGTTGTACCACCATACAACGAGATCTTCAGAGGTGGTGGTCTAGATTGCTGTACACACCGGTACTTCAAATATCGAGTAGCACGTCCTCTTACATTGATGCATGCCTGTATTCGTCGTGGCATACTATCCACAAGTTCATCAAGGCAATGTTGGTCCAGATTGACCCACTCCTCACGGCGATTCAGCGTAGATCCCTCAGAGTGGTTGGTGGGTCACGTCGTACATAAACAGCCCTTTTCAATCTATCCCAAACATGTTCGATAGGGTTCATGTCTGGAGAACATGCTGGCCACTCTAGTCGAGCGATGTCGCTATCCTGAAGGAAGTCATTCACAAGAAGTGCACCATGGGGGCGGGAATGCCCCGCCAGTATGCTGGCGATATGGCTGCACTATAGGTCGGAAAATGGCATTCACGTGTCGTACAGCCTTACGGCAGCTTCCATGACCACCAGCGGCGTATTTCGTCCCCACATAATGCCACCTCCACCTTGCTGCACACGCTGGACAGTGTCTAAGGCGTTCAACCCGACCGAGCTGCCTCCAAACACGTTTCCGACGATTGTCTGATTGAAGGAATATGCGACACTCATCGGTGAAGAGAATGTGATGCCAATCCTGAGTGGTCCATTCGGCATGTTGTTGGGCCCATGAATACCGCGCTGCATGGTGTCGTGGTTGCAAAGATGGATCTCGCCATGGACGTTGGGAGTGAAATTGCGCTTCATGCAGCCTATTGCGCACAGTTTGAGTCGTAACACGACGTCCTGTGAGTGCACGTAAAGCATTATTCAACATGGTGGCGTTGTTGTCAGAGTTCCTCCGAGCCATAATCCATATGTAGTGGTCATCCACTGCAGTAGTAGCCCTTGGGCGGCCTGAGCGAGGCATGTCATCGACAGTTCCTGTGTCTCTGTATCTCCTCCATGTCCGAACAACATCGCTGTTGAGACGCGTGGACTCTTCTCTTGTTGAGAGCCCTTCCTGGCACAAAGTAACAATGTAGACGCGATCGAATTGCGGTATTGACCGTCTAGGCGTTGTTGAACTACAGACAACACGAGCCGTGTACCTCCTTCCTGGTGGAATGACTTGGAACTGATCGGACCCCCTCCGTCTAATAGGCGCTGCTCATGAATGGTTGTTTACATCTTTGAGCTGGTTTAGTGACATCTCTGAACAGTCAAAGGGGCTGTGTCTATGATACAATATCCACAGTTAACGTCTATCGTAAGGAGTTCTGGAAATCGGGGTGATGAAAAACTTTTTTTGATGTGTGTATTTATGGTGTGGATAGTCCTACAGCGCAGAGCATTAGACGATGGCATGAACAATTCCGAGGAACGTGTTGCTTGTGCAAAGGCAAAGCGCCTGGCCGTCCCCGAGTGACTGACACAGACGTGGAACGCATCCGCCATAGTTTCACAAGGAGTCGCAGAAATCCGTTCGCCGTGCAGCTCGACAGTTCATGTCCCCGAAGTCCGTCTGGCGTGTGTTGCGTCGATGTTTACACATGAAACCATACAATATTCAGTTACTTCAAGCTCTTCGTGAAGTTGACGAACAACAACGTGTGGAGTTCTGTAATTTCGTTTTAGGCAAGATGGAGGATGACAGTTTTCTTCCACGCTTAGTGTTTAGCGACGAGGCAAAATTCCATTTAGATGAAAAGGTGAACCGTCATAATGTGAGAATATGGGGTACAGAATAACCGCAAGAAGTTGTACAACATGAGAAGGACTCTCCAAAATTTAATGTGTTTTGTGCAGTTTCACGGGAAGAGATGTATGGTCCATTTTTCTTTGCCAAAATCACTGTTACTGGAACCACATACCTCGATATGCTCGAGAACTTTCTTTTCCCATAGTTGGAGGGTGATTCGAACGACTTCATTTACCAACAGCGCGGGCACCACCACATTGGCATCTGGAAGTGCGACAAGTTTTAAATCAAAGCACTACTGAACGATGGATCGGTCACACTGGACCAAATGATTGAGCCTCACATTACTGGCCTCCAGGGTCCAGTGAATGATGCCTATGAGGGCGCGCGAGGCTCGCGCCCCTTCCTTTCGACCGAGCGAGGTGGCGCAGTGGTTAACACACTGGACTCGCAGTCGGGAAGACGACGGTTCAAACCCGTCTCCGGCCATCCTGATTTAGGTTTTCCGATATTTCCCTAAATCGTTTCAGGCAAATGCCGTGATGGTTCCTTTGAATGCTTCCCAATTCTTCCCTATTCCGAGCTTGCGCTCCGTCTCTAATGACCTCATTGTCGACGGAACGTTAAACACTAATCTCCTCCTCCCTTGCGGGGCCTCCCGCAATGCCACCCGCGCCGCCCCCGCCAGTCAGCTCGCACGATATTGGTTCTTTTTCTTTCGTCAGTCGACTCGACTGAATCGAGTTATCGAGTAGTTGTGCTTTCCTATGTATCACGCGCGTCGGCGTCATCGTATTTTATACGTTTCTGTCATACCTACGAGAAAAGTCGCGGCCATTCTAGTGATCTCGATAGGTTATTTTTTTGGCGTTTGTTCGAGAATAGTTGCGAATATTCTACTGTTTTCTTGTATAGAGAACCTTCGAGTTCGACAATTAAGGAGGATCGATTTAATGGCTTAGCTCTGTTGAACACTCAACCTGACATTTGTCCTATTGACGATGTAATTAACCAATTTGCCAGGAAGTTGGTTTGAAGGGAGTTGAAGGGACCAGACCACAATGGCCACCGGTCCCTTGCCAGGAAGAAATGGCGCATAGAATTAATCATTTAAGGAAGAGAACGACAATTGTAACTTTTTTATATCATAAGATGGCATTGTCTTGTATATGTGTGTAATCAGTTTAAACAAAACTTTCTTAAACTTTGCATGTGACTTGATTATTTTTTATTATTGTAAAAGTAAAGATAGTTCAAGATATCTTTAGCGCCCCCTCCTTGAGGTTTTTCTGTATCCTCCACTGCCAGGGTCACCAGATCTGACTGTGTGTGATTATTTCTTGTGGGGGTTTATAAAAGATTCTGTTTGTGTGCCTCCGTTACCATCGCATAACAGCGGCTGTGGAAACTGTAACTCAAGACAAGCTCGCTCCACTATGGGAACAATTTGAATACCGCATTGATATATGTCGTGCATCTCAAGGGGGGGCATACTGAACACGTATGACAAGGTATGAAAAAAAAAGCTTTTTGAGTTTCCCATTCATCATATGTATATGTACATGTTTACTAGTTTCAGATATACAGGGTGCTACAAAAAGGTACGGCCAAATATTCCTCACACACAAAGAAAGAAAATATGTTATGTGGAAACGTGTCCGGAAACGCTTACTTTCCATGTTAGAGCTCATTTTATTACTTCTCTTCAAAACACATTAATCATGGAATGGAAACACAGCAACAGAACGTACCAACGTGACTTCAAACACTTTGTTACAGGAAATGTTCAAAATGTCCTCCGTTAGCGAGGATACATGCATCCACCCTCCGTCGCATGGAATCCCTGATGCGTTGATGCAGCCCTGGAGAATGGCGTATTGTATCACAGCCGTCCACAATACGAGCGCGAAGAGTCTCTACATTTGGTACCGGGGTTGCGCAGACAAGAGCTTTCAAAAGCCCCCATAAATGAAAGTCAAGAGGGTTGAGGTCAGGAGAGCGTGGAGGCCATGTAATTGGTCCGCCTGTACCAATCCAATCGGTCACCGAATCTGTTGCTGAGAAGCGTACGAACACTTCGACTGAAATGTGCAGGAGCTCCATCGTGCATGAACCACATGTTGTGTCGTACTTGTAAAGGCACATGTTCTAGCAGCACAGGTAGAGTATCCGGCATGAAATCATGATAACGTGCTCCATTGAGCGTAGGTGGACGAAACTAAAATGAGATCTAACATGGAAATTAAGCGTTTCCGGACTCATGTCCACATAACATCTTTTCTTTATTTGTGTGTGAGGAATGTTTCCTGAAAGTTTGGCCGTACCTTATTGTAACACGCTGTATAGACGTGCCAAATCGGATGATTCTTCTTGATTCACCCTCTATTACGACATGTTTCAAACTTATCTGAAGATAGTCACTACTGACCGAAACTGGTAGTGTAGGAACCTAAAAATTTTTTAATCATAGACGGAAGTAAAGAAATTTATTCTAACTTTGAGCCAAATTTCAAATTTATGCGTCGGAATGGAAGACAATTACGGGTTTCGGAAAAGTGATCCTTTAACTGTGTTGCGCAGTGTAATTTTATGGCAACATTTTGGTGGTATCTCTAAAAATGAATTATACGCGTTGATTCTCAGAATAATTCGAACTGTCGTGTGTTAGCTTTTACCGCAAAAGTGGGTGCTCCCGCTATTTTGCGCAGCCCTTTGCTTTCAGTGGCTGCGTTATTGTTGCAGCGCGCGGCCAGCTGTTCGGCGCGACCTTGCACCGCCTCCGCCTCCGCCTCCGCCGCCGGCCCCTCCCCCGCCCCCTGCACTGATGCGCTTGCGCGCCACTGGGGCCGCCGCGACGCTTTGGCCGCCGCCGACGGCAGCGCGAGTTGCGAAAGGAACGCCGCTGCCGCCGCCCACCGCCGCCGCCGCCGCCGCCGCTTCATCGCAGACCGCCCCCAAGGTAAACATGCCGCCACAAGTTGCGCTCGCACCAGCCCAGGCGCTCCACAACCAGTGCAGATGTCCTCCCTTTCGTGCAGCTCCCCTTTCCTGATAAACTGTTTTTTGCTATACGAAATTAATTCACTGACTGCGAAATCCTTGGCATCAACTGTATAAATATGCCACCCATTAGTACCACATAAAAATTTGTGTCGGACAGCTACTCGAGCCCAGTCCGTCACAAATGTTCACATGTCACTGTTGGGTAGCAGATTTATTCCTAATACACTCGATGTCAAGGATTTCGCATCAGTGAATTAATTTCGAATTATTTCGCACGGCTGTGGATCGTCAACAGTGTCGTTCTTCCAGACATGCATCTAATTTGTTAGTCATGAAACGTTCGGCTGGCTTCATATAGTCTTTCATTTCTTTCTTTCGTGTGATCTTTTCATTTTCATACATATGCTAACAGTGGCAGAACTAGAGTAAGTCAGCCTGGAAGCATTCCCTGGGCGGTGTTTCTGTGGGGGTGTAGTAGTCCTGTGACTGGCAAAAACAATGAGGAAGTACCGAAGAAAAACTCAAAAGAAAGTAGCTTTCGTAACACATTGTATTCATCTTTAGCCGTACCAGTGAACACTGAAATTCGAAAGCATGGAAGTAATGTAGTAAATCCTTAACGCGATCAGATGCGAATTTTTGTAAGCAAACAAATCGAAGTTGAATAGGTGATTAATGAAGTTTATTTCCAGTTCCTCCACTTCGTCGAAAGAAGCGTCTTTTGTTGAGTAGTTTTGCATATATCCTACATGATTTCCTCAATTGTTCTGAATTTTTACATTTCGGATTTTTAATTTCAGTGTTAGCCTAAATTACTGGAATATAATACATTTTTGTGAATATCTTCTGCCAATATTTCATAGATCACTGGTTACCCTGGGTGTAATCATATGATGATATGATTTCAGAGTATTGAAAAAAAAGGCGAATCCATATTCATATTAATAATATCAAAAGATTATCTACACTAGCCGGTCGAGGTGGCCTAGCGGATCTAGGCGCTACAGTCTGGAGCCACGCGACCGCTACGATTAGTTAGGTTTAAGTAGTTCTAAGTTCTAGGGGACTGATGACCTCAGAAGTTAAATCCCATAGTGCTCAGAACTATTTGAATCATAACTACACTACTGAAATACGTATATCGTTTAGGTGTCAAAGTATTCTAACCTAAAACTACTACATGGATAATTATCAATTGTTTGAGGTACAATCAATTTTGTATACTTCCTGTCAAAATTAAGTGCCTGGTGCAGGACACGTTTTTTAAGCTCACAGAATCAGTTGTACAAAAAATGGCAATTTGAGATTTTTGTCTTCGCCCTGTGGATAAATTTCTCCGTTGTCCTGCGATTCAGGGTCCACTATATTGCCGTATTGTTAGTCCCAAGCACGTTGGCGTTTTAGAAAAGATGGTGAACGGAAAGCCTCACGGAGTCGAATCTGCAGAATAGATTTCTTAGGCGAGATTGCTGGCTGCCATTTCGTACCTCTTGTTGGTATTCATGCAAAAATATGGTGTAGTGACATTTCTAATAATGCGTTACAGATGAGTGTAGATATTGCTAAATCTGTGGACGAGAAAATAAGAAATGTCGAATGAATAGATCATTTATTTCTTCCTGAACCTGTCACCAACATTTTAAAATTTTTTCGTTGCACAGTACCTGAGAGGTGCCCATCATCTCTATTTCACGTTTTTCCACTGTCCACATTCTATTATTTCAAGCAAGACCAGTCGCGAAAAAACATAACACTAAAACAATTAAACGGCACATTCATGCTAAGCAATTTAAGTTTTTTAGTCTTAACGCATGCAGAAACACTTTCAGAAAATACAACTTTGACCATAGATATAATTTCCCGAAGCAAACAGAGATCGGCAACATGGCGAATACTGCGCTGTTTTTGAGCAGCATACAAATGAAAAAGTGTTTGTGCCACGATTATACATGCGAAAATCGGAATAGCAACAAGCAGAGTAATATACAACTCGCGAAATATAGTAGCTCGAAATTGTTACTTTGCACAGACTAGCTGCAACATCTAAATTGCGGTAGATGTTTTAACGATATACTAACTGAAAATTGAAATTCGTATTAAGCCAACCGAAAGAGTGTGAAGGCCAAAAAGCGTATCGGCATAAATAAAAATTCATACAAAACTTGCTGACTGCTGCATTGTTTACAATATACCGACGAAAAAAAATCGCAACAGCAACAATGAGCTGTGCGACATAAACGGAAGTTGGTAGGTGTGTTTCCACACCTGCAACATGACGTCTGTTCAAATTTCGCGCCTGTCGCGTAAGAGCGGCGCTTGTAGTGCACTATGCGGCTGCAAATCAGGTTCGCTTTAAATGCATGCTGTAACGGTCGTAAGTGTTAGCCACCGTTGAGATTGGACGTGGTGAGTTGACGTTAGTCAAGAATGCCTTCAAGGCTACAAAGACGCCATTACCGACACCTCACTCAGTTCGAAAGAGATCGTGTAATAGGGCTACGATAAGCTGGATGTTCCTTCTGCAGAAAGACTTGGCCGGAACGTAGCCACTGTAGACGATTGCTGGAAGCGGCGGTCACGAGAAGTTCAAGATGCTACTCCAGGCGGGTGTGAAATGAATGTGCGCAACGGAAAATAATAAACGCTAAAATGATGATTTGGCCCTGTCTGACTACCCCCTGAAGCAGATTTTAGGATATCTCAGTTCTTTAAATTACAATCTAAACATAAATGAATGATGAAGGCAACTAATCCTACTAAGTTATAAACGTTATTCCTGTTATATATTTATTGTAGATTAAAAAAAAACCTTTTTATATTACAAAGTTTACATTTCCTAAGAAAAATTACTAATCAATTGCCCAACTCTGCCCGTTATTATGACTGCGCGGTCTAATATCAATAACGCAAAATGACTGACATCATCTACGTACCAAACACTAGAAGACACTACTTTCAAAGATGATCTACGGTAGTGTGGAACCTCAGTGGAAATAAAGTAACGTGATCACAGCTATTTATCTTTTATAGCCCTAGTAAGCCGAAGCACTTTGCGATATCACCGTATGTACGGCGTCCGGTGCGTCGAAGTGATGGTTCTCGTATGGAAGAACTCCAGCCACAAATAAAATCTTTCAAACAATAGGACGGCAGAAATGAGTCCTATGATTAATATATTCTAATACTGTCTTCTCCTCTCTATGTTCTACAGACGGGAACAGAGGCAGAGGAAGTACTCTCAATTACTGAACGCTGCGTACTCAATGACGACTTCCAACCTGGAGGTGAAGTCCAGAATCGTATAGGTTCGCAACAGGACAGTGCCTAACTGTTCTAACTATAAACTCCGCCGGCCAGGGTGGCCGAGCGCTTCTAGGCGCTACAGTCTGGAACCGCGCGACCGCTACGGTCGCAGGTTCGAATCCTGCCTCGGGCATTGGTGTGTGTGATATCCTTAGGTTAGTTAGGTTTAAATAGTTCTAAGTTCTAGGGGACTGATGACAACAGAAGTTAAGTCCCATTGTGCTCAGAGCCGTTTGAACCATAAACTCTCCTGAGAGCAAAGACAGCAAGTCCGTCTGTACCAACAAACCTGATATCGAGCGACCGTCACACACGGGCGCTCACAATGGAAGACCTCGTCTCTCCACCTCTGGCTTCCAGCAAGGCTCATCTCCCCACCTTCGTAATTCCGAAAACGAATCATATTCCCGAAACCACGGGCTCATCTCCCTCTCTACAGATTCTTCCGAACGCCGACCAACCATTTTTGAGTCTTTTGTTGTCCAGTGCGGAAAGTTAGCGAGGAAAAACCTATACTCGTACAATGGTACGCTCCTGAGCAAAGCTCCTTGGAAATAACCCAGCCTGCTTGGTCTTCGAGGTGCCGCTTCTTCGTTCCTCTCACCTGCGTCCAAGATTTTCAGCGTTCGGAAATATTATCCGGTTATCTTTCCGGCCCCTATTACAATAGTGGCCGGCCCTCACCCTACTGTGCTCCACAGCTCAGGTGCCACGACGTCCGTCTAGCTACATTCTGATATCTTTAGCGCCCCCTCCTTGAGGTTTTCTGTATCCTCCACTGCCAGGGTCACCAGATCTGACTGTGTGTGATTATTTCTTGTGGGGGTTTATAAAAGATTCTGTTTGTGTGCCTCCGTTACCATCGCATAACAGCGGCTGTGGAAACTGTAACTCAAGACAAGCTCGCTCCAGTGTGGGAACAATTTAAATACCGAATTGATATATGCCGTGCATCTCAAGGGGGGACATACTGAACACGTATGACAAGGTATGAAAAAAAAAAGCATTTTGAGTTTCCCATTCATCATATGTATATGTACATGTATACTAGTTACAGATATACAGGGTGCTACAAAAAGGTACGGCCAAACTTTCAGGAAACATTCCTCACACACAAAGAAACAAAATATGTTACGTGGAAATGTGTCCGGAAACGCTTACTTTCCATGTTAGAGCTCATTTTATTACTTCTCTTCAAATCTCATTAATCATGGAATGGAAACACACAGCAACAGAACGTACCAGCGTGACTTCAAACACTTTGTTACAGGAAATGTTCAAAATGTCCTCCGTTAGCGAGTTTACATGCATCCACCCTCCGTCGCATGGAATCCCTGATGCGCTGATGCAGCCCTTGAGAATGACGTATTGTATCACAGCCGTCCACAATACGAGCGCGAAGAGTCTCTACATTTGGTACCGGGGTTGCGTAGACAAGACCTTTCAAATGCCCCCATAAATGAAAGTCAAGAGGGTTGAGGTCAGGAGAGCGTGGAGGCCATGTAATTGGTCCGCCTGTACCAATCCAATCGGTCACCGAATCTGTTGTTGAGAAACGTACGAACACTTCGACTGAAATGTGCAGGAGCTCCATCGTGCAGGACCAACGCCTGTGCTGGCCTTCCACCCAGAGCTTGAGTTCTGCCTACCGTTTCATCTTCACTGGCGTTCCGACCTCTACTGGTATAGGCAGTCATTCATTACGCCGTTTTTATTATAAAGACACTCCGTCACCTTTCATGCAAGCAATAGGCGTTAACAATTATTTACAAGACGTACATGACAATGTCAGTCTCCTTTAAATATTCATATATACGATGTACAACCTATAAAATGATATCTAGTTGTGGTTGTAGTTCACGGCAAAGTATTTGGATGAGTGTTTGTAAGGTGCGAAATTATAGTCACCTTGCAGAAGGTACTGCCGCGAGAAGACTGGGCTCCGGACGGCCAGGTGACAGTACTGGGAGGACCATCATGTTCGACGTGAGGCCCTGGCGCATCGTACTGCGTCTGCAGCAGTTGGCACCACAGCCACATAACTAACTGGTGTGTTGCTTCCAGGACAGCTCCGAACCACATGACCCGCAGCGTGCATTCTCCTAACTACAGCCATTTTGGGCTTCAGTGGTGCCAAGTGAGAGTTCATTGGAGGGCAGGGTGAAGGTCTGTTATGTTTTCTGACGAGAACTGGTTCTGCCTCGGTGTCAGTGAAGCCCGTGTGTTGGTTAGAAGGAGGCCAACTGAGGGTCTGCAACCAACTTGAGCTGATCACCAGATCTGTCTCCATTCGAGCGCACACGGGACATTATTGGACAACAAATCCAGCGTCATTCACAACCACCGATCAAGTGCAACAGGTATAGAACTCTATCCCACAAACTGACATCCGGCACCTGTACAACGCAATGCACGCACGTTTGTATACTTGCATTCAACTTTCTGGCGGTTACACCGGTTATTAATATACCAGCATTCACACTTGGCAATAGTTTATCTCGCGCTTGTGTTAACCTGTAATCTTACAATGTTAATCCCTTAAATATGTTACCTAGACACATGTGGTCCCGAAATTTCATTACTCTACATTAATTATTCTTTGGTGATATGATGTTTTTCCGTCAGTGTAATATAAGCCACAGCCTCGGAGGTCAACATCCAATAAAATTGATAAATTATTGTTTCAATTCTGCTGTAAATCAGTGCTGCTACCTAAATGTACTCTTTGAGAAACTCCTTCCTCAATCGTTGTCTAATACTTAACAACAGACATTTTTTGTTACTGAAAGAAGCTTGCTTCGCTAATGCTACACTACTGCTTCTTGTAGCACCAAGCAAGCAGGCGCAGTGGCCACACAGTGGTCTCGCATTTCGGTTCAAATCTCTTTCCGAGCATCCAGGTCTATGGTTTACATGGTGTTTCTAAATCACTGACGGCATATGATGGTCGACTTCGTTCTCTAATAATGCCGTCACTGTTGAGACTTTTAGACCTATTCCTTTCCTTCCTTAACGCGTCGTGCGGCAAGCTCTTTTGGTGACTGACCGCTGCTTTTTTTTGTAAGACGCCACTGGACGTTCTTACTTCTCTCTCAGTGATTGTTCGGGACGATTAGCTTTTTTTCTAATATTTTCATTACCATAATTTCTCGTTTTTAATTAACCAAGGAAATAGATATACATAATTTTCGCGAAATTGTTTCTTAAATTTAAAAGTACTCAATATTTGTCTAACTCGGTGCATAATCATCAAACATATTTCAAGTGTTAGGTAAAACAGCTCATAACGTATTTCATCGAAATTTTAAGTACGGCGACTGCGTCGCGGTGTTCTCTGGCTATCACTGTCTTTTAACATGATCCATAATTGGCAGAATTCTTTCTCTTCTTCTAGTCCAATTTTCCCTTATATAATTAGCTGGTCATTACTATTGCCGAGCAACTTGGTCATTCCAGTTAACATTTCCTCTTCCTTGTATCTTCAGCAACAATGAAAATTTCGTCTACAAAGCTTTAGAAGTTTGTCCGTATTCCATATGCGATTTTATTTCGTGGCAGGCTTCTGTTCCGTCTCTTTCATCGCGTCTACAGAATTAACTCAAATAATCTTAGTATTAAACGAAAACACGATCTTACACACTTTTGAACGCAATCTAGTCCATTGTCACTGTCTTCTCATGTTTTTCGAGTAATAACACCCTCTCTTGCCTCTGTATTTCACCCGTATACCTCTGAGAACACCCTAGTCTACTTATGTCGAAGACTTTACTTCTACCACTGTATTCCACAGATCACCGTAGTGGTACCGAACTTTACTTATTATAATAGCAGCGGCCAGTGGCGTAATGAAGTATAAAAATTTGGATTTGAGTTTACCTTATATCTTAAATATGTCTCTTAGCCTATTTACGCCGATTTGTGACAGATAAACATTGTGTCTTACATTAAACAGATCAATGTAATTTGGTAGTCAATATTTAAAAACTATGAACTGGATTGTTGTAAGTACAAAGAGCCGTTACAAAAACAAATTAAGATTATAGGTTGATGTCTCGTCAATGTTTATTAGAAATGGAGCACTGGCTCATTTGGGAAATGATGCGGAAGGAAATGGGCGGACACATTTTAAAAAACCCTCACGCATTTACATGAAATGCGTTGATGAAACCTGGTAAAACGTAATCTGAATGCACGCACCAGGATTTTGAGCACCCTCCTTAGATTAGATTAGATTAGTACTTGTTCCATAGATCATGAATACGACACTTCGTAATGATGTGAAACGTGTCAGGTTAATAAAAGGTGTGTATACAAGATATTACATTACACAAAATATTACATGACACTTAATATTTTTTTTGGGTGGGGGGTGGGGAAATTACCCACTTACTATATCCAAAAATTCATCTAATGAGTAGGAGTTGTCATTCAGCAATTCTTTTAATTTCCTTTTAAATGCTTTATGGCTATCTGTCAGACTTTTGATGCTATTAGGTAAGTGACCAAAGACTTTTGTGGTAGCATAATTTACCCCTTTCTGAGTCAAAGTTAGATTTAACCTTGAGTAGTGAGGATCATCCTTTCTTCTTGTGCTGAGCCATGTACACTACTATTACTTTTGAATTCGTTAGGATTGTTAATAACAAATTTCGTAAGTGAATATATATATATTTTGTGAGGCTACAGTGAAAATCCCTAGCTCTTTTAATAAGTGTCTGCAGAATGATCTTGGATGAGCTCCAGTAATTATTCTGATTACACGCTTTTGCGCAATGAACACTCTTTTACTCAGTGATGAGTTACCCCAGAATATGATGCCATACGAAAGTAGAGAATGAAAATAGGCATGGTAAGCTAATTTACTGAGACGTATATCGCCAAACTTTGCAATGACCCTAATAGCATCAGTAGCTGAACTCAAACGTTCCAGCAGATCTTCAGTGTGTTTTTTCCAGTTCAACCCTTCATCAATGCATACACTTAGAAATTTTGAATATTCTACCGTAGCTACCGATTTCTGATCGAAGTCTATATTTATTAATGGTGTCATTCCATTTACTGTGTGGAACTGTATATACTGTGTTTTGTCAAAGTTCAATGAGAGCCCATTTGCAGAGTATCAGTTAACGATTTTCTGACAAACGTCGTTTACAATTTCATCAGTTAATTCTTGGCTGTTGGGTGTGATAGCTGTACTTGAATCTTCCTTTCGAAGAAAAGACTTGTTCCGACGTTTAAATATTATGAATGTCTTACAACTTGCGATTACTACATTGCCGAGGTTTATTTTCCTTGTATTTTATGATTTGTTATCCGTTTCGCATGGCAGTGTGCTGAAATTCGTCGAATGACGAGACAGTCTATCGACGATATTGAACCTCATTATGACTCACTACTTAGAGATTGTAACATTATGTGATTGCCTTATCATTTTAAATCATTCACTAATCGAGCAACCGCTCTGCAACAGCTACAGTTAGCAAATAATGTTGCGAGAATGTAAAAGGTGAACGACCTGTGACGTAACTTGTTTATTGTCGAAGAGCCGTCAGAGATGCAGTGAGTTATTGACTTTGAAAACCGCGGCGCGAAAAACGGACAGAAGAAGAACGCTTTTACACATTTTTTTTTGATGTATCAGATATTCTCGATGAACAGTTACTCATTTTTCTCTTGTCTCTTGTATCTTGTGTCGGACGCGCATGTCTTGCCGCCGTATTATTATTGTTAAAAATAGTATTATTTTAGTGTAAAGTAAAAGTGCAATACTAAAAGTGCAATACTGCATAGTAGTAGATTTATTGTGCGACGTGTATGTGAAAACGTCAAAGGAATTATTTTCATTACGAAAAGAGAAGTGCCAGTCAAAACGGCATCCATGTTAAATCCTTCATTGCAGTGTAAGTTCATCTATTAATTGCCATAAATTCAGAGTTAAATGGAACTGGTGTGTGGACTATTTATTTATGATAGAATCCATGTCTCACTCCTTTGTGAAGTTATTTAATTTTCTTTTTGTTTCTGCCAAATAGAGAGTTCACAGTCACGAATTCTTTCGTCGAGATCGGACGGAAGTTGCATGCGGCGAAATATTTTCTCCGCGCCATATTCTACTGGTAAATGCATGATAAACTACGGTCCCTTAGAAAATTCATGTTGAGCTATCCAAAAATAATTATATGTTGAATAGGCATTTACTCTCCTCTGCAGTGCAACTTCTGACTGATCAGACGATCCAACAAGAAACAGTCGGCGTTCGCAAATATATTTCCACCGCTGATTATAGCTATATATTACAGCACAAAAGTAAACATATTGTTATAATTAGCGACTACGAACGGGGACATTTATAACTGTATATTTATGTATACACATTACGTAAACATATCGTTATAAGATGTTAGCATTTTGTGGCATTGTATGATTATATTTCACGTTTCAAAACAACATTCTATTCAGACGGAAGGATTGGTTTAGCACTGTTAGCTGCACAGAATGGTTTGTTAGGCCGGTGGTAGGAATTAAACAGGGAGAAGCCGAGTTTTCTGCATCTAGCCGTCACGTATGCAGAAGCCGGGATGCCGCTGGCGCGTTGGTGAACTATTGTGAATGGCATCCTTTTGGACGGCTTGCCAGTTGGACCGACGAAAAGTACCGTCAGCGTCAGCAGACGCGTCTCTCCGTTCCAAAGGCGCCTGTCGTAAGCGGATCCGCCAAACATCATGGCACAAAGAGAATCTCACCCGTGATCGTCATCTGCTTTGCGACTTAAATAAGAGACCCACCTAGAAAGCTGAAAATTTCAGATTTCTGCAACATTCAGTTGGCAAACACTCTACAAAATTGTGTCGGCGACTAATGAATGCCTGAGTAAAACAATGGATCATGTTCAGTTTTTCAATGTTAGTTCCGTACCTCAATCGGTAAAAACGGAACCCTTAAGCCTTGTACAGGCGGAGACATTTCTTGCGCCATGACCAGCGTAGCGAGTGAATTGCTTCGTGTGAACAGTTACCCTGCTTGCCATCTGGTGGCGTACCATCACATTGCTAGTAAATGGCATGCAACCGAACGAAGCTATATTCCGCGCCACATGGCTGCCATTTGAGCACAGATGTCTCTTTTTCGTGTCGGTAGTGCACTTTGTGATAATGGAGTGGTCTAAGGAAGCTATAGAGATTCTTACTGAGCCATACAGACACAAAACCAACCACATACCATAACAGACACGCCAGGAAATACTCGACAAAATAGTTGATTCATTGAAGGAAGTTAGGTTTTCGTCTCGTGCTCAAATTATAGCGAAGTTTACGTACGAGGTTTTTGTCAGAACTTAACAAAATAACAGTTTAGGCAAAGAGTGGCGTGGTATCTGCTGACATGTATGAAACAACGGTGTGTTATTTTAAGAAACTTTTTTTTTGGCAAGGAAAGGAACTTGCAGCGCAGAATTCGCACAAGAAAGTACGGACTAACTAAAATCAATAACGTCACAGTAAGTAAATTTTTACCCGTCAGTTTCCTCTGCAGTTACAACAGTAAGTAAAAAAAATTAACTGATAACTGGTTTGGCTCGGCGAAGTTCACAAGATACATTATACTAACAAATATGCAATGCACGGCAGCCATATGGAAAGCTCACTTGTCTTGAAACGTCCCCTTAGAAAAATTAATGAATTACTGTGTTCATAAACCTCTACGTTATTTGATTTTCAAACAGCTGAGCAAAACTAAACGTACTCAGACGACATTCACTAAACTGACACACAATATTTTTAGCGCAACGCAATCTGACTTTCAATAATCCCTACAAAAGAATGGCTCTAGCTAACAATAACCTTTACCTTTCATGAATCACTTACCTCACAAAAATCTTCGTTACTCAAACTACTGCAATACAGCGAGCGCCAATACTGCCAGCTGAATAAAATATTCTAACTACTGAAGCCACTAAGTACTGATAGGCATAGTTAGCAAATGAAAGATTTTGATGGAGAACAATGTATTTACCTTAATAGTGTTCAAAAGTCATAATATATATATCAGTTCATGACAACCCAACACTACAATGGCGAATATTGCAACAATGCCGACCAGCCTCAGACTGCACATAGCACAGTCAGTGATTTTCATACAGAGCGCTACATGGCGTTACCAACATAAAAACCTAAACAGCCTACTTACAGTCTGAATCGTTTTGTTTACAGTTCGAAGATTGTAGATTGGAACCCTACTAATATCCTTATTTTTTTCTCATTTGTAACTTAAAATTAAAAACGTTGTGAAGCTGAGTACATGCTCTTGATATGGCACAGTGTCTCGTAGTGGCCATAAATATCCGATCACAAAAATATATAAAGTACACACTGCAAGCTGTGTACAATTTTTATCATTATTTTTCAGGATGACTGTTTTGCTAATGAGATCTCAGAATCTCCTACTGATGTTAGTGAAGATTTTTTAATTACAGACAGCTAAAAACAGGCACTTTGAGAAAGGTCCATAAAATACGCCATAGAGACAACGGAAAAGAGGTAGAGTGCTCACAATGAAAAAGAAAATGCTATTTCGAAAAGAGCTGACAATATACTGACCAGCATAAATAAACCAAAAACTGCTCCAGTTCATATGTAGCTGCTTCTCTTCAGCAAATAGAAAGTAAAGCTATGGTGATGAAAGCTAACTGAGAGAAATTTAATACACTTTGTGCTGTGCATGGGGAAGACATGGGCAATAATGAGAAACAAGACTTTTTATTTGTTTATTTTGAGCAACAAAACTGTTTATTTTTTTATTTGAGTAACAAGACTTTATTTCTTTAAGTAACAAGTCTGTTTATTTTTTATTTTCGTCAAAATGTAACTGCTCAATATCTATAAAATACAAGTTGAATGCAGTGCTTTATCTTGAATGTGGATTGTAATTATAGCAAATTGAAATTACAAAATATATTGCTAATACCAACTAAGTTAATGTATGAATATCATACAGTCTCTTGCATACTATATTAACTCAATAATAATTTACATTACTTACTTTCAACATTTGGCACTCTATCAGTACTGATTTTTTTACTGATTTCCACTGCCACTATACATCCAGTAGCGTTGAAATATTCCTGAAGAGTTTCACTCACTTTCCTAGCTTCTTTAACTGACTTGTGTTGACATAATCTTCCTGTGCCCCTCAGATTATTTTTCTGCCATTCTCCTAGAATGATAACAGTGATTTGTGTCCTCTTTCTTTTCCAATTGTCCAACATAATTCTTCCCACATGTGTCCAGTAAAAAATTATGTAGCATACAGACAGACAATGTGATTTTCTCTACAGTTTCAACAGGTAGCTCCATTTTCTGAAGGAGAATTCTGAACCTATTGCTCAATATTCCAAAATTATTTTCAGAAGTTCTTCTTGCCCTACTCAAATAGTAATTACGTATTTTCTGTTGCTGTGTGAGATTTCTCTTACATGGCTTCATTATATGCTCTGATAAGGGAAAAGCATCATCAGCTACAACTATAAAAGGCATTGCAGTTTGGGTTCCTGATAATATCTCTGGTGTAGGAATGTTCATTAAATTTTCAGCACCAGTAAGGAGTTCACAGAGGGAACTGTTCTGGAACACTTCTCCACCACTAATCCTTCCGTTGCAACCTACATCCACACATGTAAATTTATATTGCGCATCAACAAGTGCCAGTAACACAATGCTGTTACCTCCTTTGTAATTACGGTAGTATGATCCCATACGTTTTGGTGGCCCGAATTCCACATGCGTCCCGTCTAAAGTGCCAAGACAATTTGAAGAGCTGCACGTGTCTTGAAACTGTTTTGATATATGTTTACATTCACTTTCTGATGATGGAATCTGAAATACAGAAAATGTGACGTGAATGTTTCAGTGTGACTTTCATACACATGAACTGAAGAAGATGTATGATCCTAAAGTCTGGAATTACTGTATCTCAGACACATTTTCTCCTAACAACTGAAAATGATGGATTATGAAGTCCACTAATTTTGTCTGAAAATTCCTCCGGTAGATGAGAAACAGGTTTGGCCTATGGATTGTAAGGTTCAATTCTTAACATAAACTTTTACAATGTAGGGCTACTTTTTGAATATAATTCCCAAACTATAAAAATATGTGATAATGTCTGGACACAGGCATAGCTGAAGTTTGGATCAGAGACACATTCTTCCATCTAAGTATTTTTTGGAATGGTTAAGAATGACACTTTAAAGAATTTGTTGCCATTTCTAATGAACTTAGCAGAATAAAGGGAATGCTATGGGTTTGCCCACTAAGTAAATGTAACAAATAAAACTACATCAAAAAGTTGTGGCAGAGCACCCAGAATACACTCACACCCCGAAAAATGTTTTTCCTGAGAGTAACACATCTGAATAATGTGGTTCCCTTATTGTAATTTACAGCTTATTTAAATATATTATTACATTCACTTATTTTGGCCATGTTCTCATGAAATTTAACAAAAATCAACGAACCTTCATGTATGAATCCTTCAAGCACTGGTAAACTGCGTCACAAGTTTCAGGAATAATTGAGGATATCGTTTTTACAGGCATTCTGAATGAAAACATTATGCTTCTGTAGCTTTCTCCAGTACCCATAAACCTCAGTGTTAGAACTAACCCAAAGAAAATTATGGAATTAGTTACAGCTTACAAGTATGCACTGTACATACAGCAGGCTATCAAAAGTATCCGGAACCCCCCCGCTCCCCCCCCCCCCCCCCCAAAAAAACATACGTTTTTCATATTAGGCGCAATGTGCTGCCACCTACTGTCAGGTACTCCATATCAGCGACCTCAGTAGTCATTAGACATCGTGAGAGAGCAGAATGGGGCGACCCGCGGAACTCACGGACTCAGAACGTGGTCAGGTGATTGGATGTCACTTGTGTGATACGTCTGTACACGAGATTTCCACACTCCTAAACATCCCTAGGTCCACTGTTTCCGATGTGATAGTGAAGTGGAAACGTGAAGGGAAACGTGCAGCACGAAAGCGTACAGGCCGACCTCGTCTGTTAACTGACAGAGACTGCCGACAGTTGAAGAGGCTCGTAAAGTGTAATAGGCAGACATCTATCCAGATCATCACACACGAATTCCAAACTACATCAGAATCCACTGCAATTGCTATGAAAATTAGGCGGGAGTGAGAAAACTTGGATTTCATGGTCGAGCCACACATCACGCGGGTAAATGCCAAACGACGCCTCGCTTTGTGTAAGGAGCGTAAACATTGGACGATTGAACAGTGGGAAACATTGTGTGGAGTGAGGAATCACGGTACACAATGTGGCGATCCGGTGGCAGGGTGTGGGTATGGCGAATGCCCGTCATCAGCCAGCGTGTGTAGTGCCAACAGTAAAATTCGGAGGCAGTGGTGTCATGGTGTGATAGCGTTTTTCATGGAGGGGGCTTGCACCCCTTGTTGTTTTGCGTGACACTATCACAGCACAGACCTACATTGATGTTTTAAGCACGTTCTTGCTTCCCACTGTTGAAGAGCAATTCGGGGATGGCGATTGCATCTTTCAACACATTCGAGCACCTGTTCATAATGTACGGCCTGTGGCGGAGTGGTTACAAGACAATAACATCCCTGTAATGGGCTGGCCTGCACAGAGTCCTGACCTGAATCCTATAGAACACCTTTGGGATGTTTTGGAACGCCGACTTCGCGCCAAGCCTCACCGACCGATATCGATACCTCCCCTCAGTGCAGCGCTCCGTGAAGAATGGGCTGCCATTTCCCAAGAACCCTTCCAGCACCTGATTGAACGTATGCCTGCGAGAGTGGAAGCTGTCATCAAGGCTAAGGATGGGCCAACACTATCTTGAATTCCAGCATTACCGATGAAGGGCGCCACGAACTTATAAGTAATTTTCAGCCAGGTGTCCGGATATCCTTGATCACATAGTGAAACTGCGTTTTGCTTCCTTATTCTTGGACCTACTAAACGAAGCGACGTCGAAAATTCCGTGTCTTTTATTCTGAGAAAATTTTTCTATGATCCCCTGCCTCCAGCCTCAGTTCATCGTGTAACAGACTTTGCAATTCCCGACCGCCGTCGTCACGTCTTAAAATTCAAGGTCTACTCCATCATCCTCTATTACGTCAAAGTAAATTTCTTCATCGTCGTCGCCGAGATATTACTGCACTAGTGACTGCATAAGCAGCAGTTGCCACTTTCATTTCGTTATCAGCGATTTTCTAAAATACTGTTGCGCCATCTGCAGTCATTGTGGTACAAACTCAGCCAATAGATGGCATGCGATCTCTTGGAACAGGAAGTTGTACCATTTTATTGCACCATTAGTGGCACAAGATGTGTCCCCGTCTGTACAGGGCTTTATAGTACCACTTATAGGATCACTTTGTTGTCCGTCTCTCTGTATTGCTTAAATAGCCCAGGCGCTGATTACGGCCACTGTGAGTACATTTTGATGTGTTCGAGGTCAGGTTGATTGCTCTTTAGAGGTCGCCATAATGTCTAACCAATGTTGCTATAGAATGCATAGACACCGCGGTATGCGATAACAACGGCAAGGCACTACAAGAGCTAACACGATTACCGACAATGATTTGTTCTAACTTTGATATACTATGCTTTAGTATTCATTCTTTTTTCAGCCATCACTTTCAAATTTAGTTCAAATTTAATACTTATTCTTTTAATTTAATTTTCGATTTTATTACGATCTGCTAAATCCGCATATGACCGCAATCTCACCTGATTACGAGTGAAGATAACAAGTGCAGTAGGCCATTTCAATGAAAATTTATTATACTTTAATTTTTGACAATACTTGGTTGTAACAGCCATGTAAATAGTGGAAGTTTGATTTTAAAGCTTGTACATAATCTGACTGTTCTTAACTGAGGATCACTGAAATGAATAATTTACTTTAATTTTTGACAATACTTGGTTGTAATAGTCAAGAAACTAGCAAATGTCTGAATGATGGATTTAATGAAAGCAGATGTACGTATTAAACCTGTAAATATTAGAAGTTTAAAATTTAATTCGTGTACATAATTTTACTGTTTATTGACTGAGGATCATTAAAATTAATGAAACTCAAGTTTTTCTAATTACATTTTTGTAATGTGTTTATCTGACATGTTCCACACCCAGGAGGATTCCCTCTTTTATGGGTCTATGGAATGAATAATTGATCTAATGTAATCTAATCTAATCAGAAGACACTCTGGTCTTGTAAATACCTAATCACTCTCGCCTTAAAGATATCAGTGTTGTAGTTATCGTTTTGGGGGATTGTTTTCTTGGGGAAAATTTATTTGTAAAATATCTACTTCCGCTTTCGAGGGGAATTTAAGCCCGTGGACTACATTTAAAAACTCCCTGTGGTTTGAACTTAAGTACCAGACTTCAAGTAACCATTAGTCAATTAGATCGTAATTACATTACTTTAATTATTGTAATTTAGAAACTTAAATGATCGGCAAAATTACGCTTACTGATCTTTAAACTTTGATTCAGCTAAGTCAAACATTATTCAATGACGAATTTTAAAAAAAATTAAATATTTGGGACTGGTAATTAGCATAGCATATTAATAGAACTCCAGAGTTAACGAAGTAAAAGAAAAATTGCAATAGCAAATGCTGCATTGTACAAAAATTTAAATTTAAAATTAAAACATTTTCCAAAGTCTTGGAATTCGCGGGACCGATATCTTGCCAATATCGAATCGGTAACATGCAAAAATCGTCGAGATTCTCGATCCTCGGGGTGGATATACATTCAATTATTTTCGTACGGAGCTCTCAGAGTGAGAAACCTGCACGTACTTGGCCAGCTTTTAAGTTAAGCATTCCTTCTTGAGAGTTGTCCGGGTAAAATTCGACCTTATCGTGAACTATGTAATTTCTCGCCCTCTGTTAATCTTGCGATTTATTGTATGAGTCTCCTTTTAGCTGGCGGTAAATCTTACGGGTTGTATGGTTGTGGTCCATGGAAATTTTCGGTTCATAACGTTTCATCCAGAGCTGCGCTGGGCGTCCTCAGAGGTGCTCCTGGTTCCGCTGTCTTGCCGACTACAGACTACACCGAAACCAGGTGTATCTATGAAGATGCCCAGTGCAGCTCTGGACGGAACGTTGCGAACTTGCAAGTTTCATGGACCATGACCTTACAACCCGGAAGATTTGCCACCAGCAAAGACATCCTGTCGTGAAAGCCTTCATCGAAATCTCCTTTAAGTTTTACAAAAACAACGAAATAAAAAGACTTATTGGTGTTATTGTTTCTCAGTGGATTCGTCTTTAAATTTCGTACGCTTTTTCATGCGTTAGAACCAGATCTGGATCCATTTGTGTTGGTCCCTCAAAAATATGCTTTTCGAAGGATTCAGCAACTTATTGGGATGGTGAAAATCACTGTCCACGAATTTTCTATTTGATGTAAGGGAACAAAAACAAGTCGTTTCGTGATAAATCAAGGGGATGCGGATACTCAAAGATTAATTCGATGTTTTTTCTCGTCTAATAGTCAATGTTGGACGTGCTGTGTGCCAGCGGGCAATATCAAGGTGAAGAATGATGCGACGTTCTCGTTTTTTTTTCTGATTTGATCGATGACTTGAGGCAAAGAAACTCTTGTGCTCAACTTCGGGTTTGTCGTCTTTCTAGTGTCTATTCGTGTTTTAACTTCAGACAAGACTAATTATTTATTATTCCTCATATCCATATACAGGGTTTTTATAAATGAATATCGGGGTTTTAACGCTTTATAATATTAATTACATTAAATTTACAGTTATAAAGAAATGTCAAATGAAAGAGCAACTCAAATAGTTTTACCGAGAACCTTACAAATGTTCAATGTGACTGTTTCTTGTGCCGTATCCCGCCGGAAAGTTTATGGGCCTTTCTTTTTTGGCGAACTTACTGTAACTGGCACTTCTTACCTTGATACACTAGATCAATGACTCTTCCCTCAGTTGGAAGAAGATGAGCCATAGAACTTTATTTTCCAGCAATATGGTGCGCTACCTCACTGGCATAGCGAAATACGCGATTGGTTGAACTTCACTGTACCTAAGTGCTCGATAGGCCGCAAGCAGCCCAATGACAGGGCTTGCTTTGCATGGCCTCCACGTTCACCCGACCTAACGCCATGCGATTTTTTTCCTTTGGGGCTTCATCAAGGTACGTGTATACGTGCCTCCGCTACCAGCAGACCAGCCTGAATTAAGAAACCAGATTGAAGCAACTGTTGCTACAATAACTGAATACACACTTATCAACGTTTGGGAAGAACTCGGCTGTAGACTCCATGTGTGCTGTGTGACAAATGGTGCTCACATTGAACGTTTATAAGGTTCTTGGTAAAACTGTTTGAGTTGCTCTTTCATTTGACATATCATTTGTAACTGTAAGTTTAATGTAATAAATATTATAAAGCGTTAAAACCCCGATATTCATTTATAAATACCCTGTAGTTTTGCCGCCTACAAACTAAAGTAGGTCGAGTTTTTTATTTCTTAATGATGACAATTACTTTATAATTTTACTTAACAACTATTTCCACAGGTCTCTGTCCTTTCTTTAGTTACTTCTGTCGCTAACATCCTGGGTTACAAACGAGTCGAAGATGATTTTTCAGATTGCATTCCGCATATCTATATTTCTAAACGCCTAACTCGGTGCATGGTGCACGATCCCAGCGGCATGTTGTTTATCTAGCGCCTTCCAGAGGCAACAGAAATTTGATTTTTAATATTTCATGCAGTTATAGGCGGAATTTAAAAATTTAAAATGCTGTCGTAATATCCTTATTGGGAGGTGTAATCTTATGTTAGAGCTTTATTCTAGAGTGCTTCCTTCGAATGAAGCACTCGAGAATTCGCGACGTCCAGAAACATATGGCCCCAGTATGCCAACATCGATTATTTTTGAGACGTGCCTATGGGGTCTGAAGATGGCATAATGAATTGCCGAAACTGGTAGCGAAAATAAAATAAAACAACTTCTCAATTGCACAGCTGTCTGGTAAATTTCATTGATAAATATTTGACCAACCGCTGTCCCATGTCCACAATGGATCAACAGAGACTAGTTCAGGAGTTGTGACGTTATGAACATTGACATATGTAAACAACCAGCTTCTTGAAACAGAGCGCAGGTTATCCAGGCTACACTCATCCAGTATTTAGTAATGAGAGCATTCAGCGACTTTTAATAAACTTCAAACATAAATTCAAACCTTTTCTAAACTTATTCTCACTTACAGCCCCATAAAATATCGAAGGGAAAAAACTGTTTATAGCTTACTAAATGTTCGTTGTTCATGCAGTAGCCGGCCAGTGTGGCCAAGTGGTTCTATGCGCTTCAGCCTGGAACCTCGCGACCGCTACAGTCGCAGGTTCGAATCCTGCATCGGGCATGGATGTGTGTGATGTCCTTAGGTTAGTTAGGTTTAAGTAGTTCTAAGTTCTAGGGGACTGATGAGCTCAGATGTTAAGTCCCATAGTGCTCAGAGCCATTTGAACCATTTCATGCAGTAAAACTTCAGAATCAAGTTTGACGTTGTGATTTATTATTTCTTTTCTATTAACTCTATTCGCTGCCAGGTTTGGTTTCGATTTTCTCATTAGTCTGTGGGTGGATAATCCGAAACTAATAACACCAACATAATTAATGTTTTGCCTCTTCAACCAAACAGGCTTTATATGCTTAACATCAAATATCTAACGCATTAGTTCATTTGTAATCGGACATTTGAAGTTGTTTTGTACCTGGGGGAGGGGGCTCGATTCTATAAAGATTCATGGATGGTGGGGCTACTAGTTGTTATATTATTTGCAATAAACGGAATATACCTGATATTCAGAAATGAAGAAGTTGCTGCACACAAACACAAATTCTACAACTGAATGGTCAAAGTAGGTATTGCCTGATTTGTGGTCTCCGGCTCTAGCTGGAACCGAGAAAACTTTGACCAGGATGAACAGTTAAAATGTTGTGGTTTCCACACTTGGGTTAAAAGTAGATGGAACTGCACTCCCACGGTCTCATCTGTTGTCCCCATCAATGCTGTACATCCTCTGAAGTTGTCTCTATTGACTCTGGAAAGAACTTACTTCGCGCCAAAGAGAACGTTGCGAACTGCAGTTCTGAGGTCCACACAAGTTGTAACTTCTCGTGATCACCCCATCAGCAGCTCAGCACATGCCTACGCAGCCATCTTCTCTTATAACTATAGAGTAAAAATATTTATGGAGTGAGCATTCAGATAGTGCAGAGTATAATTTTTGTCGCTAACATTCATTGACCCCAAACGTCCCGTGACTATGGTGCTGCATTAAGTTTGTCCGTAGTGCCGTTCTGCAGATTTTAGATGTCGTTACATCGCTAGTGCAGACATACTGCTCTCAAAAATACCGTGCATTTTGTGCACACGGTTCATAGGTAGCTTAACAGTTTGAATTCTGTATCTGGAATGAACTTGGCGTACGGCTTTGAAGAAACAAATGTAAGAGCATTTCGCTTGTATGCAAGTGCCACAGCTCATACGTTGCTACTTGTTTTGTTGTGGGAAAAGAAAGTCACTTCTGTTTGTTTAGGTTTTTGTACTGCACTCGATCGTAATGCAGATCGTAATTTTAATAAAATGCGATGCGGTGGAGTTTCTTTACTGCTTCCTACTACGCCAAAATAGAAGTGAAATGAATCGAATTTTGGGCTAGGACATTCAGCCAATTAGTGATTTATCACATACTGAAATACTTTAAGGGACGAAATTCTCTCGTTTTTTCTTCCTGGCGCCTATGTTTAATCTTTTGTCATCCTTATGGAAACTAAAATATTAATCGCACATACCCATTCTTTACATCTTAGAGAGATACTAGTTCTCCCGTTTCCCATTGTGACGACTTTAAATTAAGCGCATTATTTTGGAGATTTGTAGAAGCCAGAGGTAAACTCAGACTGCCATGTATAAATTTTAAATGGAAGTGAAAACTGATCGAAATATTTATACATTTAACAGACTGAATGACACACATTTTCGCGCAACCGAATTTGTCTATCACTTGTCTTATAAGTAAATGCCTACAAAAAGTAAATTCCGTCCACAGGCACTGGCGGACCCATTGGTGCCGGCTGACCATGACGTCATCCTCCTCCAGTGGAGTCACTGGATGCTGTGTGGAGAGGCGTGAGGTCAACATACCGCTCTCCCGGCAGTTTTTGTGTACTGAATAAGTGCTGTTGTGCCATAGAAACTAGTTATCGAGCACTTCTCCTCTTGTGACGTCGTACTGATGAATCGACGCAGTAGCAGTTCATTACACGGGGCTGTGCCGTGATACAGCAATCTTCTCCCCTTCGGGAAATCCAGTCTCCGGACTGTATCTGTTCACATTACTGGAAAAAAATCTTAACATACTTTACGTGGGTGGACATACAAAATACAATATTCTCTGCTGTTCTTTTCTCTAATTTAGCGTAAATCACATCGTTCATTGGCTGCCAGCTAACTTAAATACTATTTCCTAACATTAATCCAGTCCGCTGACAATTGGTACAATGGGAGCTCAACTCGTCGGGCAGTTTCTCACTTAAAGGTGGTACAGGTTACATAAAGTATAGCCAAAACCGCAATTGTACCAGAAACCGAGACACTCATTTTCATGATTTTACTGTGCTGCTCATCAAGGTATTGCCATGTATGCTGGAGCGTCTCCTCAAACGTAATGCGTCCTCTCTGCGTCGCTGTAAGTTCATACAGTGTAAGTCTAAGGTCAGGTTTCAAGGTGTTGTTTAGGTTTTGGTTTGGTAGTACATCCAATGGGTTTTTCTGTCAGTACAAAGAGGGCTGTGTAACATTTATTATAGTGGTCGCAGGGATAGATCATGGGAGGCGAACTACTACGGCACAAGTTGTACCATTAATTAGTAACTCACTACCTTGTAATTCTAACCTTATCATTTCCATAGGTCGACCTTGTTCAGAGCAGTTTATAAGTACTGTTTCAGGTGTAAACATGGAGTAACTCCAATGCATACCGGCCTTCTGGATCTAAGTGTGCGGTGAAAGGACACTCCTTTGTCATCCTAGTGTATCTGATTTCCGTAGAACTAATTGTGTCTCACGTACCTTCCTGTCGGTCTGTACCATCCAGGTTGGGCATGCAGATATTATAACTTGTGCTCTTTAGCATTGACAGGAGTCATCTGCTAACGTCAGTGCAGAGTTTCCCCACTCCTTGGAGATCAGCATTACATTCTGAGCCTTTACCTGCATGTACTTTCCTAGAGTTTCCCACTGCCCTGGATGGTGGAGTATTGTAAAGTATTCGACGCGTGCATCGATTCTCGCTACTGTAAATTGGACTAGACTGTTAAGTTGTTCTCTGACGGTGCTAATTCTCGCCGTCGTCACGTGGCAGAATAAAGACGAGCTCAGCGCTGTTGGTGTCGCTATGTATTGCAGTTCCTGGGCCGTCCGTAGGCCAACAAGGAATAGTCCAGGAGGCAACAGTGGAGGACTCTGTTGGCCATGTACCGCACGATGTATTGCCTTCTGTAAAGCTGCTACTTCCACTCTAGCGTCCCCTACGCTATCCACTAGTGGCTGTAAAAGTCTCGCCGCTGCGACTCTGGTACCTAATAGATCCAGCTGAATTTGCAACATGTTCAAATCCTGACTCAACGTGCGTGTTAGTTCTGTATTCAGTTCCCTCAACGTTCGAGAACTATGCAATACGCGCTGCTCCAGGTTTTGTAATCGCGTGGTCTGCCACTCTGTAACAGCCCTCTTTCTATTCACCACTTACTTCACTTGTCCAGGCGCGCCATTCATCTATATATGGCTCTGAGCACTTTGGGACATCTGAGGTCATCAGTCCCCTAGAACTTCGAACTACTTAAACCTAACTAATCTAAGGACATCACACACATCCATGCCCTAGGCAGAATTCGAACCTGCGACAGTGGACTGAAGTGCCTAGAACCGCTCGGCCACACCGGCCGGCCGCGTCATTTAGTTCTCAGACGTAGTCAGTAATCGCAGTCCTAAAAACTGTTTTGAACAAGTTCGCACGCACGTCCAACAGCCCCTCTTTGGTTGTGTGGCACCAGATCCATCACTTGGCGTAACTGTCCCCTTAGCCGTTCACGGGAGAGGGACAATCCTTGGTACTTTTCTCGTATTTGTTCCAGTAGTGCATCCTTCTCGACCCCAAGATGTTAATTCACAAAATGACTCCTCTAACCTCCGTACCTCTTTCTTATTTCACGCGTCTTGTAAATCAGCCTTTGTTAGTATCCAATGGTTAGTACGACATCCTCCTGCCTGAAGAACACTACACCCCGTACGAGTTGCTGATACAGCAGTTTGTCCGCCACTTTTCCAATGAAGAGGTGTAGCACCATCAGAATTAAGGCACATCATGGATGTCCTCGGTTGTAATGCCACCAGGGAGGACGAACCCCATTAGTCTCACGCCCTCTCTCGAAAGAACTGACTCCCATGGTCCACTGCGAAACGACACAACTAATTCTGCTGTACTGACATATCTTTGCTCTACTTGCGTACTGCTCTGCGTAACAAGCCTTCTACTAGAAAACATAACAAAGGGAAAACACAAAATTTCCCCATAATAACAAAAAATAATAACCCCAGCAACTATACGAACACAACATAATTTACCACAAAACTTCATTATATATTCCATAACTATTACATAGTTAATCAAATAAATAAATATTCTCAAGCTATATGTGTAAGGCTTGTCACTTATTTGCACGACCAAAGTCCATAAGGTATTGTTACGGCACAGAATAGTAAGCGGTAGAAATTAGAAAAAAGATTATTAAAGCTCACCACATTGCATCTGGCAAATTCAAGTCACGCTGGAGACAGAGGCTGAAGCAGGATGTGGCCCAGGTCGTCGACATTGTCTGCCGAATGAGGAATAAGTATTCAGCAGAAACCAAAGAAAGCGACACAAGCACTTTCCTTCGCTCATAAGGCATGTTGCAAGACTCTGTATCTATTTCTTTTAAATGCACATAGCGAGGGACCAATATAGCAGTTAACAGCCTGTTAAGTGAATATAGCAGAATAAGGAAGATACATTCGGTAATTACGAACCGAGGTTTGCATCAGAGCTTCACGCTGGCCCCCTTTAAATACTCCCAACTCTTGTCATATGTCGATCGTTGAGATCGGTGGCATTCACAGTACTAGCACCCAATTCCGTGATTGCGATACTGTAGTGAAACTATGTCCTAGATGCTCCAGCACACTCTATGAACTAGCTGAAGATGAACTTCATGCTGCTTGCCGCCTACAAAGTACTGATGCAGAAACTGTCTTCCGACGATACCACATCGCATAATGATACCAGTACCAGACTTCTACGCGGCTTTTGGGGTTCACGTTCCTGTTCAACACTCAGGCGCCTTCGGGGGCTGAGACCTACCAGGAGATCAACCGACCACTCGACTAGCGACACCACGTACATAGCGGATGGGTCATCAAAGGTCACTGCAGAATTCGGAGTGTCACCGAGTGCTCTCCGCAGCCGGTGCGAGAACCACTTCGCACGGTGCAGCACCGCTCTTTCGCCGGCATCCGCCGCGCCCCCGGGGTCAATGACATCATCTCTTGGGCGTGCAAACGCTGAGCTGACTCGACGGACATCAGCTAGAATCCAACATGCAGCTGAATTAGTAACAGCCGAGGCTGCTGCAGAAGAACGACGACTTGTAAACAATGGAATAAATAACTGAACTCTAATACTGATTTACTGCTGTCGTTCATGCTTCACAGGTTCCAAATAGCTATCCTGATTTCACGCAGAGCTCTCTCCGCTCGGCCCTCTGCAGCATCTCGCATGCGTCCAGCGTGCGATCTTTCGATTCCTTTCTCCCCTACTTGCCTTTTACCTTCTTTCCAGATAGTGACACTGGTACCTGTTGTAACACGCCTGGAGCATCTTTGAAAGGTATAATGCCCCCCCCCCTCCCGCTCCTTCCGATTATGTTTCCAATAGCAGTGTAAAAGCCTGTCCTTCAGCTGCTGAAACGTACACGCATTTTGCAATTTCTCTCGGAACATCACTTACGTTTTCACCTCACCTACCAAGCGTAGTCTGGCCATCCACAATATTTTATCCGTCTAGACGCCTAGCTTCGCAGTAGCTTCAAAGTCATCTATAAAAGCCCACACATCCTCAGACGTCTTGCCTGAGAAAGTGATAGACTATCAGCAGTAGAATCGAACAAATATGTGGCTATACTGTATGAAACTTTCCTTGCCTTTGCTTCAGTTAACTCCTTAAGGGGGGTAGGACGTCAAACGGGCCGACTTGTTGCAGGAGAGGCAACACATGATATTTTAATTTTCACTGTTTATACTTCTAGAAGTAAACTCATAAAACTTTGTTAGCATGACTAGCAAGGATTCAGGATTCACACTCATAGGAGTGGAAGTTCAAAAAGATAACAAAATAAATTTTTTTACATGTGAAATTTCATAATTTTTTCTCTTACTATTGGCTGCATTTGTTGCTATAGGCACACTTTTCTTCATAAGCAAGAGAGATTCTTCGATGAATTTTGCAGAGCATACAAACCACACTTACAGGTGTATGAAATTCTAGAATATATTGAATTTATGAAAAATTGAATGAGCTGTTACATTTTAAACTTCATGCTTAGAAAAAAAACTCATATTTTATAGTGAACTATCTCAATTTTTACCACAGTTTTTAATAGATTTGGAGAATTCTAGAGTTTCATCCACCTGTAAGTACGGTTTTTATACTGTGCAAAATTCATTGAAGAATCTCTCTTACTTACAAAGAAAAGTGTACCTATAGCAATAAAAGCAGCCAATAGCAAGAGAAAAAATGTAAAAAAATATTAAAAAGTTATTTTGTTATGTTTTTGAACTTCCACTGCTATCAGTGTGAATCCTGAATCCTTCCTGGTCATGCTGACAAAGTTTTGTGATTTTATTTGTAAAAGTATAGACAGTGGAAATCAAAATGTCCTGTGTTGTCTCTCCTGCTCCAAGTCGGCCCGTTTGACGTCCTATCCCCTTAACTATCTGCGAGTTGTCTGCTTGCAACATCTTTCTCTGTTGAAGCTTGACACACCTCCTGTGAGGATACAGCAAACAAAATACACATAATAAGAAAATAAGCAAAACCCCTACTGGAACTTTAAAATAGCAACACAATATTCGCAGCCAGAGCGTCGAACCGTCACCTGTGTTCACTGTGAACACTTCTGGGCGAAATGGACAAAGCGCGGCAAGTAGTATATTTAACAGGCGGTGACTGTGTACGAGGTACGCTGTGGCTTAACAGTTTGCACTGTATGCATCTTACTGGACACGTGCCGGCGAAGTCTTCTCTGGTATTATCTCTGAACTGAGAAAGATGGACAGGTCGCTCAGGTTTCACAAACCGCACTTTTACACAAGAACAGAGGAGGACTAATAAATATTGAGTCAGTCAGCCCACTATACTTATGATGACGCCGTTGTCTGTAGTAGTAGCGGCGTCTTCAGCACGGATAGCAGCCGTTAATGTAGCAGTGACCACTGATATCACCGAAATCTTCTGGCACAAAAATGTAGGAATTGGGTCAAGAGCCCTCGGATGACGGGTGAAAAGGGGCGCTGGCAGGTCAGGATGAAGTACAGCTCCCACGCTGGGCGTGTTCCGCAGTGATGGGGGTGGCAGGAGTCGAACGGTGGTCCGTCAGAAAAATATCCTTGGTTAAGGAAGTCTTTAAATTCATAACAGTTACAGTGACGGAATAGAAGCTGGAGGAACGCTCTGTGGCCTGTTGTGACGTCGTCGGACTCGGTCGCTGGAGCATGCCGATGTCAGCAATGGCCCCAGGAGAGCAGCGTATGGCAATGGCGGTTGGCCGTGTCGTACTACAGTCAGTACAGCAGAACGCCGCGGCTAGGTGCGACAGCAACAGAAGGTAGCCATGGCTGCCGGCCTGCTTCCAAAGCAGCGGCGTAAGGCCCACAGGAGCAAGCGAGGCCAGTCTGCGACGTTGAAAGGGAAAAAAACTCATCTTACCTCTTATCTTGATGAGACGTTCCGCCAATACTGTTTACTGAAATGCGAAGATTGTTGAATATATAGTCTATTATTAATCGGCCAGTTTTGGCTGAAAGAAAGCGCAATTTGTTGTGGGACATCGTAGAATATTCCCGCTTTAGCCCCTACAGTTTCATGAAGTTTCGGTAGGTGGCGCCGCTATACTCGTATGTAACCTTATGAAACGTCCCCTTAAAAAAATTTATGAATGACTGTGCTGATAAACCGCTTACATTATTTGCTTTCCAAGCAGCTGAGCAAAACTGAACGTACTCAGACATTACTCTCTTTACTTATTCTGATCAACACTAAAGTGACACACAATATTTTTAGCGCAACGCAATCTGACTGTTAATAATCCCTACAAAAGAATGGTCATGACTAACAATAACCTTACCTTTCATGAATCACTTACCTCACAAAAATCTTCATTACTCGAACTACTGCAATACAGCGAGCGCCAATACTGCCAGCTAAATAAAAGATTCTAACTACTGAAGTCACTAACTACTGATAGGCATAGTTAGCAAATAAAAGATTTTGATAAAGAACAAACAATGTATTTACCTTAATAGTGTTCAAAAGTCATAATATATATATCAGTTCATGATATCCAGTATTACAAATTTACTGTCTCTGATATACACACGTCCAGATCATCCGCTCTCAAAACTCCGCCATCTCTCTCCCCACATCCACCACTGCTGGCGGCTCACCGCCAACTGCGCAACGCTACACGCTGTTCACATCCAACTGCCCAGCACTACAATAGCGAATATTACAACAATGCTAACCAGCCACAGACTGCACACAGCACAGCCAGTGATTTTCATGCAGAGCGCTACGTGGCGTTACCAATATAAAAACCTAAACAGCCTTCTTACATAGCCCCCATGCTCCCCACAAAAAAATTTTACAAATTCTTTTGGGCAGTGGCCAATACAGATTTGAAGAAATTTTTCATAACTACAATAACAAAGATATCAAATGCACACACTTATTGATACACTGTTGGTCAAAAGCAAAGATTTTCTCGCAGTCCATAAAGACAGTCCTGATCATTGATCACAGTATTAATTACAATTTTATGCACAAAGTCTGAGCAGTAAAAGAAAATGCACACGGAAGTAGTGGATTTCCATGCTGTCTTGAAGAAGTAGTGCTGTCCTTCCAACGGAAAGACAGTGCTGACTCTTGACATGCAGACAGGTAATGGGCCACAACAGAGCAAACTCACAGCAGAGTCAGTCGACGTTTTGAAGAATATTGGTAGGTAGGTCGTCACAGAACAGACCCACTGTAGTCCTGGTAGAGAGTATGATATTGGTGGGCCAGCAGAGGTGCAGACCCACTGCATTCCTTGTAGAAATAATGGTACTGGTGGGTCATCAAAGGTGCAGACCCACTGCAGTCCTTGTAGAGATGGCCAGCAGCCATCTGTTGCGAATGTGCAGGTTCCCAATCACCATCGAAGAGTCTTGTGGACAATATAGCAAGTCCATGAACCACAACTTGTGCACTCACAAAACATTTTTTTGAAATGTCCTTAGAACCAGCAATGCTGTTATCCAGTCCCTTGCTGAATTATTAATACACGTGCAAACACTAACAGTCCCAGCTTCTCATATATTGTGCATTACTATGACCATCAGAAATGCGTGCAGTGAAATGTAACTTAATTTGAAGAACTGGTGTCTATACAATTATGAATTTACAACATAAGAAAACAATTACAAAGGTACAAAATACATCATTAAAGAACATAATAGTACAGATAACATTTGTAATAATACTGGCTTTACAAAAAAATACAAATAACATATACATCAGTGTTACAGGAATTATGACATAAGTAAATATATAAAATAATCAGAATAGATTTCGAAGCATTAATTTCACACATGAGCATTAAAACAGAACAGAATGAAAAATGTCTAAATATCTTTACAAAGAAAATAACATATTATTAGAAAAATTCTACAACATTTCTCTTATCAGACAAACATATAAAGACAGGAAAAACACAAATACACAAGGGTACACAAACACCTAGCGGAATAACACAAAAGGAAAGGACAGGGTTTGTTTTACTGCAGTATTTTGCAAACAAAACTTTCTTTACTTCTTGGAGATCTCCCTACATTCATCATTATACCCAAAAAGTCCTATCTATACCTGTTGTCCCTAAACCCTACTGTTTTGTTCATATCCTGTTTCTAAATACTTATTTCTCGTTGTACAATACTCATTTTGGCTCAAATCTTTTTCATATAACTTCGCAATGCATTTCTTCCAATTCATCACAGCTCATTCTCTTATATAGCCTACCCCATCTTAAGCTAACTTAAATCTACTGAGATCAGATATTTATACTAAGGTATGAGGCAATGCAGCAGCACAAAATATTTAACACAAACAGCAATGACAAAAAAAATGCAAATTGGCAAAGCTAGCAGCAGTAAATCTAAATTAGCAAAGCAAATGCAACATTACAACTAATATCAGCCAATGTGCAGCAACAAAAAAAAAATCGGTAGTAAAAATGGCTTAATACAATGTAAAATTCAGTAGAACTATGCCTGGCAAACAGCAGCAACAAATGCAAAAACTTACATCTAAGCATGACAACCCCACAAGCAGAAAAAATAGTACACTAAAGACAACAATGCAGATGAGGGAAATATCTATTCGCATCTTAATGTCAATGTCATTAAAGTGGTGCACCACAACAAATTATTGTAAAAAAAATATTACCAAGTACTTGAAAAGAAATTTATGTATGCAGTTATTGTTATTAGTCCCTTCTTATTCTTCTTTCCTTTCCAAGTGTTCCTTTTTCGACGAATGTGGATCATAAAATTATTATTTAATAGATCTGCTGACAGAAAGTGTTCACATTAGCAAATGCATTTAATTTTATTTTGTAAAACTAATGCTGCAACGCAGCTGGAAAACAAATATCAAATGAAATAAGCAACTATGTAAAGCAAAGCATAAAAACATCATTCAATAACCATGTGGCATTTCATAAGTCATTAGAAATTCTCTCAAATCTCGTAAAAAGACACTTCTCATAATCAGGTGTGCAGATGTAAGAATATTTCCCATCAATTCATTAGACATTTTAGTAAATATCGTAAATTAAAAGCTCCACAGTGTAATCCTATGTTTTCAAGTTTGAGCGTATCGTATTTGCGATGCTTTCTACAAAGAAATGTCAATAGCGAGGATAATGGACTCTTTTTTTCTCCACCTAATGGCTTTTTCTCAAGGCGGCTGGCGCAGCTGGGTGCCACAACGCATTACATCAAGCTCACTTAGCTTTCTCCCCAAAAATTTACGACAGCAGTTTCCGCTACAGTGACAGTCTCATATAAAAAAAATTCACAGATCGAAAAATTACAGTAGAAATGTGTAGAAACGAAATCTCATGAATAGCAGTGTTGTGATACATTCACGCATGTACAGACGTTTCATAAATCTTAAAGTACGATTCTTGGTTTCCAACATCCTTTTTCACAAATCAGAGTCCCTAACCACTACTCATTATTCCTTACCTTATTACACATATACATATTCGTCGACTCTTCTTCGATATTTCATCATTATAAATATGTAGCATAATCAAATTCCTCGTATAGCATGAGCTTATTGATCATAAACATACCTCAACAGCATAATACACATCGTCATCATAATAACAACATCATAACAGATCAATCACATCTCAAAATCGTCGCAGCTTCTTTCAATAATTTAAAGACCTTCAATAAAGTCATCTACCTCATATGTACTTCAAAAATCATGATCCCTTACCAAATACGACATTCAAAGCTCTCATAGTATCACAGTGGTTCCTAAAAAATATGAACAGTTCACAAAGTACAGACAAAGTACAATTTCATAAGTGTGAAGTTATCCAGCTGCGTAATTGCGTAAGCATGTGTCACTGACGTAGTAAAAAAATTTTTTTGTCTCTCTCAGTTAAATGATCAGATAGCTGTGTAATTTTATGTGAGAGAAATATGGTACAGATGTGTAAAGTTGTACAAGCAAATACCATATCTGCTAGTGCTCCTTGTGCTTGCCAAACACATGGTACACAAAGTAAGCATGTACCACCCTGAGGATTAATGTAATTATACCCTCAGGTGTTACAGATTACAGCAATGGAATGAAATGTATCACAGAAAACCTTTGTATCATTGTAACTCAAAAATCTTTAAAAATAAATGTTTTAAGTACAAAATTAATCACTCAAATATGTGTCCTGTAGCGCTAAATGTGCGTCTTGCTGTAAGATAATTCTGTGGAAGTGTCGCAGTTATCGTTCTCCGAAAGCTAAGTTCTGCAGAGGTCAATGTACTTACCTCATCATAAACAAAAGTGAAAAGCTATGCGTATAGATATTGTAGTTATTACGTACATTACCATTATCAAGACAGTACTATACTGTAACGTATTCTTGCGCTACGAAAAAGGCTGTCTCATTGTAGCTATACCACAAAAGTTACTACTAAAACATGTTTTACTTTCCAGAAAAATTCAGAAAAACTGTGCAGATGTAAAAAGATAGAGCATAAAAGCAACAATGTAAATTGTGTCACACATTAGTAGTGTCGTGGTATAATCGCGTAGCTGTCAAAGAAACCAAAAGCTAAGTCATCTTTAATCTCACAGAATGTACTTCAAATAAAGAATATCTTTCCAAGTAAACCAAAATGTTGCATTAAAATCTCATTAGCAGTGTATGTTCTAAGTATGTAAGCCGTATATTCGTTACGTAATCATGCAACTAACAAACAAGAATGTACACACACAATAACACTATGTCCTCTGTTCACTATAACAATGCATTTGTAATTACTTGTCTAAATAAGTTCCCTAGGTTCTTGACTGGATATTTAACTTCAAACATTAACAGTTTCTAAGTGTCACAAAGAGTACTAGTAACGTGAAGTGGAAAATTTTATAGCAAAGACTAAGTTAAAAAACAGATTATCTCTCAATATACGGTTTTACATGTGAAATGTGGTGCAATCCTTTATTCTTTCTAGTACACCGAGTTTCAACTTCAAGGCAACCATCGTGTGGCATACGTCGGTAAGGAATACTGGATTTTTTCTCAAGGTTAGCTTATGTTATTTTTCTCAAGCCCAGCCGGCGCACGTGGCTGCCTGCGGTGCAAGTCATTTTCCATTTCTTTGTTATTAGGGTTAGGAGACCTAACTTCTACAAATTCACCTTGTCAAGAGGGCCCTGCCCTATTTGAATTCTGATGAAATTAAGGTCTGTCGTTTTGTCGGTAGTTTACGTAGTTTCTTTTTTGTCGGTCGTGTGGTGGAGAATTTCTCCCGGAATCGTAACTGCGCAGTGGACCTTTGCGTGTCCAGTTATTATTTCTGTCATCGCGGAATTGTGACGGATGTGACCTGTAATTGTTGTGCTCCTGTTTTCGCGTTCAGCGATTGTCAGTGTCAATTTCCAATTCTTGTAACAGTCCCTGAAAAGCTTCAATGTCGTCTTTGCAACATCCTGCCAAAATAACATGCCGTAAATGTTCAGGCAATTTGATTAAGCAAATGCGGATGAGTTCTGAGGGGCTGTATGGATTTGAAAGAGACTGATTCTTATGTAACATGTCTTCGAAATATTTGACAAGACTGGAAAATTCAGTGTGTTCGAAATGTTTCATCATTATGATGCTATGTTTTACTCGGTATTGTGTAGCTTGAGACCAATATGCTGAGAGGGCATGATAAAATTCTCCTTCACTGTGACAATCGTGAATGACCGATCGCATTCTTACAGCTGGTTCATTCTCTAAGTAGCCACACATAAATTCTAACCTGTGCTCCAATGACCAGTTGGGAGGAAAACAATGAGAGAATTGATGGAACCATGCTTGTGGATGAATGTCTTTGCCAGAATGTTAAATGTTTTGAATTTACGTGTAGTAATGAACAGCTTATAGTCAAAATCATTATGTCGGCGATTCGCACATCGGTCATTGTTACTTCTTTTCGGCGGTTCCATCTCAAAATTCGGTGTACATTGCCAATATCTTTCAAAATTTCCAAAGTGCCCTGTGCTATTATTTTGTGGCTGTTCCGTATTTCTATGTCCCTTTTCCCGTATTGGAGCGCGAGTGTCCTCTGAAATATGTAATTCTTGTATTACCTGTGTCAAGTGATCTTGTACTTCCCGGATTTCTCTTTTGTACTGTGTATTGATTTGATTTTGATTTTGTTTGAATTTTCTAATTTGTTCATACTATTCTGTGTCAGTGAAGGCTATGGGCCTTGTGTCATTCAGATCATCATCTATGTTTATAGATAAGTTAGTGAAGTGATGCGAAAGTTCGACTACTTTCTCCGATAGTGATCTGATTTCCTCAGTGTGTTTTTCTGAACCAAGTTTCAGAGTGTCCATTTGTATTGAAATCGTATCTACTGTGTCCTGTAAGTTTTCCTGAGTTTTTGCAAGTTGTGTAACCGAATTGGTAGATGAAACTGAGTCAATTTTAGCTTGCAAGGTGTCGTGATTTTCATGAACAATAGATTGCAGTTCTTTTATGGCTGCTTCGTGATTCTGTATTGCATTTTCATGACGCGAAAAGAAGATTGAAAATGCTCACAAATTTTTGTTTTTACGTCATTACAGACTTTTTGACATTTTGATTCGATTTTAAGTAACTCAGCAGTTAAATCTTCACGTGTTTGTTCAAGCGTGGTGTCTAACTTTCGAAGATTTTGTTCCATTGTGTCTAACTTTGGAAGATTTTGCCCCATTTGTTTCTGATTTTGTTCAAGCGTTGTGTCTAACTTTTGTAGCCTTTGCTCATTTGTTGCATTAACTGTAATAATAATGCATTGGTGTCTGAAACATGTCCTTCAGTGCTATTCAGCAGTGCATTTGAACCGCCAATATTCGCATTTTGAAAAGCAGAAAATGTATGAAAATCACTGACTGTGCTGTGTGCAGTGTGAGACTGGTCGGCATTGTTGCAACATTCGCCATTGTAGTGTTGGGCAGTTGGATGTGAACAGCGCGTAGCGATGATCATCCGCTCTCAAAACTCCGCCATCTCTCTCCCCACATCCACCACTGCTGGCGGCTCACCTCCAACTGCGCAACGCTACGCGATGTTCACATCCAACTGCCCAACACTACAATATCGCGAATATTACAACAATGCTAACCAGCCACAGACTGCACACAGCACAGCCAGTGATTTCCATACAGAGTGCTACGTGGCGTTACCAATATAAAAGCCTAAACAGTCTACTTACAGCCTTAAAAATGGTGTCTGTAACGATGGTGCGTTTCAAGCAGAAAAATGTAATTGAATGTCTTTCGGTGGGAAACTAGAGCGTCGCAGATATTCATATGCGCTTGCAGAATGTCTACGGAGATGTGATAGTGAACAAAAACACGGCGAATCGTTGGGAGCTGCATCTGTCATCATCAAAACAAAGTCCCCCAAACCCGACCGATCTCCCGAGCGCTAACCGGCCGAGCACAGCTGACTCCTGCTACGTTGGAACGTGCGGACATTCGCATTCGAGGAGATCGACGGATCGCAATCGGACATCTCACAGCGCAACTGGACGTCTCTGTTGGTGGACCTGACACACTCATCCACCAGTTGGGTATTCGAAGCTGTGCGCCCGCTGGATTCCTCGCCGCCTAAAAGGACTCCATAAAGAACAACGAAGGACCTATTATGCGGAATTGCTTACGCGTTACGAGGCTGATTGTGACGATTTTTTGTCTAACATCATCACAGGCGATCACCTCGAACCGGATACAAAGCGGCAATCTACGGAGTGGTGCCACACCACCTGTCCTCCGAAGAAAAAGTTCAAAGCCGCACCGTTAGCCGGTAAAGTCATGGCGACGCTCTTCTGAGACTCTCAAGGGTGTATTTTGTTTGATGTTCTGCCTCATGGTGTAACGATCAACTCGGAAGCGTGTTGTACTACCCCAGGAAATAGAAGAAACGACTTCAGCGTGTTCGTCACCACAAAAATGCAAACGAACTGCTCCTTCTCAGTGACAACGCAATGCCTCAGACAAGTCTGTGCACCCGAGACAAGTTCACAAAACTCCATTGAACTCTTCTTCATCATCCACCTTACAGTCCGGATTTCACACGTCCATCTGTTTGGCCCAATGAAGGATGTACTCCGCAGGAAGCAGTACTTGGATGGTGGGGAGGTTATCGATGAAGTCTGACATTCGCTTCGACTTCGACCAGTAGAGTGGTACCACGCGGGCATACAGTCCTCGTCCCCGTCAGTGACGTGAAGGGGAAAACCGTCGCAATGAACGGACATTATGTTAAAAAATAGAGTTCTGTAACCAAAAGAGTGGGGAACAATGTTGTGTATTGGAATCCAGAACAAATATAACCTTCTTTCAGAAAAAATGTGTTGCATTACTTATTGAACGCCCGCTGTACAAATAAAAAATAAAAAGCTCCAGCATATCCCCGCATTCGTCACAATGTACGGTACCATTCTGGTTACCATAAGCTTCTGATGCAGCAAATTTAGAACTGCTTTGGATCTTTCAGCACGTCTAGAAGAATGTAAGTGTATAGTAGTCTCGTGTAGTCGAGTTAATGCACAGATAACTAATTGAAGAAAAGGATTAATAATCTAAAAAAATTAATTTCTACCCTATGTAAGATGCAAAATACTTTTTAGTTGCAGAATGGTAACAATAAGGAAATTTAGCAGTTACAGAACAACTCCAATGACAATACAAATTATCGTTCAGAAAACACTTGATTTTTCTTACAATGTTCCATTAAACATTTCTGCTACGCTCAGACATCTTAATAAATAATTATAGCCACTACAAATAATGCTCTCCTTTCTTTTAGTTCTTACCCTGTAGAAAGCTCATAAACACGAGAGAGTGATTTTCAGGATGTCCAATCTTAAAATGTACTTTTCACCAACGTTATTTTACAAAGACTGATAGAAAATTAATCGCTGGTATTGATGGTTCTTCTCCATCATTTTCTTCTGTCTTAAATGAGTGGCTGCCACCTATCGATTTTTACTGCCTGATAACATATTGGCTGGTTCCTTGAAGCACCCCCATTATGCGCCCCCATCTGCTTCCTTACGTTCTACTTAATGAAAGTGAAATAAAATACAAGTGCGTCATTATATGCTCCTACCTGCTCATTACCTACTTTTAAGGTTCTTGACCTACGTTCAACGATAAGTCTCTGACGTATATGATTTTTTGGCAGTCAAACACCCTACGTATAAGATGAAATAAAAATCGCGAAAAAGGCATGCAAATAAGGTGTAACGAAGAGCGTGGTAAAAACCGAGCAAATTGTAAGCGAAAAGTCCCTTGCGGCTGTTTATGTCGCTTGGGCCTTAAACCAGCCCTGATTAAGGCGAATGTATTCAAACGTTCTGCAATACGCAGTTGCATGCCAACGATACATTATTTCCTGTGTGGCACAGTCGTGTCCCCACAGTCTTACACAGTGTTGACGTTTTCAGCTACTTTTTTACAGAGAAGTGGAACACCTCAACACCCACACTAGCATGGTGACCGTCATATAAAGTCCTACTGTCACCTCTGTAATATGGTTAGTAAGGAAATTTACTTCTCAGAACGCAGGTCTGTGATATCTGTACGTCTGGCCAGTGGCCACCATCACCCACTATTGCAGCCCCATAGAGGAAATAGTTGCCATAAAGCGATTGAAGGGTAGCGGTTTTAAGGGCTGGGGGGAAAAGTATCATGGCAAATGCGATAGTCTGGGCGGGTAGCAGGACTACTGGCGGGTCTGTGCCAGTAGCTGCTAAACCCGCCAGCGGCGACAGTTCATGCTTGGGTATTACGAGTGCTAGTGGAGAGGCGTTAACCGTTGTAACTAGTCTCCGATGAAATCTCCTGAGCCAGCTGCAGCGTCAGCGTACCTGTAACATACCAAGAAGTCGTCCGAGACGTCAAATTTGATTATGAAATTCGCCGCTCGTTGTGTGGGTTTGTTTGTGTCCTTCTTGTTCAGCTTCCATGTTTAAGCCGTCTGGTTGGCTTTGTGAGTACAGCTGGCGGTGCCAGTCAGTTTTGCTGTTATATTGGGGTTCGCTGATACAGAGTTGTTGTTTTCAGTTTAAGTTTGGTAATGGTTAATTTTTACCCGGAAAAAGTGAGCACTGTAGCTGTGGGACTATTGAAAGTGCGGAGTTCGTAGCATGTGCTACGGAGCCAGGCTATCTAAACTCTCGCAGTTTGACGGACGTCTTGCATAAAACGGGGTTCCAGTCTGAAGACTGAACGCGGTGACTCAATGGACGCGCATTACGGTGGAGTAGAGTTCATACCTCCATCTGGCCGTCCAGACTTCAGTTTTGCGGTGTCTCCGTGAATGGATTAAGGCAGCAGCTAGAATATAGTAAAATGGAACACCTACAGCCGTCATTATAATTTTACTTATAAGGGCATATAATAAATAACATCAAAAGGACGGCCGTAGCTGTTCCGTTTTATTACATAAGTTGTAAGTAGGCTGTTTAGGTTTTTATGTTGGTAACGCCACGTAGCGTTCTGTATGAAAATCACTGACTGTGCCGTGTGCAGTCTGTGGCTGGTTTGCATTGTTGGAATATTTGCTATTGTAGTGTTGGGCAGTTGGATGTGAACAGCGCGTAGCGTTGCGCAGTTGGAGGTGAGCCGCCAGCAGTGGTCGATGTGGGGAGAGAAATGGCAGAATCTGGGAGTGGACGATCTGGACCTGTGTCCATCAGAAAGAGTAAATTTGTAATACTGGATATCATGAACTGATATATAGGGTGTTACAAAAAGGTACGGCCAAACTTTCAGGAAACATTCCTCACACACAAATAAAGAAAAGATGTTATGTGGACATGTGTTCGGAAACGCTTAATTTCCATGTTAGAGCTCATTTTAGTTTCGTCCACCTACGCTCAATGGAGCACGTTATCATGATTTCATATGGGATACTCTACCTGTGCTGCTAGAACATGTGCCTTTACAAGTACGACACAACATGTGGTTCATGCACGATGCAGCTCCTGCACATTTCAGTCGAAGCGTTCATACGCTTCTCAACAACAGATTCGGTGACCGATTGGATTGGTACAGGCGGACCAATTCCATGGCCTCCACGCTCTCCTGATCTCAACCCTCTTGACTTTCATTTATGGGGGCATTTGAAAGCTCTTGTCTACGCAACCCCGGTACCAAATGTAGAGACTCTTCGTGCTCGTATTGTGGACGGCTGTGATACAATACGCCATTCTCCAGGGCTGCATCAGCGCATCAGGGATTCCATGCGACGGAGGGTGGATGCATGTATCCTCGCTAACGGAGGACATTTTGAACATTTCCTGTAACAAAGTGTTTGAAGTCACGCTGGTACGTTCTGTTGCTGTGTGTTTCCATTCCATGATTAATGTGATTTGAAGAGAAGTAATAAAATGAGCTCTAACATGGAAAGTAAGCGTTTCCAGACACATTTCCACATAACATATTTTCTTTCTTTGTGTGTGAGGAATGTTTCCTGAAAGTTTGGCCGTACCTTTTTGTAACACCCTTTATATATGATGACTTTTGAACATTATTAAGGTAAATACATTATTTGTTCTCTATCAAAATCTTTCATTTGCTAACTATGCCTATCAGTTGTTAATGCCTTCAGTAGTTAGAATCTTTTATTTAGTTGGACTATTGGCGCTCGCTGTATTGCAGTAGTTCGAATAACGTAGATTTTTGTGAGGTAAGTGATTCATGAAAGGTATAGGTTATTGTTAATCAGGACCATTCTTTTGTAGGGATTATTGAGAGTCAGATTGCGTTGCGCTAAAAATATTGTGTGTTAGTTTAGTGATGATCAGAATAAGTAAAGAGAGAAATGTCTGAGTACGTTCAGTTTTGCTCAGCTGTTTGAAAATCAAATAACGTAATGGGTTTACCAGCACAGTAATTCATAAATTTTTCTAAGGGGAGGTTTCAAAGTTAACGGCCGAAGTACTTCGAACCTCCAATTTAAAGGATGGACATGCAGAAACAGCTAGAATGGATTCTTTGAAGAGATGCGGCGGAAAGACATCCGTATTCTTGTCAGAATCAAGAAAGTGCTCGCTATGCGAATTCTGCTTCGCGACATTATCCCGGGATCAAGAAGGCCACCCTGTGTATTTTTGCTACAATTGACGCAGAGTTGCAGCAGAGAGGCTATGCAGAGCTGGGACATACAGTTAAGCGGTCCCAGCTGGACGCAAGGTGTCCGGAATACCCCTCCCGCTGAAATGTGTGCGACGACGCAGCCAATTCCGCTGAAACATTAGAATGTGGAGCGGCGCCGTCACCAGATGCCGACGGTATTATTTCCGAACAGTGAGTCAGACCCACTATTGCTAAAAAGTAAACGGCGTGAATTACGAAACTTTCTATAAAGATCTCAGAATGTGTAGCGAGTTCAAAAATCATCAGACCATTACGTAGCTATGCTCGGAAACACCCAGGGAAAAATTATCATGCTAATGACAATGTCTGCGATAAGAAGACTGTCCCGTCTGGTGCTGGATGTAGCGGAAGAAAACAACGCAAACAGGTTGATGTCAGCCGGAATTCAGTTGTTTCCGGCTTCTGCTAAAGTTACCTAGTAAACAAAAGGTACCCGGTTGCAGCCACTGTGTACGTACTTCTTACAATTCCTCTTATGACTGGTCATGTTAAGCCCAAAATCTGGAAACGCATTTCTGGCTTCCAGATTTCAGCTGCAACAATCGATTTTCGGTTCGTTTTGAAAGCCCTACCGCACTGAATTAGTGACTTGGTTGTCAGGTTGCTGCGTGCTACTTAGAACTTCAGTTAATGTGGACCAAGCAATTTTGTGTCGAATGAAGGCAAATGAGCAGAACTGGATTGAATTAGCAGAATAAAACTGTTTGGCAACAACCTTAAATCCTGCGAAGCGAGTTAGTTTGTAAATTGCTTTATCCATTTTCGCTTTGAGTGGGAAAGGATCTCGCAGACAGTCAATGGTTGGCGACAAAGTATCAGCCGGCCGGAGTGGCCGAGTGGTTCTAGGCGCTTCAGTCTGGAACCGCGCGACCGCTGCCGTCGCAGGTTCGAATCCTGCCTCGGACATGGGTGTGTGTGATGTCCTTAGGTTAGTTAGGTTTAAGTAGTTCTCAGTTCTAGGGGACTGATGACCTCAGATGTTAAGTCCTATAGTGCTCAGAGCGACAAAGTATGCGTTGGTTCCACGCACAGGATTAAGAATGTGTTTGTACATATAAGCAAGTTTTCTGCCTACTCAATGTCTCCAAAACACTGGAGTGTAATAATCTTCGATTAGTTATCGTTTCGCACTTTTCCACTTTATTAAAAATATTGCGGGTCTATTCATAGCTTCATTTCATCACGATAACGGAATCGGAACACCTGGCTAATAGACACCACTGGTTTAAAGAAATAGCACTCGAAAAGAAAGATCGTACCAGCAAAATCAGTTGTGGCCTTACGTGTAAACAGGACAGCGAGAATCGGATTGTAATATCACTTCGTCTTCCGCAAATTGTGTTGCGTAAACGTGGTGACTGTGTACTGCACTGCATCGTGTTTTCATGATTTTAACTTTATTAGATTCTGAATGAGTAAAGGTGTCATCCATGCGCATCACCAACCCGGTGATCTACTGCACCACTGACCCAGAGGCGGAGAAAGGGTATCTATCACTCCCGCTCTCGTTGGGTAATCAGATACATTAAATGATGGGAGCACTGCTAGAGAGAGGGCCAGTCTTACATCCCTCCACTTGTCATACTTCGTCTACTGGGCCAGCCACGTTTCTTTCCGATCGCGGCAGCCAGAGCGCGAAGTTATCGTGGACACAACTTGTAGTTTGAAAACTGCATATTCTGCTACATATAGAGTGAAACATATAAGATATAACACAACTGACATCACATAGTGGGTTTTACATCTTCGACTACATAAATACTTCCAAAGTCACGCCGACCGCTGTGGCCGAGCGATTCTAGGCGCTTCAGTTCGGAACCGAGCGACCGCTACGTTCGCAGGTTCGAATCCTGCCTCGGGCATGGATGTGTGTGATGTCCTTAGGTTAGTCAGGTTTAAGTAGTTCTAAGTCTAGGGAACTAATGACCTCAGATGTTAAGTCCCATAGTGCTTAGAGCCATCTGAACCATTTTTTTTCGCAAGCCTCCATACTGTGCTTGGCGGAAGCTACCTTATACCACTATTAGTCATTCCCTTTCCTGTTCCACTGGCAAATGGAGCGAGGGAAAAACGACTTTCTATATGCCTCCGTACGAGTCATGATTTATCTTATCCTAGCACGCAGTATACGCTTGTGCAGTTGGAGTAATATGCGAGCCCTGATATGTCTAAATACGAGTCTGACAGGTGACAAGTACGAAAGCATCCTGTCTGATGAGCTGCATCCATTCATGTCCATTGTGTATTAGGACGGACTTTGGCATTTCCAGCAGCATAATGCGACACCTCCAGAATTGATACAGAGTAACTCCAGGAACACTCTTCTGAGTTTAAACACTTCCGCTGGCCACCGAACTCCCCAGACATGAACATTATTGAGCATATCTGGGATGCCTTGCAACGTGCTACTCAGAAGAGATCTCCAATCCGTAGTACTCTACGGATTTATGGACAGCCCTGCAGGATTCATGGTGTCAGTTCCCTCCAGTACTACTTCAGACATCAGTCGAGTTCATGCCACGTCGTGTTGCTGCACTTCTGCTTGCCCGCGGGGGCTCTACACGATATTAGGCAGGTGTACCAGTTTCTGTGGCTCTCCAGAGTAATAAACGTGACCGTGACAAGGAGAACACCACTAATGGTGTATTTGAACATTACAACATTATTTTTTCTAGTCATTTGCTTTGACTTACAATTTCCTATATTTACGAGGGCAGTTCAATAAGTAATGCAACACATTTTTTTTCTCGGCCAAATTTGGTTGAAAAAACCGGAAATTTCTTGTGGAATATTTTCAAACATTCCCGCTTCGTCTCGTTTAGTTTCATTGACTTCCGACAGGTGGCAGCACTGTACGGAGCTGTTAAAATGGCGTCTGTAACGGATGTGCGTTGCAAACAACGGGCAGTGATCGAGTTTCTTTTGGTGGAAAACCAGGGCATCTCAGATATTCATAGGCGCTTGCAGAATGTCTACGGTGATCTGGCAGTGGACAAAAGCACGGTGAGTCATTGGGCAAAGCGTGTGTCATCATCGCCGCAAGGTCAAGCAAGACTGTCTGATCTCCCGCGTGCGGGCCGGCCGTGCACAGCTGTGACTCCTGCAATGGCGGAGCGTGCGAACACACTCGTTCGAGATGATCGACGGATCACCATCAAACAACTCAGTGCTCAACTTGACATCTCTGTTGGTAGTGCTGTCACAATTGTTCACAAAAATCTGAACGAACTTCTCCTTCTTCATGACAACGCAAGACCTCACACAAGTCTTCGCACCCGAGAGGAGCTCAGAAAACTTCAGTGGACTGTTCTTCCTCATGCACCCTACAGCCCCGATCTCGCACCGTCGGATTTCCATATGTTTGGCCCAATGAAGGACGCAATCCGTGGGAGGCACTACGCGGATGATGAAGAAGTTATTGATGCAGTACGACGTTGGCTCCGACATCGACCAGTGGAATGGTACCGTGCAGGCATACAGGCCGTCATTTCAAGGTGGCGTAAGGCCGTAACATTGAATGGAGATTACGTTGAAAAATAGTGTTGTGTAGCTAAAAGATTGGGGAATAACCTGGTGTATTTCAATGCTGAATAAAACAACCCCTGTTTCAGAAAAAAAATGTGTTGCATTACTTATTGAACTGCCCTCGTAGAACAAACTGATGATCATCGCACCTAATAGAAATTCTGTCTAAATTATACTGTTTCCTCCTACAGTCACTCAACGATGACAGTTTCCTGTACACTACAGCGTCAGCAGCAAAGGGTCACAGATCGCTGCTCATCCTATCCTTCAGATAGTTTATGTGTATAGAGAACAGTAGCGGTCCTATCATACCTTTGTGGGAGCCTCCTAACGATAAACATTCGCTGTCCAGAACAACGTACTGGGTTCTCTTACTTAAAAGGTAATAGAACCTCATATATTTCAGAACCCACTCCGTATGCTCGCACTTCTTTAATAGCCTGTGGTGGACACTGTTTTAAACGTTTCCCGGTAATCTAGGAATATGGAATCTGAATGTTTCCCTTCATTCGTGATTCGCAGGATATCGTGTGAGATAACAGCATGCAAAGTTTCGCAAGAGCTTTTCTGTCTCAAGGAAATCTATGATATTCGAACTTTGAATATACTCAAGAATTCTACAGCAAACCGATGTTAAAGATCTTGGCGTGCCGTTATTTTACCTTTCTTATGTTCAGGAGCTACCTGCGCTTTTTTCCAGTCGCTTGGGACTTAGTACTGGGCAAGACATTCGCAATAAATAAAAGCTAAGTAAGGGGCCAATGCTGAAGAGACTTCTCTGTAAAACCGAACTAGGATTCCGTGCGCACCTTGCGACTTGTTTTCAACTCTTTCAGTTGCTTCTCAATACCAAGGTTGCCCGGAATAGAAGCCTTCGCCCCGCTTATCAATTTTACGTAGGCTCAGAATTTTCTCGCGATCTTTCGCAAATGCGTGACGATGGTAATTGTTGCATTCTTCGACCTTTTTATAGTCTCACAAATTTCTACTAACTCGCGCCGGTCGACATTCCTTTCTCTTTTGAACCGAGAGTATAAAAATCTCCCGGTCCCGGTCGGGGCACACATTTTCATCTGTCCCCGTTGACGTATGTCAACGCCTGTAAGCAGCTAAGGGTGTGCATTTCACTGTAATTTCGTAAAAATCTTAGTTTCCTCAGCATTTTCCGAATTTTATTGTTGGTTGATTTTATCCGCCCTTTAACTATATTGTGCAGTAAAATTAAAAAATCGCTTATCTGAAACCTCTTCATTTTCTTCCATTGCGACGCAGAAGTTCGTAATTTGGCTTCAAGGTGGCTACGATGTTCTTCTGTAATGGTGCCAAACCGTGACGTTCTGCGACATCAGTCTCGGGCAGGCCGGCGCTTCAGACAGCAGGGTGTCGACATCTAGCAAAAAAGGGCCACAGCTCGGAACTCCGCGTGAACTTAAAATGTGTTAATGATGTTACATTGGTATCAGATCTCACACAAATTGTGCCCAACATCACCGTGGGCGTGTCACACCATGGGAAGGTTATTTCCGCCGCTCATACCTAAAATTCACCGTTTCTCTTGACGCCTCTGTGATGGAGGTCAGCAACGCTCAGATTTAAAACCAAGTCATTTTGGTATGGGTGGCCAAGAAAAAAAATTCATGCATACTGCCGTTCAGAACTGACACGAAAAACCTCATGTGATGGCGTAACGTGCGCCAATGAAACCACTCCTTCCCTTGGGGCGTCGATTCCCACACATTTCACCGTCTAAACCGATGGTTCATTGTGGAATGGGCAACAGGACGGCGTTCTTGACAACGTTCGACACAGCTGCCACCTACTTGGGGGATTCAATCTTTCTCCAAGGACATAGTGGGGCTGTACCCCCTTTGAAAGTGACTATATTCATTTGGAGCGTAGTGTGACAGCAACTTTTGCTCTGGTACTCAGGTTGGAACCATGAACTGAAGCAGAAAAGGGTGTTTTATATTTTTTCCATCCTTCCTTTTTCGCGCCCTCCTGTAGAGTGTGCATGGGTGAGGAGGGGACGGGTGACACTGACTCGCACATGAATTCAACGACCAAGGGTTAATCCTACTTTGATAATCCTATTTGGTAATGACTCAGACACAATATTCACTGATCAAACGAGTGTTTTGTTAGCCACTTTTTTCTTTGATGAGTTACATTTTATTCGGACACCAAGAAGATTGCAGCATGTGCGCCGCTGCCCGTGGTGTCGATTTGGCGCATTACTTGCGGTAGTTGCGATCGCCGTCGACCACAGGAGACAACTCGTTCCAGGTTACATAGCATATACATGAAATATAAAAACAGAACTTTTTGGTAGCGTTGTTTCAACTTACCAACTTTATCATATATTTCCCTGTCGAGCATCGTCTCTCTGACTGAATAAACGCAATTGTTTCGCTTCACAAGCGACCGGGATACCGCGGAACACTACAACAGTATTATGGTCAGTTGGTCACTATTTTCTTTCCCTGTGTTCAGTGAATAGAAAACTACGGACTCGTCTGTTTACTCGAGATCGAAGATGCTAGCCCTACGAATGGGTAGCCCAATCTACTATCTTATACTAACATGTGTTTAACTGTGTTGCTATGCAAGATAATTTTGGAAAATAATATTTTACAGTCACCAGTCCGTGCTGAGTGTGTATGTCTCCTGCTCTATATCTGGCAAACTGATATCTCTCGCAATTACTTTAGCGTGATTGCAGAATGTTTACTTTCCAAACATTCTAAAAAGCTTTAAACCAGTTCTATATTTGACGCTGGTGGCCGATATAAAAATCGATTTACTATTCTTGTTCTACATTTAACGTCTATTTTCAGTCAGATAACCTTGCATTCTGTATTCGTAATTACCTCATCAATCACGATTGGTTAACAGCAGTAAATATACTATCACGATTGGCGTGAGCTTATTTCTCCGACATATTTAAAAGTGAAAAAGCGCACAAACTGTGTTTTATTCCGCTAAGACTTATTAATTTCAAACCAGTTGTAGATTATTGTCTCGTAACAAATGACCAGCGTCCACACATAAGTTAGTGTGGAAGAAAATCAAACCTAAGATACTGCGGCCTCTTTTATCTCAACGCAGGTAGAAATGGCATATCGATACATCTGAACTATTACTATGTGCCAAATAAGAAGGAACACCTGTTAATAGAACATTTCTGAACGGCAGTCGTTTTGGTACTGACTTTATACTGTTTGACTCTAGCGCCAAGAAAATTTTGTAACGAATGGAAGAACACCGTACAACAAATTTGAAAGTAGATCTGTAAATGAAACATAATGAACATATCAATAAAAATTGTAGATTTTAACAATGATATCGTAGAACAAGCATCCAAGTTGCCTTTTTACTCACCTGTCTCTTTCTTTTGCTGTCCGTCCAGCCATTATTGTCTTCCAATGCCCTAAGACAATGGTTGGACGGACAGCAAAAGAAAGAGACGGAAGAGTAAAAAGGACGTAGAGAGCTTTTATTAACTAAATAGAGGTCTCAGAATTAGGCTAACTTTCTGTCTGAAAAGTAAACTTTACAATCAGTGTATGATATCAGTTTTCAGGTATGGCAGAGAGACGTGGGCTTATAATGTGAGAACTGTTCGAAATATGAAGGGAACTTAGGAAGCGTTGGAGACACGCGAGTCAGGAATTACTTAGGAAGAGAAAAAGATAAACAGGTCAAACAACATGCTAGAGTAGAAGGTGTAATTATGACCGCAGTGAAAAAATAAGGGAGGTGGGTAGGACATGTAGCCAGGCAAGTGCAGAATATGTGGACCAAGGTACTTCTATGAGGAATTGCAAGAGATAAGAAAAGGTGGAGACAATGACGTATGGGAGGTGGCTGGATGATATAAGGTGAAACGTCCCCTTAGAAAAATTATAAATGACTGTGCTTAAACTGACACAATATTTTTAGCGCAACGAAATCTGACTTTTAATAATCCCTACAAAAGAATGGCTCTGACATGAATCACTTACCTCACAAAAATCTTCGTTACTCAACTACTACAATACAGCGAGCGCCAATACTGCCAGCTAAATAAAAGCTTCTAACTACTGAAGTCACTAACTACTGATAGGCATAGTTAGCAAATGAAAGATTTTGGTCAAGAACAAACAATGTATTTACCTTAATAGTGTTCAAAAGTCATAATATATATATCAGTTCATGACATCCAGTCTTACAAATTTACTGTCTCTGATGGACACACGTCCAGATCATCCGCTCTCAAAACTCCGCGATCTCTCTCCCCACATCCACCACTGCTGGCGGCTCACTTCCAACTGTGCAACGCTACGCGCTGTTCACATCCAACTGCCCAACACTACAATAGCAGCTTCCAACAATGCAAACCACCCACAGACTGCACACAGCATAGTCAGTGATTTTCATATAGAGCGCTACATGGCATTACCAACATAAAAACCTAAGCAGCCTACTTACAAAGGAAACATGCGAGAGTGGCGTAAGTGCTTACAGCTGAAGACAACATGGCGTGGAAAGTCTAGATGAGGCAATGGATGTCGAATGGCTGCTGCTGCAGTAGATGATGAGGATGATGTGCCGAATGCGTTGAAGTAGCCTTCACTTTCTCGCTACTCTCGTTTGGTTGCTATGGTATTGAAAAAAATTATTAAAAAAAAATAAGGAACGACATAAAATCACAGTATGCGATTTACCTTGGGATTACTGCTGTGTAGATGCTGTTCCAAACAGCAGTCCATACTAGCAAACCACTTGCGTCTTATCTGTGGTTACTTGTACTTTAGGTACTTGGGCTATGCACGGCTCGTTTGAAAAGAACAGCTGCATGTAGTCATAGGGTCGAGCCGCTCACGTCTGCTTTCATGCCCTCCAGCTAATTCATTGCAAGCAATAACATGTAGCTGTGATCCTGTAGTCAAATAGTCTGTGCATTGTCTAGAATGGCGAGTTAATATAATACACAGAAATACAAAGTAAAAGGTAAATGAATAATTTGATAAAAAAGCTTCCATTCTAATGTCCGTAATTGATGTAGACGACTGAGAATTATGTTGAATAATGTTTATTCAGGAATGGACTTTTCGAATAAATGGAGATTGGTCCCACGATATTCAATTAAAATACAGATAAAAAATACCCTTATCAACGCTTATCAAATGCAATAAAGATACATACAAAGCATTACGAAGATGGTAGCAATTCCCCAAACTAAATAGTCATCAAAGACTCGCGAAAACTATTTCGTGATCACAATACCTTCAACATTCGCCAGCTCAAAATAGTTCAGAGTTCAACATGATGATCCACAAATTAACATGCATGATAGAAAGAAGTTTAACTCATCGCCCAGAATCAGTCACTTATATGAGTAAATCACGCACGTTTCTGTAGGCAGGTCTGCCTTCTTCCAGCACTCGACACAAAGTATCCCAAATTACTTCCTTGAGCTCTTCACTCTTAAAGGTCCAGTCTTCACTCGACTCCCGTAGTGTACCGCTATTCTATGCTTTCCCACTGGGCGAAGGCCATCACCACCAAAAATACATCGCTCTTACGCATTATAAACTTGATTTGACTCATTTTGACCACTTTCCGGCACTAAACTAATATATTATAACAATATTTAAACAAAAGAAATGTTATAAACATCCTGTGACATTGAGATCATTTACAATCAGTACAAATAATAGTTGGTCCATAACTAAATAAGCCAGTGTTCTTACGCAAGTGCGCTCACGTTAAATGACATCGAACTGTCGTTAAATCTTGTTTAAATAATTATTTACGCCTTCTTGACAGAAGCGTGTTTTGGTCTGTTTTCAATTGTGGTATCCGCTAACAAATGCGATTGACCATTTTTAAATTAACATAGTTTTTGAATAGCAGAAATCAACATTTAAATAACATAAATCTGAGGTACTGATGGTTGTTCACTTGCTGTGTAATTGTGGAGAATATGATGTTCTGGCAAACATCTGCATAATGAAAAAGGTATAATAGACGTAATTTAAAACTAGATACAGATACGCAATCTTAGATACTGATACACAGCCTTCAGAGACGAAGGTTACAGTGCAATGCCTTTAGTTGAGATATCGTTTATTGAAATCACAAAAAGCATTTAAAAGTTTTTAATTCAAAAGTTCGCTGTGAAATATTTTGTCACTGTACATTATTAACTTTCATTGTTTTAAGGATACTGAAATTGCTGTTGTATCACTGAATGTACCTCATTTTTCTGAGATCACACATGAATTCAGATTTGCATTAACATCTATAAGCACTGTCTTCCGGCCACGAGTGGCCTACCGGAACCATACGATCGCCGTGTCATCCTCAAGAAGGATGAGGATAGGAGGGGCGTGCGGTCAGCACACTGCTCTCCCGATCGTTATGATGGTATTCTTGGCCGAAGCCGCTACTATTCGGTCGAGTAGCTCCTCAATTGGCATCACGAGACTGAGTGCACCCCGAAAAATGGCAACAGTGCATGGCGGCCTGGATGGTCACCCATCCAAGTGCCGACCACGCCCGACAGCGCTTAACTTCGGTGATCTCACGGGAACCGGAGTATCCACTGCGGCAAGGCCGTTGCCTGCAATAACATCTAACTGTGAGCTATTGTCGAATCTCAGAGAGCTGTAACTTAGCCATTTTTAAGACTGTCTACACTCCACCATTTCTTGGAGCACTATCTCCTGCTCAAAAGCTTTGTGAACGACAGCCGTCCAAATTCCCAGCATTAGGATTAAGCCGTTTCTAGTAACGCTGCTCGTCTCTGCACTAGGACACGCCTGAGGAAGCCGCATGACGTTCTCATCCAGCAAAACCGCACCCATCCCAGCAAACAAATTCAGCTCTCCTCAATACCAGTACTAGGTGGGCGAATAACTCTCCTCCAGACTCGTAACGTTACAAGTAGAAAAAGTAGTTACTGTACGAGCGATGTATGTACACCAAATTACAGTAAAAGCATCAAATGTTTTGGAAAAGGATTCTGCCTTGAGAAAACTACTTTCTTGTTTTCAATCAATACATGTTTCAGTGAAGTTTCACCATCATCAGTGGATAGTCCTTATTTTGTGCGAACAGTTTTGGGACTATGGTCGTTGTACACACACACACACACACACACACACACACACACATTTCACAGAGTCGTGACAATGTAGGAGTCACAAAAAGTAGGTAAAAACATGTTACATTGCCAGACAAAAAAGTGAAGTTCCCAGAATGGAAGGAGGAAACGAAATGAAACTTCATGGGTTGAAAGGGTATGTGATGTTATTTCAGTGATAACAAAGTTTACAAAGAACTTGCAGTATCATCACACTTATCACGATGACGCTGCTGCACACACTCTAGCGTAGATGCATCCACAGGTTAGGATTGGAAGGGTGTCATGAAGCTGTCGTATCCTCTCCTGGGGCAAGCTGACCCACAACTCTTGTACCTGGTCGTTGATATCCTGGATACTGTTACTGGGGCGGAGTTGGCGTCCTAGTTCGTCTACTGCTGGCCACGGGCACTTCAACATCGCGCAAACCGATCACAGAGACATGTGCCACCTGTGGCCGAGCATTGTCCTGTTGAAAAATGGCACCACGATACTTTCCTTTCACGTGAGAGGTAACATATCGGGACACAGGATGTCCGTGACGTAGCGTTGGGTCATCTGAATTCGCTCACTCACTTTCAGCCATGAGTTGAAGTCATATCCGATGGTTCCACACACCTTGAAGCCAGGGATAACGCTACTGTGCCTCTCCAAAACATTAGAAAAAAATAGACCTCTCCTAAGGTCGCCATACAAACGACGACTATCATCCGACAAGGTACAAGACGGCGATTTATCGCTGAACAAAAAAATGGTTCAAATGACTCTGAGCACCATGGGACTTAACATCTGAGATCATCAGTCCCCTAGACATAGAACTACTTAAACCTAAGTAACCTAAGGACATCACACACATCCATGCCCGAGGCAGGATTCGAACCTGCGACCGTAGCAGCAGCGCGGTTACGGACTGAAGCGCCTAGAACCACTCAGTCGCAATGGCCGGCATCGCTGAATACTTTGCGACATTGCGACGCCATTTATCAGCAGTCCATGCTTCCCGGTCACGGCACCATTCCAAACGCAGGCGTTTGTGTTGTGATGCTTAACGTCAGCATGCACATGGGATGGTAATTCGCCGGTCAGGGTGGCCGAGCGGTTCTAGGCGCTACAGTCTGGAACCGCGTGACCGCTACGGTCGCAGATTCGAATCCTGCCTCGGGCATGGATGTGTGTGATGTCCTTAGGTTAGTTAGGTTTAAGTAGTTCTAAGTTCTAGGGGACTGATGACCTCAGAAGTTAAGCCCCATAGTGTTCAGAGCCATTTGAACCATTTTTGATGGTAATTCCTTAGTCCAGCTTCTGCCTTTTTTGTGAGAATGGTGCATGATGACATACGGGATATCCCACTCGAGAGAGGTCGCACAAACGAACAGTTGCTTAAATTACACCTAAAGGCTTTGCATAAAAACGAGGAAATGAAATGAACATGTCATACCTTGTTCTTGGGAAAATAAAGGTGAACCACAACAGTTGCTGTCTGAAATAAAAGTCAATGTTTTCGACAAAAAAGTCGTTATCAGAACGTGCACAAACATCAAAATTAAAATATATCGCAAAAATCGTACGTACTACACTAGAAAAAACTCCGACTCACACGTAACAAAAAGGTAAAACGTGACTCAATGCATATATCCGGAGTTATAGCTCCCGCCAATTTGAAAAACGGTGTTTTGAGAAAACAAGCGTTTTAAGTTTCGACTTATGTCTTTTAATAGTGAAATGTCATAAGCCTTTAACCAGCATTGCCAGCACCATACAGTTGGCCTTTTTTCCGCCGATGTCAAAACACGCTCATTTTGACGAAATTACATCGATTTACCGGCTTACGCTTACCATCCAAGCGTTTTTTTGCACGTTTGAGATCACTTTTCCAACCTTTTCTATCAGTATAAATATGTTTGTTTGTCATTTCCAAGCTCTCATGTTTTACTTAATATAAAAAACAAGCGAAATTACAAGTTTAGGAGATGCGAGACAGGTGTGTCCTTTCAGACTGCTTACCATAAACGAATCGCGTTAAGGAGGGAAACCTTGTTGAGTACAGTTTTTTCGTTGACGCGCCGGCCGCTGTGACCGAGCGGTTCTAGGCGCTTCAGTCCGGAACCGCGCTGCTGCTACGGTCGCAGGTTCGAATACTGCCTCGGGCACGGATGTGTGTGATATCCTTAGGTTACTTAGGTTTAAGTAGTTCTAAGTCTAGGGGACTGATGACTTCAGATGTTAAGTACCATAGGGCTCAGAGCCATTTAGTTGACGCTAGTGCCCTCTGTGATTCTATTCGAAACTAACAGAACCCCTATTTCGTCAGAAACTATTATAGTATTACATCGGCTACATATGAGCGCTCTGATGCACAGGCCCCCGTGCAGTAAATCGCTGTTTTAACATGTTTTAACCCTTATGGCACACTTCATATGAATGAATCTTAAAAATCGACTCTCTAAGGAACATTTTAACCAATAAAAATTAAATTAAAAAAATTTCTACCTTGGTCTACCCACTTACATGTTAATGAAGACAACAATGTTCACAGCAGATAATAACATACGAATAATAGCAGTAAAGGTAATATATGATTAATAAGGCACAAAATAACCCTAACACCAATAGTTTCACTTGAAGCCTAATTATTTCGTTCAGTATAAGAACGTATTATAGAGAAATCCATACCAGTTGCAGATGATAAATTGTACCAAAACACCATCTGTACGCGCTCACAAAGCAATTGTAAGGATAAGAGTAGAATAATTACCGCACACCCAGAGGCAGTCAAACACTCTTCCGGTGCTCCATGCCTGAAGGGAACGGAAGGAAACCCTAATAACTGGTACAATGGGATGTACCCTCTACAAGGCACCTTACGGTGGTTTGCAAAGCAGAGATGTAGATGCTATTAAAATACATAGTCTTATAAAAAGTTACGGCTGTAATGGCTACTGTCCCTATCCTATAATTGTCATGCAAATCTTTACCTGTTATTGGGCAAAACTGAAAGGGTTACGGCTGATTGTAAAACATTGTTGCAAAACGTATGTGTGAGGAAATAAGAAAACTGTTTTTACTCAAGGCAAAACGCATTTATTTTAGGTTATAACTTTTGCCTGCACCTTTCTGGAACTTATGCTTCCTTACAATATTTTACTACTATCGTTCTTACCAACAGCTGAAATATTTTTACCATCAATGTGGAAGCGTCGCGTGAAAATCTGAAATAAAATAAAACAATAATATGAATGTAACTGGTGAACTAAGTTCTTTACGCTCATAGAAAACCAACAGCATGAGATATGTTGCAAAATGCCACTAATTAAGTAACAATTTCTCACAAATAAATTAAGTTGTTGATTCAAATGGTTCAAATGGCTCTGAGCACTATGGGACTTAACATCTGAGGTCATCAATCCCCTAGAACTGAGAACTACTTAAACCTAACTAACCTAAGGACATCACCCACATCCATGCCCGAGGCAGGTTTCGAACCTGCGACCGTAGCGGTCGCGCAGTTCCAGACAGAAGCGCCTAGAACCGCTCGGCCACGACGGTTGGCTAAGTTGTTGATTGTTACGATTGTAGCATTTTGTACAACTCCTTTCAGCGACACAAAAATTACTCATCATTCAAACTTGGATACTACATGTAAACTGGTTGCATTACGGATCTTCAATATGCTAATGAACAGGATAGGCGTACCTGTAAAAGTGTACCATTTTCTCCCGACGTAGATATCAAAAAAGAAATAATTGTTCTTCTTTGACGCCAGCTTATGGCGTATGAACCTGGACATCGGCTGGTCTTCTTGCGTGTAATAATCTAACTAGTGTAATGTTGTTCGTTTTGAGCTAGGAAAGACATGGATCGTAATTTAGCTCGGATGAATACGCGAAGGAATTTGCCCCCCCCCCCCCCCCCCTTCTAACAGACTTGTACCGCAAGTCTCTAGAGGAACGGAAGGTTCCAAATGATTGGAAAAGAGCACAGGTAGCCCCAGTCTTCAAGAAGGGTCGTCCAGCAGATGTGCAAAACTATAGACCTATATCTCTGACATCGATCTGTTGTAGAATTTTAGAACATGTTTTTTGCTCGCGTATTATGTCATTTCTGGAAACTCAGAATATACTATGTAGGAATCAACATGGATTCCGGAAACAGCGATCGTGTGAGACCCAACTCGCTTTACTTGTTCATGAGACCCAGAAAATATTAGATACAGGTTCCCAGGTAGATGCCATTTTCCTTGACTTCCAGAAGGCGTTCGATACAGTTGCGCACTGTCGCCTGATAAAGAAAGTAAGAGCCTACGGAATATCAGCCTAGCTGTGTGGCTGGATTGAAGAGTTTTTAGCAAACAGAACACAGCATGTTGTTCTCAATGGAGAGACATCTACGGAACGTTAAAGTAACCTCTGGCGTGCCACAGGGGAGTGTTATGGGACCATTGCTTTTCACAATATATATAAATGACCTAGTAGATAGTGTCGGAAGTTCCATGCGGCTTTTTGCGGATGATGCTGTAGTACACAGAGAAGTTGCAGCATTAGAAAATTGCAGCGAAATGCAGGAAGATCTGCAGCGGATAGGCACTTGGTGCAGGGAGTGGCAACTGACCCTTAACATAGACAAATGTAATGTATTGGAATACATAGAAAGAAGGATCCTTTATTGTATGATTATATGATAGCGGAACAAACACTGGTAGCAGTTACTTCTGTAAAATATCTGGGAGTATGCGTGCGGAACGATTTGAAGTGGAATGACCATATAAAATTAATTGTTGGTAAGGCGGGTGCCAGGTTGAGATTCATTGGGAGAGTCCTTAGAAAATGTGGTCCATCAACAAAGGAGGTGGCTTACAAAACACTAGTTCGACCTATACTTGAGTATTGCTCATCAGTGTGGGATCCGTACCAGGTCGGGTTGACAGAGGAGGTGGAGAAGATGCGAAGAATAGCTGCGCGTTTCGTCACAGGGTTATTTGGTAAGTGTGATAGCGTTACGGAGATGTTTAGCAAACTCAAGTGGCAGACTCTGCAAGAGAGGCGCTCTGCATTGCGGTGTAGCTTGCTGTCCAGGTTTCGAGAGGGTGCGTTTCTGGATGAGGTATCGAATATATTGCTTCCCCCTAGTTATACCTCCCGAGGAGATCACGAATGTAAAATTAGAGAGATTAGGGCGCGCACGGAGGCTTTCCGGCAGTCGTTCTTCCCGCGAACCATACGCGACTGGAACAGGAAAGGGAGGTAATGACAGTGGCACGTAAAGTACCCTCCGTCACACACCATTGGGTGGCTTGCGGAGTATAAACGTAGATGTAGATGAGAGCAAAGCGGGTAGTGGGCCGCTGATGAGATACGTGGCCAGAATGACAGGGACATCATTGGCGCGACGCTGTCGGTGTGTGGGGCTTCAGCTGTGTCGTTGGCACAGGCACAGCGTCTGAGGACTGCAACAGGTATGCCATTGTGTGCCCCGCGTTCACCACCTGTTCCCGTTTCCTAGGCCTCCCTGGCAGCCCTGAACTCTCTTCGGTTAAACGCGTTTGAGATGTCACAAGCCTGCAGCTCGCTCGCGACCTTTGACCAGTGACCAATATAGCTGGACTTTGGACTCTGACAGAAGCTATCGAGAATGCCGTTTCTCAGGCACACATTCAAAACTTGGCACAGAGTGTCGGATATTTGCTCGCAGAAAGCGACAACTTCTTCTAATACCAATGTTTGGAATGCATTTTAATTCTCCACCTTCTGATAATTACTTTTGTTCCGTACATTTCTGGTTATTAGTTCATTCTCCAGCAACTTTTCCCAATAGTAAATATAGAATCCTCGACGTGAATCCAGCCCGATAAACTCGACATTGCACTATTTTGAGTGATTAACCTTACATAACCAAGTGATGGAAGGAGACTAGAAAGATATTCGTTTTTAGTTTTCATAACATGGTGGTCACACAAGCTTTGATCCTGGTATTCACGATACAGTAATTTAATATGTAAAAATAGATATTTACAGACTCATTCTGGAAGAGATGTGTTGTTTTTTGCCCTTATAAAAAGAACGGCATAGCAGATATTAAGCAAATAATGTTTTAAGTGTTCCAAAAAAAGAAAAAAATTAAATAGATGGCTCTTAAAAGACTTAACAAGCTTTGAATACAACAGATGAATATGTTCAAAGCAGAAAAAAATTCAGAGAAAAGTGAAATGTTTCCAGCATTTTCAGAAATGGCTCAAATAGCTCTGAGCACCATGGGACTTACCGTCTTAGGTCATAAGTCCCCTAGAACTTAGAACTACTTAAACCTAACTAACCTAAGGACAGCACACACATCCATGCCCGAGGCAGGATTCGAACCTACAACCGTAGTGGTCGCGTGGTTCCCGACTGAAGCGCCTAGAACCGCTCGGCCACAAAGGTCGGCTGCATTTTCAGAAAGGGGAAGATCGTTCACTGGGCAACAGAGGACAACAGAGAATGAAAAAGTATTAGGAAGAAACGGAAAACAGCCTACATAAAGAAATAATAAATCATGAATAATTGTTTTACATGTTTCCAATCAAGAAGAAGACATTTCAAGAAGCTGAAAAAAATTAAGTACATCGACAGAAAGTTTTGAATACAAGGGTAACAATTCAGAGGCTGTCCATACGATGACGACGCAGTGCGGTTAGTATTGTGACGTCAAGGATGAGCGATGGATGTTGCGGTTATGAAAGTGGTAATGTACGTATACTACTGGTAATATACGATTAAAAAACTGTAAATATATGTTAAGAAGAATACTGAAACCTGCTAAAGCAAATGAATGCATCAGTTGAAACGTCCCCTTAGAACATATGAAACGTCCCCTTAAAACAATTGTACACGACTGTGCTTAAACTGACACACAATAATTTTAACGCAACGCAATCTGACTATCAAAGATCCCTGCAAAAGAATTGCCCTGACTAACATTAATCTATACCTTTCACAAATCACTTACCTCACCAAAAATCTCCGTTACTCGAACTACTGCAATACAGCGAGCGCCACTACTGCCAGCTAAATAAAAGATTCAAACTACGGAAGGCACTAACTACTGATAGGGATAGTTAGCAAATGAAAGATATTAATAGAGAACAAACAATGTATTTAGCTTAATAGTCCTAATATATATAGCAGTTCATGACAAATTACAAAACTCCGCCATCTCTCTCCCCACATCCACCACTGCTGGCGGCTCACCTCCAACTGCCAACGCTACGCGCTGTTCACGTCCAGCTGCCCAACACTACAATCGCAGACAACAATGCAAACTAGCCACAGACTGCACACAGCACAGCCAGTGATTTTCATACAGAGCGCTACGTGGCGTTACCAATATAAAAATCTAAACAGCCTACTTACATAGCCCCCATGCTCCCCACAAAAAATTTTACAAATTTTTTTGGGCAGTGACCAATACATATTTGAAAATTTTTTTCATAATTACAGTAAGAAAGATATCAAATGCACACACTTATTAATACAATGTTGGTCAAAAGCTAAAAGTCTCATTAGTAAAAGAGAATGCACATGGAAGTAGTGGATTTCCATGCAGTCTTGAAGAAGTAGTGTTGTCTTTCCAACGGAAAGACAGTGCTGACTCTCGACTTGCAGACAGGTAATGGGCCACAACAGAGCAAACCCACAGCAGAGTCATTCGACGTTTTGGAGAAGATTGGTAGGTAGGTCGTCACAGAACAGACCCACTGTAGTCCTGGTAGAGATTACAGTATTGGTGGGCCACCAGAGGTGCAGACCCACTACAGTCCTTGTAGAAATAATGGTACTGGTGAGTCAGCAAAGGTGTAGACCCACTGTAGTCCTTGTAGAGACGGCCAGCAGCCATCTGTTGCGACTGTGCAGGTGCACATTCACCATCGAAGAGTCTTGCGGAGAATATAGCAAGTCCATAACCACCACTCGTGCACGCACAAAGTTTTTGGAATTGTCCTTAGAGCCAGCAATGCTGTTATCCAGTCCCTTACTGAATTATCAACACACGTGCAAACACTAACAGTTCCACCTTCTCACATACTGTCATATACTATGACCAACAGAAACGTGTGAAGTGAAATGTAACTTATAAGTTACTAATATCATGAACTGGTGACAATTACAATTTTATAACATAAGAATACAATTACAAGGTACAAAATACATCATTAAAGAACATAACAATACAGATAACATTTGTAGTAACACAGGCTTTACAAAAGAATAAAAATAAACATATACATCAGTGTTACAGGAATTATGACATAAGTAAATACATAAAGATCAGAATAACTTTTGAAACATCACCTTCACATATGAGCAACAAAACAGAATAAATAATGTCACAACATCTTTACAAAGTAAATAACATAGTATTAGAAAAATTCTACAACATAACTCTCATCAGCTAAACACATAAAGACAGGAAAAACACAAATACACAAGGGTACACAAACATATAGAGGGATGACACAAAAGGAAAGGACAGGGTTTGTTTTACTGCAGTATTTTGCATGGAGATCTCACTTTGTTCATCATTATTCCCAAAAGTACTATCTAAGCCTGCTTTCTCTGTTCACATCCTCTTTCAAAATAGTTTTTCTCCACTGTACACTACCCCCTTTTTTTTTTTGGCCAAACCATTTTCTTATATCTTCTCAATGCATTTCTTCCAATTCATCATAGTTAGTTTCTTATATAGTCTACCCCCTCTTAAGCTAACTTAAAACTACTGAGCTCAGATGCTAAACTAAGGGACGAGGCAATGCAGCAGCACATAACAAATTAACACAAACAGCAATGCAAAAAAATGGAAAATTGCAAAGCAAGCTACAGTAAATCTAAATTACCAAGCAATGCAACATTACAACTAATATGAGCCAATGTGCAGTAACAAGAAAAATAAGTCAGTAGTAAAACTAGCTTAACAGAGTAACACAATTTAAAATTCAGTAGCACTAAACCTGGCAAACAGCAGCAGCAAATATAAAAAATATAAAACTTATATCTATACATGACAAAGCTCAAGCAGAGAAAATATTACACTAAAATGGCCATGTCTAATACCTATGTCACATCTTAACACTAGAGTGATGCATCACGAGAACTTACACTAGCAGATAAGTTACCAAATCGCAAAGAAATTATTTATACAATTTCTGTGAAGGGAAATGTCTCTTTATGTGCCCTCGTTTTCTTGTAAGTAGATCATAAATTTCTTATTGACTTGATCTGTAGGCATAAAATAACTATATTAGTACATATATTAAATTTTATTTTAACCAATGCTGCAGTGCAGCTAGGAACTAGATATTAAAGGAAATGAGCAAATGTGTACAAAGGACGGCATGAAACATCATTCATTAGCCATATTGCATTTCATAACGCAGTAAAAATTCCCTCAATTCTAGAGAAAGACGCTTGTCATAATCAGGTGTGCAGATGTAAGCGTGTCGTGTTTGCGGTGCTTTCTACAAAGGTATGTCAAAAGCGAGGATAATGGCCTCCCTTTTTTTTCTTTTCTACCTGAGCATCTGAAAAGGCTTGTTCTCCAGGTGTCTGACACAGCTGTGTGCCCACGACGCACGTGCAGGTGGTCACTTAACTTTCTTACGGAAATATTTACGACAGCAGTTTCCGCTACAGTGACAGTCTCATATAAAAATATTTCACAGGTCAAGAATTTACATTGCAAATGTGTAGAAACAAAATCCTATGAATATAACAGTGTCCAAAAAAATTTTCGCCGGCATTGTGATACATTCACGCATTTACACACATTTCATAACTCTTAAAGTACTATTCTTGGTTTCCAACATCCTTTTTCACAAGTCAAGAGTCCCTAACTTCTGTTCATTATTCATATACATATAAACACGTAATCACATTCCTCATATATGGTAGCATCATCTTATTGACATAAACATACCTCAACAGCATAATACACATCGTCGTCGTAAAAATAACATCATAACACCTCAGTCAAATCTCAAAAAAGTCGTAGCTTTCTGCAATAATTTCAAACCATAAAAAATATTCTCTGCTCATTTCAATAGTGTCATCTGCCTCAAACGTACTTTAAAAATCATGATCTCATACCAAATACATCATTCAAAGCTCTCATAGTATCACAATGGGTCCGAAGAAATATGAACAGTTCACAAAGTACAGACAAAATACAATTTCGTAAATGTGAAGTTATCCAACGGTGTAATCACGTAAACATCTGTCACTGACGTAGTAAAAAACATGTTTATCTCTCAGTTAAATGATCAGATAGCTGTGTAATTTATGTTTTAGAGAAATATGGTACCGATGTGTAAAGTTGTATAAGCAAATACCATATTAGCTAGGGTTCTTTGTGCTTGCCAAACACATGGTACACAAAGTAAGCGTGTACCCCCCTGAGGATTAATGAAATTATACCCTCAGGTGTTACAGATTACAGCAATGGAATGAAATGTATCACGGAAAACTTTCTTTGTAATTCAAAAATCTTTAAAAATAAATGTTTTAAGTACAAAATTAATCTCTGAAATGCGTGTCCTGTAGCGCTAAATGTGCATCTTGTTGTAAGATAATCTCTGTGGAAGTGTCGTAGTTATTTTCCTCCGAAAGCTAAGTTCTGCAGAAGCCAATGTACTTACCTCATGATAAACAAAAGTGAAATGCTTTGCGTATAGATATCTTAGTTATTACGCTTATTGTTGTGATGAAGAAATTACTGTGCTGTAACGTATTGTTGTGCTACGGAAAAGGCTGTCTCATTGTAGCTATACCACAAAAGTTACTACTAAAACATGTTTTACTTTCCAGAATAATACAGAAAAACAGTGCAGATATAAAACAGAAACACCGCAAAAGCAACATTGTAAATTGTCACTCATTAGTAGCGTCGTGATAAAAATCGTGTAGCTGTTACATAAACTAATCACTGTGTCATCTAGTATCTTACATATAGTACTTCAAATCCAGAATCCACTCTCAAGCAAACCAAAATGTTGCATGAAAATCTCATTAGCAGTGCCGGTATATGTTCCAAGTATGTGAGCCTCATAGTCGTTACGCGATCGTGCAACTAACAAGCAAGAATGTACACACACAGTAACACTGTGTCCTCTGTTCACTATCACAAAGCAGTGGTAATTACTGTCTAAATATGTACCCTAGGTTCTAGACTGGATAGTTAACCTCAAAACATAGTTGCATGATAACAGTTGCTAAGTGTGAAAATGCATACTAGAAGTGTGAAGCGAAACGTTTTATGGCAAAGACAAAGTTAAAAAGCAGATTATCTGTCAATAAATGGTTTTACCTGTGAAATGTGGTGCAAACCTTTACTCTTCCTAGTACGCAGAGTTTCAACTTCAACGCAATTATCATGTGGTATACGTCGGATTCTGTAAGGTCCATTGTAAACTAGAAAGAATTTGTGACTCAAGTGTTTCTTCTTATGTGACAATGAATGAGCTTTAATGAGAACTTTCTGACCAATATATAATTTCTTTGCATTTGCTTTACCGTGTAGTTTTCTCCTTTTGTCTGCTGCAGATTTTATATTTTTAAGAGCCAAATCAATTATGTCTTTATGTCGAAGTTTACGTGTATTCGGGAAAGGTACAAGCTCTCTGATTCTGTTCGGTGGTTCTTCATTCTTTAGTACAAGAGTAGGTGGTAAAGCAGTGGAGTCGTGAGGCATTTCATTCAGCACATTTTGAAATAAGTGTAAATATCTGTCCCAATGTTGATGATTTCTGTGACAATAAAGTGTGCAAAGCTTATTGATTTCTTTCATAATCCGTTCAGATGGGTTACAATGTGGTGAATACAATGAAATAAAAACAGGTTTTATTTTATGATTCCGAAGCATGCGTGACCAAACAGCAGATCTGAATTGCGGTCCGTTATCTGAAATGACTTTACTAACGTGTCCAACTTCACGTAAGAAATTTTTAACAAAGGCGTTGGATACAAACCGTCCAGTGGCTTTACGTAATGGAGTGAAAGAAACAAATTTTGAAGTAAGTTCAACAGCGACTAGAACGTACGCAAATCCATTAGGTGTTCTGACAAGCGGTTCCAAGAGATCAACAGCAGCAAATTCTTTTAATTTAGAAGGAATGATAGGAAATAGCGGAGCACGATGGGAGATAGTAGATGGTTTCGCCTTTTGACAAAGTTTACAAATAGACAAGACTCTTCGAATTCTCTTTTCCATATTGTTAAAATAACAAGTCGTTCGAAGAATATGGTAACATTTTCGTGGGCCAAAATGTGCGTAGCTGAAATGAATGTACCAAATGAGCTTATTAACAAAATCGTCAGGAATACAAAGTACCCATAGCTTGTCATCAACAGTGCAGCGTTTGAACAGTATGTTGTTTCTAACCAGGTAATAATGCCGAATCTGAGTGTGTGTCTTTTCATGCCATTTACTTTTGATGTCTTTCCAAATCGGATCTTTATCTTGTTCATGAGCAATGTCCTTTAAAGATGTGGTGATGAAGTTTTCAAAGGCGACTTTCTGAATGTAAAGAATACTGAAATTTTTCTCGAGGTTGCCTACTGTGTTACTTTTCTCAAGCCCAGCCGGTGCGCGTGACAGTGCGTCCGCAACAATGTTCTCCTTGCCGGGAATGTAGACTATTGTGAAGCGGAATTCTTGCAGAAACAATGCCCAACGTTTTAACCTATCATGATTTAATTTTGAAGACATAAGAAATTGTAATGCACGATGATCACTGTATACTTTTACGTGCTTACCAGAAAGAAAGAAACGGAATTTGTTAAATGCCCAAACCTTCTAATTCAGTAATGGAATAATTTTTTTCAGATTTTGTTAGCACTCGGCTAGCAAAAGAAATGGTTTTCTGAACCGTAGTGTCATTTTCTGTGGCTTCTTGAAATAAATGGGCACCAAGACCGACTTTAGAAGAATCCGTGCTAAGGCAGAAATCTTGTGACAGATCTGGATGAGCTAGTATTGGCGCGTGAAGTAACGCTTCTTTCAAAGAATTGAATTCCGACTGTGCTTGTTCGTCCCAGTTCCAAATAGTATTTTTTCCAGTGAGAGAACAAAGTTTTGGTGTAACAAGAATTTGCATATTCAGAAAACGACGGTAAAAATTTACGAGACCTAGAAAACTGCGGACTTGTTTTTTTGTGGATGGAACTGGAATGGCTCTGATTGCTTCTAACTTTTCAGGATCCGGCTGAATGCCTTCAGAAGAAATAATATGTCCCAAAAACTTCACCTTTGACCTACCGAATTCAGACTTTTCCAAGTTAACTGTAATTCCAGATTCTGCAAAAATACGTAACACGCTGTTGAGGATGCGATTGTGTTGTTCCCATGAGGCTTCTGCTATCAGAATATCGTCCACATATAAGGTGATGTGACGTTTTAAGAACTCAGGTAATATGGAATTTAGCCCGCGAATGAATGCTGCTGAAGAAATGTTCAAACCAAAAGGAAGTTTCCGAAACTGATAACAAACGCCGAAACAAAGGAAAGCTGTATATTTTCTACATTCTGGATGAAGTTCGATCTGATAAAAGCTGGATCTGAGATCAATGGAAGACAACACTTTTACACCATTAAAATTTTGAAGAAGTTCTTCCAACGTTTGCGGCCTGTCTGTTTCAGGAATGATGATAGTATTGATTTGTCTCGAATCGAAGACAAGCCTGATCGATCCATTTTTCTTCTCAACAACATGTAACGGATTGTTTTATGAGCTTACTGCAGGTTCAATAATGCCCTCGTCAAGCATAGATTGTACTTCTGTTCTAACACGGTCCCTATAATGCGCCGGTATTACGTATGGTCTAACACAAAATTTAGTATGCTCACGAACACGAAATTCTGTATTGAAATCCCTTGATTGTTCCTGTTTTGTGAGTAAAAACTGTGGAATGTGCTTGTAAAATCTCAAAAAGGTCCTGCCTATCAGTGTCATTACAATTCTCAATTGTTTGAATTTTATTCTGAATTAACTCATTGGTTTCAAATATGCCGTCGGTATCATCCCTGTCAGCACTTGCAGAGTGATTGTTAGTGTCTAGTTGCGTAGAAAATTCCGAACTGTTGTCTAACAGAACGTAAAGCCGATTAATTTCCTCATCATGGTTTGAGAGCCAGTCTTCAAATTTCAAAGCTATTGACCTTCCTTCTTTCTCTAAACTTATTTCAGCATCGTGAAAGCTTAAGACTGCTTTGTATTCATTCAAAAAGTCTACTCCCAGTATAATTTCCGTCGACAATAATGGAACAATAAGAAAGTTCATAGAGAAGCTGTGGCTTTGACAAAAGAATTCTAAGTTGGTTAGTTGGCGTACATCTACACTTTTTCCAAAGATTGCACCTTGTAATTTAATCTTACGTAACGGAAGTGTGGGGCAATCGTTCGATTTGTTGCACTTGCTAAAAGCTGTTTCACTAATTACTGAAATGGGACTGCCAGAGTCAAGTACTGCCATAAATTTTACGTCATTTACAGTAATGTGAATCACAGGATATGCAATGTTGTTATGTTTTACGTCGTGTTCCTGGAGTAAGATGTCCCTAATGTCTTCCATTTTTACGTAATTACTAGCTACGGCAGCTGCGTCGTCAGTTTCATACGTACGTTTTGTGGCTGCCAGCGGTATGAGTCATTGCCTATTGTCTCTCTGTTGGCGCGCGTCGTTATTGGGATTTGGAGACCTAACTTCTACAAATTCACTGTGACGAGAGGGCCCTGCTCTATTTAAGCCCCGCCAGTTCTGATGCAGTTCAGGTCTGTCGTTACGATCATATCGTCTGTCGTCATTATTACTACTCTGCCAACGGTTGTCATACGGGTGGTGTCTGTTTTGCTCACGATTTACGTTATAAGAATAGTCTTGTCGTGGCCATTTATTGTTTCTGTCGTCACGGAATTGTGACGGATGTGACCTGTAGTGATTGTTTTCCTGTTTTCGCATCGCGCGATTGTCAGTGTCAATTTCCAGTTCTTGTAACAGTCCCTGAAAAGCTTCAATGTCGTCTTTGCAACGTCCTGCCAAAATAATATGCTGTAAATGTTCAGGTAATTTGATTAAGCAAATGTGGATGAGTTCTGAGGGGCTGTATGGGTTTGACAGGTACTGATTCTTGTGCAACATGTCTTCAAAATATTTGACAAGACTGGAAAATTCAGATTGTTCAAAGTGTTCCATCATTATGATGCTATGTTTTACTCGGTCTTGTGTAGCTTGTGACCAATATGCTGAGAGGAACGCATGGTAAAATTCTCCTTCACTGTGACAATCGTGAATGACCGATCGCATTCTTACAGCTGGTTCATTCTCCAAGTAGCCACACATAAATTCTAACCTGTGCTCCAATGACCAGTTGGGAGGAAAACAATGAGAGAATTGATGGAGCCACGCTTGTGGATGAATGTCGTTGGCAGAATTCTTAAACGTTTTGAATTTACGTGTAGTAATGAACAGCTTATAGTCAAAATCATCGTGTCGGCGAGTAGCATGTCGGTCATTGTTACGTCGTATCGGCGGTTCCATCTCAAAATTCGGTGCACATTGCCAATTTCTTTCATAACTTCCGAACTGCCCTGTGTTATTATTTTGTGGCTGTTCCGTATTTCTATGTCCCTCTTCCCGTATTGGGGCGCGAGTGTCCTCTGAAATACGTAATTCTTGTATTACCTGTGTCAGCTGATCTTGTACTTCCCGGATTTCTCTTTTGTACTGTGTATTGATTTGATTCAGATTTTGTTTCAGTTTCCTAATTTGTTCGCACTCTTCTGTGTCATTAAAGACTACCGGTTTTGTGTCATTCAGATTATCATCTACCTTTGTAGATAAGTTAGTGACCTGATCCGAAAGTTCGGCTACTTTCTCCGATAGTGAACACATTTCCTCCATGTGTCTTTCTGAACCAATTTTCAGAGTATCTACTGTATCCTTTAAGTTTTCTTGAGTTTTTGCAAGTTGCGTAACAGAATCGGTAGATGCAACTGAGTCAATTTTAGCTTGCAGGGTCTCATGATTTTCATGAACAATGGTTTGCAGTTCTTTTATGGCTGCTTCGTGATTCTGTAATGCATTTTCATGCCGCGAAAAAATAGGTTGAAAATGCTCACAAATTTGTGTTTTTACGTCATTACAGACCTTTTGACATTTCGATTCGATTTTATGTAACTCAGTAGTTAAATCTTCACGTGTTTGTTCAAGCGTGTGTTCCACTGAGTCTAACTTTTGAAGCTTTTGTTCCATTGTGTCTAACTTTTGAAGCTTTTGCTGTGTTTGTCTCTGATTTTGTTCCATTGTGTCTAACTGTTGCTGTGTTTGTCTCTGATTTTGTTCCATTGAGTCTAACTTTTGAAGCTTTTGTCCCATTTGTTGCATTAACTGTAATAACAATGCACTGGTGTCTGAAACATGTTCCTCTACGCTTTTCGGCAGTGAATTTGCACCGGCAACATTCACATTTTGACAAGCAGAAAATGTGTCTTGACTTATTTGAGAAAAGGGTGAGGTCGCAAAACCTGAATCTACAGTATTTGCAAGATTGTGTCCTGTCATTTCGGATTCCTGAGGCAAGCTGTTGCCGACCGATCGATCGATAATGATCCCTGTCCACTAATTGTTTCACTGTCTACACCATTGTTTGCAGCCCGCTCCATTTCCCTATGAACAATTACCAAATTACTACTTAGAACATTAGTTAATTCATTACTCGGTGGCGTTAACACACTGCTTTCGTCTTCACTGTCATTTCTCAGTTTTCTTTGGAGCCTAGTGTTACGTTTTTCACACGCCATTATTGTCACAATATTTCACACGATAACACAAAAAGACACAATTTGAAGACCAAAAATAAGAGAACACATTAACATAGAACTGAAAATAATATCTAGTTAATTGCAGCTGCGAAATACTTGGTGCAAATCTACATGCATGCCACAACTGTTTTACTGTGCAACAATGAAAAACCACAACTACTAAGGAAATTCTTTCTATAATTACGCGCTAGCAATAAACGAAAGCTACACTAAATACACAAACTACAAGAAAAAATCAGAAGATTCCAGTGAGGTATCCTAGGCTAAGGGTCGACATATGAAACGTCCCCTTAGAACATATGAAACGTCCCCTTAAAACAATTGTACACGACTGTGCTTAAACTGACACACAATAATTTTAGCGCAACGCAATCTATCAAAGATCCCTGCAAAAGAATGGCCCTGACTAACATTAATCTATACCTTTCACAAATCACTTACCTCACCAAAAATCTCCGTTACTCGAACTACTGCAATACAGCGAGCGCCACTACTGCCAGCTAAATAAAAGATTCAAACTACGGAAGGCACTAACTACTGATAGGGATAGTTAGCAAATGAAAGATATTAATAGAGAACAAACAATGTATTTACCTCAATAGTCATAATATATATAGCAGTTCATGACAAATTACAAAACTCCGCCATCTCTCTCCCCACATCCACCACTGCTGGCGGCTCACCTCCAACTGCCAACGCTACGCGCTGTTCACGTCCAGCTGCCCAACACTACAATGGCAGACAACAATGCAAACTAGCCACAGACTGCACACAGCACAGCCAGTGATTTTCATACAGAGCGCTACGTGGCGTTACCAATATAAAAATCTAAACAGCCTACTTACGCAGTAAATTCAGAAAAATGAGTGTGAAATCTTATGTGACTTAACTGCTAAGGTCATCAGTCCCTAAGATTACACACTACTTCACCTAAATTATCCTAAGGACAAACACACACCCATGCCCGAGGGAGGACTCGAACCTCTGCCGGGACCAGCCGCCCAGTCCACGACTGCAGCGCAATTTCAGAACTTCATCTTCCTTTATTTCTTATGCGCCATTTCGTGAATTATATACGACATTTTCAAGCTTTCACAGTGACATTTCTGTGCAGAAGCAGCCCTGTTACTTTTGAAGAAAAAAATTCGCAGTACTCACATATTATCTACGTATTTACGTGTATGGAAACATTTTAATCGTGTGTGCAATGTTTTGAAATGAAACAGAAAAGAATTGACACCTTTATGAACATAGGGAGTGCTCTGGAGTAACCACAAGCGCCGGAACGAATATGTGGATCGCAGGAACAGAGAAGGGGGTGAGGAAACGCATGCCAATGGTCCGCGGAATTCGACAGCGCCACGCCTAGCGCGACACCTGGAAGAAGTGAATACAAACGCCGCTCCAACCAGCCTTCGGGCTCAGATAGGCACCGGATCGCGAACGTTAGTTATCAGTAACGTGTGTAACTTGCCTGAACATTTCACATATCAAGATCTCTAAATTATATTGCAAGTCGCCCCTCGTTTGCGACTACTATTTGTAAATCTCCAGAGTTAAGTACTGTCAATTGCTTTGTAGAAATAAAACTACTAATGTTATTTGTTTGAATTGTTGTAAAGAATTCCGAGAACGCTGCATCCCGTAGGCACCCTATTAGCGACGAGAGTGCAAGACCCCACAGGGAGAACACAGAGTTGTATACAAATGGCAAACAAGTCCCAATAATGGTTCAAATGGCTCTGAGCGTTATGGGACAACATCTGAAATCATCAGTCCCCTAGAACTTAGAACTACTTAAACGTAAGTAACCTAAGGACTTCACACACATCCATGCCCGAGGCAGGATGCGAACCTGCGACCGTAGCAGTCGCGCGGTCCCGGACTGAAGCGCCGAGAACCGCTCGACCACAGCGGCCGGCAAACAAGTCTCAGCACTAAGAAACAATTAATGTTGACTAATGAAATTTCGGGAATACATTTGTCTAGGTAATATATTTAAGTGACGAACGTTGCAAATGCACAGGTTAATGTAAGGAAGTCCGCCCCGATAGCTGAGTGGTCAGCGCGGCGGAATGTCACGCCTAGGGTCCCGGGTTCGATTTCCGGCTGGGTCGGAGATTTTCTGCGCTCAGAGACTGGGTATTGTGCCGTCCCCATTATCATTTCATCCTCATCAGTGGAAGGCAACGGGAAACCACCACTGGAATCACTTCCCTAGGCGCTCATTCGGTGGACCTCTCTGACGAGGCTTCCCCAATGACAAGACCTGCCGTATGGCAGAACACAAAGTTAAAAAAACGAAAGCAAGAGAAAGTTCACTGCAAATGTGAAATGGCGGTACATTAATAGCCCGTGTAACAGCCAGAATGTTTAATGTAAGCACGCGAACACATGTGCATTGCATAAGACAGGTGCCAGATGTCACTTTGATTGAGTTCCGTGCCTGTTGCACTTGGTTATTCAATACAGGGTCCGGTAATGCTGGTTGTAGATGACGCTGGAGTTCTCATCAGATGATGTGCCATATGCGCTCGTTTGGGGCAGATCTGCCGAGTGAGCAGGCCAATGCAACAGTCGACACTCTGTGGAACATGTTGGGCTACGGCAGGATGAGCGTTATCCTGTTAGAAAACACCCCCTGCACTGCTGCTCATGAACGGCAGTACAACAGGTCGAATCACCAGACTCCGGTACAAATTTGCACGAGAGTGCTCTTGTTGTCATACGAAATCGCAGCTGAGACGGTAGTTCCAGGTGTAGGTCCAGTGTGACTGGCCCCCAGACAGGTTGGTTGGTTGCAGTTGCTCACCTGGCCTCCTCATAATCAACACACGACCATGAGTGCCTCAGAACCGACTTTCATCAGAAAATACAACCGGCCTCCACTCCGCCCTGCAATGGCTCTCCCTTGACACCACTGAAGTCGCAAACGACGTTGGTTTGGTGTTAGAGGAATGTACATCACAGGGCTCGGCGCTGTCCTTGAGGTAACCGATTTGCAACAGCTCGTTTTGTCACTGTGGTGCCAACTGCAGCTGGAACTGCTGCTGCAGGTGCAGTACGACACCCAACTGCTCTACGGCGAACGCGACGGTCTTCCCTCTCGGTAGAACCACGTCGCCGTCCGGAGCCCGATCCTCTTATGACCATCGCTACCAGCAATCATGTGCAGTGGCTACATTCCTGCAAAGTCTTTCTGCAATATCGCCGTAGGAACATCTGTGTTGCCGTAGCCCTAATGCACGACTTCGTCCAAACTCAATGACGTGTTGATAATGGCGTCTTCGTTTCGTCGTCTTACAAGAATTCTTGAGTAACATCAGTTCACTAAGTCCAATCCCAAAGGTAACTAATGCTCACGACTGTCATAGCGCGTATTTAAAGCAAATCTGATTTGCATCCTCATAGTGACATTACTAGCGCCACACTTACACCAATAACGTGAAATGTGAATAGACATCATCTTTTAGATGTAGAAACACGCCTACCAACTTTCGTTTATCTCGAAAACTCCTCCCTGATGATGGGATTTTTTTTTCGTCAGTGAGTATCAGGTAACCCCAAAGGCCTTGCCGCAATGGTAATACCGGTCCCGTCACATCACGGAAGTTAAGCGCTGTCGGGCTGGGCTAGCACTTGGATGGGTGACTATCCGGTCTGCCGAGCGCTGTTGGCAAGCCGGGTGCACCCAGCCCTTGTGAGGCAAACTGAGGAGCTACTTGACTGAGAAGTAGCGGCTCCGGTTCCGTAAACTGACATACGGCAGGGAGAGCGGTGTGCTGACCACATGCCCCTCCATATCCGCATCCAGTGACGCTTGTGGGCTGAGGATGACACGGCGGTCGGTCGGTACCGTTGGGCCTTCATGGCCTGTTCGGGAGGAGTTTGGTTTTAGTTTGGTTTATATCAAGTAAAGTACGATGCGTAAATAAGAACTAAAAGAAATAAAACCAGATGGAAACACGAACATATGCAACAAACCGAATGAAAGTAGCTGAAAAATATAGAACGTGGATACAAGAATGTTTAAAATTAAGATGGACATCGTAATGAACAGAAATGAAACCGGAAAATGGCCACTATTGCACAGTACTGAAGTGCTATAAGTTTATGACAACAATGCACCGAGGTTAGATGGTGCAGAGGCTCCCAACGTGGTCAAAAAGTCTGAATAACGGAAAACGGAGTGGCACATGATCTCTTCGTAAATAACCTGGAACTTTAAGAGAAATGCAGGCCCTCGTGCCCGATGGACTGGCGTTTCGCAGTGGAATCGACAGTGAAAAAAGAGAAAATCGATCTTTGACCAGTTTTCAGCATCTTGCACGACATTTTGAACATGACAATGGTCGCTGCACGTTAGTTTTCACAGCTGCTCACCCTGATCCAAAAAGCTCACCGAACCAAGGCGGCAGACGAAATATTCCAGCAATGACAGGCTAATCCGGATGACATCCTCAGCTGCCTAATCACAATGGACGAGAGCTAGGTGTGTCTCCATGTCTCTGAGACAAAGGAGCGTAGCAAGCAGTGGTGTCACCGAAAAACATGAAGGACCGACCATCATCAATCTAGGTGATGCTGGTGTTTTTTATGTTTGTCATAGTGTGGTGCTACAAGATTACACTACGAAGGAGCAAACCGTCAAAGGAGCAGCTTCCGCAATCTCCTAACGAGGTTACAGCAGGATGACTAGATGAAGGTTCACGTGGAAGGTGTCCAAGGAGTTATTTTGCTCCACGACAACACCCCAACTCACTCTGCTCAGGACACACACATGCTGCTTCTTTGGGGTATCAAAATTTTCCTCTTTTCCCCATTATGTTGACCTGGTAAGTAAACTGTTTAGGTTTTTATGTTGGTAACGCCAAGTAGCGCTCTGTATGAAAATCACTGACTGTGCTGTGTGCACTCTGTGACTGTTTGGCATTGTTGGAATATTCGCGATTGTAGTGTTGGGCAGCTGGATGTGAACAGCACGTAGCATTGGGCAGTTGGAGGTGAGCCGCCAGCAGTGGTGGATGTGGAGAGAGAGATGCCAGAATTATATATATATATATATATATATATATATATATATATATATATATATATATAGTTAGCAAATGAAAGATTTTGATAGAGAATAAACGATGTATTTACCTTAATAGTGTTCAAAAGTCATTATATATATATATATATATATATATATATATATGGTGCTACAAAAATGTACTGCCAAACTTTCAGGAAACATTCCTCACACACAAATAAAGAAAAGATGTTACGTGGACATGTGTCCGGAAACGCTTAATTTCCATATCAGAGCTCATTTTAGTTTCGTCAGTATGTACTGTACTTCCTCGATTCACCGCCAGTTGGCCCAATTGAAGGAAGGTAATGTTGACTTCGGTGCTTGTATTGACATGCGACTCATTGCTCTACAGTACTAGCATCAAGCACATCAGTACGTAGCATCAACAGTTTAGTGTTAATCACGAACGTGGTTTTGTAGTCAGTGCAATGTTTACAAATGCGGAGTTGGCAGATGCCCATTTGATGTATGGATTAGCACGAGGCAATAGCCATGGCGCGGTACGTTTGTATCGAGACAGATTTCCAGAACGAAGGCGTCCCTACAGGAAGACGTCCGAAGCAATTGATCGGCGTCTTAGAGAGCACGGAACATTCCAGCCCATGACTCGCGACTGGGAAAGACCTAGAACGACGAGGACACCTGCAATGGACGAGGCAATTCTTTGTGCAGTTGACGATAACCCTAATGTCAGCGTCAGAGAAGTTGCTGCTGTACAAGGTAACGTTGACCACGTCACAGTATGGAGAGTGCTACGGGAGAACCAGTTGTTTCCGTACCATGTACAGCGTGTGCAGGCACTATCAGCAGCTGATTGGCCTCTACGGGTACACTTCTGCGAATGGTTCATCCAACGATGTGTCAATCATCATTTCAGTGCAAATGTTCTCTTTACGGATGAGGCTTCATTCCAACGTGATCAAATTGTAAATTTTCACAATCAACATATGTGGGCTGACGAGAATCCGCACGCAATTGTGCAATCGCGTCATCAACACAGATTTTCTGTGAACGTTTTGGCAGGCATTGTTGGTGATGTCTTGATTGGGCCCCATGTTCTTCCACCTACGCTCAATGGAGCGCGTTATCATGATTTCATACGGGATACACTACCTGTGCTGTTAGAACATGTGCCTTTACAAGTACGACGCAACATGTGGTTCATGCACGATGGAGCTCCTGCACATTTCAGTCGAAGTGTTCGTACGCTTCTCAACAAGAGATTCGGTGACCGATGGATTGGTAGAGGCGGACCAATTCCATAGCCTCCACGCTCTCCTGACCTCAACCCTCTTGTCTTTCATTTATGGGGGCATTTGAAAGCTCTTGTCTCCGCAACCCCGGTACCAAATGCAGAGACTCTTCGTGCTCGTATTGTGGACGGCTGTGATACAATACGCCATTCTCCAGGGCTGCATCAGCGCATCAAGGATTCCATGCGACGGAGGGTGGATGCATGTATCCTCGCTAACGGAGATCATTTTGAACAATTCCTGTAACAAAGTGTTTGAAGTCGCGCTGGTACGTTCTGTTGCTGTGTGTTTCCATTCCATGATTAATGTGATTTGAAGAGAAGTAATAAAATGAGCTGTAACATGGAAAGTAAGCGTTTCCGGACACATGGCCACATAACATAGTTTCTTTCTTTGTGTGTGAGGAATGTTTCCTGAAAGTTTGGCCGTACCTTTTTGTAACACCCTGTATATACAGGGTGAGTCACCTAACGTTACCGCTGGATATATTTCGTAAACAACATCAAATACTGGCGAACCGATTCCACAGACCGAACGCGAGGGGAGGGTCTAGTGTAATTGTTTAATACAAACCATACAAAAATGCATGGAAGTATCTTTTTTAACACAAACCTATGTTTTTTTAAAAATGGAACCACGTTAGTTTTGTTAGCACATCTGAACATATAAACAAATACGTAATTAGTGCCGTTTGTTGCATTGTAAAATGTTAATTACATCCGGAGATATTGTAACCTAAAGTTAACGCTTGAAACCTCCGACGTTCAGTTGCGTGTTGTAACAAACACGGGCCACGGTCGGCGAGCAGCATCTGCAGGGACATGTTTACGATGACGACCGTGTTTACGAGTGTGGCTGTAGTGCACTGTTGTGGTTTGGTCGAGCTGTCGCAGTGCCCGCATGTAGCGCTTGCTGCTATTGTTATTCTGCATTCGTCTCCGCACGCAGACCAACTATAGTACACCGTGTTACCAGACGTCTGTGATAGCGTAGTGTTGTAGGAACTGTGACCATGGTGTATTCGAACTCTGAAAAGGCGGAGATGATACTCATCTATGGCGAGTGTCGACGAAATGCAGCTGAAGCCTGCAGGGTGTATGCAGAATGGTACCCGGACAGAGAGCATCCAACATGCCGCACATTGCAAAACATCTACCTCCAACTGTATGCAACAGGGTCCGTAACAGGCCCGTCACAGGAGAAGTGGGTGCAGTTGGTGTGTTAGCTGCTGTTGCCATGAACCCACACATGAGTACACGGGACATTGCGAGAGCCGGTGGACTGAGTCAAAGTAGTGTCATGCGCATGCTGCATCGTCACCGCTTTCACCCGTTTCATGTGTCGCTACATCAGCAATTACATGGTGATGACTTTAATCATCGAGTGCAATTCTGTCAATGGGCATTAACAGAGAATGCGTTGCAGTTCTACCTGTTTACCGATGAAGCGGGTTTCACAAACCACGGGGCAGTGAATCTACGGAACATGCATTACTGGTCCGTGGACAATCCTCGCTGGCTCAGACAGGTAGAGCGACAGCGACCGTGGACTGTAAATGTATGGTGCGGAATCATTGGCGACCACCTCATTGGTCCTCACTTAATTGCAGGGGCCCAAACAGCTGCAACATACATCGCGTTTCTACAGAATGATCTGCCAACGTTGCTCGAAAATGTCCCACTGGAAACGCGTCGACGTATGTGGTGTCAGCATGGTGGTGCTCCTGCACATTCCGCAATTAACACTAGGCTGACCCTTGACAGGATGTTCGACGGGCGTTTCATAGGACTTGGAGGACGCATAAATTGGTCAGCCCGTTCTCCTGATCTTACACCTCTGGACTTCTTTCTGTGGGGTACGTTAAAGGAGAATGTGTACCGTGATGTGCCTACAACCCCAGAGGATATGAAACAACATACTGTGGCAGCCTGCGGCGACATTACACCAGATGTACTGCGGCGTGTACGACATTCATTACGCCAGAGATTGCAATTGTGTGCAGCAAATGATGGCCACCACATTGAACGTCTATTGGCCTGACATGTCGGGACACACACTATTCCACTCCGTAATTGAAAACGGAAACCACGTGTGTACGTGTACCTCACCCCTCATGGTAATGTACATGTGCGTTAGTGAAAAAGACCAATAAAAAGGTGTTAGCATGTGGACGTAATGTGCTGTTCCAGTCTCTTCTGTACCTAAGGTCCATCACCGTTCCCTTTGGATCCCTACGTAATTCGGTGCTCTCCGATACACACGATCGAACAGCGGAGGAGTGGTACTCAAGCGTCAACTTTAGATTACAATATCTCCGGATGTAATTAACATTTTACAATGCAACAAACGGCACTGATTAGGTATTTGTTTTAACCAGTTACACTAGCCCCTCTCCTCACGTTCGGTCTGTGGAATCGATTCGTCAGTATTTGATGTGGTTTACGAAATACATCCAGCGGTAATGTTAGGTGACTCATCCTGTATATATATATATATATATATATATATATATATATATATATATATATATATATATATATATATATAAGAGAATAAACAATGTATTTACCTTAATAGTGTTCAAAAGTCATATATATTATGACTTTTGAACACTATTAAGGTAAATACATAGTTTGTTCTCTATCAAAATCTTTCATTTGCCAACTATGCATATCAGTAGTTAGTGCCTTCAGTAGTTAGAATCTTTTATATGGCTGGCAGTATTTGCGCTCGCTGTAGTGCAGTAGCTCGAGTAACGAAAATTTTTGTGAGGTAAGTGATTCATGAAAGGTATAGGTTATTGTTAGTCAGGGCCATTCTTTTGTGGGGATTACTGAAAGTCAGATTGCGTTGTGCTAAAAATATTGTGTGTCAGTTTAGTAACGATCAGAATAAGTAAAGAGAGGAATGTCTCAGTACGTTCAGTTTTGCTCAGCTGTTTGAAAAACGAATAACGTAAGAGGTTTACCAGCACAGTCATACATAATTTTCCAGAATGAGATTTTCACTCTGCAGCGGAGTGTGCGCTGATATGAAACTTCCTGTGTGCCAGATCGAGACACGAACACGGGACCTTTGCCTTTCGCGGGCAAGTGCTCTATCAACTGAGCTACCCAAGCGCGACTCACGCCCCTTCCTCACAGCTTTACTTCTGCCAGTACCTCGTCTCTTACTGGCAGAAGTAAAGCTGTGAGGACGGGGCGTGAGTCGTACTTGGGTAGCTCAGTTGGTAGAGCACTTGCCCGCAAAGGCAAAGGTCCCGTGTTCGAGTCTCGGTCCGGCACACAGTTTTGATCTGCCAGGAAGTTTCTTCCTCTTTCCTAGGATGAAGAAACCATTGCGTCAGAGGCATTTTCAGAACGACGACGAGGTGAATTTCGAGATGGGTCGTTTGACGAACGTCCAAAAGACCCATACTTCTATAATGAAGATCTCCCCCCAAATCACCCAGCGTTGGGAAGAACGTGTCACGTGGGTGGGATCGTACACCGCCGGAAAAAGAAACTGAGGTGACAGGTAGTTCATCATTGTAGGAGTAAATGATAAGAAATTCAGATCAAATGGAACACATATCACAGCAAAGTGAGCCCAAACAGTCGCATCAATGCACAGTGTAGCCCCACTCTAGAAGCAATGCAGACATATTTTCTCACATGCAAGCGATCTTAAGGTGCCGAATGGCGTCGTGCGATAGATTATCTCAAATGTCTTGCGTCATTTGTTGCAGTTCGGCAATGGTTCTTGCATGCCCTGAAGAACGAGTACGTTCGCGCTTCATCGTATCCCATACGTGTTCAGTTGGTGAAAGGCACGACGTTGCTGGTCAGGGCAATTGTACACCACGAAGAGCACGATGCGTCGCAGCAGCCGAATGTGGACGAGCATTGTCCTGCTGGAAAAGCGCATCACCTTCCTGTCGAAGAAGTGGAAGCAGCACAGGGATGGAAAAATGTAGCGCGTACTGGTTACTTACCTTGCAGAAACCCAAATGTGACCGGAAGTTGTAACTGAATGCCCAACACACTATGAAGCCTAGGATGGAATCTGTGTGTCCTGGGCAGTGCACTATGGAACAGGCAACTCACCGGTCGACACCGTACACATGTACCTCCGTCAATCGCATACAGACAGGACTACTCTCATCACTGAAGACAACAGAGGCCATTCAACTCTTTCTCCACACCTCAGTTGGGACGCGCATTTGCATGTTAGCGTTACACAGGAAGCAGCAGGGCCACAATATCAAACATTCACAGCTTGTGTGAAACAATTTTATTTACCTTATACAATTTAATAAAACAAGACAGCTGGGAGTTTAACAACCTCACCACAATTTTCTCAAACCCCTATGAACATTTACTTAACCAATGTATAAAGTTGCTCCTGGCACAAACATTTAATAAAACCAAAACTTGCCAAACTCAAAACCGGCAAGGTTAGGCTATACAGTGACTTCCCTTTGTAATAACATTACATACCAAAGGAATAACGTAAATAAATATTACAAAACCGAAGGAAGAAAAAGATAACTTCTGAAATCTTAACGCTCCCTACTGAAGGCAGGAGGTGCCCAAACTTCTGACTAAAGAATAATCAAGTAGGTGCCAGTATAGATAAACGCAAATTAAAATAACAATCAATAAAAACCCCTTGGCATTTAAAGATTGCTTGGTAACATACACACATAAAACCTTGCTTTATGAAAATTTAAACCTTTACAACTCACACACAAGGTACGAATAACAACAACATCCTGAATGATAAAAAAAGGAAAGTTAACCAAGCTGAGCCTTAATAAATCTGATCAGCACTAATGGCAGAGTGCCACTCAGCATTACAAAATCGAAGTCATACTTCAAGCACAAAGCACATTCGCCAGAGTGGCGGAGGAATAGAGTACCAAGCCCAACGACCTGACGGAGCCAGAAACAAAGAGTGAAGCAATACTCAAAGACGTGAACAAGGAAGAAGGCCTCCACATGGAGCCGATCAAACGAAAAACAGTCCTGCTGGCAACGGCCAAGTCTTCAAGCCCCGATGCCACGCCCCACCGTACCAGAAAAATGCACTGTGCTCCACTTACCTAAAAAAAAAAATCAACTACAACAGCACACTTGAATTTTCACAGTCATACTACACAAGGCATAAAACCATAACATTTAAAACAGGAAAGCTAGTCTAAAACAAGGTTTTTAAGCCAGCAACTTCTGCATGCTTGCTCACGGGGGCCCTATGCGATATTAGGCAGGTGTACCGGTTTCTTTGGCTCTTCAGTTTGTATTCCTCTAAGGAATTCAGCTATACCTGCAGTGGTATATCAGCTACTGTTTTCGTAGGAGGGAGAAGGGGGGATTGGAGGGGGGGGGGGCAAGCAACCTAATCACTGATTTCGTCGAATGTGAACTAGACATACCTCTTTCAGTAAAGCCGTTATACATGCGCGTATACCTACGGTTGCGAATACGTGTTAAGAAGTGAGTTCCATGTTGTTCTACAAAGAGAAGTAATTAATTAATATTAAAAGTCTTAAATATGGGTTCATTTTAAAGTTCTCGCTTCTTGGAAAAATTGTTCTTCTAGTTTTGAAGAATAGATCATATACCTGGGACTACATTAGTTCTACTTAGATCTGAGACCATATACGAACAAGAGTTCATATTTACCGTAGGCAGCAATATCCGTTGGACATAGATAAGCCTCTAAATATTATGATTATTATTAATATGTTACAAAAACTGTGTACCGCATGTTAATGAAAAAAAATATAATCTATGAAAAAGACCGTCATTTTTTTACACTCCGAAAATTTTACTTATAATTTCCGAATTTAGTTTTCCTTTGCACAGTCCGGCAAACTAATGCTTTCATGACATCCATAAAATTGGGTTTCTCACAACTATCTTGACGAACATAATAATATTAAGTCGATTGGCGAGTCTCGACTGTGTCAGTGTTGTGAGTTTCAAGTTGTCGCAAGGTACAGAACCACCTTCCAGAGCGTGCTGACTACAATGGAACTGTCATCACCAGAGTGACCAGGCAAATAACTTTCACAAACAGTTCTTTACCTCTACCACGTTCAACAATAAGTTCCTTCCAATAGACGATACATCACATGCTTGTACATCAGACGTAAATGTTCGTAGCATTTAGAGCTATGTACAGAGCCTGTTAGTATTAAAGTCTGTGTGTTTACTCCAGTATCTTTTCCGAACGTCGTATAGACCGACGATTTGCTTAGAATGGCGTAACAAGTATGCCTTCAAGGTCGGACAGTTGGTTTGGATCCTATGGTTAAATCTTCGAGATTTGAATTTAAAACCTCTTCTTGAATCTTCGTTCATGAGGTAATTTCTCCAAGAACAGACAATGTCTATGTGTTTGAATCTCGCTGGTATTTTTATTGCATTGAGCTATTTAGGTCTTTCAGATATACGTACTGCAGGTAATGTTAGGCTTTCTGTTACAATATACCAAATGCTTTAATCCCTGTTCCACCTTATTTTAGCACTGGACAAGTGTCAGTGAGCCCTGAGCCCGGCAGGCTAGTGCACCATGGATACAAACCCGTTGCATACCTGTGTTGTTCATTAACACACGTTTAAGCGTAGTAAAGAACCAAAATATCCTTTCTTCTTGCACTTTCTATTTCAAATAAAAGAGTGTATCATCTTCAGCACTCAAGAACTGACGTTTTGTGTTTTATATGGAGCCGTCCAAGCGAAGGGATTCCAAAATAGCAGACACAGATGAAAACAACGAGCATATGCAATGCATGGTGTTGGACTATTGGAAGCTAGATGGTGTATGGAATACTGATGCTATAGCCCCACCAGAAGAAAGAATACGTTGCGTTTTACGTGAAGAACAAATTAAGAGAAAATTTTAGGTAATACTGTCGAACACTAAACACGAAACGAATTTCTCAACATTGTTTAGCCCATTTTGCAAAAGAATAGATTTGATTTTGATGCCAGGATCTACATGGCAATGAAAATAGAGGGTGGCACATCTTTAAAGAAGGCGGAGTCGATTCCATTTCACCGAGAGAGATAGCATCATGGTTAAGACATTGCACTCTCGTCCGAGAGGACTGGGCTTCAGCCCTGTCCAGCTATCCAGATTTAGGTTTCCCGAGGTTTATCTAAAATACTGAAGGCAAATACCCGGTGGTTCCTTTGAGGAGGGGGCGACCAATTGCCATTCTTGTCCTTCCTAGTCTGAGGTCTGAATTCTCGCTGCGCTTCTGAGGACCTCGTAGTCGACGAGACCTAAAACTCAAATTTTTCTTCCTTCTTTTTTTTTGATTTCATCTGCCAGAAAAGTCCAGACAAGCGTTTTTTAACTGCAAAATGGATTCTATACAGCTTGTTAACTTACAAAGATAAGGAATAATTTGGGAATAATGCAGTGCGCAAATATTATGGATCAATTGGGCAAAAGGTACGCTAGAAGTATGCTGTCTCGATTGCAAAAGACAAGAATCCAGTTTTTTCAGAACTATGAAAGTTCTTTGCAGTGAGTAACTGAGGGATCAATGGTACGAAGTACTGGAGTATCCCACCTGTTCAGCATTTGTCTTTCAGCTGTTCCCATATCTAATTGTTTTCAGTGTAAAGAAGAGGTTGTGCAAGCCCTATGGGTATCGTGTGCGTCTTCCAGAATTACACTTCACTGAGGGAATTTACTGCGAAAGTGTTGGATGTAGTGCATTGACCTGTTGTTGTAGGATCAGTCCGAACATCGGCTTGATGCAAATTTTCACACTAGTCTGTCTTGTGTTAGTCTTCATACGTGAGTAAATACTGGACCCTGCATCCATTTGAAACTGCTTATAGTATTCAGACCTTGGTTTCCCTGTACGATTTTTACCTCCCCCTCTCCTACGCCCCCCCCCCACTATGAAATTAATTATTCCTTAATAAATCGCGATATGTTTTGTTAACCTATCCGTTCTTTTAGTTAAGTTGTACCGGAAAACTCTTTTCTCGTCGATTCATTTCAATGGTTTCGATTAGTATCCGTGGTCTGGTCGCGGCAGCGATGGTGTTGGTGATGGTTGGGGGAACTCATGTGTGATTCACGGTCAATAGCGAAATAGTTCTGAGATATCACAACTGGCTTCGGATACACTTCGTACTAGTCAGTATCCGTTACGTGTTCTGTCTTTTTCCAAACTGATACTAAACTGGTAACGATTCATACCAACTTACGACGATGTGGCAACCATTCGTCTCTCCTATGATTCGGAATCGGCAAAAGCCTGTTATCACGGATCGATAAAAAACGTAACGTACACAGTTTTGTTCACGTAATGATACCAAACTGGTTAGTCTGTCTATATGGCGGGGCAGGGTGAGATTGTGACTGGTGGAGATTTTGTTTCTGGATGGCGCGGGAGGTGGTTGTTACCCTCCCCTGGCCCTCATTTGTAGGTATGCCCTTGTAAAGTAGTTTATCCATCAAATCGTCAGCACTTTTAAAAATTATTGCTGCCTTTTGGACATCAGGAATATAGCCAGCCACAGATTGGTGAACCGTTGAATTCCAACAATTAGATTAAACTGAAATTAAATCATTGATCTAAGAAAATTAAAATTATTTCATTAATACGAAAGCAGGGTTGTTCACGCGAATTATGCCTATTCATCATGTGATTCTTAAAATCGTTTTTCCAATATTCTGCTTTGTCTTTCTGCTGTAAGACTGTGTAGGAGTTTATACGCTTTTATGTCTTCTAACGTAAAAGAATATGAATGTTTGTTGGTGAAGAACTGCCAGAGGAAATCAGACGCTGCATTAGTTTCGCAGTTTCTTGATGTCTTCCGTCGCAGCTGAAGAAAATGTGGTTAATATCTTCCTCACTGCCGTATTCACTTGAAGAAGATGTGATCGCATTGAGACGGTAGAGATATTGCCCGAATCTCCCGTGATTGAAACGAGTTCGTAGCATCGTCACTATAAGATTTCTGCTATATCTTGGTAACAAGGTCGTCATGGGAGAATAGGTATCACTGCAGCATAGCGTCATCCTTTAATGTAGTATGACCGACGGCAGTCTTTGTTCCTTCGCGACCCGATTCTACTCTAATGATTCCCAACCTGGGTGTAATTACCCACTGAAACTGAAATACGGCCAAACAGGCCTTGGAAGGCCCAGCGGTACCGACCGGCCGCCGTGTCATCCTCAGACCAGGCGTCTCTGGATTCCGATACGTAGGGACATGAGGTCAGTACACCGCTCTCCCGGCCATATGTCAGTTTATGATGCCGGAGCCGCTACTTCTCAATCAAGTAGTTCCTCAGTTTGCCACACAAGGGCTGAGTGCACCCCGCTTGCCAACAGCGCTCGGCGGCAGATCGGATGGTCATCCATGAAAGCGCTAGTCCAGCCCGACGGCGCTTAACTTCGGTGGTCTGACGGGAACCGGTGTTACCACTGCAGCAAAGCTGTTGGCGTAATTACCCGCTAACGGGTAAAATTAAATTTTCTGAGGGGTAAAAACAAATGGGTTCAGTTGTGTTTTGATTACGAATGTAAATTATTTTTAAAAGGTCATTTGTGCTATCATTATATATTATTACTAATTACGTAAGCCAACAATTATTATATTTTCTTCAAATAGTAGCGTTAGCACGTGACACAGTGTGGTGGACGTTACAGCTTGTGAATCGACTGTATGAATGTCATCTTCTTCATAGTCATCTCATTACACACATACTTTGTGCTTTGTACGATGCCTCCATAACAGTAAAATTGAGACATGTACGTCACTTATACTTAAATATCTCATGAAAATGACTCCTCTGAGTTCTAGATAGTTCTTGCAATAGAACATAAATTGCTTCATTATTCGCTTTGGAACGATAAATGAACTAATTGACAATTCAGCACAACAGTAACCATGGAACTGCTACTACACTGCTAAGGAGTCTACACAATATTATTATTAGTGGCAGTGGTCAGTTACAAAGGAGTGGCAGCCTGGAGTCTTCAAATTTCTGGCATTTCAGAACTAAGGAGTCTAGAAGTCATGCGATTTATAATCAGAATTTAAAGTTGGTTGTTTATAAATGGTGGTTCAGGGTGTGGGTGCAGCAAGTGTCACTAGGGAGAAAAATGGTGCACAGGAAGCATTTTTTGTAGCAAGTGTTCATGCTCAACGTGGGTAGTGAGCTTTCCTTTCTGAGGAGAAGTTGCAGGTAGCACTGATGATGCACTGATAGCTGCTTCATGATTCTATAAAATAAAAGTTGTTAGAGATAAGTAGTATCAGTTTTGTTCCTGACTGATTAGTTCGTAGATTAATAAAACTCCTACAAAAATTAGATATCAACTATCTTTCATCATTTTAAAAATTAAAGTGTTCAAAGAAAATTCTTTTTCCTTGTAAAGTTTAGTTTGGCACCAATGTTGTTGATGATGAGAAAGTTAGGGAACCACTGTTCAGGTTTTTATGGTATGTAGGAAATTGGTATACGGCACTTCATCATGTTTCACTGAACAAGTGTACACAACTTTCTTGGAGGGGATATCTACACTACTGCCCATTAAAATTGCTACACCAAGAAGAAATGCAAATGACAAACGGGTATTCATTTGGACAAATATATTATACTGGAACTGGCAAGTGATTACATTTTAACGCAATTTGGGTCCATAGATCCTGAGAAATCAGTACCCAGAACAACCACCTCTGGCCGTAATAACGGCCTTGCTACGCCTGGGCATTGAGTCACACAGAGCTTGGATGGCGTGTACAGGTACAGATGCCCAAGCAGCTTCAACACGATACCACAGTTCATCAAGAGTAATGACTGGCGTATTGTGACGAACCAGTTGCTCGGCCACCATAGACCAGACGTTATCAACTGGTGAGAGGTCTGGAGAATGTGCTGGCCGGGGCCTCAGTCGAACATTTTCTGTATCCAGAAAGGCCCGTACAGGATCTGCAACATGCGGTCGTATATTATCCTGCTGAAATGTAGGGTTTCGCACGGATCGAATGAAGGGTAGAGCCACGGATCGTAACACATCTGAAATGTTGAAAGTGCCGTCAATGCGAACAAGAGGTGACCGAGACGGGTAACCAATGGCACCCCATACCATCACGCCGGGTGATACGCCAGTATGGCGATGACGAATACACGCTTCCAATGTGCGTTCACTGCGATGTCGCCAAACACGGATGCGACCATCATGATGCTGTAAACAGAACCTGGATTCATCCGAAAAACGAAAAACGACGTTTTGCCATTCGTGCACCCAGGTTCGTCGTTGAGGCGCTCCTGTCTGTGATGCAGCGTCAAGGGTAACCGCAGCCATGGTCTCCGAGCTGATAGTCCATGCTGCTGCAAACGTCGTCGACATGTTCGTGCAGATGGTTGTTGTCTTGCAAACTTCCCTATCTGTTGACTCAGGGATCGAGACGTGGCTGCACGATCCGTTACAGCCATGCGGATAAGATGCCTGTGTTCTCGATTGCTATTGACACGAGGCCGTTGGGATCCAGCACGGCGTTCCGTATTACCTTCCTGAACCCACCGATTCCATATTCCGCTAACAGTCATTGTATCTCGACCAACGTTAGCAGCAATGTCGCGATACGATAAACCGCAATCGCGATAGGCTACAATCCGACCTTTATCAAAGTCGGAAACATGATGGTACGCATTTCTCCTCCTTACACGAGACATCAGGACAACGTGTCACCAGGAAACGCCGGTCAACTGCTGTTTGTGTATGAGAAATCAGTTCGAAACTTTCCTCGTGTCAGCACGTTGTAGGTGTCGTCACCGGCGGCAACATTGTGTGAATGCTCTGAAAAGCTAATCATTTGCATATCGCAGCATCTTCTTCCTGCCGGTTAAATTTCGTGTCTGTAGTACGTCATCTTCGTGGTGGAGCAGTTTTAAATTACCAGTAGTGTACTTTATGTCCCTGGAGTCCGCAGCGCGTCTTCACCCAAAATGTGATAGTAGTCTTATTTAGACGCGAAAGCTCCTGAACTACTTTTACCATACGGTATACTAGACAATTTTTGATGTCGTAGCATTTTAACAGGATCAGTGCTGTGCCTGAATCTGATAAAATAATGATTGTTTCCTCACGAACGTCTTTGGCATGTTTGAGTCGCTCTAAAATCACTATAAGGTCTGCAGTGAATATGAACCTGCAGGACCAGAAACGAGGGGAAGTTATTCTACGAGTATTGTTGCAACCGAAAAACGCTGTCGGTGGGTGGTAGGCCCTGAACTGTTCACAATGTAGCGATTGCGTGCACTTGAGTCAAGGTCGCGTAGTGTGGAAACTGGAACGTAAGGGCTATACGCCATTGACGTACCTTTCTTGAAAATCTGAGTAAGAGTAAAGGACAGTAAGAGAGGCGTAGGGAGGCAGGCGGGTACTGCAAGCCCGAGGCCCGGGACGCCACGGTGCGGCCGTAGCGTCGGTTCGCGTTGCGTTGCGTCGTGTTGCGTGACGCGCCGACAGCGGCTGCTGGGCCGGAGCTATTTCCCGCCGCCAATCGGCTGGCCACACGTGTCCGAGCCCGAAATAGCGCCCTCTGAATGGCGGAATACCGCCCGGCACGCCGAATTAGAAGCGCCGCTGCGTTGCGCAAGTCGGCACCGCTACCACGTGCTGACGAGCCGGCCGGCGGTTCTTCGCTGACGGTCCCTACAGTGCGACCAAACTTATTTGTTTGTTGACACGCCACACTTGGAACTCGGTCCTCCAATCAGCTCTTCCCGCCGTCCGTTCACTTCCATTCCACTCGTAATGGATTGTATTAGATCTAATGACACAACTTATAGTACAAAAATTGGCATATTGTCAACGGAGAATGAATATACTTTTGTTGTCTTCCGACAATAGTGAAGTTACGGATTTCGACCAGCCAGTGGTCGTTATATTGTGTATACATAAAAAAGAGAAGACAACAAGAATGATAGAATGATAGAATATAGAACCTATAAAATCGGCCAAGTTGCAATGTATATCAGAATAAACCAAGAAAAATATTATAGCCGCGCGGGATTAGCCAAGCGGTCATGAGCGCTGCAGTCATGGACTGTGCGGCTGGTCCCGGCGGAGGTTCGAGTCCTCCCTCGGGCATGGGTGTGTGTGTTTGTCCATAGGATAATTTAGGTTAAGTAGTGTGTAAGCTCAGGGACTGATGACCTTAGCAGTTCAGTCCAATAAGATTTTACACACGAAAATATTATACCTAAGTACGCAAGTTGCAAGCGGTGATGAAAGATTTCTGTTGTGTTGTCAACCCAAGTAAGTAGACGGCGGGATTTATAGGTGGAGTGCAAACCTCTCTTCATCTATTCATACAAGTCTACATGAGTGCAGGGAATAACCACCTCGGCAGACTTCGTAGTTACATTCACGAGAGTGACATTGATACTAGTAATCTCTACTTGCTGTTCAGTATATTTATGTTGACAATGCAACTAAAACCTTAAGTCACCGCTTGCAGCGTGAGCATTACGTAACAATTTTTTTCTTCAAAAACGCCACGATTCAACGCCAATAGCTGCGATTAAAAATTTCTTTATTCTGCAACCATCTTCGGTCCATAGACCATCATAAGCTATCATACAAGGCGATATAAGATCTGTGGCGTCAAATAAATAAAATCCATAATCCGTCATTGTTATCAAATACTATGAGGGGCACTCTAAAAGAAATGCACACAATTTTTTAAAAAAAATCTATCTTTTATTCTACATATTTGAAAGTTTTACAGTGTGTAGATACATTCTTTAGGAACAATATTTTCATTTCTCCACATTATTTCCATCCCTCTCAACCGCCTTACGCCATCTTGGAACCAGCGCCTGTGTACCCGCGCGGCAAAATTCTGGACCAACCTGTTGGAGCCACTGTTTGGCAGCGTGAACAAGGGCATCATCTTCAAACCTTGATCCACGAAGAGAGCCTTTCAGTTTCCCAAAGAGATGATAATCACATGGAGCCAGGTCAGGACTGTAAGGCAGGTGTTTCAGTGTTGTCCATCCGAGTTTTGTGATGGCTTCCATGGTTTTCTGACTGACATGTGGCCGTGAATTGTCGTGCAGCACCAAAACATCCTGCTTTTGCCGACGTGGTCAACACGACTCAGTCGAGCTTGAAGTTTCTTCAGTGTCGTCACATATGCATCAGAATTTATGGTGAAACACAGTTTTAATCTGCCAGGAAGTTTCATATCAGCGCACACTCCGCTGCAGAGTGAAAATCTCATTCTAGACTTTATGGTGGTTCCACTTGGCATGACGTCCACAAGCAAGAGTCCTTCGGAATCGAGAAACACCGTAGCCATAACTTTTCCAGCAGAAGGTGTGGTTTTGATTTTTTTTTTCTTGGGTGAATTTGCATGTTGCCACTCCATTGATTGCCTCATCGTCTCTGGTGAAAAATGATGGAGCCATGTTTCATCACCTGTCACAATTCTTCCAAGAAATTCATCTCCACCTTCTCGTACTGTTCCAAAAGTTCGCTGCATACCGTTTTTCTTGTTTCTTTGTGAGCCACTGTCAACATCCCGGGAAACCACCTGGCACAAACCTTTTTTTAACGCCAACACTTTTAGTATTCTGCAAACACTTCCTTCTCCTATCCCAGCGTAGCGTGACAATTCGTTTACTGTGATGCGTCTGTCAACAGTCACCAATTCGTTAACTCTCTGCACATTGTTTGGAGTGTGTGCAGTACGAGGCCTGCCGCTGCGAGGACAATCCTCAATATTGCCGTGCCCGCTTTCATCACGTAACCTGCTTGCCCACCGACTAACTGTACTGCGATCGACAGTAGCATCTCCATACACCTTTTTCAACCTCTTGTGGATGTTTCCCACCGTCTCGTTTTCACAGCACAGGAATTCTATGATAGCACGTTGATTCTGACGAACGTCAAGTGTAGCGGCCATCTTGAAGACATGCTGTGACGGCGCCAGTCACGGGAACAGGTTGAACTAAGTTTGAAAACAAGGGGGAAGGATGTATCTACACACTGTAAAACTTTCACACATGCAAAATGCAAACTGTATTTTTACAAAAATAGTGTGCATTTCTTTTGGAGTGACCCTCGTAATATAAACCACACCATCAATAATGAAAATGTACCACATACTACTCTCCTTCATGTTTCACTAACAATCGGCTTACATAGTTCCGAGAGACAGTATGCCTCCTCCCGCAACGTTGCAGGCTGACTGTTAGTATAACAGGAAGTTTGTGAAGGTGCTGGAAGCTGTCAGCATTCTTGTGGAATAGCACTGAGCACGGTCGTCACGCGTTGTTGGATATCTACAACGTCTGCAAATGTTCGTGAACAACAGTGCTTACACTGTCTGTGCTTATCTCCAACTCTTCTGCTGTCATTCTCAAAGACAGTAGCCGATCATCCACAAGCACTCGTATCACTCGTGTAGTTCCAAAATGAAGTAACATATTAACATGAAGATATGCTTCGAATAAAGGAAAACCGATGCAGACTGATGGAATATTACGTGCAAGTATACAGTGTTGAAGCAGTGAGTAAAAAGTGCGTTCCTGACTGGCTTAAACGCTTTAGAGACGGAAAGCACTGTGACGAGAATGCCACTTATTTTATAAAGGCTTGTATGCTGCTGTAAGTATTTTATGATACCTGATAACAGTCTGTGCACCGAAGTTGGTTGTATAAAAAAAGAAATTTTTATCAGCAGCTCTTTATGCTAAGCTTTACATCGTATTTTTATGATTTGTAGGGCACTATCTTCTAAAAATATATATTAAAAATGAAGAAATTGCTCCAGCTGTATTTAAGGTGTCGATTTTATTTTGTCAACTAGTTTCAGCGTTGTAATGTCATTTTCAGGCCCTATAAAATATACCATACATACAACAACCAATGTGATATCAGTAATCTACGAGTTATTATATAAACAAAAAATATATTATAGACATATTACAGAATGGAAGAATTCAATAAAATTAATTACATTTTGCCCGTGTTCATTAAATGCAATCATTCTGGAAATTAACACTTTATGTGGTACCAATAAGTACAAATGAAATTATATATACATGATCGTTTCTATTGCGATCAATGTCAAGCATTAAATGAAATGGGAGTATGTATAAAAAAAAACTTAGGTGACAAGCCGTTACGCTTACGGATAATAAACAGTGCTAAAGAGAATATGCATTGCTAATCAGACATATATAGGGTAAGATCCACTATTAAAGAATAGTAAAGGGAGGGAAAGATAGAAAGTTATGTTTGTATAACACTGCATTGTCATCATACTAAAGTGACAGTGAAGCAAGTTACTGAAACAACGTCAATCACAGCGTCGCAAAACGAATAATAAGAAACTGGAAACTAGTATGGAACCTAGTTAATGAAAGGTAGTCTGTGGTGTAAAACAAATACTAATCAATCTAAAACTTACTCATTCGAATAAAAATGTAAATTAACATGCCGCTGAAAAACCTTACTTCAACGTCTTTGTCTCATCGACAGCAGTAACCCTGTCACGAGTTAAATTCTAGTATGCTTACATGGTCAATAGAACGATCAAGTTCATAGTAATTCTCCAATATTATTACTAACTACTATTATTACTAACTAATTAATCTTACAACTCGATCGCAGTTTAACAGCTGCAAGCACAGTAGTTTCGTAGTAAGAAAGCCTGACAAACGAAACGATTTAACTTATTTTATTTATTTACTCGATCGGCATTTACAAAGCGAAATATTAACATTAAAATGACACATTCAGCATTTCTTAATTACATAATACAAAATACAAAATTTTATACAATATGACTTATTTTTTAAGCCATTCAATGGCATGGTCCGTGAGGGTATGTATATCCTCCAGTTCACCATTAAAATCATGCACAATACACTCGATCAAGTGGGCCATTGATTGGTTGAGTCCATATTCGCACTGAGGGTCGTTCAGGAGGCCCCATGTTGTCATCATCTCGCTATATAAGGAGACAAGGTACTGGTGGAATTGAAGCTGTGAGGACAGGTCGTGAGTCGTGCTTGGGTAGCTCAGTTGGTAGAGCACTTGCCCGCGAAAGGCAAAGGTCCCGAGTTCGAGTCTCGGCCCGGCACACAGTTTTAATCTGCCAGGAAAGTTTCATCTTCCTGCATCTTCTGACACCCGTCCTCACGCGGTTCAGCGTAGTCCACACTCTTCTGGAAAGCTTAAAGCCCTCTATTGGTATGCTTGGGTCAGTAACTAGTTTTCTGTTCTTTACTGTGTTTCTACTCCACAAACTTTTCCATTCATTTTCAGAGTCGAAGGGAAACACCTCTTCGCCTGTTTCCCATAGTGGTGACCTTGATCTCTGGGGGGTTTTTGGTGTCAGGTCCTGGTTTGAGTTTGCCAGTATTTTGCTGTATTCTCTTGATAGTAACTGATTTCTTATGATTTCAGGTGCTATATTAGACAGTACGGGTAGCCAATCTATAGGAGTAGGTCTAAGTGCTTCCGATATTATTCTCATTGTTTCTCTGAGTTGGGGATCGGCTTTTGGTGTACTCACAATTCTGGCCTATAGAGGTGCACAGTACTCGGCCACGCCGTGTACCAGTGTTAAGGCTGAAGCTCTCAAGGTATTTGCATCATATCCCCAGGTGGTTCCGGAGAGTTTGACAAGAATGGAATTTCTAGATTTCGGTTTTTGTTTTGTATCCTCTAGATGGGCTCTGTACATTAGGGACTGGTCGAGCTTTACTCCAAGATACCGAGGATTATCTTCATGTTTACTGGTCTGGTTATTCATGCAGGTATTCAGCTTTCTCTTGGCTTCTCTGTTACTGAGATGCATGCTTACATTTACTGTCTTGTCTGGATTCGGTTGTAGATGCCATTTGGTGTAGTATAGGTGCAACAGGGTCTTCGTTCAATTTCGGTTCTATTTTTTCAAAAGATTTGCTTTGATAAGCTATTGCAATATGGAACGCTTGAATAAACTTACGGGACGTTGTTTCTGGGATATCCGCAGTTTACAAGTTAAACAATAAGGAACCAGCACCGAGCCCTGCGGGAGCTCGTTGTTTAAACTATAAATTTAATGCTTTTAACATTCACAAAATTGTGAAGTAAAATTTACACAAACGTCAGTTTTACAATTCGTATACGCACGCGTAAGCCTGTGGAAAAATATTAGCCTGGAAAATGAAGACCAAAAATGGAAAATAAATAATGTAGTCGCAATTTCTTATTCATTGGTAGGATGGCGTGCTATGAACTACAAACTAAGGAATCCTGACAGTCGGGGAGGGCGGGTGGGGGGAAGGGGGGGTGGCGAAGAGGAGGGCGAAGGGAGGTGGTTCATTTGGATGCCACTTTTGTACGTTTTTCTTGAATAACTCGAATAGCAAAAACGTATCACAATAACAAATTAATGTACAAAAAAGGACTATACACTTTTTTTCGGCAGAATCAACAGTTGGCAAGAAGAGAGCGAGAGAATACCGAAAATCTCACGGGCCGTACATGCGATGTAGCTTAGGTGGTGTTTGTAGGTCGGTTTGTGCAAGTTTCCCGACTTGATGGACCACAAGTGTCCTACATGAACTTGTTCATCTCGAGTTCCTCTAATCCACTATGATAATTTCTAAACAGCTGTCATTTAGAACCTGTGTAATGGTTCTTGTCTCCGCTTTTCTTTTTAAAAAAATTAATAGACGTACACTGACTGGTCGAAGCCAATAAATATATTCTGAAATGGTTTTGTGATTGTTGTCACAAGAAAATAAAATAAAATTTTATGTTCTCAAAGGATTTTCTTGGTCGACAACTCCAATGAATGCATCTTGATTTTTTTAAAGACTTGCTTCCATTATCAAGTGCAAACGTAGTAATTGCCTCTCTTGTGCCTCGTTATTTCTTAAAGCAGAAATAATCGTTTTTAACAAATCCATCATTTAAATTTTTAATGTTCTGTCTATTGTTCAGGTGAGTAACTTAGATGCATGAGACCTCAAGCTGAAATTCCGAAGGAATGTTACAACCCTTCTGCCTTTTTACGTCACGTGTTCCAAAGCTCTGTCGAATTCTAGTAGTGGATGCCCAGTCTCCTGTAAATATACAGTCTCTTTAGAGAATATAAAAACATAGGTATTAACATGAAGAGTTGAAGGTTTTGGCGTGTGGGCGAAATAACTAGATGGGCAGGTGCATTGTTCCTTATAAAACAAATCTTTGATGATACAAGACAAGCGAGTGCAATGCCCTGAACTTTTTTTTACAACTGGTCGTTGAGTTTAGCCAATGTGCACAACGAAAACATCGTCACTGTGAGAACAATAACTTGGTTGTACAACAGGTTATATCTGTTGTTTGCAGCTCCACTATCCATATAAAAGTAATAGGACAGAGATTGATGATACTGTAATCTATAAATCAAGATTGAAATTAAGAGTTGCTTAGGTTTGATCTTTGACAGGGTTCTCATTAAATTAAGAGGCAGCAAAGTTGTTTAAAACTCAAATGAAATTACAAAATGATGCTAACACTGAGTTGTATCTTCCTCGAGGACTGCTACCTAACTCTGTTGAGGAGGTCTGCATGTCCCATTACAACGTGAGAGCTACACTATGTGATCAGAAGAATCCAGACACGTGGCTGAAAACGACTAACAAGTCCGTGGCGCTCTCCATCAGTAATGCTGGAATTCAGTATGGTGTTGGTTTACCCTTAACCCTGATGACAGCTTCCACTCTCGCAGGCACACGTTCAATCAGGTGCTGGAAGGTTTCTTGGGGAGTGGCAGCCCATTCTTCACGGAGTGGTGCATTGAGGAGAGATATCGATGTCGATCGGTGGGGCCTGGCATGAAGTCGGCGTTCCAAAACATCCCAAAGGTGTTCTACAGGGGTAAGGTCAGGACTCTGAGCAGGACAGTCCATTACAGGGACGTTACTGTCGTGTAACCACTCCGCCACAGGCCGTGCATTACGAACAGTTGCTCGATCTCGTTGAAGGATGCAATCGCCATCCCCGAATTGCTGTTCAACAGTGGGAAGCAAGAAGGTGCTTAAAAGACCAATGCTGTGGTAGTGCCGCGCAAGACAACAAGGGGTGCAAGCCTCCTCCATGAAAATCACGACCACACCATAACACCAGCGCCTCCGAATTTTACTGTTGGCACTACACACGCTGGCAGATGACATTCACCGGGCATTCGCCATACCCACACCCTGCCATCGGATCGCCACGTTGTGTACCGTGATTCGTCACTATACATAGCGTTTTTTCACTGTTAATTCTTCCAATGTTTACCCTCCTTACACCAATCGAGGCGTCGTTTGGCATTTACCGGCGTGATGTGCGGCTTCTGAGCAGCAGCTCGACCATGAAATCCAAGTTTTGTCACCTCCCGGCTGTCATAGTACTTCCAGTGGATCCTGATGCAGTTTGGAATTCCTTTGTGATGGTCCGGCTAGATGTCTGCCTATTATACATTAGGACCCCCTTCAACTGTCGGCGGTCTCTGTCAGTCAACAGACGAGGTCGGCCTGTACGCTTTTGTGCTGTACATGTCCCTCCACGTTTTCACTTTACTATCACAACGGAAACAGTGGACCTAGGGTTATTTACGAGTGTGGAAGTCTCGTGTACAGACGTATGACACAAATGACACCCAATGACCTGACCTCGTTCGAAGTCCATGAGTTCCGCGGAGCGCCTCATTCTGCTCTCTCACGATGTGTAATGACTACTGAGGTCACTGGTATGGAGTACCTGGCAGTAGGTGGCAGCACAATGCACCTAATATGAAAAACGTATATTTTTGGGGGTTTCCGGATACCTTTGTTCACAAAGTGTATGCTGGCGGGAGCTTAAGCACCTGGCAGGGTCACTCAAGCCAGGCAAATCGAAGTGCTGGGACCGGACGAAGAGCAGTCCACAACGAGGCCCTTGAAAGCTTCAGATTAGACGGCCTCCGGGAGGCTTAGACAAGGGGCAGGAAGGGCTCTTAAACGCGGTGAAGTCAACCTTCCCAGGAGAAATAACCCAGAAGAAAAATTACACAGCCGCTGCCTTGCAGTTAGGTGATTGGCTTACCAAAGGCTAGATGAAGTAAACCTTGGTCAAAAATTACTGGCAAGCCATGAAGTCAAAATGTGGTAGCCCCATCAAATGTCTAGCCTGGCTACGGGGTGGCATCACGTACCGAGAACTTTAAATTTATTCATAATCTTCAAAGAAACGAGGCGGATGGATTAAATAGAAGACGACCCAGACAAGGAAAGGACAAATGATTTGGAATAGTGGAAAACTTCAACAGAACTGAAACAAAGAAACATTAACATTGCAACCATAACAGAAACGAAGAAAACCCTGAGAGGAACGACATATTTAGGGAGATACCTAATGATTACAGCGGTGTAGGAAGTGACGAAAGAGTATTAGCTGTATTAGTGGATAATAAATGGAAAGCTAAAATTAAACATTATACTTACATAAACGACAGAATCATAACATCGAGATTCAGAACAGATGGCGGGCATCTAAGAGTGATTGGGGTGTACGCTCCTAATGGCGGAAGAACTTACCTGAGGCCTTTTATGAAACCCTACATAGCGAAGTAGATAAATACAACAAAATAATATACGGAGATTTAAATGCGAGAACAGGAATTAATCCAGTCCTTTAACGGTGGGAACTTTTAGTGAACAACAGTAAGTGATAATGGAAATTCTCTTATACATTTTGTCTCAAAAAATGGATTGACAATTAGTCATTCTTTTTTAGGTAGAGAGACTTACGTAAGGATGCTTGGAGCGCGAGGGGACAGAGCTCAGTAATACATCATGTGATTGCCAACAGTAAAATACGCAAGTAAGTTCAGGTTGCTCGTGCCTTCAAAGGTAGTGACATTTACCCGAATCACTACCTAGTAGTAGTAAAAACAGCTCTGCTCGCAATATGGAAGAAGACAAAAAGAGTTGAGACAAGAAGGGAAGAAGGTTTTAAGGTCTACCTATAACAGGATGAGGGCATAAAACATCTATACAAAACAGACTGAATCTCTACCTAAACCAGAGAGACACAAGTGATAATTTAGAAACCGAATGGGGAAATGTAAAGCAATGTATTGAACAGGCCGCAAATGAGTCACCAGGAAAAAAGAATAAGAAAAGAATTAAGAAGAAATGTAGAGTTTGGAATGAAGATATCGCAAAAGCAGTTGAAAAGAAACGAGCGTGTCACGTATATTTACAGGAGAAAACAGAATCTGTAAACAATAATATAAAGAGGAAAGAAATAAAGTAGAAAGCATTGTCAGGAAAACAAGTGAAGAATCGTGGAATAACTTTGTGAGTAGAACTGAACACAACATCAATGGAATAACGGAATAATGACCAACCATGCTGTATAAGAAAACGTACCAAGAATCCAGCGGTTCGACAAGGGTGTAGCTTATCACCGACACTTTTTGATATAAAGGGTGGGGCTGTTAAAACTGTTACTGGAAATATCTGGGACACTTTAATCCGGATGAAAAAAAATGTTTTAATAAAAATTGTTCGTCTCCAAAGGGGACATCCAATGACACGAAACTCGACCTCCTCCCCTCTTCAATAGGAACCCCCCTCCCAGTTTTTATTGCGGATTCCGATTTTCTCCGGGAAAAAATACGTAACTTTTGTATGCAACAACTTTATCATTGCGTGATGAATGGCGCTGTAATCGACACAAATCAAAATGGATTAAAAACCGTAGAAAAGTGATAGGGGATTGTTCGATATGTTAACCATTGTGCCGCGAAAGACGGACAAGGAAACGGCGGAGCGAAACGGTAGTGGTTCACTTTGCTGCAAACATTCGAACAGCAAACATCTTTTCCTATGTGTGGAACGATGTTGACGATTGCAAAGAGGGTAGATGTCATTGCTTCGTACTTTCCGTCAAATAGCCATGTAGGACAAGTGAAACTGCATGCGAACCTGTTCCCTGAGAGGAAAGTTCCTTCTTCAACGACAGTTCTTTATTGCAACCAGGAGTGTTCAACCCTCACGAAGAATCCAACCACGCCCTGCGACGAACGAAAATGCCGCACTGGGTGTTTTAGCTGTAGCTGCTGCATATTGATTCGCGGATAATCGCACGAGGTACAGGAATTTCGCGGCGAAGTGTTCTGCACGTACTGCATGAACACAAATACAACCAATATGACCTGTCGTTGCATCCAGCCCTACATGCGGACGACTTCCAAAGCCGCTTGAACTTTTGCATTTGGATACAACAACAACTAGCAACCAATGACGATTTTCATTCCTAGGTACTTTTATCTGATCAAGCAATGTTTACGAATCGTGGTCACGTGAATCGACATAACATGCACTATTTGGCAGTGGAGAATCTCCACTGGTTAAAGCAGGTCGAGCTTCAACGCCCCCGGAAATCTGCACTGGTTAAAGCAGGTCGAGCTTCAACGCCTCTGGAGTGTCAATGTTTGGTGCAATGTGTTAGGATCTAATTGTTCCCTGTTTCATAGACGGTAATGTCAATAGTCGAATGTATGGCGAAGTTTTAGATAATATTTTGCCAATACAACGGAAGATGTTCAAATTGCTCTGAGCACTATGGGACTTAACACCTAAGGTCATCAGTTCCCTAGAACTTAGAGCTACTTAAACCCAACTAACCTAAGGACATCACACACACAGATGCCTGAGGTAGGATTCGAACCCGCGACCATAGCGGTCGTGCGGTTCCAGACTGAAGCTCCTAGAACCGCTCGGCCACTCCGGCCGGCAAACGGAAGATGTCCCAATTCAAACAAGACTTCATATGTGGTTTCATTATGATGGCCTTCCAGCGCTTTTTTCATGGATATCTCGTGAAGTTCTGAATCGCCACTATCCTGTTGATGGACTGGATGAGGACGTCCTGATGAGTGGCCGGAGCGTTCACCCAGTTTGACTCCTTCAGATATTTTCCTGTGGTGAATGCTAAAAGAAAAATGTTTCCTGGACGTACGAATAACCCCCGCAAATACGCGGCAGCGAATTGTCACTGAATGAGCAAACATGAATGAAGAGACATATAGAGACGTAGGACTGTCTTTCAGAAACAGGGTTGCAATGTGTACTGCACCAAACGGACACCATTTCGAAGATTTGCTTCAGTAAAACTTGAAGATTTGTGAGAGGCAAGGGGACTCACCTAAAACAAGCGCCCCGATGGTGAGAGGCAATGGGAATCACATTAACAAAGCACCCTGAAGGGAACAAAACACAACATTGTCCCTAGGTAGTGCTAAATGGAGCTGTTTCAACACTGATAAACAAACATATGATTTGTTACCCGGCTTTCCACTTTGTCGCCTTCTGTGAAAGTAATTACAACAAAAATATGGAACAATTCAAACAACTTTCGGTGATATTAAAAGCAAGGGTGCAATGGAAATTCCACTGTTAAATGCAGAGGAGAGAGCAGATAGATGGAAAGAGTATATCGAAAGTCTATATGACGGCGAAGACTTTTCTGATGACATGATAGAAGAAGAAACATGAGACAATATAGAAGACATACATGATCCAGTATTAGAATCAAAATGTAGATGATCTTTGGAAGATCCAAAATCGAATAAGGTAGTAGGGATAGGTAAAACTGCATCAGAATATCTAAAATCATTGGCGCAGGGGGCGAAAAACGACTGTTCACGTTGGTTTGTGGAATGTATGAGTTTGGCGATATACCATCTGACTTTCGGATAAACATCATCCATACAATTCCAAAGACTGCAAGACCTGACAAGAGCGAGAACTATCGCACAATCAGCTTAACAGCTCATGCATCCAAGTTGATCACAAGAATAATATACAGAAGATTGGAAAAGAAAACTGAGGATGTGTTAGATGACGATCAGTTTGGCTTTAGGAAAGGTAAAGGAAGTAGTGGCACAATATATCACCGCATATTGGGGGTTGCCTATCTCAGGGACAAGTATAGATTCAGGGGCAAACCTATGTTTCTCTTTTGGTTGACAGGTCCTTTACATATTGTTCTGCTAAGAGGATTATGGCCTCTGGGGATAATCCATCCTTTTGATTGACAGGTCCTTCACCTGTTGTTCAGTTACGTGGTTTTTTCCAAGAAACCCCCACCCATCCCTCTTCCCCCTCCTCTGCCTCACACCCTCCTCCTACCCCATCCCTTTGGAAACTCCCCTCATCGATAAAAGCACATTTTTCACAGCACATTTAAACTACGATCCAGTCTGTAGCAGTAGTTGCCAAGATTAGATGTCAAATATATCTGAAACACTCGCACATCCTGTGCGCTCATGTCCCGAGGTCCACACACAGTGCACCAAAGCCCTCATACGCTGCCGGCGCCAATGTTTCGAGGTCGGTGAAAACTACTGCCGCGATCACAGCCGCAGCCGGGTACGCTCGTTTATGGCAGAGTGCAGCCCCCTGGATGTGGAGGGCGTCCAGGGATGGTTGGAGTGGTAGGAATTCGGGTTTTACCAATAAGTCCCGTGCAAACACGCGTACTTTCGAATCTTCTCTCATGCAATACACACGTCCACTTCTGTCGTGCTTACCCAGTACATTGGTCGCTTTGCCAGCCTCGCGGCTGTGGGCATGATCAAACAGGTCGGCGCATTCTTTGTACTTAACCAACCTTCACAGGCTGAGCTATTCCACAACTTGCAGTCGCTCAAGAGTCGTGACCACTTCTGCCACCAAGTGTGGCGGCACAGGTGTTAACACACTGGCCTCGCATTTGGGAGGACGACGGTTCAAACCTGTATCCAGCCATCTTGATTTAGGTCTTCTCTGATTTTATTAAATCACTTTAGGAAAAAGTTGGTATGGTTCCTTTGAAGGGCAAGGCCGACTTCCTTCCTCATGGTTTCCTACTCCGATGGGACAGATGAAATTTCAATTTCTTACCTTCAGAGGGAGATACGACCATTGTAATAAAATGAGGTGTATTACCGAATTTATAAAGCGATATGCAGTATAAACCTGATATTTACAACTTCTCTGTGGTTACTTTAAGGGGGTTCGAAAGTGAGGAGGTGTCCTACGACAGCGGTAGATCTTAGCACTCCGTCATTAGCCAGAAATGAATTTAATATTCTAGTCCTATGATGCAGGACGTAGCAACTATTCAGCTGATTGTAATGATTTTTTTACCTGTCTAGAAAATACTTAAAGGAAATTTAGTCTGTGCCACACTTTTAAAGGATTTTCACAACAAGTGACGATGCTTTAGCGACTTGAGAATGCGTGTATGCCTCGATTTCTTCTGCCTTTGAAAATAACTCGTATAAAATGAGTAATGTACGTACGAGAATGGTCGACACCATCGCTGTCTCGGATTGAGTAAAGCAGATTTTTGAAACTGGTGTGTCTATGTCGGGTGCAATTGTTTAGATCTACTGTATACATCCAAGCCATAGCTGTTTGCTTTTTAGCGCACCGCAGCTGGCGGCGTTTGTTTCACTGTGCACCGCGGCTTTTGGCAGAAGTGGTCACGAGGCTTCAGCAACCGGAAGTTGCGTATTGGGTCAGCCTGTGATGGGTGGTTAGGTTCAAAGAATGCGCCAGGCTGTCTGGTCTTACCCGCGGCCACGAGAACTGGCGAAGTGACCAATGTGTTGGGTTAGCGCAACAGAAGCGGACGTGTGTGTTGCATGAGGGAAGATTCAAAATGATAGGTGTTTGCACTGGACGTATTGATAACTTGCGATTTCCTACCACTTCAGTCATCCCTGGAGGCCCTCCATGGTTGGGGGTGGTGCAATCCGCCATACACGCGCGTCTACGACTGTGACTGCGATGACGACGGCAGATTTCACCGATTTCTATGCGTTGGCGCCGGCGGCGTATGAGGGTTCAAATGGCTCTGGGCACTATGGGACTTAACATCTGAGGTCATCAGTCCCCTAGAACTTAGAACTACTTAAACCTAAGGACATCACACACATCCATGCCCGAGGCAGGATTCGAACCTGCGGCCGTAGCGGTCGCGCGGTTCCAGACTGAAGCGCCTAGAACCGCTCGGCTACAGCGGCCATCTTATCACGTGACAGATCCTTTCCTCTCTCCTTCTTCGTCCCAGTGTAACTGAGAAAACTAGCCAACTTATGAATTCTATATTACTTTTGTAAACCAAATCGCAACATCAAAGGGGGTTTATTCTCTCAAACGTTGCGGCGTACAAGACCTCGGATGTATTTAGTGCTATGATTTACTTGTGATGAAAATTTCATTACTTGATTTGCATAAAGTTTGTTCGTGATACTCAAACGTAGAAAAATATGGTTCATTACGAAGAAGGATCATCGTAAGGCTGAGGTGAGTGTTTTAAATGATCTATTTGATTCCTATAAACTGTTAAACAATTTATTTGATAGGGTAGTGCAAATGGGTTATTTCACTTTATTTTTGGTATCGACATGGCATGAGCTCTCACTTTGTCTTCAGTATTAACCAATATAAACACTGTGTTCTGAGAAGAGATGAAACCTCCGTCTGCATATTTCGAGATGTTTGTTCATGCAGACAAACAGGGAGTGGCCTCTTGAGAAACGGAACCGCGGGACTGCTACGGTCGCAGGTTCGAATCCTGCCTCGGGCATGGGTGTGTGTGATGTCCTTAGGTTAGTTAGGTTTAGGTAGTTCTAAGTTCTAGGGGACTTACGACCTAAGATGTTGAGTCCCATAGTGCTCAGAGCCATTTGAACCATTTTTTTCTTGAGAAACACAGGTAGGAAGCGAGTCTGGAATTTCTCGATCAACAGAATGCCGCCACATGATGCTTTGTTTGAGGGTCGCGGGATCAACGGTGGCCGATATGCGGTATGTGATATTTAGTAACGTTATCTGTAATCAGGACATTCGGCCATTTTGGCCTCCGTGGCGGTGCCTTGACGATAGACACGAGCGCTGGAGACCCCAAACGGTGGCTACTGTACTGCACTTCATGATCTGTAGACCCTTATCGCAGGATTTAACTGTCAGTGCAGTATGACGCTCTATGTTTCTCAATATGTAAAAAACAGTTTACCACTGAGATTCTAGTAATTTGTCCATCTGCAAAAAGTGGCGGTGGGCTTCGATATACGTCATGAACTTTTGGATGTATAATTGTTTTGATTTTTCCATCTGTGCTTAGAGACCAGTGTGCTTCGAAAAGTGAGACACGGGTTCCTAGGTAGATGCCGTGTTTCTTGACTTCCGCAAGGCGTTCGATACAATTCCCCACAGTCGTTTAATGAACAAAGCAAGAGCATATGGACTATCAGACCAATTGTGTGATTGGATTGAAGAGTTCCTAGATAACAGAACGCAGCATGTCTTTCTCAATGGAGAGAAGTCTTCCGAAGTAAGAGTGATTTCAGGTGTGCCGCAGGGGAGTGTCGTAGGACCGTTGCTATTCACAATATACATAAATGACCTTGTGGATGACATCGGAAGTTCACTGAGGCTTTTTGCGGATGATGCTGTGGTATATCGAGAGGTTGTAACAATGGAAAATTGTACTGAAATGCAGGAGGATCTGCAGCGAATTGACGCATGGTGCAGGGAATGTCAATTGAATCTCAATGTAGACAAGTGTAATGTGCTGCGAATACATAGAAAGCTAGATCCCCTATCATTTAGCTACAAAATAGCAGGTCAGAAACTGGAAACAGTTAATTCCATAAATTATCTCGGAGTACGCATTAGGAGTGATTTAAAATGGAATGATCATATCAAGTTGATCGTCGGTAAAGCAGATGCCAGACTGAGATTCATTGGAAGAATCCTAAGGAAATGCAATCCGAAAACAAAGGAAGTAGGTTACAGTACTCTTGGTCGCCCACTGCTTGAATACTGCTCAGCAGTGTGGGATCCGTACCAGATAGGGTTGATAGAAGAGATAGAGAAGATCGAACGGAGAGCAGCGCGCTTCGTTACAGGATCATTTAGTAATCGCGAAAGCGTTACGGAGATGATAAACTCCAGTGGAAGACTCTGCAGGAGAGACGCTCAGTAGCTCGGTACGGGCATTTGTTGAAGTTTCGAGAGCATACCTTCACCGAGGAGTCAAGCAGTATATTGCTCCCTCCTACGTATATCTCGCGAAGAGACCATGAGGATAAAACCAGAGAGATTAGAGCCCACACAGAGGCATACCGACAATCCTTCTTTCCACGAGCAATACGAGACTGGAATAGAAGGGAGAACTGATAGAGGTACTCAAGGTACCCTCCGCCACACGCCATCGGGTGGCTTGCGGAGTATCGATGTAGATGTAGATGCGAGGAAAATAAAAAGTAAGAGGCTTGATATCCCTGCGATATTTTCTCCTGAGTTGTCTCTGAACTGGAGTACTGGATTTGGATTCGTGAATCCATAAACAACACTGCGCACGCTCTGCACCGTTATTCGACTCTCTGATAACTGCTGGAATAGCTCAGTCCCGCTTGCCACCTAGCGGGAACATCGGGAACTAATAGTGCTAGGTGGGAATAAAAGTTAAAGATGTACGGCATTCAGTGCTGTTCCAAACACTTCTGTACGTTATTTACCCTCTTAACAATGAAAGGTTACTTTTGTATTACTATGTTATAAACAGCCTCTATATTGGCTGGTAGTGACTATAGCCCCTTCGTTTCTGAAGTGTTATGAAACAAAGTTATTTCAAATTTAGTTACGTACAATATTTTAACAATGTTAATTCAGCGTGTCACTTTTGCTTTAGTAGGCGTAGACGAACTAAACGTAGCACTGCTGTTAGCTAACGGTAGTAGTGAGAAGAAAGGAAGCAAAGTCAGTTATGGTACGAGAAAGACCACCAAAAATCAAAGAACACTCGCTGTTAGCTTTTCTACGTTCCCTCGGCGACCGGTTGAGATGTACATGCCTTCATCAACAGCAACTATTCTCGCCGGGTTTGAAACCAATTGTTATTGACAAGGTGTGAGACTCCCTTCCAGTACCTGTCGGTTAGGATTCTTTTACAATCATTTTCCTCAGCCGTGGCTGTGAGTGGTACACCATTCCTTGTAGACACGCTGGACAGTCAACGTCGATAGACATTCAAATCGCGCAACTTCATTCACAGAGCTGTCATGGGCGCGTCCAAACACGATAGCTGGCCGAGGTGGCCGAGCGGTTCTAGGCGCTAGTCTGTAACCGCGCGACCGCTACTGTCGCAGGTTAAAATCCTGCCTCGGGCATGGATGTGTGTGATGTCCTTAGGTTAGTTAGGTTTAAGTAGTTCTAAGTTCTAGGGGACTGATGACCTCAGATGTCCCATAGTGCTCAGAGCCATTTGAGCCAAACACGATATCTTCTTTCCGCCATTTCGTCACGCCTACACATGGACCCATCTTAATGCACCGATTCCATACAACCGACTGTCGCATACACAACACTTCACACACGTACGTCGCCGATGGAAGACCACGTGACCGCCAGTAACCACACCTACTGCCTCAACTGCGTTCCAAAGTAACCGTCCCATCTGGCCTCTGAAGGCCCAACGGAACCGACCGACCGTCATGTCATCCTCAGTGGAAAGGGCACGCTGGATGCGGATGTGGAGGGACATGTGATCAGTACACCGCTCTCCCGGCCGTTGTCAGCTGTCGTGACCAGCTGCTTCTCAATCAAGCAGCTCCTCAATTGGCGTCACAAGGGCTGAGTGCACACCGCTTGCCAATAGCGCTCGGCAGACTCGCACGTTCACCCATCCAAGAGTTCAGCCGTCGGTACACGGACCATGCTGTCGAACTTTAACGTTGAGCGTGCCAATTTCAACGTGCTGCTGAACACTCAGAAACGATGCGACTTGTGCATACGGTACGTGTCCCCAACGTGGTATACGCGATCGCAACGCACTCCAGCGACAGTTGAGGGATGTTTCTAGTTCATAAATCACACTGTTTACTTAATGGGTGCGCGTAAAATTCCCACGTTAGCTTTACTAAAACGCACATTTCTTCCATCGTTCACGAAAAGGAAAGTACCATGTCCAATCAATAAGGACACAGGCTTATAAAAATTACATTACAAACAGTGCGGTACAAATTTGGAATACTTCTCTACATTATTTCATCATTCCGACATTTTAGTAAAACCCCAAGGTCAGTCTTACTTGATCTCTGTTCCTACCCAGTAGCAGAATCTTTGCAACATTTGAATTACGAAGCGTAAAAGAAGGAGCAAAATATCTGTATACAAGTAGCGCAAGCTGTCCTTTAGATTAAGCCAATCGAATAGCCAGCCCTCGAAAAAAAGTGAACTTGTATTTACATAACATCAAATATTATAGGCTATACTTATATTAAACTAATAATAAAGTATCAGAACCTAATAAAAACGCGAATGTTAGGAAAAAAAATTGGTTGTGTCAGGACGCGAACCACCACCCCAACAAAAAAATTGTTATATGACAGTGACGCTATTCATTAGGCTAAACTAACATCACACTTCTTATTCTACTCATAATATCTTACCGCTTGCTAAAAATCTTAATCGTAGATATGTTACTAACTGAAATTTAATTATAACAAATTGTACCAAGAACAATGCGTTTTGTGTGGATCTTCAGTGTGTTGCTGCCTTCAATTAGCCTACTCTCACTATACGGCAGTTACAATAATTCTTTTGCCACGAATATGATGTTTCTCATTATTTTATTGGAACGAATCACACAGTTAACAACGGGCTTTGCAGTGATTCTCAATTTGCTGGTGCTCGGAACGGCATATACAGGGTGTTACAAAAAGGTACGGCCAAACTTTCAGGAAACATTCCTCACACACACACACACAAAGAAAGAAAATGTGTTATGTGGACATGTGTCCGGAAATGCTTACTTTCCATGTTAGAGCTCATTTTATTACTTCTCTTCAAATCACATTAATCATGGAATGGAAACACACAGCAACAGAACGTACCAGCGTGACTTCAACCACTTTGTTACAGGAAATGTTCAAAATGTCCTCCGTTAGCGAGGATACATGCATCCACCCTCCGTCGCATGGAATCCCTGATGCGCTGATGCAGCCCTGGAGAATGGCGTATTGTATCACAGCCGTCCACAATACGAGCACGAAGAGTCTCTACATTTGGTACCGGGGTTGCGTAGACAAGAGCTTTCAAATGCCCCCATAAATGAAAGTCAAGAGGGTTGAGGTCAGGAGAGCGTGGAGGCCATGGAATTGGTCCGCCTCTACCAATCCATCGGTCACCGAATCTGTTGTTAAGCGTACGAACAGTTCGACTGAAATGTGCAGGAGCTCCATCGTGCATGAACCACATGTTGTGTCGTACTTGTAAAGGCACATGTTCTAGCAGCACAGGTAGAGTATCCCGTATGAAATCATGATAATCTGCTCCATTGAGCGTAGGTGGAAGAACATACTGACGAAACTAAAATGAGCTCTCGGACACATGTCCACATAACATCTTTTCTTTATTTGTGTGTGAGGAATGTTTCCTGAAAGTTTGGCCGTACCGTTTTGTAACACCCTGTCTACATATAGGCTTCAAATGAATGCCAATATGGCGCCTCACAACTCTGTACTGAAGGGAGACGGCGTGCTTATAACGGAGGTGGTATTGTGCCATCTCATTGGTCAACGCTCGGACGCACGCTCAGAATATCTGACATGCCAGATATTGCTGTGCACGTTCGGAGTGACTCCCGAGCGCGCTATTCCATGCTGTGACGTCAGAAACTCGGCACGCCCTACGCTAATGTTCGGATGCTCGGTCCGTGTGCCGACGGCTTTAGCCAAGCCCCACAAGCTTAACTTCGCTGATCTGACAGAAACAAGTGCGGCAAGGCCGTTGGCGTCTTCTCTCGAGGGGTGATCAGAGTCTTGTCCTGTGGACTTAATGGCGTACTAAAGGTTGCCGTAACATCGGCACGTGACGCTCACGCGGTGTACCAAAGGTGGCGGAAAGGAAAGGCGGGAAAGCCCAGCAGTGAATAGCGGGCTGCCTGCCAGTCGGAGCCAGTGTGGGCCGGCGGGGCGAGCGTGACGCCGCCGGCTGACGAAACGGCGCCAGCACGTGCCTCCGAGCGTGCACACGGGGCGCCCCGGCCGTTTCGTCACTCCGCGGGCAGGGGGCTGTCGGTGGCGTGGGACGAATGGGAACACGGGCCGCCTGCAAGAGGTGACGGCCAGCGTCCGTCATTCCCCTGTCACGTCTGCAGGCGGCTGCTTGCTCGTAAAATACGAGGGCCGTTCAATACGTGATGCATTACCTTTTTTTTCTCGGCCAGTTTCGGTTGAAAAAAATGCAAAATTTGCTGCGGGATATCGTGGGATAGTCCCCCTTCAGTCCTTATAGTTTCATCAAGCTTCCTTAAGCCGTCGGCACACGTATCGTGCGCCCGAGCGTTGAGCGTGCCGAGTTTCTGACGTCATAGCGTGGAACAGCACGTTCGGGAGTCTTTCCGAGCGTGCAGAGGAATATCTAGCATGTCAGGTATTCTCAGCGTGCGTCTGAGCGTTGACAGATGGCACAACGCCACCTAAGTCACATGCACGTCGTCTCCCTTCAGTACAGAGCTGAGAGGCGCCATATTGGCATTCACTTCAAGACTACAGGGTGTTACAAAAAGGTACGGCCAAACTTTCAGGAAACATTCCTCACACATAAATAAAGAAAAGATGTTACGTGGACATGTGTCCGGAAACGCTTAATTTTCATGTTAGAGCTCATTTTAGTTTCGTCAGTATGTACTGTACTTCCTCGATTCACCGCCAGTTGGCCCAATTGAAAATGGTTCAAATGGCTCTGAGCACTATGGGACTCAACATCTTAGGTCATAAGTCCCCTAGAACTTAGAACTACTTAAACCTAACCAACCTAAGGACATCACACACACCCATGCCCGAGGCAGGATTCGAACCTGCGACTGTAGCAGTCCCGCGGTTCCGGACTGCAGCGCGAGAACCGCACGGCCACCGCGGCTGGCGGCCCAATTGAAGGAAGGTAATGTTGACTTCGGTGCTTGTGTTGACATGCGACTCATTGCTCTACAGTACTAGCATCAAGCACATCAGTACGTAGCATCAACAGGTTAGTGTTCATCACGAACGTGGTTTTGCAGTCAGTGAAATGTTTACAAATGCGCAGTTGGCAGATGCCCATTGGATGTGTGGATTAGCACGGGGCAATAGCCGTGGCGCGGTACGTTTGTATCGAGACAGATTTCCAGAACGAAGGTGTCCTGACAGGAAGACGTTCGAAGCAATTGATCGGCGTCTTAGGGAGCAAGAAACATTCGAGCCTATGACTCGCGACTGGGGAAGACCTAGAACGACGAGCACACCTGCAATGGACGAGGCAATTCTTTGTGCAGTTGACGATAACCCTAATGTCAGCGTCAGAGAAGTTGCTGCTGTACAAGGTAACGTTGACCACGTCACTGTATGGAGAGTGCTACGGGAGAACCAGTTGTTTCCATACCATGTACAGCGTGTGCAGGCACTATCAGCAGCTGATTGGCCTCCACGGGTACACTTCTGCGAATGGTTCATCCAACACTGTGTCAATCCTCATTTCAGTGCAAATGTTCTCTTTACGGACGCGGCTTCATTCCAACGTGATCAAATTGTAAACTTTCACAATCAACATTTGTGGGCTGACGAGAATCCGCACGCAACTGTGCAACCACGTCATCAACACAGATCTTCTGTGAACGTTTTGGCAGGCATTGTTGGTGATGTCTTGATTGGGCCCCATGTTCTTCCACCTACGCTCAATGGAGCGCGTATCTAGATTTCATCCGGGATACTCTACCTGTGCTGCTAGAACATGTGGCTTTACAAGTACGACACAACATGTGGTTCATGCACGATGGAGCTCCTGCACACTTCAGTCGAAGTGTTTGTACGCTTAACAACAGATTCGGTGACAGATGGATTGGTAGAGGCGGACCAATTCCATGGCCTCCACGCCTCTCCTGACCTCAACCCTCTTGACTTTCATTTATGGGGGCATTTGAAAGCTCTTGTCTACGGAACCCCGGTACCAAATGTTGAGACTCTTCGTGCTCGTATTGTGGACGGCTGTGATACAATACGCCATTCTCCAGGGCTGCATCAGCGCATCAGGGATTCCATGCGACGGAGGGGGGATGCATGTATCCTCGCTACCGCAGGACATTTTGAACATTTCCTGTAACAGTGCTTGAAGTCACGCTGGTACATTCTGTTGCTGTTTGTTTCCATTCCATGATTAATGTGATTTGAAGAGAAGTAATAAAATGAGCTCTAACATGGAAAGTAAGCGTTTCCGGACACATGTCCACATAACATATTTTCTTTCTTTATGTGTGAGGAATGTTTCTTGAAAGTTTGGCCGTACCTTTTTGTAACACCCTGTATATGCCGTTTCTGAGCCCCAGCAAACTGAAAATCACTCGAAAATCCCTCGATTAACTGTGTGATTCGTCCAATAAAATAATGAGAAACGTCATATTCGTGGCAAAAGAATTATTGTAACTTGCGTATTATGAGAGTATGTCATTTGAAGGTAGCGACACACTGAGGATCCACAAAAAATCCGTTGTTCTTGGTACAATTTGTTATAATTAAATTTCAGGTAGTAACATAGCTACGAGTAAAGTAATTAGCATGTGGTAACATATCAGAATTGTCCACAAATGAATTGTTGCCACGTTAGCGTAGTGAGTAGCGTCAACGATCCCTGGCGAGATTGGTGGCAGAACGAGGGTTCGTGTCTCGCGAAACTAAAATACTTTTTTTTCTTAACATTCACGTATTTAATAGGTTTTGATGCTTTATTATTAGTTTAATGTAAGTATATACTACATATTTGATGTTACGTAGATATAAGTTCATCTTCTTTTGAGGACTGAGTTTGTTCGATTGGATTAATCGACAGGACAAAAAAAAAAAAATGTCTCTAAGCACTATGGGACTCAACATCTTAGGTCATAAGTCCCCTAGAACTTAGAACTACTTAAACCTAACTAACCTAAGGACATCACACACACCCATGCCCGAGGCAGGATTCGAACCTGCGACCGTAGCAGTCCCACGGTTCCGGACTGCAGCGCCAGAACCGGTAGACCACCGCGGCCGGCTCTACAGGACACCTTGCGCTACTTGTATAAGATATTTTGTTCCTGTTTCTTTTGAGTTTCGTAATTCACGTCTTTTAAAGATTCTGCTCCTGGGTAGGAACAGAGATCAAATAAGAATGATCTAAGGGCTTTACCAAAATGTGGGAAAGATAAAATCACGTTTATCTTATGTGGAGAACTGTCGCAAATTTTTGTCGCACTGTTTGTAATATAACTTTTATAAGCCTGTGTCCTTATTGATAGGACATGGTACTTTCCTTTTTGTCTTAAAACATGTACATCGATATTGAAGTTTTTGTGTATATTACATGTAGAACAACGTGACTAGGATATGGACAATGGAGGAAACGTGCGTTTTAATAGAGCTAACGAGGGGATATTATGCGCGCCCGTCGAGTAAATAGTGTGATTTACGATTAGAAACATGCAACAACTGCCGATGGAGTGCGTCGCGATCGCGTATCCACTTTGGGGCCCACGTACCGTATGCACAAGTCGCATCGTTCCTGAGCGTTCAGCAGCATGTTGAGCACGGCACGCTCAACGTTGACGTTCGACAGCACGATCCTTTTGCCGACGGCTTTAGGTGGCGGCGCTAAACGTAGCCTTCAAAATGGCGTCTGTACAGGAGGTGGGTTCCAAGCAGAGAACTGTCACTGGGTTTCTTTTGCTGGAAAACCAGAGCATCGCAATACTCATAGGCACTTGTGGAATGTCTACGGAGACGTGGCAGTGAACAAAAGCACGGTGACTCGTTGGACGAGGTGTCTGTCATCATCGCAACGAGGTCGCGCAAATCTGTCAGATTTCCCGCGCGCCCGCCGGCTGCACTCACCTGTGACTCCTGCAGTATTGGAACGTGTGGAGCCTCTCATTCGAGCTGATCGACGGATCACAATCAGACACCTCGCCTTCAGCTGGACGTCTCTGCTGAGACACTCGTCAACCACTTGGGGCACTCAAAGATGTTCTTCCTCATCCATCATACAGTCCAATCTCGTACCTTCCGACTTCCACCTGTGGGGTCCAATGAAGGATTCACTCCACGGGGAGCGCTACGTGGATGATGGGGAGGTTACTGATGGGCGACGTTGGCTCCGACGTCGACCTCTAGAGTGCTACCGTGCAGGCATACAGGCCCCCAATAAGGGGGCGTAACGTGTCGCACTGAACGGAAATTAGTTTGAAAAACAGGGTTTTGTAGCCAGATTAGTGGGAAATGGTATGGTATACTGGAATCCAAAGTAAAACCAACCTGCTTTCAGAAAAAAAATGTTGTATTACTTACTGAACGCCCCTCGTATGGTAAAAACCGCCAAATAATTCTTTATTTACTGCCAAATATCATAAAGTTAGTGGCCTACATGGCAACGTTCCTACTGTGGCTTCAAACACAGTAAAAATCATCTTGCGTCACAGCCGCCAGCGCACGTGGGGGTTCTGAGAAGTAATGCCACCGATTTTTTTATGTGAAAGCTCTTAAGGCTTTTTAAATATGATGATGATGATGATGATGATGATGTCCCATACTCCTTGACAGAGCGTAGGGGACGATGCGGGAGACCCGCACCGCTGTACTAGGCAAGGTCCTAGCGGAGGTGGTTTACCATTGCCTTCCTCCGACCGTCATGGGGATGAATCATGATGATGAAGACGCCACAACAACACCCTGTCATCTCGAGGCAGGTGAAACTCTCTGACTCCGTCGGGAACCGAACCCGGGACCCCGTGTTAGGGAAGCGAGAACGCTACCGCTAGACCACGAGCTGCGGACTTTTAAATATAACAAACGTTATTAACATTCTACATCTTTAGTTCTCATGTCTACACCTTTGCAGCCCTCTGCCGCTAGACGGCTATCAATTGTGACGCGTACCATGGCGGTGTGTAACGTAACTGCTGTATGCAGGTGCGTGAGAAGCAGCGTGCTACAGTCAAGATTCAGGTTCGAAGAGTTCGTCCGCATGTGGAGCACTCTCTCCTTCAGCAGGACAATGCCACGCCACACACGAACGTTGCGACATCCGCAAATATGACGCCTTGGGTTCACTGTCGTTGATCATCCTTCATACAGTCCTGAGTCGGCCCTATCCGATTTTCATCTGTTCCAAAAACTTAAGAAACACCTTCGAGGACTTCACTTTGATACTGATGAAGCGGTGCAAGCAGAGGTGAGATTGCCCTTCCGTCAAAGAAATCAAACATTCTGCGGTGAAGGTATGAACAACGGCCTTGCCGCAGTGGTAGCAACGGTTCCCGTCAGATCACCGAAGTTAAGTGCCGTCGGGCTGGGCTAACACTTGGATGCGTGACAATCCGATCTGCCGAGCGCTGTTGGAGAACGGGGTGCACTCAGCCGTTGTGAGGAGAACTGAGGAGCTACTTGATTGAGAAGTAGCGGCTCCGGTCTCGGAAACTGACATGGGGTCGGGAGAACGGTGTGCTGACCGCATGCCCCTCTATATCCGCATCCAGTGATGACTGTGGGCTGAGGATGACACGGCGGCCAGTCGGTACCGTTGGGCCTTCATTGCCTGTTCGGTAGAAGTTTAGTTTCGTTTTTAGAAGGTATGAACAAACAGGACTCTAGTTGATAGAAACGGGTTCGCCGCCAGGGTAACTATGTCGAGAAATAAATATAGACGAGAAGAATAAAGATGCAGAAAGTAAATAAAGTTCGTTTTATTTAAAAACCTTTAACATTTCCCACTTAAAAAATTCGGAGGCATTACTTTTCAGCACGCACTCGTAAAACCCATTACACTGTCAGTAGTAAAATTCGTCAATAGTCGCAGGCTGTCATTAAAAGGACCCACCATTTCCCGTGGGGGCATCCTCAAACTCTGGATAGCTACTAAACTTTTCTTGTATGTACTATTTTATACTTGAGGTTCGCCGATGACATTTTAATTCTGTCAAAGACAGCAAAGGACTTGGAAGAGCAGTTGAACGGAATGGACAGTGTCTTGAAAGGAGGATATAAGATGAACATCAACAAAAGCAAAACGAGGATAATGGAATGTAGTCGAATTAAATCGGGTGATACTGAGGGAATTAGATTAGGAAATGAGACACTTAAAGTAGTAAAGGAGTTTTGCTATTTGGGGAGCAAAATAACTGATGATGGTCGAAGTAGAGAGGATGTAAAACGTAGACTGGCAATGGCAAGGAAAGCGTTTCTGAAGAAGAGAAATTTGTTAACATCGAGTATAGATTTAAATGTCAGGAAGTCGTTTCTGAAAGTATTTGTATGGAGTGTAGCCATGTATGGAAGTGAAACATGGACAATAAATAGCTTAGACAAGCAGAGAATAGAAGCTTTCGAAATGTGGTGCTACAGAAAAATGCTGAAGATTAGTGTTTGTGGCACAACTTGACAAGAAGAGGGACCGGTTGGTAGGACATGTTCTGAGGCATCAAGGGATCACAAATTTAGCATTGGAGGGCTGCGTGGAGGGTAAAAATCGTAGAGGGAGACAGAGGAATACACTAAGCAGATTCAGAAGGATGTAGGTTGCAGTAAGTACTGGGAGTTGAAGCTTGCACAGGATAGAGTAGCATGGAGAGCTGCATCAAACCAGTCTCAGGACTGAAGACCACAACAACAACTATTTTATCATCGAAATTCTATTTCCGTACAAGGCTACACTCCAGAAAAATACCCAGCAAAGACCTCGTAGTACTTAAATTTATCAGAATGAATTTATCACTCTGCAGCGGAGTGTGCGCTGATTTGGAACTTCCTGGCTGATTAAAACTGTGTGTCGGAGCGAGAGTCGAACACGGGACCTTTGCCTTTCGCGGGAGAACTTCTGTGAAGCTGAAAGGCAGGAGATGAGTTACTGGCAAAAGAAAAGCGGCGAGGACGGGCCGTGAGTCGTACTAGGGTAGCTAAGTTGGTAGAGCTGTTTTTCGCGAGAGGCGAAGGTCTTCATGTCGAGTCTCGTTATGGCACACAGTTTTAATCTGCAACTTAAATTTATATTCTAACATATTTCTCTTTGCTATTTTGTCATATAATGACATTAGTGGGTATGCGCGGCAGTTACGTGATACAGAATGGTTGCAGCACACAGCAGATATCAGGCACATCTTAGGTTCGGTTTACTTGTAATAGCAACGTTACCGTTTTCGAATTTACTCATTAATCGTCATACGGGTTACATGCTTTTATTGCTTTTATCACAATGCTCGGTAAGCTCGATTATAGGTGAGCTGCCGTGGAACGACGCCGGGAACATTTGTTTTCGCCGTCTTTCTCCAACGAATAACATTCACGCTATTCTTAATGTTTTCACACATGCTCCCAAGGATCTTCATCACTCTTCGCGTTCGTTGGACAACAATACGAATTATCTACACGCACCACCTGTTTTTAATCACTTAAGAAGTATTTTTTGAAAGTATGTAGACTGTAGCCTTATGCAGAAGTGAAACGTGGACTTAGAAAAGTGATGGCTTTATTTCAGTAAAGTAAACCAAAACTAAGTTGTGGCCTGTTACTGCTGTAGATAATAAACATTCTGTACTCCTCTGTTTCAGAAAAGTTTATTGTTCTATTTGCAGTCTCATTTCATTAAAGTCTTTATTTCATTCCCCTGAACTCCAGTTCTGTTTTCCAATTTCTCCTCGCTGTCCTTTACTGCTTGGCACATTTGGGGGGGGGGGGGGGGCTGAGAATCCGCATTTCTCGATCGAGAAGTCTCTTCACCCTGAACGGGTGACCGTGTGGTGTGCAGTGTCCAGTAACGGAATAATCAGTGCGAGATTTCTTGATGGGACGGTACGTGAAGTTTTTGGAACATGATTTCCTCCTCATTTCCAAAGTGACCTTGATGTCAAGATGTGGCACATGCAAGACGGATCTCGACCCCCATCGAAGCAGGAGAGTGATATCTGGAGGGGAACTTTGGGGACCGCATTCTGGCTCCGGGGTGCCAGAGGCCCTTGTCATGGGCCTCGATTGGCCGCCATATTCTCCGGATCTGAACAAATGCGACTCCTTTTTGTGGGACTATATTAAAGACAAGGTGCACAGCAATAACCCTAAAACAATTTCTGAGCTGAAAACAGACATTCAGGATGTAATGGACAGCATCGATGTTCCAACACTTGAGCAGGTCAAGCAGAATTTCGCTATTCGTCTGCGCCACCTCATCGCCAATGATGGCAGGCATATCGAACATGTCATAACCCAGATCGGAATATCTGAAGCGATGTTTGCACGTTGAATGGAGTGTGTGCACGTCGTAGTTAGTAACGAATTTACGTTTTTTTCGTATAGTTCAATAATTGTCACCCTGTGCCTTCCAGCTATCTTTACAGTGAGTCGACATGTAAACTACAGTATTCATTCCTTCGTTCTCAACCACAGTAACACAAGCACGAGAGACGTTGATCGGCAGTAACGTGTGTGCATAAATTAAATCTGTTTCTACGTGGTCTATCCTTGTCGAGATATCTGTATGTCTTATTAGTGGTACAGAGGCGACGTCTTAGCGCTGGATTCCATAATTTTTTCTGGTTGAAACCGGCATCTTTGTTAGTTAAACGCTTCGCAAAATGAATTTCAACTGCTTCTTTTACCAAAGAGTCCCAAAAAATATGAAGATGACGCTAGAATATCGACAGTTTCACACCGCGCATTGTGGCTTGCGTCGATATGCTGCTCTGCCACAGCCAATTTGTGTGCTGTAAGAGTTTGGTATGCCTACCGCGTTACACGCCCCTTTCCTGTACTGTGTCTTTGTGCACGTCGGGCAGACGACAAGCACTGTGCGAGAAATGTATAGGGTCGAGTTATTATAAGAAGAATAAACAAGTTTATGCAGCTGCACTCCTGAAATTTAATGGGTCAGATTGTCGAGTAGTTACAAATATCTGTATTCATTTTACCAGGGTAATTGAAACTTGTTCTGGTCATTACAGTATTTGATTTTTAGGTATTTCAAATACTAGTGACCTTCAGATCTAAGGTCTGAGCCTAGATGGTTTCCTCCTTTTGCGTGGAATATGTACGGCAGAAGTACTGTAGAGAACAGGCTCTTGGATATAAACTTGTATACCTCTTTATATTTCCCTGAACTGGTCTTACGCCTGTTGAACAAAACAAACGATATTCTTCTAGCAAGAAAAGAGGCCAGAGTTTTGGAATATAAGCTTGGTAGTTGTGTTGATAAAGTGTTCAAAATAATTCGTTGTGGAAAATACAATCCAAATCGTTATTTACGTTCAATGCTAACGCTTTGTGCTCAGGTCCTGTATCTCCACTTGAGAAACACGCTTGACTAGTGAGGTGCCCCGTGGAATCATATTATCACAACTGTAGGCAATAGTTGTAAATAGCATTTAGGAAAACTGTATTGTGTTTGGATGTGGGGCACTGGCTGGCAGACAGGATAAGAGGCTAATTTAAAACTGTATAGGCATCAAGGCATCTAAATTGGGGGCGTTTTAATAATCCAGTACATCTACATCTACATCTAGATGATTATTCTGCAATTCACATTTAAGTGCTTGGCAGAGGGTTCATCGAACCACAATCATACTGTCTCCCTACCATTCCACTCCCGAACAGCGCACGGGAAAAACGAACACCTAAACCTTTCTGTTCGAGCTCTGATTTCTCTTATTTTATTTTGATGATCATTCCTACCTATGTAGATTGGGCTCAACAAAATATTTTCGCATTCGGAAGAGAAAGTTGGTGACTGAAATTTAGTAAATAGATCTCGCCGCGAGGAAAAACGTCTTCGCTTTAATGACTTCCATCCCAACTCGGGTATTATATCTGCCACACTCTCTCCCGTATTACGTGATAATACAAAACGAGCTGCCCTTTTTTGCACCCTTTCGATGTCCTCCGTCAATCCCACCTGGTAAGGATCCCACACCGCGCAGCAATATTCTAACAGAGGGCGAACGAGTGTAGTGTAAGCTGTCTCTTTAGTGGACTTGTTGCATCTTCTAAGTGTCCTGCCAATGAACGCAACCTTTGGCTCGCCTTCCCCACAATATTATCTATGTGGTCTTTCCAACTGAAGTTGTTCGTAATTTTTACTCCCAGGTACTTAGTTGAATTGACAGCCCTGAGAATTGTACTATTTATCGAGTAATCGAATTCCAACGGATTTCTTTTGGAACTCGTGTGGATCACCTCGCACTTTTCGTTATTTAGCGTCAACTGCCACCTGCCACACCATACAGCAATCTTTTCTAAATCGCTTTGCAACTGATACTGGTCTTCGGATGACCTTACTAGACGGTAAATTACAGCATCATCTGCGAACAACCTAAGAGAACTGCTCAGATTGTCACCCAGGTCACTTATATAGATCACGAACAGCAGAGGTCCCAGGACGCTTCCCTGGGGAACACCTGATATCACTTCAGTTTTACTCGATGATTTGCCGTCTATTACTACGAACTGCGACCTTCCTGACAGGAAATTACGAATTCAGTCGCACAACTGAGACGATACCCAATAGGCTCGCAGCTTGATTAGAAGTCGCTTGTGAGGAACTGTGTCAAAAGCTTTCCGGAAATCTAGAAATACGGAATCAACTTGAGATCCCCTGCGTTGCACAAGAACGATGTTTTCTGAAACCATGCTGATTACGTATCAATAGGTCGTTCCCTTCGAGGTGATTCATAATGTTTGACTACAGTATATGCTCCAAAACCGTACTGCAAACCGACTTTAATGATATAGGTCTGTAGTTCGATGGATTACTCCTACTGCTCTTCTTAAACACTGGTGCAACATGCGCAATTTTCCAATCTGTAGGTACAGATCTATCGGTGAGCGAGCGGTTGTATATGATTGCTAAGTAGGGAGCTATTGTATCAGCGTGATCTGAAAGGAACCTAATCGGTATACAATCTGGACCTGGAGACTTGCCCGTATCAAGCGATTTGAGTTGCTTTGCAATCCCTAAGGTATCTACTTCTAAGAAACTCATGCTAGCAGCTGTTCGTGTTTCAAATTCTGGAATATTCCATTCGTCTTCCCTGGTGAAGGAATTTCGGAAAACTGCGTTCAATAACTCTGCTTTAGCGGCAGAGTCGTCGGTAACAGTACCATCGGCACTGCGCAGTGAAGGTATTGACTGCGTCTTGCCGCTTGTGTACTTAACATACGACCAGAATTTCTTCGGATTTTCTACCAAATTTCGAGACAATGTTTCGTTGTGGAACCTATTAAAGGCATCTCGCATTGAACTCCGTGCCAAATTTCGCGCGTCTGTAAATTTTAGCCAATCTTCGGGATTTCGCGTTCTTCTGAACTTCGCATGTTTTTTCCGTTGCCTCTGCAACAGCGTTCGGACCTGTTTTGTGTACCATGGGGGATCAGTTCCATCTCTTGCCAATTTATGAGGTATGAATCTCTCAATTGCTGTTGCTGCTATATCTTTGAATTTGAGCCACATCTCGTCTACATTTGCATAGTCAGTTCGGAAGGAATGGAGATTGTCTCTTAGGAAGGCTTCTAGTGACACTTTATCCGCTTTTTTAAATAAAATTATTTTGCGTTTGTTTCTGGTGGATTTGGAAGAAACGGTATTGAGCCCAGCTACAACGACCTTGTGATCACTAATCCCTGTATCAGTCATGATGCTCTCTATTAGCTCTGGATTGTTTGTGGCTAAGAGGTCAAGTGTGTTTTCGCAACCATTTACAATTCGTGTGGGTTCGTGGACTAACTGCTCGAAATAATTTTCGGAGAAAGCATTTAGGACAATCTCGGAAGATGTTTTCTGCCTGTACAAGTATTTTTCTGAACAAGTATTTTTGCCAACATATCGAGGGAAGGTTGAAGTCCCCACCAACTGTAACCGTATGAGTGGGGTATTTATTTGTTACGAGACTCAAATTTTCTCTGAACTATTCAGCAACTATATGATCGGAGTCTGGGGGTCGGTAGAAGGAGCCAATTATTAACTTAGTTCGACTGTTAAGTATAACCTCCACCCATACCAATTCGCTTCACTTCACTACAAGATAAAACACTACTGACAGACACAAACACTCCACCACCAATTCTGCCTAATCTATCTTTCCTGAACACCGTCTGAGACTACGTAAAACTTTCTGCAGAACTTCTTTCAGGCTTTAGCCAGCTTTCGGTACCTATAACGATTTCAGCTTCTGTGCTTTCTATTAGCGCTTGAAGCTCAGGGACTTTCCCAGCACAACTACAACAATTTACAACTACAATTCCGACTGTTCCTTGATCCAAGCACGTCCTGTATTTGCCATGCACCCTTTGTGATTGCAGCCCACCCCGTACTATCCCGAGGCCTTCTAACCTAAAAAACCGCCCAGTCCACGCCACACAGCCTCCGCTACCCGTGTAGCCGCCAGCTGAGTGTAGTGAACTCCTAACCTATTCAGTGGAACCCGAAACCCCACCACCCTATGGCGCAAGTCAAGGAATCTGCAGCCAACACGGTCGCAAAACCGTCTGAGCCTCTGATTCAGACCCTCCACCCGGCTCTGCACCAAAGGTCCGCAGTCGGTTCTGTCAACTACGCTGCAGATGGTGAGCTCTGCCTTCATCTCGTAAGCAAGACCGGCAGCCTTCACCAAATCAGATAGCCGCTGGAATCCAGAGAGAATTTCCTCAGATCCAAAGCGACACACGTCATTAGTGCTCATCCATAGATGTGGATGAATGTATTCGTAGTCACAGTTCGGAAAGATATGGTCCTATACAGACTTATGCTCTATTACTTTCCCGTGATCACTCAATTTTGTGCCATCCGTGTTGTTAGTACAAAGATGTTCAGTGTTCTTGGACGTCAGCCATTGAATATTCTCTGTTAACCTCGACCGAGTCAATACCGTTTTCTCCAAACGGTGATATTAAGAAACCTATCTGGCTCTATCTGGTTGCTCTATCTCTGGATTTTTCTGTTTCTGATGTTGTTTTCGCTGGAGAACGCCTGTTAAGTATTTGGAGCGAGTAATTTCGACAGCTGTATGAATTACCTTGTATTCAAAGCAGTTTCATTACCAACGACGGTGTTCATACTGATGGTATTCGACAACGGATACAGAAAATCTTTTGTTAACATTTAAATATAAAAGCAAAGAAAGTATGTAGACCCGTTCACTACAATAACGCAATTTAAGCTTCCACGGCTCCATTTCAAACTTCCGGGTTGTGAGGCCGTGGTTGATGTGTTGAACCTTTCTTTTCAGTTACCGATTTATCTCTGAAGACATCTTCCACAGATGGAGACAAAACCTCAGTGAATAGTTTTATACTTCGACCATGGCGCTTTTACAGCGCATAGATGTAAATGTGCCTGCATGAAAGATCGCACATTAGATTTGTAGTTATATACACATCGCAGGTAAAATTCTACGTGTTACTTTGCTAATGACTGAAATGAAATGAAACGCGGGAATGAAAAACACTGTAAAGATTTACGTTTGTTAGAGAGGAAACATCATTATCTAAAAACAAACCTCCATACCGTCGGAACTTCATCAGTATGCCGCAACAGGTGGTTTAGTTTTACTATAATAGTTACTAAACATCTTACAGAAGAACTGAGTCTTCCGTTGTATTTTCAAAAAGATGGCTCTGAGCACTATGGAACTTAACATCTGAGGTCATTAGTCCCCTAGAACTTAAAACTACTTAAACCTAAATAACCTAAGGACATCACACACATCCATGCCTGAGACAGGATTTGAACCTGCGACCGTAGTGGTCGCGCGGTTCCAGACTGAAGCGCCTAGAACCGCTCGGCCACACCGGCCGGCGTGGTATTATCTATCAAGTATAATTCCTCATAATTGTCCCACTCCTTCCGCCATTCCTGCTTCCCTCAAGTAAATTTTACTTTTAGAAGAACTTCATAGCGTTTATGTATAGTTTCTCAGTCTTTCACATTTACTGATATTTCGGTGCCGTGAAGAGCCAGCACTTTCATGTAGTGCTGAGGTACTAATCCCCTTCTACTAGCAGGTGGAGCATGTCACAGACCTTTGTTGCAGTTAATTTTTATTTATACAGAGAAATATAATGTGAGACTAATAACGACACAAAAATTAACGGAGTTTGCGGGCAGGAAAATGAATTAAAACATCTGATGATCGATCTAAACTAATCATCTAATGGTCCATTTCCCCCATCAGTATGGTCTCCCACTGCGGGCGTAGAGTTTGTTAAATTTTGATTTAGCATGTCACTAGCACGATCTGACATATCGTCCGCCGCTCGTGGTCTCGCGGTAGCGTTCTCGCTTCCCGAGCACGGGGCCCCGGGTTCGATTCCCGGCGGGGTCAGGGATTTTCACCTGCCTCGAGATGACTGGGTGTTTGTGTTGTCCTCATCATTTCATCATCATCCAGGAAAGTGGCGAAATTGGACTGAGCAAAGATTGGGAAATTGTACGGGCGCTGATAACCGCGCTGTTGAGCGCCCCACAAACCAAACATCATCATCTCACGATCTGACATAAAAATTTCTCTCCTGGATTTAGGTGAATATGTCTTATGAATAGCAGTGAATTCTATTGATCAGTTTGGTTAGTTGGTATGGGGGAGGGGACCAAACAGCGAGGTCATCGGTTCCATTGGATTAGGGAAGGATGGGGTAGGACGTCAGCCGTGCCCTTTCAAAGGAGCCATCCCGGGATTTGCCTGAAGCGATTTGGGGAAATCGCGGAAAACCTAAATCAGGATGGCCGGACGCGGGTTTGAACCCTCGTCCTCCCAGTTGCGAGTCCAGTGTGCTAACTACTGCGCCACCACTCTCGGTATTGATCCGAAAAACTTGTTTATTTTTTGTAGTGCGCGTAATGGATTTCTTGACAATGATCAACAGTTGAAGTAAATGATAAGTTCGGGACAGTAGGACCATACTGATCCAAGTTTTCTTTATTAAAGCTTTTCGCATGGATACGTGGGAGAAAATATAAATTTTCCTGCCACATTGATCCATGCGCAAAAACCACCGTCTTCTGCAAGAACGTCTCAATCTCTCACTTCAGAATTGATCTTACTTTGAAAAATACACCCTGCCATACTGACCCAAGTGAAAAACCACACTTGAATAGTTACGGCTTTAAGTTATGGCTCCAAGTTATGGTTCTTATTTAGTGCTAAAACTAAAGTGATCAAAGTGCAAAATATTATGACTGTGACTTATAGTTTGGAGTTCTGGTAACTCGTTATATGAAAGTCAAAATAGGTGCAAAAGAAGACAGACATTTTCACGCCTCAGGGATGGGTGAACCTCATTCGTGGCTGTCGGAAGCGTAAATCTTTCATATTTCGAGACATCACTGATGACTTCCTGGATTTTGAAAGCCTATCAGTTCACTGCAAAGACCTCCAAACTGTCTTCGAGAGGACACAAAGATATCGCAAATGCGAAAAAGATCCAGTCCTTATGCATTACAGTGATGATTATAAAGAAAAGCATAAAGCGATTGATCTCAAACCTAACGTAACAGATTTGCAAGCATTTCAGCTTAGCCTCTGAAATTACGTACCTGCACAGGCTAGGGCATCAAAGCCAATAACATACAAAAATTCTCAAATTTGTTCCAACAGTTTATCGTCCCTTCTACCTATCAATTCCACTTTTACTCAGAAGAGGAAAGGGCGATGACGACTACCACGCCGAAAAAATGATGCCCTCCGGATTTGGAGATTACTTCCTTGCATCTTCAGTGCTGCGATGTAACACAACTATAATTTTGTTATTTGTTCGTACGAAGGTGAGGCAACTGTTTTGTTTAATGCAGAAACGACACTTTTTGTATCTTCCAACAACAACGTTTCAATAAATTTTTTTAAATTTACTCATTTTAATTGAAGATTAAATCTTAAAAATGACCCATTTCCATAAAACAAACGCTAATGGGTTTCTCTAGTTTTTTTTTAAATGATGAGAATGCCTCTTGGATCAGTATGTTTCAGCTGTCGCCACTTACGCTTAAATTCTGTCGGCCGACAAAAATATTTTATTAATTGTCAACGTACATTTCGAAGCACAACTTCGTCGTCAAGTTCTTTTAGTGCCTCGTTTGTATTTATTGTACTATGTGAGGGTAAGGCAAAACGACAAAGAAATGATGTTAATATCAATTAAATTTTGATTTCATCATGTCATTTGTTGCTCAGGCGAATAAGTTAGGTGTAAACTGAACAAAAATGAGTTGATGTGCATTGACTTAAGCGAGAGCATCGTACAGAAATAAGAGCATTTTGATCTATAAAAACAGTCTCTCACTGCTAGGCCGAGAATTTCTCACCTAGACCTTGACCTATACAGCACGTCTGCAGTATAGACAACTGAATGATTGAGTGGAGATTGGAGTGACGTATACGAGGAAGCAGAACTTCATTTGTGGAAAGACATTTCCACTTCGTTGACGCCCGAATTAAATCTAGTCAGTACTAAGCTGTTTTTCTGACCATAAAAAACAGTGTCCCAAAGCTTAGATTCTCGTTTAGTAAAAGTTTATTTTTAAGTTGGTGGGTAAATCTCTCAATTATTTTACTTCGATATTTTTAGGAAGCTGAAGGACTGTACTGCTTGTTATTGGGATACTACTAGAATTTTTATCACAATTTGCTGTGTCTTCACACGAAAACTATTTTACGATCCAAACTACAGTTTGGTATTATGTAATAGTCAGCAGTATTTCCAAAGTAAACACAAATGTGTAGTGGTTGTGAGACTATGCGACCGGATAGTACGTGTCGTGAGAATATGCATGCATTGGCTAAATAAAGGCGTATTACAGTTATACTTATTGTGTTGGCAGAAGAACCAACACCGTGTTGCTAGAGGAGGCCGAAATGCACGCTTTTAAGCTCACGCAGGCTGGCGTGAGGTCTGGAAAATGACAATGTAATTAATATAGCCAATAAGGTACGTTGCTGCTGGAATACTTAACTTTAATCCATAATTGGTGTACATCGCTCTTGACTGTACAGGTTTTACAATCTCAATATTAACTGGTAATGGTGCCTTGCTAGGTCGTAGCAAATGACGTAGCTGAAGGCTATGCTAACTACCGTCTCGGCAAATGAGAGCGTAGTTGTCAGAGTAGCATCGCTAGCAAAGTCGGCTGTACAACTGGGGCGAGTGCTAGGACGTCTCTCTAGACCTGCCGTGTGGCGGCGCTCGGTCTGCAATCACTGACAGTGGCGACACGCGGGTCCGACGTATACTAGCGGACCGCGGCCGATTTAAAGGCTACCACCTAGCAAGTGTGGTGTCTGGCGGTGATACCACAATACTATCCTTCCTCCATGAAGGAATTATCTAAATGGGACCGAATTCCTCCACACCTAATTAGACTTTACCATAACAGTATTTTAACTTCAGTTGTGGGCTACGACTCGGGAGTCTGGGCGCACAGGCTCACGAGGGTTGTGCCCGCCATGGCCGTGAGAAGGGTCCAGAGAAACATGATATTAAGAACCGTAGGTGCCTATAGAACATCTCCAGGGGGGGCCCTATTAATCATAATGGGGCTCTGCCCTCTGGATATAAAGATTAGAGAACAGGCGGCTTGGTATTGGGCCAAGAAGGGGAATAATGAAAAGATTGCTGATATCATGGGTATTAGATTGAGGGACAAAAGAGAGATAAGGACAAGAGGGGAAGAGCTCTGGCAGGAGATTTGGGAGGTAGAAGAGACTGGACGAAGAACCTTCCAGTTCCTACCCGATGTGAGGGAACGACTTGAATTGAAGTACTTTGAGCCTACACGAGGGTTGATCCACTTTCTCACTGGCCATGGACCCTACCCGACATACTTATGTCGATTTGGGAAAAGGGCAACACCAGCGTGCGACTGTGGCGATCCGGAGGGCACGCCTGAGCACGTAGTTTACGAGTGTCCCCTCTTCAATGATATCGCCAACGGACTACGAGACAGATTACCCAACCGCGACACATACCAACTACTTAGACGAGAAGATACGTTTCAGACCTTGAACACCCTGGCAAACGAGATATCACAAAAAGTATTAATCGACTATTTAGGAGAAATACAGTAAAAAATGAGCGACAATAACCACCAACTGAGTCTTAGAGCCCTATTCCCATACCGCCTGTGCGAGGACTGGCCGACTACCTCTAAGTTGGGAACCGCCACGTGCAGGACTAGAGGGAGTAGGGAACAACTACCGATTGCAGCACACACACCGGACATGACGTAGGATAGATTAGTTTGTAGGAATTAGTTATAGGAAATTAATGATAGGGACTGCAGCGATTAAACATCGAGGCCCGCCCAGTGCCAGGGGCATGCTCTTCGGGGTTAGCTCGAAGAGCAGGGCAGTAAAAGTAGGTTTATATCTTCACTGGCACGTATGTGACGCTGCAGTAAATATATATAAATTAGATTAGTAATAGGACTTAGAAATAAATAATATAAGTAGATATCAGATGCCCATTGTTACTAATGTTAACTGTAGCTCACCCACTAATAACTACACTAAGCTGCAAAAATGTAATAAAAATGTATCACTGTTAGGACCCACTAATGCATTAAGGTAGTGGGTTAAATTTGTATCATTATAATGTTGTTGATAATAAAGATTTAAAAAAAAATGGGACCGAATTCAGTAGATGTGATTTTCATGTATAGATAAACAAATAAGTAAAACTTCAGAAAAATTGGATAATTTATTCAAGAGGTAGAGCTTCACAAATTAAGCAACTCAGTAACGCGTTAGTCCACCTCGGGCTCTTATTATTGACGTTATTCGGTTTGGCTTGACTGATAAGGTTGCTGGATGTGGTCCTGAGGGATACTGCGGCAAATTCTGTTCAATTGGCACGTAAGATCGTTAAAATCCCGAACTGGTTGGAGGGGCCTGCTCAGAATTCTCCAAACGCTCTCAACCAGCGACCTTTCTGGACAAGGTAGGTTCTGGAAAGCACGAAGACAAACAGTAGAAGCTCTCGCCGTGTACGGGCGGTCATTATCTCGCTATAATTTAAGTCCAGGATGACTTGGATAAAGGACAACAAAACGTCGACGTACCGATGTGCTGCGAGGATGCCGCGAAAGACAACCGAAGGGATCCTGCTATGAAAAGAATGGCTCCCCCGACCACCACTCCTGATTGTCGGGCTGTGTGGTGGGCGGCAGTCAGGTCGGTGTCCCAACACTGTCCGGGGCTTCTCCATCAGGGCGTGTCCTGGCCATCGGGGCTCATTTTCAAGCGAGACTCATCACTGAAGACAATTCTACTTCTGTCGGTGAGACCCTCCGGCAAGCGGTCGGATACCAACGCGATGGCTGCCCGCCATACGGACCGACAGCTCCTTTTCATAGCAGGACCTTGTGACCGAACCCGCCGATTCCACGTGTGACCGATTCGTTGTATTAAATAATTCTCGTACGAAATCACGCGGAATCGTACTGTCTTTACGAAACGTAGTTGAAAAAAAAAACTGTTAAACACGTACGTCTTTCCTTACGTCTTGCTTTCTACTAATTTTGTTTAACTAAATACATTTTCAGTGCACATAATAACGTTAGTTGTTTGGTGCTGAGTGAAAGTCGCGCGCCAACTGCCCGGACGAAAGCGAGCGCCCTTTTGGAAGCGGGTAGCGGCCGCCCCTCCTCTGACGCCCAGCGGACACTGGCACAAAAGCCGGCCGCTGTGACCGAGCTGTTCTAGGCGCTACAGTCCGGAACCGCGCTGCTGCTACGGTCGCAGGATCGAATCCTGCCTCGGGTATGGATGTGTGTGATGTCCTTAGGTTAGTTAGGTTTAAGTAGTTCTAAGTCTAGGGGACTGATGACCTCAGATGTTGAGTCCCATAGTGCTTAGAGCCATTTGAACCATTCTTGAACTGGCACAAAAAATCTTAACGGTGTCTCCGCGCCCGCATCCCGCTGCTTTTCTCAATCCAAAATACAGCCGTTCACTCACCCCCGCCGTAAACTTTACACTGAAAAATGTTAGTGCAAATATTGTTAATAAACCTTCTATGTTCAACAAAACCTATGATCGGTGTACCTAATGAACGCTGCAAGGAGATCATTTAACGTGGGCTTCTACCCAAAGTACAGTGTGGATGAAGGGGCTCGATGCGCAAATTCGGTGGGGCACACAGGATTGTACAATGTCTGACCTACCTGCTATCAGATCCATCCACAACGCAGTGGCACACCACAGCAGACTCGAAACCTTACCTTAGTTAGGCCCACTGTAAGAAAAATTACTCCTAAAATTTTATTTTCGGTTGCCAGCTCTGAAGGAGCAATTTTGAAATCTTTAAACGTTTTTCTTTTACTTACTTTCAGTGGTGACAGTGCCTTTCAATGCCTGGAAATTTATTTATTTTTTTATTTTCTTCATTATGTGAATTTATTTCGAAACAACAGGAAGCGAACTGGGACTGGCCAAGTGACAGCCATCTTTACTTTTGGAAAACTTGTTACGTAAATCATGAATTAGCAAACCAAGAAAATTTAAATTTGTAGCAAAATTAATGTTATTCAATGGACTGTAGTTTATTTCTTTGAACAAAGTGACCACATTTAAGGATGGTGTTATAAACCAAAGCAATTTCTTAGACTGAATGTCTCCCTCTCTCTACTACGAAGCAGTTCGTAATAATAATGAATTTACTTATCACACCTTTTACTCAATTATTAAACAAACAAACAACTTAGCTTTCAAACCGTTATTACACAACAAGCATGACCAGGAAACAGGACTGGTGATGGCTAGGGGCAGAAATTTTCGCAGAATTAGTTTCCACATCTATTTTTTCGTTTCAAAGTAAGTTGACTGTAACCCCTTACATATTCTGACCTCAAACAAACAAGTCTACAAAATTAGTGCTTGCCTTGAGCTGCGTGCTGGAGGGCTCATAGTAATGTTGGTATGACAATTTCGGTCGGCTCTTCACGTCCCCAGTGATGGACTTCCTTGTTGATAGCCACGTCACAAGCAGCAGCCATCTTTACTCGTCGGAGCGTCGGCCGAATTCCATCATAAAATTATTCGGATAATCTTGCTTTCCCAATTCATACATACCGGTCACGATTTTGGGGCATAAAAGCCGCTGCCGTCCGCATATTTGGTTGCACTTTTTTCACAACTTTAGCACCATATAAGCCTCGCTTTAGCGAACCTATCACAGCCCGATACACACGCTGTGAAGGCTCCCACGAGACTGCCTTTCTTTCCACCATCTTTTCCCTTGGCGGTCCTCTCGCCAAAGTCGCCACCACAACCAGTCAAAATGGTTAAAATGGCTCTGAGCACTAGGGGACTTAACATCTCAGGTCATCAGTCCCCTAGAACTTAGGACTACTTAAACCTAACTAATCTAAGGACATCACACACATACATGCCCAAGGCGGTATTCGAACCTACGACCGTAGCGGTCGCGTGGTACCAGACTGAAGCGCTTAGAACCGCTCGGCCACTCCGACCGGCACAACCAGTCACGTAAAACCCTTTGTACTTCCCCTCATTTTATTTTGTACATTTGTTTAACATATTGACCATGAAAATTTGCCCTGAGGTGGTTACAGTCATTACAATTTTTTCATTGAATGGAAATAACATTTTCCTTTTCGTTAATTAACAATTGGGTATGAAGTAATTCTTTTGTGCCAGAGAGCTTTGCATATAAACATAACACTTTTACACATTCATTTGCTGACTTCGTTTGCATCTCTATGTAACACCTAATATCGATCTTTCAACATACCAATACCCTAAAGCAAAGTTAAAAAATATTTTAAAAATTATTTAATTTTTAGCGGTGGCATCACAACCTCTTTAGTTGTTATCCGCGGTACCCTTACAGCACTGCGGTAAATCGGCGATATTCTACACCTCGTTTCATTGTCCTTCATGGCAAGCCGTGCTGGGTTTACACTTCAGGAAGATAACGCCTGCCCGCACACGCCCAGAGTTTCTACTACTTGTCTTCGTGCTTGTCAAATCCTGCCTTGGCTAGCAAGGTCGCCGGATCTTCTCCAGTTGAGAACGTTTGGAGCATTATGGACAGACCCCTCCACCAAGCTCGGGATTTTGGCGGTCTAATGCTCCAATTGGACAGAATTTAGCACTATATCCTTCAGGAGCACATCCCACAGCTCTGTCAATCAGCGCCAAACCAAATATCTTCTTGCATAAAGGACAGAGATGGACCAACGAGTTACTGACTTGCTCAATTTGTGAAACTCTTTCTCTTGAGTAAACAACCCAATTTTTCTGAAATTGTAGTCAGTTGTCTGCACTTTTACAGTACATCTACCACTTGGCGTCCCATTTGGAGAGTTCGTTTGTTTCTGCAGGCAAATAATTCAAATACAGACAGGATATGTCTGGAAGGATGGTCGTCAACAGATAGTGGCTACAGTCTAAGAAATAAACCGTTTATAGAGATAGGGGGTACAAACATTCTATGGTAAGCTCCCCTTGTTATCAACTCTTCGTTTTATAGTTACAATTTTTAGACACTGAATTTGAAGTTCTGTTCAGTCGCGGTGTTCCAATTAAACCCAAGAGAGCTCCATTAACGCAGTGCGGGAAAAAATTAAGAGTTCGGGAATTCATGCGAAGTTTTGCTAAGTAACGAAGACCACGCTGCAAAATCTGCTGCATAATTAATTGTCCTGAGTCCGTGAGCATACTAAGAAATTTTTTAAGTTCGTACCCCAATCGCACGCAAACTTCCAAGTAATTGTAGAAGCGACTGATAAGTTTCTGCTCGCCTACAACAGACTGTCTCGACTGTCAATCTGCCGTCGGCAAATCACAAAACTTTTTTTTTTCAGTCATCAGTCTTGTGACTGGTTTGATACAGCCCACCACGAATTCCTCTCCTGTGGTTTTTAATCTCAGAGGTAGCAATTGCAAACTATGACCATAATTATTTGCTGGATTTAATGCAATCTTTGTTTTTCTCTACACTTTTCACCCTCTATAGCTCCCTCTAGTACTGTGGAAGTTATTCTGTGATGTATTAACAGACGCCCTGCTATCCTGTCCCTTCTTCTTGTCAGTGTTTTCCCTACATTCCTCTCTTGGCCTGTTCTACGAAGAACTTTCTCATTCCCTACCTTCTTAGACCATTTAATTTTGAACTTTGTCTCTAGCACCAAATCTCAAACACTTCGATTCTCTTCTTTCCGGTTTCCCATAGTCTATGTTTCACTACCATTCAGTGCTGTGTTCCAAACGTTCATTCTCAAAAATTTCTTCCTCAAGTTAAGGCCTATGTTTGATACTAGCCGACTTGGCCAAAATGCGCTTTTTGCCAGTGCTAGTATGTTTTTTATGTCCTCCTTGCTTCGTCCGTCATGGGTTATTTTGCTGCCTAGGTACGGTAGCAGAACTCCTAAACATCATCTACTTCGTAACTAGAAATTCTGATGTTAAGTTTCTCGCCGTTCTCATTTCTACTACTACTCGTTACTTTCGTCTGTCTTTGATTTATTTTCAGTCCACATTCTGTACACATTAGAATGTTCATTCCATTCAACACATCCTATAATTCTTCTCCACTTTCTCTGAGGATAGCAACGTCATCAGCAAATCTTATCATAGATATCCCTTCATCCTGAATTTTCATCCCTCTTTTGAACCTTTCGTTTATTTCCGTCATTGCTTTTTCGATGTGTAGATAAACAGTAGAAGCAAAAAAGCCTACACCCGTGCCTTACACACACACTTTCAATCCGAGAACTTGGTCCTTGGTCGTCCACTATTATTATTCCCTCTTGGCTCTTGCACATATTGTATATTACCCGTCTCTCCCTATAGCTTACCCTTATTTTTCTCAGACTTTCGAACATCTGGCACCAGTTTATATTGTCAAACGCTTTTTCCAGGTCGACAAATCCTATGAATGTGTCACGATTTTTCTTTCGTCTTGCTTCCATTATCAACCACAACGTCAGAATTGCCTCTCTGGTGCATTTACATTTCCTAGAGCCAAACTGATCGTCATCTAACACATCCTAAATTTTATTATTCATTCTTCTGTATATCATTCTTCTCAGCAACTTGGATGTATGAGTTGTTAGGCTCGTTACGCTATAATTCTCGCACTTGTCTGTTCTTGCTATCTTCGTAAATGGGTGGATGATGTATGGTATATCGCCAGTCTCATGCCTTCTACACAGCAACGTGATTAGTCGTTTTGTTGCCACTTCTTACAATGATTTTATGTGGAATTATGTCAGCCCCTTCTGCCTTATTCGATTTTAAGTCGTCCAAAGCTCTTTTAAATTCTGATTTTAATACTGGCTCAAACTATAGGCGTACATCTAAGTACATCATGCAGCTTTCGCTTACGTGCTGATTCCTCGAAAATGATACAATATGCCAAGTTAATTGGGCGGTACACGGTATTTCTTGGCTACAATTTATCGCCCGTCCGCAAGGAATTTTTAGTCAACGAAAACTATTCAAAATGTTGTTACTACCGCAAGCGTTACGCATCAATCAGAACGATAATTTTACTAGCTTTTATTCAGGGACCTTGATTTTCTTTCTGGGCACCTCATGCGGCATTTATTTATAAATTATTTTGATTAATCAGTCAAAAATAGTGTTATTCTTAAGTAACTATTTAACCAATCTATAGACTGACAGGCTGATTTAGTATCAATACTTCATTTTTTTATATTTTGTTTACAGAAATTTTAATTATCAGTATCAATATTTTGGCTCATTACTAAAAATTTATGTAGCAATAGAAAATGTGGTACTGTCTTTCGATAGCGCTAGTCAAGCGCTGTCATAGGACTATCTATTTGTTTCCATCGCCTAAAGCGTGTGTGAAGCTGATAATTTTTGAAGGACAAAGGTGGAACTAGACTCATGTTCAGAAAAAAAAGAACACCTTGAAAGACTAGAGACAGTAAGTGCATATTCACAGGACATGTACGTTAGTATGTTCTGAAGAAATGATTAACATTTCAGCCACCTCGGTTCGGTGTACTGTTGCCTGGTAGGCACAGGATCCGCCACGGGCCCTGACAACTTGGTCCTTCCCGATGGCACCGACACCTAAAAGGCGTGAATGGCGTCCTCTATTATAGCGACCCATGTTGCATTCATCCGGTTCCAAAGTTCATCTGTGGTGATCGGCACTGGGGCAAAGCTGTCATTTTAACGTATCCAAAACATTTTCGAGTGATGACAAGTCCGGAGATCTCGTGGACCAGGGCCAAAGGCTGCCATCCTATGACACCAAGAAGACACGTGTTCGTGAAGCAACATGTGGTCGCTCATTGTCTTGCTGTAAAATGGCGTTTTTTTGCTAAATAATGGCGTCTGGGCTGTGGTGCAGAAAGGGCATGGCTACGGATCGCTGGAGGTCATTCACGTAGGTCACACTGGCTACGGTGCCATGGACATGCACCAACTGTGATTTTTGGTTATACCCAATATCATTCCACACCATAAGGCCTCGAGCTGGTGCTGTACGTCTTGTGCGAATGCAGTCGCTGTGGTGTTGCTCCACTTGACTGCGGCGAACCAAAATGTGGCCATCATTTTTAAACTAACGGAGCCTGCATTCAGCGGAAAACACTATCTGATGCCATTCCTGTCCCCAGTCACATCTTTCCATACACCAATGACATCTAGAATGTTTCTGCACATTCTTCAAAGGTAAGCGGAGAAGTTGGACGACGAGCACGTAACCCATGCCGTAATAAACGGTGACGGACTGTCACCCCTGCTAGTGTACGATGTGTTCCACTGTTGCGCCACAGCCGAGGAGGGCGCAGATCTGTCCTGGAATGCCACTCGGATGAGGTGTCGATCTTCTCGGGGGAGAGGGGGGGAATGCGACCCGACCAATTTTGTCGTGTTGTACGTCCTTCCGTGAACCATTCTGCACACACCCGTTGCACTGCCGAAGCACTTCGTCCCACATGAGCAACAGTTTACCGGATGGATGCATCACATTCTCTCCTGCCAGTAATGCGCCATCTTTTAAACTCATTGATCTGATGGTACGATTCGCGCATATTTCTGCGAGGCATTCTGCACCTCAGCTCAAGTTACACTGATCCGTTATCTTCGGTTCATAGCGACAACGAGACCCGTAGCCACATTTTACGAGTAGGTGGTGTTGCGCTCCGATATCGATGTTGACCTTGAACCCTCAGGCCGAAATGGCTCAAATTTTGATCATTTCTGCAAAACATCCTAATGTACATGTCCTCTGAGTTAGAACTTCCTTTCTCTAGTCTTCCTGAGTGTTTCTTTTTCTGAAAACGAATGTATATCTTTCTTTGTCTCTAGTTAATATATTATTTCATCTACAGAGGGCATTTAAACATGGTTCCTGGCCTCGACTTTCTCTTTCATACGTTGCTATTGCCTATTTCGTAACTCTTTGGTTCTGGTCTGATTCTTGCGGCCTTCGTATGCTCAGATCTGACAGCTCCAACCGCCATCACCTTGGCGAATATGTAGGCCTGTCTGTGCACGCCACTGTCTGCGCGTGTCATCTCACAGCTAGCCAATAACAGTTGTTTGCTTCGGTCTTACTTTTCGTAGACTGTGTCATTGATTATGTCTACGTCTGACAATGACACATTCACCATTGTCCAGTAATGTTATTCTTTGCTTTGCAGGTGAGGATTCTGCTCGTCTCCGTAACCAGCTCAGAGCAACTATCGGAAATCCGCCCCTACTCCGTGCCGAAGAAGTATCTCGGCGGCCACGGTGAGAACATTGGAGGCAAGTCAAAGAGAACCAATTTATAACCATATTTTTCAACACACAGTTGGATGATATACGGTGAACTCTTTAAAACGTAACGTCTGTTCTTTTGTGATTTGTTAACACAGTTTTGAATATCCACCGGTAGCCCAGGAGCATACCTACTTCCATCTGTAGGATTCTTGAGATTCAGCTAAAGATTTCTAAACATTATGAAACATTATTACCGCTGCATATGGAAATTCGTCGCGAATGAATAATAGTATCACATGTATAAAATGTATCATACAGTCTGCCAGTATAGTAATATCTCCGCCGGCCGCGGTGGTCTAGCGGTTCTGGCGCTGCAGTCCGGAACCGCGGGACTGCTACGGTCGCAGGTTCGAATCCTGCTTCGGGCATGGGTGTGTGTGATGTCCTTAGGTTAGTTAGGTTTAAGTAGTTCTAAGTTCTAGGGGACTTATGACCTAAGACCTAAGTAATATCTCTACTACGCAACAATATTGCTCTTAAAAAAGTAGTAGGACAAGAAATTCGTACAGTCAACAGCCAGAGGTTTTATAAATACTGTAAGAGTATTTGAAAAAATGGTGTGTAAGCATCCAGACAGATATAGTGAGAGTCCACTGGTGTTGACAGCTGACGTATCAGTCCGTCAGCAATTTAAGTTCCGTCACGGGCAATCATTAGTACATAAAGTGACAGCAGAGGTCATGGAAAATTCGACTCATTATTGATGAAAGATATTTGGAGCAATCTTATGCATGTGTGTAAATGATGCCAGGAAGGCGAGGCATGGTACCTCTTGTTTGCTAACGCTGAAAAATCATTAACCCTGAGAAGTTTACCAAATCACATATGATACCCGTGTACCCGTGGTCTAGGGGTAATGTCTTTGATTCATAGTCAAAACGTCTTCGGTCCCGGGTTCGATCCCAGCCACTGCCTAAATTTTGATAAATAATCAGCAGTGGCGGCCGAAGACTTCCGGCATAAGAAGTCTGCCTCATTCTGCCAACGGCTTTGTCAAAGAGGGCGGAGGAGCGGATAGAGCTTCAGGCACTCTCTTGTCCTAGGGGTGGGAAATTGCCCCTAAAGGCGGAAGAATCAGCAATGATCAACGACATGAGGATGCAGAAGGCAATGGAAACCACTGCATTAAAGACACGTAACGTGTATCCACAGGACATGTGACCTGTAATTGAAGAAGTGTCATGATGATCTCTCCATGGCAAAAGATTCCGGAATAGTCCCCCATTCGGATCTCCGGGAGGGGACTGCCAAGGGGGAGGTTACCATGAGAAAAAGATTGAATAATCAACGAAAGGATAACGTTCTACGAGTCGGGGCGTGGAATGTCAGAAGCTTGAACGTGGTAGGGAAACTAGAAAATCTGAAAAGGGAAATGCAAAGGCTCAATCTAGATATAGTAGGGGTCAGTGAAGTGAAGTGGAAGGAAGACAAGGATTTCTGGTCAGATGAGTATCGGGTAATATCAACAGCAGCAGAAAATGGTATAACGGGTGTAGAATTCGTTATGAATAGGAAGGTAGGGCAGAGGGTGTGTTACTGTGAACAGTTCAGTGACCGGGTTGTTCTAATTAGAATCGACAGTAGACCAACACCGACAACGATAGTTCAGGTATACATGCCGACGTCGCAAGCTGAAGATGAAAGTATATGAGGATATTGAAAGGGTAATGCAGTATGTAAAGGGGGACGAAAATCTAATAGTCATGGGCGACTGGAATGCAGTTGTAGGGGAAGGAGTAGAAGAAAAGGTTACAGGAGAATATGGGCTTGGGACAAGGAATGAAAGAGGAGAAAGACTAATTGAGTTCTGTAACAAGTTTCAGCTAGTAATAGCGAATACCCTGTTCAAGAATCTCAAGAGGAGGAGGTATACTTGGAAAAGGCCGGGAGATACGGGAAGATTTCAATTAGATTACATCATGGTCAGACAGAGATTCCGAAATCCGATACTGGATTGTAAGGCGTACCCAGGAGCAGATATAGACTCAGATCACAACATAGTAGTGATGAAGAGTAGGCTGAAGTTCAAGACATTAGTCAGGAAGAATCAATACGCAAGGAAGTGGGATACGGAAGTACTAAGGAATGACGAGATACGTTTGAAGTTCTCTAACGCTATAGATACAGCAATAAGGAATAGCGCAGTAGGCAGTACAGTTGAAGAGGAATGGACATCTCTAAAAAGGGCCATCACAGAAGTTGGGAAGGAAAACATAGGTACAAAGAAGGTAGCTGCGAAGAAACCATGGATAACAGAAGAAATACTTCAGTTGATTGATGAAAGGAGGAAGTACAAACATGTTCCGGGAAAATCAGGAATACAGAAATACAAGTCGCTGAGGAATGAAATAAATAGGAAGTGCAGGGAAGCTAAGACGAAATGGCTGCAGGAAAAATGTGAAGACATCGAAAAAGATATGATTGTCCGAAGGACAGACTCAGCATACAGGAAAGTCAAAACAACCTTTGGTGACATTAAAAGCAACGGTGGCAACATTAAGAGTGCAACGGGAATTCCACTGTTAAATGCTGAGGAGAGAGCAGATAGGTGGAAAGAATACATTGAAAGCCTCTATGAGGGTGAAGATTTGTCTGATGTGATAGAAGAAGAAACAGGAGTCGAGTTAGAAGAGATAGGGGATCCAGTATTAGAATCGGAATTTAAAAGAGCTTTGGAGGACTTACGGTCAAATAAGGCAGAAGGAATAGATAACATTCCATCAGAATTTCTAAAGTCATTGGGGGAAATGGCAACAAAACGACTATTCACGGTGGTGTGTAGAATATGAGCCTGGCGATATACCATCTGACTTTCGGAAAAGCATCATCCACACAATTCCGAAGACGGCAAGAGCTGACAAGTGCGAGAATTATCGCACAATCAGCTTAACAGCTCATGCATCGAAGCTGCTTACAAGAATAATATACAGAAGACTGGAAAAGAAAATTGAGAATGCGCTAGGTGACGATCAGTTTGGCTTTAGGAAAAGTAAAGGGACGAGAGAGGCAATTCTGACGTTACGGCTAATAATGGAAGCAAGGCTGAAGAAAAATCAAGACACTTTCATAGGATTTGTCGACCTGGAAAAAGCGTTCGGCAATATAAAATGGTGCAAGCTGTTAGAGATTCTGAAAAAAGTAGGGGTAAGCTATAGGGAGAGACGGGTCATATACAATATGTACAACAACCAAGAGGGAATAATAATAGTGGACGATCAAGAACGAAGTGCTCGTATTAAGAAGGGGGTAAGACAAGGCTGTAGCCTTTCGCCCCTACTCTTCAATCTGTACGTGGAGGAAGCAATGATGGAAATAAAAGAAAGGTTCAGGAGTGGAATTAAAATACAAGGTGAAAGGATATCAATGATACGATTCGCTGATGACATTGCTATCCTGAGTGAAAGTGAAGAAGAATTAAATGATCTGCTGAACGGAATGAACAGTCCAATGAGTACACAGTATGGTTTGGGAATAAATCGGAGAAAGACGAAGGTAATGAGAAGTAGTAGAAATGAGAACAGCGAGAAACTTAACATCAGGATTGATGGTCACGAAGTCTATGAAGTTAAGGAATTCTGCTGCCTAGGCAGTAAAATAACCAATGACGGACGGAGCAAGGAGGACATCAAAAGCAGACTCACTATGGCAAAAAAGGCATTTCTGGCCAAGAGAAGTCTACTAATATCGAATACCGGCATTAATTTGAGGAAGAAATTTCTGAGGATGTATGTCTGGAGTACAGCATTGTATGGTAGTGAAACATGGACTGTGGGAAAACCGGAACAGAAGAGAATCGAAGCATTTGAGATGTGGTACTATAGACGAATGTTGAAAATTAGGTGGACTGATAAGGTAAGGAATGAGGAGGTTCTACGCAGAATCGGAGAGGAAAGGAATATGTGGAAAACACTGATCAGGAGAAGGGACAGGATGATAGGACATCTGCTAAGACATGAGGGAATGACTTCCATGGTACTAGAGGGAGCTGTAGAGGGCAAAAACTGTAGAGGAAGACAGAGATTGGAATACGTCAAGCAAATAATTGAGGACGTAGGTTGCAAGTGCTACTCTGAGATGAAGAGGTTAGCACAGGAAAGGAATTCGTGGCGGGCCGCATCAAACCAGTCAGTAGACTGATGACGATAAAAAAAAATGATAGGATCATGAATCCATGCCGGTTGCACGCCAAACCATTATATTCTCCGCAAGGGAATTACTTCATCGCAGAAAAAGCCTTTACGTGTCATCTACCACGAATTACCGAACACATAATGTCATCAAATAAGTTTGAGAATGATACACAGTAAAAAACAACCTGTTGCCATGAAGCGCGTTACTATCTGCATTCATTGTTCCCTCGCAGTCAGAGACGCCAGCTTTCTAAATCCTAAATTTTGAAGGGAAAGGTCGAATTCATCACATCATAGACTTTGAGGTCATTACAACACCACCTTAGTTGGACTGGGGCGGAGTGGGCTGTGGCCTCCCTTGCCGAGCCATTCCAACATTCACCTAAACTAAGTTTCGGAAACCACAGAAAAACTGTATTATGGTTACACCTGATTGTGAAAGAATACAGTACAACATGCCATCTTCAAGACGCCATGACATGCAGTTCAGAACTGCACTGTAGCTAACTTTCATTACATAGTGCTTTCCATTCAGATGTTAGTCTGGTTGCAATTCCTGTCTTGTGAAATGTTACTGTTGGTTCTCGGCACGCGGACCTTCTAAGAAACCGTCTTTGCGTGGTAAAATTTCTTGATGGGGCTGTGCGATTCGTGTTATACTGAGGGTTAAATGGTTCAAATGGCTCTGAGCACTATGGGACTTAACATCTGAGGTCATCAGTCCCCTAGAACTTAGAACTACTTAAACCTAACTAACGTAAGGACATTACACAAATCCATGTCCGAGGTAAGATTCGAACCTGCGACCGTAGCGGTCGCGCGGTTCCAGACTATAGCGCCTAGAACCGCTCGGCCACAACGGCCAGCATACTAAGGGTTAACTGCATTAGGGACCCCTAAGTAAAGGCGCGATAGAGGAAGCGACTAGCTGTAGTATGATCTATGCAAGACGCCAAACGGTGTGGTGAGCCATCTTAATCCATGACCGCTCATCGACGCTCACGGTGAGTGGTTGGAGCTGCGTCCAGAGTACAAACATTTTGCTCGGTGGCGTTCCCTTCCAGTTCGACAGGATAGGTAACATGGTGCACCATTCAGACTCCACTGCGTCCTTAGTTTTCTCCAAACCAATGTGATAGAATATCTCAGTGGAATCCTGAAATTAGTTCAGACAAATGTTGGAGTAATTCAGTGAATGGGGCCACACCCTTCTCTGTCTCTTTCCTACTAAACAAGTGCTCCAGTGGCCCTTCAGTCGAAAACGCGGTGATTTCTTCTCTTTGTTCCAACTCGGTGGGTAAGAGGCAAAATCATCTCATGTGGTTTTCGATGTATTCGCTCACTGTCACTGGCGTGCACCAGTACCAATACACCTCGTCAGTCAAGGCAGCCTTGTTTCCAAGCAACGAAACTCCAATAGCACTGATACTCCAATGATGATTCCTGTGCCTAACAAGTGGAGGGAAGACGTACATGTCTTAGGCAGTTACTTGTGTAGTCCACAGCGAGGAGTGGCATGGCTACTCATCTGTTGTTTTCGTTGCCGAACACTGAGCATGACTGCATTGTTGTATATCTGTCCGCTATTACACTACTGGCCATTAAAGTTGCTACACCAAGAAGAAATGCAGATGATAAACGGGTATTCATTGGACAAATATATTATACTAGAACTGACCTGTGATTACATTTTCACGCAATTTGGGTGCATAAATCCTGAGAAATCACTACCCAGAACAACCACCTCTGGCCGTGATAACGGCCTTGATACGTCTGGGCATTGAGTCAAACAGAGCTTGGATGACGTGTACTGGTACAGCTGCCCAAACAGCTTCAACACGATACCACAGTTCATCAAGAGCAGTGACTGGCGTATTGTGACGAGCCAGTTGCTCGGCCACCATTGACCAGACGTTTTCAATTGGTGAGAGATCTGGAGAATGTGCTGGCCAGGGCAGCAGTCGTTCTGTATCCAGAAAGGCCTGTACAGGACCTGCAACATGTGGTCGAGCATTATCCTTCTGAAATGTGGGGTTTCGCAGGGTTCGAATGAACGGTAGAGCCACGGGTCGTAACACATCTGAAATGTAACATCCACTGTTCAAAGTGCCGTAAATGCGAACAAGTGACCGAGACGTGTAACCAATGGCACCCCATACCACCACGCCGGGTGATACGCCAGTATGGCGATGACGAATACACGCTTCCAATGTGCGTTCACCGCGATGTCGCCAAACACGGATGCGACCATCATGATGCTGTAAACAGAACCTGGATTCATCCGAAAAAACGACGTTTTGCCATTCGTGCACGCAGGTTTGTCGTTGAGTACACCATTGCAGGCGCTCCTGTCTGTGATGCAGCGTCAAGGGTAACCGCAGCCATGGTCTTCGAGATGATAGTCCATGCTGCTGCAAACGTCGTCGAACTGTTCTTGCAGATGGTTGTTGTCTTGCAAACGTCCCCATCTGTTGACTCAGGGATCGGCTGCACGATCCGTTACAGCCATGCGGATAAGATGCCTGTCATCTCTACTGCTAGAGATGCGAGGCCGTTGGGATTCAGCACGGCGTTCCGTATTACCCTCCAGAACCCACCGATTCCATATTCTGCTAACAGTCATTGGATCTCGACCAACGCGAGCAGCAATGTCGCGATACCATAAACCGCAATCGCGATAAGCTACAATCCGACCTTTATCAAAGTCGGAAACGTGATCTACGCATTTCTCCTCCTTGCACGAGGCATCACAACAACGTTTCACCAGGAAACGCCGGTCAACTGCTGTTTGTGTATGAGAAATCGGTTGGAAACTTTCCTGATGTCAGCACGTTGTAGGTGTCGCCACCGGCGCCAACCTTGTGTGAATGCTCTGAAAAGCTAATCATTTGCATATCACAGCATCTTCTTCCTGTCGGTTAAATTTCGCGTCTGTGGCACGTCAACTTCGTGGTGTAGCAATTTTAATGGTCAGTAGTGTATGTGGCGCACGCGCGACAGCATCCGTGATCTGACCGCAGTCGAATACGCTACTGTCATGCCGACGTCGGAAACAAGGTTGACGACATGCCTGTAACGTGTCACGTGAGACGCAGAACTTTTTCTTTCTGCGTGGCCACTATCTTAGATACAATCCATTTGACTAAGAGTGCTTTCAAAACTATCTATCCTCCTGACACCCACACCACCAACTGACGGCATGCTGATCAATAAAGGTTTCAAGAAAGGAAGTGTGAAATCCAGCTTTTATACAATCTGGATGAAGGCAGCAGAGCCAATGTGGAGCAAGTAGAGTGGCGCCCCGCCAGTTGGAGGTCGATAGGGGTGCTGGTGGCGGAGGTGCAACAGCGGACGCTCGCGTGCACTCCGTCCCGTGTCACGGCCGCATCTGATCGTCTGCCCTCTACCTGCAGGTTTGGTGAACGCGACGCTAGCGTCTGTGAAAACCGCGACGCCAACCTCGCACTACAGATAACGTACATCATGTAGTGAATTGGCAGGAGCCAATTCACGGGGTTTGGAGGAAGCCGAAATGCACGCGTTTAACTCACGCAGACTGGCGTGAGGTCTAGAACAGGTCAGAGAAATAAGACTAGCAAAACAAGAGTAACTGGTAGAATACTTAACTTTAATCCACAATTGTAGAACATCGGTCTGACGGTACAGGCTTTATTAGATAACCAGCAAAAGATAAATGGCGCCTTGCTAGGTCGTAGCAATTGACGTAGCTGAAGGCTATGCTAACTATCGTCTCGGCAAATGAGAGCGTATTTGTCAGGGTAGCATCGCTAGCAACGTCTGCTCTACAACTGGGGCGAGTGCTAGGACGTGTCTCTAGACCTGCCATGTGGCGGCGCTCGGTCTGCAATCCTGACAGTGGCGACACGCGGGTCCGACGTATACTAATGGACCGCGGCCGATTTAAAGGCTACCACCTAGCAAGTGTGGTGTCTGGCGGTGACACCACACATCACAATACACAAAAGGTTAGGCGCGTGTGCTGGCACAATCAGGTTTCAAGTTCTCGTCTGGAGTCACACTTCGTAGTCCTTAGAGTTCCTCCACACAAAAATATGGGAACTGGCTATGAAAGTATACGAAGATTAACTGTGTTACTGCATTTTATTTACTGACTTATAATTAAGGGAAAGGGAGCGGACAGAGATTCAGGGCACTCTTGCCCTTGAGGTGGGAAACTGCCCCTAACGGCGGAACAATCAGCTACGATCAATGCCACGAGGATGCAGAAGACAATGGAAACCACTCCATGAAAGTCACATAATGCGTATCCACAGGACATGCGGACGTCGCAAGAAAAGATGAACCGATAGAGATAGTATGAGGATAAAGAGCGGGTAAACCAGTACGTAAAGGGAGATGAAAACGTAATAGTCGTGGGGGACTGGAGTTCGGTTGTACGGTAAGGAGTAGAGGAAAGCGATACAGTAGAATATCGGCTTGGTATTAGGAATGAGAGAGGCGAAAGATTAAATGAGTGCTGCAATAAATTTCAGGTGGTAACAGCGAATACTCTGTTCAAGAATCACAAGAGGGGGAGGTATACTTCGAAAGTCCGGAAGATACGGGAAGATTCAGTTTGACTACATCGTGGCCATGCAGAGATTCTGAAATAAGATACTGGATTGTAAAGCGTACCGGGAGCAGATATAGACTTAGCTAGCAATTTAGTAGTGATGAAGAGTAGGTTGAAGTGCAACAGACTAGTAAGGACAGATCAGTGCGCAAAGAAGTGGGATACGGAAGTACTAAGTATTGAAGAGATGCACTTGAAGTTCTCTGAGGCTATAGATACTGCGATAAGGAATAGTTCAGTTGAAGAGGAATGGACATTTCTACAAAGGGTAACCACAGAACTTAGAAACAAACACGTAGGTACAAAGAAGGGAACTGCAAAGAAACCATGGATAACAGAAGAAATACTTCAGCTGACCGATGAAAAAGTACAAAAATGCTCAGGCAAATTCAGGATGCAACAATGCAGGTCATTTAAGAATGAAATAAACATGGAAGCGCAGGGAAGCTAAGGCACAATGGCTGCAAGATAAATGCGATTTCATAGCATGTATATAAGTCAAAACAACCTTCGCTGAAATTAAAAGCAAGGATGGTGATGGTAAAATTAAGAGTGCAAGTGCAATGGGAATTCCACTATTAAATGCTGAGGGAAGAGCTGATGGTTGGAAAAGTACATTTGAACATTTGAAGGCCTTTACGAGGGGGCGGGGGGAAGACTTGTCTGATGATGTGATAGACGAGGAAACAAGAGTCCATATGGAAAAGATTGGGGATCCAGTATTAGAATCAGAATTTCAGAGAGCTTTGGAAGATTTAAGATCGAATAACGCAGAAGGGATAGATAACATGCCATTGGAATTTGTAAAATCCTTGCGGGACGACTGTTCACGTTGCTGTGTAGAGCGCATGAGTCTGGCGATATACCATCCGACTTTCGGAAAAACATTATCCACACAGTTCCGAAGACTGGAAGAGCAGACAAGTGCGAGAATCATCGCAAAATCAGCTTATCAGTTCATGCAAGTTGCTGACAAGAATGTACAGAAGAATGTAAAAGAAAATTGAGTATGTGTTGGATGTCGATCAGCTTGGCTTTAGGAAAGGTAAAGGCACCAAAGAGGCAATTCTGACGTTGTGGCTGATAATGGAAGCAAGACCAAAGAAAAATAGAGACCTGTTCATCAAGAACGAAATGCTCGGGTTAAAAGTGTGTGTAAGGCAGGGGTGTAGTCTTTCGACACTACTATTCACCCTATACATCGAAGAAGCAATGACGGAAATAAAGAGTGGGATTAAAATTCACGGTGAAAGGATATCTGTGATAAGATTCACTGATGACATTGCAATCCTCAGTGAAGAATGTTAAGTGGAATGAACAATCTAACGTTTACGGAATGTGGACTGAACATAACTCAAAGAATGACGAAAGTAATGAGTAGCACAACGCACAGAACGTCACACAAGCATATGGAACTGTCAGAAAAGTCCTTCTTTGGGATATTCACATCGCGTGTCACACTGTCTTGAATTCCGGGTATGTCTTCAAAGCACTGAATCCTTAATATGGATTTCTGCACTTTGTCGTTTGTGGTAATTTCCTATTGATGACATCAAGTCTAGTCACACGTACAAATATTTCCAGAAAATGATTTTTTCATAGATATGTTTCTATTATTCCTTCACTTCATGTGGTTGTTCTGTACACCATATTCTCACATTATGACGGTTCACCTTGCCATTTGCATGGAATTTTGCCTCGTCACTAAACATAGCATTGATGAAAACTGTCATCCTCCATTTTGACAAGAACGAAATATATATAGGGTGGTCCATTGATCGTGACTGGGCCAAATATCTCACGAAATAAGCGTCAAACGAAAAAACTACAAAGAACGAAACTTGTCTAGCTCGAAAGGGGAATCCAGATGGCACTATGGTTGGTCCGCTAGATGGCGCTGCCATAGGTCAAACGGATATCAACAGCGTTTTTTACAATAGGAACCCCCATTTTTTAATACATATTCGTGTAGTACGTAAAGAAATATGAATGTTTTAGTTGGACCACTTTTTCGTTTTGTGATAGATGACGCTGTAATAGTCACAAACGTATAAGTACGTGGTATCACGTAACATTCCGCCAGTGCGGACGGTATTTGCTTCGTGATACATTACCCGTGTTAAAATGGACCGTTTACCAATTGAGGAAAAGGTCGATATCGTCTTGATGTATGGCTATTGTGATCAAAATGCCCAACGGGCGTGTGCTATGTAACGTAAACCGGCATAATATGCACTATTGAGCAACGGAAAATCCACGATGGCTGCAACAAGTGGAACATCAGCGACCTTGGAGCCTTATGTATGGTGCGGCATTATGGGAGGAAGGACAATTGGCCCCCATTTTATCCATGGCAATCTAAATGGTGCAATGTATGCTGATTTCCAACGTAATGTTCTACCGATGTTACTACAAGATGTTTCACTGCATGACAGAATGGCGATGTACTTCCAACATGATGGATGTCCGGCACATATCTCGAGTGCGGTTGAAGCGGTATTGAATAGCATATTTCATGACAGGTGGATTGGTCGTCGAAGCACCCCTTCACCGGATCTGAGGTCCCCGGATTTCTTTCAGTGGGGAAAGTTGGAGGATATTTGATGTCGTGATCCACCGACAACGCCTGACAACATGCGTCAGCGCATTGTCAATGTATGAGCGAACATTACGGAAAGCGAACTACTCGCTGTTGAGAGGAATGCCGTTACACGTATTGCCAAATGCATTGAAGTTGACGGACATAATTTTGAGCATTCATTGCATTAATGTGGTATTTACAGGTAATCACGCTGTAACAGCATGCCTTCTCAGAAATAAGTTCACAAAGGTACATGTATCACATTGGAACAACGAAACTTACGTTCTGTATTTTAATTTAAAAAACCTACCTGTTACCAACTGTTCGTCTAAAATGAGCCATATATTTGCGACTATTACAGCACCATCTGTCACAAAGCAAAAAAAGTGGTCCAACTAAAACATTCATATTTCTTTACAAACTACACGAATATGTATTAAAAATGGGGTTCTTATTTAAAAAAAAAACGCAGTTGATATCCGTTTGACCTACGGAAGCGCCATTTAGCGGGCCAACCATAGCGCCATCTGGTTTACCCCTTCAAGATAGACAAGTTTCATTCTTTGTAGTTTTTTTGTTTGACGTTTATTTCGTGAGATATTTGGCCCGGTCACGATCAATGGACCACCCTGTAAAATTATTAATCGAATTAATTACATTATTGTCATGTTTGATTTTTATGAATTTTGCAGCGAATGAATTGTCTTTCACTTTTAATTTACCGATCTTGTAAACTGTTAGTAAGTGGTGGGATGAACTTACGTCGATTTTGCTTGCTTTACGCCGTTGAGATTTACGGAATTTGGTTATATGCTTCTTCTTCCGCCATGACTACTTCTCATGTTAGACCGTGAATACGATACTGATTTTCATCGCACTTCCTTTTCAGATGCAGGCAGCTACAGTGACATGACATTAGCATAGTGCGCCGAAGAAAACTTTCGTGTTTTTTTTAGTAAAAGAAATCTCACACTTCATACTTTCATAAAAATTATTATTCAGGTAACACAATATCTACCACACACTTCTCACAAGAATACGTCTTCTCCCCACGAGAACTAAAGACAGTCCTCTAGCTAAATAACTAACAAAAAAAATTGAATGGAGTTTACATCATTTGTCATTCGCCTTCCGGCGTAGCAAAATACATCTTTTCCGACGCTAGTGATTATTATCATTGGTTTTAAACTTTTGTCGTAGCTTGTTGGGGCTTTTCCTTATGTACCTATACAAACTCCACATGTTGTTTGTCACCTCCACGAAGAGCTTGCAGAAGCTGAATTTTGTATGTTGTGTAAACGTCGACGCAACACACGCCAAACGGATATCGGGGGGCATGTTGAGCTGTAGAGCTGCACGGCGAACGGTTTTCTGTGGACTCCTTGTGAAATTATGGTGGATGCGTTAGACGTCTGTGTCAGACATTCGGGGACGGCCCGGCGATTTGCCTTTACAAAAAAATGTTCAAATGTGTGTGAATTCTTATGGGACTTAACTGCTAAGGCCATCAGCCCCTAAGCTTAGACACTACTTAACCTGAATTATCCTAAGGACAAACACACACACCCATGCCCGAGGGAGGACTCGAGCCTCCTGTTCCAGAGGTTGCCCCTCAGTCTGCAAGATCCGGGCAGTCGCAGAGGGTGGGCTTACTGGTAGTTGGGAGCTCCAACGTCAGGCGCGTAATGGGGCCCCTTAGGGATATGGCAGCAAGGGAGGGGAAGAAAACCAAAGTGCACTCCGTGTGCATACCGGGGGGAGTCATTCCAGATGTGGAAAGCGTCCTTCCGGATGCCATGAAGGGTACAGGGTGCACCCATCTGCAGGTGGTCGCTCATGTCGGCAGCAATGATGTGTGTCGCTATGGATCGGAGGAAATCCTCTCTGGCTTCCGGCGGCTATCTGATTTGGTGAAGACTGCCAATCTCACTAGCGGGATGAAAGCAGAGCTCACCATCTGCAGCATCGTCGACAGGACTGACTGCGGACCTTTGGTACAGAGCCGAGTGGAGGGTCTGAATCAGAGGCTGAGACGATTCTGCGACCGTGTGGGCTGCAGATTCCTCGACTTGCGCCATAGGGTGGTGGGGTTTCGGGTTCCGCTGGATAGGTCAGGAGTCCACTACACGCAACAAGCGGCTACACGGGTAGCAGGGGTTGTGTGGCGTGGGCTGGGCGGTTTTTTAGGTTAGATGGCCTCGGGCAAGTGCAGAAAGGGCAACAGCCTCAACGGGTGCGGGGCAAAGTCAGGACATGCGGGGACCAAGCAGCAATCGGTATTGTAATTGTAAACTGTCGAAGCTGCGTTGGTAAAGTACCGGAACTTCAAGCGCTGATAGAAAGCACCGAAGCTGAAATCGTTATAGGTACAGAAAGCTGGCTGAAGCCAGAGATAAATTCTGCCGAAATTTTTACAAAGGCACAGACTGTGTTTAGAAAGGATAGATTGCATGCAACCGGTGGTGGAGTGTTCGTCGCTGTTAGTAGTAGTTTATCCTGTAGTGAAGTAGAAGTGGATAGTTCCTGTGAATTATTATGGGTGGAGGTTACACTCAACAACCGAGCTAGGTTAATAATTGGCTCCTTTTACCGACCCCCCGACTCAGCAGCATTAGTGGCAGAACAACTGAGAGAAAATTTGGAATACATTTCACATAAATTTTCTCAGCATGTTATGGTCTTAGGTGGAGATTTCAATTTACCAGATATAGACTGGGACACTCAGATGTTTAGGACGGGTGGTAGGGACAGAGCATCGAGTGACATTATACTGAGTGCACTATCCGAAAATTACCTCGAGCAATTAAACAGAGAACCGACTCGTGGAGATAACATCTTGGACCTACTGATAACAAACAGACCCGAACTTTTCGACTCTGTAAGTGCAGAACAGGGAATCAGTGATCATAAGGCCGTTGCAGCATCCCTGAATATGGAAGTTAATAGGAATATAAAAAAAGGGAGGAAGGTTTATCTGTTCAGCAAGAGTAATAGAAGGCAGATTTCAGACTACCTAACAGATCAAAACGAAAATTTCTGTTCCGACACTGACAATGTTGAGTGCTTATGGAAAAAGTTCAAGGCAATCGTAAAATGCGTTTTAGACAGGTACGTGCCGAGTAAAACTGTGAGGGACGGGAAAAACACACCGTGGTACAACAACAAAGTTAGGAAACTACTGCGAAAGCAAAGAGAGCTTCACTGCAAGTTTAAACGCAGCCAAAACCTCTCAGACAAACAGAAGCTAAACGATGTCAAAGTTAGCGTAAGGAGGGCTATGCGTGAAGCGTTCAGTGAATTCGAAAGTAAAATACTAGGTACCGACTTGACAGAAAATCCTAGGAAGTTCTGGTCTTACGTTAAATCAGTAAGTGGCTCGAAACATCATGTCCAGACACTCCGGGATGATGATGGCATTGAAACAGAGGATGACAAGCGTAAAGCTGAAATACTAAACACCTTTTTCCAAAGCTGTTTCACAGAGGAAGACCGCACTGCAGTTCCTTCTCTAAATCCTCGCACAAACGAAAAAATGGCTGACATCGAAATAAGTGTCCAAGGAATAGAAAAGCAACTGGAATCACTCAACAGAGGAAAGTCCACTGGACCTGACGGGATACCAATTCGATTCTACACAGAGTACGCGAAAGAACTTGCCCCCCTTCTAACAGCCGTGTACCGCAAGTCTCTAGAGGAACAGAAGGTTCCAAATGATTGGAAAAGAGCATAGGTAGTCCCAATCTTCAAGAAGGGTCGTCGAGCAGATGCGCAAAACTATAGACCTATATCTCTGACGTCGATCTGTTGTAGAATTATAGAACATGTGTTTTGCTCGAGTATCATGTCGTTTTTGGAAACTCAGAATCTACTATGTAGGAATCAACATGGATTCCGGAAACAGCGATCGTGTGAAACCCAACTCGCTTTATTTGTTCATGAGACCCAGAAAATATTAGATACAGGCTCCCAGGTAGATGCTATTTTCCTTGACTTCCGGAAGGCGTTCGATACAGTTCCGCACTGTCGCCTGATAAACAAAGTAAGAGCCTACGGAATATCAGACCAGCTGTGTGGCTGGATTGAAGAGTTTTTAGCAAACAGAACACAGCATGTTGTTATCAACGGAGAGACGTCTACAGACATTAAAGTAACCTCTGGCGTGCCACAGGGGAGTGTTATGGGACCATTGCTTTTCACAATATATATAAATGACCTAGTAGATAGTGTCGGAAGTTCCATGCGGCTTTTCGCGGATGATGCTGTAGTATACAGAGAAGTTGCAGCATTAGAAAATTGTAGCGAAATGCAGGAAGATCTGCAGCGGATAGGCACTTGGTGCAGGGAGTGGCAACTGACCCTTAACATAGACAAATGTAATGTATTGCGAATACATAGAAAGAAGGATCCTTTATTGTATGATTATATGATAGCGGAACAAACACTGGTAGCAGTTACTTCTGTAAAATATCTGGGAGTATGCGTGCGGAACGATTTGAAGTGGAATGATCATATAAAATTAATTGTTGGTAAGGCGGGTACCAGGTTGAGATTCATTGGGAGAGTCCTTAGAAAATGTAGTCCATCAACAAAGGAGGTGGCTTACAAAACACTCGTTCGACCTATACTTGAGTATTGCTCATCAGTGTGGGATCCGTACCAGATCGGGTTGACGGAGGAGATAGAGAAGATCCAAAGGAGAGCGGCGCGTTTCGTCACAGGGTTATTTGGTAACCGTGATAGCGTTACGGAGATGTTTAACAAACTCAAGTGGCAGACTCTGCAAGAGAGGCGCTCTGCATCGCGGTGTAGCTTGCTCGCCTGGTTTCGAGAGGGTGCGTTTCTGGATCAGGTATCGAATATATTGCTTCCCCCTACTTATACCTCCCGAGGAGATCACGAATGTAAAATTAGAGAGATTAGAGCGCGCACAGAGGCTTTCAGACAGTCGTTCTTCCCGCGAACCATACGCGACTGGAACAGGAAAGGGAGATAATGACAGTGGCACGTAAAGTGCCCTCCGCCACACACCGTTGGGTGGCTTGCGGAGTATAAATGTAGATGTAGATGTAGAACCAGCCGCACAGTCCATGATTGCCTTTACACAAACAACCTGTTTCTCGGAATTGTTCATGTCACCGTCTAATGCTCTGTGCTGTAGGAGGATCCACACCATACGTAGTACGAAAGTCACGCTGAAATGTTATTACTGACAAGCACTGCGCAAAACGTAGAACACAAAACGCTTTCTGTTGTCCCGACACCATTTTTACGAGAACTGAATTGGGGGCATACTGCTGCTATCTAGCGGGAACCAGGTAAAACTCTTTCCAACAGTACGTTGTTCAGGCTCATACCTGAAATAACATAATAGTTATGAGTTTTTAAAAAAATCAGGTGATTCTTTTTGATACACCCTGTATGGTGAAGATCACTTAGGCGTTGCGCGCGAGTGTTCAGAGAGCCCGATGACTGACTTGGTCCGCGCCGTATGGCGGTGAGATTTGCTTTGTAAATACCTCTACACACGTGTTGGCTTCTGGAAAACGTTGTGCCTAGGAATCGAATTGCCCAATACTTCTCGCCTTCGATCGTGAACTGAGTATTTTTGCGCAGATTGTTCAAATTTTCGTGAAAGTTGTGTAGCCCTGGCCCACCATGGGGCCGTATAGCGAACGTGTCGCCTTCGTATGTTCCTTTCACGTTGCACTGCAGTGGGCTCTACAATGGGCGTTCGGTGGCAATAAGCTCTGTTATGGGAAGCACATAGCCGGTGCTGACTGATAAATTTGGCAGTAAGACACGCTACCTTTATTTTTAAGCTTATCGTTCAGCCGGAAAATTCGAGATCGCCTAAATATCGCTCCCTGCAACGTTCTGTGCGAGCTGTTGCGGTAGTACTGTACGTGCCAGGGCGGCAGCGGATGGCCGGGGAGAAATTGGCTGTGCGTGGTGTGGAGGCGGGCGCGGCCGGCGAGGAAATTGCCTGCACACCACCGCTCCCCACGCGATCCGCTGTGACGTCATGCGGCTAGGATGCAACCAGTGCGCTTGGCTATACGTCCTCTGGCAACGACTTGCTTTCTCACGTCCTCGCGAACGTTTCAGTGACAATTTCCAAGAGTGGTGGACTATAGCCGGATCCAGCAGAAGAATTGGAAGATTTTTAGATAGTTGTGCGAACACACTCAAACACACTCACACACACACACACACACACACACACACACACACACACACACAAGCTTATGTATCCACTGCAACATTTTGGAGTAACTTGTCGGTTTATTACTACAGTTGCCTTTACGACCACTGCACTGACAAGGGAAGCACATTAGCTCGAATGGCTAAAACCTAATAAAAGATTTTTTAAAAAATAAAATCCCGGCACTTGTTGCACTTTTCTTTTTCTTTTAAAAACCACGACCGGTCTTTTACGTCAAGGTCATTGTCCAGTAGTTATCTAGGTACTCAACATAACAAAAGTTTGGAATATCATCGCGACTACTACAAGGACTTCTTATAGAACACACACAGAGATTTGTACAATATCTTATTAACAAAATAAACATAACACCTTCTGAAAATAAGAACGGATTTGGTTAGTTACAAAAAATCATTGCAAAACAAAGTAGGCTCTTTCCTAAGTGTACCGGGTGATCAAAAAGTCAGTACAAATTTGGAAACTGAATAAATCACGGAATAATGTAGATAGATAGGTACAAATTGACACACATGCTTGGAATGACATGGGGTTTTATTAGAACCAAACAAATACAAAAGTTCAAACAATGTCCGACAGATGGCGCTTCATCTGATCAGAATAGCAATAATTAGCATAACAAAGTAAGAGAAAGCAAAGATGATCTTCTTTACAGGAAATGCTCAATATGTCCACCATCATTCTTCAACAATAGCTGTAGTCGAGGAATAATGTTGCGAACAGCACTGTAAAGCATGTCCGGAGTTACGGTGAGGCATTGGCGTCGGGTGTTGTCTTTCAGCGTCCCTAGAGATGTCGGTCGATCACGATACACTTGCGACTTCAGGTAATTCCAAAGCCAATAATCGCACGGACTGAGGTCTGGGGACCTGGGAGGCCAAGCATGACGAAAGTGGCGGCTGAGCACACGATCGTCACCAAACGACGCGCGCAAGAGATCTTTCACGCGTCTAGAATTTTTTTTTTTTTTGGTTCTAATAAAACCCCATGTCATTCCAAGCATGTGTGTCAATTTTTCTCTCTCTATCTTCATTATTCCGTGGTTTATAAAGTTTTCAAATTTATACTGACTTTTCGATCACCCTGTAGTTATAAGCTATGGGGAAAGACCCGGTACATCTTGAAAATAAAAACAGTGAAAATCTTTATCTCATGATTATGATTATCAGTCTTTAGTAGTGAGTATTAAGAAGGGTGTAAGACAAGGCTGTAGCCTTTCGCGCCTACTCTTCAATCTGTACATCGAGGAAGCAATGATGGAAATAAAAGAAAGGTTCAGGAGTGGAATTAAAATACAAGGTGAAAGGATTTTCAATGATACGATTCGCTGATGACATTGCAATCCTGAGTGAAAGTGAAGAAGAATTAAATGATCTGCTGAACGGAATGAACAGTCTAATGAGTACACAGTATGGTTTGAGAGTAAATCGGAGAAAGACGAAGGTAATGAGAAGTAGTAGAAATGAGAACAGTGAGAAACTTAACATCAGGATTGATGGTCACGAAGTCAATGAAGTTAAGGAATTCTGCTACCTAGGCAGTAAAATAACCAATGACGGACGGAGCATGGAGGACATCAAAAGCAGACTCGCTATGGCAAAAAATGCATTTCTGGCCAGGAGAAGTCTACTAATATCAAATACCGGCCTTAATTTGAGGAAGAAATTTCTGAGGGTGTACGTCTGGAGTACAGCATTGTATGGTAGTGAAACATGGACTGTGGGAAAACCGGAACAGAAGAGAATCGAAGCATTTGAGATGTGGTGCTATAGACGAATGTTGAAAAGTAGGTGGACTGATAAGGTAAGGAATGAGGAGGTTCTACGCAGAATCGGAGAGGAAAGGAATATGTGGAAAACACTGATAAGGAGACGGGACGGGATGATAGGACATCTGCTAAGACATGAGGGAATGACTTCCATGGTACTAGAGGGAGCTGTAGAGGGCAAAAACTGTAGAGGAAGACAGAGATGAAGAGGTTAGCACAGGAAAGGAATTCGTGGCGGGCCGCATCAAACCAGTCAGTAGACTGATGACAAAAAAAAAGTCCTCCATGCACATGGATGAGTTCTTCAACTCTGCGAGGCATGCTCTGGACGAGACCATAAAGTTTATCGTGGGTATGAGGTCCCACTCCTCAATGGCAGCTTCAGTGAGGTCCTGAAGATTGTCAAGTGGATTAGATCGCTGTGCAATAGCGACTTTCAACAGGTTCTATGCATGCTAAATTGTTTTTATATCTGGAGTCTGTGCTGGCCAATGTATTCGGATGACGTTGCATCTCTGAAGATACCGAGACACTGCTAGAGTACGGTGCGGTCTTGCATATTCATCGTCTAGGATGAAGTCATCACCGGCTCCACGTCTGTAGTGCCTTACACTCGTTTGTAGTACCTCCTGGAGGTATCGGGGACTAGTCAAATTGTCGTAGACGGGAATTAGAGGGATTCGCCGTCCCATCACTACTGCCAGCGAGAACATTACACTTCCACCTGCAAGCGGGTGGACTTCTTGAACGTATCGGCGTTGCACTTGTTGTCTAGCGCTTCTCCAAACCCTAAAACTTCTAGTGTTCTGTCACAAACCAGTCCTGGTCTCGCCAGGAAACATGACATTACTGCGGTCTGCAATGATCCAATGTCGATGTGCGAGAGCCCAGGTTCTTAGACTGAATCGGTTCCGTTGGTTCAGTGCAAAACTTCTCATTGGTCTTGTGGAATGAAGACAACCATGATGAAATTTTCTACGCCCTGTTTGGTCTGAGATACGAATCTCTGTTGCCCGGGTGAAGTCATTTCCAACACTTGTGGCAGTTCATGTTGAGCGCCTTCGAGCCGACAGTTGGAGGGGGCGATCTTGCATTCGTGTTGGCATATGAAGACTACCACTGAAGCAACGCGGGATAAGGCGAGCGGTCTCAGGCGCTGCAGTCATGGACTGTGCGGCTGGTCCCGGCGGAGGTTCGAGTCCTCCCTCGGGCATGGGTGTGTGTGTATGCCCTTAGGATAATTTAGGTCACGTAGTGTGTAAGCTTAGGGACTGATGACCTTAGCAGTTAAGTCCCATAAGATTAAAAAAAAAACTACCACTGAAACCTACCGTTCACATTTCCCGCCTCTCTGTACTCTGTGTTTCCCCATACCGTAGACACACCACTCTGAGTGACTCGTAACCAGTCGGCATCAGGCGCTGTGCAAGACCTGCTGGAAGTACAGCCATTACCCCGACTCTATCAGTGTTGTACGGCCCTACGTGGCATGTTACTCCAGTGCTGGACACAAACTGAATAAAGCTGTTGTTGATACTGGACTGCTTGCCGTGTGCCGCTGCGGAAGCGGTATGTTTTACATGACTGGGAAACTGCCACAAAGCATGCAAGTAGTAAACACCGTACTTTATATGGGCGCTAACTGGACAATGCATTAAATGCCTACGTCAGTGAGACCTTTAGTATCGTAGACTGCATTTTACGATCGTATTCCAAACTTCTGTTGAGCGTTGTAGTATCGAAAAACAAAGTACAATGGAATTAGTCATATAGGGAAGAAAGTCTCAGTAGGTGTCAATAGCAAGCGCAATAGTGTGTGTGAAATCTTATGGGACTTAACTGCTAAGGTCATCAGTCCCTAAGCTTACACATTACTTAACCAAAATTATCCTAAGGACAAACACACATACCCATGCCCGATGGAGAACTCGAACCTCCGCAAGCGTAATAAAATGTTAAAAAACAACACGTCAACAAACATAAAAATAGCATAATAGCAAAAATAATAATGTAAACGAGTTCATACAACATTATTTCTGTTATACTGTTTTTATTATGTCTGTTAAGGAGCTGTATATCAAAGTTATTTACTTTGTCTGTATCCAAACCAATAATAATTGTCATGCCTTTCCGTTTGAACACGCTTCTCCATGGGGTTTTCGCAGATAACTTGACCATAACTTGGAGCACCTTATAGGTTTTGCCGGCCGGAGTGGCCGAGCGGTTCTGGGCGCTCCAGTCTGGAACCGCTCAACCGTTACGGTCGCAGGTTCGAATCCTGCCTCGGGCATGGATGTGTGTGATGTCTTTAGGTTAGTTAGGTTTAAGTAGTTCTAAGTTCTAGGGGACTTATGACCACAGCACTTGAGTCCCATAGTGCTCAGAGCCATTTTGAACCTTATAGGTTTAAGTTCATCAAAACAGGATCACGGAAAAAAATGTATCGTAAATGGAAGTTTTATCCATACTAATTGTAGGATTCGCCAGAGTTGGGTGCCGACAGACATGTGGGTGCTTAGGCAGAAAGCGAAATGGATTCGAAGCGCGCGTAATCTGAATGGCACTGTCTTTACTTAACTTCGAACAGCAAGTGCTAGAGAGACCTAACGCAGACAAAGTTGTCATGGCTAATCACAATCCAGAGAAACTACTATAAACACTGCTGAGGTGACTCAGCAAGTAGAGTACGCTCGTCTCGAAGCGGCGTCTACATCTACATCTACGTAGATAACCCGCAAGCCACCGTACGGTGCGTGGCGGAGGGTACCCTGTACCACTACCAGTCATTTCCCTTCCTGTTCCAGTCGCAAATAGAGCGAGGGAAAAACGAATACCTATATGCCTCCGTATGAGCCCTAATTTCTCTTATCTTACTTTCGTTGTCCTTACGCGCAATGTATGTTGGCGGCAGTAGAATCGTTCGGCAGTCAGTTTCAAATGCCGGTTCTTTAAATTTTCTCAATAGCGTTTCTCGGAAAGAACGTCGCATTCCCTCCAGGGCTTCCCATTTGAATTCCCTCAGCACCTCCGTGACACTGACGTGTTGTTCGAACCTACCGGTAACAAATTTAGAAGCCCGCCTCTGAAGTCCGCGTCTTCTTACCCTGGCTCGGTGCTGGCGCTACGAGGCCGTACTGCAGGAGGTGTGTACTAGAGGTGGCCGCGGATTGGCAGCAGCTTCACACGGTTTACTACCAACCTCGGGATGCGTGCTGTGTGATGCGGTATCGATGCGGTTCGTCACCAAACTAACATTATAAGTGCGAAAATAACTTACCCACTGAACTAATTTCAATAAAATTTGATACGGAGGTAGCATGAACCGTGAGGAAGAACATTGGCTACTTTAGAAAACATAAAGTACACGATTCAAAGTAATGGATACAGTGCTTATACAATTTTCAATCACTATTGCTACATGGTGCTCCGGAAACCGAGTTTTGTAAACCGATTTCACAATACCGTTTCTGGTTGGTCATGTAAACACTCCAAAACCGATTCTGGAAATCCATTTCTCGCTGCTGGTTTTCCACTTCCACAATCTATTTTCTCTCCCATGTAAACGCGCAGCCGTTTTTTGAAACGTGTTTGGATTGTCAGGTTTCGTCTTGTTTCCAAATATTATACTAATATGGATGGGGTAATATATTGTGCAGTGAAGAAGAAGCAGCAATAATAGACTGAGCTTGAAACTGTGTAGCTCTAATATTAAAGTGAAGAGAAATAGCGATTGTGCTGACTGAATCAGAGGGTCGGCTGCTGTGGCAGAGCGGTTGTAGTCGCTTCAGTCCGGAACCGCGCTGCTGCTACGGTCGCAGGTTCGAATCCTGCCTCGGGCTTGGATGTGTGAGATGTCCTTAGGTTAGTTAGGTTTACGTAGTTCCAAGTCTAGGGGACTGATGACCTCAGATGTTAAGTACCATAGTGCTTAGAGCCATTTGAACCATATGACTAAATCAGAAACTGCAACAGCTGTTTTAGGGACGCCATATTTCACTAGGCTAGTAAATCCGTTTCAGATCTTAATGTGTGAACATGACAGCGATAAACGGTTTACGAAATTCGGTTTTCGTCTTTCGGAAGATGCGTCGCGTGTAAACGTAGTGAATATGGTGCAAATGGCTCTGAGCACTATGGGACTTAACTGCCGAGGTCATCAGTCCCCTAGGACCTAGAACTACGTAAACCTAACTAACCTAATGACATCACACACATCCATGCCCGAGGCAGGATTCGAACATGCAACCGTAGCGGTCGTGCGGTTCCAGACTGCACCGCCTAGAACCGCTCGGCCACTCCGGCCGGCTGAATATGTTTAATCTATACTTCCACACTATTTGTTGCATAATATAAACGTTGTATAACGTGCAGTTACTTCAGGAGAACGATGCATAGACGCACACTCCTGTCCATGCCTCTATGTACGCACTGCTCGGCAGCGGCGCTGCGCTTGCTGACGCAGCGTGCGTTGGGACAGCATTGGAGGCGGGAGAGAGCCGTACATCACGAGCTGTGCTTACTCCAACAGGCAGACACATGAGGGGAGCTGATGTTACTGCACGTACAATAGCTTGTTTACTGACCTCACTCATCGTAATAAAACTGCTGATATGCGAGCGAAGCTGCGGCTAACAGATGTATATATTTCTTCAATACTGGATGAGTTTATACAACTATTTATTTTATTATGCTGCTCTCATAAAGTCTGTGGACGAATGTTATTCAACATGAGTTGATTACGCTTGATTGATGCCTTCTACTTCACTCTTATCTATATGACTATATCTATTGCACTTTGTTTTTCGATACTATGTAGACAACCACTGCATAACGGCCGTAGGGACCGATACCCTTTGTGGTTTTTAAAATAGAGAAAATTGCAACTGGTGCTAGCGCTTTATTCAAAACCAATACTACGGTTGCAAAACCTACATCAACATGCTCTATATGCTGGTCAAGAAATTAAAAAAGATTTTAAAACACAGAGATGAGGCTGTTCCACCACAAATGAAGGTTATTCATCCGTAAATCCCACCAATTGAGTACAATGTTTAGAGGGTAACGAATGTAAACACCACAGGAGCATAAGGCTAACACAACGTGGGAGCACTTTAAAATGTTATCAGTGACACTTTATTGCATTATACACGTTTCTCATTAAAATAATATTGCTGCTGGTTATCCGTCGTTAGCTGTAGTGTAGCCTGATAGTCACTGCCTGGCGAGGTGTGGGTCAAAAGTCCGACTGCAGCCTCCTGTAATTATCATTTAACGCATATGTTTTTCGGAAGGTTCCAGAATTTTAGGAATATACTAGAACACTCTGCGTATTATGAATAGTAGCGCCCTCTGCAGAGGCGGGCAGGCAGTTCAGCACGCCTGTTCTTGGGCGCGTGCTCAATAAACGTGCTTACAGCGCGAAGTGTTCGTTCTTGTTGCCGACTCTACCCTCGTAACTGCACTCTATTTCGTTGGTGCAATCGACGCAATTCCAACAGGACAATGCGAAACCCCACACATCCAGAACTGCTGCAGAGTGGCTCCAGGAATAATCTTCTGAGTTTAAACACTTCAGCTGGCCGCCAGATTCCCCAGACATAAACATTATTGAGCGTATTTAGGATGCCTTGCAATGTGCTGTTCAGAAGAGACCTCCCCTCCCCTCCCCCCACCTCCACCGTACTCTTATGGATTTATGGTTAGCCCTGCAGGATTCATAGTGTCAATTGCCTCCAGCACTATTGGCACTTCTGCGTGCTCACGGGGGCCCTACACTATATTAGGCAGGTCTACCAGTTTCTTTGGCTCTTCAGTATATAAATGATTGATCTGAGGGAGACTATTTGAGCACAGAAAACATTTGTAAATCGCATAATGGATGAAGCAGTGTTCAGGAATGGCGACCAAAGATGAAATAGGAAAAGCTGAGGAAGAGGACGAAGTAACTTACCTTCCTTCCCTTAAAGACAGCTTAGTCTTCATCAAAGACAGTGTTCTGACACCAGGTCCAAGTTAAATGCTCTTATTAGCCGCGTCGTATATGTGTGTTATGGATACATATTCCCAGAGTGTGTATGTTGACGATCATGCTATATTTTTGTGCCATAGGAGAACGATCAATGTGAAACGAGTTACTGATTCCCAGTAAATAACTTTTTTTTAAATGACGACCTATTTGAACCGAAGTCGTTCTTCGTAAACATATTTGGTAGCTTCAAGATGAAAATTCTTTCTGTCTTACACAGTGAAGCTCGCAGCTGCGGGCACGGTTCATGTCACCGCGAAGTGGAAAAGATTCAAGATGTGAGTCGCAAAAAGGTATAATAAGCGTGAAAGTTGCGGTGACAAAATAAGACGTGTAGTGTTATGAGGAAAGGACTTACCTACTTCGAGTTATCGAGTCGGCAAGGGGACGTCGTCCTCCTATCGTGCGCACGTTGTTCCTTAGCGTAAGAGTGTCGCGTGACCTTAATCAGCGCCCGACTCAGAAGAGCGATGGCCCCAGCTGCTCAGCTCAAATAATGGACATTTAGCCGCCACGGATAACGCGGCGCCCTGATGCCTGGGGTGGAGATACACCGGTCTCGTCGATAGGGAATGGATTCTATCGGCTGCCTGCGATAGGTCACGCGACGGCTGGGAGGCGCTACCGCCGACCGCCAAGTAGGTCGTCACGCCTCGCCTTTGTCAGCCGCTTCGCCTCTGTTGCTTCGCGGGCAGCCTGCACGGTCAGGGGCGCCCGAGGGAGACTGAGCCACTGACGAGATGTAAATGCCAGTGTAAACAAACAAGATGGCGCCGCACCGTCGAAAACAGGCGGATCGCGTGTGGATAATCTGATTTGATGATCGTTACGAAATAAACAGCTCTCGGAATAGCGGCGGCGTTTTTTAAAGCACAAGTGTTTTCCCCACCTTTTTGCCACAGCCGAGAGGCAGGCGGGCCAGACGACTGACGAAAAGCATTTCGCCTGAGTACAGTTACGGCAGACTCAACATACACGGACTCGTGAATCAGCTTTCGTGAATATGCCTGCTGCCAGTTAATGCCGAGAGATAGCAATTTTAGATATCTTTACTGCGGAAGAGACTTGCTGTCGTAAACTCGAGGCGAACACGAACTCCGTTAATAGCTTCGTCTGATGAAACAGAATTTGCGAAGGATCTCGTGCAGAAAACAACTTACTTTAGGGCCAACTGATAACCTCATCAATGTAAATTCTTTTTAATGTTGTTGTGAATTCTCGCGTGGTTTGTTATTTCCATGCATACGGTTCACTTATGCAAACCTACCAAATCAACAGTAAGACATCTGAGGGAAATTATTTATTAGTGAACCATCCGATCCATATGATAATTTTGTTTATTAGAATTTATCATTTATTTTGGCACTGCTCGTAGTTACTCATCTTGTATGGCAGATCGAGTAAGAAAAATTAAATTTTCTCGTGAAACTTCAGACCATTTTGTTAGGCTTATGGACATGTTAGCATATCAAAATGTCAGCATCGTTCCTGACCACAACTTGTCCTTGTCACTTGTTCTTAATGTTAATCAGAGATCTGTATGTCACCGCATCACCACGGAGTTACGATTTGGTAAAGCTCGACAGATTTAAGGGAAAAAAAAGTTATTTGAAATGCCTATAGAGGTCAAACGCCGCCACTTGGCGAGTTTATATATATATGGTGAGTCATCTGACAGTGGCGATATACACTCCTGGAAATTGAAATAAGAACACCGTGAATTCATTGTCCCAGGAAGGGGAAACTTTATTGACACATTCCTGGGGTCAGATACATCACATGATCACACTGACAGAACCACAGGCACATAGACACAGGCAACAGAGCATGCACAATGTCGGCACTAGTACAGTGTATATCCACCTTTCGCAGCAATGCAGGCTGCTATTCTCCCATGGAGACGATCGTAGAGATGCTGGATGTAGTCCTGTGGAACGGCTTGCCATGCCATTTCCACCTGGCGCCTCAGTTGGACCAGCGTTCGTGCTGGACGTGCAGACCGCGTGAGACGACGCTTCATCCAGTCCCAAACATGCTCAATGGGGGACAGATCCGGAGATCTTGCTGGCCAGGGTAGTTGACTTACACCTTCTAGAGCACGTTGGGTGGCACGGGATACATGCGGACGTGCATTGTCCTGTTGGAACAGCAAGTTCCCTTGCCGGTCTAGGAATGGTAGAACGATGGGTTCGATGACGGTTTGGATGTACCGTGCACTATTCAGTGTCCCCTCGACGATCACCAGTGGTGTACGGCCAGTGTAGGAGATCGCTCCCCACACCATGATGCCGGGTGTTGGCCCTGTGTGCCTCGGTCGTATGCAGTCCTGATTGTGGCGCTCACCTGCACAGCGCCAAACACGCATACGACCATCATTGGCACCAAGGCAGAAGCGACTCTCATCGCTGAAGACGACACGTCTCCATTCGTCCCTCCATTCACGCCTGTCGCGACACCACTGGAGGCGGGCTGCACGATGTTGGGGCGTTAGCGGAAGACGGCCTAACGGTGTGCGGGACCGTAGCCCAGCTTCATGGAGACGGTTGCGAATGGTCCTCGCCGATACCCCAGGAGCAACAGTGTCCCTAATTTGCTGGGAAGTGGCGGTGCGGTTCCCTACGGCACTGCGTAGGATCCTACGGTCTTGGCGTGCATCCGTGCGTCGCTGCGGTCCGGTCCCAGGTCGACGGGCACGTGCACCTTCCGCCGACCACTGGCGACAACATCGATGTACTGTGGAGACCTCACGCCCCACGTGTTGAGCAATTCGGCGGTACGTCCACCCGGCCTCATGCATGCCCACTATACGCCCTCGCTCAAAGTCCGTCAACTGCACATACGGTTCACGTCCACGCTGTCGCGGCATGCTACCAGTGTTAAAGACTGCGATGGAGCTCCGTATGCCACGGCAAACTGGCTGACACTGACGGCGGCGGTGCACAAATGCTGCGCAGCTAGCGCCATTCGACGGCCAACACCGCGGTTCCTGGTGTGTCCGCTGTGCCGTGCGTGTGATCATTGCTTTTACAGCCCTCTCGCAGTGTCCGGAGCAAGTATGGTGGGTCTGACACACCGGTGTCAATGTGTTCTTTTTTCCATTTCCAGGAGTGTATATAGAGTGAGTCACCTGACAGTGGCGATATATATAGGGTGAGTCACCTGACAGTGGCGATATATATAGGGTGAGTCACCTGACATTGTCACTGGAAACACCTCCCAAACCACAACAAACACTGAATAACCAATACTGCAGACCGAAAGTGAGGAGAGGGGCTGGTGGAACTGGTTAATACAAACCACTGAGAAATACACGGAAGTATGATTTTCAACACATACTTATGTTTTTTTAAATGGAAAACTGTTATTATTTTCAGCACAACTGAAAATAGAAACAAATACTTAATCAGTACTGTTTCTTACATTGTAGAATATTACTTACATCGAGAGTAATTTGAACTTAAAGTTGACCCTTGAGTAAGTCCTCAGCGGTACAGTTGTGTGTATCGGAGAGAACCGAATTAATTAGGGATACAAAAAGAACAGTGATGTAACGTGGGTACAGAAAAGACATAAAGAGCACGTTACGTCCACATGCTAACTTTTTAATTGTATTTTTCTCTGAAGAGTACTGTACGGCACCGATTTGTTAGAAGAAAATGTACATTAACATGAAAATGTAGTTAAACTTACAAATTTGTTTTTCTGTTTTCAATTACAGAATGTGAAAGAGTGTGTCCTGACATTTCAGGACAACAAATGTTGAAAGTGGTGCCCACCATTGGCTGCACACATTTGCAGTCTACTGCGTAATGAATGACTTACACGACGCATTACATCTGATGTAATGTTGCCAGAGGCTGCCTCAATACGATGTTTGATATCCTCTCGGGTTGTAAGCACATCACGGTCCACGTTTCCTTTAACGTAGACCACAGAAAGAAGTCTAAAGGTGTAAGATCAGGAGAACGGGCTAGCCAATTTACGAGTCCGCCACGTCCTATGAAACGCCCGTCGAACATTCTGTCAAGGGTCAGCCTAGTGTTTATTGCAGAATGTGCAGGAGCACCACCATGTTGATATCGCGTACCTCTACGCGTTTCCAGCGGGACATTTTTAGCAATGTTGGCAGATCATTTTGTAGAAATTCGAAGTATTTTGCAGCTGTTTGAGTGCCCTGAATGAAGTGAGGACCAATGAGATGGTCCCCAATCGCTCCCCACCATGCATTTACATTACATGGTCGCTATCGCTCTACCTGTCGAAGGCAGCGAGGATTGTCCACGGACTAGTAATGCATGTTTCGTAAATTCACTGCTCCGTGGTTTGTGAACCTTGCTTCATCGGTAAACAGGTAGAACTGCAACGCATTCTCTGTTAATGTCCATTGACAGAAATTCAGTCGATTATTAAAGTCATCTCCATGTAATTGCTGATGCAGCGACACATGATAATGGTAAAATTTGTGACGATGAAGTATGCGCATTACACTACTCTGACTCATTGCACTGCCTCTAGCGATGTCACGTGAACTCATTTGTGTGTTCACGGCAACACCAGCTAACACACCAACTGCACCTGCTTCTCCTGTGATGGGTTTGTTACGGACCCGTTTGTGTGTTACGACCATACCTGTTGCATACAATCGTTTGTAGATGTTTTCATATGTGCGGCGCGTTGGATGATCTCTGCCCGGGTACAATTCTGCATACAACCTGCAGACTGCAGCTGAATTTTGACTACACTCGCCATAGATGAGTATCATATCTGCCTTTTCAGAGTTAGAATAAACCATTTTCACAGTTCTTACAACACTGTACACACTGTTGTACTTGAGACATTCTCACGTTCCTGCTGCGCCTACTTACGTTCCTACTTGGGTACAGTACACATCATAGTCTTCGTAAACATACCCCTACAGGTCTTGTTTGTTGCAACACGCGACTGAACGTCTGAAGTTTCAAGCGTCAAATTTACATTTCAAATTACTCTGGATATACTTAAAATTTTACAATGTAAGGAACGGCATTAAGTATTTTTTCTGTTTTCAGTTATGCCAAAAATAACAGGTTTCCATTTAAAAAAACATAAATATGTGTTGAAAATCATACTCCCGTGCACTTCTCAATGGTTTTTATTAACTAATTTCACCAGACCCTCTCCTCACATTCGGTATGCGGAATTGGTTATTCAGTGTTTGTTGTGGTTTGGTAGGTGTTTCCAGTGGTTATGTTAGGTGATTCACACCGTTATATATATATATATATATATATATATATATATATATATATATATATATATATATATATATATATATATATATATACGCAATTTTTATACATTGTTAATACACTTTTTGTACTTGTTAATTGCGAAAAATAGTTGATTATCAGTGACCATATTGCATAATTTGAACAGTAGTGTGCAAAGGCTGAGTTAGTCACTTAGTAAAACGTTAGGTGAGCAGGTGAGTTTAGTATTACGCGTTTCGGGATAACCTATCAGATATCAGGTACATAGAGTTGTACAGATGGACTGTAGTTATGTGTTACATACATAAGTGTGTCTCCCTCTGACAGTTATGTGTGTAACTTATAACTTCAGTTCATTTGCACAATTCGATGTATCCGATATCTGATGATGCGCTATCCCGAAAAGAGTAATATTAAAGTCATTCATTCACCAGATGGTGACGTTTTATTAAGTGACCTACTTAGCATTTACTGTTCTACTTAAATCACTGTTGTTATAACAACGACATTGTTTTCTTCTGCATCAACTCAAATCATCAGCCTGCAATATTTTTATATAATTTTTATATACTTTAAATACGGAAAGTATTGCGTTCAAATCAATTGGAGCACTAATATATGGAGGTACGCCAACAGTAAACTCCGCTTGTATGGAATTACTGTTTATAGGAGCTATACCAGTAGACTTACGTATAACGCACATGCACACAAAAACATACTTGTATAAGTCCTATACTCGATAACATCATCGAAGAGCATTTTAACATGCGCCCGGCACAGATTGGGCCTGTCCACGGTGGTCCATACTGCAACGTGTAAACCGCGCATGTTTATAACACATGTGTACTTCGTGTAGTGTCTTGAGATGTTAATTCACCATAGCATCTGATACGTGTTGATGATGGATGCACTGCTGTTGTTGCTGGAGACAGATGTTTCGAGGGAATTAGTCGTACTCGGTTGTCTTGCAATCCTCGATGTATTACAGTTTGCTGCATAGTTCATCCCACTCCATCTCATAGAACTACACCGACGTACCCCGGCGGACATTTACTTACACTACTGTATAACATCTAAGTCTATGGTAGGAGATGTACTGACATTAACGCGTTTCGATGCACTGGCTATTAACTGATAACCAGAGGTGAACAGCACCATTCTGTAACGAGCTAGCTAGGTGGAAGGACTCGAGTCTTGTATACAGTAACCTGTAGTGGGATAGGGATAGCAGCTGAAAAACGCGAGCGAAACGTGAGCAGTTCTTTCTTGTTAGGTGGATTAGAGTCCTTTGATCATGGTAAGGGCCGGAGAAGGTTTGGGAGACAGGGGTGACGTGTGGGGGGAGCGGCACACAGACCAGCAGTGGACATGTACACAGTCATTTATTCAGTCATTCACTTGGCCCTGTGGTGCCGAAAGTGACGTACTCGGCTGAGTCAGCATATAAATGCACTGAATCTGCAGAAGGGCTACGTTTGTGAGCCACTGTGGACCATCTGTAAAAGCGTAATGGCGGGTCTGGTGTAGTCGGAAGTGCGGGTCAACGGCACACAAATCAGTGAAGTCAGAGTGGCTTCTCGAAGGCTGGTACCTGGGCAATGACACCCATAATGGTGTCACGGAAGTCTTGTTGCTGCTGCTGCTGCTCAGAGGTGCTGACCTAGCACGGGCGATGCCGGCTGCGGCCGATCTCCGTGGCTTGAGGCCTGATTTCGACGCTCGTGGTCTGACGACACAGGAGCTGATACCGCAGTTCAATGGTCGGCACCTGCTGTCTGGCTGTGGCCTCGTTGTAGTTCCCGACTCTGACTCCTGCTTCAAGTTCTCCAGTAGTTTTGTCCCGTTACAATCTCAACCCTCTGCGAAGTACATTATCCCCTCGAATTTTACTAGAAGGCACACTGGTTTACTTACAGTTATTTACAGTCCAGATTTCCACTTACACTCACGGTATCACATTGTGCATTATTTATCCGACTTCATTACCATGTATCTGCACTTTCTCTCAACCAGTGATTCCATATGTTCTCATTTGGACACTTTTTAGTTTCTGTCGCTTTTAGTCCTGTTAGAAGTTACATCACCTCACATCGTGGGAAAGAAATAGGGCTCAGGAAGGTTATCCTATCTGTCTAAAACCGTTAGCCTTTCCACATTCACGTCCTAAAATTCTCACCTCCCACATTCTCCTTTCATATAAATCGCGCACATCTAGTAACTACCAAAGAAATATCCGGAAAAGCTCTCGTATACCACGTTAGGATACATCCGCCATTTACGAAACACTATTACACGCCTGCACCAAAAGGAAACCAGACACTGCTTTACGTTCGTCGTATGCTTAGTATCTTGTTGTCTTATCATTATGATCTAAATCAGGAATGAAAATTTTCTACAGAATAAAGCTGTCAGTGCTTCATTTCCATTGTCACCCTCTTAAGGTATCAACCGGGCAGAAAATACAACGAACATAATTATCGAACTCAGTACTCACAATACATGAACAAACGGTCATACTCAACTTCTGCCTTCACAATAAATCTCCAATACTTCATAACAAACCTCGATATCTCAACAAACAGATACCTCTTATTCTGAGAGAAAACAAACAGTCCAGTGGCCCCGACTCACTGAGCTCTCCGATACCACGGGTATACTTCCTGAGTCACAGTTTGTAACACTACGCTCGGGCGCACGATACTCTTTAAAGCCTGTACTATGGTAAGTTGACGGGCTTCACCTTAAAAGAAAGGATTTTGGTATATATGTTGACCGCGTGTACCTGAATGGAGGCAAAATCAGACTTACACCCACTCAGTAACAACAATAATACGTCAAGCAAGTCTGAAGTGCAACTACACGTGAGGACGGACAAGAAACAACACAGCAGATGCTACCAATTGTTAATAATACGGTCGCCAGCCTAATTAGGCATTAACTGTTTCTTCCCTGTACAAGTGGATGTACGTTCAAGCATAACCACACGTAGTAACACTGCATTATATGGTAAATTTTAGAACCAGAAAATCTACTGAACTAATAATCTCACTTTCTGTACTAATATGGACAAGCCATAAATACACAACAATACACTATAATGTTTACTACAAACTTCGTATTGTCTATTGATCTGATTGAAATCGGGCATAGGTTACCCTAGAAATAGCACTTTCGAAACACACATACAATGTCAATTTTAAAAAGGGTAAAGCACTGATAATTTTTGGTTTTATCTCGACTTTAACTTTGCTGGTCAAATCAGTTCAGTACACTTCAGAATTCAAGTGAATAGAAAAGAAAGAAAATGGGGGGGGGGGGAGACCCTGAAACTGTTATGAGCACTGTATTGAAATTTTAATTATTGAAATCATTAAGCACTCAAGATTTCCAATATATGAGTTACTACTCTTTTGGTCTTATTTCCTGCTCATTTAACTACCATTATTATTGTCTCCAATTAATTAAACTTCATTACTAAACCAATTCCAACATTATCTTCCAACTTTGTCAGACCTATATTATTTACCTATATATTCATTAACAACAAAGTTCTTTAAACATCATTCTAACATAGATAGGTCTGCAGGTAATTATTATTAACATAAACTTTAAATCTTCATCTCGGGACACTCGGATTGCACAACATGTGGAAAGGATCCTGTCTCGGTTAGTTGTGAGAATAATTAAATGATAGGACATTTCTGGTAAAATTTAAGTTGTTATTGGACAGTATGTCATAAAAGTAACACTGGTCCACACGAATACAGTACTAAAAGTTTCAACCTGTTCGTATCGATGCGGCGGTCGGCAGGCGGCGAGATGGCGAGACACAAAGCACACATACAATCACAGCAATGGCTCTTGAAATATTGGCACTTTACTTCTTCATAGCGTCACAATACTTTTCCTTTTTTAGTGCCTATGGGATATTGCCATGCTGTATAGGCGTCGGCAACGGCGCATCCGAGGCTCAACGAAATCACGTTTTCCAGGAGAGCCTCCTCGACCCAGAACGTGTTTCTCAGACCGATGCCCAACTCCGACTACTACTGCTGAGCCCGTTATGCCGCACCGCGCCCGTGTCCATTTTCCCGCGCTCGCCTGCCTCCACCTTTTCCTGCTCCCCTACAGACAGGGTATTCACCAAAGGTTTTGCATTCCACATATCCTAATACATTGCCTACGTATGGACCAGGCGTACAATTACAACTTTCACATCTTACAATAGTTTCAACATTAGTTAAACTTCACTTCTATTATAACATTGCTCGAAATTAGACATAAACATTAATATTCACATCGAAAATTGTTTACAGTTTCTTTAACATAACGGCATGAAACAAAAGGAAATGAAACCAGAACATCGATTATACTAATTTATCGAAATTCAGAAGAAAAAATTTATTATATGTACAATAGTATAGCGTTGTTGTTGTTACAAGTTGTTTTCCAGCTATCCTTCGCCCATAATACATTTTACATCTCATCCCGAGAAACTCGTCACATTCTCCAGTAATAACCAATTTTTACTGAAGTCGCTAGTGGATATGCTGCTACACTACTGGCCATTGAAATTGCTACACCAAAAAGAAATGCAGATGATAAACTGGTATTCATTGGACAAATATATTATACTAGAACTGACAGGTGATTACATTTTCACTCGATTTTGGTGCATAGATCCTGAGAAATCAGTACCCAGAACAACCACCTCTGGCCGTAATAACGGCCTTGATACTCCTAGGCATTGAGTCAAACAGAGCTTGGATGGTGTGTACAGGTACAGCTGCCCATGCAGCTTCAACACGATACCACAGTTCATCAAGAGTAGCGACTGGCATACGTGACGAGCCAGTTGCTCGGCCAGCATTGACCAGACGTTTTCAATTGGTGAGAGATCTGGAGAATGTGCTGGCCAGGGCAGCAGTAGAACATTTTCTGTATCCAGAAAGGCCCGCACAGGACCTGCAACATGCGGTCATGCATTATCCTGCTGAAATGTAGGGTTTCGCAGGGATCGAATGAAGAGTAGAGCCACGGGTCGGAACACATGTGAAATGTAACGTCCACTGTTCAAAGTGCCGTCAGTGCGAACAAGAGATGACCGAGACGTGTAACCAATGGCACCCCATACCACCACGCCGGGTGATACGCTAGTATGGCGATGACTAATACACGCTTCCACTGTGCATTCACCGCGATGTCGTCAAACACGGATGCGACCATCATGATGCTGTAAACGGAACCTGGATTCATCCGAAAAAATGACGTTTTGCCATTCGTGCACAGAGGTTCGTCGTTGAGCACACCATCGCTGGCGCTCCTGCCTGTGATGCAGCGTTAAGGGTAACCGTTCAATGGTCTCCTAGCTGATAGCCCGTGCTGCTGCAAACGTCGTCGAACTGTTCGTGCAGATGGTTGTTGTCTTGCAAACGTCCCCATCTGCTGACTCAGGGATCGAGACGTGGCTGCACGTTCCGTTACATCCATACGGATAAGATGCGTGTCATCTCTACTGCTAGTGATGCGAGGCTGTTGGGATCCAGCACGGCGTTCTGTATTACCCTCCTCAACCCACCGATTCCATATTCTGCCAACAGTCATTGGATCTCGACCAACGCGAACAGCAATGTCGGGATACGATAAACCGCAATCGCAATAGGCTACAATCTGACTTTTATCAAAGTCGGAAACGTGATGGTACGCATTTCTCCTCCTTACACGAGGCATCACAACAACGTTTCACCAGGCAACGCCGGTCAACAGCTGTTTGGGAATGAGAAATCGGTTGGAAACTTTCCTGATGTCAGCACGTTGTAGGTGTCGCCACCGGCGCCAACCTTGTGTGAATGCTCTGAAAAGCTAATCATTTGCATATCACAGCATCTTCTTCCTGTCGGTTAAATTTCGCGTCTGTAGCACGTCGTCTTCGTGGTGTAGCAATTTTAATGGCCAGTAATGTAATAAACTAATGCTTAACCAACGTATTAAAAGAAAAACAATACAAATTAAGCTGAAGTCAAAGCTTAAGTCAATCAGTTTATGCGTTTAACGAAGTTTAAGATAGCCAGTAAGATGGCCAGTAGTGTATTATGTGAATTGTGTCCCTGCAAACCTGGAGCGCCAGTGATTCGTCCCGCATCCGCGTGGTACTTCAGCATATTGCTGCTTTGCGTCAGTCTCGCATAATGTAAAGGCAGAAAATCTGAACCATCCGATTCCGTTGCGATTCTCAAACCATTTCTTACCTGGTCAGAGCTGAAGAACCACTGGTTGGCTTATTATTATGCTGGCGCAGTGGTTAGCACACTGGACTCGCATTCGGGAGGACGACGGTTCAATCCCGTCTCCGACCATCCTGATTTAGGTTTTCCGTGATTTCCCTAAATCGTTTCAGGCAAATGTCGGGATGGTTCCTTTGAAAGGGCACGGCCGATTTCCTTCCCAATCCTTCCCTAACCCGAGCTTGCGCTCCGTCTCTAATGACCTCGTTGTCGACGGGACGTTAAACTCTAACCACCACCACCATATTATCATGCACGCTAGGTGCCATATGCTTCTAGTACTGGTAGATTTGCAACGAATGTCTCCTATTTACTGGCGATTTTCCCTCGTTGAAATTCTTTTAGTTCTGATACTGAGACTTATTAACACCACCATAACGGTAGCGCCCGCACTGACGGCTACATATTGCCGTACGGTCAAGTCTCTCCCTTGTAGTTAATCAGAAATTTCGCTCCAGAGAAGAGGCATTTACATCATATTAGTAACTTTTTCCAACCTATACAATTATGCGTGGAAGTTTCAGTTTCATATGTAAGTAGGCTGTTTAGGTTTTTATATTGCTAACGCCACGTAGCGCTGTGTATGAAAATCACTGGCTGTGCTGTGTGCAGTCTGTGGCTAATTTGCATTGTTGTCTGCCATTGTAGCGTTGGGCAGCTGGATGTTAACAGCGCGTAGCGTTGCGCAGTTGGAGGTGAGCCGCCAGCAGTGATGGATGTGGGGAGAGAAATGGCGGAGTTTTGAAATTTGTAAGACTGGATGTCATGAACTGCTATGTATATTATGATTGTTCAACACTATTAAGGTAAATACATTGTTTGTTCTCTATTAAAATCTTTCATTTGCTAACTATGCCTATCAGTAGTTAGTGCCTTCCGTAGTTTGAATCTTTTATTTAGCTGGCAGTAGTGGCGCCCGCTGTATTGCAGTAGTTCGAGTAACGAAGATTTTTGTGAGGTAAGTGATTTGTGAAAGGTATAGGTTAATGTCAGTCAGGGCCATTCTTTTGTAGAGATTATTGAAAGTCAGATTGCGTTGCGCTAAAAAATATTGTGTGTCAGTTTAAGCACAGTCATGTATAATTTTTCTAAGGGGACGTTTCACATAGCTGTAGCGATTTTGAAAAGAATGTTTCAAATGGCTCTAAGCCGTGTCTCCAAATCACTGCAGTCCACAACTTCACCGATTCCTGTAATTGGGTACGCACTACAAGACGGCGTCAACTCTTAATAAATAACAGTTGCTTAGTTCTCGTAGCGACTACTCGTATATTCTATGAACAAGGCACTACACTGAAATTTCCTCCAACGCCACTGTCAGTTGTTAAGCATCTACCGGACTTGTCGCGATTGCACAGTTCAGCAATGTCGTAATTTTTTTACTGTCCAGAATGTTGTCACATAGTTTTCTGAATAGTGTTCTAGCCACCATCAACCGTATTTTGTCCATAGTATTTATACCAGTCCATTGACAAATCCATTACTACTGCTGGAGGAACTGTTCACAGGCCTACTGATTCTTAAAAAACGAGTGCGTTATTCGTGAGGAAACTCACATATAATTCATAAAACAACTTCACCGAAGCAGCGCCCACGCCCGTACGTCCCAGATCATTATACATTTTTAGTAAACCATATTTTCTGTGAGTTTCGTACAGAAGTGCTGCGTATCTGCAGTCCGTCAAAATGCATCGACTGAGCTTCCTGTCTCTACAACGGCCTCAGTTACTGAGTTCACGCACCCTCGATGTGGCAATAATGCCATCGAGAAGCGGCTTATAAATGCCTGCAGAAATTTCAGGCAACTGTAGACCCAGTCGCAGCGGGATATGACTTTCTCACGTGACCACGCACAGCCACACTCCATGTAGCTGTTACCTCGCACTGTGAGCACGGGAAACGGCCGCGGCTTGCTGCTGAGGGAGTGACAGTGCTGAAAGACAAGGTGGTGGAAGGTGCAACCAGCATGTTAAAACTGGGTAAGTCAGTGGTGTGCGATTTACGGAAGAGGAGAGACGATGCTGAAGGATTGAAGTCAGGTATCTAACCCAAAGAAGCAGAAGCAAAGTGCACTAAATACGAGTAAACTAATCGCTCTGCTGCAGTTACCTTGATTAATGCAGTCGGTTTCGGATTATGTTCATTCCACCTTCGGGAGTAGACACAGTATTGCATTAGATCTTTGTCCAAACATCCAACACAATCTACATACAAGTGTGTGGTAATTCGTTCCATAAGCAGTGGAAGACCGCAGTTTGACTGTCTCTTTCAGCTTATAAACGGAGCGACATGCACCCCCTCCACTGCGCAGAGATGGTTGATAATGTAGCATATTCTAAGCTGAGTGTTAAGCTGTTGCAGCGAGACCTACACTTTTAGATTGAAGGAAGAAGAGTGCCTGTAAACTGGAACAAAAAGGTTTTCTTTGTGTGCAAAGGCTGGTAAACTATTTAAAGAAGAAATGAACTTTTGAATTGAGAAAACCTGACGAGTTCTACTCACTTCGAGAAAAATTATTTTTATTTGCCTGGGTAGGAGACTTTTAACAAAGGACAAAAGAATGTTTTAGGTGTTGTAGAATCACAGCGCATGATACAAATTAAATATATTTTCCTACCGAATTAAGACAATTTGAAGAATATACAGCATATTGTTAATTCATACTGTATTTTATTAGCTATGTTGCGATGGTTAAGTTTCATTTAAATGAGAAGAGGACTGAACATTTTATGAAATAGTGGAGAATAAAAGACAAGCGAGATGATAAAACGAGGTTGAAGGGTATTGTTCTTGATTGGAAAGGTTTCGGATTGAATTAAAATGTAATAAAAAACTCCCATTAAAGTTCGAAATGAAGTACAAAAGTGTCAAGGCCGTCGTGGCCGCTTGTTGACAAACTGTTTGTTAGCGTCTGTCTCAGATTCTTCGGCCGACGTGTGTTTGATAATTTTTCTCACGTTTCGCCAGCACGAGTGGTTGGCATTACCAAAGCTTCATCCTCCATTTCATGTCCACCGCCAGCAATGGAGGGTGAAGTTTTGACAAGCCAGCCTCTCATGCTGCCGTAGCGTCGGAAAAATTATCAAACAAACGTTGGCTGGAGAACCCGAGACAAAAGCTGACAGGCAATTTGTCGAACAGAAGCATTCAGTAGTATACAACACAGGTTGGTCATACCTATATCGGTCGCAGAACCTTCTTCTTAAGCATAAAAGCAGCTATTCCCAAATATGGGGCCGGCCGCGGTGGCCGAGCGGTTCTGGGCACTTCAGTCCAGAGCCGCGCGACTGCTACGGTCGCGGGTTCGAATCTTGCCACGGGCTTGGATGTGTGTGACATCCTTAGGTTAGTTAGGTTTAAGTAGTTCTAAGTTCTAGGGGACTGATGACCTCAGATGTTGAGTCCCATAGTCCTCAGAGCCATTTGAACCCAAATATGGGAATGTTGGTGAATAATGTTCAACAGTACAGTACAAATAAGTGTTGCAAAATAAAAAAAACAACAAACATGTAACTGTCTCGAGGCCTTACAATTCGGATGTCTGGAAGTGAAAGACGCTTTTCCATTACGCACGAGTTTTCGGATTCATTCCATGTGATTTATAAAAGCCGGTTTTAAAACTGAAATGAGACAGTGAACAGCTAATGGACGCTGGTTGTTTCGCTTACAAAGCTAGCGTCCAACACTTTCTGACAGAACAGAAGGACGAACAGCGAGGCGGAGATGTAAATTAAATTGTCTGCCGGTTACAGACGAACACACATTCGAAATGACGCTCGACTTGGTGAGTGGACGTAATCGTTTTCAGTACAATGCCCGCGCTGCGACGCGACGTTGATGCTGGGGCTCAGTTATCCTGGGAAATGGAGTGTGTCGGGCCGGGCTGGCGGTGAGAAATACACGTGGCAGTGTGCCGGCAGAGGCGAGACGTAAGCGCCACACACTCTGCACTGACGTCGCGCTGAGAGCGACAAATGTCAGAGCGGACCCTTTTGGAACGTTGTGGACTTCTACAGGGTTATTCTCTCAAGCTTCCCAAATTCATGGAAGATACTTCATCTACTGATCATTCATTGGTGCCCTCATTTATCACTGTAAACGCCACGTCGAACTCTCCCAATTCCTAGCCCACTCATACTGTTATCCGAAATAGCTATCTCACAACCACCACCTCATCCAAGACTGCAAAAGTCCTTCCAGTTACCCGAAATCTCCTCCTGACACAATTTCCTAATACGGAGCGACGCCATATCCGCCAACTAATAACATTAACTGCCCGTTTCATGTTTCACTTCAGCATTACACATACGGGATCTGTCTTTCCCCGATTGAAATGTTTCTAAATCCCTACATTTGTGCTCTAACCATTCCTGCTTAGATACCGCCTACAGGAAAATTAAAGAGGCCTTTGAAGAAAAGAGAAGCGGCTGTCTGAACATCAAGGACTCAGATGGAAAACCAGTCTAAGCAAATAAGGGAAAGCTGAAATGTGGAAGGTGTGTGAAGGGCGTTTCTGCAAAGGAACGAACTTGCAGGCAAAACTATAGAAACAAAAGAGGACTTAGGTGAAGATGAGATGGGAAACACGACGCTTCGAGAAGAATTTGACAGAGCAGTGTAATACCTAAGCCGAAACTACTCCCCGGGAGTAGTAGACATTCCGTCAGAACTACTGATCGCCTTGAGAGAGCTAGCCATGAAAAAACTCTCCCATCGGGTGCGCAAGGTATGTGAGATACGTGGAATACCCTCAGACTTCCAGAACAATGTACTAATTCAAATTCCAAAAAGGTGATGCTGACAGGTGTAAAATTTGCCAAACTATCAGTTTAATAAGTCATCTACTAAGAGAAATTCCTTACAGAAGAATGGAAAAATCAGTAAAAGCCGGCGTCGGGGAAGATCCGTCTGGATTCCGGAAATACGTAGAAATACGCGGGGCAATACTGAACCTACGACGTATCTTAGAAGATAGGCTAAGGAAAAACAAACCCATGTTTCTAGAATTTTTAGATTTAGAGAAAGCTTTTGACAATGTTGACTGGACAGTTCCTTTGAAACTCTGAAGGTAACAGGTGTAAAAATACAGGCAGCTAAAGGCTATTTACAACTTGTGTAGAAACAGGACGGCAATTATGAGTCGAGGGCCATGAAAGGGAAGCAGTGGTCGGGAAGGGAGAAAGACAGGGTTGTAGCCTATCCCCAATGTCATTCAATATGTACACTGAGCAAGCTGTAAAGAAATTTGGAGTATGATTTAAGATCCAGGGAGAGACAGAAAAGTACTTGGAAGAGCAACTGAACGGAATGGGCAGTAATTCGAAAGGAGGATATGAAATGAACATCAATAAAAGAAAAGCAAGAACAATGGAATGTAGTAAAAGTACATCACGTGACGCTGAGGGAATTAGATTATGAAACGAGACACTGAAAATAGTGGAAGAGTTTTGTTACTTGGGCAGCGAAATAGCCGATGGTGGCTGAAGTAGAGAGGATATAAAATGTAGACTGGCAATGGCAAGAAAAGTGTTTCTGAAGAAGAGAAATCTGTTAACATCGAATGTAGATTTAAGTGTCAGTAATCTTTTCCGAAAGTATTTGTGTGGAGTGTACCCATGTATGGAAGTGAAACATATACGACAAACAGTTCAGACAAGAAGAGAATAGAAACTTTTGAAATATGGTGCAGGAGGATAATGCTGAAGATTAGATGGGTATATCAAAGAACTTACGAGTGGTAATGAATAAAAATGTGAAGAAAAGGAATTTGTGGCACCAACTAACTGGTAGGTGGGATATGGTCATAAGACACATTCTGAGATCATGGGATCACCAGTTTAGTACTGGAACGAAGAGTGGGGGGTTAAAAATAGAAGCAGATCAAGAGATGAATGTTGTTGTGGTCTTCAGTCCAGAGACTGGTTTGATGCAGCTCTCCATGCTACTCCATCCTGTGCAAGCTTCGTCATCTCCCCATACCTACTGCAACCTACATCCTTCTGAATCTGTTTTGTGTATTCCCCTTTTGGTCTCCCTCTACGATTTTTACCCTCCACGCTGCCCTCCAATACTAAATTGGTGATCCCTTGATGCCTCAGAATATGTCCTACCAACCGATCCCTTCTCCTAGTCAAGTTGTGCCACAAATTTCCCTTCTCCCTAATTCTATTCAATACCTCCTCATTAGTTATGTGATCTGCCCATCTAATCTTCAGCATTCTTCTGTAGCACCACATTTCGAAAGCTTCTATTCTCTTTTTGTCTAAACTATTTATCGTCCATGTTTCGCTTCTATACATGGCTACACTCCATACAAATACTTTCAGAGAAGACTTCCTGACACTTTAATCTATACTCGATGTTAACAAATTTCTCTTCTTCAGAAACGCTTTCCTTGCCATTGCCAGTATACATTTTATATCCTCTCTACTTCGACCATCATCAGTTATTTTGCTCCCCAAATAGCAAAACTCATTTACTACCTTAAGCGTCTTATTTTCTAATCTAATAACCTCAGCATCACCCCATTTAATTGGACTACATTCCATTATCCTCGTTTTGCTTTTCTTGATGTTCATCTTATATACTCCTCTGAAGACACTGTCCATTCCGTTCAGCTGCTCTTCCTGGACCTTTGCTGTCTCTGACAGAATTACAGTGTCATCGGCGAACCTCAAAGTTTTTATTTCTTCCCCATGGATTTTAATTCCTGCTCCGAATTTTTCTTTTGTTTCCTTTACTGCTTGCTCAATATAGAGATTGAATAACATCGGGGATAGGCTACAACCCTGCCTCACTCCTTTCCCAACAACTGCTTCCCTTTCATGCCCCTCGACTCTTAAAACTGCCATTTGGTTTCTGTACAAATGGTAAATAGCCTTTCGCTCCCTGTATTTTATGAATATAATAAGCAAATTCGGAATGATGTAAGTTGAAGTAGTTATTCAGAGATGAAGAGGCTTGCACAAGATAGAGTAGCATGGAGGGCTGCATCAAACCAATCTTAGGATTGATCACCACAATAACAACATTCCACATACTCACAGAACCATTCCAGTTTCACTTTATCCCTGCTTCGTACCCTTGTTTAATCTATCCTATTCTACCTTGTATAGCATTTCCAATCGTAATGCATCAAGTCCATACCGTAAGCAGAGACAGGCTCTCTTCCGTCGTCGTAACCCTAGGAATGGTTACCTTCTCGTATCCACACCAACCCAGCTGCCCAGTTTCTTTTCCCTCCCACAGTTCCATTCCATATCTATATTATAAGTGAGACTTGTCATCAAGACGCAGATAGACCACTTCCAGTACAACCACAACAGCTTCAACATCATCAGTATCATCCTCATGAAGCTCGCCGATTTTTAAGAACAAAATCTTTCATTATTTTTACTTTTCACTTTGTTTGTAAAATCTATATGACCGAAGAGCAAGTACCTCGCTGCTAACATCGGATCCGACAGTGTCGTTAATAAGATGGTTGTTGTTTTCGTGGGGCCTTCATCCGAAGATGGTTTGATGCAGCTCTCCATTTCCGTCTGTCGTGTGCAAGTCTCTTCATCTCTGCATAATAATAAGAAAAATAAGCAATGTCTTGCGGGCTGACGTATGTGACACTGCTGAAAGTAATCCCTGTGTGGTATGGAAGCATTAAATCAGCAGACACTTTGTAACTTTTCAGTAGGATAAGAATGCATTGGTACGGAGTGGCACCGTCTCCTGTTTCCCATTTTAACAGAGCACAGTACGAGGACCGATCAAATCACACAAAGCCATACAGTTACATCTCTGACAGAACGGATACGGAAACCAGAGAAGTGATGTGGCCTACCTCTCAGTAGCATCGGAGTTGTTACAAATAAAGGCGGCTAGACCGCATGATGTATTTTCAGTTCTTGAGACGTTCCGTCTACTGCCATCATCGGACCAAAATTAGATGACGCCCCCAAAGGTTTTACTATACTGGGTGGTTATAATTAAACTTTCCCTATTTAACTCGTTATAACACGGAAACTAATTTCCGCACAAGACCAAACTTGGTAGCATTAATGTCAAAGATATGGGGCCCCATCTTGCATGGAAACTGTTGAGTTCAGTGCCTCTCTCTCCGATAGGGCGAGTATGACATGCTGGCGAAGCATATCGCAGTAACGCTGGCCAGTCACACTGCACGTCTTTGGTCTCTGAGCGCCAAACTGTTCAATAAAGAATGGGCCAATGATCAACGTAGCCGTGAAACTGCACCATACGGTGACACGTTCACCATACAGAGGAACTTCATGCACAGTGAATGAAGACGAAGATCCCCACACTCGGCAGTTCCGTATGTTCACCTCCAAGACAGAGAAAAATGAGCTTCGTCTGTCCATATGATGGTCTAGGGCCAGCCCTAGTCAACTTCAAAATGGTTCAAATGGGTCTGAGCCCTATGGGACTTAAATTCTAAGGCCATCAGTCCCCTAGAACTTAGAACTACTTAAACCTAACCAACCTAAGGACATCACACACATCCATGCCCGAGGCGGGGTTCAAACCTGCGAGCTAGCGGTCGCGCGGTTCCAGACTGTAGCGCCTAGAATCGCTCGTCCACCCTGGCCGGGCAGTCAACTTCAATCCATGCGAGGAAGTGTAGAGCGAAGTCAGTTCATCGTTATGCGTCCTGTGGTGCAAGCTGCTCTACGATATCGATTTTGTACGGATACCATTTGAGAATGGTTCGAAGCACCTTCCGTACAGTGGATCACGGGATGTTCAACTGTCGTGACACAGCACGCACGCTGCCTGACATCGGGAATTGCGCGCAGCGTTGTCTGCCGAGCATCAGCGATTTCATCAACCAGCCGTGGTGCAACCGGTCGTCGGCCTCTTCCCAGAACTTCTTATTTATGCTCCGCACAGTAGGTAGTGAACGAGTACCCTTCCGCAACCGTTCAGCCGGCGATATTACCGGCCGAAGTGACCGAGCGGTTCTAGGCGCTTGTCTGGAACTGCACGACCGCTACGGTCGCAGGTTCGAATCCTGCCTGGGGCTTGGATGTGTGTGATGTCGTTAGGTTACGTAGGCTTAAATAGTTCTAAGTTCTAGGGGACTGATGACCTCAGAAGTTAAGTCCCATAGTGCTCAGAGCCATTTGAACCATTTGAACCGGCGATATTCTCGAAGTGCCGCTGCAACGTTACTGTTGTTTTGATAATAGAGCATCACCAGTAATGCCCTACTCCTTTTGACCAAGCTCATGTTGACATGTAAACAAGTGCACTGCGACTGGTCAGATGCGTGAGACTATGAATCACGGTACATGGTGGCCATAGTTGGAAGTGGACGGTGGCGCTGTGACACATGGAAATCATGCAGCCCATACTCTGGACATTAATGCTACTAAGTTTGGCACTCGTACGTTAATTAGTTTCCGTGTTATAACGTGTTAAATTGGTATAGTTTATTTATAACCATCTGGTATATGACACTGAACGTTGGTATTCCAGTTCTGTTTTCTAATCTAATTGTGACAATAGACGAAACGTCGCAATAAATTACACTATACTGAGAAATGTAGACTTTCTTCGCGAAAAATCATAATTACTGCAGGCATTTGAGGATATTATTTCCTTTATTACAAGTGGCTATCTAAAAGTTGAAGGCCGTAGAGTCCAGAACAGGTACGCCAATTGACAAACTCGCCGTGAACATAAAGGCAATCATCCCATCGACGCACCATTCGTCGACCCTTCACGGCATTCTTGCAAGGGACCGGAGGCGTGAGAATCGCATGGGGAGGGTTCAGGACTATAGGGCGACTGATCGAGGGTTTCCCACTTGAATTGGTTAACTTTTGCATTACGACAGTTGTGATATGCGGACGTGCGTTGACATGAATCACGACCAGCACGGAATCTGGTGCACCATTCCACAATGGTGGTCTTCGACAGACACGCTGCCCAATACACATTTTTCATTCTCCGATGGATGCTTACCGATGTTTGTCCTTTGGCAGCTAACAGCAAGTTGGCTCTGTCTTGATGAATTTGGTAATAACGCCGCCATAATTCAAGTTTCCGCATTTGCCGCACGCACGTCGTAAAGATACGAATGCCACACTGATACCATGTCTACATTTCGGTGCTTGTAAACCCACAGCAGAGTGAAGGGACGTTGCAAATACGAGATGTGTGAGAAAAGTAACGAGATTGACAACACTGCGAGCGATCTGGCAACACTGTTGTTCTACTTATTCAGAGCGGTGTGTTCATCTCTTCCAGATGCACGGTCCGAGTTTGTCCCCTACAGTCGACACGTGATTTATGAGGGCGCCATCATCGAAGTTGTGTTTTTGTTGTGTGTTGCGAAAAGAACAGCCGAATTTAGAGCAACGTTGTGCCATCAAGTTTTGTTTTAAACTTGGGGAATCCCCGAGCGTGACCTTTGAAAAGCTGAAACAGGCCTGTGGTGAACATTTCTTATCAAGAACACGATTTTTTGTTGGCGCAGATCATTTTTGGAAGGCCGAGAACACTGTGAAGATGAGCCTCGCTCAGGGAGACCTTCAGTCTAAAAAACCGACGAAGCACCGAATGTGTGCTTTCCGAGCAGCCTCTCAACCAAGTGTTTTGCTAAGATGCCCTTGAAAGGTCCAGGAAAAGCGTGAACCAGACATCGTAGACAAGTGGATGCTGCATCATAACACTGCCCCACATCAGACGACCACTTCCATCACACGACCACTTCCATCACAGAATTTTTGACCTCGAAATGCATTCCTGTTACTCCAAAGCCTGCTCCCCTCCCCCCTTCCCCCCGCCCACCAACCTGATCTGAATCCTTGTGATTTGTTTTTCTTTTCCAGAAATTGAAGAATGTCTTTAAAAGAAGTCGTTTTGGGACTATAGAGAACATTTACAAGAATGTGATTGACTTGTTAAAGGCCCTACCAGTTAAAGCCTTTCAGCGCTGCTACCAGGTCTGGGAAGAAGGACTCGGTCTATTTATAGTTGCCAAAGGGAATTAATTTGAGGAGGACAAGATTGTTAATAAAAAAATCTTTGGTCGATAAAAAATCAGTCTCATTAATTTTATCACAAACATCGTACGCTGCAGCAACGCCCTCAGATGGAAACTATCTGATCGCCCCTTATAATAAATACATCAGAGTGTTGACTAATACTAAAAACAGTTGATCAGTCCATCCCTGTCATGGAAACTCGGAAAGTTGTTGGAAGCTAATCAGTGAGGAAATACGTAAAGAGCAGGCCGCCTTCGGTGGTTTGCGTATGTAGTTAGGTCTGCGTATCAGCTTAGTGTCGAGCAACGAAGACGAGACAAGGTAGACAGATACAGGATACTTACGTATTGCAGACATACGTCCAGTAGTAGCAAGGGACGAATGTTGATCCATAAAGCATGCTGTACGTGCGATTCCTCTCTACGAATACACCAGTATCCCACCTGAGTTTTCATTTTCTGGAACGAAGTGAACAATATATGGAGAATGGCAAGGGTTTCACAGATACACCATTATCTCAACTGAGTTTTCACTTCTGGAACGAAAGCAACGATGTATGGAGAATGGCAAGGGCTTTACAGAGCGTAGGAGCTCACTGTAGCTAATTGAATGTTTGTCAAACTTCGACTGTTATGTCGCTTAGTCGTCGTGTTGAAATAACTGTCGAGCATTTAGCTTGAAACAGCGCAGAGAGAAGTGATATCAAAAGGAGGCACCCGTACTGTATATGGTTTTCATCGCATCACCAGTGGGAATAGATGTTGTTGATGACGTCAAATGTGAAAGTGTCCGCCTTCTTAACTGAGTGGTCAGCGCGTTTGACTGCGATGCAGGGGGCCGAGGCTCGATTCTCTACCGGATTGGGGATTTGTCATTGCTTGGTGCTGGATGCTGTTTTGTCATCAGTCGCCCAATGACTGAAGCAGAATTGTTATCAGTGATGAGTCCCGCTTCGAAATGAGCCACGGTGACCAGCGAGTACATATCTGGAGGCGCTCCGGGCAGTGCTGGAATACTAACCTGACTGCCACTCGCCATATGGACCAGTAAGTGGGAGTGATGGTCTTGGGTAGCATTTCATCTCGTAGCAGGACTCCTTTGGTTGTCATCCGCGGTACCCTAACCGCACAACGGTACATTGACGATATTCTACGCCTTTCTTTGTTGCGTTTCAAGGCAAGCCATCCCGGCTTACATTTCAGCAAGATAATGCCTGCCGACACACGCCCAGAGTCCTACTGCTTGCCTTCGCGCTCATCGAACCCTGTCTTGGCCAGTAAGGTCGCCGGACTTCTTCCCAGCTGAGAGCATTTGGAGGTTTGAGCAGGACCCTCCAACCAGCTCCGGATTTAGACGATCTAACGTGCCAATTGGACGGAATTTGGCACGACATCCCCTCAGGAGGACATCGAACAACTCTATTAATCAACGCCAAGCCGAATATCTGCTTGCATAAGGGCCAGAGGTGGACCAACGCGTTATTGGAATTTAGTTGAAATTGTAATTTTTCACCCGTACGTGAACGTCACATCTACATATTTCTGGCCGCTTCAGATAATTCCTACCTGATGAGTCGTTTTTTATGTCTTAAGGGGAGGTTTACTATCTTTGGCCCTAAAAAAGCATGTTCTTTGAGAATTTTTTTCTCAGGATGTGTTATAGATATTAATGTTACATTTAGTCAAAATGTTTATTGATATTTCCTCTACAAACTGGAATTTTTTCGAGCGGAAATGTCGAAGAGCAAAGGCGGAAGTGCCGTCGGAACGAAACAAAATTTCGATGTAGACTTCCACGCGCGGTATGTCAAAGGTCAGCCGGCTCGTCTGAAATCAAAATTGAGTCGACGTTAGCAAAGTATATAAGATTCTTTAGGAGTTCTACCTCGCTTAAGTTACCTGGACCATAGGAAACAAAATGGCGGCCATTTGAAAAAATAGGGTTTTTTCATCGATTTTTCAATTTTGTCGGCCAAGCAAAAATATTTATAGTTGATGGATCGGAATAAGTGGTACATCTCCTAGACAATTTAGTTAGCTTCGTCGGAAACAAAGAATCATGCCAATCGGTTCCGTAGAATTGAAGTTACCATACCGAGCGATAAAAAAAAAGTAATTTCGAGAAAAACGCGTTGCAAGCTTTGACCACATATGAAAGCAATATTATGCAACGTACGTTCAATCTGCTATTGCGGGTCCATAAACTAGTCCTTCCTCTCCCTCATAGAGGGCGTTCTGCTCGATCTGGGCCATCCTGCGCTGCTACAGAGCCGCTCGTACGGCCGGTGACAAGCCGTTTTCGGCCGCTAGAATCCGGTGGTCGTCCGAATGCTTGGCGAACTGAGTCGAATAGAGCCCCAGGGTGACGTCCTTCGTTGTCATGGTCTTCAGAATTGCTAAATACTCTTCGTTGAAGCTGCTCACTGCCAGGAAATTTGCAATCTCCACAGTCTTCGCAACAGAATGGAAATGCTTGGGGGCTAACTTCCAAACACAAGCGTTCAGACTTTCATTTGAATTTTGTGTGTTTCCTCCCAAGCACCGGTACAATAACTCGTCCTCCGAAAGAAAAGCACCGGTGCGTGAAAAAGCCCGATTTCAGGCAGGTGCATTTTTTTGTTCAACCACGAATAAAAAATATTTCCTTTCCGTATTCGGAAAAACCGTTTCAGGGGTGGATTCTAAACACTTTTATGGACCCAAAAATGCAATTTTAAAAAATCGACTTTTTTTAACCGAAAGATAGTAAACCTCCCCCCTTAAAGTGTATAAAATAACATTAAAAGCTAAAGTAGCGTGGAATGAGGTACAGGCCCCGGACTTGTTAGTACAAACATAGGTTGTGTGAGGCGATCAGGAGACAATGCTGAACAAAAAAGCCCTTTGTCCTGGGTATTTGACGGCAGTGGACGTGCAGGGCTTCTGCATTATCACTCGCACGATGGCGTATAGTTTTGATTAGAGCGGCGCACAACCTTGGTGATATGTTGTGAGTCATTTTCCTTATTCCATTGTCGTTAGTTTTCCCGACAAAGGAACAAATTCCGGTCTATTCGACATAAAGTCTTAAGCGAACTCAGCTTCGTTTATTCTGGTTTGGGACACAGTAACGACCTTGGCGTTTGTTATTACTCCTTGCTGATGTTGCTGCGCGTGTTGTTTGCAGATTGCAGTATGTATCCTTTGTGCGACAGGGTTCATGTTTGTCCGTTGGTTTCTCCAGTTTACGGAATCCACATGCACAAACACAATATATCAGCATTTTAAAGCCCTAATGCTTAAGTACTTCCTCGCAGAACATCTTGCGTAGCTCGCTAGATGAAAACATCTGGAGTACTAACCCTAAAAAGTACGTATCCCTTTGCTTGCTGTAACTTGCTAAAAATTTTGTTGAAGCAGAAACGAAATCGCTACAAAGCTGAAGTTTTTGGTTTAACTCTGAGCAGCGGTTATTTATACAGCCATTGAAACATGTCTTACTGTAGCTGTATTACAGTATATTAAGCAATGTTTGAATGACAGGTTCTGGCGCCGAGACAAATTGTGGAATCGATTAATACCTTTTGCAAAAGATGTTAAATGTGCTGAAATTAGTGCACAGCTAATTACACCTTTCGTATGTGCACCGTTCGGATTTTACGTGCAAGAACGGTCACCCTTAAGTAACTCCGGACTGCTGCGAGATGGTTCAAATTTAGTCCATCGGCGTATCGGAACTTGGCCTAACATACTGTTTAACCATTTGAAAAATCTTGCTTGTTTTGGATTTTACCTGCAAAAAAGTCGTTTTTCTTGGAGGTATCTGAAGCGCGCCATTTCTGTATTTTCTATACGAATCGGCTCAAACCTTGCACGAAGACAGGTAAATCGGTGAAGTCAAAACCAAATTTTTTATCCAGTAATCGAGAAACGATGGTTTAAAGTCGACCTAGATGTAGTGCGTAAAATTCGTTACTACGTGAATTGAATGGAAGAAAATAGTTTAAAGTAAATCAAATAAATGAATAAATGGTTTCTTCCGATAAAATTGAAAATTCGATTTCAAAAATCTAGCTTGATTCGGATTTTATGTCCAAAAAACTTTTTGTGAGCTTTCTTAAGGCCGCCGCTTCTATAAAGACTTGTGCGAATCGGTTCAGATTGTTTAAGAAGGTAGACAAATTCATTTAATTGATGTTCGTACTGTTGTGTTATGAAAGCTTTATCAGTTGCAACGATGTAAAGAACTTGGTTCGGAAAAAAAGCCTGTACCGGATCAGTCGTCACCCGAGTCGACCAAAATCCACATCGATTGCCAAGCTATGGCGGTCTATTGTCGAAATTAGGAACCAGAGTGAAAAACGCCCCTCGCATAGCACAAAACAAGGCGAATACGTAATGAGCAGAGTTAGAGATGTAAAAGAAGGGAATTTCGCTGTCCAAGTAACAAAACGCTTCTACTGCTTTAAGTGTTTGGTTTCATAATCTAATTGCCTCGGCATCACCTGATTTAATTTCACTACATTCCAGTATTCTTGTTTTGCTTTACTTGATGTTCATTTTAAATCCTCCTTTCAAGAGACTGTCCATTCTGTCCATCTGCTCTTCCAAGTGCTTTGCTGTCTCTGACAGAATTACAATGTCATCTTAAAACCTAAAAGTTTTCATTTCTTCTACCTGAACGTTAATTCTTACTCCAAATTTTTCTTTTTTGTCCTTCACTGCTTGCTCAGTGTACAGACTGAATAACATCGGGGATAGGTCACAACCCTGTCCCACTTCCCTCTCAATAACTGTTTCTCTTTCATGCCCTTCAACTCTTATAACTGCGGTCTGGTTTCTGTACAAGCTGTCAATAGGCTTTCCGTTCCTGTATTTTACACCTGCCACTTCCACAATTTCAAAGAGGCTATTTCAGTCAATACTGTCAAAAGCTTTGTCTAAGTTTCAAACGTTATAAAGTTGGTTTGCGCTTCCTTAAATTATCTTCTAAGATAAGTCTTATTGCCAGTATTACCTTTCCTGTTTCTCCGGAATTCAAACTGATGTTTCCCAAGGCCGACCGGCTTGCACCAGTTTTTCCTTTCTTCTGTAAAGAAGTATTTTGCACCCATGACTTAAACTGATAGTTCGATAATATTCAGATCTGTCAGCAGACGCTTTCTTTTGAATTGGAATTATTACATTATTCTTGAAGCCTGATGGTATTTGCCTGTCTCACACATCTTGCTCCAAATGAAAAAGTTTTGTCACGTCTGGAACTCCCAAGGCTATCAGCAGTTCTGATGGTATGTCGTCTACTCCTGGGGCCTTGTTTCGACTTTGATTTTGCGGTGCTCTGTCAAATTCTTCTCGCAGTATCACATGTCCCATATCATCTTCATCTACGTTCTCTTCCGTTTCTACAATACTGCCTTTAAGTTCATCTCCTTTGTACTCTTACTAAGAATTAAAAAAGCGCGAATATGTCAAGACGTTTGATTTAAATGTCTTTGAAGCTGCCAGATAGGTCTAAAAGCTAGTTCCCTTCTTCTACATCCTTAGCAACGCCCAGAATCTATTCGCCTACAACGGTGGGAGCATTTTTCATTCTGGAGGGATGGTTGCGTCATGAGTGTCACTGTGTACACAGTTGGAGCAATTACAGCTGATGTTCTGAGTCACATATGTAATGCATCACTAACTCGAGGTATTTTCCCAGACAGGTTAAAATATGCCATTGTCAGGCCTCTCTACAAAAACGGGCACACCACAGATGTCAATTATCGGCCAGTATCCTTGCTTACAGCATTTTCAAAAATCTTCGAGAAAGTAATGTACTCAAGAGTGGTTAACCATCTCAACAGTACACTCTCCACATAATAGTCTTTAAATAGTAAAATGTCACCAAGAGGAATTTTCTGTGACATGTCTAAAGCATCTGATTGTGTGAACCATGACATTATGTTACAGAAATTACAATTCTATGGTATAAATGGAATAGCATATGAGTGGTTTAAGTCATACCTACAGAACATGAAGCTAAAAGTTTCCTTATATGGATCAAGTGATTTAAATAAGTTTGCCACTTCATCTAACTGGGGTGAAATTACGTTAGGTGTTCCACAGGATTCAATCATGGGTCCTCTTCTGTTCTTGATATATGTGAACGACCTCCCTTCCTATCTGAAACAGGAAGCTGAACACTGTTTGCTGATGATACAAGCGTCATTACAAATCCAGTAAAAGGAACCCCAATTGAAAATGATACAAATAAGGTCTTTGGGAAAGTCATTAATTGGTTTTCTGCAAATGGGCTTGCTCCAATCTTTAAAAAAACACAGTACATTCAATTTTCTGCTGCAAAAAGTACAGTTCCTTCAATAAGTATAACACATCAATAGAAGTCAGTAGACAGGGTAGAGCATACTAAGTATCTGGGTGTACATATAGATGAGAATCTTAAGTGGAAAATTCATATTTTGATTCTTCTAAAGCGACTACGTTCAGAAACTTCTGCAATCAGAATAACTGCCAATTTTGAGGATATAGAAATTAGTAAGCTAACATACTGTGCATACTTTCACTCTCTGATGTCATATGGAATAATATTTTGGGGTAACTCAACACTTAGACAAAAAGCATTCACTGTTCAAAAGAAAGTGGTTAGAATAATGTAAAGGGTTCATAGACGCACATCTTGTAGGCATCTTTTAAGAGACTGGGAATTCGTACAAAAGCCTCACAGTACATTTACTCACTAATGAAATTTGTTCTCAACAACATGGGCCAGTTTAAAAACAGTGACATTCATTATTGTAATACCAGAAAAAAAGACACTATCCTTTACTCAACCTAGGTTTGTCACAGAAAGAGGCAAGATATGCTGCTATAAAAATTTTCGACAAATTACCGAATGAAATAAAATGCCTGACAGACAGCAGTAACAGCTTAAAAAAAAAAATTGAAATCATATCTCCTTGACAACTCCTTCTATACCATAGATGAATTCTTGAATAAGAATAAATCTATAAATATAGTTTATGCATTTTGTGCCATTTGAAGGAATGGGGTAAGTAATAGAAATATTATTCTTTAACTGTGTATTGTGATCAAGAAGTCAGTATAAATTCGAAAACTTAATAAACCACGGAATAATGTAGATAGAGAGGTAAAAATTGACACACATGCTTGGAATGATATGGGGTTTTATTCGAACAAAAAAAAAAAAAAACACCCCATATTGCTAGACGAGTGAAAGATCTCTTGCGCGCGTCGTTTGGTGATCGTGTGCTCAGCCGCCACTTTCGTCATACTTGGCCTCCCAGGTCCCCAGACCTCAGTCCGTGCGATTATTGACTTTGGGGTTACCTGAAGCCGCAAGTGTATCGTGATCGACCGACATCTCTAGGGATGCTGAAAGACAACATCCGACGCCAATGCCTCACCATAACTCCAGACATGTTATTCACAACGTTTTTCCTCGACTGCAGCTATTGTTGGGGAATGAGGGTGGACATATTGAGCATTTCCTGAAACAACATCATGTTTGCTTTGTCTTACTTTGTTATGATAATTATTGCTATTCTGATCAGATGAAGCGCCATCTGTCGGACATTTTTTGAACTTTTGTATTTTTTTGGTTCGAATAAAACCCCATGTCATTCCAAGCATGTGTGTCAATTTGTACCCCTCTATCTACATTATTCCGTGATTTATTCAGTTTTCAAATTTATACTGACATTTTGATCACCCGGTATATAAATTAAAAAATTTTGTTTCATATGTGCATTGCTTGTGCACTTGACACGTTCCGCATCATAATGGCTACCGTACCGTGCGATTGATCAGTGGAACATGCAACCAACCAACCAACCACAAGGTTTCGTGCAGTACAGTGTGTCGTCGCGGGCTTACAGGAGTTGTACGAGACCGCAGCCGGCGTTGACGCGTGCTACCGCGAAATTGAAGGCGGCGCTTCTTGCGAGCTGAGGCAGGCCTTGGAGCCGAGCCCGGCCGCCGCGCGCTCTCGCGAGACAATGGGGCGGCGAGTAATTAGCCTGCGGGCACAAAGCACGCCGTCTGCCTGGCCGCCGTCTCTCGGTTCCAGACACCTTGCTGGAGTGCTGGAGTGCTGGAGTGCCGCCTGTCTGCATATCTCTGCCGGCAGGCCGCGCAGCCGATAATTCGACAGCTCCACCCGGAGTGCGCTCACTTAGTTTCCTGTCTCTCCTTCCGAATGAAAGCTCGCGTTTCCCCCGTCCAACATCCTTCTTCTTTCCAAGGCCCAAGCTCTTTCTCATTTCCTGGTATTAGGGGAAGAATGAAAGCTGACGTGAGGCGGTTGACAGAAAATTGGCAGGTGGCTCAACAAAAAGGGCAGAAGGTAAAGCTATTGTAGATCCTCCTGTAGGCAGAGGTAACCCCACTGGCTTCCGTTGATCGCGAATCTTTCGCCGAGTGAAAAGTCCCAAGCGACTGGAAAAAGCAAAGATGATTCCCGTATGTAACAAAAGGGCGGCCCCGCATGATTACAGAACAGCATCTTTACCTCGAATATATGGATGTTTGACAGCCATCAGTTGTACACATTCAACTTTATTCTGTACCGCTCATGGTTTTTACAGCCATCGTGATTGGAAGAAAAGCCGTACATCAGATGGATCAAAGACGCGTCCTACTCATACAAGACTCATTACCATACTAAATCAATTGTCTTATCGTGGTGTGCACAATTTACCCGCATAGTTACATAATTTACCCAGTGTCAAAAATTACAAAGGCAGATTTCATAACTACTGACTGTTAACAAGGGAATGTCATCAATACTTTGATGACATTCACTTGTTAACTGTCAGCAGACTTTACGCAACCTGTCTGTGTGATTTACGACACTGGCTAAATTAAGTGTGTTTTGTACACCATTGTAAGACACACACTGAGGGGACAGGACCCATGGTATAGCTACACTACTGGCCATTAAAATTGCTACACCAAGAAGAAACGCGGATGATAAACGGGTATTCATTGGACAAATATATTATACTAGAACTGACATGTGATTACATTTTCACGCACTTTGGGTGCATAGATCCTGAGAAATCAGTACCCAGAACAACCACCTCTGGCCATAATAACGGCCTTGATACGCCTGGGCATTGAGTCAAACAGAGCTTGTCTGGCGTGTACAGGCACAGCTGCCCAAACAGCTTCAACACGATACCACAGTTCATCAAGAGTAGTGACTGGCGTATTGTGACGAGCCAGTTGCTCGGCCACCATTGACCAGACTTTTTCAATTGGTGAGAGATCTAGAGAATGCGCTGGCCAGGGTAGCAGTCGAACATTTTCTGTATCCAGAAAGGCCCGTACAGGACCTCCAACATGCAGACGTGCATTATCCTGCTGAAATGTGGGCTTTCGCAGGGATCGAATCAAAGGTAGAGCCACGGGTCGTAACACATCTGAAATGTAACGTCCACTGTTCAAAGTGCCGTCAATGCGAACAAGAGGTGTCCGAGACGTGTAACCAATGGCACCGCATACCATCACGCCGGGTGATACGCCAGTATGGCGATGACGAATACACGCTTCCAACGTGCGCTCACCGCGATGTCGCCAAACACGGATGCGACCATCATGATGCTGTAAACAGAAGCTGGATTCATCCGAAAAAACGACGTTTTGCCATTCGTGCACCTAGGTTCGTCGTTGAGTACACCATCGCAGGCGCTCTTGTCTGTGATGCAGCGTCAAGGGTAACCGCAGCCATAGTCTCCGAGCTGATTGTCCTTGCTGCTGCAAACGTCGTCGAACTGTTCATGCAGATAGTTGTTGTCTTGCAAACGTCCCCATCTGTTGACTCAGGGATCGAGACATGGCTGCACGATCCGTTACAGCCATGCGGATAAGATGTCTGTCATCTCGACTGCTGGTGATACGAGGCCGTTGGGATTCAGCACGGCGTTCCGTATTACCCTCCTGAACCCACCGATTCCATATTCTGCTAAGAGTCATTGGATCTCGAACAACGCCAGCAGCAATGTCGCAATAAGATAAACCGCAATCGCGATAGGCTACAATCCAACCTTTATCGCGAGCAGCAATGTCGCAATACGATAAACCGCAATCGCGATAGGCTACAATCCGACCTTTATCAAATTCGGAAACTTGATGGTATGCATTTCTCCTCCTTACACGAGGCTTCACAACAACGTTTCGCCAGGCAACGCCGGTAAACTGCTGTTTGTGTATGAGAAATCGGTTGGAAACTTTCCTCATGTCAGCACGTTGTAGGTGTCGCCACCGGCGCCAACCTTGTGTGAATGCTCTGAAAAGCTAATGATTTGCATATCACAGCATCTTCTTCCTGTCGGTTAAATTTCGCGTCTGTAGGACGTCATCTTCGTGGTGTAGCAATTTTAATGGCCAGTAGCGTATATGCACATATACAGATGGCTGTAGTATCGCGTACAAAAGGTACATAAGGGCAGTGCATTGGCAGTGCTGTCATTTGTACTCAGGTGACTCATGTGATAAGGTTTTCGGCGTGATTATAGCCGCACGATGGGAATTAACAGAATTTGCAAGAGGTGGAGCTAGACGCTTGGGGCATTCCATTTCGGATATTGTTAGGGAATTCAATACTCCGAGATCCACAGTATCAAGAGTGTTCCGAGAACACCAAATTTCAGGCATTAGATCTCACGACGGTGAACGCAGTGGCTGAAGCCCTTCAATTAAAGACTGAGAGCATCGGCCTTTGCGTAGAGTTGTCAGTGCTAACAGACAAGCAACACTGCGTGAAGTAACCGCTGAAATCAATGTCCGTTAGGACAGTGCTGCGAAATCTGGCGTTAGTGGGCTATGGCAGCAGACAGTCGACGCGAGTGCCCATTGCTAACAGCACGACATCGTCTGCAAGGCTTCTCCTGGGCTTTTGATCATAGCGGTTCGACCCTAGACGACTGGAAAACTGTAGCTTGGTAGATGAGTCCCGGTTTCAGCTCGTAAGAACTGGTGGTAGCGTTGGAGTGTGGCGTAGACACCACGAATACTTGGGCCCAAGCTGTCAACAAGGCACTGTAGAAGGTGGTTTGGGTCCATAATGGTGAAGTCTGTGGTTGCATGGAATGGAATGGGTCCTCTGGTCCAACTGAAACGATCATTGACTGGAAATGGTTATGTTCGGCTACTTGGAGACTGTTTGCAGCCATTCATGTACTTGATATTCCCAAACAAGGAAGTGAGCGGCCCACAGTTGTTCACGATTGGTCTGAAGAACGTTCTGGACAATTTCAGCGAATGGATTGGCCACCCAGATCGCCCAACTTGAATCCAGTCGTACATCTATGGGACCCAATCGAGAGGTCAGTTTGTACACTAAATCCTGCGCTGGCAACATTTTCGCATTTATGAACGGCTATATAGGCAGCATGGCTCAATATTTGTGTGTGTGTGTGAGGGGGGGGGGGGGGGGGAAGGGGGGGGTCCTACGACATGTTAAGTCCACGTACGTCGAGTTGCTGCACTACGCCTAGTAAAAGCAGATGCGACACGATATTAGGATGGATCTCATGAGTTGTCACCTCGGTCTAGTTGTGTTTACACTGACGATCCAAAATATTATGACCACTGCCCACCGTGACGGTGGATGCCGCTTGGTGGCGTTCGGACAAGTGGCGCGGTAACAAAAGGTATAAGTCGATCAGACACAGTCAGGGGATCACCCTCGTGAAGATATGGGCTGGAACTGGGGAAATCCATTAAGCGACAAAGGGGAGATTATTATTACGCAGAGCCTGTGAACTAGTTTCTCGAAAACGGCAAAGCTGGTCAAATGGTTCAAATGGCTCTGAGCACTATGGGACTTAACATCTGTGGTCATCAGTCCCCTAGAACTTAGAACTACTTAAACCTAACTAACCTAAGGATATCACACACATCCATGCCCGAGGCAGGATTCGAATCTGCGACCGTAGCAGTCGCGCGGTTCCGGACTGAGCGCCTTAACCGCAAGACCATCGCGGTCGGCCAAAGCTGGTCGATTGTTCACGTGCTACTGTCGTGAACATCTAGGGAAAGAGGTAGGACAGTGAAAGTTCCACTAGGCGCTAAATCGTTGGACGTCCTCGACTCTTCACAGAACGTAGGGTTCGAAGGCTTGTCTGCTCTGTAGAGGAGGACAGATGGCATCACTGCCGAAAGAGCACAGTGCTGGTGAACGCACAAGTGTTTCAGAGCACACTGTTCACCGTACATTGTTGAACATGGACTTCCGCAGCATACCACTCCTACGTGTTCACATGTTGACCCGACAACATCGTCAGTGACGATTGCAGTGGGTACGGGACAATCGGGATTCGTCTTTCGATCAATGGATACGTGTCGGCTCTTCGAGTGAATCACATTTTTGCTACACTAGGTCGACGGTCGTCTCCACAAACACCGTCATTGCGGTGAGCGGCGTCTCGAAACGGTCAGTGCGCTTCAGACGCAGGCTTGTGGTAGCAGTATTATGCTATGGGAGACATTCTCCTGCGCTTGCAAGGGGCATGTGGTAGTAATCAAAGACACGCTGACAGCTGCGTACCACCTGAATCCCTTCATGCTTGCTGTCTTCCCCGACGGCGATGTCTCTCTCAGCAGTACAGTTGTCCATGTCTCGGAGCCAGATCCGTGCTGCAGTGGTTTGAGGAACATAGTGAACTCATGTTGATGTCTCTGGAACCCAATTCGCCTGATGTGCATCCTATGAAACCATTATGGGTCGCTATCGTGCGCTATTACCGCTTACGTAAATCAGGGGACCGTTATTTACGCGGATTATATGACCTGTGCGTAGACATCGTCTGCAAGGCTTCTCCTGGGCTCGTGATCATATCGGTTCGACCCTAGACGACTGGAAAACTGTAGCCTGGTAGATGAGTCCTGGTTTCAGCTGGTAAGAACTGGTGGTAGCGTTGGAGTGTGGATGCTCTGAAACACTTGTGCGTTCACCAGCACTGTGCTCTTTCGGCAGTGAGGCCATCTGTCCTCCTCTACAGAGCAGACAAGCCTTCTAACCCTACGTTCTGTGAAGAGTCGAGGACGTCCAACACCACTTAGAGCCACAAACCTACCAACAATCTGTCGGATTCCTGATACGCAGAATCAGTGTTTTATTTCATTCCAAAGACGGATGAACATGCTATTAAGCAGGTGGTCATAATGTTTCGGCTCATCTGTGTGGTATGATATTGAGTCTTGTATGAGTAACAAGCACTTTTGATCCCTCTGACGTACTACTGTTCTTCCAGTAATGATGGTTGTAATAATCGAAACTGGTAAACAATACAGCTGAATGTGTACGACTGATGGCTTCGAATATGCAACAGTTGTACCAATTTACCTTTCGCTCGGATCTGAACTGTGTGTTCTTCACAGTTCGATTCCTCTGCCTCTTAATGCCGCTTGCAGCGTTAATTTCAAATCCCGCCACGTGCCAGCTTTTGTTGACTAGCGATCCCGAGGGAGCGCTGTGTGCTGTGCGCGAAGCGGTTTGTTGTTGCTCGCGCAGCTGGTTGTGAACGGGAAGGCCGGCAGTGGCATGTGGTCGCGAGTAGTGCGACCGTTGTCGACGCTATGCCTAGTGTGGACTTGGCCTCGATAAGGTTGCTGGCTTTGGGTCCGAGTAGAGGTGTCTGATTCAAGACGTTACGGAAATTCTCTCAGTTCTGTTCCCTCTATTTTACCGGTACGGAAGCAAGACCGTGTCTGGGTGCCGGTAGTTATTCGTCGGAATGTGCATCAAAGTAAGACCTATCATACACCTTTGTTCAGCGGTGGTTGACATTCACATTCCGCTAAAACGGTGATCCAGCAACCCGGTCATATTACCGAAGCTATTCGTCGTGACTACTGTTGACTGTTCCTATCAGACGCTTTGGTATTTTCTTCCGTTTCTTCCGCTGTGTGCTGTTGGGTTTATTTCAGTGTTAATATTCAGCCCAATGTATTAGAAATGAATTCTTGTTGGCTTGTGGTTGAGTCCTGGGTTAGTTTGAATCGATAACCAGCACGTCCCATACCACTCAAGACGCACGTCCATCAACCAAGATAAATGTGACTTAAATTTGCATTTGTGTAATTTCTTTATCCAGTTTTCTATGAGATTTTAGTTAATTAGTGAAAAACTGTTTTTTACTTTAAATGATGTAAAATTTGTCCCGCCCGTGAAATGGGGTTTTGACATACGACTTTTTTTTGTTTTTTGTGGGGGGGGGGTGTCTGGTCAATTAATGAGTTTAGTACTTTGTGGTTAATCTTATCCTTTCTTTACCTGCCTCAGCTTTAGGGAGGGGCTTAATTCCTCAAGCTAGCTTTAGGCCAGCGCTAGTCCATTTGGATCCCTTTGATCTTATATACAGTTTTATATAGCTTAGAGAGAAACTAATTGTAGTCGAGTTTATCAAGTGGGTTTGACACGGCCAATGTGATCCCAAAGTGATGGTTTTTAAGAGAATTTGTAACCCCTTTTATATGCTGGATTGTTCAGGGTGAAACAGAGTTGTGTCAGAAGGATATATGATCTTTTTAAATTCATTGTGCTATTTCCATGATTTAATGTATATGTCCCTTTTAATGGGTGCTAGGTTTATCCTGTCTCATTTAGTGTTTAAGTAGGCCTACTAAATATCACTCTCAAATCAAACTAACTGATCCGGCTTCCTGTAACACGTGAATTTGCTTAGTTCTCCGTGTTCTTCGATTTATCTCGTCGAAAAGTGTTTCAGTGCTATAATGTATCCAGTCACATCTGGATCAAGTTTTTCTTCAAAAAATGGTTCATATGGCTCTGAGCACTGTGGGACTTAACTTCTGAGGTCATCAGTCCCCTAGAACTTAGAACTACTTAAACATAACTAACCTAAGGACATCACACACATCCATACCAGAGGCAGGATTCGAACCTGCAACCGTAGCGGTCGCGCGGTTCCAGATTGTAGCGCCTAGAACCGCTCGACCACTCCGGCTGGCGTTTTTCTTCAGTTTAACTGTTTATTCCCTAATTTTCGTGGAATTAAAATTTTCTAAATTTGCAAGCCTTAATCTGTTTTCTGCAAATTGTTGTCAGTATAGCTGTGACCTACCTAATCAACTGCAACACATAATTGTTGGTGTTTTAACTGGTTGTGCTGCAATAATTGCAAACTTAAAGTGAAGCTTCCCCGGTTCCTCATCCTCAGTAATACTAGAATTAAATTTTTATTTAAATGTTGTGTTAAGATTTTTCGGTGTGTTACTGTGAGAAAAGAAGAGGTGCTTCTGGTTTGCTGTGGAATTCTTTAACATAATTTAAGTCGGAATATAGCAAATTTTTTCTCGATAGAGAAAAGGTACTATCCAAAAATCAACGCAGATTTATAAAACATTGTTTGTGCGAAATTCTGCCCGCTCTTGTCTCGCACATCATCCTGCAAAGCGTGGACGATGGGCAACAGAAAGTCTATATTCCTAGATTTCCGGAAATCGTTTTACACAGTGTCCCACTGCAGACTGTTGACGAAAACCAGAGAGTACGGAACAGGTTTGCATATATGTAAGTGGCTTGGAGGCTTCTTAAGTAACAGAATCTAGGTACGTTGTCCTGGATGGCGAGTGTCAGCGGAGAGAAGGATACTGCCAGGGATGTCTCAGTGAGATGTGATGAGACCGATCTTGTTCTCTATATACGCAAATGATAGGGTGAGCAGCAGCCTGCGACTGTCTGTTGATATTGCAGTAGTAGACGGAAAAGTGTCGTCGTTGAGTGTCAGTAGGAGGATACAGGATGACTCAGAACTTGTTTGGTGTGATGAGTCGCAGCTTCCTCGACATGTACTATAAGTGCAAATTAGTGCAAATGCGGAGGAAAAACAATTCTACATGCTTACGTTAATGTGATCATCGCATAAGTACGCCCTTAACGTGCAATAGCCACTCACAGACGGTAGGTGTCAGCACTAGCAGTGGAGGATATATGAAGCATCGGAAAGCAGTGCAGTAGTTGTAATATGGAAACTGAGCGATTTATTTGACATCCAAAAGCGCATGTTCATTGGTTTTTGACCAAGGATGGACGCATTTCCGAAACAGCAAAGTTTGCAAACTGTTCGCGTGCCGCGATGGTTGAAGCATGCCATTCGTGGCAAAACGGCACTATCTAAAAATGATGCTGAGGAAACTCTGGTGCTCTACGGACATGACAGGAGTGAATGACGACTGTGGAGATGTGTTCTGTCGAACAGAAGTGCAACTTTTGAGCAATGACCATCCAGATGAACCAAGAGGCTACCAGCAGTGAATGCCAGACATTTGCCGCGCCGGACATTTGCCGCACTTGCCCCTTCTCCAGGTAGCTTGAGTAGCCATCCCTCAGGTAAGGAGCGCCCTTCCTCGTACTTCTTCTGTCCGCTTTCAGACAGCCGTTTCCACATCTTACTCGATACAACCAGTATGTAAGGGACCTTCTTCTTTGACATCTTGGCGAAATACAGAGCTTCTTTTGCGAAATCGTAATATTTATAACTTTTGGGAAACGAAAGCAATACCGACGATTATGTCAGTATGTAATTAGTTCTGCCAAGTATAAATATAGATCCCTCTGTCTGTGCGGTAGCTTCCTTTCACGCTTACTGATTGCGAAAGAAACAGTCCATCGGCAGGGGAGCAACAAGAAACGAGCGATGTAAAGAGAATGTGAATGTACGCTAATCATTTCTTTTTGATCACTACATTTGTGCCTACTCTAATTACTACAACTGCATGCCCAAAAGACAATAAGGAAAGAAGAAATGGAAATGTGAATGCTTGAAAAGAAGAATGACATACTCGATATTAATTTACTCTCTAAAATCCGATATTCCTTGCGGCGAAACATTAGTTAAAGCGTAGCGGGACAATGTTCAAAACATGACAGAAAATACGTTCACTAAATAGTGATAAGAACATCTGTGATTGACATGTCATCTAAAGTCGACGTACAATTTTAAAATGTTAGAAATAAGGAAATGAAATAATACAGAATGCTGTGCTTGTAACGTACGTTGTTCTACATTGTTTACCTCTGGTATTTACAGGGTCACAGAGAAAGCATCCTAGGTTTTGGAGGGAAAAGACGTAACTGTGATGATCTGCACTACAACAGAAACAAGAAGCACAACTTAAGGGAAAATAATGTAATGTGTGTTTCAGCTCACAAGCGACATTGAAGCAGATAGTTCCTGTGACATAGTATGGGCAGAGGTTATATTCGACAACAGGAATAAATTAATAACTGGCTCCTTTTACCGACCCCAGGTCTCAGATGAATAGTTCAAAGAAGACTTGAGTCTCATCACAAATAGGTAAACTCATACAATTATAGTTGGCAGTGACTTCAATCTACCTTCCATATGTTGACAAAAATACATTTTCAGACCCAATTGTAGATAGAAAACAACTGTCGTAATTGTTCTAAATGCTTTTTTAAAATTATTTTGAACAATTTGTTTACGAGGCCATTCAAATTTTAAATGGCTACGAAAACACACTTGACCTCTTAGACATAAATAATCCTGAGCATCACGACGGATGCAGGGATTAGTGAACACACAATCGTAGCGAGACTCAATTCCGTAACAAAGAAATTCACCAAAACTAAACGCGAAATATATCTATTTATAAAAGTAGCTAAAAATTCAGTTGACGTTTTTCTAAAAGACAGTCTCCAATCCTTCCAAACTATGTAAGTGAAGACCATATGCAGCTTAAGTTCAAAGAAATAGTATCAACAGCACTCGAGAGATTCATACCAAATAAATTAATAAGAGACGGAACTGATCCCCCCATGTTACACAAAAAACGACAGAAAGCTGCTGCAGGAGCGCCAAAAAAGGCATGTATAATTTAGACGAACGCAAAATCTCCAAGATTGGCGAAGTTTTACTAACAAGGGAACCTCCCCACCGCACCCCCCTCAGATTTAGTTATAAGTTGGCACAGTGGATAGGCCTTGAAAAACTGAACACAGATCAATCGAGAAAACCGGAAGAAGTTGTGTGGAACTATGAAAAAATAAGCAAAATATAAAAACTGAGTAGTTCATGTGCAACATCAAGGATAATGTGAGCTCAGGGTCGCCGTGGTCCCGTGGTTAGCGTGAGCAGCTACGGAACGAGGGGTCTTTGGTTCAAGTCTTCCCTCGAGTGGAAAGTTTACTTTATTTTCGCAAAGTTATGATCTGTCCGTTCGTTCATTGACGTCTCTGTTCACTGTAATAAGTTTAGTGTCTGTGTTTTGCGACCGCACCGCAAAACCGTGCGATTAGTAGACGAAAGGACGTGTCTCTCCAATGGGAACCGAAAACATTTGATCGCAAGGTCATAGGTCAACCGATTACTCCACAGGAAAACACGTCTGATATATTCTATACGACACTGGTGACGGCATGTGCGTCACATGACAGGAATATGTTGCCGACCCACCTAACTTGTACACTTGGCGAATGGGTAAAAAGATTCTTCTACCTTGCCCGATATAGGTTTTCTTGTGGATACATACTACCGCGCAGTTACCTCGCATCGGACGGACAGACGGACAGATAATAATTGTCTGAAAATAAATAAAGTAAACTTTTCACTCGAGAGAAGACTTGAACCAAGGACCTCTCGTTCCGCAGCTTCTCACGCTAGCCACGGGACCACGGCGCTCCTGAGCTCACACTATCTTTGATGTTGCCTACCTTGCGAATGGACTACTCAGTTTGTATATTTTGCTTATTTTTTCATAGTTCCACACAACTTCTCCCTGTTTTCTCGATTGATCTGTGTTCAGTTTTTCAAGGCCTATCCACTGTGCCAACTTATAACTAAATCTGAGTGGGGTGCGATGGGGAGGTTTCCTTGTAAGGCTCGAAATTTGGTGCGGATTTCAATGCCCAAAGATTTTACAACGCACAAGCACTGATATTATCGTTGCTAGTCGATGCAAATAACAATTCCTTTGGCTTCTTCCCAGAGCTTACAAGTTTCACAGTAATACACAGATAAATACAATGAAACGTCGACAGACTTCTACCTAAATTTACACATAATGGAAAGCAGTGTCCTTACTTATTAAAAGAAAGCATTTAAATTACAAATATTTACATGCAATTCAGAAAAAAAATATATCGGTAGCATGTGCCATGCATCCTGCGTTTACGGCGTTACAGGCCCTGCAACAATCGTCGGAAAGCTCTAGATTGAAGGAGGGAGCGTTAAGACTCTGAGCACTATGGGACTTAACTTCTGAGGTCATCAGTCCCCTAGAACTTAGAACTACTTAAACCTAACTAACGTAAGGACATCACATACACCCATGCCCGAGGCAGGATTCGAACCTGCGACCGTACCGGTCGCGCGGTTCTAGACTGTAGCGCCTAGAACCGCTCGGCCACTCCGGCCGCCAGTCATGTCAGTTCAATACCTAGCCCCAACGTTGCAAAACAGCACGTAATGGAACGAGCACATAAGGACGTTAGTAGCGAAAAGAAATTGTCGACTTCGTTTTATCGGAAGAATTCTAGTGAAGTGTAGATTGTCTATAAAGGAGAGCGCGTATAGAATGGCCGTAGGATCCATTCTTGAGTACTGTTCTAGGGTTTGGGATTCTCACCAAGTCGGATTAAAGGAAGACGTTGACAACTTCAGACGCGGACATCACATACACCCATGCCCGAGGCAGGATTCGAACCTGCGACCGTACCGGTCGCGCGGTTCCAGACTGTAGCGCCTAGAACCGCTCGGCCACTCCGGCCGCCAGTCATGTCAGTTCAATACCTAGCCCCAACGTTGCAAAACAGCACGTAATGGAACGAGCACATAAGGACGTTAGTAGCGAAGAGAAATTGTCGACTTCGTTTTATCGGAAGAATTCTAGTGAAGTGTAGATTGTCTATAAAGGAGAGCGCGTATAGAATGGCCGTAGGATCCATTCTTGAGTACTGTTCTAGGGTTTGGGATTCTCACCAAGTCGGATTAAAGGAAGACGTTGACCTCTTCAGAGGCGGACATCACATACACCCATGCCCGAGGCAGGATTCGAACCTGCGACCGTACCGGTCGCGCGGTTCCAGACTGTAGCGCCTAGAACCGCTCGGCCACTCCGGCCGCCAGTCATGTCAGTTCAATACCTAGCCCCAACGTTGCAAAACAGCACGTAATGGAACGAGCACATAAGGACGTTAGTAGCGAAGAGAAATTGTCGACTTCGTTTTATCGGAAGAATTCTAGTGAAGTGTAGATTGTCTATAAAGGAGAGCGCGTATAGAATGGCCGTAGGATCCATTCTTGAGTACTGTTCTAGGGTTTGGGATTCTCACCAAGTCGGATTAAAGGAAGACGTTGACAACTTCAGACGCGGACATCATATACACCCATGCCCGAGGCAGGATTCGAACCTGCGACCGTACCGGTCGCGCGGTTCCAGACTGTAGCGCCTAGAACCGCTCGGCCACTCCGGCCGCCAGTCATGTCAGTTCAATACCTAGCCCCAACGTTGCAAAACAGCACGTAATGGAACGAGCACATAAGGACGTTAGTAGCGAAGAGAAATTGTCGACTTCGTTTTATCGGAAGAATTCTAGTGAAGTGTAGATTGTCTATAAAGGAGAGCGCGTATAGAATGGCCGTAGGATCCATTCTTGAGTACTGTTCTAGGGTTTGGGATTCTCACCAAGTCGGATTAAAGGAAGACGTTGACCTCTTCAGAGGCGGACATCTCATACACCCATGCCCGAGGCAGGATTCGAACCTGCGACCGTACCGGTCGCGCGGTTCCAGACTGTAGCGCCTAGAACCGCTCGGCCACTCCGGCCGCCAGTCATGTCAGTTCAATACCTAGCCCCAAAGTTGCAAAACAGCACGTAATGGAACGAGCACATAAGGACGTTAGTAGCGAAGAGAAATTGTCGACTTCGTTTTATCGGAAGAATTCTAGTGAAGTGTAGATTGTCTATAAAGGAGAGCGCGTATAGAATGGCCGTAGGATCCATTCTTGAGTACTGTTCTAGGGTTTGGGATTCTCACCAAGTCGGATTAAAGGAAGACGTTGACAACTTCAGACGCGGACATCACATACACCCATGCCCGAGGCAGGATTCGAACCTGCGACCGTACCGGTCGCGCGGTTCTAGACTGTAGCGCCTAGAACCGCTCGGCCACTCCGGCCGCCAGTCATGTCAGTTCAATACCTAGCCCCAACGTTGCAAAACAGCACGTAATGGAACGAGCACATAAGGACGTTAGTAGCGAAAAGAAATTGTCGACTTCGTTTTATCGGAAGAATTCTAGTGAAGTGTAGATTGTCTATAAAGGAGAGCGCGTATAGAATGGCCGTAGGATCCATTCTTGAGTACTGTTCTAGGGTTTGGGATTCTCACCAAGTCGGATTAAAGGAAGACGTTGACCTCTTCAGAGGCGGACATCACATACACCCATGCCCGAGGCAGGATTCGAACCTGCGACCGTACCGGTCGCGCGGTTCCAGACTGTAGCGCCTAGAACCGCTCGGCCACTCCGGCCGCCAGTCATGTCAGTTCAATACCTAGCCCCACGTTGCAAAACAGCACGTAATGGAACGAGCACATAAGGACGTTAGTAGCGAAGAGAAATTGTCGACTTCGTTTTATCGGAAGAATTCTAGTGAAGTGTAGATTGTCTATAAAGGAGAGCGCGTATAGAATGGCCGTAGGATCCATTCTTGAGTACTGTTCTAGGGTTTGGGATTCTCACCAAGTCGGATTAAAGGAAGACGTTGACCTCTTCAGAGGCGGACATCACATACACCCATGCCCGAGGCAGGATTCGAACCTGCGACCGTACCGGTCGCGCGGTTCCAGACTGTAGCGCCTAGAACCGCTCGGCCACTCCGGCCGCCAGTCATGTCAGTTCAATACCTAGCCCCAACGTTGCAAAACAGCACGTAATGGAACGAGCACATAAGGACGTTAGTAGCGAAGAGAAATTGTCGACTTCGTTTTATCGGAAGAATTCTAGTGAAGTGTAGATTGTCTATAAAGGAGAGCGCGTATAGAATGGCCGTAGGATCCATTCTTGAGTACTGTTCTAGGGTTTGGGATTCTCACCAAGTCGGATTAAAGGAAGACGTTGACCTCTTCAGAGGCGTGCTGCCAGATTTGTTACTGGTACGTTTGATCAGCACACGAAGATGCTAAGTGATCTAAAATGCGAAACCCTAGAGGGAAGAAGACGTTCTTTTTGCTAAACACTATTGCGTAAGTTTGTGTATAGGTACCCTCCGCCATGCACGGTATGGTGGCTTGTGGTCTATACATGTATATGTAGGTACCTTCTGTTGGGATACCCTTACTTTCCTGCTTCCTTCGAATCGATATGTGCAACCAGTTCTGGAAGGACCTACAATTTAAAGTGAACCACAGTGCAACTTGCCATTAACATATCAGAAATAATGTGTGTGTGTGTTTGTGTGTGTGTGTGTGTGTGTGTGTGTGTGTGTAGTTTGGGGATCTTATGAGCGTCCAACGGCGAAGTTATCAGCGCCCTAAGAATGATTAAAATAAACGAATGTGGATAAGAACGAAAACAGTCGTACACTCATGCACAGGAAATGACCACACAATTACTCTATTGAACAGGTACTCCCACATGCACTAAAACTAATGAGGAGGCAAGATAGCTAATCAAGAAATTAAAACAGAGGGAAAACAAAACACAGAAGAGCTAAAAGAACAGCACAGGGAAATGTGCAGAGGTGAAAGAAGTCCCAACTCACAGAAAATAATCCTAATTATAACTGAATGATTGTAACTCCCCCCCCCCCCCCCCCCGTGGATGAATAAGGCAGGTGTCTGGACTACAAAGAGTTCAGGATATTTAAGAAATCAATACATTTCTTAAATGTTGTAATGTATCAATGCATCCTCAGTGAAAGCCATGAAAAATTCCACAACCTGTTGAATGGAGTGACCAGTATAATGAGTACAGAATTTAAATGTAGAGTGAAACAAAAAAGAAAAAGAAAAGAAAGTGATAAGGAATAGCAGAAACGAGAATAGCCACGAATATCAAAATGCCCTCACGAATTAGACGAAATTACGGGCTTCTTCTACGCTGGGAGCAAAATAACATGTGAAGGTCGACGAGCGGACCACATTAAGAGCAGATTAACGTAGGCAAAGAGGACTACGTGGCTAAAAGAAGTCTACTAGTATCAAACATTTGCCTTAATTTGAGAACGATATTTTTGAGAATGTATGTACAGTGCGTTGCACAGGTTTCTCCCACTTCCAATGATTCATTGCCGTACATGGCAGTGAATGACGGATAGTTGCTAAACCGGAAAAGAAGAGAATCGAAGTGGTTTAGATGTGATGTCATAGAGGGCTCTTGAAAATTAGGTACACTGATAATGAATGATGAGGTTCTCCGCATCATCGTCGAGGAAAGAAGTGTATGGACGACACCGACAAGAAAAACGGTATGGATCGTAGGTCATACGTTAACACACCAGGAAATAACTTTCGTGGTACTAGGAGAAATTGGGGATAAAAACTGTAGGGGCTACACACGGATGGGAAAATATGCAGAAAATAATTGAGGATGTAAGGTGCAAGTGCTACTCAGAGACTAAGAGTTTACCACAAAAGAGGGATGGTGGTGAGCTACACTCCTGGAAATTGAAATAAGAACACCGTGAATTCATTGTCCCAGGAAGGGGAAACTTTATTGACACATTCCTGGGGTCAGATACATCACATGATCACACTGACAGAACCACAGGCACATAGACACAGGCAACAGAGCATGCACAATGTCGGCACTAGTACAGTGTATATCCACCTTTTGCAGCAATGCAGGCTGCTATTCTCCCATGGAGACGATCGTAGAGATGCTGGATGTAGTCCTGTGGAACGGCTTGCCATGCCATTTCCACCTGGCGCCTCAGTTGGACCAGCGTTCGTGCTGGTCGTGCAGACCGCGTGAGACGACGCTTCATCCAGTCCCAAACATGCTCAATGGGGGACAGATCCGGAGATCTTGCTGGCGAGAGTAGTTGACGTACACCTTCTAGAGCACGTTGGGTGGCACGGGATACATGCGGACGTGCATTGTCCTGTTGGAACAGCAAGTTCCCTTGCCGGTCTAGGAATGGTAGAACGATGGGTTCGATGACGGTTTGGATGTACCGTGCACTATTCAGTGTCCCCTCGACGATCACCAGTGGTGTACGGCCAGTGTAGGAGATCGCTCCCCACACCATGATGCCGGGTGTTGGCCCTGTGTGCCTCGGTCGTATGCAGTCCTGATTGTGGCGCTCACCTGCACGGCGCCAAACACGCATACGACCATCATTGGCACCAAGGCAGAAGCGACTCTCATCGCTGAAGACGACACGTCTCCATTCGTCCCTCCATTCACGCCTGTCGCGACAACACTGGAGGCGGGCTGCACGATGTTGGGGCGTGAGCGGAAGACGGCCTAACGGTGTGCAGGACCGTAGCCCAGCTTCATGGAGACGGTTGCGAATGGTCCTCGCCGATACCCCAGGAGCAACAGTGTCCCTAATTTGCTGGGAAGTGGCGGTGCGGTCCCCTACGGCACTGCGTAGGATCCTACGGTCTTGGCGTGCATCCGTGCGTCGCTGCGGTCCGGTCCCAGGTCGACGGGCACGTGCACCTTCCGCCGACCACTGGCGACAACATCGATGTACTGTGGAGACCTCACGCCCCACGTGTTGAGCAATTCGGCGGTACGTCCACCCGGCCTCCCGCATGCCCACTATACGCCCTCGCTCAAAGTCCGTCAACTGCACATACGGTTCACGTCCACGCTGTCGCGGCATGCTACCAGTGTTAAAGACTGCGATGGAGCACCGTATGCCACGGCAAACTGGCTGACACTGACGGCGGCGGTGCACAAATGCTGCGCAGCTAGCGCCATTCGACGGCCAACACCGCGGTTCCTGGTGTGTCCGCTGTGCCGTGCGTGTGATCATTGCTTGTACAGCCCTCTCGCAGTGTCCGGAGCAAGTATGGTGGGTCTGACACACCGGTGTCAATGTGTTCTTTTTTCCATTTCCAGGAGTGTATATCAAAAAGAAGGGCGTGTATCCAAAAATTATGTCTCCGGATTATTGACGAAAGCTTACTCTTTGCTATTGGTGTTGCAGGTAATCGCCATCGACTCCAGTGCCGAGCGCTGACGACCAATTGCAAACTGACGCACGACGCGGTATTGGGTGACCCACTGCTCAAGTTCATCGTTGGCGGACTGCTCTGAAAGGTTAGAAATGCAGCAGTGAACTCCTAAAGCATCAAGAAGTGCCACTGTGAATTGCTAAGTAATGATTCCGTCATGTACTTGGAATCCTATGGTTGTCAAGCAGTATCTTGAGAAAATATTGGTAATGTACAGAAAATGTTTGAAATATGGAAGAACTGCAATTCCGTCCTTATAAGCCCCATTCTGTGGACAGAATTTCCCCCGAGGATTTTGATCACTGTATGGTATCGAAACCGTCAGGCTGTAGCCAGCCTCGTCTTCCCTTCTTCTTCATTCAGCACCCGTGATCGTCGTTGTGAAGCCCTAATTGATCGATAAATTCCGGCGTGTACCAAAGAGCGGTATTATACGTGGCAGCGCGTGATGATTGTAGAGGATTTTCTCTAACTTCTTTCAGTTCTAAAATGTATGTTGAATTCATTCTTCAGATAGTTTGCGGGGAATGATAGCATGGCCGTTGCAGTTGGCACTCGCCTTGGCCTGTCCTCAGTGAGCAACGCGACTGACCGGACGCAGGCACCACTGTATGGGAGGGGTGGGGTGGGGGGGGGGGGAGGGTCGAACAAGGGCAGCCGTCCTCTACAGCAGAGGGTGGCATGCGTCTTGACAAGATTAGCAATGCTCGCGGACGAAAGTGGTTGCGTTCCGAGTTCAGTGAACTCACCCAGACCTTCCTAATGGCAAATATGAATGCAGAGTTTTCTCCGAAGGAACAGACCAACCACGCAAACTGCGTGTGCCGTACGATAACATCGCGCTGTTGTGAAGTAACCAAGTGGCGCCTCCACAGGCGAGTCTTTTATCTCGGGCCGACGGCTCCTACAACGTAAACGTTGAGAAAGCTAAGTTACAGAAATTTTTGGCGATACGCCTTTTGATAGGTCGGGCTCCAGAATGTTTGGGAGCGGTGATTTGCCACACTGCGGCATTCACAAGTTTTTGGAATTAGGAGCTGTGACAAGTCTGCGTTCGCAATCTTCTGAAAAGCGACACTGAACCCTCCAGAACAAAACTGGTAGGAGTTTTCGGATTGGATAAATAAAGTATACGATCTCGGGTTGCCCAAAATAGCAGTTTTGGCGGGCTCACACTGCAAAGGAACAGGAGAACAAAGTGGTGTGGCGCAGACAGAGGAGAATTCTTCACGGTGTAGCCTAGATAGAGGATACTTCTTCACCGATAGGCGTAAAGGGAACACTTCTTCGGCGCAAGGAGTAGAAGGTTGAAGTCTGGACTTGGAGAGGAGCAGTCGATTCACGAGCACACGGACCGCGCCGCACCAGCGTCCGTCTCCACCTGCGACTTCGACATGCCTCATCTCCCTCAACTGGTGTAAGTTTGATAGCAAAACGGTGTACGAAATTCGTACGGGACGATAGGTGCGTTGTCTCAGTTTAATGAATCACTTATTGTGACCTCTCGGCCATGATTTTACTCTTTGTAGCTCTATTTTTCTTTACTCACTGGCTTTGCACTGCAATCACCACCACCAATTTAATTTCGCCATCAGTAGTCAGTTAATATTACTTCTAATCTGTTTGGGCTCTTCTACGAGAACTTTTCTGACCCTTTCCTTCCGAAGATCCATAATTATCACACGTTCATATGTGTATGTGCACTCATTCGTCCGTGATGAATATTTGATCCTTGTTTGTTCTGAGCAGTCATTGGAATTTGAACCAATAAGTGTACGTGATTAGCAACCCTTGTTCCAATGCAGTAGCTGATAGTCCCCATCACTATTTAGTAATTATTAATGTTTCATCAAAGCACACAACTAGGGTCCACGTGTTAGTGTCAACCCTTTCCGTCCGCTTCCTTGTGCACAGCTTCTTTACATACTCCTGGATCAAAGTGGAGGATTTGCACCTTGGGCGGGCATACTCAGAGCTTGTATGTGGCAATCAGATCGACTACGGCCTTAACAGCAATGGCGCCTTGCAGCATTCTCACAATTAATATGTCGTGACTCTTATGGTCTGACGAAGCAGAGTGTAACGTGGTGGACTTTAGTGAGGAGCGTAGCATCCATTATTGAGCAAAATGTTAATTCATGCACCTATATTAAAAAATGCAGTCTCGTCCAAATACCACAGTCTGATGTGCAAAGACATCAGTAAATTTCCTTGTCTTCTAAGCGACACAATGAATGGTGGACGTTACCTGAAGATCATTGTGTCACTAATAGTCACACACTCACTTCGCTGCAGATGTCACGTTTAAGCGAGGCAATGCAACTTTTAAACTTCACATAACTAATGAGGAGGTATTGAATAGAGTTGGGGAAAAGAGGATTCGTGGCACAACTTGACCAGAAGAAGGGATCGGTTCGTAGGACATGTTCTGAGGCATCAAGGGATCACCAATTTAGTACTGGAGGGCAGCGTGGAGGGTAAAAATCGTAGAGGGAGACCAAGAGACGAACACACTAAGCAGATTCAGAAGGATGTAGGCTGCAGTAGGTACTGGGAGATGAAGAAGATTGCACAGGATAGAGTAGCATGGAGAGCTGCATCAAACCAGTCTCAGGACTGAAGACCACAACAACAACACCACTTTAGAAAATATTGGACTGACATAATTGCCTCCGAAGATCTTGCCTCTCCTAGTTTATTGTGGGTTTCAGCAAAAGAAAACAATGATACGACCCTATCACAAACTGTGAGTGTTCTTGACGACAAAATCCGTAAAGTTTTAAGAACAGCCTCTCGTGATTTGCCCATAAAAACAATGAATCATTTATGAAAACGTTTACAGAAGTTTTGGAAAAGCTGGTTCTCATGTTGATTTCAATTTGTAGTGGTAATACATGTGATGTAGTTTCTAATACATCTGAAAAGAAATTGATCCTTTGTAATTTCTATTCAAAGCGTGTTAGAAAGAAGTCAGTTGCTTACAAGACTCATCTCTTTCTGCTACAACAGACGGGTGAAGAGCAGAAATGACGGCTGCTTATGTGCCGCAGTACTAGGTTCTTCCGCCATAGACAAATCTGTTCGGGCAGCCCTGTTATTACACAGGGTGAAAATTAATAAACCCGACAAGCTGCAGGGAGGGGTTCCGGACTGGAAATGGAGGAAAAATGGTCGTACCAACAGGCGCCCGGAAATGTATCGGTGCACTAATGAATCACAGGTCCTCTAATCACTTGACGTATGTTCCTTGTCCGTTGCAGGTTCTGTGATTGGCACAGCGGACTGTTAGCAGCAGACTGGTCCGGTATTCATGTCGGGAACAAGCCGAGATGGTGTTCGTGCACTTCCAAGCAGATGGAAACGATCGACAGGGAGCACGGCTATGCTAAAACAAGTACCCTCACAGACACCAGCCACATCACACAACATTTCAAGTCCTTTTTGTACGTTTGTGTGATCATGGGTACCTTCAGACTGACGAATATGGAGGGAGGCGGCGGACTATCCGTACACCAGAATTGGAGGACCAGGTTGTACAGGACACTGAGACGATGACTAATAAAACCTCCAAATCTGCCGTGCGCACAGTTCACCGTCTCCCCGCGTGTTCGTCTGTCTGAAAGGACCTATGTTCACATAAACGCCACAAAAAGAGCTTGAAATATTGTGTGATGTTGTTCGTGTTTGTGAGGGTACTTGTTTTGTTATAGCCGTGCCCCCTGTCGACCGTTTCCGTCTACTTGGAAGTGCACGAACGCCATCTCGGCTTGTTCCCGACTAGAGATGGGCAAAACTGTTCTTTTCATAGATTGGATCAGAACTGTTCACTCCCTGAAATGAATTAGCTCTTTTTCATGACTCACCACTCATTTACAATCGAAAATAAATGGAAGGCACATTGCCCTTTAAACTTGGTTTATTCCAGTACTATACCTGTATTTTGATCTTATTTGATCCTATTTTGAAGTAACACAGATAATGAGTAAGAATTTTGTATTGTTTATTGAAATTTCCACAATATGACAAAGTTTTTGATTATTGATTTATTTTGCACTATCGTGGTTTTCTGGGTGATCGGAAAATGTTGTAACTTGAGATTTACATTAACAATATATTTGGCTATAATGTATTAAAATTTCATTAACCTCATACAAATACATCACAAGCCATATATTTTTAAAGTGAACGTTTCCTTCCGAAGACGCCTAAAATTGCAAAATCCGTACCAGAATAAGAAAAAAAATATAAATTTGACTGTAAAACAAAAGTGCTGCATATAGCCTTACGCAGAATAAAACAAGGAAAATATTGGTGTATCACATTTTGCGATACGTTTATCGGTTCGCTCGTAATTAAAGCATAAATTCGAGTGTCCGTAATAAAAATCCTATAGTAAGAGGAGTCATCAGGAACCTAATCTAATCAGTTTAAACAAATAAAAATAAAATAAAAACAATTGATGTATACATGACATAATAATGTAATATACATAGCGGTATTACTACGAAGAACAATATCCAGTAGGAACGAACTCCGATGCAGAGGCGCTGAGTCGAGCAGGTCGAGCCACGAGCTGTATTACTGCGTGAGCTGAGACCGCAGAGACCAGAGTGACACCTGAGTCGCTTTGCTCAATGCTCTGGCTAGAGTCGAGACGGTGGGGTGAGCGTTGAGCGGGCGAGTTCCGAGGGTGGGGGGAGCGGTGAACTCACCCGCTCTGAGACAAATCGTCCGTTCCCTTGCGAGCAGGTTGTTGCAAGTAGTTCCTATGTTATCCGCTAGGTGGCTCTCTGTCCTGTTGCTCGCATCAACTGCCCAGAGGGCAGGACGTGCGACTGAAACGATCGCCGACAGAGTGCGATGCGAAGTTAAGCTGCGCCAGACACTGCAAGCGGCAGACGACGCACAGAGACGGCACGGCATATGTGAAACACAAAATCCAATGGGGCACTGCACAATGCAGGCAGCCAAGGTAGAAGCAGGGCAGAGGCCGGCGCTGGCTGTGTTGTGTGGCATGCACTGTGCTCTGACCAGCAGAGGCGCTGCTGATATGCTCCGTCTCTCTCTCTCTCTCTCTCTCTCTGCCGTGGGAAACGTTTGGAGCTACCGTTCTTTTTTTCTGAATCACTGATTGTTCACTCCTTTGAAAGATTCAACTCTATGAATTAGTTCAAGAGCGGATCCCCCATCTCTATTCCCGACACGAATACCGGACCATTCTGCTGCTTACAGTACGCTGCTTCATTCACACAGCCTGCAACACACAAGGAACAAACAGCGCTTGGTCAGAGAAACTTTGATTCCTTAACGCAATGTGCATTTCCGGACACATGTTTGTAGGACATTTTTTGCTCCATTTCCAGTCAGGAATCCGTCCCTGAAGTTTGTCAGGTTTGTTAATGTTCGCCCTGTATACAACCGATGTCAGCTGTTATCCTAACTCGTGGGTATGGATGATATATACATAATTCTGGTTTCAAAAAAATGGTTCAAATGGCTCTAAGCACTATGGGACTTAACATCTGAGGTCACCAGTCCCCTAGACTTAGAACTACCTAAACCTAACTAACCTAAGTACATCACACACATCCATGCCCGAGACAGGATTCGAACCTGGGACCGTAACAGGCACGCGGTTCTGGACTGAAGCGCCTAGAACCGCTCGGCCACAGTGGCCGGCAGTTCTGGTTTCATTCCTTGTAGTGATAAGTTTCGCTGATATCTAAATCCTGCATCTTCTCTAGTGAGTATGGTATAAGAACTGGAAATTTACACTTGCCAGAAGTTTGTGAAAGTTTTATTTCTATAATCTGCTATGGAAAGTGATCGGTTAATCTTCGCAGTCATTCTGTCGTGTCGGTGTGAAAATAAAATGTTATTTTCGAAAAGTTTCAACTACATTAGTACTTCACAGCATAAAATTGACGGTCACTGCCTTTTTCTTCCAGAGGTATTACTTTTAGTGTAAGAATTTGAAGAAAAGTTAAACGAGTAAACAACAGATTGTTACCAACTGTCGATGAGCGAGAATATAACATGAAAAAAAATGGCTGTCACCAAGTGAAAGTTTTTGTGTCTATTTGTGGGAAGTAACAGGAGACACGTGAATTATAACATGAAAAAAAATGGCTGTCACCAAGTGAAAGTTTTTGTGTCTATTTGTGGGAAGTAACAGGAGACACGTGAATTGCAGGTGTGTTAATGACGATGTTTTCATTCCATGAAAACACCGTGTCACATCCCTGTTGGTTGTTTCAATTAGTTTTTTTCTGGCTTACTGACAATCGTAAGACAAACTCTTTAACGACCCTGGTTTCTGAGCAATGATACTTCACAAATCTAAATGGCCCTCATCTTTCATTTACACTTTCCGTCAGCCTGTTCCCAAGCGCTTTTTCTCATTCTCTGATATTTTTGTGTCATTACCATTCATCAAATTCCGTTCTAGTCTTATTTCTGCTTCATCTGTGTTCATCTTCAGCACGCTGGCTGGCGTGTTCAGGTAGCAGCCGTACGATTTACTGCGATGAGGCTAGCCGCTCGCAGCGATTGATTGTCGTGTTTCCCATTGGCCAGCACCGGCGAACGCTGATGGCAGCCACCGCAGAACGTCGATGCGGTACGGCTGCCGTTATCCGGTTGCGTGATGAGGGCCGTGTACCATACAACGAGCCGTCGCGACGAGAAGAAGGGGTGAACCGGAGGGCTTAAATGAGAGCATTTTCCAGATAGAGGGAGATTCAACTTGACACTTATATCAACATCATTCGAAATGACTGTATGGAATGCAAGCTCAACGAAAATAGCCTGTCGAAAATCGTTGAGAGGAGAAAAGTGAAGCATTACTGCACATGTTTTAAGGTACAAAGGCTCGTTTGTCAGTGGAGGGGCACAGACAGAGTATTTCATGGGGTGGCTCTTATAGAGCTGGCGTGAAAAACCTTATCAGTGTTTTGATACAACATAATCTAAAGAGCAAGGAGATTTCTGCATCGACACCACTTACAGCCTCTGCGCCTAACAGCAGTGCTTCTTATAGTGATACGAACATTTACATTTGTTGTCCCATGCGACAATACAGCGTGTTTGAAAAAGAACTCCCTAGTTTGAAGTACAAATTTAATGGGGAAATGAATGAAAAATTGCATCAATGAGAACATATCATGAAAGCGAATTCCTTCAAGTTTTGTTTAATGTTAGTAAACATCAACGTGGGATCCATTTATTACCCTACACACGTCGAGATGATATTCCACTTCTCGCCAAGTATTCACCAACATTTCAGGTGTAACTTTCCCAACCACCGCGACGATTCTTTCCAATAAATGATTGGTATCTATGATCTTTTCACTGTACACAACATTTTTTATGGCTGGCCGTGGTGGCCGAGCGGTTCTAGACGCTACAGTCTGGAACCACGCGACCGCTACGGTAGCAGGTTCGAATCCTGCTTCGGTCATGGATGTGTGTGATGTACTTAGGTTAGTTAGGTTTAAGTAGTTCTAAGTTCTAAGGGACTGATGACCTCAGAAGTTAAGTCCCATAGTGCTCAGAGCCATTTGAACCATTTTTTATGTGGCCCCAAAAGAAAAAGTCCATTGGGGTTAAGTCTGGGCTTATAGGTGGCCAGACCTGCCTATCCACCTTGCTGGAAAGCGAGTGTCACGAGCCACACGCACTTGGTTACTGTAATGAGGTTGGGCGCCATCTTGTAGGAAAAACACTAGCCCCTTTACTGCCTCAGTATCGTCCATTTGGGGGAAGATGAACTCTGTCGACATGTCACAGTAAACATCCCCGTTTACTGTTTTTTTTACAAAAATGGAAAGACCAATTACTCGATCTTCCATTAAACCGCATCAGACATTAACTTTGGGAGAGTCACGTTGATGCTGAACAACTTCATGTGGATGCTCTGCCCACCCTCCCCAAATTCTGCAGTTATGACGATTAACTGTTCCTCTGACATGAAATGTAGCCTCATCAGAAAAGAGAACCTTTTATAAAAATTGACATCATCATCAATTCTGTGTAGAAAGTCAACAGCAAACTCACACCTTCCGATTTTATCAGTAGGTCTAATTTCATGTAACAGCTGCAATTTGTAGGCGTGCAACTCAAGTCTTTTACGCACAACATCAAACACAATACCTTTAGGCCCTCATAATTGTGGACTATGTATGGCTAATGACTTCTTCAGGCTCCGAACACACGAAACACGGATCTGTTCAACAAAATCTTCAGAAGTTCTCGGTCTACCCGGTATATTGCTTTTAAAACACTACTGGTTTCGCCGGCCGGAGTGGCCAAGCGGTTCTAGGCGCTACAGTCTGAAACCGCGCGACCGCTACGGTCGCAGGTTCGAATCCTGCCTCGGGCATGGATGTGTGTTTGTCCTTAGGTTAGTTAGGTTTAAGTAGTTCTAAGTTCTATGGGACTGATGACCTTAGAAGTTAAGTCCCATAGTGCTCAGAGCCATTTGAACCATTTGAACTACTGGTTTCCTTGAAAGACTTTTGCCAATGACAGATAGTTTTTGCTGTAGGTGACTGACGTCTAAAATTACATTGCACTGCTATAACTGATTCAGTTTTCACAAGCCAAACAACACACTGCGCTTTCTATTGCGGAGTACTCATTGTTTCTGAGTTGCTCTGTACGACACTGCACGCACGCCTGGACTGAACTGAGGGAAGAGAGGAAGAAAACAGCACTGGTGCCGTCTCAAGGTCAAGCAGACATGCCAACTGTAGGGGAGCCAAACTTGGAGAGTTGATGAATCAAACACCACAAACCACGATAGTGTATGTTATTTTGTACAGATTCTAGGACACATTAAAATTTTCAAACACACTGTATTATGTTTTGAAACAGTCAGTGACGCGAACGAGGGAGATAACAGAAGCTCATTATGGCTCACATTTAGCGCGGCACATGGCTCTTGATCAGTTTTCGGGTGGTGGTGGTGGGGAGGGGGGGGGGGGACTTTGTACTATGTCCGCTTCTTGGGAACAGAAGTGAGAGCGAGACCGTGTAGTTCAAATTCGGCGAAGAAGACAAAGATAATATCACTCACAGGACTCGTCGAAAGCTGCTTACCAGGAAACTTAAAACAGAAAAATTCTTCTGTCGTTCTCGTGGAAGCAGCTCTCTTACAAAGATCAATTGGATGACAACATCGGAGCAACCAGTGCTGGAGATTAGCTAAACCCAACCGCCTAAGAAACGCCAAGGGTTTTCATGCTGGGACGAGAGGTCACTTCTAGACGGATTGAAGTAGAGATGATACGTACCGTGTAGTGTTCCCCGTGAAGGACGCGCTATTGCTGCTGTCTCAGAGGTCTTAATGTTAATAGGTCTTTTACACGACCTGCCCTGATAATAGATTATGTGTTGCTACTTTCACTTGTCTTGTATTCTGGACTCTATCGAGGGCACAGTAATGCTGTCTATAGGATCAAACTGATGGCCTTTAGTCCGGAGTATTTCTGTGCACACTTTTTAGATATATGTGGGCGATTGCTCTTTCGAATAAATCTGGTGACCGTATTTCATTCATACAGGCACAGTCGGTCACAGTAATAAATGAGCCATGGGCAACTGATTAACCTCGGAGGAGACTGGCAGAGGGGCACTATCACATTCTGTTAACTAACTAGGATAACTTTTCTGACAGTAAATATGTCAGGATTAAGAATATTTTCCGGACTAGGAAAAAGGAAGGAAGATTAAGATACAAGGTACAGTCGACGACGAGCTCATCAGAGACAGAGAAGGAGCTCTACATTTACATCTACGTGACTGCTTTGCAATTCACAGCCCGACAGTGTGGCCGAGCGGTTCTAGGCGCTTCAGTCTGGAACCACGCGACCGCTACGGTCGCAGGTTCGAATCCTGCCTCGGGCATGGATGTGTGTGATGAACTTAGGTTAGTTAGGTTTAAGTAGTTCCAAGTTCTAGGGGGCTGATGACCTCAGATGTTAAGCCCCATAGTGCTCAGACCCATTTGAACCATTTTTTCTACCGTTCCAGTCTCGAACGGCGTGCAGGAAAAACCATTTCTCGGTTCGAGCTCTGATTTCTCTTACTTTATTACGATGATCATTTCTCGTTTTGTAGGTGGGTTCAAATGGCTCTGAGCACTATGGGACTCAACATCTTAGGTCATAAGTCCCCTAGAACTTAGAATACTTAAACCTAACTAACCTAAGGACATCACACACACCCATGCCCGAGGCAGGATTCGAACCTGCGACCGTAGCAGTCCCGCGGTTCCGGACTGCAGCGCCAGAACCGCTAGACCACCGCGGCCGGCTGTAGATGGATATCAGTGAAATATTTTCACCTTTGGAGAAGAAAGTTCGGGGCTGAAATTATGTGAAAAGATCTCGCCGCATCGAAAAACGCCTTTGTTTTACTGATTGCCGCCCGAACTCGTGTCTCATGTTCGTGACACTCTATCCCCTATTTGACAATAATACAAAACGAGCTGCCCTTCTTTGAACTCTTTCGATGTCCTCCGTCAATCACTTCTGTTAAGGATCCTGTACCGGATAGCAGTATTCTAGGAGAGGACGGATGAGCGTAGCACAGGTGTCTCTTTGGTGGATTTGTTACATCTTCTAAGTGTTCTTCCACCAAAAAGCAGCTTTTGGTTGGTCTTCCCCACAACATTATCTACGTGATCGTTCCAGTTTAAGTTGTTCGTAATTGTTGAATGGACAGCCTTTGGATTTCTATGCTTCATCATGCAACCTAAATCTGATACGTTTTACTACTAATGTGGGTGACATCACACCTTTCATTACATGTTCCGCTTATCGCACCACATAGATTCTTTTTCTTTTTGAGTCATCAGTCTGACTGGTTTGATGTGGCCCGCTACGGATTCCTCTCCTGTGCCAACCTTTTCAACACAAATGTCTTGTCTAAATCATTTTGCAATTGGTTTTATTGCAGTTGGTTTTGACCTTACGATGACTTCACTAGATGAGAAGTGACAGCATGGTGTGGGATGCTGTTGGGTACAACCGCAAATTACATCTACATCTACATCTACATCTACATTTATACTCTGCAAGCCACCCAGCGGTGTGTGGCGGAGGGCACTTTACGTGCCACTGTCATTACCTCCCTTTCCTGTTCCAGTCGCGTATGGTTCGTGGGAAGAACGACTGCCGGAAAGCCTCCGTGCGCGCTCTAATCTATTAATTTTACATTCGTGATCTCCTCGGGAGGTATAAGTAGGGGGAAGCAATATATTCGATACCTCATCCAGAAATGCACCCTCTCGAAACCTGGACAGCAAGCTACACGGCGATGCAGAGCGCCTCTCTTGCAGAGTCTGCCACTTGAGTTTGCTAACCATCTCCGTAACGCTATCACGCTTACTTAATAACCCTGTGACGAAACGCGCCGCTCTTCTTTGGATCTTCTTTATCTCCTCTGTTAACCCGACCTGGTACAGATCCCACACTGATGAACAATACTCAAGTATAGGTGTAACGAGTGTTTTGTAAGCCACCTCTTTTGTTGATGGACTACATTTTCTAAGGACTCTTGGGAATCTCAATCTGGCACCCGCCTTACCAACAATTAATTTTATATGATCATTCCACTTCAAATCGTTCCGTACGCGTACTCCCAGATATTTTACAGAAGTAACTGCTACCAGTGGTTGTTCCGCTATCATATAATCATACAATAAAGGATCCTTCTTTCTATGTATTCGCAATACATTACATTTGTCTATGTTAAGGGTCAGTTGCCACTCCCTGCAGCAAGTGCCTATCCGCTGCAGATCTTCCTGCGTTTCGCTGCAATTTTCTAATGCTGCAACTTCTCTGTATACTACATTATCATCTGCGAAAAGCCGCATGGAACTTCCGACACTATCTACTAGGTCATACTTGGCGAGTGTCCAAGAGACTGTGACCAATGTGATCTAGGTGAATGATTTTCTGCGACCCGCAGCCATGCTCTTTCTGTACAACACTCCAGACGCCATTTTTCAGCAAGACAATGCACCACCACATGTTGCTGCACATTCTTGGTGTCAGAGAACGTCAATCTTTTGCGGTGGCCCGCCACAATATCACCAGACTTGAGGCAATCGGAAATATGTTCAATAAGGTGAATCCACGTTTACAGTGCTGTGACCCAATGGGAACAACCATCACAGATGAACTTTGCAACCAGGTGAATGCAGCAAAGATGGCTGTACCACGGGATACTATTCGTGCCTTATTCGCGCCGATGCCATCACGCATGGACAAGGTCATCAGGGCCCATGGCAGACTCTGTGTCTACTTAGGCAACAGCATACATGCTGAACAGAGGTGACTGAAATGCTAATCATTTCTGCAGAAGATACTATGGTATACGTCATGTGAATATATGAACGACCTACCTCCAATCATTCAAGGTGTTCTGTTTCTTTCTGAACATGAATGTATTAACATACGCATGCCGTGCACAACTGAGCTCCAGGTCGTGGTTGCCAGTTATCTCTGCGGCAATTTATGACCCATCTTTTTCTTCGTTCGGGATCACTTGGAAATCTGAACATGCTAAAACCATTATACAATGATTAGTGCAGTTCACAACTGAACAACCGCCCATATTTAAGACAAACTCTTTAATACGTTTAATTAAAAACCTCCATTCGCATCGCGACTCATATGTAAACAAGTAAGAATAGCATATACTTTGGGGAAAACATAACAGACAGTTCACCTCGGGTTAAAGAAGTCTTACGGCGGGCGGTGAGTGTCTTAACGATGCGGCCAGAGCTGCGTGTCCGCGGTTGGCGGCAGCTTCGCTCAGAAGTCGAGTCTCATCAGGGTACCATTTATGTCTCTATTCTGGCGTCTCCAAATGAAGCCTCTACTGCCGAATCTCGTCTTTAGTGTCTCAAAGTCAAGTCCCCCAAACGATGACGGGTTCTCCAGAGTCTCTCCTTGTGCGTGGCTGTGCACAGACTGGCCAACTCATGTTCTTCTGGCCAAACTAATTATTTTACAACTTCCTCTAACTGTTGCGTACTTTCCGCAGTTGCCACCGGAGAAAGATTACAGACAACCGTCAAGAAAGTTATTCCTGGAAGGCATCCCCTCGCTTCGCAAATTGGATGTCATCCGTCAAATGTTGAGGTGCCAATTCTTGCGGTCATGTCCATTTGTAATCTCTGCCCTTAAAAGTTCCTTTATATCTGGAAACACATGCTTTCCCTCCAGCCTGACAGTATGGGTTTGGATTGGCGACCAGTCCGCTACCTATTTGGGCACGCTATAACGGCTCGATGAACATCCTGTGGCTTTCCAGAGCTCAAAACTGCACAGGTGCTAGGCGATTACTGTGTCTGGGCGGCAGGCTCAGTGTCTGTTTCAGACATTCAAAACTAACAAACGCAGTTACAAACGCATTAAAGCAGTATCCTACGACTAAAACATCAACGAAATTATAATCAGTCAACTCAAACGAACGCCTAGGTGTAACATTTTATAGGGATATCAAATGGAAAGTTGAGTTGTTGCAAAGGCAGAGCAGACAGAACATTAGCCGGGAAGTCACGACGTCGTTGTTGTTGTTGGTTCAACCAACTGGTAAGTGGTCGTACAGTTTTGTAGATAGGGTTGTGGTGTGTTGAAAGAATTTCCATGTTAACGAGAGCAAAAACCAAAAGGCTATGTGAGAGACAGCAAGTGGACAAGATAGGGGAGAATCAACCAGATAGACAGCAAATAAACGAGCTTATTGAGAATAGGACAGAAGGTGAACCTGAAAATAGGACAGACGGTGAATCAGAGAATAGGACAGTCGGGGAGCGGCAGAATCAGCAGGCTCAGTTAGACTGGGATAAAACTGAGACAGATCAGACAGATGGGAATCGAAGGGATGAGAACATCGAATTTCCAGAATATGAAATTCCAGGTAGGGCACATTCTGAGCCAGAAATAGATAGCCCACGTAGAAAATGGCAAAGAAGAGAAGCGAAACGAGCACAGGAAACGCGTTTGTTTGCTGCATATTCAGGGGCAGAATACGCATCAATACAGTCAATGAACCGGCAGTTAGCTAACGTTCAAAGAGAAGTAGACAGTGAGGAACACGGGGAAAATTTAGAATACGTCGAACCTATCGTACACATTCTAAATGTGCCCCAACAGCAGACACAGAATTTTGCGCAGTTACGAGCGCCACAAAAAGGTTCCGTAACAGACGCAACTGTACCTGCAAACACAAGACATACACAACAGAGAGGGCAGAATGCGGAGTTGTTTGCCCCACGTAATGGTTCAATGACAAACGCAACTAGTCCTCAACACAGACAGTACGGGTTATTGCAGTTATCAAACTTAGAAACGCCACAGCATAGCCCAGTAAACGACGTAATTGGCCGAGTATAAAACAATAGATAGAGAATACACAGTTCAGCAGAAGGTAGTGTTACAGGACAGGACGCGATCATGGAGATGTTACAAAAAATGAACGCTAGTATGACGAAACAGAATCAGGATATTAATAATATTAATACACAGATGACAAAACAGTATCAGGAATTGAAACAGGATAATCAGGAATTGAAACAGGATAATCAGGCTATTAAGATACAGATCCAACAGGTCAAAATTCAGATGGAAGAAGGGATCGCTAGAATTGATAGTCAGATCACTCAGATAAACAAAGACGCGAAAGAATCTAGAGAAAGAATTCAGGTACTAACACAAGGTCAGCAGCAATTACGCACTGACGTGAACAAGGTCCAATTGGACATCGTAAACGTTGACAAAAAGGTGGAACGTTTTACGAAAAAAGCCACTCGAACAGTAATACAAATTTCGGAAGAACAAGCAATTCAAAGCAAGGTCGCAAAGGTTGCACTGAAAAAATATGATCAGCGAATCAATAAAATAGAACTTAAAAACAAAGGTCAGTTTGAAAAGCTTCGAACAGAGTTGATACAAACTATCGAAGCAAAGATCGAGACCGATTACACCTGTAGAGAAACAACTGACGCGTCAAGCATTAATTCAGTACACGAACATGCGCCGTCTAAGACAGTTCAAGTAGAACCAAGGCTAGACGTAACACTCGCGCAGAAATCGAAACAGAAAACCCCGATTAAAGTAATACATGACATGCCACAGGACCAGGGACAGTACTCAGAAAAAAGGAACACATACATTCAGCCGATAACAATCGAAAGACAGGTAACTGAACCAGTAAATACAATGACACAACATAATAGCAGCACAGTTACTATACCACGAACGACGAGAGTAGAAACACACGAACAACACTTTTGTTCACCAATGATACGATATGACGCTGATATGAGTCAGGAAATTGAGAATAGGCAGACAGGCAGTAGATTACCAGAGAATAAACACGACGACACGTCGCAATGGCAGATTATTTGAGTCCATGAATCAGCCACAAACCGGATTTATGGGTAGATATGATATAGAACACTTCCTTACAGTTAGAAAATTTCAACATTTCAAGGAAGAAGGCGGTAGTTTGCATGCACGCACATTCATCGACCAGTTTCAAGTAGGCTTACCAAACCACTGGAGCGTAGCTCACAAACTTGACTTCATTTGTGCACACATGTTAGGGACAGTAGCAGAGGTGATGCAAAAGATCGCGGCTACCTGTACGTTTTACTTAGTTCAGAACAGCATTTCTCGAAAGATGTTGGTCCAAGGAGGCGCAAAACAAAATTAAATACGAGTTAGTTCAGATGACACCATATGAAACCTCAGCAGAGAAAAGCGTGGTAAAATTCTTTGGTACAATGGACAAAAAGAATCAATGCCTAGACAAACCATACAGTAACGAAGAGCTGATACGTCTGTGTAGAATGAAATTACCGGTAAAGTATCAACAGGCGACAGTAGGAAAAAATGAAAATACCGAAGAATTCAAAGAGGTTTTACGGGAACTTGAATTTGTTTAAAGAAGATGAGGTGAAAGAAAAAAGAAAGGAAAGGGAACAGCAAAAGGAGAGGACTAGGAACGAATATTCCAATAATAATAATTATCATAATCCTAACACCAATAATTTCAGGCAATTTAACAGACAAGGACAGTGGCACAATGAAGACACTTGGCATAGAAACGATAACCAGAATAATTGGTACCGAAACAAGAACGGTAATGGACACTCATACAGTGGCGGATATTGATTTAGGAATCAAAATGCCAACGGTCAAGGGTACTTTGAAAGAGGTCACGATGTTAGAAACAGTAACTGGCGAGACCAGAGCGCGAATAATTACCGAGGAAATTATGGCCCACAGAGACAAGAACAACACAGCAAAGAGAAACCAGATGTAGAAGTTAGGCCACCGAACACTGCAAAACGTACAGATTGAATTGAAAAATGCGGAAGAGGTTAGACAAACTAATGTCCACCCTATTTTATACTAACCACTAAATAAAAGTTAAATTAATAGATCAACAAAATAACACATTAAATAAAAGAAAAGAGACAATACACACTAACAATATCTTGTAGTATCAAGTACACTACAACATGCACACAAACAATAAATGGTACACAACAATTAAAAGAATGAAGAAGTGGTAGGACATAATTAGAATAAAGTAATATATCTATCTAACAATTTTTGCCACTATCAGAAATTTTTTTGCATTATATAAAATAAGAGTTTTTCTTGTAAATAACAAATATATGTAAAACAAAAATTGTAAATATTTCTATGCGTCAGAAGGACATCGCCACCAACACCAATCACCAGCTTCCTTAACACCAGATGCTTCGAGATAGCGACGGAGAGGGTACAGACATGTTGAGAAAGCACTTAGGGCAATAACAACAACATGAAGACCAACGCCACACTGGAAATGTAGGTTGCAACCATTTTGGACTTCGGGAGGACAAAGCGCAGCACGGACATTTCATATGTCACGACACTGCTACACAACAGAAGAGCGTGAGGAGAATCACAATACGACGAGACGACAGTGAAGATACAAAAAAATTACTAAGATCTACAAACTCATCAAGTAACAGTTGGAAAGGCAGTCAGATCCTACAAATCCTATATCACTCCTACACTAAAATTCACATATTCCTTGCCCAAGAAGAACAGAAGAATGCAAGAAAGAAGAGAAGAACAGAAGATGCAAGATGAAGAAGGGCAGAAGACAGCAAGATACCTTTCTCTCCTATCCTACAAAGCAAATTGCTAAAAACGTCTTTCCATGAACTTTGAGGCATGGCAACTACTACAACCACCTCTCCAAAAATAAACCTTGAATCGTCAAACAAATACAAGCGAACGGCAAACGGAATATTAAGTAGTACCAACCAACATTATCTAGAAACAGATTCAGCAAAATGAACAGTATTCTCCCTACCACATCATTAAATTGCCATACCGAACCAGGTGTGAAGTACCAAGACGTCACAGCACAATATTGGGTGACGATCGTCGGTAGTCAACTACAATCATCGAACTGCCATACCGTCCCAGGTGTGACAGCAAAGAAGTACCAAGACATCGCTGTTTATGCAGTAAACCAGTCATCATCATCGGTTAAAAGTACCACTCCATGATGACAATGTCAACAAGTGAGACCTGGCATCACATGCTAGAGTGCTTCTCTTATGATTTGTGACACCCATACAAATGAGTCGACGCCTTCCAGTATTGCAGTGGGGATCGTCAAACACAGAAACTGACACAGCACAAAAGGAAACAAAAAATTGATAAAATACGAATGTAGACTTAAGAAAATGATATTTTTGTAAAAATATTTTCATTTTCCTTTTTTGTAAAAGTAATCATTTTTATTATGTATGTAAAATCCACAATTTATAGATACCTTAAACCTTTTTAAAGAAACTTAGTTAGTATAGTTATATAATCTCATAAACTCATGGAAAGTCTATTTATTTCTTTTATATGTAAAATTAGAAAAGGATTTGTGCAGGATTTTTCTTCTTTAAGTAACATTCAAAAACACCTTTTTGAGGTAATAATATTAATACCGAGGATAGAATTAAGAGGAAACGCTCCTTCATTCTTAAAAAAAATGACACATAAAGAAAAAGATAATGCCTAAACAAATAAAACAAAGTAACACAACAGAGCTTTTGTAAACATTTACGCAAGCTTGACTAAAGAAAAGATATAACCATACTAAAACATGATACACTGTACACTTAAGTGTTTAGAAAAATTAATATTGTAAAAACAAATTTTTTGGAAATGAAAAAGAAAAACAGACATATACTGGCAATGACAAAGAATAACAACCTTTGTAATTTTAAAGTTAAAAAATTGAAACAATAGACATAAAGAAATCATTAGAAAAAATTGTTAAGAATGGCTGAGAAAAGTTTATTGGAAAATCTAAAAGAACAATTTTTGCCTGACTTTGTCAATGTTTTCTTCGGCATTGACAAACCCCAGACAAAAATTTTGTCAGAAGGAGGGAGGTATGTAAGAAGTTGTGGTCTCCTGACCTTCATTGCTTACATGTTCCGCCCTCACAATCATGTTCCGCACATCAAGACGCTTCATTCGAACCCAAACTCGATAACATAAAGTCAGTGTTGTATGAATTCATGTAAACTATGTGCAATTGACAAGTGAGCGCACCGTGGTTGAAATACTCGAGGCTGGCGTGCACACATACATTCCAGACACGACGGTCACAGAGGCTTTTAGCTCGGGAGAGAGGCCACACAGCGGGATGCCAGGCCCTTCAGAGGACAACCCAGACCATGTCGGCCGGTGACCGCTCGTAGCGGACAGCGTGGGCCCGAGTGAAAAAGGGGAACGACCCCGTGTTCGGCTTAAAAGCAAATTCCGCTACATTGTGTGGGAGCGGCCAGCCTACGCATTCTTTACACATAGCATGCAGTTTCAGAGATTTTCACATGGAGACAGCAAACGCCAAACGCCAAAGCTATAGGTTTCTGGACTGATCGCCTTAAACGAAACGTCATTCTCCCGTTTTAGAAGAGCAATGCTGATTGGCAGACGATATTTCTGACGCCTTGGGCTGGAGGAATAATGGAAGAGACCGAAAGATATACCTCTTCACGTCTGGCGTGGAGAGGCCGTTCCGTTGTCGCTCTTGGAGCGAGAACACGTAACGAGAGCGTGCACGCTCGTACGTGTACTCGAAAGAGCGAGGAACAAGTCTCTCCTCAGTACTTCACTGGGAGACCACCTCCATCGAGAGTGAATCAAAGGGCGACTCTATATTGAGTCCTTGCGATTAAGCGTTGTTCACAGTGTTGGCCGACACACTTATTGTGCGGTGTGAACGGAGAGAGTTATAGTTAAACGCCTGCAAGCGAATTTTGAGTGGCATCGTGGTGGACTGGTTATCTGACCAGTTTACCACGCCAATAGTTAGACCTGGGGCGAATAGGAATCCTTGACTTCATCAAGGCGTAGGGAGAGTTTGATTGGCGAAGGTCAATCCTGATAGAACGAGAGTTATCTTATTTGTCAGCAGTGAGTGGCGCAGACAGCAGTCATCGCAGCTTACGGTATTGTGCGCTACAGCTATTGCGAGCTCCATATTTCCTCCACAACAGTACACTTCACTGCATTTCACATGCAACAGCCTCGACCGTACCTGGCAACATTCTAACGTATAATTATTCAAGTAGAGTAGGCGCGCCTCTCAGCCATTCTGCCAAGGTAACAGGCATCTTAAACTTTGTATAGAAATTTCATTAGCGAATCCTATCCTTGAAAGGTAACTTCACATTCCGAAAAGAACCAGGATATAACTTGTTCAACTCCTAACTAAAAGTGTCATTGTGATTTCTCAGAATTTTTGCAAAATAAATAATAACTTTCGTTACTTTCATGTTTTTCTTACACTAACTAGCACTACTCCAGTACCCAAGTATCCCACTAGTTAGGTAAGAAATTTTGTGAATTTTTGTGTCATTTCCTTACAGCGGACGACTCCAGAAGATATTTATTGCTGAAAGTTTTTCAGGAATTTCTCTTTAGAACGTTAGGAGCGTCTGTCTGACTTCTGTAATAGTGTGGGGGTGGAAATTGCATCTTTCAGGAGCCACAGGGTAAAGGGTACATCTCAGATTAATCCGTTGCCCAGAATAACAGAATAACAGATCAACCCCACACATCAGAACACTAGAAACTGTTTTGTGAAATAGATACTGCTACAGTAGGAAACTGCGATATAATCCAATACGACTTGAGTAGTAGAACTCTAGACAGTTAGGGCTAACGATTAATACTTGTCATCGTCTGTTCCCCACCCACCTTGATGTAAGGGGTGAGACGAAATGAACCAGTAGTTTTAAGTCTTAACTTGACTGACAGCTGCTGCCACAAACTGTGACTCGGTTGTCGCTGTTGATTGCTTTAACGCACTACCCTTTTCACACAGTTCGGTATCTTTCTGCATTTGAGAAGAAGCGCTTTCTTCTTTAAACTTCATAGATTTTCCCCCAAAAATTATCGTGTATGGGCAGTTTTCCTCTGCAATGAGTATAGCAAATGCTATCCTTTCTCTTTTCGTTTCTTAGCCACGCTATTTTCTTTTTCCCTTCCTCCATTACTTCTCTCACGTTCGCCTCTCTCCCCTTCTCTTTCTTCAGATCCGTCCATTACTTCCAGTGGCCTCAGTTTAAATCTAACAGCCACCAATTTGTAATGTTTTACTTTTCATGACTGAATATAAACTGTGCTTTTTCATACTGTATAGGCAACGGCCTTGCCGCAGTGGTTACACCGGTTCCGTGAGATCACCAAAGTTAAGCGCTGTCGGGCGTGGTCGGCACTTGGATGGGTGACCATCCAGGCCGCCATGCGCTCTTGCCATTTCTCGGGGTGTACTCAACCTCGTGATGGCAGTTGAGGAGCTACTCGACCGATTAGTAGTGGCTTCGGTCAAGAATGACCGGGAGAGCGGTGTGCTGACCCCACGCCCCTTCTATCTGCATCCTCCTTGAGGGTGACATTGCGGTCGGATGGTCCCGGTAGGCCACTCGTGGCCTGAAGGCGGAGTGCTTTTTTTCATACCGTATCCTCTAATTTTTCTGCTATTTATATCACAGTTATTTCTAACTATTGTATCCCATATTAAACGTAAGACTTCTTATAACTTGTGTATTGTGATTAACATGATGTAGAATATGTGGTGTCACCGCCAGACACCACACTTGCTAGGTGGTAGCCTTTAAATCGGCCGTGGTCCGTTAGTATACGTCGGACCCGCGTGTCGCCACTGTCAGTGATAGCAGACCGAGCGCCGCCACACGGCAGGTCTAGAGAGACTTCCTAGCACTCGCCCCAGTTGTACAGCCGACTTTGCTAGCGATGGTTCACTGACAAAATACGCTCTCATTTACAGAGACGACAGTTTAGCATAGCCTTCAGCTACGTCATTTGCTACGACCTAGCAAGGCGCCATATTTAGTTACTATAAGAAATATCCCCAAAAATGTATTCTGAACAGATAATATTGTGAATCATGTACCGACAAGAGCGACGTTCATCATTAATGGATCAAAGTTAAGTATCAAACTAATTACGTTCGCTTTCTGAATTCTCATTCCTTGTCATGTTCCAGACCTCACGTCAGTGTAGTTCTTCCCTCCTCACGCTAGCCTGCTTCAGGTAAAACGCGTGCATTTCGGCCTCCACTCGTAACACGGTGTTGGCTCTTCTGCTAACACAAAAAATATGTATAATGCCTGCTTAGATGTAAGACGGGGAGTAGCTATAATACTGATGCCAGATAAACAAATCAGTAAAAAATAAAATGAAATAAACACGCACGTTGTGAAACGTTCAGGTTTAATAAGGAACACTGTTGTAAAGGGTTTCATGAGCGACGGCTTGCGACCAACCGCATAAAACATAGAAAATTCAGTAACACATGTGACTTTAAAGGCAAAGCGATATATTTTTTTCCATCCGCTTTAATTACTGGCTAGGGAAGTTACGACAGATGCGAATAGCAAATGACTGCGACGAAAGTTAGTTTGGGTAGCCCTAGCTCGTTTGAGCCAACCGAGCACCGTATTCTGTCAGTGCGCATTGTGAGTACGAAGACACAGAGGTTGAGGGGGGAGCTCAGTAGATCAAGGAGAAGGCGGCGGGGCGACACGAGAGCACCTGGCGAGCCGTAACTCCTCACTGGGGGACTGGGCTGGCGGCGCGCCATCGCCACGTCAGACCCGAGAGGGCACGCCGGTTTTTTCCACCTCTCCCGTCTCTGGCAGCGGCCACACACCTAATGTGCAGCCCAACTACCTGCTACTCCTCAAGAGAATAGTCGTTTATTATGCTCCTGCAGACTCTCTCTCTTTGCAGTGGATGCTAAAGGCCCTTTACGTTCTTCGTTGAGCCCCGATTCAGACCTCTATCAGCTGAGTACTCTGTCACAATGTATACTTCCACAAATTGTACATTTTCACACGTATAAAATGAATTACCTTAAGCTCCTACTGTGGTTCACACAGGGACGGCTTTTAAACACTATAACGACTTTTGGTGCATTTTGTTTTATGGGCATGAACCATAGAAGTTGAAGCCTTTATAGCCTCTGATGATGTCTCTAGGATTGTGGCACAGAAACGGCCCAATACCTACAAAAGAAAATTCAACAAGGACGCAAATACTGGTCTTCACAGCCACCCAAATATTCTTAAACACTATTATCATTGGGATTGTTGTTCCGATACCACAGATACAATATCTTCCACAGACCATGGATGAATGAGTTAGTTTCTCTGAGTCTCTCTAACCAATCTAGTACCTCGTTGAGACATACTTTTCGCACAGTTTTTTGTGATAAATGATTGTATTCCTTATCTCAGCTTGTATAAATTAGGCTCAAACTTTTGTCAATGTTGACTGGAAATCCCTTCCCGAGATTTTAAAGGTATCATCGATAATATACAACGGGCGAAAGATTATTTACAAGTTTTACTGAAAACAGACAGCAGTTGTAACAGTCAAAGGACCTGAAAGAAATTTTGGAAATTTGTGCTAAGGTCTTACGGGACCAAACTGCTGAGGTCATCGGTCCCTAAGCTTACACACTATTTAATCAAACTAACGTACGCTAAGGACGACAAACACATCCACGCCCGAGGGAGGACTCGAACCTCCGACGGGGGGAGCCGCGCGAACCGTGGCAAGACGCTCTAGACGGCGCGGCTACCTGAAAGAAAAGCAGTAGTTGAGAAGGGAGTGAGGCAGCGTTGTTTCCTATCTCAGATGTTATGCAGCCTGTAAATTGAGCAAAGAGTAAAGAAAACGAAGGGGACATAAAGAAAGGTAAATCATGTTGGTTGCAAGCGCCTCGGTATCTGCGCTGTCAGCTCAGTGGATTGCTAAGTGGAGGGGCTCAGGTACGATTCCCGGAGTGGTCGGAGATCTTCTCCGCTCGAGCACTGGCCGTTGTGTTGTTCTTACGCTCAAATCCTCGTAATTGACATTCCACTACTGGGATGGCTGAATGGGCACTGCCCGAAAGCCAATAAAATTTTAAAAAAGTATGGCGAGAAGAAATAAAAAAATTGAGGCTTGCCTATGACATTGTAATTCTGTGAGATAAGCGAAAGACTTCGAAGACCAGTCCAATGGAATAGGTAGTGTGTTGTAAACAGATTATAAAATTATCAACAAAAGTAAACCAAGGGTAATGGTATATGGTGGAACTGAATTGGCTGATGCTAAGGTTATTAGATTAGGAAACGAGACACTGAAAGCAGCACACGGATTTTGCTGTTTGGGCATCAAAGCAACTGAGTAAGTGGTGAGGATACAAAATTTCGACTAGCGATTGCAAGAAAGCGTTTCTCAAAAAGAGGAATTTGTAAACAAATAATATAAATTTTCATGAAGAAGCCTTTTCTGAAAGTATTTTGAGCTCAGCCTTGTACATGGACGTTAAGCAGTTCAGATGGGATTACAACAGAAGCTTTTAAAACGTGGTGCTACAGTAGTACACTCAAGACTAGACAGGCAGATCGGATAACTAATGAGGAGGTATGGCAGTCTGGGACTAGTTGTTACAATTTTCTACGACCGCTGTGGCCGAACGGCTCTAGGCGCTCCAGTCCGGAACCGCCCTGCTGCTACGGTCGCAGGTTCGAATCCTGCCTCGGGCATGGATGTGTGTGCTCCCTTAGGTTAGTTAGGTTTAAGTAGTTTTAAGTCTAGGGGACTGATGACCTCAGATGTTAAGTCCCATAGTGCTTAGAGTCATAAGAATTTTTGTTACAATTTTTGTCAATAATTTTCGTACAGCAAGGTTTTAGAACAATTTTAATGCGAAGTATCTTATAATATATTATAACAGACTCGTCGCTTATTTTTGTTATTTCCTCTGCTATCCTGACTTGACATTATTTCCGGTCATGCACACTGTCACAATTATCCCACAATGGGGCATATTCTGACAGTGGGTGGAGTAAGCTGGTACAATTGTAGCCTATTAAGCAATGACAAGAAATTATATAGTTTTGCACTATTTATCGCTGCTTTTCTTTCAAATGTAATTTTTCTATCAATATTATAGAAAAGCCTGTATTATTTTTGAAAATTACTGGTAATCTGACATTACCTCTTTTGCCACCTCTCTATATATTTCTTCTGGTGTTGTGCCTCGTTTGTCTTCTTTTTGCAATTTCTCTTGTTGATTTCACAAGGAAAATACATAATAGTCCACTGCACGGGACATCGAGTGGCTGTTAACTGCAGCAACTAGCCCCAATAAAACTGTAAAAAATTGGCCCAATGTCAGTTACAGATAAGCAACAGTGCTCAATTTGTAGAGAAACTGTAATCATTTTATCACTGACCATAAGTAAGGATTCGACATGATACAGCATGTACTGAAAAGCAACGCTGCTATTAAAAAATGCACGGAGAAAAAAACTGCAGCAGAGGAACAGCTTTCCTCTTTCAGACTCTCTAATATTGATAGTCCACCTTCAAACGGTATGCAGAGGAACTGTTTTATCGGGTGCTACCGTCTACTACAAGAAAAGTGCATTGGTACCAGCATTTATTGCGAGACTGGCATATAAGAAGCTGCCCAGTGTAACATTTGGCCCCAGTATCCCCTACTGAATCGCAATGAGGAGAAAAGAAATTTGTAGCATAATTTGGCAAAAAAGTAAAGGGGTGGTTAATGGGACACAACTTGAGACGTCGACAATTTGAGGAATCATCGATTTGTTGATGGCGGTATGTGTGTGTGTGTGTGTGTGTGTGTGTGTGTGTGTGTGTGTGTGTGTGTGTGTGCGTGCTTGTGTGCGTGGCACGGGCAGGATCAAAAATTGTGGAGGGAGACCAAGGCCACAGTACGCAGGCTCAAACTGATGTGGATGCATAGTCACGTCCACCCCCCACGTACTGTGGTCAGTATGTCTGTCTGCTAAGTGAATGAGACACATTTGTTCTCGGAACTGCCAACGATTTTTCTTGGTCTGGGGATTGGAACAGGGTGCACTCAGCCTCGTGGTTCCTACTGAGGAGCTACTTGAGTGAAAAGTAGCGGCTCCATATGAACCATATCTGAGTTTGAAAAATTGGTTAGAGCTTACATTAGACCAGCACCAAGTCGTCGTGGTATCACGTTTCTGCTATGCTACAGAAATTCAGTTTAACAGAATCATCTGATACTTCGCAAAACCGTACGAAGTAAAGAACCTGCGCGTGTATTGCAGCAACTTCCAGAAAATTTACTTCTTCCTAAGGAAAGAGTATTTCATTGCAGTAATAACGATGTGGTGCGTGACAAGACTGCAGGGTGGTTTTAAGCTTTGATGGCGGCTTCTATGACTTTAAACGTAGGCTTAAGAGGGCTGCATCAGTTTGGCTGCTATCATCTGCACCATTCAACCAAAGTGAATCATATCCATGAGAACCTTTTTCCGGCTCCAGTTAAAAACCAGTAACCGCAAACAATCGCTAGATACTTGTGGCTATAATTGGGTGAAACAACAACTAAGCTTCAGATTATGCTTATCCATTACGGATATTTTATAGAACCGTGACTCTATATTGAATGTAAATAAGTTATACAAAACTGCAACCAGTCACTTTTTTGAATAATTCTATTTTATTCCATGAACCAGTTTTCGAACCTTTTCAGTTCATCTGCAGATGGTTTCAGGAAGTTACATCATTATTGGTAGCATAATGCTGGGTGCTGGCTCTATGACAAAAAGATGGAATACACTTTAATGTATCGCCATGACTACAGCTTATCTGTCGATATGGATGTAAATTTAGTTTTTTACTTACTGCGACAGTATAGGCGGCTTTTTATGGTTAGAGTCCATCTGTCTGCCTCCATTTTGATGTCCAGTTGTTGAATCACTACAAACAATTCCACACAAACTATATTAATTACACTCTGACAGCGAGACTTTACCAGCATCCAGCATGCGCTCTACAACTGTTGCTTGAAGCAAAGATCTTGACAGAAAGATATGGCATAGGCCTACTTTGCACATAGATGTAATTTGTTCTTCTTTACATGTATTAAGGTCGATATAAGGGAAAATATTTTAATCAGACTGGCGATAACATGAGAGTACAAATTTATTTCTATTTGCATATTAAGTATAATACAGGCAGTTTATAGCATTTTTTATGTGATTGGCATTAGCATGGATATCCATGAATCAATGCTACAGAGTTATTGTATCTGCAGTGAGATGCAGCTGTCTGGTAGACAAGGATCTTTATATTTAAATTTAAATTAATAACTATCCTTCAGATGAACTGTTGACTTATTTCTGTTGTTATGTTAACATGATCTGGAGTATTAGCAAGAGTAGATTCTGTTTTTTTAGCTAAAGGTATACGTATAAAAGTTAAAGTGATTGTAATGGACTAAAGCTATTTGTATGGCTGTACAGTTCATATTTAAAAACCATGAACAAAAGTTCTTTAACTGTTGACTTATTTTTATTCTAACATCGAAGTGATCTGGAATATTGGTAAAGGCAGCTTATGTTTGTTCCAGCTAGAAGTAATATGTATAAAAGTACTGATTTATGTCAGCAGTAGAGAGCTTAAACATATAGAAATATAGTACAGGTTTTATTCAGTCGTAGGATATTACATTGGCACCAGTGTAGTTAGGATGTAAGGAAAGGGTGGGGGTCGTTGGGGGGGGGGGGGGATGGTGGAGAGGCGGTGTAGGGTTTGTTGAATGGTTACTTCAACTAGTAGATATTCAAAGTTCTGAAGGAAAAATTTGTTTCTCAGTACAATTTGATCATTGAGTAGGTAGTCAGGTGCTGTATTTGTGTAGATAAGTATTTCAGTTTCTTCAAGAAGGTCAAGTATTGTGCCTTTGTTGGCAAAATGGAGTATTCGGAGATTCTCTTCTATGTTGTTTGCAGAATGATTGTGTTGGGCAAGATGTGAGGGAAAGCTGGACTTATTCAGGTTGTTAAGACGAAGTGCATCTATGTGTTCTTCAAATCTTGTTGTGAAGCTTCTACCAGTTTCTCCAATGTAGAAGCTTGGACATGAGTTGCAAATGAGCTTGTACATACCTGACTTTTGATACTGTTGTATAGTGGTTTTGGTGCTGTGTATGATTTTATTTTGTATTTTGTTGTTGGTGAAGAAACTTATTTTTATGTTGTATGTCTTGAAGAGGCTGGCAATTTGGTGAGAAATCTTCCCTAGGAAAGGCAGGCTTATAAATGTGGTCTTCTTGTTTGTGGGTGGTTGTTCAGCAGTTGGTTGATTTAATTTTGCTGTATAGATTAGTTTATCTATTATGTTAGATATAGTGGGAATTAGTGAAGTTCAGTGGCTGGAGGAACAGGACTTCTGGTCAGGTAAATACAGGGTTATAAATACAAAATCGAATAGGGGTAATGCAGGAGTATGTTTAATACTGAATAAAAAATAGGAGCGGTAAGCTATTACGAACAGCACAGTGAACGCTTTATTGCAGCCTAAAGAGACACGAAGCCCACGCCCAGCACAGTATTAAAGTTTATACGCCAACTAGCTCCTCTGATGGTGAAAAGATTGAGGAAATGTATGATGCTATAAAATAAATTATCGAGACAGTTAAAAGAGACGAAAATTTAATAGTCATGGGGGACTGGAATTCGATAGTAGGAAAAAAAGAAGGAAAAGTAGTAGGTGAATATGGAATGGGGGTAAGGAAGCCGCCTGGTAGATTCACAGCTAGCACTTGGTTTAAGAATCATGAAAGAAGATTGTATACATGGAAGAGGCCTGGAGACACTTAAAGGTTTCAGATAGTTATATATGAGACAGAGATTTAGGAATCAGATATTAAATTGTATTACATTTCCAGGGGCAGATGTTGATTCTGAGGAGATGGGCCATGGATAAACTGAAAGAACCAGAGGCTGTACAGAGTTTCAGAGAGAGCATCAGAGAACGACCGACAAGAACAGGGGCAAGCAATACAGTAGAAGAAGAATGTGTAGCTTTGAGAGATGGAGCAGTGAAGGCGGCAAAGAATCAAGTAGGTAAAAAGAGGAGGGCTAGTAGAAATCTTTGGATAACAGAAGAAATACTGAATTTATTTGATGAAAGGAGAAAATGTAAAATTTTGTAAAAGAAGCAGGCAAAAAGGAATACAAACGTCTCAAATATGAGATCGACAGGCAGTGCAAGATGGCTAAGCAGGACTGGCTGGAGGACAAATGTAAGGAAGTAGAGGCATATATCACTAGGGGATAGATGGATACTGCGTACAGGGAAATTAAAGAGACCTTTGGAGAAAAAAGAACCGCTTGTATGAATATCAAGAGTTCAGATGGAAAACCAGTTCTAAGCAAAGAAAGAGGAAAGTGGAAGGAGTATATAGAGGGTCTATACAAGGGCGATGTACCTGAGGACAATATTATGGAAATGGAAGAGGATGTAGATGAAGATGAAATGGGAGAAATGATACTCCGTGAAGAGTTTGACAAATCACTGAGAGACCAAAAACGAAATGAGGTCCCAGTAGTAGACAACATTCCGTTAGAACTACTGATAGCCTTCGGAGAGGCAGCCATGACAAAACTCTTCCATCTGCTGTGCAACATGTATGAGACAGGCGAAATAACCTCAGGCTTTAAGAAGAATATAATAATTCCAATTCCAAAGAAAGCATGTACTGACAGGTGTGAAAATCACCGCACTATCAGTATAGTAGGTCATGGCCGCAAAATACGGAAACGAATTCTGTACAGACGAATGGAAAAACTGATAGAAGCCGACCTCAGGGAAGATCAGTTTGGTTTTGCGTAGAAATCGATGAATACATGACGCAATACTGACCCTACGACTTATATTAGAAGATAGATTAAGAAAGGGCAAACCTACATTTGTAGCGTTTGTAGATTTAGAGAAAGCTTTTGACAATGTTGACTGGAATACTCTTTTTCGAATTCTGAAAGTGGCAGGGGTGAAATACAGGGAGCGAAAGGCTATTTTTCAATTTGTACAGAAACAAGACGGCAGCTGTAAGAGATGAGGGGCATGAAAGGGTAGCAGTGGTTGGGAAGGGAGTGAGACAGGGTTAAATCTAGATAGTGAGGAAGCTGTAAGAGATGAGGGGCATGAAAGGGTAGCAGTGGTTGGGAAGGGAGTCAGACAGGGTTAAATCTAGATAGTGAGGAAGCAGTAAATAAAAAAAACGAAAAATTGAAGTTGGAATTAAAATAGATGGTTAAGAAATAAAAAATTTGAAGTTTGTTGATGACATTGTAATTCTGTCAGACAGCAAACGACCTGGAAGAGCAGTTGGACGGAATGGAGAGTGTCTTGAAAGGAGGATATAAGATAAACATCGACAAAAGCAAAAAAAGGATAATGGAATGTATTCGAATTATATCAGGTAATGCTGAGGGAATTACGTTTGGAAATGAGTAGTAGATGAGTTTTGCTATTTGGGGAGCAAAATAACTGATGATGGTCGAAGTAGAGAGGATATAAAATGTAGACTGGCAATGGCAAGGAAAGCGTTTCTGGAAAGAGAAATTTGTTAGTTAACATCGAGTATAGATTTGAGTGTCAAGAATTCTTTTCTAATAGTATTTGTATGGTGTGTAGCCATGTATGGAAGTGAAACATGGACGATAAATGGTTTAGACAAGAAGAGAATAGAAGCTTCCGAGATGTGCAACAGAAGAATGCTGAAGATTAGATGGGTAGATCTCGTCACAAATGAGGAGGTACTGAATAGAATTGGGGAGAAGAGGACTTTGTGGCACAACTTGACTAGAAGAAGGGATCGGTTGGTAGGACAGGTTCTGAGGCAACATGTGATCACCAATTTAGCATTGGGAGGGGGGGGGGGGGCAGCGTGGAGGGTAAAAATCGTAGGAGACCAAGAGATGAATACACTAAGCAGATTCAGAAGGATTTGGGTTGCAGTAGGTACCTGGAGATGAAGAAGCTTGCACAGGATAGAGTAGCATGGAGAGCTGCACCAAACCAGTCTCTGGACTGAAGACCACAACAATAATATGGTGATGTTTCCTTGTGAGATATGCAGACATTTAGAAACGTTCTCACACGCGAAAATGAGATTTACGCCAGACTGAGACAGATGGGGTGTAAGAATTCCTTCCTGGGGGGTATGGTGGTGTCAGGGAGGGCATCTGGACACCACCTGCCACTAACAGTGCCAAAACCCGTATAAAAATTCCGATCGATACGAAACAGAAAAACGGCAAAAGAAGGCGAATACATGTGGTATTATGACGTACAAGCGAGCAATATTACGCCAATATTTCCCCAGTTACAATAATGTATCGAAACATAATGGACGTATAGTGGCGGTTAAGTTCCTATGGGACCAAACTGCTGAGGTCATCGGTCCCTAGGCTTAGACATTACTTAATTTAAGTTAAACTAAGTTACGCTTAGGAGAACAAACATACCCATGGACGAGGGAGGACTCGATCCTCCGATGGGGTGAGCCGCGCGAACCGTGTTGAGGGGTCATAGACCGCGCGGTGGACAAGTAGTCCCCTCTCCCCCCACCGTCCTCCATTTCCGTAAGTGGTAGCGCGATGTGTCATCACTCTATGGCGTTCTCACTGCTGAACGACTTACGTGGCAAGGTGAAGTGGTAATGCGGCATTAGGAGGAACTACTTTGGGCACGAGACTAGGAACAGTCACACTCCGATTAAATAAGCGCGCGTTGTTATGTATGTCTCTGGGCAAGCATGGTTGGTGGACGCGGAAAATGTCTTCGCGGTCAGGAACGTCGGCTTGCGGTTAACTTGATTAAATTTGTCGAGGACGAGAAACAGGAGGGATTTATTGTGCCTGCGGAGGAGGTGACAGAACGAGCAGACAAAATTTTAAATCCGAGCAAGAGGGACACGAGGCCGAGCGGAGTGGAGTTCACGTTTTATGCCAAAGAAGGAGAACCAAGGTGCTCACAATCAGTATTCCATTGATGATATGGACAAATTGGTTATCTGGGAGCAATTTCTATGCTGTTACGAACAATATAAATACCAACTTTGCGGAAACTACACAGCTTTTGTCACACAGAATTTCAAGGCTAGGAAGGAAACTCTTAGAAAAATTGTTCTGTCCATGGGATTTAATTTTAAAAGGTGCTAAAATAAACGTGTAATGTGCATAAAGGGCATACTACACTAACAATAATGAAGCATCAGAATCATAGTGGCGAGTGGTTTACTTATAAGGGGAAGCCACGACGTCGGGATCACAGATTTGCTTCAAATTTTGTACACCTTTAGTAGTAGAGTCAAATGGCTCTGAGCACTATGGGCATTAACATCTGTGGTCATCAGTCCCGTAGAACTTAGAACTTAAACCTAACTAACCTATGGACATCACACACATCCATGCCCGAGGCAGGATTCGAACCTGCAACAGTAGCAGTCGCGTGGTTGCGGACTGAAGTGCCTAGAACCGCTCGGCCACTGCGGCCGGCCAACATAATGTGATAGTAAGGTGCACTACTCAGGCAACTCCGAGAAGATCGCAAGAGTAGTTTCACGCGTCTGTTATGTACCCGATGTATCTGTACGTAGGGGTGGCGCGTTGGAGTTCATGGTGGTCAAGTTGTTAGCGTTCGAGCAGCGAAAGACGAACGTGTATGCCGGCCGCGGTGACCGTGCGTTTCTGGCGCTGCAGTCCGGAACCGCGAGACTGCTACGGTCGGAGGTTCGAATCCTGCCTCGGGCATGGGTGTGTGTGATGTCCTTAGGTTAGTTAGGTTTAAGTAGTTCTAAGTTCTAGGGGACTTATGACCTAAGATGTTGAGTCCCATAGTGCTCAGAGCCATTTGAACCATTTTTGAACGAACGTGTATGAGGTGACGGTGCGACTGCCGTTGAAACTGATTCGTTTACATTTTATTTAATTTATATGACATTTGAGAAGTAATAGAAATAAAAAAAAAACACGTATATTTGCAAGAAGTTTCAGTGAATTTCATGTTATTTGACTGCTTACCATTTTTAATTAAATTTAATTATTAGAATAAACATATTTATAGCTATCGACAAGTAAATGAAGAAACGCATAGACTTTTCTTGAAAATGTATGTCTATCGTGATTTGCGAAATCCCTTATAGCCGCGCGGTCTAAGGCTTTCTGTCATGGATCGCGCGGCTCCCCCCGTCGGAGGTTCCAAAGTTCCAATCCCTTATACAGGCAATCTGGTTATAGTACCCGGAACTACTTTGCACCTCGACGCTTCGAGGTGCAGACACGTAGGCAGGCCCCATTTGGCAGTAAAGCTGTATAGCGGTGAGACGTTGCTAATGTACCAAGTGAGGGTTTGAGCGGGAGTTTAACCCTCGCCTCATACACGTTTGTCTTACAATGCTTGAGCGCTAAACACTTTTTTTGTTATTGATCTCATTTTGTTCGTTACTCTTCGTTGCATTTGCTCGGGGCGAACATCCTGCGACACTCGTTATAGTTCATCGTTGATCCATTTAGTCAGCTTTATTTTGTTACAGAGGGCAGCTAACTCTCTGACCGAACACGCTGAGCTACCGTGCCGGCACCGCTTGACCACTGTGAACTATAACGTCCGGCTCCTACGCACAGATACATCAGTTACGTAATAGATATGTAAAACTTCTCTTGCGATTTGCTCGGAATTGTCAGAGTAGTGCACCTTACTACTTGCACATTATGTTGTTTTGCTGGTCGACTAAAGGTGTATAAAGTTTGAAGTAAATCCGTGATCCCAACGTCGTGGCCTCCCCCTATTAGATTGGTTGATTTGGGGCAGGGGACCAAACAGCGAGGTCATCGGCCCCATCGGATTAGGGAAGGATGGGGAAAGAAGTCGGCCGTGCCCTTTCAAAGGAACCATCCCGGCATTTGCGTAAAGCGATTTTGGTGAAATCACGGAAAACCTAAATCACAATGGCCGGCCGCGGGTTTGTACCGTCGCCTTCCCGAATGCGAATCCATTGTGTTAATCACTGCGGCACCTCGCTCGGTTTTAGATGATACATGGATTCACAAATTATACTGTAAACAAATATTGGCAAAGTTAGACTGTACGAGGAGTATTGTCGGATGAAAGTGCCCGTCAGCATTAATTGTTGTGCATGCAGGCTGTGGCATGGATTGATCATTAAGTGTTTACTTCTCAAATACGACTCAAAAATCACTCGTAAATCGACCATGAAGTTCTTTATTTATTTATTTGAGAAGAGTCACATTTTATCTTTCTTTGACGAAACAAGATATACAAAGTAGATGTCGACAACCGTGTTATCCCTCGTAGCAGGCTTATTTCTCAAGTATTGTACCCATTTTCTCTTACTGGTAAATATTGTCGTCCGTAGTCACGTTCTGGTGACAAAACATTCGCTAAGCCTCCAGGGACGGAGTGAACGGGGGAGGTAAAACCGACTTTTTGAAACCATCTACTGTGTAAGGTGGTGGGCAACTTAAAAGCAAATAAAAAAGTTAATAGGATGATTAAAATCACACAGAAAAGGATTAGGAATAAAATAAATTCAGTTAAGTATATGAAACTAATTACTAAAGTAATTAAAGTTCTTTACATGGATAGTCAGGCAGCAGTTAGAGTTGACAGTAAGTTGAGTTCATGGTTCAGAGTAGTTTCAGGGGTAAGACAAGGCTGCAACCTGTCTCCACTGTTGTTCATATTATTTATGGATCATATGTTGAAAACAATAGACTGGCTGGGTGAGATTAAGATATGTGAACACAAAATAAGCAGTCTTGCATATGCGGATGACTTAGTTGTGATGGCAGATTCGATTGAAAGTTTGCAAAGTAATATTTCAGAGCTAGATCAGAAATGTAAGCACTATGGTATGAGGATTAGCATCTCCAAAATGAAAGTAATTTCAGTGGGAAAGAAATATAAACGGATTGAGTGCCAAATAGGAGGAACAAAGTTAGAACAGGTGGACGGTTTCAAGTACTTAGGATGCATATTTTCACAGGATGGCAACATAGTGAAAGAACTGGAAGCGAGGTGTAGCAAAGCTAATGCAGTGAGCGCTCAGCTACGATCTACTCTCTTCTGCAAGAAGGAAGTCAGTGCCAAGACTAAGTTATCTGTGCACCGTTCAATCTTTCGACCAACTCTGTTGTATGGGAGCGAAAGCTGGGTGGATTCAGGTTACCTTATCAACAAGGTTGAGGTTACGGATATGAAAGTAGCTAGGATGATTGCAGGTACTAGTAGATGGGAACAATGGCAGGAGGGTGTCCACAATGAGGAAATCAAAGAAAAACTGGGAATGAACTCTATAGATGTAGCAGTCAGGGCGAACAGGCTTAGATGGTGGGGTCATGTTACACGCATGGGAGAAGCAAGGTTACCCAAGAGACTCATGGATTCAGCAGTAGAGGGTAGGAGGAGTCGGGGCAGACCGAGGAGAAGGTACCTGGATTCGGTTAAGAATGATTTTGAAGTAATAGGTTTAACGTCAGAAGAGGCACCAATGTTAGCACTGAATAGGGGATCATGGAGGAAGTGTATAAGGGGGGCTATGCTCCAGACTGAACGCTGAAAGGCATAATCAGTCTTAAATGATGATGATGATGATGATGATGATGATACTAAAATAATTTTGATAAAGATTTAAAAATAAAATTTTCAAAGCATCCGAACGAACTCACAACCTCTTTCTTGGTAGATGTCTCTTTCATACTCCTACGGTGCGCCACATTCAGGAAAACAGTATTGACTTTAATGGTCTAGAGCATCACGCAAATTGTTTTTGTCGATTACTCGCAATGTCTTTACCCCTTTGGTATATTTCTAGTCATGCCAAGTGTCCAAAATGTTTGATTACAAAAATTTTCAACCAGTGATCACTTAGCAATTATTTTCCATAATGCGCGTGACCCGGCGGAAGTAATATAACAGTCTCACAGCCACAAGATTTTTAAAAGATCTGTTCTTCAACAGCCTCTGCTATCTATTAAAAAAAAACTTACTATGAAGGAGCTGATAACCGACTAAGTCGGAACAGCACAGGTACATATTTCATTCGTGTTGGACAAGTGACACCCGGAAACGGATGTTTGATCGGGCTAGCAAAATAGATACAGGCCACACATGTAAACACCGTATTTGGACCTCGAAATTAGATTTTCACCTTCCACACATTGTGTCGTTTGCAAACGTGGTGACAGACGCGCGACCTGTGACACCGACCAACTTGTAAGAACACTCGAGTGTACGCGAGTACCTTCAGCTCCACTACCGCCTCCTCGTTTCTCAGGCTAAACACGACGATCCTGTCAGCGTGGCAAGTTTACCCATTCTCTTTGCCTAGTAATACACACTACGGGCCGTTCGCTACACGTCGCACTTGTGTTGCATACTACGTCAATAAACACATTCGACTAACAGCGATAAGGCGAAAGCTCGGTGGAAGTCAGAATCGAGTTGGCAGGTTGCAAAGCGGCTCAGCTGGCTGTAAAGTCAGCTGTTTACCTGATAGCCTGGTGCGCGGTCGTTATTTCCGACACAAGGGGCGGCTGTTCTCGCACAGCGCCAAGGGCAAGCGGTCGTACCGTGGTTTACACTCGGCGTGAGAACTAGTCACAGACTAGAGAAGCAGCAATGTGGGAAGCAGACAAGACAGCGATGGGTCTCTCTCTTCTCGTGTTCTGCAGACTCGGAGGCACAGTTCCGAGGGCGCTCGGGCACTACCAGCAGCGGCTGGACGAGGCCTGACTGTGTAATGCAGGTTCTTCACTCGCTCTTATTTCCAGTATAAGGTGCAAGCGTTTGTGCGGGGTCCATCTTTGTATCTTTTGTGCTTCGTTGATAGAGAACATTCCAGGTTTACTGAACGGTGAAATGTGACGGACAGTACGTTTGTATACTTAATACGGGACCAGGAATGATGACACATTTTGTGAAGAGAAGCTCTTAATACGTTCCAGTATCTGTTGTGGGCAGTGATGATGCCAGGTTGCAGCATCACAGCTAGCTTGACTGATTTCAAGGAGAACGAACACTTAATAGTAGGGCTGTGACACCTAAACTACTAGCGAAAGAAACGTGTAACTCTTATTTCTATCGAAGGAAGGCAACAGCGTGGAAAAATAGTAGGGGCAAACGAAGAGTTGTTAATATGCAAAAAAGATAATACAGGCTGTTGTAATTTGCTGTTACGTAAAGATGAATAGGTTATAAAAACATAGGAAAAGAAGAGTACACCATCAAACTGGTCGAGCCACCGAGGACTAAAAAAATCATACGAAAGTAGATCAATTTTCGGGCAATATAATTACATTAGTGTATCAGCATACATCTAGGAATCTTGTGCTCCCGCGAATATAAGTCGTAAGATCAGTATTGCTTCGCGTGTTCCTACATTTCTATGGAATCCAAACTGGTCTTCCCCGAGGTTGGGTTCTACCAGTCTTCCATTGGTCTGTAAAGAATTCGTGTTAATATTTTGCAACCGTGACTTATTATGATAGGTAAAAAAATGGTTCAAATGGCTCTGATCACTACGGGACTTAACATCTCACGTCATCAGTCCCCTAGAACTTAGAACTACTTAAACCTAACTAACCTAAGGACATCACACACATCCATGCCTGAGGCAGGATTAGAACCTGCGACCGTAGCGGTTGCGCGGTTCCAGACTGAAGCGCCTAGAGCCACTCGGCCACTCGCGGCCGGCTATGATAGGTAATTTTACACCTTTCAGCAGCTGCTTTCTTTGGAACTGGAATTATTACATTCTTCTTGAAGCCTGAGGGTATTTCTCCTGTCTCATACATCTTGCACACAAGATGTAATGTCCCAAGGATATCACTAGATCTAACGGAATGCTGTTCCGGGGCCTTATTTCGATTTAGGTCTTTGAGTGCTCTCTCGAATTCTTCACGCAGTGTCATATCTCCCATCTCATCTTTATCTACGTCCTCTTCCTTTTCCATAATATTGCCCTCAGGTACATCGTCCTTAGGTAGACCCTCTATATACTCCTTCCACCCTTCTGCTTTCCCTTCTTTGCTTAGGGCTGGTTTTACATCTGAGCTCTTGATATTCGTACGGGTGGTTCTCTTTTCTCCGACGGTCCCTTTATTTTTCCTTTAGGCACCATCTATCTTACCCTTAACGATATGTGCTTCTACAGTCTTACATTTGTCCTCTAGCTATTGCTGTTTAGCCAGTTATCACTTCCTCTCGATCTCATTTTTGAGACGTTTGTATTCCTTTCCGCCTGCTTCATTTACTGCACTTTTGTATTTTCTCTTTTCATCAATTAAATTTAGTAACCCAAGGATTTCTACTAGCCCTCGTCTTTTCAAATACTTGGTCCTCAGCTGCCTTCACTATTTCATCTCTCAAAGCTACCCATTTTTCTTTTACTGTATTCATTTCCCCTGTTCTTGTCAGTCATTCCCTAATGCTCCCTCTGAAACTCTCTACAAAGTCCGGTTCTTTCAGTTTATCCAGGCTCCAGCATCTTAAATTCCTACCTTTCTGCAGTTTCTTCAGTTTTAGTCTACAGTTCATAACCAATAAACCAGCCTATGGAAATGTATTACAATTAAAACCTGGTTCATAAATCTCTGTCTTAGTATTATATAATCTATCTGAAGCCTTCCGGTGTCTCCAGGTCTCTTCCACTTATACAACCTTATTTCATGATTCTTAAACCAAGCGTTAGCTATATTATGTTTTGCTTTGTAAAAAATTCTACCAGGCGGCTTTCTCTTTCATTCCCTACTTCCTATCCTTATTCACCTACTACTTTTTCTTCTCTTCTTTTTGCTACTATCTAATTCCAATCTCCCATGACTATTAAATTTTCGTCTCCTTTAACTATCTCAATAATTTTTTTTCTCGCATCATCTGCGGAACTAGTTGGCACATAAAGTTGTACTGCTGTGCTGGGCGTGGGCTTCGCGTCTGTCCTGGCTACAATAAAGCGTTCACTGTTCCTATTTTTTTATTCATTATTTAGCCTACTCCTGCTTCACCCCTATTTGATTTTATATTTATAAGCCTGCATTCACCTGACCAGAAGTCCTTTTCCTCCTGCCACCGAACTTCACTAATTCCCACTATACCTAACTTATCCCATCCATTTCCCTTTTTAAATTTTCTAACCTAGCTACCCGATTCAGGGATCTGACATTCCACGCCCCGATCCGTAGAACGCCAGTTTTGTCAGTGATTCGATTCCGTTCAGTGGTGCAGGCACTGCGTAAGATTGAGTTCCATAGCAGCAGTTTGTGAGATAAGAAGGCAAGCTACTACGAAAAGAAGAAGTGTCCCTTGGAATTGTGTGTTAGATAACTTGTCGGCTGATGGTTGACTATAGTAAATATCAGTTCATGGAGCAGACTGCGGCAGAGCAGAAAAACTTCACCTAAGACGCCGCTGAAAAACAGAGAACCGATGGGAATTTGACAGCACTATGAAGATATTTCCCATGCCAGAAGTACATGGTACTCAGACACGGAAATTCCGACCGCAACATATTTTGAGTAAAGTGGTACCAAGAAGAAAGCGTACGCCACGCGTTCATAACCCAGCACTCCGCTGGCTGCAAAACGAACAATGAACGAACCATTAAGCGTAATACACACAAAAGAAGAGTAAGGGCAGGAGAACATTTTTTCACGTAAGTAGCGTTGACTAGGCAAGGAAGTGGAGGGTTAGCTGCACCCTGCCCTCCGCGACTTAGCCAGACACACGACTGCGCGACTGCTTGCTCGTCGATTCCGGAAGGTTCCGGGCTGCCAGTCCTCTGCTGTTAGCGAGGCTCGTCCCACCGTAGGCAGCAACTTGTAATTCCCACACAGCCAGTGTCTCTAGTGAAAGCCTGGCAAAACACCGTGCCGGACTTGTGCATACACGCAGTTCAGAAAACGTCCAGAAAGGATCCACCAACTCAAGTTCCGCGATTTCCGTTCAGGTACAACAGTGCGTTTTCCACCAAACAGATGCGTCCGGCACATCCTTTAGGATTAGATAGGTAACCTCTCTCTAAAAATGGTTCAAATGGCTCTGAGCACTGTGGGACTTAACATCTGAGGTCAACAGTCCCCTAGAACTTAGAACTACTTAAACCTAACTAACCTAAAGACATCACACACATCCATGCCCGAGGCAGGATTCGAATCTGTGACCGTAGCGGTCACGCGGTTCCAGACTGAAGCCCCTAGAACCGCTCGGCCACACCGGCCGGCTAACCTCTCTCTATCCTACATAAAATATGAAGAAGCAGGAGATCCGTTTTGCGACGTAATGAGTATCATGTTAGAAGATTCATTACTCACAAGTTCGTTGTCTACCTAATAGAAAATTGTATTGATCTGGTAAGTGAATCTTTCTCTTCTTGTATTTGGGCACACGTATCCCCTGTGCTTTGAAGAACTACAAGTCTTGTGTGAGAGTTTAAATTTTCGTTTTTACCTTTTGCTTCAATTTTTTTACCTAAAATTCACATTTTTTTAATGGAAGAGTACAACATCTCACATTCGGCTAAATAGCCTCGTCTGTGGTTAAGTATCAAAAACTGACAAGCAAACCAAAGAAAGACATGTATTGGTCATTAACAAATTGCACAATGGCAAAATTGTAAATCGACAGATTGAACTTATTGAAATGTGTTTCGTACGAAGCTTAAGTGTTATCCTTATATTTATTCACGTTGTACACATTTTTTGAGGTCGCCGACTTTATTACAAAATTTATAAAACAATTTTTCAGCTCGGTCACTTTTATTTAGCAGTATTTATTGGTATAAAGCGGCGTGCTGCCTTACAATTACTTATACATTAATTTTCACTAATCGATTTCCATGAAGTGTAATGAGGTCTTATTTGCTTGTTATGCCAGCGAGGTTATGTACGGAAATTTGCCGCCGTCAAGAAGTATTTATAATAAAATTAATTAGGAATTATAACGAATAAAAACTAAATAATCATTCTGTATAACATGGGCCATAGCATAAATATGGTTATACAAAAATAAATGATACACAGCAACTTAAATGCACACGAATTAATATATATTGAAGAAAAAACGCTTACAAAAGCATACACAACATGAAACAAACTCCAATAACACTATCTCATATCAACATAAGAACGAGGCAACTAACGTAGACCAGGTACATACCAGTTAGAGTACAAGTCTGAAAATTAGTGTTTTTATGATGACAATCAAAAATTTTCGAAACAATGTACGAAGGACATATAAGAATCTGAAGGTATTAATATATTCAGTCATCTTTTATTGAACATCTGCTGTGCGAGGCACGATCGATGGCGGGTCGTGCAGGTCGAGACACGGACAGGAGCTGCATTGTTGCCAGTTCCAAGCGAGAGTTGCGGTACGCGCATACACGTACTTTGAGTTCGATGAAAGGGGGTGTTCCAGTGAATTATGTCTCTCACTTGCTCGTGCAGAATTTGTCGCTTACTACCACTATCAGCCATGATAATTCGCAATAAATGAAATAAAAAAATCACTAAATAGCTACCCGCAATCACGTTCAATGCTCGCATTGGTTATGGCATGCGCAGCAAATCGTTCAGAACACTAATGAACGCCGATTGGCTGTAGCTCAATGAGTGAGATAGGTGTCCAGTACAAGCCTAAACTCGATCGCGATCGTTCGTGACTCCAACGTGACTCCAATCATGGAAGTAGTCATGAAAGTTATTATCATTAACAACCACAACAGAAATATGGTAACATTACAGTAAAATTTCCACACGCAAAAAAGCTTTTTAATGTAGAAGGAAGTAATAAATAACCAAATGAATACAAGTAGCAACTCACTGATCATTTAGCCACTGAAACAATAACATAGATACAGAACAGAGAGCGACAGTAAAACAGATTCCTAATCCAATAACCCTAACACCACCACTTGCACTTTTTTTTAAAAAAGAAAAAATGCGTACATACACAGATTATGATAAAAGCAGTATTAGTGATTTGCCCCCACTTTAATTCCCATCTTACACAAGTGCCTCCCTGCCCCACGATATAAAAAAACAAGTAAAACTGCTCAAATAATTGTGAATTGCATAAAGCCAAGAAAACACAAAAAAGACGTCAAAATAATCCACAGCGGTAGTTGTGAAGTAAGTTCATAGTTTGTACTATGTCATTCATAAATACAGCACAATCGCTCTCTAGCAGCCTGTTCCTTTATTAAGTAGGCCTAGTTTTAAGTAATGTTTTAATCTAGGTATCTGTGCGCACATTTCACTGTCAACAATTAAAAAAAAAATGCCTGTGCAATGTGCTCACAGGTTGCTTGAATAGAAGGTCCGAGACTATACAAGGTAACTTTACCCTGTCCTGATACCGAGAACGTGCATGGATTTTCTATGGCTCGAATGCTCGCACAAAACTTTCCGAATGTTCACTTTGCGCTTAGATTGTTCAAAGAACGACACGCGGAATTTTAGTTCTTCGAAACAAAATCACAGGTCACACATATAAAATCCGGGATTTGCCTAATCGTCATATAGGCCTGTATTTGAACGTTTTCTAGTACATCACTATCTCATAAATCTCACAGTTACTCAAAATGAAAAACATCTTTGAAGATCTCAGTGGCAACAAGTCTGACCATGACGGGAGGTGGTCCCCTCATTGCAGTCACACTCACAGCTTTAAGGTGCGCGAAATTTCTTCTGGTTGGGCAAGTTTCATCGTAGCCAATCAGCTTTCGATTTAGATCCATACCATCCCCTGTTGTCTGTCCTGCACCAATCACGTTTCGAAGTTATTTTAGATGAAATTATTACATAAGAAGTTCCAGAAAAACAAATAATAACAAAATAATATTTTCATCAGTTATCGGAAGGACTGAAGCAGGTACTATTATTACGAAGGCCCATAAAACTGGCTGCTTCACAATTCACAACTTCCCCTATGTATGTCACATGTCACACTCCGATTACCAGGCTTGTATAAACTGACTGGAGTGCAACTACAAATTTTCACTTGTCACTTACATGCCACACATTCCTTCGTTCACTTAAGCAATAACACAAGTGAATTTGCCATTATGTAACAGAAATCATGATGCCAGTTAAATGAAAATTATTACGCAAAATTAGATTGTATTACGAGCAAACTGTTTTTCCCTATTACGAAAACACTAAATACGTCAGACTTCTTCATTGACTTTTAACTAAACTAGTGAACTTGTCAGTAAGTTACTTAGTAACGAAATCTCTAAGTTCCGTGTTTAATGTAATTTTGTGTATCTCAAAAAGTAATCTAGATAATTAAGATGGTCATAAGTTATTAACATAACAAACAATCGTCTGAAGTTTTATCTGTTTTGGTGTATGACAAAGTGTAATTTAATTTATAATGATAACGTAATACACTGAAGCCCCAAAGAGCGAACGGCAACGCCTATATAAAACAAGTGCCTAGCGCAGTTGTTCGATCGGTTACTGCTACTCGGCGCACGAGCGATGGGACACAGCATCTCCGAGGTAGCGATGAAGTGGGGACTTTTCCGTACGACCATTTCACGAGTGTACCGTGAATATCAGAATCCGGTAAAACATCAACTTTCGACATCGCTGCGGCAGGAAAAAGATCCTTTGCGAACGGGACCAACGACTACTGAAGAGACTCGTTCAACGTGATAGAATTGCAACTCTTCCGCAAATGGCTGCAGATATCAATACTGGGCCATCAACAAGTGTCAGCGTGCGAAACATCATCGGAGCCGAGTGGGCTTTCGGAGCCGAAGGCCCACTCGAGTACCGTTGATGACTGCACGACACAAAGCCTTACGCCCCGCCTGGGCCCGTCAACACCAGCACTGGTCTGTTGATGACTGGAAACATGTTGCCTCGTCGGGTGAGTCTCGTTTCAGATTGTATCGAGCGGATGGCGTGTACGGGTATGGAGACAACCTTATGAATCCGGGGACTCTGAATATCACCAGGAGACTTTTCAAGCTGGTGGAGGCTCTGTAATGGTGTGGGGTGTGTGCAGTTGGAGTGATATGGGACCCCTGATACGTCTACATACGACTCTGACTGGTGACACGTACGGAAGCATCCTGTCTGATCACCTGCATCCATTCATGTCCATTGTACATGTCGGCGGACTTGGGAAATTCCAGCAGGACAATGCGACACTTCACACGTCCAGGATTGCTACAGGGTGCCTCCAGGAACATTTTTCTGAGTTTAAACACTTCTGCTGGCCACCAAACTCCCCAGACATCAACATTATTTAGCATATCTCGAATGTCTTGCAAAGTACTATTCAGAAGATATCTCCACCCCCTCGTATGCTTAAGGATTTATGGGCAGCCCTGTAGGATTCATGGTGTCAGTTTTCTCCAGCACTACTTCAGACGTTAGTCGAGTCCAAGCCACGTCGTGCTCGCGGGGCCCTACAAGAAATTAGGCAGGTGTACCAGTTTCTGTGGCTCTCCAGTATATTTCACCATTTGTAAAGTAGTGACACTGCAGGGTGGCCCATGCGAGCAACATCTGTCATATGACTCATTGCAATCATGGAGCTAACTATCGTCTAATTCTATGTGGGCAGTATACTCGTACGTTGCTACGTCACGCAGTGTCGTTCTGCTTCTATTGACTACCGTCGTCTTATACATTACGAAGCTTTTGTTGCCTATTCATACTGACTATACAACGTGCAAACGTTATCCACCATTTTCCATTGCGATCAATAAATACAAACTATGGGCGCATAGAGAGACTGTATGGGATTGGTGTCAGAGAGGACGCCATCAAGCCAGCTAAAGGACATGAGCATAGAAAGCGTGGACGTCTGTTGCTGCGTGTTCCGACTCTAGTACGGTTGCCCCAAAGTTCCGAGAATATTTCGTAAGGTGAATGCACGTGCCTTCTGGCATTCGGAAATGAGACGACATGGCCCGCTGCCACTGTTGGCAGTCACTGCCCGAGACGGCTGCAGCGCCTGCCAAATGAAATGGGTCGCCAAGCTGAACGGAATTTCTGGTCTGGGCATTAGGCCTGCACAATTTGACACGGCTGGTCTTAGCGCACGAAGCCTTCGAAAAGAGAAAATCAACAAAGAAGCAATGCAATATTGCGACCATTTCCTTATATTAGTCACGCTGTTACATAGTAATGATCACCACTGATTCAACAGCAGCCAGTCTCTTGGTTCGAGCTTCCTAAAAATCGTTTGCAGGTTACTGTTAGAGAGCAGCTGGTATTATATAGATTCCGGCGTAAACAGGTTTACATGATTTATTGTTGTTCAATAATTGTCTGACAGCTGAAGCTCTTTGTATCAACTGGAATAAGTATCCCATTATAAATCCGCAGTACTTAACCCGTGTCGATATTTATAGTAGAATAACGCGGAAAAACAGAACTTGGAGAAAGCACCATCGACAACGGCAAATCACTGGTAAAGCGTTTACTGTAGATCTTGCTCCCCAAGCCATTGGTCGATGAATGGGGAAAGGTATCCGGTATTCTTTGTACTACAGGGTGATTGTAGTTAAACTTTCAGTACCTGAGAGGTCCCCATTGAGAACGAGTGATTGTTGGGCAATGAAACGTTTCTGAAACATTTGTAAGGACACACGGAACAGAAATCACGAATGAAGCATTGGAAGAAACACATTGTAATTCCCATATGAAGAGTAACGTCTGTCAATTGCGTACCATGTTTACGTTCCAGGTTACAAACGTTGTCCAATATGATGATCATCTGCAACCCTACAGCCTTGGATCACACTAAAGGTGGTTCTCTGCTGCCTGAAACATCTCAGGCGGGATGCTGGCTACCTCCCTCGCAACGCTCATCTTCAACCTCCAATGTGTATAGGGCCCCGACGATAAACTCTGTTCTTCAGGTAACCCCACAGCCAGATAACATATGGGTAAAAATCTGGCGATCTTGGTAGCCACCCAGTTTGAAACGATCGGCCAGTGATACGGTTTTCTCCAAACGTGTTACGGAGTAATCGAGTGACCTCTCTCCCGTAGAGAGGCTCTGAACACTACTGGACTTAACAGCTATGGTCATCAGTCCCCTAGAACTTAGAACTACTGAAACCTAATTAACCTAAGGACAGCACACAACACCCAGTCATCACGAGGCAGAGAAAATCCCTGACCCCGCCGGGAATCGAACCCGGGAACCTGGGCGTGGGAAGCGAGAACGCTACCGCACGACCACGAGCTGCGGACCTCTCCCGTAGAATAGGGGTCACACGTTGGCTAACCAGACCACAGTAACGTGTGGCTTTCACACTGCATGCCCTTGGTCCTTGGTGTCCGGGTTGCTCAAAGAAAAGTGAACCAATCATGAACTATACTGCGAAGCTACACCACACAGTGCCGCGTTCACTATGTTGAGGAACGTCAGGAACATTCGTTGGCGGCGACGATCCCCAAATGCGACAATTGCCTGTTTTCGCTGCCCCAGTGAGCGTAAAGTGTGCTTCATCACTCCACAAAATGTTCCAAGGCCACATGTCATCAACTTCAACCCTTACAAGAAACTTGAGAACGAATGCCACTCGAATATCTGAGTCCGCAGCTCGTGGTTGTGCAGTAGCGTTCTCGCTTCCCACGCCCGGGTTCCCGGGTTCGATTCCCGGCGGGGTAAGGGATTTTCTCTGCCTCGTGGTGACTGGGTGTTGTGTGCTGTCCTTAGGTTAGTTAGGTTTAAGTAGTTCCAAGTTCTAGGGGACTCATGACCATAGATGTTAAGTCCCATAGTGCTCAGAGCCATTTGAACCATTTTTGAATATCTGCGTCACCCGTCAATGGTTGGTGTGGAGTTTGTACGGATACCATTTCATAATTGTTCGCAGCACTTTTCGAACGGTGGTCAACTGTCGTGACACAGATCGTCACTGATTGAAGATCGCACATAGCGTCAAGTATTCTCAGCCATGACAACAGTAACTTCCTTAACAATTTCTAGCGCTGTTTGTCGTCGGCCTCCCCCAGGAGCAAGTCCAAAATCGCCGTTAAATTCGGGCTTCCAAATTCTGATCTTTAACCACTGTGCAGAAAGAGGACGTCACCGTATTCCATCAATGTGTCGATACTCACAAAGAGCAGCAGCGCCATTGCTGTTGTTTTGATGAAACAGCTTTACGAGTAAAGCCCTGCTCACCTTGTCGAGACCCATGTCGACTGTCTGCTACTGTAATGCACACTAGAGTTGGCGCTCTACCAAAGCTACTGTTCGGCAGTTTTGGTACAGTACATAAATGACGTATTAAATGGTAGAACTAACGGTAATATTGGTAGCATGTGAGAGAGGGAGTATTTTTTGTGTGATTTTTTGTTTTGCACGTAATTAGAACCGCACATCTTTCAATGTTATACCATTGTATATTTTATATCCGTGCAAGACATAAATCGCATTTAATAAGTGAAAAAATTAGTTGCTCGCGTAACTTCTGCTCCTTTATGTGACCAAAACAATTACTTCTTATGCAAGTACAATTTACATGCACAAACACTTGTATGTAAGTATTGTTGTTATTTCGTACTCAGCGGAACGTTCTTTATCATGATCAAAGTCAAGAGTTTCCTGTCACTTCTGGCAATTGAGGAAGTTGTTTGGCAATTACTGAAAGCACGACATATTACTGGAATTGATGCGGCTTACAAACCAGAATATTTCATTAAATAACAGAAATATGTTTTATGTAAGCTCGATGAACTATTGAAGCAGTGTTTAATATGTTTTTTTGTTTTTTTTGTTTTTATTTTCCTTTTTTTGTGGAAATTGCATTTTCTACCGCTATATGATGAATCTAAATCGGCTTTTTGTTTATCTTTACTGCAACATTCGTCTGTTTCACGTTACAAATCAACAGTTTTCGAATAAAACCTGAATTGAACAATGACAACTTCATCTTGTTGCTATAAATTGCTGTTTATATTTAAGTAACTGTCAGGAGGATAACTATGTAATAGCTTCTAGACGGTTCACTATTTCCGGTTCCTAGAGGAATCTAGTGTCAACGGCCTTGCCGCAGTGGTAACGCCGGTTCCCGTCAGACCACCGAAGTTTAGCGCTGTCGGGCTGGGCTAGCACTTGCATGGGTGACCATCCGGTCTGCCGAGCGCTGGTGGCAAGCGGGGTGCACTCAGCCCTTGTGAGGCAAACTGAGGAGCTACTTGAGAAGTTGCGGCTCCGGTCGCGGAAACTGACATACGGCCGGGAGAGCGGTGTGCTGACCACTTGCCCCTCCATATCCGCATCCAGTGACGCCTACGGCTGAGGATGACACGGTGGCCGGTCGGTACCGTTGGGCCTTCATGCCCTGTTCGGGAGGAGTTTATTGGAATCTTGTAAGACACTGTTCCTATACACAAATAAAGCCGTCGAAATGAGAAAACGCCTGATAGGTGGTTATGGTCATAACTGAACAAAGCTACTAGGAAAACCACCGTAGTCTACACTTACTTGCGGTAGTCTACGTTAGTCTACCATAGATTTATAACTCTAGTTCAAAATGTTCAAATGTGTGTGAAGTCCTATGGGACCAAATTGCTGAGGTCGTCGCTCCCTAGTCTTACACACTACTTAAACTAACTTATGCTAAGAACAACACATACACCCATGCCCGGTGCAATGCGGCACTAGTGCAGTCGGGTTGGAGCTGTGAGGTCTGCGTCGACATGGCTCGCCCGACCATTGCCGCCACGCATCACTTGAGCCGGGCCACGGTCTTGGTGGACCGTCGGTCGGTCGTCGTACCGGACGTCCCGTTTTGACTCGCCGATCGTTCATGGGTCGGCTGTGTGTGTGTGTGTGTGTGTGTGTGTGTGTGTGTGTGCGTGCACGTGTGTGTGTGTGTGTGCGTGCGCGCGCGCGTGCATCGACTCCCGATTTCTCTTCGTGCGTGCTTAGTTACTGCTGGGTATCGTTCAGGTCTTCGTGCAAGTGTTTGTCAGGTTGTGTGTGTAGTTGGCGTTACTTCCACTGACGACTATTTTAGATGTTGTCGGCACACTGAGGGCAGTCGGTCGGTTGGTGCGGACCAGGGAGGATATCTCCTTGCGGCGCAGTCGGCTGGGTCCGCTGCATGTCCCTCCGCAGTGTCGGAGCGTGTGTGGATCTGTCCCATCGCTACGAGTTCCGTGCCTCACCGACTCAGGACGCCAAAGTTGAGTGGTGTCTTAAGTACCCAAGCCACGTCCGTTCATGTTGTGTCGTTCGTTTCGGTGGTTCGCTGTTGGGGAGCTTTTCCTGTGAGCAACACCGAGTGTTTATAGTGGTGAAATCGAGCCACCGTGCGGTGGAATTAACTATATTGGTTAACTGCTATTCAAGTGCACCAGCAGAATTTTCTGCCTTGCGGCCGTTACTGCTCTGGTTATCTGCCCTGGCCACTGACGTAAATTCAGGCAGTGTTCTTTTGTGTGGATTTAACTATATTACCTTATTTCAAATTCAAATGTACTAGCGGAATTTTTGCCTTGGGGCCGTTAGTGTTCCGGTTACCTGCCCTGCCATCTAACATAATTTTGGGCAGTGTCCTTTCTTCACCTGTTGTAGTTGTCCAACACGGTGTGTAGTTTTGACAGCTTAATACATATTTCATTGCGCGTAATCACGTCCGTGACAAGAATGAAATTTTCACTCTACAGCGGAGTGTGCGCTGATGTGAAACTTCCTGGCAGATTAAAACTGTGTACCGGACCGGGACTCGAACTCGGGACCTTTGCCCTAGTTCTGCAAGGTTCGCAGGAGAGCTTCTGTTAAATTTGGAAGGTAGGAGACGAGGTACTGACAGAAGTAAAGCTGTGAGGACGGGGCGTGAGTCGTGCTTGGGTAGCTCAGTCGATGCCGGCACGGTAGCTCAGCGTGTTCGGTCAGAGGGTTAGCGGCCCTCTGTAATAAAAAAAACTGAGCTAATCGATCAACAACGAACTTCAATGGATGTTTTACGACGTCCGCCCCGAGCAGATGCAACGAACAAAAGCGAACAAAATGAGATTAAAAAAAAAAAAAGAAAAGGTCGGTAGAGCACTTGCCCGCGAAAGGCAAAGGTCCCGAGTTCGAGTCCCGGTCCGGCACACAGTTTTAATCTGCCAGGAAGTTTCAGGTCCGTGACAGTTTGGTCATTGAGTTCATGTACTGATTGGTGGCTAGCAAGTCGTTTGATCGGTCGGTCCGTGACTGTCTCTTGGTTGGGTTACCGACGGATCAAGTGTAGTTGGGCCCACCACCTGTCTCACGTTTATGTTGAGAGGGCACCCCCCCCCCCCCCTTACACCCCTGGAGGCGTCTGAGTGCCGTTGCCTACATGTCACTTCATGGGTGTTTCGTGGTCTGTTGGTTATTCACTATAGCCAATGCTTTAAAAGAAAAAAAAATATGTTTTATGTAAAGCAATGGCCTTCGGCCCTTATAAGTAAGTTTGAATTCTGGCAAGTGGATATTTTGCTGAAAGTCACTGTTGTTGTGCTATCTTTTCATTTAGTGAGCTTCCGGCCACTTTTAAAACTTAAAGGTTCAGGTTTTTTTGAATTTTTGGAAAATCAACTGTGGGCCTTCAGCCGCTTAAAGCCTTATTCTCAAAATTGCCCCTTAAGCGAAAACATTGCGGCGGTCTGCCTTAAAAATTATGGTAACATATTTTAAAATTTTGGAATTTGATTGTGGACTTCAGCCTCTCTTCCCTCTAATTCCTAGTACCAAGCCCATATTCTCCCGCAACGTTTCCTTCTACTCTTTCTCCTACAGCCACATTCCAATCCTCTATGACTATTAGATTTGTATCTCCCTTTACATACTGAATTACTCGTTCCATATCCTCGTATATTTTCCTTGTTTCTTCATCTTCAGTCGTCGACATGTATACCCGAACTATCGTTGTCAGTATTGGTTTGCTGCCGATTCTGGTGACAAGAGCCCTTTCACCGAACTGTTCACAGTAACACAATCTCTGCCCTACCTTCATATTCATAGCGACTCCTACTCCCGTTATACCATTTTCTGCCGCTGCTGATATTACCCTATACTTATGTGACCAGTACCTTCGCCTAACTCCTAGTCACGGCAGTAACACAACTAACAAAGCAGATCCTGCAGCGCACAGTCTGAACATCAGTTCTACAAAATTGGGTACTCTTAAGGTACGTTGTCCAAGACGCGACGCACGCTAGCGACTGCGACGGGTCGCTACGTGACGTCAGAAGTTGCCTGCTGGCGCATGCGCAGTTCGAGTTTGGGATGCGACGCGCGGCTGTTGCGACAGCTGCCGCAGGACTGCACCAGTGAGCAGTGTTGCGACGGGAGTCGCACGACACAAAGACGTACGGCTGCCAGAAAGATGTCGAGCCAGTCAAGGAAAACTGAAATGAGCCACTCACAGGATGTGATGCTCTGTGAGCTGGTCTCGCAACATCCTTGCCTTTACGATTTTGAAGAACCCTAAATATAGAGACACTATGTTTAGAGACAGAATTTGGGAAGAAATTGGTGCACAGTTGAAACTGGCAGGTGAGTGAAATATATAATATTTTCCCATTAATGCAAATTTTTCAGGCCTGTTATGAAAATCAGTATAATCCATGCAGATGTAGAATTAGAATGATGAAAATGACCTTGAAGGTCAATTTTCGCATTACTCTTTTTTGTGACGATAAAATTTGAAAACGTCAAGTACATTATAAAATGAACAATCTAAAGTACAACGAGAAAGTTACATTTTACAATACCTTCACTTTGAAAGTAAACGGTAGATTGGTGTCTTGATGATACCTTCTAGTTGTGAAAAACCACCACCAGATTGTTGTACAGCTTTCTGTAATCAATAGATGCTCGTTTTTGAGGAAGGCGTTTCTCAACAGATTGCGCAAACAGTACGCTGCAATAAGTAATTTGTCACATTAGCCTCAATTCATTGGTAGAAGATGGTGCTCAAAAAACTTGTGCCAAAAGTGCACTACTGTTTTACAAGGCACTTCTGGTCTGACACAGTTCACAATTGAAATTCGTCTTTTGTAAATCCTGGAGTCATCTTTTGAGTGCAGCTTGGCAAGATTAAATGTTCATGTCATCCATAACGATGTATGCTGTCAGAATATATGAATATGGAAGTTCATTTGGATGGGAATAAAGACTCAGTCGGCTATGAAAGTTGCCTTAGCTTGTTCCAAAATTTTCTGCATGGGAGAAACTGACAAGTATAATTTGAGGAAATTTTGTGAACAAGCACGGACATTATTTCTTCCACATTTCTGCCAGTGTATACTGTAGACGTTCAGAATGAAAATTCTAGAGATGTTTAAGGTGTAACCCTATCTTGTTGTCAGGAACTTGAAACAATGCAATGACGCAAGTGTGCGCTTATTGTTAATAAACTTATCTTTCATTGGAATTTTAGGTGAAATGTGCAAAAACAGATGGAGGAATATTCGGGACTCGTATCAGAGAAATAAACGAGAAAGAAAGCTTGGAACAGGTTCAGATGCCTCAGCAAAACCACGAAAATGGGTTCTGCTTGATCACTTGGGTTTAAGAAACCTACATTTCGTGGCATTTTAAATGAAATTGTCAAGAGCATATGGAGAAATATTAGTAAGTCATACCGGAGAAATATGACATAAAATGGTTTCATTAGGTCCAAATGTGTCAGCGAAACAAAGCAAATGCATTCTCTATCGTGTGATGACCACACGATTCTCGTTGCGCGTCGATAGAACTGGCGGCTAGTCGCGACGCTCCCGGAGATATATGAGTCCAAATCTCGGTAACGGAGTTCGATATCACTCTGATCTCAACTTTAAAAATAATTTCAATATGCTAACTTCTTTTCATCGGCAACGATGTATGACCTAGCGTAAACCATACGTAAAGTAGCCAGCGACCACATTTTTCACTGTACACAATTCAAATTTTATGCAGTAGGTTACTTGTAAATTAAGTATCGGGATAACTGTGACGAATATCGGAAAAATAGACACCTCATTATCAAGCTGTGATGTGAAACTGTAAGATACGCAAACATCAATTTTTTGTGCCTTTTACTTTCCTCACAATTGATAGAGAAGTAATATACAGCGAAAAAAAACACGCAAAACCGGAAGAGATACTTTTCAATTTTTTAAAGTAAAAGCAGAATCTGTATCGAAAAACTAACTCTGGGAGCCGATGTAACTTTGTTGCATTAACATACAGTATTTTTTACAGCAAGAAAATCGGAATTCTTATTTTTCTTATGTATTTGAATCCGCCGCCGCCGGCCGCAGCTTGGGAAACGGCAACGACTCCAGTCGTCTTGCGGCCGTGCCGCCGTCTGCCAGGGTGGGAAAAGAGGAGGGGGCAGCGTCGCAGTCGCAGCCAACTGTCGCGTCTTGCACAACGTAACTTTAGGGTTGATAATTTTTTGTCTGCGCTAGGTCAAGTAGCGAAAGTTGAATTAGAACTGTGCAATAGCTGAGCGATTGGTACGTGGAAGGGAGCAGTATGCCCTTGGAATCTAACGTGAAGAAAGGTTGTGAAATTTTAAGAGCGGCCGTCGCATGCTGTATATCTCCGCTACTGAAGCATATCGTTTTATTGTTTACTGGGCGTCTCCGTAACTTACTTCTACCGATTATAGGCATCACGTATTTACCGTGACGAAACATGAAGCAATGTATCAAATAATTTGTGTGCCATAATATATTATTATTTGTGACCATTGTACTCGACAAAGGCCACTGTATGAAGACCTCACTTTACTGGTGGCACGATACTTTGGGAAGAAAGTTAAGCGTGCAGCGCATTCTACATCTACATGATTGCTTTGCAATTCACACCTAAGAGTTTGTCAGAGGATTCGCAGAACCAGTTTCGGACTATTTTTTTTGACCGTTCCAAACTAGACTACCGCTTGGAAAAAAACTGAAGGAGGTAAGCCGATATATTCTGCGGTATCAATTGTTGTGTGCTCCCCATGTTTCTTACACTAGCGCATTCAGGGCATTCTGAATTAAACAATATTTCTTTTATAAATGTGCCCTTTGAGAACGAGTTCATTGTACAGTATCACTATAACAATCACATTCAATAACTGCTTTACACGTTTCTTCTAGGTAACCAGTGTTCCACAGTCACTAAATGAAAGATTTGGTGTAGTTACATTCTGAAATTATTTCAAGATACAATTGAGTAATGAGAAGCGATCCTGAAGTGTTTACTTTGCCGACAAAGGACCCAAGTTTGAACGTAATTATTTTATTTTATTTTTTAAAAATAATCGTAGATTTATAAACACCATCAAGAATCTTTTGAAAGAAATTTCCACCGTTTGACTGTTAATTGTTCTTCTTCTTTTCTTTTTTTTTCTTTTTTGCACAGGGACTATTTCGGATTTGTAGCTAGTCTCAAGTGCATGCTGAAATGTTAAAATATGTCTAACGTGTCTCTGACACGTCATCGTCGAAAACAACATAACAAAGCATATTTCTAGTCTTATAGACCAGTCAGACATATTTTAACTAGGGCTGTGTTTGAACATGACTCGAACTGTTCGAACAGTTTACGTTGTAATACGGGAAATATCGGTTCCTGTTCATTCTCTTGATCGGTATGCGATCTAGTGACTTTGGTACTATCACAGCGACCTGTCGTAGCGTTTTAATGCGCAATGAACTTTAACAATAAAGAGAACTGTTGTACACGGACTGAAATATCTTCTAGGATGCAGGTCATACGTAACAATGACAACTAATAAATAAATACAAGATTGCAAATATGATTCTTTGTAATTATAGAGCTTTCGATTGCCCAACTATCTAGTGAAGTCTGATGGTACTATGTCCAAGATTGATCATTCTGCTGTAATTTATTATCGCGATAAAAATTAGTCTCTTTATTACGATAGGTATCGTTTGTTCGGCATTTAATTCTTGATTAGTTGTTTGGATTGTTTTATCTGAATGTTTTAAATCTGATTAAAATTTGGTAAGATTTTTATCTATTATTCTAATATGTGAACAGCGACTGAATTGCTCATTTGCAACCTACATGGTAAATCATTACCGCCTCTCACACTCAAGTAAAATATTTTACTGGTTTCAGTCAAGCAGTATATTTTGACGGACAACATTTTAATCTTCGCCAGTTGCCTTTACTTAAAAATCGACGTAGATGTTTATATGTCTACACATGTTATATGAGAACTCGTAGCCGCTCGGTCTTTGGCGCCTTGCCATGATTCGCGCGACTCTTCCCCGTCGTAGGTTCGAGTTCTCCCTCGGCCATGGGTGTATGTGTTGTCCTTAGCGTAAGTTACTTTAAGTTAAATTAAGTAGTGTGTAAGCCTAGGGACCGATGACCATAGGAACTTATCACCACAAATTTGGAAGAACTCGTATTGTAAACATAACAGGAGTTTGTGCAGTGGTGGATTTAATGCCGTTTCTTCCCTGTTTCTTGGAATTGTCAGATTTATGCAGAGCCGCAGCTTTATCACAAGCTGCGGCATAGTCGCGAATATAAACAGTGATTCAGGTACTGTCAAATGTTTTTTATTCCAGTCTTTGATCACAATATCGTCGAAGGACTTAATAATGTGATCAAAGACTGGAATAAGAAACATTTGATCCCAGCTTAATGTTGCGGCTAGTTTGTAGTTTCTTTCATACCTCTTGCATTCACACCGCTTGTGCCTAATGTTACGTGATTGTTCGAAGAAGCTCGATAGTGTATAAAACACAGCAGTGTACTGGGAAATCTCGAACCCGGTCGAACGCGAGTATCGTTTACACAGCTAATTTCAACATGCTCTTGAGAATGGCTACAAAGCCGATATCATGATTGTTTAAACTAAATTAACAATTAAGTCAATTGGCGGGGATTTCTTTAAAAAAAACCTGTGTAAGTGTGGTCCTGCACGAAGAAAAGGTCATCGTCAAGAACTTCCCTACAAATGAGTGTTAGCAGATAGCAAGGTACACAGTACGGCGCAGGAATGGTGGGAGTGGAAAGTGGTTGCGAGTTATGTGGCTAAATCGTCTGGAAGTGTTAAACTCACTAAGAACAGAACTCCATAAATCAGAGGGCATCAGTAAAACAAGGTGGAAGAAGTGACAAGAAACATAAATTAACGTGGATCTAGCTGCGGACACAATATCCAAAAGTAAACCAACTGGAGCCGACGATCAACGTCCCAAAGATAATACAAAAAGAGCTTATGAACAAGAGAAGTAGTAAATAGGTGATTAAGGCACACGCCGCAAGCCAAGGCTTATCCTGCATCTGCTGTATACGTCCTCATCCCCCCACCCTCACGCTGGCTGCAAGTTGTAACCGCTCTCATGTCCCACACCAGACCGGTCTCCATTGTCATTCCTGTCCTCTCATCGCTTCGGCTATGTTGCTGTTTCGCACCCCTTCTGCTGCAGCCGGCACGCATAACCAGCGCTGTTTGACACCAATATGCAGAGGTTTCCTCAAAGAAAAAAGCGGGGGTAATCGCTCAAAGCGAATTTTATTGCCTATGTGGGACTTTGGAGCATTTATCAATCAATATCCATCACAACATGTCACGCAGAGACAGCTGTGTGAGAAGGTGTATTGAAGCTGTGCTCCCACGAAATCATGAAATCACCGTTCGAAAAATGGTTGTCTCTCTTCCAAACGCTGATAGCATATGGCTGCAGATTCAGAGTTAATGCTGATATTAATAGTGCGCAAATAAGAAATTCGCTATTGTGTCAAATTTTCAGCTATAAGATATGGTTCACATCACTTTCTTAGTTAGTGGTGTACGCTAGCAGTTTTTATTTGTAGGTAGTATCTGACACAGCTGGATTCGAAAAGCAGGAGTATCGAAAACACCCAAAAGGAGAGGAGAAGATGGAGGGTTGCGAGGCTAGCTGACGTTGTTTCGGTGATTACAAGATCAAGTCCATTTTACAAAGAACTTGGCAGTAGGGCCCCCTCTGGCCTGGGCGCATGCACAGATTGGGTAGGGAAGGGTGTCATAGAGACGTTGTAGCCTCTCCTAAGGCAAGCTGGTCCACAATTAGTCCTTGATATCTGGATACTGACTCTGTGACGGCGCTGACGTCTGTGCTAGTCCCAAATATGTTCTATCAGGCGCAGATCTGGGTATAATGCTCGCCACGACAGTACCTCACCGTCATACAGATAGATCATAGAGACAAGTGACGACGATTGTCTTCAACTTCTTTTGTTTCTTCTTCGCTTCATGTATCAGGCAAATTGCCTTTTGCGATATTCTTTCTCTTGTATGGTCTTTCTGCATTTTTTCTTCCAGTACAGTTATCATTGAAAACCTTTACCGGAAGTATTTCTCCATTCGCATGGTCTGCCTGTTCCGTCCATTTTCTCCTATTTTTCTTTATTTTTCCGTTTAAGTTATATATAGCACCAACATCCCCCACTGAAATTAAGGGAATTATAAATATACCGAAAAATAAGAGTTCATGTGGTGTTGATGGAGTCTCTAACAGAATTTTGAAGTGTTGTTCTAATTTAATAAGTGGAGTCGTCAGTGATATATGTAATGCTTAGCTGGCACAGGGAATTTTTCCAGACAGATTGAAATACGCTATTGTCAAACCTCTTCACAAGGAAGGGGACAAGAGTGACTTAAATAATTATAGACCAACCTCACTGCTGACTTCATTTTCTAAAATATTCGAAAAAGTTATGTATTCAAGAATAGTCTCACATTTAAGTGTAAATAATTTAATCAGCATGTCAGAGTTCAGATTCCGAAAGGGGTACTCGACTGAGAATGCTATCTACACATTTACCCATCAAATAGTACAAGCCCTAAATAACAAATTATCGCCAGTTGGTATTTTTTGTGACCTTTCCAAGGCATTTGACTGTGTGGATCATATCACACTTTTAGAAAAACTTAGGTTTTATGGAATTGAAGGATATGCATACAGCTGGTTTGAATCATACTTAACGAACAGAAAGCAAAAAATTGTGCTGAATAACACAAATAATGTTGCAGGGTGGTAAATTCCAGTGAATGGGGAGTTATCACAAAGGGAGTCCCACAGGGTTCAATTTTGGGTCCTCTGTTGTTCCTTATTCATGCGAATGACCTCTCACTTAAAGTTCAGCAAGCAGAACTAGTACTTTTTGCAGATGACACGAGTGTTATAATAAATCCCATTCCAGAAAAAGCAGCTGAAGATATTGTTAAGGATGTCTTTTCAAAGAGTTATTAAGCGGTTCTCAGAAAATGGACTCTCCCTTAATTTTGAAAAAAACTCACTATATCCAGTTCTGTACAACGAATAGTCATACTGACAAGCGATGTATCATATGACCAGGGCTCAGTTAACATGGTAGATTTCTCCAAATTTTTGGGTGTTCACATTGATGGCAACTTGAACTGGAAGAAGCATATTACTGAGCATCTTAAACAATTAAGTTCAGCTTCTTTCGCTTTTCGTATAATCGCTGTTCTTGGTAATAAACATATCAGCCTCCTAACGTACTTTGCATATTTCCACTTAATAATGTCTTATGGAATAGTGTTCTGGGGTAATTCACCACATAGACAAAAAATATTGATTGAAAAAAAGAGAGCAGTGAGACTAATTAGTGGTGTTCACGCAAGGACGTCATGTAGGCTCCTATTCAAGGAGTTAGGTATTTTAACTGCACCATCAGAGTACATATATTCGCTAATGAAATTCGTTATAAATAATTCATCTCAATTCGCCAAGAACAGTGATGTTCATATGTATAACACTACAGGGAAAAATGACCTTTCCTATCCGTTATTGAAGCTGTCAGTTGCTCAGAAAGGAGTACATTATTCAGCAATAAAAATCTTTGATCATTTGCCCATCAACATAAAGTGTCTGGCAGGTAGCAGATCAAGTTTTAAATCTAGCTTAAAATCATTTCTTTTGGACAACTCCTTCTATTCCATGGACGAGTTTCTGTTTGAGAACTGGTAAAATAATAATAATATTAATAATAATTTGTACCTCTAAATGTAGTTGCATGTGTAGGACTAAAAATTTCAGTAATATTAATATTAGAACTATTCAAATGTGTATATATACCTTGTAATCTTACTTGCTCCACATCATATCGATAAAATAATCGTGAAAATGATCTACGGAACATGACATAACTAAACTAAACTATATTCAGTTTTGTCTGCATGAAAATAGGACATAGAGCTCTTTGATTATACAGAACTTTAATAAAGCATTAAACATTATTTTAAAGAATTAACTTATCGTGATAAGGAAACATCCAACTTCAATGTACTTTGGGTAGTAGCCATATCTTGCAGTTCTAGGAAAATAAATATAAATCTTAAACATAGAACCCATCATCATATTCCAAACAGTCACACAGGAGGAGCACGTGCTGCAGGTGTATCCACCAACAGTCTCTTGTATAATTCTGAATCGTTCTGTTCAGTTTGCCGAGAAGTTTCCCCACATCTTCAATTCTGTCAGTTGACAATGGATGAAATGGCTGGATTTCATGTAGGCTTAATCCCATGAGTTTCCTTGAGCTCCATCCTCTCATCTGTACTGATTGAAACATCTTAGTCTCAATTTCAAATCTGTGGTATTTACAGGTTTTACTTGAACTTCACGTTCATCATCTTAGGTGTAGTCAATATGTATTCGTTTCATTTCACAGGTTTTTCTCTAACATCTTGAAACACTTTGCAAATTACTTAACATCATACACTTCCCAGTCGGTGCCTAACAACCTAAAATTACCCAGTGTTCTAAACGCATTAGCATATTCTTCTTTGGAAATAATTGTAGGCATCTTCCTCAGATTTATTTTCAATGGTACCGAATACTCGGTCTGCCGGCAAATAGCTATGACCTCTCACTGGGTATGTAGTTATAATTTCTTCAGTGCCTGTTGTTCTCAACAGAAAATGAATAAGAATGTGTTGTACTTGGTTATTTTCGTTATGAGCAGCACATCCATCACTAAATAATCCAATTTTCTTCTTATTCTCCAAATCTAAAGAAGGAAAATGATGTAATACGTCACTGGATGCCTTTGTTGCGCCTCAGTCAGCCTAATGTTCAGTCTCTACATAAAATACTGATGGTATTTCATCAGGGTTAGCAATGCAGGAATTATATAGACTTACTTGTCTCCTATAATATGCCTTTTGAATAGAGATATTGGGAAGAATCTGTACTTGTTGTAAATCAAAATTTAATGTGATTGTATCTGGTGATTGATTTTTCTTCATAAAATGCATTAGCAAGGAATTTGTGCGCTCCTTTTGCCACCATGTACTTTGATTTTTCTGGATTGTCACTCTTTTTGATAACTAAGGATAATTTTGTGCAGTAGCTACAACTATCTCACTTAGGTCTTCTAAAACCAAGATTGAATGTTGATATAAAAATTTGATGGAACATTGCGAAGCTGATTTTTCAGCGCAGCGCAACAACTGCATTTCTATTACAAATTCTGTACAGTTTGTTTATATAAGTGAACAATCTAAGTATATCCTGTTTGATTTTTTCCTGCAGTAATGGCTGTCATGGCCATTAAGGTTCTTAAAAAAGTGATGTTTACTGTTCTTTTTCTCTACAGACTTGCTAGATCTGCTGTCGTCTCTTCGCTTCTCTATTACATATTCACCACATTTAACGTTATGTGCTATATTTCTTAGCCTTGTTATTTTTACCAAAAGCACAGACATAAGAAATTCCTTGTAGATATTCACTGGCTTCGTAGTTTTGTTGGTAAGACAAATTTCAGAGTGTATGTATGTGGTTTTTTACTGTCTGTCGAAGTCGTCTTCCATTAAACAATCAATGATAAGTTTGGAAGCAATAAAATTAGTTTCAAAAATGTAATCGTGAATTCATACTAACTTATCCCTTACAAAGGAACAATCTGAAAGTATGAACCTTTTCCACTGAAAACATTTGTTTTGAAGCGTATAAGGAATGAATAGGTTATGTCCAAAACCTTTCCGGAATGTCTTTATTTTGTCTGCCCCTTTTGCTGCTAAATCTGGGATTCTCTTTCTAGTACTTCTGCTGCGTTCTGATATAGCTGTAACTGCCTGTTCACAAGAGTCCATATTAATAATGTTCGCATGAATAATAACCATGTACTTTCAACTTCACTCGTTTCAGCTACAGCTGATATTGCAATGCATGGAGCGAATAACATTCTATGATTGTAGAGTTCTGCTTGAATGAAGGCGGCAGAGTGTTGTTATGAATACAGCAGTGGACAAAGTTGCTTTCTTAATGGTATACTTTCTGATGCCAATGTCACTGTGACAATTTTTTTAATGTTTAACGAAGTATTGGGCCTACAGGATGGCCGTCATACGGCGAAAACAGTGCTTAACCCCCTTTTTTGTGGACAAAGTCTCTTTTGAATGTGAACTCCTCAATTACACTCGCACACAAAGACAAACACATGCAAAATGGCCTCAGTATTTCGGTTCATACCGACTAATTGACATGTTTTCCTTAACTGCCAGATAAATACCCTCCCAAATAACCCCACTTGGTAATTCAACTGAAAAGAATATATAACGGCCTGACCCTACCCCCTCATCTGCAGGAATGAAGAAATAAGATCATAGTAACATTGAACACCAAATATAATGCTGTGCTGAAATTAACTGTAAACTCACGCAAAGTCGCCAGCTATCTTCTTGGATTTTATTATTAATTTGTCGAACATTTTCTTCCGTAGCATACGTTCAACGTCGACGGATATGTTAAGTTATTTGTTTATCTCATGATGATGAACTACACAATGTAGCTACGACACGGTAATGCTTTATCACTGTTTCGCCTACAAGGCACATCAAACAGTTCATTGTCGGTTCAGGCCAGTGCAAGCGTTTCGTGCACAGACTGTCATTAATGTGCTGGCCACTTCGTATACATTACCATCTGACGTAGCCATCACGTCAACTACAGCTTTCCGAACACAACTGCGTCACTCGTCGAGCTACGATCGTAATGGGAGAGATTTGCTGTTAATTTATGTAAAGGATATCGTGCGTCACAGAACAGTAATGCGCTTGAAGTCTTGCAGATTAATAGGTTAAGAGAAGTTTTAATTTTGTGAAATGTGTTGGTCAGTAAATGAACAATTTGTGTAAATAAAGCGGTGCCTGTTCATTCGGACATGACCAATTTGTAATACCATGACCAGTTGTGGGTCATTCTGGCCATCTTGAGCGATTCTTGTTGTAGATAGTGTCTATTTATGTGCTACTGAGTTCATTAAAGATTCCGAATGTGATATTGTGTGGGTGAAGTTAAGCATCAAAGGTGGGTCAAATATGGTAATGGGATGCTTTTATAGACCTCCTGCGTTAGGAGGTGTAGTTGCACAGCGCTTCAGAGAGCACTTGCGGAACGTTGCTTGATCATGCTATTGCAATAAGAGCAAAACTCGTGGTCCCAGCAATAGAAGGAGAAAGTCATGCGATTGAAGTTGGTGCCAGAGACAGAGATTCGTAAATGTTTCGTCCGAAAATTAATTCGACCATGAAAAGAAACAACTCCCGGGGGTAGCTCAAATGGTTCAAATGGCTCTGACCACTATGGGACTTAACATCTGAGACCATCAGTCCCCTAGAACTTAGAACTACTTAAACCTAACTAACCTAAGGACATCACACACATCCATGCCCGAGGCAGGATTCGAACCTGCGACCGTAGCGGTCGCGTGGTTCCAGACTGAAACGCCTAGAACCACTCGGCCACAAAGGCCAGCCCGGGGGTAGCGCCTTAGACCTCCTGCTAAGAAATAGGCCTGAACTTTTCGATTCAATTAACTCAGAGGGCCGGCCGGCCGGCCTGGCCGAGTGGTTCTAGGCGCTTCAGTCTGGAACCGCGAGACCGCTAAGGTCGCAGGTTCGAATCCTGCTTCGGGCATGGACGTGTGTGATTTCCTTAGGTTAGTTAGGTTTAAGTAGTTCTAAGTTGTAGGGGACTGATAACCTCAGATATTAACTCCCATAGTGCTCAGAGCCATTTGAACCATAAATCAGAGGAGGGCACTATGATCATAAGGCTATGATAACATCAATCGCTTAGGTTTATAAAAATGTTGAGAAAGATCAGAAAATGTACTGCTTAACAAGTGCGGCACGATAGAAATTGAAGAGACTATCAGTAGTCAACATCAAATATTCAGTTTCGAGTACGAAGATGTGGAGCACAAATGGATAAAATTCAAAAAACATTGTTCAATATGTCTTAGACTAGAATGTGCCCAGCTATGTTTAAGGGATGACACAGACCTATAGTGGTTTAATAACAGTGCGAGAAACTTTCCACGAAAGGAAAGAAGCTTCATCAGATTTAAGGGAAATCAAAGCATAGCTGACAAACAGAGGCTGAAAGATGCGAAAATCGTCTGAAGAGCAATGAGAGAAGCATTCAGAGAATTTGGCAGTAATGTACGGAGCGAGATGGTTAGCACATTGGACTCGCATTCGGCCATCGTGATTTAGGTTTTTCGTCATTTCCCTAAATCGCTTCAGGCAAATACCGGGATGGTTCCTTTCAAAGGGCACGGCCGACTTCCTTCACCATCCTTTTTTAAGCCGAAGCGACCGATGACTTCGCTGTTTGGTCGCCTCCCCCAAATCAACCAACCGACAGTAAAACTTTTTCCAGCTGATCTGACTAAAAACCGTAAGAAGTTCTGGTCTTACGAAAAATCAATAAGAGCATTGAAATCATCCATTCTGTCGCTCAGTGGTCTTACCAGCTCCTAAAAAGAACATCATAGACAGAAGAGCGAAATACTGAATTCGTTCTTCTGAAACTTTTTCATCGTCGAAGATTGTAATACGGTTCCTCCTGTCAATCATCGTACGAATTCCGAAATGGCAGATATTGAGATAAGTGGTCGCAGAATTGAAAATCAGCTAAGACAGCTCGACTGTGCGAAGGCACGTGGATTGGATGGGATATCTGTAAGATTCTACAGAGATAATGCTCAAGAACTTGCTTCCCTTCTAGCATTAGTTTATCGAAGGTCGCTGGACAACGAAGGTTACCAGGAAAAAGAACACCGATCATTCCCGCTTCCAAGAAGGGTCGATATTCGTATAATTATTGGTCTATGTCGCTAACGTAAATATGATGTGGAAGTATTGAATACTTTTATGTTCACACATAATGACGTTCAGAGACAACATAATTTCTTCTATAAAAATAAACATGGCTTTCACGAATATACTCTTCTGAAACTCAGCTCCCTCTGTTCGTCCATGAGATTCAGAGCGTTCGAACCATCGGCGCCCAGATTGATTCCGTGTTTCTTGACTTCAAGAAGGCATTCGATTCAGTTCCGCACTGTCCTGTATATAACAAAATACAAATACCGAGTATAGCACTAAATTCGTGATTTCATTCAGGACTTCCTTGCAAACAGATGTCAACCCGTCGCTCTTAACGGAACAAAGTCCGCAGATGTAAAGGTAACTTCAGGAGTACCGTACCTCAAGGAAGTGTTATAGGACTGGGACAAATCACTGGAAACCGGAGCAACGTAATGTGGAATCACCATATAACCCAAATAGTAGGAAAAGCGGATTACAGGCTGAGAGTCATTGGAAGAATCTTGTTGTTGTTGTTGTGTTCTTCAGTCCTGAGACTGGTTTGATGCAGCTCTCCATGCTACTCTATCCTGTGCAAGCTGCTTCATCTCCCAGTACCTACTACAACCTACATCCTTCTGAATCTGCTTAGCGTATTCATCTCTTGGTCTCCCTCTACGATTTTTACCCTCCACGCTCCCCCCCCCCCCCCCCCCAATACTAAATTGGTGATCCCTTGATGTCTCAGAACATATCCTACCAACCGAGTCCTTCTTCTAGTCAAGTTGTGCCACACTCCTCTTCTCCCCAATTCTATTCAGTACCTCCTCATTAGTTATGTGATCTAGCCATCTAATCTTCAGCATTCTTCTTTAGCGCCACATTTTGAAAGCTTCTCTTCTCTTCTTGTCCAAACTATTTATCGTCCATGTTTCACTTCCATACATGACTAGACTCCATACAAATACTTTCAGAAACGACTTCCTTACACTTAAATCTATATTCGATGTTAACAAATTTCTCTTCTTCAGAAACGCTTTCCTTGCCATTGCCAGTCTACATTTTATATCCTCTCTATTTCGACCATTATCAGTTATTTTGCTCCCCAAATAGCAAAACTCCTTTACTACTTTAAGTGTCTCATTTCCTAATCTAATTCCCTCAGCATCACCCGACTTAATTCGACTACATTCCATTATCCTCGTTTTGCTTTTGTTGATGTTCATTTTATATCCTCCTTTCAAGACTCTGTCCATTCCGTTCAACTGCTCTTCCAAGTCCTTTGCTGTCTCTGGAAATGAATTCATCACGAAACAAGTGGCTTGCAAAACAGTTGTCTGAGCTATTCTTTAGTATTGGTCATCAGTATGGAACCCGTATTAGGTTGAATTAATAGAAGACATAGACAAGATTGTCGGCCAGGTTGGGGATTTTGTCCGCTCGTGGACTAGGTGTTGTTTTCCTCATTACCATTTCATGATTACCGACACGCAAGTCGCCCAATGTGGCACCGCCTGAAATAAGACTTGCAACTCGACGGCCGAACCTCCCCGGTGGGGGACTCCTGGTCGTCAGGGCCACATGAACATTTCATTTTTCCAGCCAGCACTCTTCATGAACTGACCAGCATGAGCGGCAAGGTTCGTCAAATGAACGTTTGTTGGGTGAGAGAGCACTACGGAGATTCTCAACAAACACCAGTGGCCGGCTCTAATAGAGAAGTGTGCACTAGAGAGAGAGGCTTACTATTGAAATTCTGCTCAGTTCCGGGAAAATTCGGGCAACAATTGACTTACTCCAAATGATCACAACGAGAAAATCCTAGAAATTAAGAAGTTTCTGACATTCTTCCCACGAGTTATGGAACATGGAAAATAGTGGTACCAAAAGTACCCAACGCCACAATAAAAGGATTGTGAAGTACTGATGTAGGTGTAAAACTAATTACTGTGTTGAGACTTCAATACAGTTACCATAAATCGCTTAAAGCTGACGCTTTGGCATATACAATATATACTTCCATAGTTTATAGCTAGAACTGATGAAACGTCCCCTTAGAAAAATTATGAATGACTGTGCTGGTAAACTTCTACGTGATTTGATTCTCAAACAGCTGAGCAAAACTCAACGTACTCAAACAGTTTTCTCTTCACTTATTCTGATCATCACTAGACTGACACACAATATTTTTAGGGTAACGCAATCTGACTTTCAATAATCCCTACAAAAGAATGGCCCTGACCAACAATAACCTATACATTTCATGAATCACTTATCTCACAAAAATCTTCGTTACTCGAACTACTGCAATACAGCGAGCGCCAATACTGCCAGCTAAATAAAAGATTCTAACTACTCAAGGCACTAACTACTGATATGCATAGTTAGCAAATGAAAGATTTTGATAGAGAACAAACAATGTATTTACCTTAATAGTGTTCAAAAGTCATAATATATATATCAGTTCATGACATCCAGTCTTACAAATTTCCTTTTTCTGGCGGACATACGTCCCGATCGTCCGCTCTTAAAACTCTGCCATCAATCTCCCCACATCCAGCACTGCTGGCGGCTCACCTCCAACTGCGCAACGCTACGCGCTGTTTACATCCAACTGCCCAACACTACACAAGTGAATATTCCAACAATGCCAACCAGCCACAGACTGCACACAGCACAGCCAGTGATTTTCATACGGAGCGCTACGTGGCGTTACCAACATAAAAACCTAAACAGCCTACTTACACTGAGTAGAATACTGTGGTGTTGAGTGGTGAGTCTCGTTTGTGTTTGTGGCTGTCAGGTAGATTCCATCGACCTGGTGAAAGATCTCTGAAAACTGTGATTCTAAGAGACGCATTCATCTGCTCCTAGAATCACGTTACAGGCAGCTACTGTATAAGGTAACAGAACCGATATGGTAACTGTTGTAAGGACTCTAAATTTTCACCGGTATGTGGATATAGTGAAGAACCATCTTGTCAAATTCTTCATGACGAGGATATAAAATAATGTATTCCTTCATGATAATGAGAGACAAAATACTAAAGTCCACAGCACAGATGCCTTGAGTAACGTACAGACTGGCGTGTCAAGTCCCATGGTTTATCACTGATAGAGAATGTATGGGGTATAAGGCGAATATGTATTGATTCATGCAAGCCTCCAGCCAGCGATATCCGCCTGCTTAGCTGAGTGGTAACATGTTTACCTACCATGCAACGGGCCTGGGCTCGATTTCTGGCCGGGTTGGGGAGTTTGTTCGCTCGTGGACTGGGTGTTGTGTTGTCTTCATCATCACCGACACACACGTCGCCCAATGTAACGTCTGTAAGTAGGCTGTTTATGTTTTCTTTATGTAAGTTTGCTGTTTATGTTTTTTATTGGCAACGTTACATAGCACTCTGTATGAAAATCACTGGCTGTGCTGTGTGCAGTATGTGGCTAGTTTGCATTGTTGTCTGCCATTGTTGTCATGAACTGCTATAGCTGGATGCGAACAGCGCGTAGCGCTGGGCAGTTGGAGGTGAGCCGCCAGCAGTGGTGGATGTGGGGAGAGAGATGGCGGAGTTTTGAAAAATGTCATGAACTGCTGTATATATTATGAATCTTGAGGTAAATACATTGTTTGTTCTCTATTAGAATCTTTCATTTGCTAAGACTATCAGTAGTTAGTGACTTCCGTAGTTTGTATCTTTTATTTAGCTGGCAGTAGTGGCGCTCGCCGTATTGCAGTAGTTCGAGCAACGAAGATTTTTGTGAGGTAAGTGATTTGTGAAAGGTATAGTTTAATGTTTGTCAGGGCCATTCTTTTGCAGGGATTTTTGATAGTCAGATTGCGTTGCGCTAAAAACATTGTGTGTCAGGTTAAGCACAGTCTTGTACAATTGTTCTAAGTGGACGTTTCACATGTACAATTGTTCTAAGGGGACGTTTCATATGTCGACCCTTAGCCTAGGATACCTCACTGGAATCTTCTGATTTTTTCTTGTAGTTTGTGTATTTAGTGTAGCTTTTGTTTATTGCTAGCGCGTAATTGTAGAGAGAATCTCCTTTGTAGTTGCAGTCTTTCATTGTTGTAATGTAAAACAGTTGTGGCATGCATGTAGATTTGCAACAAGTATTTCGCAGCTGCGCTTGTAATTAACTACATATCATTTTCAGTGCTATGTTAATGTGTTCTCTTATTTTTGCTATTCAAATTGTGCTTTTCTGTGTTATCGTGTGAAATATTGTCACAATAATGGCGTGTGAAAAACGTAACACTCGGCTCCAAAGTAAAATGAGAAACGACAGTGAAGACGAAAGCAATGTGTTAGCGCCACTGTGTAATGAGTTAACTAATGTTCAAAGTAGTAATTTGGTAACTGTGCATAGGGAAATGGAGCGGGCGTCAAACAATGGCGTAGACAGTCAAACAGGTAGTGAACAGGGAAGCATTATCGATCGATCGGTCGGCAACAGCTCGCCTCAGGAATCCGAAATGATAGGACACAATTTTGCAAATACTGTAGATTCAGGTTTTGCGTCCTCACCGCTTTCTCAAATGAGTCAAGACACATTTCCTGCTTGTCAAAATGTGAATGTTGCTGGTGCAAATGCACTGCCGAAAAGCGTAGAGGAACAGATTCCAGACACTAATGCATTGTTATTACAATTAATGCAACAAATGGGACAAAATCTTCAAAAGTTAGACACAATGGAACAACACCAGAAACAAACACAGCAACAGTTACACACAATGGAACAAAATCAGAGACAAACACAGCAAAAGCTTCAAAAGTTAGACACCACACTTGAACAAACACGTGAAGATTTAACTACTGAATTACATAACATTGAATCGAAATGTCAAAAAGTCTGTAATGACGTAAAAACACAAATTTGTGAGCATTTTCAGCCTATTTTTTCGCGGCATGAAAATGCATTACAGAATCACGAAGCAGCCATAAAAGAGCTGCAAACTATTGTTCATGAAAATCACGACACTTTGCAAGCTAAAATTGACTCAGTTGCATCTACCGATTCGGTTACGCAACTGGCAAAAACTCAGGAAAACTTAAAGAACACAGTAGATTCGATTTCAACACAAATGGACACTCTGAAACTTGGTTCAGAAAAACACACTGAGGAAATGTGTTCACTATCGGATAAAGTAGCTGAACTTTCGGATCAGGTCACTAACTTATCTACAAAGGTAGATGATGATCTGAATGACACAAGACCCGTAGCCTTCACTGACACAGAAGAGTATGAACAAATAAGAAAATTCAAACAAAATCAGAATCAAATTAATACGCAATACAAAAGAGAAATGCGGGAAGTACAAGATCAGCTGACACAGGTAATACAAGAATTACATATTTCAGATGACACTCGCGCTCCAACACGGGAAGAGGAACTTAGAAATACGGAAAAGCCACAAAATAATAACACAGGGCATTTCGGTAATTATGAAAGCAATTGGCAAGGTACACCGAATTTTGAGATGGAACAGCCGACACGACGTAACAATGACCGATATGCTACTCGCCGACACGATGATTTTGACTATAAGCTGTTCATTACTACACGTAAATTCAAAACATTCAAGAATTCTGCCAACGACATTCATCCACAAGCGTGGCTCCATCAATTCTCTCATTGTTTTCCTCCCAACTGGTCATTAGAACACAGATTAGAATTTATGTGTGGCTACTTGGAGAATGAACCAGCTGTAAGAATGCGATCGGTCATTCACGATTGCCACAGTGAAGGAGAATTTTACCACGCCTTCCTCTCAGCATATTGGTCTCAAGCTACACAAGACCGGGTAAAACATAACATCATAATGATGAAACACTTCGAACAATCTGAATTTTCCAGTCTTGTGAAATATTTTGAAGACATGTTGCACAAGAATCAATACCTGTCAAACCCATACAGCCCCTCAGAACTCATCCGCATTTGCTTAATCAAACTGCCTGAACATTTGAGACATATTATTTTAGCAGGACGTTGCAAAGACGACATTGAAGCTTTTCAGGGACTGTTACAAGAACTGGAAATTGACACAGACAGTCGCGGGATGCGAAAACCGGAAAACAATCACTACAGGGCACATCCGTCACAATTCCGTGACGACAGAAATAATAACTGGACACGACAAGTCTATTCTTACAACGCAAATCGTGACCAAAACAGACACCACCCGTATGACAACCGTTGGCAGAGTAGTAATAATTACAGGGAAAGATCACCTCTCCGCAGTAATGACTATCACAGAGACAATCAGAGAAACAGACAATATGGGAACCAAAATAACTATTATCAAGGGAGACAGAATAACTTTAGACGCAACGGTCCAGCGCGTAGTTACGATTCAAGGAGAAATTCTCCACCATGTGACCGACAAGAAAGAAACTATGGAAACTACCGACATGACGACAGACGATATGATCGTAACGACAGACCTGAATTGCATCAGAACTGGCGAGATTTAAATAGAGCAGAGCACTCTCGTCACGATGAATTTGTAGAAGTTAGGTCTCCAAATCCCAATAACGACGCGCGCCAACAAAGAGACAATAGGCGATGACTCACACCACTGGCAGCCACAAGACGTACTTATGAAACTGATGACGCAGCTGCCGTAGCTAGTAATTACGTAAAAATGGAAGACATTAGGGACATCTTACTCCAGGAACACGACGTAAAACATAACAACATTGCATATCCTGTGATTCATATTACTGTAAATGACGTAAAATTTACGGCAGTACTTGACTCTGGCAGTCCCATTTCAGTAATTAGCGAAACAGCTTTTAGCAAATGCAACAAAGCGAACGATTGCCCCACACTTCCGTTACGTAAGATTAAATTACAAGGTGCAATCTTTGGAAAAAGTGTAGATGTACGCCAACAAACCAACTTAGAATTCTTTTGTCAAAGCCACAGCTTCTCTATGAACTTCCTTATTGTTCCATTATTGTCGACGGAAATTATACTGGGAGTAGACTTTTTGAATGAATACAAAGCAATCTTAAGCTTTCACGATGCTGAAATAAGTTTAGAGAAAGAAGGTAAGTCAATAGCTTTGAAATTTGAAGACTGGCTCTCAAACCATGATGAGGAAATTAATCGGCTTTACCTTCTGTTAGATAACAGTTCGGAATTTTCTACGGAACTAGACACCAACAATCACTCTGCAAGTACTGAAAGGGATGATATCGACGGCATATTTGAAATTAATGAGTTAATTCAGACTAAAATTCAAACAATTGAGAATTGTAATGACACTGATAGGCAGGACCTTTTTGAGATTTTACAAGCACATTCCACAGTTTTTACTCACAAAACAGGAACAATCAAGGGATTTCAATACCAATTTCGTGTTCGTGAGCATACTAAATTTTGTGTTAGACCATACGTAATTCCGGCACATTATAGGGACCGCGTTAGAACAGAAATACAATCTATGCTTGACGAGGGCATTATTGAGCCTGCAGTAAGCTCATACAACAATCCATTACATGTTGTTGAGAAGAAAAATGGATCGATCAGGCTTGTTTTAGATTCGAGACAAATCAATACTATCATTATTCCTGAAACAGACAGGCCGCAGACGATGGAAGAACTTCTTCAAAATTTTAATGGTGTAAAAGTGTTGTCTTCCATTGATCTCAGATCCAGCTTTTATCAGATCGAACTTCATCCAGAATGCAGAAAATACACAGCTTTCCTTTGTTTCGGCGTTTGTTATCAGTTTCGGAAACTTCCTTTTGGTTTGAACATTTCTTCAGCAGCATTCATTCGTGGGTTAAATTCCATATTACCTGAGTTCTTAAAACGTCACATCACTTTATATGTGGACGATATTCTAATAGCAGAAGCTTCATGGGAACAACATAACCGCATCCTCAACAGTTTGTTACGTATTTTTGCAGAATCTGGAATTACAGTTAACTTGGAAAAGTCTGAATTCGGTAGGTCAAAGGTGAAGTTTTTGGGACATATTATTTCTTCTGAAGGCATTCAGCCGGATCCTGAAAAGTTAGAAGCAATCAGAGCCATTCCAGTTCCATCCACAAAAAGACAAGTCCGCAGTTTCCTAGGTCTCGTAAATTTTTACCGTCGTTTTCTGAATATGCAAATTCTAGTTACACCAAAACTTTGTTCTCTCACTGGAAAAAATACTATTTGGAACTGGGACGAACAAGCACAGTTGGAATTCAATTCTTTGAAAGAAGCGTTACTTCACGCGCCAATACTAGCTCATCCAGATCTGTCACAAGATTTCTGCCTTAGCACTGATTCTTCCAAAGTTGGTCTTGGTGCTCATTTATTTCAGGAAGCCATAGAAGATGACATTACTGTTCAGAAAACCATTGCTTTTGCTAGCCGAGTGCTAACAAAATCTGAAAAAAATTATTCCGTTACTGAATTAGAAGCTTTAGCTATCGTTTGGGCATTTAACAAATTCCGTTTCTTTCTTTCTGGTAAGCACGTAAAAGTATACAGTGATCACCGTGCATTACAATTTCTTATGTCTTCAAAATTAAATCATGATAGGTTAAAACGTTGGGCATTGTTTCTGCAAGAATTCCGCTTCACAATAGTCTACATTCCCGGCAAGGAGAACATTGTTGCGGACGCACTGTCACGCGCACCGGCTGGGCTTGAGAAAAGTAACACAGAAGGCAACCTCGAGAAAAATTTCAGTATTCTTTACATTCAGAAAGTCGCCTTTGAAAACTTCATCACCACATCTTTAAAGGACATTGCTCATGAACAAGATAAAGATCCGATTTGGAAAGATATCAAAAGTAAATGGCATGAAAAGACACAGACTCAGATTCGGCATTATTACCTTGTTAGAAACAACATACTCTTCAAACGCTGCACTGTTGATGACAAGCTATGGGTACTTTGCATTCCAGACGATTTTGTTAATAAGCTCATTTGGTACATTCATTTCAGCTACGCACATTTTGGCCCACGAAAATGTTATCATATTCTTCGAACGACTTGTTATTTTAACAATATGGAAAAGCGAATTCGAAGAGTCTTGTCTATTTGTAAACTTTGTCAAAAGGCGAAACCATCTACTATCTCACATCGTGCTCCGTTATTTCCTATTATTCCTTCTAAATTAAAAGAATTTGCTGCTGTTGATCTCTTGGGACCCCTTGTCAGAACATCGAATGGATTTTCGTACGTTCTAGTCGCTGTTGAACTTACTTCAAAATTTGTTTCTTTCACTCCGTTACGTAAAGCCACTGGACGGTCTGTATCCAACGCCTTTGTTAAAAATTTTTTACGTGAAGTTGGACACGTTAGTAAAGTCATTTCAGATAACGGACCGCAATTCAGATCTGCTGTTTGGTCACGCATGCTTCGGAATTATAAAATCAAACCTGTTTTTATTTCATTGTATTCACCACATTGTAACCCGTCTGAACGGATTATGAAAGAAATCAATAAGCTTTGCAGACTTTATTGTCACAGAAAGCATCAGCATTGGGACAGATATTTACACTTATTTCAAAATGTGCTGAATGAAATGCCTCATGATTCCACTGCTTTACCACCTACTCTTGTACTGAAGAATGAAGAACCTCCGAACAGAATCAGAGAGCTTGTACCTTTCCCGAATACACGTAAACTTCGACACAAAGACATAATTGATTTGGCTCTAAAAAATATAAAATCTGCAGCAGACAAAAGGAGAAAACTACACGGTAAAGCAAATGCAAAGAAATTATATATTGGTCAGAAAGTTCTCATTAAAGCTCATTCATTGTCACATAAGAAGAAACACTTGAGTCACAAATTCTTTCTAGTTTACAATGGACCTTACAGAGTCCGACGTATACCACATGATAATTGCGTTGAAGTTGAAACTCTTCGTACTAGGAAGAGTAAAGGTTTACACCACATTTCTCATGTAAAACCATTTATTGACAGATAATCTGCTTTTTAACTTAGTCTTTGCAATTTTCACTTCACGCTACTTGTACAATTTGTCACACTGAGAAACTGTTAACATGCAACATTTCGGTTTGCTTGAGAGTGGATTCAGGATTTGAAGTACTTTCTGTGAGATTCAAGATGACTTAGTATTTGGTTTCTTTGACAGCTACACGATTATATCACGATGTTACTAATGAGTGACAATTTACAATGTTGCTTTTGCGGTGTATCTGTTTTATATCTGCACAGTTTTTTCTGAATTCTTCTATAAAGTGAGACATGTTTTAGTGGTGACTTTTGTGCTATTGCTACAAGGAGACAGCCTTTTCCGTAGGACAACAATACGTTACAGCACAGTACTTTCCTCATCACGGCAATAAGCGTAATAACTAAGTTATCTATACGCAAAACATTTCACTTTGTTTATCATGAGGTAAGTACATTGACTTCTGCAGAACTTAGCTTTCGGAGGACAATGACTACGACACTTCCCAGAGATTATCTTACAGCAAGACGCACATTTAGCGCTACAGGACACGTATTTAAGTGATTAATTTTGTACTTAAAACATTTATTTTTAAAGATTTTTGAATTACAAAGAAAGTTTTTCGTGATACATTTCATTCCATTGCTGTAATCTGTAACACCTGAGGGTATAATTACAATAAACCTCAGGGGGGTACACGCCTACTTTGTGTACCATGTGTTTGGCAAGCACAAGGAGCCCTAGCTAATATGGTATTTGCTTATACAATTTAACACATCGGTACCATATTTCTCTAACACATAAATTACACAGCTATCTGATCATTTAACGGAGAGAGACAAACTTGTTTATTTCGTCAGTGACAGATGATTACGTGATTACACCGTTGGATAACTTCACACTTAAGAAATTGTACTTTGTCTGCACTTTGTGAACTGTTCATAATTTTTTTGAAACCATTGTGATACTATAAGAACTTTGAATGATGTATTTGGTAAGGGAGTATGATTTTAAAGTACGTTGGAGGCAGATGACACTTTTGACATGAGCAGAGAATTTTGTTAGGTTTTGAAATTATTGGAGGAAGCTACGACGATTTTGAGATTTGACTGAGGTTTTATGATGTTATTTTTACGACGACGATGTGTATTATGCTGTTGAGGTATGTTTATGTCAATAAAATTCTTGACCTGTGAAATGTTTTTATATGAGACTGTCACTGTAGCGGAAACTGCTGTCGTAAATATTTCCGTAAGAAAGTTAAGTGACCACCTACACATAATGCGACGTGGGCACCCAGGTGTGTCAGACACCTGGAGAACAAGCCTTTTCAGACGCTCAGGTAGAAAAGAAAGCCATTAGGGTGTGCCAGAGGCACAGGTGGAAGAGAAGGACAAAAGGAGGCCATTAAACTCGCTGTTGACAATTCTTTGTAGAGGGCATCGCTAATGCGACACGCTCGTTACTTGAAAACATATGATTTTTGTAATGCGTTGTGGGCACACAAACACCTGGAGAACAAGCCATTAGGGAGTGCCTTTCATCGCTAATGCGACACCCTCGTTACTTAAAAACATATGATTACTCGCACTTTGTGCTAATTACTGAAATGCTTATGAATTGATGGGAAATATTCGTACATCTGCACACCTGATTATGACAAGTGTCTTTTTACGAGAGTTGAGAGCAATTAACTTATGAAACGAAATGCCACATGACTATTGAATGATATTTTTATGCTTTGCTTTTCGTAGTTGCTTATTTCATTTGATATCTGGTTTCCAGCTGTGTTACAGCATTGCTTTGATAAAATAAAATGCATTTGATAATATGAACTCTTTCTGTCAACAGATCTATTAAATGATAATTTTGTAATCCACATTCTTTAAAAAAGGAGCACTTGGAAAGGAAAGAACAATAAGAAGTAACTAGTAACAGTAACACTTAATTTTCTTTTCAGGTACATGGTAATATTTTTTTTACAATCAGTTGTTATGGTGCACCACTTTAATTACATAGACATTAAGATGTGAATATGCATTTCCCTTGTCTGCATTGTTGTTTCCTGTAATATTTTTTCTGCTTGAGCTATGTCATGTTTAGGTATAAGTTGCTGCTGTTTGTCAGGCATAGTGTTACTGAATTGACCTTTGTGTTACTCTTCTAAGCTAGTTTTTCTTGTTTCCTGCACAGTGCCTTATATTAGTTGTAATATTGCACTTGCTTTGCTAATTTATGCTGCTAGCTTTGCCAATTTGCATTTTTTGTCATTTCTGTTTGTGTTGATTTGTTGTGATGCTGCATTGCCTCGTCCTTTGGTATATATATCTGAGCTCAGTAGATTTAAGTTAGCTTAAGAGGGGGTAGACTATATAAGAAACTGACTATGGAGAATAGGTAAAGAATGCATTGCGAAGAAAGATTTGGGCCCCAATGAGTATGGTACAATCAGAAATAATTATTTTGAAAGAAATATGAATAGAATACAGGAACGAGGTATAGGTAGGATTTTCTTGGAAATAAATGATGAGGTAAGCAATGTGTGAACATATAAATACAGAAAGCATGCTTAGATAGAATTTTTTGGTGGAAACAAAGGATGAAATACGAGGAAAGATATACGGAATGAAGTTGTGGGGTGGACTGCAGTACCAAATACACTGAAAACAAACCCTGTCCTTTCCTTTTGTGTTATCCCACTATGTGTTTGTGTACCCTTGTGTATTTGTTTTCTTCCTGTCTCTGTGTAGTTTCATAGAATTTTTTTTCTTTTAATAGTAAGCTACATTCACTATGATGAGGCATACTGTTATCCTCAAATATAATTGGCATTAATACTCTGTTATTTTCTTTGTAAAGATGTTTAGACATTATTTATTCTGTTTGAATGTTCATGTGTGAAGTTGATGTTTCGCAAGTTATTCTGATCTTTTATGTATGTACTCATGTCATAATTCTTGTGACACTGATGTATATGTTTATTTCTATTGTTTTGTAAAGCCTGCACTACAAATATTATCTGTATTGTTATGTTTTTAATGAAGTATTTTGTATCTTTGTAATTGTATTCTTATGTTATATAACTGTAATTGACGCCAGTTAATCCAATTAAGCAACTTGTACGCATTCATTTCACTGCACACATTCTGTTGGTCATAGTATACGGACAATATGTGAGAAGTAGGGACTGATAGTGTTTGCACGTGTGTTAATAATTCCGCAAGGGACTGGATAACAGCATTGCTGGTTCTAAGGACAATTCCACAAACTTTGTGAGTGCACAAGTGGTGGTTTATGGACTTGCTATCTTCTCTGCAAGACTCTTCGATGGTGATTGTGCACCTGCACAGTCGCAGCAGATGGCTGCTGGCCATCTCTACCAGGACTACAGTGGGTCTACACCTTTGCTGACTCACCAGTACCACAATCTCTACAAGGACTGCAGTGGGTCTGCATCTATGATGACTCACCAATACCACAATCTCTACCAGGACTACAGTGGGTCTACTCTGTGATGACCTACCTACCAATATTCATCAACTTCGACTGACTCTGCTGTGGGTTTGCTCTGTTGTGGCCCATTACCTGTCAGCATGTCAAGAGTCAGCACTGTCTTTCTGTTAGAAGGACAACACTACTTCTTCAAGACTGCATGGACATCCACTACTTCCATGTGCATTGTCTTTATTGCTCAGACTTTGATAAAAGAAACGGCAGTTTTACTGTGGTGAATGATCAGGACTGTCTTTATTGACTGTGAGAAAATTTTAGCTTTTGACCAACATTGTATTAATCAGTGTGTGCATTTGATATCTTTGTGATTGTAATTATGAAAAATTTTTTCAAATCTGTATTGGCCAGTGCCCAACACCATTTGTAAAATTTTTTGTGGGGAGCATGGGGGCTATGTAAGTAGGCTGTTTATGTTTTCTTTATGTAAGTTTGCTGTTTATGTTTTTTATTGGCAACGTTACATAGCACTCTGTATGAAAATCACTGGCTGTGCTGTGTGCAGTATGTGGCTAGTTTGCATTGTTGTCTGCCATTGTTGTCATGAACTGCTATAGCTGGATGCGAACAGCGCGTAGCGCTGGGCAGTTGGAGGTGAGCCGCCAGCAGTGGTGGATGTGGGGAGAGAGATGGCGGAGTTTTGAAAAATGTCATGAACTGCTGTATATATTATGAATCTTGAGGTAAATACATTGTTTGTTCTCTATTAGAATCTTTCATTTGCTAAGACTATCAGTAGTTAGTGACTTCCGTAGTTTGTATCTTTTATTTAGCTGGCAGTAGTGGCGCTCGCCGTATTGCAGTAGTTCGAGCAACGAAGATTTTTGTGAGGTAAGTGATTTGTGAAAGGTATAGTTTAATGTTTGTCAGGGCCATTCTTTTGCAGGGATTTTTGATAGTCAGATTGCGTTGCGCTAAAAACATTGTGTGTCAGGTTAAGCACAGTCTTGTACAATTGTTCTAAGTGGACGTTTCACATGTACAATTGTTCTAAGGGGACGTTTCACGTCGCCTGAAACAAGGCTTGCAACTCGACCGCCGAACTTCCCCTGTTGAGGCCCCATAGCCACCGATGCTGCACGATCATTTCACTTTTCCAGCCAGCAGTCTTCATGAACTGACCAGCATGTTTTCCAGGCAGGGAAAGAAATTTCTCAAGGTGACAGAGGCTGACTGATTCAATGTCAAAACGAATAAAAGAATACGTGAATTCTTTTTTGTTTCGTTTTGAAGGGGGAGGGGGGGGGCGGGGAGCAAGGTGGTGGCAGTCACACCGCATACTGATGTTGATGATCAATAATTCTGAATCGACGGAAGATCTATTAGTTTGATACCCATTGTTTTATGATATCAGACTTATAAATCAGCATCGTGAAACACTTTTCACTTCCGCCAGTGTACACCACTGGCCATTGAAATTGCTACACCACGAAGGTGACGTGCTACAGACGCGAAATTTAACCGACAGGAAGAAGATGGTGTGATATACAATTGATTAGCTTTTCAGAGCATTCACACAAGGTTGGCGCCGGTGGCTGCACCTACAACGTGCTGACAAGAGGAAAGTTTCCAACCGATTTCTCTTACACAAACAGCAGTTGACCGGCGTTGCCTGGTGAAACGTTGTTGTGATGCCTCGTGTAAGGAGGAGAAATGCGTACCATCACGTTTCCGACTTTCATAAAGGTCGGATTGTAGCCTATCGCGATTGCGGTTTATCGTATCCCGACATTGCTACTCGCGTTGGTCGAGATCCAATGACTGTTGGCAGAATATGGAATCGGTGGGTTCAGGAGGGTATTACGGAACGCCGTGCTGGATCCCAACAGCGTCGTATCACTAGCAGTCGAGATGACAGGCATCTTATCCGCATGGCTGTAACGGATCGTGCAGCCACGTCTCGATCCTTGGATCATCAGATAGGGACGTTTGCAAGACAACAACCATCTGCACGAACAGTTCGACGACGTTTGCACCAGCATGGACTATCAACTCGGAGACCATGGCCGCGGTTACCCTTGACGCTGCATCACAGACAGGAGCGCCTGCGATGGTGTACTCGACGACGAACCTGGGTGCACGAATGGCAAAACGTCATTTTTTCGGTTGAATCGAGGTTCTGTTTACAGCATCATGATGGTCACATCCGTGTTTGGCGACATCGCGGTGAACGCACATTGGAAGCGTGTATTCGTCATCGCCACACTGGCGTATCACCCGGCGTGATGGTATGGGGGTGCCATTGGTTACACGTCTCGGTCACCTCTTGTTCGCATTGACGGCACTTTGAAGAGTGGACGTTACATTTCAGATTTGTTACGACCCGCGGCGCTACCGTTCATTCGATCCCTGCGAAACCCTACATTTCAGCAGGATAATGCACGGCCGCATGTTGCAGGTCCTGTACGGGCCTTTCTGAATACAGAAAATGTTCGATTGCTGCCCTGGCCAGCACATTCTCCAGATCTCTCACCAAATGAAAACGTCTGGTCAATGGTGGCCGAGCAACTGTCTGGTCACAATACGCCAGTCACTACTCTTGATGAACTGTGGTATCGTGTTGAAGCTGCATGGGCAGATGTGCTTGTACACGCCATCCAACCTCTGTTTGACTCAATGCCCAGGCGTATCAAAGCCGTTATTACGGTCAGAGGTGGTTGTTCTGGGTACTGATTTCTCAGGACCTATGCGCCCAAATTGCGTGAAAATGCAATCATATGTCAGTTGTAGTATAATATATTTGTCCAATGAAAACCCGTTTATCATCGGCATTTCTTCTTGGTGTAGCAATTTTAATGGCCAGTAGTGTAGTTTTAGAACCGATATCCGTAATAAGTGCCGACAACAACCGTACAGGCAATGTCGTGATGCCAGGCAGTTGAGAGGTGCAAGGCTCCAGCGATGATCAGTGGTGAACTGCTGCCGATAAACCCAGGTGATGTCTCGTGAAGGTGGGAGGTCACGCTAGACATGTTCCTCGGTGCGGCGCCCGCCAACTTGCGTCATAAAACAGCTTCGCGTGCAGATGCACCCAGAGAAATGTCTGCGCTGCAACTGCCACTGGGGACGGACGGGCGAGGGGCGGAAGGAAGTGGTCAGGGCAGGCAAGACCTTCCCTTAGGCGTGCCGAAGCTAGGTGGGTCGTTAGCGGGCGATTCGCACGCGCGGAGCCCTCACTGGGTAGCTAAATATAGTCGTGCCAGCGCCGACCTGAGCCGTGCGGGATGGCGGCGCGGGAAGACGCCTCGCAACTGCGCAGTTAGGCCGTCGTTCTACTCGCCAATCGCACTCTTAGCGCCTGTTCACGGACTGCGTCCCAAACACTGTCAAACGGCCGGCACAGATGTACGAGCCACTTTGCTGCTTAACAATCGGGCTAATCTGGTAATGCTGTCCTAACCTGTAGGTTTCCAGGGGCCTCCCCGCATAGCGACGCTGTCTGTTACAACAATGTGTCATGGTGACAGCTGCACCTCCTAAGTAGTATCTTAAATATGGAGAGGGAAAGTACCACAATGCTAATATAACAACGTTTACTATTTTCTCGAACGTTCTCCTGGTGGGAATTACTCATTCTGATTTTTGTAGTTAATAATGTCCCGAGGTCCGAGGTTTTCAATGGGCAGGCCCACATGTTGCCAAGGTTGTTCCGACAATGCTGCAAAAGCTTCGCTGGGAAACTCTTGTACACACCCTCCACACAGTAGCGATCTCTCCCCACCCGATAGATGTGTTTCCGGAGCCCGGAAGACAGAAATTCAGACAAAGAGGTGCACATCTGGTACAGTCAGGGTCATGTCGGCAATTGCAAACATTTTTCAACGAAGGCACTGACCATCTTGTCTCGCAGTGGGATAAATGTATTAACAGTTATGGCGATTATTTTTGAATTAAAAAAGTTTACTTTTCTCCATGTGTTTCCTGTTTATTTGACTGCCGCTTACATATAAAGAACAAGAGCAGTTCTATCACTCATTCCTGATGAACACTCGCTGTCGAGGAAAATGTACCGGGTTATCTTACTGAAGAAGTCTACGAGCCACTCATATACCTGCGATCTGATAAACAGGGTGGTCCATTGATCGTGACTGGGCCAAATATCTCGAAATAAGCGTAAAACGAAAAAACTACAAAGAACGAAACTTGTCTAGCTTGAAGGGGGAAACCAGATGGCACTATGATTGGCCCGCTAGATGGCGCTGCCATAGGTCAAACGGATATCAACTGCTTTTTTTAAAATTAGGAACCACTACTTTTTATTACATATACGTGCAGTACGTACAGAAATATGAATGTTTTAGTTGGACCACTTTTTTTCGCTTTGTGATAGATGGCGCTGTAATAGTCACAAAAAATATGGCTCACAATTTTAGACGAACAGTTGGTAACAGGTAGGTTTTTTTAAATTAAAATACTGAACATAGGTACGTTTGAACGTTTTATTTCGGTTGTTCCAATGTGATACATGTACCTTTGTGAACTTATCATTTCTGAAAATGCATGCTGTTACAGCGTGATTGCCTATAAATACCACATTAATGCAATAAATGCTCAAAATGATGCCCGTCAACCTCAGTGCATTTGGCAATACGTGTAACGACATTCCTCTCAAGAGCGAGTAGTTGGCCTTCAGTAATGTTCACACATGCATTGATAATGCGCTGACGCATGTTGTCAGGTGTTGCCGGTGTATCACGATATAAAATGTCCTTCAACTTTCACCACCGAAAGAAATCCGGGGACGTCAGATCCGGTGAACTTGCGGGCCATGGTATGGTGCTTAGACGACCATTCAAAAATGTGTTCAAATGTGTATGAAATCTTATGGGACTTAACTGCTAAGGTCATCAGTCCCTAAGCTTACACACTACTTAACATACATTATCCTAAGGACAAACACACACACCCATGCCCGAGGGAGGACTCGAACCTCCACCGGGATCAGCCGCACAGTCCATGACTGCAGCGCCTTAGACCGCTCGGCTAATACATCGCGGCGACGACCAATCCACGTGTCATGAAATATGCTACTCAGTACCGCTTCAACCGCACCACGCGAGCTGTGTGCCGGACAACCATCATGTTGGAAGTGCATCGCAATTCTGACATGCAGTGAAACATCTTGTAGTAACATCGGTAGAACATTACGTAGGAAATCAGATAACATTGCACCATTTAGATTGCCATCAATAAAATGGGGGCAAATTATCATTCCTCCCATATTTCTTCGTATTTCTTTACGTACTACACGAATATGTAATTAAAAATTGGGGTTCCTATTTAAAAAAACGCAGTTGATATCCGCTTGACCTATGGCAGCGCCATCTAGCGGGCCAACCATAGTACCATCTGGTTTCCTCCTTCAAGCTAGACAAGTTTCGTTCTTTGTAGTTTTTTCGTTTGACGCTTATTTCGTGAGATATTTGGCCCGGTCACGATCAATGGACCACCCTGTATACTCGGACCTTCGTTAACAGCCTGCAGTGGAGCAATGTGTCAAACGCTTTCTGGAAATCTAAGAACATGAAATCTGTCTGTTGAATATTTACGGTTCGCAAGATGTCTGCGAAAAAAAGGCAAGCTGAGCTTCACACGAGCAGTGCTTTCTAAATCCGTGCAGATTCGTGGACAGTATCTTTTCTTTCTCGTGGAAATTTATTATTTTTTAACAGTGAATATGTTCAAGAGTTCTGCAGCATACCGATTTTAACGATATGGACCTATAATTTTGCGGGGCCGTTCTTTTGCCCTTCCTAGTTACAGGAAAACCCTCCGCTTTTTTCCAATCGTTTGAGACTTGCTCTGGGCGAAAGATTCGCGATAAATGCAAGGTAATGCACTGCCGTAGAGTTCTCTATGTGAAATAGAACATAGATTCCATTCGGAACAGACCACTTACTTGTTTTCAAGTCTTTCAGTTACTTTACGCTGCCAGGATGGTCTAGTTCTATAACCTCCATACGGGAGTTTCTGCGACGGTCAAATGATTTATGTCTATACTATCTCCCTGCGCGAATAATTATACACACATCAAAAAAAGTTTTGCATCACCTCAGTTCCCAGAACTCCTGAAGATAGGCGTTGACTGTCGATATTGTTTCATAGACACAGTCCCTTTGACTGTTCAGACATGTCACTAAACCCGCCCAAAGATGTAAACAACCATGCATGAGCAGCGCCTATTAGACAGAGTGGGTTCGACAGCCCATCAGTTCCAGTTATTCCACCAAGAAGGAGGTACACGGCTCGTATTGTCTGCAGTTCAACCAAGCCTAGACGGTCAATACGGCGGTTTGATCGCGTCCGCATTGCTACTTTGTGCCAGGAAGGGAAATCAAAAAGGGAAGTGTCCAGGCGTCTCGGAGTGAACCAAAGCGATGTTGTTCGGACATGGAGGAGATACAGAGAGACATAAACTGTCGATGACACGTCTCGCTCAGGCCGCCCAAGGGCTACTACTGCAGTGGATGACCTCTACCTACGGATTATGGCTCGGAGGAAGACTGACAGCGACGCCACAATGTTGAATAACGCTTTTCGTGCAGCCACAGGACGTCGTGTTACAACTCAAACTGTGCGCAATAGGCTGCATGATGCGCTACTTCACTCCCGACGTCCATGGCGAGATCCATCTTTGCAACTACGACACCACGCAGCGCGGTGCAGATGAGCACATCAACTTGCCGAATGGACCGCTCAGGATTGGCATCACGTTCTCTTTACCGGTGAGTGCCGCATATGCCTTCAACCAGACAATCGTCGGAGACGGGTTTGGAGGCAACCCGGTCAGACTGAACGCCTTAGACAGACTGTACAGAGAGTGCAGGAAGATGGTGTTTCACTGATGTTTTGGGATGGCATTATGTGGGGCCGACGTACGCCGCTGGTGGTCATGGAAGGCGCCTTAGCGGCTGTATGATATGTGAATGCCATCCTCCGACCGATAGTGCAACCATATCGGCAGCATATTGGCGAGGCTTTCGTCTTCATGGACGACAACTCGCGCACCCGTCGTGCACATCTTGTGAATGACTTCCTTCAGGATAACGACATCGCTCGACTAGAGTGGCCAGCATGTTCTCCAGACATGAATCCTATCGAGCATACTTTGGATAGATCGAAAAGGGCTGTTTATGGACGACGTGACCCACCAACCACTCTGAGGGATATATGCCGAATCGCCATTGAGGGAGTGGGACAGTCTGGACCAACAGTACCTTGATGGACAAATGGATAGTATGCCACGACGAATACAGGCATGAATCATTGCTAGAGGACGTGCTACTGGTTATTAGAGGTACCGGTGTATACAGCAATCTGGACCACCACATGTGAAAGTTTTGCTGCATGGTGCTACAACATACAATGCGTAGTTTTCATGAGCAATATAAAGGGAGGGAATGATGTTTAAGTTGATCTATGTTCCAATTTTCTGTACGGGTTCCGGAACTCTAGGAACCGAGGTCATGCACAACATTTTTTGACTTGTGTATAAGCGTGAAATGCAAAACTTCAGCTTTGGTTTTGCTGTCTTCTATTGCTATACTAGACTGATCAACGAGCAACTGGATAGAAACCCTCGCCTGCTTAATGATTTTACCTAGAAGCAGGATTTTCTCGGGTTCCCGAGTATTTATAAGCGCACGATTTTCTGCTGTTACCTTTCCACCTCCTTTTTTTATCCGAGAGTACAATAGTCTCCGCTTCCTGAAAATTTTCCGAATTGTGTTGTTAAACCACGGTTGGTATGCTCCGTTCTTCTTCACTTACTCGGCACATACTTCACCAGAGCGCTGCTTGGTATCAGTTTATATTCTGTCCGCAATTCCTCTACGTCAATCATACTCGAACTAAATGGCGTCTATTCATTGTCTAAGTGGTATACAACTAATTGTCTACTCTTTCCAACGTAAGAACCCTCCTAGCTTTCTTGATAGATCTATTAATTTTACTAACCATCGTCGATATGGTGAGATCATGATCACTAATTCCTTTCCCTATACTGACGCTGTTGACAAGGTTAGTTATACTTGCAAGTGGAACCGGTGAAAAGGTATTAAAGAAGCACCACTCGGCGATATAGAGTTAGCGTTTCCTTTCAACCCCTTAAAGCGAACCCCGGTGTGATTCCCTTGGAAATGCCACGCTCTGTTTCCTGCTTCATTCTTGTCCTTTGTGAATTGTATTCTGTCTTTGATAATCTCGTCCTTGGCGGGAAATTAAACCATAATCTTCCTTCCTTTCGGGTAATAGGCCTGTAATCGCATTGAAAATTGACCATGACTGAGACTATAAAACGTTTGAAGAGGTTGAAAAATCAGCCAATCAGTTATAAACAACCTCTTCGATTTAAGCACTTGCTGTTTTGTAGCAATGTTGAAAATTTTGTAAAACATTTAAAGAATAATTATGAATGCCAACATTAGCCATTCAAGCTACTGATGATCATCTAGACACTAGAAATTAGCGACATTATGAAGTAGCTGGAAGTAAAACAGTTCTTTGTTGTTAATTAGCTAAGTATGTCTTTACTTTGTATTCTTTCCCCCTCTCTCTATGTTCATTTCCTCTGCTCAACTCTCTGCCTATCTCATTCTTCACCCACCATTTTCTGTCCATCTCCTTCTTCCCCTCTCTCTGTCCATCTGCTAGTCCCCTTCTCTCTGTCCATCTCCTCCTGTTTTTATCTCCTCTTCCCCTCTCTCCCTGTCCATCTTTCCGAGCAGTAAATAGTATGTGTACCAAGTTTGGTTGAAATCGTCCCAGTGGTGTCGGAGGAGATGTGGAACATAAATACATGAAATTTTATAATATGCAATATTTTTTCTTGGCGATCCGACTTTGGTGAAATAAGCCTCCACGGTGCCCCTAGCTACTCTCAAATTACCAAGAAAACCCCATAAAAATCCGTCTAATACTTTTGGAAATTAGTTTTCAAAAAGATAGACGGGACACTTTCACCTATTTATTACTAGTGTAGATATTTACGACCATTAGCCTCAGTTTCAGTTTTTTCTTGTGATAACAATGCTTCTTAATCATCTACGGCGTATGGCTCCTTGTTGCTTCTTAACTGACAATATTTATCCAGATTTAATGACAAGTACAACACATATTTTGCTCGAGGTACGCACTTGTGACCCAAGCATGTGTTTGAACTAAAACAGTTGTGCTCAAATATTCACTATATTACACAATTATTTCGCCACAGGCACGCCTACAGGAACATCACATCCGTCGCCTCCCCCACCACTATCATGTCTTCCACGTCACCTGGGCGGACCACTAGCGGAATGCACAGTTTCGGCAAGCCGACAGCGAGGCTCCTCGTATCGACGCAGGACAATAACAGAATGGCGTGCAAATACGAGTATCTCTCGTAATATTAACTCGCCAACTCTGAACTCTATTTTACTCTGTAAGCAGAATATCGTAGTCGTTATTTTTAATACCAAATTAAAGTTTTAATTTCCAGCGGAGTAGCCACTGTTTTAATTCGTCACGAACGCTAATTTTTTAATTTAGTTCTGCACAAACTCAATTTTTCGAACTGATGTAGCGTAAATATAACTTACATTCTCTGCAGTTATTAATACGTAGGACAGATATTACCACCGTTAAACTGTTCCTGGGCAAATTAATATTGCGTTGTCTGTTTCCGCTTGCAATTTACATTTTTTTCATTCCGAAATCATGCAACTTGTTCGCTGTAACTGAGTCATATTCGGGTACGTTGTAATTGCAAAAAAAAGTTAGTGTGATACTGGAAAAGGCTTAAAAAAGCCTGTCTTTTTTGGTGTCTCAATGTGCAAGCTAAAATGTTGCATATCTTTCACCGGACTATGTCAGAAGTAACATGCCCGAAGTTCGAGCAGTAAGCCCTATACGCTTTGTGTGAGTTAAATAAAATTAAAAATTTCGAATTGTAACAGCATTTACACTTCGGTAATTACCTTATGACTCTCTACCGCAGGTGCAGATTTAGCAGTAAACAAGCAAGGTTGTAATAAATGTAAGTGAAGACTGGAAGTTGAAATTGCCAGTCTGTGAACAATTAATGCAGATACATGTGTTGGGGTGGAAGTGGTGGACTATATCATTGATCAAACTAATCTGCGTTGGTTAAGAACAGGTATTGTACAAACTACAATAGCTATTTAAAATTATGATACTTCTGCTTTTGGAAACTAGAAATAGAACACCCGCGGTATAAGTGAAGAGTGGAAATGTCGTTCGCACAATAGCCTTACATTTGTGTCTATTTAATATATTTATAAATTCTGCTGACATTCGCTTTCTATTCTTTCTACTTCTGAGGTTAATAAGTGTTGAAATCAAGTCTATGGTAAGTCTTAAAACGGCAGTTCGCAGCTCGACTTGCAAAAGGTCACGAAAAGCTTGAAAGTTAGTCAATAATGTAGATATCTTTGTCGGAACGTTTGTCATATGTTCTAAGGGTTAAGAAGTATAATCTAAGGAAAATTCGAAACGACCTTTCGTAAAGTGATAAGGTTTCAAGCGCACTTTTCAATCTCTACATATATTAAAGGCGCAATTTGTTTAATCCGGGACCTGCCCTTTTAGCAGCTTCTGGGTTTTGTTTCTTTAGAACTAAACGATAAAAAGACGTAACCGTTATATTATGTAACTGCTCGACTGTTCCTGACGCACATCATATGAATGTGCTTGCTATTATTTCCTAGGATATTAGTATGCAAGTGTCTTTCGATCTTCCTCAGTATCATATAGCTTACGAGATATGATACAAAACAAGTGCATCTGATGCTGAGAATCTGTGTACTTACAAAGTATGTTTAATACCTCTTCCCACTGCTCAAAATGTTGCTGTATGTCGTATTCCATGAGGATGCGAAGGAGCTCCGCCAGTTTTACAGTAACTGTTACAAACAATAAACGGTATACTTGCTACTGTAATAAATTACGTAGTAAGGCTACTATACTAAAATAACATATGATACAACCAGCGGGATATCATTTGCTTTCCAGTTATTTACGCCCTTGTGTAGTGACAACCTGGGTAGAATTTTTACTAGGCGTGATAGCGCTGTTGGACTCGAATTCGGGAGGACGAAGGTCCAAACACGCATCCAGCTATCCTGATTTAGGTTTCCCGTGGTTTCCCTAAATCGCTCAAGGCAAATGCGGGATGGTTCCTTCGAAAGGGTACTATCGTTTTCCTTCACCATCCTTCCCTAATCCGAGTTTGTGCTACGTCTCTAATGACCTCGTTGGTTACAAAATATATGGCTGCCAATGATATTCCTATTGGTTCAGGAGCACTCGATAGTGTTCATCTCGCGAAGATTTCTGAAATATTTAATGTAAGATCTTATTCACCATAATGACCAACCCGAAATTAGATCACGCAGCTGATTAAATTTGGGAATTCGACATGAATTATCTACATACAAACACTATTACACAAAAAAATCATTAAAACAGATTCGTCCATAACTATCCAAGTAGAGAATATTGCGACGCTTCCTCTGAAGTAAGCCCGTGAGATTACTGCTAACTAAGCGAAAGTGAGATAATAGTTGAAATAGCTCTAAGCACGATTGGACGTGACATCTGAGGTTATAGATCCCCTAGACTTAGAGCTACTTAAACCTAACTAACCTAAGGACATCACACACATCCATGTCCGAGGCAGGATTCGAACCTGCGACCGTAGCAGCAGCGCTGTTCCAGACTGAAGCGCCTAGAACCGCTCGGCCACAACGTCCAGCAAGTGAAAGTGAGACTCAGTGCAACAATCCTTCAGTTCACACGGTGTGTCGCAAATTGACGTATTCAATTCATACGGTGTCCATTGTCACAGTAGGAAACTCGTGATCGCCAGTTCGTAGAGCATTCACCTTCGACGCTACGTTGCTTGTTTCGAGAAAATGTACCAGACTACAGTTGGCAATGACTTTGTACTAACGATGTAGGATGCCGATACCTCTTATTATTAAACGTGACAGCTGCTCTTACGTTCGCAGTCATAGTGACAATTTATTTCGCACCAGTAATTGCTAAACTCAAAGAAAATTATGCAATATTGCTTCACAAAATAAGATTGCTTATGTACAACAGTCTTCATTGCTCGCAGATTAATGACTGTGCGTAACAAGACCGCACACTTTCTTTCTTTCTTTCACTGCTGCCGTGTCCCGCGCTGACGCAGGGTCCGCATTGTTAGGAACAGATTTGGCGAGGTTAGTGGGAAGGGGTGGGTGGATGCCGTTCCTGCCGCCACCCCGTACTCCCGGGATGGAATTAGTGTACCCCTGCTGTCTGCGTCGAGTGTAATTAATGGAATAGTGTGAGCGTGTTCAGATGTCTGCGAGTCGTGTCACTGAGTCGGAACGTGGGGACCAGCCCGCTATTCACCTAGCGGGATGTGGAAAACCGCCTAAAAACCACATCCAGGCTGGCTGACCGACGACGGTAATCCGCCGGGCGGATTCGATCCGGGGCCGGTGCGCCTACCCGTCCAGGAAGCAGCGCATTAGCGCTCTCGGCTAACCTGGCAGGTCTAACAAGACCGCACACTATGGCCGTTAAAAAGATTCATCTGCTCTTTGTTTCTCCAGCTTCGTTTGTTTTTTCTTACTCTACCCACCAGAGGCTAGGATAACGCCACACTTCCTTATACGGTGATGAGAAGTGTTTGTTGCTTTGGCCTCAAGTTATTTTAATCCAGCAATGGGAGACAAGGAAACGTGTAGCTACCTTACAGGGCAAAATACGTAACATGTCTCAGGACACTGCAAGCGCGTGGTTGTGAGTCATTTTATTTATTTGTTCACAAAGCAATGCCCACAGTACTGCGCTTCGACGTAACATAAGCTTGAAACAGCTGTACTACTCGAATTAACAGTAACTGTAATTAGCCATGGACGTACAATAAGAACCATCCATATGGCACTATCAACTGAAGTGACAAAACTCTTGAGATAGCACTATCCACATATTCAGATGGTGGTACTATCGCGTACACAAGGTGTAAAAGGTCAGTGCATTGGCGGAGCTGTCACGTATACTCGTGTGATACGTGTGAAAAGATTTCCGACGTGATTATGGTCACAGGACGGGAGTTAACAGACTTCGAACGCTGAATTATTGTTGGAGCTACACACATAAGACATTCCATTTCGAAAATCGTGAGAGAATTCGATGTTCAAAGACTCACAGTGGAAACAGTGTGCGAAGAATACTAAATTTCAGGCATTACCTCCCACCACGAACAACGCGCTGGCTGATGGCCTTCACTTAACGACCGGGAGCAGGAGCATTTGCCAATGTTAACAGAAATAACCTCAGGAATCAATGTAAGACTACGACGAACGTACCCGTTTGGACAGTACAGTGAAATTTGGCGTTAATGGTTTATGGTAGCAGACGACAAACGCGAGTGCCTTTGGTAACACCACAACATCGCTTATAGCGTCTCTCGTGGGCTCGTGACCACGTAGGTTAGACCCTAGATGACTGGAAAACAGTGGCCTGGTCAGATGAGTCCCGATTTCAGTTGGTAAGAACTGATGATAGGTCTCAGAACCCGAGAACAATGCAATGTGCAAGCTGGTGGTGACTCCATAATGGTGTGGGCTGTGTTTGAGTAGAATGGATTGGGTCCTATAGTCCAAGTGAAAAGATCAATGACTGTAAATGGTCATTTTCGGCTACTTGGAAAACATTTGCAGCCACATCGTGATTCCAAAGAACGATGGAATTTTTATGGACGACAACGAGCCATGTCACCGCGTCACAATTGTTTGCGATTGGTTTGAAGAACATTTTGGACAATTCGAGAGAATGATATGGCCACCCATCGAACATTTATGGGACATGATCGAAAAGTCAGTTCGTTCACATTCGTCCATAACCATCCAAGTAGAGAATATTGCGACGCTTCCTCTCAAGTAACCCCGTGAGATTACTGCTCCAACAACACTTCCGCAATTATGGCCGGCTATAGAGGCAGCATGGCTCAATATATCGTGGAGGTTGAGTCCATGCCACGTGGAGTTGCTGCACTAGGCCGGGCAAAAGGAGGTCCGACACGATATTAGGAGGTACCCCATGACTTTTGTCACCTCAGTGTACGTAAACATGAGAAGGTACACTCATGATCAGTGGTACTCGTGCAGATCCTTCTGTTCCCTCTGTAAGACAGTCTGGCGACTGTTTAGTTTCAGCACTGCGCAGTTACCACAGTTGGCATTCTGATACCTACATGCATATTTACAAGAACTCCAGCAGTGGCTTTTACCACATTTTTTTTCTTAATGGCTCCACAACAATTGATCTGTGTGACACTGAGAATGAGAAGAAGTCAGTTCTGTAAACTAGTTACGTTATGAAAATGGCGTAATAGTGGCAGTCAGGAGATAATGTACACTACTGGCCATTAAAATTGCTACACCAAGAAGAAATGCAGATGATAAACGGGTAATCATTGAACAAATATGTTATACTAGAACTGACATGTGATTACATTTTCACGCAGTTTGGGTGCATAGATCCTGAGAAATCACTACCCAGAACAACCACCTCTGGCCATAATAACGGCCTTGATACGCCTGGGCACTGAGTCAGACAGAGCTTGGATGGCATGTACACGTACAGCTTCAACACGATACCACAGTTCATCAAGAGTAGTGACTGGCATATTGTGACGAGCCAGTTGCTCGGCCACCATTGACCAGACGTTTTCAGTTGGTGAGAGATCTGGAGAATGTGCTGCCCACGGCAGCAGTCGAACATTTCCTGTATTCAGAAAGGCCTGTATAGGACCTGCAACCTGCGGTCGTGCATTATCCTGCTGAAATGTAGGGTTTTGCAGGGATCGAATGAAGGGTAGAGCCACGGGTCGTAACACATCTGAAATGTAACGTCCGCTGTTCAAAGTGCCATCAATGCGAACAAGAGGTGACCGAGACGTGTAACCAATGGCACCCCATACCATCACGCCAGGTGATACGCCAGCATGGCGATGACGAATACACGCTTCCAATGTGCGTTCACCGCGATGTCGCCAAACACGGATGCGACCATCATGATGCTGTAAACAGAACCTAGATTCATCCGAAAAAATGACGTTTTGCCATTCGTGCACCCAGGTTCGTCGTCGAGTACACTATCGCAGGCGCTCCTGTCTGTGATGCAGCGTCAAGGGTAACCGCAGCCATGGTCTCCGAGTGATAGTCCATACTGCTGCAAACGTCGTCGAACTGTTCGTGCAAATGGTTGTTGTCTTGCAAACGTCCCCATCTGTTGACTCAGGTATGGAGACGTGGCTGCACGATCCGTTACAGCCATGTGGGTAAGATGCCTGTCATCTCGACTGCTACTGATACGAGGCCGTTGGGATCCAGCAAGGCGTTCCGTATTACCCTCCTGAACCCACCGATTCCATATTCTGCTAACAGTCATTGGATCTCGACCAACGCGAGCAGCAATGTCGCGATACGATAAACCGCAATCGCGATAGGCTACAATCCGACTTTTATCAAAGTCGGAAACGCGATGGTATGCATTTCTCCTCCTTACACGAGGTATCGCGACAACATTTCACCAGGCAACCCCGATCAACTGCTGTTTGTATATGAGAAATCGGTTGGAAACTTTCCTCATGTCAGTACATTGTAGGCGTCGCCACCGGCGGCAGTCTTGTGTGAATGCTCTGAAAAGCTAATCATCTCCATATCTCAACATCTTCTTGCTGTCGGTTAAATTTCGCGTCTGTGGCACGTCATGTTCGTGGTGTAGCAATTTTAGTGGCCAGTAGTGTGTATTAAATTTCTAAGTTTCCACGTATTCATACATGAAGTCCATGTTAATAAACCAAGCATCTCTCCTAGCAGTGCATTTCGGTACGAGACTTGGTGTGAACTGGTAGCCGTACCTCGAGTTCAGCTGGAATGAGAAAAGGAGGGGGGGGGGGGTGGCTGTGTGCAGGGCAGTGTTGCGGTGGTGGCGCCCGTGTCCAGGGCTGGACAGGTCGATGAGACGAGGCCAGCGGTTGTATCTGCTGCAAAGTTGAATGCAATGTGGGCTAGCGTGCACAGACCGCACCTCGTTGCGACCTTCGTTAACATTCATACTGACGTCACTCTAACTACTTATCATCTATTATTATAAATAAAGACCCAAGCGTAAAAGTCGATATAGAGAATTAAAACTGTGCCGGACCGAGACTCGAACTCGGGATCTTTGCTTATCGTGGGCAAGTGCTCTACCAACTGAGCTACCCAAGCACGACTCACGCCCCGTCCTCACAGCTTTACTTCTGCCAGTACCACGTCTCCTACCTTCCACACTTTACAGAAGCTCTGCGCAATATCCTTTCTTTCAGGAGTGCTAGTTCTGCAAGGTTCGCAGGAGAGCTTCTGTAAAGTTTGGAAGGTAGGAGACGAGGTACTGGCAGAAGTAAAGCTGTGAGGAAGGGGCGTGAGTCGTGCTTGGGTAGCTAAGTTGGTTCTAGAACTCAGTTATCTACGCCTCACCTTACCAAGACAGCTTTTACTCAAGACAAAGGCAGTATACAATGTCCTCGAATTAGGTCGTCCACCTAACCCAATTGAACAAAAATTCCTCCAGATTGACCGGCGTCATCTATGGCGCGCGGTGTTCGCCTGTTACCTTGACACGAATGTTCAGTCTGTCTGGCACCTCACTGTCAATGGTAAGCAATTCAACCAATCTCGCCTTCATCGTATCCACCTCGCCCATTCACCTCTGTGTTCCACGTGAGCAGTGCCAGACAATGACGAACATCGGTTCGTTTGCGGACCGGCGGTGAGGTTTGGCAATTGATTCGTCGTATTGTGGCTTTTCTAACGCGGGACATTCCGGATCGGATTACTCCCCTTTCATTATTATTTCCGGAACGTGGCTATTTTCCTCGGACAAAGACCAATGCTGTGAATTGGATTCGCGGACATGCCATTCACTACCTATTTGGACAAAAGTGTAGGCTCTGTACTCGATTTTTGGACATACCTCAATGAACGTCATTATGTCGTTGTCCGTCACCCAAAATACAGACAATTTTTCTCGAACTTCCTTGGGAGTGCTTTCCACGACCCGCCTCTCAGCTGGAATGCGTTCAGCTAAGAGAGAAGGAGGTTTCCTGTTTGAACCAATGAACATTTCAGAACAATAGAACGGAACACATCAATTTCGGGAAGACGTGACTCAACATATTACCAGCGGGGCGCAGAACGCCTCTGGTCAATTACACAACAAAAAATTAAAAAATAAAATAAACTAAAATTCAGAAAAAGGAAGATTTTTTTGTGTTTGTAAGGATAGCCCTAACCTTGAATTCCCATATTTCCCCTGCTATATAGGCAGCTCTCTGGGGTAGGTTTAGTCAGGAGCCAACGCCTGAAGTGGACCAGATTTTTTGTTATAGGATGAAAAGTGGTGGTGGCACTTAGTTTCCTTTTTTTAGTTCCATTTTCCTAAGGGGCTTCAATTAAAAAAATAAAAATAAAAAAATAAAAAAAATAAAAGTGGTAATAAAAAAAGAAAAAGAAAAGTTGGTAGAGCACTTGCCCGCGAAACGCAAAGGTCCCGAGTTCGAGTCACGGTCCGGCACACAGTTTTAATCTGCCAGGAAGTTTCATATCAGCGCACACTCCGCTGCAGAGTGAAAATCTCATTCTCGATAAAGAGAAACTGAATGGTTACCTTATTGTTGTTGTTTTTTTCTCTCTCTCTCAATCTATGTTAGAGAGTGCCAGTTGCGCGTGTGCCAAGCTGTCTCATATACATGCTGCTTACCCGCTTGGTTCAATGCTCTGGAGGATTCATTGAAAGAGGACCGGCACCAAGTTAGTATCTGATTGATTAGGTGATTATCATATTAATATTTCGCAACGGATAACGCAGGGGAGGGCTCAAGCAACCAAGTGGGGAAGTAATTAATTTCCACGCTCTAAGATGATGTATATTTTCTATCCTTGTTAATTTTCATTACCGCCAGATTGTCCAGACTTCAGTTCCGTACTAACATTGTTCTCTACACAGGATTGGGGTGTTATGATCAGTCACTGAATCCATGAAATTAAGTCCATATGACATATTTATTATTTACCCAGAAACGTTACAAATGTTATAACCATTTCTTTTACTCGCTACTTAAGCTATCTCACAACTGCAATTAACAAAGCAAAGACGAATAAATTCTATCTTATTTAGCACTGAAGGTGCCGATATTATCAGAAATCTTTTCAACACTCTCTCGCACTGAAGGTACTTAACACTATCAGAAAACTGGTCTCGTTTTTTAATATTGTGCACTGGGAAAGGGGAGGGATCTACGTTGCTGCATCTGTAGTGCGTCTTCTTGGACAGTGATTGAAATTTTCACCCCATGTTATTACTTGGACCCAATCGTTATGAATTAATGAACTGTGCTTCGGTTCCGCAATGGTCACTCTCTCCATTACTTCTCAACACCGTTCCATTAGTCCAAATTATAGCAAAGATTCTTCGCTCGAAAACGGGGAACAAAGCAGACACAAACATCTCTCGTATACACAAAAGAGCCGGCTGGTGTGGCCGAGCGGTACTAGGCGCTTCAGTCTGGAACCGCGCTACCGCTACGGTCGCAGGTTTGAATCCTGCCTCGGGCATGGATGTGTGTGATATCCTTAGGTTAATTAGGTTTAAGTAGTTTTAAGTTCTAGGGGACTGATGACCTCAGATGTTAACTCCCATAGTGCTCAGAACCATACACAAAAGAAACAATTTCTTAAAAATAAAATATCCTATAAAATTTGGCACACGCAAATTAACAATTTACAGCACACGCAAGCATCTTCACCTTAACTAATTTCAAAAACTAACTGGTGATCCACACCAACGGCTAATTTTTTTGTATTCACCCCACTGTTCATTCTTGTTTTCAATCTATACAATTGTTCACACGCACAATCTATTATTTACCAGTTAGTTAGGACGTGGAGCATCGTCTAGGTTGCTGCTTGCAAATGGGGGTTTCTCATGAATCAAGAGATCCGTGCACAAATTTTATGAAATTGCTAAAAAAATTACGTCACACGCTTAGAGCCTTAAGTAACTCACACAAAACACACGCATATCCTAGCAGTTTTCACACGGAATGGTTCAAATGGCTCTGAGCACTATGACTAAACGTCTGAGGTCATCAGTCCCCTAGAACATAGAACTACGTAAACCTAGCTAACCTAAGGACATCACACACATCCATGCCCGAGGCAGGATTCAAACCTGCGACCGTAGCGTCACACGGAATCATCGTCTAAATTTCTCATCTGCAGTTACGACCGCGTAGCTAGGCAGGGTGAGGCCCCATGTTGCTTTAGCAAGACCAGTAAGAAATTTAAAATTGCAAAGCGCTACTGCTAAAAGTGGAACTATATGATTTTTGGAACTATTTCTGCTCTAGTGTGTTGAAGGCACTAACTGATCGCATTACTACAAATGGATAACGTGAGCCCCCCATATCACGCCTGGAAAATAAATAATAACTGAAAATTCTTATTTTTACAGGCAAAATTTCTCCAAAAATATGAATGGTCGTAACGTTATGCTAACTACTTCCATCCTGAAAAAGAGCGGATTAATAACAATATAATAAATTAGATCTCATCCCACAGAGAATTTGGCGGCAAAGACGGAGATCGCCCTCGATTCCGACCGCTTCCCGCAGAGCGAGCCTGTCATGGCGGCTCTTTCCGGCGGTTCTCCTCCATCCTGGAGGCGAGGGGAACTTGTTACCAACCCCGAACTACCCAGGCAAACTGGTGCATCATCGCTGCCCTTAGCCCAAATTTATGTTGGCACTAACCAACCTACAGAGTGACCACATCTCTGCCTTGCCACTACTAGCAGACGAACTCTTAATACAGACTCAAAGTTAATTAACCGAAGGCAACGGAGAGGGATTAAGGAAAGGAAGTGCATTTATGTAACTATGAATTATATAAACAGGTAGTCCATTTCTTCACTCGAGTTATAACACTTCTTAAATTTGGAAAAAATGATGAAAGTATCTCAAACATCTACAGCATTCAATATAATGCGACGAAACAAGCTAATTATAATGAGATGAAACAAGCTGTTCCCTCTCATAATTACGGCGAAGTTTTTGGGTAACGACGACGAGGACCGAGCGATGCAGATCACATTTGGCGAGTTACTAATAGAACATAGTCATTTTTCAATAAACGTGTTAGTACGGGGCAAAGGAGATTCCATCTACTGCCGAATGTGATAAAATTATATCAGTATTCTTTATCAGCTTCGAAACATGGCTGATGGCTACAGCGCAAGGACACATAGATAGCATTTAGTCAATCCTGCCAGTGTCATTGTTCAAAACATATGTCAGTAACGGGCACTGTATATTCAATCCACCACTGAAAATGGTAAAATTATATAAATGTTATTTACCATTGTCAACTGCGGAGTATGGCTACAACGTATGGGCCCACAGATTGCATTTAGACAAGCGTAGCGTGGCAGTGAGACGTATCTGGAAAAGTATAATCTTAAAATGCATAGGAGCGTTCGGAACAGTTCTGACAGATATCTCGCTCGTACTCATCACTCTCCATTGGGGCCGACCGGGGTGGTCGAGCGGTTCTAGGAGCTACAGTCTGGAAGGCGCGACCGCTACGGTCGCAGGTTCGAATCTTGCCTCGGGCATGGATGTGTGTGAAGTCCGGAGGTTAGTTAGGTTTAAGTAGTTCTTAGTTCTAGGGGACTAGTGCTCAGTCATTTGAACCATTTGAACTCTCCATTGGACCTCGAAATAAGACACCAGAAATGTTTAGCTTCACAGGCTACACCGAGATAAAATGGAAGAAATCATGGGACAAATTTGTCAGAACACAAGAGATAGTAAGATTAGAACAACGAAAATGCGACAGCCAAGTTGGGAATGTCTGATATCCAGAGTCATGGCAATGAATCCTTATCAAATGTTACCGAAAGAACTGGAAAGCTGCAGTTACTACGTACTCGAAAGTTGAAACATTAACTGACTGGGAATGGACTAACCGGTGTGCTTGCGTCGGAGGTCGAACGTCGAATTTATTACGAAGACATCGGTGGTTGGTGGGGGGGGGGGGGAGAGGGGAGGGGGGGGGGAGACACACGACGACGACGACTCTTGAATACATATTGTTCTAATTCCCAACTTACTCACAGGATACCACAGATGAGGGACATTTGTCAACCAATATGAACACAATTAGAGACACAGTATAAGACCATTGTTGGTAGACAAAATATCAGCTATTATATCGCAAGCACATATTAGGGCATGGCAGCTGCAAATGAAAGTCTATTAACAGTCGAATGCTGGTGTAATGTAAGTGTCGTTTATATGACTAACTCAAGCTAAGACATCCGAGGTGGTCCACCGCAGGACTCAACCGCCGATTAGGTAAGCTAGTCGGGTGTAATGAAGCTTGTAATCACTGGCTTTACATATTGTACGTACAGCACTGTTACATATGACAGACTGGTTTGTCATTTATTATAGTTAGAGTGAAGAGTGCGAGGTATACCAATCGTAATGGATAGCTAGAAGGTAGAGACCGACACTCGCCATCAGGCCTGCTAGGTGGCAGAAACAGATGCTACTAATTGAAATGTAAGGTCACAGCAAAAAATATTAGTAACCCCCATAACATCTACATCTGTGTTGTTCCTGGAGCGCACGAACTGGGCACCGTCTTGGGCTGCGAGTGTGTGTTTGACACACACTACCGGAAAAAAAGTAGCGTGCCTGGAAAGAAGGTGTCGATTTCGAACCGATGATGGCATGTGCCACCTAGGGGATAGTAGATGTACTCATAATGGTTTAAACGCCTTCTCCAACAAATAGCGCAGGGCATACCTACCAGACCTCTGTGTCTACCCTTTGAAAAGGAATGTTCGCAGCCAGAGCCCTCAGTCCGACGCAAAAATGTGGAGCAAGTAGGCAAAAAATGCCACAGAGACGCACTCGTGCTTCCTACCCAGCTGAGCGAGTTTGGAAGGGGTCAAATTGTGGCCTCCCGACTGGCGGGATGGTCCTTTCTGAGAATTGCCACACAGGTTGGACGTACTGCGTCGGTTGTGCAACGATTCTAGTATCTGTGGTCATGTGAATGTTCTCACACTCGTAGACAGGGTTCTGGACGTCCGCGCAGCACTGACGCACGCCAGGATCGTCGTATTGTAAGGGCGGCGGTGGCAGACCGTACAGCTGCCATAGCTTGTGAGCCCAGGTGTGACAGCAGGAAGTGTTGCGAACCGATTATCAGCAGTGGGTCTGTGGGCGCACAGCTCTTAGCCCGTCTTCCGCTCGCGCCACGGAATCGAAGTGTACGGCTCGACTAGTGCCATCAGAGGATCACTCGGAAGATGGGTAGTGGCGCGCTGTCGTCTTCAGCGATGAAGGCACAGTCTGCCCGCACGCATGGTCGTTTGTGCGTACGACGTACGCCTGGTGCATTCGTCCAAGACACAATGGCCACGCTGCCAACCCAGGCCTTATGGTCTGCTGTGCGATAAGCTACAACTCTAGTTCATCTTTGGTGTTTCTGGAAGGGGCGCTAACGAGCGCTCAGTACGTGCAGAACGTTTTTAGACCCATTCTTTTGCCGTTCTTGATACAGGAAGGTGATGTGTCACTCCAACAGGATAATGCTCGCCCTCACAGTGCTCGTGAAACTCAATGCAAGACGTGCAACAACTACCCTAACCAGCACGACCTCCGGACTAGTCTCCAGTCGAACACGTGCGGGATATGATGGGACGAGAAGTGTCTCATGTAATCGTCGACCAATTACTCTTAACGAACTATGCGAACAGGTCGAGCAGGCGTTGCATAACGTATTCTAGGACGGTATTTGCCATCTGTACAACCTACTGGATACCAGAATCAGTGTCTGCATTTCCGCCTGTGGAGGCTGCAACACGTAATAATATGAGTGTTTCCCCCTGGGTCAGTACCTGGTACCTCAGAATTGCTTGGGCTATTGATCTGTTACTAATATTTTCGTGCACACTGCGTGCACTGTTGCAACAATAAGCCTTGAGCAAACTGAAAATCTCTAAAAGGATGTACTACACTACTGGCCATTAAAATTGCTACACCACGAGGATGACGTGCTACAGACGCCAAATTTAACCGACAGGAAGAAGATGCTGTGATATCCAAATGATTAGCTTTTCAGAGCATTCACAAAAGGTTGGCGCCGGTGGCGACACCTACATCGTGCTGATATGAGGAAAGTTTCCAACCGATTTCTCATACACAAACAGCAGCTGACCGGCGTTGCCTGGTGAAATGTTGTCGCGATGCCTCGTGTAAGGAGGAGAATTGCATACCATCGCGTTTCCGACTTTGATAAAAGTCGGATTGTAGCCTATCGCGATTGCGGTTTATCGTATCGCGACATTGCTGCTCGCGTTGGTCGAGATCCAATGACTGTTAGCAGAATATGGAATCGGTGGGTTCAGGAGGGTAATACGGAACGCCTTGCTGGATCCCAACGGCCTCGTATCAGTAGCAGTCGAGATGACAGGCATCTTACCCACATGGCTGTAACGGATCGTGCAGCCACGTCTCCATACCTGAGTCAACAGATGGGGACGTTTGCAAGACAACAACCATCTGCACGAACAGGTCGACGACGTTTGCAGCAGCATGGACTATCAGCTCGGAGACCATGGCTGCGGTTACCCTTGACACTGCATCACGGACGGGAGCCCCCGCGACGGTGCACTCAATGACGAACCTGGGTGCACGAATGGCAAAACGTCATTTTTTCGGATGAGTCCAGGTTATGTTACAGGATCATGATGGTCGCATCCGTGTTTGGCGGCATCGCGGTGAACCCACAGTGGAAGCGTGTATTCGTTATTGCCATACTGGCGTATCACCCGGCGTGAGGGTATGGGGTGCCATTGGTTACACGTCTCGGTCACCTCTTGTTCGCACTGACGGCACTTTGAACAGTGGACGTTACATTTCAGATGTGTTATGACCCGTGTCTGTACCCTTCATTCTATCCCTACGAAACCCTACATTTCTGCAGGATAATGCACAACCGCATGTTGCAGGTCCTGTACGGGCCTTTCTGGATACAGAAAATATTCGACTGCTGCCCTGGCCAGCACATTCTCCAGATCTCTCACCAACTGAAAACGTCTGGTCAATGGTGGCCTAGCAACTGGCTTGTCACAATACGCCAGTCACTACTCTTGATGAACTGTGGTATGGTGTTGAAGCTGCATGGGTAGCTGTACCTATATACGCCATCCAAGTTTTGTTTGGCTCAATGCCCAGGCGTATCAGGGTCGTTATTACGGCCCTAGGTGGTTGTTCTGGGTACTGATTTCTCAGGATCTATGCACCAAAATTGCGTGAAAATGTTATTACACGTCAGTTCTAGTATAATATATTTGTCCAATGAATACCCGTTTATCATTTGCATCTCTTTTTGGTGTAGCAATTTTAATGGTCAGTAGTGTATATTTTTTCCAACAGTGTACATCGGTTTCCTGATTGTAGAGCAAGTTGTTATAGTCTATCCGCTATAGACTTGGCGTTTTAATTGCTGTAAAAAGCAGACATGATTACGTTAGTTACTCTGAGCATATAGGCAAACGTTATTTCGGATATTTCATACAGTATTATTTAGTAAATCAGACTGCATGTGAGATTAATAATGCTTGTGAATTTGGGTAATAGAATGGTTTTGGAATAAATAAGGGTTAGTGATAACTCTGATTTCTTGTCTTTCTGTAATTTGACAAGGTTTGTGGACACGGTTAAGGGGACCCAATTTATCGTGTATTTTGTTTCTCATGTATTTGATTTTATTTAGCCCCCCCCCCCCCACGACCATTCGCTTTGAGCTTATTACATGTCTTCTATACTTTTCCGAATTGTTTTTATTCCCTGGCTATGCGGAGTGCAAATTAATTGTCTCATTTTCAATATAATGGTTTTATCCCTTTGCACTTTTGGGACTTGTTCCTTGACATCTACATCTACGTGCAATTCACACGTAAATGCCTGGCAGAGGATATCTCTACCGTTGCACTCTCGAATAGCGCGTAGAAAAAATGAACACTTAAATTTTTCCGTTCGAACTCTGACATCTGTTATTTTATTATGATGATCGTTTATTTCTATGCAGGCTGGTGTCAACAAAGTAGTTTAGCATTAAGAGGAGAAAGTTGGTGATTGAAAATTCGTGAGAAGTTCCGGCCGCAAAGAAGAACACCTTTGTTTTAATGACTGCCACCCCAATTCTTTTATCACATCCGTGACACTCTCTTCACTGTTTCGGGATAATACAAAATGTGCTGCCCTTCTTTCTACGTTTTCGATGTCCTTTTAATGGATTTCAATTACTCTTGTAATCACTTTTGCGTTCTGCCTTGATTGGGCAAGCATTCATCTGTTAGTAAATATTTACTTTTGTTAGCCACTCTGGTGGGTGATTTAGCTTTTGTAACGAAGGTTTTGAATTTATTTCAAACTAAAAATTTATGCATTTTGCTAAACAAAATGTTAGAGTTTACATTAATTCACGGCTCAACTCAGCACTACCACTTCCTTGTATCACTGTGCAATAGACGCTCCTGCAACTAACTAATGCTATATCAACGTTATCTTTGTCCTAGCCGTCACAGCGAATGCTACTATCTGTAATTAATAGGGCTCATATCCTTCCCTCTCTGAAAGCAGAACGAAACTCATCCGGCTTGTGGACGGATTGCTGTACCCTAAAAAACACACATGTTCATGCCACACTACGCTGGTATTCGTTTCCTATGTGCAGTGCACTGCTGGCCTATTGACATGGTTCAACAGCTCTTTAGAGAGATCTCTTTTTCTTCTAGAGAAATACGCGTTCGAAATCGTCGTAGAATCACCTGAGACTAATTTAAGTCTTCCACTCGGCTCCAAACGCTAGCACCGCCATTGATTCTGGGGATGATGCAGCTGACCGCTAGCTTGTCTTCGACACACACTGGGTTAGCTGTCTTCAGTAAAGCATCCAGCCGCCTGTAAGAATCGAGGATGGTATGTGAACCAAGGCATCAGGTGTCAGTCGTTATTGCGGGATTCACTGAAGGGATTCTGGATTCATGGTGTGCTTACTTACTGTGTTTTCAGACATTTAACAACATGTAATTGTCATAACATTCTGCGAAAGTGACAGCTTTGTTATTTGTCGACAAGTAGCGAATTTTTGTGATAACAAATGGAGGACGGCAGGTATGGGTTGGTTGGTAAACTGGAGATGGAAATGGATTGCACATGTTGTGTTCGTATGCAAGATGAAATGCCCACTGGCCGGTAACAGTTGGGCCGATAAGCTTAAAGCTCCTGTCTTAGGCTGTCGTGACGTTGAGGCACCTGAGACGAAAGGATCTGGTGATAATAGATCGTCTAAGATCACTAATGTTGTAGCTCCTTCTCATTTGCTCGTTCTGGTCGGTCGACACTCACTGATGGAGAATGGCGAACTGTGGCGGGGTCGTGAATCTCTAGCCGGAAGACAAAAATGGGTGCTGACCGCACGGCTGCCCCATTACGCCTTAAAAATACACTCCTGGAAATTGAAATAACAACACCGTGAATTCATTGTCCCAGGAAGGGGAAACTTTATTGACACATTCCTGGGGTCAGATACATCACATGATCACACTGACAGAACCACAGGCACATAGACACAGGCAACAGAGCATGCACAATGTCGGCACTAGTACAGTGTATATCCACCTTTCGCAGCAATGCAGGCTGCTATTCTCCCATGGAGACGATCGTAGAGATGCTGGATGTAGTCCTGTGGAACGGCTTGCCATGCCATTTCCACCTGGCGCCTCAGTTGGACCAGCGTTCGTGCTGGACGTGCAGACCGCGTGAGACGACGCTTCATCCAGTCCCAAACATGCTCAATGGGGGACAGATCCGGAGATCTTGCTGGCCAGGGTAGTTGACTTACACCTTCTAGAGCACGTTGGGTGGCACGGGATACATGCGGACGTGCATTGTCCTGTTGGAAGAGCAAGTTCCCTTGCCGGTCTAGGAATGGTAGAACGATGGGTTCGATGACGGTTTGGATGTACCGTGCACTATTCAGTGTCCCCTCGACGATCACCTGTGGTGTACGGCCAGTGTAGGAGATCGCTCCCCACACCATGATGCCGGGTGTTGGCCCTGTGTGCCTCGGTCGTATGCAGTCCTGATTGTGGCGCTCACCTGCACGGCGCCAAACACGCATACGACCATCATTGGCACCAAGGCAGAAGCGACTCTCATCGCTGAAGGCGACACGTCTCCATTCGTCCCTCCATTCACGCCTGTCGCGACACCACTGGAGGCGGGCTGCACGATGTTGGGGCGTGAGCGGAAGACGGCCTAACGGTGTGCGGGACCGTAGCCCAGCTTCATGGAGACGGTTGCGAATGGTCCTCGCCTTTACCCCAGGAGCAACAGTGTCCCTAATTTGCTGGGAAGTGGCGGTGCGGTCCCCTACGGCACTGCGTAGGATCCTACGGTCTTGGCGTGCATCCGTGCGTCGCTGCGGTCCGGTCCCAGGTCGACGGGCACGTGCACCTTCCGCCGACCACTGGCGACAACATCGATGTACTGTGGAGACCTCACGCCCCACGTGTTGAGCAATTCGGCGGTACGTCCACCCGGCCTCCCGCATGCCCACTATACGCCCTCGCTCAAAGTCCGTCAACTGCACATACGGTTCACGTCCACGCTGTCGCGGCATGCTACCAGTGTTAAAGACTGCGATGGAGCTCCGTATGCCACGGCAAACTGGCTGACACTGACGGCGGCGGTGCACAAATGCTGCGCAGCTAGCGCCATTCGACGACCAACACTGCGGTTCCTGGTGTGTCCGCTGTGCCGTGCGTGTGATCATTGCTTGTACAGCCCTCTCGCAGTGTCCGGAGCAAGTATGGTGGGTCTGACACACCGGTGTCAATGTGTTCTTTTTTCCATTTCCAGGAGTGTAGGTTTGGGGTATTGTCCACTGTTGAAAATAGAAGGGACGCCTCGTCTGCTATGCAATCTTCTTTGTTTTCTGTTTGTTACAACTGCAGTTGTTGTGGTAGAATGTTGGTTGATTTAGAGGGAGGGGCCAAACAGCGAGGTTATTGGTCCCATCGGATTAGGTTGAGGAAGGAAGCCAGCCGTGCCCTTTCAAAAAAACCACCCCGGCATTTGCCCGAAACGATTTAGGGACGTCACGGGAAACCTAAATCTGAATGGTCAGACGCGGGTTTGCACTGTCTTCCCCCGGAATGCGAGTCCAGTGTGCTAACCACTGCGCCACCTCGCACGGTATCGTAGAATGTATACTACTGGAAGAAGGTTTCCCGCTCAGTGAAAACCATAGTTCTGAATTTGGCAATGGATGGAAATGCGTGTGTGGAGTGACGCGGTAGGGGAGGGGGAGGGAGGAAATTGTAAAGGGAGACCAAATTTGACTACTGTAAGTAGGAACAAATGAATGTAGGTTGCAGTAGCTAGGCAGAGGTGAAGAGGCTGCAAATGATAGATAAGTGTGAAAAACTACATCAGGCCCGTCTTAGGACTGAGGACTGTCGAGCGCAGCCCGTACCTCAAATGTACAGCGACAATGATAATGCACGCTTCAGATTGGCATCGTATGGGATTTAGAGATGGGAGTGGAGCGAGATAGGCGATCCAGTGAAACACGACTGGTGGGATCCGATACGCGAAGAAAGGAGTCTTGGAAGAAATAAGCAATGAAGAAATCTCCTCAAATGATGAAGGAATGCGGAAAGAGGCAGAATCATTGACACTGGGTGAGGAAATAAATGGGTAAGAACTTAGACAGAGGACCACAGCTGCGAGGAAAAAAGAGAGGGTTGGTATTGGGGAATACATTACGTCATTATCAGCCTATAAAGTTCTTAGAAGCCAGAGATCATAGAGAGAGAGCCGTCTCTGCCCTTCCACTTAGCATTTCCCATCCAACACCAGAAGAGCAAGGCAGAGGGGTAGCCTGTAAGGCGATGAGAAGCTCTTCGACATAACGTCGTGTCAGGGTCAGGCAGAATGGGAAAAAGTGGTTATAAAAAAGAAGGGAGGGCTCAGGGGCCTCGTAAGAGCGCTAGGCGACTGTCAGGACATTCGAAGTTCACACGTGCGTGTTTGTATTCGTGGACAGTCCGCTTGTGCGCAGCGGTCAGCTTCGGTGAAGAACAAGCCATGTTTAGTCAGCGCCTGTCTATCCAGAAAATTCTCGTGGTTGAGACTCAGTAGGCTGGTGACGATACAAAAATAGTCTTGCAGCTGACTTCACAGCCTGGAGGTAGGAGAACGAGATTCCGGTAGGCCGGCGGAGCGGTGACACTTGTCACCGGTTCTGTACCATGGGCTAGCAGTTTCGAGGAAGGACTTTCCGTCTGGCCAGATATTCCCCTTATGTGAAGGATTTCATGAATTCAGTTGTGGAGTTGTCATTCGATCGAGTTACTTCCTATCCTCGTTCCTCGTCGCACATAGTTAAATTTCGAAGGGGAATAAATTCAGTTGAGCGAAAGACTCACTCTCATTTTGGCCAACCGACTTAATCCCATTTAGTACAGACCCGCCTCTCTGTCCCCTGTAAAACCGACTCTCGGGACGCGACTGCAGAACAATAATAATTGACAATGAGGAGGCAAAGTCATGATATAGCGATATGCACGTATAAAGATGGCGGTAGTATCATGTTCATAAGGGTAGTGCGCCGGCTGGAGTGGCCGTGCAGTTCTAGGCGCTGCATCTGGAGCCGAGCGACCGCTACGGTCGCAGGTTCGAATCCTGCCTCGGGCATGGATGTGTGTGATGTCCTTAGGTTAGTTAGGTTTAATTAGTTCTAAGTTCTAGGCGACTGATGACCTCAGAAGTTAAGTCGCATAGTGCTCAGAGCCATTTGAACCATAAAAGGGTAGTGCATTAGTGGATCTGTTATTTGTACTCAGGTGTTTCACGTGACAAGATTTCCGACGTGATTATATCCGTACAACGGAATTAACAGACTCTGAACGCGGGATGGTAGTTGGACCTAGACGCAAGGGACACTCCATTTCGCAAACCGTTAGGGAATTCAGTATTCTGAGATCCACGGTGTCAAGGGTGTGCTGAGAATACCAAATTTCAAGCATTATCTCTCACCACGGACAACGCAGTGGCTGACGACCTTCACTTAAGACCGAGAGCAGCGGCTTTAGTGTAGAGTTGTCAGTACTAATACACAAGCAATACTGCATGAAATAACCGCGGAAATAAATGTGGAACGTACGGCGAACGTATCCGTTAGGGCAGTGCAGCGAAATTAAGCTTTAATGGGCTATGGCAGCAGACGGCTGACGACTTCGCCTGCAGCGCCTCTACTGGGCTCGTGAATGTGTCGGCTGGATTCTAGATGACTGGAAAACAGTGGCCTTGTCAGATGAGCCCCGATTTCAGTTGGTAAGAGCTGATGGTGGGGCTCGAGTATGGTGCACGTCTCACGAAGCCATGGAACCTAGTTGTCAACAAGGCAGTATGCAAGATGGTGGTGACTCCATGGTCGTGTGAGTTGTGATTACATAGACTAGACTGGGTCCTCTGGTTATGTTCGGCTATTCTGAGTCCATTTCCAGCCTTTCTCGGACTTCGTGCACCCAAACAACCACGGAATTGCCACGGGACATTCTGGACAGTTGGAGCGAATGATTAGGCCACCCAGAACGCCCCATATGAATCCCATTGAACATTTGTGGGACATAATCGGGAGCTGAGTTAGTGCACAAATCCTACACCAGCAAACTTTTGCTGTTATGGCCAGCTGTAGAGGCCGAATGGCTCAGTATTTCGGCACGGGATTTAGAACGACTTGTTGAGTCCAGGCCACGTCGCGTTGCTTCATCAGTCTTCTGACTGGTGTAATGCGACTCACCACGAATTCCTCCCCTGTTCCAACCTCTTGATCTCAGAGTAGCACTTGCAACCAACGTCCTCAAATAATTTGCTGGATGTATTCCAATCTCTGTCGTCCTCTACTGCTTTTGCCCTCTACAGCTCCCTGTAGTAGCATGGAAGACATTCCCTGATGTCTTAACATATGTCCTATTAACCAGTTCCTTCTCCTCTTCAGTGTTTTCCACATTTCCTTTCCTCTCCGTTTCTGCACAGAACCTCCTCAGTGCATACCTTACAGCTCCATCTAATTTTCGACATTCGTCTGTAGCACCACATCTCAAATACTTCGATTCTCTTCTGTTACGGTTTTCCCACAGTCCATGTTTCTGTGATATGCCGGGCAAAAGGATGTCAGTCAAGATATTAGGCGGTATCCAATGACTGTTGTCACGACAGCGTACATGAACCGCGCAGCCTTAGTACGCTGATTGTAACTACGAAAACTGCGCGACCATACGCGTGCTGAAACCTCGCTTTTCCTAACTCCTTAACAACAGCGCGAGACCACTGCGTGTATGTGTGTGCTTTCTGTATGAAGTGACCTTTACGTCGCAGGCTGACACACTCGTTGGACGGTGAGTGCTGCTGACCGCGACCTGACCCACTGTGGAGAGGGCGCTGAAGGAGCCGTGGCTTCGCGCAGCTGTGAGCAACGACGCTGGCACAGGGACAGGGGGAGTGTGCTGTCAGGGCGGGAGTGTTTTACGGGCCGCCGCGACGCCCGAGCTGGCTGTCTGCAGTTCAAATATAGCCCGCGCTCTGCGGCTGTCGACCGCAACGGCGCCGACGCCGGGAACCGCCGCCGTGTGAGTGGACGCCGGGTGGCGTCGTTGGCTGCCGCTGAGTGCCGGGACGCTGTCCGCCGCTCCCGAACACAGACGCAGCCGGCTTCAGCTTAGCTGGAAGTTCGTAGTGGCACGCACCTTCTGATTCGCTCCCCTCCACCGTACGTGTGCTAATAAGGCTATATTATTACTTTTTGTTCTTGCTATTTCATAGTACTCGCCCCTTAAGGGCACTGGAAGGGAGTCGGAGGAGAGAGGAAAGCGGAGGGGAAGAGTATACATTATCATAGGTACAACATTTCGTTCTCTGGCCAAGAGCTTTAAAATCTAGACGAAGAGGAGAAAAATGTGATTAAAAGACGAAAAGGTTACAGATGGCTTTAAAATCTGTAAAATGGTTAACGTTAGTTAACGTAAACACAAAACAATACTTTTTTCTAAATTTATGTTAGGGACTGAAAAGCCATGAAGTCAATATCGCACATGAAATCTTCTTTATTTGGATGTATTACTAGTTTCGGCTACCAATCTAGCTATCTTCAATTCCTAAAACATTCTTGACAGGTACTGGTGCAATTGGAGACTCACACACCGTTAAAATCTTTCTTAAAACGACGACATCCATACACGACACAGTCGAAAACAGCTTTTCATCGTTTGTGGACGGTATAATTGAACACGTTGAAAACGTTGTGCCTTTAAAACTTCGTAATTGACACAATCACTATTTAAATCGTTTCTGATTGTATCAGTTACGAAGTTTTAAAGGTATAACGACTTTGTTTCATGACCATCGTTCAATCAAAGTGTCCACAAGATGGAAAGCTGTTTTTAACGATGACATGTATGAATGTTTTCAGTTTGAGAGAACATTTTAAGGATGTGTGAAGCTGTGAGGGCACCAACAATAATCAAGAATGTTTCATGACCTCAAGATGGTGGACTGTTAGGAGAAACTAGTAATTCATCCAGGTAAAGAAGATTTCCTGTGCGATATTGACTTCGTGACTTTTCACTCCATAATACGAACAAAAAATTTACAACAGATCCCGTGTCTCCTGGTTGACAATGTCAAGAAAATTGATAACTCTGTTGAAGTTCTTTATTATTAAAATTAAAATTGGAGTACTAGAAAAAATAAAAACAAAAATATTTCTTTAAATCATCTTGCTGAAGTGGCGACATTCTTCTAAAAGCAGCACTGCATTGCCAGTGAAAATCTGAAGGACCTGCACTGGGAGAAAAGCATTTGAGTAGTGAAAATTGCTATAGAGATGAAGGCAGTATTATCTACACCTATTATAAATTAGCCCTCCCCCTCCCCCGCTCCCCACCCCACTCTCCTCTCTGTGGTTGTATGTTAGGGAAACACTGTAGAGATTTTGGTACGGTTTTCAGTAATTGACAGACAGTTTCTCAAGGAAGGTTTGTATGTACAGGGTGATCAGAAAGAGGCTGAAAAGCTTGTTAGCGTATTGCAGGGTAGCTTGTGCTGACAAATAGTAGTTAAGAAAAAAATTAGATAGATTGCGCAGTTTTCGCTTTAATTAGCATTGAAGTTAGCCAATCAGGCCCTTGCACATACTGAAGCGGCCCGCCAGAGACAGTGTCGCCAAATGTATTCTGTGTTTTCTTTCCTAAAACCAAACAAAAGAGCGATACAAAAATTGGACATGGGGACAGTAGAGAGGATCGTATCCAAGTCAGAGGCTCAGCAGCCTCGGGCGCCGTCATCTTCGCTATGAGAACAACTGAAACTAATTGCATGTGGAGTGCCATTTGAATTTGTGTTCAAAACGTCGTGAATGACTAATTTCAATTCTGATTAACTCAGAAACGGAGCAACATATCTAATTCTTTTCTTAAGAATTATTTATCAGCACAGCCTATCTGCAAAACTCTTGCGAGCTTTTCAAACCTCTTCTGACCACCCTGTGTGATTTATTACCATTACACCAGACAAGTCAACTGGCCAGAAAAGGGTTTCCAAAAGTAAGCTGCACATTAGGACAGCATCAGTAATTTTTATTAAGTGCTGTTGTTACACGGCAGATTTTTCCAAAAACTATCACATGATCTGTTTAATAATCCAATATGCATATCCGACTAGTAAATCATTAACACTGCATCGAAACTGCAAGCAATAATAACAACTGCCAATGATTGCAATTCTTATTAACTCTGTCCTCCTTCCTTTTAATAGGGTGAATGTGTCTTGTAATTAGCCGGCCGGGGTGGCCGAGCGGTTCTAGGCGCTACAGTCTGGAACCGCGCGACCGCTACAGTCGCAGGTTCGAATCCTGCCTCGGACATGGATGTGTGTGATGTCCTTAGGTTAGTTAGGTTTAAGTGGTTCTAAGTTCTAGGGGACTGATGACCTCGGAAGTTAAGTACAATAGTGCTCAGAGCCATTTGTCTTGTAATTATGGCAGCCTCGGGGCTGTCAGCTGTCTGTTGAAATTGAAGTGTCGTTAGGGGAACTGCGAGAGTTGTAAAGATGTTTCTGCTGAAAGGCAGAGTCCCATGCGAGTAGAACGCAGGGGAAAACGTTGTGGTGGCCAGGCACAGCAGTAGTGGCCAGCGAGCATGGAGAGTCCATTGTAAAGCTTCATTGTGAGCGAAGCGAAAAGAATCTTTATTAGCAGTGATAAAAATCTGAATGAAAGGAGAAAACATGTGGCCACAACTGTGTGATCATTTATTTACCACTGGTATGCTTGTTCGAATTTTAGTGAGGAGTCGGTCATTGGCTCATTAAAAAAATGGTTTAAATGACTCTGAGCACTATGGGACTTAACATCTCAGGTCATCAGTCCTCTAGAACTTAGAACTACTTAAACCTAACTAACCTATGGACATCACACACATCCATGCCCGACGCAGGATTCGAACCTGCGACCGTAGCGGTCGCACGGTTCCAGACTGAAGCGCCTAGAACCGCTCGGCCAACAGGGGCCGGCCATTGGCTTATAGCAATTATTTTTGTAGCCATGGAGAGCTACCATGATTGTGTATGTGGATGTTTTCTATTTGGTCGCCACTTAAAATCTGTTACATAGTGGGGGAGATTTTCAGTTTTCTTACTCACGCCAAGAGTAATTGGGTGGGAACTTAGAAGGTCTGTTGCAATTGGCCTGAGACATCGTGACGCTGGCAGAACCGGCTGAAGTTTATAGAGAGTGGTAATAGGGCACTTCTCTTGAGGTTTCTGTAAAGAACATTTGTTGGAGGGTCACACTGAGACGGTATGCTTGATCTTAAAGCTGCAGAGCAAGATGCCTCCGACTTAGAGCATAACTGAGATGCCATTTTTGAAGTTAGAATTCTCAGCCACTACTGCAGCCATCTTCTGCTCTCATACATCTTTAGAGTGGTAATCATTGGCCGTATTTGCACTGAGATGAGGCAAGCACGAAGTCTTTTATTTTACATCAGGGTGTTGGTTTGTTGGTACAATTTTCACAGCTAACTAGCAGCACCCAGCATGTGCTTAGGGGAGAGTACTGGTGTTTGTTCATACTTACTGGTGTTTTTCATACTTTTTCAGGATCTTTCATTAACTCATTAACTTTTTATGCAGTCACTGAACATTTTTGCGAAACAGTATCCACCCACCTGTGCCAATGCTATAGTACATGTTTTCAATCCCTTGCCCAATCAATAATTGATTGTATTCTTGATTCAGTGGATAAACATTTTTGATGCGTGTTAGTAAAAAAAATTAGATTAATATAGTGACTCTTTGTTACCTTTCATAGTACGATGGATCCCGTTATCAGTATGTCTGCGTGAAGTGTGTTACTCATTCTTTCATGCTTAATTAGGCCACTCCTTGTAATTTTCATTAGATAAGCCATAAACCGTCGTGTGATCTTATTTTCTTTTAATTCGCATGTTGTTGTGGGGAGTTTTCTACCTCTGTAGGTCACTGGGGATGGTATCTACAGCATCTCAGGGGTATGCTAAACTGCTCAACCGACATCTCACACGCTAGATGACACCGTTAGTCAACATAGTTAGTAAGTCTTTGTCAACAAGTGTCGGAATGTTCTACCAGTCATTCATTTCTTGGCCGATAATTATCGGCTCCGTGGTAATTCGAGATCTATTGTGTGAAAGTCCTCAGAGTTGGAAAATATCTTTCTCCCGAAATGTTTTTTTTTCAGCTTGCCGAAAACATCGAAATCGAATGGTGCAAGATCTGGACTTCCCGACCCCCATCACCCACGTCTGTGTGGTCTCACACAAATAGCTGGCACAATTTCACTACCAATGAACGCAACATTGCATTTGGTCCATACTTCGCCAGTATTTCACGGCGAATCTGGTGTACTTTAAACTTTTTTCTCCATAAGAGTCGCCCTGCCTTTCTGGAGTGCGTTTCCATTTGCCACGCCATTTCACTCTCTCACTGTCCTGTACTATAGGAGAACTGCGTCTGCGGAAATCCTGGATTATCTACTCTCTTCTGACAATGCACCACTCTTGTTATGTAATGGCCTTAGCGCAGGACAACATGTATAACGTACTTTCTGAAGATTCCTCGTACTCCATGTACCTGTGTGAAGCCGGTTAGGTCACTGGTGCATTTGAAGATAGAATTGTGGATCAGTTCGATCTTGCACAACGGAGCCTTCTTGGAAGAGGTAGTGAGAGCGATGATGTCGTTAAATTCAAACTCAGAGTGAAAGATGAATTTCACAACAGTTCCAAACGTCGTGTAAAACTGGCCGTACCAGGGAAGTTAATGCAGACAAATTCTCCTATCGTTCGTGGTGAAAAAAATGTTCAAATGGCTCTGAACACTATGTGACTTAACATCTGAGGTCATCAGTCCCCTAGAACTTATAACTACTTAAACCTAACTAACCTAAGGACATCACACACATCCATGGCCGAGGCAGGATTCGAACCTGCGACCGTAGCGGACGCGCGGTTCAAGTCTGAAGCGCCTAGAACCGCTCGGCCACCCCGGCCGGCAGTTCGTGGTGGAGGAGCTGGCCTACGAGACTAGCCGGGTAGGCAAGATGTGAGGAGCCGAGTGCAGGAGATTCTAGGAATTGGCCGTCGAAGAATGGTTAACGGTTTTCGTTGGTCAACAAGAAGTCACTTCTAGAGCGGTAGAGTTGGGGGGCAGACATGTTGTATGGTCATTCCCAAAGAAGATGAACGCGTGCTTGAAAAGATATTGATCATGACTGCAGTGGGAAATAATTATCGATATTTCTATGACGGCAAGGGAAAATGCTGTACTCATTCCCTGGCACTCGATATCTCTGCCACGTACAATGCTGGAATCAACGGACCACTGAGATCACTGTCGCTGTGGCAACCTACATTGCAGTGTATATGTTTGTTAGTCATTTACATGCACCATGGATCATAATTTTGCAGCTTTTTGCTGTGATATGAAACAAGTCAGTCTTGCAGTTATAGTCTTCCTTCATATATAGTGTATCTCCTCAGCGGAAAATATGGCAACGTGCTGACCATTAACATCATTTCTGAAGTTATGTCATATTTATTTTTCTCAATGTGCATAACGTTATTAATAGTTAGTTTTCTTCCGTTTCTCAGACACACACACACACACACACACACACACACACACACACACACACACCTATGTATTCTTCTCTGGATTAGGAGCATTTGTCAAGCAGGTATTATTTCAGTTAGTGTTTGAACTAAAATTATTATCTATTAAATACTTTCATCACTGATTAGATGGTCAAACATTTTTGTAGCTGAATACAGCTTTCCTTTTAGAGCCACACTAATGTTGGCCGACGGATAGTGTAAGTCATTTTCTCCATCTGCTATAATACGGGGTATTAGCGTTTTAAGTGCAGATATTTCTGTTGGTGACTGAGGACAGTATACTGAAAAACTTTACATCGATATTTACTTTATTTGAAGGCTGATAATTATAGCTATTATGAGTAACATGTTTTAGCTTGGTTTGTACCTGCAAGTAAAAGTGACACAAGTAAGCCGTTAGTGTTCATGGTAAACAAGTCCGCCACAGCTGTAAAATACACATTACTCCATAGTTTCAGATATGTAAAATAGGTCCCAACATGCCCACTAGGCATCAAATAGCAGAAATTTTTATTTATGGGACATCCACAACTGTTATGCAACGTGTTCATGGTGAATAAATCCGCCACAATTGTAAAATGTTTGTTTCCCTTGGGCAGCAAGGCAGGTATTGAACTCTGGATGCGTGGACACAAAACGAGTGGTCTGTACTGACAAATATATTCCATTTCATGGTACAGTTACCACGATGTAGAAAATATCACTAGTAAATTATGCGTCCGCACTGACAGCTGAATGGTCAGCGCTTTGGCATGCCAGGCCCGGAGGCTCGAGTTCCATTCCCGACTGGGGGAGGGGGGGGGGGCTGAGATTTTCTCCCCTCAGGGACTGGGTGTTGTGACGTCCTCCCCACTGTAGACGCGCAAGTCGCCCATTGTGGCGACGCACTCAACACGACCTGCACTTGGCGGCCGAACTTCCGCTTGGGAACTCCCGGCAAACGACGCCATACGCTCATTTCCATTCCATTTCCAGTAAATTAAGTGATGTCTTTGCGGGAAGACCGTTAGATGCAGAGAAAAAACACACTGAAGTGGTTGTACATTAACGTACCAATTATAACACTCTGTATTTACAAGTGTGAATGTTAGTATTGTTTTCAAACTGTGCTAGATGATTAACTGTGAGAGATTATTGACAATAATTATTGTAACAAACTTTATAAAAGAGTAACGAAAGGAACATGTAAACTCACCATATGTAGCAAAAACTTCGCACTATAGCGTACCACATATTAAACTAATACACTCCTGGAAATGGAAAAAAGAACACATTGACACCGGTGTGTCACACCCACCATACTTGCTCCGGACACTGCGAGAGGGCTGTACAAGCAACGATCACACGCACGGCACAGCGGACACACCAGGAACCGCGGTGTTGGCCGTCGAATGGCGCTAGCTGCGCAGCATTTGTGCACCGCCGCCGTCAGTGTCAGCCAGTTTGCCGTGGCATACGGAGCTCCATCGCAGTCTTTAACACTGGTAGCATGCCGCGACAGCGTGGACGTGAACCGTATGTGCAGTTGACGGACTTTGAGCGAGGGCGTATAGTGGGCATGCGAGAGGCCGGGTGGACGTACCGCCGAATTGCTCAACACGTGGGGCGTGAGGTCTCCACAGTACATCGATGTTGTCGCCAGTGGTCGGCGGAAGGTGCACGTGCCCGTCGACCTGGGACCGGACCGCAGCGACGCACGGATGCACGCCAAGACCGTAGGATCCTACGCAGTGCCGTAGGGGACCGCACCGCCACTTCCCAGCAAATTAGGGACACTGTTGCTCCTGGGGTATCGGCGAGGACCATTCGCAACCCTCTCCATGAAGCTGGGCTAAGGTCCCGCACACCGTTAGGCCGTCTTCCGCTCACGCCCCAACATCGTGCAGCCCGCCTCCAGTGGTGTCGCGACAGGCGTGAATGGAGGGACGAATGGAGACGTGTCGTCTTCAGCGATGAGAGTCGCTTTTGCCTTGGTGCCAATGATGGTCGTATGCGTGTTTGGCGCCGTGCAGGTGAGCGCCACAATCAGGACTGCATACGACAGAGGCACACAGGGCCAACACCCGGCATCATGGTGTGGGGAGCGATCTCCTACACTGGCCGTACACCACTGGTGATCGTCGAGGGGACACTGAATAGTGCACGGTACATCCAAACCGTCATCGAACCCATCGTTCTACCATTCCTAGACCGGCAAGGGAACTTGCTGTTCCAACAGGACAATGCACGTCCGCATGTATCCCGTGCCACCCAACGTGCTCTAGAAGGTGTAAGTCAACTACCCTGGCCAGCAAGATCTCCGGATCTGTCCCCCATTGAGCATGTTTGGGACTGGATGAAGCGTCGTCTCACGCGGTCTGCACGTCCAGCACGAACGCTGGTCCAACTGAGGCGCCAGGTGGAAATGGCATGGCAAGCCGTTCCACAGGACTACATCCAGCATCTCTACGATCGTCTCCATGGGAGAATAGCAGCCTGCATTGCTGCGAAAGGTGGATATACACTGTACTAGTGGCGACATTGTGCATGCTCTGTTGCCTGTGTCTATGTGCCTGTGGTTCTGTCAGTGTGATCATGTGATGTATCTGACCCCAGGAATGTGTCAATAAAGTTTCCCCTTCCTGGGACAATGAATTCACGGTGTTCTTATTTGAATTTCCAGGAGTGTAGATTGTATGAAGTGGTATAGGCTGTTTGTTTGATCTGGTGTAGCTTAATTTTAATAAATTACATTGTTAATGCAAACGAAAAATTTAATCTTTGATTCAGACTCGTATCAGACTCAGTTGTCGCCAAATGAAAGAATAATCTAGAATCATGAAAGCTAGGTAACACCAGATGGAATACCATTACATGACACTATAAATCGGTTCTGGCGCTTCAGTCTGGAACCGCGCGACCGCTACGGTCGCATGTTCGAATCCTGCCTCGGGCATGGATGTGTGTGATGTCCTTACGTTAGTTAGGTTTAAGTAGTTCTAGTTTCTAGGAAACTGATGACCTCAGATGTTAAGTCCTATAGTGCTCAGAGCCATATGAACCATTCTGATCACTATAAATTTTAACTTTTCTTTCAAGTGAACGGTAATGGTATTGAGCCGTTCTGTAAATTCTCTTAACTATTTTATAGACGCCAACGGCCTTGCCGCAGTGGTAGCACCGGTTCCCGTCAGATCACCGGCTTGGGCTGGGATTTGGATGGGTCAGCGTCCAGGTCTTCCGAGTGCTGTTGGCAAGCGGGGTGCACTCAGCCCTTGTGATGCCAGTTGGGGGGCTGCTTGAGTCGGGGGTAGCGCTGCCGGTCACGAACACACAATGGCCGGGAGAGCGGTGCGCTGACCACAAGCCCCTCCGTATCCACATCTAGTGACGCTTAAGTGCTGAGTTGTCACGGCAGTCGGTCGGTACAGTTGGACCTTCAAAGCTTGTTCAGACGGTGTTTGTTGGTTTGTATTTCATAGATCAGGACTGACTCTTTGAGCATCAATGGCAACTGCCTGAAACCGACATTGTATTAACTTTTTTTTTTTTTTTTTTTTTTTTTTTTTAAAAGTACCACTGCCTTTAGCATGAAACCACCGACTCTGTTGTAAATAAGAGACATCTAGTGGCACACTGAGGTACTTCTTACTTAGCGTTCAAAGCAACAGTCGGAGTGGACATTTTGCTACGTGACTGTAGGAGATTGTGACACGTGGATTTTTATAGTGATCATATTGAAAAGTTCATCGGTAGTGAACGTAAGTATATCGAAAATTATCCTAACATAAATCTGAGTCTGTAGTACTGCTTTTGTAAGTGGTTTCGAAATGAAAGCACTGGAGCCGAATATACTTTTGAGGGTTGACTAACACTTAGGCGGTTTTTTGTTCTACTGATTTTTATTTGTATGAACAAGTTTTGGCCATCTTATCTGAAGATGGCCTAATAAGCCGAAAACTAGTTCATACAAATAAAAATCAGTAGAACAAAAAACCGCCTAAGTGTTATTCAATCCTCAATATGGAATTGTTCTGTCAAGAAGCGACGGAAGAATCCATAAATAAGAATATACTTTTGACATAAATTTGTTAAATTTTAGGCCAATTTTGCTTGTTATTTAGGACCTATGAGTTCACAGAGGTTTCATGGCATGGAACTGTGTGTAGCAAAAAATGCGAAACTGCTTTCAAAGATATTTCTTGAAATGATTTGTGGTTGAAAACTGTATGTCCCAGCGGTTCCAAAGTGAAACCACAATTTTAAAACAATTGATTGTTTACTTTTGCCACTTTCTTCTAGTATTCGGTGTGTGCTATGATAACAAAGGTTAATTTTGTAAAAAAATATAAAATTCTATTCCAAAGTGAAACTAACTCCTTGAAGTAACTGACTGTTTGTTTGTTGCCAATTTATTCTTGTATTCCTTGCTTACTACGATAAACGACAATTTAAAAAATATTTAGAATAATTTTTTGTGTTATTGGGACTCAAAGGGTTAAGGAACTATGTAACATAATGCCATAAGCACTCTTTAAGAACAGTTTTTACACGAGATAGCTACACCAGCGTACATTTCTCTTAATCAGATCAGCATCCATTAGACACCAACTATAGAGTAAGTCGTAGACAAGAGAGATAATGTATTACATTAGTGTGCGATAACCTGCGTGTGGAGTAGGTAGTATTAAGGAGCTCTAAATTATCGTTGGAGTATAGCTACTCGGGATTTGTCTGCTCCAAGCAGAGATAAAAAGTTGTTTTGCAAAGTGCGCACTGGTAAGTGTGACGCTATGGCGCAATCGTTTGTCTAATTCCTCCCGCGTTCAACAGAATTCTGTGCGTCGTTCACGTAACAGCTTGTTAAGTAGAAATGCATTAAGAATATAAGCGGTTTTTACCACTCTTTCTGTGTTTAAGAATTCTTTCCGTGACCAGTCCAAATGATAGTCTATGTATTTCCGCACCCACCCACTTTGCCAGCTCTGGAACCGATCACGGTCGTAGTATTGCTGTTCAACCATGATCTTGATCCAGAGTATCCCTGTCAACATTTCGATTAATGTGAGTGCTTACACTTTCTGAAGAACTGTCGAGTAGCATTAACCTTGTGACCATCTTTCGCTCATCTGTTTCAAAGCGTCATACAGATATGAAGGATAGGCTGATAATCTTATCCAGAGACCGACGGCGGGGATAACTATAACATGTTCATCCTAAAATTAAAAACGTCGCAATTGTTGGCCGTTTCCGGCATGACATATGTATAACATTTTTACGCCCATGCTTAAACAAAATGTTTTATTTGTGGAAAACTAGCCCGCTCTCACTGCTATATGAATACTACACTTTTCTTCTTTAATTGGAAAAGTATCACGCCATCGACAACTCGAGAAACTAAATTTCGGCACACTTTAGGGCAAATACGTTTTTGTGAATTACTGTTGTTTTAAATTTTTCAGCACGGCCACAAGTCGTACTCAGTAGGCAACGTTACATTGATCGGTTTCGCTCTTTAATTTAATAAAAGCTGTATCAGAAGTTCTGCAATTTACACTGTATTCTTTCTGATGATGCTCTTGCTGAATTAAAGAGCAAAACCAGTCAATAAAACATACTGAGGGCGACTTTTGGCTGTCCTGCTAACTTAATTTCAGCAGTCGCTGTTTCTCCAGCAGGCAGTGCAAGCTGTCGCTATACATTGTTATTTTTTGGTTTTAGCTTTGTTTATGGAAAACAATGTCTTTTTTCCGAACGTTATTGCACCGAGGCGAGACGGCTGTGGTTAGTTCTGGTTGAGGATACAGCAATGACAGATCTGTACGTCCATTGTTTGACAGATCCGCTGTCTTGCTTCTGCGGCTAGTATGCGAGGTAGTAGACACGCAACAATAAAGACTGTAACCTTGTGTAATCCAGCGAGATGATAAGAATTCTAGAAACTGCTGCCACTCCTTTAACAACAAGCATTAAGTTCTTACATGTTATGGGCGCAATATACACGCAAGCGGCAAAGAAACTGGTATAGGCATGCTGTCGTCGTTGGTCCCGTTCTTGCAGGATTTTTGTCCGACCGCATCGATGTCGGAGATTTGCTGTTTTACGGGATGCCTAATATTCACGGTAACTCGTGAAATGATCGTATGGGAAAACTCCCAATTCATCGCCCCCTCGCAGATGCTGTGTCCCATCGCACTTGCGTCGGCCACAACACCAAGTTCAAACTCACTCACAGTAAATCTTGATAAACTGCAATTGTAGCAGCAGTGACCGATCTGACAACTGTGTTGCCGACTGCAGCGCCGTTTTTCTGCCTTTTTGCATCCCTTTATTAACAGGGATATGTAAAAAGGCAGAAAAACGGCACTGCTGTCGTAACGCCAATGTAAGACAAGTGTCTCGCGCAGTTGTTAACATCGTTTAGTGCTGCTACAATGGCAAATTATCAAGATTGAAGTGAGATTGAACGTGCTGTCATAGTCGACGCAGAAGTGATGCGACACAGTATATCCGAAGTAACGATGAAGTGGGCATTTTCCTGTACTACCATTTCACGAGTGTACCGTGAATATAAGGAATTCGGTAAAACAACAAATCTCCGACATCGTTGCGGCCGGGAAAAGCTCCTGCCAGAACGGGACCAACGACAACTGAAGAGAAACGTTCAACGTGGCAGAAGCGCAGCCCTTCCGCAAATTGTTGCAGATTTCAATGCTGGGCCATCAACAAGTATCAGCGTGCGAACCATTCAACGAGACATCATATATATGGACTTTCGGAGACGAATACCCAGTCGTGTACCTTTGATGACTGCACGACACAAAGCCTTACGTCTCACCTGCGCCCGTCAACATCGACGTTGTACTGTTGATGACTGGAAACATGTTGCCTGGTCGGACAAGTCTCGTTTCAAATTGCATCGAGCGGATGGACGGAACCCATGGAAACCGCATGTCAGCAGGGAACTGTTGAAGCTGGTGGAGGCTCTGTAATTGTAGGGCGTGTGCAGTTGGAGTGATATGGGACCCCTGATACGTGTTGATACGACACTGACAGGTGACACGTACGTAAGCATCCTGTGCGATCACCTGCATCCATTCACGTCCATTGTGCATTCCGAGGTACTTGGACAATTCCACCAGGACAATGCGACATCCCACACGTCTAGAATTGCTACAGAGTGGCTCCGGGAACACTTTTCTGAGTTTAAACACTTCCGCTGGCCATCAAACTCCCCAGACATAGATATTATTGAGCACACCTGGGATGCCTTGCAACCTACTGTTCAGAAGAGATCTCCATCCCCTCGTACTCTTACGGATTCGTGGTGTTAGTTCCCTCCAGAACTACTTCAGACATTAGTCGAGTCTACGCCACGTCTTTTTGCGGCACTTCTGCGTGTTCGCGGGGGCCCTATACGATATTAGGCAGGTGTACTAGTTTCATTGGCTCTTCGGTGTAGTAGCATTATATTGTGTGTCCACGAACAGTTTTTTGTAGAGAAGTTATAGCAGAGCTAAAGTCCGACTTACAACTATATAATTAGATTTTTCCTAACCATGAATTGACAGGAATTTTCCCAGTATAGACAATGAAACAAGCAATAGTGACACACACACACACACACACACACACACACACACACACACACACACACATACACACCATAAAACAGGTTCGATGGAGAAAGATGTGAACAAAATGAGGGAACAGACGGAACAGATGCAATACTTTGAAATGAAATGAAAACATGTGCTGGAAACAATATGACGAACAACTTAGTTATTGTATATTATTTTGTCTCACACACACAGTGACAAAAAAAGAGTAAACGTTAAATATTGACTCACTAGAGAACATTGGAGCGATATCTATTAAGAAGCTGAGTGTGCTTGGAAATAGTTTTACAACAGTATGGATTAAGCGGAGACATTAGCTTAATCTTTACACTTCAATAGTTCGTGCGATATAGTGAAATATTAATAGTGTGCTTTTCGTCTTTGGCCACCGTAGCTTGTGAAAGGCGTATATGAACTATTATGGAAATGAAAGAAAAGCAGAAAGCTGAACACTGTGCCGTCTTGTAGCCTACTCCTGTTAAATAACACGAAATGTGCCACCAAGATGCACGTTTCCATGCAACAAACAGATCACTATCAACATTATCACGTACCAGCATCCTATGAAACACAGCTGGAATTTAACGTAGGACACTAACGATCAAGAATTGTACGTTAGCGTCCCTTCTCCTCTTGCCATCCACACAGTGTTATAGGAAATTTTGTTACTTCCATGGCTCGTACCAGCTACGTACCAGAGTGCGCTATAGACTTTGTCTTCGTTGTGGATAGATGTGTGGAGTAAGACTGCGTGGGCAAGGTATAATGAAACAAACATGTCTGGAAGTAAATCTAATTCTGCTTATAGATTTTAGAAAGAAACAGGATACAAGTTCTAGTACTGATTTAAGAACTACATGAGTGAGTGAATTAATCTTGAATGAATCCACACTCGAAGTGATTTCATCTCCCATTTCTTCCAACGACTACTCTTTCTTGGCTGTACTTTTATTTCAGCTAGTGACGATGTGAGGTTGCGATATTGAATACTAATGCCAGCATTAGGAAGAAAACAATTCAGTAATAAGGAATTAGACTAAACGTCGGAAGGCTAAAGCATGAGCGTCAAGTCTTTTGCGAACACCGTGACCTCGCCAAGGCGCAGCCGTCTATTAATAACTGGTTCGTCGCAGAAGGGACGGGAGGTCGTAAATCTTGAGTTTCTTTCAACTACGTAACAACTCCGAAGTTGTGATTACGTTTGAACTTATTCCAGAACTGTGACGTTCCCCGGGGCTGCAACCGCCAAAGGTACAAAAGATACAATTGTTCCGCGACGTAGCGATTTATTTCTGTAGTTAAACGCGCCGGTTCATATTGAATGAACTTGATTAAACTCAGAGAAAGACGTTTCCCCGGCTAAAATTATTGACACCGAACTGAAATAAGTATCGTGATCAGGTCGTCCTATCACCTTGACCAATTTTACGTGGCACAAGGTTGTAAAGTATTAATCGACCATTTTATTTAGAATTAATTTTGCTGACTGCTTATTTCTTAATCGCAAACCAGTCGTGACGCTTTTTTTGTAAGCATTTCGACAGTTTTGTTCTTATTAAATGTTTATATATTTCGAGTGATACTCATCTATTTCTGCTGTGGTAAGTACTCAGGTTTTTTAAATGTAACGAATTACAATTATTGTTGACGAACGGGAAATCGATGACCGATATAAAAAATTTCCAAATGTTTCTAAACAGATGTTCCTTATTACTATTTATGATGCTAATACTCGCAACGGTATGATGTCAATGAACTAGAACTTAACGACAGCTATGGTAGTCTATTTCGTCTTATTTTAATTTGACGGCAATGGGTATTTATAAACAATGATGGCTAAAATGTTCATAGGGAATAGAAACACTCTGAAATCTTTACTCAGTTTACCACCCCTTTCTCAGGTACATTTGGACTCTAATTTCTAATAATGTTATTATGGTATTTATGAAACAGTCTAAATTCAATGTAAATAACTGTTTCCCATTGCTATGCGAACCCGTGCACACAGTCATACCGGTGTAAATGTCCACTCTCATACGACTGTTGAGCAAAAGTTATCCTTAAAACCAATGTGTTATGGCAGTTTTAAATCGCAACGAGAGCATACATATTTACACTGGTGCCTGAAATCCAGAGATTAATTTAATGCTAAAAGAATGTAAATGAGTTTAATTACACGTTAAACTATAAATTACCAAATATTTGACGTATGACATGTGATTTTCTTAGCGTGTAGACCGTCCACTTGTGAAACTTCCTGTCGGATTAAAACTGTGTACCGGACCGAGATTCGAACTGGGAACCTTGGGTAGCTCAGATGGTGCCGGCACGGTAGCTCAGCATGTTCGGTCAGAGGGCTGTTTGCTCTCTGTAATATAAAAAACGGAGTAAAGGAATCAACGATCAACTTGGACGGATGTCTTATAACGTCCGCCCAGACCAAACGCAACGAACAATACCGACCAAAAGCCGAGCTGCAAAGCGATCCACAGTAAACTGGCTGAGAAAGTGAGTTCAAAGATGCAAGGGCAGTCTACCTCAATACAACTATTACTGGTAAAGTACTGAGGCGTTGAAACCAACCCTTGGGTTGTAGTGTGTCCTATGCGTCAAATGAATGATGATTCTCAAAATGTTTATTATTGTTCGTATATTGACTGCCAAGAAATACTTCTGTTTTTTCGTGCTCACCAGAGTAGCTTTCCTTATTACCTGACAACATGCATTGTAAAGCTCTGAATGTAAAGGAGGTATATTCAGTGAGAACACAAATGAGGTCTGTAAAATTCATTAATTCTGAAGCATCTTTCCTTCTTCTGAATCGGCAGTATCGAGACTTGTTAAAAGTAGCAGGAGAAAACAGCGAAATATAATGCTTTTTATCGAAGTGTGGGTACTTATTTTAACTTATTTCACCACACGAGCGAATTGTAGTTTCCGGAGATGAAATCTGATGTAACAAAACAAAGAACAGCAAATGAAAGAAGATTATTACTTAACTACGGCTGTAGGTGTTCGCAAGAAGTATGGTGGTAAAATGTAGTAAAAGTTATACACAGGCCTGCTCTCTTGGAAATTTATGTCTATACTTCCCAAAAGGAAATACAATATGTGTTCTAGGGAACTTTCCTGAGGTGACAAAAGTCATGGGATAGCGATACGCACATATACAGACGGCGGTAGAATCGTGTACACAAAGTATAAAAGCAAAATGCATTGGTGGGGCTGTCATTTGTACTCAGGTGCTTCATGAGAATATATTTCGCACATGATTATGGCCGCACGACGGGAATTAACAGACTTTGAACTCTGAATGGTAGTAGCAGATACATGCATTGGGCATTCCATTTCGGAAATCGTTAGGGAAATCAATAGTCCGAGGGAGCGCCAAGAGTGCGCCAAGAATACCTAATTTTAGGCGTTACCCTCACTATGGACAACACAGCTGTCGACAGCTTTCACTTAACGACCGAGAGCAGCTGCATTTGCGTAAAGTTGTTAGTGCTAACAGACAAGTAACACTGCCTGAAATAACCGCAAAAATCAATGTGGGACGAACGACGAATGTATCCGTTAGGAAAGTGTCGCGAAATTTGGCTTTAATGGGCTATGGCAGCAACAACCGACGCGAATACCTTCGCTGCCAGCACGACATCGCCTGAGCCATGGACTGAGGCATTGTGCAAGCTGCTGGTGGATCTATAATGGTGTGAGGTATGTTTACATGCAATGGATCTTAGACTGGAATTGGTTGTGTTCGGCTTCTTGGAGACCATTTGCAATCATTCAAGGATCTCATTTCATCAAACAACGATGGAGTTTTTATGGACGACAATGTGCCATGTGAAATAGCTACATTTAATCGCGACTGGTTTGAAGAACATTCTGTACAGTTCTAGTGACTGATTTGGCCACCCAGATCGCCCGACCTGAATCCCATAGTACACTACTGGCCGTTAAAATTGCTACACCACGAAGATGACGTGCTACAGACGCGAAATTTAACCGACAGGAAGAAGATGCCGTGATATGCAAATGATTAGCTTTTCAGAGCATTCACACAACGTTGGCGCCGGTCGCGACACCAACAACGTGCTGACATTAAGAAAGTTTCCAACCGATTTCTCATACACAAACAGCAGTTTACCGGCGTTGCCTGGTGAAACGTTGTTGTGATGCCTCGTGTAAGGAGGAGAAATGCGTACCATCACGTTTCCGACTTTCATAAAGGTCGGATTGTAGCCTATCGCGACATTGCTGCTCGCGTTGGTTGAGATCCAATGACTGTTAGCAGAATATGGAATCGGTGGGTTCAGGAGGGTAATACGGAAAGCCGTGCTTGATCCCAACGGCCTCGTATCACTAGCAGTCGAGATTACAGGCATCTTATCCGCATGGCTGTAACGGATCGTGCAGTCACATCTCGATACCTGAGTCAACAGATGGGGAAGTTTGCAAGACAACAACCATCTGCACGAACAGTTCGACGACGTTTACAGCAGCATGGACTATCAGCTCGAAGACCATTGCTGCGGTTACCCTTGACACTGCATCACAGACAGGAGCACCTGCGATGGTGTACTCAACGACGAACTTGGGTGCACGAATGGCAAAAGGTAATTTTTTCAGATGAATCGAGGTTCTGTTTACAGCATCATGATAGTCGCATCCGTGTTTGGCGACATCGCAGTGAACACACATTGGAAGCGTGTATTCGTTATCGCTGTACTGGCGTATCACCCGGCGTGATGGAACGGGATGCCATTGGTTACACGTCTCGGTCACCTCTTGTTCGCATTCACGGCAATCTGAACAGTGGACGTTACATTTCAGATGTGTTACGACCCGTCGCTCTACCCTTCATTCGATCGCTGCGAAACCCTACATTTCAGCAGGATAATGCACAACCGCATGTTGCAAGTCCTGTACGGGCCTTTCTGGATACAGAGAATGGTCGACTGCTGCCCTGGCCAGCACATTCTCCAGATCTCTCACGAATTGAAAATGCCTGGTCAATGGTGGCAGAGAAACTGGCTCGTCGCAATACGCCAGTCACTACTCTTGATGAACTGTGGTATCATGTTTAAGCTACATGGGCAGCTGTACCTGTACACGCCATCCATGCTCTGTTTGACTCAATGCCCAGGCGTATCAAGGCCATTATTATGGCCAGAGGTGGTTGTTCTGGGTACTGATTTCTCAGGATCTATGCACCCAAATTGCATGAAAATGTAATCACATGTCAGTTCTAGTATAATATATTTGTCCAATGAATGCCTGTTTATCATCTGCATTTCTTCTTGGAGTAGCAATTTTAATGACCAGTATTGTATTATTGTGATTGATTTTGAAGACTGCTTGCAAATTTTCTCTATGAAGTATTTCCATCCATTGTTGAAGTTTATCTACTCCTATAGCTGGAACTTAATTTGAAACCCTCCAATCTCGATTGGCAGGTAAAAGTCATCAGCAAAACGAAGTGGTTCATATGTGTGTGGAATCCGGTTTCACCAAAGACTCAGCACCCGAATTTCATCACGATGAAGAGAAAAAAGTACAAATAATTAAGACTTACCGCAGCACTCGCTGCCGTCAGATCCTAAGCTGAAGTCGGCTGGCAGTGGCGATGACGCCTCGGTGCAGCAGGCTGGCACATTCCGCTGTTTGCAGTGGGAACTGCCCCGCCCCTGCAGTCTACTGTTTCACTGACGTCACGCGGCCTTGGCCTGCTTCCAGCGACGTGTACTTGTCTTTATTTGTGTTAGCGCCCCCGAGCCAGCGCCTTGTCGTTGCCTGTCGTCAACTTAAACTGTCCTTGCCTCATATTATCTCCATCTCTCAGAGTCGTAAAACTACAGAAGCCTACTGTAAACTGTCATAAATAAGTGTAGAGTACGGTAGTTTTCTTAGTGGCCTTTGTCAATTAAAATCGTAACCGCTTTACTTGTATGTCAGGTGTGTTGCATACCTATCAGGCGTTACCTCATTTCAATTGCGTTGTTTATGTATGCAACCAGTGTCTTAGTAGATTTCCTAGAAACGGGAAGTGGTGAATTGCCTAGAAACTTAGTGTGGGTGTATAAGGGGTCATGTAATCTATGGAACATTTTTGATCTACATTCTTATCCTGTCTATTATTTACAACTAAGTAGTATTTACAGTAAAGTCGAAACTGTCAACGTTTCATTTAGATGTCACTCGAAAATTTTGTTTTATAACCTGAAACAGTAGATATAAAAAAATGCTCATTTGTCATATAGCTCTAGAAAACGCAATTTCCTAAAAAAAAGGTAAAATTTAAAAAAGTAAAGTAAAAACATGTCAGACAGCGCTTCAAAACTTTGTATAGCTTATATAATACATGTTTCTGCTATTCATAAACATCTTTTGAACTTATCAATAATAACATGAAACTCTTGCATTTGATCATGACAAGAACTTTCTATTGAGTAAAAAAAGAACAACAATAATAATATAGATATTTTGTTTGTGCATGTAAACTTTAGTTGCATCAAAAGTAAGTGCTTTGGTTACATAGAACTGCAGAAGTTCCGCCATCAACCAATTTTTATTACCTCTAATATGTAATTTACACTTTGTAAGCTTATAAAGTAGATAATGGACTAATTCTAAACGATGTGCGTTTCTAAATATGTGTAAAATACAAACAGACAAAAAACAGAAATAATTTGTTGGCTCCCATTTTCTCTCACACACATTCATACATGTTTCTTTTCCTACCAATACTACCAACACTACCAGTAATCCTTCCACTTACTACATCATTTCTGTACTGTACGAAAACTATCGAACTGTAGGTCTTTCCACTTGTTCCGTTCCCAGGAGTTTAACCTACGTGGCAAAGGCCATCTAAAGCCCATTCTAGTTTTCGTTTTTTTATTTATCATGGAAATCTATTGGAAGACATATTTTCTACATATGGGGTGTTAGGGGTATAAGTGCATATATTGTGACAATTGGTGCCTTAATATTTGCCCACTTTAATGTGTTCATCATTTTTCCTCTGCGGCTGATAGTCTTCCCACAAAAATTTCCCATAATTTACTACGTGATGTTTCCTGTACGGTTGTAGCTGCGCCACTAAGTGGACTATGTCTGACAGTACAGATTAATCATTTAGCGTCCAAACGTCCACACTTCAACACATAACCTGTTGCCCCAGGGAAAATAAGCATTAATGGCTTGCTTTTGGCTTGGAGGTGCTAGACAACCTAAAAACATACTACCACTAATAGCTATAAAATTATTAGTCTGAAATGAAGCAAATACTGATGTAATGTTGTTCAGTACATTGTCCTCAGTCACCAATAAAAATATCTGCACTTATACCCATAACATCCAATATTTCTTTCAGTAAATGGAGAAAGAAATATTGGAATAGCGTATTGACATTCTTGTAAAATGGTTTTAGCACCAGAAAACGAACTTAGCTCTCTTTTCATCTGCATGCTTTCATTCACGTATCTTCAACAAGTTTGAAATAGTTTGAGGGAAGCTGCTCATTTTGCATACTCCTATAGCTGTAACTTCAATGCAAGACCTCCGATCTTGATTTAAATCTTATTTCCATTGCACAGATTTCTTACCAAATGACATGAATGTCTAAGTAAACCGTTTTCCTCCAGTGCTTGTCACTATTTCTGCATGTCGATACATACTTCCAGAGATAACAGCCGAAGCACTCAAAAGGAGAGAAGGAAGCGAAATGAAATTCTCCAGGTTGAGACAGTATGTAATGTTATTTCAGTGATTACAAAATAGAGTCAAATTTACAAGGATCTCGATAGTATGAGCCCACTTATTAGTAAGACGTTACACGTGATGCGCCTCGGGTGCATGCATTGATTCCGTTGAGAAGAGTGTCGCAAAGCCGTTTAATCCTCTCCTGAGACTAGCAGGCCGTAACTGTTGTAATTGCTACTCGAATCCTGCATATTGGCGCTGGGATGGAGCTGACGTCCAAGCTGGTCCTACATATCTTCTATCAGGGATTTTGCTGGTCATGGGAGTATGAGAACATCACGCAGACAGTTCATAGAGCCACATGTCACTTGTAGTAGGGCAATTTTCTGTTGAAAAATGGCACCACGATGCTGTAGCGTGAAAGGTAGCACACGAGGACACAGGGCGTTCGTGAAGTACAGGGCTATTACAAATGATTGAAGCGATTTCATAAATTCACTGTAGCTCCATTCATTGACATATGGTCACGACACACTACAGATACGTAGAAAAACTCATAAAGCTTTGTTCGGCTGAAGCCGCACTTCAGGTTTCTGTCGTCAGAGCGCTCGAGAGCGCAGTGAGACAAAGTGGCGACAGGAGCCGAGAAAGCGTATGTCGTGCTTGAAATGCACTCACATCAGTCAGTCATAACAGTGCAACGACACTTCAGGACGAATTTCAACAAAGATCCACCAACTGCTAACTCCATTCAGCGATGGTATGCGCGGTTTAAAGCTTCTGGATGCCTCTGTAAGGGGAAATCAACGGGTCGGCCTGCAGTGAGCGAAGAAACGGTTGAACACGTGCGGGCAAGTTTCACGCGTAGCCCGCGGAAAATTGGCTCATGCCACAACTGGAGACCGACAGTGCCGACTTCATCTTTCAACAGGATGGTGCTCCACCGCACTTCCATCATGATGTTCGGCATTTCTTAAACAGGATATTGGAAAACCGATGGATCGGTCGTGGTGGAGATCATGATCAGCAATTCATGTCATGGCCTCCACGCTCTCCCGACTTAACCCCATGCGATTTCTTTCTGTGGGGTTATGTGAAAGATTCAGTGTTTAAACCTCCTCTACCAAGAAACGTGCCAGAACTGCGAGCTCGCATCAACGATGCTTTCGAACTCATTGATGGGGACATGCTGCGCCGAGTGTGGGAGAAACTTGATTATCGGCTTGATGTCTGCCGAATCACTAAAGAGGCACATATCGAACATTTGTGAATGCCCAAAAAAACTTTTTGAGTTTTTGTATGTGTGTGCAAAGCACTTTGAAAATATCTCAAGTAATAAAGTTATTGTAGAGCTGTGAAATCGCTTCAATCATTTGTAATAACCCTGTACAGTTGTGCTGGCACTGTTCCCTCGGTCAGACTAACCGTGACGTGAAGTCATGCCCGATGGTTACTCACACCATGACACTGGGAGTACCACCGTTGTGTCTTTGCGAAACAGTGGAAGAATGGGATGTCTCTCCAGTCGCCACCGTACTCGTCGATGATGGTCATGTGGGGTAGTACAGAACAGCGACTCTGTGAATAAAGTGTGACGCCATTCATCAAAAGTTGATGCTTCCCCGTCACGATACCACTCTACACGCAGCCGTTTGTATTGTCGTGTTAATGACAGCCTACTCCTGGGTAGTGATTTCCTAATCCGGCTGCTGATAGTCCCCGACCAACGGTGAGGGATGACAGCACGTTTCCGAGAGGCTTTTCCGTGTTACGAGGCGTTTGGTGCGCTATACGGCGATGGCGGTGGTAAATCGTGGTCGAATTTAACCTTGGCAAAGAGTGTGTTTGCTCTCACGTCCCCAGGCAGTCCAAGTTCTGGACAATCTCTCATCCAAATGCTCCACAAATCAGATATTGCGCCATTCAGCCTGACAACCAAATGGAGACCCATAATGACGTCACTTTCAAACTCTAGGGGCTGATAACGCTGTGTCACAAGATTACGCGGCACCTCGTGTCATTCACGGTGCTCTCTGTATCTGACACTTCTTGCGCCTCTTACATATTTTACCCGGCACGAACAACACTAATGCTCTGTGGAGCCCATCTACTGCTCTCGGAGAATTGCATTTCTGATTATTTATATGCCCGCCGTTGGTGTGTACATGTATCAAGTGTCTTCGAGATCGGACCATGTCTTCTGGGTGCTTCACTGCTTTTGTTAGGCAGCGTATTTAAATGCTTTCTCGTAACCTATAAATGCTATATTGAATGAAACCGATAATACCAGGTAGATTTTTTATTCGGGTATAATAATGTGGAAAGAGTGAAGTTAAATTTATTGTCATGTTTGCCACTTTCGAAGAACTGAGGTGAAAAAAGTGATGGAATACCTCAAAATGTCTTGTCGGATCTTCTTTTGCCTGGGTCAGTGCAGCAACTTGACGTGGCATGGACTCAATAAGTCGATGGAAGTCCCTGCTGCTTCCCCAAGTTGCCTCTATAGCCGTCAATAACTGCAGGATTCTGTACTCGAACTGGCCTGTCGACAGTGTCCCATAAATGTACACTACTGGCCATTAAAATTGCTACACCAAGAAGAAATGCAGATGATAAACGGGTATTCATTGGACAAATGCATTATACTAGAACTGACATGTGATTACATTTTCACGCAGTTTGGGTCCATAGATCCTGAGAAAGCACTACCCAGAACAACCTCCTCTGGCCGTAATAATGGCCTTCATACGCCTGGGCATTGAGTCAGACCGAACATGGATGGCGTGTACAGGTACAGCTGCCCATGCAGCTTCAACACGATACCACTGTTCATCAAGAGTAGTGACTGGCGTATTGTGACGAGCCAGTTGCTCGGCCACCATTGACCAGATGTTTTCAGTTGGTGAGAGATCTGGAGAATGTGCTGGCCAGGGCAGCAGTCGAACATTTTCTGTATCCAGAAACGTCCGTACAGGACCTGCAACATGCGGTCGTGCATTATCCTGCTGAAATGTAGGGTTTCGCAGGGATCGAATGAAAGGTAGAGCCAAGGATCGCAACACATGTGAAATGTAACGTCCACTTTTCAAAGTGCCGTGAATGCGAACAAGAGGTGACCGAGATTAATGGCACCCCATACCACCACGCCGGGTGATACGCCAGTATGGCGATGACGAATACACGCTTCCAATGTGCGATACGATAAACCGCAATCGCGATAGGCTACAATCCGACCTTTCAAAAATGGTTCAAATGGCTCTGAGCACTATGGGACTTAACATCTGTGGTCATCAGTCCCCTAGAACTTAGAACTACTTAAACCTAACTAACCTAAGGACATCACACACATCCATGCCCGAGGCAGGATTCGAACCTGCGACCGTAGCAGTCGCGCGGTTTCGGACTGAGCGCCTTAACCGCGATAAATCCGACCTTTATCACAGTCGGAAACGTCATGGTACGCATTTCTCCTCCTGACGCGAGGCATCAGAACAACGTTTCACCAGGCGACGCCGGTCAACCGTTATTTTTGTATGAGAAATTAATTGGAAAGTTTCCTCATGTCAGCACGTTATAGGTGTCGCTACCGGTGCCAACCTCGTGTGAATGCTCTGAAAAGGTAATCATTTGCATATCACAGCATCTTCTTCCTGTCGGTTAAATTTCCCGTATGTAGCACGTTATCTTCGTGGTGTAGCAATTTTAATGGCCAGTAGTGTAATAAACTAATGCTTAACCAACGTATTCAAAGGAAAACAATACAAATTAAGTTGAAGTCAAAGCTTAAGTCAATCAGTTTATGCGTTTAACGAAGTTTAAGATAGCGACAGGAAAAAAGGGAAGGCTGAAAGGTGGAAGGAATACATAAAAGGGCTATACAAAGTTAACAGACATGAGCTAGGCGATATGTGCTGGAAAATCTAAGTCGAAACAGGACACTTGAAGTAAAAGATTTTCCTTCAGAATTATTGAGATCCTATCGAGAACATACCATGACAAAACTACGAAGGGTGTTCAATAAGTAATGCAACACATTCTTTTTCTGAAAGCACGTAGGTTTTATTCATGATTTCAATACACCATATTATTCCGTATTCTTGTAGCTACAAAATTCTATTTTTCAACATAATCTCCGTTCAATGCGACGCCCTTGTGCTACATTCGTGGGCGGGCCTGCGTGTCCGCAGGGTACCACTCTACTGGTCGAATTCGGAGCCAACTCTTGCTGGGTGAGTAAGCTCCCCATCACCTACATACTGCCTCGTGCGGAGTGCATCCTTCATTCGGCCATACAGATGGAAATCGGAAGGCGCGAGAACGGAACTGTAGGGTGGACGAGGAAGAAGAGTCAAATGAAGTTTCGTGAGCTCTCGGGTGCGTGGACTTGTGTGAGGCCTTGCGTTGCCATGGAGAAGGAGAGGTTCGTTTGCATTTTCGTGACTACGAATGCACTGAAGTCGTCTCTTCATTTTCCTGAGGGTAGCACAACATACGACAGAGTTGATCGTTGCAGCACGAGGGAGAGCATCAAACAGAATAACCCCTTCCGAGTCCCAAATGACAATCGAGGGTGCGGCTTTGAACATTTTCTTCCAAGAGAGGTGGTGTCGTGCCACTCCATGGACTGCCGTTTTCTTGCCGGTTCGAAGTGATGAACCCATGTTTCACCGCCTGCGGCGATGTTCAATAAACAATTTTCACGATCAGCATCGTAACCAACAAGTAATTCCTCAAAGATGGTCCTTCGTTGCTCTTTAAGTTCTTGTTTTAGCCGGCGAGAGATCCAGTGGGAACAATATTTCTGTTTGCTGATGACACCAGCTTGATAGTGAAGGATCTTGTGTGTAATATTGAAACAGTAACAGATAATGTAGTTCATGAAATAAGTTCGTGGCTTGTGGAAAATAATTTGATGCTAAATCACAGTAAGACTAGTTTTTACAGTTTCTAACTCACAATTCAACGAGAACCGATGTTTTGATCACACAGAATGGGCATATTATAAGCGAGACGGAACAGTTCAAATTCCTAGGCGTTCGGATAGATAGTAACCTGTTTGTGGAAAGCCCATGTCCAGGATCTTGTTCAGAAGCTAAATGCTGCTTTATTTACCATTAGAACAGTATCTGAAATAAGTGACACTTCAACACGAAAAGTAGTGTACTTAGCATACTTTCATACGCTTATGTCGTATGGTATTATTTTTTGGGGTAATTCTTCTGATTCAAAAAGGGTATTTTTGGCTCAAAAACGGGCTGTTCGAGCTATATGTGGTGTAAGTTCGAGAACCTCTTGTCGACCCCTATTCAATAGTCTGGGAATTCTGACATTGCCCTCACAGTGTATATTTTCTTTAATGTCGTTTGTTGTTAGCAATATTAGCCTATTCCCAAGAGTTAGCAGCTTTCACTCAGTTAATACTAAGCAGAAATCAAATCTGCATGTAGAATGCACTTCCTTGACTCTTGTGCAGAAAGGAGTGCAGTATTCTGCTGCATCCATTTTCAGTAAGCTACCACAAGAACTCAAATATCTTAGCAGTAGACCAAACTCTTTTAAGTCTAAACTGAAGAGTTTCCTCATGGCTCACTCCTTCTATTCTGTCGAGGAGCTCCTGGAAGAGCTAAAAAATTAAGCAAATTCCAGTGTTACATTGTTGATTTTCTTCATTTAAACTTACGACTTGTCACCTGAATATGTTTTTTTATATTTCATTTTATCTGTTTCTAATATCGTGTTATAATTTCATGTATTGACTCGTTCCGTGACCATGGAGACTTCTCCTTAATTTGGTCCCACGGAACAATAAATAAATAAATAAAATAAATAAATAAACACACCTTCGAGTTCCCCAACTTGCACAGTCCAACACTGCAAGAGTCACAGCTGTGTGTGGCCGGTCGGCACACGGGAGATCAGACGGATTTGCGTGACCTTATTGCGTTGTTGATAGACGCCTCGTGTGGTACCGATAGCAACGATGCCACGGCATAGTTTCTCAAGTTGGCACTACGACAGACACCGACGACAGCGCCCTCTAGCCGGTGCTGTGCTCTACGAGCTCCGCTCCAGAGTCTACCCATTTGATCAAGAGCAGACGGCCGGGACACTTAGCTTCAGATTGAGACTGTGGTCATCTGTACAAGCCGCTGTATATATATTCAGGCTCCAGTAAACCACTTTTACTTACGTGCAGTACTGACGTATTTTTCCTGCTGCTACTCCCACCCACGCGCCGCCTTCCAGGCGCGATAAAAAACCTCGTCCCAATACATCACGCTTTTGTTCACTGCCGTATTTCCGTAGACGCTCTGCAGGTGCCTATGAATATCTGCGACACTCTGGTTTTCCGTCAGAAGAACATGACAAATCTATGCTTGGGGTTCACATCAGTTATAGACGCCACTTTTGACGGCTACGTATAGCGTCGCCTTCTGTCGGAACTTTATGAAACAATAGAAGCTGCAGCGGAAATATTCCACTATGTCCCACAGAAAATTCCGCATTTTTTCAGTTGAAACAGGCCGAGAAAAAAATGTGTTGCATTACTTACCGAACGACCCACGTATTCCATCTGTTGTGAAGATACATAAGGCAGCAGAAATACACTCAACTCCAAGAAGAACGTACCTGAAGCAGTACTGACCCTTCTGTTTATCCTAGAAAATATCCTTCTTCTATAGAATATGTACATTTAAGGAAACCTTTTTAAAAATTTCGATTAGAAATTTCTCTTTGATATTTGAAAGTTATCAGGGATAAAATAAAGGGAGCCAAATATTAGTTACAAACTACTACGGAAATGAGTCTGCAGTAAACTATAAGAATAGGACAGAGAAACACTATTTATGAAGAGGATAAATGTAAATGTCGTGTGACTATGGCCTCCCGTGGGGTAGACCGGTCGTCGGGTGCAAGTCTTTCGATTTGACGCCACTTCGGCGACTTGCGCTTTGACAGGAATGAAATGATGATGATTAGGACAACACAAAAGCCAGTCCCTGAGCGGAGAAAATGTCCGACCCAGCCGGGAATCGAACCAGGGCCCGTAGGACCGGCATCCTGTCGCGCTGACCACGCAGCTACGAGGAGGAGAACAAGAAGACGAAATTCAGTCGTGTGTCGAACACGCTGTGAAGGAAACTAGGGAAAAATTTGCCAAGGAAATTCAGCGAGAAGAAATCGAAACTTTGAGACTTGCTGGTCACATTGTAATTCTGCAGACACATCAAAGGGTTTGAAATGGAATGAATAAGGCTTTGAGCTTTGAGCAGATGTTATAAGACGAATTTCAACAACAATGAAACGAAGGTAATGAAATGTAATCGAATTAAATTAGACACCGTGAGTAAATTAGATTAAGAAATGAGGCACTAATAGGAATTGATGAGTTTTGTTATTTAGGAAGCAAAGCAACTGGAAGTGAGCTGGCCGGAGTGGCCGAGCGATTCTAGGCGCTACAGTCTGGAACCACGCGACCGCTAGGGTCGCAGGTTCGAATCCTGCCTCGGGAATGGATGTGTGTGATGTCCTTAGGTTAGTTAGGTTTAAGTAGTTCTAAGTTCTAGGGGACTGATGACCTCAGAAGTTAAGTCCCATAGTGCTCAGAGCCATTTTTTTCACAGCCCCACAACAGGCCACAGCAGTCCACCCACTTCCCTCACCGCCGCTCCACATGGAACACAGGGTTATTGTGCGGTTCGGCCCCCAGTGGCCCCTCTCCCCGGGGCATACCAGACTAGTGTAACCCCAAATGTTTGCGTGGTAGAGTAGTGATGGTGTACGCGTAAGTGGAGACAGTGTTTGCGCAGCAATCGCCGACATACACTCCTGGAAATGGAAAAAAGAACACATTGACACCGGTGTGTCAGACTTACCATACTTGCTCCGGACACTGCGAGAGGGCTGTACAAGCAATGATCACACGCACGGCACAGCGGACACACCAGGAACCGCGGTGTTGACCGTCGAATGGCGCAAGCTGCGCAGCATTTGTGCACCGCCGCCGTCAGTGTCAGCCAGCTTGCCGTGGCATACGGAGCTCCATTGCAGTCTTTAACACTGGTAGCATGCCGCGACAGCGTGGACGTGAACCGTATGTGCAGTTGACGGACTTTGAGCGAGGGCGTATAGTGGGCATGCGGGAGGCCGGGTGGACGTACCGCCGAATTGCTCAACACGTGGGGCGTGAGGTCTCCACAGTACATCGATGTTGTCGCCAGTGGTCGGCGGAAGGTGCACGTGCCCGTCGACCTGGGACCGGACCGCAGCGACGCACGGATGCACGCCAAGACCGTAGGATCCTACGCAGTGCCGTAGGGGACCGCACCGCCACTTCCCAGCAAATTAGGGACACTGTTGCTCCTGGGGTATCGGCGAGGACCATTCGCAACCGTCTCCATGAAGCTGGGCTACGGTCCCGCACACCGTTAGGCCGTCTTCCGCTCACGCCCCAACATCGTGCAGCCCGCCTCCAGTGGTGTCGCGACAGGCGTGAATGGAGGGACGAATGGAGACGTGTCGTCTTCAGCGATGAGAGTCGCTTCTGCCTTGGTGCCAATGATGGTCGTATGCGTGTTTGGCGCCGTGCAGGTGAGCGCCACAATCAGGACTGCATACGACCGAGGCACACAGGGCCAACACCCGGCATCATGGTGTGGGGAGCGATCTCCTACACTGGCCGTACACCACTGGTGATCGTCGAGGGGACACTGAATAGTGCACGGTACATCCAAACCGTCATCGAACCCATCGTTCTACCATTCCTAGACCGGCAAGGGAACTTGCTGTTCCAACAGGACAATGCACGTCCGCATGTATCCCGTGCCACCCAACGTGCTCTAGAAGGTGTAAGTCAACTACCCTGGCCAGCAAGATCTCCGGATCTGTCCCCCATTGAGCATGTTTGGGACTGGATGAAGCGTCGCCTCACGCGGTCTGCACGTCCAGCACGAACGCTGGTCCAACTGAGGCGCCAGGTGGAAATGGCATGGCAAGCCCTTCCACAGGACTACATCCAGCATCTCTACGATCGTCTCCATGGGAGAATAGCAGCCTGCATTGCTGCGAAAGGTGGATATACACTGTACTAGTGGCGACATTGTGCATGCTCTGTTGCCTGTGTCTATGTGCCTGTGGTTCTGTCAGTGTGATCATGTGATGTATCTGACCCCAGGAATGTGTCAATAAAGTTTCCCCTTCCTGGGACAATGAATTCACGGTGTTCTTATTTCAATTTCCAGGAGTGTATTTAACTGAGGCGGAAGAAGGGGAACCAGCCCGCATTCGCCGAGGCAGATGGAAAACCGCCTTAAAAACCATCCACAGGCTGGCCGGCACACCGGACCTCGACACTAATCCGCCGGGTGTATTCATGCCGGGGGCAGGCACGCCTTACTGCTCGGGAAGCGGCGCGTTAGCCTCCATCGTCTGTTTGTGTCCTCGACACGCTCTTTTGGTTTCGTTAAAACAAAATAATTACTCATGTGCATTTGAAAATTAAATTATAAAAGCGTGTTTTTCCAGTGAGGCGGTGCTTCCAGAAATGAAAGAATAAAGTTTTTACAACATTGTAAAAAGTGCTGGACGATTAGTTTCGTAAGTCATATTTGTAAATAGCTAAGCAGAAGAATGTGCAGCAGAAATGACAGAAAAACTGAAGAACTACTGGACGAAAATCAGTTTGTCTTCACTAATAGGAAACGCATCAGACACGCAAGTCCTGCGTTCCGATTAGTAATGAGAGGCAGTACAAAATTGTTGAAGCTTTCATTGCCCTCCACTTCTTGCCATATTGCCTGTTGACCTCTGCCTCGACATCTTTGGCCGACGATTGTCCTGACGTTACGTCGCAGAGTGGCTGGCATTGTCAGCCGTTCACTCTCTATTTCTGGTGACGGACTGGTGTCTAACCAGAGATTAAATGTACCTATGGCACCAATGTGGATCATCCCTTGCTACCTGTTTGTTGCAACATGGGAATCTGTCTTGATGCCGTATTGACATGTTTGTGAATTTGTATGGCTTCCCGGAACAAATGGAGGAAGTAGATCTTCACAGCGAGAACTTCCGTGTGGGCAAGTTTTATTATGTGCTCGCTCTCACATAGCGCGCTTTCTCCACCACAACTAGTTTCTCCACCCGTCCCAACCTCAATACTATTTATGTTCAGTGATCCTGGTATTGACGGATCGTGGAGTCATTTGAATATAGACAGTTTCGCATGTACACGGTATTCAGCACACGCTCGACATTTTTTCGTTTGCCGATCCGAGACACTCTTTTATCTTATTGGTCGGTTTGTAAATAGTCTTTATCATGTTTGTGCAGTGTATTGGAATGAACAGACGATCTATCAGTACCAGGATCATTGAATGTAAACGTTATTGTTGGTTTGGGCAGGTGGAGAAATCAGTCTTGGAACACGCGTTGAGTGAGACCAACCACACAATAAAATTCGTCGACATGGAGGCTTTCACCTTGGAGAAGAGACATCACATCTGTCGTTCAGGAAAGTCGGAAACATAACAGTAGTGTCAACAAGAGAGAAGAAAACCTCGAGGTAACCAGATTCTGGATTCTCGTTCTGCAACGAAAGACTGTTGCTCGTAGCAACGGGAGACCACTTCGGTAATGACCCTCAGACGTAGGCGCGGCAAGTATACAGCGGGTGTGGGCGATGTGGCGCAGTGGTTGTCACACTGGACTCGCATTCGGGAGGACGACGGTTCAAAACCCAGTTCAGCCATCAAGGTTTAAGCTTTGCGTGATTATCCTAAATCGTCCAGACTAATACCGGGATGGTTGCTTTGAAACGGGCAAGGTCGATTTCCTTCCATATTGTTTCGTATTTTAGCTTGTGCTCCCTCTCTAATGACCGAGCAGTCGGCAGGACGTTAAATTCTAATCTTCCTTCCTTTTCCTTCTGACCGTGGGCTCAACTCCAGTCCGCCTACAGCCATGGCTACCATGCCAGCCACTCGTGCTTGCGAAACGTCATGAACATCGTTAAACAAACGTCGGGCGAAGATATCGATACAGAAACCAAAAAGCAGACTGAAGAAAAATCAGGATACCTTAATGGGATATGTGATTCTAAATAAAGGCTTCAACAATTTAGTGTGGAATAAGATTTTCGCAATCCTCGTAAGAGTGGGAGTAATGTACAGACACAGATGAATCATCTACATACATAAAACGCAAGAGCGACAGATAAATACGGGAAGGGTAAAGAAGACAAATTAATATTAAGAAAGGTTACAACGTATGACCATTGTTGTTCAACTTATACGTTCAAATGGTTCAAATGTCTCTGAGCACTATGGGACTTAACATCTTAGGTCATCAGTCCCCTAGAACTTAGAACTACTTAAACCTAACTAACCTAAGGACATCACACACATCCATGCCCGAGGCAGGATTCGAACCTGCGACCGTAGCAAACTTATACGTCGAAGGAGGAATGAAGGAAGAGAAAGGAAATGTCGGAAGGGCAGTAAATGTGCGAGCTAAACAGATACCAACAATCAGGTTCGCAGAAAACATGACGTATCCCCCATGCCGTAACTAGGACGTGGAAGATTTCTTGAAAGGAGCGGACGGCGTACGTGTCACAGAGTATGGATTAAGTGTAAACAAAACAAAGAAGAAGGCGATTAGGAGTAGCAGAAACGAGAACAACGTGAAAAAGGAGAATAGTGTGACGATTGGGAATGACACAGTAGTGGAACTTGATGCAGGGAGCAGTAGAGGTAACACGCGGGATTAGCCGAGCGTCTAGGGCGCTGCAGTCATGGACTGTGCGGCTGGTCCCGGCGGAGGATCGAGTCCTCCCTCGGGCATGGGTGTGTGTGTTTGTCCTTAGGATAATTTAGGTTAAGTAGTGTGTAAGCTTAGGGACTGATAACCTTAACTGTTAAGTCCCATAAGATTTCACACACATTTGGACATTTTTGAGCAGTAGAGGGAGAAACCGTAGAGACAGACTAGGACTAGAATCAGCAGAACAAATTGTAGAGGACGTTTTCTGCAGTAGGTGACAGCGGCACAGACTCGTACAGTGGTAGTACACTCACAGGTGAACGAGCACGGCACAGGATTCTTAACACCCAGAAACGAGAGTGGACAAAGCAGCAGTCAGTATTGGGTCATCGAGTTCTCGTTATGACGATTTAATGCGTTTCATATATCTGGAACTAGACAGTACTGGGAAGTTCATGTGAACTCATCTTAGGAGCGGCAGAAGGAGGTCTCACAGTGAGGGGAGAGCGTGCTTCAATTCTGGGTGTACTAGTGGTACAAAATTTTTATTGTTTGTGGTACAAACTTTATTATTCGACGGTGATTCGGATTCCCCCAACCCCGAGCCACAGTATGGATAGGAAGAACACGTGAGAGATACTCGGGCTCCATAATAGAGACGCAGCTTATGCCCGTGGGAAGCGCAGCCCGCTGACATGTTCGCGCGCGCCGACAAGTAACCGCGGCCCGACCATTAATAGTCAGTCTCTCGCTGGTCTCTGAAGCCTTTAGTTTTGTGCCGTTCAGCAATAGAATCTCGACCTTGTCTGATTTACGTTTGCGATTTGGGTTGCTCCCTGGACGACTTTCTACACTTAGGACTTGTTTCGGCTATCCGCGCAGTTCATGAACTCCGCTGTCATTGACCTCAATAACTCTGTTCGTTCATTGCCAGTGATCATAAACTGTGTTCTGCCTACGCGGGTTAGGACAGGACAACTCTCTTCAGTCATTAGTTATTTCTTTCAGTTCCATGTAATTGTCACGTCCTATCCTCTTCTCTATGTCTTCGAAATACTTTTACCTAGGCCGTCCTCTTCCTTTCTTTTCCCAACACTTCCCTTTCAAGAACGTCAATGATGAAAGTGTCTCATGACATGTCGGAAAAAAAATTATATTTATCTCTTCCATTACCTTTAATAATATCTCTTGAGTCTTTCAGGCTGGTTTTTCTTTCCGTCCAGCTAGTTCTTGTCATTTTCCGTCATATTCATATCTCACCAGCTTCAAGTCGATTCTTTTCCATTGCATCCAGAGACCAGCTTGCACTTCCTTAGAGCAATTTATTTCATACAAATGATTTTTCAAAGGATTTTCTGACATCTAATTCACATGTTTGCTACGAGGCGTGTTTTTTAAGTAAGTACTGTTTTGAAATTGAAAGAAGACTTGCTAAGATATCTCAATAATTTTATACCTACATGAAAGCCTGTACCTTAATCTAATTTCCTACATAATTTCCTTCAATATTGAGGTACTTGTCATAACATTGTATCAGTTTATGAATACGCTCCTCATAGAAGTCTGCCGCCTGACTTGTTAACCACTGCATCACCACTGTTTTGACTTCGTCATCGTCTTGAAGACGCTGACCGCCCAGGTGTTTCTTCAAGTGCAGGAACAGATGGTAGTCACTGGGCGCAAGATCGGGTTGCACGGAGGATTATCTAGAGTTTCCCATCGAAAAGATGTGACGAGATCTTTGATCTGATTCGCCACATGCGGACGGGCATTGTCTTATAGCAAAATGATGCCCTTGCTCAACTTCCATGGACTGTTGCTTTGATTCTGGTGTGACGTAGGTCACCCATGTTTCATCGCTCGTAATAATTTGGCTTAAGAAATCATCACCGTCGTTATGATACCGCTCAAGGAAAGTCAATGCACTGCCTAAACGTTTGATTTTGTGCACATCCGTCAACATACCAACGTGCGCACAATTCTCGGTAATTCAAGTGCTCGGTCACAATGCCATACAAAACACTACGAGAAACATTAGGAAAGTCATCCCGCAAGGAGGAAATCGTAAAGCGTCCACTTCCTGCACCAAACTTTCATTAACGACCGAAGGACGCCCACTCCGTTCTTCATCATGCAAATTTGTGTGGCTATCTTTAAATGCTCTCACCCACTTTCTTACCACTCCATCACTCATAATGTTTTCTCCGTAAACTGCACAGATCTCACGATGAATATCGATCGCTTTTAGGCCTTCAGTCTGTACTTCACAGTCGGCGGGACTCACGATTACCGGAGGCATCTTAAACACTCAGTACACAACGTAAACAAGGAAGAATCAGACTGTAATGGCGTCAGTGCGTAGATTAAGGTACAGAATTTCATGTAAAAATAAAATTATTGAGATATCTTAGCACGTCTTTTTTTTAATTTCAAAACGGTACTTTCATAAAAAAAACACGCCTCGTATTTAGTCATAAATGCCTATTTCGCCAGTGAAATCTTTGTTTTCATATCCATTAAGCATCTATTGTTCTCTATCACTGTATTGCCGAGGTAACAAAATTTACATGATCAATTCTGATGTGATCAATTTTTGTATTGATTTTAAGTTCTTCTCTGTTTTTCCATGTTACCACTACTTTCGTTTTCTATTTATTCACTTTTCATTTACATAATTTAAGAGTGTTTGATGAAACTTCCATCATTCTATTCATTTAAATTTCAGAGTGTCCAGCTATTATGATGTTATCAGAAAATCTGAAACAATATATCCCTTCACCATTGATTTTTATTTCCTTTGTATTCTCCTTCATGATCTGAATAGCTTCCACAACGAAAACACATTGGATGAATACGCGGATAGAGGACACGCGTGTCTAACTCCTTTTCTTATTCTGTTCTGATCCTCAATAATTGATTTTTATTTTTCTGCTTTGGTTCTGATGCAATTCTATCCTTCCAATCTATCTTATTTTCTCCGTGTTTCTAAAGAGTACCTTCCAGTTTACATTTTTTAAAAACTTTTTCAAGTCAATGAAGGTAAGATAAGTCCATTAAAATAAGTCCATCTATTCATATCCACCTTTATCTCCAGCAGCATGTGCAAGACAAAAATTGCTTCTGTTATCTACCTTTCCTTTTACCATACGCTTAACTATATTAATGGGTATTTTGCAGGCATGTAATAACACAAACAGGGGACCCTTAATTGAGAGATTGCAAGTTCAATCTTTAGGAGCGCTCATATTACTTGATAATGATTTACCATTTGCATCAGCAGGCGACAGAAAATGAGCACCGGTGGGGGGGATAGAGGGCAAACTCCTGTGGGATGTATGTATTATACCTCACAAAATGAACATCGTCGAAATTCAAGAAATGTTCAGAGCTAACTATTAACTTGCACCATGAATACCGAATGAAAAAAAAAAGTTGCGTCACAGTGATCACGAAGCTTCGCACCATCAAGATCGAAGTCGAATTTCTTGGAAGTTATAAACCGCGTAGGATGTTCCGAGAGGTATCCTCTCTTACGGAATGCATGTAGAATCATATTGGTGTAACGAGGTGATGAGAATTGATGGAATGTCATGGCATACAACCGAATGCACAGTCTGTTGTGGAGCTTATCGAGAAACTGGCTATCCTTTATGGCGTATTTGCAGACAATGCGATAATATGCTTTAAAGACACGGAAAAAACAAACGTGCAGAGCTGAATTTGTCCAGTGGTTTCACACTGTATGAACTGCAATGTCACACACTTTTCAGGAGGGATAGTTTGCTCTAAAGGAATATGATTTTTGTACACAAATCAGGAATCAAGCAAAAGCACGTTATTCTGATCAGCTACAGGCTAAAAGCAGTGCTCTTACCACAGTTGCTTTCATCTTACACCCATTCTCCCACTCATGGTTGCTGTGACGTAAATATTCCCTACTGCCATTGCAAGATCACGCACAGAAGAAAGAATCGTAGGGGCTAGAGCACCTCCAACTTCCCTCAGCACAGTATATAACTTTCCAACCAATTTACCATCAAGATTAATACTCGGCATAATTGTGTACGAATGTGTTAAGGGACTGTCAGCTAACCTTGATACAATACTCTCGTTACCTCTAACTTCCAGGGTACCATTCATACGCATTTCCCCTTCAAATCTCGATTCGTTACTGAATACATAAGTTTGTTTATCTCATCTACAAATTTTCGGGCCTATTCCGCAATTTGCTGTGCGTCGCCAAGTTGACACTTTGTTTGAAATTTCGTTATTTTACGCCTTCCAATTCTGTAGCACTGTTTGACGTTGTGCTACCATCCACTGTTTCCCTAGAAATCAGTGTAACCTATATTGCTCGCAGTTCCTTAATGTAGTAGGTCACTATCGTGCACATCCCGTATGTATCGAGAAACCCTGAAACGCTCCTTGAACAACGATTGCCCTGTACTACATTTCACTGTTGACGAGATTTGTGGTTCCCTGTCCGACAAGGAAGATGAACTATATGCCTCGAAATCTGGTTGAATATCACTTTCACTTGTTAACAACGTACCGTCATCATTGTACTCCTCATGTACATTCTCCGCAAATTCGAGCACTTACTCTGAAGTGCCAAAGAAATTGGTGTATTATGCATGCGTATTCAAATACAGAGATGTGGAAACAGGCAGAATACGGCGCTGCGGTCGGCAACACCTATATAAGACAACAAGTGTCTGGTGCAGTTGTTAAATCGGTTACTACTGCTACAGTGGCAGATTAACAAGATTTAAGTGAGTCTGAACGTGATGTTATAGTCGGTGCACCAGCGATAGGACACAGCATCTCCGAGGTAGCGATGAAGTATGGATTTTCCCGTACGATCATTTCACAAGTGTGCCGTGAATATCAGGAATGCACTGAAGAGAATTATTCAACGTGACGGAAGTGCAACCCTTCTGCAGATTGCTGCAGATTTCAATGCTGGGCCATCAAAAGGGGTCAGCGTGCCAACCATTCAACGAAACATCATCGATACGAACTTTCGGAGCCGAAGCCCTACTCGTGTACCCTTGATGAGTATACGACACAAAGGTTTACGCGTCGCCTGGGCCCATCAAAATCGACATTGGATTGTTGATGACTGGAAACATGTTGCCTGGTCGGACGATTCTCGTTCACATTGTACCGAGCGGATGGACGTGTGCGGATATGGAGACAACCTCATGAATCCATGGGCACTGCATGTCAGCAGGGGACTGTTCAAGTTGTTGGAGGCTCTGTAATGGTGTGGGGCGTGTGCAGTTGGAGTGTTATTGGACCTCTGATACCCCTAGATATGACTCTGATAGATGGCACCTACGTAAGCATCCTATCTGATCACCTGCATCCATTCATGTCCGTTGTGCTTTCCGACGGACTTTGGCAATTCCAGCAGGACAATGCGACAACCCAAACCTCCAGAAGTGCTATAGACTGGCTCCAGGAATACTCTTTTGATTTTAAACACTTCCGCTGGGCACTAAACTCCAACCCCTTCGTACTCTTACTGTTTTATGGACAGCCCTACAGGATTCATGGTGTCAGTTCCCTCCAGCACTACTCCAGACATTAGTCAAGTCCATGCCACGTCGTGTTGCGGCACTTCTGCGTGTTCGCGGGGGCTCTACACGATATTAGGCAGGCGTACCAGTTTCTTTGGCTCTTCAGTGTACAATACTATACATTCCACTAACTCATGTTGCTGAATCGTTAATATGCAGTCTGCCGCTTCTTTTTCACTGTGCGAAATATCTTGGGGTTCTTTCTCACGAAGTGTCAACTTCGGCAGCTGTTGTTGTAGATATAATGCAACGTTTGCTTTGTTTATCATTGCCATTGATCTGCTTTGTGGTTGCGTGGTAGACAGTGTGTGGGGCGTCGAATGCCGTAAGTATCATCGTCCTTTTGCGAGCTCACACTCAAAGGGTTCCTTGTAAGTAAGTTCGTGTTTTCTATTTTAGGTATGGTAATTGTTCTGCATTCTGTTGTGGTAAGATTTCTCTTTCGTAGTAGTCATTTATCACTGTGGATAATATAGCTCTCCATATCGTTACCTACATATTTCAGAAATTTTACACTTACGTCATAAACACCGGTTGTTTTCCACTGTCTAAGTATTCGAAAAACATGTTCAGATTGATGTAACGTTATTGGTTGCACTTGTAATGGAAAATAAAATATTAAATTTTGAATCGAGCAGGAAGTACCATAGATCCTATGCTGGCATGACTGCCAAATGTGTAAGAAATCTAAACATCGCCACATTCATACAAAAACAGAAAGTACGCAAGTCAATGTTTTACATCATATCTAACTATAGCAAGTACAACAAGGTGACGCAACGGAGATCCGCAGGATCAATGACCCCGAAGATATGAGGGCAGCATACAATGATCTTACTGTTGAAGCTGCTACAGAGACAGACGGTAGAAACATTCTGGAAAACACGAAAACAGAGGAGACCCTGAAGCAAAGCTACACAGAAAGGCTTTGACCGTTTGCCTGAGATGTATACAGAACTGTTAGGGATTCGACAGGTACAGTCGCGGAATGTGGCCTGGAGTGCTACACGTAGAACGATAAGGCGGAGAAGACTGCTCCAAGCACTCATGTGATAAAATGAAGAACTTTACCTCATACTCACAGGACGGTCTGTGTCCTTGATTCCTCTTTCCCTGCACCGGAAACTAACACAGCCTGCAGACTATTGCACAAGCGCAGAAAAATAGAGAAATTAAAAACCTTACTTTTTTTCGTTTATTATAAAAAGCCAGGATAAGTGAGAGTAGGACTTGCGCACCGAGGGTTCCGTACAAACGTAATTGTATATATAGGTTACGTTTATACATAATTACGTATATATGCATCCCCGGAACTGAGAATTTCGAGTTTCGACGATTCTTACTTGTTTTCGAATCAATGATGCCAAGATATCAAAATGTGTGACATAAATGGCTGTATCTTTTGACTGCATTGACGTAGAAGCTTAATACACTGAGTTGGCCAAAGTCATGGGAAAGCAATATGCACATGTAGAAATGGTGGTAGTATCGCGTACACAAGATGTAAAAAGGCAGACCATTGGTGGAGCCGTCATTTGCACTCAGATGGTTCCTGTGGAACGACGAGAATTAACAGACTTTGAACACGGAATGATACTTGGAACCAGACGCATAGGGCAGTCCATTTCGAAAAAAGTTACGGAATTGCGTATTTCGAGGTCCACAGTGTGAAGAGTATGCTGAGAATACCGAACTTCAGGCATTACCTCTCAACAAGGACAACGCAGTGGCCGAAGGCCTTCACTTAACGACCGAGTGTAGCGGGCGTTTGCGTAGAGTTGTCAGTGCTAGCAGACAAGCAACACTGCGTGAAATAACGACAGAACTCATTGTAGGGCTGTATGGCGAACGTATTCGCTTGGGCACTGTGGGAAAATCTGGCGTTAATGGGCTACGGCAGCAGACGACCGACGCGAGTGCGTTAGCTAATGGCGCGTCTTCTGCAGCGCCTTTCCTGGGCTCGTAACCATGTGGATTGGACGCTAGAGGACAGGAAAACCGTCATTTGGTTTGATGAGTCCGGATTTAAGTTGATAAGAGCTGATGGTATTGTTCGAGTGTGGCACAGGCTCCACGAAGCCATGGACCCAAGTATCAACAAGGCACTGTGCAAGTTGGTTGTGGCTGCGTAACGGTCTGTACTACGTTTACATGTAATGGACTGGGCCCTCTAGTCCAACTGAACCGTTAATTGACTGGAAATTGTTATGTTCGGCTACTTGGAGACCATTCGTAGCCGTGTTCCCAATCGACGGTGGAATGTTTGATGATGAAAATGCGCCGCGTCGCCGGGCCACAATTGTTGCGATTGGTTTGAAGAACATTCTGGACAGATCGCTCGACATAAATTTCATCGAACATTTACGCGACTTAACCGAGAGGTCAGTTCGTGAACAAAATCCTGCGCCGGCATCACTTTCGCCATTACAGACAGCCTTAGAGGCGGCAGGTCTCAATAGTTTTTCAGGGTTCTTCTAGCGACTTGTTGAGTTGATGCCACGTCGAGTTGCTGCAATGCATCGACAATAAGGATGTTCTCCACCAGTGCCTGAGAAAAAGGGATCTTAAAAGACGGCCAGACAGGCAGACAGACAGATAAAAAATCACAATTTTTTTTCGTGTATATAGATACAAATTATCAATTTCCGGATTTTTCCCCTTACTGTGAAACCTAGTCTCTTGCCAAATTTCACGATTTTAGGTCAACTGAAGATACCCTCTAGGTTGTGGTGAGTGAGTTTGCAAGTGGCGAAATATATCACGTACATATGCGTACCTTTTAATTTCATTGACTTAGAAGCTTAAATTTTTTACACTGTCACAAAACCATATGTGACATAAATTTCAACTTGATACACTAGGTGATCAAAAGCATCAGGATACCCCCAAAAACATACGTTTATCATATTAGGTTCATCGTGCTGCCACCTACTGCCAGGTACTCCGTATCAGCGACCTCAGTAAACATTAGACATCGTGAGAGAGCAGAATGGGATTCAAATGGTTCAAATGGCTCTGAGCACTATGGGACTTAACAACTGAGGTCATCAGTCCCCTATAGTTAGAACTACTTAAACCTAACTAACCTAAGGACATCACTCACATCCATGTCTGAAGCAGGATGCGAACCTGCGACCGCAGCAGCAGCGCGGTTCCGGACTGAAGCGCCTAGAGCCGCTCGGCAACAGCGGCCGGCTAGAATGGTGCACTCCGCGGAACTCACGGACTTCGAACATGGTAAGGTGACTGCGTGTCACTTGTGTCATACGTCTGTACGCGAGATTTCTACACTCCTAATCATCCCCGGGTCCACTGTTACCGATGTGATACTGAAGTGAAAACGTGAAGGGACACGTACAGCACAAAAGCGTACAGGCCGATCTCGTCTGTTCACTGACAGAGTCCGCCGACAGTTGAAGAGGGTCGTAATGTGGTAATAGGCAGACATCTATCCAGACCATCACACAGGAATTCCAAACTGCATCAGGATCCACTGCAAGTACTAAGACATTTAGGCGGGAGGTGAGAAAACTTGGGTTTCATGGTCGAGCGGCTGCTCATACGCCACACATTATGCCAGTAAATGCCTCCCTTGGTGTAAATAGGGTAAGCATTGGACGATTGAACAGCGGAAAAACGTTTTGCGGAGAGACGAATCACGGTACACAATATGGCGATCCGATGGCAGGGTGGATATGGCGAATGGCCAGTGAACGTTATCGGCCAGCGTGTGTAGTGCCAACAGTAAAATTCGGAGGCGGTGGTGTTATGGTGTTGTGTTTTTCATAGAGGGGGCTTGCAACCCTTGTCGTTTCGCGTGGCTCTATCACAGCACAGGCCTACATCGTTGTTTTAAGCATCTTCTTGCTTCCCACTATTGAAGAGCAATTCGGGGATGGCGATTTTCATCTTTTAACACGATCGAGCACCTATTCATAAAGCACGGCCTGTGGCGGAGTGGTTACAGGACAATAACATCCCTGTAATGGACTGGCGTGCTCAGTGCCCTGACCTGAATCCTGTAGCACACCTGTGGGATATTTTGGAAGGCCGACTTCGTGCCAGGCCTCACCGACCGACATCGATACCTCTCCTCAGTGAAGCAATCCGTGAAGAATGGGCTAGCATTCCCCAAGAAACCTTTCAGCAACTGATTATTGTACGTATGCCTGCGAGAGTGGAAGCTGTCATCAAGGCTAAGGGTGGGACAACACCATATCAAATTCCAACATTACCGGTGAAGGGCGCAACAAACTTGTAAGTCATTTTCAGCCATGTGTCCGGATACTTTTGATCGTATAGTGTATGTCTATCCGGTCTTGAGAAAAAGGGGTGTCAACAGACAGAGAGACAGTTAGACAAATGACGAAAAGAAATATTTTTTTCGTATGAGAAAATTGAAAATTAAGTATTCTCTGACTTTTTCGCGTGCTTGTACTGTGGAACCTTGATTCCTGCCAAATTTACTGTTTCTAGGTCAACGAAAAGTACTCTGTATGTTTTGATGAATGAGTTTGCGAGTAACAAAATACGCGACATAAAAGACAGTGTCTTTTGATTAGACTGTCACATTTTGTACACCCCTAGATAGACGTTAGCTTGTGAAATATGTTACCGTCATAAAAATGTACACAGAAGATGAAGAACAGCTTAGCATAAGACAGCACAGGGTGGAGAACAGAGATCTCGCAAGACTGATAGGTGCATCTTTCAGTTGTTTTTCTTTAGCTTGTGACCGTACCTAAGACTACACCTCGTGGTAAGAGTATTTGTTCTCACGAATGAGGACGGAAACTCATGCATAACGTAATTATTCCGAGACGAAGTGGTGCTGTCGGAGCAGTAACATGAATATGCAGGCTTGGCTGACATAGTTACGGCTGGCGCCAGTTGTAAGACATTAATGTGTCGCCACTTTTACTGGAGTCCAACCAAATCCGTGACGAGGACGCTCTTCACCAGAGCATATCCTACACTACCTCAATAGTGTTCAGGAAAGATGCTGACAAATCTAAATATTTTCGAGGCATCATTAACTGCATATAGCGATTAATGTTAACGTGATCTTTTATTGCTCCGAAATGTTTCTGCTGTGTTCGAATTGCGTGCAAGTCGTGTTTAAGAACGATTAATTCTGAGCGTCACGCGAAACTCACAAAGCCACAAAAATTTTATAATGTAGTTTAAATTGTCCAGTCAATTCGAATCGGCAGCGCATTGGGACAGAACAGATGAAGATTTCTTTTATAGATTGATTGGGCTTGTGAAGATAACACTGGTAGCCTATAATATTTGATTCGCATTATAATTATTCTTAAATGTAGTATATTTATTAGTTTCTGTAGATTTTGTAGTTGTTAGATATTTCGCTCGATCCGAGCGACTTTCTCCTACTTCTTTCGCTGCAGGACAACATTAAAGCCAGTAAGTTAGCTTACCCTCTTTCCTATACTCTTTTATTTGTTGACTTTTTCATTCTTCAGTTCCGCTGGTCATTTTCTTCCTTTTTTTACCGTTTTAACTTGGAAGTCCTGCCAACTCTTAATTTTATTTCTGTATTTTGTTCTATCTTCAGTTTCTTTTAGGTGTTCATGAAATCTCGTAAACCAGTTGGATTTGTCTTTCAGTTTTTCAAAATGCTGTAAAATTTTTCTTGTCTGTTCGTAAGGACCCTTTCTGTGGATTTCTGTACGTCCATCTTTATACAAGATGGTTGCGGGACCTCGTCTGTATAATATAAAAGTCAAAACAAAACACCATCAGCCGTCTAAATTTCCAGTTTTATTTTATTTGAGCTTCCAGTTTCGGCGTGATATACGCCGTTTTCAGATCCCCTGACCGATGTGTAGGAAGAATTCCATCTCTTATACAATCGATACAGGGGCCAGAATACAGTCACTGGTATCCGTAGACTTCTTTTTAACAAAGGATTCCTTCAAAGTCTTTGGATACCAGTGATTGTATATGCTGGCTCCTGTTTCGATTGTATAAGAGATGGAATTCTTCCTACACATCGGTCAGGGGCCTGAAAGTCTTTGGATACCAGTGATTGTATATGCTGGCTCCTGTTTCGATTGTATAAGAGATGGAATTCTTCCTACACATCGGTCAGGGGCCTGAAGATGGGGTAATGTAAGGTTGACAGTGGTAGCACAAATAAAATAAAACTGGAAATTTAGACAGTTGAAGGTGTTTTGATTTGACATCAATTCTGCGGATGTCCCCATAGAAGTCTTCTTCTTCACCTTCATCTGTAATTTATTACTTGGTATATACTTCTGTGTTCCTATTTGATTTTAATGTTTGTAATGTTGTTCTCTTCCCCGATATGTTCCTCGGAACCTTTCATTCTTTTTTCCAGTTTTCTTCATGTTCCTCTATCGATTTATTCATTTTCTTTTATTTGGCTCTGTGAGCAACTTTTACTGTGTTACTAAATGTCTTATCTATTTTTCAGTGTGTTTGAGTCTCTATTACTATATGTTCTTAACACTGAACAACTTAATTTAAAATGGTCACTCAGGTAATGTTCTGGGAAGGCGAACCAAAGAGTGGGTTTCATTGACAGAACACTTAGAAGATGCAACAGGTCTACTGAAGAGACTGCCTGCACTACGCTTGGCCGTCCACTTCCGGAGTGTTGCTGTATGGTGTGGAATACGTACCAGATAGGACTGACCGAGTACAACGAAAAAGTTAAAAGAAGGGCAGCTCGTTTTGTATTATCGCGAAATAAGCGGGAGAGTCTCACGGATATGTTACACGAGCCGGGATGGCAATTATTCATCACTTCGTTGGTTCGAGAACTTCCCACGAAATTTCAGTTACCAACTTTCTCCTCCGAATGCGAAAATATTTTGCTGCCACCAACTTACATAGGGAGAAATGATGATCGCAATAAAATAAAAGAAATCAGAGCTCGTACCGAAAGACTGCAGTGTTCGTTTTTCCTGCGCGCTGTTCGAGGGAACGGTAGATAAATATTCATGAAAACTGTGAATACGGTACCACAACACTTGTACTATTTACCGGAAACATGAAAATTTGTGCCGGACCAGGACTCGACCCATATTTCCCGCGAACTATCGCCTTAACAACTTTGGCTATCCGAGCACGCTTCCACGTCTGACCCAAATTTCCATATGTGCCAGTGTATGAAGTAGCCTGAAGGTTGTCCGATGAATCCTCTACCAGGCACTTAAGAGTGAACTGCAGAGTATTCTTCTAGATGTAAATGTAGAGCTATTTATAATGCCAGATTTATTTTGATTCAGAATAGCTATCGATATTTATCTGAGTCGAAGCAAATACGTTCCGAGAGATGTTTATGGCTAAGTTAATCCAAAGGAAATATTTTCTTTTTACAGGCAGCATTTGGTAGTCACGAAAGTGAAATAGTATTTTGTGGAATGTTTATCACATTATGAATAGTAAAAGCAAATTAATGAGCGCCGTATGCTAGTAATTCTTGACAATCTCTGCTGCTTTCTTCTGCACCCAGAAAACTGCGTATTTGGTTAATTAATGTCCGTTTTTCCGCACTCAGTAAATGTGCTAATTTGAAGACTATAAGTATTGATGTAAATGGACACTATGCTCGAGCTTCGTGGTAGTTTTTATTTCATTGTTTGCTTTTGACCTGACAGACCCGCAGTTGCTACGTAAAGCGTTGATATCTTTCCTGTAAACATTATGCAGCGAAAGAGAAGCAAAATCCGAAACTGAAGTATAATTTAGATTTTACAAGACGTTAAAAACGAAACATCCTCCACCGTTCCCAAAGAAGAACACAAACATCCCGAAAGAGTCTCCACGAAAAGTCTTCAACAGTGAAATTCACCGCCAATGTGGATGATAAAATACCTTTTTTTTTTAAAGTAAATTCTGCACTGAAAAAAAGAGAAGAATATCAACTGTCTCTGATGACTTCATCATCTGTAGAACGTTAAAGGCTAATCTTTCTTTTTTGGCTTACAAAGGAAATGTCCAAAGGAAGGTGAGTTCTGCTTTCTACTAATCGTTCTTCTCCATATTTGTTACTATTTTCTGGAGCATGAAAAACTTGTCCTCTGTGCTTGTGTAACACTTTCCTGCTTCCTTCAGTTCCAAGCAAAGTGTACAATTTGTGAAAAGAATTTTATGAAGTACCTACGCAATGAACTATATAACTGCTACAATTACAAGTTCCACAAGGCAACGAATGTGTATCGACTTTTTTGTTGGGGAGGGGGTGTCGTGACCCCCACCCCCTAGTAACCGCACACAAGTACGCGCAGCCGCTGTCGTGATCCCTGGAGCTGTCAGCGGCGGCTAACAAGTGGTTGGCTGCTATCTGATGGCCCGGCAGATAGTGGCACACCACGTCACACATCCCACAAAATATCCGTTTGGCCTGCCCTCTGATTTATGAAACCTCTTTTCCTTTCGCTGAACTCTTTTTCTTCTCCACTACTCGCGTGTCCCCAGCGGAGAAATACTATAGTTACAGAAGTGACACATATGATACGTTTGCGTGCCCAGCTGGTGTTCACAATGTGAAAGTTTTGGTCTTCCGTCGTAATCTGTGATGAATACACGTCTGAGTACGAATCTGGTGGGTCGGTTCGCATAACCACTACCACTGCTAAGAGAAGATGATTAGAGAATCATCACTTTTAATAAGTGCTGTTTTACAATATCGAAGTGAAACCATAATATTCTATGAAGACCTCTGGCGAGAAGAATTTAGCTCGCTGATTTTATTATTATATTATAGTATTTAGGTTGGCACAGTAGTATGCGAAGTATGCATTTCCGGACCCATGTTCATTGGACTTATTTTTATTGTTTCGATGAGTACTACCCCACCTCTCAAAGTATTCGACACTCTTTTTTGAACACCCTGTATGTAAATAACTCTACTTACTCTGTCACTGCCGCCAACTCCCCCTCCCCCCCCCCCCCCGGTCACACAGACGCAGAAACAAACACACGGTAAAGACCTTTAATGTCGATAAATACATTAAAATATGCGAGGCACCCATCAAATAAAAGCGCAATGAAACACATGACAGCAAACACCCGCAAAAATACGCCAGACGATGATTGAAACCTTATGTTTTCTGACAAAATCAATAAAAATGTGTTCGAAACCATCAGAACTTCTTCTAAAAAGAAAATAAGTGTCTTAGCAGATAGAAAATAATGGGAGGCAAGGCTAAAGAATCAAAAACCGTAAGTAACAAGCCATGTCACGCGATTTTCGATCTTAAATAGATGAGAAACGAAAAGTCGTAAACGTTTTGAATGCTTGCAGATGACAGACTGTAAGAAAACCTGTGGTAGTTGTAAAGTGCATAAAAAAGGTTATTAGCAACTTATTACCGTCGTTGCCCTTATTTTTGCCACATCGTTAACGTGCAATATTTCGCTGTTAGGTGACACGTGTCATTAACTACATATAAAAACCAACACAAAATTTGACCCTTAATTATCACTTCTTTATATGTATTAAATAACTTTAAATTGCAACTCAAACGTTACAAAACTAGAATAATTTCGAGACTGGAAAATAAAAATTCTCAATGAAGATAACACAAAAAGTTCTGAACATATTTTTGGAATGTAAGACAAACAGTGCCTTGCTTGAGGCGGAATATCTCTCCAATTTTTCTCGGAAAGCACAGAAAGAAAGAAGAACATCAACATCCAGAAATATGGGAGTACTATCGGTTTTATTATTTCAGATATGTTGTCTTTAAATGATTATGATGTTCCCTTCCAAGCACTAGAGTACTGCATGCTTCCGATGAATTGCCAGCATTGTTTCTCGTTTCTTCAGTTGAATCGCTTCCCTCGAAATAAAGAAAAAGCAACTATCCCCCTCCCCCTTTGTCTATCCTTTTTCTTTTATTCCAGGTATTTCTCCAACACTACAATTCACGCAGCCACATAATCTAAGTGTAATATCTTGCACTACTTCATCAACTACATTAGAATCTAGATTCCAGTATACTTTTTCCCACAAATTGTCATATCGATTAGTATCAACTAAAATGCATTCCAATTTCATGTCAGTAGTATGGCTAGATAATATGAAAAGAGCACTTTAACCTTTACCTCTCGGGCTGCCGGCAAACAGGGGCAGGAGCTTGCCTACATGCAGGGCCAATTATGTCATCGAGATGGCAGATAATTAAAAAATCCGAAATGGAACTGATAGCAAATTTAAAAATGCAGGATGGTGATGGAGGTAAATTAAAAACGCAATATGGTAGAAAATTTGAAAAGTTCAACATTAAAAGGAATATCCAAAATGGTGGAACTAGCCCACTTGTGCCTTATTCCTAACAGCTGCTCCCAGCGAATGACAGCATAATTTCAAAATGACGTGTCAAAATGTCATCAAGTTAAAAGATAAGCAGAAAAAATTAAGCTTCACAAAAGTTACGATCAAAAATATTTCCCCCGAATTGCACACACACACACACACACACACACACACACACACACACACACACACACACGCATATGAATCAACCAATCGCAGTTGCCCATGCTCAAAAGCATCCGAACGCTCGAACGCTCTGTATACAGATAAATGTAGACACTGTTTGATAGTTAATATCTTTGGAACAAAATGACACATCGTCGCAATTTTGCACCGTAGCGTAGTCCACTGTTTTTTTAACAGGACCGGCGCGCGTTTTCCAGCAGACAACAGTGCAGCAATGAATGAAGTAAAATTGTCGTTTGAGCAAAGCAAGGCCATATTTAAGTGGTACTGGAAGTACGAAAACATGATGGAGGTGCAACAGAAATGACGTAATGTGTACGGAACTCAGCCACCAACGCGTGCAACAATTCATCATATTCGGGATAAATTTGAAGCCGACGGTACTGTTCAGCATGAGCATAAGGAAAGGTCTGGTCGACCAAAACATCAACAAGCCCAGCTTCCACCCCTTCTGAATTGCGATGTTTTACTAGGTCACTCCAAAAATCTGTGAAGCAGGGTGCACATGAAACGAGGTAAGCCGATCAAGCGTACGGCGAATTCTGGAGACTGCAAACTGGAAAGTGTACATTCCAATATCGCTGCACGGTATGAACGAGGGCGACCCAGATCGAAGGATGGAGTACTGCGGGTGGTTTGAAGGCATGCTTCGCAACGATGAACGGTTTGCAGGGACGGTTATTTCGTCTGACGAGGTGCAGTTAAAACTCAACGGTACTGTAAACCGCCGCAGCTGCGAGTACTGGGCACCTGAAAATCCTCACGTCCACGTGAACAAACGTGTTAATCTGCTGGGTGTTAGTGTGTGGTGTGGTATATCTTCGCGCTGTTTGAGTGGCCCATTCTTCTTGAAGGTACCGTAACTGGTGGGGTGGGCCTTCATATGCTGCAAACAACGATTTTACCTGCCATCCGGGAGGTGTTTGTAAAGTAAAGATTTTAACTACAACAAGATGGCGTTCCGCCTCACTACTAAAGAGATGTCAGTGCCTACTTTGGATGAGAATCTACCTGGATGATTGAATAGGTCGAAGAGGAGCTGTTGAGTACCCTTCACGCTCTCCAGACTTCAAACCTCTTCTGCCTATGGTGGATCTTGAAACATTAAGTTTGTCAGCAGCAGCCAGCTACACTGAACGAGCTACAAGAAACCATCGAGGCATCCTGTGCAGCTATCACACCGGCAACACAGCCGTAGTTCGGTCAACAGTTCAGTGGCATCGACGTTGTTTGGCTGCTAATGGGGGTCACTTTGGACACATAAAATAACCTTCGCCCCCCCCCGCTCCCCCCCTCCCCCAGTGCAAGAATTGTAACGGTATGTCATTTTTTCCCACAAATATTGACTATCAAAGAGTGTCTACATTTTTCTGGCTCCTCTGCGTTTTTTGCTCAATGTTCAAAAGCATTTATCTAAAAAGTTGCATAAAAGCATGTAAATTGCAGTTTTATTAGCCCTGCTCACAGGTATCCGAACTGTCTGATTTTTCTTTTGTGCCTTAGTTATCCAAAAAATTACGTAAAATGTATAAAATGCAGGATTTCGAAGTACTTTGTAAGGTGCTTAAAAGTATGCAAATGCTAAGATTTTTTGTGTCATATCCAACCAAAAAATTACGCAAATGTGCAAATTGCACTATTACAAAGTACTTTATAGGGTACTCAAAAATGTCTGATAGCTAGCTGTTATGTGCACCATATTTACCTAAAAATTACGTAAAACAGCACTTGCGTACATGCAAAGTTCGAATGGAGCCTCGAATCAATTATTTTCCACGTCTAAATTATTCTGCAGTGTTTGTCGAGAGCCACAACGCAGGTAGGCCGTTATGAGCAGGCCTAACGTTCTGCTTGCTCAGACAAGTCTCACATCCAATCAGCGTATTGTGACACACATGCTCATTAGGCGCCGACAAGACTGAATTCGTTGACTGAGCGTTCTGCTTGTTCTGAAAAGTCTCATATCCGATCACCACAGAATGACATGCGTGCCATATTGCAAAACACACATGGACACTACTGCAAGTGTAGCTTAGAGCCTAAAGTCCATTAAAGGCTAATAAAGCAGGGAATGACTATATTTTATACTCACCAAAAGCAGTTCATCCATTCATCTTAGAATGCAGAGCAACATGACTAGAATGAAAACACTATTTGTTGATACGTCAAACGGCGAATGTCCTGAAATAACCTCTGGAAAGGTGGAGCTGTTGAGACATGTTTCCCCAAGAAGTATCATCATCATAATCATCATCTTACCCAGTTTTGGTTGAATCAGCAAGGATCCGGCTAAACGTAAGACTTCTCATACGTATCTTACAACTGACTCTTTCACTTAATGTTGCAATGCCATTGTAAAATTCCTTTGACAAAATTTTCGAGGCAAGTTGATATCTTTTTGGGGTGCAGTTTCTGGGCAAGCTGACACGTTTTTCGGGTAAGCTAATACGTTTCTGGGGAAACTTTATACATTTTTGGGATAAGTTGGTATAGTTTTGGAGCAAGTTGATACATTTTTCGTTGCAAGTAGATACTTTTGGGGGCAGGTAGATACGTTTTTTTTGTGCAGGTAGACATTTTGAGGTAAGCTGATCGTTTTTGAGGAAATATGATATATTTCAGGGGCAACCTGATAGATTTTTGGAGCAAGTTCATATATTTTCATGGGCAAACGCATACAGTGTAAGTGTGAATACAAGATCAAAGCATTACATACAACATTTCCATATTTCACACATCTGACGCCGTACACATGCGGTAAGGAGGGCGGGCAAAGGCTGTAAGCTGGGCTGTTGGCTATGCTGTGAGAGTGTGGTGTTTTACGCTTATTAGCCAAAACATTACGACCACTGTCCACCGCATTCTGGATGCCGCCTGGTGCGTTGCGGGCATGTGACGCGGTAACAAACGTACGCAAGCGAGCAGATACACGTGGGATCACCCTAGCGAAGATATGGGCTTCATATGGGGAAATCCATTGAGATAAGCGACTCTGACAAAGGGCAGATTATTACTGCGCAAAGCCTGTGAAAGAGTATCTCGAAAACGGCGAACTGGTCGAACTTTAACGTCCTACTGTCGTGAGCATCTAGTGGTAGAAGAACAGTGAAACTACCACTAGGCGCTGAATGGTTGGACGTCCAACACTCCTCACAGAACGTGTCGATAGGAGAATTGTTTGCTTTATAAATTAGGTTCCCTGATACGCAGAATCAGTGAAGTAATTCGCTCCAAATTCGAACAAACAAGCTATTAAGCAGGTTGTCACAATGTTTTGGTTCATCTATGTACACTGTGTAATTTTATTACATGTTGGTGTGATTTAATAGTTGATTATGGGAAACACAGCCCGTAAATGTTTTAGAGAGCCTTAGTTCTGACTGGTAAACGTTTTATAGAGCCTTGGTATCAAGGTTCCAATTGCAGCAGTTTTTTTTCTTACCCACCATAAGGTCGAACCATCTACAATAACTGCTGATCAAAAGCGTCGTTTCGATTTTTCCAGTGATACATTATCTTCGGTCCACCTAAACGGATAGCGAAAAACGCTGGATGACAGTACACAGCATGACACTGAACACATTTTACATGCTTAGATACCTTGTAACACTTATATGTTTAATTTGAAGATGTTACACCAAGAGTAAGCCTAAATAATTGCATTCAGAATACAAATTTGGTGATGCGTTTGTTTAGCATTTTATCCTGATTGAATTATTTCAGTTTTTTAGGACTGGCTTTAAATGTAAACTGTCTTTTAAGGTATGGAAATAGTAAACCTTAGAGTTCACAAGCATGTTTTAGACATCAATTTGACGAATACGTGCGTGTGTGTGTATGTGTAAAATAACATCGTCACACTTGTCGTAAACATTGTGATATTCAAACGTGTTTTTTGTGTTTCTCATGAATTTTTGCAGTCATTTTACACTTGCATGGAATGCCGTGACGTTTAAAAAGTGTAATCGGTGTGGAAAATAATTAATTTAAGGGTCTGTTGTGTATTACACTATGGTACAGGAATCAGACTTCGAATATTTACAAGTACAGTCATCTGTTGATGAAGACGCGATAGAAGCTTAAAGCAGCAGTTGATTTAATTTTGCCTTTTTGAAGTTTTTCGGAATAGTAGTTTATGTAACACTCACGTTCGGCAGCTACATACTACTCATTCGTTAATTGCATGAATAGCTCATTGTAACTATCCCACAGTGCAGGACCGAAGTTTGAATATTACACTCTCCCTCCAGCTTAGGCAAATGAAGCAAATCGGTTGGTTCTTTTTTAATCATGTGTGGTCTATGGTGTGCCTTAAGGAGCTTATGGAGGCACCATTGAGATCACGGCCGGTTCCTTAGAAAACACGAAAAATATGCGTTTTTGGTCCCAAACTCGAGCCGCTGATTGCATGAAGATTATGCATAGAAAAGGAATGAAATTTATACGACATATTTCTAAGATGTCGATCTTCAACAGCCTTGAAAAGTTTCGTTATATCTTCATACGTTTCCTAGATACAGAGGTTCAAAATTACCTTACTTGTACACGTGAATTACGCACTTAAAATCCAGTGTGAGGCGAAATCTAAATAATAAATAACGGCAGGAAATCGCTCAAATTTTAACGGTATATTCAAAAATGGCTCTGAGCACTATGGGACTCAACATCTTAGGTCATAAGTCCCCTAGAACTTAGAACTACTTAAACCTAACTAACCTAAGGACATCACACACACCCATGCCCGAGGCAGGATTCGAACCTGCGACCGTAGCAGTCCCGCGGTTCCGGACTGCAGCGCCAGAACCGCTAGACCACCGCGGCCGGCCTAACGGTATATTCTGTAGACACTTATCTAGGAGATCCTTCTTCCCGTTTGCAATAATATTTATTCGTTGTCGAGAAAAACCCCAGAAACCTGGTTTTTGAGTAACAAAACGGAGCTGCGGATTCAAAGACGACTATGAACAGGAAATGGTTGTAATTTTTACAAGATATTTCTAATATCCAGATCTCGAAAAGGTTTGAAAATGTTGTTGATATCTTATTTAATTTCCGAGATAAAGAGGTTCAAAGTTACCCTACTTCTGCACGTAAAATACGAGTGCAATATCCTATGTGAGGCGAAAACAAATAATATATTGTAATGTGTCACGGTTATCATTAGAAGCTATTTAAGCACATGAAAAATTTTAGTGCCCTAAAATCCGGTCTGGGTTTAAAATTAGTTTTGTGTTACTTCAGATTCACACAAGCAAACTAAAAACATTTTATTGATTGATACAGTTCTTTTTATCTGAGTGACAAGCACTGCTGTAGCACGGAAAAGAAGGGAACCAGCGGAAAAATGCTCATATTGGAGCACAAAAAAGGCTAATATGCTCCCGTTTCAAAAGACTTTAACTGAAAAGTGGGATACTTATTCTACCTTCTTCAACAACTTTAAAAATTTTCCCAAAAAGTTTTGCATGTGAACGTATTCGTGCATTTTTACTGCGAGAGAGGAGCAGGCAGTGGAAGTGGAAAAGAGATGGAAAAGTAATAAATACTGGGCGACGGTAGACAATGTTTTGGGTATAGGAAGAGCGAGGGAGACAACGGCAACATGGAAGAAAGAGAGGGACGCTGTGGCACTGGAACATGGTTGACAGTGGCAGAACGGTGCTAGGAGAAGAATGAAGGAGACAGCGCCAGTGCGACAGGAATGAAGAGAAGGAGAAATGGGAGTGCGTGAGAAATGGCGATGAGATACAGAGTGTGTGGCAGTAACAACGATGAAGAGAGAGATAGTTACAGTGTGAAGAGACAGCAGCAGTGGGAAGGAATGAATGAGATGGTAGCAGTAAGTGAGAGCAAGAGGAAGACAGTGGCAGAGAGAGGGGACAGTTGCAGTAGGAAGAACGAAAGGGCCGCGGTGGTCCAGCGGTTCTGGCGCTGCAGTCCGGAACCGCGGGACTGCTACGGTCGCAGGTTCGAATCCTGCCTCGGGCATGGATGTGTGTGATGTCCTTAGGTTAGTTAGGTTTAAGTAGTTCTAAGTTCTAGGGGACTTATGACCTAAGATGTTGAGTCCCATAGTGCTCGGAGCCATTTGAAGAACGAAAGAGACTTTGGCTGTGAGACAGGAGACAGTGACAGAGAGACACGAAGAGATAATGACATTGAGTTAGGCTGAATGAATGAACGAGAATGGACAAGTGTGAGTGGATGGATATGAGCGACTTATAGCGATGGAATAGTGGATGTGAGCGAGTTACAGTTAGGGGAGCTTGTGGGACTGATATGTGAGTTGCATGTCAAAAAAAGAGCGAATATGTCCCCAAGTCAAAGCTATGGTGAAAATTTTTAAAGCTGTTGAGGAAGGCAGCTGGTACCCTATATTTAAAAAAAAAAATGGCTCTGAGCACTATGGGACTTAACATCTGAGGTCATCAGTCCCCTAGAACTTGGAACTACTTAAACCTAACCAACCTAAGGACATCACACACACCCATGCCCGAGGCAGGATTCGAAGCTGCGACCGAAGCGGTCGCGCGGTTCCAGACTGAAGCGCCCTATATTTCAGCCAGAGTCTTTAATACAGGAGCATATTAGCCTTTTTTATGCTCCGATATGAGTATTTTTCCGCTGGTTCTGTTTGACTGATTTTGATATCAGAAAACATCATGACGTGGTGATAGCACTGTTTACTCTCGTCGACATGCACGTCATATTACGCCGATCTGGTAAGCGACTTGTCGGTACAAGCAAAATGCTCAGTCAGTGAGTTCAGTTTTGTCTGTATCTGCCTACCTGCCTGCATACCTTGTGACGCTTGACAAGCATTTCCGAATGCTCTGGATGTGAAAAATAATGTATGGACGTACAAATGTTCATGTACGTAAGCGCTGCTTTACGTAATTTTTGGATAAATATGATGGGCCGGCCGGAGTGGCCGAGCGGTTCTAGGCGCTACAGTCTGGAACCGCGCGACCGCTGCGGTCGCAGGTTCGAATCCTGCCTCGGGTGTGGATGTGTGTGATGTCCTTAGGTTAGTTAGGTTTAAGTAGTTCTAAGTTCTAGGGGACTGATGACATCAGATGTTAAGTCCCGTAGTGCTCAGAGACATTTGATAAATATGATGGAACAAAGATCAGTGCATTCAGATGCTTTTGAGCACCTGTAAAGTACTTTGTAATATTGCAGTTTAAATCCTTTACGTCAATTTTTGGTTTGAAATAGCGCAAAAAAGATTCATAGCATTTGGATACTTTTGTGCACCCTTTAAAACAGTTTGAAATACTGCTGTTTACAACGTTTGCGTTCTTTTTGTTGAGTGTGGAGCAAAAAATAAGTTCAGAGCGTTCCGATACATTTGAGCATGGCCAATTTTGACTGGTTGTTTCATTTTAATTTTGTGTGTATGCGTGAGTTTAATGTCTGTGAAAGCTACGTATTTTTTTTCGCACGCCTTTGAACTTAACATTTTTATACAGCATTTTAATACTACAGTGTGATTGGGTGGAGGTGAGGGAGGGACAGAGAGCAACTGCGATAGTTCCGCCATTTGCGATTTTTAAATTCTTTTGAATTTTTTAAATTTCACATCTTGCATTTTTTTAATTGCCCATCAGTGCCGTGTTTGGTTTTTGAACTATCTGCGCCTGTGTATAGGCAAGCTCATGGCTCTCTGTTTAAGCAAGCCAATGCGCAAAGGTCGAAGTGCACCAGACATCAGGTAGCCCTAATGCCCATGTGCATTACATTTATTAGGGAAATTACTTCATCAGTCTATGCAGCAACCCACTTCACAAATAATTACCAGACTCTTTTACACTTACTCTAATCCGGTGGTGAAGGTGGAAGTGCTGGTGGCGCACCTCGATGCTGTTATTGTAACTGTAGATGTAGATGGGCTGCAAGGAGGCCTGAGAAACATGATGCAGCGAGGGAGGTCTCCCTATTCTGCGCTCATAGGTAGCACACCGCGCCTAGACACGTCCATCGTGGCACTCGGGGACCACAGCACCAAGTTAGGACACCTGAAGATGGGCTTATAAGAGCCCGAAACCAGTCGTGTGATAATAAAACAACATTTCACATGAAGCGGTATTTTCAACCTCTGACACATTTTTTTTTGCCTATCCCATTTTGTTCGTTATTGTTCGTTGCATTTGTTCCGGCCGGACGTCCCATGACACCTGTTCAAGTGCATCGTTGATCCGTACACTCAGTTTTTTTTATTACACAAGGCAGCTAACTCTCTGACCGAACGCGCTGAGCTACCGTGCCGGCTAAAAAAAAAAAAAAAGAAAAATGATTAATCAAGCCAGTGTTTCCGTTACACCGCAGCTTCTGACAAGTAGTAAGTACGTAGCATTGTCTGGCCAGTGTTTGTTGCACACGATGTAAGCTGGGTTGTGTTCCGCGTGTTGCAGGTTGCCGCCGACGCAGGCGGCACGCAGAACCAGCTGGTTCGCAGACAAGCGCGTCATCCGTGGCGAGGCGCGGTGCGGCCGCTATTCCTGGTGTTTACTTTCGGCGCATCGCAGCGCCAGCGCACAGTAGGAAACGCTTTATTTCGGGGCGCACTGAGGTGCTGCTGGCACCGCCGGCAGTAAAGTGTATCAGCAAGGCTCAAGTATTTTCGGCAGTCGGACTTCACCGGCGTGCTCCGCCCGGCGAGACGACGTCTTTCGTAAAAAGGTAAATATGTGTGGAATTTCTTTTCTTAAATTTTCCCTGCTGTCCGTTATTTGGCCATCTCAGAAAAGGCATTTGATCTGTTATCAGTTTGATGTCGGATGGCTGATGTTGCATGCGTGTTCGCAAACAAGTGAATAGCCTGACACTTCCTAGCAGATTAAAACTGTGTGCCGGACTCGAACTCGAGACCTTTGCCTTTAGCGGACAAGTGCTCTATCAACTGAGCTACCCAAGTACGACTGACGCCCCGTCCTCATAGCTTTACTTCCACCAGTACCTCGTCTCCTACCGTCCAAACTTCTGCCAGTACATCTGTGTGGACGGGGCGTGAGTCGTGCTTGGGTAGCTCAGTTGGTAGAGCACTTACTCGCGAAAGGCAGAGGTCCCGAGTTCGAGTCTCGGTCCGGCACACAGTTTTAATGTGCCAGGAAGTTTCATATCAGCGCACACTCCGCTGCAGAGTGAAAATCTCATTTTGGAATAGCTTGACATTTGTAGAATTTTGAACATGTTTAATGCTCGCGTATTATGACATTTCTCCTACGTAGGAATCAACATGGATTCCGGAAACAACGATCGTGCGATACCTGACTCGCTTTGTTCGCCCCCCCCCCCCCCCTCCTTCGCACGAGAGACAGAAAGCAGTAGATTCAGGCGTTCAAGTGGATGCCGTGTTCCTTGACTTCCGGTAGGCGCTCGACACGGTTCCACACTGCCACCTAATGAACAAAATACGAGTGTACGGAATCCCAGACCAACTATGTGATTAGAGTGAAGAGCTTCTAGCAAACAGGACACAGCATTACATTCCAAATGGGGAGGGGTCTTCAAATGTAGAGTATTTTCTTATATAAGTGGCCTAGTAAAGGAGTCCGAAGTTCCGCGAGGCTTTTCGCGTATGATTCTGTCGCGTGCAGACAGTTAACACCCCTAGGAAGTTGTTGCAAAATGCAGAAAGACCTGCAGCAGATCGACGCTTCGTGCAGAGAGTGACAACTGAACCTCAACATTAACAAATACAACTAACTGTGAATACACTGACAGAAGTACCGTTACGCGATTGGAGAAAAATCGCTGGAAGCAGTTACTGTATAAAATATCTAGGAGTATGCGTATGGGGCTATTATAGGTCGAACGACTACTTAAGGCTAATCACAGGTAATGCAGAGTCACGGGTAATGCAGATGCCAGACCGAGATTTATCGGAAGAAACCTCAGGAAATGCAGTCCATCAACAAAGGAAGCAGCTTAAAAAACACTCCTTCGACCAATACCTGAATATTGCCCATCAGCCTCGGATCCGCACCAGTTAGCATTGATAGACAAATCAGAGAAGATCCAAAGAAGAGCAGCATGTTTCGTCACAGGTTCATTTGGTAAGCGCGAACGAGTCACGGAAATGCTCGGTCAACGCAGTGGCATACGCTGCAAGGCAGGTGTTCTGCATCATTATATGGTCTACTACAAAAATTCCGAGAACTTACGTTCCTAGAAGACTCAACCATTATATTGTTTCCTCCATCGTATATCTCACGAAAAGACCATGATAAAATTGGAGAGATTGGAACTCAACACGGATGCGTGCCACCAATCGTTTCTCCGTTAGCATTCAAACCATCAACTGAGTTCCAGAATGAAATTTTCACTCTGCAGCCGAGTGTGTACTGATATGAAACTTCCTGGCAGATTAAAACTGTGTGTCGGACCGAGACTCGAACTCGGGACCTTTGCCTTTCGCGGGCAAGTGCTCTACCAACTGAGCTACCCAAGTACGACTGACGCCCCGTCCTCACAGCTTTACTTCCGCCAGTACCTCGTCTCCTACCGTCCAAACTTTTCAGAAGCTCTCCTGCGCACCTCAGTTGGTAGAGTACTTGCCCGCAAAAGGCAAAGGTCCCGAGTTCGAGTCTCTGTCCGGCACACAGTTTTAATCTGCCAGGAAGTTTTATCAACTGATTTGATGGTTGGAGTGCTGACATCACAGTTACAAGTAGTCTGCGTAAACCAATTACGCTGGTCACTGGTGCAGCGTATATATGGATCGTGTTAACCTCTTCAGCATCAACTAAGGTTCAAATGGCTCTGAGCAATATGGGACTTGACATCTGAGCTCATCAGTCCCATAGACTTAGAACTACTTAAACCTAACTAACCTAAGGACATCACACACATCCATGCCCGAGGCAGGATCCGAACCTGCGACCGTAGCAGTCGCGCGGTTCTGGACTGAAGCGCCTAGAACCGCTTTGCCACACCGGCTGGCATCAACTAAGGTCTGAAGATAGCGCACTGAAGCGTCGAAACTGGCAGCTGCACAATAAATAAGATCATAAGGACGGCTGTAGCCGTTTTATTTTCTTACGCTAGTGAACGACTGTGGTTCCCAAGACCTCCAGTCAAACGGATGGACATACAAAAACATAATTTGAGGTTGACGGTCGTTTCTTAAATCACGATACTTTTCAGATAAATGGAAGCTTTCAGGTAGCAGTTTTCTAGATATAAACCGATACATCTACAGTTTCACGTACTGAGGATGACACAAACACACACTAGGCTTACAGAAGGACTCCTGTTGTAGCACCAGTATGTCCTAGTCGCGGTAGAGTCAGCAATAAAAAGATTGTCGCATGACAGACAACATGCATACGTCTACATGCTTCCCCCTTCCTTCCCCCCTCCCCCCCCATGGCCCGAGTCCCCCCCCCCACACACACACACAAACACGCGCGCGCTCATCACCCGCTTCATTCTACTGACTTCCTACCGAAGTGAAGAAAACGCTGTGATAAAAATAAATTATATTCTTACTGTATTATATTTTAGCTTTTATTCATTCCAGAATGCCACGATTGAATCATATCTTGGAGGTTGATGTGGAACAAAAGAGTGCGAGGGAGAGAGCTGAAACACACACAGTGAGCCAGTACTGCTGGTTTGGAAACAATCTGGTATCACCGCTGCTCTGAGAAAAGTTGTCTGCTAGCTTTTCTCGACTGCGAAACAAATGTGTGTTTCGCCCCACATAATTCAGTTGTTTTATTGAGACAAAGCGACTTTAGTCTACTACGGAGAATCTAATTTGTGTTTCTTGTCATCCTGAACCGTGATTACGCTGTTATAACTGCCGTTAGTGCACCTCCTTCTTAACTTCTTCTAATGAATAATATAGAGAGCACAGCGGAACAAGAATCCGAACACAGAGAAGTGGAACTGGCATAACAAATCACTCAGATCTGCTTTTTTTATTTTTTTAAACTTTGTATACGTCGGTATTATCTCAGCGGTGTTTACATCCTTCTCATCGCCACCATAAAACATCATAAAATAGACGATATTTGAGGAAGTCCGCACAATAGAATCATCAATGAAAATGAGCTCGCCGGCCACTGTGACCGAGCCGTTCTAGGCGCTTCAGTCTGGAACCCCGCTGCTGGTGCGGTCGTAGGTTCGAATCCTGCCTCGGGCATGGACGTGTGTGATGTCCTTAGGTTGGTTCTAAGTGTAGGGGACTGATGACGTCAGATGTTAAGTCCCACAGTGCTTAGAGCCATTTGAACCATTTTTGAAAATGAGCTCTATCGTTCTATTTGTCAGTGTTAATACAAGAAAATGGGGATCATGCACCTGGCTCTGACAGATAGCAAAATATGTGAGTGTTTTGAGTGTAATGAAATAGTATTTGTAATATTAGTGCTCCAGGTTGACCTGCAAGGTATATCTGTATAAAACTATGCGAGATGTTTTTCTCAGTCTCTGTTTGTTAGTTGTTTCGCTATATTGATGTTTCATGGTATCACAATTATTTTCCGAGCGCTAATTATTTTGCCTTTTTTTTTAGCTGTTAGTTGCCGTTAATGCATCTCCTTAGTCCATCCCTTTCCAGCCAGTAGAATGAACGTCATTTCCCTTTACACCTATAGTTCCTCGCTTCTTCTGCTACGTTTCCTGAAATCTTATTATATGACACTGTATTTGTGGATAAATTGTTTTTGCATAACTTGATTTATCCATTTTTAACTCGTCCATTTTTCGTTTGGTTTCTTTCCGCTCTCCACATTTTCCTATCTTGTGCTTTCGTTGTCATTTATACGTAGCTACTGTGCCAAACATTTTTTACAGTATGTTATTTTTGTCTGCCCATACTATTTTTTCCCTCTGCTACCCCCTACAGCTCAATGTCACCGTTCCTGGATGTCACTGCAGACATCCCATTCCATCGGACTGATGTCCTCGCATGCCATCTGACCTTTCCAGTGCGCCACCGAAGGCTGTTTGAAGACCGGGCGACAATTGGGGCGTAATGGGCAGCCTCGCGATTTGACGGCGTCGAGTCTAGGAGGAGAGCTTTCAGCCACCTGCCGAGCGCGAGTGTCTGCGGCGCCAGACGGCTCTGCCGTCGCGACCCGAGGACGCCGCCGGCGTGGCGCCGCAGTGCCGCGTTCCGGGACAGGCGGCGCGAATTTGCATCGAAATCGGGCAGTGCGCAAGGTCGGGGATGCGCCGCCGCCTCTACTAGTTCAGCGGGGCAGGCGGCGGCCGCGGCCTCGTGACGCTTCTCCCAGAGCGGCACTGACCCTGGCTGCCGCGCTACTGCGGGCAGGCAGAATCACGAGCTCGCTATTCTCCTTGTGGCCCAGGGAAATCTCTCTAGGACTTGGTTGTACGGATGGGGAAAGGCGATCGGTTGCAAACGATGTACATATTTTAGTTCTGAGTAACGGGTATTTTTCGGAATTTGTCTGTTCTCGGTTGTAACAGGTGTTTTTATTTTCTACAAATAACCGAGTAAAAACACCGAAATATCAATTAGCTATAGCAGCAGTGCTACATGTTTTCGCTTTTAAATAAACCTTTTTTAAAGAACGAGTAATTTTTATTCGTAAAATTTTCATTACTTTGAATTGTTGCTTTATTATGCACTGAATCTCCAAAGGCGTATTCAAAAAATGGCTCTGAGCACTATGGGACTTAACTTCTAAGGTCATCAGTCCCCTAGAACTTAGAACTACTTAAACCTAACTAACCTAAGGACATCACACACATCCATGCCCGAGGCAGGATTCGAACCTGCGACTGTAGCGCCTTTAACCGCTTGGCCAAAGGCGTATTCAAATAACAGATATGTAAACAGGCAGAATACGGCGCTTTGGTCCGCAACGCCTATGTAAGACAACAAGTGTCGGCCTCAGATGTTCTACATCTACATCTACATTTATACTCCACAAGCCACCCAACAGTGTGTGGCGGAGGGCACTTTACGTGCCACTGTCATTACCTCCTTTTTCTATTCCAGTCGCGTATGGTTCGCGGGAAGAACGACTGCCGGAAAGCGTCCGTGCGCGCTCGAATCTCTCTAATTTTACATTCGTGATCTCCTCGGCAGATATAAGTAGGGGTAAACAATATATTCGATACCTCATCCAGAAACGCATCCTCTCGAAACCTGGACAGCAAGCTACACCGCGATGCAGAGCGCCTCTCTTGCAGAGTCTGCCACTTGAGTTTGCTAAACATCTCCGTAATGCTATCACGCTTACCAAATAACCCTGTGACGAAACGCGCCGCTCATCTTTAGATCTTCTCTATCTCCTCTGTTAACCCGACCTGGTACAGATCCCACACTGATGAGCAGTACTGAAGTATAGGTCGAACGAATGTTATGAAAGCCACCTCCTTTGTTGATGGACTACATTTTCTAAGGACTCTCCCAATGAATCTCAACCTGGCACCCGCCTTACCAACAATTAATTTTATATGATCATTCCACTTCGTATCGTTCCGTACGCATACTCCCAGATATTTTACAGAAGTAACTGCTGCCAGTGTTTGGTCCGCTCATATTATCATACAATAAAGGATCCTTCTTTCTATGTATTCGCAAAACATTAGATTTGTCTACGTTAAGGGTCAGTTGCCACTCCCTGCACCAAGTGCCTATCAGCTGCAGATCTTCCTGCATTTCGCTGCAATTTTGTAACGCTCCAACTTCTCTGTATACTACAGCATCATCCGCGAATAGCCGCATGGAACTTCCGACACTATCTACTAGGTCATTTATATATATTGTGAAAAGCAATGGTCCCATAACACTCCTCTGTGGCACGCCAGAGGTCACTTTAACGTCTGTTACATCGGTTACTGCTGCTACAATGGCAGCTTATCAAGATTTAAGTGAGTTTAAATGTGGTGTTATAGTCGGAGCACGAGCGATGGGACACAGTATCTCCGAAGTAGCGATGAATTGGGGATTTTCCCGAATGACCATTTAATGAGTGTAACCTGAATATCAGGAATCCGATAAAACATCAAATCTCCAACATCGCTGCGGCCGGAAAAAGATCGTGCAAGAACGGGACCAACGTCGACTGAAGAGAATCGTTCAACATCACAGAAGTGCAGCCCTTTCTCAAATTGCTACAGATTTCAATGCTGGGTCGTTAACAAGTGTCAGCGTGCGATGCGTTCAACGAAATATCATCGATATTGGCTTTTGGAGCCAAAGGCCCACTCGTGTACCTTTGATGACTGCACGACACAAAGCTTTACGCCTCGCCTATGCCCGTCAACACCGACATTGGACTGTTGGTGACTGGAAACATGTTGCCTGGTACAGAGTGCAATCCTACGGAGTTGGGCAATTCTAGCAGGACAGTGCGACATCACACCTCCAGAATTGCTACAGAGTGGCTCCAGGAACACTCTTCTGAGTTTAAACACTTTCGCTGGTCACCAAACTCTCCAGACATGGACATTACTGAGCATATCTCGGATGCCGTGCAAGTGCTGTTCAGAAAGGGTCTCCATCTCTTCGTACTCTTACGGACTTATGTACAGCCCTGCAGGGTTCATGGTGCCAGTTCCCTCCAGCACAGCTTCAGACATTAGTCGAGTCTATGCCACGTTGTGTTGTGGCACTTCTGACTGCTCACCGGAGCTCTACACGATATTAAGCAGGTGTACCAGTTTCTTTGGCTCTTCAGTGTATAAAATGGGAAAAACGATCAGTACTTGGTCTATTAGATGGCACGCGTGTACATGCAGTGTACAACACTTGGTCAATCTGGTCTCTATGGTAACTTCGTACTGTAGTCGTCGGACATCGTTTGTATTAGAGAATAGTACCATTCCTAGTCTGAAAGTATTTTGCGAGGTGCGGTATCAGTGAAATACAATGCTCCATTTTCCTTAAAAGATTAAAACCGGGAGGAATGTGCAACCAACCTGTGACATAATATGAGGAAAAAAACCTAAAACTTAACAGTTCATTCATAGTTTACAATAAAAGTAGGAAGCAACTGATCTGCTGCCCATGTCTACATAACATTCCTTTATTTGTACGTAGCGCTTGAAACAAGACGAACTGACGGACAAAATAGAGTTCTCCAACTTCAGTTTTCACCCTTTCGCATAGATTAGAATCAGTAGCAGAATACTAGTGACTTTTTGTAGTAGTCAACCACTTTATCACTTTTCGAGAAAAGCAGCCAGCGGTGAACAGACTAAGTTTTCTTCTATTTGCATGTTTAAAGTAATATTTTGGTTCTATGTACGTTAAAACTCAGCAAGTCAAACTTTTTCAATCTTTGTTTGATTTCTACGTTTATTACAGGAAATAATGGGAACAAAATGAAAAAAATGGTTCAAATGGCTCTGAGCACTATGGGACTCAACATCTTAGGTCATAAGTCCCCTAGAACTTAGAACTACTTAAACCTAACTAACCTAAGGACATCACACATACCCATGCCCGAGGCAGGATTCGAACCTGCGACCGTAGCAGTCCCGCGGTTCCGGACTGTAGCGCCAGAACGGCTAGAACACCGCGGCCGGCCGAACAAAATCAAATTCGGTGATTTCAGAAACCTGTTATTTTCAGCGATTTTAACAGTCCGGTTAAACTGGTGTTGAAAAAAGCCAATATAACCGAAAACCAGTTATTTCAGCGATCACTACTATCCCTACCAGGTTGTCGCAAGTTGGTTCCGTCCTTGAAACTGTTACGTCTTGAGTAAATACTCTGCCTAGTAAAGTTCACGAATCCGTTGCTATGTTTATTTTTTTCGTTCGCGTCGCCCTGCAGGATCACCATTGACCATTTTCTTTACGAATCTGATTTCCTACATCAATATTTTTCAAATTTTAATAAATGCTGGAGAAGTAATAAGCTATCAAAAGGCTGGCTATAGGCTAAAGTAATACCTACCTTTAAAAAGGGTGATAAGAATAAATGAAATAACTGTAGATGTATAAGCGTCCTGGATTCTAGTCCGCAGCTCGTGGTCCAGCGGCTAGCGTTGCTGCCTCGGGATCACGAGGTCCCGGGTTCGATTCCCGGTCGTGCTGGGGATTTTCTCTGCCCGGCGACTGGTGTTTGTGTTGTCCTCATCATTTCATCATCATCATCATTCGTGACAGTGGCTATAATGGACTGTGTAAAAAAATGGACTGTGTAAAAATTGAGACTTTGTACGGGCGCTGATGACCACGCAGTTGAGCGCCCCACATACCAAACATCATCACCACTATCTTGGATTCAACCTGTAAGTTATTTGCCAAAATCCTGTGTTCAAAACTAAAAACAATTATATCAAACACTAATAACTGAAGAACAGTCAGGTATTAGAAAGGGTTGGTCAACTATTGACAACGTTTTTATACAACAAACTATAAAAAAAGAGGCGAGTATTCAATAGGAAACCCCATCTTCTGTTTTTAGATTCTGAAAAGGCATTTGGTAATGTGAACGGAGAAATCATATGGAATACCGTGGCTAAAAGTGATTATCCATTTCGTCTCATAAACGATATTAAGAGTTATCAGGTTACCTCCCATTCGGAAAGTGGGTGCACTCAGCGACTGTTATGTGACTTATAAATTATAGAGTGCAGCTGTCAGTCATCCTTTCAGAGATTTTTTTACACAAATCCCGATTTCGGCTAGTAGCTAGTCATTCTCAATGCGCTATTTTCTATTGTCCCAACAGGGACTTACATGCATTGACAATAGAAAACAGTGCATTGAAAATGGCTGGGTACTAGACGAAACTGGATCTGCGTGATAAAATCTAAAAACGGACGACTGATTACTGCACTCTATAATTTATACTAAATTATTATAATGTGGGAAACAATGACAAAACCAATGAACACAAACAAAGGGGTTACACAAGGATGCTGTATTTCTTCGACACATACATATACATAGACTTAGTGATCAGTAAATGGAAAATAGTGAATAAAACGGGAGTATTTTTAACACTAGATTAATGGCAATTTTATATGCATATGACCTGATTGCAGAGAAAAAACAAGACGTTCAGATGAGGGTCTACATATTGCACCAGATAACCTCAGACTACAGCCTAGATAAACGAAAGTAACTGCATATCGTGACATATTACCAATGAGATTAAAAGAAGATCTGAATAGTAAAATATTGGAGCAAGGAAAACGATGCGACATCACATACATGTAAAGCAGACACTGTTGTTTTAGAATGATAACATTCGGTATAAAGTCCTAGTTGAGTCTTACGCATCCAGTCAGTATGAACCAAACTGGGGCAGCTGGTACGGTGCCCTTGTAAGTCACGGTACAAAATAAATTATTGTTATATTACAGCAAAAATATATTTTATTCTTATTATTATTGAAATCGTGGACGTCTATAGCATTTTCAAAGTGATATTCGAGGGTGAGGCAAGTCAGTTACAAACTCTGATCCCCATTCCTACCATCCACCAGACTCTCGCTTAAAACTGTCGTCTTCATCAAATGCATTGGTTCCAGTTGTATGACGGTGAGTAACGGAACTATGATTTACTGTACAACACGTTGCTAAGCGAAAGTCTACACGTGTAAAACAGGTTATGATGGCAAACAAAAAGTAACTTTGCTTTTCATCCGACACAGACTAGCCTGACTAAAACTGCTCATAAGATGGATTGTATGTCAAACAATAACTGAGTGCTGATAAACGACTAGAAGGTTGGCATACCTACCAGCTGGTACTACTCTCTTTCTGGGAACTGGTATTCCAGCTTTACTTCTGCCAGTACTTCATCTGCTACTTTCAAAACTTGACAGAAGTTCCCCTCCATACCTTGTTGGGTTAGCTGTCCTGCAAGAAAGGATACTGCGGAGAAATGGCTTAGTCACAACCTAATGGATTGCTTTCAGAATTAATCTTTCACTTTGTGGCAGAGTATGTGATTTTTTGAAATTTCCTCGCTGCTTAAAATTGTGTACCACACCGGAGCTCGAATCCTGGAAGGTAGCTCAGTCAACAAGAGCTTTGTCCGCGGAAGACAAAGTCAAGAAATAGCGTCTCTCTTGCACAGTGGGAGATACACTACTGGCCATTAATATTGCTACACCACGAAGATGACGTGCTACAGACGCGAAATTTAACCGACAGGAAGAAGATGCTGTGATACGCTAATGATTAGCTTTTCAGAGCATTCACACAAGGTTCGCGCCGGTGGTGACACCTACAACGAGCTGACATGAGGAAAGTTTCCAATCGATTTCTCATATACAAACAGCAGTTGGCTGGCGTTGCCTGATGAAACGTTGTTGTGATGCCTCGTGTAATGAGAATAAATGCGTACCATCACGTTTCCGACTTTGATAAAGTTCGGTTTGTAGCCTATCGCGATTGCGGTTTATCGTATCGCGACATTGCTGCTCGTGTTGGTCGAGATCCAATGACTGTTAGCAGAATATGGAATCGGTGGGTTCAGGAGGGTAATACGGAACGCCGTGCTGGATCCCAACGGCCTCGTATCACTAGCAGTCGAGAGGACAGGCATCTTATCCGCATGGCTGTAGAGGATAGTGCAGCCACGTCTCGATCCCTGAATCAACAGATGGGGACGTTTGCAAGACAACAACCATCTGCACTAACAGTTCGACGACGTTTGTGGGAGCATGTACTACCAGCTCGGAGACCATGGCTGCGGTTACCCTTGACGCTGCATCACAGACAGGAGCGCCTGCGATGGTGTACTCAACGACGAACCTGGGTGCACGAATGACAAAACGTTATTTTTTCGGATGAATCCAGGTTCTGTTTACAGCATCATGATAGTCGCATCCGTCTTTGGCGACATAGCGATGAACGCACATTAGAAGCGTGTATTCGTCATCGCCATACTGGCGTATCACTCGGCGTGATGGTATGGGGTGCCATTGGTTACACGTCTCGGTCACCTCTTATTCGCACTGACGACACTTTGAACAGTGGACGTTACATTTCAGATGTGTTACGACCCGTGGCTCTACCCTTCTTTCGATCCCTGTGAAACCCATCATTTCAGCAGGATAATGCACGACCACATGTTGCAGGTCCTGTATGGGCATTTCTGGATACAGAACATGTTCGACTGCTTCCCTGGCCAGCACATTCTCCTGATCTGTCACCAATTGAAAACGTCTGGTCAATGGTGGCCGAGCAACTGGCTCGTCACAATACGCCAGTCACTACTCTTGATGAACTGTGGTATCGTGTTGAAGTTGCATGGGCAGCTGTACCTGTACACGCCATCCAAGCTCTGTTTGACTCAATGCCCAGGATCTATGCACCCAAGTTGCGTGAAAATGTAATCACATGTCAGTTCTAGTATAATACATTTGTCCAATGAATACCCGTTTACCATCTGCATTTCTTCTTGGCGTAGCAATTTTAATGGCCAGTAGTGTGCATTTTGGAAAATGTCTGACAGGTGTGAGAATGTCCGCGTTTTCACACCATGTGCTAACGTCCCTGTGAACACACTGCCATTTCCATAAGTATGGCACCTTGCTATAGCTAAACATTCCATTACGGCTTAACGAACTGAAATTAGTTGTGTAACGGAGAACAGCTGTAAATAAAAATAGTGAAAGACGCCTTATTTGTGATCTCGTGTTCATACTAGACAAATTATGCAAAGGAAATGGGTCTTGGAGCGGTTAAACTGCGCACGTGCTAAGCAACTTTGGCGAGACACGCAGCGGCGGCGTGGCTGCCGTAATGAACGGCCGCGGCCGGCAGCCGGCGGCGGAGGCGCCGCGACAGCGCACGCGAGGCGCCCGCCCTGCCGTCGCGTGCAAACTCCCACTGCACTCCATTAGCGTCAGTTAGAACTCCTGACGTTTCCACTTCATTAATTCCCGCTTATTTCTGAAATTTGCAACTGGCCCAGTGCGGGACAACCCAAGATTAATGTCACGCCATTTTTTTTTAATGCAAACAAACGATTGTCGAAATTGCGGCACCGAAAAGCGTACGCGTAACCAAAATGAACTTTATCACACCGATTCGGCACGATATAACACAAAGAGGATAAGATTACAAACTGAACAACATTTCATATTCTGAGATTTCAATATGAGCCGTATATCCAAGCATGCTGCTTTTAGAGCCTGGTTATTTTTCTACTGAAACACCCTCAACTCGGTTTGCATGCGAGTCCACAAAGGAGCAAGCTAACCACTCAAATAGCCAGATGCACCCTAATACAAAATGGTTCAAATGGCTCTGAGCGCTATTGGACTTAACTTCTGAGTTCATCACTCCGCTAGAACTTAGAACTACTTAAACCTAACTAACCTAAGGACATCACACACATCCATGCCCGAGGCAAGATTCGAACCTGCGACCGTAGCGGTCGCGCGGTTCCAGACTGTAGCGCCTAGAACCGCTCGGCCACCCCGGCCGGCGCACCCTAATACACATTTGTTGTTAGGCGAACACACTAACAACAGAAACAGCACACCTGCTGCTCCTTTATCCCTACATCTGTACTTCACAAATCACGCTACAGTGAGTGGTGGAGGGTACTTCATGTAGCACTGTCATTTGCCCCCTTTTGTTTTTCATTCGTGAATGTTGCTTGGCAAGAACTGTAAGCTTTCCATAAAAAATTATCTTTAAATGCGTATACTGAATATTCTTTTTCTAAGAACTTTCCCCTCGTGTAACGTGTCTTTTAGATATCGAATTGAACTGCTTAGCAGTACTGACTGTTGGTTGTCGCTGTGTTGCGCATGTGAACAGTGTCATGAAACAAAACTTTAAACTTAGAGAAATACTGAATTTGAAATAATAAAAACTAATCTAATTAAATGCCAGTGGAATGTAATTGTGTACTCAGTCATAACTATTTAACTGAAACTCAATACTGAAGTACATTGTGCCAGCCGGAGTGGCCGAGCGGTTCTAGGCGCTACAGTCTGGAACCGCGCGACCGCTACGGTCGCAGGTTCGAATCCTGCTTCGGGCATGGATGTGTGTGATGTCCTTAGGTTAGTTAGGTTTAAGTAGTTCTAAGTTCTAGGGGACTGATGACCTCACAAGTTTAGTCCCATAGTGCTCAGAGCCATGTGAACCATGTGAAGTACATTATGAAAGTTGCGTGTCATGAAGTGTACTTTATGATTTGAAATGTTCACAAAAATAAAATACTGCTCTACGTGGAAGAAAAAATAACTGTTCGAGATCATCTACATTCTTCACCTGTATATTAATCTGCCTGCTCAGTATAACATAATAACAATTCTGACTACGAATGATCCTCATAAGAATGCAAAGTGAGATCTGCCCTAAAATAAGAGTAACTTACCTCATGCTTATCATGTTGTTTTGTGTCTGGTATGCTGACGTTCTCCAAGGCAAATAGGACTCAGCAGTTAAAGCAATTAAAGAATAAGTGGACTACTGACTACAAAATTTGTTTTCTGCTTGTCAGAAACAAGCTGTGGCTTCGTGTGGCATAAGGTGCAATGCACAGACGACAAAATACTCAAAACTTTATTAAGAATAATACAGGAGGGTGTTACTTTAAGAAAGTCATTCTTGAAAAATTAAACTCTGATTATGGTCAAAAAAGACTGTTCGACGTAGGATGGCCCTAACAATTACGAAATTCATTCAATAAAAAAACTACAGACAAAAAAATGCAATTGTGTTATATACGACATAATGAAAACAAAGAGATGACCTCAACATTAATCATAAATGTTATTAGTTATCTGAGGGGCAAAGATTGCCTTCAATTAATAGTTCTGACAAACAAAGATTTCATTCTTGCGCATGGATTGCTTACCTTGAAAAGTTCTTCCAAACAATTTTCTCCATCAATAGAAGCAATAATATATATATTTACAAACAAGTTTTCATCTCCATAGTAAAGTAGTCCAGATAATTTCCCTCAGATTCATAAATGCCAAATCTCCTTCTCTAAAAACACAACTGTTCGCTACTATGCATCAAGTACAAATGCTCTAGTGCTGCACAACTGGCAGACGAGAAAGCGAATTACAGATAAACTTAAAGGCCGAGTCAAAGATCTTATACACTACTCGCACTGTGCGCTCATACGTCTTTGTCTCAATACAGCAGAGACGAATTGGTTACAGTGGCAGAAAACATATGAAAACCTTACAGAACGATTGTCGGCAAGTGTCCTTAGCGTTTTGTTTATGGTTTTCACACTGAAGACTGGCTCGATGCAGCTCTCCATGCTAGTCTGTCCTGTAGAAGCCTCTTCGTCTCTGCATATCTACTGCAACAAACATTCGTTTGAGCTTACTTATTTTATTCAAGCTTGTTGCCCTCCTACAATTCTTTTCTCGTCGTTCTTACTTTCGTTAGCAAACTGAGGATTCCTAGGTGCTTCTGGCAGTATCCTATCAATCGAAGCTTTCCTTTAGATGAGCTGTTGAATAAATTTCTGTTTTCACCAGTTCGGTTCAGTACCTCCTGATTAGGTATTCAGTCTACCCATCTAATCTTCAGCATTATCACCACTCTTCCAAACCTGTTACCTTCTTTTCTGAATTGTTTATCGTCCGCGTTTCACTTCCGTACGAGGCTACTCTACAGACATATACCTTCAGAAAAGCGTTCCTAACACTAAAATTTATATTCTATGTTAAATTGCCATCTTTCAGAAATGCTATTACCAATCTGCATTTTACATATCTCTTTTTAGGCCACTGTCAGATTTTTTGCCGCCCGAACAGCAAAATTCATCACTTGGTTTAGAGCGTCATTTTCTACTCAAATTTCCTCTGCATCGCCTGATTTCACTCGAGTGAATTGCATGACGCTTGCTCTACCCTTGTCGATGTTCATTTGATAACATCACCTCAAGACGCTGTCCATTCCGTTCAACTAGTCCTTTGAAGTCTCTGACAGAATTAAACATTCAACATATGAGTCCGAATTTTTCTGATTTGTGTGTGCGGTCACTTCGCGAGATGTACACAGGATGAAATACGAGTAACGCGTTGCTTTACTCTGCGTTGAACAGGCACTCTCGGAATTTTAACAGTAAAAGTTTGCGAGGTAAATAACGCCTTTCATGTACTGTCTCTCACTGAAGTTTGATAAATATCTCTGTAAAGCTCTCAAGCTTACGAACACACTCCTGACGTATTTCGTTGCTCGTGCTTGGATGTTTTTCTCTCTATAAATCGTAAATGTGAAGGGTCCCAGAGAGAAGAGCTGTACTGATGAACTGTCTTACGAGTGCTTTGTAAGTCACTTCTTTGATAGATGAAGTATAAGAGCATCAAAAAGTTTCCGTCCGAAGGCCGTACAGTCCAGAATCCGTATCACAATCAGGCAAAATCTCCGTTAACACTGAGGCAATCATCCCACCAATGTACCAGGTTGATGATAACCCGTTTCGTTAAACACCTTGTCCTGGTGTTTGGGAAATTCCATAACTGCCTGCTGCACATCCTCGTGCGAGAGGAATCGTCGACCCTTCAAGGTTGTTTTTAAGGGACCAAAGACGTGATAATTGTATGGTGAGAGATCACGAATATAGGGCGGGTCCTTGAGTGTCTCACATTTGAGTTGGCGTAACTTCTGCGTTACGACGTTTGTGGTATGGAAACGTGCGTTACCATGAAGCAGCAGCTCATCTTGAGGTCTAAATCTACATCTGCAGGGATACTCTGCAGATCACACTTAAGTGCCTGGCAGAGGGTTCATCGAACCACCTACACAATGATTCCCTATTGCTCCAGTCTCGAACAGTGCGCGGGAAAAACGAACACTTTTATCTTTCCGTGAGAGCTCTTAATTCTCTTTTTTTATTGTGATGATCGTTTCTTCCTATATAGGTCGGCGTCAACAAAATATTTTCGCATTCGGAGTAGAAAGTTGGTGATTGAAATTTCGTGAGAAGATTCTGCCGCAACGAAAAACCACTTTGTTTTAATGATATCCACCCCAAATCTTGTGTCCTGTCAGTGACACCACAGCATCATCTGCAAAGAACCTAAGACGACTGCTTTGGTTGTCTCTTAAATCGTTCATATAGATAGGGATTAGCAGAGGGCCTGTAACACTACCTTGGGGAACGCCAGAAATCACTTCTGTTTTACTCAATGATTTACCATCAGTTACTACTTGTAATCACTCTGATAGGAAATCACGAATCCAGTCACATAGCTGAGACGATATTCCATAAGCACGCAATTTTTACAACAAGCCGCTTGTGTGGTACAGCGTTTGAGCCTTCTGGAAATTTAGAAAAACGGACTCAATTTGACATCCCTTATCAATACACTCAACACTTCGCGTGGGTAAAGAGCTAGTTGTGCTTCACAAGAAGGATGTTTTCTAAATCCGTGTTGACGGTTGTCAAAATACCGTTCTCTTCGAGGAAATTCATAATCTTCGAACACAACGTATGTTCCATAATACGACTGCATATCGACGTTAATGGCATGGGCCTGTAATTTAGTAGATTACTCCAACTACCTTTCTTGAATATTGGTGTGACCTGTCAACTTTCCAGTCTCTGGGTACGGATCTTTGGTCGAGCGAGCGGTTGTATATGATTGTCAAGTACGAAGCTCTCGCATCAGCATACTCTTAAACGAACCTAATTGGTATACAGTCTGGGCCGGACGACTTGCCTTTATTAAGTGATTTAAGTTGATTCACTACTCCGAGGAAATCTACTTCTAAGTTACTCATGTTGGCAGCTGTTCTTGATTAGATTTTTGGAATATTTACTTCGTCTTCTTTGGTGAATAAATTTCAGAAGGCTGTGTTTAGTAGCTCTGCTTTGGCAGCACTGTCGTCACTAGTATTTCCATTGCTATGGCATAGAGAGAGCATTGATTGTGTCTTAGGATCTCTTTGGATTTTCTGCCAGGTTTCGAGACCAAGTTTCGCTGTGGAAACTGTTATAAGCATCTCGTATTGAAGTCCGCTCTAAATTTCGAGTTTCTGTAAAAGATCGCCAGTCTTGGAGATTTTGCGTTCATTTAAATTAGGTTGGTTTTCGACGGACGTGATGCCCCATATTCGTCATTTTCCGATGGATGTCTACCGTTGTTTGTCCTCCGGCAACCAAGAGAAGCACGTCGGTCCTGTCTGGACGCATTTGGTAATAACGTCGCCATTGGTCATGGTTTACCGCACGCACGTCGGAAAGACACAAAGAAAGCCACATTAATCCCTTTCCTGCATGTCAGTGCTTGTATACCCGCTTCGGAGCCGCGCTACATTGCATATACGATGCAGTAATGCCCCTAAAGGGAAACTTTTTGATCTCCCTTTATAGAACGCCTTAGAATGTGTCCTTCGAGTCTTTATAGGTGTCCATATCACGTGAGCTCAGATGAAATTGTCGTGGTTTCGACAGCGTACATTGCCATTGTCCTCAGGAATTAAAACTTCGCGATAGCTGGATGTCCAGCCTATACATGCGACGCAGCAGTGTTCAAATCGTCCAGAACATGCATTAATTGGAACGTTGTGGCTCTGCCTCTTTGCGTAATTGAGGCGGACACCCAATCAATCCCGACATCTGGAACTTTTAACTTCTGTGGAAGATGACAGTGAATGCTCTACAGCTCGACGATTTTTTCCCAATTGACGCGACATGAAAATAGAGCGGCTGGTCCCGGCGGAGGTTCGAGTCCTCCCTCGGGCATGGGTGTGTGTTTTTGTCCTTAGGATAATTTAGGTTAAGGAGTGTGTAAACTTAGGAACTGATGACCTTAGTAGCTAAGTCCCATAAGATTTCACACACATTTGAACAACTTTTTTTTTTTTTTTTCTTAAACAGAGAACATTTTATCCAACTCATTTGCTTGTTTCCAGCTGTTCTGAGTCTAGCATCTGTTTTTCCTACATCTAGTTGTATGTGGATGTTCTACCTTGGGTCATTCTGGACTGATATTACTGTTACTGTTTTAGTGATTTGTTGGAAATAATATAATAGAACACTAACTGGTCTGACCATTTATTTATCCACAATACGTTAAATTCATTTAAACTGAAGGTCAACTGTCGCTCTAATCGTCGACCTTCTTCAGTTCTTCCTGCATTTCACTGCAGTTTGCTGTCATTGAAACTTTTCTATATACTATAGCATCATTATCAAACAGTGATACTGGGCCTCCAACGTTGTCTTCTAGTATTTTAGTACTTTAGTGAGTAATAACGGCTCTGCAACACGCCTTTGGAGCACATTTACATTTAGCATGGTGTCAAGTTCCATCCACTTGATTTCCTGCACATTCCTCGTCACATCGGCCGGGCATTGTCCCGCTGAGAAATGGCATGTGGAGTTACCTAGAGGAGGGGCAATACGCCAATCTCCAAAATGCGCTTACTGTAGCATTGACTCCTCAAAGTACCATCAACCTAACAACCTGTCATCACATGTTACGTACACAATTGGTACCGCTCTTATCCTTGTGCTAGCTTTCCACTTAGATTTCTGAAGATGGAAATAATTCCGAAACGCGGTGTGCTTACTTTGTAATCAACATATTCATTCTTCATCTGCTGTATGCCATTTTACGCGACCCCTAGCCATCTTAACTACAGATATACGCATATCTGCATAAACATAATGTCTGCAGTGATTTCATTAAAACTTAAAGAAGTATGTTAATAATTTATTTTGCATTTTATTTTAGTCCTTCTAGAAACATGGAACATAGTTTATTGTTAACTGATACTTCCTTTATAGTTTACTAACTGACAAACTCGGCATTGCCCGGGTATTCATTTTGCCAATTTCCTGTTATAACCGAAACCTCATATGTACTCCTGCAGTAGACTCGGTTTCTGTACGCTGGGTGCAGATGCTTCGCATGTCTACAACTCGACTTTATAAACGGGTCTACGGCGGCAAATCTTCATAGCTCTATGGACGGCTATTGTTTTGGCCTACATCAGTTTGCGCTTGAAAGCTCTCAAAAGCTCTGCCGGGTATCAGGGGTTTTCTTAAGCTGACTCGACTGTACGGCTGTCTTCGTAGTAAAGAATAAAAATATTAAAACTTCATGCATGATGCAGCATTTCTCACGTATCTTTGTTTTTAAGTCATCTCTCTTGAAATATGTGTCGTACAATGATATATACGTGTAGGTAAATTCAGCAGCTTTTGTAGAGACTGCCTGCGAAGTATGCTGCGAATAGAGTCGGTAGCAAAGGAGTAATAAATTTAAACATCACGCACAATGCGGCAGTTCTTCACGCATCTCAGTGTTTATACGTCATTACTCTTGAACTACGTGTGGTACCATGATAGACTTCTGTAGGTGCCTTAAGCGGCTTATGTGGATACTGTCTCCGAAATTTATTGCGAGTAGAATTAGTAGCACAGATGCAATAAATTTAAACCTGATGCATGATGTGGAAACTTTTTACGTATCTCATTGTTTATGACATCATACTTCCTGAACTATGATAGAAAGGCGGCTCTTAACCGCGACAGCGATTGTTGCCTGACACTAAGGGATATATGTACTACATTTTGGTTGAAGTCGGTCCAGTGGTTTAGGAGGAGACGCGGAAAACACACACACACACACACACACACACACACACACACACACACACACACACACACATATTGATATAATATGTATAGCATTTCGTGCGTTATTTACTACTTTGTGTAATTTATTGTCCATTATATTACGTACATTATTCACAAAATATTCATGTCAGTGTTCGATGCTCTGTTATGAAAATCGTTCAACATTATCAAACATGTCGTTATCGCATCCATCTTTAGTGAGGTAAGTACTGTTACCGTTAAGGAAAAGTTAAAAATCGTTAGACAATGCATTTAAAAATGCCATCTTAAATCTAATGTTTATGACGAGAAAACTGTGCACTCTCGCATTTCAATGGAAAATATGAACTTACAGTCAACACTCGACTCGCGAGTTTTTGTTGTGCATTATCTTCTCGTGCTTCCCTTCGCGCTGAGTCTACAGGAACATATGAACTTCATACTGGCAGACGGGCTAACAGTAAGAAGAAAGTGTAGGATTTGTACACTTACATGGCGCTATTCATCTCATAACTTTTCTCCACCTACCCACATCATCATTTTCCCTGTCAATAGCATATGAAACAGTCACTGACAGATACCGTGGTGTAACGTGTCCATGACAGCGAAGTGGTATATGTCCCTCGCGCTTGTGGGGCGGTCTGGATGTCTTCAAATTTAGCAAACATTAAGTTAATAGCCTGGAGGCGCTGGCCACAGATCATGTCAGTACGAGACTTTCAGAGCGAAACTCAGTGGTGGCGGGCGAACTTTATTTATGAAAGGCTGCCGCTTCTGAGAGAAGAAGAATTACTTAAATTACGGTTGGTTGTTGGTTGGTTGGGAGGGGGGAGGAGGGCCAATTAAGTTATAATTTTATTCGGACGTTGTGCGTCATTGCCATCTGACCAAATTTTACTCCACCTGGAAACTACTGTATGTCTTACCACTTCTAGGGAATGATGGGGAAGGAAGTCGGCCGTGCTCTTTCAAACGAACCAACCCGGCATTTGCATGAAGCGAGTAAGGAAAATCTCGGAAAACCTAATTCAGGATGGCCGGACACGAGTTTCAACCGTCATCCCCCCGAATGCGAGTCCAGTGTGCTAACCATTCCGCCATCTCGCTCGGTCTTAAATTACGAGTTCAGACTACATATTTCAGTGACATTATTTAGTCAAATATTTGAAGCACCGTCTCGATGGTTATTTTCTCTGCTTATTCATCTGACCGCAATAGCTACATTACCAATCGAGCGAATAAGTACTGAACTTACCTACTGCGTGTGTCACTTTACTAAAGCTGTTTATTACGATGCTGAGGTGGCTGTGATTATGTCTACTTGATAACATTTTGAAGTTTTATTAGTTTATGTAATACCTAAACATATTTTTAAGGTATAAGCTCTGCTGGCTGTGATTGCCCACCAGCATTTTTTATCATTTCATCAGTTATCAGAGAGCTTATGCATGCGTGTATGAGGGGGTAGCTCATTAGCAGTTAGTGCTCCATGCTCCATCATAATGATCTGTTCTCGTCTGGTAGTGATGTCATTGATTGCTTTAAGCCCACTCCAGCACTTGGCTTGTATCATTCAGAGCAGCATTTCTCTCTTCTAGATGGTGCAGTGTTTCTACAGTCTTTCAGAATTGCAGTAGGTTGGTTTTGCTGTGCTGACAGCTTCGATTCTAGTTACTAATATGAAAAAATTCTGCAATTCACGTTACAAACTAATGGAGACCTTACAAGGACTACCAACAATTAACAGAGTTAAATGAATTTGAGCATTAGCTCTTTTCACTGTCCGCCATTATATTCTTGTAAAAGAATATGAGTGCGTACACAAGACCTACAGTCATTGTCCTTGAATCTCTTCTTGTCATCGAAGCTGCTATTTCTTCTGCTTCAACTGTGGTAGTCGCTGCCCCGAGAACTCCTGCCGGCTTATCCACACACACACACACACACACACACACACACACACACACACACAGAAGAGCAAATTAAAACTGTGTGCTGGACCGAGACTCGAACTCGGGAGCTTTGCCTTTCGTGGGCAAGTGCTGGTGCTTAATTTGCCAGGAAGTTTCATATCATCGCACACTCCGCTGCAGAGTGAAAATCTCATTCTGGAAACATGCCCAGGCTATGGCTAAGCCATGCCTCCGCAATATCCTTTCTTCCAGGAGTGCTAGTTCTGCAAGGTATGCAGAAGAGCTTCTGTGAAGTTTGGAAGGTAGGAGAGGAGGTACTGGTAGAACTGAAGCTGTGAGGACGGGTTGTGAGTCGTGCTTGGGTAGCTCAGATGGTAGAGCACTTGCCCGCGAAAGGCAGAGGTCCCGAGTTCGAGTCTCGGTCCGGCATACAGTTTTGATTTGCCAGGAAGTTTCAGTTTAGATGTTGTCATCATAATGCGTTCTTATGAAATATAATGGCGAACATTTGGACGATGTCTCTGTCACGCTGGCGTATGTGTCCAGGATCATATCACAAACAAATCAATGTCTTCTAACCTCATGGCATGGCACAGGCCTACTGTGCACTTTGCATTGCACCTTCCACGTAATTTAAACAACTGTTTTTTTAACCTTTATTCTCTACTAGTTTGGCCTCTCAGACTGGTAGAGAAAAAAGGTTAAAAATGCAGTTCTTTAATTATCTGATGGCTGTAGAAAGTCGCCTCCCTAAACTATTAATTGAGCATAATTGTTGACCACCACCATAGCACAGAAGTGGACTAGATTCGATTTCTTGATCAGAGTATGTGCCTATAGATGTAAATGATGTGGATTTGTGGAGCTCCTGTAGACTAGTCTTTAACAGCAGTATTTTTCCATTATCATATACACTTATTGGACTGTACCTAATTAGGAAAAGGTCCGTGTAATATCTGAGATTATGGGCTATAACAGCATACATTTGGTATATTGTTTAAATAATAATAAGCACAAATGTCACATTATGAAGTATTTCTAGCAAGGCAGCCAATGCTTGTTGTATGAGTTTGTGAAATGAATTGTTTACGTAAAATGAAACCCTACCACTCGGTCTGGACAATTGTTTAAAGTGAGAACTCTGAACCTTCACAATGAGAAATAAATATCACAAGTTTATCCCAATTCCCACCGCTATCTGACCCTAATGACACTGACGAAGATGCATTGGCATGACCGATTCCTGAAAGCCGTGGAAAAAAGATAAGAGTTAACAAAACCAACGTGCAGGGGCTCGATCCCAGAACTTTCCATCTAGACAGTCAGTTTAACTTATAACAAATGGGCTAGTTGTGAATTGGATGTAGCTGAGAGACATGAGTACGGGTAATTAGGAAGTGACCCTGAATTGCACCACTACTCCCCTTCGTTCTCTACAGGGGAAAGAGCCAGAAAAGTTGTTGCACACGAACATGATATATGAAATATCTCTGTATAGCAAAAATAACGCTTAAGAAATAAAAAACAACACTTAATTTTTTGTTACGCTTTTTGTACACCTTGTATGTCTAATTTTGTCAGTGTGTTGGCTCCGAGTATAAGACTGCAACGGTGTAAAAACGCTCTTAAAAGAACAATATGAAAGGAACCACCACTTATGGTCTAAATATAACCTCTCTTGACACTTGCAGGGCGTGTGAGATGCTTTAGTGGGAGGCAGACTGCAGCTTTCTGGGCTTTCTGGACGAGACGCAGCTTAGCAGCGCAGAAGACGAGTGGAAGGGGGGGGGGGGGGAAGGGGAGGCGGTGCTCAGCAGCCCAGGGCTCGTTTTCGAGGCAGCTTCCGGCCCCGCGCGGCCGCCTTTGTTGCGCGCAATTACGCTGAAACGTCCGCCAGGAGAGCCGGCCGGCAAGGTCGCCGCGCGACGTCAGAGGGCCGCAGCAGCAGCTGCCGCCGCTTCGCCGCTTGCAGTCTTACAAACCTTCTCTGCCACGCTTCTCCTGCGACAACAACGTTGCAGTTGCCTCAGTTCGTACACACACTGAAGCGCCAAAGAAACTGGTATTGCATGCGTATTAAATACAGAGACATGCAAGCAGGCAGAATATGGAGCTACGGTCGGCAACGCCTATATACGACAAGTGTCTGGAGCAGTTGTTAGATCGGTTACTGCTGCTACAATGGCAGTTTATCAAGATTTCGGTGAGTTTGAACGAGGTGTTACAGTCGGCGCACGAGAGAAGGGACACAGCGTCTCCGAGGTGTCCGCCTGCTTCGCCGGCTGGTTATGTGCTTGCCTCCCATGCAGCGGGCCCGGGTTCGATTCCAGGCCGGGTTGGAGATTTTATCCGCTGGTGGACTGGGTGTTGTGTTGTCCTCATCATCATTTCATTCTCACTATCGGCCGCAAATCGCCCAATGTGGCTCCGACTGAAATAAGACTTGCACTTAGCGCTCGAACTCGAATGGGGCCTCTCGGTCAACACTGCCATACGATCATTTCATCTCCAAGTTGGCGATGAAGTGGAGATTTTCCCGTACTATCATTTCACGGGTGTACCGTGAATATCAGGAATCCAAAATGGTTCAAATGGCTCTGAGCACTATGGGACTCAACTGCTGTGGTCATAAGTCCCCTAGAACTTAGAACTACTTAAACCTAACTAACCTAAGGACAGCACACAACACCCAGCCATCACGAGGCAGAGAAAATCAGGAATCCGGTACATCAAATCTCCGACATCGCTGAGGCCGGAAAAAGATCTTGGAAGAACAGGACAAAGACGACTTGTTCAGCGTCACAGAAGTGCAACCCTTCCGCAAATTGCTGCAGTTTTCAATGCTGGGCCATCAACAAGTGTCAGTGTGCGAACCATTCAACGAAATATCATGCGCTTTCGGCGCCAAAGGTCCACTCGTGTACCCTTGATGACTGCACGACACAAAGCTGTACGCCTCGTCTGGGCCCGTCAGCGTCGACATTGGACTGTTGATGACTGGAAACAAGTTGCCTGGTCGAACGAGTCTCGTTTCAAATTTCATTGAGCGGATGGATGTGTACGGGTATGAAGACAACTCAATGAACCCATGGGTCCTGCATGTCAGCAGGGGACTGTTCAAGCTGGTGGAGGCTCTGTAATGGTGTGGGGCGTGTGCAGTTTGTGTGGTACGAGATCGCTGATACATTTAGATACGACTCTGACAGGTGACACGAACGTAAGCATCCTGTATGATCACCTGCATCCATTCAAGTCCATTGTGCATCCCGACGGAATTGAGCAATTCCAGCACGACGCTGGGACACTCCACACGTCCAGAATTGCTACAGAATGGCTCCAGGAACACTCTTCTGAGTTCAAACACTTCCGCTGGTCACCAAACTCCCCAGACGTTAACATTATTGAGCATATCTGGGATGCCTTGCAACGTGTTGTTCAGAAGAGATCTCCACCCCCTCGTACTCTTGTGGATTTATGGACAGCCCTGCAGGATTGATAGTGTAAATTCGTTTCAGCTCTACTTCAGACATTAGTCGAGTCCATGCCACATTGTGTTGCGGCACTTCTGCGTGCTCGCGGGGGCCTACACGATATTAGGTAGATGTACCAGTTTCTTTGGCTCTTTACTGTATCTTTGCTAGTCAGTGTACCTTGTCCTTCAATTTTCTGTCCATTGGTAGTCATTCCCTTCTCTGCTCCGCTCGCAAATACAGCGAGGGTAAAAATCTTTGCGTGCATGTTTCTGTGTCACTCGTTTTTTCATTACAGTCCTTGAGAGATGAACACTTGTTGTAGTCGAGTCGTTCTGTAGCCTCTCACAAATGCTGATTCAGTCTTCTTCAACAGTACCGTTGAACTTTATTTGTTCTGACTCGATCGTTCGTTCGTTCATGAGCGCTAAAATTTATGCCTGCTTTTTACTCAAAACTGAATGTACTGTCCTCTGTTATACAATAGTTGAACTGGAGTTACTATTGCGAACAGCGAGTCTCACAGCACATATTTACATAAAGACAGAACTAACTGGCGTTCACAGTGCAACAAATTAAATGAAAACAGGTACTCGACAACCACTACCAAAATGAGACTGTGCACTGCCCCCCGAAAAAAACTGAAACACTGAAATTACGTAGCAACGCATGAAACATTCTGTTCACTGGCCCTCTGAAAATCTGAATTACAAAGAAAATGATCAGAATTTGTGCAAAGGATACGTGAGATGAGAAACGAAAGAACCAACAAAATATGAAAAGAATCTCAACTAAAAAAAACGGCATAATCAGCATAACAGCACGGCATGAAGAAATCGCGCCAGCTAAAATATGCTAAAGTAAAACTAAACTATTGGGAGAAAAGCTGGAATGATTTTCTCAGACTAAAAAAAATTCTTCCTTCAAATGAAAATAATAATCCGTTGACTATAATGGCGATATTCTACACTCCTGGAAATGGAAAACAGAACACATTGACACCGGTGTGTCAGATCCACCATACTTGCTCCGGACACTGCGAGAGGGCTGTACAAGCAATGCTCACACGCACGGCACAGCGGACACACCAGGCACCGCGGTGTTGGCCGTCGAATGGCGCTAGCTGCGCAGCATTTGTGCACCGCCGCCGTCAGTGTCAGCCAGTTTGCCGTGGCATACGGAGCTCCATCGCAGTCTTTAACACTGGTAGCATGCCGCGACAGCGTGGACGTGAACCGTATGTGCAGTTGACGGACTTTGAGCGAGGGCGTATAGTGGGCATGCGGGAGGCCGGGTGGACGTACCGCCGAATTGCTCAACACGTGGGGCGTGAGGTCTCCACAGTACATCGATGTTGTCGCCAGTGGTCGGCGGAAGGTGCACGTGCCCGTCGACCTGGGACCGGACCGCAGCGACACACGGATGCACGCCAAGACCGTAGGATCCTACGCAGTGCCGTAGGGGACCGCACCGCCACTTCCCAGCAAATTAGGGACACTGTTGCTCCTGGGGTATCGGCGAGGACCATTCGCAACCGTCTCCATGAAGCTGGGCTACAGTCCCGCACACCGTTAGGCCGTCTTCCGCTCACGCCCCAACATCGTGCAGCCCGCCTCCAGTGGTGTCGCGACAGGCGTGAATGGAGGGAGGAATGGAGACGTGTCGTCTTCAGCGATGAGAGTCGCTTCTGCCTTGGTGCCAATGATGGTCGTATGCGTGTTTGGCGCCGTGCAGGTGAGCGCCACAATCAGGACTGCATACGACCGAGGCACACAGGGCCAACACCCGGCATCATGGTGTGGGGAGCCATCTCCTACACTGGCCGTACACCACTGGTGATCGTCGAGGGGACACTGAATAGTGCACGGTACATCCAAACCGTCATCGAACCCATCGTTCTACCATTCCTAGACCGGCAAGGGAACTTTTTGTTCCAACAGGACAATGCACGTCCGCATGTATCCCGTGCCACCCAACGTGCTCTAGAAGGTGTAAGTCAACTACCCTGGCCAGCAAGATCTCCGGATCTGTCCCCCATTGAGCATGTTTGGGACTGGATGAAGCGTCGTCTCACGCGGTCTGCACGTCCAGCACGAAAGCTGGTCCAACTGAGGCGCCAGGTGGAAATGGCATGGCAAGCCGTTCCACAGGACTACATCCAGCATCTCTACGATCGTCTCCATGGGAGAATAGCAGCCTGCATTGCTGCGAAAGGTGGATATACACTGTACTAGTGCCGACATTGTGCATGCTCTGTTGCCTGTGTCTATGTGCCTGTGGTTCTGTCAGTGTGATCATGTGATGTATCTGACCCCAGGAATGTGTCAATAAAGTTTCCCCTTCCTGGGACAATGAATTCACGGTGTTCTTATTTCAATTTCCAGGAGTGTATTTTAAACTCTTATTTCACAAGAACAAAAAACTCACACAAAATCAAAAACTTTACTTTTTTTACAGAAGTCTTACAAGGCAATGCTTTTACAACTATGGAAATTGAAGTAATTGAACTGAAATTACCTAAACTGAGGTGGGTAGGGGCCTGTTCTGTTGCAAAAATTGCTAACGTTAACAGTACCAGCCAGCATAAATTGTTACCTTAAAAGCATATCCGTAGGGAAAATTCATTTTCTCTGTTCCACATATGCTGCGTCTGTAATAAATATTTAAATAATAGCTAACAATTTTCTTCAGAAAATTCCTCGTCCAATATGCACTATGCTTGAAGCTCTGCCAGCTAACTCCATGTCCAACATTCGGCAACTCTCTGCTCTACAGCTGATACACAAGTCTAGAGATACTACTGTCACTGTCGTAACTCGACTATTCCACAAGATGTCAGACGCGAATGCTTCGCTCTCGTAATATGATATTTCCTCTCTTTCTGAAACTATCAGCAAATAAATGTCCAGTCCACGTATGCACAGCCAATATTTAACTAATGACTGTGCATGCCGCAGTTTAGTCATCACGTTGTCGCTACTGGTTTAATATGCGCTATAGCTAAAGTGCCCTCTGCTGGCATTAGTCTCTTGAAGACGCAATCTGAGTATTACCAGCACGTACCATGTACTCACATGTTTAACTCGACGATGATTTACATCAGAATATTTTAATCGTATGTATGGCTGCTATACGTGGCTATAAAGATTTTATAGTTTTATATTTTATGTATCACTAAGACTTGTTGGATTTAGCGTTAACTTATTCAACCTGTCGCTTACACAATATTTATCTCTGTAACAGATCTGAGGATGTCGGTATGCCGAAGCCGGTAATAAAGTGTAAGAAATCTGTGTGATCAAGACGGACTTGTGAAAATGAAGTGCCAAATATGATTTCGGACTCATTTACAGACTTTATGTCATCAGTTAACAAGTAGAACAGACTAGGACGTAGAGGAGGATGGGCCTAAGTGTGAACGCCAGCGCATGATATGGGAGCGCTGTAGAAATTTTCAGACGTGGATAAATTTAGGCAGAATACTGATGGCATAAGATCGGTCTGACTATTGAATAAGGTAACTATCGAACAAGGTTTATTTTAGGGAAGTGATGAACATTGCGAACTAATGTATATATGGTTCTCGGGGGAGACGTCGGATGTCATAGTGAAAACTCCACAATATTTCATCAGCGCAACTGGCCGACATCTTCAGGTGCGACGAACACACTGCTAAGGCAAGACTAGAGCTCCCTATTTATGCCAGTCTTAGGCAGGAAGTGCGCATGCGTGGAGGCGCCAAATTCGATGGCCAATAGCGACCATATCAACCGATAGCTGGAAGGACAGCAACGCCACCTGCAAGACGAAGGTTAGCAGTGTGTTCTTCGCACCTGAAAATGTCGGCCAGTTGCGGTGATGAAATATTGTGGAGTTTTCACTATGACATCCGACGTCTCGCCCGAGAACCATATATACAACATGTCCGTCGGGAAAGTCTCAAGCAACACATTGCGAAATAATGTTGCGGAGTGAGTGGTAATACTGAATCGTAACAATAGGAAAGAGGCAGCTCTGGTAATTAATTTAATCATTTACCAATTAATCAACATCAGGAAAGAAATCGACGTACTGAAGCGGAGTTCTCTGTCATCTTGAAGGCAATACGTGTGTACGCATGAGTAGCCGAAGTAGAAAATACAGCCGAACACTGTTTTAACATCAAGACTCGTCAATTTAAATGATCCAGATTAAACTTTGCATGTCGCAGACTGTTTCACTAGTGATATTACATCATACAAAGAGATATAAAAATCCGCCGTGCAAATAAACATTTAAAAGTTAACACTTAATATTTCCAAAACAGTAAAAACACAAGAGCAGATTTATTGTACTTGGCTTTCAGTGCTGGTATTTTAACAGAAAACTAAGGCGCTGCACTCAAGAACTGTACGGCTGGTCCCGGCGGAGGTTCGAGTCCTCCCTCGGGCATGGGTGTGTGTGTTTGTCCTTAGGATAATTTAGATTAAGTAGTGTGTAAGCTTAGGGACTGATGACCTTAATAGTTAAGTCACGTAAGATTTCACACACATTTTAACAGGAACAATATAAACACTGACAACGAAAAGGGTAGTACAAAATGGCAGAAACACGTCCTGAATGAAACCGTAAAAAATGAGTACGTCAATAAAGTCTAAATTTAAAAAAAGAGTAGCATATCCATGCGGACATGATCCTGTTGTGAATTTGGAGACCACTCGTTCGGCTCGTGCGGAGCGTCACCACTGTGTATGGAAGCGGTCACTACGAATGCAACCTCCACTCGTCAACAGCCCCTGACGTTTAGACATTGTATAACGTAAAGTAGGATCTACAGAGCTCGAAACAAATCGTTTAATTCTGTCAAATTATGCAATTTCTTTTTTCAGTCTACATGCCGGCCGGAGTGGCAGAGCGGTTTTAGGCGCTACAGTCTGGAACCGCGCGACCACTACGGTCGCAGGTTCGAATCCTGCATCGGGCATGGATGTGTGTTTGTCCTTAGGTTAGTTAGGTTTAAGTAGTTCTAAGTTCTAGGGGACTCATGACCTCAGATGTTAAGTCCCATAGTGCTCAGAGCCATTTGAACCATTTGTCAGTCCACATGTTTGCAATACAGTCAGGTCAACTGTCCTTCACCTGCTGAAGCAAGATATAGGGAAACGGGAAATCTTTAACTCGTACGGTGCGTAGTTAGCGTATGGGGGACAGAACGTGATAAAACACTGAATGAACAGCCGTATTTCCCGTAACGTGGCCCGCAAAGCTGGCCGTAATGGATGATGTGTTTACACGGTCCCGGCACCGGCAACACAAGACTTAAAAGCGCGCCACCTGGCGGCGATCCAGGCAGGCCCTGCCGGCCGGGCTTAACAGCATTAGCCGGCCGTCCGCGGACACGCCGCAATTTGTACGGAATTTGCCAGCAGGCGCCCAAGGCAGTGCCCCTGACCTTTACTGCGAAACTGGGGCTGCAACTGCCGCTCAGGCGAGCTCACTGGAAATACAGCCCGAGGCCGTTCCGAGCGGCAATTCGGATAGAGCATTCCCGGACTGCACCGCGGAATCACTGCAAGCAGTAATGCAACTGTCGTTCCCAGTCGACAGACGACCTGAAGGTAGGTAGCTAAGCCACTGGCATTGTCGATTTCTGTATTTTACATGCCATGTTAAATTCCTTTCCAAGCGCGGAGGAGTACTTTACGTTGGCGAAGTCTCGCCAACAACGCGTCATGTCTGGGATTGCGATGTCGTCTTGGAGCTAAGATTCCTATTACGGCGTTGGCCTAAAATAAGCTGGCACCTCATATGAGCCACACCATCAAATTTCGAGGAAGAAATAAACAAAAAATAATTTGCGCGAAAACAAGCCATATGCCAGACTGAGGAGAAAAATTACTAAAAATTTATGTGCACTTACATGTAAGACGTAGATACGTACCGTAATCATTTGTTCTAACGTTTTATACAACACATTGGCAACATCATTTCTCTTGTTTATTCTTATCACTACCAGTACCCATATTCACTTTGTAAGATGGCAAGAACTATGCCCCTTACATGAAGTCATTAAAGACCACCCAACTTACGTTGAGCGAACAGTAGGGCTGAACAAAAATGACTGACAAGGCACAATGCATCTTGTAGAGGGTATAATATGGACGTATTGGAATAATTAATGTTGGGTAATGGTTTTAAAGTAATTCACACGACATGAAAACTTTGTGGAAACGCGTCGATTTACTGGAGGCTAGTTTATCCCAGGGAAGCATTCGAGTTGACCGTGGCCAGCCGGGGAGCGCCGATGGGAAGCGACAATAGGCAGCTTGGGCGGCTCAAGCTCTGAGAAGCGGTAACGGGGCGCGGCCTCCAGCTGCCTTAAGATATGTGACAGTGAGTGGGTGGTTGAAACCATGCTGGTGTACTGGGAAGCAGATGGAGAATTTGTACGCCTGTTGATAAATGTCCATCGTCCCGTTTTCAGTGAAACATGCGAGTAAGCCGCACAAAGCTACGGTGGAGCGGTCAACAGATGCCAAAATATGCGTGTTCGTGACTATAGCAACTTCATGCTGAATTCACGGTCCGCAGAGTCTGAAGTAAATCAGGTGAAGAGCGACAGAATGAAATACACCAGCCTCCGATGGGAACATAGAACCAAGGAATTTGAAGTACTGTCCTGGGAGTCAGAATTCCGGAAAAATTGGTGTTTTGTGCAGGCGCTAACCTTGATGGGTGGCCTGGCAGGAGCTAAATAGCAGAAGTTGAGAGGAAGGGAAATTTTGTGGGAATTTGTCAACTTCCCAGAGCAGGCATTGGTCGGCATTGGGAAGTGATGCATAATTAACGTGACTTGCGCTGCAATTGGCGTAAGTGATTTTGCTGGAGGGGAAACCGAGGCAAAGAGCGGACTGGGAGAAGTCCCTGTAGTGGTCTTCCATTCCCAGCTTGCCTAGAGTGCGGACGTGGCGTTCTTTACTCAGCTTGCCTGAGAAAGAGTGAGTATCTCTGCAGTTTAGGACTTAGCAAATGGAACGATTGAGCTTGGAGATAGGAAGTTTTGGTTCAGCTATGTACTGAACAAGATAGCTAGGAGTGAAAAGACGAGCGCAGCCTTGCAGCACCATGAGGTCAGCCGACGTCTGCACTACGACGCCGTTCCACCATGCTGTATTCGGTGATATTGCGCCCGCTCCAGCCACGGATTAATTTGTTGGATCACGTTGACAAAGTTTCCACGAGGGTTTCATGGGCTGTGTATTGTAGAATTCTTCTCACACTTTGCATTACGCCTGGGTCAGTGGATAGGAATTACTTTTGAGTTATCCCTCTTTACTCCACGCAAACTCAATTTATTTCCACTGCCTGGTAGGGGAGACATGTAAGGTGATGATTGAAGGTCGGGAGTTAAAATACATTTGTGCTAATCGACTGCATCTGTTTTCAATCAAGTAGTTGAAATCCCAAGTCATTTTCTTAATTAATTTTATGTTCAACATATGCATCTGGTGTTCAATAGCTGAATATAACATCAATGTGCACCCCTTTTTAATTAAAAGTGATCAATTCTGAATCAATTTATGTCAACACTGCCACCGCAGTTACTTTCTTTCCATTATCCGATATTGCGGCAGTTTTGCACTCTCTGTTGATCTGTTAGTCAATTACCTGGGGTGAAAACACCCCAAAACCAGATAAGAGACGGGTGGGGTGCTACAACTTCATTACTCTGTCGCGTCCTGGCACGGATGTTGCTTTTCACCAATCTGAAGTCGGCGTTACTTGCGTGGCGCAGTTAGGGCGTTGGAGACATCGGGATGCTTGTGAAGTAAGTTTCACCCTACACAACCTTTATAACGGAGATGAGAGGCAGACAGAATCTCCCTCTCCTTCTTAGATCGTGCTCTTTGGCCGCTTCTGGTGGAACGGACCTCTTGGTTACTTAGGCGGCGGTGCCCTCTGAGGAACGGATATTTAAGAAATAGCGTAGGCAGTACGGCGAAGAATCGCCTGGACAAAGAAGCACGAGTGCGGTGTGGGCACTTCAGCTGCCCGCGGCTTGTTGATATCGGCAGTGGACCTATGGCCGTGACGGAAGGGCAGTGAGTGTTGTCAACCGCCCGACCTGCTCTGTGGTCTCCATTCGCTAACACGGTGTTGGGCAGAGCTTCGTGAGGAAGTCGATACTGGAGCGACTGCACTGCAGACTAACGGACTGCAACGGTGAGCAGTTTCTTGGTTCAACTCCAGCTTCACCATTCTGCTTGTGTGGGTATGAAGTTCTGTAGTCGTTGTCTGTTTACTGGTAACTGCTACGCGCCCGTTCTGTCTCATTCCGTCCACGTTCTGTACTGGCGATAAGCATCGATATTTTATGGATTATCATTATTATTATTATTGTTACTGGTAGAATACCTGCAAGGATAGTCATTCTCGCTAGCAGTCAGTTGCAATCATGAAGGAGCGATTCGCTTCTCTGAGTTACTGAGTTATTTGTTGAAGAAATTATACGATTTCCTTTTTTTTTTTTTTTGCTTGTCCTGTACTATGCTAGTTATTATAAGATTCAGCTGATATTGTAATTGTGTTGTATTATGGTTAATGGAAACTACCGAGTCGTTGCTAGCAAATTAGCCTAATGTATTGAGCTCAACAAATACGGCTTATACAGGGTGGCGCAGGGGAACAGGAAATTTTGAACGTTTCAGTTGGCAGCACTGTAGCGCCGGCAGATGTTCGAAACTTCGCACAATTGATGTGAACGCATTGCCATTTAGTAATCATGGAGAATTGGACTGATGCGGAACGTGCAGTAGCTGTGAGAGCGTTTTACAAAAATGGTGATAGTGCGACTGCCGCGCAGAGAACATTTCGACAGCATTACCAGCTTGGACGTCATGGGCGTGTCCCATCTGCGCATGCGATTACAACGTGGGTGCGTAATTTTGAAGAAACAGTGTAATGTTGTGACTTTAATTTGGTATGCTGAGATCGGTGCTAATTGACAATGAAAGTGGGTTAAAAGCCGTGATCTGTCTGGGGACGTTAACCGTGGATTACTGGGCAACTGTTTCATCAGATATTTAGTCTAGGTTTACCAAGCAGACTAACATTAATGATAATCTTTTAATAGTCGTACAAAACCGGTAATATATATTTATATAAAAAGGAGAATTTAAATAAAAAGAAAGAAATCAGTTTATATTTGGAAATTTATTTTAAGATTGTTCATTGAAATTTCAGCATATTATACGTGAGTTATAACTGAGCTGGTGCCTTATTTACGATTGAAAAAATGTGAGATTGTAATCTTACGGAACACATAAAATATGGAGCCAAGATTGGGAGACTGCATACAACACTGCATTCATAAAATAACACACGAAGAACATTGAAACATAAGCAAGAAGAAATTAACCACAACCAACAGATTCAGTTTTTACCCAAAGAAATTACGTTCATACCACAATCCTGTCCGTCATGTAATTACCACACACTGGTATACTAAATTCATATTAACTCTTTGTGAAGTCTTCGCAAAAAGAATAGCTGAGGGCTACTTTGATGATTACACCACATGCTTCACGTGGTCAACTTGGTTTACACAAAGCGTACAACTCCACAATAATTTTGATAATTAAAATAAATTAGATCGAAAAGCAATTGACAAAAGAAAAACCTTGAACTGGTTACTAACGTCTTACTATTAACCTGATGGGTCAAACGGTTATATAAGCACGTGGTAGTGGTCTCGCAAAGTACACCCCACATGGGTTGAACATAAAGAAAAGTTGCTATATTGAAATTATAGTCAAGACGAGATGTTATAATCACACAAGCATTCGCATTTAAGATTGATCTTAGTTAGAGTTGCTGATCAACACGTAGTTCCACTTTGCTCACAAAGTAGTAACAAAGCAACTACCGGAAAATAATCTGAACTTCACACGAGAATTATACAGCGCTGCAATTTAAGATAACATCGGATATTTTAGACCTAAACCCGAAATAAAGGTGATTAAATTTTCAGTTAGGCTGAACTTAGGAAATCCATTGTCCTACGGACTTAACAGACACGCGCTTAGCCGGAGATCTTACCACTTCAGACGCTCGCCACGGCCACACTGCAACTGCCCTACTGCCGAGCGTGCTTCCTGAGGGTGGCTCACAAAGACCAACGGAAGTGGCCAGAGGGGCAGCTTCCTATACCAACATGACAACGAACGGACAGGACCATACTAAGGATAGAAACCTCTTTGCTTTTAGGAAGCGTAGCTACCTGTTCCGACGTTGGTCCTACTGTTCTCTAGCAGACAGCCTTGTCTGCTACCCTCAAGCATGCAACTAGAAATACATATGCTCATTCATCCTCTCACACAAAAGGGAAGGGGGATGACAGTATCTTATCATATACAGTATATAAAAGAAAGCGGATGTAGGTTCCGTATGAGACTGTGTGACATGAATTACATATAAGAATTACATATAAACTGTGCTTTAAAGTGTAGTAGTGTGACAGATCGTTCTTGTTTATGTGTAAAAGTAACACGTTCCACTGTTCAGTCTCCTCCCAGATAGTCAGAAACGCCACAGTACATTTAGAAGAGGAATTTATTCCATAAATGGCAACAGATTTAAGAAATTAAACATGAAAGGAATCCAACAGAGACCTTTCAACAGGATGTGCCTTGAAAAAGAAACCTCCAGGTGGAATTCCAACGGTACGTACCCAGAGAACATTGCACCTGCTAGAGCTGCAATCGAGAGAAGTCCTCGCCGCTCCGTTCGACAGCATGCATCTTCGCTAGGGATTAAGCGACGAAGCTTACAAAGAATACTGCACGAATTAGACTTCCATCCTTATAAGTTGCAGATTGTGCAACACTTACATGAACGAGACCCAACGTCACGTATGGAGTTTAATAGCCAGATATTGGCTAAAATCAACGAGGACGCGAATTTCCTTGGTAACTTATGGATATCAGACGAAGCCCATTTCCACCTGAACGGATTCGTGAACAAACAGAATTTTCGTTACTGGGCACAGGACAATCCTTGTGAGTTTCACCTGCGACCAAGGTCACAATATGGTGTGCTGTATCATATCATGGTGTTATCGGCCCTTATTTTTTTGAACGTGAGGATGGTAGTGCAGTGACAGTAACATCCACTCGATATGTTGAAATACTTCAAACATTCTTTACACCGAGACTGTAGGAGCTTAATCTTAACGTCGAAAACATGTGGTTTCAGCAGGACGGAGCCACGTCAGACACTGCTCGACAATCGATGGCAGCAGTTCGTCAATTGTTTGGAAGACGCATTATTTCACGTAACGGTGACATTGCATGGCCTGCGAGGTCCCCTGATCTTAGTGTGTGCGACTTCTTCCTGTGGGGATATCTTAAAGGCAAGGTGTACCGTACACGTCCTGCAACAATCCATGAACTGAAGGAGAACATTGAAAACGAAATCACTGCCATTCCCCAAGATTTGCTACACCGCGCATTCCAGAGTTTTCATAACAGGCTGTTAGAGTGTGAACGTCGAATGGGAGCACATCTTTCCGATGTCATCTTTAAAAAGTAAAGAGACACTTTTGGACATTTTGATTGTAAAGACATACTGAATAATGGCATACTGAATACATTCACTTTCATTAATAAATTACTAGTTTTATGAACTTATTCATGAAAATGACGTTATTTCGAAATTTGCCGTGTGCCTGCGCGGCCCTGTATCAGCACGTAATTGGTTCATGCGCAGAAGGTATCGTAAAACCATTGCGTGATTGTTAGTGGGTCTTAGCACTGGTGTCCAACACGAGCATATTCAATAAGCTTACTTTAGCGTAGTAATAATATTTGTGGCACATTAATTAAACTATCAGTCACTTGAACTGTGCCGGCCAGAATGGCCGAGCGGTTCTAGGCGCTCCAGTCTGGAACCCCGCGACCGCTACGGTCGCAGGTTCGAATCCTGCCTCGGGCATGGATGTGTGTGATGCCCTTAGGTTAGTTAGGTTTAAATAGTTCTAAGTTCTAGGGGCCTGATGTCCTCAGAAGTTAAGTCCCATAGTGCTCAGAGCCATTTTTGAACTGTTTACCGTATTAGAATTTCTGGTCAGGTCATAGATTTCAAGTCCCATTTATCAAATATTTTCAAAGCTTTGTAAAGTCTCGCCTTGCCCAACTGCTCACTTATACTGTGTTGTGCGTCGGTAAAGCTGCCTTAGAACAGACGTAACATGCTTCTTTAATAGTAAGACTGCATTTTCAATAACTTGGAGAATGATATATTTAATGTCATGTATGGTTATGTACCAACTTGGCGGTGCGTCGTGATTAGAAATCGTTCTGTCCAAAAGATCGTTAACCGAAAGACAGGAGATTTTTAAACGGTTGTTGGAATAATATTTGCAGCCATTGCTGTTTTCGGTCAGACCAAAACTGTTGCCTTCTTTCATTGAAAATTTGTAAATGAGTATTAATTTCAGTTACTAGAATACTGTTTTAAGACCAGTTTTTTTATTGCCTGTCTTATTCTCTAGTCTTAGGTTGTTTTGGTAGGTTGTTTCTGCGTTAACTGTCTTGGTAAAGGTCTTCAATACTGTTTCATTTGGTATGTGCAAAGGGACATCATTCAAAATATAAAGGGTGTTGCTTACTAAGAAATTTTCGTGTCTGTCTGCCGTTAGTAAACATTTGTAGTATTTCGACCACAGACTCTTTTTGTAAGAATACATGCAACACACGTTTAAGCTACTCTGGCACAAACCTCATACATACACATATTAGTCATTCAGTGTAATTTTAAAATAAATGTATTTAATTGTGAATATTTATTAGTCGAGTTTATTGCAGGTGTAATGGTCTTACGTTTTTATGTGAGCGAGAATTACTTTTGTTAAAGTCTCTGTTGGTCCATCATGGACACGGGACATCGGCTGGTTAAGTAACTGTCAATGTCAATGAAATTTACCAACAGCCGTGTGTCTTAAGATGTTATTTTATTTTCATGGCTAGCAGTTTCATCAATTAAATCGTTACACTAGTGCTTTATTGGAAGCATGTCATCCAGAGATTTTTGACACTATACGACATTTTCGTTTATTTGGAGAGATGCACATGGGGCCTGAATATGACATAGTGGAACGCTGAAACGGATAGCCATCAAAATAAAATAAAATAACATCTTGAGACACACAGCTGTTGGTGAATTTCGTTGACATTGGCAGTTACTTTTATTAAAAACTTTTTTTCAGTATATTTTCTGATGGTGTCCGTATTGTACACCGGGACTAAAAATTGTTAAATAAACGTTATTTCATGAGATTTTCTGTAGTTTTCACTGAGTTCAGCTGAAATCCTCTTCCCACCCGCTCCCCGCCGTTTAACTTTTGGATAGATTGGGCCTTAACCCTACAATCTGTGCCAATTTTGATAACGCAGAAATGTCAGCATTGAGATTCTCGGCAAATGTCGTTAAGTTGATTGCTGACTTTAACTGGATGTCATCTTCACATACATATATTTTCAGTGATACACTGACATGAGGTGGGTACTGGACGCACAGTACGGACCCGAAAATAATCCGCACTTTTTGTCCAAATTTCACCTTCGAAAAGTTAGGGTGCGGCTTATATCCACTGCTTTGTCCTTTTTTGAAACAATTCCTGTACAAAAATTAAGTTTATTTGCAACAATACAGCTAGGGTCTGTAGCTGAAACTGCGACAACGCATTTTATTGTGCAAGAACGCAAACTTTTACCGCTGTTTTATGGGCGTTAACGTTTTGTAGGTCTACCAATATTGTTTCGTTAGGTTATAATTCAGTTTCAGCTGGCTTCTGCTAAGAAAGCTTGATTTATGACGACATGAACGACCATTTAGAGCGAAAAGCATCATCAAGGCAAGGAATTCGGTGTGGTCACAATGCAAGCCTCAAATTTATATTTTTCTCTATGCAAAAACGAAAGCAACAGAGAGGCCGGAAGAAAATATGAATTGCGACGTTGTGTTGCTTCCGAAGAAAAATGAAGAAGGCATTTTCGGTGAGAAAATCCTTCAGGAGACCAAAATGTGGCAGATATCCAAGACCTGAAACTAAGGTTTATGCCTGTGGACAAGATAAGAGGAAATATGGGATTCCTGTCTCACGAGAAAGGCTTGGAAACCGCGGAAGTCTTAAACGTGCGACAACGAGAATTTCGTACGAGTATTGGTTGGTTTGGTCGGTTTATGCAGTGAAATGGCCCTGTTCTCCGACGAAGCAATACTCTTAACACAGAAAATGCTAGCAGATTTCGACTAGAAAGTTATTCCCTTATGTGATTCTGAAGAGAAAAAGCCCAAAGAAAACTTTATTATGGGCTTGGTGATTCGCTGCCAAGAAAAGTGCTGGATGATAAAGCAGCTGATGGGTGATTGGTTGTCTACTGTTTGGACTCGCAGACCTGCTTGCTAAGAGAGCCGTACCAGTTTTGGATGCTTCTAAGGGACGTCTGACTGCTGAAGTAAATGATAAACTTGCTGCACCCAAAGACAAATCCTGTCGTATAGCCTGGTGGAATGACTTCGAGACTACAGGTACCAGATGTGGCCACAAACAAACCGTTCAAGGACAACCTTCGAAAAATGTATGCAGACTGGCTCCTGGAAGAAGATCATGTCTTTACGCCATCTGGTAAGATTAAGAAGCCACCAGCCACACTTTTGTGCAAGCGGACTCTTCTTGCTTCATGGTCCTCAATGTCACCAGAGTCCATCATCAACGGGTTCAACAAATGCTGCGTACTGAACACTCTGCACGGCAGTTAGGGTGACATACTGTGGGAAGAGAATGAAGAATATCATAGGAGTGAGAACTGCCCTGATCTCAGACAATTTTAAAATTTTTATTAACAGTCAGATCATAAAGAGAATAACAGGAAGTGTCTTGCTTCGCCAGAATACATGACAAACAGGAAAACTAACAGAATATTTGGAGAAGATAATGCCACTTTAAACTGGGAGGCCTTTCGGCATTTAGGCAACCACCCAGCGCAAAAACACTACAGCAGGCCCCAAAATACTGAGAGGACAAGGTCTGATACGACAGAGGAAGTATTACACTGATGTACATAATGTACGACAACATGCTTAATCTAACATTAAGGCAGTTATAAGCAGATGGAGTGTTTGGAGATTCGCGACTCACCTCCCTGACCGAGATCCTCTTTTCTTCCCCATTTACTCTGTTTTTTACACTTTTTTTTAAAGGATTGGTTAGTCTCCTTTTCCCATACGTACTTCTACATTCTAGTGGTTGCACCTTTTAAGTCGCAGGTGGTATTGCCTCTGCTGCTTCAGCATAGCGTTGGGTTCGTTCTCTTCCTGACTTCCCTCATTTTGTTTTTACCATTGACAACATGACTGCCCTTTTAAATTTTTCGCCTTTTCCCTTTTATTGTTCTGACTTTCCTGAGATGTCACACTAGCGGAATAGACCACATTTGAAACAAGGGACTGATAACCTTGCTGTTTGGTCCCTTAAACCCCAAACAACGAACCAACAAGTAGATGGAATTGTCCCAAAGAGAGAGTCCAACCGGGCAACACAGCACCACTGCTCGTGATGGAAAACATCTTAGTGGATTAAACCAGACAATACTGAAGTCACACGGGAAGGCTATGTGCAACTAGATCATTTATGACGGATACAAAAAGGGTCGTTTCAGCAGAGAGGAGGTTCGCTAATCAGTTGCAGTATGGAGCAGTCAGCATACGGAGCGGCGACGGCGCCGTAGCAGAGATGAAGACTTTGTTTCTTCAGCCACGAGTAGCCTGTTGAAAGACGGGAGGCACATAACGGGGAAATAAGTAGTTATTGTACATTTCTTGGAATAGTATTGAACAGAGAAAGCCTCTTTCTGTCTCGATGAGTAATACTTCAGGACTTCAGTAAATGACAGGACCAAGTTATAAAAATGGTTCAAATGGCTCTGAGCACTATGGGACTTAACATCTGAGGTCACCAGTCCCCTAGAACTTAGAACTACTTAAACCTAACTAACCTAAGGACATCACACACATCCATGCCCTAGGCAGTATTCGAACCTGCGAACGTAGCGGTCACGCGGTTCCAGACTGTAGCGCCTAGAACCGCTTGGCGATCCCGGCCGGCACAATCTGAACAGCTACCACTACTAAGGGGTCTTTTACAGCCCGAGGCTGCCCCTCCTGCAGGCCGTTCCATGTGCCATATTTCAGCAGGACAACGCCCGGCCGCCCGAGAAATGTCCAAGCCTTCTTCGAAGAACGACGGATGCCGCTTTTTGCCCATTCGCCGGACATGTCACCCATCGACCATATCTGGGATACTGTCGACGGCAGCTTGTTCGTTAAGATCCTCTTACAGCCACAGTTGACGCTTTATGGACGCGCCTACAAAGCGCGTGGCGGGTTATTCCACACCAACATATTGAGGCACTCTTTGATTCCCTACCACGACTTCTGGTGGCTCTGACTGCAGCATAAGGTGGCACTAATCCGTACTGAATTTCCACAGTCACTGTGCATGTACAGGTCTGTAATGGTAACAATTTGTGTAGTGCCATGTCCCTAATTGGTGGAACGTATTTCATTCTGATAACATCTCTCGGTATTACTGTCCTTCACACGGAACGTACACAGTATGTAACTGTAAAGATGACATTCACTGTCGGCAGCATCCTGACAAACCTGTTCACCCGATTCTGTTCCAAATATGCTGCGCGTAACACAATCAATCGCATTCACTTCTCACGGGTCATCGTCTACGTAATGCTTTCTTTCCTACTTTTATGAAGGTTATGCACAAGCAAAATGTAACATAGTGAAAGAACAGGTTGTTCTAGTAAGCAACATTACGAACATATACGAGAAAACGGAAGCTTCCTGTTTGAAAGAGGAATTGTTTTCGGCCGTGCCGTGTACTAGTTGCGCTTTCGCAGCTGTGGGGAACTGCTGAAGTTTCACGTGTAACGCTACGGCCTGCGATCGTTTCGACCAGACGCGTCCATCATCGGCAGACTGCCCGCAAACACGCACGTCTGTCGAAGCGGTCGAAATCGGTTTGCGCTCCTCGGGACAATTTACAAGGCCGGTAGCATGCGTCTTCTCTGTTCCGCCCCAGGTTATTCTGACACCAAATTTGCTGCTTTCGATTCACTGTTTCGAATACTGATTGATGTTGCAGCTTTTGACTCTTTTAGTTTTCTAAAGATAAGAATGATAAATTTAGAACTACACACAATACTTGTATCCTACTGACTACTATTGCGGTCACTCTTTGAAGAAGGGCAGAGAGTACAGAGCTGACATTTTCTGTTGACCACAGAACAAAAGAAATATTTCGCTCTTATTCCTCTTCTGTATTACACCAGTAAACCCTTGATTCCTTAAAGAATCGAACTCCCATGTGTAAATCTGGTTCAAACTTCTGATTACTTTACAAATGAGTTAACGTGTTAGTATCTGACATTAAGCGTATAAGCGAGAAGGTGTGAAATTATGTTTCAAGTTCGTTGGAAGTCGCTAAGTGCACTAATTATCAAACAATTGATGAGTACAGTCTGAGCAATTTGAGCTCCGTTTTAAACAAAAGTTTTTCACGCATCTCAACGTTTGTGACGATTTATCACCAGAACTATGTGTCGTACAATCATATAATTTTCCACGTGCGTGTAATGGATATGTGGATAATGTCTGCAAATTGTGTTGGGAATAGAGTTAGAAGTAAGGAAGTAATAAATTAAAAATTCATAGCTGATGCCGCAGCTTTCCTGAATGAACAACGAATATATAGTAAGCGATTAACTTTTGTCCTTTCTTCACTTTATGGTGGGGAAGGGCGATCTCAGCGAGAAAAAGTTTCGTAACGCTTTAAAACTACGTGTGAACCTTTATTTCAAGTCGATAATCGCCCTCATTCTGAAATACTGAAAAAAAAATAATAATCTGCGTAAATGCACTGCCACAAGACGTACACAGAGTTCCTAACTGTAACACTTGTCTTACTGTGTTAAACCTTTAACATAAGTTATACGGTGGTCTAGTGGTTCTAGGCCCTCAGTCCGGAACCGCGCGACTGCTACGGTCGCAGGTTCGAATCCTGCCTCGGGCATGGATGTGTGTGATGTCCTTAGGTTAGTTAGGTTTAAGTAGTTCTAAGTTCTAGGGGACTAATGACCACAGATGTTAAGTCCCATAGTGCTCAGAGCCATTTGAACCATAAGATTATACTTCTTAAAGAGTAGATTATGACAGTATTTTAAATTTTTAAATTCTTTCAATAAATACCAGAAATACGAGGTGCGACAATAAAGTAATGAGACTGATGTAAAAAAATATGTTGCTTTCCATTTTAGTCACGTTTAGTGTTGTCTCCTTCAAAGTAGTTCCCTTCTGATTGCATACACCTTTTCCAGCGCTTCTGCCATTTATGGTAACATTTCTGGAACTCATCTTCTGTTATATCCTCCAAGGTCCTAGTCACAGCTTTTTGGACATCTTGTGTTGTTTGAAAATGGTGTCTCTTGACCGCCGTTTTGACACTTGGAAATAGAAAAAAGTCGCACGGAGCGACATCTGATGAATAAGGTGGCTGTGGTAGAACTGAAATTTGTTTTGTGGTTAAAAATTGCTGTACTGACAGAGTAGTATGGGATGGTGCATTATCGTGATGTAGAATCCAATTATCAAGGATGTTGGCACGGACACAAAGAACTCTTTTACGAATTCTTTCTAAAATTTCTTTGTAGTGATATTGGTTAAATGTTTGTCCAGGAGGCACCCACTCTTTATGAACAATTCCCTTGAAATCAAAGAAACACACAAGCATGCATTTCACTTTTGACTTTGACACGCGAGCTTTTTTTGGTCTGGGTGATCCCTTTGAGCATCATTGCGAACTTTGGCGTTTTGTCTCTGGATCGTACTGAAAAAACCAACTTTCGTCACCAGTGATAACACTGCTCAACAATTCTGGATTGATTTCCGTTTGCTCTAACAGATCGGCTGCCACATTTTTCTGTATTTCTTGCTGTTATGGTGTGAGATTTTTGGGGACCATTTTCGCACAAATCTTTGTCATACCAAGATCTTCAGTTAGTATTACACGAACCTTTCTTGATTGATGTCCAGTTCTTCTGCAATTATTTTCACGGACAATTTCGATCAGATCGTACGAGTTCACACACCCTGGCTAAGTTGACATCCGTCCTTGATGTTGATGGTCGTCCACTGCGGTCTTCATCTTCAACATTCGTTCTGCCTTCACTAAACATTTTATGCCAACGAAAAACTTGAGCTCTTGACATAACCTCCTCTCCAAAAGTCTTTGAAGCTTACCGTAAGTTGTCGTCGCGTTTTCACCCAATTTGACGCAAAAGGAAATGGCATACCGTTGCGCAATGTTATGCAGCTCAATTTCCGTGACGAGAGACACAAACAAATATTAACTTATTACAGCACAATTCACGACTGAGCAATTGCATCGATGTGCTGCTTGGACTAGACCAAGGTCAAAGGCGCCTACGCAAGCTTGCAGGGTTGCCACATCTTGCAAAGAAAATCAGTCTCATTACTTTATTGTCGCACCTCAAATTAAAAATAAAATTTTTGTCGCTCCTGGAAGGAGTTAGGCAACCGGAACTGAGACTTTGAACTATGAACCAGGATAACCGTTTGATAATGTACGACACGGGGATCGGACATAAATACGGACACCGGCAGAAATGAATGCTTCAATATAAATAACGGCCGCGGTGGCCGAGCGGTTCTAGGCGTTTCAGTCCGGAACCACGCGACTGCTACGGTCGCAGGTTCGAATCCTGCCTTGGGCATGAATGGTTCAAATGGCTCTGAGCACTATGGGACTCAACTTCTAAGGTCATCAGTCCCCTAGAACATAGAACTACTTAAACCTGACTAACCTAAGGACATCACACACATCCATGCCCGAGGCAGGATTCGAACCTGCGATCGTAGCGGTCTCGCGGTTCCAGACTGTAGCGCCTAGAACCGCACGGCCACTCGGCAGGCGGGCATGGATGTGTGTGATGTCCTTAGGTTAGTTAGGTTGAAGTAGTTCTAGAGACTGATGACCTCAAATGTTAAGTCCCATAGTGCCCAGAGCCATTTGAACCATTTGAATACAAATGCGGATCCTAGCCAGGTTGAGCTGTTGTATATGACAGTGATCGGCACCTGTGCAATGTCGTCAATACGTTGGAAGCGTCAATCGTCGTCATAACGGTGTTATGTGCAGTTGTGAGTGCATTATGAACTTGAAGGTGGGAAAATTGTTAGTGTTCGTCAGGAAGCTACTTCCATAAACGACGTAGCCGCAGTGTTTGTTGTATCAAGAGACACCGTATCGAAGATTTATACCGCATACAGGGAAAGCGGAGACACATAATTCGCTGTCATACCGCGGACGAAAAGTGTGGCTTGAGAGATCATTACGGACGGTTACTGAAGTGGACTGTGACAAAAATAGGAAGACGACAGCTGCAGAAGTCACTGCAGAACAGAATGTCAGACTCGCGAACCATGTTAGCACCAAAACAACCTGAGGAGAGCTCTACAAACAGGGACCTGCAGGACGATCTGCAATTCCAAAATCACTCATCAGTGACGCAAACACCTGTAACCAGAAAACACGACGTCTGGGCTAGGGAACAATGCAAAAATTTCATTTGGTCAGATGAGTCTTGTTTCACACTGTCTTTAACTTCTGGCCGAGTTTACGTCCCAAGAGTGAACATGGCGGGGATTCGTCGATGATTTGGGCAGCTATATTATGGTATTCTATAAGCACCACGGTTACTCCGTAATGTTGCATCATTGTCAAAGATTATCAGACCATTTTGGCTTATCAGCTCCATCACATGATACAATTTTTATTCCCCAATGGTGATGCTGTGTGCCAAGACGACAGGTCCTGTTCACACACGTACCACCGTCCAAGATTCGTTTTATGAAGACGAGGATGAATTAACGCATCTCCCATGGCCACCACGGTCACCATATTGCAATATTATTGAGCCTTTATGGAAGGGAGACGAAAATTTAAAAGTCATGGGTGACTGGAATTCGACAGTAGGAAAAGGAAGAGAAGGAAACGTAGTAGGTGAATATGGATTGGGAGTAAGAAATGAAAGAGGAAGCCGCCTGGTAGAATTTTGCACAGAGCATAACTTAATCGCAGCTAACACTTGGTTCAAGAATCACAAAAAAAGGTTGTATACATGGAAGAAGCCTGGAGATACTGGAAGGTGTCAGATAGATTATATAATGGCAAGACACAGATTTAGGAAGCAGGATTTAAATTGCAAGACATTTCCAGGAGCAGATGTGGACTCTGACTACAATCTGTTGGTTATGAACTGTAGATTAAAACTGAAGAAACTGCAAAAAGGTGGGAATTTAAGGAGATGGGACCTGGATAAACTGACTAAAGCAGAGGTTGTACAGTATTTCAGGGAGAGCATAAGGGAACGATTGACATGAATGGGGGAAAGACATACAGTAGAAGAAGAATGGATAGCTTTGAGGGATGAAGTAGTGAAGGCAGCAGAGGATCAAGTAGGTAAAAAGACGAGGGCTCGTAGAAATCCTTAGGTAACAGAAGAAATATTGAATTTAATTGATGAAAGGAGAAAATACAAAAAAGCGTTTCTGAAGAAGAGAAATTTGTTAACATCGAGTACAGTTTTAAGTGGTAGGAAGTCGTTTCTGAAAGTATTTGTGTGGAGTGCAGCCATGTATGGAAGTGAAACATGGACGATAAATAGTTTGTACAAGAAGAGAATAGAAGCTTTCGAAATGTGGTGCTACAGAGGAATGCTGAAGATTAGATGGATAGATCACATAACTAATGAGGAGGTATTGACTAGAATGGCAGAGAAGAGAAATTTGTGGCACAACTTGACTAGAAGAAGGGATCAGTTGGTAGGACATGTTCTGAGCCATCAAGGGATCACCAGTTTAGTATTGGAGGGCAGGGTGGAGGTAAAATTCGTAGAGGGAGACAAAGAAATGAATGCACTAAGCAGATTCAGGAGGATGTAGGTTGCAGTAGGTACTGGGACATGAAGAAGCTTGCACAGGATAGAGTAGCATGGAGAACTGCATCAAACCAGTCTCTGGACTGAAGGCCACAACAACAACAACAACCTCCATCATCGTTACCTACACTGAAGTGGCATAAGTTATGGGATACGTCGTAATACACTCCTGGAAATGGAAAAAAGAACACATTGACACCGGTGTGTCAGACCCACCATACTTGCTCCGGACACTGCGAGAGGGCTGTACAAGCAATGATCACACCCACGGCACAACGGACACACCAGGAACCGCGGTGTTGGCCGTCGAATGGCGCTAGCTGCGCAGCATTTGTGCACCGCCGCCGTCAGTGTCAGCCAGTTTGCCGTGGCATACGGAGCTCCATCGCAGTCTTTAACACTGGTAGCATGCCGCGACAGCGTGGACGTGAACCGTATGTGCAGTTGACGGACTTTGAGCGAGGGCGTATAGTGGGCATGCGGGAGGCCGGGTGGACGTACCGCCGAATTGCTCAACACGTGGGGCGTGAGGTCTCCACAGTACATCGATGTTGTCGCCAGTGGTCGGCGGAAGGTGCACGTGCCCGTCGACCTGGGACCGGACCGCAGCGACGCACGGATGCACGCCAAGACCGTAGGATCCTACGCAGTGCCGTAGGGGACCGCACCGCCACTTCCCAGCAAATTAGGGACACTGTTGCTTCTGGGGTATCGGCGAGGACCATTCGCAACCGTCTCCATGAAGCTGGGCTACGGTCCCGCACACCGTTAGGCCGTCTTCCGCTCACGCCCCAACATCGTGCAGCCCGCCTCCGGTGGTGTCGCGACAGGCGTGAATGGAGGGACGAATGGAGACGTGTCGTCTTCAGCGATGAGAGTCGCTTCTGCCTTGGTGCCAATGATGGTCGTATGCGTGTTTGGCGCCGTGCAGGTGAGCGCCACAATCAGGACTGCATACGACCGAGGCACACAGGGCCAACACCCGGCATCATGGTGTGGGGAGCGATCTCCTACACTGGCCGTACACCACTGGTGATCGTCGAGGGGACACTGAATAGTGCACGGTACATCCAAACCGTCATCGAACCCATCGTTCTACCATTCCTAGACCGGCAAGGGAACTTGCTGTTCCAACAGGACAATGCACGTCCGCATGTATCCCGTGCCACCCAACGTGCTCTAGAAGGTGTAAGTCAACTACCCTGGCCAGCAAGATCTCCGGATCTGTCCCCCATTGAGCATGTTTGGGACTGGATGAAGCGTCGTCTCACGCGGTCTGCACGTCCAGCACGAACGCTGGTCCAACTGAGGCGCCAGGTGGAAATGGCATGGCAAGCCGTTCCACAGGACTACATCCAGCATCTCTACGATCGTCTCCATGGGAGAATAGCAGCCTGCATTGCTGCGAAAGGTGGATATACACTGTACTAGTGCCGACATTGTGCATGCTCTGTTGCCTGTGTCTATGTGCCTGTGGTTCTGTCAGTGTGATCATGTGATGTATCTGACCCCAGGAATGTGTCAATAAAGTTTCCCCTTCCTGGGACAATGAATTCACGGTGTTCTTATTTCAATTTCCAGGAGTGTATCTTGTCGGACCTCCTTTTGCCCGACGTGGCATGAATACAACAAGTCGTTGAAAGATCCCTGAAGTAATATTGAGCCATCTGCATCTATCACCTTCCATAATTGCGAAAATATTGCCAATGTACGATTTCGTGGACGAACTGACCTTTCGATTATGTCCCATAAATGTTCGATGGGATTTATGTTAGGTGATCTAGGTTGCCAAATCATTCCCTCGAACTGTCCAGAAAAACCAAGTGCCAACAGTTGTGGCCTGATGACATGGCGCATTATCATCCAAATAATGCCATCGTTGTTTGAGAACATGAAGTTCCTCAATGGATACAAATAGTCAAGGAATACAAACGTCTCAAAAATGAGATCGACAGGAAGTGGAAAATGGCTAAGCAGGAATGGCTAGAGGACAAATGTAAGGATGTAGAGGCTTATCTCACTAGGGGTAAGATAAATACTGCCTACAGGAAAATTAAGGGGACCTTTGGAGAAAAGAGAACCACTTGTATGAATATCAAGAGCTCAGATGGAAACCCAGTTCTAAGCAAAGAAGGGAAAGCAGAAAGGTGGAAGGAGTATATAGAGGGTCTATACAAGGGCGATGTACTTGAGGACAATATTATGGAAACGGAAGAGGATGTAGATGGAGATGAAATGGGAATACGATACTGCGTGAAGAGTTTGACAGAGCACTGAAAGACTTGAGTCGAACAAGGCCCCAGGAATAGACAACATTCCGTAGAAACTACTGACGGCCTTGGGAGAGCCAGTCCTGACAAAACTCTACCATCTGCTGAGCAAGATGTATGAGACAGGCGAAATACCCTCAGACTTCAAGAAGAATATAATAATTCCAATCCCAAAGAAAGCAGCTGTTGACAGATGTGAAAATTACCGAACTGTCAGTTTAATATGTCACAGCTGCAAAATACTAACGCGAATTATTTACAGGCGAATGGAAAAACTGGTAGAAGCCGACCTCGTGGAAGATCAGTTTGGATTCCGTAGAAATGTTGGAACACGTGAGGCAATACTGACCCTGTGACTTATCTTAGAAAATAGATTAAGGAAAGGCAAAGGCAAACCTACATTTTTAGCATTTGTAGACTTACAGAAAGCTTTTGACAATGCTGACTGGAATACTCTCTTTCAAATTCTAAAGGTGGCAGGGGTAAAATACAGGGAGCGAAAGGCTATTTACAATGTGTACAGAAACCAGATGGCAGTTATAAGAGTCGAGGGGCATGAAAGGGAAGCAGCGGTTGGAAGGGAGTAAGACAGGGTTGTAGCCTCTCCCCAATGTTATTCAATCTGTATACTGAGCAAGCAGTAAAGGAAACAAAAGAAAAATTCGGAGTATGTATTAAAGTCCATGGAGAAGAAATAAAAACGTTGAGGTTCGCCGATGACATTGTAATTCTGTCAGAGACAGCAAAGGAGTTGGAAGAGCAGTTGAACGGAATGGACAGTGTCTTGAAGGGAGGATATAAGATGAACATCAACAAAAGCAGAACGAGGATAATGGAATGTAGTCGAATTAAGTCGGGTGATGCTGATGGAATTAGATTAGGAAATGAGACAAAGTAGTAAAGGAGTTTTGCTATTTGGGGAGCAAAGTAACTGACGATAGTCGAAGTAGAGAGGATATGAAATGTAGACTGGCAATGGCAAGGAAACCGTTTCTGAAGAAGAGAAATTTGTTAACATCGAGTATAGATTTAAGTGTCAGGAAGTCGTTTCTGAAAGTATTTGTATGGAGTGCATCCATGTATGGAAGTGAAACATGGACGATAAATAGTTTGAACAAGAAGAGAATAGAAGCTTTCTAAATGTGGTGCTACAGAAGAATGCTGAAGATTAGATGGGTAGATCACATAACTAATGAGGAGGTATTGAATAGAATTGGGGAGAAAAGGAATTTGTGGCACAACTTGACAAGAAGAAGGGACCGGTTGGTAGGACATGTTCTGAGGCATCAAGGGATCACAAATTTAGCATTGGAGGGTAGCGTGGAGGGTAAAAATCGTAAAGGGAGACTAAGAGATGAATACCTAAGCAGATTCAGAAGGATGTAGGTTGCAGTAAGTAGTGGGAGATGAAGAAGCTTGCACAGTATAGAGTAGCATGGAGAGCTGCTTCAAACCAGTCTCAGGACTGAAGACAACAACAACAACGCTTCAGTTTGTCCGGAGGACTAAGTCGATTCCATGTAAACAAAGCCCACACCATTATGAAGCCGCAACCAGCTTGCACACCTTGTTGACAACTTGGGTCAATGGATTCGTGGAGTCTGTGCCACACTCTAACACCACCATCAACTCCTATCGACTGAAATCGGGATTCATCTAACCAGATGACGGTTTTACACTCGTCTAGACTCCAACCGATGTGGTCACGAGCCCAAGAGAGGCGCTGCAGGTGATCTAGTACTTTTGGCAATATCTCTCGTATCCTTCTATAGCACATTAACGCCAAAGTTCGCCACATTGTCCTAACGAATACGTTCGTCGTACATCCCATATTGATTTCTGCTGTTATTTCAAGCAGTGCTGCTTGTCTGTTAGCACTGATTCTACACAAACTCTGCGCAAACATAGATTAATAATGAGTTTCCAACTGATTAATGCAAATGCCCAAAGTAGATAGGAGTAACGCCGTCTACATTCTTTATATAATAAAAGATTACGCAACAGGCTTTTGATGTAGTGGAAAGGCCGTGTTATACCTGCTGTACTAGGGAGAAATGTCCACCATGTTGGAAATTGACAGTGGCAAGATGGTGGCTTATCGAGAGGTTTTTTTAATCATTACGTGACCTTGTTGCTAGCGTTATTCCAGACCATGACTAATGGAATCGATAGGTTCAGGGGCGCTATCTCAATGCCATCCAGGATATCAGCAATCCTACGTGACTAACGCCTGAGAGGACAGCCATAGTGTTCGCTCAGCCATGCAGATTCGTGCAGCCACATCATGTATCTGGAATCACGAAAGGGGGTCTTCAGCGAGACAAGTATGTACACGGGCAGTGCAATGATGTGTAGAACACCATAGATTATCTACATCTGCATCTACAGCTACCCTCCGCAAGCCATCTTACGGTGTGTGGCGAAGGGTTTTGCGTACCGCAGTCACTTCCCCCCTTTCGTGTCGCGTCCCCCTGACGTGATAGCAGAATGTTATGCTGACAGTGATGCGCCCAATGATAACAATGCTCACAGCAGTGGTATCACATCAAGTTATATGAGACCCGATTCTGTGTGCAGCATCACAGTGGATATCTTCATGTCCAAAAAGTCTCAGGAAAACTAACTTCGCATTCTTCGTCATCATACGGGGCCCAGCACCAAGCCTGATCTTCTCTGGTTTGGTAGCCGGTAAATTGGTCTGTAGACATGACAATTACTTTTAGATTGTGGTCTCCATGACATTTTATTTCAACAAGATAACGCCAAACCGCAAGTTGCTCTACTTCTACCTCTATACAGAAGGTGTATATCTGTTCCTGTGACCGTGAATGCCTTCAGATCCTCACCTCCTGAAAACGCCTGGTCTTGGTTATCATCGCAACAAGGTCGCGCAAACTTGTCCGATGTCCCACGTGCCAGCCGGTTGCACGGAACTGTGACACCTGCCGTGTTGGACAGTCTCTAATTCGAAGTGATCCATGGGTCATGATTAAACACCTCACTGTTCAACTGGGAGTCTCTGATGAAAGTGCTGAAACACTCGTCCACCAGTTGGGGTGCTTAAAGGTGTGTACCAGCTGGTCTTCTTGCCGCCTAACAGACCATAAACAGCAAAGAAGGACCATCTATGCGCAATTGATTGCGCGTTGTGAGGCTGATAGCGATAATTTTTCGTCGAACATCGTCACAGGTGATGAAACATGGATTCATCACTTCGAACTGGAAACTAAACGACAATCCATGGACTGGCGCCACAGAACTCTCCTCCGAAGAAAAAGTTCAAAGCCAAACCCTCGGGTGGTGAAGTCAATGGGACGGTCTTCTGGGACTCTGAATTGGTTATCCTGTAGCCTAAAGAGTGTATGGTGTAGTGGAAGCCTGAATAAAACCAACCTGCTTTCAGAACAAAAATATTGAGCATTACTTATTGAACGCCTCTCGTAGATCTCCAGCCGGTTTAGAGCCATTATTGTTGCTAGAGGTGTGTAAAATTTCTCCCTCTTGTATACTCCAAATTACATACAAGTTTAGTCCTATGTTCTTCTAACTATATCGAATATGCACAACAGGCAGAATTCCCTTTTTTGTTATGTTGGCCGTGAGTGCAACAATCTGCATTGTTGAGCAACAAAACGGACAAATGTCAGCTGTGATGATTTGAGGCTCTATACACTCTTTCGGAAATCAAAGCTGATGCTTTGAGGCTTTACGGGTATAAAACGTGTGGTGAGAGATTTCCTAGGAACACATCCAGGACAGTTTTAGTTCCACGCCCTGGCGTTTAGATTCTGATTATAGATTAGGGAGTTTCGCGTAGTATCGAAGTGTTAAAATCAGAGACCATGTGCAGTTATGTATCCATTATTGTATACTGCTGGAAAAATGGTTAGTGCGCCCCGAAAGACGACGTCGATTTTTGTCCAATGACGGCATATTCAGCGTCGTCCGCCAACAGATAGCGTAGTGGCATAACCAGCAGAGCGCTGTCTGTGTCTACCCTTTAATAGGGAGCGCTCACAGCGAGAAATGTGGTGCAAATGTGCGAAGCAAGCAGGCAGTCATGCCACGGAGACCCACTCGTGCTTCCTACAGCTAACTGAGCAAGTTTGAAAGAGGTCGAATTGTGGCCTTCCGAGTGCGGGATGGTCATTTCGGGGAAATGCCACACAAGATGTACGTCTACGTCAGTAGTGCAACGATTCTGGTATCAGTGGTCACGTGAACAGTCTTCAAACTTTGGACGAGATTCTGGACGTCCACGCAACAAAGACGCCCGACAGGATCGTCTTATTGCAAGGGGAACAGTGGCAGATCGTACAGCAACCAAAGCACTATAAGAGGACCTGTGAATCCAGACGTGTCAACACGGACTGTTTCGAACCGATATTAGCAGTGGGACTAATGGCACCTCTAGCCGGTCTTCCACTCATGTCACAGCACCGACGTACGCGGCTGTACTGGTGCCGTCAGAGGGTCACTTGGAAGACTCAATGGCGCACTGTGGTCTTCAGCGACGAAAGCACATTATGGATGCACGCGAGTGATGGTCGTTTGCGCATACGACGTACACCTCGTGAGCGCTTTCTCGTTGAGAGCATTCGTCCATGACACACTGGCTCCACGCCAGGCCTTATGGCCTGGGGTGCCATAAGTCACAACTTTCTTTCACATGTGGTGTTTCTGAAGGAGACGATAACTAGAGCTCGATAAGTTCAGAATGTTGTCAAACCCGTTCTTTGCCGTTTATGCAACAGGAAGGTGATGTGTTGCTCCAAGGATAATGCTCGCCCATGCACTCCTCGTGAAACTCAACGTGCTCTACAAGACGTGCAGCAACTTCCCTGGTCAGCGTGATCTCCGGACTTGTCTCCAATTAAGCAGGTTTGGGATATGAGAAACGAGAAGTGACTCGTGCGATTCATCAACCAACAACTCTTACAGAACTAGATGAACATGTCGAGAAGGCGTATCGTAACATGTCCCAGGACAGTATTCACCATCTGCAAGATCGACTGGATACCAGAATCAGTGCGTGCATTGTCGCCCGCAGAGGCTACCCTACATACTAGTATGGGTGTTCCTGCGTGGATCAATCCCTGGTACTTCAGAACCGCTAGTGCTATTATCTGTAAATGTAATCATTCCGTGTATTTCATGTGCACTGTTTCAACAATAAGCCTAGAGTGAACTGGAAACCTTTGAAAGGTCGCACTAATTTTTTTTCCAGCAGTGTATGATTCCCATCATGCACCTAATCTACAGCATGAATCTAATTTCCGACTTTAGTGGGTTTTCTTGCTGTTACAATTTTTGCAAGAGTTAGTGTGTATTTGCCCTTTCACGGTAAGTGCTTTCTAAGTCACCTCAGTCTGTTGGTAGGATATTTACAACCCCATTGCCAACTTGGCAGCGTGCATCAGGAAGGCCACACTTCCTTTGTGCAAAACAACCCTCCCCCTCGCGCCCCCACCTGTGCCACCTGTTCGTGACTGGCTACTGGCTACGGGCGCTAATTATGGACGCCGTGGGCGAGCCCCCAGGTGCCTGGCACGGGTGTGGCCCCCTACCCCCTGCTCTCTGGTCGATAGCTGCTCGCCAGATGTCGACTGCACTCGCACTTGTCGACTGACACGCATCGACACCTTTCGCTTTCTGTGTGCGCGTTCTCAGTGTCAACACTATGTAAAGTATTCAGCACGAAGCAGCTCTTCAGCCACCGACTCGCCGAGAACCTTCCGCCAAATCAATATGCTGTCTCGCATTCATAAATATTTTTAAATTAGAAAAGGGATTTCTAAATGTTTACACGTACTACTGAACTACTTTATTGTTATCTTTTTATCTCTAATTATCTTTTTATCTCTAATTACTTATCTCTAATTATTTAATTATATCGTATTGGATTATTCAAGAGACAATACTCTAGATCAAGTAAGCAACGCTATCACGAATCTGAAAGATAATTTGACCGCGGCAGCGCTTTATCAGCCTCGCTACTATTGTGGACGTCAGTTACTTTCCTCCTCCTACCATCGCTCTGGCTTACCCAGCCAGTTACAGGGGGACCTATACTTTAGTGTATGTTACGAAAAATTCAGCAACTTGCCATTCATCACATTGATAATCATTGCCAGATGTGCAAGGAGCGGTAAATGAGAGAAAAACTCCTTTGACCCGTGGGTATCGAACTCTGGAACTGGATGTGTTATCTGGTACGGGCCCTCTGCGCAAACATTAATACCTTTTTAATACACTGCAGTCTATTAAAACTGCGACACCGGAAGAAATGATAAATAACGAAAATTTATTTATTATGTGACTTCAATATTAAGTATAGTAGGCCAGTATTTAGTAATAAGAAGTATGCATCTTTAAATCTGTAAGTGATTGGAGGTACACAGAGTGGGAAATTTAACAACAACGTTCTAGGCCAGTTAGTTGGTAATCGAGTCGACTTGTGCTTGGAAGACAGACGGGGCCAGAGTCCAATAAATGGCTCTAAGCACTATGGGACTTAACATCTGAGGTCATCAGTCCCATAGACTTAGAACTACTTAAACCTAACCAATCTAAGGAAATCACACACATCCATGCCCGAGGCAGGATTAGAACCTGCGACCGTAGCAGCGGCGCGGTTCCGGACTGAAGCACCTAGAACCGCTCGGCCACAGCTGCCGGCTATGAAATTACACACGACCTAGTTAACGTGTAGTGAAACTGGAAGATACAGGGGGCATCAAAAAGTTTTCGTTTGAGAGCGTTGCGGCAGTGCATATGCAACATAGCGCGACTCCGATGCCTTTCCAACGTGCATTCGGTAAATGCGGAAACGTGAACTATGGCGACGCTATTGCCAAATGCGTCCAAAGAGGACCAACGTACTGCTATTCTGTTTCGGCTGCTGACGAACAAACACTGGTAGACATCCATCGGAGAATGAAGAATGTGAATTGGGCAGCATGTCTGTCGGAAAGAACCGTTGCCCGCATCTCGTGGTCGTGCGGTAGCGTTCTCGCTTCCCACGCCCGGGTTCCCGGGTTCGATTCCCGGCGGGGTCAGGGATTTTCTCTGCCTCGTGATGGCTGGGTGTTGTGTGCTGTCCTTAGGTTAGTTAGGTTTAAGTATTTCTAAGTTCTAGAGGACTGATGACCATAGATGTTAAGTCCCATAGTGCTCAGAGCCATTTGAACCATTTGAACCAAAGAACCGTCGTTGATTGGTGCGACAAGGGGTGCTGCTGCTTCATGATAATGAACGTTCACATACGGCCAATGTCGTAACGCCCTAATTACGGCAACTCAAGTTGGAAACATTCGGGCATCCAGCCTATAGTCACGATCTCTCTCCATGCGATTATCACGACTTCGGTCCCTTAAAAGAAGGTATTAAAGAGTCGAAGATTTCCGTCGGACAAGGTTGTGCAGCAGGCAGCTTCTTCAGGCAGTAAGACAGAATTTTTTTAAGAAGTGTCTTCAACCTTGTGCGTCTGTGGGATGGTTGCCTCTTATGCCAACGGTAATTTTACCTCAGTGGCATACCAGTTCTGTACTGTACAATTTTCGAACGGAAGCTTTTTGATAGCACCTTATATTTTCATTTTCAATCATGCGATGAAACAGGGATATGCTCCGTCGATAGTCAACAAGACCATTGATATAACTGAGCTATCGATAAGTCGATAGCACTGTCGGCTATCGCCTATCTCTACTTCAGCCACAACCAGCTAGTGTACATGACTGGCCTTAGTTGAGTTCAGTTGTTGTTTTGTTAATCAGTTCATTTCGTACTTGCAGTTGAATTAAATGTAAGTGCTGTCGTTTCTTGTTTTTGTGCAGTGTACTGTGCTGATAGCTTCTAATTACGGAGATGTTTGTAGCAAGAAAGAAGAAGAAAGCCGATTCTGATTCGGTCATTAACGTTTGATACTTTAAAAATATGTACGCTCTACTATAATAAACTACTTACCTATTTATAGAAGTTTAATTTTAGTACAGGAATCGTTATTTGGAGACGGGTAGAAGTTTGTGGCTGCAATATTTCAGTATTTAAAAATGCGGGGAGCGGTAAATGCATTACAGATAACATCGGATTCAAATCAGTGCATAAAAATACACTTGGATTTCCCGCATCACCCAGAAAACGCGCTGATCAACAAAAATATCTCCCAAGGGGCGATGTTTGCGCTTCTTTACAAGATTTTCTCGAAATTCTATCATTATTTGCCCGAATGGCAAAATATTGCCCAATCTGGTCACCAGTGCGGGTTTTATTTATGAAAACCGGTTGTGATAAAGAACTAAAGGGAGGGGTTTGTGAAGTGCAGAAGGGATATGTTATAACCGCACATTCTATAGTTCTTTCGTTTCCAAAAAATTTTTTCAGCGGGCTGCTTGAGTTCGTCCGAGGCGACTGCGCCCTGCGTCCATCTACCACCCCTCCCCCCCACCCCCCCAACCACCATTCATCGAAAATCTATTTGCGTGCTCTTGTAGTAATATAAATGAAGCCACAAATTCCCTGCACCATTAAATCGTAAAATATTCATGCATTATCAGATGACGAAACATATACAATTAAAGAAAAAACATGCAGTATCGAAATTCTATCTTTTGTTGTGATGCGTTTTATTTTATGTGGAAACGATGTACAACAACCAGTTTGTCGAACTTCTTCACCGAGCCTTCAGACTCGAACTTCTTCACTGAGCCTTGAGACGCTGATCTGGAGTATTACCAGTGGATACCTAGAATCCAATCTAGCAATCCCTCGATTCCATCGGCCGGGAACCTTGAAAATAGTTTTCAATGGTTTCCAATTTTTAATTTAGGCAAATGCCGGGGTTGGCCCCGTACTACAAGCCACAGCCCATTTCTTCGGAATTCCTTTCTTTCCTGACAGATTCCAGTTCCCTTAAAGATGCAGCCTCTCTGCTTAAATAAAAGGAGCTGCATCGATGGCGAGCCGAACATTGCTTCGAAGACTCTCAGCTCTAAGAGCCATATTTACATTGGAAGGCTGGTAGCGGGCGTCGTTATGTACGAGGCGTTTTTTTAAGGTAAATACCGTTTTGAAATTAAAAAAAGACGTGCTAAGATATTTCAATAATTTTATTTTGATATGAAAGCTTGTACCTTAATCTACGCAGTGACGCCATTACAGTCTGATTCTTCCTTGTTTACGTTGTGTACTGAGTGTTTAAGATGCCTCCGATAATCGTGTGTCCCGCCGACTGTGAAGTACGGGCTGTTATAAGAGTTCTTAGTGCTAAAGGCCTAATAGCGATCGATATTCATCGTGAGATCTGTGCAGTTTACGGAGAAAACATTATGAGTGATGGAATGGTAGGAAATTGGGTGAGAGCATTTAAAGATGGCCGCACAAATGTACATGATGAACAACGGACTGGGCGTCCTTCGGTCGTTAGTGAAAGTTTGGTGCAGGAAGTGGACAATAAGAAGATAGAAAACAGACGTTTTACGATTTCTCCTTGCGGGACGACTTTCCTAATGTTTCTCGTAGTGTTTTGTATGGCATTGTGATCGAGCACTTGAATTACCGAAAATTGTGCGCACGTTGGGTACCGAAAATGTTGATTGATGTGCACAAAACCAAACGTTTAGACAGTATATTGACTTTCCTTGAGCGGTACCTCAACGACGGCGATGATTTATTAAGCCAAATTGTTACGGGCGATGAAACATGGGTGGCCTTCGTCACACCAGAATCAAAGCAACAGTCCATGGAAGTTGAGCAAGGGCATCGTTTTGCTGCAAGACAGTGCCCGTCCGCATGTGCCGAATCAGACCAAACATCTCATCACATATTTTCGATGGGAAACTCTAGATCATCCTCCGTACAGCCCCGATCTTGCTCCCAGTGACTACCATCTGTTCCTGCACTCGAAGAAACACCTGGGCGGTCAGGGTCTTCAAGACGATGACGAAGTCAAAACAGTGGTGATGCAGTGGTTACCAAGTCAGGTGGCAGACTTCTATGAGGAGAGTATTCAAAAACTGGTAGAACATTACGACAAGTGCCTCAATATTGACGGAAATTATGTAGAAAAGTAGATTAAGGTACAGGCTTTTTTCATGTAAAGTTAAAATTATTGAGATAGCACGTCTTTTTTACTTAAAAAACACGCCTCGTACTATACATCTGTACGTAAATGTGACTTATTTGTAGAACGTCGATATATCACGTCTTCAAGATTTACTACAAGAACAATGTTCTATTGTGAAATGTCTTATTCATAATATCCGTGGGACTGTAAGTCCAACCATCACAGCTCTAACTTATTTGTAAATAAGTCTCGTAGAAACGACACCGTATGTTGCACATTGTACAGGAGTTTATTGGCATCAAAGGCTATATAACCATATTATCATGGACAAATACAAACTCATTTATGAGGTCGCACACATTAGAAGTCTATCTGACATTAATGCTTGAATCAGTGTTAATATTCCAAAATTGTAGCTCATAATACTTGTATATTTCGTTATGTTTTATATATAAATTTGTGTTGATATTGTTTCAAGTTGTCAGGTGAAACAATAATTAAAAAAAAGAAATTGAAGTATTTTAATGAAATGGAAGAGACTTTATCAAAATTTGAAGTTGAATTGAAGGGCTTGGGATGCTTTGATGTGCTGAAATAATTATGACCTGGTTTGAGAGAAGTCGTAAGTTTAAATACAAGACGGCTGCTGTGGGCGACCGGTTCTAGACGCTACAGTCCGGAACCGAGCTGCCGCTACGGTCGCAGGTTCGAATCCTGCCTTGGGCATGGATGTGTGTGATGTCCTTAGGTTAGTTAGGTTTAAGTAGTTCTAAGTTCTAGAGGACTGATGACCTCAGACGTTACGTCCCATAATGCTTAGAGCCATCTTTTTTTGAAGTACAAGATTTTAGTAGAAGAAAGATAACTAATGTCAAAGGAGAGTTGAACCCGGTTAACTTTATAAGTTGTTAAGGTTCTTCCGCTTTACGATAGTGAACCTTATATTAGAAAATTTAGCTGTATTTTCTTAGGAAAGAGGCAGTACATTATATTCGATTTTTAATTCGTTTGACAATAGATTGAAGTTTTCATATTGTCGAATACCACGCTTAAGGTCGGGAGAAATCCTCTCTAAAACAATTTGGAGCTGATTTAACAGAATTCTCTCGAGAATTTCACCTACAGCTGACAATAACGACGTACCACCGTTGTTCCCACGTACGCTATGGTCACCTTTCTTGAAGATAGTGATGATGCTAGCATTCTTCAAGTCATCAGATACTCTTAGAGTTTCCCAGGTTCAGCGGATCAGTGTAAAAAGTCTAGTCCTCAAGGATATACCTCTATCTTGTATCAGTTCCAGAGGAAGGGCAGAGGAATGTTATTAGGACCAGGAGCCTTTCTCGGTCTTAGTTGATTGAATTCCTTCATAAAGTCATTTAATTGCACGGTTGTGTATTCCTTGTATGTAGAATATAAGTTTTACTTTAAGAAAAGTTTTTCTTACATAGTTTTATAGGTCAAATACGCTTCGTATGAGGCCTCCCCGCCCGCATCTCGTGGTCGTGCGGTATCGTTCTCGCTTCCCACGCCCGGGTTCCCGGGTTCGATTACCGGCGGGGTCAGGGATTTTCTCTGCCTCGTGATGGCTGGGTGTTGTGTGCTGTCCTTAGGTTAGTTAGGTTTAAGTATTTCTAAGTTCTAGAGGACTGATGACCATAGATGTTAAGTCCCATAGTGCTCAGAGCCATTTTTTTGAGGCCTCCCGCAAGCAAATTATATTCATAAAATTAATTCACACACATAAGAACTTTCTGCATGATATGAAAAACATGAGCCTTTTTGAGGTCCTCTTTAAGAAACTGTAACCCCACCCCCAACCCCCCGCCCGCCCTCGCCACCTATGACATAAACCTGCAGTCGGTTGCCCACCCACCGTATACGCTGTTGTAGGGAGAGTATATGATTAAATTTGTGGGTGTTTTGAGTGCACACAGGATGCGAATAAAGCTGCGACCTCTAGTGGCAACAATGGCTTTAACTTGGCTGAGGATTAAGCCAAACTAAGTTTCAATAATAAATACATGTATATCATCCCACTCTTCTACAGCTCTATACCAGAATTCAACAATTATAGTGCTGCTGAGTAGTGGCAACTTGCTAGCTCATGTCTGGCTATTTTAAATGTGTGAAATACCTGGAGAACTTGCATGCCGGGGCAACAGTCGAACACGCACTGTATTGACATAGGTTAGGGCAGCGCGAACAAGATACGACTTTGCGTTAACGCGTTGGGCACCACGAACTTAGGATATGTTAGAAATGTTGCGGCTGCTGTCCAAAAACCAGCTAAGCGGGAAACCTGGTGACTCTGTGGTGTACGCAGTGCCCAACCAACCACCGCCTCCACTATCTGTAGTCTCAGAAGAGGTGCTGGGCCCGTGTGGCAGTGGTAGAGTTTTAAAACTACCGTAAGATAACGTAGACTACCACAAGTAAGCGTAGACTACGGTGTTTTTCCTGATAGCCTTGGTCAGTTAAGGTCGTACCCGTGTTGCCATTCTTTAGGTACGTTGCAGACCTATCAACTCTTGTCGATAGCTTTGTTTACGTATGCGATCAGTGTCTTTCTAGATTTCCCTGGAAACTGAAAGCGTGAACCGTCTAGAAACTGAGTATGGACATACAAGAGGCCGCGTAACGTACGGAACATTTTTAGTTCTACATAGTTATCATCCTGTCTGCCACTTAAAAATGAACAGTATTCTTAGCAAACTGAAACAGTCATTGAACCTTCCAGGCAGATTAAAACTGTGTGCCGGATCGAGATCCGAAATCTGGACCTTTGCCTTTCGCGGGAAAGTACCCTGCCACTCTACTGGCCATTAAAATTGCTACACCAAGAAGAAACGCAGATGATTAACGGGTATGCATTGGATAAATATATTATACTAGAACTGACATGTATTTACATTTTCACGCAATTTTGGTGCATAGATCCTGAGAAATCAGTACCCAGAACAACCACCTCTGGCCGTAATAACGGCCTTGATACGCCTGGGCATTCAGTCAAACAGAGCTTGGATGGCGTGTACAGCTACAGCTGCCCATGCAGCTTCAACACGATACCACAGTTCACCAAGAGCAGTGACTGACGTATTGTGATGAGCCAGTTGCTCGGCCACCATTGACCAGACGTTTTCAATTGGTGAGAGATCTGGAGAATGTGCTGGCCAGGGCAGCAGTCGAACATTTTCTGTGTCCAGAAAGGCCTGTACAGGACCTGCAACATGCGGTCGTGCATTATCCTTCTGAAAAGTAGGGTTTCGCAGGGTTCGAATGAAGGGTGGAGCCACGGGTCATAACACATCTGAAATGTAACGTCCACTGTTCAGAGTGCCGTCAATGCGAACAAGAGATGACTGAGACGTGTAACCAATGGTACCCCATACCATCATGCCGGATGATATGCCAGTATGGCGATGACGAATACACGCTTCCAATGTGCGTTCACCTCAATGTCGCCAGTCACGGATGCGGCCATCATGATGCTGTAAACAGAATCTGGATTCATCCGAAAAAATGACGTTTTGCCATTCGTCACCCAGGTTCGTCGTTGAGTACACCATCGCAGGCGCTCCTGTCTGTGATGCAGCGTCGAGGGTATCCGCAGCCATAGTCTCCAAGGTGATTGTCCATGCTGCTGCAAACGTCGTCGAACTGTTCTTGCAGATGGTTGTTGTCTTGCAAACGTCCCCATCTGTTGACTCAGGGATCGAGACGTGGCTGCACGATCCGTTACAGCCGTGCGGATAAGATGCCTCTCATCTCGACTGTTAATAATACGAGGCCGTTGGGATCCAAAACGGCGTTCCGTATTACCCTCCTGAACCCACTGATTCCATATTCTGCTAACAGTGACTGGATCTCGACCAACGCGAGCAGCAATGTCGCGATACGATAAACCGCAATCGCGATAGGCTACAATCCGACCTTTATCAAAGTCGGAAACGTGATGGTATGCATTTCTCCTCCTTACACGAGGCATCACAACAACGTTTCACCAGGCAACGCCGGTCAACTGCTGTGTGTGTATGAGAAATCGGTTGGAAACTTTGCCCATGTCAGCACGTTGTAGGTGTCGCCATCGGCACCAATCTTGTGTGAATGCTCTGAAAAGCTAATCATTTGCTTATCACAGCATCTTCTTCCTGTCGGCTAAATTTCGCGTCTGTAGCACGTCATCTTTATGGTGTAGCAATTTTAATCGCCTGTAGTGTATTTTTTTTTGTTCGTTCTAGTAATTCGGGGCGGACTTCCCATGACGCTTGTTCAAATTCATTGTCTATCCATTAACTCAGTTTTTTTTTTTTTGTTATAACAGAGGGCGGCTAACCCTCTGAGCGAACACGCTGAGATACCGTGCCGACATCCACCTGTGCTACCCAAGCACGACTCACGACCCGTCCTCACAGCTTTAATTCCGGCAGTACAGCTTTTTACACAGTTTTAATTCTGCCAGAAAGCTTCATATCAGCGCACACTCCACGCAGAACGAAAATTTTATTCTTAAGCAGTCACTGTTTGATTCAGCTTTTGCTTTAAAACCGTCGATTTGTAATGTCAAACAGGGTGATGTTATCGAAAATTCAAGGAAAATAAACAATGCAGATTTATCATACGGCGCAAGAAAACGCAATTTCCCGAAAATGGTAAAATTTTAAGATATGCTAAACAAAAACATATTAAACAACGCTTCAATACTTCGTCGAGCTTATAGATACATGAGAACTTTCACACTTGTCTGCTATAGCAGGAAACTCTTGTCTTTAGTGATGTTGAAAATGTTCTACTGAGTACAAAAAACAATAATTATATAGTTATCTGTGTTTGTGCATATAAACTGTACTTGCATCGAAAGTACATAAAAGCGTAGAAGTTACGCGAGCAGCTAATTTTTTTTTTCTTATAAATTGCAATTAATATTTTGCAAGGATATAAAATACACAATGGACTAACACGAACGATGTGCGGTTCTAATTATGTGAAAAGAAAAGAGACGTCGTCGGCTCCCAGTTCGTCTCCGACGCACTGGTTTGTGTTTCTTTCCCTACCAGCGCTACCAATACTGCCTGTAATCCTAGCGTTTACTACCTCATTTATGCTCTCTACCAAAACTACCGAACCGTAGTTTTGGTAGAGCGCAACGCTAGGCATTGGCGATGCAGCCAGGCAACGTTCGTTTTTCCTCGAAGGTTCAAATGGTTCAAATATGCTCTGAGCACTATGGGACTTAACTTCTTAGTTCATCAGTCCCCTAGAACTTAGAACTACTTAAACCAAACTAACCTAAGGACGTCACACACATCCATGCCCGAGGCAGGATTCGAACCTGCGACCGTAGCGGACGCGCGGTTCTAGACCGTAGCGCCTAGAACCGCTCGGCCACAGCAGGTCGGCTTCCTCGAAGGCTCTATACGCGGGTAAAACTACCGTCATGCTGTTTGTAGGAGCGGAATGCCTGAAACGACGATGGCGGTGTTACTGCTGTCGTCGTTGTCGTTGTCGTTGTCGTTAACCCCACTGTCATCGGCCTGTCTGTTTCTGCTGCTGCAAATGAGATTGCCGTGCTGACAGCTGGTGCTGCTGCAGAAGTTGTTGTGCAGTCCGTGTGGATATTGTGATATTGTCTTGCTGCAAAGAAGACCAGTGCCAACCTAAAAAAACGTGACGTGGCTGTATGGTCCTGCACAGCCGGCAGAACAGTATATCTGTCCTCCCAGGACCGTTGAGATCTTGCACGGCATTCTGTGTGGCGCTCTTGATTTCATAGATTCCATATTCACTTGACCATCGTAGGATCCCACCAAGACAAATAGCAATATCACAGGAAGAAATACAAGGATGGTTTAATAAGTATGGTAAATTTCCGTGAAAGAATGGAACATTTTTGTTGCTATCTCGTGGTTGGTATGCCTGATTACGCCAAGGATAGCGTGAAGAATATGAGCAAAGTACAGTGTGAAATTCATTGACAGCCATCTTCCATGATCTGTGTCTCTGCTGCAACTGAAATGGAGAAAATCAAGTTTAGTGCTGTTATTGAACATTTTAGTTTGAAGGATTGAGATACCGCACTGATCAAAACAGAAATGGATGAAGTTCGAGGGGAGTCTGGACCATTATTTACTTTTGAAGTAATGAATTTAAACGTGGTCACACACACACACACACACACACACACACACACACACACACTGGCTGTCCAATTGAAGGCATAATATGGTACTGCAAGGCCGCCGAAAAAGAGCTCGTGAGGTTGCTCTGACTGTAGGGATCTCAACTAAACGAGTGCATAATATCCTCCACGGAGAATTGGCTACGAAGAAGATGTGTACGACGTGGGAGCAGCGGTTGCTCACAACCGACCAAAAGCGCATCCGGCACAACATTTCAACACAATGTCTGACGAGGTTTAATCACAATCGCAAGAATTTTTGCGGCGATTTATGTCTTGATAAAACCTGGATCCATCATTGCAAAACGGTTGTCAAAACAATAGACAAAGAGTGATGAATGTGCGCGGAGGAAGGGAAAGACCATTTTGTCAAAAATGGTTCAAATGGCTCTGAGCACTATGGGACTTAACATCTATGGTCATCAGTCCCCTAGAACTTAGAACTACTTAAACCTAACTAACCTAAGGACATCACACACATCCATGCCCGAGGCAGGATTCGAACCTGCGACCGTAGCAGTCGCGCGGCTCCGGACTGAGAGCCTAGAACCGCTAGACCACCGCAGCCGGCGACCATTTTGTCAACTGGTAAGATGATGGGCACTGTTTTTTTTGTGATTCACAAGAAATTATCCTCATAGATTACTTGGAAAAAGGCATAACCTTAACTGGACCCCATTATGCTTCACCGTTTGATCGTTTGAAACACGAAGTGAAATGGCTCTGAGCACTATGGGACTTAACATCCGAGGTCATCAGTCCCCTAGAACTTAGAACTACTTAAACCTAACTAACCTAAGGACATCACATCCATGCCCGAGGCAGGATTCGAACCTGCGACCGTAGCGGTCGCGCGGTTCCAGACTGAAGCGCCTAGAACCGCTCGGCCACACAGGCCGGCTTGAAACATGCGTTGAATGAAAAAAGAAAAGGTTGGCACCCCAAAAAATTTCTCTTTCACCAGAATAATACATCATCCGACACATCAGCGACAACAATGGCAGAACTGCATGGACTGCGCTTTCAAATGGTTCCTCATCCATCCTCAAGTGACATCTTCCTGACCCTATCTTGAAACTTTAGCTTGCTGGGAAGAAATTTTCATCAAATCAGAAAGTGATAGTTGCACTCCAACGAGTGTGTTGCGGTGTCGGACAGAGGCTATTTTTCCGATGGGATGAAAAAGCTAGTGGATAGCTGGACCAAGCGTATATCTTTGAGTGGAGAGTATCTCGAGAACGAATGTGAGTTGTCTGGAAAAGAAACATTCTTTCTTCCTTTTTTTGCCAGACTTGTCAACCTCCCACCCCCGTTAAGTCACGATACGTTTCGATACTGCCACTGTTGAATTCTGTGCTGATAGAAGCTTCCCATTTTCGTGCGAGGTGCAGCAGAATCTCAAAAACTACGAACATGGATGTGTTGTAATATGTTGAATGTAGATGTCGTAACTCATACCTTTTTTCGCTGTTGCGGTGAAATACTAGTCTGAAGTTCGTTGCACGCTGTCCACATGACGTTTGCAGTTTTAAAGCCCAGTAGTTCATATACCTTAGTGTGTTTCTCGGGTCCTGAAGCGCGCGAAGTAGAGGTTCCCGCTGGGCGAGGTTAATGGCAGGGCAGGCGGAGGTCGCCCCACATTACCGTAATAGCGTCGCGTGAGCCACTAGCGTCAGGCGAACGACGCCTTTGTCGCCAAAAGGGCCGGCCGGCAGCCAAGGACAGGCGCTGAGGAGGCGACGGCGCAGCCCGCCACTGGAAGCACCAGCCGGCCGTCTCACAGAGACAGCCGGTGTGTAAACTTCACGTAAAAAACTGCTGTATAGGAGTGAAAACGGAATATACACTGAAGAGCCAAAGAACCTGGTACAACTGCCCAATGTCTGTAACTGTTAGTGTGACGCCCGTAATGTCGACAAACAGCGAGGCAAGTGGCGAGATGATTTTTCCACCTTTAAGGCGAGCAATTAACTGTTGGTGATTAGGAGTCAGGGTGGTTGAACAAAAATAAAAAATGGTTCAAATGGCTCTGAGCACTATGGGACTTAACATCTATGGTCATCAGTCCCCTAGAACTTAGAACTACTTAAACCTAACTAACCTAAGGACATCACACACATCCATGTCCGAGGCAGGATTCGAACCTGCGACCGTAACGGTCGCGCGGTTCCGGACTGTAGCGCATAGAACCGCTCGGCCACTCCTGCCGGCTGTGGTTGAACATTTCGCTTGAAACTTCCCGTAGAGGTAGCTTCTGAACTGTTCAGAGTGCTGTTCCCGATAGGTATGTTAGAACACTTACATTTTGTGTGTGTGTTAACTGAACATATCAATCACTTAAAACTCAGATCTTTGATTTACATAGTTTCTGATCCCGCTGAGTATCTACACTACTGGCCATTAAAATTGCTACACCAAGAAGAAATGCAGATGATAAATGGGTATTCATTAGATAAATATATTATACTAGAACTGACATGTGATTACATTTTCACGCAATTTGGGTGCATAGATCCTGAGAAATCAGTACTCAGAACAACTAACTCTGACCGTCATAACGGCCTTGATACGCCTGGGCATTGAGTCAAACAGAGCTTGGATGGCGTGTACAGGTACAGCTGCCCATGCAGCTTCAACACCATACCACAGTTCATCAACAGTAGTGACTGGCGTATTGTGACCAGCCAGTTGCTTGGCCACCATTGACCAGACGTTTTCAATTGATGAGAGATCTGGAGAATGTGCTGGCCAGGGCAGCAGTCGAACATTTTCTGTATCCAGAAAGGCCTACAGGACCTACAACATGCGGTCGTGCATTATCCTGCTGAAATGTAGGGTTTCGCAGGAATCGAATGAACGGTAGAGCCACGGGTCGTAACACATCTGAAATGTAACGTCCACTGTTCAAAGTGCCGTAAATGCGAACAAGTGACCGAGACGTGTAACCAATGGCACCCCATACCATTACGCCGGGTGACACGCCAGTATGGCGATGACGAATACACGCTTCCAACAGGCGTTCACCGCGATGTCGCCAAACACGGATGCGACCATCATGATGCTGTAAACAGAACCTGGATTCATCCGAAAAAATGACGTTTGGCCATTCGTGCACCCAGATCGTCGTTGAGTACACTATCGCAGGCGCTCCTGCCTGTGTTGCAGCGTCAACGGTAACCACAGCCATGGTCTCCGAGCTGATAGTCCATGCTGCTGCAAACGTGGTCGAACTGTTCGTGCAGATGGTTGTTGTCTTGAAAATGTCCCCATATAATGACTCAGGGAGCGAGACGTGGCTGCACGATCCGTTACAGCCATGCGGATGCCTGTCATCTCGAATGCTAGTGATACGAGGCCGTTGGGATCCAGCACGGCCTTACGTATTACCCTCCTGAACCCACCGATTCCATATTCTGCCAACAGTTAGTGGATCTCGACAAACGCGAGCAGCAATGTCGCAATACGATAAACCGCAATCGCGATAGGCTACAATCCGACTTTTATGAAAGTCGGAAACATGATGGTACGCATTTCTCCTCCTTACACGAGGCATCACATCAACGTTTCACCAGGCAACGCCGGTCAACTGCTGTTTGTGTGTGAGAAATCGGCTGGAAACTTTCCTCATGTCAGCTCGTTGTAGGTATCGCCAACTTTGTGTGAATGAAAAGCTAATCATTTGCATATCACAGCATCTTCTTCCTGTCGGTTAAATTTCGCGTCTGTAGCATGTCATCTTCGTGATGTAGCAATTTTAATGGCCAGTAGTGTAGCAAGCAGGAACGTTTCCTTTCAGTGAGCACAAAGAGTAATATGGATATGCAGACTGGAAATTCTGGTCAATATGTTCTCCATCGCTTTCTGGTTAACAGCAAAAATTGTTTTCAGCCTCTTCTAAAAGGCGAAAGTAGGTGTAATGCACGTACAGACAATTTAAATATCTGTTCATAACGAAGTAACGACCAGTTCATTATTTACCCGGCGCTCCACAAACCGCAACGTAAAGAATTTCCTCTTTGGTGCTTTTACCTCTTGTGAAGCCAAACTCATCGTCATATCACACATCCTCAATTTTATTTTCCGTTCTTCTGTATATTATTCTTGTCAGTGACTTGGATGCATGAGCTGTTAAGCTGATGGTGCCATAATTCTCGCACTTGTCAGCTCTTGCCGCGTTCGGAATTATGTGGACGATATTTTTCCACAAGTCAGCATTAACAGTCGTTTTGTTGCTACTTCCTCCCATGATTTGAGAAATTCTGATGGAATGTTATCTGTCCCTTCTGCTTTATTTGACCTTAAGTCTTCCAAAACTCTTTTAAATTCTGGTTCTAATACCGGATCCCTTACCTCTTCTATATCGACTCCCATTTCCTCTTCTTTTATCATGTCAGACAAACCTTGCCTGCCTGCCTGTAGTATTCTCTTTCCGCCTACCCGCTCTCTCCTCCGCATTTAAGAGTGTAATTCTCGTTACACTCTTAATGTTTCCGCCCTTCCCTTCAATTTCACCGAAGGCTGTTTTGACTTTGCTGTATCCTGAGACAGTCCTTCTGACAATCATTTCTTTGTCGATTTCTTCACATTTCTCATGCAACCATTTCGTCTCTGCTTCCCAACATTGCTACTTATTTCAGTCCTCAGCGACTTGTATTTCTGTATTCCTGACTTGCTTCGAGAAATCTTCAGTAACGAACGCATCACCTTTAAGCAATTTCAAGACGTGTGGATTTCTAGGTCCCCCAACCCAAATCCATGTGACTTTTAGTTCTGGGGATATATGAAAGATCGAGTCTATCACGAACGCTTCCTGACTCTTCCTTATCTGAAGAATAGCACACAACATATAGCTCTGGTTACACAGGATATGCTGAGAGCAATTGTCGAAATGCTTTGTTACGGATGCCATGTTGCTGAGACGGGAGACCATACTGAACACATGTTGTAACTTGTGACCATATCCTAACAAAAGTGCCAGTACTGCCATTATGCGTTTGATTGGTACTCCCCTTTTTCTTCACCTGCAACACACGCTAACTGCCTACAGCGCCACGTTTCTACCTGGAGGCAAAAGTGGAACTAATATTTGTTTCAGCATACTTAGCGAGCGCACCAGCTAATGAACATACCTACGAGCCGGCCGATGTGGCCGAGCGGTTCTAGGCGCTACAGTCTGGAACCGCGCGACCGCTATGGTCGCAGGTTCGAATCCTGCCTCGGGCATGGATGTGTGTAATGTCCTTCGATTGTGTAGGTTTAAGTAGTTCTACGTTCTAGGGGACTGATGACCTTAGAAGTTGTGTCCCATAGTGCTCAGAGCCATTTGAACCATATGATGTGATCGCACTGAAATGCAGTCACACAGTATTTGAGTCATCAGTCTTGTGACTGCTTTGATGTGGGCCGCCACAAATTCCTCTCCTGTGCTAACCTCTTCATCTCTTGCAGCCTGCGTCCTCAAGTATTTGCTTGATGTATTCCAATCTAATAAGTTTCCTTTAATTTACGTCTATGGTCACAGTCTTTTCTGTTTAACAGATTACCAGTTTCGGTCTTTAATGACCATCATCAGATCTGTCTCATAAAAACAAAGTCCTAATGCACTGCAGCCATAGTGGCGTAGTCAACTGTTAAATGCGGAATTGTATTCCAATCTGTCATCCTCTACAGTTTTTATTCTCTACAACTCCCTTTAGTTGCATGGAAGTTAATCAGTGATGTTCCTACTTCTTCTCAGTGGTATCCATATATTCCTTTCCTCGCAGATTCTCCAGAGAACATCCTCATTCCTTACTATTTCAGACGATCTAAGTTTCAACGTTCTTCTGTAGCACCGCAACTAAGATGCTCCGATTCTCTTCTTTTCCAGTTTTCCCGCAGTCCATATTTCACTACCATAAAACGCTGTTCTCCAGACCTACATTCTTAGAAATTTCTTCCTCAAATTGAGACCTACGTTTGATATTCATACTCTGATCTTGGTCAGGAATGTTCTGGTCAGGTTCATATGCTTTCCTTGCTGTGTTCGTCATGGCTTATTTTGCTGCCTGGATAGTAGAATTCCTTAACTCCACCTATTTCGCAATCACCAATCTTGATGTTCAGTTTCTCGCTGTTCTCATTCCTGATACTTCTCACTACTTTCGTGTTTCTTCGTCTATATTCTGTATTAATTAGACTGTTCATTCCATTCAGCAAATCCTGTAATTCTTCACTTTCACTGATGATGGCAGTGCCATCAGCGGATCTTATCATTCACCTGGAATTTTAATTCCACTCTTTAACCTTTCTTTTATTTCCGTCTTTGCTTCTTCGATGTACAGTACCCTTTTTAATCCGATCACTTAGTTCTTGGTCTTCCATTCTTATTATTCCCTCTTTTCTCTTGTGCATGTAGCTTATCCCTATTTTCCTCAAAATTTCGAACATCTTGCAGAACTTGACATTGTCGAACGCTTTTTCCTATGAACGTGTCTCGATTTCACTTTATCAACCGCAACGTCATAATTGCCTCTCTGGTGCCTTTACCTTTCCGTAAGCCAGGCTGATAGTCATCTAACACATTCTCATTTTCCATTCTTCTGCATATTATTCCTGTCAACAACTTGGATGCATGAGCTGTTAAGCTGAATGTGTAACATTTGTCGCACTTGTCGGCTCTTGCAAACTTCGGTATTGTCTGGATGATGTCTTTCCGAAAGTCAAACGGCATATTGCCAGTGTCATACATAGCACACACCAACGTGAATAATCGTTTTATTGCCACTTCCGCCCATGATTTTGGAAATTCTGATGGAATGATATCAATCCCTTCTTCTTTATTCGGTCTTAAGTCCTCGAAAGCTCTTTTAAATTCTGAAGGTAATACTGCGTCCCTTATCTCTTCCATATCGGCTCCTGTTTTTTCTTCTATCACGTTATTGGACAAGTCCCACCCGCTCAGAGGCCTTCAGTGTACTCTTTCCACCAATCCGCGCTCTCCTCTGCATTTATCAGTGGAATTCCCGTTGCACTCTTGAAGTTACCATCCTTGCCTTTAATTTCACCGATAGTTGTTTTGACTCTGCTATGTGCTGAGTCAATCCTTACAATTATTATTTTTTTTGATTTCTTCAATGTTTTCGCCCAACCATTTCGTCTTAGCTTCCCTGCACTCCCTATTTATTTGATTCCCCAGCCACTTGTATTTCTGTATTCCTCAATTTGCCTGAACATTTTTGTACTTCCATCTTCCATTGATCAACCGAAGCATTTCTTCTTTTACCCATGGTTTTCCTTTCCAGATTCTGTGATTTTCTTTTTTGAGATGTCCATTGCTCTGCTACTGAATTGCCTACTGAGCTATTCCCTATCTCAGCATCTGTCGCCTCAGAGAGCTTGAAGCGTATCAATTCCTTAGCGCTTTCGTATCCCACTTCTTTGTTCACTGACTCTTCAAAAGATGGTTCAAATGGCTCTGAGCACTATGGGATTTAACTGCTGTAGTCGTCAGTCCCCTAGAACTTAGAACTACTTTAACCTAACTAACCTAAGGACATCACACACCAATGACTCCTGCCGTCTGGGTCATGTCGGCACCAATGACTCCTGCCGTCTGGGTTCAGAGGTCATCCTCAGTTCGTACAGGCGGTTGGCGGAATTGGTGAAGGCGGAAAGCCTCGCTCGCGGGGTGGAATCAGAGCTAACTATTTGTAGTATCGTTCCCAGAACCGATCACGGTCCTCTGGTTTGGAGCCGAGTGGAAGGCTTAAACCAGAGGCTCAGACGATTCTGCGGAGATCTGGGGTGCAAATTTCTCGACCTCCGCTATCGGGTGGAGAAATGTAGGGTCCCCCTGAATAGGTCAGGCGTGCACTACACGCCGGAAGCGGCTACAAGGGTAGCGGAGTACGTGTGGAGTGCACATGGGGGTTTTTTAGGTTAGAGAATCCCCTCCCTAGGCCCGACAAGACGCCTCCTGAGACGCGGCAAGATAGGAGTAGGCAAAATGCAACAGGGAATAACAATATTAATGTGCTAATAGTAAACTGCAGGAGCGTCTATAGATAGGTCCCAGAACTGCTCTCATTAATAAACGATCACAACGCCCATATAGTACTAGCGACAGAAAGTTGGCTGAAACCAGATGTAAACAGTAACGAAATCCTAAACTCAGATTGGAATGTATACCGCAGAGACAGGCTGAACAGTGAAGGGGGAGGCGTGTTTATAGCGATAAGAAGTGCAATAGTATCGAACGAAATTGACGGAGATCCGAAATGTGAAATGATTTGGGTGAAGGTCGCGGTTAAAGCAGGCTCAGACATGGTAATTGGATGTCTCTATAGGCCCCCTGGCTCAGCAGCTGTTGTGGCTGAGCACCTGAAGGATAATTTGGAAAATATTTCGAGTAGATTTCCCCACCATGTTATAGTTCTGGGTGGAGATTTTAATTTGCCGGATATAGACTGGGAGACTCAGACGTTCATAACGGGTGGCAGGGACAAAGAATCCAGTGAAATTTTTTTAAGTGCTTTATCTGAAAACTACCTTGAGCAGTTAAACAGAGAACCGACTCGTGGCGATAACATATTAGACCTTCTGGTGACAAACAGACCCGAACTATTTGAAAAAGTTAACGCAGAACAGGGAATCAGCGATCATAAATCGGTTACGGCATCGATGATTTCAGCCGTAAATAGGAATATTAAAAAGGGTAGGAAGATTTTTCTGTTTAGAAAAAGTGACAAAAAGCAGATTTCAGAGTACCTGTTGGCTCAACACAAAAGTTTTGTCTCAAGTACTGATAGTGTTGAGGATCAGTGGACAAAGTTCAAAACCATCGTACAATATGCGTTAGATGAGTATGTGCCAAGCAAGATCGTAAGAGATGGAAAAGAGCCACCGTGGTTCAACAACCGAGTTAGAAAACTGCTGCGGAAGCAAAGGGAACTTCACAGCAAACATAAACATAGCCAAAGCCTTGCAGACAAACAACAATTACGCGAAGCGAAATGTAGTGTGAAGAGAGCTATGCGAGAGGCGTTCAATGAATTCGAAAGTAAAGTTCTATGTACTGACTTGGCAGAAAATCCTAAGAAATTTTGGTCTTATGTCAAAGCGGTAGGTGGATCAAAACAAAATGTCCAGACACTCTGTGACCAAAATGGTACTGAAACAGAGGATGACAGACTAAAGGCCGAAATACTAAATGTCTTTTTCCAAAGTTGTTTCACAGAGGAAGATTGCACTGTAGTTCCTTCTCTAGATTGTCGCACAGATGACAAAATGGTAGATATCGAAATAGACGACAGAGGGATAGAGAAACACTTAAAATCGCTCAAAAGAGGAAAGGCCTCTGGACCTGATGGGATACCAGTTCAATTTTACACAGAGTACGCGAAGGAACTTGCCCCCCTTCTTGCAGCGGTGTACCGTAGGTCTCTAGAAGAGCGTAGCGTTCCAAAGGATTGGAAAAGGGCACAGGTCATCCCCGTTTTCAAGAAGGGACGTCGAACAGATGTGCAGAACTATAGACCTATATCTCTAACGTCGATCAGTTGTAGAATTTTGGAACACGTATTGTGTTCGAGTATAATGACTTTTCTGGAGACTAGAAATCTACTCTGTAGGAATCAGCATGGGTTTCGAAAAAGACGGTCATGTGAAACCCAGCTCGCGCTATTCGTCCACGAGACTCAGAGGGCCATAGACACGGGTTCACAGGTAGATGCCGTGTTTCTTGACTTCCGCAAGGCGTTCGATACAGTTCCCCACAGTCGTTTATTGAACAAAGTAAGAGCATATGGACTAGCAGACCAATTGTGTGATTGGATTGAGGAGTTCCTAGATAACAGGACGCAGCATGTTATTCTCAATGGAGAGAAGTCTTCCGAAGTAAGAGTAATTTCAGGTGTGCCGCAGGGGAGTGTCATAGGACCGTTGCTATTCACAATATACATAAATGATCTGGTGGATGACATCGGAAGTTCACTGAGGCTTTTTGCAGATGATGCTGTGGTGTATCGAGAGGTTGTAACAATGGAAAATTGTACTGAAATGCAGGAGGATCTGCAGCGAATTGACGCATGGTGCAGGGAATGGCAACTGAATCTCAATGTAGACAAGTGTAATGTGCTGCGAATACACAGAAAGATAGATCCTTTATCATTTAGTTACAAAATAGCAGGTCAGCAACTGGAAGCAGTTAATACCGTAAATTATCTGGGAGTACGCATTAGGAGTGATTTAAAATGGAATGATCATATAATGTTGATTGTCGGGAAAGCAGATGCCAGACTGAGATTCATTGGAAGAGTCCTAAGGAAATGCAATCCGAAAACAAAGGAAGTAGGTTACAGTACGCTTGTTCGCCCACTGCTTGAATACTGCTCAGCAGTGTGGGATCCGTACCAGATAGGTTTGATACAAGACATAGAGAAGATCCAACGGAGAGCAGCGCGCTTCGTTACAGGATCATTTAGTAATCGCGAAAGCGTTACGGAGATGATAGATAAACTCCAGTGGAAGACTCTGCAGGAGAGACGCTCAGTAGCTCGGTACGGGCTTTTGTCAAAGTTTCGAGAACATACCTTCACCGAAGAGTCAAGCAGTATATTGCTCCCTCCTACGTATATCTCGCGAAGAGACCATGAGGATAAAATCAGAGAGATTAGAGCCCACACAGAGGCATACCGACAATCCTTCTTTCCACGAACAATACGAAACTGGAATAGAAGGGAGAACCGATAGAGGTACTGAAGGTACCCTCCGCCACACACCGTCAGGTGGCTTGCGGAGTATGGATGTAGATGTAGATGTAGTAGAATGCCCGCGGCAATATTCGAACCTGCGACCTAGCGGTCACGCGGTTCCAGACTGTAGTGCCTAGAATCGCTCGGCCACTCCGGTCGGTTGACTCTTCCTGACCCTGACTACTCTCTAAAGCTCCAGTCTACTCTTCATTACATCCAAATTGTGACCTAAGACTATATCTGCTCCTGGGTATGCCTTGCAGACCAACATCTGATTTCGGAATGTCTGCCTTATCAGGATGCAATCTAACTGAAATCTGCCGGTATCTCCCTGCCTTTTCCAAATACACCTCCTCCTCTTGTGATTCTTGGACAGAGTAATCGCTATTACTAGCTGCAGACCGTTGCAGAAGCCTTATTACTCTGTTTCCGAGACTTTCCTGTCCGGTGGGAACTCGGGCAGTGAGGAGACAGCTAGGTGGCCGTTAGGCGTGTCCAACGGCCGCTAAGCCTCGTGCCGAGAAGTGTGCGTCCCGGCGGCGGTCGGTGCTCGTGCAAACGAGCCGCGCCCGCCGCCGGCGCCAGCGCCATCTTGTGCGCCGCCAGAGGAGAGCCTGCCTGCAGCGGCGCCTCCCGTCACCGCCACGCCTTTGCGTCAGCCTCAGCGAGCGCCACGTCCGTAGGTACACACTTTCCAGGCGCCTCGAAGCCAGTGGTACTACTATACAGGGTGGTCTATTGATCGTGACCGGGCCAAATATCTCAAGAAATAAGGGTCAAACGACAAACCTACAAAGAACGAAACTTGTCTAGCTTGAAGGGGGAAACCAGATGGCACTATGGTCGGGCCGCTAGATGGCGCTGCCATAGGTCAAACGGATATCAACTGCATTTTTTAAAAATAGGAACCCCCATTTTTATTACATATTCGTGTAGTACGTAAAGAAATATGAATGTTTTAGTTGGGCCACTTTTTTCGCTTTGTGATAGATGGTGCTGCGATAGTCATAAACGTATAAGGAAGTGGTATTACGTAACATTCCGCCAGTGCCGACGGTATTTGCTTCGTGATACATTACCCGTGTTAAAATGGACCGTTTACCAATTGCGGGAAAGGTCAATATCGTGTTGATGTGTGGCTATTGTGATCAAAATGCCTACGTATGCTGCACGGTATCCTGGACGACATCATCCAAATGTACATCATCCAAGTGTCCGCACCGTTCGCCGAATAGTTACGTTATTTAAAGAGACAGGAAATGTTTAGGCACATGTGAAACGTCAACCACTACCTGGAACAAATGATGATGCCCAAGTAGGTGTTTTAGCTGCTGTGGCAGCCAATCCGCACATCAGTAGCAGACAACTTGCGCGAGAATCGGGAATCTCAAAAACGTCGGTGTCGAGAATGCTACATCAACATCGATTGCACCCGTACCGTATTTCAATGCACCAGGAAAGCATGGCGACGACTTTGAACGTCGTGTACAGTTCTGCCACTGGACACAAGAGAAATTACGGGACGATGACAGATTTTTTGCACGCGTTCTATTTAGCGACGAAGCGTCATTCACCAACAGCGGTAACGTAAACGGGCATAATATTCACTATTGGGCAACGGAAAATGCACGATGGCTGCGACAAGTGGAACATCAGCGACCTTGGCGGGTTAATGTATGGTGCGGCATTATGGGAGGAAGGATAATTGACCCCCATTTTATCGATGGCAATCTAAATGGTGCAATGTATGTTGATTTCCTACGTAGTGTTCTACCGCTGTTACTACAAGATGTTTCATTGCATGATAGAATGGCGATGTATTTCCAACATGATGGATGTCCGGCACATAATTTGCGTGCGGTTGAAGCGGTACTGAATAGCATTTTCATGACAGGTGGATTGATCGTCGAAGCACCATACCATGGTCCGCACGTTCACCCGATCTGACGTCCCCGGATTTCTTTCTCTGGGGAAAGTTGAAGGATATTTGCTATCGTGATCGACAGACAACGCCTGACAACATGCGGCAGCGCATTGTCAGTGCATGTGCGAACATTACGGAAGGCGAACTACTCGCTGTTGAGAGGGATGTCGTTACACGTATTGCCAAATGCATTGAGGTTGACGGACATAATTTTGAGCATTTATTGCATTAATGTGGTATTTACAGGTAATCACGCTGTAACAGCATGCGTTCTCATTAATGATAGGTTCACAAAGATACATGTACACATTGGAACAACCAAAATAAAATGTTGAAACGTACCTACGTTCTGTATTTTAATTTAAATAACCTACCTGTTAGCAACTGTTCGTCAAAAATTGTGAGCCATATGTTTTTGACTATTACAGCGCCATCTATCAGAAAGCGTAAAAAGTGGTGCAACTAAAACATTCATATTTCTTTACGTACTACACGAATATGTAATGAAAATGGAGGTTCCTATTAAAAAAAAAAAAACGCAGTTGATACCCATTTGAACTATGGCAGCGACATCTAGCGGACCAACCATAGCGCCATCTGGCTTCAAACTAAACGAGGTTCATTCTTTGTAATTTTTTCGTTTGATGCTTATTTCGTGAGATATTTGTCCCGGTCACTATCAATGGACCAATCTGTATAAACACCTGACAGTGACTTCATGGCATCTACACTGAGGTGACAAAAGTCACAGGTGTAACGGTACTAGTACGTGACTTATTCGTCCACCTAGGGGTGGTAATGAGGAGAGATGAATTTGTTGCACGGCTGAATGCTAGCGATCCGAAGGCACAGGGCGCGCCGCGGCCAGCCCGTCTGGTTGACCGTTTCCTCCAGCCCTTACAAAGTGCATAAATTCCCTTAGAAAATAATTACTTTGGTAGTCCGCGTACTCATGCACCGCGTGGCGTACCTCTTCATCAGAACGGAACTTCTTTCCTCCCATTGCGTCTTTGAGTGGTTCAGACATATGGAAATCACTTGGGGCAAGGTCTGGTGAGTATGGTGGATGAGGAAGACACTCAAAATGCAGGTCTGTGATTGTTGCAACTGTTGTATGGGCAGTGTGGGGCCTTGCATTGTCATGTTGCAAAAGGACACCTGCTGACAGCAATCCACGTCGCTTTGATTTGATTGCAGGCGGCAGATGATTTTTTAGGAGATCTGTGTATGATGCACTGGTGACAGTGGTCCCTCTAGGCATGTAATGCTCCAAAATGACGCCTTTTTCGTCCCAAAAGACTGTCAGCATAACCTTCCCTGCTTATGGTTCTGTTCGAAGCTTCTTTGCTTTTGTTGATGAGGAATGGCGCCATTCCTTGCCCGCTCTCTTCGTTTCCGGTTGGTGGAAGTGAACCCAGGTTTCGTCCCCAGTAACGATTCTTGCAAGGGAGCCATCACCTTCTCGTTCAAAGTACCGAAGAAGTTCTTCACAAGCATCAACACGTCGTTCTCTCATTTCAGGAGTCAGCTGCGGTGACAACCATCTTGCATACACTTTGTGAAGTCATTCAGTGTCACTCGACGGTTTTCCTTCACTATGGCTTCAACTGCTGCAATGTTCTGTGGAGTCACAACTCGTGCCTGACCTGGACGAGGAGCATCTTCCACTGAAGTCACACCATTTGTGAACTTCCTACTCCATTCGTAGACTTGCTGGTGTGACAAACATGCATCACCGTACTGAACCTTCATTCGTCGATGAATTTCAATAGGTTTCACACCTTCCTACGCAAAAACCGAATAACAGAACGCTGTTCTTCCCTGGTGCAAGTCGCAAGTGGGGCGGCCACCTTTATACAGATACTGCGACGGTATGTGTGCATCTGCACTATGCTGCCACCTACAGGCCATTCTGCACGCTGTTTGTAGCCCGCTTGCCAACTTACAGGATAATTTCGATTTGTTATTACAAATTTAAGGTTTTCGTTTTACTCACCCTCGTAATTCACGTCAAATACTAAGGCAACTCTGAATACATCGGTGATCTCAGATAAATGAGGCCCATCAAATGACACAACAGCGTTTTAACATCTTTCAAAGTACAGAAGTTAATACTTCACACTGAATCAACATGTACAAAATGAACCACTAAATTAATAACAAACGATGCCTCGGATGACTGCATTGCACCATAGCTATAATACCAAAAAGCCACTCATTTGTGTCTATTTCATTTATTGATGTCTTTTATATCTACTTTATTACGGAAATTTTTGTTGGAACATCGTATTCTTCACATTTACACAGCAAATGAGCACAGCATCGGTACCTCTTATTTTGTCATTCATGGATTTTTATTTAATGAATAGTTTACTATTTTGCCAGTAACTTCATTTGAATGTTAACTGCATGTGCTATTAGAAACTGTGCTAATTTATATGTGGTCAGTTACATGAGTTAGCGGACACCACGTTTGAAAAGTGAACCAAAAGTCGCTTCTATTCAGGTGGACTAAATAATTGATTACATAATATTTAGCGACAATAAGTTGTCATTTATCGCGAGCGCACTTGATCAAGAATAGAGGCTTATTCGTTTATGGACAAACCTTTATTTATGTCTGTTGTGAATGCTTTGAGTGTGACTGAATATTTACAACATTCTATTATTTAAACATTGTTCTAATATATTAGTTTAGTGCGATAAGCGGTCAAGACGTGTCAAATCATGTCTGCAGTATGTAAGAACAATATATTTTTGATAGGGATGGTCTTCAGCCAATGGAAAGCAGGCAGGATTCACGTGGAGACTGGACTTTTCGAGTGAAGAGCTCAAGGGAATGATTTTGGATACTTTACGTCGAATTATTGAAGAAGACAGACCTGACTGTGGCAATGTGCATGATTCGATCGTGGAAGTGTTTTATTCTGGGCACTGAACGGCCGCTGTCATACTTCTGAAGGGATTTCATATTTCAAGAGGTCTGAAGGACTCTAACTTCTTCCGCTCGTATCGCAGAACTGAGGACAGACAGACTATGAGTTACTATTCTTTGTATCACGTGTGTTGATTTGTTCAAACAGTTCGAATGGCTCTGAGCACTATGGGACTTAACATCTGAGGTCATCGGTCCCCTAGAACTTAGAACTACTTAAACCTAACTAACCTAAGGACATGACACACATCCATGCGCGAGGCAGGATTCGAACCTGCGACCGTAGCAGCAGCGCGGTTCCAGAATGAAGCGCCTAGAACCGCTCGGCCATCCCGGCCGGCTGTTGATTTGCGATTCATCATGTTGCACTCTCAAATGTTTTGAGCTGATGAATATTTCTTGTCTGCGATGCTTTGTTTTCGCGTGTCTTTGACAACAAGTTAGTTTTGGGATTTTGCTACCATTCTCGTAATGCTCTCAGCGTAATTTTAGTGCATTTGATAAGGGTATTTTCTGTCCGTATTTTCACTGAATATCATTGGACCAGTTTATCTGAGATGTTCTTTCATTCTTCAATATGATTCTCAACCGTCTACATCAGTTACGGTCGTTAGAATAGAACCCTTTTTACTAAGTTATTCTTTTATCTTTTATTTTATATCTCTTCGTATTTCCTTTTAGCCAATGCATAGACCATTTGATTGCAGGAACACCGCTACGGGTTATTATTTTTTGGAATTGGCTGCGGGGCATGAAAGCAGACGTTTGCTGCTCGCTCCTATGACTATATCTACCTATTCTTTTTTAAACAGGGCCGTTCATAGCCCAAGTACCCTACATCTACATCTACATCTACATCTATACTCCGCGAGCCACCTTACGGTGTGTGGCGGAGGGTACTTATTGTACCACTATCTGATCCCCCCTTCCCTGTTCCATTCACGAATTGTGCGTGGGAAGAACGACTGCTTGTAAGTCTCCGTATTTGCTCTAATTTCTCGGATCTTTTCGTTGTGATCATTACGCGAGATATATGTGGGCGGTAGTAATATGTTGCCCATCTCTTCCCGGAATGTGCTCTCTCGTAATTTCGATAATAAACCTCTCCGTATTGCGTAACGCCTTTCTTGAAGTGTCCGCCACTGGAGCTTGTTCAGCATCTCCGTAACGCTCTCGCGCTGACTAAATGTCCCCATGACGAATCGCGCTGCTTTTCGTTGGATCATGTCTATCTCTTCTATTAATCCAACCTGGTAAGGGTCCCATACTGATGAGCAATACTCAAGAATCGGACGAACAAGCGTTTTGTAAGCTACTTCTTTCGTCGATGAGTCACATTTTCTTAGAATTCTTCCTATGAATCTCAACCTGGCGCCTGCTTTTCCCACTATTTGTTTTATGTGATCATTCCACTTCAGATCGCTCCGGATAGTAACTCCTAAGTATTTTACGGTCGTTACCGCTTCCAATGATTTACCACCTATGGCATAATCGTACTGGAATGGATTTCTGCCCCTATATATGCGCATTATATTACATTTATCTACGTTTAGGGAAAGCTGCTAGCTGTCGCACCATGCATTAATCCTCTGCAGGTCTTCCTGGAGTACGTACGAGTCTTCTGGTGTTGCTACTTTCTTGTAGACAACCGTGTCATCTGCAAATAGCCTCACGGAGCTACCGATGTTGTCAACTAAGTCATTTATGTATATTGTAAACAATAAAGGTCCTATCACGCTTCCTTGCGGTACTCCCGAAATTACCTCTACATCTGCAGATTTTGAACCATTAAGAATGACATGTTGTGTTCTTTCTTCTAGGAAATCCTGAATCCAATCACAAACCTGGTCCGATATTCCGTAAGCTCGTATTTTTTTCACTAAACGTAAGTGCGGAACCGTATCAAGTGCCTTCCTGAAGTCCAGGAATACGGCATCAATCTGCTCGCCAGTGTCTACGGCACTGTGAATTTCTTGGGCAAATAGGGCGAGCTGAGTTTCACATGATCTCTGTTTGCGGAATCCATGTTGGTTATGATGAAGGAGATTTGTATTATCTAAGAACGTCATAATACGAGAACACAAAACATGTTCCATTATTCTACAACAGATTGACGTAAGCGAAATAGGCCTATAATTATTCGCATCTGATTTATGACCCTTCTTGAAAATGGGAACGACCTGCGCTTTCTTCCAGTCGCTAGGTACTTTACGTTCTTCCAGCGATCTACGATAAATTGCTGATAGAAAGGGGGCAAGTTCTTTAGCATAATCACTGTAGAATCTTAAGGGTATCTCGTCTGGTCCGGATGCTTTTCCGCTACTAAGTGATAGCAGTTGTTTTTCAATTCCGATATCGTTTATTTCAATATTTTCCATTTTGGCGTCCGTGCGACGGCTGAAGTCAGGGACCGTGTTACGATTTTCCGCAGTGAAACAGTTTCGGAACACTGAATTCAGTATTTCTGCCTTTCTTCGGTCGTCCTCTGTTTCGGTGCCATCGTGGTCAACGAGTGACTGAATAGGGGATTTAGATCCGCTTACCGATTTTACATATGACCAAAACTTTTTAGGGTTCTTGTTTAGATTGTTTGCCAATGTTTTATGTTCGAATTCGTTGAATGCTTCTCTCATTGCTCTCTTTACGCTTCGTTCAGCTTTTCCTTATCAGCTATGATTCGACTACTCTTAAACCTATGATGAAGCTTTCTTTGTTTCCGTAGTACCTTTCGTACATGATTGTTATACCACGGTGGATCTTTCCCCTCGCTTTGGACCTTAGTCGGTACGAACTTATCTAAGGCGTACTGGACGATGTTTCTGAATTTTTTCCATTTTTGTTCCACATCCTCTTCCTCAGAAATGAACGTTTGATGGTGGTCACTCAGATATTCTGCGATTTGTGCCCTATCACTCTTGTTAAGCAAATATATTTTCCTTCCTTTCTTGGCATTTCTTATTACACTTGTAGTCATTGATGCAACCACTGACTTATGATCACTGATACCCTCTTCTACATTCACGGAGTCGAAAAGTTCCGGTCTATTTGTTGCTATGAGGTCTAAAACGTTAGCTTCACGAGTTGGTTCTCTAACTATCTGCTCGAAGTAATTCTCGGACAAGGCAGTCAGGATAATGTCACAAGAGTCTCTGTCCAAGGCTCCAGTTCTGATTGTGTGACTATCCCATTCTATACCTGGTAGATTGAAGTCTCCCCCTATTACAATAGTATGATCACGAAACTTATACATCTACATCTACATCCATACTCCGCAAGCCACCAGACGGTGTGTGGCGGAGGGTACCTTCAGTACCTCTATCGGTTCTCCCTTCTATTCCAGTATCGTATTGTTCGTGGAAAGAAGGATTGTCGGTATGCCTCTGTGTGGGCTCTAATCTCTCTGATTTTATCCTCATGGTCTCTTCGCGAGATATACGTAGGAGGGAGCAATATACTGCTTGACTCTTCGGTGAAGGTATGTTCTCGAAACTTTGACAAAAGCCCGTACCGAGCTACTGAGCGTCTCTCCTGCAGAGTCTTCCACTGGAGTTTATCTATCATCTCCGTAACGCTTTCGCTATTACTAAATGATCCTGTAACGAAGCGCGCTGCTCTCCGTTGGATCTTCTCTATGTCTTGTATCAACCCTATCTGGTACGGATCCCACACTGCTGAGCAGTATTCAAGCAGTGGGCGAACAAGCGTACTGTAACCTACTTCCTTTGTTTTCGGATTGCATTTCCCTAGGATTCTTCCAATGAATCTCAGTCTGGCATCTGCTTTACCGACAATCAACATTATATGATCATTCCATTTTAAATCACTCCTAATGCGTACTCCCAGATAATTTATGGTATTAACTGCTTCCAGTTGCTGACCTGCTATTTTGTAGCTAAATGATAAAGGATCTATCTTTCTGTGTATTCGCAGCACATTACACTTGTCTACATTGAGATTCAGTTGCCATTCCCTGCACCATGCGTCAATTCGCTGCAGATCCTCCTGCATTTCAGTACAATTTTCCATTGTTACAACCTCTCGATACACCACAGCATCATCTGCAAAAAGCCTCAGTGAACTTCCGATGTCATCCACCAGGTCATTTATGTATATTGTGAATAGCAACGGTCCTATGACACTCCCCTGCGGCACACCTGAAATTACTCTTACTTCGGAAGACTTCTCTCCATTGAGAATAACATGCTGCGTCCTGTTATCTAGGAACTCCTCAATCCAATCACACAATTGGTCTGCTAGTCCATATGCTCTTACTTTGTTCATTAAACGACTGTGGGGAACTGTATCGAACGCCTTGCGGAAGTCAAGAAACACGGCATCTACCTGTGAACCCATGTCTATGGCCCTCTGAGTCTCGTGGACGAATAGCGCGAGCTGGGTTTCACATGACCGTCTTTTTCGAAACCCATGCTGATTCCTACAGAGTAGATTTCTAGTCTCCAGAAAAGTCATTATACTCGAACACAATACGTGTTCCAAAATTCTACAACTGATCGACGTTAGAGATATAGGTCTATAGTTCTGCACATCTGTTCGACGTCCCTTCTTGAAAACGGGGATGACCTGTGCCCTTTTCCAATCCTTTGGAACGCTACGCTCTTCTAGAGACCTACGGTACACCGCTGCAAGAAGGGGGGCAAGTTCCTTCGCGTACTCTGTGTAAAATTGAACTGATATCCCATCAGGTCCAGAGGCCTTTCCTCTTTTGAGCGATTTTAATTGTTTCTCTATCCCTCTGTCGTCTATTTCGATATCTACCATTTTGTCATCTGTGCGACAATCTAGAGAAGGAACTACAGTGCAATCTTCCTCTGTGAAACAACTTTGGAAAAAGACATTTAGTATTTCGGCCTTTAGTCTGTCATCCTCTGTTTCAGTACCATTTTGGTCACAGAGTGTCTGGACATTTTGTTTTGATCCACCTACCGCTTTGACATAAGACCAAAATTTCTTAGGATTTTCTGCCAAGTCAGTACATAGAACTTTACTTTCGAATTCATTGAACGCCTCTCGCATAGCTCTCTTCACACTACATTTCGCTTCGCGTAATTGTTGTTTGTCTGCAAGGCTTTGGCTATGTTTATGTTTGCTGTGAAGTTCCCTTTGCTTCCGCAGCAGTTTTCTAACTCGTTTGTTGAACCACGGTGGCTCTTTTCCATCTCTTACGATCTTGCTTGACACATACTCATCTAACGCATATTGTACGATGGTTTTGAACTTTGTCCACTGATCCTCAACACTATCAGTACTTGAGACAAAACTTTTGTGTTGAGCCAACAGGTACTCTGAAATCTGCTTTTTGTCACTTTTTCTAAACAGAAAAATCTTCCTACCCTTTTTAATATTCCTATTTACGGCTGAAATCATCGATGCCGTAACCGCTTTATGATCACTGATTCCCTGTTCTGCGTTAACTTTTTCAAATAGTTCTGGTCTGTTTGTCACCAGAAGGTCTAATATGTTATCGCCACGAGTCGGTTCTCTGTTTAACTGCTCAAGGTAGTTTTCAGATAAAGCACTTAAAAAAATTTCACTGGATTCTTTGTCCCTGCCACCCGTTATGAACGTCTGAGTCTCCCAGTCTATATCCGGCAAATTAAAATCTCCACCCAGAACTATAACATGGTGGGGAAATCTACTCGAAATATTTTCCAAATTATCCTTCAGGTGCTCAGCCACAACAGCTGCTGAGCCAGGGGGCCTATAGAGACATCCAATTACCATGTCTGAGCCTGCTTTAACCGCGACCTTCACCCAAATCATTTCACATTTCGGATCTCCGTCAATTTCCTTCGATACTATTGCACTTCTTACCGCTATAAACACGCCTCCCCCTTCACTGTTCAGCCTGTCTCTGCGGTATACATTCCAATCTGAGTTTAGGATTTCGTTACTGTTTACGTCTGGTTTCAGCCAACTTTCTGTCGCTAGTACTATATGGGCGTTGTGATCGTTTATTAATGAGAGCAGTTCTGGGACCTTTCTATAGATGCTCCTGCAGTTTACTATTAGCACATTAATATTGTTATTCCCTGTTGCATTTTGCCTACTCCTATCTTGCCGCGTCTCAGGAGGCGTCTTGTCGGGCCTAGGGAGGGGATTCTCTAACCTAAAAAACCCCCATGTGCACTCCACACGTACTCCGCTACCCTTGTAGCCGCTTCCGGCGTGTAGTGCACGCCTGACCTATTCAGGGGGACCCTACATTTCTCCACCCGATAGCGGAGGTCGAGAAATTTGCACCCCAGATCTCCGCAGAATCGTCTGAGCCTCTGGTTTAAGCCTTCCACTCGGCTCCAAACCAGAGGACCGCGATCGGTTCTGGGAACGATACTACAAATAGTTAGCTCCGATTCCACCCCGCGAGCGAGGCTTTCCGCCTTCACCAATTCCGCCAACCGCCTGTACGAACTGAGGATGACCTCTGAACCCAGACGGCAGGAGTCATTGGTGCCGATATGAGCAACAATTTGCAGTCGGGTGCACCCAGTGCTCTCTATCGCCGCCGGTAGGGCCTCCTCCACATCTCGGATGAGACCCCCCGGCAAGCAGACAGAGTGAACTTCTTCACGACGTTCTGCAGGTTCTCTCTGAGGCGCTCAACTACTACGGTTGCTGATGCAGGTGGTCTATAGAAGCATCCGACTATCATATCTGACCCACCTTTGATACTTAGCTTAACCCAGATTATTTCACATTTGCATTCGCTAATAACTTCACTGGATATTATTGAATTCTTTACTGCTATAAATACTCCTCCACCATTGGCGTTTATCCTATCCTTGCGGTATATATTCCATTCTCTGTCTAGGATTTCGTTACTGTTCACTTCCGGTTTTAACCAACTTTCCGTTCCTAATACTATATGCGCACTATTTCCTTCAATAAGAGATACTAATTCAGGAACCTTGCCCTGGATACTCCTGCAGTTTACCAATATTACGTTAACTTTTCCTGTTTTTGGTCTCTGAGGACGGACGTTCTTTATCAACGATGATAATGTCCTCTCTGGTAAGCCGTCAGGTATTTTATCGTTTCGCCCAAGGGGGGGTCCCTCTAACCTAAAAAACCCCCGTGTGCACGCCACACGTACTCTGCTACCCTAGTAGCTGCTTCCGGTGTGTAGTGCACGCCTGACCTGTCTAGGGGGGCCCTACAGTTCTCCACCCAATAACTGCAGGTAAAGACGCATCTGGCTTGCTCGAATGGGATGCTGTTTGACAGAGCAACTCAGCAGCAGTAACCGTTAGGTACCATCGCATGGAATACCTCCTAATGTAGTGTCGGAGCTCCTTTCGCCCGGCGTAAGGGAGCGACTGACGGGGCACGGACTCAGCAAGTCGTCGGAAGTCCCCTGCTGGACTATTGGGCCATGCTGCCCATACAGCCATCCATAACTGCGAAAGCGTTGCCGGTGCAGGATGTTGTGCACTGACCTCTCGATTACATCCTATAGGTGTTTGCTAGGATTCATGTCGCGCAATGTGGGTGGCCTGCCCATTCTCCGGAATTGTCCAGAACATTCTTCAAGTCAATCGCAGACAACCGTTCCCCAGGGATGTGACACAATTGTTTGGGAACGTCAAGTCCATGAATGGCTGCAACTGGTCTCAAGCTAGCCAAACATAACCGTTTACAGTCAATGATCGCTTCATTTCGACCGCAGTATCCATGTAAACACAGCCCACACCAATTTGGAGCCACCGCCAACTTGCACAGTGCCTTGTTGACAACTTGGCCCCATGCATTGATGAGGTCTGCGCCACACCTGAACCCTGCCATCAGCTCTCACCAACTAAACTGGGCCTCATATGACGAGGCCACGCTTTTCCAGTCGTGTAGGGTCCAGTCGATATGGTTACCAGCCCATGAGTAGTGATCCTTCTGGCAGTTTCATGCTGTTAGCAAAGGCACTGGCGGCGGTCGTTTGCTACCATAGCATATTAAGGCCAAATTCGGATAAAGGATACGTTCGTCGTACGCCGCACATCGATTTCTACAGTTTTCTCAGGCAGTGTTGTTTACCTATTTGCACTGACAACTCTCCACAAACCAAGACTACACAAACACCGCTTCTTCCGGTCGTTAAGTGAAGGTAGTCGGCTTGTACGTTACATGCATGAAGAGAGGTAATTCCTGAAATTTTGTGTTCTCACCAATTCCTGACACTGCGGATCTCGGAATAATGAATTCCGTAATGATTCCCAAAATGGAATGTCTGGCTCCAACGACAATTTCGCGTTAAAAGTCTGTTAATTTCTGTCGTCAGGCTAGAACGACGTCGGAAAGCTTATCACGCGAATCACCTGAATAGAAACCTCCTGTACGCGACATTACCACCGTTCATATACGTGCATATCGACATCCCATGGCATTTTTTTCACCCCAGTGTAATTTACGAGAATGAAAACTGCTACTATCATAGCACGAAATAGGAAAATATCTCCTGGGCAGAGATAGGGATGTAAAGAAGGGAATTAGCTTTTCGACTTATCTGGCAGCTTCAAAGACATTTAAATCAAAACATCTTGATACATTCAATTTTTTTTTACTTGTTAGTGTTAGTATCCATGTCACGTACTATAATGAATCGTGTCAAATAAAGTAACATATACATAATGTCATCAGCCTTACAACAATCCCCCCCCCCTCCACCTTCCTCCAGAAAAACTTTTTTCGCTGTTACATGTATGCTCTTCAGCCATGTCATTTTCTATATATTTTTCTATGGCTGGCCAGTCTTCTGGATTTTGGGCACAGGATTATACCTTAGCCTATAAACTACTAGACGCACGTTTGCTAACACCTTGTAGCTAAGAGAGCTCACTCTGCTGGGGAAGTAGGATTAACTCGTTAAAAAGCGCGAATATGTCAAAACGTTTTGATTTAAATGTCTTTGAAGCTGCCAGATAAGTCGAAATCTAGTTCCCTTCTTTTACATCCCTAACGATGGCCAGGACATATTCGCCTTTTTCTGCTACGCTAGGAGCATTTTTCATTCTGCTTCCCAACTTTACCGTAATTTTGACGTTAGAACGCCATAGCTTGGCAACTTATGTAGATTTTTGTTGACTCGGGAGACGACTGATCCGGTATACTTTTCTTTCCGAACCATGTTGTGGCATCGGACAAAGCTTTCACAAAATTACAGTATATGTATTTGTCTATCTTTTTATAAAATTTCAACAGTTTGCTCACAGGTTTGAAACATAGATATGGCGCGCTTCAAGAGACGTAAAGGAACCTAAACTCCGTCCACCGGCCCTGGTGGATCCAGCGGTACCGACCGGTCGCCATGTCATCCTCAGCCCACAGGCGTCACCGGATACGGATACGGAGGGGCATATAGTCAGCACAACGCTCTCCCGGCCGTATGTCAGTTTACGTGACCGGAGACGCTAATTCTCAATCAGGTAGCTCCTCAGTTTGCCTCACAATGGCTGAGTACACCCCTCTTGCCAACAGCGCTCGGCTGACCGGATGGTCACCCATCCAGGTGCTAGCCCAGCCCGACAGCGCTGAACTTCGGTGATCTGACGGGAACCGGTGTTACCACTGCGGCAAGGATGCTGGTGCGCTTCAAGAAAGCTCACAAAAACGTGTTTCTTTTTGCACGTAAAATGCGAATAAAGCTACATTTTTGAAATGAGTTCTCCGTTTCATTTTCATAATATATTTTTGAGTTATTTGCTTCACTTTAAACCGTTTCCGTGCCTTCAGTTACCGAATGCACTAATTTTACGTGCTATGTTCAGCTCGAATTTAAACCACCTTATTCGTTTTAACTTTATCTGTTTGTCTGTCTTCGCAAAGTCTGAACCGTTTCGTACACGTTTGAAATACGGATGTGGAGCGCTTCAGAAACCTCCCAGAATAACGTGTTATTTGCAGTAAAAACCAAATGAAGGAAGATTTTTCCAAACGGTTAAAATTTATCTTAGACCAAGACGCGATACGCCGATGGACCAATTTTGAATCATCATTCTCGCTGCAGCTCGGAGTTATTTAAGGGTGACTGATTTTGCACTTAAAATCTGAATGAGGGTGATTGATTTTGCACGTAAAATCCTAACGGTACAAATACAATGGTGCCATTGGCTGAACATTAATTTTAGCGCAATTTAAATCTTTTGCAAGAGGAATTAATCGAAGCCCACTATCTGCCTGGACGCCAGCTCCGGTTCGTCTTTCAAACCTTGCTTAATATACTGTAACGTACACTGAGGAGCCAAAGAAACTGGTAAACCTGCCTAATATCGTGTAGGGCCCCCGCGAGCACGCAGAAGTGCCGCAACACGACGTGGCACGGACTCGAATAATGTCTGAAGTAGTGCTGGAGGGAATTGACACCATGAACCCCGCAGGGCTGTGCATAAATCGGTAAGAGTACGAGGGGGTGAAAATCTCTTCGGAACAGAACGTTACAAGGCATTCCAGACATGCTCAATAATGTTCATCTCTGGAGAGTTTGGTTGCAGCGGAAGTGTTTAAACTCGGAAGAGTGTTCCTAGAACCACTCTGTGGCAATTCTGGACGTGTAGGTTGTCGCATTGTCCTGCTGGAATTGCCCAAGTTCGTCGGAATGCACAACGGACATGAATGTACGCAGGTGATCAGAGAGGATGCTTAGGTGCGTGTCACCTCAGACATATCTAGACGTATCAGGGGTCCCATATCAATCCAACTGCACACGCCCCACACCATCATAGAGCCTCCACCAGCTTGAACAGTCCCCTGCTGACATGCAGGGTCAACCGATTCATGAGGTTGTCTTCATACCAGTACACGTCCATCCGATCGATACAATTTGAAACGAGACTCGTCTGATGAGGCAACATGTTTCCAGTAACCAACAGTCCAATGTCGTTGTTGATGGGCCCAGGCGAGGTGTAGAGTTTGTGTCGTGCAATCATCAAGGGTACACGAGTGGACCTTTGGCTTCGAAAGTCCATAAAGATGATGTTTCGTAGAATAATGGTTCTCACGCTGACACTTGTTGATGGCGCAGTACTGAAATCTGCACCAGTCTGCGAAAGGGTTGCACTTCTATCACGCAGAACGATTCTCTTCAGCCGTCGTTGGTCCCGTTCTTGCAGGATCTTTTTCCGGCCGCAGCGATATCTGAGGTTTGATATTTTACCAGATTCGTGATATTCACGGTGCACTCGTGAAATGGTCGTACGGAAAAATCCCCACTTCATCGCTACCTCGGAAATGCTGTATCCCATCGCTCGTGCGCCGACTATAACACCACGTTCAGACTCACTTAAATCCTGATAACCTGCCATTTTAGCACAGTAACCGATGTAACAACTGCGCCAGACTTGCTGTCTTACATAGACGTCGACGACCGCAGCGCCGTATTATGCCTGTTTACATATCTCTGTATTTGAATACGCATATCTATACCAGTTTGTTTGGCGCTTCAGTGTAGCTACTGCAAGATATATATCCTAGTGGCTGGCCGCTGGTTCGGGATATACCAAAAATGTTTTAGCTCATATTCGTAGCTCAAATAGGAAGCTAGCACCAAGACACCCACTATTCCCAACCCCAAATGTAACATTACAGCGTGGGTCAAACGATATTGTTTTCCAACAGTTTAATAACACACGACAAACGCACTGCGATAGTATGAAGCAAGTGCGTTACATCTTTAAAATGCTGTTATTGTATTGTGCTTATGTCGGCAGATTTCGTAACTACGAAAGCCAGCAGATCGAGATACTTCTTGTACTGCTCAAACGCCATTGTCTCCTACCTGCATCTTCAGCTCTGCGCTGTATCACATAACGTATTACTCTGCATACAGCACGTGTACATGAACAGGGGCAATACTCTGCCTTCCAAAACCCGTGAAATACCCGGAAGGGGAGGAAGAGGCGAAATAATATCTCACAGGTTGAGAGGGTGAGCGATTTTATTTCAGTGATTTCAAAATCGAGTCAAATTTAGAAAGAATTTGGCATTATTGGCCTATTTATAACTACAGCTTTCCATCGCCTCCCTCTGGCGTGGGTGCCTATACTGCTCCGACTGGGAAAAGTGTCATAAGGCCCTTGTACCCTCTCCTGAAGCAACGTGGCCCATAACTGTTTTATCCTGCGTTCCAACACTGGGACGGATCTGATGTCTGAGATGGTCCGCAAGGTGTTCGATACAGTTCCCCACAGTCGTTTAATGAACAAAGTAAGAGCATATGGACTAGCAGACCAATTGTGTGACTGGATTGAGGAGTTCCTAAATAACAGGACGCAGCATGTCATTCTCAATGGAGAGAAATCTTCCGAAGTAAGAGTGATTTCAGGTGTGCTGCAGGGGAGTGTCATAGGACCGTTGCTATTCACAACATACATAAATGACCTGGTGGATGACATCGGAAGTTCACTGAGGCTTTTTGCAGATGATGCTGTGGTGTATCGAGAGGTTGTAACAATGGAAAATTGTACTGAAATGCAGGAGGATCTGCAGCGAATTGACGCATGGTGCAGGGAACGGCAACTGAATCTCAATGTAGACGAGTGTAATGTGCTGCGAATACACAGAAAGATAGATCCTTTATCATTTAGCTACAAAATAGCAGGTCAGCAACTGGAAGCAGTTAATACCATAAATTATCTGGGAGTATGCATTAGGAGTGATTTAAAATGGAATGATCATATAATGTTGATCGTCGGGAAAGCAGATGCCAGACTGAGATTCATTGGAAGAATCCTAAGGAAATGCAATCCGAGAACAAAGGAAGTAGGTTACAGTACGCTTGTTCGCCCACTGCTTGAATACTGCTCAGCAGTGTGGGATCCGTACCAGATAGGGTTGATAGAAGATATAGAGAAGATCCAACGGAGAGCAGCGCGCTTCGTTACAGGATCATTTGGTAATCGCGAAAGCGTTACGGAGATGATAGATAAACTCCAGTGGAAGACTCTGCAGGAGAGACGCTCAGTAGCTCGGTACGGGCTTTTGTCAAAGTTTCGAGAACATACCTTCACCGAAGAGTCAAGCAGTATATTGCTCCCTCCTACGTATATCTCGCGAAGAGACCATGAGGATAAAATCAGAGAGATTAGAGCCCACACAGAGGCATACCGACAATCCTTCTTTCCACGAACAATACGAGACTGGAATAGAAAGGAGAACCGATAGAGGTACTCAAGGTACCCTCCGCCACACACCGTCAGGTGGCTTGCGGAGTATGGATGTAGATGTAGATGTAAATGGTCCCACATGTGTTCTATCTGGGATGTATTTGGGAGTCTTGTTGGCGACAGGGGCGCTGAACATCAAGTAGAAAGTTCATAGAGACATATGCCGTGACACAGGCTGTCCGTGACGTACGACTGTGCGTTTAGGGTCCCCTCATTCACTAACATCTGTGTGGACCTGAAATCACACCAGATGGCTCCGCACACCATGACACTAGGATAGCGCAGAATCCCTGCTCACTGCTGAACAGAGTGCGATGCCGTTCATCAGCAGTCGGCCACGCCACCACTCCAGACGCAGCCCTTTGTCCCATCGGGTTACTCGCAGTTGCGCCTCGGACGGTAATTCCCCACTTCCGGCCGACCGGAGTGGCCGAGCGGTTCTAGGCGCTTCAGTCTGGAACCGCGCGACCGCTACGGTCTAAGGTTCGAATCCTGCCTCGGGCGTGGATGTGTGTGTCGTTCTTAGGTTCGTTAGGTTTAAGTAGTTCTAAGTTCTAGGGGACTGATGACCTCAGATGTTGAGTCCCATAGTGCTCAGAGCCATTTGAACCATTTGAATCCCCACTTCCGCTGCTGCCGTTCCCTTACCAATGTTGTTACAGGGAGTCCATTACCTGTTCTCGGATGGCAGCAGCTGATGTAAAGGGGTTACAATTGCTTTCCGCACAGTAACGTGATCCTTTCTTTTGGTGGGCAGACGAGGTGGACCGGAACTTTAACGATGAGTACGTCTACCATCACGTTTCCATGCTCTCCAACACCGGTCCACTGTCACATCCGAATGCCTGACGGATCTAGATATTGCGCGATTCGACCACTCGGCCAGATACAGACCCACCACGAGGTCCCTTTCTAACCTTGTCAGCTGCAGGTAACACTATCTCACAGAAGTATCCGGCACATCCGTGTCCTTCATAGTCATCACTCAACATCTGGCACTGTGTATGACCCTTATATATTCTTCGAGACCTGACAGCAACACTAAACACGAAGACGACAGATACAGTGTGGTGACCGTTTCACCAGTCATAAAGAATTGCAACTCTAATCCGTATCCATACGTATTATAAAAATGTACTTTCTCATATATGTGTATGTTCCACATCTCCTCATAAACCACTGGACCGATATCAACCAAAGTTCGTACATATATCTCTAACTGTCAGGAAACGATTTGTACGGGAGTAAGGACCACCTACATTTCATAGTTCAGGAGATACGATGTCATAAATAGTGAGATGGGTGAAAAATGCCTCATCAAGCATGAAGTTTAAATGCATTAATTCTTAACTACTAAGAGACTCCTACAGCCGGGTCAAGGACACCTGCGACTCGTCGACCAACAACTCTTACAGAACTGTGTGAACAGGTCGAGTAGGCGTGGAGCAACGTTTCCCAGGAAAGTATTCGCCATCTGTACGATCGTCCTGAGGCCAGAGTTAGCCCCTGCATTGCCGCCCATGGAGGCTGCACCACGTACTGGCATGGGTGTGTCACCATGGGTCCATGTCTGGTACCTCAGAACAGCTTGTTCTACTCGTCTGTAAATGGAATCATTTCATGTACTCCATATGCACTGTTCCAACTACAAACCTTGAGTGAATTGGAAACCTTGAAAGGGGTGTCCTAATTTTTTACTGGCAGTGTGTATCAGCAGTACACCCTACCAGCCCCGTCAGTTATTGTATCACAGACACAGTCCCTTTGACTGTTCAGAGATGTCACTAAACCCGTCCAAAGAAGTAAACAACCGTACATGAGCAGCGCCGATTGGACGGAGGCGGTCCGACAGTCGACAAGTTCCAGTCATTCCACCAGGAAGGAGGTACACAGATCGTGTTGTCTGTAGTTCAACTACGCCTAGACGGTCAATATCGCGGTTCGATCGCGTCCGCATTGTTATTTTGTGCCAGGAAGGGCTCTCAACAAGGAAAGTGTCCAGGCATCTCGGAGTGAATCAAAGCGATGTTGTTCGGATATGGAGGAGATACAGAGTGACAGGAACTGTCGATGACATGCATCGCTCAGGCCGCGCAAGGGCTACTACTGCAGTGCATGACCACAATCTACGGATTATGGCTCGGAGGAGCCCTGACAGCAACGCCACCATGTTGAATAATGCCGTTCGAGCAGCCACAGGACGTCATGTGAGGACTCAAACTGTCCAAAATAGGCTCCATGAATCGCGGCTTCACTCCCGACGTCCATGGCGAGGTCCATCTTTGCAACGACGACACCATGCAGCGCAGTACAGATGGGTCCAACAAAATGCCGAACGAACCGCTCCGAACTGGCATCACGTGCTCTTCGCCAATGAGTGCCGCATATGCCTTCAGACAGACAATCTTCGGAGACATGTTTGGAGGCAGCGCGGTCAGGCTGAACGCCTTAAACACTCTGTCCAGAGAGTACAGCAAGGTGGAGGTTCGCCGGCCGCGGTGGCCGTGCGGTTCTGGCGCTGCAGTCCGGAACCGCGAGGCTGCTACGGTCGCAGGTTCGAATCCTGCCTCGGGCATGGGTGTGTGTGATGTCCTTAGGTTAGTTAGGTTTAAGTAGTTCTAAGTTCTAGGGAAGTTATGACCTAAGATGTTGAGTCCCATAGTGCTCAGAGCCATTTGAACCAATTTGAAGGTGGAGGTTCCCTGCTGTTTTGATGTGGCATTACGCGGGGCCGACGTACGCCGCTGCTGGTCACGGAAGGCGCCATAACGGTTGTAAGATACCTAAATGCCATCCTCCGACCGATAGTGCAACCATATCGGCAGCATATTGGAGAGGCATTCGTCTTCATGGACGAGAATTCTCGCTCCCATCATCCATATCTTGTGAATGACTTCTTTTAGGATAACGACATCGCTCGACTAGAGTGGCAAGTATGTTCCCCACACATGAGCCCTGTCGAACATGCCTGGGATGGATTGAAAAGGGCTGTTTATGGACGACGTGACCCACCAACCACTTTGAGGGATCTACGCCGAATCGCCGTTCAGGTGTGGGACCATCTGGTTCAACAGTGCCTTGATGAACTTGTGGATACTATGCCACGACGAATACAGACATGCATCAATGCAAGAGGACGTGTTACTGGGTATCAGAGGTACCGGTGTGTACAGCAGTCTCGATCACCACTTCTGAAGGTCTCGCTGTACAGTGGTACAACATGCAATGTGTGGTTTGCATGAGCAATAAAAAAGGGCGGAAATGATGTTTATGTTGATCTCTGTTATAATTTTCTGTACATGTTCCGGAACTCTCGGAACCGAGGTGATGCAAACCTTTTTTTGATATGTGTATGATAAGGCTTCATGCGTCGCTGAGGCACTCAAGCCACCCGACCTCTGCAATGTACATGGTTCTTGACAAATGTGTCATTCACATGTATATAATTCAAGGCCATTGATATATATAAGGAAAAGGAATGTGATTTCTTAGCAATCGTTAGCATTTTCTCTCCCTCGTACATGTTTCGATTTATTCAGCACAACTTTTTGTATTCTGTTTGTTAATTATGACCTGGACTACTTTTCTGTACAGTCACCAGTTTCATAAAACTTAAATTTTTGCGGGAGAATAACATGATCTTCACAACTAAACGCTTTGGAAAGATCAGAAAAAAGAAATCAACTCGTGATATTTCGTCATTTAATGTTTGTAATATTTGGTGAGTGAATAAGTAATTTTTTTCAACCTGAATATGAGATTACACTTGAGTACATTAATTTATCGAACATTTTTGAAAAAGAGGTCAATAAGAAAACCGAACGATAATTATTTAAATCTTACGTGTCATCTATATTTGAAAGAGGTTTAAAATGGCATATGTTGCGAGGTGCCGGGGCTATCAGTGTTTTTTAACACTCAATTCTTAGAGAAATTACATATGTACATGATGCTCTAAGCCCCCCTATTCTAACTCCAACTTTTCCTGTTGCACAAGGATAAAAAAAATACGCGAACTGACTCTAATCAACCCTGCCAGTGGAGTAGAAGAGAGTTTGGCACCTGCAATAATTTAATTTGATAAATAAGTTAATTAAACGAAGGTTTCATTAACATAGTGAGGAATGATGGGGTTGCTCTACCTATTAACAGAATGAAAGTTCTGTCCAAAATAACAATATGATTTATTAAGACTAAACACAAAATAATAAACAACAACACATGAAACATTAACAATACATCAAATTGGCTCTAATTGGATACTTAAACAAACGCTGTGAATGTGAAGTTGTCCCTAAACTAGATTGTGAGGATTATGACGATGTGGTATGTGCAGCCAATTCCTAGCAACTCAATTCTTAGAGAAAACACATAGCCAACCCAACATTAATTGCTGCTACCCAAGACAGAACAAAGTTAGAAAAAAGACGAACAGGCGCGCTCTGCTGAGCTCTGATTGTCACCTAGGAAAATCCCTATCTGCCGGTGCTGCGGACATACATTACCAAACCGACTTCTTGACTCCCAGGACACGATCTGCCATACCGGAGCCGTTGGCTGGTTGCTTCGACGTCCTCGACCGAAAGGCGAGAGCCAACTACTCACAAGAGCACCCGTACCAAAAACCGAACACAAAACATTCCCGCACCCACGACAGTGGCCGTGGTTAAACGTTCCAATCAGCAACTCGAAAACCGGCGGAAAATTCCACTCCATTGCCGGAACGCTACCATTCCACCAATGGAGATCCTTGGCGCCAATTTCTGCGCCGATCTTGCTATGTCACGGAGCTATGCCGTGAGCAAGCCAATCACAGTTACTATTTTGCAGAAAGTGCGGGAATTTTCCCGCCACAGCTGCCTGGGTACACAAGTCATTCCCACGCCTCGCTGGTAGCCTGCCAGAAAGTGTTTTCGCTAAGTTTCTGCGAAGTAACGGAACCTCTAGCCCAGCCGCTACTTCAAGCTCTGCGGGCGTGCCTCTTGACAATGTCGGTGTCTGCAAAGCATTCACTCGACTTCCTCACACCCGTCGGCTTAAAGCTTTCCAGATCAGCAGAGCCCGCCTGTCACCGGACCACCCGGGTGACGAGAGACGCTGCGTGGGAATTCCGCGTGTGAAGGAATAGCAACTTTCCACCGCATGCAATTAGAGAGGAGAATCGTAAGATAGAAATATGAGAGGGGGCTCATGCCACCTCTCAATGTTATTGGTTAATCTGTATGGAAAAATTCCGTGTGCCAGTGACCCATTACATGTATCACTAAGAACATTACTTACTAAGTTGAAACGACTCTTAAGAATTATGTTTGAAACTCCGCCAACACCATAAGAGCTTTTGTTTTGAGAAGTTTTATTTGGCAATTTGTAGTAAGTTCTTATGGGCCCAAAATGCTGAGGTCATCGGTTCCTAAGCTTACGCACTGCTTAATCTAACTTAAACTAACTTACGCTAAGGACAACATACATACCAATGCCCGAGAGAGGACTCGAACCTTCGACGGGGGGAGCCGCGCGGACCGTGACAATGCGCCTGAGACCGCTCGGCTAGCTCGCGCGGCCAGAAGTTCTATAATTTCATTAATTTCAGTGTAGGATGTTGCTGCTACTTCTACTTGCTTGGGGCTTGTGAAAGAAATTTTTCTTATAATCTCTTGATGCTTCAGGTGAACCACTAAATTCAGAATTCGGCTACATTCAGAAAGTGATTGTTAAAAACACTCGTGATTTGTGGATTATCAGTTACAACATTCGCATTCAGTTTAATTGTGATAGTTTGTTGTGTACCACAATTGCAGTACAGAGTATATGAATGTTGATGAATGACTTAAAGTGATAAATTTTAATAATATTAACAAAATATAGATGTGAAATTTTGGTAATGGAAATCATGATAAAGTACCACAATTTGTTCTCAGATACATAAATAAACATTTCCCCTCAAAATTGGCCATTAAACTGTCAAATGCAAACCAATATTATAACAAAATTGTATGGTCCCTTAATGAAGCTATATGTTAGCTACACTTAATTTAATAACTCAGTAATCCCCTAAGAAACAAATTAGTACGCCACAAAAATTTCATATGCATTTTTCCAACACATTTTAGCAACGTTTTCTGACGTATTTCCTTTTTGAGCTATAAAATATGCGATTTTTATCCGATTAAATATCGTATTTTCAAAAACAAAGCACAAAATTATTCCATCACCTTTCGGGCATATATCCGGCATAGTATTATTTCTTCTTTTAGTGTGTTGGCTCATAACGGTATAGCCATTTTGAAGGTGAGTCAGTGACAAAAGTGAAACCATGTGGCACAATACTGTACTGTGTCAAGTGATTTTAATAGTGTCACCGACTCATCAGAAATCTTCACTGTGAAGACATTGTATTTCCGACTACATATGCATAGAAACGTCGCTTTTTCTTGCCAACATCAAGTATGGGAACAAAATTTAGCTAATGGTGTAATATTTAGTAGTGACATCAACAGTTCTCATTCCAAAAGCTTCACTAATGCGACGTAGTTTTTCCGACGTGTTTTTGTACTCATTTCAAGGAGAGCAGGTCATTCAAATTTGTTGCTCGATGCCCGCTGTATTGAGAGTCGCCTGTGGGTTGATTCAATGAAGGGAGAAGACGACGTATAGCTGCAGATGTATTTGGCTCGGTACAGCGTTGTGACAGCCAGTGGGTGGAGCCCCTGTGGTGTTTTCCTGCTCTGTCAGTGCCCCGCCCACCAGCACGTCACTGTCCGTCCGACAGCCGCTTTCCCGCACAACAGCGCCAACATTTATGCCGTCACTGTGCCCACTGCCTGTGTTACGAGCTGCCACGTGCCACAAAACGCAAAAGCTCCAGCTGTCTACGTTGTCAGAGGCAATCATCTCACTTACGATCTTACAGGATATGACTGTTGGCGAAATTTCTCATGTGCAACTTTCTTAAGAAGTCCCTAGACGTGGACAGAAATTGAAAATTGAATCTACAATATGTTAAATAAGAGGTGCTCACATGAGACTCGCGAATGTGAGGTTGTGGAACCCGACGAGAGTTTTGTGACGTAATAATGCGCAATTTCGTGCTGCAGAACATCGCCGAGTGTGAGTAGGCGATTCGAGATGCGTCGGATTTTCCAGACGTACTGTGAAATGTGGATAGATGTGACGCAAGATTGTTTTGTGCGTCACAGAGCAGCTCCACAAAAATAAGCCTCTCTGAAAATCGTTCAAATGGCTCTGAGCACTATGGAACTTAACATTTATGGTCATCAGTCCCCTAGAACTTAGAACTACTTAAACCTAACTAACCTAAGGACATCACACATACCCAGTCATCACGAAGCAGAGAAAATCCCTGACCCCGCCGGGAATCGAACCCGGGAACCCGGACGCGAAGCCTCTCTGAAGCTAAGTTGGTGTATCTGGTGGTTTTCAAGTTAGAATTTGTGTGTTAGGAAACTACTGTGTTGTTTCAATGTTCTGGCTCATGACAGGTCTGTTCCGAAATGGTTTTTGTTATTAACTAGAATAAAAGGAAAATGGCACGTTGTTGACAAAACCTGATATTGTACAGGTCACACAGCCGGCCTAACTATCACTTCGAACTCTACTTTAATGTATCATGCTATATTGTACACTTGTAAGCCATTGTGGCCAATGTGGCAAGCAAAATCGTCACGGCAGCAGGCACTCGTCTGTACAGAGAATAGGGAACGCGTGCTGACTGACGGCTTTCGGTGAAGAGCGTCGCTCAAACCCTTAAGTTCTCTCTTGCACCAGCATCCAACTAACTGGAACGAGTCCCCCCCCCCCGGTTTTCTTATGGATCTATGCCCTAAATGACAAATTTCCATTTCTAATGTGATCACCTCTTGGCCACAGCACAACTGTCCAGCTGGCTTGTAAACCATTATGGCCATGCGCAAAAGTAACCCATACATGGAATAAACTACTGTGTGATTCATGAAAATTTTAATCTTCTGATTGAAAGCTCTCTAAAGAAACCCACAAGTTGTATATCATGATCAAGCGATTTCTGTACCTGCACATTGTCATGTCACTAAATCCAATGGTGTATATGGGAATATAACTGATTTCAGACTTTCTGCACGGCTAGTGCTTTTCAACTGACGGTGCAGAAGTGTTTGCAAACAATGTCCCTGAAACGCTGAAAAAAAAGAAGTACGAACGTTTAACAGTCACATATATAATGCTTGAATAGTATATGTGGTAGGGTACTACTGTCGATATTTTGACAGAAAGTTTCAGTTGTTGTTGTTGTTGTTGTTGTGGTCTTCAGTCCTGAGACTGGTTTGATGCAGCTCTCCATGCTACTCTATCCTGTGCAAGCTTCTTCATCTCCCAGTACCTACTGCAACCTACATCCTCCTGAATCTGCTTAGTGTATTCATCTCTTGGTCTCCCCCTACGATTTTTACCCTCCACGCTGACCTCCAATACTAAATTGGTGATCCCTTGATGCCTCAGAACATGTCCTACCAACCGATCCCTTCTTCTGGTCAAGTTGTGCCACAAACTTCTGTTCTCCCCAATCCTATTCAATACTTCCTCATTAGTTATGTGATCTACCCATCTAATCTTCAGCATTCTTCTGTAGCACCACATTTCGAAAGCATCTATTCTCTTCTTGTCCAAACTAATTACCGTCCATGTTTCACTTCCATACAAGGCTACACTCCATACAAATACTTTCAGAAATGACTTCCTGACACTTAAATCTATACTCGATGTTAACAAATTTCTCTTCTTCAGAAACGCTTTCCTTGCCATTGCCAGTCTACATTTTATATCCTCTCTACTTCGACCATCATCAGTTATTTTGCTCCCCAAATAGCAAAACTCCTTTACTACTTTCAGTGTCTCATTTCCTAATCTAATACCCTCAACATCACCCGACTTAATTCGACTACATTCAATTATTCTCGTTTTGTTTTTGTTGATGTTCATCTTATATCCTCCCTTCAAGACACCATCCATTCCGTTCAACTGCTCTTCCAAGTCCTTTGCTGTCTCTGACAGAATTACAATGTCATCGGCGAACCTCAATGTTTTTATTTCTTCTCCATGGATTTTAATACCTACCCCGAATTTTTCTTTTGTTTCCTTTACTGCTTGCTCAATATACAGATTGAATAACATCGGGGAGAGGCTACAACCCTGTCTTACTCCCTTCCCAACCACTGCTTCCCTTTCATGTCCCTCGACTCTTATGACTGCCATCTGGTTTCTGTACAAATTGTAAATAGCCTTTCGCTCCCTGTATTTTACCCCTGCCACCTTTAGAATTTGGAAGAGAGTATTCCAGTCAACATTGTCAAAAGCTTTCTCTAAGTCTACAAATGCTAGAAACGTAGGTTTGCCTTTCCTTAATCTTTCTTCTAAGATAAGTCGTAAGGTCAGTATTGCCTCACGTGTTCCAGTATTTCTACGGAATCCAAACTGATCCTCCCCGAGTTCGGCTTCTACTAGTTTTTCCATTCGTCTGTAGAGAATTCGTGTTAGTATTTTGCAGCTGTGGGTTATTAAACTGATTGTTCGGTAATTTTCACATCTGTCAACACCTGCTTTCTTTGGGATTGGAATAATTATATTCTTCTTGAAGTCTGAGGGTATTTCACCTGTCTCATACATCTTGCTCACCAGATGGTAGAGTTTTGTCAGGACTGGTTCTCCCAAGGCCGTCAGTAGTTCCAATGGAATGTTGTCTACTCCGGGGGCCTTGTTTCGACTCAGGGCTTTCAGTGCTCTCTCAAACTCTTCACGCAGTATCGTATCTCCCATTTTATCTTCATCTACATCCTCTTCCATTTCCATAATATTGTCCTCAAGTGCATCGCCCTTGTATAGACCTTCTATATACTCCTTCCACCTTTCTGCTTTCCCTTCTTTGCTTAGAACTGGGTTTCCATCTGAGCTCTTGATGTTCATACAAGTGGTTCTCTTATCTCCAAAAGTCTCTTTAATTTTCCTGTAGGCAGTATCTATCTTACCCCTAGTGAGATACGCCTCTACATCCTTACATTTGTCCTCTAGCCATCCCTGCTTAGCCATTTTGCACTTCCTGTCGATCTCATTTTTGAGACGTTTGTATTCCTTTTTGCCTGCTTCATTTACTGCATTTTTATATTTTCTCCTTTCATCAATTAAATTCAATATTTCTTCTGTTACCCAAGGATTTCTACTAGCCCTCGTCTTTTTACCTACTTGATCCTCTGCTGCCTTCACTACTTCCTCCCTCAAAGCTAACCATTCTTCTTCTACTGTATTTCTTTCCCCCATTCCGGTCAATTTTTCCCTTATGGTCTCCCTGAAACTCTGTACAACCTCTGGTTCTTTCAGTTTATCCAGGTCCCATCTCCTTAAGTTCCCACCTTTTTGCAGTTTCTTCAGTTTTAATCTACAGGTTGTGGTCAGAGTCCATATCTGCCCCTGGAAATGTCTTACAATTTAAAACCTGGTTCCTAAATCTCTGTCTTACCATTATATAATCTATCTGATACCTTTTAGTGTCTCCAGGGTTCTTCCATGTATACAACCTTCTATCATGATTCTTAAACCAAGTGTTAGCTATGATTAAGTTGTGCTCTGTGCAAAATTCTATCAGGCGGCTTCCTCTTTCATTTCTTAGCCCCAATCCATATTCACCTACTACGTTTCCTTCTCTCCCTTTTCCTACACTCGAATTCCAGTCACCAATGACTATTAAATTTTCGTCTCCCTTCACTGTCTGAATAATTTCTTTTATTTCATCATACATTTCTTCAATTTCTTCGTCATCTGCAGAGCTAGTTGGCATATAAACTTGTACTATTGTAGTAGGTGTGGGCTTCGTATCTATCTTGGCCACAATAATGCGTTCACTATGCTGTTTGTAGTAGCTTACCCGCATTCCTATTTTCCTATTCATTATTAAACCTACTCCTGCATTACCCCTATTTGACTTTGTGTTTATAACCCTGTAGTCACCTGACCAGAAGTCTTGTTCCTCCTGCTACCGAACTTCGCTAATTCCCTCTATATCTAACTTTAACCTATCCATTTCCCTTTTTAAATTTTCTAACCTACCTGCCCGATTAAGGGATCTGACATTCCACACTCCGATCCGTAGAACGCCAGTTTTCTTTCTGCTGATAACGACGTCCTCTTGAGTAGTCCCCGCCCGGAGATCCGAATGGGGGACTATTTTACCTCCGGAATATTTTACCCAAGAGGACTCCATCATCATTTAATCATACAGTAAAGCTGCATGCCCTCGGGAAAAATTACGGCCGTAGTTTCCCCTTGCTTTCAGCCGTTCGCAGTACCAGCACAGCAAGGCCGTTTTGGTTATTGTTACAAGGCCAGATCAGTCAATCATCCAGACTGTTGCCCTTGCAACTACTGAAAAGGCTGCTGCCCCTCTTCAGGAACCACACGTTTGTCTGGCCTCTCAACAGATACCCCTCTGTTGTGGTTGTACCTACGGTACGGCTATCTGTATCGCTGAGGCACGCAAGCCTCCCCACCAACGGCAAGGTCCATGGATCATGGGGGGGAAGTTTCAGTTATGACTCATTTATTCAGTTCTAACTCTTTATATACTTCTTTTGGCTGTTCATATCCATGATCAAAGACTTTTTACGGGACGAGATGGAATAAGTCCTTCATATTTCGGCTTTGGTTAAGACCCTTACATTCACTGACAGCTCCGCCGGCCGCATTAGCCGAGCCGTTCTAGGCGCTTCGGTCTGGAACCGCGTGACCGCTACGGTCGCAGGTTCGAATCCTGCCTCGGGCGTGGATGTGTGTGATGTCCTTAGGTCATTTAGGTTTAAGTAGTTCTAGGGAACTGATGTCCACAGATGTGAAGTGCCATAGTGCTCAGAGTAATTTGAACTGACAGCTCCGCAGTGGTCTTCGAAAATTTTCTCAGTCCATCTTCGACCGTCGCTAATCAAGTTAACTCAGCGTGTACCTCTTTCGAAGCAAAATGTGTGTGACTGGTGCGCCAGATGCAGTCGGCGATTGCCTGAGAGCTCGCCTAGCGCGTTTAAATCCATGAGATCGACCGCGTTCACTCCTGTGTTAGTGTTCCCATGTGGGAAAAGCTTTATTATGACAGATTGGAAGAACTAGTAGTAGTAGCGGGCGTTTAAATTGTTGAGATCCTCCTATGTTCGCTGAATGAATATCTGTTTCTTGTAAACTGACTAAGTATTGGCCGAATACAAAATGTTAAAATCTTCCGTGCCCTGAAAAAGTTCCGCACACGAATTGTAAAACCTTTTTAAAATTTATTCCAGCCACTGCGGGGTAATAGAAGCCAGATCGACCCAATGTGCTAATCAATTAGACCGCTGGACAGTACTGCTGACATTACGTCAAACACCACAGCCGGATGAGGTTGCGACCCTGCCCACGGGCGAAGCGCGAAGAACAGCTGACTCCGCAACACGGTGTGCCCGAGAATGAAGTAACTCGAAACACAAGCGTGCTGCCGATAACTCACACGTTGCAAATACGACCGGGCATAGCAACCCGTGTTCGTTGCAGACAACGTTCTAATTCGCAAGACAAATTTATTAAAAGGTGACCGCTTTCGATCATCAAATGATTATCTTCAGACCTACAGCCATGTTGATGGACAGTGGCTGTGCATGGAGCTGGAACCGTGGCTGTGCATGGAGCTGGAACAGCTGAAAGACGATCGTGAACTGCAGCCTCTGCCTTCTGAGGGACTTCGTGCGGTGGACTGCAGTTGACATCGTCGTTCAGAGGTTCCTGTTCCAAGCACAGCCATTGCCCATCAGTATGATGACCGAAACTGATCACCTTTTAATAAACGTGTCTTGTCACCTAGACTGTTATAATTAATTTCTAACAGTACATTTTGATCGCTGATATTTCCAACAACGTTTTCAAAAATAATTACAGTCTGTTGAGTTTTAGAGAAACCGTACCTAACACTTTGGTGATAAAGAACTGTATGCTGTCTGGCCACTGATCAACTTGTCAAGTTCCGGACGGAGGCGCGCTAGATATGTGGCGTATCAGCTGCTGAACTTAAAAAACTTCACCGATGCGAGAAGTGGCTAGTGTACGGACAGCGTCTGTCCTTTGAGGGACTGTGTGTGGTGGACTGTTTCTGTCTAACCGCTCGGGTGCTCATTCACAAAAATATTCGCAGAATCTAGATTTTTTTTGTAGTGCACCAAGCTTTGTGGTACATCCGTTCACAGTGCGGGTAGCGGCCGGAGGATGTACCAGTGCAGTGCCGAAACTAGTGGCTTAAAGAAAAATGAATAAGAACTAATTGAAATACGGCTTCTGTTAGGTCTTTGTTCTACATGCAGATAGTATAAAGGCTAGTGATGGTGCAATTAATTGTTTATGTAAAACTACACTCCTGGAAATGGAAAAAAGAACACATTGACACCGGTGTGTCAGACCAACCATACTTGCTCCTGACACTGCGAGAGGGCTGTACAAGCAATGATCACACACACGGCACAGCGGACACACCAGGAACCGCGGTGTTGGCCGTCGAATGGCGCTAGCTGCGCAGCATTTGTGCACCGCCGCCGTCAGTGTCAGCCAGTTTGCCGTCGCATACGGAGCTCCATCGCAGTCTTTAACACTGGTAGCATGCCGTGATAGCGTGGACGTGAACCGTGTGTGCAGTTGACGGACTTTGAGCGAGGGCGTATAGTGGGCATGCGGGAGGCCGGATGGACGTACCGCCGAATTGCTCAACACGTGGGGCGTGAGGTGCACGTGCCCGTCGACCTGGGACCGGACCGCAGCGACGCACGGATGCACGCCAAGACCGTAGGATCCTACGCAGTGCCGTAGGGGACCGCACCGCCACTTCCCAGCAAATTAGGGACACTGTTGCTCCTGGGGTATCGGCGAGGACCATTCGCAACCGTCTCCATGAAGCTGGGCTACGGTCCCGCACACCGTTAGGCCGTCTTCCGCTCACGCCCCAACATCGTGCAGCCCGCCTCCAGTGGTGTCGCGACAGGCGTGAATGGAGGGACGAATGGAGACGTGTCGTCTTCAGCGATGAGAGTCGCTTCTGCCTTGGTGCCAATGATGGTCGTATGCGTGTTTGGCGCCGTGCAGGTGAGCGCCACAATCAGGACTGCATACGACCGAGGCACACAGGGCCAACACCCGGCATCATGGTGTGGGGAGCGATCTCCTACACTGGCCGTACACCACTGGTGATCGTCGAGGGGACACTGAATAGTGCACGGTACATCCAAACCGTCATCGAACCCATCGTTCTACCATTCCTAGACCGGCAAGGGAACTTGCTGTTCCAACAGGACAATGCACGTCCGCATGTATCCCGTGCCACCCAACATGCTCTAGAAGGTGTAAGTCAACTACCCTGGCCAGCAAGATCTCCGGATCTGTCCCCCATTGAGCATGTTTGGGACTGGATGAAGCGTCGTCTCACGCGGTCTGCACGTCCAGCACGAACGCTGGTCCAACTGAGGCGCCAGGTGGAAATGGCATGGCAAGCCGTTCCACAGGACTACATCCAGCATCTCTACGATCGTCTCCATGGGAGAATAGCAGCCTGCATTGCTGCGAAAGGTGGATATACACTGTACTAGTGCCGACATTGTGCATGCTCTGTTGCCTGTGTCTATGTGCCTGTGGTTCTGTCAGTGTGATCATGTGATGTATCTAACCCCAGGAATGTGTCAATAAAGTTTCCCCTTCCTGGGACAATGAATTCACGGTGTTCTTATTTCAATTTCCAGGAGTGTATAATTCCTTTGAACCACTTTCAAGAGAAATCATGATGCTATGACTCTTGAGTTTTTATATATACAACATAACCATTTTTAAAAAAAGACTTAAAACAGTGGTACCTAGTAGAAACTTGCTCCGATAATACAGGTGATATGCCGATGCATCAAGTAAGTGCGATGCTTACCTTCACGACAGCAACCGAGTGACTCCTCCAGTAAGCTTAAGTTAGCTCCAAAACCTGTCGCAGTCATCAACGGCCAGTATGCTGCAGACTGTAAATGGTGTCAAATCGATGCACACAGAGCCGGCTACATCCTGTGTGACTGGAACTCGCATCGCTCCGCTTGACCCCAGTCGTATCACATAAATCTTCAAATGATGCCGGATACGCGGATCTATCGTGTAGTTAGTACAGATTAATCCTCGGAAGGTGGTATGCATAGTATGTCCACTGTATATGACAGTGTTGTGGCGACTCAAATCAAAATCGTCACTTCGTAACTTGCAGACTTGGGGTTTAATTGTGCTATCGCTAAGCACACGCCGACACTCAAAGTATGTCTGAAGTAACTGGCGCTTAGTTATCTGAATAACTGCTGACCGGGACCCCGATGGACTTCTGACAACGGATCATAATGTCTTCGTAGTGCCACAGTGACGCAGCATAGGCGGACGCAGCAACAATTGTTAGTCTGCGATAAAATGCAGAGATTATCTCAATCGATCCATCGCACTCCAGACAGTATCGAACTGGCACAATCAACGTCACATTTAGTATCGTAACAATGATATACATTCAGAGCATATTCAGCAAATGTAGAAGCTTTCTTTTTCAGACTCCAACTGTTCTAATGTCTAATCAGTTCAGTAATTATAACTCCTATATGTGCTATTGTTTCCGCTCCCCAGTACGTTCATACCATGAACTGAAAGCTCAGACAAACGGCTTACATGGCGTTTGTGCAGGTGGCACACTCCCTAGCCGAAAACGATCATCGCGCCACCCTGTAACCTTGGGTCCAGCAGAGGTGCATAAGAGTAAGATTCGATACATCAATATTGTACCGTCACAGGTTGTGAAAGGAGACTAGTTTGACATATGAAGTACGTGCTTAAACCCATATTTCTCAGGCTTTGGAACAGCTGGTGACCAGAACGGACTAGAGTTGGCTGCAGCTGTGTGTTTCTTATGACGTGCTAGGCAGTGCCGATTTAGCTTGCTTGCAGCTACTTCCCCCAGTCCTCTTCCAATTCTTTTAGCCAGTCAGCAAGCGTATTTACGATGGTCGCCTAGTGGAATTCACTTTGGAATCTGGCTGCCGCAGTAAGAAACATGCAAGTTGCTCGGAATGTAAGCCGGCCGATGTGGCCGAGCGGTTCTAGGCGCTTCAGTCTGGAACCGCGCGACCGCTACGCTCGCAGGTTCGAATCCTGCCTCGGGCATGGATGTGTGTGATGTCTTTAGTTTAGTTAGGTTTAGGTAGTTCTAAGTTCTAGGGGACTGATGACCTCAGAAGTTAAGTCTCATAGTGCTCAGAGCCATTTGAAAAATTTGATGATCGTCGCTGTTCACAAAATATCGATATTGGGACTTTAAACATTAATGTTCCAATATCGATACTAAAGCCTTTTATGTCGTAAACTCGAACTTCGATGTTGGCAAAAGAGGAAAAAAGAAAACTAGCTATTTGATGTCACTGTCAGTAGCTTTTTCGTTATTTAAACGAATATTTTTCTAAACATGTGTCATAACACATTTTCAGCTTGATAATCGTGGCAATTGGGAGGGAGGGGGAAGGGGCAGGAACACTTTTATTACGAACTGTTTGTAAGACAGGAACATTGGCTATTGTTATAGCTAAGCCTAGACTAGTGCCTTCCGCTGATCATTAACAACATGCCTTCGTCGTGTCCAGTATTGAGTGCCAGTATTGCTTCGAATTTTGTTGTTGTTAATTGATAAAAATTATACATCGAGTTATGTAAGTACAGATTCAACGAAGTACGCAGGGTGTAACAAAAATGTACGCACATATTGCACGACATATTCCTCACATGAAGACGAAGAAATTATATTATGTGAACATGCGTCTGAAAACGTTTTGTTTCCATGTTACGATTCATTTTCTCCGACTCACTAATCTTAGGACACACTGAACGCACCAGCATACCACATAAAACTCTTTCTCACAGGAGATGTTCAATAAGCCGTCCGTGGGTATTGAGACAGGCATCAACCCGCTGCCCTAGTGAATCTCGGATGCGCTGATGTATCCATGGAGTAATGCTTGTGGTTTCGCAACCTTCCGTAATACGGGCACAGAGACTCTGAACATCGGTACTGGGGTTCCATACACAAGAGCTTTCAAATGCCCCCAAAAATAAAAGTCCAGTGGGTTTAGGTTCGGAGAACGTAGAGACCAAGAGACCGGTCCATCTGTACCTATCCATCTATCATCGGATCTGTTATTTAGAAGCCGACGGACATTAGCAGTAAAATGAGGAGGTGCTCCATCGTGCATGCAGTACATGTTTTCGCCCACAGCTAAGGGCACATCTGCTAACAGTTCAGGTAGAACATTCTCAACGAAATTATGAGAACTTCGTCCGTTGAGCCTGAGCAAGAAACTGAGGCCCAACAATGCCGGCCCAATCATTGACGGAAAATTTTTGTTCATGTCTTGCTTCAACAGCTGCGTTAGAATTGACATCTGCCCATACATGCCGATCGTGAAAATTTATAATCTGATCTTATTGAAACGACAACTCACCTGTGAACAACATCGTTGCACTAAAATTAGTGTTGACAGTTTGTTGAATAAAACATTCGCAGAAGAATACCCTTGCAAGAAAATCAGTGGCTGATAGTGTTTGCACACGCTGTAAATGGTACGGATGCAGCTGGTCCTTGTGTAACACTCGCCGGACTGTCATGTGCTCAATATTTAGTGTTGTAGCTACATGTCTTGTATTGACCCCAGGGTCGCCGTCAACTGTGTGAAGAAGTGCCGCCCACCGTTGCGATGCCGTAGTCATTCTTGGCCTCCCCCGGCCGCGAGCATCGGGCTTAAATGCCTCAAGTTGCCTAAGTCGAGGATCAATGGTCTTAACGTGCTCCTGTCGGGGCACCTTCGTCCTAAAAATCTCTCCCGGTACAAACGTTGAGCGAGACAGCTGTTGCCGTCAGCTAATCCATACATCAAATGTGTATCTGTCATTTCTGCATTTGTGTACACTGCCATTGCACGAGAGAAGTCTGTGATGAACTGTACGTGGCAACCCGTCTGCTTGCAACGCTCGTGCTGATCACTGGAAAAGTTGATATATGTCGCATGGCAACAGGTACATGTAAAACGAAACACTGACGGTGCACAACGTAACCAGACGTCACCAAGGGTGCGTGTTCCCCATCATTGTAACGTTCTGTTCTTGTGTGCTCCTCATGATTCATGAGTTGGAGAAAATGAGGTGTAAAATGGAAAAAAAGCATTTCCAGACTTAATTCATGTAACATAAGTCTTCATCTACGTGTGAGGAACGTATCCTGAAATTTGTACCGTACTTTTTGTTACACCCTATAGTGCAAATGATGACCTAAGAAAAGAATCCGACCTTAAACAAATTCTAGAAGTATTCAATAGGCAGAATTCGACGATCCACATGATTGAAAGATTTATGTAGATATGTCCCTTGATTACAATATCATTAAATGCCATGCTAGTTCGTCACACGTGCTAACAGCAGCAGAAATTGAACTCGGGTTGTGGTTGCGATATTCTTCGGCCTATGGAAGTGGCTATTCGTGACTTTGTGTAGAAAAGTACGTCACAATCAATTAGGTAAAGCCAGTGACTGATACGTCGAATATCAGACTATTGGAGAGAATATGAACAAGATCGTGACATAAATAAAAGTAGTGGTTACTATCAGCCGAACATGTTAACATATTATCCACATCAACGTTGCTCGATCCTAGAATCAAGAACATACACTTCCACAATGCTTTTGTATGTTCGAAGACAAAACTCTCAAGCATTTGCTTGTAACTGTTCAAACGACTACGATCCTACTAACACAGTTTATTAACTGTCTGTAGGATCAGCTTGTACATCTAGAAACAAGATCAATTATAAGTATGTAATGACATAATCGGTACTATCTGTCCAAATCTACAAAAAACTTACACTTTAAATATTTAAACTGTATAGTCACTTCGTCGGCTTCTGAAGGACTATTTTCAAAAACAGGATATGCTCCGCGTCAACAGTCCAATATACTGAAGGGGAACTCCCTCTAAGAACTTTATTCTACAGTCAGTAGAGAAAAAGTGAGGTGTAACAAAAGTGAGGTGTAACAAAAATGTAAGGCACAAATTACAGGATACGTCCCTCACACATAGACGAAGAAATTGTTATTTGAACATGGGTCGTCTGGAAACGCTCTGTTTCCATGTTACATCTCATTTTCTCCAACTCATTAATCGTGAGAAAACACAAGAACAAAACGTTAGTATCTTGGGGAAGATGCACCCTTGGTGATGTCTGCTTACGTTGTGCCCCGCTGGTGTTTTGTTTTACATGTACCTGTTGCCATGCGACGTACGTCGTTGCTTATTTACAGGTAACATAAACTGTTCCAGCGATCAGTACGACCGTAGCAAGAACACGGGTTATTAAGTAGAGTTAATCACAGACTTGACTCGTACAGTGACACTGTACACAAATGCAGAGCTTGGTTCAAATGGCTCTGAGCACTATGCGACTCAACTTCTGAGGTCATCAGTCGCCTAGAACTTAGAACTAATTAAACCTAACTAACCTAAGGACATCACACACATCCTTGCCCGAGGCAGGATTCGAACCTGCGACCGTAGCGGTCACGCGGTTCCAGACTGAAGCGCCATTAACCGCACGGCCACACCGGCCGGCAATGCAGAGCTAGCAGATGCTCATTTGATTTATGGATTAGATGAGAACAATGGCTCTCCCGCTCAAAGTTAGTACCGGTAGAGATTTCCAGGACGAAGGTGCCCAGACAGGACAATGCTTGAAGCCATTGATCGTCGACTTAGGTAACATGGGGCGTTTAAGCCTGATATTTGCGACTGGGGGAGGCCTAGAAGGACGTGGACACCGCAACGGCAGGCGACAGTCCTTCATGCAGTTGACGACGACCCTGGTGCCAATACATGTAGCTGCGACACTAAATGTTGACCACATGACTGTCTGGCGAGTGTTACACGAGGACCGGCTGTATCCATACCATTTACAGCGTGTGCAGGCAGTATCAGCAGCTGATTTACCTGTATGGGTACTCTTCTGCGAATGGTTTATTCAACAAAGTGTTGAAGTCTGAGGCGTCTTGTCACGGTCCACGCGGCTCCCCACGCCGGAGCTTCGAGTCATCCATCGGGCATGTGTGTGTGTGTTGTCCTTAACGTAAGTTAGTTTAAATTAGATTAGGTAGTGTGTAAGCTTAGGGACCGATGACCTCAGCAGTTTGGTTCCTTTAGACCTTACCACAAATTTCCAAAATTTCCAACAAAGCGTCAAACCTAATTTTAATGCTGTTCTCAGATGAGGCGTCGTTTCAACGAGATCAGATTGTAAACTTTTACAATGGCCGTATATGAGCAGACGTCAAGTTATCAACGAAGATTTTCAGTGAATGTTTGGGCCGGCATTGTTGGTGACTGTTTGGTAGGGCCTCACTTTCTTCCACCCACGTTCAACGGACAAAGTTATCGTTATTTCGTGTACGCTGTTCTACCTCATCTGTCAGCAGACATGCCTTTAGCTGTGGGCCAAAACATGTACTTCATGCACGATGGAGCACCTCCTCATTTTAGTGTTAATGTTCGGTGATTTCTAAATAAGAGGTTCGGTAACGAACGGATAGGTAAAGATGAACCAATGCCCTGGCCTCCACGTTCTACGGATCTAAACCCACTGGACTTTTACTTGAGAAGGGTTTTGAAAGCTCTTGTGTATGGAACTCCAGTACAAGATGTTCAGAGTCTCCGTGCCCATATTACGGAAGGCTGTGAAATCATACGCAGTACTCCAGTGATACACTACTGGCCATTAAAATTGCTACACCACGAAGATGACGTGCTACAGACGCGAAATTTAACCGACAGAAAGACGATGCTGTGATATGCAAATGATTAGCTTTTCAGAGCATTCACACAAGGTTGGCGACACCTAGAACGTGCTGACACGAGGAAAGTTTCCAACCGATTTCTCATACACAAACAGCATTTGACCGGCGTTGCCTGGTGAAACGTTGTTGTGATGCCTCGTGTAAGGAGGAGAAATGCGTACCATCACATTTCCGACTTTCATAAAGGTCGGATTGTAGCCTATCGCGATTGCGGTTTATCGTATCGCGACATTGCTGCTCGCGTTGGTCGAGATCCAATGATTATTAGCAGAATATTGAATTGGTGGCTTCAGGAGGGTAATACGGAACGCCGTGCTGGATCCCAATGGCCTCGTTTCACTAGCAGTCGAGATGACGGGCATCTTATCCGCACGGCTGTAACGGATCGTGCAGCCACGTCTGGATCCCTGAGTCAACAGATGGGAACGTTTGCAAGACAACAACCATCTGCGCGAACAGTTCGACGACGTTTCCAGCAGCATGGACTATCACCTCGGAGACTATGGCTGCGGTTACCGTCGACGCTGCATCACAGACAGGAGTGCCTGCGATGGTACTCAACGACGAACCTGGGTGCACGGATGGCAAAACGTCATTTTTTCGAATGAATCCAGGTTCTGTTTACAGCATCATGATGGTCGCATCTGTGTCTGGCGACATCGCGGTGAACGCACATTGGAAGCGTGTATTCGTCATCGCCATACTGGCATATCACCCGGCTTGATGGTATGGGGTGCCATAGGTTACACGTTTCAGTCACCTCTTGTTCGCATTGACGGTACTTTGAACAGTGGACGTTACATTTCAGATGTGTTACGACCCGTGGCTCTACCCTTCATTCGAACGCTGCGAAACCCTACATTTCAGCAGGATAATGCACGACCGCATGCTTCGACTGCTGCCCTGGCCAGCACAGTCTCGAGATCTCTCACCAATTGAAAGTGTCTGGTCAATGGTGGCCGAGCAACTGGCTCGTCACAATACGCCAGTCACTACACTTGATGAACTGTGGTATCGTGTTGAAGCTGCATGGTCAGCTGTACCTGTACACGCCATCCAAGCTCTGCTTGATTTAATGCCCAGACGTATCAAGGCCGTTATTACGGCCAGAGGTGGTTGTTCTGGGTACTGTTTTCTCAGGATCTACGCACCCAAATTGCGTGAATATTTAATCACATGTCAGTTCTAGTAGAATATATTTGTCCAATGAATACCCGTTTGTCATATGCTTTTCTTCTTGGTGTAGCAATTTTAATGGCCAGTAGTGTACAAATGCGTATCCGAGATTCACTGTGATGGCAGGTTGATGCATGTATCAATGCTCACGGAGGGCATACTGCTGAGAAAGAGATGCATGTCGTATGATGGTGCGTTCTTTTTGTATGTTTCCCAAGATCGATGAGTTGTTACATGGAAACAAAGTGTTTCCAGACTGATGTTCATACAACATAACTTCTTCGTCTACGTGTGAGAAATGCGTCCTGCAATTCGTGCCGTATATGTCTGTTATATTCTGTATTTAGGAGCGTATATGATATTTTGTATGAATGAAATTGGTCACATTTTGTTTACTATTAATACCGATTTCCACCGAATGAGACCAGATTCAGGTTCAAGACTAAAATGTGTGAGACTTTTGCTACCACCGACATCAGCTCGTGTGTATCGTTATCATATTTTATTTTTATTGGAGTATAACTGAATTATGTGACAAAATAATTCGTAATTATTGGTTACATACTTCAGTTGTTTAACATGACCACAGAACCCAGTGAACGTAAACTTTGTTATTAAATCCAGGTTTGCCATGAGGTTTGCCATAATGTAGGAAACCTGTAAGAGCGAACTCACTCGTATGCGCCTTTTGTCCCCATATAATCGGGGTCTTTTGGTTATTTAGACTATAATTTTACTTAGAATTTTTCCACACATCCATCTACTAACTAACGTGCTCCACACACACACACACACACACACACACACACACACACACACACACACAAGAATTCGCTAAAACTCTCACCCTGTACTGCCATACTGCACAGAACCTGCAATTACTTCAAGTTATCACTATGTGACCCATTATATCCTTATCTCCAATAGTCCAGTGTCCTCTTCCGCTGGGATGGTATTGCCTCAAATAACACACCCAGCTTCTTAGACACATTGTCGAAAGATCATATCATTTGCATGAAAGGATTTGGGGAAACGGAAGACTCGATGTAGGCACTGGGATCTGAACCTCCCTCCAGTGTCAGGCTGGGGTATAAGCAGACTTCGTCTCAGCATGTTCCAGTTGGCAATTATCAAACGGTATAGTTTTCCAGTTGACAAGGCCTTTATTCGGCTGAGTTGCTGAACCACTATTGCGCGACAGAGCCTATTTCATTAAGCCTTAAAAATGCCGTGTTTCGGCTACTTTCTTTATCATCCACAAATTTTTTAATTCCGTTCAGTCACGCGCTTGATACGCCATCAATGTCACAAGCCGCGACAAGATAAAAATGGGAGTAACGAAGGTTCGTATAGTATTCTCGATTATGAGATACTTTTGCTTACCGTGGCTATCAAATTAATGTTCCATCGTTGGCATTTGGCCTTGACGAGACATAAATAAAACGTTTTAAATGTATCTTTCATGACTGCATATAGGATACGGTGTAGTTTTCGTAATTTATGGATGTCCATCTTATTGTATGGACGAGGGACTTCATCTGATAATATATATGAGAAAAAGCTGAGTCTTGAGAATGTCTTTATTCTATATCACGACTAGCTTCGTCGGCACATTACTGCCATCCTCAGATAACAACACGGTGTCCAGTATAGACTCTCGATGAAAGCTAGCCCACGTGTGCTAGTAACAAAGATACCGCAGTAAATGCACCGCAAAAATCAAATACCCTGTCGGCAGTGGTGGGGTAGAGGATCGTGGTAATGTGCCGCCGAAACTAGTAGTACTATACACACAATAAAAATGTTTTGTATCACCTCTGTTCCGAGAATTCCGGATCCTGTACAGAAAATTGTAATAGAAATCAACATAGACATCATTTACGCCCTTTTTATTGTTCACGGAAACCAGACATTGCACGTTGTACCACCATACAGCGAGAACTTAAGAGGCGCAGGTCCAGATTGCTGTACACACCGGTACCTTTAATACCCAGTAGCATTTCCTCTTGTATTGATGCATGCCTGCATTCGTCGTGGCATACTATCCACAACTTCATCAAGGCACTATTGGTCCAGATTGTCCCACTCCTCAACGACGATAGGGCATAGATCCCTCAGAGTGGTTGGTCGGTCACCTCGTCCATAATCAGCCCTTTTCAATCTATCCCAGGCATGTTCGATAGAGTTCATGTCTGGAAAGCATGCTGGCCACTCTAGTCGAGCTATGTCGTTATCCTGAAGGAAGATGTGCATGATGGGGGCGCGAATTGTCGTCCATGAAGACGAATGCCTCTCCAATATGCTGCCGATATAGTTGCACTATCAGTAGGAGGATGGCATTCACGTGTCGTACAGCCGCTACGGCGCCTTCCACAATCGCCAGCGGCGTACGTCGGCCCCACATAATGCCACCTCGAAACAGCAGGGAACCACCACCTTGCTGCACTCGCTGGACAGGGTGTCTAAGGCGTTCAGCCTGACCGGGTTGCCACTGAACTCGTCTTCGACGATTGTCTGGTTGAAGGCATATGCGACACTCATCGGCGAAGAGAACGTGTTGACAATCCGGAGCGCTTCATTCGGCGTGTTGTTGGGCCCATCCGTACTGCGCTGCATGGTGTCGTCGTTGCAAAGATGGACCTCGCCATGGACATTGGGAGTGAAATTCCGCATCATACAGCCTATTTTGGACATTTTGACTCGTAACATGACGCCCTGTGGCTGCACGAAAAGCATTATTCAACATAGTGGCGTTGCTGTCAGGTCTCTTCCGAGCCATTATCCTGAGGCAGCGCTGATCCACTGCAGTAGTAGCCCTTGGGCGGCCTGAGCGATACGTGTAATCTACAGTTCCTGTCATTCTGTATCTCCTCCATGTCCGAATAACATCGCTTTGGTTCACTCCGAGATGCCTGGACACTTCCCTTGTTGAGAGCCCTTCCTGGCACAAAGTAACAATGCGGACGCAATCGAACCGCGGTATGGTTGAACTACAGACAACACGACGCGTGTACCTCCTTCCTGGTGGACTGCCTGGAAGTGATCGGCTGCTTGACCCCCTCCTTCTAATAGGCGCTGCTTATGCATGGTTGTTTAAATCTTTGGGCGGGTTTAGGATATCACTGAACAGTCAGAGGGACAGTGTCTGTGATACATTATCCAGTCATATTCAGGAGTTCTAGGAACCCGAGTGATGCAAAACTTTTTTTGATGTGCGTAGAATGAAGACATTCTGATGATACAGCTGTGGTGGTACTTTTTCTCATATGTTTTCGTATTGTTTAGGATACAAATGGATGCTGGGAGAGCCGGGGAAAAAGCAATGTACTATTCGTCAAGTGTGTTTTACGAACGCAGTATATAAATGTCTTGTGCTTAGTCAGCACCTTTCTGCGCTGTATTTTTATGACTGTATACGGCCACCTCTTAGGGTGTGTGCAAATTCTGGCTATGAAAATTGTTCCCATTACAAAGATTGGAATCGGCTACATCCAGGTCAGGACTCATCGTGTTACTATAAGGTGCAATGAAAAGTTTTCTTTTGAGGGCGTTGCTTGTAACACCTCCGTTTTTATCCCGACCTGATCTGATCGAATACCAGCCCAATATTACTAACATGACCGTGAACATAATGGAGCTGGTAATCGAAATTGACTGCTACGGAATTTGTTACTTTCCAGTTCGTCCTGTTCAATACTATAATACTGAATGTATGGTAATAAGGAACACCAACACAGTTTTACTAATTAGGAACTTATATTCTTTCCAAAACACAAAATGGAGATAGCCACTGCCTTCGTCATACATATCTAATTACGGCTAATCTCAGCACAGGCTTTCTTCATTTGCCATTATCGTCACACGCTAATCCATCACTGCATCCAACACTGCAATACAAGGTTAGGCCGGCGCGGTAGACGCGAAACTAAATATCAGCACTAGTAACGTCACTGATCACTTTTATAAAGATACTTCATCACTTTCCCGGTATTTATTTATTATTTAGAGGTCAAACCACGACGATGGTGACACCCTTCTCGGCTAAAAAAACCCTGTGTTCCACTAATGGCCTTCACACACACACACACGCACACACACACACCAATCCCGCCAACCACTCTGGCGCATCTCGACACTCGCTCTCGCAACACGCCACAATCGATTGTTCGCCCTATCGGCCTGTGCCGAGTGCAAAGTTATAGTAAGGCCCTACGGACCCCTTACATGCTGCAGCGTATATGCAACGTAGCATGACTCCGATGCGGGTAAATAAGCGCCGACATGAAGGCAAGGGATTAGTGTGGCATTCGGCTCTTTCTGACGCGCGCGCGGTAGATTACGAAACGTGAACTATGGCCACGTTATTACCAAATGCGTACAAACTGGACCTCGGTTGTGTTATTCATTTCTTGGCTGCGTAAGGACAGTCACCGGTAGACATCCGCCGGAGAATGAAGAATGTATGTGGGAAGTGTGTCTGTCGGAAACTAATGTTGAGGTATGGTGCGCCAAGTTCATGATAAAGCACATCCCTATATCGCATATATCGTGAACCAGAAGTTACGTCTAGTGAGGGACACTCGAGCACCCGCCCTGTAGTCTTGATTGCTCCCTATGCGAGCCCTACAAGGCGGATATCATCATCTCCGTATGCGATTATCACTCCTTCGGTCCCTTAAAAAGGGCTTGAGGGTTCTATGATTTCTGGTGCACGAGGATGTGCAGCAGGCCGTAATGTACTTCTTCATGCATCAGGACACAGTGTTTTACCGAACGTGTATATCTTCAGCCTTGTATGACGATGGGATGATTGCCTCAGTGTTCGCAGCGATTTTCCCTAATTGGCATACCGATTCTAGACTGTACGGCCTTCGTACGGACACCTTTTGACCGCCCTTTATTGGCTTTTTAGTCACGTCGACCCTTCCGCAACAGTCCTGCCTCTTACAGATCTTCGAGTGATCTTCCTGGGTAATTTGCTAAATCACTCCAGGCGAATACCGATCTGGAGCCACGAAACAGTCCGCGACTGATCTCCTGCTCCACTTCTAATGATCAAATCGAAGCTACGAAGCTATAACTCTTTTGTTTGCTCCCACTAACCTTAAAATTTCTCCTTTTTTTCCTCCGTTTCAAATGATGTCACTTGTGCACTCGATTTATTTTAGTTAATTTATTGTTGACAACACTGATAATTTCACAGAAGTATATTCAGCCTAGAAAATCGATTAAATACGAGGGGTCTAGATCACTGTCCTTACATGTTACCAACAGGCACCTTACCAACAGACTAATTCAGGTTTCTCCAGAATAAAAGCTTAATTCTGTAGTGGAGTGTGCACGACTCTGAAACTTCCTGACAGATTAAAACTATGGACTGGATTGGGATTCGAAATTGGAAACTTACCATTCTGGAACGACTCACGAAAACGCTGTACACCTTTAAATCTGCCAGTTATCCCTTACTTTGTTCCAGGAAAGCTAGTTACGCTTCGAAAAAATGTGGAGAAATAGGGAGAGGTAACGGCATATATAAATCAGAGAGGGCGGATTACGAGTCGTGTCGAAAAATGTATACTCGTGTGTTTACAAATGTATCCTTGTCTTACATCGTTTTTCCCTTGTTTGTTTATTTAATTACTTTTAAACTAAATCCTTGCTATATATGATATTTTGAAGGAGCCGGCCGGAGTGGCCGAGCGATTCTAGGCGCTATAGTCTGGAACCGCGCGGCCGCTACGGTCGCAGGTTCGAATCCTGCCTCGGGCATGGATGTGAGTGATGTCCTTAGGTTAGTTAGGTTTAAGTACTTCTAAATTCTAGGGGACTGATGACCACAGATGTTAAGTCCCATAGTGCTCAGAGCCATTTGAACCATTTATTTAATTAATTAATTAATTAATTAATTAATTAATTTGAGGATGCGTTGTTGGTGCTTAAGCTTTGCGTCAACACTTGTTCAGCATTGTACTTCAGCAAAATATTTTAATTTTGAGAAGGTGACAGCTCAGCTAGTAAGAGCATTGTTCGTGAAAGGCAATATTACGGTTTCGAGTCCTTGTCCGGCACAGAGTCTTCATCTGCCACTAAGCTTTAATTCAAATCTCCGTCGTAAACCATAGATTCCCATGGTTTCCCCAAACTATTCCAAACGAATGACTGATGATTCCCTATGTTACGTTATGGTAGATGTGTTCTCCAGTCTTCGACTAGCCCTGATGATGCCCCTTATTTAACAGATTACCGCCGTCGAGGCGTAGGACAAGAAGGAACAGAACGGGTTCGTTGTGTGCAACTTTAATGACGCGCAGCAAACAGTAAGCTGATCGCAAAGAGTTCCGGCTTTAAAGCTGCTCTGCAGCTAGGTTTCTGGGCATGCGTTATCGCAACGGTCGGCTGTTTGAAAGCTGAATCGCAAGTACGAGGCTCGCTGGCGGCGGAAAATAGCGTGACCTCGGCAAGTGGCCATTGTCTGTTGATGTGGGCGGCGAGCGCCGCTCTGTTTGCTCCGTACGTAAACACGCCTTCACAACCAGCCATTACGAAATTTGTCAGCCAAAGAGAGAGCGCGCTGCTTTGTCCGTACCGAATTATTCTACTGGGCAGTAGGATTGCAGTACCTCTACCGCATATATGAAAAAGTACAAATGGTTAAATCAGTCTTTGTAGGGAATTCCTTACCCTATCGCGCATTCTACTATAATGTAAACCAATTTTTTGCCTTGCGTAGACGTCTACAGGGAGTGAGAAAAGGTGAGCGCTATTACGCATTAAATAGTTGTGTAAATCAATTGCCGGCCGAAGTGGCCGTGCGGTTAAAGGCGCTGCAGTCTGGAACCGCAAGGTCGCAGGTTCGAATCCTGCCTCGGGCATGGATGTTTGTGATGTCCTTAGGTTAGTTAGGTTTAACTAGTTCTAAGTTCTAGGGGACTGATGACCTCAGCAGTTGAGTCCCATAGTGCTCAGAGCCATTTGAACCTTTTTTTTTTTTTGTAAATCAATTAAAAAAATACTTGGTGAATCCGAGGGTGTTCAGTGATATTTTTTCACTATTATGGTGTAAGAGATACGTGTTATCTCGTGGTTCATTACGTAGCAATTGCATTTCGATTAATTTTAAGGTTTCCGTACCTTAATAGGTGAAAACGAAACTCTTTATAGTATAACTTTGTTGTCCGACTGTCTGTCTGTCTGTCCAACTGTTGAAAAACCTTTTTTCTCAGGAACGGATACACTCAAGTTGAATAAATTTCTCTTACTTTACGTCTATGCTCACAATCTTTTTGTCAATAGATTACCGGTTTCGGTCTATAATGACCGTCTTCAGATCTATTTTATAAAAACAATGTCCTGTTTTATAAAACAGATCTGAAGATGGTCATTATAGACCGAAACCGGTAACCTGTCTACAAAAAGATTGTGACCGTAGACGTAAAGGAAAGTTATACTCTATTCGGGTCACTGTTTTATTCGTGTCAATGTCGCAGCTTGTATCAAGTTGAAATTAATATCAGTTACTAAGGCAGTGCAAAACCCTGAAGTTCTTAGTCAATACAATTAAAAGGTACTGCCATTTATGTCACACATTTTGCTGTTCGGGAACTCACTCATCAAAAAGTACAGGGTAGCCTCAGTTGCTGTATAATCTTGAAATTTGCCAAGAATCAAGGTTTTACATTACAACCAAATCAAAAAAATCCGAAAGTCCAGAAATTGTAGCTACAGCACACGAATAAAATTTTTTGTCTCTTGTTATCAGACTGTCCGCCCGTCCTTCTCTTAACCCCTTTTTCTCTCAGAAACGGATGGATGTATCATGTTGCAACTTGTAGTACATAATGAGGTCTTTAGTCCTTAGCGGTGTAATAAAGGTAAGCTTCTAAGTAAATGCAACCAAAAGATACGGCCATTATTTCACATATTTTGACAGTCGTAAACTCACTCATTAGAACCTTCAGGGTAGTTACCGTTGATTTGGCAAGAAGCAAGGTTTCACACTGCAAGTAAATGAACATTTTTAATTGTATCAAACAAAAAAATATTTCTGTTGTAATGTATTATTCGACTTCAGACTTGCAGTTAAAACATTCTTGAAAATATTAGAATCTCTACAACCGATATCTTGCCAGTATCAATGTCGATAACAGGCAAAACTCGTCGAGATTCTCGATTCACGGAATGGTCGAAATGTCTGTGTATACAACTAACTTTGTATGGAACCCTTAGTGTGGGAGCTCTACTTGCTCCTGGCCAATCTATTACCCTACTTTACCTTTTCATTGATCTGAAAGTACACGGCTCTGCAAAAAACTTAAGGACAAGATAGTTGATAGTTAGTTAGATATATGTTCCATACATCAGTTTAAAGAATTTTTTATCAAAATGATGTGGAACGAGTCTAATATCGTGTCGGACCTCATTTTGCCAGGCATAGTGCAGCAACTACACTTAGCATGGACTCAGCAGGTTGTTGGAAGTCCCCTTCAAAAATATTGAGCCATGCTGCCTCTACAGCCGACAAAATTACGAAACTGTTGCCAGTGCAGCGTTTTATGCACGAACTGACCACTCGATCATGTCCCGTTATTCTCGATGGGCTTCATGTCGGGTGATCTACATGGCCAAATCACTTGCTTGAATTCTCCAGAATGTTCCTCAAGTCAGTCGCGAACACTTGTGGCCCGGTGACGTGGCCCATTGTCATCCATATAACTTCATCATTGTTCGGGAACATGAAGTCTACGAATGGCTGAAAACGGTCGCCAAGTAGGCGAACATTTCCAGTCAATAATCGATTCAGTTGGATCACACGACCCAGTTTTTTCCATGTAATCACTGACCACATCATTATGGAGCCAGGACCAGCTTGCTCTGTGCCTTGTTGACAATTTATATCCATGGCTTTATGAAGTCTGCGCCACACAAGATCCCTGCCATCAGCTCTTACCGACTGAAATCGGGGCTCATTTGACCAGGCCACGGTTTTCTAATAGTCTAGACTCCTACCTATATGGTCACGAGCCCAGGAGAGGCGCTGTAGGCGATCTCGTGCTATTAGCAAAGGCACTCTGCTTCGTGTGTTGCCATAGCCCGCACTCTTCTAACCTTATGTTCATCGTGCGTCCCACATCGATTTCTGCTGTCAGTGTTGACTATTAGCACTGACTACTCAAAAGCTCCTGCTGAAATTTTATATTCTCGGCACACTCTCGTCACTATGGATCTCGGAATACTGAATTCCCTAACTATTTCCGAAATAGAATGTCCCCTGTGTCTAGCACAAACTACCATTCAGCTTCAGACTCTGTTGATTCCCATCATGTGGCCACAGTCACGTCGGAAACCTTTTCACATGAATCATCTGAGTACAAACTACATGACCGCCAATACGCTGCCCTTTTATACCTCGAGTGCGCGGTATTACTGCCATCTGTATATGTGCATATCGCTGTCACATGACCTTCACCGCCTGAGTGTACATGGTTTGTGTTAACATTGATAAACACATTTTTTAGTCCTACTCGTTCAAGTACATTTAAAAAGAAGTTTATTCGCGTAACGTAACATGTTAACTACTTGGTAAAAATAAATGAATGTGCGAGAGAATGTTACCAGAGTTCTCCCAGTTGTGAAGTGAAGGTGGGTGTGTATTGTGTGTGTATTGATCTGGGGACCTAGAAACGACGGAGAGGCTTCGTCCCGCCGTAGCCCTCAGTGGTTCTCAACCCCACAACAGGCCACATCAGTCCACCAGCCCCACACCGAACCCAGGGTTATAGTGCGGTTCAGCCCCCAGTGGACCCCCCCCCCCCCCGCCTCCCCCCGGGAACGTCTCATACTAGATGAGTGTAACCCCAAATGTTTGCGTAGTAGAGTAGTTATGGTGTACGCGTACGTGGAGACACTGTTTGCTCAGCAATCGCCGATACAGTGTAACTGAGGTGGAATGAGGGGAACCAACCCGCAATCGCCGAGGCAGATGGAAAACCGCCTTAGAAACCATCCGCAGGCTGGCCGCCACACCGGACCTCGACACTAATCCGCCGGGCGGATTCGTGCCGGGGAGCGGCACGCCTTCCTGCTCAGAAGCAACGTTTCAGACCGCGCGGCTAGCCGGGAGGGCCAAGAGGTCAAGGTGACTACAGCGCCAAATGGGGCTGGGACCGCTACACGAGGCAGTTGAAGGAACGGGAAAAAGACATTTTGTAGGGATCAGCGAGAACTGTGGTGGTCGTCTTCATTACAACTTGTCCAGAGACAACATATCGATGAGTTTACGCGGGGAAGAATCATCGGGAAACTAGAAGACGGACGAAGTGGGGAAACTGCAGCCCAGGAGTTTTGTTTTGCTCACAGCATTGTTTTACGTGCTTGGGTTGCGTTTCGAACGACAGATACTGCTTCCCGAAGAAGATGAGGTGATCGATCACGCTCAACTGCAGCAGCTGATGACCGCTACATTATGCGACAAGCGAGAAGGGACCAGCGTCATACAGCGGGTGCAATTGCAACCACACTGAACAAGATTGAAAGACACGCACTGTCACACTCCACAATGGCACCGCGGCTGCATTCTGGTGGTCTCTGCGCAATGACCAGTACGTTGTGTTCTGTTGACTCCTGCTCCTGGGCGACACCGTATGTGTTGGTGTCAACAGCATGGACACTGGACCAACGCGGGGTGGGGTCGAGTACTCTTATCGGATGAGAACAGATGCACTGTGGGTAATTATTCTGGACGTCCCCTCGTATGGCGAGATGTGTGAACACGTAAGACACCGAGGAACACTGTCGAACGTAACCACTTTGGTGGTGCAAGTGCTATGGTGTGGAGAGACAAAATGTCATAGGTACGTACCGACCTTCACATCTTTGAACACGGTGCACTCACCGGTCAGAAAAGGATGGAAATCGCGACCATACCAAACAGCGCAAGTGGAGGACCTCTTGGAACGAGAGTATATTCGGGGAATCGACTCGCCTGCCCCTATATACCTTGGTCAGCCCGTTCCCGCGACTTAATGCCCACCGAGGACGTGTGGGATGCGTATTGCAACGCTTCCACAGTACCAACGACAATCTAGCAGTTGCTAACCGTGGTGGTGGAGGAATGGAACGCCCTAACACAAGAAATCCGTACCAATGTTTTGGCCAGCATGGGAGTACAACGTGCAGCATGCACTGCTGCCCGTGGTAATCACACACCCTATTAAGAACCATTTTCCGCCGTTTGTAGTACCCACAGGACCATCGTAAGTCACGACTTGATTGTAATTGCTGTACTTGAATAAAAGTGACGTTTGTGTTCGTCTTGTTGCACGTTTATTTAAGTTACCCTCTGCACTGGACTACAGAAGTTCTTTCTTTTTATGGGCCAAGCTTCAGCGTGCTATTTTACTTGGGAGTGATACATCATGCGAAAGAAGAAGAACCCAACAAGTCTAATTTTGACCAAAAATATGATGAACGATGCAAACCGATTCAAGTGGAATTGAGTCATCTCATTCGAGACCTTAATTTTTCGAAGGAGAAGGTAGAACTAGGGTCAAGACGACAGCAATGGAACCTTCTCCAATGCGATGTCGGGGTCTCACAGTACAGAAATCGTCATAGGGATCTTATTCTTTCTTTTGAGAAGAAGAGAGAAAAAGTCGACGATATGCGCTGTATGTTTTGTTTGGGAACAAATTGCTCCACTCATTCACGATACTTCTTTTTGATAACAGAAACTCCTTTTTGCCCTCAAGCGTGCATTCAGTACTGCTCGACTGAGTCTCGAGACTGTTGTTCGGAGCGTTAGTCGTACATTAACAGAGATGCACAGCGTTATAGATAGTGTAACAGGACTGGGATAGCTGTGGGGAAACCAAAGTTAAACTTGAACAATTCTTGCTTGTCATGAGGGTTCGAGTCTTCCTGTGGGTGTGGTAACATCCGTAGATGGTTTGGGAGACAGGGGAGACCTGTGGGGGAGCTGCAGACATACCAGCGGTGGAGATGCGCACACCTCTCCTTCATTTAAACATTCGACTTTACTCCTCTACGAACCTGAACAAGTGTTCAATTATCCCGTCCGTCTAGTACAGTCATTGATGTTTATATCCTTCTTCACGAATAATCCACGCTGAGCAGCAAGCGTAGTAACGGCCGAAGGTGCAGATAGGCGAGCCGCTTACTCAGTGGGGCGTCGACCCAGTGCGCTGACTCTGCAACGGTGATGTAGCCTCTGTATGGGGCCTCATACGGCTGCGGTGCAGAGCAAGGGCAGCCAGCAGCGTCTCCTGTCTCTACGGCAGCCCGCGGCGTTCCCGATGGCGTTGGTTGGGTCGATCTGTGTTCAGATGTTCAAACGTGTGTGAATCCCTAAAGGACCAAACTGCTTAGGTCATCGGTCCCTAGACTTACACACTACTTAAACTAACTTATGCTAATAACAACACACACACCCATGCTCGAGGGAGGACTCGAACCTCCGACGGGAGGGGCCGGTCGATTTGTGGACAGACGCTAAGGAGAGGGGCGGCCGGCTGGCACAGTGTCGGCTGCCCGCCGGACGGACAGGCAGAGGTCCCACGTTGTTGGCCCGGCACAGTTACAGCCACGGCGCCGATTAACACAGACTGGGAGTCACATCCTGCTCAATTGGCGTAACAATGATGAACTGAATCGGCCGTGGTTAAATACTGCTTCTCTCTCCTGATTCCTGCTGTTTACATCGGTTAGTGTGTTGCGCCGAATCGTCTGGAACGTGTCTGTGACCGAAAGGTGTGCCGTTACTGGCAGTAGATCGGTCAAGTTGCGTCGATTATGCGTCGTCAGGCTGTGGGCTGGTCACTTCGCTCGTGATCTGGTGATACGTGAGCTGATCGCGCAGTTCCACAGCCAGCGCCCACTGCCTGGCTGTGGCCTCGTTTCAGTTCTGATCTCCAACTTTTGCTCCAGTTCTCTTATAGCTTTATCCCGTTACAATAGGTTTGTTGATGAAAAGTTGACCGATATGCACCTTGTATATGGTTTTACTGAAGGCAATGGAAGAGCGATTTAACGCCGAACCGCTGGAATTCTTGCGTGTGAGACAGTCGATGGTGTTTCACTGTACACTCCATCATAATTATAGTGGTCGACTACTGAACAGCACCAGTTCTGCATCCTTTGTTTAACAGACTGTAAACTGGGAACACCGTTTAAACACAAGGCGGTAAAAGTCTGGGGGTTGTTGCATTACTCTGTGTTTCATTTTGTACCTTTTGGTGATTGTATGTAACAGGCTTTTGTTATTTATTTATAGCTGTTATTTTTCTGCAACTATAGTATATATTTTAGAATAAAATTCAGTCGTAAGTTGCACAGATATTTTCATTTCGCTTTGACGGTTTCGACAAAATAAATTTATCTTGTAAATAATAGATTTCAGCTATAAGTCGTCCTTTTTAAACATTATTGGCCGATCTAGACTTCAGCTAGAAACTAGCCATTCTCAATGCACTATAATTTTTTATGAATGCATGTAATGCCTGTTGGTTCATTGAACTGTGAATGAAGCCCGACCAACAACCATTACATGCATTGATAAAAAATGATAGTGCATTGAGAATGGCTAGTTTATAGCTGAAATCTAGATCGGCCAATAAAATTTAAAAAGGACGACTTTAGCTGAAATCTGTTATTTACTATCCAATATCACAGTCGCTGCGTGCAACAGCCTTCTGAATGGAAGGTAACCTGATAAATTTATGTTCTTCCGAAGCCTAAAATATTGCGGATATTATAGATCATTAGACTTTGGACATACACTTCCATAAAGTGTAAGAAGTGTGTTATAGAAACTTACTTAGTATTGATTTAGCAGATATCAATATCTGTTTCACATAAGCATAATGCCATGATATGTCCAAAAAAGCATAATGCCACGATATGTCCAAAAATGTACATATTGTACGTGATTATTGTAAACACAGATTGGCAGTTTGATAATTTACTGTAAACGAATCACATCTGTGTACATGTCAAGCTGCTCAATAGAGATGTGTTTCACAATGGCGAAAATGTACAAGTGCTCATAGCTCCTCAGATACGTACTTTAGAGACCATGTTTACTGGACATTCTTTACTTTTTTAGGTCCATACTACTATCTCTGAAAGTTGACTACCCTACGATCTTAGCAATAACAGTACCAGTACATGTATTCCATGTCAGAGGAATCAGAATGGTTTTCACTTATAACTTCTGAACTTTTCGTTTCCGGTACAGAGTCCTTACCTCAATTTGGTACATTTATCATTCTCCATTATCCTAGAAAGTTTGTAACATCGTCACGAAATCACGCTGTATGTACATACATTTACAGGCGCCGTCTCTCTGAAGCGTCTTTGGATTACGTTTCCAGAGATGGATTCCTACGTAAGACTTGATATACTAGGTCCTCTCAACAAATTCTAGAAATGAGTGATATGAATTGTATAAAAGCGCCGTAAAAAGTATAACTAAGGTATGTAAAGAAATTATAAATAATACAGCTGAAAAAACATGGCACAGAGTTCTAATATGTAAAAGTAATGGGCTAATTCTCACAGTGTCAATATAGTGCTCTGCCGCAGGCCATTTATTGATCAGTTACAACTGGCTGTACGTACAGCGTTCCACGCATCTTTCATCGACTGTTTCAGTAGTTTGTCCGATGTATGAAAGGCCACATTCACTGAGAATTTTGTAAACCCCAGCCCTTCGGAGCATCAAATCATCGTCAACGGAACTAACAGCGTTGTTTTATTCGTTAGAGGGCAAAAAATCACTTTTACTTCGTGCTTGCTAAGGATTCGTCCTGATTTTAACGATAGGCTTTCCACATATGGCAGAAAAGTCATAGTTTTAAATTTTTCTATGTCTTCTCTTGCATTCCGTATGCTCAACGGTTTCATTCTTCAAAGACTCTCTCTAGGTGTAGAAACTCGTCTTGCACACTGCTGTCGTCAGGAATGATGTGTGCTCTGTGAACCGAAGTTCTGTGGACACTCATCGTCTGGGAAGGACGGTGGCAGCTATTTGCAACTGAATATAAAAGCACATTCGTCGGCTTCCGATATATGGCATATCCCAAAGTGCCGTCATCTTTGCGCCGAATCAAAATATCAAAAAATGGAAGACATCCCTCCTTTTCAATTTTCATTGTATACTGGATTTGTCTATAGATGGAATTCAGGTGGTTTAATAATTCTTGTAGTTTATCTTCACCAAGGACGCACACTACAAACGTGTCGTGTACATATCTCGAAAATACTGCAGGCTTCAAGCTACCAGCGCCTTTTCGTCGAGGTCCTCTGTAAAAAAATTGGCCACTAAGGGCAACAAGGGACTATCTATTGTGAGACCGTCAGTCTGTTCAAAAAATTCGTTATTAGTGAAAAGTATATCAAGGTCATTACATTGAACAATGCTGAAATCTCTTTATCAAACTTTTGCCAATACGAGATAAGGTTCTGGCACGGGAATCTTTGTGAATAAGAACACATCATGACAGCTGACTAATAGATCAGAACTGTTCAGCTTCAGTTATTTTAGTTTGCCAATGAAGTCGGCAGAGTTGCGTATGTGATGAGTACGCTTTTCCAACAGAGTTCTTAATAACGACGCTAAGTTATTGGTACAGTCATAACTTGGAGAGCCAATATTACTCATTATTAGAAGCGTAGGAACACATTTTTATAAATCTTTTGAAGTCCATAAAGCTTCGGTAGAACCGCACCACTTGATTTCTATCTTGACAGACCTTCTAGTGGAAAGAGAGAGGCGTTCAGAAGCGAAGCAACTTCCGTACTACCTGGTTAATGTGATCTCTACTGATTTGCGATGTGTGCCAACACTCAGTGAACGGTACATGTTTATCACGATAGTCGTCACGAGACAGTATTACAGTGACATTAGCTTTATCGGCTTGAAGGACCACCGTCTGTATATCCTGGTGAATCGCATGTAGCGCAGTCTTCTCAGCCATATATACACTATGTGATCAAAAATATATGGACATCCCACAAAACATACGTTTTTCATATTAGGTGCATTGAGCTGCCACCTACTGCCAGGTACACCATATCAGCGTCCTCAATAATCATTGAGAGCAGAATGAAGCGTTCCGCGGAACTCAAAGACTTCGAACGTAGTCAGGTGACTGGGTGTCACTTGTGTCATACATCTGTACGCGAGATTTCCACACTCCTAAACATCCCTAGGTCCACTGTTTCCGATGTGATGGTGAAGTGGAAACGTGAAGGCACACGAACAGCACAGAAGCGTACAGGCCGACATCGTCTGTTGACTGACGGACACCGCCGACAGTTGATGAGGGTCGTAATGTGTAATAGGCAGACATCTGCCCAGATCATCACACAGGAATTCCAAACTGCGTCAGGATCCACTGCAAGCACTATGACAGTTAGGCGGGAGATGAGAAAACTTGGATTTTATGATCGAGCGGCTGCTCATAAGCCACACATAGCGCCGGTAAATGCCAAACGACGCCTCGCTTGGTGTAAGGAGTGTGAAAATTGGACGATTGAACAGTGGGAAAACGTTCTGAGGAGTGACGAATCACGGTACACAATGTGACGATCCGATAGCAGGGTGTGGGTATGGCGAATGCCCGGTGAACGTCATCAGACAGCGCATGTAGTGCCAACAGTTAAATTCGGACGCGGTGGTGATATGCTGCGGTCGTGTTTTTCATGGGCTTGCGCGCCTTGTTGTTTGGCGTGGCACTATCACAGCACAGGCCTACATTGGTGTTTTAAGCACCGACTTGCTTCGCACTGTTTAAGAGCAATTCGGAAGTGACGATTGCATCTTTTAACACGATCGAGCACCTGCTCATAATGCACGGTCTGTGACGGAGTGGTTACACGATAATAACATCCCTGTAATGGACTGGTCTGCACAGAGTCCTGACCTGAATCCTATATAACACCTTTAGGATGTTTTGGAACGCCAACTTCGTGCCAGGCCTCACCGACCGACATCGATACCTCTCCTCAGTGCAGCACTCCGTGAAGAATGGGCTGCCATTCTGCAAGAAAGCTTCCAGCACCTGATTGAACGTATGCTTGCGAGAGTGGATGCTGTCATCAAGGCTACTCGTGGGCCAACACCATATTGAATTCCAATATTACCGATGGAGGGCGCCAAGAACTTGTAACTCATTTTCAGCCAGGTGTCCGGATACTTTTGATCACATAGTGTATATTACTCCTTCGTGGGCTAGCCTTCGTAACAGCCCGGCAAATCTCTACGCACCGTAGTAATGCCTGAGCGTTGAATAACAGTTTCTTGTTGAGAAGACGTCTCAGGCTGGCTGAACCTTCCAGTGGCTCAATGTGGCCACCTTACGAACCAAATCTGATTTCGCCATGTTGTACCATCTACCCAGCTCAATAAATAAGTAAATGTATTTGTCTTCGACTTGTAACGCCGGAAATGCATATCCTCCTATTTCCATCTATTGTACTATAAATATTTTTCCTTATTTTGTTACCTGAAGATATGACATGTCTGTGTCTTTATATATTGTTGTTGTTTTACTATATATATATGTCGATGTATAATTGGTTTGTTTTGTAAATATTATTTGTATTTTTACGTTGGGTCCGGCCTAGGGAAAACTATGCTATCGAACGATTACATCGATAGGTCGTGTGGAGAACCAAAGTGTTTAGGAGCTTTGGTAGTGTTAACTCTGCCGCGTGGAGCCCGGCCAGAGTAGTCTGGCTGGAGTAGGGCGGTGGAGCAGGTGTGTTGTGTGACGCTCCCGCGAGTTGCCGCGCTTTCGGGGTTTGGCAGCATGTAATTGCGCTGGACTTGCTATGATAGTTTCTGACACGGTGTCGCGGACGGGAAGCATTAGCTGGCGCACGTCAAGAGCCCGTTTCGCCTGGTGACCGTGTCGATAAGAAGACGCGCCAACATCCAGCTTCTGCAACAGCGACAGCCGACAATGAGTGACTGTCGCCACCTCCTCGATCGACGACTTCAAACCTTCAATCAACCAAAAAGGAAGACTGGAAGCACGTAAAGTTTTAGAACTGTATGGCAGACCTCAGCTTTTCTAATTGTTCAATTTGTCTCAAAAAATTACAGCAACGTAGCATGAACCTTTGTTGCTCATTGTCCCAATTGCATTACCAAGAACGGTCCCCTTCTTTTCCGGAGTGAATCCGAGTGTCGTTGAAATTCAAACGCCAGCATTAAAGTAATATCATTCCATTTCACTGCTTTAATTTCAAAGTTCAGTTAAAGTATTCATAGCTGGCTACAATATTTAGATTACACAAGCACAAATTACGAGTGCGAGTTTTGTTACCATATTTTAGCTTACCTCTGACTGCAGCTCAGCTAGGTACGTACTAAATTTTACTATTGTTAATTGTTCAGAATCATTTAATTCAAAAGTTCAAAGTAAAATCTCTTATTTCTAAATTGCATAGATTCAAGTAGCTTTTGAAATGGATGTTGAGGTAGCCCAAGAATAACCTTATTTTATTGAGTTCGTAGTGCTTCAGAAACAAAGTTCACTATTAATTTCAGTCACTAAATTAACTTTCAATTTTCCGGTTTTATTAATTCTTTTCCTTAATTAAGTCAGAGTGTAGCGAAATTTATTACTTCTGACAAACATTCAGTTTTCACACAATACGTGTCAACCTTCAGGTTGCCACGCTTTTAGTGCTATTTATATGTGCATTAATCTTTCATTTTCAGTTATTATAGTAGTTGTCCATAGGACTGGCGACCGTAATTTTCCCCAAATCTCAAATATCTAATTAACGCCAATTAATTATTAACGTAACGACCGCACATTTACTTTCTTTATTAATTTTACCCTTCTCTCAAAATTAATTTCCATCAATTTCATTTGCATTTTTCCTTTCATTTAGATGTAACCCTTTGCTCCCTCTTTACCGACACATTAACTAAAGTGTCGATTGCTTTTCCCCAAAGTTCCATTAGGTGCACGCGGTTTAATTTTTCACTGTCATTAAGGTCGATAAGTGAGGGGGAGGTTAAGGTCTGAACAACATTTCATTACTATATTCATTCAAGGTTGTCCTGTCTGTAAGATTCGTTCTTTGCAGTGGTGTGTGTAGATGTCTTTGTCAATATTCGTCTGCGTTCTGATTCGGGTCAACCCACGTGTTCGGCTTTCGAAGTGACTGTGTGGTTGAGCCGAGGCTGCCACAGTGGTCCGGCCAGCTGTTTTACGGCGCGGCCGCGGTGAGAGTCTATGAGAGGGCGCCGGCAGTGACACCCTGCCCTGCCCGTGCTTTACGACGGGCGTGACCGGCGCCCCGCGGAGGCACCGATTTGCTCGCCCGTAGCCACGCCTCCTCGCGCAGCTTGTCCTCACCCACGCGGCGACGGCGATCGCGTGTCGGATAGCGGCGCCAGACATATGCTTCCGTCCTGTTCACACGCGTCGGGGGTGCCGAGCAGGCGAACTCTTATCGACCGTAAAATAACTGCGCGTAAAATACCTGCTTACCTTATCAAACGTCATACAAAATACCGCTTCTGCTCTACAATAGCTGTTCTGTGCAGGAAGGTGTAGAAGTATGAAACCGGAATTTCAGTATAGATGGTTATAGCCGTCAGTGTAGGGCCCATGAGCCCGCGTCTGCAGCGCCATCTTCTTCCTGTAACGGCTGACGACGAATGTCAACACACGGTAATCCAAGTTCCATACATCGGTATCTTCACTACTGGCCATTAAAAATGCTACACCACGAAGATGACGTGCTACAGACGCGAAATTTAACCGACAGGAACTAGATGCTGTGATATGCAAATGATTAGCTTTTCAGAGCTTTCACACAAGGTTGGCGCCGGTGGTAGCTCAACGTGCTGACATCAGGGAAGTTTCCAACCGATTTCTCATACACAACAGCAGTTGACCGGAGTTGCCTGGTGAAACGTTGTTGTGATGCCTCGTGTAAGGAGGAGAAATGCGTACCATCACGTTTCAGACTTTGATAAAGGTCGGATTCTAGGCTATCGCGATTGCGGTTTATCGTATCGCGACATTGCTGCTAGCGTTGGTCGAGATCCAATGACTGTTAGCAGAATATGGAATCGGTGAGTTCAGGAAAGTAATACGGAACGCCGTGCTGGATGCCAACGGCCTTGTATCACTAGCAGTCGAGATGACAGGCATCTTATCCGCATGACTGTAACTGATCGTGTAGCCACGTCTCGATCCCTGAGTCAACAGATGGTGATCTTTGCAAGACAACAATCATCTGCACGAACAGTTCGACGACGTTTGCAGCAGCATGGACTATCAGCTGGGAGACCATGGCTGCGGTTACCCTTGACGCTGCATCACAGACAGGAGAACCTGTGATGGTGTACTCACTGACGAACCTGGGAGCACGAATGGCAAAACGTCATTTTTTCGGATGAATCCAGGTTCCGTTTACAGCATCATGATGGTCGCATCCGTGTTCGGCGACATCGCGGTGAACGCACATTGGAAGAGTGTATTCGTCATCGTCATACTGGCGTATCACCCGGCGTGATGGTATGGGGTGCCATTGGTTACACGTCTCGGTCACCTCTTGTTCGCATTGACGGCACTTTGAACAGTGGACGTTACATTTCAGATGTGTCACTACCCGTGGCTCTACCTTTGAATCGATCCCTGCGAAACCCTACATTTCAGCAGGGTAATGCACGACCGCATGTTGCAGATCCTGTACGGACCTTTCTCGATAAAGAAAATGTTCGACTTCTGCCCTGGCCAGCACATTCTCCTGGTCTCTCACCAATTGAAAACGTCTGGTCAATGGTGGCCGAGCAACTGGCTCGTCACAATACGCCAGTCACTACTCTTGATGAACTGTGGTATCGTGTTGAAGCTGCATGGGCAGCTGTACCTGTACACGCCATCCAAGCTCTGTTTGACTCAATGCCCAGGCGTATCAAGGCCGTTATTACGGCCAGAGGTGGTTGTTCTGGGTGCTGATTTCTCAGGATCTATGCATGCAAATTGCGTGAAAATGTAATCACATGTCAGTTCTAGTATAATATATTTGTCCAATGAATACCCGTTTATCATCTGCATTTCTTCTTGGTGTAGCAATTGTAATGACCAGCAGTGTATTTCAAACTTGTAAACATGTAGAGTTTTGTGCCTACGAAGTATGATTTCCGGAGAGGACAGGGTTCCTGCTATCATTTGAAGAAAACTGCTGCAAAATCGCATCGATTGCTTGTCGAAGCTTTCGGCGAACATGCTCTTGGGGAAAACACAGTGTTTCCAGAGGTTCAAAAACATTCAAAAGAGGTGATTCTGACATAAGAAAAGACAACTCTAGAAGCCATCGAAAAAGTTCGAAGACAACGAATTGCACGCGTTACTGGATGAAAATGATACTCAAACTCAACAGGGACTCGCGGAACAATTGAATGTGATGCAAAAATTTGTTTCTCTTCGGTTGAAAGCTATGGGAAAGGCGCAGAAAGTGGGAAAATGGGTCCCGATGAACTCAACGAAAGACAGCAAGCAAATCGAAAGACCACTTGTGAAATGCTGCTCGCCAAATACAAAAGACTCATTTCTCCATCAAATAGTGGCAGGTGATGAAAAATGGATATATTTTGAGAATCCTAAGCGCCGTGCCCTGGGTGAATCCAGACGAAGTATCGACATCCACTGCAAGACCAAACCGCTTTGGAACTAGACAATGCTGTGTGCTTGGTGGGATCAGAAGGGTGTCATCTATTATGAGCTGCTGAAATCGGGTGAAACCGTTAACGCTGATCACTACCAACAGCGAAGGATCGATTTAAATCGAGCATTACGTGAAAAACGACCGGAATATGGAAAACGGTAACACAAAGTCATATTGCTCCATGATAACGCTCCATCACACACAGCAAAACGGGGTAGGGAAACGATTGAGGTGTTCCGTATGGAAATACTAGCACATGCGACTTATTCTCTAGACTTGGCTCCGTCCGATTATCATCTGTTTGCATCACTGGGACACGCTCTAGCTGAACAACGCTTCAATTCGTATGAAAATTTATGAAAATGGCTCGCTGTCTGGTTCGCTTCAAAAGAGGAAATGGGACATGTTTCTTTGCCGGAGAGGTGGGAAAAATGGGAAAATAGTGAAATATTGTTTACCAGTTTCAAACAACAGACGTGTAACTATGGCAACCAAATACCGTTTCATACTGCTACACCTGGTACGCATATAAATTGTTTATTTTATCTCAATATTCATCCAGTCGGTGTCTGTAATGATGGCGCACGAACCCTGACTGGTAATGATGAGGCAGAAATTTGGCTCGGACTAGTTAGCAGATAGCAACCAGACATTCACATTAAAAGATTTAGTAGAAACTACGGAAACGTGGATACGAATGACTGGGAGCAGATTCGGATCCCTTCATCTATTGAATGCGGAAACAGTGCCTCGGCTGTACGGAGTGTGTGTGTGTGTGGGGGGGGGGGGGGGGAGGGGGAATCTTATGGGACTTAACTGCTAGGGTCATCAGTCCCTAAGCTTACACACTACTTACCCTAAATAATCCTAAGGACAAACACACACACCCATGCCAGAGGGAGGACTCGAACCTCCGCCGGGACCAGCCGCACAGTCCATGATTGCAGCGCCCCAGACCGCTCCGCTAATCCCACGCGGCGGCTATACGGAGTCACGCTACGTGCTTCAGTTAGGGTATAGACGAACAATGCGGACAGAGCTACCGATGTGTTTAAGGAATGTTGAAAAGTACGAAACAACACTGTGGGTATAATTAGAGTCTTTGTTCAAAAGACCTGAGCACAACTATCCTACTGTTTCACGAGGCGAACGATTCCCTGTTCCCAGAATTCCTGTGGCTGTGTCAGGAGCCAGTGCGCCACAGTGTCCTTCAGTTCGTCGTCCGACTGGAAGCGCTTCCGTTTCAGAAATTTTTTTAGTGGGCCAAGCACATGGAATTCGCAGGATGACATGTCCGGGCTTTTTAGGGCGGATGTTCAAGCTGCTCCCACTTGAACTTGGCCATTACACTTTGTGTGACCTTGGAGACATGTGGACGCGCGTTATCGTGCAGCTGAACCACTTTCTCCATGAGCAGCCCAGGCCGTTTGATCTTGATGGACTTGCGTAGACTACGGAGTGTCTCACGGTGCAGCTTACTCTTAATCGAGCCGGCACGGTGGCTCAGCGTGCTTGGTCAGAGGACTAGCTGCCCTCTGCAATAAAAAAAAAACTGAGTTAATCGATCAACAACGAACTTAAACGGATGCCTTACGACGTCCGCCCCGAGCAGATGCAACGAACGAAACCGAACAAAATTAGATTAAAAAAAAAATCGTTTTTCCGTGTTCGAGGAATTCCGTATCGGACCTCAGCCACCAAAAAAGACGGTGAGCATCAGCTTATTTGCTGCCTGTGTCCTTGATGTCTCACTACGTTATCCCAAAGCAGCATATACAAAATTCAACCGGTTAGATTGACACGACGTTTCGGACATTTTCATTTGAAAAATCCTTATACATTTCCAAGTGAAAAGACAAGAAACTCCTCGTCAAGAGCCAACTTGTTCGATTGTCGAGGTTTGTAACGCTTCACTCATGAGAGTCTGGTCTGAGGGGCAAATGAAACTAATTTAGGCTAAAAATCGATTGTCTAACTGATATCGTTTTTGAGGACTGTAACGCCAATCTAAGAGCAACTGAGGAAAGAGAAATTGTCACTGAACGATTATGTAGGCCATAATACCACACCATCTGTTATAAATTAAAGGGTCTCTGCATGAGCCTCTTCGTGATTTTGCCATACCATACAGCGTCATTTGTTTGCCTCTGGCACCTCAGTTGTTGGTGCAAATACTCTATCACCCTAGATGTAAAGAAGAAAAGGGAAACGACTGAGCAGCTGAATGTGTTTGTGGTGGCCACAGCATACTATCCATATTTAGTTCTAACATTTCATTAGGTTATTGGTACTTGTCGGAGACCCCACACGCATGTTTGATACATTTAAGTGCCATATTTCAATGTAACTTTTCTTTCCTCTTATTGTCCGATCAGTTGAATGTATGAATGAGAGTGTGCAAGCATTTCAGTGTGTGTAGATCAATGAGAGTGTCGTAATCTGCCACTGTGTCAGAACAGCCAACTGTAGGAAACACGTATCAGGTAGCAAGAGGTTTCTATTTTGCTTGGACAAACCTTTTGTGTAGGTTGGCATCACAATAGGGGTTCCTCCGGCCACTTCAGTAGGTACGGGGAGCAGCTTTGGTTGGAGAGCGAATGCTCCTGGAGTGTTCCATGGGACGCGAGACGGGTGAGACCTACTCGCGGTAAGTGTGCCTTTTCGATGAGAAGTTAATGTTGTGTTTTATATAAGTATTTCAAAGCTAGTCAAAGTAAATGATTCCTTTCATCGTTCATAGTTTATTATCGTGTGTGACAAATTTTACTTGCCAATTCGCGAGTGTTAAATGCGTTAAAATCCAGGGAAGGTGTAGGTTGTTGTTCAGTTGAACTGTTAATGAAACACGTGGAGCCGTACTGAATTTAGTCCGCAGCTCGTGGTCGTGCGGTAGCGTTCTCGCTTCCCACGCCCGGGTTCCCGGGTTCGATTCCCGGCGGAGTCACGAATTTTCTCTGCCTCGTGATGACTGGGTGTTGTGTGATGTCCTTAGGTTAGTTAGGTTTAAGTAGTTCTAAAGTCCTAGGGGACTGATGACCATAGATGTTAAGTCCCATAGTGCTCAGAGCCATTTGAACCGTGTTGAATTTATTGTGATTCAGTTCATTTTGTTTAGTATCCCTTTCGTGAGAGCATTTATATGGCGTATGATTTCCTTGCTTTTATGACTGAATTTTGGGTAATTAGTCTCACTTGATAACTTTCTTTGTGCACGCTTTTGTTTGTGAGGACCACTTGGTCGTAATCTAATGAGAAAGTTTACAGTGCCAAGGCCACAGTGATCTTGCGCGTTAGAATACCTGAATTAATTATGGTTCTTAATTATGCTTAATTTTTATAGCACTTCACTTCAAATAGAAATTTTATTGATTTATCCCGCATGTCAAAATCAAGCGAACAGCCCCTCTTGCTACCCACGTGTGCTGTGGTGAACGTTTTTAGTTCTGTTCCTACTGTTAGTCTCTCAAGTGCGTGTGAATGAAAGTGTTCGTGATTAAATCATGCTTTGACCATTCCTCTTCGGTAGATCATAGACCTTGCAGGGGACTGTGAAGTAAAGTTCTAGGGTTAGTTAATATGCGACGTAATACACTGCAGGCAACAGAACCGTCATATTACTTACTATACACGTTCATGTGTACAATTAAATTTGCCGATCTAATACATGTTCTCTTGCCAGAATTTTTGTTTACGCTCTCAGTACTAAAATTCCAGTCCATGCTTCATCCAGCTCTGATGTACGGCACATCCTACTGCATTCCGTTTGCGCGACAGTTGTATTGAGGCCACACTTTACCCTCCATATTAAAATTAATTGTAAAGATACCCCTTAATTATAAGATACCTCTCAAAAGTTATGTAAGAAATGGAAATGTCAAGTGCAATTCTTCATTTCTTAATATTTTACTTCAAGTGCGTTACAGATTAACAGGACACCGACGAAACCCAAAGAAACAAAAAAAAAAAAAGAAACAAAAATCCGTTTTCATAAAAGGGTTCCAGATCTGGCATGTTAGAAAATTAGTACAATGAAAGAACAATGATATTTTCTTCCGGTTGTGACGAGCAATACGGTAAGATACATATGTTTTTGGATAGGGTCCGCCTTTAGCAAAACACAATTTGGTTTTTTAACCCAAACAGGTTTCACTACAGCTGCAGCATCTTCAGTGGTCTTTTATTTTATGTCTGTTAAAGATAAAGATTGTTCTTTACTGTTTGTATACATGTAACTATTAGTTTTTAATTCGTAGTTACAGATATTTGAAAAAACACATAAAATTACCAATTCGTACATTTTTACCACTTGGTGTGGTTTTACTAATGTATTGTGTTTCTACACCAGAAAAACCACACCATATGGTAAAAAGGTATGAATTCATAATTTCATGTGTTTTTTCAAATATCTGTAATTACGATTTAAAAACTAATAGTTACATGTATACAAACAGTAAAGAACAATCTTTATCTTTAACAGCCATAAAATAAAAGCCCACTGAAGATGCTGCAACTGTAGTGAAACATGTTTGGGTTAAAAAACAAAACTGTGTTTTGCTAAAGGCGGACCCTATCAAGAAACATATGCATTGTTAAAGCAAACACGGAAAAAAGAGCTTCAACCCCAAGATGATTAATACAGTAAGAGTTCACTGAATGGATACACAGCTGTTTTTAATAAGTATGTGGCTAGATAAAGTCAATATTTGTGTTCATAGTCTTCTGCAGCAGTTGGCATATCGAACGTGTTCGAAAACCATGAAGACCTCACAACTTCTAGTTTGAACTCGTGGTCCTGGCCGACTACATTCTGTCTGTGGAAATGGGCATTTTCTATACACGCTGTCCAGGCACATTAAGGTGACCACCTGGCCAAATCCTGAACAACCGCCTTTTGCAGCGCGTACCGCTGCGAGATGTGCAGGAAGAGAGTGGAGACTGTTCTGGAAGGTATCGACAGGGACCTGGAGCCATGCCGACTCCAGGGCCGCGGCCAGTTGCCCTACATTTTTCGGTTGAGCACCCACGGCGCGGGGGCCCTACAGTCCGTGCGAGGTGGTCCCACAGATCCTATGTTGGATTTTAATCCGGGGAGTTTTGTGGCCAGGACAGTACGGGAAACTCATCCTCGTGCTCTTCCAACTACGCATATACACTGGGAGCTGTGTGGAACGCTGTATTGTGCTGTTGGTAAATGCTACTGTGCCGAGGAAAAACAAACTGGACGTAGGACCCCAAGGACAGATGCATATTTGTGTTGATCCATTGCGCCTTCCAGAATGACGACATCACTTTGGAATACTACGAAAATATTCCCCAGAGCATAACGCTGCCTCCTCCAGACGCTTCCGACGATTGTTGCAGGGTGTTTCTTTTTCAGACTTTTGACGCCAACAGCCATCTTTCCGATGGGAAATAACACGCGATTCTCTGAAAATCCCACGTGTCCCTACTCGGTTACTTCCAGTTGCTGTGCTGGTGTGTAAATCCCAGCCTTCGTCGCTGATGGACAGCAGTCAGCACTCGTGCATGAACCAGACGACTGCTGTGGAGATCCCTACGCAGAAACGTTCGGTGAACGGTCGTTGAGGAGACACTGTTGGTAGCCCCTTGGTTCATCTGGGCGTCCAGTTGCTCAACAGTTGCACGTCTATCCGCCCGGACGTATCTCCGCGTCCGTCGTTCACCCCTGTCGTCCATGGCCCGTGGTACATCACAGTTGCCTCTGCGCCGGTTTTGAAAAGAGCCATTTTGCCATGCAGGCTACGCTTCAACCAAGGCAGCAAGCGAACAGTTTACTAACTTAGCCGTTTCGAAAATGCTTCCACCCCTGCCAGATAGACAATGATCATGCCCTTTTGGATGTCAGATAAATCGCTCTTTTCCCGAGTTACGACAACTACTGCACATATACGAGGGCTGTTCAATAAGTAATGCAACACATTTTTTTTCTCGGCCAATTTTTGTTGAAAAAACCGGAAATTTCTCGTGGAATATTTTCAAACATTCCCGCGTCGTCTCGTATAGTTCCATTGACTTCCGACAAGTGGCAGCGCTGTACGGAGCTGTTAAAATGGCGTCTGTAACGGATGTGCGTTGCAAACAACGGGCAGAGATCGAGTTTCTTTTGGCGGAAAACCAGGGCATCTCAGATATTCATAGGCGCTTGCAGAATGTCTACGGTGGTCTGGCAGTGGACAAAAGCACGGTGAGTCGTTGGGCAAAGCGTGTGTCATCATCGCCGCAAGGTCAAGCAAGACTGTCTGATCTCCCGCGTGCGGGCCGGCCGTGCACAGCTGTGACTCCTGCCATGGCGGAGCGTGCGAACACACACGTTCGAGATGATCGACGGATCACCATCAAACAACTCAGTGCTCAACTTGACATCTCTGTTGGTAGTGCTGTCACAATTGTTCACCAGTTGGGATATTCAAAGGTTTGTTCCCGCTGGGTCCCTCGTTGTCTAACCGAACACCATAAAGAGCAAAGGAGAACCATCTGTGCGGAATTGCTTGCTCGTCATGTGGCTGAGGGTGACAATTTACTGTCAAAGATTGTTACAGGCGATGAAACATGGGTTCATCACTTCGAACCTGAAACAAAACGGCAATCAATGGAGTGGCGCCACACCCACTCCCCTATCAAGAAAAAGTTTAAAGCCATACCCTCAGCCGGTAAAGTCATGGTTACAGTCTTCTGGGACGCTGAAGGGGTTATTCTGTTCGATGTCCTTCCCCATGGCCAAACGATCAACTCTGAAGTGTATTGTGCTACTCTTCAGAAATTGAAGAAACGACTTCAGCGTGTTCGTAGGCACAAAAATCTGAACGAACTTCTCCTTCTTCATGACAACGCAAGACCTCACACAAGTCTTCGCACCCGAGAGGAGCTCACAAAACTTCAGTGGACTGTTCTTCCTCATGCACCCTACAGCCCCGATCTCGCACCGTCGGATTTCCATATGTTTGGCCCAATGAAGGACGCAATCCATGGGAGGCACTACGCGGATGATGAAGTTATTGATGCAGTACGACGTTGGCTCCGACATCGACCAGTGGAATGGTACCGTGCAGGCATACAGGCCCTCATTTCAAGGTGGCGTAAGGCCGTAGCATTGAATGGAGATTACGTTGAAAAATAGTGTTGTGTAGCTAAAAGATTGGGGAATAACCTGGTGTATTTCAATGCTGAATAAAACTACCCCTGTTTCAGAAAAAAATGTGTTGCATTACTTATTGAACTGCCCTCGTACTAAGATGGTATCTGTTCTTTCGGACATGTCCGAAAGTACAGATACCGTCAGTGACCAAGCAGCTCGATAGAATTAAATTACAACCCTTAGCTGCTTACAGGCGTTGGCATACGTCAACGGTGACAGATGAAAGTGTGTGCCCCGACCGGGACTCGAGCCCGCCTGTAAGCAGCTAAGGGTTGTCATTTCGTTGTAACCACTGCACAGTTGTCCGCGTCCCCCTCCTCCCCCCCCCCTCCCCCCCCCCCCCCCCCCCGTCGAGGCCCACCGACACGCTTTAGTTCACTGCTAGTGATGCCACCTTCCGTCTGTGAGTGGTTACTGTACTGCACTTCGGACATGGGCGGTGGTCAAGTTAAGATGAAATCTTGTGAGGTGCATTGTTTTACGTTTCTGAACATTTAATGACCGTCATAAATTTATTGCACGACTTCGAAGTTTTATCAGGCTCTGCCTCGGTAAATGTACAGCCTTTTTTTTCTTTTTGATAGCACTTTGTTATACATTCATGCTCATAAATTAAGGATAATTGCAGAATGTGGCGCCACACAACGTGGCACTACCGAAAACTGGCGCTAATAACAAAGGCACAGAGCAAACCCACATGGCACAGCTGTAAGTCCACGGTATTGGTGATAAGTTGAGGAAACCGTCCCGAAACACATGGGCTACAAAACACCACTCTTTCCTACGCATGTACCCCGACATCAATATGGGATATGATCACCATGCACACATACACGGGCCCTACCACGGGTTGGCATACTCTGGATCGGGTGGTCGAACAGCCGCTGGGGTATAGCCTCCCATTCTTGCACCAGTGCCCGTCGGAGCTCCTGAAGTGTCCTAGGGGTGTGAAGAAGTGCAGCGATACATCGACCGAGAGCCTCCCAACCGTGCTCGATGGGTTTTAGGTCTGGAGAACAGGCAGGCCACTCCACTCGCCTGATATATTCTGTTTCAAGGTACTCCTCCAGGATGGCAGCTCGGTGGGACCCACTGCAACCCTGAAAAGGCGGACATTCTGGTGCAAAATGATGTCCCGATACACCTGACCTGTTACAGGTCCTCTGTCAAAGACGTGCAGGGGTGTACGTGCACCAATCATAATCCGACCCCATCAAACCACGACTTCCATACAGGTCCCTTTCAAGGACATTAAGGGGATGGTATCTGGTTCCTGGTTCACGGCAGATGAAAACCCGGCGAGAATCACTGTTCAGACTGTACCTGGACTTGTTCGTGAACGTAACCTGGGACCACTGTTCCAATGACCATGTCCTTTGTTCTTGACACCTGGCTCTACGGGCTCTCCTGTGACCAGGGATCGGTGTAATGCACCTTGCAGTTCTCCGGGCGAATAAACCATGACTGCTCAGCCGTCTGTAGACTGTGTGTCTGGAGACAACTGTTCCAGTCGCTGCGGTAAGGTCCCGAGCAAGGCTACCTGCAGTACTCCGTGGCCGACTGCGGGCACTGATGGTGAGATATCGGTCTTCTTGTGGTGTTGTACTCTGTGGACATCCCGTACTGTAGCGCCTGGACACGTTTCCTGTCTGCTGGAATCGTTGCCATAATCTTGAGATCACACTTTGTGGCACATGGAGGGCCCATGCTACGACCTGCTGTGTTTGACCAGCGTCCAGTCGCCTATTATTCACCCCTCAAAACATCATCAATATGTGTTCTTTGAGCCATTTTCAAAACACAGTCACCATTAGCACGTCTGAAAACATCTGCACACTTACTCACTGCACCGTATTCTGCCATGCACCAACACACCTCTGCGTATGTGGACTGCTGCCAGCGCCACCGTGCGACGACCGCAGATCAAATGCACCGCATTGTCATACCCCAAGGTGATTTAAAACCGAAAACCGCCCGCCAGAGCGTTGTGTCACCATGTATCAGCATTATCCTTAATTTATGAGCATGAGTGTAGATAACTGCATCACCTGTGAAAAGTAAGAGGCCAACATTAATACTGAAACTTTCAGGCAGATTAAAAATGTGTGCTGGACCGAGACTCGAGCTCGGGACCTTCGCCTTTCGCAGGCAGGTGCTCTACCATCAGAACTATGCAAGCACGACTCACGACCCGTCTTCACAGCTTTGCTTCCGCCCGCGAAAGGTAAAGGACCCGAGTTAGAGTCTTTTAATCTGCCAGGAAGTTTTTTATCAGCTCATACTCCTCTGCAGATTGAAAATTTCATTCTGGAAACGTTAATACTGTCTGCCACGTCGTTAAGATACAACATGAACAGCAAGGTTCCCAATACAATTCCCTTGGGCACGCCAGCTGTAGAAGACCCTCCATCCGAGATAACAAGCAGCATCCTTCTTACCAAGAAGTCCTCAGTCTAGCCGTGAATTTAGTTTGAGACTTCATATTATCGCGATAACGTTAATATGCACTGATTTGATGCGAATGCTCTTAGAAAGTCGAGAAGTTCCTTACCCACCATGTTGCATGGTTTTCAGGATGTCATGTGAGAAATGCGTGAGTTTGGTTTCGCAAGACCGATGATTGAGGAAAGCATTCTAGTTGGCATGGAAGGGACCACTCTCTTCGAGACACCTCATTCCGTTTGTGCTCAGAAAGTATTCTAAATTTCTGCAACCGGTGGATATCAAACGATATTAGTCTGCTGCTTTGTGGATCGCTTCTGATACGGTTCTTGTAGATTTTTGTAACCTGTGGTTTTTGCAACCACTGGGGGAATTCTTATTTATTGTGCCCCATAGTTTTTTGGAAGTTCAGACCCGATCACTTGCTTAGTTGTATCATCAGTCAGCATGTAATTAAGAACCTTTTTCGATTGTCAGTAATACTTCCTGATGTCACGGTCAATAGAATGTACGAAAAACGATTTCTGGGGTTTGAGATTCCTAAACTCGGAAAAGCTTTCTTTAATGACACCGATTGGAAGTTTTTCTTTTTGCTGAACATATCTTAAGTGTGATTGTCTGGTGCAGATGAATGCATTGAGGACACGTTGATGATGATTAAGGTCAAAATAGAGAGTTATTCCGAATGACAGCACGTAGCCTTTTCCTCTCGATTTAAACCAAGGGTATGAAAGATATGTAAATTGATCTCCATAGTCGAATAAAGTGTAGGTAAGCATATTCATTCATATCAATAATGTTAGGAGTAACTGTTGCAATGTCAATAATGCAAGAGCGTACGTGTGGCAACTGGCACTCAGAGCTTTCACTTGGAAATCTCCTAGACGCACTGTTGTGGAATTTACTTTCCAACAGTCTTTTTCTGGAACAGCCGTCGCGATGGCACGAGGCGAGAACGACTTGCTACGTCAGTTATCGCAACGGCCGCGTTAGGAGGTGCCTTATCGGTCACTGGCAGAGGCCTTGACATCCTCCGTGGCGTGTAACCACGGCGTCCAATATGATAGACAGCGGCCACAGTTCAGAGTGGAATTTTTCGTCCAACGTGTAGCTGGTACAGCTCGTGGCCACGACAATAGTTCTGGCAGTTTTGGATATTTTACGGCCATCTTTGTCCATCCGCCGTTCGGAAGAAGTGCCTCCAGGATATCAGGCTCAGCCGTCCTGTCAGATCACAGACACCCAAGACGCATACCACTCCGTCCCTTTGTTCTGTCTGCGAGATCCAGTTCTGGCAGCTTTTCGGCATTATTGACGCTTCTCATTACTATCCTTCTATGTGTACTGCCGCGTCATCTTATAAAATACCTGACACAACAAAACACTAAAGCAAGTAACGTTTCGGGCTTTTGAAACGGCCATCTTCAGGATATGGCTTGAAGAATGCTGCTGCAACGGCCTTAAACGACGGTTATTTTTAGCACTTCAGCATTTACGTCTTTTATAAAATAACGCGGCAGTACACGCAGGAGTACTTTAATGAGCTTGTATATTTATATTACGGGCACTTCTCTGATGTCTAATAAGAAATGTTGCGTTCAAAATATTTCTTGTTTCTAGGAACACATCAGGGAGGGCGTACGCCACCGATTGTCGCTCATTGAATATTTTTTCTTTTATTTTATGTATTATAATCTACAAAATAGTTTGGCAGACGAAAAAGATGAGACATGTTGTGTTTTTCCATCGCCTCAACCCGATCTGATTGTCGGTGATGGCAGAGAAACATAACGCATTTAAATGGCCTTAAGGACACGACCATCAGTTTAGCAGTCATGCTGTGTTGATGCGTTGTGTTAACAATGGGTATTGATGTAGCGAGGATGGTTATTGAAGCACAGAACTTCGTCCTTTGAATGATACTTCCATTGCAGAATACCATGACAGAAAGATAAAGAAAAAACTAGAGGAGCAAGTATGTGTGGATGTGATTAGTAACTGGAATGGTTTGGAGTTGAAGGATAAAGTAAAACGAGGTAATAAAATTCCAACTTTACTTATTTATTACTTCGCTGCAATTTATCATATTGCCAATGAATTCACCCTTGTGGTGGCGTAAGGAAATTGGCAAAATAATCCCTAATCTGCATTCCGCTATTTGTTTGTAACTCTTCTGCCTTGCAATGACATTTTCAAAGGGCAGTCCATAAACGGACCTTCAAAGCTAATAGTCCTTTTTCCTCAAAAAGTTCTTTCGAAAACATGGAGCTTTAACTATATGAACAGAGTGTTCCACACTAATATCTAAGCTTTTGTGGAATAGCCTTCATTTAGTAGCTAAAATTCCAATTGTGCATTTCACCATACGCCTTGCCCTACATGATCTATAGTTAAACTCCTTTTCTGCACATCCCAGTATCGATTAGGATAAGGTACCAAAATGTGCGGTGTTGCTGCAAATACATCATCTCCTACGAAAACAAATGTACCATGTTCATCACGAGGAATTGTTGACTTCCTGGTATATTCAAGCGACCCTCAGTTAAACGTTCAGCAAAAGATAAACTTTGAAACACATTAGAGTCACTAGATTTGCCATAAGCTCTCATTTCAACATATGTGAAGCAGTAATCTGAGTCCACTACAGCTAGGAGTATCACAGAGAAATATTGTTTATAACTGAAGTAGTCTGAACGCGGCATATACGACATTTGTATGCTATATGCTCATCGTCAGTGGCTCATAAGCAGTTAGGAAAATTGGTCTCTCTATAAAAATCTTCTGAAATTTCCAAACATGATTGCCCTGTTGGACACGGTGTGCACGAATCGTTTAAGAATTCCCAAAGAGCTTGACACACTTCGAAAACAATTTTGCATATAGTTCATGCACCAAGCAAATACTGATAATGTAAAGATGTTGCCAAATAGCTATAAAGAAAGAAAGAAAAACAAGTAGGTATGGGAGTATATCTTGTGTTACAGATATTGAAGTGCAGGAAAGATGGGGTTCCTTCCGTACTGCTTCAGACAAGAGCCACATCTGCAGAAAAAAGCGCCTACGGGAAGCTCTGCAAAGAAAAGGCGAAGTACATTTTTTTTCGACCATCTACTGTTCGTAATGGCTCATTTACAAACAGAATCACCGTTACCATGGGATAATCAGAATACAGAAGTATCTCAGATAACAGCACCAGATAACCATAGTAGAGTTTCTTCAAATCAGAGAAAGAGAAAAAGATACTACGAAGAAGAAATTTTGGAAGTCTTTAAAGAAAGCAATCAGAGTCACAATCAAACTATGCCAAGAGCATTTGAAAAAGATTTTTGTGCTCTCGGTCATTCCATCTTTCAAAAAGTACAATCATGAAAAAAAGGTATTGTTGAGAAAGTTATGAACACTATTGTCGGTTTCGGGCAGTCCCAAAGGGTTACTAACCACGGATCAGGAATATTTCAGCGCACACCATCAAACGTGCAGCAGATACATCCCCCAGTAGTGCATAGGCCCAACAACAAGACATACCTACAACTGCTGCATTCAACGCAGATGAACAATCAGTCAGTACCTGTGAGCAACGGCATAGCCATGGGCAATCACATGTACTAGCAACATCCTACTGTGATTTCACCACAGCTAATAAATTCACTGGAATCCCGTTACTCCCAAGAATCAACTAGCTGTTACGAATTGTTGTAGCTGGAGTACAGAGATGAAAACTGAGCCATTATGTAAGATGTACTTTAATAACCATGCTGCTATTGTGTTCTTCAATCCGAAGACTGGTTTGCTGCAGCTTTCCATACTACTCTATCCTGTGCAAGCTTCTTAATCTCCGAGTTACTACTGCAACCTACCACCCTCTGAATCTGTTTACTGTATTCACCTCTTGGTCTCCCTTACGATTTTTATCCCACACGTTTCCCGCCAGTACTAAATTGGTGAACCCTTGATGTCTCAGAACATGTCCTACCAACCGATCTCTTCTTTTGGTCAAGTTGTATCACAAATTCCTCTTCTCCCCAATTCTATTGAATATCTCCTCATTAGTTACGTGGTCTGCCCACCTAATCTTCAGCATTCTTCTGCAGCACCACATTTCAAAAACTTCTGTTCTCTTCTTGGATAAACTATTTATCGCCCATGTTTCACTTCCATACATGTCTAAACTCCATACAAATACTTTCAGAAAGGACTTCCTGACACTTAAATCTATACTCGACGTTAACAAATTTCTCATCTTCAGAAACGATTTTCTTGCCATTGCCAGTCTGTATTTTATATCCTCCCTACTTCGACCATCATCAATTATTTTGCTTCCCAAATAGCAAAACTCATTTACTACTTTAAGTGTCTCATTTCCTAATCTAATTTCCTCAGCATCACCTGACTTGATTCAACTACATTCCATTATCCTCGTTTTGCTTTTTTTGGTGTCCACCTTATATGCTCCTTTCAAGATACTGTCCATTCCGTTCAACTGCTCCTCCAAGTCCTTTGCTGTCTCTGCCAAAATTGCAATGTCGTCGGCAAACCGCAAAGTTTTAATTTCTTCTACCTGGACTTTAATTCCTACTCCAAATTTTTCTTTTGTTTCCTTTACTGCTTGCTCAAATAAACATGCTGTGCTCGATTGAAAAGAAAAATGGTTTTTTCGCCTTAATGTGACAACTGACAACTTCTCTTCTACTGCACCACGTTTCTTTGTTATAGTATCTTGAGGTGATATTTTTGTACCCAATATGCACAGTAGCTCGTCGAATGAGCTTTCAGACATACGATAATAGTTGAAGAACTTTTCAGGATGCTCACGTAAATTCTCGTGTGATGTATGAAACTGTCCCTTAAGTAATCGTTTACAGACAACTGGATGGACCCAGAACTGACTATTTTGTATTCTCCATCGATATCTCAGATCTATAGCTACGTACCACAGTTCTTGCCCATTCATCTTCATAACTATCCACAAACTGTCGGTCGTGTACATTCCACTAAGAGCTCTCGTACGTGTGTATATATTCGCCGACATTTCCGTCAGTCACCTACTGTCGCTTGTGTGCCCCCTCCCTTCTTCAATAACAAGAACTGAGGTACCGCAGGTGACATCACGCATACGGAGGCTGGGTCCGATTCATATTCCGGAGGAAATGCGTTAAAATGCACATACAGTCACAAAAACCTGCTTCATATACGGATCAAAGAGCTACAAGCCGCTCACAATTTGATTGTATTACCGGTTTCTTCTGTCAGACGCCAGTATCATACGACAATCGTTGCCCTAGTAGCAACAAGTCAGGGATTAGAAGAAGCGTTCGGTAACAGACACGAATTGTCTGTAGTACGGAATGTCACTTTCAGCCCACTAACATGTTGCCACTAGGACAACGGCTATCTTGTGGTACTCGGTTTGAGAGCAGGAAGCGTTCATAAAATCAAACAGTGTGCGAGCTGTGGCTGTTTTATCTGTATATTATTTGCAACGGTCCCTGTGTTCCGCGGCAGGCTATGCTTGCGTTTGTTAAACGTACACCTACAACATGAAAATCAATGCAGTAGAGAGAACTTTTTATTTAACCGTATCTTCATGTATCATTCATGGGATGACTGCTGATGAACCTCTGTCGTACCGCGATTGGTATAATTTCTTCTTCGTTTATCCCACACTGGCAGCAAGTAGCTGGCTGCAAGATATTTCTTAATTCTTCATTGTAAACTAATCTCAGAATTACTAAGGTTTCCGCCGTGTTTGGAAATTCTGATTTTTCAGCTCCTCTGTGACTTCCTCACGTGAGTCAAATAAGCTTGTTGTGATTCGAATTGCCTTTTCTGTTAGTTCCACCTGATAAGGATTCCATTTACTGAGTAGTATCCCAGCGGAAGTCGTGCAAGCTTCCTTTAACCCACCTTTTTCATAGGCAAGGTGCATTTTCTAGAATCTTCTAAATATGTCGTAATCCGCAATCTGATTCGTCTAAAAATGGACCTACGTCACCATATATCACCGCGTTGTAACTCTTTCCTACGTAGGAATACAAAGTGACTGATTTAAGCTGTTCTCCGTTAATTAAACAGGCTGAAGAGCTTAAGTTGTCGTTAGATCCATGGCCTCTAGAACTCTCAGAAAGAGAGCAAGACGCGCTGTAATGGATGGAAAGAGGTAGAAACGGAAAATGGTGGAACATATAGCCACGAAAGCTTCGGTGAAGAAGGAAATAAATGAGTGCTTGCATAGAGACTGGCAGAGACTCTAGGACACGACACTAACAGGGAGAGGAACGTAACAGTATCTACTTAATATACGGCTGGTCCAGCTAAGCTGTACGCCTCAGATATTTCCTGAACCATTTAAGACACCGGAAATATGTTGTTGCCCAAAAGAATTGTAAAAAGTTCCTCACTAAATGACGTAGTCTCTTTTAACAGCTGTGTTATGTACAGAAATACCTGTATCAGCTGTAGGAATTTCTGCCGCTAGCATCGTATTTCAAAAGAGGAGAAGTCAACGACGTTCCATTCTTCAAAATCTCGTTGCCAGTTTCGGAGTAGTTACAATATTTATAACTTAGGATTTATCATTCTTTGAACATGAAACCGATTGCTGTTGTGTGTGGAAGTCCGCTTTATTATCCAAACTGTAGCCTCAGGCTAATGGGGTGCTCGAGCTTCATGCAACGGAGAGCGGCTACTTAGAAAAGAGGAATGGTGGAAGTAAGTTCAGTTTAAACCGATACTAATCACACCGGGCTATCCGTGATTGGGCCGACACACAAACTGAAAGACAAAGGGCGTGTCATCTAAGTATGACTTACGGTTAACTACAGTAACAGTTATGCTCTTGTTTCAATCAGAGCCATGAAAGAAATGGGCATGGATTTATAAAACAGGAAAATGAGATATAGAAAAATTTAAATAATTACTTTATGCGTATTGGTACCCACTTACACTGAAAAAGCACATTGGCAACAACAACAAAAAGGAAGTCAGAGGAGAATGCGGTCATAAACACTTTTTTAAAATTCCATTTTGTCATCAAGTGATCTAAATGCCCACCGTCTACCGCAGTACACTTTTCCAATCGTTGGTGCAGGGACTTTCGGTCAGGTTGAGGAGATTGCTTCGATATAACTACATATGCTGTAACGATGCCATGACGTAAATATTTTGAGGTCGTCGGTATTTGTGAATAGTCTTTATCTTTGAGTTTAATCCAAAGGACAAGTCCAGTGGTATAGGATCAGGCGAACATGCAGGCCAAATGACAATGTTTTCATGTCCTACACTGAAGAGCCAAAGAAACTGGTACACCTGACTAACATCGTGTAGGGTCTTCACGAGCACGCAGAACTGCCTCAACACGACGTGGCATGGACTGGACTAATGTCTGAAGTACCGCTGGAGGGAATTGACACCATGAATCCTGCATGGCTGTCCATAAATCCGTAATAGTACGAGAGGGTGGAGGTCTCTTCTGAACAGCACGTTGCAAGGCATCCCCGACAAGAAGAGAATGGAAGCTTTCGAAATGTGGTGCTACAGAAAAATACCGAAGATTAGATGGGTAGATCACGTAGGTAATGAGGAGGTACTGAATAGAATTGAGGAAAGAGGAATTTGTGGCACAACGTGATTAGAAGAAGAGGTCGGTTGGTAGGACATGTTCTGAGGCATCAAGGAATCACTAATTGAGTACTGGAGGGCAGCATGGAGGGGGAAAATCGTAGAGGGAGACCAGGAGATGAATACAGTAAGCAGATTCAGAAGGATGTAGGCTGCAGTAGTTACTTAGAGACGAAGAAGCTTGCGCAGGATAGAGTAGCATGGAGCGCTCTGGACTGAAGACCACAACAGCAGCAAAAACAACAGCAACAAGAGGAAGAACAATAATAATGCCATGGCAGCGGAGTCTCTACCATTTCTTCATTGCGACAGGAAAGAACAGTCCTAAACAAGTGATAAACAGGCCAGACAACTACAGCACACTTGGTAACTTAAATCAGTTTGTAGTGTAGCCTAATACAATGAGAAACTCTTTATTTAAGTCTCTTGGGTAGCACTCAAGGATGGCCTCGGGTGGTACAACAACACGTACTATGTCATCTGACCTGGAGTGAATATGTCATCGTGGGCTGAAGCATATTAAAAAACACATCTATTTTTTCGACATTTAATTTCTCTCTCTCTCTCTCTGTCCGCTTCTCTCTCATGCCTGACCTTGTGTTCTATCTAATTTACTTCTCGTTTCATTATTGCTGCTGTTATTGTGCTCACCAGTCCGAAGACTGGTTTGATGCTAGTCTATCCTTTGCAGTTCTCTTCTGCTGCAAACTACGTCCATTTTAATCTGCTTACTACACTCAAGTCTTGGTCTCCCTGTACAGTTTTTACCCCTCACCCCTTTGCTGCGCTTCCCTCCATTATCAGATTTACTAAAGTCATTTGATACCTGAGGATTCAACCTGAGAACCGATCCCTACTTTTAGTCAAGTTTCGCCACAAATTTCTTTTCTCTCGGAAACAATTGAGTACCTCTTCATTTGTTATCAAACTACCTCGAACGAGCAACGCAGCGCAGTGGTTAGCACGCTGGTCTCGTAGTTGGGAGGACGACGGTTCAAATCCTCGTCCGGCCGTACTGATAAACGTTTTGCGTGATTTCACAAAATCACTTAAGGAAAATGCTGTGATGGTTCCTTTAAAAGGTTACCGCCGATTTCCTTCCCTATCCCTCCATAATCAGAGATTGTGCTCCGTCTCTAATGACCTCGATATCGACGGGACACTGAACACCAATCTTTCTTCTATCCTACCAAACTAGTTATTTCATTTTCAGCTTTCATCTGTAGCACCACATTTAAATAGCTTATATTCTCTGTTCGTCTGCTTACTGGTCACGTTTCAGTTCTGTAGGAGGTTACACTCAAGATAGATAACTTCAGAGAAGAACTCCTAGTACTTACATTTACATTAGATGTTAATAACTTTTTTTGTTTTTCAGAAACGACTTTCCTTCCATTACCAGACTGTATTCTACATACTCTCTACTTCGGCAACTTTTGTGTATCTGCATACCGTTTTGGATCTTGAATCCAAAGATTTTATGCAATACTATTGTGTCTCACATGTGTAGAATACCTGGGAGAAGTACCGATGGGATTTCTTTTTACAAATATTCCAGATGACTGTGTAGTTTTTGAAACATTTGTCACCGTCAGTGTGCCCGACAATTTCACTTAAGTTTAAACTGAACTTTAAGAATTTTGTCATATTTCAACGTGAGGAATCCCACATATTCGTGTTTGGAATGCACATTTGTTGTGTCGTCTCAGAACAGATTTAGATTCCCGTTTTGACGCTAATCTCATACGCTTATCTGGGATGTATCTGACTTATGTTAGTTATCGCTGGGTCGTAGACAGCGGCATAACATTTGAGTTCGATTCTTGTAGTCCAGGTATTTCTTTCTTCCACATTTTGATGATCTTATTCAGAACCAGTTTGAAAATGAGGGTGGATAACCTATCACCTTGTTTTTATACCAAAAGATTCGGAGATTTCTCCCATGAATTTTGCTTTAGAGGTTGCGTTCATGGCAGTTAGTTCTGTTAATTCTATTGTGGTGGCGGGTTTCACACTTCACTCTGAACGTAATACTATTGTTAATCACATATATCATTAGGGAGCCCACGTGAAGGTAAGTGGGTATACGTATACAAGAATCCATAGGTCACCGAAGATATTTCAACAAGATGTTCGGTTATGAGCTCAACATAATTTTCTTACTGCAGGCTTCTGCAGAATAGACACTTTTTAATTCTAGCTGCATTGTTCGCGAATATTGTTTCAGAGGGCAGTATTGGGAGACAGAATGAGTAGTATACTAGAAATCCCGTCTACAGATAGTAAAATTAACGTCCGTTTCTCATGAGGATTTTACCCTCCCATAGAACCAGCTCGTTTCGGTACCTGGGATGTCTGTGTGTTTTTAATTTGCATGGAGAACCTATCTTTGTAAATGACGCCGTTGTCCAGCTTTCAGCTTAAAGTTGCTGTGGATGTCATTGTCCTCTGGAACAGGCCCGATTCGAACCTTGGGTCGTAATTTTATGTTAAAAAAAAAATGAAAAAAAATTGCCCTGAGCAATGTGGGACTTAATATCTTAGGTCATCAGTCCCCTAAGACTTAGAACTACTTATACATAACTAAACTAAGGACATCACACACATCCATGCCCAAGGCAGGATTCGAACCTGCGACCGTAGCGGTCGCTCGGTTCCAGACTAAAGCGCCTAGAACCGCTCGGCAACAGCGGCCGGTGTTATGTTTTTCAGTTTATGTGACGAATTTATCTTTGAACTTCACACTCTTATCGTTGTTCTATTACGAAAAATGAAGTAATGTTAACTTGGCACTGTTGTTTACTACTGGCTGACTGGCGTTCGTGGTTCAAATGGCTCTGAGCACTATGTTTGGCGTTTAATTTATTTTACATTGAGAACTTATGTTTGCACGTATACCTCTTTTTATTGTTCTACTGTGGAAATTGCAGTTATGTTAATCTGACACTTTTGTAATTACTACTGGCTGTGTGGTCTTTGCCCAATGCAAAAAATAAATAAATAAAAAAGAGGTATGGGACCATCTCTGTTATACATTTGGATCCCTCGATGATTAACACTCGGCGTTTTATTTAGTGCTTTATCCATTACCAAAACATCATTTCAAGCTAGCTATGTTGGGAGACTCGGATGCAAATAATGATAATACATGTTTTAACCTGAGCTTTGCACTTTTACTCCCGTGACTTGGGATGCGTTACCAAAACATAAGCGTGTCCCTCTCCGCTGCTACCAGGTGGCAGCACAGCATTCCGTGCTGCGGGCCAGAAGTTCCTGACGCCGCCGCCAGATCGCGCCACGGCGCAGCCAACGTAACCGCTTGGTCGGCCGGCAACAAGTGGTCGAGATTCGAGGACCGGCTTAAGAAGTTGAAAGTTATGGCGCTACGGTTCTCGCTGAGGTACGAAAGCCAAGTCCGCATGGCGGCTTTCACTAACTACGGACAAAATAACGCAGTGTGGTTGTGTGAACATTGGAGCTTGGGTAAACAAGTAGCTTAACAACGTAGTTCGTATAAGAGTAACAAAATTTCATTCTCTGTGTCGTGATGACTGGGTGTTGTGTGCTGTTCTTAGTTTAGTTAGGTTTAAGTAGTTCTAAGCTCTAGGGGACTGATGACCATAGATGTTAAGTCCCATAGTGCTCAGAGCCATTTGAACCATTTTGAACAAAATTTCATTTAACCTAAAATAATGCGTAGTTAGTCTTACACTGAAAAGTCAGTCAAATCTAGTGAGAGAATAATCGAATGAGAAAGTGAAATTAATATTCAGAAACGTAAGCTTTAAAGACGGACCGGAAAATGTGAACGAAGAATTCTGCTGGCCATTTACACCAGTGAAACATACCGAATACTTTACAGCAAATCTGATGAATACTACACGCTCTTTCTCGGATCGTGAGACTGGCGGAGGATAATTTTGTGATCTGTGGTTCAAAGACAGCAGCTATTCCCGAATGACACCGACTATTTCCATCCAAGACAGTTACTGGTACCGAAACACTGCGCCGTCATGCTACCGTAGCAATTAAGGCTATTCCAAAATTACGGTTAAGAGTTTCTGCGCCTGTGCAGAAGACAATGCCACACACCTAACTGTGTAAGGAACTTGTCGTCTGCTATTATTTCACAGGATTGAAAACTATGTAGAATTATTGCCAATGACGCTATGAGGGTTCAGTTAAGGACAAATAACGGAGAGTAGCTGAATGCGATAATAAACATTCATATTCGGCTAAAGTTAAGAAAGCAGTTATAGAAACGAGAACATGAACCTCCTGGAACTTTATTAAATGTAATTATTTACGACTGTGATTTTGGCGATGGTGTCATTCTGTAGCAATAAATCACAGTGATCTGTTCTCTCCGTTTATCTAGGCGGAATTGATTGATAGTGTGCTACCGTGTGTTCTGCCGAGCTGTTTCCATTTTCTGCACAATATTTCGACTACTGACTCAGGCGTCTTCTTCAAGTGCTGCAGGTTTTGCTGCTATATGAACTCGCCGTCTGGACTCCAAGGAGACTGTATGCTGCATGCCACAGTGGCGTGTCTTACATCGGTCAGACTGTCAGAACAGTCGACGAGAACATCAGCTACATACACGACAGAAACAACCAAGCAAATCAACTGCCGCCGAGCAGTGCTTCGAATATGATCATGAAACGAAATACGATGACACCCGTATTGTGGTTGAAACACCAAGTTTCTGGGACAGCCCAACTAAGATCTGTCGAAATAGAGATGTCAGAAAGCCTAATATACAGTGACGAAGGTTTCAATTTAAATAACACTTGGGGCCCAGCACTAAATTTATTAAAATCTCATCGACTATCACTTCCACTGGAGTTACAAAAAGCTGAGAGAATTTGCGTTTCGCGGAATATCGGCGCGAACTCTGAACAACGTAAGAACATGAAAGAGCGTAGTGGGCATCGGGAATGGATCTCTGCTATGTCAGGTCGTTTTATATGGAAGACGTTGTTGGTTAGGAAGCCGGTTTATTATTTTGTCCTGACTCCTGGGGACTTATTGTCAGGAGCAATACCGGCTTTTAATCACTGTTCATTTTGTCTTAGATGTAAATTTGTTTTCCTTGTTAGTGTGATTGTATACGCACTTGACGGTGGTAATAAGCGCCCTGTGAACTCCCCCCCCACCCCATACCCCTTCCCACCCTTGCGTAATAAAAACGCAGCATACTTTTAAGAACTTTGTAAATTCCTCTGTAAATTTTTGCTCTTTGAATAAGGCCGGCTGCAATAGCGGCGTGAAAGCGACAATAGTTCACAAGGTGGTTTGGGTCCAGACAGCGAGTACACGTAACAGCAAAACTCGCAGTACTTGAAGAAGACGGCTGAGTCGTCGTCGAAATATTGTGCAGAAAATGGAAAAAACTCCGCAGAACACCTCGAAGCACACCGCTAATAAACTCACAATGAAGTCCACCAACGCACATTCATTGCTGTTAGGAGGATATCGACTTCGTGCCAACGATAGCTATGGATTTCACATCATATTCATAAGAAAACAAGATTTCACTCTAGTCGACATTATAGTCTTGAGAGATTCGGCGAGAATAGATATTTAATATAATTCTCATTTATTGTTCCGTCTCAGTTGCATATTTTTAATTATATTACATGTTTCGATCATTATGGACCATCTGCAGATCCAAACTGTTGCGCCAGCAGCCGACCAGTGTGGCCGATCGGTTCTAGGCGCTTCAGTCTGGAACCTCGCGACCGCTAAGGTCGCAGGTTCGAATCCTGCCTCGGGCATGGATGTGTGGGATGTCCTTAGGTTAGTTAGGTTTAAGTAGTTCTAAGTTCTAGGGAACTGATGACCTCAGATGTTAAGTCCTATAGTGCTCAGAGCCATTTAAACCATTTTTGCGCCAGCAATCAGTCATGTCTGCTCAGAACCACATGTCGGAGTACTCTGATGATTCAGAGTGATCGAACCATGTAATCTAATTAAAAATGTACAACTCAATAAATGAGAATTATGTAAAATGAGAATTATCTAAAAACTGGATTTCTCTTATACATGAAAGGATATGGGACTTCATGTAACAATTCCTGTCGAGTTCATGCAAATATTACTTTCTTCTTCAGTCACTGTGTGCACGGGGAAGAAATTACGCGGCCTAATCGAAAGCATTTGTTGGTGGACCCGGATGAATTACTTGCATTGCTACATAAGGAAAATCAGAGTAAATATGGGCCACCAGCCTCGCTTTGACCCGAGAGACAAGATAAAATTTCCCGCTGTTTCAATGTCAATAATCAAAGCCGTCCAGCAGTTCAACAACATTCAGACATATTCCGGAATCCGATCTCTGGACTAGAACGTGTACACAGCTAACGCTTCGTGCGCCGTCTCCATCTGGCGCCTAACTTCCATTGATAATTTCCACACAATAAACGAGCATGACAGTTGGCTTTCAGGGAAAGAGTCACACAGAAACATCACTGTCAGGTGTGGGCAAAAAGAAGATGGATTTATTGGTCTCAGTGAACCCTAGCCAAATACGTCACTTTTATCCAACATCATGTCCAACTAGCTAATGGCTCCATGCTACATTCTGAGGTTTCTCTTTTTATCTAAAAAGTGCACTCTCCCTAATCCATAACGCTAGTGGAGAAAAACAAGAAGTGCCTAACAGAAATTCCTACCCACGCAAGGGAACACACTTCGTATTGTCTCAACGCTCTAAGTAATTCGATAGATCGCGAAAATCACCTACTTCCGAATTCAGAAACACATACCGGACACACCATCTCCGTCCCAGGGTGCATCCGACTTCTATACACTCCACGAGAGCTATGAATTGACTCCTCTATTCCGCTCCACTCCAAATAGCCCCACGAAATTATTTAACATTTAGACCTTTTACTCAGAACTGTAGACGAATATAGGCATTATCATTGACTACTTCTGTTTCCACTAATATAGCTTACACAACGTGAGTCTGCTGCCCTACCAATGTTTTATGCAGCCCGCAATATTATATCTGGTATTCAAAGACTATGCGCAATATTTTCATATTCTCTCGCACGTTACGTGCAAACTATTTGTGTTATTAAAAAAATGGCTCTGAGCACTATGGAACTTAACAGCTAAGGTCACAGTCCCCTAGAACTTAGAACTACTTAAACCTAACGAACCTAAGGACATCACACACATCCATGCCCGAGGCAGGATTCGAACCTGCGACCGCAGCGGTTCCAGACTGAAGTGCCTAGAACCACGCGGCCACTCCGGCCGGCATTTGTCTTATAGAAGAAAATGAAAAACATCGTTTTGTAGGAAATTTAATGTAATTAAATTTTGTACTGGGATATGTCTTCGCTAGAGACCGTAGTTTTTCGAGTTATTCAAGAAAAACGTACAAAAGTGACCTTCAGACGCACCACCAGTCCCACACTCGGCCGCCATCAGTCACGATTTCTAATATGTTGTATGTGGCACTTCCTCCTACCAGTACTTGCTACTGCAAGAATTGTTTTCGACGTTCGACCTTTTTTGGTCTTCACTGACTGGCCTTATTAAGCCACTGCCTGAGTCGAGCACATAAAAATTGTGAAACTGAGGTTCACGTAAATTTTACCAAAGAGTTTTGCGATCTTTAACAGCATGAAATAAACAATTACATCGTTTCATTCGTCAGGCCTTCTGATTACGAAACTTCTGTATCTGGAAGGATTAAGCCGCGCGGGATTAGCCGAGCGGTCTGCGGTACTGCAGTCATGGACTGTGCGGCTGGTCCCGGCGGAGGTTCGAGTCCTCCCTCGGGCATGGGTGTGTGTGTTTGTACTTAGGATACTTTAGGTTAAGTAATGTGTAAGCTTAGGGACTGATGACCTTAGCAGTTACGTTTTCAAAAGTCGCTTTTTTTCTCATTACACTCATAAGAACATTTAAAGTAATAGTATTAACGAAATAGCCGAATGTGATGTTATACTGTTGTAAAGGTTCAGGAGTTAATTTAGCTTAATAAATACCTACTGCAAAGCACGCACCAGTCCCGCTAGGGGAGTGAACAGAACAACAGTAATAAACGAAACAACAGCATTTGCGACTAATATAGAGTGTCACACGTCACATGCCCTCTGCCCGACTATTGTCCAAACCATGAACGATGGCGGTTCGCGCAGATCGACGCACGGCTGGGGTTCGTATTGTTGCCAGTTCCCAGCGACAATTGCGGTACGCGCGCTCACGAACTTTGCGCTTGAAGAAAGTAGGAGAATTCGTGAGGCAAGTGCGCAGAAAAGGCTAACTCGCTCGCCATCGTTTGTGTCCCCAACTATAAATAACACACACACATCCCACAGTGTCTGATACACCACTCGAACATTCAAAACTCCCGCCCAGAACACATTCAGCTGTTCAACTGTCTGCCATCTCGTTTTCGTAGCTTATCAACAGTGACAGCGAAAGTTAAAAATCTGCAATTTTCCAAAGGAAGGTAAAGGGGAAAGAGAAAAGTGAATGAAATATATTGCGTATTGCGCGTGCACACACACACACACACACACACACACACACACATACACACTGGCACTGATACATCGAACACTTCAGCTCAGTGTGTTGAACCCTAGCAGGCGTCGCTGAAAATGTGTTGAGGGACAGGATTGAAAATGTAGAGGAATTATGGAAGAAGTCGATAAACATCTGCAAATGTACTCTCCAAAACTTTGAACGGTGAAACTTATGACTATTAAGTGGAACAAGGGTAATAATACTTCCTTTGTCAGAAAAGTTCTAGGACAGGCTTTTTTATTTTTATTTCTGAGTTTGCGAATCTAAAAAGAAACAAATGTTGTTTTTATGCTACCTGGTCTGTGTGCGTCCTTGAAATAATCTTTGGCATGTTTCTGCAAAAACTCACTAGGTGGCAGGGCTGTGCTTATCAACACACTGGATTCTTGGCTCATTAGTTACAGTGACACAGTGGATGCTGACTGTGAGCGAAGGGTGAACATAATAAGATCTGCATTAAGCTCTGAAAACCCCTTGCGAAACGTGGAAAATGATTACGCAAACAATATGCAGGCGAAGCACTTTCAAGAAATCGTGTTTTCGAGTGGCACAAAAGATTTCATGAAGGCAGAGATTTTGTGCAAGACGATCGAAGAGCTGGTCTCCTGTCTACGGCACATACCGATGCAAACGTGAAGTGTGTAAGGCAGTTATTTCAAGGAGACCGTCATGTAACTGTGCGTGCGATATCAGAAGAACTTAATTTCAAGTGTGATGCGTTTCATAAGGTCTTACACGAAGATTTGGAGAAACACACTAACAGACGAACGGGAAGAGGAGAGGCGAAGAATTTCTGCTGAACTAATGGATAGAACCAGACGTGATCCCACATTTCCATCAAAGATTATTGCTGAGGTTGAAAGTTGGTGCTACCAGTATAGCTGTCACACAAAGCGTCATAGTGCCTAATGGGGGAGTCCTGAATCACCAGCCTCGAAGAAAGTCACACGACAACTTTCGAGAGGAAGACAATGTTGATCGCATTATTTGATAGTAAAAGATTGGTTCGCCACGAGTATGTTCCTCCAAGCTAAAGAGTGAACCAGAATCTTTACATCGAAGCAACAAGCAATTCTTACTGCATGCCAATGCAAGACACCACACTACTTTATCTGTTACCAAATATCTGGCCAGACATTCAGTTATTGCCCACCCCACATCTGCCACATTCGCTCAACATCTCGCTTTTGACTTTTTCTTGTTTCTGTGAGTGAAAACGCGAATGAAAGGAAATCTTCATCAAGATATTGCAGACATGCACAATGATCATGATAACGAACTTTTTATTCTTTTTTGTATAGTGTTTTCTACATAAAGAACACATTTTAAGTTTATTACATTTTTACTGTTCTCAAGAAGTTAACTGTTTCATTTCTTCAGTTTCAGAATAAATTTCCCCAATTTCTTCAGCTTCTTTCTTAATATATTTTATAAATTTCTTATGACAATTTGGTCCTCTATAAACATCTGCATTTTATAGTGTCCATTTATATATTTAACATAATAACGAAAACTACTTGGTTCACATTGTTGGTATTTTATAGTAAAAGAATTGTATTGATCACCCTGACAGTTAACCATTTTTAATAATAAACTCTCAAAATCTCCATAAATAACAAACGGAACCATTTGTATAAACTTGTAACATTTAAATTGTGTGTATTTACCTTTTTTGTAGTTCTACTTTCATTGCTTTATTAATCAAACAATTATTTGTGTGATGGTCTAATTTTTTATTATTAAAAAGTAATAAATACAAATCGCAAATAAATTTTTGATGCTCATTTTTATTACTTCGACTAGAAACAAGTTGAGGTCAATCCTTTATCCAACAATAGTGTGAATTATTTTCTTTCTTAAAATACAATAAATTCATATGATTTTCCTTTTTAGAATTTATTATTTTTGATGGATATGCATCATATGGAGAAGAACTAAAAACTTTGGGGTTTGCTGTCAGAGACAACAAAGAACCTGGAAGAGCAGTTGAATGGAATGGGCAGAGTCTTGAAAGGAAGATATAAGATGAGCATCAACAAAAGCAAAACAAGGATAATAGAATGTAGTCGAATTAAATAAGGTAATGCTGAGGGTATTAGTTTAGGAAATGTGACACTTGAAGTAGTTGATGAGTTTTGCTATTTTGGGAGCAAAACAACTGATGATGGTCGAAGAAGAGAGATAAACATTTATCGATACATTAGTTTTAGTCTCAGTTTTTGAAATATCATTAATTTATGTAGGGAATGAAATATCTGGTATTTTTTCTTCAAGCTCTTTAACAAAATGTTTATAATTTCTTGTTCTGTCAGGATTTTTACATTTCTGTCTACCTACCAGTTTAATGCGGAAGCTACTGCACATGGGAAGCATTTTTTATCGTTATTTCTTACTTTAACACAAGTTTTTTTCTGTTATTTTTTCTGCTAATTCGATGTAAGATGAACCTTTTAGTCAAACATGTTTATTAATTGCTAATTGTAATCCAATAATTCTGTTTAATATCCATCCCAATCCTGATGTTTGAAAATTAGAAATTTTTGTTAAAATATCTTTTTTCACATTCCTAAATTTTTCAGCTATCTTGTATTCTGTAAGAATCCTATAATTTTGAGTTTGATGTTCATGTTACACAATTTTATTATTTGTCTGCACTCTGTACTCTCAAAATAAATTAAACTATATTTTCAAACCGTCGAAAAATTTAAGATTTTCCTTAACGATCTTCATAAGTTCTGGTTTTGCTGCATTTAAGGATTAGGATCAATTAAGTTTACAAGTGTTTTCGAAATTTATAGTTTGTAATCTTATTTTAAATGCTGTATCCACTAAATTTTGGTTAACTGCTTTTTATTCCTCTCTTCCCTAAACACATTGGTAGAAAAAGGAATTTTTTTAAAAAATGGGAAAATAGATTATCCTCATTATTTTTGTTTCCCAAACACATTGGTAGAAAATGGGAATATTTCTTTTAATGGTCCATTCTCTCATTTCCCAAACACATAGATAGAAAATGGGAATATTTCTTTTAATGGTTTCCCCTGATTAATTTTTTAAATAATCATCACTGTTTTGTAATACAATAATCCTTTCCAATTCTTCTTCACCTTTATTTCGTTTCTTATTAAATATTTATTTATTAATATAATATATTTATCCTTATTTCATTTAAATTATGCTTTTAAATAATTTAATTTACAATATTCTCGTAGATCAAACATGGAGAAGTTCCTTTTAAAATATTCTTGAAGCTCATCCAAGCTTTTTACTTGTGTACTCATTTGTAAGGAAAAAAATTTTATCCTTTTTATTTTTTAATAAATTTTTTTGAGTGGAAAAAACTAGATTTGGGAGACTATATTTTTAGCCCCTTATTCTAATTTTCTTCGTGCATGAGGTTTTTTTAATTATCAATTAAAATATATAATTGCACTGATTTTTTTCTTTTCAATCATTTGATTCGGTTAAATTTACTGAATAAATTAGACTGGGATATAAGAGCTGTTCGGGAATCCGCAGTAGTAGATGGGTATTGCCGGTAGACCCAGGCCTTGGGACAGCCTGGGGCAGAACTGGCAATATCCATCTCCTCGCAATATTTTCGGTGCAAATCTTAGTCCTTTATACATATTGTGAAAAAAGACAGTCCTATATCACTCCATGGAGGGCGCCCGAAGTTATTTTTACAGCTGAAGATTTCTTCCAGTTGAGGATGACATGCTGTCTTCTGTTTGCCAAAAACTCTTCCGTAAAATCGCACAGCTTGTCTGACATTCCGTATGCTCCTATTTTGTTCATAAGGCAACAGTACGGAAATGTATGGAACACCTTTCGAAAGTCAAGGAACAGGGCATCAATCTGGGCACCGATGTCTACCGCTTTGTGGGTCTCGCGGACAGAGCGAGCTGGGTTTCACATAATCGTCGTTTTCAAAGCTCATGCTGATTTATACAGAGGCAATATATAGCTGGAAAGCATTTTTCGACACTAGCTTCCGTTTCTTTAAGGTTAATTTCAGTAGACGTCGTAATGTGTATCATGATCGCCAATTCAGGTTTAGAGCCTTTTTTACAGTATTCTTACAGTTCTTAATGTTTGATAACGATTTTCCGATTCAGTACTTAAAAGCACTGGGTTCTTGTACGAGGGTGAGTCAAATGAAAACCTTAAATTTGTAATAACAAATCGAAATTTCTCGCCGTTATCCTATAAGTTGGTAAGCGTGCTACAAACAGCGTGCAGAATGGCCTGTAGGTGACAGCATAGTGCAGATGGTCTGTTATTCGGTTTTTGCGTAGTGAAGGTGTGAAACCTACTGAAATTCATCGACGAATGAAGATTCAGTACGGTGATGCATGTTTGTCACAGCAAGTCTACGAAAGGAGTGGGAAGTTTGCAAATGGTGTGACTTCAGTGGAAGATGCTCCTCGACCAGGTCAGGCACAACGAGTTGTGACTACACAGAACATTGCAGCAGTTCAAGCCATAGTGAAGGAAAACCGCCGAGTGACACTGAATGACATTGCAGCATGTTTACAGATTATTCATAGGTCAGCGCACCTCATTGTACATGATATGCTACAGTTTCACAAAGTGTCTGCAAGATGGGTGCCACGGTAGCTGACTCCTGAAATGAGAGAACGACGTGTTGATGCTTGTGAAGAACTTCTTTGGCGCTTTGAACGAGAAGGTGATGGCTTCCTTGCAAGAATCGTTACTGGGGACGAAGCCTGCGTTCACTTCCACCAACCGGAAACGAAGAGAGCGAACAAGGAATAGAGCCATTTCTCATCACCAAAACCAAAGAAATTTCGAACAGAACCATCAGCAGGGAAGGTTATACTGACTCTCTTTTGGGACTAAAAAGGCGTCATTTTGGAGCATTACATGCCTAGAAGGACCACTGTCACCAGTGCATCATACACAGATCTCCTAAGAAATCATCTGTGGCCTGCAATCAAGTCAAAGCGATTTGGATTGCTGTCAGCAGGTGTCCTTTTGGAATATGACAATGCAAGGCCCCACACTGCCTGTACAACAGTTGCAACAATCACAGACCTCCATTTTGAGTGTCTTCCTCATCCACCACACTCACTAGACCTTGCCCCAAATGATTTCCATATGTTGGGACCACTCAAAGACACAATGGGAGGAAGAAGTTCCGTTCGCCGGCCGCGGTGGTCTAACGGTTCTAGGCGCTCAGTCTGGAACCGCGAGACTCCTACGGTCGCAGGTTCGAATCCTGCCTCGGGCATGGATGTGTGTGATGTTCTTAGGTTAGTTAGATTTAAGTAGTTCTAAGTTCTAGGGGACTGATGACCACAGATGTTAAGTCCCATAGTGCTCAGAGCCATTTGAACCAAGTTCCGTTCGGATGAAGAGGTATGCCACGCGGTGCATGAGTGTTTGCGCGGATTACCAAAAGAATTTTTTTCCAGTGGACTTTATACACTTTGTAAGCGCTGGAGGACTTGCATTGAGCGTGGGGGAGATTATGTTGAAAAGTGATATAGCTTTGTATCACTTCTGCACAATAAATAATATTTAAAAAAAATTTAAGCTTTTCATTTGGCTCACCCTCGTATATACTTCCTTAGGAGGCCGAACGGATACAAAACAAACACAAAATATGAGATCACTTGATAGAGTTCAGGATAATAGCCTCTTCTTTCACGGTACAACAGACTATAATCTTTGCTACGTAGTTCTGTGCAATAATAGCTGCTGACTCTGCAGTGAGACAATGCTGTTGTGTCGTCTTGAGCGATGATTATAGAGAGTTAGCTGAGCGGCACTCCGCTCGTCCGCAGCGGCGGTGTATGTAAGCCCTTGAGGGCGCGTCTACGCCGACTTCTCTCATTCGTCAATGCGTCTGGCAGTGATTACTCGTGGTTCTGTCGCGAGGTACCAACTTTGTCATGGTACGTCGTTCTTCGGACGAAGACACACTACATATACGCGAAACTGCATACCACAGTCTCCACTTGAGCAATATGGCTAAAGTGTGTCTTCCGACAGTAGCAATGATTTAATTACGATAAATTTTTTTTTTAATTTCGTACCGTGTATCGTGATGTCCACTACAGCTATCGAAGTTGTTTTTACGGAATTCGATTCGTTTTCTTTGCAGGAAATGGTTTTCTTATTAATATTCGTCATAGTTGTAATTCTAACTACACTATTAGCCAATAAAATTGCTGCACCACGAAGATGACGTGCTACAGAAACAAATTTAACTGACAGGAAGAAGATGATCTGATATGCAAATGATTAGCTTTTCAGAGCATTCACACAAAGTTCGCGCCGGTGGCAACACCTACAAAGTGCTGACATGAGGAAAGTTACCAACCGATTTCCATACACAAACAGCAGTTGACCGGCGTTGCGTGGTGAAATGTTGTTGTGACGCCTCATGTAAGGAGGAGAAATGCGTACCATCACGATTCCGACTTTGATAAAGGTCGGATTGTAGCCTATCGCGATTGCGGTATATCGTATCGCGACATTGCTGCTCGCGTTGGTCGACATCCAATGACTGTTAGCAGAATGTGGAATCGGTGGGTTTAGGAGGGTAATATGGAGTGCCCTGCTGGATCCCAACGGGTTCGTATCACTAGCAGTCTAGATGACAGGCATCTTATCTGCATGTCTGTAATGGATCGTGCAGCCACGTCTCGAACCCTGAGTCAACAGATGGGGACGTTTGGAAGACAACAACCATCTGCACGAACAGTTCGACGACGTCTGCAGCAGCACGGACTATCAACACGGAGACAATGGCTGCGGTTACCCTTGACGCTGCATCACAGTCAGGAGCGCCTGCGATGGTGTACTCAACGACGAACCTCGGTGTAGGAAGGCAAAACGTCGTTTTTTCGGATGAATCCAGGTTGTGTTTACAGCATCATGATGGTCGCATCCGTGTTTGGCGACATCGCGGTGAACGCACATTGGAGGCGTGTATTCGTCATCGACATACTGGCGTATCACCCGGCGTGATGGTATGGGGTGTCATTGGTAACACGTCTCGGTCACCTCTTGCTCGGATTGACATCACTTTGAACAGTGGACGCTAGATTTCAGTTGTGTTACGACACGTGGCTCTGCCCTTTATTCGATACCTGTGAAACCCTACATTTCAGCAGGATAATGTACGACGGCATGTTGCAGGTCCTGTACGGGCCTTTCTGGATACAGAAAATGTTCGACTGCTGCCCTGGCCAGCACATTCTCCAGATCTGTCACCAACTGAAAACGTCTGGTCAATGGTGGCCGAGCAACTGTCTTGTCACAATACTCCAGTCACCACTCTTGATGATTTGTGGTATCGTGTTGAAGCCGCATGAGCAACTGTACCTGTACACACCATCCAAGCTCTATTTGACTCAATAATGCCCAGGCGTATCAAGGCCGTTATTACGGCCAGAGGTGGTTGTTCTGGGTGCTGATTTCTCAGGATCTATGCACCCAAACTGCGTGAAAATGTAATCACATGTCAGTTCTAATATAATATATGTGTCCAATGAATACCCATTTATCATCTGCATTTCTTCTTTGTGTAGCAATTTTAATGGCCAGTAGTGTATTTTTTGTTTTGTTTTCGTAATTAAAACAGCCTCATCGTATGTATCAAAATATAACCAATGATAGGAAGTTATTGTCACCATGTTGTTTAAGTCGTCTATCACGTGTTCACTACGTCTCTGGTCAAAGATGACGATTAGTATCTCAGCTCCTGCTTTGTCCGATTGTCCCAGACAAGGAAATTCTTCGAGATGGCATCTCTGTCTGCTGCAGAGAACGGAAGGGTAACCTGGACTTGCAATGTCCCGCCGAGGCCACTGACTTTGCTCTCGCAGGTTTAGGGCTGCGACTGGTGACGTCGGGTTACGGCGGTTTTACTGCGCGTAAATCAGGAAAGGCGCCATTCTTAGGGCAGGGCAGGTCGCTGACGTCGCAGCGCCGGTTTCTTCAACTCTGCGCCACAGCTGCGCGTCCCCGTACTAAAATACGGACGTGCGCGGCTGAATTCCGGGCTGAGGACAATGAGTAAACCACCGTGCGAGCAAGCGGCATTCCTGCGGAAACGGCCCTATTCCTGTCTCTGCAACGAAGTCAAAGACCCTGCTAGCGTCCAAGTGCGTCTGTGGATTCCAAGGAGAAAACCGCAACTCATCCATCTGACAGACCAATTACTGTCATTCGTATAATTACGTACTTTCATTTTCCTTTTACAGATATTTCTTTGAGTCACAGTATTGCGATGAGCTCATTGGTTTGATGCGATCCACCATAACTTGTTGTGCTGTGCCAACTTCTTCAACGCCGAGTTGAACTTACATCCAACATCTTCCATTATTTGTTTCATGTGTTCCTCTGTCTCTCCTGTATAGTTTTTGCCCTCTTGTTGTCTTATACATAAGCGTTGCGGATCTCAGCGCCGTATTCTGCCTGTTTACATATCTCTGTATATGAGTACGCATGCCTATACCAGTTTCTTTGGCGCTTCGGTGCTTAATGAGCAACGGTTCTGTCCGAATTCTTACCACCTACGTGCTACACAATCGATGACTACTTCAATATGCCGGCATCCTTGCCCAATAGTTAACGAAGTGACCAATATCAGGGAGCTATGAACAATCTCGTAGAAGGTAAAGTCGTGTTGGCCTGGCTCTGTGTGATGGCATGATATTCGCGCGCTTTGATTGCTCGACCGCAGAGCAAAGGTCCCATTGAGGTGCTTAGTTCCCTTGTCTCGGCGGCGCCTGGAGGAGTTGCTTATGGGTGCAAACCCAGAGTACCAGTTTCCGGGTGTTTGCACGTTTTCATAAAGCAGTAGGGAGGCTGACTCGTGCAATGTAAACAATTTACGGTTTGGACACTGGCTTCTAGTATTCCGCTGGCGCGCGTTCTCCGAGTCATCCTCACCATGTCACTCATTCATCTACTTACTCCGTATTTTAATTGTGCCATTTAATTGGTGTGATTCAGTGGCTAGTTTAGACCTTTCGGGCATTTTCAAGTGATTATTGTGCCATGTGAATCCGTTATTTTTGTCACAGATCAAAACATTTTACGCATAAATTTTATACTTGTCACATACTGGGTGTTTCAAAAATGACCGGTATATTTGAAACGGCAATAAAAACTAAACGAGCAGCGATAGAAATACACCGTTTGTTGCAATATGCTTGGGACAACAGTACATTTTCAGGCGGACAAACTTTCGAAATTACAGTAGTTACAATTTTCAACAACAGATGGCGCTGCAAGTGATGTGAAAGATATAGAAGACAACGCAGTCTGTGGGTGCGCCATTCTGTACGTCGTCTTTCTGCTGTAAGCGTGTGCTGTTCACAACGTGCAAGTGTGCTGTAGACAACATGGTTTATTCCTTAGAACAGAGGATTTTTCTGGTGTTGGAATTCCACCGCCTAGAACACAGTGTTGTTGCAACAAGACGAAGTTTTCAACGGAGGTTTACTGTAACCAAAGGACCGAAAAGCGATACAATAAAGGATCTGTTTGAAAAATGTCAATGGACTGGGAACGTGACGGATGAACGTGCTGGAAAGGTAGGGCGACCGCGTACGGCAACCACAGAGGGCAATGCGCAGCTAGTGCAGCAGGTGATCCAACAGCGGCCTCGGGTTTCCGTTCGCCGTGTTGCAGCTGCGGTCCAAATGACGCCAACGTCCACGTATCGTCTCACGCGCCAGAGTTTACAGCTCTGTCCATACAAAATTCAAACGCGGCAACCCCTCAGCGCCGCTACCATTGCTGCACGAGAGACATTCGCTAACGATATAGTGCACAGGATTGATGACGGCGATATGCATGTGGGCAGCATTTGGTTTACTGACGAAGCTTATTTTTACCTGGACGGCTTCGTTAATAAACAGAACTGGCGCATATGGGGAACCGAAAAGCCCCATGTTGCAGTCCCATCGTCCCTGCATCCTCAAAAAGTACTGGTCTGGGCCGCCATTTCTTCCAAAGGAATCACTGGCCCATTTTTCAGATCCGAAACGATTACTGCATCACGCTATCTGGACATTCTTCGTGAATTTGTGGCGGTACAAACTGCCTTAGACGACACTGCGAACACCTCGTGGTTTATACAATATGGTGCCCGGCCACATCGCACCGCCGACGTCTTTAATTTCCTGAATGAATATTTCGATGATCGTGTGATTGCTTTGGGCTATCCGAAACATACAGGAGGCGGCGTGGATTGGCCTCCCTATTCGCCAGACATGAACCCCTGTGACTTCTTTCTGTGGGGACACTTGAAAGACCAGGTGTACCGCCAGAATCCAGAAACAATTGAACAGCTGAAGCAGTACATCTCATCTGCATGTGAAGCCATTCCGCCAGACACGTTGTCAAAGGTTTCGGGTAATTTCATTCAGAGACTACGCCATATTATTGCTACGCATGGTGGATATGTGGAAAATATCGTACTATAGAGTTTCCCAGACCGCAGCGCCATCTGTTGTTGAAAATTGTAACTACTGTAATTTCGAAAGTTTGTCTGCCTGAAAATGTACTGTTGTCCCAAGCATATTGCAACAAACGGTGTATTTCTATCGCTGCTCGTTTAGTTTTTATTGCCGTTTCAAATATACCGGTCATTTTTGAAACACCCTGTATATCCGTTATACGATTTGGTCTGTTACAAAAAGTGATTGCACATGATACATATAGCACTCGAAATTGGCCTCGAGGCCTAAAACAGCTACTGTTGACGAAATGTTGGACTAACTTACTGAAGAATAAAACCGCTGTAGCAGCGGTCTGGCGCTGCGCTTAACTCACGTCTAACGACGGCACACTGTGTGAGAGACGGACTGCGGACTCAGACTGAAAATGGCTCCCGTCGCCGTTTTTTTACTTCTCAGACCTTAACGAACGTGTCTAACAGGTCCAGCAGTTACTTGTTACTGTTGAATTTTAAATAACGCAGGCTCCTCACAAGTCACGGATAAAGAAGCAGAACTGTGCCGAGACTACGTTGTTAATGTTTAACAAGTAACACATACACAAACACTGCGCGTTACTGGCAACATCCGAGACCTCCGTTAAAGATGTTATCAATTTACAACGAGAAGGCGGCACTGAGAAGAAGAATCGCGTGCCTAATTTTTTTGCGTCATGCACACCTACGGTGGTGTAAGAAGTAAATTGCTCTAATATTTAAGTTAAGAAACACTGTCATAAAATTTTTTGGTATACAAAAGTCTTGGAAGCGTAAATTGGTGCAAGATGTTGAAATCTTTAGAAAAGTGGGTATCTCCTGCAGGGAAAAACGGTAATATATAATATGTACAAGAAGCAGGAGGGAACAATAACAACGAAAAACAAGGGAGAAGGGCGCAGATTAAAAGGTGGCGCAGGGTGTAGTATCCTATTTACGTTTCAACTTGGGTGTCGAAGAAGCGGTTGGGAAAAGAAAAGAAAAGTTTAAAAATACGATTAAAATTCTAGGTGATAGGATCTCAGTGACAAGATTCGCTGATTTCATTGCTATCCACAGTGAAAATGAGGAACAAGTACAGGATTTGTTGACTGGAATGGTGCAGAGACTGAAAGTAGGCCAGACGGGGGTACTGAGGACTAGCAGAAATGAGATTAGTAACAAACCAAGCATCAAATTTGGGGACCCCCTAGTACACGAAGGAAGGAATTCTGCCACTCTGGAAGGAAAGTAACGCAAGATAAACTAGGTCCGGAGAATTTAATAAGCAGACGAAGAGACCATTCGTCACCGAAAGAAGTCAATATCAAACGTAGTCCTTAATTTGCGAAAGAAATTTCTGAGAATGTACGCGTGGAACAAATTATTTTGTGGAAATTAATCATGAAGTGTAGAAAAACTAAAACCAGAGAACTGACGAGTTGGAAATGTGATTTTTACAGAAAGACGCTGAAAATTCAGAGAAATAATTTAAGACCTTGTGTGTGGGAGCTACTCTTAAATGAAGATACTGGCTCAGGAAGGGCAAATACAATGCATAGGTAACATTTAATTTCTATTACTAAAGTGATTCGACGACTACAACTACGAAAAATACAACTGACCAGTCATCCGTTTTTGTGATTTGATGTGCTTACACATCAGAGATACCTAAATCAAATTATTACGGTTTATAGATTGAAAAGGCCGTCTAGAAACAATTGTATCAGTAGAATTTGTGAGACAATAGGACCCCTGTTCTAACCTTCTCTTCTCTACGTACTTACTACACTTAACATCCACTACAATATCTTTTACATATTCTAATCATTGTCTACCCCACTTCTGCTGTTCTTCCCAGCTCCGGACCAACTACTTCTGACTTCTGTCCCTTACACTGTTCCATAGACTACTTTACTCGCCTTCCCTGTCTGGTAGTTTATTTCATGCTTTATCTGCCCGTTTAACTTTTAAATTCTCTGATAGCACCACATTTCCGAAGGTTTACATTTCACTCCATTTCAAAGCTGCACGCCACACACATGTTTTCAGAAACTTCTTCCTCCTAAATGAATCCTTAACTCTCGCTGCATCTGAAGTGCACTGTTTTAAAATTATCCGTCAAATTAAAATTGCGTTCCTTACGTGGTCTCTAACTATTGGTTCCAGGTTACAGCACCGTTTCGGCACACAGTTTTCATCTGCAAGGAAGTTTCTACTCCGCCGTTTCCGAATCTATATTTGATACCAGTAGAATTCCTTTATGGAAGAAAGTTTTCTACACCTGCGCCAATTTCCTTCCTTTAACCATCGTGCGTCATCTCACTTTCACAGGAGATTTCTTTAACTATTTCCACTACGTTGTCATTTCCAAGGTTGTTGTTGAGGGAGTCATTATTCTCCATCATATTACTTTTCATCACTTTCATTTTTTCTTTCGAACAGTAAAAAAACAATTAACATGATACCACAGCAGACCATAGCGAACGACCTTCATTGATATGTTGTCATCAGCGCAGGTTCACTACACTACCTTTACTATTGAGAACATGGATTCACTAATGTAGTTCTCAACTATTTCATAAAGTTGAGGCTCCCAGACATTAAATATACACAGGACCTAAGTACAATGAGTAGGCATTCGACACAGTACATTACTGGTTTACGAGACATCATGTCAAATACGAGCGTTTACCGATCAGTGTCCTGTAGATTAATTGCCAAGTCTGGAGGCAGTTCCAGGAATTAGTTCTTATCGCAGCTATTTTAACACAGAATGTGATATGACATCAACAGTGTACAACCAGAAAGTCACGTTCGGATATGTGAAAAGAGAGTGACTCGGCTGCTCATTTCAAATACCACGCATGAGATTTTCATATTCTCTCGCTCGCTACACGCAAAGTATTAGTCATACATAAAAAAAACTGAACATGAACTTTTTGTAAGAAATTTAATGTAATTAAATTTTGTACTTGAATTTGTTTTCGCTGGAGGCTACAGTTTTCGAGTTATTCAAGAAAAACGTTTTTGATGGTCATTTTTGTAGGTTTTTCTCGAATAATTTGGAAACTACAGCTTCTAGAAAACGTACCAAGTCAAAAATTTAATTGCATTAAACTTACTACAAAAAAACGTCCTGTTTCTTTTTTTCATAGAACTGATACTTTGCATGTAGCGATCGAGAAATATGGAAGTCTTATGCACTGTTTTTGAAGGTGCTGCGGGTTGCATAAAACCGATTGGTAGTTGCAGCTGGATCGCCATGTATACAGCGCTGCGTTCTGGCCCTTTATGACCCAATAGAGACAGACCGACCGCCGTCTCATTCTCCGCTAATGGCATCATCGGATGCGGTATGGAGGAGCGCTGGGTAAGCGCACAGCTTTTACAGGCATAGTCGGCTTTGTCGAACTTGTAGCCGCTACTTACACTCAAGTAGCCCCTCAGTTAGCCTCACGAGGTTCAGAGCACCCCAGACCAGTTCTCTCAGCAAGGAAAAACGTTTCCTAGTAGTACTGGGAATTGTACCTAGGTCCTCTGCATAGCAGCCAGACATGCCGACCACTGAGCTATGGTACTAACAGTAGAAAAATGTCTCCAACAAAATTTTGCGCTGTGCATGTTTCCAGCAGAAAACTGAAGTCACAGAACGGCAACTGGGCAACAGTGTAATTACACACACTACAAGTGTCTTCTTTCAGTACTGTGTAACTGTTCAAATGGTTCAAATGGCTCTAAGCACTATGGGACTTAACATCTGAGGTCATCAGTCCCATAGACTTAGAACTACTTAAACCTAACTAACCTAAGCACATCACTCACATCCATGCACGAGGCAATATTCGAACCTGAGACAGTAGCAGCAGCGCGGTTTCAGACTGAAGCGCCTAGAACCGCTCGGCTACAGCTGCCGGCTGTGTAACTGTCCTGTACACTCAGTGCAGCGAGTAGAGTTTTGCGTTGTAATATGGTTCATGAGTTCGATTTTGGATCTAGGTGTAATTTTTTAAAATTTTATAGACTGTGTGACATGGTATCTAGTATCTTAATCATTACAAAGCAATTACAGCAAGCTTTTACTAACACAGAAATGGAGTACTGTCGTTTTTTTTATTATACCACTCTTAAAGGCGTATTTTGTCTTTAAGTATTTATCTTGTCCTCCACGCGCTGCACTCCTCCAGGTTCATGTATGTCCATTTGCTGGTACAAATGTGGTAAATGTATTCAACACGCTAACGTCCAACCACACAAGTCTCATATGGAGGAGGATTAGCTTTAACAACCAGCATCTCAGCGCTAGGAGTGTCCAACCCCGTCTCCCGGCATGAACCTCGCACAGCACGTTTTAAAAGCTGGCGACAGCCGCATCTGTGCTGGAGGTCCTTCTCCCCAGAAACTTGTCCCGCTCAGCACAGATTTGTAAGAGGAATCATATTCAATTGATATGGAACTCACCCTCATTAACGGAATCACACATACATGTATGTGCTGCATTTCTACTGGAGGTAATCACACTTTCTATTGACTTCGTACTAAACTGAATTGGTACAACCGTATATGTGTGAAAGTAGAATGTAAAAAGTGTAAGTAGGCTGTTTATGTTTTCTTTATGTAAGTAGGCTGTTTATGTTTTCTTATTGGCAACGTTACGTAGCGCTCTATATGAAAATCACTGGCTGTGCTATGTGCAGTCTGTGGCTAGTTTGCATTGTTGTCTGCCATTGTAGTGTTGGGCAGCGGCAGCTGGATGTGAACAGCGCGTAGCGTTGCGCAGTTGGATCAAATTAAGTAACTTGTAAGTTACATTTCACTGCACACGTTTCTGTTGGTCATAGTATATTGACAATATGTGAGAAGAAGGGACTGATAGTGTTTGCACATGTCTTAATAATTCAGCAAGGGACTGGTTAACAGCATTGCTGGTTCTAAGGACAATTCCAAAAACTTTGTGAGTGCACAGGTGGTGATTATGGACTTGCTATATTAACTGCAAGACTCTTCAATGGTGATTATGCACTCGCACACTCACAACAGATGGCTGCTGGCCATCTCTACAAGGACTGCAGTGGGTCTGCATCTTTGATGACTCACCAATACCATTATTTCTACAAGGACTACAGTGGGTCTACACCTTTGCTGACTCACCAATACCATTATTTCTACAAGGACTGCAGTGGGTCTGCACCTCTGGTGGCCCACCAATACCACAATCTCTACCAGGACTACAGTGGGTCTACTCTGTGATGACCTACCTACCAATATTCATCAACTTCGACTGACTCTGCTGTGGGTTTGCTCTGTTGTGGCCCATTACCTGTCAGCATGTCAAGAGTCAGCACTGTCTTTCTGTTGGAAGGACAACACTACTTCTTCAAGACAGCATGGACATCCACTACTTCCGTGTGCATTGTCTTTTACTGCTCAGACTTTGATAAAAGAAACAGCAGTTTTACTGTGATGAATGATTAGGACTGTCTTTATGGACTGTGAGAAAATTTTAGCTTTTGACCACCATTGTATTAATAAGTGTGTGCATTTGATATCTTTGTTATTGTAATTATGAAAAATTTTATCAAATCATTATTGGCCACTGGCCAAAACAATTTGTAAAATTATTTGTGGGGAGCATGGGGGCTATGTAAGTAGGCTGTTTATGTGTTCTTTATGTAAGTAGGCTGTTTATGTTTTCTTATTGGCAACGTTACGTAGCGCTCTATATGAAAATCACTGGCTGTGCTGTGTGCAGTCTGCGGCTAGTTTGCATTGTTGTCTGCCATTGTAGTGTTGGGCAGCGGCAGCTGGATGTGAACAGCGCGTAGCGTTGCGCAGTTGGAGGTGAGCCGCCAGCAGTGGTGGATGTGGAGAGAGAAATGGCGGAGTTTTGAAATTTGTAAAACTGGATGTCATGAACTGCTGTATATATTATGACTTTTGATGAATATTAAGGTAAATACAGTGTTTGTTCTCTATTAAAATCTTTCATTTGCTAACTATCCCTATAGTTAGTGACTTCCGTAGTTTGAATCTTTTATTTAGCTGGCAGTAGTGGCGCTCGCTGTATTGCAGTAGTTCGAGTAACGAAGATTTTTGGTGAGGTAAGTGATTTGTGAAACGTATAGGTTAATGTTAGTCAGGGCCATTCCTTTGTAGGGATTTTTGAAAGTCAGATTGCGTTGCGCTAAAAATATTGTGTGTCAGTTTAAGCACAGTCGTGTATAAATTGTTCTAAGGCGACGTTTCAAAAGCAATAAATAGAAATAAATATTTAATATAAACTTTTAAATCGGGCTAAAAAGTTTAATATCTCCTAGCCCCTTACAGATTCCTAACCCAATACATATAGTCCTGAAAATTTGTCTGTATGAATTTTTAATAGCTATCACAATTGAAAGGGAAACAGGACAAAGTTAATCTACTTTGGCCTTTTGAGTGGGTTTGCTTGGATACATGGATCCTTGAGTAGAAGGCACTGAACTAATAGATTTTCAAAACTTTATTATCACAACCCAAAAAATAGACATAACAGGTATCAATATATTGGTATTCTGAGTAATTCGTATAATTATTATTTTTACTGAAACAAAAAAATTCTTATAAGAAATACAGAGCTAGTACACATGAACATTTTACATCTAGGAAACAACCTTTTTAAATAACAACAATAGTTTCAAGAACAGAACTGGTGCAACTAGGTAAATGACTCAAATTAGGCACCGTAATTCTTAGATCAGCGAGCTTTATATAGCCCTTAAGATTACCATTAACACTGCGATGGTACAGTGTGCTCAAGAAATTAAATTGGACATCAAACAGTTTTGCACTAATAAGTAACATCGAGCTCTACCTCAAACTGTCAGACTAAAGGTACTGACCCTTATGATTTAGCAACTAATAGACAGGTTTTAAACATTAACCATTAATGAGTGAAATGGCGGATGTATCTCGCCGCAGTTAAGGAGATCGAATAGTCAGTAATCACAAACGGCACGTTGCCCTAGGAAAATACAAATGGGTTCTCGAGCTAAGAGCTCCGCAATTAGGAAGGTTTAATAAGAAAAAGCAATCAAATTTGATGCGACTAACAGAAAGCATTTGGCCCAATCTGAGGGCCCTATCCCGCTAAAGCTGGCAAACTGAAAAATGACAATTTTAAACACAGTAAGCTCAGACCTAAGTGTAGAATAGTGGACGAATTTCTTAGCAACTAAATATGGCACTCTGACAAGCAAAACTATTCCAATTTAATACTGAAAAATATTTGAACAACTGCTCAAATTCAGGGCAACAGCTGATTTAGATTAGCAATTGAATATAAATTCTTTTTGCCGGCCGCTGTGGCCGAGCGGTTCTAGGCGCTTCAGTCCGGAACCACGTGGCTGCTACGGTTGCAGGTTCGAATCCTGCCTCGGGCATGGATGTGTGTGATGTCCTTAGGTTCGTTAGCTTTAAGTAGTTAAGTCTAGGGGATTGACGACCTCAGATGTTAAGTCCCATAGTGCTTAGAGCCATTTGAACCATCGGTCCTTTTTGAAAGGAAACACTAACTTAAGTCCATAGGAACAGCTCTAGTTCCCGTTAATTAGCCAACTCAAAAGGTAGTTTTTAAAAAGTGACATCTAACCAAGATAACAGTGCACATGGGCCTTAAAAAGTGTAAGTAGGCTGTTTAGGTTTTAATATTGGTAACGCCACGTAGCGCTCTGTATGAAAATCACTGGCTGTGCTGTGTGCAGTCTGTGGCTAGTTTGCATTGTTGTCTGCCATTGTAGTGTTGGGCAGATGGATGTGAACAGCGTGTAGCGTTGGCAGTTGGAGGTGAGTCGCCAGCAGTGGTGGATGTGGGGAGAGAAATGGCGGAGTTTTGAAATTTGTAAGACTGGATGGCATGAACTGCTATATATATTATGACTATTAAGGTAAATACATTGTTTGTTCTCTATTAAAATCTTTCATTTGCTAACTATGCCTATCAGTAGTTAGTGCCTTCCGTAGTTTGAATCTTTTATTTAGCTGGCAGTAGTGGCGCTCGCTGTATTGCAGTAGTTCGAGTAACGAAGATTTTTGGTGAGGTCAGTGATTTGTGAAACGTATAGGTTAATGTTAGTCAGGGCCATTCTTTTGTAGGGATTTTTGAAATTCAGATTGCGTTGCGCTAAAAATATTGTGTGTCAGTTTAAGCACAGTCGTGTATAATTGTTCTAAGGGGACGTTTCAAAAGTAGTTAGGGCAATGTTAGAGGTAACTCTAGCCGTTTTGTGGTTGCAAAATTTTCAAACAATCGCTCAACTCAAGGGCCCTAGCTGACAGAAATTAACAAGTTGAAGTAACAACTTTTATCTTTTAAACAGTGATAATAAATTAGTTAGAGAAGGACTTAGTACTGAACAACAAGTCAGACAATCTTGGCAACAAGTGCCTTATCCAAAAATAACAACAAAATCTCTCGCGCTGAACCAAAAATTTCTACCAACAGGCCCTGCAATATACCCGCTCTTCACGTGCCGAGGATTCTTAGGCCGGAGACATCGTCTTATTACAAAAAGTACACGCAGCTTACAGTTTACTGCATCATCAGCCACGCCAAGCGGTGGAAATAATGAACGGCCATTAGATAAACATCCTTCCATCGGCGGAGCAATGAGAGGCGTGAGCAAGTGTTCAACAAGAATATGACACGCCAGCTAATACACTACCACACTAACGTCCAAAGCCGAACATACTCAGTACTTTTTCTGTAATAAAATAAAGCAAGTTCATTAGTTCACGTAAGAAGAACATTCGGAAAGCACGCTCCGAACAAGGTAATTGACAGACAACCAAATCAACCGGCGAGCACCATTTCGCATACAAGGAGATGAAATGGTATTACTGCTAAAAGTTCTGAAGATTTTCTGTATAGTCTTAAATCACATGCCAAGTCATTACACTAATGCGCTCAAATGCCATACGAACGGAATATCTTTAATAGCAAAAACTTCTTTGGCGCCACTTTGACCATCACCAGGCCTGTATTCCTGTATTTACAATGAAAATGATACTTTGAAAATTGGTACTGGGATTCCAGTTGATTGAGGCACTGGACGTATAGCTGTTGGTAGACTAGGATACTCTTTTTAAATGTGTTTTTTTGTTGTATCCTGACGTTTTCACCATAAAAATGTAACAATCACTTAAGCGATCTCTAAGCTCTCGCCCAATCGTAGACATGCAGAATGGAAGTTTATCACGTGTTCTCTTCGTCAACATCCATGAAGTCTCGACACACTGCTTGCACACTTTGTAAAGCGCCCATACTTTGTCTTGATGGGCAATTTTCACTTTAAAAATAGGCAAAATTGGGTTGCCTGACAAATGTACTGATGGTTGTCCTTTGACTGGGAATGGTCAAAATGTCACATATGTAACAAAATGAATCAGGGATTTTTAAACTCTTCCAATGTGAACTGCCAGAGGCAGACATTAAGAAAGGTTTCAGTTATATGTAAAAAATACTAAACACCACAAGAAACTCTGACTTCACGTCGGAATCCCCTTCACTGTATCATAGCGCCACCTGTCTCAATACAGGATCAGAACTGGTCTAGACAATGGGAACTTCTCGCTGGTATGCTAAGGCTTCATCCACCTGTCACCTCGCTGATCGGAGAAAGTTTGTGTCAGCCAAGAGGACAGCAACAGTGCTTGCTGGATTCCACGCTCGATCCGGGGGAGAGAGGTCACATTCACATAAGGTTTTGACAAAAAAACTAGACATGGTAGAAGAAAACTATCTACAGTTTTGAAATCAATATTCGTATTTAACTGTAAAACAACTCAAAAATCTAAGTCAACACAAACTGTGTTAAAAATTGTTTCCCTGTGATCTTCTGTAGTCTATACGCCCTAAGCTTTTCGTTATAAATCTTACAAGTATTGTCATACCTTTTAAAAATTCACAGTCTTATCAACTGTTCGACATATATCACAATGGACACTTACAAGTTTCGAATAAAATAGGAGAACAGAGCACTGAATTTGAATTACTACTTTATATGGGATTCATAGATTTGTGATTATATTGTTGACAGTTTCAACAAAACCTGTGGTAATAGCCCTTGAGGAACAAGGAGAAGAAAACTTGTATCAGTTCACTGACGGATACATAGGACAATGCTACAGCTTTCAGCAAACATAATTACAACACTGAGAGTTTTCGAATGAAAGTCCTCAGAAATTCCAGTAAAAGTTTCCAGGTCTTTAAAACTAAGAGATCGAGAAACGATTAACTGTTAATAGATCACATCTGAGCCAACGTTTAGCGATGTCGCTTTTCTGTTTTCCTCTAGTGCAGATAAACTACAACAACTAATGGAGAGACTTAATAGCAAAAGATTAAAAGTAATCCTGAAACCAACTTATACTAACAAGGAGACAAGCCGACTTGTTAGTCACGGATTTTCATAAGTCGTCGGTATGTTGTAGAGAACCTGTCCTCAGTATGAGGCTAATAGCTTTTCGTGCGACGGTCCCTAGTTTCCGAGAAAACTGATGTTGAGGTTTTATGCGTACCTCCTGTATCCAAAACGTCAGTCCCGTATTGTAGCGGCCAAGGTTCTTAGCTGCCTCGCTGGCGGCTAGTGTTTATATCCTGTCCATACACTTTTTTCTTTTTTTCCAATTTCATGGTACACAATATCATTAAATAGTATATATTATGCAAAATTATTCAAAAATAGTCATTTCTGCCATAGTAATTTCATTAAAACATGAATCATTACAGCAAACTTTATTGAAATGTGTATTCCGTTTGTTATAGAATAGATCGCAGAATCGTCTTACTGTCTTCTGCTTGGATCCCTTCTAGAACACAATCCATGCGTGTTTGACGATCCTATGAAAGTTGTTGTTGTTGTGGTCTTCAGTCCTGAGACTGGTTTGATGCAGCTCTCCATGCTACTCTATCCTCTGCAAGCTTCTTCATCTCCCAGTACCTACTGCAGCCTACATCCTTCTGAATCTGCTTAGTGTATTCATCTCTTGGTCTCCCTCTACGATTTTTACCCTCCACGCTGCCCTCCAGTACTAAATTGGTGATCCCTTGATGCCTCAGAACATGTCCTACCAACCGATGCCTTCTTCTAGTCAAGCTGTGCCACAAACTCCTCTTCTCCCCAATTCTATTCAATACCTCCTCATTAGTTATGTGATCTACCCATCTAATCTTCAGCATTCTTCTGTAACACCACATTTCGAAAGCTTCTATTCTCTTCTTGTCTAAACTATTTATTGTCCATGTTTCACTTCCATACATGGCTACACTCCATACAAATACTTTCAGAAACGACTTCCCGACACTTAAATCAATACTCGATGTTAACAAATATCTCTTCTTCAGGAACGCTCTCCTTGCCATTGCCAGTCTACATTTTATATCCTCTCTGCTTCGACCATCATCAGTTATTTTGCTCCCCAAATAGCAAAACTCCTTTACTACTTTAAGTGTCTCATTTCTTAATCTAATTCCCTCAGCATCACCCGCTTAATTCGACTACATTCCTTTATCCTCGTTTTGCTTTTGTTTATGTTCATCTTATACCCTCCTTTCAAGACACTGTCCATTCCGTTCAACTGCTCTTCCAAGTCCTTTGCTGTCTCTGACCGATTTACAATGTCATCGGCAAACCTCAAAGTTTTTATTTCTTCTCCATGTTTCCTTTACTGCTTGCTCAATATACAGATTGAATAGCATCGGGGAGAGGCTACAACCCTGTCTCACTCCCTTCCCAACCACTGCTTCCCTTTCATGTCCCTCGACTCTAATAACTGCCATCTGCTTTCTGTACAAATTGTAACTAGCCTTTCGCTCCCTTTATTTTACCCCTGCCTACTTCAGAATTTGAAAGAGATTATTCCAGTCAACATTGTCAAAAGCTTTCTCTAAGTCTACAAATGCTAGAAAAGCAGGTTTGCCTTTCCTTAATCTTTCTTCTAAGATAAGTCGTAGGGTCCGTATTGCCTCACGTGTTCCAATATTTTTACGGAATCCAAACTGATCTTCCTCGAGGTCGGCTTCTACCAGTTTTTCCATTCGTCTGTAAAGAATTCGCGATTGTATTTTGCAGCTGTGACTTATTAAACTAATAGTTCTGTAATTTTCACATCTGTCAACACCTGCTTTCTTTGAGATTGGAATTATTATATTCTTCTTGAGGTCTGAGGAAATTTCGCCTGTCTCATACATCTTGCTCACCAGGTGGTAGAGTTTTGTCAGGACTGGCTCTCCCAAGGCTTTCAGTAGTTCTAATGGAATGTTGTCTACTCCCGGGGCCTTGTTTCGACTCAGGTCTTTCAGTGCTCTGTCGAACTCTTCACGCAGTATCGTATCTCCCATTTCATCTTCATCTACATCATCTTCCATTTCCATAACATAGTCCTCAAGAACATCGCCACTGTATAGATCCTCTGTATACTCCTTCCACCTTTCTGCTTTCCCTTCTTTGCTTGGAATTTGGTTTCCATCTGAGCTCTTGATATTCATGCAGTGGTTCTCTTTTCTCCAAAGATCCCTTTGATTTTCCTGTATGCAGTATCTATCTTACCCCTCGTGAGATAAGCCTCTACATCCTTACATTTGTCCTCCAGCCATCCCTGCTTAGCCATTTTGCACTTCCTGTCGATCTAATTTTTGAGACGTTTGTATTCCTTTTTGCCTGCTTCATTTACTGCATTTTTGTATTTTCTCCTTTCATCAATTAAATTCAGTATCTCTTCTGTTACCCATGGGTTTCTACTAGCCCTCGTCATTTTACCTACTAGATCCTCTGCTGCCTTCACTGTTTCATCCCTCAAAGCTACCCATTCTTCTTCTACTGTATTTCTTTCCCCCATTCCTGTCAATTGTTCCCTTATGCTCTCCCTGAAACTCTGTACAACCTCTGGTTCTTTCAGTTTATGCAGGTCCCATCTCCTTAAACTCCCGCCTGTTTGCAGTTTCTTCAGTTTTAATCTACAGTTCATAACCAATAGATTGTCGTCAGAGTCCACATCTTCCCCTGGAAATGTCTTACAATTTAAAACCTGGTTCCTAAATCTCTGTCTTACCATTATATAATCTATCTGAAACCTTCTAGTATCTCCAAGATTCTTCCATGTATACAACTTTCTTTCATGATTCTTGAACTAAGTGTTAGCTATGTTTAAGTTATGCCTTGTGCAAAATTCTACCAGGCGGCTTCCTCTTTCATTTCTTAGCCCCAATCCATATTCACCTACTACGTTTCCTTCTCTTGCTTTTCCTACTGTCGAATTCCAGTCACCCATGACTATTAAATTTTCGTCTCCCTTCACTATCTGAATAATTTCTTTTATCTTATCATACATTTCATAAGTTTCTTCATCATCTGCAGAGCTAGTTGGCATATAAACTTGTACTACTGTGGTAGGCGTGGGCTTCGTGTCTATCTTGGCCACAATAATGCGTTCACTATGCTGTTTGTAGTAGCTTACCCGCATTCCTATTTTCCTATTCATTATTAAAGCTACTCCTGCATTACCCCTATTTGATTTTGTATTTATAACCCTGTATTCACCTGACCAACAGTCTTGTTACTCCTGCCACCGAACTTCACTAATTCCCCCTATATTTAACTTTAACCTATCCATTTTCCTTTTTAAATTTTCTAACCTACCTGCCCGATTAATGGATCTGACATTCCACGCTCCGATCCGTAGAACGCCAGTTTTCTTTCTCCTGATAACGATGTCCTCCTGAGTAGTCCCCACCCGGAGATCCGAATGGGGGACTATTTTACCTCCGGAATATTTTACCCAAGAGGACGCCATCATCATTTAATCATACAGTAAAGCTGCATGCCCTCAGGAAAAACGACGGCTGTAGTTTCCCCTTGCTTTCAGCCGTTCGCAGTACCACAACAGCAAGGCCGTTTTGGTTAGTGTTACAAGGCCAGATCAGTCAATCATCCAGACTGTTGTCCCTGCAACTACTGAGAAGGCTGCTGCCCCTCCTCAAGTACCACACGTTTGTCTGGCCTCTCAACAGATACCCCTCCGTTGTGGTTGTACCTACGGTACGGCTATCTGTATCGTTGAGGCACGCAAGCCTCCCCACCAACGGCAAGGTTCATGGTTCATGGGGGGGAAGTAGATGGACTAAATTCATGCAGAATTGAAGAATGTATTATTATGGGCACTTCTTTTGAACAGATTGCTCTATTAGTCCTTAGCAAGTCAGGGGCATTTTCAATTTGCTAATTTCCACCATGCCAGATGGTAATAGACAACAACTTACGACGATTCAATGAAATTATAAAACCGTCTATGTTGCGTAGAAGTTTTTTTTCATTTTAAATGCGATCAATTTCGGATCTTAATTCCTTATAAAGTCATACACACAAGTGTTACCTTAATCTGTCTACAGAGGCCTCATTGCTTGTATGAGTCACTAAGTGCAAGGTACCACTTCATTTCGAATTGTTTTCGTGAAAATTTTAACCTGTCTGTAGGAACAAACATCAGAGGGTTAGGAAAGTGTAGTACAGGTGGGTGGAATTATTTTTTACGGTGGCGTAAATGCTTCTCTTTCATCTACAAAGATTGATTGTTAAGTGTCTGAAAAGTCTAGCTTCCACATGAAAAAAAATGTAAGAAAAAATTGCATGGATTGGATTTTAACCGATACCGACAAAGTGGTATTCGTGGAACTTTAACTGGAGAGCCACGCTCAGTTGATCGAAACAGAGCTAACTTTACTGATGTAAAGGTACGCATCAAACTTCAACGTGAATTTTCTCGGAAACTGGCGACCATCGCATGAAAGTCTGCTAGCCAGATACTCAGGACGTGTATCTGTACAACATACCTGAGAGTCATCGAAATCGGTGGTTAATCAAGCGGTCTGATAGTCCCCCTGTATGACCAGTGCATCGAAAAGAAAGTGTCACAACCTACCGCTGAAGTCATACAACCAGTGCATAATTAATTGTATTTCGAGAAGTTCGACACAACAATTTGATGGACAACGAAAGAAATAAACAGAAGAGTAGTAAAATGGCCTGTAGTAAGCAAATAGACCAAAAGTTAGTGACCCCCCAAAAGGTACGACTAATACCGTGTACCATCACCTCTAGCCTTGATAATGGTTAAATTTCGACGAAGAAGAGAGTCCGACACGTCCTTCCAGTATGCCATATACAGTTCAAGCCGCTCAGTGATGATTCGATCCCACAAAGCCACCAGATTGTGGGGATGTTGGATGCTAAGTGTTATGTATTTGCCTGATTTGGCGGACAAGAAATCTTCACGTACATTTCGCAGAACAAAGTTTATTTAACAAAAGAGAATACATTTGCTCCGACATGTGGTTTAGTACAACACGAGAGTTAATCACTTGACAAAGACAATTACTCCTTAAATAAGAAATAAACAGTATTGAAAAGCAAGTTCCTTTTCGAGTAGTTAATGAACAATAATGTTTATAGGGAGGCACTCACTGCTTGTGGAAGAACTAATAAACATTAATATTATTTGAAGGCTGAAGGCCTCTAGGAAGAAACGAAACACTGCTAGAAAATATCACTAAGTAGTAAATACACAATGCACTACGCTATCCAGAAACCAAGTCCTGACGCGACAGTTCAAAGTTCGGTGCACTTAGACACAGAACTAGTTAAAGTCCCAGAAGAGCAATTCACTTTCAAAGTTCCGGTAAAAGGTAAGTTCCAATATAAGGAAACACAGCCAGGTCTGGGGTAGAGACAAAGTCAAGAAATTTTACAAGTCCACCAACTGATTACTGACATGAAACAAGGCGTCGTCGTTGCAGCGGCTCCAAAAACGAGTTCCTGATTGACGAAATGTAATTACATTCGGCGCCCGCCCACTGGGAGAGAACTGCTGATTGCCGCTCGAGCGCCGGCCTAAATGCAACGTGGATGCCTAATTACCATTGGCACTACTTTGAGTTACATGGCCTGCGGAACAAATAGGTTCGATGAGCCAGCAACCTCTATCGGCGTCTGGGATGGCCGGGCGGATGGTGGCCGAGTTACGTCTTTCTGTGGGAAGGTTGTCCCCTAGGAGTTATGTGCCCTTCCCTCAGATGTAATGTTGGTTGCGGGCTGGGTAGGGGAAAGGCCTATCCACAGCATTAACTTTCATCTGCTGTCCCAAATAGTCACAAATTCTCTATGGGAGTAACCTGGGTGATTTAACTATCCAGTCGATGTGCGGTAGGGTTCTAAAGTGTTCGTCAAACAAAGAATGTATCGTGTAGGCCTGTAAATGTGGCTGTTGTCTTGAAAGGTGGGAGTTTACACAGCATGGTCATCACGAAGATGTGGGAGAAAGGGCAACGCCGAGGATATTGGAATGAACATCTTGATTCACGTTCACAAAAAAATGACTGCGTGGGCCCAAGCATCACAGATCGACCTCTGGCCTGAACTACGCATCTTCACACTGCTGTTTTATCCCTCATTGCCCCGTTGGTGCTCTCGATGCGTAGTACCATTTGAAAAGAGGAAAACCCGACTCGACCACTACACATGCCTCCAGTCACTCGCTGTCCAACTTCTGTGTTGTTTAACCACTGAAGCGATGACATTTATGTGCTGCTGTGACCAATGTCCTTTTGTAAGCCACACATTTTAAATGTCCATAGGATGCATTTCCCTTCCCAATGCCCGTTTGGGAATTGGTTGAGATAGACTTGAATTCTCTGAAAGGAGCTATTCCCGTCCTGTTTGAAGCCGACCGCCGCCGACAAGGCGTGACACTTTTCTGCAGTCCCTGTCTTATTATGACCTCTGTTTTTATCCCACGTTACATTGGTGTGAGTATTACACAATTCCTTGTTGGCACGTTGAACAGTCTGTGCTCATGTAATACCAAATTGGTGTGTAGTGGTATGTCCAAACATGATAGCTGCTTTCTGCCAGACTGCCATGTTTTCACGTCGACTTGTTGCGTTGATCTCATACAGCCACATACCTATCACTTTACTTGACGTCAGCACAGGAGTGTCACATTAGCGCCTGGCAGCACTGCTCTTTTAACAGGTGACTAACACTTTATCTGGTAAGCATCCTTTTTGTGACGTAAAAAGAGTTTCGAAATAAAGCTCCATTGTGTCTGAAAGGGATGTTTCTCAGCTAGTACAATTTACAATGTTCACTTACGAGATCTTCTTTCCTTTATCGTTATTTCATACTCCTCATTCTACACAGGTGGAGTCTGGACTGTCAGCAGTACAATATTCCGCTCTTCAGCTAAGGACACTTTTAAAAATATAACAAGAATGAGAAAAAAACTTTACGATTTTATTCTATACCAAATTAAAAATCAAATACAGACAGCTAAGAAGCTAAAATATATACATTTTAAAAACACTACCGCAGAATAGTGAAATTCTTCTGAAAAAAAAACAACACAAAATCAATGCACTGAAACTTAAAATCTGAAGGACCAGGACTAGATGAGATGTATTTGGGGAAGAGGGAGTATGTTCCATAGAGTTGAGGGGTGTGAGTGGAAAAGGCAGGGATCATTTAGGCAGGAAAATTATGGAGATATAGCTAGCAGATGGGGTGGATATTGGGAATAGAGAAGATGGGAAAGACAAAGGGTATGGAGGAGTTTGGTGTGCATGATGGGTCGCCGTAGCAATGCATGGAAAGCGAAAAGGAGAGGGTAGCCCTGATGTGGAGTGGGTTTGGTGGGTGAGATTTAAACTTGGTATGAGGGATAAAATATGGAGCGAATCCCATTCTCTGGAAGAGGGAGTGGTAGAAGTTGTGTTGCGGTAAGATATGGAGTGTGCGTAGGTGTAGGGATGCTGGGATGTGTCTGTAAGGACGCGACAGCATGTTAGGGTTGGAATCTAGTTTGCTCATATGGGAGTGAGATATGAACTTTTAATGCAGAATTTTTTCACTAACTGGCGGTTTTGAAACGATTGGTGGGGATATAAATATTGGGACAAAGCAAAGCAAATAGAATAAGAAACATAACACATAATTATAACCATATTGAAAATAAAATTAACGTAGGGGGGACATGTAATCAGTCAGGCCAAACACAGTCATTTGCTGGATTCTAAGAAATAAGAAGTCCCAGGCGATAATCAAATGGAAGGTGGTAGGTTGCGTTAGAGAGTATGCAGGACCAGAAATGGCGAGTATCTCTGAAAACCGTGACCCATGGAAAAGTGTCTGAAGCGTTTGTCTGGAAATAAATGTCAATTGAAGAGTGCATATGTCAAACTTCATAAGTCCCATTTTCTCACAAAACGCATTTCGGTGCTATCGTGTTCTCAGTATTCTGTTGCATCTCCTTAGACTTATTACAAGTTCCAAATAGCGGAGAAAATGGCAAACATTCACTACCAGGCAGCTCAAGGTCTTTATGGCAATCGGTGCCTCCCTCTGGAGTCCCAGGTGCTGTGCGTCAAAATCTTCTGCATTTGGTTTTTAATGATGTTTCTGACTGAAGTGATAACATCAGTTTTTGGTGAGTGGGCACAGTTTTTTGAGCTGCTACAGAGATTTTGTAATTACAGATAATCGAAGAAAGGTAACCAAGGGTTTTGTTCCGTGAGATTTACACAGGACTGTCGAGTCAGATAACCCAGTACATGTAATTCCAGAGCATTTTTTAATTTTAAAGTTGCTGATGAAAAATTGTTATAACTGCAGGGGCGTAAGAGCGTCATATGCATTGTGATCAATGTGTCTCATATTCATCCGTTTCAAGTAGTTGTTAAAAATTCCTGTTCTGAAATACAGGAATGGAAAAATGTCAGTGTATCCAAAAGAAAGACTGAGTGAGATGTATGCCATGCAGTACATTATTTGAAAGACCGGCCATCGTTATCAGTTACGAAACACAAAGACCTGTTGACGATGTCGCCATTTCTTGCTCGGCGTCACAACGAGTTCTACAATGACCTTTGCGTCACTTGAACCGAAGAATGTAGTTAAGTAAGAAACAAATCAAAACCGAGAGATTTTTCCCTGCATTTAATTCTGTTATTCTCTCCTAAAAAAATTAAAACACATGAGTAAAGGTTTTTCCTGACTACAGAACTATTATTTAAAGTTTTTCTGCCCCATTTCATGATTTGATTATCACAAATGAAATGCAGTGCCTCGGTACTAATGACACCTAAAACAAATAATGTCTTATTAGCACTTAGAACCAGTCAGTTCGCTGGCATGGCACCTAGTTACGTACTTATCAAATTATTTATTTTCTAATTTGTTCTAACATTCTGCGTGGTGTCTGTTGTTCTATATCGTGTCTCCCTACCACTTTCGCACAACGACGCTCTGAGCGTGTTTTTAGGGAATTGACTAGTTTGAACCTGGGACCCGTTGCTGGTAAGGAGACGCCAGACCACACATGAAATTTAGAGTTCAGAAGAGTTCAGTGAGATTAGCGATGATATAACCAAATACTTAATGATTTCAGCGTCAGCTCCATTGCACTCCCTGTAAAAGAATTTTAATACTAACTAAATTTAGTGGAAGGGGTTCAAGGCTTTCCTATTTTTAGTTAGCTGGTAAAATAACGTCGAAAAAGCACTTAAGTTTACCATTGGAAATTTTATTCTACTCACAAAGCATTGTTTATAAATTGCACTATTGATAAAAGGAAATGATTTAATACAGGATGGTAAAAACCAACTGCGTTCTACAAAAATGTGAACGAATATTTCCTGAATGGGTTTCCAAGTTCTACAATGGATCGAAGGATGACCTATGCCATATCACATCTATAATCTAGGTTTAAATTAGTTTCACAAGAGAGAGAACTATCAAAATGGTCTACAGTGACCCTCAATTATCTTTAATTACTTATCTAACATGTCGTAAATTACAATGGCTTATGTGGCTTCTCGATAACTATATAACAGAAAAATCATCGCGTTTCAGATTTTTACTTCAAGTGCAAATGTGAACACCATGAGCTTTAATTGACGATCGACACTAGTATTACGCAAAAAGGGGGTGTAACAGATGAGACTTCTGCAGTTCTGAGTGAAGCTTTATGCGCTGTTATGCGGCATCGCGTGCGTTCATTACCTTGTCGGTGTTCATCAGGGGGCGGCGAGCAGCACAGCTGCGCTCACCTCGCCGTCTCGGAAGCAACTCTCTCCTAACTTCTCCTTACTACAATTTACCGAAATTGGTTTAAAAAAACTATCTGGCTGTGTTACCTTAAACTCCGCCTACAAAAATTCTGTCTATCCAATGAGAAACGTTATACTTTTAGTGGTGGGGCTATGTTTTTAAAGTTTGCAACGTAACAGAGACGCGAAAAAGTCTCACGCTAAAACTTGCGGGTGGTGTAGCCTTTTTTGTGTTATCGTAAGATCTATACTGTTCTTCTGGAGGGCTCTATCTTTTAACATGGGCTGGTGGGTGGTCCTGACGTAACAGAGACGCGAAAAAGTCTCACGCTAAAACTTGCAGCTGCTGTGGTCCTTTTTGTGTTATTGTAAGATCTATACGGTTCATCTGGAGGGCTCTAGCTTTTAACATGGGCTGGGGGGTGGTCCTAGCAGTTAGCTGGCGTCGTGAGTGTCCGTCCCTTATCGTAGGGCCTTCTAACTTAACACGGTTCTGCTCTCGGCTTCTGTTCTCGTTTCTCCCCTCGGAACTGCGTCTGTCTCACGGTGGGAAGGTATGACATGCATTTAGGCATTCTTATGTTAGTCTGTGGTATTCCATTTGCTCACTCGTTACTCGTATTACTTTGGTTAATTTAATGTCAGGATTTATTCGGAGCTATGTGCATACTACTGGATTTGCTTATCATGTCAGGGTTTTCATGAAAGGTGTTGGATTTGCCTGACACCTTACATTGTCTCACTTTTTTTGAAGTGGCATAGTAAGGAGCATAATTCTGTGGTATCAGAGTACCGCCTCAATTCTTAGAGTTCCGTATCTCTGCCTATGTGTCTGTTTGTCCGTCCGACTGTTAAGAACCCATTCTCTTAGCGTCGGGTAGATGTAACAAGTTGAAATTTATGTCACATACTGAGGTTATAGTCTATTGACGGTGTAGTAAATGTAAGCATCTATATCACAGCGATCAAAAGATATCGCCATTTATGTCACATATTTTGATACTCCAGAACTCACTCATCAAAAACTGTAATGTACTTCCCGTTGATCTATACTCATGAAATTTGGCAAGAAGCAAGGTTTCACAGTACAAGTAAAGCAAAAAATGAGAAAACTGGTAATTTGTAAATATATCATACGAAAAACAGTTTTTTTGCTATTTTGTATCCATACCTTCTGCCTGTTTGTTAACATCCTTTTTTCTCAGGAACGGGTAGACGAATTAAGCTGAAATTTTTCACATACTAAGCTCTACAGTCCCTTTGTTGTGTAAAATATTTAAACTTCTAAGTCAACGCATCGAAATATACAGCCATCAATGTCATATATTTTGATGCAAACTCACTCATCAAAATCTATAAGTTACTCTCCGTTGACCTAGAATCATGAAATTTGGCACGAAGCAAGGTTTCACCGTTCACGTAAGGGAAAACAATCTGAAAGTTGTTAATTTGTAATTATATCACACGAAAAAAATAGTTTATGACATTTGTTACGCGATTGTTTGACTGTCCGTCTGTTAAGATCCTCTTTTTTTTCGGAAACGGGTAGACGTATTAAGCTGGAAGTTATGTCACATACTAAGGTCTATGGCCACTGGCGGTGTAAAAGCTTTAAGATTCTACGTTGATGCAATAAAAGGATATGGCTATCTATGCCACTTATTTCGATGACTTTCCAGCGTCGATATCGGTAACAGGTAAAAATCGCCGAAATTATTGATTCCAAAAACAGACGGACTAGACGGTCATAAATAAGTTTATACGGAACCCACGTTCCGCGGGTCCTACTCAAACTTAACCGATTTTTTTTGGATACCCGTAAGTTCTGTAGAAAAGGAGATATGCTATTTTCTGATTCTCCTGACAAATGTGAATTTTGGTAGTTAGAATGTTTGACATTTTCGCTCCTCAACTGTCTGATAATAATGGAAATGATTTACCATATGGCATATTCTTATTATTTCATGAAACCTGTGTTTATGCCTTCGGGATGTAAGAGGGAAAAATGCGAGATACCCGTCGACTAACTGTATATGGCTGTACATCTACGAAGAGAAAATATCTGCGCATGTTAGCCAACACTGTTGAAGTACATTCCTTTTGGAAAGCAGGTCGCGACTTCGACCTTATACATGCACAAGGACTTGTTTGACTTATCTTGTATCTACCGCGTTCGTGGCTCCTGTGATATATTGCATCTCCAAGGGCTGCCTTATTCGTTTGGTGAATAACTCTGTGTGATGTGATACAAGATGCGGCGCGCTGTGAGCAAAGTGAATATGGAACAGTTGTCGTGTGAAGACGCAATATTCATGAAGCCGCACTAAGGTGGCCATATTAGGAATCTTGACTTAAGAGAGTTGTTCCACAAACTAACACCTCATGTAGAAGCAGCTTACACGTGGCGTAAGTCATGTTGAACAGTGTTTCGTGAAGATCACAGAAACATACACACTACTTGGTGGTGGGATTTTGGGACGGGGTGCGGGTGAGGGTGGGCGGTAGCAGTCATTACTGATTTAATGTTCTCGACTACAATCTCCTATCGAACTGAGAGATTTCATTTTTAATGCTGGTGAATGCTAAGATGTTGTTTCCACTAAACTCGGCAAACTAATCCACTAAAAGACTTAAGGTCTTCCAGAACAAAATCAAACAGAGATAAATAAATCACAGAACAGCGCAAACTCTAGAACAGATGCTTACTTGCAGTGCGCGAGTTTGAAACATAACAAACAAGCAAATGGCAGAGTTCAGAATTTAAAACAGTGTGGGGAAGGCATGCCAAGGACAGCGTTTTTATTGGCAGAACAATTTGAAAATGTAATGGATCTGCTAAAGAGAATGCCTACACTAAGCGTGACCGTTCTCTTTTGGAGTACTGCTGCGCCGTCTGGGATCCTTACCAGACAGGATTAGTGGGGCAGATCGAGAAAGTTCGAAGAAGAGCAGCACGTTTTGTATTATCGCGAAATAGGGGAGAGAGTGTCACTGAAATGATACAGGATTTGGGTGGACATCATTGAAACAAAGACGTTTTTCTTTGCAGTGGAATCTTCTCACGAAATTTCAATCACCAACGTTCTCCTCTGAATGCGAAAATATTTTGTTGACGCCCACCAACTTAGGGAGAAACGATCATCATAATAAAATAAGGGAAATCACATCTCGCGCGGAAATATATACGTGTTCGTTTTTTTCTGCGCGCTGTTCGAGTTTGGAATAATAGAGAATTGTTGCGAAGGTGGTTCGATGAACCTTCTGCCAGGCACTTAAGTGTGATTTGCGGAGTATCTATGTAAATGTAACACGTAACCCTAATTGAAAAACGCTATGTGTATTTATTTAGTCTACGAAAGTAGATAATTCTTAATATTTACACTGGAATTAACAGGTACTTTTGTTCCAGACATTTCTTGTTAAGCCGTATGCTTTCGATTCATTTTGCTTATTTTAATTTAAGCTGTTGGGATGAAGATTTTATAGACTTTACCTAACTAGGCTGCACGTCTTTAGCGCAATACGAAATTTAGAAAATGTAAAATTCAATTTCGCGACGCTTTGCCGCCATAGTCAAGGAATTATTTTATGAATTTAACCATATCTGTGACTTCCATTATGTTAATGCATACATGAAAATAAGTTTAAAATATCTTTGTCATAGGTCCTTAAAAGCATCGTTTCTCGATGATTCTATACAGTAAACAATATATCTAAGCATGTTAATCTTTGTGTAAAATGCACATTCTTTGTTATGTTTTTTTTTTATCTTAAGTTTCCTATCTACGAGCACCTCCTCATTATGTGTCTATGGAACAAATAATTAATCTAATTTTCCTTACAGAATTTCATACCGATCTCTTCCTGGCTAAACTTTCGTGAATGCATGAATACCTACACATGTTCTCTTGAAAAAGTTAGAAACAATGACCACATTTTTATCTTTGTCGTAAGTTGTTTCCTATCCAAAATAACTAACAGTGCCTCCATACGTATCTGCCCAGTCGATTCTTAATTGATCTCGATCGTCTCTTAAGTATGCCATTACAGTAGTTTTAGTGGTTGACACTTCTAACCTTCGAGCTTAGCTGATTTAACTTCTACACTGTTATCTTCAGTTTATTGGTTATTACGATCAATAATTTGAGCACGATCTTTCATCGAAAGTTTAAAATCTCTCTAGTTTTTCTGACTCCCTATTAGTATTAAATCCTCAGCTGAAACTTCCTGGCAGATTAAAACTGTGTGCCGGACCGAGACTCGAACTCGGGACCTTTGCCTTTCGCGGGCAAGTGCTCTACCGCAATATCCTTTCTTCCAGGGGTGCTAGTTCTGCAGGTTCGCAGGAGAGCTTCTGTGAAGTTTGGAAGGTAGGAGACGAGGTACTGGCGGAATTTAAGCTATGAGGACGGGGTGTGAGTCCTGCTTGGGTAGAGCACTTGCCCGCGAAAGGCAAAGGTCCCGAGTTCGAGTCTCGGTCCGGCACACAGTTTTAATCTGCCAGGAAGTTTCATATCAGCGTACACTTCACTGTAGAGTGAAAATTTCATTCTAAAATCTTCAGATGATTGCACAGAATGAGTACTACGCCATTCCATACCCCTGTGGCTCATATTTATCACGTGGGACAGATATCCTACAATATCTACAATATATTTCCAGTTACTATGAATAAATTGATTGATTTTGATTTCTACACACTATCTTTAATAACATAGTTATCTCCAAGGGATCAAAGAAAGTGTTTCTGTACTTCTGCAGATATGTATCTTGCTGATAGACTCTTCTTCTTTGTGTTACCTGTTATGTTGTCACTGCGAGGTTACCTTGTCCGAAGTACTTCTATGCTATATTCTTGCCAAGCACTTCCCTTATTTAGAGAGCAAAAAGACAAACAGAGCATTACACATAGCAGTAGCTGGATACAGGGTTTTCTCCATTTCGTAGCGAAGCTTGAGATGTTTTATCTCCCAGTGCCCCTATAATTAATCGAAAAAAGAGCGTCATCAGTCATTAAAGTTCTTCTTCTTCCTAATGATTTTTCTGTAGCCTTGAGGTTTCGCCTTTAGCAAGGTCCACTATTTCAGACTAAGGCAATGTTTTTATTTTAAATTTGTGGTCTGGCGCCATTCCTGTCTGACAGCCGTCAACAAAAAGGGGCGGGTAGGAGGGCCGGAGAGCTTTGGGGGAGGGAATTGTACGCCATGTCTGTGTGAATCGTGTAAACTGAGATTCGTGTGTTATCTTCTTTTAACTGTTTGTGTTTCCTGTTTTCTGAGGCTGAGATTGTGATATTTGGGTTCAAACAGACGTTTGCCTAAACAAGCGCGGAAAACCACCAAGAACCATGCATAGGCTACCGGAGTGCCAGACCAATGGTCGTTAGCGTGGCACGCGGATTTGAGCCTGATGTGGTTCACCTCATTATTGCTGGTATATCTTCCTGGTCGTATTGTCGTGTTCCATGAAACTTTTTTGTTGCTGAAGTCTCGACCGTAGCTGCGTTGGGCATCTTCAGGAGCGCTCCTGATTCTGTTGAGTCTTACAGACTGACGGGTCAGACGTCGGAGAGTGACATAAATTCAATGAAAAGGGGGCGTGACTGGCAGAGAAAATCCTTGTCAGAGACAAAGTCTGTAAAAGATAAAAATTATCTATCGATTCTGTTAAGGTACTGTCCAAATATCACTAACAAGAGAAAATCCCCATCGGAACCCCCTCAGACTTAGTTGTAAGACGACCCAGTGGATAGTTAGTCAGAAACTGATCAGCCATGAAAACAGGAAGAGGATTTACTGAACTGTGCGAAAAGGAGCGAAATAGAAACCGTGAACGGTCCAGGCTGAAGACGTCCCATGTCGAGCTAATCGTAATGATCACTGCGTCGTGATTATGTGGTTACGGAGTTGAACTACCGAGCGGGTGATCCGAGTTCAATTTCCGCTTGTACCCCAGAATTATTTTCTTTCACAAAATTATGACCTTTCTACATCTACATCTACATCTACATGGATACTCTGCAAATCACATTTAAGTGCCTGGCAGAGGGTTCATCGAACCACCTTCACAATTCTCTATTATTCCAATCTCGTATAGCGCGCGGAAAGAATGAATACCTATATCTTTCCGTACGAGCTCTTATTTCCCTCATTTTATCGTGGTGATCGTTCTGCTCTATGTAGGTCGGTGTCAACAAAATATTTTCGCTTTCGGAAGAGAAAGTTGGTGATTGGAATTTCGTGAGAAGATTCCGTCGCAACGAGAAACGCCTTTCTTTTAACGATTTCCAGCCCAAGTCCCGTATCAATTCTGTGACACTCTCTCCCATATTTCGCGATAATACAAAACGTGCTGCCTTTCTTTGAACTTTTTCGATGTACTCCGTCAGTCCTAGCTTGTAAGGATCCCACACCGCGCAGCAGTATTCTAAAAGAGGACGGATAAGCGTAGCGTAGGCAGTCTCCTTAGTAGGTCTGTTACATTTTCTAAGTGTCCTGCCAACAAAACGCATCCTTTGGTTAGCCTTCCCCACAATATTTTCTATGTGTTCTTTCCAATTTAAGTTGTTCGTAATTGTAATACCTAGGTATTTAGTTGAATTTACGGCTTTTAGATTAGACTGATTTATCGTATAACCGAAGTTTAACGAGTTCCTTTTAGTACTCATTTGGATGACGTCACACTTTTCGTTATTTAGAGTCAACTGCCACTTTTCGCACCTTTCAGATATTTTTTCTAAATCGTTTTGCAGTTTGTTTTGATGTTCTGATGACTTTATTAGTCGATAAACGACAGCGTCATCTGCAGACAACCGATGCCGGCTGCTCAGATTGTCTCCCAATTCGTTTATATAGATAAGGAACAGCAAAGAGCCTATAACACTATCTTGGGGAACGCCTGAAATCACTTCTGTTTTACTCGATGACTTTCCGTCAATTACTACGAACTGTGACCTCTCTGACAGGAAATCGCAAATCCAGTCACAAAACTGAAACGATATTCCATAAGCTCGCAATTTTACTACGAGCCGCTTGTGTGGTACAGTGTCAAAAGCCTTCCGTACTGTCATTGACGTGTCTGTTCACCTACAGTCGTTGCAACTGTCATACTATACATTGGTTAAAGAATGTGAGTCATGTGGTAAGAACATATTACCACCGCAAGTAAATGTAATGAATAGTGACAGCAGGCGAGATGGTGAGACCTCTCACAGAGATGTGAGACCTCTCACAGAAATGAAAACAAAAAAGAAACAGTTGTGAACTTCGTTCCAAGAAAGGATTTTAAGAGTGAAAACTTCCAAAACGGAACGCAGCAGTCATAACACGTGGTACTTGTGTAGAACAAAAAGAAGGTACGAACGTCTGGAGGTCCCTTCCTTACACCTCGCTGTTGCAAACGGACGTTACACCAAGACACAAACACACATTTGAATTCAGCGAACGGACACATCAATGACGGTAACTGCAGTTTATAATTCTGTGAAAAAAGAAATTGTATCATGAGTGAGATTTGAACACGGACCTACCCCTTCGCAATCCGGCACCATGACCTGACAACTACAAAGCCATGGCTGCAGCCATAACGTCAATGCTGCACATCCTGAGCTTCTACAAGTTACTTTTTCTATTTTGCCTCATTTTTCACACTTCAGTTCAACTTCTTCCTATTTTCATGATTTATATGTGTTCAATGTTTGATGGGTTATCCACTGGGCCCATACGACTAAATCTGAGGGGGGTGCGTTGAGGTGTTTGCCTCGTAAGTTTCAGAGGTCTTTCCTTTTCGGTTAAAATTGTTCTCAAGTTTATGTGTATATCGCTGCGTTCTCTATACAGTCCGTCAGCATGCAAGACTGAGCGGAATCAGGAGCACATCTGAAGATGTCTAACGAACCTCTGGACGGGAGTTCAGGGCGAAAACCGTTCCGAGGACCACGACAACACGACCCAGGATATTCACCGACAACTAAGAAGAGCTGTCGTGAAAGCCTTCACTGCACGATCGCCTCCTCGTTCTGCGAGCCATCGCATTGCTCGTTGCGCTATAGGAGCAGATTCTCTTTTATTATTATTTAGGGGTGCTTCCAGCACGTACCGTGTAGCCAGCACCTACATCATCGTTTAGGACCACAAACACAATCCTTCTCCATTATAGAGGAGTAATGTATGGGACAGTACAGCTACCAAAAGATAAAGTTTAAACAGTTGGGAACTATGGCACTGCCGTTACAGTCAGCAGCGCTCTGTGGGTATACGCACTAAATTCTGTGTCCAGGTTACAATTCTTGTGTTTTCTGAAACAAGTATGTTAGTGGTAAATTGGTCTTTAAATTTCCTTAGCCTCTTGCAAAAGGTTTCTTTTGATCGCAGTATCACTCACACGAAAAGAAAATGTAGTTTTAACGGCCTTCTGTTGATGTACGAGAGTCACTCCAAAAGAAATGCACACTATTTTTGTTAAATCCATCTTTTATTCTACATGTTTAAAATTTTTACAGTGTGTAGATACATCCTTTAGAAACAATATTTTCATTTCTCCGCATAATTTCCATCCCTCTCAACTGCCTTACGCTATCTTGGAACCAGCGCCTGTATGCCCACACGGTAAAATTCTGGACCAACCTGTTGGAGCCACTGTTTGGCAGCGTGCACAAGGGAGTAGTCATCTTCAAATCTTGTTCCACGAAGAGAGCCTTTCAGTTTCCTAAACAGATGATAGTCACATGGAGCCATGTCAGGACTGTAAGGCGTGTGTTTCAGTGTTGTCCATTCGAGTTTTGTGGTCGCTTCCATGGTTTTTTGACTGACATGTGGCCGTGCATTGTCGTGCAACAGCAAAACATCCTGCTTTTGCCGATGTGGTCGAGCACGATTCAGTCGAGCTTGAAGTTTCTTCAGTGTCGTGACATATGCATCAGAATTTATGGTGGTTCCACTTGGCATGATGTCCACAAGCAAGAGTCCTTCGGAATCTAAAAACACCGTAGCCATAACTTTTCCAGCAGAAGGTGTGCTTTTGAATTGTTTTTTCTTGGGTGAATTTGCATGATGCGACTCCATTCATTGCCTCTTCGTCTGATGGAGCCATATTTCATCACCTGTCACAATTCTTCCAAGAAATTCATCTCCACCATTCTCGTACTGTTCCAAAAGTTCGCTGAATACCGTTTTTCTTGTTTCTTTGTGAGCTACTGTCAACATCCTGGGAACCCACCTGGCACAAACCTTTTTTAACGCCAACACTTCCGGTATTCTTCAAACACTTCCTTCCCCTGTCCCAACGTAGCGTGACAATTCGTTCACTGTGATGCGTCTGTCAGCAGTCTCCAGTTCGTTAACTCTCTGCACATTGTTTGGAGTGCGTGCAGTACGAGGCCTGCCGCTGCGAGGACAATCCTCAATATTGCCGTGCCCGCTTTCATCACGTAACCTGCTTGCCCACCGACTAACTGTACTGCGATCGACAGCAGCATCTCCATACACCTTTTTCAACCTCTTGTGGATGTTTCCCACTCTCTCGTTTTCACAGCACAGGAATTATATGACAACACGTTGCTTCTGACGAACGTCAAGTGTAGCAGCCATCTTGAAGACATGCTGTGACTGCGTCACTCACGGGAACAGGTTGAACTAAGTTTGAAAACAAGCGGGAAGGATCTATCTACACACTGTAAAACAGTCACACATGCAGAATGAAAACTGTATTTTTGCAAAAATAGTGTGCATTTCTTTTGGAGTGACCCACGTATCGCAAGAAGAAGTTGGGGAGTGTCAGGTGTCTGTCCTGCGGATGTGACACTCTAAGTCCCCACGATGGAAGCGCATCCTTACGATGGTCCACTAGATTTCATTCCATGAAATGTATTCGCAATTGAGGATCTGGATAATCATCAGCTTTAGAATGGATTAACGACAATGAAAATTTGTGTCATTCTGGGACTCGAGCCCGAATATCACAAGCTGTCGTCTTACCAATTGGATATCCGTCCACGACTCATGGCTAGACCCAAACTTCGATATGTTGTCAACCATATGTCTATTCTCTTTGGACGTGCATGCACATCCAAAGGGAAGTTGCATCGTAATTCTGAATAGCACAGGCGTTGCAATATCGTAGACATCTCATTGCCGTCCGTCTGTGAGCCAGCTTCTTATGGGAGGGAAGCAGACAGTACAATACAGTACTACTATTCCGCCATGTTGTTCTTTCCCATTGTTTTAGTTTTATTTTTAACGCATTATTTACCCTCGTTTTAAGTTCAGGGATGCGAACGGACGCACGTAAATGTGGGATAAGTAAGTTCTTGCTGTGAGTCCATGCACTCACTTTGTTGGAAGCTTCTGTGCGCTAGTATCAAGAGGAAGCCCTTACGGTGTGGTTGAACCGATTTCTGCATTAAACTCAAAGCAGTACAAGCTGACCCCTCTAGCTGAGAAATTACTCGCATGCTACGTCGAAGATCTCGAATCGGTCGTAGAATTTATTGGAGTTTGGGGTAGTGAATGATCTTGACGGCAAGTATGGCTCTACTGTCATAAGGATGAATGTTCCCTAATAACAACACCAACTGTCTCCAGTAAACTTTGTCAAGCAAGCACCGATTACACGCATGAAGTGTGGGATAAATTTCGACAATTCAGGAATAATTAAATGACATAAATGAAAGGCATGAAAATTCAGTGGAAACAAAATAAATGCACGTAGCCAACACAGTGGCGAATTTCAGTTGAATGTTCTCTGCTGTTCATTAAAAATACAAAAGTAACGTGATGGGCTTACATACACTACTGGCCATTAAAATTGCTACACCACGAAGATGACGTGCTACAGACCCGAAATTTAACCGACAGGAAGAAGATGCTGTGATATGCAAATGATTAGCTTTTCAGAGCATTCACACAAGGTTGGCGCCGGTGGCGACACCTAGAACGTGCTGATATGAGGAAAGTTTCCAACTGATTTCTCATACACAAACAGCAGTTGACCGGCGTTGCCTGGTGAAACATTGTTGTGACGCCTCGTGTAAGGAGGAGAAAGAAATGCATACCAGCACGTTTCCGACTTTGATAAAGGTCGGATCATAGCCTAACGCGATTGCGGTTTTTCGTATCGCGACATTGCTGCTCGCGTTGGTCGAGATCCGATGACTGTTAGCAGAATGTGGAATCGGTGGGTTCAGTAGGGTAAACGGAACGCCGTGCTGGATCCCAAAGGCCTCGTATCACTAGCAGTGGAGATGACGGGCATCTTATCCGCATGGCTGCAACGCATCGTGCAGCCACGTCTCGATCCCTGAGTCAACAGATTGGGACGTTTGCAAGACAACAACCATCTGCACGAACAGTTCGACGACGTTTGCAGCAGCATGGACTATGGATCATGGGTGCGTTACCCTTGACGCTGCACCACAGACAGAAGCGCCTGCGATGGTGTACTCAATGACGAACCTGGGTGCACCAATGGCAAAACGTCATCTTTTCGGATGAATCCAGGTTGTGTTTACAGCATCATGATGGTAGCATCCGTGTTTGGCGACATATCGGTGAACGCACATTGGAAGCGGGTATTCGTCACCGCCATACTGGTGTATCAGCCGGCGTGATGGTATGGGGTGCCATTGGTTACACGTCTCGGTCACCTCTTGTTCGCATTGACTGCACTTTGAACAGTGGACGTTACATTTCAGATGTGTTACGACCTGTGGCTCTACCCTTCATGCGATCCCTGCGAAACACTGCATTTCATCAGGATAATGCACGACCGCATGTTGTAGGTCCTGTACGGGCCTTTCTGGATACAGAAAATGTTCGATTGCTGCCCTGGCCAGCACATTCTCCGGATCTCTCACCAATTGAAAACGTCTGGTCAACGGTGGCCGAGCAACTGGCTCGTCACAATACGCCAGTCACTACTCTTGATGAAGTGTGGTATCATGTTGAAGCTGCATGGGCAGCTGTACCTGTACACGCCATCCAAGCTCTGTTTGACTCAATGTCCAGGCGTATCAAGGCCGTTATTACGGCCAGAGGTGGTTGTTCTGGATACTGATTTCTCAGTATATATGCACCCAAACTGCGTGAAAATTTAATCACATGTCAGTTCTAGTTTAATATATTTGTCCAATGAATACCCGTTTATCATCTGCATTTCTTCTTGGTGTAGCAATTTTAATGGCCAGTAGTGTAAAATCATTAACATCAAGGTTAAAGAATTAAGACCTTAGTTAAGGGCACTTAAGATCGCACAAATAGTGAATAATATAAGGCAGAGTTCCCAATTAGATCAGCTACTGTGAAAGCAGAGCCATATTCCAAGTCCCGACTATGTCTTAATACTAATATTTATCATGATGTTGCAGCACGATGCATGAAAATAGAACTATCACTGGTATATAGTTAATGTCTTCCAGTCACATAAACAAACAATACTTGAAAGCAGTGTGAAAACGTCCATGTCCCCAAATACTGACACAACAGTGTTTTGAGTATCATACCTCGTCATAAAGTAAAAAAAATAAATAAATTGGAGAAACCACTGTTTTGATCACGGCTACTGCTGAGCCTATTCTGGGTCTACTGAGTAGAGTGGACGTAACTTTGATTTCTACAGTTAATATTTGTTTTTACTTTATGGCGCGGTTCGATAGAAAACATTCCTGTCAATTGACTTGCCGCAGAAACCTACGCAATTATATCGCCATATGCTGTTCAGAAGGTCTATCATCGTAAACATTTTAAACTGTTAAAACTGTGGAGTTGGATTGGCAGCCGGAGACTATGTTTAGATCCTGCCGAACGCTACCCAGACTTACCACAAACATTTCACCAGACTCGACCACACGAAAACGACTGATCACCAAAGACGACAAGGTACAGCAGCAGCACGTACTTAAACCCTCAGGATAGGAGAGCACGCTAGCCATAGAGATTCATGTTAAAGTGACAGTCACTGAAAGTTCATTGTTTTACTTAAAATTAAACACATTGAAACGAGCGCATCCCCGTGCTGGTCTCTTTCTGACTGTACAAAATATTCTGACATACATATTTCGCTAAATATGAATGAAATGAAATGACTGTATGGCACTGATGGCCGTGACCACCTAGGGAAGGTCGGGCGCCGAGTTGCAAGTCTTTTCAGTTGACGCCACATTGGGCAACCTGAGTGTCGTTGATGATGAAGACAACACGGCACCCAGCCCCCGAGCGGGGAGCATCTCCGACCCGGCCAGAAACCAAACCCGAGTCCATTCTATGGCACTCAGACGCGCTGATCACCCAGCTAAGGGGGCAGAATAGTATGATGCGGGATAGGACATTTCAAAGACGCAAACATGGAAACATACTTCTGAATTCAGTGGTGGCGAAAACAGACTTCTACTCGAATAGAGCGTTTTGCACATGTGGTACAGAATATATGAACGATTAAATTGATAACCCCTCTTAGTCGAAAATTCTTTTTAGTTTAGGTGCCACGCAAAGAAAGCTTTCTTAATTTAAGAACGTCTGGTGTAGATACGCTCCACGCAGTATTTTTCCGCCTGTTGTCGTAGATTTTGAGTTTCATGTCTGTCAGCCTTCACCAAATTAGAAAAAAGTGCGGTACCGCTGCCTAAGATCTGCAGCGCAACGATGTCATTAACACCGGTCAATGCGGAATTAACTTTTTCATATTTGCTGTCGATTGCTGGCGTTTAAATTTATGTTGAAGAGAATGCCAACTCAGGAGCGTCTACTGGCTCAGAAGTTAACTGAGTTATAGCAACTCCTGAACAGTAGTCGTTACTGAGGAGTAACGCTTCCTTACTATTTAGTTCACCGGTAGAACCGGCTTTTCTAAATTTGTTTTCTCAGCTGCAGCACAACGTCCATCTGCTTCCCAAACGTGAAACTCTAAATATTAACAAGATAATCACTGTTCATGTGCAACTGCCAGTTAAAGAAGTTAACTACACTCCTGGAAATGGAAAAAAGAACACATTGACACCGGTGTGTCAGACCCACCATACTTGCTCCGGACACTGCGAGAGGGCTGTACAAGCAATGATCACACGCACGGCACAGCGGACACACCAGGAACCGCGGTGTTGGCCGTCGAATGGCGCTAGCTGCGCAGCATTTGTGCACCGCCGCCGTCAGTGTCAGCCAGTTTGCCGTGGCATACGGAGCTCCATCGCAGTCTTTAACACTGGTAGCATGCCGCGACAGCGTGGACGTGAACCGTATGTGCAGTTGACGGACTTTGAGCGAGGGCGTATAGTGGGCATGCGGGAGGCCGGGTGGACGTACCGCCGAATTGCTCAACACGTGGGGCGTGAGGTCTCCACAGTACATCGATGTTGTCACCAGTGGTCGGCGGAAGGTGCACGTGCCCGTCGACCTGGGACCGGACCGCAGCGACGCACGGATGCACGCCAAGACCGTAGGATCCTACGCAGTGCCGTAGGGGACCGCACCGCCACTTCCCAGCAAATTAGGGACACTGTTGCTCCTGGGGTATCGGCGAGGACCATTCGCAACCGTCTCCATGAAGCTGGGCTACGGTCCCGCACACCGTTAGGCCGTCTTCCGCTCACGCCCCAACATCGTGCAGTCCGCCTCCAGTGGTGTCGCGACAGGCGTGAATGGAGGGACGAATGGAGACGTGTCGTCTTCAGCGATGAGAGTCGCTTCTGCCTTGGTGCCAATGATGGTCGTATGCGTGTTTGGCGCCGTGCAGGTGAGCGCCACAATCAGGACTGCATACGACCGAGGCACACAGGCCCAACACCCAGCATCATGGTGTGGGGAGCGATCTCCTACACTGGCCGTACACCACTGGTGATCGTCGAGGGGACACTGAATAGTGCACGGTACATCCAAACCGTCATTGAACCCATCGTTCTACCATTCCTAGACCGGCAAGGGAACTTGCTGTTCCAACAGGACAATGCACGTCCGCATGTATCCCGTGCCACCCAACGTGCTCTAGAAGGTGTAAGTCAACTACCCTGGCCAGCAAGATCTCCGGATCTGTCCCCCATTGAGCATGTTTGGGACTGGATGAAGCGTCGTCTCACGCGGTCTGCACGTCCAGCACGAACGCTGGTCCAACTGAGGCGCCAGGTGGAAATGGCATGGCAAGCCGTTCCACAGGACTACATCCAGCATCTCTACGATCGTCTCCATGGGAGAATAGCAGCCTGCTTTGCTGCGAAAGGTGGATATACACTGTACTAGTGCCGACATTGTGCATGCTCTGTTGCCTGTGTCTATGTGCCTGTGGTTCTGTCAGTGTGATCATGTGATGTATCTGACCCCAGGAATGTGTCAATAAAGTTTCCCCTTCCTGGGACAATGAATTCACGGTGTTCTTATTTCAATTTCCAGGAGTGTAGTTCTTAAAAGATTGCTATTCAGGCTTTCAGCCGCGAAACAGTTTTTAAATTATTACTTTTGGGGCCTCCAGCCGAGAAATAGTTTCAATTTGTTGTCATTAAGGCCATCAGCCGTGGGTGTTACTTGTCTTAAAATTTTAATTTGGCAGTTGTATTTTAGCAGTGAGATTTTGATGATTGTTCTTTTAAAAATATTTTAATAACTGTAATTGCTGGTTGAAATAGTTTAACTGGTTCTTAAGATTGCTATTCAGGCCTTCAGTCGTGAAACAGTTTTAAATTATCACTATTGGAGCCTCCAGCCAAGAAATAGTTTGAATTTGTTGTCATTAAGGCCTTCAGGCGTGGAACACTTATTAATTCATTGTCAACTTTTATTTTTTGTTGTTTCCAAATAAAGTGTACGTGATTGAAAAATAAACTAACCAACAGTAATTGATTACGGCCCCGTCCACAATCGCAACCCAATCCTGCCTTCCTTGGTACCAGGTCTCAAGATATGAAACTCAAAACCTACGACAACAGGTGGAAAAAAACTGTATGAAATTTATCTACACCAGAGGTTCTTAAATTAAGAAAGATTTTCGAAAATACAATAGTATGCGGGTAGAGCATTCCTGTCTCTAATCTCCAAGCAGCGTTAATGTTCCCTTCGTCAGAGCAGATCAGTGGCCAGCGCGGCGGCAGAGGAAAGCATACAGTCTCTACAGTTCATCAGTTCGCTTGACTGATCGAGAGTTTGAGGGTATTTAGTATATAAAGAGTGTAGTCAACTCTCAGAACCCCACCACTGAGGAAAGCATACAGTCTCTACAGTTCATCAGTTCGCTGGACTGATCAAGAGTTTGATGGTATTTAGTATATAAAGAGTGTAGTCAACTCTGTGGTTCTCGAGCCGACTATGGACCCAGGACCGAGACCTATGGCGCCACTTTCCAGCTAAAAAAATACACTCTAAGGAAAGGAGAAAAAAAGAAAAAAAAAGCAAATTAGCCATAAATTGTTATTGATGCAGGAATCGACGGAAAATGAAAAATTGTAAACTTTGGGTGCCGCTGGGTGAAGGTGTGATGCAGCAAAGCAGTTTGACTGCCTTGCTGGCAAGGAGAATAAACAAGGGACGTCTCGATACAGGGGCATAAAGTCTTTCTAAATATCATTCTGTGTGCTCAGAAAGACAGTAACTCTGTCTCCCAGAGAGGCGCGCGAACGATATACGCAGATGTCTGCATATCAGAGATGACGTGTAGTTGCTCTCAAAGAATCCGACTGGAGTAATCGGCGAATCGCCAGACATTTTAATAGCAGCGATGCCAACATTCGACGATGGTAGGAGGAATGGGTGAACCATGGACGAACGCGGCGTGGAGAAGAAAGCGCTCGACCTAGAGAGACGACAGAATTTGAGCACCGACCAGTCGTTAGAGAGGCGCTCAGAGTCCTGGATTTACCATTATGATCGATCCGACGTGCAACTGGTGCTTCAATGACCACAAGAATGATTAATAGGCGGCTCACAGAGAGAGGGCTGAAGTCACGGAGCTCGTTGCGCCGACTACCGTTGATCTCTGTACACCAACAGGCCAGTTCGCACTTTTGTCGGACGCATTCGGCCTGGTATCTCGTCGAATGCAGCAGAACTGTCTTCACTGATGAGTCACGCTTCGAACGCGAGCTCCGATGTCCAGGGAAGGCGTGTCTAGAGACGCTCCACACAGCGATGGGATACCAAATTGATTGTCGACCGCCAAACGGCACGACAACCAGGAGCGAAGGTCCAGGACGCCATCTTATCTCATAGCAGGACCCCTTTGGTTATCATTCGCTGCACTCTTTAACAGCACAGGCATTACGTCGACGATGTTCTACGTCCCGTTTTGTTGCCATTCGCTGAACTCATCCTGGGCTTACATTCCAGCAAGACAATGCCCTTCAGCACAAGGCGAGAGTTTCTACTGCTTATCTTCGTGCTTGCCAATACATGCCTTGCCCAACAACGTCGACGGGTCTCTCCCCAACCGATAACTTTGAAGCATTACGCCCATGGCTCTGCAACCAGCCCGATATTTCGTATTCGCAACTGCGAATACATTTCATGCATAAAATCTGTGACATTGCGTACATACAATAGAGACATAAGGAACTAACAGGTATCTGAATCCGCAGAATGAATATTTGTAGTAATTTATCAAGTCGCTGTGTGAGTTAAATTTATTTGTTTCGGGACTCTCCCAGTTGCCTGCTTTTCATCTGTTGTGAAGATTATAATATCATTATATCAAATTGAAATCTATATCTTCAGTGAACTTTTCGATCAAAATATAGAACTTTACTCTGAACGCAAGGAAATTATGGATCGATTATGCAGAAATTGTAGAAGTAACTGTACGAACGTAGCGTATATTACCGTTCACTACAATCTGATCCTTAACGTTATCCATACTTTATGCAGAGAAAATTGCAAAGTCTTTGACGATTATGCGTTATGGAAACAGCACATTACTCTTTCCATTCATTCTGTTGTGTATAAACCTTCTCTTCCCCCTTCCCCGCCCCCCTCACCACGCCCCCACCACTACCAGCCTGGAAAATAATCCTCTCGTGTTTAGTTTTGCGGTATATTTAACGTTTCCATCACTAAGTTTCTCGTCAAGTATCCTTTACGTCAGATATCCTTTATTATCTAGGCGCTAACTTGATCAACAATTTGAGTTGTCTCAAAAATAAATAAAAAATGCGGACGAAGATTTAACTATTTTTTTCTGATGGATGTTGAACTGAGTGGAGGCAAAGAGAGGTGCACTCACTTTTTTCTAACCGATTTGCCCAAAAAGCTGTGAGTTTTAAAATATTTAGATGTGCAGTGCGATAACGAGCAGCCTATTCAGTTATTTTATATTCATGTTAATAGAAGGACACAGAAAGAGAGTAATCCTACTAAGCAAGTAAATATTTCTCCGCCCCATCGCTGAAGTTTATATAGGAATTTCTGTAAAATACGTACTGCATTCATACAGTAGTTGCCTTATTGAATAGCGGAAGTTACCTATCCGTAGGACAAGAGTTCAAAAAATACCACGAATTTTAGTGTTCAGCTAAACATTATAAACGACACGTAGAAGCCGAGAACAGGACTGCAAGATTTTTTTCTTGGCGTACAAATGTGCCCTTCCTATTTCACTCAGGGAACTGCAAATATAGACATATCTAAAATGTTCGGGCACGAAAAGGAATATAAATCTACACAAATTGTAGACCAAGTGATAAACCATAAATGAGTATAAAAAAACTGTATAAAGCATCTATATTCTTAGAACAGATGCACAGAATGGACAAGCCACTTTAACACAATGCAAATAAAGTCTGCTACCAGTAATGCCTGGCCAGAGAAAATATTACGACAGACAGAAAAGTATGATGCTATGAAATTTCCTGCCATATTGAATCTGTATGGTGGTCGAGAATCTCGAACTAGGATCCTTCTCATTGGGGGTGGTGGATCAACGCTCTTTTCGACTGCGGTATCAAGGCCATCTCGTCTCCCTGCCGGTTTGGTAGAACCTGTCTTTTGTTTTTCCATGTTTCACAGAATGTCTCCTGCTGACTAGTACTTCCTGTGGAAGAGAGCCTATCGCAAAGAAATCTCTCACCTACAGCCTAGGGGCACTGAACGCGAAAGTCAGGGGCTTCAGGCCCGAACCCCTTTCCAGCGCACACTTTCAGATTGACGGAAAGTTTGACAACTGCGCTCACTCCGTTGCTGAGTAAAGATCTACATCTACATCTACATCTACATGATTACTCTGCAATTCACATTTAAGTGCTTGGCAAAGGGTTCATCGAACCACAATCATACTATCTCTCTACCATTCCACTCCCGAACAGCGCGCGGGAAAAACGAACACCTAAACCTTTCTGTTCGAGCTCTGATTTCTCTTATTTTATTTTGATGATCATTCCTACCTATGTAGGTTGGGCTCAACAAAATATTTTCGCATTCGGAAGAGAAAGTTGGTGACTGAAATTTCGTAAATAGATCTCGCCGCGCCGGCCGCGGTGGTCTAGCTGTTCTGGCGCTGCAGTCCGGAACCGCGGGACTACTACGGTCGCAGGTTCGAATCCTGCCTCGGGCATGGGTGTGTGTGATGTCCTTAGGTTAGTTAGGTTTAAGTAGTTCTAAGTTCTAGGGGACTTATGACCTAAGATGTTGAGTCCCATAGTGCTCAGAGCCATTTGAACCATTTTGAGATCTCGCCGCGACGAAAAACATCTTTGCTTGAATGACTTCCATCCCAACTCACGTATCATATCTGCCACACTCTCTCCCCTATTACGTGATAATACAAAACGAGCTGCCCTTTTTCGCACCCTTTCGATGTCCTGTGTCAATTCCACCTGGTAAGGATCCCACACCGCGCAGCAATATTCTAACACAGGACGAACGAGTGTAGTGTAAGCTGTCTCTTTAGTGGACTTGTTGCATCTTCTAAGTGTCCTGCCAATAAAACGCAACCTTTAGCTCGCCTTTCCCACAATATTATCTATGTGGTCTTTCCAAGTGAAGTTGTTCGTAATTTTAACCCCCAGATACTTAGTTGAATTGACAGCCTTGAGAATTGTACTATTTATCGAGTAATCGAATTCCAACGGATTTCTTTTGGAACTCGTGTGGATCACCTCACGCTTTTCGTTATTTAGCGTCAATTGCCACCTGCCACACCATACAGCAATCTTTTCTAAATCGCTTTGCAACTGATACTGGTCTTCGGATGACCTTACTAGACGGTAAATTACAGCATCATCTGCGAACAACCTAAGAGAACTGCTCAGATTGTCACCCAGGTCATTTATATAGATCAAGAACAGCAGAGGTCCCAGGACGCTTCCCTGGGGAACACCTGATATCACTTTAGTTTTACTCGATGATTTGCCGTCTATTACTACGAACTGCGACCTTCCTGACAGGAAATCACGAATCCAGTCGCACAACTGAGACGATACCCCATAGGCCCGCAGCTTGATTAGAAGTCGCTGTGTGATATACGCACGTGGGGCGTGAAAGCCATTCTCCTTGCAGACGAGTTGCCAGTAGGACGACGGTCAGAGGACTGCGAGCCGTGTCCTGTAGGTGCTTCCTGGGGTTCAAGTCCACCATAGAGCCTCTCACACGACGAGGAGAACTGTTGGCTGTTTTACTCGACCGCCGACGGGTCGATAGTTGCCATCTTGTAGGATGAAACTGTACTGACAGAAAGGCATTCATTATCAACGGTACGATTGGAATAGGGCAGCACCGTAACAGTTCCAGCTCACTGCGCAGGCTACAGTTAGTTCCACAAGAAAGTGTGCGCTATAATTTCAAATGTAACGACCGCAGCGACATCTCTGGCAGTGGTCTCGAATCTCTAATCAATGCGCTTTTGCACAGTGTATAGGTAAACAGGATGAGAGTTGAATGTTTTGTTTTGTCAGTTGCAGTTTAAAATGAGAGCAAACTAACCGCAGCGTCACTGAGCAGTGTTCCTTGTAAATCATCTATAGGGACCAAATCTTTCATATGGAGCTGCTGCTAAAATTATTACAAAGTCAAAGACATTCGTTGCGAAGTGGGTCAAACGATATTTAGAGACTGGAAATATTGATGATTTACCGGAGAGAAGGCTAAGGTGCCAAGCTATAATCGGTAACGGTGGCGATTGAATTAATTATTAGGTTGTTGTTGTTGTGGTCTTCAGTCCTGAGACTGGTTAAATGCAGCTCTCCATGCTACTCTATCCTGTGCAAGCTTCTTCATCTCCCAGTACCTACTGCAACCTACATTCTTCTGAATCTGCGAATCTGCTTAGTGTATTCATCTCTTGGTCTCCTTCTACGATTTTTACCCTCCACGCTGCCCTACAATACTAAATTGGTTATGCCTTGATGCCTCAGAACATGTCCTACCAACCGATCCCTTCTTCTAGTCAAGTTGTGCCACAAACTCCTCTTCTCCCCAATTCTATTCAATACCTCCTCATTAGTTATATGATCTACCCATCTAATCTTCAGCATTCTTCTGTAGCACCACATTTCGAAAGCTTCTATTCTCTTCGTGTGTAAACTATTTATTGTCCATGTCTGACTTCCATACATGGCTACATTCCATACAAATACTTTCAGAAACGACTTCCCGACACTTAAATCAATACTCGATGTTAACAAATATCTCTTCTTCAGAAACGCTCTTGCTCAATATACAGATTGATAGCATCGGGGAAAGGCTACAACCCTGTCTCACTCCCTTCCCAACCACTGCTTCCCTTTCATGCCCCTCGACTCTTATAACTGCCATCTGGTTTCTGTACAAATTGTAAATAGCCTTTCGCTCCCTGTATTTTACCCCTGCCACCTTCAGAATTTATTACGTAATTGTGAAATTAATAATAAAATGTAGTTTCATATAAACGTATGTTTATAATAGTGCATTTTATTTCATACAGATAACAGCGTACACTCCGTTGTGGAACTGATTGTAGATATCCTTTCCATAGAACCGACTTCTTCGTGCAAAGGAAAAGCCCTTTCCGGAATGTCTAATAGACGATAAAAGAGTACAGATACTCACCAAATCAGAACACGAATTTTGCTGATCCACGTTTTTTTTTCTTGATTCACGACACACTCCTGCATATTTCTGCTGCAAACGATCTTAATTTTTAGGCACCGTACAATCCAGAGTGGAACAATGTGAAAATAAACAAGCCAGGAACATCAACGTATAAGGTCTGTATAGTGAGGTGCAAGACAAGCAACAAGGCCCCGGGCCACAGTGCAGCAGACGTAAGTATAATCTATAATCTAATGTGGTATAGCTACCGGCCTGCAGCAAGTGACTGGGGAGAGAACAAAGTTTGACGTCACGCTTTAAAGGAACACACCAGCAGTGCATCGTGAATAGGCGCCTGTCCTGACGACAGCGGCGTTTGGAAGGAGAGGGTGAGAGAAGTTGTCGGAGGAACGGACGGGGGGGGGGGAAGGGGGGGGGACGGCCTACAGGAGACAAACGACTACTACACAGCAGGCAGCGCCGTGCTGCACTTCAAAGACGCAGCCTTTGTCCAATTTAGCGAATCACTTGCAACACGTTTTTCTCACCTTCAAACAGTAACCTTATTTGAGTCTGCTGATAAATCGGACTTTTGTAGATGATGCAGTTTCGTAATAAAGTACTCTCTGAAAAAAGACTGCGCAAGTATCCACTCAGATGTTGATAAGATTTCAAAGTGGTGCAAAGTTTGGCGATCAGCTTTAAATACACAGAAACGTAAAATTGTGGGCTTCACAAAACTCAAACAACAAATATCCTGTGGCAACAATATGAATGAGTTACAACTGGAATTAGTCAACTCATACAAATACCTTAGTGTAACAACTTGTATGGATGCGAAATCGAATAATTCCTCAAGCTCAGTCGTAGATAAAGTAGGTGGCAGACTTCCGTTCGTTGCCAAGACGCTGGGAAAATGCTGTCAGTCTGCAATAGAGATCCATCCTAGGTACCTGTACCAATTAGAACTAAGAGGTAGTACTGAACGCACAACGAAAAGACGTCACGAGGGATCACAAATTTGTCTGAACTGCTGGTCGCTTGAATATGATCGCCAATTATCCCGCGAAAACCTACTTCTGAAGTTACAAGAACGAGTATTAAGTGATGAATCTATGAACAAACGACAACAGCTACCCACATATCCCTCTCCGGTAGAGATCGTGAAGACAAGACTAGGAAACTCAGAATACGCATCGCAAACCAAAAAGATTCTACGTAGCAGAAATTGTAGTGTTCATGAGCAGGCTTGGCAAAGCTCTTGAAACACGGACACACACCAAAAACAGTTTTGCATCACCCCTTTATTTCGAAATTCTTCGCACAGGAAACAAGAACTGGTTCTGAGACATGCATATGTATTCATTTTCTGTGTGTCCATATCACCAAATAAAAATAAAAGACATTTGTCTAATGACAAAATCGTCCGTTTCCCATGCGTTTTCTTTTCACAATACTCCTAAGCAATATCAATAGGTTGTGGAAAGTCCCCTTGTTCGAATGTAGGATTCAATACAACGTGGCATACATGGACGAGACGTGAAGCCAGTGCCGGTCCAAATTGTCCCATTCTTCAATGGCAATTTTGAGTAAGTCGCTTAGAGTACATGGTCGTTGTCGAAGTTCAGAGGCAGCTAGTTTCAGTCGAACCCACTTAATAAGAGCAAGTGATCCGATCCACATTGCGCATCAATTAGGCTCCTTTTAGAGTATCCTGATGTAATGGCTCCCCTCTTAACAATCATATACCATCGTTCGCTCGACGAAAGATTCGTATCTAAAGACTCAAAAGTTGCACAGATCACACCAATATTCAAGAAAGACAATAGGAGTAGTCCACTAAATTACAGGCCCATATCATTAAAGTTGATATGCAGTAGGATTTTGGAACATACACTGTGTTCAAACATTATTAAATGCCTCGAAGAGAACGGGCTATTGACACTCACAGTCAACGGGGATTTAGAAAACATCGTTCTTGTGAAACACACTAGCTCTTTACTCACTGCCTCTGAATCACGGGGTCTCGGGTTCGATTCACCACTGGGATGTGAATTTTTTCTGCCCGGAGACTGAGTGTTTCTGTTGTTCTCATCATTTCATCATCATCACCATTCGTGACAGTGGCTAGATTGTATTGTGCAAAAATTGGACTGTGTAACAGATAGGACTGTACGGGCGCTGATGACCGCGCAGTTGAGCGCCCCACAAACCAAACATTGCCGTCATCATCTTTACTCACACTAAGTGTTGAGTGTTATTGACAAGGGACTTCAAATTAATTCCGGAAGGCTTTTCGCACTGTACTTCACAAGCGACTTGTAATCATATTGCGTGATTCTGGAGTATCGTCTCAGTTATCCGACTGGATTCGTGATTTTCTGTCAGACAGGTCACAATTCATAGAAAATGACGGAAAGTAATCGAGTAAAAAATAAATGATTTTTGGCATTTCCGAGGGTAGTATCATAGGCCCTTATCTATATAAACGATTCAGGAGACAATCTGAGCAGCCATTTTAGAGTTTTTGCAGACGATGCTGTCGTTTATCGTCTAGTAAAGTTATCAGAAGATCACAATAAAATTGCAAAACGATTTGGAAAAGATATCTGTATGGTGCAAAAATTGACAACTGACCCTAAACAACGAAAAGTGTGAGGTCATCCACATGAGTGCTAAAAGGAATCCGTTTCACTTCGGTTAAACGATAAATCAATCAAATCTAACGGCCGTAAATTCGACTAAATACCTAGGAATAACAATTACGATAAACTTCAGCTGAAAAAAACACTAGAAATGTTTACATTTACATTTACATCCATACTCCGCAAGCCACCTGACGGTGTGTGGCGGAGGGTACTTTGAGTACTTCTATCGGTTCTCCCTTCTATTCCATTCTCATATTGTTCGTGAAAAGAAAGATTGTCGGTACCTACATCTACATCTACATCTACATACATACACCGCAATCCACCATACGGTGCGTGGCGGAGGGTACGTCGTACCACAACTAGCATCTTCTCTCCCTGTTCCACTCCCAAACAGAACGAGGGAAAAATGACTGCCTATATGCCTCTGTACGAGCCCTAATCTCTCTTATCTCTGTGGTCTTACCGCGAAATGTTAGTTGGCGGCAGTAAAATTGTACTGCAGTCAGCCTCAAATACTGGTTCTCTAAATTTCCTCAGTATCTATTCACGAAAAGAACGCCTCCTTTCCTCTAGAGACTCCCATCCGAGTTCCTGAAGCATTTCCGTAACACTCGCGTGATGATCAAACCTACCAGTAACAAATCTAGCAGCCCGCCTCTGAATTGCTTCTGTGCCCTCCCTCAATCCGACCTGATAGGGATCCCAAACGCTCGAGCAGTACTCAAGAATAGGTCGTATTAGTGTTTCATAAGCGGTCTCCTTTACAGATGAACCACATCTTCCCAAAATTCTACCAATGAACCGAAGACGACTATCCGCCTTCCCCACCAACTGCCATTATATGCTTCTCGCACTTCATATCGCTCTGCAATTTTACGCCCAAATATTTAATCGACTTGACTGTGTCAAATGCTACATTCCTAATGGAGTATTAAAACATTACAGGATTCTTTTTCCTATTCATCTGCATTAATTTACATTTATCTATATTAAGAGTTAGCTACCATTCTTTACACCAATCACAAATCATGTCCAAGTCATCTTGTATCCTCCTACAGTCACTGAACGACGACACCTTCCCGTACACCACAGCATCATCAGCAAACAGCTGCACATTGCTATCCACCCAATCCAAAGGATCATTTATGTAGATAGAAAACAACAGCAGACCTACCACACTTCCATGGGGCACTCCAGATGATACCCTCACCTCCGATGAACACTCACCATCGAGGACAACGTACTGGGTTCTATTACTTAAGAAGTCTTCGAGCCACTCACGTACTTGGGAACCAAACCCATATGCTCGTACCTTAGTTAGGAGTCTGCAGTGGGGCACCGAGTCAAACGCTTTCCGGAAGTCAAGGAATATGGCATCCGTCTGATACTCTTCATCCACGGTTCGCAAGATATCATGAGAAAAAAGGGCGAGTTGCGTTTCGCAGGAGAGATTCTTTCTAATGCCGTGCTGATGCATGGACAGCAACTTCTCAGTCTCAAGGAAATTCATTATATTCGAACTGAGAATATGTTCGAGAATAGCGCAACAAACCGATGTTAAGGATATTAGTCTGTAATTTTGAGGATCCGTCCTTCTACCGTTCTTATATACAGGCGTCACCTGCGCTTTTTTCCAGTTTACGTTGGGCAAGAGATTAGCGATAAATGCAAGCAAAGTAAGGAGCCAATGCAGTAGAGTACTATCTGTAAAACCGAATTGGAATACCATCAGGACCTGGCGATTTATTTATTTTCAACCCATTCAGCCGCTTGTCTGGAAGGCCAACCGAAGACTGCTTTTTACTGGCAGAAAACTTAGGAGATGCAACAGATCTACTAAAGAGACTGCCTACACTACGCTTGTCCGTCCTCTGCTGTTCGGTGTGGGATCCTTACCGGATAGGATCAACGGAGTACGTCGAGAATTTTCGAAGCTTTGGAGCGTGTTTTGTATTCGTGAAATAGGAGAGAGCGTGTCACGGACATGATACAGGATTTGGGGTGGACGTTATTAAAACAAAGGCGTTTCTGTTGCGGCGGTATCTTCTGACAAAATTTCAATCACCAACTTTCTCCTCCGAATGAGAAATTACTTTGTTGCCGCCGACGTGCATAGGGTGAAACGATCATCTTAATAGAATGAGGAAATCAGAGCACGCACAGAAACTTACTCGTATAGATGTTCGTTCCTTCGGCGCGCTGTTCGAGTTTGAAATAATAGAGAATTATTGTGAATATTCATTATTTTGATTTGCAGCTCCTTGTGTTGGCCGTGTTTGCAGTTGAAATTGTTGGATGTGAGGTCCGTCAGTTATGTAAAACACCGGTTTTCCTCAGTACCCAAACATGTTTCAGCACCACTGTGCCATCATCAGTGGGTTTACGTTTTTATTTATTCTGCAATGTGAACATTTTTCTTAAATGATTATAAAATTATGTGAATCTTTAGTTCAAACAACAGATCGTTTCATTTTGTAAATACCTTTACATTTGGTGTGCATGAATTTTCTATAACACTTGTGTGTTAGTTACTACACGTAGCTTGTCATCTGCAACCAAACGATGTAGATGAGAAAGTTTTTAACTGGAAGTTAACCTATCTTCTAGAATGCAATTTAGCTTGTTGCGATGTTTTCGCCCCTATATTCATTTTTACTTACGTTTTCGTGTGGCAAGCACTTCCATCCTCCGCATCATGCTGAGGTGTTGTAGTGAACACGTAACTATAACAAGTGTTTTCCACAAATAACGTAGTAAAGCACTTTTCATTTCACCAAAACACAGTGTGATTGTGGTGTGTCCCAGCCCAGTCATTTGTTCACCAGAGAGTTCAGTGCCAAATTTGAATGCCAGGCAGTTAAGTATACTTGTAGGTGTAGATGTTCGGTGGGGTTCATGTCCGGAGAACAGTCAAAGCACTACATCCTGGTGATCCTAACATGCTGAAGGAACGTGTTCACGAGAACAGCGCGGTGAGAACGCGAGTCAGAATCCATCAAGACGAAATTGTCATCGCAATGTTGATGATACTGTCCCTCTGTTGGTTACAGAATCTCTTGCCTGTGCTGTATAACAGTAAGATTACTGACAGCAATCACGAGAAGTGTGCGGTGGTGCCACATAATGTCACGCCAGAACATCACTCCACCACCACCTTGTTGCACTTGTGGGACACAGCGTTGGAGGCGTTTGATATTACTGGGTTATTTCCAGACACATTATCTGTGGTTATTAAGATACAAACGGATCCGAGTTTCGTCCGTGAACACCAGACGCATGGAATCTGCATATTTGTTGTACTTCAGTAATGGAGTCCACGGCGTTGTGCTGTGCTATGAGATGCTCGAAGTGATCGTCAGGAACGGAGGTTCACATCACGCAATCGCTATATAATGGTTACGTGTGATACACGACGTCCTTTAGCCTCTTCGAACGCCGAGTTATCTTGTGGAGCACTCATCTAACCGTTCCTCTGGCTCAAAAGTCGTAGATATCGATCAACCTGTGCACCTGTCGAACGTGGACGACCTGTGGGCTGTAAAGGCGTCTACACCACTGTGAATTGGAAGCGATTCAATTTCCGCAACACATGTTTTTGCCTCCGGTGCACACGTCGAGTAGTTTCCCTGGCTGGCAAGCTGAGGAATGAAATAAATAGGAAGTGCAGGGAAGCTAAGACGAAATGGTTGCAGGAAAAATGTGAAGACATCGAAAAAGATATGATTGTCGGAACGACTGACTCAGCATACAGGAAAGTCAAAACAACCTTTGGTGACATTAAAAGCAACGGTGGTAACATTAAGAGTGCAACGGGAATTCCACTGTTAAATGCAGAGGAGAGAGCAGATAGGTGGAAAGAATACATTAAAAGCCTCTATGAGGATGAAGATTTGTCTGATGTGATAGAAGAAGAAACAGGAGTCGATTTAGAAGAGATAGGGGATCCAGTATTAGAATCGGAATTTAAAAGAGCTTTGGAGGACTTACGGTCAAATAAGGCAGAATGAATAGATAACATTCCATCAGAATTTCTAAAATCATTGGGGGAAGTGGCAACAAAACGACTATTCACGTTGGTGTATAGAATATATGAGTCTAGCGATATACCATCTGACTTTCGGAAAAGCATCATCCACACAATTCCGAAGACGGCAAGAGCTGACAAGTGCGAGAATTATCGCACAATCAGCTTAACAGCTCATGCATCGAAGCTGCTTACAAGAATAATATACAGAAGAATGGAAAAGAAAATTTAGAATGCGCTAGGTGACGATCAGTTTGGCTTTAGGAAAAGTAAAGGAACGAGAGAGGCAATTTTGACGTTACGGCTAATAATGAAAGCAAGGCTAAAGAAAAATCAAGATACTTCCATAGGATTTGTCGACCTGGAAAAAGCGTTCGACAATATAAAATGGTGCAAGCTGTTCGAGATTCTGAAAAAAGGAGGGGTAAGCTATAGGGAGAGACGGGTCATATACAACATGTACAACAACCAAGAGGGAATAATAAGAGTGGACGATCAAGAACGAAGTGCTCGTATTAAGAAGGGTGTAAGACAAGGCTGTAGCCTTTCGCCCCTACTCTTCAATCTGTACATCGAGGAAGCAATGATGGAAATAAAAGAAAGGTTCAGGAGTGGAATTAAAATACAAGGTGAAAGGATATCAATGATACGATTCGCTGATGACATTGCTATCCTGAGTGAAAGTGAAGAAGAATTAAATGATATGCTGAACGGAATGAACAGTATAATGAGTACACAGTATGGTTTGAGAGTAAATCGGAGAAAGACGAGGGTAATGAGAAGTAGTAGAAATGAGAACAGCGAGAAACTTAACGTCAGTATTGATGGTCACGAATTAAGGAATTCTGCTACCTAGGCAGTAAAATAACCAATGACGGACGGAGCAAGGAGGACATCAAAAGCAGACTCGCTATGGCAAAAAAGGCATTTCTGGCCAAGAGAAGTCTACTAATATCAAATACCGGCCTTAATGTGAGGAAGAAATTTCTGAGGATGTACGTCTGGAGTACAGCATTGTATGGTAGTGAAACATGGACTGTGGGAAAACCGGAACAGAAGAGAATCGAAGCATTTGAGATGTGGTGCTATAGACGAATGTTGAAAATTAGGTGGACTGATAAGGTAAGGAATGAGGAGGTTCTACGCAGAATCGAAGAGGAAAGGAATATGTGGAAAACACTGATAAGGAGAAGGGACAGGATGATAGGACATCTGCTAAGACATGAGGGAATGACTTCCATGGTGCTAGAGGGAGCTGTAGAGGGCAAAAACTGTAGAGGAAGACAAAGATTGGAATACGTCAAGCAAATAATTGAGGACGTAGGTTGCAAGTGCTACTCTGAGATGAAGAGGTTAGCACAGGAAAGGAATTCGTGGCGGGCCGCATCAAACCAGTCAGTAGACTGATGACAAAAAAAAAAAAGTTTACAAACAATATCAGGACCGAACTTCTGATCAGCCCAGGACCTGTCACAAAAGTACCACACGACAAAGGCAACACACACCACGATATATCGAGACGATGCAAAATATTTGTTGATGTATGTATTTAAGGGCAAGATCATGCGCTACCGAAACGAATATGAAGGGAAACTACGTGCCATTAAGTGGCATTTATGTCAAAGCCGATTGCAAAGGAATCGTCTTTTACTATGGAAAACACCGGGTTGCTATATTTTGTGAATAATAAAGCATTCTGGAAAAAGAAACGCAAATCATTGTTATTAAAACCATCGTGCTTGGGAAGGTCGTGGGATGTTTGAAAATTAGATGTCAATTTTATATTTGATGAAGAGAAAACAATCGATTTTAATAATGGAGGACTTACTGTCATAAATTTCCGGGCGGGAAGGAGCGCCTGGTCCCCGGCACGAATCCGCCCGGCGGATTTGTGTCGAGGTCCGGTGAACCGGCCAGTCTGTGGATGGTTTTTAGGCGGTTTTCCATCTGCCTCGGCGAATGCGGGCTGGTTCCCCTTACTCCGCCTCAGTTACACTATGTCGGCGATTGTTGCGCAAACAAGTTTCCACGTACGCGTACACCACCATTACTCAACCACGCAAACATAGGGGTTACACTCGTCTGGTGTGAGACGTTCCCTGGGAGGTACACAGGGGGCCGAACCGCACAATAACCCTGGGTTCGGTGTGGGGCGGCGGAGGGGTGAAGTGGACTGCGGTAGTCGTCGTGGGGTTGTGGACCACTGCGGCTGCGGCGGGGACGGAGCCTCTCCGTCGTTTCTAGGTCCCCGGTTAACATACATACATACAATACAATACTGTCATAAAACAAGAACAACTGTATAAATTTTTAAAAACGTTCGTTGTAGCAGTCTAAGCTACAATTAGTCACACTTGGTAACTAGTTTCAATCACATTTAATGATTATCTTCAGATCTAAAAATAACATGAAATAAAACGTTAATACACTGAAGCTCTAAAGAAACTGGTATGGGCATACGTATTCAAATACAGAGATTTGTAAACAGGCAGAATATGGCGCTGCGGTCGGTAACGCCCATATAAGACAACAAGTGTCTAACGCTGTTCTTACAGCGGTTATTGCTGCTACAATGTCAGGTTATCAAGATTCAAGTGAGTTTGAACGTAGTGTTATAGTCGGCGACGAGCGATAGGACACAGCATCTTCGAGGAAGCGATGAGTGGGGATTTTCCAGTACGACCATTTCACGTGTGCACGTTTAATATCAGGAATACGGTAAAGCGGCTCCGACATCGCTGCCGTCGGAAAAAGATCCTGTAAGAACGGGACCAACGACGACTGAAGAGAGTCGTTCAACGTGACAGGAGTGCAACCCTTCCGCAAATTGCTCCAGATTTCAATGCTGGGCCATCAGCAAATGTCAGTGTGCGAACCATTCAAAGAAACATAACCAATTTGGGCTTTCGGAGTCGAAGGCCCACTCGTGTACCGTTGATGACTGCACGACACAAAGCCTTACGCCTCGTCTGGCCCCATCGACCCCGACATTGGACTTCTGATAACTGGACACGTGTAGCCTGGTCTGACAAGTCTCGTTTCAAATTGTATCGAACGGATGGACGTGTACGGGTATGGAGACAATTTTATGAATCCATGGACCCTGCATGTCAGCAGGGGACTGTTCAAGTTGGTGGAGGCTCTGTAATGGTGTGGGGCGTGTGTAGTTGGAGTGATATTTGGCCCCTCAGACGCCTAGATACGACAGGTAACACGTACGTAAGCACCCTTTCTGATCACCTGCATCCGTTCATACCCATTGTGCATTCCGACGGACTTGGGCAATTCCAGAAGGACAATGCGACACCCCACATGTCCAGAATTGCTACTGAGTGGCTCCAGGAACACTCTTCTGGGTGTAAACACATCCCCTGGCCACCAGACTGCCCAGTCATTCAGCATGCCTGGGATGCCTTGCAACGTGCTGTTCAGAAGAGACCTCCACCCCCTTTTACTCTTACGGATTTGTGGACAGCCCTGCAGGATTCGTAATGCCAGTTCCCTCCAGCACTACTTCAGAAATTAGTTGGGTCTATGCGACGCCGTGTTGCGGCACTTCTGGATACTCGCGGGGACCCTCTCGATATTAAGCAGGTGTACCAGTTTCTTTGACTCTTCAGTGGAGATAACTATTTCAGTAGGTAAAATGTATTATTCTTTGTTATATTGTTAAATATTTTTAATCTATAGTATCGACTTAAAGATGTATTTGTTAATAACTTACTTTGTTTAGTTTTAGATAAGACGATAAAAATGACATATTGTGCACAATAATTATGAAATGTGAGTAATGGAAATAGAGACTGCTATATTTAAAAACCATCATCGATGGTTTTATGAGTCATATTCGTTTCCATGTTGATTACGAGAGTATTTTTGTGCAATAATTTCCTTGTAGACTGGAACGAGAACTGAGTCCCGCGGCGCGCGTGCTCTGTTCTGTGCAGGCGAGCATGTACAGCACGCGCGGCCGCTCGCCCGTGCTGCAGGTGGCGCAGCTGCCGGCGCTGGGGCTGAGCCAGCGCTTCTCGTCGCCACCGCCGCCCCCGGACGCCGCCCCCGGCGCTTCCGCGTCCGCGCCGCCCCTGCGGGTGTCGGTGCAGTGCCGGCAGGGCGGGCGGCGTTACTCGCGCTCCTACACGGACGTGCAGGCTGCCATGCTGCTCAACGGCGACGCCGCCCACGCCCCCGGGCAGGCAGCCGGCGACCACAAGCCGCCGCCCTCGCCGCCTCCCCAGAAGCCGGTGCGCCGCGTGCGCTTCGACCTGCCGCCCTCGCCGCCCGCCACGACCGCCAGCCCCACCGTCAAACCCGTGCAGGTCAGTCGCATAGTTGTGCAGCGCGAGCTCCTGTCTTACACGGTAGCCGGCCGCGGTGGTCTAGCGCTTCTGGCGCTGCAGTCCGGAACCGCGGGACTGCTGCGGTCGCAGGTTCGAATCCTGCCTCGGGTTGGGTATGTGTGGTGTCCTTAGGTTAGTTAGGTTTAAGTAGTTCTAAGTTCTAGGGGACTTATGACCTAAGATGTTGAGTCCCATAGTGCTCAGAGCCATTTGAACCATTTTCTTACACGGTAAATATCGCATCGTCTCGTGAAGCCCTACTTCTAAGGTCTGCGAGCCTTACATTACGTGCCAGGTGACAATCAAAAAAATGGTTCAAATGGCTCTGAGCACTATGTGACTTAACATCTATGGTCATCAGTCCCCTAGAACTTAGAACTACTTAAACCTAACTAACCTAAGGACAGCACACAACACCCAGCCATCACGAGGCAGAGAAAATCACTGACCCCGCCGGGAATCGAACCCGGGAACCCGGGCGTGGGAAGCGAGAACGCTACTGCACGACCACGAGATGCGGGCAGGTGACAATCATTGGCAAATGCCTCAAGTTCTCCATACTTCCAAAAACAAAAAACAAAAAAAAACATCTTTGACCTAAACTCTGTAAGGAAGATACGCCTGAGTGTGTAACATCAAGGAATCTGTAGCATGTAGTAATGTCACCAACAAAAGAGTGTTATGTAAGACTAGCTTCGTTTTACATTTTTCATCGATACGTAAATAGCATATTTCTTTGCACTAGCCTGCAACATGCTGCATATGCAAAACAGGTCCGCAACTTGTCTTACAATTGAAATAAATGGTCGTAGCTCTGTCATAAGTTGGTCTGAGAAGTATATTTTTTTTTATTTTTTATTTCTTGATGGTGACTAGCTTCGGACACCTGTGTCCATTCCAAGATATCGTGGTCTCCTACCTTCATTGCTTACATGTTCTGCCCTCACAATCATGTTCCGCATATCAAGACGCTTCATTCGAAGCCAAACTCGATAAGATAAAGTCAATGTTGTATGAATTCATGTAAACGATATGCAATTGACAAGTCTGTTCACCGTGGTTGAAATACTCGAAGCTGACGTGCACACATACATTCCAGACATGACGGTCACAAAGGCTTTTAGTTCGGGAGAGAGGCCACACAACGAAACGGCAGGCCCTTCAGAGGACGACCCAGCCCATGTCGGCTGGTGACCGCCCGTAGCGGACAGCGCGGGCCCGAGTGGAAAGGGGGGAACAACCCCGTGTTCAGCTTAAAAGCAAATTCCACTACATTGTGTGGGAGCGGCCAGCCTACGCATACTTTACACATAGCACGCAGTTTCAGAGATTTTCACAGGGAGACAGCAAACGCCAAGCGCCAAAGCTACAAGTTTCCAGATTGGTCGCCTTAAAGGAAACGTCATTCTCCCATTTTAGAAGAGCAATGCTGATTGGCAGACGATATTTCTGACACCTTGAGCTGAAGGAATAATGGAAGAGACCGAAAGATATACCCCTTCACGTCTGGCATGGAGAGGCCGTTACATTGTCACTCTTGGAGAGAGAACACGTAACGAGAGCTTGCGCGCTCGTACGTGTACCCGAAAGAGCGAGGAACAAGCCTCTCCTCAGCACTTCACTGGGAGAGCACCTCTGTCGAGAGCGAATCAAAGAGCTACTCTATATTGAGTCCTTGCGATTAAGCGTTGTTCACTGTGTTGGCCGACACACTTATTGTGCGGTGTGAACAGACAGAGTTATAGTTAAACGCCTACGAGTGAATTTTGAGTGGCATCGCGGTGGACTGGTTATCTGACCAGTGTACCACGCCAATAGTTAGATTAGGGGCGAATAGGAATCCTTGACTTCATCAAGGCATAGGGAGAGTTTGATTGGTGAAGGTCAATCTAGATAGAACGAGAGTTATCTTATTTGTCAACAGCGAGCGACGTAGACAGCAGACATCGCAGCTTACGGTATTGTGCGCTACAGCTATTGCGAGCCCCATATTTCCTCCACAACAGTACACTTCACAGCATTTCACACGCAACAGCCTCGACCACACCTAGCAACATTCTAAAGGATAATTATTCAAGTTGAGTAGGCATGCCTCTCAGCCATTCTGCCAAGTTAACTACCATCTTAAACTTTGTGGAGAAATTTCATTAGCGAATCCTATCCTTGAAAAGTAAATTCACATTCCGAAAACAACCAGGATATAACTTGTTGAATTGATAACTAAAAGTGTCATTGTGATTTTTCAGAATTTTTGCAAAATAAATAATAACTTTCGTTAGTTTCATGTTTTTCTTACACTAACTAGCACTACTCCAGTACCCAAGTATCCCACTAGTTACGTAAGAAATTTTGTGAATTTTTGTGTTAATTCCTTACAGCGGACGACTCCAGAAGATAATTATTGCTGAAAGTTTTTCAGGCATTTCTCTTTAGAACGTTAGGAGCGTCTGTCTGACTTCTGTAGTAGTGTTGGGGTGGAAATTGCATCTTGTGGGAGCCACAGGGTAAAGGGTACATCTCAGATTAATCCGTTGCGCAGAATAACAGAATAACCATCAGCCCCACACCTCAGACCATTTTCAAACCATTAGTAAGTGTGACAAATACTAGCGATAACCCGTGCACAAAGATTGCCTCTGCAGTGATGAAAGCGAGAGCTCATAGAAGGAAAGATTGGAAGTCTGTTGCGTTTTTTGCGGAAAGCTGATTCCGCCTTGGTGCCACTGATAGCATGCGTTGGTTAGGAGGAGGGCAGTTGAGTGCCTGCAACCAACCTGTCTGCGTGCTAGACACGCCGGGCCTACACTTGGAGGTGTGAGTGGGATGATTATCCTAATCGACTGATAATTCGCTAATTTGTGGTGCAGTGGTCGAGTAACAGTTCTCATCTACAGAGTGTTACAAAAAGGTACGGCCAAACTTTCAGGAAACATTCCTCACAAATAAAGAAAAGATGTTATGTGGACATGTATCCGGAAACGCTTAATTTCCATGTTAGAGCTCATTTTAGTTTCGTCAGTATGTACTGTACTTCCTCGATTCACCGCCATGATTTCATACGACCTGTGCTGCTAGAACATGTGCCTTTACAAGTACGACACAACATGGGGTTCATGCACGATGGAGCTCCTGCACATTTCAGTCCAAGTGTTCGTACGCTTCTCAACAACAGATTCCGTGACCAATGGATTGGTAGAGGCGGACCAATTCCATGGCCTCCACGCTGTCCTGACCTCAACCCTCTTGACTTTCATTTATGGGGGCATTTGAAAGCTCTTGTCTGCGCAACCCCGGTACCAAATGTGGAGAGTCTTCGTGCTCGTATTGTGGACGGCTGTGATACAATACGCCATTCTCCAGGGCTGCATCAGCGCATCAGGGATTCCATGCGACGGAGGGTGGATGCATGTATCCTCGCTAACGGAGGACATTTTGAACATTTCCTGTAACAAAGTGTTTGAAGTCACGCTGGTACGTTCTGTTGCTTTGTGTTTCCATTCCATGATTAATGTGCTTTGAAGAGAAGTAATAAAATGAGCTCTAACACGGAAAGTAAGCGTTTCCGGACACATGTCCACATAACATATTTTCTTTCTTTGTCTGTGAGGAATGTTTCCTGAAAGCTTGGCCGTACCTTTTTGTAACACCCTGTATAGAATTCCCCATATAAATTAGATCCAATGTGTGCACAGTGCCGTCAGACGCGGTGTTGGCGTTTCAAAATAACTGAGTCCCTACTGTGCCGGAGCTGCTACGTACGGTACTTTACCAAAAGGTGTGCTCGGCTGGTGTTGAGTCAGCTATCAACGATCGGCTGCACTGCAGGCAGCGATTAGAACTGTTGACTGCTCTGACACGTCACCAGACTTAATTCGAGCATAAAGTGTAATTAAAGCCCCTGATAGCCGATCACCTCCCTATGACACCCACCGAGAGGACAGTTACAGAAAATAAATGAGAGAGGACAAGTCATAAGAACTTGGCGTGTGTCAATGCCAGCGCCCCTGTTAAGTGTCAACAACAGCGGTGCACTAAATGCAAAAGGATATTTGAAAAAAAATGCTTGTAGCTCCGTCGTAAGTTCCACAGAGAAGTAACTTTTTTTTTTTTTTAACTTCTTGATGATGACTAGTTTCGGACGCCTGCGTCCATTTTCAAACCATCCGTAAGTGCGGAAAATACTGATGATAGCCCATGTACAAAAACTGATCCCTCAGTGATATAAGCAATACTGTGGCCGACTCAACAAGTCACCACTGAAGTCGTAAATGGCGGTGGTTTGAGGTCAGTGGAACGAACGCTACTGGGCGTCTGGCTCTGAGCCGTCCTTGAAATAATCGCTGTGTAACAGTTCGTTGTGTCACTGTGGTGCCAACTGTTGCTCATATTGTTGTCACTGTGGTGCTGTTCCATATGCAGTTCGATACGCCAGAGCCACACGATTAACACGATGGTCTTCCAGCTCGGTAGTGTCAGGTGACCGTGCGACACCCGGTCGTTTTGCGACCGTACATTCTCGTGACCACCGCTGGCAGAAATCATGCACAGTCGCTACATCTTCTTTCTGAAGTATCACAAAAGAAATTCCAGCTTCTCGTAGCCCTATTACACCACCTGAAGAGTTGATAGATGCGCCTTTGTCGCCATAAAGGCATTCTTGTTAACGTCAACATACCACGTCCAATCTCAAAGTAACTAACGCTCACCAGCGTTACAGCGCATATTTAAAGCAAACCCGATTTGCATGCTCATAGTGGTGCTACTGTTATGCGACTGGCGCGAAATTTGAATAGACATCCTCTTTCAGATGTAAAACACGCCTATCAACTTTCGCTTATGTTGCACAATTCCTTCTGGGTGTCACGAATCTTTTCCGTCAGTGTTTAAGGAAGTCTATTGTGTACAAGGAAGTTTCAGCGTCAGAAAACTGTAGCGGAAAGCAGACCTCCATAGCATAAACGCCTGGAGTAATGATTATCCTTTGGCCCTTGTAAAGAAATGCAACATATTACGCATATACAGTCTGATCGATAGCAATGTTGGCGATAAATCAGTAGAAACAGGACAGACAATAATATCGGGGGTTATTCGTCTAGATCGACATGTAGTGGAAAGACGCCATAAAAATAGCTATAAAAACTAGCCTGAGATTTAAAGAAAGTAAATTTATAAAATGCAATTGATTCAAGAAAGAAGCGATTTACAAAATAGTTGATCGACCGACGCTTGAGTTCCGGTGATGACTCTGTTACCACGCGTTCTTAATACAAGCATATTAAATAATGACCACGACTGCGAAAGCACAGATATTAGAGCTGATACGGAACACCATTCACAAATATAGTAGGAGAGGGGTAAACCCAAGTGATACTTGCTGTGGCCTGCACGACATACCAAAAACTGGCTTGCGGGTTATAGATCTAGATTCACTAAAATGTTTAGAGGCATTCAGTTTAACAGCAAGTGTGTTTTTTTATGCTTTGTTCGTGTATTAGCAAAATGTCACAATACAGTTTTTTCGATAGGCCAAGAAACTGTTCTAGTAAGTTCACACAGCTCAATCTCTGTAACACGCAGCTGGTGTGTAAAAATTGTTGACTTGAAGTTATATTTCGGGCACATGTATTGTATAACCTGCGCTAACAAATCAGTTTAGCTTGTGTACAATTTCAGCATGAATACTATTGAAAGCTAGGATTATCAGATGACATAGCCTCTATGGCCGAAAGTAAGGGTGCTTTAAAGACTTATTATATGAAATGAACGATCTACTAGCCCTGAATAATGGTAATGGATCCACAAAGTCAAGATGAAGGTGATGGAACAGTAGGAAGAAAGAGAACGGCAAGTAGTCAGCAACACTGGGAATGACACAGTAGTAGAGCAAGTGAAAGATTCTACACTCTTGGAAATGGAAAAAAGAACACATTGACACCGGTGTGTCAGACCCACCATACTTGCTCCGGACACTGCGAGATGGCTGTACAAGCAATGATCACACGCACGGCACAGCGGACACACCAGGAACCGCGGTGTTGGCCGTCGAATGGCGCTAGCTGCGCAGCATTTGTGCACCGCCGCCGTCAGTGTCAGCCAGTTTGCCGTGGCATACGGAGCTCCATCGCAGTCTTTAACACTGGTAGCATGCCGCGACAGCGTGGACGTGAACCGTATGTGCAGTTGACGGACTTTGGGCGAGGGCGTATAGTGGGCATGCGGGAGGCCGGGTGGACGTACCGCCGAATTGCTCAACACGTGGGGCGTGAGGTCTCCACAGCACATCGATGTTGTCGCCAGTGGTCGGCGGAAGGTGCACGTGCCCGTCGACCTGGGACCGGACCGCAGCGACGCACGGATGCACGCCAAGACCGTAGGATCCTACGCAGTGCCGTAGGGGACCGCACCGCCACTTCCCAGCAAATTAGGGACACTGTTGCTCCTGGGGTATCGGCGAGGACCATTCGCAACCGTCTCCATGAAGCTGGGCTACGGTCCCGCACACCGTTAGGCCGTCTTCCGCTCACGCCCCAACATCGTGCAGCCCACTTCCAGTGGTGTCGCGACAGGCGTGAATGGAGGGACGAATGGAGACGTGTCGTCTTCAGCGATGAGAGTCGCTTCTGCCTTGGTGCCAATGATGGTCGTATGCGTGTTTGGCGCCGTGCAGGTGAGCGCCACAATCAGGACTGCATACGACCGAGGCACACAGGGCCAACACCCGGCATCATGGTGTGGGGAGCGATCTCCTACACTGGCCGTACACCACTGGTGATCGTCGAGGGGACACTGAATAGTGCACGGTACATCCAAACCGTCATCGAACCCATCGTTCTACCATTCCTAGACCGGCAAGGGAACTTGCTGTTCCAACAGGACAATGCACGTCCGCATGTATCCCGTGCCACCCAACGTGCTCTAGAAGGTGTAAGTCAACTACCCTGGCCAGCAAGATCTCCGGATCTGTCCCCCATTGAGCATGTTTGGGACTGGATGAAGCGTCGTCTCACGCGGTCTGCACGTCCAGCACGAACGCTGGTCCAACTGAGGCGCCAGGTGGAAATGGCATGGCAAGCCGTTCCACAGGACTACATCCAGCATCTCTACGATCGTCTCCATGGGAGAATAGCAGCCTGCATTGCTGCGAAAGGTGGATATGTGCCTGTGGTTCTGTCAGTGTGATCATGTGATGTATCTGACCCCAGGAATGTGTCAATAAAGTTTCCCCTTCCTGGGGCAATGAATTCACGGTGTTCTTATTTCAATTTCCAGGAGTGTATATGGAGGGGGGATATCCTAGTCAACGGAGCTTTCAGAAACAGATGTACATTTGACCAGTCAGTTGTGAGCAGGCCGTAGTGGTCATCTGGCCGTAGTGTGTCAACGTTGTTGTAACACAAATCGCAGTGGAGTAACGTGTCTAAATCGCGTGTTTAAGACGTTCTCCAGAATATTTTGAAGAAGAGAAAAGTGCTTACTGTGTTTTTCTGGGATAAAAATCTCATGGGTGACGAAACTCGGTGTTAAATACGAACCTATCACGAAACGACAAAGTGCAGAAATTCATGTGAAGGATCAACGCTGATGCGACGCATCGAAATTAAACACATAACCAGTTTGTAGTTGCCAAACACTACTTTATTACAAACACATGCTGTTAACGAAACCAAGAGTCAGATTGGAACATTAATGTATTTAAATATGACAGACCCAGATTTTACAAAATTTACTCAAGCAATTTTCACTAACTAAAACAATGTCATAGAACCCCATTAATAAAATTTAACTGATATAACTGAATGTTTCATGAATTACATAGAAACTGGCTTCCATATCAAATTCTAAAACTATTTCCATGGACTGATTTTAATCAATTGTAACAAATTAAAGTATGATCAGATTAATGCACTCGACTAAGCTTCTCTTTAGTATTACTCACAGGTATGAGGTTCACATACATTTCATGGCCAGCATATAATAATGGAATCTTAAATAGTTTTAACATGGAGCCGCTTCAACTCTTTCAAATCTACTCAAGCAATTTTCACTAATTAAAACAATGTCCATAAAACCCCATTAATAAAACTTAACTGATAAAACTGAATGCTTCACGACTTACATAGAAACTAGCTTCCACACAACCCATATCAAATTATAAAACTGCTTCCAAGGACTGATTTTAAGTAATTGTAACAACTTAAAGGTATTATTAGATTAATACACTCGACTAAGCTCCTCTTTAGTATTACTCACAGGTGCGAGGTTCACATACATTCCATGGCGACAATATAATAATAGGACATTAAATAGTCTTAACATGGAGCCATGACAATTTTTACGTTGAAAATTAGTGATGGAAGCGAGCAAACCGAAAGGTGCTTCCAGATAGAGGAGATTCAGGGACGAGAAGGTAAAATGGAGCTATACTCAACTTTGGGCTACAATTAAGCTTCCAGAAACCACAACGCTCCACTGGAAAGATGGAATTACCGGACACTAACAACGTAACTACAGACACCAATTCAGGTCCTTAAATTTCCCTCTTCCACCGTGATACCCCGATCGGAGTTTGCTCGCGTGGACTACTGCCAATTATCTGAAACATAAACACATCAGCGCCAGACAACATTCTGGTGCATCAGATAGACAAACATATCTGTCCAACTAGTTATAAATAAACCTTTAATTATACATGGCACCAATGAATCCAAGTCTGACTGATCTATATGAGCACTTGCCCAGTGACGGCTCATAAAATTTGATTGGCCAATTCTCTAGAACAATGTAATGAAATAATCACATACGAATAAAAATAGGAAAATTATTTCGGCCCGCTCTTGAACGTCAGGCACAGACTTACGCACTATTTGGCATGACCTCTAGCTACGCATTAAGGCCGGCCGGAGTGGCCGAGCGGTTCTAGGCGCTACATACAGTCTGGAACCGCGCGACCGCTACGGTCGCAGGTTCGATTCCTGCTTCGGGCATGGATGTGTGTGATGTCCTTAGGTTAGTTAGGTTTAACTAGTTCTACGTTCTAGGGAACTGATGACCTCAGCAGTTAAGTCCCATAGTGCTCAGAGCCATTTGAACCATTTTTTTACGCATTAAGCATGGCTTCATGTCTATTTGTTGTGCGTGTCTCGCACTCCCTTAAATTCCATCAACATATCAGGCGCCCAGACCAAGTACAGTGACAAATAACTGAAACAACCAAGATAGTTTTCAGTGCACTCGGCTATTCAATTAACGTAAACAGAACCCACCAAGAAACAATTCGACGGCTCCAGTTCGTTCACTTTGAGTAACATGTAACAGAAGCGAAGGAAATCTGTCCTTCAAATCTCCATAAAATCCCAATCACTATCGGCAGCAGATTTGCATTCAAATGGCGAAACACGCCGCAGCAGCCGCCCACTAGATATGGGCATCTCGTTCATCCTTGGGAACTAGTTCACTGCTGATCGTTCTTTTTTGGGAACCGTTCATTTTTACTCGTTCACCGTTCATTTGTGCTTGGTATATGGTTCTTATGAAAAACTTAAAACTAGTAGTGTAGGTGACTGAAGGATGGAGGGGACTCCCCCCCCCCCCCCCCGGAGTATAGAGTTTTTATTCATTACAGAATTCTTACACACTTTTAGAAGTAATTTCTGTGATTCTGCAGAACCTCTCGTTTAGCCAACCGTAGCCTTGTGTGGCTGATCGCAAGGAAATAATATAGGGTGGCGCACGGAAAGCTGGCCCCGACTACAGACTGCTCGCCAATTACGAACGATGTGTTGCCCGTTACGAACAGATTCAACAAACACGCAAACATGTAATAATTAGGTAGTGAAGAAATAACAAGCTAATGCAAGCAACAATTGCGAAACAATTGATGACGATTTCTAGAGAGCTGGAGAAGAGAATATGAAAATCTCACGCGACGCGCATGGGCTATAGCTCATGTAGTCTTGTAAACCTGTTGGTGGCTATTTCCCAGCTTAATAGACCACAAGTCCCTTTTATAAAATTTTTCGTTTCGACTTCCAATACATAGCTATGATACGTTGTAAACAATAATCGTTAGCACCCTATATATACTTCACGTTGTCTCTGGGTTCGTGGGCGAAGTAGAGACTTTATAGAAGCATAAAATAAATTGTGTTTTTTTTTCATAATTGCGTCACACGCTTAGTAAAAATTACGTTTTTATGTTGCATTATTAAAGCTAATGCAGCAATAATAATAATAATAATTAAGTTCGCAGTAATAAAGTTTTTGGTTTGAAAGCTCCTTCTGAACAAATGTTCTTGAGATAATAAGTAAATACGATTTTTGGCAATCTATGTCTTTTCAAACGGAGAGGCACCGCTTTTCCTACTGAGCCAAAATGACTCACAACCCACTTTTTTTTGTTTTCAAAGAAACCAAACTAGCAGGTAATGCGAATTGGAAACAACGAAACTTAAAAATAATTAGATCCTTCCTAAATGTGATGTTTTGTATATGAAAGATACACGAAAATCGTTTTATATGAATTTTCTTACACTAAAAATTAAGCAAATTATTGAAAGTTAGCTGCTAAATCAAGTCGATGAAACCAAAAAATGTATGAATAACAAAAAAAAAAAGACTTGCCTTGTTATAAGTATGTCTTCTGCTGTTCATCGATATAATGAAGTGAGATGATACGCCCTTTTGTTATCTTAAAAGACGTACCTATTACATACAACGTAATTTTTATGTAATTTACGTAACTATAAAATACTTTTTGATTACCGTTCGTGGACGCTGAATAGCCAGAACCAAGTGCAAGAACAGTTTGGAACACATATAGAATAGGCGAGCGCAGTGAACGAAACGAACAACTAGATGGATACTGAACTAACTAGGAGCAGTCAGTCGGCAGTGGAACTGAGACAGGTGGTCATGCGAAGAACGACAAGTGCGGCCGAGGGAGACCAAGACTGACACGAGCACGTGACCGAGGCTGGAACGAGAACTGCCGAAGTGATCGCCGCGACCGAAGTGAACAACTGAACTATGAACCGATCGTTCCTCGTTCCCGGGAACTATAAGTAGACCGCCGCGACCGAAGTGAACTATGAACCAATAGTTCCTTGGAATTCGTTCCTCGGTCCTTTCGTTCATCTTGGTGAACCGTTCCTTTGCACCCGTTCGTTCGCGAACTGCCCATCTCTACTGCCCACCCTCCTCCGTCGTACTGACTCGGTCACTCGCCAGCGCAACACGTCACTACCCTCCTCCGTCGTACTGACTCGGTCACTCGCCAGCGCAACACGTCACTGCCACTCACACAGCTGATACCTGAACGCAAGCCCCCTGCAGAGCGCGCGCGGAGCAGTTAAATAACCATCAGCCAAAGATGCGAAGAAGACAAGCAGACATCGAAAATCGACTCACAACGATCGGGATTACAATCGACGGAGACTGGCGCCAGCAGCGCACCAGCTCAAACGCTTGGACGACGTAACTGACATTAAAGCCAACATGACGCGCGAATTGAACAAGACGCCAAAGAAGGACTTTTCTCGCAGTTTCACATGTCAGAATGAACGTTTACTGCGTTGTACGCTAGTGGGGCAAAATTAAGTAGAACACATGAACCATTAAAACCAACATCTTTAAATTTCCTCTTTTATTTGTCAATCCAGTCTCGAAACTTTTAGGGCTGGCGGGGTACTTCCAAAACCTCATCGATGAAACATAAAGGTGCGCAGTAAGTACCGTTGTTGAATCGAGTTCCAGCGCTAACATTTGGCTCTTCACTAATGCCGTTTTCTGTGCTTGTCTTACAAGAAATGTATTCGCAGTAGCGAATACGAACAACCATCAGCTGTGTAAGGGAATGACGACACTGAAAATTTTTGGCGGCCCGGGACTCGAAACCGGATTTCTCGCTTTACGTGAGCACTCACCTCAACCGATGTGGCTATCCGTGCACGATTCACGGTCACACCCAAACCTCCATATGTCGTCGTTCATACGTCACGACATGTCGTCGTCGCAGAGCTTGAATATCCGAAGGAACATTCATTATTGTTCTTCACAACACAGGCATTGCAAATCGTGTTACTTTGAAAGGTTCCATCTGTTTATTTATGCATCGTTACCTTTATGTATCTCTCTTCCTCTGTTTCCTCCTACCTATGCTAGAGCGTGCCGGACGTGTGTGTAGCCAAGTCGCCTCATTGACACGTGCTTGCCCGCTTGATACATTGCTCGTAAGGATTGAATTTAAGGGGCCGGCCCGATGTTTAGTTAAATGATCTGATGATTATTATATTAATATTACGCAACGAATAACGCGGGGGAGGGCTCAAACAACCAAGTGGGCAAGTCAGTAAAGGCCACGCTCTATCATGATCTATAAGGACACCGCTTGGATGGTAACATTGCTCTCTACACAGGACTGGGGTTTGTAATGATCATTAAATTCATGACATTGCTCTCGACACAGGATTGGGGTTTGTAATGACCACTAAATCCATGACATCCAGTTTATAGGTCATTTATTGTCTAGATCCCAGAAATTTTACAAACTTAATATGACATTTATTATCTATATTCCCCAAAACTTTACAAATTTAATAATTGCAGCAAACAAAGTCAAATTAAATATCTTCTAGTTTTGTCTCGCACTGAAGGTGCTTAAACTAACAGGCATCTCGATTCTATTTAAGAACTGGGAAAGTGGACGGGACTACGTTGCTGCACTTGTGGTCCATCTGCTGGGACGGACAGTGATCTAAATTCGCACCCGATATTACTACTAGGACCGAATAACAAAAATTCTCTTTGGCGGAAAAACGGGAGAAAAAAGCAGACACAGACATCTCCCATTTTCACAATAGAAAGCAAATTCTTAAAAATAAAACATCCTGTTAAATACGGCACACGCAAATAATCAGTTATCAGCAAACGTAAGCATCTTCACCTTAACTAATTTCCAAGAACGAACTGGTAGCTCACTGGTAGTGCAATTCGGCACCACGTGGGTGACCGATACCAACAGCTCACCCCTCTGTTCGTTCTTGCTTTCCATACTATACAATCATTCGCACGCTCACCCTATTCTTTATCAAAGTAGTTAGGACGTGCTGCTTGCAAATGGGGGTTGAAAAGGAACCATTAACGAAATTTATGAGATGGCCTAAAATAATTTTACGTCACACGCTTAGAACCTTTAGTATGTCACACACGCAGCTCCTGCCAGGTTTCACACGGAATCGTCATCCAAATTACTCATCAGCCGTTACGACCACGTGTCAACTACGCGGGGTGAGGCCCTAGGTTACTTTAACATTGCAAAAAAATGCTGCTTCTAAAAGTGAAACTATACAATTTTTTTTAGAGCTATTGCCGCTCTCGTGTGCTGAAGGCACCAAGTGATTGCAGCACTATAAAGGGATAACGCGAGCCCCCATGCTCGCCTCTGAAAAAGAAACCCTAACTGACAACTTTAATTATAAAGGCAAAATTTCTAAAAAAAAAGAATGAATGGCCGTAACGGCACGCTGACTATTTCAATCCTGAATGAGATTTTCACTCTGCAGCGGAGTGTGTGCTGATATGAAACTTCCTGGCAGATTAAAACTGTGTGCCGGGCCGAGACTCGACCTCGGGACCTTTGCCTGACAGAAGTAAAGCTGTGAGAACGGGGCGTGAGTCGTGCTTGGGTAACTCAGTTGGTAGAGCACTTGCCCGCGAAAGGCAAAGGTCTTGAGTTCGAGTCTCGGCCCGGCACACAGTTTTAATCTGCCAGGAAGTTTTATTTCAATCCTGAAAAAGAGTGGATTAGTAACAGTGTAAAACATAATACCTCATCCCACGATGAAATTGGCAGCAAAGACGGAGATTGCCCTCTATTCCGTCCGCTCAGTTCAGCCGCTACCCCAAGAGTGACTGTATCATGTCGGCTCTCAACGGCCATTCCCTTACACGAGGGGAGGGGGACCTGTTACCAACCCCGGACTACCCCCTGGCAAACAGGTGCATCATCTCTGTCTTTACTCCAGGCTTCGGTTGGCACTAACCGACGTACAGGGTGACCACATCTCTGCCTTGGCACTACCAGCAGACGAACTCTTAATACAAACCCCAAACTTAATAAACCCAAGGCAACGTAGTGGGATTAGGGAAAGGAAGTGCTTTTATGTAATTATGAATTGAATTAAATAAACAAGTAGTCCACTTCTTCACTCGAAATATCAGTCTATTTAAACTAAAAAAAATGTTGAACGTATAATGCAACAAAAAACGAATTGTAATGAGATGGAACAAACTGTTCCCTCTCAACTTGTCTGTTATGATATACCACGCGAGCGGAACCAAAAATGTTGTTGGGCGGTGAGGTACGAGGTCAGAGTGAACCATACAGATGCGAGTTAGCAGTGCATAACGCCGTACAGGGAGCGGCAGCCGGCGCCTCGGTGTACGGGTATCTGCCTCGTTTGTATGCATAGCAGCGCGTGGCCGCGCCGCGCCGCGCCGGTTCGCCGTGTGCTGAGCCCTGTTCACGAGTGCCGCTCTCGGCGCCAGCTAGACCGATCCACGAGCGACTGCGGATCGCGCAAGTCGAGGCACCGGCGGGGATTGCATTGTTGACGATTCCAAGCGAAAGTTGAGGGTTCGCGCATGTGCGTACTTTTCTCTCACAGAAAGCGTACATTTGCACTGAAATGAGGATTGACACATTGTTGTTGGATGAACCATTCGCAGAAGTGTACCTGTGGAGGCCAATCAGCTGCTGATAGTGCCTTCACACGCTGTACATGGTACAGAAACAACTGGTTCTCCCGTAGCACTCTCCATACAGTGACGTGGTCAACGTTACCTTGTACACCAGCAACTTCTCTGACGCTGACATTAGGGTTATCGTCAACTGCACGAAGAATTGCCTCGTCCATAAGAGGTGTCCTCGTCGTTCTAGGTCTTCCCCAGTCGCGAGTCATAGGCTGGAATGTTCCGTGCTCCCTAAGACGCCGATCAATTGCTTCGAACGTCTTCACGTCGGGACACCTTCGTTCTGGAAATCTGTCTCGATACAAAGGTACCGCGCCACGGCTATTCCCCCGTGCTAATCCATACATCAAATGGGCATCTGCCAACTCCGCATTTGTAAACATTGCACTGACTGCAAAACCACGTTCGTGATGAACACTAACCTGTTGATGCAACGTTCTGATGTGCTTGATGCTAGTACTGTAGAGCAATGAGTCGCATGTCAACACAAGCACCGAAGTCAACATTACCTTCCTTCAATTGGGCCAACTGGCGGTGAATCGAGGAAGTACAGTACATACTGACGAAACTAAAATGAGCTCTAACATGGAAATTAAGCGTTTCCGAACACATGTCCACATAACACACCTCCCCACATCCACCACTGCTGGCGGCTCACCTCCAACTGCCCAACGCTACGCGCTATTCACATCCAACTGCCCAACACTACAATAGCGAATAGTCCAACAATGCAAACCAGCCACAGACTGCACACAGCACAGTCAATGATTTTCATACAGAGCGCTACGTGGCGTTACCAACATAAAAACATAAACAGCCTACTTACACTCTAACAAACAATTCGAAACTGGAGTTCTTCAAACTTCCATATAGGACTTCCCTCAAAATAAATATAATGAACCAATTACAGGTAAAGGGTGCCAAATTGAGATGCCATTACATAATATGAAAGAATCACTTAATTAAAAAAACTACAACAGAGACACTGATCTTAAAAAATAAATGTTTATGTACTCAGACGTGTTAATAAAAAGAATTACTAGAAAAAGCTGCACAAGAAACTCAGCGGATGCTCTACAGCATAAGGTTTAGCAGTTGCCAGTTCGTAACAGTTACGAAAACAATTTCATATGCAAACAGGTTACATACAAAATATATATCTACCAGCTTAACCCGCCTTGACGGAAGAAAGATAAATAATAAACTTTGGAAGGGGATATGTGACCAACTCCGGTAGTGGCCAGGTTCTTAAACACTGCCAGGCCTAGATCGCGGATGACTTTTCACTCCCCGCCAAGGCGCTGGCACAATTAAAGTTTCAGCCCGAATCACAAAGACATTCTAATAACTCTGAAACATAGAAACACTGGGCAGAACCTTTGGCTCACTTACACATGGACAACTGTATTAACAGAGTGCAGGCTTAAAAAAAAACAGCAACATAAAATCATTTGATTGGAAGAGACACCAAAAAACTTCCGAGAAAATTTTCAAATAACGGCCACCATTTAACAACTAGGCTAAGAAAGTCTCCCATACTAATAATAAAGTTTAAAATCTCTGAGTGGGTCGGTGAACAAACAATTACGATGACTTAATCCGTATCAGGTACAAAATACGAGGGAGCGGGTTCCACAACTTCACTGACTCCCTTCAAATTTTGTTTCCAGTGGAGTCACAGAACTTGTATCTCCAAGCTGCCCATGTCGGAAAAACGCCAAACCAATTTCACACCACAATGTGTAACGGTCATCACACTTGTTTGGCAGCCGTTGACACTCGTCTCCTCCGCGAATGACACGAGATCTCGAGGGTTCCCGTCGAAGGCTAACAACCCACTCGCTTCACCTGCGAAGCCGCAAGATAAGACACCCGAAAAGTGAAGATAGTTTACCTCAACCGCAATCGATCTCAACGACACATGAACAAAATAAGACTGGCGTCAGCTCGCCACGGCTCAACTAGGGATCGATAACCTTAGCAGTTTGGCCCCTTAGGAATTCACACATTTGATAACTCTCAACAAATTGGATCGAAATTCACTAAACAACTCGCTGCGATCACGTTTAATGCTCGTATTAGCTGCAGCATTCATATCAGAGCGCTCAGAACACTACTGAACGCACACTGGCTGTCAGAGAATACGTGACGTAGGTGCGCAGAACTAGCCTAAAGTCGACCGCCATCGTTCGTGACTCCCAGCTATAGTTCCGCAGCTGCTGGGCGAGAGACCTGACGATAACCAAGGCCCGGCTGTTCTCACACCCTGCCCCATCTCACCACGGCCCTGATGGCGGTCTCCCCAATGAAAAATGTAGGGTGATCATCGTCATGGGTGTAACGAAGATTAATACCCGCAAGGAACTACATATCGCACCCTCCTCATATTTAGTGGTAAAATGGCCCACTGGATAGCCCGTAAAAACGCAACTTAGATCAAACATGAAAAGTGGAAGAAAGTGTACTGAACTGTGAAAAAAAGAAGCAAAATATAAAACAGGGAACGGTCCAAGTTCAAGAGCGCGTTACAAGTATAACAGCGTCGTGGTCGTGTGCTCCCGGGGTTGGACTGCAAAGTGGGAGAACCATGTTCAAATATCCCTCGCGCACCTCTTTCTTTTTTCACAAATTTATGAACTGTCCGTTCAGTCACTGACCTGTGTGTTCTCTTTCTACAGTCTTAGTAGTTGTCACACAATACATTGGTTACACACTGGATCCGCAAAGAGAGGGGGATAGGCATGTGTATTCATGTACAGAGATATGTAAACAGACACAATAAGATGCTGCGGTCGGCGACGCCATTATACACACATCAAAAAAAGTTTTGCATCAGCCCGGTTCCCAGAACTCCTGTAGAAAGACGTTGACTGCGCATATTGTATCACAGACACTGTCCCTTTGACTGTTCAGAGATGTCACTAAACCCGCCCAAAGATGTAAACAACCATGCATGAGCAGCGCTTATTAGACGGAAGGGGTCCGACAGGCGATCAGTTCCAGTCATTCCACCTGGAAAGAGGTACACAGCTCGTGTTGTCTGTAGTTCAACCATGCCTAGACGGTCAATAGGCGGTCCGATCGCGTCCGCATTGTTACTTTGTGCCAGGAAGGGCTCTCAACAAGGGAAGTGACCAGGCGTCTCGGAGTGAACCAAAGCGATGTTATTCGGGCACCGAAGAGATAGAGAGAGATAGGAACTGTCGATGAAATGCCTCACTCAGGCCACCCAATAGATACTACTGCAGTGGACGACTGCTACCTACGGATTATGACTCGGAGGAACCCTGACAGCAACGCCACCAAGTTGAATAATGCTTTTCGTGCAGCCACAGGACGTCGTGTTACGACTGAAACTATGCGCAATGGGCTGCATGATGTGCAACTTCACTGCCGACGTCTATGGCTAGGTCTATCTTTGCAAACACGACCCCATGCAGCGCAGTACAGATGGGCTCAACAACATGCAGAAAAGAACGCTCAGAATTGGCATCACTTTCTCTTCACCGATGAGTGTTGCATATGCCTTCAACCAGACAATCGTCGGAGACATGTTTGGAGGCAACCCGGTCAGGCTAAACGTCTTAGACTCACTGTCCAGCGAGTGCAGCATGTTGGAGGTTACCTGCTGTTTTGGGGTGGCCGACGTAAACCGCTGGTGGTCATGGAAGGCACCGTAATGGATGTACGATACGTGAATGCCGTCCTCCGACCGACAAATGGTTCAAATGGCTCTGAGCACTATGGGACTTAACATCTGAGGTCATCAGTCTCCTAGAACTTAGAACTACTTAAACCTAACTAACCTAAGGACATCACACACATCCATGCCCCAGGCAGCATTAGAACCTGCGACCGTAGCGGTCACGCGGTTCTAGACTGAAGCGCCTAGAACCGCTCGGCCACACCAGCCGGCAAAGAGGACGTGCTACTGGGTATTAGAGCTTACGGTGTGTACAGCAGTCTGGACCACCACCTCTGAAGGTCTCGCTGTATGGTGGGACAACATGCAATGTGCGGTTTTTATGAGGAATAAAAAGGGCGAAAATGATGTTTATGTTGATCTCTATTCTAGTTTTCTGTACAGGTTGCGGAACTCTCGGAAGCGAGGTGATGCAAAATCTTTTTGATGTCCGCAAGACAACAAGTGTGTGGCGTAGGTGTCAGATCCGTTACTGCGACTACAATGTCAGGTTATCCAGATTTAAGTGAGTTGGAATATGGTGTTACAGTCTGTGCACGAGCAATGGGACACAGCATTTGCGAGGTAGCAGTCAACTGGGGTTTTTCCTGTACGACCATTTCGTGAGTGTGCCGTGAATCCGTTAAAACATGAAACCTTCGACATCGCTGCGGCCGGAAAAAGATTCTACAAGAACGGGACCAACGATGACATAGAATCTTTCAACGTAACAGAAGTGTAACACTTCCGCAAATTACTTGCAATGCTGGGCCATCAACAGTTGTCAGAGAGCGAAGCATTTAACGAAACATCATTGATAGCGGTTTTCGGAGCCGAAGGCTGTACCGTTGATTACCGCATGACACAAAGCTTTGCGCCTCGCCTAGCCCCATCAGTCCCGTGATTGGACTGTTGATGATTGCAAACATGTTGCCTGGTCGGACGAATCTCGTTTCAAATTGTATCGAACGAATAGACGGGTACTGCTGTGGAGACAACCTCATGAATCCATGGATCCTGCATGTCAGCAGGGGACTGTTCAAGCTGTTGGGGGCTCTGTAATGGTCTGGGGAATTTTGCAGTTGGAGTGATATGGGATCCCTGATACGTCTAAATACGTCTCTGATAGGTGACACTTACGTAAGCATTCTGTCTGATCACCTGCATCCATTCATACCCATTGTGCATTTCACAGACTTGTGCAATTCCAGTAGGACAATGGGACACCCACACGTCCAGCATTGCTACAAGTGGCTCCAGGAACACTCTTTTGCGGTTAAACACTTCTGCTGGTCACCAGACTACCAAGACATGAACATTATTGAGCATATATGGGATGCCTTGCAACATGCTGTTTAGAAGAGATCTCCACCTCCTCGTATTCTTACGGACTTATGGACAACCCTACAGGATTCATGGTGTCACTTCCCTCCAGCAGTACTTCAGACATCAGTCGAGTCCATGCCTCTTCTAGTTGCGGGACTTCTGCGTGCTCGCGGGGACCCTACACGATATTAGGCAGGTGTACCAGTTTCTTTGGCTCTTCAGTGTAGAATACGAATCATGTGGTAAGAATGTATTACCACCGGACGTAAATGTGACGAGTGCTGGGAGCAGGCGAGATGCCGCATAGACCTCTCACATAAATGGAAACAACAAATAAACTGGTGTGAACTATGTTCCAATAAAGGAATTCAACAGTCAAACTTCAAAAACTTAAAAAACCGAACGCAAGAGTCGTAACATGCGGCACTTGTGTGGAACAAATAGGAGCTACGTACGTCTGGAGGTCCCTTCCTTACACCTCACTGTCGCAAACGAACGTTACACCACGACACAGACACAAGCTTAAATACAGCTGACACATGTCAGAGACCGGACAGACAGTTCATAATTTTGTGAAAAAAAGGAGGAACCAGGGGGATCTGAACATTGATATCCCCCGTCGTAGCCCACCCCGCAATCATCTACATCTACATCTACGTGATTACTCTGCAATTCACATTTAAGTGCTTGGCAGAGGGTTCATCGAACCACAATCATACTATCTCCCTATCATTCCACTCCCGAACAGCTCGCGGGAAAAACCAACACCTAAACCTTTCTGTTCGAGCTCTGATTAATTATTTATTTTATTTTGATGATCATTACTACCTATGTAGGTTGGGCTCAACAAAATATTTTCGCATTCGGAAGAGAAAGTAGCTGACTGAAATTTCGTAAATAGATCTCGCCGCGAGGAAAAACGTCTTTGCTTGAATGACTTCCATCCCAACTCGCGTATCACATCTGCACACACTCTCTCCCCTATTACGTGATAATACAAAACGAGCTGTCCTTTTTTGCACCCTTTAGATGTCCTCCGTCAATCCCACCTGGTAAGGATCCCACACCGCGCAGCAATATTGTAACAGAGGACGAACGAGTGTAGTGTAAGCTGTCTCTTTAGTGGACTTGTTGCATCTTCTAAGTGTCCTGCCAATGAAACGCAACCTTTGGCTCGCCTTCCCCACAATATTATCTATGTGGTCTTTCCAACTGAAGTTGTTCGTAATTTTTACTCCCAGGTACTTAGTTGAATTGACAGCCTTGAGAATTGTACTATTTATCGAGTAATCGAATTCCAACGGATTTCTTTTGGAACTCATGTGGATCACCTCGCACTTTTCGTTATTTAGCGTCAACTGCCACCTGCCACACCATACAGCAATCTTTTCTAATTCGCTTTGCAACTGATACTGGTCTTCGGATGACCTTACTAGACGGTAAATTACAGCATCATCTGCGAACAACCTAAGAGAACTGCTCAGATTGTCACCCAGGTCATTTATGTAGATCAGGAACAGCAGAGGTCCCAGGACGCTTCCCTGGGGAACACCTGATATCACTTCAGTTTTACTCGATGATTTGCCGTCTATTACTACGAACTGCGACCTTCCTGACAGGAAATCACGAATCCAGTCGCACAACTGAGACGATACCCCATAGGCCCACAGCTTGATTAGAAGTCGCTTGTGAGGAACGGTTTCAAAAGCTTTCCGGAAACCTAGAAATACGGAATCAACTTGAGATCCCCTGTCGATAGTCATAATGCCGGGGCTGTTCATATTCGCTCGATGTCGCAGGTCTTGAGCGTGGACCTGTTCACTGTTTATGTTTTTCTTCTTTTTTCACAATTCAGTACAATTTCTTCCTGTTGTCACGCTTGACATGTGCTCATTGTCTGACTGGCTATCCACCGCGCCATCTTATCACTAAATCTGAGAGGGATTGGTTAGGAAGTTTCCCATGTCAGAAGTCTGCGTTGGTGGTCACAGCGCCGCCTACTGACAATAATGAAAAATTCTTCTTAGCTTGTATGAGTACATTTACATTCGTGTTCGACAACATGGAAGAAAAACGATTTCAGTACCATTTTGTGACTCACTAACAGCTTTATGTACTAAAAGACTGAAAATTCCATTATTTGTTCATTCAACAGGTGCTACATGTTGTTGTCGTGGTCTTCAGTCGAAAGACTGGTTTGATGCAGCTCTCAATGTTACTCTATCCCGTCCAAGCCTCCTCTTCTCCAAGTAACTACTGCAACCTACATCCTTCTTAATTTGCTCAGGGTATTCGTCTCTTGGCTTCCCTCTTTGATTTTTACCCTCCATGCTTCCCTCCAATACGAAACTGGTGACCCCATCATGCCTCAGAACGTGTCCTACCAACTTATACCTTCTTATAGTTCCACAAATTCCGCTTCTCTCTAATTCTATTCAGTACCTCCTCATTAGTTATGTGATGTACCCTTCTAATTTACAGCATTCTTCTGTAGCACCACGTCTCAAAAGCTTCTATTCTCTTATTGTCTACACTGTTCATCATCCATGTTTCACTTCCATACATGGCTACATTCCATATAAATACTTTCAGGAAGGACTTCCTGACACTTAAATCTGTACTGAATGTTAACAAAATTCTCTTCTTCAGAAACTCTTTCCTTGGCATCGCCAGTCTACCTATCCTCTCTCCTGCGACCATAATCAACTTTTTTTCTGCCCAAATAACAAAATCCACCTACTAATTTAAGTGTCTCATTTCCTAATCTAATTCCCTCAGCTTCACCTCCTTTAATACGACTAAATCCCATTATCCTCGTGCCACATATTAAGGTAAAATAGCAGGTGCGTCCTTTCACGAATGAACTATCGACATTGCATCTTAACACTGAGCTGCAAATAATTTGTCAATTAAAGAGCAACACGAAGGGCACACAGGAGTACGCAGTTTCTCAGCACCACATATTTCATCCGTTACGTTCCTGGGGCAAGAAAGGAAGAGAAGTTTAGAGTATTATCAAGAGCGGGCAGGTAGGTTAGAAAATTTAAAAAGGGAAATGGATAGGTTAAAATTAGATATAGTGGGATTTAGTGAAGTTCGATGGCAGGAGGAACACGACTTTTGGTCAGGCGAATACAGGGTTATAAATACAAAATCAATGCAGAAGTAGGTTTAGTAATGAATAAAAAAATAGGAGTGCGGGTAAGCTACTGCAAACAGCATAGTGAAAGCATTATTGTGGCGCCGGCCAGTGTGGCCGAGCGGTTCTAGGCGCTTCAGTCTGGAACCGCGCAACCGATACGGTCGCAGGTTCGAATCCTGCCTCGAGCATGGATGTGTGTGATGTCCTTAGGTTAGTTAGGTTTAAGTAGTTCTACGTTGTAGGGGACTGATGACCTTAGAAGTTTAGCCCATTGTGCTCAGAGCTATATGATTTGAACCATTATTGTGGCCAAGATAGACACGAAGCCCACGCCTACTACAGTAGTACAAGTTTATATGCCAATTAGCTGTGCAGATGACGAAGAAATTGATGAAATGTATGATGAGATAAAAGAAATTATTCAGATAGTGAATGGAGATGAAAATTTAATAGTCGTGGTTGACTGGAATACGATAGTGGGGAAAGGGAGAGGGGAGAAAAGTAAACGTAGTTGGTGAATAATAATTGGGGCTAAGAAATGAAAGAGGAAGCCACCTGGTAGAATTTTGCACAGAGCATAACTTAATCATAGCTAACACTTGGTTCAAGAAACATGAAAGAAGGTTGTATACATGGTAGAAGCACGGAGATACTAGAAGGTATCAGATAGATTATATAATGGTAAGACAGAGATGTAAGAACTAGTTTTTAAATTGTAAGACATTTCCAGGGGCAGATGTGGACTCTGACCACGATCAATTGGTTATGAACTGTAGATTAAAACTGAAGAAACTGCAAGAAGGTTGGAATTTAAAGAGATGGGAGCTGGATAAACTGACTAGACCAGAGGTTGTAGAGAGTTTCAGGGAGAGCATAAGGGAACTATTGACAGGAATTGGGGAAAGAAATACAGTATAAGAAGAATGGGTAGCTTTGAGGGATGAAATAGTGAAGGCAACAGAGGATCATGTAGGTAAAAAGACGAGGGCTAATAGAAATCCATGGGTAACAGAAGAAATATTGAATTTAATGGATGAAAGAAGAAAATATAAAGTTGCACTAAATGAAGGAGGCAAAAAGGAATACAAACGTCTCAAAAATGAGATCGATAGGAAGTGCAAAATGGCTAAGCAGGGATGGCTAGATGACAAATATAAGGATGTAGAGGCTTATCTCACTAGGAGTAAGATAGATACAGCCTACAGCAAAATTAAACAGACCTTTGGAGAAAAGAGAACCACTTGTATGAATATCAAGAGCTCAGATCGAAACCCAGTTCTAAGCAAAGAAGGGAAAGCAGAAAGGTGGAAGGAGTATATAGAGGGCCTATACAAGGGCGAGGTACTTGAGGACAATATTATGGAAATGGAAGAGAATGTAGATGAAGATGAAATGGGAGATATGATACTGCGTGAAGAGTTTGACAGAGCACTGAAAGGCCTAAGTCGGAACGAGGCCCTGGGAGTAGACAACATTCCATTAGAACTACTGACAGCCTTGGGAGAGCCAGTCCTTACAAAACTCTACCATCGGTTGAGCAAGATATATGAGACAGGCGAAATACCCTCAGACTTCAAGAAGAATATAATAATTCCAATCCCAAAGAAAACAGGTGTTGACAGATGTGAAAATTACCGAACTATCAGTTTAATAAGTCACGGCTGCAAAATACCAACACGAATTCTTTACAGACGAATGGAAAAACTGGTAGAAGCCGACCTCGGGGAATATCAGTTTGGATTCCGTAGAAATATTGGAATACGTGAGGCAATACTGACCCTACGACTTATCTTAGAAGATAGATTAAGGAAAGGCAAACCTGCGTTTCTAGAATTTGTCGACTTAGAGGAAGCTTTTGATAATGTTGACTGGCATACTCTCTTTCAAATTCTGAAGGTGGCAGGGGTAAAATACAGGGGGCAAAAGGCTATTTACAATTCGTACAGAAACCAGATGGCAGTTATAAGAGTCGAGGGACATGAAAGGGAAGTAGTGGTTGGGAAGGGAGTGAGACAGGGTTGTAGCCTCTCCCCGATGTTATTCAATCTGTATATTGAGCAAGCAGTAAAGGAAACAAAAGAAAAATTTGTAGTAGGAATTAAAATCCATGGAGATGAAATAAAAACTTTGAGGTTCGTTGATAATTCTGTCAGAGACAGCAAAGGACCTTGAAGAGCAGTTGAATGGAATGGACAGTGTATTGAAAGGAGGATATAAGTTGAATATCAACAAAAGCAAAACGAGGATAATGGAATGTAGTCGAGTTAACTCGGGTGATGCTGAGGGACTTAGATTAGGAAATGAGACGCATAAAGTAGTATTGCTGTGTGGGGGGCAAAATAACTGATGATGGTTGAAGTAGAGAGGATATAAAATGTAGCTTGGCAATGGCAAGGAAAGCGTTTCTGAAGAAGAGAAATTTTTTAACATCGAGTATAGATTTTAAGTGTCAGGAAGTCGTTTTTGAAAGTATTTGTATGGAGTGTAGCAATGTATGGAAGTGAAACATGGACGATAAATAGTTCGGACAAGAAGAGAATAGAAGCTTTAGAAATGTGGTGCTACAGAAAAATGCTGAAGATTAGATGGAGAGATCACATAACTAATGAGGAGGTATTGAATAGAATTGGGGAGAAGAGGAGTTTGTGCCACAACTTGACTAGAAGAAGGGATCGGTTGGTAGGACATGTTCTGAAGCATCAAGGGATCGCCAATTTAGTATTGTTGGGCAGCGTGGAGAGTAAAAATCGTAGAAGGAGACCAAGAGATGAATACACTAAGCAGATTCAGAAGGATGTAGGTTGCAGTAAGTACTGGCAGATGAAGAAGCTTGCACAGGATAGAGTAGCATGGAGAGCTGCATCAAACCAGTCTCAGGACTGAAGACGACAACAACAACAACAGTGTTTAAAAGTCACAATATATATATCAGTTCATGACATCCAGTCTTACAAATTTCCTTTTTCTGACGGACACACGTCCAGATCGTCCGCTCTCAAAACAACAACAACAACAAGAGTGGAAGAACAACACTAGTAGTGCTGGCAGACGACATTATTCTGTTTTCCATCCTGCGTCTGGAGCGTGGTGATGTAGGCTCCGGAAATCAGCAACTGATATTTTCCAAGATCGACTCTTCATGTTAGGTTCCCTAAGCATCATCTGTATTCTTAGCCTTTTCTGTAATTTTGCTTCTACGTGCCTTTCTTCTACGTATCTATGTTAATCTTTTAAATACTATATAGTACTGTATTTTATTTTATCTTTAATACAATTTACCCAGTATGGATAGAGCAAAATTTTACCATCAAAAATTAAAGTCTGTACTTCTATGTTTCCTGCTGCATAATTTGTCTATAATTTTGCAGTTGAAACCATTTTCTTCACAATTCTTCTGCCTAACCAAATCTTCATAGTTCACAAGGTATTCGGATATAACGGCAAAATATCTGTGACAGACAAAGAAGAATAAAAGTATCATTTCTGATCTCCAGATCTGTTACAAACGTGAATAAAGAAGAAAGATAGTGGCTTACAACACGATCCGAACCTATTTCCTTCGGATCCATAACAAATGGCACGCGGATCACACGCAACATTTAATAATATTATTATTCGTGTTAAGATCTGCTGAAGGCTTGCTGCGCGGGGTAGCCGCGCGGTGTTAGGCGTCTTGTCACGGTCCGCGCGTCTCCCCCCATCGGAGGTTCGAGTCCTCCCTGAGGCATGGGTGTGTGTGTCGTCCTTAGCGTAAGTTAGTTTAAGTTACATTACGTAGTGTGTAAGCTTAGGAACGATGACCTCAGCAGCTTGGTTCCATAAGATCTTACCACAAATTTCCAAATTTCCTGAAGGCTTTTGCCGCTGACATGTCTTTAATTGCTACTAAAGGTGACATGTTTGTTATAGATCTTCAACACGCAAAAAACAACATTAGTAATGTAAATACACACACACTCAAGTTAAACATAGATCTTTTCAAATAACATTCCACTTCTGACTTTCAGTGGTCGCTTGGTTGGAGCACAGACGGAGTGGTGATGATATTGCTAGATCCCATTCTTGCCCCTTCTGATGTGGTGCTGGCAGGAATGACGTCACATCAGAGCATGCGCAGTCGAACACAGACAGCTGTATTTCCTCTCAGAGTGGATCGTAGCACAGCTAAAATCATTTCAGCGCTCAACACTGTGTTTTCTAGTTGTAGTGGATAAAGCGCTACAAACGGTTTTTCGCCCGTTTTGTTTGCATACCACCATAAATTCGAAGAGAAATGGCGTAATTGTGCTGCAGTTTCCGGATCTCATTCTAAGAGAAATGGCACAACTCTAGTACATTATTTATAGTGTGTTGTAACACATTAGCACATGATCTCTGGACACCCCTGACTGTACCTGTGTTTTTATCATTACTTGCCTCACCCTGCGTTCCTTTCATGATCTCTACAGGCGTTCTTGTAACGTGCCTTCTCCTATTTAAGTGCCTCCTCCTCACATGTTGCACCATTAGTTACGTGTTGTCTCTGGACATAAAAAAATGGCTCTGAGCACTATGGGACTCAACATCTGAGGTCATCAGTCCTCTAGAGTTAGAACTACTTAAACCTAACTAATCTAAGGACATCACACACATCCATGTCCGAGGCAAGATTCGAAGCTGCGACCGTAGCAGGAGCGCGGTTCCGGACTGAAGCGCCTAGAACCGCTCGGCCACAGCAGCCGGCTCTCTGGACATTTGTCAGTTAGTTCATGTCACATTTATCTGTTTTTTAAGTTGTGGGCGAGCTTATACAGAGTGTTACAAAAAGGTACAACCAAACTTACAGGAAACATTCCTCACACACAAAGAAAGAAAACATGTTATGTGGACATGTGTCCGGAAACGCTTACTTTCCATGTTAGAGCTCATTTTATTACTTCTCTTCAAATCATATTAATTATGGAATGGAAACACACAGCAACAGAACGTACCAGCGTGACTTCAAAAACTTTGTTACAGGAAATGTTCAAAATGTCCTCCATGCATCCACCCTCCGTCGCATGGAATCCCTGATGCGCTTATGCAGCCGTGGAGAATGGCGTATTGTATCACAGCCGTCCACAATACGAGCACGAAGAGTCTCTACATTTGGTACCGGGGTTCCGTAGACAAGAGCTTTCAAATGCCCCCATAAATGAAAGTCAAGGGGGTTAAGGTCATGAGAGCGTGGAGGCCATGGAATTGGTCCGCCTCTACCAATCCATCGGTCACAGAATCTGTTGTTGAGAAGCGCACGAACACTTCGACTGAAATGTGCAGGAGATCCGTCGTGCGTGAACCACATGTTGTGTCGTACTTGTAAAGGCACATGTTATAGCAGCACAGGTAGAGTATCACGTATGAAATCATGATAACGTGCTCCATTGAGCGTAGTTGGAAGAACGAAATTAATATGAGCTCTAACATGGAAATTAGGCGTTTCCGGACACATGTCCACATAACATCTTTTCTTTATTTGTGTGTGAGGAATGTTTCCTGAAAGTTTGGCCGTACCTTTTTGTAACACCCTGTATAACATTATTTATTGTATTCTGCTGCTTCTGTGATGTTTGTGGAAGAGTTGTTTTTCAACACTATTTATTGTATTACACCTACTATTGATGATGCCTCTTGTTACATTCTGCTCTATATTACTAAATCCATCGTATTTCGTTTGTCAATACTGTGTAAATAACCTTGGGGGCCAAACTGGTCATGATATATAAAATAAAAATAAAAATGTATCTGATGCTGTCATTTTGTTTCAAAACATTGTTCTGCCAGAATAAGGAAGGCTGCTCACAGCCACCACGAATTAGATTAAGGGATATGGAAAATGTACACAAAAATAATGAAACACAGCAGGAGTAGAAAGACAATCTGGTAAAATATCATCTCAAAGACGATAGGTCAACTTCTTTCCATCGATTTTCCATGATCGACACTTGGCCTGCATTCGACTATGCTCTCCACTTTGAAGTACTTTTTTCTCAACTCCATTTTATTATTTGATGCTACTGTACTATTAGATGCAAGGTATGTTTCCTTTGACCAGTCTTTTTTTGAACTCTCCCTTGACTAGAATATCATGTATTTAGAGTGGTTCACTTGTGCTACGCCTATGTCATTCTCATTGCTGATTGCTGGTAGTGTCTTGTTGTTCTCTACATTTCTACTGTTCCATCACCTTCATCTTGACTTTATGGATCCCTTACCATTATTGTGTATTAGTAGATTGTTCATTCTGTGCTAGTAGATTGTTCATTTCACACTCTTACTTTCTGCCAGAGGGGTTACGTCGTCTGCATTCATAAATATTTATCAAGATGAAACTGTGCACAAGTTAAACTGACTTGTTAGTGTAAGTTATACAATATGTGAGCGCAAAAGATATCTTCAGGTCAGCAATTTTTACCGCATCAGATGGGAGTGACGGACATCAAGCTTCCTGAACTTTCTAGAAAAGTTTCTTGACCTATCGGAAAAATTGTGTTGTGAGATTTTGCTAATAAATTTACGAAAAATAAAAATCCGTACACTAGCTGCGAAAATAAATGCCTTTAAATGTTTTAATGTATCTACACCTATAATCCGCAAGCCACCTTACGGTATTGAAACAGCTCCATTGCGAGTTTGTTATTTGCATTTCTGGATTGTGTACATGCTTTGGATATCTCAAACGCTAAGCAACGATTTGAATTGCTTATTATTCGCGCGCAGTCTTTGGTCAGAGCAGCTGTGTCGCTGGAAAAAGCATTTGTTTTGTAATCGCTGCTTGGCAGCAAGGAGCGTGGGAGTTCTATCGTTTGAAGAGTAGCGAGAAAGACGCCGAGCAGATGACTTGTGGCAATGTAGACGTAAGGTTAAGTACATCTGTGTTTAAGTAAAGTAATTTGTGACCGAATATTGTGAAACAGAGGAGAAAGATTCGATTAGTGTTGTAGGATGAAATGAGATGTAATGAAATTAGAAAAGCATGTGAAGAGGAATGAAGTAATATCTTTTATTTAGATGCATTGCAGTCGCGCGTAGTTTGGAGCCATTACTGAGAGAGACATCCATATCAGTGAAGTTCATATTCTTATTAAAGCGTGAATAATATTCATCATAAGGTATTTTTCATGTTAATTAATTATTTGTCTAACATTTCTGAGAGTAAGAGTTTGATATCGATGTTGCCCTTTGTCAATGTTAATGACTGTTGTAACAAGAATTTCATACAAATAATAATATATCGCATACTTTAAAAATAGGTAATTTAAGAATTACTTGCCCTAAAACATTGTCCACATCCTCAATCCAAGTCATTTTTATTTAAAGGGTATGTGTATGAAATAGTTTACTTGTTGTCTGGAGCATTGCTGTGAGCTTTCAGCAATTGTAGTTAGAAATTTGCAGCTGACGCACAGAGAGCAGCAAGTACCGCGTTTCTAAGCAATTACTTTAAGACGTAAGATATTTTCATTTCAGGATCAGTTTGTTACGAAAATTATCAACGCACAGAGGCCATTTCATGAACAACATTTTTAGGCAGAACATTCAAGCACATGGATCACTTCGTTTAATTAAAGAGATTAATAGCGAAGTTCAGGATTTAACGAAGTTTGTACATTTTTAGGAAGATTATAAAACGGGTCAAATTAATGTTGTATTCTCGCAGGCGGATGTATGTGGTACATCTCGCAGTGCGAAATGCACAGTCATCCATAGCTAAACAACAGCGAGGTTACAACCATCCAATCAAGTCAGTAAGAGTTCAAAATCAAACGAAAATATTTTTTAATGGAAACTTCCAGTATGTCGTGGAGGGCACATCAAGTATCACTATGGTCTTTCCCCTTTCCTATTATATTTGCGAATGGTGCTCCATAGAGCGCTAATGTCTGTGCTTTAGCAGTCGTTGCAATTATGTAAGAAGCTTGTATTAACCCTGCCTGGTAAGAGACTGATGAACAGTCCTCAAGCACTCGTCGAACAACTGTTTTGTAAACCACTTCTCTCATGAATTAAGTGCATTTTGTAAGTTTTCTTCCTTTAAATCTCAGATCGGCTTTTTTACGGCTATTGTTACGTGTCTTTCCACTACATGTCGGTGTGGACGTATAATCCCAGATACTATACGTCTGTCCTGTTTCTACTGACTTATCGAGTTTTTCACCTGTCTAAGGGTAATATGTTGCATTTGTTTATGAGAGACAAAGTATAATCCATACTCCAGGCTTTTATACTATGCAGGTCTGCTTTTCGCTACCGTTTTCTGACGTTGTACAATACACTTCCTTAAACACCGACGGAAAAAATTCGCGATGCCCAGGAGACGTTTTGCGGCATAAACGAAAGTTGATAGGCGTGTTTACACACCTGAAAGATGATGTCTATTCAAATTTTGCGCCAGTCGCGTAAGAGTGGCGCTAGTAAAGTCATTATGTAGTATCGCGGAACAGTAAAGAGTTGGAAACGTGGAATATTGTCAAAGTTTCGTTGCCTATGCCGAGAGCCAGAGGCAGTAGGTTAGCCAAGAGGTCCACATGTCTCGGAATGTGTCGTCACGCAGGGGCAATGGTCTGGCTACACACAACGGGCTAGAGAGAATTGCTTACCACGCGGGTATGTGTTAGACGGAGACTTTCGTAGAGTGTAAGCCAGAGGTATAGCGTCAGCTATACTGCATTTCACAACTTCGCGTATGTCTGTCGTAACAACACGTAACTCTGTCGCAAGAACACCTAAGGGGCGAGTACGACAGATGAATCAGCAGTATAAGTGGAACGAATGCGTTCATTACAAACGAGCATGACGTCAGGACGTCGCTCTTGCTTCCTTTCAATATGCCAGCTTTGATAGCAACAAGGCACTCGCAGTTAGACTTGCAGTTAGATGTGTACTGGGTCACTGCGTAGCGCTCGGCTCGGTGATCGACATGTTAATCTTTATTAAGGAGATGTTGCAGTAAGGGCGGCCCATCCAGCAGCAGACGTGAGGGGACAGTACCAGCTCTGGTCCTCTCTGCTGCCGCTCTCAATCATCAACCCAGGATTAGCAGACATCGCGGCAGACTCGCTCGCCGCCAATGCTGACCCCATCAGTTAGTCGTCGTTGAGATAGTGCGGGGTCTAGGCCCTGTGCATCCGCCGTCACAACCGGGTGAGCCGACGACGCTGGGGGACTGCAGCTCGTTCCGCCCGTCCACCGCGGACGAGCCACCAGGAGGATCAGGGAAGAAAACGGAGTGGGATAGAGTACACTCCGCACTACAAGGACGCCTCTCGTGCCGACAGCGTCGGGACTCCAACCCGGAGCCTCCTACGGCTACGCGCAGCGACCTGCTGTCCACAGCCGAGCCGACCGGCCAGCCGGGCGCCACCAGCCACGCGTGGCCGAAGTATGAAGTAAGGACATTCCTTCGCTACTTCACAGCATGCAGCGCTGCACTAGCAAGACTGTGCGGCCCGGAGCTGATGTCATCGCTACGAGTCAGCGAGGACTCGGGAAGGTCGTTGATATCACCAAGCCACATTGTACTCGCCAGGAATAAAGGTGTTATGAATTAATAATGTTTCTTTGGCGTTTCTGACGCGTCCACAGTCATTTCCTAGCATACTGACAACTGGAGAGGTTACCGCTCGGCCTCCAGTCCACCGCAGGCGACCGGGACCACCGGGGCGCCTACAGTTATGAGGATGCACATCAGGATTGCTTTAAATACACGCAGTAACGGTGGTCAGCATTAGTTAACTTAGAGATTGGACGTGGTGTGTTGATATTAGTCAAGAACGCCTTTAAGGCGACAAAGACGCCTTTATCAACACTTGAGGTCGTGTAATAGATCTACGAGGCTGTTTCTTTTGCGATATTGCAGAAAGTATAGCCAGTGTACACAACTGATGCAGCAGTGGTCACGAGAACGTAGTGGTGTCAAGCGAGAGCTCATTGAAGGGCAGGATGGAGGTTCCGGTGATGGCCGCGCGATGGTTAGAAGAAGGCCAGTGCAGGGCTTGCAACGATCCTCCCTGAATCCTAGACACACTGGACCTACTACACTTGGAGTTATGGTCTGTGAGACTATTTCGTATGAAGGCGGGAGCACTCTCGTGGCTATTCCACACACCCTGCTGCAAATCTGTACGTCAGTCTTGTGTTTCGACATGATGTGCTGCCATTCATGGACAGCATTCGAGGGGTGTTTTCCAACAATATAACGGTCGCCCGCATACCACTGTTGTAACCCAGCATTCTATACAGCGTGTCGACATGTTGTGTTGACCTGCTAGATCACCAGATGTCTCCAGTCGAGCACATGCGGGACATCATTGGACGGCAATTCCAGCATCATATACAAACAGCATAAAACGCCCGTGTATTGACCGACCAATGCGTTATAAACCACCGTCGGATACTCTCGAAATTAATTTACATCTGATGATTTCACTCTTTTAAGACTGAAGTGTTGAATTCTCTTCACCACCAAAGCTTCCACAGGTGTTGGATGACTTGTGCCTCTTAGCTGACAGCTCGACACAATCCTCGACTGGTACTGGCCCGCGAACTTCGACACTGTTACGTGGAATGATATCAGTGTGGTACTTCGTCTGATGAACCAGTTTTAGTTTTATATAGCTAAGAGTGTGGTCCATAAACTTGTGCATCCTGCATGTCAACAATGTTATGTCCAGGTATGGATCGCTTAGTAATGGTTTGGATCCCACTGTCCGGCTGCAGGGACCAGTGACAGAAATTCATTGTGTGAACATTCTTGCAGAAAATTTGCATCTTTTTCCGATACTGCATTATAGTAATGGATATGTAAGGTTTCAACAACACAATGTGAATTTTCCTCGCTCTTTGGTTGAAAGTATGTGGCTTGATGCGCAGTGAGCGTTCCAGATCGCTAGATCTTAACCCAGTCGAGCATTTATTGGATGTACGCTCATTGAATACAACACCAACTACACGAGAACTATAGTGAGTAGCATTTTACGATGTGTGAATCACTACCTCACCAAAAAGATTCCAAGTGACACTATAGACGGAGCAAGGGCAGCACTGATCTTTATGCTCGCACTGTCAGGTCCTGTTACTTTCCTGTTTCAACTTTAAGCCTTCACAGCGTGACATTTGAACAGTGATCGACTATAGCATGGCCGGCCGCTGTGGCCGAGCGGTTCTAGGCGCTTCAGTCTGAAACCGCGCAACCGCTACGGTAGCAGGTTCGAATCCTGCCTCGGGCATGGGTGTGTGTGATGTCCTTAGGTTAATTAGGTTTAAGTAGTTTTAAGTCCTAGAGGACTGATGATCTCAGATGTTAAGTTCCATAGTGCTCAGAGCCATTTGAACCATTTGACTATAGCATGTTTACGGCTTTCTCTCTTTCGGTATTTATTATGAACTGATCTTCACTTACGACGACATTACTGTGCCTCTGAGTTTCTGCCCAGGCGCTCATTGCAAGTAGTCTCGTTACACGCAGCTATTTCTGACCATTCGGAGGTGCAGTGTGTTGAAATGATCATTGCATTGTTGCATGGCGGGTGATAGTAAACTATTGCTACATGTGCCGAGTAGGATAGTAAAGAGTGACTCGCCTTTAATACTACATCCAGTGGTTTCGCATGACGTATGCCTAGTCAGTGTTCAGCGTCGCTACTATGCAGAAATAATTATTTAACTAATACAGAAAACTTACTGGCGCAATGAAAATTACAGGCTGGAAGAGTGCCTGGTGGTGATGTGAAACTAACCCCTGATTTGAGTAAAACGTGTGCCTCAGTGTTGTGAAGACAGGGACCACCCTCCAGGAATTATCACTCTCCCTGTTATGCACAAGTATGTGTGATTGTAAAAGAGTCTGTTTGGTCCCGTCTTTAGAGACAATTCATGAGCTAGCCCCTACACATAATTTACAGTATACTGAAAATGTCCCTCAAAAATGTACTTAAGTGCTGGATATTGAAATGTGGTTCTGTAATTACTGATCAAATGGTTCAAATGGCTCTAAGCACTACGGTACTTAACATCTGAGGCCATCAGTCCCCTAGACTTAGAACTACTTAAACCTAACTAACCTAAGGACATCACACACATCCATATCCGAGGCAGGATTCGAACCTGCGACCGCAGCAGCAGCGCGGTTGCGGACTGAAGCGTCTAGAACCGCTAGGCCACAGCGGCCGGCTGTAATTACTGAAATGATAGCAGGATGCAGCATCACAGTGAGATGTATTGACTTAAAGACCAAATAAATCCAGTCTTCAAATGTTATGACAATACGTGGCTATTAAAATAAATGACAAGTACAGCAAGTTTCCAGGAATAATTAGTTATCAAAGCTGAAGGGGAGGCCTATCAAATGATTATAGTTCCCTTTCATCTACTAGGAGTGGGATGATTATCCTAACAGACTGATAATTCGCTAATTTGTGGTACAGTGATCGAGTAACAGAACTCGTCTATAGAATCCCCCCTGTAAATTAGATCCGCTGTGTGCACAGTGCGGGCAGGCACAGTGGTAGGGGTGTCAAAATAACTGACTCAAGCCTCTACTTTGCCGTAGGTTAGTGGGCAAGTCTGGATAATACACCGGATTTACCTTTCTGCCCGATACTCGCAGATATGTTTAGTCTCCACTTATACACTGAGTCTGCACGTCTGCCTTGGCTGATTCTAATTCGATTTAGAATTACCAAGTATTTCCTATGAAGATCAAAGCCAGAATTTTTGGAGGTCCACACTTACTTCCCCGACTATCTTCTGGTATTGCCTGCGTGACTCCAATATGTATGCAAGATACATGCTGATTTTACTGGTGTACAGGGTGTCCGAGAAATATTGCAACAAACTTCAAGGGATTGTAGAGGGCGTCTTGAGGAACAAATCGAGGTTTGCAACCCGTCTCGGGAAGCGTCATCCAGCGACGCTACAGAGAATCGGAGTTAAAAGCGCCGGAGCCTGTCTCTACATCACCACTTCGGCAGAAACTTGACTTCGTATGCTGATGGCCAGTAGGCGTAACCCTTCGCAATGTTGTTTGCTAGTCAGTGATCTCGACTGACTGCCACGATGGCCAGAGTAGAATATGGAGCTAATTATGTCCTTTTCTGCTATGGATGCGATGCTCTTTTGCCTCGTCTTTCATACACAATTTATTTTTCTCCTGGAACCCTCTAAAAACCCCAATGTTTTGTGGTATGCACGAGAAAAATAAACTGTGGATGGAAACCGGTATCCAAATTCATAGGAGACAAAGCCTGTCTACGCAGCGGCTAACACCATCTTCTCCCCTGCTGATCGTGGGAGTCAATCGCGAACACTGAAAAACAACATTGGGTGACGTTCCGATTACGGTTCGACAGCGGACAAAGTCACATTTGTTGCCGAACTGGTGGTCAAGTAGCCGGCTCCGGCGTTCTGTAGAGTCGTTGAATGACGATTCCGGGCACGGGTTCCCATCTCCATTTGTTCTTCAAGACATACTAGAACCCCTTGAAGTTTGTCGCTACATTTCTGAGACACCCGATATAGACACCTATTAGTGATATGTGTAAAGTTATAATGATTCATTTGAAGTAGCTGTGTTTCTCCTAATACACACATATAATCTAGAATTAATCAGCATAACTGTCAGTTTGAATAAATTATCACTAGTTTTACTGCGTTGTTAGTGTAGTTCACAGGAGTAGCCAGCAGTGATTGCTCCCACCTGTCAGCAGTGTATTACTTGACTCGTCCCAAATGCCTGAAAGCTCTACTTTATGGCGGGATTCGCGTAACTCTATATGTGAGTGGATGAATGAATGTTTGAATGGCCGAGCCAAGCGAAAATCTGGGAAAAGCCAACTGGAGACCCCAAGCTAATTTCGTTCCTCTATTTGCCATCATCCACCATTTACAGCATTCATCGACGCATTCTCGACTTAACGCTTTCATTTATGAGAGAAGAAGCAAATGCTCGAGAATTAATATTTAAAACCCGAAGAGGTGCTGTGTGAGCAGTACGTTTACAGGATGTATGTGCAAACTTCTAGCTGCCAGCCACATCGGCGTTGGTCGGACTATCGTGAAACTCATGTGGGGAGAGATTTATCAATAAGACTTGGCCATGAAAGGCGAAGTTCAAAGAATACAGCTTGGAACGTACTTGTCTAGCAAAAAATGCATCCTTGTCGTAAACAACATGTGCGGGAAAATGCTAAAAAAGTTTTTTTAGTGTCATAGCACTCGGGCCTTAAGTCGAAGATCGTAGACATGTCAACACTCGACCCTCCTCGCACGCGGCTCTCGCCCGGGTTCAGGCTATCGCACGACATTTCCAAGTAACGCTATTATCTACCTGAGCACAGCGGCCTGACAGACACACTCAAGAGATGTATGGAGTGGTACGTCACACGTACGTCCCGTATCTTGGCACCGACTCCGCTACGTCTCATTGCCTTCCTTTGGTCTTGTTGTCTGGATTTTCTTCATTTGATTGACGACGACTTGTACAACACATCATTCTCGCAGTCCGCTGGGAGCCACACCGCTGCGAAGTTTCCCGCCGCTACCTATCGCCACCATGCCACTGCCGTTTCCTTCCCATCACATCGTTGTGATGCTATCTTTCGACATAGTATAATTCTCGACCTACACTTTAGTCTGACACTAACTTGTGTATAGTACAAAGAAAAAGTGAATAAATACCCTGAGCTAGGACAAAATAATGATCTTGATCGTGTTCAGCTTCCAAAACGCATTAATGTTAAGTGTACGAAAATACTTGAAGGTGTTATTTAAGGTGCATTTACTAAGGCACAACCTGTTTCATTCTATACGAAAATCCTCAGGAGATGAAGTTGCATTTTAAATCGTGACAGTGACACATTTCCGCCAGTTTGTCACCCAAGGACGCTCGTATAGAATGAAACCGGTTGAAGATAATCAAATGCACCTGAAATAACAGTTATGCTGCTTTTATTAACATTCAATAATAAAATTTCACATCAAACACATAAATTTTTACAATAAATATCAAATAAATAATTTATAAGATTACAAAATAAGTAAAATAAAAACTATAACAAAAAAAAAGATTTTCCATCCCTGGTGACCAAATGAATTATTATCGATCGCACTGCCGAAATTTCCTGCGGTTTGTATTGTAATCTCCCCCTCCTTCCCAATTCCAGTTATTGCCTACTATAAGCAAAGTCCGTTATGAAAAATTTTAGAGGAGCGAAGATTACAATAAACTTTCTAGTTTACTAAACTTTTCGTGTAGAGTTGGCTCCTGTTCTTCTTGTCTAGGGATTATTGAAGGTGAAATTCTCACGTTTTAGGTCCTCGTGGTTGAATTTATCTAAATAAGTTGAAAGATTGTTGTTGCAGAATTTTTGTTGTTGCGTTAATATATTTTGTCACATTTTAGTATATCATACAGTCTTTTGAATTTTCGTATTTACAATGCCGAAATTACATTGTTCGCCCAAAATACAAAAATACGTCCGATTACATCAGAGGCATGCTTACTACAACCTCACTTTGTGGTAATAACCATATTCCAAAGCTTTTACAATTTTTCTTGACAAATGAATTTCATCAATTTCGATTATTATTTCATAAATGAATCCATAAATAAACACAATACACAGTACTAGATTGCGTATTTAATAATAGAATTTTTAAGTGTTCCAAATGATTCGTAATTTCAAATGTTTCTAAAAACTATTTTAACTGTAGATTCAGAACTAGTATTTATCGATTATAACATCCAAAATTAAGTAATTTCTTTTCATAAATTTTAGCTTGAAATATAACATACCGTGTATAAAATTATATCAAAGTTTTCAGAAAATCAGCTTAGATAATACTGACCTGTCCAAAATTTGAAAAATAATTCCGGTATCGACAACAACTGTCGAGGAAAAGTAATGCTAGAGGAGGATGTCCCGTTACTCACTTACGAGGTCAAGATCATTGTAACATATTTGTGGCTACGCCGTCGGCTCTTCATCTTGTCCACTGTGGACACCAAAAGAGGTTGATCTGTCCTTCGTGACCAAATGGAATATTGGCCGCAGGGCTGAAGTTTCCTCCAGCTTGCATTGTTCACGGACGAGGTCACTTTCGACCATTCTAACACATCCTTCGGTTCGCCGTCGCCTCATCCTCTTGTCTACCGCGGACAGCAGAGCCAGTACCCAGTGGATGAGGTTTTTGTCCGGACGGGGGAAGATTTGTTGGTCTTTATGTAATCCATCTGACAAGAATTCAAAAGCGTGTAGTTCTGCCACGTCATTTATCGCTTTCCTACGTGTGTGTTTCAGTTTACTAAGCGTGCATCTGCTCATTAGTCAGGGGCCGCATATTATATCGCGGAATCATTCGTTGAAGGCTTTTAACAAATGTGGCCGAGGTTTAAATGGAGCCAATAAATTATATGCGTTTTTGAAGACTGTTTTTGTTGGACGTTTTTCTCTGTTGATTTTGAATTATCATTTTTATACTTGTGGAAATTATTGGTGTAAGGTCTTAGAAATGAGCTAGAGATGGGGCGTTTTCCAGTCCAGTAGGTTGGTCTCGGAATCTCTAAGCAGTCAGGTACCAAAAAAATGTGAATGTCGTGTGACTTGGGCCTCCCGTCGGGTAGACGGTTCGCCAGGTGCAAGTCCTTCGATTTGACGCCACTTCGGCGACTTGTGCGTCGATGGGATGAAATGATGATGATTAGGACAACACAATACCCAGTCCCTGAGCGGAGAAAATCTCCGAACCAGATGAATCGAACCCGGGCCCTTAGGAGTGATATTCTGTAGCGCTGACCACTCAGCTACCGGGGGCGGACAGTCAGGTACTATAAGATATTAACGATTGATTTTCGAGTAGTGACAAGTTTAACTCTATCTCACAGGATAAACCAAGGCTGGCAACCCTTATTTAGACTGTTTGTAATAGTGGAGCAGTACGGAGAGTTGATACAGGTCCGCTAACAGCGCGACGTCGCGAGTGAGACAATGCGGGACGCCGTGACTTCGTCAAGAACTGGACTAAGCGACGTCTCAGCGTGACAGTGTTCTCATCTGACTGTCTGGAGTGATGGAATTCCATACGCCACGCTCGTCTCCCATCATCAGCAACGGCCTGATACTGTACAAGACGAAGTGGTCGGATCTTATTCACTGCCACGTGGTTTGAATGTTGCATGTTCCACGACTTTCATTCGAGATGTGCTGTCACAGTTATCGGCGTAGTTTCAATACGACGGCGCACGTACAAATTTTGGTATTAATGTTTACGACGTAGACATTCCCTGAATTGTTCAGATGGGGCAGGAACGTGATTCATCTGGGCATGTAACAAATCTCCAGTCATCCCATGATCAACTGTTTCCTCCTCGCTCGCTTTAATCGGGTAGCTTTGTGGGCAGGAACAAATAAGGGTTGTCTTTGTTCCCGATCTCCATTCGGTCGGCTATATACATCTGGAAAAATGAGCGATGACGTCTTACAGTCATTCAAAAGCTAGAAGACTTCACTGGCTTTGCACCATGAAATTGTGTAAGTAGGCTGTTTAGGTTCTTATATTGGTAACGCCGCCGCCGCTCTCTGTATGAAAATCACTGGCTGTGCTGTGTGCAGTCTGTGGCTAGTTTGCATTGTTGGATGCCATTGTAGTGTTGGGCAGCGGCAGCTGGATGTGAACAGCGCGTAGCGTTGCGCAGTTGGAGGTGAGCCGCCAGCAGTGATGGATGTGGGGAGAGAAATGGCGGAGTTTTGAAATTTGGAATACTGGATGGCATGAACTGCTATATATATTATGATTATTAAGGTAAATACGTTGTCTGTTCTCTATTAAAATCTTTCATTTGCTAACTATGCCTATCTGTAGTTAGTGCCTTCCGTAGTTTGAATCTTTTATTTAGCTGGCGCTCGCTGTATTGCAGTAGTTCGAGTAACCAAGATTTTTGTGAGGTAAGCGATTTGTGAAACGCATAGGTTAATGTTAGTCAGGGCCATTCTTTTGTAGGGATTTCTGAAAGTCAGATTGCGTTGCGCTAAAAATATTGTGTGTCAGTTTAAGCACAGTCATGTATAATTGTTCTATGGGGACGTTTCAATTGTAACGTATGATCAAACTCCAAGCTATAAGCGGGAACAGCGTGACTTTTTGTAGAGCGAATCTGTGTGTGCTATACTTCAGACACTACATCACTGTCTGAACAAAAGCATCTGGATACCAATTAGTGGATATTGATATGATGATATGAGATATGTACAACTTTTAAAAATGGCTCTGAGCACTATCCGACTTAACATCTGTGGTCATCAGTCCCCTAGAACTTAGAATTACTTAAACCTAACTAACCTAAGGACATCACACACATCCATGCCCGAGGCAGGATTCGAACCTGTGACCGTAGCGGTCACGCGGTTCCAGACTGAAGCGCCTAGAACCGCACGGCCACACAGGCCGGCTATATACAGGGTTATTACAAATGATTGAAGCGATTTCACAGCTCTACAATAACTTTATTATTTGAGATATTTTCACAATGCTTTGCACACACATACAAAAACTCAAAAAGTCTTTTTAGGCATTCACAAATGTTCGATATGTGCCCCTTTAGTGCTTTGGCAGACGTCAAGCCGATAATCAAGTTCCTCTCACACTCGGCGCAGCATGTCCCCATCAATGAGTTCGAAAGCATTGTTGATGCGAACTCGCAGTTCTGGCACGTTTCTTGGTAGAGGAGGTTTAAACACTGAATCTTTCACATCACTATGCGTGAAACTTGCCCGCACGCGTTCAACCGTTTCTTCGCTCACTGCAGGCCGACCCGTTGATTTCCCCTTACAGAGGCATCCAGAAGCTTTAAACTGCGCATACCATCGTCGAATGGAGTTAGCAGTTGGTGGATCTTTGTTGAACTTCGTCCTGAAGTGTCGTTGCACTGTTATGATTGACTGATGTGAGTGCATTTCAAGCACGACATAGGCTTTCTCGGCTCCTGTCGCCATTTTGCCTCACTGCGCTCTCGAGCGCTCTCGAGCGCTCTGGCGGCAGAAACCTGAAGTGCGGCTTCAGTCGAACAAAGCTTTATGAGTTTTTCTACGTAACTGTAGTGTGTCGTGACCATATGTCAATGAATGGAGCTACAGTGAATTTATGAAATCGTTTCAATCATTTGTAATAGCCCTGTATATATAACTTTACTGGGGACACGATCCATAAGGTTTCTGAATGTCTGTGCAGTAACTGGAGTCCATTCTTCCTCGAAAGCCGAAAGGAGAGTAGATAATGATGTTGAACACTTCGGTCTGGAGCGAAATCGAGGTTCCATCCGATTCAGTTGGGGACTCTGGGCAGGCCAATGTACACTACTGGCCATTAAAATTGCTGCACCACGAAGATGACATGCTACAGACGCGAAATTTAATCGAAAGGAGGAAGATGCTGTGATATGCAAATGATTAGCTTTGCAGGGCATTCACACAAGGTTGGCGCCGGTAGTGACACCTACAACGTGCTGACACGAGGAAAGTTTCCAACCGATTTCTCATGCACAAACAGCAGTTTACCGGCGTTGCCTGGTGAAACGTTGTTGTGATGCCTCGTGTAAGGAGGGGAAATGCGTACCATCACGTTGCCTACTTTGATAAAGGTCGGATTGTAGCCTATCGCGATTGCGGTTTATCGTGTCGTGACATTGCTGCTCGCGTTGGTCGAGATCCAATGACTGTTAGCAGAATATGGAATCGGTGGGTTCAGGAGGGTAATACGGAACGCCGTGCTGGTTCCCAACGGCCTCGTATCACTGGCAGTCGAGATTACAGGCATCTTATCCGCATGGCTGTAACGGACCGTGCAGCCACGTCTCGATCCCTGAGTCAACAGATGGAGACGTTTGCAAGACAACAACCATCTGCACGAACAGATGGACGACGTTTGCAGCAGCATGGACTATCAGCTCGGAAACCATGGCTGCGGTTACCCTTGACGCTGCATCACAGACAGGAGCGCCTGCGATGGTGTACTCAACGACGAATCTGGGTGCACGAATGGGAAAACGTCATTTTTTCGGATGAATCCAGGTTCTGTTTACAGCATCATGATGGTCGCATCCGTGTTTGGCGACATCGCGGTGAACGTACATTGGAAGCGTGTATCGGTCATCGCCATACTGGGGTATCACCCGACGTTATGGTATGGGGTGCAATTGGTTACACGTCTCGGTCACCTCTTGTTCGCATTGACGGCACTTTGAATGTGGACGTTACAATTCAGATGTGTTACGACCCGTGGTTCTATCCTTCATTCGATCCCAGCGAAACCCTACATTTGAGCAGGAAAATGCACGATCGCATGTTGCAGGTCCTGTACGGGCCTTTCTGGATACAGAAAATGTTCGACTGCTGTACTGCCAGCACATTCTCCAGATCTCTCACCAATTGAAAACGTATGGTCAATGGTGGCCGAGCAACTGGCTCTTCGCAATACGCCAGTCACTACTCTTTATGAACTGTGGTATCGTGTTCAAGCTGCATAGGCAGCTGTACGTGTACACACTATCCAATCTCTGTTTGACACAATGCCCAGGCGTATCAAAGCCGTTATTACGGCCAGAGGTGGTTGTTCTGGGTACTGATTTCTCAGCATCTATGCACTCAAATTGCGTGAAAATGTAATCACGTGTCAGTTCGAGTATAATGTATTTGTCCTATGAATACTCATTTGTCATCTGTATTTCTTCTTGGTGTAGCAATTTTAATGGCCAGTAGTGTATTTCAGAAATATCATTGTCAGCAAAGGATTGCCTCACTGATGCTCATTTATGAGAGGTAGCATTGTCATGTTGATACAATCATCGTCTCCGAATTGTTTCTTTACTGTGTTGTAAAATTTGTTCATATCCTTCAACATTTAGCTTTTCCTCAAGCGTAATAAAGGGACCACACCGTAACAGCGCCATAGCGTGACATCACCTTCTCCGTACTTCACTGTCGCAACTAGGCGTGGTGGCGGGTAATGTTCTCTCTCCATGCTTTCGCCTAATACAAACTCTTCCGTGGAATTCCCACAATGCACCACGTGGTTCACTACTGCGAAGCAATCGTTTCCAGTAATCCACTGTCCAATGACGTTGCTCTTTACACCACTTAAGCGTCACATAGCATAGAGTAAAGAAACGTGTGTCTTATGAACAGATGCTCGACCACTGTACTCCGTTTTCTACGCACAGTCATTGGGCCAGCTGGATTTCTCGTAGCACTTCGCAAAAAGCGAGCGATTGCTTCCGTTGATTTCATGTGATCTTTTACAGTCACCTTCTGCAGTGCTCGACTTCCCCGTCCGTCAGTAATGAAGTCTGCCTGGTCTTTGTTTATATGTAGTTGATCTTTCGCTTTTCCGCTTCAGTCACATCACCAACAGTCGACTGGGCAAGTTCATAAGGGCTAAAATGTCCTTGTTGCACTTCTTACTCAAGAGACATTAGTGGCAAGTCCATATTCAAAGTCGCTGAGCACTCCTGAACGACCCTTCCTACTGTTATTGCTTCTCAACTGACAACACAGTATTCATCGCTTCCTCTTGGGTCGCCCCTCGATACATCTAGAGGTAAATTTCTCATTACGTAGGGGTGTACGGATATTTTTGATCATATATACCAATACGAGGGTCATCCCAAAAGTAAGGTCTATTTTTTTATAAGTACATAGACCTGTTTATTTCTACAACGGTTTACATCAGTTTACAGCTTGAACATTTAGCTATTTTTCGACATAATCACCATTTCTGTCGATGCATTTTTGTAGACACTGTGGCAGTTTTTGTATGCCCATGTCATACCAGCTCGCCGCCATGCTGTTCAGGAAGTTATGAACCTCTTTTTCACCTCGTCGTCGGAGCTGAATCGCTCTCCGGCCAAATGTTCTTTTAACCTAGGGAACAGGTGATAGTCACTGGGCACCAAGTCAGGACTATAGGGTGGGTCGGTGATTATGTTCCACTGAAACTGTTGCAGGAGAGCAACGGTTTGCCTAGCGATGTGTGGGCGAGCGTTGTCATGGAGAATGCGTACGCCCTTGCTCAACATTCCTCTTCTCCGGCTCTGAATTGCCCGTTTGAGTTTTTTCAGAGTCTCACAGTACCTGTCAGCGTTAACTGTGGTCCCAGCGATTCAGCTCCAACGACGAGGTGAAAGAAGAGGTTCATAACTTTCTGAACAGCATGGCGGCGAGCTGGTATGACATGGGCATACAAAAACTGGCACAGCGTCTAAAAAAATGCATCGATAGAAATGGTGATTATGTCGAAAAATAGCTAAATGTTCAAGCTGTAAACTGATGTAACCCACTGTTGAAATAAACAGGTCTATGTACTTACAAAAAAATAGGAGACCTTACTTTTGGGATTACCTTCGTGTCTGTATCAAGTATATATCAATCGAGAAACATCGTTAAAAAATAATACGAACAAAAGGTTCTATATAGACATAAACACATGTTTCCTTTAGTTACAAACACTCGTGGAATGAAAAGAAGAAGTTACAACTAGTTTTTTCATATGAAGCAAAACACAACAGAGGACGCTGGGTTTGCATATCACAGATGTTTCCACATTCTTTAAGCCATTTTTGGCATAGAAATTTGTTACTAGAATGTTAAACTCCATGTTTTCTTCGTCAAAACGCCATATGTTGTTAACCTTTCTACATTAGTGAGGATTTGATGTATTGTAACAGTTCCTGTTACTTAATGTAACACTTCTGTCACTAAATGTAACTGGGTTTTCTCTTTTGATGCTGTCAATTGTCAGGATGAGCATTCTAAAGCATTCTGTCAGGGTGAAAATATTAAATAAATTAACTTTTCTCTCTTAACAACATGTGGGCATGGTGGGTTCTTCCTTGGCTCGGGTATGAGGTAGAATGAAACAGCATTTTTACATAAGATAACTTTTATTGAAAGTTTCGTACAACTGTATCTTACTGGACGTTCTGGTTCGGAGAGCGGCAGCCGTGTCGTTTGCGTAGCCTTCTGCTGCGGCAGCGGCGGCGGCGGCGGCGGCGTCTGATTACGCGTAGCGGTGTGTATCTCGTGTCGCCGTCTCGCCCAGCTGACTGGAGAAGCGCAGCGCGAGGTGGCCCGTTTAATTATTGCGAGTGAAGTCGTGCACCGGATGGTGATACCTTGAATGTGGCGTCCCAGTGTTTCTCTTCTCTAAGCGGCCGCGTGTGTTGTGCGTCGGCCAGCGGAGCGGCGCGGCGGGGGAAGGCCAGTGTCCCGGAGTCGAACCATGGACTCCCGCTTGCCAGTCCTTCGACTGTCAGATCTTCATCCCAGCTCACAGGTGACTGCTGATGTGAGGCCGTCTCCTTCCCGTCCTCACGAGTCACCCGGGTACGAAAAGATCAGACTTTAAATACCTTTTCACTTCTGTCTTCTGGCGCCGAGGCTGCTGCTTGCTATTCCATTACAGCGGCGGACTTGGTGCGTCTGGTGCGTCTGTGCATCTCTTCTTGCATGACGGTCTTCAGCACCGAAACTGACTGAAAACTACTGCTACGCTTCTTCACTTCTTCGTCTTCTTCGTCGCTCGTCTCCGTCTTCGTCTCCGTCTCTCGTCTGCGTCTTCATCTGTCGGGCCCACCGCGTCTCGCGTATTTATTCACTTCAGTTCACTGGAGGTGAACGACTTCACGGCCATTGCCTCTTCTGTCACGTTGAAAAGCTTCTCGAAGAATCTTCTTAACGTCGGTCATTGGCTCTTGGGATGTAGGCGAGGGCCTTTGCTCACATGCGACAACTGAGAAACACGTGAGCCGGTCGGGCGATGCCCTGACGGCTGAATCGACAGCGCCCGCTTATGTGGAACTTGCTGACTTCACGGTCATTGTCTCTTCTGTTCTGCTGTTCTGCCCGCTGAATGCCAGTATGTAACTCTCTAAACTAAACCAAGTTTTTCATTTATATTCTAATTTCTACTTCACTTTGATTTCACTAATTTATTTACTTAAGTACCACACAACAGTATCAAGCTATGCTCTGTGAAGCGATAACCTGTCTAGGTGTTACAAGTCGAATCGAAACCAACAAATGCGGCTCATTCCCGAAACATTTTCCAGAAAATAATCGGTTGGTTTATTGGTTACACTGAACATGTCGGGGCCATTACTTTATGCGCTCAAAGAACAATGAATACTGATTGCCTTAAAATATTTATTTGCCACAAATCATCAATGAAATCAGGAAAAAAAACTAAGAAGAAAAAACGGTCGGATATTTTGTGAAATGTTTTCTCTAAAAACACGAAATGAAGTAGGCAGACAAACATTGGCGCGACTGTTTGCGATGCTGGAAATCACGTACAGCGTATGAGACTGCACGGCTTACATAATCCACCAGACAAATATCCCCTAGTACTCTTTGCAATTTTCAGATTCTAAGTTAAACACGAATCTGAATTCTCAATCGGTACCTCATTTACTGTATATGATTTCGAGTATCATTCAAAGACTTATAAAGTATTTCTTTTAGCTATTTTATTTCTGACTCAGAAAAATCATTTCACAAAACCTTTGACCTTTTTCGTAATTTTTTTGTTTGGAACTTCTTTACTGTTCGTTAACTTTTCATGCACAAAATAGTTAGGCCTTGGAGAAATGAACATTTTAAAACTTCATTCATATAGCTAGCAGCAGCTGATTGTGAAATACTTTAATTTTCCTTCAAATCAGTAATTAATGTTTCATTAATTACCCTGATTACTGTCAAGCAACTGAACCTTTTACTGGCAAATCTAGACCTTACGCTAGCCAATTTGATACCCCATTTGTCCGTTTCCCTCTCTCCGTTTCGTTATGAAAATTCGGACAAAAATCCATAGTGTAATTTGTAGAGATTCTCTTTTTCGTTCCACTCAAACACTGGCTAACAACGGAAAATGTCGTATCGTTCTTCGTTATGATCTTCATTGTACTTGGGTCCGCAGCTGCGATAAATTATTTAAACGATTACATACTGCGGTAGCGTTCTCGCTTCCCACGCCCGGGTTCCCGGGTTCGATTCCCGGCGGGGTCAGGGATTTTCTCTGCCTCGTGATGGCTGGGTGTTGTGTGCTGTCCTTAGGTTAGTTAGGTTTAAGTAGTTCTAAGTTCTAGGGGACTGATGACCATAGATGTTAAGTCCCATAGTGCTCAGAGCCATTTGAACCATTTGATTACATACTGCCTGCAGCTATCACAGCACGTCCAACAATTAATTATCTGGCCAAGAAAAACGTTTAAGTAATGCCTCACTGTCCGTATTCAGCTGAATTAACAAGAAGCGACTTCTTTTTGTTCTCTTATGTCAAGCAAAAATTTCGTGCACAATGAGTTTCGTTATCTGGGGAAGCTGCTGAGTCATTTGAAGGGCATGTTTTTGAGGGATCAACATCGGAATGAAAAAAATATTTCCAGAATTGATTCGAAAGCATGTGAAAGTGCCTAAATTTTACGAGCGATTGTTCTGAGGAAACAACAAAATTATTTGTCTTTCCTTGTTTCCGTAAAGGCTCTTTTCTATCGTCAGAGAGCGATGAGACTCAACTGTCTACTTACAAGGAAACTTCCCCATCGCACACCCCTCAGATTTAGTTATAAGTTGGCACAGTGGATAGGCCTTGAAAAACTAAACACAGATCAATCGAGAAAACAGGAAGAAGTTGTGTGGAACTATGAAAAAAAAATAAACGTTAAAAACATATGTTTTGACGGAGCACAGGGAAAACTGTGCGACTGTGGAACTGTTGTATTCATTTGTTGCAGTTTATGTGACAAACTCTAATGTTTTCATCACTTTTTTGGGAGTGTTTATCACATCCACAAGAAAACCTAAATCGGGCAAGGTAGAATAATCTTTTTACCCATTCGCCAAGTGTACAAGTTAGGTGGGTCGACAACATATTCCTGTCATGTGACGCACATGCCGTCACCAGTGTCGTATAGAATGTATCAGACGTGTTTTCCTGTGGAGGAATCGGTTGACCTATGACCTTGCGATCAAATGTTTTCGGTTCCCATTGGAGAGGCACGTCCTTTCGTCTACTAATTGCACGGTTTTGCGATGCGGTCGCAAAACACAGACACTAAACTTATTACAGTGAACAGAGACGTCAATTAACGAACGGACAGATCATAACTTTGCGAAAATAAAGATAGTAAACTTATCACTCGAGGGAAGACTTGAACCAAGGACCTCTCGTTCCGCAGCTGCTCACGCTAACCACGGGACCACAGCGCTCCTGAGATCACACACTCCGTGATGTTGCCTATCTTGCGCATGGACTACTCAGTTTGTATATTTTGCTTATTTTTTCATAGTTCCACACAACTTCTTCCTGTTTTCTCGATTGATCTGTGTTCAGCTTTTCAAGGTCTATCCACTGTACCAACTTATAACTAAATCTGAGGGGGGGGGGGGGTGCGATGGGGAGGTTCCCTTGTTAGCTACCGAAAAAGATCAAGCTAACACACAGTCTCACTCTCTGAGCGCATGGAATTAGTGTCATAAGCTGCGGCACTCACGAGTAATGGGCTAATGGATGATTTGTAGCGCCAAACTAGAATCCATGGTGGACTCTGCTGACGAGAGCCTGTGTTAGAAATTTTCTTGACTGTGTGTTGGAGCAAAGGAGCAATGACTAGCCTTGTGTATTTTATAAGCAAGGAGACACGATTTGTTTATGTGACGGGGCATTTCACTGAGCCGGTACCCTTCTTCCACCATAGCCCAAGATGCGCAGTTGTTAGGGTTGCCACAATGTGTCGTCATCGCCGGTGAAGTGCCCCGCGTGTGGCAGCGGAGGTCCGCGGTGTCGTTGGCGGGGCTCGTGTCGAGCGTTCCTCCATTAGCCGCGCTGTCTCATTAATTATGCAGCGGCTTTCACCCCTGTGGCATGCAGCAGCACGCCGCTGCACCGGAATAGAAAGGCTTCACCACTAGGACAGTCCGCAAGTCCCTGCTTCTCTGCAACCTGTTACACTAGGAGCAGCTCCCGGAGAGTGGGCCAACTCTACTTTCAGGTGAACTAGTATCTAGAGGAAAGATACCGATGAGCAATCTTTGACTCATCGCCAGAAAGCACTAGAAAAAATTATAGTTATGCGCACATGTAGCTTAAACGGTTTCAGTGTAATATCTCTTTATATTCTACTAATTATCCCTGCACAATTCTATGAGTGAATTACGTTTCCTGCTTGACCATCTATATACTCGCAGAATCGATGCGCAAAGTAGTACAGTACTATTACTATTGCATGAGCGCATAATTATTCTTTGGAATATTCTTTCTGGTGTGTGTTGAGAGGACTTCTAGGATCTTCTCCGTGCCGAATAGCCGCATTTAATAATTGTAATTTTGCTATCGAGATTACTGGAAGAAAGAGACTGGAAATATATTGTATGCCAATCAAGAGAATATATACTGAGCATTTACATCAAAGGTCTGTAAGGAATTTAATTATATATGTATTCTCTAACTGGAAATTTGCACGGAGGTGACGTTTCGTTGGTAATCAGAAAGGAACTTCCGATGAACTGGAAACGAACCTACCATTATCAGATCCAAGAGCTCAATTATTGCATCGGATGATTAAACTCTATCAAAGCAAACTTTCCGCTTGATCTGAGGTTTCCCGACTGACTACGCCACGCAAGAAAACCAAGACATTTTATTTACACAGGACTGCAGATCACTTCCAATCATCGAGACTGCGGACAAGGATAGTCATCGTCCGATTCTGATTAAACAAATAAAGCTTAATTATGACTTTCTTGAGCGACTGTGATGATTGTGATATGGCTGCTTATGAATGAGATCATTAAAAAATACTAATAACTAACTTTCTTCCTCACCAGCAACCAGTATAAACACAATAATTAATTAAAATTATATCAGAATGATGCTCCTAGATAGCTCAGGAAAGTTCCACGGGACTGGAAGAAAGCCCAGGTCATAGCAATCTATAAAAAGGGTAGAAAATCGGATGCACATAATTACCGGGCAATTTCTCTGACATCGATTTGTTGTAGAATCATTGAACATATCTTGTGTTCAGACATAATCATTTTTCTAGACTCTGAGAAACTTATCTGTAGAAACCAGCACGGTTTTAGGAACCAGCGGTCATGCAAGACACAGCTGGCCCTCTTTGTGCATGATATACAACAGCCTCTAGATACCGGCTTCCACGTTGATGCCATATTTCTCGACTTTCGACTCAGTCCCGCAATGTCGCTTGCAACAAAAAGTGCGAGCTTACGGTCTATCTGATGACATATGCGTTTGGATAGAAAGTTTTCTAACAGACAGGGAGCAGTATGTCGCTCTGAAGGTGGTGACTTCAGTAGAAACAAGCGTAACTTCAGGTGTGCCCCAGGGCAGCGTAATAGGTCCACTGCTTTTTACGATTTACATAAACGATCTGGTTGATGGTATTGACAGCGGCCTGAGACTATTTGACGATGATGCTGTAGTCTACAGGAAAGTAGTACCACGCGAAAGATGTTAACAAATCAATGAGGATTTGCAGAAAATAAATGCATGGTGTAATGACTGGCAGTTATCTCTCAATATTAGTAAGTGTAACCTATTGCGTATAACAAGGCGAAAATCCCCATTAATGTACTAGTACAAAATAAACAAAATAAATGCCCAGTCTTTGGAAGCGGTAACGTCCATCAAGTATCTGGGTGTGACTATTCGTAATGATCTCAAATGGAATGATCAGATTACACAAGTAACGGTTAAGGCGAACTCTAGATTGCGGTTTATTGGTAGAATCCTGAAGCGATACAGTCCTTCAACAAAGGAAATAGCTTTCAATACGTTAGGTCGTCCAGTCTCGGAGTATTATTCGTTTGTTTGGGATCCTTACAAGTTGGGTCTGATTCAAGAGATTGAGAAGGTCCAAAGAGGAGCCGCAAGATTCGTGATTGGTACATTTAGCCATCGCGAGAGCGTTACAAATCTCATAGAAAGTCTGAAGTGGGTCACACTTGCAGAAACACGGCGCGCTAAACAGAAGGGGCTGCTCACTAAATTCCGAAATCCGATGTTCACCGAAATGTAGAGCATATATTATTACCACCAACTTTCAAATCGCGCAATGATCACCATTCAAAGATAAGGGAAATGAGAGCTCGTACTGAGGCGTTCAGACAGTCGTTTCTCCCTCTCGCAATCCACGAGTGGAATAGAGGGGGGGGGGGGGGGGGGGCGGAATATGACATTGGCGCGAATTGTGCCCTCCGCCACACACCGCTTGCTGGCTAGCGGAGTATATACACTCCTGGAAATTGAAATAAGAACACCGTGAATTCATTTTCCCAGGAAGGGGAAACTTTATTGACACATTCCTGGGGTCAGATACATCACATGATCACACTGACAGAACCACAGGCACATAGACACAGGCAACAGAGCATGCACAATGTCGGCACTAGTACAGTGTATATCCACCTTTCGCAGCAATGCAGGCTGCTATTCTCCCATGGAGACGATCGTAGAGATGCTGGATGTAGTCCTGTGGAACGGCTTGCCATGCCATTTCCACCTGGCGCCTCAGTTGGACCAGCGTTCGTGCTGGACGTGCAGACCGCGTGAGACGACGCTTCATCCAGTCCCAAACATGCTCAATGGGGGACAGATCCGGAGATCTTGCTGGCCAGGGTAGTTGACTTACACCTTCTAGAGCACGTTGGGTGGCACGGGATACATGCGGACGTGCATTGTCCTGTTGGAACAGCAAGTTCCCTTGCCGGTCTAGGAATGGTAGAACGATGGGTTCGATGACGGTTTGGATGTACCGTGCACTATTCAGTGTCCCCTCGACGATCACCAGTGGTGTACGGCCAGTGTAGGAGATCGCTCCCCACACCATGATGCCAGGTGGTGGCCCTGTGTGCCTCGGTCGTATGCAGTCCTGATTGTGGCGCTCACCTGCACGGCGCCAAACACACATACGACCATCATTGGCACCAAGGCAGAAGCGACTCTCATCGCTGAAGACGACACGTCTCCATTCGTCCCCCCATTCACGCCTGTCGCGTCACCACTGGAGGCGGGCTGCACGATGTTGGGGCGTGAGCGGAAGACGGCCTAACGGTGTGCGGGACCGTAGGCCAGCTTCATGGAGACGGTTGCAAAAGGTCCTCGCCGATACCCCAGGAGCAACAGTGTCCCTAATTTGCTGGGAAGTGGCGGTGCGGTCCCCTACGGCACTGCGTAGGATCCTACGGTCTTGGCGTGCATCCGTGCGTCGCTGCGGTCCGGTCCCAGGTCGACGGGCACGTGCACCTTCCGCCGACCACTGGCGACAACATCGATGTACTGTGGACACCTCACGCCCCACGTGTTGAGCAATTCGGCGGTACGTCCACCCGGCCTCCCGCATGCCCACTATACGCCCTCGCTCAAAGTCCGTCAACTGCACATACGGTTCACGTCCACGCTGTCGCGGCATGCTACCAGTGTTAAAGACTGCGATGGAGCTCCGTATGCCACGGCAAACTGGCTGACACTGACGGCGGCGGTGCACAAATGCTGCGCAGCTAGCGCCATTCGACGGCCAACACCGCGGTTCCTGGTGTGTCCGCTGTGCCGTGCGTGTGATCATTGCTTGTACAGCCCTCTCGCAGTGTCCGGAGCAAGTATGGTGGGTCTGACACACCGGTGTCAATGTGTTCTTTTTTCCATTTCCAGGAGTATATATATATATATATATATATATATATATATATATATATATATATATATATATATATATATATATATATATATATAAGAGAGTTTAAATAAAAAGAAATAAATCAGTTTATATTTGGAAATTTATTTTAACATTGATCATTGAAATTTCAGCATATTAAACTTGACTCATAACTAAACTGGTGCCTTATTTAGGTTTGTGAAAATGTGAGTTTGTAATCTTACAGACCACATCAAATATGGAGCCAAGATTGCGAGACTGCATACAACACTGCATTCATAAAATAGCACACGAAGAACGTTGAAACATATGTAAGAGGAAATTAACCACAACCAACTGATTCAATTTTCACCCAAAGAAGTTACATTCGTAGCGCAATCCTGTCCATAATGTATTTACCACACACTGGTATACTAAATTCATACTAACTCTCTGTGAAATCTTCCTGAAAAGAATAGCTGAGGGCTACTTTGATGATTACACCACATGCTTCACGTGGTCAACTTGGTTTACACAAAGAGTGTAACTCCACAATAATTTTGATAATTAAAATAAATTAGATCGAAAAGCAATTTACAAAAGAAAAACCTCGAACTGGTTACTACCGTCTTACTATTAACCTGCTGGGTCAAACAATTGTATAAGCACGTGCTACTGGTCTCACAAAGTACACCCCAGGTGGGTTGAACATAAAGAAAAGTTGCTATGTTGAAAAATATTGTCAAGACAAGACGTTATAATCTCACGCACATTCGCATTTAAGATTGATGATCTTAGTTAGAGTTACTGATCAACACGTGGTTCCACTTTACTCACAAAGTAGTAACAAAGTAACTACTGGAAGATATTCTGAACTTCACAATCGAAATACACTGCGTTGCAATTTAAGATAACATTAGATATTTTAGAGCTAAACCTGAAATAAAGATGATTAAATTTTCAGGTAGGCTGAACTTAAGAAATCCATTGTCCTACAGACTTAACAGACACGCGCTTAGCTGGAGATCTTACCACTTCAGACGCTCGCCGCGGACAGACTGACCTGGGCTCCTACCGAGTGTGCTTAACACATACAAACGGAAGTGACCAGAGAGGCAGCTTCCTATACCAACATGACAAGGGACGGACAGGACCATACTAAGAATAGAAACCTCTCTGCTTTTAGAAAGTGTAGCTACCTGTTCTGACATTGGTCCTACTGTTCTCTAGCAGACAGGCTTGTCCGCTACCATCAAGCATGCAACTAGAAATACATTTGCTCATTCATCCTCTCACACAGAAGGGAAGGGGGATGACAGTATCTTATCATATACAGTATATAAAAGAAAGTGGATGTAGGTTCCGTGTGAGACTGTGTGACATGAATTACATATAAACTGTGTTTTAAAGTGTAGTAGTGTGACAGATCGTTCTTGTTTATGTGTAAAAGTAACATGTTTCACGGCTCCTCCCAGATAGTCAGAAACATCACAGTAAATTTAGAAAAGGAATTTATGCCATAAATGACAACAGATTTTAGAAATTAACATGAAAGGAATCCAATAGAGATCTTTCATAACCCCAACGCTCCGGGAAAAGTCTGTGCAGAGAATTTTTTGGCCATGCTAGGACATTCCCAAGCAGGCTTCTCACACCAAACCTAAACCAAAAATGTAAAGAAAAGGCAAAAGATCACCACCTACTTGCTGAAACACAATAATTTCAACACATCTGTAGAATCTGCCAGTTTCGAAGAGAAAAAAAAACCATCTGTGACAGCCATTTAAAAAATAGTGTAGGCCTAGTTCGGTCAGCAAGTAAAAACAATGGTCCCTGTGTCATTAATATGAAAACAATTTCTGGTTGTTACCCATATGGAGTTCACCAGTATTTGCTCATTGCAAGAGCCAACTGATCATAGGAAAATTTATGACTGTTTATTAACAAGTAAAATTTATGAAAATAGCAAAGGTGCCACAGCATTTAAAAAAGAACATGAAAATAACATCAGTATTATAAAGCAGAACATTACAAATCACAATCCGCAAAAGGAAAAAAAAGATAAGAGAAAAAAACAAAGTGGATATAGCAAAAACTTCTGTATCTTATAAAACTAATAATTTGTAGAATTAAAATAACTTTGTGGCACTAATTTAATCACTCTACTATATTTCAGTTAGTTAGCAAACAATGATCACTGTGTCATTATACTGAAACTACTATTAATTATGTGATTGTTACCCTTATGGGGTTCCTCACTATAAATATGCCCCATGCAAAGGCTAATCGATCACAGTCCAATGAGAATGAATAGCTATCTGACTGATAAACGAAGCAATGCCACAGGAATGAATTTACGAAACAAAATATCACAAATCTAATACATCACACAAGAACAAACATTGATCAATAAAACAGCTCTGAATGTACAATAGTCAACGTCTAAAAAAACACCAATAAATAAAACACCTGCAAAATACAAGAGTCAAAGTCTAAAAAAAAACCATAAATAGAACACCTGCAAAATACAAGAGTCAGTCTAATAAACACCAATAAATCGAACCCCTGCAAAACACACGAGTCAAAGTTTCTCTGACAGAAACACACGTATATGCATTGAACTAAGAAGCGTATAATCACTGTTCACTGACACACTCAATAGTTCTACTGTTCCGAGGCACAATATAAGGGGGGGGGGGTTCGTCGCCGCAGCTGTCAGTAGGGATTTTTGTCCATCTGTTGCGTGCAATCCCGCCGTCTCTGCCCTCTCATGAAGTTTCTCTTGGTGGCCCGTGTCACATACATCTCGATTTGGTTCCATGTTTGTGTTGTCAAATTTGTGCGGTATCCTTGTTTGACAGCCAGGTTGATAATCCTGGGCAAGGATGATACTTAATGGCTCTTCTTTGTGCCACCCTTAGCTACCAGAGAACGTCGAACTATGATTTACTGTCGCTTGACAGTGGGCATCCGCCAGGAAATGTTGATAGGCGTCGTTGACAGTACCTGTCAAAAGGCTCCACGCGCCTTTATCCCCTGTCTTCTGTCGTTTCACCGCAGCCGTCTCGTTACGGTCGCGTGTGTGTGGTGCGTTGCCAGCAGACGGATTTCCGCGCGGTGGACCACACGGCCATATCAGGTCATCGCGTCCACGGAGGGTTGCACTGGTGCGACCGGCCATTAGCTCTGGGTGCAAGGGAAAGTGTTTGCTGCGTACCCTTCTTTTGTTGTCGATTGCGCTCCCGAAGTGGCCCGGTTGACAGTGTGTCCTGCTGGGAAACCCACCTGTTTACAACTAGCCCTCCTCCTCGCTGCTTCCGCTGTCTCGTAAGAGTTTAGCCGGTTCATTTTCACGTTCTCAACTGCATTCACAGAAATTGTTCATCATAGTTATGTGATTACCAAATGTCATACATAATACTGCTTAGTACTGTCTTTCACAATTTTTAAGAACAAAAGTGAGACTTATTCTCTTTTTTGCAAATAAAAAAGTTACATGAATCGACAATATAAAAATAATAGTTAAATGACTTGACGATATTAAAAATAAAAGTGAAATGAATTGACAGTATAAAAATAAAAATTAAGTGAACTGACAATATAATACCTAAATCCACATCACTAATGTGGTATGCTTCAAATTTAAACAGTTCACTTACATTTTAATAAATCAAACGCTACTTATTAATTCACTAAAATGAATAGGATTATGCCTTGTGCAAGTTTAGGTCAGGACAGCATAGGGTTCACATGTTATTTACACAAACACATGCACACCTGTTGTCTATTCTACAAACTAACTACCCATAAACACGTATTACTCAAAATTCTACTTCAATCCACTACTAGTTAATCCAACAAGCTACTTCAATGTTACTTCAACTCAGTGTTTATACCACTACAACATTGTTCTAATTCGTCCTCTTCTTGACGATCGCGGCATATGTCTTGTCACATGATAAATATGGAGAAACTTTCCTTAAACATACATAGTAAAAAGAACAACGGTTATTTGCACGCCAAAACATTTATACCAGTTGACACACCTGATAAGAGACTCGCAATTATACATTTATCATACTCATATGTTTATACATAAAACAGTAAGACAATTTAATCTAAAATTACGTTATCACAAGAATTAATCACGCAGATGACTCTGAGAAGGGTAAAAATATTTTCATCCTACAGGTTATATTACATTTTCTTACCCATTTTGCACCAATTTCGTTCCTTCTTTAAGTTACCTTTCGCTTCCAAATAAGTTATTTCGCCTGTGGTGGTTATTCTGGATTCATTTCTCATGAATGGCAAAATTGTGGTCTCCTCTATTCTGTAAAACAGTTTCATCTTAACATATTGAACTTACAACAGACACAAAAGATCCGAATCCTCCTGTAGTTTAAATGACAAATGTTTTTCTTCATCCTTATTACATTAAACCAAGCTTTCCTTCGGCCCCTTAGTCAAAATTATTTAATCTTCCTCTACCTTCAAGAGGGAAATTTCTTCAGTTCAACTCATATAGGCTGCAGTGCATCCCGCACCAGCGAAAACAGTAAGCTGTAATGCTCACAGCATCAGCAAACCACATAAACGTCGCTTTTCTAGGACAAGTATTAACGCAGAATAATTTTTCAGGCTCTGGCTCAACATCAATCAAGACTACAGAAAGGATCCATATTTCTGTTCCATTCCCCATTTGCTGCAAAACTGCTCGTATTTGACTACCACAATAATATTTCAGGGCCACGTAAATTACACAAACCACAATTCTTCATTCACCTTGAAGGGAATCAATCTACTTACGAAATCCACAGACAACACTTTACGTACTCAGCTATAAAGAACAAAAAAGACATTTATCACCAGTATTAACATATTAGCGCATATTGGGAAGCCATTGGTTAAACAATCGTATTATCGCATCCTGTTTTCAAGATTACAAACTTACTCATTCCTTTCTCAGTGTTCTTCTATCTTAAAATATTCATACAGCACGCATACTATAGTAAGAGATCCTCATTTATACTGACAGATATAGAGTAGTAATAGATAGATAGTAGCACTGAAAGCAGAAAATCTGAAACAAGGCTACTAACAGCTGGGGACCTGGGTTTGCCAGACCCATAATACCCACAGATCGGATATTCCCCTGAGTTTTGCATTAATTCAACACAGATCTTGCTTCTCTCAGGAGCGACTCTTTTCAATTTACACAAAAAAACCATAAACAGCATTTCACTCGTTCACAAAGAAACTTTTTATCTTCACATTTGAACCAACCTAAATCCTAATTGCACAAGGAAAGAAAAAAAACCGCAACCATCACTTCAATCAATCACACAGAAACATCTTTATCATTATTTTTACCAACATATTATTCAAAATGCATATGTCATAAATTTAAACTAATCAATTCTTTCTCCTCACCGTCCTCTCTACTCCTCACTGTCCCCTCGTTATACACTATGTACTCATTTGCCATGTCGCTCATTTGTTCCGATTGGGCGCCTTCTGCGCTGATCACTTGTCATTGCCGGTTTTGTTCATTTCCATTTGCTGGATTATGTGTAGGGTTGACCGGCCGAATTTCAACATCATGTGGTGCTCCGCCTACAATCCTATTTCCACCGTGTAGTATCGGTTCTGGTTGCCGTACCTGTAGCGTTCACGATCTTGTCCACGTCCTCGATCATTTCCGTTGTTCCACCTGTGTTCGCGACTGTTACCCCAGTTTCTATACGGTCGGTCCCGATTATTGTTCCGTTCGCGTCGCGACGACCAGTCACGCCGTTGATTAGTACTACGGCCACGACTGCGATCGCGCTGCTGTGCCCCGTAATAACTTTGTGCCTGATTAGGCGGGCATTCTCCTGTATTGTATTCCAACTCTTGGAGAAGTGTCTTAAACGTTTCCACGTCCTCTTTGCACCGTCCCGCAAGAATGACGTGGCGCAAGTGCATCGGCAATTTGGTGATGCATATCCTAATTAGTTCCGCAGGTCCGTATGGGTCGTATAGAAATTGGTTCGCCTGCAGCATATGGTCGAATAGGCGTGCTGGGCTGCCGAAACCAGACTGGTTCAAATTCGGCAGCATAATTATGCCATGCTTGACCCTATCTTGTGACGCTTCCGACCAATAGGCGGACAGAAAGGCTTGTCGAAACTCCCGAGTGGAGTTGCAGTGACGCGCTGCCGACCTCATGCGAATCGCCGGTTCGCCTTCCAAATAGCCACACATATATTGTATCTTATGTGAACTTGCTCAGTCGGGGGGAAGACAGAATTCAAATTGCTCGAGCCATGCTCGTGGATGTATTCCTTTTTGAGAATTTCGAAATATCTCAAACTTTCTCACAGTAAGGAAATGTTTGAAATCAAATCCCCGCATTTCCTCCCGGCGAGGCCCTTGAATGTTTCTATTTTTTTCAGGTCTGCCCCTCAAAATACATTCTTCCCTGTCGTCAAAATCTCCCTCGTGGCCGGAGTCCCTCTCTGCACTGTTCGTACAGCTATTTTTAGTGCTATTGGCGAGTTCGGAATCACACCCCATGCGGCTTTTCAGATGCGCCACGCGTTCTTGTAATTCGCCTGTTACAGCTTTGGGCCGCCTGTTCACTTCGAACTGTCCCTTCTGAAATCTAAGAAGCGAACGCACTTCTTCGGTCTCTACAACCGCTACCAGTGTAGTATTGTTATCGCTCTCCGTCACCTTCATCGTGGCTACGATGTCCGCTAATGCCGCAATCTTATCATGTATTTGTCTGTTGTCCTCCGCCCCAGTCTGCTTCAATTGTTCTACTTGCTGTTCGAGTGTGTCAATCGCTTGACTGTTGTCCGCTACTGTGTTGCTAACGGACACGGGACAATGCGTTTCCGCCTCCTGGACCCTGGAGTGTACCTGCTGGTATTCCCTTTGGCATACTTCTGTCAGCGCTTGGAAATTCCTAAGTAGCTGTTCCTCGCTCTCTTTCGATTCTGCTTCGCGACTCCCCTTGCCCTGTTCTAAGGCTTGCAGACGATCATCGATTTCTTCAAATGTACGGCCTAATTCTTTCATAATATCACTTTTTATTTCACTTGCCAGATTGTTTATTCTTTGTGAGATATCATCGGAACTCTCTGCATCGACTTGTCGACTTTATTTGTCTGCTGGATTAGTTTTTCGTCTATTTTCTCGCCTAGCTCGCGGATCGATTTTTCAGATGATTCTTTTTGTTCTCGGAACGCTTTTTCTGATTTCTCCGCATTTTCTTTATTTTGATGCAATAAGGCTTTTATCAGTTCTGCCAAATCAATTTGGTTAGTTGGAGGCAAATTAATTTCTGGATCTGCTGTGAGCCCGTTCGTCCTGTTTTCCATTTCCTCTGAAGTATTCCCCATTGCATTTTCGGAACCGTCCGATGAGTTAATATTCGAAATCAAATTATCCCTTTGATCCATGTTGCTTAAGTTGTTGGACCACCTACTTTTAGCTTGGTTACATGTCTGCATTAGTTCAATTTATACCCAGTATGCAACACACTAATCAGAATAAATGTATCCCCCAAAAATTACGACAGTCACACGAAAGGTACCCAACCTAGTACGCACTTTTTCACGCGCAAAACAAATTTATATCTTTGATCGAAGTCAGTGCAATTTACAAGCGAGAAAAAAAAACACATACATATAAAGCACACAAATATAGAAAACAAAACAAGACAGACAACACAACGCCACTCAACAACGCCGTGAATCTTTTGAAAGTCTGCTCAGAAACAACTCAGAAGTTGTTTGAGCGCTACAAGGAAAAAAAATTAAGATTATACAACGTTCGCAATCTAACGTTTCAGAGATTCCAGAGTCTAGCGGATTCACAGAACAGGGTCGCCATGTGTAATGTTGTTGCATTTATTTGTTCTCATAGTGGTGCTGATATTCAAGGCCATAAAAGTGGGTTAAAAGCTGTGAGCTATCTGAGAAAGTTAACCTTGCATTACTGAGCAACTGTTTCACCAGGTATCCAGTCTAGCTTATCAAATTCCCAACCAGACTAACATTAATTATAATCTTTTAATCGTCATACGACATTCGGTGATATATATATATATATGTAAAAGAGAATTTAAATAAAAAGAAATAAATCAGTTTATATTTGGAAATTTATTTTAACATTGATCATTGAAATTTCAGCATATTAAACTTGACTCATAACTAAACTGGTGCCTTATTTAGGATTGTGAAAATATGAGTCTGTAATCTTACAGAACACATCAAAAATGGAGCCAAGATTGCGAGACTGCATACAACACTGCATTCATAAAATAGCACACGAAGAACGTTGAAACATATGCAAGAGGAAATTAACCACAACCAACTGATTCAATTTTCACCCAAAGAAGTTACATTCGTAGCGCAATCCTGTCCATCATGTAATTACCACACACTGGTATACTAAATTCATACTAACTCTCTGTGAAATCTTCCCGAAAAGAACAGCTGAGGGCTACTTTGATGATTACACCACATGCTTCACGTGGTCAACTTGGTTTACACAAAGAGTGTAACTCCACAATAATTTTGATAATTAAAATAAATTAGATCGAAAAGCAATTTACAAAAGAAAAACCTCGAACTGGTTACTACCGTCTTACTGTTAACCTGCTGGGTCAAACAATTGTATAAGCACGTGCTACTGGTCTCACAAAGTACACCCCAGGTGGGTTGAACATAAAGAAAAGTTGCTATATTGAAATCTATTGTCAAGACAAGACGTTATAATCTCACGCACATTCGCATTTAAGATTGATGATCTTAGTTAGAGTTACTGATATCATGTGGTTCCACTTTACTCACAAAGTAGTGAGAAAGCAACTACTGGAAGATATTCTGAACTTCACACTCGAAATACACTGCGTTGCAATTTAAGATAACATTAGATATTTTAGAGCTAAACCTTAAATAAAGATGATTAAATTTTCAGGTAGGCTGAACTTAAGAAATCCATTGTCCTACAGACTTAACAGACACGCGCTTAGCCGGAGATCTTACCACTTCAGACGCTCGCCGCGGACAGACTGACCTGGGCTCCTACCGAGTGTGCTTAACAGATACAAACGGAAGTGACCAGAGAGGCAGCTTCCTATACCAACATGACAAGGGACGGACAGGACCATACTAAGAATAGAAACCTCTCTGCTTTTAGAAAGTGTAGCTACCTGTTCTGACATTGGTCCTACTGTTCTCTAGCAGACAGGCTTGTCCGCTACCATCAAGCATGCAACTAGAAATACATTTGCTCATTCATTCTCTCACACAGAAGGGAAGGGGGATGACAGTATCTTATCATATACAGTATATAAAAGAAAGCGGATGTAGGTTCTGTATGAGACTGTGTGACATGAATTACATATAAACTGTGTTTTAAAGTGTAGTAGTGTGACAGATCGTTCTTGTTTAAGTGTAAAAGTAACACGTTTCACTGCTCAGTCTCCTCCCAGATAGAAACACCACAGTAAATTTAGAAGAGGATTTTATGCCGTAAATGACAACAGATTTTAGAAATTAACATGAAAGGAATCCAACAGAGACCTTTCAACTCTTACGTAATTCGGATCTTGGACCTACCAGTATATAGGGACGGAGCGACTGCTTTGTTGTCAGTAGAGCAGAGTAGATCAGTCAGGAGACTACACTGACGTCGGACGTGGGCTAGTCATTCGATGTCAGCTGAGTAGTGGATCCCTCAGGGATATTTCACCCGTTCTAATCCTGACCAAGTCGACTATTGGTGACGTGAATGTAAAGTGGAAACGTGAAGGAAGAAACACAGCTAAAACAAAACCAGGTAGACCTCATGCACTGACAGAGCATTGAGGGGGGTGGTTGCAAAAAAACACATGAAATCAGTGTAAGTTAGCACCTAGTACACTCATAATGCGAAGGGCGTTAAAACGTATTGGATACAATAGTCGAGCAGCTCCTCATAACCCACATATACATTGACGAAAAACTTATCGCAACACAGAAATAATTAATGGAAGGTAATAAAATTTCGTGAATATACTTGTCTAGTTAACATATATAAGTGATTAATATTGCAGGCTCACGGGTCAATACACTACTGGCCATTAAAATTGCTACACCACAAAGGTGACGTTCTACAAACGCGAAATTTAACCGACAGGAAGTAGATGCTGTGATATGCAAATGATTAGCTTTTCAGAGCATTCACACAAGGTTGGCGCTGGTGGTGACACCTACAACGTGCTGATATGAGGAAAGTTTCTAACCGATTTCTCATACACAAACAGCAGTTGCCCGTCGTTGCCTGGTGAAACGTTGTTGTGATTGCTCGTGTAAGGAGGAGAAATGCGTACCATCACGTTTCCGACTTTGACAAAGATTGGATTGTAGCCTATCGCGATTGCGGTTTATCGTATCGCTAAATCCGGAATGATACGAACAAATTTTGCAGTGTCGTGTACTGCGTACGGTAAAGGAACAGTGCGCAGATAATGTATCTTTGTATCAGTATGACAATGAACAGTGTCACAAAGCAGCGTCTGTGAGCTAATGGTTTGGGGCAATAATTATCCTGACATTGACTAGCCAGACGATGGTTCCAATCTGAAGCCAATGGAACACCTTTGGGTTGACAGAGAACGTTGGCTCCGCTCCAAACCCCAGAGTCCAACATCGCTACCTTATCAGTTTGGGTAATTGGTTAAGGATTTTACTGTAGTTTTGTAGTGGTAGAAACTAGTTGTAAGGTTACCATTTTTGTAGTATTAGCGTTTTTGTAGTCTTAGAATTTGGTGTTGCATCCAAAAGCAGCACTGAAGAGCGAGTCAGCCTGGCATATCTTGGACGATATTGCAGCCGCAGTATCCAGGAAGACCAAAGAAGACTTCACGAGTCAATAACCACAAGTCAGCATGCTGCCATCCCGACTAGACAACATGGTTGACAGATGCTGGGAAAACAGCTGAGGTCGTGACCAGTAAATGAAATAGTATGTACAGCAAAAACCAAGCAACTGCTGAGTTTCAAGTCCTTCTTATTTATGTTTCTTTAAGTTACCAGTTTCGACACTTCACTGGTGCTATCCTCAGGCCCCTATGAACTGAACGGATGTACCACGTAGCCTGGTGCAATACAACAGAACCACTTCAGAAAAACTATCACCGTATCCAGATTTATTTGATGGCTCCTGCTGTGTTGCACCAAGGTTTGTGGTACAACCTTTCACAGCATAGGCATAGCGGCCTGAGGATGGCGCCAGTGAAGTGACGAAACTGGAAGCTTAAGGAAAAACAAATCGAACTGATCGAAATGCGGCTGTTGATTCGTTTTTGCTCTACATACTGTTTGATCAGTCGCTGTCCCATGATGGATCGAAGAAGACTAAATTAAATAGTTTCACAAGAATGTACTTTGCGTTAATGTGATCACTGAAGTGTGGATTCTAAGGCGTAATAGTGAATTGTGGAATCGCTCTTTGCAGTGGAAATTCTGCTGACGCGCTGCTCTGCGCCCAAGGCATCCAGCAGGCAGTAGTTTATTAACCGGGATAGTCTGAGAGCGGATCCAGTAGGGAAACAATCATCTGCAAGTTAAATGCACCACAATAAATGAACAAAATCAGGACAATTTCTGTAGTACCAACAGTATTATTAATAGTTGGACAGTTGGTTAAGGATTTTTTGTGGTTCTGTAGTGGCAGAAAGCAGCTGCAGTAGAACACATATATAATCCGTCTTGATTGCAGTAATATTTTACAGTGATCAGTGCCTGACTGTGTTGGTTACAGGAGCACAGTCCGCCTGTTTAGCTGAGTGGTAATATGTTTGCCTACCATGCAGCGGGCCTGAGTTCGATTCTCAGGTGGACTGAAGATTTTCTCTGCTTGTCGAGTGGGTGTTGTGTTGTCGTCGTCATCATTTCGTCATCACCGACACGCAAGTTGCACAATGTGACGTTACCTCAAATAAGACTTGCAACTCGGCGGCCGTTCTTCCCCGAATGTGACCTCCTTGATCTTTTTTTGTAAGAGTAATGACGTCCAACTATCAGCAAAATATACGTGCTACACTAATGGCCATTGAAATTGCTACACCACGACGATGACGTGCTACAGACGCTAAATTTAACCGACAGGAAGAAGATGCTATGATATGCAAATGATTAGCTTTTCAGAGCATTCATACAAGGCTGGCGCCGGTGGCGACACCTACAACCAGCTGACATGAGGAAAGTTTCCAACTGATTTCTCATAGGCAAACAGCAGTTGACCGTCGTTGCCTGGTGAAACGATGTTGTGATGCCTCGTGTAAGGAGGAGAAATGCGTACCATCACGTTTCCGACTGTCATAAAGGTCGGATTGTAGCCTATCGCGATTGCGGTTTATCGTATCGCGACATTGCTGCTCACGTTGGTCGAGATCCAATGACTGTTAGCAGAATATGGAATTGGTGGGTTCAGGAGGGTAATACGGAACGCCGTGCTGGATCCCAACGGCCTCGTATCACTAGCAGTCGAGATGGCAGGCATCTTATCTGCATGGCTGTAGCGGATCGTGCAGCCACGTCTCGATCCCTGAGCCAACAAATGGGGACTTTTGCAAGACAACAACCGTCTGCACGAACAGTTCGACGACGTTTCCAGCAGCATGGACAATCAGCTCGGAGACCATGGATGCGGTTACCCTTGACCCTGCATCACAGTCAGGAGCGCCTGCGATGGTGTACTCAATGACGAACCTGGGTGCACGAATGGCAAAACGTCATTTTTTCGGATGAATCCAGGTTCTGTTTACAGCATCATGATGGTCGCATCCGTGTTTTGCGACATCGCGGTGAACGCACATTGGAAGCGTGTTTTGGTCATCGCCATACTGGCGTATCAGCCGGCGTGATGGTATGGGGAGCCATTGATTACACGTCTCGGTCACCTCTTGTTCGCATTGACGGCACTTTGAACAGTGGACGTTACATTTCAGATGCGTTACGACCCGTGGATCTACCCTTCATTCGATCCCTGCGAAACCCTACATTTCAGCTGGGTAATGCACGACCGCATGTTTCACGTCCTGTACGGGCCTTTCTGGATACAGAAAATGTTCGACTGCTGCCCTGGCCAGCACATTCTCCAGATCTCTCACCAATTGAAAACGTCTGGTCAATGGTGGCCGAGCAACTGGCTCGTCACAATATGCCAGTCACTACCCTTGATGAATTGTGGTATAGTGTTGAATCTGCATGGGCAACTGTACCTGTACACGCCATCCAAGCTCTGTTTGACTCAATGCTCACGCGTATCAAGGCTGTTATTACGGCCAGAGGTGGTTGTTCTGGGTACTGATTTCTCAGGATCTATGCACCCAAATTGCGTGAAAATGTAATCACGTGTTAGTTCTAGTATAATATATTTTTCCAATGACAACCGGTTTATCATCTGCATTTCCTCCTGGTGAAGCAATTTTAATGTCCGGTAGTGTAGTAGTTGGACAGTTGGTTAACGATTTTATTGTGGTTCTGTAGTGGCAGAAAGCAACTGCTGTAGAACACATGTATATCCGTCTTGATTGCATTAATTTTTTACAGTAACCAGTGGCTGATTGCGTTGTTTACAAGAGCACTGCCCGCCTGTTTAGCTGAGTGGTAATGTGTTTGCCTACCATGCAGCGGGCCTGAGTTCGATTCCCGGGCGGAGTGCAGATTTTCTCCGCTTGTCGACTTCGAGTTGTGTTGTCGTCATCATTTCGTCATCACCGACACGCAAGTTGCACAATGTGCCGTTAACTCAAATAAGACTTGCAACTCAACGGCCGTACTTCCCCGTATGTGACGTCCAACTATCAGCAACATTTACATGCTACATCACTTAATTAGATAACAGTTTGGTGAATCCATGTTGCCAATACAACCCAAAAGGTTACTGCCAACAGGTGGCGTCTGGTACGTTCGAATAGAACATGTATTCCCACACTGAATTAATAATAACTATTGCATGTATGGTGAGAATACTATTCTTGGAGGTAGGCCTGGTTAAATAAAATTTGTGGTTCGTTAAGGTTAAGAATGCATCATAAAATACATCATACAATTTTAGCAATGGAAAAGGCGGCAGCGTCCATATCTACGTCGTTGCTGGTAGGCGCGTCTTCGTCGCAGCTCGCTTCCTCACGTGGTCTGCGTTCTGCTGTCGTGCCACGGGCCGACCGGTCGTCGGCTGACCGATCCCGTGGCCAAAGGACTGCGCAGGAGGGACTCTGACTGATGTTGGGCGCAGAACTTGTGTTACATATGTCCCAGCACACGCGTTCTCTCATCTTTCGCCTTGGACATACATATGCAACAATCACCCCCTTAGCAAGCCGTCACCGATATTGCAGTAAGCATTACGACTGAGTCTGTTCTACTCATTCAGAATTAGATTTGGATCTTGCTTTTCGTGAATTCAAATTTTAAGTTCCTCCAAGACGATTAGGCAGGGGTGGCCCAAAATTCAGCTCCCTTGCCGTGACCTGACTCACGTGCCATAGCGCTCAGTGTGTCTGGCACATTTTCCCCACCACCACGCCACGCTGTCTGAGCGCGGGGAGGGGGAAGAGAGGGGGAAATTGCGAATGAGTCGCATTTAAATGGCAATATAGCGGCACTGCATACGACTTGGTTTCATATTACACATTTCTCAACAAAAACAAAAAAGAATGTTTCATTATTATTAAGTTACTTTTGACGCGTTAAAGACGTGATATAATTTTTATCTGATACAACCTGTCAGCATACGAACAGGCAAAGACAATTGTAGGTAGGCTGTTTAGGTTTTTACGTTGGTAACGCCACGTAGCGCTCTCTATTAAAATCGCTGGCTGCGCTGTGTGGAGTCTGTGCCTGGCTGGACTCGTTGTTGGAAGTTATTCGCCAGTGTAGTGTTTGGCAGTTGGGTGTGAACAGCCCGTAGCGTTGGGCACTGAAGAGGTGAGCCGTCAGCAGTGGTGGATGTGAGGAGAGAGATGCCAGAGTTCTGAGATGTTAATATGAGCGAACGATCTGGACGTGTGTCCGTCATAAGAAGGAAATTTGTTAAACTGGATGTCACAAATTTATATATATATTATGACTTTTGAACACTGTTAGATAAATACATTGTTTGCCCTGTACCAAAATCTTTCATTTGCTAACTATATGCCTATCAGTAGTTAGGGCCTACAGTAGTTAGAATCTTTTATTTAGCTGGCAGTATTGGCGCTCGCTGTATTGCAGTAGTTCGAGTAACGAAGACTTTTGTGAGGTAAGTGATTCACGAAGGTCATAGGTTATTGTTAGCCAGGGATATTCTTTTGTAGGAATTATTGAAAGTCAAATTGCGTTGCGCTAAAATATTGTGTGTCAGTTTAGTGTTGATCAGAATAAGTAAAGAGAAAACTGTTTGAGTACGTTCAATTTCACTCTGGAGTTTGAAAATCAAGTAACGTAACAGTTTTACCAACACTGTAATTCTTTACTTTCAAAACGGAAGTTTCACAATTTCACATAGTTTTGCACTCAGATTGCCACGTAATCGTCACTTGTTTGGTTTCATAATCTCAAAAGCTAAACCTATTTCAGACACATGTTAGTCGAAAAATTGCGTCACTTTTGCAGTGTCGTTGGGGAGACGTTGAAACTATCTGAGGAAAGCAATGTATACATCCCGGGCAGTTTTAGTGTTAAACGGATTTGTCTTTAAAACGGGAAGTACCTAGCAGATCAGTCAGTTATACCTGCACTTGGAATCCTCTGAAAGTTTAGGAAACTTTCCTTATAATAGTTTCAAGGTCACAATGGATTCTTAAGCTTCACGATTTCTTTAATGTCTTTGAGCTTAGTGAACTGGTCTGTCCATGTCACAATGTGCTCATTTTACAACCCTATTTTTCCTTTTGAATGCATCCGCAGCAAATCAGAAAGAAACTGTTTCTTACCTTGCAGTGAATTACTGTGGGCAGTGTGCAGTCAAGTCCACTGAAATACAAGATCTGCAATCCATTGCAGCTGTTCTAATTTTCGTTCCTGTACCCCTTTTTCCTAATTTAACAACAGCTAGTTTTAAATCGAAAAATCATTCCAGGCAAGCCCCTGGACTTAATCAGTGTACTTTGGAGTAATATGTAAAGTGTTGATACTCTTCGTTCAAATCCATTGAAACGTGACAGTGGAATAATGAGTGTGACATCAGAAATTTGACTGTACATATCCCCAATTTCTTCACGTGCTTGATGCCAGCAAATTTAGCATAAAGTGCTCTGTATACATGAGAATGAATCCTATCTGTCTATCATTGTAATTTTTTGGCGTTTCATTGTCAACTAAATTCTTCCCCTGGGCTATTTTAACGTCGTTTATTAATCAATGTGCAGTACCCATCGCTTATGTGACTGCATTATATACACCGAGAATTCTCATCACTCTCTTCTGTTACTCATATTTGTTTTTAAAGGCTTGTGATGACAGATCCTATATGCCTCTTTTTGTACAGATAGCCACTGGACTTGAGAACGTTCTTCATACGACGAACAAATAGCGAAGGGTAAACAATGCTGACACCGCGATTCTGCCGAACTGAAGAGTGTTGTACCAACTGAAAAATGCCGCATCGCAATAGGCAATAAAATGTCACGCTGTTCCGGGTACGTCCGAGAAGGACCGAACAAAGCCGAAACAGACTGAGCTTTGGCTCGCACGCGGCCGGCACACAAAGCAGGCGTGAGGTCCTTCACAGTGTGGCTGGCCCTGCGTAAAAATAGCTTCCTTTTTGATCTGCGTGTGGGATGTCCGAATTTTGCTCAGTTTTTGAATGCATTGAAGTTTCCATATTTGCCCCAAGCCCTGTTTTGAGTATGTTTGCTCCATGATTCCAGTTTCAAAGTTCCTCCCTGTCTGACTATGTACCGTCTTTCGTAGTCATTGTGTTTGCTGCTAAAACAACTGAATCCTGAAACTTATTCCTACTATTACGGATTTTATGTTGGAGCCTGAATATTAGCATTTTATTTGTACAGTAACCTGTTGTCGTATTTGCTTTACTTGTTTTACTCAAATGTGACAAATGTGCCAGATGCCAACTGATGGCAGCAGCCTTATGGCCTATATTAATAATGTGGATTCTAACAAACTATTATTTTATTGTGTGACGTGGCAAGTAAATTTTGCTGATAGTTGGACAGGTTATTCCTGTAACCGATACAGTCAGGGGAGTTCTGCTGCATTTGTTGTTTGGTAAAGGCATGAACTGTCTGTTGAATCCCAAGTACAGAGTGGGCTACGACAGGGAGATATGATCTCTACAATGTTATTTAATTTACTTTTAGAAAAGGTGATGCGGAAAATGCCGATAAACCCAGGAGGAACAACACTTAGTCGGCAAGTTCAAGTGGTAGCATATGCGGATGACGTAGCATTAATGGCAAGGAATGTGAGGGCACTAAAGGGGAACTACAGTGCGTTAGAGGAAACAGCAAGAGAAGTAGGTCTAGAAGTAAATATAAACAAAACAAAGTATATGGTGAATGGGGGATCCCAATACAAACGTACAAAAGAATTCAATAGTAATGAATGGGAAAGAATATGAAACAGTGAAATCATATAAATATTTAGGTTCTACAATAACGGAGGACAATAAAGTAGCAGTAGAAATTCAAGAAAGGATAGCGAGTGGAAATCGTTGCTATTTTGCCTTGCAGAATGTATTTAATTCCAGGAATGTTAGTAGGAATACAAAAATCAAAATATACACGACCATATTAAGAACTATAGTAATAAATGGATGGCTGGGTATTGACATTAAAGGAGGAGAACTGGTTATTGAGATGGGAAAGAAAGATACTGAGAAGGATTTTTGGAGCAGTGAGAGAGGAAGATGGCTGGAGAGTAAGGAAAATGTGGACCTACAAACACTTTTTGGACAGATGGATATTGTTGTTAAAATTAGGCAGGGAAGAATAAGATGGGCAGGACATGTACAGAGACCCAGAAACTCGGAGCGTCAAGAAAGTTTTCATGGGAAAACCTGACGGGAGAAGGAGAAGAGGTATATCCAGGAAAAGGCGGCTAGACGATATGGAAGAAGATCTAAAGGCGATGGGAATAAGAAATTGGAGAAGGAAGGCGATGGACAGAGAAGAATGGAGGCAGGTGATACAGGAGGCCAAGGTTCTTCAAGGACTGTAGAGCCAACCAAGAAGAAGAAGAAGAAGGAAGGCATGGTATAACATTTTCAGATGTCGTAGAGTAATTGCTGCTAGTTATTTTACTGTTTTCTACAGGTCTGTGGATGGATCACGTTGAACCAAAACCGGTCATTTTAAGAAATTATGCAATCAAGACTGATAATGAATATGTTTTAAAGCCAGTTGTAGGGGAACTCATCTCCAAGGAAATTATGCCAAATTTTGGGAAGTAGTTGTAGAATTAGATTTTTTCATGAAGTACTAGGCATGAATAATTAATACAAACAAATGAATTCTATGGCCTATTTTAGCTTATCAGATAATGGGCTGTAATTGTGACGACTAAAAAAGTAAGTCACTGCATTCACCGACATCGGCTCTCCTTGAATAACAGGCTGTCATTCCTCCACAGACATTCCTACAGTTCACTGAAAGTGTCCTCAGCCGTGTCCTCAGCCGTCATGAAGGCGAAGTGTGGATGGGCCACTAATATGGATACTTGTGATCATATAGAGTATGTGTGGAATGGAAGGGGAATTTTGTTTGCACCTTTGTGTCGTATCGACCATACGCTTTTACAAAATGTTGGGACACTCCTACAGGTGCTTCATGTCCGACTCTTGCGGTGTGTCCGGAGTTGGGTGGGCACCAGTACCAGGGGAAGCATCGGGCGGACTCCGATCGCCACATACGCACCGTTCCTCGCACTCTGGAAGGTGGCGTCTCGGTTTTAGTCTAAATTTAAAAAATAAATAACAAAACAAAATTTTAAAAAAACATATAAAATTTTATAAAATAAATAAAAATGAAAAAATAAAAAAGATGCGCAGTCCTTAGTAAAGGATCTGGAAAAATCGTTGCGCCACTTAGCACTTCACATTAATGTGTGATTGAAAGGTGGCTTTTATGTGACGTTCATTTCGCAGATTATTCTGCATGTTTTAAGTAAATAAACCATATGGTTAATTAGTCTTATTAGGTGGATTAGAAAGAGATATACGTGGTGATTAAACACATGTCTGAAATAATACGGGCTTTGGTAATGATAATATTTAGTTTCATGTTGTAGGTGTAAGCGAAGGAAATTTGCCAGTGGCGGCGAGGAGTGGACGGGAAGCGGGGGAGGCGAAGGCCGGCGAGCGCCGGAAGAGTATTGTGCAGGGGCCGGGGGTTCCCAGGGGATGGGGCCACTGACCGGCAAGCATCAAAAGGAATACCGCTGGGTGGCAGGTGAGATAGAGAGGGGAAATGTCGAGCAGACAGAGAGCGTTCCAACATACGCGCTGGCGCCGCCCGGTCGCGCGCTGTTTTAGCGGCAAATGTGCTGAGCTCTGATTGGGCAGTTCATAAGAAAGTGCGGGAAACGCTGAGGGTCAACGCCCGCTGTTTAAACAGAGAAATTTTTCGATAGGTGGAGGAATTGTATCACTCTGCGAGGGAGATGTGGGTGGCCTTTGCAGCATCGGGATTGGCTGATTAGAGTTTAGCGGCAAGATTGTCGAAAGAGAATTGTGCAGAGCGAGGCAGGTGGAGAGCGTCTTGTGCCGTGAAAGCGGACAGTCGCAAAGTTCGGTAGCTCTGAGATAGGGACTTAGATTCTGAATACTGTGCTGTGTATCATCTAGAGTCTGCAGCTACAGTAGGAATCTGCGTCCACGATAGGCATTGCATTGACTACTAGTATAATTGCAGTTGATTCCGCCTTATAGGCTGGCAGTCACCATTGAACGTAGTCAACCAGTGCACAGAGCTATAATGCTGGTATTGCCCGTTAGTACAAGACACACTGGGCTGCACCTTAAAGGTTGTTGAGCCAGTCTTGAAAGCGTTGTATACCATTTAGAGGAAATATAGGGCTTGTGGTATTAGTAGTTTCTGAGTAGTTTATTCTGCTCAAGATATTTGAGAGACTTATCTTAATTCAGCGGATTCGCAGCTGCAGTCGTCGCGCCAGCAGTATCGACGGAGCCAGCACGCTGGTAGACGGTATAGTAAAACTTGCAGCAGCGGCAGTAAAGTTCAGAAGTAGTTGTTGGATCATGTTCTTGCCATCCACTGAGCATCCGTGCAGTTTTGCTTACGATTCGTTATTGGTTATTTGTCTTTTTGCATGTTGTTTGGTTTGTTTCTTGGTGGTGGTGTCCGAAGTGCGTATTATTTCAGACACAAAAAAGATTATAGGAACGCAGTCAGATCGCATTTACCATTTGCTTATCCAGGGGCATAATTAAATCTAACTTCGCATCAACTTAACGTTAAGAGCTGAGAGCAAATCTTACCAGTGTAGTATATCTAAGAACAGTGTACAATTTGTTTAATTTGTTTTCATTCATGATTTGTTCAATATGATCTAATTTCTATCGTGAGATAATTTACAATAAATACAAGTTATTTGCAATATCGCTTTTGATTCAGTAGTAGGTGGTAGTTAGCCGTCACTGTCACATTAATATATTTTACTCACGTTTTAATAACGGCCACTACCCCAATGTGGAAGCCTTCCGTGATTAGCATCTATTCACAGACCTGCACACGAACTCAACACTGAATCCATGCGAAGTAACGGTCGTGCATCTGCTGACCAACTCAAATACTACAAATGGCTATTAAAGTCTGTACATGATGGAGAGGTCGATCGTGGAGTGACCTTATTTTATGTAGCGGCGCAAATAAAGGTTCAAGAGTGGAATTAAAATTCAAGATGAAAATATCAATGGAGACCCACAATGAGGTCCCTTTCAAACTCCGTCAGGAGCTGGTAATGCTGTGTCGCGTGACTACGTGGCATATGCACGTCCTTCACAGTGTGAGCCAACATCTGACACTGATGTCGCACCTTATATACCTCATCAGGCATCATAACAACATCACAGAAATATTGTAGCACCTTTGTAACCTCGCTATGGAGGCTTGGAACCTCTGCCTGAGGAAAACAATGTAAATTTCACTGACAATTTTAATACAAAAGGATTTGTCTTTAAAACGGGAATCAGTCAGTTCCATCTTCGGATCAGTCAGTTCCATCTGCACATGCACAGGGGTGCTTTCAACTGAAATGGAAAACAGTCTCGAAAACAGCTCAAAACAGATGTAAGATTGGCAGCGTCTTCAAAACGTTTAGAAAAATACCCTTATAATACTTTCAACGCCACAACGAGTACTTCAGGCTTCGAGTTTTATTTTATGCCAATGAGCTTAGGGAACCGGCCGGTGTTTTTTTGTCAGATTGTGTTCTTTCTATAATGCGATTTTCTTTTTAAATACATCCCTATAAAATCAGATATGAGTTGTTTCTCACCTTGCAGTGTCTTAATGTGGGGAGTTTTCAGTAAAGTCCACTCAAAATGTGAGATCTGCAATTCATTTCGCATGTTCTAATTTTTGTTCTTGAACACTTCTCCATCGTAAATTCAACAATAGCGGGTTTTAAATGCAAAACTCGTTCCAGGCCTTCCCTTAACTTAAGTGACTTACTTCGTAGTAATATACACGGTGAGGCATAACGAAGTGCGATTTTAAAAAGCGTGCGAATCAAGCTACATCGGAGAGAGGTAGAGGGGATAGGGTCAGTTACGTGTGGCGCGTAGTAGCATTTAGTCATAACGGAGCGCTGGACCCCATAGCATCGTGCGTACGCTGTCAAAGCTCAAAAATGGCTCTGAGCACTATGGGACTTAACATCTGAGGTCATCAGTCCCCTAGAACTTAGAACTACTTAAACCTAACTAACCTAAAGACATCACACACATCCATGCCCGAGGCAGGATTCGAACCTGCGACCGTAGCGGTCTCGCGGTTCCAGACTGACGCGCCTAGAACCGCTTGGCCACACCGGCCGGCCACTGTCAAAGCATTTTATCCATACGGTAGGGCTAGTTCGTACGAGCTTGCACGTCCTGAATTCCGCAACCACTTCAACATTAATCGGAATCGACCGGTGCCATCTGCCTTTGCGATCAAAAAGTGGGTTGAGAACTTTGAGGAGACGGCGTCAAGGACAAAGAAGATAACTGGGAGACCAGAAACTGTGCGCACACCTGAGAACATCGAACGTGTAAGAGTGGTCATTGAGAGAAGCCCTCGTCGCTTAGTTCGCCGGCACAGCGCTACACTTGGGATTTCAAATAGAACGGTAAGAAGAATTTTACACCAAGACTTGCACTTTCATCCCTAGAAAATCCAATTGGTTCAGGTCCTTAAGGAGACAGATTAAGTGAGCGAAGCCCGTTCTGCTTAGAATTTTTGGACATGATTAATCAAGACGAGGACACTGTAAACCGGTTGTGGAGCAGTAATGAAACACACTTCCATCTCTCCGGTTACGAGAAGAAGCAGAACTTTCGATTCTGGAGTGACGTTAATCCTAGAGAACTGCGTCAGCAACTATTGCACTCCGCAAAAGTTACTGTGTGGTGCGCATCTCTTCATTAGGGATCACAGAGCCATACTTTTTTTGAAGATGGCCTTAGCAATGCTATAATAGTGACTTCGCAGAGATACGCAGACACGTTGGAAAACTTTTTTACTCCACAACTCGCACACTACGAAGTGAATGATGAAAGGTTTTTCCAGCAAGACGGAGCAACCTTCCACATTGCTCGAGTAAGCATGAATGTTGTCAATCGTTTGATTCCAAATCATGTGATATCCCGACATGGGGATACTGCATGGCCGTCTCGTTCATCAGACCTCACAACATGTCGCTTTTTCTTGTGGGGTTATCTGAAAAGCAAAGTTTACCAAGATTACCCTCCTCGAACAATTGAAGCCCTGATAGAGCGGATCCGACGGGAAGTTGTTAAAATCCCACTGGCAATGCTGCGCAATGTGATGACTCACATCAAGGTCCGGCTGGAGGAATGTGTGCGTCTAAACGGATGCCATCTTACCGGAGTTATCTTCAAAAAGTAACCGATGTTTTACTATTGCAGAAAATTCTTTTTCACGTATTTTAAGATTATGAAATAAAAAGAAAATGTTAACTAAGTGTTTTTACTTAACAGCCTTTTAAAAATTGCTCTTTATTACGTCGCACCCTGAATTCCTCGTTCAGTTCCATACAAACTGTAACAACTGACAGGAGAGTAATGCGAGCGACTTCAGAAATTTTACTATTCGTACCACCAATTTCGTCTCATGCTACATACCTCCATATTTAGCACAAAGTGATTCTTGGTGTACAGAATAATGAATCCCGTCTGACGATCGTTGTAATATTTTGCTCTTTCACTGTCAGCTAAATCCTTAAATTCTTTCTGCGTAGTGTTGTAATGTTGTTTCATTGGCGGCGAACGTCGATTATGCGACTGCATAATAGGTATTTAGAGTCCTCATCCCTCTTTTCTGTCATTCCCAAAATTTTTTAATGTAGATACTGCCTGTTTTTGGGCAATCGGCCTCTGGTCCTGTCATCGTCCTTTGTACGACGAACAAATAGAAGAGGGTGATCAGCGCTGACACCAAGGATCTATCGAACTGAAGAGAGTAATACCGATCGATAAATGTCGCATCGCAGTGCAGTACTGAATGAAATGTTGCGCTGCACTGGGTACTTCGGAGAAGGAACGAACTAGGCCAAGCATTGGCCAGCACGCAGTCCGCATGTCGGGCTCGCGTGGGGTTTGGCATGCTGTGAGCAGTCCTGGCTTAAACTAATGCAGCAGGTAGTAAAACGGAACTTACATTAATTATGAATTCAAAATAAACCACATATAACCAGAACGTGTAATATTCATAAATCACCAACGGGGCTCAAACGAGATAGGCAGGAGGCAGACAATCCACTCAGAATAACTGTGGCATAAAAATGTAGTTGGAACAGGTAAACTCTTTAAATAAAATCGTGGTGGCTACGGAACAATGGATAGTTGCGAATAACTGTTCTTGTAGTCAACACATAACTGTGCGCATCAAGTAAGTACAACAAACTTCGATGACTACACCTCGCTGATCCCACTTTTCCGTAGACACAAACAACAGACAAAGTTCCAAGGCCACTTCCAGCAAATCCGAGCGACCTACTCCTTGAGCATGTAAGTTGGTAGGATAGAGAATCGCACACTCCTCAAAGCCGTGTTCAACTTCGGCAAGTGCTCATAGCATCCGCGAGCCACCTGACTGACAGTAGTTGTTCAAATGGTTCAAATGGCTCTGAGCACTATGGGACTTAACTGCTGTGGTCATCAGTCCCCTAGAACGTAGAACTACTTAACCTAACTAACCTAAGGACATCACACACATCCATGCCCGAGGCAGGATTCGAACCTGCGACCGTAGCGGTCGCGCGGTTCCAGACTGTAACGTCTAGAGCCGCTCGGCCACACGGCCGGCTGACAGTACTTGTTCTTCGATGACCATCCAGCAGTTATCGCCGGTAAACGACTGACGAGGTGAACACGGCAGGTTCCATAACCCGATTTCCCTAAACCTCCGCTCAATGGAAGAGGGCTCAAAATAAAAGACCACGTGTGTCTGCTTGTGCTTAGATACTCGACCGTTTCTGAGAAAACGACAGTCAAAATTTTCGAGGTACTTTATGTGCCTTTGTGTGAGTAAGTGGTTCATCCGAAACGGTGGCACAATGGCTAGCCTCTCGGCTTCCAACTTTTGCCTCCAGTGTTCGAAACCCGATCACTATTTTTATTTTTGTCTTTCTTTTGTCTTCGCAGAACAAAATGTGAATGCTTACCAATGTACATTTAAATAACGTTGTTACCCTTATTCTTCTACTAATGCTATTTCTGGGAAATGAATTAAAAAGTAGTGTAACTAATTGAAAAAATTATTTGAAATTGTCTTTGGTGAAATTCGTTTGGTGAATCGTTCTTCTAATCAATTGCAAGCGCCAGTTTTCGGAAACGTGATCCGTTATGCGTGGTTTGCCGCAGAATTATTGTCAGCGCGTGATATCTTCAGAAATGTTAACGACGTTTCTTTCCAGAATGAAATCTGCACGAAGAAATGTCGCTATGGCAAACTTAGTTTCCCACTATGCGCGTGGTGATCCGAATTTCTATGTTTGGAATGTTTTTACGATCGGTGCAGTCCAAGGGAATACACAAAATCTTTCTGAAGAATAAACATAAGAGTATACGAATTCATATAAGAATGAAATACAAGAATATGAGAATTTAAAAAGCTTGCAACCCCTGAAAATACCATACACACATGCATTATGTAATAAATGTATGACACTTATTGCGAAATCCAGCTGTAATTTTACAATTAATGTAACGCCCTTTTATCCCATAAACTGATAAGAAACATTCCTGTTGTAACCTTCTACGGACATGAGTAGATAAATGAAAAAAAAATAAAAACGATAGTCTGGTTTCAAAGGACAGAAAAGCGTCAGGCCGCAACGCTATCTACTTTGCCACCAGTTGGTCTGGGCTTATCGACCGTTAAAAGGCATCTAAATTACGTCGAAAACTTTGACGTTCATTTTCTCAGAAACGGCCGAGTGTCTACGGATAAGCCGAAACCCATGTTCGTTTCTTTTGACTCCTCTTCCATTGAGGGAAGTTTCTCGGAAATCGGGTGATGGCACTTGGTCTATTTCTCCTCGTGAGAGGAATGCGAGGGAAGTGGTTGCCTAGATACACAAGCAAAGAGATTACACCACATTTTCAGAGATCATATAGAAGCGCAGTACAGATCACCGTTAGCTGACGCTTCCCACATACATGAAGGGTTTCCTTCGTAATAGAATTCATGGAACACTACGAACGAATAATAAAAAAATTTCAGCTTTTCACGACAGTTCGCTTGAAATATCCTTAGAGCTGCCTACAATTGCTTTGTCTTCAATTGAGCCTTCAATCGCTCACAGTAATAAAGTCTCTTTGAATCCATGATGACTGATATTAAATTTCTACATTTGTTTCAATGTACCTCTTCTATATTAGCCATTAACCAGACACGTTTTTGAAATGGAATGTCACTTCACAACTGTCTTCTAATGTTTCGGAAGCAAACAAATCAGCCACTACGTTCTTCTCATCTGTCAGATTAACATCCTTAAGTATTGCGAGCACGGATGTTATGCTTTACAAGTTGTGTAGGTTTCCACCTCGAAAAAATGGCGGTGGTCATAGGATATCAAATAACTTTTCTTACAAAATCTTTTAAAGAAAGGAAGCAGAAGGTTGCTAAAGGCTCAACGTTCAGCGCTTATTAACTCTGGTTCTTGATCCATTTGATTGTTTGCCAGGCTGGTAACTGTGTAATAAGTTCAATTTTTGTTGTGAACTTCTGAATGACAGTCCAAAGCTTAGATTTTGAAATGAAATACGAGCGACGAACCTAGGATACTGCTACGGCAACACCTGCGTATACAATACATTAATGGTGGCCTGCGTTCTTCATCGACAATGCTCTTCACACATTGCAATATTACCAGCATTTATTCAATATGCATTGAGCGTATATTTAGTTTTCATAAGTCACTAATTTATAAGCCAAACTGTGGATGAACAGGCGCCTCGTTGCATCCTCTTCGCCGTGCGGGATTAGCCGACCGGTCTGGGCGCGGCAGTCATTGACTGTGCGGCTGGTCCCCGAGGAGGTTCGAGTCCACCCTCGGGCATGGGTGTGTGTGTTTGTCCTTAGGATAATTTAGGTTAAGCGGTGTGTAGGCTTAGGGACTGATGACCTTGGCAATTGAGTCCCATAGGATTCACACAAACATTTTTTTTTTGCATCCTCTTCGTCGGAAGGTTAACTCTCAGAGCATTGTGGGAGTCCTCTACAGCAGTCGTTCCCAACCTGGGACAACTACCCTTGAGGGTAGTTGTTGTAGTGGTCTTCAGTCCTGAGACTGGTTTGATGCAGCTCTCCATGCTACTTTATCCTGTGCAAGCTTCTTCATCTGCCAGTACTTACTGCAACCAACATCCTTCTGAATCTGCTAAGTGTATTCATCTCTTGGTCTCCCTCTACGATTTTTACCCTCCACGCTGCCCTCCAATGCTAAATTTGTGATCCCTGATGCCTCAGAACATGTCCTACCAAACGGTCACTTCTTCTTGTCAAGTTGTGCCACAAACTCCTCTTCTCCCCAATTCTATTCAATACCTCCTCATTAGTTATGTGATCTACCCATCTAATCTTCAGCATTCTTCTGTAGCACCACATTTCGAAAGCTTCTATTCTCTTCTTGTCCACACTGCTTCCATGTTTCACTTCGATACATTGCTACACTCCATACAAATACTTTCAAAAATGACTTCCTGACACTTAAATCTATACTCGATGTTAACAAATTTCTCTTCTTCAGAAACGCTTTCCTTGCCATTGCCAGTCTACATTTTATATCCTCTCTACTTCGACCATCAATAGTTATTTTGCTCCCCAAATAGCAAAACTCCTTTACTACTTTAAGTGTCTCATTTCCTAATCTAATTCCCTCAGCATCACCCGACTTAATTCGACTACATTTCATTGTCCTCGTTTTGCTTTCGTTGATGTTCATCTTGTATCCTCCTTTCAAGACACTGTCCATTCCGTTCAACTGCTCTTCCAAGTCCTTTGCTGTCTCTGACAGAATTACAATGTCACTGGTGAACCTCAAAGTTTTAATTTCTTCTCCATGGATTTTAATACCTACTCCAAATTTTTCTTTTGTTTCCTTTACTGCTTGGTCAACATACAGATTGAATAACATCGGGGAGAGGCTACAGCCCTGTCTCACTCCCTTATTACTCTTGCATATTACGCAACATCATCTGCCTGCCATCCACTAGTTTGCCTTCTTAGACGTCTGCTGTTTCTTTGGAATCCAGAAAACTTCTTTCGACCATCTACCATCCATCTTCCTAGGTACTGTCCAGCCCGCGCTTGCCGCGGTTGCCGAGCGGTTCTAGGCGCTTCGGTTTGGAACCGCGCGACCACTACGGTCGCAGGTTCGAATCCTGCCTCGGGCATGGATGTGTGTGATGTCCTTAGGTTAGTTAGGTTTAAGTAGTTATAGGGGCCTGATGTTAAGTCCTATAGTGCTCAGAGCCATTTGAACCATTTTTGTCCAGCCCATCACATTTTATTGTTATCGCAGTAATAGTTAAATCCATCATTCCAGTCTGTTCCCTAGTCCATTCATCTGCATTCCTCTGTCACCCACCTCCTGTTCAACATTTGTCACTCGACTGGTCGCTGTGCCATCCACAAATTTTGAATGCTCTTAGTGTCTCACTGATATGATTAAAATTGATAATCCGTTTCATACCCATAGAAAACATCATTTTGAAAACTTTCTTAGTTTACCAAGAACACTTTAGGCCATTTTTAATGTTCTATTTGTTTCTTTTGCTGTTCATCCAGTGGTAGTAGCTATCACTCGTCGTTGATAATAAACTTCAAGAGCAATTCATTTTTTGATATGGAAAACTGACAAATAAATATCTGGGCTGTAGGACCAATTTCTATGAATGGAGGAATGTTTTTCAAATTGTGAAATTCGAGCGGACGTAAAATTTTATGCATCTCGAGAAGGCCTGAACTACATCCTCCACACACTGCCTATTTGAACGTTGCCTTGCATTTTTTGAAAAGATACAAAATTGCGAGTCGTCGGTCCACGCTTCACATCTCCAATCAGCTATTGTCCATTTTCTGTGTTTTTTCGCCCGTTGCCGTTGAAGGGATGCTGTTTTACATGCACGTTGAGCAGTGGCCTTTTGCGAGGTGCTGTAAATGGGCATGGCATGCAGTGCATTTAGCAGTTTTCGCTCAGAAATTGGTTGAGATGGGTATACATTAACTGGCAGCAGCAAGTCCTACAGGGTTTTGTAACTGAGAGGGCGTGACACCAGTCTCATATCAATGTCGGCTAGTACATACACTCTAAGACACAAAAAAGGCGCACCACGAAGGAATTATCCAGATGGGACAGAAATCGTCAGGTGGCATGTACCTGTACAGTTCAACAAACTTTTACAGTTTCGAAACAAAATTGACTGATTTATTCAAGAGAAAAAGCTTAACAAACTGAGCAAGGCAATAACGCTTTCATCTACCTCTGGCCCTTATGCAAGCAGTTATTCGGCTTAATATTGATTAACACATTTGTTGGGTCTACTTCTGAGGGATATCGTGCCAAATACGATCCAACTGGTGCGTCAGAGGGTCAAAATACCTATGTGGTCGGAGGGCCCTGTCCATAATGCTCCAAACGTTCCCAATTTGGGAGAACGTGCTAGCCTAGGTAGGGTTTGGCAAGAACGAAAACAAGCAGTAGAAACTCTGCATGTGTGGGCTGGCATTTCTTACTGAAATGTATGCCAAGGATGGCTTGCCATGAAGGGCGACAAAACTCGGCGTAGAATATCGTACACGGACTGCTGTGCTATAAAGGTGACGCGGATGACAACCAAAGTGGTCCCAGTATGGAAAGAAATGTCAGCCCAGCTCATCACTCCCGGCTGTCAGGCCGTATGGCGGGTGGCAGACAGGTTGGCATCCCACCGCAGTCTGGAGCGTCTCCAGATATGTCTTCGCTAGTTATCGGGGCTCACCTGGAAGCGGAACTGTCACTGAAAACCATTCTACGCCATTCAGTGAGATCGCAGACCGTAGACGCGTATGGAGACGTCCTGAACAGTAGTAGGATAGCAATCTGACTGTCAGCCGCCATAAGGCTCGGCAACCTCGGCTGATGGCCTGGGCTGCCACTTATGTACGTAGCAGAACCACTTTGGTTGTCATCCGCGATTCCATTATAGCTCAGCGGTATTCTACTCCCCGTTTTGTTGTCCTTTACGACAAGCCGTCCTGGGCATACATTTGAGCAAGCTAGTGCCAGCCCTCACACAATGCTTGGTAGACCCTGACTTGGCCGGCAAGGTCTCCGGATTTTTCCCCAGCTGAGAGCTTTTGGAGCACTATAGGGGATTTTGACGTTGTAACGAGCCAGTTGCACAGCATTTGCCACAATCTTCCTCAGGAAAACATCAAACAACTCTGTCAATCAATGAGAAAGCCGAACACTACTCGCATAAGGGCCAGAGGTGGATGAACGTGTTATTAGCTTCCTCAATTTGTGAAGCTCTTTCTCTTGAACTCACCATTCAGTTTTTCTGAAATTGCTACTTTTTAACACAAGCTGCCGATTTCCGTGCTGTTCCTATGTGTGTGTTTTTTTTTTTTTTTTTTTTTTGTCTTAGCGTGTATTACGACCTCTGTTTTACGCCGTGTTACATAGCTGCGAGTGATAGACCAATCAATTTAGACATGTTGAAAAGTGTATGTTGATACACCAACAGATCGGACAACTTCCTGCACGGTGTGTTAATGGACACCTCTAAACACGATGGCTCCTTCCTATCATTCTGTCTCCTTCAGACCTGCCCATCTTACTTGATGATTCCATACAACCCCCCGGCACGTAAACGCCACTTCACTGCCATGACTTATGGAAATGGAAATGCCCTGTGGCTAGGGCCTCCCGTCGGGTAGACCGTTCGCCTGGTGCAAGTCTTTCTAGTTGACGCCACTTCGGCGACTTGTGTGTCGATGGGTATGAAATGATGATGATGAGGACAACACAACACCCAGTCCCTGAGCGGAGAAAATCTCCGACCCAGCCGGCAATCGAACCCGGGCCTATGACATTTGCTCGCGCTGACGAATCAGCTACCAGGGGTGGACGCCATGACTTATGATAGCTGTGCAAAATCATATAACCTTCTCGCACCACTTACACATCATCTACGGTGGTTCAAAGCGCTAGTGTGCTCTAGGAGTGACTGATATTGGCTGTTGAGCTTATTTAGTTACTTTCATCCCGTACATCTATAATATTTCATCCGCGTTACGGCCTTAACTATCACTTGTTTGCTGGCGATATCCATATTATCTAACCTTAAGTCCTAAAACCTTTGCCCTTGTCGTAACAGGTATGAATGAGAACGTGTTTTCGGCATTCCATAGGCTCAAAGTTTGGGTTTACTATGTAATCACTGAGAACTAAAAGGTGATCCGAAAATCGCAGATAATCAGGACACGCTTTCGTGGAATATTTCTTCTTATACTCCTTGATGGTAAGCACTTACCCTATCAAAACACAGTAAAATATATCGGTATATCTTTGGATGAACATCTAAACTGGTAAGAACAAACTATGCAGTGATTGCTTGGAGAGTTGAAGGCAATGGGAAAGTGAACGAAGGCAGTGGGAAAGTGAGCATCAATACCAATAAAAACACGATTTATTAAGCCTCACGGTGCTACGACAGATTAATAATAATATAAGAATTGCAACAATACAGCAGACAAATCTGGTGGCCCACTCCCCAGAAACATACGTCGAGATAGGACTCAAACCCCGGCGTCGCCCACTAGTTTCGACGCAATATCCCACACGATAATTGAGTGACACCAGCACCGGGAACATCTAAAACACATATAAAAATATCTTAAAACACATGCGAGTGCAAATACACCGGGAAATTCTCACTGTTTAAAAAAATCAATGAGTTCAAAAAGATAGATGAGTTGTCGATCAATCAGGAGGAACATTAAGGTTTAGAATAACAAGATAGAATAGGATATAAACCCCGTCCAAAGCAAGATTAAAATCGTATTCGAATTTTAGTTTGGCGCCAAGTTATCTAGATAACACTCCTTCCCGCCACTGTTCAGTGAATGCACAATAGTAGTTCAGTAAAACACAAAGTGGAGTTAACTACACAACAGTTGCTTAATGCACAATATTGAGTAAGTGATAAGCAATGAGTACGTATCAAGAAAATACACTCCTGGAAATTGAAATAAGAACACCGTGAATTCATTGTCCCAGGAAGGGGAAACTTTATTGACACATTCCTGGGGTCAGATACATCACATGATCACACTGACAGAACCACAGGCACATAGACACAGGCAACAGAGCATGCACAATGTCGGCACTAGTACAGTGTATATCCACCTTTCGCAGCAATGCAGGCTGCTATATTCGCCCATGGAGACGCTCGTAGAGATGCTGGATGTAGTCCTGTGGAACGGCTTGCCATGCCATTTCCACCTGGCGCCTCAGTTGGACCAGCGTTCGTGCTGGACGTGCAGACCGCGTGAGACGACGCTTCATCCAGTCCCAAACATGCTCAATGGGGGACAGATCCGGAGATCTTGCTGGCCAGGGTAGTTGACTTACACCTTCTAGAGCACGTTGGGTGGCACGGGATACATGCGGACGTGCATTGTCCTGTTGGAACAGCAAGTTCCCTTGCCGGTCTAGGAATGGTAGAACGATGGGTTCGATGACGGTTTGGATGTACCGTGCACTATTCAGTGTCCCCTCGACGATCACCAGTGGTGTACGGCCAGTGTAGGAGATCGCTCCCCACACCATGATGCCGGGTGTTGGCCCTGTGTGCCTCGGCCGTATGCAGTCCTGATTGTGGCGCTCACCTGCACGGCGCCAAACACGCATACGACCATCATTGGCACCAAGGCAGAAGCGACTCTCATCGCTGAAGACGACACGTCTCCATTCGTCCCTCCATTCACGCATGTCGCGACACCACTGGAGGCGGGCTAAACGATGTTGGGAATGAGCGGAAGACGGCCTAACGGTGTGCGGGACCGTAGCCCAGCTTCACGGAGACGGTTGCGAATGGTCCTCGCCGATACGCCAGGAGCAACAGTGTCCCTAATTTGCTGGGAAGTGGCGGTGCGGTCCCCTACGGCACTGCGTAGGATCCTACGGTCTTGGCGTGCATCCGTGCGTCGCTGCGGTTCGGTCCCAGGTCGACGGGCACGTGCACCTTCCGCCGACCACTGGCGACAACATCGATGTACTGTGGAGACCTCACGCCCCACGTGTTGAGCAATTCGGCGGTACGTCCACCCGGCCTCCCGCATGCCCACTATACGCCCTCGCTCAAAGTCCGTCAACTGCACATACGGTTCACGTCCACGCTGTCGCGGCATGCTACCAGTGTTAAAGACTGCGATGGAGCTCCGTATGCCACGGCAAACTGGCTGACACTGACGGCGGCGGTGCACAAATGCTGCGCAGCTAGCGCCATTCGACGGCCAACACCGCGGTTCCTGGTGTGTCCGCTGTGCCGTGCGTGTGATCATTGCTTGTACAGCCCTCTCGCAGTGTCCGGAGCAAGTATGGCGGGTCTGACACACCGGTGTCAATGTGTTCTTTTTTCCATTTCCAGGAGTGTACTACGTAAGGAAGTCCAACTAACATTTGGCATACAATAATGATTTAAATGACATTCCAAAAAGTTATTAAAACCAAAGAACAAGTCCGAAATTCTTTAGTAAGTTTACCCTCCGAAAGATTAAGCTGTACAGCTGACCAAACGTTGAATTTCTGAACATTAAACAAGTTTCATGAAATACAAGTAACATGTAAGAAACTCTTTAATACGCTAAGGTGACAAACGTCATGGGATATCTCCAAATTTCGTGTCGGACCTCCTTTTTCCCGGCGTAGTGCAGCAGCTCGACGTGGCATGGACTCAACAAATCATTGGGAGTCATCTGCAGAAATACTGAGCCACGATGCCTCTACAGCAGTCCATAATTGTGAAAATGTTGCCCGTGCAGGATTTTTACACGAACGACCTCTCGATTATGTCCAATAAATGTTCGACCTGAATCATGTTGGACTATCTGGGTAGTCAAATCATTCTTTCGAAATGTCCAGAATATTCTTCAACCCAATCGTAAACAACTGGGGCCTGGTGACATGCCGCATTGTCATCCATGAAAATCCCATCGTTGTTTGGGAACGTTAATTCCATGATTGGCTGCAAAAGGTCTCCAAGCAGCTGAACAAAACCATTTCCTGGGAATGATCGGTTCAGTCGGACCAGATCAAGCTGTCCGTTCTACGTAAACACAGCCAGCACCAACTGGCACAGTGCCCGTTGACAACTTGGGTTCGTGGCTTCATGAGGTGTGCACCACACTCGAACCCTACCATCGGGTCTTACCACCTGAAATCGGGACTCATCTGACCCAGCCACGGTTTTCCAGTCGTCTAGGGTCCAACCAGTATGATCACGAGCCCAGAGAGGTGCTGCAGGCGATGTCGTACTGTTAGCAAAGGCTCTCGCATCGTTCGTCTCCTGCCATAGCCCATTAACGCCAAATTTCGTCGCACTGTCCTAACGGATACGTTCGTCGTACGCCCCACGTTGGTTTCTGCAGTCGTTTGACGCAATGGTGCTTGTCTGATAGCACTGAACTCTACGTAAAGGCCGCTGCTCTCGTTATTGAAGTGAAGGCCGTCGGCTACTGCGTTGTCCGTTGTCAGAGGTAATGCCTGAAATCTGGTAGTCTCGGCACACTCTTGACATTGTATACTGAATTCCGTAATGATTTAGCCGGCCGCGGTGGTCTAGCGGTTCTGGCGCTGCAGTCCGGAACCGCGGGACTGCTACGGTCGCAGATTCGGGCATGGGTGTGTGTGATGTCCTTAGGTTAGTTAAGTTTAAGTAGTTCTAAGTTCTAGGGGACTTATGACCTAAGACGTTGAGTCCCATAGTGCTCAGAGCCATTTGAACCATTTTTGAACCGTAATGATTTACGAAATGGTATTGCCCATGCGTATAGCTCCAACTACCATTCCGCCTTCAAAATCTGTTAATTCCCATCGTGGGGCCATAATCAAGCCGAAAACCTTCTCACGTAAATCACCTGAGTACAAATGACAGCTCCGGAAACACTGCTCTTTTGTAACTTGTGAACACAATACTACCGCCATCCTTATATGTGCATACCCCTACCCAATGACTGTTGTCGTCTCAGTTTAAAGGCACGCCACGAGAGACTGAGCCGTTCCGCTGACAGAGACATGTAATTTGTGAACATTTGAGATTACCATAGGGCTAACCGAACAGCACCTTGAGCCGCAGCTAAACACAACGCAAAATGTCCGCCAAACGACACTCATGCCCATAAATTAGGGCTAACTGCAGAATGTGGTGCCACACAACGTGGCACTACACAAAACTGGCGCTAATAGCGTAGGCACACAGGGAACACACACGACACAGATCTGTAAGTCCACGGTATTGGTGATAAGTCGAGGAAACATTCCCGAAACACATGAGCTACAAAACCCACTGTTCCCTGAGCGTGTAGCGCGACATCAGTATGGGATATGATCACCATGCACACGTAAACAGGCCACTCTGCAGGTTGGCATACTCTGGATCAGGAGGTCGAGCAGCTGCTGGGGTACAGCCTCCCATTCTTGCACCAGTGCCTGTCGGAGCTCCTGAAGTGTTATATTTGAAGACGTGCAGCAATGTGTCGACCGAGAGCAACCCAGACGTGCTCGATGGGGTTTAGGTCTGGCAAAAAGCAGGCCACTTCATTCGCCTGACATCTTCTGGTTCAAAGTACTCCTCCACAATGGCAGCTCGGTGGGGCCGTGCGTTATCATACATCAGGAGGAAGGTGGGACCTACTGCATCCCTAAAAAGGCGGACATACTGGTGCAAAATGACGTCCCGATACACCTGACCTGTTACAGTTCCTCGGTCAAAGACATGCAAGGATGTACGTGCACCAATCATAATCCCACCCCACACCGTCAAACCACGACCTCCATACAGGTCTCTTTCAAGGACATTAACGGGTTGGTATCTGGTTCCTGGTTCATACCAGATGGAAACCCGGACTCATCCGTGAACATAGCCTGGGACCACTGTTCACATGGCCATGTACTGCGATCTTGACGCCGGGCTTTCGGCCTCTCCTGTGACCAGGAGTCAGTGGAATGCACCTTGCAGGTCTCCGGGCGAATAAACCATGTCTGTTCAGTCGTTTGTAAACTGTGTGTCTGGAGACAACTGTTCCAGTGGCTGCGGTAAGGTCCCGAGCGAAGCTACCTGCAGTACTCCGTGGCCGTCTGCGGGCACTGATGGTGAGGTATCGGTGTTCTTGTGGTGTTGTACACTGTGGACGTCTCGTACTGTAGCGCCTGGACACGTTTCCTGTGCGGTGGAATCGTTGGCATAATCTTGAGATCCCACTTTGTGGCACACGGAGGGCCCGTGCTACGACCTGCTTTGTTTGATGAGCCTCCAGTCGCCCTAGTATTCTACCCCTCATAACGACATGAGCCATTTTTAACACACAGTCACCGTTAGCACGTCTGAAAATGTCTGCACCGTACTCTGACATGCACCAACACACTTCTGCGTATGTGGACTGCTGCCAGCACCACTGCGCGACGACTGCAGGTCAAATGCACCTCTTGGTCATACCCCGATGTGATTTAAAACCCGCAAACCACCCACCAGAGCGTTGTTTCACCATGTATCAGCATTATCCTTAATTTATGAGCATGAGTGTAGATGCCTGGGCGTGCTCATTCCAGTCCAGTTTGCTTAATACAACAGAGCAACCGCAGTTTTAAATTTTTCAGAAACGCGCTCTTCCGGTACAGGCTTTTGGCAGGGGCCTTCTCGTTGATAGCAGACTCGAATAGGCGGCGGACCGTCCTTTCCCGGCCGACTGTTCCCTCTTCCGTGGTCTGCATTGCAACCGGTCTCCTGTTCGCTCCTCGGCTGTCGTGCGCTGTTGGTCTGATGTATTCCGGGGCGCCGCTGTGATCAGTCGTCTATCAGTACCGACTCAGACTGCCTGTCCGTCGTCCCAGCCGGAAAACTTAGTAGCTCGGCTGCTAAAGGCGTACTGCGCTCTACAAACAACCATGTTCGGTTTCAGACTTAACAGATCCTCCGTCGTACAGTCGTGGTAAGAGAGACCGATGCGTGGCACGCACGCTCCCAAGCGGCCAACGTCATTGGAGTAAACTCTATTGGATCCAGGAGCGGGGCGCGAGGTATCGATCTTCGCGACACGGCTTGTGGATGCAGGAAATCGCAATCCGAAAGTTCTGAAAACCTTTTTCGCTGACAATAAAATACAGGGTGAGGCAGTGAAACGGCACGATTTTGTAAAACCACCAAAGATTTATTTACAAGTAAAGTCATAATAGTTGAACATGGATCTCAAGTACAAGAGTGGAAATTAAAGATTTAACTTAAAAACAATCATTTTTTAAATATGGTGTCAGTGAGGTGTCGTCCTTGGTTTTGCACACATTGTCTAAGCCTGAGATGAAATTGTCCCATGACGTTTCGTAGCATCTGTACTGGAATGTTGTTAATTTCCTGTCGAATTCGCTCCTTCAGGTCTTCTTTTGTTCTGGGTGGATTTTCCTGGAAGACTTTGCACTTGAGGTAGCCCCAAAGAAAAAAGTCTGGTGCCGTCACATCTGGTGAACGGGCAGGCCAGGGGAAATCGCCATTCCTGCTGATTAGACGTCGTGGAAATGCAAGTCTGAGCAATTCCATTGAGACATTAGCAGTATGGCTTGTTGCACCATCTTGCTGGAAGAGTGTTTCAGCATCTGGATCATGTCGATCAATTCCAGGCAGACCAAAAATGGTCAACATGTCAGCATAACGTCCAGAGTTTACCGTCACTGTGTTGCCATCTTCATCTTCAAAAAAATAGGGCCCCACGATTCCACGAGATGACATTGCGCACCAGACTGTTACTTTTTCAGAATGGAGAGGTTTTTCATGAAGTTCGTGCGGGTTATCTGAGGACCAATATCTGAAGTTTTGCTTATTTACGTACCCACTAAGATGAAAGTGGGCTTCATCACTCATCCATAAGTTATGCACTCTTCCTTCATTTCGTTCAATAACGTTAAGCATTGACTGGCAAAAGGGTATACGGTTATTGTAGTCATTACGTTTAAGGGCTTGCACTACCTGAATTTTGTATGGATGATAGTGAAGGTCACTCTTCAAAATCCGTCTTACTGATCGATTGCTGAGACCAAGTTCTGCGCTGTGCCGTCTCGCGGATTTTCGCGGACTTCGTCCCAACGCTTCGCGCACACGATTAATGTTCTCGGGTGTCCGGATTGTTTTTGTGCTGCCGCCTCTTTTCTTTGTTGTGCTAGCAGTAGCTTCAAAGGTTTTAACCCAAAGGAGAATGGCTTTCCTTGATGGCACGGGAGCCCGTGGCGGCAGGTTGAATTCACGACGAAAGGCGCGTTGAGCACCAACCACACTATCCGCGTTTTTGTAATATGCCTTTACGGCGCACTCGACCAACGCTCCATGGCTACTGAAACTTCCACCACTCTAGACGCCCAAGGTCACTTCCCCCAATGCGCATTGTTTTTAAATGAGGCCGCGTTCATTGTCAATGCATCCCAGAGATGGCAGCACCGTACGGCAGATGGAATTTTACCGCCAGCGGCGAGAATGAGAACTGTTTTAAATACTTAAAATGGCGACGTTTTCCTTGCTTGAACAGCGTGCAGTCATTCGTTTTCTGAATTTGCGTGGTGTGAAACCAATTGAAATTCATCGACAGTTGAAGGAGACATGTGGTGATGGAGTTATGGATGTGTCGAAAGTGCGTTCGTGAGTGCGACAATTTAATGAAGGCAGAACATCGTGTGACAACAAACCGAAACAACCTCGGGCTTGCACAAGCCGGTCTGACGACATGATCGAGAAAGTGGAGAGAATTGTTTTGGGGGATCGCCGAATGACTGTTGAACAGATCGCCTCCAGAGTTGGCATTTCTGTGAGTTCTGTGCACACAATCCCGCATGACGACCTGAAAATGCGAAAAGTGTCGTCCAGGTGGGTGCCACGAATGCTGACGGACGACCACATGGCTGCCCGTGTGGCATGTTGCCAAGCAATGTTGACGCGCAACGACAGCTGAATGGGGGGACTTCCTTTTCGTCGGTTGTGACAATGGATGAGACGTGGATGCCATTTTTCAATCCAGAAACAAAGCGCCAGTCAGCTCAGTGGATGCACACAGATTCACCGCCACCAAAAAAATTTCGGGTAACCGCCAGTGCTGAAAAAATGATGGTGTCCATGTTCTGGGACAGCGAGGGCGTAATGCTTACCCATTGCGTTCCAAAGGGCACTATGGTAACAGGTGCATCCTATGAAAATGTTTTGAAGAACAAATTCCTTCCTGCACTGCAACAAAAACGTCCGGGAAGGGCTGCGCGTGTGCTGTTTCACCAAGACAACGCACCCGCACATCGAGCTAACGTTACGCAACAGTATGTTCGTGATAACAACTTTGAAGTGATTCCTCATGCTCCCTACTAACCTGACCTGGCTCCTAGTGACTTTTGGCTTTTTCCAACAATGAAAGACACTCTCCGTGGCCGCACATTCACCAGCCGTGCTGCTATTGCCTCAGCGATTTTCCAGTGGTCAAAACAGACTCCTAAAGAAGCCTTCGCCGCTGCCATGGAATCATGGCGTCAGCGTTGTGAAAAATGTGTACGTCTGCAGGGCGATTACGTCGAGAAGTAACGCCAGTTTCATCGATTTCGGGTGAGTAGTTAATTAGAAAAAAAGTCGGAGGCCTTAGAACTTGAATGCACTTCGTACTATACTGTACTTTTGGTGACTAAAGTCATGGGATAGTGATATGCACAGACACAGATGGAGGCATTATCGTGTACATAAGGTATAAAATGGTTGGTTTGTTGATTTGGGGGATGGGACCAAACAGCAAGGTTATAGGTCCCATCGGAAGGATGGGGAAGGAAGTCGGCCGTACCCTTCGAAAGGAACTGCAACGTTCGAGGGTTTATTGTAAAATTATCGATATATTGAAAAATATCTATTGGTAGGCTTAGTCGACCATGAGTTGGTATCTGACTTAAGTTGACTCTGTTTAAACGTGCGGTTCTCCCCCCAGTATCAGTTGCATCGAAATTATCATTGCACTCTAATTATTAAACAAAAATATGGTGATTGGTAGCTACAAAATCAATAATGCGGTGATTAGCATACGATACCAAATTAAGATTTATTAAGAAAACAGGATGAGCAATATTTCTAGCCTAACATGACAATCCAGTACACTAGTTACCCTAACTGGCCTATCATTGGCACAATGCATCCTCTTTTCCTAACTACTTAAGTCAACACTGAGCCCGCAAGTGACTCACAGAGAGCGCCAGTCAAAGAGCTAGCGGAATACGAACTCATTTAGAATTACAGTGCCCTACTTTGGCTGATGATTGCTAATATCACCGTAATTCTCCATGATGATTACGACGGTCGTCCCAGCCAACGTCGTGGTGCCGTCTTTCCCGTGAGCGAGCTTGGCTTTAATCTCCAACGTGGACGTGGTTTGCGTCCGTGATCTCCCGTATGTAAGTGTTTAATTGCGGAGTCCGTTAATCGTCAATACCCAAGCTACTTGCACATATGCCAAGAGTAGTTTGGTCGACTCAAGTGCGCGGCAGCAAAGATACACTTCAGATTGCATTTGAACACCACAAGTTAGTACAAATCTGTTTCTCTCCTCAGAGAAACAGATAATGCTACGTGTGTGGAGTCGTATGCTCTACACTACTCAGACTTGGAGAGTAACCACTGGACTGAATGCCGGTAACTTCTCCAACCTACCTCTCTCCACGCTCGCCAAGCAGGGCAGCCAGACACCGCGACTGCTCTAGTCCACTGCTGACCTCAGAGTCCTCCTTCAGAGTTTTTGCAAACCTTTCGCATATAGTAATTAAAACTTCCGGGCTAAGAGGCCGTGGTCCAATAATAGAAATACTTCTCCCTGACGTTTCGTTGCCAGCTGCGGGCAACATCATCTGAGGTGAGTCTACGACTCAGTCGTAGACTCACCTCAGATGATGTTGCCCGCAGCTGGCAACGAAACGTCAGGGAGAAGTATTTCTATTATTGGACCACGGCCTCTTAGCCCGGAAGTTTTAATTACTGAAGACGCCGGCCGTGAAAGCCTACACGCTATGACTTTCGCATATAGCTCCTTCTCACTTCTTGTTGTGATGGCCCAACCTGTCCCAACGTCTTTGGTGGTCTGAAGTTCCAGCCGACAAAGGGGTCCGGCCGTGTTCTAGCCTCTGCGGCCATCCCGTTAGTTTGACATGACGCACACAACTTCCTTTTCTGTGTCCATTCTCTCCTACCGGTGGGCCGATTATAAATTATTATTCGGTGTATTAGTACTGATTTAGCATCATGTAAGGTGCAAATCAGCTACCTTACAGAACCATCCCGGCATTTGCCTGAAGCGTTTTACAGAAATCACGAAAAACCTTAATCAGGGTGGCTGGACGCAGCTTGAACCCTTGAACCGTCGTTCTCCCGAATGCGAGTCCAGTGTGCTACCTCGCTCGGTAGAGTATAAAAGGGACAGTGCATCGGCAGAGCTGTCGTTTGTACTCGCATTGTAGATGTGAAGAGCCGCACAACGAGAATTAAAAGACATTGAACGTGGAATGGTAGATGGAGCTAAACTCATGGGACATTCCATTTCGGAAATAGGTAGGAAATTCAATATTCCGAGATCTACGGTGTTAATAGTGTAACGATAAAACAAAATTTCAGGTGTTACCTCTTACCACGGACAACGCTGTGTCCGACAGTCTTCACTTAACGACCGAGAGCAGCGACCCTTACGTAGAGTTTTGAGGGCTAACAGGCAAGCACTACTGCTTGGAATACCCCCAGAAAGTTTATTTAATTTATTTAATCGTGTGGCTAGGGGCCCCCGTCGGGCAGGCCGTTCGCCGGGTGCCGGTCTTTCAATTTGACGCCACTTCGGCGACCTGCAGTCGATGAGGATGAGAGGATTATGATGAGGACAGCACAACACCCAGTCCCTGGGCGGAGAAAATTCCCCGACCCAGCCGGGAATCGAACCCGGGTCCAGAGGTTTGACAATCCGTCACCCTGACCATTCAGCTACCGGGGGCGGACACCCCCAGAAATCGGCGTGGGACACACGACGAACATATCCATTAGAAGAGTGCGCCAAACTTTGACGTTAATGGGCTATAGCAGCAGACGCTAGACACGAGAGCGTTTTCACGACAAATCACCTGCAGCGCCTCTCCTGGACTCTTGCGCATATCGGTTGGACCCTACACCACAGCAAAACCGTGGCCTGGTCGCATGAGTCAAGATTTCATTTGATAATAGCTGATGGTAGGGCTAGGGTGTGACGCGAACCTCGCGAAGACATGGACTAGGTCGTCAACCAGGCATTGTGCAAGCTCGTGGTGGCTACATAATGATGTGCAGCATGGCAAGGACTGGGTCCTCTGGTCTAACTGAATCAATCATAGACTGTAAATGATTATGTTCGGCTGCTTAGCCTTTGATGCCATTCAAGGAAATGATGTCCCCCAACAAGTACAATGTATGTAATTTTTATGGATGACAGGGTGCAATGTCACCGGGCCACAATTGTTCGTAATTGCTTTGAGGAGGATTCTGGAGAATTACAGCGAATGATTTGGCCATCACACTCGCCCGCCATGAATCTCATCAACATTTATGGGACATACTCGAGAGGCCAGTTCGTACACAAAGTCTTGCACCCTCACCACTCTCGCGATTATGAACAGCTGTAGAGGCAGAATGGCTTAATATTTCTGCAGGAGACTTCCAGGGACTTATCGAGGCCATGCCAAGTCGAGCTGCTGCGGTACACCGGGCAAAAGCAAGTCCGATAGGATATTAGGATGGTTAGTAATCACGTACAACCGCTCACTTGACGAAAGGTCTGTTCCTAAAGACTGTAAAGTAGCACAGGTCACACCAATATTCAAGAAAGGAAATAGGAGTAACCCATTGAATTACAGACCCATATCACTGGCCTCAATTTGTAGTAGGATTTTGGAGCATATACTGTACTCGAACAGCTGGCCGGAGTGGCCGAGCGGTTCTGGGTGCTACAGTCTGGAACCGCGCGACCACTACGATCGCAGGTTCGAGTCCTGCCTCGGGCTTGGATGTATGTGATGTCCTTAGGTTAGTTAGGTTTAAGTAGTTCTAAGTTCTGTGGGACTGATGACCTCAGAAGTTAAGTCCCATAGTGCTCAGAGCCATTTTGTACTCGAACATTATGAATCACCTTGAAGGAAATGAATTATTGATACATAGCCAACACTGATTCAGAAGTTATCGTTCTTCTGCAGCGCAGCTAGCTCCGTATTCCCATGAAGTAATGAGTGCAATCGACAAGGGATCTCAGGTCGATTCCATATTCCTAGATTTCCAGAAGGCTTTTCATACCGTTCCTCACAAGCGACTATTAATCAAATTGCCTGCTTATGGCGTATCTTCTCAGTTGTGTGACTGGACTTGTGATTTCCTCTCAGAAAGGCCACAGTTCGTAGTGATCGACGGTAAATCATCGAGTAGAACAAAAGTGATATCTGGCGTTCGCAAGGTAGTGTCAAAGGCCCTCTGCTGTTCCTGATTTACATAAATTATCTACGTGATAATCTGAGCAGCCCTATTAGATTGTTTGTAGATGACGCTGTAATTTACCGTCTAGTAAAATTATCAGACGATCAATTCCAATTATAGAATGATCTAGAGAGGATTTCTGTATGATGCGAAAAGTGGCAACTGGCACTAAACAAAGAAAAGTGCGGGGTCATCCACATGGGCAATAAAAGAAATCCGATAAATTTTGGGTATACGATAAATCGCACAAATCTAAGGGCTGTCAATTCGACTAAATACCTAGGAATTACAATTACGAGCAACTTAAATTGGAAAAAACACGTAGATAATATTGTGGGGAAGGCGAAACAAAGACTGCGCTTTGTTGGCAGAACTCTTGGGAGATGCCCCAAACCCACTAAAGAGACAGCCTACATTACACTTGTTCGTCCTCTGCTGGAATACTGCTGCGCGATGTGGGATCGTTACCAGGTAGGATTCACGGAGGACATCGAAAAAGTGCAGAGAAGGGCGGCTCGTTTTGTGCTATCGTGCAATAGGAGTGAGAGTGTAACTGACATGATACGCGAGTTGGGGTGGCAGTCACTGAAAGACGGTTCTCTTTGCGGCGAAATCTATTTACGAAATTTCAGTCACCGAGTTTCTCTTCCGAATGCGAAAATATTTTGTTGACACCCACCTACGTAGGGGGAAATGATCATCAGAATAAGATAAGAGAAATCAGAACCCTAACGGAAGGATTTGAGTGTTCGTTTTTCCCACGAGCCATTCGAGAGTGGAATGGTAGAGAAGTAGTATGAAAATGGTTGGATGAACCCTTTGCCAGGCACTTTAGTGTGAATTGCAGAGTAACCATGTAGATGCAGATGTAGATGTAGATGTGGCGTCACCTCAGTGTGATCGTACAGTTAAACACGCCACAATAACGAAAGCTCCTTTTGCCTTCAGCAGTTCTTTCTACTACTGGTATCAACGTTCTTTATCTATTCTACTTTCTAGATGGCAAAAATTCGTCAATAGCATAGAGAGTCTCTCGTCCAAGGTTAAAATTTATCGTGCCACCTGCTGCACATACCAGGCTCCTTATTACGCCCATCAGCTATTTCTTTAGTATAGCGTGTGTGAGGCGTCGTGTTGCGTATGCGTTGTAGGGTTTCCATTAGAGAGAACATGGCAATAAAGTGAAGGATGCCATGCCGCATAGCTTCTGCAGCAGCCACTGGAAAGATTCGACAACTGTCTGGAGATGAGGTCATAGCACTCTACACAAATAAAATTGGTACACAGTAACGCGAACGTTAGCAAAGAGTGAACAGCTCTCTGGGAGGCCTTCAACGAGCGACAGGTCGTTACAGACATTCTGTGGACTCCAATCACCTCAGCTAGGCGTTTAGCCGCAGAGAAAATTGCGCAGCTCGTTACCCACTGCCTACGTGACGCGATTCGTCGCAGCTGCAGCACCGCACTCCAGATCGCAAACCTGATCCGTGCTCGCTGAGAAAAAACATCGATCTACTCGACAGTCAGCTTTTGTTCTCCGTACAGGGATGTTTGCCTTTGACATCTATATAATGTCTATTTCTGGCAAGTTAACGAGCCCGCATGAATTTACATTAGCATGAACCCAGTTCTACTACTCCTGACGATACACATACCTTTGCTGAAGTCGTTCCTTTTCTGTCCAGAGGTGCAAGTCCACGGGTTCCTGTAACATTTGGCATTATTTTATTATTGCACGATAAGAAAACTTTTACGTTGAGCTTTTTCCTTTCTTTCACTGGCCACTCGGTTAACAAAACTTGAATGAAACACTCTCATTGGTTAGAATTCCAATGTAGTTGACAGCAGTGTTCCCACCATAAGACGATTCAAAAATGGTTCAAATGGCTCTGAGCACTATGGGACTTAACTTCTGAGGTCATCAGTCCCTTAGAACTTAGAACTACTTAAACCTAACTAACCTAAGGACATCACACACACCCATACCCGAGGCAGGATTTGAACCTGCGACCGTAGCGGTCGCGCATTTCCAGACTGTAGCGCCTAGAACCGCTCGGCCACCCCGGCCGGCCATAAGACGATTTCAAGCGTTAGTATTGTTACAAATCTCTCTCTCTGTCACACACACACACACACACACAGTCACACACGTAGATCATGTGTTAAACTCCCATTGGTGCCATCTGACTGACAGTTCTTCTGAAATCGTGGATTGTTCAAACATGGCTCTGAGTACTATGGGACTTAACATCTATGGTCATCAGTCCCCTAGAACCTAGAACTACTTAAACCTAACTAACCTAAGGACATCACACACATCCATGTCCGAGGCAGGATTCGAACCTGCGACCTTAGCGGTCACGCGGTTCCAGACTAAAGCGCCTAGAACCGCACGGCCACACCGGCCGGCGCCGTGGATTGTGATGTAATTGCTATGAAGACAGCCAAGCCACACAATTACGACATGTATTTCTGTTCAAAATGTATTTCACAAAATTTTAAACTGAGCTGAAAGACAATTTTATGCCACATTCGACACATTACAATAAAAACTGCAAGTCCGAAAGAACAGATACCATCTTCATATAGTTAAGGCTAACCGGCCATTGACCTTCTTCTTCTGTGCTCGATGCACACGCATTGCCCGAACTCTTACGGGACTCGGTAAGATTGTCTGCCGCGAGTAATGAGTGTAAAGGGCAGGGGCACTACCAATGTAGTGTGTGGACATTAACTTCGGAATATGGGTCTCACGGGGAGCGTGTAAGGAATAAATCCCTGCAGTCGCACTGTCCTCTGTGCCGTCGGCTGGTCAGATGGATAGTGTGTCTGCCATGTAAGCAGGAGATCCCGGGTTTGAGTCCCCGTTGATGTGTATCACCGCCTGTCGACTGCTTAGGGTTTTGATTTAATTATCATTTCATAACTACTGCAGTTCGTCACAGTGTGCCGATTCTGCCAGAACGCAAATCATGTTTACAATATGTTAACTGAAACGGTTTTACGTAAGGAGAGTTGGCACAAAAACACGAAAACTCACTATAAAATTTCGAGAATAAATATTTAATGGATTATTGACGTTATGTTTATCAGTTTATAGCTTGTGATTTGGGGATACCTGTCAGGAGTCGGACTTCGTCAAAACAAGGTATTTTAAAATTGGTGAGGTACTCTTATTTTTGTTTTAATTTCAGTAGTTAAAACTTCATCTGTTACCTGAAACTATGTGTCTGAACCTATGTATTTTGACGTCCCGCTTCGACTGAAAATTAATCGCTTCTAAATACCTATGTAAAAAGTGTCACAATGTAAGATGAGCGGTGCTCTTTTGGTGGCATTAGTTGATGGCGGCTGTTGCTCCCTAAATACAGGGTGGGTGTAATTACACTTTGGCTACTTGAGATGACTTCCATGAAAAACGATTGGTCGTGCACAACGAAACTTTGTGTAATCATATGTAAGGACTTACGGAAGAGGAATAACGCATAAACCATTAAAAGAAGCACATTTTAAGTTCCACTTGAGATAACATTCGTCAGTCGCGCACCATGTTTACGTTCGAGGCTGTAAACGTAGCTCAACGCAACGACCATGTGCCCCCACGACATCCTGGAACCGCGCTAGACATTTTTTTACTGTTGCCCGGAACGTCTTGGTGGGGTGTTGGACACCTCCCTCGCTATGCTCATCTTCAACCTCCATCATGTGTCGGTGTCCTGTTGATTAACTGTGTCCTTCCGGTAACCCCACAGCCAGAAATCACCCTGTTTACGATCGGAAGAACCTATATCACACAATGACAACTGATAGACTAAATACCAGAAAAATGAGTAGTATGAAAATTGACGATTAATTTCAAGCAGTTTTATGTTGTCACCATACGTGTCTGTCATGTAATATCAGAACCAAATACTGATACGAAAAATTTAAGATATGACGGACAAAGAGCTTACCGCATGAAGTAATCAATTATACGTCGATGGAGTTGTTGAAACCGTTCTTTTATTGTTAGAAAGAGCAGTGAATTCAACTTAAGTACAAAAAAGCGTAGCTACAACCCCCGAAAGAAATTAAAAAGATGACATACTTTGTACGTTTAACAGATCAGTAAGTCTGTTGTCAAATCATTCTATTACTTCCTATCACATTCAAGATAAAGGATGTGATGGCACACTGGTTAAGGCGTCGGACTTGTATCCGGTAGGAGCAGGATACATTTCCCTGTCAGATTGTACAAATTCTTCCTGGTTTTCCCCAGACCATTTCAGGCGATTATTATTTCTTTACACAGACTACAATCCGTTTACTTCACTATCCTTATCCAATCTGAGATTGTGTTTCGTATTTAATGCGCTCGATGATGATGAAGTGTTAAAAGCTAATCTTCCTTGCTTCCTTCCGAGACAGTTTCATTCCTCTTCGTGATAGTAAGGATTGATCCATTCCAGCAAGTCGAGTGCCAGATTCGATCTCAGACACACATTCTGATTATTTAGAAATGTTAAGTGAAGGTACAGTGATGGGTCAAAATATTTATGACCCCCCCTCACCGCGAGACTAAATGCCCTCTCGTGGTTTTGCGGGCACATGACGCTGCAAGGAAAGTAGGGGTTGAGTATAATTAAATTGACGGTGTTCCAAGTACTGCATTGTGGGCTGTCAACATCACCAAACGCTGAGACATCATAGGTACGTTCGTTAATCGGCGCGCTTCCGCAGTATGTTTCAAACAATAATAGTTACACTTTCTGCCGCTAGGTGCAAGTGACGGATACTCCTCATACACTCCTGGAAATGGAAAAAAGAACACATTGACACCGGTGTGTCAGACCCACCATACTTGCTCCGGACACTGCGAGAGGGCTGTACAAGCAATGATCACACGCACGGCACAGCGGACACACCAGGAACCGCGGTGTTGGCCGTCGAATGGCGCTAGCTGCGCAGCATTTGTGCACCGCCGCCGTCAGTGTCAGCCAGTTAGCCGTGGCATACGGAGCTCCATCGCAGTCTTTAACACTGGTAGCATGCCGCGACAGCGTGGACGTGAACCGTATGTGCAGTTAACGGACTTTGAGCGAGGGCATATAGTGGGCATGTGGGAGGCCGGGTGGACGTACCGCCGAATTGCTCAACACGTGGGGCGTGAGGTCTCCACAGTACATCGATGTTGTCGCCAGTGGTCGGCGGAAGGTGCACGTGCCCGTCGACCTGGGACCGGACCGCAGCGACGCACGGATGCACGCCAAGACCGTAGGATCCTACGCAGTGCCGTAGGGGACCGCACCGCCACTTCCCAGCAAATTAGGGACACTGTTGCTCCTGGGGTATCGGCGAGGACCATTCGCAACCGTCTCCATGAAGCTGGGCTACGGTCCCGCACACCGTTAGGCCGTCTTCCGCTCACGCCCCAACATCGTGCAGCCCGCCTCCAGTGGTGTCGCGACAGGCGTGAATGGAGGGACGAATGGAGACGTGTCGTCTTCAGCGATGAGAGTCGCTTCTGCCTTGGTGCCAATGATGGTCGTATGCGTGTTTGGCGCCGTGCAGGTGAGCGCCACAATCAGGACTGCATACGACCGAGGCACACAGGGCCAACACCCGGCATCATGGTGTGGGGAGCGATCTCCTACACTAGCCGTACACCACTGGTGATCGTCGAGGGAACACTGAATAGTGCACGGTACATCCAAACCGTCATCGAACCCATCGTTCTACCATTCCTAGACCGGCAAGGGAACTTGCTGTTCCAACAGGACAATGCACGTCCGCATGTATCCCGTGCCACCCAACGTGCTCTAGAAGGTGTAAGTCAACTACCCTGGCCAGCAAGATCTCCGGATCTGTCCCCCATTGAGCATGTTTGGGACTGGATGAAGCTTCGTCTCACGCGGTCTGCACGTCCAGCACGAACGCTGGTCGAACTGAGGCGCCAGGTGGAAATGGCATGGCAAGCCGTTCCACAGGACTACATCCAGCATCTCTACGATCGTCTCCATGGGAGAATAGCAGCCTGCATTGCTGCGAAAGGTGGATATACACTGTACTAGTGCCGACATTGTGCATGCTCTGTTGCCTGTGTCTATGTGCCTGTGGTTCTGTCAGTGTGATCATGTGATGTATCTGACCCCAGGAATGTGTCAATAAAGTTTCCCCTTCCTGGGACAATGAATTCACGGTGTTCTTATTTCAATTTCCAGGAGTGTATAATAGCAATCATAGTGTGAAGTGTTTCCTGTTTTGATGTCAGTGTACTCTTTTATTGCATGGCGACGCGTGTTAGTTTCTTTTGTGAAATGACTGTCGGTGTAAGGAGTTCAGAAGTTCGAACTTTTTCTTCCGAAACGCAATGGCTATTGAGAATAGTGACTGTCCACTGCAGGTTTTTTTTTTGATCAGAACAGCCACAATAGCAGAGCTGCACTGTGGGAACATCACTGACGGAAATATCTACGAGGAGGCCCCATGTCAATAAATGGGCTAAAGAATAAATCATAAAATTTCAAGAAACTGGTGGATTGGGTGGTGTAGCAGGAAGAGGGTAGCTGCCCTTTCCCATGGCATTTGTTGATGAAGTTGCTATAGCTACCGCCGATTGTGCAGCATGTAATCTGCCCCCTCCTTCCTACTCGGTGCTATTGTCCACAATAAGCAATGTCCTTTCTGAAAAATTTGAGGGGAGAGAAGATCACAATAAACTTTCTAGTTTACTTAGCTCGTCATGTAGAGTTGGCTCTAGTTCTTCTTGTGTAGGAGTCTGATTCTTGAAGCTGAAAATGTCACATTTTAGGTCCTCACTGTTGGATTCATCTAAATAAATTTGAAGATCTTCGTTGCAGAATTTTTGTTTTAATGTAAATCTATTTTCTCACATTTCAGTGTATCATACAGTCTTTTGATTTCCCACATTAGCAAAGCCGAAATTACGTTGTTCGTAGAATATACAAAAATACATCCGATCACATCAGGGGCATGCTTTCGACTCCCACACTGTGCGAAAATAACCATATACCAATGGGTTTACATTATTACTTTCGATTATTATTTCATAAATGAATCCAGAAATAAACAGAGCAAGCAGCGCAGTATTGCGAAAATAATGGTATTAATTTTAAGTGTCTCAATAGTTTGTATTTTCGAATGTTTCTAAAAAAATAATTTTAAAACTGTACATTCAGAACTAGTACTTACCGATTGTAACATCGAGACTAAAATATTTTATAAAGTAATTCATTTCCATAAATTTTAGCTTGAATTGTAACATATTGTGTATAAATGTACATGAAATCATTCAGAAAAGCAACTGAGATAATAGTGATCTGCCAAAAATTCGAAAACTAATACTGGTATCGACAACTACTGCTGAGGAAAAGTAGCGCTAGAGGAGGATGTCCCGTTACAAGCACATGCCACAAATCCTGCAGCCAGTGCTCGAGCTGTGTCACGGGAATTCACTTTCTCCTAGTCAACAGTTCAAAAGATTTTGCTACGCATTTCCCGCTGATATCCCTACAAAAGAGCCGGAAGAGCGGCCTTGCTCGATCCTTCTCGGTAGCACCCGTGCCGTGTTAGGGTTGCAGCATATTGCTGAGTCGGGAGGTGATATTGACAACGTGTTGTAACTTGTGACCATGTCCTAATAAACGTGCGAGGACTGCCGGTAGCATCTGTTTGATCATTGTTTCCCTTTTTCTGCATCCACACCACATTCTGACTGCTTACGGTGCCATACTTTCACCTGGTGGCAGAAGGAGGAACTATTATATTTTTTAGCACACCTCGCAAGCGCTCCGATTAATGAACATATTTACGAAGCTTCAGCGTCCTGCGATGTATACAGCCCACACTGCAGCACTCGGGAAAGCTTCAATTTAATTATAGCCACCTGGCATACGAAGTGATATTGCAGGCTTAGACAGAGAGACAGTAGTAGATCAAGTTTTGATAAGGAACCAATGTCCGGAAATGTACCGTTTGTAAATCAGATCACTTTCAAAAAACCCACTTCATGGCCCTCACAAAAACTGAGATGGTCCTTGTTGTAATTATGACATCACATACCATTTTCACTCTACTATTTCAACGACTGCGAGAGAATACTAAGTTCGCAACTAGAAGGGTTAGCTGTGGTGTTCCATGGACCCACCGTACTCTTGATTTCGAAGCGGACGTCCTTCGTCTCCTAGATGAGAACCCGACGACGAGTACTCGAAACATTGCCCACGCCATGTCGTCCTTCGGCACACAGGTCACAGCCCATTGGCTCCACTGTGTGCGCACCGTAAAGTGGGAAATTTTAAAGTGACCTGATCTTCAAGCTTATTTTACATCCAAACGGTAAATTTCTAGATATGGGTCCCTCATCGAAACTTCATCTACTATGTACCCTCTACAATCCTTAGAAGTCTGTAATACGAACTGTGAAGCACCCTGTGTAAGCGGAGTAGAGACGATGGGGGAACTATTCTAACGACAAGGGCCGCAAAATGGAGAATTAACTGGCATAAGGGTCTTTGGCAAAGGGTAGATTGTTATGGCGCCTGCGAATGAGCATCTCGTCAGCTGTTCGCATGCTACTGTCGTCAGCATCTAGGGAAAGTGCTGAAATCATGAGTGGACTACGCGACAAGGTATTGGACGATCACGCCTCATCACAGAACATGGATTTCAGAGGCATGCTCGCTCTTTAAAGCGAGATAGGCCACGATCTGCACCTGATCTGACCACAGAGGTCAGTGATGGAACTGACTCGTGGTGTCAGCGTACATTATTCAACATGAAGCTTCGCAGCAGGTGGTTTTAGCGTGTTCCCATTATGACCAAATTACATCGTCAGTTATGGAAACAGTGGGCACGTGACAGTCGAGATTGGACGATGGATCGCCTGGTTGGGTGAAGCACACTTCTTCTTAGGCCAGGCTGATGGTATGTCTCGATATGCCGTCATCCAACCGAACAGCTGATCGATGAATGCATCTCATTAAGGGCGCAGGGCCGTTGGAGCGGTATTATACCATGGGAGACATTCACCTGGATTTCTGTGGGGTCTTATACAGCAACAAGATGATCGACCTAAATTTAAAGTAGTGTAAACGACCGTGTAATCAAGTGGTGACCTAGTCTCGATATGTTACACTGAAAGGACTTAAGTATGTTGTTAAAAGTATGGGATTCTGAGGTAAAGGAATGAAATTAAGTTTACCGTCCAGTTCATGATCAATACATTTGTATGCATGCACGAGTCCTGTACCTTTACCCGAGCATGAAGAAAACAGGATCAAGAAAATTCAGTGAACACCATTCTCTAACATTAAATATACTTGCCACAAGTATATATGCGTAGCCCAGGTGCAAACGTGGCTAAGACGATGTTAAAAGATTTTGGGAAAAAACGGACAAACGTATCCTCGCTCCGACGGAAGTGTTACAAAGGTTGCTATTTTCTAAATAAAAACGAAGAAAAACGTAACGACTTAATTATGAACGTCTCTGCAGTTCTACATTAACCGCTACGTTACTATTTTTGTACCAAAATTTATGTTTAGCCAGTTTTGCAACCGAACGGTCGAGTTAGCCGCTTGTGCAAACCCATTGACGGCCATGCTGGAATTGCAATCGGTTACATAACCGGAAGCAAAAGTGGTGCGTATATGGCTATGACGAGAAGAACAGTTGTACAGTAGTATTTTAAAATATTGCTAAATGGAGAGGTTTAAACGAGTAAAATGCTGAAATGTCATTTTATTTTACATATTTAATGATGTTTAAACCTAGACATAAAAGTACGAAACTTGAATTATTAGCCGGCCGGAGTGGCCGAGCGGTTCTAGGCGCTACAGTCTGGAACCGCGTGACTGCTACGGTCGCAGGTTCGAATCCTGCCTCGGGCATGGATGTGTTTGATGTCCTTAGGTTAGTTAGGTTTAAGTAGTTCTAAGTTCTGGGGGACTGATGACCTCAGCAGTTAAGTCCCATAGTGCTCAGAGCCATTTGAAACATTTGAATTATTACAAGGCACAGTAAGAATCTTAGCCTTAATCAACCAATTCAGAGATAATAACACTTTACATGAGAACGGAAAATCTTTGCAAAACGGAATATTTCAAAGAATGGATCACGAGGTAAAATGACTTAAACAACATTCAGGGAAACGTCGTCATTTAAAAGCTCAACATCAAGCTCTTCAGCCTCGCCGTTTTGATTGTTGCCCGTTTTCACGAACTCCGGCTGCTCAATAACTTCGGTGTAGCATATTAACTTTTCCTCCTTGTGCCATGTCGCTCTCTTGAAATGCTGGGAGTCGCTTGAAATCAGTAATTTTAATGTTTTTCGATGGGAACCCTTTTCGAATCTCCTGTGGAGGAGCTTTTTTCGTGAAATGTTTGCCTCTTTTAAAAAGAGATTATGACTTTCCATTTTCAAAATTGACGAATAATTCTCCCTGCACAGTGAATGACTTTCTGTTTCTTCTTCTCCTTCGTTTAAAAACTGGGAGTGCCAAGATCCAGGAGTTTTGAGGACGTCATCGGCGAGCCTCTTCCAGTCTCCCGTTTTTCCTGTTTTACAGTCTTGACGCGGACCGCCACGAATTCTTCCCCTGTGCTAACCTTTTCATCTCAGAATAGTACTTGCAACCAATGTCCTCAATTATTTGCTGGATGTATTCCAATCTCTGTCTTCCTCTACAGTTTTTGCCTTCTACAGCTCCCTCTAGTACCATGGAAGTCGTTCCCTTATGTCTTAACAGACGTTCTGTCTTCCTGTCCCTTCTCCTTATCAGTGTTTTTCGCATATTCCTTTCCTGTCCGATTCTGCACAGAACCTCCTCATTCCTTATCTTACCAGTCCACCCAATTTTCAACATTCATCTGTAGCACCACATCTCAAATGCTTCGATACTCTTCTGTTCCGGTTTTCCCACAGTCCATGTTTCACTACCATATAATGCTGTATTCCAGACGTACATCCTCAGAAATTTCTTCCTCGAATTAAGGCCGGTATTTTATATTAGTAGACTTCTCTCGGCCAGGAATGCCCTTTTGCCAATGCTAGTCTGCTTTTGACGACCTCCTTGCTCCGCCCGTCACTTGTTATTTTACTGCCTAGGTAGCAGAATTCCTTAACTTCATCAACTTCGTGACCATCAATCCTGATATTAAGTTTCTCGGGGTTCTCATTTCTATTGCTTCTCATTACCTTCGTCTTTCTTCGATTTACTCTCAAACCATACCCTGTACTCATTAGACTGATCATTCCATTCAGCAGATCATGTAATTATTCTTCACTTTCACTCAGGATAGCAATGTCATCAGCGAATCGTATCATTGATATCCTTTCACCTTGAATTTTAATTCCACTCCTGAACCTTTCTTTTATTTCTATCATCATTGTACATATTGAACAGTAGGGGCCAAAGGCTACATCCTTGTCTTACACGCTTTTTAATACGAGCACTTCGTTCTTGGTCGTCCACTCTTATTATTCCCTCTTGGCTGTTCTACACATTGTACATGACTCCTCTCTCCTTACAGCTTACCCCTATTTTTCTCAGAATTTCGAACATCTTGCACCATTTTAAATTGCCGAACGCTTTTCCCAGGTCGACAAATCCTATGATGGTGTCTTGATTTTTCTTTAGTCTTGCTTGCATTATTAACCGTAACGTCAGAATTGCCTCTCTCGTGCCTTTACCTTTCCTAAAGCCAAGCTGATCGTCATCTAGCCCTCAAATTTCTTTTCCATTCTTCTGTATACCATTCTTGTCAGCAACTTGGATGCATTAGCTGTTACGCTGATTGTGCGATAATTCTCGCACTTGTCAGCTGTTGCCATCTTCGGATTTGTGTGGATGATGTTTTTCCAAAAGTCAGATGGTATGTCGTCAGACTCATACATTCTACACACCAACGTGAATAGTCATTTTGATGCCACTTACCCCAATTATTTTAAAAATTTAGAAATTCTAATGGAATGTTATCCATCTCTCCCGCCTTATTTGATCTTAAGTCCTCCAAAGCTCTTTTAAATTCTAATTCTAATACCGGATCCCCTATCTCTTCTAAATCGACATCTGTTTCTTATCACATCAGACAAATCTTCCCTCTCATAGAGGCTTTCAAAGTATTCTTTCCACCTATCAGCTCTCTCTTCTGCATTTAACAGTGGAATTCCCTTTGCATTCCTAATGTTATCACCCTTGCTTTTTATGTCACCGAAGGTTGTTTTGACTTTCCTGTATGCTGAGTCAGTCCTACCGATAATCATTTCTTTCTCTATTTCTTCAGATTTTTCATGCAGCCATTTCGTCTTAGCTTCCCTGCACTTCCTATTTATTTCATTCCTCAGCGACTTATATTTCTGTATTCCTGAGTCTCCCGGAACATTTTTGTACTTCCTTCTTTCATCAATCAATTGAAGTATTTCTTCTGTTACCCATGGTTTATTCGCAGTTACCTTCTTTGTACCTATGTTTTCCTTCCCAACTTCAGTTATCGCTCTTTTTAGAGATGTCCATTCCTCTTCTACTGTACTGCCTACTGAGCTATTCCTTATTGCTGTATCTATAGCCTTAGAAAACTTCAAGCGTATCTCGTCATTCCTTAGTACTTCCGTATTCCACTTCTTTGCGTATTGATTCTTCCTGACTAATTTCTTAAACTTCAGCCTACTCTTCATCACTACTGCATTGTGATGTGAGTCTATGTCTGCTCCTGTGTATGCCTTGCAAACCAGTATCTGATTCCGGAATCTCTGTCTGACATGATATAATCTAACTGAAATCTTCCCGTATCACCCGGCCTTTTCCAAGTATACCTCCTCCTCTTGTAATTCCTGAACAGAGTATTCGCTATTACTAGCTGAAACTTGTTACAGAACTCAGTTAATCTTTCTCCTCTCCCATTTGTTGTCCCAAGACCATGTTCTGCTGTAACCTTTTATTCTACTCCTTCCCCTACAACTACATACCAACTATTAGATTTTCATCTCCCCTTACATACTGTATTACCATTCCAGTCTCCTCATACACTTTCTCTATCTCTTCATCTTCAGCTTGTGACGTCGGCATTTATACCGGAACTATCGTTGTTGGTGTTGGTTTGCTGTCAATTCAGATAAGAATAACCCTATCACTTAACTGTTCACAGTAACACACTCTCTGCCCTACCTTCCTGTTCATAACGAATCCTTATCCCGTTATGCCGTTTTCTGCTGCTGTTGATATTACCCTATAATAATCTGACCAGAAATCCTTGTCTTCTTTCCACTTCACTTCACTGACCCATACTATATCTAGATTGAGCCCTTGTATTTCCCTATTCAGATTTTCTAGTTTCCCTACCACGTTCAAGCTTCTGACATTCCACGCCCCGACTCTTAGAATGTTATTATTTTGTTGGTTATATAATCTTTTTATCATGGTAACCTCCCACTTGGCAGTCCCTTCACGGAGATCCGAATGGGGCACTTTTCCGTAATCTTTTTCTAAAGAAGAGATCATCTTGACACTTCTTTAATTGCAGGCCACATGTCCTGTGGATACACGTTACGTATCTTTAATGCAGTGGTTTCCATTGCCTTCTGCATCCTCATGCCGTTGATCATTTGTTGATTCTTCCGCCTTAGGGGCAGTTTTCCACCCTGAGGACAAGAGCGTGCCCTGAACCTCTGTCCACTCCTCTGCCCTCTTTGACAAGGCCGTTAGCATAATGTGGGTGACTTCTTATGCTGGAAGTCTTCGGCCGCCAGTGCTGATTATTAATCAAAATTTAAGCAGCGGCGTGATTCGAACTCTGTACCGAACCGTTTCGATAATGAATCAAAGACGCTAACCCAAGCCCACGGGAGTCTTACAGGGGCTTGCTCTTGCGAAATTCTCAGTTATAGTAACGTAGACAGCAGGATTTTCGATTACGCTCAGTTTGGAAAATTTTCTCACCATTTTTCCGAAAACTCTGCCGGCGGTGTAAAGGAATGACCAAATATCAGGAGCCACACTTCGAAGCTTTCTACGTATAATGGAGTATCGTACAGGAACCAATACATCAACGACCCAATCATTGTTGTATTCTTATTTTGCCCACTGCATCCAATTTGTGACACCAAGCAAATCGGCGTAAAGCAGTTGATGAAGTTCTCCGGCCAAACGTACGAGGTCACATTTTCTTTCGTCTGATTGCTCGCAGAGGAACGTCGCCGAACCGTGAAATTATCTGTCTTGAGTAATAGGCTACCTGATCTGGGACTTTTGGAAGAACTGAACTCTTCCGACTGTCATAACTTACAATCTGTTGACCGTCGATGTCTTCCTTCAGGTCCAGGGCTCGTGGTCTAGTGGCTAGCGTTGATGCCTCTGGATCACGGGGTCCCAGGCTCGATTCCCGGTGGGGTTGGGGATTTTCTCCTTCCGGGGATTGGGTGTTTGCGTTTTTCTCATCATTTCATCATCATTCACGAAATTGGCGAGATTGGACTGAGCAAAGACTGGTAATTTGTACTGGCGCTGATAACCGCGCAGTTGGGTGCCCCCCAAACCATACATAATCATCATCTTCCTTCAGACTTTCATAAACACGATCGATCCGAATTTTGTGAGCCGTGAGCTGATTTTTTCTCTTCAGGTGGTCGATGTTCCAAGGAAATTCTCAGTAGGAACGAGCATGTGCAACATGTGTCAACACAAGGTGCTCCGAAGCCGATGTTAAAGTTGTGGTAGTATATTGTCTGGCAGGAGTTATGCTTTATATCCAGAGCGGGATGTTTCTCACAGAACATTTTCCACATTACTTTCACAGTTAAATCGCTGCTCAAATATTGGCGATGGAGCGTTTTTGACTTTCGATAGGCTTGAATCGCTCAGTGTATCTGAAAACAGCAGTTTCCCTATTCTCGTACAACTTCGTTACTTTGTCACCTCCCTTTTTTTCAGCGGTTGCAGGTGAGGATCGTTCATCACACTCTGACAAATTTTGTTGAGTCTCATTTTTTTTACGTGCAATATCCCCATGACAGCCTTTCTGTAAACCCTTATGTTTTTAGTACCTCCTACATGTCTTTTTGAAAGGACGAACTTCGTAATTATTTTCTTTTTTTGACACTTTGTCTCCTCTAAGCTCAGTTTTCCGAAGAGACGATGCGATGACATGCTGTCGAATATAGGTGCTCTGCCAGTTCCAGTTACGTTCTTCTTAAAACCTTTCATGGGTCCATCGCACGTCCTACATAGTGAGTTCCTTACATTTCAGTTTTCCAGTGGGATTTTTACAGTTCGGAATTTGCGGAAACCATTTTCATTGGTACCTAAAGATAGATGTAAAATAAAATTAAATGAAACCCAACAGATACTAGCTGTAAGTCAACGCAATCAAAAGTTCAATGTTTCTATTTTCAGGTACACTGAATTAGCCAGTCAGAACTAAGCACATTTATGATAGGTCCGCTTGCACGCCATATAATGGCGATTTGCAAATTTGCCCACATCAGATACTTATTTATTCATTACGTGAGAAATCAGTATCTGCGAAAGTTGGCAAATGCATTGAATGAATGGGAGCATAAGCAGAAAAATTGAAGGGGGGGAGGGATGTGGAGCAAACAGTACATTTGTATGTTGTTATTATTGCAGCGACAATGTTGCCCTAAATCGACACATTACAGTATTGCAAGTGGATCAACTTTTATTTTAAAGAAAAAAAACACGTAACCTCGTTGCAGGATTCCGAGATAGGGTGAGGTAGGACTGTTGATATTTTTAAAAATATCGAGAATCCGATATACAGATATTTATAAATATGATTGTCGGCTCTAGATATAACGGAAAAGTGTCGATATATCGACGCAAAAATTATCGATATACCGGCCTATAAAAATGTCGCGTGCACATTGTGAATATACTGCCAGTTCTAGGGCTGCATATTTAAGTATTTATTTATTATTAGATATTCTGTATATCAACAAGCTAGCAGCCAGCCCATCTCCCTTAAATCAAGAATTGAAAGGAAAACTTTGCATGTGCCAAGCAAGATCGTAAGAGATGGGAAAGAGCCACCGTGGTACGACAACCAGTTAGAAAACTGCTACAGAAGCAAAGGGAACTTCACAGCAAACATAAACATAGCCAAAGCCTTGCAGATAAACAAAAATTACACGAAGCGAAATGTAGTGTGAGGGGGGCTATGCGAGAGGCGTTCAAAGAATTCGAAAGTTAAGTTCTATGTACTGACTTGGCAGGAAATCCTAAGAAATTTTTGTCTTATATCAAAGCGGTATGTGGATCAAAACGAAATGTCCAGACACTCTGAAACCAAAATGGTACTGAAACAGAGGATGACAGACTAAAGGCCGAAATACTAAATGTTTTTTTCCAAAGCTGTTTCACAGAGGAAGACTGCACTGTAGTTCCTTCTCTAGATTGTTGCACAGATGACAAAATGGTAGATATTGAAATAGATGACAGAGGGATAGAAAAACAAATAAAATCGCTCAAAGAGGAAAGGCCGCTGGACCTGATGGGATACCAGTTCGATTTTACACAGAGTAAGTGAAAGAACTTGCCCCCCTTCTTGCAGCGGTGTACCGTAGGTCTCTAGAAGAGCGTAGCGTTCCAAAGGATTGGAAAAGGGCACAGGTCATCCCCGTTTTCAAGAAGGGACGTCGAGCAGATGTGCAGAACTATCTTTAACATCGATCAGTTGTAGAATTTTGGAACACGTGTTATGTTCGAGTATAATGACTTTTCTGGAGACTAAAAATCTACTCTTTAGGAATTAGAATGGGTTTCGAAAAAGACGATCGTGTGAAACCCAGCTCGCGCTATTCGTCCACGAAACTCAGAGGGCCATAGACACGGGTTCCCAGGTAGATGCCGTGTTTCTTGACTTCCACAAGGCATTTATACTGTTCCCCACAGTGTTCAGAAGTAAGAGTGATTTCAGGTGTACCGCAGGGGAGTGTCGTAGGACCGTTGCTATTCACAATATATATAAATGACCTTGTGGATAACATCGGTAGTTCACTGAGACTATTTGCGGATGATGCTGTAGTATATCGAGAGGTTGTAACAATGGAAAATTGTACTGAAATGCAGGAGGATCTGCAGTGAATTGACGCATGCTGCAGGGAATGGCATCTGAATCTCAATGTAGACAAGTGTAATGTGCTGCAAATACATAGAAAGAAAGATCCTTTATCATTCAGCTACAATATAGCAGGTCAGAAACTGGAAGCCGTTAATTCCATAAATTATCTGGGAGTAGGCATTAGGAGTAATTTAAAATGGAATGACGATATTAAATTATCGTCAGTAAAGCAGATGCCAGACTGAGATTCATTGGAAAAATCGTAAGGAAATGCTGTCCGAAAACAAAGAAAATAGGTTACAGTACACTTGTTCGCCCACTGCTTGAATACTGCTCACCGGTGTGGGATGCGTACCAGATAGGGTTGATAGAAGAGATAGAGAAGATCCAACGGAGAGCAGCGCGCTTCGTTACAGGATCATTTAGTAATCGCGAAAGCGTTACGGAGATGATAGATAAACTCCAGTGGAAGAGTCTACAAGAGGGACGCTCAGTAGCTCGGTACGGGCTTTTGTTGAAGTTTCGAGAACATAGCTTCACCGAAGAGTCAGGCAGTATATTGCTCCCTCCTACGGATATCTCGCGAAAAGACCATGAGGACAAAATAAGAGAGATTAGAGCCCACACAGAGGCATACCGACAATCTTTCTTTCCACGAACAATACGAGACTGGAATAGAAGGGAGAACCGATAGAGGTACTCAGGTACCCTCCACCAAACATCGTCAAGTGGCTTGCGGAGTATGGGTGTAGATGTAGATGTTCACGCTAGGCGTTAACTACTTGGCTAACAATAGTAACTGCGTGTAAATGACACAGAGTCCGATAGGTCCGTCGTTCGGTTTTGTCGCATATCGGACTTGTCCGGAATACTTCATGTAGCGCGTCCGGCTATCCTGATTTAGGTTTTCCGTTATTTTCTTAAATCCCTTCAGGCAAATGCTGGATGGTTCCTCTAAAAGGACACTGCCCACTTCCTTCCCCGTCCTTTCTTTATCCTCGCTCTTTGGTCCCCTCCCTTCTCCAAATCAACCAACCAGCCAATCAAGCAACTTCGTGTATTTTTGCCTCTTTTTCCATTTCTGCCGACACCATCGACCTGTCAGTTGTAGCGTCAAAATTGCATGGTGAAGCTAAACGTTGTAGTTTTTGTTGGTAGCGCGGAGCGCCGATTACGTTAGCATTTCCCATCTCAAGCGCCTCTGCCTACCGCAAAGATCAATCTTGTCATTCAGACTTTTATTCATTTTAAACAACTGTTTTTGAAAAATGCCGATGCGAAGATATAGCACACTAGTTGCGCTAAAATTGTTTTTTAACGCAACTGGTGTCCGCCACCGGTAGCTGAGTGGTCAGCGCGACAGATTGTCAATGCAAAGGGCCCGGGTCCGATTCCCGGCTGGGTCGGAAATTTTCTCCGCTCAGGGACTGGGAGTTGTGTTGTCCTAATCATCATCATTTCATCCCCATCGACGCGCAAGTCGCCGAAGTGGCGTCAAATCGAAAGACTTGCGCCAGGCGAACGGTCTAACCGACGGGAGGCCCTCATCACACGACATTTCATTTCGTTTCAACGCAACTGGTATGCTATATCTTCACAACGGAGTCTTGTTATACCATCCCCCCCCCCCCTCTACCCCCACTCAGTGAAATCGGACTTCTTTCCTGGCACCTATACTTGCTTCACACATTCAAAGAGAAAGACTGAATGTGATGAAAGCTCAAAAAGTAGTAAGAATGCTTTGCACAGGAAAAGTAAAACTATGTTAAAAAGAACAAAATCGATATTTTTAAACAGCCCTCGTGTGCTGTCGATGACGCGCGATGCTGTTATTTGACGATTCTGCATTGAAAATAATGTGTCCAGGTTCGTCACACACATGTGGCAGGGAACGATGGGACCCTTGTACTGACGCAGCTGTTGTAAGCTCGATGTCCCGGGACTGAAATTCCATAGTGTGCACAATTTTAAATACGCGGCGCTGCCGTATTTACGGAGTAAGTCATATTTCTCTATACAATACCAAATGCATGGCACCCGCGAAATAGTTTCAATTCGGTGATGATATCACACAATTCAAGACTGACTCACGTCAAAGCACTGTCCTCGAGAAGTTCAAATCTGATATCGTTCACGCTCCTTGAGCGGCCATTAACCCACCGATTTGCGTAGACTGCACACGTGAAAAGTGTCTTAGTTCATTCTCGCATGAAAGCACAGCGCACAGTTCCCAGTTTACTTAATATTAATGAGTTTCATCTGCAGTTCGCACTGATAATGTGCGCATACTAATTTAAATGTTTTATCCGCCTCTTAACGCACAAAAACAACTCGCCAGCCGTGCCGTCAGGTCAGTAATCAGCGTCTCGCATTCGTCACCGCTCTACCACTATACTGTTCAGTTTCGGTAGTCGAAAACTGGCTCTCTCACAGCACTGAAACAATGTTCGTACAATATTTGAATGTACTGACATTTCTCATCTCGACGGAGATGATCTCGAGCCTGAATCTGAATCAAGCTTCAGTCGACGATCATGATAGTGATTCTTATCTTTGTATTTACGAATAACTCTGGGACACGAACTGGGAAGACGATAACGAAGCTGCTGTATGTGGTAGTCATAGTGAAATTGTAGTCATCGTTTCTTTTGCCATTGACTCATGCCACTGCCTATACACCATGGCATTGAAATAACGGATATCATGGAATTTAATACGCAGGATTTGCAGGAGGTTTCTGTAATTTGCACAAGGCACTGCCATTCACCACAAAATTTTCGTCCTTTTTTTTCTTGATGTAACACGACACCTTGAACAGAATTCGCCTCCTGTTACTGCGACTGCGCCCTGTTCTACAATGCAGGTGGAGCATATCGCTGCTGGTATCTCTCCACCGCATCTTTCTAAATGCACGCGACCTCTCACGCACCACGTAATCAGGCTAATGCCCCTTTGTTAGTCACTTCTGTGCCCTGCCTGTATCGCGACTGCTATCACGAATAAATCTCCATATGCAAAATTGCCGTTCGCCCATGTTTCTTCTTTCATCTCCGGCTGGTTCATTCGAGTAGCCTGCTATCAACGACTGCAGATGGTGTCGATCGAATTTTCTGCATGCTGCAGTGTGTAATCACGTCTCAAACCGATATTTTAGCTTAGCCGTCGGACTAAGTACTGGGTTAAAAATATAAACTAAAATTATTTCCTTACTTTATCAGTTCTATGATTTCAAATACACTACTGGCCATTAAAATTGCTACACCAAGAAGAAATGCAGATGATAAACAGATATTCATTGGACAAATATATTATACTAGAACTGACATGTGATTACATTTTCACGCAATTTGGATGCATAGATCCTGAGAAATCAGTACCTAGAACAACCACCGCTGGCCTGGGCATTGAGTCAAACAGAGCTTGGATGGCGTGTACAGGTACAGCTGCCCATGCAGCTTCAACACGATACTACAGTTCATCAAGAGAAGTGACTGGCGCATTGTGACGAGCCAGTTGCTCGGCTACCATTGACCAGACGTTTTCAGCTGGTGAGAGATCTGGGGAATGTGCTGGCCAGGGCAGCAGTCGAACATTTTCTGTATCCTGAAAGGCCCGTCAAAGTGCCGTCAATGCGAACAAGACGTGACCGAGAGGTGTAACCAATGGCACTCCATACCATCAGGCCGGGTAATACGCCAGTATGGCGATGGCGAATACACACTTCCAATGTGCGTTCACCGCGATGTCGCCAAACACGGATGCCACCATCATGATGCTGTGAACAGATCCTGGATTCATCCGAAAAAATGACGTTTTGCCATTCGTGCACCCAGGTTAGACGTTGAGTACACCATCGCAAGGCGCTCCTGTCTGTGATGCAGCGTCAAGGGTAACCGCAGGCATGGTCTCCGAGCTGATAGTCCATACTGCTGCAAACGTCGTCGAACTGTTCGTGCAGATGGTTGTTGTCTTGACAACGTCCCCATCTGCTGACTTAGGGATCGAGACGTGGCCGCACGATCGGTTACAGCCATGCGGATAAGATGCCTGTCATCTCGACTACTAGTGATACGAGGTCCTGAACCCACCGATTCCATATTCTGCTAACAGTCATTGGATCTCGGCCAACGCGAGCAGCAATGTCGCGATACGATACACCGCATTCGCGATAGGCTACAATCCGACCTTTATCAAAGTCGGAAACGTGATGGTACGCATTTCTCCTCCTTACACGAGGCATCACATCAACGTTTCACCAAACAACGCCGGTCAACTGCTGTTTGTGTATGAGAAATCGGTTGGAAACTTTCGTCATGTCAGCACGTTGTAGGCGTCGCCACCGGCGCCAACCTTGTGTGAACACTCTGGAAAGCTAATTATTTGCATATCACAGCACCTTCTTCCTATCGGTTAAATTTCGCGTCTGTAGCACGTCATCTTCGTGGTGTAGCAATTTTAATGGCCAGTAGTGTATTTTACAGCGCATTTAGCTAACAAACTACTTCAGTACCTCATTTCCTAACAAAGGCGTACCCAGGATCTGAACTGGGGGGGGGGGGGGGGGGCAGGTCATACTAGTCCAAGGAAACAAGGACTCGAGACAACATACAGTACTTCTTATTGAATAAAACAGTAAACCAGTGAAAAACCGCTTTTAATAAAAATTTTAAATACAAGAATGCACTTGTGCAATCCGAGAAAACATGCAGCATTTCTTATTAAATAAAACAGTAAACTAGTGAAAAACTGCGAATATCTTCTGGGGGGGGGGGGGGGGTCAGCTGCCCCCCTGCTCCTCGCTGGGTACGCCCATGTTTCCTAATCTGATTCCATCAGCATTACCTGGTTTAATTCGGCCACGTTTCAATACTATTGTACTTTTGTTGACGTTTTTTACAAACTTTTTTCAAGACGTTATCCATTCCGTGCAACTGTTCCCCAACGTTCTTCCTTTCTACGTTATTTGCTCTCTCTCTTCCCATTCCTCGTTCTCCCTCGCTGTTGTGTCGAGTAGCTAATCACGGTGCCTAGTCTTCGTTTTGTCCTTGCGGTCACTTAGAAATATAGTTTGCAAATTTACTGTACGTTATTACAGTCCAGAAGTTTAGCCTTAAACCGTCGGCACACGGACCGTGCTGTCGAACGTTAACGTTGAGCGTGCCAATTTCAACGTGCTGCTGAACGCTCAGGAACGATGCGACTTGTGCATATGGTACGTGGACCCCAACGTGGTATACTCAATCGCAACGCACTCCGGCGGTAGGTGCGGGAAGTTTCTAGTTCGTAAATCACACTGTTTAACCAACGGGCGCGCGTAAAATTCTCACGTTAGCTCTATTAAAGCGCACGTTTCCTCCATCGTCCACGAAAAGGAAAGTACCATGTCTAATCAGTAAGGACACAGGCTTATAAAAGTTTCATTACAAACAGTGCGGTACAAATTCGGAATACTTCTCCGCATAAGATAAACATTATTTCATCATTCCGACATTTTAGTAAAACCCCAACGTCAGTCTTACTTGATCACTGCTCCTACCCAGTAGTAGAATCTTTGCAACATGTGAATTACGAAGCGTAAAAGAAAAAGGAGCAAAATATCTTTACTCAAGTAGCGCAAGCTGTCCGGTAGATTAAGCCAATCGAACAAAGTCACCCCTCAAAAAAAGGTGAACTTATATTTATCTAACATCAAATATTATAGTATATACTTATATTAAACTAATGATAAAGAATCAGAAACTAATAAAAACGCGAATGTTAGGAAAAAATCGGAAGTGTCAAAACGCGAACCACCGCCCCATCACACTAATCATCACTGGACAGCGACGCTACTCATTACGCTACATCACCAAGACTCCGATTGTATCTAATTATGTTACCTCTTGCTGAAAACCTTAATCGTAGATACGTTACTAATTGAACTTTAATTATAACAAATTGTAGAAAGAACAATGCGTTTCGGGTGGATCTTCAGTGTGTCGCTGCCTTCAAATAGCCTACTCTCATAATACGCAAGTTACAACAATTCTTTTGCCACGAACATGATGTTTATCATTATTTTATTGGAACGAATCACACAGTTAACAACGGGTTTTCCAGTGATTCTCAATTTGATGTTTTTTTTTCCTTTATTGAATTTCGATTCCTCCCGAAGGGGGCGGGCTGGCAGCAGCTTAGTACGCCGCTCTTCAGCCTACAGACTTTGTTAAAAAGACGAAGAGAATAAATAATAAAAACAGGCGATAAAATCGGAGAAGTAAATAGTAACATGGCAAAAAAAATCGTGGAACTTAAAACATAGAACAAAGGGATGATGATGCTAATAAAATACATACGAAGCAGACAGGTAAAACAATAGACAGACAATCAAAAAACACGGCGACAGTCTGGTTTGTGTTCGCAAAAGACATAAAATTCACACCCAGCGACAGCACAGTTTCTGTTCGCAACACGAGAAAGACGAACAACATGAACATTCACTGGAACACTGCACTAAAAAGTTAGCAAATGTGACATACCACAGCCGACAGCAGGTGGGGGGAAACTGGATAGATGATGGGAAAATAAAAAAGGGGGGGGAGGAGAGGAAAAACGAAGAGGGGGGAGGCGGGAAAGGAGCCGATGGAGGATGAGGACCCATAAGAGGGGTGGGGGAGGCTGGGCAGACGCGACAGGGAGTGGGGAAGGCAGAGGAGGGGAATACAAAAGGACTTGGAGGGGTAGGGGAGAAGGGAGGTAGGGAGAGGCTTGGTGGGGAGAAACAGGAGGGAAGGGGGGGCGAAGACGGAGCCCAGGGAAAGGACAGAGGAAAGGAGGGGGGTGAGGATCACAGTTGATAGGAGGGATCTATGGAGGGAGAGAGGGCATCATTCGGGAGGGGGAGTTGATGGAAGCCACCTTGGGAAAGGAGATGAAGGGTGTAGAGATGGAGGGCAGGGGGGACACAGCAGTGAAGACGTGGCAGTGGGCGAGGACGGGAGAGGAGAGGAGCAACCAGGGGGTGAGGGGGATCAAGGCGGCAGGAGGTGTAGAGGATGCGGATATGTTCGAGGAAAATTTGATGGTGCTCAGAAACGGTGTATATACGTATAGGCCTGAAATGAATGCCAATATGACGCCTCACAACTCTGTACTGAAGGGAGACGGCGTGCGTGTGACGTAGGTGACGTTGTGCCATCTCATTGGTCAACGCTCAGACGCACGCTCAGAAAATCTGACATGCCAGATATTGCTCTGCACGTTCGGAAAGACTCCCGAACGTGCTATTGCACGCTATGATGTCGGAAACTCGGCACGCTCAACGTTCGGATGCACGGTCCGTGTGCCGACGGCTGATGTGATCCTCGGCGTGAAGCCGCGCGGCCGTGCTGGGTGGCCCGCCTGGCGCAACGCCGGAAGGAAGGCAGAGAGCTGTTCAGGAAGGGGTCAAGTACGGAAGCGCGGCGCCACGTTTCGAAGCTGCGCGCGGGCACCTCGCGCGTGCGCAGTACGAACCAGCCGCGGCGTCTCGGCCGCCGGCCCCAGTTGACGTTTGACGTCCGCGGCTGACAGTGCGTCTTCCGAGTCACCTGACAGCGGGGCGGGCGATTACGAATTTTGGACATACTCTCGCACTTTGAACGGATAACGAGGTCTTCGCTACTCCGAGCTGCAGCGCACTACAAGCGACTTCGCGACTCGGTAACGAGATCCTGTCGCTCTCATTCGCTCCCTGTTTTCTTTTCCGACGTCTGCGGTGAGAAGGTTGCCAGTCTGTTCGCGTGTATGTGTCAAGATAGTTTGAAAAAACTGCACGGACTGCGCGCCAGGAATTCTAATAGCATCCCCAGGAAGTGCTTTACACCTGGTTAGTATCGCAACGTGCTTTTCAAAGTAAAACTAGAACACTGAGTTACATTAATATCCTTATCCAGTCACTTGGACGGTGCGTAACTGTTACAAAAATTCGTTACGCCAATCACGCCCATCTTCAGCTTGTTTGACGTCACTGGTAAGACTAGTGTCTCTGTAAGTTCGACGTACTACGTGTACTGCTGCCACATTTTACAACATGCGTTCTTCCCAAGAACTGTAACATTTTTCAAATTGCATTGCAAACCAGAAACTTCTACTAACGTGAGCCTTACGCTGGCTGTAGTCAAAACGCAAGGCATTTATGCTTGCCTCAATAAATTCGTTGCAAGTGACTGATTCAGGATATTTACATAGCACAGATATGTGGGCACAGTTATTGTTAAGTTCGACTGTTATTTTAATGAATCTTTTTTTGTGGGTGGTCTAGAGTGGGTGAAGATGGAACTATGGTAGAAACTTAAATCGTCTTGCCGAAAGAATCACTAACTCATTTGCAGAATCTGCAACCAATCTCCTCTACATTCCAACTAAGCGAAACATGCGCATGGCCATGAAGGCACGCTCAGTGCTTCGAAGAATAGGTTGCATTGTTGGAAACTGTTTATCGTTGCGCTTTTGAGTGATACTTAGTTTCGACCTTGACAGTTTCTTCAAAATCGGAGAAATCATTGAGAGCGAGCGAGCAGATTAGTTTACGGATCTAGTAAACAACACTACCCACCAATTTATTGTAGGAAGTCATATGTCACGTAGCCGGCGTATGGAATGTTTTTGTATGTTTCATTTGTAATGGTCGGTCATGTGTTTTGCTCGAATTCGGTTGTTTAGTTGTTGTAGGTGGTAAATTACGTAGTGTTATTTATTAGACCTATAGACGTCTAGTGAAGATGACGAGTGTGCTGAAGATCGCTACGTTCTGCTTTCACCAGTGCGTCAGCGTCGGTACTTTTTTGTGTGGAGGTTGCGGTAACAGAGTGAGGTATTGAGTAGCTCGAGGTGTAGGTTCAGTTGGTGGCTGATAATTCGGTTGTGAGTTTGCGAAGCGAAGGAATGTCACAACAAAAGCTATTTTTGTTAAATGAAGGTTGTTGTGAAAGACTGATCTGTAGCGTAGCCTAAGGCCTGGATTATGTTGAAAGATGACAGTCAATCTGGGAGTTGCCAAACCCAAAGAATAAGTTACGAAATTTGTTTATAAGTGTTGCGCGTTCCAAAGTTACATTTACATTCCCGAATGAAATACCCAATTTTTTCACTATGGTCTCGTATTATCAGCTTTTCAATATGTTAGAGTGTGTTACTACCAAGAACATCCCCTTTCTTCTTGGAGGTACCGTTACTTCGTTGATTTTTAATTAATATTTTAGTGTTAGTGACATTACACTTAAGTCGTTTCTTTAGGCTCCAACCTCCGGCATGTATACGATGTTGCCAGTTTATCGGCGGAATATCGCGTTCTTTACTCATCTCCTGCTGTTGAAAATTTGTGTACTTCCACAAACGTTCCAGGTGGTCGCCTCGGATATAGGACCCATTTCAGTCCAGATACGTCTGATTCGTTCGTTCTGGTGCTCAAAATATTTCTCCCCCACGCTTTCAGCCTGGATGCGTAGCACATCCGTTGTTATTGCCTTCCACCGGAATGTGAGATGATGTCAAAAACAATTTTGGTGATCGATTTTGATGACATTTGTCACAACATAAGAACACAATACCGTATCAAAAAACAATACACGCTTACACGCTAAAAAGTTAGTTTCCAAGAACTTTCTCTCAGTTGCATCGAGGTAGATGTAAGTGTACTTGGGGCTAACGCAAAATAGATAATAATTTACATACCGAATTATTCTACTCTCCAGTGAAATAATTCGACAGATTACAGAAAAAAAGACGCTATGTGCAAGTTGCACCCCAAGTAGTCCCAAGAGCACGGCCGACCAAGGCCCGCACTTCAGTTTACCTAGCCATGAAGTGGAAGTGTGTCGCAATCTCTGTTTACTTAGTAAAGTTTTATCTATGGTTTGTTTGCTATGAGCCTTTGTTTCACTTACGGCACCCTATCTTTCTCTGTCTCTCCTCTCCTCTTGCTGACAGAATGGTCTATTATTTCCAGTTTGTCTTTTTATGTCCTTCTTTCGGCTACTGTGTCCTTTATGCGATATTTTTAGGTTGAACGTTTTGTACTATACTTTCACAGAGCTATGACTACTTTATGACTGTTGCCTAATTTTTATAAAGCATAAAACTGCACCCTGCTAATTTATTCTGCAAAATGTATCTAATACTAGTGAAACAATAGCTTTTGCCCTTACGCCTAACCTCCCTCGTTTTTACTGCAAAAGCTTCGCGTGGGAGATCCAGAGATATAAGTCATTTTTCAGATGGATTAAACTGGCAGGCACAAATGCACTAGTAGATATAATTTTCCGAATGCTTTTCCTTTGTTAGGTACTGTTTCTGAGCTCCCGAACAAGTTTTCCAAAAGTCGGATGGTATATCTCTAGTCTCCTAGATTCTAAAGACCAACTTGAATAGTAGTTTGGTTGCAACTTCGCCCAATGACTTTAGAAAATCCGAACGAATGTTGTCTGCGCCTTTCGCCTTATTTGTTCGCAAATCTTTCAAAACACTGTTTAACTCTGACTTATAATAGGAACCCTGTATCTTCCGTGACAAATTATATTCCGTTTCCTTGACAGATGACTGCCCTTTTGAGAACTCTTCGGGCAAATACAGTCATTGAATCCGCCCTATCTAGCGTGCGAAAATCACATTTGATATCCCTTCTTGGTTTTAGGCCTACGCCTAAACGAGCTGAGACGAGCTCCACATATTCACCTTTAATTTTGTAAACGAATGCTATCGGCCTCATTCTCTTTGTTACGGGCGATATCCTCCAGTGATCTATATTTAAAGTGAGCTGTCATTCGAGACTCCACGTGGAAATTTACGCCATTTTCTTCGTTTCCTTACGATCATCCAACGTCGATAATTCCCTGTAGACATTGTGATAGTGATACTGCCAGTATTTGCTAAATCGTTAGGGGAGGTAATGGGACGCTGCGATTGGAACTACGTCTCCGGAAAAGTCGCTCCGTCACGATGACCAGCGGGTTGGTGATCCATCACCGCTTCTAAAGTCCGCCCCGACACCTGAGTGGTCAGCGTGTCGGATTGCCGTCCTAGGGAGCCGGGTTCGATTCCCGGCTGGGTTGTGGATTTTCTCCGCTTACGGACTGGGTGTTGTGTTGTCTTCATCATCATTTCATCCCCATCCGGCGCGCAAGTCGCCGAATGTGGCGTCGAATGTAATGAGACCTACACCAAGGCGGCCGGACCTGCCCCGCAAGGCGCCTCTCAGCCAATGACGCCTAACGCTCGTTTCCATTTTACCGTTTCTAAAGTTGCACTTTAGGGAAATCTGCAACAGTCGGTCGCGCGCGTCAGACTCAACTCGCGTACGCAAATACTACAGAACCGTTGAATTCAAATTTGGAGTGGGCAGCAGTTCCTTTCACCGACTGTACTTGCTGTTGACACAAATGTTCTTGTAGATATCTGTTGTGGACTGCCAAGACAGCCAGTCCACAGTGACGGGTAACCGAAATGCACGCGTACACACACGCCGGCTGGCGTGAGATCTGAAACAGGATACTTTATGAATGCTATAGAGAAAAGTACGTAGCTCCTCGAATACTTAACTTTATTCCATCATTGTGGTACATCGCTCTTGACGATACAATTTAAAGTCTTTAATACAAGTACTGTAAGGCTAATGGCGCCTTGCTAGGTCGTAGCCATGGACTTAGCTGAAGGCTATTCTAACTGTCTCTCGGCAAATGAGAGAAAGGCTTCGTCAGTGTAGTCGCTAGCAAAGTCGTCGTACAACTGGGGCGAGTGCTAGTACGTCTCTCTAGACCTGCCGTGTGGTGGCGCTCGGTCTGCAAATACTGACAGTGGCGACATGCGGGTCCGACATGTAATAATGGACCGCGGCCGATTTAAAGCTACCACCTAGCAAGTGTGGTGTCTGGCGGTGACACCACAATATCATTTCTCAAACGTTTTTCTTTTGTGAGGGGCTGTTTCCGAGCTCCCGATCGTAATTTCAGAGCCTTGCTCCCTGCCGCCGTTGGATAAGCAGCTGCAGCAGCAAGTCGTATACTCCTAGCTCACTCATTTGTTACATAGTTTAATTCTTAATTTCTTTGCGTGTTTTTGTTACTTGCATTGTTAAATTCATAAATTTCGGGCGTATTATAGTATTTGAGAGTTGTAGCATCGCGTTTTAGTACCTGAATAGTGTAAATTCGCGTAGTCTCCTTCCGCCGCCGAGCAGTGTGTCAACAGTGCACAAGTTACTGCATTTACTAGGCAATCTCGTATTTTAATAACCGTTTAAATTTTGTGTCGATTTGTTTGCGCTCTCTGTAGATTAGTTCAGATGTTCTTTGCACAACAGTTTTTAACATGGATAGGGACTGCAACTGCTGTGTTCGGATGCAGGCTGAGTTGGCATCCCTTCGCTCCCAGCTTCAGGCAGTGTTGGCTTCGGTCACACAGCTTGAGGCTGTTGCCAATGGGCATCACTGTGGGGGTCCGGATGGGGGTTTGTCGGGGACGGCCAGCTCGTCCCACGCATCCCCCGATCGGGCTACGACTGTGGCTGCCCGGGATACTGCCCGCATTGAGGCTGATCCCTCACCTGTGGTAGAGTGGGAGGTCGTCTCAAGGTGTGGCAGGGGGCGAAAGACATTCCGGAGGACTGAACGGAAGGCCTCTCCAGTTTGTCTGACGAACCGGTTTCAGGCTCTGTCTCAGGCTGATACTCAGGCTGATACTGATCTTCGGCCTGACATGGCTGCCTGTCCTGTTCCAGAGGTTGCCTCTCAGTCTGCAAGATCCGGGCGGTCGCAGAGGGTGGGCTTACTGGTAGTTGGGAGCTCCAACGTCAGGCGCGTAATGGGGCCCCTTAGGGATATGGCAGCAAGGGAGGGGAAGAAGACCAAAGTGCACTCCGTGTGCATACCGGGGGGAGTCATTCCAGATGTGGAAAGGGTCCTTCCGGATGCCATGAAGGGTACAGGGTGCACCCATCTGCAGGTGGTCGCTCATGTCGGCACCAATGATGTGTGTCGCTATGGATCGGAGGAAATCCTCTGTGGCTTCCAGCGGCTATCTGATTTGGTGAAGACTGCCAGTCTCGCTAGCGGGATGAAAGCAGAGCTCACCATCTGCAGCATCGTCGACAGGACTGACTGCGGACCTTTGGTACAGAGCCGAGTGGAGGGTCTGAATCAGAGGCTGAGACGGTTCTGCGACCTTGTGGGCTGCAGATTCCTCGACTTGCGCCATAGGGTGGTGGGGTTTCGGGTTCCGCTGGATAGGTCAGGAGTCCACTACACGTAACAAGCGGCTACACGGGTAGCAGGGGTTGTGTGGCGTGGGCTGGGCGGTTTTTTAGGTTAGATGGCCTCGGGCAAGTACAGAAAGGGCAACAGCCTCAACGGGTGCGGGGCAAAGTCAGAACATGCGGGGACCAAGCAGCAATCGGTATTGTAATTGTAAACTGTCGAAGTTGCGTTGGTAAAGTACCGGAACTTCAAGCGCTGATAGAAAGCACTGAAGCTGAAATCGTTATAGGTACAGAAAGCTGGCTGAAGCCAGAGATAAATTCTGCCGAAATTTTTACAAAGGTACAGACAGTGTTTAGAAAGGATAGATTGCATGCAACCGGTGGTGGAGTGTTCGTCGCTGTTAGTAGTAGTTTATCCTGTAGTGAAGTAGAAGTGGATAGTTCCTGTGAATTATTATGGGTGGAGGTTACACTCAACAACCGAGCTAGGTTAATAATTGGCTCCTTTTACCGACCCCACGACTCAGTAGCATTAGTGGCAGAACAACTGAGAGAAAATTTGGAATACATTTCACATAAATTTTCTCAGCATGTTATAGTCTTAGGTGGAGATTTCAATTTACCAGATATAGACTGGGACACTCAGATGTTTAGGACGGGTGGTAGGGACAGAGCATCGAGTGACATTATACTGAGTGCACATCCGAAAATTACCTCGAGCAATTAAACAGAGAACCGACTCGTGGAGATAACATCTTGGACCTACTGGTAACAAACAGACCCGAACTTTTCGACTCTGTAAGTGCAGAACAGGGAATCAGTGATCATAAGGCCGTTGCAGCATCCCTGAATTTGGAAGTTAATAGGAATATAAAAAAAGGGCGGAAGGTTTATCTGTTTAGCAAGAGTAATAGAAGGCAGATTTCAGACTACCTAACAGATCAAAACGAAAATTTCTGTTCCGACACTGACAATGTTGAGTGTTTATGGAAAAAGTTCAAGGCTATCGTAAAATGCGTTTTAGACAGGTACGTGCCGAGTAAAACTGTGAGGGACGGGAAAAACCCACCGTGGTACAACAACAAAGTTAGGAAACTACTGCGAAAGCAAAGAGAGCTTCACTGCAAGTTTAAACGCAGCCAAAACCTCTCAGACAAACAGAAGCTAAACGATGTCAAAGTTAGCGTAAGGAGGGCTATGCGTGAAGCGTTCAGTGAATTCGAAAGTAAAATTCTATGTACCGACTTGACAGAAAATCCTAGGAAGTTCTGGTCTTACGTTAAATCAGTAAGTGGCTCGAAACAGCATATCCAGACACTCCGGGATGATGATGGCATTGAAACAGAGGATGACAAGCGTAAAGCTGAAATACTAAACACCTTTTTCCAAAGCTGTTTCACAGAGGAAGACCGCACTGCAGTTCCTTCTCTAAATCCTCGCACAAACGAAAAAATGGCTGACATCGAAATAAGCGTCCAAGGAATAGAAAAGCAACTGGAATCGCTCAACAGAGGAAAGTCCACTGGACCTGACGGGATACCAATTCGATTCTACACAGAGTACGCGAAAGAACTTGCCCCCCTTCTAACAGCCGTGTACCGCAAGTCTCTAGAGGAACGGAAGGTTCCAAATGATTGGAAAAGAGCACAAGTAGTCCCGGTCTTCAAGAAGGGTCGTCGAGCAGATGCGCAAAACTATAGACCTTTATCTCTGACGTCGATCTGTTGTAGAATTTTAGAACATGTTTTTTGCTCGAATATCATGTCGTTTTTGGAAACTCAGAATCTACTATGTAGGAATCAACATGGATTCCGGAAACAGCGATCTTGTGAGACCCAACTCGCTTTATTTGTTCATGAGACCCAGAAAATATTAGATACAGGCTCCCAGGTAGATGCTATTTTTCTTGACTTCCGGAAGGCGTTCGATACAGTTCCGCACTGTCGCCTGATAAACAAAGTAAGAGCCTACGGAATATCAGACCAGCTGTGTGGCTGGATTGAAGAGTTTTTAGCAAACAGAACGCAGCATGTTGTTATCAACGGAGAGACGTCTACAGACGTTAAAGTAACCTCTGGTGTGCCACAGGGGAGTGTTATGGGACCATTGCTTTTCACAATATATATAAATGATGTAGTAGATAGTGTCGGAAGTTCCATGCGGCTTTTCGCGGATGATGCTGTAGTATACAGAGAAGTTGCAGCATTAGAAAATTGTAGCGAAATGCAGGAAGATCTGCAGCGGATAGGCACTTGGTGCAGGGAGTGGCAACTGACCCTTAACATAGACAAATGTAATGTATTGCGAAGACATAGAAAGAAGGATCCTTTATTGTATGATTATATGATAGCGGAACAAACACTGGTAGCAGTTACTTCTGTAAAATATCTGGGAGTATGCGTGCGGAACGATTTGAAGTGGAATGATCATATAAAATTAATTGTTGGTAAGGCGGGTACCAGGTTGAGATTCATTGGGAGAGTCCTTAGAGAGTGTAGTCCATCAACAAAGGAGGTGGCTTACAAAACACTCGTTCGACCTATACTTGAGTATTGCTCATCAGTGTGGGATCCGTACCAGATCGGGTTGACGGAGGAGATAGAGAAGATTCAAAGAAGAGCGGCGCGTTTCGTCACAGGGTTATTTGGTAACCGTGATAGGGTTACGGAGATGTTTAACAAACTCAAGTGGCGGACTTTGCAAGAGAGGCGCTCTGCTTCGCGGTTTAGCTTGCTCGCCAGGTTTCGAGAGGGTGCGTTTCTGGATGAGGTATCGAATATATTGCTTCCCCCTACTTATACCTCCCGAGGAGGTCACGAATGTAAAATTAGAGAGATTAGAGCGCGCACAGAGGCTTTCAGACAGTCGTTCTTCCCGCGAACCATACGCGACTGGAACAGGAAAGGGAGGTAATGACAGTGGCACGTAAAGTGCCCTCCGCCACACACCGTTGGGTGGCTTGCGGAGTATAAATGTAGATGTAGATGTAGATGTAGCCTTTACTGGTCTCGTAAGATATGATTTTATGTATACAGATTGAAGCGGCCTTGGCACAATTTTTCACTCGACGCTTCAGTCTTTATAGATAAAATCATACATGTATGAGACCAGTAAAGTCACTGCACCTGGGTTTCAGGCTGGATGTCCCATTTACGTTCGATGCTGCGGTGCTATTCCAGATCACGGAGAGCGTCGGCAATTCTGTTCGTGTGTAAGGGGGAATTTAAAGTAGACTGTGGGTGGCAGTCAGATTTTGGATCGGGGAGGGAGGCGTGCCAGGGAAATTCATACAGCTGTGTAAGCCGCTGTACCAAATGGTTTAGTGGCTAAAGCACATACATAGTAAGCAGGAGACCTCGATTCGACTCCCGGCACTGGTATAAATTTTCACACGCTGCTTCAGTGTGTATAAACAAAATCATATCTCCATGAGACCAGTAAAGTCTCTGAAATTACGTTATATCATAAGTAAAAGTACACTACTGGCCATTAAAATTGCTACACTAAGAAGAAATGCAGATCATAAGCGGGTATTCATTGGACAAATATGTTATACTAGAACTGACATGTGATTACATTTTCACGCGATTTTGGTGCATAGATCCTGAGAAATCAGTACCCAGAACAACCACCTCTGGCCGTAATAACGGCCTTGATACTCCAGGGCATTGAGTCAAACAGAGCTTGGATGGCGCGTACAGGTACAGCTGTCCATGTAGCTTCAACACGATACCACAGTTCATCAAGAGTAGTGACTGGCGTATTGTGACGAACCAGTTGCTCGGCCACCATTGACCAGACGTTTCAAATTGGTGAGAGATCTGGAGAATGTGCTGGCCAGGGCAGCATCCGAACATTTTCTGTATCCAGAAAGGCCCGTACAGGACCTGCAACATGCGGTCGTGCATTATCCTGCTGAAATGTAGGGTTTCGCAGGGATCGAATGAAGGGTGGAGCCACGGATCCTAACACATCTGAAACGTAACGTCCACTGTTCAAAGCGCCGTCATTGCGAACAAGAGATGACCGAGACGTGTAACCAATGGCACCCCCTACCACCACGCCGGGTGATACGCCAGTATGGCGATGACGAATAGACGCTTCCAATGTGCGCTCACCGCGATGTCGCCAAACACGGATGCGACCATCATGATGCTGTAAACAAAACCTGGATTCATCCGAAAAAATGACGTTTTGCCATTCGTGCATCCAGGTTCGTCGTTGAGTACCCCATCGCAGGCGCTCGTGTCTATGATGCAGCATCAAGGGTAACCGCAGCCATGGTCTCCGAGCTGATAGTCCATGCTGCTGCAAACGTCGTTGAACTGTTCGTGCAGATGGTTGTTGTCTTGAAAACGTCCCCATCTGCTGACTTAGGGATCGCGACGTGGCCGCACGATCCGTTACAGCCATGCGGATAAGATGCCAGTCATCTCGACTGTGCCGGCTGGAGTGGCCGAGCGGTTCTAGGCGCTACAGTCTGGAACCGCGCGACCGCTACAGTCGCAGGTTCGAATCCTGCCTTGTGCATGGATGTGTGTGATGTCCTTAGGTTAGTTAGGTTTAAGTACTTCTAAATTCTAGGGGACCGATGACCTCAGCAGTTGAGTCCCAAAGTGCTCAGAGCCAATTGAACCATCTCGACTTCTAGTGATACGAGGCCGTTGGGATCCAGCACGGCGTTCCGTATTACCCTCCTCAACCCACCAATTCAATATTCTACTAACAGTCATTGGATCTCGACCAACGCGAGCAGCAGTGTCGCGATACGATAAACCGAAATCGCGATAGGCTAAAATTCGACCTTTATCAAAGTCGGAAACGTGATGGTACGCATTTCTCCTCCTTACACGAGGCATCACAACAACATTTCACCAGGCAACGCCGGTCAACTGCTGTTTGTGTATGAGAAATCGGTTGGAAACTTTCGTAATGTGAGCACGTTGTAGGCGTCGCCACCGGCGCCAACCTTGTGTGAATGCTCTGAAAAGCTAATCATTTGCGTATCACAGCATCTTATTCCTGTCGGTTAAATTTCACGTCTGTGGTGTAGCAATTTTAATGGCCAGTAGTGTGGTTGCAATACCCAGTCCGACAAAGGTTCTTTGGATGTTTCCCTTGGTCGCCAGGCTAATGCCTGAACTGGAAATCCCTTCTCAAAGATTCCCAATTCGGATTCCCTCTGCCCTACCCCCAGCGTGGCGAGGTATTTGACTTAGCAGCACAAAGCCCTCCAACGGCATGTCCTGCTCTCATAAGCAGATGTAAGTGAAATTTCTTACTGTCCGTCTATGACCCGGGAGTAATTGTACCTTGACGGTATCGAACAGCAGTACTACGGATAGGTTTACCGACGGAGAGTTGGCCGATTTGCACCTCGCGTATGAGATCACTGAATGCAGTGAAGGAGCAGCACGACGGCGCTGCGTTGTAGTGTTTCTGAATCGACGGCAGCCGCATCGCTGTACTTTTGCATCTGTATCTCGACGCCCATGAGAACTGTACCTCTGTATCCAGAATGAGATATTTTCACTCTGCAGCGGAGTGTGCCCTGATATGAAACTCCCTGGCAGATTAAAACTGGGTGCCGGGCCGAGACTCGAACTCCGGACCTTTGCCTTTCGCGGGCAAGTGCTCTACCATCTGAGAGATGGAGATACTGGCAGAAGTAAAGCTGTGAGGACGGGGCTTGAGTCGTGCTTGGGTAGCTCAGATTGTAGAGCACTTGCCAGCGAAAGGCAAAGTTCCCGAGTTCGAGTCTCGATCCGGCACACAGTTTTAATCTGCCAGGGAGTATCAGTACCTCTGTATATTGGTGATTGCATATTACAAGTTTTTTCACTTTTGTGAAGGCATTCGCAGAGAAACAATATGAATTGAATTTGCAAACGAACGTAATTCCTAAATTTATTATTACTCTGTAACTTTGAGGAGGAAGAGTAAATGGGCATTACTATTATGAGCAGCAAGTATAGTAGGTGAAAGGAACTGCTGCCCACTACAAATTTGATTGTAACGGTTCTCTAGTATCAGAGACCATGAGTCCCTTATACCAAAACTGAGGAAACGTCCCTGAACTATCTCCGGAATTTTATTGGTGGTGTTCCAACTCACCCTGTAGTTTCTCAAAATCACTCAGGTTAAATTACGCGACAGATCCTTGGAAAAGAACACGGCCAATGTCCTTTCCGAATCTTTCTCAATTCGAACTTGTCCTCGATCTCTGATCGTACAGTCAGACACGGGCCGTTAAACTCTAGTCTTCTTTATTTCAATAAAATGGGTGTTACTTTCCAATTAAGGATTGCCAGAATTAGGATGATCTACTTATGAAGCACGTTAAATTTTCTGCACATGCGTTCCAACCGCACTGTGAGCGTCAAGGCGGCCGAACACGACTCTCAAACATAATTATCTCGACACAAGAACCGTGTGGGATACGCTTTGTAGTTTTTGAAGACAATGGTCGTCAGATTTGCAGCTACCTTCCATGTGTTCTTGTGTTGCGCTAATCATTCCATCTTTACTTAACAACTCCGTAACCAGTTTTGCAGGGCCTAGTCTTTCTCTGTTCCTATTTTTTGCCTTGTGCTTCTCCTACCAACGCCACGTAAGCTGTCCGTAGGAATGGTCTCAGTAACCCTTCCCTTCTTGCAGTAAATGTCTTCCACACACTTCTTTCCTCGCCCATTCGTTTTAGTACTTCTTCATTTTGCACTTTACCTCGCTATTCTGTTTTAACGTTCTTCTACAAAACTGCGTTTCTAATGCCTCCAGTTTATTCTTCTACAAATTTCCGATGGTTTAACTTTCACTTCAACACAACGCTGTGCTTCGGGCGTCCACTTGCAAAACCTTCAACATTTCCATATCGGTATCCGATTCCAGCAGAACTCTGTTTTATTCTCTTTTCTGTTGATCTTGTCACCTTAGTTTTTGTCTTAGTTTATCTTTAAACGGTATTCTTCGCTGAGTATGCTTTGGATTCCTGAGATTTATGAAGCACTAAAATAGTTAAGTTCACATGTCTTCAGTAACGTCTTAAGAACAACTACGGTGGGTAGCTGTAGTAGACAGTGAACCAGAATACCGTTTCCAGTGGCTAAGTATAGACGTGATTTGTAAAGTGCGACGCTCCATTTAATGGCAGCGCAGGGATAATGATCGGTAGGAGGTAGGTAAGCTGTAAGGTACCAAAAAAAATTTTTGACCAGGAAATTAGTGCAAAGCTTTATTAGTTTAGTCTTCCATCCAAAATAAGAAACATACCGTTTCTGAGAAAAAAATGCAGATCAAATCACAAAAGAACATTTACTTCACACGGGTTAAAAATTTTCGGTAAGATTTATAAACAATAAAGGGCTTTTACTAACTTTTTTACTTCCAAAAATTAACTTGATATTTATGATTCATTGGCGTTTACACAACCAACCCACTGGAACCTTCGAATAGTAATAAAAACGAGTGGGAATGAGAGATAACGCAGAACAGTAACAGAGAGAAAGAAACACCACTTAAAACGAGCATTTGAAAAGTTAGAACAGCACTTTAAACAAGAGATAAAATCTGGTTACCAGGACAGACGAGGTGCCAATCACATGCTTTGAAACACTTAAAGACTGTAGCAAATACACTCAAAAGAGTTATGGTTAAGCGCTGCAGAAATTATGCTCTGCGTTGACACCCGCGAAATTATCACATAATTAGAAAAACAAAATGGTTATAAAAGGTCCTCAGCTAGGTAATAATTTGACAACTTTAATACAGCATTCAGCTTTTATCATTCGACCCAGAGGGAAATTACGAAAATGTCATCAATCACAATAAATGAAACTGATAAACACACACTCGAAATGTTAATCATGGCAAGTAGCAACAGTGCCAGTTTTCTGGTGAGATTAACAGAGACAATTTTAGCAACAAGTTAACTGTTGAACTGATATTCGTCTAAGACAAGTGTTTGATGGGTACGCTGATAATTTTTCAGTCACCCCTTTATTTGGGCCATCTTCCTTCTTAATTCGCTTCTCGAAGTTAACAGCCAGGCCTGGATTGCAGGAAACTTCCTGGAAGTAGAAGGCCCCAAGTAGAACTTTGCCATTCGGCCACAACATGTAATCGTGCGGCAGTGTAGCGCCTCTAGCCCAGCACAGATATAAGTGTTCCAACTAGCAGTTTCAATCACGGCTATTTCTCACCAACCGTATATAATTCTCAAACATAGGAATTATACAACCAACCGGTTGCAAATAACTGTTTGGTACACTGACCTAGGTTTCGTAAGCTATTAAGGGTGTCTTCATCAGAATGAAATTTTCAGAAACCGTAAAATTACATTGCGAGAAAGCAAAACTCCAGTACACGAGTGACTCCCCCAGCCGGACCGACCCGCTTAAGTCTGCGAAGCGCCGGCTCTCCCTTATAGTCGCGAAATAGACAATGATATGGTGAAGTGAATAAGTCATGGGATAGAGATATGCACATATACAAATGGCGGTAGTATCGTGTACGTAAGGTATAAGAGGGCAGTGCATAGGTGGAGCTATCATTTGTACTTAGGTGAAAATTTTTCCGACGTTATTATGGCCGCGCCACGGGAATTAACAGACTTTGAACTCGCATGGGACTTTCCATTTCGGAAATCGTTAGGGAATTCAGTATTCCGGTATCTCCAATGTCAAGAGCGTGTCGAGACTGCCAAATTTCGGACATTACCTCTCACGACGAACAACGCAGTGACCGACGGCATTCACGTAGCGGCCGAGAGAGACAGCGTTTGCGTCGTGTTGTGCTGGCAGACAAGCGACAGTGCGTAAGAAAGCCACAGAAATCAATGTGGGACGTACGACGAACGTAACCGTTAGGACAATGCTGCGAAATTTGGCGTTAATGAGCTATCGCAGCGAATGGCTTTGCCAACAGCACGACTTCACTTGCAGCGCCTCTTTTGGACCCTAGACGACTGGTTAGACCTGATAGTAGGGTTCGACAGTGGCGCAGACTCCATGAAGCCACGGACCCAGGTTGTCAAAAAGGCACTGTGCAAGCCGGTGGTAGCTCCTTAAGTGTGTGGGCTGAATTTACATGGAGTGGGCTGGGTCCTCTGGTCCAGACGAACCACTCACTGATTAGAAATGGTGACGTTCAGCTGTTTGGAGACCATTTGCAGCCGTTCGTGGACTTCATGTTCCCAAACAAGGGTGTCGTCTCACAAGTGTTCGCAATTGGTTTGAAGAACATTCTGGACAGTTGGAGCGAATAGTTTAGCCACCCAGATCGGCCAATATGAACCCATCGAACATTTATGGGACATAATCGAACGGTCAGTTTGTGCAGATCATTCTACACCAAAAACACTTTCGCAATTATGGACAGCTATAGAGACAGCACGGCTCAATATTTCTTCAGGGGACTCCAGCGAATTGTTGAGTCCTTGCACTATGCAACTATGCAACTATGAGTTGCTGCACTATGCCGGGCAAAAGGAGGTGCGACATGATATTAGGAGGCATCCCTTGAGTTTTTCTGCCTCAGTGTAGAGTAAGAGAGACTATCGATCCCGTGCCTTGCACAACATAGAGCTTCATTGTCAGTGCAGTAACGTTATAAGATCCTTTGTGTAATCTAAAGAAAACAAAGAAAGAAGGAATACTAGGTTTTAACGTCCAGTTGACGGTGAGGTGAGAGACATAGCATACGCTCAGACTGCGGAAAGGTGAGTAAGGAAATTGGCCCTGCCCTTTTCTGGTGCCGGCCGCGGTGGTTGAGCGGTTCTAGGCGCTTCAGTCCGGAACCGCGCGACTGCTGCGGTCGCTGGTTCGAATCCTGCCTCGGGCATGGATATGTATGATGTCCTTAGGTTAGTTAGGTTTAAGTAGTTCTTAGTTCTAAGGGACTGATGACCTCAGATGTTAAGTCCCATAGTCCTCAGAGCCATTTGAACCTTTTCTCGTATTCAGATGCAGTAATGTAGGGAAACCACGTAAACTGGAGGGGGATTTGAAACATCGTCCTCCAGAATGCGACTACAGCGTCTTGCGACATAGCTCAGTTTATGTGATCTTATGTTCTGATATTTTACGTTCTGTGTGGCCGTAAAGGGTTCATTTCTCACCATTACAAACACAGTGTTGCAACATACTGATTTGGTGCCTCCGAGAAAACGCTGTTTTGCTACGTGAGAAAGAAAACCGCTAATAATCCATACTGTAAATTTTAAAGGTAACTTCAGTAATGCCACTGGCTTTAAAATACAGAATTTTGTGGCAGTCACGCGGAACACAGCGCAGACAACTTTAGCAAATGAAGCTTACTGAATCGTATAGTTTGAACATAAGACTTTATCTGCTTTTTTTTTTTTTTTTTTGCTTTAACGATATTTTCATCGTTATTTTTAAGTCTAGGTGAAATCATCATCAACCGAAACGTTTTTGTAATTATATTCAAAATTTCGAATCAAAATGAAGAGAATCCCTCGATTGAATAAACACAAGCTCGGAGAGAAATCCCGACTTTAGTTAGATTTAGTACGTTTATATCGTGGTCCTCATCGATAACTTTGCATTTTTCCTAATACCATACCAACTGAAGCGCTCCGGCATCGCCAACATCAGAATCACATTTAAAACAACTGATGCACATTAGTCCGTCAGACTTCTAGTTTATTCTGTGGTATGTGTTCGTAATTAGGAATCTGATAAGTACTCTTTATCACTGTTGCTTTGAATGCGATTATTATGGTCAATCAGATTGCTACTTGATCTGGTTCTCTTTCAGCAACTGATTCAGAACAAATACCGGTAATATTCTTAACCATCTAATGAATGCTAAAATTGTAGTATCATATTTTACGGTCCTACAACATAGGCCTTCTGGTCAGTTTAAGTGTAGGTAGCGTCTTTTGGAAATGGAATGTGATTAAATGAACATTACTATCACGTTTTGCTATTGTAATTGCTTCACGTATTGCAGACTCACCAGATTCTTCTTTTCGATGGTGCATCCCTTGCTTGGCAAGGAATCTACTACAGTTTCGTTTTTGCAGTTTCCAGCATGTTCAGTTGTTACATCAAGTGAATAGCAGAAGTGGTAGGTGTCCATTTTAGGTCGTACTCCTGTGTAAGTATTCGTCTAATCTTCGTGCACAAATGGATGTTTTGTTTGCCAGCACGCGTTCTTCAACATATCTATCGTAACAAAGCTGTATACAGTATCACATACCTAAATATTCTCGTGAGATTTTCTTCTAGAATAGTGACTGTCATCTGTAGTGAGTTTCTCAATAAACGATTACACGCCATTGACGTCATCTGTAGAATATTTCTGTCATCTTGTACACGGTTGAGGTGCAATGCGAACGCTAACCACATGAACAATTTAAAAGAAGTGTACTGAGTATTCCAGAACACAAGTATCATTTATTTTTTAAATTGCATACAAATGCAAGTTAATTTGGTACTTTGAGTCCCAAGACGAAGGCAAAAAATGATTAAGTGGCCGAAGGCCAAAATGAGTAAAGAAAAAAGGTTCACTTCCAGTTTGACTTTGAATGCTCTAGAGTTAATAACAGAGTCAGTCATGGTATCGGCAAAGGAAGCCAGGTGCTCTGACCTGGGTAAGTCTAAAGTGTGGAGTGAAGTCCTTGCTCTAAACTTAGTAATGATTCGAAGTTAAGCACAGCACAGTGGAGTGCCCGATGATGGCTCCTTAGTGAGGGCTCTGACTGATGGACCGCTACTGTGGTCGGCACCTGGCCCAGAGTATTTGAAGGAATAACTGGGTCAATTGGCTAATACCGTACTGCTGTATTGATTTTCTGTGCCTAAATAAATACTGTTGCTGCGCATGAATGCGGTGCGAGTTGCTTAGTGATCACAGCACCACGATTGTGGGAAGGTGCTCTGCTGATGGCGAACTGAGCACCCCTCGTGGTGGCTGCCAGAGACTCCGAGGACAGCAGGTTGGTATCTTGTTGTTGCCCGGAGCATTTACCAACATACGAGATATGCGCTTCCGTGTTTCTTTGAGGCGCTTGTGCCTGTCGGGACAGACAATGCATGAAGCATGGCCACCCGTGGGACGTAAGTGTGTTGCGGGTTGCAGTCTTGTAGGAGGGGCACAGCGTCCCTTTGTCCCAGGGAAGAGATGACGAACTCATTTTCGTGAAGTCTGAGGGCCAGGACTTTTTACTCCCCCCTCGTAAAACCTTGGCGGCACCGTTGGGAGATGCAGGGTGAGGAGCTATCGCAGCTTCTTCACGGAGGGAGTGGCGTTAGATGTGTCTAGCGACCGTGTCTGTAGGCTGGGCTCCTGGACCCACCACGAGCCTGACGTGGGCAGACCTAGAGCGGCTGGCAAGACAGGCAGCAGCCAATAAGCGAGTCATCTGGAGCGAAGCTGCAAGGATACCAAGTATCATAAGGGGCATATTGTCCTCAGGTGCCTGACAGTCGTACGAGAACACCATGAAAATACGCGGAGAATGCCTAGAAGGCGGAAAGCGGTCCGTGAGCACTCTGGGAAGAACATGGTAAAAGTGTACCCGAGAGTGGATGAGAGTGCAAGAGCAACCGAAAGATAGAAAATCTCTACCTGGAAGGTGTATGTGTGTGCAGAAGCACCACAGAAGCAAAATTATTTATCCCGGAAGACACGGATGTGTGCAGAAGAGATGTGGATGTAAAATGACTGTGCCCAGACGGCCGTTGAGTTTCGCTGGTGGTAGTCACCCTTTGATCCCCACGCGTGAGAAAATATTTAGTTTAAGGATTTGTGCTATGCCAGAAGGAGGAAGCTGCAGCCGTGCAGTCTGGAGGCAGTTGTCCATGTAAGTGTATTGGGGACAGCAGCTGCTTACCTCCAGTGTCACGATGACCTCGCTAGATTCTCCAAAAGACATCTCTGCATCTGCTGCATGTTGAGTGAGAAAGATAGGAGTTGAGGTGTCGCTCCTATGTCGAAGATAAACATACTCATCGCCAGTCAATGAGAGGTGGTGCTGGTGCCAACGATGGTGCTGGATTTCATGAAAGATGGTTCTGCCTCATCAGCAGTTGACAGATCGAAGCGTTCGAAGGTGGCGCAGGAGCCAATGGCAGTGGTGGAACCTATGAATAACTTCTTCTACTTTCTCACCAACTGATGCAACGGAACACTGGGAGGAGATATAGGACCCAATGGCAGCGCTGGGACCGATGTAAAAGCCTTTTCTCATCGCCAGCTGATGGGACGAAACCTGGAGCCGTGGCGCTGCAGCCAAAAGTGACACTGGAGCCAATGATGAGCCTCATCGCCAAATGATGGGACGAAATGAAGAAGCCATCGCCAGTGGCGAGATAAAATGTTGAGCCTCGGAGGTCAAAGAAAACATTGTCCGCCTGGGATGAATGAGAAACTGAGTTCAAAAGATAATACACCATCGTCACTCACTGTGGTACGAAAGCAGGAAGGATGAGGGGGGGGGGGGGTTGCTGGGCCCGCATAAATCTTTGTCGCTGACTGATACTGGCCAAAACTTTGAAAGATGGCACTGCAGACTGTCAAAATGTCAAGAAATGGTGTGACGGAACGTAGAAGGCATCACCATCGGCGGAACGAAACACAAATGTTTTTTTTCTCCTCACCAATTGGCTGGTTCAAATGGCTCTGAGCACTATGGGACTTAACATCTGTGGTCATCAGTCCCCTAGAACTTAGAACTACTTAAACCTAACTAACCTAAGGACATCACACACATCCATGTCCGAGGCAGGATTCGAACCTGCGACCGTAGCAGTCGCGCGGTTCCGGACTGAGCGCCTGAACCGCTAGACCACCGCGGCCGGCCCTCACCAATTGATAAGCTGCAACATGACGTAGCCTCAATAAGAATACTGTTCAATTAAACACCTACAAAAAGTTTAATAAACATTCAAGAACACGAATCTCCAACTGAAATTTTAATTACATACGCTCGATTGGTATTAAGAGTCCCAACGAGGAAGGCAAATAATAATCAAGTGAGTAACAGAAATGTCCAAGTCCAGATCGTCTTGGAATGTTCTGGAGTTAATAACACAAACAGTCATGGTCTCGGCAAAGGGAGGTCACATGTCTTAGTTGGCGTAAGGCCAAAATCCGAAGAAGTAAAGTCTCTGCCTCTGATCCATCGGGATTCTAAGCTAAGCACAGCACGGGGACTTCCCGACGATGGTTCCTTAGCGAGAGCTCTGATTAATGGATAGAGGTCGGCTCTCGGCCAAAAGAACTGGAAGTAATGACTGGTTCGATAGCTAAGCTGCTATTCAGGTTATACACACACACACACACACACACATATATATATATATATATATATATATATATATATATATATATATATATACTCCTGGAAATGGAAAAAAGAACACATTGACACCGGTGTGTCAGACCCACCATACTTGCTCCGGACACTGCGAGAGGGCTGTATAAACAATGATCACACGCACGGCACAGCGGACACACCAGGAACCGCGGTGTTGGCCGTCGAATGGCGCTAGCTGCGCAGCATTTGTGCACCGCCGCCGTCAGTGTCAGCCAGTTTGCCGTGGCATACGGAGCTCCATCGCAGTCTTTAACACTGGTAGCATGCCGCGACAGCGTGGACGTGAACCGTATGTGCAGTTGACGGACTTTGAGCGAGGGCGTATAGTGGGCATGCGGGAGGCCGGATGGACGTACCGCCGAATTGCTCAACACGTGGGGCGTGAGGTCTTCACAGTACATCGATGTTGTCGCCAGTGGTCGGCGGAAGGTGCACGTGCCCGTCGACCTGGGACCAGACCGCAGCGACGCACGGATGCACGCCAAGACCGTAGGATCCTACGCAGTGCCGTAGGGGACCGCACCGCCACTTCCCAGCAAATTAGGGACACTGTTGCTCCTGGGGTATCGGCGAGGACCATTCGCAACTGTCTCCATGAAGCTGGGCTACGGTCCCGCACACCGTTAGGCCGTCTTCCGCTCACGCCCCAACATCGTGCAGCCCGCCTCCAGTGGTGTCGCGACAGGCGTGAATGGAGGGACGAATGGAGACGTGTCGTCTTCAGCGATGAGAGTCGCTTCTGCCTTGGTGCCAATGATGGTCGTATGCGTGTTTGGCACCGTGCAGGTGAGCGCCACAATCAGGACCGCATACGACCGAGGCACACAGGGCCAACACCCGGCTTCATGGTGTGGGGAGCGATCTCCTACACTGGCCGTACACCACTGGTGATCGTCGAGGGGACACTGAATAGTGCACGGTACATCCAAACCGTCATCGAACCCATCGTTCTACCATTCCTAGACCGGCAAGGGAACTTGCTGTTCCAACAGGACAATGCACGTCCGCATGTATCCCGTGCCACCCAACGTGCTCTAGAAGGTGTAAGTCAACTACTCTGGCCAGCAAGATCTCCGGATCTGTCCCCCATTGAGCATGTTTGGGACTGGATGAAGCTTCGTCTCACGCGGTCTGCACGTCCAGCACGAACGCTGGTCCAACTGAGGCGTCAGGTTGAAATGGCATGGCAAGCCGTTCCACAGGACTACATCCAGCAACTCTACGATCTTCTCCATGGGAGAATAGCAGCCTGCATTGCTGCGAAAGGTGGATATACACTGTACTAGTGCCGACATTGTGCATGCTCTGTTGCCTGTGTCTATGTGCCTGTGGTTCTGTCAGTGTGATCATGTGATGTATCTGACCCCAGGAATATGTCAATAAAGTTTCCCCTTCCTGGGACAATGAATTCACGGTGTTCTTATTTCAATTTCCAGGAGTATATATATATATATATATATATATATATATATATATATATATATATATATATATATATGTGTGTGTTTGTGTGTGTGTGTGTGGTCTCGCTTTGAAGTCTGATCAACTTTGGTGGTTTGTACCTCTGTAGTGCATGGTAAGGTAAAAGGTCCACGAGGTTTTGCGCACTCACTTAGGTCCGTGAACTACTGTTGTTTAATTTTAAGCCGGCCGAAGTGGCCGTGCGGTTCTAGGCGCTGCAGTCTGGTACCGCGAGACCGCTACGGTCGCAGGTTCGAATTCTGCCTCGGGCATGGGTGTGTGTGATGTCCTTAGGTTAGGTAGGTTTAACTAGTTCTAAGTTCTAGGGGACTAATGATCTCAGAAGTTGAGTCCCATAGGGCACCGAGCCATTTTTTTTATTTTAATTATTTTTCTCAAATGGTCGGATTCGTAGGATTCATAATCTCTCTAAGTCTTGAGGTCTTGGTCTGTGGAGGATGGAACAATATTGACTTGAGAGCTTTGTACTTTTGTCTTGGTGCTGGTTCAACTGTCCCTACTGAACCCACTTGGCGTACTATGCCTCGGAGGGCATCGAGCGTCTTTGCGGCCTTGTCTTTCACTTTGTCTTTTAGGCATTTCTCGCCGAGTTCGCGGTGAAGATATCGAAATCTCACCCACCAGGGTGCTCCTGTGACGCAACGTAAACATCGATTTTGGAGGACATGTAGGTCCTTGTAGTTTGTTTCGCACATTGTTCCCCACGATGTTGATCCGTACAATAAAGTTGGTTCTGCCCGCATCTCGTGGTCGTGCGGTAGCGTTCTCGCTTCCCACGCCCGGGTTCCCGGGTTCGATTCCCGGCGGGGTCAGAGATTTTCTCTGCCTCGTGATGGCTGGGTGTTGTGTGCTGTCCTTAGGTTAGTTAGGTTTACGTAGTTCTAAGTTCTAGGGGACTGATGACCGTAGCAGTTAAGTCCCATAGTGCTCAGAGCCAAAGTTGGTTCTACTTATACCATGCCGTGGTAAAATTGTAGATTTGTGCGCGGATTCAGTTCTATATTCTTCGGAAATGGGATTAGTGTGCTCATCATCCTCAGTCCAATCATCTTCTTGTCTCGAATGTATTGTTGTGTACAGCAGCTTCTTGTCGTGATGGACGCCTAAGTATCTGACCGTGTTGGAGCCTGGAATTAGTCGACCTTAGTCCCGGAAACTGTCTCCTCTTCGTAGATGTGACAGCCTTCGTCTTGTTCGGGTTCGCTTGTATTTTGTTGTCATGTGACAACTGCTCCATGACATCTAGTTGGCATTGCATTCGTGTTAGAAGTGATTCAGGGTTTTTCCAGGAGTTAAGAAAGTCGTGTCGTCTGCAAAGGAGCTGACTGATACTCTTGGTCATTACAAGTATGTTAAAAAGTAGCAGGGAATTCCAGTGGCAACGAGTTCTTGAGTTTTGGTCCCCGATGCGGACGTATAGGCTTTCTTCTACGAAAAAGCTGTTGTTTATCTTGACTTAACAGTCAGGAAGTGGCGTGTTTTGTCTGCTGTTTCGTGGCTGGGCCCTGGCATAAATACTGTGATAATGTGACTGCGCGCAGGTACGCCATCCTAGTGTAACCTATGGCTCATCACGATCAACCCCTCCAAAACCCAGTCAATAATTATAAGACAAACCATCCACACCATGACTTCTACCTTATCATTTACGATCGTCCTATCCAGTTAACTAAGACACGAAAGTATCTTGGACTAACTCTCGACCGGCAACTAACGCGGAAACTTCACCTCACCTCACAAAGCCCACAATCGACTAAAACTATTAACTTGGGTATTAGATCCCTCCACACCTACAAAATTCTGATTCGGCCCGTTATGCCAATGTCGAATGGATGTCCGTCCCACAAAAGTTCTATACGTCCCTCCAGATCCTCGAATGCCATGCACCCCGTCTCGCTTTCCGCATCCGTTTACCTCGCCCCACATGGATCCTCTACCATCTTATCAATTTCCTACCGTTCCTCACCCATACTGAACACCTCCACATCTCCTATACTAGCTGTAAATTAGATTTCGACCTGTACAAACTCCATTCCACTCTCAACGCAACTTCAACCAACTCCCTCTCCCAAACAATGAGATCCGCCCCAATATTTATCCCTCGTACCAACTGTAACCCTTCCTTACCTATCCCACTCCGCATCCGGGCTCCCCTCTCCATTTCCCTCCACACCCGCCCCACTACCTTTCTTTTTGTACCACTACACACCCCACACACCATTACTCCACCTCATCCTCTCTTTCCCACCGTCTGTATTCCTAGTACGTGCTTCATGTTTCACCTAACAGACCCCTGTCTCTTTACCGACCCCGCACCCAACTATTATGGAACATATTGTCTTCTCAGTAAACTTTTTCATTCAGTGCAGGTTCTTTAGATGTTAAGGAAAAGTGCAGTGCTCCATTGTTTCTTCATAGCAGGATATCACCTCGTCGCAACTGTGTTTTTTAAATTGTATATATTATTCGTCCTTTTTAACTCTCCAGCGTTAATAAACAGTCATCATATTTTTATTTTTCTGTCATCTTTGTTATCTTTTTATGAATACTCTTGGCTGAAGAGCGGAATATTGTACCGCGGATAGCTCACTCCCCTCCCATATGATGTGTGGGGGATGAAATAATAAAAAAAAAGATACGGCGCGAGCTACTAGCAGGCACGTGACATCCTGTAGGATAATACAGCCCGCGATCAGAGAGCCGAGGTCGTGGAAGCTGGTTCTGTTGACAGTGGACCTGGCGGCTGCCGACAAGAAGTCGGCGTGTTGTTGTTGTTGTTGTCGTCGTCGTCAACAAGAACATATTCCAAAATACGACACGAGCGGCGATCGATGTCTGGCTTATAGGCCTTTTGCCTGTTGCAACGAATGATGTCTGGACCGTGGTCATTCACGAGACGTGAGTGTGGTTGCTGTCTTGTACGAGGGACGCAGTAATTTCTCTGATTGTTGGCGTGTTCACTCGTGCCATTAGAAGCAGGTGAATTTTCACCATTATTAACAGTTTCACCATTTTTCTACATGAATCCTATTCATCTAGAGTTCACGAATTCTGAGGAACGCATTTTTGCAAAAATATATTTTCTTGCTAACTCCACTACGGAAACAAGCGTTTTTATAGGTGTCTTGTGTTTTGTCTTACCTTGTAGGTAAGAATTTTGCATAACATTGCAATTTTGATGTCATAAATTCGAGAATGTTAGTTGCTTGTCTTCTTCGCTTATAAGCTGGAAACAATTTTAGTGCACTCACCTGGAGGTCTTTGTATGTTTTCTTACATCACCGCCTTGTCCCTTTATTTCGTGTATTCGTCTCCTTTGTTTCTTTTTTCCGTCATTTGGTCTTGCTCACCTTTATGTTTTTATCACTTTCCTCCTTTGTTCCTACTCCTCTAATCATTTTCTCCTTCCTTGTCTGATTGAAGAATGTCACCAGCTGGTGCATATTCGGAAGGATATTTAAATACTGTTTGAAACCGTCCGTTAAAGGATTCTCCACTTTTTTCACGTTTACCCACTCAGTCGCGACCATAAAGCTATCCGCTGTTACCTAAAGAACAGTAAGAATACCGTCCAGCAGCTTAGTTAGATTAGTAGTTAGCATTGACCTACTTACCATTGCAATGGCGAGCATTGAAACTATGCATCGGCGTAATCTTTGCCCGTCATTACCTAGCCGCCTATAAGTCTGTAATTAGCCATGCGGTCTAGGGCGTCTTGTCAAGGTCCACGCGGCTCCCTCCGTCGGAGGTTCGAGTCCTCCCTTGGACATGGGTGTGTGTGTTGTCCTTAGCGTAAGTTAGTTTCAGTTAGATTAAGTAGTATGTAAGCCTAGTGACCGATGACCTAAACAATTTGGTCCCATAGTCCTTACAAAAAATTTCAGTTTCAATAAGTCTGTAATTATTTTCACCATCAAAAGTAAAACATACATTCGCTGTTCAGTCACTTTCCACGGGATTTTACATATTTCACTTTCCAATAGCTGCTAAACCATTAACTCAACTTACTACGCCTCTGAGATTTGACTGTACAGAGGAGATGGTGCAATGGTTAGCACATTGGACTCGCATTCGGGAGTACGGCGGTTCAAACCTGCGTTCGGCCATCCAGATTTAGGTTTTCCGTGGATTTCCCTAAATCGCTCCAGGAAAATTCAGGGATGGTTTCTTTGAAGGGCACAGCCGATTTCCTTCCCCATCCCTGACACAACCCGAGATTGGACCTCGATGTCGACGGGACGTTAAACCCAACGTTCCTTCATTCCGAGATTCGACAACCACCAGCAACGTGGTCTCCATTCGGCGGACCCTCGTCATCTCTCTCAAGCAAGGAACAAATATTTCCCAACTGTGATGTCAGGCACGTCTATTTTCTTAAGCAAAGATGTCGGGTACGTCAGTTTTTTTTAGGTAACGTTGTCAAATACTTTTGTTAGCACTGAATGTGACGAACACTCATTTTACTTGCGTCAACTATTAGGGGAATTTTACTGCATATGTGTATCACTCAAACAGTGCATTTATTGACGCACTGTTTTGTGTCCCTCTTATTTCAGGGATATGGACGAATGCCTTATTCTGGGCGTAAGGGCTAATTCTTGACAGACTGCGTGTTACTTTTGTTTTCGCCAGAAGTGTACACATACGGCAACCTTCTAAAAGGTTTGGAGAACTACACTAGCGTCTCCGCGTGAAACGTCTTCCACCAACGCGAGTGTCACCGCTGCTCGCCCCGTCGCTTCTATTGCCTTCCGAAATAGCAAATATGGCCTACCTTGAACGAATGTATTCTGCTGCCCCGCTGTCTTTAAAATTGCATAGAAATCGAAGTATAAGTTCTAGTTCTATGCAGACTGCATCAATGAACTGGATACTTTCCCCTACAGATTTTCAAGCCTAGTAAACGCTAACTTATTCTTTACGTTAAATTCCGTCATTAAGTAAGAATTGCAGTATGTAATGACCGTCGGCGGGATTACGAAATTTCAAACTTTCAAATGTGTGTGAATTCCTAAGGGATCAAACTGCTGAGGTCATCGGTCCCTAGACTTACACATTACTTAAACTGACTAATGCTAACAAGGGAACCTCCCCATCGCACCCCCCTCAGATTTAGTTATAAGTTGGCACAGTGGATAGGCCTTGAAAAACTGAACACGGATCAATCGAGGAAACAGGAAGAAGTTGTGTGGGACTACGAAAAAAATAAGCAAAATATACAAACTGAGTAGTCCATGCGTAAGATAGGCAACATCAAGGACGGTATGAGCTCAGGAGCGCCGTGGTCCCGTGGTTAGCGTGAGCAGATGCGGAGCGAGAGGTCCTTGGTTCAAGTCTTCCCTCGTGTGAAAAGTTTAAATTTTTTATTTTCAGACAATTATCAAAGTTCAGGCACTCACACATAATCAACTGCGCTCTCCAAAATTCGAGGACATGTTCAGATTTGCTTGGACATATGCAGGATTTGACGGTCCACACACGGAAAAATTTGAAATGTTAAAAACATATGTTTTGACAGAGCACAGGGAAAACTGTGAGACTGTGAAATTGTTGCATTCATTTGTTGCAGTTTATGTGACAAACTCTTATGGTTTCATCACTTTCTTGGGAGTGATTACCACATTTACAAGAAAATCTAAATCGGGCAAGGTAGAAGAATCTTTTTACCCATTCTCCAAGTGTACAAGTTAGGTGGGTCGACAACATATTCCTGTCATGTGGCGCACATGCCGTCACCAGTGTCGTATAGAATATATCAGACGTGTTTTCCTGTGGAGGAATCGGTTGACCTATGACCTTGCGATCAAATGTTTTCGGTTGCCATTGGAGAGGCACGTCCTTTCGTCTACTAATCGCACGGTTTTGCGGTGCGGTCGCAAAACGCAGACACTAAACTTATTACAGTGAACAGAGACGTCAATGAACGAACGGACAGATTATAACTTTGCGAAAATAAAGAAAGTAAACTTTTCACGCGAGGGAAGACTTGAACCAAGGACCTCTCGTTTCGAAGCTGCTCGCGCTAACCACGGGACCACGGCGCTCCTGAGCTCACATTCTCCTTGGTGTTACCTACCTTGCACATGGACTACTCGGTTTGTATATTTTGCTTACTTTTTTCGTCGTTCAGTTTTTCAAGGCCTGTCCACTGTGCCAACTTATAACTAAATCTGAGGGGGGTGCGATGGGGAGGTTCCCTTGTAAGAACAAAACACACACCCATGTCCGAGGCAGGACTCGAACCTCCGGCGGGAGTACGAAATTTCACTGCGGTGTCTCAAGTGCGGTGCGTGATTTCGGCGAATGGCATGATCAGTCCATTTTTTTCCGAGACTCGAGCTGGTAATTCTGTAACAGTTGATTTTCTGCGGTACCTTGAAGTGGTTAACACCTCTCTCACACAGTTACCTACCTTTCTTTCAGTGATCATACACTTTTGCAACAAGTGGAAGTTCAAGCCACAGCCTCAATATTAATTGATGCTATGGTTGCATAGTTCCCATGTTCCTTAGCACTCTCGCTCGCCTGATTTAACTCCCAGCGTATTATTTTGTTAGGGTGCCTAAAAGAATTTTGCACCCGCACTAATCTGAACTCTAAAAACAAAGTCTTGAGGAAGAAATTGGGACAGTGTCTTGTCAATATGCTAGAGTTTAAGCTAAACTCGCAGGCCACAGTCCGACAGTGGCTTACATGCAATAGAAACGTGCCTGACGTACTGTAAAGAAAATGGTTTTCTTTGTATTGTATCCCTAATTGGTATTCTCGTACTTTCGACGAAAATGTAGTTAGTTTTTCAACAACCAATTACTTTTTAGCTATTGTCGTTTTCTTGGTGCACCTTGTAGTACTTGTTTCAGACAATACCGGCTAGTCACATTGTGTGTACTTTCATGCTGGGTGCGTGCGTATCTTTCTTTAGCACCTATTGCTCACAGTACCGGCGTCACTTGAAAACTGTGTCTACCGTACGAACAGTACGATACGTTGCTCGCGTCTGTATGTGGGCAATGATTAACAGACTTAGTAAAAAAAAATTCCACCGCATGGTTTGCGTTCGCACTGGACTGGACTGGGGTGGAATGTGGGATACACGGTGTACCAATATCGCCTTATTTCCTCATTGTTAGTTTCGCGGATAATGCGAAAGGGGAAAGTCGGTACTTTCCCATGTAATGACGCGTTTATTCTGGGCGAACGTACACAGGCGAGCCAGTGAAGTGATGTTCGCTCGGGCACTCTGTGAACGGTACGTATGAGAGAACCTCTCTGGTCGAATAGCTTCCTGGACAACACCGAACAGTGTAAACGATACTCTCCACCGAGCAATCAATAGTTCCCAGCAATCACTGCTGTGCACAAGCACGCACGTTTAGTGTGTGTGTGTGTGTGTGTGTGTGTGTGTGTGTGTGTGTGTGTGCGTGCGTGCGTCCAGGCCCGGTCTTCCTGCGGATTCACCGTGAACATGGAGTAGGCACAAGGTAAAAATCCGGACCTCGCAGTACTTCACTGAGCTCCAATAAAATAGATCTTCGTTACAGATCTTAACAAGAAGGTAGGCCGAAGAAAGGCAAGCTAGTCTTTCAATATTTTAAACATGGCTGTGCTTCAGCTATCAGAAATCAGTAAATAAGTCTAACTTAGCCAAAAATTTGCACCAAAGGTGGTTTTAAACAACATTTGATCTTGATTTCGACGAATGTAAAGCAATCATTTTTTGAAATGCACGTAAGACCATGTACCAGGAACATCTACAAACCTGGAAACATACGAGTACATGACAAAATTAAGCGCCATACAGAGCCTAGATTCCACAAAGGGGTGGGAATTATCACATATGTCATAAAACATAACCAAAGTAAATGCTGCCCGTACGATAATGTACTTGCGGTCATACAAGGGTTATAAATGGCTCTAAGCACTATGGGAGTTAGCATCTGAGGTCATCAGTCCCCTAGACGTAGAACTACTTAAACCTAACTAACCTAAGGACAATACACACATCCATGCCCGCTGCAGGATTCAAACCTGCGACCGTAGCAGCAGCGCAGTCTGGGACTGAAGAGCCTAGAACCGCTTGACCACAGCGGCTGGCTCTTACAAGGGTTTTAATGTAAGTTAGCATATTTTACCTCACAATAGCTCCACTTAACATTCTTTATTTCTGAATGTTTTGACACCCCCCCCCCCCCCCCCCAACAATCCATTTTCACTTATAGGCGTTTATGCCGCAAGCGTACTTTGATCTCGACGTACTTCGATATCGGAGCACGCGCCGCGGTTCTTGTTTTCCTGGTGTTTACGCTCTCCGTTTCCTGTCAGTCGGCGTGCAGCTTGCAAGATGACCCTTTAGTTTTATTTCTGGATATTAACTATTCTTACTTTACAAGCCCTGACCATAGGGGCTAGCATATTTAATAGTGCATACAATTATGTGCGCTGACAGCATAATTACACTGGACAAATGTCAGATCGCTTCATTATTTGATGTTTTTACAATGTGAAATTTTAGTAACTACTAGTTGTATTACGAGGCTTGACTGAAAAGTAATGCCTGCACCTTCGTAACTCTTCAACAGTTGGCAGCATTGGTATGCGGCAGGTACTGGCTTATTCCGTAGCCTCTTCTCTACAGCTCCAGTTGGCGGAAAGCCTTAGCATTGAACGGTTGTATTGTTACAGTATAAGGTATGGAATCCTGCGCAGACGGTCGGTCAATGCGATTTAAGCGACGTGCAGTCATTGAATTCTTGACAGCAGAAGGTGTCACCCAAAAGGAGATTAATCAGAGAATGAAAGCAGTTTATGGTGATGGGAACATCTGACATACCCGACAAACAAAGAGCTGGACGTCCTGTGACAGCAACCACCGAGTTTCACAAGCAAAAGTTGACAGATTTATTCAGGACGATCCTCGTATCATTCAGAAAAAAATTGCAAGCACAATCGGCATTTCACAAGAACGTGTGGGTCACATTATTGCTTTGCTTGGCAAACCACACACTTGACGTGCCACCACAGCATAACTTGAGAGGCTGAATCTCACCAGCGTACGGCGTCCCCCATACAGTCCAGATTGAGCACCGCCTGACTTCCATCTGTTCCCGATAATGTAAGACGAACTGCGGGGCCATCATAGTGCTTCTGATGAAGACGTTGACAGAACTGTGAGACTGTGGGTGCGGAAACAGAGTGTCGACTTCTTTCGTGACGGCTTCAGAAAACTTGTTCATCGTTGGCAGAAATGTATCCAATTGGGTGGTGATTATGTGGAAAAGTGAATATTGGTAATTGAAGACCACATTCTAAGGATTATTTCTGTGTTTGGTTTATTAAAATATTCCCATCCAAACCCAACTAATGAAGGTGGAGGCATTACTTTTCATTCAATCCTATTATTTTGGTTATCTTTTATGATTTATGTCATACTCCTACCCCTTTTGGGGATCTAGTCTGTGTTTATGGGTATATAGTTATTGCTGTTACATTGTCTTCAGGTTGCAAGTATTTGTGAAGAAGACGGGTTTACATCCGTCGAATCCCTAGTCAAAGGTTGAATCAAATCACATTTTATTGCAAACTGTTGGCTGCTTTGGATTCATTACCAAACCTGTATTCATGCATTTAGATAAACTTTTCAGTGTTGACTGGAATACAATCACTAAAATTCTGGAGGTAGCAGGTGCAAAACACAGAGAGAGCAACGTTATATATAGCTTGTATGGAAACTAGAGTTGTGACAGTAGAACTACGTTAAAAAGGGGGGGGGGGGGTAGGAGTTCAGGAGGACTGCAACCTGCCCTTTACGTTATTCAGTTTGAGCAGACAGTGATGGAAACCAAGAAGAAATCCGGAAAGGAAATTAAACTTAAAGGGAAGAAAAAAAACATGAATGTTTTCTTATGAAATTGTAATTAGGTCAGAGACGACAAAGTAATTGGAAGAGCAGTTGAGCGGAATAGATAGCATCTTGAAAACAGTTCACAAAATAAATATCAATAAAAGTAAAACAATGCTAATGGAGTGTAGTAGAATTCAGTCAGGTGATGCTGAGGGTATTTGATCAGGAAAGTAAATGTCGATCGCAGAAATAAAGGGGATTTGCGCCCAGATTTGTAATAGCAAGAACTTTTTGGAAAATTAGAGTTATGTTAACATATAACATAAATATTAGGAAGTCTTTTCAGAAAGTATTTTCCTTCAATGCAGCCTTATACGGAAGCGGAACTTGGGCAACAAACAGCACATTCAACAAGAAAACAGTAATGTGGTGGTACACAAAATTTCTGAGTTAGATGGGCAGATCGGATAAATAATGAAGAGGTACTGAACTGAATGTGGGAGAAAAGAAATTTATGGCAAAGCTTGGCGGAAAGAAGAAATAAGTCGACAGACACAACCTCAGGAATCAAAGAATGATTTAGTAATGGAATGGGGTAAACTATTTAGAGGCACCCTAAGGCATGACTGCAGTAAGCTGGCTGTACTCTTAGTGGATGTAGATTTCTGTAGTTAAGCAGAAATGAAGAGCCTGACACAGACGTAGACAGCTGCATCAAATCAGTCTTCGGGCTGAGGATCACAACAACGATAAACAGCACCACATCTTCTTCAACCCACTTTTGAGATAATTTTATGATTAAAAGAATGACATTGAAAAATGATGCTCAGGCATCAATTAGCACTGCGTTTGTTTGTTGTTCCGTGTAAGACGATAAATAAGTGGTATAGTTGCAGGGTAGGACGTAAGTCTCAGATGCCGAAGCCAGGAGCTGCGGGTTGTTTTAGCGAGTTGTTTGCTTTCAGTGGTATGACGTTCCTAATGGATAAGCGTAAGAGAACAGATGATACAATGAAATACAGGCTGTCATTTCTGCAATCTGCCTGCAATGCTCTTCTTTTGTAGGGTTGCGTACCTCAATAGGTAAAAACGGAACTCTTATAGGATCCATGTCCGTCAGTTTGTTTGACTGTTAACACCCCTTTTTCCCAGGAACGGGTAGAGGTATCAAGATGAAATTTATGTCAAATACTAAGGTCTACAGTCCCTTGTCGGTGTAAAAATTTAAGCTTCTAAGTCAATGTAATAACAAGGATACGGGCACACATGCCACATATTTTAATGCTAGCAAACTTACTCATCAACAATGTGAACTATCAGTAAAAATAATTAAATATGTACGGAACCTTCAGAACACGAATACTAATTGCACTCGCCCGTTTTTCTTTCTTTCTTTTTTTAATATTTGCTGTCCACCCTTTTCCCCTATTCCTTCTTCCACCTTTTCCGTTGCTCCTCGACCTATGCGTTCGCCTGTATTGAATTTCCTTTCCAAACAAGCGAGTTATTTCGGAGGGATTTGTTCTCTCGGTCGCATCGTGTAAAAGGATTTCGATGTTGTCTTCCGAAAATCGCTCGAGGCGGGTCATCCTTCGTTGGAATCTGTGTGCTCGCTCGCTCGCCCAATATAATCGTGGCTTAAGCGTGAGTGTCTCGGCACCTACGCGGTCTTCGCTCGAGATACCTGTGGCAGGTCGTCGTACGCTGCTTGTCTTGAAATGCAATTTTTTTCTGAGCAAGATTTTCCTTAACGACGCCGATAGGAAATTGTTCTGATAGTTAAATCAAAACCCTACGCTGTCGACAGGTGTTGATATACATCAACGGGGATAGTTGAAAATGTGTGCCTCGACCGGGACTCGAACCCGGGATATCCGGCTTACATGGCAGACGGTCTACCCATCTGAGCCACCGAGGGCACAGACGATAGTGCGACTGTAGGCATATATCCCTTGCACGCTCCCCATGAGACCCACATTCCCAGCTTAATGTCCACACACTACATTCGTAGTTCTCCTGCCCACTACACTCATTACTCGCGGCAGACAATCTTACCAAGTCCCGTAAGAGTTCGGGAAATGCGTGTGCATCCGCACCGAAGAAGAAGGTCATGGCCGGTTATCCTTAACTATGTATGGAGATGGTACCTGTTCTTTCGGACATGTCCGAAAGAAAATATACCATATCCATATATAGGAAATCGTTCTTTCCTTCTGTGATGTCCTAGAGCTGGTTAAACAGTTGCAAGATGGAGCGCTGAGTTCTCCTTTCAGTTTCGCCCCTCTCTTCGTTAAGGAAATTTGACGAGGGTTCCGATGTGGCTAACAATATTGAAGAGTTGCTCGGGCCACTAAATTTCATGTCCTCCGTGTAACTCCAACCTTGTCACGAGCTTTCCCATAAAGTTGTTCCAAACTTTTAGGGTCAAAATTATGCAGATAGTAGACGATCCTCAACTGAGCACTTTGAGGTTAGAGCCAGCGACCCGCCGCAGCATAGCACGGGTATCACTAGGTATCTACGGGCGGACGACTTGTTCGTAATGAGTACAGATGTACAAAAACCTTCCTCGTGAATCAAAATCACTACTGAAGTTCCTGAGATCAGCCCGACCATACAGACGGAAAATCTCGGTGCGGGAATAATATGTATAGAAAATGAATACTTCGCTTTCTTTGCCATAAACTATTTGCACCTTACACCAATGACTCATAGGTACGCCGGCCGCGGTGATCTAGCGGTTCTGGCGCTCCAGTCCGGAACTGCGGGACTGCTACGGTCGCAGGTTCGAATCCTGCCTCGGGCATGGGTGTGTGTGATGTCCTTAGGTTAGTTAGGTTTAAGTAGTTCTAAGTTCTAGGGGCTTATGACCTAAGATGTTGAGTCCCATAGTGCTCAGAGCCATTTGAACCATTTTTGAACTCATAGGTACTGGTTGAAGTTAAATCCACCAGTCTTGTACACATTCAAACGTTATCGATTTATAGAAATGGACTCTGAATTCAAAATCGTTTGCACCTATTTAAGAGATGGGTGTAACTGGTTTTTCATCGGTACTTAACACGCTGCACTCTTCCATTTGTACATTTACATGAAAGCTAAGAGGTGCTTATTGACTTATCTTCACCCATGCGATCCAGAACATGCTGCTTATCAGTTGGTTGTTACCAAGCAGAAGCATTTTAAAATCACTTGACTCATACGTATTGCTAATTCAAAACGTCTTTCAAATTGAAATACTCTTTACCAGACATTATCTCCTTACCTTAAAACAATAATTTCAGTGTCGTCTGCAGTTATTACCATTTTGATCCACAAGGTTTGGGAGTCCGACGTATAGTCATTCCACAACTGAATGGGCTGGGTCCCAATAAAAGTTTTTTGACTGTGTCTGATCCCAGTACTAGCAATCCACTGAGTCTTTTCACTTACACTATGTGATCAAAATATACTTTTTTATATTAGGTGCATTGTGCTGCCACCAACTGCCAGGTACTCCGTATCATCGACTTAAGTAGTCATCAGACATCGTGACTGAGCAGAATGGGACACTCCGCTGAACTCACGGACTTCGAACGTGGTCAGGTGATGGGTGTTACTTGTGTCATACGTCTGTACGCGAGATTTCTATACTCCTAAATATCCATAGGTCCACTGTTTCCTATGTGATAGTGAAGTGCAAACGTGAAGAGACACATACAGCACAAAAGCGTACAGGCTGACCCCGTCTGTTGACTGACAGAGACCGCCGACAGCTGAAGAGGGTTTTAATGTGTAATAGACAGACATCTATCCAGACCATCCCACAGGAATTCCAAACTGCATCAGGGTTCACTGAAAGTGCTATGACAGTTAGAAGGGAGGTGAGAAAACATGGATTTCATGGTCGAGCGGCTGCTCATAAGCCACACATTACGCAGATAAATGCCAAACGACGCCCCGCTTGGTGTTCAAAAATGGTTCAAATGACTGTGAGCACTATGGGACTTAATACCTGAGGTCATCAGTCCCCTATAACTTACAACTACTTAAACCTAACTAACCTAAGGACATCACACACATCCGTGCCCGAGGCAGGATTCGAACCTGCGACCGTAGCAGCCGCTCGGTTGCGGACTAAAGCATCTAGAACCGCTCGCCCATCGCGGCCGGCTCGCTTGGTGTAAGGACTGTAAACATTGGACGATGGAACATTGGAAAAACATTGTGTGGAGTGGCGAATCACGGTACACAATCTGTCGATCCGATGGCAGGATGTGGGTATGGCGTATGCCCTGTGAACGTCATCTGCCAGCGTGTGTAGTGCCAACAGTAAAATTCGGAGGTGGTGTTATGATGTGGTCGTGTTTTTTTTTTTTTAAATGGCTCTGAGCACTATGCGACTTAACATCTGTGGTCATCAGTACCCTAGAACTTAGAACTAATTAAACCTAACTAACCTAAGGACATCACACACATCCTTGCCCGAGGCAGGATTTGGAACCTGCGACCGTAGCGGTCGCGCGGTTCCAGACTCAAGCGCCTAGAACCGCGCGGCCACACCGGCCGACCGTGTTTTTCATAGAGGGGGCTTGCGCGCCTAGTCTTTTGCGTGGCACTATAACAACACAGGCCTATATTGACGTTTTAAGCACCTTCTTGCTTCTCACTATTGAAAAGCAATTCGGGCGTGGCGATTCCATCTTCCAACACGACTGAGCGCCTGTTCATAATGCGCAACCTGTGGCGGAGTGATTACACGACAATAACATCCCTGTAATGGACTGGCCTGCAAAGAGTCCTGGCCTGAATCCTATAGAACACCTTTGGGATGTTTTGGAACGCCGACTTCGTGCCAGGCCTCACCGACCGACATCGATACCTCTCCTCAGTGCAGTACTCTGTGAAGAAAGGGCTGCATTCCCCAAGAAACCTTCCAGCACTTGATTGATCATATGCCTGCGAGAGTGCAAGTTGTCATCAAGGCTAAGGGTGGGCCTACACCATATTGAATACCAACATTACCGATGGAGGGGCCACGAACTTGTAGTCATTTTCAACGAGGTGTCCGGATACTTTTGATCACATAGTGTATTTACCCACATCCATTTATATATAGCTTAGGCGCTTCAGTGAATTTTTAAAAGCCATCAAATAGCCAAGATAGCATAAAATATTTCTTTATTTAAGACAGCCGGTTCCAACAGACCATGCTGTCATCTATGGGCCTTAAAATCTTTTTGTTGCAAAACATGTTCATTTTACACTGACCATTTTTGCAACAAAAAGATTTTAAGACCTGAAGATGAGAGCATAATCTGTTGAAACCGTTTTTAACGGCTAAACAGATCGCCCTTCAGTTTTCTCAAAATGAGAAAATTGAATCATCGTATTTTTTGGTTTCATCCATCCAAATGTAGAGGACGAAAATAAACGGAACCTCACGCGCTGAGAGGGTATCTGATGCGATTACAAAACTGAATCAAATTTTCAAAAATCTTGGCGATATTAGTCCACTTATCAGTATGACATTGCACCCCTTCAGGTCTGAATGCATTTACTCGTTCAGTTGGAAGCCGTTGTATCCTCTTGTGAAAAAGATATCTCCTAAATGGTGTAACTGATCCTTGATATTCTGGATCTAGCACTCGGAGTTTACGTCCGAGCTGACCCCCATTCATGTTCTGTTGGGGACAGATCTGGGGGACGTTGCTGGCCACGGTAGTACAGCAGCATTATGCAGACAGTTTATAGCAACAGGTGCTGTGTGTAGACAAGCATTGTCTTGTTGAAAAATGACACGTTCGTGATATGTCGCCAAGTCGTCATTCTTTCAGTCAGTACTCACTGTGATTTGACGTCATACCCAACGACTCCCCACACCATGACGTCAGAAGTGTCTGTGCCTCTCCAAAACATTGGAAGAACGGAACCTCTCCCCACATCGTCGCCATACTGGCCGACGACGGTCATTCGCAATACTGCAGATCCGCAATTCATGAGTGAACACAATGTGACGTCAGTCGTCAGCAGTTCATGCTTCCTACAAGCGCAGCCGTTTATGCCATAATATCAACTGCTCTCTTCTACGCTTGGGACGATAGTTCTCTAGCCCAGTTGCTGCTACTCACCGACCAATGGTGCGGGATGACGCAGTACGTTCCAGGGGGCCCGTTCTTCTTCTCGGTAGGCAGGCGCAGATGTGAAGGCCTTACGATGGCTTTGTGCAAGGTGTGGCGATCCTCCTGTGAAGGTGGTAGTACGGCCGACCGGCACCTAGACGGCGAGTGTGAAGTCCAGCTTCCGGCTACTGTCACATCCCAATGGCCCAGAGACCTGGAAACTGCGCCGTTCAGTCAGCTGGCCAAACGAAAACCTACACTCCTGGAAATTGAAATAAGAACACCGTGAATTCATTGTCCCAGGAAGGGGAAACTTTATTGACACATTCCTGGGGTCAGATACATCACATGATCACACTGACAGAACCACAGGCACATAGACACAGGCAACAGAGCATGCACAATGTCGGCACTAGTACAGTGTATATCCACCTTTCGCAGCAATGCAGGCTGCTATTCTCCCATGGAGACGATCGTAGAGATGCTGGATGTAGTCCTGTGGAACGGCTTGCCATGCCATTTCCACCTGGCGCCTCAGTTGGACCAGCGTTCCTGCTGGACGTGCAGACCGCGTGAGACGACGCTTCATCCAGTCCCAAACATGCTCAATGGGGGACAGATCCCGAGATCTTGCTGGCCAGGGTAGTTGACTTACACCTTCTAGAGCACGTTGGGTGGCACGGGATACATGCGGACGTGCATTGTCGTGTTGGAACAGCAAGTTCCCTTGCCGGTCTAGGAATGGTAGAACGATGGGTTCGATGACGGTTTGGATGTACCGTGCACTATTCAGTGTCCCCTCGACGATCACCAGTGGTGTACGGCCAGTGTAGGAGATCGCTCCCCACACCATGATGCCGGGTGTTGGCCCTGTGTGCCTCGGTCGTATGCAGTCCTGATTGTGGCTCTCAGCTGCACGGCGCCAAACACGCATACGACCATCATTGGCACCAAGGCAGAAGCGACTCTCATCGCTGAAGACGACACGTCTCCATTCGTCCCTCCATTCACGCCTGTCGCGACACCACTGGAGGCGGGCTGCACGATGTTGGGGCGTGAGCGGAAGACGGCCTAACGGTGTGCGGGACCGTAGCCCAGCTTCATGGAGACAGTTGCGAATGGTCCTCGCCGATACCCCAGGAGCAACAGTGTCCCTAATTTGCTGGGAAGTGGCGGTGCGGTCCCCTACGGCACTGCGTAGGATCCTACGGTCTTGGCGTGCATCCGTGCGTCGCTGCGGTCCGGTCCCAGGTCGACGGGCACGTGCACCTTCCGCCGACCACTGGCGACAACATCGATGTACTGTGGAGACCTCACGCCCCACGTGTTGAGCAATTCGGCGGTACGTCCACCCGGCCTCCCGCATGCCCACTATACGCTCTCGCTCAAAGTCCGTCAACTGCACATACGGTTCACGTCCACGCTGTCGCGGCATGCTACCAGTGTTAAAGACTGCGATGGAGCTCCGTATGCCACGGCAAACTGACTGACACTGACGGCGGCGGTGCACAAATGCTGCGCAGCTAGCGCCATTCGACGGCCAACACCGCGGTTCCTGGTGTGTCCGCTGTGCCGTGCGTGTGATCATTGCTTGTACAGCCCTCTCGCAGTGTCCGGAGCAAGTATGGTGGGTCTGACACACCGGTGTCAATGTGTTCTTTTTTCCATTTCCAGGAGTGTATAATGACCTCTTCCAAACTGTCACGTGCTGATAACGCTGTCTCAGACGAGTACGTCGAATGTTCTTGTCTTCCCCGCACATTACTTCAGACGCTGTTCGCGACCTTGTAGACCCTACCTACCTATTTAGCACGATCAGCACTAATGCACTCTAGTGGCCGTTCTACGTGTCAGAGAATTGCAGTTCTCATCACATACGTAGCCGCCGATGGCGTGTACGTGTACAGAGATTCATTGACATCCGACCGTGTCTTCTGGGTACTTCACTTTTTAGGCAGGCTTAAAAGTTTGGTTTACAACCTATAAACGGTATTGGGTCTCCAAAAGAAAAAAAAAAAGAATAGTTAACCGACATGGCCTCCAGAGATCACAGCCTAGGTCTATGCGCTCATTATCGAGCCTGAAAACAGGCATATCCATCTAAGTAGGGAATCGGCAGGGATGTACAAGACAACATTTCTTAAATCTGGTTTTTTATTGGGCTTAAGTACAAGATTAGAATTATGTTCACCACGATTCTTTAAGAGTGTAACACTTTCCAGAGTACAAATTTTGTCAGTGCCCAAGTTAGGTGACACTGTTCACGTTATTAACACAAAACATATCAGGGATAAAATGTAAGAAAAAATTCCGACTACTCGCGTTACTTGATACAAAACATAAATTTATGTAAAGTGCAATTCTTCTCTGTACTCCCATTAAACCATCCTTCAACAAGCGAAATAGTGCGTACATAAATTGTATTCGTAATCTAAAATTAATTAAATTCACTTTACTTTTGCAAAAAAATTGGATTCATCTTTCTTTATAACCTCGGCAAAGAACTGTAAGTTCTTCAATTGAAGAGCGTTATGGGAGCACAAAGAAGAATATGGATGACCTAAATTCCTCAAATACGATCCAAGCAGTCTCTTTTACAAGCTTTTTTGACATAGAAACAGCATATTTAATAGATTGTAACTGATAGCGCCCAATGCCGGGGGGTTAAAAAACGGCGGGGGGTGGGGGGTGGAGACGGAGGGGGCGATTGCCCCCCCTCTGAGAGTTGATACTAAATTAAAATTTATTTGTAATCTACGCCAAAGTTAAGCACGCGAATTTAAGAGTCTTGGTAAGCGGATTTAGTCATTTAATTCAGTATTTCCAAAGCCATATATATATATACTAAACTGGCAAAAATATAATTGTCCAAAATTATGAACTACACATTTAAAAGTATTTTATTCAAATTTCAGTTTATTTGCTTTCACTTTGCTTATAAACTCTGTGTAAACCAAAGGCTTAAGAGCCTGTTGCTGTGCATTAAGAATTATATAAACCAAGTTACTCAGAAAAAGGTTGTGAGTGCTGCGCACATTGTTGTTGTTGTTGTTGTATTCAGTCCCGAGACTGAGCTTCTTCATCTCCCAGAACTTACTGCAACCTACATTCCTCTGAATCTGCTTAGTGTATTCATCTCATGGTCGCCCCCCTGCGATTTTTACCCTCCACGCTGCCCTCCAATACTAAATTGGTGATCCCTTGATGCCTCAGAATATGTCCTACCAACCGATCCCTTCTTCTAGTCAAGTTGTGCCACAAACTCCTCTTCTCCCCAATTCTATTCAATACCTCCTCATTAGTTATGTAATCTACCCATCTAATCTTCAGCATTTTTCTGTAGCACCACATTTCAAAAGCTTCTATTCTCTTCTTGTCTAAACTGTTTATTGTCCATGTTTCACTTCCATACATGGCTACACTCCATACAAATACTTTCAGAAACGACTTCCTGACACTTAAATCTATACTCGATGTTAACAAATTTCTCTTCTTCAGAAACGCTTTCCTTGCCATTGCCAGTCTACATTTTATATCCTCTCTACTTCGACCATCATCAGTTATTTAGCTCCCCAAATAGCAAAACTCCTTTACTACTTTAAGTTTCTCATTTCCTAATCTAATTCCCTCAGCATCACCCGACTTAATTCGACTACATTCCATTATCCTCGTTTTGCTTTTGTTGATGTTCATCTTATATCCTCCTTTCAAGACACTGTCCATTCCGTTCAACTGCTCTTCCAAGTCCTTTGCTGTCTCTGACAGAATTACAATGTCATCGGCGAACTTCAACGTTTTTATTTCTTCTCCATGGACTTTAATACCTACTCAGAATTTTTCTTTTGTTTCCTTTACTGCTTGCTCAATATACAGATTGAATAAATTCGGGTCAGGCTACAACCCTGTCTCACTCCCTTCCCAACCACTACTTCCCTTTCATGTCCCTCGACTCTTATAACTGCCATCTGGTTTCTGTACAAATTGTAAGTAGCCTTTCGCTCCCTGTATTTTACCCCTGCCACCTTTAGAATTTGAAAGAGGATATTACAGTCAACATTGTCAAAAGCTTTCTCTAAGTCTACAAATGCTAGAAATGTAGGTTTGCCTTTCCTTAACCTATTTTCTAAGATAATTCGTAGGGTCAGTATTGCCTCATGTGTTCCAACATTTCTGCGGAATCCAAACTGATCTTCGCCGAAGTCGGCTGCTACCAGTTTTTCCATTCGTCTGTAAAGAATTCGCGTTAGTATTTTGCAGCTGTGACTTATTAAACTGATTGTTCGGTAATTTTCACACCTGTCAACACCAGCTTTCTTTGGGATTGGAATTATTATATTCTTCTTGAAGTCTGACGGTATTTCACCTGTCTCATACATCTTGCTCACCAGATGGTAGAGGTTTGTCAGGACTGGCTCTCCCAAGGCTGTCAGTAGTTCTAATGGAATGTTGTCTACTCCCGGGGCCTTGTTTCGACTCAGGTCTTTCAGTGCTCTGTCAAACTCTTCACGCAGTATCGTATCTCCCATTTCATCTTCATCTATATCCTCTTCCATTTCCATAATATTGTCCTCAAGTACATCGCCCTTTTTTGCATAGACCCTCTATATACTCCTTCCACCTTTCTGCTTTCCCTTCTTTGCTTAGAACTGGGTTTCCATCTGAGTTCTTAATATTCATACAAGTGGCTCTCTTATCTCCAAAGGTCTCTTTAATTTTCCTGTGGGCAGTATCTATCTTACCCCTAGTGAGATAAGCCTCTACATCCTTACATTTGTCCTCTGCACATATAAAGAAATTTGAATCGTTTTTGTATAAAATAAAACACACTTTTGCGATTGTTTGCTATTTTTAGACTAGGTGAAGACGGGGCTGGTGCCAACATTGCACCTCAGATACACGGTACGCAAACATTTAGAAAGCTTTCCCACACCTGCACATAGAATTTACTGTGGATGCAATCAGAGCGTGTACACTTGTTCCGGCCTCCGGGGTAAATAGAAGTCTGATAACTTTTTCATACCGAACTTAAAGAGAGAAGTCAAACAAATTACAGTTTCAATAACAGAATAATTATTTCGAACAAGACTTTTTCGTGGTTTACAACAATTATCTTCCAGAATGAGATTTTCACCCTGCAGCGGAGTGTGCGCTGATATGAAATTTCCTGGCAGATTAAAACTGTGTGCCGGACTGAGACTCGAACTCGGGCCCTTTGCCTTTGGCGGGCAAGTGCTCTACCATCTGAGATACCCAAGCACGACTCACGCCCCCTCCTCACTGCTTTACTTCTGCTAGTATCTCGTCTCCTACGTTCCAAACTTCACAGAGTGAAAATCTCGTTCTGGAAACATCCCCCAGGCTGTGGCTAAGCCATGTCTCCACAATATCCTTTCTTCCACGAGTGCTAGTTCTGCAAGGCTCGCAGGAGAGCTTCTGTGAAGTTTGGAAGGTAGGAGACGAGGTACTGGCAGAACTAAAGCTGTGAGGACGGGGCGTGAGTCGTGCTTGGGTAGCTCAGATGGTAGAGCACTTGCCCGCAAAAGGCAGAGGTCCCGAGTTCGAGTCTCGGTCCGGCACACAGTTCTGATCTGCCAGGAAGTTTCACAACAGCTATCTTATTCATTACACACATGACCTTCGACAAATCTATACAATACTTTTCAGAAAGTAAAATATATTTTTAAAAAATCCGCCTTCGAAATCATGACAGATCGTTAGAGATGCTGATCCATATAACTGTGGCGATAATTACGTCCGTCTTGCTAGTTTCCTTACAGTGTTAAGACATCAGGCTGTGATTCAGTGACTCTCGTTCTTATAGTGTAATACAGACCCCAAAAAATTTCCGTTCGTTTTCGTAAACTTTTCCCTATTCCAAACGTAAACGAATCTATACTGTTTTCCCTATATTATTAAATTTATCTTATCTCAGTTCGTATATTCGTAACCTCTTTCTAAAATATACTTGCTTTTTAAAAAGTTGCTCTCTAGGATGTCAGACGAAATGCTTCCTGGGATATAAGTGCAAAGTTTATTGACAGCTGTCCACTCATTAGATACATCGGCCCAAAATTTTCTTGTGCCTTCGCCCACTCTTGGCAGCGCCAGTCAGTGAAGCGGCACAACGTGGGCTGGCCTGGAAGAGGGGCACCGCATGTCGCCGTGTGGAACACGTGCGGCTCGTGCAGCGGCAAACAGGCGGCCCGTGTAGCCAGTAGCGAGTAGCGGGCCGCCGCTTCATCTGATTTGCATCTAAGCTGATTAGCCTCTGCAGCCGCGCTCGAGGTCGCCGGCTGGCAGCCGATGGAAGCCACCTGGCCCCATGAGGCCACCTCCGTTTAGATTCGTCTGTACCGGTATCCACTGCACACAGCCAGACAGCCACCGTTCAACATTAATATCGTAATTCCATGGACTACTACGTAGTTATAGAGAGACGCAGTGAATCACGAAAACAAGTAATGGAGGAAAAGGGAAAGCAGGAAAGTGGACGATTCAGAGAAGTAAGTACTGAACGTGTATGGAAAAAACTTACAAACAGTTCTAAGGCAATCAAACCGCTACTGTCTCAACACGAAAAGCTGAGACATCCGTAAAGAGAAAAGTGGAAACAGCGTCATACAGCAGCTTACATAGTAGAACGTAGAAACTTTATCGTGAAGGATTACAACACATAAATTAAAAAGAAATTCTTTTAAAAAATCCAGCGCACAGGATACGAAGAAACATGGCAACTGGCTGAAACTAATGTTGCAATACAGGAAAAAGAGAATTAAAAAAGCGAAAGATGTGGAAGACTTTACCGAGACCAAAAACAATATCACCTTGTGTAAAAAAAAATGTTCAAATGTGTGTGAAATCTTATGGGACTTAACTGCTAAGGTCATCAGTCCCTAAGCTTACACACTACTTAACCTAAATTATCCTAAGGACAAACACACACACCCATGCCCGAGGGAGGACTCGAACCTCTGCCGGGACCAGCCAAACAGTCCACGACTGCAGCCCCTTAGACTGCTCGTCTAATCCCGGGCGGCTAACTTGTGTCTTTTAGCGTTTTGTACGTTCTTATACAGACTCGGAGAGAGAGAGAGAGAGAGAGAGAGAGAGAGAGAGAGAGAGAGAGAGAGAAGGGACCGCATCACAAAGGAATTATCCGAATTGGACGAAAGCTGGTAATGTGATGTGTATTTACAGACAAGCAAATGATTACAATACCAGAAAAGTCGAATCATTTATTCAAGAGAAAGACCTTCACAAACTGAGGAAGGAATTAACAAGATATGCAAGCAGTTGCTGGACGTCCTCCTGTGAGATATCGTGCCAAATTCTGGCCAGTTGGATGGGGGCCCTGCTCATAATGCTACAAACGTTCCCAACTGGGCAGAAATCTGGCGACCTTGTTGCCCAAGCCAGGGTTTGGCAAGTACGAAGACAGGCAATTGAAAATCTCACTGTATGTGAACAGGCTTTAACTTGCTAAAATGTAAGTCCATGATGGCTTGTCACGAAGAGCAACAAATCGGGAATATCGTCAACGTGCCGTTTTGCTGTAAGGGTACCGTGGATGATAACCAAATGGGTGCTGCTGTGAAGAGAAAACGCGCCTCAGACCATCGCTGCCGGATGTCGGGCCGTGTGGCCGGCAACAGGGAGGCTTGGATCCCACCGCTATCGCCTCGGCCTGGAATCTCACTGACTGGAGTAGAAATGTCTTCAGTGATGAGTCCCGCTACGAAATGAGCCTGATGGTCAGCAAAGACGTGTCTGGACATGCCGTGGACAGCGATTGGATACCAACCTGACTGTCGCCTGCCATACGCTACGACAGTCAGCAGTCTGAGGAATCCTTACAGCACAGCGGTACGTCGACGACTTGCGCTCCATTTTGTTGTCCAACATGCCAAGCCACCTTGGGCTTACATTTCAGCAAGGTAATGCCCGCCACCCGCAGTATTGCGTGACAGATCCTACCTTGGCCACCAAAGTCGCCGGATCTCGCCCCAATTGAGACATTTGGACAGAATCTGACACAGTAGCCCTGATGAGGACATCCAACAACTCTATCAGTCAACGTCAAGCCGAGCAACTACTTGTTTAAGGGCCAACACGTTGTTGACTTACTCAGTTGTTGAAGCTCTTTCTCTTCAATAAATAGTCCAAATATTTGAAATTGTAATAATTTATTTGTTTGTCTGTACATGTGAGCCACATCTACCGACTTCCGTCCCATATGGATAATTCCTTCGTGGTGCAGTTTTTTTCGTTTGTTTTTGTCTTAGAGTGTATTTTGAAAATGTTGCTCTAACTAGTATCCCAAGCCAAAAGCGTTATAACTGGAAAGTAGAGACAAAGATCTCCTGTGTACAGTGCTTTGCTACGAAAGAATACCGTGTGCCCCTGGTAACAGGTGTGTCTTACCCCGATCGACAACACGAGTCACTAAAAGCGATGGAAGATCATTCTGATCTTCGGCCGCAGAACCACCTATCACATCACAAAGTGATTTGTCAGAGGTGGATTCAAAAGAAGACATCTTGCTCGATGGCGTCCTACGTGTGTTAAATAGGATTTTCAGATAACACAAATGGTCTCAAGTCCATGGACTCTTCCTCACACCGTTTTGCCGTAATCATAGAGCATTGAGGTGGTGGCACATGATAGGACAGTGGGTTGATGTAACTTTTGACTGTGTCACATGGGGACAGACTGTTAAAGGACACGTTCTTATCGCAAGTGAACATGTTCCACAACAGACTGCATCACTTGTCTGTACATGCACGGCACATCGGTTCGGTTGCGACATACAGCTACGTAATGTACTCTCGTGTAGGCCCTACTCATCAGAGGTAATCTTCCTCCTTGTTGCAGCGCCCAGCGATGGTATTCACGCACACATACTTGTCTATAAGCCTTGTAACAAGTTGTGAGCACAGGTACATGAATGGGACTGTGGCTTCTGTACGTCATAGCGTGGTGGTGGTTCCTAGCGGTATGGTTGTTTACCTCTTCCTGTTGTTCTGTACTGATATTCGCCCAGAGCGACAACATAAAACTTATAGGAAAATCTTGTGCCAGACTGAGATACACAGTAAAGGTAGCATACGAAACGTTTAAATGTTTGTTCAATCGAATCTTTAACGTTGCTCCTCAGTCTACAACACAACCCACGAAAGATCAAATCAAGCGTTCCAAAGAGAAGCGGTCCGCTCCGTCAAAGGTTCGCCTTTTTTTCTTTATTTTTTTCCACCAGTCTCTTTCCCTGGCTCGATGTGGCCCGCCGCGAATTCCTCTTCTGCGTCAACCTTTGCATCTCAGAACAGCAATTCCAACCCACGTCGCAATTATTTGCTGGATGTATTCCAGTTTTCGTCTTCCTCTCCCGACAACTCCCTCTACTGTCATGGAAGTTATTCCACAATATCTTAAAAGGCCTATCATCCGTCGCTTCTTCTTGTCAGTACATCATTTCCTCGCCGGTTCTGCAGAAAACCTCCTCATTCCCAACCTTATCAGTCTGCCTAATTTTCAACATTCTTCTGTAGCACCACATCTCAAAGGTTTCGATTTTCTTCTTATCTGGCTTTCCTACAGTCCAAGTCACACTATCATATCACTCCTGATGGATCCACTGTGATGTTTATGTGGGTTCCTGGTCACGTCGGTCTGACAGGGAACTAGGCTGCTGACGCTGCTGCCAAGACTGAAGTACTCGTATACCTCGGCCCGCTAGTTCTTACACTCCTTCCGAAGATCTCTGTATCGTCGTCTTTCACCAGGTGGTCTCATTTTGGCATCACCACTGGTCCTCCCTTCATGGGAACAAGCTCCGGGTTATTAAGCCTCTCCCAGCGGCTTGGACGACCTCTTGTAGGCCTTCTCGCCGCCAGGAGGTCATTTTAACTAAGTTGCGTACTGGCCACTATATTCTTATCCAGCGCCATTCGTTAAGTGGTGCCCCCCCCCCCCCCCCCCACTTTGTGCACATTGCGCCCAACTTTTAACTGCCCGCCATTTCGTGGCGGGATGCCCGTTTTTTAACCGCTTACGTTCCGGTTTATGTTTGCCGTCTGGGCTATCGGCCGTTTTAGCGAACGACGTGCGGGCTATCGTCCGCGTTCTACTTTTTGTCCGTCGTAACAATATGGCGAAGGCTATCTAATTTTTAGTTCTGGACCTCCGTTTCTCTCTGGCGAATTTTGTAGACCTTTCTCCACTTCCCTGTTTTAGCTGCCTTCACTTCCCTCAATTGGGATTGAAGTGTAATCGTTCATAACTCCTCTCTTTGTCTTCGTGTTTTACAGTTTCGACATGGGCGCATATGACCCAAGTTGCTTTTGTGTCCTAAAACAAAACAAACCAACAGAGTTCGTCAGCGGCGTATATACTACCACTCTACTAGAAACATATTAAATCTAATGTTTAATAAATTCACTATGGCTCTTACACATCACCCTTATCTAATTGCACACATTTCCTACAGTGTAGTGTCATTTCTGTCTCCAACCACTGCCTTATAACTTTATGTATCTAGGCATCCTTTGTCCACTATTACAGTCAGTGTCAATCCCTGTCCTCACCATGTATTTCCCACGGTTGCTGACTCTAACAGCAGCATTGCTTTCTGAATCAAGGTACTCGCGAAACATCCTCGCCTCGGTCGTACATGGAGAGCCCGTTGCCTGTCCTACCACGGAGGTGGAGAATATGGTGGGACGGGCGCCTGCCGTCTAGGCTGAAACGAAGCGCTCGTTTCCATCCTGTGCTCGCCTCACGTCGATGGCTGGGGCTCCTTGTCCTTGTGCCGTGCCTGCTATTCTGTTCTTGGTGGCGGCAAGAACACTACCTCTCCAACACAGCAGCTGTCTCTTGTTTCGGTTGCTTAAGACTTTATTTCTGATTTATTTTGTTCTGTGGGTAAAACGTATTTAAACGCTTCGAATTACAACATCTAATTCGATACAACCAAGATATAACCATTCTATCTTCGTCAATATGTGATTGACTCGAGGAACATTTGATTAGTGGGACTCCGTACAATGTACTGGACGGCGAATGTTCAACAGAAAGGTTGGGTGTGTCCCAAGGAAGCGCAATAGTACCTGTATTGAATTCAGTACACACAAGCAACTTATCAGATGGCTCAGCAGCCGTTCTCGATGCCTTTGTTTACACGAAAGTACCATCATTCGACGACTGTAAAGAATTGCATAATAACTTCGACAAAAGTCGTCTTTAAATGTGAATAAGTATAGTACAATGCCTTCAACAAATAGAAAGAATCCAACAGTACCCACTTACAAGAATAGCGGACGTCACGTCGTGTAAGTACTTATGGGTAATACTAAGAAGCGATACAAAATGGGCCGATCACATACAATTAGCTTTCGGGAAGGCGAACAGAAGTTAAGAACGCACTACGCACCTGGAGCTACAAAAATTTCACCTTTTCTGCTTGCGCAGTGAAAATACTGTACTCGGCACTCCCTCTCCTTTAACTGTTACCGAAGGAACGAATACTCTGCCCGGACGGACGTGGTAAGGAATTACGGCTGTTACACAGAACCGGTGCGATGGAACGTTCGAAGATAACAACCGTACTCGAGACGCGCGAATAACACACAGCGCAAACAGAACTATGGGTACTTGGAAGGTTACAAGATGGAATTCTGATTCCGTCTATTACAGTGACAACTGAATAATAAATGAAATTTACACAACAAGAAAAAAAGCATCATAATCAGAAATTTAATAGTTATCATTGCTGTTCAAAAACGACTAAGCCGGCCGCGGTGGCAGAGCGGTTCCAGGCGCTTTAGTCTGGAACCGAGCGACTGATACGGTCGCAGGTTCGAACCACGCCTCGGACATTGATGTGTGTGATGTCCTTAGGTTAGTTAGGTTAAAGTAGTTCTAAGTTCTAGGGGACTGATGACCTCAGATGTTGAGTCCCATAGTACTCAGAGCCATTTGAACCATTTGAAAAACGACTAAAATTCACTTTTCTGTTGGTGAATCGTACCCTATTAAAATTTAGTAAGGCCCAAAATTAAAAGCATTGTTTAGTGATTACGAGGCAATATAAGTACTATTTTTAACAGTTACGTTAAATATCGCCCAACTCTCTTCCGAGTCCATTGCGCTACCACTATGCGAAATCGCACGGTGCCACAGGACAATCCACAGTTGTTAATGTTCATTCGATCGACATTGGGCCAGTAGTATCGACTAAAGAATTTTAACGCAACAGGCTCTATGAAAGCATGGTGTCAGCCGACCAACTTGTGACCTAGTACAGAGGAAACAACTATACGCATTTATTGATGTTAGAATCGGAGTTATTAGAATCTGAATTTGGAGAGCTCTGGAGACTTAAGATCAAATAACGCAGAAGGGGTAGATAACATTCCATCGTAATTTATATCATTGGAGAATATGGCAACAAAACGACTATTCACGTTGGTGTGTAGAATGTATGAGACTGGCGGTATACCACCAAACTTTCGGAAAAATCATGATCCACACGACTCCGAAGATTGCAGAGCCTTCAAGTGTAAGAATTATCGCACAGTCAGCTTAACAGCTCATGCATCCAAGTTGCTGGTACGTACAATATACAGAAGACTAGAAAAGAAAGTTGAGAATCGGTTAGATGACGATCAGTTTGGGTTTACGAAAGGTAAACGCACCATAATGGAAAGATAAATAAAGACACGTTCATAGGATTTGTCGACCCTACAAAGGGATTCAACAACGTTAAATGGTGCAAGATGTTCAAAATTCTGAGAAAAATAGGAGTAAGCTATAGGGAAAGAAGGATAATATACAGCATTTTTAAGAACAAAGAGGGGAAAATAAGACTAGAGGACCAAGAACGAAGTGTTCGGTTTCAAAAGGGCGTGCGACAGGGATGTAGTCTTTCGCCACTGCAATTCAATCTGGGCGTCGAAGCAGCATTGACGGAAATAAAAGAAAGGTTGAACAGTGGGATTAAAATTCAGTATGAAAGGATAACAGTGATAAGATTCTCTGATGAGAGTGTAAATGAAGCAGTAGTAGAGGATCTGTTGAATGGTGTGAACAGTCTAAAGAGTACGGAATATGGATTGAGAGAAAATCGAAGACAGACGAAAGTAATGAAAAGTAGCAGAAATGAGAACCGCGAGAAACTTAACATTAGAATTGGTGATAATGAAGTAGATGAAGTTAAGTAATGACGACGTAAAATAGCACACTACCACTGGCAAAAAGGACATTTCTGGTCAAGATAAGTGTAGTAGTGTCGACCATAGGCCTTAATTTGAGGAAAAAATTTCTGAGAATGTACGATTGGAGCACAGCATCGTATGGCAGTGAAACATGGACTGTGGGAAAATCGGATAAGAGGAGAATCGAAGCGTTTGATATGTGGTGCTACAGACGAATGTTGAAAACTAGTGGACTGATAAGGTAAGGAATGAGGAGGTTCTCCGCAGAATCGGCGTTTAAAGGAGCATTTGGAAAACACTGACCAGAAGATGAGTCAGGATGATAAGACGTGTTTAAGATTAGGTAATAACTTTGACGGTACCAGAGGATGCTGTAGACGGTTCAAATGGCTCTAAGCACTATGGGACTTAACATCGGAGGTCATCAGTCCCCTAGACTTAGAACTACTTAAACCTAACTAACCTAAGGATATCACACACATCAATGCCCGAGGCAGGAATCGAACTTGCGACCGTAGCAGCAGCGCGGTTCAGGACTGAAGCGCCTAGAACAGCTCGGCCACAGCGGCCGGCGCCGTAGAGGGTAACCACTGTAGAGGCAAACGGAGATTGTAATGCATCCAGCAAATAATGAAGGATGAACGATGCAAGTGCTACCCTGAGATGAAGAGGTTAGCGCAGGCGAGGAATTCGTTGCGGGCCGCTTAAGACCAGTCAGAAGACTGATGACTCAAAACAATTTCCTGCCCAGGACGGAATCAGAGAGGTTTCTGCCTCTCCGTTCGCCCCCTAAATCGAGGGGAGAACACGTCGGTACGTTTTAACAGAAACGGCATAATAGGCGGATTTGACCTGTTAAGGCTGCAGCCCGGAGGGAAAGCCAGACGAGGTGGAAGGCTCTGAGCGAGGGCAGGTGCGCTGGCTGTGTACTGTGCCTTCCCAACCACGAGGCCCGGCCGGGCCCGTTAATTAAGAGGCCAGGCTTTCAGCAGAGCCGCTGATCTGGCAGCGGCGGCCGCGCGTCAGCGATCCGCACGCACACTGCCTGGCCCCCCCCTCCCCCCTGCTGCTTTAAAGCCACGCCACACCGCTCACCACTTGACAACTCTTCTCTCTCATTTACTGTGCACATTGCACTGTGTTAACGCACTTTTTTATTTGATTTATTTATTTTTATTTTTTATGAGGGAGTTGGGGCGGGCATCAGTCTTCTACATCTACATCCATACTCCGCAAGCCACCTGACGGTGTGTGGCGGAGGGTACCTTGAGTACCTCTATCGGTTTTCCCTTCTACTCCAGTCTCGTATTGTTCGTGGAAATAAGGATTGTCGGTATGCCTCTGTGTGGGCTCTAATCTCTCTGATTTTATCCTCATGGTCTCTTCGCGAGATATACGTAGGAGGGAGCAATATACTGCTTGACTCTTCGGTGAAGGTATGTTCTCGAAACTTTGACAAAAGCCCGTACCGAGCTACTGAGCGTCTATCCTGCAGAGTTCCACTGGAGTTTATCTATCTTCTCCGTAACGCTTTCGCGATTACTAAACGATCCTGTAACGAAGCGCGCTGCTCTCCGTTGGATCTTCTCTATCTCTTCTATCAACCCTATCTGGTACGGATCTCACTCTGCTGAGCAGTATTCAAGCAGTGGGCGAATAGCGTACTATAACCTACTTCCTTTGTTTTCGGATAGCATTTCCTTAGGATTCTTCCAATGAATCTCAGTCTGGCATCTGCTTTACCGACGATCAACTTTATATGATCATTCCATTTTAAACCACTCCTAATGCGTACTCCCAGATAATTTATGGAATTAACTGCTTACTGTTGCTGACCTGCCATTTTGTAACTAAATAATAAGGGATCTTTCTATGTATTCGCAGCACATTACACTTGTCTACATTGAGATTCAATTGCCATTCCCTGCATCATGCGTCAATTCGCTGCAGATCCTCCTGCATTTCAGTACAATTTTCCATTGTTACAACCACTCGATACACCACAGCATCATCTGCAAAAAGCCTCAGTGAACTTCCGATGTCATCCACAAGGTCATTTATGTATATTGTGAATAGCAACGGTCCTATGACACTCCCCTGCGGCATACCTGAAATCACTCTTACTTTGGAAGACTTCCCTCCATTGAGAATGACGTGCTGCGTTCTGTTATCTAGAAACTCTTCAATCCAATCACACAATTGGTCTGATAGTCCATATGCTCTTACTTTGTTCATTAAACGACTGTGGGGAGCTGTATCGAACGCCTTGCGGAAGTCAAGAAACACGGCATCTACCTGTGAACCCGTGCCTATGGCCCTCTGAGTCTCGTGCACGAATAGCGCGAGGTGGGTTTCACACGACCGTCTTTTTCGAAACCCATGCTGATTCCTACAGAGTAGATTTCTAGTCTCCAGAAAAGTCATTATACTCGAACATGATACGTGTTCCAAAATTCTACAACTGATCGACGTTAGAGATATAGGTCTATAGTTCTGCACATCTGTTCGACGTCCCTTCTTGAAAACAGGGATGACCTGTGCCCTTTTCCAATCCTTTGGAACGCTACGCTCTTCTAGATACCTACGGTACACCGCTGCGAGAAGGGGGGCAAGTTCCTTCGCGTAGTCTGTGTAAAATCGAACTGGTATCCCATCAGGTCCAGCGGCCTTTCCTCTTTTGAGCGGCTTTAATTGTTTCTCTATCCCTCTGTCATCTATTTCGATATCTACCATTTTGTCATCTGTGCGACAATCTAGAGAAGGAACTACAGAGCAGTCTTCCTCTGTGAAACAGCTTTGGAAAAAGACATTTAGTATTTCGACCTTAAGTCTGTCATCCTCTGTTTCAGTACCATTTTGGTCACAGAGTGTCTGGACATTTTGTTTTGATCCACCTACCGCTTTGACATAAGACCAAAATTTCTTAGGATTTTCTGCCAAGTCAGTACGTAGAACTTTACTTTCGAATTCATTGAACGCCTCTCGCATAGCCCAGTCTTCCGACTGGTTTGATGCTCCTCCCCACGACGAAGAAGGTATTAGCGACCATAATGTCGTTGTGGCTTCTATGTCAGTGGAAGTTGAAAAAAAAAAACACCAAAGAAACAGCGTAGAGTTTTCTTATTTGGGAAAGCAAATAATAGTGTCATTAATGAATATCTTCATAGTCAGCTCCAAGCATTACCGCGGGACACAAAAATATTGAGCATCTTTGGTCAGAATTTAAATGTATTGTCCACCATGTGCTAGAGAAGTATGTGCCTAGCAAAAGTATAGGGGAGGGAAAGGATCCACCTTGGTACAACAAACATACAGTATTAGGAAGTTGCTGAGAAAGCAAACAATTTTGCTCAGTCGTTATAAACATAGTCACTGCCCCGCTGACAAACAGAAATTATGCGAAATGAAAGCACCTGTCAGAAGGACAATGAGAGACTCTTTTAACGAGTTTTAAAGCAATATTTTATCTGCAGATTCTAAAAATAACCCCAAAAAACGTTGGTCGTACGTAAAATCTATGAACGCTACAAATAATTCAATACCTTCTCTTACTGACAGTACGGGTAATGTAACTGATGATGATAAATAGAAGGACGAAATTCTAAAAATGGTTCAAATGGCTCTGAGCACTATGGGACTTAACATCTGTGGTCATCAGTTCCCTAGAACTTAGAACTACTTAAACCTAACTAACCTAAGGACATCACACACATCCATGCCCGAGGCAGGATTCGAACCTGCGACCGTAGCAGTCTCGCGGTTCCGGACTAAGCGCCTTGAACCGCTCGGCCACCACGGCCGTCCCAAATTCTAAACCTAGCTTTCAAAAACTCGTTTACGATAGAGGACTGCAGCACCATTCCCCCTTTCAATTATCGAACAAACGAAAGGATGGTTGACATATTGTTTAGTGTATCTGGGATTGTAAAACAGTTAAGATCCTTAGACGCCAGAAAGGCATCTGAACCAGACGGTATTCCCGTATGATTTTGTGTCGAGTATGCTACAAATTTAGCACCATTCTTATCCGTCATCTATCAGAGATCATTGGAACGGCGGAAAGTTCCACGGGACTGGAAGAAGGCCCAGGTAATAGCAATCTACAAAAAGGATAGAAAATCGGATGCACATAATTACCGGCCAATTTCACTGACATCGATTTGTTGTAGAATCATGGAACATATTTTATATTCAGACATAATGACCTTTCTACACTCTGAGAAGCTCATCTGCAGAAACCAGCACGGTTTTAGGAAACAGTGGTCATGCGAAACACAGCTGGCCCTCTTTGTTCATGATATACAACAGTCTCTGGATACCGGCTCCCAGGTTGATGCCCTATTTCTCGACTTTCGAAATTCGTTCAACTCAGTTCCCCACTGTCGCTTGCTACAAAAAATGCGCGCATACGGTCTATCCAATGACATAGGCGGTTGGATAGAAAGATTTCTAACAGACAGGGAGCAGTATGTAGTCCTGAACGGGGTAACTTCAACAGAAATAAGAGTAACTTCAGGTGTGCCCCAGGGCAGCGTAATAGGTCCTCTGCTTTTTACGATTTACATAAACGATCTGGTTGATGGTACTGACAGCGGCCTTAGACTGTTTGCCGATGATGCTGTAGTCACAGGAAAGTAGTATCACACGAAAGTTGTGAAGATATCATGAGGATTTGCAGAAAATAAATGCGTGGTGTAATGACTGGCAGGTGTCTCTCAATATTAGTAAGTGTAACCTACTGCGTATAACAAGGCGAAAATCCCCATTAATGTATGAGTACAAAATAAATGATCAGTCTTTGGAAGCGGTAATATCAGTCCAGTACTGTGTGTGACTATTCGAAATGATCTCAAATGGAATGATCAGATTACACAAGTAAGGGGTAAGGCGAACTCTAGATTGCGGTTTATTGGTAGAATCCTGAAGCGATACACTCCTCAATGTGGTGTCACCGCCAGACACCACACTTGCTAGGTGGTAGCCTTTAAATCGGCCGCGGTCCGCTAGTATACGACGGACCCGCGTGTCGCCACTGTCAGTGATTGCAGACCGAGCGCCGCCACACGGCAGGTCTAGAGACACTTCCTAGCACTCGGCCCAGTTGTACAGCCGATGTTGCTAGCAATGGTTCACTTACAAATTACGCTCTCATTTGCCGAGACGATAGTTAGCATAGCCTTCAGCTACGTCATTTGCTACGACCTAGCAAGGCGCCATTATCATTTGCTATTTATCTTGTGATGCATGTACCGTCAGACCGATGTTCACCAATTATGGATTAAAGTATTCCAGCAGCAACGTACCTTATTGGCTATATTAATTACATTGTCCTGTTCCAGACCTCACGCCAGCCTGCGTGAGCTTAACGCGTGCTTTTCGGCTACCAATTATAGTGGCTTGGCTGTCTTGCCAAGTCACAACACTCAACAAAGGAAATAGCTTACAATACGTTAGTTCGTCCAGTCTTGGAGTACTGTTCGTCTGTATGGGACCCTTACCAGTTGGGTGATTCAAGAGACTGAGAAGGTCCAAAGAAGAGCGGCAAGATTCGTGACTGGTACAGGTAGCCATCGCGAGAGCGTTACAAATCTCATAGAAAGTCTGAAGTGGGACACACTTGCAGATAGACGACGCGCTAAACAGAAGGGGCTGCTCACTAAATTCCGAAATCCAATCTTCACCGAGGATGTAGAGCATATATTATTACCATCAACTTTCAAATCGCGCAATGATCATCATTCAAAGATAAGGAAAATAAGAGCTCGTACTGAGGCGTTCAGACAGTCGTTTTTCCTTTGCGCGATCCGCGAGTGGAACAGAGGGGGGGAAATATGACTTCGGCGCGAATTGAGCTCTCCGCCACACAACGCTTGGTGGCTAGCGATCTCATATTCCAATCTCAGCCTTTGCCTACAGTTTTTATCATCTATTGTTCCAAGCCTTGGAATAGTTATCTCCTGAGGGGCTAAAACACGTACATTTGAAGAAGCGCATGCGAACGTGTGTTTCATCTCGTCGCGTAGGGGCTTTGTCCTGTACTGAACTTTTTTGACTGCGAGAATGTAAATTGTCAATAACTTTAAACCAAACCAAAACTTCATGAATTTACGTAACATAAAAGCTGAATCTGATGCAACACTAATGATTTGGAAGTTAGCAAACAGATATTGTGCAAGGCTGTTGCTTAGGATACGTTTTAATTAAATCGAATATGACTGAGACTATAACTTCTTGAAAAAAAAATAGTTAATCAAAAACGATATGGATCTGGGAACTGCTATTGACTTGTGCTGAGTAACAATATGGCACTAACTTTAAAACTTGTAATTTGACTCTTTGAAAATTAATAGTGCTCACAATTAACACACACAATAAACTGGTTATATATTAACAATTAGCTTTACAAAATCATTGGATGTGAGTGATAAACATTGTCTCAATCATCACTTATGAATACGAGCATTGTATTGGTAACAAATAACTGTCTTTATCTTAATTATTTCCATTATGGTATCTCCCAATAAAAAACCATTACTGCCCGTGCGATTAAGTATATATCCAGCACGCACCAGATACATAAAACTGTTCAAATTGCTCTGAGCACTATGGGACTTAACTTCTCAGGTCATCAGTCCTCTAGAACTTAGAATTACTTAAACCTAACTAACCTAAGGACATCACACACATCCATGCCCGAGGCAGGACTCGAACCTGCGACCGTAGCGGTCGCGCGGTTCCAGACTGAAGCGCCTAGAACCGCTCGGCCACACCGACCAGCTCCAGATACATCACTTGTTTACACTTGAGAGTCCTCCGTACATATCTCGATCTAAATTTACTCGTACATGTCTTTACACTTGTGTGCCCTACATACATCTCCCTAACTAAAGCTACTCCAACACATTACCCATAACACCTTCAACCAGCGATCGCTGTTGAGCAGCGACGCTACTGCGCAATCGATACTACATCTCTGGTTCAATATTAAATTTTCTTACAAAATTTTACCCTGTGTATATACCTTTCAGGGTAAAATGAATTTTTCTCATGGGTAAAGGGTACCAATCGTGCAACTAAATTATTTTTGATAGAGCATTACTCTAAACGCCGACGGCCTGGCCACGGTGATAACACCGGCTCCCGTAACATCAATGAAGTTAAGCGCTGTCGGGCTTGGTTGGAGCTTGGATGGGTGACCGTCAGCATCTGCCGAGCGCTTTTGGCAACCAGGCTGCACTCAGCCCTTGTCGGGCTAATTTAGGAGCTACTTAACTGAGAAGTAGTGGCTGTGGTCACTAAAACTGACAACGACCTGGAGACCGGTGTGCAGACCACATACCTCCGAATATACGACCCACTGACGCCTATCGGTCGAGGATGACACGACGGTCGGTCGGATCCGTTGGGCTTTCCGAGGCCTGTAGAGAGTAGTATTACTCTAATCACTACTTCGTAAGCCAGTAATACTGGTTGCATAGTTAGTTACATTTTCCACGTTTACATTCACATCGCAAATTGAATTGTACATATGGTTATATTCCGAACATTTATTAGCTTCTTTTTCACGAAAAGTAAAAAGGGTACACAGATGCGAGTTAGTGATTCCTACCCAAAGTCTTTTATAGATTACAGCAATAGAAATACTTCTACGGAATATGAGGAGTTTTCAAGGAGAAACTTTCTCAGTTTGTTTTCAAATTTTACTTTCTTCTCTGTCAGCCATTTTTCTTGCAGAATTGCGCACCCCTTTTTGCGCTAAACACGACTTTAATGTGGCGCAATGAATGTCGTTTTTCCTTCTAGTATTGTAATTATGTACAACATTGTTCCTTTTGAATTGTAGTGGATTTTTTACAACAAACTTCATGAGGGAATGAACGTACTGTGAAGTGTTAGTGTAATGAAACAGATGGCTAAAAGACAATCGTGGGTGAGCACCACATATTATTCTTACAGCACGTTTTTGCGCAATGAAGACTTTCTTTCTTAAAGATGAGTTACCCAAGAACATTATTCCATGTGCGGTATTCAATGAAAATATGCAAAACATGTCGATTTACTGGTTTGTCTGTCCCCGAGATCTGCAGTGGTATACGTGAAAATGTGGTTGTACTAAGTTGCTTTAGAAGTTCTGAAAAGGCCACGTGTTACATTTGTCATCGGTGTAGTACCCCTAGATGCACAGAGCTGAATATGTTGTGCCTTTTTAAAAGTTGTGGGTGAGACCATTCGCAGAAAACCAGTCAATGGTACTTTTAAGAACATTTTTTACCATTTCTTCTGTTTCTGTATGTATGCTTGGATTGATTACAACACGAGTGTCATCTGAAAAAAAGCTAATTCTGCTCGTTGTGTATTAGACGCAAGAGACATTAACAGTAATTACATTTTTTTAAATATTAGTGTTTACGTGTGACTCCACGTGGTGGAGTTTATAGCTAATGAAACGAATGTGTAAATATCTTCCTCACATAGTCCACCCATTACATCATATGTTCCTAATATCTAATGAAAATACCTTCTTCGAGTTGTAGGCAGTTCCAGCAATAGACCACAAACGGTTTCATTATTCATTTCGTAACAATAAACGAACAAATTGACGGAAAAACGCAAAAGTAACCGTGTAACGGCTACTACGCCGTGTAGGGCCTACACTGTATTATTTATTTCTTCTTCTTATTATTATTACTATTACTATTTTTATTAGTAGAAGTGGTCAGGCATAAATCCCAGACAGCCTAAAATCTTCCAGTTTGTGCCAATTCAGAAGTAAGGGGTCCAATAGTCAAGTGATTTACGAACAGCAGACCTAAGTTTAGAGCAAACAATTTAATTTGGTTGACTTTAAATGGCGGTGCACCATGTAGGTGAGGCAGGTGTCATTAGGGAGGGAAGTGGTGTAGAGGAAGCATGTTTGGTAACAAGTGTCAACGCTCAATGTGGCTACTTAGCTTTCTTTTCTGAAAAGGAGTTGTAAGTCGCACTATCGACACTTTGAGAATTGCTTCATCATTCTATAAAAAATATTGTTAGAAATAAGTAGTACAAATTGCCTCAGTCATTCATTAGTTCGTGGTTTAATAAAACGCCCACAAGAACTAAATATCATTTATCTTCCTTCGTTTTAAAAATGAAAGTGTTCAAATAAAATTCTTTTCCTTTCAATAGTTTAATTAGGAGCTAATGTTGATATGGTTGGGGGAATTGGATGGTACTAGTTAATACCTAATTGCAATCAGACAGGATGGGAAGCTATGACTCTAGGGCCATGCAAGTTATTCTCTGATATCACAACACATGTCCTGTCATCCCGTCCCTTCGTCTTGTCGGCGTTTTCCATATGTTCCCCTCCTTGAAGATTCTGCTTAGAACGTCCTTCTATCTTATCAGCCCATTTAATTTCTGTCATCTTTCTATCGCACCATAACCTCTAAATTCTTCTTTCCTGATTTTCCCACAGGCATGATTCACTACCATACGACACTTTATTCCAAACGAACATTCTCATAAATTTCTTCCTCAAATTAAGCACTATGTTTCATACTAGCAGACTTCTTTCAGCCAAGAATGCTCGCAGTGCCTCTGATACTCTGCCGTTTTTATCCTCCTCGCTTCGTCCGTCGTATGTTAGTTTGCTTCAAAGGTAGCGGAATCATTCACTTCATCTACTTCTACGTCACCAAATTTAATGTTAACTTTGTCGCTACCTCATTCCTGCTACTCTTCGTTACTTTCGTCTTTCTTCGGTTTACCGTCAATCTATATTCTGTACTCATTGGAGTGCTCATTTCATTCAATAGGTCCTCCAATTATTCTTCACTTTCACTGGCGATAACAATGACATCAACGAATCTTAACCACGCGGGGTAGCCGCATTGTCAGGGGCGCCTTGCCATGGTGTGAGCGGCTCCCCCGTCGGAAGTTCGAGTCCTCCTTCGTGTGTGTGTGTGTGTGTGTGTGTGTGTGTGTGTGTGTGTGTGTGTGTGTGTCTCTTTTGTCCTTAGCGTAAGTTAGTTTAAGTTAGATTCAGTAGTGTGTAAGCCTAGGGACCGATGACCTCAACAGTTTGGTCCCATAGTAACTTACCACAAATCTATCTGATCTTATCACTAATCTCCTTTCATCCAGAATTTTAATATCGCCTGAACCTTTATTTTATTTCTGTTGTTTTCGTAGAATTTTTGATATTTCACACTATATTCCATTGCTGAACCTTCTTCTAGGTCGTCTATGAACATGTCTAGTTTTCATTAGCAAGCGTAATGACAAAGCTGCCCCTCTCGTTGCTTTACCTTATCGAAAGCCAAACTGATCGTAGTCTAACTTATCTATTTTCTTTTCCGTTCTTCTGTATATTACACTTATCAGAAATTTGGATACTTAGTCTAAATCATTAAGATGACTGTGTGATAGTTTTCGCACTTATATGTCCTTGCTATCGTCGGGACTGTATGGATATTATTTACCCCAAGTATGGCATATCCCTGGATTCATAGATTCTACAAACCAATTTCAGTTGTCATTTGGTGCGGCTTCCATAATGATTTTACAAATACCAAATGAATGTCTTTTAAGCGTTCTTTATTATCTGAACTCAAGCCTTGCAAAGCTACGTTAAACTCCTACTCTAATGCTGGATCCCTTATATCTTCCATGTCCAGTTCCATCTCTTGTGCAGTCATATCATCAGATGGTTTCTCCCTTCGTAAAGGCCATCAACGTACTATTTACAATAATTCGCTCTTTTCTCTGCCTACATCAGTATAACTCCTGATGCACTCCTAATGTGTCCGCCTTTGATTTTAATTTAGCCTACAGTTCTTTTGACTTTTCTGTATGCTGAATCTGCCATCACGTCGACGGTTTCTTTCCTGTTTCTTCACATTTTTCCTGCTATCATTTCGCTTTAGCTTTTCTATACTTGCTATTTATTTCATTCCCAAGTGACTTATATTGCAATATATTTTTGTCGGTTCTTGGACATTTTTGTATTTTCTTTTTTCATAGCTCAGATGAAATATTTCTTCTGTTAGTCGCAGTTTCCCTCCTTGGATCAAAGTTTCTCTGTTAAACTTCTGGGATTGCCTTTTTAGAGATATGCAGTTCTCTTCAACCGAACTGCCTTTTTCGGTATTCATTACCGCAGTATCCACAGCTGCGGAAAACTTCAAAGGCATCTCATCACTTCTGTTTAATTCAGTACCTCACTTTTTCCAACTTTATTCTTCAGGAGAATTCTCTTAAACCTCAGTTTACTTTCCATCATTACTAAGTTGTGATCTGAGTCTACATCTACTCATGGGTACACTTTGCAGTACAATATCTGATTCCGCAATCTTTCCCTGACCATGATGTAATCCAGTTGGAATTTTCCCTTGTCTTCAGTTATGCTTCCTCCTCTTACAGTGTCCAGTTGCAGTTTATTGCAGAACTCAATTAGTGTTTCTCCGTTATTTTCTCCTATCAAACATATATTCTCCCGTGTCTTCTATTCGTTGTTCTACTACAGCGTTCCAACTACCGAAGATTATTTTATCTCTGTCTCTTTCATATTCTGCTTTTGACGTCGGCATATATACGTGAGCTGCTGTTGGCGGTTTTGCTTTGTTGTCGAGTCTGACGAGAATAATACTATCACTGAACTGTTCATAGTAGCTCACTCTCTGCCCTACGTTCCTATTGATGATGAAACCTATCACTGTTATTGTAGCCGTATGTTCTTCTAACCAGAAATCATTATGAAGAAGCGTTCTGTAGCCAAGAGAGCATAAATATTTCTTTATTTTTGGCAACCAGTTTCGACAACTTTGGTGTCACCGTCTGGTCCTCAAAAGTTTTGTTACAAAATGCGTTCATTTTGAGTTAGAACCTCATGTCAAGTTGCCATATTAGTGGATAAAATGTAGTACATTACGCAAAGGTTTGTCAAAAATGAAACGTTTACAATCGAAAAGCACCTTGTGCACGTGGCCGTGTCCGTATATGTAACGCTCAGATGTGATTGTTAAGTCTTAGAAATCACAGTCTACAGTAAAATGTGCAGTAGCACGGCTGTTTACGTTGGCTTGACATGTTCAGGCCATTGATGACCCATCTATATGGTACAAGTTGTTTTCAGGTTTTTTAATAAGGGTACCAGTTTTTTAAATTTTTTTCAATTATTTAAATACCTGAAAGAGCTGTTTTCGTTATTGTTATTATTATTATTAATATTATTATTATTATTATTATTATTAGTAGTAGTAGTAGTAGTAGTACGAGAGTGAGTCAAATGAAAACCAAATATATTGTTTTAAATATTATTTATTGTGCTGAAGTTGTACAAAGCTGTATGACTTTTCAACATAATCTCCCCCACGCACAATGCAAGTCCTCCAGCGCTTAGCGCTTAGAAAGTGCATAAATTCCTTTAGAAAAAAAAAATCTTTTGGTAGTCCGCCCAATCACTCATGCAACGCGTGGTGTACCTTTTCATCAGAACGGATGCTGCAATGTAATTCAGTGTCACTCGGCGGTTTTCCTTCACTATGGCTTCAACTGCTGCAATGTTCTGTGGAGTCACAACTCGTTGTGCCTGACCTGGACGAGGAACATCTTCCACTGAAGTCACACCATTTACGAACTTCCTACTCCATTCGTAGACTTGCTGCTGTGACAAACATGCATCAACGTACTGAACCTTCATTCGTCGATGAATTTCTATAGGTTTCACACCTCAACTACGCAAAAACCGAATAACAGAACGCTGTTCCTCCCTGGTGCAAGTCGCAAGTGGGGCGGCCACCTTTATACTGATACTGCGACGGTATGTGTGCATCTGCACTATGCTGCAACCTACAGGCCATTCTGCACGCTGTTTGTAGCACACTTACCAACTTACAGGGTAACGGCGAGAAATTTCGATTTGTTATTAGAAATTTAAGGTTTTCATTTGACTCACCCTCGTAGTAATAGTCGTCGTTGTCGCCGCAGCAGTATCTTTAATATTACAGAAACGTCACCTCATCGTGAAGTTATAATATTGCTTAAGTAGACAGGATGCAAAAAACCTATGCCGAAAAACTTCAAGTAGTCGTAGAGGAAAGGAAAGCTTGTCCAGAAAAGCAATCCGGCGAGACTACAATACGTGGAGCTCCGCCAACACCTGCAACTAGGCCACACATTAGAAGTGACTCTGAATATGCAGCCTGATGGACTGCACATGGAGTCTCAACACGTCCTCGCCCGTCACAGAGCCGTCTCGTCTGCGCACTCACTCACGCTTGCTGCAGGAAGGGTAGCCTAGCGGCAGGCGTCAGGCTCTGTTAACTAGCACACTGCGTACCATCGTTGGATGACGTTTCCGGACGTAGGTTACTACATTCAGTTTGTTTCTGAATATGCACCTACAGTCTTCGAAGTTTGTGGGTACACCATTTTTTCGGATATTCTTGCCCGTCTCGCACATCATTTTTTTTTGGAAAATTCCATGCAAGATGAATTCTGTATTCCAACATTTCATGCTCTTTAGTATCATCATCTTACGTTTATGAGAAGATGCATACGACCAGGAAACATGCTGCACATTCAGGATGTGTCCAATAATGCGTTTTCCTCTATAACTTAGAATATAATGATTGAAAGAAATATTTATGTATGTAAATGTAAGAAACGGTTCTCTTTCTACGGATGAGTTCGAACAACGAGTCAAGCGTCCAGCTGTGAGACACCAACAACTTGACATCTCGTCCGCAAGTCGTTTAGAAGGAGTACTGTATAGCGTATTGAAAACGGCCAACTATTTGAACATTTCACTTAAATTCACATTTCGCCACTAGGACACCAATCTGCACGCAGCCAATTATGTACAGCGCGTTGCATCCATCCCTAAAATTAACAACGTATGTAGCTTCCTATTTACATCTACAGCCACATGACTACTCTGAAATTCACAAACCACCGTCAAGCTACTTTCCTACCTTTCCACCCTCGAACAGCAAGCGGGAAAAACCAACACTTAATTCTTCCCGTGCGAGCTCTGACTTCCGTTATTTAATTATGATGATCATTTCTTCCTACGTAGATGCACACCAACAAAATATTTTCACACTTCGAGGAGAAAGGTGGTGATTCAAATTTCATGAGCAAGTCCTGCCGCAGAGAAAAATTGTTTCAGTCACTGCCACCCCAATTCATGTATCGTATTTCTGGCACTCTCTACCCTATTTCGTGATAGTACAAAACGTGCTGCCCTTCTTTGAATTTTTTCGATGTCCTCCGTCAATCCTGTGTGGTAAAGACCACACACACACAGCGCAGCAGTATTCTAAAAGAGGAGAGCCAAGCGTAGTGTAGGCAGTTTCTTCAGTAGACCTGTTACATGTTCTAAGTGTTCTGCCAAAAAACTGCAGTCTTTGATTTGTTTTCCTCACAACATTGTCTATGTGATTGTTACAGTTCTACATGTCTACATATATATTCCGCTAGCCACCAAGCGATGTGTGGCGGAGGGCAAAATTTGCGCCAAAGTCATATTCCCCCCCCCCCCCCCCCCCCCTCTGTTCCACACGCGGATCGCGCGAGGGAGAAACAATTGTCTGAATGCTTAAGTACGAGCTCCAATTTACATTATCTTTGAATGGTGATCACTGCACGATTTGAAAGTTGGTGGTAATAATACACTCCTGGAAATGGAAAAAAGAACACATTGACACCGGTGTGTCAGACCCACCATACTTGCTCCGGACACTGCGAGAGGGCTGTACAAGCAATGATCACACGCACGGCACAGCGGACACACCAGGAACCGCGGTGTTGGCCGTCGAATGGCGCTAGCTGCGCAGCATTTGTGCACCGCCGCCGTCAGTGCCAGCCAGTTTGCCGTGGCATACGGAGCTCCATCGCAGTCTTTAACACTGGTAGCATGCCGCGACAGCGTGGACGTGAACCGTATGTGCAGTTGACGGACTTTGAGCGAGGGCGTATAGTGGGCATGCGGGAGGCCGGGTGGACGTACCGCCGAATTGCTCAACACGTGGGGTGTGATGTCTCCACAGTACATCGATGTTGTCGCCAGTGGTCGGCGGAAGGTGCACGTGCCCGTCGACCTGGGACCGGACCGCAGCGACGCACGGATGCACGCCAAGACCGTAGGATCCTACGCAGTGCCGTAGGGGACCGCACCGCCACTTCCCAGCAAATTAGGGACACTGTTGCTCCTGGGGTATCGGCGAGGACCATTCGCAACCGTCTCCATGAAGCTGGGCTACGGTCCCGCACACCGTTAGGCCGTCTTCCGCTCACGCCCCAACATCGTGCAGCCCGCCTCCAGTGGTGTCGCGACAGGCGTGAATGGAGGGACGAATGGAGACGTGTCGTCTTCAGCGATGAGAGTCGCTTCTGCCTTGGTGCCAATGATGGTCGTATGCGTGTTTGGCGCCGTGCAGGTGAGCGCCACAATCAGGACTGCATACGACCGAGGCACACAGGGCCAACACCCGGCATCATGGTGTGGGGAGCGATCTCCTACACTGGCCGTGCACCACTGGTGATCGTCGAGGGGACACTGAATAGTGCACGGTACATCCAAACCGTCATCGAACCCATCGTTCTACCATTCCTAGACCGGCAAGGGAACTTGCTGTTCCAACAGGACAATGCACGTCCGCATGTATCCCGTGCCACCCAACGTGCTCTAGAAGGTGTAAGTCAACTACCCTGGACAGCAAGATCTCCGGATCTGTCCCCCATTGAGCATGTTTGGGACTGGATGAAGCGTCGTCTCACGCGGTCTGCACGTCCAGCATGAACGCTGGTCCAACTGAGGCGCCAGGTGGAAATGGCATGGCAAGCCGTTCCACAGGACTACATCCAGCATCTCTACGATCGTCTCCATGGGAGAATGGCAGCCTGCATTGCTGCGAAAGGTGGATATACACTGTACTAGTGCCGACATTGTGCATGCTCTGTTGCCTGTGTCTATGTGCCTGTGGTTCTGTCAGTGTGATCATTTGATGTATCTGACCCCAGGAATGTGTCAATAAAGTTTCCCCTTCCTGGGACAATGAATTCACGGTGTTCTTATTTCAATTTCCAGGAGTGTATATGCTCTACATCCTCGGCGAAGATCGGCTTTCGGAATTTAGTAAGCAGCTCCTTCCGTTTAGGGCGTCGTCTATCTGCAAGTGTGTCCAACTCCAAACTTTCTATGACATTTGTAACGCTCTCGCGGTGGTTAAACGTGTCAGTCAAGGATATTGCCGCTCTTCTTTGGACCTTCTCAGTCTCTTGAATCAGACCCAATTGGTAAGGGTCCCATACAGACGAAAAATACTCTAATACTGGACGAACTAACGTATTGTAAGTAATTTCCTTTGTTGAAGGACTGCATCGCTTCATGATTCTATCAATAAACAGCAATCTAGAGTTCGCCTTGCCCGTTACTTGTGTAGTCTGATCGTTCCATTTGAGATCATTTCGAATAGTCTCCCCCAAATACTTGGCGGATGTTACAGCTTACAAAGACTAGGCATTTGTTTTGTACTCGTACATTAATGGGGATTTTCGTCTTGTTATACGCAGTAGGTTACACTTACTAATATTGAGAGATAACGGCCAGTCATTACACCACAAATTTATTGTGTGCAAATCCTCATTGATTTGTTCACAACTTTCGCGTGATACTACTTTCCTTTAGACTACAGCATCACGGCAAACAGTCTAATGCCGCTGTCAATATCATCAACCAGATCGTTTACGGAAATTGTAAAAAAGCAGTGGACCTATTACGCTGCCCTGGGGCACACCTGAAGTTACGCTTGTTTCTGTTTAAGTCACCCCATTCAGGACGACATACTTCTCTCTGTCTGTTAGAAAACTTTCTATCCAACCGCATATGTCATCGGATACGCCGTAAGCGCGCACTTTTTGGAGCAAGCGACACTGCGGAACTGAGTCGAACGCCTTTCGAAAGTCGAGAAATAGGGCATCAACCTGGGAGCCGGTATCTAAAGCCTGTTGTATATCATGCATGGCCGCTGTTTACTACTCGTAATTGTAATCCCTAAGTATTTTGTTAGTTATCAGTGATGTGGTTGGCAGGAGAGCCAACACCGTGTTACTAGAGGAGGCCGAAATGCACGCGTTTCAGCTCACGCAGGCTGACGTGAGGTCTGGAACAGGACAAGGAAATTATAATTTAGAAAAACGGATGTAGCTGGTGGAATACTTAACTTTAGTCCATTAATGATGAACGTCGCTATTGACGGTACATGATTCACAATATCAATAGTAACTGAATATGGCACCTTGCTAGGTCGTAGCAAATGACTTAGCTGAAGGCTATGCTAAACTATCGTCTCGGCAAATGAGAGCGTATTTTGTCAGTGAAACATCGCTAGCAAAGTCGGTTGTACAACTGGGGCGAGTGCTAGGAAGTCTCTCTAGACCTGCCGTGTGGCGGCGCTCGGTCTGCAATCACTGATACTGGCGACACGCGGGTCCGACGTATACTACCGGACCGCGGTCGATTTAAAGGCTACCACCTAGCAAGTGTGATGTCTGGCGGTGACACCACATTCCTCCCCCGCAAATCGGCGTACGGTTGTGGTATAAGGCTTCCGCCCGGCGTGGGGAGGACCCCATGTTGACGTATACGACGAGGTGGGGAGCCTAACAACAGGCGAGACTGTGCCACCCGCAGCCTGCCATTCGGACCGCGGGGATCTAGGAAACGCCTGAAAACCTGCTCCAGGGTGCACGCCAACATGCGGTATATGCGCTCGTAGAGAGACAGGAGGGGCCGAAGGGTCGACCTCCATCGGGCCGGGGCATCCGACGGGCGAAGACGACACATGGTCCGGAGCGGGCAAGAGTTCCGTGTCGGAGGACAACTGGTCCCGGGAAGCGATCGGCGGCGCGTGACCCAGGGAGGCGCCCGGCTGCTGCAGCGAAGCGTCCACTGCGGGCGTCGCCGTCGGGAGAACAGGCGGCGGCGGCGGCGGTGGCGGCGGCGCGTCGCCATGGGGCAAAATGGAAGGCAGCGTCGGTAACACCTGGGGCTGAGGCGAGCCTGTAGATGGGTCCCCAGGGCGCTGACCGGACGGCACCGTCGCTGAAAGCAGACGGGGTGCGGCAGATCCCGTGCGACGACAGAGGCGCAGCTGATTGAGATGCCGACGCACCTCACCAGAGGCCCCCAAAACCAGATACATAGCGCGGCCGAGGCAGCGAAGAATGCGCCCTTCGAGCCAATGCCGTGAACCTCGATAGTGGCGATAGTAGACAACGTCGCCTGGAGCAAAAGCAGGTGTCTGCCGCTGCACAGGAACCTGATGCGGCGGATGTAGCAAAGACATCAAGGTTCGATGATGACGACCGTGGAGCAACTCAGCCGGCGAGCGACCATCTCGGTGCTGAGAGCGATACGAGGACAAAAAGAGCAATAACGCGTCCTCCCGAGAATGCAACTCTTTCAACTTCAACATCTGTGACTTGAAAGTCCTGACCAATCGTTCAGTGGCACCGTTTGATTGTGGCGAAAACGGCGCGGACGTCAGATGTTGAATACCATTGGCCTTGCAGAATGACTGAAATTCTGCGGACATGAATTGTGGGCCATTGTCGGAAACAATAGTGTGTGGAAGACCTTCAAAGCGAAAGATAGCAGATAACGCTTGGATGGTGGCAGATGACGTCGTGGAAGACATCTGGACAACAAAAGGAAAATTACTGAATGATTCTACCACAACCAACCATCGAGCATTCCAGAATGAACCAGCAAAATCGATGTGTAAGCGTTGCCAAGGGGAAGTGGTTTTTGGCCATGCAAAGAATTTCCGCGGTGGTGCTGATTGTTGTTCGGCACACACCATGCGAGAAGAGCACATATTCGTAATCGCGGCATCGATTCCGAACCAAGTACAGTGCTGACGAGCAAGTTGTTTCGTTCTCACTATACCCCAATGTCCTTGGTGGAGAAGCTGTAAGACAGAGGACTGCAACGAATGTGAGACCACGACCCTGGACTGATCATTATCAGAACGCAACAGCAAAACACCACGTCGAACAAAATGTCTCTCCTTGTGAGCAAAAAAATCGGCGAACCAACGGGTCCCCGATCCGTGACTTTGACAAGGGCCATTGCGTAGCAACAAAACGCAGAACGGTAGAAAGGACAGGGTCGGCAGCTGTGGCTGTAGCTACACGACGAAAATCAATCGGAAACGATTCGACCACGTCATCGGTTTCCGCATCAATGAACATGCAAGCAAGTTCGGAGGAATCGAACGCTCTATCCCCAGCAACAGCCAAACGGGACAACGCATCGGCGTTTCCGTGCTTAGCAGTGGACCGATACAAGATATCGTAGCGGTACTGCGAGAGGAAAATAGACCAGCGAATGAATTTTTGCGCTGTACGTGAAGGTACAGGTTTGGTCGGATGAAAAAGCGATGTCAAAGGTTTGTGGTCTGTGATTATGGTAAAGTGACGACCATACAAAAAATCATGAAACTTTGTAACACCAAATACGAGAGCCAATGCTTCTTTCTCGATCTGTGAATAATTTCTTTGCGCAGACGAGAGCAATTTGGACGCAAAGGCAATAGGGCGATCGTGCGATCCATCTTTGTGCGCAAGCACAGCACCGATCCCGAAATCCAATCCATCCACCATCAACAAAAGGGGCTTCTGGGGATGGAATGGCGTAAGGCAAGTATTGGAGAGCAACGCCGATTTCAACTGGCGAAAGACGCGTTCGCATTCCGTCGTCCAGACGAACGGAACACCTTTACAGCGTAAGCGATGAAGCGGAGCTGAAATGGAAGAGGCATGTAGCACATATCTGTTATAGTAATTTATTTTTCCCAGCACACTCTGTAGCTGCTTCAAATTCTGCGGCGAAGGCAAGTCTTGTATGGCACGAAGGTGCGTGGGACTGGATGTATGCCTTGGGCATTGAGTACATGTCCCAGGTATGGCAAATCACGAGCAAAAAACACACATTTGTCCTTCCGCAAGCGAAGACCATTTAGTCGCAAGACCTGAAATGATGTTCTGAGATTGGCTAAATGTTCTTCTTCCGTCTTTCCGGAGATCACAATATCGTCCAGATAATTTGCTGCAGTAGGGACCGACGCACAAACAGTTTGTAGATATTGCTGAAGCAATGCAGGGACGGATGCACACCCGAATGGCAGTCGTTTGAATTGATACAACCCAAGATGCGTGTTAACCACCACAACGAGCTGGGATTCTTCGTCCACCGGTATTTGCAAGTACGCATCTGCGAGGTCCAACTTCGAAAAATATTTACCAGGACACAGTTTGTCAAAAAGATCTTCCGGGCGGGGTAAAGGAAAAGTTGCAATCATTAGTTGTGGATTCACTGTTGCCTTGAAGTCCACACAAAGTCTCAATTTTCCCGAAGGTTTTGGCAAAATTACTAAGGGTGATGCCCAGAGAGAAGCCTGCACACGTTCAATTACACCTTGTGAGTCCAAATCGTGTAATGTTTTTGCGACCTCATCATGCAATGCGTGGGGAACATTGCACACTCTGAAAAATTTCGGTTGCGCGTTTACTTTCAGTTCCAAATGTGCTTTATAGTTCTTAGCGCAACCAAGGCCCGGTGCAAAAATGTCTGCAAATTCTTCACATAGACGGGAATCACTGTCTGAAGGCACAGTCTGGTTCACTGATATTACCTGATTTACTATAGACAAGTTAAACCACTGAAATAAATCGAAACCAAACAAGTTCACTGCAGAAGAAGAATGAAGGACATAAAATGACACAAGTTTTGTTTGTCCTTTGTATGTTGCAAGAAGGCTGCACTGTCCTAACACAGGGATCTCTTGACCTGAATAGCTAGTTAACCTAACATTTGTGGCACACAGCGGATGTGTGCCCAGCAGTTTGTAAGTGTCTTGATTGATCAGTGAAACTGCAGCCCCGGTATCGAGCTGGAATGGTATCACTTTGCCGTTAATGTCCAAGTCCACAAAAAGTTTATTGTCCTGCTGACGACAAGAGCGACTGTCTCGTGCAACATGAACTGACACTGGTACATAATCACTTGCGACTTGACGGCATTTTTGGCGATGTCGACGCACACTATTTGTGGGACGAACACAGTCACTGTTAGAGAGAGTGGCACTGAGCGGAGTGGAATGAACTACATGAATTTCCATGGGCGAAGTTTTGCAAGCCTGAGTATCCTTGGTTCGATTCAGATTCGGAGCAAAGCAAAGGGCCTGGAATGGTTTTGAGCTTCCGATCTGAGCTTTTTCTGGCAAACACTCTGAACATGTCCTTTTTTTTATTACAACAAAAGCAAATAGCTTGGCGTGACGGGCAATTCTCACGCGAATGTTTAGTAGCGCACCGCAGGCAGAATTTGAGCACTGCATTTGCTTGCCGGCGTGGCACACATGGCTGAGAGCCTGGCGGCAGCGGTGCAGCCGGGCGCGAGGGCTGTTTACTGCTCCATGCAGCTCGCCCAGCGGGCCGGTTAACCTGACACATAGCTGGTGAAGTTTCAAATGATTCCTGAGCAAAGTCAAGTGTGTCCTGCCGATCCAATATGTCCATCACTTGTTGAAGGGAGGGATTGACTAGTTTCAAAATCTGTTCCCTTATACGAACATCAGAAACGTTCTGTGCAATTGCATCACGTACCATAGTATCTGAATAAGGGAGTCCACATTGACACTCAAAAGCACAATCCCTAGTAAAGCCTTGCAAGGTTGCAACCCACTCCCGATTCGTCTGACCTGCCGTACGTATTGCATGAAAGAAGGTATCCCTTTTCGCAACTACATTGACTGATTCTTTGAAATAAGCATCTAATGCAGACAAAATTTCTTCGTAGGACAGAGTTGCTGCGTCAGGTCGGGAAAATAATTTGACTATCACACGGTACATTTGTAAGCCGACTGATGATAAGAGATAAGGCTGCCGCTCATTGCCTTGCATTCTGTAGGCGGCGAGATGGAATCCATATTGGCGTGACCACTCTGTCCAGCTTTCCAGTGCAGCATCAAAAGGTCGAAAAGTTGGTGCAACAGCGTGTTGTGGCTGCGTTAGCGGTGGCTGCCGCATCGTTTTGCATTGCACGTTGACCCTGGACGAGCTGTCCAAGGGCATCCAGTAATGCCTGCGTCTGCAGATTCTGTAAGCGATAAAATTCGGACAGTACATCTGGAGATTGTGGCGAAGCCATTACACAAGTAAATCAGGGCAATTTAGAGAAGAAGGCGGTTTTGCCTCGTCGCCAATGTTGTGGTTGGCAGGAGAGCCAATACCGTGTTACTAGAGGAGGCCAAAATGCACGTGTTTTAGCTCACGCAGGCTGACGTGAGGTCTGGAACATGACAAGGAAATTAGAATTTAGAAAAACGGACGTAGCTTGTGGAATACTTAACTTTAATCCATTAATTATGAACGTCGTTCTTGACGGTACATGATTCACAATATCAATAGTAACTGAATATGGCGCCTTGCTAGGTCGTAGCAAATGACTTAGCTGAAGGCTATGCTAAACTATCGTCTCGGCAAATGAGAGCGTATTTTGTCAGTGAACCATCGCTAGCAAAATCGGTTGTACAACTGGGGCGAGTGCTAGGAAGTCTCTCTAGACCTGCCGTGTGGCGGCGCTCGGTCTGCAATCACTGATAGTGGCGACACGCGGGTCCGACGTATACTACTGGACCGCGGCCGATTTTAAGGCTACCACATAGCAAGTGTGGTGTCTGGCGGTGACACCACAAACAGCATTTAAAATTGTGTAATTTATCGTGTAACTGAAAGTTAGCTTATTCCTTTTGGTGCTCATGTGGATGACTTCATACCTATCATTATTTGGAGTCAATTGTCACTTTTTGCACCATACAGATATTCTGTCTAAATCATTTTACAATTCGTTTTGGTCGTCTGATGACTTTATATGTCGGTAAACTACAGCATCGTCTCGAAACAATCCAATAGAGCTACTCCGATTGTCTCCTAAATCGTTTATCTAGATTAGGAACAAAAAAGGGCCCTTAACACATTCTTGGGGAACGTCAGATATTACCTCTGACTTTTCGTCAGTTATTACGAACTGTGACAGGAAATCACGAAGCCTCTCATACCACTGAGACGATACTCCATAGTCATGTAATTTAATTAGAAGCCGCTTGTAAGGAACAGTTTCAAAAGCCTTCTAGAAATCTAAATATATGGAATCAATTTGACGTCCCCCGTCGATAGAACTGATTAATTCATGAGAATTAACAGCTAGTTGTGGTTAACAAGAACGATAGTTTTTGAATCCGTGTTGGCTATTTTTCAGTAAATAGTTTTCATCTAGGTGATTCATAGTTTTCGAGCATATTGCGTGTTCCAAAATCCTACTGCGAATCGACGTTAGTGATATGGGTCCGTAATTCAGCGAATTACTCCCGTTTCCTTTCTTGGGTGTTGCTGTAACACGCGCAACTTTCCAGTCTTTGAATACTGATCTTTCTGTGCGCGAGATTTGATTTAAACTGGTTTATTCGTTGTTTGTAGAAATACATCAGCTTGATTTCAAAGATATACATCATTGCTGTAACGATGTGTAAAGTAACTAAATAAACTGTATTCATTACTCCACTGGAAGAATAACATTGTTACATCTACCTCTCTACCTGAATATTCCTTTCTCGTATTATTTTGTGAGTTACAGATTGAAACAGCTTAGCCGAAAGACCATGCATAAGGGATTACCACTTGACTGTTCACTGATGTGATGGAAATGATAGCTGTGTCTTGAGATGTTTTTGTTATCTTCTAGGTATAGTTCTTACAACTGCGCGTTGAATACTGATGGAGATGGTCATCCAAAGGCAGTGGCAGACGTTACGAGAATGCCGTCGTGGATCACGGTGTGGTTTACTGTCAACATTCCCAGAGCATACGTTTCTAGAAGATACTGTGAACGTATGGTTTGCTTTCACATAGACTGATGAGCCAAAACATTATGAGCACTTGTTTAATGGCTTGTTTGTCCGTCTTTGGAACGAAATACATCACTGAGCCTGTGTATCAGGCATCCCTCATTTTGTTGTTAGGTTTGTGGAGGTATGAGACGTTAGATGTCTAGTCTAACATTCTGCGTGGTGTCTGTTTGTTCTAAGTCGTGTCTCCCTACCACTTTCGCGCAACGACGCTCTGAGCGTGTTTTTTAGGGATTTGATTAGTTTGAACCTGGGACCTGTTGCTGGCAAGGAGACACCAGACCACACATGACATGTAGAGTTCAGAAGAGTTCAGTGAGACTAGCGATGATATAATCAAATAGTTAATGATTTCAGAGTCAACTCCACTGCACTCCCTGTAAAAGAATCTTAATACTAACTAAATTTAGTGGAAGGGGTTCAAGGCTTTCCTATTTTTAGTTAGCTGGTAAAATAACGTCGAAAATGCAGTTAAGTTTACCATTGGAAATTTTATTCTACTTACAAAACATTGTTTATAAATTGCACTATTGATAAAAGGAAATGTTTTAATACAGGATGATAAAAACCAACTGCGTTCAACAAAAATGTGAACGAATATTCCCTGAATGGGTTTCCAAGTTCTACAATGGATCGAAGGGTGACCTATGCCATATCACATCTATAATCTAGGTTTAAATTAAGTTTCACAAAAGAGAAAACTATCAAAATGGTCTACAGTGACCCTCAATTATCTTTAATTACTTATTTAACTTGTCGTAAATTACAGTGGCTGATGTGGCTTCTCAATAATTATATAACAGAAAAATCATCGCATTTCAGATGTTAACTTCACGTAGCAAATGTGAATACCATGAGCTTCAATTGACGATCGACACTAGTATTACGTAAAAAGGGGATGTAACAGATGAGACTTCTGCAGTTCTGAGTGAAGCCTTATGCGCTCAAAAATGCGGCATCGCGTGCATTCATTACCTTGTCAGTGCTCGTCAGGGGGCGGCGGCCGGCGCAGCTCCATACAGCTCGCCGTCTCGGAAGCAACTCTCCCCTAACTTCTCCTTACTACAATTTACCGAAGTTGGTTAAAAAAAACTATCTGGCTGTGTTTTCATCTGATCAATCAGGGTCTCAATGTTAACCTTAAGCTCCGCCTACAAAAATTCTGTCTATCCAATGAGAAACGTTATACTTTTAGTGGTGGAGCAATGTTTTTAACGTTTGCAACGTAACAGAGACGCGTATAGTCTCACGCTAAAACTTTCAGCTGGTGTGGTCATTTTAGTATTATCGTAAGATCTATACTGTTCTTCTGCAGGGCTCTGTCATTTAACATGGGCGGGGGGGCGGTGGTCCTGGCGGTCAGCCGGAGATGTGGGAGTCCGTCCCTCATCGTAGGGCCTTCTACTTAACACGGTTCTGCTCTCGGCTTCTGTTCTCGTTTCTTCCCTCGGAACTGCGTCTGTTTCACGGTGGGAAGGTATGACATGCATTTAGGCATTCTTGTGTTAGTCTGTGGTATTCTATTTGCTCACTCGTTGATCGTATTACTTTGGTTAATTGAATGTCAGGATTTATTCGGAGCTATGTGACATACTGCCAGATTTGCTTATCATGTCAGGGTTTTCATGGAAGGTGTTGGATTTGCCTGACACCTTACATACGCACAGCTCATGTAATACCCGTAAACAACGAGGCGCTGATTTGCGTACCCAGTGATGGTGCCCGATAGCGACCCACGTGGTTTCAGTAGGATTTACAGGCAAATTTGGTCGCCGAGACATTAACGTGAGTTCACTATAACGCTCCTCAAACCACTGTAACACGGTTCTGGCTCCGAGATAGGATTATTATACTGCTGAAAGATGACATCGCCATCGGGGAAGACATCTATTATGAAGGTTTTACCCATTACACAGCACATTCTGCGAGCAGACTGGACTGGCTTTGTCTCTGCCCACCTTGGCAACGAAGTCGCCCAAGCTGAACGATGGCCCCTTGCATTTTCGGACCATTGCGCCGTCATTTACTCCTTGGTTTTGCCACCTCAGTCAGTATGGCGCAGCAGAGGTTACTGGAAGCTTAATACCTCCCTCCTTAACGACCCACACTGCCGACAATGTATTGCCACTACATGGGTGTATTGCGAAAGACGCCACCCTCAGTACACATCCACGTTCCATTGGTGGCTCAAATGTGCCAAACCTGCGATGAGAAAGGTGTTCATGCAATGTGGCAAGGAAGCAGCAGCATGGCATCGAGACACCACAAATTTTCACCACGCCGTCCTCCAAGAGTTCGATGCTCTCCCTCCATCACCTGACACCCATAGTGAACGACAGCGTACTAAGGCTCGTCTCCTCACTCTCCAACGTGGACGACTGTATGGTCTCGTGGTGCGTTCCCGACGACAGGACCTCCTCCACGACGAAACATCATCCACAATCCATGCCGCATCCTACCATCGTCGTCGACGTCGACTTTTCGTCCCCAACATCACGACCTCCGACGGTATTCACCACACAACACAGGCTGCAGTGGTGTCTGCCTTTGCTAGACATTGTCGCCAATTTTATGACGACGAACCGATGGCAATAGCAGTTCCTGATAATCTCCGTCCTTCCCCTGATCGGACCCTCACCGTAGACGAGTCAACGTCCATGATGTCTGCAATCACCGTAGAAGAGGTAGTAGACGCGATCAATAAGAGGGCCAAGAACAAATCACCAGGACCAGATGGTCTCCCCGTGGAGTTTCACCGGGCGTTCACCCCGTTAATGCTTCCTCGCTGGACGGAAATGATTGAGGAACTCTTTACTCCGTCCTTCCCAATTCCACCCGAATTCGTCACTGGCATTCTTCTACCTGTGCCTAAGCCGAAGGGAGGGTCTCATGTCTCTGCATATCGCCCCCTTACATTAATGAATGCAGACTATAAAAACTATGCACGCCTCTTAGCAGCGCGCATACGCACCGTCTTACCCACGGTCCTTTCACCGGAGCAGACTGCACGTGGTTATGGGGCCACCTTACAAACAGCCCTAGGAGACTGCCGTGACCTCATCGCGCTGGCGGCAGTTTGTCGCCTTCGTGCAGCACTGGTATCCATCGATTTCACGAGCGCCTTTGATCGCGTTCGACACCCATTCCTCCTCATGTTGGCGACACGTATGGGGTTCCCATTACTCTTTGTCGATGCCATTCGCCGGTTACTACTTCCCGCGGTCTCTATGGTACAAGTCAATGGGAGGCTTGTAGGACCGATTCCTATACGTCGCTCTGTGCGTCAAGGATGCCCTCTGTCTACTTTACTATATGCCATTGCACTTGAGCCCCTCATCACTGGTCTTACCTCTAGACTGCAGGGTCTCACTTTACGTGACTGCACCTTTCACTGCAGGGCTTATGCGGACGACCTCCTCTATCTCACCTGCTCCTCCACGGAACTCAATGACGCCATCCAATGGATCCACCAGTGTGGACGTCTTTCTGGTAGCATTCTTAATGTCCGTAAATTGACTATGATGCACACTGGGCGCTGCCTTCCGGCCATGGCCCCGACCCCACTCCCAGTCAGTACCACCCTCGTTACTTGACTATCGAATTTACGAGCTCCACACACAGCACAGTGGCCCTCGCTTACCGGCAGCTTTTGCAGTCGATTCGGCACCATGTCAGCGGTCAAGTGCACCGTAACTTAAACCAGCTCCAACGCGTGTCCTATGTCAACATGTATGTCGCCCCTAAACTGGTACACGTCGCCTACTTCCTCCCAATGCCGTTACTCCTTGGCCACCGCATCCAATCAGCGTTTGGATATTTGGTCAGCAGGGGCACTTTTCAAAGTATGCTACAACACTCTAACACTGCCTCCTGCAAAAAATGGCCTCGGACTCGTCAACGTGCGGGCACGATCTTATGCACTCTTTGTCCGTACTATGTTGCGGCACTGGCGGGGGCCAGTCCCGACCTTAACACGCAGTCTCTTAGATATCCTCCGACCAGCTTCTCTCGATCCATCGCTCAATGTGGAACCTATTTCTCCATTATTGTACCACGTCGCCAATTGTTTCATAGAACTCCGCTACGTTCGGGCCGATCTTCCAGCACCCGTCCTCCCAGTACAAAAGATTATTATGGTTTGTTTCTGCTGTCCAACCCTTGCGACCCCATGGTGCTACGGCACCCTGACATGAACTGGCGAACGGTTTGGGGGTGTGTGGGTGTGTGCATGCACCATTTTTACCGTAGTCTGTGTCTGCACTCTGGTATGTTTCAGTCTATGGGAAATTCCCGACTAATAGTCGACTTTATCGCATAGGACTGCCCACCTCCCCACTCTGCCCAAACTGTCAGCTCGAAGACACCGACGAGCACCGTCTTACGTGCCCCCTGAAACGAAACGTATGGCTCCTCATCCAACGAATCGTGGGCTTTTACCTCCGTGCCCCGCCAACGACGGTAACCCCAGATTTCTTGTTGTTGCCCCAGACATTTCACTACCCTCTTGCTAAGCGCCATACACTCATCTGGTTTCGAGGACAGGCTTTAGAATACCTCTTTCAGAGTGGTCCGCACCCAGTCCTTGACTTCTGGTACAAAGTTGTGTCCGCGCATAGCACCCTCACCCGAAAACCATCTTACCGACAAACTTTTGACGGTTATCTCCGCACCGTCCTCCTTGACCCCCCTCAAAGTTGGGTTGTGCCATTCCTACCCGTCACATGATGCAACACCCTTATACACGTTCTCATGCATAGACAAAAAAAGAAGACGACAAATATGTTATATTTTGTTGTATTTAATGTTTTTCTAATATTTTTTTTTAACTAACAATCATTTGTATATGTTTCAATGGTACCTTGAAGATCTGTTGCATTGTGTATATATATGTACTGTTAGTTTTTTCAATAAAGATTATTGGAAAAAAAAGTGGACAGCGCGCCAGCTTGTCATGCCAGGGGGCCCGGGTTCGAATCCCGGCTGGGTTGGAGATTTTTCTTCACTCAGGGACTGGGTGTTTGTGTGGTCTTCATTATCATGTCGTTCTCATCGACCCGCAAGACGCCGAAACGGCGTCACCTCAAAAGACCTGCACCAGGCGATCATGTCTCCCCGCCGGGAGGCCCTCGCCACACGCACGACATTTCATCTTTTCCTTCTCTGTCCTTCATACATGCATACCAAATCATTGTATGAGAACAGTGCTACTCATAGAAGAATGCTCAAATAAGAAAAGTACACAGATTTTAAGTTGCCTTTTTATGTTCATTGCTCTACGCATAAGATAAGAACTAATGCTAATCTATTTCGAAGTTGATCTCACGTTGTTGATGTTGGTCCGCAGCTCGTGGTCGTGCGGTAGCGTTCTCACTTCCCGCACCCGGGTTCGGTTCCCGGCAGGGTCAGGGATTTTCTCTGCCTCATGATGACTGGGTGTTGTGCGATGTCCTTAGGTTTGTTAGGTTTAAGTTGTTCTAAGTTCCAGGGGACTGATGAGCATAGATGTTAAGTCCCATAGTGCTCAGAGCCATTTGAACCATTTTGTTGTTGTTGTTGTTGTTGTTGTCGTTGGAAATTGGAAATTTGTGGTAAGTTCCTATGGGACCAAACTGCTGAAGTCATTGGTCTCTAGACTTAGACACTACTTAATCTAAATTAAGCTAATTTACGCTAAGAACAACACACACACCCGTGACCGAGGGAGGACTCGAACTTCGGACGGGGAGAGCCGCGCGGACCGCGGCAATACGCCTAACATCCCGCGCGTCTATTCGGCGCCGCTTGTTGTTGTTGTTTTTATTATTTTCATTTTTTCATTGTGGTCTTCAGTTCCAAGACTGACTGGATGCAGTTGTACTGCCTCTGTGCTAGCATTTTTCATATCTGCATAACGTCTGCATCGCACGACCACCACAACCTGCTTCTTGTAGTCGAGCTCTGACCTTCCTCTACAAGTCTTACGCCTCCCCTCCTCATTACTCGACTGAAGGTTCGTTAGTATGTGCGCTATCACTCGCTCCCTTCTTTATGGCATATATTTCTATTCTCCTCGATTCGTTTCAGTAACTGTTCATCAAAAGTCTAATCTAAAGTGATCTATTCATTTAATTTTCAGCCCTTTTCATGTTTGAACAATAAAAGCTATGACAGATTACGAGCGGTCTAAGGCGCTGCAGTCATGGACTGTGCGGCTGGTCCCGGCGGAGGTTCGAGTCGTCCTTCGGGCATGGGTGTGTGTGTTTGTTTTTAGAATAATTTAGGTTAAGTAGTGTGTAAGCTTAGGGACTGATGACCTTAGCAGTTAATTCCCACACATTTGAACATTTTTGATGACTGATTAGAAGTAGCCTTCTTTGGCAATTGCAGCCAAGAACAGCAAATGTGGGAATGGTACATTCATAAGTTTAAATGCATTAACAACAAACACAGTCTTGCGCTTCTCGTGATTCACAACATGTGAGACAGGTCACGATGCAACACTCATAAAGCAAGTTTTTCGAAATGGTCACACGAGAACACAAATCATTCGGTCGGGGATCGCTTATTAGCGAAAAGCACGTCAACTGACCGCACGTGGCGTTTCAATCATCACCTAGAACAAAACACTGGCCCCCCGGCATGTACGGGAAGGAGTCAAGGCGCCTTTGTCGCCGCAGGTGCCGCGAGGTTTCGCACTGCGTCTGCGCTGGAGACGTTGAACCCTGGCGAGCGCCCAAGCCCTCTGCCACGGCGACGCGGCGGCTGCCTGCTGCCTTCCAAGCCTCTGGTGACGTCACGGTCGTCGGAGCGCGTCGACTTAGACGCAGGCGCACTTCTCGCAAGCCACGTCGCTCCCGTGACAATACGCGACGGGCTTACTTCTACATAGCCAAATACATTGCGGGCCGCTGCACAATGTATGACGCAGAGTACTTCGTACCAGTACTGGCGATTTCTGTACTGTTCGCGGAGTGAAAAATAAACGTTTATCAACCTCCTAACGCACATTAGCCCCTCTGTTCTTATTCTCACGACTAGCTGAGTACCCGGCATTGCCTGGGTATGCATTTATGCCAATTCCTTTAGCCCAGTTCCTGCCCCCCCCCTTCCCATTTTCTTTGTCCATCTCCTCCTCCGTCATATTTGTGTCCAAGTCATCCTTCCCCCTCTCTGTCTCTCTCTTCGTCCTCCCTTCTCTCTACATCGCAATAGGAGGTTTTGGTTCTTACTCCACAGTTTTTCTTTCCAGGTAGTAACATATGTACCACGTTTGGTAGCTATCGGCCCACGGGTTTCGGAGAGACTTTTTAGCCGGGGCTTTCCAAAACTTCGCCGGCCGCTGTGACCGAGCGGTTCTAGGTGCTTCAGTCCGGAACCGCGCTGCTGCTACGGTCGCAGGTTCGAATCCTGCCTTGGGCATGGATGTGTGTGTTGTCCTTAGGTTAGTTAGGTTTAAGTAGTTCTATGTCTAGGGGGACTGATGACCTCAGATATTAAGTCCCACAGTCTTTAGAGCCATTTGACCCATTTTTTTTGCAAAACTTCGCACATGTCTCATATAGTTAACGTATTGCGCACACATCTGTACATATATTTCACCTGTATCTGGAGCTAATTCCTGCAGTTTCGATTTCAAGCCACTCAGTCTCTATGACGTCATATCTCTTGACCAATGTATTGTACAATGACATAATTTTGCAACTACAATCAGTGGTGTATATGGTTTTTTTTATAGTGTCTGCGAAATAAGTCAAAACATCTTGAATGATGCGGCAGTTTTTTACGAATGTCAGTGTTTATGAAGTTATATCTCCTGAACAGTGTGTCGCACAGTGCTATAATGTTGCAGGGTCATTCAATGGTATATGTAAATACTGTCTGCAAAATGTGTTGCGAATACAGTTAGTAGAACAGAAAGAATAAATGAAAACGTCATACTTCATGTGGCAGTTTTACTGCGTAAACAGCGAAAATGTAGTAAGCGGCAAACCCTTGTTTCTTTGTCGGCCGCCGTGACCGAGCGGTTCTAGGCGCTTCAGTTTGGAACCGCGCGACCGCTACGGTCGCAGGTTCGAATCCTGCCTCGGGCATGGATATCTGTGACGTCCATACGTTAGTTAGATTTAAGTAGTTCTAAGTTCTAGGGGACTGATGACCTCAGATGTTAAGTCCCATAGTGCTCAGAGCCATTTGAACCATCTTGTTTCTTTCATCATTTTGAGGGGTTGTCAGCGAGGAAAAGTTTCGTAAAGCTTTGAAATTATGTGTAAAGTTTGTTGCAAGTCACTAAACGCTCTCATTTTCGAATATTGAGTGACTAAAATCTGTGAATTTTCGCATCGTGAGGTTCACAAATTTTTCACCCTCGCCTGTTTTATAGATAGATGATTATTATCTCCACAGCGATTATCTCCAAACAGTAATTGATATGTGTACCAATTGTAGCTGAAATCCATCTAGTGGTTTAAGGAGGAGATAATATATACTCATAATTATATATACATTTTTATGACATATATACATGGAGTCCTAAGCGAGGTACGTAATGGTGTAGCAGCATAATTGTCGCACAGGTTTACCAAACAATGTTTCCCAAGAACTACATTGTAGATTTTTCAGGAATTCCCATTTTAATTCCTCGAGAATTTCTGTGACATTTTTGTGTGGCCTGTACCGTCCTGGTACGATCCTAGCAGGGCATCTCTGAATTTATATCTATTGTGATCCCTGCTAGATACAGACTCCAAATATTGGAACAGTATTCTAGAATTGGTAGCACTAGCGTCTTGTATGCCTTCACATATGCTTTGCATTTTTTCAGTACCCTTCCCTAATTCTGATTTTACATGATCACCCCATTTAATATCACGTGTTAGTATTACCCTCAAATACAGTAGTGTGCAAATTAATTGGGACAAGCTCATATTTTATTTTACAAGGAATTGAAGTTGGTTAGCAATAAAAATTTTATCCGCCCAATTGCTGGGTTCTTCGAGGGCTGTTGTTGCCTTAACTAGGAACGAGAATTGTAGCTCCCCTCCAGCTCAGTTGAGTGCGTGTGTGAGTATCAACACCGTCTGTTATTTCTGTGTTCTCGACAGGAAAATTTTGTGTGGTGTTAAAATAGATATTTCACCTAAGAAGCGGGCAAAAATAGTTCTTCTTCATTAACACACATCTGTGATTACAAGAGACATTGTGTCTGTCGTTGGTGTGGGAAAATATAGTTTCAAGACTTATTAGGACGTATAGTGATACTACCTTTCTGTCTCCAAAGAGAAAATGCAGATGTGAACGAATACGAAAAACCACCCAAAGAACCGACAAAACTGTACTTAGGAACAGTATAATTCATCCTCACGTGACAAGAATGGACTTCAGGGAGATTTTTTGGCTTCTGGGGTTTGAACGACTGTTCAACGGTACGACGTAGGCTTCTCTATTGTTGATGAAAAGCACGAAAGCCTATAAAGAAGCAGTTGTTAACACCTCCCATGGAAAATAAACTGTTGGCACGCATAATTTACAGTAGTGAGTCACATTTTGTTGTTCAAGGCTGCAGAGCAACGGTTGTTAAGCGAAGCACCCGTGAAGAGTCTGTAAAACACCCTCCCAAATAATGGTTTCTTCATTGCAAGTGGCCCTGGGGCACTAGCTCCAGTTGACGACGTGATGAGTTCAACCTTATACATGGAAATCTTTAGGTGCGGGATGGTGCCATTCCTACAGAACGCTGCAGATGGTGCTTCTAAAGCAGTCGAGACGTCCATGGAAGCAAACCACGTGAATGTGCTTCGGTGGCCTGGTAATTCAACAGACTTAAATCGCATCGTGAATTTTTGGATTGTTGTGAAAAGGCGTCTTGGTAATATGGACTGTTCAGCAAAAGAATGTCTTTTAGTAAATGAGGTGAAAAGTGTGATTTGGTGACGACGAACTACGAAACATTTACTCGAACCTGATCGAACCTATTTTCACAACGTACTCCGAGGCTCATTAAAACATACGGAGGACACACTAGTTATTAATATGCAGTAAGCTACTAACTGTATTGCCGCGCGGGATTAGCCGAGAGGTGTAGGGCGCTGCAGTCATGCATGGACTGTGCGGCTGATCCCGGCGGAGGTTCGAGTCCTCCCTCCGGCATGGGTGTGTGTGTTCCTCCTTAGGATAATTTAGCTTAAATAGTGTATAAGGTTAGGGACTGATGACCTTAGCAGTTAAGTCCCATAAGATTTCACAGACATTTGATTTTTGAACTAACTGTATTATACATGTGATATTCATTAACGTCTTGTCCTAATTAATTTGCGCGTTAATGTAAGAGGACTGCTGTTTGATGTCCGATCGGTCGTGAACTTAAAACCACAGTGAAAATCCGATGACTTTTGCGCAGATGTTCTGCGCAGTGTCTCTGGTATTCCCATCGATCGCGTCACGTCACATTTTTAAGTTCTGAGCGCAAAGTGAGCACAATAGTCTCCCGCAAAGTGTGAAATGAGTGCAGTCATTCGATTTGTTCATACCGACGGGTTCCGCTTGATGTCATGCAGCTCTCATAATGCAGAAATTCTTCCAATCCGTATGTGGCATAACAGCAAACCAGTGCTTAACCGTATTGGTTAAAAACAGTCTTAGTTGCAATTTTATTTTTTTTATTTTTCAACGACGTGTTTCGCCTTATTTAGGCATCTTCAGGTTATCTTTTCTAGATGGACGCGAGAGGCACCAAGATCTGCATAACGCGTTCTCATTCACAGGAGCGAGTAACAGTAAGACCGCTTCTGTGAATGAGAACGCGTTATGCAGATCTTGGTGCCTCTCACGACCATCTAGAAAAGATAACCTGAAGATGCCTAAATAAGGCGAAACACGTCGTTGAAAAATTAAAAAAACTAAAATTGCAACCAAGACTGTTTTTAACCAATTCTCATAATGTAACTGTGGACCAAATACTTATATATACAGAATGCAACAAACCTATGACGGGAAAAAATGGACAGTAATGATATTTCGGGAAATTCATTTGTCTAGCTAACACGTTTAAGTGCTTCACACTGCAAGATCACAGGTTAATACAAGTGCAAGTAAAAGAGTGTAATTGCCAGAATGTTGAATGTTAGCATGAAAACTTTGCATTGTGTTGTACCGGTGCCGGATGTCAGTTTGTGGGATGGAGTTGCATGGCCGGCCGTTGTGGCCGAGCGGTTATAGGCGCTTCAGTCTGGAACCGCGCTACCACTACGGTCGCTGGTTCGAATCCTGCCTCGGGCATGGATGTGTGTGATCTCCTTAGGTTAGTTAGGTTTAAGTAGTTCTAAGTTCTAGGGGACTGATGACCTCAGAAGTTGAGTCCCATAGTGCTCAGAGCCATTTGAACCATTTTCAGAGTTTCATGCCTGCAGCACTTGATCGGACACACGGCGACGGATGACACTGGAGTTATCGTCCGGTAATACCCAATATGTGCTCAATTGGAGCAGGCCAAGGTAACATGGGGACACTCTTTAGACCATGTTGGGTTACAACAGCAGTATGTGGGCGAGCGTTATCCTGTTGGAAAATACCCCCTGGAATGTTGTACATGAATGGCAGCACAACAGCTCGTATCAACAGATTGACGGACAGATTATCAGTAAAGGTGCGTGGGATAGCCACGAGAGAGTTCCTACAGTCATATGAAGTCGCTGGTGTAAGTCCAGTGTGTCTAGCACACACACAGGTTGTTTGCAGGCTCTCAACTGGCCTCCTAATCAACACATGGCCATCCCTGGCACCGCAGCAGAACCAGCTTTCATCGGAAAACGCAGTAGACTTGCGCCGTGACCCCCTCCCGCCACCCCCCTAAGTTCTCGCTTGACGCTACTGAAGTCGCAAATGGCGATGGTTTGGAGTCAGTGGAATGCACGCTGCAGGGCGTCTGGTTCGGAGCTGTACTAGAAGTAACCTATTTGTAACCCTGTCACTACGGTGCCAACTGCTTCTCACAAGGAGACGGCACGAGCGTGGTGTCGGGGATTTGCCCGAAATTTTGTGTTGTGAAAGAGGACCCCTAACACCTCACGTGGTTAAAATATTAGGACGCACTACCCGGAAAATCCCGGGAAAAATCGATCCAAAGTTTCTTAGGTGCCTTATGAGTACAAAATGTTAGCCTATTGCCGAGCCGCTATCTGGCCTAGATGTTTAGGGCTTGGACTCTTACGCCAGAGGTTTCGGATTATATTCCTACTCTGGTACTTTGTTTTTGTTCTGTTTCATTTTCTTTTGTTAGTCCACCAATTATTCAGAAAGTTTCCCAAACCTACATTATCTTTAACAAATTAGTTACATTATTGAGTAAAAATTACACTCCTGGAAATTGAAATAAGAACACCGTGAATTCATTGTCCCAGGAAGGGGAAACTTTATTGACACATTCCTGGGGTCAGATACATCACATGATCACACTGACAGAACCACAGGCACATAGACACAGGCAACAGAGCATGCACAATGTCGGCACTAGTACAGTGTATATCCACCTTTCGCAGCAATGCAGGCTGCTATTCTCGCATGGAGACGATCGTAGAGATGCTGGATGTAGTCCTGTGGAACGGCTTGCCATGCCATTTCCACCTGGCGCCTCAGTTGGACCAGCGTTCGTGCTGGACGTGCAGACCGCGTGAGACGACGCTTCATCCAGTCCCAAACATGCTCAATGGGGGACAGATCCGGAGATCTTGCTGGCCAGGGTAGTTGACTTACACCTTCTAGAGCACGTTGGGTGGCACGGGATACATGCGGACGTGCATTGTCCTGTTGGAACAGCAAGTTCCCTTGCCGGTCTAGGAATGGTAGAACGATGGGTTCGATGACGGTTTGGATGTACCGTGCACTATTCAGTGTCCCCTCGACGATCACCAGTGGTGTACGGCCAGTGTAGGAGATCGCTCCCCACACCATGATGCCGGGTGTTGGCCCTGTGTGCCTCGGTCGTATGCAGTCCTGATTGTGGCGCTCACCTGCACGGCGCCAAACACGCATACGACCATCATTGGCACCAAGGCAGAAGCGACTCTCATCGCTGAAGACGACACGTCTCCATTCGTCCCTCCATTCACGCCTGTCGCGACACCACTGGAGGCGGGCTGCACGATGTTGGGGCGTGAGCGGAAGACGGCCTAACGGTGTGCGGGACCGTAGCCCAGCTTCATGGAGACGGTTGCGAATGGTCCTCGCCGATACCCCAGGAGCAACAGTGTCCCTAATTTGCTGGGAAGTGGCGGTGTGGTCCCCTACGGCACTGCGTAGGATCCTACGGTCTTGGCGTGCATCCGTGCGTCGCTGCGGTCCGGTGCCAGGTCGACGGGCACGTACACCTTCCGCCGACCACTGGCGACAACATCGATGTACTGTGGAGACCTCACGCCCCACGTGTTGGGCAATTCAGCGGTACGTCCACTCGGCCTCCCGCATGCCCACTATACGCCCCCGCTCAAAGTCCGTCAGCTGCACATACGGTTCACGTCCACGCTGTCGCGGCATGCTACCAATGTTAAAGACTGCGATGGAGCTCCGTATGCCACGGCAAACTGGCTGACACTGACGGCGGCGGTGCACAAATGCTGCGCAGCTAGCGCCATTCGACGGCCAACACCGCGGTTCCTGGTGTGTCCGCTGTGCCGTGCGTGTGATCATTGCTTGTACAGCCCTCTCGCAGTGTCCGGAGCAAGTATGGTGGGTCTGACACACCGGTGTCAATGTGTTCTTTTTTCCATTTCCAGGAGTGTATTTTCTTTTTGTCCAGCAACACAATTCATGGCGGTGGGTTTTCCATTTTTCATTGTAAATTATACAAGGAGAATCATTGGGTTTTATTCAGAATAACAAATTCGATTGGGAAACATTCAATTTTTATAATATAATAATTATAAACAAGAGCCTCAGTGGTAATTATCGTAAAACAAACAAAGCAATAATTTATGCGACATCTTGTGCAACATATAAAAGCGGATTTTTTGCAATCACAGGACGTTTGCAATAAATCTGTACAAAAATATACCCCATTAAGATTTACGAAAATGTTTTGGGTTTCTGATAATTTTGAGCAAAACCAGGCATATTGAATCATGTCTCGGAATATTGGTGACGATAACTGATGGTGAATTATAGAATGAATTTTTATACAGTCTTCCTGGGAATTAATTTCACGGTTCTCCCGTAACAATGCGCTGCAATTTTGGAAGCAACAGAAGAAAAAAACAGTTCCAGATGAGGAATAGAACCCAAGATCTCTGGCGTAAGGGTCCGACTGCCAACCGTGTAGGCCAGACGGCGGCTCGTCAATGAGCTAACATTTTATACTCATAAGGCACCTAAGAAACTTTGGATTGATTTTTCTCGAGATTTTCCTAGTAGTGCGTCCTAATATTTTAACCACGTGAGGTATTAGGGGTCCTCTTTCACCACACAAAATTTCGGACAAGCCAGGGTCGTGCCGTCTCCTTGTCAGATTGCTGCTGCAAATGCACTCCGATCCGCACACGGTAGCCTTCCCTCTCAGTGGTGCCACGTGGCCGTCGGGAGCCCAGCCTTTCTGCGACCGTACATTCTCGTGACACCGCCGCCAGCAATCGTGTTCAGTGGGTGCATTACTGTCAAGTGTTTCTTCAGTATCGCAGAAGGAACATCTGACTAACATCAGCTCACCATGTCCAGTCTCAAAGGTAACTGACGCTCGCGACCGTTACAGTGTGTATGTCAAGCAAACTTGATCTTCATCCTCAAATGCATCTTTCAGATGTAGTAACACGTGTACCAACTTTTGATTATGTCGCACAATTCCTCCTTGGTGTTTTTCGTCTGTGTAGTTGAGGACAGTAACCTATGGCCGAGAGCGGTATCCAGCAACGCCACATAACGTCCAAATTTGTGCCAATGCCTGAAATTAGGGCACACCTTAGAAGCAAACCCCAGTTCGCAGCTTTCTGATGGATTATTAACACGTCACAACGCCACCTCACCTGCGTACTCAATCACGTTTCTTGCAGCTGGGGTTGCCTAGCGGCAGGCGTAGGTCCCTCTAACCTGCACGCTTTGTACCGTCGTTGGGTGACGTTTGCAGACAAAAGTTCCTACATTCAATTTGTTACTCAGTACGCCCCTTTATAATCTTCGAAGTTTGTCGACGTACCATTTCTCGGATATTGTTCCACCTTGCATGCAAGGTGAATTTGGCCTTGCAACTGTGACGGTACGTCACATAAATATTGACATTTTTAGCGGTTGTAAATCGTAGTTTACGTATTTTATGAATATAATTAGTGTAAAAGATATAGTTAATGTTTTGAAACAACTGATATGCAGCGATAGCATCTTTATTTAATGTCTATGAAAATAAAAAAGGATCGAGGGAGACGCGATTGTACGGCCGAGGAGGAAGGACGTATTTTGTGGTACAGACTGTTTTGTTTCGCTATACGGAAGGCAGCCATTGAGCGGCTACACACATTTTATGTAAGTTATTCGTATTTATTGCTAAAATAAACTTGTTATTATTATTACAAATTGAATTTCTTTGTAATAGTTGTCACCTCAAATGCTCGCAGTTGCTAATTACTTTTAATAAGCATTTTTTCAGTAATTTGCGCTGCGAAAAGCTCATCTTCCGATGCAGCCTCTGGTCGGCCATTACGCGCCGAAGTATTAATTTATTTTTCAGTGTTAACAGTAACCGTAAATGCGAGAGATTTCGTTATAAGAACCTTTTAAAATTGCAACAGATAATTAATTTATGTTGAAGTTCATGTTTTTAAACTATACAGATTCCATGAGTTCGGTAAGTCTTATCTTGGCTGCTCCACGGCAACAATCGAAATTCTCTCAAGCCTTGCTTTGCAATCAATAAATAGAAATTAACAAAATTACATTCAATTCAGTTAACAGCAACTATATTTTAGTCATCACGTGCAAAATATAAAGTTGGTACATGAATAACTGAGGCCCTTCAAGAACCCGTTTCATATTTACTTATGCACGTAAGTAAAAGTGGTAAGAGAAGACAATAGCCCTGAGAGAAAGAAGCATGCTGATAAATTAAAAATATATAAAATATATAAATAATTTCCTTTGTATATAACGAATAACTTATGACGACGACGTCACACAACGTTTCATGCTTTTTAGTGTCATATTACGGTTACAAGAAGATAGATACTAGTAGGAAACATCCTACACATTCAGGGTACTTCAGGTAAGGGGTTGTGTTCTGTAACTTGTAATATAATGAGTGAAAGGCACATTTATTCTGATAGGCAGATGTAAGAAACGGTACGCTTTGTCCGAATGACTGTAAACAGCGCATCCTGATTGTCACCAACTGACTTCACATTTTGGCCGCCTATCTTTTAGAAGGCGCATTGAGTTGCGCATTCAAGAAGACGGGCACCCTTTTCAGTATCTGATTTAAATGAGATTCCGCCACCAGGATACTACTCTGCAAACAGAGCGTTATGTATAGCAAGCTGCATCTGTCTCTAAAACAGAAAATGTATTCGCAGACGTTAATGCAGCCAATCTCCAACTGTAGAATGGAATGACGACACTGTAAATTTGTGCGGACCGTTACTCGAACCCGGATTTTCCGCTTGTCGCGAGCGGTCAGCTTAAGAGTTCCGGCTATCCGTGTACGCTTCGCGGCAGACCCAAACTTCCACATGTCATTAGCTGCACTCGTACACTAACTGTAATTGCCGCATAAAAATGGTTCAAATGGTTCTGAGCACTATGGGACTCAACATCTGTGGTCATCAGTCCCCTAGAACTTAGAACTACTTAAACCTAACTAACCTAAGGACATCACACACATCCATGCCCGAGGCAGGATTCGAACCTGCGACCGTAGCAGTCGCGCGGTTCCGGACTGAGCGCCTGAACCGCTAGACCACCGCGGCCGGCAATTGCCGCATAGGGAAGAAATTTTAGTCGAAAGTCGTTAGCCTGGAGTCGGCGGATAAATACGATATTGTAGTGCCTGTGTTTGTACCGAAGTACTAAGTATCCATTTCCGAAGGATCAATGCATTGCACTTCTTACAGACACAGGTGCTGCAATAATGTTTCTAGCTCCCTATCTAAAATTGATAGAAATTTAATTTAAATTGATTTGTGCGCTGTTTCTTTAATTACATTACCTCCATGCTAGAAAAATGTTACATTTTGTTGCTGTAACAATATGGAAAATAACCAAATAAACTGTGTTCGTATCTCCGCAGGAATGGTAACGTTTCTTGCATTTACCTGTCTAAATAAGTACGCCTGTCTCATATTATTTTGTAAGTTGCACTTTATCTGAATGACTATGCAATGTGACTATATGCGTATGTGCTGAAAATAATAATTGGTTTCCAGACTGAATTTTGTCGCCGGCCGAAGTGGCCGTGCGGTTAAAGGCGCTGCAGTCTGGAACCGCAAGACCGCTACGGTCGCAGGTTCGAATCCTGCCTCGGGCATGGATGTTTGTGATGTCCTTAGGTTAGTTAGGTTTAACTAGTTCTAAGTTCTAGGGGACTAATGACCTCAGCAGTTGAGTCCCATAGTGCTCAGAGCCATTTGAACCAGACTGAATTTTCACTTTGCAGCCCCCTCCGCCTCGCCCCCCCCCCCCCCCCCCCCCCAGCTCAACTTGTAGTTAAGCCATGTCTCCGCTATATACTTTCTTCCAGAAGTCCTAGACCTGTAATTTAGGCAGGAGAACTTCCGCGAAGTTGGAAAGGTAGGAGATGAGGTAAAGCTGTGAGGAGGGTTTGTGATCTGTCAGGAAGTTTCATGTCAGCGCACACTCCGCTGCAGAGTGAAAATCTCATTCTGGAAACATCCCCCAGGCTGTGGCTCAGCAATGTCTCCGCAATATACTTTCTTTCAGGAGTGCTAGTTCCTCATGGTTCGCAGGAGAACTTCTGTATAGTTTGGAAGGTAGGAGACGAGGTAATGGCAGAAGTAAAGCTGTGAGGACGGGGCGTGAGTCGTGCTTGGGTAGCTCAGTCGGTAGAGCACTGGCCCGCGGAAGGCAAAGGTCCCGAGTTCGCGTCTCGGTCCGGCACACAGTTTTAATCTGCCAGGAAGTTTCATATCAGCGCACACTACGCTGTGTAGTGAAAATTTCATTCTGGACACATTCCCGAGGCTGTGGCTAAGCCATTCTTCACAGTATCATGTCTTTCAGGAGTGCTAGTCTTGCAAATTTCACAGGAGAGATTCTGTGATGTTTCGAGGGTGAGAGAAGAGATATTGGCGGAAGAAAAGCTGTGAAGACGAGTCTAAAACCGTGCTAGGATAGCTCAGTTAAAGTACTGTTTCCTCCTACATACCTCTCGAGAGAAAACTACGAAAATGAACTGGATTTTGGTTTATACTGAACCGACCTGGTGTCCGTCCTCACACTACTCGTGCCTCTTGCCAAAGTCCCCTCAACGTGAAATATCTGCTGCGTGCGTACTGCTGCATTTATTTGATCGGAAAGATTTATGGATTTAATGCTTTGAACTGCTACACTTTTACTATCGGTCTAAATAAGGGTCGGTAGCATCGCTTGGGCCCACGAGACAGGTTTAAACGTCTCGCTATGCCAAAGTCCCTAATTAAAGGCCAGAAGGTAGCTGACTACTCTCAGGAAGATGTCGAGACCCTACCACCGGACTGCAGTAAGTACACTGCTAACAATTCATACTCTGTACCTAGCTGACTCCGCAAGTACAGGATAGTAGTTCGGAGTCAAAAGGGAAAAAGTCACAGAAAAATGAAACGCATCAAAATTTCCACTGATGCAAATGGAACTTATTGGTTTCGATAAACTTTCGAACTCTCTCAAGACTTTTCATGCTTGAAGAAATAATTAATTGATCATGTTGGATGATTGTATCTCCGAACCAGAAGTCAGTAACTGAATCAGTACCTCTAGACCAGAGAGCCCACACGGAAAGGCTGCCGACTGACTTTCCCGAGTTTGCGAGCTCCAAACTGAACGCCAATTGTATCAACGTACAAGCAATTCAGTATCGACATGTAGAAAATTTCATTGGCCATTTACTGTCTCTGCTAGTAACACTCTGCTGCAAAATGCTACTTCCTCTCGGGCTTTTCAAAATTTATTTTACTACAGGTGTTGAGAACACCTGTTCTTAATGAGAAACGTCTGCTATTCTCAGAGAATTATTCGCCCTCGAGCCATCCATCATATAGCTTTCAGCTTATCACCTTTAAGAATAAGGAAAAAGTGGCCCATGAAGGTGAAGAAAAATCTTCTTCCCCAGACACCTGAAAATGGCTGTAGCGTAGGTGCAGGGGTTAAACAACACCATGGAACCAACGCAAGAAATGCATGCTTCAACATAAACGCAGGTGATAGCCAGTCTTCGCAGGTTACGCTGCTACGTTGCAGGTGTCAGTCGTGGTTAGGATAGTGTTGTGTGAAAAATGTAAATGTCGTGTGACTATGGCTTCAGTCGGGTAGACCGTTCAAATGTGGCTCTGAGTAATATGGGACTTAACTTCTGAGGTCATCAGTCCCCTGGAACTTAGAACTACTTAAACCTAACTAACCTAAAGACATCACACACATCCATGCCCGAGGCAGGATTCGAACCTGCGACCGTAGCAGCAGCAGCGTGGTTCCAAACTGTAGCGCCTAGAACCGCTCGGCCACTCCGGCCGGCAGGGTAGACCGTTCGCCGGGTGCACGTCTTTAGATTTAGCGCCATTTCGGCAACTTGCGCGTCGATGGGAATGAAATGATGATGATAAGGCCAGAACAACAGAACACCCAGTCCCTGAGCGGAGAAAATCACCGACCCAACCGGGAATCGAACCCAGGCCCTTAGGATTGACATTCTGTCGCGCTAAGCACTCAGCTGATGGGGGCGGAGAGTGTTCTTGTAGTTGCCAGAAACTGTAGATGCTCGGATGGTGGGTACTTCGGTACTTCCGTACCCAACATAGCTAAAGTGTTTGAGGTTTCAAGAGACACAGTATCGAAGATTTATGTCGCATACAGGGAAAGTGGAGAAACATCACAACGTCACAACGCGAACGAAAGGATGTGATGAGTGATCGTGACAGACGATCACTGAAGAGAGTTCTGAGTAAAAATAAGGGAAAGACCTCTGCTAAAGTCACTGCGAACTGAATTTTTCACCTGCGAACACTGTCAGCAGACAACAAGAAGGGGCCTCCATAATCAGGGAACTACAGGGCGAGCTGTAATTCCAAAAATGGTTCAAATGGCTCTGAGCACTATGGGACTTAATATCTGAGGTCATCAGTCCCCTAGAACTTAGAACTACTTAAACCTAACTAACCTAAGGACATCACACATATCCATGCCCGAGGCAGGACTCGAACCTACGGTCGCGGGGTTCCAGACTGAAGCGCCTAGAACCGCTCGGCCACCGCGGCCGGCTGCAATTCCAAAACCACTCATCAGTGATTCAGATGTCTGTAACAGGAAAATGTGGTCCCGAAGCCATAAAACCTGGACACAGTAGCAATGGAAGAATGTCATTTTCTTCGGATGGGTCTTGTTTCACACTGTCACACTGTTCCCACCTACTGGTGAAGCTTACGTCCCAAGAGTGAAACATGGTGGAGGTTCGGTGATGCTTTGGGCATGGTTACTCTCCAAAGTCGTATAACTGCAAAGGATTATGTGACTATTTCGATAGATCACACCTAGCCCCAAGGTACAGTGCCTGTTCCCAGTGGTGACACTGTGTTCTAAGCCAACAGGACCCTTGTTCGCACAGCTCGCGTCGAACAGGACCAGTTTTGTGACAAATATCACCATATCCTAATATAACTGAGCATATGTGGTCTACTTTGTTGAGAAGCGTGCGTAATCGCTATCCACGTCTATTATCGTTACCTTAAATTGCCACTATTTAACGGGAAGAATGAAATAAGACTCCTTAGATAACCGTACTGGATCTATATTTATCCATTTGTAAACGAGTGGAAGCTAGTTTGAATGTCAATGGTTTTTCTGCACCATATTAGGCATGGTGATGAGCCGTGTTTTTGGTGTTTCCATACTCCTGTCCGACTCTGTAGGAGCCACTCTACGAACACACAGTTGCTGCGAGGAAATAGTGTAAGAAAGAAAAAAGGATGTACCACGAAGGAATTATCCGAATTGGACGGAAATCGGTATATATGATGTACAGACAAACAATTGACTACAGTTTTAGGAAAAGTGGATGATGTTTTCAAGAGAAGGAGCTTCACAAATTGGGCAAATCAATAAAGCCTTGTCGATCTTGACCGTTGAGGTTGGATGTCGTCCCGACGGATACCGTACCAAATTCTGTCAAATTGGCTCGTTAGATCGTCAAAATCCGAGTTGATTGCAGGATACTTCCCAAAATACTTCAAACGTTCTCAACTGGGGAGAGATTCGCAGACCTTTCTGTCCGGGATGGTGTTTGGCAAGCACTAAAACAAGCAGTATAAAATCTCATTGTGTGCGGGTGGGCATTATCTTGCTGAAATGTAAGCCCAGGATGGCTTGACATAAAGGAGAACAGAACGGGACGTAGAATATTGTCTTTGTACCGCTATCCTGAAAGGGTACCACAGATACAACAAAAAGGGTCCTGCTATGAAAGGAAGTGGCACATTAAACCATCACTCCTGGTTGTTGGGCCGTAGATATCCCATTGCTGTCTGGGACTTAGACGTCTTCGCTGGTGATCGGGGCTCAGTTCGAAGTCACTGAAGACAATTCTACTACGAAGATGTGTCTGAAGACGCTCCAAATTGTGGTGGGATACCATCCTGACAGTCGCCTGCCATACCGCACGTGGGCCAAGAGTGATAGAGTGGAGTGCCATTTCTCTTCATAGCAGGACCCCACCATTGGTTGTAATGCGTGGCACCCTTACAGCACAACGGTACGTAGGCGATATTCTTCGCACCGTTTTGCTGCCCTTCGTGGCAAGTCATCTTGGGTTTACATTTCAGGAAAGAATGTCTGCCCTCACATGGAGTTTCTACTGCTTATCTTCGTGCTTGACTAAACCTGCCTTGGCCAGCGAGGCCACCGGATTTCTCTACAATTGAGAACATGCGGATCGTTATGGCAGGGCCTTCCAACCAGCCCGGAATTTGACTATCCAACGCGCCAATTGGACAGAATTTGGCACGATTTTCTTTAGGACAACATCTAACAACAGTCTCACCGCCAAGCCTGTTTGCGTAAGGGCCAGAGGTGAACCAAAGCGTTATTGAGAATGAGATTTTCACTCTGCAACGGAGTGTGCGCTGATATGAAACTTCCTGGCAGATCAAAACTGTGTGCCGGGCCGAGACTCGAACTCGGGACCTTTGCATTTAGCGGGCAAGTGCTCTACCAACCTTTTTTTTTCGACCCAGCCGGGAATCGAACCAGGGCAATTAGGATTGACAGTCCGTCCCGCTGACCACTTTTTTTTTCGCGGGCAAGTGCTCTACCAACTTTTCTTTTTTTTTGCAGAATGGTGTAACAATAACAAACATAAACTGCTTCTAGCATTTTTTTAAATATAGAAGACAATGACTTTTATAAAATGAAATTTTTCTGGGAAACGTAAATAAGTGGACCTTTTTTTACATAATAGTGAAAAAAATAAAATAAAATAAAAATATATAAAAAATCCTGCTTCTGTCATTACAAAACAATAACGGTCTACGTTCCTCTTTTCGGCGCGTACCTCGCTAATCCCGTTGTACCTCGCGTTGGTGTCGGGTACGTCTTCACGTGTGGTTGTGGATCCTCTCCACTGTCCTGGTCCTTTCTTGTTCTGATACGCATATACGATAATTACATTCTCTTACCCGGGACACCCCAACTGGGTGGGGGATCAAGCAAGGCACTCCCTAAAAAATTTGCGTAATATGTTCGATATCTCGGATGTCTCATAAGCTGTGAGTGATGTCCCTGTAGTAAGGCCCAAAAGTCGAGCACATTCTTACTGCCGTCTCGGAAAAGATAACGCACAGTCAAACCTCGAATCCAAGTGACTGCGTTTGTCTTTGTTCGGGGATAACATGTCCTATCTGGGAGAAGTAGTATGCGTTGTTCTATTGTTTGCGGCCCCACCCGAAGGAGGAAGGCGATCATTTTTTTGACCAAACACCATACGTCCGCCGAAGGTCCGCATATCAGGCGATGCTCCTCTGTGTCTATAACATTGCACTGCGGACAGAGTGGCTCGTCCGCCATATGAATTGTATGCAACCTGGAACGAGTCACGTATTTCCCATTTACCACCTGATACCACAGTGCGCACGTTCCCGTATCAAGGTGTGGGTGGTGCACTGTACGCCATACCACTGACCACGTAACTGTTGGTTGGCGGCGCTCTACGGCATTATTCAGCCGTCGTCGAGTCAAGATGTGATATATATCACGTCCTGGTAGTCGGTAGTTCCATATGTACATAACTGTGTTCCACAAAAAAGGTTCGCATATGGGCAAGCGATGGTGAGATGTGAGAAACCGCTACCGGAGACGAACGAGAAGGTGGAGCGAGTTCGTCTATCAAGGTGCCCGTCAGACTGGTCTAGTGTCGTGTCCACATCTTTATCATTGTGGTTACATAAATAGCCACTGCTCGGTCGCGTACGTGGACTAGTCCAAGACCCCCACGACTACGAGGAAGGGTGAGGGTTTCGTATCCTACCTTAAAAAGCAGACCTGTGCTCACAATATATCCTAGTGCCGCCAGGATTCGGTGGGCCAACACCACCGGCGTAGGAAGAACTTGTGCCAGGTGGGGGACGCGAGAAGCTAGATAAATGTTGGCAAAGGTGACCCGTTGTATCGTATCCAGTGCCCTTAACCTGTGACTTCGGACACTCGCACGAATTGTTTGCAGAAGATGTCTGTAACTCAGTGCCACCGTGCGTCGAACGTCTGTAGTGAAGGTAATTCCTAGGCATTTCATCTCGTTGATCGGCTGTAATGGTGCTACACTTCCTGTCGGGAGTCCTCTCCCGATGTTCATCGCTCCCGACTTTGTCATGTTCAGGCGACTTCCCGTAGCCATACAATACAAATTAATCCAATGCAAGGCCGCTCTTGCCTCTTCGCCTGACCGTGCTAAAAACACTAGGTCATCTGCGTTTGTTCGGCATATAAACTTGTTGTGCCTTATCGTCATTCCTTGGAGTCGATTCCGGAGCCCGCAGAGCAGCGGCTCGACAGCGATGGCATACAATATCGTTGATAGCGGGCACCCTTGTCTGACCGATCGTGAGATGGTGATGGGCCCCACCAAGCGTCCATTGATGAGCACTTTGGATGCGGCTCCGTGGAGTAGTCGCATGACGACGGTGACAAAACTTTCCGGAAACTTCATTTTCGTCATCACGTCCGTGAGATAAGCATGACTCAGCCTGTCAAATGCGCGATCGAAGTCTATCGATACCAATACACCCCGGAGACGACATGTTGATGCCAGTGCGATAACATCGCGGTAGTCGCTGAGTGCCGTTTGTATGTTGCTATCTCCTCCTAGCTGGGTTTGGTCGAGTGATATCACTTGGCGTATTACGCATTTAAAGCGTGCTGCAAGTATCCTGGCGTAGATCTTGTAGTCGCAATTAAGAAGGGTCAGTGGCCGGTAGGCCTGTATCCCTGTGCCGCCAGATGGTTTGTGGATGGGGATGATCATTCCTTCCACGAAGGAGGGTGGAAGTTGCACGTTGGGAGACATCAATTCGCAGTACATGGCAGTCCATCGTGGAGTCATGAGATCTTTAAATGTACGATAAAACTCTAACGGAAACCCGTCGGGCCCCGGCGATTTGTGCGACGCTCCCTTATCAATCGCTTCCATTACGTCGTCAACTGTGACTTCACCTGTTAACTCCAGGTTGGCCGTCTCGTCGAGACACGCGGAGAGCGTTCGTCGGACCTCATGAAAGGCTGCCTGATCGTGTTCCGCTTCTTCATAGAGATGACCGTAGTGTTCCACAAAAGCGTTGGCAATGTCTTTTTGCGTTGTCATACGGTGACCATATGGCAGTACGACCGTCTGTATTAAGGTTCTGCGGCTACGTTGTTTTTCTCTGATAACGTGATACATCGACGGTGATTCTCCACGGACGCGTTCAAAGGCCCTTGCACGGACTGCGACACCCTCCAGACGGCGGCGCGTTATGGAAATTATTTGGGCCTGTGCTCGTTTTATACCGGCACGACGCTCCTGTGAAGGTGCTTGTACAGAAAGTTCGCGGAGCATCGTTAAATAAAATTCCGTCGTGTGTCGCCTCCACATCATCTGCTCTCTTCCATATGCAATTAACGCTCGGCACAATGCAGGCTTAACGCATTCCAGCCACCACAGCAACGTCGTCGGATATGTCGGGAGGCGTCGATCACACACGTGCCAAGTGTCTTCGATTAAGAGTCTGCACTCAGGACCCCTGAGGTGTGCTATATTCAGTTTCCAAACACTGCGACTCCTCCACACTTATTGACGACTCAGGGAGACCGTGCATATATATGCTATGTGATCTGAAAAGGCGACAGGCCACAATTTGGGCCGGCCGATGTGGCCGAGCGGTTCTAGGCGTGTCAGTCTGGACCCGCGCGACTGCTACGGTCGCAGGTTCGAATCCTGCCTCGGGCATGGATGTGTGTGATGTTCTTAGGTTAATTAGGTTTAAGTAGTTCTAAGTTCTAGGGGACTGATGACCTCAGATGTTAAGTCACATAGTGCTCAGAGCCATTTGAACCATTTTTGAACCACAATTTGGCATCGAGGATCGCAGGTTCGAGACGACGTGTTACGTAAATGCGATCGAGACGACTTGCAGAGTGACTCGTGACGTACTTGTATCCACGTCTGTCGCCATGTATCGTCTCCCGTGTATCAATGAGATTCATGTCCTGTATGAGTTGCCGCAGCTCCGGGCATGAAGTATAACATGGGTGTTGATCTTTTGGTGCGAGCACGCAGTTCAAGTCGCCTCCAAATAAGACATGTTCATACCGATCTAAGAATAGTGTTGCAACCTCCTCTGCGTAAAATCGGGATCGGTCGCGCCGTCTGTCTGACTCCGACGGTGCGTAAATGTTAACGACCCGTACTCCCAGCACTGTGAGCGACAGTCCTCGCGCTGACGGCAGGCTCACCACGTCCTCGGCTACTATGCCGCTACATAGAAGTATCGCTGTTCCGCTGCCGCGTCGGTAGTACGTGTAATGTATGTATCGTACTCATAGAGGTCGGGGAAGCTCTCAACACATACTTCCTGCAGCAGAACGATGTCGACGTCTGACGCATGCAACGTGTCTCGTAATAATTGCAATTTGACAGGCGTTCTGATCGTATTAATATTAATAGAGGCTGTTCGATGTGCCTGCCGCTGTTCCTCAGTGCGTAAAGCGCAAATGAACGCTTATGTTAATTTGTGTGCTGCTGCCCGGTGACATGCTGTCTGTGCGTCAGTCTGCATCTTCTGCGTGGTTAACATCCGGTGGACGCAGCACTCGCTATTGCGGGTGCGTCGTCGGTCTGTGGGTATCGGATTCGTCGACCCAGTTCCTGTGCTGGAGGTCCAGCTCCCGTCGTGTCTCTCTGGCCTGGCTGACCGAAGGCGGTGGCGTTGCTGCGGTGGGAGGAGGGACTCCTTCCGTGGGCTTTCCGTCCGGTGTGTCTGTATGCAACCCCTGTCTAGTCTGATTCGCGTCGTACAGCTGTGTGGGAGGTAGAACCTCCCGTTGCGCATCCGGATGCACTGTATCCACGTTACACCCAAGTCCGTCTGACGCGGACTGTAGTAAGCAGGTATCCGACGGCGCTAGCCGTCGTTTCTTGTGGCGCTTCGGCGATCGTTGTTTGCGCGTGTGCGCCTCCGTATCCGAGTGCGGAAGTGACTCCCGGTGCTCAGGGACGAAAGCAGCTGTCGGCACAACCGCAGGATCAATTTCCATACCTCCTACCGATCCTTTCCGCTCGGTTAAGGGCGTCGTCGGCGCCGGAGCGGCAGAAGTGTGCGTCGTTTCGTCACTGGAGGCGGTCCCTGCTGCAGTCGGTTGCCGTAAACTGTCAGGATTCTGTAGCTGGTCATTCTTCGGGATGGGATCTGTTCGAAATGTGTCCGCATACGTTAGTGGCAGCGGAGGCACGGGTTCGCCGTTTGGAACTTGCACTATCCTCCGCTGCATACATTCGGAACGGACGTGGCGCTGTTTCCCGCAGCCTGAGCATGTTTTGGGTTGTCCATCGTAGATGACTATAGCTCTGCACCCACAGGGTACATGTTGTGTCAGTTCTATTCTGATTTGACGCACCCCATTGAGAACGGTGTAAGCCGTGTAGTTGGACCATTTTTCTTCAACGTGGCTAAGCACTCTTCCATATGGGCGTAAGGCTTCAAGTCAGACGGAACCTCGAAGTGAATTTCGAAAATACGTATGTTTCGTAAGCCCAGTCCTGCGTGATCAATAGTTACTTCCCCAACATGTCCATTAGAGTGACGAAATTTGAGTCCATGTTTAGTATCTCGGATGATTCTGTCACATACTGCATCGTTAATCAGCTTGACGTAAACGACACTGCTCACTATGGAGAGGTGGATTCCGACAAGTTCGTTGTAGTCAAGTTTAACTTCGTCTCGTAGGAACCTTTCTATTTCGTAGGCTTTCGGTCTCGCATATTCATGCGAAAAACTAATCTTGAGAGTCGACTTTCGGTATGCATGTGCCATTCTACACTCCTGGAAATGGAAAAAAGAACACATTGACACCGGTGTGTCAGACCCACCATACTTGCTCCGGACACTGCGAGAAGGCTGTACAAGCAATGATCACACGCACGGCACAGCGGACACACCAGGAACCGCGGTGTTGGCCGTCGAATGGCGCTAGCTGCGCAGCATTTGTGCACCGCCGCCGTCAGTGTCAGCCAGTTTGCCGTGGCATACGGAGCTCCATCGCAGTCTTTAACACTGGTAGCATGCCGCGACAGCGTGGACGTGAACCGTATGTGCAGCTGACGGACTTTGAGCGAGGGCGTATAGTGGGCATGCGGGAGGCCGGGTGGACGTACCGCCGAATTGCTCAACACGTGGGGCGTGAGGTCTCCATAGTACATCGATGTTGTCGCCAGTGGTCGGCGGAAGGTGCACGTGCCCGTCGACCTGGGACCGGACCGCAGCGACGCACGGATGCACGCCAAGACCGTAGGATCCTACGCAGTGCCGTAGGGGACCGCACCGCCACTTCCCAGCAAATTAGGGACACTGTTGCTCCTGGGGTATCGGCGAGGACCATTCGCAACCGTCTCCATGAAGCTGGGCTACGGTCCCGCACACCGTTAGGCCGTCTTCCGCTCACGCCCCAACATCGTGCAGCCCGCCTCCAGTGGTGTCGCGACAGGCGTGAATGGAGGGACGAATGGAGACGTGTCGTCTTCAGCGATGAGAGTCGCTTCTGCCTTGGTGCCAATGATGGTCGTATGCGTGTTTGGCGCCGTGCAGGTGAGCGCCACAATCAGGACTGCATACGACTGAGGCAAATAGGGCCAACACCCGGCATCATGGTGTGGGGAGCGATCTCCTACACTGGCCGTACACCACTGGTGATCATCGAGGGGACACTGAATAGTGCACGGTACATCCAAACCGTCATCGAACCCATCGTTCTACCATTCCTAGACCGGCAAGGGAACTTGCTGTTCCAACAGGACAATGCACGTCCGCATGTATCCCGTGCCACCCAACGTGCTCTAGAAGGTGTAAGTCAACTACCCTGGCCAGCAAGATCTCCGGATCTGTCCCCCATTGAGCATGTTTGGGACTGGATGAAGCGTCGTCTCACGCGGTCTGCACGTCCAGCACGAACGCTGGTCCAACTGAGGCGCCAGGTGGAAATGGCATGGCAAGCCGTTCCACAGGACTACATCCAGCATCTCTACGATCGTCTCCATGCGAGAATAGCAGCCTGCATTGCTGCGAAAGGTGGATATACACTGTACTAGTGCCGACATTGTGCATGCTCTGTTGCCTGTGTCTATGTGCCTGTGGTTCTGTCAGTGTGATCATGTGATGTATCTGACCCCAGGAATGTGTCAATAAAGTTTCCCCTTCCTGGGACAATGAATTCACGGTGTTCTTATTTCAATTTCCAGGAGTGTATATCGAGTCGTCTAAACGCGCGAGTACGGCGAAGAGGTAAACAACTGCGCGAGCGCGAACTTCTCCGGCAGGGACGTAAACAGACGTCCGTGCCGTAGCACCGCCGAAGGCAGACGCCTTTCGCGGGCAACTGAGCTACCCAAGCACGACTCACGCCCCATCCTCACAGATTTACTTCTGCCAGTACCTCGTCTCCTACCTTCCAAACTTTACAGAAGCTCTCCCGCGAACCTTGTGGAACTAGCACTCCTCAAAGAAAGGATTTTGCGGAGACATGGCTGAGCCACAGCCTGGGGGATGTTTCCAGAATGAGATTTTCACTCTGCAGCGGAGTGTGCGCTGATACGAAACTTCCTGGCAAATTAAAAATGTGTGCCAGACCGAGACTCGAACCCGGGACCTTTACCTTTCGCGGGAAAGTGCTCTAGTGGTAGAACACTTGCCCGCGAAAGGCAAAGGTCCCGAGTTCGAGTCTCGGTCCGGCACAGAGTTTTAATTTGCCAGGAAGTTTCAAAGCGTTATTGACTTCCTCAATTTGTGAAGTTCTTTGTTTTGAGTAAATCGTCCAATATTTCTGGAATTGTAATCATTTGTTTGTCTATACACGTATTTCACATCCGATTCCTTCGTGGTAGGTCGTTTTCTTTGTCTTAGTGTATTTTGTGGCAGGACTGATGCAGGAATCAGACTCAGGAGGAATGTCAGTGGTACACGAGGTAACATCCGCCACACATTGTAACTTTTCTTGCGGAATGTAGTGGTAGAAGATGAAAGAGAAATGCGAGTAATCTACTGGAAGCACATCTAGTATCTAGGAATACCCTTTAGTTAATAATTTCACGCAGAATATTAGCAACAGGCAGCGTGTGTGGTGACTCCGGCGCAGCGCAGTTTCGGCTCTCGCCCGTCAGAGGCGCTGAGGTTGTCGGTGCCGCAGGTGGCGGGCGTCCAGAGCTGGCTGCGCAGTCGCGCCGCCGCCGCCACCGCCTCCGCAGCCGCGAGTGCCGCCGCGAAGCCCGCCGTGGGCGCCAGCTGCTGCCACGAGACGGCCCGCTACCGCCGCGGCACGCTGCCGCCCCCGCAACCCGCCGCCCCCCCGCCACACCAGCAGCTGCTGGTGCGCGCGGCCCGCGAGGCGGACGAGGACGCCTTCTGCCAGCTCATGGACCTCTCCGGAGCCGACGTCAACTGCGTGGACGCCAGCGGCAGGGTGAGTACCATTGTTGACACGGCCGCGCCGGTGTGCTTTCCGTTCCGTGGCCGGCTGGACGCAAGTGTCATTGTTGTCGCATCGCCGTCACCAGGCCTGTGTATAAGTGTACCGTCACCTGCGTTCCAGAAGTGTTTTGGCCCCGCCCACCTGTAACTTCTCAGAGCGTTTGTGCCTTAACACCCACACACTTATTCAAAACCACGTAATCGAATCATAGTTTCCAGCAGATGAGAGTGTGTGAAGAAGATCGAATATTTCACTGTGTGTTTAATACTGACAGCTTCTTTATTCCCATAGATGTGGAAGAAACTGTCTAAAGTGAAAGGGACAACGAAGACCAAGTTCTTGAGCAGCCATAAGCAATAAATATACCAAATGTAAATTGATCTACATGCCTTTTTAATGGCATTTAATAGCTCATAGAGAAAGTACGGTGGTGACACCCATTTATCCTTCTTTGTCGCAAAAAAAGACTGATAAAACCTGGTAGACGTGAGACTGAGACGTAAAAGATACTCGTTTTCCTATGTTTATGTAGCTACTGATGTACCTTTTCCGCATTTTGTTTCACGTGTTGCACCATTTTAGGACGCTGCCTGGATCGTATCCGCTACCGATGCCAAAATATGACCCTCGCTGCCATCCACCTTTAGAATTACTTTTTCTTACTGCTCCCATCATGGTATAGCAGTGTGTCAGTACCGTCTACACGACTAACGTAGTGTTGAAACAAGGATTAATCTTTACTTACGCAAATGTCAATTTCAACGAAAAGCAGAGAATGTATTTTGAGTCACACTCACAGCTCGTAACTATCTAAAAAAAAGTTATATTTCAACCCTGAAGAGTTTCTGATAGATAATTATTTATTTACAACAAGTTTCTATCTTCAAATCATCTTAAGGTACCTTAAAATTACTTGACAGCTTTATGGAATATCGTGATGTTAAATAATAAAAAAACCATCCTGCGTCAATATGTCCACAAGAAAACGCGAAGCCCGATTGCAACAAAGACTAATAGTTAAGGCAGAATGGCTTTTACGTTATTTGATACCAGAGCGTTAAAGTTTCACGTAGCTGTTATACATAACTTTAAGATACCTGAAGATGGTTTGAGAGTAGAAATCGTTTGTAAACAAGGAATTATTTATCAGCAGTTCTCAGTGTCGGAAAACTAAGAAAGCTTCCACAGCGGCTTCGTCGCAAATAAAGAAGAAAATTAAAATTTCATATCCTGTATTCTGGAAGAAATACAGTAATGGAAGTCATATATGCGGGGAACAAGTTTCTTGTGTGTTTCTGGCAACAGAATATACAGCTAATGTACTTCAAGTAGGTTAGGAACATCTGTGATATGCAATTGGCTGTAACCGTTTCAGGACGTAAGGAGTATTTCCCAGATGTCCAAAAGTGCCATAATCACCAGTGTATTTTTCCATCAATATGATTTGCTGTAATATGTAATTACAATATCAACTAAAGTCGTTTTTTGTGTGCTGCGAAAATAAATTCCATCATAACAGACAAACAATTCAGAAACATTTGTGGTATTTTCCACACACATCTAAATCGCAACCATCATCCAATTTTCTCTGCAGACTGATTTTCAATGTCTTCTTTGCTATCCGTCAGTGGACGCAAATATCCTCATAGAGTTGAATCTCTATTCAGTTGTCAAAAGGTTGCACATTCTGAGATATTTTTGCTTGAACTCGAGAGTTTGATGTAACTAGAAACCGGATTCAGTAGAGAAAAAACTCTAAACACAATTGAAAAAGATATTATTCATACGATAGTTTATACTTTATCGTACGTCCATACATGTCTCACGGTGTAAGTTAATACTTTGTTCACCGTCTGTGGTCTGACAGTGCAAACGTTATCACGTTTGAGCCAATATTTCTTTAACCGTTCTGGTTTTCTCCCGACGGCCGTCAGTGTCGTGACACAAATGCTGGACGCATCTGATGTCGGGTATTTTAGAGCTAATTAAAAAGTATGTGGAATACGCCACAGGTGGATAAGCTGTCGTTTGCTTCGGATCGTTTTTCTGTCAGAAGTAGATACCTTATGTTATTACCAAGCGCTCAACGCTTTATGCAAATTCTCTTCGCAAATCTTCGAACAGACGAAACGTTTCACGTCTCCATTTGTGAATCTATACGGTGCTACACGAGAGGGTGACATGACCGCCGTATTATCACACTAATCCCATACTTCGCAGTATCTTCTACATTCTATTCACTGTAATCACTACTCCACGTTCTCCGTATCGTGAATATGATGTAATTGTTTATAGGTACACTCGTGTATAAATAGATCTTTAGTAAACTGTAGCTCCTATCCTTGTTCATCCATTTAATGTACAGCTTTTTTTGGTGTACTTGGAATTTCACACGACGCTTAACTTGCGTTATTCTACATCACGAAATTAATTCTGCTATACATGTTGAGAAGTAATGTGAGAAGACGTCGCATTCAGTACTCCATGCAAGATTGCGAAGTCCCTCTTTTCTGTGAATTCCTGCGGGCCGCCCCTTTCTATAGTACTTACGAGCATCTTTCTACAGCTTCTCCGATCCGCGAAAGAGATTTTCCGTCCTCTTGAAGGCGGGGAGTGAACTCTCTTGTTGCCATATGCTGTATACTTCCCTCCTTTCATTCTTTGCCACGTGCATCCCCGTAAACCTTGCAACACTTTCAGCGCCCAACGAGAGACACGATATGCTGCCAAAACTTCCATCTTCCATCTGTTCTTTCGTCAACGTCGTGTGTAGGAATACATTTGGTTGGGGGTCTAAAAAGTAAGAGGAGACAGTCTCGTGGAATTCAGCCTTTTGTTATTTTGAAAGTTTTGTTCATCACATGGTCTGTCTACAGCGCAGCGTTGTGCACTAAGTTTCTCTTTCTTTATGCAAAACAGAGTTGTTCACAGAGCTAGAATTTTATACAAAGGGCACATCCGTGGGTATACATCTGTTCACTTGTGTATGGTGTATATCGAACGAGTTTATCGAGATTTGAACATAAGTTGCTATCATCTGTAGGAATTAAAATGCTACGCCTACCTGCAACAGTGTGGAAACATCTCCGGGATGCCCTAGGATGATGCGACAGCTTCTGACACAATCTAGCAGTGTAATTTGTTTTCCGTGAAGAACACCATTGCTGTCAAGTTTGTCGGTATCTATGCATTAAACATTAACTTCATAAATTCAAACACCATTTGCTTGTTGCAATATAATATTCGTTTATCTCTCAGACGAATTCTCGTACTAAAAATCAGAATCTGTTACTAGATCGGTAGTGAAGTGTTTTACGTTGTTTAGGTACGAAAAACTAGCTGTGAAAACAAGAAAACCAAAATATTTTGACGGGAATATGTGCCGAACATTTATAAGTGCAGTGGAGCACATCTCTTAAGGGGAGTTGGAATGCCGGAAAATGGAAAAAATTCACATTTTCAGTTTTTAACCTTATAACTTAATTTGAAATTTTCTGCTTAAAATGGTGCAAAATTTGTTAAGAAATTCCAATTGGAAGTATTTTTATTTAATTTTTCAAAATTACATGTGCGCCCAGCAAAGTTACCCATCTTGTGATTTGTACACATTTAAATCTTCGCATTTCCGAAAACATTACATATAGAAGGCTGTGGATTTCACTCTTCAGTTGTAGAATCTTTGATCCTTCCATAGGTACCATTGTTTTTACGACTAGCTGTGTTTATTGTTCAGTTTTTGATCTGTGAGTGTTTGTTTTGAGCCTCGAGTTTAGTTTGTCGCTCATTTGGAGTTTGTTATCTGTCTTGTTTTGACTTTCAGTGGTGAGTGCGTAGTTTCTACGATGCCTAGGAGTGCATCATTATTTAAAAAGCGAAAGTTTCGCGGTAATAGATTTACAAATAACGTTTGTTCAAGTGATTCTGCTTCAGCACCTGTTGATGCTGGTGAAAGTTCTGACGTTTGTACAGCTGAGATGTGTGAAGGAGACACGCCCACCAGTGCATCAAAAAAGAAGTTATCAAACTGTGCAAGTGAAATTACAGATGAAGCTTCTAATGAACAATATGTTTTAGTCGACTTTCCTGTTTTTACTGAGTTTATGAAGAAATGTTTGTGTTGTAATCTTTGTGGAGGTTCTTTTGATATGAACATAACAAAATCTATAGGACTTTCCTGCAAAATTGCTATAGTTTGTGCCAGTTGTGAAAATGAGACCTGTTTTTGGAGCTCTAAAACATGCAGTAGCAATTTGTTTGAGAGTAATATCAGGCTAATGTATGCAATGAGAGCAATTGGTAAAGGACATACTGCTGCTCAAACATTTTGTGCCATAATGAATCTTCCACCTCCACCTGCTAAAATTGACAATTACACTGAAGTGATAGGAGATGCTGTTCAGTCTGTAGCAGATTTATCAATGAAAGCTGCTGCCAGTGAAGCAAAATATATAAATGAAGGAAACCCAGATATCCCTGTTGCTTTTGATGGAACCTGGCAGAAAAGGGGTCACACATCCAAAAATGCTGTTGCTACTGTTACTAGTGTGGACAGCGGTAAAGTTTTGGACTATGAAGTGCTCACTAAACATTGTTACCATTGTGCATCTGGTAAGATAGAAGCAGCTCACATATGTAGCAAGAATTATGAAGGTACGAGTGGAGGCATGGAGGCTGCCGCTGCTGTGAAAATGTTTAGCAGATCAGAAAAAGAACGGGGAGTATTTTACACAAAATTCCTTGGAGATGGGGACTCCAAGGCATACAAAAGTGTTACAGAATCCATGCCATATGTCAATAAGACAATAACTAAACTAGAATGTGTCGGTCATGTTCAGAAACGAATGGGCACTCGTCTAAGGAAACTGAAACAGAATCTGAAGGACAAAATTTTGTCAGATGGTAAAACCATTAGAGGTCGCCTGTCAGATAAAATTATAAATGAATTACAACAATACTATGGTATGGCAATAAGAAATAATGCAAATAATTTGCAGGAAATGAGACAAGCTGTATGGGCCACATATTTACATCGATCATCAACTGATGATAATCCTCAACATTTTGCTTGTCCAGATGGTCCTCAGTCATGGTGCAATTATAGAAAATCTCAAGCTACTGGGGATCCTTATCACCATAAAAATTATATTCCATTGGCTGTTATGGAAGTAATTAAACCAATATATAGAGACTTGGGGCATCCTGATCTTCTGCGAAAATGTCTTCATGGTTGTACCCAGAATCAAAACGAGTCGTTCAACAACCTCATTTGGACTCGTGTACCTAAGAATGTATTTGTTGGGATAAAAACATTGAAATGGGGAGTCAGTGATGCTGTTATTTCATTCAATGATGGTCATATGGGTAGGCTAAAGGTCATGGCAAGGCTCGGCATTGCTCCTGGTATCAACACCATCAGAGGTCTTCAGCTTCTGGACAGCGTGCGAGTAAGGAAGGCTCAGTATGCAGCTGAATTTAATACAAAAAAAGCAAGGGCAGCAAGGAGAAGAAAGCTTCTAGGTGAAGAAGAAGAACTAGAAGATGACCCTGATTACTCTGCTGGACACTTTTGATAATAGAATAAAAGGTATTTGTGAATTTTCATAATAAATTACTTTAATCGCATTTTCTGGCATTTGACATTTTTAGTGTTACATGTACCTTTATCTCATAAACCACTCAACCAACAACATTCAAATTTTCAGAAATGCTGCAAAACAGTTCAAAGAGGCCACTGAACTAGAATCATGACAAGAACTGGCTTATTCTCTGAACTAGGGAAGTTTATGTTATACTTTTTCCAATAAAAAATGGCTTAATGGTAAAAAATTCATAAATACTATACCAACAAAAAGAAAACATTGGTTCTAGTTCAGTGGGCTCACAATATATGCTGAAAACCTCTGCCAGAATTTCAAAGTTCTGAAGATAATAGTTCCAAAGAAAAAGGTACACAAAGTTAGCAAATTTAACATTGGCGAGATAGGGCATTCCAACTCCCCTTAATGTGTGATCACATGAGACGAAACGCAGATGTTGACAGGAGAGACAAGTAACTGTGAGTAACATGTTTATATAGGTAAAAATTGTTGAATTAATTCCTGCGAATCTATAAGCACACGTGTAAAGACAAAACCGTGTACTATTTCAGAAAAAAAACTACTGAACTTGCCTTTATCATAAAAGTGGAAAATGTATCTGGGAATTAAATGAATCTTATAGTGCAACAAGCAAGTAGCGTAAGAATTTATAGTCATTGCATCTTTATAGCCAAGTATCACGTGATACCGGTTTCTCTATAAGGTATTGTAACTGTTGAAGCTGATGGTCAACAATATATTCGATGCTGTTTAATAAAGAATCACCATTCTTTAGCGAAACACTGTTGTGGCATTATCGTCACGAAAATACCACGCTAAATCCGTAGTATTATATGTATTCTCTGCGTGTCATGTAAATTGATTATCACGGAAAATTATTTTTTGCTGATATTTCTTCCAGCATTTTACCTCGAAGGCTTTGTCGTAAGCACTGTGCTACGTAGCGCTACCTGTTTTAAAACTACTGAAGGAGGAGGAGGAAAAGGTTACTGTTTAACGCCTCGTCGACGACGAGGTCATTAGAGACGGAGAAAAGCTCGGATTAGCGAAGAATAGGGAAGGAAATCGGCCGCGGCGCCCTTTCAAGGGAACATCCCCGCATTTGCCTGAAGTGATGTAGGGAAATCACGGGAAAACTTAATCAGGATGGCCGAACGCGGGTTTAAACCGTCGTCGTCCCGAATGAGAGTCAAGTGTGCTAATCACTGCGCCACCTGAAAGAAAAAGAAGAAAAAACAAAAAGAAGCTATTCTTTTTGCTCTTGTTATAATTTTCATATAAATCTTCTGTCCCTGTAACTTATTTATAAGATAAATGAGATTTATTTGTTTATTCATTCAGGGATCATATCGCAGTGATATCAGGTTCGCCATCATGATACAATGAAAATAAGTAGCTCAAAATATACATACACATAGAACAAATGAGTACGCTTTTTGCAAGGATAGGACAGGTGGTTGGCCGTTGCCTTGCTGAACGAACCAGTGCAGCATTCGCCTGATGATTTGGGGAAACATCGGAAAATCTAAATAAATATAGCCAGACAGGGCAATCTCTGGCCTCCCGAATATGTCAGTGTCTTATCAACTGCACGGCCGTATTGGTAAAGGTTGTAATGTAAAATTAATAACTGCGTGTACCCTGACGTCACACGATCAATGAAAATGTTGGACTTAATGTTTACGTAGTGTATACTCACGTCACTTTATTGTATTTGGATGTTATAAGTTGATGTAACATGTGTGAGCTATACATACACAACACCATTTGAAACGTCCCCTTAGAAAAATTGTACATATGAAATGTCCACTTAGAATAATTGTACAAGCCTGTGCTTAACCTGACACACAATATTATTTAGCGCAACGCAATCTGACTTTCAATAACCCCTACAAAACAATGGCCCTGACTAACTTTAAACTATACCTTTCACAAATCACTTACCTCACAAAAATCTTCGTTGCTCGAACTACTGCAATACAGCGAGTGCCACTACTGCCAGCTAAATAAAAGATACAAACTACTGAAGGCACTAACTACTGATAGGGATAGTTAGCAAATGAAAGATATTAATAGAGAACAAACACTGTATTTACCTTAATAGTCATCAATAGTCATAATATATACAGCAGCTCATGACATCAATTTTTACAAATTTCAAACTCCGCCATCTCTGTCCTCACATCCACCACTGCTGGCGGCTCCCCTCCAACTGCCCAACGCTACGCGCTGTTCGCATCCAGCTATAGCAGTTCATGACAACAATGGCAGACAACAATGCAAACTAGCCACATACTGCACACAGCAGAGCCAGTGATTTTCATACAGAGTGCTACGTAACGTTGCCAATAAAAAAACATAAACAGCAAACTTACATAAAGAAAACATAAACAGCCTACTTACATAGCCCCCATGCTCCCCACAAAAAATTTTACAAATTTTTTTGGGCAGTGGCCAATACAGATTTGAAAAAATTTTTCATAATTACAATAACAAAGATATCAAATGCACACACTTATTAATACAATGTTGGTCAAAAGCTAAAATTTTCTCACAGTCAATAAAGACAGTCCTGATCATTCACCACAGTAAAACTGCCGTTTCTTTTATCAAAGTCTGAGCAATAAAAGGCAATGCACACGGAAGTAGTGGATGTCCATGCAGTCTTGAAGAAGTAGTGTTGTCCTTCTAACAGAAAGACAGTGCTGACTCTTGACATGCTGACAGGTAATGCGCCACAATGGAGCAAACCCACAGCAGAGTCATTCGAAGTTCTGACGAATATTGGTAGGTAGGTCATCACAGAGCAGACCCACTGTAGTCCTGGTAGAGATTGTGGTATTGGTGGGCCACCAGAGGTGCAGACCCACTGCAGTCCTTGTAGAAATAATGGTATTGGTGGGTCATCAGAGATGCAGACCCACTGTAGTCCTTGTAGAGATGGCCAGCAGCCATCTGTTGCGACTGTGCAGGTGCACAATCACCATTGAAGAGTCTTGCGGATAATAGAGCAAGTCCATAACCACCACTTGTGCACTCACAAAGTTTTTGGAATTGTCCTTAGAACCAGCAATGCTGTTATCCAGTCCCTTGCTGAATTAGTAACACACGTGCCAACACTAACATTCCTACTTCTCACATATTGTCCATATACTATGACCAACAGAAATGTGTGCAGTGAAATGAATGCTTACAAGGTACTTAATTTGATTAACTGGCGTCAATTACAATTATATAACATAAGAATACAATTACAAAGATACAAAATACATCATTAAAAACATAACAATACAGATAATATTTGTAGTAATAGGGCTTTACAAAAGAATAGAAATAAACATATACATCAGTGTTACAGGAATGATGACATGAGTACAAAAATAAAAGATCAGAATCACTTTTGAAACGTCAACTTCACACATGAGCATTAAAACAAAACAGAATAAATAAGGTCTAACATCTTTACAAAGAAAATACCATATTATTAATGCCAATTATATTTGAGGAGAACAGTATTCCTCATCATAGTGAATGTAGCTTAATATGAGAAGGAAAAATTCTATGAAACTACACAGAGACAGGAAGAAAACAAATACACAAGGGTACACAAACACATAGTGGGATAACACCAAAGGAAAGGACAGGGTTTGTTTTCAGCGTAACATTTGGTACTGCAGTCCACCCCACAACTTCATTCCGTACATCTTTCATCTTATTTCATCCTTTGTTTCCACCAAAAAATTCTATCTAAGCATGCTTTCTGTATTTATATGTTCACACATTGCTTACCTCATCATTTATTTCCAAGAAAATCCTACCTATACCTCGTTCCTGTATTCTATTCATATTTCTTTAAAAATAATTATTTCTGATTGTACCATACTTATTTGGGCCCAAATCTTTCTTCGCAATGCATTCTTTACCTATTCTCCATAGTCAGTTTCTTATATAGTCTACCCCCTCTTAAGCTAACTTAAATCTACTGAGCTCAGATATATATACCAAGGGACGAGGCAATGCAGCATGACAACAAATCAACACAAACAGAAATGACAAAAAATGCAAATTGGCAAAGCTAGCAGCATAAATTAGCAAAGCAAGTGCAATATTACAACTAATATAAGGCACTGTGCAGGAAACAAGAAAAACTAGCTTAGAAGAGTAACACAAAGTCCAATTCAGTAACACTATGCCTGGCAAACAGCAGCAACTTATACCTAAACATGACATAGCTCAAGCAGAAAAAATATTACAGTAAAAACAACAATGCAGACAAGGGAAATGCATATTCACATCTTAATGTCTATGTAATTAAAGTGGTGCACCATAACAACTGATTGTAAAAAAATATTACCATGTACTGGAAAAGAAAATTTTGTTTTACTGTTACTAGTTCCTTCTTATTGTTCTTTCCTTTCCAAGTGCTCCTTTTTTAAAGAATGTGGATCATAAAATAATTATTTAATAGATCTGTTGACAGAAAGAGTTCACATTAGCAAATGCATTTTATTTTATGAGAGCAATGCTGCAACACAGCTGGAAACCAGACATCAAATGAAATAAGCAACTACGAAAAGCAAAGCATAAAAATATCATTCAGTAGTCATGTGACATTTCATTTCATAAGTTAATTGCTCTCAACTCTCGTACAAAGACCCTTGTCATAATCAGGTGTGCAGATGTAAAAATATTTCTTGTCAATTCATAAGCATTTCAATAATTAGCACAAAGTGCGAGTAATCATATGTTTTTAAGTAACGAGGGTGTCGCATTAGCGATGAAAGGCACGCCCTAATGGCTTGTTCTCCAGGTGTTTGACACAGCTGTGTGCCCACAACGCATTACAAAAATCATATGTTTTCAAGTAGCAAGCGTGTCGCATTAGCGATGCCCTCTACAAAGGAATGTCATTAACAGAGGTGTAGGCCTCTCTTTGTCCTTCTCTTCCACCTGTGCCTCTGGCACACCCTAATGGCTTTCTTTTCTACCTGAGCGTCTGAAAAGGCTTGTTCTCCAGGTGTCTGACACACCTGGGTGCCCACGTCACATTATGTGCAGGTGGTCACTTAACTTTCTTACGGAAATATTTACGACAGCAGTTTCCACTACAGTGACAGTCTCATATAAAAATATTTCAAAGGTCAAGAATTTGCGTTACAAATCTGTAGAAACAAAATGCTATTGATATGACAGTGTCCAAAAAATTTTCGTCTTCATTGTGATACATTCACGCATTTACACACATTTGATAACTCTTAAAGTACGATTCTTGGTTTCAAACATCCTTTTTCACAAGTCAAGAGTCCCTAACCACTATTCATTACTCCTTACCTTATTCGTCGACACTTTTTCCATATTTCATCATAACAGATACATAGCATAATCAAATAACTCATATAGCATTAGCTTATTGATCATAAACATACATCAGCAGCATAATACACATCGTCGTCGTAATAATAACATCATAACACCTCAGTCAAATCTAAAAAAACGTCGTAGCTTTCTGCAATTGTTTCAAAACCTAAAGAAAATTCTCTGCTCATGTCAAAAATGTCATCTGCCTCAAACGTACTTTAAAATCATACTCCCTTACCAAATACATCATTCAAAGTTCTCATAGTATCACAATGGTTCCAAAAAAATATGAACAGTGCACAAAGTACAGACAAAGTACAATTTCTTAAGTGTGAAGTAATCCAACTCTGTAATTGCGTAAACATGTGTCACTGACGTAGTAAAAGGATGTTTGTTTCTCTGTTAAATGATCAGATAGCTGTGTAATTTATGTGTTAGAGAAATATGGTACCGATGTGTTAAATTGTATAAGCAAATACCATATTAGCTAGGGCTCCTTGTGCTTGCCAAACATATGGTACACAAAGTAGGCGTGTACCCCCCTGAGGTTTATTGTAATTATACCCTCAGGTGTTACCGATTACAGCAATGGAATGAAATGTATTGCGAAAAACTTTCTTTGTAATTCAAAAATCTTTAAAAATAAATGTTTCAAGTACAAAATTAATCACTCAAATACGTGTCTTGTAGCGCTAAATATGCGTCTTGCTGTAAAATAATCTCTGGGAAGTGTCGTAGTTATTGTCCTCCGAAAGCTAAGTTCTGCAGAAGTCAATGTACTTACCTCATGATAAACAAAGTGAAATGCTTTGCGTATAGATAACTTAGTTATTACGCTTATTGCCGTGATGAGGAAAGTACTGTGCTGTCACGTATTGTTGTCCTACGGAAAAGGCTGTCTCCTTGTAGCAATAGCACAAAAGTCACCACTAAAACATGTCTCACTTTATAGAAGAATTCAGGGAAAACTGTGCAGATATAAAACAGATACACCGCAAAAGCAACATTGTAAATTGTCACTCATTAGTAACATCGTGATATAATCGTGTAGCTGTCAAAGAAACCAAATACTAAGTCATCTTGAATCTCACAGAAAGTACTTCAAATCCTGAATCCACTCTCAAGCAAACCAAAATGTTGCATGAAAATTTCATTAGCAGTGCTGGTAAATGTTCTAATCGTGCAACTAACAAGCAAGAATGTACACACACAATTACACTGTGTCGTCTGTTCGCAATAACAATGCATTCGTAATTTCTGTTTAAATAATTTCTCTTGGTTCTTGACTGGATGGTTAGTTAGCTTTAAAACATAGTTGCATGTTAACAGTTTCTCAGTGTGACAAATTGTACAAGTAGCGTGAAGTGAAAATTGCAAAGACTAAGTTAAAAAGCAGATTATCTGTCAATAAATGGTTTTACATGAGAAATGTGGTGTAAACCTTTACTCTTCCTAGTACGCAGAGTTTCAACTTCAACGCAATTATCATGTGGTATACGTCGGATTCTGTAAGGTCCATTGTAAACTAGAAAGAATTTGTGACTCAAGTGTTTCTTCTTGTGTGACAATGAATGAGCTTTAATGAGAACTTTCTGACCAATACATAATTTCTTTGCATTTGCTTTACCGTGTAGTTTTCTCCTTTTGTCTGCTGCAGATTTTATATTTTTAAGAGCCAAATCAATTATGTCTTTGTGTCGAAGTTTACGTGTATTCGGGAAAGGTACAAGCTCTCTGATTCTGTTCGGAGGTTCTTCATTCTTCAGTACAAGAGTAGGTGGTAAAGCAGTGGAATCATGAGGCATTTCATTCAGCACATTTTGAAATAAGTGTAAATATCTGTCCCAATGCTGATGCTTTCTGTGACAATAAAGTCTGCAAAGCTTATTGATTTCTTTCATAATCCGTTCAGACGGGTTACAATGTGGTGAATACAATGAAATAAAAACAGGTTTGATTTTATGGTTCCGAAGCATGCGTAACCAAACAGCAGATCTGAATTGCGGTCCGTTATCTGAAATGACTTTACTAACGTGTCCAACTTCACGTAAGAAATTTTTAACAAAGGCGTTGGATACAGACCGTCCAGTGGCTTTACGTAACGGAGTGAAAGAAACAAATTTTGAAGTAAGTTCAACAGCGACTAGAACGTACGAAAATCCATTCGATGTTGTGACAAGGGGTCCCAAAAGATCAACAGCAGCAAATTCTTTTAATTTGGAAGGAATAATAGGAAACAACGGAGCACGATGTGAGATAGTAGATGGTTTCGCCTTTTGACAAAGTTTACAAATAGACAAGACTCTTCGAATTCGCTTTTCCATATTGTTAAAATAACAAGTCGTTCGAAGAATATGATAACATTTTCGTGGGCCAAAATGTGCGTAGCTGAAATGAATGTACCAAATGAGCTTATTAACAAAATCGTCTGGAATGCAAAGTACCCATAGCTTGTCATCAACAGTGCAGCGTTTGAAGAGTATGTTGTTTCTAACCAGGTAATAATGCCGAATCTGAGTGTGTGTCTTTTCATGCCATTTACCTTTGATGTCTTTCCAAATCGGATCTTTATCTTGTTCATGAGCAATGTCCTTTAAAGATGTGGTGATGAAGTTTTCAAAGGCGACTTTCTGAATGTAAAGAATACTGAAATTTTTCTCGAGGTTGCCTTCTGTGTTACTTTTCTCAAGCCCAGCCGGTGCGCGTGACAGCGCGTCCGCAACAATGTTCTCCTTGCCGGGAATGTAGACTATTGTGAAGCGGAATTCTTGCAGAAACAATGCCCAACGTTTTAACCTATCATGATTTAATTTTGAAGACATAAGAAATTGTAATGCACGATGATCACTGTATACTTTTACGTGCTTACCAGAAAGAAAGAAACGGAATTTGTTAAATGCCCAAACGATAGCTAAAGCTTCTAATTCAGTAACGGAATAATTTTTTTCAGATTTTGTTAGCACTCGGCTAGCAAAAGCAATGGTTTTCTGAACAGTAATGTCATCTTCTATGGCTTCTTGAAATAAATGGGCACCAAGACCAACTTTGGAAGAATCAGTGCTAAGGCAGAAATCTTGTGACAGATCTGGATGAGCTAGTATTGGCGCGTGAAGTAACGCTTCTTTCAAAGAATTGAATTCCAACTGTGCTTGTTCGTCCCAGTTCCAACTAGTATTTTTTCCAGTGAGAGAACAAAGTTTTGGTGTAACTAGAATTTGCATATTCAGAAAACGACGGTAAAAATTTACGAGACCTCGAAAACTGCGGACTTGTCTTTTTGTGGATGGAACAGGAATGGCTCTGATTGCTTCTAACTTTTCAGGATCCGGCTGAATGCCTTCAGAAGAAATAATATGTCCCAAAAACTTCACCTTTGTCCTACCGAATTCAGACTTTTCCAAGTTAATTGTAATTCCAGATTCTGCAAAAATACGTAACAAACTGTTGAGGATGCGGTTATGTTGTTCCCATGAAGCTTCTGCTATTAGAATATCGTCCACATATAAAGTGATGTGACGTTTTAAGAACTCTGGTAATATGGAATTTAACCCACGAATGAATGCTGCTGAAGAAATGTTCAAACCAAAAGGAAGTTTCCGAAACTGATAACAAACGCCGAAACAAAGGAAAGCTGTGTATTTTCTGCATTCTGGATGAAGTTCGATCTGATAAAAGCTGGATCTGAGATCAATGGAAGACAACACTTTTACACCATTAAAATTTTGAAGAAGTTCTTCCATCGTCTGCGGCCTGTCTGTTTCAGGAATAATGATAGTATTGATTTGTCTCGAATCTAAAACAAGCCTGATCGATCCATTTTTCTTCTCAACAACATGTAATGGATTGTTGTATGAGCTTACTGCAGGCTCAATAATGCCCTCGTCAAGCATGGATTGTATTTCTGTTCTAACACGGTCCCTATAATGTGCCGGAATTACGTATGGTCTAACACAAAATTTAGTATGCTCACGAACACGAAATTGGTATTGAAACCCCTTGATTGTTCCTGTTTTGCGAGTAAAAACTGTGGAATGTGCTTGTAAAATCTCAAAAAGGTCCTTCCTATCAGTGTCATTACAATTCTCAATTGTCTGAATTTTATTCTGAATTAACTCATTAATTTCAAATATGCCGTCAATATCATCCCTTTCAGTACTTGCAGAGTGATTGTTGGTGTCTAGTTCCGTAGAAAATTCCGAACTGTTATCTAACAGAAGGTAAAGCCGATTAATTTCCTCATCATGGTTTGAGAGCCAGTCTTCAAATTTCAAAGCTATTGACTTACCTTCTTTCTCTAAACTTATTTCAGCATCGTGAAAGCTTAAGATTGCTTTGTATTCATTCAAAAAGTCTACTCCCAGTATAATTTCCGTCGACAATAATGGAACAATAAGGAAGTTCATAGAGAAGCTGTGGCTTTGACAAAAGAATTCTAAATTGGTTTGTTGGCGTACATCTACACTTTTTCCAAAGATTGCACCTTGTAATTTAATCTTACGTAACGGAAGTGTGGGGCAATCGTTCGATTTGTTGCATTTGCTAAAAGCTGTTTCACTAATTACTGAAATGGGACTGCCAGAGTCAAGTACTGCCGTAAATTTTACGTCATTTACAGTAATATGAATCACAGGATATGCAATGTTGTTATGTTTTACGTCGTGTTCCTGGAGTAAGATGTCCCTAATGTCTTCCATTTTTACGTAATTACTAGCTACGGCAGCTGCGTCGTCAGTTTCATAAGTACGTCTTGTGGCTGCCAGTGGTGTGAGTCATCGCCTATTGTCTCTTTGTTGGCGCGCGTCGTTATTGGGATTTGGAGACCTAACTTCTACAAATTCATCGTGACGAGAGTGCTCTGCTCTATTTAAATCTCGCCAGTTCTGATGCAATTCAGGTCTGTCGTTACGATCATATCGTCTGTCGTCATGTCGGTAGGTTCGATAGTTTCTTTCATGTCGGTCATGTGGTGGAGAATTTCTCCCAGAATCGTAACTACGCGCTGGACCGTTGCGTCTAAAGTTATTCTGTCTCCCTTGATAATAGTTATTTTGGTTCCCATATTGTCTGTTTCTCTGATTGTCTCTGTGATAGTCATTACCGCGGAAAGGTGATCTTTCCCTGTAACTATTACTCTGCCAGTGGTTGTCATATGGGTGGTGTCTGTTTTGGTCACGATTTACGTTGTAAGAATAGGTTTGTCGTGGCCATTTATTGTTTCTGTCGTCACGGAATTGTGACGGATGTGACCTGTAATGATTGTTTTCCTGTTTTCGCATCCCGCGACTGTCTGTGTCAATTTCCAGTTCTTGTAACAGTCCCTGAAAAGCTTCAATGTCGTCTTTGCAACGTCCTGCTAAAATAATATGCCGTAAGTGTTCAGGTAATTTGATTAAGCAAATGCGGATGAGTTCTGAGGGGCTGTATGGGTTTGACAGGTACTGATTCTTGTGCAACATGTCTTCAAAATATTTCACAAGACTGGAAAATTCAGATTGTTCGAAACGTTTCATCATTATGATGTTATGTTTTACGCGGTCTTGTGTGGCTTGAGACCAATATGCTGAGAGGAAGGCATGGTAAAATTCTCCTTCACTGTGGCAATCGTGAATGACCGATCGCATTCTTACAGCTGGTTCATTCTCCAAGTAGCCACACATAAATTCTAATCTGTGCTCCAATGACCAGTTGGGAGGAAAACAATGAGAGAATTGATGGAGCCATGCTTGTGGATGAATGTCGTTGCCAGAATTCTTAAATGTTTTGAATTTACGTGTAGTAATGAACAGCTTATAGTCAAAGTCATCATGTCGGCGAGTCACATATCGGTCATTGTTACGTCGTGTCGGCGGTTCCATCTCAAAATTCGGTGCACCTTGCCAATTCCTTTCATAATTACCGAAATGCCCTGTGTTATTATTTTGTGGCTTTTCCGTATTTATATGTCCCTCTTCCCTTCTTGGGGCGCGAGTGTCCTCTGAAATACGTAATTCTTGTATTACCTGTGTCAGCTGATCTTGTACTTCCCGCATTTCTCTTTTGTATTGCGTATTAATTTGATTCTGATTTTGTTTGAATTTTCTTATTTGTTCATACTCTTCTGTGTCAGTGAAGGCTACGGGTCTTGTGTCATTCAGATCAGCATCTACCTTTGTAGATAAGTTAGTGACCTGATCCGAAAGTTCGGCTACTTTCTCCGATAGTGAACACATTTCCTCAGTGTGTTTTTCTGAACCAAGTTTCAGAGTGTCCATTTGTGTTGAAATCGAATCTACTGTGTTCTTTAAGTTTTCCTGAGTTTTTGCCAGTTGCGTAACCGAATCGGTAGATGCAACTGAGTCAATTTTAGCCCACAAGGTCTCATGATTTTCATGAACAATGGTTTGCAGCTCTTTTATGGCTGCTTCGTGATTCTGTAATGCATTTTCATGCCGCGAAAAAATAGGCTGAAAATGCTCACAAATTTGTGTTTTTACGTCATTACACACTTTCTGACATTTCGATTCAATGTTATGTAATTCAGTAGTTAAATCTTCACGTGTTTGTTCAAGTGTGGTGTCTAACTTTTGAAGCTTTTGCTGTGTTTGTCTCTGATTTTGTTCCATTGTGTGTAACTGTTGCTGTGTTTGTTTCTGGTGTTGTTCCATTGTGTCTAACTTTTGAAGATTTTGTTCCACTGTGTCTAACTTTTTAAGATTTTGTTCCATTGTGTCTAACTTTAGAAGATTTTGTCCCATTTGTTGCATTAATTGTAATAACAATGCATTAGTGTCTGGAATCTGTTCCTCTACGCTTTTCGGCAGTGCATTTGCACCAGCAACATTCACATTTTGACAAGCAGAAAATGTGTCTTGACTCATTTGAGAAAACGGTGAGGACGCAAAACCTGAATCTACAGTATTTGCAAAATTGTGTCCTATCATTTCGGATTCCTGAGGCGAGCTGTTGCCGACCGATCGATCGATAATGCTTCCCTGTTCACTACCTGTTTGACTGTCTACGCCATTGTTTGACGCCCGCTCCATTTCCCTATGCACAGTTACCAAATTACTACTTTGAACATTAGTTAACTCATTACACAGTGGCGCTAACACATTGCTTTCGTCTTCACTGTCGTTTCTCATTTTACTTTGGAGCCGAGTGTTACGTTTTTCACACGCCATTATTGTGACAATATTTCACACGATAACACAGAAAAACACAATTTGAAGAGCAAAAATAAGAGAACACATTAACATAGCACTGAAAATAATATCTAGTTAATTGCAGCAGCGAAATACTTGGCGCAAAGCTACATGCATGCCACAACTGTTTTACTGTACAACAATGAAAGACTGCAACTACAAAGGAGATTCTCTCTACAATTACTCACTAGCAATAAACAAAAGCTACACTAAATACACAAACTACAAGAAAAAATCAGAAGATTCCAGTGAGGTATCCTAGGCTAAGGGTCGACATATGAAACGTCCCCTTAGAACAATTTTACATGTGAAACGTCCACTTAGAACCATTGTACATATGAAATGTCCACTTAGAATAATTGTACAAGCCTGTGCTTAACCTGACACACAATATTATTTAGCGCAACGCAATCTGACTTTCAATAACCCCTACAAAACAATGGCCCTGACTAACTTTAAACTATACCTTTCACAAATCACTTACCTCACAAAAATCTTCGTTGCTCGAACTACTGCAATACAGCGAGTGCCACTACTGCCAGCTAAATAAAAGATACAAACTACTGAAGGCACTAACTACTGATAGGGATAGTTAGCAAATGAAAGATATTAATAGAGAACAAACACTGTATTTACCTTAATAGTCATCAATAGTCATAATATATACAGCAGCTCATGACATCAATTTTTACAAATTTCAAACTCCGCCATCTCTGTCCTCACATCCACCACTGCTGGCGGCTCCCCTCCAACTGCCCAACGCTACGCGCTGTTCGCATCCAGCTATAGCAGTTCATGACAACAATGGCAGACAACAATGCAAACTAGCCACATACTGCACACAGCAGAGCCAGTGATTTTCATACAGAGTGCTACGTAACGTTGCCAATAAAAAAACATAAACAGCAAACTTACATAAAGAAAACATAAACAGCCTACTTACACATTTTGAAAGATAATAATTCTTATTACTAACAGTGAAGTTTTTACTAACTTGGTTACACAGTCGGCGATCTTAGAACGTGCTCTCTGTGACATTGAAAGTATCGCAGCAAACACAAACTTGGTGGAGGAAGTGGAAAATTCAGATGCTTGTGATGTTGCTCTTCAGACCGATGACTGGTTTGACGTTGGTCTGCACGTTGCTCTATCCTTTGCGGGACCCTTCATCTCTCGATAACTACCGCAACCTACAGTCACGTTACCCTGCTTAGTGTAGCCTTTATCTCTCCTATAATGTTCATTTCCACACCTCACTACCTTTCCAAATTAACTATTCCTTTATGCCTTCATGTGTTCTGTCAATATACCCCTTCTTTCAATCAAGATATACTATACATTTTTCTCCACGATTCGGTTCAGCACATCTCCACCAGTTGCCCTATGTACCCATCTAATGTTCAGCTGCTCTTGATAAATAAAATTAGTAACTTTACCTTGAGTTTCATCTTCACTTTCAAAGTACGAACGTATTTGCTCATTTGTAGTTTATCTTGCGTTAGCATACTGATGTCGCATGTACTCTGAATGGCCAGAAGCGGTTCGAAGGCACTGTGACGTGAGTCTGTCGACAGCTGCTGAAGCCCACGTATGCATTTGTCTCCGGACAGTGCCGGCAGAAACGTGTTCCTGACACCTCACATTGAAATCTGCAGCGGTCTGAATCACGGTAGTCCGCTTAACGCTGCGCATGGTTCCGTGGAGGCGACGTGACGTCAGTTATCAAACAACAGCGGTCGTCCTCTGTGGCGGTTCACGCATGTACAAACACTGTCCCTGTGATACTGAAGACCCATACTAGACGCTGTTGGGGCTACAATCCCTAATTCTTATATTTTGCCGTGTACTATGATCTACGCATCTTGCACGAATTATGATTCATGTTCAGAACCCGTTAACTCGCGCATTCTCTCCTGTTCACTGCACATCTGTGTGTAACAGACTCCTCAGATGTCGTACTTACACTGAGCGCATAGACATCGTCTAGCTACAACACAATTACACGGTGCATCTTTTAATGGAAAACTCACTCCCTGTGAATTTTGTTCAATCGGTTTCACGTTTGCTGTAACTTAAAGTATTACATGTTTTAAGTCTTGTGCGTGATGCTCATGATGACGATAATGATGATGATGTTGATGATGATGATGATGATGATGATGATTATGATGATGATGATGACACGGGCTAGCTTCGACATCAATTTTATCAATATTTTTCAGTCAGTGAAAAAAAAAAAAAGGAATGATCGTATGGCATTGATAGCTGGGAGTCCGCGAGAGGGAAAGTTCAGGTAACGACCTGCAAGTCTTTTCAGTCGACGTCACACTAGGCGACTTGGTGCCGATGATGATGATGAAATAATGGTAACGACAGTACAATACCCAGTCTCTCAGTAGAGAAAGCCTCCGAGTTGGCCAAGAGTCAAACCCAGGACCGATGCATGGCAGCCAGACGAGCTGACCACTCAGCTAAAGAGGCGGACTTTTAATCAGTAAATACAGATAAAGAAAAAAATTATTTTTTATCCATAACGCACAACCCAGAATGAGTGGAATGTGAATGTAAGCACCCCAGTTGACAGCGAATCCAGAGGTTTCCCTTCTAACGTCGTCTCTAATGACATTGGCGATGGAACGTCAAGTTGCAAATTCCTGTCTTATTTATCCAAGCAGTTTCCGTTCTCCATTAACAAATATGTACATAAGTTACGGTACGAATCACCCATGAAGATGGCAGCATACCAATTTCTCAACTCGGTATAAGCTAAAAAAAAGTTGTCTGCTTTTAATGCTGCTGTTTCTCATATGCGATTAGAGGTTAAAACCAGCCTCAAGAATATAATGGAAATGCTGGTCTAAATTTTCTCCCCACATAGTAAGCAGCCACTATCATTTCCAGTTGCAAATGCAAGTCTTCGTATTACTGTATGGGAAGAATATAACGTTTATAATGAAGTTTTATATGCTAGGAGCCCTAGAAAAGTAGATAATAATAGGTAAATACATACGTGTTACGTTTTGCACAATTAGTTCAGATAAAATACTGGAACGTATTATGATTCGAATCAGCTGGCATTATGTAAACTCTAGCTGCGCCCCGCGGTCTTACTCGAGGTTAAACGGTTATTTATAACGTAATGTTAATGCGGAAACCCACTGCCCACGCGTATGCGCCATCACAAAAGTTATCTCTTGGAGGTATTGCGGCGCGAGCCACTTGCAGCCTAGCAAACCACACGACATCGGAAAAAAATAATTAATTTGGAGATGATGGGAGAAGCTGACAGAACAGATGTCGCTCACAACTCAGCTTCCACTGTCCAAGTTCTCAATATTATTTCTTACCAACTATCTAGACTCTAAAAGCAAACGAAATCCAAAAAGTGGTTCAAATGGCTCTGAGCACTATGGGACTCAACATCTTAGGTCATAAGTCCCCTAGAACTTAGAACTACTTAAACCTAACTAACCTAAGGACATCACACACACCCATGCCCGAGGCAGGATTCGAACCTGCGACCGTAGCAGTCCCGCGGTTCCGGACTGCAGCGCCAGAACCGCTAGACCACCGCGGCCGGCAAACGAAATCCAAAATAATAATAATAATAATAATAATCAGTCGACCCCAAACAGAAAAGCCAAGCCAATGTTTAAAACCCTGGTAATATCACAATCCAACATACTTCCCAAATATTCTACATGCTGCGAAATATTTTCATGTGCGTGTTAGATTGTTGCAGAGTTTAGTGATGATTTAATCCTACAGGAATATTTATGCCGTCCTAGATTTATGCATGCACTTATTTCCTTTGTTAGAACAGATAAGAACTACTCTCTACGCTAAACTTAATGCATTCATTTCTATTGATGACTTTTTAATCATATTACCCATCCCACGGGAACAGTGGTCACATTGACCTTCCCAAGGGAACAGTGATATATATTTTTCGGAATAAAAAGTAGCCATTGTGTTAACTCAGGGTGTAGGCTGTCGCCATTCCAAAGTTATTTCAAATTTCTCCAGCTGCTTCAGCTTGAAAGAGTAATAAACATACCAACTGGACGAAGAAAGAAAACAAGCAATTTCTATTTCGGTGCAGCACAAATTGCATGATATTTGCACGTGCAGCAATGTCAGTTGCCGTCATGTTTGTGCCTGTTACCGGCAGATACACTCACATATCATTATCAAATCCCACCTAACTAACAACCTGCCATATTCTACATGTAAACGCATGACGCCTCTCTATTCTACAGCGTTTAAATGACGTCGTTGTGAGTCTTCAAGCAACTCAGAAGGTATAAGATATGCCTGACGCTCAGTGGCTAAAATGCAACGAGCCTGTATGGAAGTATGGATTAAACATCAAATGAAACAACAAGTTTACTGTTACCAGTCACCGTTTTATTTATTTCCACGACGCGTTTCGAAGGTTTAAACCTCCATCATCGGGTGGATTTACATTAGTTAATATGGCATTTGTGTGTGTGTGTGTGTGTTGTGTTACGATTTTTGGAGGAACTTGTGGCACTGCCTCCAGTGGTCACAGGTTCCTTTCGCTGTCGTAACACGTCACATGTATGCTGCCACATTTGTAAACAAATCGAAATAAATACTTTAGTACCGATGTTGCTTTTTGAAGTTTTTCTTCTGAGTTTATTACTCAAACAAACCCCAGGGAAGCAGGTCCAGACAACTAGGAAGAAAAGCATCGACTTCAAAAGCACTTAGCGGAATGCAAACTGACATTTTTATTTTGTGCAGTGTTGTCCCACAGCCTGTAGGTAATCGAAAAAGGTCAAGTTTCAGAAACGCCAAGGGGTGCCGATGACTCTATTGTTTTGACCATCTGATGAAGCTCGGGTGTCACATGATTGTAACTGCAGCCTGTAAGGAAACCTTCTCGTGTCTGCCTTCAAATTACAGAATGGTGCCACAGTAACAACGTTGCCGTCCAGGTTGCTGTAAAATAATTTTGTGGTACCTGAAGATGATCAGATGGCCGAAACCGGTAGTTAATCAAGACTCTCGGCCGTTCTGGAATCATTCTTTTTAAATGAAATTTTTAGATAGCAAGTATGAATGTGACCACTGTGTAGTAGGCCTCTAATTTGAATAAAATTGCTTTGAATGTTAGGAAGTGTCATTACGAAACAGTAAAATAACATTAAAACGAACGTTCGACCATAATTGCAGCAGTCCACTTCAAGGCGTCTGAAGTGCTGAATTTCTGATGATGGTTTTCCCTCTATATACGATCTTGTTTCTGCTGTCACGTGACAACCGACGTCGCATACTGGTAAGTCAATGGATAGCTCGAAGTCAAGAAGTCTCTTGAGAGGTGGCTGTCACCTGCCAGTCACCAATTAGAATAGCACGGGCAGTAGTCTACCGCATAGCCACCCATCCATAGGCGTACTGACTTCGAACTATCCCATGTCATGCCAGAATGTGACGTACATTTTCACCAGGTACCCGAAATAAAATGATATAACCAGTTCGGAAGATAGAATAATACTGGTGAAAATAAAGCAGCGGGAGCGGGTTCTGCGTCTTGCTTGGATAGCCCAGTCTGTAGTGTGCACTTGCCAGCGAAAAACCAAACGTCCTGCTGGTACAGGTTCGAGTACCGGTGCTGCACACAGTTCTGACATTTCAGGAGGTTTCAAGATGGTATACATTGGGAAGATGATCCCCAGAACTCACCAGAAGAAGTACTTCAGCAAAAGACGGTCGAAACGTCCGCTTTATAGGTGTTTTAGTGTTATACAGGGTGGTCGGAAACAGTATGAAAAGCTTGTAAGCTATTGCAGGATAGGGTCTGCTGAGAAATAATTGTTAGGAAAAAAATTCGATACGTTGCGCTGTTTCCGAGTTAACTAGTATTGAAGTTCGCCAATCATTCTGTTGAGCGCACAAATTCAAGCCACCCGCCAGATACAATTAACGTCAGTCGTTCTCATAGAGTAGATGGTAGCGCGCGAGACTGCCCAGCCTTTGGCTCAGGCTCGATCTTTACTAGTGTTCCATGTCCTATTTTTATATCGCTCTCTTTTTCGGTTTTAGGAAACCAAACGAGGGACACGTTTGAGGATACTGTCTCTGGCGGGCCACTTGAATTTGCGCGCGCAACTGCCTGATCAGCTACCATCAATGCCAAATAACTCGGAAACAGCGAAACGTATGGATTTCTCTCTGAACAATTATTTGTCCACACAACCTACCTTGCAACACCCTTACATGCTTTTCAGACTGTTTCTGACTCTCCTGTATAGTATCGCGTCCTAATCCCCAAAAGGGGATCATTGTGTAAACGATATCTCTTTATTTCGCAGGCTCGGCTCTGACGGCGTGGTATGATACCGCGAGGCATGGCAAGACATATAGAGGCCACATAGTTCTAAGTAAATAGTTAATCTGTCGCACTGGAAAATCTGAAAATTGATTGTCGGTTAAGAACCGGGCATATTTACTGACAGAAGAAAAGTTTACGATGCCAGATTTTCAGATCCAGTACTGTTGTGAATTACCGCGTCTGTATAGCGTCTTATTCCCAGTCGCACTTTGTAGCAGTTGAGTGGTGAAAAGCGACGACCTGTGTTCGTGGCGCTAAGGAGCAGGCAGCCTTTTGCGCGCCAGAGTCATTAACCTGGGGGCAGCCCAGTCCCCCCCAGACTTCTTTCAAACTCTGCGAATTCTCAGCAGGGCCGAGGACTGCCACAGCAGGGCGATCTCATTAAGACGGGCCAGTCGGCCGCTCTTTCCGTTTTAAAGGCGCCGCCGGCTGGGAAGCATCATTACCCCGTTTCAAGCGCAGTTTAAGCCTTTATTCGCGCCAACTGACCTTGATCTTTCCTGTGCTTTATGCACGCCAACCGTGACGAGAGGACTCCTGTCTTATTCGTCAAGCGCCGAACTGGCCTCAGTGACGAGCTGTACTCTTGTACCACGAAGAAAAGTACTAAGGTTTTTTTTTACGTTACTGGCGAAATCTGACAACCAATATGCAATTTTTTAGTTGATAGTTAACATTTAAGTACGTAAATTTTGTCAATCTAGATTGAATCTGCCTTTGTTTCACACTCACTATTTGCTACCTCTGTCGACAACTGCGACAACTTAAAACACGGAGTGTTCCAGAAAACTTCATCCGGTTTCATAACATTATATCTTTCATTCGAATGAAGATACCAACTTGGTTCAAATGGCTCTGAACACTATGGTACTTAACCTCTGAGGTCATCAGTCCCCTAGAACTTAAAACTACTTAAACCTAACTAACCTAAGGACATCACACACATCCACGCCCGAGGCAGGATTCGAACCTGCGACCGTAGCAGTCCCGCGGCTCCAGACTGTAGCCAACTTGGTAAATCTTAACTTACCCACAAAGTTCTGATTTTCAGAATTTTACAAGGATATATCTTTCGCTCTTGTTACACTTCTATATCTACATTTACATACATATTCCGCAAGCCACTGTATGGCGCATGACGGAGGGTACCCTGTACCATTACTAGTCATTTCCTTTTCCGTTCCACTCGCAAATAGAGCGCGGGAAAAACGACTGTCTGTATGCCTCTGTACGAGGCCTAATCTCTCAAATCTTATCTTCGTCGTCCGTACGCGAAAGATGCGTTGGCGGCAGTAGAATCGCTCTGCAGTCATCCTCAAATGCCGGTTCTCTGAATTTTCTCAATAATGCTCCTCGAAAAGAACTTCCCCCTTCCCTCAAGTGATTCCCATTTGAGTTCCCGAAGCATCTTCGTAGTACTTTCGTGTCGTTCGAACCTAGCGGTAACAAATCTAGCAGCCTTCGTTCGACAAATCTAGCAGCCTTCCTCCGAACTGCTTCGATGTCTTCCTTTAATCTGACCTGGTGCGGATCGCAAACACACGAGCAGTACTCAGTAATAGGTCGCACTAGTATCATGTACGCGGTCTCCTTTACAAGTGCGCCACACCTTCCCAAAACTCTCCCAATAAACCGAAGTCGATGTTTCGCCTTCCCTACCACAGTGATCACCTACTCGTTCCATTTCATATCGCCGTGCAAAATTACACCCAGATATTCGGTTCAAATGGCTCTGAGCACTACGGGACTTAACTTCTGAGGTCGTCAGTCCCCTAGAACTTAGAACTACTTAAACCTAACTAACCTAAGGACATCACATACATCCATGCCCGAGGTAGGATTCGAACCTGCGACCGTAGCGGTCGCGCGGTTCCAGACTGTAGTGCCTAGAACCGCTCGGACACTCCGGCCGGCCGGCCGCGGTGGTCTAGCGGTTCTGGCGCTGCAGTCCGGAACCGCGGGACTGCTACGCTCGCAGGTTCGAATCCTGCCTCGGGCATGGGTGTGTGTGATGTCCTTAGGTTAGTTAGGTAGTTCTAAGTTCTAGGGGACTTATGACCTAAGATGTTAAATCCCATAGTGCTCAGAACCATTTGAACCATTTGAACACTCCGGCCGGCCCCAGATATTTTAAACGACGCTACTGTGACAAGCGGGGCACTACTAATGCTGTATTCTAACATTATGGGTTTGTTTTTCCTATTCATCCGCATTAACTTACACTTTACTACATTTACAGCAAGCTACCAATCATCATACCAACTAGAACTTTCGGCCAAGTCATCTTGCATCCTCCTACAGTCACTCAAAGGCATCACATTCCCCGTACACCAGAGCATCATCAGCAAACAACCGCATAGTGTACTTGCCCTGTTCGCCAGACACCAGTTGGTGTTCGTCTTATAACCTTTTTACAAGACACTGCCCATTCCGTTCAACCGCTCCTTTAATCGTTTGCCGTCTGTGGCAGAATTAAAATGTCATCGCCACACGTCCAAATTTTATTCGTTCTCAATGAACTTAAATTCCTTTTCCTAATTTCTCCTTGGTTTCTTTTACTGGTTGCTCGATTTACAGACTGAATAGCATCGTTTGAAAAGTTAAAAGCAATCACAAATATTGTAACATTAAGTTATAAAAACGTGATATTCTAACATTTGTAAGATAAGCAGATAGCAAAAATAAATCGTTATCTGAAAAGAGTTAGAACATTCGTAACGGTGTTTTCATTTTGTCCATCTAACATAAGCCCTCTCCTAAAATGATGTGCACTGCATCCATTCCTCTCATGATCTGCTGTTTTTGTAATAGTCGATGCAGGCAAAACAGGAACATTCTTCATCATCATCTTTGTCGCCCTCAATTCCGTCGTCCTGAAGCTGAAGTCCTTTGAAGGGTTGGTTTGTCCCTGGGATTTTGGAACTTATTTTTCCCAGCACTTACTTTCTTTCTTGTATTTTGTTTCTTGAAGAGCGATTTTGTTGTTGTTGCGATTTCTAGTCAGAACTTCAAGCCCTCTTCAAGCTAGCTTTAGGAGACCGTCGTTGCCACCTTAGATGAAAAAAGATGAAGCCTCAAATCACTTCGGCGACGCTGCGTTGCTAGTCGATGGTCTTTTTAGTCTGTCATTAGGACCACTGGAATTGTTTTTTGGATTTGCTCGCAACTTGACATCGTGCGAAATATGTGCTCATTTAAGGGCCGAAAGCCAGTTGTAGAGAGCCTTGGGGCAAAATTCCTTGGTATTACTTCTTTAGGCAGGGCAACAGCAACAGTTTCTGACATCAGTCAGTCGAGGGCGACGTGAGCAATGAAATGGGAATAGCACAAGAAATATTCCAATCTGTCTAAAAAATTAAATAGCCTGTGGACATATAAGGCTGTTTTTGTTTCCAGAAGAAGCAACATTTTGCCTTCTCTATATGCTTCATTCTATCGCCAAGATCTTCACTGACTTCCTTGAATTAAAACTTCCGTAGCAGCAGCAATTTCCACAATTTACTGTGGCACCAGCGCACTTTCTGTAGTGCGCTTACGATTCCTCGACGCACCATGACAGAGGTTAATATAGATCATTTTAATAAATATATCTTACAAATACTAATCGCACTAGCTAACTTGTGTAGAAAGTGACAGTAAAACGATTCGTTTACATTGGGAGTCAATGCTGTAGTATGTGACCAACGTGTCCAAGGACGTTATTACAAGAAACGTCTTTACGCTACATTGAAATTAAAAGTAACTACATGGCAAAAAGATATAAATTAAACGACGTACGAAATGAAACTACAATAACTAACTTTTATTTTCACCTATTATTGGGAATAAATTCTCTCATCTGGATACCAGAAAAAACCGGGAATTTGTTTTTACTTCGGCACACTAAAAAGAAGTCCCGCTCTCCACACAAATCGCAAGGGGTCGTTTACCTGCTTTGTTCCCTTCGTTACGGAAGACATTTGAAGCGTACTGCCGACTTTGGTAATTTGGAAACGTCGCGGTTGATCCAGTCCTGCCAAGTTAGCTGAGAGTGCTAATGCGCTGCTTCCTGAATCGAATCCACGCGGCGGATTTAACGACGAAGGGCCAGTGTGCTGGCCAGCCTGGTTGTGGTTTTTAGGCGGTTTTCCACATCCCACTAGGTGAATTCTGGGCTGGTCCCCCAGGTCCCACCTCAGTTACAGGACTCGCAGGCATTTGGAAAATGGTCGCACTATTCCATGGTTTACCCTAGACCGAGACAACTGGGGTACAATACTTTCGTCCTTGAGGGTATGGGGAGGCGATAGGAAGGGCATCTGGCCACACTCTGAACCTAACATTGCCAACTTTTCATAGTAATAACCCACACCCAGTAGTAGCTGGGGTGGGATCCAGATACAACAACAGTTGATCCTAGTTACTTTTGTCCCCAGGCTCCTCTACCACACGCGACTTACAGAATGTTTAGATGATTGTTATAGGAAAATTTAAATTTATTACTTGTTGTGAAATAAATAGAGAAAAAAACGTGGTATTTTACGAAGCTTACACTCAGAAAAACTCCATGTGATACGAATCTTTGAAAAGATGCATTGCTGCGAGAGATATTTTAATGGTCAACAAAAAAGCATGTTTCAGTTACTTGAATGCCTGCAGATATAAGATGCGATAAATATGTAACTTTATGAAAGCTTGACATAGTGTCAATTGAAAATAAATATTGGTGACAAATTATAATTATAGTGATATTTTTAATGCAGTCTATTGTCACATTTGTCCTAAAATGATAGCGTTATCATTGTTAAGACTAATTTGATGATAAAAGTCAACAGAAATATTAGAATAAATATGTAACTGTTTCCCAGAGGGGAAAGCCTTATACGTTTTAAAAAAGTAACATAACTTCGATCGTAATTAAAATTTAGAACCGATTTGACATGCTCTGAGACGCCAGATGTATACCTACAACATACGTGAATTTCTGATTTTTTACGTGATTTGCGTAAGAAATACATAACTTAAAGCGATTTTCTATTGCAAAAAGTAAATAACACATGTTGTCCCAACCTAAGGGCAATACGCATCAACAGTGGCGCGTTGTCAGAAGCATGGCACAGGATTTTGGTGACAGTGGAGTTTGGCTGTGGGTGTGCAAGCATGGGCTCTTAACCAAGCACTTTGATTTATTAACATATAACTTACAATGCCGAAACGCATACATAAAAAAACAATGCAAGCACTTGCATTCAATCTTGCAATTTGGTTAACTAGTGAAATAACAGAAATGTTATGAAAATAATTCCTAGCCCCATAGTAATAAAATAATTCATACAGCACCAAAGAACATACATCAGAAAACTTAAACCAAGATACAAAAATTCATCACATACATCTTCTATAGTAATAACAAATCTGTAATACCGTTTGTCTGTTTGAACACAATAATCCCCAAAACTACTAGAGGAATTTTCGGTGCTAACTTGAGCGTAAGTTGCGGTATCACGTAGACTTTATTTCATCAAAATCAAAACTCGAAAAAGAAAGATATCGTAACTTGAAGTTTTAAGAGTCTTTTCAGATTAGCAGTTTGGATGTTTACTTTAGTAACATGATGATCACGCCTTAGTGCACCAAAGAACTAGTAGATAGCGCTGTAGTTTTTAACTGAGTGACAGATGTATTTTAGGAAGTTTACGTCAGTGACAGAATTAAGAGCTCCAATCTCATCTTTGTGAATACAGAGTAACAGATTTACTGATTTCGTTTTGTATATTAATAACTTAAGGACATTTCTTTGCTTTCCCGATGGAAATGGCAAACGATTTAGAAAAGATATATGTATGGTGCGAAAATTGGCAATTGACCCTAAATAACGAAAAGTGTGAGGTCATCTACATGAGTGCTAAAAGGAATCCGTTAAACCTCGGATTCACGATAAATCAGTCAAATCTAAAGACCGTAAATTCAACTAAATACCTAGGAATTACAATTACGAAAAACTTAAATTGGAAGGTAGAAAATGTTGTGGGAAAGGCTAATCAAAGTCTGCGTTTTATTGATAGGACACTTAGGAAATGTAACAGATCTACTAAAGAGACCGCCTACCCTACGCTTGTCCGTCCTTTTTTAGAATACTGCTGCGCGGTGTGGGATCCTTATCAAATAGGACTGACGGAGTACATCGAAAAAGTTCAAAGAAGGGCAGCACGTTTTGTATTATCGCCAAATAGGCGAGAGAGTGTCCCTGAAATGATGCAGGTTTTAGGATGGACATCATTAAAACAAAGGTATTGGAGGAATCTTCTCACGAAATCCCAGTCACCAACTTTCTCCTCCGAACGCAAAAATATTTTGTTGATGCTGACGTACATCGGGAGAAAAGACCACCACGATAAAATAAGGCAAATCAGAGCTCGTACGGAAAGATACAGGTGTTAGTTCTTTCTGCGCGCTATACGAGATCGGAATAATAGAGAATTGTGAAGGTGGTTCGGTGAACCCTCTGCCAGACACTTAAATGTGATTTTACACACTATCCATGTAGATGAAGATTTTATTTAAATTCTTTTCTGGGATAAACTAATTTATTATGTTTGCTTTGTGATCTGGGTAGCTACTCATTACTTTTTGATTTCTTTTTGACTGCGAAGAAACGCCTAAAAGAAGGTCGGACTTTTCTAAATTCACCAGAATGGCTCCGCGGTCTCAAGAAGCCATTGTAGATAGTGAAGTGGCATTTGCCGAAGTCGAGAACGTTAGACTTTATCTGCTCTGTGGAAACTCGTTCCGCAAGAAGGGGACGACAACGACGATGACATAACTGATGGAGAGATCATGCATTATCCCGCTCCTCAGAACCCTTCAATCACAGGATAAACCGCCGAAATTCTCTCCGTCTCCTCATAACTGCTTCAATGTCTTTTCCGTGTTAGTGAAACAAATAAACTCTTCGTTCATATGCCTAATCATGCTACTTCAAACGTTATAAACAAACAAGCGTCATAAGTCAAAATTAAATTCCATACATACAAACTCTAGGGCACAGCTATAAATAAATACCCAAGGTAGTAAGAAACATTACTTTAAAAAGTTTGCGTTAAAGTAATTCTGCACCACCACCATCACAACAGAAGCATGATGACACCCACCTAAAACCAATTACTTGTTCATACACTGCACAGAGAACACTAACGAACAATACAATCTACAGTGACAAGCAAACTAACATACAATCAACTATGAAGGTCATACAACGGTCACAGACCCACTAAATTTGATAACTAGGACACCATTAAGTCACACCACAGCCTCATCGTGCGTCATCAAATCAGGTACAGTTTTAATACAATCAGAGCACACCACGGCCTCGCAGTGCAAGAATGCAATAATGAACGCCATTCAGCGCCACGTTTGCCAATCGTCATCGTATTGGTAACTCTCTCCCACGATTCCTTCCTGGCTTCCAGCTGGTATATCTTCTGCATATACAAACGTAAACGTATCTGCTGCTATAGCCCAACAAACTTTCGTGTTACAACCGACCACACCCTGTGCTGACCATTCGCAATCCAACTGCTCCACGCTCTCACTCCGACTCCACGGCATTGTTCACCTTGTCAAAAATGGCTCTGAGCACTATGGGACTTAACATCTGTGGTCATCAGTCCCCCAGAACTTAGAACTACTTAAACGTAACTAACGTAAGGACATGACACAGATCCATGCCTGAGCCAGGATTCGAACCTGCGACCGTAGCAGTCGCGCGGTTCCAGACTAAAGCGCCTAGAACCGCTCGACCACAACGTTCGTCTTATCCTGTGTTCGTAGGCTTCGCTGGCGTATCCCAAGTGCTGCATCTCCATTGCAGATCCACCGTCGCCCATACTCCTTACACCAAGTCCAGCTACGATGAAAAGTCAAATGAAAACCTGTTTAAACAATATTTTTGTTGAAAAAAAAGTGGAACCAATCGTGTCATTTTTCGACATAGTCTCCCTGCCGTTCAACACGCTTCCCAGCGCCTAGAAACTGCACGGATTCCTTTGGGAAAGGATTTCCTTTCCTCCCATCGCCTCTTTGAATGATCCAGACATGTGGTGATCACTCGGTACAAGGTCTGCCTGGTATGATGGATGTGACAGAGCACCAAAGTGAAGGACATCGATGGTTGCAAGTGTTTCACGGGCAGTACGAAGCCGAGCATTGTCATGTTGCCAAATGACACCTGTGGTCAGGACTCCACGTCGATTTGCTGTTACTGCAGGCCGAAACTGACTTTTTAGCGTATTGGAATGTGACGCGTTAGTGATGACGTTTACCGCTAGTCGTGTAATGTTCCAAGACAAAGTCTCTTTCAATCCAAAAGAGGATCAGTAAAAGCCTCCCTTCAGATTGCTACGCCTGTAACTTCGTGGGTTTTGGTGATGAGCACACCTCCTTGCATACCCTCTTTGTTTCGGGCTGCTGGTAGTGCAGCCAGGTTTCGTCTCCTGTAACGATTCTCGCGAAGGAGACAACTATACGTCCTGCTTCAATGCGGCGCAATAATTCTTTACAGACATCGACGCGTGGTTTTTCATTTACGGAGTGAGCTGCAGTGGCACCCACCTTGCAGACAGCTTGCGAAACTCAAGTACCATGAAAGACCTCATGTGCTGAGCCGTGTTCAGGTCTGCAGTTATTTCATCCACCGTCACACGGCGATTTTGCATGGCAAATGCTTCGACTGCTGCAATAGATTCTGGTGTGACATCGCGGTGTGCCTGACCCGGACGCAAGTCACGCGGTTTCCGAATTTTCTCCTCCACTCGTACACTTACTGCACTGATAGACGGGCATCACCGCACTGGAGCTTCATTCGGCGATGGATTTCAATAAGTTTCGTACCTTCACTGATCATAAAAAAGGAAGGACAGAACACTGTTCTTTCTTGATGAATGTCGCAAGCGAGGAGCCACTCTGAACTTGTATTTTGGCCGCGTTTCGCTTGTCTGTAGTGCATTCCATACATCACTCGTAAGAGTGTTGCTAACTTAAAACAACAATGGTGCGAAATGTCGACTTTTAACTAAACTTTTAATGTTTTGATTTGACTGTCCCTCATAGAGGCGACTGCCTACAGTCAACTGCCAGGCGCCGCTGCATGACGTCAAAGTTCAAAAAATGCTTCAAGCAGCGTGCTGTTATTGAATTCTCGTGTGCAGAAAAAGAAACCGTGGTGAACATCCATAAACGTTTGTGTGCACTGCATGGCGATTCTGCAGTTGATAGGAGTACAGTTGGGCGATGGGTAAAGAAAGTTACAGTCTCAGAAAAGCAGAAACAGCTCCATGATCCGATACGCTCGGGACGTCCTGTCACAGCCACTGCTCCAGATATGCCTCATCCACCCTACAGTTCAGACCTGGCACCCTTGGACTTCCATCTCTTTGGGCCGCTTAAAGATTCTCCACGGAGAACGCACTTTCAAGATGACGAGAGTGTCAGTCATGCAGTGAAAACTTGGCTACGCCCACAGGACAAGAGCTTTTATCAGCAGGGAATACATTCTGTTCCACAACGTTGGCGTACGGCCATAGAACGAAGACTACGTGGAAAAATAGGACATGGACAAGACATGTTGGCGTATATTGTCACCAAATTCTGATTCTTAACAAGCCGGCCGCTGTGGTTGAGCGGTTCTAGGCGCTTCAGTCCTGAACCACGCAGCTGCTACAGTCGCAGGTTCGAATTCTGCCTCGAGCATCGATGTGTGTGATGTCCTTAGGTTGGTTAGGTTTAAGCAGTTGTAAGTCTAGGGGACTGATGACCTCAGATATTAAGTCTCATAGTGCTTAGAGTCAGTTGAACCATTTTGAACTCCTAACAATAAACACGTTCTGAGAGCAAAAAAGTGGGGCATTGTTTATTGAAAGACTTGTAGATTCCTCTAGAAACTGGAAGAGTTCAACCGTCTAGTAACTGAGTGAAGATGTATAAAGAGCTGTGTTAACTTTGGAAAATTTTTGTTCTACATAATTATCCACCAGTCTGTTACTGAAAAGTCGTATGAAGGTGCCATTTTGACGCTGTACTGGGGCTCTGCATCTGCCAGAGCGATTCGAAACTTCACCGACGCACAGAACAAACATAAAATGGAAAGCACCAACAAGGACGTTTGTCTATGTATATTAACGGCTTTTTTTTTTAAAGAAATGTGGGGCATTACTTATTGAACGACCCTCGTAATAAGACGCTGGTGGTACACGCAAACAAAACGATCGTAATGAGGTAACGCTTGATAGTTACGCAATACACCTAACCTACTTGTAACGCGGTAATGATCACAAGTGACTAAAGCTAGTGGGAAAAGTACCGTAGGCTAACAAGCTCTTCTCCGGAGACACTGCCCGACGCTGGCTTCAAGAAGGTTTCTGCTTTCTTGTTTTGCGCCGCACTCTATACCCGCTGCTGCTCCTTCCGTAGACGTCAGCGGCCACCAACTGGGCCAGCCACGCCGGGAAGTTTGCGAGGCCGGCCGGCGTGTCATTGTGGCCCGCTGTAGAACGAACTCTTGCCCGCCGCAGACCGCGGCAGACCGATGCTGGCGCCAAGTCGATGTGGCCGCTTCAGCTGGCTTTTCGGTACTCATTTCTCGCTCTGTCAACCTGCGACTGGACGCCTCACCGAAATGCTGCTCTCGGCAACAAGCAGAAACTCGAGAGCATGCGGAATGCTGGACGGACGGCTGTACAAACGTGCCGTGAAATTGCTATTCTGCTGAGGTACGTGTAATATGTGCATCACAGTGTGCGAGTGAAAATGTAGCGTGAAACGGCGCGCCAACTGGAAATGTCGTCCGACGTTGAAGTATATGGGATAGAGCGATTCTTGTGCGCATAATGTCTCAACTGCACAGGAATTCACCCTGAAATTTTGGCGGTATATAGACCAAATGCTGGGTCGCATACAGCTTTTGTGAAATAGTGGCAATAATTTCACCAACGCCACACAGATGTGGATGCTGCTGATCTGCCATATACACTACTGGTCATTAAAATTGCTACACCAAGAAGAAATGCAGATTATAAACGGGTATTCATTGCACAAATATATTATACTAGAACTGACATGTGATTACATTTGCACGAAATTTGGGTGCATAGATCCTGAGAAATCAGTACCCAGAACAACCACCTCTGGCCGTAATAACGGCCTTGATACGCCTGGGCATTGAGTCAAACAGAGCTTGGATGGCGTGTACAGGTACAGCTGCCCATGCAGCTTCAACACGATACTACAGTTTATCAAGAGTAGTGACTGGCGTATTGAGACGACCCAGTTGCTCGGCCACCATTGACCAGACGTTTGCAATTGGTTAGAGATCTGGAAAATGTGCTGGCCAGGGCAGCAGTCGAACATTTTCTGTATCCAGAAAGGCCCGTACAGGACGTGCAACATGCGGTCGTGCATTATCCTGCTGAAATGTAGGGTTTCGCAGGGATCGATTGAAGGGTAGAGCCACGGGTCGTAACACATCTGAAATGTAACGTCGACTCTTCAAAGTGCCGTCAATGCGAACGAGAGGTGACCGAGGCTTGTAAACAATGGCACCCCATAACATCACGCTGGGTGATACGCCAGTATGGCGATGACGAATACACGCTTCCAATGTACGATCACCGCAATGTCACTAAACACGGATGCGACCATCCTCATGCTGTAAACAGAACCTGGATTCATCCGAAAAAATGACGTTTCGCCATTCGTGCACCCAGGTTCGTCGTTGAGTACACCATCGCAGGCGCTCCTGTCTGTGATGCAGCGTCAAGGGTAACCGCAGCCACGGTCTCCGAGCTGATAGTCCATACTGCTGCAAACGTCGTCGAACTGTTCGTGCAGATGGTTGTGGTCTTGAAAACTTCCCCAACTGTTGACTCAGGGATCGAGACGTGGCTGCAAGATCCGCTACAGTCATGCGGATAAGATGCCTGTCATCTCGACTGCTAGTGATACGAGGCCGTTTGGATGCAGCACGGAGTTCCGTATTACCCTCCTGAACCCACCGATTCCATATTCTGCTAACAGTGATTGGATCTCGATCAACGCGAGCAGCAATGTCGCGATACGATAAACCGCAATCGCGATAGGCTACAATCCGACCTTTATCAAAGTCGAAAACGTGATGGTACGCATTTCTCCTCCTTACAGGAGGCATCACAACAACGTTTCACCAGGCAACGCCGGTCAACTGCTGTTTGTGTATGAGAAATCGGTTGGAAACTTTCCTCATGTCAGCACGTTGTAGGTGTCGCCACCGGCGCTAACCTTGTGTGAATGCTCTAAAAAGCTAATCATTTGCATATCACAGCATCTTCTTCCTGTCGGTTAAATTTCGCGTCTGTAGCACGTCATCTTCGTGATGTAGCAGTTTTAATGGCCAGTAGTGTAGTCCACATCTTGCACCATGCGATTTCCATCTTTTCGGTTCGCTGAAAGTACATCAGGGAGGAAAGAGGTTTTCTAATGATGAGGACGTTTCCACAGCGGATTTCTATCGTCGAGGGACTGAACGGTTGCTGGGACGTTCAGATTGTTGTTTACAGACACTTGGTGACTATGTTCAAAAATGGCCTCATTTATCCGTGTGCGAAGTGTATTGCAGTACTCAGTGAGACTGACTTGGCCTGCCATGAAACACGTAACTTACTTTAAGTCCTCTCGTAGATTCGTTCCCAATAGGACATGAAGTGAGCACAAGTTACGTAGACAGTACTGACAGTACTGTGCTGATGGCTGAACTAGCAAGGACTTTTTTAATTTTTGATATTTATGGTACGTAATTATGAGAACTCCAGTATCAGTCAGCCAAAGAAGTTCAAAGAAACTCTCAATTCTAGAGAAAATCGACTTTGAAGTGTTCTGGGTATGTTTAATACCACAAGGTAGCGACAATTTCTCGACAGACAATGTTTCTGTGGTATAATGGTTATCTTCCACCTGAGGTGGCTGGGTTCGATTCTCGGCCGAGGCAAATTTGTAAACAAAAGTGCATGTTCTCCTAGCATTTCCATGAAGCGTGAAGCACATCAAGAAAGAAAAAAAACCGGTAGCGCAAAAGATTGGTAAACACTGTGCTGAGTTTCAGACATTATTTTTTTCGTTCATTTCGAATACCTACGTCGTTTGTATCATTCAGATGACTTAGGATCGGGCCCGAGCCGGATCATCAGACATCTAGATAACTGAATAAATCACGAAAAAGGTCATTTCCTTAATAATAAAAAAAGCTAAATTTGTGTATCTGTACGAGCGGTATTTGGAAAGTCAGGTTTGATCGGTCGCGAAATGGAAACATCTCTGAAAATCAAAAATGTTTTATTTACAACAGTTAGCTACACCTTTCCCTATTGCCCTACGTAGCCGCCACTCCGACTTAAACATTTGTTGCAGCATTGTCCCAAATTTCCAATACCTTCACCGTAGAAGGCGGCCGCGTGTTTTCCGCCATTTCCCTATTCTGGTCTGCAGATAGTTGTCTCTGACAAAACGTTGTCTTCATGGCCAGCAGTTCATGTGAGCAGAGACGAAACTCTGGGGGAGCCAGTTACGGGCTGTGTTTTGGATAATCAAACAGTTCTCATCGAAAATGCTGCAAGAGTATCTTAGTTAGTCCGATAGTTAAATGTTCTATAGATCAGATGAACGGTTCTTTTATTGAAATGATGTGGAACGAGTCAGTTCACAGTATACGTGTACCATTAGTGCTCACATTGATGAACACATTTTATTCCTACTCGTGCAACTGCACTTAAAAATAAATTTTTACTGGTTACCAGTTTTTAAGCGGAAATTCTTCAATGGAGTTGTCCAGCAGAAATGATTTTACTTACATTAAACCTTGCTCCGCTACCTGCAGGAAATTTTTTGTTATCGGGCAGATGACAAAAAATTTTCATTTCTGGATATTGATCTCCTCTCTGAGCCTCTGACAGCTTTAAAAATGGGTAATAAAGATCATTTTTCACTCTATTGTTGTAGGTATGTACATTACTGTTCTTCTCAAATTGTGATGGTTTATGTATGACAAATTTCACTAGAGACAATATGTATTGCATCGGAGCAGTTAAAATGCCTAGCTCCTTGTAGAGGTACTTACATGATGTCCGTGGATGAACACCACATATTATTCTTACTGGTCACTTTTGTGCAATCAATACGTTTGTTCGACATGATGAAGTACTCCAGAAAATTATTCTTTACGACATTACTGAGTATAAATATGCGAAATACGTCAGGAAGTAAATAAACTTACTTCCAAGATTACCAGTTACACGAAGAGCAAAACTAGCTGCACGTAATTGTTTGAGAAGCTCTGTAATATGCTTTACGCAGTTCAATTTTTCATCAATATATACACCCAAAAATTTGGAGCGTTGTACCCTACTTACTGATTTCTGCTCATTTTGTTGGTATAACTCCATTTGTTGTACAGAACTGAATGTAGTGTCTTTCTTTTGTTTTCGAAATTTAGACACAGTGCACTTTCAGAGAACCACTTCATTCTTTGGGAAATATATTTTACTGACTCTTCCGCTGCTTCCTCTCTGATGGGATTTACTATAATACTAGTACCGTCTGCAAAAAGTACCAGTTTTGCTTGTTGAATGTTAAGTGGTAGCTCATACACATATATAAGGAATAGGAGTGGACAAAGTATTGAACCCTGTAGGACTTCCTTTGTGATTTTTATCCCGTTCATTGAAGTTTTCTACTTCTCCGACATTGAATTATTCAGCACAATATTTTGCATTCTGTTTGTCAAGTATGACTCAAATCACCTGTGTATAAAGTCATCAATTCCAAAGAGCTTGGATGTTTCTTACAGAGTATCATGATCTATAAATCGAAGCATTGGAGATATCACAAAAAATACCAACTGGCAATTTATTATTATTTAAGGCTTGTACTATTTGATGAGTGAGTGTATAAATAGCATTTTTAGTCGAGCAAACTGTCTGGAATTCAAACTGTGATATGCTAAGTAAACTGTTTCCACTTAAGTTCTCGCATACTTTGGAAAAAAAAAGTGTCAGTAGGAAGTAGAGCGACAATTGTTAAAGCCGGCTATGTCACTTTTCTTATGAAGAGGGCTAACAGTTACATATTTTTAACCTGTCCGGAAAGATTCTTTGTGCCAGCGATATATCACTAAGGACATTATATATTAAGTTGGAACAACTTTCAGAATTCTGCTTGAAATTCCATCAATACCATACGAGCTTTGGTTTTTCAGAATTTTTGGTAATTTTGTCAATTTCAGTGAAGAATGTCGGTGTTACTTCTACATGCTTAAAGTGTTGCTGGAGGACATTTTGAATATATCCTCTTGCTTCTTCAAGTGGAACATTTAATCCTATATTTTCTGCTATATTTATAGAGAGATTATTAAAAGTACCTGCATCTTGTGAATTATGAGTTACAACATCCGCATTTAGTTTAATTGTTACGGAATCTTGAACACTGACTGACTGTCCTGACTCCCGCTTTACAATGTCCAATACAGTTTTAATCTTATTGTCTGCTTTATTTATTTCTCTCAGCACAATTTCTGGTAATATGCAAGTAACGTCGGATCTTGACTTACTCCGTCCCTGCAGAATTGTCATGAAGGAGGTAACGCAAGGCAGTTGTGTGGGCTGCATGACATCAGGTGAAATCTTTCACTAGGTCCTCAAACTTGGAGGGAGACACTATTTTCTAGGCATCTTAACGTGTTCACCGTGAGCTCAAAACTCAAATGAGCAACGTGGCGCGATCGACGGGCATACTAGAAACTCTGCCCAGCACATCTGTGCAAAGCTTCATCGGATTTTCACTGTGATTCTCATTTCGCGCAAGATTAGAACTTACGTTTACGAATAGCCCTCGTATTACTTAAATATTAATTAATGACCACAAAACAATGTCATTTAGATTTTGTATATTACTGTATTTACATGCACTGTCATAACAGCTGATGGCACCCCCCCCGCCCCTCGTTCAGTGACAATGTCATCCTCCTGATCGTCAGCAGTCACACTTTGAATGAATGATTTCACCTTCACTGAGAATCTTGAATCTAGGGAAGCCGCTCGCCCACATGTTCTGCTCTGCAATGGGAACGTCCAGAAAGTTTCAAATGGATCTTTGTTATGTATTCACGTGAAGTTCTGTCCTCTGCCGTTTCATTCTTCCTCTTCTTTTTCATGCTCCTTATCCTCATCTTCCTCTTCCTGTACCTCATCTTTAGTTCAAATGGCTTTCAATTCATTCGAATCTCCTATTAATGTGCTTCTCTTCATCAAATATCATGCTTCCGTCATCATGTAAGAGCTGTCTTTTAAATTCAGTTTTAGGTGTTTTTTTTTTTTCATCTTTTATCAAAAGCTTTCTCAGCAGTTTTCTTCTGTAACGCCACTACATAGTTTCGACAACCATTGGCTGCGACAAGTTCGTTACATTTGGCGGCAGGGAGAGCATTTTCAAACAAACATCTTCTCTATCAATAAGACTTTGACATTGTTCAGAGTTAATATCACCTTATTGCCTTCTTTCTCTATGGTCTGTTGGTATTATTTTTACTTCAGATAATAAAACTGGATCAGGCAGTTCGCAAAACAAAGCAGCAGTCATCCAGGATGTTGGCAAATTATTGTAAAATATGGGAAGTTTTTTAACGGTTTTGAAAGTGCGGGGGTTTTCAGTTTTCCTGTCAACAGAAGGGGCAGTTTGTCGTTTCCCGTAGAGTTAGCACGGTGACACAGTTAGTGACCACTATGTTACCGTCTGCTTCACTACCCTTATGGTCAGGAGCATCAGTTTCCATTTTAGAAGCCAAAGTTGTTTCTGACTTATTCCGCACCCTCGTGAATCATCTCATTTTGCTTCTATGGAACGAAGAGTGAATCTAATCTAATCAGGCAAAGCCTTCCAAATATCGCACTTCACATTTGCTTTGTATAAAAATTGGGAGGCATAAGATTCTGCTCCAATTTTGAATTTTCAATAAAATCTTCTGCTGCTTTTGGGTCTGCTGATACCTTTTCACCATTTAAATCCAATAGCTAGCGATTGCTCGCTTTAAATGAAAACAAACTGTCAACTTTCTCGGCAAACAGTTTTGGCTTTTGACAAACAATCGGCCCTGAAAGTGGGTTTCTCAATGCTCGCTGCTGCAAAAATCACTTCAATATCGCGTGTTTAAGCTCTTTGTTGTTTGCTGTTTCCATCGCTTTTCTTGATGAACTTCCATCTTCGTTCTCAAGGAGAGACACACAGTTTAAATTTGACGTTCCCACGCTAAAGCTGGCCGCTGTGGCCGAGCGGCTCTAGGCGCTTCAGTCTGGAACCGCGCTGCTGCCAGGGTCGCAGGTTCGAATCCTGCCTCGGGCATGGATGCGTGTGATGTCCTTAGGTTAGTTAGGTTTAAGTAGTTCCAAGTCTAGGGGACCTCTAGGGGACCTCAGAGGTTAAGTCCCATAATGCTTGGAGCCATCTGAATTTGAACCCACGCTAAACTTCTGAGCTAACTGCTTACCAATCACGCCTTTGTCTAATTGTTCAAGGACTTTTACTTGGTCAGCCAGAGATAAGACAGCGAGTTTCCTTTCAGAAGACAGATACCGCACGATTAATTAAAACACATGCACAAAAATAAAAGCCACGGAAGACGGACGTATACTGACAAATCAGTGCATACGTTAAGGCAGGGTTTCCCAAACTATGTTCCGCAGAACCTGTGTGTTCCGTGAGAAGTGAACAAGTGCTCCGCGAAAAACTAATAACATGCCGGTTTTTTACATTTTTATGATACTAATTATTTTTAATTTTATTGTAATCTGTGTCATTATTTATGATTTGAAACTAAGTAATCACTGAATAAAATTTTATTAACCTTCAGAGTACTCAAGGTGTTCCATCAAAGTACCAAGATTCCCAGAGTGTTCCGTCGGTGGAAAAGGTTGGGAACCCCTGCGTTAAGATCCCAACAAGGACAGATGGAGGCCTCACGGAATGACGGACAACGCAAACACAACTATGCGCGTATTGTATTCATTGTTCACTGAAAGATTTTGTCATGTAATACATTCGCTGCGGTCGATTTTATAACTATAAAGAAACGTACAGTGTACTGTCGAACAAAACCAACCATTTAAGTCAGTAAAAATTTCTTTTCGCTCAAAGCGATCCAAACAGCTGGTGATCCGGGTAGTTGGAGTTCTGATAATTGGAGTTCTACTGTATGTGCTAATTAACATACATCTAAAGCCATTTTTACGAAAAATGACATCATCTTGTTTCTAATTACATATCACATACAAAACGCCCAGTTTTCATTGCACATATAGTTTCTTAATTGGAGATATTTTATTAAAGATAGTTTAAATTTAAATCTTTACAGACGAATGGAAAAACTGGTAGAAGCCGACCTCGGGGAAGATCAGTTTGGATTCCGTAGAAATTTTGGAACCCGTGAGGCAATACTAACCCTACGACTTATCTTAGAAGCTAGATTAAGAAAATGCAAACCTACGTTTGTAGCATTTGTAGACTTAGAGAAAGTTTTTGACAATATTGACTGGAATACCCTCTTTCAAATTCTAAAGGTGGTAGGGGTAAAATACAGGGAGTGAAAGGCTATTTACAATTTGTACAGAAACCAGATGGCAGTTATAAGAGTCGAGGGACATGAAAGGGAAGCAGCGGTTGGGAAGGGAGTGTGACAGGGTTGTAGCCTCTCCCCGATGTTATTCAATCTGTATATTGAGCAAGCAGTAAAGGAAACAAAAGAATAATTCGGAGTAGGTATTAAAGTCCATGGAGAAGAAATAAAAACGTTGAGGTTCACCGATGGCATTTTAATTCTGTCAAAGACAGCAAAGGACTTGGAAGAGCAGTTGAACGGAATGGACAGTGTCTTGAAAGGAGGGTATAAGATGAACATCAACAAAAGCAAAACGAGGATAATGGAATGTAGTCGAATTAAGTCAGGTGATGCTGAGGGAATTAGATTAGGAAATGAGACACTTAAAGTAGTAAAGGAGTTTTGCTATTTGGGGAGCAAATTAACTGATGATGGTCAAAGTAGAGAGGATATAAAATGTAGACTGGCAATGGCAAGGAAAGCGTTTCTGAAGAAGAGAAATTTGTTAACATCGAGTATAGATTTAAGTGTCAGGAAGTCGTTTCTGAGAGTATTTGTATGGAGTGTAGCCATGTATGGAAGTGAAACATGGACGATAACTAGTTCGGACAAGAAGAGAATAGAAGCTTTCGAAATGTGGTGCTACAGAAGAATGTTGGTGATTAGATGGGTAGATCACATAACTACTGAGGAGGTATTGAATAGAATTGGGGAGAAGAGGAGTTTGTGGCTCAACTTTACTAGAAGAAGGGATCGGTTGGTAGGACATGTTCTGAGGCATCAAGGTTCAAAACGTTCAAATGGTTCTCAGCACCATGGGACTTCACATCTAAGGTCATCAGTCCCCCTAGACTTAGAACTACTTATACCTAACTAACCTAAGGACATCACACACATCCATGCCCGAGGCAGGATTCGAATCTGGTTCCGGACTGAAGCGCCTAGAACCGCTCGCCCACAGCGGCCGGCAGGCATCAAGGGATCACCAATTTAGTATTGGAGGGCAGCGTGGAGGGTAAAAATTGTAGAGGGAGACCAAGAGATGAATACATTAAGCAGATTCAGAAGGATGTAGGCTGCAGTACGTATTGGGAGATGAAGCAGCTTGCGCGGTATAGAGGAGCATGGAGAGCTGCATCAAACCATGCAGGCCGGTGTGACCGTGCGGTTTAGGCGCTTTAGTCTGGATCCGCGTGACCGCTACGGTCGCAGGTTCGAATCCTGCCTCGGGCATGGATGTGTGTGATGCCCTTAGGTTAGTTAGGTTTAAGTAGTTCTACGTTCTAGGGGACTGATGACCACAGATGTTAAGTCCCATAGTGCTCAGAGCCATTTGAACCATTTTTGCAGCAAACCAGTCTCAGGACTGAAGACCACAGCAACAACAACAAATTTTAAAAATTACAAATTTAATTTTGTTCCATCTTTATGTATTTTAAAGTCATGGAAGTGCTCATAAGAAGATAATACTTAAAAATTTATGTCAGCTGGGAATCGAACCCAAGCCCTCCACATGGGAGGCAAGCCGTCTACTACAGAACCACACTGCTGTCGAAAAATTTTAAGGTTATTAAAGCCACCTCAAAACTTCGAAGTGATTTTCTCGAGCGTTTTTGAGAGTTACATCTAACTGTTCTGATGGACCGACATTAGAGCTCTGAATTTTACGTACCATAAATATTTTTAAAAAATTGCAAAAATTTGACTGCCGCCTGGTTTCCCTGTCAGAAGCAGCAGAGTGCAGGTACAAAAATTCATTCTCCAATGTGAATGGCACGGTTGAGCGGCAAGACGGAGATAACGGAGCTGAAGCTTAAACACAGTAATAGGAAGCTCACGAAAGCCGCCGCGCTGTACTGAAGACATAGGAATACAAATAAGCCCTCGAGCGAGGCCGCGGTGAATTGATGCTGGCTTGCTGGCCGGCTGCCAAACGCTCAGTCTAGTTTCGCCGCTGCCGTTCCGCCCACTCGCCGAGAGTTGGCGGTAATTGGCAAGCGTTCTCCTCCTCCGATCATCTTCGTCCGTCGAGTCAGACCTGCGAATAGCCGCCCAGTGGCTAATTGAAAAGTAAACACACATCTTGCTGTCTAATATTGCCTTAACGAACGTGTATACCCTGAAACGGTGAAAGGAGGACAGTAAGGCGTAGTGGTAGGGATACGGCAGTAGAATTTCCCTGGTCCAAGAGGAAGACCACGGAGGAAACGCCGAACAGGTGTGAAAGTTTGCACTATTCGCTAACAGCTGACGCGAATTGTGCTGAATATTCCGAATTGTTGTGTAAAGACAGAATTATTGGAATTAACTGAGATCGTGCAAATAATAATAATAAGCTTGAGCAACCTAACTTCGTTAGTACGACTAAATGATCTCAAAGCTTAAACTCTACAGAGAGGTCCAAAAAAAAGTATCCACTGTTTAAAAGTCCATAACTGGCAAACTAACTGATGGAATTGTCTCATCTTTGGTAGTGTAATTGTTTGTAGTTCCGGCAATCGCTACACAAGCGTTGTTTTGTTTTGTCAGATGACAGTCGCCAGATAGTCAGCGTTTTGTTCTTAGTTGCACCTAGTTACTCGAGTAAACATGGCTGGCGCAAGGCTTACATTCGAAGAAAGGAAGTCAGTTTTGAAGTGGTATTTTAAGTACGAAAACATTAATGATGTTCAACGGCATATGAGTATCAAACACAGCCACCGACACGTTTAACGATTCGTCGCATTCGAGAAAAATTTGAAGCCGAATTCTGTGTTAAAGATGTACACAAACAACGATCTGGACGACCTGTAACGGTAAGAAGTCGTGTGTTACAACAATCCACTCGCTCACCACAGAAGTCTGTGAGACAGTGTGCCCGTGAAACTGGAGTGAGTCGCTCAAGTGTTCGGCGAATTTTTAAGTTACCAAATTGGAAGTGCTACAGCCCACGACTGCTACACGCAATGAACGAGGACGACCCAGATCGTAGAATTGAGTACTGCGAGTGGTTTACTAACATGGTGCACAACGATGAAGAGTTTGCAGAGATGATTGTGTGGTCTGATGAGGCACAGTTCAAACTCAGTGGTACAGTAAATCGCCATAATTGCATCTACCGGACCGCCGAAAATCCGAACGTCCATGTAGATAAAGCCGTGAATTTGCCAGGAGTAAATGTGTAACGTGGGTTGTCTTACCGGGGTTTGATTGGGCCATTCTTCTTTGACGGCACAGTTACCGGTGAAGTGTACCTTCAGTAGCTTCAGACATCCATTGTACCTGCCATCCGAGACTTGTATCGAGACGGAAGAGTTTACTTTCAACAAGATGGTTCCCCAGCCCACTACCAAAATCGTGTTAGAGCGTATCTCGACGAAAATCTACCAGGAAGATGGATAGGCCGTAGAGTTGCTGTGGAGTATCCACCACGTTCACCAGACCTAGCTCCTCTGGACTTTTACCTGTGGGGAACACTAAAGGAAGTCGTTTATCGACAAAAGCCACGCACATTGAATGAACTTCGAGAATCCATCGTACATTCATGTGCAAATATCCAACTGAACACGTTGCAGTTCGGCGGCATCGACTGTGTGTGGATGTTAATGGTGACCATTCGAACACCTACAGTAATATCTTTAAGTTGGACTTCAAGCTACACTTTCACCAAAAATGAGACAACTCCGTCAATTAGTTTGCAAGTTATGGTATTTTAAACGGTGGATACATTTTTTTGGATCCCTCTGTATAGATTAATTAACCGAAAAGTCAAAATGACATATCAAGTAACAATCTAATTTATTTGAGAGACTGTAATTCCCAAATCAAATGAGTACGACTGCAACTGGTTACGGGGTACTGGACTGTTGAAAACCTCGTGGCAGCTAAGTTCCAGAACGGAATACGAACCTGGTTTTTTTTTTACCTTCCACAGGCTGAGCTATGAAGCCAGGTCTTAAACGTTCCTAGATAGATCAGCTGGTAGAGTATTTGCGCGCGGAGATGAATGTTCGGGTCCAGGTCTGGCACGCAGTTTTAATCTGACAGAAGGTTTGAAATCGACGGAGACACCGCTGTAGTCTGTTTTTAAGTAAACTCAGACTAGTGAAATTTAACTTGTAAGGTATTCTTCCAAATTTCCCAGTGCATGTTTTCTTTCCAGATTTCAGCCGCAATCGTATTTTAAAGACACAGACGTCAGTATTTCCATTGATTCTTCTACCATCCATTGTCTAGCTACAACATGTCCCAGCCCTCTCTACTTCATTTTCATTACGGTTATAAATTTTTCTTCCACCCCAGTTCGTTCCCTGATGTTGCGTGTTTTCCTTTCTCTCTAAGTACGAGAACATGGCAAGTGCCATCACCCAATTTTCAAGAAACTTGGCTCATTGTAAGAGGGGTCAAAGTATGCCATGCTGTCTCTGGATCACGGTATCCAGATTTCGATTCCCGGCAGGGTTGGGGATTTTCTCTACGCGGGGACTGGATGTTTGTGCTGTCCTCATCATTTGATCATCGTCATTGACAGTGGTTAGACTGGACTGTGGGAAAATTTGACTGTGTAAAAACCGGGACTTTGTATGGGCACTGATGACCACGCCGTTAAGCGCCCCACAAACCGTACATCATCATCATCATCATCATCATCATCATCATCATCATCAACAACAAAACACGTGTTCGACATTTCCGTAGACATTTGACTGTTTTTGAGAAAACGGCGGCTAAGGTTTTCGAGGTAGTTCAAATGGCTGTGAGCACTATGCGACTTAACTTCTGAGGTCATCAGTCGCCTATAACTAATTAAACCTAACTAACCTAAGGACATCACACACATCCATGCCCGAGGCAGGATTCGAACCTGCGACCGTAGGGGTCACGCGGTTCCAAACTGTAGCGCCCAGAACCGCACGGCCACTCCGGCCGGATTTCGAGGTAGTTAATACGCCTTGTAGCGCACAACAAGTTTAACCGAAGCGCTGGGGTAGTGGGTAGCGTCGTGACTGGACACTTTTGTGCACCGAGTTCGAAACCCGATTATTGGTTCATTTTTCCGTCTTTGTTTGTCATTTATCTACCACGTCTGTCGAAGATTACTACACGAGTTTTTGTCAATGTATGTTGAAACAACGTTGTCCTTCAATATCTACTTGTTGCCTGTCAGGTGAATGAATGAATAAATAAGTAAATAAATAAATAAATAAATAAAGTGAGAAAATTATTTGAAACTTTGTTCGGTGAAATTCCTGTAGTGTATCTTGATTCACAATCAATTGTAAGTGCCAGTTTTCGGAAAAATGATTCGTTATGAGTGGTTTGTAGCGAAATTATTGCCAACGCATGAAATCTACAGCTATGTTAGCGAAGTTTCTCTCCCGACTGAAATGTCACTGCGGTAAACCTGCTTTCGCATGATGTCCATAGAGTTCGGAAATTCTGTGTTTCTAATGTTTCTACGATAGGTATCATCCAAGGGAACACACCAGAGCTTCCTAAAGAATAAACATCAGTACAAGTATAAAAATTTCTACAGTCATGAAATACAGAGTCCGCCAGAAAAATGTATACACAATTCAAGGAACGAAAAGTATTACTTATGTGTTTATTTTACATTTAATAATTGATCACACATTTTATACAACCTTCAGTTTAGCACATGGTGACTTTAAATGTTTAAAATGCTCATCGTTGGTGACTATACACACAACAGAACGACGAGCGGTCGCCGCAACTACGTCAGTCAGTGTTACAGTGGAGATCGCTGCACATGTCGCTATAATCTGCAGCGCGCGTGGCTTTCGTCGGTAGACGTTATCTTTCACACAAGTAAAAGTCCATGGGGGTTAGATCTGGCGACCGTGGAGGGAACTCAATGGGCGCTCTTCGTCCAGTCCAATGCCCCGGAAAATTGTCATCCAGGAAAGTTCGTACGGCTAGGTGGTAGTGTGGTGGTGCCCCGTCCTGTTGGTAGAATACCTCTCCATCAACTCCATAAAGCGCACGTATACCTGGCAAAATTGATGTGCGTAACATTTCCAGGTACACTTCTCCAGTGACGGTAGCATCAAAGGAAAAGGGTCCTTCTGATCCCCTAGATGATAGTCCACACCCTAGTAGACTGGCCGCTTTATCCACATAAACATGCGGATGGGCAGATTCACAGATCCATTAAGTTTAAACTGGGCCTCGTCACTCCACACTACCTTCGTCATAAATTGTTCGTCATGAGTTACCATTTGCTGACATCATTCGCAAAATTGCATTCGGCGATTGATGCATCATTCCTTCCAACACGTCGAAATTAAACACATAACCAGTTTGTAGTTGCCAAACACTTCTTTATTACAAATACAGACACAGATCTTTCAAAATCTGCTCTAGCAATTGTCACTAATCAAAACAATGTTCATAAAACCCCATTAATAAAATTTAACTGACATAAATGAATGCTTTATGATTTACATAGGAACTGGCTTCCATATCAAATTATAAAACTGCTTCCATGGACTGATTTAATCAATTCTAAGAAATTAAAGTATTATCAGATTAATGCACTCGACTAAGCTTCTCTTTAGTATTATTCACAGGAACGAGGTTCACATACATAATAATAGCATATTAATATGGAGCCATTACAATTTTGTTACGTTGAAAATTAGTGATGGACACGAGCAGACCGAAAGGTGCTACCAGATAGAGGAGATTCACAGACGAGAAGGTAAAATGGAGCTATTCTCAACTTTGGGCTACAATTATGCTTCCAGAAAATCACAACGCTCCACCGGAAAGATGGAATTGCCGGACACTAAAAACGTAACCACAGACACGATCCGTGTCCTTAAATTTCCCTCTTCCACGGTGATACCCCGATAGGTGTTTGCACGCGTCGACCATTGCCAATGATCTGAAACATAAACACATTAGCGGCAGACAACATTCTGCCGCATCAGATAGACAAACATATCTGCCCAACTGGTTATAAATAAACCTTTAATTATACACGGCGCCAATGAACCCAAGTCTGTCTAACGTAGATGAGCACTTGCCCAGTAACGGCTCTTTAAATTTGATTAGCCAATTCTCTAGAACAAAGAAATAAAATAACATAAAGCACTCCGCCTTCAGGCCACTAGTGGCCTACCAGCACCATGCGACCGCCGTGTCATCCTCAGAGGAGGATGGGGACAGGAGGGGCGTGGGGTCAGCACGCCGCTCTCCCGGTCGTTATGATGGTATTTTTGGCCGAAGCCGCTACTGTTCGGTCAAGTAGCTCCTCAATTGGCATCACAAGGCTGAGTGCACCCTGAAAAATGGCAACAGCACACGGCGGCCTGGATGGTCACCCATCCAAGTGCCGAACACGCCCGACAGCGCTTAACTTCGGTGATCTCACGGGAACCGGTGTATCCACTGCGGCAAGGCCATTGCCCGATACAATAACATAGGAACAGGAAATAAGAAAATTACTTCGGCCCGCTCTCGAATGTCAGGCACAGACCTACGTACTATTTGGCGTGACGTCTAGCTACGCATTAAGCACGGCTTCATGTCTATTGCTTGTGCTCTTAAATACCATCAACATATCAGGCGCCCCGATCAAGTACAGTGGCAAATAACCGAAACAACCAAGATAGTTTTCAGTGCATTGGGGTATTCAATTAACGTGAACAGAAGCCACCAAAAACCAATTCGCCGACTCCAGTTCGTTCACTTTGAGTAACATGTAACAGACGCGAAGGAAATCTGTCCTTCAGATCTCCAGGAAATCCCAGTCACCATCGGCAGCAGATCTGCATTAAAACGGCGAAACACGCCGCAGCAGCTGCCCACGCACCTTCGTCGTACCGACTCGCTCACTCGCCAGCGCCACACATCACTGTCGCTCACAGAGCTGATACACGAACGCACGCCCCCTGCAGAGAGCGCGCGCCGCAGTTAAACAGCTATCCGCCAAAGATGCGAAGAAGACAAGCAGGCATCGAAAATCGACTCACAACGATCGGGATGACAATCGATGGAGACTGGCGCCAGCAGCGCACCAGCTCAGCGATCAGGATCGTCATATTAATCGCGTGCAGTAATCGTGGAATGTAAACTTTCCACTTTGCAGCTTTCAGAATTCTCCGTGCACGTTGCGTAGCAGACTTCTGTCGAGAATTAACAAAAGTTTCCTACACGAGAGCCGACGATGCAGGACTTGTAGCTGTACATTGTCTTCCTGATCTTCCCTTGTGAATATCAAAAATCGTTCCATGCATTTCAAACTTGTCAGTGATGCGTTTAATTGTTAGGCGGGTTGGCTGTTCTGCTTCAAACTCCCGCCTCCACTGGTGTTGGACTTCAACGGCATTATTCAACTTCAAAAACCACTCCACAATACATTTTCGTTGCTCGAATGCCAAGCATGCTCCAGCTATCTTGTTTACTCAGTACCAAGATGAAAGTACTAACATTTGATAGAAGCACTGATAGAAAGCACCGAAGCTGAAATCGTTATAGGTACAGAAAGCTGGCTGAAGCCAGAGATAAATTGTGCCGAAATTTTTACAAAGGCACAGACGGTGTTTAGAAAGGATAGATTGCATGCAACCGGCGGTGGCGTGTTTGTCGCTGTTAGTAGTAGTTTATCCTGTAGTGAAGTAGAAGTGGATAGTTCCTGTGAATTATTATGGGTGGAGGTTACACTCAACAACCGAGCTAGGTTAATAATTGGCTCCTTTTACCGACCTCCAGACTCAGCAGCATTAGTGGCAGAACAACTGAGAGAAAATTTGGAATACATTTCACATAAATTTTCTCAGCATGTTATAGTCTTAGGTGGAGATTTCAATTTACCAGATATAGACTGGGACACTCAGATGTTTAGGATGGGTGGTAGGGACAGAGCATCGAGTGACATTATACTGAGTGCACTATCAGAAAATTACCTCGAGCAACTAAACAGAGAACCGACTCGTGGAGATAACATCTTGGACCTACTGATAACAAGCAGACCAGAAATTTTCGACTCTGTAAGTGCAGAACAGGGAATCAGTGATCATAAGGCCGTTGCAGCATCCCTGAATATGGAAGTTAATAGGAATATAAAAAAGGGAGGAAGGTTTATCTGTTTAGCAAGAGTAATAGAAGGCAGATTTCATACTACCTAACAGATCAAAACGAAAATTTTTGTTCCGACACTGACAATGTTGAGTGTTTATGGAAAAAGTTCAAGGCAATCGTAAAATGCGTTTTAGACAGGTACGTGCCGAGTAAAACTGTGAGGGATGGGAAAAACCCACCGTGGTTCAACAACAAAGTTAGGAAACTACTGCGAATGCAAAGAGAGCTTCACTCCAAGTTTAAACGCAGCTAAAACCTCTCAAACAAACAGAAGCTAAACGATGTCAAAGTTAGCGTAAGGAGGGCCATGCGTGAAGCGTTCAGTGAATTCGAAAGTAAAATTCTATGTACCGACTGTGCAAGTGGCTCGAAACAGCATATCCAGACACTCCGGGATGATGATGGCATTGAAACAGAGGATGATACGCGTAAAGCTGAAATACTAAACACCTTTTTCCAAAGCTGTTTCACAGAGGAAGACCGCACTGCAGTTCCTTCTCTTAAATCCTCGCACAAACGAAAAAATGGCTGACATCGAAATAAGTGTCCAAGGAATAGAAAAGCAACTGGAATCACTCAACAGAGGAAAGTCCACTGGACCTGACGGGATACCAATTCGTTTCTACACAGAGTACGCGAAGGAATTTTCCCCCCTTCTAACAGCCGTGTACCACAAGTCCCTAGAGGAACGGAAGGATCCAAATGATTGGAAAAGAGCACAGATAGTCCCAGTCTTCAAGAAGGGTCGTTGAGCAGACACGCAAAACTATAGACCTGTATCTCTGACGTCGATCTGTTGTAGGATTTTAGAACATGTTTTATGCTCGAGTATCATGTCGTTTTTGGAAACCCAGAATCTACTCTGTAGGAATCAACATGGATTCCGGAAACAGCGATCGTGTGAGACCCAACTCGCTTTATTTGTTCATGAGACCCAGAAAATATTAGATACAGGCTCCCAGGTAGATGCTATTTTCCTTGACTTCCGGAAGGCGTTCGATACAGTTCCGCACTGTCGCCTGATAAAGTAAGAGCCTACGGAATATCAGACCAGCTGTGTGGCTGGATTGAAGAGTTTTTAGCAAACAGAACACAGCATGTTGTTATCAATGGAGAGACGCCTACAGACGTTAAAGTAACCTCTAGCGTGCCACAGGGGAGTGTTATGGGACCATTGCTTTTCACAATATATATAAATGATCTAGTAGATAGTGTCGGAAGTTCCATGCGGCTTTTCGCGGATGATGCTGTAGTATACAGAGAAGTTGCAGCATTAGAAAATTGTAGTGAAATGCAGGATGATCTGCAGCGGGTAGGCACTTGGTGCAGGGAGTGGCAACTGGCCCTTAACATAGACAAATGTAATGTATTGTGAATACATAGAAAGAAGGATCCTTTATTGTATGATTATATGATAGCGGAACAAACACTGGTAGCAGTTACCTCTGTAAAATATCTGGGAGTATGCGTGCGGAACGATTTGAAGTGGAATGATCATATAAAATTAATCGTTGGTAAGGCGGATGCCAGGATGAGGTTCATTCGGAGTCCTTAGAAAATGCAGTCTATCAACAAAGGAGGTGGCTTACAAAACACTCGTTCGACCTGTGCTTGAGTATTGCTCATCAGTGTGGGATCCGTACCAGATCGGGTTGACGGAGGAGATAGAGAAGATCCAAAGAAGAGCGGCGCGTTTCGTCACAGGGTTATTTGGTAGCGTGATAGCGTTACGGAGATGTTTAGCAAACTCAAGTGGCAGATTCTGCAAGAGAGGCGCTCTGCATCGCGGTGTAGCTTGCTCGCCAGGTTTCGAGAGGGTGCGTTTCTGGATGAGGTATCGAATATATTGCTTCCCCCTACTTATACCTCCCGAGGAGATCACGAATGTAAAATTAGAGAGATTAGAGCGCGCACGGAGGCTTTCAGACAGTCGTTCTTCCCGCGAACCATACGCGACTGGAACAGAAAAGGGAGGTAATGACAGTGGCACGTAAAGTTCCCTCCGCCACACACCGTTGAGTAGCTTGCGGAGTATATATGTAGATGTAGATCTGTTGAGCCAAAGACGATACTACAACACACTCGCAACTCTAATCGAACGACAATATCGATATCTCTATGGAGCCTGACAGAGAATGTATACATTTTTCTGGCGGACTCTGTATAACAATATGAGGCTTTAAAAAGATTTTAACCCCTGAAAATACCATACACACACATACAGTATATAATACATGTGCGGCACTTATTGCGAAACCCTGATGTAATGTTACAATTGATATAATGCCCTTGTTTCTCATAATTTGATAAGAAACATCCGTGTTGTAATCTTCTAAGGACTTGGGTAGATAAATGAAATAGATAAGAATACTCATAACCAGACGGGTAGGAACGTGTCAAGTCGCGACGCTATCCCTTGTACCACCACTTCAGTTAATCATATCGAGTGCTAAAAGGCGCATAACTTACGGCGGAAATTCTGACGACCGTTTTCTCAGAATCGATCGGGTATCTACGGGTAAACCGAGACATGTGTTTGCTTATTTTGACCCTCTTCCACTGAGTAAAGTTTCAAGGAAATTGGGTGTTGGTACTTGCCGTGTTTTCCTCGTCAGCGCAGTACTTCCCAACGGGCATCTCTCCATTGCTCACTAAAACAAACTTCAATGTTTGAAAGTTTTAAAGCGTAGAAGTACTTATCTATCTGCTATACCTCAGTAATATACGAGGGTGAGTCAAATGAAAACCTTAGATATTTTTTAAATATTATTTGTTGTATGGAAGTGGTACAAAGCTGTATCACTTTTCAAAATAATCCCCCCACGCTCAAGGCAAGTCCTCCAGCGCTTACAAAGTGCATAAATTCCTTTAGAAAAAAATTCTTTTGGTAGTCTACGCAACCACTCATGCACCGCGTGGCGTACCTCTTCATCAGAATGGAACTTCTTTCCTCCCATTGCATCTTTGAGTGGTCCCAACATATGGAAATCATTTGGGCAAGGTCTGGTGACTATAGTGGATGAGGAAGACACTCAAAATGCAGGTCTGTGATTGTTGCAACTGTTGTACGGGCAGTGTGGGGCCTTGCATTGTCATTTTGCAAAAGGACACCTGCTGACAGCAATCCACGTCGCTTTGATTTGATTGCAGGCCGCAGATGATTTTTTAGGAGATCTGTGCATGATGCGCTGGTGACAGTGGTCCCTCTAGGCATGTAATGCTCCAAAATGACTCCTTTTTGGTCCCAAAAGAGAGTCAGCATAACCTTCCCTGCTGATGGTTCTGCTCGAAACTTCTTTGGTTTTGGTGTTGAGGAATGGCGCCATACCTTGCTCCTTGCTCATTCTCTTTGTTTCTGGTTGGTGGAAGTGAACCCATGTTTCGTCCCCAGTAACAATTCTTGCAAGGAAACCATCACCTTCTCGTTCAAAGTGCCGAAGAAGTTCTTCACAAGCGTCAACACGTCGTTCTCTCATTTCAGGAGTCAGCTGCCGTGGCACCCATCTTGCAGACACTTTGTGAAACTGGAGCACATCATGCACAATGCGGTGTGCTGACCCATGAATAATCTGCAAACATGCTGCAATGTCATTCAGTGTCACTCGGCGATTTTCCTTCACTATGGCTTCAGCTGGTGCAATGTTCTGTGGAATCACGACTCGTTGTGCCCGACCTGGACGAGGAGCATCTTCCACTGAAGTCACACCATTTGCAAACTTCCTACTCCATTCGTAGACTTGCTGCTGTGACAAACATGCATCACCGCACTGAACCTTCATTCGTCGATGAATTTCAATAGGTTTCACACCTTCACTACGCAAAAACCGAATAACAGAATGCTGTTCTTCCCTGGTGCAAGTCGCAAGTGGGGCGGCCATCTTTATACTGATACTGCGACGGTATGTGCGCATCGGCACTATGCTGCCACCTACAGGCCATTCTGAACGCTGTTTGTAGCACACTTACCAATTTACAGGATAACGGCGCGAAATTTCAATTTGTTATTACAAATTTAAGGTTTTCATTTGACTCACCCTCGTATCATCCAGCAGTTGATAAGATCGAGGAAGAAGTTTCCCCACCTGTTCTGTTGCTTTTTGAGGGCTCACATGTCTTTGTACGCCGGTTTCGCCAGAGCGGGCCGTGGTTTCCAGAAGAGGCAGAGGAAATGGCGGATTGATAACGCTGCCCCGCAGGAAGCTGGCTGCCAGGAGTTAACAGCAGTTGCTCCATATACGAGTACAGGCGCTTCAGTAAGGAACGCAGCTGGTCGTCGTCGACTGTGCTAATGGGCGGACGCCGAGAATAATTAGCTCCAACAAAGGCTTTATTTCTTAGCGTTTATTTATTTCCTTCTTTGGCAAGACATGCCAGTCACATACTTCAGATCGCTACAGTCTCGCTGGAATTCCAAGAGAATGCGAACTATTCAGTAATTGGAAATGCACTTCCCATGAGTTGAGAACTGTGACCTCTAGAACCGACACACTGCCAACTGCAGCACCGAAGCGCAGAATTAATTCTTAAACTCAATTGCTGGCATCTCGAAAGTCGCTGAAGTGGCAGTTCAAATGGTAACACTCAGTGCTGACTAATTCCATATGTTTTTCTGAGCAATGGAAACAATGAGATTTATGTTATGGGTAATTTTTGAAAACGTTCGAAGGTTTGACTCAAAAGGAAATTAAAATCACAGCCACCTCAAATCAAAGAAATGAAAAATTTGGGGAAAAAGTGAATATCCAGTCTAGTCTTTGCCAATCATTGCAACAACATGTTATTTAAAAAAGTAAACAAGTGTATTTTTGGTTCCTTTGGTTTTCTTCTCAATTGAACAGCTTCCCATTCTACAGAATGGGAAGCTGTTTTCGTAAGTACTGCTACTGCTCCATCAAGTTTCATGGCATTAGTTTAGACTTGCCCTGAGCAGTATTGAATGTATGAAAAATGACAGTTGATAACTACAATAGTGAGGTAGAACAAACATACAGTAATCGCCTACCGTACAGCTCAGTACATCTATGACAGCCGATACGCATATTCGTGTGACATACACTCCTGGAAATGGAAAAAAGAACACATTGACACCGGTGTGTCAGACCCACCATACTTGCTCCGGACACTGCGAGAGGGCTGTACAAGCAATGATCACACGCACGGCACAGCGGACACACCAGGAATCGCGGTGTTGGCCGTCGAATGGCGCTAGCTGCGCAGCATTTGTGCACCGCCGCCGTCAGTGTCAGCCAGTTTGCCGTGGCATACGGAGCTCCATCGCAGTCTTTAACACTGGTAGCATGCCGCGACAGCGTGGACGTGAACCGTATGTGCAGTTGACGGACTTTGAGCGAGGGCGTATAGTGGGCATGCGGGAGGCCGGGTGGACGTACCGCCGAATTGCTCAACACGTGGGGCGTGAGGTCTCCACAGTACATCGATGTTGTCGCCAGTGGTCGGCGGAAGGTGCACGTGCCCGTCGACCTGGGACCGGACCGCAGCGACGCACGGATGCACGCCAAGACCGTAGGATCCTACGCAGTGCCGTAGGGGACTCCACCGCCACTTCCCAGCAAATTCGGGACACTGTTGCTCCTGGGGTATCCGCGAGGACCATTCGCAACCGTTTCCATGAAGCTGGGCTACGGTCCCGCACACCGTTAGGCCGTCTTCCGCTCACGCCCCAACATCGTGCAGCCCGCCTCCAGTGGCGTCGCGACAGGCGTGAATGGAGGGACGAATGGAGACGTGTCGTCTTCAGCGATGAGAGTCGCTTCTGCCTTGGTGCCAATGATGGTCGTATGCGTGTTTGGCGCCGTGCAGGTGAGCGCCACAATCAGGACTGCATACGACCGAGGCACACAGGGCCAAGACCCGGCATCATGGTGTGGGGAGCGATCTCCTACACTGGCCGTACACCACTGGTGATCGTCGAGGGGACACTGAATAGTGCACGGTACATCCAAACCGTCATCGAACCCATCGTTCTACCATTCCTAGACCGGCAAGGGAACTTGCTGTTCCAACAGGACAATGCACGTCCGCATGTATCCCGTGCTACCCAACGTGCTCTAGAAGGTGTAAGTCAACTACCCTGGCCAGCAAGATCTCCGGATCTGTCCCCCATTGAGCATGTTTGGGACTGGATGAAGCGTCGTCTCACGCGGTCTGCACGTCCAGCACGAACGCTGGTCCAACTGAGGCGCCAGGTGGAAATGGCATGGCAAGCCGTTCCACAGGACTACATCCAGCATCTCTACGATCGTCTCCATGGGAGAATAGCAGCCTGCATTGCTGCGAAAGGTGGATATACACTGTACTAGTGCCGACATTGTGCATGCTCTGTTGCCTGTGTCTGTGCCTATGTGCCTGTGGTTCTGTCAGTGTGATCATGTGATGTATCTGACCCTAGGAATGTGTCAATAGAGTTTCCCCTTCCTGGGACAATGAATTCACGGTGTTCTTATTTCAATTTCCAGGAGTGTAGTTCTGTAAATGAAGTACATAAGTCGATGGCTCATTCTTCACCAATGAACCATTAATAAAGATCTTGGAAGAATTATCGTTGAGCAAAGTATGCCAAATTAAAAAGGAGACCGTCGCTGTGCGGCGTTCTACGTAATTCTGGGCAGTTCTTTCTGCAGTCTCCGTTGATCCTTGGTGAACGTGGGACAGCGGCTGGTCAAATATTGAACAAAGAAATTCGTCAAACAGACGTGCAAATTGAGAAGTTCTTTTATTTTATTTTCGCAATTCATTATGCTATCTACAGGTGCCATATGCTCCTCTCAAAAATTATCTATTCTGGTGTATTCGGGCCATACGCTTATGGATGTCGTGAATTCTCTTCCTTCGAAGACTTTGACTGCAGTCAGGTCTTCGAAGGAAGCGTCTCAGAATTCACGACATCCAGAGACATATGGCTCAATTATGCCAGTGTCGATTATTTTCGAGAGGTGCATATGGTGCCTGAAGACAGCACAACGAATTGCCGAAACTTGTAGCGAAAATAAAACAAAATAACTTCTCAGTTTGCACAGCCGTTTGGTGAATTTCTTGTTAAACAGTTTTCTCCACAGTTCGTTGTATGATGGATTTCTCCCGATCAGCATAAGGAGCAGTTATCCAATTTCTTTGCGCAGGAGGTGACCGTGCTTCACAAATGTATCGCAAGATGAAAGAGGTGTCACGCACGGTACACTACATTCCCGTGGCGTCACCGTTATGAGGTGGTATGTGTTGCCAAGAAGACCCTCGAGCTCCGTCAAAAAGTTGGATGGGAGCCCCGATATCACCCCACGTGTCTCGCATATATTCGGCCCCTTAATACAATATCTGGAAGGTCAGAGGTTCACCTGTGAGAAGGAAGTGCAGGCGCTGTGGAAAACGGAATCCATCAGGAGCACAGGAGTTTCTCCGCTGAAACCAATCACTCCCTTCCTACGCGCTGGGATTTCTGTATCAGCATCAGTGGCAATTATGTTTAATTGTGCTATTCCATATGTACTGTAATTATTACAATATTGCGATTAAAGTTTCTTTACATATAACTGTAGTCTCCTTTGCGTTTGGGGACACCTTATATGTTCAAAACAAGCAATATACTACACGAATTATTAACTTCGGTGATTTAACATGGTTCTCCCTAAGTGAGGGTTTGAGTTTTTTTAGTAAATCACATCTCTAAATTCACTTGCACGAGGCCAGAGAGTGAAGAACTGTTTTATCTATAACGATAAATAAAATATTGTTCTCTGCAAGTTCTGTTCTCTGTAAACAGGCTCTAAGCACTATGGGACTTATCATCTGACGTCATCAGTCCCCTAGACTTACAACTACTTAAACTTAACTAACCTAAGAACATCACACACTTCCATGCCCGAGGCAGGATTCGAACCTGCGATCGTAGCAGCAGCGCGGTTCCGGGCTGAAGCGCCTAGAACCGCTCGGCCACAGCGGCCGGCCTGTAAACAGCAAATACTAAGAACCCAGTGTCTGTGGAACCATCGCACTGAAACGCCGCCGCGACGATTACTTAACTCGCACTGAATAGTCTTTATATTCGAATTATAAGCGATGCAATCTGCAAAACGTTTTTCATAGAATTATTTTTCTAAGGAATAGCTTACCCTCACCACTTTTCCTATTTTACATGCAATTTCAAGTATCTACGCTCATAAAATAAACTCATTTTCCGAATTCTCAATGTACGAAATCGAGACCCAAAAAGAAAACGATCTGTGGTACTCGTAACAATGATCTTCCGATCATATGCTGCTCCCACCATAAATGCATTTATAACAGATTAGAAACTCTGAAGTTCATAATGCGTGTCTACTCCGTTTTCATGATCAATAGTACTGACAAAAGGAGCAACACGATTTTTCGTTTTGCACTGCACAACTTCACTTTCAGTCAGATTTGGCCAAGGCCTAAACATTTCATTTAAAACTGAAACGGCTGCTCTCAAGGGCTATTGGCTGTTCCTGTGATGGATGAGGAATGGATTCGTGGCTCATTTTCACACATAATACTCGAAACTCGGCACATAAACAAAACTTACTGTTCACTGTCGCTGCACCTTAACTTGGTTTTTCCCTGGAAGTGGCGAACACACTGCATATCTCTGCCAGTTGAAAGATTTACAAGCGAGAGAAAAAGGTGAAGGGTCCGGATGATACTGTGGTGTACGGAAAGGTGTCGAAGTTAAGTGACTGTAAGAGAATACAAGATGACTTAGACAAAATTCCTAGTTGTTGTGATGAATGGCAACTAGCTCTAAATAGAGAAACGTAAGTTAATATGGATGAGTTGAAAAACCACATCTGTAATGTTCGAATACAGCATGAGTAGTGTCCCGCTTGTCACAGTAACTTTGTTTAAATATCTGAGTGTAGTGTTGCACGGCGATATCGAATGGAAGTAGCACGTGACGATTGCGGTAGGGAAGGCGAAACGTAGACTTCGGTTTATTGGGAGAATTTTGGGAAAGTATGGTTCAACTGTAAAGGACACCGCGTACACGACATTAGTGCGATCTATTACTGAGTACTGCTCGTATGTTTGGGATCCGCACCAGGTCGGATTAAAGGAAGATATCGAGGCAGTTCGGAGGAGGGGTGATAGATTTAATGCCGCTAGGTTCGAACAACACACAAGTATTACGGAGATGCTTCGGGAACTCAAGTGAGAATATCTGGAGGGAAAGCAACGTGCTTTTCGAGGAACACAACTGAGAAAATTTAGAGAACCGTCGTTTGAAGCTGGCTGCAGGACGATTCTCATGCCGCCAACATACATTTCGCGTAAAGACCACGAAGATAAGACACGAGAAATTACGATTCATACGGAGGCAAATAGACAGTTTTTCCTCGCTCTATTTGCGATTGGAATGGGAAAGGATTAATACGAGTACAGGATACCCTCCTCTATGCACCGTACGGAGATTTGCGGAATAGGGATGTAGATGTAAACAGAGTTGCATAATCACTGATATTGCATCCTAATGGTCAACAAATTTTAAAAAAATGTTTTACGCTTTTCTTTTCAATCAGAATCTGCAGATGAACAACTCACCAGTTCATTCACGTATCTCGATACCTCTGATGGCACCCATGTATCGACTATGACGAGGACCAACTGGTAAGTTTTTCACGTCAAGAATAAGAAAGGCAAATTACAGACAATAATTAGAAAAAAAAGTTACTCGTCTAGAACGTTACACAAGGTTCTATATTGCGGATCATTTCTACAATGTTCACCGTCGTTCAATTCTATGTGCGACAGCAACATTTCAGAATCAGGTTGCTTGCCGAAGTTCACACGCTATTGGCAATGGGGTGCAGTCAGCCCTTATGAGGCAAACTGAGGAGGTACTTGACTGAGAAGTATCGGCTCTGGTCTCGTAAACTGACATACGGCCGGAGAGCGGTGTGCTGACCACATACCCCTTCCATATCCGCATCCAGTGGCGCCTGTAGGCTAAGGACGACACGGCGGCCGGTCGGTAACGTTGCGCCTTCATGGCCTGTTCGGGCGGAGTTTAGTTTGGTTTTTTGAGTTCAGAAAGGCGGTCGTAGCTGGCATGTATTAGACGTCATCTCAGGAGAGCACTCACATCTTCCCTTGTAGCCAACGTAGGGTGTGACGTCGTGGAGCATCCGGTGGTTACCGTTGCGCTCTTGCAGTAGCCTTACCGACTAACGAGTTCCAGAAACAACTCAGTGTCTAAGTCTTACATGTGGATGAAAACTGTATCACAGTGTAAAAAATCTCGAGCAAGGATCAGTTGATGAGATCGTTAACTTGATATGAACCTATGTCTTCCATATGACGGCTGAGCGCAAAATTTTAAAAATTTCGGTCACCATGTAGAAGCAAAGATGAGAAAACTGACAAAGCAATTAATGCAAGAAATTGTAGTCCTTGCTGCTAATTATCAAATGTTGCGATTATGTTTATGTGTAATCTGTTTATGTGTATGCAGTAGCAACAATTACAGCGTATGTGAGAAATGTACTGAAGTGGTCACTCGTATATTGGGAAATATTTACACTGGAATTTTATCTACCCTCAACCGCATACCCACACTGTTACATCACAGTAAGCCATTACCTGTTGTAACATATGATAAACATGAGAATAATGAGCACTCGATTTGATATTGCATTCCTAATGTTATGAATAAAGACTCTGTGTTAGTAATATATTTAATTATTCTGTCTCTTGTACACTAGTGTCTCTTGTGGCTGCTAGACGGTTGTAACCTAATAAGCCGGAAAGCGTTTCGTAAAAAATAGCTGCAGCTAAAAATTTTATTCTTAGTCTAAACTGCAAATATTTCTATTGCTTGCACGTGGAGTATCATTATTAATGGCGTAAAAACATACAGTTGAAAGTACACAATACTAAAAGCTAAAAGTCTCAGAAAACATGGATTCTAAAATGCATACCTCAAGAGCTATGAGCACAAGTTCAGTAGAAGGGCTGTGCTTCACTCTAACAGCGAAGATGAAGAAGTGTTCATAGCTCCTGAGGAATGCGTTTTAGAGCCAACGTTTGCAGAGACTTTTTTGCTTCTAGCGTCGTGTAGTTTCCACTATATGCATTTACGCCTTAATTACGATACGCTCTGTACAAATAGATGATCGCGAGCTCAGGTTTTTTTACGTTGGTCGACGTCTTCCGCTTTTCAACTTCCATAGTTTCGTATCTGTCCGTTCTTCCTGAAGGCCACTGAATTCATGGCTTCGTTTTTGTTGTGGCTTTCAGTCCAAACACTAGTTTGATGCAGCTCTCTATGTTACTCTATCTTGTGCAAGCCTCTTCATCTCCGAGTAACTGCTGCAACCTACATCCCTCTGAATGTGCTTATTTTATTCATATCTTGGCCTCCTTCAAAGATTTTTACCCCCCCCCCCCCCACTTCCCTCCAGTACTAAATTGATAATCCTGGATACCTCAGAATATGTCCTACCAACCCATCCCTTCTTTTAGTCAGGTTGCACGACAAATTCTCTGCTCCACACTTCTATCCAGTACCTCCTCATTAGTTATGTGATCTACCCATCTAATTTTCAGCATTCTTTTGCAGCAACAAATTTCAAATGCTTCTGTTCTCTTTTTTCTAAACTTTTTATTATCCATGTTTCACTTCCATACGTGGCAACAATCCAGAAAAATACTTTCAGACAAGCCTTCCTAACATTGAAAACTATATTTCATGTCAACAAAATTCTCTTCCTCAGGAACGCTTTCCTTGCCATTGCCAGTCTACATTTTATATTCTTCCTAGTTCGACCATCATCCGCTATTTTGCTTCCCAAATTGCAAAACTCATTTACTATTCTAAGTGTCTCATTTCCTAATCTAATCCCCTCAACATCACCTGATTTAATTGGACTCCATGCCATGACCTCGTTTTGCTTTTGCTGACGTTCATCTCACATCCTCCTTTCAAGATGGTTCAAATGGCTCTGAGCACTATGGGACTTAACAGCTGTGGTCATCAGTCCCCTAGAACTTAGAACTACTTAAACCGAACTAACCTAAGGACATCACACACATCCATGCCCGAGGCAGGATTCGAACCTGCGACCGTAGCAGTCGCACGGTTCCGGACTGCGCGCCTAGAACCGCGAGACCACCGCGGCCGGCTCCTTTCAAGACACTGTCCATTCCGTTCAACTGCTCTTCCAGGTCCTTTGCTGTCACTGACAGAATTACAGTGTCAATGGCAAACCCCGAGGTTTTTATTTCTTCTCCACGGATTTTAACTCCTACTCGAAATTTTTCTTTTGTTTCCTTTACTGCTTGCTCAATATACAGATTGAATAACATAGGGGATAGGCTACAAGTCTGTCACACTGCCTTCCCAGCCACTGCTTCCCTCTCATGCCCTTCAACTCTTATAACTGCCATCTGGCTTCTGTGCAATTTGTAAATAGCCTTTCGCTCCCTGTATTTGACATCTGCCACCTTCAGAATTTGAGAGTATTGCAGTCAACATTGTCAAAAGCTTTCTCTAAGTCTACAAAGGCTACAAACATAAGTTTGCCTTTCCTTAACCAGTCTTCTACGAGAATTCGTACGGTTAGTATTTCCTAGTGTGTTCCTACATTTCTCCGGAATCCAAACTGATCTCCCCAAGTTTCTACATTGTTCTGTAATGGATTCGTGTTAGTATTTTGCAGCCGTAACTTGTTAAATTGATAGTTCGGTAGTTTTTACACCTGTCAGCACCTACTTTCTTTGGAATTGGACTTATTATATTCTCCTTGAACTATGAGGGCATTTTGCCCGTCTCATACATCTTGCTCACGAGATGGAACAGTTTTGTCATGGCTGACTCTCCCAAGCCTACCAATTAAGTGGTCCTAACGAAATGTTGTCTACTCCCGGGGCCTTGTTTCGGCTTAAGTCTTTCAGTGCTTTATCAAATTCTTCGCGCAGCATCACGTCTCCCTTCTCATCTTCCTCTAGTCCTGTTCCATTTCCGCAAGTACATCTCCCTTGTATAGCCCCTCGATATACTCCTACCTCTCTGCTTTCCCTTCTTTGGTTAGGAATGGTTTCCCATCTGAGCTCTTGATATTCATGCAGGTGGTTGTTTTTCTCCAAAGCGCTCTTTAATTTTCCTGCAGGCAGTATCTATCTTACCCCTACTGATATATGCTTCTGCATCCTTACATTTGTCCTCTAGCCATTCCTGCTTAGCCATTTTGCACTTTCTGTCGATCTCCTTTTCTAGACGTTTGTATTCCCTTTCGCCTCCTTTATTTATTGCATTTTTATATTTTCTTCTTTCCTCGATTAAATTCAGTATCTCTTGTGCTATCCAAGCATTTCTACTAGTCATCGTCTTCTTACCTACTTGATTCTCTGCTGCATTCACCATTTCATCTCTCAAAGCTACCTATCCTATTGTATTCATTTCCCCTGTTCTCGTCAACCATTCGCTAAAGCTCCCTCTGAAACCTTCTACAACCTCTTGCTCTTTCAGTTTGCCCAACTCTCATCTCCTTTAATCCCTGCCTTTTTGCAGTTTCTTCTGTTTTAATCTGCAGTTCATAACCAATGAATTGTGTTCAGAGCTCACACCTGCCTCTGGAAATGTCTTAACATTTAAAATCTTGTTCCTAAACCTCTGTCTAACCATTACAGGCCTACAATCGATCTGAAACCTTCTGGTGTCTCCAGGTCTCTTCCACGTATACAACCTTCCCACGTGATTCTTAAACCAAGTGTTAGCTATGATTAAATTATGTTCTGTGCAAAATTCTACCAGGCGGCTTCCTTTTCCATTCTTTTCCCCCAGTCTATATTCCCCTATTACTTTTCCTTCTCTTCCTTTTCCTACTGTCGAATTCCAGTCCCCCATGACTATCAAATTTTCGGCTCCGTTAAACATATGAATAATTTCTTTTGCACCATCGTACATTTACTTAATCTCCTCCTTATCTGCGTAGCTAGTTGGCATGTAAACTTGTACTACTGTGGTGGATGTGGCTTCGAGTCTACCTTGGCTACAATAATGCGTTCACTTGCTGTTCACAGTAGCTTATCCGCGTTCCTATTTTTTACTCATTATTATTCCTACTTCTGCATTACCCCTATTTGATTTTGTATTTATAATCCTATATTCACCTGACCAGAAGTCCTGTTCCTCCTGCCACCGAATTTCCTGAATTCCCACCGTATCCAAATTTAACTTATCCATTTATCTTTTTGAATTTTCTAATCTACCTGCAAGATTAAGGGATCCGGCATTCCACTCGCCGATCCGTAGAACGCTAGTTTTGTTTCTCCTGATAACGACATGCTCTGAGTAGTCCCCGCCCGGAGATTCGAATGGGGAACTATTTTACCTCCGGAATATTTCACCCAAGAGAATGCCATCATCATTTAACCATACAGTAGAGCTGCATTCCCTCGGGAAGAATTACGACTGTAGTTTCCCCTTGCTTTCAGCCGTTCGCAGTACCAGCACAGCAAGGCCTTTTTGGTTAGTGTTACAAGGCCAGATCAGTCAGTCATCCAAACTGTTGCCCCCCTGCAACTGCTGAAAAGGCTGCTGCCCCCTCTTCAGAAACCACACTTTGGTCTGGCCTCTCAACAGACAGCCCTCTGTTGTGGTTGCACCTACGGCACGGCTATCTGTATCGCTGAGGCACGCAAGCCTCCCCATCAAAGGCAAGGTCCATGGTTCATGGTGTTGATGGCATTATTGACATCTTGCATCCATCTTGCATGTATTCTTCACTCAGCTGGTGTCGATTCATTGATTCTTTTTGGCCATCTGTTATCATTCATTCGTTGGAAGTGGCCATATTAAGTTGATATTTTGCTATCCATGACATCCAGAATAGTGTCTTTTGTCTTGTAATATTCCACATTCTTTCATTTATGACTTGTTCCAAACTGGAGAAGTGACAATTTCTTCGGCGAAATCCGTTTCATGGGACAAATATTTATTTTTCTCCCTTTGGTTTCAGCACCATATGACTACGACTGACTAGTACAGCAAGACCTTCGTTTCATATGTACTTCTATCAGTCCATAGCAAGTAGTTAAGTAGGCCAGTTACACGTGTCCTTTCCCAGTGTTATCTGTGATGTCTTTTGTACCTCTTCGACTTATTGTAAAAGTGATGCGCAAGTAATTAAATTTGCAGAATCCTACATCAATGTCTTCTTGTTCACCTTCACCCACTATTCCGTCATTATTGTGTTGTCAGGCACGAAACTGGTCATGACATTAGAACTACAGATGAACGACAAAATTGGTTGTACAATCATTATTTGCGTATTTTCGTCAAAGAATTCGTCAGTTTTTGCAAATACGATTAGTTTGCTTTTCAACGGGAAATATTTAACTGATGCACGAAGCAGTGACGGACTGCTCCTTAGTAACGCGATCAGTCTCGTTTCTTTTGTTCTGAGGAAGTATAGATGCAGGTTATCGAACTAATTCTTCGATCTGTCGAAAACAAGTAGTAGACGTGTATTTTCAATGTTTTATTTCTTTTTTTATTTATTCCATGGTTACTGCGCTATAACCTTTGACCCCTGTCGTTCTCATAATGGAAGTATTGTGACCTAAATCTTTTTATGTGGGTTACCGGTGAGAATTGGATTAGGATGTTAGATACTAAAAGTAGTCGACGAATTTTTCTGTTTCGGTGCTAAGACAGTAGGACATAAAATGCAGTTATATTTAATAGGAAATACATTCCTGATGTTCTGCAAAATTATATTTATTTGATCACGAAAAGGCCTAGGGCTTCTTAGTGATCGTCATTTTGTCAATTTTGTTAATGTTAGTGTCCTATTCTACCTAAGACTACCGAAAAATTCAGACTGGCAATAGTATAACAGTGCGTATCTGAAAGAAATATAAATATAAAAAATAAGGATGTCTGTTTCCTATAGGACAGCAGTAAATTTAAATCAGGAAGTCATTTGGGAGAGTATTTTTTCCGGAAAGCAGCCTTGGACGATAAATACTCTCTGGCAGATGACAACTATCTGCTGCATTTGGATTCGATCCCGGAACCTTCGCGTTTCACTAGCAAATCTTGTATCAGTAGATCTACTGGGGTACCATCCGTTTCAGATCATCGCACATTCCGCTGCAGAGTGGAAATTTATTCTGGGAAGAAAAGACTAACTCGAAATGTAGCGCCAGAGAATAATGCTATAGATTAAGTGGGTAGATCGAATCAATAATTAAGACGTTCTAAACGGAATGGGAGAAAAGGACGTTATGGTATAATATGGCTAAAAGTAGATATCAGTTGATAGGGCTAGAGGCGTCACGGAGTTTTATGTTTTGTTGTGAACGAAAATATTTGTGCGTGTGTGTGTGTGTGTGTGTGTGTGTGTGTGTGTGTGTGTGTGTGTCTGTGTCTGGGGGGTGAACTAGGAGGGTGGGAGAGGTAGAAATTGTTGAGAGAATTCACTGTTTGACTACAAAACTCAGGGTCAAGTTTATGTATCTTACGAAGATGTGAAGATGCTTGTGTACGATAGACTAGCGCGGCGAGCTACATCATACCAGTCTCCGAAGACTGGTTGTCGTAGCTGTTGTAGTCTGTGAAGACTACAACAATCAACCTCGACCAGTAGGTTGAAGTTGATCGGAACAGGCTCTGGGCGCTGCATGTCAACTTTTAGGTATGGGACGCTGTGCCCCGCGTGATGGGAGAGTCTGCTGGTAGCGAACGCCCGAATTCCACCGCTGGTGTCGGAGGCGAAGGCGGTCCGTGGCGGCGGCATCTGGGTCGCGCTGTCGCAACGCTACGCCTTGCCGTGCAGCCGGGCACTGTGCTCGGTCGGGGGGGGGGGGGGGGGGGGCGCTGCAGTCGGCCGCTTCCACGCCTCCCGCTTGCCTAACCGCCCAGTCTAGCGCTGAGCTATTGGTGCACCGCCGCCCCCGGCTCCCTGCAAGATGCAACACCGGTCGTGCCTAGTCAGCCCTCTCCTCTCGCTGCCCCCCCCCCCTCCTTCACCACATCTCTCTCTCTCTCTCTGTGCCTGTGTGTGTGTGTGTGTGTGTGTGTGTGTGTGTGTGTGTGTGTACTCTGCCCGTTCGCAGCCACCGAGCAAACATGCACGTGATAGGTTGTCGTTGCACAACTACTTAAGGATTAAGCTGACCCAAATGTTCGTGTGTGACCTGACCTGTTGGCATCCATAAACTCAAAAGTGGCATCAAGGCTAATGTAGCTGCTGTCGTCTTGCATATATTTGCAAAATAATGACACCAATTATTTACAGGACAGTGGAAAGAGTAGTGGAAGCTTAACTGTGAGTTCACATCGGGTTCTGTGCCCAAATGAGTAGGTGACTACAGCTATATGTAAAGAAATAATACACTCCTGGAAATTGAAATAAGAACACCGTGAATTCATTGTCCCAGGAAGGGGAAACTTTATTGACACATTCCTGGGGTCAGATACATCACATGATCACACTGACAGAACCACAGGCACATAGACACAGGCAACAGAGCATGCACAATGTCGGCACTAGTACAGTGTGTATCCACCTTTCGCAGCAATGCAGGCTGCTATTCTCCCATGGAGACGATCGTAGAGATGCTGGATGTAGTCCTGTGGAACGGCTTGCCATGCCATTTCCACCTGGCGCCTCAGTTGGACCAGCGTTCATGCTGGACGTGCAGACCGCGTGAGACGACGCTTCATCCAGTCCCAAACATGCTCAATGGGGGACAGATCCGGAGATCTTGCTGGCCAGGGTAGTTGACTTACACCTTCTAGAGCACGTTGGGTGGCACGGGATACATGCGGTCGTGCATTGTCCTGTTGGAACAGCAAGTTCCCTTGCCGGTCTAGGAATGGTAGAACGATGGGTTCGATGACGGTTTGGATGTACCGTGCACTATTCAGTGTCCCCTCGACGATCACCAGTGGTGTACGGCCAGTGTAGGAGATCGCTCCCCACACCATGATGCCGGGTGTTGGCCCTTTGTGCCTCGGTCGTATGCAGTCCTGATTGTGGCGCTCACCTGCACGGCGCCAAACACGCATACGACCATCATTGGCACCAAGGCAGAAGCGACTCTCATCGCTGAAGACGACACGTCTCCATTCGTCCCTCCATTCACGCCTGTCGCGACACCACTGGAGGCGGGCTGCACGATGTTGGGGCGTGAGCGGAAGACGGCCTAACGGTGTGCGGGACCGTAGCCCAGCTTCATGGAGACGGTTGCGAATGGTCCTCGCCGATACCCCAGGAGCAACAGTGTCCCTAATTTGCTGGGAAGTGGCGGTGCGGTCCCCTACGGCACTGCGTAGGATCCTACGGTCTTGGCGTGCATCCGTGCGTCGCTGCGGTCCGGTCCCAGGTCGACGGGCACGTGCACCTTCCGCCGACCCCTGGCGACAACATCGATGTACTGTGGAGACCTCACGCCCCACGTGTTGAGCAATTCAGCGGTACGTCCACCCGGCCTCCCGCATGCCCACTATACGCCCTCGCTCAAAGTCCGTCAACTGCACATACGGTTCACGTCCACGCTGTCGCGGCATGCTACCAGTGTTAAAGACTGCGATGGAGCTCCGTATACCACGGCAAACTGGCTGACAGTGACGGCGGCGGTGCACAAATGCTGCGCAGCTAGCGCCATTCGACGGCCAACACCGCGGTTCCTGGTGTGTCCGCTGTGCCGTGCGTGTGATCATTGCTTGTACAGCCCTCTCGCAGTGTCCGGTGCAAGTATGGTGGGTCTGACACACCGGTGTCAATGTGTTCTTTTTTCCATTTCCAGGAGTGTATTTACAGTTCGTGTACAACTACACATAGTTGCCACTGAGTTTGACACACTGTAGAAATTCCTGGGTTGCTGACGAGTCCAGTTTTCCATTGTGGCCTGCATTTATTAGTCACAGGTGAACCTCTGATCTTTCAGTGGTTGTTTTAGAGACCGAAGATATGCGTGTCACAGAGTACGTATTGGGGGTGCAAGGAGGATGTTCCAGGACTTCCGTTTGTGGAAGCTCGAGGGTCATTTTAGGTTCAAGTGGCCCACTGTGTCCTACAGAAGTATATGCCAGTTGAGAGCTTACCCCAGCGCTTGTTCTTTTACACATACATCTACACGATTACTCTACAGTTCAGAATTATGTGCCTGTCAGAGAGTTCATCGAAACACCTCCAAGCTATGCCCCACTTTTCAGCTCTCGACCGGAGCACACGAAAAACGAGCACTTAAAATCTTTCTGTGCAAACTGTAATTTCTCTTGTTTTTTATGATCATATCCCCTTATGCAGGTGGGCACCAACCGAATACTTTCGTAATTGGATGAGAAATTTGGTGAGTGAAATTTCACGAAAAGATCTTGCCCCGTAGAAAAACGCCTTTGTTTTAATGGCTTCCAACCCAATTCGCGTATCATATCCGGGGCACACTCTCCCCTAAATCGCGATAGCACAAAACGAGCTGTCCTTCTTTCAGCTCTCTCGATGTCTTCCGTCAGTCCTATCTGCGGCTGCCAAACTGCACAATAGTACTCTAGACAAGTACGGACAAGCGTGGGGCAATCATCTCTTTAATAGACCTGTTGCACTTTCTGAGTGTTCTGCCAATAAATCGCAGTCTTTGGTTTGCTTTCTCAGCAACCTTGTCTAGGTGATCGTTCCAGACTAAGTTATATGTACTTGTACTCCCTAAGTGTTGACTTTACAGCCTTTAGCACCGGCCGCTGTGGTCGAGCGGTTCTTGGCGCTTCAGTCCGGAACCACACAGCTGCTACTTTCGCAGGTTCGAATCCTGCCTCGGGCATGGATGTGTGTGATGTCCTTAGGTTAGTTACGTGTAAGTAGTTCTAAGTCTAGGAGACTGATGATCTTACACTGGAACCTCCCCATAGCACCCCCTTCAGATTTAGTTATAAGTTGGCACAGTGGATAGGTCTTGAAAAACTGAACACAGATCAATCGGGAAAACAGGAAGAAGTTGTGTGGAACTATGAAAAAATAAGCAAAATATACAAACTGAGTAGTCCATGCGCAAGATAGGCAACATCAAGGATAATGTGGGCTCAGTAACGCCCTGGTCCCGTGGTTAGCGTGAGCAGCTGCGGAACGAAAGGTCCTTGGTTCAACTCTTCCCACGCGCGAAAAGTTTAATTTTTTATTTGCAGACAATTATCAAAGTTCAGGTACTCACACATAATCAACTTCGCTCTCCAAAATTCCAGGACATGTTCAGATTTGCTTGGACATATGCAGAATTTGACAGTCTACATACGGAAAAATTTGAAAACGTTAAAAACATATGTTTTGACAGAGCACAGGGAAACCTGTGCTACTGTGAAACTGTTGCATTCATTTGTTGCAGTTTATGTGACAAACTCTTATGTTTTCATCACTTTTTGGGAGTGATTATCACATCCACAAGAAAACCTAAATGGGGCAAGGTAGAAGAATCTTTCCACCCATTCGCCAAGTGTAGGTGGGTCGACAACATATTCCTGTCATGTGACGCACATACCGTCACCAGTGTCGTATAGAATATACCAGACGTGTTTTCCTGTGGAGGAATCGGTTGACCTATAACCTTACGATCAAATGTTTTCGGTTCCCATTGGAGAGGCACTTCCTTTCGTCTACTAATCGCACGGTTTTGCGGCGCGGTCGCAAAACGCGGACACTAAACTCATTACAGTGAACAGAGACGTGAATGAACGAACGGACAGATCATGACTTTGCGAAAATAAAGAAAGTAAAAATTTTCGCTCGAGGGAGGACTTGAACCAAGGACCTTTCGTTCTGCAGTTGCTCACGCTAACCACGGGACCATGGCGCTACTGTGCCCACCTTATCAATGATGTTGCTTATCTTGCGCATAGACTACTCAGTTTGTATATTTTGCTTATTTTTTTCATAGTTCCACAGAACTTCCTCCTGTTTTCTCGATTGATCTGTGTTCAGTTTCTCAAGGCCTATCCACTGTGCCAACTTATAATTCAATCTGAGGGGGGTGCGATGGAGAGGTTCCCTTGTTAGATGTTAACTCCCACAGTGCTTAGAGCCATTTGAACCATTTTGAGCCTTTAGATTTTCGTAACTTATCGGGTAACCGAAATTTAGCGGATTTGTTTCAATATTCGGATGGATGACTTAACACTTTCGATCATCTGATGACTTTAAAACCGGTAAATAACTCCATCATCTGCAAACAATCTAAGAGGGTTCAAATGGCTCTGAGCACTACGCGCCTTAACTTCTGAGGTCATCAGTCGGCTAGAACTTAGAAGTAATTAAACCTAACTAACCCAAGGACAACACACACACACCCATGCCCGAGGGAGGACTCGAACCTCCGACGAGGGGAGCCGCGCGAACTGTGGCAAGGCGCCTCGGACCGCGCGGCCACCGAGCACAGCATATTCCATAGGCGCTTGTACTGCATTGTATTTGTAAGTTTTGAGAAAGCTTTTGACAATGTTGACTGAAATCCAGTCTTTGAAATACTGAAGGTAGCGGAGTTAAAATATAGCAAGCAACACGTTCAGCAAGTTGTGTGCAGGTTGTATATAAGCCAGACTGTAATTATAATAAGAGTCGAAGGACATGAAAGCGTTCGGGTCTCGGTCCGGCACACAGTTTTAACCTGTCAGGAAATTACAATTCTTCGCTGACTTCGCTGCAGACTAAAAATCCACTCTGGTAACAACAACCTTTTTACAAATCGGCGCCTGTACCGCCTTGGAATGGTAGCCACCCCCTCGTCGCTCTCTCGTTCCCATCCCTTCACTCTTTGCCATGACACCTCACGTCTTCTTCGCTAAGTTTACTTCGTACACAAAACATGTTACATTTAAGAATTGTCATGGTCAGAGCTGGAAAAATTGAATGTTTAAACTTAATACGTAGATTAATTAAATGTATGTATATCCAGGAAACCGGTTTGAAATAAAATATGCTTTTAAAGTTTTCAAACTGAATCAGAGATATTGATTTTCAAGCTCAGAGAAATGAAACTGGCTTACTAATTTGGCAGAACGCATCTCTCTGGACATCCATTAATTAAGTGGTGTTTTCTTTCTACATCTGCATCACTCTCCCCCATTGGTGATATTTGGTGCACCCCTCCTCCCCGTCATGTGAGGTTTACCTTGTAATTTTTAAAGATTTAAATTTATTGATATGTACATTTTTTGTACTTCGTATCACGAAAAATATCTAAAGCATATCTTTATCTACCCCCCCCCCCCCATGAACCATAGACCTTGCTGTTGGTGGGGAGGCTTGCGTGCCTCAGCGATACAGGTAGCCGTACCCGTAGGTGCAACCACAACGGAGGGGTATCTGTTGAGAGGCCAGACCAAAGTGTGGTTCCTGAAGAGGGGGCAACAGCCTTTTCAGTAGCTGCAGGGGCAACAGTCTGCATGATTGACTGATCTGGCCTTGTAACACTAACCAAAACGGCCGTGCTGTGCTGGTACTGCGAACGGCTGAAAGCAAGGGGAATCTACAGCCTTAATTTTTCCCGAGGGCATGCAGCTTTACTGTATGGTTAAATGATGATGGCGTCCTCTTGGGTAAAATATTCCGGAGGTAAAATAGTTCCCCATTCGGATCTCCGGGCGGGGACTACTCAAGAGGACGCCGTTATCAGGAGAAAGAAAACTAGCGTTCTACGGATAGGAGCGTGGAATGTCAGATCCCTTAATCGGGCAGGTAGGTTAGAAAATTTAAAAAGGGAAATGGATAGGTTAAAGTTAGATATAGTGGGAATTAGAGAAGTTCGGTGGTAGGAAGAACAAGACTTTTGGTAAGGTGAATACAGGTTTGTAAATACAAAATCAAATAGGGGTAATGCAGGAGTAGGTTTAATAATGGATAAAAAAATAGGAGTGCCGGTAAGCTACAACAAACAGCATAGTGAACGCATTATTGTGGCCAAGATAGACACAAAGCCCACGCCTACTACAATAGTACAAGTTTATATGCCAACTAGCTCTGCAGATGACGAAGAAATTAAAGAAATGTATGATGAGATAAAAGAAATTATTCAGATAGTGAAGGGAGACGAAAATTTAATAGTCATGCGTGACTGGAATTCAATAGTAGAAAAGGAAGAGAAGGAAACGTAGTAGGTGAATGTGGATTGGTGGGAAGAAATGAAAGAGGAAGCCGCCTGGTAGAATTTTGCACAGATCATAACTTAATCATAACTAACACTTAGTTCAAGAATCATGAAAGAAGGTTGTATACATGGAAGAAGCCTGGAGATACAGACTGGTTTCAGATAGATTATATAATGGTAAGACAGAGATTTGGGAACCAGGTTATAAATTTTAAGACGTTTCCAGGGGCAGATGTGGACTCTGACCACAATCTGTTGGTTATGAACTGTAGATTAAAATTGAAGAAACTGCAAAAAGGTGGGACTTTAAGGAGATGGGACCTGGATAAACTGACTAAACCAGAGATTGTACAGAGTTTCAGGGAGAGCATAAGGGAACAATTGACAAGAATGGGGGAAAGAAATACAGGAGAAGAAGAATGGGTAGCCTTGAGAGATGAAGTCGTGAAGGCAGCAGAGGATCAAGCAGGTAAAAAGACGAGGGCTAGTAGAAATCCTTGGGTGACAGAAGAAATATTGAATTTAATTGATGAAAGACGAAAATATAAAAATGCAGTAAATGAAACAGGCAAAAAGGAATACAAACGTCTCAAAAATGAGATCGACAGGAAGCGATAAATGGCTAAGCAGGCATGGCCAGAGGAAAAATGTAAGGATGCAGAAGCATATATCAGTAGGGGTAAGATAGATACTGCCTACAGGAAAATTAAAGAGACCTTTGGAAAAAAGAGAACCACTTGTATGAATATCAAGAGCTCAGATGGAAACCCAGTTCTAAGCAAAGAAGGGAAAGCAGAAGGGTGGAGGGACTATGTAGAGGGCCTACAAGGGCAATGTACTTGAGGACAATATTATGGAAATGGAAGAGAATGTAGATGAAGATGAAGATGAAATGGGAGATACGATACTGCGTGAAGAGTTTGACAGAGCACTGAAAGACCTGAGTCGAAACAAGGCCCTGGGAGTAGACAACATTCCATTAGAACTACTGACGGCCTTGGGAGAGCCAGTCCTGACAAAACTCTACCACCTGGTGAGCAAGATGTATGAGACAGGCGAAATACCCTCAGACATCAAGAAGAATATAATAATTCCGATCCCAAAGAAAGCAGGTGCTGACAGATGTGAAAATTACCGAACAATCAGTTTAATAAGTCACGGATGCAAAATACTAACACGTATTCTCAACAGATGAATGGAAAAACTGGTAGAAGCCGACCTCGGGTTTCCGTAGAAATATTGAAACACGTGAGGCAATACTGACCCTACGACTTATCTTAGAAGCTAGATTAAGGAAAGGCAAACCTACGTTTCTAGCATTTGTAGACTTAGAGAAAGCTTTTGACAATGTTGACTGGAATACTCTCTTTCAAATTCTGAAGGTGTCAGGGGTAAAATACAGGGAGCGAAAGGCTATTTACAATTTGTACAGACACCAGATGGCAGTTATAAGAGTCGAGGGGCACGAAAGGGAAGCAGTGGTAGGGAAGGGAGTGAGACAGGGTTGTAGCCTATCCCTGATGTTATTCAATCTGTATATTGTGCAAGCACTGAAGGAAACAAAAGAAAAATTTGTAGTAGGTATTAAAATCCATGGATAAGAAATAAAAACTTTGAGGTTCAGCAGTGACATTGTAATTCTGTTGGCGACACCAAAGGACTTGAAAGACCAGTTGAACGGAATGAACAGTGTCATTAAAAGGAGGGTATAAGATGAACATCAACAAAATTAAAACGAGGGTAATGGAATGTAGTCGAATTAAGTAGGGTGGTGCTGAAGGATTTACATTGGTTGAGATCCAATGACTGTTAGCAGAATATGGAATCGGTGCGTTCAGGAGGCTCACAACGGCCTCGTATCACTAGCAGTCGAGATGACAGGCATCTTATCCGCATGGCTGTAACGGATCGTGCAGCCACGTCTCGATCCCTGAGTCAACAGATGTGGACGTTTGTAAGACAAAAACCATCTGCACGAACAGTTCGATGTCGTTTGCAGCAGCATGGACTATCAGCTCTGAGACTATGGCTGCGGTCACCCTTGCCGCTGCATCACAGACAGGAGCGCCTGCGATGGTATACTCAACGACGAACCTGGGTGTACGAATGGCAAAATTTAATTTTTTTCGGATGAATCCAGGTTCTGTTTACAGCATCAGGATGGTCGCATCCGTGTTTGGCGACATCGCGGTGAACGAACAATGGAAGCGTGTATTCGTCATCGCCATACTGGCGTATCACCCGGCATGATGGTATGGGGTGCCACTGGTTACTCGTCTCGGTCAACTCTTGTTCGCATTGACGGCACTTTGAACAGTGGACGTTACATTTCAGATGTGTTACGACCCGTGGCTGTACCTTTCATTCGATCCCTGCGAAACCCTACATTTCAGCAGGTCCTGTGCGGGCCTTTCTGGATACAGAAAATGTTCGACTACTGCCCTGGCCAGCACATTCTCCAGATCTCTCACCAATTGAAAACGTCTGGTCAATGGTGGCCGAGGAACGGGCTCGTCACAATACGCCAGTCATTACTCTTGATAAACTGTGGTATCGTGTTGAAGCTGCATGGGCAGCTGTACCTGTACACGCCATCCAAGCTCTGTTTGACTCAATGCCCAGGCGTATCAAGGCCGTTATTACGGCCAGAGGTGGTTTTTCTGGGTACTGATTTCTCAGGATCTATGCACCCAAATTGCGTGAAAATGTAATCACATGTCAGTACTATTATAATATGTTTGTCCAATGAATACCCGTTTATCATCTACATTTCTTCTTGGTGTAGCAATTTTAATGGCCAGTAGTGTAGCTTTAACCCCTCTGAATTTAGTTGTATTGCTGACTTTATAATGTCTTCAGTGACTTTTGAAGCTAATAAGAAATGCTTACGCAGCAGCACAAGTTAGTCGCATGGGTAGCTGCAATACAGTTCAAAGTTAAATTCCTCTGCTATGTTCGAAAAACATTCTGGTGATCTTGGCTCGCTGCGATACGAGAAGTCGTCTAGCCTCTTCTAACGCCGAATACAGTCCTGGAGCACTCAGTTCATTGTACCTCCATTGTCCCTTTGACTCAAAAGCCGTAGATTTGCTCTGCGCCTGTCAAACGTGGGCGGCCTGTGCGGTGTAAGTCCTCAACACTAACTGTCGAGCGGCACCGATTACATGTCCGCCTCACATGTCAGACACCAGTGCACACGTCGCGCAAATTCGCTGATTGACAAGCCTCCTGCGCGTAAATTGATGGTGCGGACCAGATCATTGGTCGTGATTGTCCTTCGTTGGATGAAGGGTGTTCACTCTACTGTTCCACAGGCGTCTCTGACGCGTTTACACTGGTGTACTACTTTCAACCGAAATGCTGCGATCCTTTCGATTGCAGTGCTCTACCCGTAGGTAGCGCCTATGGTAACTTTGTGTGTGTTTACAAAAGACGCCATGAGTCGCCTTAACTATCGGTACAGGAAGTTATAATAGCAGCACATCTGCACAACGTATCGAGGTGACGTAAAAGTTTTGTTGATGTGTGTATGACATCGAAAGCCGGGGTAATGTCAGCAGGAGTTTTGTTTTACCACTGACATTCCAAGCGGACAAACCCAGACTAGGCCAAAGCCCCAACAAAGGAATACCCCGAACCTACTAGGCACGGACAACCCATTTAGGTAGCAGCGGTGCGTTAGTGTTGAGGCTGTTGAGGCTGTTGAAGCTGCGTGTACGTTGTGGTACGTTGTGCCTGCATTCGGTGGTGCACGATCTACATCTGTGGCGTCTCGGCAGTGACGTAACCAGTGCATTATGGAAGAACTTTTTTTTCAGAATGACTGAGGAAAAATGAAGTGCCGGCAATATTTGATTCTGTACTTCAAAAAATTATTCACTACCTCCCCTACTAATGAACTGGTACCATTTTGCTCCATTTGTGAAACGACGTTTTCAGATTTGGGCGGAGGAGGGGTGCTACATTGTGAGGGGAGAGGAGGAAATAACATTTGTCGCATGTGTAGTATTCACTACCGAAAAAATTTCAAGCAGACTGATTGTGAAAATAGGTGAAGTGGGTCACATGTGTCCTACGAACTTAACTAGATCCATGTTGTCATGTGAACCTAAAATTTTCACCGCTAAATTTTTAATTTAAGAGTGGTTATCACGATGGCACTTATGAAAAAAGTATAATAAATCAATACCAAAACACATTTTTTCTACTGACAATGAAAAACATGAAATATTGCACACAAGTTTTGAACGTACCATTTATGAAGTTCTCTGCCGCATATCCGTCCCACTACGTACAATTTTATAGAAACCAGAAGAATAACTGAGGTGTGTAGTAATGTTTCAAAACAATGCCTGTGATGTATAAGAAAACGCACTTAGATACTTCAGACATTCTTGGAATGGAGAAGATAGTTATCTGATCTGATTTCCGTGAAGCAGACGCACTGTGCTACATATAAACACACACCGCCCCATTTTATCGCTCACAGCCTTCTGTCAAGATGTTCAGAAATTCCCGTTACGAACTTCTAGGACTTGTACAGAGAGGAGTGGGTACATAACATTTTGAGCAGGAATCCATGTCCGGAAACGTAATCCAACGATGCTACTGTGTGTCGAAGCTATAGGCACCGACGTCTGTAATGATTCCATGATGATGTTACACACTTTCTAGGATGACGGAGAAGGATAAATACATCAGTTTGTGGTAAGGGTCTTTGGTTCGGAAATGAACGAACCGAAAGTTACAAGCTAAGATCGCTCTGATGCCTCTGACGGTTGAACACCTGTACCGCTAGTATTGTTACTAAGAAAGTAAGCTATGCAACTCTCAGAGATGGCACTATGCTCCAGATCAAGGAAAAAATGTCTAGTAAACGTGGACTCTGAAATCTCATACCTGAGGACCTACAATCACCAGTTAATTTTCGCTACTGTGAAGCACTGAGCAAGTGCTCATAGCTCTTAATATGTACATTTCAGAACCCATGTTTACTAGACATACTGCCACCTCTGAAAGTTGCCTACCCTACAATCTTAGCAACAACATTACCGAAACATGTATTCCGCTGTCAGTGGCATCAGAACGGTTTTCGCTCGTAACTTTCGACTCGTTCGTTTCATAACCTGGGAACCTTACCTCAAATTGAGATGTTTATCCGTCTCCATAATCCCAGAAAGTTTGTAGCATCGTCACAGAATCACACTGTGTACACATACATTTGTAGGCGCCGGCGCCTACAACTTCCACTCTCTGTAGCATCGTTGGATGATGTTCCTGGACATGAGTTCCTGTTCAAAATATTGTGTACTCGTTCTCCTGTGTACAAGTCCAGCCGGCCGATGTGGCCGAGCGGTTCTAGGCGCTTCAGTCTAGAACCGCGCGACCGCTACGGTCGCAGGTTCGAATCCTGCCTCGGGCATGGATGTGTGTGATGTCCTTAGGTTAGTTAGGTTTAAGTAGTTCTAAGTTCTATGGGAGTGATGACCTCAGATGTTAAGTCCCATAGTGCTCAGAGCCAGTTCTACATCTACATCCATACTGCGCCAGCTACCTGACGGTGTGTGGCGGAGTGTACTTTGAGTATCTCCATCGGCTCTCCCTTCTATTCCAGTCTCGTATTATTCGTGGAAAGAAAGATTGTCGGTATGCCTCTGTGTGGGCTCTAATCTCTCTGAGCCGCGCGAGATTAGCCAAGCGGTCTAAGGCACTGCAGTCATGGACTGTGCGGCTGGTTCCGGCGGAGGTTCGAGTCCTACCTCGGGCATGGGTGTGTGTGTTTGTCCTTAGGATAATTTAGGTTAAGTAGTGTGTAAGCTTAGGGACTGATGACGTTAGCTGTTAAGTCCCATAAGATTTCACACACATTTGAACAATTTTTAATATCTCTGATTTTATCCTCATGGTCTCTTCGCGAGATATACGTAGGAGGGAGCAATATACTGCTTGACTCCTTGATGAAGGTATGTTCTCGAAACTTCAACAAAAGCCCGTACCGAGCTACTGAGCGTCTCTCCTAAAGAGTCTTCCACTGGAGTTTATCTATCACCTTCCTAACGCTTTCGCGATTACTAAATGATCCTGTAACGAAGCGCGCTGCTCTCCGTTGGATCTTCTCTATCTCTTCTATCAACCCTATCTGGTACGGATCCCACACCGGTGAGCAATATTCAAGCAGTGGGCGAACAAGTGTACTGTAACCTACTTCGTTTTCGGATTGCATTTCCTTAGGATTCTTCCAATGAATCTCTGTCTGGCATCTGCTTTACCGGCGATCAACTTTAGATGATCATTCCATTTTAAATCACTCCTAATGCCTACTCCCGTATAATTTATGGAATTAACTGCCTCCAGTTGCTGACCTGCTATATTGTAGCTAAATGATAAAGGATCTTTCTTTCTATGTATTCGCAGCGCATTACACTTGTCTACATTGGGATTCAATTGCCATTCCCTGCACCTGCGTCAATTCGTTACAGATCCTCCTGAATTTCAGTACAATTTTCCATTGTTAGAACCTTTCAATATACTACAGCATCATTCGCAAAAGGCCTCAGTGAACTTCCGATGTTATCCACAAGGTCATTTACGTATATTGTGAATAGCAACGGTCCTACGACACTCCTCAGCGGCACACCTGAAATCACTCTTACTTCGGAATACTTGTCTCCATTGAGAATTTTTTGTACAAGTCCTAGAAGTATGTAGTTGAAATTTCCGAAGGACTATGTCCATCCCATGGTCCGCAGTATTTTTCTCAAAGTTCCGAAAGCATCTCACTACATGCTAGCACTAGACAGTTATGAGATATGGAGGTGCCGACTCTAAAACTCTGATTACTTCAGTGGGAGGTATGTATCCCATCCACAACAAAAGGGCTGACATCCCAGGCATCCCTCAAGAAATCTTTTTTATTGGCCTTCTGGGATGTTAAACAATCCCAAACTATAAATAACGACGCCGTTTTCGCCTGCTCTCTGATGCGTTTCTCCAGAGAAAGCACGGTTGGCGCCGGACGCTGGAGAGGCTGCTGGAGTCGTGTTGTCCTGAGCTATTACCTGCCCGGGCAGACGTGCGCTTTATTTATCCGGGCGTACGAGCCGCCTCCGCCTTCTCCACTGTCTGCGCTATTCTGGTCGCGCTGTCTGGAGACACGCCGCCGCCTGATGCACACGCTCCCACGTGAAGCCGTGCCTGTTGTGCCTTAAACTGGCAACCCTCCTGTCTGCCTCCCCTCCCACTGCCTTACGCCCCCTTTACAGTCAGAACAATTCCCATTCTTCATTGACCCCACAATATGTACGGGAACCAAGAGGGAACAATAAGAAAAAGGAGACAAAGGGAGGGGAGCTACAATATTAAAGGAAGAGCTTTACGGTGACTCAGTCTCTCCTGTGCTATTCAACCTGTTTATCGAAGGATAACCTTTTCGTTGGTGACGAGGAAAACACGGCTTGTGCCATAATCCGAATACCCGTAAGGTTTCCTTAGTGGAAGAGGGATGAAAATAAGCGAACACGAGTCTCAGCTTATCCGTATATTCTCGATCGTTTCTGAAAAAAAATCCTCAAAATTTGTAGAGGTACTTTATGTGCCTTTTACCGCACGACGTCCTCAGACGAAACTGTGGTTCGGTGGTTAGCCTCACAGCTTCTTAATTTGGCGCTTCGTGTTCGAAACCCGATTATTCTTTATTTGTCTTGTTTTATTTTATTTCCAGTCTTTTCTGTAGCAGGTTCTCTCTCTCTCTCTCTCTCTCTCTCTCTCTATTCGTTTATTCGGTTCCGACTCTTCGTGACCCCATGAACCAAATCACGCCACTTTTTCCTGTCTTGCACTTTCTCCCGTAGACCTTCCAGGTTGGAACACATTGCTTCTGCGATGCCATCGACCCATCTCATCCTCTGACGTCCTCTTCTGCTAGTTCCTTCAATCTTCCCCAGCATTAATGTTTTTTCCAGCGAGGCATGCCTTCGCATTGTGTGTCCAAAGTAGGTTAGCTTTTGTTTTTAACATTAGATCTTCCAGAGAGCAATCTGGTTTTATTTGCTCCAATATTGATCTGTCGTTTATCGACTAATAAAGTCATCAGAAGATCAAAACAAACTGGAAAACGATTTAGAAAAGATATCTGAATGGTGCGAAAAATGGCAGTTGACCCTGAATAACGAAAAGTGTGAGGTCATCCACATGAGTGCTAAATGGAACTCAAACTTCGGTTATACGATAAATCAGTCTAATCTAAAAGCCGTAAAAACAACTAAATACCTAGGGATTACGATTACGAACAACTTAAATTGGAAGGACCACTTAGAAAATGTTGTGGGGAAGGCTAAGCAAAGACTGTGTTTTATTGGCAGGACACTTAGAAAATGTAACAGACCTACTACGCAGAGTGCCTACACTACGCTTGTCCGTCCTCTTTTAGAATACTGGTGCGCGGTGTGGGAACCTTACCAGATAGGACTGACGGAGTACATCGAAAAAGTTCAAAGAAAGGCAGCACGTTTTGTATTATCGCTAAATATGGGAGAGAGCGTCACAGAAATAATACAGGATTTGGGCTGGAAATCATTAAAAGAAAGGCGTTTTTCTTTGCGACGGTATCTTCTCTCGAAATTCCAATCAACAACTTTCTCCTCCGAATTCGAAAATATTTTGTTGGCACGGACCTACGTAGGGAGGAACGATCACAACGATAAAATAAGGGAAATCAGAACTCCTACGGAAAGATATAGGTGTTCATTATTTCCGCGCGCTATACGAGATTGGAATAATAGAGAAATGTGAAGATGGTTCGATGAACCCTCTGCCAGGCACTTGAAATTTGATTTGCAGAGTATCTATGTAGATGTAGATGAATTTTACAGAAAACAAATAATTTTCTCATTTTTTTAAATTCAATTATCTGACGTACAATTAGTGGACGAATAAGGACAATGTTACATCAGTGTACACTAGAAGACATACGTATAGTAATCTTCAGCAGACGTGGGTATATAAATAAAACAAACACCGTCCGAACAGGCCTTGAAGGCCCAACGGCACCGACCGGCCGCCTTGTCACCCTCAGCCCACAGGCGTCACCGGATGCGGATACGTAGGGGCATATCGCCAGCGCACCGCTCTCCCGGCCGTTGTCAGTGTTAGTTACCGGTACCTCTACTTCTCAGTCCATTAGTCCTCAATTGGCCTCACAAGATTTGAGTGCAGCCCGTTTGCTAACAGCATTCTACAGACCCGGCTGGTGACCCATCCAAGTTCTAGCCAAGCCCGACAGCGCTTAACTTCGGTGACCTGAGGGAAACTGGCGTTACCACTGCGGAAAGGCCGTAGGCATGGGTATATAAATGAGAAACAAAAATAAAAGTGATAATTAGGTTTAGAACACGGGGCGCAGAATTAAGAACCAGCAACGCTAATCAGTGTTCCACCATTTCGTCTGAAAATATTGCACGATAAAAGGCACATAAAGAACCAGGAAAATACCTCGAAAATTTTGACCGTTGTTTTTTCAGAAACGGCCGAGTGTCTGTGGATACGTCGAGACATATGTTCGCTTATTTTAACCCTAAGTTTCTGGGAAATCGTGTTATGGTACTTGTAGTATTTTTGTCGTGAGTCGTTATCACCACACGCCCTTCTGTATTCTCAAAATAAATTGTACTTCGAATATTTTAAGGAAGCATATTTCAGAAAGTCCTCTTGTATGATGTATTTCGAAACAAAGCACAACACAAATTGATCACACTAGTACAGCGAGTCCTTTCGTTTTTTATTGTTGGCGCGTAAGATGTTTCTCCTTACAACTCCGTATCGTTTTACTGGCGATTCAATGGTGCTTGGAAAGAGCCCACCTCGAAGCCGCAATAGATTTTCCTTGTCTGATGGGTGACCACCTGGTGCTTTCCTTTCTAGGCGGTATGTCTCTAAAATCTCACGAATGAGGCTGAGATGAAGTGCGGTGACTGAAGTATTCTTTCTGGTATAAACATAAGGAGTGAAAAAAGGTGTTTTTTGTACCACTTCAGTGTTTTGCGAATGCATTCCAGTGTGCTAAGCAGAATGTCGTATTTGCCCACTGCAGCCAAATACACGTAGTCCAACTGACATTTTGGTTTAAATTTTTCGGTATTAGTTTGGCGGTCCATTTTCCCAGCTGATCTCATTTCAGTTCTATGGCATGTCGTCGAAATACACTCGTCTCTTTTTTAATGACACTTCAAGGACATCATAGCATCCCTTAGCATAATTTCCATCTCACTTCTTTGCAGTTTGGCTACAAGTTCTGGTGTACCTCTCCTGTTCATGTGACATTTGTTCTCCTTTCATGCAAGTAGTGGAAGAAAGATAGACTTGTATACCAGTTTCCTATATATTGCGTATTTTTATAGCGTATTTTTACTAAGAAAAACTCGAAACGTATACTGGGTGTCCCAGAAACCTTGCAATAGACTTCTAGAGGAGGTGGGGCACATCATAAAGACTGGGATTAGCGTTGTACCTCAGAGCCGCATATGTCGTCGAACGCCAATAGGTGGCGCTGTACACAAGTGCTCTCACTTTCATGCTCAGCGGTTTTCCCGAGCCCTGATGTATCGCGATCCTGTAGAGCCCGAAACGCACCTCGTCGCAACAATCGTCTGCGGAGCTGCTAATATCAAAGAAGCTCCTGGCAGTTCGAGCGTGTCCGGCAGTCAATGTTCCGTCGGTGTCAAAAAAAATGGCTCTGAGCACTATGGGACTTAACTGCTGAGGTCATCAGTCCCTTAGAACTTAGAACTACTTAAACCTAACCAACCTAAGGAAATCACACACATCCATGCCCGAGGCACGATTCGAACCTGCGACCGTAGCGGTCGTGCGGTTCTAGACTGTAGCGCCTAGAACCACTCGGCCACACGGGCACACGGGCCGGCCGTCGGTGTCAGGCACGCATGGCATCCGGTGGTGCAAACTTCGATCATCTGTTCGACCGTTACAGCTGTATTCGTGTGGTATACCATGTGTACTCATTATGTCCCTCAAATGTTTCGAATGAATCACTCTCTTGTTTCCTTTCCCGTCGTCAACTTTTCCTACCACTTACCCCTGACATCTGCGTCTGTGGCTTGCTATGTATTCTCAGTCCTTATGATGTGCTCTACTTCCACTAGAAGTTTGTCGCAACATTTCTAGGACTCCCTGTAAATCCCTGTATAAAATAACAAGTGTCTGGCGCGGTTGTTACATCGGTTACTCCAGCTACAATGGCAGGTTACCAAGATTTAAGTGAGTTTGAACGTGGTGTTAAAGTCGGCGTACGAGCGAAGCGACACACCATCTCTGAGGTAGCGATGAATTGGGGATTTTCCCATACAACATTTCACGAGTGTACTGTGAATTTGGAAATTTGTGGTAAGTTCTTACGGGACCAAACTGCTGACGTCATTGGTCCTTAGGCTTACACACTACTTAATTTAACTAAACCTAACTTACGCTAAGGACAAAACACACACACACACACACACACACACACACACACACACACACACACATGCGCGTGAGAGGACTCGAAACTCCAACGGGGGGAGCCGCCCGAACCGTGGCAAGGCGCCCCAGGCCGGGCGGCTACACCGCGCGGCTGTACCCTGAAAATCAGGAATCCGGTAAAACATCAGATCTCCGACTTCGCTGCCGCCGGGAAAAGATCCTGCAAGCACGAGATTAACGACGACTGAAAAGAATCGTGACACTCGTGTACCCTTGTTGACAGTCTTCTAAGATTAAACTCTTCCGCTGGCTACCAAGCTCCCCAGACATGAACATTATTGAGCATATCTGGGATGCCTTGCAACCCGCTGTTAAGAAGAGATCTCCACCCCCTCGTACTCTTATGAATTTAGGGACAGCCCTGCAGGATTCGTGGTGTCAATTTCCTCCAGCACTACTTCGGAGATTAGTGGAGTCCATGCCACGTCGTGCTGCGGCACTTCTGAGTTCTTGTGGGGGCCCTACACGGTATTACGCAGGTGTCTCAGTTTCTTTGGCTCTTTAGTGTCTCTTACAATACAATAAATTTATTGTAAGACAGTACAATATATAGCATGCGTTACTCCAAGTATGTCGATGCCTTAGATAGTACCCTGAAAAAAAATTTTCGAAATTTTTTTGTAAACGTATCAGTTTGAGGTAAAGGACGTAGACCGGAAGCGACTGAGTCGAAACGTATAAATTAATATCTACAAAAATTCCACACTCGCCTCGCGCAGCGCTCGAGGTAAGGGGCTGAACTACCAAAAAATGATGATGAATTACAGAATTTGCGCTGACTATTCCCCAATAAAAAAATGTTCAAATGTGTGTGAAATCTTATGGGACTTAACTGCTAAGGTCATCAGTCCCTAAGCTTACACACTACTTAACCTAAATTATCCTAAGGACAAACACACACACCCATGCCCGAGGGAGGACTCGAACATCCGCCGGGACCAGCCGCACAGTCCATGACTGCAGCGTCTGAGACCGCTCGGCTAATCCCGCGCGGCTATTTCCACAATACCTCAGATAATTTCCCCTGTTGATGGACTTGATGTCAGAGCGATGAAAATTTCTAAGTTTACGGTACAGTATTAATGAATTCCATTTCCCTACACAAATTTCACAAACTGCTACATTTATAACATGTCGTCCCCATCTTAAATGCAGGCATTACATCGTCGCACAAAGTTCTGTTGACCGCTTCTGAAATCCCCAGTGTCGTTTGAACAGTGTCACAGGCAACAAGAATTCTTGCCAAGAGATACTCTTCAGTTATGATAGGCGCCTCGTACACTAGATTTTTCACATGGCCACTCAAGAAGAGGTGAAGTGGGGTGAAGTCAGGTGAACGTGCTGGCCAAGAAACAGGACCTCCTCTACCTATCCGCTTTTCAGAGAATATCTGAGGCAGGTGTTCACGAACCCTATGTCCAAAGTGACATGGGGCTCCATCATATTGGAACCACATCCGCTGACGAATAAGAATGTTTTCCAGGAACCTCGATGTATGTCTCTGATAAACATTATGTACACTGGTGCATTTAACCGAGGAGAAAGAAGAAACGGGCATAGCACGTAACTGTTACTGTGGCTGCCCGTATGTTGGCCGATATTCTGGGTTGATGGCTCTCCACAACCTTTCCGTGGGGATTCTCATCTGCTCATGAATGACTTTTGCGACTATTTAGCACTCCGTTTGTGGTGAAACAGGCTTCATCCGTGAAAAGTGCATACCAGGAAGGTGACGAACGACTGTAAGGCGCCTCCTTTCAAATGTTTGTCTACATTATAAGAATAAAAAAAATATAAAAGGTAAAATCTGTGGTGGACAGCCCGTGACCGGGATGGTAGCTTGATTACCGATAGAGTAGAGCCTTTGTTCGCTGCGGCACTAGGAGGGGGAGTGTGTGGGTCCAATCGCCCTGGCCGCCTTATACCCCGGCAAAGGTCTACGGTAATCATTCTATAACAGGCTGAGTGGACCTGAGGCCGTCCTTCAGGAACCGAAAGGAGGAAAAATGCGCTCCCCTATCCGAGATTGAACCCCAAAGTACCAGGATGAAGTCCAGTGCTCTACCCGCGGGACATATCAGACTAACGCCATCTCTATCCTCGATAATTTGTCTCAATTGGGTGGTGAAGAGAGCTAGTTTCTTCAGTAAGCTGTATACAACTAAAGCGAATGCGGCAATTTTGAGTGCTAACCTTCCATTAGTCCATGACATTTTCTGTAGGATTAAGATCCTGTTACCTAGCGGGTCATTCGAGGTGCTATAGGGTGCCCGAGCGATCGTCGAACAAGGAACGTACGATGCAGCCCCTTGAAAATGGCTGTTGTCATCTTGGAAGATGGAAGTGTCGACAGCATACTCATCATGAAAATACACTAGAAATGGCAACGTTTGGGCACGGAGAATATGGAAATAAAGATCCTGGTTCATGTTCACGGCACCTTCAATGAGTAGGCCCATGTCATGGTACGAAAAACGACAGAACGACATCTAGCGTCAATTAAACCCTCCAAACATTGTGTGCTATTTGCCCCGTTTGGCCGTCTGTGCAATAGACGCCTTACACCACTTGGAAAGAAGAAAAGTCGCGACCCGTCGTAACAAACTACATACCTCCAGTCATGCAATTTCCAATATCTATGTTGTTTGGGTGACAGCAGACGGGCAGCTTTATGTGCCACTGTGGGAAATGGCTTTTGGCGAAGTGCCTGACTTCGAAAATCCATGGCGTGCGATTCAAAATGTTCACTTGAGATTTCTCGACAACCACTGACACCAGCAGTGTCTGATCTGAAACCGATTGTCGTTGACAGGGCATGACATTCGTCCCTGGTCTCTTGGTTAGGATGTTTTCACGACCGTTGTTCTTTCACCGTGCTACATGGCTGAGCAGTACTCCATTCTAAGTGGACACTTTGGACAGTCGGCGTGGTCATGTGCATGTCTAAACATCATTGCCCCTTTTTGTCATTCCGTCACGTCGCCCGTCTTACTTAGCTGATTCCTTACAACCGATTGGCGTATACACACTATAAATCAGAAATGAGTTCCGCACACTCGCTTTTAACTCGTCAGCGAGTCCTGTGAAGTCATCTCCTTGTGCCCGTAGACTCGAATCGTAAGTCTCCGGCACAGCCCACCAAACACCTCGACTGTTGCCGGCTACCAGTGGACACCACTCGCTCAGAAAGGAGAGCGAGTACACAAGGTCCCAAGTGTAACCGTGGGCTCGCGGCATTTCCGCTACCTACGCAACAGATTTGAAGGAAATGTCGTCATTAAACTGTGAATTATTATTCATTTATTTCACACACTGAAGCTATCGACTTCATAGCCATTCTCAAATGCAAACAAATGTCACAAAATGTGCGACCTGTGTAAATAACAAATGGTTCAAATGGCTCTGAGCACTATGGGACTTAACATCTGAGGCCATCAGTCCCGTAGAACTTAGAACTACTTAAACCTAACTTACCTAAGGACATCACACACATCCATGCCCGAGGCAGGATTCGAACCTGCGACCGTAGCAGTCGCGCGGTTCCTGACTGAAACGCCTAGAACCGCTCGGCCACCGCGGCCGGCTGTAAATAACAGAAGCAAGTTATATACAAAGACTTTCCAAGATGTTGTAAATTTATTTACAGGATGTCTAACAATTACTTTGACATATACAAACTTTCGAGGCGTTACCGAGTCTATAACGACAGGACTAGAAACATGAGAGGAGGATTAATTGCTAAAGTACAATATAGAATTATAAGTTACACAACTCGCTCTTAGTCCATCAACGGAAGTTGCCGTGACCGAATGAACAGGGAAATAGTGCGCTTTGTCGTCACAGGGATATAACAATGACGTTGCTCTTTGCGCGCAGTTTGCGTCTGACGCGGCACATGTGTTTTCTCGTTCTGAAGGTGGAGTAAAGAAGAATACAACCATTTTGTTTGCCCTATACGAACTTTAAATGTTATTCCACATATGACGCCTCCTCTAATGGAAAACATTTCCAACTGTGTATTTTGCACCAGTTAATTTTCGGCTCACAAAACACAGCTTCGTTAAAGGCCATCTGAACCTCACAATCGGTCGTTTCGCCTTGTCCGTGCACTCATCTTCCGGACTAACAGTAAGTCACGACTAGCCTCACACTCCTGCGTGCTGCAGTAAGAGAGAACGAGTCGAGTACGAAGCGACCGCAGCGCCGCAGTTCTCAGACTTGCCGTACTTGCAGGGAAACAAAGGAAGTCCGTTGACATTTCTGTAACAGTGGCGGCTTGATTTTTGAAGTTTACAACCCACAACATTAGATTCGCAACCACTCCTTGTCACATCTCTGATACACATCACTTCGGCGCAGAGAGTTACGTCACCGACGGTGAGTGACAGATGTAACCAGATCTATACTATCTATAGCGCTGTAAAGTGACCAGTTTGGTCTCTGAAGGACGTGCCTAATATTTTGTCTGGAGATTTTAAGTCACTTAGCCACTGCGGCCACAATACGTAAATGGTACATTATTCAAAAGACTGATTATCAAAGCGCCTACATCTACATCTACATGATTGGCAGAGGGTTCATCGAACCACAATCATACTATCTCTCTATCATTCCACTCTCGAACAGCGCGCGGGAAAAACGAACACCTAAAACTTTCTGTTCGAGCTCTGATTTCTCATATCTTATTTTGATGATCATTCCTACCTATGTAGGTTGGGCTCAACAAAATATTTTCGCATTCAGAAGAGAAAGTTGGTGACTGAAATTTCGTAAATAGATCTCGCCGCGACGAAAAACGTCTTTGCTTTAATGACTTCCATCCCAACTCGCGTATCATATCTAGCACCCTCTCTCCCCTATTACGTGATAATACTAAACAAGCTGCCCTTTTTTGCACCCTTTCGATGTCCTCCGTCGATCCCACCTGGTAAGGATCCCACACCGCGCAGCAATATTCTAACAGAGGACGAACGAGTGTAGTGTAAGCTGTCTCTTTAGTGGACTTGTTGCATCTTCTAAGTGTCCTGCCAATGAAACGCAACCTTTGGCTCGCCTTCCCCACAATATTATCTATGCGGTCTTTCCAACTGAAGTTGTTCGTAATTTTAACACCCAGGTACTTAGTTGAATTGACAGCCTTGAGAATTGTGCTATTTACCGAGTAATCGAATTCCAACGGATTTCTTTTGGAACTCATGTGGATCACCTCACACTTTTCGTTATTTAGCGTCAACTGCCACGTGCCACAACATACAGCAATCTTTTCTAAATCGCTTTGCAACTGATACTGGTCTTCGGATGACCTTACTAGACAGTAAATTACATCATCATCTGCGAACAAGATCTGCTCAGATTGTCACCCAGGTCATTTATACAGATCAGGAACAGCAGAGGTCCCAGGACGCTTCCTTGGGGAACACCTGATATCACTTCAGTTTTACTCGATGATTTGCCGTCTATTACTTCGAACTGCGACCTTCCTGACAAGAAATCACGAATCCAGTCGCACAACTGAGACGATACCCCATAGGCCCGCAACTGGATTAGAAGTCGATTGTGAGGAACGGTGTCAAGAGCTTTCCGGAAATCTAGAATTACGTAATCAACTTGAGATCCCCTCCGCTGCGCATTATGACAATGGTTATTGACCGCTGTTCGCCCCGCCTTCCTCTAGCGCTCTCGCTCTCGTACGTACACACACACACACACACACACACACACACACACACACACACACACACACGCACACACGCCTTCCTCTAACGCTCTCGCTCGCGTACGCCCTTGCACGCACGCACGCACGCACACACACACACACACACACACACACACACACAGACACAGACCCACGCGCGCGCGGGCGGGCGTATCCAACGAGGGGCAGGGGGGGCAGCTGCCCCCCCCCCCCAGAAGATATTCGCAGTTTTTCAATAGTTATATTTAATAAGAAATGCTGCATGTTTTCTCGGATTGTACAAGTGCATTCTTGTATTTAAAATGTTTATTAAAAGCAGTTTTTCACTGGTTTACTGTTTTATTTAATAAGAAAAGCTATATGTTGTCTCGAGTCCTTGTTTCCTGAGACTAGTATGACCTGCCCCCCCCCCCCCACCCCACCCCCAGTTCAGATCCTGGGTACGCCCTTGCACGCACACACACACACACACACACACACACACACACACACACACACAGAGGACGCCCACGCCGGCAAATATTGAAGGAGGCGCGGACGGCGTCCTGCGGACAGAGCACACGCGCCTGCGCTTAATGACGACAGGCGCTGATTGCGCGAGGGCGAGTGTTGATATTCGCGTCGGCCGCGCCGCGCCGCACGCCGAATGGCAGCCATGCTAATGGGGTCAGCGTGTCGCTGTAGCGGAGGCAGCGGTGTCGGTCCAGCGGCCGCTCTGCACGCCGGCCCGTGCGCCGCGACGCCTCTGCGCCCCATCAGCGAACACCGGGAGACGCCGTCGGTCACACTCGCCCGCTGCTGTGTTAGGGAGGCTGAAAGTATTTGGGAATCCGGCAGACAGCGACTGGAAACTTCTCGATATCAACGCGTTCTAGAGAACTAATCTCAACTGTTCGTATACCATAACCCGCAAAAAGGCGTCCCACTTCACGTTGTTGAACCGCTCATGATCATAACATGAACAGTTCTTGATTGATTGTTCTAGTAAAAGACTTTGATTATCGGATGTTTGTTTTTGGCTATTTCTTACCACGGGTATTCGGAAAATAGCTTTTTCTTTTTTTTTTTTTTTTTACATGAGGTGGAGCCCCTCCACGCCCACACCGGCATGATGGCCAACACAATAGGTCTACTGCCGTCTCTGCATAAGGGTTAGTTTTCACTAAAGTGAGGTGTCGCATGATGTGGGTACTGCGATGTTTGCGTACGTCTGGTTAAGGTTAACCATTAATACGCGCTCATCTGGAGATAGATTGGGTCGAAATCGAACGAAGGGTAGCGGTTTGAAGGGCAGAGGAAAAATGTGCCAAGGCAAGAGCCAAGGGAAAAAAACCTCTGCGATAGTTAGGTCGGGTGGTAAGAGCAGTAGCGGTTGTCTTGATGCCTGCGATAGGTCGTGCAAGGATAGGCTTTGTTAGTAGTGGGTATCATGCATGTCGATACCTTGACGTTGTACGGATGTGCTGCTCGGCGGCTGGCGCTGGGTGCTGGTGCAGAGTCCTCGTTCAGCGTCAGCAATCTGCAACAGTTAGATTTATTATCGATCTTGTGTCCGATAGGTCATATACCGGAAGCACAGTGTGAGGGAATGTTGGCGGATTGTTTGTGCGTCTGTGGGCGAGCTCGTCGGTGTCCCTGCTGTGGCCTGTTGGTCGGCTCTAATAGCAGCCGGTAGTTACCAGTCAGTGTTGCTGATATGCAGGGGCTTGCTGACGTTTGTCGCTTGTTTGCGTGTGTTAGTTTACCATAGGTGGCTATGCCCTAGCTAGCAGTGTCTTTGGTCGCTTGTGCTGCCACCTGTGGTTGTGATCGTAGTTTCCCAGAGTCAGGATGAAAGGATTGTTCGAGTGTCTCGAGTTCCTGTATAGTCGTGTGGCGTGTTTTTTGAATACTTCCTTGAGGGTATCAAGGCGGTATTCATGGTGAAGATCCACGGTGCGTGTGTAGCGTGGAGCGTTGCTAATGATTCGTAGCACCTTGTTCTGTATGATCTGCAGGCGGCGCAGTCGTCTAGGAGCTGCATATCGCCAGACGGGAGCTGCGTACGTCATCAGAGGTCTAATCAGTGTCATGCATATGGACCTCGACACCCCCCTATTCAGTGAGCTTTCCCTGTTGAGCATTGGGTAGGGCTGTTTGAGCCTCGCGTGCGTTCGGTTGGCAACGTACTCAATGTGGTCCCCCCCATCTAAGTTTGCGGTCCAGCCAGACACCAAGGTATCTGACTTTCTCTCGGAAACGTATTGGGCGTGTATGTAGTGTTATCGGTCTACAGTGTTGATGTTTGCGCAGTAGTTTCGGTCTGCGTGTGAACAGAACTGCTTCGCACTTGTCGACGTTTACTTTAATACGCCATCGCTCCAACCAAGGCTCAGCTGTTCTGAGTGCTGTCTGTATTCGTGAATTGATGTTCGACGGTTTCCAATCTTGCGCAAGGATGGCGGTGTCATCCGCGTAGATGGCTAACGTCGTGTTTTGTGTTGCTGGGAAGTCGTTAATGTACACGTTAAACAAGATGGCCCTAGGATGCTTCCTTGGGGTACTCCAGCTTGGATACCGTGCTGTGTTGATTGTTTATCCTGCACGTTAGTGTTGAAACACCTGTTTGTGAGATATGAGTGTATGAGACGTACGAGTCCGTCCGGGAAACCAGCTTCGCTAAGTTTGCTTATGAGTCCGTTGTGCCAGAGACGGTCGAAAGCCTTTTCGATGTCGAGGAACACGGCCCCTGTGGCTTTGTTCATGTTGTACGCGGAGGAGTAGTTGTGTTGTCGAGTGGTGATTGTGTTTCAAGTGGTGTCAGAAAATAGCGTTCACTTCTAGTGTTATATACTGAAGAGTCGAAGAAACTGGTACACGTATCTAATATCGTGTAGTGCCCCCGCGAGCACGAGTAAGTGCCTCAGTACGACGTGGTATGGACTCGACTGATGTCTGAAGTAGTGCTGAAGGGAATTCACACCATAAATCGTGCAGAGCTGTCCGTAAGCCCTAAGAGTAGGAGAGGGTAGGGATCTCTTCTGAACAGTATGTTGCAAGGTAACCCAGATATTCTCAATAATGTTCATGTCTCTGGAGTTTGGTGGCCAAAGGAAGTGTTTAAACTCAGAACAGTGTTCCTGGAGCCACTCTGTAAGAATTCTGGACGTGTTGGGTGTCGCATTGTCCTGCTGGAAATGACCGAGTCCGTCGGTAAGCACAATGGACATGAATGGATGCAGGTGATCAGGCAGAAAGCTTACATATGTGTCACCTATGAGAGTCATATCTACGCGTATCACGGGTCCCGTATCACTTCAAATGCACACGCTCCACAGCATTACAGAGCCTCCACCAGGCTTAACAGTCCCCTGCTGAAATGCACGGTCCGTGGATTCATGAGATTGTCTCCATACCCGTACACGTCCATCCGCTCGATATGATTCGAAACGACGCTCGTCCGACCAGGCAACATGTTTCCAGTCATCCACAGTCCAATGTCGGTGGTGACGGGCCCAGGCGAGGCGTAAAGCTTAGTGTCGTGTGGTAAACATGGGTACACGAATGGGCCTTCGTCTCCGAAAGCTCATATTGATGATGTTTCGTTTAATTGTTTGCACGCTGACTCTTGTCGATGGCCCAGCACTGAAATCTGCGTCTGCCTCGAACTCCCATTTCATGATGTGCTTGCATCATGAACTGCTAGGCCTAACTGCGGATTAGGACGCTCCAGTAAGCTCGGATGAACCAGCTTTCTTGGATACCGGCGTTATTATTTCACAAGACTTAAAGGAATTTTTTATATTTTTATCGGATAAAGCTTTAACAAAAGCCGTCTTGAAGATGATGTGTAAGTTTCTTTTATTTGGTTTCTCTAAGGAAGCTCGGTAAGCAGATAAATTTTCGGCACTCTCAAAGTCAGCCCATATCGACGTTTATAACTGAACCACAATTTCATGTTTGCAAATTTATTTTCACTACTAAAAAATGCTCACCATGAGTGGCACCTGCCAGTTCAAATGCAACCACCAACATTTGTCTGGCAGTAACTGCAAACCTCTTCTCTTGCCTTGTAATTATCTACTTCAACAATTTACGTCCTAATTCTAACTCTAAGACGAATGGGCAACCTAATTTCTTCAAACCCACAGTCTCAGCAGCATCTTTATTTTCTGTCAGGACCCTTTTAAACAGTTCCAAGGCACCCTATTGTCTTTTGCAACCATGTAAACGTTAATATGATTTTTGTGAATCATTCCTTCTACCATTAGCGTTCCACCAAAACTGCAGATATGATAGATTCTGTTTCCCCCTCCGGTGATACCGCGTTTTTACATTTACTGTCCATTGTTTCCCCTTAAAGTAAAAGATAAAATAAAATAGGCATACGTAAGTTGGTGATACCATCCCATTTGGTGATAGGCTGCATGAAAACGTTTTTGCTAAAAATGCTTAGTTCTCTGCATATACTAACATACGAAAGCATTCAAAAATATAGGCTACAATTTAAACATGAACTATGGTTTTTTGAATTTATGGCTGTACGATCACTTCATAAACATGCTTGAGAAACCATATTTTTTTCACGAAAATCATAAGCCGATACAAAGAGCAACTATAAAGTAATCAAAACCAATATATTCCACACGTTTCTACAAGTTTTTGAGAGTGGAATACACTTGACCGATTCTCTTTACATCAATACATACTTAAGACATAAAATGAAGTATAAATTTACTCACAAAGAAAGTAAAGTTTTTGCTGTGATATCTCGTTTTATCCTTTCACATCTTATATACTACAGTAACAACGATAAAACGATGGTTCTGCATGAGCAGCAAAAAGAAGACATTCTGCGCCATCTGAGATCATTATCTTTAGTTATTCGAGTCAGTGTGAAGCTCACAAGAGACGAAATGAAATATATCACCAACTTAGGTGTATCACCAAGTAAGATTTACTCACACTGATGATGATTATTCCACAGATTCTAGGCTAACTGACTGTCATGAAAGTAGAATAAGTTTTAAAAACCCTGAACCGTATCTACTTTTACGAAGTAACAACAAACTTGACACAAAACATGTGAACGTATGACACACTGAGGAGTGTACTGTAATTTTTAGGCTATTGTAGCCACGTGAAATCAAAAATGAAATCAGTTCACAACACTTATTTACACTGATCACATTACTATAGCGAATATGTGAGAAGTCAGTTTTTACGTAACGCTTACGTTATTCGATATTTTCATTGGTTCTCCCGAGAAGTTCGTCAATGGAGCTGGCCGCTCCTCTTAATCTGACCTTTATTAGTACCTAAAATTTTTAATGCAGGTGGTAAGGTATTGCAGGTGTATGCTCCTGAATTAAGGACGCCTTCCTAGGCCAAAGAAATAGGCTTTAAATCTCTGTGAAGATTATTATTATTTTTAATGTTTATTCCATGATCTGCGTTGCTCCTATGAAAAAAAAATTATTTACGTCCTTTCATACGAAAATATAACGTATTCTTAAGATTTAATTGACTCATTCACCTAATTTCAGTAAGAAAAAAACTTTCCCGCATGTCGAAAATTGGGTAACGTCGTGAGGAAACATACTTCGTTAACTGTCCCAATATCGTCTTAATAATTTGTTGCCGCAGATAAAACTAAAATCAAAATATAGTGTAACTCTTTCAGAACACACTGGTGCAATTTGCAGATTTATAAAGTGAATACTTTGCCTGTTTCAGCAAGTTTGTATGGAATGTAAGATTAGCCTGTGTTCCGTGCGGGACGTGGCAACTCTGTGCCTTCACCTGCTCCTCCTGCCGAAGTCCCAGTTCTGAAGTAATTCTGGACAGATTGCAGAGGGTATTTGCCGATCAGCGCCCCCAAGTGGGGCAGGCGCTATGCAGACACGCGATTTCAAGTCGCCGGAATGATGGACATCCGGCACAAATGTTTTACTTGTGCCTATCAAACATGATTCGCTCTATTCATGCTAGGCATCTTCTGTAATATTCATTTTCCTGTCTTTTTCATGTATCCATGTGTTTGTTATAGCTACAAGATGCATACAATAGAGATTTCCGGTAGATAAGACACATTTAAATATTTCACTAGTCTTGAGTTATCCTATTGCACAATGCATATTGTCTTTCCCACATGCTGTAGAGTTGCGTCAGAACATCGATACATGAAAAGGGCAGAAAAATCAATATCATCGATGATGCGTATCATGAATGAGCGAATCGTGTTTGTTCATCATCATCATCATCATCCAATTCTATCATTAAATGATGTGGCCTCTTCGAGTCGTGGATTCAGGTAGGCTTTCAAAAGTCTTCTCCAAGTGGGACGGTCTTGGGCAGTTCTCTGCCAGGTGTTACCAGCCATCTTCTTGATGTCTTTGTCCCGTCTGTCTGGTGGTCTTCCTCTAGGCCTCCGGTGCTCTCTCGGACTCCACTCCAGTACTAGCTTCGCCCATCTGTTGTCTTTTCTTCTTGCGACGTGGCCAGCCCACTGCCATTTCGAGGAACCTACTGTCTCTAAGATGTCAACCTTCGTCACAGACCGGATGTCATCTGCCCTTTTCCTATCCTTTCTTGTATAGCCCAGCAATGATCTCTCCATAGCTCTCTGTGCTGTCCTAAGTTTCCCTTTTGTAAATGAGTTCAGTGTCCACGTCTCGCAGCCATACGTCATCACAGGAAGAATGCATTGATCAAATACTGCTTTCTTCAGATTTACTGGCATTTTTTATCTGAATACTTTTGACTTCTTCCCAAATGCTTGCTAGCCAAGCTTGATGCGTCAATAGATTTCTGGCCTTATGTCTCCCTTCATATTTATAATCTGGCCAAGGTAGACATATTCACTGACCTCCTCTAGTAGACTGTCCTTGACTATCACATCTCCAGCTGGGACCCATTTGTTGGACATTACTTTTGTTTTGGAAAGGTTCATGTTCAAGCCAACCAGCTGACATTCCGATGCAAGATCTGTAACTAAGTTTTGGAGCTTTGCGAAGTCTTTGGCCAGTAAGGCAATATCATCAGCAAATCTCAAGTTGGAAAGCCTTCTTCCATTAATTCTAATTCCCTTACCTTCCCAGCTCAGCTTTGACATAGCCATTTCCAATACAGCAGAGAACACTTTTGGGGAGATGGGATCGCCTTGCTTGACACCCCTCATGATGCGGAATTCTTGAGTTGATTCGCCGATGTTAACATAAGCTGAAGAATTCTCATAGATTTTCCTGAGCACTTCAATGTATGCTGCTGCCACTCCTTGCTCACTCAAAGCTTGGAGGACAGCTACATGACTAATGGAGTCAAATGCCTTTTCAAAGTCAACAAAGGCAATGCAGAGAGGCTGTTGGTATTCATTCGCTCTGCATATCACTTCACTAACGGTCAGAATGTGGTCAATAGTGCTAAAATTGCTTCGAAATCCTGCTTGTTCTATAGGCTGGGCTGAGTCTAGGGTGGAACTAATTCTGTTTAACAAGATCTTTGCGAAAATGTTGTACAAAATTGAGAGCAAGCTGATAGGACGGTAGTTTTTAATATTGTGGATACTCCCTTTCTTGTATATAAAAATAATCTTAGCCTTGTTCCACGATAGTGGGATTGAACCATAGTGCAGGCAGGAAGTAAATACTTTTGCCAAGTGGTTTATTGTTACCTCTCCTGCCAGTTTGAGGATGTCAACGCTGAGCTCATCATCACCCGGCACTGTTCCCTTCTTCATGCTATCCAGAGCACATTTGTCTTCCCATGGGGGAGTATATCTGGAACAAAAAAAATGGTTCAAATGGCTCTGAGCTCTATGGGACTTAACATCTGTGGTCATCAGTCCCCTAGAACTTAGAACTACTTAAACCTAACTAACCTAAGGACATCACACCCATCCATGCCCGAGGCAGGATTCGAACCTGCGACCGTAGCAGTCGCGCGGTTCCGGACTGAGCGCCTAGAACCGCGAGACCACCGCGGCCGGCCTATCTGGAACACTAGGTACATCATTTAATTTAGATACACTCAAATATTCCCTTGGATTGCTATACAAATTGCTATAAAAGTGTCTGATGAACTTCAAAACCTCCTCCTTTTCAGTGATTCGACTGTCATTTCCATCGAATGCGATAATCTGTTTTTTACCGATTGTGAGTTTGCGTTTGGCTGACTAAACTTGTCTTGTTCTCCAAGCTTGCTCGTAAGGTGTCTTCAGTGAATTTCTGTATGTCAGTTTTAATTTCTCTTCGCACTGCCTTACATAGTTCGGAATGGGCTACCATGTCACGATCGGTTTGGATTTTCATTTCTCTCCTCTGTTGTAAAAGGGTTTCACTTTTGGCACGGAGTTTCTTTGGTTGTTTATTTTTTTGGCATAGGCCACCGACTTCTTGTGCACTTGAAACAATCATATCCGCCAAATCACCATCTTTAGTTACGTGGAGGACTTCTTGGAATTTCGAGGAATGTTCTCCTAGGTTTTTGAGGTTGATTACCCTTCTCTTCCCTTTCATAAGTTTATTCCTTTCATTTCTTACATTGAGTTCGACCCTTGCTCTCTCAAGACGGTGATCACTGCCAGTGTTGAACTGATGTAGCACTGATACGTCTTTTACAATCTGCGGAATGTTTGACAGAATAAAGTCTATCTCATTTTTGACACTGAAATTTGGGCTCCTCCAAGTCCATTTTCGGTCAGGGTGCTTCTTAAAGAATGTATTCATCATTGACATACTGGTGTACTCAGCGAACTGGGCTAATCTCTCACCTCTATCGTTTCGCTCGTCAATCCCATAGTTGCCCACCACTGTGTCGCCTTGTTTCTTGGTGCCAACTTCTGCATTGAAATCGCCAATGACCATCTGGAAGTGACAATCGCTACCTTTGTTACAGGTGCTATCCAGACTTTCATAAAAGGATTCAATTTCTTCGTCAGGGTGACTTGAGGTGGTTCAAATCAAATGGCTCTGAGCACTATGGGACTTAACATCTATGTTCATCAGTCCCCTAGAACTTAGAACTACTTAAACCTAACTAACCTAAGGACAGCACGCAACACCCAGTCATCACAAGGCAGAGAAAATACCTGACCCCGCCGGGAATCGAACCCGGGAACCCGGGCGTGGGAAGCGAGAACTGACTTGAGGTGGGAGCGTACACCTGAACAATCTGTATTTTATACCTATTCGACACCTTCAGGACTGTTCGAGCTGTCCTGCTGGAAGTTCCTTTTAAGACAGATACTCTATCAGCAATATTCTTTTTGATTAAGAACCCAACTCCATTGAGTTTTCCTTCTGGGTCGCCACAAAAGTAAAACAAGTTGCCAGAGTGCAAACGGAGAAAATGTTTCCCTTTTCGGCGTACTTCGCTTAAACCAACAATACTCCAGTTGATTTTTGTAAGCTCTTTCTCGATCTCTTCTAGTCTGTCGTTGCCTATTAGAGAGCGACAGTTATATGTCCAGACTTGAAGAGTCTTCATCTTCTTCTCAGCACCACTTGGTGTTTGGTACATCAAAGTTGCTCCCACCCGGAGATCCGACTGTGGGGCTATTACTCCGGAAAATTTAACATTGTCACACAACATAACTCGAAGGTGAGAAACATAATCGCCACGCTTGCTTCAGAACGGATTGGCGATATAATTTCCAGGCCGCCCCTGACATGGGGTACAGATGCCTTTGGTAGGCCGCTCCACTAGAGTACAGACGCCACCACGTCGCTAGTTTTGGTCCACCCCGGGTATTTCATTTCCCCGGTGCCACCCATATCCGAGAGGCTTTCCCCTATCCGCCACCTGGGGAGGCGCCCGATGGGGGACTAGCAAACCGACACGGGCGTGTTTGTTAGAAGCAAATAAAACATTCAGTAACAGAAGACGAAATTTTTGTTCTCCACATGATAAACTACAATTGAAGCAGCAATTGAGGTAGAGCGGCTGCAAATACTAACATTAGCGTATTTTTCTTTGCATAAACAGAAGAATTCGCTGAATTGTCTTCCGTACTCAAACTATACCAATATTTTCTGATTTCACGAAGTTTTTTTTTAAGAGGGTGGCTTTCTGAAAGTTCAGTTTCGGTAAGACCATGGTTCGAGGCATAGTCGACTCTCCAAGAGTAGTGGGTCTTAAAACAACTTCTTCTTCTTCACGACTAAGTCGGCTTCATGCTTGTTCTAGTATTCCTCCATATGTACAGTTTTTTCTTTACTCTTTTCTGCTATCGAATTTCCTCGTCGTCCTTTTGGAAGTGTTTGTCTTGCAAACCTTCCCACCTCTTAATTTTGTTTCTACATTTCTATATCTTGTTATTTCGCCACTTTCTCGCTAATTTTTGCCAATTTTTTTTACGTCTGTATACACTTTCCTAAGTCGACTGAATTTGCCATTAATTTTTCAAAAATTGGACAGTTTTACTAGTCAGTCTGCTAGGACGCCTATTTGGCTGTCTCCAATGAACATTACTCTTATTTTCCTAATTTCGTCTTTAATTTCTTGCCTACTACTGTATTCTTTTGTGTTAGATCTTAAATTTAATTGCGTCTACTTGTATTCCTAATACTTCCGTCAAATTTTGCCTGCTTTTTCCTTGACTTCTGATTCTTTCTACTTTGTGATCGTAAAATTGTTTCTGGTCCATATGTGCATTGTGGCCGAATTAATACCCTGTAGTCTTTCTTCGATAACAGAATAATGCTGTATACCATGATCCTTCCGTAAACGGAGACGCGATGACGCACTAGATTGACATTCGAGCTACACGGTAAGAGGCAACACATCGTTCAGCTTACTTGGGGCGTGCCTGATCAGAGCTAGTGACACGATGGAAGGCTGGGGGGGGGGGGGGGGGGGGAGGCAGCAGTCGGCCACAGGTGGCGAGTTCTAGGGACAGGCGTGATGTCATGCTGATGAAATCAGTGGCTCGCGTAACACCCACGCGTCTCCCACAGACCTCCCCGAACTCTGTTGTAGCATTAGACGCAGCCAAAAAGATAAATGCGTTTTGCTGCTGGCCTTCATCGCCGAAGGAAACTTGCACATCGTTATGTACTTAGAGAATTCGATACTGCAGTACCTGTGTTCTTAAGCAGAACTAAGCAGTGATCCTCAGAAGATGCTTTTGCGAATACGGAGTACTATCAGCTGTATAATGCAATGACGGCAGTGAAAATTTGTGCCGGAGGAGGGACTCGAACCCGGATTTCCTGCTTATCATGAGCTGTAACTGCTTCGGCTATCCGTGCGCGACTCACGGGCAGAACCAAACTTCCATACGTTGTCGTAGGGCCTACACGCATTATGTAATTCCCGTACAGTAGAGTGCACCTTAATTGAAATTAGATGCCTGGTGTCGACGGACAAATACGATACTGAATTACCCGTGTTGTTAACGAGAACGGGGCACTGTTCCTTCACAGGTAGCAGTCGGACTCAACGGGCAAGTAAAAACTGTAACAAAAAAGGGAGAAATTTCCTCGAGAAGGTACAACCTTGCATCTCCGAAGCAGCACTGCATTGTTATTTTTAACAACACAGTCACTGCAATATCGTATTTATTCACCGATACCAGACAAGGAGCCGGCCAGTGTGCCGAGCGGTTCTAGGCGCTTCAGTCTGGAACGGCGCGACCGCTACGGTCGCAGGTTCGAATCCTGCCTCGGGCATGTATGTGTGTGATGTCTTTAGGTTAGTTAGGTTTAAGTTGTTCGAAGTTCTAGGGGACTGATGACCTCAGATGTTAAGTCCCATCGTGCTCAGAGCCATTTGAACCTACATCTACGTGATTACTCTGCTATTCACAATAAAGTGCCTGGCAGAGGGTTCAATGAACCACCTTCATGCTGTCTCTCTACCGTTCCACTCTCGTACGGCACGCAGGAAAAACGAGAACTTAAATTTTTCCGTGCGAGCCCTGATTTCTCTTATTTTATCGTGATGATCATTTCTCCCTATGTAGGTGGCTGCCAACAGAATGTTTTCGCAATCGGAGGAGAAAACTAGTGATTGAATTTCATGAGAAGATCCCGTCGCAACGAAAAACGCCTTTGTTGAAAAATGATTGCCACTCCAATTCACGTATCATATCTGTGACACTATCTCCCCTATTTCGCGATAATACAAAACGAGCTGCCTTTCTTTGTACTTTTTCGATGTCACCCATCAGTCCCACCTGATGCGGATCCCACACCGCACAGCAGTACTCCAGAATAGGGCGGACAAGCGTAGTGTGAGCAGTCTCTTTGGTAGACCTGTTGCACCTTCTTAGTGTTCTGCCAATGAATCGCAGTGTTTGGTTTGCTCTACGCAGATATTATCTATGTGATCGTTCTAATTTAGGTTGTTTGTAATTGTAATCCCTATGTAATTAGTTGAATTTACAGCCCTCAGATTTGTGTGACTTATCGCGTAATCGAAATTTAGCGGATGTCTTTTACTACTCATGTGAATAATTCCACTCTGTTCTTTATTCAGGGTCAATTGCCACTTTTCACACCATACAGATATCTTATCTAAATCGTTTTGCAATTCATTTTGGTCATCTGATGACTTTACAAGACTTAATAACAGCATAATCTGCAAACAATCTAATAGGGATACTCAGATTGTCCTCTGTGTCGTTAATATAGATCAGGAACAATAGAGGGCCTGTAACACTTCCTTGGGGGACGCCGGATATTACTTCTGTTTTAATCGATGACTTTCCGTCTGTTACTACGAACTGTGACCTTTCTGACAGGAAATCACGAATCCAGTCGCACAACTGAGGCGATACTACGTGGGCACGCAGTTTGATTAGAAGACTCTTGTGAGGAATGGTATCGAAAGCCTTCTGGAAATCTAATCATATTGAATCAATTTGACATCCCCTGTCGATAGCACTTATTACTTCATGAGTATATAGAGCTAGTTGTGTTTCACAAGATCGATATTTTCTGAATCCGTGCTGATTATATGTCAATAAATCGTTTTCTTCGAGGTACTTCACAATGTTCAAATACAGTATATGTTCTAAAACCCCACTGCAAATCGACGTTAGTGATATAGGCCTGTAATCCAGCGGATTACTCCTACTTCCTTTTTTTGGGTATTGGTGTAACTTGAGCAATTTTCCCGTCTTTAGGTACGTATCTTTCTGTGAGCGAGCGGTTGTATGTAATTGCTAAATTTGGAGCTATTTTATCAGCATACTCTGAGAGGAACCTGATTGGTATACAATCTGGACCGAAGACCTTGCCTTTATTAAGTAATTTAAGCTGTTTTGTTACACCGAGGATATCTACTTCTATGTTTCTCATCTTGGCAGTTGTTCTTGATTGGAAGTCAGGAAAATTAGTTCCTCCTCTTTGGTGAAGGAGTTTCGGAAAACCGTGTTCAATAACTCTGCTTTAGTGGCACTGTCATCAGTGACTTCACCGTTGTTATCGCGCAGTGAAGGTATTGATTGTGTCTTGCCACTGGTGTGCTTTATGTATGACCAGAATCTCTTTGGGTTTTCTGCCAGATTTCGAGACAGAATTTCGTTGTGGAAATTATTAAAAGCATCTCTCATTGAAGTACGCGCCATATTTCGAACTTCTATAAGACTTTTGAACCAGACCACGACTTTCAATTAAAATGTCCTGCACTGTACAGGAATTATCTAACGTGCGTACGAAAGCAGGGTGTAATGCATGAGTATGACATATGGAAGTTTTGGTCCGGCCGTGAGTCGTGCACTGATAGTCAAAGTGGTTAAGACGACCGCTCGTGCAACGCGGCAAATCCCGGTGTGAGTCTCGGTTAGGCACAAATTTTCAATGCCGTTATTCCATTATACAGCTGATGGTTGTCCGTAATCGCAACTGATTTCTGCACTCTTATAAGCGGGAGCACCGAACGCGGTGTCATTTTGAGCGAAAACAATTCACGTTGCTGCATTTTATGAAGTTGGCATTTCCCCTATACAGCATTAGAGACTCGAGAGAAGAAAACGTGCGACTGTCTTATTTTCCAGTTGGATGTTGCCAGCTTGACACGAGGTCGGCAGTACACGTTGCAGCTTACGTCAGACTTTTAATGGCACGAGGTGCTGCACACTTTCTACCTGAATACAGTAAACGTTAATAGCCATGATGGTAAGATGGTAAAACAGTCTTGTCGACTGTTCGCAACATCCCATCAGAAAGGCAGGACGGTAGTAATAACACTTTGCACTTATTCTTTACCGAACAGTTCACGAAACCTCTTACTAATACATCTCGTCATTTATACTGCATTAATGAAGACAAGTAAATTACCAACCCTTGATACGACTAAATTTTAAGCTTAAATAAGTTTATGATAGCTCTCTGTTGGTATGTCCTATTCTCTCGATCAACATATAGCCCGCACTCTCTGGAAAGTAACTAAGAAGAGATAAATTTCCTCCATGAGGTAAACAGTATACATTAATGAATAGCTCCTGAGCAACTGTCTGCATCCAACAATTTATACACATCTAAAAGAAACCGGCCATTCATTCAGGAGTATAGATAACTACCTAAGAATGCGCCGAACAATTATTAAAAGTTGTAATATGGATTTATTTGAGGAAATTAAAATATTTTTGGAAGTTGTTGAAGGCAACAGTGAGAAATGTAAAAGTTAAATTTTTAAATTATAATTTTCAACCTCAGGTCATATGAATGGTATCGTCAGTGGTTTCTGCTTATTACATAGCCATCATCAGATGATTCGAATATGTCACCCGTCAACTGAACAGGATCACAGAGAGAGCTTATGCAGGGGTAAGACAATTGACTCTTATTTGTACGGAGAGGGGTTTAAATCCCTGATCGGCCATCCACATTTAGATTTTTGGTAGTTTCCCTTGAAACTTCTTTATTTAAATGAGTGTGTCTGTACTTAAGTTGCAGAATGACTGACAAGATGAAACTTCTTCGTTATTTGATTCTGAAACAGCTGAGTAAAACTGAACGTACTGAGCCTACTTTCTCTCTACTTTTTCGTATCATGTCAACACTGACCCACAATGTTCTAGCGCAACGCAATCCGACTGCTCAAAAAAATTACAACCTGACTTCAAATAATTAATTTTAAAGAATGGCCCTGACTAAAAATAAATCTTAACAATAACCTATAAATTTCATTAAGCACTTACCTCACAAAAAATCTTCATTGCGCTAACTACTGCAATATAGCGAGCGTCAATACTGCCAGCTAAAGAAAAGATTGTAACTACTCAAGTCACTAACTACTAATAGGCATGTGGTTAGCAAAGGAAAGATTTTCTTGCAAACCAAATAATGTATTTTTTTACCTTAATAATGTGACATCCAGCTCAAACACGAATATAAATCGTCATTGTCATCCATTACAAAGATATATAATCATGAATAATTTTCAGTCTCCAAGTCGGATACTTCCCGATCGTTAGCCTACGCTAACACTTCAGACCTCTACCCTCCATCAATGCTAACTTCTCATATTTATCATCCATCACTGCTGGCGACTAACTTCCTACTGCCCAACAGTACTGGCGATTAATTTCCAACAGCGAGTCCGATCAGCCACAGAGTCTCTTCCAAGGAAACGTAGTCATAGATCCTATGCAAAGCCCTACACAGCGCTGCCAACACAGAACAGCCCACTTACAACCTAAATGCCTCTGGTGCACGCCGAAATGGTTTCTTAAAAAAGTCCATCTAAGCTGGTCATCGTTGATGACTTTCATGTCGTCGACACTTCAAACGATGTCATTTCTTCATGTTTCTTCGTCTGTATGGGGGTGTAAAATCTAAATCTTTGTTCTCGTTCACGAAGTATACAAGAGAACGTTACTAAGACAAGACTTTGATCTCCATAACAGTCCATATTCGAACGACATAATGACGTCATTGAGGTAGGTCTGAAGTATTATATAGTTGACTTGCGACCCTTCTCAGGGACTGGAAAGACTTGACCTTGTTTCCAGCCAGCTTGCTCTAGCTGTTCGCTGTTGCTGAAAGTGGGGCCATTTCTGCCTCATATTCAAAGCGGAATCTAACGGCCTTCCCAACGGGCCTGGAGCCTTCGTTCTGTGTACAGCACAGTTCAAGAGGCAGCCAGCACCACGTTGAAAAAATCCCAAAGCCACTATCCTTAAGCCTTTTATCTAACTACATACTTGGTTAGTTCGGACATAAACTTCAACACAGCTCCATAAAAAATACGCAAGCAAACAACACAAAATCGTCCGCAGCTCGTGGTCTAGTGACTAAGAGTTGCTGCCTCTGGACCACTGGGCCCCGGTTCGATACCCGGCCGGGTCAGGAATTTTCTCCTCCCGGGCACTGGGTGTTTGTGTTGTCCTCATCTCTTCATCATCATTCAGGAAAGTGACGAGACTAGACATAAGTTCGGGCGCTGAGAACCACGCAGATGAGCGCCCCACAAACGAAATGTCATCATCATCATCATCATCATCATCATCATCATCAACACGAAATCACATAGCATCAAATGGCAAGATAATAATAAGCCGAACTACTTATCTCACGAAAGGATCTACATCTACACATACATGGATACTGTGGAAATCACATTTAAGTGCCTGGCAGAGGGTTCATCGAACCACCCTCACAATTCTCTATTATTCCAATCTAGTATAGCGCGCGGAAATAATGAACACCTATATCTTTCCGTACGACCTCTGATTTCCCTTATTTTAACTTTGTGAGCGTTCCTCCCTCTGTAAGTCGGTGTCAACAAAATATTTTCGCATTCGGAGGAGAAAGTTGGTGATTGTAATTTCGTGAGAAGATTCCGTCGCAACGAAAAACGCCTTTCTTTTAATGATGTCCATCCCAAATCCTGTATCATTTCTGTGACACTTTCTCCCATATTTCGCGATAATACAAAACGTGCTGCCTTTCTTCGAACTTTTTCGATGTACTCCGTCAGTCCTATCTGGTAAGGATCCCACACCGCGCAACAGTATTCTAAAAGAGGACGGACAAGCGTAGTGCAGGCAGTCTCCTTAGTAGGTCTATTACATTTTCTAAGTGTCCTGCCAAGGAAACACGGTCTTTGCTTAGCCTTCCCCACAACATTTTCTATGTGTTCTTTCCAATTTAAGTTGTTCGTAATTGTAATACCTAGGTATTTAGTTGAATTTACGGTTTTTAGATCAGACTGATTTATCGTGTAACCGAAGTTTAACGCGTTCCTTTTAGCACTCATGTGGATGACCTCACACATTTCGTTATTTAAGGTCAAATGTCACTTTTCGCGCCATTCCGATATTTCTTCTAAATCGTTTTGCAGTTTTTTTTGTGATTGTAAGTGTTCTTTCCGAACAATATTTGTGCAACAATACACACACACACAAAATCGTATTGCTAACGGATTGAATGTTTGCTGACTCCTTCGTCCGTTTGATATCAGTTTGAAATCACGTTAATGATTCCACTAAGTAATTACAGTTTAGCTACATCCACTGTTTGCAACCCGCCCAGCCAAGTTTTCAGTTAGTGTGCTTGGCGTTTTATATTGTAATACGTAAGGAGTTCTTCATTTGGACCTGAAAAGATATCGATACGTTCTCCACAGACCAACTTGTTTTAACAAGTTTAATAGCGTTAATAAATTCTGAACTGGTCGAACAAATATTTTCCCTGCTGTTATCAGAGGGTAAAAAACCGCTTCGTAGCAGCTCTTTTGTCCGACTTTATTGCTGTTGTGATGAAGCGTGGAGAAGTCTGCGTATCTTTGGAGTTTTCTATTGATAGCCTCCAATAAATCATTTCGATTTGCTGCTCTGAAACACGCAAAGGTAATTACAAGGTGAAATGAAAGGGGATTTCTTGCGAAGAGCGCACAATGCTCTTTCTCTTTCGCTAAAGATGAAACTGAGCCGTCGCGGGGATACCAATGCAGTTATCAGGAAGGTTGCAGCCCGTCAAAGTGAAAACATTGTTTCGCTGTAGAACAGTAACACAAGAAAGTATTAGTCTAACATATTTGGAAATGTAATGAAGACAATGTTTTTTCCCAAGTTACCTCTATGACTAATTTTATCTGAACGTAGGTGGTTCGCAATACATTTGGCACCACTTCTCTCTCCCTTACAGACAAAATTCAAATGATTGATCTCTGTGCTAGACTAATAGCTACTGACAGAGCTATTGAGACCTATTATCACAATTTCTAGAACTTTAAAACTACCATGAGTTGATAGTGCCGCTAATATATGCTTATCGAGACGTATAGTCACATTTCCTTATTTCGATGTATGAAATTAATAGTACGGCTCTAAGCACTATGGGACTTGAGATCCGAGGTCATCAGTCCCTTGGACTTAGAACTACGTAAACCTAACTAACCTAAGGACATCACACACATCCAGCCCGATGCAGGATTCGAACCTGCGACCGTAGCAGCCGCGTGGTTCCGGACTGAAGCGCCTAGAACCGCTCCACTGCGCACGCGCTTATGGAGTATGTAATATTTTAGTGTATGACATCATCATCATCATCATCATCATCAGCTGCAGCAACAGCAGCCGTCCCCGCTGCTATTTGCGTGCAAAATAGTGGGACACTGACTGAAACAATTTTATAGACAGTGATCAGGCTGAAACAATGTGTACGCAGTCGCCAATGGAGTATTTGATCATAATGCAGGATTAACGAGAATAAACAATATGGTACCTTACAACATTGGTTCATACAAAGAATTGAGGCTTATTAACGAGAACAACGAGAACAGTTTGCAGTTTTAAGAGTAAGCTAGAAGGAGTATGAGATTTATGTAGAAAGAAAAGCTAATGTTAAATTCAATTTATTCCATAGTAAATTTGTGTCAATATTTGAAAGTTGTTTGCCTAAAAAATTTTCCAGACGATCCATTAAAAAAACATAAATAAGTCGTTGATAATTAAACCAATCAAAAGAGGAAGAAGGAAATCACTACAAAAAAACTATAATATTATAAGGAGAGTCATTAAAATGTCCCGAAGTATGTATACCCTCACAGAAATAAATAATGCAAATAATAAGATAAAAACTATATGGGACATTAAATGACAGGACAGCAAGTCAGTGTACAAGGTTCCATCACAATTTAACTAAATGATAATGTTGTGACTGATAATTCACAAGTTTCAAGTACTTTTAACAATCACTTTCTAAAAGTAGTAGCAAATACAGGATTAAATAATTCCTTTAAAGAATCAAGAAAATATATTAAAAATGTCATTCCACAAAACTTTATGCAACCAGATGTAGTACCTACATCCTTCACTGAAATTGATACAATTATAAAAGTTCTAAGAAACAAAAGCTCATGGGGGGTTGATGGAATTTCAGACACAGTTCTGAAAAGCTGTTCCAACGTAATAAATGATGTCCTTAGTGATATAAGCAATGCATCACTGGCACAGGGAATTTTTCCAGACAGGTTAAAATCTGCAGTTGTTAAACCCCTACATAAGAACGGTAACAAGACAGACTTAAACAATTATCGTCCAGTTTCCTTAGAGACATCTTTTTCTAAAATATTCGAAAAAGTAATGTAATGAGAAGTAGTCACACATTTAAGTGGAAACAAGTTACTTAGCGGATCGCAGTTTGGATTCCATGTGGATTGTTCGACAGAGAATGCAGTTTGTACATTCACAAACCGTACATAATAATATACCGCCAGTTGATATTTTCTGTGATCTTTTCAAGGAATTGGATTGTGTTCACCAATTACTCTCTTAGAAAAACTCAAATTTTATGGAATTGATGGCTTTATGCACAGCTGGTTTGAATCACACTTAACAAACAGAACGCAAAAGGTTGTGCTAAATAACTCAAAGTCGGAAAGGTAGAAAATTTTAGTGACTGGAAAAAAGTCACAAAGCGAGCCCCACATAGTTTAGTTCTGGGTCTACTCCTACATATGTGAATGAACTTCCACTTAACATTCAATGAGCGTAATGGGTAATTTTTGTAGATGATATTAGTGTTATGATAAAACTCATTACAGAAAAAGCAACAGAAGAGTTGATAAATGATATCTTTCAAAGAATTATTAAAGTTTTCTCTGGAAATGGATTCTCCCTAAATTCTGAAAAGAAAAACACACCACATTCAATTCAGTACAAGATTTAAGAGTCATAGCAACAACTGATCTAGCATATGAACAGGAGACAGTTTATGGGGTAGAATACTCCAAAATGTTGGGGTGGAAATATTGATACAAACTTGAAGTGGAAAAAGCATATTACGGCGCTTCTCAAACAATTAAGATCAGCTGCTTTTGATCTTCGTATAATTACTAATTGTGGAAACAAACGTATCAGCCTCCTAATATATTTTACATATTTCCACTCGGTTGTGTCTTACGGATTAATTTTCTGGGTCAATTCGTTTTGGTCAATTAGTTTCTTAGGAAGAAAGTATTTAATTCACAAAAGCGAGCAGTAAGAATAGTATGTGATGTTGCCCCTTCGACATCATGTAGGTACTTCTTCAACGAGTATGCCATTTTATCTGCACGTCGCAATACATATATTCGCTAAGGGAATTCCTCATAAATAATACATCACAATTTGAGATGAATAGTAATTTCCATACCTACAACAAAACCTTTATTATCCATTGCTAAAGCTGTCAGTGGCTCAGAAAGGTGTTCAGTATGCAGCAACAAAAATATTTGATCATTTTCCCAATAACATAAAATGTCTGACGGGTAGCGAAGAAAGTTTTAAATCTGATTTCAAATCCTTTCTCCTTGAAAAATACTTTTACCCCACTGACGCATTTTTCCTTAAAAAATGGTAGCCAGTTACAAAAAAGTGTAGTTGCATGAGAAGATCTGAAAATAATAATTGTTCATTAATGTTAACGTTAATAATCTATACATATCATATAAACTGACTCATTCCACATCATTTCGATAAAATAATCGTTCAGATGTTCTATGGAACATGTAGCTAACTAATATACTGTGCTGGCTGGATGAAGGTCTCCTCCATTTGCATTCCAGTACCCACGTACCTGAAGTATGTACTTCATGCGGATATAGTTATGTATGGACACCTTGTCTGTTCACTGATGATGCGGTATATGGGGTTGGGGGGGGGGGGTGCTTGTTGCTTTATGTGTCACACGTTAACTGTATTATAAATTGTGATTTCTCCCTGATGTTTTGATTTTCCTTGGTATGGCCTGTAGTATATATATTCAAGAGGATATGTTGATGCAAAAGAACTGTGATAAGGGTAACATCTATTATATGAGAGTAAAGGATTTATTGAAAGCCGTATAGCAGTAATAAAAAAGGTCTCAAAAATACGTTACCTGTAATAATAAGAAAAAATTTTCGAGTGCTACGTAGCGCACGGGGACAATATGTTTTTGGCAGGTACAACTGTAAAACTACACGAAGCCACTAATAATGTCGCTAAGAATGGCCTTTTTAAAATTGTACCTGGTTAATTGAATAGAAGTACTCTACTTTTTTAACTCAGTTAGTAAGCCACTGATATTTTGTCAAAATGACTGATTCTCAGCAGGAATGGTAGAAGCTGCATACTCCGTCCACCATCCTTGATAACAACGGGTGTCATCTGTCGACCACTTTCTGGAGTCAGTCCTTCGGAAAGTGTTATGTAAACCGTTCTACATGATGGCCAGTTTCTAACTTGGTGGATAAAGTTAGCTATATTAGTAAATATTTCTTTTTAAGCAAGCGCACTGTACTTGTCGGACACTATCTTTGCTTCGCTTGTAGAGAATCTGCGAACCTTACCTCCCTACACTTCACTGGTCGACTTTGATGGGCAATAGTCGTTGTTGTCTGTCGTCCTTCGATTAATATGATCTTGCGTCATAAGATATCATTATGTCGGCAGTTGCAAAATAAGTTAGAATCATTCACAACAAAAGAGGTTCTTGTACGTCTCAGTAGAGGACTGCTCATACCTGTTTCGTAAAAGTGTTAAGCCGTAACACTATTTACGCTGATCAGTCAGTTGCAGAAATTATCACTGTATTCCCATTTAAGAGGGGAACTTCCTTTTTAAAAGGAGCTCTGTGTTTTATTATGCATTGCAGTGTTCTATGAATAAACCGAAACGCACATTTGTGTGTCACGTCATCATCGTTCTTGAGGCAGGATGGCGGCAATGGGGATTTGTGAGACTCAGTATAAGTTTCGTTTTGTTAGGTCACTTGGTTGAGATGTGTTAGTAATCTGTAGTTCGCCTGAGTTTTTCAAAATAAAATTCTGGCTTCAAAAAGTTCCTGACACAATTATTGCTGGGTTGCTTATATCATGGAGTAAATTTTAGGTCCTTCAAAGGACCTAGTGCACATCACTATCACCACCACCACAACCATTCGATCAGATGGAAGGACATTCAACGTCCATTAGCTGAAATGCCCAATATACTACGGTGACATTGGAACCGACGTACCCGCTGACCATTTTATCTGAGATCGGAAACTGCATTGTATTCAATCATTAGTGGCTCCTCCTCGTTAGTCATTCGGAACAGAGTACACTGGAGCACATATGCTGCACTGTGTGTTTTGCAAGGGTGCTTTGAGCGTATTGCCCATTTAGAGCAGCATCTTTTCCAAAACTAGGCGTTTCAGCTTCCGATCAAATGTGCTACCATGCCAATCAGTCCATATAACCTCCAGCAGTTTCCACGCATCAAAGTCCAAGGTTTTATTGCCTCAGTCCTGTGCTAGCCCTTTGAACGCTGACAAAGCCTTGGGTAAATTCCATGGGGATTCTTTTTTATAGTAATTGCTATTTCTGTCTTGAAGCACCTACAGTCAATTTCAGGCATACGCCGCAGATAAGCTCAATCGCTTCTGGGCACTTTACAGAAAATCTATGGCTGAAAAGAGTATAAGTTCTCTCTCGTGAGCCCACTCTCTCTCGCTTCAGCAATGAGAATGACAGATTTTTTTAAAAATTAGATGTGGTACCCTGGACCTCTCATGAAAATGTTGCGTTCAGTTTCCCATGAGAAATCGTGCAGTGAATAGCCAACCTTATCTGCGATAGGAAAGTAGAAGTTCAAGTCAGTAGTCAGCTGCCGACACAATTCACTATATAATCGCAGAGGTACCACAGGGAGCAGAAACACCTCCTCTAGGATACACAACATACGCAGCTGACATTCCTAGACCTCAATGGTGAAATGAAGGAACAGCCTTACAGACAGATGATACTGTATACCAGCCTCCGGGCCCCGACGTCCGACAGAATTAAAGAGCAGGCCAACGCCTATATAAACAAGATGGAATCTTGTCTAAGCAAGAGGAGGCAAAACCTGACACCAGAAGAATCCAGTTAATATTGTTCCGACATCGAAACCCCATTAAATTGCAAGAAAGGAAACCGCGAGAACTAAAAATTCGTCTCTGGTGGCAAGAAATTACCCCAAAAGCACACGTGAAATAACGAAACATACTCGAAAATGAAAGGTTACCTGTCTACTACACACATTCGTTACCATTTGTTTGCGGATGGGGCTATCTGTAGCGTTCATTTGAGATTTGTGGAAAATAGGCTTAACAGTGTTGTGGAATATATAAAATGCTTACAGGAGTATGTAATACATTTGGGATGTCCTAGATCTCATTTACTGTATGCTTCGAAACCCATTATTTTAGGCAGTTAGGTGCAAATACCACAAGAAATGTCAGTATCCCTAGCAGATATTAAAATGCAAAATATTTACTCATAAATTCTCATGCACGCATCCGAATGCTATTCGCATAAGGATTCATGTGTGGGTTGTGTACGAGTCGTGTACCGTATGCAGGCATGAACTGACGACTTCACACTTATAGCGTCCAAGCAGAAAATATTTGCAGCAGTAAAATTTCACGTTAGCGTCCAGAAATAATTTCAAAGACAGGCAAGTTTCATGTCAGGTTGGTGGAAGTATTGCCAAAGATACTAGTTGTCCATCTTCCAGTTATGAACTATTGTTCGTTCTTCTGTGGTTACAGAATTGAAATTTGACTGAAATATCAGCTAAATGTGACTGTGGATATCTGTAGATTGCCAGTGCTGCAAACACACATGACTATGACTCACGAGGAAATGGAAGCTCATAAAATAAGAACGGAGCGTTTCTGTGAACACTTTATTAGCACAGCCGGAGCTCCCTGGACCGTTTCCAACGCGCACGCTTCCGCAGCATTTTGCTCAGCAAACACGAAATCATCTGGCGAGAGCTGAATAGCCTGAACTGTTGCCATTCAGAAGGCAAACACTGTTCTCTAGCAGGAAAACTGCTGGCGAGCATCTGACAGTCCGCCTTTAGTATTCCGAGTTCATTAAAGTGGCGTTCTCTAAGTACTTTACCACCAAGAAACTACAAGGAGGCACACGCACGACGTAATTAACGCCCCGCTTGAGAAAGAGGCTAATTGAAATGTACTGTAGCGGAGACTTGTGGTCCTAGTCCAACGACTGTGGCGTTTCTTCAAATGTTAGTACACACCAAAAATATTTTGTCCAGCATGTTCTTCAACTCAGAAAAAATGGTGTCCACAACTGTTACTGCCTGTTCTTGAGGTTATTGAAACAGTCGTTAGCTCAAGGGATTCTGAGTGACATCCCGTACGTTTTCCACGTTTAGGACTTCCGCAGTTTTCCTACGTCGATTGTGGTAGAGTTTGACTAGTTGCTTACAAGGGAACCTCCCCATCGCACCCCCCTCAGATTTAGTTGTAATTTGGCACAGTGGATAGGCCTTGAAAAACGGAACAAAGATCAATCGAGAAAACAGGAAGAAGTTGTGTGGAACTATGAAAAAAATAAACAAAATATACAAACTGAGTAGTCCATGCGCAAGATATGCTACTTCAAGGAGAGTGTGAGCTAAGGAGCACCGTGGTCACGTGGTTAGTGTGAGCGACTGCGGAACGAGAGGTCCTTGGTTCAAGTCTTCCCCGATACCGACAACTATTTGCGAACTATTTGCGCAGTGTCTTCGATAACCCCCCTCATAGTTGGGGAGTACCGGGCAGAGGATGACCGCCGTCGTGGAGCTCCACACGCTGCGAAATGTTTTATCAATTTGGAACATGGAAGCTGTACGCAGATGAGCCACGCACATGGAATGGCGTGCGGGATTTGGTTACATTTTTCTTTCTTTATTGTCTATCATCATAATATTAGTGTCGAATTCTATTTCATAGTTTAGAAGGAACTCTTGTTCTGTTGTTGCTACGGATGTACATTCTACTTTTGTTTGTCGTAACTGAAAGACGCCTTTTTCCATATAAAAAAAAGTTGGTAGAGAAAAATTTACAATTACAACAAATAAAAAATAATAAAAAATAAACTTAAAAAAAACAAAAAAGAAAAAAAGCGGTCTAACGCACGGCTTTCCGGAGCGAGAAGAGCGCGTGGTCCCCGGCACGAATCCGCCCTACGGACTTGTGTCGAGGTCCGGTGAGCCAGCCAGTCTGTGGGTGGTTTTTAGGCGGTTTTGCGTCTGCCTCGGCGAATGCGGGCTGGTTCCCCTTATTCCGCCTCAGCTACACTATGTCGGCGATTGCTGTGCAAACAAGTTCTCCACGTACGCATACACAGCCATTACTCTACCACGCAAACATAGGGGTTACACTCGTCTGGTGTGAGACGTTCCGTGGGGGGTCCACCGGGGGCCGAACCACACAATAACCCTATAACCCTGGGTTAGGTGTGGGGCGGCGGAGGGGGGGAAGTGGACTGCAGTAGTCGTCGCGGGGTTGCGGACCACTGCGGCTGCGGCCGGGACGGAGCCTCTCCGTCGTTTCTAGGTCCCCGGTTAACATAACATACCATAACATGTACTGTCGCAAGTAGTTTGGACGTCGGATGGCCACGCGGCACTACCGACGGAAAGACCATCGGCGCCCGGCTCTGGCGCTTCGCACTGCATCTGTACCAGCAATTTGGGCAGCAGTTGGCACCACACTGACACAATTAATTGTTACAAATCGGTTACTTCAAAGACAGCTCCGAGCCAAACTAACTGTAGCTTGCATTCCATTGACCCCAAACCACGGCCATTTGCGATTTTAGTACTGTTAAGCAAGAGCTTATTGGAGGTCAAGGTGGCTATCTGTTGCGTTTTCTGTTGAAAGCTGGTTCTGCCACGGTGCCAGCGACGGCCGTTTGTTGGTTAGAAGGCTGGCAGTTGAGTGCTTGGAGTTAACCTGTCTGCGTGCTAGACACACTCGACCTACACCTGGAGTTATGGTCTGGGGTGTGATTTCGCATGACAGCAGTAGCACTCTCGTGGTTATGCCACGCACCCTGACTACAAATTTGTACCGGAGTCCGGTGATTCGATCTGAACAGCATGTCAGGGGGTGTTTTTCAACAGGATAACGCTCTCTCACATACGTCTGTTGGAACCCAGCATGCTCTGCAGAATATCGACATATTGCCTTGGCCACCTCGACAACAGATCTGTCTCCAGTGGAGCACGTATCAGACATCAACGCACCGGACAGCGTCCTCCACAACCAGCATTAACCGTCGCTGTACCGACCAACCAAGTGCAGCAGGCATGGAAATCCATCCCACAAACTGACACCCGGCACCTGTATGATACAATGCATGCACGTTTGCGTGCTTGCATTCAATATTCTGACTGCGACTACACTGGATATTAATGTAACAGGGTTTCACATTTGGAATGGCTTATCTCGCGCTTACATTAACTTGTTGTATTGCAATGTTACTTAAATATTTTGCCTACATAAATGTATTCCCGAAATTTCATTACTCTTCATTAATTATTTTTTGGTGTGGCGATTTTCTTTACTTTAGTGTATTTTGGTATCCATCTTTTAACTCCATGTATTCAGTTAGTTGTAAAACAATACATACCTACATACATTGATTCTGAATTTCCCTTAATCTTAGTCTTCTAACACAGCAATAGAATACTTAATAAACGAAGGAATATTTAGGTTTAACATACCGTCGAGAACGAGGTCATTAGAAACGGGACACAAGCTCAAATTGGGGAAGGATGAAAAAGAAATCTCTCTTGACAAGTGAACTGTTATGATATTTGCCTTAAGCGATCTGCAAAATCTACGGAAAACTACAATATCGATGACCGCCGACCTCCCGAACGCTGCGTTTGGTCGTAGAATATCACAGATTGTGTGATTCCGTATTCTTTTACTGAATCACTAACGGGAGCACCGGTGTCGACAAAAAATGAGACACCTATATCTGTACTCCGCAACCCAAGTTTCGGTGTGTGACGAATGGTATTTCCTATAACACTAAAAATTCCGTCCTTCCTTGTTCCACTCTAGAATCGTGCGGGGAAGGATGGATTGTAGGCATGTTCTCAATTGTCGATTGCAGCTCGTGGTCTCGCGGTCGCATTCTCGCCTTGTAACACGCCCAGGAGTGCAAATGGGTGGGGTACCTTCAACTGACTTCTCGTTTGGTGACCGTGCGCCCTGTCCACACCACGTACCTGATAATCCCGTGGCGGTCGTACTGTTCTGCTCCACACTGCTGCTGGCTTGCCTGAAATGATCTATCGACAGATGCAAGCGAGTTAGGGGAGCCACTCAACGTTCAAACACAACACAGTTCGACGTCTGGTATGAACAACTATATTCCGAGACGATAAAAGAAAAACGCCGGTTGCACTGTTTACATTCTAAGTCGTAAATGTTTATCCCAATTAACAATCTTGATGATTATCTGTCCACAAAATCACTCAGACGAGCGTACGCATAACCGACACGACGCCGGTGTTGATGATGATGCGGAAGCCGAATGACCAAACGAAAGTTCTTACGCTCGTAACGCACACACATATTTCTTTTGGTACCAGTCCTCCTTGACACTAGTAATGATATAACACTGTTCGTAGAGTTAATTTTTTCAGTTCTCAGTTCTCACTTGTACGAGCGTGGGCGTAACCGTCGTGGCGCGGCTGATTGCTGATGATGCGGAAACGCGATGATCGAACGCACGTCCTCACGCTCGCTACAAGACACTGGCACTTGGCTGCACTTTTTTTATGGTAACTAATTTCTGTTGATTCATATCAGTTCATTCTGGGAGACCGAACACGGCGCTGATGATTGATACTGTGCGACACGCAACGAGAGGATGCACAAATACGTTATCAGCAGCACTGCTCATTTTTAATTTACTTCTTGACGCACTTTCCTCTGAATCATTTGCATATCTTATTACTTTACTGTAATAGCACTTGTAGCAACATTTCAACTTCCATACTAACAACGCCTCTCACATGCAGAGCTACACACTACACAACGTAACAGTTCCGTGTCCCGCGCTCTACTCTCTAGACGCGGCTGCCCGCCAAGACACTCTACAACTAAACCAGCGATATGACAGTACACTTACAGCTTCCCGAGCATGGGGTCTCGGGTTCGATTCTCGGCGTGATAAGAGATTATTTACCTGCCTGGGTGTTTGTGTTGTTCTCATCATTTCATCATCATTCATGAAAGTGGCAGGATTGGACTGGGCAAAGGTTGGGAATATTTTACGGGCACTGATAACCGCGCAATGGAGAGCCCCACAAACCAAACACCATCATCATCTCAATTGTCTGCATGCTCTCTGGTGTCCTTAATTTTTCTCTTCCTAGTCATTCGCGAGATATATACGGGAGAAATTACAATGTTGTCTAACTCTTCTTCGAGCATACGACCTGGAAATTTCAACAGTAAATCCATTTCGGTGATGATACACATCATCTTAGCCTTCGCAGTTTGTTGAGCACCTCAGTAATGCTCTCGCACCGACTAAACGCTCTCACAGCTAAACGCACTGTTCATTACATTTTGTCTGTCTCTTCTATTAATGCAACCTGGTGTGGGCCCCAGACCCATAGGAATACTCGAAAGTCGGTGTTAAAAATGTTTCCTTACCTCAGACTTCAAGAAGAATATAATAATTCCAATCCCAAAGAAAGCAGGTGTTGACAGATGTGAAAATTACCGAACTATCAGTTTAATAAGTCACAGCTGCAAAATACTAACGCGAATTCTTTACAGACGAATGGAAAAACTGGTACAAGCCGACCTCGGGGAGAATCAGTTTGGATTCCGTAGAAATGTTGGAACACGTGAGGCAATACTGACCCTACGATTTATCTTAGAAGAAAGATTAAGGAAAGGCAAACCTACGTTTCTAGCATTTGTAGACTGGAATACTCTCGTTCAAATTCTGAAGGTGGCACGGGTAAAATACAGGGAGCGAAAGGCTATTTACAATTTGTACAGAAACCAGATGGCAGTTATAAGAGTCGAGTGGCACGAAAGGGAAGCAGTGGTTGGGAAGGGAGTGAGACAGGGTTGTAGCCTCTCCCCGATGCTATTCAGTCTGTATATTGAGCAAGCAGTAAAGGAAACGAAAGAGAAGTTCGGAGTAGGTATTAAAATCCATGGAGAAGAAATAAAAACTTTGAGGTTCGCCGATGACATTGTAATTCTGTCAGAGACAGCGAAGGGCTTGGAAGAGCAGTTGAACGGAATGGACAGTGTCTTGAAAGGAGGATATAAGATGAACATCAACAAAAGCAAAATTAGGGTAATGGAATGTAGTAGAATTAAGTCAGGTGATGTTGAGGGAATTAGATTAGGAAATGAGGCACTTAAAGTAGTAAAGGAGTTTTGCTATTTGGGGAGTAAAATAAATGATGATGGTCGAGGTAGAGAGGATATAAAATGTAGACTCGCAATGGCAAGGAAAGCGTTTCTAAAGAAGGGAAATTTGTTAACATCGAGTATTGATTTAAGTGTCAGGAAGTCGTTTCTGAAAGTATTTATATGGAGTGTAGCCATGTATGGAAGTGAAACATGGACGATAAATAGTTTGGACAAGAAGATACTAGAAGCTTTCGAAATGTGGTGTTACAGAAGAATGCTGAAGATTAGATAGGTATATCACATAACTAATGAGGAGATATTGAATAGAATTGGGGGAGGAGTTTGCCTGCCAGAGTGGCCTAGCGGTTCTAGGCGCTACAGTCTGGAGCCGAGCGACCGCTAGGGTCGCACGTTCGAATGCTGTCTCGGGCATGGATGTGTGTGATGTCCTTAGGTTAGTTGGGTTTAATTAGTTTTAAGTTCCAGGCGACTGATGACAGCAGAAGTTAAGTCGCATAGCGCTCAGAGCCATTAGAAGAGGAGTTTGTGGCACAACTTGACAAGAAGAAGGGACCGGTTGGTAGGACATGTTCTGAGGCATCAAGGGATCACATATTTAGCATTGGAGGGCAGCGTGGAGGGTAAAAATCGTAGAGGGAAACCAAGAGATGAATACACTAAGCAGATTCAGAAGGATGTAGGTTGCAGTAAGTACTGGGAGATGAAGAAGCTTGCACAGGATAGAGTAGCATGGAGAGCTGGATCAAACCAGTCTCAGGACTGAAGACCACAACAACAACAACAACAACAACAACAAGCTACGTCTTTCCTGGATGAATTATATTTCCTTAATATTCTTCCAATGAATCCAGCCTTGTATCTGCTTTTGCTGCTACTGTTTGTTTTTATGTAGTAATTCCACTGTAGGTCGCTCTGGTTGCTTACTCGAAATTTTTTAGGATTGTTACTTTCTCTAGAGGTTTATCGCCGATAGCGTAATCGCTCAGTGACGAGTCTCTTGCGACAGTATACGGTGTCCTGCGTCAAGTATCGCTCCCTGCACCAATAATCGTTCCTCTGTAGGTCTTCCTGCATTTCGCCACACTTCACACAAACTACAGAAGTACAGATGGAGCTGAACCGCCTGCGCCAAGACACACACACACACACACACACACACACACTCACACTCACACACACAGAGAGAGAGAGAGAGAGAGAGAGAGAGAGAGAGCTGCTGGTTACAGCCGGCCTATTTGGCCGAGCGGTTCTAGGCGCTTCAGTCTGGAACCGCATGACCACTACGGTCGCAGGTTCGAATTCTGCCTCGGACATGGATGTGTGTTGATATTAGTTAGGTTTAAGTAGTTCTAAGTTCTAGAGGACTGATGACCTCAGAAGTTAAGTCCCATAGTGCTCAGAGCCATATGAACCATTTTTGCTGGTTACACCCACATCGAATATTTCAGCAAAATAATATTTTCCGTACGTCATTAATTCACATAACCGTCCAGAAATTATGAATTTCAAATGCTAAGCGGTTTCAGGAAGCGGGAATGGAAACGGTGACTTGTATGTTGACATCGACATCTCAGCAGATCACACAGCGCGTCAGTAGGTGTTTTAAGGCAGTAGAAGCTAATCTTCAATTCCGACCTACTATTGCACCTCGGAAGTGCGTATCGTACATAACATTCCGCAGTCAATTCAAAAAACAAAGCTTTTTTGTGTAAACCGCAAAAAGGTCGTGTACGGATGGCTCTGAGCACTATGGGACTGAACATCTGTGGTCATCAGTCCCCTAGAAATTAGAACTACTTAAACCTAACTAACCTAAGGACATCACACACATCCACGCCCGAGGCAGGATTCGAACCTGCGACCGTAGCTGTCACGCGGTTCCAGACTGAAGCGCCTAGAACCGCACGGCCACAACGGCCGGATCGTGTACGGAAGTTTCCATTGCCGTCACCGTATATCTAAAATAATTTTCTAGTTTCCAGACTAATTTCAAAATAGTCATAGAGAATTTGGAGCACTTATTTTGCTATGTTTTTGTTAGCTGATGGAAACTTAATTGGGGAGTTCTGAAGTCAATTGTAAGTATACCGAAAGTAGTGACGTGTCCCTTGTAGCTGTACAGAACGCGTCCGTGTATCTTAGTTATAAGCCTAGATGAGACGGCATTTGTCTCACGGCCTTGACCGACCGCATTTACGGAAGTGTATGTACTCATCTGTTGAAGCCATAGAATGTGGCTGATTGCGGTACGGCTTCTTCTTTTCCAGCACTACCTCTCCTATGGTGCATCGTCCGCTTCCTATTCTGAGGTTATAATTCTTCCTGGGGCCGGATGTCGCTCCTCTGGCCACATAGTTTTATAGACGCAAGATGACAAGGTAAATCCTGTGCGCCATACTCTTGTAAATCACGTACGGCTAGATGCGTGCTTCGTCGTCTTTTAACAGCCTGTGTGATGTGTTTCTGAGACGAAGAATCGAGACCCAGCACTGACATTGCCTCGACAGGTGTTGGAAATCGCCCGAGAATTATACCCAGGCTCGTCGATGTATCGTATCTACCGTCTGTAATTCAGCGGGCGGATTCAAAGTAGGTCTCGAACACCTGTCTCGCAGTGCACCGAGTTGTAAGTTACACTTCACGAGCAGGCTGCTCCATCCCAGCAGCGTGTGTGTTGCAGTTTCTTTAATAAGGCAAGATGTAAGATACCATTTGCTCGTAACAGTTCATTACCTTTTACATTTCCCACAACCTGCTCTCCGTGTCTAAAAAGACGCAGATCCTTTCAAGACAGCGCAGGCTGGTCGCACAATTAACTGCAGTGTGAGTGATTAGTACACGCCGTGTTTTAACTCAGAAGTTTCTCCTCTGACATTGGTTTCGTACGGCTGTTGCGTTATTTGGTACATTACGTGTGTATGCTTCCCTTGCAAAGTCTTAGGACCTGTGGCAGTCGATCGATTGTTAGTTGCTTGTATAGGAACCGGTTTACGGAGACTACGTACTCGTACATCAATTTATGCTGATAAGTAACTCCACCCTAAAAAATAGGTAGTAGCTGTGTGATGGGGTAGTCAGACAAAGACGTTATGTTCATGTCTGCTTGCAGGCGCGCGAGTGAGAGAACTCGTGGATTCGTCCGCCGCTGCGTATCGGTAGAAGAGGAAATATTGGAAATTTGTGATAAGGTCTTATGGGACCAAACTGCTGAGGTTATCGGTTCCTAAGCTTACACAGTACTTAATCTAACTTCAACTAACTTACGCTAAGGAAGACACACACACACACACACCCATGCCCGAGAGAGTATTCGAACCTCCGACGCGGGAAGCCGCGCGGTCCGTGACAAGACGCCTCAGACGGCTCGGCCGGTAGAAGAGGAAAACATCCGAATACGAGCGCAGACTGCAGATTTCAGAAGAAATACATTTGAGCAATTTCGTGCACACATGATATACAAGGGGTGTTTGAAAAGTCCGTGCAAAAATAAAAAATACTTACGTGTTTGCGGTAAATCTTTTTTTATTTTTCGACATAGTCTCCTTTTAGACTTATACACTTCGCCCAACGCTGTTCTAATTTGTTGATCCCTTCCGAATAATAGGAATTGTCCAAGTCTGCAAAATAGCTATTAGTTGCTGCAATCACCTCCTCGTTTGAATGCAGTCTTTGTCCCACCAGCCATTTCTTCAAATTGGGGAACAAATGATAGTCCAAGGAAGCCAAGTCTGGAGAATAGGGCGGATTTTGCGACCACAGCTGCTGAGGTGTGTGCTGGTGCATTGTTGTGATGGAAAAGAATTTTTTTGCGGGCCCATCGCCGGCGTTTTTCTTGCAGCTCTGTTGTCAAACGGTCCAATAACGTTAAATAAAATGCACCTATAATAGTTTTACCCTTTCCCAGATAGTCGATGAGGATTATCCCTTGCGAATCCCAAAAGACAGTTGCCATAATAACCTTTCCAGCTGAAGGAATTGTCTTCGCCTTTTTTGGTGCAGATTCTCCCTTGGTAACACATTGTTTAGATTGTTGTTTGGTCTCAGGAGTATAGTAATGTAGAGTATAGTAATGTATCATTGTTTCATCCAAAGTGGCGAAACGACGCTTAAAGTCATGCGGATTCTTCCTGAACAGCTGCAGACAATCTTTGCAACCCTTCACACGATTCCGTTATTGGTCAATCGTGAGCAATCGTGGAACCCATCTTGTGGATAGCTGTCTCATGTCCAAATGTTTATGCAAAATATTATGTAGCCATGCATTCAAGATGCCCACAGCACTAGCAATCTCACGCACCTTAACTCTTCTGTCATCCATCACCATACCATCGATTTTATCAATGATTTATAGAGTCGTAACCTCCACAGGGCGTCCAGAACGTTCAGCTTCACTTGTGTCCATATGGCCACTCCGAAAATTTCGAAACCACTAATAAACTGTTCTAATCGAAGGTGCAGAGTCTCCGTAATGTTTATCAAGCTTCTCTTTAGTCTCCTGAGGCGTTTTACTTTCATAAAGTAATGTTTAATCACCACAAGAAATTCTTTTTCCTCCATTTTGTGACAGTCACTCGACTTCCTTGATTCACGCGAATGCCAAACACAAAGAAATAGACCAATATGGTTGAAACTTCTTGTGCGTTCTTTCCAATAATGCTACTAACTAAACATGACCTCGATACCTCGATATGCGTCGGTGGTGCCATCTCTCGGACTGTGCACGGACTTTTGAAACGCCCCCGTATCAATATTACACGTTTCTTATCATTTCTTTATCTCGATGTCAGTCATTTTTAAGTTGAGCGTTGACCAAGAATCCTATCGTTTATTAATTGGGTTTGTTTGTGAAACTAAACAGTCTTAACCAAGAACATTTCAAAATACCCGTAGAACGCAGAAAAATATCAGCGAAGAATAATTTTCTGTATTGAAAAATGTCGAAATTTTGGACAGATTGTAAAAACAAGTATTTTGCTCTGACTAAAAAAAAAAATCTTTCTTTGACATGTCGTTACGAAATTGAAAAGTTAACGATTTCGCTTTAAAGCTGGCACAAGCGAAGTAAGACTTGCGAGAGAATACTAGCGAAATAAAAGTTATGTATCAGCTATATGAAGTCAGTTTCTGTATCTTACACCAGCGCCGGCCACGGCGTGCCGAGTTTCACGTGTGCAGGGCGTGTGCGGACCGCTACCCAGCCAAGGCTCTGAGTGTTTCGCTTTTGCTCTCTACTTCCCGGGTTCCTGGATGTATCCCGAACAGAGCGACATTTCATTGAGTACCGCGCTCTTTCATCTTTAGGTCGGCACAACTCTCTTCAGTTCCGCAGAGTAGTTGTGTCGTCAGTACAGTTTACCCTTCGCTATTTGTTCGTGGCATGGAGGACGTTCACAGATCCAGCGGCTTCACAAAAAACAGGCAGTCTAGCGACCTATCGTCACAAGCCATCAAAACTGAACGGGAGTGACACAAGAGAGGTTTGAGAATTCTCAATACATATTATACATACAGGGTGTTTCAAAAATGACCGGTATATTTGAAACGGCAATAAAAACTAAACGAGCAGCGATAGAAATACACCGTTTGTTGCAATATGCTTGGGACAACAGTACATTTTCAGGCAGACAAACTTTCGAAATTACAGTAGTTACAATTTTCAACAACAGATGGCGCTGCGGTCTGGGAAACTATAGTACGATATTTTCCACATATCCACCATGCGTAGCAATAATATGGCGTAGTCTCTGAATGAAATTACCCGAAACCTTTGACAACGTGTCTGGCGGAATGGCTTCACATGCAGATGAGATGTACTGCTTCAGCTGTTCAATTGTTTCTGGACTCTGTCGGTATACCTGGTCTTTCTAGTGTCCCCACAGAAAGAAGTCACAGGGGTTCATGTCTGGCGAATAGGGAGGCCAATCCACGCCGCCTCCTGTATGTTTCGGATAGCCCAAAGCAATCACACGATCATCGAAATATTCATTCAGGAAATTAAAGACGTCGGCCGTGCCATGTGGCCGGGCACCATCTTGCATAAACCACGAGGTGTTCGCAGTGTCGTCTAAGGCAGTTTGTACCGCCACAAATTCACGAAGAATGTCCAGATAGCGTGATGCAGTAATCGTTTCGGATCTGAAAAATGGGCCAATGATTCCTTTGGAAGAAATGGCGGCCCAGACCAGTACTTTTTGAGGATGCAGGGACGATGGGACTGCAACATGGGGCTTTTCGGTTCCCCATATGCGCCAGTTCTGTTTATTGACGAAGCCGTCCAGGTAAAAATAAGCTTCGTCAGTAAACCAAATGCTGCCCACATGCATATCGCCGTCATCAATCCTGTGCACTATATCGTTAGCGAATGTCTCTCGTGCAGCAATGGTAGCGGCGCTGAGGGGTTGCCGCGTTTGAATTTTGTATGGATAGAGGTGTAAACTCTGGCGCATGAGACGATACGTGGACGTTGGCGTCATTTGGACCGCAGCTGAAACACGGCGAACGGAAACCCGAGGCCGCTGTTGGATCACCTGCTGCACTAGCTGCACGTTGCCCTCTGTGGTTGCCGTACGCGGTCGCCCTACCTTTCCAGCACGTTCATCCGTCACGTTCCCAGTCCGTTGAAATTTTTCAAACAGATCCTTTATTGTATCGCTTTTCGGTCCTTTGGTTACATTAAACCTCCGTTGAAAACTTCGTTTTGTTGCAACAACACTGTGTTCTAGGCGGTGGAATTCCAACACCAGAAAAATCCTCTGTTCTAAGGAATAAACCATGTTGTCTACAGCACACTTGCACGTTGTGAACAGCACACGCTTACAGCAGAAAGACGACGTACAGAATGGCGCACCCACAGACTGCGTTGTCTTCTATATCTTTCACATCACTTGCAGCGCCATCTGTTGTTGAAAATTGTAACTACTGTAATTTCGAAAGTTTGTCCGCCTGAAAATGTACTGTTGTCCCAAGCATATTGCAACAAACGGTGTATTTCTATCGCTGCTCGTTTAGTTTTTATTGCCGTTTCAAATATACCGGTCATTTTTGAAACACCCTGTATGTACTCCGCTAGCCACCAAGCGGTGTGTGACGGAGGCCACAATTCGCGCCAAAGTCATATCCCTCCCTCTGTTCCACTCGCGGATCGCGCGAGGGAAAAAAGACTGTCTGAACGCCTCAGTACGAGCTCTAATTTGCCTTATCTTTGAATTGTGATCATGCGCGATTTGAAACTTGGTGGTAATAATATATGCTCTTCATCCTCGGTGAAGATCGGATTTCGAAATTTAGTGAGCAGCCCCGTCCATTTAGCGCGCCGTCTATTTGCAAGTGTATCCCACTTTAAGCTTTCTATGAGATTTGCAACGCTCACGCGATGGCTAAATGTACCAGTCACAAATCTCGGCGCTCTTCTTTGGACCTTCTCAATCTCTTGAATCAGACCCAACTAGTAAGGGTTCCTTACAGACGAACAATACTCTAAGACTGGATGAACTAACGTATGCAGTTGCATAAGCGATGGATACTGCAAATCTGATACGAAACGACATTGCAGGACCATGGAGAAAGAATTTAAAAACTAAGTTGGCTATGAAAGAGAGAAAAATTTCAACAATCGAAAGACGGGATTCATTGTTTTGTACATTAGGAAGCACTTTGTGACAAATTTGCAATCATGGAGCTCATGAAGAAACTAGTGGTACGAAAAGTAAAGTTTCTGAAGTCGCGCGCATTATTCAGCCAGATGCAATAGTTTCCGATGGAACTCAACGCAGCGCATGGAGACTTTACACTCAGGTGACAAAATCCATGCGTTACCAGTATGCACATATTCAGATGGCGGTAGTATCCTGTTCACAAAGTACAATGCCGGCCGCTGTGGCGGAGCGGTGCTAGGCGCTTCAGTCCGGAACCGCGCTGCTGCTACGGTCGCAGGTTCGAATCCTGCCTCGGGCATGGATGTGTGTGATGTCCTTAGGTTAGTTAGGTTTAAGTAGTTCTAAGTCTAGGGCACTGATGACCTCAGATGTTAAGTCCCATAGTGATAGAGCCCTTTGAACCATTTGAACCATTTGAACAAAGTGCAAAGGGTAGTGTAGTGACAGAGCTGTTATTTGTACTCAAGTGATTCATGTGAAAAGGGAATTAACAGACTTTTAACGGGTAATGGTAGGTGCTGCTAGATGCGAGGGACATTCCATTTAGGAAATCGTTGAGGAATTCAATATTCTGTGACGCACAGTATTACCAGTATGCCGAAAAAAACAAATTTCTGGCGTTATCTCTCACTGCGAACAACGGATTGGCCGACGAGCTTCACTTAACGACCGAGAGCAGCGGCGTATGCGTAGAGTTGTCCCTGCTAACAGACAAATGAAACAGCGTGAAATAATCGCAGAAATCAATGAGGGACGTGTGACTAATTTATCCGTCAGGACAGCGCGGCGAAATTTGGCGATATTGCCTATAGCAGCGGACGACCGACGCGAGTGCCTTTGCTAACAGCACATCACCTGCAGCGCCTCTCCTGGGCTCGTGACCACATCGGTTGGACCCTAGACGACTGGAAAACCTTCGCCTGGACAGAGGAGTCCGAATTTCAAGTGGTAAGAGCTGATTATAGGGTTCGAATGTGGCGCAGACCCCAAGAAGCCGTGAACCCAAGGTGTCAACAAGGCGCTGTGCAAGCTGATGGTGACTCCATAGTGGTGTGGGCTGTGTCTATGTGGGATAGCCTGGGTCCTCTGGTCGAAGAGAACAGATCATTCACTGGATATGGTTATGTTCGTCTACTTGGAATTTGCAGCCATTCATGGACTTCATGTTCCTAAACAACGATGGCGCGTCACTGGGCCACAACTGTTTGCGACTGGTTTGAAGAACATTCTGGACAATTTGAGGGAATGATATGGCCACCCATATCGCCTGACATGAATCCCATTGAATACGGCTGGAACGATTTTTCGATTGAAAACTCGTTATTAATAAATTGTGAAGAAAAAAGGATAGCAAGAATCAGGGCCGGCTCAAATTGCCGCCCCCGCCCCTCCCCCCCCCCCCCCCCCGTTTTTATTTTTTTACAAAACGTTTGCGGAATTTTATTTAAACAAATCTGTAGGAAATGTCAGCAATCGCAATTTTTTTTACTTTTCAGATCTACCAAGGTTTCGGCCACTGAGTGGCCAGTATCAGAGCTCTTAATATGTGCTTACATCTAGTGTGCGAGTAGTATTGTCAAACAAAAGTGCCGGTCGGAGTTTAATTGTTGTTCGTGCAGGCGGAGACAGGTGTTTCATGGCTCAAAAACCGAAACGTCCGACTATCACTTAGAAACGGATAGCAAAAATTTTCAAAAATTCGTCGAAACCCAACTTATGCCAGGCTTATTAGCAATGTGTTTGTCCTTTGTAATTACTAGCAGCGTATTAACCCTTTCGGAATACTTCTAGCCATTGTAGGTGTTTGATATGTTTGGTTGTAGTAATGTTCAACCATTTTTTTCTACAATGTGGGAAGAATAAAACACTCGGAAACTGCCATCGAAGCGTTTAGCAAAATTGCTCCAGGCTTAACATGTAACCGCAGTGTCGAACATTGCATTCGAATTTCCAAATTAGATTTCGTCTTCTGCAAAATTAGTTGTGAGTAAACGCACGGCGCCTAACAGGCGGGCAGCGCTCCACTCATAAGAATACTGGCGTGTACGCCAGACTGCTCCCCCCTCTCTGTTCCTTCGGCGTAAACACGGCGGTGCTGATACAGTGGTGAGTAAGAAATTAGTCCTCTTCTCTCTCCTTGTTCAACAGGGGCGGCCGGCAGGTAGTCGAGGCGCCATGTCACAGTTCCCATAGCCGCTCCCTCCGAGGTTTGGTTTCGAATCCCCTCTTGGGCATGAATGTTGGGTTTGTCCTAAACAAAATTTAAAAAAAAAGGTGGGGGGTGGCAGATTTGCCGCCCCTCGGAAAGTGACGCCCCGTGCGGCCGCAAGTTTCGCACGTGCCTTGCGCCGGCCATGCCAGGAATGAAAATTAGAAAATCCGAAATAGACTGCATTTTAAGTGGACGTGACTGCACCATGCCGACCGTAAGACGTTGCAACGAGAGAAACAACTTATTTCTGATTTGATCGGGATGCGATTAAAAACAAAATCGCGTTGAAGAAGGCACATATTCTGACAAACACAGTCCCGTTCTATAAGCTTACTGTCGTTAAAGAAAACGCGAGATTCGAAGAATTCATTATGGCCTTGAAAGAATTACAAACATAGTTTTGTAAACATTTTGACCACACTGCCAATCTTACACGTGTTTTCGAGCTGTTTTGGAGACCGTTCGCTGTTTCATTTGGATGTACCTCTGTGCATGTGCAGATGTAACTGATTGATTTACGAAGTAATTCCAGTTTTTTCGGGTGTACTTTCCATGTCTAATACATAATGAGGTTGCAAAAATGCAACAAACATAATGTATGTGATAGACTTCTTCCGATTATGAACTAAATAAGTAATGATTACGTGGCAACCTGAGTGCGAAAATCTGTGACATTGTCTGCATCTATCTATGCGGCGACAGGTTGCACCAGATAAAAATTATATGTCCTCAGCGCACCAAAAATAAATAATACTAAACTTTCTTTTCTTTTTGATTCATGTTGTTGAGAAGTGTTAATATTAAACAGTCGTGCGTAGTGTGACTGCATTGCCATTTAAATGCGGCGCGTTTGCAGTTTCTCCCCCTCCTCATGCTCACACAGCGTGGTGTGGCGGTGGGGGAAACGTGCCAGCCAGGTGAGCTCTGTGGCACAAGCCCATGAGCCGAATTCTTGGCCACCCCTGTCTTACAGAGAAACCAGAGGGGGGCAGTAATCCAGAAGGTACTGCGGCACGGTTGCAGACTATCGGCCTTTTATGCAGTCTTCAAATAGAACGGGCAATAAAGTTCACTTGATTTATGGAAAGGTATTTACGTTCAGGCGGAAGAAATGAAAACTTTAAGGTTTGTCAGTTACACTATAATTCCACCAGAGCCGGCAGAGGGCGGGGAAGGTCAGTTGAAGGGATTGGATAGTGTCTTCAAGTGAAGTTATTAGATTAATGACGCTGTAGGTCCGCCTATAACTGGCTGTGTAAGTCGTTTCAAAAGTCAGAGGAAGGAAACGGCATACCACTTCCAATAGGATCACGTATAGCAAAGCACTGTGGTGTTCACACTTTGGGTTGAAGACAGCTGTATCAAGAAAAGTAAAAGAAGGGTAGTGGAAAATTGTCGATTTAAATCAGGTGAGGCTGAGAGAATTAGATTCGTGAAATGAAGCAATAAAAGTAGAAGTTGTCAACAGCAAGAAAAGCGTTTCTGAAAAAGAGAAATTTGTTAAAAGTAAATACAGATTTAGGTGTTAACAGATATTTTCTGAATGTATTTGTTTGGAATGTAGAGTTGTTTGAAAGTGAGACGCGGACGATCAGCAGTACAGAGACGAAGAGAACAGAAGCTGTTCATTATTTAGTGTGAGAAGAAGAATGCTGTAGATTAAGTGGTTAGAGCAACGAACTAATGAAGAGGTGGGGTTGGGGAGAGAAGAGCTTTACGCAAGAGGTGACATGTTGATACGATGCATCGTGAGCCATGAAGGATTAGTTAATTTGGTAATGGAGGGTAATGGGGGGAGGGAGGGGGATGTTTAAGAGACCGAGATTTGAGTAAGTCTGATGCTTTACTTTTTTCGTAAAAATGTAACGTATTATGCGTTATTAGAACTGTCAGCTTAAGATTTCTTGTGGGTGTGCATCACAGCCACGATCAGTTCAACAGGAGAAATCGTTTCCACAACGCTGTCTCGTTAAAAATAAATATATTATTTAGCATTTCTACGCATCTTCGAGCTTTCGCTTATTTTCAAGAGCACCAGAGTAGAATGCTAGTCAAAGAATGGAAATCCAAACTGGATATTCCATTTTATCAAAACTCGTAAAGAAATTACTTACATATGAAGAAAAGCATTTTTATAGCCATCGTCTGAATATATTCAACTTTGCGACACTCTTGTCATAATTTAGCTTTCAGAATATGGTTGCGCGTTCTTTCTCATTTTCCTTGAGCACTGTCGCCTCTTTATCCTTTTCATCGTCAGTTCATTTAATGACGGTAACTGCAAGTAGCCGTTGTGGACTGCAATGCCACTTCATGCGATCACTTTCCGTCCTTGCACTGACAGGTAACAACTTCCTGTACCTTAAACTGGCCGTAGCTATTCCTAGTCACATGGCCAACTTATGAGGGGCGTTCACTTAGTAATTATTTCTGAAAGCAGGTTTGTTTTATTCAGGATTCCAATACAACATATTATACCCGGCTGTTTTGGCTACAAAACCCAATTTAGCAACATAATCTCCGTCCAGTGCGACGGTCTTCCGCCACCTTACTGGGACGGCCTGTACGCTCGCATGGTTCAAATGGCTCTGAGCACTATGGGACTTAACATCTGAGTTCATCAGTCCCCTAGACGTAGAACTACTTAAACCTAACTAACCTAAGGACATCGCACACATACATGCCCGAGGCAGGATTCGAACCTGCGACCGTAGCAGCCGCGCGCTTCCGGACTGAAGTGCCTAGAACCGTTCGGCCACAGCGACCGGCAAGACAAGGCACTTCTGGTTCCTATGTTGTCCTGAAAGAATCGTATAAGTGGAGAAAGGAATTGACATGAAAGAGGTACATTGTCCATGCTAACGCTCGAAAGTAAAGAGCTGATGTTTTTTGTTCGTCCGCAGAATAGTCAAATTGCATGGGAACCCTCGTGTTCCTTGTTGTGACATTATTTCTTGGTCAAAGAGGCTTTGTCTTCACAGGTTCATATCGGAAAATTGGAGATTCAAATAATGGAAATTTCCTCAGAATGTTAGAGCTATTGAATGACTGTGATGCAGTTCTTGCAAAAGACTTAAGCAAGGTCAGAGACGAACAAGAAACTGGAAAGCCTTCTCAAGTGTATCATCTGTCAAGTGATATGAAGAACGAATTATTTCTAATTGCGCCCATCATGTCAGGATTGCCATAACAGAGAGAAAATGAGAAGTATCACTGAATTATTCTTGATGCAACTCCTGATTCAAATGATGCTGAAGTGGCAACATTCATCCTACTTTATATTTACTTCAGTATAGAAATTGACAAACAAGGAATAAATGAATCTCTTTGGAATCCGCAGATTTCATATTTTATTCCATAAGTACCTGTGGAGCACCAGTACCTTTCAGAGTATGCCGCGGACAAGATTATGATAACGGAAGTAATATGAGAGGGTGTTAAAAAGGAGCTCAGTCACATTTTCGTCAGTGGAATCCTCTTGCAAAATTCTCTACATGTGAGTGTTATAGCTTTATGTGGGATACACCAGCTGAAAGTTATCATGAAACAAATACTTTTTTTTCGGAGTGATTCAACTTCTTTACAACCCGTTCAGTTACAATCCACAGAGATGGGGAACTCTGAAACAGTGTGTTGAATGTTCTTTATATTCCGTGACCGATACCCACTGGAGTGCTCGGGTTGAAGCTGTAAGACCAGTTGCTGCTCACATGGATAAGACTTCCATTACTGTTGAGACTCTCAGTAAGTTAAATTTCAAAGATGAAACTCGTTGTGTGGTACAAGCTTTTTGTACTAAAGAAGAAATTTCAAGTGTTTAGTCATGGCATCAGTTTGGCAAAATTTATTGTTACCAGTTGACTATAGAATCAAATTACTACAAGCTCAAAATACTACCATTGATATTGAGGTAAGACTCTTTGAGAGCCTATTAAATAACTTAAAATATCTTCACGAAAATGGGACATCATTCTTTCTGAATCTAACATTGATGTCAGCGTAATTAATACCGGTTCTGAACTTCTGGAGGCGCACACTAACTAGAAAAAATCATTTCATGGTGTAACCAGGTATGAAGTGACAGATACTTCGGAAGATATATTCAAGACAAATGTTGCAGTGTCATGATTGACAATCTGGTGCCTAACTTGAAAACATGATGTGAAAAGTCTCTGTATGTCCACCTTTTCACAGATGGTTGCGGGACTTCGGCTGTTCAATACAGAATATCAAATCAAACACCTTCCAGCCGTCTAAATTTCGAATTTGTTATTTTATTTGGCCACTAGTTTCGGCGACATATTCGGGAGGTGATGTTTGAAGAGATCGCTATCTCAATAATCTACTGACAGCAGTCTTTGAATGCTGGCCGCTACTTTGACTGGACCAAAGATGGGAATCTGCCAACAATTTTGAAATTTAGACCGCTGGAAGTTGTTTGATTTGACATTCTAATGTGAAAGAGTGACTATGATACGTGAAACATTCGGGTTTTTATGGAATTACTCAAAGATGGCTGATGATCAGGTCACTGTGGCATGCAGGTTATTTATCAATGAATACCATAATAATGTCACAACAGATTTAGAAGAAGAAATTAAATATTTGATAACAATCAATACTTCAGACTGTCTGTAATGTCTCTTGCAGCGGTCTCTCCGCGATATTTTCAGAAATTTTATAAATTATATAACTCAGTACATATCTCGAAATATCTCTTCTTATCTTACTGATTCCTAAACTTTAATATACGATGATTATCAATGCAAAGTAGTTTCAAGCCCTATTATTCCTTGGAGCGCCCATTTACTCCATGGAATAGCTTCTCTGCTATCTATGTTTTCTCTTATGAAAAGAATGAAGGAGATCTTGCCGATTAGCCATGAAAGAACGAAGATGTATATGTATGTATTGTTGAGCTAGTCGCCATATTGAGGATATTCTGTATGAGAAGGAATTTAATACATGAACTAAACTAAAGTAAGTGTGTTCCCGTATTATTTCACTGATTATTATTGACAGTGTGTACTTACTACGCTGTGTTGCATGGGATCAGTGGGGAACGTCTGATTTACACTGGACGAACCTGCCGTTTAGTATGCTCAAGATATCCAGTTTATTACTTACAATAATTGGGCTAACACGGTCTTACCAGCAGATCTCCGGTCTTCCCCATGTGATCACCGAAAGTTAATAATTATTACAAATGTTTTCAGGAGATCGACTGACAGTTTTCGTCGCACCGAGACTTCTAAATTGCTTCACTGCCTAATGGAATTTAAGTTAAGTTCAATTTAATCAGGACAGAACAGTATTGAACTGTGTGAATGTGATAAGCCTGCTTTGTGAATGAAGATTCCCTTAATATACGCATGTTTTTTTACTATCCTGATCAGTGAAGCTAAATCAGGCCGGTGTGAGAGAGGTTATTAAATTTTAGATCCCACAAAAAATATTAAATGTCGATAGACTGCTTGGCAACAGTTAGAATTCTTGGATAAGATGCATGAGCTTAAAATTTCAAGCTTATTTCAGAATGTGTGTGCAGGTACGGGTAACTTTTACACTTTTCCATGGCTTTGGCTGCAACAGAAATGTCGTTCAGCACTTTGGTTCGTGTTAGAAACTGTTTCAGACCAACTAAGCATAAATACCATCTCACAGATTTGGGGACCTTGGCAACTGAATATAATTTGGAACGGCAACTAGATTTTGATGCTGCGATTCGAAGGTTTGCTGAACGAAGATCTTGCAAACCGCCATTGACAATGTTGTAGGCAAGAAGGTTATAGTATGCTACCTCTTGCACTACTCATTGTGTTTTGCAAGCGAGCACGCTGGTGTTTGTTTACTGAACTAGGTGTGCATGCCAGGCAACGAGTGGGGCACAACGCTCCACATCGCAGCATTCCCGACACCAGACATTGGCCAGTGTACAATACTTAGACTTTTATATCGTAGTGAAGTGAAAGCAAATTAAATCAACCTAAAAATAACATTATATACATTTTATAATAATTCATTACTGAGTAGCGTCTGAAGTCAGACTTGTAAGTTCTTGAATCGTGTCAGTTTTCTCCCTCGCCTTGGAGGTCTCTGTCGAGCTATCATCCAGTTCTCTAGCTCTTGTGGTGTTCAGTTCCCGATAACAGTCTTCATCACCACTTTTCAAACAAATATTTATTAGTATTCTTTCAGTCTCCTACTCTATGAAAATATAAGGGCGCTGGTAGTCTTTCTCGATGTACTCGTATTTAACCTTTGCACACTCATTCATGATTCATCTGATTGATGAGTTCTTTCACATTCGCAGTGGGAAATTGAAGGCATGGTTAAAGAGTATTTTTTGTTTTACTACATTCCAATTGATTTTGATTGTAACAGAACAGCTGAAACAGAATTATCTAAAACCCAAGTGGTGAACACTGGCTTTTTTACAGAAACCGAAGCATTTGCAGACAGTGTATTGTTGATAAGCAATGGCTAAATGGTTCAAATGGCTCTGAGCACTATGGGACTTAACTTCTCAGGTCATCAGTCCCCTAGAACTTAGAAATACTTAAACCTAACTAACCTAAGGACATCACACACATCCATGCCCGAGGCAGGATTCGAAACTGCGGCCGTAGCAGTCGCGCGGTTCCGGACTGAGCGCCTAGAACCGCTAGACCACCGCGGCTGGCTTGATAAGCAATGTTTATGTTCATGTCCTCTACGACGCCACAACATTAGCATTAGGAGCAGTTTTCTCTGATACAGTTATATTCAAATTTTCTGCTTTGCGTCGGATTCGCGCTATTTTCTGGTTTCAAAATACAACGCACTGACACGAACAGTCTGTGTAATATCTTCGAATGTTTACAGGTTCCTTAATACAGGATAACATTGCATCCAACGTGAAACCAAACTTAGTGGCTCGATGATAAAGGTGTATCGTATAATAGCACGTGCTCTGATTCGACCTATTACGCCATGAGCAAATGTTAGTTCGCTCGAATTTCACTGGTGATATTTCGTATACAGGGTGGTCCATTGATAGTGATCGGATCAAATATCTCACGAAATAAGCATAAAACAAAAAAACTACAAAGAACGAAACTCGTCTAGCTTGAAGGGGGAAACCAGATGGCGGGCGCTATGGTTAGCCCGCTAGATGGCGCTGCCATAGATCAAACATATCAACTGCGTTTTTTTAAATAGGAACTCCCATTTTTTGTTACATATTCGTGTAGTACGTAAAGAAATATGAATGTTTTAGTTGGACCACTTTTTTCGCTTTGTGATAGATGGCTCTGTAATAGTCACAAACGTATAAGTACGTGGTATCACGTAACATTCCGCCAGTGCGGTCTGTATTTGCTTCGTGATACATTACCCGTGTTAAAATGGACCGTTTACAAATTGCGGAAAAGATCGATATCGTGTCGATGTATGGCTATTGTGGTCAAAATGTCCAACGGGCGTGTGCTATGTATGCTGCTCGGTATGCTGGATATCATCCAAGTGTCCGGACCGTTTACCGGATAGTTACGTTATTTAAGGAAACAGGAAGTGTTCAGCCACATGTGAAACCTCAACCACGACCTGCAACAAATGATGATGCCCAAGTAGGTGTTTTAGCTGCTGTCACGGGTAATCTGCACAACAGTAGCAGACAAACTGAGCGACAATCGGGAATCTCAAAAACGTCGGTGTTGAGAATGCTACATCAACATCGGTTGCACCGTTACCATATTTCTATGCACCGGGAATAGCATGGCGACGACTTTGAACGTCGTGTACAGTTCTGCCACTGGGCACAAGAGAGATTACGGGACGATGACAGATTTTTTGCACGCGTTCTATTTAGCGACGAAGCGTCTGTCACCAACAGCGGTAACGTAAACCGGCATAATATGCACTATTGGGCAACGGATAATCCACGATGGCTGCCACAAGTGGAACATCAGCGACCTTGGCGGGTTAATGCATGTTGCGGCATTATGGGAAAAGGATAACTGGCCCCCGTTTTATCGATGGCAATCTAAATGGTGCAATGTATGCTGATTTCCTACGTAATGTTCTACCGATGTTACTACAAGTTGTTTCACTGCATAACAGAATGGCGATGTACTTCAAACCAACATGATGGAAGTCCGGCACATAGCTCGCGTGCGATTGAAGCGGTATTGAACAGCATATTTCATGACAGGTGGATTGGTCTTGGAAGCACCATACCATGGCCCACACGTTCACCATATCTGACGTCCCCGGATTTCTTTCTGTGGGGAAAGTTGAAGGATATTTGCTATCGTGATCCACCGACAACGCCCGACAACATGCGTCAGCGCATTGTCAATGCATATGCGACCATTACAGAAGGCGAACTATTCGCTTTTGATAGGAATATCGTTACACATATTGCCAAAAGCATTGAGGTTGACGGACATTATTTTGAGCATTTATTGCATTAATGTGGTATTTAGAGGTAGTCACGCTGTAACAACATGCGTTCTCAGAAATGATAAGTTCACAAAGGTACATGTATCACATAGGAACAACCGAAATAAAATGTCCTGTATTTTAATTTAAAAAACCTATCTGTTACCAACTGTTCGTCTAAAATTGTGAGATATATGTTTGTGACTATTACAGCGCCATCTATGACAATGCGAAAAAAGTGGTCCAACTAAAACATTCATATTTCATTACCTACTACACGAATATGTAATAAAAAATGGGGGTTCCTTTTTAAAAAAACGCAGTTGATATCCGTTTGACCTATGGCAGCGCCATCTAGCGGGTCAACCATAGCGCCTTCTGGTTTGCCCCTTCAAGCTAGACAAATTTTGTTCTTTGCAGTTTTTTCGTTTGACACTTATTTCGTGAGATATTTGGCCCGGTGACGATCAATGGACCACCTTGTATATTGCATTTGTGAACTTGGGTTTAGTGTTTCAAAAGAAATTACATTTATTATGTATTTCATCCCAACGAGCATTTTTGTGTATTGCCAATATTCCCCAAATTGCGTTAAGTTTACTTCATATTAAGTCTTAACAAAACAAAAAAATTAGATTGCTATACTTAGAGATGGGGCTTAGTCACTCATGCTGCGCCGGGCACAGTACTGTCTGTGGCGGTTCTGCGTATCATCATCATGGACAAATGCAATGAATATGGGGGATATGATAGTCTATGGTATTATGCGGTTTGAATTCACTCTGATATTTAGCTGTTGCATTGATTTGATTTTGTAAATGATACTGACAATATTATAATGCAATATTCATACTACAACTTCTCGTGGATAATTATTTTGTTCAAATTGCACAAGAATTCCACGTAACGTGTTGTAGTAGTATTGACTGTAAGTTGAGTTCATATCACTATAATTACAGATCGTACATCAGAGCTTTTATAATTTTTTGTCTTCGATGGATTTAATTATCCTTAGCAAATTGATCATGAAAAGGAACCACAGAATACCACACGCACACAACACTGACGTATGCTACCAGAAATATTTTTCTCCGTGATTCGTGCGCAGTTTAATTTTGGCCTCGTACATCAGCAATGAAATCTTGTTCAACAATAAATACCATCAGCACTGTTCTTAGAAGGTGCAGTCTGATCCGATTAATTTTTTTAATTTTTTTTTTATAAATAGAGTTCAATACCACCGTGCACATTTATTTCTTACACATCGGAATATTGTTTGCAGTTTCAAGTAATTTAAATTTGCCGGTGAGATAAAAGTTAAGATGGCGGTCAACAAAAATAGAGGATTTCTTTTTTAATTAAGAATTTTCCTTTGCTCAATAAATAATTAATCATTTAAATTGATGCCACCAAAAAAATTATTAATAATGTTTTGCGAATTAGTTTAACACAAACCCATGACATTTCGACCAGAAGTACAGACGAAGTTGCTATATAATCGCAACTAACAATGGCTGCACTTCTTGCAGCTGTGATAAAACAATTAATACAAAATTATAATTAAAAGAGGAAGTGATTTTTCAATAATTAATCATAAATAGTTGTTGTGGATTGCCAAGAGAGCCAACCCGGTATGAGAGGAAGCCGAAAGGCACGCGTTTTAGCTCACGCAGGCTGGCGTGAGGTCTGGAACAGGTCAAGGAAATTAGACTAGCAAAAAAGGACGTAGCTGATGGAATACTTAACTTTAATAAATAAATGGTGAACATCGCTCTTGACGGTACATGTTTTACAGCATCAATAGTAACTGGTAATGGCGCCTTGCTAGGTCGTAGCAAATGACGTAGCTGAAGGCTATGCTAACTATCGTCTCGGCAAATGAGAGCGTATTTTGTCAGTGAACCATCGCTAGCAAAGTCGGCTGCACAACTGGGGCGAGTGCTAGGAAGTCTCTCTAGACCTGCCGTGTGGCGGCGCTCGGTCTGCAATCACTGACAGTGGCGACACGCGGGTCCGACGTATACTAACGGACCGCGGCCGATTTAAAGGCTACCACCTAGCAAGTGTGGTGTCTGGCGGTGACACCACAATAGTTTTAACGCATTTGGCTCTGTTTTTTACCAGCAAATGAACATAAAAGTACAATAATTTTACGTTAAATGTTTTTCATTCAACAGACCTCACATCGATTCGCGTCTTGCGTTGGCGACGTACATCAGAAGAAGACGACAAAAGAAAAGAAAAGAATGACATAGATTAACAAAGAATGTGAGACAAATATTGTCTCTGTTTTACATAATTATCTTTTTAAGAAATAATTACATAATTGAATGAATATTATTGAGTTACGTAATTTTCCACACGTTCATATTCCACTCGTCACACTACAAGTAAAAAATAAATGTATATCGTGGATGTTCTATGCCTCCCAGCTGCCCTGACCGCGGGTCCATAAATCGAGGAGCGCGATGCAACCCGCGGGCTTGCCCTACGCCCTTCGAAAGACGTGGCGCAGCGGCGACCCGTCGTAAACAAAGGCGCGAGCCGCGGGCCGCGGCCGGCAAGAGCGCATGCGCCGGAGCGGGAGGAGGCGCGGCTGAACAAGCTGTAGGGCTGCTCCTGCCATTAGTCTTTGCGGCCGTGCCTCTGCCGGTGCGCGCCAGCCAGCCCTCGTGCCTGCCTGCCTTTCTCTTCTGCGCTCGCGTCGCGCCGCAAAAAACAATGGTGATTCAATTTAGCAGCCAGTCAGCGACGCCCGCTAACGAGTACTGCTGCCTCCATTCACAAATCTTGCAGCCCGGATTCTGGCTTAGAGCGCCTGCGAGGAAACTAGTGGGGAGAGCGCTGGGTAACCTTCCAGTCAGCTGACAATCTCCATCACCTACGTACGGCATCATCATCACCTTTTTCATTCGTTCTCTTTTTTTTCAGTATTTCTGCTACATACGGGGTGAATCAAGTAAAACTTGCACCGCAAATATTGCGGAAATGGAAAGTGCTGTTAATGTAAGATTCTCATAGAAAGGATTGGCATTCATAGACTCGTATTGTTAGCCATTAAACAGATTGTGATATTACTGAGACAGTGTACTTCTGTGCAAACATGCACTTCTTTGAGGAAAACAATGCCTATTGACGTTAACAAACTGAATCTAGGTTAAATTAGAGGGTCAGTGGAGTTTGTTGCAGAATTTTTGTGCGCGTCTTTTACAAGATATCGTATTTTGAAAATTTTCCACATCGACTCTTGTACAATACCTTAGTGTCATCAGTCTTCTGACACAAACTCCTTTCCTGGGCCGGCCGAGGTGGCCGAGCGGTACTAGGCGCAGTCCGGAACCGCGCGACTGCTACGGTCGCAGGTTCGAATCCTGCCTCGGGCATGGATGTGTGTGATGTCCTTAGGTTAGTTAGGTTTAAGTAGTTCTAAGTTCTAGGGGACTGATGACCTCAGATGTTAAGTCCCATAGTGCTCTGAGCCACTTGAACCATTTGTTTGTTAAGTCCCATAATGCTCAGAGCCATTTGAACAAACACCTTTCCTGTGCCAGTATCTTCATCTCAGAGTAGAATTTTCAACAGACGTCCTTAATTACTTGCTGGATGTATTCCAATCTCTGTCTTTCTCTACAGTTTTTTCCCTCTACAGCTCCCTGTAGTACCATGAAAGTCATTCCCTGATGTCTTAATGTATATCGCATCATCCTGTCCCTTGTCCTTGTCACTGTTTTCCACATATTTCTTTCCTTTCCAGTTCTCCGCAGAATCCCCTCATTCCTTACCTTATGAGTCCATCTAATTTTCAACATTCGTCTGTAGCACCGCATCTCAAAAGCTTTCATTCTCTTCTGTTCCAGTTTTCCCATAGTCCACGTTTCACTATCATACAACGCTCTGCTACAAACGTACATTCTCAGAAATTTCTTCCTCAAATTAAGGCCTATCATTGATACTGGTAGACTTCTCTTGGCCAGGAAATCCCTTTTTGCCAGTGCTTGTTTGCTTTTAATGTCTTCCTTACTTGGCCCCTCATTGGTTATTTTGCTGCCTAGGTAGCAGAATTCCTTAAATTCTTCTACTTCGTCACCATTAATCCTGATGTTAACTTTCTCTCTGTTCTCATATCTGCTACTTTTCGTTACAATCGTCTTTCTTCGATTTACTCTCAGTCCATATTCTGTACTAATTAGACTGTTCGTTCCATTCAGCAGATCAAGTAATTCTTCTTCACTTTCACTCAGGATAGCAATGTCATTAGCGATTCGTATGACTGATATCATTTCACATGGAATTTTAGTTCCGCTCCTGAACCTTTCTTTTATTTCCTCCATTGCTTCTTTGATGCACACATCAAACATAGGGGCGAAAGACTACATCCCTGTCTTACACTCTTTTTAATCCAAGCACATCGTTCTGGAGGATCTACTCTTATTACTCCCTCTTGGGAATAATATTGTATATTCCCCGTCTCTCTCTATAGCTTACCCCCATTTTCGTCGGAATTTCGAACGTCTTGCACCATTTTACATTGTCGAACGTTTTTTCCAGGTCGACAAATCCTATGAACGTGTCTTGATTTTTCTTTAGTGTTGCTTCCATTACCAACCGCAACGTTAGAATTGCCTGTCTGGTGCCTTTACCTTTCTTAAAGCCTAACTGACCGTCGCCTAACACATCCTCAGTTTCATTTTCCATTTTTCTGCATATTATTCTTGTAAGCAACTTGGATGTATGGGCTGTTACGATGATTGTGAGATAATTCTCGCACTTGCCAGCTCTTGCAGTCTTCGGAATTGTGTGGATGATATTTTTCAAAGTTCGGATGATATGTCGCCAGACTCATACATCCTGCACACCAACGTGAGTAGTCGTTTTGTTGCCACTTCCCCCAGTGATTTTAGAAATTGTGATGGAGTATTATTGATCCCTTCTGCCTTATTTAATCTTAAGTCCTCCAAAGCTCTGTTAAATTGTGATTCTAATACTGGACGCCCGTTTCTTCTTATATCACATCTGCCAAATCTTTCCCCTGATAGAGGCGTTCAGTGTACTCTTTCCATCTATCCGCTCTCTCCTCTGCTGAAGTTTAAGAGACTAGTCAAGAACAATCAATACGCAAAGCTGTGGGAGACAGAAGTACTAAGGAATGACGATGTGCATCTGAAGTTGTCTAAGGCTGTACATACACAATGACGAATAGCTCAGTAGGCAGTACAGTTGAAGAGGATTGGGCATCTCCATCAAATGATGGATGACTTGTTAGGGAGTTTCGTTGCACGTTTGGCTGCTCGAAAAGCAGGTAGTCATCATCCTGGAAATGACCCTCTTGCACTGTTTTTTTCATTGGAGGAACGAGGAAGAAGTCATAGGCAGCCATGTTAGGGAAACAGAGGCCGTGAGCCACAAATTGATAGCCCAAAAAAGTATCACATGGGGCAGCGTCCTATGGAGAATAAGATGAGGCGATCTCGTGGAACAGAAACACCCCCTTGGACGCTTTTGGGAACGCTTCGTCTTCACAGCCTTCCGCATTTCGGTAGTATGCTCATGTGCATGTGACAGTTTCCCTCACAGACGTATTTTGTTAGCACCACAACGTAACAGTCCCAAAAAAAGAGGGCAGCTCGCACCCTTTGTTGTGTCCCTTTGCCTAGCTGTCATAATGATACACCGAACACTCATTCATGAAGACTGTGAGTTTAAATAAGTCATCTCGATCAGCCTGACACAGCAACGACATTTGTGCCACTACCTCGGTTGGGCGGACTTTTAGAATAGGTGTACGATGTCACGGAATTCAGCAGGAAGTGGCTTTTCTCATGTTCAGAACGTCATGATGATGATGAAAACTCATAAGTGACTATTTTGACTAAAGTTCAGTCTTGATCACTCATGTATGTTTTAATGATATAGGTAACCGGTTTCGGTTCTTTCTACAGAACCATCATCAGACCCATGGCTCCCTTAGGATGGTAGGCGGAGCTCTCCTCGCTGCTACGCAGTCAGTTGACTGCGTAGCAGCGAGGAGAGCTCCGCCTACCATCCTAAGGGAGCCATGGGTCTGATGATGGTTCTGTAGAAAGAACCGAAACCGGTTACCTATATCATTAAAACATACATGAGTGATCAAGACTGAACTTTAGTCAAAATATAACAATTAATTGATCACTGCTTTCCAAAAATGTTTACGAAAATTGTCATAAGTGACTGATTTTCACTTCTTCAGCTCTCGCCCCTATTGTGATACTCCGAACTTCCAGCAACAGAACTTCAACTGCGCTAGCGATTCTCGGTTCTTCACAGAGAAATGCTCTGCCACTTGCTTCTTTGTCATTCGGACTTGTTTGACCTCCCTGGAAGGGTCCCTATCATATGATATAGTGGTACGCTGTTGCCGTACAGTGTGTGGTTTGTTGGCAGCGTCCTTCCCCTTCAAATTCGGAAAATGACTTACCGTACTGCACGACATAGCACTTTATCAGCAGGCAGCGCCATTTTGCTTTGGCTCCTGTAGATGTGTATTACGGTACTAAATGGCACCATGCGCACAGATCTGTACCAGCAAATAAACAAAAAAAAAATTGCGTAACTTAATTTTTCGGAGGCGATTGTTAAAACTGCTCGGCGTCACCTCGTAAGTTACTTCATGTGAAAAACCATCGCGTATCTGAACGTTTCTACCATAAGCTGTATCTCTAAGGTAGAGTATTTTCAGAATTGTGTCATAAAGTACAGGACCGCGTGTGGAGTAACATTTTCAGTCTTTGCCCTGCTGCTGCCCTCATGTTTGATAGCTCCTCAGGCGTATCCACCCTGTCTTGAGTCTGATGAAAGGTCCCCAGACGGGTTCAGCTTGCATCCAACAGTTCCGATGATTTCTTGCCGCATCTGATTTTAAGGTTCGTCTCCCGAAATACGACGTTGTGACTTGCGAGGCTTTGTTTGCAGGTTGCTTATGAAGTCTAAAGGGCATTTGCACGTGGGGTAAATCTACAGGCATTCTAAAGCATGTGCAGCTATGTATTTCTTGTTTGTTTTAGGTCATTAGTCTTAAGATTGATTCCAAGAAGCCAGTGACAATTTATTGTCAGAGTAGCGCTTGGACCAAACGCCTTCAGTTATTTGTTGTGACGTCGCCGATTATGATTTGGGATATCGATGATTCTCCTAAATCGTTCAAGGCAAATGCCGAAGTGATTCGTTCGAAAGAGCGCGAGCTATTTTCTTTCCTGTCCGTTCCTAAGCCGACATCAGACCAATTCAGAAGCACGTCGCTAAGAGTGTTACACTTCGTTTTAGCCTACACGAAGTGTAACAAAGGGTCCCGGAGGAAATGAACAGGACTCTTTGGAAGAAACGTGGCTTAGTTCTCGCGAAAAATTGTTTGGTATGCCAAGAAGACCGTATAAAATGTCTGTCACCGTCGTATACCTTGCATGTGCCCCAGGAGCGTAATATAGGAGATTAGTTCACTTACAGACGCGTACATAGTTATTTTTCCCTCGCTTGATAGGCGAATGGAAAAGGACAAAAAAAATCGATAAAATTGGTACTAAGTACAGTCCACCACCCACTCTATACTGGCTTGTAGAGTGTACACGATGTAAAAAAAAGGCTATTTACACGAAATTTTTGTGTTTAGTTGTCCAGGTGAGAGCAGGACCCACGACTCGGACAGTGACAGTTGCGTGGAAACTTATTTTTATATGAAAAGAGCGTATGCCATCGTTGGCCAGGAGGTCCCATCCGGGAAAGTTCGGCCGCCAAGTGCGATTCTTATTTCAGTCGACGCCACATTGGGCGACCTGAGCGTCGGTGATGAGGATGAAAAGATGAGGAGGACAACACGACACCCAGTCCCCGAGCGGAGAAAATCTCCAACCCGGCCGGGAATCGAACTCAGGCCCGTTTGCATGGGAGGCGAGCTCGTTACCACGCAGCTAAGCAGAGGGACATGTATATACACACATCGAAAAAAGTTTTGCATCACCTCGGTTCCCAGAAATTCTGAAGATAGACGTTGACTGTGGATATTTATCACAGACACAGTCCCTTTGATTGTTCAGAGATGTCACTAAACCCGCCCAAAGATGTAAACAACCATGCATGAGCAGCGCTTATGAGACGGAGGGTGTCAGACAGCCGACCAGTTCCAGTCACTCCACCAGGAAGGAGGTACACGGCTCGTGTTCTCTGTAGTTCAACCACGCCTAGACGGTCAATACCGTGTTTCGATCGCGTCCGCATTGTTACTTTGTGCCAGGAAGGGCTCTCAACAAGGGAAGTGTCCAGGAGTCTTGGAGTGAACCAAAGCGATGTTCTTCGGACATGGAGGAGATACAGGGAGACAGGAATTGTCGATGACATGCCTCGCTCAAGCCGCCGAAGGGCTACTACTGCAGTGGATGACCGCTACCTATAGATAATGCCTCGGAGGAACCCTGACAGCAACGCCACCAAGTTGAATAATGATTTTACTGCAGCCACAGGACGTCGTCTTACGACTCAAACTGTGCGCAATAGGCTGCACGATGCACAACTTCACTCCCGACGTCCATGGCGAGGTCCATCTTTGCAACCACGACACCATGCAGCGCGGTAGGGATGGGCCCAATAACATGGCATCACGTTCTCTTCACCAATGAGTGTCACATATGCCTTCAACCAGACAATCGCTGTAGACGTGTTTGGAGGCAATCCGGTCAGGTTGAATGCCTTAGACACACTGTCCAGCGAGTGCACCAAGGTGGAGGTTCCCTGCTGTTTTTGGGTGGCATTATGTGGGACCGACGTACACCGCTGGTGGTCATGGAAGGCGCCGTAACCATATCGGCAGCATACTGGCGAAGCATTCGTCTTCATGGATGTCAATTCGCGCCCCCATCGTGCACTTCTTGTGAATGTCTTCGTTCAGAATTACGAGATCAATGGCTCTGAGCACTATGGGACTTAACATCTGAGGTCATCAGTCCCCTAGAACTTAGAACTACTTAAACCTAACTAACCTAAGGACATCACACACATCCATGCCCGAGGCAGGATTCGAACCTGCGACCGTAGCGGCCGCACGGTTCCAGACTGTAGCGCCTTTAACCGCTTGGCCACACCGGCCGGCGATTACGACATCGCTCGACTAGAGTGGCCAGCATGTTCTCCAGATATGAACACTATCGAACATGCCTGGGATAGATTGAAAAGGGCTGTTTATGGACGACGTGACCCACCAACCATTCTGAGGGATCTATGCCGAATCGCCGTTGAGGAGTGGGACAACCTGGACCAACAGTGCCTTGATGAACTTGTGGATAACACGCCACGACGAATACAGGCATGCATCAATACAAGTGGACGTGCTACTGGGTATTAGAGATACCGGTGAGTACAGCAATGTGGACCACCATCTCTGAATATCTCGCTGTATGGTGGTACAACATGCACTGTGTGGTTTTCGTGAGCAATAAAAAGGGCGGAAATGATGTTTATGTTGATGTCTATTTCAATTTTCTGTACAGGTTCCGGATCTCTCGGAACCGATGCGATGCAATACTTTTTTTTATATGTGTATATAAGATGTTTGCATGGAACTGTTACTCTCCAAGTCACGGATCCTACTATCACTTACATACGTATACTGGGAATCGAGAGGAATTCAAAGAGGGTATCAAAATCTCTACGGTAGTTCCTGAGACTATCCCGGGCATAACAAAATGGAGGGAGGTTGGGACTTAAGTGAGGTCGGGAGAGCATGGTGGCCACGAAACCTGCCTGCCCCTCCCTATCCAACTAATGGGAAACACATTGTCTAAATGTTGTCTGACATCAGCGGCGAAGTGTGGTATGGCCCCATCATGCTGGAACAATAACCATTGTCAGACTGCAAGCAGGACATTGTCGAACATTGCCGGTAGTACCTCTCTTCCTCCACCGAACATGGAAAGTAGAGGATACCACCCCATCAGACAGTCGTGAACAATACCAGCTCAGACATTTCTGATAAGTGGAACACAGCAGTCTCCTTCGGATTTTCCCATTGCCAGACGTGGCTGTAAAATATTCGTTTCCTTCTGAAGGCAGCCCCAACAGTAAACAAAACACACGTTTTGAAGTCAGGAATGTTTACAGTTTAGCGTAGATGCAACTGACAGAATTCACGTGCGTTCTGGATCGGAATGTGCTACTGCCTCCTCCCTAAATTTTAAGTTAAGCAAATTTATGCTATTTAGGCTGTTGATCACACTTAACAATTATTGTGAGCTTACCTTAGCATTCACTCAGTTGAATGCCAGTTGACTTATCTCAGTTTTCTCGAAGTTTTAATCCAACGTAAAGGCAGGTCATCCGAGATAACCCCAACCCCCACCTAGCGGCCAGACTATAAAGAGCTGGGGCTTGAGCTGTTGCGCCTTTGTAGATGCCTCACATTCACTGCTAATGTGAGTGGTCGCTGCGATGGAACATAAACGCTCTCCGCTGTCGGCAAACGGCGCTTGATTTATCGCCGTCGGTCAGCACAAGAGGAGCTCTGCTAGTTCCCAGAAGAGCCGCCAGGCGCGCTGGCGAGCCGACATGCTACGCGGCCGGCGGTCCCCGACCTTAAGCACAAGACGCCGAGTGAGGTAGCGCGATAGAAAAAGGTGGAGGGGGGAGAACAAGGGAAAGGCCATCCGTGAATCGCAAAGAGATATGGGAACTGCGAACGTGCAGAGGGCGCGTTCAGCAAGCCGCGAGTGATTCATTCCATTCCGCAGATGTTCTCGATCTTCACCCCTTGTAGCTCTGTGGAGTAGTTCTGTGTGTGTCCGAGATAAAAGGATCCTTATCGGTTCATATAAAAAGACTTGCGAAATGTTTCTGAACATTTCTCATACTCCAACGTTCCTGCAAAAGAAAGGAAGCCGTTAAGAAAACGACGAACCAGTGGCGATATCTGTAATTGAAAGCGTAAGTCCTCATTTCGAACTCTTGAAGCGGTTGCAAATATTTTGCGGAAATATTGCTGAGAAACCACCACATCTGTATTGACAATGATTTATATCGTGACCGGTTGCGTTCGAAAGAACTTTATCAAGTTAAACAGCCAAGTCATCCTAGTAAAACCCCACAGAGATGTGCCAGTATCATGATCTAAGACTGTTGGTAGTGTAACCTGATGATGATGATGATGATGATCTTTCGAACGAAACCGGTGTGGCATAACGAATGTGTGCCAACACAGCGTGGTGTTTTCTTATTAACAATAATCGGCTGAGGAGCTCAAGATGATCGAAATTTTGCAGGAAATTACTGCTAGCCCTTAAAAAACCTGTTGAGCGGCTTTCACGACAGATAGGTGTTAAGCGTATATCTTGTCATTCTCTTCTTAAGTCCCTACACTTGAAGACTTAAAGCGATCCGTGTGTTGGAGACAGTTACTCCACTAATAAAGTAAAGAGGGTTAAGTACCGCTACTGGTAGCGTAAATAAATTGTGTAAGTCGAACTTGGCTGAGCATGCGATACTACAATCATCGTTTAAAACGGAAATTTCCATTTTAAAATGACGGAAGGTGAATGATTTTTAGTTTTTGTAGATGTTTCACTAAACCACGAACTAATGACTCAGCGAGTTGGTAGTGCTTATTTCTAACAATCTCTTTACAGAATGATGAAGCAATTTTCCGTTTATCATGAGGGATACGTACAGCTCCATGTCAGAAAAGAAAGGTATCTATCCACATTGAGGACAGACGCTGTTTACAAATGCTTCTATGCCCCACTCCTCTCCCTAGTGACATTTGTTTTACCAAAATCCTCTAGCCCCACTTAAAATCAACCAAATTAAAATGTGCAAACTACACTCCTGGAAATTGAAATAAGAACACCGTGAATTCATTGTCCCAGGAAGGGGAAACTTTATTGACACATTCCTGGGGTCAGATACATCACATGATCACACTGACAGAACCACAGGCACATAGACACAGGCAACAGAGCATGCACAATGTCGGCACTAGTACTGTGTATATCCACCTTTCGCAGCAATGCAGGCTGCTATTCTCCCATGGAGACGATCGTAGAGATGCTGGATGTAGTCCTGTGGAACGGCTTGCCATGCCATTTCCACCTGGCGCCTCAGTTGGACCAGCGTTCGTGCTGGACGTGCAGACCGCGTGAGACGACGCTTCATCCAGTCCCAAACATGCTCAATGGGGGACAGATCCGGAGATCTTGCTGGCCAGGGTAGTTGACTTACACCTTCTAGAGCACGTTGGGTGGCACGGGATACATGCGGACGTGCATTGTCCTGTTGGAACAACAAGTTCCCTTGCCGGTCTAGGAATGGTAGAACGATGGGTTCGATGACGGTTTGGATGTACCGTGCACTATTCAGTGTCCCCTCGACGATCACCAGTGGTGTACGGCCAGTGTAGGAGATCGCTCCCCACACCATGACGCCGGGTGTTGGCCCTGTGTGCCTCGGTCGTATGCAGTCCTGATTGTGGCGCTCACCTGCACGGCGTCAAACACGCATACGACCATCATTGGCACCAAGGCAGAAGCGACTCTCATCGCTGAAGACGACACGTCTCCATTCGTCCCTCCATTCACGCCTGTCGCGACACCACTGGAGGCGGGCTGCTCGATGTTGGGGCGTGAGCGGAAGACGGCCTAACGGTGTGCGGGACCGTAGCCCAGCTTCATGGAGACGGTTGCGAATGGTCCTCGCCGATACCCCAGGAGCAACAGTGTCCCTAATTTGCTGGGAAGTGGCGGTGCGGTCCCCTACGGCACTGCGTAGGATCCTACGGTCTTGGCGTGCATCCGTGCGTCGCGGCGGTCCGGTCCCAGGTCGACGGGCACGTGCACCTTCCGCCGACCACTGGCGAAAACATCGATGTACTGTGGAGACCTCACGCCCCACGTGTTGAGCAATTCGGCGGTACGTGCACCCGGCCTCCCGCATGCCCACTATACGCCCTCGCTCAAAGTCCGTCAACTGCACATACGGTTCACGTCCACGCTGTCGCGGCATGCTACCAGTGTTAAAGACTGCGATGGAGCTCCGTATGCCACGGCAAACTGGCTGACACTGACGGCGGCGGTGCACAAATGCTGCGCAGCTAGCGCCATTCGACGGCCAACACCGCGGTTCCTGGTGTGTCCGCTGTGCCGTGCGTGTGATCATTGCTTGTACAGCCCTCTCGCAGTGTCTGGAGCAAGTATGGTGGGTCTGACACACCGGTGTCAATGTGTTCTTTTTTCCATTTCCAGGAGAGTATATTTAGGCATACTGTTTGAAATTGACTTGACTGCTGGACTCCTTACTTCTTGTCTCACAACTTGCACTGATAATAGTATTAATACATTTTATACCCTAGAGCAGAATTGTTACTTTTGTGTTGCGCTGTCAATTTGTTCGTTTATTGTTGGGCAGTGAGTAATGGAGCAATTACTGGGCTACTGCAGAAACGTACAACAACTTGGAGAAGGCATTTTCATGAGATATTTAAGCATATGTGATGCCTATGTTAACTATTTTACTGACGTAGATGCATCGTACAAAGTATGTGTGTAGGGTATGGACTACGTGAGGAGAATGTTTTTCATATATTCGCTTCACAAGTTGTAACCCCCACCTCACTGAGTCACGTTTCAATTCTAGTATTTGAAAAATATCTAAACATCGGTGACTTATGTAATCAGGATTGTAGTCTTACGGAATAGTGATAATACTGGTTCAAATGGCTCTGAGCACTATGGGACTTAACATCTGTGGTCATCAGTCCCCTAGAACTTAGAACTACTTAAACCTAACTAACCTAAGAACTTCACACACATCCATGCCCGAGGCAGGATTCGAACCTGCGACCGTAGCGGTCACGCGGTTCCAGACTGTAGCGTCTAGAACCGCACGGCCACACCGGCCGGCAGTGATAATACTAATGATCTTTTAAAAGTAATTTTGTTTGATAACCAAAATGCAATTGAACTCTTTTGTTTTTACGCCCCTCCAAGAAAATTACATTTTACTAATCGGAGGATAATCACCCCACCCACCTGTCCCCCGATTGGAAACCACTGTATTAGACTAATATCTACTAGTCCATTGGAAACCATCAGACTGTGTCTCAAATGCCGCTTCACAAAAGAGTGGTTTGATGCTGGTTTTTGGTACTCGAATCATTTGTAGTGCCATTTTTGAACATTTACTACAGTTAAAAACTATGTGCCGGATGCGAACTCGGGACCTTTGCCTTTCGCGGCCAAGTGCTCTACCGACTGAGCTAACCAAGAGACTCAAACTCTATCTGGCGCACAGTTTTAATCTGCCAGGAAGTTTCATATCAGCGCACACTCGGTTGCAGAGTGGCAATTTCATTCTGGATTTACTACAGTGTCTGAAACCTACTAGTTGTGAGGGCGGTCTACAGCAACCCAAGAAGTACGTCCTTTCCTTCATGAGTGTACCATAGGAAGGCGAGACAGAAGACAATATTTCGAGGTACAGTTTGACCTCGTCCTGCCAAGGGAGAGTCCTGGAAAAGAAGCTACACAGCATCTTTCTCTAAAGCTCTGTCCCCCTGAAAGCTTCCCACAAAATGTGGTGTTACATCTCGCCTGACCACCGCTTCCGCTAACAAGTGGCACACAATGAAGGCGACTTGGCTTGGGAGCATCTGGTTAGACCCTATTTATAGCTGTCAATCACTCAGTCACGCTGAACAGAGATCAATGGAAACTAATCATCGCGATGCACGGGAACAGGAAAGGCAACACCACAGACATGAGAATTGGACAAGCCAAAATTCGACTTCATAGTTGCGATGTGTTCTGCATTCAAATGTATAAGGAAAAAGAGAACGAATAGTAAGAGCTGAACGCGGGAGCCACTAGTCTTCAATATTCAACTCGCAGGTTATCAAGCATCAATTAAAATAAAAAAAAAATGCAGTCAGTCAATCCCCTGGAAGATCTGGACGAGAGAGGGATGAACTCTAGCAATAAGGAGCAACTGTAGAGCATGATGGCGCTTTATCCACAGAGCCTCGGCAGTTCGTAGCGCTGTTGCCAGCTTTCAACTGCGAAGCGCTAACGGCTGTAGGCGAAAACAGTAGCCTTGTAAGGAGCTGTGACAACACTGAGGCGTTGCCATAAAAACGTTTACAGAATCGCGTTCCGTTATTGGTTATGGTTAGGTCAGTGAAGACGCCGCGCCTAGCACACTGCGATAGTCAGGTATCAGTTCGCGCCGTCTCGACTACAGCCTCTTAGAGTCTAGCCCGTGGCATCTCGCAGTGTGCCGACCGGGCTGGCGGTTTTCCACGAGGTCCTCTGCAATTAACGCTATGTGTTGACTTCTGCAGGGCACCAACAAAACTGAACTGAATGTCTCTGCTTGGTCCAGTCTAAGTGCTCGGTACCCGCAAGAAAACAGCAGATTGTTAATGTAGGTACTATTTTCTGTTACCACCCTAAACGGCTGTTCCTTAAAAACCTGTGTGTCTTACCAGCGGGCCGGCCAGAGTGGCCGAGCGGTTCTAGGCGCTACAGTCTGGAACCGCGCGACCGCTACGGTCGCAGGTTCGAATCCTGCCTCGGGCATGGATATGTGTGATGTCCTTAGGTTAGTTAGGTTTAAGTAGTTCTAAGTTCTAGGGGACTGATGACCTCAGAAGTTAAGTCCCATAGCGCTCAGAGCCATCTTACCAGCGAGTTCTGCAGGAACTTCACCAATATTGTAGCCTGTTATTACCTGGCTGGTCCTAACGTCAAACTACCACCCACGAATGTCTCCCTGCGCTCCTGACCTCTTTCTTCAAAATAAGAAGCTTCTCTAACGGCTACCACCATCTCGGTGACCATAATAATTATTCATTAACAGATGAATTTGGACTGAGCAAGGACGTGTGCTGGGGTAGTCCGTGCAATTGTGCAAAGCCACTGTGCTAGGGAGGTGTAGTGGTTGGCGAATTTGCAGCTAGTCAGCAAGAGAAGCAAGAGACCTGGGTTCGAATCCCAGCCTCGGTAAAAATTTCCGTTCGCCTCTTCAGCCCGCGTATATACATCATAGATGATGGAGTCTCGATACAAACGAAATGAAATGATAGTCTGGCATAGATGGCCAGGAGGCCCCACCTGGGGAAAAAAATGGTTCAAATGGCTCTGAGCACTATGGGAACTTAACATCTTAGGTCATCAGCCCCCTAGAACTTAGAACTACTTAAACCTAACTAACCTAAGGACATCACACACAACCATGCCCCAGGCAGAATTCGAACCTGCGACTGTAGCAGTCCCGCGGTTCCGGACTGCAGCGCCTAGAACCGCACGGCCACCGCGGCCGGCCCACCTGGGGAAATTCGGCCGCCGAGTTTCAAGTCTTTTCAGTTGACAGCAAACTGGGCGACTTGCGTGTCCGTGATGTTGAAATGATGATGACATCACAACACCCAGTCTAAAAGCGGAGAAAATATTCGACCTGGCCGGGAATCGACTCCGGAAGCGCCGACCACTCAGCTAAGGTGACAGACAGTTGAGACAAGAGTTGCGGTTTGAAAGAAGTTGCCTTTAAATTAAGCTGGCCTGATGTCATTCCAGTACTGAGGGAATAATGTTAAATAATTTCCGTCTCAATCTCCTCTGGGGTACGCGCAGAACGTCGTGAGGTAGGATTTCTTTAATTTTCATTTATATCTTAATTCCATAATGGAATAAATGTCGTATCACAAATGTTTCAGGATGCTAAACTCGCCACTTTGGCCCTTTGTTTCCTCGGCCTCCCTGCCGTATTGTCTGATGCTCTGGTCACTAAATAAGTGCCTGCAAGAATCCACCGTGCCCACTAAAACGGTGTTCTTCAGTGGGATACCATTTTCAGAGTTTCATAGATTCCATACAGCAATTTATCTATTAGGAAATTGAATATATCACATTTTTAAAATAAATAAATAATATTAAAGAAACGGCTGCTGTTGGAGGCAGAGTATAGTTTTGATACACAGTGGCTGTGCAACGGCCACCCTCGTAAGTTGTGGTGACGCTGTCACGGTCGAGCTGAGCATGCTCTGCTGCTTTTTTTTGCCCGTCTTTCATTCCAACCCCTCAGGCGGGGGCAGAGGGGGCGAGAATGCGAGCACATAGAGAATGTAAGATTCTTTCGTGCGTTATATTACGTTAGGTTATTCTGTGGTGGCACTGTTTATTTTGGTCAGTGAGATTCCTACTTATGCATTATAATTGTTGTATTTCGATTTTCTTTCTTAACTTCTACTCTATTATTTAATGTCAATAGAGGAGATGCAAGCCCCTGGCATTCGCCCAAATGCGGCAGGGAAAACCTCCAAAAGCTTCCGCAACGGTCTGTCTGTTTGCTGTTGCTCTGTAAACCTTCTCTGGCTAGGTTTCGTTCTCTTCTTGTATTGCTGCAATGTTCAAGTTGTCTTCCTTTTGTAAGTAGGCTGTTTATGTTTTCTTATTGGCAACGTTACGTAGCGCTCTATATGAAAATCACTGGCTGTGCTGTGTGCAGTCTGTGGCTAGTTTGCATTGTTGTCTGCCATTGTAGTGTTGGGCAGCGGCAGCTGGATGTGAACAGCGCGTAGCGTTGCGCAGTTGGAGGTGAGCCGCCAGCAGTGGTGGATGTGGGGAGAGAGATGGCGGAGTTTTGAAATTTGTCATGAACTGCTATATATATTATGACTATTAAGGTAAATACATTGTTTGTTCTCTATTAATATCTTTCATTTGCTAACTATCCCTATCAGTAGTTAGTGCCTTCCGTAGTTTGAATCTTTTATTTAGCTGGCAGTAGTGGTGCTCGCTGTATTGCAGTAGTTCGAGTAATGAAGATTTTTGTGAGGTAAGTGATTTCTGAAAGGTGTAGTTTAATGTTACTCAGGGCCATTCTTTTGTAGGGATCTTTGATAGTCAGATTGCGTTGCGCTAAAAATATTGTGTGTCAGTTTAAGCACAGTCATATACAATTGTACCTAAGGGGACGTTTCAGTTTGTTGACCTTAGCAAGCGCTATATTCTACTTACGTTTAGTTGTGTTGCACTCATGGTAGCTGTGGTCGGTGTTTTTGTGGCCTTAATGCATGTTTTCATTATTTTAGGCGGATATGGGTATTCTATTCTCTGAAAGTTGAATTCTGTATAAGTTTCATCCAGTAATTTGGTAGGGGCTGATCTTACATTGAAGCGATTCGCCCGTATTTTAGTAATGACTGGAAGCCATCTAATTGGTTTGATTTTTCGTGTACTGATAGATTATGCAGTTTTTCGTTGTAGGGTACATTTTACTGTCGGTTCGATGTATTTTCTTTCTGTCACCATTAGCTTTTGTTTGTGTGTTTTGTTTGCTAACCATACATGGGCGGCATATTCCACCACTGGTCTGACAAAGGAATTGTATATGTGTGTTATAGTTTCGTTGCTGGTGCCACTGGTCCTAGGTTTTAGTAGTCTTAGTGTTTATCGGTTCATATTTTTTGAATTTCGCTACGTTACAGTTGTTGAATAAATTAATGCCGTCTTGTCTGTGTTTGGTTTTGTTTTCCATTTCGCTAGCCAGTTTTGTAATTTGTTACGTATTACTGCGTCTGCTGATTTTTGTCACCATTGGATTGGTCGTTGCATCAGTATGCAGGATTGTCTGCATAGAGTTCAAGTCTTTCGTTCCACCTAGTTGGTAGCGGTGTGTCTGAAGTGTGAAAGGTGCTGTGGCAGGTTCCGCCTGCGTGCGCGCGCAGCTGACGCACGCCTCGGCTACCAGCCGCGCCGCCTCCTTAACTCATCCGGCTGTCCCTTCCTACATACTTGTCGGCGGCCACGCAGCATAATGGACGCGTTTACCACGCAAAACGACGCACTCTTGTGGGTTAACGACCTGCGGCAGACTCTATCCTCTCGTACCTTCCGCTGATGCGTCTCCCGTTGGGCTCTCTCTCTCTCTCTCTCTCTCTCTCTCTCTGTCTCTAGGCGCACAGTGCGGAACCGCGCGACTGCTACGGTCGCAGGTTCGAATCCTGCTTCGGGCATGGATGTGTGTGATGTCCTTAGGTTAGTTAGGTTTAAGTAGTTCTAAGTTCTAGGGGACTGATGACCACAGATGTTAAGTCCCATAGCGTTCAGAGCCATTTGAACCATTACTCTCTCTCGCTCTCTCTGTCAGTGGGTATTTCTCACTACGTCCTGAATGTGTTAGCAGCTCTCCTATTTTTCCTTTCATTATATGTTTAGTTCATGATATGAGCGTATTACGTTTGGATGAATGTTTTTCTGAATCGAATAATTCGTTCATTCATCAGGCACTGATTATCGTGTTACTTGATCTGGCCGTCTCGTAGTGGCATCATGATGTATTTCTCACGTTGTTTAACTTCAAAACATTTCTCGCTCAATTTTGAAACAACTATTGGCAAAAAGCATCTGGTTTGTACAGGGTGGTCCATTGATCGTGACGGGGCCAAATATCTCACGAAATAAGCGTCAAACGAAAAAATTACAAAGAACGAAACTTGTCTAGCTTGAAGGGGCAAACCAGATGGCGTTATGGTTGGCCCGCTAGATGGCGCTGCCATAGGTCAAACGGATATCAACTGCGGTTTTTTAAATACGAACCCCCATTTTTTATTACATATTCGTGTAGTACGTAAAGAAATATGGATGTTTTAGTTGGACCACTTTTTTCGCTTAGTGATAGATGGCGCAGTAATAGTCACAAACATATGGCTCACAATTTTAGACGAACAGATGGTAACAGGTAGCTTTTTTAAATTAAAATACAGAACATAGGTACGTTTGAACATTTTATTTCGGTTGTTCCAATGTGATACATGTACCTTTGTGAACTTATCATTTCTGAGAACGCATGATGTTACAGTGTGATTACCTGTAAATACCACATTAATGCAATAAATGCTCAAAATAATGTCCGTCAACCTCGATGCATTTGGCAATACGTGTAACGACATTCCTCTCAACACCGAGTAGCTCGCCTTCCGTAATGTTCGCACATGCATTGACAATGCGCTGACGAATGTTGTCAGGCGTTGTCGGTGGATCACAATGGCAAATATCCTTCAACTTTCTCCACAGAAAGAAATCCGGGGACGTCAGATCCGGTGAACGTGCGGGCCATGGTATGGTGCTTCGACGACCAATCCACCTGTCATGAAATATGCTCTCAATACCGCTACAACCGCACGCAAGCTATGTGCCGGACATCCATCATGTTGGAAGTACATCGCCATTCTGTCATGAAGTGAAACATGTTGTAATAACATCGGTAGAACATTACGTAGGAAATCAGCATACATTGCACCATTTAGATTGCCATCGATAAAATGGGGGCCAATTATCCTTCCTCCCATAATGCTGCACCATACATTAAATCGCCAAGGTAGCTGATGTTCCACTTGTCGGAGCCATCGTGCATTTTCCGTTGCCCAATAGTGCATATTATGCCGGTTTACATTACTGCTGTTGGTGAATGACGCTTCGTCGCTAAATAGAACGCGCGCAAAAAATCTGTCATCGTCCCGTAATTTGTCTTGTACCCAGTCGCAGAACTGTACACGACGTTCAAAGTGTCGCCGTGCAATTCCTGATGGATAGAAATATGGTGCGGGTGCAGTCGATGTTGATGTAGCTTTCTCAACACCGACGTTTTTGAGATTCCCGATTCTCCCGCAATTTGTCTGCTACTGATGTACGGATTATCCTCGACAGCAGCTAAAACACCTACTCGGGCATCATCATTTGTTGCAGGTCGTGGTTGAGGTTTCACATGTGGCTGAACACTTCCTGTTTCCTTAAATAACGTAACTATCCGGTGAAAGGTCCGGACACTTGGATGATGTCGTCCAGGATACCGAGAAGCATACATATCACACGCCCGTTGGGCAATTTGATCATAATAGCCATACATCAACACGATATCGACCTTTTACGCAATTGGTAAACGGTCCATTTTAACACGGGTAATTTATCACGAAGCAAATACCATCCGCACTGGCGGAATGTTACGTGATACCACGTACTTATACGATTGTGACTATTACAGCGCCATCTATCACAAAACGAAAAAAGTGGTCCATCTAAAACATTCATATTTCTTTACGTACTACACGAATATGTAATAAAAATGGGAGTTCCTATTTTATAAAAAACGTAGTTGATATTCGTTTGGCCTATGACAGCGCCATATAGCGGGCCAACCATAGCACCATCTGGTTTCCCCCTTCAAGCTAGACGAGTTTGCCGGCCCTTGGTGGCCGAGCGCTTCTAGGCGCTTCAGTCCGGAAACGCGCGAACGCTACGGTCGCGGGTTCGAATCCTGTTTCGGGCATGGATGTGTGTGATGTCCTCAGGTTAGTTAGGTTTAAGTAGTTCTAAGTTCTAGGGGACTGATGACCTCAGCAGTTAAGTCCCATAGTGCTCAGAGCCATTTGAACCATTTTGAACATCTGGAATGTAGCCACTGTACGTGATTGCTGTCAGCGGTGGTCATGTGAATGTAAGGTCGCAAGAGGACCGAGCTCCGGTCAGCTGAGTGGCACTACCGATAGGGAAAGGCATCGTGTTTTGCGTGTGGTTCAGGCGAATCGTTCAGCATTTTCAGCAGCAATTTGAGCGGCAGTTGGCACCTCAGTGACACAACCAACTGTTACAAATCGATTACTTCAAGGAAAGCTCCGAGCCAGACTCCCTTTAGCGTGCATTCTACTGACCCCAAACTATCACCATTTGAGGCTTCAGTGGTGCCAAGCAAGAGCTCTTTCGAGAGGAGGCTGGAAGTCTGTTGTGTTTTTTTGACGAAAGCTGGTGCTGCCTCGATGCCAATGATGGCCGTGTGTTGGTTAGCAGGTGGCGAGATGAGGGCCTACAACCAAGCTGTCTGTGTGCTAGACACACTGGACCTACACCTGGATATAGGGGCTTGGGTGTTACCTCGTGTGACAGCAGGAGCGCTCTTGTAGTTATCCCACTCACCCTCGATGCAAATTTGTACGTCAGGCTTTTGATTCGACCTGTTGTGCTGCCATTGACGAACAGGATTCAAGAGTGTGCTTTCAAAGAGAATAGCGCTCATCCACATACCGCCGTTGTAACCCAATATGCTCTAAGCAGTGTCGACATACTGCCTTGGCCTGTTCGATCACCATGTTTGTCTCCAGTGGAGCACATACGGGTCATCATCGGACGACAACTCCGGCGTCATCCACAATCAGGATTAATCGTCTCTGTATTAATCAAGTGTAAGAGGCATCGAACTCCGTTCCACATACTGACATCCGGCACCTGTACAATACAATGCATGAACGTTTGTCTGCTTGCATTCAATATACTGGCTTTTACACCGGCTATTAATGTACCAGGAACAGCCGGCCGCTGTGGCCGAGTGGTTCTAGGCGCTTCAGTCCAGAACCGCGCTGCTGCTGCCGTCGCAGGTTCGAATCCTGCCTCGGACATAGATGTTTGTGATGTCCTTAGGTTAGTTACGTTTAAGTAGTTCTAAGTCTAGGGGACTGTTGAGCTCAGATGTTAAGTCCCGTAGTGCTTAGAGCTATTTCAACAATTTTTTTTGTACCAGGAACACAACTTGCTCTTTACTCACACTAAGTGTTGAGAGCTATCTAGATTTCCAGAAAGCCTTTGCCACCTTACCTCGCAAACGGCTTGTAATCAAATTGCGTGCTTATGGAATAACGTCTCCGTTATGCGACTGCATTCGTGATTTCCTCTCAAAGGGCTCAAAGTTCTTAGTAACTGACGGAAAGCCATCGAGTAAAACAGAAGTGATTTCTGGCGTCCCCCAAGCTCGTGTTACAGGCCCTCTGTTGTTCCTTACCTGTATAAACGATTTAGGAGACAATCTGAGCAGCCGTCTTAGGTTGTTTGCACACGATGATGCTGTCGTTTATAGTCCAATAAAGCCATCAGACGATCAAAACAAATTGCAAAACGATTTAGAAAGTATATCTTTATGGTGCGAAAATTGGCAACTAGCCCTAAATAGTGAGAAGTGTGATGTCATCCACATAAATTCTAAAAGGAATCCCTTAAACTTATATTACGCGATAAGCCACACAAACCTTAAGGTAAATGACAACACCATCTGCAAACAATCTAATAGGTCTACTCAGAGTGTCTCCTATGTCTTTAACACAGATCAAGAACAATAGAGGGCGTATAAACACTTCCTTGGGGAACGCCGGATATTACTTCTGTTTTACTCGATGACTTTGCGTCTATTACTACGAACTGTGACCTTCCAGACAGGAAAGCACTAATCCAGTCGCACAGCTGAGGTAATATTCCATAGGCACGCAGTTTGGATAGAAGACGCTTGTGAGGAACAGAGTCGAAAGCCTTTTGGAAATCTGAAAATATGGAATCAATTTGACATCCCCTGCCGATACAACTCATTACTTAGCAAGCATAAAGAGCTTGTTGTATTTCACAAGAACGATATTTTCTGAATCCGTGCTGACTATGTTTCAATAAATCGTTTTCTTCGAGGTAATTCATAATGTTCGAACACAGTATATTTTCCAAAACCCTACTGCAAATCAACGTTAGTGATATGGGCCTGTAATTCAGCAGATTATTCCTATTTCCCTATTTGGGCATTGGTGCGACTTGAACAATCTTCCAGTCTTTAGGTGCGGATCTTTCTGTGAGCGAGCGGTTGTATATAATTTCTAAATATGGAGCTATTGTTATCAGCATACTCTGAAAGGAACCTGACTGGTATACAATCTGGATCGGAGGCCTTGCCTTTATTAAGTGATTTAAGCTGCTTTGTACACCGAGGATATCTACTTCTATGTTTCTCATCTTGGCAGTTGTTCTTGATTGGAAGTCAGGAATATTTACTTCGTCTTCTTTGGTGAACGAGTTTCGGAAAACCGTGTTTAATAACTCTGCTTTAGTGGCACTGTCATCAGTGACTTCACCGTTGTTATCGCGCAGTGAAGGTATTGATTGTGTCTTGCCACTGGTGTGCTTTATGTGTGACCAGAATCTCTTTGGGTTTTCTGCCAGATTCCTACACAGAGTTTCGTTGTGGAACTTATTTAAAGCATCTCGCGTTGAAGTACACCGCTAAGTTTCGAACTTCTGCAAAACTTCCCAATCTTGGGGATTCTGCGTTCTTTTAAATTTGGCAGGCTTTTTCCGTTGCTTCTGCAACAGCGATATGACCCGTTTTGTGTACCATCTCTTATTAATTTATGTGGTATATATCTCTCAATTATCGTCTATACTATTTCTTTGAAATCATTCCACACCTTTTATGAGCAGAACGGAAGGAGTGGAGACTGTCTCTTAAAAATAGGTTAAGAGCATTTTTATCAGCTTTTTAAAATAGATGTACTTTGCATTTCGTTTTGATGGTTGCGGATGTTACGGTATTCAGCCTAGGAGCAACCGCCTTGTGGCCGCTAATCTCTGTAACTGTCATGGTACTCCCTATTTGTGCAGGATTACTTGTTGCTAAGAGGTCAAGTATGCTTTCGCAACCATTTACGCTTCGGGTAGGCTGATGTACTAATTGTTCAAAATAATTTTCTCAGGTAGCATTCAGTGCAGTTTAGGATGACGTCTTATGCCTGCCGCCGGCTATAAACGTATAATTTTTCCAGCATATCGACTATAATTGTATGACTGTGGTATCTGTTTGATATGAGACAAGTTTTCTTTGAATTGTTCAACAACTATATCTTCTGAGTCGGGGGTTCACTAAAACGATCCAATTAATAGTTTAGCCCGATTGTCAAGTATAACTTCTACCCACACTATTTCACAGAAACTATCTACTTGAATTTCGCTACAACTCAAACTATTTCTGACAGCAATAAATACTCCTCCACGAACTGTATATAATCTATCCTTTCTGAACACTGTTAGGTCGTTTGAAAAAAATTTTGGCTGGACTTATTTCCGGCTTTAGCCAGCTTACCGTGCCTATAACTATTTGAGTTTCAGTGCTTTCTATTAGGGCTTGGAGCTCTGGTTCTTTCCCACCACAGCTACGACAATGTACAACTGCAATACCGATCTTTTCTACAACTACCTTAATGTGTTTTACCTACCCTCTTTTAGACGGAATCCCCTTCTGTGGTTTCCTGAGACCCTCAACCTAAAAAGCGCCCAGTCCCTTCCACACAGCCCCCGCTACCCGTGTAGCCGCCTCCTGTGTGTAGTGGACTCCTGACCTACTAAGCGAAGCCCGGAAACCCACCACCCGATGGCGCAAGTCAAGGAATATGCAGTCTACACTGTCACAGAACCGCCTGAGCCTCTGATTCCGACCCTCCACTCGGCTCGGCACCAAAGGACCACAGTCGGTTCTATCGACGATGCCGCAGATGGTGAGCTCCAATCTAGCAAGCAAGACTGGTAGTCTTTACCATTTCCGCTAGCCGCCCGTAACCAAAGAGAATCTCCTCCGATCCAAAGCGACATACGTCATTGGTACCTACATGAGCCACCACCTGCAGTTGTCTGCACACTGTACTCTTCATGGCATCCAGAAGCACCCTTTCCACATCCGGAATGACTCCCCCGGTACGCACACGGAGTACACACTGGCTTCTTTCCCCTCCTTGGCAGCCATGTTCCTAAGTGGCCCCATTGCACGCCTAACGTTGGAGCTCCGAACTACCAGCAACCCACCCTCTGTGAATGACCAGATCTTGCGGACCTAGAAGCTTCCTCTGGAACAGGGTGGACGACTGCACCCGGCCCAGAGACTTTGTCAGCCACAGATAACGCCCGAAACCTGTTCGTCAAACGAACTGGGGTGGCCGTAAGATCGGCCCCTCGGAAAGTCTTTCGCTGCCTGCCAGACTTCGGAATGATCTCCCACTCGACCACGGTTGAGGGGTAAACCTCAGTGATTATAAAAATTCTTACATTTTTTTGTTAACTGTATATTTAACTGTTCTTAAGCCAGCATGGAACTATTGTGAAACACAGAAATCAACGTTGGTGTCGGTGACAGATATAGTCTGGGCAGTAAATATGTAGTTCGTACGTCGACGGATTAGTTTCTCCGCACCGTCTGCCACGTATCAGACCACTTATGTTAACAAAAGACTAAAACCATCACCCCATCACCTGGTCCCCCAGTCCCAGTTGCTGGTTGTCGATCATACAGTTTCCAGACACATCACAATTTGATCTCTAGTACTATTGACCGAATTAAAAAATTAGAATCGGTCATAATTTACTCATTAAGATGTATAATCTCACGTTAAAGGTTTAACACAAGAAGTATTATATCTAGAAACAATCTATATTTCTTGAGACAGCGTAACCCATGTCGTGAAAATTGTATAGACTGTAATTCCTCCTGCATTTGAGAATGGGAGCACTTAGCGACTTCTAACGAACTTTACATATAATTTCAGGACTGGGAGTCGAACCAGGAACGTTAACAAACGTTCCTAGGCCGTGTCCAGCACAAGTCTTAATGTGACAGTCGGTTTCTATTTCAAACATTCTTTGAACTTTGTTTCGCCGGAACCTCAAACAAAATATGAAAGGAAAGAGTTAATCGCTTACTAAGTTTTCGCTGTTCATGGACTCAAACCTGAACATCAGGTACGACGCCTTTTTATTACTTCTTTGTTACTAACTCTCTACAAAAATTGATAGTTTCCAGATATACAGCTGAATGTACGTGCAAAATTATATCATTGTACTACATATAGTTCAGGAGATATGCCGTCATAGACACTGAAACGTGTGAAAAATTAGCTTTTCTTAAAACGGAGCTCAAATTAGCCAGACTATATTAATCCAGTGCCTGGTAATGAGAGCTATTAGCGACTACACTTTTTCTCTCTTACAGCCATACAAAATAAAAAACGAAAACGGTTTGTCGTTTAGTAAATGTTTGTTGTTCATGCGGTAAAACTTCAGCATCAAGCATTTTTCCCGCGTACAAAGGAGTTCGATTCATTAAAGAACCGGGAGTCTAAGTTTACTGGTACTGAACTAAATGTCTCAGATCTTACTTGTGATGAAAAGTAGTGTGCTATGCAGTTTGACGAACAGTGAAGAGTTTCTTTCGGAAGAGATTTTTTAATCTTATCGGGAAAATACGCAGAGCGTATGTCGTGCACTGAAGGTAATGAATAAAGAATGTCCACAAATATGTACTTTTGTTAAGGGCTGTAAACTGTTCGCTCCAGCAATTCGTAGCGGCAGTGTCTGAGGGACGCATATGATTTTGCACACCCCGTAAATTTTGTTTCTTACGTAAATACCGATATGCGTAGTTCACACAGGGCAAAACGGTGTAGCTGAGTAAACTTTGACTACTGCTACAATATCTTTGTGTTGCTACACCGCCTCTGCCTGAGGGCGCAGGCGAAGTTAGACGCATTCTAGGTTGAGCAGTGTTGCGTAGCAGACGTATTTCGAGGGATGGCCAGAAAATTTTCTTTATAAGTGTGGTATGAGGTTGATGGAATTAGAGTGTGAATGTATTTGATGCAATTGTGTGGAGAGTGGCTAAGGAGATTATTTATGAATTTTTCTACAATACTGAAAGATTGAGGTAAGCATGCAAGTGCATATCATTGTTTCGTGTTATTGAGATTGTAGTAGCGAAGCTCGGATAGTAGTATTGTTATAAGGATTGCTTTGATAGGAAGATGAGATTTTCCTCACTGAAAATTATTTATTAAACTCATATTATGTAAATACTATTCTGAACTTTCCGTTCGAGTCCCAGTCTGGTACAAATTTTCACTGTCGTCATTCCATTATACAGTTGATGGTTGCCCATATTCGCAACTGCGAGTACGTTTCATCTATTCCATAACGACTGTAGTCGCCGCAAGACCTGTTCCTTTGGAAACGCAACTGCGAATATATTTCACGTATTTGTAGGAATTGTCTAAGCGCCCACAAGAAGGATCCGCAGAAGCATGCAACTGGGGAATCTCATGTCTCGAAAATGAAAGCACGGTACTGTCAAAAGGAGCAGCACAGATTATAGTAGTTAATGGTACCACAAAGGAGAAAGAGCTATTCATGTAGCTGTCATGTAGCAATGCACTCATGAATAACAACCGTTGAGGTTCTAGGAGCCTTAATAAATGACTATATCTACATCCTCATTATTAATTGTAATTCACAATTAGGTGTGTCACAGAGGGTCCATCGAACCGCCTTCAGACTACTTCTCTACCGTTCCACTCTCGAACAGCGCTCGGGAAGAACGAGTACTTACATCTTTCGTGTGAGTTCTTATTTCTCTTATTTTATTATGATGATCATTTATCCCTATTTAGGTGGGCACCAACAAAACATTTTCGCACTCTGAGAAGAAATTTGGTGACTGGAATTCCATCAAAAAGTCCTGCGGCAGTGGAAAACGCCTTTGAAAGAGAGCCATCCCAATCTGTGTATAATGTCCGTGGCACTCTCTCCCCTATTTCCCGTTAATAAAAAATGAGCTGCCCTTCTTTGAAATTTTTCGAAGTCCTCCGTCAATCTTACGCCAAGCGGATCCCACACCATGTAGCAATACTCCAGAAAAGGCCGGACTGGCGTAGTCTCTTTGGTTATGCCAGTCTTTGTTTTGCTTTCCCGCAACATGACCTGTGCTATCGTTCCAATTTAAGTTATTCGTAATTATGATCGTCAGCAGCTCGTGGTCTCGCGGTAGCGTTCTCGCTTCCCGAGCACGGGGTCCCGGGTTCGATTCCCGGGGGGTCAGGGATTTTCACCTGCCTTGAGATGACTGGGTGTCGTTGCGTCGTCTTCATCATCATCATTCATCCCCATTACGGATGGAGGAAGGCAATGGCAAACCACCTCTGCTATGATCTTGCCTAGTACAGCGGTGCGGGTCTCCCGTTTCGTCCCCTACGCTCTGTCAAGGAGTATGGGACTTCATCATCATCATTATGATCCCTAAGTATTTAGTTGAATTAACTGTCTTTAGATTTGCGTGATTTATCGTGTAGCAGAAATAGCGGAGTCCTTTTAGTACGCCGGCCGCGGTGGTCTAGCGGTTCTAGGCGCTCAGTCAGGAACCGCGCGACTGCTACGGTCGCAGGTTCGAATCCTGCCTAGGGCATGGATGTGTGTGATGTCCTTAGGTTAGTTAGGTTTAAGTAGTTCTAAGTTCTAGGGGACTGATGACCACAGATGTTAAGTCTCATAGTGCTCGGAGCCATTTTTGAACCTTTTAGTACTCATGTGGATCACTTCACGCTTTTAATTATTTAGAGTCAATTGCCGATATTTTCACCGTAGAGGTATCTTTTCTAAATAATTTTGCAATTCCTTTCGATCATCTCATGACTTTACAAGACAGTACCTGACAGCATCATCCACAAACAATCTAAGAGAACTGCTCAGATTGCCTCCTAAATCATTTTTGTAGATCAGGAACAGCAGAGGACCCATAACACTTACTTGCGGAACGCCAGATATTACGTCGGTTTTACTAGATGACTTCCCGTCAGTTATTATGAATTGTGACCTATCTTAAAGGAAATCACGAATCCGTTAACACAACTGAGACGTTATTCCATACGGGCGCAATTTGATTAGAAGAGTTTGTGAGGAATGGTGTCAAAAGCCTTCTGGAAATCGAAAAATATGGAACTATTTTGACGTCACCTGTCTGTAGCACTCATTACTTCGAGAGAATAAAGAGGTAGTTGCGTTTCACAAGAGCGATATTTTATTAATCTTTGTTGGCTATTTGTCAGTAAATCGTTTTCTTCGATGTAATTCATGATATTCGAGCACAGCATATGTCCGAAAATCCTGCTGAAAATCGATGTTAGTGATACGGGTCTGTAATTCAGCGAATTATTCGTGTTTTCTTTCTTGGGTATTGGTGTGACTAATGCAACTTCCCAGTCTTCGGGTACCGATTTTCTACGAGCAAGCAGTTGTATATGAGTGGTACGTATGGAGCTACAGTATCAGGATACTTTGGCAGGAACGTGATTGGTATACAATCTAGAACGGTAATCTTTACCTTTATTGTTTAAAGCTGCTTCGCTACACCGAGGATATCTACTAAGTTTCTCATGTAAGCAGTAGTTCTTGATTCGAACTCTGGAAGATTTACTTCGTCTCCTGTAGTGAAGGAACTTCGGAATACCGTGTTCAGTAACTCTGCTTGAGTGGCACTGTCACCAATAATATCACCATTGTTAATGCACAGGGAAGGAATTGCTTGCGTATTGCTGCTGGTGTACTTTACATACGAACAGAATCTCTTCAGGTCTTCTGCCAAATTTAGAGAGAGAGCTTCGTTGTGGAAACCATTAAAAGCATCTCCCATTGAAGTTAGTGCTAAATTTCGAGCTTCAGTTACTAGCTCTGATGGTTTTCAAACCTGGTTCCGTTCAGAATCGTTTACAACAAGGAATTGATTCTGTTGATAATGATCTCGCATACCTAGATAATAAACTAGCGACCAAAGTTCAGTACGTTATCTTTATTGTCAAAAATTGAGCACTTATACAGTAAGTTGCTCCGATTGCAGATCAGGGTGAAGCAGTATATTAGGATATTAATTAGATAGCTTAAAAACTTGAATCACATTAAGAAACTCCAGAATTTCAGTCCTTAAATACACTTGACAAAAGTGTCAAATTTCAAAGATTTGCCATTCATCGGCTTTTATATGACAAATTATGTAGATATCGTTGTAAACCAATATAACTCCAGTGATCATGTTAACTGGGCTACGTTCTATGAACGTGACATTTTGACAAGTTTGTACAAATTTTGCCCAATATTTTTACGCCATAAAAATGCTGGAGGCTTTTTAATATTCAGAGATTTAGTTACATTTGCATTACAGCCGATCATTAAAAGTAGTTAATGCCATAGAGGAAAAAATGTTCAGCATTATGAATGCAACAAACACAAAAGTCAGAAATAGAAAGAAAACAGAAATTTTTTGTCAATTGTTACGAACTAATGTCTAGCTCAACTCTTAGTGTCGTGTTAGTAAGAACCAGTAACTCTATTTATTCAACATCTATTAATATCAATATTGAAGAGGATGAAAGTAATTGCTTAGTAATCTAAGCTATGCACGAGAATTCCCGTTTTGTAAGTTTGGTGTAATGATTCATGAACCATTTTATGTTATAAGTTCGCCCCCTTTAGCTGAGTGGTCAGCGCGGTGGAATGCCACGCGAAGGGGCCCGGCTTCGGTGCCCGGCTGGGGCAGGAGATTTTCTCCGCTCGGGGACTGGGTGTTGTGTTGTCCTCATCATCATTTCATCCCCATCTCCGACGCGCAAGTCGCCCAATGTGGCGTCGAATGCAAAAAGTACTTGCCCTCGGCGGCCGAAATCCCCGAATGGCCGGCCGGAGTGGCCGAGCGGTTCTAGGCGCTACAGTCTGGAACCGCGCTACCGCTCCGGTCGCAGGTTCGAATCCTGCTTCGGGCATGGATGTGTGTGATGTCCTCAGGTTAGTTAGGTTTAATTAGTTCTAAGTTCTAGGGGACTGATGACGTCAGATGTTAAGTCCCATAGTGCTCAGAGCCATTTGAACCATTTTAGACGAGTTTCGCTCTCTGTAGTTTTTTCGTTTGATGCTTATTTCGTGAGATATTTGGCCCGGTCACTATCAATGGGTCACCCTGTATAAATTGAGGCAAAAATCGCTAATTGAAATTTACTGTAGCGGAGACACGTGGTCCTAGTCCAATGACTGTGGCTTTTCTTCAAATGTTAGCACACACCAAAGATATTTTCTCCAGCATGTTCTTCAACTTGGAAAAAATGGTGTCCACAACTGTTACTGCCTGTTCTTGAGGTTACTGAAACAGCCGCACAAGTGATTCGCAGTGAAATGCCGTACGGTTTTCCATGTTTAGGACTTCCGCAGTTTTCCTACGTCGATTGTGGTCGACTGTGACTGGTTCCTTTGAAAGGAACTACTTAAGTAAGGAACTACTTAAACCTAACTAACTTAAGGACATCACACACATCCATGCCGAAGGCAGGATTCGAACCTGCGACCGTAGCGGTCTCGCGGTTCCGGACTGAAGTGCCTAGAACCGTTCCGCCACCGCGGCCGGCCGAATGGGGAACTCCCGGTCAACAGTGCCGTACGCTAATTTCCATTTCCATTATGTTATAAATATCACAAGTTCTTAAATTAATAAACATGATAATTAAATGTAACTGCATTTGAAATTAGTAACCACTGTACCTTCAAGATTCTCACTATTGGATTTACAGTATGACTATATTGTATTTGGATCGGCTTCATAGCTCAATTGGCAGTGTGCCTGAGTTCAGTTCCCAGCTGGACTCGAGAAACGTTCCTTTGATGAAGAACGTTCCCTGGTATGTCCAGTCTGCCGTGCGTGAATGTGTGTGTGTGCTGGGGTGTGCGTTACCGGTTTCTGAATAACCAGCCGCCTCACTGAACTTATGTCAGAGTTGTCACTGTCGAGACATGTAACTATTTATTCTGGAATTAGCAGAACTAAGACAACTGATAGAAATGGCGATAATTTGTCTGTTTTTATTGATAAAAAGATTGCGATATTTTGGCATTTTTTTGGTTCAAAAATTGGGTACAGGGGAATTGAAAAACCTGGCAAAACTGTTCAGGAATTGCTTGCTCTTTTCCACAATTGTAACAGTATTGTCGTCTTACGTAAAATGTTTCGTCCTTTTTAAGCATACTTATCGCCTTTCCTGTGACTTACGTGCAATGGTGTATCATAAGCCTAAAGAAATTTTATGTTGCTAGTAGCAAAACTAGGAAAATAGCGCCCATTACGATAAAATTAACGGTGACCTTTGACGTGCGGACAATTGAAAGTGCTGCAATCAAGTGACTAATTTGGTTGCTCCGCGTTAGCGAACCGCAGTCAAATTTGGCGGACGAGCAGCTGCTAAATAACCAATATATATACATCGTTCTCCTTTATGGAGTAGGGCCAGAATCATATAAGCGAGAAAATGCAACATTCCCGACAGGAAGATTATGCCTCTCATAAAAGGTCTGGCTATCGATCTCTCCCAATGTTGTTTGTAACTGTCAGCTGCGAATACAGCCGCCCTGTATTTATCTCTTTACTGCCCAAGTGTAATTAAAGGCTGCATCAGTTTTAATAACGGTCCTTAGGAGGACCATGCAAATGTAAAAAAAAAGGAATTTTCGATGCAATTAGGGGCACTTTTGGAGCAAGGATTAAAGCAAATTGTAACTTCCATTGAGACTAATATTTAATCGGGGGGGGGGGGGGGGGTTACTAATTAGAAAATTGAATCAAAATGTGAATAAATGATATGAAGCATTGCGCCTTACGGTCTGTAAATGTGTTCACGCCATGCCAAACGCGGTATGTGGCGGAGGGAGGCTGTGAAAAATATTTTTTGACTCTAGTAAGTCAAAATATCGCCATCTTTTTATCAATAATAATAGACAAAGTGTCGCCATTTTTTATCAGTTACTTAGGTGTGATATTTCCAGACTAAACTGTCATATGAATCAACAGCGACAGTCCTGAAGTAAATTCAATGAGATGGCTGATTATTCAGTAACCAGTAAAATACACTCCAGTAAGCTCGCATATACACAACTCCAGCTTGCTCACTTACAGAATGGACATACTGAGGCACATTTCTCGAGTCCAGCTGGGAACTGAACCCAGACTCACGATCAACCTAGCTATAAAGCCTGTCAAAATGTAGTCATACTGTAAATGCAGTAGTGAGAAACTTGACAGTACAGTAATTATCAATCCTGCTTATCGTCCGTAGAAAAGCTTCATCTCTGCTTTCATGTGTGTACCGAATACATCTCCTTTCTATGGTTTATTTTCCGGCACAGTCAAATATACTTTCAACAACAAAGTGCCGACCGAATGAGGTGGCGCAATGGTTAGCACACTGGACTCGCAATCGGGAGGACGAAGGTTCAAACCCGCGGCCGGCCATCCTGATTTAGGTTTTCCGTGATTTCCCTAATTCGCTACGGTCGCAGGTTCGAATCCTGCCTCGGGCATGGATGTGTGTGATGTCCTTAGGTTAGTTAGGTTTAAGTAGTTCTAAGTTCTAGGGGACTTATGACCACAGCAGTTGAGTCCCATAGTGCTCAGAGCCATTTGAACCATTTGACCCTAATTCGCTTCAGGCAAATTGCGGGATTTTTTTTTAAAGGGCACTGCCGACTTCTTTCCTCATCCTTTCCCAATCCGAGGGGACCGATGACCTCTCTGTTTGGTCCCCTAATGAAGTCAACCAACCAACAAAGTGCCGGTTTCGGCCGTCACCGCATATCTTCAGATCATAAGAAGGAAGCAGTAGTTCATTCCAAAGCACTTGGAAAAAACCACTGACGTCTCCAAGAGGAGATGAGATACTGGCGGAAGTAAAGCTGTGAGAACGCGTCGTGAATTGTGTTCTGGTAGATTAATTGCCCGCGGAAGGCAAAGGTCCCGGTTCCCAGTCTGCCACACAGTTTTAATCTGTCAGGAAATTTCATACCAGCGTGTACTCCGGTGCACAGTGATAGCTTCGTTCTAGTCTGGTAACGTTTTGGTTAAAAAGAAAATTTATAACTAGCTGATTGAGTTCTCACGTCTAAACAAAGAATGAAGCAAGGTAGGTTACTAATCAACGTCTCGTTGATGACGAGGCTAGCGAAGAGGGAGCGCGAACTCGGAGTGGTGACTGCTTTGGGAAATGAAATACCATGGACGCTAACAGTTTAAACACAAGAAGACTTCGTGTCTTTAGAGTGTAAACGTGTCTGGCATAATAGTGTCCATGAACGCGGAAGAAAAATGTTTTTGTGACTAAGCTTGTAAGGCTGATTAATGTGACTGTGCATCTATGTACGCAGTGACACGAATTAAGTAGTGTATTGGATCTAGTAAGGTCTGAAGTTGGTCGTCGGTGACCGAAATTAATTGCCTGGTTAATAAACTTTTTTGATCCGTGGCCGGATTTATAACAAAGCAAATATTTTCTGGATTGGTGTGCAACCCTACTGCGAATATGTCGCAACTAATCAAATCCTTCTTCCTGTCAAGGCCGTTTGTTTCTTTCTTGTGCAATGTTTTCGGGTTCCAGTTTGTATTCCCCCTTGACCGACATTATCACTTGTATTTTAACTTCAAGAGGTATAGCTCCTTAGTTTGATCGGTGCCGGATCATAATTCTCCTACGGAACTGATGAAGCAGAGCTTGACTGGACATGAACGTTTCCGAAACGTTACAAACGATTTCGGATTCGCTAATCCCGACATCTTCCACTTCACGACCTCCTGCTTCGTCTTTGTCATACATCACATCGGAAGTTATTTGCTTCTTTAGCCTCAAAAACAGTTTGGCAATAGACACCCCTGTCACTTTGGAATGCCGAGGAATAGAACTTTCTGCTTCGGATAGCGCACTGATAAAGTATCTGGCTTTAAATTGTTGTACTAACATAATCACAACGTCGGTCGTTTCCGCTTGACTTCTGTGGCAGGCACAGTATTTTTCAACTGTACTTGAAGGCTGTGCATCCTCCATTATTGGTGGTGTGTAACTGAAAAATTGTGGTAAACAACCTGATATTGCTACAAAGGCAAAAACGCAGTTTACTACTACTTACATACTGTATAAGGCGTGTGTTACTTAGGGAAAGAGCACTTTAGTGATTCTCAAAACGTATTTTATTCTGCAGACTTATGATAAAAATTCACTACAAGTACTCTACAGACTAACGATAGAGATAGTCATGTACACCGTTATTTTTGTAGATCCTCACTCTTAGAAATTCAGAACAACCGAACAGGCAACGAGAACAAAACGGGACTCCTGTGGCTGCGGATATTCTGTACCGCACAGAGCGTCGCGCGGTCATCTTTCCTTGGTTCCTTGAGAAGAATTCGGTGCAGACTCTCTTGGAGCTCTTTTCACATAACGAGGACTAACATTGTGATTCCTCACTAATACAAATATTTTGACAAATTTGTTTACCTACCTTGTTATTATTCCTTATGATTTATTTACCTTTTTAACTGTCCTGTTCCCACCAATAATAATATGGAGAGTAAGTGATAATTAATTGAAACCCTCAGCTGCCGACAGGTGTTGTTGATATACCTCGATGGGGATAGCTGAAAATGTGTGCCCCGACCGGGACTCGAACCCGGGATCTCCTGCTTATATGGCAGACACTTTGAACGAGAAGGTGATGGCTTTCTTGCAAGAATAGTTACTGGGGACGAAACCAGGGTTCACTTCCACCAAACGGAAACGAAGAGAGTGAGCAAGGAATGGCGCCATTCCTCATCACCAAAACCAAAGAAGTTTTAAACAGAACCATCAGCAGGAAAGGTTATGCTGACTCTCCTTTGGGACGAAAAAGGCGTCATTTTGGAGCATTACATGCCTACAGGGACCACTGTCACCAGTGCATCATACACACATCTCCTAAAAAGGCATCTGCAGCCTGCAATCAAATCAAACCGACGTGGATTGCTGTCAGCAGGTGTCCTTTTGCAACATGACAATGCAAGGCCCCACAATGCCTGTACAACAGTTGCAACAATCACAGACCTGCATTTTGAGTGCCTTCCTCATCCACCATACTCACCAGACCTTGTCCCAAGTGATTTCCATATGTTTTAACCACTGAAAGACGCAATGGGACGAAAGAAGTTCCGTTCTGATGAAGAGGTACGCAACGCGGTGCATGAGAGGTTGGGCGCGGACTACCAAAAGAATTTTTTTCTAAAGGAATTTACGCACTTTGTAAGCGCTGGGGGACTTGCATTGAGCGTGGGGGAGATTATGTTGAAAAGTGATACAGCTTTGTACCACTTCTGCACAATAAATTATATTTGAAAATATATTTAAGGTTTTCATTGACTCACCCTCGTAATATGGAATGTAGCAGCTTCTCGCTGCGAATGAAACGCATTGTGTTTAACTGTGGCGTAGATAAAATCTGTATGCGACAAGTTCTGTACCTTGACGGGCTCTCTCGCCGGAGGAGAAACTTTGACATTATAGGACACTGCCCAGCGTGAAGACACTTTATAATTAATTCTCTCGCCCCTTGGCCATGAGGCCGTACTACATAGGTTGGCCGTTACTATTATCGACAGAAGATCATTGTTACTCCTCTCTAGGTACTCTTACTGCCAATGTCGACTGATTCTAGGGCTCAGTAACAAAGCGGCGGCATGTTGTGGGACAGGACATCGTGCCACAGTATTAGCCATGCAGGAATCCGTCGCTGCATTAGTGCATACCCTGGTATCGAGTAGAAGGACACTTCTTCTCACAGACTCTGCTGCCAGAGAAGGGAGACCTGGATGGTGTGGACAGCGTGTCTGTCGGATAGATTTCCCGAAGGAGAGTGAATGAAGATGTTAGAGGCATGATTATATCTCATCTGTTCTAGCACCCTAGTACATATTTCTACGAACTACACAGTGAATGGCTTGGGCGAGGGAGTAATGGAGATTACTGACTGCCATTACCTATTCATTATTGCCCGTTCCCTTTGGTCAATCCAGGCTACTACTCTGACTGCTTGTTATCTTTCATTGCCCTGTTCACGACTTTGCTGCTGTACTTCACCACTGACAGCACATCCCAAGAAGAAATACATTTAAATTTGCCTTGTGACTTATTTCTTTCAATTATACACGCTAGCGTAAATTACTGCAATTGACGACCGTTATGCAAGGGTCTATTGAAGTGAACGGATTATATTGCATCTAGATGATGGAAATGGTAGGTTGACGACGTTGCACTGGAAGTAATTTCTAGCGAATATTAGAAGGCGCTGTGTGCTGCGAGAATGAGGTGCTTTGCAGTACCAGAGGGCAGGGGATGTTGCATCACGGAGCTGTTCCCATTAAAAGCGACGGTGCTGCTTCTATTGAGCTGCAGTGGGGCCACTTAAAATATTACAATCCTTAACGACTGACCGGTTCCGAGAATTGCACAGCCACCTCGTGCTCGACGCACGCCGTTAATCGGGGGGCGAACGGCCGAGTGGCTAACGAAGCAGCGGGGAACCTTGCGCAGGACATGTGACTCATTCGACAACCTAGGCTGGACGCATAAAACACGGGGCGAGAGGCCGGCTCAGAATAAGATTCTTCTGCTCCTCGACAGGGCGCGCTGCGTATAAACTAGACCTTCGAAGGTCAAAGCGGTAGATGGATCAAAACAAAATGTCCAGACACTCTGTGACCAAAAAGGTACTGAAACAGAGGATGACAGACTAAAGGGCGAAATACTAAATATCTTTTTCCAAAGCTGTTTCACAGAGAAAGACTGCACTGTATTCCAGTCTCTAGATTGCCGCACAGATGACAAAATGGTAGATATCGAAATAGATGACAGAGGGATAGAAAAACAATTAGAATCGCTCAAAAGGGGAAAGGCCGCTGGACCTGATGGGGTACCAGTTCGATTTTACACAAGAGTACGCGAAGGAACTTGCCCCCCCCCCCCCCCCCCTTCTTGCAGCGGTGTACCGTAGGTCTCTAGAAGAGCGTAGCCTTCCAAAGGATTGGAAAAGAGCACAGGTCATCCCCGTTTTCAAGAAGGGACGTCAAACAGATGTGCTGATCTATAGACCTATATCTCTAACGTCGATCAGTTGTAGAATTTTGGAAAACGTATTATGTTCGAGAATAATGACTTTCTGGAGACTAGAAATCTACTCTGTAGGAATCAGCATGGGTTTCCAAAAGACGATTGTGTGAAACCCAAATTGCGCTATCCGTCCACGAGACTCAGAAGGCTATAGACACGAGTTCCCTGGTAGATGCCGTGTTCCTTGACTTCCGCAAGGCGTTTGATACAGTTCCCCACAGTCGTTTAATGAACAAAGTAAGAGCATATGGACTATCAGACTAATTGTGTGATTGGATTGAAGAGTTCCTAGATAACAGAACTCAATGGAGAGAAGTCTTCCGAAATAAGAGTGACTTTAGGTGCACCGCAGGAGAGTGTCGTAGGACCGTTGCTATTCACAATATACATAAATGGCCAAGTGGATAACATCAGAAGTTCACTGAGGCTTTTTGCGGATGGTGCTGTAGTATATCGAGAGGCTGTAACAATGGAAAATTGTACTGAAATGCAACGAATTGACGCATGGTGCAGGGAATGCTAATTGAATCTCAATATAGACAAGAGTAATGTGCTGCGAATACATAGAAAGAAAGATCCTTAACCATTTAGCTACAATATAACAGGTCAGCAAGTGGAAGCAGTTAATTCCATAAATTATCTGGGAGTAGGCATTAGGAGTGATCTAAAATGGAACGACCATGTAAAATTAATCTTCGGTAAAGCAGATGCCACACTGAGATTCATTGGAAGAATCCTAAGGAAATGCAGTCCGAAAACAAAGGAAGTAGGTTACACTACACTTGTTCGGGCACTGCTTGAATATTGCTCACCGGTGTGGGATCCGTACCAGATAGGGTTGATAGAAGATATAGAGAAGATATGGCGCTGTAAGCATCTTAATGTAAATGGGGTCGGCTACGAAGGACAGATGAATCGCAATACGACGGCTGTGGTTTGGATTGCACATTAGGCCTTCCGTACTGTTCAATGTGCATGACTGCATAAGTTCTGCAGGACACAGTTGTGGCGCTGTTGGTTAGGTAAGTCTATCGACAAAAAGAAAATTACATCGGGTTTTAATCGTCGTGGGGACGAAAACCACGTAGAAAGCAAAATGACATCCGTTTCTGATCGTCGTGAGACTGGCGGAAGACATATTAGGTCTGCTGTTCACTGCCACAAGTTGAAATCGGGAAAAAGTTTGTTCCACAACACAATGGAGTTTCTCGGGAGTCGTGTTCAGAATGCGTTGTGCAGTGCGTGCTTCGATTCAGCTACGTTGTAATTGGCGCACTGTACGCAACACCGAGCGAGGTGGTGAAGTGGTTAGCACACTGGACTCGCATTCGGAAGGACGACGGTTTAAACCCACGTTCGGCCGTCCTTATTTAGGTTTTCTGTAATTTCCCTAAATCGCTTCAGGCAAATGCCGGGACGTACCAGAAAATAATGTATGTACCTTTTTCTCAAAAACTATTCAAGAGATTTCTACAAAAATTTCTCTGTTTCATCTCTTTATATGTTGTAAACTTCTCTCATGAGATTTTTGGAATAGGTCAAATAGGAGAATTTTCATAATTTTTTAATTATAATTCCACAAGTACAATTTTAAATTCAAGCAAAATTCCAAGCATTTTGCCCCATATCCGAGCTTGCAATCATAATTTCAAAATTTACTCTTGAGACAACGTTTATTAGGTTTACAAAAATATATGTACAAAATTTCTTAATTCTAGCATTCATAGAATCTGAGGAAAAGGTACATAGACTTTAAAGAACAAAACGCAGTTTAAAGTTCGACCTAACTTTTTTACTTATGTCACTTCTTCAGAAGGCACCAGATTTGTACTCTGGGTCGTCTTTCCTCTCAAGGCTTCTCTTCTGGTTTCTTGTTGTCTGTATTCTATCCTTTACCAGGTCATCAATTGACTTTTCAGCTGCAGAGACGCGATATTTTTCTCAGGATGTCTTGAGTAAAATTTCCTGTCTTGATGCCCATTCTTTCTAATAACTTCATCCTCCCGACGTTCCCATCATTAAACACAATAACTGCATCATAAGTTGCAATTCTGACAACTGTAGTAGAAGAAAATGTGTTTTTAGGGCATCGTTTCTATCTGAGTGAATTTAGAGACTCATTTGGATTTTGGGTTTTGTCATGAACACACTTTTTGAGAAGTGCAGGATCGGCCAGAAACCTGTTAAGTGGGCTTGACAAGATCCAGGATACAATTTGGAAGCCTCTCTTTGTGAATGTAGTGGTTGTTATCCCTCTGAGCTTGGCGTGGCAGGGAGGCCGCGTCACACTTTTAATTAATATTTTCATGCACTTCGAATGTGATTTCAACATTGAAACTTTGGGAACTTATTGTCCGTGAGTTATACTAAAAAATAAAAAACAAATCGAAAATTATCATTTTTGGTCAATTTCATCAACGTTCCCCCTTAACACCATCATCTGCGAAAGGTCTGAGATGAAGACGTGCAACGACCGAGACGTCTGCCAGAGGCTCTCCCCCCCCCCCTCCCCCCCTCTCACCGTGACTTTTCGCAAGACAGTATATATGTCCGCAGCACAAAATTTCGCTTCGGTCTTGATGTTCTGAGATATCAAGGGATCAGCAATTCGGTGCTGGAGGGAAGTGTTTGCGTTGGGGGAGGAGAGGGCGGGAGGGGGGGGGGGGGGGCAGAGAATCGTAGACGGAGACCAAGAGAAGAATACAGTAAGCAGATTCAGAAAGATATAAATTGCAGTAGTTTTTCGGAGGTGAAGAGGCTTGCACTGGGTAGAGAAGCATGGAGAGTCCCATCAAAATAGTCTTCGGACTGAAGACCACAAAAATTACACGTAATCAACATGAATGAGCCCTTGAGCATACTCATTTTTTATGCAATGTAATTGGTTGCTCCATACGGATATGACTCATTCTCAATTTCTTTCGTAGTACTCAAGGTTGTACATTTCTTGTACGCACCTTCGTCGTCAGTAAACACTCCGAAGGTGCCGCTCGCCCCGTATGGCAATGACCTGTCATGTCACACTTCCTTGTCGTTATGTGTTGGTGAGCATTCTCTGTCGTAGATAACCTATTGGATTTTGTCACTCACAGATCAATATGCACTTACAGCCGCCTCCATACACAACAGAACCACACAGCCAGAGCTTACGGAATAAGCTGTCACAAGTGTCTGACACCTGATCCATAAACTGAGCCAGCTACCGAATGATTTCGGAATAAACCGGTGTAGCAACCTTAAGACTTCGGGAAACATCTTGTCTACAAGTGGCAAAACGTGTTAGGGTATCGAAAGCTGCCTTGCTTCCATTTAGGGCCGCAATCTCAGGAAAGGTAATCCAGCGTTAGAAAAACAAAACGATTAATATCAAGTTATTTTTTCGTCCGTCACCGAAAATTCACGAACTCTCGTTAGTGTGCAATAACCCTAGTTCAATAAGCAATTCTCATAATATAATAATGCTGCCTGCGGCATTACAGGTATTATCGACTGCAATATTCCAAAGGTGCAGCATTGACGGATCACACATTGGGAAATGGCTACAGATTTGGGTTTGACAAAATAACAGTTAGGAAACGCGCAAATAAAAGTTTTGGGATATCTCGAGGTAATCTTTCGAAACTATAACATGTGATAATACCAATGGTCTAGGGGTTGCTGGTATGGTAGTTCAGGGTGTTCGGTCAGAGGGTTGGCTGCCCTCTGTAATAAAAAACTGAGTGAACGGACCAACGATGAACTTGAACAGGTGTCATGGGACGTCCGCCCTTACAAATGCAACGAAGAATAACGAATAAAATGAGATCAGCAAAAAGGGGGGGGGGCAGCGTCATTTATTGATGATCAAAACGTCTTCGGTCTCGGGTTCGAAATCCCCCACCACTTAAATTTTGATTAATAATCAGAGTTAGCGGCTGAAGACTTCCGGCATAAGAAGACACCCTCATTCTGCCAACGGCCTTTTCAAAGAGGGTGGAGAAGCGGACAGAGGTTTAGTGCACTCTCTTGTCCTAGGGGTGGGAAACTGCCCCTAAAGGCGGAAGAAACAGCAATGACCAACGGCATGAGGAAGCAGAAGCCAATGGAAATCACTGCACTAAAAACACATAACGTATATCCATAGGGCATGTCGCTTGTAACTGTTAAAGCGTCATGATGATCTCTCAATTGGAAAAAGATTCCGGAATATATCACTCATTATGATCTCCGGGAGGGGACTGCCAAGGGGGAGGTCCCCATGAGAAAAATATTGAATAACCAACAAAAGGATAACGTTCTAAGAGTCGGGCCGTGAAAAGTCAGAAGCTTGCACGTGGTAGGGAAGCTAGAAAGGCTGAAAAGAAAAATAGAAAGGCTCAATCTAGATACAGCAGGGGTCAGTGAAGTGAAATGGGAAGAAGACAATGATTTCTGGTCAGGTGAGTACAGGGTAATGTCAACGGCAGTGGAAAATGGGAATAGGATTCGTTATGAATAGGAAGGGAGGGCAGATGGCGTGTTACTGTGAACACTTCTGTGACACGGTCGTTCTTAGCAGAATCGTCAGCAAACCAACACCGACGATGGTTCAGATATACATGCCGACGTTGCACGCTAAAGTCGAAGAGATAGAGAAAGTATGTGGATACTGAAACGGTAATACAGTACGCAAAGGGAGATGAAAATCTAATAGTCATGGGGGATTGGAATGCAGTTGTACGAGAAGGAGTAAAAGAAAAGTTTACACGATGATATGGCCTTGGGACAAGGAATGAGAGAGGAGAAAGACTAATTGATCTGTAATAAATTCCAGCAAGTAATAGCGAATACTCTGTTCAAGAATCACAAGAGAAGGAGGTATGCTTGGAAAAGGCCTGGCGATACGGGAAGATTTCAATTAGATTACATCATGGTTAGACAGAGATTCCGAAATCAGATACTGGATTGCAAGGCGAACCCAGGAACAGACATAGACTCAGATCACAATGTAGTAGTGATGAAGAGTAGGCTGAAGTTTAAGATATTAGTCAGGAAAAATTAATATACAAAGAAGTCGGATACAGAATATTAAGGAATGACGAGATACACTTGAGGTTATCGAAGGCTATAGATAAGCAATAAGGAATAGCTCGGTAGGCAGTACAGTTGGAGAGGAATGGACATCTGTAAAAAGCACAATCACAGAAGTTGAAAAAAAAAACAAATGCACAAGCAAGGTAACTGCGAAAAAACCATGAGTAACAGGAGAAATACTTCAGCTGATCGTTGAAAGAAGGGAGTACAAAAATGTTCAGGGAAATTCAGGAATACAGAAATACAAGTCACTGAGAAATAAAATAAATAGGAAGTGCAGGGAAGCTAAGACGAAATGGCTGCATAAAAAATGTGAAGAAATCGAAAAAGAAATGATTGTGGTAAGGACTGACTCAGTATATAGGAAAGTCAAAACAAGCTTCGGTGAAATTTAAACCTAGGGTGGTAACATTAAGAACGCAACGGGAATTTCACTGTTAAATGCAGAGGAGAGAGCGGATAGGTGGAAAGTGAAAGCCTCTATGAGGGGGAAGATTCGTCTGAAGTGATAGAAGAAGAAGCAGGAGTCGATTTAGAAGAGATCCAGTATTAGCATCAGGATTCAAGAGAGCCTCGAAGATCAAATAAGGCAGAAGGGATAGATAAAATTGCATCAGAATTTCTAAAATCATTGGGGGAAGTGGCAACGAAACGACTATTCACTTTGGTGTGTAGAATGTATAAGTCGGCGACATACCATCCGACTTTCGGAGCCGGCCGGTGTGGCCGTGCGGTTATAGGCGCTTCAGTCTGGAACCGCGTGACTGCTACGGTCGCAGGCTCGAATCCTGCCTCGGGCATGGATGTGTGTGATGTCCTTAGGTTAGTTAGGTTTAATTAGTTCTAAGTTCTAGGGGACTGATGACCACAGATGTTAAGACCCATAGTGCTCAGAACCATTTGAACCATTCGACTTTCGGAAAAATATCATCCACACAATTCCGAAGACTGCAAGAGCTGACAAGTGCCAGAATTACCACACAATCAGCTTAACAGATTATGTGTCAAAGTTACTTACAAGGATAATATACAGAAGGCTGGAAAAGAAAGTTGAGGAATTGTTGGATGAAGATCAGTTTGGCTTTAGGAAAGGTAAAGGCATCAGAGAGGCAATTCTGACGTTGCGGTTGATAATGGAAGCAAGACAAAAGAAAAATCAAGACACGTTCATAGGATTTGTCGACCTGGAAAAAGCGTTCGACAATGCCGAATAGTGCAAGATTTTCGAAATTCTGAGAAACGTAGGGGTGAGCTACTAATAAGAATGGACGACCAAGTGCGAAGAGCTCGGATTAAGAAGGTTGTAAGACAGGGATGTAGTCTTTCGGCCCTACCGTCCAGTCTGTACGCGAAGAAGCGATGATGGAAATAAAAGAAAGGTTCAGCAGTAGAATTAAAATTTAAGGTGAAAGGGTAACAGTGATACGATTTGCTGATGACATTGCTATCCTGAGTGAAAGTGAAGAAGAATTACATGATCTGCTGAATGGAATGAACAGTCTAATTAGTACAGAATATGGATGAGAGTTAATAAAAGAATGACGAAAGTTATGAGAAGTGACATAAATGAGAACAGCGAGAAACTTAATATCAGTATTGATGGTCACGAAGTAGACGAAGTTAAGGAATCCTACACCTCGGCAGAAAAACAATAAATGACGGACGAAGCAAGGAGGACATTGAAAGCAGACCAGCACTGGCAAAAAGGGCATTCCTGGCCAAGAAAAGTCTACTAGTATCAAACATAGGGCCTTAATTTGAGGAAGAAACCTCTGGGAATGTAGTTTGGAGCACAGGTTTGTATGGTAGTGAAACATGGACTGTGGGAAAACCGGAAGAGAAGAGAAACGAGGCATTTCAGATGTGATGCTACAGATGAATTTTGAAAATTAGGTGGACTGGTAAGGTAAGGAATGAGTAGGTTCTGCGCAGAATAGAAGAGGAAAGAAAAATGTGGAAACACTGACAAGAAGAAGACGTCAGGGAATGACTTCCATGGTACTACAGGGAGCTGTAGAGGGCAAAACCTATAGAGAAAGGCAGAGACTGGAATACATCCAGCAAGTAATTCAGGACGTCGGTTGCAAATTCTACTCTGAGATGAAGATACTGGCACAGGAAAGGAGTTTGTGGCGGGCCGCAACAAACCAGTCAGAAGACTGATGACTAAAAAGAAAAATACTTCGAACTCGGTGCTCTCGTTGCATGTAACTTTGTCATATAGGAAATGCTATTGAACCGCATGCGGCAGGCATGGGACTGCTTATCATTAACGCCAATGAGACCTGCAAAGGCGACCCAAAAGTAGCAAGAATTCCTCTGCTAACCACAGATGGACGATGTTACGGTTTCTACCGCTAGGTGTCTCTACGACACACCGATTTTAAAGAATGGATCACTCCATTCGTCATCTCTATGGAAACATTAAGTTTCTGTGGACATTTCTTCGTTTCACTTTTTATGTCCTGAGAACGCTTCGCTTGTAAGTCCTGTTTCATTTCAGGTATCCACATCTTCTAAGTAGCGTGGGTGTGGAAGTGTTTCCATTTTTGGAGTTGGATGGGTATCGTTTCTAATGCCTACCGAAGTATCCTCATACTGGGGAGTGACTAGAGACACTTTAAAAGAATAACTTTAGATCCAAAACTAAAACTCAATCAAAATGTCCTTGGATGAATATCCACACAACTACTTGCAACGTAAATGTCTCTCCTATGACGTTGTCTGTGATGTGCTTACACGACTAACCCTAGAGTCTTGGTAGGCGGCGGCGTGAAGACCTGGGACGTTTCTGGGCCAGTGCTGCCACCGTGTGACGGCTGACATGCTGCAGGTGCAGACCAGGAAGGTTCAAATGGTTCAAATGGCTCTAAGCACTATGGGACTTATCATCTGAGGTTCAAATGGTTCAAATTGCTCTGAGCACTATGGGACTTAATAACTGAGGTCATCAGTCCTCTACACTTACAACTACTTAAACCTAACTAACCTAAAGACATCACACACATCCATGCCCGAGGCGGGATTCGAACCTGCGACCATAGCAGCAGTGTGGTTTCGGACTGAATTGCCTAGAACCGCTCGGTCACAGCGGCCGGCAGACCAGGAAGGACTCGGCCGGTTCTGACAGTGTGGAACGCTGAGACGAAACTGTAGGTACTGCCAACTGGCAGCGCTGGCACTGAACTGCTGGTACAGCCGACCTGAGGCGTAGGGCATAACTGACTTCGCACGGTTTGGCGGTGGCCCAAATAGTCGGGAGCAGATTGATGCCAGCATGACGCTGCGAGGGCACGTGACCTGTCATAGCAAAAGAGTTCCCATTCCTCAGCGCACTCTACTATGAGAGGCGCGCTGCCTGTCGGCGAGATTGCCCCCCCTCCCTCCCCCCCCCCCCCCCAATACGCTGTGGTGGTGACCTGTGTCCCCGTGGTGTAAAGCCCGGGTCATATAAGAAAATATCGATGTTTTTATGAGAGCCGTGTACGCACGTCCTCCTGGCGGGAAGGTTGCCCGCCTGGCGTGCCTGGTGTGCGGAGGATTCGACGACCAGCCGGATGCAACACTACAATCAGTAGGCCTAAAGTTTCGTTTGTTATAATACCGTTTTCTATGTTCAGCGCCCACTTCCAAAATATATCATTATCAGTATTCTTAATCACATAAATGATATTAATGTGTGCATTTCATCTGAAAGACTATTTTCCAAAACGAGTTTTAGTGAAGGGCACTTTACTATATTCTGGCTTTTAAAAAAGTTTTCCCAATCCAACACCCTCGAATCGGCTACGAACCTCTTGAGGTGGACGAAATATATAACATTCTCAAAACAAAGTTGTCTTGGGTTAGGTACTGCCTGTCATTTAACGTTGTATGATCATGGTAGCCCTTGACAGTAATACTCGTGGTTAACTATAGTATCTTCAATGTGTACCATCTTCACGTTGAAAAAACGAACCAACAATGACTTCGTGTTGGTTGCAACATATATTACTTTTTTTGGTCGTCGTGATGGAGTCCTCCACTGGTTCAATCCACAGAAAAGGAATGTTAGATACCGTTGGGGCTTCATTGTATGGAAGCATGATGGCTGCAAATTATTCTATTGGCAGTCACTCGATAGCAGGGAAGTAGTCTTGAAACTCGGGTATATTTCGTAAACGCAAGGAAAATTGTGCCATGTGGCATCGCAGGCTACCTCTGCAAAGAGGTGCAGTTAACGTGCTATTAGCGAAGTAGTTTACCTCACCTGTAAATGAATGCGACAGTACCTTACTAGCGTAATAGACGCTTTGTGAGAAATCAACAACTGTCTCTAAAATTTTCGTGATGAGTACATGTGCAACACTATCTGGGTTTCAGGATGTATGTCCCATCTTCAGGTGCTACAAAAAACAAGGGAAACTAAGAGGGATACTATATAAAATTAATTAACATTGAAATGGTCCATTCAAATGTGAACATCAGGCCATACCTCGATTACGTACGAGAAAATGGGTCCAGTCAAGTAAAAAAATTAAAAAAGTCAAGTAACATGCGAGATCCTTTGCGGGTGAGGCTCTAAAAAGTTCGTAGAACGACAATTTATGAACCTCAGAAGTAGCTTACCATGTAACTGCCCAGCATGTCGTGGACGCCCAGGAAGACTGGTCAACAGACTGCCGCGCGAATAGCAATGATACGCCTCAGATCACATACACGTCACAGAGTGGCCGTCACCAGAACTAATACGAGAGCGGGGAGAACAACATGGCCGCGCCTACACGTTTCCTCTCAAATGCCACTCGCCACTAATAGCGCTAAAACCATATTATTCTACGATTGATGGTGGTCACTCTACGACGTGTATGTGTTCTGGGCCGTCTCAGTGCGGGTCACGCGACAGTCAATTGAGCGGTCTTGCTGGTCGCCGACGACACGCGCTTGGCTGTGCACTTATGTAGTAACCTATTTTTGAGGTCCTCAAATTGGCATTCTACGGCATTTGTACCTTCATTTTAATTTCTTAAGCCTATGCCACTTCTCTGGCCGTTTGCAGGTGGTTCGTAGGTTACATTAGTCCGGCAATGAGCGTTTATTTTTGACTCATTCCTTTTTTTTCTGTTAGGTCACGTTTACCCAGTGTGGTACTGGTCGACTCAAAGAACTTTTTCACGCCATGCCCGCAAAGGATTTCGCATGTTACTTGATAAATTTTCTGGATTCTTAGTTTATTCGGTCTATGCCACATGTTTGGTAGTGAATGTTTATTTGTTGATTCATTCCTGGTTTATTCAGTTAGGGCTCGTTTACCGGGTATGGCACCGGTTGACTCAAAGAATTTTTTCATGCCTTATCCGCGCTGGTGCTATTTTCTCGTACGCAGTCAAGGTATGGCGTGGAGTTCACATTTTAATTAATTTTGTATAGTACCCCTATTATTTTTTTGGCGCCTGGAGACAGATTTACATCCTGAAACTCGCGTCGTGTGCATTATTGTATCCAAATCAGGGATTTGTCAAGTACAAATGGTTCAAATGGCTCTGAGCACTATGAGACTTAACTTCTGAGGTCATCAGTCCCCTAGAACTTAGAACTACTTAAACCTAACTAAGCTAAGGACTTCACACACATCCATGCCCGAGGCAGGATTCGAACCTACGACCGTAGTAGTCGCGCGGTTCCAGACTGTGCATTGATGCAGAAATACGACCAAAATGACCCTTTTCGGTCCCAAAACAGTGAGCCCATGATTTTTTGCCCTAAATTGTGGTTTTTAATTTTTGGCAGATACGAATTTGTCTGACGTCACAGCGATGACTGTCCGTTTCTCTCGGGCGTTTACTGAGCCACCCACGTTTCATCTCCAGTCGCAACAGAACTCAAAAAATCTTCACATTCGAATTCAAATCGCGCAAGAAACCCGCGGGCACTACTGACCCGCTTTTTCCTGTGCTGCTCTGTCAGCTGTTTTGGAACCCGTCTTGCACAGAGTTTCCGGTATTCCAGCGTTTCTGTGATTGTCTCTTATAAGATAGTTCCTCAGAGTTGTGGGAACATCGCAAAAATTTCATCCACTGTCAATCAACTGTCTGCATGAAAAGTTTCCTCGTTCTTTTTTATTTTTTTGCGCAAACTCATCAGTCAAAATGGAAGGTCTTCCACTTCTATGTTTGTCACGAATGTTTGTTCTGCCGAGACTAAACTCTCCACACCATTAAAAACACACTCGTTCTGTTCAGAAACGTAAACCGTACTGATTCGTGAAAAAATTTCGGTACGTGTTATTCCTTCGGATCATAGCACGTGGCTCGGACTTGGTGGTATTTCTTACCGACACATTTCACACAACTGGACACTACACCATGAGTTTACGTACTACCATGTTTCTGCGATGTTAGCTCTGTTCAGGGGTCTCCTCCTCCCCCAAAAAAAAAAACCACACCCCGTTATGGTCAACCTAAACTTACTTTCTGAGCGTGACTCGGAGTTTTGACATTGGTAATCTCGATGACAGCGACTTTTCAGTGTTCCGGGAGTTGATCGAGTGGCTGGTGGCTTCGGTGTATGCGCGAGTGCGGTTTATAGGAGCGGCCAACGGCCGTAACAAGTGCGCGGCGCTCATCCGCGCTCTCGCAAATTAGCCGGGACTGCACTAATGGCGCCGCGAGTGCGCCGTTTCGCAAAGAGACGGCCGCTGTGGAGGTAACGCCGGCCGTTAGCGTCTGGCGGTGAGGCGGTAAACAAGCAGCAGGAGAGCGGAGGGGCGCAGGCCGGCACCGACCAGAGGCGGCCACCTGTAGAGGCAGCCGCGTGCGCCAGCAGCCAGCTGCCAGCAGGCAGCTGAGCCGCACGTTACAGGCTCCAGCAAGGCGGCGCGCCGGCGCACTTCGCCAGATAGCGAGTTCCGCCGGACGCTGGCTGGGCCAGTAGGACTCCTGACACCGAGACTGCTAGCTTCAAAGAACGTACAGTCTCTTGAGTAAGATCGTGGCCGAGCTACTCAGCATAAAAACGTACACTACTGGCCATTAAAATTGCTACTCCAAGAAGAAATGCAGATTATAAACGGGTATTCATTGGACAAATACATTATACTAGAACTGACATGTGATTACATTTTCACGCAATTTGGGTGCATATATCCTGAGAAATCAGTACCCAGAACAACCACCTCTGGCCGTAATAACGGCCTTGATACGCCTGGCCATTGAGTCAAACAGAGCTTGTCTGGCGCGTACAGGTGCAGATGCCCAAGCAGCTTCAACACGATACCACAGTTCATCAAGAGTAGTGACTGCCGTATTGTGACGAGCCAGTTGTCGGCCACCATTGACGAGACGTGTTCAGTTTCTGAGAGATCTGGAGAATGTGCTGGCCAGGTCAGCAGTCGAGCACTTTCTGTATCCAGAAAGGCCCGTACAGGACCTGCAACATGCGGCCGTGCATTATCCTGCTGAACTGTAGGGTTTCGCAGGGATCAAATGAAGCCACGGGTCGTAACACATTTGAAATGTAAAGTCCACTGTTCAAAGTGCCGTCAGTGCGAACAATAGGTGACCGAGCCGTGTAACCAATGGCACTCCATACCATCACGCCGGTTCATACGCCAGTGTGGCGATGACGAATGCACGCTTCCAATGTGCGTTCACCGCGTTGTCGCCAAACACGGATGCGACCATCATAATGATTCATCAGAAAAAAATGACGTTTTGCCATTCGTCACCCAGGTTCGTCGTAGAGTACACCATCGCAGGCGCTCCTGTCTATGATGCAGCGTCTAGGGTAACCGCAGCCATGGTCTCCGACCTGATAGACCATGCTGCCGCAAATGTCGTCGAACTGTTCGTGCAGATGGTTGTTGTCTCGCAAACTTCCCCACCTGCTGACTCAGGGATCGAGACGTGGCTGCACGACCCGTTAAAGCCATGCGGATAAGGTGCCTGTCATCTCGACTGCTAGTGATACGAGATCGTTGGGATCCAGCACGGCGTTCTGTATTACCCTTCTGAACCAACCCTCTTCGATATTCCGCTAACAGTCATTGGATCTCGATCAACGCGAGCAGCAATGTCGCGATACGATAAACCGCAGTCGCGATAGGCTGCAATCGGACCTTTACCAAAGTCGGAAACGCGATGGTACCCATTTCTCCTCCTTACACGAGGCATCACAACAACGTTTCACCAGGCAACGCCAGTCAAATGCTGTTTGCGTATCAGGAATCGGTTGGAAACTTTCCTCATGTCAGCACGTTGTACGTGTCGCCACCGGCGCCAACCTTGTTTGAATGCTCTGAAAAGCTAATCATTTGCATATCACAGAATCTTCTTTCTGTCGGTTAAATTTCGCGTCTGTAGCACGTCATCTTCGTGATGTAGCAGTTTTAATGGCCAGTAGTGTATTTGTCAACAAACTGAAACGTAGACATACATCGTACACCGAAATGACAAATTCATGGGATACTGCCTGATACCGTCTGGGACCTCTTTTTGTCTGTACGTAGTGCGGCGACTCGACGCGGCATGGACTCGACAAGTCGTTGGCAGGCCCCACAGAAATACTGAGCCATGCTGCCTCTGTAATTGCGGAAGTGTTGGCGATGCAGGATTTTGTACCCGAACTGGCATCTCGATTATGTCCGATGTCGGGCAGTCTGATTGGTCATACCATTCGCTCGGTCCAGAGTATTCTTCAAACCTGTCGTGAACACTTGTTGCCCAAGGACATGGCGCAATGTCATCCATAAAAATTCCATCGTTGTTAGGGGCCGGCCGCGGTGGTCTAGCGGTTCTGGCGCTGCAGTCCGGAACCGCGGGACTGCTACGGTCGCAGGTTCGAATCCTGCCTCGGGCATGGGTGTGTGTGATGTCCTAAGGTTAGTTAGGTTTAAGTAGTTCTAAGTTCTAGGGGACTTTTGACCTAAGATGTTGAGTCCCATAGTGCACAGAGCCATTTGAACCATTTTGTTAGGGAACATCAAGTTCATAAATGGCTGCAAATGGTCGCCAGGTAGCCGAACATCAATGATCGGTTCTGTTCTACCAGAGGACCCAGTCCATTCCAGATAAACACAGCCCACACCACTGTAAAACTTGCACACTGCCTTGTCTACAACTTGGGTCCATGGCCACACTCAAACCCTACTTTCAGCTCTTACTAACTAAAATCGGGACTCACCTGACTAGGTAACGGCTTTGCAGTTGTCTACGGTCCAACCGATAGGGTCACGAGGTCAGGAGACGCGCAGCAGTCGATGTTTTGTTGTTAACAACGGCATTCACGACGGTCGTCTGCTACTACAGCCCATTAATGCCAATTTCACCGCACTGTCCTAACGGATACGCTCGTCGTACGTCCCTCGCAGTGTTGCTTGTCTGTTAGCACCGACAACTCTACGCAAACGCCGTTGCTCTCTCTCGTTAAGTGAAGGCTGCCAGCCACTGCATCGTCCGCGGTGTGACGTTATGCCTGAAATTTGGTATTTTCGGGACTCTCTTGACGCTGTGGATCTCGGTATATTGTATTCCGAGATGAAATGCCCCCTGCCTCAAGTTACAACTACCATTCCGCTTTCACTGTCTGTTAATTCCGGTCGTGCGGCCATAATCACGTCAGACACCTTTTCACATGGATCACCTGAGAAACAATGACAGCTCCGGCAATGCACTGCCCCTTTATACCTTGCGTACGCGATACTAACGCATATCGCTATTCCATGACTTTTGAACCTCAGTGTATTCGAACAAAAGGAAATGCAATTACAATTAATAATAAGTTCATTCATCCGCAGTGTCGATAACCGCTTGACATCTCCGAGGCATGCATGATACCCAGTTTTTCGCATATTCACATGGAAGAGATCTCCAAACGTCTCGAATTTGTGTTGACGGCTGTTTCAAAGCGAGGATACGTTTTCTTTGCAACTTCTTTTTGATGTAAGACGATACATTTTCAGTACGATTAGCGTCAGACGATTGTGAGGGACAATTCAGTGCCTGCACCCTGTACACCATTCTCCTTTTCTCCAGTCGCTGCAAAACTTGCTGCGTTGCTTCGGATCATTGGCGTCCTGTGGTATCCAGTCTTCATTTTTCTCGATGAACCAACGTTTGGTAGTTGGCAGCAAACATGTTTGATAAAGGCGATGCGGAAGGTGATATAATTTCTCGTGTATCTCAGTCGAATTCAAAGTAAAGTAATGCTTCATGAACATTGCATGTAGATCATAGTTCCCTGCATTGCGTTCTGAAAGGACTAAGGTGATATCTTTTACCATCTATGTGTATTGCCGACTACGCTCTTAATTAACAGACCGTATTATTATTATGAACTGATTTAGTACGCTGCAATAAGAATATTTTTGCCCACTTCAGCTTAAGCCAACAACGTGTTAAAATATCAATAACTGTTATCCAAGCTTGAGTGATCCATACTCTCGATATTCATTTCATTAAGTAACAGAAACAAATTTACAATAAATTTCAACAATTTGAAAAAATGACGCTATCTTTAAAATTGCAACATTCAATAATATTATAGTCTCTAAATCAGGCCAAAACTCCAAAGCGTTACAATAACCAAAAACGATTCAAGTTAGGTAACAGACCCAAAGGATACCTACATAATGAGAAAACAACAGGAATAATAAATAATAAAATTATAGGGAGCACCCCACCAAAATAAGTATAATTAGCCAGAAAAATTTTAAAATGCATAACAGACCCAAACTATTGTACCTAGGTCAAAGCACAACAAACAAGCTTGCTGTAGACATAGAAGTCTTACATGAAAGCTTGCTCTAGATCAGGGTTTTCCAAACTGGTGTTCCAAGGGAAGTGACTAATTGCTTCGCGAAAAACTTAAAAACATGGCGTTTTTCCCGACATTTTGACGATACTATATATTTTTTAAAATTTTACTATCATTCTTGTATTATTAGCTATGATTTAAAACTGATCTACGCAACTAATAAAACAAATTTTTCTCATTTTTTTAAAGTTTTGAAACCTTCAAGTTGTTCCATCAAAATACCAGGGTCTTTAAAGTATGGACTTTGTCACCTATTTCAGTGTACAGTTGATGTGAATTAAATCAGCATTCCACAGTCAAATGTTGCATTAAATTCCCAATGGTGTCATTCAAACGCGTTTGATTTGTACTGCCAAAAGCGGAAAGAGTTAAAAGAGTGCCTAACGGACTTTTCGCGGAACTTGCGGATAGCATATTTCTTCCATACCTCACTTCTTCCGAAAAAAAGGAGGCATTAAAACATCCACATACTGTCTCTGGAGAAAAGATTCTCGAGCTCTTGAAACTGGGCAGAACCATTTTAACTTCATTCGTTAAGGACATATTATGGGAAACGTACCCATCTTAAGTTCCATAGCGTTTGACTGACATGTATTGACTCGTGACATCATAGTAACGTCATGCAGCAGCTGTGAGCTTTTTAGAAATTCAAAAGTAAAGTAGATTCAAAAGGAAAAGAGGAGAGGCTGCAAAATGTAACCGCTTAAAGGATCGAAACTGCGTTGCCTGCAGAAGAAGAACGCGCATCGATTTGACGCCAGGACCAACACACGCGTGCCTCGACCGTCCAATGCTGTCAGTCGTGATGAAAATAATGAAATGTAGGCTTCAATAGAACTGCAAAGCGTGGCGGCGATCCTGCATGCTTCCACTGGAGACTTTGTCGTTTCCACCCGGCTTCGAAGTGGTAACACCATGTCTCGTTAAGAGAATTGCCCTTCAACCATGTCTCGTCTCCAGCGCCCACTCGTGAGAACTCATTCGCTTCCTTGGCAGTAGCGCTGCAGATGTTCTAGAGAGATCCCATTCGACATAATCTTGTACTGGTTGAAGACTGAGAGACACCTATTGGGCGCGCACTTCGCGGAATTTCAGTCTGTCCTTAGTGATGGAGTGAACACTGCCGCCCTCTGCGACAGCGGCTGCTACCGTAACTGGCTGGTCTTGCTTGAATAATGGCGACATCTCCCCGCTGATCGCAGGCATCGGTTATGCGGTGTGACGTTCCACACCGTGCACCACCAGCCAACGACATCCGTCCTTCCCTGAATAGCTTGTGCCACGCCGTGGCCCTTGCCAATTACATGCAGTGTTTTCCGTACACTTGTGCATTCTTCGATGAATTTCCGTTCTCTTCAATCCTTCCGCTGTCAGGAAACGCATTACACACCTTTTCTCTTTCAAAGTCTCCACTTCACTGTTTACGTTACGACACCGTAGAGTGGATCGCACCTTCTTCCGTAAGCAATGACGTTACGATCCATTCAACAGTTTTCATTTTACAGGCTCCAATTGGTTTCCTTTTTAAAACAGTTTATGTTACCATTGAAACGTCCCCTTTGAAAAATTAAGAAGACAATGCTGGTTAACCTCCTACGTTATTTGATTTTCAAACAGCTCATCAAAAGTGAACGAACTCAGCATTTCTCTCTTTACTTATTCTGATCAACAGTAAACTGACACACAATAATTTTTTTTTAATTTTTTTTTCAGCGCAACGCAATCTGACTTTCAATAATCCCTACAAAAGAATGGCCCTGACTCACAATAATCTATACCTTTCATGAATCACTTACCTCACAAAAATCTTCGTTACTCGAACTACTGCAATACAGCGAGCGCCAATACTGCCAGCTAAATAAAAGATTCAACCTACTGAAGGCACTAACTACTGATAGGCATAGTTAGCAAATGAAAGATTTTGATGGAGAACAAACAATGTATCTAGCTAAATAGTGTTCAAAAGTCATAATATTTCAGTTCATGACATCCAGTCTTACCAATTTTCTTTTTCTGACGGACACACGTCCAGATCGTCCGCTCTCTAAACTCTGCCATCTCTCTCCCCACGTCCACCACAGCTGGCGGCTCACCTAAAACTGCGCGACGCTACGCGCTCTTCACATCCAACTGCCCGTCACTACAATAGCAAATATTCCAACAATGCAAACCAGCCACAGACTGCACACAGCACAGTCAGTGATTTTCATACAGAGCGCTACGTGGCGTTACCAACATAAAAACCTAAACAGCCATAGCCCACATGCTCCCCACAAAAAAATTTTACATATTGTTTTGGGCATTGACCAATACATATTTTTTTAAAAAAATTTATGTTAACGCTAACAAATATATCAATTGCACACACTTATCGATACAATGCTGGTCAAAAGCAAAAATTGTTCTCATAAAGACAGTCCTGATCATTCATCACAGTAGTAATTACATTGCCCAAATTCTGATCAGTAAAAGAAAATGCACACGGAAGTAGTGTGTTTCCATACAGTCTTGAAGAAGTAGTGTTGTCCTTCCAAGAAAGACAGTCCTGACTCTTGACATGCAGACAGGTAATGGGGCACAACAGGGCAAACCTACAGCAGAGTCAGTCGAAGTTTTAAAGAATATTGGTAGGTAGGTCATCACAGAGCAGACCCACCGTAGTCCTGGTAGAGATTATGGTAGTAGTGGCCACCAAACGTGCAGACCCACTGTAGTCCTTGTAGAGATGGTCAGCAGCCATCTGTTGCGATTGTGCGGGTGCACAATCACCATAGAAGAGTCTTGCAGAGAATATAGCAAGTCCATAAACCACCACTTGTGCACACACAGACTTTTTGGAATGTCCTAAGAACCAGCAGTGCTGTTAACCAGTCCCTTGCTGAATTATCAACACATGTGCAAGCACTAACAGCCCTTTTTTTTACACCATTAACTGGTAAAAAATGTAAACATCCAAATTACAGCACTGTGACTGTCGCTTCGTATTAACGGAATTACAACGTTAAACCAAAGTAGAGCTATTATTGCAGTGAGACTAGATTTTTTCGCGTACTCTGTAGTTATAGACCATCACAAACACGAAATATTCGCCACAAAAAGGAAGTGTAATTTAACATCGGAAGAGCACAATGAAAAATCGTCTTTTTAATCTCTTCACTTTTTCAAATAATAAATTTTATACTAAAATACTAGACAATAAATAATAAATTTCAAACGCTGTTTTAAGTGGAAGTTGCTCTAAAATATGTTTTTTTTGTGTTAGAAATCACAAAATATCCCCTGGTACGGTTCCCACAACAGGCTCAGCCGTGTGGGTCTACACTCCTGGAAATGGAAAAAAGAACACATTGACACCGGTGTGTCAGACCCACCATACTTGCTCCGTACACTGCGAGAGGGCTGTACAAGCAATGATCACACGCACGGCACAGCGGACACACCAGGAACCGCGCTGTTGGCCGTCGAATGGCGCTAGCTGCGCAGCATTTGTGCACCGCCGCCGTCAGTGTCAGCCAGTTTGCCGTGGCATACGGAGCTCCATCGCAGTCTTTAACACTGGTAGCATGCCGCGACAGCGTTGACGTGAACCGTATGTGCAGTTGACGGACTTTGAGCGAGGGCGTATAGTGGGCATGCGGGAGGCCGGGTGGACGTACCGCCGAATTGCTCAACACGTGGGGCGTGAGGTCTCCACAGTACATCGATGTTGTCGCCAGTGGTCGGCGGAAGGTGCACGTGCCCGTCGACCTGGGACCGGACCGCAGCGACGCACGGATGCACGCCAAGACCGTAGGATCCTACGCAGTGCCGTAGGGGACCGCACCGCCACTTCCCAGCAAATTAGGGACACTGTTGCTCCTGGGGTATCGGCGAGGACCATTCGCAACCGTCTCCATGAAGCTGGGCTACGGTCCCGCACACCGTTAGGCCGTCTTCCGCTCACGCCCCAACATCGTGCAGCCCGCCTCCAGTGGTGTCGCGACAGGCGTGAATGGAGGGACGAATGGAGACGTGTCGTCTTCAGCGATGAGAGTCGCTTCTGCCTTGGTGCCAATGATGGTCGTATGCGTGTTTGGCGCCGTGCAGGTGAACGCCACAATCAGGACTGCATACGACCGAGGCACACAGGGCCAACACCCGGCATCATGGTGTGGGGAGCGATCTCCTACACTGGCCGTACACCACTGGTGATCGTCGAGGGGACACTGAATAGTGCACGGTACATCCAAACCGTCATCGAACCCATCGTTCTACCATTCCTAGACCGGCAAGGGAACTTGCTGTTCCAACAGGACAATGCACGTCCGCATGTATCCCGTGTCACCCAACGTGCTCTAGAAGGTGTAAGTCAACTATCCTGGCCAGCAAGATCTCCGGATCTGTCCCCCATTGAGCATGTGTGGGACTGGATGAAGCGTCGTCTCACGCGGTCTGCACGTCCAGCACGAACGCTGGTCCAACTGAGGCGTCAGGTGGAAATGGCATGGCAAGCCGTTCCACAGGACTACATCCACCATCTCTACGATCGTCTCCATGGGAGAATAGCAGCCTGCATTGCTGCGAAAGGTGGATATACACTGTACTAGTGCCGACATTGTACATGCTCTGTTGCCTGTGTCTATGTGCCTGTGGTTCTGTCAGTGTGATCATGTGATGTATCTGACCCCAGGAATGTGTCAATAAAGTTTCCCCTTCCTGGGACAATGAATTCACGGTGTTCTTATTTCAATTTCCAGGAGTGTATATACATCATACATACGGCCCGTTTCATACATTTTTTTGGGCTCCTGAAAATGCCGTTAACACATGCTAAGGGCACATACTTTCACACAATATCTGTTTGTGAAACACATAATACATTTTGACCTGAAATTGTCTTACATCAACCTTCCCGATAGGAAGATTGTAACGGAGATTGTTAACAGTGACAATCTTCCGGCTGTTTGCCAGTGTGTGGAACGAGACCCCCTCAGTACTTTATAAGGCTTGCTGCTGCTAATCAAAGTAAATGTGTGCATTCTCTCAAATTACATGATCCATATTAAGGAATGAGTTCCTTGTTCCGCAGAAAAATGGATTAATTACCTGTCCTGTAAATAAGAGTTGAAATACAGATTACAAAAATGGTTCAAATAGCTCTGAGCACTATCATCTGAGGTCATCAGTCTCCTAGAACTTAGAACTACTTAAACCTAACTAACCTAAGGACATCACACACATCCATATCCGAGGCAGCATTCGAACCTGCGACCGTAACATTTTTCTACAAGGATCAGTGGATGTTTATGGAAATTATTACAGTTATTTGCTGGAGAAACATTTGAAAAACTATCTAGCTTGTCATTCAGAATTTTTTCTCCTTTCTCTGTGTGGAGTACAAAAATCCATTGTATGGATTTAATGGAGGAGTTTAAAATTTTGTCAGACTTTCCGATTGCAGTATAACCTCACAAAGACATATACACTGCAAGAGAGGCAGAAAATCACCTAAAGTATTCTTGTACACAAATGCACTTGAAAATTAGAATAAATTCTCGAAACGTGTTGTGCTAAACATTTTTCGTTATTTAAGTCATTTGTTTAGTAACGTTTAGCGGTCCCCGTGATGTTTTAGAGACCAGAGAGACCTGACGATGCTCGTCACTCCATCAGGGACTGTAGTAAAGAAATCGGGACTGCAGCACGTGATTGCTACTTCTTAACGGCTTGGTGTCTGACAAGGGAAGGCCACAACGTTGGGATCACAGATTTACTTCAAACTTTGTACACTTTTGGGGAGCCATTAGAAGAACGTAATGTGCAAGTAGTAAGCCTGGCAACTCCGAGCAAATCGCAATAGAAGTTTTATGCATCTGTTACGTAACTGATGTATCTGTGCTTGGGCGCTTTGTGAGAGACTATAGTGGTCAATTGGTTAGCATTCGAGCGTCATTAGACGAACGTGTATGACGCCACGGTTCGAATCCCGCTCAAATATAATTTTTAATCTATTTTCTTCGTGACTGGTCATATTATGTCATTTATATGACATTTGAGACGTAGTACAATTAAAAAACCCACGTGTATTTGCATGAAGCTTTAGTGAATTTAATGTTATTGGTTGCTTACTATTTTTAATTAAATTTCATTATTAGAATAAACATATTTATAACTATTGAAAAGTGAATGAAGAAATGCATAGAGTTTTCCTAAAAATGTACGCCTGTCGTGATCTGGTAAGGTACCCGGAACTGCTTTGCACCTCGACACTTCGAGCTGTAGTCACAGCGGCAGGTCTGTAGCGGTGGAACGCTGCTAATGTAGCAAGAACGAATAGTGTAGGTGCAAATCTTTTGAATGTCACAGAATTTACACTTTTAATGAAAAAAAAGTGAAGGTTTCGGAGGGCGTCGAACTGTCGCCACATACATTTTCGTGTTACTCAGCTTTTTCTCCCCGCCCCCCCCCCTCTCTCTGTTTCTGTTGAACGGTTACCTTAACCGCCTTTTTTATTTATTTCTGCCATGGCCGGGACTTGTTACTTCTTTTTTTTTTTTTAAAAAAAGTGTAAATCAAGGGGCAGAGTGGGCAGCGTCGTGCTTGGTGGCCTGACCTGGCTGCGGGAAGGAAACATTCTGTATTTATTTAACTCTTTTTTTGCTATTTTTTATTTTAATTTTAATATCCGAGGAAAAAAAAGCAATCACATATGAAATAAATGTAGGGCTGAAGTGACATCCTCGTCACTTCACTGGGATGAATATCCTAGCGTATGAAATTACTTAAACCTGGGACTCCCCACCACTCCAGGGGCTCATAAAACATGCTGCCTAGAAAGTTCGCAAAGTGTATTTTGTATTTAGAGTGACGTCGGATGATCTCGTGTTGTTCTAGTAGATAGACACAATAGTCCATGCCAGATTTCACGGCTCTCGAAAGCACGCGCGTCCTCCAATCCAGCAGATTGCCGACGTGTTTTGTGAGGGGAAGAAGGCCGCGTCCGGGAAAAATTAAGCGTCCGTCGCGACTGTGGAGTCGTCGGTGCGTTGGAGGCGCGCCATGAAGCGTTGCGTCAGCCGCCAAACATCGTTCGCCTCGCGGCACTGCAGACACTGTGCGTCGGTGTCCTATATGCCACATATAAGACAGAGTGGGGGAATCTACCACGTGAATGTCCGCAGCTTGAACGCTAACCACTTAACCACCACAAGCGGTAACGTCCGGCCCCTACGCACAGATACATCAGTTACGTAATAGATGTGTAAAACTTCTCTTGCGATTTTCTCGGAATTGTCAGAGTAGTGCACCGTACTGCTTGCACATTATGTTGTGTTAATGGTGTACTAAAGGTGTACAAAGTTTGAAGTAAATCCTTGTGATGATGATGAAGTCCCATACTCCCACACAGAGCGTAGGGAAACGATGCGGGAGACCCGCACCGCCGTACTAGGCAAGGTCCTAGTGGAGGTGGTTTGCCATTGCCTTCCTCCGACCGTAATGGGGATGAAGAATGATGATGAAGACGACACAACAACACCCAGTCATCTCGAGGCAGGTGAAAATCCCTGACCCCGCCGGAAATCGAACCCGGGACCCCGTGCTTGGGAAGCGAGAACGCTACCCCGAGACCACGAGCTGCGGACTTTCCCCTTGTGAGTGAGACGTAATTACAAACGTGCTCAGTCGATCCCTACATTTGCAGGTGGTTTAGATCTCCGACCAACTGACTGACAGTTACAAAATGACACTGCACTGATGCTGATTCTATGCATCTCAGAAGGAAGACATCGGTACCAAAATAACATCTTGTAAATCTTGTTGATTATCCTTTTTGACATATTTCGTTCTTTAAACCAGGTCTTGGTTGGGATTACGGGCTGTACCTCGCATTTACCCTTCCTCGAAGAGTTTTGACGTGTTCCGTGGTTCCTCTCACTTGTTCGTTTTGTCGACGCCCGACAGATGTAAAATTCTTTATGAGAGAGATTAGTACCACGACATAGACCATTGCTCCCTTTGCCAGCAGGTGAGCATTCTCATAATCGTTCATTCCACTGGATCTGTTAACAGAAACTACTACTGTTGTTTGAATGTGATTCCTGCATTCTATAAGCTCGCAAGTTATTTTATAATGAAATGATTCTACCTCTTGCACTGGTTTTTTGGCATGCAGTGCTTTCGTTACAGATATAGAATTTGATAATTGCAACTCTTTTGTTCAAATTTTATTGCCTCTATTATCGCAGTGCTTTTCGCTGTTAATGTAGAAGATTCGCAAGGAACTCAGAACGCGTTATCTGTTATGTATGTTTCGGAACTATGGGCCTCATGGAAAAAGGATGACCCGGCTGAGTCACGCAATTTGACTCTTGGTCTGATCACGAGGTTTGACCATTAATTGCACGCGTTGATCACGTAGGCTGACGTGAGGATCAATGAACTATACTTGACGGGATGTATCTGGAACATCTCAGATAATTAGAAATTAGTACACAGGAATACTATTAAATACTTAGCTTTAATTCAGCATCAGCGGTGAACGTCGATCTTGACTTTGTACAGTAATATTTAAAAGTGCAGTTTTAGACTGAACTGCGAATACTTCTTTACAATTCTGATTGCTTCACACACATATAGATCAATTGTCAATGCGTAAGTGTATGTGGCGCCTGGCTAGGTCGTAGCTACTGACTTAGCTGAAGGCTATGCTAACTAGCGTGTCTGCACATGAGATCTCGGAAGCTATAATAAGTGAACCATTCCTATTAACGTCGGCTGTAGAAATGGCCAGCGTGCTAGCTTGTCTCGTAAGACCAGCCGAGTGGCGGCGCTCGGTCTGCTAGCGTCGAAAGTGGCGACTCGCGGGTCCAAAGAAATGTGTGTGAAATCTTATGGGACTTAACTGCTAAGGTCATCAGTCCCTAAGCTTACACACTACTTAACCTAAGTTATCGTAAGGACAAACACACACACCAGTGCCCGAGGGAGGACTCGAACCTCCGCCGGGACCAGCCGCACAGTCCCACGACTGCAGCGCCTTAGACTGCTCGGCTAATTCCTCGCGGGTCCGATTTGTACTGACGGACCGCGGCCGATTTGATGCCTACAACCTAGAAAATGTGGTGCCTTTGGGGTGACACTACAAATTCAAATGACTCTGAGCACTATGCGACTTAACATCTATGGTCATCAGTCCCCTAGAACTTAGAACTACTTAAACCTAACTAACCTAAGGACATCACACAACACTCAGTCATCACGAGGCAGAGAAAATCCCTGACCCCGCCGGAAATCTAACCCGGGCGCGGGAAGCGAGAACGCTACCGCACGACCACGAGCTGCGGACGGTGACACCACATTATCTGTTTAAAAACATCTATTTAAATCAGTGGTCACCGAAAGACACATCCTAGATGACGAATATTTCTTTGTTTGATGTTAGTCGGTTTTCCTGAATGTAATCCGATGATTAGGACAACAGGGTCACCACGTAACTGCCGCACTGCAAGGGGCTCGCGAAAATAATTACTATGGGACGATCCGTTTTTTGCCCGCTGTTTGCTATTACGCAACGCTTGTTAGCAAACCGTGTGACGTGCACGTGTCCCGAAAGAACAGTGAAGCTGTCAGTGTTCGGTCCGGTGCGTGACTGGCTGAGTCATTCACTGTCCGTGTGTTACGTTTCGCCGGCCACTCGTGGCGTAAACAGCTTTCAGAAAGCCGTGTAAATGCTGCGCAGCTGACTCCACAGCGCCCCGCCGGCATCTACGGCCATGTGCGCCTCGCAGCGAAGCAGCAGAAAATAGACGTCCGAGAACTTGGTGCTTAATGGGGCGGAACCTGCGAGGACACTGCCAGTCCTCGGACAACAGCGCAGAGCTTTCTGCTGCGGCGACGGCAAGTCTGCGGCGTTCTCGCGCGCAAAACCAGCGCCGCAGCTAGCGGCGAAGAATAGTTTCTTTGCGAAACTGCAACATCAGCTTGCAGAAAATCCACGACTGCAGAGGGAGGAAGAAAATACCCGTCGGAAGTGTAATAATATAAAATCATATTTACACAGTCTCAAATATTGTACTTTTGTCATAGTAATCGTTATGAGAATATTTCAGTTCGAAAATTCTTTTGGGACAGCATTTTAGGACCAATATTGTTGTTACACATCTATAGCTTCTAAGACAATGTTAGACAGACAAAAAATTATTTGCGATGACGGGAACATCGTAATCGCAGACAAAACGTTAGAGCTCCTGATATACGACTCAAATAGGGTCCTCAAGGATGCAATATGCAGTAAAATAAAGTAGCGTAGGAAAAATAATACTGTCAAGTTAAATATAGATAACCCAGTAGATTGTGAAGAAAGAAATGCGATTGAATACTTGCATCTGAAATCATTAAAAATCACCTAAGAGGATTACCACATAAAAAATTCCTTCCTTTAGAGAAAATTCAGATCTGAAACCGTTAATTGTTGTGAAAACTGAGAAGGTGCTGCAATTTGGGAACTACGATAAAGGAAGCTATTTAACTGTTTACATAGTGCGTAGATTTACACGTTAGGAATGGGAGAGACAACATACAAATTAGATTAAAGGAGGCCGCACAGTCTACGACACCTCTATCATTTTTAAAATTTTGCCTTTATCTACTATCTTTTTCTTTTTATTTGCTTATTTTGTCGTCTTGCAAGACTTATCAGTTACTATTGAACAAGCGGTCTTTGTATTAAGGTGACATATCAAATTACGTTACAAAAATCATCAGTAGATGAAGGAACAACTAACTCTCACACTGTCTGTGGCAATTGGCTCTGACGTTGTTGGTTCGAGTTCTCGCGGTGAAAGTAATTTTCGCCGCCAGTGTCTGGCCGGCCACAGGAGGTGGAGTGGTGCCGTTAAAGTTCCGTAACACCAGGCTTCGCGCCAAAGCCCTGGATTAAATTCGAAACCTCGCCCATTCTCTTGGAATGACATTGCTGATGGTGATTCGTCCGATGGATGGGGATTTCAAGTTAGGCAGCGCCCTTGGTGCTGCTGGAGAAGTGATCCGACGTAAGAGTTTGATTCTTCCTCCTTTTATGATCATATAACACAAATATGACGCTACACTATACTCGCGTCCAATTGTTGTTGTTGTTGTTGTTTTGTTGTTGATTTTGTGGTATTCGGTCCAGACACTGGTTTGATGCAGCTCTCCATTCTACTCTATCTGTGCAAGCTTCTTCATCTCCGAATAACAACTACAGCCTACATCCTTCTGAATCTGCTTAGTGTATTCATCTCTTGGTCTCCCTCTACGATGTTTACCCTCCACACTTCCCTCTAGTACTAAATTGGTGATCCCTTGATGCCTCAAAAGGGGTCCTACCAACCGATCCCTTCTTCTAGTCAAGTTGTGCCACAAATTCCTCTTCCCTCCAATTCTGTTCAGCATCTCCTCATTAGTTACGTGATCTACCCACCTAATGTTCAGCATTCTTCTGTAGCACCACATTCCGAAAGCTTCTATTCCCTTCTCGTCTAAAGTATTTATATTCCATTTTTCTCTTCCATACATGGCTACACTCCATACAAACTCTTTCAGAAAAGACTTCCTGACACTTAAAATCTATACTCCATGTTAACAAATTTATCTTCTACAGAAAAGCTTTCCTTGCTATAGCCAGTCTATATTTTATACCCTCTCTACTTCGACCATCATCAGTTATTTTGCTCCCCAAATAACAAAACGCATTTCCTAATCTGGTTCCCTTAGCATCACCTGATTTAATTCGACTACATTCCATTATCCTCGTTTTGCTTTTGTTGATGTTCATCTTATATCCTCCTTTCTAGACACTGTCCATTCCGTTCGACTTCTCTTCCAGGCCTTAGTTGTCTCCGACAGAATTACAATGTCATCGGCAAACCTCAAAGTTTTTATTTCTTCTTCGTGGATTTTAATTCCTATTCCAAATATTTCTTTTGTTTTCTTTGCTGCTTCTCAATATACAGATTGAGTAACATCGGGGATAGACTATAACTCTGCCTCACTTCCCTCTCAACCACTGCTTCCCTTTCGTGCCCCTCGACTCTTTTAACTGCCATCTGCTTTCTGTACAAATTGTAAATAGCCTTTCGCTCCCTGTATTTGACGTCTGCCGCCTTCAGAATTTGAAAGAGGGTATTCCAGTCACATTTTCGAAAGCTTTCCCTAAGTCAACAAAGGCTACAAACGTAAGTTTGCCTTTCCTTATCCTATCTTCTATGAGAAGTCGTACGGTTAGTATTGCTTTGCGTGTTCCTACATTTCTCCGAAATCCAAACTGATCTCCACAAGATCGGCTTCTACCAGTCTTTCCATTGTTCTATAATGGATGAGTGCCAGTATTTTGCAGCCGTGACTTGTTAAATTGATAGTTCGGTAGTTTTCACACCTGTCAGCACCTACTTTCTTTGGAATTGGACTTATTATATTCTCCTTGAAGTCTGAGGGCATTTCGCCCGTTTCATACGTCTTGCTCACCAGAAGGTAGAGTTTTGTCAAGGTTGGCTCTCCTGAGGCTATCAGTAGTTCTAATGGAATGTTGTATACTCCCGGGGCCTTATTCCGACTTAGCTCTTTAAGTGGTGTGTCAAATTCTTCTCCCAGTACCATATCCCCCATTTCATCTTCGTCTACGTCCTCTTCCATCTCGCGTCCCCTACACCCACCAAAACTCAACAGATATGACGCAACTCTCATTCATCTCGTGTGAAAGGGCCATCGGGCGCAGAAGTAAGAAACCTTCCAGTTTTTAAGCCGTCGTTTCTTGTCGTGCAGCACACCACACGCGGTTGGCACTGAAGTTGGTGCATTACTAGCTGCTGCATCGCACGGGACGTGTTGCATCGTGATTTGCAAGCACAGCGTTCTTCAGCGGCAGTTGTCGACTGTATCTCTCTCGCAAATGATACTATTTGATTACGAAAATGGAAGCGCCTGAAAGTGATACGTTAACTCCATCAAAATGCACGTTGCCTCCATTGTCCATGTGCTAACCATGTTATTCTGTTAGTATTTATTTATTTATTTAACCTGATCAGATTAGGGCCATCAGGCCCCCTCTTACATCAGACCAGTGTTTCACACATGCAGCATTTCACACATCAGAGTTACATCATGACAAACTTTAAATAAGAAAATTAGATTACTCTAGTCACAATATGAATAAAGAGTGATGACTAAGACCTAATAAAGTAAGTACTGGCAGTATTTTTACAACAGGTACTACACATACAAATTATGATAAAAGTAATAATAGTAACAGTAAAAAAATCAAATAATAATGATAAACATGAGAAAAATTGCCAATAGTAATGAATATTGGTGCAGATGTACATTAATATCTTGGTGTGTAAAGCAGATTTTTACTAGTATAGCGAGTTTTGGGGGAGAGAGATTTAAGGAGGGGGAAAGAGGGAAGTAATGAGGTGAAGTGCATTCGTGTACAGAGGAAGGCATTACTGTTGCTTAAGTAGATACGTCATTAACTGTTTTTGAAGCCGGACATTTTTTTAAGTTCTCTAACATAACGAGGGAGGTTATTCCAGAGTCGGGTTCCCGCTACTGTAAAGGACTTGGAGAAGGTGACTGAGCGATGCAGTGGAACAGAGAGGATTTTATTATGATGGGAACGTGTGTTTCTGTCATGTTGTTCCGACATAAGCGTTAAGGACGAGGAGAGATATGAGGGACAGTGTACATTTATAAGGCAGTAGATGAGACAGAGTGTATGGAAATCTCTGCGTTTGTCTGCACGCAGCCAGGACAATTTTGCATATGCTGGTGAAATGTGATCAAAAAATCGAACGTCACAGATATATCGGACGCAGGCATTCGTGACCAGTTCCAGACGTCGCGAGTTTTCCTGAGAGAGGCCTTGTAGGATAATATCGCTGTAGTCAATGATTGGGAGTATAAGCGTTTGTACTAATTTCTTTTTCAGATCGAAAGGGAAGAGTTATTTATATTTTTGTAGGACATGAAAGGATGCTGATGCTTTTTTGCACACTGCAGTTACGTGCTCTGTCTAATTTAGATTTTCATCTATTATTACTCCCAAACTCTTTGCTGAGGGAGATAAGTTAATATTTGTTCCATTTAGGATAAGAGATGGTACGGATTCCCGATGTTTTGGGCTAATGAGCTTAGAGTGACCAACAAGTACCGCTTGGGTTTTAGATGGATTTAGTTTTAGTCCTATGTCCTGTGCCCATTTTGATAGTGCATCGAGATCAGTATTGAAGTTTTCAATAGCTTTCTTAAGATTGCTTAGTTGCGCACTTAGATACAACTGAAGGTCATCAGCATACATACGATATTTGCAATAATTTAGAACCGATGACACACATTGACGTACAGAGAGAAGAGTATGGGACCTAGTACTGAGCCTTGGGGAACGCCTGACACTACCTGTCGCCATTGTGATTTTATATTCCCGGACAGGACGCGTTGCTGACGAGACGTCATGTGTGAGGGAAACATTGCACTGCACTTGGTGGGAAATTTAGACCGCTAAGTTTGGCTAGTAAGATGTCGAAGTCGACAGTATCAAATGCTTTGCTGAAATCTAAGAAGCAAATGGTAGTATGCACAACAATACCCATGATACGATGCAAGGCAAAATGGAAGTTCCACGTCCAATCTGTAAAGACATCAGCTTTAAAAACCTGTATTACAATAGTCTTCCATGAAAGATTCTCACTTCTTGTTAGATCACCGCTGACATTGAGTAGCAGATTTTTCATAACTTGGTAAGACTTTAAACAAGAAACTGCCAAATGTCCTAACCCAAGTGCACACAGCTGATAAAGAAATTAAATATCCCACGGTCTGTAAAGATTTCTTATCTATTCTTATCTGTTTCTTATATATTGCATTGAACTGTGATTTAATAAGACAGGGATGTAGAAAGCAATCTTGCAATTCGTTAGGCCATGTACCCTGGTAAATTCGCAAAATCGAACAAATTCACTCCTGGGACGGAGCGCTCTTTAACGGGGTATATTTCCAATAAATTAATAAGAAGACGAATGAAACAATATTTGGAAACAGCAGGAAGCGAACCAACAACATTCGACGACTCGACTTCAGGCCACTATCCACACACTACACTGTACTTGCCTTTGCGTATCTGCCTGTGTCTTTAATGTTATTATCCTGAAGGGTTTAACTGCTGATATGGTATTAACTGATATTCGGTTATATCAACCGCACCATGAACGACGTGTTTTTGATATATCTTCACTGCTCAGTTTGGTCCCTTAGGAATTCACACACATTTGTACATTTTTTCACTGATTCATTTCCTTGAAATGGGATACTCTCATAATACGCAAGTTGTAATATAAAAACATGAAAATTCTTTAACCACCAATATGACGTGTCTTCGAGAATCCTCAGGCTGCTGCTGTTTTGAAACAGCATAAATTTATAGGACGTAATTGCATAATAAAACTCACTAAATACGGGCTTAAACTACAAACGACGTAATCCTACTGCTTGTGGCGTTGAACGCGATCTTGTATTTCATTGATCACGTTTCTCTCCACGAAGCAAAAATCTAGCTGGTCTTATTCAGTTTTTCACGCTTCGGAATGCTGTGGAACGTCGTGGAGGCACAAAACGTGACTGGCTCCTCATGCACGAACGCTTTCACGTCCTGTGTGAGGACAATTTTAGGTGGCCGGACGCATCTCCTCTGGTACCAAGTCAGTAATGCTATACGACTTGATTTTTGTAATGGATTAAGGAATCAGGGGACCAGGAGTACTATGCCAGTTCAGCACTTCGTCGATTGAAGGCTCAGGTGACCTACAGAGTCGACACGTGTTTCTACCTGTTTGATGTCATCATAGCCACAACTTTGTATGAAATTTAAATTCACAAATAATCATCGGAAGTCCTCCCTAACGAATCGGCATAGTATTGGAACTGGGCTCGTGTTAAGGAAGGGAGAGGTGAAATTTCCGTGTGGTCATTCTTATTATGGTCTTCAGTGTTTTCCTTAAATCCTTTCCTGCGGAAACACTGGGAAGCATGGATCAAATTTTCGTAGAGAATAATTCCGTAGAAATCATTTCTAAAATTTGTCGTTTTCGGTACGGAAAGATTTACTGCAGTGCAAAAGTGTCATCATTCAATCTCATTTTGATACATTTTAAACAATACATTTTTTACTTCTTAGGCAAATTTGACTTCATAACTTCGCCTACCACTTACTTGACTTCAGTCCCCCGTACAGCCAACGCTTATGATGTACTTACGATCAGATTTCGCGCTGTGCGCACCGTAAAAGACTGAATCGATGCACGCGTGACTGTTGGCTTTTGCTGTGTTTACGTTTGCGTGTTGTAACAAGAGCTTGATAATGAAAGTGATGGCGGGAACGCGCTGCGATGAGCAAAAGCGTTAACAGTATGAACTGGTTAACAGGGTTTCCATCTGTGTGTAATAGCAGCACACGTAGTGTACGTATGTGTAGATAATACCTTCTTCGTAAGCAGTTGCAAAGCAAAAGTCTCCATTAACTTAATTTTGAAACGATAATTAGGGGGCTATGGATAAGACAAAAATACTATAGCAAACAGTTCCTTCTTGTTTCTCAAAACAGGTTAGAACATTGCTTTTCTGTCTGTTGCGAAAACTTTTTGCAATTTGGCACCTTCAACTACGGGGTAATTCAAACCCGTTAAAGATATCGTAATTACAATGTCGCCCAGAAGAACTGTAAAAATGACAACAGTAGAGAATGTTTAATCTCTAGTGATTGCTACACTATGTGATCAAAAGGATCCGGACACCCCCAAATACATATTTTTTTCATATTAGGTGCATTGTGCTGCCACATACTGTCAGGTACTCCATATTAGCGACCTCAGTTGTGGTTACACATTGTGAGAGAGCAGAATGGGGCGCTCCGCGGAACTCAAGAACTTCGAACGTGGTCAGGTGATTGGATTTCACTTGTGTCATACTTCTGTACGCGAGATTTACACACCGTTCAACATCCCTAGGTCCACTGTTTCCGATGTGACAGTGAAGTGGAAACTTGTAGGGACACGTACAGCATAGAAGAGTACAGGCCGACCTCGTCTGTTGACTGAAAGAGACCGCCGACTGTTGAAGAGGGTCGTAATGTGTAATAGGCATAATAGGCAGACATCTATCCAGACCATCACTCAGGAATTCCAAACTGCATCAGGATCCACTGCAAGTAGTGTGACAGTTAGGCGGGAGGTGAGAAAACTTACATTTCATGGTCGAGCGGCTGCTCATAAGCCACACATTACGACGGTAAATGCCAAACGACGTTTCGCGTGGTGTAGGGGGCGTAAACATTGGACGATTGAACAGTCAAAAAACGTTGTGTGAAATTACGAATCACAGTACACAATGGGGCGATCCGATGGCAGGGTGTGGCTATGGCGAATGCCCGGTGAACGTTATCTGCCAGCGTGTGTAGTGCCAAGAGTAAAATTCGGAGGCTGTGGTGTTATGGTATGGTCGTGCTTTTCACGGAGGGGGCTTGCACCCCTTGTTGTTTTGCGTGGCACTATCACAGCACAGGCCTACATTGATGTTTTAAGCACCTTCTTGCTTCCCACTGCTGAAGAGCAATTCGGGGATGGCGATTGCCATGTGTGTGAATTCCTAAGGGACCAAACTGCTTAGGTCATCGGTCCCTAGACTTACACACTACTTACACTAACTTATACTAAGAACAACACGCACACCCTTGCCCTAGGGAGGAGTCGAACCTCCGGCGGGAGGTGCCAGAAGATTCATCACACTGTGAGCTAAAACAAAGCGAAAACTGTAGTGCAATACATGTTTTGGGGTAGGTTGCCTTAGCTGCCTCATCCTGTGTACTGTGAAAGTTTATGGAGCTGGGGTATGGCTGGTGGTACTTTCGTATTGTTCACAGCTCGTGGTCTAGTGGCACTCAGCGCGGTTGCTCAGCTTGTTCTGTCAAAGGACAAACGGCCCTCCGTTGTAAAAGAAAGAAAAAAACAGAGCTAATTGAAGTATTCAACGATAAACTTGAAGGGATGTCATGTGACGTCCGCCCAGACCAAATTCCGTGATAAAATGTGACCAAAATGGCGGAAAGAAAAGTGGCTGGCGTCACTGCAGTTAGATCGTAAGGTCCCGAATTCGATTCCCGGCCAGGTCGGAGGTTTTATTCTCTCGGGGACTGAGTTTTTATGTAGTCCGCTTTATTTCAACTCATCTCCACCGAAACGCCGAAGCGGCGTCAAATGGAAAAACTTACACCATGTGGTCCAACAATCCCCTAGGGGATTGTCCAGCTAATAATCCCGTAATTTCATTACTTTTGTGTTTCACTACACACGAGTGGCGTTCAAGAAGGAATGAAAACCAATCTGAAAGCAGATTGGTTTTATTGACGAATCCAATACTCCATATTATTTCCGACTTTATTTGGCTGCAAACATAATCCCAGTTTGTATCGAGGACCTTGAGCCACTTTACCAGGTGGGGCTGTATGCATACATGATGCCGCTCTACTGGTAGAAGTCAGTCAACGTCTTCATGCATTAATAACCTTGCCATAATTCACGTATAGCTTCCCAAGGAGTACAGCAATTATTGGGCCAGACAGATGTGAGTCGGAAAGTGCGAGATGCGGTCTGTAGCGTGGATGAGAGAGAAAAGTCCAATGAAGTCGGACGCCCTCCGTTGCACACACTCGTGTGAGGCCTTGTGTTTCCATTGAAAAATAGAAGTTCGTTTCCATTTTTGTGGCGATGAGCACGCTGAAATTGTTTATTCAATTTCCCTGGGGGAAGCACAATACACTTAAGTGTTGATCGTTGCACATCAAACAGAATAAACCCTTCAGAGTCCCAAAAGTCCGTTGCCATAACTTTACCGGCTGAGAGTGCGGCTTTGCACTTTTTCTTAGGAGGAGAGGCGGTGTGGCTCCATTCCATGGAATGCTGCTTTATTTCCGTTTCGAAGTGATGAACCTATGTTTCATCGCCTGTCACGATGTTCGACAAAAAATTGTCGCGAACAACCTCGTAACGCACCAGAAATTCCACACAGGTAGTCTTCTGTTAGGCACCGAGGAAGCCAGCGGGAGCACACAACTGCCAGTACTGCAACTGGTGGACTAGCGTGTCAGCACTACCAACAGATATTTGTGCGGGGGAGCTACACTACTGGCCATTAAAATTGCTACTCCAAGAAGAAATGCAGATGATAAACGGGTATTCATTGGACAAACGTATTATATTAGAACTGACATGTGATTACATTTTCACGCAATTTGGGTGCATAGATCCTGAGAAATCAGTACCCAGAAAAACCACCTCTGGCCGTAATAACGGCCTTGATGCGCCTGGGTATTGAGTCAAACAGAGCATAGATGGCACGTACAGGTACAGCTGCCCATGCAGCTTCAACACGATACCACAGTTCATCAAGAGCAGTGACTGGCGTATTGTGACGAGCCAGTTGCTCTGCCACCATTGACCAGACGTTTTCAATTGGTGAGAGATCTGGAGAATGTGCTGACCACGGCATCAGACGAACATTTTCTGTATCCAGAAAGGCCCGTACAGGTCCTGCAACATGCGGTCTTGCATTATCCTGCTGAAATGTACGGTTTTGCGGGGATCGAATGAACGGTACAGCCACGGGTCGTAACACATCTCAAATGTAACGTCCACTGTTCAAAGAGCCGTCAATGCGAACAAGAAGTGACCGAGACATGTAAACAATGGCACCCCATACCATCACGCCGGGTGATACGCCAGTATGGCGATGACGAATACACGCTTCCAGTGTGCGTTCACCGCGATGTCACCAAACACGGATGCGACCATCATGATACTCTAAACAGAACCTGGATTCATCCGAAAAAATGACGTTTTGCCATTCGTGCACCCAGGTTCGTCGTTGAATACACCATCGCAGGCGCTCCTGTCTGTGATGCAGCGTCAAGGGTAACCGCAGCCATGGTCTCCGAGCTGATAGTCTATGCTGCTGCAAACGTCGTCGAACTGTTCGTGCAGATGGATGTTGTCTTGCAAACGTCCCAATCTGTTGACTCAGGCATCGAGACGTGGCTGCACGATCCGTTACAGCCGTGCGGATAAGATGCCTGTCATCTCGACTGCTAGTGATACGAGGCCGTTGGGATCCAGCACGGCGTTCCGTATTACCCTCCAGAACCCACCGATTCCATATTCTGCTAACAGTCGTTGCAGCAATGTCGCGATACGATAAATCGCAATCGCGATAGGCTACAATCCGACCTTTATCAAAGTCGGAAACGTGATGGTACTTACACGAGGCATCACAACAACGCTCCACCAGGCAACGCCGGTCCGCTGCTGTTTGTGTATGAGAAATCGGTTGGAAACTTTCCTCATGTGAGCACGTTGTAGCTGTCGCCACCAGCGCCAACCTTGTGTGCATATCACAACATCTTCTTCCTGTCGGTTAAATTTCGCGTCTGTAGCACGTCATCTTCGTGGTATAGCAATTTTAATGGCCAGTAGTGTAGTTGATTGTGAACCGTTGATCGCTTCGAATGAGTGTGTCCGCACGTTCCAAACATTGCAGTGGTCAGAACTTTGTGCGGGCAGCTGGCAAACAGGAGATTGGACAGGTTTGCGCGACCTTATTGCGATGATGACGGATCCCTCGCCCATCGAGTCACTGTACTTTTTTTCACTGCCAAGTCTCCGTAGACATTTTGCAAGTATTTATGAATCTCTGTGATGCACTGATTTCCCGTCACAAGGACATGAGTGCTCTGCTTGGAACGCACTTCCGCCACAGACGCTCCTCAATGTTCCACAACAAATTCCAAATGTCAACTGAAACTAGCCGAGAAGAACGTCTTGGATTACTTATTTAACGCCCCTTGGACTACATTAAGAAGTATGTACTGAATCTGCGGTGAAACCTTCTACCGCCTCAGAGCATTAGTCAGACACCCTGTATAGTTTCACGTTGAATGTTAGCGCCTGTACGATATTACTGTAAAAGGTTCCTCTGATTTCGATAATCATTTAATTCACATTGAAAAAAAAATAACAGTGTCGTGGTGTAACACAAAACATCTTGTTAAAAGTAAATGTGGACGTCGTACAGCATTGTTGGCTGCGATGTTACAGGCCATCGTTTCATCCGCTTGTCGGAAAGCATGTTCTTCCACCACACACACACTGGCCCTTTTCCTTACGGATGTGTGTAACACGCCCGGAGCTACAAATGGCGGGTGGACCCTTTAACTGGTTCTCGTTTGCCGCTTCTGACCGTGCGCCCTGTCCACACGACGTATCTGATAATCCCGCGGATGTCGTACTGTTCCGCTCCACACGGCTGCTGGCTTGCCTGAAATTATGTATCTAAATATGCAAGCAGATTAGGGGAGCCACTCAACATTAAACACAACACTGCCCTTCATCTGGTATGAACAACTATATTCTGAGACGATAAGAAGAATAGCAGGTTGCACTGTTTACACTCTAAGTCATAAGTGTTTATACCAACTTCTAGATAATTATCTGTCCACTGTATCACTTGGACGAGCGTACGCGTAACCGAACACGGCGCAGATGATTGTTGATGATGCGGAAGCCGAATGATAGAACGAAAGTTCTTACGCTCGCCACGCATACACAAATTTATTACGGTACCAGTCCTCCTTGACACTAGTAATGATATAACACTGCTCATTAAGTTAAATTATAGTTCACAGAACATACTTGTACGAGCGTGCCCGTAACCGTCGCAGCGCGGCTGATAGTTGATGAAGCGGAAACGCACGTTCTCACGCTCGCGTACAAGACACTGGCACTTGATTGCACTCTTTTATGGTAACTAATTGTGGTGTGCGTACTGTAAGACCTTCAGTACACACACCATAAGATTATTTGACTTGTCGCTCTAACGAAATAGGCGAGTGTCAGCAATATGTCTCGTGGTCTTATCGTGGCGTGTTTATCTTCTTCCGTTAGGTCAGACGATAGAAATGCCACTTGCACGCTTAGAGTAGCCGATCGACGGTGACCAACTTTAAACAGAACTTGATTAATTTTCACACACATTTGTTAAAATAATAACAAGCATAAATATTACTTAACTTGGTTCTGGATGCTATTTACAATTGACAATCTGTAGTTCCTTTGGAATTGGTACATTAATCTTATTCTCACATATATCTCTGATACTTGACAAAAGTGTCTATACATTTATCTTCATGGCTATGTACAGGAATATGGTAATCTTATTGGGCGCAGACTGAAACTTGACTATAGACTGGTACAGACAAATGTAGAACTCGTACAGACTGTTGCAGACAAATGCAGACTGACTAATCGGAGGTCTGTACACTCGTTATAACACCTTGCGCGTTCATGTATCACTGCGCGAGTGTGATCCGCGAGGAGAAAAGGTTCTACGTTAGCAGCAATCTCATTGGCTGCGTTACATATTAATACGCGGATCAGCGGAAGCAGAATTTGGTCCGTCTCTATGGCAACGCCATCTCGTAGTGCAGAGACGGACGAGCGCTGCGCCTGCGCTGTTGTGCTTAGCAGGGCGCGCTCTAGTGGGAAAGTTGTGTACGCGCTGACTACGCGGAACTATGTACACAACACTAATTTTTGCTGATTCACATTAGTTCATCCTGAGAGGCCGAACACGGCGCGGATGATTGATGTAGGGTGCGACACGCAAAGAGAGGATACACAAATATGTTGTCGGCGGCACTGCTTATTTTTAATTACACCATTACGCACTTTCCTCTGAATCACTTCCATATTTCATCACTTTACTGTAATAGCACTTGTAGCAACACTTGAACTTCCGTAATAACAATGCCTCTCACATGCAGAGCTACCCACAACACAACATAACAGTTCCGTGTCCCGTTCTCGACTCTGCAAAAGCGCTGCCCACAAAGATGGCCTCACATGCAGAGCTATCCACAACACAACATAACAGTTCCGTGTCCCGTGAAAAAGCGCTGCCCACAAAGATACTCAGCAAAAAAAAAAAAAAAAAAAAAAAAAAAAAAAAAAAAAAAAAAAAAAAAAAAAACAACAACAGCGATATGACAAAACGCTTACAAGGGCGTTGTGTCGTATGTCTATTTCTAAAGTGTAGGTGCATGTAAAGGATTTGTGTGTGATGTACTGTGGTGTTTGCGTTGGTGACAAGAGAAGAGAGAGAGTGAAACTCCCCTCGAATAACATCAAGGGGGTCATGAGCTTAACATCCCCATCCGATAGGCGGATCAGCGTCAACATTGCCCCAGGCCCTCGCTTCGTGAGACACTGCGGAGAGGTTTGAGATTTTATCCGAGACACAGGCGCAATGTCTGTTGGTTAGAAACTTAACGCAGCCAACTCTCCTTCTCTTGCCGGACTAACAGTGAAAGTTTATCCTCCACCAGGATTCGAACCGGCTTTCTTCCGAATCGTGCGTCACCGCATGGGCGTGCGTACCTCGTCTACGTAGGCGGGCTACTTTGTTTTGCTCAGAGTAAAGTAATTAGCGGAACTTCGTTGGAAGCTACGTAACATTTAATAAAATCCATCTCGGTTTACAAGCATTGTCTCTTCGGCTTTCGGTAGCGGTCTCTTGCATCGTCATCAGAACTTAACGTCACTGACAGCCAGCGGGGACTGGCACGGTGTTTAGAAGTACGATAGCAATGTCTGGAACCTTCCAGAGACGGCGCAAGTGACGCTTGCGGTGAAGGCGAGTTGGGCACCTCCTAGCAGCTCCGGCTCACCGAGGGACCGAATGACGTCAGGTGGCACGACGGACTGCCCCCCCGTTTGAAACTGCCGCTCCTACTTCCATACAAACGTTAAGCACCCGTCTTTGCTTTCGCTCGATGTCCAATGCCCTCTCTGGAAGGTTCCAGGCGCTGCTATCGCACTTATGGAAACGGAACACCGCCCGAGCCCAGGCAGTCACCGATTTTAACCCCAGATGACAATGGTGGAAGCAGCTATCGAAGCTCGAGTGTTTTTCTGATGATACGCTGCTTGTAAGCCGAGAAGATTTTTGTGACTTAGGAAGTCGGAATTAGCATGGAAGGTTAAGGCCCCTATAATGTCACTCCTTAAAAACAACAAGTAGGAGATTAATAAATTAACTATTTATTCAAGACTAGATTTATAAAGCAACTAACACACAATCAACACGTGGCCGTCTTAAACACAATATCCAAAATGACCAAGAGCTTCCTTCTCAAGCAAGCAGCAAATTAGAATTACATAATGAACAATAAATCTCAAGCAAGTTAAAAGGATGGCTCCGATATTTTTTTTTCTTTTTTTTTTTAGCAGTAACACAACCAGCACAATACCTTACACCTAATATAATTCACTGGCAAGCAAATGTAAATTTTTTTAAGATACGTGAGAGATGTTAATTATTTATCATATGGGCAGTGACGCCAGGCTGCCCTGGGCAAAAGGTGACTTAACTTAAAACGCCGGAAGCAGCAGACCATCCGTCGAAAACAACACCTAAACGCCGGCGCCCAACCGGGAGTCACTTCCCATTAGATGACACGTCACAGCTTCTGTGCGCCGAAGCGGGACGTGGCGCCGCTCCCACACACCCCAACTCGCAGAAAACTGGAACACAAACAGACTGCAGAAAACGCGGCAAACACCAAGAAAACATCAATTAATATAAGTTAAGAGATCAATAAACAATATAAGTTAAAAAACCGGTAAGTGCTTTCAATACAAACTACTTAAATTTTGCAGCAATATCAATGCTGTAAAACATTGAAACTGAGACTTGTACACAAATGCAATGCTGTAAAATAATACCAGACCTTTACACTCTCATAGATTACCGAACAATATTTACACATACGATTAAGGCCGGCAATGTGTACAAAGATGAAATGGAAATAATTTCAAGATAATATCACGTTATTCAAATGCACAAAAATGGGGATGTGCACTTTAATTTCGTTGCATATGTCTGCAATGTAACTGCCAATTGAGTAAGCTTGGTATGCAGAAAATCAGAACTAGACTATGAGCTAATATCTTCAATACCTCACAGTTACTACATCTTTTGGGGACGCTGATTTCCTTAAAGGAAGAGGTGACTGCTGGTTTCCATGCGATCACACACCTTGCCAGCTGCTGTTACTTCAACAACACGTACATTAGGGCAACCAACCAACAAGTGACAGTCGATACAACACAAATAGTTCCACGAAACGAAGGCACCAAAACCACTTAAACCTCCGATGGGGAGCGACGTTCGAGATGAGATGGTCTCGAGGAACGGGTCTGTCCGAGAAAACAGGCACCAAAGCAATGCGACGAGCAGCGCCCGGAGATGACATCAGGCAGGTGCACCACAAGCCGGCAGCGGTGGCCGAGCGGTTCTAGGCGCTTCAGTCCAGAAACCGCGCGTTTTTTTTGTTTTTTTTTTAGGTGAACCACAAACTCGTGACCGTCCTGCAAGGTAGACCGACCGCGCCGCTGCTGGCCGAGCCCGCGTGTTTGGCTCCTTCGTCCCCTCAAGCACGTCCTAGAGCTTCGTAGCCAGACCCACGACCAACCCCCGACCGCAAATACCCCCCGCCAGATCACAATAGGGCAAAGATCGTAGTACAGCCGGGTAATCGATAGTCGTGCCAAAGAGCTGGTGTGCCAGAGAGCCGCAGCACGGCTCAATTTTATTGAGGCCTACCACGCGGAAGACTCACACGACACGTACGTAACGTTTAATTTACCGCATCTTTCACATACACAGGCATCTCTATGTTGTCGTACGAAAACGGTTTCTAGCAGCTGTTTGGTGATGCACAGTGGCCCGTGCTTACGAGAGCGCCCCGCACGCATGCGAGTGCACGCACGGCCGGCGTTGCGTGTCTGGGAAGCCTGCCAGCGTCGTCCCGTCGCTCTCGGTTGCCCTGACGAAACACAAACCTCACCGTCTGACCCACTGGGCAGCGCTTGCGGCGGACGCGGCGCTCCGGTGCGTGCAGCGGGTCCCAACAGCGACGGGCATCCTGTCTGCATCGTTCATCACCTGCGTGACACTATACTTGCTGCAGTCGCCTGCCGTCGACACCACTCTGTGTCGTCACTGATGTCTTTATCTGATACTAATCCCATTGGGAAAAATATTTGGGTATAGAAGTTGTAACAGGTGGTTACGTCACTCTCCACCGCTAAAGTACGTCAGCGAGGTGAACTGGTGCGTATGTACCAGTTGTTTTGAGTTAGTGCAGTAAGTTGGGCAGACATAGAGACATGACGGAATGGCTCGTCGAAGTTGCCCAATTAGTTGTTGTATCAACGTGGACTGGCCTATGTATCAACAAGGAATGCTGTACCACTTCCAGTCGTGTAACACGCCGTGAGAACAGCGGTCGTAAAGAGGTAATAACTGGCAGCAGTCAGAGACGAGCGCCAGGCCTTGTCGTTGTTTCAAACCCGACAGGAATTGCTGCTGTTAATGAATGTGGGACCATTCAAACGAGATTCCGAGGGAATATTGCGAATGGAACTGCGTGCAGTGGATACACAGAGTCTAGTTCCTCGCGAAAAGACATTGCCCACAGTGGCACATAAAGAGCTGCACGTGGTGATGCAACCAAGCGTAATACATACTATGAAATCTCCGATACCGGTGGGTACCAATCACTACATGTGAAAAGAAAACATAAACTTTATAATAGTCGATCTTTATGGCCTTATAGTACAATAATTTTATAAAATGCAAATTTAACATTTGTCTAGTTAAACTGACATGAACATAAACCTCCCAGTTTTTATAAAGTAGTTTGCAAAATGTTTGCACAATCTTTCTATTATTTAGGTATCATTTAATGTAAGACTGAACGTTTTGTTGAAAATCTATGAACATCACTGAAATCTTTGGTCTACTTGTGCATTATACACTGAAAAGCCAAAGAAACTGGCACACCTGCCTAACATCATGTCGGGCCACCGCGAGCACTCAGAAGTGTCGCAACACGACCTGGTATGGACTCGAGTACTGTCTGAAGTAGTGCTGGAGGGAACCGACACCATGAATCCTACAGGGCTGTCCATAAATCCGTAAAAGTACGAGGGGATGCAGATATCTTCTGAACAACATGTTGCAAGGCATCCCAGATATGCTCAATAATGTTCATATCTGGGGAGTTTGGTGGCCAGCGGAAATGCTCAAACTCCGTTGGCTCTCTGGGACCAAGATCCATTCCCCAATTTCCAGCCTGACAGTGGCAGACGATGTTATCGTGGACCCTATTTCTGTCTCCAACCTCCACCACCTTGGGCCGCCATTTTTTGGACATTTTGAGCTCTTCCCACTGTCATCCTGCCTTCCTGGAGTGTTCCTGGAGCCACTCTGTAACAATTCTGGAGGTAAGGGCTGTCGCATTATCCTGCTGAAAATGTCCAAGTCCGTCGAAATACACAATGGACATGAATGGATACAGGTGATAAGACAGAATGCTTATGTACGTGTCACCTGTCAGAGTCGTATCTAGCCATATCAGGGATCCTATATCACTCCGACTGCACACTCCTCACACCATTACAGAGCCTCCTCCAGCTTGAACAGTCCCCTGCTGACATGAACGGTCGATAGATTCATGATGTTGTCTCTATACGCGTACATGTCCATCCGCTCGATACAATTTGAAACGAGACTCGTCCGACCAGGCAACATGTTTCCAGTCATCAGCAGTCCATTGTCGGTGTTGACGGGCCCAGGCGAGGCGTAAAGCTTTGTGTCGTGCAGTCATCAAGGGTATACGAGTGGGCCTTCAGTCCGAAAGTCCATACGATGATGTTTCGTTGAATGGCTTACACGTTGACACATGTTGATGGCCCAACACTGAAATCTGCAGCAGTTTGCAGAAGGGTTGCACTTCTGTCACGTTAAACGATTGTCTTCAGTCATCGTTGGTCCCGTTCTTGCAGGATTTTTTTCCCGGTCTCTGCGATGTCGGAGATTTGATGTTTCACCGGATTTCTGATATTCACGATACACTCGTGAAATGGTCGTACGGGAAAATCTCCAATTCATCGCTGCCTCGGAAATGCTATGTCCCATCGCTCGTGCGCCGTGTATAATACCACGTTCAAACTCAGTTATATCTCGATAAGCTGCCATTGTAGCAGTTGTAAACGATCTGACAACTGTGCCAGACACTTGTTTATTTAGGCGTTGCCGATCACAGCGCCGTAGTCTGCCCGTTTACATTCTGTTTGAATAAGCATGCCTACACCAGTTTCTTTGATGCTTGATTGTACTTCACCTTCTTATCGCACTTGACGGGAAGAGTGGTTGTCAAAGAGAGTCTGGCGTAGGGAGTGGAACTAGTCATAAACTTCTGTTTGTTACAGAAGATGTCTATCTCATGTGATTCAAATGGTTCAAATGGCTCTGAGCACTATGGGACTTAACATCTATGGTCATCAGTCCCCTACAACTTAGAACTACTTAAACCTAACTAACCTAAGGACATCACACAACACCCAGTCATCACGAGGCAGAGAAAATCCCTGACCCCGCCGGGAATCGAACCCGGGAACCCGGGCGTGGGAAGCGAGAACGCTACCGCACGACCACGAGCTGCGGATATCTCATGTGAACGGATAATAGAATATTAATGCGGAAGTTGTAATATCATTGTATTCAGCCATCCGAGGGATGAAGAGTACAAAAGATTAAATGAATAAACTGGTTTTATTTGGTAGTTAGTGATCCATCTGAAACTCACAATACTGGAAATAGTGTAATTCCCTGGTAGAAGCAAGACATATGGAGACTGTCACAGCAGTGAGAAAACATAACCCTGAATGTGTAGTTTCGGCCTGAGGTGATCGTGTGATGTCTTGGGGATATTTTTCTCATCACGACATGCGCCCACTCATTTAGGTTATCCTGAACACGAATCATTTGCAACATTCTCGGCGATAAAATGTTGCCCTCTCCTCATAAATTTCGAGATGAGTATGCTGTGAACACACCCATCTTCGAAGATGGCAGCAGTCGTGTTCACACTGCTTCTCGTATACATTCCTGGACTGACGAACACTCAGGCACCCTGTCATCTCGCTTGGCGCACATAATAACCCGATCTTAGTGCCACAGAAAATGCTTGGTACTATTTAGAACAGAAAGTGAAACGTATCAGTCAACATCCCCGGAAAAGTGACCTCGCTTTAGCGCCGAACTGAAGTGTTTGTCAAAACTGGAGGCGATATTAAGAAGTATTATTGTGAGTTCTCCTCCAGATGTCGAATGTTTTGTCTGGTGTGCTTACACATTGTACATAAACTGCTGTTCTAAAAGTCCACACTTCAGTAATAATAAAAAATTATGTAAATTACTTGCCTTAACCCACCCAGGTAGCCGCTAGTGTTAACGCGACCGATAACGGCAGGGCAGATATGCCAGCCCTGGACCGAAAGCACTCGGTGGATTAACGATGGGGGGGGGGGGGTCGCTGTGCCGACCAGTCTGGATATGGTTTTTAGGCGGTTTCTCACCTCCCACTAGACATACAGTATGTTTGAAAAAGAACTCTCTAGTTTTAGTGTGTCCTAGAATCGGGACATACACTATTATAGTTTGTGGTGTTTGATTCATCAACTCTCCAAGTTTTGCTCCCCTGCAGTTGGCAGGTCTGCTTGAGCTTGAGACGGCACCAGTGCTGTTTTCTTCTTCTTTTCCCTCATGTCAGTCCAGGCGTGCGTGCAGTGCACTGCAGAGCAAATCAGCAACAATGTGTACTCCGCAACAGAAGGCACAGTGTGTTATTTGGCTTATGAAAACTGAGTCAGTTATAACAGTGCTACGTAATTTTAGACGTCAGTATGGTGGTGAACCACCTACAGCAAAAACTATCCGTCATTGGCTAAAGTCTTTCAGGGCAACTGATAGTGTTTTAAAATCAAAATCACCAGGTAGAATGAGAAATTCTGAAGAGGTTTTAGAACAGATCCGTGTTTCGTGTGTTCAGAGCCCGAAGAAGTCATTGGCCAGACGTAGTCTACAATTAGAACTGTCTAAAGGTACTGTGTATGATGTTGTGCGTAAAAGACTTAAGCTGGGCGCCTACAAATTGCAACTGTTACACTCGTTTCCCAGGAAGGTGGATAGGCAGAGCTGGCCCAATGCCTTCGCCACCACGAAGCGCAGACTTAGCCCCACTGGACTTTTTCTTTTGGGGCCACATATAAAATGTTGTGTACAGTGAACAGATCAGAGACATCAGTCATTTAAGTAAGGGAAGGAATCGTCGCGGCGTTTGGGACAGTTACACCTGAAATGTTGGTGAATACATGGCGAGAAGTGGTATATCGTCTGGACGTGTGCAGGGCAACAAATGGATCCCACGTTGAAGTCTACTAACATTAAACAAAACTTGAAGGAATTCTCTTTCGTGATGTGTTCTCATTAATGTAATTTTTCATTAATTTCCCCATTAAATTTATACTTAAAACTACGGAGTTATTTTCTAACACCCTGTATACCAGGATGGTTTCCATTTTCCGCCTCAGATACATGCTACCCAAGCTTTCTCACAGAATATACTCAAAAGGCAGACAGATTGGATACACTGCTTCTTTTATGAGGTGTGAATAGCTGAACTGGTATCATCACTTTCCGTAGCAGTTATGGGAGAAATAAAACATTCCAGTTCTCTACAAACATGGACTCTGCTAAAAATAACAGGGTGAATAATACGAATGCGGGTTTTCAATTTGGCTGACTATTGGTTGTAGGATTTTCTGTACGTAGTTGATTTCTTTTGCCCCTGTGTAGAGCGAACGGAGTCTGATTATGAAATATTGGTTCTGCTCATTTTTTATTATTATATTTTTCTGCCTGGTGCTTCCTCCTGGCGATATTCCTCGTTATTGTTATTGCTGTTATTACATCCCAAATTGAAGACGTGTTTTCACTGTTGTCACGGGAAACATCTGCCAGTTAATGCAGTCTGGAAACTCTTGAGGGGCATTCTGAGCACACTGGAAGACTTTCTGTATGCTAACCTCGGCGAACACTGTGGAAATCTACCCCGTCTGGTATACGTATGCCAGCAAAAGAGATATTTCTTTGTTGCAAGAAGCCTGGATGCACTTATGGCTGACTGTCTGTACTGTATTGTATTGTATTGTATGGAACTGGGGATTTAGAAACGACGGAGAGGCTTCGTCCGATCCGTAGCCCTCAGTGGTACACAACCCCACAACAGGCTACAGCAGTCCACTCACCCCACCGCCGCCCAACACTGAACCCGGGGTTATTGTGCGGTTCGGCCCCAGTGGAACCCCCCCCCCCCCCTCCCCAGGAACGTCACACACCAGACAAGTGTAACTCCAGTGTTTGCGTGGTAGAGTAATTATGGTGTACGCGTACGTGGAGAAAGTGATTGCGCAGCAATCGCTGGCGTAGTGTAACTGAGGCGGAATAAGGGGAACCACCCTGCATTCGTTGAGGCACATGGAAAACCGCCTTAAAAACCATCCACAGACTGGCCGGATATGAACATTAGGAAACTGTCTCTCATACTTCGGTCCAACTATGTAAATGACTCAAATTTAGAATTCGAATTAAATAATTTAGCTCTTAGAAAAGTGCCTTGCACACCTGAAGACTTGAAAAAATTTCGACTACAGCAGAGTTACACGCATTGTTTTAAATTTGTGGGTCAAATGAGACGCTTGACAAAGATCGGGATTAATTTAAGGAAAACACGGAGAAGCTTGGCCCAAATTGATGCGTCATTTATTATTCTCAAACAAATACTTTTATTTAATAACAATTCTATAATAAGCCAACTAACAGTTACCAAGATTCTTGCCAAATACACACAAATAGTTACGATTTTTAAATTAAAATCACAGTGCATAAAGACATTTGCATTATATATAAAATTACAAATGGTACTCGAAGAACATGTTACCTGTGCAATACAATGGTGGTCTGATGAGAAACAGTTAATTGATAAAATAGACCTGCCGCGGCACACTGTCCGCGCAACTAGCAACACAACTGTGGGCTAATCCCACAACAGGACTTGAATATAAGTTCAACAAACTTCAAGTGAAAGACATTAATACGCGTACACCTGCACTGTTTATTCTGCTCTCATACAGACATGATACGGCCAAGCTGTCCAGACGCTACCCACGTGTAAAAACCGAAGCAAACAGTAGTACTTCACTGATTGGCCACAAGCCTGTTACACATAAATGAAGTTAAGTGCTTAAATGAACTACCGGGCCCCTAAAATACTATTAAAACAATAAATACAATTGAACTCCACCCTTTTTAAAGAAATCAAGAAACTCAGCCCAAAGGCTTCCATCACATGCGAACAAGGACCTTACAATAATAAAAATATTGGGTAAACTACTTCCTAATCCGGCGACAACCCTGCCGCGGCTTGATACCAAAAGAATGATAATAGACTACTCAACTTGAGGCTGGGGTGGGAAATCCTCAGAAGCGCGTGTGACCCATCAACACCTAATCCTCGTGAGATAACGAGAAAGCCAGCAAAGCAGAAGGAAAACGCGCCCCCTACCCCGGACCAGCAGAACAGCAACGCGTCAATCGCTGACGATACAAAGCTATCAACATATACCAAACAACAAACAGCAAATAAGTTTGATAGAGATTAACATACACAGCAATAGTAAAACAGCCAATTAAAGATTATTTTCGAGGAAACCAGCTATTAAAACTTCAGTACAGGAGCGCCCTGCTTATAAACATTGTAAGTTAACGTTCCTAGCAGTAACAATAAACAATGTAAAAAGTCATTTAAAAAATAATTGCATAATAATTCACGCAAGATTAAAGAGGTCAAAGTATAATTCTTCTGGGGCCTCTTAGAGACTAGCAGACACTGTAATTTGGATACATACCAAATGACATACGGCCGGTTAAAAAGTACATCTGTAACCCAAAGGGCTCTTCAACATGGAGTAATAGAGTGTACAAATACAAGCGTAAACACACACAAGACCCACACGTTCGTACTTTTAGGCTGAGCGCAAGCAACTTTCGTTACAGGAAAAATCCAATAACTCGCCCTGCAAGGGCCATAAGGTATACAATAAACAGAAATTACAATTAGTAGTATCAAATGCTCAGTGCTAACAAACAATGATTTCAAGTACTAGCTTAAAGTTGCAAATACTAGCTCGGTGCTTACAGAAACCTCCAGATTGACACACACAGCCTCAAAAGGGGTCACTGAAGGACATAAAGTAACCGAATTCCTGCGCAGCTCACACCGAGGCACAAGTAATAAGCTTTAAGTGCAGCACTTACGGAACAGTCTTCATACATATTTTCAAATAAATGCTAAGGAGGCCAACAGCTTCAGGACTGCAAGTAGGTGCCGGATAACACTGCTCTCCTGCTCGTAGTTGCTGGAAGTTGACCAATACATCTAGGCCCCCTATTTAGCACACCACAATTGACAGATGCCCTTCGTAATCAGGTTGCACGCGACGAGTGCCGCTAAACTCACCGGTAGCAAGGGTCAACGCTGCAGGAAAACGGGGCCCCCCCATAGTCCATAGGTCAACGTTTTTAACTCGCTGCAATCACCAGGACGCCGAGTACTCACGCACACCCGTCCAGCTCCGTGTCCCACACACCACTCACTACTAAACAGCCCTAGAGGGAACACATAACCAAGCAAAGATGGCCAGAATCGAAGAAACGCGCGCGCAAGTGGAGAGGCATGCTTTGTGTACCATCGCATAAACACTGGACAAGTTAGGTATTAACACCTTCATCTCAAAGACGCCGAAAGTTTACATTAAGCCATAGAAATTAATATACATTAGCTACAGCATTTGGCTGCTTCGTTGTGCGTGGTTGGACATTGTGCATCACGATCTTCTAGTGACTACGGTTACTTCTAGTACGTACAGTCTATATTTTTTGTTTCCGCCGTGGGTTTTCATACGAAGAAAATTTAAAATGCTTAGCTATTTTATTAATAACAAAGTGTTTTTCCCGTGGGTTTCAATTCAAAGAAAATTTGAAATCCGCTGCTATTTTATAAATGACAAAGTGTTTCAGAAACAGGGATCAGGAAATAAAAATAAAAGTGCCTACATTTCCGAAAAAAATTGACTCCATCAACATTTACCTACAGAGAAATACTGAAACAACTACTGTCTACAGTTGTCATGTAAATATTTTATTGGTTCAAATATCTTCTACGAGTTTCGTTTTGAAAGTTACTATAATTTTTATTAACTAGTGATGTAATGATCGCGGCCTTGTAGGATGATTGTGTCATTTGTTGAAGTTTCATTTTCATCATTATCTGGTCTACGTTTTCATTTATCGGAGATTTAAAACAGTTTTGTGACTACTGAACCAAAGCTGTTGTTATTAGTTACCCTCTATTCTGCCGCATAGAGTTGCTTATGAGAATCGGCCAACCAGATTCAGGTTTTCCGTGGTTTTACCCACTTAGGACAGACGACGGCAAGAATCTTATGAAATAGACATGGTCGATATCCTTACCCGTCCAGAGCTCGTGCGATCCTAATAACTCATCGTCGACGTGCTACTAAATGCTAATCTTCCTTCGCTCTTTCCTTGATTCCGCCACGTAGCTCAGAATTCAATGAACGTCTTGCAATTGATAAAGGAAACAAGACTAAAGAAAAATCAAGACATGTTCTTAGTACTTGTCGACCAGGAAAAGTGCTTGAAAACGTCAAATCTGACAAAAATAGAGGTAAGCTATAGGGAAAAACTATCAAATAGAATATATATAAGAGCCAAGAGGGAACAACAACAGTGGAAGATCAAGAACGTGGTTCTCGGATTGAAAAGAGTGTAAGACAGGGATGTAGTCTTTCACTTTTACTTTTCAGTCTTTACGTCGATGAAGCAATGACGTAAATAAAATAAGGGTTCAGGATTCGATTGATATTCAACGTGAAAGGATATCGATCATAATATTCGCTGATGATATTGCTATCCTGGACGAAAGTAAAGAAGAATTCCAGGATCTGTTGAATGGAATGAACACTAATGCGTACAAAATATGGATTGAGACTAAATCGAAGAAGCTGGAAAGTAAAGAGAAGTAGCGGAAATGACAATACCGAGAAACGTAACATCATGATTGGTGATAATGAAGTAGAAGAGTTAAGAAATTCTGCTGCCTTGGAAGCAAGGCCGGCCGCGGTGGTCTAGCGGTTGTAGGCGCTCAGTCCGGAACCGCGCGACTGCTACGGTCGCAGGTTCGAATCCTGCCTCGGACATGGATGTGTGTGATGTCCTTAGTTAGGTTTAAGTAGTTCTAAGTTCTAGGGGACTGATGACCTTAGAAGTTAAGTCCCATAGTGCTCAGAGCCATTTGAACCATTTTTTGAACCTTGGAAGCAAAATAACCCATGATGGACGAAGCAAGGAGTAATGGCGAAAAAGGCATTCCTGGCTAAGAAAAGTCTACTAGTATCAAATACAGGCCTGGATTTAAGTAAGAGACTTCTGTGAATGTAGGTGTAGAACACAGCAATGTTTAGCGAAACATGGGATGAGGAAAAGCGGAAAAGAAGAGAATCTAAGCACTTGAGATGTGGTGCTACAGAAGAACGTTGGAAATACGGCCTACTGACAAGGTAAGGAATGAGGAGGTTCTCTCTGAATCGGCAGGGAATGGAATATATGAGAAACTCTGACAAGAAGGAGGGACAGGATGGTAGGACATCACGGAATGACTTTCATGTACTTCTGCATCTACACGGCTAATCTGCAAATGACACTTAAGCGCCTGGCAGAGGGTTCATCGAACCATCTTCACAATAATTCCCTATTATTCCACTCTCGTAAAGCGCGCAGAAAAAACGTATACCTATATCTCTTCCGTGCGAGCTCTTATTTCCCTTATTTTTTTATTATGATGATCGCTTATCTCTGTGTAGGTCGGCGTCAATAAAATATTTTCGCATTCGGAGGAGAGAGTTGGTGATTGAATTTCCTCAGCAGATCTCGCTGCAATGAGAAGCGACTTTGTTTGAACGAAATTCTCCCCAAATCCTATGTCACAAATACAAAACGTGCTGACATTCTTTGAACTTTCTCGATGTACTCCGTTAATCCCTCTGGTGAAGACCATACACAGCGCAGCAGTACTCTAAACGTGGACAGACAAGCGTAGTGTAGGCAGTCTCTTTAGTAGATCTGCTGTATCTTCTAAGGCTTCTGCCAATAAAACGCAGTCTTTGGTTCGATTTTCCAACAACATTTCCTAGGTGTTCTTTCCAATTTAAGTACTTCGAAAGTATAATTCCCAGGTTTTTAGCTGAATTTAGATTTAATTTGATTGATTCATCGTGTAACCGAAGTTTAACGGATTCCTTTGGTACTCACGTGCTTGACCTCACACTTTTCATCATTTAGGTTCAATTATCAATTTTCGCAGCATACAGATATCTTACCTAAATCGTTTTGCAATTTGTTTTGACCTTCTAATGACTTTACCAGACGATAAACGGCAGCATCATCTGCACGCAACTTGAGACGTCTGCTTAGATTGTCTATTAAACCGTTTATATAGATAAGGAACAGCAGAAGGACTATAACACTACCTTGGGGAACGCCAGAAATCACTTCTGTTTTACTTGATGACTTTCTGTCAGTTGCTATGAACTGTGACCTCTCTGACAGGAAACCAAAAATCCAGTCGTGTAACTGAGACGATATTCCATAAGCATGCAATTTGATTACAAGCCGCTTGTGGAGTACGGTGTCAATAGCATTGTGGAAATCTAGAAACATGGAATCAATCTGAAAACACTTGTCGATAGCAGTCAACACTTCGTGTGAGTAAAGAGCTAGTTGTGTTTTACACGAACTACGGTTTCTAAATCTGCGTTGACTATGTGTCAAATGGTTCAAATGGCTCTGAGCACTATGGGACTCAACTGCTGAGGTCATTAGTCCCCTAGAACTTAGAACTAGTTAAACCTAACTAACCTAAGGACATTACAAACATCCATGCCCGAGGCAGGATTCGAACCTGCGACCGTAGCGGTCTTGCGGTTCCAGACTGCAGCGCCTTTAACCGCACGGCCACTTCGGCCGGCGACTATGTGTCAATAGACCGTTTTGTTCGAGGTTATTCATAATTTTCGAACAGAATATATGTTCGAAAATCCTGTTGCTTATCGACGTTAACGATATGGTTATGTAGTTTATTGGATTACTCATCTTGCCTTTCTTGAATATTAGTGTGACCCGTGCAACTTTCCAGTGTTTGGGTTCGGATCTTTAGTCGAGCGAGCGGTTGTATACGATTGATAAGTATGTAGTTATTGCATCAGCATACTCTGAAATGAACCTAAATGGTATAAAATCTGGACCGTAAGACTTGTTTTTACTAAGGTTCAGTTGCTTCACTACTCCGAGGATACCTACTAAGTTACTCACGCTACTAGGGGGAGCTGTAGAGGGTATAAACTGTAGAGGGAAATACAGTTCGAGCAAAAAACTGAGGAGTAGGTTGCAAGTGCTACTCTGAGAGGAAGAGGTTGGCACAGTTGAGGAATTCGTGGCGGGCCGCATCAAACCAGTCAGAAAAGTGACGACTCAAAAGAAAAAGTCTTGATAATGAAGCAGACAATCGAGATGCCTGTTCTGCAGACTGGTGGTTGGGCTTCCGATGTGGCGTACCGAATCCGGGTCGTCAGTGGGTGTGCTGAAAAGGTTCAGTAGTGTATTGGGATCTTTATCTTGGAAGGAGTCGGTCTTCTTCGCACTTGATTTCATAATGCCTACAGCTAAGTTCCACTGAAGTCTGTGCCTTTAGTTTTCGGTGTCATAGTCCCGAATTTTTGTGCTGCCGCTGACTTGGAGGAGCCTCGCTGTTTGCACTACTTGCTACAAGCGCGCTGCCGCCGACCGACCCCGGCGCTCGCGCTCTGCCCGGCTGCCTCCCTTCTGCTCTTGCCCGACTGTCCTGCTCCACTGCTCCCGGCTCGTCACGGCGGCTTCCAGACGCCGCTGTCGCTTATTTGCGGCCGTGACTGCGCCGCCCGCCGCCCGCCGCGCGTATTTCTGAACGCGGAATCAGTTTTCAGGCGGATGAGCGAGTGTGCGCGCCGACGGAAATAACGACCTCTTATCTCGGCCACTCGCCTCGCCTCACCTCACGTCGTCTTCCAGTTGAGACGGCAAGGTCTGCAGAGCGACCATTGTGTATCGAAACTCAGCCGACACCACCTCGACCGACATTTCACCTGAAGAAATTAAATTACGTTGCATTTATCGTAATCCGTGTATCCCGTTGGCGGGGGGGGGGGGGGGGGGAGGAGTGAGGAAGAAGGGTTGAGTGGGCGTAGCACCCGCTTGTTAATATCTCTTCTAGTCTGTTTATTGCTCTATCACGAAAACAAATACATCATACACTTTCACACTTCGTATCAAAAAAGTAATTTCAAACTTCTTAAGAGAAAATTGCAAAAATGGAAAATTGTACTGAAATGCAGGAGGATCTGCAGCGAATTGACGCATGTTGCAGCGAATGACAATTGAATCTCAATGTAGACAAGTGTAATGTGCTGCGAATACATAGAAAGAAAGATCCCTTATCATTTAGCTACAATATAGCAGGTCAGCAACTGGAAGCAGTTAATACCATAAATTATCTGGGAGTACGCATTAGGAGTGATTTAAAATGGAATGATCATATAAAGTTGATCGTCGGTAAAGCAGATGCCAGACTGAGATTCATTGGAAGAATCCTAAGGAAATGCAATACGAAAACAAAGGAAGTAGGTTACAGTGCGCTTGTTCGTCCGCTGCTTGAATACTGCTCAGTAGTGTGGGATCCGTACCAGATAGTGTTGATAGAAAGAGAATATCCAACGGAGAGCAGCGCGTTTCGTCACAGGGTTATTTAGTAAATGCGAAAGCGTTACGGAGATGATAGATAAACTCCGGTGGAAGACTCTGCAGGAGAGACGCTCAGTAGCACGGTACGGGCTTTTGTTGAAGTTTTGAGAACATACCTTCACCGAAGAGTCAAGCTGTATATTGCTCCCTCTTACGTATATCTCGCGAAGAGACCTTGAGGATAAAATCAGCGAGATTACAGCCCACACAGAGGCATACTGACAATCTTTATTTCCACGAACAATACGAGACTGGAATAGAAGGGAGAACGGATAGCGGTACTCAAGGTACCCTCCGCCACACACCGTCAGGTGGCTTGCGGAGTATGGATGTAGATGTAGATTAAGTCTGCGTGCCGAATCGGGACTCGAACCTGGGACTTCTGCTTTTATTGGACAAGCCCACTATCTACTAAGCTATCTGAGCACGGCTCACGCCGAATCGCGCTGCAGCTACGGTCGCGGGTTCGCATCCTGCCTCGGGCATGGATGTGTGTGCTGTTCAAAAATGTTCAAATCTGTGTGAAATCTTATGGGACTTAACTGCTAAGGTCATCAGTCCCTAAGCTTACACACTACTTAACCTAAATTATCCTAAGGACAAACACACACATTCATGCGCGAGGGAGGACTCGAACCCCCGCCGGGACCAGCCGCACAGTCCATAACTGCAGCGCCTGAGACCGCTCGGCTAATCCCGCGCGGCTGTGTCTGCTGTCCTTCGGTTAGTTAAGTTAAAGTAGATCTAAGTCTAGGGGACTGATGACCCCAAATGCTAAGTCCCGTAGTGCTGAGAGCCATTTGACCGAGCGAGGTGGCGCAGTGGTTAGCACACTGGACTCGCATTCGGGAGGACGACGGTTCAATGCCGCGTCCGGCTGTCCTGATTTAGGTTTTCCGTGATTTCCCTAAATCGCTCCAGGCAAATGCCGGGATGGTTCCTCTGAAAGGGCACGGCCGACTTCCTTCCCTAATCCGATGAGACCGATGACCTCGCTGTTTGGTCTCTTTCCCCGAAACCAACCAATGAGAGCCATTTGAACCAGTCGAGCACATCTCACGACTCGCACACGTTCAGGAGAACTTCCGTGATTTTTGAAAGTAGATGGTACTGTCGAAAATAAAGCTGTTAAGAGGGGTCGTGAGCCTTGCTCGGTTAGTTTAGTCGGTAGACCACTTGCCTGCGGAAGGCAGAAGTCCCGAGTTCGAGTCCCCATACAGCACACAGTTTTAATCTTCCAGGGAGTTTCAGATCAGCGCACACTCCGCTGCAGAGTGGAAATTCATTCTGGAAACGTCTCCCAGGCCGTGTCCAACTCATGTCTCTGCAATATTCTTTCTCCCGGTAGTACTAGTCCCTCAACATACGCAGGAGAACTTCTCACAGTTCATAAAAAGCTTCTTTGAATGTCCTGGTCACACCCTGCCTCGCTACTAATTACAGCAAAATTCCGCTTCCGCGCAGTGGCGTGACGTCACATGTTTTGAATGTGCGAGCGCAATTGGCCGTTATTGACCGCCGTCGTCCACTGTTGCTATTACCCCGCGGTGGAAGACTGATACACATCTTCTTCAGCACCAGAAGCCAGATATCATTCAATTCCACGCCCTCGTCCGCGGGAGAGTTCGGCCGCTGTATTGCAAGTCCTTTTTAGTTGACGCCACTTCGGCGACTTCGGGTCACTGATGCTGAAGGACACACAACACCCAGTCCCCTGCCGGGAATCGAACCCGGGCATCCTGCGGTAACGCTAACGATACACTACAGAGGCGGACTGTGCAGACCGTAGCGACAAGTAGTATGAACACGAAAACTGTGTCGCTGTCGCGATTTAGGAGCTGCAGAAGAGTAGCGTGTATGTTGGTGTCATGTGGAAGCGTGGTGGCGGTGGGTGGTGTTTTAATTCACTTATGGTACATATAGAGTTCCAGTTAAGAAGAAATAGTCCAATCGGTTCAATACACGCATCCATATATGATGTAATACACACAAGTCTTTAAGTGGTTTAAGTGTCCTCCTTTGATACTACTGCGCAGTGATCTTACCAAAAGCCGAGAAACGTATATGTGTAAGAAGGTATATCTTTGGTGTGTATTATCTTCGACCTGCCTTACCTAAATATCAAGATGAGCTATTTGATGAAGAAGTAGCTGCCGTGTCTGAGAGGAAAAGCTCTAACGGCAGCTCAGAGAACAGAACAGTTCGGAGAGGCTTGCCCTCAGCCAGTGCAAGATGTGACATCACACGCAGGCAAGCGGTAGCAGTGCTTTTCATTGGGACCAAATGCATGGAACATTCCGTTTCTGAATGCATACAGCGCTACACTTTTCACGGGCCATCGGGCCAGTCTTTATCGTTAGTATCTGGCTTCAGGCAAAACAGGCGCTATTAACGACCATACTCAAAAAGGTGTACACAGAGAATAGATAGACAGGCCATGATGTAGCAGTTTAATACACTATAAATGCTGAACCACATGGCTGTTCAAACAGTCTCTTCATTTAAGGTTGCAGAAACTGTTACCCATTGCTGTGGTTGTGCTATACGCTTTCCAGGGACATAAAAAATAGCTACTGTGGTTTGCAAGCATGAGGATGATCTCTTTTGATGATTAATCATAACTCCACTAGCTGTTTTCATATATTCCAATCAATCTAATATCTTTATCACAGCATAAGTTACGGAGATTCCAGTTGCACACGTTTCCTGTCAAGCAGGTGAGTCGCGCGTGGCAGGCGAACATACAGCCCAGCATTGCCGCTGTCTTCCAGCGAAGTAGTAGTCTTTTCTGATAGACAAGACGCCTACACTGACACTGTATTGAGAAGTATAGCCACTTCAGGCGTACTGCATGAGAAAGCCTAAGAGGCGGCTCAATATGCGACCTTCTCTCCCGTGTACTCACCACCGTCTCGCACAGTAAGACTGATTTATTTCTCCTTTCCAACAAGCGTAGTCTTCCCCTCAAAGTTATTGTGGTCTCTAGCACAAAGACAGGTTTGATGCAGTTCACCATGATAGTCTATCCTGTGCAAGCCTCTTAATCTCTGCACAGCTGTTGCAACGTAAATCTGTTTGAACCTGCTTACTGTAGTCAAGCCGTTGTCTCCCTCTACAATATTTATGATCGACATTTCGCTTAGTTATCAAACTCAGTTCGCATTGATGTATCAGGTATATATTCTATCAACTGGTATCTTCTTTCAGTTAGTTTATGCCATAACGTTCTTTTCTCCCCACATTGATTCAGTGCACCTTCGTTAGTTACTCGATCTTTCCATATTATCTTCAGCACTCACCTGTAGCACCACATTTCAGAAATTTTTATTTTCTTCTCGTCTGTGCTGTTTATCGTCACGTTTCACTTCGCACAAATGCTGCACTCTAGACAAATACTTTCAAACAACAATTTGTAACACTTATTTCTTGTTATTTCCAGTCTGCATTACACACTATCTGATCAAATAAGTGTAGACATCAATTACTCCACATTAATATTGTGCATGTCCAACCATTGGTTTTATGACGGCTTGAAACCTCCTGGGGACACTTTCATACAGGTGTCTGGATGTCTGTGGAGGAATGGCAGACCATTCTTTCCCAAGAACCGAAACCAGACAAGGTATTGATGTTGGACACTGGGGTCTGGAACGAAGTCGACGTTCTATTTTATCCCAGTGGTGATTCATTGGGTCAGGTCGGGACTGTTGGCAGGCCAGTCCACGTCTCTGCACCTTTCACCTGCTGCATGCATCACCCCCTCCTCCCCTTTCTCTTTTCAATTCCTACTCTCACTCTTTCCATCCCCTCCTCTATCCATCTTAGCCTGTCGCCAACCATACTCATCCACATGTGTACCCCTGCAATACAGTGCAATAAAGCAGTCTGATACCACTTCCTCGCCTATCATGCAGCATAGGCTGCACATCAGGGGCCCCTGACATATAGGCCATCATACAGAGCAGGTAAATACCACCACTACTACTACTACTACTACTACTACAGCCAATAGTACTCCAATACAACACACACGTTGTGCATGGCAGCCTATGTGTTAGGGTCTGGAAAAGTGTTACATACGCCCATCATGTAGGCTGTGCTGCAAAGCAGGTTCATTTTGCAGGCTGAGACTCTTCCCATACAACGTGCATCTTTGCAGGACAGCCAATACGCCAGGGGCTGTAAAAATAACATTTTTGCCCTATCTCCCCCTATTTGAGCTAGGAGATTATCAACTCCACAGCACAGATACTCAAGAAGCCTGCTCTTCCTGTGCCACATTTTGTTGAGATCAATCCAGGGATTTGGGAGGAGGTCCCAACATGCACACACACACACACACACACACACACACACACACACACACACAGTGACTGGGCCAAATATCTCACGAAATAAGCGTCAAACGAAAAAACTACAAAGAACAAAACTTGTCTAGCTTGAAGGGGGAAACCAGATGACGATATGGTTGGCCCGCTGGATGGCGCTGCCGTAGGTCAAACGGATATCAACTGCGTTTTTTTTTAAATAGGAACCCCATTTTTTATTTCATATTCGTGTAGTACGTAAAGAGATATGAATGTTATAGTTGGGCCACTTTTTTCACTTTTTGATAGATGGCGCTGTAATAGTCACAAACGTATAAGTATGTGGTATCACGTAACATTCCGCCAGTGCGGACGGTATTTGCTTCGTGATACATGATCCGTGTTAAAGTGGACCGTTTAGCAATTACAGAAAATATCGATATCGTGTTGATGTATGGCTATTGTGATCAAAATGCCCAATGGGCTTATGCTGTGTATGCTGCTCGGTATCCTGGACGACATCATCCAAGTGTCCGGACCGTTCGCCCGATAGTTACGTTATTTATGGAAACAGGAAGTGTTCAGCCACATGTGCAACGTCAACCACGACCTGCAACAAATGATGATGCCCAAGTAGGTATTTTAGCTGCTGTCGCGGCTAATCCGCACATCAGTAGCAGACAAATTGCTCCAGAATCGGGAATCTCAAAACGTCGGTGTTGAGAATGCTACATCACCATCGATTGCACCCATACCATATTTCTATGCACGAGAAATTGCATGGCGACGACTTTGAACGTCGTGTACAGTTCTGCCACCGGACAAAAGAGAAATTACGGGACGATGACAGATTTTTTGCACGCGTTCTATTTAGGGACGAAGTGTCATTCACCAACAGCGGTAACGGAAACCGGCATAATATGCAGTATTGGGCAACGGAAGATCCACGGTAGTTGCGACAAGTGGAACATCAGCGACCTTGGCGGGTTAATGCATGGTGCCCCATTATGGGAGGAAGGATAATTGGCCCCCAATTTAACGAAGGCAATCTAAATAGTGGAATGTATGCTGATTTCTAACGTAATGTTCTACCGATGTTACTACAAGATGTTTGACTGCAGGAGAGAATGGCGATGTACTTCCAACATCATGGATGTACGGCACATAGCTCGCGTGCGGTTGAAGCGGTATTGAACAACATATTTCATGTCAGGTGGATTGGTCGTCGAAGCACCATACCATGGCCCGCACGTTCACCTGATCTGACGTTCCCGGATTTCTTTCTGTGGGGAAAGTTGAAGGATGTTTGCTATCGTGATCCACCGACAACGCCTGACAACATGAGTCAGCGCATTGTCAATGCATGTGCGAACATTACGGAAGGCGAACTACTCGCTGTTGAGAGGAATGTCGTTACACATATTGCCAAATGCATTGCGGATGACAGACATCATTTTGAGCATTTATTGCATTAATGTGGTATTTACAGGTAATCACGATGTAACAGCATGTTGTTGTTGTGGTCTTCAGTCCTGAGACTGGTTTGATGCAGCTCTCCATGCTACTCTATCCTGTGCAAGCTTCTTCATCTCCCAGTATCTACTGCAACCTACATCCTTCTGAATCTGCTTAGTGTATTCATCTCTTGGTCTCCCTCTACGATTTTTACCCTCCACACTGCCCTCCAATGCTAAATTTGTGATCCCTTGATGCCTCAAAACATGTCCTACAAACCGATCCCTTCTTCTAGTCAAGTTGTGCCACAAACTTCTCTTCTCCCCAATCCTATTCAATACCTCCTCATTAGTTACGTGATCTACCCACCTTATCTTCAGCATTCTTCTGTAGCACCACATTTCGAAAGCTTCTATTCTCTTCTTGTCCAAGCTAGTTATCGTCGATGTTTCACTTCCATACATGGCTACACTCCATACAATACTTTCAGAAACGACTTCCTGACACTTAAATCTATACTCGATGTTAACAAATTCCTCTTCTTGAGAAACGCTTTTTTTGCCATTGCCAGTCTACATTTTATATCCTCTCTACTTTGACCATAAATAGCAAAACTCCTTTACTATTTTAAGTGTCTCATTTCCTAATCTAATTCCCTCAGCATCACCCGACTTAATTTGACTACATTCCATTATCCTCGTTTTGCTTTTGTTGATGTTCATGTAACAGCATGCGTTCTCATAAATGATAAGTTCACAAAGGTAAATGTATCACATTGGAATAACCGAAATAAAATGTTCGAACTTACCTACGTTGTGTATTTTAATTTAAAAGACCTACCAGTTACCAACTGTTCGTCTAAAATTGTGAGCCATATGTTTATGACTATTACAGCGCCATCTATCTCAAAGCGAAAAAAGTGGTCCAACTAATACATTCATATTTCTTTACGTACTACACGAATATGTAATAAAAATGGGGGTTCCTATTTAAAAAAAACGCAGTTGATATCCGTTTGACCTATGGCAGCGCCATCTAGCGGGCCAACCATAACGCCATCTGGTTTCCCCCTTCAAGCTAGACAAGTTTCGTTCTTTGTAGTTTTTTTCGTTTGACGCTTATTTCGTGGATATTTGGCCCGGTCACGATCAGTGTACCACCCTGTATATATACTACTAAGCACGTAGCTTCTCATAGCTTCTATATATGTTCCATACCTGATTGGCCATGCTGTTGGACCTAGAAATTTCTTGGTGCCACTAGCCGGAAATACGAAGGATCAGAGCACACATTTATGATCCTTTCCGGTCTCTTAAGGCACACTTCTGCCCACCTCCCACCATTCTTCCGCTACTGCGTCAAGCGATCGTAGCCCTACTGAGTTTCATTCTCGTTTCCTAGTGTTGTCTACAGGCCTTACTCGTCTCTGCTGTGGTGTCTGTTGGCTATAGCTTCATCTTGTATTTTTTTTTTTCACTGTGACTGTGTCAGCTTGAAGATTTAGGGTATAAAAGACGTCTTTTACTCTAATTATGTTATAAAAAGTTGTATTTTTTAAAGACTGCCTAGTAGTTCTTACTAGGCCAACGGCCTTGCCGCAGTGGTAATACCAGTTCCCGCCAGATCACCGAAGTTAAGCGCTGTCGGGCTGGGCTAGCACTTGGACAGGTGACCATCCGGTCTGCCGAGCGCTGTTGGCAAGCGGGTTGAACTCAGCCCTTGTGAGGCAAACTGAGGAGCTACTCAATTGAGATGTAAGGGTCCGGTCTCGACAACTGACATACGGCCGGGAGAGCAGTGTGCTGACCACATGCCCCCCCATATCCGCATCCACTGACGCCTGCGGGCTGACGATGACACGGCAACCGGTCGGTACGATTGGGCTTTCATGGCCTGTTCAGGAGGAGATTTTATTGATTCTTACCACACCTTCAGTCAGGGGACATTCCCAGAGACCTTGGTCTGGTGTGCTGAGTTCGCCACAGCCATAGCTGAGCGTTGCCTCTAACTAATTTCAGTCAGGTATGTAAGACATAACGCATGTCCGGAAAGGTAGTAGACCAGTCGTCTGTTAGGTTCCAGTTAAGTTACCTCAAGCTTTTTGTTTACATCAGGAAGAAACTGAGACGTTCCCCTTCGTGTGTCTGAGGAAACGGGTTCCCGGGTTCGATTCCCGGCGGGGTCAGGGATTTTCTCTGTCTCGTGATGACTGGGTGTTGTGTGATGTCCTTAGGTTAGTTAGGTTTAAGAAGTTCAAAGTTCTGGGGGACTGATGACCATAGATGTTAAGTCCCATAGTGCTCAGAGCCATTTGGACCATTTTTTTGTCTGAGGAAATACAGCTGAGGCGCCAGTCTGTAAGTACGAGTATTAAATTCATTACTAAACATAATTTTGTTCCTGTTTCCCGAAGAAATTTGTGTATTTCTTCGTATTTGATTTTCTTTTCGTCACTATGGGACTCAACATCTTAGGTCATAAGTCCCCTAGAACGTAGAACTACTTAAACCTAACTGACCTAAGGACATCACACACACCCATGCCCGAGGCAGGATTCGAACCTGCGACCGTAGCAGTCCCGCGGTTCCGGACTGCAGCGCCAGAACCGCTAGACCACCGCGGCCGGCTGTTAAGTAACATTTATGTCCGATTTTTTTTTTTTTTGTGCTAACCTGGGTCACACCTGCGCGCTCAATTCATGCCCGATTCCAACAAGCATGCCACAGTTTTTTTCTAGTGGATCTCGACAGTTGGAGCATGCTAGAAGTAACAAATCGTCAGGTCAACTTCTAACTACTGATGACACTTTTATAATCCAGAAGTGATTCTAACTTAACATCACAGAATTCGGGACAGCAGGGGGCACGGATGGCATCCTTTCGTAGTACGCTTGGTAACTGTTGATGGAATACTTGACAGCGTCGCGTATCCGATTCTATACTAATCAAATAGACAATAGTATAGCATTCTTGGGAAACCTGCTTCCCTGAGTCTCCTGAAGAATGCAAGATTTAATAAATTAGCGAACGTCCCAGATATGCTATCATTATGCCTATTGCATATTTTGTTTCTACAGTGTAAAATGATTTTATTGTGTCATTAGCTGCTCTCTCAATACACTTATCTGACAGAGACTAGAGTACATCGAAAAAAGACGGAGGGTTTGTTGTGCTATTCTCAAAGGAAGGCGTTGGCACAGAAGAGCAAACCGTGGCGGGCCGCATCTAGCCAGTCAAAAAACTGCTGACCCAAAAAGCATTACCGGGTGCTCCGTTAGTTATCTATCTATCCACTTTGACCTTTTATGGCACTCACACGACAAGCTCTTTGTAAAGCTCAAAAAAATTTACGTTGTTAGAGCTTCTGTTTTACGACATATAGTTATGCCAATTAGAAACCTATCCGTTATTTTTAAAGCTCGTAAAAGGATTATTACTGTAGCCAGCCTTAGACGAAACTTTCGCCTGGGTCTGTCACGATCGTGGAAGGTCGTTAGTTAGCTCTTTGCCTGGGTGAGAGGCAGCTAGAGAAAGTGTTCGCAGAATTTACAAGATCTGTATGTCACTAGATAACCACGAGCTCTCTGAGAATGGTGAGTTTTGTAATCCACTACTTGCCCACATAGACAATTAATGACTAGCAGCTAGGCTGGACTTGGCGTGCTGCATTGTGCGCCAGCTAGATGCGACTGTTCCGATTGCAGTGTGGTGTATGTTGCACCAGACAGTAACTAATGATTCTCGGATCCGTGTGAGAGGTGAGGCAGGACTTTCTTTTCGCCCACGCTATTGTTTCTAGCAGAGTAGGCCATTACTTGAACGACTGTTTTACATAACTGAATCAGGTTGTTGCAATTACTGACAGGTGTTTCGCTGATTGTCGAGGTGACCCTATCTCAGAACTCTGTGTGTCCATCTTTATACAGATGGTTGCGGGACATCTGCTGTTTAGTACAGAATGTCAGATCAAAATACCTTTCAGCCGTCTAAATTTCGAAATTATTATTCTATTGAGCAACCAATTTCAGCGATATTTTATGCCATCTTCGTGGCATCTGACCGATGTGTAAGTAGAGTCACACCTCTGGTCCAGTCAAAATAGGCACCAGCATTCAATGACTGGTAACTGTAGATTTTTGACGCAGCGATAACTTCAATCATGATTACACTGGAAGATGTAGTTTTGTAATAAAATTTTATGCATTTCTTAATGTTCGCGTGACTGCAGTGGATTGGTTTGTTTCAACTTCTGACATATTCGCTTCCGCAGCTCCCCTTACCACGATAATTTGTGACATTTCTCTCTAATTCCATAAAATACTTCTGGACTCACGTTGTAAAACGTGCCAAAGCTTCGGCCACTGTTGCAAGTACACACACACACACACACACACACACACACACACACACACACACACACACACACACACGAACGACGAGCAGGGTGAGGTATTGTCTTTTTTGCATTCATAGTGAACTGCCGTTCTGTGGCTCCCTGTTGAGTAAGATGTGCAACCTGCTCAAGAGAGACAAAATCAAATCGATCTTCAAGCTTCCGTCCCAAACTTGGCAGTTTCTGAGACCGTTTAAAGATGCGGCAGGTATCAGAACACCTGGAATCTACAAAATACCATGCAAATGCGGTCAGTCGTAAAGTCGGACAGACAATGGGCACTGCAGAACGAGAAGGACTGCGTAAGGTTTTATCGCCTACGACACCCCGAAAAATCCACTTTAGCTGAGCATGCTCTAGAAAATGGTCACACGAACAAACTCTAACGAAACATCTGTCGTGGCTTGCACTAACATGGCTTCCGGAATAGTCTGGTTAAGGGATATGTAAAAAAAAATAAAAAAAATAAAAAAAACGCTTACAACACTCTAAGCAGAGACGGCGGCTTTCAGTTCAGCTTGACGTGGAATCCAGCAATGGCGAAGTTTGAAGCGAACGCATCGCAGAGTCAACGTATGTCAATTTATGACGAGATCGCCGGCGCCATTGACGTCTCAACTGGTTGCTGGAGTCGTCGTCGTTGTCGTCGCCGAATGCAACTCGATTTCAAGTACGCACAGCTTCTTCCTGCATTTAGGTCGACTTACGGCTGTGTTCCCGGTGACTGAACAGACCAGTTCTGGCATAAAACATGCGTTCGTGCAAATCGCACTTAATGGTTGGAGATTGTAAATGTCAGAGGTTAGTTGCTTGTCGCTTGGCCTCTCCATCTCAGCGGCGTTCTCCTTCAGATTGACAGCTGTGGTTTTAGTGTTTCTCCACATTAAGCGGTCCACAGCAGCTTCTTCCCATATTTGTATGCTTACACCAGTCGCCTTCATGATGCGTCTTACCTGGTTCTTAAAGCGCTTAAGAGGGGCTCCATGACGTCCACAACCAGAGCACAGTTCACCAGAAGTAATTTAACGTGGAAGCCTTGTATCTCTCGTACGATGAACACGGCGTAGCCATGTCAGTTGATGAACTATGACGGTTGCCTCAGTGCTGATTAGATGCCCTTTCTCGAGAACCACAGTGTTGGTGACATGGTCCTCACACTTAATGTTGAAGATGCATCTCATTTTTTGTTGGTGGACGAGCTCAAGTTTTTTGATATCAGTGCGATAGAGTGTCCAAGCAGTCGTAGTCATTCATGAAGACTCTGAGCATGAACCGCCCTTATGGGCAGCCTGAGTATATAAGGAAGTACTAGCAGCCCATCAGCAGTCATTCCACTTGACAGTGGCCAAGGAGCACCTGGTCTAAATAATTGACGCTGCTGGAAGCCTTAGAAGATTTTATTCAGTTTTACCACCGATAGACTGCATGGTGGCGTATCACCCAGTTCTCAGTACATATTGGCGTCCTACTATATACGACACATTAAAATCGAATGTGACTCTCAGTCAATAATCGAAGAGCAGGAACATCTGGACGAAACGATAGCTGTCGTTCCTCGGAGCCGTTGTGGGAACCCACGTCGCAGCCGCAGTCGCAGATACAAGCAGCCGGAATGCGGTCGCACTGCTGCCTCTGCTCGCCATGGCTGCGCTACGTTTGATATATCACCACGTGACTTCTGCGGAGAAAAGCGTAGCGCCTGTCAGTTCGGTGACGCTGTCGATCTCTATCGCAGGCCGCTTAGCCGTCTCATGTATGTGTATGTGTGTGTGTGTGTGTGTTAGAGAGAGAGAGAGAGAGAGAGAGAGAGAGAGAGAGAGAGAGGGAGAGGGAGATTTATTGAGTGAGTGAGTGAATGAGTGATCGATAGCTTCCGAAACGCGACGCGTGTGCACGTTTCGAACTCGGTGAAATGCGCAGTGATAATTCCCATCGTCATATTTGTGCCACTCGCTAATAGAGAAAAATAGGTTTCAGACATCATTTATTAATTATCAGTATACCGGAGTTACGAGAACAGCTCGGGCTGCATGAAATAAAATTTCGTCGCCCAGAATATAGAGTTGAAATATAGGCAACAATATCATTTGTAGAAAGTGCAGGACTTAGTAACTCTTCTCTTACGCAGTTGCATTATCATCGATGCATGGAAACCAAGGAACCGGGGATTCTTGTGACAATGTAATGGGTTGGGTTGTCTGAGAGAAGATACCAAACAGCGCGGTCATCGGTGTCATCGGATTAGGGAAGAATGGAGAAGGAAATCGGCCGTGCCCTGTCGAAGGAACCGCCAACATCGATTATTTTTGAAAGGTGGATATGGGACCTGAAGACGGTATAATGAATTGCCGAAACTGGTAGCGAAAAGAAAATGAAATAACGTCTCAACTGTACGGCTGTTTGGCGAATTTCATTGTGAAGTATTTGACCACCCGCTGTCCCATGTCCACAGCGGATCAGCCGAGAAATGATAAACTGTCTTGTTACATAACCTACGGAATTATAACATACCTTATGCTTAAATTTATACAACATAATGTCCATCAGTGTTGCAAATTGCTTCACACTGCGTATGTCTTTCCCACCACTGAGAAGATCAATACTCATCGGGATATGAAATAGAAAAGTATTATGTACAATTCCCAAAAGGTTCAAATGGCTCTGAGCACTATGGGACTCAACTGCTGTGGTCATAAGTCCCCTAGAACTTAGAACTACTTAAACCTAACTAACCTAAGGACAGCACACAACACCCAGCCATCACGAGGCAGAGAAAATCCCTGACCCCGCCAGGAATCGATTCCGGGAACCCGGGCGTGGGAAGCGAGAACGCTACCGCACGACCACGAGATGCGGGCTACAATTCCCACTACCACGAAGATCACTACACGTCGCCATGTCAAATACAAAAATATTATGTACAGACATAAATATAACTATATTGTCCGATTCCAAATGTTCTGCATGTTCCCCACCAGCTGGCAACTGACAGAGAAGTGGTGTAAACACAACGATCACCATGTACGTCCACCAGGTGTCATTGTGACGGTTAACCGTATTATCGTCTTGTATACAGCAGAAAACGTAAATACATAATTCCGTATAATTGGTAACACATTATTTAAGACAGATTTATTTACATTATGATACAATCAAACTCTCAGAAATGTAGAAAATTTACTCATAATTAATGTATGTACGTCTGATAATTTTGTAGGAAAAAATGGATGACATACGTTAGGGAACAAGAATTAGACTCGCATTATGCCACATGTAGACAACAATATAAAAATAAATTCTTCACGCACGACCATGTCAGGAGTATATGAATTGCAAGCATATGTTTATAAATTACATCTGAATGTCCACAGTTACGTTTCTAATTTCACAACATAAAGGCTGGACAGCATACTTTTTGTTTTTTATTTTTGAAAATCAGTGCTATGCACTCAGTACTATAAACAGGTCACCGTTAAAAAATAACAACTTTTTATAATTTTGAGCAGGGAATTCTGATTCAGTACAATGCATTTTTATTTATTTTGGCCTGTGAAGTTTTCTTCAGTTATGTACTTAAAATGTTCCATTCTTACATGTTATTAGACCGCCGGCCGCAGTGGCCGAGCGGTTCTAGGCGCTTCAGTCTGGAACCGCGCGACCGCTACGGTTGCAGTTTCGAATCCTGCCTCGGGCATGGATGTGTGTGATGTCCTTAGGTTAGTTCGGTTTAAGTAGTTCTAAGTTCTAGGGGACTGATGACCTCAGATTTAAAGTCCCATAGTGCTCAGAGCCATTTTGTTATTAGACCGGCATTGAGGGCTCGGCCAACAGGAGAAAATTACGCACAATAAATTATGAAATATATGAGAAACGGTGAATGAAAGAGAGAGAGAGAGAGAGAGAGAGAGAGAGAGAGAGAGAGAGAGAGAGAGAGAGAGAGATTCTGTCAAATGAATTTATGTCGACATCAAGACGTTTAGAATTACCTGAAGATCAGCAAGAACGACTCAGAGATTGAGTTGGGGTCATACTTCCGAGCTGTCGTAATGTTTGTTAACCAAGATCCAGCCTGGTGATGTGGTGGTCTAGCGCCTGGCTGGGAACCCAAAGGTCACTGGATCGAATTCTGGTTGGGTAAAGGAACATTTCAGTCTGCCTTTAGCCTAGCCCTTACCTCTCGTGGCCGAGCGGTTAAAGGCGCTACATTCTGGAACCGCACGACCGCTACGGTCGCAGGTTCGAATCCTGCCTCGGGCATGGATGTGTGTGATGTCCTTAGGTTAGTTAGGTTTAAGTAGTTCTAAGTTCTAGGGGACTTATGACCACAGCAGTTGAGTCCCATAGTGCTCAGAGCCATTTGAACCATTTGAACCTTACCTCTCAACGATGTGAAAATCCACGGGTAACGACACGTGATTTGGATTCCACGATTAACTTTATGTCCCTCCTATCCGGTAGGATTACTGGCGTGGGTTGGGCACATACAGGTCACTGAAATGGCGTCCAATAGAAAGATTTGGACTTTGTTGGTGTACACCAACAAGTTCGTATTGTGACATTTATTATTGCTGAGTGTTTGCTGGATTATAAATCAGTCAGACGCACTGAAGATGGCTAACTATAGCAAATATCTGGATACGCATGGGGTTGCGACTGATTTCCGTATAAATTATTCCATTCCATTGTGCCAGGATGCTATAGCAAGCAGTTTCGAATAATTTCTGAACAAAAACAATCTTGGTTATGAATTTAATTAATATCAGTGACGAGTTCCGACCAAGAGGGTGAAACTCATAATTGAGTTAAAATAATTCGAAACCAAGACTGTTTTTATTCTGAAATGATTGCTGTACTCCTATCCTTCCTTATTTTCAACAGTAATGGAGCGTGTGCATACAGAATTATGCGCAAAAGTGGTGAAGATACTGTTTAAGCACGCGATCTTACTCCAGGACGAATTTCGGAATGATGGGGATAATGGTGAGGATCTTCAGCCGTTGTTGTTCCAGAAAAATGTAATCAACAACTCGCCTGAACATCTGAACGCAGCATTTCACTAAGCAGTCACATCAAGAACATCTCCGAGATCACTATGATTTTGTTCGTTAAGGTACCGCAGTTACCTGCAGTACTACCTTTTAGTGAGAAAAGCGATTTCTTGAGACACAAAAAGAGCCTGATTTGTGGCTGCTGCACGAAGGCACTGGTTTCGTACTCATCCTTCACACAAGATCTGACGCCCTTTGCCTTTCTCTATTCTCTAGAAAGAAACCAGATTTACATGGACGGTTTTCTGGACTCAGAATAGACGAAACAGAAATCGCTGGAGGTATTACTTTGAGTATTATGTAGTGTAGAAGACACGGAACAAAGCTGTACATAGATCGTCGAGTTGCATAGTACTGAGGTGCAACTAAGTTTAAGGCTAGCCGCCAGCTGAAGGTGCCCTATGGGAAGACCTGTTTTAGCTTGCGGCGTACTTCACACAAATAGTTCCCTAACGGACATCCATCTGTCAGATGTGGATACAAGCCGATATACGACTCAAATCAGTCAGTGTATTATTGTGGACATCCATCCGTCAGATGTGGATACAAACCAGCATACGACTCCAGTCAGTCAGTCCGTTAACGGACCATGTGAACAGTACGTCAAGGTGACATTCTCGCCACCAATAACAGCCAGACTGTAGCTTATCGTCCACCCGATACTTGATTGGGCCAGAGTTAAAGACATATTAGCATAAGTGAACATTCTACTACGGTTAAGTGTTGTACCCGAAGTCCCTATAAGCGGCGATCAAAACATTCGAAGACTGTACAGTACAGAATCGTATCTCAATCAGAAAAAGTCGCCTTAAGTATCGAGGCAATCATCGCATCGCTTGGTAAAACACTGTGCCTGCTGCGTGAAATGCGTAACTGTCGGTTGCACATCCACGTTGTAATAAATCGCACTCCTCTAACATTGCCTTTTTTATGTAGAGATAACCGATACCACGTAAACTATCGATTCTTGCATAGGTTAAAATTATCTCAGCTATTTCATTAAAAGACTTCAAATGATTTTGTATACGATGTATTATATTTCATGCTAAAGTGCATAAAATGAAATTAATGTGTTACAATCGATATGTAGTAACAGTTAAAATTACTCTTCTTTTAAAAATATTTGAAATTACAAAATTTCTGGCATACTTAAAATCCATATTACTAATTGCGCAATCAAACGCTAATTATTAAATTTGTTTCTGGATTTACTTATGAAATACTGTTATATCTTGGTGATGATCTTTCCGTTGTCAAGAAATATGTAAACTCTTCTGCTTTGTAAACTCTGGAAATTGTGTGTACCGCAGAATATAGGTAGTGGTAGGCATGCCTTAGATGTAAATACACGTATTTTGCTAAACTTGTCAACAACATCGTAATTATTGGTTTTTTGAATGTAGAAATTATAAAGTCATTGTAATTTATACGAATTTGATAAAATAAGAAGATTTTTACAGCAACAGGCAAATTATCAACAGTTGTTTAGTGCAAAAAGAACCCGTAACGTTAAAACAAAATTTTCAGCAGCAAGAATGTACCCCTAGTCAAGACTCTGAGCCATCGACAACAACGAGATAATCAAGATAAGAAAAAAAGTTATTATTTTGTAATCTTAGTCCTCTCGAAGCTTTTGAAAATAGTGAAGATACTAAGACAGTGAATTTAATAGTGGTATGGGGTGGGGGGTGGGGGTTTAATTACAACATCCAACAGACAACAAGACCCTTCAGAGCCTTTTTAACGGACCGAAAGCTTGATAATCGCATGGCGAGAGATCAGGACCATAGGGTGCGTGCTCGAATGACTCCCACTTAAGTTAGCGTAACTCCTGCGTTACGACATTTACGGTGTGGGGACGTGCGTTACCATGGAGCAGCAGCATCCCTTCGGGCACCATTCCACAACGGTGGCTTTCGACAGACATGGTGACCCATAGGCATTCTTCATTCTCCGACAGATGTCTATCGGTGTATCTCCTTCGGCAGCCAAGAAAAGAAAAATAGCACGTTGGTCCCGTTTGGACGCAAGCGTAGGAAAGACACGATGCCACACCGAGGCCTTGCCTACTTGTCGGTCTTTACATACCCGCATCGGAGACCCGCTACATTGAAGATTCTGTCTCAGACGGGAACTTTTTGATCGCTCCCTTGTATTATTAAATTATGATAAATTGTTGTTAATTGTGTTGCTATCGCTTTGACGTAACTGTGGCCTACGTTTGGCCCTGTGGCGAAGCTGTATACATACTGCGTGCAACATAACAGCACCTATTTTCAGTGGCAGGGAGTTCTCTTCCTCCTACACTTATATGTTTGAAGCCAATATGATATTGTGTACCTGCGGACAACTTTAAATACAGGTTCCATCGACGCGTGAAATGTCGGCTCGTGTGAATTAGGCCCCATGGCGACTCTTCTCAAGGTGTTACAAAGGTTGTCCGTAAAATAAGGTTCCCATGGCGCTACAGTCCTAAAAAGCGCTGTGGATCCCGAGATTCTGTAGTGTGCCTCGGTTCCTCCACTCCAAATCCCCTCCCTAGCGAGCTGCCTGCGGAGCTCAGTCTTGGCTTGGCAGCCGTACCTGATGGATCTGCCCCTCGCTTCGCCCGCCAGGTGTGAGCTGCTCTCTGTGATCCGTTTCCTGTCTGCAAAAAACATTTCCCCGGCAGAAATCCATTCCCAGCTATGCGAAATCTTTGGAGACAAGTGTATGAGCGTACAACACGAGCTCAAATGGTGCAGAGAGTTCAAGAACGGGCGTACTGACGTCCACGATGAGGAGCGTCCCGGACGGCCATCTGTTTCTGACGAAACAATCGCAAAAGTGGAGGCAGCGGTGCTCTCAGATCGAAGAGTGACGGTTCGTGAACTCTCGTAAATGATCCCTGATGTCAGCAAAACCTCTACTGACAAGGTTTTGACGGAGCGTCTAGAGTATGCTAAGGTTTGCGCGAGGTGGGTGCCAAGAATGTTGACAGAAGACCACAAACGTCAACGCGTTGAAGCGGCACAAGAACTTCTTCAAGATCACGGAACTCATGGCGAGGAATACCTCGACTCCATCGGCACTGGAGACGAGACGTGGGTGCACTGCCAGACACCCGAAAACAAGGAACAGTCCAAACAATGCAACCACCCAGAGTCGCCGAGATCGTAAAAATTCAGACAAACGCCAAGTGTCGGCAAAGTGGTGGTAACAGTGTTTTGGGACAGGAACAGGGTATTGTTCGGCGAGTTCTTGCCCACCGGTACAACAATCAACACTGCCAGGTACTGCAAGACACTGCAAAAATTGCGCCGTGCAGTTCAAAACAAGAGGAGGGGTATGCTGTCCAAGGGGGTGCGTTTGCAACGCTCGACCGCACTGCGCTAAAGCCTCCAACGACCTCATTGCTAAATTTGGATGGGGTATTGTCAAACACCAACCCTAAAGCCCGGACTAAGCCCCATATGACTACCATCTCTTCCATGACATGAAGAAACACCTGGGTGGAACGCATTTCGGCGACAGAGAAGAGCTGGAAGAAGCGGTTCTCAGGTATCTGCGCGGCTTGGCGGCAGATTTTTTTGACTCGGGCCTTCGAAAGCTCGTACACCGCACGCAAAAATGTATTGACCTCAGTGGCGACTATGCGGAAAAATAGGTTAAAGTCTGAACTTTCCAAAAATGTACGCAATCAAAAACGTATACTCCCGTGAAACATATAATGTCTAACTCAACAATTCTGAATACTTTTAGGTACGCAATCATAGACTTGACACGAAAATTATTGTTATACTATCAAGCTTATGCCGGAGGAAGGCTATAAACTACCTGCAATACTGCACTTCCAAAAAAGGAGAGCAGTATGTCCTCGTTACCCACAAACTCCTTTAGTGAGCTTGAAACGCAGTTTCTTTCTTTCGTACAGTGCAATAATTTAAGCTCCTAGCATTCTGCCCGTTGCTGGGATACCTTTCTGCTTTGCAGCCGTACCTTTTATGGAATAACCAGTTGACGCTTTACCGCACGCAGCTGTTTTCGGCAAATGGTGCTCTTTGATGGTGGCTGTGGTCGCCTGAAGCACAAGTGGGTAAATGCACGAGGCGAGCGCCGCAGCGGGTACACACCACGTTTATTATGCGTCTGCACGAACACTCCTGTGCGAATTGCGGGATGCAAGAAAGCACCAACCGTGTTTTGTTTGTCTTTGCTTCAGTTGCTTCCTCTTCCAAGGCCACCCAAATACGCTGCCTTATTTCCACGGACAGGATGAGCAGTTATACAAGATTTTTCGCTATCGATGATACTGGGTACGGAGAAGTATTGTCGTTGGACGGTGTAAGGAACTGGAGAAAGACTTGGTGCAATGATCTACAGCTCTCATTATAAGTGGCAAAATCTAGGATAACGCCCGTAATAAAGGGAAAGAATCAGATAGTATCTGATTACAAGATTAACAGTGAACTTGTTGAGCGCGTTACAATTTATAAGAAATGGAGCGATGGCGTAAAATCAGACTGGTGGGAGGCAAATGGAAGACAGATTTGTTGGTACGGTTTTTGGAAAGATCGGTGTATCTGTGAAGAAGGTCGCATACAGACGCTAGTGGGACCAATTCCAGAGTACTGTTCCAGTATTTGAGGTTCTTATCCAGTAGGTATGACAACAAACATCAAAATAATTCAATGAGCAGGTAGGTTCTTAACAGATTGGCAAATCCCACACACAGGTGCAACAGAAATGCGCAGGGAACTCTTGAAATAAATACGACGGAGTAGGAGCTGTTTTCGAAGAACACTGTGCAGTCACAATGCTACCTCTGTCGCTCACTTGACAGGAGGATCATGAGAATAAGATAAGAGAGATTAGGACAAGTTCGGAGGTCACTTAATGACAAAGGATCACAAATAAATTATTTAAAAATGATGACCGGTTTCGGCCGTCAAGCTGGCCGTCTTCAGATCTACGACACTGTAAAGTTATAAAATAGTGGCAAAATAGGAAAGTCAGAAAATAACGTAGAGTACAAAACAGTAGAACTAACAGAAATTAAAATGACATGGCCTTTACCCATGTGGCTGTAGTCTGCGGCGCACAGAGTAGTTGAGTGATGCCACGGTCGTTTACTGCTGCTGACACCTAATCTGCCACAGGCGAAATAGAGCGGAAAGCGCGCGATTATGTTGCGTGACTTCAGCATCAGCCAAAGAGCAATGACTCTTAAATCATTTCGCCATCGTTATACGTCTAAACATCAAGACACTCTCCCATCAAAAGATGCGAGTTAAATATGAAGTGCAAGAATGGCAACGAATTTTTAAAATGCGCGAACGCGCAAGCGCAAGAAAAAGAAATTTGGAAAAGAAGTGACCAATATCGAACTCCAAGACCTGCGACCAAGTCGACCACTGTCGACCTGCAGCAAGTCTAATTGTCAGTATGCCACTTCTCAAAGTAAGAGTAATAACCTCGTGTTTCTGAATGTAGTTAATGTGTAAGTGTGTGTGTGCGTGGTGTGTCGTGTTCATGATCTACAAGGTGAAGAAAAAATGCCGCACTTGGCTGTCGATATGCCATTCCTGATTCCAGCTAAAGACCAAACTGTACCTAGCAAAACATAGTCCCGCCAATAGGTTTGATAGAAAGGCAGTTTAAAAAACGAGGCTCTGGTAAAGCTGTAACTGCGTGCAACTTGGCCAAGAACAGGTGGCATCAACTCTGCGCTGTGTCGGAGCTGTCCCATTAGCTCAGTGAGACGAGGTAATGCCATGAGGAACATACTTACAGACTCGCCGATCTTCTAAACCCCTTTGCGCCATTTTTTTTTCTTTTAAAGCATCAAATTATATCTAATTTACGTCTCCAAAATGCGGTATCCTGTGTATTTTTGCTGTTGCTGTTAACTTTATTTAATCATTAAGATATGACATGAACTTCTTATAAACGACCGCTTTGTTTCGTCCGTGACACTAACAACTCTCTCTCCTCCTCCTGAACAGGCCATGAAGGCCCAACGTTACCGACCGGCCGCCGTGTCATCCTCAGCACACAGGCGTCACTGGATGCGGATATGGAGGGGCATGTGGACAGCACACCGCTCTCCCGGCCGTATGTCAGTTTCCGAGACCGGAGCCGCTACTTCTCAATAAAGTAGCTCCTCAGTTTGCCTCACAAGGGCTTGCCAACAGCGCTCGGGAGACCGGATGGTCACCCATCCAAGTGCTAGCCCAGCCCGACAGCGCTTAACTTCAGTGATCTGATGGGAACCGATGTTATCATTGCGGCAAGGCCGTTGGCTGACACGAATAAAGCAAACAGAAAATTATAGCGGATACACTAACATCGTCTATATGCAGTGAGGTGCAATAAAACAAAGTAGATAGACTAGTCGACATTGCACATTATGCCACGCACTATAATTCCATTCTGTACGTCTGACGTGCAGGTGACGATGATGATGCTGATGCTGATGATGTTGATGATGATGTTTTGTTTGTGGGGCAGTCAACTGCGCGGTCATCAGCGCCCGTAAAAAGTCCCAATTTTTACACATTCCAACGTTTTACACAGTCCAATCTGGCCAACGTCACGGATGATGATGATGATGATAATGATGATGATGATGATGATGATGACGACGATGATGAAATTGTGAGAGCAACACAAACACCCAGTCCCCGAGCAGAGAAAATCCCCAACCCGGCTGGGAATCGAACCTGGGACCCCGTGATCCAGAGGCAGCAACGCTAGCCACTATATCACGAACTGCGGACGTTTGACGTCCAGGCTTATCGTCACAGAGCGGGTTTGTACACGTACGAGCAACTTTCACCTTAGAGAAAATGTTCAAAGCGATCACCCTGCATTGCAGATACTTCGCCACCTGCTTGACCATACTTTGTTGGACCCTACGCAACACACCTGCATCCATCATCGCTGAAGCGGCAAGCACGCCAACTATTAGGTCGTGTACGTCCATGGGTTGAAGTATATAAACTTGTTCCTTTAAGTGTTGCCACAAATCAAACTCTAGTGGATGAAGATCCATGGAACGTGAAGGCCAGAACATTGGACCTCCACGACCAATTCACTTACGAGGAAACACTTCATTTAAATTGTTACGCTCAGTCATTGCAAAGTGGAGTGGTGCACGATCATGCTGAAACCATAGCTGTCACCGTGCACCAAGCTGACCGTTTTCTAATGCGTCACATAAAGTATTGCAAAGAAACATACGATACAGGGCCGCACTGAACTTGACAGCAGTAGATAAGGGCCCAAAAGCACACCTCCCACAGGTTTATGCCAAAGCGTGCCTGAAAGCCACGTTCACGGGTGATATGTGGGTTGTGTTCCGACAACAATGGCTGTTGTGGAGGTTGGAAACCCCTTCATGAATGAAGTTAGATTCGTCAGTTAACATCACGTTACGTATAAAATGTTCGTTGTCTTCCATCTGGTGCAAAAGCCATTCACAAAACTGCACTCGTCGAATGCGGTCTTCTGGCATCTGGTGTTGAATTAACGTGTAACGATATGCAGTGCTTCATCGTGCAACACTTCAGCAATCAGTCTTTGACATATCTGGAACTGCCTCGTAATATCACGGGTACTTCACCGAGTTGACTGGTGTACGGTTTCAAGAATCGCGTTCTGTGTTGGTGGATTACATCTAGTCCTTGGACGACCTCTGTCCATTACTTGTACACTACGGTTATCGCTTGCCCGAGAGGTGTTGTTCCAGACGACGAAAAACATTCTTGTCGAGATGGCGGGCATCGTGTGTACCGTGCAGCATATGCACTAGCATCAGCAGCAGCTTGGTTATCAGATTCACACATAATAAAAAACATACCGATATACTCATCGTTTGTGTTCCCTATCAGGAAACCGCCCAACATGGACTTTACAGGACCGGTTATGGTTGTGCTCTGCGCCGTTAGTAGACACATACATGCAGTTTAATGGATTCCACTGTCAGGTGATAGACTATTCTCATGTGACAAAAAGATGTCCTACTTGTAAACAACGCCAACTGGGGAAAGGACGACGAAGAAATAGTTCGAACCATAGCTCCATGGTGGGTGTGGGTTTGACGTCCCCGCAATCTAATCAGTGAGCTACGACGGGTGGTAAGGTAATGCCGGCTGATACACGTTCCTCTGTATATTCCGATGCGCTGCGCTATGTGATAGTGTCTCCAGGACCTCGTTCCGATAGATGTGTTTTCACAACGTACCCCATCTGACTCTGCTAGGTACTGAATCCGGATGAGGAATCACATGCCGACCTTCGACTGCAACAATTTCTCTTCACCCTATATATTATTAAACCGCTATCCCAGAAGTGATTCCAATTGCAGGTTGCCTGTGTAACGGCTTCCAGGGGCAACAAAAATTTTTGATATTTCGCATAATTTCGACCGAATTTAAAAATTTAAATGCTGTCTCAATCTACCTCTTAAGAGATATACACTCGTGTCAAAAGTTTAACACAGTACGACAAGAATTACAGTTAGAAACTGTATGTTTGTCTTGACGCGGCGCAAATGGCAGAACGCAGATACCCGGACTACATTCGTCTATTATTTGAGAATGAGAACACTTAGCGACTTCCAACAAATTTAAAGCGTAATTTAAGCCTTTCATAAACATTTTCTCCCTTACATGCTTAAATTCAAATATCTAACACATTATCAGATCTTTGAAACCGTTTTGTGCTTGGGAGTTCAATTCTTTAAAGAATCGTGCGTTTGTTGGTGGGTACAGGAGGCATAAGGGTGAATCCGGTGGCGCCGTATAGCCTGCTTCTCTTGTACCACTAAGAGCGCCGCAGAACCTTTCGTTCTCATGCGGCATACGGACCAGCATCATCTTCCAAATGACTCCGTCTGTAGCAGACAAGGAATTGTGTAAACGATCCTGATTGACCTGTACCATTTGAAAATCTGCGTACTGGCCACCCACAAATGTGCACTGCATGGGGTGCTTTACACTCAGAAGATTCAGATATACTCTCAAAACACTGAGATTTCCAGTCGTCTCTACCAACTGTGGCTATGGAGAAGTGTAAACCAAGGACTACATTAGTCAAATGAAACTATAATTATCGTTCCAGAGAACTTTACAAGCCTTAGAGATTTATGACGTACGTATGCAGATTGATATGACGGATGAAAATTGGTACCAAGGCTGGGATTTGAAGCCGGGTCTTCTGCTCACTACAGTACCCTGGCGCCATGGATTTGCATAATTGCATGGAATACCCTAGCACGCTTCCTTCATCAATCCAAATTCTCTTTGGCACCTCAGCCCACTTGGTATTCCCCCTAAATTACCCAAGTGGGCTGAGGTGCGAATGGGAATTTAGATTGAGGAGGGAGGCGTATTAGGATAGGCCATGCAGTTGTGCAAAGCCACTGTGCCAGGATGGTGTAGTGGTTAGCGCACCTGCCTCCTGCGCATGCAGACCCGGGTTCAAATCACAGCCTTGGTACCAACTTGCGTTCGTCGAATCAGTCTGAACATATACGTCATAGACTATTATAGTGCTAGGCCTGCACGTTTCGCAGTATAACTTCCGTGAAGTTTGGAAGGTAGGAGGTGAAGTACTATGGAGGGGGGGAGGGGGTTACTGAGTCGTGCTTGGGTAACTCAGTTGATAGATCACTGGCCCGCGAAAGGCAATAGTCTCGGGTTCAAATCACGGTCCGGCATAGAGGTTTCATCTGCCATGAAGTTTCGTGCACTACTTTCCCTGCTGCTCGCTCTTTCCCACGTCCTGCACAAAGTGAGGTCTTCTTCAGGCACCACAAATCTGCATCTACATCTATATCTACATGGATACTCTGCAAATCACATCTAAGTGTCTGGCAGAGGGTTCATTGAACCACCTTCACAATTCTCTATTATTCCAATCTCGTATAGCGCGCGGAAAGAACGAGCACCTTTATCTTCTCGTACGAGCTATGATTTCCCTTTTTTATCATGGTGATCATTTCTCCCTATGTAGGTCGGCGTCAGCAAAATATTTTCACATTCGGAGGAGAAAGTTGGTGATTGGAATTCCGTGAGAAAGTTGCTCCGCAGCGAAAAACGCCTTTGTTTTAATTATGTCCATCCCAAATCCTGCGTCATTTCCGTGACGCTCTCTCCCATATTTCGCTTTAATACAAAACGTGCTGCCCACTCTGAACTTTTTCGATGTACTTCGTCAATCCTATCTGGTAAGGATCCCACACCGCGCAATAGTATTCTAAAAGAGGACGGACAAGCGTAGTGTAGGCGGTCTCCTTAGTAGCTCTGTTACATTTCCTGTGTGCCCTGCCAATAAAACGCAGTCTCAGCTTAGCCTTCACGACAACATTTTCTATGTGTTTCTTCCAATTTAAGTTGATCGTAATTGTATTTCCTACGTATTTAGTTGAACTTACGGCATTTAGATTTGACTGATTTACCGTGTAACCGAAGTTTAACGGATTTCTTTTAGCACTCATATGGATGACCTCACACTTTTCCTTATTTAGGGTCAGTTGCCGATTTTTGCGCCATACATTTATCTTTTCCGAACCGTTTTGCACGTTGCTTTGATATTCCGATGACTTTACTAACCGATACACGACAGCGCCATCTGCAAACAACCTAATTGCTCGCTTTCTGTAATGCATGGTGTAATCTTCCATTTTTAATTACTCCTTTCATGTATTGTGTATTTTCTTATTTGTGTTTCTTTGTGTCCGTGCTTCAAACAAGAAACTATGGTGCCCTTGTTACGCTGCGGAGTGTTTTGGAATTTAACCCTGCACGCTGGCCTGACTCTGGTAAGGAGTTACGTGACGCCACTCACTCTTCTCCCTTTGCCGACCGGAGACTGGCGATGAACATTCCTCCCACCACCAGGATTCGAAAAGACTACCTTGCGCGCACTTCGATAAGCTATCTTACAAATTCAAACGCAAAATAATCAACTCATGTAATTAAAGTGCTCTTCATGCGCTAACGAACAATAGACAAAAATTTTTCTAGCATGTAATTGATCCGCACTGCCAACTGCGTAGCCCGTCATTGAACCTTACCGGCTACGAAAGAGATTTGAATTCCACAAACTTCCTGCGCGGGTCACTCCTATGGTGATCGTTTGTAAAACAACAATGCACCAATTTTCTTAGGCTGTAAATGTTTTTCTCAGATTATTTTTTTTATGACTACACTGATGAGAGACCCTCTATGCTTAGCTATAGAAATTGCTATTTGATGTTTTTCCTAACAAATAATAGGCCACGAAGTTATAAGTTTCGTTGCATTTGGCGGACCCAGCAGACAGAGCACGGGATCGCACCGCAGGTGCCTCGTTTGCCGCATAAAAGCGCCCACCAAACTACGTTACCGTGGGCAAATGGTCGCATACGCCGATCAGTACTTTCTGATGACGTCGCGTGCTTGCTACTGGATGTAGGAAGCTTCGAAAATTTGAAAGGAATGAGCCAGAAAGGATACAACCCTCGCATGAAGAGGGGCTCCTGCTCACTACAGCGTCACTTAAACAGAAATCGACATTTTGTCAACAACTTTAAATTTATATAGTTTTCTGACACAGTTGCATATAATTTTCATTGGTGGCTAGTTTCAAACGACTGCGTTCATTTTCAAATACTGACTACATCAAAGTGTACAATATAAAAAAAATGTAAAATGTTAAAATGCATAAGTGTTCTCCAGCATTCTGTACACATATGTTACAGTGGGGCAATACTTCGCTTATGCCATACCCGCCTCTCTAACGTTTGACTCTAACATAATTCCATTGTAACAGTCAAAATTCAGTCCTTTTGGTAGCCTAGCGCACATACCAAACGTGATTAGGTAACTCGACAGGCGCATTCAGTTGTATAATTCGCGTTCATGCGCTTGAGGGCACTTGTCAAGTCGTTCTAATCATTTGTTGTGGTGCATGAACAAGTCTTTTGAATGTTTTGTAGGATTACTGCTGTAGGCGCTTTTTTAATGTGATGAATGCAATCAAAACTGTTTGAAACTAGTAACAATTAAAAATTATATGCCACTCTGATATATACAGGGTGTTACAAAAAGGTACGGCCAAACTTTCAGGAAACATTCCTCACACACAAATAAAGAAAAGATGTTATGTGGACATGTGTCCGGAAACGCTTAATTTCCATGTTAGAGCTTATTTTAGTTTCGTCAGTCTGTACTGTACTTCCTCGATACACTGCCGTGATTTCAAAGGGGATACTCTACCTGTGCTGCTAGAACAAGTGCCTTTACAAGTACGACACAACATGTGGTTCATGCACGATGGAGCTCCTGCACATTTCAGTCGAAGTGTTCGCACGCTTCTCAACAACAGATTTGGTGACCGATGGATTGGTAGAGGCGGACCAATTCCATGGCCTCCAAACTCTCCTGACGTCAACCCTCTTGACTTTCATTCATGGGGGCATTTGAAAGCTCTTGTCTACGCAACCCCGGTACCAAATGTAGAGACTCTTCGTGCTCGTATTGTGGACGGCTGTGATACAATACGCCATTCTCCAGGACTGCATCAGCGCATCAGGGATTCCACGTGACGGAGGGTGGATGCATGTATCCTCGCTAACGGAGGACATTTTGAACATTTCCTGTAACAAAGTGTTTGAAGTCACGCTGGTACGTTCTGTTGCTGTGTGTGTTCCATTCCATGATTAATGTGATTTGAAGAGAAGTAATAAATGAGCTCTAACATGGAAAGTAAGCGTTTCCAGACACATGTCCACATAACATATTTTCTTTCTTTGTGTGTGAGGAATGTTTCCTGAAAGTTTGGCCGTACCTTTTTGTAACACCCTGTATATTCTCTGAGTGTGTCCAGTATCTTGTCCTAAACCTCTAGACCAGTTCGACAAAATTTGGTACACATGCTCTTTGCTATCTGGGAATCACCACTGTGATGTTAGAACCTCCTAGCTCCCATATGAGCGGAGATAGAGGAGAAAAGGGTTTTCAAAAAATAGTTCAAATGGCTCTGAGCACTAAGGGACTTAACTTCTGAGGTCATCAGTCCCCTAGAACGTAGAACTACTTAAACCTAACTAACCTAAGGACATCACACACATCCATGCCCAAGGCAGGATTCGAACCTGCGGCCGTAGCGGTCGCGCGGTTCCAGACTGTAGCGCCTAGAACCACTCGGCCACTCCGGCTGGCAAAGGGTTTTCAGTCCTATCATTTAGGCTGCCCTGCACCACAGACATGCTGAACAGGTAGTATCAGAATATGTTCCAGGTGTTACACGCGTAAGTAGGCTGTTTAGGTTCTTATATTGGTAACGTCACCGCCACGTAGCACTCTGTATGAAAATCACTGGCTGTGCTGTGTGCAGTCTGTGGCTGGGTGGCATTGTTGGAATTTGCTATTGTAGTGTTGGGCAGCTGGATGTTAACAGCGCGTAGCGTTGCGCACTTTGAGGTGAGCCGCCAGCATTGGTGGATGTGGGGAAGTGAGATGGCGGAATTTTGAGAGCGGACGATCTGGACGTGTCTCATTAAGAAAGAGTATGTTTGTAAGACTGGATGTCATGAACTGATATATATATTATGACTTTTGAACACTATTAAGGTAAATACATTGCTTGTTCTCTATCAAAATCTTTCATTTGCTAACTATGCCTATCAGTAGTTAGTGCCTTCAGTCGTTTGAATCTTTTATTTAGCTGGCAGTAGTGGTGCTCGCTGTATTGCAGTAGTTCGAGTAAAGAAGATTTTTGCGAGGTAATTGATTTGTGAAACGTATAGGTCAATGTTAGTCAGGGCCATTCTTTTGTAGGGATTTTTAAAAGTCAGATTGCGTTGCGCTAAAAAATATTGTGTGTCAGCTTAGTGTTAATCAGAATAGGTAAAGAGCGAAACGTCTGAGTGCGTTCAGTTTTGCTCAGCTGTTTGAAAATCAAATAATGTAAGAGATTTATCGGCACAGTAATTCAATAATTGCTCAAAGGGGACGTTTCACACGTGCGGCTGGACAGATAAAGGTGGGAGGATGATGTGGACAGAGACTGAGGGGAGAGGAGGACATGGGCAGAGAGAGAGGGGGGAAGGAGAAGATGGACAGACAGAAAGGGCGTAGGACGAGATAGACAGAGAGATGGGGCAAGTGGAAATTGAAAGAGGGGGGCGGGATGGGGAGATGGATAGAGAGATGGCAAAGGACACAGGTACATGCTATTGCCAATTTAGTTAGTTAGTTAAGACTGTAGGTCATTTGAACGACTCTTACACCGACATGATGTACAACGAATCAATTAGCAGGACATGTATGTATGAATGTCGTTAACACTAATGAACACGTTATTACTTTCAGATCCACTCATGCAATCACACTTAACCTTTTTATGTAGTTCTTGAGTTCCAAAAATTGGGTAATAAATCTTTAACTGAGGAACATCATTATGCTACCGTCATTGTAGATCTTTACGAGAACTTACATGGAATTAATATTCATATTTAATTACTAAATAACTAATAACGTTTTCCTTCTAATTTTAGCTCCAATCACATGTTACAGTGCTTTCCAGGTGCAATTTACGTACAAGTGTGATACTGCTGCTCCCTTGAAAATTTGGTAATTGTCTACCTACCATTTTATCGATCTGCATCTACATCTACATAGATACACCGCAGGACACCGTAAGGTGCGTGGCGGAGGGTACCTTGGACCACGGTTTATCAGATCCCCTCCTGTTCCACTCTCAAATAGAGCAAGGCAAAAATTACTATATGTACGCTTCCGCATAAGCCCTAATTTCTCGTATCTTATCTTCGTGGTCCTTACTCGCGATGTATGTCGGCGGCAGTAGAATCGTTACGCAGTCAGCTTCAAATGCAGGTTCTCTAAATTTTCTTAATATCGTTTCCCGGAAAGAATGCAGCCTTCCCTCCAGAGATTTCCATTTGACTTCCCTAAGCATCTCCGTAACACATACGTATTGTTCGAACCTACCAGTAACAAATCAAGCACTCCTCCTATGAGTTGCTTCGACGTCCTCCTTCAATCTGACCTGGTGTGGATACCAAACACTCGTGCAGTACTCAAGAATAGGTCCCACCAGCATTCTAAATATGCGGTCTCCTAACAGGTGAACCACGCTTTTCTAAAATTCTCCTAATAAACCGAAGTCGACCATTCACCTCGCCTACCACAGTTCTCACATGCTCGTTCCAGCTCATATCGCTGTCAACGTTCCGCCCAGATATTTAAACGACTGGACTGTGTCAATATGGACGTTAGTAATACTGTATCTGAATGTCACAGGTTTGATATTCCTACTCATCCGCATTAACTTACAGTTTTCCACTGGAAATTTTGTCTAAGACGTCTCGTATCCTCCTTCAGTCACTAAACTTCGACACCTTACCGTACACCACGACATCATCAGCAAAGAACCGCAGACTGCTACCCACCCTCACCGCCAAATCATTTATGTATATAGAGAACAACGGCGGTCCTGTCACACTTCCCTGGGGTACTCCTGACGATACCCTTGTCTCTGATGAACACCCGCCGTCGAGGACAACATCATTTCAGAAGTCATCGAGTCACTCGCATATCTGTGAACTTATTCCTTACGCCCGTACCGTCGTTAACAGTCTGCAATGGGGCACCGTATCAGATGCTTTCCGGAAATCTAGAAATATGGAATCTGCCTATTACCCGTCATCCACAATTCGCAGTTTATCACGTGACAAATGGGCAAGCTGAGTTTCGCACGAGCGATGCTTTCTAAAACCATGCTGATTCATGGACATAAGCTTTGCAGTCTCAAGAAAGTTTATTATATTCGTACTGAGAATGTGTTGAAGGATTCTGCAACAAACAGAAGTTAGGGATACTGGTCTGCAATTTTGTGGGTTCTTTCTTCTAGCCGGCCATTGTGACCGAGCGGTTCTAGGCACTTCAGTCTGGAACCGCGCGACCGCTGCGTCTGCAGGTTCGAATCCTGCCTCTGGCATGGATGTGTGTAATGTCCTTAGGTTAGTTAGGTTTAAGTAGTTCTAAGTTCTAGGGGACTGATGATCTCAGATGTTAAGTCCCATAGTGATCAGAGCCATTTGAACCATTTTTTTTCTTTCTTTTACTTTTCCTATATACTGGAGTCACCTGCGCTTTTTTCCTGTCGCTTGGGACTTTGTGCTGGACGAGAAATTCACGATAAATAGAAGCTAGGTAAGGTTGCCAATGTCGTAGAGCACTCGTTGTAAAATCAAATAGGATTCCATCTGAACCTGGTGATTTACTTGTTCTCAAATCTTTAAGTTGCTTCTCTTTGCCAGGTATGCTTATTTCTATGTAGTCCATGCGGGTCTGTCCAAGGTCTAATGACGACGGTCGTCCTGCCTGAACGATGTCTTCAACGCGAAATTTAAAACTTCGGCTTTCGTTTTGCTATCTTCAACTGCCACACCAGACTGGTCAAAAAGGGACTGAATGGAAGCCTTAGACCTAGACCCGCTTAGCGTTTTTACATACGACCAAAATTTTCTCACGTTCTGTGCCAGATCTTTCGCTAAGCTGTGACGGTGGTAGTTGTTGTATGCTTCGCGCGTAGATCTTTTCACAGACGCACGAATCTCTACTAATCTTCGCTTGTTGACGTTTGTGCGTCGCATTTCTAACCTAGAGTGCAACAGCCTGTGCTTCCTCAGCATCTTACGAATTTCGTTATTTAACCATGGTGGGTCTTTTCCATCCTCTATCCACCTACTAGCACGTAACTCTCCAGACCACGATTTACAATCTGCTTAAACTTTGCCCATATTTCCTCTACATCGATCTTGTTGGTACCAAGTGAAGCCAGTTCACTCTCTAAGTAAGATCTTAACAATTGCTTATTTGCTCTATCTAGCATAAACACTCCCTTACCCTTCCTGACTGATTTATTAACTTTCGTAATCATAGTTACTATAATGAAATTGTCGATTATATCCGACCTACTTATAGCTACAAGGTCTAAGATATTTCCATTGCGTGTAGGCTGCCGAGCTAACTGCTCAAGACAATTTTCTGAAAATGTGTTAAAAAGTATTTCGCATGACTGTCTGTCTGTATCCCCCCAAATAAATCTATAGACGTCCCAGTCTATAGTCGGCAGATAAAAGTTGCCTCCAACTAATATTGCATGACCTGAGTATTTACGCGATATTGACCTTAGACTTTCTTTGAATGACTCTAGAACTGTCACAGCGGAATCGGGTGGCCGGGGAAAAACATCCAACAATTAACTTAGTTTCACCTACACCTGTTATACGCGACCAGACGACTTCATTGCCACACTCAACTTCGAACTGAATACAGACAATATTTTTTTCAACTGCAATGAAAACTCTCCTCTCCTATTTCCCCTAATCTGTCTTTCTGATCTACGTTCCACGACTCGCTAAATACCTCAGAGCTTTCCACTTCGGATTTCAGCCAGCTCTCAGTCCCAAGAATGATTTGAGCAGGATAACTTCCTGGAGGACAGTACATTCGGGAACTGTATTACGAATACTTCTACAGTTTAGTGAATAAATTATGACAGTCGAAATGTCTTTATTCTGAACACCATCTGACTTCCTTGTGGTGAATCGACTGGCGAGTGTTCACCAGAGCACCTCAAACTATCGTCTAGCCTAAAAATCCCTCGTGTGCACTCAAGTACTCTGCTACCCGAGTAATTGCTTCCTTTGTGTAGTGCACCCCTGACCTATCAAGGGGAGTCCTGCAAATCCCCACACGATAACGCAGGTCTATAAATCTGCAGCCAAGACCGTCACAGAGTCGACAAAGCCTTTGGTTGAGATCTTCCACTCGGCTTCATTTTGTCATGCAATCCAGTACAGAACACTCTTGGCTCAATTCCCATTCAGTATAATGGAGAACCGTGCATATGAAAATGCCGAGTGTCCTATGGCTGCCCTGTTCGCTGACTGCAAGCAAAAAACTTTCTTTGCAGTAAATTTCAAAATCGCATTTGACGTGAAGGATTTCTAGAGTCAGTGTATAGCTTTATTCCAAATGTGAATGCACCAGTCTGTCCTGTAGAAAGAACAGCAGTCAAAACAGAAGGTACAAAGGAGAAGCGGACTAATAATAGTAATACAATTTATTATTATCAAAATTCCATTTCCGCTGTGCACCTTCTGTTGTGACTACTGTTGTTATAATAATTTATTATTACCAATTGGTGATATTATTATTGATCAATTTGTCGCGAGGAACGGGCAATGAGATGCTTTTCTCGTTGAAAACAGGTAGCCTTCCCTTAAGTTCTAGGCCTCAGAACACAGAAACACTGCTACAACAGACCTAAGTGGCAGAATTGTTCTTTTCCACCTATGTCTTTTTCAGCATTCTGGATGGATTACTCTGGGTCCGTGTTACGCACTGCCGCCTCAGTATCGGCAAATTTCACCTTGCAGGTGTATCCCTGCGCATGAAAACGATCAAGTTCATATAAAGACTCGCTTTTGACTGACATCGCCACCTTGGAAATAACTAGTATTTTCCGATACTAGAGACCAACTGGAAAAAATCAGTGAAACCACCTTGTACGTATTATCATTACCTGTCATCTCACGGCAGTCTTCGCATCACGCATAAAATTGTTATGCAAATTTGCTGGTTCTTTAATTACAGCAGTTTCTGAATTAATTTTTAGCCTCGTTTCCTTTGGTCTAATTAATTTCAACTTTTATCGCAGTCACATGGGGAACAGGCTTCATAACAGTATCAGTGCTTTATTTTTGTTTTCCCTTTTTATACCAGGATGAAGCTACGAAAATCTTACGGGCCACATGAGACTTTATCCATAAGGCTGAAAGTTAATTTTATATAAAAAAAAATATCGTGATACTAGTACCGAAGCAACTACAGTAATTATTTGTACACAGTAGCGAAACGAGTTTCTCTTCACTCTGCAGCTCCTACGTAATCCAGCCGGGCAGCAAGGTATGTTTCAAGTGATCGATGCTTTTGGGACCCCGCATAACACCACTGAAAATTCCACTCTGTTCAGGATAGCTCATTAGACTGCGTCATCGACCATCTCACGAGCAACGCGGCGTCCACGTGTCATATTCCACGTGCAGTCAACAATCTACAGTGTGCTCCCCGCTTGGCCGTTTACGCACCTCATATCCATGAAAACTTCGTTTCCCTGCCCATTCCAATGGACACGCCTGCTGCATGCGTTGCTGGCAACCCGCAGCACAGTGTCACCCTTTCTCTTCCACAGTCCTGTTCACCCATCCTAGAAAACACGGTATCAAAATCCCTGCCTCATTGCCTTTATGTAACAGACGTACTGAAATCGGCATATAAAATGGCATTTTTGTGGGCGTAGCTCCGCTAAGGCGTTTAACGCAAAAGGAGAATTAGCCATTGCCAGGCACATTCAAGCAAATTGACACTACAATCACCTCTGAATGTACTATGAATTAATTTACATGAATTTTCAAAGTTGTAAAGCCGTTTTTCATACGCCCTGCATATGACAACCAGGCTATTTATATAATAACTTTAGCACAACTCGGCAATCCGAAGAAGCTCTAAGAACGAAACCGGTCAGAAAACAATAAATGTACAAGAATTCAGCTGAAGTGGTTTTCATTAATCATTGGAAATTAATGCCACACAAAATCAGGTTGTAAATGTCGTCATAGAGAGGGTTTAGATGGGCATACCTCTGTTTTTTTATTTTATTTTTTAGTACTTCGCCTGGTGTCCAGCGTCTAGAAGCAAGCGGCTGACAGTTCGCTTCTACATTGTTAATACTCTGTCAGCCAACCTGTCGAAGCAATTTGAAAGTGAGGTGATAGGCTATTCTTAAGGATGTCTGGAACGTATTAAAAAGAGCACTATCGTGATATATAGTTTGATAGTATTGTCATGATACAGTCTAAATGTGGGAGCTAAGGCTTCAGATATATCTTCATTTTTTGATTTTTACCTAGCTATATGTGGCCTTAGCAGGGATGTGGATTACTCCGACGTTAAAAGCGATGTTGTTGCTTTCGTTGTAAATGTAATTATGGGCTTGTATCACAAAGTGAATTTCTCTATTAAAGGGCATATCGTTTGAAAGGGGCTAATTCGGTAGATCTCTCATGACTGTAAACCATATTCATAGCCAGAAATGATTTAACTAGCTTCATGCGATGCATTTTACGAAGTTAATTACTGTTGGTCTACAGTGTCTGGGCTGGTGACTATCGTGGTGGCGATACTGAGTGTTACGTTAGAAAGCGATAAAATTAATTGAACACGTCACACTGATTACGATATTTTCACTTACTTTTCGTAACTTTATTGCTTCCTACTGTAACACTCCTCACTTCATCAACTCAGGCACTGTAGACCGAAAATGCAGGAAGTTAAATAAAATCCATTCGATTCTGGACTTACATATGAGTATGTATTGTTACTTCTCTATCTGATCACAGAGTTACACCAGCATACACCAAAATACTCACCCCTTGGCAGACAAATTACTTAAGTAACATTGTAACGTATGACGAAACGCGACTCTAGCACATTAATAAATACAAGAGCAAACGTTGGACTGACTTCATTCTCGTGCTTTTTCTCTGTTTCTCTTCTTTTTATGTCAGGGTGGGTGAGCAGGCTACACAAATTTAAATTTAAGAGTCTGAGATAAAAAAAAATATTCTTACATGCTTGTATTCAGCCTGCGAGGTCGAGCCAGAACACAGGGTGCTTCAGCTGGAGCTCGTTATGTACGGAAGTTACGTTTATTTAGAAGGTTGTGGGCCTATGGGTAACTCAAAATTAGTCCAGAAGAGGCACGAGATGAGCGGCTTCTCTCGTGTGCGAAAACTTTCACAGTGACGAAATGTGGAGCTATTTTCGTCGCGTGCAGCTAGTGCTACGTCCGCTTCGCACTTTCGCACTCCAGATTATGATCACACACAATGGCCGTTACGTCACGGCATACCAACATCGCCGGGCGAGCATGTCGCTCTCTGTCAATGAATAACTCATGACGGCGAAACAGACTGGGAAGGCTGCCGCTCTTCATCAGTTGCAACTCCGTCGCTGTCATCTTAACTACGAAACCTCGAAAGTAACGAAAGTAATAGTACTAAATCTAAAATATATGTACAAGGACTATCTAGAAAGTAACCTCCATTAGGCTAGAATATAATGAAACAGCTGAACCAAATTTTGTCAACCAGATGTTCAGAGAAACTGTGTGAATCTTTAGCCGTGAAAGCAAACGTTGTTAAGTTAATATTTATTCAAAACTGTAAAGCTCAAGAACAGAAACTACACTACCGCTCATTAATTTCAATACACCCAATAAATGTCATCTGATTCTCTTTAGATAAGGTCTAATACCGTGGGTACGTTTGATGAAGCTAAGGAATAGTACAACAGTTGTACACATGTCATGATTTTTGTTTGTGGTCGTCGAGATAACGTAGTATCCAACAAGCAATGTTGTGTACATAAACGTTATGTAGCTACCTAATATGTTTGTTTACCTATTTGCCGACGGACGCCGCATTTGGTACACCTGTGTTGTTTCCTCTAGTGGTGTGATATCCGAAACGAACGGTAAGCATTGCTATGATACATAAAATGTGGTTCTTGCACACCAGTTCCTTCGTGACTCTGAAGTGTGCACATCGCTAGTATGGCTCCACGAGTGAAGATATCCATAGAAAAACATGCTGTAATTGTAGCACTTAGCCAAGCAGGTTTATCTCTTCGCCAAATTGCGAAACAGTGTACTGTGTCTATAGGTGGAGCCAATACACCTTTCACCGCCAGAAGACAACAGGTAGCAATAAGGACATACCACTACCAGGACGACCTCGTAAAACAATTAAAAGTGATGATAAACATATCTGAATTATTACTAAGAGAAACGGATTCTAATCAGCGCCCCAAATTCGTGCAGACTTGGTAGAAATGAACACGACAACAATATCTGTTGCAACAGTAAAAAGGAGACTGACTAAAGACAGCTTGAAAGGCTGTCACAGCAAGAAAATCCCTTCTAAGGCCAATAAATAAACAGAAGAGACTTGAATGGGCTAGAAAACATCGTAATTAGACATCGGAAGAGTGGACGAAGGTGTTATTCACTGATGAATCGAAGTTTGAGATTTCTGGAAAACCAGAAGGAGAATATTTGTTCGCCGATTTGTAGAGGAAAGGGTAGCCCAGCAGTGTGTTCTACCTGCAGTTAAACACGGTGGAGGTTCTATTATGGTTTGGCGATGTTTTGCCGGAGACAGAGTTGGCGACATTGTGAAAATAGAAGGATGTATGGTTCAGAAGCAGTATCACCGCATACTTTAGTATAATATAACACGAAGTGGATTGCGCTTAATAGGGAAAGGGTTCACTTTACAACAGGAATGATGACCCGAAACATCGGTCGGCATACTGTACGAACTGCATTGCATCAAAGGAAAAACAGAGAGTGCTGAATGATATGGTATGGCCGTCCCAAAGCTCCGAGTTTAATCCCATTGAAATGGTCTGGGATTAAGTGGACAGACGTATCAGGAAAGTTAATATATCCAGTATGGAACAACTCTGGAATATTGTTAAGGATGTGTGGAACCATTTAGATTCACGATACCTACAAAAACTGATTGACCGCATGTCTAGAGTTTGTGAGGCAGTCATTAAATCCGAAGGGGATACTCTGATGAAATTAAAATATACTGATTGTTGTTGTATTACATATGTGGAAGTTAATATAATTATATTTTGTGTGAAATAACGTTTGATTTGTCTTGTAAATCTGAAATACTATGCTGTATTCAAATTAATGAGCGGCAGTGTACATAAGAGAGATTGTCGTAGTAGTAATTATCACCTCAAAAAATAAAGTTACGTAAATTTGTCATTCTATGATAGTGGGTGTTGGGAGCGCAGCCATGTGATCATCTGCAACTGCAAATCAGTCAGCCTTCGGCTGCAAGAATGGACTGGGCTTGCAGTACGTTTGCCGGTTGGTGATGACAGCCAGTTGTGATCCCAAGAAAATGTTACATAACATGGATTAGATTTATATTTGAAGGTGCATGTAAAGATGGGACTGGTAGTCCCGAAATCGATCGTGCAACAAAGAAATTAAAAACCTTGTAGCCAGAGGCTGGTTTATTTACAGTTGTAAATAAAGTTAAGTAGTTGTTTTTCTTAACGTAGGACTTTTCTGGAAGTGGTCCCGCGTCATGTTATAAAATAACTGTTACTGAATGAAACGGAAGTTGAGGCCACGGTTGCTTTGGTTCTAGACACACAGGCTGGCCGCTACATACGTGTCCGAAACATCAGTTCTGTTCAATAACTTATTTTACAGTATGACGCTGGACTAAACCCATGAAATTTTTGTGTCAGCTGACTGTGGCCACGGAAGCACACGCTATTATTATTACTTTTTGTTTGATTAAAGGTGCATTCCTATAGTCCTGGTACATATTCAAATTGCCGCGTCACAGAATCGTCGCACGCTGCTAAAGGAGCAAAAAGAAAATAGCGCAAAACATTTAGAAAGAGGAGTATCGTGTGCTAATTCTCTTCCTGCATCTGAAGGTGAATAACGCTGCAACAAACCATGTTGAGTTGGCGAAAATGAACGGCAACAATGCTTCGTCAGTGACACAGTGCTTATGCGCGCAGACGCCTCCAGTTTGGTCAGACAAGCCTCAATGGCATAGAACGGAGTGGTAGACCATCACCCTGTGAAGAACCGGGATTAGCAAGAGAAGTTGATACCTTCATGTTCTAAGACCGCTGGACCACTGTGTTACATATGAAAACGAGGTAGTTGTTAGTTTACAAAACGGGGTCCTATAGTTATTACACATACCTTGCACTGCTGGACTCGTAATTTGTTCAAAAATGGTTCAAACGGCTCTGAGCACTATGCGACTTAACTTCTGAGGTCATCAGTCTCCTAAACTTAGAACTAATTAAACCTAACTAACCTAAGGACATCACACACATCCATGCCCGAGGCAGGATTCGAACCTGCGACCGTAGCTGTCGCACGGTTCCAGACCGCAGCGCCTAGAGGCGCTCGGCCAATCCGGCCGGCTCTTAATTTGTAGCTCGAAGTTTAGGTACTAGTTTGGAGCACGAGGTGTAGGTATAATGAGAGGAGACAAGGTAGTAATAATAAACCAGATATTAGTACTAAAAACATAAAACACACTAAAGTATAAGTGCAACATTGTACATGGTCGACTTTTCAGCTATCAGTCCCTTCCAGATGGTCACTCATGGATTAAACAGTCCGCCTGCTTAGCTGGGTGGTAACGTGCTCGCCTGCCATGCAAGCGGGCCCGGGTTCGATTCCCGGCTGCGTTGGAGATTTTCTCCGCTCGGGGACTGGGTGTTGTGTTGTCCTCATCCTCATTTCATCCTCATCATTGGCGCGCAAGTCGCCCAATGTGGCGTCGAATGAAATTAGACTTCCCCGAATAGTGGCCTCCCGGCCAACGATGCCATACGCTCATTTCATTTTATGCATTAAACACACGGATATGGATTCATTTTAGACAGTATATGTTAGGTAAGGGAACCGACATGCTGAGAATTAAAGCTATATTCGCCACCACCACTGTAAAAAAAAAACCATTTACATTGTATACTGCGTACAGTATAGTATGAGCACAAGGTAATCACCGAAACTGTCGCGCTATGTTTTGGTATACTCCAGTGGACATGTAGAAACCAACAAGAAAAAAAACAGTTCGAAATAAAAGCGTAAAATACTCATGAACGTATAGTCAGTCTGGTACTGTATTATGACGTTGTCTTTCGTAACATGGTATTAAAGTTATAACCGTGAAATTCAAAATCTAGACTCCCTGGTGGTCGATGTCAAGGTGTAGTACACATCAAACCAGGAACATATCGCCTCCAGAGTAAAATAATGTCTAGTGCATACTATTTACACATAACTTAAAACACTTTGTGCTTCTTTATTCAGTGCAACGACCTCTGCTAAACATAAAAAGGTACTACTTTCCTTTTTTTAACCCTCTGTATCGCATCTTTTTAGGTGAAGTATTTTAATTTACTTGCGATTTCGACATTCAGTTGTCACGTGACCGTGGCCTACGAGCCGAAAGCCGGTTCACGGTAAAATAAATATTTTACAGAACATGACGAAAGAGATATTTTATGTCGTCCCAGAAATGGTACAGTTCCCGTATAGAGCGAAATGTTAGAAATAACTTGATACTGAAGTGACGCTGACGTAATGCGCTTTCCGTGCGATGGCAGAGGGCTGAAAGAAAGTTTTCTCTCGGTGGAGTTCTCGCTGTGTTTCTGCGAGTCGTCGAGTGCTTATTTGGTTGCGTGGGCTCCAGCGCTGCGGGGGCTCGCCCTTAAGAATCGCCCTTGAGTGCAGTCCGAGTGGCGTAACGCGCTAAGGACAGGGGCCACGCACACACAATGGGCGTGTAGCGAGAGAACAATGGCCGCCGCGGCCCGTGTTGTTCCACGCATCACCAGGTCGCGTGTCTCGGTCACGCCTTTCCCGCTGACTCTGCCAGGCTTTGCATTTGCTGCGCATACTATTTGTTAGCGAGTGGCATACGGAGCCGCCCAAGCTGTATTTAGCCAGAGAGGGAGGGGGGGGGGGGGGGAGGGGTGGCGGACGCTGGAATTTGCACTGTCATCTCTCTTACGATGTACAGATGTAGCCTAGGGATCGTAAAAATCTACCGACTACAACCGATGCCAGTATTTTAGCTCTGAGGATCCGGTATTTTTCGGTATTTGTTTGGTCGGCTATAACAAGTGATTTTTGTGTTTTCCTAACAACTGGGTACTGGGTGTTGTTTGATGTCCTTAGGTTACTAAGGTTTAAGTAGTTCTAAGTTCTAGGGGACTGATGACCATAGATGTTAAGTCCCATAGTGCTCAGAGCCATTTAACAACTGGGTAAAATGTAAGTCTGCAGGATTTCGTGGCCGTTGTCACTGAAGTTAAAATCTTCTGGGTTATTAGGCCGCGTCATGTTTCTTCTAAACTGATCGACGTTTTGAGCCCTCTGCTGTGATCTTCCTCAGGATCTTCTGGTGTCCACTACTGCTAGAACACTGTCAGAGACGAGTGTCGCGTCCTCTTATAAAGGGGGAGTATTCACGCGTTCGTGCTGGAGAAGTGATAGTATTGGTTAAAATTCATATGGCTACCATTGGTGGGCCATAGTCATAGGCTAATATTCCTGTTCTGATGCAGAAGAAGGGGATACTATTGGCGGCCCATCTTTAGCTAACAACACCCCTTCTTCTGCATCAGAGCGGGAATATTAGCGTATGACTATGGCCCACCAATTGTAGCCATATGAATTTTAACCAATACTATCACTTCTCCAGCACGAACGCGTGAAAACGCCCTCTTTATAAGAGGACGCGACACTCGTCTCTGACAGTGTTCTAGCAGTAGTGGACACCAGAAGATCCTGAGGAAGATCCCAGCAGAGGGGTCGAAACTTCGATCATTTTAAAAAGAAACATGATGCGGCCTAGTAACCCAGAAGACTTTAACTTTAGCTGGGTAAAAGATAGCAACAGCAGTAGTGCTAAAATTAATGGTTCATAATACTCCTATCATACAAAACGAGTAACTTCGTTTCTTAAAATTTAGATTATTTGAAATATAGTGTTATTATAGAAAATAAGAAAAGCGATTCGTGCAATTTTAATAACAACACTGACGGAAACGAACAACAACGCATGGAATAAGAACTGGTACAGCATTGCTGAGACAATAATGTACCTGTTGGCATACCTATTAGATGGTACGTGTGTACAAGCAGTGTGTAAGACAAACCCCATCTGATAACGTATGCAGTTTCTCGCTGTTATCGATGGATATCAGTTGTCTTATAGAATGGTAACAACCCTAGTCGGGAAGTATTTTACGAAGTGCGGTTTCGTTGAAGCATATTGCTCCATTTGCTTCAAGAGATTAAAAACTGGAGGAGCCACAACAAACATGCGACACTACATAAGGAGAAAATTTAAAACTTTCCAATTCTTTCAGAGTTCACAGTAAAAATGGATGGCTGCTAATCTGCTGCCAGAGTCTACATAATATGCATGTATCAGCTCGTATCCCTTAAAATCTTCGATTACAACATAATTTTTTAGCAGAATTTCAAAAAACTGGTGTCAGTAGGACAATACTGTGACTCTTTGTAGTGTTCAACCACCTATCGTTTTCGAGGAAAGCAGCGAATAGGGGACGGAATAAGTTTTATTTTATTTGTCTTTTTAAAGTAATATTTGGGTTTTATCTATCTTGTGACTGACAGAGTCACAATTTTTCAGTCTTTGTTCGATTCTACGTTTATTACAGGAAATTACAGGAATAAAAAACCGAAACTTTCAGAAACTGGTTATTTTGAGTAGTTTTAACAATCTAATTAAACAGGCATTGGAAAAAAAGCTATTGCCAAAAACCGGTTGTTTCAGCGACGACCGCTATCCGTAAGATAGCCTAGACGTGGCATCAGGCAGCTTGCAAATAGTTTTTTTTGTCAAGCTCGCTGTGTGAGTGACCCAAAATGGCCCCCAGGACTGTGAAATTATAATCGATAAGGCTCGGTATTTACTTTCCTTTCGGCAGGCTGCAAGTAGGTTTCCTTATTTAGAGACATGCTTTACGAGGTGCATCCAAGTTCTAAGACCTCCGATTATTTTTCTAATTAACTACTCACCCGAAATCGATGAAACTGGCCTTACTTCTCGACGTAATCGCCCTGCAGACGTAAACATTTTTCAGAACGCTGACGCCATAATTCCATGGCAGCGGCGAAGGCTTCTTTAGGAGTCTGTTTTGACCACTGTAAAATCGCTGAGGCAATAGCGGCAAGGCTGGTGAATGTGCGGCCACGGAGAGTGTCTTTCATTGTTGGAAAAAGCCAAAAGTCACTAGGAGCCAGGTCAGGTGAATAGGGAGCATGAGGAATCACTTCAAAGTTGTTATCACGAAGAAACTGTTGCGTAACGTTAGCTCGATGTGCGGGTGCGTTGTCTTGGTGAAACAGCACACGCGGAGCCCTTCCCGGACGTTTTTGTTGCAGTGCAGGAAGGAATTTGTTCTTCAAAACATTTTCGTAGGATGCACCTGTTACCGTAGTGCCCTTTGGAACGCAATAGGTAAGGATTACTCCCTCGCTGTCCCAGAACATGGACACCATCATTTTTTCAGCACTGGCGGTTACCCGAAATTTTTTTGGTGGCGGTGAATCTGTGTGCTTCCATTGATCTGACTGGCGCTTTGTTTCTGGATTGAAAAATGGCATCCACGTCTCATCCATTGTCGCAACCGACGAAAAGAAAGTCCCATTCATGCTGTCGTTGCGCGTCAACATTGCTTGGCAACAAGCCACACGGGCAGCCATGTGGTCATCCGTCAGCATTCGTGGCACCCACCTGGATGACACTTTTCGCATTTTCAGGTCGTCATGCAGGATTGTGTGCACAGAACCCACAGAAATGCCAACTCTGGAGGCGATCTGTTCAACAGTCATTCGGCGATCCCCCAAAACAATTCTCTCCACTTTCTCAATCATGTCGTCAGACCGGCTTGTGCGAGCCCGAGGTTGTTTCGGTTTGTTGTCACACGATGTTCTGCCTTCATTAAACTGTCGCACCCACGAACGCACTTTCGACACATCCATAACTCCATCACCATATGTCTCCTTCATCTGTCGATGAATTTCAATTGGTTTCACACCACGCAAATTCAGAAAACGAATGATTGCACGCTGTTCAAATAAGGAAAACGTCGCTATTGTAAGTATTTAAAACAGTTCTCATTCTCGCCGCTGGCGGTAAAATTCCATCTGCCGTATGGTGCTGCCATCTCTGGGACGTATTGACAATGAACGCGGCCTCATTTTAAAATAATGCGCATGTTTCTATCTCTTTCCAGTCCGGAGAAAAAAAATCGGAGGCCTTAGAACTTGAATGCACCACGTATAGAGGGTGATTCCGTGATGATGTTACATACTTTCAGGGAGGATGGACAAGAGTAATGTATCAATTTCAGGTAAGGGACCCTAGTCCGAAGCGACCGAGTTGAAAGTTATAAGCGAAAACTGTCCTCATACCTCTGAAAGTGGAATATACGTACCGATACTGCTGTTGCTACAACTGTAGGGTAGGCAACTTTCAGAGGTGGTACTATGTGCCAAAACAAGAGAAAAATGTTTGGCAAACACGGGCTTAAAAATACATATCTTAAAAGCTACGACTACTCGTTCATCTTCGCTAGTGTAAAACACATCTCTTCTACTAAATAAGTTGCCGAAGCTCCTCAGGTATGCATTTTAGAGCCCACGTTTACTAGACCGTTTTTTTTTGGAGTTTTGGTCTGTACTACCACATCGCCTACCGTACAGTGTTAGCAACAACTGCATCGTTACATGTATTCCATTGTCAGAGGTTTCAGAACGATTTTCACTTGTAACTTCCGACTCAGTCTTTTCCAGACCAAGTGCCCTTACCCTTCTCATCATTCCTACAAGTTTTTAACATCATCACTGAATCATCCTGTACGTCAATGTATCTACGGATATTAACGACAACCATTACAGTTAAAAATAAGCAAAAAGAAACTGCACCATAATCTACGAAGGATCAGTTTATCTGATTTTCCTTTGTCCAAGCGAGATCGTTATGCAGCGTTGTGAGGTTCTTCTTGCTTCAGACACTATGAATTTGACATTTTTCACAGTACATCTGAATGCTGCGAGTAAGCTGAATAAGTTGCTATTGTGAGTGGTGATAGAGATTGCTTCTGTAACGTATTATAGGGTGGCATTTCCATCGGTTGGCAAGCAGACAGTGAGTCTGGTCACACCATACGTCGCTGTAGGTAGGCTGGTGCGGTGAGGAACTGAACGAAGAGCGAGAACGTATCTATCGTAGCAGTCGTAGAAGCCGATTACCACCTGATGTTTAGGTGCGAAAAAACTACGTTTTTTGCACCGAATATTAATTATTAGAACCACGTTTAACATAAAAAACCGCTATGGGATGTCTTAAGATTCCTTTAAGCTTCTTCATTATTACGCACTCTGCAGTAAACTAATTGCAGTAAGAAACAAGTGACGGTGAATATGCTACCAACGAAGTACAAATCCGTCCGACGTCGTACGAAACTTCTTCATTCGTATCGCGAGACAAACAAGTCAGTCGGCGTTATAACATACTCCTGGCGTCACCCTTTTGTCAGTCATGTCTTATTTTTCATAATTCTACAAAATAAAGTGTATTAAAGTGACTAATTGTTCACATCTACATCCACACCGATACCCCGTAAGCTACCGTATGGTGCGTGGGGAAGGGTACCTTGTACCACTTCTTGTCATTTCCCCTCCTGTTCAACTCGAAAATAGAGCAAGACAGAAACGACTGTGTATATGCCTCCGTATGAGCCATAATTTCTCGTATCTTATCTTTGTGGTTCTTACGCGTGATGTATGTTGGCACCAGTAGAATCGCCCGGCAGTCAGCTTCAAATGTCGGTTCTCTAAATTTTCTCGATAGCGTTTCTCGAAAAGAACGTCGCCTTCCCTCCAGGGATTCCTATTTGTGTTTCCGAGGCGTATCTGCAACACTTACGTGTTGTTCGAACCCACCGGTAACAAATCAAGTAGCCCTGCTCTGAATTGCTTCGATGTCTTCCTTCAATCCGACCTGGCACGGACCCCAAACACTCGAACAATATTCAAGAACAGCTCGCACCAGCGCCCTCTGTGTGGACTCAGGTGAACCACTCTTTCCTAAAATTCTCCCAATAAACCGAAAGCGACCATTTCCCTTCCCTGGCAGTTGTCACAGGCTCGTTCCATCTCATATCGCTTTGCAACGTTACGCCCAGATATTTAACCGACTTGACTGTGGAAAGCAGGGCACTAGTACTACTGTATCCGAACATGACAGGTTTGATGTTCCTACTCATCCGCTTAACTTACATTTTTCCACATTTACGGCTAACTTCCATTCATCACACCAACTGGAACTTTTGTCTAATTTGTCTTTAATCTTCCTACAGTCACTCAATTTGGGCATCTTACCGTACGCCACGTCCACATCAGCTTTGATCTTCCTACAGTCACTCAATTTCAACACATTACCGTACACCACGTCTTCATCAGCACACAACAGCAGATGGTTTCCCACCCTGTCTGCCAAATCATTTAAGTATAAAGAGAGCAACAGGGGCCCTATCGCACTTCCTTGGGGCACTGCTTGACGCCGTCGAGGAAAACACTGGGTTCTGTTATTTAAGCAGTCTTCGAGCCACTCACATATCTGTGAACTTTATTCGTGGACATAAGCCTCTTAGCCTCAAGAAAGTTTATTATATTCGAATTGAGAATATGTTCAAGTGTTCTACGGCTTGCAGTGTTTATTTAAATAAACGGATTGTAATGGCATCTTGTAATATTATATGGAGTAGATTTGCTGCCCGCACAATCAATCATAGTCGCCTCATTAGGCTTCATGCATCTCGAAACGTTTCGAAAGCGCTACAGTTCAGTGGTTGGACAAGAATATAGAAACACCGTGTGAAGTGCAGGCTGGAACACAAATGCAAATGCTAGGCAAACCTGCAGGTTGACCACGAACGGTACCTCTGCAGTGTCCTCAACACAGTGGAACTGTGTCATAGTCAGAACAGTTTTGTCTAATTGTGAGCTAAGTGAATTCGAACGTGGGGCGAATTTTTGGTGCTCATATGGTTAGTGTTTCCGTAACAAAGGTAGCTGATGTGTTTCATGATTCAAGAGGCACTATCTAAGATTTATATCGCATACAGGAAAAGGAGGAAAACATAATCCAATGGTCACAATGGGGACGAAAAAATGGTGTTGCGTGATCGTGACTGAAGAGGATTGTGACGAAAAATAAAAAGACGACAGCTGCAAAAGTCACTTCAGAAGTAATGTCGCAGTCGCGAATCCTGACAGTACCAAAACAACATGAAGGGAGCTACGATGTATAGAATTCAAGGGCGGGATGGAATTACAAAACTGCTCACCTGCGATGCAACCGCCCCTAACAGGAAAATATGTTGCCTGAGCCATAAGGCCTGGACTAAGCATCAAACGGAAGAACGTCGTTTTCTTCTGATGTGTGTTCTTTCACACTATTTACAATTTCTGGCCGAGTTTACGTCCCAGGAGTGAAACATGGCTGCGGTTCGGTGATGATCTTGGCAGCCATATTGTGGTACGTATTTCCATGAGTGCCACGTTTACTCTGCTAGGTCGCAGTGCTGTGACCATTTTCGCTGATTAGATCCATCCCATGGAACAACATTTGCTCGCCAATGGTGATGCTGTGTTCCAGGACAACAGGCCCTCCGTTTACACAGCTCGTATCGTCCAGCACTGAATTTGTGAGCACGGGGATAAATTGTCGCATCTTCCCCGTATACCATAGTCACCAGATACCAGTGTTACTGACACGTAGTGATCTGCTTAGGAGAGAGGGATTCGTGATCTCTATCTCACTCTCTCATTGTTACCTGAAATTGAAACTATATTGTGGGAAAAATGGCCTACGATTCCCTGAAAACCATAGGGACCTGTATGTATCCTATTTGAAATGACCAGAAGCTGTTTTGAATGCCAACTTCTTTCCTGCACTGGAGCAGTCTTACAACTTTTCAGACGATGTTGTTCAGCCACGCGGGGTAGCAGCCGCACGGTCTGGGCCGCCTTGCCACGATTCGTTCAGCTCCCCCCCCCTCCCCCCCCGTCGGAGGTTCGAGTCCTCCCTTGGGCATGGGTGAGCGTATGTTGCCCTTAGCGTAAGTTAGTTTAAGTTAGATTAAGTAGTGTGTAAGCCTAGGGACCGATGACCTCACCAGTTTGGTCCCATAGGGACTTACCACCGCCACGAGGTTGTTCACCCCACGTAAGGTGGTGCCAGAAAGTTGGCTCATCTCTTTACAGAGAGAAAAGAATTCCTGAGCATAATGCAGCTCCGCCGCTTCTCTTTTCTGTTAGTGACTTCATCTGCACACCTTTCTCGGAAGCGGACCAGGAGGCACAAAACGAAGTTATTTTGAAATGTGTTTTGGCCAGGTGACACTGCCTGTAAAAACTGTGATTGTGCGCAGTTTTTCGGCCCACTACGACTTCTGTGAGTCGAGGCCTGGACCCCACACACTACTCGTGACACATTGTTCGAGAAACTGCCAGAATTCATCAACCAGACGCCCGATCGCCAACGGTGCTTGGGTTGGGGCGGATACCTGCCAGTAGCGGACACATCATCTCTTCCCACACTCTTTCTCCTCTAAAAGCAAGCCGAAACTCCCAGAAGGAGGTGATCAGACGCCAAGTCAGTGACCCGAGCCTCTACCGTGACCGTGGCTCGTCATGGACCCAGCCAAACTATAACAACATCACCTAAAAAACAGCCTCTAGAAGGAATTAATACACTACTGGCCGTTAAGATTGCTACACCACGAAGATGACGTGCTACATACGCGAAATTTAACCGACGGGAAGAAGATGCTGTGATATGCAAATGATTAGCTTTTCAGAGCATTCACACGAGGTTGGCGACACCTACAACGTGCTGACATGAGGAAAGTTTACAACCGATTTCTCATACACAAACAGCAGTTGACTGACGTTGCCTGGTGAACGTTGTTGTGATGCCTCGTGTAAGGAGGAGAAATGCGTACCATCACGTTTCCGACTTTGATAAAGGTAGGATTGTAGCCTATCGCGATTGCAGTTTATCGTATCGCGCTATTGCTGCTCGCATTGGTCGAGATCCAATGACTGTTATCAGAATATGGGATCGGTGGGTTCAGGAGGGTAATACGGAACGCCGTGCTGCATCCCAACGGCCTCGTATCACTAGCAGTCGACATGACAGGCATCTTATCCGCATGGCTGTAACGGATCGTGCAGGCACGTCTCGATCCCTGAGTCAACAGATGGGGACGTTTGCAAGACAACAACCATCTGCACGAACAGTTCGACGACGTTTGCAATGGTATGGACTATCAGCTCTGAGACCATGGCTGCGGTTACCCTTGACACTGCATCACAGACAGGAGCGCCTGCGATGGTGTACTCAACGACGGACCTGGGTGCACGAATGGCAAAATGTCATTTTTTCGGATGAATCCAGGTTCTGTTTACAGCATCATGATGGTCGCATCCGTGTTTGGCGACATCACGGTGAACGCACATTGGAAGCGTGTATTCGTCATCGTCATACTGACGTTATCACCCGGCTTGATGGTATGGGGTGCCATTGTTTACACGTCTCGGTCACCTCTTGTTCGCATTGACAGCATTTTGAACAGTGGACGTTACATTTCAGATGTGTTACGACACGTGGCTCCACCCTTCATTCGATCCCTGCGAAACCCTACATTTCAGCAGGATAATGCACGACCGCGTCTTGCAGATCCTGTACGGGCGTTTCTGGATACAGAAAATGTTCGACTGCTGCCCTGGCCAGCACATTCTCCAGATCTCTCACCAATTGAAAAAGTTTGGTCAATGGTGGCCGAGCAACTCTTTCGTCACAATACGCGTCACTACTCCTGATGAACTGTGGTATCGCGTTGAAGCTGCATGGGCAGCTGTACCTGTACACACCATCTAAGCTCTGTTTGACTCAATGCCCAGTCGTATTAAGGCCGTTATTACTGCCAGAGATGGTTGTTCTGGTTACTGATTTCTCAGGATCTATGCACCCAAATTGCTTGAAAATGTAATCACATGTGAGTTACAGTATAATATATTTGTTGAATGAATACCCGTTTATCATCTGCATTTCTTCTTGGTGTAGCAATTTTAATGGCCAGTAGTGTATAAAAGTAGAGGGCTTAATGCTGGCAATCACTATCATTTCTGTTGCGCTCATTAGATATTTTATTAAGTGACAAGAATACAATTCATGTGATTGTGACTTGAAATTAGTAATGAATGATACGTGTGACGTGCCAGTCCAGCAATGGACAGACGCAAATTGTTCTTCCTCTACAATCATAGAAGAGTTAATACATGTCCTATTATCCTGTTCGTTTTTATTGTCAGTGTTTTCCACGTAGTTCTTTCCTCGTCAATTGTACTGAAAGCTTCTCGTTTCTTATCAGTCCACCTAATTTTTAAAATTCTTTTACAGCACATCTCAAATGCTTCCCATTCTTTTCCTTTCCTGTTTTGCCAAATTCTAGGATTCACTTCCATACAATATTTTCTCCAAACGTGCGATCTCAGTACATAACTACATTTTATACATAATGGATGCAACTGAACCCGTGACTGTTCGTTTATAGGGTTTTGAATAATGACCGCTACCAGCCACAATATAAGGCGATTTTATTTAACACGCGACCAGTTTCGGGCTTGTGCCCATCTTCAGGTGGTGTACATTCATTTACATATTTCCATGTTCATTGTTGAAGATCACTGTTTAAATCAAAAACAAGTAACTGGTGAAGACAACGTAGACACAAATGAAACATTTGGAAGTGGCTAAGTGACATGCGTTGTAAAATATTATAATACTTACATGTAGCTGGTGTACATGCATCGGTTCCACATTACATCTGTCACAATTTGATTTTTATAAAAAATATTTCGTCCTTTACAACTTAACTGTATATTAGTCACCATGCTATTTATTGATGCATCCATATTGTGTCTTTGATAAAGTAGTGGCGCTTTAGATGTTAATAACTCCAAAAGCACATGCAACATTCAACGTGTGTACATTGCACAACAGAGGGTATGATCAAAGAGTGTAGGTGTAAGAAGTACAGACATGTTACAGATACAGATATTACAAGTTATAAAAAAGATCTGTTATGTGCAACTATTCTGCACGTCTTTGATTAAGCTCTTTGACCATAACCTCTGTTCTCCAATGTGAACACGTTTGATGGTCAATGCATCTGCTTCTGAACTTATTAACATCTGAAGTGCCGCTGCTTTAACAAAGACATAATGTGGAAGCAGCAACAATTAACATGGTGACTAATATACAGTTAACCTGTAAAAGACGAAATATTTTATTAAAAAAAAGTGACAAATATAATTTGAAAGGAGGATATAAGAGGAACATAAACAAAAGCAAAATGTACTCAAATTAAATCGGGTGATGCTGAGGGTATTAGATTAGGAAATGAGACGCTTAAAGTAGTAAACGAGTTTTGCTATTTGGGGAGCAAAATAACCAATGATGGTCGAAGGATATAAAATGTAGACTGGCAATGGCAAGGAAAGCGTTTCTGAAGAAGAGTAGTTTGTTAACAACGAGTATTGATTTAAGTGTCAGGAAGTCGTTTCTGAAAGTATTTGTTTGGAGTGTAGCCATGTATGGAAGTGAAACGTGGACGATAAATAGTTTAGAGAAAGAGAATAGAAGCTTTCGAAATGTGTTGCTACAGAAGGATGCTGAAGATTAGATGGGTAGATCACATAACTAATGAGGACGTGCTGAATAGAATTGGGGAGAAGAGAAATGTGTGGCACAACTTGACTAGAAGAAGGGATCGATTAGTAGGACAAATTCTGAGGCATGAAGGGATCACCAACTTAGTATTGGAGGGCAGCGCGGAGGGTAAAAATCGTAGAGGGAGACCAAGAGATGAATACACTAAGCACAGTCAGCAAGTACTGGGAAATGAATAAGCTTGCACAGGATAGAGTAGCATGGAGAGCTGCATCAAACCAGTCTCTGGACTGAAGACCACAACAACAACAACAACAATGGAGACACCAGATTTACGTAAGTAGTATAATATTTTGCAACACATGTTGCTTAGCCACATCCAAATGTTACATTTTTGTCTGTTTAGTGACCATTTAGTGCTTTCTATTAAAACTGAGTATGGAAACATGTACATGAATCTAAACCACATTAAAATGGGCACAAACGCGGTACCAGTCGCGTGTCGAATAAAATCATTTCCTATTGTGATTGGTAGGTGTTATTGTAAACCCATGTTCAGTATGTCCTGCCTCAAATTAGAGCTAATCTTTTGTACTAGAACACTTCTTTTACGTCTGTCTTTGTCTGTGCTAGTCTACTTTTGATGTCCTCCTTGGTCCGTCCGTCACGTTATATTTACTTTCATCTACACCTACATTTGTACTCCGCAAGCCACCCAACGGTGTGTGACGGAGGGCACTTTACATGCCACTTTCATTACCTCCATTTCCTGTTCCAGTCGCGTATGGTTCGCGGGAAGATCGACTCCCGGAAAGTCTCCGTGCGCGCTCGAATCGCTCTAATTTTACATCCGTGACCTCCTCGGGAGGTATAAGTAGGAGGAAGCAATATATTCGACACCTCATCCAGAAACGCACCCTCTCGAAACCTGGACAGCAAGCTACACCGCGATGCAGAGCGCCTCTCTTGCAGAGTCTGCCACTTGAGTTTGTTAAACATCTCCGTAACGCTATCACGCTTACGAAATAACCCTGTGACGAAACGCGCCACTCTTCTGTGGATCTTCTCTATCTCCTCTGTCAACCCGACCTGGTACGGATCCCACACTGATGAGCAATACTCAAGTATAGGTCGAACGAGTGTTTTTTAAGCCACCTCCTTTGTTGATGGACTACATTTTCTAAGGACTGTCCCAATGGATCTCAAGCTGGCACCCGCCTTACCAGCAATTAATTTTATATGATCATTCCACTTCAAATCGTTCCGCACGCATACTCCCAGATATTTTACAGAAGTAACTGCTACCAGTGTTTGTTCCGCTATCATATAATCATACAATAAAGGATCCAAGGTAGTAGAGTTCCTTAACCGCGTCTACTTCGTGATCACCAGTTTTTTCAAGTTAAGCTTATCGCTAACCTCATTTATATTTTTCTTTTGCTTTTACTGTCAATCCGTATTCTGTGCTCATTGGACTGTTCATTCCATTCAGCAGGTCCTGTAATTCTTCTTCGCTTGCACTGAGGATAGCAGCGTCGTCAGGAAACCTTATCGTTGATAACGTTCTACCACGAATTTAGACGCACTCCTGAATTTTTATTTCCGTCCTCGCTTCTTCAATGCACAGGCCGAACAGCAGCAAGCAGGACAGCGCGCCTGTGTTACATGCGTTTCAACCTGACCGCATCTGTCCCGGTCTTCCTACACTAATCGCACCTGACGCCAGCTCTGGCACGCGTAAAACTCCAGTACAGCGCATTCTGCGCCGGCTGTCAGCAGCGCCGGCCGCACTGCTTGAGGTGGGTCGCGCGCGCGTGGGCGGCGCGGCTCGTGGGCGGCGCTTTCGCTGCCTGTGGCGCCTGTAACGTAACGTAACGGGTCCTGCTCGGCGCCGGCACCGCCTCATTCTGTATGCGTGACTCGCTTCTTAATCACAGGCGATCAGGTGAGCGAGCTGAGCGTGCCTGTGGGCTCACAATACTTCTCTGACCCGAGAATGCTGTGCGCGACATTAGCAACAGACAAAAGAAGTAGAAACACAACTAACTGCAACAGCAGAAGAAATCGTAAAGGAAGAAATGTTAAACATCGACTACAGTAAAAGAGCATTGATACACGAAGGGTACCTTTGTACTGGAATGCAAGAAGGTTTCTTGGCTGGCACGCGAAATAATAGTGAGAGACGAGTGTGGACATCAAATAACAACACAGCTACCGCCACTATGAAGGCCAAATAGCGTCGGGTGAATGGTGTCAGACACTACCACAGACAAGCTATTCCCGTAAACCGAATTATTAGTTTCATATTTGTAGAGTGGCTGGGCAGTGTGATCTAAGTACTCCGTCTTAGTACCGGGACCATCCGACCGCCGTGTCATCCTCAGTGGAGGATGTGGATAGGAGGGGCATGGGGTCAGCACACCACTCTCCCGGTCGTTATGATGGTATTCTTGACCGAAGGCACTACTATTCGGTCGAGTAGCTCCTCAATTGGCATCACGGGGCTGAGTGCACCCCGAAAAATGGCAACAGCGCTTGGCGGCCTGGATGGTCACCCATCCAAGTGCCGACCACGCCCGACAGCTCTTAACTTCGGTGATCTCACGTGAACCGGTGTATCCACTGCGGCAAGGCCGTTAGTGTGATCTAAGTGCCAAAAAAATTGGACTTCACTTGTTTCACCATTAGTGATTCATGTGCCATCACCAATGCAGTGCTATGCGATCTGTCTGCAAAGTCATCTAGTTGAAAGGAGCGTCACTAGATGGTGCATGCTGTACGTCCGAAACACAATGTCGTTCAAGTTGATATAAGTGCCTTGTTCTGTTGTCATGTTGTGGTGTAGCAATAACATGATCTTTTCATTTGTCTTGAGAGCCATTGCTGTTGTTTCGTACGTGAGCGTGTATTACAGTGACAACTGGACAGAAAATATTTTAGTATGAGTGAGTTTGCAAAGATCAGTTTAAAAGACATGATCAAAGTCCAGCTCGTGTGAGCGGAATGCCATCCGTAACAGATAAAAAAAGAAAACTGAAACCAGCCAAAAGATACCTATCCAGTGAGGATAGTAGGTTGTAAATTACTGAATACAATCTGTTTCACTGTTTAATTTTCTTTCACATGATTGTTTCTGCTAATTTTCTGTTTCATGTAATTAGACTTTAGCAATCTCTCACAAAAACTACACTTTGTTCCTTTCTTGCATTTTAGAAATGTGACTAAAAAGTTACCAATAAGTTACAGGGTGACAATTATTGAACTACGTGAAATAAAATCGTCATAATTTCTAACTGGTTTGCGTCAGGATGTTCAAACTGCACGGTTGGCCGCGGGGCATGATAGGAATTCGTATGCGCATGCGCGGTTTAATTTAGCGACGAAGCCCACTTTCATTTGGATGGGATCGTCAATAAACAGAATTGGCGCACTTGGGCGACTGAGAATCCACATTTTACGATCGAGAAGTCCCTTCACCCTCAACGGCTGACGGTGGTGTGCAGTGTCCACTCTCGGAACAATCGGTGCGATATTCATTGGTGGCACGGTGACTGCCGAACGTCACGTGAAGTTTCGGAAGATGATTTCATCCCCGTTATCGAAAGTGACTCTCATTTCGACAAAATCTGGTTCATGCAAAACGGATCTCGACCCCATCGAAGCAGGAGAGTGTTTGGTGTCCTGGAGGAGCACTTTGGGGACCGCATTCTGGCTCTGGAGTACCCAGAGGCCACTGGCATGGGCCTCGACTGGCTGTCATATTCCCCGGATTCGAAACATGCGACTCTTTTCTGTGGAGCTATATTAAAGATACGATGTACAGCAATAACCCCAAAACAACTGCTGAGCTGAAAACAAGCATTTAGGTGGTCACCGACAGCATCGGATGTTCCGACACTTCAACGGGTCATGCAGAATTTCGCTATTCGTTTGCGCCACATCATCGCCAATGATGGCAGGCATATCGAACCTGTCATAACCTAGATCCGAATATCTGTAGTAACGTTTACATTTTGAATACAGTGTGTACACGCCGTAGTTTGTAACTAATTTACTTTTTATTCTCATATAGTTCAATCATTGTCACCCTGTATATGTTCCTCTAATGTCAGGTGAGGTGCAAATGTAAATTTGCCTGTAAAGACACGAATAGATTCAGCTTCATTGCTGCTGTAACATTCTACAAATTGCAAGTAAACGAAGGAGGAAGCCACCTCATGGGTCTAATGCAAATTTTGCCAGTGCAGAGAAGTCGTCACAGTAGCTTCGACGAGCGTTCGGAGAGCCACAGACAGTGCTTTGTGATTTACACGCTCTCAAATGGGAGAAGAAAATTAAAGAAGGTGTGTAAAACCACTTTTATGGAGATTTCTGACAAACGCCTTCGATAACGACATTCATCAAGAGGAGAAAAGGTCAGAATTCAACCTCCAAGGACAATCGTAGTGATGTGACGAAATTTAAGTACACTTTCAATGACGGATCTATTGTGAAAGAACATATTAACAGCTTTCCTTATACTGAGAGCCACTCTAAAAGTTACAAAAGGAATATCTCAGCCCAGACCTTAATGCAAATAATAATTTTTGAAAACAATTCTCGCGGAGAACAGCGGTTTTCCTTAGTATTTGAAAATGAAGATAAACAGTCTCGACCGAAAGAAACCTTTATTTTTGTGGTTATCGATTTAGGTCTGTTACTGCCCATCTGCAGACCTCGTACCATGTTGGCAAGCGGTGGTGCTGACCGGAGCAGGTATCATGAACTCCACTGCAATTGACGTTTGTGGAGTTCGTAACGCCTGCTCCGTTCATTGCCAATTCCTACCAGCATGGTATGAGGTCTGAAGACGGCCAGTAACTGATCGAAACCGGTAACCACAAAATTAAAGGTTTCTTGCGGTCGGGACTATTTATGTTCATTTGTAAATTAATGCGCATAGACTCTATGAAGCTTTCTGACAAAAGCATCCCACAACAACAATCACCTACAAGTTACGCTGGGCAGTATTTTTAAAGGATTTTCCAGAGTTATCATTTCAGAATCCACGAGCTGATACATGTAAAAATTGTGATTCCCTGCAAATAAAATCGAAGAATGATTTGTCAGCGTTGTAAAATCAGCAAAATGTGATCTCGAGTGGCATCACCGCCAAGTAGAGGTGGTGTTCCAGGCCATCAAGAATGATGCTACAGGTAGCACTTTGCCAGCAAAGTGATACATCCACATTAAAGGTTGACTTACAGAAAGTGTTTACCCTGCCAAAATTTACCCACAGCAATTAATCTCGTCAAAGTTCCTGTTACAATTTCGGGATGCATGTTGCAGACAATGCAGGTGGCATTATGTGTTCGTAGCATGCAGCCCAGTTAGGAAAAGGAGGGAGCAAGATGGCATCATGCGTCTTACAGGCTTTAAATACTGGACTTCATAGCACGTACAACACAATCTATGTGTATGGAGAATGTTTTCGGTTTTATACGTGCATCTTGTTTCAAACCGCTTCTATGACACTAGGTATCACAATTTTTTTATTTCTGGACAATCATTTTCATCATCGGATCTTAACTTTGCACTTACAGAAAAGCGCGCAAAAAGTTGTAGGTTTCAAACTTTAGAGGATGTGAAAGTTGTAGCGCAAAACCTTTGCCACCCTTCAAAGTGCTGGACATGTGAGATAAAACCTTTTTTGGTTTCGATTACCTTGTATATACGTACTCTGACACATCCAAATTCGGTATTACCAATGCTATATGACTGCGAATCACCATTCGGGATGATTCGATGCAAAAGAAATTATAATGATATTGCTGATTAGCGAATGTGTTGCGTTGTGAAGGCAGGAATCACGAACACCCACTCAATGAATACACAACTTCAAAGTCTACGTAATGAGATACCTCTCAGTGAACGTAAAAAGAAACATCTACGTCAGTTGCTTCATTATGTGGATGAGGAAAACAAACAATTCTTTTAAGAATCCTGTGATCTAAATGCGTACTGGTGATTTAGATCTGTTGGATAATCACTAGTGGACTTTGATCTTTTCCAACGTTCTCGGTGTATTTTAGAAAATATATACAATGTTTCGTAATGTTTGTTAAGTTTCATGTTTCCCAGGTGTGTCTATATTTTTTCACATAAAACTTTGTTTGAATAGTAATCACCAGAAGTAATTTTCACTCTCCTGTAAAAAAACAGTTTTGGCCCACATTTCAGGCTCAAATCACACAAATTGCATCATAACAGATTTCGCTTTCATAACAAGTTTAAAAACAGAAATACAAATGTGAGATTAATCAAATACTGGGAAACTAAATTACAAAATCAAGCTGACGTATATACACAAATACGCGCACTTGAACACGTCAAAGTACAACCGTAAAGGCCAACAGTCCCCCCCCCCCCCCCACCACGATATACAAAAATCTCGGTTCTGACTTACATAAGCAAAGGCTACAGTAAACTACTGAACAGTAAGAAGTTGGTAACTCCAAATAGCAAATCAAAGATAAGAAAAAAATTAGCATTATATAATAGCTTCATTTTTTCAGTTTTCCGTTGTTCCTTAGTTGCTTCAAAATTCATGAAGGTATATTCCGTCTTTGCAACTAAATGAAAGGCAGTTTGTTTTTAGCCATACGCGTTTCCCTTCTTTAATTTATGAAGTTTCTTCAGTGGTCTACAATGTATGTTTGTTTTTATACAGGGTGACCCACTTAAAAACCCTATGTTGCTCATAATCCCGATGTGATTGACATACTACGATGCAACATTCATACCCGTGAAAGCAATTTTTCAAAATATAGGGCGAGTCAAAAGTCCTTGGACACCTTCATAAGTTGGAAGATTAAAGGGAAAATTGAAATGTGATGATGGGAACATAGGTTTTATGTGGGCCGCAACTTTTGGAGATAATGTCATTCATGGCCGCCATCTTGAAATCTGGCATTTTGGATTCAAGTCTTTTTTTTTAATGGGAAGGGGGGGGTGTATGACACATCAAATAACACTCGCTTGAGCTCTGGAATTTAGTGGTGTAATTTGTTTTTGTCTATCTTGTACAGTTTACAGGCTATTAATGTTCAAAGTTGTTCACGTGTCAGACCTAGTTTAGATCACCTGGAGCAAAGAGAGACATGAGTCGGTATCAAGGTAACTTTGAACATAAATAACTTCTAAACTGTTCAAGATGGGCAAAAACAAATTACATCACCCAATTCCAGAGCGCAAGCGAGTGTTATTTGTTGTGTCATACGCCCCCCTTTCCCATTAAAAAAAATGACTTGAAACCAAAATGACGGATTTCAAGATGGCGGCCATGAATGACATTCACTCCAAAGGTTGCGGCCCACATCAAACCTATGTTCCCGTCATCACATTTCAATTTTCCCTTTAATCTTCCAACTTAGGAAGGTGTCCAAGGACTTTTGACTCGCCCTGTATATTATTGTTCTGGAGATATCTGTGCTGAAATGTTTAAATGGACCACCCTATAAATACGATAAATGCATTATGTAGTAGTTGTAGGTATATTAATGTATTGCATTTTGTCTTGTCTCTCTCTTCTTTTTCAGGTTAGAAACAACTTTTGCAGCATCTGTTTCGTGGGGTTCAATTATCGTTTCGTGTTACTTACTATTTCCTTTGTTGTTAGTTCATGTCTGTCATCATCGAGACGTCTTTACTCGCTATCCATACGGAAAAAGACCGGCTTCGACGTTTTCTCGCTCATATTTATTACACTTCCCTTGCTATTTTCGCTGTGTGTTGAAAGTGTGTGTGTGTTTACGATGTATACTGTCGCTGTGTGTGTATCTTTCGTCTTATGTTTGTGTTGTGTACGTGAAGTTTGATATTTGTTCACTTGTGTGTGTGTGTGTGTGTGTGTGTGTGTGTGTGTGTGTGTGTGTGTGTGTGTGTGCGAGAGAGAGAGAGAGAGAGAGAGAGAGAGTGTTATTCTTCATATGAGTAGGTTTTATAGAGGGGAGGGAGGGACTAAGTAAATATTTAATCTGATCACGCTTTACGTCTCTGTTATTGTTTTAGTTGCTAACATGATCAGTGAGTTATTGCTTGAGTTGGTTTGGTCGTTAGTTACTTTCTTTTTCAGTGGAAAGACTACAAACATGAAGTTTTCCTCTACTGTCAGCAGTTGTTGTAATTGTTCACGCTAATAATTTTCATGTCCTGATTCAGGTTGTTGGATGGTTCATATCCATTTTTATCAGATGTTCAGCAAAGGAAGACTATCTATTTTCATGCTTCCAGTTTCTTATATGTTCTTTCTACCTAGTTTTGGGAGTCCTCAAAAATGGTTCAAATGGCTCTGAGCACTATGGGACTTAACATCTGAGGTCATCAGTCCCCTAGAACTTAAAACTAATTAAACCTAACTAACCTAAGGACAGCACACACACCCATGCCCGAGGCAGGATTCGAACCTGCGACCGTAGCGGTCACGCGGTTCCAGACTGAAGCGCCTAGAACCGCTCGGCCACACCGGCCGGCTTGGGAGTCCTGCTTGTCATTCCGCAGATATACTCATTCACATTCTTGACATTCTAAATGGTATGTACCTGCTCCTTGCTATTTAGCTGGAAAGAAGGAATATTCTCCATGAATAGAATAGTGATTTACATCGTGAGTACCTCTCGTGGCCCGTTCAGGTGTACTTTATTGAGTTGCTGTGTAACATATTGAAGTGTATGCATTCATATATAGTACATTACATTCGTTTATGTTGAGGTCCAGTTGCCAGTTCCTGCAGCAAATGTTGATCCTCTGAAGGTCTTGCTGGCTGTCTCAGCAGTTTTCTACGATTCACCCACATGCACATGACTTTTCTGCAAATCACCTATAAGGGTTTGGTAGAGGATTCATAGAACCACTTTCAGACTTTGTCTACCGTTCCACTGTCTAAAACACGTGAGAGAAATGTACTCGTACATCTGAAGCTTTCCGTGCGTCCTCTAATTTCTCTTATTTTACTGCGATGGTCGATTCTCCCTGTGTAGGTGGGTGTCAACAAAATATTTTCGCATTCAGAGAAGAAAGATGGTGATTGAAATTTCGTGTAAACCATCTCGACGCAACGAAAACCACCTTTGCTTTAATGACTCCCACACCAACTCGCGTATCATGTCCGTGACACTCTCTTCCCTGTTTCGCCATAATACAGAATTATCTGCCATCTTTGAACTTTTTCGACGTTATCTGTCAATTTTATCTGGTAAGAGCCACATACCGTGTGGCAGAGCTCCAGAAGTGGACGTTCAGCGCAGTGCAGGCAATCTCTTTAGTCTTTAAATGCGAATAGCGTCACAAACAGAGTGAAGGACTTGCACCAGACCACTGGGCCGCACTAAATTATTATTAGAGCGATTAGTGTGTCTAGAAATCTCCAACGCCTTCTTTTCCCCTGATCCCTGTAGTCAGCCTCTTACTATTGTCGAGGTTTAGTTTTCCATTAGCCGCGTGGGATTAGCCGAGCGGTCTTAGGCGCTGCAGTCATGGACTGTGCGGCTGGGCCGGCGGAGGTTCGAGTCCTCCCTCGGGCATGGATGTGTGTGTTTGTCCTTAGGATAATTTAGGTTAAGTAGTGTGTAAGCTTAGGGACTGATCACCTTAGTAGTTAAGTCCCACAAGATTACTCACATATTTGAACATTTTTTTTTCATTATCTTTACTGGAGTCGCCTAAGCTCGCCTTGGTCGCGCCTTGCATCGCGCTCCCGTAATGATGAGGCTGGGACGAGGCTGCAAAATGGCGCCAGATATCCTTACGAAGCGCCGACACAGACAAATGACAGTCGCGCCGCGAGGGTGGTTCATCACTGTGTAACGACACGGCTGCGGTCCCCACATCACCTCACCGCATACCGTCAGGGCACCCGCGGAAGGCTGCTGCGGATCGTATTCGTTACTGCGTAACGCACTTGAACATTCCACGAGACTAGGTACTGATTCAGCCCAACACTAACAAGATTCACTGTTTGCATGATTTCCTTCCCATCATGACATTTGTGCCCGGCTCGGACAGGTATTGCAGTTTCCATAATTCAGTTAGTTTACGTGCTCCATGACACGTTTTATTGGCCCTATCCCCACTACGCCACTGAAAACTCTCTCGGAGTCGTCGTGCAGGGACAATATGCGACATGTGACGAAACAGTATCGCCTACGAAAAAGTTTATTTCAATATATATCCGTTACGTAATCACTTCATTTATAAAAATTAATTTTGATCTGAGATGAAGGGAGGCATTTGACTATTTTTCAGCAATCTAATGGTTACAATAGTAACAAGTTCGTATCAATAATCAGTATGCATGTGACAGCAAACTTGTTGGCCGCTGTGGCCGAGCGGTTCTAGGCGCTTCAGGCACCATTTTTAGTTCATGGCGGGTCCTCGACAAACCGCACAAAATAGGATTTTTTACTTTATTTTCGCCATCACCAGAGGACCGAAACCCAACTGAGGATTCCAAGACGGCTATGCATAGAAAATAATTGAAATATTCACGATATACTCCTAAGATCCCTATCTGAGAGATACAGGGGTTTAAAGTTACCCTACTTGTACACGTAAAATTCGGTGTGAGGCGAAAACGTAGTTTACAAAAGACGTAGCATGGAGAAATACGGTGTAAAGTGTCTCCGTTATCATCTGGGAACCCCATACTGAAGATCAGGCAAAAATTTTTTGCACGTGAAATCCGGTCTTAGATGTAAAATTAGTTTTGCGTTATTTCAATAATACATAAGAAGAAATATGTAAAATTTACTGATTATACATTACTTTTCATATGAGTTACGTGCCCTCCTGCAGCAGAGAAAAGAAGGAAACCAGCGGAAAAATCCTTCAATCGGAGCATGCGTTACCAGCAGCCTCATTCTACCTTCTTCATGACCTTTAAAAATTTTCCCAAAAATTTTAACATGTGAACATATTCGCGCTTTTTTGTGCTGAGAGAGAAGAAGACTGTGGCAGTGGCAGTGAGACGGAAACGTAATAAATGCTGGAAAATAGTAGATAGAGGTTGTCTTCTAGAAAGAACGAAGGGGACAATGGTAGTATGAGAGAAAGAGAGGGTCCCAGTGGTAGTGAACGTTGCTGACAGTCACAGAACATTGCTAGGAAAAGAGTGAAGGAAACAGTTCGAGGAAAGAGGGTGGGGGGTGGGGGCATAAAGATAAAGATAAAGAGAAAGAGAGAGTGGGTGAGAGCCTATGATGACGAGAAACAGAGTATATGACAATAAAAACGAAGAAGAGAGAGATAGTGACAGTGAGAAGAAGCAGCAGCAGTAGTAGGAAGGAAGGACGTTACAGAGAGTGGATGGGTATGAGCGACTTCCAGCGAAGGAATACCGTTAGGGGGGCTTCTGTAAGTCTGTGTGAGTCGCATGTTTCAAAAAGAGCGAATACATTCGCATGCCAAAATTTGTGGTTAAATTTTTAAAGGTGCAGAAGAAGATAGAATGAGGCAGCTGATACCCTACTTTTCAGTCAGTCTTTTAAATAAACATGAACATATTCGCATTTTTTTGATTTCTGATAGGAGCATTTTTCCGCTGGTAATTTAGTACCTTTTCTTGTATCTATTTTTCACAAAATAGTTGTAGGAAAAAATGATAGTTCCTTAGTTACGTCATTTCTCAAAGTAACGTCACTGCAACGGTACATACTTTTTACAACGTCGACGCCAAAATACCAGGGTCGCTACGATCGCGAATTTAGCTGTCTGTTTAGCTCACTGGAAAAACTATGTTGCCATAGTGGTTTGAGTGAAGAATGTGCGAAAAACGCCAAAATTCACTAGGCGTCTGGTGATGTGCGTAAGGAGCAGGAGAAAGCACTTCAAATTTTTTTCGCTTCTGGGCACACACGAGCAGATACACTAAGTGATCAAAAGTATCCGGACACTCCCAGAAACATACTTTTTTCATAGTAGGTGCATTGTGTAGCCACCTACTGCCAGGTACTCCATATCAGCGACCTCAGTAGTCATTAGACAACGTGAGAGAGCAGAATGGGGCGCTCCGCGGAAGTCACGGACCTCGAATGTCGTCAGGTGATTGGGTGTCACTTGCGTCATACGTCCGTACACGAGATTTCCACTCACCTAAACATCCCTAGGTTCACTGTTTCCGATGTAATAATGAAGTGGAAACGTGAAGGGTCACGTACAGCACAAAAGCATACAGGACGACCTCCTCTGTTGACTGACAGAGACCGCTGACAGTTGAAGAGGGTCGTAATGTGTATTAGGCAGACATCTATCCAGACCATCACTCAGGAATTCCAAAACTGCATCATGATCCACTGCAAGTACTATGACAGTTAGGGAGGAGGTGAGAAAACTTGGATTTCATGGTCAAGCGGTTGCTCATAAGCCACACATCACGCCGGTAAATGCCAAACAACGCCTCGCTTGATGTAAGGAGCGTAAACATTGGACGATCGAACAGTAAGAAAACGTTGTATGGAGTTACGAATCACAGTACACAATGTGGCGATCCGATAGCTGGGTGTGGGTATGGCAAATGCCCTGTCAACGTCATCTGCCAGCGAGTGTAGTGCCAACAGTAAAATTCAGAGGCGGTGGTGTTATGGTGTGGTCGTGCTTTTCATGGTGGGGGCTTGCACCCCGTGTTGTTTTGCGTGGCACCATCACAGCACAGGCCTGCATTGAAGTTTTAAGCACCTTTTTGCTTCCCGCTGTTGAAGAGCAATTCTGGGATGCCGATTGCATCTTTCAACACGATCGAGCACCTGTTCATAATACACGGCCTGTGTCGCAGTGGTTACACGACAATAGTAACGGACTGGCCTGCACAGAGTCCTGACCTCAATCCTATAGAATACCTTTGGGATGTTTTGGAACGCCGACATCGATACCTCTCCTCAGTGCAGCACTCCGTGAAGAATTGGCTGTCATTCCCCAAGAAAGGTTCCAGCACCTGATTGAACGTATGCCTGCGAGAGTGGAAGCTGTCATCAAGTCTAAGGGCGGGCCAAAACCATACTGAATTCTAGCATCACCGATGGAGGGCGCCACGAACTTGTAAGTCATTTTCAGCCAGGTGTCGGGATACTTTTGATCACATAGTGTATTTGCAACGGGCCACGTCCAGAAAATCCATCAGTTTTCCTGCGGTTTTCACGTGACAACAAGTCTCAGTTGCTTAAAGTACGTTGAAGGAGTGGATTAATAACAGCTGCGTCGCCTACGCTGAATACACTGGTGCGTTGTCTTGGTGAAGGAGCACATGTGACTCTTTTCCAGTTGTATTTTTCATAATGCTGGAAGGAGCTTATTCATCATAACATCTTTGTAGCTCGCACCGATCCTCTGAAACAGTTGTTTCCCCCTGCGTATGCATATTGTCATATCGACTGGTACTAGGCCGAGATTGTTTCAGTTAGTTATGTAGTTATGAAATGACGGGCGGCCCACTTTAAATCGTCAGACCCACCAACGCACATTCTTTACATTCATGACGCCATCACCAATAGTCTCATTCAGCTGACGATGAATTTCAATGGATCGAGAAACTGACGTGATCATTCGCCGCCATATCTAGAGAGTGTTACAAAAAGGTACGGCCACACTTTCAGGAAACATTGCTCACACACAAATAAAGAAAAGATGTTATGTGGACATGTGTCCGGAAACGATTAATTTCCATGTTAGAGCTCATTTTAGTTTCGTCAGTATGTACTGTACTTCCTCGATTCACCGCCAGTTGGCCCAATTGAAGGAAGGTAATGTTGATTTCAGTGCTTGTATTGACATGCGACTCATTTTCTGTGAACGTTTGGGCAGGCATTGTTGGTGATGTCTTGATTGGGCCCCATGTTCTTCTACCTACTCAATGGAGCACGTTATCATGATTTCATACGGGATACTCTACCTGTGCTGCTAGAACATGTGCCTTTACAAGTACGACACAACATGTGGTTCATGCACGATGGAGCTCCTGTACATTTCAGCCGAAGTGTTCGTATGCTTCTCAACAACAGATTCTGTGACCGATGGATTGGTAGAGGCGGACCAATTCCATGGCCTCCACGCTCTCCTGACCTCAACCCTCTTGACTTTCATCTATGGGGGCATTTGAAAGCTCTTGTCTACGCAACCCCTGTACCAAATGTAGAGACTCTTCGTGCTCGTGTTGTGGACGGCTGTGATACAATACGCCATTCTCCAGGGCTGCATCAGCGCATCAGGGATTCCATGCGACGGAGGGTGGATGCATGTATCCTCGCTAACGGAGGACATTTTGAACATTTCCTGTAACAAAGTGTTTGAAGTCACGGTGGTACGTTCTGTTGCTGTATGTTTCCATTCCATGATTAATGTGATTTGAAGAGAAGTAATAAAATGAGCTCTAACATGGAAAGTAAGCGTTTCCGGACACATGTCCACATAACATACACTCCTGGAAATTGAAATAAGAATACCGTGAATTCATTGTCCCAGGAAGGGATAAACTTTATTGACACATTCCTGGGGTCAGATACATCACATGATCACACTGACAGAACCACAGGCACATAGACACAGGCAACAGAGCATGCACAATGTCGGCACTAGTACATTGTATATCCACCTTTCGCAGCAATGCAGGCTGCTATTCTCCCATGGAGACGATCGTAGAGATGCTGGATGTAGTCCTGTGGAACGGCTTGCCATGCCATTTCCACCTGGCGCCTCAGTTGGACCAGCGTTCGTGCTGGACGTGCAGACCGCGTGAGACGACGCTTCATCCAGTCCCAAACATGCTCAATGGGGGACAGATCCGGAGATCTTGCTGGCCAGGGTAGTTGACTTATACCTTCTAGAGCACGTTGGGTGGCACGGGATACATGCGGACGTGCATTGTCCTGTTGGAACAGCAAGTTCCCTTGCCGGTCTAGGAATGGTAGAACGATGGGTTCGATGACGGGTTTGGATGTACCGTGCACTATTCAGTGTCCCCTCGACGATCACCAGTGGTGTACGGCCAGTGTAGGAGATCGCTCCCCACACCATGATGCCGGGTGTTGGCCCTGTGTGCCTCGGTCGTATGCAGTCCTGATTGTGGCGCTCACCTGCACGGCGCCAAACACGCATACGACCATCATTGGCACCAAGGCAGAAGCGACTCTCATCGCTGAAGACGACACGTCTCCATTCGTCCCTCCATTCACTCCTGTCGCGACACCAGTGGAGGCGGGCTGCACGATGTTGGGGCGTGAGCGGAAGACGGCCTAACGGTGTGCGGGACCGTAGCCCAGCTTCATGGAGACGGTTGCGAATGGTCCTCGCCGATACCCCAGGAGCAACAGTGTCCCTAATTTGCTGGGAAGTGGCGGTGCGGTCCCCTACGGCACTGCGTAGGATCCTACGGTCTTGGCGTGCATCCGTGCGTCGCTGCGGTCCGGTCCCAGGTCGACGGGCACGTGCACCTTCCGCCGACCACTGGCGACAACATCGATGTACTGTGGAGACCTCACGCCCCACGTGTTGAGCAATTCGGCGGTACGTCCACCCGGCCTCCCGCATGCCCACTATACGCCCTCGCTCAAAGTCCGTCAACTGCACATACGGTTCACGTCCACGCTGTCGCGGCATGCTACCAGTGTTAAAGACTGCGATGGAGCTCCGTATGCCACGGCAAACTGGCTGACACTGACGGCGGCGGTGCACAAATGCTGCGCAGCTAGCGCCATTCGACGGCCAACACCGCAGTTCCTGGTGTGTCCGCTGTGCCGTGCGTGTGATCATTGCTTGTACAGCCCTCTCGCAGTGTCCGGAGCAAGTATGGTGGGTCTGACACACCGGTGTCAATGTGTTCTTTTTTCCATTTCCAGGAGTGTATTTTGTTTCTTTGTGTGTGAGGAATGTTTCTTGAAAGTTTGGCCGTACCTTTTTGTAACACCCTATATACTGCATACCGTTGAGGCTGCCAGCGTTCGGTGTGGCACACCGTCACACACACACGCAGAGTACCTGCGTATTTTAAGGCAAAACTCACGCTTCTCTTTGCTGCCAGGTACGAGAAAAATTTCAGACCATACCTCGAACAGGAGTATCCCACAAGCAGCAGGGTGACAGAGGGTATATAGTCTTTGCAGTATAATTTCCGGGTTTGTACCCCTTCCGTTTTCCTGTTCCATTTGTGGATACTACGCGAGGAGGAAGACTGTCGGAACCCATTTCTCCGAGCCTGAATTCATGAAGCTTAAGCGGCGATCCCGCCTGCCCAGCTGAGCACATAAGAATGGAATCCTGCGACGGGCCACGTTCAGAAAGTCCGTGAGTTTTCCTGCGGTTCTCGTCTAGCATCAAGTTTCAGCTGCTTCAAGTATGGTGAAGGAGTGGACTAATAACCACAGCGTACCACAAAAGATCTTTTTGTGGAAATTGACGCATGAGCATTAAATGAACAAGAATGTAAAAAAGATAGGGCGTACGAATAGATGGTTGCAATATTTGTCGACGGCGAACCAAAGTGTAATAAAAACAAAGCCATAAAATTTGATATCAGATTTTAGAAAATGGCTCAGAAAAGTGAAGGCCTATGAGAAAAAGGGTGAATTGTGTAAACCAGCACTTTTAAGAGTGCCAATAAAAAGCTGCTTGTATTTTCATTACACAGTTAACCATAATGTATTACCTCCATTATTTTACAGGTATTATCCGTTACTATACTTTACAAAGGCTCAAGAACGCCGTCTTCCTAGCAAGTCGAACCTTCGCGATTCTCAGAGGAGTGCTCAAAATTCTGAATCGATTGTGGCTGGAATACTGCCCTTCAAAAATCTATTTTCATCGATTTTGCGTGATTTTTCTTTCGAGTAATATATGAGTGCACAACGTACAAATCTCAGGCGACTGTCACAATTTTTTTTTCTACTATCGTCAATAGCAACTTACTTTCGACAATATGAACCAGTTTTGTAATTAAAAAAACGTACGGCAATAAAATAACGCCTAAAAACGCCGCGCTGTACTTCGTACTTTCGGCGAGACACAGCTGCAACTACTGAAATCAACCGGTCGCAGCCTTCAAAAATGGTTCAAATGGCTCTGAGCACTATGGGACTTAACTACTGAGGTCATTAGTCCCCTAGAACTTAGAACTACGTAAACCTAACTAACCTAAGGTTAGTGGCAGTTACAGTATAGTAGAGGCCTTCATAAAGAATTAATTCCATTGTTCACTCCTCGCCAGACAATTCCCATAACCATATGGAAGGGTGGGAAAATGATGTTTTCATTACTGGCAAGAGACACCGATCTCCTTCACTTGGTAGCCAGCGTTATCATTGTAAACGTGACTTACATGAACTTAGCTCATAGAAACCTATTCGTTTGGCATACAGTAATTCTCGTATAATTTCCAAAGTTATGTCGCTCGTCGAGTTTTCGATGGATTGTAATACGCTCTTCGAGTGTGATGTTATAAGAAGGTTGTTCAGACATGTCGGGGCAAATCATAATTTGTCTTTCGTATATGGACATTGAACCTTTAGCGACTAGCCACACCTGATATAAAACATTAAGACCTGCGGACGAGCATGCCCTGCAGGAAAGCTAGCTAATGGAAAAATAAAAGTTTTGTTTAAAGCCTTATAAGGAGGCTGGTCGCATGTCAGTATGAAACATCCGCCAAATCATTATTTACTAGAAAAGCCAATGTCAAAATTTTCCGAGACATTGCTGTACAGAATCGAAACACGGACTCTCAAATGGCTACTGAAAATGGCTCTGAGCACTATGGGACTTAACATCTATGGTCATCAGTCCCCTAGAACTTAGAACTACTTAAACCTAACTAACCTAAGGACATCACACAACACCCAGTCATCACGAGAATGACTGCTGAATGATTTCAGAAAATTATTTTGCGTGTTACATCAAACATCAGTTTAGTCGCCGTGTTGAGGACTGATCCAAAGACTACGCACATAAACCACTGAATAAATTTGAAATAGTTGTAGGAGAGTACACCTTATTTACATTCGTACAACATAGTCACTCGCACGGGTGCTACACTGTGTACCAGAACCATACCTTCCCCAAGGACGTGTTATAGGCCCTCTATTGTTCCTGATCTATATTAACGACATAGGAGACAATCTGAGTAACCGTCTTAGATTATTTGTAGATGGTGCTGTCATTTACCGTCTTGTAAAGTCATCAGATGATCAAAACGACTTGCAAAATGATTTAGATAAGATATCTGTATGGTGCGAAAAGTGGCAATTGACCATGAATAAAGAAAAATGTGAACTTATTCGCATGACTACTAAAAGAAATCAGCTAAATTTTGATTACGCGGTAAGTCACACAAATATGAGAACTGTAAATTCAACCAAATATTTAGGGATTACAATTACAAATAACCTAAATTGGAACGATCACATAGATAATATTGTGGGTAGAGCAAACGAAAGACTGCGATTCATTGGCAGAACACTTAGAAGTTGCAACAGGTCTACCAAAGAGACTGCTTACACTACGCTTCTCCGCCCTATTCTGGAGTATTGCTGCGCTGTGTGGGATCTGCATCAGGTGGGACTGACGGATGACATCGAAAAAATACAAAGAAGGGCAGCTCGTTTTGTATTATCGCGAAATAGGGGAGATAGTGTCGTAGACATGATACGTGAATTGGAGTGGCAATCATTGAAACAAAGGCGTTTTTCGTTGCGACGGGATCTTCTCATGAAATTCAATCACCAGTTTTCTCCTCCTATTGTGAAAACATTCTGTTGGCACCCATCTACATAGGGAGAAATGATCATCACCTTAAAATAAGAGAAATCAGGGGTCGCACAGAAAAATTTAAGTGCTCGTTTTTCCCTCGTGCCGTTCGAGAGTGTAACGATAGAGAGACAGCATGAAGGTGGTTCATTGAACCCTATGCCAGGCACTTTATTGTGAATAGCAGAGTAATCACGTAGATGTAGATCTACATCCTCCCGCTCTGTTCATTCGTAGACGGTGACCAAGAAGAAAGATTGTTCATTTCTATGGTTACCTGTTTCGTGCTTCCACACATCGACAGACCAACATAGCGTAGAAAGAAATGGTGGAATCTCACAAAGAAAATCATTAAAAACCCACTACTACGCTCTCAGGCACTTTTCGTCTAGTGATATGCGAAGGAAGCAACAGTTAGATAGTCGTGGACAAATTACTGTGATCTCAGGCACTTGTCGTGTATTGTTGTTCGCTGGAAGCAACAGTTAGTGGAAGTTAAATAATTTAATTAATAGCGTCTTAGGCAGTGCTTAACATGTAGCGCTTCGCATATTTTCGTTGTGGTCTTCAGACCGAAGGCTGGTTTTATGTAGCTCTCTACGCTGCTCTTTCATGTACAAGCCGCTTCATTCTTCATAACTGTTGCAACCTAAACACATGTTATCTAGCTTACTGAAGTCAAACCTTGGTCTACCACTACAGTTTACACCCCATACACTGACCTTTTTCTTGATGCCTCAGAGTGTATCCTATCAACCGAATCCGTCTTCTACTCAAGTTGTGCCAAAATGTTCTTTTCTCCCCAGTTCTTGATGCGATCTACCCACCCGATCTTTAACAAATTTTTGTGTCTCCACATTTCAAAAGCTTCTATTGAGTTCTTGTCACTTTCATGTAAAGCTACACTACAGACAATTACTTCCAGGAAAGACTTCTTAATGCGTAAATTAACATTAGATGTTAACAGATTTCTATATTTAAGAAACTCTTTTTCTTGATGTCAGTATGACTGTGGTCGAAGTAGGGAAGATATAAAAGTCACGCTTCCACCGAAACTCAACTCCCAGTTTAACTCCTTCAGGATCACCGTTGTTTTACTTTCGTTGATGAAACTGATGTTTTCAGCCAATATGATTGAAAATATGTATTGACTGAAAAGCCGAAGCAAATTGTGACGAGATACAATGAGATTCAGAACACCAACAAATGGTTCAAATGGCTCTGAGCACTACGGGACTTAACATCTGAGGTTATCAGTCCCCTAAACTTTGAACTACTTAAACCTAACTAACATAGGGCCATCACACACATCCATGCCCGAGGCAGGATTCGAACCTGCGACCGTAGCGGTCGCGCGGTTCCAGACTGAAGCGCCTAGAATCGCTCAGCCACACCAGCCGCCTTCAAAACATCAGACAAGGCACTAGCTTTCTAAGACGGCACTATTCAGACTGATGTTTGTGTTCTCCTGTGATAAACATTTGTATGGGATGAAATATAACACCTGATACGTTTGACGTCGTATTATGAGTATCGAACGATACAGAAACCTACTGGATTGACAGAAGCGTCGTTTAATGATTATTCTGCACCACCTCACAGTCGACTTGTACTATCAGCATAAAAATTCTCCACCTCAACGCTCCAGAGCTGTGTCGGAAAGAATGGAGGAACACTCGACAGATTTGTGTTCACCCGCTACCTCTGCCACGAATGAATCCCTCTGAGGACATCAGGAACTCCATCGATAGAAACGTACACGTACTAGACCCAGCTCTGATCAGTCTCGTAAAGTTGTGGACGATGGCTTAGAGGTCATCCATTTGGATGCCTCCAAAACGCTTTAGGTACTTTATGGACGGTGGTGGTATGCTCTGCCAGACACATGTCTTCAGTACCTCTGCTAATGCGTTATATCACTATTACAGATATGTATGTTTTTAATTAATGTGTAAGAATGACAGGAATAATTGGTAAAGAAGAGAATCGAAACGCTTGAGATGTTAGTGCTGCGAAATAATGCTAAAAATTAAGTGGAAAAGTAAGAAATGAAGCTCTACGCAGAATCTCCGTGGAAACGCGCGTTTGGAAGCAGCAGTATAGTAGGACGTGGTTACGAGATGGGTTAACACCTTCCACTAGCCGGCCCGAGTGGCCGAGCGGTTCTAGGCGCTACAGTCTGGAACCGCGCGACCGCTACGGTCGCAGGTTCGAATCCTGCCTCGGGCATGGATGTGTGTGATGTCCATAGGTTAGTTATGTTTCAGTAGTTCTAAGTCCTAGGGGACTGCCGACCGGGGTGGCCGTGCGTTTCTAGGCGCTACAGTCTGGAACCGCGTGACCGCTACGGTCGCAGGTTCGAATCCTGCCTCGGGCATGGATGTGTGTGATGTCCTTAGGTTAGTTAGGTTTAAGTAGTTATAAGTTCTAGAGGACTGATGACATTAGAAGTTAAGTCCCATAGTACTCAGAGCCATTTGAACCATTTTTTTTCTTAGGGGACTGATGACCTCAGATGTTAAGTCCCATAGTGTTCAGAGCCATTTGAACCATTTTGAACACCTTCCACTGTATTGGGGGTAGGTGTAGAGAGCAAAACACGCTAGGGAAAACAAATAATTGAGAACGTTAGGTACAAGTGCTAAACTGATATGAAGAGATTGGAACAGGGGAGAAAATTGTGATGGGTCGCACCAAATCAGTCATAAGACTGAAGAACGTCCACCCACAAAAATGGAGACTGATTCTATTTTTTCACATAGGGTGATTTATTAAAACTTCACCATTTTTCTGAAGATAAATGTGTCTACAGATTGCGCATTATTTCCACAGAGTAATTTATCTGAGGAATTTTCCGCCTAGCTACAAAGAAATGTTACCTCATATATACAGGCGAGTTCTGTTTCACGTCACTTCTTTTTGTCAGAAAATAATCAAATTGCCAGTTCTTTCTTATGTAAGTAGATAATTCACAGCAGTAGCTATATTTTTAAGAGTGGTGGTGCGAAGAAGACATTAAGAGAGGAGAAAGCTAAAAATAGAGATCAGAAGGCTGTTACACACTCAGGAAGCTTCCGCTGGTGATGGATCCCAGTTCACGCCTCGTGGAGAAAATAAAACAGCCGCTGTGCGTGCAGGATTTATTTCTGCCATTATAACAGATATTTATAGGCGTGGGTACACGCGAGAATAAATCCCGTTTATTTGTGCTCGCGGCGGCCGTCCCGGCACGTCTGTGTAGTGATGGTTGCTATGAAGTGCGGGGTCCCACATTACTGTAGCTCGTCTGCTCTCGGTCAGGCCAACTATTCTGCAGTAGCTCGAGGCACAGGACGGAAGTAAACCATTAGAGCCACCTTATGCTGTCATCAGTCATTTGGCTGTGCAGGTGGGAACTGATAAATTGAAACAGTGTTAGCGAGAAGTGGAGTTTGTATCCCCTTTCTGCTATACGAATTTAGAATTTATGAAAACAGATGTATGGCATACCCGAAGGTTCCTTTTCCCGACAGAACCGAGTAAAACGGCGAACTTATGTGATTTTCACGTAAAGACGCGTCGCTGCCGAATCACAATTGTGTGCTAGAATGCGAGAAGGAACTAACACACACATTGTTAAAAAATGAGCTACTGACGTATTTAGATGCTGCTATTACATATTTATTACCTCAAATAATATGATATTTATATCCATCTTTACTCTTCCTCTATCCAAAAAGAAAGATATTGGAATATCTCTGAATCGCAGTATAATACAAAACTCATAGTACCATTACAATGACATTTAAACGATTTATGGTTTACAACTATAACAAAATAAAGCGAAATTACACTGTAATCCTTCTACATAAAATAAATACATGACTTACATTAACAACATGGTACATAAAACAACTTACGTTCCAAGACCATTAGTGAATGTCACTCCATTTGGACTTAAGTATAATATAAAAAAAATCTCATAGTACTAATATACATAATAAAATGAAATATAAATCTCATGTCTGCAGGAACACTTGATAATGGCACATACGTCACTTGTCGCGAACTTACGTAATCAACAAGAAATACACTACTGGCCATTAAAATTGCTACACCAAGAAGAAATGCAGATGATAAACGGGTATTCATTGGACAAATATATTATACTAGAACTGAAATGTGATTACATTTTCACGCAATTTGGTTGCATAGATCCTGAGAAATCTGTACCCCGAACAACCATCTCTGGCCGTAATAACGACCTTGATACGCCCGGGCATTGAGTCAACCACAACTTGGATGGCGTGTAGAGGTACAGCTGCCCATGCAGCTTCAACACGATACCACAGTTAATCAAGAGCAGTGACTGGCGTATTGTGGCGAGCCAGTTGCTCGGCCACCATTGACCAGACGTTTTCAGTTGGTGAGAGATCTGGAGAATGTGCTGGCCAGGGCAGCAGTCGAACATTTTCTGTATCCAGAAACGCCCGTACAGGACCTGCAACATGCGGTCGTGCATTATCCTGCTGAAATGTAGGGTTTTGCAGGGATCGAATGAAGGGTACAGCCACTGGTCGTAACACATCTGAAATGTAACGTCCACTGTTCAAAGTGGCGTCAATGCGAACAAGAGGTGACCGAGACGTGTAACCAATGGCACTCCATACCACCACGCCGGGTGATATGCCAGATGACGAATACACGCTTCCAATGTGCGATGACCGCGATGTTGCCAAACACGGATGCGACCATCATGATGCTGTAAACAGAACCTGGACTCATCCGAAAAAAATCACGTTTTGCCATTCGTTGAGTCGCTGAGTACACCAACGCAGGCGCTCTTGTCTGTGATGCAGCGTCAAGGGTAACCGCAGCCATGGTCTCCGAGCTGATAGTCCATGCTGCTGCAAACATCGTCGAACTGTTCGTGCAAATGGTTGTTGTCTTTCAAACGTCCCCAAATGTTGACTCAGGGATCGAGACGTGGCTGCGAGATCCGTTAACAGCCATGCGGATAAGATGCCTGTCATCTCGACTGCTAGTGATACGAGGCCGTTGGGATTTAGCACGGCGTTCCGTATTACCCTCCTGAACCCACCGTTTCCATATTCTGCTAAAAGTCATTGGATCTCGACCAACGCGTGCAGCAATGTCGCGATATGATAAACCGCAACCGCGATAGGCTACAATCCGACCTTTAACAAAGTCGGAAACGTGATGGTACGCATTTCTCCTCCTTACACGAGGCATCACAACAACGTTCACCAGGCAACGCCAGTCAACTGCTGTTTGTGTATGAGAAATCGGTTGGAAAGTTTCCTCATGTCAGCACGTTGTAGTTGTCGCCACCGGCGCCAACGTTGTGTGAGTGCTCTGAAAAGCTAATCATTTCCATATCACAGCGTCTTCTTCCTGTTGGTTAAATTTCGCGTCTGTAGCACGTCGTCTTCGTGGTGTACCAGTTTTAATGGCCAGTAGTGTAAGTGTTGAGTTATCACCAAACGTGCGCTACTGTAATTGTGTCAATGCACAACGTATTTATATGGACTGTGTTACGAAAGACTCTTATAACAATTACATATGTTTTACATGCCTATGGCTCATATCTGATAGAAATGTATGGATGATCCAACGAGGTTCTATGTTTTTATCCTTGAAGATGAATGTAGCAATTGAAACCTGTAGAGAATAAACATAAAATTTGTCAGCTGAGGACACAAAATTGTTTTTTTATACTTAAATAGACAATCTGCGGATAATTTTGTCAAAAGTATAAAGGTGATGTCAAAATATCTCGATTTCATGTATGTGTGGGTTAGCCCCCTTCCGTATTCAGGTATGTAATCATATAGGAGTATATTACTTCTCAAGACAACATCCCTTTTCCACAACACGCACTAATCATACAGGGATGAATGAGGTATCGTTAGAAAGGTTTTTTAACCGGATTCTGACATTGCATACCCATTTTTCCCAAGAACTTACTGTTTGTGGAAAAAAAATGTAGATTACACAAACCCAGTCCGAGGAAGGGATTAACAACCAATTAGATCTTGTAGAATTGTTACATTCATTAAATCCCTCAGGATTACCGCCACATAAACGTATAAAGGAGAAAAACTCTGTTGTCATGTTGATAAGAAACCTGGCCGCTAAACACGGCTTAGTTCAATGGAGCACGCTTGGTTGCAGCAAAACTCAATGAATTTACAATTAATGCTTGGCTTATTGACAACGCGAAAACTGTTGTAGTACCACGGGTAAATTTAACACCATCCGATCCAGGCATGCCTTTTCAATTGACAAAAAGACAGTTGCCTATTAAAATTGCATTTGTGATCACTATAAACAAGTCGCAGGAACAAACGCTTCAAAGAGCAGGATTGTTTTTATCAAATCCCGTCTTTACTCACGAACAATTGTGTGTTACCTTTTCGAGGGTAACTAAAATAACTTTTTTGTATTCTTAAGCAAAATGAGAAACAAGAGGTACACGAAGATTACATTCTTACGTCAAGTATCGTTTTTCACCGAGTTATTGTAATGCTCTGTAAAGAATTTTGTGCAAAATTTGGTACAAGGAAATGAGGCATGACGGGAGCCTGGATTCGATATTTGATACAGTCGAGGTGTCACTCCGAACAGTATTCATGTTACTTTCCTTTGGTGTACCCAAAATCTTTTTCACAGTCTTCGAAGATGTTAGCGAGATATTACGGTAAAATACAAATACTTTTTTATTCCTTTCTGTTTCCTCATTCAGTCTAATACATTCATTTGATTTCGAAGCCAGAGCGCTCCATACCCCGGCAGAAAAATACGGGAATTGCTGTACATCCGCAACACAAAAGTTAACTGATTGAGAACACGAAAAACTGCTCGTACATCCATGTGTCACAAAGTACTTACACACATGAATTGATCGACCTCGTAGCTTTACCAAACATTTACTTTCACAATCACTTATTGCTACCAAACACCGATTTCTACCAAAAAAAAGAAAAAAAATTAATTTCTTGTTGAAAACACCAAGGTCGGTTGGTACTATTGTCAGCATTTTATTTAAAAGCCGGTATCTCCCGGGTATCCATTTTATCAATTTTCTATTAGAAACGAAAACAAAAAATGAACTGTGTTCCTAGCGTAATATTGAAAAAAATTCATTTCCATACATTCGTGAAAACACCTTTGAAATTATGTAGTAGACTCGGTGTGAAATGTCTCCGGACAGAGCTGGGCAGAGCTGCTTCACCTGTCTACAACGCAAATTTTTTTAGTGATCTCTGTGGAAATGCCTCTTCATAGCTCTAAACATGTGGGCGGCTATTGTTTTCGCCTACAGCCGTTAGCGCTTCACAATTGAAAGCTGTCAAAGGTGCTGACTGGGTCAGGGATTTCCTTAAGTTGACTCGATTGTAGGAGTATCTCAGCAGTAACGATTGCATCATGCATGATGCCGGCATTCTTTTCACGCACCTCAGAGTGTATGACGTCATATCTCCTGATCTGCGTGTCCTATCACGATATAATTTTGCAGATGCTTTTAGCAGAATATGTGGATACTGTCTGCGAAATTTATGGCGAAGAGAGATAGTAGCACAGAAGTAATAAATTTTAAATGTCATGGATGATGTGGTGGTTTGTCACCCATCTCATTGTGTGTGATGTTATGTCTCCTGGGGTGGTTCTTACCCTCAGAGCAATTGTTGCCTGACCAGTAAGGCATATGTGTACCAAGTTTGGTTCAAATCGGTCCAGTGGTTTAGGGGGAGACGTAGAACATACACACATACATACATACATACATACACTATGTCATCAAAATTATCCGGACACCCCAAAAACATATGTTTTTCATATTAGGTGCATTGTGTAGCCACCTACTGCCAGGTACTCCAATTCAGCGACCTCAGTAGTCATTAGACATCGTGAGAGACCAGAATGGGGCACTCCGCGGAACTCACGAACTTCGAACGTGGTCAGGTGACTGGGTGTCACTTGTGTCATTTGTCTGTAAGCGTTATTTCCACACTCCCAAACACCCCTAGGTCCACTGTTTCCGATGTGTTAGTGAAGTGGAAACTCTGAAGGGACACGTACAGCACAAAAACGTACAGGCCGACCGTGTCTGTTGACTGACAGAGACCGCCGATAGTTGAAGAGGGTGGTAATGTGTAATAGGCAGACATCTATCCAGACCATCACACAGGAATTCCAAACTGCATCAGGATCCACTGCAGGTACTATTACAATTAGGCAGGATTTCATGGTCCACCGGCTTCTCATAAGTCACACATCACGCTGGTAAATGCCAAACGAAGCCTCGCATGGTGTAAGGAGCGTAAACATTGGACGATTGAATAGTGGAAAAACGTGTGGAGTGACGAATCACGGTACACAATGTGGCGATCCAATGGCAGGGTGTGGATGTGGCGAATACCCGATGAACGTCGTCTGCCAGCGTGTGTAGTGTGTAGTGTGTGTGTGTGTGTGTGTGTGTGTGTGTGTGTGCGTGGCGTGTGTGTGTGAAATCTTATGGGACTTAACTGCCAAGGTCATCAGTCCCTAAGCTTACACACTACTTAACCTAAATTATCGTAAGGACAAACACACACACACCCATGCCCGAGGGAGGACTCGAACCTTCGCCGGGACCAGCCGCACAGTCCATGACTGCAACGCCTCAGACCTCTCGGCTAATGCCGCGCGGCAGCGTGTGTAGTGCCAACAGTAAAATTCGGAGGCGGCGGTGTTATGGTGTGGTGACGTTTTTCATGGAGGGGGCTTGCATCCCTTGTTATTTTGCTTGGTATCATCACAGCACAGGCCTACATTGATGTTTTAAGCACATTCTTGCTTCCTATTGTTGAAGAGCAATTAGGCGATAGCGATTGCATTTTCAACACGATCAATCACCTGTTCATAATGCATGGCCTGTGGTGGAGTGGTTACACGACAATAACATCCATAACGGACTGGCCTGCACAGAATCCTGACCTGAATCCTATTAAACACCTGTGGGATGTTTTGGAACGCTGACTTCGTGCCAGGCCTCACCGATCGACGTTGATACCTCCCCTCAGCGCAGCACTCCGTTAAGAATGGGCTGCCATTCTCCAAGAATCCTTCGAGCCTCTGATTGAACGTATACCTGCGAGAGTGGAAGCTGTCATGAAGGCTAAGGGTGGGCCAACACCATACTGAATTCTAGAATTACCGATGGAGGGCACCACGAACTTGTAAGTCATTTTCAGCCAGGTGTCCCGACACTTTCGATAACAAAGTGTGCATACATACACCCATTTTATAATATGTTTTGATGGATTCAGTGTTTGCGGAAAAGGTCAGTCCTTGATTAAAACTTCACTGTTTGATTAAATTGCTGCTTACTAAAAATTACTTTTGTGGAAAGTCATTGTTTGGTAAAAAAGGCACGCTAGTCAACAAAATTTTACTTTTTTTTTCAATAACTGGCATGGAAACAGCTAATCTTCATGTTTTCGGGTGTGATGGTAACTGGAACGTTAATGAAAATTCAAGATACCTCTCGTTTTCAAGTTACGATAACTTTAAGTTACTGCCTGTGTAAGCTTATGCATAAGTTTACCTTGCTGTTAGCCCTCGAAGAAAGGTCACTGAAGGCGCAGCCGCTTTGCCTGGGATTTGTAGTTTCCCGCTGCTGATTCGCTGATTAGTGTCCAGCAGTAAGCGGCTCACATTGATGCACACGACTTTCCCTGATATCTCATTTCCATTTGCTGGTGGAAGCGTTCTCCGTGCTCGGCGGTTACAGCACCACAGTTGTCAGGAAAAAGGTCCAAGGGGAACTCTGGGAAATGTGACTTTAAGGACATGTTGCACGCCCATCTACTTTAGCAGTGCAGTAGATTTGTCACAGGATCCTTAGAATTTTCTGCCCTCTTATTTCCTATAAAGTTTACTGATATTTGAACAAAGACATCCCAAAGTAGTCTTTCGTTACTTGGTGTTAAAATGCTCATCTTTGTACAGTTTGCGTATCTGGGGATCCACGAAAATCCCCTCTTTTATTTTCGCCTCGCTAAGATGTGGAAATTTCTCACGCAAATAGGGATATGTTTCCCCAGTTTTGTCCGTGGCCTTAACGAAGTTTCTCATTAGGCTCAATTTTATATGAAGAGTGTGGAAGCTTAGGGACCGATGACCTCAGGAGTTTGGTCCCACAAGACCTTAACACAAATTTCCAAATTTTTATTTTTACTTTCGGCCGCACGTTTTACGCACAAGTGTAGAATTACCTGCTTCCCGGACTCTGAACTTGTCCAGAAAGCAATTTTTGACAAATCTGAGGAATTTTCGGTAGAAATTGTCGGTTACATTATTCACAGACTTGGCACCTTCTGATTTCCCCTACTCGCGCATACAAAGACTGTTTACATTGGAAGGATAGGGTTATAGCAGCTGTAGGTGAGTGTTTTATAGACCTTCTGGAATCCCACTCTAGGTATAGAATTTACCAGCTGGAAGATCTGTTAGGCACGCCTTAATGGTATAAAGAAGGGCTGCGTAGAAAAGTAAGTGCAGTTTTAACAGGGCCAGGTGGGGCACCTGTAAGGCACTGGACTCTTATTCGAGTCTACGGCAGTCCGTATTGTCATCCACCCGTTCAGATTAATACTGAATTTAAAAAAAAACAGTCTTGACAGCAGTAAAATTACGTTCTTGGATTCGACAAGTGGTTCGTACACAACATTGTGAAATCCTGATTCAAGTGACTGACGCTCAGACCAATCTTCCCTTTTATAACGAAGTGTTGGTGCGTCTATCACAGAGGCACGGGAAGCCGCAGAATTTGGTGTACCCGTGTCGTAGTCCAAGTAGTACTCCTATGACTTTCAGACCTCCGGAAATCTGACGTTTAAACTTGACATAGTTCAGTCTCAATAACAATTGCCTCATGTTATCACATGTTTCTTTCATGTAAGGTGCATACCCATTCGAAACCGATGATAGCACGTTACTATTATGCAGTCGCACACACTTGAGACTTGCTTTGCAGGAGTCAAAGAACAACCTCCACTGATCATTTTTGTAGTCAATGCTCTTAGATGCCATCAGTCGCTGTACATCACTACAAAATACCAAGTTCTTTTCACTTTCAAAAAATGGAAGGAATAGCGTATAGCGGTTACGGAACACTATCACATTTCCCGTCTTATCTAGGCAGTGCCACTGTGGTAGTCTTGATGCCAACAGTTCAGCTTTACCTTTCGACAAATCCACATCTCTCAAGGGTTCATTAAGTTAAAAAAAATGGTTCAAATGGCTCTAAGAACTATGGGACTTAACAGCTGAGGCCATCAGTCCCCTAGACTTAGAACTACTTAAACCTAACTAACGTAAGGACATCACACACAGCCATGCCCGAGGCAGGATTTGAACCTGCGACCGTAGCAGCAGCGGGGTTCCGGACTGAAGCGCCTAGAAACGCTCGGCCACAGCGGCCGAGTCATTAAGTTCAAATTGTGTTATTTTGTGAACCTCTGTACACTCATCGTTACGCACAAAATCAGGACCTTTCGAAGAACAAGGTTTTGAAGGTGATGGTGCAGCACTTATTTCACTACCGCCGTCGTCACCATCACAATCAGGTGGGACAGAAACACGCAGTTCGTCTCTGTGAGGTACAGGCCTCATGGCTGACGGTATGTTAGCCTATGACGGGGAACACTCTTTTTTCGTAGAAGTACCGTGTTAATGGAACCGAGATACAAAAGTCATAATGATTCACATAGTCTGATGGTTCTCGCCAGATCATCGATATAGTCATGGATACAGCAAAGCCTGTGGAATATCTTTTACGATTCACCCACGAATGAAGACACAAGATCTGCAACATAGATGAGGAGCCCAGGGTTTGTCTTGGTTCTCGATTTCATAGCCAAAGTACAGTCTGTAGCCTTCCAAATATATGGCATCATTGTCGTCCTTTGCGATTTCAATGAAGCCTGTCCGCAAATGTAGCAAAAATTTTCAGCACTATTTACGCATTTGCGAGTAATATTGAATCACGTGTCCGGGCCAAAAATAGCGACAAAATACACACAGGTACTGTTCCCAGAAACTTCATCACTCTGTCTACCATCTGTAGGATTTCGAAGCCTATATGGAAATGGATTGACGATAAATGCTAATAAGATAGAATGAAATGCATCCCCTTTAATTTGGAAACAAGAGTTAATTCGAGTTCTTCATTGTCGTTCTCGTTATCAACATGGTCGATATAGTTAACAAATATTTATTTCATCCCTGTTACATTCTAACTGGTAGCTAATCCAAAGACTATTTTTTGACCAAACACTGTTGTTGAACAAAGTCTGTCGTTTGACGAAACTGATTTTTTAACGAGATTCTGATTTTTAACCAAACTGTGATTTTTTTAAACCAAGTTCTCATCCTTTTAACCAGCTGATCTTTTAAGCCAATTTCAGTGTTTTTAAACCAATCCGGTTGATATCAAACTATGAATTCTGACAATACCAACGATACGAATTAGTGTTTGATAAAAAAAGGTAATCTTTGGTAAAATGAATGAATAATTGTCTTTAAAATCAGTGTTTGGTTTAAAGAAACGGTGTTTTTAAACCAAACAACAACAATTTTCAAACTAACAATTTTTACTGAACACTGATAAAAAGGATGCAAGGTTAGTAATACCAGCAAAACTGTCTCTGAGGGTTATGCAAACGCAGAGAGGATGAAATGGTGAGTTTGTAATGAACTGAATGGCCACTTTTTGAGACGTGGGCGGTCTCAACAGCGCAGGTGTGGCTCTTTCCTCGTTTGTTTAGGCTGCGCGTCCACAGCGGTGACAAGGGCTTGTGAGCCGCAAAGCGGCCAAGGACCGCGCCCGCTGGATTCCAATCACGCCGCCCGATGCCCGCTGCCCGCCGCCGCCAACGCTGCACCCTGAATAATTATTCGGCGGCTCTCGCCCGGCTACGTGATGGCATTGCGCTGCGCGGCGCGCTCCCGATCCCGTTCAACAAACCTGTCGCTCTCCACAGTTGGCCATCCTGCGACCCTGCAGCCTCAACACATTACTTTGCCGTTTTTGCGGTGTGATGAAAAAACTTCAACTGGAAATCGGTCGTGGTAGCCGTATGTAATTGGCAGCAATGCCGAACAGCTGCTAATAGATAACTAAGAGTTTGAGTTTGTGCGGTGCAGAAGGAGGGGGAGGGGTTGCAGGGGACGGGGGGAGAGGGAGCCGAAAGGAGAACATTTCTCAGCCTGAAAGTGAAATCTGTGATCTAGGGCAATAAAGAGGTAAGGGAAAGTGTGATGGAAGAATTTAGTCGTGTCCTTTCAAAGGAATCACCCAGGCATTCGCCTTCAACGGTTTAGGAAAATCACCGAAGACCTTAATCTCAATTAGTACTTTTTGAAAACATTTATCATGGAGAATATCAGTGGTCTTGATAAAATATTCTGAAATTGAATTAAAATCAGTTTCTACCAGAGTACAATGTTTATTGGCAATGGCAAACGCTTTCAAAATGTGACCATCTTAAGACCAATTTACACCGTGATGACAGGCGGTCGCTGTGATCAGAGGATGTACCGTGGATCCACACCATGGTGTAATATGGCCTGAAGATGATCACGTTTTAACCGACCCGATTACTATTACCAATAGACATTTTATTGCTGTCAAGACTGTTTTTTTAATTCAGTATTAATCTGAACGGGTGGATGACAATACGGACTGCCGTAGACTCGAATAAGAGTCCAGTGCCTTACAGGTGCCCCACCTGGCCCTGTTAAAACTGCACTTACTTTTCTACGCAGCCCCTGTTTATACCACTAAGGCGTGCCTAACAGATCTTCCAGCGGGTAAATTCTATACCTAGAGTGGGATTCCATAAGGTCTATAAAACACTCATCCACAGCTGCTATAACCTTATCCTTCCAGTGTAAACAGTCTTTGTATGCGCGAGTAGGGGAAATCAGAAGGTGCCAAGTCTGTGAATAATGCAACAGACAATTTCTACCGAAAATTCCTCAGATTTGTCAAAAATTGCTTTCTGGACAAGTTCACAGTCCGGGAAGCAGGTTATTCTACACTTGTGCGTAAAACGTGCGGCCGAAAGTAAAAATAAAAGTTTGGAAATTTGTGTTAAGGTCGTCGGTACCTAAGCTTCCACACTATTTAATGTAATTTAAACTAACTTCCGCTAAGGACGACATACACACCCATGCCCGAGGGAAGACTGCTATCCCACTACCCCGCGCGGCCGGCCGAAAGTAGCTTTCCCATGATGTGCCATTGCCAAGTAAAGGAACTCTGTGAAACTTCGACCGTACATAGACAGAACTGCTACAGTATAGTGCAAGAGGTAACTGAAAGAAATACAGAATCAGACGAATAGAAATGACACCTTTATTCAAAGACAATAATTAGCCGACCGCTACGATCGCAGGTTCGAAACCTGCCTTGGGCATGGATGTGTGTGATGTCCTTAGGTTAGTTAGGTTTAAGTAGTATCTAAGTCTAGGGGACTGATGACCTCAGATGTTGAGTCCCATAGTGCTCAGAGCCTTTTGAACCATGTTTCTTAACTAGGATGTGTGATGATCATTGATGGTTATGCATGCTGTGCGACGTGCTACCATGCAGGCTATAATACTGGCAAGGAGTTCTTGTGGTAGGGCGTGCAATTATTCCAACAGTGCGGTTTGTAACTGCTTGAGGGTAGTCGGTGCATGTGGATATTCTGCAATACGTCTCCCAAATGCATCCCACATGTGCTCGACAGGATTTAAGTCGCGGCAACGGGCAGCCCAGTCGCAATAAGGTTGACCGATGACTGTGCCGCGTAATTGTTGGTAAGGCGGGTACCAGGTTAAGATTCATTGGGAGAGCCCTTAGAAAATAAAGTCCATAAAGGAGGTGGCTTACAAAACACTTGTTCGACCTATACTTGAGTATTGCTCATCAGTGTGGGATCTGTACCAGGTCGGGTTCACGGAGGAGATAGAGAAGATCCAAAGAAGAGCGGCGCTTTTCGTCACAGGGTTATTTGGTAAGAGTGATAGCGTTACGGAGATGTTTAGTAAACTCCAGTGGCAGACTCTGCAAGAGAGGCGTATCTGCATCACGGTGTAGCTTGCTGTCCAGGTTTCGAGAGGGTGCGTTTCTGGATGAGGTATCGAATATATTGCTTCCCCCTACTTATACCTCCCAAGGAGATCACGAATTTAAAATCAGAGAGATTCGAGCGCGCACGGAGGCTTTCCGACAGTCGTTCTTCCCGCGAAGCATACGCGACTGGAACCGGAAAGGGAGGTAGTGACAGTGGCACGTAAAGTGCCCTCCGCCACACACCGTTGGGTGGCTTGCGGAGTGTAAATGTAGATGTAGATGTAGATGTAGAGGGTCAGAACGCCCATGCAACATTACGCAACCTCAAACCGTAACACCTGGACCATCATATTCGCCAATGTTCCGGATACATTACGCGTTCCCTTCTATCGCTATACGGAGGACCGTCTAGAATCACTATTCAGACTCAGTTTGTTATCATACGAGAGCACGCGACCCCACCCCTCACTCGTGCAGCCACCATGGTCCTGGCACCATCACAAACGATGCCGCCGATGTGCGGATGTCAACGGAATGCAACGTACTAGTCGTCGCGCAAAGAAACCACCCTAATGCAATCGCCATGTCACTGTGGAGTGCGGATAACGTACCTTTGAGTTCTGTTGTATGTGATTTCAATTGCACCCTCCCTTTGACGTGGGTCCCTTGTTGCCGCACAATGTAGCGGCCAGCTGGTGCTGCAACTGACCGCGTTAGACAACATCCTCTCCAACAGGCAGCAGTGTCTGTGGTTCGGAACTCCCCACACGCAAGTGAAAGATTGCTGTGAGTAATACCAGAGTCCTGAGCTACTCTCGTCGCACTTCGTCCTTATTCCGGTTTGCCGATGATTCTTTCACGTGTGTGGTCTCCGGGCCATGCTATAACAAGGAACACCACTACAGTGCACCTAACTACTCGCTGAGTGATAACACACACACACACACACACACACACACACACACTGTCGTTCCCCTTTCCTTCAACTGCCTCGCGATACGGGACCACCCCATTTGGGGCTATAGTAAAACTAATCTCACGCCATCAGGCGTCGAATTCTCTGTGCACTAGTGGAAGACCTCTGATAACAAGTTTCCACACTTTCATTTATTTATTCCCGCCTAGTAAATATGTTATCTTACTTTATATAGGTCGGCCGTGGTGGCCGAGCGGTTCTAGGCGCTTCAGTCTGGAACCGCGCGATCGCTACGGTCGCAGGTTCGAATCCTGCCTCGGGCATGGATGTGTGTGATGTCATTAGGTTATTTAGGTTTAAGTAGTTCTAAGTTCTAGGGGACTGATGACCTCAGATGTTAAGTCCCATAGTGCTCAGAGCCATTTGAACCATTTTTCAACTTTATGTAGCCCGTTCTTAGCCTTCGCAGAGCAGTGTACGTTTGCACTTTGATTCTCCTCACGTGTTTTCATCTGCTCGTTTAATTGGCCCAGGAGACTAACGTAGTATTCGCCTGGCATTACTGCATCCTTCGCAAAGAAACATCATAATTTTTCCAACATCCCAGAAACACTCTCCACTAGCTGACGCAAGTGTAATACAGTGCAGTCTATTTGAAACTTACGCTTTTTTGAAAAACGATAAAAGGATCGTCAGATAGTGGATTTGGGGGCAGCTTCTCCATAATACACAAAGACTTATTCTTTTGGGGCAGCCACAACTGTACAAGCCCATTTTGAAAAATGAAGAAACCGCAAAACAGTTGCTTAATCCACAATCTTTGTGTACACGACCGGTTTCGGAACACTTAAAGTTCTAACATCTGGTGTAAACTGCAAGAATAAAGTCATCTGTTACACGCGAATGGGATGGAATCCTCAAGTCTGAAATATCAGATGAGGAACTATGCGGATAAAATTTCTAAATAAAAACAATTTAAAAGAGAGAACAGGACGTTACTTACAAATAAAATCGCTTAATCATCTGAGGTGATCCTCACCTCAATGCTGTCATAGAACCAAACCTTCCGTGTAAAAAGGGTAAAAGTTATAAAAAAATCCGGGGAAAACAGACATCACGACCGAACACCACAAAGACCAAAATAATGAAAAATGTAAAATGCAATAAAAATGGAGGTGGCGGAGAAATGACGTGTTACGTGGTATTACAAATATTCCGTAGGAATTGTACCCCCATGCTGTGGGACCTAGAACACAAACTGGAAAACTATGTAATAGTAAATACTAGCCGCGAGAATTGAAGTTGCACGCGACTCAAACGTAGGCGAGCTACAAAAGAAACATGAGATTGGTGAAGTGTTTATAGTGGAAAAGCGGGTCATAGCAGCGGAAAGAAGACAAAACCTTCACAGCATTGAGAGTGGAGGGTACAGGTCCTCTTCCCTCCTAATGTTGCAGTGTTAAGCCGAATAACTGCTTGCATAAGGATCAGAGGTGGACCAACACGTTATTGACTTGCCCAATTTCTGAAGCTCATTTTCTTAAATACACTACTAGCCATTAACATTGCTACACCAAGAATAAATGCAGATGATAAACGGGTATTCATTGGACAAATATACTAGAACTGACATGTGATTACATTTTCACGCAATTTGGGTGCATAGATCCTGAGAAATCAGTACCCAGAAAAACCACCTCTGGCCGTAATAACGGCCTTGATACGCCTGGGCATTGAGTCAGAGCTTGGATGGCGTGTACAGGTACAGCAGCCCATGCAGCTTCAACACGATACCATAGTTCATCAAGAGTAGTGACTGGCATATTGTGACGAGCCAGTTGCTCGGCCACCATTGACCAGACGTTTTCAAGTGGTGAGAGATCTGGAGAAAGTGCTGGCCAGGGCAGCAGTCGAACATTTCCTGTATCCACAAAGGCCCGTACAGGACCTGCAACATGCGGTCGTGCATTATCATGCGGAAATGTAGGGTTTCACAGGGATCGAATGAAGGATAGAGCCGCAGGTACTTACACATCTGAAATGTAACGTCCACTGTTCAAAGTGCCGTCAATGCAAACAAGAGGTGACCGACACGTGTAACCAATTGCACCCCGTACCATCACGCCCGATGATACGCCAGTATGGCGATGACGAATACACGCCTCTAATGTGCGTTGACCGTGATGTCGCCAAACACGGATACGACCATCGTGATGCTGTAAACAGAACCTGGACTCATGCGAAAAAAATTACGTTTTTCCATTCGTGCACCCAGGTTCATCGTTGAGTACACCATCGCAGGCGCTCCTGTCTGTGATGCAGCGTCAAGGGTAACCGCAGCCATGGTCTCCGAGCTGATAGTCCATGCTGCTGCAAACGTCGTCGAACTGTTCGTGCAGATGGTTGTTGTCTTGCAAACGTCCCCATCTGTTGACTCAGGGATCGAGACGTGGCTGTACGATTCGTTACAGCCATGCGAATAAGATGCCTGTCATCTCGACTGCTACTGATACGAGGCCGTTGGGGTCCTGCACGCCGTTCCGTATTACCCTCCTGAACCCACCTATTCGATATTCTGCTAACAGTCATTGGATCTCGACCAACGCGCGCAGCAATGTCGCGATACGATAAACCGCAATCGCGATATGCTACAATCCGACCTTTATCAAAGTCGGAAACGTGATGGTACGCATTTCTCCTCGTTACACGAGGCATCACAACGACGTTTCACCAGGCAGCGCCAGTCACCTGCTGTTTGTGTATGAGAAATCGGTTGTAAACTTTCCTCGTGTCAGCACGTTGTAGGTGTCGCCAACCTTGTGTGAATGCTCTGAAAAGCTAATCATTTGTATATCAAAGCATCTTCTTCCTGTCGGCTAAATTTCACGTCTGTAGCACGTCATCTTCGTGGTGTAGCAATTTTAATGGCCAGTAGTGTAAATCAACTAGTTTTTCTCAAATTGTAGCCATTTGTTTGTCTGTACGTGTACAACATATGTACTTATTTTCTGTCTTATTCCGATAATTCCTTCGTGGTGCGCCCTTTTTTCTTTTCTGTCTTAAAGTGTTCATTGCATTCGAAGACGAGCAGTAGAAACTCTCGCCAAGTGCGGGGCGGGCATTCTCTTGCTGGAGTGAAAGCCCTGTATGCCATGCCATGACAGGCAACGAAACGGGGCATAGAACATACTGGACGCACTACTGTGCTGTAGAGGGTGCCATGGATGACAACCAAAGCGATGGTGCTATGAAATGCAATCGCCCGCCAGACTGCCACTCATGGTATATATTTATATGGATATGGTTCTGGCAATACCGGCCATGACCTTCTTCTTCTGTTTGGATGCACATATATTACCCGAACTCTTACGGGACTTGGTAAGAATGTCTTCCACAAGTAATGAGTGTGTTGGGTAGGGACACTACGAATGTAGTGTGTGGACATACAAGGTGAGAATGTGCGTCTCGCGAGAGGCGTGCGCGAGATAGTCCCTGCAGTCGCACTATCCTCTGTGCTCTCGGTGGCTCAGATGGATAGAGCGTCTGCCATGTAAGCAGGAGATCCTGGGTTCGAGTCCCGGTCGGGGCACACATTTTCACCTGTCCCCGTTGATATATATCAGCACACGTCAGCAGCTGATGGTATTAATGTATAATTCTAATATCACTCGTGGTTGCCGGCCCGTATGGCGGACCCACCACTGTTCGGGTTGTCTCCAGATAGGTCTTCTCTGGCCAATGGGGCTCAGTTACAAGTGGATCTCACCACTGAAGACATTCCTACACCAGTAAATGAAACTCCTTTGCGAATGTACGCGACACTACGGCAAACGGGCTTATTCGTGTACAAAGATCAACGGCACTCGGCGTAAGGAGCGCTGTGAGCCCACCCCCGTCTCTGTTAGCCGCCTAGTAACGGTTCTTGTGGATACTGAAGCACGAGGGCACGTCGGATCGATGGTAATGATGAATCCGGGGCTCTGAGTGACTCTCTGACGACTGCTCGGTCCTCACATTCTGTCGTCTCTCTAGGTCCACCGCTTCCTTGCAGACGTCGTGTCCAGCCATGGTTCGCCCATTCCTGTCAACAATCTCGAATAATGGCATCGCTCCTATTCAAATGTCGAGCGATTTGCCGATTGCTCCAACCGGCTTCTTTGAGCCCAACTACAGGTCCTCTCTCGAATGCTGACATCTGCATATATTGTTCAGATGTCTGTCTGCGAGGCATAGTTACTGTCCAACTAAAATGTAAATGCCGTGTGGCTAGGGCCTCCTGTCGGGTAGACCGTTCGCCGGGTGCAAGTCTTTCGATTTGACGCCACTTCGGTGACTTGCGCGTCGATGGGGATGAAATGATTATGATTAGGACAATACAACACCCACTCCCTGAGCGGAGAAGGTCTCCGACCTAGGCGGGAATCGAACCAGGGCCCTTAGGATTGACATTCTGTCGCGCTGACCACTCAGCTACCGGGGGCGGACACTGTCCAACTGAGTAGGCAGAATGAAATTCGCAAAAACTTTACGCTGTGGCGGGTACATGTCCCATGTTTACTACCACTGCCAGTTGCGAGGTAAAATTACGCTGTAGCGGCACACGTTAATCCAATCGGCCGCCAACGTTTACAGTTTTGCATTTTTCATCGATACTTGTGTGAATATCAGCTTTTGACCTATTTGCGTAACTCCTTCGTGGTCCGTCATCGTTTTGGTTTAGAGTATAATTACACTTTTCATCGTATGAAAAACGGTAACGCAGTCGTGTAATGAGTTCAATTTAGAAATAAATTAGCCTCTGGCTGCAAGAGTGGTTTTCAATTTTTTATTGCGTAATTGATTGCTACGCAGCGTCATCTTCAGATGTACCTTATATACAGGATGTATCATAATGACTGACGTAAAGGAATACAGTTGCAAGTACATGATACTGGAAGCAAAAAAGTCTCGGTAAACGTCGGTGTGCGAACAAACCGTTTGCGAGATAGTTGCGACTTTTGGTTACTAGCCAATAGTGACGTGATTCTATGTAAACACCGCATGTTAGTGGTTTTCGTTTACATTTTCTAGACGTGGAGTCGTAAACGGAATGGATACGACAGTACAATACACAGCCAGAGTGCCATTCTTGTCAGTTGCTTTCGGAACGTCAGCTGTGTTGTACGAGTGTTGGTGGTATAAAGGAACATGGCAATAACAAGGAGTATGCAGATATGCATTTCATGTGTGATGAGGCAAACGAAAATGCAGTGAAGGCTGCACGCTTCTACTAAAAAGCAAATCCTGGCCGAAGGTGCCCCGAGGTCGAATGTTTACTAGTGTGCATCAACGTATCCAAGAAACTGGGAGCTTTGCACGTGTTGCGGGAGCAGAAAGGGCTGCACGAATTACACCTGTGCTTGAAGATGTGGTGCTGAAAACAATCGTACACTCTCTGGAGATCTCGATAAGGAGATTGCCACACAAATTCCTGAAATGAACCACAGTGCCGAGCGGTTGTAGGCGCTTTAGTCTGCAACCGCTACGGTCGCAGGTTCGAATCCTGCTTCGGGCATGGATGTGTGTGGTGTCCTTAGGTTAGTTAGGTTTAAGTAGTTCTAAGTTCTAGGGGACTGATGACCTAAGATGTTAAGTCCCATAGTGCTCAGAGCCATTTTTGAACCACAGTAATGTTTGGAAAAGAACGCAATGCAGTGCAGCGTGGCCGTAGCACCTCCAACCAGTTCAGTGGTTCAGTAGGACGGATCTTGGTCCTAGACTAACGTTCTGTCAGTGGATACAACAACGAGCTATAGGCAACCCTATGTTTGACAGTAACGTTTTATTTACAGATGAAGCAGAGTTCATTGGTAATGGTGTGTTTAATTATCACAATTCTCATGGGTGGAGTCATACAGCGCGTATGCAGTTCATGAATCTCCACATCAGCGACGTTTCTCATTAACTATGTGATTAGGCAGTACTAGGAGAACGTTTTATTGGACCGTACATGTTACCGAACAACTCAATGGCCGGAATTACCTTCCGCTTCTGCGGCAGCATCTTCAGGATTTCTTGAGAATGTTCTCTTAGAGCAACGTCAGGGGGTGTGGTACGAGCATGATGGAGCAGTGGCACATTTTTCTTCTGTGGTGGGACGACATCTGACGCGCCGCTATGACCAAAGATGGACTGGTCGAGCCTCCTATACTGTGGCCTCCAAGATCACCTGATCTGAACCCCATGGATTTCTGTGTCTGGGACCACCTTAAAAGCGTTGCGTGCGCCATTCGGTTAACGCGGTTGAAGAATTGGAGCAGAGAGTTGTCAGTGCTTGTCAAGAACTTCAAAATGATCCAGGCGTGTCTGAATAGATTCGAAACTCATTGCGGCGATAGGTACAGGCCTGCATCGGAGTAAAATGACACTTCTAACGCCTCCTTCACTTAATAGTACAGCCGTGTAATTGTTGTGACGTTCATTTAAAACATCTGCACTTCTACCAAGAAACTTCTAATAACTTTTTTTAATGTTCTACACTATTCTTACGTTTCCCTTACTGGGATGACGCTTACACACAACTAATTCAGTGGTGACCGTAATCACAAAGTCGCAGTTATCTCGCAAACGGTTCGTTTGCGGACCTAAGTGTACCGGGACTTTTCTGCTTCTCGTATACTTTCAAATCTATGCGATTACGCCATTCACACTGTACACATCCAATCGAAGTTACGTATAGCTTCCCTGGGATCACCGCTTGCTGTCATCACCGATCAACAATACGTGCAACAAACCTGTGCCTATAAGATCACACAAAATCGACACTTCAGGGGTAGGACTTAGATTTGTTGCACATATGGTTGATCGACGGTGACTGCAAGCTATGATCCCGAGGAAGTTATACCTAACCAACTATATATGATATACGGAGTGTACGGGACGTTGAGACAGATAGTTTCGAAAACGATAATGCAATAAAGAACCTGAATACCATTCTTGCAGCTACAGTCTAATTTATATACAGTGTGGTCAGAAACCGTCTGAAAAGCTTGTAAGTGTTTTCAGGGTAGGTTATGCTGAGAAATAATTGATAGGAAAAGATTAGATATCTTCCGTTGTTTCCGATTTAATAAGGACTGAAGTTAGCCAATAAGATTGCTGCGCATGCAAATTCAAGCAGCGAGCCAGAGATGATGTTGCCAAACGTACTCTTCGTTTGGTTTCCTAAAACCGAACAAGAAAGCGATACAAAAATTGGGCGTGAGACAGCCACAAGGATCGAACCCGAGCCGAGGGCTGAGCAATCTCGTGCGCCATCGCCTAAGCTGTGAGAACAACTGACACTAATTGTATCTGGCAGGCAACTTGAATTTGCGCGCGCAACGAACTTATTGGCTAACTTTAATATTAATTAAATAGGAAACGGTGCAACACCACAATTTTTTTCCTAACGATTATTTCTCAGCAGAATCTACCCTGCAACGCCCTTATAAGCTTTTCAGGCTTTTTTCTGACCGACCTGTATAATTACAACAAATTATTATGAATTTCTTTGCCATTTATTCTGGTCCCTTTTGTGTTGTTCTGCATTGTTTGTACTGCACTTCTTATAAATAAATAAATAAGGCGATACAGAACAGCCTTGCCAGAGATCTCCTCTAACGTGGATACAATACACTTTTGACTCTGACAAAAGTAGGCGAACGATGAAAGTAAGTTATTGGGGATTATTGGTAACGTGCTTTAGTTACAAGAATAGGCAATGAGAGAGAAGAGCCTCAATTATCTACGACTAAATGCTCCCGGGCTCTGCGCTACGGTGTAATTGCCTTTGCAGTTGAAGGTAGTTGCTCCCAGTGTTGGTTTCGGGAATGGGCACTTTCACAGCACGCACACATACTCGATGGCCCGGTTATGAAGTGCTGCCGTTGCCGTCGCTGAAGCGAAACGGCCAGAAGCGAGGTTGTTCGGACGTGACGTAGCTGCCACATATAGAGCGGAGCTGGCCCGCCGTCGCAGCGGCTAACGCAGTAGTCACGGTCACTGCGGGGTGCCCGGCCAGTGCCAGATGGCCAGAAGCGTTTCTAGTTGCACCGGCTCCGCAGTCTCTCTTTTATAAGCGTCGTTCTGTTCTGATTACTGAGGGCCAGTGTTAATACTTGTCAGCGGTCGTACTGTGTTGTTCACTGAAGAGTCCAGAGCTCAAACCTGCGATTGTGATCGGTTTAGACCAGTGTCCGTTATCTTCATATATCAACAGTTACGCTGATGAGGTTGAACTCGTGTGGTTCACAGGATAGTGCTAGCTAGCCTTTTCTGATGTCGCCTGGGCGTACTGCAAGCGAAAGTGTCTTTATACACTACTGGCCATTAAAATTGCTGCACCAAGAAGAAATGCAGATGATAAACGGGTATTCATTGGACAAATATATTACACTAGAACTCACATATGATTACAAATAGTTAAAATGGCTCTGAGCGCTATGGGACTTAACTGCTGAGGTCATCAGTCCTCTAGAACTTAGAACTACTTAAACCTAACTAACCTAAAAGCATCACACACATCCATGCCCGAGGCAGGATTCGAACCTGCGAACGTAGCGGTCGCGCCGTTCCAGACTGTAGCGCCTAGAACCGCTCGGCCACTCCGGCCGGCTATGATTACATTTTCACGCAATTTGGGTGCATTGATCCTGAGAAATCAGTACCCAGAACAACTACCTCTGGCCGTACGCCTGGCAATTGAGTTAAACAGAGGTTGGATGGCGTGTACAGGTACAGCTGCCCATGCAGCTTCAACACGATACCACAGTTCACCAAGAGTAGTGAATGGCGTATTGTGACGAGCCAGTTGCTCAGCCACCATTGACCAGACGTTTTCAATTGGCGATAGATCTGGAGAATGTGCTGGCCAGGGCAGCAGTCGAACATTTCCTGTATCCATAAAGGCCCGTATAGGACCTGCAACATGCGGTCGTGCATTATCCTTCTGAAATGTAGGGTTTCGCAGGGATCGAATGAAGGATAGAGACGTCCGCAGCTCGTGCTCGTGCAGTAGCGTTCTCGCTTCCCTTGCCCGGGTTCCCGGGTTCGATTCCCGGCGGGGTCAGGGATTTTCTCTGCCTTATGATAACTGGGTGTTGTGTGATGTCCTTAGGTTAGTTAGGTTTAAGTAGTTCTAAGTTCTAGGGGACTGATGACCATAGATGTTAAGTCCCATAGTGCTCAGAGCCATTTGAACCATTTGAAGGGTAGAGCCACGTGTCGTAACACAGCTGAAATGTAACGTCCACTGTTCAAAGTGCCGTCAGTGCGAACAAGAGGTGACCGAGACGTGTAACCAATGGCACCCCATACCATCACGCCGGGTGATACGCCAGTATGGCGATGACGAATACACGATTCCAATGTGCGCTGACCTCGATGTCGCCAAACACGGATTCGACCATCATGATGCTGTAAACAGAACCTGGATTCATCCGAAAAAATCACGTTTTGCCATTCGTGCACCCAGGTTCGTCGTTGAGTACACCATCACAGGCACTCCTGTCTCTGATGCAGCCATGGTCTCCGAGCTGATAGTCCATGCTGCTGCAACCTTCGTCGAATTGTTCGTGCGAATGGTTGTTGTCTTGAAAACGTCCCCATCTGTTGACTCAGGGATCGTGATGTGGCTGCACGATCCGTTACAGCCATGCGGGTAACATGCCCGTCATCTCGACTGCTAGTGATACGAAATAGTTGGTCTCCAGCACGGCGTTCCGTATTACCCTCCTGAACCCACCGATTCCATATTCTGCTAACAGTCATTGGATCTCGACCAACGCGCGCAGCAATGTTGCGATACGATAAACCGCAATCGCGATATCCTACAATCCGACCTTTATCAAAGTCGAAAACGTGATAGTACGCATTTCTCCTCCTTACGCGAGGCATCACAACAACGTTCACCAGGCAACACCAGTCAACTGCTGTTTGTGTGTGAGAAATCGGTTGGAAACTTTCCTCATGTCAGCTTGTTGTAGGTGACGCCACCGGCGCCAACCTTGTGTGAAGGCTCTGAAAAGCTTCTCATTTGCATATCACAGCATTTTCTTCCTGTCGGTTAAATTTCGCATCTGTAGCACCTCATCTGCGTGGTGTAGCAATTTTAATGGCCAGTAGTATCTGAGCCCTTAAATGAGTGTAACAGGTAATGGGTGTGTGTACGTAATGTAGTACTTGTGTTGTTAATGTTGATGATGAGAAGAGGGAGAGGGTGAAACCCTGTGGCAGCAGGTAGACCACTCCGCCCAAATAGCACCACGGTGGCCGCCGACTGTCACGTCTCCCTGCCACGGACAGATAAGCATCAGCACTGCCACATGCCTCACTACATGAAAAACGGGTCTGCAATTTAACCCGGGACTTTGTTCTAAGATCCAGTGATGAGGCGTTGTATGCTGCCATCTGCCCTTTCCTTCTCGTCCGAATAGTGGTGTTATGAATTAGGTCACCAACAATGTTCGAATTCGCTACTTCTCGAGCAAAGCGCCAATGCTGATGATTACGTTAAGCTCACCACTCTGTCTTCTACTAACTTCACTCAGGCTGTTACAGAGATAGCCGTAAGTGCAGAGAATCACGTCATGTGCCACATTTTCTACAGCTTGTCTAAAAAGGACTTTGACATGCCTGTTATTATTGTTATTATTATAATTATTATTGTTGATATTTTACCACTTATTTTTGTATGGAGTTGACATAACCATCTGAATTCAGCCTACTCTTCATCAGTACTAAATTGTGATCCGACTCTATACCTCCTCCTGGGTACGCCTTACAATCCAATTTCTTTTTTCAGAATATCATTTAGTTCATGATGTATTCCAACTGACATCTTCTCGTCCATCCGGGCCATTTCTAAGTATACCACCACGTCTTATGATTCTTCAACAGTGCATTCCCTATTTCTAGCTAAAATTTATTGCAGAACTCAATTAGCCTGCCTCGTGCGCCATTCCAACTGTCGAGTCCATTTTCTCCCGCAACGCTGTCTTCTGCTGCTTCTTCTACTATACCTCTCCAATCCTCATGATTGTTGGATGATCGTCCCCCTTTATATGCTGATTTACCCGTTCCGTATCCTCATGTACAGTACTTTCTTTACCTCTTGACCTTCGTCGACATGTGTACAACTATTGTTCTCCCCATTGGTTTTCTGGCGATTCTAGTGAGAATAATTCTATCAATGAACTGTTCACACTAACTCGCTCTCTGCCCTTTGTATACCCGAGGAATCCCATTCCCGTTACACCGTTTTCTGCTGTTCTTCGTAATACCCCACTATATCCACATTCAAGCTTTGTGTTTTCCTCTTCAGATTTTAAAGTTTCCTCACCACATTCAGACCACTGACGTTCCACGCTTCACCTCGTAGAGTATTACTCTTTCGTTGATTAGAGGGGCTACGTCTGAGTGACGTCCGTTCTGCATTAGAAAAGTTGGTGGTGGGTGGAAAAGCAAGAATCTATGAAGAATAAGGTTCATGGAAGAGGGTACAGAGCGAGTTTATATTTACTCTGTGGAATACAACGGTAAATTAATGCTGATTGATTTTCAAAATGTTTACACACCATCCCACAAAATAAACTGTGTATCGTAAACTGTACAGCAATCCTCTGCACCCTGTAAGCTTTGCCTTCCAGCAATTACAGTTTGCAAACTATTCAAGTCCTTAAGAACTGAAGAAAGAAAGTGCTCTTTCGTAATGACGCGCACTGGTTCAAATGGCTCTGAGCACTATGGGACTTAACATCGGAGGCCATCAGTCCCCTACAACTTAAAAGTACTTAAACGTAACTAACCTAAGGACATCAAACACATCCATTCCCGAGGCAGGATTCGAACCGGCGAGCGTAGCGGTCGCGCGGTACCAGACTGAAGCGCCTAGAACCGCTCGGCCTCTCCGTGACGCACACTGGCTGACGATCGTGGTTGTAACCGTCTTCTTCTATTTTAGTTTCAAACGTATAGAAGGACTAATTGCGCCGAAACCGGTGACATTTGAGCGCTTCGCCGCTGAGATGCGCCAGCAGTGCGCCTGTTTCGTGCTGCACACTTATCAGTATTCACAAAGAAGCTGTTCCGCTGAAATCAGCATTCGGTTAGCGTGGATCTAGTATCTGATTGGTTGCTTGGGTGGTTTGGCGGAGGGGACCAAACAGCGAGGTCATCGGTCCCATCGGATTAGGGAAGGATGGGGAAGGAGATCGGCCATGCCCAGTCAAAGGAACCATCCTGGCATTTGCCTGGAGCGATTTAGGGAAACCACGGAAAACCGAAATCAGGATGGCCGGACGCAGGTTTGAACCGCCGTCTTCCCGAATGCGATCATGTGTGCTAACCACTGCGCCAACTCGCTCGGTCTAGTATCTAAGTTGGCCAGACCTACTCTCCATCGAACCAACCCATTTTACCTCAGGTTCCAAGGTATTATCTACAAAACCCGAAGAATCACTGTTGTGGAGCACTGTGCACCACGTCAACTGCAGTTGTCTGCGGGCAGAGCACGCCTGTTGCTCAAAAAAAATGGTTCAAATGGCTCTGAGCACTATGGGACTCAACTTCTGAGGTCATTAGTCCCCTAGAACTTAGAACTACTTAAACCTAACTAACCTAAGGACATCACAAACATCCATGCCCGAGGCAGGATTCGAACCTGCGACCGTAGCGGTCTTGCGGTTCCAGACTGCAGCGCCTTTAACCGCACGGCCACTTCGGCCGGCGCCTGTTGCTCAAGTCGTTACGCTTTTGGAAACCGAAAATATCCTCTATGAGAGTTAAATAGATTTCGCTATCAGAGGTCTAGCAAAATTCAGCTCGTCAACATCACCATAGGCGAGGGCTCCCAGGTTCATGCCAGTCTCTGTTATGCTTTAGTATGCAGCGCGTGACCTTTTCTGTTCTCTCCCTGCCACTGAAAATTGTCCACGGACCGGAAGGGCATACCCTTTTTTAAAAAAAAATCTTTATTAACACAATACAATATAATGATACAATAAAACCCACCAACTTAACTAATTAGTGGATCTATACAGGGTGTTACAAAAAGGTACGGTCAAACTTTCAGGAAACATTCCTCACACACAATGTTGACATGTGTCCGGAAACGCTTACTTTCCATGTTAGAGCTCATTTTATTACTTCTCTTCAAAACACGTTAATCATGGAATGGAAACACACAGCAACAGAACTTACCAGCGTGACTTCAAACACTTTGTTACAGGAAATCTTCAAATGTCCTCCGTTAGCGAGGATACATGCATCCACCCTCCGTCGCATGGAATCCCTGATGCGCTGATGCGGCCCTGGAAAATGGCATATTGTATCACAGCCGTCTACAATACGAGCACGAAGAGCCTCTCTACATTTGGTACCGGGGTTGCGTAGACAAGAGCTTTCAAATGCCCCCATAAATGAAAGTCAAGAGGGTTGAGGTCAGGAGAGCGTGGAGGCCATGGAATTGGTCCGCCTCTACCAATTCATCGGTCACCGAATCGTTGTTGAGAAGCGTACGAACACTTCGACTGAAATGTACATGAGCTCCATCGTACATGAACCACATGTTGTGTCGTACTTGTAAAGAAACATGTTCTAGCAGCACAGGTAGAGTATCCCGTATGAAATCATGATAACGTGCTCCATTGAGCGTAGGTGGAAGAATATGGGGCCCAATCAAGACATAACCAACAATGCCTGCCCAAACGTTCACAGAAAATCTGTGTTGATGACGTGATTGCACAATTGCGTACGGATTCTCGTCAGCCCACACATGTTGATTGTGAAAATTTACAATTTGATCACGTTGGAATGAAGCGTCATCCGTAACGAGAACCTTTGCACTGCAATGAGGATTGACACATTGTCGGATGAACCATTCGCAGAAGTGTACCCGTGGAGGCCAATCAGCTGCTGATGGTGCCTGCACACGCTGTACATGGTACGGATACAACTGGTTCTCCCGTACCACTCTCCATACAGTGACGTGGTCAACGTTACCTTGTACAGTAGCAACTTCTCTGACGCTAACATTAGGGTTATCGTCAACTGCACGAAGAATTGCCTCGTCCATTGCAGGTGTCCTCGTCGTTTTAGGTCTTCCCCAGTCGCGAGTCATAGGCTGGAATGTTCCGTGCTCCCTAAGACGCCGATCAATTGCTTCGAACGTCTCCCTGTCGGGACACCTTCGTTCTGGAAATCTTTCTCGATACAAACGTACAGCGCCACGGCTATTGCCCCGTGCTAATCCATACATCAAATAGTCATGTGCCAACTCCGCATTTGTAAACATTGCACTGACTGCAAAACCACGTTCGTGATGAACACTAACCTGTTGATGCAATTAGTCGCATGTCAACAAAAGCATCGAAGTCAACATTACCTTCCTTCAATTTGGCCAACTGGCGGTGAATCGAGGAAGTACAGTACATACTGACGAAACTAAAATGAGCTGTAACATGGAAATGAAGCGTTTCCGGACACATGTCCACATAACATCTTTTCTTTATTTGTGTGTGAGGAATGTTTCCTGAAAGTTTGGCCGTACCTTTTTGTAACACCCTGTATATGATACTACATGAAGCAGCAGCATTGTTACAATAAATTTTGTAAATCTGACATATCTATGAGCAAGGTTAATCTATTCTAATTCTAATCCAATCTACTCTGCAGCGATTACAGTTGTGCCAGTTCATATATAAACCTACTGTTGTGGCCTGCTCACCGAGCTAATCCCAGTGAGCGTGCCCGTGGCACCGGCCTGGCCAAGTTGGTTTTGTCGCTGCAGTCCCTACGTGGTTAGTGATGTTAGTGTTCTACTTCTACCTATTACTACTACCAATTTCTAGTACTTAAAGTAAGAGTTCAAATTGTTTTTTGTCTGTGAGGTGATGCACCCTGGCCTAATCCAGTAGCGTGGCGGATTCCAGTCGTAAGAGCGACTGGCCAGTTCCGCACCCTTCGCAATGAGCGGGTACATCTCAGTCTGTTTCGGTTTTGCTGTTAACCATTTTGGTTACTAATGAAATCCCTCAAGATCTTCTGTGATACCTCGTTTGCCAGAATGTTAAGGACATTGAAGGTATTAGGGCGTAAGTGTCGTTTTCGGTAGCTGAATTCTTAAATCATGCGCCACATCATCATATAATAAGCAGTCATGGATGATGTGCTCAGGTGTAATGTCTTGAGCGCCACAGTCACACACTGGTGTAGCTCGTTTTCCAATACGACATAGATATGTCGGATATGGCCCAAGTCCTGTGGGAAAGTGCAGTAATCCTCTACTTGGCTCTAAATAAGGCATCCCAAGTCTTTCCTTAATGTTGGGCAACAGTTGGAAGACCCTTCTGCCAGTATCTCCCTTCTCCCAGGATTGTTGCCACAACTCCTCCCCCCTTCTTCCAGCAGCAAACTTGTCCCCTACCTGCACCCCCAAGATGTTTCTAGTCGTGTCTATCTTTCCTTTGGAAACCCAGTACCATACTGCCTGCTCTCATATCTTTATGTACCAATAGCGCCCGCCCAGGAGTTGTTCTGTATGCCCCACCAGATCGTAATATCATGTTTCGCTGCACCCTTTTCACAGTCATGGCTGGCATCACCCTCGTGCGCCTGTGTGCCCAGACCCCACACGCATCTCCTACTATTGATGACACGATGCTGTTATGATAAAGCTTCATTAATGCTGGTGGCAGATGAAATCTCTTGTGTTCTATGTTGATTAGATTATTTAAGGCTTCTAGGGCCCATTGTGCTGTGATTTCTATGTAAGATGTGTAGTTCAATTTTTCATCAATGATGACTCATAGATATCGTACCTCGCGGCGCCGAAGAACTCGTGTTCCTTCTATTCTGACTGTGGGTTCCTGATCTGACTGCCTTTCAGTAAAAGATATGTTGACTTACGCGGTGCAACCGTCATCTTGGCTTCTTGGCACCACTCAGTGAGTAACGTTATTGCACTTTCTACTTTTGGTTCGAGATCCTCTCGGCTACGGCCGCCAACCAACAGGAAGAGGTCGTCAGCGTAGGCTGTCACGTCTAGCACTTCCTCGCTGAGTTGTAGTTTCTCCAGTAGCGGTTCTATATTAACGTCCCAAAAGAGTGGCCCCAGAACGGAGCCTTGGGGACACCCATTCATGATGGTTTTGCTTATTTTCTCGCTAGGCGATAATAACCAAACCTCCCTGTCCATGCAATAGCTCCTCAGACTGCCATCATCCTCTTCTATGTTATCGTCATCATCATCATCAGCAAGAACAATAATAACATCAATATCACTGATGGAAAGCGAGCGCGGGAGACGTAAAGAGCGATTTTCTAGGCCCTGAGTCCCTGTAAGTCCAGTATCGACCACAGCCGCACTATCCTCGTTTCAAGGCGAAGGAAAATGAAACGAATCATCACTATCGCTATTCAACTTCCTATAGCAATGTTTGATAATCTGTGCTTGCACATCTTCACACTGTTTCGTTACACGCCGCTACACTGTAATTCTACCTAAGGAGTGAATCACAACAAATCTACCATCTTCTGTTTCCATGAGCAATATTAGTGTAGTTATTATTACGACTAACTTCATGGAGCACTGTAGGTTAAGTCGTGTATTTCTATTGAGTTAAAGCACCGAATTATATACAGGGTGCTCCAGAAATGTTGAGACAAGTTCTAGTGGTTGTAGAAGGTGTCTTGGGGAACAAACAGAAGATAGGGACCCTTATCCGGAAACGTCAACTACGACGCTACAGAGTGTCGAATTTACAGGCACCGGCGCCTGCCCTTTCGACAGCGAATGTGATTTTTTACACTGACTGGCAGTAGGCTGAATATTTGGTAATGTGTTTTGATATTCAGTTATTGCGAATGATTGCCACGATCGCCAGTAGAGAAGATGGAGCTCGTTGCTGCGTATAAAGTCCTTATCTCCCACGAATACGATGCACTGCTGCCTTGGTGGATGACGGTTTCGGACACGGGTTCCCATCCGCAGTTTATTTTTCTCCCGGAACTCTAGAAAATCTCCAGTGCTTTTCGGTAAGCAGGAAAAAAATAAGCTGCAGATAGAAGCCCGAGTAAAGCCGTCATCCAGCGAGGCAGCAGAGCAGAGCATTGCATTCATAGAAGACAAGGCCTGTCTACGCAGCAGCTAGCTCCATCTTCTCCACTGGCGATTGTGGTGGTTAGTCACGATCACTGAATAGAAAACAACACTGCGAGACGTTCCGCTTACTGGCCATCAGCGTACCAAGTCACGTTCGCTGCCGAAGGGGTGGCCTAACGGCAGGCGCCGGCGCCTGTAACATCGACACTCTGTAGAGTCGTTGGATGATGTTTTGCAACACGGGTTTCTGTCGTCAATTTGTTCCTCAAGACACCCTCTACAACCCCTCGAAGTTTGTCGCATTATTTCTGGGACGCCCTCTGCTTTAATGACTCCAATGCTGCTGAGCCCTGCCGCACATACAAAGTGGGTTGGTAAATATTTTAGGAGGTAGCAGTATAGACTAATTCAGTAAAGCATTCCATATAACGTGTCCAGTTTTTATTGGTTTCAGAGATACAGCTCTTACAACGTAATCCAGACAAATACTCACAGAATGTGTTAAACAAAGCCAAATGGTTAAGTTGACTGTCACAAATTTCACCTCTGACGTCAATGTACTTTAAAATTCTATGGTAACAACATGTGCAGCTCTTCTGATGACGTCCTGACGTTATTCACAATCTGAACAGTCATCTCTTATGTTTCATTTTTCTTTGTAGACTTCGCCTTTTAACCATCCCCACAGGTAAAAATCTAAATAAGTAACGTCTGGGTATCTTGGCGGCCAAGGGCGCGAAACGCCAGGTTTCAATGATGTGTCACGTAACAACCAGAATGTGCAGGGGCCCCACTGTGCTGGAAGAATATACACATTCTTATAACCAAAGAAAGCTCTTACAGTTATGCTGGAAGCTCATTCTCAAGAACATCTAGATAACGTGGCTCTGTAAGACGATGTGGCAACACGACAGGCCCTACCTACTCGTTATCTATCATACCACACCATGCAGTTGCAGAGAAGCGTTCTTGATAATGTGTCTGCATTAAGACAGGTAGCTTTTTGTTGGGCCATCGATTCGAGTTACGAGTGTTATTGTATCGTCACGAGTGAAAATGGTTTCATCAGTAAGTAATACTAATGGGATGACTCAGCGATTTGGAATTAACCGATGACAAAATTACAGTCGTCTGTTTTCATCTCGAAGGTGTTGAATCCATCGTAACTGATCTGGATAGAGGTCGCGCGTACATAGTGTCCGCCGTACTCTTGTATGTGTGCTTGTTGAAGGACCATATTAAACTAGATGAATAATGCCCTCTAATTCACACACGTAATGTCTATTTGCACATTCAGATCAAATGTGACGGCTAGGTAATGCACAAGTCCCACGCAGTTTAGTGAAAACACTAATAAACACGCTTGTATCGTGGTACTCTGCGGCTACGAAACCGTCTACCGTATTTTATACAAGTATCAGCATTGTTTTCATTACAGAATCCGTACACAAATACCATTTGTAGCCGGCCGGAGTGGCCGAGCGGTTCTAGACGCTACAGTCTGGAACCGCGTGACCGCTACGGTTGCAGGTTCGAATCCTGCCTCGGGCATGGATGTGTGTGATGTCCTTAGGTTAGTTAGGTTTAAGTAGTTCTAAGCTCTACGGGACAGATGACCTCAGAAGTTCCCATAGCGCTCAAAGCCATTTGAACCATTTTTTGAACCATTTGTAAATAAAGGCAGCACGCGTAAACAATACAATAGAATTAGTCAACAAATCACAGTCACAACTACAGTTGAAAAATTCAAATGTTGAACTCAAGCATAGCATCTGAACTTCAACTTCAAAACAAAAATGTCAGTGGATAAATAAACCCACAGAAACCGGAATACCAACAAGCGAAATAACAACTTGTTGTCTGCAGCTCACTGTACCTCTATAAACAATAAAAATTGGATGTATGTTGTATGGAATGTTTTATTCGAATCAGTCCACATTAACACCACCAAAATTTTTTACAATACCTCTTTAAAAATCGTATAAACGTCATCACAGATCGCTCGCAACTTCGCGATGAACATATTCGTCGCAAGCTATTTAAGGGTTGAACAAAAGCCTAATCTAGACAGTTTTGCTAGTAAAATAATAAGATAAGATCGCTATTCTTTCATGAAAGTTAGTGACGGCTTTCTGAAGGGAAATTTTAATCTACATATGACAATGGAAACAATCTTCCATCACAGAAATTTGTCCACTGATGGGATGGCACTAATATCACTGTTGTGGATCCCACTTCCCAACCGTGCAGTCGCTTGGACTTCTGTGTTCTTCATTCTAATACCCGGCGATATAACGAGAGAAAATTAAGTAGCTATCCGTGTCCAAGCTTGGGGCATCTATCTCTCCTGAACCAAGCTTTCTCTGCAGTTGGCTCCATCTGCGAAACAGGCAATAATTTCTAGTTCACAGAGCTTCTACATATGGGTGTTTTCAGTGAAACAGTCCGTCACTTCTGTCTTTAGCTGTGGTTTGACGTACGAATTATTATTTTGATGGCAATGTCTGTTTCGGGTAGCCGACAGTCAAAATTATTGAACAGCTGGACAGAAATCAAGTTCATATGATCGTTAACAATACATTAGTTACGCACGGGCACAAGTATGTAATCCATTGCGTTTAAAAGGACGGCGGCGTCCTGGAATTTTCAGCTTTTTCCGCATCTCAGTAGTTTCAAAATTTAGGACTCTGTATCGACACAAAAACAGACAAAAATTAACTTGATAGAAATGGTGACATCGCCGTTGAGATTTACACACCATCATTAGATACAAAAGGCTACGCTACGAATAACTCGTCAAGCTTTTTATATCTGATAACCGTGTGCAAGATGTTTAAATCGTTGCATCTGAGGTCATCAGTCCCCTAGAAATTAGAACTACTTAAACCTGACTAACCTGAAGACATCACACACATCCATGCCCGAGGCAGGATTCGAACCTGCGACCCTAGCGGTCGCGCGGTTCCTGACTGAAGCGCCTAGAACCACTCGGTCACAACGGCCGGCCTCCCGTCCCCCACCCCTTCTCTCTCTCTCTCTCTCTCTCTCTCTTTCTCTCTCTCTCTCTCTCTCTCTCTGAATAACAGGTTCGTAAATCATAGGCAAAATACTTTGACAGGTAATTCGCAATGAAAATACATTCTGTATGAGTTCTTAGTTCGCAGACAGGTATGAAGCTTCAGCTTATGAATCTGCATTATGTTTCTGGAACGTTTCTTCACATACATTATCTGAGAAGCACATTGACGCGGTTGGTTTCCACACCTATAATTATAGCGTATCATCTTTACACAGCCTGACACTGGAAAGTATTCAGCATTGAAATTTCGCTCATGAGCGCAGACAGCGTAAGGTACTCCCTGTGAAAGGCCTTGACGAAGATTAATGGCACGGGTTGACGTGTGATCGATCAGTTCTGTCCGACAGGTCAATCTGCGGCTGCTTTCAAATCAAATCAACTTCTTGAAAGCCTTTGAGAAGCCCACGAATCCTACTGATCCAGTTACTGGCTCTCGATTCAGTGTTGCATCAACATTGCTATTGACAAAATATGCGGCTAGTATGTCAGTGGATAAGATCTCTTAGTATTCAAGTATACCGTGGAAGTTCGTTTGTTCGTGTTGTCTATTAAAGACTTGGCAGACGTTGTTAACACTAGCTTCAGACTTTTTGCAGTTATATGTAATGAATAAAAGTTGAAGGTGCATTCAGTCAAGTCTTGACAAAATCTCAAAATGGTGTAAAGATTGGAAAGTTGCTGTAAATGTTCAGAAGTAGACGTAGCACGCTCTGACTACGGAATCAATGAATCACAGATGAAATCATACCCGGCAGTAACAACTTGTGGGGATATAGAGTGGAGTGATCACATGGATTAACTTCGATTCATTGATAGGACATTGGGAAAATAGAATCAAACGGGACTGCTCACAAACTACGAGTATATGTGCAACGCAAGGGTTATTGAACATGTACATGGAAGATGTAGATGTTGGTGTAGATTGGCAGCACGAATGGTCGCAGGTTCATTTGAGCCCCTGGAGAACGGCACTCAGCTCCTAGAAAACTAAGTGGCAGACACTTGAAGGAAAACGCCAACGACTGCACGAAAGACGGCTTACAGTTTCAAAAACCATAACTGAGGAATCTGTAGGTATGCTACTATCCAAACGTATTGCTCCGCCAAGGACTAAAAGGACAAGATTAAACTATAAGGGGAAATCATAAAGTTTCCGTCTGAGGGCATTACTGCAGCGTGTATGCAGCATAGAGCGACTCCGATACGAGTATGTTGGGAGGTTCCTAGCCCATTCTGTGGCATCTATAAGTCAGGCCTACTAGATGAGTGACTTGCCAAGCGAGTGCAATTATTATTCATACGTCAGAAATGATTATCATACTCACTGCAACTATGCTTGAAATATGAGCCCTAGTGTCTTTCAGTTAAGCTAAATTTATTCTCGTCCTTACTTTTTAATGCAACGGATTGGATAACGCATCTGACTAGTAGCTAGTGCACATTTCTGATGGACTCACTCCACCCTGGCAAGACCACATTTCCTTCCTGCGGTTTATATTTTATCCAAAGCTTCGACGTCCCAGCAAGAAAATGTTTACGGTAAAATACCTCAACAAAATGGCTACCCACTACTCAATAATCAAGACCACTATTTGTCTCATATATCTCCTCTTTTATTACAATAAATTCTTTCATGCTAATGTTGCAAAATTTCTTGCATTACACTTAAACACAATAGTAAAACAAGTGATTTCCCCCCCCCCCTCCCAATTGGTATGATATAACATAAGCATTTTTCTATTCTATGGTCTCGTAATGTTTCTGACTATTGCTACTGTGCACTTTCTGGATTGGTAAAGAATCTTTTGCTACTTCATTTTCTCCCACACTCTCGTAATCTCATTCATTAGCAACGTAACGAATTTACTGACTTTCGTGCTGTACTGGGAAAAATCATGCTTGACCCACTAAATTCGCTACTGTCTCATGCAAATCACACAGATTAAATACACATAATAAATCACACTGACAGTATAAAAAACATCTCTAAAAACAAAATATTTGGTTTTCTACTCATTCTGCTTTACAACATCAAACAATAGTCACCACAGACTCACACTTCACTGACCCACGTAGTAATTTTCCTACCACAACCTCTGGAGGATTTCTGCACATCTCCCTGTGCAACGCAACCCTCACGGAGTTGCCGGGTAGATGGCTGACTCACCTCAATTCACTCTCAGAGTATCTGAATATCATGCTAGCGTCACACGAATGTACCTCATAATGGAAGTTTTGGTATCTTATTAATTTCACACACGGTTCCTCAACTGAATGCTAGGACAAGCACTTCTAATTCTTTTTATTGTCTCATAGTCTGGTTAAGACTCACACTGTACTCACCACGTGGAAGTGCTTGCCTTTAATTCAAGTTCTGCACACGGAAATCTTAATTATTTTCAACTTAGATTTACACACGCAAGTATTTCATCTTAATACTACAACACGCTAGTATTTCGTCTTATGATTACAACACGTGGTTTCTTTGTCACTTCCGAAGAATCCTATGTTCCCCACGAATTTTTACCTGCCTATCTTTTTCAGAGCAGTTTACATCAGCCTCCCACCAAAAATTTCTGAAAAGAGAAATTATTAGTTCATCTACTCCTAAATATTCTACAAGCATACCACTTTCATTTAACTTCGTTTTTATGAAGCATATATAGAGCGCGTCTTCACACCTCAGGAACCAGCGACAGAGTGCTGAAACATGGCCGTTCATCCGATCATCCCGCGCTTCCGCAGAAGTGGGGGAGGACCTTGCCACCGTACTGGTCAGCCACATTCCAAGCCCTCTGGTGCTCCGATATACTTTCTCTCTTTTCTTCGGCCAAAGGTGACCTGAGAACTGTCTCAAAGATGATTATATAATCTACCTTCACTATCTGTGGTCAGCAGACGACCAGCCATTCATTCAATTCACAGACATTACCAAACTGGATTCAGGGATCTATTTTAAGGAAGTGCACATCTGAATAATTAAACATACAAATTGCCCTTCTTTCCTACATTGGTATCCGGCTTCGGTGTATTAAATAAAATGGTGTTATTTTAAAAAACGCTGTTCTGACAAAAACAACAAAGTTGTTGTTGAACATCTTTTCTATGTCGGGCAGTACTGTACCCTTTCAATATAAGCACCGACATGTAGGCAAGGGATAAGTGTAGTTTTCTTATCTTTCCGGAATGCGTGCGGTGAATGAGGAAACGTGAACTATGGTGGGTGATAATAATTTTTACTCAAGATTTTCTTCTGATGATAGGAGTTATCATATTACCACATGCTTTCAAACAGGGCCAACGTGCTGTTTTTATTTTCTGAGCTGCCGAATGACAAACACCGGCAGAAGTCCGTCGGAGAATGAAGAATGCGTATGAAGCAGCATGTCTTTCGAAAATCTCCATTGTGGAAAAGGGATGCTGCTGCTTCATGATAACGCACTTCCCCATATCAGAAATGTCGTAAAGCAGAAGTTACGCTCACTGAAGTGGAAGACACCAGAGCACCCGGCCTATAGTTCGCCCACTGCTTGAATACTGCTCAGCAGTGTGGGATCCGTACCAGATAGGGTTGATACAAGACATAGAGAAGATCCAACGGAGAGCAGCGCGCTTCGTTACAGGATCATTTAGTAATCGCGAAAGCGTTACGGAGATGATAGATAAACTCCAGTGGAAGACTCTGCAGGAGAGACGCTCAGTAGCTCGGTACGGGCTTTTGTCAAAGTTTCGAGAACATACCTTCACCGAAGAGTCAAGCAGTATATTGCTCCCTCCTACGTATATCTCGCGAAGAGACCATGAGGATAAAATCAGAGAGATTAGAGCCCACACAGAGGCATACCGACAATCCTTCTTTCCACGAACAATACGACACTGGAATAGAAGGGAGAACCGATAGAGGTACTAAAGGTACCCTCCGCCACACACCGTCAGGTGGCTTGCGGAGTATGGATGTAGATGTAGATGTAGATGTAGATAGTCTTGATCTCCCCATGTAGCACCTTCTGTCCTCTTAAAAAGGCCGTGAAGTGTCGACGATTCCTGTCGGACGAGGATGTATAGCAAGCAGTTACGGAGTTCTTCATGCAGCAGGACACGTTGTTTTCTTACCAAACAGGTATCTCCAGCACAGTGCGCTGGTGAGATGATTGCCTCTATGCTCACGGCGATTCTGCCTGATTGGCGCACCAATTTTTGGACTCTACTCTCATCAAGCGGAAACTTTTTGATCGTCCCTTATAATTACAGTGCGCGCCAAAAATTTAAACAACGGTTCTTCTCCCTCTCCATACGCGAATGGAATGAGAAGAAACCTTAATACGAGGTACTGTAGGAAGCACGCTATGCCAAGCACTTGTAATCGTTTGGGTACACTGTTCTTTGGTAGTGGATATAGCCTCAGATTAGAGACGACAAGGTTCAGCTGTACAGTAAAATTATGTTACTCAAGCACCCACTCATACAATTAAAAGAGTGGGCAACTGATTATACTACTCTCTACAGTTAGTGAGCCAAGCAGAGATTAAGCGCAGTTGGCATTGAGTGAAGCCACATCAAAGACACACGATCGCCATCATGTTTGAAAAAAGAGAGAGAGAGAGAGAGAGAGAGAGAGAGAGAGAGAGAGAAATTGTTACTAGAGAATAATTAGGAATGCTTTGCAGGTGTTCGTTCGTTTCAGAAAATGGTTAAAATGGCTCTGAGCACTATGGGACGTAACTTGTGAGGTCATCAGTCCCCTAGAACTTAGAAATACGTAAACCTAACTAACCTAAGGACATGACACACATCCATGCCCGAGGCAGGATTCGAACCTGCGACCGTAGCGGTCGCGCGGTTCCAGACTGTAGCGCCCAGAACCGCTAAGCTGAATACTTTTCTTCCCAGAATTGCAGTGCTAGTATTTACGACAGAGGCAGGGACCAGTATAACCCAGCTCGAGAAATTTCACCTGTAACTCTGTTACATTTAATATCGGTTGCCAGTCCCAGTAGCACAAATTATTGGTCTTCTGGTTCAATCAACCGTTTATGGGTTATTTTCTTTCGGGAATCCTCTTCTCAAGTAATCAGCAAGATTGTGAAACTATAGTGATTGAATGAGTTCAGAATTTGTAGACAAATTGTTCGTGAAGCAGCAACATGTCGGAGCATTCATTTTACTAAAGCATAAAGGAAAACATTATTGGAGTTCATGGCTCCCAGCGATAATCTTAACTACACATGAACGATTAAAGCTATCTTTTATTTAAGCCTTCAGCATTTCTCTCTGACAGCACAGCCTCAATTCTCTTCCAGTCTGTTGTGTTTATCGTCAGCGTTTCACTTCCGTATGACGCTACATTCTTGGCCAATACTTTCAGGAAAGATATCCTTACTTTTAAATTTATATTATATATTAAAATTTTCCTCTTTTTCAGAAATTTGTTTCATGCTGTTGCCAGTCCTTTCTACTCTGACCATCGTCAATATTTTTTTCTGCCCAAACAGCAAAACTCATCTAATACTTGTAATGTTTCAATTCCGAATATAAAATCCCTCACCAGCGCCTGAATTAAATTGATTACATTCCGTTATCCTTGTTTTACTTTTGTTGGTTATCATCTTATCACCCTTTTTCAAGCCGCTAAGCATTCCGTTCAGTTGCTCTTCCAAGTCATTTGCCTTCTCTGACGGAGTTACACCATGGGAAAACCTTCAAGTTTTAATTTCTCATCCGTGGACATTAATATATTTTCCAATTTTTCTTTGGTTTCCGTCATGGTTTGATTAATGTGCAGATCATATAAATAAATAAATGAACCATTAGATAGAAACAGAGTTAAAAACCAACAGACATTGACTGCCGAGGGATGAGAGTCTTTATTTCTGCGAGCTGTGTAGTTTCTAGGTACGAAACAATGTCTTCTGAAAAGACAGATTTTGTCTATTAACTGAAATTTTTCGCTTTCGTCAGGGTCATCGTCAGGTGTGTGTTGGGCAACATTAAATGTTAAGTCATGAAAAGTGAAAGTCGATTACATTCCTAGTGTTACATTTTCAAATGGCGCTGTCAGTTTTAAAATTTGGTGAGTTGTTTACGACAAACTACGTAAAGAAGTAAATTTGACGTCTTACAGTGTGCGTAGTTGATTATACAACTTCCTACAAGAGCCTTGAAGATGTATACCAAATGCATCCATAATTGCATGTGCTTTGCAACACATAACTTATGTATAAACATAAAATTACTGGAGAATATCCCACGCACACTAATGAACGTAGATATTAGAAGTAAACAAACGCTTTGACATTTTGGTCATGAAATAATCAATCAAACACAGAGTAAGAGTTACTGAATTAAGCAAATAAAGACTATGCCTTGTCGCCTACTTTCGAATGAAGGTGCTTATCAGCAGGCATACTTGGGCACTTGGTTCTGTTCTGCATCTTATCTTTCCACCATGTTCTACACCTATTGTCAAAGTTACGTGGTTCCTTTGTCCTAAATTAAATGCTAATACATTTACATAGAACGAGTATTAATTTCATTTACCATTCATTCTGTCTGTACACTTCTAGGGGCTTGGGTAATTCATGCCCAAAAGAAAGATTTATTTCTGCTTAAACAAAACAAGACCGCTCATCTTTGTGTAGCCACAAAGTTAGACGACCAGATGATGACTGCTCCTCACCCACATCAAATATAGGTATGTGGGTTCCGCGGATGTTTTACTTTTTAAATGACTTCAATATTCACCAGAGACTATACTGTTTATTACAATATCCACTACTGTACTTTCAATCTTGGGTCATTTTCAAGTGTTTACAGGTGCTGGAAACACTGCAGTGGTCAACATTAATAAAAGGAATAAAAACGACGTGAGCCCGTTTGACTCGTGTCACCCTTTGTCACGTATACCAGTGATATGTTACGAATTGGACAGAAACTCATGAAACTAAATGTGTACGGTGTTCGTAACTGATATGTACAGTAAGCACGACTTTAGTTTCATGACTTTTCATACCAGTCGTAACATACCGATAGTATACGTGACAAAGGCTGACACGAGACACAGAGGCTCAGTTCATTTTATTCCATTTGTTAATGTTGACTACTGCTGTGCTTTCAACATCTGCAAGCACTTGAAAATAGCATAATGTTGAAACTGCAATAGTGGGTATTGCAACAAATATCACAGTCAATGACGAATATGAAGTCATTTAAAAAAATTCTACGAACCTGTGATCCCACAACAAATACAATTGTGTTTCATTATTTTCCACAACTGAAAGTCCCCAAACGACTATAGATTTTTCGCAGTTAGGTGGCTTGCGTGTCTCAGTGGTACATAAAGCTGTGTGATACATGAAACCCCATCGGGGTAGTTCCTAGTTCCTGAAACCATTTGTGCAGTTGGAGAAGAAACAGTCTGGATGACTGATCTGTCCTTCTAACACTAGCCTACATGACCTTGTTGTAAAGGTATTGCAAACGGCTGAAATAAAGACGAAACTACATGTGGAGAAGGAAAAATAGGGGAACATTGACAATGAGAGAAGGTAGCACACATGGAAGAGTCTTAGAGTGGCCGGAAGGTTTCAGATAGAATATACAATGGTAAGACAGAGATTACGAAACCAGATTTTAAACTGTAAAACATTTTCAAGGGTATGAAACTTCCTGGCAGATTAAAACTGTGTGCCCGACCGAGACTCGAACTCGGGACCTTTGCCTTTCGCGGGCAAGTGCTCTACCATCTGAGCTACCGAAGCACGACTCACGCCCGGTACTCACAGCTTCACTTCTGCTAGTACCTCGTCTCCTACCTTCCAAACTTTACAGAAGCTCTCCTGCGAACCTTGCAGAACTAGCACTCCTGAAAGAAAGGATATAGCGGAGACATGGCTTAGCCAGACGAGGTACTGGCAGAAGTGAAGCTGTGAGTACCGGGCGTGAGTCGTGCTTCGGTAGCTCAGATGGTAGAGCACTTGCCCGCGAAAGGCAAAGGTCCCGAGTTCGAGTCTCGGTCGGGCACACAGTTTTAATCTGCCAGGAAGTTTCATATCAGTGCACACTCCGCTGCAGAGTGAAAATCTCATTCTGGATTTTCAAGGGTAGTTATGTACTTCGACCATAACTGATTAGTTATGAAGTGCAGATTGTTGTGGTCTTCAGTGCTGAGACTGGTTTGATGCAGCTCTCCATGCTACTCTGTCCTGTACAAGCTTCTTCATCTCCCAGTACGCACTGCAGCCTACATCCTTCTGAATCTGCTTAGTGTATTCGTCTCTTGGTCTCCCTCTACGATTTTTACCCTCCACGCTGCCCTCCAATATTAAACTGGTGATCCCTTGATGCCTCAGAACATGTCCTACCAACCGATCCCTCCTTCTAGTCAAGTTGTGCCACAAACTCCTGTTCTCCCCAATCCTATTCAATACCTCCTCATTAGTTATGTGATCTACCCATCTAATCTTCAGCATTCTTCTGTAGCATCACATTTCGAGAACTTCTATTCTCTTCTCGTCCAAACTATTTATCGTCCATGTTTCACTTCCGTACATGGCTACACTCCACACAAATACTTTCAGAAACGACTTCCTGACCCTTAAATCTATACTCGATGTTAACAAATTTCTCTTCTTCAGAAACGCTTTCCTTGCCATTGCCAGTCTACATTTTATATCTTCTCTACTTCGACCATCATCAGTTATTTTGCTCCCCAAATAGCAAAACTCGTTTACTACTTTAAGTGTCTCATTTCCTAATCTAATTCCCTCAGCATCACCCGACTTAATTTGAGTACATTCCATTATCCTCGTTTTGCTTTTGTTGATGTTCATCTTATATTCTCCTTTCAAGACACTGTCCATTCCGTCAACTGCTCTTCCAAGTCCTTTGCTATCTCTGACAGAATTACAATGTCATCGGCGAACCTTAAAATTTTTATTTCTTCTCCGTGGATTTTAATACCGACTCCGAATTTTTCTTTTGTTTCCTTTACTGCTTGCTCAATATACAAATTGAATAACATCGGGGAGAGGCTACAACCCTGTCTCACTCGCTTCCCAACCACTGCTTCCCTTTTGTGCCCCTCGACTCTTATAACTGCTATCTGGTTTCTGTACAAATTGTAAATAGCCTTTCGCTCCCTGTATTTTACCCCTTCCACCTTCAGAATTTGAAAGAGAGTATTCCAGTCAACATTGTCAAAAGCTTTCTCTAAGTCTACAAATGCTAGAAACGTAGGTTTGCTTCTAAGGTAGTGTCAGTATTGCCTCACGTGTTTCCATATTTCTACGGAGTCCGAACTGATCTTCCCCAAGGTCGGCTTATACCAGTTTTTCCATTCGTCTGTAAAGAATTCGTGTTAATATTTTGCAGCCGTGACTTATTAAACTGACAGTTCGGTAATTTTCACATCTGTCAACACCTGCTTTCTTTGGGATTGGAATTATTATATTCTTCTTGAAGTCTGAGGGTATTTCGCCTGTCTCATACATTTTGCTCGCCAGATGGTAGAGTTTTGTCAGGACGGCTCTCCCAAGGATGTCAGTAACTCTAATGGAATGTTGTCTACTCCCAGGGCCTTGTTTCGACTTAGGTCTTTCAGTACTCTGTCAAACTCTTCACGCAATATCATATCTGCCGTTTCATCTTCATCTACATCCTCTTCCATTTCCATAATACTGTCCTCAAGTACATCGCCCTTGTATAGACCCTCTATATACTCCTTCCACCTTTCTGCTTTTCCTTCTTTGGGATTGGAATTATTATATTCTTCTTGAAGTCTGAAACTTTAAAAAAAATGCAGAAAGGTAGGAATTTAAGGAGACGAGACCTGGATAAATTCAAAGACCCAGAGATTGTTTAAAATTTTGAGAGTTTCGAAGCGAGTGTTAGGTGACGACTGACTGGGAAACGTGAGAGAAATACAATGAAAATGGATGGGCAGCATTGAGAATTGAAAGAGCAAAGACAGGAGAGGATTGAACAGGCAAAACGACTTGGCCCAATCGAAATACTAGGAAACACGCAGTTTAATTTGCGAAATAAGAAATCATGAAAACGGAACAAGGCGTAAGGGAATATATTAAACTAAGAAATAGGAATTGAAATTCAAAAATAAGCGCAAAACTCTTTTGACGAATGGCGATGACATCATAATTCTGTAAAAGACGACAAATATCTTCGAAGGTCAGTTGAACAGAACGGATAGTGTTTAGAAAAGTGAGTGTAAGATAAATTTCAACAAATTTAAAACAAGAGTAATGGAATGTAGCAGGATTAAAATAGGTGATGCTGAGGAAGTTGGATTAGGAAATGAGACACTATGAACTGAGGAAGACTTTTGCTATTTGGGCTTAAGAATAGCAGATGATGGCAGAAGTCAGGAAGACATAAAATGTAGATTGGTAATATTAAGAAACCCGTTTCTCAAAAAAGCCTGACTTTTTAACATCTAATAAAAATTTAAGTGTTAAGAAGAATTTTCTGAGAGTATTTGGAGAGTAGCTTTGTATGGGAGTGAATCGTGGTCAGTAAACAATGCAGGGCTACAGAAAAGTTCTGAAAGTTCGATGGGTAGATTTAATATCTTATCGAGAGTTACTGAACCAAATTGCGGAGAAAAGAAACTTGAGTAAAATAAGCGGTTGGTCGACAGGATATATTCTGAGGTAACTATCAAGCAATCCTCAAGTTGATAATGAAGAGAGGTGTAAGACAATCAGATCTATTTCTGATCGGGAGCTACTGAACCGAATGGCAGAGAAAAGAAATTTCATGTAGAACCTCACTAAACGAAGCGGTTAGTCGATAGGACACATTCTGAAGTATCAAGCACTCGTCAATTTGGTAATAAAGAGAACCGTTGGCAGTAAAAAGTAAACGGAGACCATGGATGGAATGCAGTAGCCAGGTTTAAGTGGATGTACGAGTAGGTTGCAGCAGTATTGCAGAGATGAAGAATCTTGCGTGGAGAAATGCATCGAATCAGTCTTCGGACTGCAGACCACATCAACAACAAAACTGGAAGGGGTCCTCCTCACCACACGACACGTTTGAAACTGGAGCTAATCAGCGACTCTGGCGGCCATTGGGGCGGCCAGAGTCGTCGATTTAGTAGGGGACAACTGCTGCTGTTGGCCTCGGTTACCGGTAAACACGGCAGCAGAACAGTGCAGCTCCACGTGGAACCCCCCTGGCGGGAAGCGACGCACCGTCTGTTCTTTTCTGGCGTCCCACAGGCGTCTCGTCGCTCTTCCAGAGACGCGCTGCGCTTTTGTCGCGCCGGCTGCTGAGCCTTTCCCGCGCTTAAATTAAACCTCTTTGTGAGGACGCCGCCATACTGTTGCTGCTGCCCCATATAAATTCCCCCCATTCAGCATCGTGCAGCCTTCATTAGACATTCTCTCTCTCTCTCTCTCTCTCTCTCTCTCTCTCACTGTGTGTGTGTGTGTGTGTGTGTGTGTGTATAACAGTCACCCTTTTTTCCAAGAGCTGTTCTCGTTAAAGAGCAATGACCGAGTCGTGTGACAGCCATGACCGGCAAACAATAGCGGTGGCGTAGAGGGAGTTTGGGCGAACTTACGCGTGAGAGCCCCGTGCCTTCTGTCGAACAGTTTTTGTACCCTATATATCGCGGTAAAGTGATTTCTCTTCGTCGACAGAGATCGACTTCTCTTCTTTTGTAACTCATGGCACAAAAACTTTCTTCAGAAGATTTTCTGTTATCGGCTACTTCCGCGACAAAGATCCTTCATCATGGATGATCCTGGTTACAAAAGAAAAAGTGAAAAAAAATCAGAAGACATTTACTGTACACAGAAAGAGTTTCAATAACATTTTTACAAAAGGAGAAATCGAGAAATGCTTTACAGACTGTTGATGGGGAGCATCAAAATTATTCGTCTGTTTCAAATCCTTTCTTAAAACAATAATGTAATACGTACGTTCGCTCACTTTGTATTTTTCTTCAGTACATGCCTGGTAAATAGAAACGCGCTTGTTTTTATAGAAGCTGTGTGCATAACGAAAATGTAACTTTTCTTAAAATTTTTGTGTCTACTGGGAAATTTAGAAAATTATGTATTGGAACATTTTCTTCGGTATGTTTATTTAAGAAGTGCTGCAATGGTCTTGATGGGTTTCCATTAATTGCTCTTATATTGAAGAGAGGTGATCAGTTTTTATATTTTCCAAAAAAATGGTTCAAATGGCTCTGAGCACTATGGGACTGAGGTCATCAGTCCCCTAGAACTTAGAACAACTTAAACCTAACTAACCTAAGGATAGCACACACATCCATGCCCGAGGCAGGATTCGAAACTGCGACCGTAGCGGTCGCGCGATTCCAGACTGAAGCGCCTAGAACCGCTCGGTCACTACGGCCGGCTATATTTTCCAACTTCAAGGAGTTTGGTGGCCGCTTATCAGTCTTCCGACACTACTGAAATTTTGCATGAACTGTTTTTCTTTTCCGTCGGAATAAAATTGGAGGGAGAGGGATGTAGCAAGTTTATCTTCCGGAAAATTCTCTGTAGCTAAGAACCACCCTATGAAATATGTCGTTACTGTCTATGCAGTATTTAGATGGCTAGCGCGTGGTATGTAAACAAAAAGGCCGTTAATTTAAAACCAGTGAAGTGATTTCTATGGCTAGAACCTGAATGCCAATATAAAGGGTGCTGAACAACTACCTTACAGGCAGTTTTTCGCTAAGATGGTGCGTTCTTTTCCGGTTGTTACGCGTTTAAGGGAAAGCGAAAAGGTCGAATAGGACAGTGAACCTTACTTTAAAATGAAACTGCTGTAAAATGGAGAAAACAGACTTCAGAGTTTTGATTGTGAGCGTGGTTGCAAAGAGTCCCGAAAACTCAAAATTTTATCTAAAAAGTTTTCCTGTAATTTATGCCATTTTGGAACTATACAAGGAGCAACTCTTAAAGGAGGACATACTTTTTCCCTATTAGGACTAACTCAGCGAGATATGCAGGAGAGCTTCCGTGAAGTTTGGAATGTGGACACAGGTATTGGCGAATTGAAACCTTAGGTGAACTGTGAGTCGTCCCTGGGTAGTTCAGACGGAAAGAGAGGGCAGCCCGCTAAAGCGATTGTCCGATTTTGAGCCCTAGCATGAAACGCAGCTTTAATCTCTCTGGAGGTTTGTTGCTTTCTTGTTGTTCTGCAGCTATGAACTTTCATGCCTTCAAACTGAATTCTGGAAAGCAGCGCTTCCTGTTTTCTGCTCCGTCTGCAGAGATAGATTTCTATGTCTGTACTCACTGACCTTCCTTACGGTTTGTGGCATAGTCTGGTACCAGTGAAATCTATTACCAAGCAGAAGATCAAAAACAAAAACTCCGTATGTAGTTCGCAGCCGACCTTAGTCGGCAGTAAATTCATTTCTGTGTAATTGTAAATGCACTAACTGTACACTCTACGGGTAACGGTAGACATAGCGTCAGACAAGGTTTCTTTTGTTGAGTAGATACAAGTGTTCTCTGTTGATGGAAGACACACAAGGATGTGGACACAAAGTTTCTGTCGCCTGTGGTAATCCGTTACGGATGGTATGCTTCCGACTTCAATCGCGTTGAGAACAAAAGCGTCCACCTAATTACAGACGACAAACTGCAGTGCGATGTTGCATTTTTAATATTTGGTCGTAATAGATGTTATACTACTGTTGCTTGTAGGAAAAGAAAGTATTTTGAATACTGACTGAATACTGTCGGAAGTTACAAAATTGTAACCTAAATCCATTGACATAAAGCACTAGAATACTACTAGTGTGATTCTCTATTATATCATCATCTGTGCAGCTATATGGTTCGAACGTCCACAAGATGTTACAGTCTTTTTGCTAGTGTTTCTTCAACATAAGTTTAGTTTACTATTTAATTGGGTAACCAGCTTCTAGTAGTTGTTTTGAACGTACTTATTTCGGCAATAAGTTACTCTCATAACATAGTCCTTCATGTTTTATAAATGTATTATAATAAGAATACAAGAACCCTTTGTTCTTGTTTGCAGAATGAAGTTATGTTGGCTACAAAAATTGCCATTCACATTGCTAGTGACTAGCTATCATATTGTATGACTGGAAGTTTAATTTATGACCTCTCATCACACTGTAGCATTCAGTCAGTTGTGTTGATTCATTTTTTACCAAAAATTTATAGTTATTGATCAACTTTTGAGAGATGTTGAATATATTGCGCATTAAATGTATTGAATTTTGTACGTGTTTTTTTGAATTAAAAATCTGATAGTGGAATTAAAATCCTAATACACGAGAACATGTAAGAAAAAGTGAATGAAAATTAATACATTGTAGGCTTAAGACGAGAATGCAGAACGGTCTACTTAGGTTTTAGTGTTACCTTTTTTCTAGTTATCACTTTTCAAACTTTGAAGTTCTTTCCGTACATGTTTATTTCCACTGAACACTTCAGTGTTTGTTTATTCCGTCGTAGAATGATCACTTTGTATGTAGGAAGAGCTACACTCTAGAGGTTAAACGAAGAAATGAATTCACGATGTGCTGCGTGACATCTTTTCTTTTGTCATGTTGCATTTAAATAACCAACGATAATATGCAGCTAAAAATCTATAACTTTTTACTGCTAAGAAAGTATACTTTCTATGTCATAAGAAGAACCGCGATCACTGTGTCAATAAAAGTTCCTTATATCTCAGTCTAGCAGCACAGTTTGCTTAAAAAAAAAAAAAATGGTTTCAGTTTGATAGACAACCCATCTTCACATCTACCATTCTTGCAAAGTACCTCCTCGTAGAAGCTGACATGTAGAGGCTACTTAGCTCCTATACTAACAAGGTGCTTTGTGAGAAGGATAGATCTGAGGCGGATGGTTTGTAACTCACAAACAACCATCTGGAAAAAAATGGCAGTCTCATACAGCTAAACAAAACAAAACTTGTTACGCTGTACCGTTCTCGCAGTGTATCACAGCTGCAGCGAAGATCAGGAAAAAATCTCATGCTTATCTTAATCCCTACAACAGAGTAATTTCAGTCATTATTACTCTCGTTAGACGATTATTTCGGACGGCACACGTATTGAAATTTACTCCGGCGTTCTCCAATATATATAAGTATAAAACGTGGGCTATGGTTATGCTGAATGTTACAATGTTATCTTGAAATAATATGTTCTTAGTGAACAGTTGTTGCACTCTAAAGTATCCTACAGCGAGATACCGATCTTAATTAATTTATTCTTACGGCAAATAGAATATTATGATACTGTTATCTATCATTCTCCAACTTCAACAATTATGTTCATTACCATTATGATTTTCATAATTATTATTATTATAATTATTATTGTTGTATGAAACTCACTATGTCTATTGCAATGACAACTGTAAAAAGAACTCTGAGGATGCCTTTTTAGGTGAGAAATGGTCTGAAGCCCCAAAAGAGCATAAGAAAATTAAATACCTGTAAATTTTCGCCTCTTTATCAGAGTTGTCCCTTTTAACTTTACACATTGTGCCGCTGGCACACTCACAAGGGAACCTCCCATCGCACCCCCCTCAGATTTGGTTCTATGTTGGCACAGGGACAGGCCTTGAAAAACTGAACACAGATCAATCGAGAAAACACGAAGAAGTTGTGTGGAACTACGAAAAAAATAAGCAAAATATACAAACTGAGTAGTCCATGTGCAAGGTAGGCAACATCAAGGACAAAGTGAGATTACGAGCGCCGTGGTCCCGTGGTTAGCGTAAGCAGCTGCGGAACGAGAGGTCCTTGGTTCAAGTCTTCCCTCGAGTGAAAAGTTTAATTTTTTATTTTCAGAGAATTATCAAAGTTCAGGCACTCACAGATAATCAACTTCGCTCTCCAAAATTCCAGGACGTGTTCAGATATGCTTCGACATATGCAGGATTTGACGGTCTACACACGGAAACATATGTTTTGACAGAGCACAGGGAAAACTGTGCGACTGTGAAATTGTTGCATTCATTTGTTGCAGTTTATGTGACAAACTCTTATGTTTTCATCACTTTTTTGGGAGTGATTATCACATCCACAAGAAAATCTAAATCGGACAAGGTAGAAGAATCTTTTTACCCATTCGCCAGGTGTGCAAGTTAGGTGGGTCGACAACATATTCCTGTCATGTGACGCACATGCCGTCACCAGTGTCGTATAGAATATATCAGACATGTTTTCCTGTGGAGGAATCGGTTGACGTATGACCTTGCGCTCAAATGTTTTCGGTTCCCATTGGAGAGGCACGTCCTTTCGTCTACTAATCGCACGGTTTTGCGGTGCGGTCGCAAAACACAGACACTAAACTTATTACAGTGAACAGAGACGTCAATGAATGAACGGATAGATAGTAACTTTGCGAAAATAAAGAAAGTAAAATTTTCACTCGAGGGAAGACTCGAACCAAGGACCTCTCGTTCCTCAGCTGCTCACTCTAACCACGGGACCACGGCGAAAATAAAGAAAGTAAAATTTTCACTCGAGGGAAGACTCGAACCAAGGACCTCTCGTTCCTCAGCTGCTCACTCTAACCACGGGACCACGGCGCCCCTCAGCTCACTTTGTCCTTGATGTTGCTTATCTTGCACATGGCATACTCAGTTTGTGTATTTTGCTTATTTTTTCATAGTTCCACACAACTTCTTCCTGTTTTCTCGATTGATCTGTGTTCAGTTTTTCAAGGCCTACCCACTGTGTCAATTTATAACTAAATCTGAGGGGGGTGCGTTGGGGAGGTTCCCTTGTCAGTAAAATTACAGTTCGTATATTAGTTTCTACTGAAAAATAACGTCTGTCTCCTTTAAAAGGATGGGAAAATTATTACTTTTCAAGTCATTAAGATTACTGCACAGTATACAGAAATGTCATAGGTCTAATAGGGTAAGTAACGTTGGTACAGTAGTACCAACGCTGAAAACTTTATAACTCTATCAGAAATCTGTTTGCATTCTTTTTGTAGCTCTCTGTCAGGTTCAGTACCTCACCGAGTGAAAACCAAAGTACATGTGTGTATCTGGCACACTCTGAATGATACGGCATCTGCATCTTGCCCTGTCATGTTTGATATTCGCTGATTCATTTGCTTTGCAGTACTCAGGTCAGCACGCGGCTTTTTACTAACCAACAAATCAGGCTGGATGCTCCACGTTAGCTGCACCCGACAAAACGTGGCATTTGTACGACACGAGTCACGATGCACTTATTCCGGTAAGAACCTGTCGGCGAGGATTATCTCGTTACGTTACTCGCCTTACTGGATCGGCTGCATAGCAAATCATGCGTCTTGCAGACTTTTATTCCTTCTCCTTTGGATTCGTTTATGTTCGTATAGCTTACAGAATCCATGTATCGTAGAATCATTCCTTCCATAAATGGCGGATTTCGTGAGAACTGTCCGTCTGCTATCTCTGCAGCACAACATTAATTATTTCTGTCCAGTCACGGGAATATGGCACAGATAGTTTTACTTCAGTATCCGTTGAATTCACGAACAATCGTCCATTTCCTTCTCTTCTTCTTTCTCCGTTTCTCTCATTCCTTTCGTCTTTTCTTTTATTTCTGCCTGTGTTTCTTATTTTCTCTTCTTTACTGCTTATCAGTGTAATAACATTAATACTAAATACAAGAAACTATCCAGTGCGTCAGTACTAGAAAGTCATTATTATATATTATACTGCAATAAATATCGCCCATAGACGACGTTCGTCGTCAAATTGTATAAAAAAAACGAATTGTTTTCGATTCTTACTGTGCTACAGAAAATTAACATACCTTTGACATTATATGCATGGTTTATGAATATATACTATATTTTGTTGAAATCAGAGTCATGGTAATTTGCGTAACGCTTTTCGTTATTTGTTTTTCAGGTAAGTCACCGACTGGCCTCCGCCCAATCCAAACGTTTGTTTCTTCCGAGATGTGGTGGCACTGGAAGGTAACGCTGCTCTCATTCGTTTTCAATCATATGATAAGACGTAAGCTGACAAGGGTTATAGAAATAGATATCTGCATTCTGGAACAATAAAAGTACTTCACTCTCTGTCCAAAACGAAATGCAACTAGCCAATCGTAGTGCTATCGCATTCCTCTGGTAGCCAGTTAAGCTTTCGCAGATAGCTGGAGCGGAAAGAAACAGATGTGTCGGTGAAGTTTATCTATGCACTCTCCTGTGACATTCTTTCACTCGACTATTTCATGCACTGAAGCATGAATAACAGAAAGCAATGAGCAATCTGCACGCCATGGTTAATTATTTTCAATACGAGGATTAGATTATATGTTTACTTTTTCTAAAGAACTACCTTGAGTTTTTATTTGTCTTCTACGGTGCTGAAGGCACTTTTAATACGTTAATACTTCCGGTGCTAGACCCAAACGGGATACTGTATTAACTCAAGTACAACAGCGCCTGGAACACTATTAACACACACCTGCGACTTCAGACGAATTCGTGCATGATCCTCTTTTCAGACTCATCCACCGCTAGCAGAGGATTGAAGTTTCCCTTGGTTTCTCTACATTGCCTGAAGCAAGATGTTTATTTTTAAGAAGACGGATCTGATTTTCTTTCCCAGTCCTAGGTTGTTTTAATCCTGATTGCACACTACAAGTATAGCTCACACACCGTAAAACTTCTTTACGAAGACTGCGTTGTCAGTTAGTTCTAGAGACGTAGGATCTTTTGCTCTAACTCGGATACCAATCGCTCAAATAGTGATTCTTAGCGTCCAAATGGATAAAGGCTTCTTCCGAAACCACTTCCAGTACTGCGTGAGCAGAAACAAATTTGACAATGTTTTAGTGCAAAATGTAGTATAGTCTCGTCTGTTAACCGGCCAAACATTATTGTCTTTAAATTAAAAGGAAGGTCAGCGTTGGTCGTAATATTCATGTTTTATTGATAGCAGAATCGATTTTCGATCACATAGTGATCATCTTCGGTGCTGTACACATTAAATTCAGACACTGGTATCAAGTTATCAATAACTTACTGATAACTTGATACCAGTGTCTGAGTTTAATGTGTACAGCACCGAAGATGATCACTATGTGATCGAAAATCGATTCTGCTATCAATAAAACATCAATATTACGACCAACGCTGACCTTCCTTTTAATTTAACATATACTGTCATCGTGCACACAGCACTCCATGGAGTCGCCAATCAATTTTTGTCTTTTGTGTGAAATCTCTACCTAAAACAACTGGCCCGAGTTATACCTTTTAAATCTAACGCCTCAGTTTCTACTCTCCATATAGACAAATACACAAACTACACAAATCTTCGATCTGGATGGTACAATCTGTACCATATTTTATCAGTCGAGTAAATACCATTTCCTTGTTTCTTTGTTCAGCAATGCTCTCCACTCCACATGACCCTGGGCCTAATATCCGTCCGTCACTTAACCGAAATTTTTGCAACATCGCCGAACGATTCTGGGATCAAACTGTGTTTAGAAGGACAGAGACAAGGTGAGGTGAAGTTCAACTACGATCCTCTCTCTCATAAGCCATACGCAGTGTTGGACAAGGCCCTCAAACCGTCAGTGACATGGCAAAAGGTATTTCATTGAAAAGTTTGCACCAAGGAGATGTGAAATATTTCTCAAAATAAACTAACAGCAATGGATAGTTAATAACGGCAGTCATAGAGGCAAAGCAGTTTGTTACTATTTGGTAATGTTCCGTTCGCAGAACAACTGTTACTGACCACGGCAGAAGCTACTTTTCTCTGTGATGACTAAACATCGGAACAACACAGTTCCACTTTCAGTCCCTTCTTGTTATATAAACTCTAAATGTCTAATGTCTCTATTCAGAACGTTTGAGTTTGTATGGTGACAAGCATCTTTTGCGCACTTTAAGTGTGTAATGGTTTCTCCACAGACGGGCAAATATTTGGAAAATGTATGCAAATAGGAAAATTTTGTACTGTTAGCAAACGTGTGTTTCCAGTAGTATAGCTATTTGATTTTATCTTCACAACTTGTTCTAGCGGGATTTCTCCTATTTTTCTCTTAGAACACTTACCAATGCAGCGATCGGGATAGCGGAATGGTTAAAACGCTGGACTCAAATTCTGGTGGAGTTGTGTTCAGATTTCCGTCCTATCTTTCAGATTTAGGTTTTCCTCTGGAATCCCCGTATAGTGATCTAAGGAAATACCAGGAGCGGCTCCACTTGGGGGTGGCAGTCGATGCGTGCGCCGTTATTGCTGTCTGCATGGAGGCGAGGATCGCAGTTTTGTGAGGGCGAAATTATGAGAGAGGACAAAAGCAAAGATCAAAAGAGAATAGTGAGTTAGGACGAGCTGGGGAAGAACAAGAGCAACAGACCTTCCTTTCTCTGATACAGAGACGCTTGTTTCATATTTTCAGCTGCTAGATGGAGCCACTCTCATTGTTCCAAACGGGCAACACAACGAAAGAGTAAAGATAGTATTTTGCGTTTGACCCCATCGAATGAAAAAAGAATCTTTTTTCCTTTTTATAAGCAGTGCGGTTGATGACTATGCTAATCCTTATTTTGAATTGTATCATAAAATTTTTTTAGAAATGTGTATCACCGTAAAGTCATGCTAGTAAATTAAGGGAAAGGCTAAACAGCGACGAGGATTAAACAAAAAATGGGCATGATCTGTAGGAGGTGAGGGGGGAGGGGGTGCAGATTCAAAGCTTGCCTTGGACGCCAGTTACGCTAGTTAAGCCACTGACCAGGACAGTTCATTTGAAACAGACAAGGCAAATTTTCTTGCGTATTTTTATTTTTCTGGTGACATCATCGCCTACAAGACGTTAATCCCAAATCCTCATTCATTCCTTGTTTGCCAGTGATTTAAGGAACGACCAAATTCACTACTCGCTTCAATCACATTTAGGTATCACGTTCTAAAAAACAACTCACTAGAATCTCCAGCTACGTACAACAGTTTCTCTCTCTCTCTCTTTCTTTTTGTAGTCTACATACCGGTCTGTATCACTACTTAGTTATTTTGTTCTTCAGTCCCGAATCTTTGGTCAGCAAATTTTTTTCCACAACTAATGTTAAAACTTCACATTTTCAGAAATGATGTTTCTCATAACCGTGGCTGTTCCAACTGGAATTAAATTTGTTACTATTTTGGTCACTAGCTATGTTTTAATTGGATTACTGTAGTTGGAGAACAATACAAGTTATTCTCCTACCCACACAACTATTAAGGCAAAGCGCAACTTGTCAGCAGGGCGAGGGTATGACCTATATATGGACGAAACCGATAATACTAATAAAATGTAGTCCGCAGCTCCTGGTCGTGCGGTAGCGTTCTCGCTTCCCGCGCCTGGGTTACCGGGTTCGATTCCCGGCGGGGTCAGGGATTTTCTCTGCCTCGTGATGACTGGGTGTTGTGTGATGTCCTTAGGTTAGTTAGGTTTAAGTAGTTCTAAGTTCTAGGGGACTGATGACCATAGATGTTAAATCCCATAGTGCTCAGAGCCATTTTTTAGTAAAATGTAGCAAGTGACCTGTGCAATGTGTTTCGTCTACATCTATACTAATGATGATACTGTTCTGTCTGTTTGAACACGCTGATCTCCAGAACTGATAGACGTATTTTCATAGGGTTTTCACAGATAACTGGAGCGATGCTTGGGGCAACGTATATTTAATTTAATCAAAATCGGATCCTGGCAAAAAAAGGTATCGTAATTTAAAGTTTTATCCTTACTAATATTATAAACGCGAAAATAACTCTGTTACGTTTTCACGACTAAACCGCTGAACCGATTTCGATGAAATCCGGTGTGGTCGGAGCTTGAACCCTGAGGAAGAACATAGGAAACATTGGAAAGTATAAATTCGTTGCATAATGTACACATTGCGTAATGTATAACTACTGCAGTAGCACAGAGCATCAGTGCATAGATGCATGCTCCTGCTCATGGCCCTCAGTATGCACTGCTCAGTAGTGACACTGAGCTTTCTGCTATATCGTGCACGGCGACAGGTTGGGGGGGGGGGGGGGGAGGTGAGGGAGGGGAGAGTGCACGGGGCGCACATCATTAGTTATGCTTACCTGAGCAGGCAGACGTGTAAGAGCAGCTGACATCATTGCATGCACAACAGCTGAGTGACACATCATCACTCATTATAACAAAACAATTGATATGCCAGCGCAGCCACAGTTACAGGCTAGTCATTAATAATGAGCAAATTTGTAACTTTAACATGCGCACATAATTCTGTAACATAACGTTGCAAAATGAATTATTATTTGCTTATTGGTATGTGGAATCCAATTAAACATTTTAAATATCTACTTCGATAGGGTTACCTGCAAAAAATTTCACTTCTAAACGTTCATTTAAAACGTGTTGTACTTGGTATTATTAAGGAGTTTCTTAAGTATAATACACTACTGGAAATTAAAATTGCTATACCAAGAAGAAATGCAAATGATAAACGGGTATTCATTGGACAAATATATTATACTAGAGCTGACATGTGATTGCATTTTCACGCAATTCGGGTGCATAAATCCTGACAAAACAGTACCCAGAACAACCACCCCTGGCCGTAATAACGGGCTTGATACGCCTGGGCATTGAGTCAAACAGAGCTTGGATGACATGTACAGGTAATGCTGCCCATGCAGCTTCAACACGATACCACAGTTCATCAAGAGTAGTGACTGGCGTATTGTGACGAGCCAGTTGCTCGGTCACCATTGACCAGACGTTTGCAATTGGTGAGAGATCTGGAGAATGTGCTGGCCAGGGCAGCAGTCGAACATTTTCTGTGTCGAGAAAGGCCCGTACAGGACCTGCAACATGCGGTCGTGCATTATCCTGCTGAAATGTAGGGTTTCGCAGGGATCGAATGAAGGGTAGAGCCACGGGTCGTAACACATCTAAAATGTAACGTCCACTGTTGAAAGTGCCGTCAATGCGAACAAGAGGTGACCAAGACGTGTAACCAATGGCACCCCATACCACCACGCCGGGTGATACGCCAGATGAGGAATACACGCTTCCAATGTGCGTTGACCGCGACGTCACCAAACACGGATGCGACCATCATGATGCTGTAAACAGAACCTGGATTCATCCGAAAAAAAAATGTCGTTTTGCCATTCGTGCACCCAGGTTCGTCGTTGAGTACACCATCGCAGGCGCTCGTGTCTGTGATGCAGCGTCAAGGGTAACCGCAGCCATGGTCTCCGAATGATACTCCATGCTGCTGCAAACGTCGTCGAACTGTTCGTGCAGATGGTTGTTGTCTTGCAAACGTCCCCATGTGTTGACTCAGGGATCGAAACGTGGCTGCACGTTCCGTTATAGCCATGCGGATAAGATGCCTGTCACCTCGACTGCTAGTGATACGAGGCCGTTTTCCGTATTACCCTCCTGAACCCACCGATTCCATATTCAGCTAACAGTCATTGGAACTCGACCAATGCGAGCAGCATGTCGCGATAAGATAAACCGCAATCGCGATAGGCTACAATCCGACCTTTATCAAAGTCGGAAACGTGATGGTACGCATTTCTCCTTCTTACACGAGGCATCACAACAACGTTTCACCAGGCAACGCAGGTCAACTTGTGTATGAGAAATCGGTTGGAAAATTTCGTCGTGTGAGCACGTTGTAGGTGTCGCCACCGTCGCCAACCTTGTGTGAATGCTCTCAAAAGCTAATCACTTGCATATCACAGCATCTTCTTCCTGTCGGTTAAATTTCGCGTCTGTAGCACGTTACCTTCGTGGTGTAGCAATTTTAATGGCCATTAGTGTATTTGTCAGTGTTTTTTTTCTTTTTCTAGATAGACTGCCGTTTTATTTTCGTGAAACTGCCTTGGCATTTGCAGCGACACAGTTTCCTTTAAAATGACTGTTTTTTAATTTTCCGAGAAAACGAAGGTAGTAGACATTTTGCGGTGCATGCGAACAATAGCCGGCCTTATAGGCTACTTGTATACCTAACACTTGCGAGGGTACGTGATTCGTTCACTCCCCCGCCGTTGGTAGGTCGCGCGGTTAGGTCCGGTGTCTGTCGCCGGTAAAGACATTTTAGGCGGGCTGTACTATAAGAAGACCGTGAAATGCAGAACGCTGACAAGTTAAGACGGCACCCGTGGCAGCCCTCTGTCTTCCCCGTAGAGCTGCAGAAGACAGCCGCGGTCTGGTGTGGCTGAGCGCGTCATCTTCCCCCTCTTCGCCCCCACGCCCCCACCCCCACCCCCAACCCAATAACGGAGCGCGGCCGGGCCGGGTCGCTGCGGCGGACGCCGGCTGGCAGCTCCGTCAACAGGCGGCCTGACGTCACAGCGCTGCTGTAAACACCGGCTGGAGGGCCGCCGCCCATCCACTCCACAAAGGACAGCCTCGATGCGCGCCGGTGCTGCCGCTGTTCGCGTGGTCCAGTGCTGCGGCATCGCAAGAGTTTGGCTGCGATCGGAACAAACTTTACTGAGCGGGTCGGCGTGATGGCTAAGGCCGTCCTCTCACCCGATATGAAAAAGCACCTGGACGGGAAGCTGGTGACGTCACAGAGTGGAATTCCACGTACCAGTACGCTGCGATGCGTGTAATGGAAAATCGGCATGTAAGGATCTACCTCTTGGAGAGCAACGTGACCAATGAGATGCGACATCGTTCTTGCGTCACAAGCAGGACTTACCAGCCGTCATATTGTACGAAGTTAAACTTCCTCTTTGGTGGACTGTGACTGGGTGTTGTGTGATGCCCTTAGGTTGGTTAGGTTTAAGTAGTTCTAATTTCTCGGGGACTGATGACCATAGATGTTATGTCCCGTAGTGCTCAGAGCCATTTGAACCATTTTTGGTGGACTGTTTTTAATTATTATTATGGTGTACGTGGTGTGAATATAAGCTGTTTCAAAGCATCAGGAACTTGAGAATCTCTCGAAAAGGCGTTATAATAAAATGACAGGAAATTAGACGTCGATAGTTAAACGCTTTACTTATTGGATTATTTTTAGTGTTTAACTTCGGTACTATGGAACTTTACTGCTTCAGTACCACGGCACGACGATGATCTGTCAAAAGCGGGCCACGTTGAGGAACATGTTCCGTAAGGTGTAGCAGGTAGTTTCACAGAGTGCAGCAGCCACGGTGGGGACACCACGTCTGGCGTGCTTCGCGATGAGAAACACATGGCATCTGAGGACGGCTTAACCGACTAAGCGCTCTATCATCAATGATGTCAACGCGTACGCGAATCAGTTTTTTTTTTTGTTTTGTTTAGCTTAGGCGTGTAGTCGCGGAACTAAAAAACGACAGAGCTGCCGGGGAAGCCTCTATCATAGCGGAAATGTTGAAAAAACTTACAAGGCGTCCTCGAACTGTGGTCCCACATCTGACGTGTGTCCTTTTCCAATTAAGACGTCAGTGGGGTACTGTTCTTCCTATAAGAACTCAGACTCATCCTTAGTCCAAAATCGAGTGACGTGGGGCGTTGGTAAGACACTGGACTCGCATTCTGGCGGACGTCGATTCCGATCCCATTTCTGACATCCAAATTTCCCTAAGGTGAATGCCGGAATGGTTACTTCGAAAGCGGACGGCCGCTTTCCTTACCCATCCCACCAGAAGCCAAGTTTGTGCTCCGTCTCTAATGAGCTCGACAACGCGATGTCGAACCATAATCTTCATTTCCATCCAAATCCATACGTCAATTATTATTTGATAATTCGCATAATGTCCATTTATGAGTGGAACTCACACGACTGGCATTTACATTTATGTTTATTTTATCTACTTATTGTAGATAATAATGAATAACACGTACCAAAAAAATATTAAAAAACATTCTCACTTTCTATGTATACGCCTTCTTCTGGCTCAATCATATAAGTCTGAGGAATTATTGTGAGAGTAATTATAGTTACCAACACAAATAATAAAGTGAATAATAATTGGCATTACCATTATTATTATTATTTCTTTACTTTCTCAGACGTTAAGTCTGGTTAAAAATGGAAAGTGACGCGGACCTTGATCAAGCGTCACTTCGTTTTAACTGTACGGTATATGTTATATTGCATTTAGGAACTTTCGGGTAATTGAACATGTATCAATAATTACGGATTTTTGTAATTGTATATATAAGTTTGGATGTAGCTGTATTGCATTGATGTACTGGTGGATATTGTGAGGTATGACTCCTGTAGTTGATAGTATAATTGGTATAATGTCAACTTTATCCTGATGCCACATGTCCTTGACTTCCTCAGCCAGTTGGATGTATTTTTCAATTTTTTCTCCTGTTTTCTTTTGTATATTTGTTGTATTGGGTATGGATATTTCGATTAGTTGTGTTACTTTCTTCTTTTTATTGGTGAGTATGATGTCAGGTTTGTTATGTGGTGTTGTTTTATCTGTTATAATGGTTCTGTTATTATTATTATTATTATTATTATTATTATTATTATTATCATTGTTATAAACAGCTGTTGTCACAGTCATTTCATCTTCTCCTCTTTCGTTATCCCTTTCATTTCTGATGATATTACACAGCTTCAAATGTTCTAAACTAATCAGAATTGTTTTTCTTCTTAATTCCTTTTATTGTTATTATTGTTATTATTATTATTATTATTATTATTATTATTAATCACAGATAATGATCATTCATTATCAGTTTCAACCATACATTGGTCATCTTCTAAGATCATATATATCCTAAGCAGCATATGGCTACATACGATGCGTTTTCATACTTAATATACTAAATAATACAGATATCCATAGATAGAATGCTGTTTTCTCCAAAAGGCTTTTTAAATTATTTACATTCCCTCCATTGTGCGTGGATTGAATGCTGCCCAGCAGCCTTCTGCTCCCATTGAGAGAGACAATTCGCTGACAATATAAATATTTATATCGTATTAACGAATTATTCCACCATTTCTTGGTAGGGCAATTTCATACGTAAGGTTGAAATGTAAACAAACTCCATTTTGCTCACGAAAACTATAAGGAATTTAGTATTAACCCCTCTACCAAAACATTTAGTTAAATTTGCTATGTCCATTTTATTCCACTAGTATTTTTATAGCGAACAGGTTATCGGATTATTAGGCACTCAAAACGTGACAATTGACAAATAGTAGTAGAACAGAAGGTGTGTATGCTTTCAACCTTAAATATTAATACGAAAAAGCAGTTGTGATGAAATGGTTGTCGTGATTGTAAGATCTGCAGACTTTCTTAACGTGAGGGCTTCTGATAACTGTACGTTACGGATTTGGACGCGGGATTGCACTGGGGAAGGATCTAACGAATGAGATGTGGGCGTTGGAACGTGAGTAGTATTCTAGCTAGTGCGAAAATGTAGTACTACGCGAAAACAAATGTGGCTGCACTCTTTAGCGAGCGGTCAAGGTTCCATGAAGGTGAGGATGGAAATCATGAGATTTATTTATGTACGAGGTGCATTCAAGTTCTAAGGCCTCCGACTTTTTTTCCAATTAACTACTCACCCGAAATCGATGAAACTGGCGTTACTTCTCGACGTAATCGCCCTGCAGACGTACATATTTTTCACAACGCTGACGCCATGATTCCATGGCAGCGGCGAAGGCTTCTTTAGGAGTCTGTTTTGAACACTGGAAAATCGCTGAGGCAATAGCAGCACGGCTGGTGAATGTGCGGCCACGAAGAGTGTCTTTCATTGTTGGAAAAAGCCAAAAGTCACTAGGAGCCAGGTCAGGTGAGTAGGGAGCATGAGGAATCACTTCAAAGATGTTATCATGAAGAAACTGTTGCGTAACATTAGCTCGATGTGCGGGTGCGTTGTCTTAGTGAAACAGCACACGCGCAGCCCTTCCCGGACGTTTTTGTTGCAGTGCAGGAAGGAATTTGTTCTTCAAAACATTTTCGTAGGATGCACCTGTTACCGTAGTGCCCTTTGGAACGCAATGGGTAAGGATTACGCCCTCGCTGTCCCAGAACATGGACACCATCATTTTTTCAGCACTGGCGGTTACCCAAAATTTTTTGGTGGCAGTGAATCTGTGTGCTTCCATTGAGCTGACTGACGCTTTGTTTCTGGATTGAAAAATGGCATCCACGTCTCATCCATTGTCACAACCGACGAAAAGAAAGTCCCATTCATGCTGTCATTGCTCGTCAACATTGCTTGGCAACATGCCACACGGGCAGCCATGTGGTCGTCCGTCAGCATTCGTGGCACCCACCTGGATGACACTTTTCGCATTTTCAGGTCGTTATGCAGGATTGTGTGCACAGAACCCACAGAAATACCAACTCTGGAGGCGATCTGTTCAACAGTCATTCGGCGATCCCCCAAAACAATTCTCTTCACTTTCTCGATCATGTCGTCAGACCGGCTTGTGCGAGCCCGAGGTTGTTTCGGTTTGTTGTCACATGATGTTCTCCCTTCATTAAACTGTCGCACCCACGAACGCACTTTCGACACATCCATAGCTCCATCATCACATGTCTCCTTCAACTGTCGATGAATTTCAATTGGTTTCACACCACGCAAATTCAGAAAACGAATGATTGCACGCTGTTCAAGTAAGAAAAACGTCGCCATTTTAAGTATTTAAAACAGTTCTCATTCTCGCCGCTGGCGGTAAAATTCCATCTGCCGTATGGTGCTGCCATCTCTGGGACGTATTGACAATGAACGCGGCCTCATTTTAAAACAATGTGCATGTTTCTATCTCTTTCCAGTCCGGAGAAAAAAAGATCGGAGGCCTTAGAACTTGAATGCACCTCGTATGTGTGAATACTGGCCATGGGATTTAACCCACGTGTCCGGTTGGTTACGTTTAAAAAAATGGTTCAAATGGCTCTGAGCACTATGGGACTTAACATCTATGGTAATCAGTCCCCTAGAACTTAGTACTACTTAAACCTAACTAACCTAAGGACATCACACAACACCCAGTCATCACGAGGCAGAGAAAATCCCTAACCCAGCCTGGAATGGTTACGTTTAATCTATTGTGGATTTTGCTTCGGATGTTTAGTATGTGGAGATACCAAAATAGTCTTGCATCGCGTGTTCGTCCTGTATACTTTACTCTTTTAGTGAATTGGAATGGACTGTTATAGACAGTTAGGAAGAAGGTATGGATCCAGAACGCCTATGTTTTTGTTATCTCAGTAATTTTAGCCTGGAGTTTTAGATGGTTGAAAGAGACGTACCATTTGTCACACAAAGTGTAACGATAAAATGCATACAATAAAGGCTTGCACGACCAATTGTCAGAGCTGCTGGTGAAACTTGCGTATTGTATGGTTGTGGCCCATGACACTCTTTTGTTCCTGACGTTGCTCCCAGACCTGTGTTGGAAATTTTGAGAGGTGTTCCTGAGAGGAGCAAGCTGAACCTCTGAATATATCTAACGAAATGTCAGTAACAAAAGTTTCATGGACGACGACCACCGTACAACCCGGAAGATTCACCACCAGCTAACGATAACGTTGTTCAGATAAAGTTGAAAGAATCATTGGGGTGAGGATAATATGAGTAGCAAGAAAGCTGGTGCCGTCAACACGTATGATTAGGTTCACAGGAGTCGATGGTTTAGTATTTCAGAATTTCAACTGTATATCAAAAATAAACCGGTGTTGATACACTAGATTCTTGAGCATGTGTGGACATTTTAGAGCGAATGTTGTTTAGGAGAATGGAGGGTTTGTTACAAAGGTTGCACTTATGCGAATGTAGTTGATTGTATGTGGTGGTTCAACGAATGAGTTGACGCACGTGCCATACAGGCAAACCTTAAGTCGCAAGCTAGTGTGAGAACGTGAATTAAGTTTGTCGAAATAAAACAAGCTGCTAGCCAAGATGCTTTTGAATGCGTACGCTACCATAATCACCTTAAACTGAAAAAAGGAAAGAAAAAACACGTACCTGAATCACAGTGGAAACAGCAAACGTTATCTTTTGACAAATGATTGTAATTTCGGGAGAACCATAGATTTAAGATGATCGTAACAGATAATGAATTTAACTCAAGGAATTTAAATTACTGAAATTTACCGGCTGTTGTTTTTACTTACCGCTCTTTTTTCTATAGCTCTGCAGTGTTTCATTACGCTTCTTACGGGTTCAATTAAATTTGAACTACATGTATAATGTCGAGATTGAAATCTAGTACAAACTAGCAAAAGACGCGAACGAATTGAGAGAATGATACCTGTTAAAACATTCGTTAATCTTCGTCCCAACGGCCATATATCTCGTCCTAGAGGTGTTAATCGTACTGGTGCATAAGCGGGAGGGGTTAGTGGCAGGCGGGAAGGGGGGGGGGGGAGGTAAGCGGGAGTGGAGAGGACGGTAGGGTAAGTGGGGGGGGGGGGTTGGGGATGGTAGGCTTTATTTCCATAAGTTGGCAATTCAAATGAAGCACAAGCTTGCAGGGACGGCGCGCTGTGGCCGGAGTCACTGTTTCTGCTGGAACGACGTCTCCTCAACAAGCGACAACTACACTGCAGCAGCTGTCCGGGGCGAATTCCATCCCCAGGACGCATTGGGGGCAGTGACAGGGGAAACTTCGTGAAGCTCCTACCACGCAGCTCACAGAATTTCGTGTAGAGTTTGTCTTCAGGTCTCCAGGAATTAGAGGATGATGTAAGAGTAGACACATAATTTATTTACCGTTTAGGAATTGGGCGTGAAATAGCACAGATCCATGGGTCTTCAAGATTGTGAAGATGTACAGAGAGATAAAAATGAATGTCAATTTTTGCAGCCATTTTCACATGTACGTACGAAGTATGGGATTAATAAGTATAAAATGGGGAAAGAGTCATCACACTGGGCCGGCCGTAGTGACCGAGCGGTTCTAGGCGCTTCAGTCTGGAACCGCGCGACCGCTACGGTCGCAGGTTCGAATCCTGCCTCGGGCATGGATGTGTGTGTCGTCCTTAGGTTAGTTAGGTTTAATTAGTTCTAAGCTCTAGGGTACTGATGGCCTCAGATGTTAAGTCCCATAGTGCTCAGAGCCATTTGAACCATCTTCACACTGCGCATAAACGTAATGCAGTAGTTTGTAAATACTGGCATAACAGAAAAATATGCACTTGCGTTTACACTTAAATTGGCATTGTTTTTGTAATTTGATGTAATTCTATGAGGAGGCTACATTTGTTGGTCATCGAGCTGAATGTGACATCTACATCTACATCTGTACTTCGCTAGCCGTCCGCGGTGGCCGAGCGGTTCTAGGCTCTTCAGTCCGGAACCGCGCGACCGCTATGGTCACAGGTTCGAATCCTGCCTCGGGTATGGATGTGTGTGACGTCCTTAGGTTAGTTACGTTTAAGTAGTTCTATGTTCTAGGGGACTGATGACCTGAGAAGTTAAATCCTATAGTGCTCAGAGCCATTTTGTACTTCTCTAGCCACCGTACGGTGTGTAGCGGAGGGCAATTCTGGCACCAGTATTTCATCCCTCCTCTACCCCCATCACTGTTCCATTCTCAAATGCCACGTAAGAAGAATAATTGTCAGTAAGCCTCCGTATTCGGTCTAATTTTTCGGATTTTCTCTTTGTGACTCATCTTGGGATATAATGGCTGGGAGTTTCACTAAAAAACCTCTATGTAATGTACAGTGCCACACTTGCATCTTCTGACACAAGAGTTTATCCAGAATCTCCGTAGCGCTCTCGCGCCGGCTAAACCATCCCGTGACGAAACGTGCCTCTCTTCCTTACGTCTTGTGTATCTCTTCTATCAATCCAAAAAACAAAACATGTTCAAATGTGTGTGAATTCCTATGGGACCAAACTACCGAGGTTATCGGTCCCTAGACTTACACACTACTTAACCTAAATTGTCCTAAGGACAAACACTCACACCCATGCCCGAGGGAGGACTCGAACCTCCGGCGGGAGGAGCCGCGCAATTAGTGACATGGCGCTTCCAATCTCACGGCCACTCCACGCGGCTCTATTAATCCAACTTGGTTACAGTTGACAGGCAATACTCAAGAAGCGGTCAAATATCTGTTTTTACGTCACTTCTTTCGTGGATAAATTACATTTCCCTGATAGTCTTTCAATGAACCTCAACCTGACATGCGTTTTTCGTACACTTCGTTTCATGTGATCACTCCATGTAAATGATTGTCGATTTTTTGTTAAATATTTATTAGCCAAGACCGCATGCAGGTAAATAAATAACTAGTCTCGACCGTCTCTGGTCATCATCAGTTCCGAATATACTTATGTGACAACCTTGAGTTCGAAGTTGGCTTTCTCTTGAGTTGTTAACAGCCAGTTGATAAATTACCCTCTTATATTGAACATGGAAATTTTTAATCTGATCTGAAGATGACCAGATACGGTCCAAACTCGTTATCTATGTTTCATATATTCGATGTTGGCTAATAAAGATTTTACAAAAGATGAACATCGAAATAACAGTTCACTCTGTCTGCAGTGATAGTATCAGGTAATTACATTCCATTTAATTTCGTTGTAATTGGCAATTCCGAGGTTCTTTGGAGTAATTACTATTTCCAGTGAGTTTTCGTCAGTAGTGTTATCTTATTTACTTCTGCACAGTACATTACATTGTAGGTTCATCTGTCAGGCCCTGGCGGACTAAGGCGCTGCAGTCATGGACTGTGGGCTGGTCCCGGCGGAGGTTCGAGTCCTCCCTCGGGCATGGGTGTGTGTGTTTGTCCTTAGGATAATTTAGGTTAAGTAGTGTGTAAGCTTAGGGACTGATGACCTTAGCAGTTAAGTCGCATAAGATTTCACACACATTTGAACATTTTGTTCAACAAGCAATCATCGACCCTCTGCGCTTCTTCTTGCATTGCTCGTCTTCTGGCATCGCTTCGTTCTAATAGACGACCGCATCAACTGCAAACAGCCTCATTGAGATTCCTACGATATCCATCAGATCATTTTGTAACCAGTAACGGTCCTGTAACACTTTCTAGGAATGCTCCTAAAATTACCATTATGTTTGTCGATATTATATTAGAGTATGCTGATACAATAACCCCATACTTAGCAATCATATACAACTGCTCGCTTGTCCATTCCTAAAGACTGGAAAGTCGCACAGGTCACACCAGTATTCAAGAAAGGAAATAGGAGGAATACGCCCAACCGCAGACCCGTATCACAGTTGTCGATTTATAGAAGGATTTCGGGACGTATACTGTGTTTGAACATGGTGGATTATATAGAAGAAAACGATATATTGACAAATGGACAACACGATTCAAAAAATATCGTTCTTGTGAAACAAAACTAGCTCTTGATTCTCACGAAGAAATCTGTGTTATTGACAGGGTATGTCATATTTACTCCATAGTTTTAAATTTCCAGAAGAGTTTTGACACCGTTCCTCAAAAGCAGCTTCTAATTAAATTGCGCGCCTACGGAGTATTGTCTCAGTTGTGAGACTGGACTCGTGATTTCCTGTCAGAAAGGTCGCAGTTCTTAATATCCGAGTCATCGAGTAAAGCGGACGTATATATGGCGTTTCCCAAGGAAGTGTAAGCCCTCTGCTGTTCCTGATGTATATGACGATTTAGGAGACAAACTGAACAGCTCTCTTAGATTATTTACAGATGATGGTGTCATTTAACGTCATGAAAAGTCATCAGCTGATCAATTGCAAAACGATTTAGTGAAGATATCTGTGTGGTGCAAAAAGTGGCAATTGATTCAAAAAATATCGTTCTTGTGAAACAAAACTAGCTCTTGATTCTCACGAAGAATCACACGCCAACATGGCTTGTGAAATATTGGCCAGTGTTGTCCGGAGGCTGTCTATACACGTTGCGGAAGAGCATGTTCGCCTCTCTAAGGCGGCCCTTGTGGCAGAGCGATTCTAGGCGCTTCAGTCTGGAAACGCGCGACCGCTACGGTCGCAGGCTCGAATCCTGCCTCGGGCATGTATGTGTGTGATGTCCTTAGGTTAGTTAGGTTTAAGTAGTTCTAAGCTGTAGGGGACTGATGACCTCAGATGTTAAGTCCCATAATGCTCAGAGCCATTTGAACCATTTGACTCCAAAGAATGAAAAAGGTGAAGTCATACAATTGAGTGCTAAAAGGGAACCGGTAAATTTCGGTTAGGTGATGAATCAAACAAATCTATAGGTTGTGAATTGAGCTGAGTACTTAGGGATTACAAATACAAATAACTTAAATTGGAGCGATTGCACAGGTAATTGAGTGGGGAAAGCGAACCAAAGACTGCGATTTATTGCAGTACACTTAGAAAATACAAAAAGACAATTATAGACAGTAGCTACAATACGCTTGTCCTTTCTCATTAGGAATACTGCTTTGCGATGTGGGATCCGCATCAGATGGGTTTGACGGAGGACATGGAAAAATATTAAAGAAAGGCATCTCCTTTTTGTACTATGGCGAAAAAGGAGAGAGAGTGCCACAGATATGATACTCGAATTCGGGTGACAATCATTAAGACAAAAGCGTTTTTGTAGCGGTATGATCTTCAAATCCGTAAATATTTTGTTGGCGCCCTCCTATGTAGGAAGAAACCATCATAATAATTAATTAAGAGAAATGAGATCTTGCTGGCGAAGATTTGTGTTCGCTTTTCCCGCCCGCTGTTCACGGCTGGAACGGCAAAGAAATAGCCTAAAGGTGGTTCGATGAACCCTCTGCCAGACATTTAATTGTGTACTGTAGAGTAGTAATGTAGATGTAGGCGTCCCGTTAAGAGCGTGTTGAGCTCTGTTTGCAAGGAAGCTCTGAATCCAGTCATACATCTGGTCTGATAATCAATCAGGACGTATTGTGCTGACTAAACGACAGTGCTGCTCTCTACGAAATGTTTTCCTGAAGTGAACGACCACGGTATCAACCTGAGCACCGATGTTTACGGCGCTCTGGATCTCATAAACGAACAGAACAAGTAGAGTTTCGCAAAATCTCTATTTGAAGAATCCATACAGATTTTTTTTACAGAGGATTTCATCTTCCTCTAAAAGGGCCACAAAACGTGAACATGGTACATGATTCTACGAGAGACTTGTCAGCGATATATGCTTATTATTATGTGCTTCTGTCCTACGACCCTGCCTGAAAACGAGAATGACCAATACGCGCTTCTGAAGTAAGATCGTTAGCGTTAAAACTGTTTGTAAATAAAACTCGTAGACAAATCAAATTAAACAGATACACTGAAAGATAAAGCCCTGTGTTACGATACAAGAAGCTCAATTTAGCACTGCCTGAGCAGCATCATAGATGATTTTGTGGTTCAAATATGATCGTCCTTTTGAGCTATTATCGTAATATCTACCAATGAAGATGTCACGACTAACGAGCAACGAGATGCATAAATGGTTTGCTCATCAGAAAACAGCAGCCTTTCCTAAACTGCTGAGACTTCGGCATCAGGAACACAGCTCCAACATGGCGTGTGAAATATTGGCCAGTGTTGTCCGGAGGCTGTCTATACATGTTGCGGAAGAGCGTGTTCGCCTCTCTAAGGCGATCGAAAAAGTGAGCATGACTGCTCACTTTGGATGCTGCATAAAACTTTAGTTCTCAAGGAACCATAGTGGCACTATTTTTTCTGTCCAACATAACTGTGTGTCTTGCTGCGTTTCCAGAACATTAAGTTTCCAGGCGTTGGCGTCTTCTAATCGCCAGCTTCACCTTGCTGTCGTATATCTGCATGTGAAACCGTTGAAGCTGATACTAAGAATTGGTTCTGATGGAAATCGCCATTTAGCTGATAAATAGTAACTTTGTAGTGTCATTCGGAAAAAACCCTCAACATATATTCGTATTTATCATGTAGCAAGTCCCCTCGCATCACACATAAAAATGGTGTGTAAACTTGCACACTCATAATTATTGAAATTTTTAAATGAAGTTTTAGCCTTAAGATGGTTTAAGGAAAACCTTTCCCATACAAGTGTTACCACTGTATCCACGGCACTGTCTGCGTTTGTACTGATACAGCACTCCGCGTGAGGGTCGCGGCTGGATAACTGAAAATATTGCAGACCTCTGTAAGTTCTATTGACCACACACTTCAAGTAGTTTGTCGCAGCGCAATGATAGTGAGGGCACCTACTCTTTGTCATGTACTGTTGTCTGAAATTGATTGATACTGTATGTGACTAGGATATTGAGGCTTTGGCAGACTGTTAAGTAACGTAGTCGAAATTTCACAAGGGATGCCAGTTATCTTACGCAAGCTGTTGGCGTTGATTAAACCAGCAAAAGCCAAAATCACAATGTCGTGTGCTCACAGCGGTCGACGATATGCATTTTACTGTTTGATCTCTATACGTTTCAAGACACTTTTCATACACAATGATAAATGAAACGTTTCCTTAGTAAGGAAATTAATTAGCAATGTGGCAGACCCGCGCCAACACGAAAGCGCACCCTAGCTGGCTATGGGCGTACGCATCCCTAATATCTCCTGCCAGAGCGGATCACTTACTGGGGCAATGTTCGTGACAGCCCAAGAATGGTGCAAAAGGTTCCAATGGCTCTAAGCACTATGGGACTTGACATCTGAGGTCATCAGTCCCCTAGACTCAGAACTACTTACACCTAACTAACCTAAGGACACCACACACATCCATGCCCGAGGCAGGATTCGAACCTGTGATTGTAGCGGTCGCGCGGTTCCGGACTGAAGCGCCTAGAACTGTTCGGCCACAGTGGTCGGCCCCGAGAATGCGTGAAGTGATGTTATCTTATGGCCCAAAAGTTAAATTATCTTAATAAGTACGTTATAATGAGTTCACTGAGGAGAGACGTATCCTCTGTTGCAAATTCTTCTTTGACGGCACGCTGACCGTACCCTATTAGCGAATCACGGTGCAGCATGCACCAGCTGCAACTAGTTCACCGAACTTACGTGCCTTGTGCAAACCTACTCGCGGCACCTTTCTTTGCCCTCAATCATCGATCAATACTTGTGTAAGACGTCCGTTGCCTGTTAAAACAAGTAAGAAGTTTTGGATCACCATAAAGCAACCATGGCTGCAAGAGCCAAAAATGTTACATCCTTAAGAGCTTCGTTTTATTTAATCAAAGTAATTACAAAATATCATTTTATGGTCATCCTTTGCGGCTCTGGCATCACAATTCTCGTAGCTGCAATAGCATTTCCTTCCCCTGTGCCCGAAAAGAACAAAGTTACTTCCACCTTACACAGCCGACACCTCACCTATAACCAAGTGGGCAATTTCTTCAAAACAACATAGTTACATCAATTACTACTGTGCTTCTGGTGCAGAGTAGCTATCGCAGTATCATGATTATATGGGTGAAAGGCTACTCTGGGATACATGGAAATGAACAAGTAGATGTCCTAGGAAAACAAGCGTCTCTATATAGAGTTCAGAAAGCGGTTGTCGTCTCACTGGCAAGAGGACTGGCTGAGGATATATAAAATCAAAGGCTTCACTACGCACTGTTCATCCCACGAATCCACGAGTGCCATGGTATAATAATGAGCTTCACGACAGTTATAGCACGACTGAAATTTAAACATTGGAAGGTCAACAAACACCTCCACCAGCTCAAGCGTCCCCTCTTCAGGCGGTTGCACAGAGGAAGAAGATCCAAACCAATATTCCTAAATGTCAAAATACACTCCTGGAAATCGAAATAAGAACACCGTGAATTCATTGTCCCAGGAAGGGGAAACTTTATTGACACATTCCTGGGGTCAGATACATCACATGATCACACTGACAGAACCACAGGCACATAGACACAGGCAACAGAGCATGCACAATGTCGGCACTAGTACAGTGTATATCCACCTTTCGCAGCAATGCAGGCTGCTATTCTCCCATGGAGACGATCGTAGAGATGCTGGATGTAGTCCTGTGGAACGGCTTGCCATGTCATTTCCACCTGGCGCCTCAGTTGGACCAGCATTCGTGCTGGACGTGCAGACCGCGTGAGACGACGCTTCATCCAGTCCCAAACATGCTCAAAATGGGGGACAGATCCGGAGATCTTGCTGGCCAGGGTAGTTGACTTACACCTTCTAGAGCACGTTGGGTGGCACGGGATACATGCGGACGTGCATTGTCCTGTTGGAACAGCAAGTTCCCTTGCCGGTCTAGGAATGGTAGAACGATGGGTTCGATGACGGATTGGATGTACCGTGCACTATTCAGTGTCCCCTCGACGATCACCAGTGGTGTACGGCCAGTGTAGGAGATCGCTCCCCACACCATGATGCCGGGTGTTGGCCCTGTGTGCCTCGGTCGTATGCAGTCCTGATTGTGGCGCTCACCTGCACGGCGCCAAACACGCATACGACCATCATTGGTACCAAGGCAGAAGCGACTCTCATCGCTGAAGACGACACGTCTCCATTCGTCCCTCCATTCACGCCTGTCGCGACACCACTGGAGGCGGGCTGCACGATGTTGGGGCGTGAGCGGAAGACGGCCTAACGGTGTGCGGGACCGTAGCCCAGCTTCATGGAGACGGTTGCGAATGGTCCTCGCCGATACCCCAGGAGCAACAGTGTCCTTAATTTGCTGGGAAGTGGCGGTGCGGTCCCCTACGGCACTGCGTAGGATCCTACGGTCTTGGCGTGCATCCGTGCGTCGCTGCGGTCCGGTCCCAGGTCGACGGGCACGTGCACCTTCCGCCGACCTCTGGCGACAACATCGATGTACTGTAGATACCTCACGCCCCACGTGTTGAGCAATTCGGCGGTACGTCCACCCGGCCTCCCGCATGCCCACTATACGCCCTCGCTCAAAGTCCGTCAACTGCACATACGGTTCACGTCCACGCTGTCGCGGCATGCTACCAGTGTTAAAGACTGCGATGGAGCTCCGTATGCCACGGCAAACTGGCTGACACTGACGGCGGCGGTGCACAAATGCTGCGCAGCTAGCGCCATTCGACGGCCAACACCGCGGTTCCTGGTGTGTCCGCTGTGCCGTGCGTGTGATGATTGCTTGTACAGCCCTGTCGCAGTGTCCGGAGCAAGTATGGTGGGTCTGACACACCGGTGTCAATGTGTTCTTTTTTCCATTTCCAGGAGTGTAGTTCAAATGGCTCTGAGCACTATGGGACTTAACATCTGAGGTCATCAGTCTCCTAGAACTTAGAACTACTTAAACGTAACTAACCTAAGGACAAACACACATCCATGCCCGAGGCTGGATTCGAACCTGCGACCGTAGCGGTCGCGCGGTTCCAGACTGAAGCGCCTAGAACCGCTCAGCCACAGTGGCCGGCTCCTAAATGTCCTCGGAAGTCCCCGACAGTACGTATAGTGTACATAAACCACGATTGTGGCACTGCCAAGCGGAAAACATCACGTGATGAAAATGCAAAAATCAGTGTGCAGAAGGACATGGGATTCTCTAATCGTCAAAGAGGCAAGAACTTGAATCGTTCAAGTACAGTGATTTATAATTTCGTTAGTCTGGGTGCATCATATGGACGGAACGGAGAATATGGGCAAAGTAGAAAGTTATTTGAGGTATCGAAACGGTTATTTTCGAGCAGAGCAAGGGCCACAAACCACTGTCCTTCTCATCTTGTTGTCGATTTACGGCTATCATTAACTGGTAGACGTGGACAACAAATTTTGTCAAAAGACAAAAATCTTGCATTCGAGAAATGACTGCAGAAACCTGCTATGACACCCAGATGTAAACAGGCTAGACTGAAATTTGCTGAAAAATTTATGTCATGGGGTTGAGAGTGGGATAAAGTGATCTCCAGTGATGCAAAGAAGTTTAATTCGAAAGGTCCGGATGGATTTCAGTAAGATTGGCATGATCTGAGAATAGAGCAGCAGGTAAGAAAGAGCAGACATTATTGTGTTTTCGGCAGCCTTCTGAAGAAACGCTAAATCACGCATTGCTTAGGTGAATACTAGATAGATTAGAAGGTGTGAGGACCTAGGCGACAAAAGTCTTATGTTTCAACAAGCTGGCCATTAAAATAGCTACACCACGAAGATGACGTGCTACAGACGCGAAATTTAACCGACAGGAAGAAGATGCTGTGATATGCAAGTGATTAGCTTTTCAGAGCATTCACACAAGGTTGGCGCCGGTGGCGACACCTACAACGTGCTCACACGACGAAATTTTCCAACCGATTTCTCATACAAACAGCAGTTGACCTGCGTTGCCTGGTGAACCGTTGTTGTGATGCCTCCTGTAAGGAGGAGAAATGCATACCATCACGTTTCCGACTTTAATAATGGTCGGATTGTAGGCTATCGCGATTGCGGTTTATCGTATCGCGACATTGCTGCTCGTGTTGGTGGAGATCCAATGACTATTAGCAGAATATGGAATCGGTGGGTTCAGGAGGGTAATACGGAACACCGTGCTCGATCCCAACGGCCTCGTATCACTAGCAGTCGAGATGACCGGCATCTTATCCGCATGGCTGTAACGGATCGTGCAGCCACGTCTCGATCCCTCAGTCAACAGATGGGGACGTTGGCAAGACAACCATCTGCACGAACAGTTCGACGACGTGTGCAGCAGCATGGACTATCAGCTCGGAGACCATGGCTGCGATTACCCTTGACGCTGCATCACAGACAGGAGCGCCTGTGATGGTGTACTCAATGACGAACCTGGGTGCACGAAATGCAAAACGTCATCTTTTCGAATGTACCCAGGTTCTGTTTAGAGCATCATGATAGTCGAATCCGTGTTTGGCGACATCGCGGTGAACGCACATTGGAAGCTTGTATTCGTCATCGCCATACTGGCGTATCACCCGGCGTGATGGTATGGGATGCCATTGTTTACACGTCTTGGTCACCTCTTGTTCGCATTGACGGCACTTTGAACAGTGGACGTTACATTTCAGATTTTTTACGACCCGTGGCTCTACCCTTCATTCGATCCCTGCGAAACCCTACATTTCAGCAGAATAACACAGAAAATGTTCGACTGATGCCCTGGCCAGCACATTCTCCAGATCTCTCACCAATTGAAAACGTCTGGTCAATGGTGGCTGAGCAACTGTCTCGGCACAATACGCCAGTCACTACTCTTGATGAACTGTGGTATCGTGTTGAAGCTGCATGGGCATCTGTACCTGTTCACGCCATCCAAGCTGTTTGACTCAATGCCCAGGCGTATCAAGGCCGTTATTACGGCCAAAGGTGGTTTTTCTGGGTACTGATTTCTCCGGATCTATGCACCCAAATTGCGTGAAAATGTAATCACATGTCAGTTCTAGTATAATATATTTGTATTTCTTCTTGGTGTAGCAATTTTAATGACCAGTGGCGTATATGTGCATGATTCAGGTACAATAAAAAAGTGGACTGCAGATAAAGACATCGGGTTCTTACCCTGGCCTGCACGTAGCCTGGTTCTGAACCCCTTAGAAAACCTTTAGGGAATATTTGCAAGGCATGTTTTTCGCAATGGAACCTAATTTGAGGCCGTATGTGGGCTGAAAAGAGAGATACGAGAAGAGTGGCCGACAGTTCCACTGCAAGAACTACAAATCCTGACAAAATCAATGTCGAAGTGAATATCTGAGGTAATCGGGAAGAACTGAGGTCGGACGAAGTAGTAACACTGCAATAACACAACAGAGCAGTGAGTGCTTTTGTACCACTTTCCATCCAGGAAAGTCAGACACCTTTTTTTGTTACTTGTCTTACGAAGGAAACTATGTAACTCCTTCATGATTATGTATGTAAAAAAATCAGAAACGCAAATGAAATCGAAAATTAAATTTAGATACGCAAGAAACACGCCATTTTACAGCTAATGTATTAGCTAAACGTCTGTTTAAAAATGTATTAATAATTTATGTATTACGACAAGAATGCAACTGAAAACCACCAACTTACAACTATTATTCCTCCGAGCGAACCTGTTAAAACAGCATCACCCACTCGCATTGGCTACCAAGTGCCCAACTGCAATATGAATGCATCCCAAAGCAGTCTTTAGTTTCTGAACGTAGTTTTCAAATATGAATGCATCCCAAAGCAGTTTTTAGTTTCTGAACGTAGTTTTCAAGCAGCTCGCCAGAGTACAGCATTTATAAGAAGAGAAACCATAATAATTCATATTATTACACCTATTCCACATTTGTATCTCTTCCTACACACACACACACACACACACAAACATATATATATATATATATATATATATATATATATATATATATATATATATATCCCATACACAAGAAAGGAAACAGAATGGAATGTGGAAATAACAGAGGAATCAGTTTGCTGAACATAACATACAAAATCCTGTCAATAATCATTCTGAAAAAACGTAAACCTTACGCGGAAAACATTATTCAAGATTACTAGGCTGGATTTCGAACAAACCGCTCCACAACTGATAATTTGTTTACTACACGACAGATCTATTTAGAAATACTTGGAATTTAACAAAAACGTCGACTGTCTCTTCATTGACTTCCAGCCAGCCTACGACAGCATCCACAGACGTAGCCTCCACAAAACCTTACGAGAATTTAGTATACCCAGTAAAATCATTAGGATAATACAACTGTGCATGGATGGCTCCCAGGCAGCAGAGTTCAGAGGATCCATATGCCCCCCCTTTCCTATTAAAACAGGCTTACGACAGGGAGACTCTTTTTCATGTCTCCTCTTCAACCTTGCATTAGAGAAAGTGGTTCGGGAGAGTAATTTACATCTATGCAATGGTCACCGATTCGAACACAGTGAAGTAAAACTCCTGGCTTATGCAGATGATATAGTGTTGCTGAGTGAAACTGAAGAAGAACTGAAAGCCATGTACAGATCTCTCAGGCACAGTGCCAACAAAATCAGGCTTTTGATTAACAAAGAGAAAACCGAATATATGGAAATAGGTCGAGCCATAAACCCAATCCTTACTTTGAAATTGACCAACGTTCTAAATTCAGTTCTCCAGTTTAAATACCTTGGATCACGTTTCAACAGTAAAAATATCGTAACAATGGATATAAATGAAAGAATAGCCTGAGCGTCAAGATGTCTGTACTCACTAATCAACCCACTCAAAAGTAAAACTTTTGTCAATCACCAGAAAGATATACAACACTCTTATCTGCCCGATAGTACTTTACGGTTCAGAAAGCTGGACGCTTACAAAGAATGAAAGAGAAAAACTGAATGTTTTTGAAAGAAAAGTAATGAGAAAAATCTGGGGACCTGTGTTGGAAAATGGGGTATGGAGAATGGCGTATGGAGAATCCGAAAGAACAATGAAATTTATCAGTTAATGAAGCAACCCACTATCATCAAGAAATTAAAAAGTAGGAGACTGCAATGGGCTGGACATGTGGCCAGAATGGAAAACAACAGAACCACCAAGAAAGCATTTGAAGGAACTCTCCAGGCAAGAAGACCATTGGGACGACCTCGTACAAGGTGGAAAGATGACATAGAGAAGGATATCGCAGGATTAGGAATTTCCGCAGGGTGGAGAGAGGCTGCGAGAGATAGAAGGCGGTGGAAGCAGATCGTTGATGCAGCGCCTGTGATCGCTGAGATATATATGAAATTACCGTTTATCGTTGCTGTACCTTTGTTGTTTTTATCTTTCATTGCTACCGAAGTGGACAGACTGGGCCACTGTTTTCAGCAAGATCCTAGGTAGATGGAAGCCGAATTTCATAGATGGGAACGTTGGAGCCGAGACTACCACTTTTTACATTTACATCTACACTCCGCAAATCACCTTGTGGTGTGTGGCGGAGGATGCTTCGTATACCACTGTTAGTCCCCCACCCCTCTTTCTGTTTCAATCGAAAAACGTTGCGGGAAGAACGACTGCAGCTAAGCCTCCGTGTGGCCTCGAATATCTCTAATTTTATGTTCATGGTGATTTCGCGGGATATACGCAGGAGGAAGCAGTGTGTTTGTTGACTCTTCTAGGAACATAAGCTGTTGCTTACTAAATGAACATGTAACGAGACTCAGGGCCTTTCTTTGTATATCCTCTATTTCCTCTGACAGTCGTATCTGGTACGGATCCCATACTGACGAGCAATATTCAAGTACTGGTCGAACGAGTATTTTGTATAAGCTACTTTCTTTGACGATGGACTACTTTTCCCGAGGATGCTTCTAATGAATCTCAGCCTAGCATCTGCCTAACTCGCAGTTAATTTTATGTGATCATTCCACTTCAAATCGCTCTGTGTTGCTACTCATAAATGTTATGGAAGGCGCGAAAGCCTTGGCCAGAATCATTGACTTGAAAATTACATGTATGTATTACTTTCATAATAAGTTCGATACAAGTACGCTTCAGACATTTTATATTACTTTCGTAGGAACCTTGACTTTATATTGATTTTCACTACCGTGTGCTGGCATCCCCAAGATGCTTACCAACGCACGTCGAAGCTTGGAACATTGACTGTCATTCTTGCCCTTTATCTTCGCTTCGGGTAAAGACGGTGTCACTGCGCTGCATTTTTAGTGTTGTTAGTACCTCATTTTAGCGCTGTGACAAAGACCTTTCTTATACCTGTTGAGATACCGAGACGGTCGGTCAAGTTAAGAAGTGCAACCGGCCGCGCCAGCTGTGTCAGGGGCCGAAGTGCACGCGTGCCGCGGGCGGCTCCGCGCGCCGTGTGCAGCAGATTATCTGCCAGCCGCTTGTTAGGGCTCCGCAGCCGCCGTTCTCTTTTACGGCCTAATACCTTGTTAACCTTTCGTGACTCGCTCACCGCTAACATACCCGTCACCGCCGGATGACTTGTAAATAATTCAGCGCGGTAAATGCCTCCAGGCGCTTCGTGGTAAAAACTTGTAGTAAATGAGACCGCGCTTGTCGTTAACTGCTACCACCAACCTACCCCCCGCCCATCCCCACACACAAACGCACCCTTCTAGTTTTTCTATCGGAGAGTACTATCCTACAAACAATTAAAAAATATCTCCAATTAAATGGTTTTCGGCCTTCCATACCAGATACGACTGACAGAGGAAATAGAAGAGTTACAATGAAGAACCTCGCGTTTCGTTACAGGTTCATGTATTAAGCACACAGAAATGATCAACGAACCCCTGTGACAGACGCTGCAAGAGAGGGAGTCAAAATGGCTCTGAGCACTATGGGACTTAACATCTGAGGTCATCAGTCGCCTAGAACTTAGAACTACTTAAACCTAACTAACCTAAGGACATCACACACATCCATGCCCGAGGCAGGATTCGAACCTGCGACCGTAGCAGCAGCGCGGTTCCGGACTGAAGCGCCTAGAACCGCTCGGCCACAGCGGCTGGCGGGAGTCAACAAATATATTGTTCTTTACTGAATATATCCCACGAAAATACCGTGACTTAAAATTGGACGGATTCGAAGCCATACAAAGCCTTAGCGGCAGTCGTTCTTCCCGGTAACTGTTCCCAACTGGAACAGGTAGATGGGAGGGGGGGGGGGGGGGGAAATAGTGGTACACGAAGCACCCTCCGCCACCCACCGCAAGGTGGCTTCCGGAGTATAGATGGAAACGCAAAAAGCTGTAATCTCGCCTATCATTCTCTTCTGTGAAATTCGGCTTCCATCCGCTAGGATTTTGAGGAAAACGACTCAGACTGGCCACTACGGTAGCCAATGAAAGACGAAAACAAATATATAGCAAGGATAAACATAAAATATATATAGAGATACAGAGAGGGGGGTTGGAGGGGGGGGAGATTCAAAAGTGGAATAGGGGTAGTAAAAACACTGAAGATTCAAAGAAACTGGTAACCTGCCTAAAATCGTGTATAGCCCCCGCGAACAAGCAGAAGTGCCGCAGCACGACCTGGCATGGACTCGACATAACACATATGCTCAATAGTGTTCATGTCTGGGGAGTTTGGTGGAGAGCGGAAGTATTTAAACTTAGAAGAGTGTTTCTGGAGCCACTCTGTAGCAATTCTGGACGTGTGGGATGTCGCATTATCCTGTTAGAATTGCCCAAGTCCGTCGTAACGCACAATGGACATAATGGATGCAGGTGATTGGACAGAATGCTTACGTACGTGCTGGCCGCGGTGGTCTAGCGGTTCTGGCGCTGCAGTCCGGAACCGCAGGACTGCTACGGTCGCAGGTTCGAATCCTGCCTCGGGCATGTGTGTGTGTGATGTCCTTAGGTTAGTTAGATTTAAGTAGTTCTAAGTTCTAGGGGACTTATGACCTAAGATGTTGAGTCCCATAGTGCTCAGAGCCATTTTCTTACGTACGTGTCTCCTGTCAGAGTCGTATGTAGACGTATCAGAGGTCCCATATCACTCCAGTTGCACACGCCCCACACCATTACAGAGCCTCCATCAACTTGAACAGTCCCCTGCTGACATGCAGGGTACATCGATTCACGATGTTGTCTCCATACTCGTGCCCGTCCATCCGCTCGATACAATCTGAAATGAGACTCGTACGACCAGGCAACATTATTTCGAGTCATCAACAGCCCAATGCCGGTGCTGACGGGAACATGCGAGGCGTAAATCTGTGTTGTGCAGTTATCAAGGGTATACGAGTGGGCTTTCGTCTCCGAAAGCCCATATCGATGCTGTTTCGTCGAATGGTTCGCACACTGACACTTTTTGATGACCCAGCACTAAAATCTACAGCAATTTGTGGAAGGGTTGCACTTCTGTCACGTTGAACGTTTCTCTTCAGTCGTCGTTGGTCCCGTTCTTGCAGGATCTTTTTCCGGCAGCAGCGATGTCGGAGATTTGATGTTCTTCTTGATTCCTGATATTCACGGTACACTCGTGAATTGGTCGTACAGGAAAATCCCCACTTCATCGCTGCCTCGGAGATACTGTGTCCCGTCGCTCGTGCGCCGACTATAACACCACGTTCAAACTCATTTAAATCTTGTTTCTTGTATTGTATAGGTGTAACCGACCGCAGCACCGTATTCTATCTGTTTACATATCTTTGTGTTTGAATACGCATGCCTATTCCAGTTTCTTTGGCGCTTCAGTGTGTGAAATACTATGGTTTCTCGCTTTGTAAGTGCTACACTCTGATCATCTGCTTGAAAACTACGTTCAGAAACCGTAGACCGTTTTTAAATGCATTAATATTGTAGTTGGTAGCCATTGCGAGTGGGTGAAGCTTTTTTAACGTATTCGCTAGGAGGAATAATTGTGGCAAGTTGGTGGTTTTCAAGTCCTTCTTGTAATAATACATAAATTATTAATATATTTTCTGAACAGACGTTTCGCTAATACATTAATCTGTAAAATGGCGTGTTTTTTGCCTTTTTAAATTTAATTTTCGACTTCACTTGCGTTTTTGAATTTCAAGATAGCTGTGTCACTAATGTGGAGTACTAGTACTCCACATTTGTACCCTAGTATTGCATATTTGTACACTACTTTCACCACCTGTTTTATTTTTAGGTGTTGCTTCAGAAATAACTTCATGAGCTGGAAAACCATGGGATGAGTCTGCTACGCAAATAGCAGTTAAAATGTTAGAGAAAAGAAGATTGGCTTCCTGAAGGAGGCAAAAATTTTCCAAGTTCCCAGGGTCACTCTATTTAGGCTAGTAAAACAAAATTTAGCAGCTGATTTAGCCACAACGACCAACCTTGGGCGAAACACATATCTCGCAGACAAGAACAACAGTCGACTCAATATAGTGTGACAATGGAAAGTAAATTTTTTGGACTTATCTGAAAGCATCTCCAACAGATAGCGTTTCAGTTGGCCAAAGCCACTAATAACAGCTTTCCAGCGGCCAGAATATAGTGTCGACGAACATGATCCTAGCATTGTACAGAGAAAAGTCTCTGACGTTGTGTTGCAAGAAAGGGAAAGCGACAAGTAGCAGCCACCTCTTCTGCAGTGGATGGATCACTTGTGACCGTCGTCACTTGCGTGAGTGCTACAGGAAATCTTTTCCATCCGATGATGGTGTTCCCCCGTAATAACCGCAGCAGTCAGCGAATGAGAAGTGCCCCATCTGGGTCAATTCTTGCCTGGCATCCATCGGGATGGATTCAGAGCCAGCTCTTCACTGACTGCTTTCAACATTTCCCGAGAAAGATGAAAGCAACAGCAGAATCACCTGGTGCTTCTGATTGTGCGTGGGCATTATAGCCACTCCAGAAATCTGTATGTTATAAATCTCGCACACGAAAACCATGCCTGCCTCCTCATGCCTCCCACAGGATACAAGTGCTGGACTGAACTTTCATAAGTCCTTTGAAAGCCTATTACTCTGAGCAGGTACGTTTATGGATGAGGGGAAAATGCGCCTCCAGTGACAAACATCGACATCGCTGAACTGTTTGGGGAGGTCTACCTCAAGTGCCAGACAGGGGAGATAGCAGTAAATGGGTTTAGGGTGACAGGCATATACCCGTTAAGCGCTCATATTTTCACGGATGCATGTTTCATAGTCAGCAATAAAGGAACGATCCAGGATTTACCCAATGATCCAGTCAATGAACTATCTGAAGGGACGGAGCGATGTGGCGCAGTAGTTTGCACACTGGACTCGCATTCGTGAGGACGACGGTTCAAACTAGCGCCCAGACATTAAGATTTAGGTTTTCCGTGGTTCTCTCAAATCTGTCCGGGCAAATGGTTGAAATGGCTCTGAGCACTATGGGACTTAACATCTGAGGTCATCAGTCCCCTAGAACTTAGCCCTACTTAAACATAACTAACCTAAGGACATCACACACATCCATGCCCGAGGCAGGATTCGAACCTGCGACCGTAGCGGTCACGCGGTTCCAGACTGAAGCGCCTAGAACCGCTCGGCCACACCGGCCGGCTCCGGGCAAATGTCGGGATGGTTCTTTTCAAAGGGCACGGCCATTTTCCTTTCCCTGCTTGACACAATGCGTCTCTAATGACCTCGATGTCGCCGGGACTTTAAACACAATCTTCCTTCCTTCGATCTACAGGAGCTGTGGTTTCTAAAAATGGAAAGGCTAATTCGAAGTCGTAGCAGAAACATCTTCCGCCACATCTGAAATTACACCTTAACAAATCATTCCCATTCCAAAAATAAAGAAGGGGCCAGCCACCAGGGGGAAAAACGCATGTTTTTCAGCAGTCCTAACCTCGTCTCCGAACGAGAGCTCTCTTGAAGTATCGGCGACAGCAACAAATAAACCGGAGACAAACAAACAGAGGCCACCAAAGCCTAGGAATCAAGAATCTTCTGATTCTGAGAATGATGTTTGCAGTGTGAGAGATGATTTGTCCACCCTGAGTAGCGTTCCGTACAACAGTGTACCCATTAATGAAGATGCCGATTATCTCTTTCGTACCCACTAATGAAGATGTCGATTGTCTCTTTCACTCAGGTAAATTTTCACAGCACAAGGGAAGGGAAGTATGGGTAATGTGTCAAATCGGCGAAATGTCGGTGCACTCTGAATGTGCAGGATACGATATGTGAATGATTTCTGCAAGTGAAATTACTTAGAGTAATCCTTTTGCACTAACCTTTCGCAATCATGGTACGAGTTATGAGAACATAATTATATTATCCAGGTACATTCTATCTGAATCACATTCCAGATCCTTTTCCCACATTTGTCAAGGCACTAGCTTATTATTGTCAATGATTGTTAAACAACTTTTTTACATTTTACGAGTAATAAACTGAGTTAATTGAAATCCTCCTTTAATTTCGTGGTAGAATGAACTCCTTTTCAACTGTTTTGCTGAGTAGCGATTTACTTATGTCAGATACACAGTGCCACATTAATATATTCAATTAAATATTCAACATAAAAGAATCTCCCACCAGCAAAATCTTACAGTTTCTCAAAACTTCCCATTCGTCTTCTGTTGTACTCCATTCCCCTGTTTCAGCCCAACTTTTGCGTAATGATCCTTCTGAAACTCTCAGTAATCTCTGATTCCTTCAATTTATCCAGGAGCCGTCTCCTCAGTTTCTTACCGTTTTGGTGTTTGTTCAGTTTTAATCTGCAGTTCATAACCAAAAAAGCATGGTCAAAGACCAATCTGCCCCTGGAAATTTATTATAGTTTAAAATCTGGTTTCGATATCTCTGAGCATTACATAACGAATCTGAAACCTTCCACTATCCCCACGTCACATCCAGGTAAAAAACCCCATTTCATGATTCTTAAATCAAGTGTTAGCACTGATTAAATTATGCTCTGTGCAAAATTCCACCAGACGTCCTCTTCTTCCAATCCTTCTCCCCCCAGTCCATGTTCTCCTACTAGTTTTCCTTCTCTTCCTTTACGTTTTATCGAATTCAAGTCACACGTCATAATTTCAGCTAATTACATATTCTGATGTAGCACGGTAAATATTCCAAAACAAGATGGGCACAGTTGTTGAAAATTAACCTATTAATTGACAATATTACTATCAAACAACACTGATTTTCGAAATTATTGTACGAGAACTAATAGTCTTAATTCATTATAGCTGCCTGAGTTATTCTGTTACTGGCTGAAGCTGGCAATACCTGTCTGTGGAGCACAGTGTGTTTTCACCAGATGGCACATACTCAGCGTCTGGGTGGCAGCATGGGAGGGGCTTAACTGTGAACAGGCTAAATTTTATGTTTGAAATGCACCAAATAAAGCTGTTTATTCAGTAGTTGACATTATAAGGGCTCCTTGGTTGTATTATAAGTTAGAGGCTAATACAGCTGCGCCGGCCGCTGTGACAGAGCGATTCTAGGCGCTTCAGTCCGGAACCGCGCGACAGGTACGGTCGCAGGTTCGAATCCTGCCTCGGGCATGGATGTGTGTGATGTCCTTAGGTTAGTTAGGTTTAAGTAGGTCTAAGTTCTAGGGGACTGATGACCTCAGATGTTAAGTCCTATAGTGCTCAGAGCCATTTGAACCATTTTTAATACAGCTACCTCCACCGACGTCGTTTTATGCAACCTGCACAGTGTCTGTATGAGGAGCGATATCCAGACAGGCGACAGCCACGTAATTAATGTAAGTTCTCTCTCTGTTAGCAAACGGAAAGATACTGTAAAAGATACAAATGAGGACTGACCGTGAGTTAAACGAAATTTTTGGACGAAGATATACCTTACTTTTTCCGTACTCATCCAAGTCTCTCCAGTAATTCTTTGCATAATTAGCATTGTAGTTACACAGATTTTGGATGCCTATAAATTTATTCCGTTTATATTACTTAATCTTTCTTAAATTTTTCATAAACATTGCCTTATACAAAGCGTTTCTCCACTGGAAACAGTAAAATTGGCAGGAGATATCGGAATGGGAAGCGTGGAAGTAATAGTATATAATCCAATGACACGATTGATATATGACTTGCTGCGGTAATTTGCTAAAATAGTTTCATAAACAGAATTTGTACAAAGTGTCTAACGTGTCTTCGTATACTATACCAGTTATTTTGCGAAATTTGACAATGTGCCTCACATCTCCCAAATGAATTAACCAACAATGATTTTCTGTCGTATGGGATCGCATAAAACGATGTCGGAAGGGACAGCTCAATCACCCTATATGCTACAAAAAGAGCTCCAAACATTAATTTTAAGACTTTTCTGTTTATAACATTTCACTGTTCCTTGCCATTACTGGTTTCGAACTTTTGTTCGTCATCAGAACTCTGCGTTACAGGACGAACTGTTAGTCAGGTGTTGGGTGCTTTGTACTTTATGGTGCCCTATAGTGAAAATATTTGAACTGGAAGATATTCAGGAAGGAAATGAAGGTAAATAAAAGTTGGAAGTTGCAGAGGTACTTACAGTGAACGTGTCCTCACTGCTTTGAAAGCTTGCATTTTTTTATTAATTTCGTTGTAACGCACAGTATTATCATGACATGCTCACGAACTGTGTCATATGATCTTATTTTGCCGAAAAAAAGTCTATAATAATAACTCCTCAAAACTTTAACCAGTGTCCAATAACTAATTCTATGACAGATTTTTCATCTTTTCGTTTTTGAGAAATCGTGTTACCACAGATGCAAAACAGATTGTCTTTTCTCTTTCTTATAGTTTCCACTACTGCTGATAGCTCTTCTACAAGTGCAGTAAATGTAGTAGAACAAAAAACGATAAAAATGCTGCTAATATTAGTACCATTAATATTGATTTTTCTTGTACTGTTAATTTCCACGTCCGAGGTCGCCTGTTGAGATTGTCAGTCAAGTAAGTCTCGCTTGCTCCTCTTGTCATATTGTTCTAGGATTTTGCACGCCACCTCTCCCCTTGCACTTATTAAAATATTGCGGCCCATTATGCCATGGTCGAATGAATTTCTTGGAGAAACCCAACTTTTCGTCCTTATCTGCGATGGATTTGTTCAAGAGGGGTGTAGCTTCTATGAAGGTCCGACTCACACCCTGGCTCGCAACTGACTGAATTAGTCTGTAAGTACGTGTGCGTCTACTCACGCGCAGACGAGTCAGCGAAATACACGGGCACTGCAACGAACTTGTGACGTCACTCCAGTCGGCCTGTCCGTCACACTTAGCGAAGCGTCGGCTCCGTGCAGGGGCCACGGTATCAGTATTTAATTAAAAAGGTACCCACTAAAGATCTTAATTTTGTCGTGTGCTATCGAAAACTTGCATACACTTAAACACGCAATTAAGAATTATTAAACTCGTCTGAAATAGTTACTCGCTCGCCGCCTGAGACGGTTGCTGGCATTCGTAAGACCTGTAGTGTCACGTGCTGCCTGTCTTTCTCGTGGACCTCGCTGCGCAGAGACGTGACGCCACACAATTTCAAAACTTGAACGCTATTCGCTGATACCGGTTGCTGTCGTTCGCTTTGCTATCACCCCTCGTCGGAATACCGGTGCACACTTTCTTCAGCACTGGAATCTCGAAACCATTCAGTTTCACACATTCCGCCTTCAAATTAAAATCGATAATGTGTTCAGTATTTTCTGTTGTCTCTTTGTGTAGCCTGTCGTAGTATTCACTCGTGACTGCGAGGACCAGAGCTTTATCAAATGGAATCCGATGGTCTTTTCGCTGCAAAGCGTGTTCGGCAGCATCTAACCTGTCTGTCTCTCCCCATCTACAGTTGCCTACGGTGATCACCTTTTGCACCGTTCTTTTGCGTATACGTCTCCATATCTACATCTTATCCTGTAAACACTTCCTCTTTCTTGTGTGTGTGTGTGTGTGTGTGTGTGTGTGTGTGTGAGTACCCGCGCGATGAAAACCTGGAAACCAAAACTGAATATGTGTATCCTACTTAGATACTTCTTTCAGAGGGTATGTCCTCTAAGTGTATGAATTCAAAGTATTTTACATTATAAAGTCAAACCGTCACATGTTGCATTGTGACTAGATGGGGCCTCAAGGTTCCTTGAGTTTGCTCACGGCTTATTTATACAATAGCCAGCTCCAAACACAATATTCATGGGTCTGTTTACATCCCGAAAGTGCTCGTATCGTCAACCTAGCTCTCTCATTTAACCAAACTAGATTCAGTACACGTCCTGTAAAGTAACAGGCGGCTAAAATGTTTTATTCTGAAGTGGTGGTTCGCTAGGATACTACCTCTGCATAACCATGCTCAGTGCAAGAGCCCTCCAGTGGATGACAGCTTAATCTTTCTCTTACTCTCAAGTGCTCTTTTATGCTTGAAGAAAAGAGGCATTTAGGTGACTAAGTGAAAGACAGCAGAAAGCTGCAGTTAACAGGTAAGCAGCAGTCGGTCCATTTATCGCAAAGAGGGAGAAACACCTGTCGACAGTTGATCTGGTGCCTACACCAGAGAAGCCGGCGGAAATTCGGGGGTAGAAGGATCGATAATGAAATGTCCTTAGTGCGAAGTTCGCTTCATATCTGGGTCAACTCGCGAAGTCTTAAGGACTGTCTCCTCCTGCTTCGTTAAGAGATCAAATTGCTGCTGCCTCATCTCGCGATGATGAAGAGATTAAGCAGTTCTTCCCGGGAGACTGGGATTTGATATAGCTTTAGCTGAGGGTCTCTTTGTGTTCGCAGTGTTTTGTTAAGAGATGCCGCCTCGCAAAACTTTGAGCGTCCTCTGTTTACTCCAAACTCCCGCTCTGAGTACTTCTTGGCGCTCTGGTCTTCCGACATATATATTCCATGTCCATGTTGCCAACTGTAGAGCCAATTACAGCAATCTCAGTTAATACAGGGCTCTAATAACTTACCGTGTAACATTTGGAATCTGAATTGTCGCTACACCAAGTCGTAAGGAAGATACTTTGTAGATGCGAATCATAGTTTAACATTTGAGCTATGTTCACATTTAAACTGGATTACGTAATATAATTAATTCTTCGAAACGAGTATATACTTTTTCTGTACTTAAATTATAAAGGTGACTCTTAGAACAAATAGAGTTACTAAATCAATGTAAAACACAATATGAAGCAAAATAAAAAAGCTAGAAAAGCTGGAAAAAAGATGCATAGACGCTTGGAAAAAAAGGAAGAGAAACGTCGTTTGAAAAAAGAAGAAAGAGGAAAAGGAAACACACTTTTTTCACATCTGCCATATTATTGTACGCATAGACCAGCAGTGACTACGTTAATTTACGCTACTGATGCTAACAGTCAGTGTCTATATAGATAAAACTGGCAGTTGTAACTACATAATACGTGACTCTACATTTACTGAGAATTACTAATTTTACTGGGATTATTAATTTAATTAAAACTGTTATTAGGCACTGTTTTTCGAGGTTAATGTTAATTTTTTTCTGTTTTTTATCATTTATATTTATTTACTGTTTTTCGCTAACAGCCAATACGCTCTCTCACTTTTAGCTTTTTAATTTCGTTATCATCGCACTGTCAAAGATGACATTTACTCGTGTTTTTTCCATGTTCGTGCTGCAATTTTGATGAGTAAAGTCTTTTTCGATGGTGTTCACGCGAATAGTGTGGCTTCTGTGACCACTGCAGTCAGTTATATCCTGAAGGTGGCCTTGTGAACCGAAAACCGGTTAACTAAACAAATTAATTCTGTGGAATATACACACCCTTTTGTTTTTCTTTCATAATTGTCAAGATTGATTAAAACGTATTTTTAAACTTATCAATTAATTAAATAGCGTCACCATCTGCGTGTATGGTAATTAAACGTTTGTTTAATGTAATGTCGACTTTTTTATTGTTTCTCGTTTCATACACCTATTGAGAATGACATAAATGTGGAAACAGGTCACGTACCAGACAATATATGTGAGCATTGACTGTTAACTTCTTTAGGAAACTTAATAGGAATAAAAAACGCTGCCTGAACAAAGGAGACACTTGGGAATCTGAAATTAGTTAGCAGAAGTTGGTGACAGAAAAATAATGTGGCTAAATAAGGCGTAAAATCAATAAGAGGAATCAAGATGGACGCATACACAGACCTGCGAAAAGTTCTTACGAGAAATAGTGGCATGTTGGGAGATCCCGTGATTAACCATCCAAGACTAATTAATTTTGCAGCAGAGGGAGCAGTTGTAAAGCGAAGAGAATGGCTAGGAGATATCTACATTAAACAACAACAAAAATGTTTCCTTTATATTTCGTTTAAAATCCTACCTGGACTTACAATAATCACTAATGATGTCGTAGCAACTTAAAAAAAACTTTAATCTGCAGCTATGGAAACTAATAACGTAAAATTTGTTCTCACTTACAACAACTGGTAATTTTTGGTAATTTTAATGTATAAAAATCTGGAAATCTCAGAGGAATCTTTTGACGAAGCAAAGTCGCCATCCAGAACAGCGTAAGCGATGCTCGCTGTCAGTGGTTCCTAGTTTCTTTTTCCTCTTGCAGGCGGTTAACACCAGAACTCGAAGCCTCATGGTAGTAGCGTCCTTAATGAGCGTATGAGCGCACGAGATGAATGTCCCCCTCGGGTAGTATTCGCCCGTCGTTACTTGGCGCCGTAACATATATTCTGTTGACCGCTCTGTTCACCATTATACTCGGGCCAAATAAATTTTCCTGTAGCCCTTGTTAACGTTATTTCAAGAAACTATACATTATACCACTCTTCCTCTTCCCCCACTATTTTATTCGTATTGAAGAGAGGACGGGGAGTTTTATGTGTGTATTGCTTAGCTTATTTTTTCCCCCATTTTATTAATAGAACTTGTAGGTTCTGCATCTGCCACTGCTTTCACGAGTTTCACGAAATAATTTAAAGACTCATAACCAATTTGGCATTACACGTCTAGAGAGCAGGTTGACATCTTCGTTTTTATTATGACTACGTAAGCTCCTGGCCGTTGGAGGGGTGCCGACTGCGTAGCCTTCACATTTACATACTTAATAGATTATTTTGCCTCTCGAAATATTTTCTTTCATTATTTTCGCTTCAACATTAGGGAGATAGCTGTCTATAATGAGGCATTTAACCGTCGCACAGTATCAAGCAAAACATGACATCGATAACAGCGAACAGCTGCTGAAAATCACTACACCGAAGATCGTATCGAAGCTGGAACCACGCAAGGCACAAAGTCGCAAAAGGCCGCTAAAGGTCGCAATAGTCTCAAAAAAATATCAGCACAGTAAACGCTGCAGAAGACTAGTTTTAAAGGAGGCCAATAATATCGGAAAAAAATCAAAACACCCACCGTAATGCAGATGTAGATATTTGTGTGCTATGGAATTGCTCTCCAAGATTGAACATCGATCCCGCAAAATTTATTTTAAAGTTTCTCAGTCCTATATCGGGACACGTCCAATACTTCTTTCCTGTCAAGTAATAGGTCGTCAGTGGTATATCTCATAGAGCAGTTGGGACATTATAGAAGAGGCTCCATGTGATGAACATCACTTGTCGTCTGCTGGTCTTTGAGGCCAAATTTAATTAGATTTTTTTAATGTTACTACACTACTTTTCATAATTCAGTGTTCTCCATATCTTCCAGATTGATATATTGTCACTGGGCATGTCTTCTGAGTCCGAGTAGTTCTTCAAGGGCTCATTTGGTTCAGTACTAAGGAATCTCTTGCGGGATTTAAGACTGCCACCTTCGCACGAAACACCGTGTAGGGGATGGCTCTCATCAAAGGTGTGTCTAAATCTTTCTATATGCTCATATGCAGTTCTTCGGGATTCAGGGTCTGAGAATCGGGCCGCTTTATATGACTTCCGACGTGGTGTGGGTTTCAGGCATCCAGTTGTTAACCTGCCTGTTCCATTTAGGCTTGTACTGAGCTGTTTTCTATGTGCGGATGTGGACCATACACGGCACTCATATTCCGCAGTGGAAAAGCAAGGTACTTGGGCAGTTGTTCTTAACGCAGTAGGTCTGACTCCCGATTTACAAGTTGCTAGTTTTGTCAAGCTATTGTTCCTAATAGCAGCCTTTTGTATATCAGTGATCTGTCCAGCATGACAACGACGTATGTTGGTTTGCCTGTGTTTGAGGTTGCTGCCTTTCGATGTGACGTTCAGCCTTGTGTTTTCCTCTTTTGAGGTGTAAAGCGCAAACTTGTATCTTTGAGGGGTTTGGTGAGAAAGTTATGTTGACGGTTTTGAACATGATGTCTAATGAGTTATCCAGTTTTCCTCTACATCCCCAAATTTCCTTGTGTAGTAATAACCAGATCATCGCAATACAAGAAATGGATAGTATTGTCTGGTGTTGACTGACCATTTGTGTACATATAGTTCCGAAGTCCTACCACCACAATGACTGAGCGTAGGGACATAAAAAGAATTGGGTACAGTTGTCGATCAACCTTTCTTAAGACACACATTTCTGTAAATAATATTAAGCGATGCTTGACGTTGTGTAAAGAGAGATGACTGGAAACGAGTGACTTAGAGGGATGAATCACGCTATATCCTACGTTAATCCGGTAGGTGGGATTGGGTTTGGCGAATGCATGGAGAACGTTAACTGCTATCAGGTATAATGCCAAAGTGAAGTGCGGAGGAGATGGTGTTGGGTACTGGAAGGTTTTTCGTGGTTAGGATTTGATCCTCTCGTTGAACTTAAGAAAACACTAAACGCGTAAGGAGAATATTCCGGCGTGACATCAAGCGCCGGCACGTCGGCCTGGAACGTCACAGCAGACAGGGCTGCGAGACGTCAGCCAATAGTGCGCTGACTAGGACGACACCGAGACAGCAGCGGCAACTATACGAAGAGAATATGAGTGCCATGCCGTGTAGCCGCGGGCGCAGTATAAGACTAGCCGCGATACAAACGCTACAGCAGTGACTTATGAAATGTTTTGCTTGCATTGAAATTGTATATGCTAAAGGACATTGATTATTTGCATGTCGCCATTTGCTTGCTACACACCATTATGAATACGCGACGTTAAGATTTGTCAATTTAACTTACTGTAATAAACTCCAATATACGATTTACTTGAATTGTTGTCTAGCTATCCGAGAAAACAGCTGCCTAGGCTAGTTGTTGTCGTTGTGGTCTTCAGTCCAGAGACTGGTTTGCACTCCATGCTACTCTATCGTGTGTAAGCTTCTTCATCTCCCAGTACCTACTGCAACCTACATCCTTCTGAATCTGTTTAGTGTATTCATGTCTTCGTTCAAATGGCTCTGAGCACTATGGGACTTAACAGCTGTGGTCACCAGTCGCCTAGAACTTAGAACTACTTAAACCTAACTAACCTAAGGACATCACACACATCCATGCCCGAGGCAGGATTCGAACCTGCGACCGTAGCAGTCGCGCGGTTCCGGACTGCGCGCCTAGAACCGCGAGACCACCGCGGCCGGCTTCATGTCTTCGTCTCCCTTTATGATTTTTACCCTCCACGATGCCCTCCAATAGTAAACTGGTGATCCCTTGATGCCTCAGAATATGTCCTATCAACCGATCCCTTCTTCTAGTCAAGTTGTGCCACAAATTTCTCTTCTCCCCAATTCTATTCAATACCTCCTCATTAGTTATGTGATCTACCCATCTAATCTTCAGCATTCTTCTGTAGCACCACATTTAAAAAGTTTCAATTCTCTTCGCGTCTAAACTATGTATCGTCCACGTTTCACTTTCATATATGGCCCCACACTCCATACAATTACTTTCAGAAACGACTTCCTGACACTAAAAAATCTACACTCGATGTTAACAAATTTCTCTTCTCCAGAAACGCTTTCCTTGCCATTGCCAGTCTACATTTAGTATCCTTACTACATCGATCATCATCAGTTATTTTGCTCCCCAAATAGCAAAACTCATTTACTACTTTAAGCGTCTCAAAAAAAATGGTTCAAATGGCTCTGAGCACTATGGGACTCAACTGCTGTGGTCATAAGTCCCCTAGAACTTAGAACTACTTAAACCTAACTAACCTAAGGACAGCACACATAACACCCAGCCATCACGAGGCAGAGAAAATCCCTGACCCCGCCGGGAATCGAACCCGGGAACCCGGGCGTGGGAAGCGAGAACGCTACCGCACGACCACGAGATGCGGGCTAAGCGTCTCATTTCCTAATCTAATTCCCTCAGCATCACCCGATTTAATTCGACTACATTCCATTATCCTCCTTTTGCTTTTGTTGATTTTCATCTTATATCCTCATTTCAAGACACCGTACACTCTGTTCAGCTTCTCTTCCAGGTCCTTTGCTGTTTCTGATGGAGTTACAATGTCATCGTCGAACCTCAAAGTTTTTGTTTCTTCTCCATGGATTTTAATTCCTACTCAGAATTTTTCTTTTGTTTCCCTTACTGCTTGCCCAATATACAGATTGAATAACATTGGGGAGAGGCTACAACCCTGTCTCACTCCCTTCCCAACCACTGCTTCCCTTTCATGCCCCTCGACTCTTATAACTGTCATCTGGTTTCTTTACAAGTTGTAAATAACCGTTCATTCTCTATATTTTACCGCTGCCACCTTCAGAATTTGAAAGAGAGTATTCCAATCAACATTGTCAAAAGCTTTCTCTAAGTCTACAAATGCTAGGTTTGCCTTTCCTTAGTCTATTTTCTAAGATAAGTCGTAGGGTCAGTATTGCCTCACGTGTTCCAACATTTCTACGGAATCCAAACTGATCTTCCCCGAGGTCGGCTTCTTCGAGTTTTTCCATTCGTCTGTAAAGAATTCGTGTTAGTATTTTGCAGCCATGGCTTATTAAACTGATAGTTCGGTAATTTTCACATCTGTCAACACCTGCTTTCTTTGGGATTGGAATTATTATATTCTTCTTGAAGTCTGAGGGTATTTTGCCTGTCTCATACATATTGCTCACCAGACGGTAGAGTTTTGTCAGGAATGGCTCTCCCAAGGCTGTCAGTAGTTCTAATGGAATGTTGTCTACTCCTGGGGCCTTGTTCCGACTTAGGTCTTTCAGTGCTCTGTCAAACTCTTTACGCAGTATCATATCTCCCATTTCATCTTCATCTACATCCTCTTCCATTTCCATTATATTGTCCTCAAGAACCTGGCTTTTGTATAGACCCTCTATATACTCCTTCCACCTTTCTGCTTTCCCTTCTTTGCTTAGAACTGGCTTTCCATCTGAGCTTTTGATATTCATGCAAGTGGTTCTCTTTTCTCCAAATGTCTCTCTTATACGGACAATAACATTCATGAAATGGAGTGGCCTGCCGACAGTATCGACCAAAACCAAATGAAACATCTTTGAGATGAGATAGAACGTCGACTTCGGTTCACACCCTAGCTCCAACATCACTATCATCTCTGGTATCGGTTTTAGGGGTGAATGGGCTGCAATTCCTCCACAGACATTCAGATGCTTCTTTTAAAGGGTCCCCAACAGAGCTGAAGCAGTCACAAAAGACGGACACGACCCAAATTAACGTGCGGTAGCTTTTGAGCAGCGTATAACTATTGGCTACAAGAAGCTTTCAACAGCGCCTACGAAAAATACGAATTATGAATAAAAAACCTTAAAAGGAAGGGGTTTCGTTAATCAAAAGTCTTGATGTGCGTGACGAATTGCGTTCATGCGTGACTACTGTATTGTTGCGTTGCTCGCTACGGGCCGGAGATACGCGACGTGACTGAAGCGAGATGCGTCTAGATATGTAATGGCGGGGGCATTCCACCGTCCGCGTAGCGCAGAGTAGTCCATAATAAAAACTGCAGATGACGGCACGCCTGGGCGTCAGGGTGTGTACGCCAACGGGCCATTACGAGCAGACGGACAGCTGGCAGCGACTCGGTGACGTGGCTCTTTTGCTCCAGTTCCTGAGAAGCGCCCAGCATTACACAGCTGTACGTAGGATAGTAGTGGTTCAAATGGCTCTGAGCACTACGGGACTTAACATCTGAGGTCATCAGTCCACTAGAACTTAGAACTACTTAAACCTAACTAACCTAAGGACATCACACACATCCATGCCCGAAGCGGGATTCGAACCTCCGACCGTAGCAGTCGCGCGGTTCCGGACTGAAGCGCCTAGAACCGCTCGTCCACTGCGGCCGGCTAGGATAGTAGTAACCAGTAAATAATTTGCGAGAGGTAATAACTGTAATAAAGCTGGCGAATGTTACAAGGAAATTAATTTGTTTTTCGTTTTCACATAAAGTACATACACATTCACACCACGCAAACCACTACGTACAGCCGTGGACAAAACGAGCGAGACCCCTCGCCTTTTCGTTATGCTGATCCGCACAGCTTTAAAGTCTGCTACACAGTATAACAGGCAAGGCGACGAAGTGCTACCAACATACTATGCACAGGCGTGAAATTGAAAAACTATCCGAACTTTGTCAGACAGTTTTCAGTCACGTGTAAGACTATATTAATGCTGGTTAGTGTGTTAAACACAACACGTAAATATAAGATATAAATGAAAGAAGAAACGCTAATTAGTATGAACTATACTAATAAAAATGAATTTTTTACACCACCAAGGGACCGTATACCGCAGGAAGTGCGATACATTTCCGCTTATTAGGTCTACCTGTACTCGAGGTAAACGGGTTTTAAGGGCTGGGTAGACAGACAGACGGTCAAGAAAGTGAGACTAGTAGGGCTCCATTTTTACCGATTTAGGTGACGAAATCCTAACGACGAAAATAGCTACAGTAGTTAATGAAGATGAGGACCGCATAAATAATTCCCCCTACTCTTTATTCTAAATGTTCTAGTTGCAGTCGATACATCAGCATATTAACCGTAGCTACGCTTTCGATCGAAATCACGTTTACAGAAAAGCAAATAAAATCCACTTGCCTATACATGTGGTAATTCAGATCCCAGTATTAATGCCACCGCGTTTCAGAAGTGCGAGCATTCCCATTGCTAGCTAGCTTAAGAAACACTTCGGGTAATGAACGTTTTCTGCCTGTGGCGAGTCTAATGGAGAATTCGAAACACTGTAGATTACGTTTGGCAGCTATGCAGCCGTTTATTTCCTGGGATGGTGCAGAATTATCCTACTAAATTTACTCGCTAATACCAGTATTTTGTTATTTAGACAAACATCCCAAATGATTGTCACATAAGCGGTGACATAAAGGTAGAAAATTCATGTTTTTGAGTCCAGAAAGCTCTATGCAACAGAAACTGCGGATCATTTTGCCATTTTCAGTGCGAAGTTGCCTGCTTATTCACGTGTGGTGTAATATAGAGGGCTGTTTTCCTGGGTTGTCTGCTAGCGTAGTGAAAGGTGTTTGCTACTGCAAGGGAGGTCTGGTTTATTTTCGGTTCTAATCTCGATGGAGGCAGAGAGACTATCAGTAAAGCAATTGTAAGAAATTCTCGTGCCCACAATACGTTTTATTGTCCCTTTATTACGTACCGGCGCCCTGTGGATGTAAATATGAAAATCTTGTAGAATTTCAGACTTGTTACTGCCTACTTTTTCCGCTTCTGTCAATAAATGACTTAAGCGTGGCACTGAATGATTTTTAACTGAATTTCGTTATGAATCTTCAAAATGGCTCTGAGCACTATGGGACTCAACATCTTAAATGGTTCAAATGGCTCTGAGCACTATGGGACTCAACTGCTGTGGTCATAAGTCCCCTAGAACTTAGAACTACTTAAACCTAACTAACCTAAGGACAGCACACAACACCCAGCCATCACGAGGCAGAGAAAATCCCTGACCCCGCCGGGAATCGAACCCGGGAACCCGGGCGTGGCAAGCGAGAACGCTACCGCACGACCACGAGATGCGGGCCCTCAACATCTTAGGTCATAAGTTCCCTAGAACTTAGAACTACTTAAACCGAACTAACCTAAGGACATCACACACGCCCATGCCCGAGGCAGGATTCGAACCTGCGACCGTAGCAGTCCCGCGGTTCCGGACTGCAGTGCCAGAACCGCTAGACCACCGCGGCCGGCCGTTATGAATCTTCACGCATTGCTAAATTTGCACACTTTCATGGTAGGTCAGCAACGGTAATCCAGTATGACTGGCCTGAACTTTGACAAAGACCGTTTTGCGGCGGAATGCGCATAATATTTTGCTAATTCGTAACCATCTGGGGTACTTCGTCTTACTAAAACAGTTATGTTTTCTCGATAAGCTGAAATTCATTTTTATTAGTACAGTTCATACTAATTAGCGTTTCTTCTTTCATTTATATCTTATATTTACGTGTTGTGTTTAACACACTAACCAGCATTAATATAGTCTTACACGTGACTGAAAACTGCCTGACAAAGTTCGGACAGTTTTTCAATTTCACGCCTGTGCATAGTATGTTGGTAGCACTTCGTCGCCTTGCCTGTTATACTGTGTAGCAGACTTTAAAGCTGTGCGGATCAGCATAACGAAAAGGCGAGGGGTCTCGCTCGTTTTGTCCACAACTGTACATGTAGCAAGGTACTTACCATTATAGCGTATATTCACGTTCATTTCTGTTCCATCCGCATGTGGAGCGCGGGAACAATGCTTTTTACTTTCCTTTTTCCTCACAGCAGTTAGTCGAACCTTTTCTCGTTGTGTGTAAGGGGGTTACTAGAATTCTCACATAACGCTGGTTATTGGAATTTTTGTCCAAGGTTGTGGAACTCTTCCGTGGGTCAAGTAGAGGTGTGATTATTCGTGCTGCCCTTCTTTTTATACGTACAATCCCCTATAAGTCGTATTTGGTATAGGTCCCACTCACTTTGATAATATTCTAAGATGGCGCACGAACGTTTTGTAAGCAGTCTCCTTTGTACACTGCATTTTCTCAGTATCCTGACGAATCGAATCCTAACAGCTGATTTATCTAAGACTGTACCTACGGGAAATTTTGGAAATTTGTTGTAAGGTCTTATGGGACCGCCGGCCGCGGTGGTCTCGCGGTTCTAGGCGCTCAGTCCAGAACCGCGCGACTGCTACGGTCGCAGGTTCGAATCCTGCCTCGGGCATGGATGTGTGTGATGTCCTTAGGTTAGTTAGGTTTAAGTAGTTCTAAGTTCTAGGGGACTGATGACCGCAGCTGTTAAGTCCCATAGTGCTCAGAGCCATTTGAACCATTTTCTTATGGGACCAAACTGCTGAGGTCATCGGACCCTAAGCCTACACATTACTTAATCTAACTTAAACTTACGCTATGGACAGCGCACACAGCCATGCCCGAGGGGGGACTCGAACCTCCGTCGGGTGAGCCGCACGGACCGTGACGAGGCGCCTTATACCGCACGGCTACCCCGCGCGATGTACCTATGGGATTACTCCATCTCATATCCTCAGAAGATATTGCATCCGAGTATGGTTTTGCATTTCCTTTACTTTCCTCAGTATTTAAAGCAAGTTGGAAATGTTTTCACTACTTTGAAATCTTATCAAGATCTAGTTGAGTGTATATCATGTTTTTTCAGAGAATTACTTTATGACAGATAACTGCATTATCTGCAAAATGTCTGCGGTCACTATTACTAGTGTCTGGTAGTTAATTAACAACACCAACGGTAAGGGTCCCAACACGCTACCCTCGGACACGCCTGAAGTTACTTCTCCATCTATCGTAATCGCAGTTTTCATTAAATTCCGTCACTACTGAGCCCAAATGCACATTCACAAGACGTAAAAACTGTTGCCAGAAAAAAAATTGAATCCGCGGTCTTTGCTTTGCCAACAGCGCGTCACCAACTGCTGTATCCGAGTGCACCTTCTAGATCAACACAAAACTCATAAACTAAGTCACAGAGGTGGACCCACCATGTTGTAGGAACAAGAACTATTCGCAGTAAGGATAAAATCGTGAGTTCTTTCCTACATAATAAGGTATGTTACTGGTTGCATTGCGTTTTAATCTTGAGCCAAGATGAACATTTGGGAAGTACATTCAGCAGACACTTTGACAGCCAGAGCGCGCACTGGAATTACTCTCGCCGGCCCCTCTGACATCACTACAAAAAGCACTACTACATTTTTTGTAAGACCTATAAACGAGGTATTGACAAAATTTCGATAAAGAAGCTCTGTTTTAATGTTTTAATATATTATATGGCATTTAAACTTTACAGATGAGTCAAAAACAGCAGTAAAACGATTATTTACAGTGGTTCCCGTTTTCGGTCAGAATTAGACCATCTTCAGACCATTTATACCATGATGTTATGACCCCATGCAGGTCAACTGTTCAAACAATAAGTGCATAGCAAAAACCTCACATCTTTGAGAAGAATGCAGCGCCCACACTACATTTCATAATGAAATTCATTGGCGATTACTTTCTCACGTATTATAACACGTAACGTAATGCTGTACAATATTATAAAAGAATGCAGCAAGACTACGTACAGACTGTTCGAAAACTAAATACTTTAGCAACACCTGTGTATCTGCTAGCGTTTGTGGTCTTAAATTTAAGGGCAACAAGGAACTAAAGATTAAGCCTAATCTAGAATTTCCACTGCCCGCAATAAACAGTGCGATGAAAGAAGATTCTCCAAAAAGATGCTATGGAATGTTTACACTGCACACGTTCAGTGAGGTCAGCAGAGCGTTGCTGTTAATCGCTCTTGAAGCGATGTGTGCCAATTGAAATTTTCCGATTAGTGCGGAGGCCGTTGATGGTGTTCAGATTCAGTGCCCCCTTTCTTGACAGCCTACCAAAACTATAGAAAACCTGCCATTCTTTACTTGCTGCAGAGGTCGCTAGCTGTAGATAAATAACAACTGAAGTTGGAGGTTATGGTAGACAATCAGATGGAAGAATATTCAGAACAAGTGATTTGTACAATAAAATGTAAATGTTTCACAAAATTGGCTGCCACTCGGAGAATTACTTGGTATTTCATTATAAGTTCCATTAGTACTAATCGGAGATGAAAAAACGCCATTATTGAAAATTTAATACATGCAGTTCTGGATTGTCACCGAGTGAGGGAGAAACTTGCTAACAATAAAGTGTCTAGAGGTAGCGCGGCGTTCGAATGCACGCAGAACATGCAGACAACATAATAATGGATAAAGATGCACAACATGTTTTTCTTCAATTGAGAACAGATCAGGACATGGTGGAGAGCAAATGTTTGTCCAGCATGAGTGCAAAACGATAAAAAAAACAGTATAAAAAGAGTGAAGAATACCAGAGAGGCACTGAAAACTATGTTAACGGTCATTAAAGTTATTCCGTGAATAATTCGTTTAAGACTGTAATTATTTTACTTATCGTTCTATGTCGTCGTGTGACTAGGGCCTCCAGTCGGGTAGACCCTTCGCCGGGTGCAAGTCTACATCTACATCTACATCTACATTTATACTCCGCAAGCCACCCAACGGTGTGTGGCGGAGGGCTCTTTACGTGCCACTGTCATTACCTCCCTTTTCTGTTCCAGTCGCGTATGGTTCGCGGGAAGAACGACTGTCTGAAAGCCTCCGTGCGCGCTCGAATCGCTCTAATTTTACATTCGTGACCTCCTCTGGAGGTATAAGTAGGGGGAAGCAATATATTCGATACCTCATCCAGAAACGCACCCTCTCGAATCCTGGCGAGCAAGCTACACCGCGATGCAGAGCGCCTCTCTTGCAGAGTCTGCCACTTGAGTTTGCTAAACATCTCCGTAACGCTATCACGGTTACCAAATAACCCTCTGACGAAACGCGCCGCTCTTCTTTGGATCTTCTCTATCTGCTCCGTCAACCCGATCTGGTACGGATCCCACACTGATGAGCAATACTCAAGTATAGGTCGAACGAGTGTTTTGTAAGCTACCTCCTTTGTTGATGGACTACATTTTCTAAGGACTCTCCCAATGAATCTCAGTCTTTCGATTTGACGCCACTTCGGTGACTTACGTGTCGATGGGGATGAAATGATGATGATTAGGACAACACAACACCCAGTCCCTGAACGGAGAAAATCGACCCAGCTGGGAATCGAACCCGGGCCCTAAGGATTGACATTCTGTCGCGCTGACCACTCAGCTACCGGAGGCGGACATCGTTCTATGATTTGTATGGAAATTGTAAAATTTTTATTTAATTTTATATGATGATTATTATTTGTACTTACTTCAAGTTATATCCTAGAATTTCATCAACATTTCTCTGCTACCCTTGACTAACCCCAGTGTCGGAATTTGGGATAGACACTCTCTTCCAAAAGTCGCAGTTGATACGAGTGTCTTCACTTTCTTGTAACATTGTAGAGGAAAATAGGACTCCCTCGGCGTGTGAGGGGAAGGAGTGGCCTGTGAGGGAAGCGTTTTAACGAAGACTTTCCAAATCTACTAAGCAATACGGAAGGGAATTAAACTTTCAGTAAGTTACAGTCTCAGGGAACACATGACGAGAGAAATCAGCGTATTGTATATTGTACGCTCTTCGAGAACTCGTGAGATACTTTGATGGCTTAGCCATACGAAACTTTTAATTTCCCATATAAATAACATTGACGCTCTCCTTCAAACATCACAATGATGTTGATCTCCAACAGCCGACAGTTTGCGGCCGTGCTGTTATAGCCATTTATGCTGCGGTGACGTAGTAGTTCCTTACAGAGTGCTGAGCCAGAATTAATTGCGGCTTGCAAATGCTGCTCATGAAGCTGTTCGTGTCAGATTACATTACGAAATACACGGACATATTCAAGTGGAGTATATGGTGCACTAGAATTTCCTGCTTCCCCCTTTTCCTGTTCTGGTAGTACTTAGGCCTCTGTAAACCCTGAATTTCACCAATTTTCCCTTCGTGGCCATTACTTGTGGTACTAGCTAGTCCAGCTTACATGAACCATCATGAAGAAACTTTTAATGTAATCGGTAAGGATTTTCAGAACACCAAAGTAGTCCCATAAACGCAGCCGGGATTCATCAGAGAAAAGGGCACTTCGGGACCATCCCATCTATCATGCACAGACTGCAATATCCAGTTGTAGTACTGGCGTCGAGTAACGCCAATAGTTCTCCATTACGCTTATGACTACGCTGTATAATTATTGTTTTCGTAAAACTTTGTGTTGTGTCTGTAGTTCGTAACTCTGGCCAAACACGTCCTGCTTTAAAATTACGTGAAGCGGACAAGTGTGCCGACTATAACCAAATATGTGCATTTAATTGGTTATACCGGGTGGTTATAACTAAACTTTCGCTGTTTAATACGTTATTACACGGAAATTAATTACCGTACGACTACAAAACTTAATAGCATTAATGTCCATAATATGGGGTGAACGATTTCAATGCGTCACAGCGCCACCGTCCAGTTCCAACTATGGCCACCAGGGGCCATGATCATTCATCGTTATTCATAGTCTCACACACCTGACCAGTGGCAGTGCACTTGTTGACGTGTCAACATATGCATGGACAAAAGGGGGAGGACATTACTGACGAAATTCTATTATCAAAACAACAGTAATGCTGCAGCTGCACTTCGAGAATATCCCCGGCTGAAAGAATGGCGGAAGGGCCGTCTTTCTCCAACCGATGTGCAGAGCATGATGAGGAAGTTCGAATCAACTGGAGAAATTGGCGTCGGTCCGACAAGAGGACGACGACAGGTTGCACCAAAGGTGGTTGATAAAATCGCTGACCAGACGAAACTCATTTTTCTCTGACGGATGAGGTGGGTTACGTCATCCATAAACAGCCCTTTTCAATCTATTCCAGGTATGTTAGATACGGTTCATGTCTGGAGAACATGCTGGCCACTCTAGTCGAGCGATGTCGTTATCCTGAACGAAGTCATTCACAAGATGTGCACGAGGGGGGCGCGAACTGTCGTCCATGAAGATGTATTCCTCGCCAGTATGTGCCGAAATGGTTGCACTGTCGGTCGGAGGACGGCATTCGTGTATCGTACAGCCGTTACGGCGCTTTCATGACCACCAGCGGCGTACGTCAGCCTCACATAATGCCACCCCGAAACAGATGAGAACCTCCACCTTGCTGCACACGCTAGACAGTGTGTCTAAGGCGTTCAACCTGACCGGATTGCCTCCAAACACGTCTCCGACGATTGTCTGGTTGAAGGCATATGCGATACTCATCAGTGAAGAGAACGTGATGCCAATCCTGAGCGATCCATTCGGCATGTTATTGGGCCCATCTGTACCGCGCTGCATGGTGTCTTGGTTGCAAAGATGGACCTCGCCATGGACGTCGGGAGTGAAGTTGCCCATCATGCAGCCTATTTCGCACAATTTGAGTCGTAACACGACGTCCTGTGGCTGCACGAAGAGCATTATTCAACATGGTGGCATTGCTGTCAGTGTTCCTCCGAGCCATAATCCGTAGGTAGCGGTCATCCACTGCAGCAGTAACCCTTGGACGGCCTGAGCGAGGCATGTCATCGACAGTTCCTGTCTCTCTGTATCTCCCCTATGTTCGAACAATATCGCTTTGGTTCACTCTGAGACGCTTGGACACTTCCCTTGTTGAGAGCCCTTCCTCGCACGAAGTAACAATGCGGACGCGGTCGAACCGCGGTATTGACCATCTAGGCATGGTTAAACTACAGGCAACCCGACTCGTGTACCTCCTTCCCGGTGGAATGACTGGAACTCATTGGCTGTCGGACCCCCTTCCGACTAATAGGCGCTGCTCATGCATGGTTGTTAACATCTTTGAGCGGATTTAGTCACATCTCTGAACAGTCAAAGGGACTGTGTCTGTGATACAATATCCACAGTCAACGTCTTTCTTCAGGAGTTATGGGAACCGGTATGCATTTTAGAGCGCATGTTTACCGGACATTTTTTTCTTCTTTTGGTCCACACTACCTCCTTCCAAAATATGGAAAGCAAAGAACTTGAGTAGAGGAGCTGTGGTTTGCAGTATCATGAACAAGCGTTAATGGATCTTACGATATGCATTTTAGAGTCCATCTTTACTGAACTTTTTTTCCTCGTTTTGGTGTAAAGAACCTGTCACCAAATTTTTAAACGTTATTCTGAAATACCCTGTATAAATTCCGTTTCACGCTCACCTAAATGAACCTCATCCAGTTGCTTTCGTTTCTTTCTGTCTTAAGCGTTCTGGAAATTGAAAAGCTCATTCACAGCTTTCAATGACAGAGCAAAACCAGCAATTATACTGTAATCATTACAAGAAGATTATACTTTTCATTCCTTAGTTTCTTACAGACTATATAACAGTTTTGCTTAAGATTGACGTATTTGTGACAATGTCAGAGTGTTTTATTCCTCGTTGTGCAGTCTGATCACAAATGCTTCTTCTTTAACCTTGACAGGAGCTGAGGTCGAACCTGTACCGCACTCTTTCCCTTGTTTCTTTTCCTCCGCGGCTCGTTGCGCCGCTTTTGTGGTCACTGCACAGTTTGCTTTCTTAATTTGAAACTTTGTTACTCACAACTTATGAAATTTCTGTGTGGATGTTCATATTTTGTTAACAGTGCTCTGTTATCTTTTCATTTGTGTTCTTCTGCGTTAGAGGTAGTGGTAATGAAAGCATTCTTAAGGAAAATTTCAACTCTATAATTTCCAAAAGAAAAAAAATGTTATTTACTCAAAATATTTATTGTATAGCATCTGATGATGCTAAAAAAAGTGAATCGCTTCTGGTAATGAACTTATCGTTCACAGTACGACTAAGATAGAAAAACGAAAACAAGTACTGCAGCTATTCAAAAGGAGGGCTTCCCAAATAATCACCGTGCTTCATTTTTCTATTGGCGCATCTGGATATTATCTGTAACTACACTATTAACCCAAATCCTCGTTACACAAATGGGGATAAAACTCATTGGCTTATACTTTAAGTATTTCAGTTCCCCAGTCAACGCAGCACCACTTTCTGGAGCGGTACAGAGTTATCCTAATAAATTCATTGATATTTTCGTGTCATTTCCATTTAATAATCTGAATGATTCTCACGCAGGGTGTAACACTGGGTTATCAGCCTACGATTTTGATTCCAGGAAGTTTATTTCATGAAGAAGTTACGGTTGATCTCATATTTTACATTGCAAATTATCTGTGTCATCAGTCACTGTGGAAATGAGGGTGGAGTGTAGGCAGCGCTGACTTGCTAGCTAAGAGGCAACCGGGTCACCCGGTGAAGTGGATCTGTCTTTCCTGTCAGTTCTCGAGACCTAGGTACTTTGTCATAATTTCTCTTACCGATCTGTTAGTTGCAAGATCGAAACACGGAAAGAAATCTTGACTTCCCAGCTTAAGTTTTCTCGAAACCTCAATTAACACCCCCCTATACCTGAAGTCAGCCGCTCGTGGTCTCCCAGTAGAGTTGTCGCTTCCCGAGGTCGGGGTCCTGCGTTAGATTCCCGGCGGGGTCAGGGATTTTTCACTTGCCCCTATATGACTGGGTGTTGTTGTTGTCGTCTTCATCATCATCATCATCATCATCATCATTCATCCCCATTAGGTCGGAGGAAGGCAACGGCAAACCACCTCCATTAGGACCTTGCCTAGTAGGGCGGTGCGGGTCTCCCGCGTCGCTCCCCTACACTCTATCAAGTAGCATGGGACTTACTACACTATATACCTGAAGCTGAAAAAATTAAGAAATTGTGACACTGAACTCTTGTTAAAAGTTGAATTTTTGTTAATACCAACGTTTTTCGTTTTTTATGAATACAGAATTTGATTTATTTATGTGTAGCGCTGAATAATTGGTTAGCTGGGTTCCTCTTTCGGTCTTCACCCACAGTCAGATTTACGTACTTTTTCGATAGTCTCGAAATACGTGTTGAGAGTATGACGCAGGACTTCACGTAGATACAGATCATATCAAGGTCAAAAGCGCATAGTATATTAATGATGCATAAAGTTTTGATCTAACTCATATTACAGGTGTTTTTTGTTTTATCAATCTAGACTTTTCTCGTAACTTTATCGTGGTAAGTTCTAATTCATTTTTATTAGAATGGTGCATATTATACAGTGTTTTTCGTTGGTCTATTGAACATAACAGAAAAATATAAGGGATAAATTTATCATAAACTATATAGTCTCTCATACTTTCTACACTAATCTGACAATGGTCGTATAATTTTTCAATGCCACACCTGTAGAAATCTAATGATTTGAGAAACATATGTCAGGCCGGCCGCGGTGGTCTAGCGGTTCAGGCGCTCAGTCCGGAACCGCGGGACTGCTACGGTCGCAGATTCGAATCCTGCCTCGGGCATGGATGTGTGTGATGTCCTTAGGTTAGTTAGGTTTAAGTAGTTCTAAGTTCTAGGGGACTGATGACCACAGATGTTAAGTCCCATAGTGCTCAGAGCCTTTTTTTTTTTTTTGGAAACATATGTCAGAAATTCAGGCTCAAGTGCATTTTCGTCCGGAATGAAATTATCTCCATGATCATCCGAGAAGGAGTGAATAAGTTAACTTTTTAGAGCGTAAGATCGGAAGTGTTGCGACGATGGATGACATAATGAATAGTTTTTTTCCTTAAATGCACCTGTGTTGCTCGCAAAAAAATTCCAGTGGCGATGAACACACTTCTGGGAGGCTGACAGTGGTTCATAAAATCCTTTTTTTACTCATCAGGTGCAAAATACCTTCCCTTGTTTTCTCCACTACGCATTTCTTGAGGTGTTTCGTATCTCATCAGTAATAACGATATTTGTTAGGAATAGTGATGGTGCATAGTGAGCGACTTACGAGGTTCAAGAAAAAAATGCAGATCTGTCACTCGTTTCATTTTTGTTGCTTTGAATTAGAGCATTTAGTATCTCAGTAGGTAGATCACTTGAATAGAAATGGATATCTCTAGAAAGGCCAACCACGGAAGTTAAACAAACGCACAAAGGTACAAGGAAGGTAGTTTCGAGAAAACTTTGGTTAACAGAAGAAATTCATCGACGAAAGCAGGGAATACAAATATGTCCAGGAAAAGACAGCAATACAGCACTATAAATCCCTTAGGAATGAAATAAATTGTAAGGCGAAATGGCTGCAGGAAAGGTGAGGAGAAATCGAAAAATAAATTATCGTCGGGAGAGCATACAGCCTATAGAAAAGTCAAAACAACCTTCACGGGCGTCAACCGTCACAGTCCAATGGAAATTTCACGGTCAAATCCAGACGAGAAAACGGGTAGATGGAAACAGTACATTCAAGTCTTCTGCGAGAGGGAGAACTTGTCCGATGCCGTGATAGAAAAGGAAATGGAAGTCGATATAGGAGACATAGGGGATCCAGTATTGTAGCCAAACTTTGACCGAGATTTGGAAGATCCATTTGTCATCTGTAGCCGAAGTCATTTACTTCACGGCGCTTACACCCTCATCTAGTGGGAAAATTTTCGTTAGATTTTTTTTATTTCCGTTACGTTTCCCCCATCTTTGATAATATTCCTTTTAAATTTTACGTCATTCTGTGCAGCGGTTCTTGCTTTACAGTATTTTGAAACTGAAACTTTAATAACTATCACCCGTGCATAACTGGAGTCAGGTCTGTGTGAGACGAATCTAGGTTACTTTGTGATGGAATTTTCTACGTCTACATCTACATCGATACTCCGCAAGCCACCGCAAGGTGCGTGGTGGAGGGCACCCTTGTACCACTGCTTGTCACTTCCCCTCATGTTCCACTCACAAATAGAGCGAGGGGAAAATGACTGTCTATACGCCTCCGTATGAGCCGTAATTTCTCGTATCTCATCTTCGTGGTCCTTACACGCGATGCACGTTCGTGGCAGCAGAATCGTTCGGCAGTAAGCTTCAGATGCTTGTTCTCCAAATTTTCTCAGCAGTGTTTCACGAAAAGGACGCCGTCTTCCCTCCAGGCATTCCGGAGCATGTCAGTAACACTTAAGTTTTGTTAGAACCTACCGGTAACAAATCTAACAGCCCCCCTCTGAATTGCTTCGATGTCTTCCTTCAGTCCGACCTGGTACGGATCCCAAACGCTCGAGCAGTACTCAAGAATAGGTCGCACCAGCGTCCTATATGTGGTCTCCTCTACAGGTGAACCACTCTTTCCCAAACTTCTCCCAATAAATCGAAGTCGACGATTTGTCTTCCCTACCACAGTTTTCTCATGCTCGTTCCATCTCGTATCGCTTTGCAACGTTCCGCCCAGATATTTAAACGACTTCACTGTGTCAAGCTGGACACTAGTAATACTTTATCCGAACATTACAGGTTTGTTCTTCCTCCTCACCCGCATTAACTTACCTTTTTCCACATTTAGGGCTAGCTGCCATTCATCACACCAAATGGAAATTTTGTTTAAATCGTCTTGTATCTTCGTCAGTCACCCAACTTCGACACCTTAACCGTACAGCACGGCATGATTAGCAAACAATCGGAGACTTCTGCCCACACTGTCTGCCAGGTCATTTATGTACAGGGTGGCGCAGGGGAACGGGAAATTTTGAACGTTACAGTTGGCAGCACTGTAGCGCCGGCAGATGTTCGAAATTTTGCACAATTGATGTGAACGCATTGCCATTTAGTAATCATGCAGAATTGGACTGGTGCGGAACGTGCAGTAGCTGTGAGAGCGTTTTACAAAAATGGTGATAGTGCGACTGCCGCGCAGAGAACATTTCGACAGCATTACCAGCTTGGACGTCATGGACGTGTCCCATCTGCGCATGCGATTACAACGTGGGTGCGTAATTTTGAAGAAACAGGATCTGCCTTGAAAAAGAAACCTCCAGGTGTCATTCCAACGGTACGTGCCCCAGAGAACATTGCAGCTGGTAGAGCTGCAATCGAGAGAAGTCCTCGCCGCTCCGTTCGACAGAATGCATCTTCGCTAGGGATTAAGCGACGAAGCTTACAAAGAATACTGCACAAATTAGACTTCCATCCCTATAAGTTGCAGATTGTGCAACACTTACATGAACGAGACTCAGCGTCACGTATGGAGTTTAGTAGCCAGATATTGGCTAAAATCAACGAGGACGCGAATTTCCTTGGTAACTTATGGATATCAGACGAAGCCCATTTCCACCTGAGCGGATTCGTGAACAAACAGAATTTTCGTTATTGGGCACGGGACAATCCTTGTGAGTTTCAACAGCGACCACTACATAGCGCCAAGGTCACAATATGGTGTGCTGTATCATGTCATGGTGTTATCGGCCCTTATTTTTTTGAACGTGAGGATGGAAGTGCAGTGACAGTAACATCCGCTCGATATGTTGAAATGCTTCAAACATTCTTTACACCGAGACTGTACGAGCTTAATCTTAACGTCGAAAACATGTGGTTTCAGCAGGACGGAGCCACAACACACACTGCTCGACAATCTATGGCAGCAGTTCGTCAATTGTTTGGAAGACGTATTATTTCACGTAACGGTGACATTGCATGGCCTGCGAGATCCCCTGATCTTAGTGTGTGCGACTTCTTCCTGTGGGGATATCTTAAAGGCAAGGTGTACCGTACACGTCCTGCAACAATCCATGAACTGAAGGAGAACATTGAAAACGAAATCACTGCCATTCCCCAAGATTTGCTACACCGCGCATTCCAGAGTTTTCATAACAGGCTGTTAGAGTGTGGACGCCGAATGGGAGCACATCTTTCCGATGTCATCTTTAAAAAGTAAAGAGACACTTTTGGACATTTTGATTGTAAAGACATACTGAATAATGGCATACTGAATACGTTCACTTTCGTTAATAAATTACCAGTTTTATGAATTTATTCATGGAAATGACGTTATTTCGAAATTTCCCGTTTCCCTGCGCCACTCTGTATTAACAGTTACCCTTCAGCCCACAGCAAGACGACTCCCAACTCGCAGTATAAGACCTACGGTCAGCTTGTGCCAGATGCATGGAAGGGAAGAAGGAAAAACGAGGCAGCCGAGAGGAACCGGCTCTCCACTGTTGACTTCCGCGACCCTGCGTGACAGTCTGCACGGAGCGCAGTGTCTGCTCTGCAGATTGCGATCGCATGTGCACAGCGAGCGAGACCTCTTGGGGCGGGCGACTGCGGTCGGGCAATCGTGCGTGCGCGTCATAAATTCACCATAACGTCGTAAATCGCGGGTTTATGCTACCCCCATATACGGGAGCCCCTCTAAGGTGAAACGGCACTCCTTACGTTACTCTTTCGACGTGCGCGGACGATTGGCAGAGACACGAGAGAAACGCAATGCTTCCTGTATGTGAAGCCTTTATGCGCCGTAACTTTCTAACGGCGCTTTCTCAACGGGCACCGTAAGTACCACTGTTTAAGTACGTGTAGTGCAATGCGGGATAGATTTCAATTCCATTTTCTAGTCTCTCCTTCTGGTTTCGCTTTCTAATAGCTTCTAGCTTTCTAAGGTTCTTAGTTACGACATTGGCTTCCCTATACGAAAGCGTCTCTGTCTGATGTGCATTTACTTTTGGACACCGCAGATTGCTTTAAAGTGCCAGGTAGAGGGTGCTTTTTACTCCACCGTGTGCTGCGGGCTGTTCTCGGTCTATTATCCGCCTCTGTAGGAGAGGTCACTAACGCACGTCTGGGCGGCGGTGCCCGACTGGGAGGTAAGACTGTTCCAATCATGGTGGTTGAAGAAATTTTCAGCGACTGTATTTGGCCTACGAGGTGAAGAGAAACAGTAGCGTAAAGTCCCTGATCAGCAAACTTCGCATCAGTGTCCTTCATTAAATTTCGCAGTATCTTGTAGAGTGAGGCCACGTGATACTGTTATGTTGATCCGTCCATCGAATGGTGACGTTGAACTCGGGGGTTGCCTAGGCGATATTTCAGAGGAATAGACCGTGTAATGGACCCGGGTTCATCCTCTCCCTTCTCTGATCATCATACTATACACACATGATACCATGTAAAACATACCCGTCGCAGGTAACTCACACTTAAGACACTGCGGTCAAAAGGTCCAGACATCGGGAACATTCAGCCGACGTGCCATACCACTCTTCGTTCTTATTTTTCTCCTGCTTTGTAAAATAATTTAACAGCGTTGTAAATCTCTAAGTGCTACTTCTCCCCTCTAAAATGCCGTCTCTTTTTTAATATACCGGCTTGAACATACTTGAACAGTAACATAGGCCTCCTCTACATGATGCGGCATATGATATGCTACCTCTCTCTTTGATAGTCATGTACACTGTTACTTTTTCTAGTTTAAATGTTATGCCAGAAGCAACTTAGAACAACTGTTTTATTGTCTAAACCTAATTCTACTTTTCTCAATAAGAATGTACTCAACTACCGCGTAATTTGTTTTATACATGTGCATAGTGCACATCGTCTGAATTATTTATTCCCTTATCGTCCCCTTATTTTTTGTATGATAATGTTTCAGTGTCGTAATTTCTCGTTCAATTGACAGTTCGAGCATGGCATGATAATTTAGTACCTATATTCACTTATGTTAGCTCTACTTAGTTCAAAATCTCGTAGTCTCTTTGGCAGTGTATGTGGTTGGTTGGTTGATTTGGGGGAGGGTGGCAAACAGCGAGGAGAACGTGTTGCAGCTGGCTGAAGATTATTACGCAACATAATTTTTTTTTTTTGGTAGGTTAGTAAATCTGAGTATAAAAATCGCAACAAGAAAAAGCCTGGAACGAAGAGCTGGCCAAAAATTATGAAGTATCAGTGAGTTGTCCGCCCCTGGTAGCTGAGTGGTCAGCGCGACGGAATGTCATACCTAACGGCCCGGGTTCGATTCCCGGCTGGGTCGGAGATTTTCTCCGCTCAGTGACTGGGTGTTGCTTGGTCCTTATCATTATCATTTCATCCCCATCCACACGCAATTCACCGAAGTGGCGTCAACTCGAAAGACTTGCACCAGGGGAACGATGTACCCGACGTGAGGCCCTAGCCACACGGCATTTACATTTAGTGAGTTGTGTTGAAAACCGCTGTTCATCGAGAGCATAAAACGTTAATCAGGCCAAGAAGAGCGCGGCATCTCCTGTAAACAAGACAGAGGAGTACTTCTCGCAGTTCGCCGCCTGATGCGATGGATGACGCTGCAAGCAACGCTTGATAGAGAGCGCAAGCAAAATCTGTGGACGTAGAGAGCCCCACCTCTGTACACGCCATCACGACGTAATGCAGTCAGTGGGATGCCGTCCTGTGGGTATAACAGACGGGACCTTGGCACTTCACGACAGTCAGATTCAGTTCCTGGTGACAATGGTGGAGAGTACCATTGAAAGCTTGGAATTTTATCAGAATTTGACGCATCAAGTGAACCGAGAACTTTTTAATGCAAGGACTCTGTCGCGAAAAAATTCGTAGCCATATCTTGTAAGCAATGTTTCGTTCACGTACGAATACTTATTTTTCCTGCAAACTTCAGAATCGTGAGGCAGCGGAAACACTAACTGTAATCAGGAAAGCAACAGTGAATCAGGAAGCATTGAAGACTTTACAAATATATTTTTATTTAGTTTTTATACGTATATATAGCGCACAATTCAATGTTATTAAAAGATAGTAATCAAAATTATTAATAATAATAACTTATGACTACAAAATATTACTTAAAGGGTTTGTATAAATGTTTTCAAAATGACTGATTGTTTTATATGTTTGAGCTACCTAGACTCCTAATTTCATAAGCATCAAATTACCATGCAACCTCTCCCTCAGGACTAAGGAAATAATCTCTGAATTCATTCCGAATTTCACGCAAATTTGTTGTTGGCTTTCTGGGTAGTTTTTGGAGAGTGACGAAAGTACTATTCCCCCACTTGCATCTGAAGGAAAACTTGAAAACTCCGATCATAGTGTCTCTGAAAATATTCGTATCCTATCCACCTAAACACTCTGACTGACTTCCAGTATTCTTAAAGAGTTTGAAATTCTTCATTTCACTTGATTCATTAATAATTAATTATATATTTTTAGTGCCATAAATAAATATCAGTTTTCTTTTCTGTGTTTTCATGCACCATTTATTGTTATTGCGTAGTTATAAATGCTTATCAGTACTTAGTTATGATTATTTGTAAATACCTTTATGAATGCCTTCAGAAATTGTATATGGCTTCACACATGTTGCGCACAATCTGTAAGGTGAATGATTCTCCACTTGTCTGATAACGTAACGTCAGTATCAGAGAAGGTGGATGCTTTCGCTAAATCGAATTTCTTTTCTATATATTTTTCCGCTTAACAGCTGAAGCGGCTCTTCAGAGTCGCTTGGAATCAAACGCGTGAAGTTTCGGAAACCTATGCTGTCTTCTACTTTCAAAGTCGAAAGTAAATAACAGTCGGAACGAGGCCCCTCTGCAAACAGTTAACATTTCCACCAATGCCTCCTCTTTCGGTTTTTCCACCTTTCACTAATATCACCGTACAACCCGAAATTCCAACAGGGTCAGCCATATTTAGCAAATATCGAGGAACAAGGCATTCAACTCTCCACATATGACGAAGTCTCCAGACAGTGTGTACATTTTCTAGTTAGATGTCTATAGACAGACCTTCTACGATGCCCATCGACAATTGTTCGATTTTTGAACAAATGTGTACTTCCGTTAATTAAGAACTAAAACATCGTATCTGCCAGACTAACTGCCTTGACTAAGTGATATTACCATTCGGAGTTTGAGCACTACCAGTCCTGCAGTATTCCGAGGATCGAGAAATTCTTTGAGGCGCCCGCTAGCCGTGCGACCCTAGTACTGTATCTACAGCGTATAACCACAGTCTAACATAACAGTCCCGACACTTACTGCTGTAAAAGCTGTTGCCGTTTGACAGATGGAGCGACACTAGCGCTCCAAGCGGCAGGTAAGGTGAACGTCAGACGCGTCGTAAGCATAATGTTTGTTTGCATCCATTTCCTACGTAATTTCCGAATTATTTGAGTTATTTTCTTGCCTCCAAGGGTTTGTGTAGTATCAGAAGGCATATGTGTTTCTAAAAATGATTCTAAAATAAGCGCAAGTATGGACAAAAACCATGAATAGAGTGGCAAGCTACAGTACCTTCGTGAAGAAACACTTGTGACGTTGGACAGAATTGCAGCTTACCACGTTGATATCAAAAGAATATAAACACACAGATTCACATGTAAGAAGCACAGACATGCACCTCCACATGCAAAAGCTATCGACAGCTCGTTTATCGTTCTGTAGGCCTACTGTGTTTGTCATTGTCGCCTGGTCTCACAAGTACGAGCTTCATCTTTATATTATTCTAAGTGGGACAAGCAACTGCCAAATAGTGGGAGAAATATGCTGAAAACATTATAATGAGCTGATTACATTACATTTCATGAAAAACCAAATATTTGAATAATTTTCAAACAATCTGTCAGCGAACAAGGTGCTGACAAAATAATGTCATCACACGATGAAGCAAGGAAAATTAAGTGACTAACAACAGAAGTGAATGAAATACATACCAAAGAAATCAGCAGCCCAAATGAGCCAACTTCTTCAGTTTCTTATTTGCTTGCTTGTTGTTAGAAACAAAGTCTTGATTCCAATATTTGAGCCCGTAAACGAGTCTCACTTTAACAAATATCTTTATCAACAGCAGCTTAGTTTCTTCACAACATCCAGGAGGAAAATTTGGGATAGCCATCAACAAGTCCACATATAATTCACCACAGTTTTTCTTGTGAGAATGTTCATCAAAAACTGAAGCCATCTGATTTTCACAATCCCTTATAATAAACAAACATTTTCACTGCAAATAACCAAGCTTCCAAATTTGTCTTCATAACTTTTGAAATTGCAATAAAAACTGTCGAATCTTTGTGGCAGTTTCCTCTTCATCGTCAGTGAGGTGGCTTATTTGGAATGTCAATCAGTGTGGGTGCTGCATTCCACACGAGTTTATTGTCTGCGTTCATGAACTGGTTTTGTTCGAAATGTAGCGAACAAAACTCAATATTATTATACAGGTAAACTGGGTCTTTCTTCATAAGGTCTTCTCGTCTGCTATTAACTAGCCGTTTTCTGCTCCTAAAACGAAACATTAATCATTTATACACATATAGTTTGCAAGTGAATCTTGACGATACAGTTTAGTAACATCATGGTATATACCTCTCAGGATCCTTAGGAAACCTAAAAAAAAAGACAGCTGTGGTGTCTTCTTCCTGTTGTTGCTGTAATTTATTGCGCTATAAACGCTCCCGATGGTAAAAACCATTGTATATATCAAAATAAACAATCACTATTTGCTTTCACGATCGCGCCAAACTCACAGTTTAACCTACCGGCCGCTTGGGGCGCTGCTGGCGCTGTAGGAAACAAAATCGAGGCGAAGTGTCGCGATTGTTATGTTAGACTGTGGTATAACTCTAAGGCGAGTAGCAGATACCTGGCGCCGTTCGCAGGCCGCGTCGCGACGCAAACCGCAAACACAGGCGTTCTTTTGTCAGCCGCCCTCATCGACCGCTGAGGTGCGTCGTCAGAGGCTCCTCGCGCAACTCACGCGAACCATCCCTTCAACACCCCCCCCTTCCCGCCGCACCGCCCCCCCCCCCCCCAGCTCCGCCACCCGCTTCTGCCCCAGCTCCACTTGCATACTAGAGCACGCGCCCTCAATGGAACACTTGTTGCGAGGCTTCCTTCCGCGTCTCTCTGAAAGGGACGTCCCAGATGAGTAAGGATTCTGTGTTTGCTGCCTGTCCTCTCCTGGAAAGCAAAAATGATAGCCAGACGCTGAGTAACATAGCTCTCACGTGTCTCCGTCGATTGCAGTACAAAGGCGTGTTATGCATGTGGCACGTTTAGCACATGCTACGGGTCCCATAGTCTCACTGGTCTATTTTCCAGGATGAAATTAAACATTAGCGGCTGTGAACTAAAAAAAAAAAAGTAAAACTGTGTGGGATTTTGTGCACATAGGCGTGCAGCGCTGGAAATAATAGATCTTTGAAGTTAAAATGGTCGCATTTTTCAACATTTGAAGAGCACATTGGTCGTAATTCCTCTTCATTTAACTGCGTTTTACATATTACAAATTTGCACCCCAGTGCTATCAACAGAGATTGTCTGCTGTACTTTGTTAACAGAGCTCACGTAAAAATAATTTGGTGATATACCCTCGCACCGAACGCCGTAGACCGCGAAGCCAAACAGTCGTACAATCGGAATTTGATTGAATGAAGTTTAGTGATAGTGCAATTCATTTAGCGCTTCTTTACTTTTTAGGTCTTACCTTTTATTTCTTTTTTTGCTAGTAATTTCCCCCCCCCCCCTTAAAAAAAAAAGCTATCTTGCAACACGCTGACCACTCATATACGATGGCGGACGCCAGTGACCCTTTATCATAGGTTAGTCGCATGTATTTCAAAGCGCATCTGTAGCGTTTGCTTGCTCACTTTAGTGTTGAACCCATTCAGATACTACACTACTGGCCATTAAAATTGCTACACCACGAAGATGACGTGCTACAGACGCGAAATTTCACCGACAGGAAGAAGATGCTGTGATATGCAAATGATTAGCTTTTCCGAGAACTCACACAACGTTGGCGCCGGTAGCGACACCTACAACGTGCTGACATGAGGAACGTTTCCAACCGATTTCTCATACACAAACAGCAGTTGACCGGTGTTGCCTGGTGAAACGTTGTTGTAATGTCTCGTGTAAGGAGGAGAAATGCGTACCATCACGTTTCCGACTTTCATAAAGGTCGGATTGTAGCCAATCGCGATTGCGGTTTATCGTATCGCGACATTGCTGACTGTTAGCAGAATATGGAATCGGTGGGTTCAGGAGGGTAATACGGAACGCCGTGCTGGATCCCAACGGCCTCGTATCACTAGCAGTCGAGATGACAGGCATCTTATCCGCATGCCTGTAACGGATCGTGCAGTCACGTCTCGATCCCTGAGTCAACAGATGGGGACATTTGCAAGACAACAGCAATTGGCTTGAACAGTTCGACGACGTTTGCAGCAGCATGGACTATCAGCTCGGAGACCATGGCTGCAGTTACCCTTGACGCTGCATCACAGACAGGAGCGCCTGCGATGGTGTACTCAACGACGAAACTGGGTGCACATATGGCAAAACGTCAGTTTTTTTAATGAATCCAGGTTCTGTTTACAGCATCATGATGGACGCGTCCCTGTTTGGCGACATCGCGGTGAACGCGCACTGGAAGCGTGTATTCGTCATCGCCATACTGGCGTATCACCCGGCGTCATGATATGGGGTGCCATTGGTTACACGTCTCGGTCACCTATCGTTCGCATTGACGGCACTTTGAGCAGTGGACGTTACATTTCAGATGTGTTACGACCCGTGGCTCTACCCTTCATTCGATCCCTGCGAAATCCTACATTTCAGCAGGATAATGCACGACCGCAAGTTGCAGGTCCTGTACGGGCCGTTCTGGATACAGAAAATGTTCGACTTTGCCCTGGCCAACACATTCTCCAGATCTCTCACCAATTGAAAACGTCTATCAATGGTGGGCGAACCGAACAACTGGCTCGTCACAATACGTCAGTCACTACTCTTGATGAACTGTGGTATCGTGTTGAAGCTGCATGGGCAGCTGAACCTGTACACGCCATCCAAGCTCTGTTTGACTCAATGCCCAGGCGTTTCAAGGGCGTTATTACTGCCAGAGGTGGTTTCTGGGTACTGATTTCTCAGGATCTATGCACCCAAATTGCGTGAAAACGTAATCACATGTCAGTTCTAGTATAATATATTTGGCCAATGAATACCCGTTTATCATCTGCATTTCTTCTTGGTGTAGCAATTTTAAAGGCCAGTAGTGTACTAATATTATTTGTTGTGCCTGTGTTATGCAGTGTACTATGAAATGTCCTTCAAACGTGCATGCATGTCCGAAGGACATTGTATCATACATTATACAGTACAACACAGATTCGACAAATGCCATTTCGTGCCTCGTTTGACCGCGATAACGATGTTGAAAGTTTCTCCCTGTGCGGGAATCGCCGCAACTGAAAGAGTGCTGGACGTTCACACTGTGACATATGGAGGTTTGAGTCGCTTCTGTTGGCTTGCTAGGATAGCCGTAGTCTGGCACAAATTTTGTACTATCAGTAGTCCATTGTGCAGCTGAAATCTAATCAGATTCTCAGTTGTGAATACGTTTAATCCTTTCAGATAAACCGCTGTGGTCGTTGTCTCTCATTGAATTACGCATTATTAAGTTCCCAACTTCCTCCACTGCCTGCAAGTATACTATCGGACCGAAAGGATCCGGGAACCTCTTATTGCACTTACTATGGGCTTTGTGCACCCTTCGCCTTTACGATGGCTTGAGCTCTGATAGGTACAGTTTCAGTGAGATGTCTGTAGAGAAATGACAGCCCATTCTTCCACTAGAACTGAAACTAGAGAGGGTGATGAAGTTGGAACTGGAGTTTGGAGCGAAGTCGACATCTAACTCATCCCAAAGATGCTCCTTGAGGTTCAGGTCGGAACTCTATGCAGGCCAACTCATTTCAGGATTGTTATTGTCCACTGCCTCACATGTTCTACTTTATGGCAGAGTGTATTGCTGTCCTGATACAATCTTCGTCTTCAAACTGTTCCTCTACTGCTCGCAGTAAACAGTGAGTTGTGAAATGAGTTCGTGTCCTTCCACATTTAGAGTTTTCTTACGAGCAATAAGGGTACTACACCCTAATCACAACGAACAATCCCATATCGTAAGACTGTCTCCTCCTCACCGCGGTGATGGAAGGTAACGTTCTCCAAGAATTCGCCAAACCCAAACCCATCGGAATCCCACACGATATAGCGTTATTCATCACACCAACAACTCGTTTCCAGCCGTCCTCTCTCCAGTGGCGTCTCTCTTTACACCACAAGTGTCGCCTAGCACTTGCGACAGTAGCGTATGGCTTATGATGAGCTGCTTGTCATTGTATGGTATTCCTTTCAACGCCCTACGCACAGCCATTGTGCTAGCTGGTCTGCTGGCAGTACTGTGGAACACTTGAGTGATTCCTTCCACAGATTCCGTGCGATTTTTTTTACTAGAACCCATTGCAGTGCTCGTCGTTCCCTGTCCGTCAGTAAATTCAAATGGCTCTAAGCACTATGGGACTTAACGTCTGGGGTCATCAGTCCCCTAGACTTAGAAATAATTAAACCTAACTAACCTAAGGACATTACACACATCCATGCCCGAGGCAGGATTCGAACCTGCGACCGTCGCAGCAGCGCGATTCCGGACTGAAGCGCCTAGAGCCGCTCGGCCACAGCGGACGGCTGTCAGTACATGAGGTGTGCCCCTTCTTCTTTTAGCTGTAGTTGCTCCTTCGCATTTCCACTTCACCATAATTTCATCAAGAATGGACTTGGACAACTTTAAAACGGTTTAAATATCACTGCTGAATTGGTTACACAAATGATATCCAATGACTAGTCCATGTGGGAAGTCGCTGAGGTCCTCTGACTGATGCATTCTGCTGTTACTGTTCCTCTACTTACAACTCAGTAGTCCCTGCCTGCTTTCATTCTGGCGGGCGTGCCTCTCGTGACATCTTGTGGTCGATCCCCAGTCATAGGGGAGGGTGGATACTTAAGATCTTACACCGCCGGCCGTTACGGTTCATTCTGAGGCACAGTTCTATGTGGTGTCTCACGAATTTTTGTTCTATACACTATTTTAAATTTATAGGTTTACAATGCGAATCATTTTCATTTTTAAAATGAGCTGTAATTATTTTTGAGTCAGTTTGTACGAGTCTGTCCCTGAAATGATTGGTAACTCTAAGCTGTTCTTGCTGATGATTCGGGCAATGGTGGAAACGAGGAATAGCAGTTACCTCATTTTTTCCACTCAATGAAAAAAAAAAAAGAATTTGAATTCCCTGACACATGGACACTGTCGGTGAGTAAGAAGCCTCGACAAGTAATGGTGCTGAAATTTTAATTTAGTTACATGAATTTATTTAGAGAGAATAAGTACTGCCATGGAATATTTAAAATAACTATTATCCCTACAAGATGCTCGAGGGTCAGCGCTATTATTATTCTTAAGGTACGCTTTTGTGCAATGAAGATTCTCTTTAAGAGTTACACAAGAATACGCTTCCAAATGTCATGCTTATTTTCATTCAAAGTATGTTATCTTACGGACTGAGAGCCTGATTAATTAAAAGGCATGCTACTTGCAAGGTGAACTAAAATTTTACCGCGTGTTACCTTCTCATTTTATGGCGGAAGGAGGGAAGATCCCATCGACACCGAGGTCATTAGCGATGGAGCACAATTCTGAATGTTTCAAGGATCGGAAAAGAAATCTGCAGTGCCCTTTCAATGGACCGTTGCGGCATTTGCCTTGAGCGGTTCAGAAAAATCGCGAAAAACTAAATCTGGATGGCCGAAAGCGGATTTGAACCGCCGTCCTCCCGAATGCGCTACCCAATGCCCCACTTACCTCCTTTTAGGAAATACGTTTATGGGAACACATTGCTGAATATGGGCCCCGCGCGGCTTTAATCGTTCTTGTTGCAGTATGGTTTTTACAACTCCCAAACATATGTAGAACCTATTTATAGTTATAAGGTTTCCATATATTTTCTGCTGTTGTAAATACTTCTTCTTTACTGCACTGGGACAAACATGAATCAGCGCGCTACACGAATAGATTCTGTGTTGAATGTAATCTGTGGTGCTCTTTGTCGCCAGTCAATTGTGCAGCCCTGGGCCATTCTTAGTTGAGGCATAGTAGCGAGCGGTTCAGTTTTCAGATATGATATTTTTTAATCTGAGAGAAATTACCTAGAAAACTTTATTATAGAGATAAAACTTGTTTGTAAACATATTGATTCCATCGATGGAGAAGACTTTTTGGAGGAATTTTTCGATTTTTCGAGGTAATCAGTTTGTGCGTAAGAATGAAATATCTGTTTTTCAGAACCATTAATTACTGGAAATCTTTGTCCCTCAGATAATTAATAGAATTTATGATTGATGTTAATTTGATCTCGTTGTTTTTATGTCACAATTAACAATTGGTTGGTATTTCTGTAAATTTTGTTTTGAGAGAATTTCGTAACTGTTGAGGGCTTCTGTGTTGTACAGTCTTTTTCTTTTTTGACAATTATCAGAGTTTAATTTTTCAAGAATGACTTTCTTTAAAGTAAAACCCTTGTCCATCATTCTTAGTAAAGTTTTGAATATTTTGTCGTGTATGCATTGCACCTTCCACTTCACAAAGCCACAGATTCTTCGTGACAGACAAAAACAAATTTTGTAGCGAGTAGTTTATTTTTTCTTTAACTGTTGCATCTGCTAATCTCTACAGGGCTATTACAAATGATTGAAGCGATTTCATAAATTCACTGTAGCTCCATTCATTGACACATGGTCACGACACACTACAGATACGTAGAAAAACTCATAAAGTTTTGTTCTCCCCCTGCGGGTTCGGGGGTTAGAATAGGCCCGCGGTCTTCCTGCCTGTCGTAAGAGGCGACTAAAAGGAGTCTCACATGTTTCGGCCTTATGTGATGGTCCCCTCTCGGGTTTGACCTCCATCTTTCTAAATTATTCCGAAGAGCGAGCCAATTGGGGAAGGGCGCCTTACGTGGTGCACTGTATCCGTCGTGCATTGAGACCTTTAGCCGGCTTTTTCGTCGTTGCAATAGTGTTCCGCTCGTTTTCCATCTCTTGGGCGAGGATACGTCCCTGGATGCGATTCCCACGCTGCACTCTGCAGTGTTTATTTTAACTGCGACGACGACCTTGGACAGTTTTGCACCTAAGATCCAGCACGGTAGCCAGTCCGTTGTGGTGGGGCCGCCATGTACCCTCTTGGTTGTAGCCCCCTGACAACACAGGGATCGCTCTACTGATGCCTGCGCCGTTAACTCCCCACGTATGCCAAGGAGTAGATGCCCGTCTCCCTGGGGCATCAGGACTCCCGGCAATGGACATCCTGCCAGGTGGCTATTGCTGCGGCTGGGTGGCGCCCGTGGGGAGGGCCCTTGGTCGGAGTAGGTGGCATCAGGGCGGATGACCCGCAATGAAGCGTGGTACATCATCTCTCGCTGGCGGCCAGCCGCCAGCAGTCTCTAAGCGTTCTCGGGCTCAATTTAATGCTGAAAAGTACAATCCGAAAACGTTCCCCTCTCTGGCCACGCCGTGGGAGGAGCGTAAGTCTCAGGATGGAGGTAATAGTTATTCGCCCCGATTCTTGGTTTGTACGAGAGCTGATGGGGAGTCTTTTCTCTCCACAAAGCCTCAGTTCTTCGTCGAGCATTTAGAGGACAAGTTTGGGGAGGTGGAGGGCTTGTCTAAAATGCGCTCTGGCTCAGTACTGATACAAACGGCATCCTCCGCCCAGTCACGCAGGTTACTTGCTTGTGACAAGTTGGGGGATGTTAACGTTACTATTACTCCACATAAGAGCTTAAATATGGTCCAGGGTGTTATTTTCCATAGGGACCTCCTTCTGCAGTCTGATGACGAGCTGCGCGCCAACTTAGAACGTAGAGGTGTTCATTTCGTCCGGCGCGTTCATCGGGGTCCGAGGGACAATCAGGTTGCTACCGGTGCCTTCATCTTGGCCTTCGAGGGTGATACGTTACCGGAAAAGGTCAAGGTGATGGTCTACCGATGTGACGTCAGGCCCTATATTCCTCCCCCGATGCGGTGCTTCAAGTGCTGGAAGTTCGGCCGTATGTCTTCCCGCTGCACTTCCAGCCTTACATGTCGAGATTGCGGACGCCCATCTCATCCCGATACTCCATGTGCCCCGCCTCCCATCTGTGTCAACTGCGGGGAGCACCATTCACCTTGCTCGCCTGACTGCAAAGTCTTTCAGAAAGAGCGCAAAATTATGGAATATAAGACCCTGGACCGGCTGAGCTATACTGAGGCCAAAAGGAAATATGACAGACTCCATCCTGTGAGAATGACATCTTCTTATGCAGCTGCTACGACACCTGTGCTAGCCCCATCAGTTTCGAGACTTCCAGCCAGCTCGATAAGCAGTACGACACCTCCTGCCCCCTTGCCTGTGGGGGGCTCTACCCAACCGGTTGCTCCTGCACCACCTCCCTCAGGAGCAACCTCCTCCCACCCGTCGGGGACGTCCGTCCCCGCTTCTCAGCCGGAGAAGCGTCTAACTTCTTCGGCTACTCTCGCCCGTAAGAGTTCCCTTGGGACCCTCCCTTCCCAGGGTTCCACCAGCGGGAAGGATGACGGCCGCCAGTGGCATAAGTCCTCACCAGCGGCCGGGCGTAGGGCTTCACGATCCTCCTCTGTCCCGGAGGCTGAATCGGTGAGGCCTTCCCAGCCGGTGCAACCCAAGGTTCAGCGAGAGAAGTCCAAGAGAAAGACCTCTAAGGCCACAGAACTTGCGGTGGCGCCAACCCCACCGCACCTTTCGCGCTCTGCGTCTGAGGATGCAGTCGAGATTCTAGCGTCCGCTGAGGACCTTGATCTCGCTGGTCCCTCAGACGCCATGGATGCCTCTCGTACGGGTACTCAATCGGTGGCAGTGAGTGAACAAGCGGCGTAAATTGCCTTCCCAGTCCTTTCACGCCTTTCTCAGCCATGGACAATATCATCCTCCAGTGGAACTGCGGCGGTTTTTTCCACCATCTAGCTGAGCTCCAACAACTTATCAGCCGTCACCCTTTCTTCTGCATAGCTCTTCAGGAAACTTGGTTTCCAGCAATGCGAACCCCCGCCCTCCGTGGCTATCGGGGTTATTATAAGAACAGGGCAGCGTATGAAAGGGTGTCGGGTGGCGTCTGCCTCTATGTCCTTCACACTCTGCACAGCGAGTCTGTCCCTCTCCACACACCTTTAGAGGCTGTCGCTGTTCGGGTGTGGACGCCACAGGCTGTTACCGTCTGCAGTCTTTACCTTCCACCGGATGGTGATGTCTCGCAGCATGTCCTGGCTGCGCTGATAGCCCAATTGCCGCCACCTTTCTTGCTATTGGGCGACTTCAACGCCCATAGCCCTCTGTGGGGTGGGTCAGTGGCAACAGGTCGAGGCGCCATCGTTGAACATTTATTGTCGCAGCTCGATCTCTCGATTTTAAATGATGGTGCCTTCACACACTTCAGTGTGGCGCATGGCACATACTCCGCCATTGACCTTTCAATATGTAGCCCTAGCCTCTTACCGTCTCTCCAATGGAGTGTGCATGACGACCTGTGTGGTAGTGACCACTTTCCGATCTTTCTGTCACTACCACAGCGTCACTCTTCTGGGCGCCCTAGCAGATGGGCTATGAATAAGGCTGACTGGGACTTGTTCTCCTCCACTGCCGCTATTGAGCCTCTCTCTAGTGATGACATTGATGCGGTGGTTCAATCGGTCACCACCGGCATCGTTACTGCCGCCGAATCTGCCATTCCCCGTTCTTCTGGGTCCCCTCGGCGGAAGGCTGTGCCTTGGTGGTCGCCTGAGATCGCTGAAGCGATTAAAGATCGCCGGCGGGCGCTCCAGCGTCACAAGCGACATCCCTCCTTAGACCACCTTATCGCCTTCAAACGGCTGCGTGCGCGGGCCCGCCTCCTTATCCGCCAAGGCAAGAAGGAGTGCTGGGAGCGGTATGTGTCCACCATTGGCCTCCATGTCACTCCTTCGCAGGTCTGGGCCAAGATTCGACGCGTCTACGGCTATCGGACCCCTGCCAGCGTCCCTGCGCTCTCACTGAATGGAGCAGTTTGTACTGACTCCGACGTCATTGCAAACCGCTTAGCAGAGCATTTTGCTATGAGTTCCGCTTCTGCGAATTACCCCCAGGCCTTCCGCTCCATTAAAGAGCGGATGGAACGTCGGAGCCTTTCTTTTCGCACCGACGCTTCTGAACCCTACAACGCTCCATTCAGTGAGTGGGAATTTCAGAGTGCCCTTGCCGCTTGCCCTGATACCGCTCCCGGGCCAGATCGCATCCACTGTCAGATGCTGAAACACCTTTCAGTGGACTGCAAGCGACGCCTCCTCGACCTTTACAACCGTCTCTGGGTCGAGGGCGAGTTTCCGTCGCAATGGCGGGAAAGTATTGTCATCCCCATTTTGAAACCTGGAAAGAACCCTCTGGAGGTGGACAGCTACCGTCCCATTAGTCTCACCAACGTTCTTTGCAAGTTGCTTGAACGGATGGTGAGCCGGCGCTTAAATTGGGTACTGGAGTCTCGGGGCCTTCTGGCTCCGTCTCAGGGTGGGTTCCGGAAAGGCCGCTCCGCCGCCGACAATCTGGTGAGCCTGGAGTCGGCCATCCGTACTGCCTTTGCCCGCCGTCAGCACCTGGTCGCTGTCTTTTTCGACATGCGGAAGGCGTACGATACGACATGGCGTCATCACATCCTTTCTACGCTTCATGGATGGGGTCTTCGGGGCCCTCTGCCGATCTTTATCCGCAATTTCCTGTCGTATCGTACCTTCCGCGTGCAAGTCGCAGCCTCCTATAGTTCCACCCACGTCCAGGAGAACGGTGTGCCACAGGGTTCTGTTTTAAGTGTCTGCCTGTTTTTAATAGCCATTAACGGGCTCGCTGCGGCCGTGGGAAATTCTGTCTCTGCTTCCCTGTATGCTGACGACTTCTGCCTTTATTACAGCTCTACTGGCATTGTAGCTGTTGAACGTCAGCTACAGGGCGCTATCCGTAAGGCGCAGTCTTGGGCTGTAGAGCATGGGTTTCAGTTTTCGGCAGCCAAGACCCGCGTTATGCATTTCTGCCGGCGCCGAACAGTCCATCCTGAGCCGCGGCTTTATCTTGGCGACGAACTCCTTGCTGTGGTGGAAACCCACAGGTTTTTGGGGGTGGTTTTCGATGCCCGGTTGACTTGGCTGCCTCATATCCGGCAGCTTAAACAGACGTGTTGGCGGCATGTAAACGCTCTGAGATGCTTGAGCCACACCCACTGGGGCGCCGACCGCTCTACCCTGTTGCGGCTCTACCAGGCGTTAATCCAGTCTCGCCTGGATTATGGGTGCCTAGCTTATGGCTCAGCATCCCCATCTGCGTTGCGGGTGCTGGACCCAATTCTCCACAGCGGGATACGCCTTGCCACTGGTGCTTTCCGCACCAGCCCTGTGGACAGTGTACTAGTGGAGGCAGGTGTACCTCCACTGCGGTTCCGGCGCCAACGTTTGCTGGCCGCTTATGCGGCCCATGTTCTAAGCTTGCCCGGGCATCCAAATTATCGTGTCCTGTTCCCGCAGTCAGTCGTCCATCTGCCAGACCGTCGGCCCCGGTCGGGTTGTCCGATCGCCGTACGCGTCAAGGAGCTTCTCTGTGGGCTTGGGTTTTTCCCTGTTCCACCTCCTTTCCGGGCGCCTCTGCGTACACCCCCGTGGTGTGTTCCTCGCCCTTGCCTTCGGCTCGACTTGACACAGGGCTCGAAGGACTCGGTCCCTCCAGAGGCCTTCCGCTGCCGCTTTTATTCCATCCTGGCCACGTATCAGGGCTCTGGAATTGTTTACACCGACGGTTCGATGGTTGCTGGTCGTGTCGGGTATGCGCTAACTCTAGGGGACCATTCCGAACAACGGTCCTTGGCGGCTGGCTGCAGCGTTTACACTGCTGAGCTAGTCGCCATCTTTAGAGCCCTAGAGTATATCCGCTCCTGCTCAGGTGAGTCCTTCGTTATCTGTAGCGATTCCCTGAGCGGTTTACGAGCTCTCGACCAGTGTTTTCCTCGTTCTCGTCTGGTGATGGCTATCCATGAGTCCCTGCATACTCTTGCGCGTTGCGGCCGCTCTGTGGTCTTTGTGTGGACCCCCGGTCATGTCGGTATCCCGGGCAATGAACATGTTGACCGCCTGGCGAAAGAGGCCACGAGTAAACCATCTCTGGATGTTGGCCTCCCAGAGGCTGATTTGCGGGCGGTCCTCCGCCGAAAAGTTTTTGCGCTTTGGGACGCTGAATGGCGCGATCGGATTTCACCCAATAAACTCCGTGCCATTAAGGAGACGACCACTGTGTGGCGGTCCTCCATGCGAGCCAACCGCAGGGACTCAGTCGTCCTTTGTCGGCTCCGTATTGGCCACTCCCGGCTAACACACAGTTATTTACTGCGCCGGGAGGACCCTCCTGTATGTCGCTGCGGGGCGGCTTTGACGGTGGCCCACATTCTGTTGGCCTGCCCCCTTTTAGCTGTGGTCAGGCAGACATTTGCGCTGCCTGATACGCTCCCTGCCGTTTTATCCGATGACCCTGTTATGGCTGCCTTAGTTTTACGTTTTATTAGGGCAGGGAGTTTTTATTCTTTCATCTGAGTGTTTCTGTTTTATTTTTTGTTTTGATTCTGGCCTTTGGCCTATGATTTTAAACTGATCTTTTAATGTGTTTCTAAGTGGTTGGCTTTTCCTTTTTTATTTCTATGGTCGGCCAACCACTGTCACACTCTGTGTGGTTTTAGTTCGTTTTGTCTTGTCCTTGTCTCCGTTTCTCTTGTTCTGTATCGTCTGTGATCTATTCTGTTCCTCGTTTTTATTCTCTGTGGATGTTCTTTGTCTTTGGAAAAAGGGACCGATGACCGTAGCAGTCTGGTCCCTTTCATCCCCCAAACCAACCAACCAACCAACCAAAGTTTTGTTCGGCTGAAGCCGCACTTCACGTTTCTGCCGTCAGAGCGCTCGAGAGCGCAGTGAGACAAAATGGCGACAGGAGCCGAGAAAGCGTTTGCCGTGCTTGAAATGCACTCACATCAGTCAGTCATAACAGTGCAACGACACTTCAGGACGAAGTTCAACAAAGATCCACCAACTGCTAACTCCATTCGGCGATGGTATGCGCAGTTTAAAGCTTCTGGATGCCTCTGTAAGGGGAAATCAACGGGTCTGCCTGCAGTGAGCGAAGAAACGGTTGAACGCGTGCGGGTAAGTTTCACGCGTAGCCCGCGGAAAATTGGCTCATGCCACAACTGGAGACCGACAGCGCCGACTTCATCTTTCAACAGGATGGTGCCCCACCGCACTTCCATCATGATGTTCGGCATTTCTTAAACAGGAGATTGGAAAACCGATGGATCGGTCGTGGTGGAGATCATGATCAGCAATTCATGTCATGGCCTCCACGCTCTCCCGACTTAACCCCATGCGATTTCTTTCTGTGGGGTTATGTGAAAGATTCAGTGTTTAAACCTCCTCTACCAAGAAACGTGCCAGAACTGCGAGCTCGCATCAACGATGCTTCCGAACTCATTGACGGGGACGTGCTGCGCCGAGTGTGGGAGGAATTTAATTATCGGCTTGATGTCTGCCGAATCACTAAAGGGGCACATATCGAACATTTGTGAATGCCTAAAAAAAAAAACTTTTTGAGTTTTTGTATGTGTGTGCAAAGCATTGTGAAAATATCTCAAATAACAAAGTTATTGTAGAGCTGTGAAATCGCTTCAATCATTTGTAATAACCGCCCGCATCTCGTGGTCGTGAGGTAGCGTTCTCGCTTCCCACGCCCGGGTTCCCGGGTTCGATTCCCGGCGGGGTCAGTGATTTTCTCTGCCTCGTGATGGCTGGGTGTTGCGTGCTGTCCTTAGATTAGTTAGGTTTAAGTAGTTGTAAGTTCTAGGGGACTGATGGCCATAGATGTTAAGTCCCATAGTGCTCAGAGCCATTTGAACCATTTGTAATAACCCTGTATGTGTTTTCGAGAACGTCAGTACACCAGACACAACCTAACATGCTGAGTATGAGATAAGTTGCTTTTTATCAGGGCAGATCTCATTTTACATTCTTATGAAGAAACAGTTCGAAGTCAGAATTAGAGGTCAGAAGTATCACGTGCTTTGATAGGCAAGCGAATTATTTTAGAGTGATGAGTGTAGGCAATCTAAAACAGTTATTTTTTCTGAGTAGACATTTCAAATCAGAAACTGCGCTTCATGTCACGCAACTTTCATAATGTACTTCAGTGTTGAGTTTCAGTTAACTAATTTTCATTGAGTACACAATTAGTTACATTTGGCATTGAATTAGATTAGCTTTCGTTTTTTCCAAATTTAGTATTTAACTAAGTTTGAAGTTTTGTTTCATGAAACTGTTCATATGCACAACACAGGGTCAACCAGCAGTCAGCAATACTCAACAGTTGAATTTAATATCTAAAGCACACGCGTCACGAGGAGAAAGTTTTTGAGAAAAGAATAATCAGTATTTCATTTGTAGATAATTTTTTGTAAAAAGCTTGCACAGTCGTACTCAACGAATCCCATAATTTAAACGGTCTGCAAGAGCAGTTACAGTAAACAGCGGTGTTTTCAGATAGTTTCAGTAGGTGGTGCACCCATAGCCTGAAGATACTGTGGCGCTGTCTTTCGTTACTAGCCGATACGATGGGAGAAATATCTGCCAACACCTACGAAACCTCTTATCATTTTTTCGTGGAACCATAACGAGACAGACCCATTTTTGTTTTTTCTTTTATGTTAATACAGTTCTTCCTCATGCTTACCATACCCAAAAAACAATAGCTTAACACCTTATTCCTCATTCGTTTGTGTCTATTAATTTACCAAATACTCCGAAACATCGTTCTGAATCAAAGCAGAGCACACCCACAATGGAACAATGCATACCAACATCCGAAAACACAAGAAATAATATAGTAAATACTAACATCGTAAGTAGAAAACAAATATCGCAGTACATGATGTAGCATATAATTTGAGTGTAGTGGGTGTCGGGTTGGAGATTCTGCAGACGTGATCTCAGTTTTATGAAGAATTTATTAAACATAGATTATTCTTCTAGATACTAGAGAAATAATAACAAAGAGAACTTAATTTACATCCCAGTACAACTCTTGAAAGCAGGACTTAACAAGAGAGTAACAATACAAATCACCTTGAATACAATGAAAAAAAAATTCAAAACGACTGCACCTAAGCAGATAAAACCGAGCCAACAATGGTTTGCGATAACAGTTTCCAGTGTGTGTACCATGGCCATAGGCAGAGAAACCATAATACAATTAACTTCTGCAATTAACCACAGTACAACAAACTAGAAGAGAAGTATCAGATTTAATTAAGGCTACTTGTAGTAGCATTCAACTAAATATAGATCTGCGACCTCTCGCTTCATTAACTATTCACTAAAGCAAAACTACCGTTAGCCAACTGCACAATGTTCTGTACAATATGGCAAAACGGATCTCGCCTTACTGCGTACTATATCAAGATAACTTTCGATACAGTGGCGTCAATAAAATCAGTCACGCTTACAGCATAATAATAACAACAATATCACCATCAGTACTATGGCACATACATAATCAGTCACGCGCTCAACGTATAAATAACAAAATCAGTATAGCTCTCACTTATAGAGAAAACATCCGCACACCCAGCGTGCCACCACACAACAACCATAACACGCTCACTGTACCCTCGGACCTTTCGTGTGTAAAATTACTTGTCATCCAAAACACTCAATTCACAGCTTGTACTCTTATTCGCTGTACACTATGTTGCATTACTGTACAAACGAAAGTACTGCTGTTAGTGACTAAAGCAGTCAGTCAGTTCTCCTCTTGTAATGTGTAAGCCCCCGTCTACATCTCCACTGGAATCACGATCCTCTCGCCTGTTAAAAACACCAACTACACCACTGGGTTGTTTGTGGTCACATAGCGGCCACACCGTGTGCTGACCATTAGTGAGGACCCGCAATAGCTCCTTGGACTACCAGCTTGAAGACTTCTCGTTTAGGCTGTCCACCAACTCCCTGCCCTGGTGGTAACAAGTTGAAGTGGATTTTGTGCAACTGGCAGCCTGAATTTGAAACTGTGTGTAGGAGCTTTCGATATTGATGTTATTTTAAAAACTTACGTGTTTTACAAGCTTCTGATCTCAGTACTTATTTTAATTCTTTGCTAATAGTGAATAAATTTTCGTGATTTCTTTAATCATCCACATAAGTGGCGTTGTCATGTGTTTCCTTTTAAGTTACTGTCCTTTGGGGTTGTTGTACATTGTGATAATAAAACTGTAGGGTTGGCAAGTTCTATAAGTAAATTAATCGATTGTATTTTCCTGATTTATGTATCGCAGTACGCACCTGATTATGATTTGTGGTAATCGGAACTGGTAGCAACGGTAAAGATTTTCAGAGATGCAGACGAGGGTGCTAAGATATGATTTTCGAAAACTATGGTGTGTTGCGAACCCAATTACGCCACTTCGCTTGCTTTTACAACCTAAAGGATGTTAATTATATTCATTTCTTTGAGTGCTTCTTCTATGACTGTATTACTTAAAATAAAATGCAACAGCCTTCACAGTCGCCATTTTATTTCTAAGCACGATGCATTTCGAGACCTGGAGGCTCATCTTCGGGTAGCCGGACTATACTCTTTGCTAATTATCCCAGTTTTAGGTGAATTCTGGTCTGTTTCCCGTAGTGGATTCATGGTTTTGAGGCACAGTATTTCTAAACATGTTTATGTACTGAAAAATTCCTCTAAAAATTACTCTTTTCGTTAAGAATGACATTATGAACTGGCTTCAATGGTGGTAACGTTTCTGTTGTACAGCTTTGTGTGACTTTGTACATTTTCCAACTGCGAGAGAAATCAAATATATGTGTCTGTGAGAATACAACATTAATTTCATTCTGTTTTATAATCTTTCTAAAAATGTACAAACTGATTAAATTCTGAACTATACAATTAATCTCTTTAATTAATTGCGTTAATGATCTGCCTAATAAAGTTGCTCATAAAATGGTCCCTGTGAGTTGATAATTTCTGTATCAAACTGATCCTGAAATGAAAATATCTTACCTCATAATGTAATTGCTTGGAAAGTCAGTGCTTGCTGCTTTCTCTGCGTCAGCTGCAAATTTCTATCTACAGTAGCTAAGATCTTAGTGCAATGCTCCAGACAGCAAGTAAGCTATTCTAGACACATCACTGAGTGAGACGCACTCTTTAACATTGACAAAGTGCAACATTGATACCAAATTCTTACTCTCACGACAGTCAGACAAATAATTGATAAACATAAAGAATTCCTTACTGGTGATTTCCCTAAATCACTCCAGGCAAATGCCGGGATGGTTCCTCTGAAAGGGCACGGCCGACTTCCTTCCCCATCCTTCCCTAATCCGATGAGACCGATGACCACGCTGTCTGGTCTCCTTCCCCAAACAACCAACCAACCAATTCCTTACTGGAAGTTACACAGTCTTTAATGAAAAATCTAAAGTTCCTTGATATAGATGTCTGATTCATAAATGAATCCTAACTATTCGCGACTGCAGTGCCAATAAATACAGATATTGCCTTCAGTCCTCGTCATACTCTTTTCATTCTAAATCACTAACCAATATTCAAACACAAATCATTTTACTTAAACAAAGATGTACTTAACTTTACGTGTACATTGCCATGAGTCCTCTGCTCGGCGTCTTTCTCACTACTGCCCCGCAACGACGACAAAACCAAGCACACCTAGCGACACATGTACTCTGATCAAAGACTTTGCGCGAATAATGAGTGATTCAAACTTATTGCTTAGCGTCTGAGACATCCATAGTACGTACAAATTCCAGAAATGCAAATAACAAACTCCCAATAGACCTATTTCAGTACATACATACACTTTTTGTTCTACACCACACAACAGACGAGGAAAGGAATACATGGAGAACATTGTCTAGACAAAGGGACAGATTTAAGTGCACCCAGGGGCAAACAAAGTGCAGAATGTTTCAGGTGAGTCGCAAGCTGTTCGTGCAGCGTTCCGCGGGACCCAGCATGGGGAAGGCGCGAGTGAACAACATGCAAGGTGGGAAAGGAAGCCGTAGAGGGCAAAAACTGGGCGTTGTGTGCAAGTGCTACTTTGAGATAAAGAGGCTGGTTCTAGAGAGGACTTCGTGGGAGTCACTTAAAATCAGGCAATAGATTTAAATTTTAAATTATACGAGACGGTGATAGAATTTAGAAAGTTGTTTCATAACATGTATTCTATCAGCGTTGTCCTCGTTACATACGAAAAAATAGTGCTTGATTTATATAGTAAGAAGACTGATGACAAAAAATCTTATTTGGATTCGCTTTTATCTCAGCTAAACCAATCCCAATCCCCTCTTCCAGTTGACATGTCAGGAATATGTAAAGATAAGACACTGTAGCAATTGTAAGCGTGAAAAAATCATAAAATTTTAAAATTAAGAAAATGTCACTGTGCAACAAGCAAAATTTCGTGTTTTTTTAGCCCAAATAACCGGGGTAAATGCGAATCATCGCTGAAATTAGTTTGGAAGAAACAAATAAAATGTTTGAAGAAAATGGACTCACTAGTCGTCCACTGTTTTTCCCATTCCCGCCACGAATTCCTATTCTGTGCCATTCTCTTCATCTCAGAGTAGCACTTGCAACCCATATCCTCAATTATTTGCTGGATGTATTCCAATCTCTGTCTTCCTCTACAGCTTTCACTCTCTACAGCTCCCTCTAGTTCCATGGTAGTTATTCATTGATGTCTTAAGACATTCCTATCATCATATCCCTTCTTCTTTTCGGTATTTTTCAAGTATTTCTTTCCTCGCCGACTCTGGGGAGAACTTCCTCATTCCTTACCCTATCAGCCCACCTAATTTCAACATTCTTCTATAGCATCACATCTGAAGTACTTCGATTCTCTTCGATTTCAATTTTCCCACAGTCCATGTTTGACTACGATACGATGCTGTGCTCCAGTCATACATTCTCAGAAATCTTGTCCTCAAATTAGAGTCTATGTTGGATACTATAATTCGTTCATCATAAGAATAAACCTGATGTAAACATTGCACTATGTATTCTTCCGCATTTGCTGGGACCTCATTGGACTTACGTTTCACGTAGGATTGCAGCCAGGCTGTCTCGAGTACTGTCAATACGATAATAAGGGTAAGTTTTCTGCTGTGCCTTATGCGCACATAGACTTAGCGATTATACGAGACAACAGCTTTACCGGCGCATTTAACTTGGACAGCACTGGCCGGTCAGCTGGTACAGCTAGCCTGCAGTGACGTGCTCAGCTGTAATTCATACGTAAAAAGAGACCAGCAATGTCATTTAATTTTTAAGCAGAATGAAATAATACACTTTAAATCTTCCACAATACGCTCCTTAAAGGACTAGACGAAAACCGTAACACGTTATCGTTTTTTATCTAACGTACTATTGTAATTAAAAAACAAGAATTATAAAAATTCCTGACTCAACCGTAGGGTAATTTTTCTGCATAAGCTGTGTGTAGCATAAGAGAGTATTGAAGGATTTCAGCCCGCATCTCGTGGTCGTGCGGTAGCGCTCTCGCTTCCCACGCCCGGTTTCCCGGGTTCGATTCCCGGCGGGGTCAGGGATTTTCTCTGCCTCGTGATGGCTGGGTGTTGTGTGCTGTCCTTAGGTTAGTTAGGTTTAAGTAGTTCTAAGTTCTAGGGGACTGATGACCATAGATGTTAAGTCCCATAGTGCTCAGAGCCATTTGAAGGATTTCACCGTGTAGTTAAATACTGAAGCAACTGAAGGTATTACTTACGGTCAGTCGTCTGGTAATCTCTTAGCTCCTTCCTTATCCGAATCTGAGAAATACATTTCAGTTCTGGAAGTGTCACCTGCTACGTTGATAACGAGCCTATCAACAACAGAATCCACGAAGCCAACCAGACGCAGCATTTTCTGTTCTTCTTTTATTACTAGCCGTTCTATATCCCGCGAGCGTTCAGCAGGGACGTGTGAAAAAGCTGCGTGCGTTAATTCCAGTACGTCTGGCAGCTTAACAGTCTTGTTACTTCTCGGGCCAAATCCAGAAGCTTGGCTCCAAATCAGTTCTGTTGGGGTCATATTGTAATGGCACAGTAGCAAATGTAAAAGTGCAGCATTTGTATGACGTGCTCGATGCTGTGAAAATGATTGTGTTTCGTGTTTCTACTATACTTATCTATCTCTGTGGTATAAAACGATGGACATAGTCCAAATAAAGAGGATTTGGTTTCTCATTTTTGCCTTAAATAATTAAATTGTTATGTTTTCTTAATTTAAACAACTTTTTTGAACAGTCTTTCATAAAACATCGACAGTTAATAATTTGTATTTGAAATGGAAACAGGAATTTCGCGTCCAATATGTAATTAGAAACAAGAAAACGTATATTACTCATAAAAACTTATAATTACGAGATGTAGGTATTTCAAAATGAAGAAGAAATAAAAGTGACACCAGGGAGACTTCAACCAATGCACGGACTACCATAATTTGTTCATGTTTCGTTGCGCTACCAACTGTGCTGTATGTTCAATGTTTAACAGGATGTCAACTGCATTGTATACTTCAAAGCTGAATTTCTCCGTAAATTTATAAAATAAATTAAGAACAGCCTATTTCACGACACTTTTTAACCGTGTTCCATGCGCGTGTCTCACTACGGAACAGAAATCAGCCTCAGCCATTTTCATATTGCGCATTAACAGCGCGACAATCAGAGCACAATCATGCAGAGGCTGTGACTGTACACGATTTTTGAAATAAAAACTACCTAGTTAAAGCGTGATAAGGAAAAAGTTGATGGCTGTTAATACACTTACATATAGTAAAGTTTCATTTAACGTAACTTAGTAATAAGATACCCCTTACATAAGTAGGACCTACTTCCAAGAGCATAACAACACCAGTGTCAGTGTGCTACGGCTTCTGACCGATGATCGCGTTTGTGTTTGTTTACATCAGGTTTATTCTTGTGATGAACTGATCATAGTAGACATCTCTTGGCTAGGAATGCTCTTTCTGCCAGTGCCAGTCTGGCCGTCATGGGTTGTTTTGCTGCCTAGGAATCGGAATTCCTTACCTTCATCTATTTCGTGATCACCAATTCTGATGTTAAGTTTCCCGCTTTCTCGTTTCTGCTGCCTCTCATTACTTTCGTATTTCTTCGATTTACTCTCAGTCCGTATCCCGTATTCATTAGTGTCTTCATCCCATTCAACAAATCCTGTAATTCACTTTCATTGAGGACAGCAGTGTCCTCGGTTAATAGTGTCATTGATATCCTTTCACGTAGAATTTTAGTCGCATTCTTGAATGTTTGTGTTATTTCCGACATTACTTCTTCGCTATATAGATTGAGCAGTACGTGCGACAGACTGTATCCATTTCTTACTCCATTTTGAACCCGAGCACTTTTCTCTTAGTCTTCCAGTCTTATTGTTCCTTCTTGGTTCTTGTAAATGTTGTGTATTACGCGTCTTTCCCTCTAGATTCTCCCCGTTTTCCTCAGAATTTCGAACATACTGCACCATTTGACACTGGTGAACTCTGATTCAAGGTCTACAAATGCTGTGAAGGTGTGAGGACTTTTCTTCAGTCTTGCTTCCATTGCCAACGGCAACGTCAGAACTGCGTCTCTGGCGCCTTTGCGTTCCATAAAGCCAAACTGATCGTCATCTAACAGATACTCAGTTTCCGTTTCCATTTTTGTGTGTATTATTCTTGTGAGTAACTTGGATGCGTGATCTGCTAAGCTGATTTGCGGTAATTGTCGCGCTTTTCAGATCTTGCTATACACCAACAAATTGGTGACGTCATTCATGCCATAGTCATAAACACGTCAAAACACTATAGTGCCTTACTGTCACTATGACACGCCCCCACGTCCACCTTATAAAATGATTTATCTCAATAATATGAATATTTATATATGTATTTGGAGAGAGAGAGAGAGAGAGATTGATTTTTGATTGAGATTTTTAACTGATACCTGCATTTTGGTTGCTGCCTCCTTGAATAATCAGCTTCTGCACCTGTTGGTGAGGTATTACAATTTGGAGGTAGTTATTGTTCTTTAAGGCTTAAAATACGAGTCTGTTAGTTACTTGGCCGTATTGCGGATAGCTTTGAGCCCAAGTTTTCGTAGCTTTTCATACCTAAAGGACCACTGTTGTAAGTAAACAAGATCAAACAGCAATTTGTTTTTCGTGAGAAAAGGAGATTGCTTGGCACACAAACTTCCTTCAAACTACACGTCCCGCTACATCAAAATTGGTCAGTGGAGTTCAGGACCATACTATTTTACAAGAACATAATCCAGTTACTGTAATTAATAAATTATGAGAGGTTGTTACTTATTGAATGAAAACTATGGAGAATGCATTTCTTTTCCTGTATTTCAGTGAACTTTGTACACTTACAATTCTGTCGATTGATAGACGGCGACGACAATGAAGTTAACCTCCTTTTCCAAAAACAAGATATTTCTATTCTTCGCTTCCAAAAAATTTGTATACATAAATGTTGGGCAACTGTTACAGATACTTTGCTCGGTTTTATCACTAAAATATCAATTTTCATTAAATGTGACAGTACGTTCTGAGCGACGGCCTAGCAACACGTCCTCTTTCCACAAGGTACAGATTAACAGTCCTCTTTTTTTTAATAAATCAATTGTCTTTTTTGTGTTGAACTGATTCCATACGTAATGTAAATAAGTTATACACAACTGCAACCAGTCACTTTTTTCTCCAATAATAATGCTTTATTACATGAACCGGTTTTCGAACCTTTTTAGGTTCATCTTCAGATGGTTTCGGGAGGATCCGGAAAGTTACATCATTACTGGTAGTAGCATAATGCTGGGTGCTGCTTCTATGGCAGAAAGATGGGTCACACTTTAATGTATCGCCATGACTATAGCTTATCTGTCGATATGGATGTAAATTTAGTTTTTACTTAATGCGACAGTATAGGCGGCTTTTTTCGTATCTGTCTGCCTCCATTTTGATGTCCAGAACACTTTCACACGAACTATATATCTGTCTGCCTCCATTTTGATGTCCAGAACACTTTCAGACGAACTTTATAGTTCGTGTGAAAGTGTTCCGGACATCAAAATGGAAGCAGACAGATACGAAAAAAGCCGCCTATACTGTCGCAGTAAGTAAAAACTAAATTTACATCCATATCGACAGATAAGCTATAGTCATGGCGATACATTAAAGTGTGATCCATCTTTCTGCCATAGAAGCAGCACCCAGCATTATGCTACTACCAGTAATGATGTAACTTCCCGGATCCTCCCGAAACCATCTGAAGATGAACCTGAAAAGGTTCGAAAACCGGTTCATGTAATAAAGCATTATTATTGGAGAAAAAAGTGACTGGTTGCAGTTGTGTATAACTTATTTACATTCAACATACAGTCACGGTTCTAAAATACCCGTAATGGATAAGCATAATCTGATTCCATACGACCTGGCGGACGTTTAATAAACTTCGTTTCTGTCAAGTTAAAAAGGTGACTGTTTTGGTACAATCGTCAGTTATAGTGGGTCACATAAACACCTGGTACTAGTTCTACACCATCTCCAATTTGACAAGTGCGTTGTTTTAAGGTAAGCAATGTTCTGACCGTTGAATTTAAGTAGTTTTGTCAACGAACACCAGTACCTCGACGCTTGTACAGGACGAGTCGCTTCTCCGTGTACGGCCCACCTCCTTTCGTGAGACTGAGTATTGTGTCAAAATCGTCACGGAAATCGTGTGGCATTTCTGTTAGCTCCGGGGTGGTAGGCGCGTGCTGACAAAACACGCAAAGGGTTCATTTCCGGCGACAGCTGGGAAGACGGGAAAGTTTGCGGCGGGCGCGACATCGGTGCGGGCACGTGCCGGGAGGCGGGCATTAGCGGCCGGCTCGTTAACTGCCGCCTCCCAGGGGCGGCGTCGCCCTCGACGCCTCTCGCCCGCACGAGGGGCGTCTCTTGTGCGCGCGCAGCGCCTGTGTGGGGGCGAGCCGCCTCTGATGTACCGAGCCCGCAGCGCGCCAAGCCTGCTCCCAGTCGTCCACACGTCTTTCTATCCTGCTGCCTCCGCAAGCCGACTTGTAAAAGACCGCCTACCTGTGTTTTCCTATAGGTCACCTACCTGTAGTTTTCCTTAGTCAAGTCTGACACTATGCTTACTGTAGTTTGGCCTTCATATCGGTTGCATACACGAAGTTGCCTATGTTATGCTTTACGTAGCGCTACCGATTGGATATGGTTGCATCTGAATCACTCTATGTACAGGATGGTTATAACTGAGGGGCCAGCCGTGAAAAAAATGAGTGATTTTAGAACAATGAAACGGCGGAAACATTTGTAAGGACACGCGGAAGAGAAGCAGCGAATAAACAGTTGACAGAAACTTCAATTTCCACATGAGAGGGTTCAAATCTGTCGAACTAGGTGGTTACACAATTTGTAACGATCGATCAATGAATCGGACCAAGCAGGTGACTTCACAAGCAATATGAGGTGATGCTCCAGTGTGCATCAAAACAGTTCAGGCCAAAGGACTTCTCTTCCAAAGAGCAAGGATCACATTTTGGCGAAGTAGGTCGTAGTACAGTGTGCCGCTCGCGCTGCATGTCCTTGATCCTTAGGGTCCGAGTTCCTCAAAGCAAAATGAGCCAATAATGAACTTAAAGTTTTAAACATGGCTGTGTAGTCAGCGACCGCTTACAAATTAAAGTTAAAGCAATTACAGCCCTCGGTCACAAAATTTAAGTCTTTTACCAGGTTTCGACACTTCTATGGTGCCTTCATCAGAAATTAAATATTTAAATTGGCCTATAACAGCCGGCCGCGGTGGCCGAGCGGTTCTGGAACCGAGCGGCCACTACGGTCGCAGGTTCGAATCCTGCCTCGGGCATGGATGTGTGTGATGTCCTTAGGTTAGTTAGGTTTAAGTAGTTCTAAGTTCCAGGGGACTGATGACCTCAGCAGTTAAGTCCCATAGTGCTCAGAGCCATTTGAACCATTTTTGGCCTATAACGTAAGTACAAAATTATGGGAAAATTTTTTTACATGAAAGTCTTGTACTGGCTAACAGTACAAGAAAGAAACAGTACTTACATGTCACGTATAAGATAAATATCAAGCTATAAAGGCTTTAGTCACAAAATTTTTAAAAAAGAATACATGGAAAACGAGCCTCTATGGGCTGCTCATACATATAAAGCCACAGGTAGCAACAGACTGTGGTGGACGATTTCTAATAGTATGAATAGCGCGTACCATGATTGAGCCAAATTTCTGCATGAAACTCTGAAAAAAATCATTCTTTTTCGAGAACAATTATTCCATCTCCAATAGTCAAGCCTTAGTCCATAAAATAAAAGATTTAGAATGCAGTTCAAATACCAAGCTGTTTTCATTAGACATCAAAAATCTTCACACTAACGTTCCCGTACAAGAAACGCTAACAATCGTAGAAAAAAATTTACGTCATTTCAAAAAAGATCTTTCAGATGAGCAAATCACTAACTTCACGAATCTCATCACAGTCATAGTCAAATACAACTATTTTGACTTTAATGAACAATTGTACCAGCAATCCGACGGTCTCTCTATGGGAAATACGTTAGATGGTATTCTTGCTGACATTTTCAAAATATGTTCAAATGTGTGTGAAATCTTATGGGACTTAACTGCTAAGGTCATCAGTCCCTAAGCTTACACACTACTTAACCTAAATTATCCTAAGGACAAACACACACATGACCGAGGGAGGACTCGAACCTCCGCCGGGACCAGCCGCCCAGTCCGTGACTGTAGCGCCTGAGACCGCTCGGCTAATCCCACGCGGCTGATCTTTTCATTAACTCTGTATAAGAAAAGTTTTTCAACTGTTTTTCAGCTACAGCACTAGGCATTTTCTCCTATCTCAGATACGTTGATGATATTTTAGTCATCTCCAAATGACCTGCTGATGGCACTGGCAGTATTTTCAATGTCTTTAATGAACTTCATGAGAAAATATCTTTCGCCATCGTACTCGAAAACTAGGCCCGCCAATTAAACTTTCTTGACTTGACGCTTACAGCAGAAGAAAATAAAATCTCATTCAATGTTTCTCGTGAAGAAACATACACTGATCAGATCGTACCTGCGTCTTCCATGCATCCACAATCATATCAAAACGGTTTCTTTCACTCTGCTATTCACAGAGCTGCTTCTACTCCACTCTCGAAAGAAAAATTCAATTAAGAAATTAATTTACTCAAATCGATAGCAGTTAATAACGAATATGAACTTGACATAATGGATGACATCCTTAAAAATAAAACTCGGCATTTCTGTCATTGAATCTAACCACAAAAAATATTTTTCTATTCCTTTCTTGGGGCCCTTCTCCTATCAGATTCAACGCCTTCTTCGTTAATAAATGCAATTGTAAAGTTGCCTTCTCTACCAATAATAATTTGAAAAAAGCTTCATTTATAATCTAAAGTCGACTAGTTCCCCTTTGGAAAATTCTGGAGTCTATTAAGATTTTCTGCGACACCTGCTTTTCTTACTACGTAGCAAGATTTTCTGCGACACCTGCTTTTCTTACTACGTAGCACAAACAGGACATGCCTTTACAACCCGATATAAAAAACATCTTTTAAGAATAACTGACACTAGCACCCAAAAATCATCTTTTGCTGACCACCTTCTGATTACAGATCACGCGTCTAAAGCTGTTCACGACATCAACATTTTGCACACCGAGAGGAAAGAGCGTAGATTAGATATTATCGGCTCGCGGATGATATTGTTGTACAAAGATCAGAAGCAGCGCTAGAAAATTGCAGCGAAATGCAGGAAGACTTTATAGGATAGACGCATGGTGGAGGGATTGGCAGCTGGCCTTCAACATTCAAAAAATATAATGTATTTTGCACCACTAGGCTGAAAGAACTGTTATTGTGTGATTACACCGTTACCGAACAGTCGCTGAAAGTTCATATCCGTTAAATATCTGGCAGGATGCGTACAGAGCCATTAATAGTGGGGAAGACGCCATACAGATTCATTGCAAGAATACTCAGGAAGTGAAATACATCCACGAAGCAGGCAACATACAAAATCGTCGTTCGACTGACACTTCCTGTGGGCCATTACGAGACAGAGTACATCTGGGTTGGTGGTCTACCGGTGTCTCGAAAGCTGAACGTCTCGGGACCGAATCCGGGTCGGACCACAGATTTATCCCGTCTGTATTTCACCCAGCCTTCAACTCTCAATGATGTGAGGATTTGCCGGAAACAACAAGTGGTCCGTATTCCACGTCAATCTGTACGCCACCTTTCCCCAGTTACATAACTGGGGTAGTTTAGGAACACGCAGGTCGCCAAGGAGTCTTCCAAATGAAAGACTTTTCCCGGACACTGAACTAAACGAAGTTATTATCTTCTTTTATTATCTATCTTTCTCTACACTGGTAGAATTGGGACATTTCTGATACAAATATTAAAGTTAGGCAGAATTTACATTTAGGAACCCTTTAAATGAGTGGCTATAAGGCTGAAATCAATGAAACTGAACAAATGTCCAGGACTCTATGGAATGCATATCAGTTTCTCTACATAACTTGCGGCTGAGGTATCCACTGCTTTAATCGTAATATACCGTGCCGAGTGTTTGGAAGACCTTACAGAGGCATAACATGATCTCACAAACAACCACCACTCAATGAAACGTGATTTATGAATGAGAAACCCGCTGCATATTATTTCCTTATCTACAGAATTTAGATAGCGTTGCACCTACCTACTTTGCGCGGCGGCACTGAAATGCGTCTCCAAGCATGTCGTACAATTAACGCCAGTTTGACATTTCACAAGAAGTATTGCAACGGTAATGGACAGCAGTATATTCCGAGAACCGAACAAACCTAATGGAAGAGACTGATCCTTGTTTTATATAAATACCAGTGGATAGAATAACGATCATAAAAAGAAATAGAAAATGCATAAAAATTAGCGATGAAAAGACGTTTTGAATTACTTTACCTGTCAATACTGGAATCTTAGAAAGGCGTGTAGTACATGTTACAGATTTTGTTGTATATCCTAACCGAACATATACTACAGACAACTAGAAAAAAAATAAAAAACACATTTTGATAGAAAAACTGAACAATGATTTGAGAATCATCATCAGAACGGGTAACACACAAGTGATACAGACTACGGAATTATATTTGGGCAGAACAGAGACTTGCGACAGCAGCCTCCTTAATGGACATCAAAAGAACAATAGCAATGACCAACACAAGCCTTCAGAAATTGAAGTAATGAATTAAAGATCAGCAACCTCGGTACAGGAAAAGGAAAAATGTGTCATTTATTCGGGGATATTGCTGTGCATGGGAAGTGCAATTTACTATAAAAGTCACAGCCGCACGGGACAGATAGCAAGAAACAAGACGTTGCTGTGAGTGCATGATGATTTGCTTTATTTTAGTAGATCAACATTATCATTGCAGAATGTGAGGCTCGCCGGCTATCGGTTACTAACCAAAGAGTACGAATGTAGCAGTTTTCCATGAGGGTGTGCTTAAAAGTAATTTGTCCTAATTTTTATGTGAAAACGCTTAAACCCTCGTGTATAAATGCGGCGTTGTTAACATTCTACATCTTTATTATTCAAGTCTACATGCTTGCAGCCCTCTGGCGCTAGAGTGCTCCGAAATGTAGCGTGTAACATGGCGTTCTGTAAGGTAACTGCGTGAGAAGTAGCTTGCTGTAATCGAGCTTAGAATTTGAAAATTTCGTCCACACATGGAGCTCTCTCTGCTTCAGCACGACAGTGCCAGACCACACACGAGCGCTGCGACATCTGCAACAATACAGCGCCTTTGGTTCTCTGCCATCGATCATCCTCCATAAAGCGCCGACTTGGCTGTATCCCATTTTCATCTGTTTCCAAGACTTCACTTCGATAGTGATGACGCGGTGCAAGCAGAAGAGAGGTTGTGGCTCTATCAACAAAGTCGAATATTCTACATTGACAGTATCAACAAAATGGTCTCTCGTTGGGAGAAATAAATATGTAGACATGAAAAATAAAGCTGTAGAATGTTAATAACGTTTGTTTTATTTAAAAAGCTTTAAGAATTTGACGTGAAAGTCTGAAGGTATTATTTTCAGTACATACTCGTACTATTTTAGAAGGTTCTATACTTCCCCATTTCTGGCGTCCAAAGCTTCTTTCTCAATACTGGTGTATGTGCTGCAGTTTAGTACATCGTCCAGGATCTGAAATCGTTTCCTCCTCTTCCGTTCTACACACACTTATTAGATTCTTCTGAAAAGACTCTCCTTTTTTCTTTTATATATCCTATCCAATATCTTATCCTCCTTTTTACTCTGGCTCTTGCTCTTCCAGACTTCTCAGTACCTCTTCATTTTTCACCGTATTCATCCCACTTTTTCCATACTCCGCCACGGGCACGTCTCAATAACTTCCAGCGTTTCTCTATCTTTTTTCCTCAGTGTCAACCTTTCTGCACCATGCAAAACACGCTATCAGTCTCTTACTCAAATCTTTGTCCAAGTTGCTGAAGAAAAACTCTGATCTTTTTTTCAAATTGGCTCTTTCGCCATTGCCATCCAGGTTTTATCTTTTGTGCTGCGACTCTGTTCTCCTTCCTAGGTATTTAAAGCTCTACATATATTCCAATAGTATTTGATTCAGCATAAGCGGCGATTATTTCATATTACCTGATAAAAAGTGTGAGAAAACCCTATACACAATGCGGAATTGACCACTAGGACTCGCCGGTGTAAAAGGAGGCAGAGAGTATAGTGTTGACAGTAGAGAAGCAATAACACCAGAATGGGTTGATCAGTAGAACTCAGTGAGTTCGAACGTGGTCTAGTTGTTTGGTATTGCATGAGTAACAAATCCGTCAGAGACATTTCAACCCTTCCACAGCTTTCCAGTTCGACTGTTAGTGATATGACTGGGAACTGGAGATGGACAACCATAGCTAAATCAAGATCATGCACACCTCACGTACTGATGGACAGGGGCTGTGGAGCATGGCTGAGGGTGATTGCAAAAGTCGCACGAAATCAGCGGAAGATGGTTCAAATGGCTCTGAGCACTAAGGTACTTAACTGCTGAGGTCATCAGTCCCCTAGAACTTAGAACTACTTAAACCTAACTAACCTAAGGACATCACACACATCCATGCCCGAGGCAGGATTCGAACCTGCGACTGTAGCGGTCGTGCGGCTCGAGACTGCAGCGCCTAGAACCGCTCGGCCATTACGGCTCAGCGGAAGAAATCATTTGTGAGTTCCAAGATGATACCAGCAGTCCAGCTAGACAATAATCGTGGGCAGGGAGTTAAAAACAATGGAGTGGAACAGTCGAGCGGCTCCCCATAGGTCAGTCACTTCTAAGAGACTATTAAGGTGATGCAAAGAGCGACGGCGCTGGACGGTGGATGGGTCTAAACGAGTGATAAATCACGCTATACCCTGAGGAATTTGGTAGAGAGGTTTGGGTTTGGCGAATGCCTGGAGAAAGTTACCTGTCATCTTTCAGAGTGTCAGTAGTGAAATACGGAGGAGATGGTGTTACTGTGTAGGGCTGTTTTTCGTGGTTAGCGAGTGCTTCCATCACTGCCCATAAGAAAACGATAACTGTGGGAGAATATGTACACATTTTATAGCATTGTGTACTGTGTAAAGTAGAGGAACAGTTCGAAGACGATGTTTGCTTGCATCAGCATGATTATGTACCCTGTTATAAAGCATAATCTGTGAGGCAAAAAATATTCTTGTAATGGACTGACCTGAAGCCAATGGAAAACCTTTGGGATGGGTCAGAACGTAGACTTCGCTCCAGATCCCAGCATCCAACATCATTACGTTCTCTGGCTTCAGATATTGATGAAGAACGATCCACCAATCCTCCATAGACATTCAGACACCACATTTAAAGTGCCCCAGTAGAGTTCAGACCGTCATAAAGACTTATTGCTACTTAACCAACACGATATTCAGAAAATATCGTTCTTGTGCAACACAGCTATCTCTTTACTCCCATGAAGTAATGAGTGCTGTCGACAAGGGATCTCAGATCGATTCCATATTCCTAGATTTCCAGAAGGCTTTTGATACCGTTCCTCACAAGCGGCTATTAAACAAATTGCATCCGCAGCTCGTGGTCGTGCGGTAGCGCTCTCGCTTCCCGCGCCCGGGTTCCCGGGTTCGATTCCCGGCGGGGTCAGGGATTTTCTCTGCCTCGTGATGACTGGGTGTTGTGTGATGTCCTTAGGTTAGTTAGGTTTAAGTAGTTCTAAGTTCGAGGGGACTGGTGACCATAGCTGTTAAGTCCCAAACTGCTCAGAGCCATTTGAGCCATTTTTGAATCAAATTGAGTGCATATGGAGTATCGTCTCAGTTGTGTGACTGGATTCGTGATTTCATCTCAGAGAGGTCACAGTGATAGACGGTAAATCATCGAGGAGAACAGAAGTGATATCTGCCGTTCCACAAGGTAGTGTCATAGGCACTCTGCTGTTGCTGATTTACGTAGATGATTTAGGTGATAATCTGAGCAGCCCCCTAAGATTGTTTGCAGATGATGCTGTAATTTACCTTCTAGTAAAATCATCAGAGGATCAGTTCCAATTACAAAATGGTCTAGAGAGAATTTCTGTATGGTGCGAAAAGTGGCAATTGGCACTAAACAAAGAAAAGAGCGAGGTCATCCACTTGGGTAATAAAAGAAATCTGATAAATTTTGGGTATACGATAAATCTCACAAATCTAAGGGCTGCCAATTCGACTAAATAGCTAGGAATTGCAATTACGAGCAACTTAAATTAGAAAGACCACATAGATAATATTGTGGGGAAGGCGAAACAAAGACTGCGCTTTGTTGGCAGAACACTTAGAAGATGCGACAAACCCACTAAAGAGACAGCCTACATTACACTTGTGCGTCCTCTGCTGGAATACTGCTGCGCGGTGTGGGATCCTTACCTGGTAGGATTGACGGAGGACATCGAAAAAGTGCAAAGAAGGGCAGCTCATTTCGTGTTATCGCGCAATAGGGGTGAGAGTATCACTGATATGATATGCGAGTTGGGGTGGCAGTCACTGAAACAAAGGCGGTTTTCTTTGCGGCGAGATCTATTTACGAAATTTCAATCACCAACTTTCTCTTCCGAATACGAAAATATTTTTTTTGACGCCAACCTACGTAGGGAGAAATGATCATCATAATAAAATAAGTGAAATCAGAGCTCGAACGGAAAGATTTAGGTGTTCCTTTTTCCCACGCGCTATTCGAGAGTGGAATGGTAGAGAAGTAGTATGAAAATGCTTCGATGAACCCTCTGCCAGGCACTTAAGTGTGAATTTCAGAGTAACCATTTAGTTGTAGAAGAGTGGACACAATTCATATTAGGGAACATTAACAGGTGTTAGTATACTTTTGATGAGGTAGTGCACCTGTAATGCAGCAGTGTCGACTCCCACGAGTCAGAGATGTGCTAAATGTTGTAGCCTTTGCGTGAAATGAAGGGAAAGGAAAGGCAGCCAGCCAATAGCCACCACGCTCCGGCTCGAGACCAGGCGCAGCGGCGAAATTGCGTCCGTGGCGATGGGCAAGAGTTGGCCTCTCCCTCTGCCCGCAGCCCGCTGCCTGCTGTCTGCTGTCTCAGTATTGGCAGCAGCTGGTGGGACGGGAAAAAGCGCGCGCGGTGCCGGAACTGCGGCTCCAAACCTCTTCCCCAAGATGCCGTCGCTCGCTCACCCGTTTGTCACCAGCAGGGCGAGAGAAAGATCAGCCTCCTGTATGCTTCCCTATGGCTGCTAGTCCTTATTTTGCCTTAACGAACTTCCCACTAAAAGTATAATCAAACGTTCGGAAACCACAACAGATAGTTCAAGGCAAGTGGATTTATCATTAAATTTTGACAAGTCTCACTGCTTACAGGGCGTTTGAAACAGTATACATGTTCCCACAGAATGTAATAGTCATCAAACCGAAGGAAAGTATAATTTTCTTCATACTTTCCAGCTGGGATAGTGGTTGTATTCAGTACACAGAAAGTTTGAACAAAAACGCCTTCGTTCAATTTTTTTGCGTTTTATTAAATTACACGATGCTTTTCGGAGACTATGGGTCCACAGTCATGTGCAGATCGTCTAATAAGCAATTTACATTTGTTCTTGAGTCAGGTGAAATGAATTTTCCTGTTATGAGAAAGTCAGACATTAGGTTTCGTATGCGAGTGTGGAAATGTGTGAGAAACAGTGGAAAAAACAGTAAAAAGGTACCGAACAAACAGTGAGCACTTTTAACTGTCTGAGGTCAGCGTACGTCGGTTTCAACATTCTGTCATCGCACATCACCTCACTCAAGGCACACATTTGTTTACAGCTGTTTAAAAAAACTCTTCACTGATGTAGTTTAACCTGATTTGGTCAAAGATGAAATTTATCTCTTAGTGTCAGAGATCTGATCTTATTTTAAATTTATTCCTTGCATATATCAACTTCTTAAAACTCAGTTCTGTGACATTGTGTGATAAACTTCATCTTTGATCAAGTCATGTTAAACTACATCTGTCAAGTGTTGTTAAACAGTTGCAAACAAATGTGCGCATTAAGTGTCGTGATGTGCCACGACAGGATGAATAAACCAACTATGCTGACTTCAAGAGGCTAAAATGTTCTTTGTTTGTTCGGGAAATTTTTCACTGTTTTTTCCACTCTTTCTGATTCATTTCCGCCCACGATTTAGGACGTACGAAACCTGTTATCTAGCTTTCTCATAACAGAAAAATCCATTCCATCTCTCTCAAGAGCAAATGTAAATCTAAATTATATATTAGACGATTTGCACCTGAAGATGGGCCTGCGGTGTCTGGAATGTGTCGTTTAGTTTAATAAATCACGAAAAAATCGTAACTGTAGGCGTTTTTGCTCAAACTTTCTGTAGAAGAAACGTTCTGATGATGATATATCTGGTAACCAATACCTGTTGAGATACAAGCGTTCAAGATCCGCTTATAAAAGCCTGCATTTTATTTACAGATGAGGCAGGATTGACAAGTGACGGCATTGTAAATTACCGCAGTACCCACACGTGGGCAGACGTAAATCCTCGACCGTCATGGAGGTGAGGCACCAGGATCACAACAATATCAATGAATGAGAGAAGTTGTTGGTGGCAAAATCACGAGGTCATATACCTGACCAAACAGATTCAAGAGGTGGCGTCTATAAACGATTTCTGCGCGATAAAGTACCAGCGCTATTGGAGAACTTACCACTGCAGAAAGATAACGACTTTGGTTTATATATGACGAGCCATCAGCTCATTTACTGCGGAATGTACAAGACTGCCTCACCTCAGCGTTTCATGTATTGTTCGAGGCGAAATGGCAGCATATTCGATATGCTAATAGTATTAAAACGTCTTACACGCCACAATACAGATGAAGTTTAACGCTCGAATTCTAAAAAATGTTCAAATGTATGTGAAATGTTATGGGACTTAACTACTAAGGTCCTCAGTCCCTAAGCTTACACACTACTTAACCTAAATTATCCTAAGGACAAACACACACACCAATGCCCGAGGGAGGACTCGAACCTCTGCTGGGACCAGCCGCACAGTCCTTGACTGCAGCTCCTGAGACCGCGGGGTAATTCCGCGCTGCCTCGAATTCTAGATAAGAAAATTTGCAATTTGACGTCTCTGAAATCAGTCGTATTTGGATGTATAGCCGTCAAGAACATAACAGTTATTAGGAAATAAATTCTGTGAACAAAGGATAATCTAGATGTGCAGCAAAAACATGATAAACTGGGGAACAAACAACGCAAATCTGTAAGAACTTCCGCAACAGATATTCTGTATTTAAGAAGATAATTATATATTTCAGAAAATAATCGTACTTCTTGAACGTAATACAAACCGTAACGAAAGCTTTAAAACAGACTAGTAATCACATAGCTTTAGGGAAAGCCGGTGTGACGTGACACTGAAAAAAAGTAACAAAAAATTTCGCCTTAACACGTTTGACCATAAGACGATGTTAAAAAAGAAGCGAGAAACGAAAGACGGAGAGCATAGAACAGCTCGTGCAAATGCATGAAGTAATGATGCGCACAGGGAATAAGTTAGTGGCTGTAGTGATAAAATATGTTCATTATTCTGTACGAGCACACACACTAAAGTTGAATCGTCTGGACAAGTTAATTTGGGGATTGCTGGTTCGAACACAATATTAATCATGCATCAGGGCTGCTTCAGAGTATCTAGAATCGAACACTTCGGTTAGAAAGACGAAAACTTGTTACAGGAAAGTAGCCCGTGGATGAGATTCCTTATGCGTCACCATCTACTCGACGAATATCCATTAACAAGATGGAGGTATCAGTTAATAACATAAAAGAGGTACTGTAAATATCCATTACACGAGCCGAGAGTGCCGTTCATAAGATTTCAGACACGAGAAAGCTCTCAGGTAAATGTGTCCAAATGTCTGGCCGTGATACACGGCCTGATAAGACAGCAACAGGGTCAGGCACGAAGCTCTCACTACTGGCACACAGCGCCTGCTCGGGTTCTAATGCGTCGTGTAAAGGCAGTAGCTAAATGCTGGCGATGGCGGATTTCACGTTCTCCGCACTGGAAAATAACCGTTAATGTATTTTACAGTTCTCTGAAAATTTTTAGGTATTATTTATCATAGTTCTTCCTCATGGCGCCGGTCGCGGTGGTCGTGCGGTTCTGGCGCTGCAGTCCGGAACCGCGAGGCTGCTACGGTCGCAGGTTCGAATCCTGCCTCGGGCATGGCTGTGTGTGATGTCCTTAGGTAAGTTAGGTTTAAGTAGTTCTAAGTTCTAGGGGACTTATGACCTAAGATGTTAAGTCCCATAGTGCTCAGAGCCATTTGAACCATTTTTTTTTCCTCGTGGTGAACAGTATCCTATACAAGGTCTATAACTGTCTATAATTTTGCGCATCCAGTCTTTACCCAGATATCCGCAACACAGTTTTGCTCCAACATCCGAAAGTATATTATTATTTCGATTATAATGAATTTTGACCTGAGTCCCTAGATCATCAGGATTTAGAACGTATCCCACATGCAAAACACAGCTCATCCTTATCATAATCGTCCTGCGAACCATATAGACTGCCAACAGTGACTATATACTAATCAATAAATTTTTTGTGAATATCTTACAAAGCTAAAAGTATATTTATTTCTCAACTGATTTAGCTTTCAGATAATAATCACCTTCAGTTTTGTACGTGCATCAGACCAACATACATTACAGTTCTAAACCTCGGCGTAATAATCCCACACAATCAGTAACGTCTAGCACATTAAACTGAATGTTTCTTACAGAACCGATTACCCATAAAGAACGAATCGTGTTTCTCAGACAACCTACGTACCATAAGCGATGTAAAATACTAGCTGAATACGAAGCGTTGCGCGGGTATGTATTCATTCCAACTCTATTAGATCATCTCCTCCTTCACCAACTCTGTCCATTTCCTCCACCCTCCTCTCATCCACCACCTCCAACCCCCCCCCCTTCTCCTCTCTGTCCACCTCCACTAACTCACCCTCTCTTCTTATCTCCTCCTTCTCGTCCAAACTAAATGAGGTATCAATAATGGCGTCTTTATCGCCTTAATGCCATTCTTGTCTACTCCCATCTCTCTGTCAATCTGCGCCTCCCTCCCTCCGTCCATCCGTTCCATGTTTCACATACATTGACGGAAAAAAATAGCAACACCAAAAAATAATTAATATTGAGTAATTACATTTCATGAAACGTTTTTCTAGGTAACATATTTAAGTGATAAGCGTATGATCTTGCTACGTTAATGTAAGCACCAAATTGTTGTTGTTGTGGTCTTCAGTCCTGAGACTGGTTTGATGCAGCTCTCCATGCTACTCTATCCTGTGCAAGCTTCTTCATCTCCCAGTACCTACTGCAACCTACATCCTTCTGAATCTGCTTAGTGTATTCGTCTCTTGGTCTCCCTCTACGATTTTTACCCTCCACACTGTCCTCCAATACTAAACTGGTGATCCCTTGATGCCTCGGAACATGTCCTACCAACCGATCCCTTCTTCTAGTCAAGTTGTGCCACAAACGTCTCTTCTCCCCAATCCTATTCAACACTTCCTCATTAGTTATGTGATCTACCCATCTAATATTCAAATAATCGACTGCAAACGTGAAACGCTGGTACATTAATAACAGGTGTAACTGCCAATATGCTGAATGCAAGTAATCAAACGAGCATGCATCGTGCTGTACAGGTGACGGATGTGTTTGTTGTTGTTGCACTTGGTCGGTCAGTACAAGGACGGTTAATGATGTTTGTGCATGACGCTCCGATGATGTCCCATAATTATATGTTCGATTGGAGACAGATCTGGTGATCGAAGAGGCCAAGGCAACGTATTGACACTCTGTAGGATATGTTTGGTTCCAGCAGCGGTACGTGGGCGAGCGTTATCCTATTGGAACGCACCCCGTGGAATGCTGTTCGTGAATGGCAGCACAAGAGGTCGAATCACCAGATTTACGTACAAATTTACAGTCAGTGTGAGTGAGGCAACCAGAGGGTGATCCTGCGAAATCGCACCGCAATTCGTGTGTGTCCAGTGTGTCTAACACGCAGACAGGTTGGTTGCAAGCCCTCAACTGACCTCCTTGTAACCAACACATGGTCATCACTGTAACCGGAGCAGAACCAGCTTTCACCACAAAGTACAACATGCGTGCACCCTGCCTTCCAATGAGCTCTCACTTTACACCACTGAAGTCGAAAATGGCGGTGTTTTCGGGTCAGTGGAATGCACGCTAAAAGGCGTCTGTCTCAGAGCTGTCCTTGAAGTAATCGATTTGTAACAGTTCTCTGTGCCACTGTGGTGCCAGCTGCTGCTCATTTTGCTGCTGCAGATGCAGTACGATGCGCCAGAGCCGTACACGGAACGCGACAGTCTCCTCCCTCGGTAGCAGTGTGCGATTTGTGCTTTTATCAGTGGGGGGGATGTCTTAGGGGGTTAGTATAATTATATATGTCACTAGCTTGGACCGTGGCGTTACCCATGGATAAACAGTTATTTATAAATAGATGTTAATGCCGAAACTCACTATTCACGAGTATGCACTATCAGAAAAGCCACTTTGTGAGATGTTTTAGTTAACCTTCAAATTTAGATCTCTCCTGAGTTGATCAGGAACCATCATGTATCAGTTTTTCAAAGAGATGGACAAGAGAACTGTGACTTTCAAGAAAGGCTCGAAAAGCATTAAATGAGGAAACAACCCAACGTACGCGAAAAATATGGCCTAGTTTTAATAGCTGCGAGGATACTTCTTGTGAAACACTTTGTAGTAGTCTGATTTTTGGGACTTCGAGAAAACACAGAATATAAGGAATCTAAAAAAACCTATATATGGTACACATCTGCTACACCATTCATAACATCGTGGACAGCTAATTTCATTTTGTGGTTCATACAATGAACGACAGTTAAATCCTTATGTAAATGACTACGCAGTAGAGCGGCTACGCCTTTGTAAGGTGCAAGCATTGTTGAGCCACCATCTGTTGCGACACCTACAAGGTGGTTTTTTAGTTCATCATTTGTAATGCCATATTTTTCAGGAGCTGCTAACAGTGTGCTGAAAATGCATTCTCCTGTCCCACTTTCTCATTCAACAATGTCAAAAAAATAATCGCAAGCAACTCCCTCAAAGGGCAAACGTATATATATTATTAAACAAGTTTTATTTTAAACCGTTGTACTTTCGTCCATCATGATACAAGCTCGCAAGTAAACGGATGACTCACCTTAGACGAGAGCAACAATGACAACATGTTAATGATGATTTAGTTCTAAACGTTTTGAAATGCTTAACTACTATATGCATGGAGAGCTGCATCAAATCAGTCTCTGGACTGAAGACAACAACAATAACTACTAGATAACACTTTTTCAAAATTAATAAGCAAACATATTAATAGTATTACTAGTAAGACTGTATTAAAAACTTTCAGTGTTTGGCTCCACAAATTTAAATTATATGTCAAGTTTTACTCCAGTGCGTGGGAAACAAACATCCCAGGTTGGGATGCATAAACTAAAACCAGAGGAGGGGATGGTCAGATGCAGAGATGGGGAAATCCCCTCCCCCCTACCCTGCAAATCGCACACTGCTCGGTAGTGCCACGTGGCCGTCTGCAGCCCGGTCTTCTTTGCGACCGCACGTTCTCGTCATCACCGCTGCCAGCAGTCTTTTTGTACAGTGGCTACATGCCCGCCAAATCTTCCTACAATATCGCAGAAGGAACAACCAATTTCTCGTAGCCCTATTACACGACCTCATTCAAACTGAATGAGGTAGCGATTTCGGCGTTTTTGTCGCCTTAACGGCATTCTTGTCTAACATCATCTTGGCCGATCTCAAAACTAACTGACGCTCACAAATGTTACAACGTTAATGTAAAGGAAACCTGATTTGATCCTCATAATACCGCTACTAACGCCAGTCTTACGTGATTGATTCAAAAGGTTCAAATGGCTCTGAGCACTATGAGACTTAACTTCTAAGGTCATCAGTCCCCCAGAACTTAGAACTACTTAAACCTCACTAACCTAAGGACATCACACACATCCATGCCCGAGGCGGGATTCGAACATGCGACCGTAGCGGTCGCGCGGACCCAGACTTTAGCGCCTAGAACCGCTCGGCCACCCCGGCCGGCTTATGCGAATGTCGCGAAATGTTAATAGACATCATCTTCCACATGTAGAAACATGCCTACTAACTTTCGTTTATGTCCCACAACTCCTCCTCGGTGCTACGATTTCTTTTATATCACTGTATGCTTAGATATACAGGGTGTTACAAAAAGGTACGGCCAAACTTTCAGGAAACATTCCTCACACACAGAGAAAGAAAATGTGTTATGTGGACATGTGTCCGGAAACGCTTACTTTCCATGTTAGAGCTCATTTTATTACTTCTCTTCAAATCACATTAATCATGGAATGAAAACACACAGCAACAGAACGTACCAGCGTTACTTCAAACACTTTGTTAAAGGAAATGTTCAAAATGTCCCCCGTTAGCGAAGATACATGCATCCACCCTCCGTCGCATGAAATCCCTGATGCGCCGATGCAGCCCTGGAGAATGCCGTATTGTATCACAGCCGTCCACAATACGAGCACGAAGAGTCTCTACATTTGGTACCGAGGTTGCGTAGACAAGAGCTTTCAAATGCCCCCAGAAATGAAAGTCAAGAGGGTTGAGGTCAGGAGAGCGTGGAGGCCATGGAATTGGTCCGCCTCAACCAATCCATCGGTCTCCGAATCTGTTGTTGAGAAGCGTACGAACACTTCGACTGAAATGTGCAGGAGCTCCATCGTGCATGAACCACATGTTGTGTCGTACTTGTAAAGGCACATGTTCTAGGAGCACAGGTAGAGTATCCCGTATGAAATCATGGCGGTGAATCGAGGAAGTACAATACATACTTACGAAACTAAAATGAGCTCTAACATGGAAATTAAGCGTTTCCAGACACATGTCCACATAATATCTTTTCTTTATTTGTGTGTGAGGAATGTTTCCTGAAAGTTTGGCCGTGCCTTTTTGTAACACCCTGTATATGTCGACAATTATGGAGTCCATATTCTGTTTCCGGCCGGTGTGACCGAGCGGTTCTAGGCGCTTCAGTCTGGAACCGGGCGACCGCTACGGTCGCAGGTTCGAATCCTGCCTCGGGCGTGGATGTGTGTGATGTCCTTAGGTTAGTTAGGTTTAAGTAGTTCTAAGTTCTAGGGGACTGATGACCTCAGATGTTAAGTCCCATAGTGCTCAGAGTCGTTTTAACCGTATTCTGCTGTTAACTCAGTGAACTCCCTCTCGTCTGCTTGTTACTTGTTAAACAAGGACGAAACTAAGGAGGAGAGAGAGTTCTCGTGCTAACAGTCTCTGTGCCTCGTTGTTACCGATGGCATTCTGACAGCTTCGTAGGAGTCGTGAAGTTGCAGCCCAGAAATAGACATCTGCGTTCAAACTACTCAAAACGCTGTTTTCTTTGAACCTAGTTATCTAATGGTCTTGAAGACGATGGAACGTTGAAATCTGCCTTCTGAAAAGTTGCATACATTTGGGCACATGCCTGGCAGTAATTGGCATCAATCTCACGTAACTGTTTCTGCTGAGAAAACGAAATGTCGCAACAGTTTGACCCTTTGAAAACATGGAATTTCAATTAAAACATAAGACATGCAATAACATAACCACGTTAGCTGTATCATATCTGTGTATAATAATACAGCTGTGGTGCTAAACACGATCGAGATTATTTGCTATCTGTCCAGATGCAGATCAACGCCACGATAATGTAAACACCAGGAAATTCATTTTTTAGAGATGCCACAGTCTTTAACATTTGTAAGCCCCAATTTATTAGAATAAATGACATTTCAGAAAGCAAGTTTTAACTTGAAATTAAATGATTTTTTTTTATTGGACCGGAACACAGGAATCCAGCAACTATTGTTCTTGTCAGCTAATCAGGAAAGATCTTAAATACCATTTCGGTCAAAAGTAACTGATTGCTTGTATAAATTCGAAATGTTGTGACGTAAAGTTTATTGGATGGGGATTTCAACCCAGCAGCATTGTGAACTCAACTGGATCAGGTGTTAGATACAGAATTTTTTCGCCTACATCAGACGAAAAAATTTTTCCATGCTGGGATTCTAAATGCGCATCTAATGCCGTCGTTTTGTAGCCACGAACAGACATAAAGCACCGGTTTATTTCATCAGAAGTGAGTTTTAAGATGTCTGAATTGCAAATAATCCAACACAAACTTCTGAGCTTACTGGGAGCGGAACACGCACATATCATCGTTGTTGACTACACGCGAAATGAGGTTAACAATGGAATTCCTTTCCGCCAGTGTCTAGGTGTAGAAGTAGCACGATTGAACCTGAAACAATGTGATGAAAAGTTCTGTGTCTGTCGAAGCACACAATTACCGTTATTGTTAACAGTGTGCGAAGAGATGTTATAAATCATGCGCTAGCTGCAGCTTGAAAGGACATGATGGAAATTTCTGTACCAGACCAGACACGCGCCTTCGTGGAGCGCTTGAGGAGCTCAGAACCTTGGGGGATACAGCGAAACGATGGAACTGTAACGTTCCAAAGGGGTCAGAACCAGCGAAACGGGAGATCTGAGTTTGAATTCCAGACCATCACCAATATGTCCGACATCTCAAATTCAAATACAATAAGAAACAAGTGCCCTGTGACCTTACATAATGACTGGTTTACTAATGAAATATAATTACTGGTGTAAAAATGTTTATTGGTGACAGTGTTTCCACCACTTTCGTGTTCCAACACACACGTACTCCTCCAGTCGGTAGCTGAGGGTCATCATGTTTAATGCGAATTTGGAATCAGATGCAGCCCTACAGTGTTAAACTGGCTTTACCAAGGATTCAGCATTCTTCGTACTTGGTAAAAATTGTTGTTTGTGACGAATTTGTCCTAACAGTTTCGCTGCACACTTTAAATGCAACTAGGATCAGCGACTCGCTTTTCTGGGTTGTTACTCAAATAAATTGTGCGTCTCATACATTATTATTATTATTGTGGTTTTTAGTTGGAAGCCAGATTTGATGCAGTTCTCCGCAATAGTCTATCCAGTAAAGCCTCTTCATCTCTGCATTACTACCGTAAACTACATCCATTTGAATCTGCTTTCTGTATTCGAGCCTTGGTGTTCGTCTACTGTTTTTACTCCCCGCACTTCCTTCCATTATTGACTTTACAATACCTTCACTCCGTAAGACGTATCCTATTAATCGATCCCTTCTTTTGTCAAGTTGTACAATAAATACCACGTTTCTTGTAGTGGTCATTTTCGCAGCAGAATTGGGGGGAAAAATAGTTTATTGCACAATAAACTGAAGTTTTTTCAAAGAAAATGCCTTTTGCGTGCTCTTTGTATTTTAGTTTATTCACCCAGACGTGTTTCGCCTTTTTTACAAAGCATCTTCAGTGGGTGTCCTGAAAATTTACATGATTTGTCTTCTTTGCACATAGGTTATGGTTTCACATCTAGGTTACAGATTTAAAAACCCGAAGAAGCCCGAGAACTCTTCGCCAGATTTAAAAACAGTTCCTTAACGTTTTCTTACGAAATGTAAAGGTACTTACAGGTAACTTTTAATTCACTGCATCCAAGCAAACTGCTTGCTTTTTCTCATCTGGCAACCAGGTGGACATCTTACAGTTCACTGTTTTCATTACACACCACTGTAACTGCCATCTTTTTAATACAGAAATTCATTTGTTTTTCTAAGTGTTACCAACTGTTTTGTGAATGTGTGTGTGTGTGTGTGTGTGTGTGTGTGTGTGTGTGTGTGTGTGTGTGTGTGTGAGAGAGAGAGAGAGAGAGATTTTTTTATTAAATAATAATTATTATTATTACAGCTAGGCGCCAAATGTCTGGAGGTGCAGGGAGATCTGTGCGTCTACTCTGGAGACTACGTACGCTTGTGAACGACACGTTGTCATCGATATGTATTTAAAATACAAATGGCATCTCTTGTTCAGTGTAAAATGTATCTTTAACATATCCAAACTGATAAGTTTTGTAGTTATTTTTAGCTGATTATTACTCCTTATGAATATTTCCGACTTGTCTGAGGATTGATTATGTTCAACGGCAAAAGAAACTGTAGTTGTTGGACATTTATCTTGTAAAAAAAAGGCAGAGTAACATATGTTACAGATTATGGGACAGCCGAAAATTAGAAAAAAAATTCGTCTAAAGCCGAACTGGAACGCAGGGACTCTACCCACCACAGTACACAGAGACCACGGAAGTACTGAATCAACATGTCGTACATGTCAGCCCAGTTTTGCCAAATTTCCTTTCTCGGACTTCATCCGCACAGAGATCACCCTGTCCTTCAGCTTGACAATGCCGGGCCACCTGCGAGCGCTGCTACATCTGAAATAACCCGACACCTTGGGTTGACTGTCATCGATCATCCTCCATACAGCGCCGACTTGACCCCATCCGATTTTCATTTGTTTCAGAAACTTAATAAACACATTCGAAGACTTCACTTCTATAGTGATGAAGCGGTGCAAGCAGAGTGGAGGTTGCGGCTCCGTCAATAAAGTGAAACATTCTACAGTGTCGCTATTAAAAAACTGGTCCCTCGTTCGAAGAAACGTATTCGACGTCAGTGTGACTATGTTGAGAAATAAATATTGAAATCTGGTTTCGCGGGACAGAGCGGATCAGGTTGTGGAAAGAGGCCAAGGTCAGTTACTGTTAGTTACACAAGAACACACAACTTTATTCCTCGAAAACCAATGCACAGTTTTCTCTTTAAAACAACAAGGATCAATTCACGGCTGTGGACCCAAGTAACTTCTCAATAATAAAGTTTAAATAATTCCTTTTTAAAACAAGAATTTAGAGAAACGGCTGAAGGCCTTACTTAAGTAAAATTAAAATATCCTTAAACAATTCATTTTAAGGCACAACAATTTAGACAAACGGCTGAAGGCCTTACTTAAATAAAATTAAAATATCTGCTCGGCTAAAGGCCCAAATAATATTTCACATCAGCAAAGGAAATTCTTAAAAGGCAAGCATTTACAAATTTGGGCTACAAGCTATATCAAGGAAAATTTTAATTAATTCCTCGGCTGAAAGCCCAATAACATTTCAACATAATAAAAGGCAATCTTTAAAGACAAGCGCCGGCCGGAGTGGCCGTGCGGTGATACGCGCTACAGTCTGGAACCGCGTGACCGCTACGGTCGCAGGTTCGAATCCTGCCTCCGGCATGGATGTGTGTGATGTCCTTAGGTTAGTTAGGTTTAAGTAGTTCTAAGTTCTAGGGGACTGATAACCACAGTAGTTAAGTCCCATAGTGCTCAGAGCCATTTGAACCAGCCATTTTTAAAGACAAGCAGTTACACAATACAACAGAACACCATCTTAAGAAAACTTGAAATATCTTAACGGCTGAAGGCCCAAACAAATATTCAGAATAATTAAAGACAAACCTTAACAATAAGTGAGCCTTGAATTTACTTTCAAAATCTTTTCAAAAAAATTTACTTCATTTACTGGCGATTCATCAAGAACATTGACACATTTAATTACACTAAGTGAGCGTGGAAGTAGTTGCCAGGAAGTAACTGATGCATAATTACCTTCAACAAATGTGAATTTATTCCTAAAAGCCTTTTCAAAACAGATTTAAAATTATAGTCAGAAAAGCACACTCGAAATATCAACAGATTTAAAATTATAAGCAGTAAAGCATACTAGAAATATCAAGTTACAGTTTTATTTAGAGGCAAGAACAATATTAACAGTAGGAGCCTTTGGGCTGAGAAGCTTGCCTGCTCCCTTCCAACACGGCCGTAGTCATAACCGCTCACAACAACCTCTGGTGCAAATCTGCAACACACCAGATTACTTTAAACAAAAATTTAGCAACTCATACAAACATGTAAACTATGCACCCCGCAAGAGGAATGGAAATGATACAACCCTCAAATTATTTGCCACCGAAAGTGCAATTTTTTAAAGGGCTCTTACGGTGGAAGGGTGGCAAGCTTATAACCTAAAATGACTATTTAAATAAAACCCATAAAATGCAGACTTACATAAAATGTACAGCATGCTCTACATTACACATATACCACCTCGCACGATAAGCAAGATAGAAACATATTTCAAGAATTCGGCCTTTAAGCAATAAATTCGTTAACACCGAATCTGACAAACATGACAGGCAGCTATTAACCTATGTCAGATTGACAAGAGGGGGGGGGGGGGGGGTTACTAAACAACCGAACCGCAGATTGCTCTAAACCTCCCCAGTTCCACAATGAAAAAAACGAACCACCCAATTCACAATAACCACTTGTATCCCGCGTCCGGCCATCCTGATTTAGGTTTTCCGTGATTTCCCTAAATCACTCCAGGCAAATGCCGGGATGGTTCATATAAAAGGGCACGGCCGACTTCCTTCCCCGTCCTTCCCTAATCCGATGAGACCGATGACCTCGCTGTCTGGTATCCTTCCTCAAAACCAACCAACCAACAATAACCACCTCCCAGCGGGTGGGCAAACGGAGAAGAATGGAGGGACGACCCCAAAACAAAGCGGCTGGTGACCTCACCAAGAAAACAAGTAGAATTTAACAAGTAAATGAAACAACATATCTCCAATCACTTAACTTCTAATAAACTGCGATTTCTGGCGAAGACCTGGCGCAGCACCCCCAAAGCTCTCCCGAACCGCCCGCTGCCAGCCGCTTCAACGGACGCAGAAAGGCGCGCCGATCCCCCGTCGCACGGCACCGCAGCTCGCCCCGGCTAGCCCGATGTCGTGGTTTCGCTCCTGTTGCTCTCGTATGAACCGCGAAGCCACTATCCCTCTCTATACGGCGCTGCCAACTGGACTCACGTGGGGACCTCACATGCGTCGACGCTCAAGTCGGACAAGTCACCTCGTGTCTCAGTGCGCGACCAACTAACCGACCAATCCAACCGCCAATGACCTTTGCCCGAGCAACTCGAGCAGACTGGCGGCCTAACGCGCAGATTCAGATGCAGGAACTCAGCCCCGACCTGGCGACCACTAGCTGAGTTCTTTTACTGGCTGAGTGGCAAGACTCTCATTTTCTGGCTTAAAGTTTGATCCAAACGACAAACATACTCGCACTCCGACGCCAGACAGACAGACACTGACTGCCCCACACTGAGCCGGCTGACCAACTGACTAGACTGACCTCGACTGACCGACTCCTCTACCGAGCTCATAGCGCCCCTTAAATGCACGTGAACAGGAAACCTTTCCGCTTTCCCACCAGAGGGAGACACCAAAGCTGCAATTACCACAGCGGTGCCACCGCCAGAAACGGAGGGCGACTGCTTCACACAATGCGCTGCGGCGCTCTCTTCAAAACAGCAATTTTTTTACCACGGTCAATAAGCATTTACACAGTACGGCTGAAGGACATTTTAAGAATTCAAAATAATTTAAGAGAAACCTTACAAACAGGAATTTACACATTACGGCTGAAAGCCACAAATTTTAAAACAAACGCGGCTGAAGGCCTAAATACAGAGCAAACATGAATTTTAAATAAACACGGCTGAAGGCCTAATCTTAAAATACTTCACATAAGGTTCGGCTGAAGGCCATATACTGAACATAGAACAGACAAAACTAATAAACGGCTGAAGGCCTGGCACAGTACTTGCGACAAAAGAAAATGACAATCACAAACAACAGAACAGTGGAGCTCAGAAGTGTTCCAAGGGTCGGCCTGGGGAGGTTGGTTGGTTGGTTTTTGGGGAAGGAGACCAGACAGCGTGGTCATCGGTCTCATCGGATTAGGGAAGGATTGGGAAGGAAGTCGGCCGTACCCTTTCAGAGGAACCATCCCGGCATTTGCCTGGAGTGATTTAGGGAAATCACGGAAAACCTAAATCAGGATGGCCGGACGCGGGATTGAACCGTCGTCCTCCCGAATGCGAGTCCAGTGTCTAACCACTGCGCCACCCCGCTCGGTGCCTGGGGAGGAAACTAACAGTTTAGGCGAGACAGGCAGCGAAGCTTAACACTAAATAACCGGGTGGCAGCACGACCTAGGGACGGCTGACGGACCAACAAACAACCTAATCTATTCCCTCTCTCGCAACCGACCGACTGGCTACTCCAGTACGCAGACAGCATTCATCTGCTCAGCGGAAATCACAGAAGCTACACACAGTTCCACGTAAACACTTGCACCAAGAACTGCGACAATCCTAAAACCAATCACCGTCGAACAACACGGAAAAATGACAAGTCACACACACAGAGTGTTTCCATAAGCGGTCGGCTTCTAAATGCACGTCGTCCGATTAGACGACCGACCGAAAGACCAACCAAGGTCGCCCCCACTCAAGTTATGAGTGTCGGCAACGGTCGGGCGAGTCTTGGCTGTCCGGAGCTCATTGCAGCTCCATCCCGACTCACCTCTATGTCCGTTCGGAACTCGGAGTCACGGCGACCCGAGAACCAGCTCGGACCCGCCCGTGCAGAGGTAACTCTTGCCATCGGCGACGACATCTCTGCACGAGGAGGGAGCCGACCCACGTCCGGCAAGATGACCAACTGACGAGGCCCAGAAACGGTCAAAAGACCAAATACACGTCGACCAATGAGACGACCAACCGAACGACCAACTGGCGGTCGTTCCCGCTCCAATCTCCTTCCCTCGGGCACTCCACGTGTGTTGCCAGCGGTCGGCAAGTGCTTGCTGGCTGTCCGCGCCTCACTGGCGCCCCGTCCCCCGATTGCTTCGTCCCCCCAAACTAAACTCCAGACACCCGACGACCTGGAAATACTAGCGGTTGCTCCAGAGATAGTACGATAACGCACTTATCGAGAAGCGCTGCTGCTGCCACGCACGGTCAAGCAAACCAGCAACCTAGTGACGCCAGTAAATCGAATGAAAACAGAAACGAGGTGACAGAACCACAAAAACAAAATGAAGAGCAAAAAAAAAAAACGGCATGACCGCGAGCCGCGATAACTCAGATATGTAGATATGAAGAATAAAGTTGTAGAGTGTTAATAATGTTTGTTTTACTTAAAAAAGTCTATAAGAGTTTTCGCATAAAAATTCGGAGACATTACTTTTCAGCGCCCTCTCATATCGTATTTTTTTTTTCCTTTATTTCAGTCCAACGTTGTCTAATGCTGCCTTCGAAACTCTTTAACAGCGTGTGCTACCTTGAATTTATCCAACTCCAACACCTTAAATTCCTATCTTTTTGTAATTTTTTCAATTTTAATCTGCACTTCATACCCGATAAATTAGGGTCACAGTCCACATCTGCTGTAAATGTCTTACAGTTTAAAATCTGCTTTCGAAATCTCTATCCTATCGTTGTATAATCAGTCGATGATTAAATTATACTCTATTCAAAATTCTAGCAAGCGGCTTCCTCTTATTTATTTCTCCAGCTTTATGCTCTCCTACTGTTCCTTTTTCTATTACCGAACTGCAGTCACCCATTACAACTAAATTTTCGTCTCCCCTATCTGAAAGATTTCCTTTATCTCTTCATACCTTCCTTCAGTTTCTTGATCATCTGTGTTGCTAGTTGGCTTATAATAAGCATATACTACTGTGGCGCGTGCTGACTTAGGGCCCTTCTTGTCTACGATAATGCGTTCACTTTGCTGTTCTTAGTAGCTTACCCCTTATTCATTATTGGTTCTATTCATGCACTACCCCTATTTGATAGTGCGTTGATAACCCTATACGCACCTAACCAGAAGTAATGTTCTTCTTGCCACCACACTTCAACCAGTTGTTTCCCTTTTACGTTCTGTTACCTGCCTACCCTACTGAGGGATCTGACATTTCATACTCAGTTCCGTAGAATACCACATTTGTTTTCAAGATGACACCATCCTCCCGAATAGAGCCCTCCCGGAGATCCGAGTGGCGAATACTTTACCTCCGGAATATTTTACCGAAGTGGACGCAATATTCGTTAAGCTTTTCAGTACAGCTGCATGCCCTCGGCGGAAATAAAAAAGAAATCGGCTTCAGTTTTTCCTTTGCTATCAGTTGTACATAGTATCAGCACAGAAAGGCGATGTAGCCTAACGTTACAATGCTAGATCAGTGAGTCACTCTGACTCTTTTTTACCCCTGTAACAACAAAAAAGGCTGCTGCCCCCAAAGCCTCCCCAACTTGGCAGGGTGGGTGGTTCGTGAGGAATTATTATTGATTAATTGGGTGCTTACTGTGTATAACTTTGTTGTTCATTACATGTTATACACAGTATTTCGATGACCGACCATGTCGCCTTCTTCGGATGCCGCGAGTTGCGTTTTTATGAGTACTCGCTATCCTGGACTCCAACCAGACTGAAGTATTGTTAATGTTGCGCTACTATTAATAGTCAGTTACGAATCCCGGTTCTTGCTACGTCTTTTGACGCTCGTTTAACTTTCATAGCCAACACGTTGCGCGCCGTTCCATTCTAGCGGCAAAATCTGTTAACGGAGATAAATGTGTGAAAAAAAGTGTTGATTTCTGCCGCCAGCTTCGGGCATTTTTCATGTTTTTATTGGCTGTGACCAAGAAGAAGTCAGGTGATTACATTTTGATTCCGTCAACTGCTTGTGACGTGTGGCAGCCGTTTGTTTACCAGGGAATCGGCTGAGGCAGTCCACAGCATCGACCGCACGTCCAGCCGGGAAAAAGAAACAATGTGGCATTGTGAGGATCTAACTGTGTCGCGTGTTAGTGGGTTATCTGGCAGAGGTGACGTGAATAGCCGGAGATTAGTGAGGGCTAGAATTCAATGCTCCTGCGTTTAATATGCGGGCTTATCACAACAGCTTATATTTGCGCTGATGCTGTTGATATAGCGTGACTCCTGTCACAAAGGCAGCAGTGACAGAGCATGGCGTGTCCTCAGAAAGCAGCAGAGTCTCCCATTCAGCAGCAGCGTCAGTTGAGTTGTCATTATATATGCTGTGCAACAAATCACTGAAGAGAATTCAAAATGGCTCTGAGCACTATGGGACTTAACTTCTGAGGTCCTCAGTCCCGTAGAACTTAGAACTGCTTAAACCTACCTAACCTAAGGACATCACACACATCCATGCCCGAGGCAGGATTCGAACGAGCTACCGATGCGGTCGCGCAGTTCCAGACTGTAGTGCCTAGAACCGCTGGGCCACCCCGGCCGGGAGTGAAGAGCATTGTTGTTTGCGAGCTATTGCCTGTTACCGGCACAGAATGCTGTGGGGGGTGTTTATGTCTCCATTCTTTTAAGCTTATGGTGTCATTGTGGAATGAAGTTTCGGGAAACTTTAAAATTCTTGAAGATAAATGGACCTTGCTCAGTGAGGTAATACAGGAAGACTTGGATTCAAACTTCAGCCGAGCCGTCCTGATTTGAGCTGTCAGACTTCTCCCAAAATAATTTTGGAAGAAAACAGTGTTTTTGCTGTGGCAACAGCGTTGATTCTTTCACTCTTCCGAGTCTCTATGAACCAATTTTTCGATGTGCTTAGTGGTTGCGATGTTGACACGGAACTTTTTGAGTGGGAGAGGGGTAAAGAAGTTCTAACGTCTAGTGCTGGCGGTCCCAGACGGTGGTACGCGTACCACTGGTGGGAAACAGAACAACTACTATATAAATAAAATTATTATGTTCAGTAACTTTTTTTAAGTAAAATGATAGTGAGAAAACTTATTGATAAAAGTAGTATCTGTATAATGTTAAAAAAAAGATGGATTTTCCGAAGACTGTTAGTTTCGGACCGTACGCAGGACGCAGGAAGATCGGTGATATCCTCCCAAACCCTCCCTGCACTAGTCGCCGCTGCCTTACGTGGTAATGACACATCTTGTTTTGACGTTGGTGCATGAGTCTGAATGAGAAATAATTCGAACATTGTGGGAGCTTCAAATATCTTGGACAACTGGTAACTGAGAATAATAATATGAGCTGGTAACAGGAGCTACGTCGCACTGATTAAAGTGTTTAATGGTTGGATGGTTGGTTGGTTTGGGGAAGGAGACCAGACAGCGTGGTCATCGGTCTCATCGGATTAGGAAAGGATTGGGAAGGAATTCGGATGTGCCCTTTCAGAGGAACCATCCCAGCATTTGCCTGGAGTGATTTAGGGAAATCACGGAAAACCTAAATCAGGATGGACGGACGCGGGATTGAACCGTCGTCCTCCAGAATGCGAGTCCAGTGTCTAACCACTGCGCAGTGTTTAATGCAAGAAGCCTTATTAGGAATCTGAAGCTGACAGTGTATCGTACAGTTCGGAGACGTGTGGTGATGTATGGTTCGGATATTTGGACAAAAACGTAAAATTATGTAGAGCTGTTACAAAAATGGGAAAGGAAGATACTTAGGAAAATCTTCGGGCTAGTGAATGATAGATAGTTTTGCCGAATCAGAAATAATAAGGAAACCAGAGAGTTGCACGACAAACAAGATATCGTGACAGAAATAAAGAGTAATTGGGATGTGTAGAAAGAATGGTGGAGAACAGCACAGTGAAGAAAGTTATCAAAGGAAAACCAATGGACGCCGTATAAGGGGGAGACTAAGGACCAGACGGCTAGACAACGGGGAGGAGGACTTGAGAAGAATGGGAGTTAGACGGAGAGCCAAGCATTTGAAAGTGACATCACAGCCAGAACAGCGCAACAGTGGGAAAATAAAGAGTTTTTTAATCCATTCATGGTCAGTCATTGTGGCAGTATATCATACCGGAATTCCACTGTCTTCAAGCGGATCGCGACGCATTATTGTTGGAATATACAACTGTCAAACAATCACCTGAAAGCCACATCCGCGATATGTCTGGAAGTATGCGTCTAGAATGGCGTAAGACGGGCAACATCCTCGTATAAAATTAGTCGTAGCAAAGGCAGACGAAAGACAGACTCAGTGGGAGAATCTTCGCTAGTCCATCTATGAAGGAGATAGCTTACAAACCTCTCGTTTGACCCGTACTGCTGTGTCGCTTCTCGGTCTGAGGCCTTTACCATATACTGCTGTTACGTTCTGCGCGAGCGCCAGGAGAAGTCGCAGCAGTTTGCAAGCACTTCAGTTGGCGCCAACGTTACTGCCTCGATTAAAAACACTAACTCATTTCCCACGCTAACAAAGAGAGAACTGATGTCTTTCCTTCTCTTTTCATTTTTCCCTATATTGTCACCTCATTCCCCCCGCCCCATATGGGCAGGGGGTGGTCTGTTACCGGATACAAATCACCGCTCTTAAGCTACGAACGAGTAAAAACTTTAAAACATATTACAAAACTGGACTTGGCAGTTGTCAAAATGAATGTTTGATATAATAAAAAGATATGTTCAGTTGCATAATTTAAGATATAAAAGTGAGATTTGTTGATTGATTCAAAGACTGACATAGATGAAATGCCAAATTAATGTTTCACAAAAGGTAAGACAGAATTACAGTTGCATTTAACTTAGAAAAGTAAAAGTCTAATGTGTTGACTGATTACATAGAGACATAGATGAGTTAAAAGCCATTCAAAAGCTAATCAAAAGCTAAAATCGCACAAAACACTTTTTACGGTCCCGTCATCTTCAGGTCTTAAACATTTTCTTGCAGTTAAACATGTTCATTTTACGCTGAACCTAATGCACAAGAAGTTTAAGACCTGAAGTTGACAGCTGTGGTGGTAAGTTCCTATGGGACCAAACTGCTGAGGTCATCGGTCCCTAGGCTTACACACTACTTAATCGAACTTGAACTAACCTACGCTAGAAACAACACACACACCCATGCCTGAGGGAGGACTCGAATCTCCGATGGGGAGAGCCGCGCGAACCGTGGCATGGCTACCCCACGCGGCCAAGTTGACAGCAAATACTGTTGAAACCGTTTGTCTTGAATAAGAAAAATATTTTATACGATCTCTGCTTTTAAATGGTTTTTAACAATTAAAACAGATCGCTCTTCAGTGCTCTCCTAATGAGAAAATTCAGTCACATAGATGAGTGAAGTGAAGAGTAGGTCATGACTACCAGGATGCTGGGTATCATGAGAAAGTAGCAGCTGGGGTAATGTGTAAGCGGATTTTTGTGTGGACGAATGTTTGGAAGAGGAATTCAGGAGAGTAAGGAGGGGTGCCATTTGGGACAAAGACTTAGAATGTGGATGGAGAGAAGTGGGAACCCTGATCGTGGTAGATGTGGATGGGTTCCTTTAGATCTGGTAGAACAAGTATACATGAGGGCAGATTTCATGGTCAGGTAAGTGAAGACGATTCAAGTTTCGTTGAGAAAGGATGTTGGGGGTGTGGAGGTGTAGCATTGAGGGAATGTGGTGGTAGAGACGTGACAGAGTACCAGGAACAGTGAGCAGGGGGGTGACATAGAATATGCGGAGGTGTTCAAGATGAAAGAAGAGGGAAGGGAATTTTATAAGTTGGTGGAGGATGTGGGTTGATGAGGTTAAGTGCACTCGAAAGGCTAGGTGGAGTGCCTGGCGTTTGAAAATCTGTACGACATGATAAAAGGAGGGAGGAGCAGAAATCCATGCTACATTTGCATACCATAGGATGGGTCAGATCAAGGATTTATAGGTGTGAAGGATTGTGGAAAGGAGCAGTCCCCATATTCGGCCAGTCGGTAGTGTTAGTAATTTTTCTCTCTTGTGGGCTTTCTGCTGAATGGTCGGCAGATGGGGCTTCCATGTTAGTTAGCAATCAAATGTTAGTCCAAAGTATTTAAGTGTGATAGTTAATTGGGTAAGATGATCATAAATGGTAAGGTAAATCGTGGGGACGGAGGCTGCTGGTGGGTGAGCCTACAATTATTGCCTGGTTTTTGGTAGGATTGATTTTGAGGAGCCATTGGTTGCAATGGTGGAACTATTGAGTTGGAGGGATCGTTGGTATTTCTTGAGGGTAGGGTAGAGAGCGAGGAATGCAGTGCCATAGACATGCTGGAGGAGGCAGACAGGGGGAGGGGGCTTTGGCATATCAACGATATAGAGGACATACAAGAGAGGAGAGAGGACAGAACCTTCAGGCACACCAGCAGTGGGATGTAAGAAACAACAGTTGGTGTTGTCGACTGTGACATAAGATGGGTGGTCACTGAGAAAGGATGCAATAAGACTGACATAATTTATGGGAAGTGCATAGATCTAGAACGTAAAGAGGAAGCTGGAATGCCAAAATATGATCGTATGCTTTTTCGAGATCAAAGAAGACAGAAATGGTGGATTTTCAGTTGTTGATATGGTGGGCTAGGAGATGAGTAAGGTACAGGAAGCCCGCCCGGTTGGCCGTGCGATCTAACGCACGGCTTTCCGGGCGGGAAGGAGCGCCTGGTCCCCGGCACGAATCCGCCCTGTGGATTTGTGTCGATGTCCGGTGAACCGGCCAGTCTGTGGATGGTTTTTAGGCAGTTTTCCATCTGCCTCGGCGAATGCGGGCTGGTTCCCTTTATGAAGCCTCAGTTACACTATGTCGGCGATTGCTGCGCAAACAAGTTCTCCACGTACGCGTACACCACCATTACTCTACCACGCAAACATAGGGGTTACACTCGTCTGGTGTGAGACGTTCCACCGGGGGCCGAACCGCACAATAACCCCTGGGTTCGGTGTGGGGCGGGGGGGGGGGGGGTAAGTGGACTGCCGTAGTCGTCGTGGGGTTGTGGACCACTGCGGCGGAGACGGAGCCTCTCCGTCGTTTCTAGGTCCCCAGTTAACATACAATACAATACATACAAGGTACAGGGAACTGGGACAGAAGCCACATCGATGAACAGGAATGGGTAGGTGGTGTTGTAGGTGTTTATGGATACATCGAGATAGGGTGTACTTAAAAACCTTGCCGAACATGGAGGTGAAACTGATGGAACGGCAGGAGGAGACATCAGTGGCAAGTTTATTTCGTTTGAGGAAAAGGAGGATTTGAGTGGTTTTTCACGGCTCAGGAAGAAGAATTGTGCTATAAAAAGGGGCTAGGATATCTAGGAAAAAGAGGTGGCATTCTTTCATGGTGTGAGGATTATGCAGTTGTGACCAGGAACAGTGTTGCGTTTGTTATGGAGTATCCGTTGAATGTCTTGTGTCGTTCTTGGAGTGTTGAGTTCTGTGGCTCTGAGCACTATGGGACTTAACATCTGAGGTTATCAGTCCCCTAGACTTAGAACTGCTTAAACCTAACTAACCTAAGGACATCACACACATCCATGCCCGAGGCAGGATTCGAACCTGCGACCGTAGCGGTCGCGCGGTTCCAGATTGAAGCGCCTAGAACTGCTCGGCCACCTCGGCCGGCTATTGAGTTCTGGGACGGTGAAGGTGTCAGAGAGGTAGGATGCAAAGTGGTAGGCCTTGCTTAGGTTGTAAAGGAGAGGGTGATTGTCATGCAGGAGGAGGTAGGATTGTTGCCTGTAGGACTGTGAATTGGCTTCCAGTACCTGGAAGAATTAATTGGGCAGCGTGGCGTTGTGGTTAGTGCACGTTCAGCTGATGTCAAGTGGCTTATGGGATATTGATGCAGAAGTTGCAGGCACGAAATTTCACCGATTATTCTCTCTCCTTGCCGATTCGTTCCCGAATCGGATCCAGCAGGGTAACGTGCTGGAGGAGTGGTGTTTACGGAGCGCGCGTTGCGACACGGGCGTGTCCCGCTGGCCGACACACGTGGCCGGCCGCTTCTAGTGGCAGCCGTCGCCCGCCAAAGGTCAGCCGGAGCGTGCGTTTCGTGACGCGGCCTGCGATATCGCCGCTAGGCGTGCTCCATACGCCTCCAGTCTCACCCCTCTCCAGCCTGGAGGGCGGCGTGGTCGTGCATGACACGCCGCTGCCGGGGTCATACAGCTGCACGGCACCAGCCCGTATCGACGGGGTCCCTGCACGACCAGACGCTTTCCCTGCTAACGGCAGCGACTATTTGCATACGCACGAGGGTGGATCAATAAGCAACGCGCATTAATTACAGTCTGTGATGTTTTAGTGACCAAATCGTTTAGGGTCGCTAGACGCCCTATGCGCGACCAGCTCATCTAAAGATGTCACCAGACAATGTTTATTGCAGACAAATCAACGACAAGAGTTGTTTTTATTGTGCTCTTCAGACGGAAGAATCGCTTAACGCTTCTCTCCTTGCTAGTCTATCTTCCGCAAGTCTCTGCATCTCTACATAACTACTGCTAACTATATCCATTTCAAGCTGCTTACTGTGTGCAAGAATTGCCCCCTCCCACTTCCTTCCATTATCAAAATGATAATTCCTTGACGCCACAGGATCTGTCCTGTTAGCTGATCCATTCTTTTAGTCAAGTTGTGCCATGAAATTGTGATTTTTTTTTTCAATTTAGTTTAGTACCTCTAGGCTAGTCCGCAGCTCGTGGTCTCGCGGTAGCGTTCTCACTTCCTAAGCACAGCGTCCGGGGCTCGATTCCCGGCGGGGTCAGGGATTTTCACCTGCCCCGAGATGACTGGGTGTTGTTGTGTCGTCTTCATCATCATCATCGTTCCTCCCCATTACGGTAGGAGGAAGGCAACGGCAAACCACCTCCATTAGGGCCTTGCCTAGTATGGTGGTGCGGGTCTCCTACATCGTTTCCCTACGCTCTCTTAAGAAGCATGGGACTTCATCATCAGCTCTAGGCTACTTATTAGGTCTGTTAATCTAATATTCAGCATCCTTCTGTTGCACAGTATTTCAAAAGCCTCTACTCTCTCCTTGTCTAAACTGTTTATTATCCACGTTCCACTTCCATACAAGACTACTCTCCAGAAATGACTTCCTCATATTTAAATATACAGGGTGTTAGAAGCATAAACGCAAATATTTCTAATGATAATTGAGGATAACATTACATCTTAATGTCCGCCACGATAGTTGATTGGTCAGCGCTGCCGAATGCTGTGCAAAGGGGCCTGGGTTCGATTCCCGGCTGGGTCTGAGATTTTCTCCGCTCAGGTACTGGGTGTTGTGTTGTCTTCATCGTCATCGTATCATCCCCATCGACATGCGAGTCGCTGAAGTGGCGTCAACTCAAAAGACTTGCACCAGGCGACCGGTCCACCCGATGGGAGGCCCTAGCCACATGACATTTCATTTCACAGACAAGTATTACTACGAGTATTAAGTTTTTTGGTTGATTAGTACCTCCAAGTACGTGGTATCGATCTTTCGGACAGATACCATCAGTGACCATGCAGATAGTTAGAATGAAATTACAATGAAATGAATACCTTTAACTGCACACAATTGTTGATCTAAGTCAACGGGGACAATTGAAAGTGTGTGCCCCGACCGGGACTTGAACCCGGCATCTCCCGCGTACATGGCAGACGCTCTATCCATCTGAGCCACCAAGGACACAGAGGATAGTGCGACTGCAGGGACTTATCTCTGGCACGCCTCCCGTGAGACCCACATTCGCAACTTATTGTCCCGCATTATATTCAGAACGGATACCATCTTCACATATACATAGTTAAGGCTCACCGGCAATTTGACCGTCTTCTTCTGTGCGGATGCACAAACAGTGCCTGAACTCTTATGGGAATCGGCAGTAAAGCCGCGTGTAATGAGTGTGATGGGCAGGGGCACTATGAACATAGTGCGGGACAATAAGTTGCGAATGTGGGTCTCACAGGAGGCATGCCAGAGATAAGACTCTTCAGTCGCACTATCGTGTGTCCTCGGTGGCTCAGATGGACTGCCGGCACGGTAGTTCAGCGTGTTCGGTAAGAGCGCTGGTTGACCTCTGTAATGAAAGAAACTGAGTGGAAGGATCGACAAGCGAACTTTAATGGATGTCATGTGACGTCCGCAACGACCAAAGACACCGATCAAAAAAAAAAAAAAGATGTGGATAGAGCATCTGCCATGTAAGCAGGAGATCCCGGGTTCGAGTCCCAGTAGGGGCACACATTTTCAACTGTCCCCATTGACTATATCAACGCCTGTACGCAGCTAAAGGTATTCATTTCACTGTAATTTCAAGCCATTAATATTTGTTTTCCCCTGGGCAACTTGTCAGGTACTGCAGTGTGGATACATAGATGCCAAACAGGTAGACTATACTGACAGGCGTAGTCCACTTTGTGGCGCAGTTATGACAGTGCAGAAGACATCAGGTAGTAATCTATGCAGTGTGATTGCGGGAAGACTGTTAGTCTAGACAGAAAGCAACTTACACATGGAAATGGGTACATATTATGGTACCAATGATCACACTATCTCTATCCATATCCCCGACACCCTGTATTTTCTTTTGAGTCATCAAGCTGACTGGTTTGTTGTGGCCCACCACGGATTCCTTTCTCGTTCAAAATGGCTCTGAGCACTATGGGACTTAACATCTATGGTCATCAGTCCCCTAGAACTTAGAACTACTTAAACCTAACTAACCTAAGGACATCACACACATCCATGCCCAAGGCAGGATTCGAACCTGCGACCATAGCAGTCTCTCCTTTCCCGTACCAACCTCTTCGTCTCAGAGTAACACTTCAACCTATGTCGTCAGATATTTATTGGATGTATTCCAATCTCTGTTTTCCCTGCTGTTTCTACCCTCGACAGCTGCCTCGAGCACCATGAAAGTCCCTCCATGATGCCTTTGCAGATCCTACCTTCCTGTCTCCTCTTCTTGTCAGTGTTTTCCATATATTATTTTCCTCGCCGACATTGCAAGGTGAGAAGCAATTTATTTATGATTTCATGGCGAAAGTGGATGCATTTAAAAAGAGAATCGCGTTGTAGAGTAGAAAACTTCTGATATAAAACACCTTCCATTAACCTGACCTCACTGGCGTTAAGAAAAACGGAAAGTTTGAACCATTTATTGAGGTGTTGAAAGAATTACAACAATGGTTTTCTAAACGTTTTGAGGACAGTGACCGTCTTACATCTGGGCCTCCACGGTCGTGCGCAGTTGTAATTGACATTCCACTGTTAAGGTGGCTTTATGGGCACTATCCGAAAGCAAATAAATTAAAACAAAATCTTAGGTTCGCTTCTTGAGCTATTTGGAAACAATTTGCAGTTTGAGCTGATAGCACCCCTGTGCATTTGCAGATGAAACTGATAGATCTGCCGTGTAGTTCCCGTTTAAAGTACGAATTCCTTTTCCGTTCAAATTGCCCTAGAGCTCGAAATTGTTTTCCTCAGGAACAGTTTCCACGTCTACATCATGAGGTTACAAACGTGGTATCAATGTTTCGATCAACATACGTGTGTGAAATCTTTCTACGGTTATGGAACTAAATAAGTCACCATTACGTGGCAACCTCAGTTATGAAAATCTGCGAGACTGTCTGCGCGTGTCTGTATGACGACAGTTGTACCAGATATAAATTTTGTTGGACCTTCAGCGAACCACAAATAATCAAATAATACTGATAATTTGTTTTGTGTGTGATGTAGTTTACTGAGAAATATGACATGTGAAGCTGAATCGCATGTAAGAAGTTCTCTCTTCCTCGCGCGACTTCACTTCCATATGCATTCGCAGTTTCCCCCACTTCCCACTCAAGGCAGCTGGATGAGGTGGAGGAAAGGTGTACTCAGGCGAGAGCATCGCACTTGCGAAGAGTTCTTCGCCATCCCTGATCTAGTAGGATAAAACACATTTAGTATGAGAATGACATGTCTGAGACTGTACGTGTGGAGTATTGTATCGAAGTGAATCATGGGCTGTTGAGGAAGAGGAAGAGTGTCAAAATGTCTGACATTTGGTTGAATGACGACTAAAAATTTATGAGAATGAAGCAGGTACTGCTAAGAATCTCGAAGGATATGAAAACACTACTTAGAAGACGGGTCGTTTGCAAAGGACTATGGAATAACTTTCACAGTTCTAGAGGGAGTCGAGGACCAAAAACTCTAGGGACAGACAAATACTGGAATATAAACAGGAAATGAGGATGTTCAGTGTAAGTATTTACTATCATTAACGGTCTTGATCACAACACGTTTTAAAGAACATACTACTGGTACTGCACGTACCAAATCAATATTTGGTCAACATCTTGATGGATACAATCATTCTGAGGGTTGCATTTCTAACAATTTGAAAATATTACATACTGTGCCAAAAGGACTTCTGCTAAATACTTTAGAAGAAATTGAAATCTATTCACTTCACAAAAGTAATCCGTAATCTGTTTTAAACGAACAACTTGAATTTAAAGACAAACATTTCTTTGACCTTTTCGACGATCTGCTTTAGAATGTTTACTCTTCTGTCCTTCGCTTTTTAAAATTATTAAGACCTTTAGGAAATATTTTATCTTTACTTTGTAATTTTATTTCGCCAAACATTATTTTATGACTACCTGTTTTTAGAATATTTGCTTATATGCTTTAAGGCTGCATATTGCTAATTCACATCCCTGTATTTTTGACACTACGGCTCTTAGTATTATAATTTTAAATTCCTTCCATATTCATTATTTTTATTTGTTTATAAGACTGGCATACAACATAAGACATAGCAATGCCTTTTAAAAATTGTCACATGTAAAAAAGGGGAAAAATGGAATCTACATATGAACTTCATAGACAATATTTCATAAATATGCACAACTACTGTGCCCTCTCGCTTTTTTTTTAGTATTGATCTGAAGAAGAGAAATTTGTTAACATCGAGTATAGATTTAAGTGTCAGGAAGTCATTTCTGAAAGTATTTGTATGGAGTGTAGCCATGTATGGAAGTGAAACATTGACGGTAAATAGTTTGGACAAGAAGAGAGTAGAAGCTTTCGAAATGTGGTGCTACAGAAGAATGCTGAAGATTAGATGGGTAGATCACATAACTAATGAGGAAGTATTGAATAGGATTGGAGAGAAGAGAAGTTTGTGGCACAACTTGACCAGAAGAAGGGATCGGTTAGTAGGACATGTTCTGAGGCATCAAGGGATCACCAATTTAGTATTGGAGGGCAGCGTGGAGGGTAAAAATCGTAGGGGGAGACCAAGAGATGAATACACTAAGCAGATTCAGAAGGATGTAGGTTGCAGTAGGTACTGGGAGATGAAGAAGCTTGCACAGGATAGAGTAGCATGGAGAGCTGCATCAAACCAGTCTCAGGACTGAAGACCACAACAACAACAACTGTAAGAATTATTATGTAATCGGTGTAAATGAAGTATCTTATTACACCAGTAAATCGTATCTGTGCAGCATGTACTATACATGTCAGTTAACAATTATTGCAGCCTACTCATTGAAAATCGTTTCAATAAAATACATGTTGCTGCTCAATAGTACATCATCTGACGCGACAGTCTTTGCCATTCCACTTTCGCAACAACATCGTTAGAAAGAAGGCTGGTGCCACATCTTTGCACTGGCGTTTATCCTCACTATGGCAACCACTAGTTTGCCTATCGACTTTACAACAACATTAGTGAAAGAAGCCTGATGCCACATCTTTGGAACGGCGTCACCATGGCAACCAGTGGTTCCAATTGGTTCACTAACAGGCCTTGAGAGGGCAACCCATGTACTGTCAAAACGAAGTTCATTTATCCTACATGTTTAAATATTTTTAACGCTTTTTAATTGACAATAGCTGTTAAATAAGCTTAGTTTAGTGTGTGTTTATTTTCCTTTGTTGACAATGTTCTTTTAACTAAGAAATTTTACATTGTTATTCGACCTATAACCCATTGGTTAATAATTACATCATTCCGTCAGAAGTGGGCGGAGCTTCCATTATATTTAGTAAGACGTGCACTGGTTTCTCCAGTAGTGATTCTCCAGCAGAAGGAGGTCCTTACTCACTGGTAATTCATCGTTTTATAGCTTTATAACTTTATGTATTTTCTTCAATGTATGTAACCCTCTAATTAAAGATTTGTACACGACTTGTAGGTCTGAAGATGACCACAGTAGTGGTCGAAACCGGTCACCGTAATAAATAAATTGTGATCAAGACTGTTTTTGATAGTAAATATTTGTAACACTTCGATCACTGTTCACTCCCACAATGTATTCAGAAGTATTCTATGTAAGTGCCACGCTGAGATGAGGAGGTTGACCAGGAGAAGAAGATGTGGCCGTCGTTCAAACCGGCCTGAATACTGATTATATTTTTAAAGAAGTTTTGTTTTGCCACCTCTAGTGCTTACACCCCAAATCCTCTGAATGTCCCATAATGATTTTACACAGTAGAGTGTGGTGATCAGACAGTTTCACTGGAAGTTTTAAATATTTATAGTAGACACTACGCATGGCGCACACTGAAAGCTTGCTTTAAGCCCCCAAGTAGTCTAGATAACCGGCGGAAGAAGAACTTCCTCTCTTATTCTTAAAACCCAAAGAGAGTGTTTAGTGTAAGTGCTACGCTGAGATGAGGAAGTTTGCACAAGAGAGGAAGATATGGCGGCCGCTCAAACCAGCCTGAATATAAATTATATTTTACAAACGCTTTGTTTTGCCACCTCGTCTGAATCTCTCTGGCAGCTTAAGTCTTCCGTATTCCAAATTACGTAAAAGAAATACCGAAATGGTCCATTCAGCTAGACTGAATCATTCTCTGCTAATGGTTCATTGGGCTGTTGCTAGACAGTGTCGCTACATCTGCATGTACGTCATTATTTCAAATTTCTCCGAACACTGGTGCAGAGGGAATGTAAGTTAATTATTTCCGTCTTCCCAATCCACTGACCGATTGCAAGAAAACAACGCGGGCGTTATTAGCTGTAAAGTCCTCGGGATGTATGTTATGGAATTTTTTAAAGCAGTTCTTTTGTTGATGCACGTTCCCTTCAGCGTCTCCCAGTGGGCTTTGTTGAGCGTACCTCAAATTTTCGTCCTGACTAAACAAATCCGAGCTCTTCTGGGAATCTTTATCATACTTCTTATTCCGCTTATTCCGGATGTCGGGCAGAGAAACAATAATCAATAATCTGTCAGATGAGAGTTTTCTAAGCGACCTCCGTCGTAGATATATTACATTTCCTAAGAATTCTCCCAATGAATCTCCGTTTAGTATCAGCTTTGATGACAGATTTATGTGGTCGTTAATTATACGTTGGTGTCTGTTGCAAGGTCTAAATATTTAACAGATTACACCGATTTACTGCCCACAGTATCGGCAAACAATCTGAGATTTATTTGCCCTTTTCACCTACAACATTACGTTTCCTTATTCTCAGGAGTTAGCCATCAACCTTTACACAAACTGTTGAGAATTTGTTCACGAAACTCTTATATTTCGTAAGCACGTATCTTATATAGTGGGCGGCAATGACGGCCTTTATCAGATGCATTTGGGAACCCTAGACTCACGGCAACAACACAAAGGCCCGTATCTTCCGCTTCGTGGTTCGCGTGAGCGCAGAGAGGTAACAAAGTCACGCACAATCATTATTTTTGCTTTCTCCATGCTCTTTCCATAGATCAATGGGTCTTTCTTCAAGTATTCCGTCGTACGGTAGAACAAATTTTGTTCTAGACTTCAATAACTCACTGATGCATGTCATATAGTTTCGCCAGCTAAGGCACCTGTCCCGCGACACTTCTTAAAAACTGAAACAGCCAGTGATTTCCTTCTGTCACACGAATCCTGTTACGTGATGCATGTATACTGAGTGAACTTCCCGACACTGATGTTACCTTTCATTCTTCTAGGCTGCGGCTAATGTATCCTTTCTTCCAGAGGTGTTAGTCATGCAAGATATGCAATAGAATTGTGAAATTTGAGAGGTACGAGATGAAATGGCTGGCTAAAGTAAAGCTGCGTGAGCGGGTCGTACGTCGTGCTTGGACAGCTTAGTCGGTACAGCACTTGCCCGCAAAAGGTAAAGGTCCTAGGTTCGAGCCCCGATCCGGCGCACAGTTTTTATCTGCCTCGAAATTTCGAGACTACAGATGTTCAGCAGAAACCGCTTTCAGGACAAGGTCGGAGGGTCCTCTGAAATACCTCTCTACAAATTTTGAAAAATGGATTTAAGGGAACATCGTTGTCGTAGAGTCGAGAGCATTTTTAAGGGGAGACTCTACCCAAAATTTAATTTTTCTGTTACGTTGCCGATTCCAACCGTGTTTTAAGATCATGTCTATCATTTAAAGATGTAGTAATACCCAATCTTTGAAGTCCAGAACTTCAATGGTTTTTCAGTTTTGAATTTTTATTATAGTTTCTAATGGTATTTTTAAACATAACTTTTGGTACTAAGACATCAATTTTAACTCTCCAGAGTTTCTAGATACATTCACAGGACTTCATTCAACAGTTCTATGCATTTATTTTATGAAAAATGTTATTGGTTTTCTTTCAGCATTTTTTCCAAGTTACAAACTTAAATTTTCTTCAATCATCGGAACATAAATGTGATAATAAAATAGACCAACAACGGTTTCAATGGCGTTAATGCATAAATAACTCAAGACTACTTACTGCAAAAATTTCGTTGCGATGAGTTAATATTTAGGATTAAAAAAGTTGGCGAACTTGAAAAAACGAACTTTCGGAGGAAAGGGATTTTAAAATTTTTATTAAAGATGGATGATAGTACAAGACATATACCCATTTAAATTCACCAGCTCCATTAATTTTCCCTTCCTGCTCCGGCAAGGTTTCTTCTTTCTATAATTTCAAGATTAGGGTAGCCTCTTTCCTGAATTTTTTCTTCTCCAGGCAGCATCTTGTGGACCGCTTGATCAGTTGTTGATCTCTTCTGGGAGTGCTGGGACTCCTGCTTTCTTCAGTCTTCAAACGTCTCCACACAGAACTGCGAAACAGCTTCAGCAAGACCGAAAAGTATTTTCATTTTAATGCATATATACAGTCTGCAGCGAGGAATGAAAATTTGCACTAAGACCACGATTTGAACCCAGGTCCTCTGCTGAGTAAGCAGATTCACTAACCACTAAGCCAACTTGGCACAGTGGTTTTGCACAACTGTGTGGACTACCCTAGCATGCCTCCCTTCTGAGTCAAAATTCCCTTTCACGCCTCAGCCTAAAGTGTTTTTTTTGGGGGGGGGGGGGGGGGACTTGGACCAAATGACAGTGTGCATACTTTGATTTGCATTTTTGTCTTTCCGTCAGTGGATGTTGCTTGTAGTATATGAGATGCAAGTCTCATAGACAAGTACTATCTTGACTACTTTCGCAGCTCTCAGCGCTCCACAGCCTCTTAATCAGTACACGTTTAACAAATTTCTTAGACGCACTTGTAATTCGAATGCAGCCAAGTCATTTTGGGGTCTGAGATGTGAAATAGCCATAAATTTTTTTTTGAAGAATATTGAAGTTATAGAGTGGAGACTCCCCTTAAGTTTGATGACCGAAGAATGTATATAAACAAGCTACGCTATCTAACTGCGCAAGTCAACAAAAAGTTACATGTGATCTTGATCCTCGCTTCGTAGCAGAAAATGAATTGCTCTTTCTTTCTTTTGCTACTGCCTTTATCCCGCATTGTGCGCAGGGTCGGCAGGGTTAAGTACAGGTTTGGCATGGTGAATTTTAAGGAGTGGCCGCATGCCCTTCCTGCCGCCACCCCGTACCCCCAGGGACGGAATCAGTGTACCCCAGCTGTCTGCGTCGAGTGTAAATCGTGAAATAGTGTGAATGTGTTTCAAATGTCTGCGAGTCGTGTAACTGAGACGGGACTTGGGGACCAGCCCGGTATTCACCTAGCAGGATGTGGAAAACCGCCGAAAAACCACATCCAGGCTGGCCGGCACACCGGCCGTCGTCGTTAATCCGCCGGGCGGATTCGATCCGGGGCCGGCGCGCCTACCCGAGTCCAGGAATCAGCGCGTTAGCGCTCTCGGCTATCCTGGCGAGTAGAAAATGAATTGCTCTTATCGACCTTCATTTCTCCCTATATAAAATGACCTCTTTTTCGCCGACAGGAAAAAGGAAGATGTATTTTTGGAACTCCAGAACTATGTGTTGCGCAACCTGTGGGTTTGCAACACCAATTAATTAAACTGAAAATATTTATAATTACATGCCCTTGGGGATAGTGAGAAAAGTCAAACAGCATCCCCGAAATTTTTGGGTATTGAGGCATGAACGTAAGGCCCGAGACGCATGCAGTCAAGTAATAAGTCAAACGAGACCTTATCTCAGAATCAGACAGAGCAATGGTGAGCAGCTAACCAATTTCTCGTTATTAACGGCCTCAATGTACAAACTGAGGCCGGCCGGAGTGGCCGTGCGGTTCTAGGCGCTGCAGTCTGGAGCCGAGCGACCGCTACGGTCGCAGGTTCGAATCCTGCCTCGGGCATGTATGTGTGATGTCCTTAAGTTAGTTAGGTTTAATTAGTTCTAAGTTCTAGCGACTGATGACCTCAGAAGTTAAGTCGCATAGTGCTCAGAGCCATTTGAACCATTTGAACAAACTGAAGACCTGTCCACGTCACGTATCTAAAACATAACTAAAACCAATATATATCAAAACATGAACAAACATTAAGTTAATAACCAAGATTAAGCACAAATGACCAGAAACGCAAATGATACTAGCACCCTGGGAGGGGAGAGTATGAAACAACACTGAAGAACCCCGAACCTTTAGCGAAGTACAATAACATTAAACACAATATGAGGTCACCATGAAGGGCACTAATCACGACTTGCAGAGGAAATTTTACAAATTATTTGGTTAGAGTGACAAAGAACTTAATAGGGGAACAAAAACAAATGGAAAACCTTAAGCCTATACTGAAACAAATACAGTCACAGTAACATTAATAAAATGCCAGAGAGCAATACGACGCAAGAGGAAGCCCCAAAACAGCTCACGCCATCAGCAACCACGCTGTCGAGCGACTCGCCAAATGCACGAGCAAAATGTAGAGGCTCGCAGGAGGCGCACGGCGTCCAAGTTAATGCAGCGTAAAACCGCCAGGAATGCGTTGGACTGACCCACTTACATCATGAATGGAATGCACCAGAAAAACACCTTTCCAAACACCGAGCTTTCTTGGTTCCCCGTAGATCAGCCTTCCACCGCAACAGACTATTTCAACCCGGGCACCGCCTCGTGCCCAACGGGCGTCTCTTCCTCTCTCCCTCTGCCCGGAGAGACCGGTCTTGCAGTCGGTTCAGAGATCACTGCACAACTCGCAATGGTGCGCAGTCGCGCCACCTTATGGCGCGTCAAGAACGGTGAAGTCACGCCAGTAGGCCGCGAGCCAGATATCGAAACGAGCCAGCATGACTCAATGTTATTCACATTTTATACGTTGTGGTCTGATTTTGCATTTCGAAATGTTCATTTCGGGCATTAAGTGAAATTGAATCATTTGATCCGCTGCACAGAAACATGTTAGACCGTCACTGAGAGACTCACAGACGCCGTTGGTTCCCCTCCCAAATATTTCAAAGCGATAAACTTTTTATTCCTAACATAGATGTATTCGTAGGTTATTAGATACGATAGAAACTAAAGAAGAGATAAAGGAAGACATTTTTACCAATAATCCAACCCATTTGTTTTGCTTTTCATGCAGCCAGAATGGTAACAAGACTAAATATTACACATATATGAAGCGTTCAGAGTTGGCGCAAGTGCTTATTCGCTTCGAGAACCATTGGCCGCGTGCTAACAGCCGCTGACGATATTTTTGCAAGAAAGGACGAAATTATTGTACTGTATTATTTATGATTTTGCATTGAGACTAAAAATATAGATGTGTCTGTAAGGAAGAAGACACTTGCTACGGCTGCACTCACAAAAACAAAGCTGCGCGCTTGTTTTGACATTGTTGTTTGCTCCAAGATCCATTCAGTAGTTCTTCTGTTGAAACTTGTCAGGTTAAATGATTTTTCTCGCCCATGAATGCTACTCTCTGCGGCTTTCTTAGACTTCTTCTAGAAATGTTACATTTGCACTGCTTCCCTTTCTGGGGAAATTAGAAGTAGAGTAATAACTACGAGATAATAAACCACAAATGGAATTATATGTATAATTTGCTTCTGTCAGTTCCCTAGTTTACAGATTTGTCATTGCCACGAATTAAACCTGTAACATTCCGAAATCCTACGTTTATATGACTACACAGGAGCCTCCCTTCGTCATCACGAACTTATTTGACATTCAATTAACATTTTCAATTGGTCTGGCACACTTTTGTCCACTGGAAGCAGGGAGAAATAGCGACATGGCACACACAAATTTAACTGAGATTTTCGTCATTCTGATTGTTTCTTACAAAGAAAAATTACATCTACCTTTCAAAGAAATGAAAATAGTTCAGGTTACAAGAAACCAAGGGCAAGGAAGTCAAAAATCAAAAGCAATAGCGGTATGGTACAGAAAGTGCTGTCATGCACTATCTTGCAAAGTGTAGATATTGATGTAGATATAAATGCAGATAGCAACAACTACAATTTCAGTAACACATTTTCCATCAGGCAGTACTGACGAGCCAAGATAATAATATAGATGAACTGCACAGTAATGTCAGTCGTTGCGCAAGCTTATGTAGGGAAATTTGGAAATTTGTGGTAAGATCTTATGGGACCAAACTGCTGAGGTCATCGGTCCCTAAGCTTGCGCACTTCGTAAAATAACTGAAACTAACTTACACTAAGGACAACACACACACCCATGCCCGACGGAGGACTCGAACCTCCGACGGGGGGAGCCGCGTGGACCGTGACAAGGCGCCTCAGGCTTTTATGTAGGGGTGTTGCCATGTTTGCAAAAAGATATAACTGAGGTACTGAAAGTAGCTCAAACAAAATAATATATCAGAGCGAAAATAAGATGAAAAAGGTGTAACACCCCACCTGTGACTTATCTGGTTTTGGTGTGTGTTCACTCCAGGTAACTGACTAACACATCAACAGAGAGTGCAAAATTGCCGCAACTTCGGATAATGCAAAGATAGTAATAAGGCCCTGTGACTCCTGATCGAACTGCGGTGGCAGTGTTGACATTAATTGATTCAGAATTGATCCCTTTTAATTAAAAAGGGGTGCACATTGATGTTACATTCAGCAGATGCAAATGTTGAACATAAAATTAATTAAGAAAGTGACTTGGGATTTCAACTACTTGATTGAAAACAGATGCAGACGATTAGCACAGATTTATTTTAACTCACAACCTTCAATCATCACATTACATGACTCTCCTAACAGGCAGTGGTAATAAATTGCGTTTGCATGGAGTAAAGCGCAATAAATCAAAAGTAATTCCTATCGACTGACCCAGGCGTAATGCGAAGTGCGAGAAGATTTCTACAATACACGGCCCATGATACCCTCGTGGAAACTTTGCCGACGTGATCCAACAAATAAATCAGTGGCCGGAGCGGGCGCAACATCACCGAATTCAGCGAGGCGGAGTGGCGTCGTTGTGCTGACGTCGGCCCACCTCGTGGTGCTGCAAGGCTGCACTCGTCTATTCACTCCTAGCTATCTTGCTCAGTACATAGCTGAACGAAAACTTCCTATCTGCAAGCTCAATCATTCCATTTGCTAAGTTCTAAACTGCAGAGATGCTCACTCTTTCTCAGGCAAGCTGAGTAAAGAACGACACGTCCGCACTCTAGGCAAGCTGGGAACGGAAGACCTCTACGGAGACCTCTCACAGGCCGCTCTTCGCCTCGGTTTCCCCTCCAGCAAAATCACTTTCGCCAATTGCAGCGCAAGTCGCGTTAATTATGCGTCGCTTCCCAGCGCCGACCAATGCCTGCTCTGGGAAGTGAACAAATTCCCACAAAATTTCCTTTCCTCTCAACTTCTGCTATTTAGCTCCTCCCAGGCCACCCATCAAGGTTAGCGTCTGCACAAACACCAATTTTTCCGGAATTCTGACTCCCAGGAGAGTACTTCAAATTCCTCAGTCCTACGTTCCCATCGGAGGCCGGCGTATTTCATTCTGTCGCTCTTCACCTGATTTCCTTCAGACTCTGTGGTCCACGAATTCAGCGTGAAGTTGCTATAGTCACGAACACGCACGCATATTTTGACCTATGTTGACCGCTCCACCGTAGCTTTGTGCGGCTTTCTCGCATGTTCCACTGAAAACGGGACGACGGACATTTATCAACACGCATACAAGTTCTCCATCTGCTTCCCGGTACACCAGCATGGGGTCGGGGTCAACCACCCATACTGTCACTCATCTTAAGGCGGCTGGAGGCCGCACCCCGATACCGCTTTCTCAGAGCTTGAGCCGCCCTAAGCTGCCTATTGTCACTTCCCTTAGCCGCTCCTCCGGCGGTCACGGTCAATTCTGAGTACTTCCTTGGGATAAACTAGCCTCCAGTAAATCGACGCGTTTCCACAAAGTTTTCATGTCGTGTGTTACTTTAAAACCATCACCTGACATTAATTATTTTAATTATTTCAATACTATACCCTCTACAAGATGCATTGTGCCTTGTCAGTCATTTTTATTCAGCCCTAATTTTCGCTCAATGTGAGTCAGGTGCTCTTTAATGACTTCATGTAAGGGGCATAGCTCTTGCCATCTTACAAAAGAAGGTACAGCATAAAAGAGATTCTAGTGACACCTGAGAGAAAGTAACCGGCTTTTTATTTGGCTGTTGCATAGGACGGACGCTGCTTATTGCATATTTATAGACAGAGTAATATGAAGAGCCCCAAGGTTCTTCTCTGAAATGTTCAAATGGTTCAAATGGCTCTGAGCACTATGGGACTTAACTTCTGAGGTCATCAGTCCCCTAGAACTTAGAACTACTTAAACCTAACTAACCTAGGACATCACACACATCCATACCCGAGGCTGGATTCGAACCTGCGACAGTAGCGGTCGCGCGGTTTCAGACTGAGGCGCCTAGAACCACTCGGCCACTCCGGCCGGCTATTCTCTGAAATGCCGTTTTTATTTTTTAAAGAATGACTATAGCAACGAAAGAGCTACAGAAGGTTCTAGACCCAATTACAGCTGCGACTGTATCATGAGATTCGTCGGCTTATTTCTTAGATTCAAGATGGTAAATATTTAATTTGAATACAGAGAAACTGAGAGGCTCATAAACTGGAAAAAAAAGATGTTCGATAGGCAACGCGAGGTAACTAGCGTAAGACAGAGGATACCATAAATGGTGATTTTTTTTCCGCCGTGTACTCTAGGGATTGATCGATAAGAGGATACGCAACAAAATAGGTCTAATGAACTTATGTCCGTAAATGCATGATTTCCAGTCTAAATACCATTTATTCAATCATATTTTGTTACAGAGACTGCGTTGTACCATACAGCCACAGCACAGCTACAGTATGCATTATTTCCTCCTGGAGGGTGGTACTATTCCTCATACGTCATGCTCTACCGCCCTCTCCTGCCATAGTAATTGGTAATTTTGAGTCCGATTCATTTCCGTTGCTGACTCACCTTGTAGTGGATGTGATGCAGCGTTGTACACAGTGGTTCCGCATTCGAATCGACACCGACATGGTATTTACTTACGGAAAGGCAAATGGCGACGGGTGGCGGGCAGCACGGTTGTATCGAGAGACCTGTCCCCGCCGGCAACAACCAAAGCATTCAACGGTTATAACAGAGTTTCGCCGTTTGTCTGACACAGAGTCCTTTCAGGAAGCAGGAAATCATGAAGGACGTGCCCGACATGTTCGGACACCAGACTTGGAGGAAAATGTGATTAACGCTGCGGAAGGCGACCGCCGTGTCAGTACCAGGCATGGCCCGCCAGACGACCGTGTGGAACATTCTCCATGACAATTGTTACTACCCGTATCACTTACAGCGTGTGCAGGGCTTACTGGCGACAGACTTTCTACATCGGGAGCGTAGTGTAACTGGTTCCTTCACCAGGCAACCATGATTCCGGTATTTGTGGCATCCGCCCCGTTCACAGATGAGGCCACCTTTACGACGGTTCAATCCCGCTTCTGGCCATCCTGATTTAGGTTTTCCGTGATTTCACTAAATCGCTCCAGGCGAATGCCGGGATGGTTCCTTTGAAAGGGCGCAGCCGATGTCCTTCCCCGTCCTTCCTTAATCCGATGAGACCGATGACCTCGCTGTCTGGTCTCCTACCCCAAAAACAACCCAAACAACCTAACAGCCACCTTTACGCGGAGTGCTATCTTCAGCTTTCATAACAGTTACCTATGAGACAGTAGGCAGAACACCCGTGATATGATGACAGTGAATCATCAGCATCGTTATAACCGGAATGTGTGGGCCGGGATAATTGGTATTTTGGGACCAATCTTCCTTCTAGGTAGCCTAACAAGTCGGAACTATGGGGGTTTCTTGCGAATGACTTTACCTCTCCTGATGAAAGAAGTGCCGTTGATGATTCGAATGGCTATGTGGCTGCTATATGACACTGGTCCAGCCCACTTCGCCGTTGACGTCCCGGACCTATCTCAATCGTGTCTTCTCGGTGCATGGATCGGACGAGTTGCATGGTCTGCTTGTTCAAATGGCTCAAATGGCTCTGAGCACTATGGGACTTAACAGCTATGGTCATCAGTCCCCTAGAACTTAGAACTACTTAAACCTAACTAACCTAAGGACATCACACAACACCCAGTCATCACGAGGCAGAGAAAATCCCTGACCCCGCCGGGAATCGAACCCGGGAACCCGGGCGTGGGAAGCGAGAACGCTACCGCGCGACCACGAGCTGCGGAGCCCTGCTTGTTCACCGGAATTCAATCCGTGCGATTTCTGGTTATGTGGCCATCTCAAAAGTATCATGTATGGTATGGTGTAGGCGAGGGCTTCCCAACCTTTTCAGCTGGCGGACCCCTTCTTCAGTCGAAAATTCATGGCGGATCCCTAGTCAGTCAAGAGCACGGTAACTTTAACTTTCAGAGTGAAACCCATGGGAACTGAAAGCTTCTTAATGCAAGTGCCATGTTCCCAATGATCCCCCCTCCCCCCCCCCCCCCCAAGTATCAATAGTCTTTGGTTTAGAGATGAATTAAAACAACTTGAAATTAACGACCCGATTGGCATTCCCACTGTATCCAGACACGTACTCGTGGATTTACTCAACACACTATAGCCTGATTAAAATTACTTGGTAATTGAAATTTCACACGATGGAGCTGTCTTCCTCCAAGAGCAATCAACGTCACGTCCAAACTGTTCGCTGTTGTCAAGCTGCCGCTTATGGTCTGTTCACTTCCACTATTTGGCTGCTGTTGTGTAATAAGCATGCATATTTCGTAAAAGTCGTGTTCAAATGTATATAAAGTCTTCCTTTGGTCGTCCTCCTACCTCATTCATTTCAACTGGAAACTTCCCTTGTTGTGAAGGCGATGGAGAAACTGCACCCTTCTTCAATGATCCTGACTTCAGCCACTGATCCATGTTAGAAGTAATAAACTGGTCAAAAATCGACTTGTGAAATAGGTAGTGCACTGACAAAGCAAGTTTAACATTTAATGATGCCTGGGGCCGCATACGTGCCAGCGAGTGCTGTTATTGGTCGACAAAGCTCGCTCAGCGCATGCGTAAAAGGTTTCAGCGCATCTAGCGCCGTGAGCCGGGGCACAAACGACCCCCGTATTTTTGCGAAACAGTCGATCAGAGAAGCCGCATTCTCCAGCACTAAACAGTGAATACGTTCTCACTTAGGAACCGCAAAGGCTGCTTGGGAATACGACCTGAAGTAAATAAAAATAGTATTGAATTTGATTTTCACATTTTTATTCAGTAATTTTACTCATTATTTTACACGATTTGGTGAAAGGTGGCCGCGGACCCCCTAGAAAGAGCCGGCGGACCCCTAAGGGGCCCTCGGACCACAGGTTGGGAAGGCCTGGTGTAGGCAGAGCCCATTCCGGATGTAGAGACACTGGAGCAGCGTACTCACGCTGCCTTTGACACTATTCGGCTGCAGCCTGTCCGATGTGAACGTGTGAGACAGAACATGCTGAAGCGCGTACACGCAAGCGTTGAGGCACATGGAGACCATTTTCAACACATACTGTAACTGTGGGATGTGTTCTGAGGCATCAAGGGATCACCAATTTACTACTGGAGGGAAGCATGGAGGGTAAAAATTGTAGGACTAAGAGATGAATACGCTAAGCAGATTCAAAAGGATGCAGATTGCAGTAGTTACTTAGAGATGAAGAAGCTTGCACAGGATAGAGAGCAGCATGGAGAGCTGCATCAAACCAGTCCCTGGACTGAAGACAACAGCAACAACTGTAACTGTGGCTGCATGGTACAGCGCGTGTTAGACCGCAGTCTCTGTACCAGTATATTACAGAATAAACGATCTTTCGCATGGAAACCATGCATTTCCGGACATAGATTCATTAGACCTTTTTTGCTCCGTATCCTCTCCTTGATGAATACCCAGAGTTCGTACACGGTGGAAAAAAAACCACCCTGTATATTAATTTGAATCTTTACTGGTTTAAATCTTTTCGTAACTGGATTCTGAATGTCTTTCTGACAGTCAGCACAATTTCCTTTTCTGATACTGTTTTTCATTTGTTGATAAGACCACTTCCCTATTAAAAGATGATGACTGTTACGATTAAATCACCTTTGATGGTTGGATCGTGGTGGTTTCCTTGTCTTAAATGTTCGGGTGGTAATAAATTGGTGACGCGACTGTGGATTATTCATTTGTATCCACTGCCTTAACCTTTCGAAGTTCTGCTTGTTTGTCTCAAAAACAGGGCGTCACAGGCAGCGCGTCGTAGCACGCATTCCAGATGTTTGTATATGAACGTCTCTTTGCCAGTTTCTTTGTTTCGGAGCTTCTAATTTGAACAAAAAGCAAAACTTGATGCTTTCGGTGTACAGTATTTTTTGTCTTCTGCGTTGATACGAAAATGGTGAGAGGCACCCACATGCCTTGCTCATACTGTGGCATCAAGCAGTCAGGCCTGCAAGATGAGTGGTCTGCCAAGCGAGTGGACTCATTCTTATTTATCGAGTAACATGAACTCTAGTACTCACAATTAATTTACAAGTTATTCTCCTGTTTGAATATTAAGCAACGGAAACGGAAACGCACATCTGACTATTAGTAATTTACACAACTCTGACTGTTCACTACGCACTGGCAATACCACATTTTCTTTCTTATTTAACGGCTTCGATCAACACGTGGCCATCGCACTGAATATGAATGGCACACACATTATAAATTCTGGATATCATGACAACATACAATTCGAAGGAAAAGGCCACCAATCTTTTTCTTTTCACTATCTTTTTTATTCCGATAAATTCTATAACCTAAACACACCAGTACATTTTCTACAATAATTGCACATGAGAAACTCCGCTTTACATTGGTCATTCTCTATCTTATGGTCTCGTAATTATCTAACAGTACAGTGCACTTTCTGGATAGTATGGTGGATCTTTTGCTACATCTCACACTTCGACTCTCACACCCATCATCACGAAAATTTCCTCCAGACCGAGCGGTACAAAAAGGAACATGCATAACCCACTGCCTCTGAACCTATCTTGCTACTCTCCCATGCAAACCACACATACTTAAATTACATGAAATACACCACACTGGCAACATGGAATACAACACAAGGAATAGTCACAGCGTTGTAGTTACATCACTTTCAGCTTTCCCACTTCAATTAGTATTCATCCCAGTTTCACACGACACTGTCCCACTTCGTAACTTTTCTTTCCTACTGTGAACTCTGGAGGATATATGCACGTCTTCCTGTGCAATGCAAGCCAAGTGGCATTGCTGGATAGACGGCTGACTCACCTTGCTTCACTCTCAGAGTATTATGGTTTGAATCAAGCGTCACACGGAAACATAACACGCAAAGTAATATTAAGAACATATTCATCACACACGCGAGTCCTCAACTGATACCATGGACGAGTACTTCTCCTTATCCTTTGTCTCATACACAGATTGAGACTCACACTGTACTCACCACGTGAAAGTACTCGTCTCTAATTTCAAGTCCTGCACACGCCATTTCTTAAGTATTTCCAAGTTATAGTACACACGCCAGTAATACAGATTAACTTATGAACTCGGAAGTATTTCAACTTATTGCTACACGTGGTTTCATTGTGACCGTTGGTCAGTTCCGAAGATTACTATGATCCCCTTAATATTACCTGCCTGACATTTAATTCTCCCCACAAAAGTTCCTGAAATAGAGAAATTATTATTCCAAATTACTCTTAAGTATTCCACATGCATACCATTCTATACACTCTTTTGTCTTTACGGAACACACCTAAGAAAGGTCTTACCAACACAAGAACCAGCGCCAGAATGCTGAAAACATGGCCGTTCTTCAGATCATCTCGCACCTCTGCCGAAGTGGGGGAAGACCATGCTACCCATTGGTCAGCCACATTTCAGGCGCTCAAAGCTCAGGTGAATTTCATCTCTTTGGTTCCACCAAAGGTGACCAAAGGACCGTCTCAAAGATGATCATATATTGCATATTCACTATCTGTGGTTAGCAGACGACCATACATTCATTCATTTCGTAGATCTCACCAAACTGGGTGTAGGGATTTATTTTGTGGGAGTGCACATGTGATCAATTAAATAAATAAATTGTCATTCTTTCCTACACTGGTATCCGGCTTCGGTATATTAAGTGAAATTGAGTTATTATTACAAAAAATATGTTGTTCTGACAAGAATAACGAAGAATGTTGTACCTATTTTCAATGTCGGGCGGTATTGTACCCTTTCAATGGAAGACGATAAACGACTGTGACACGAACTTCGTGAGATGGTGCATTTGTTGGCGTGTTATGGCGAAAAGCTCCGCTGGATTGTTTTCGACAACGTGACGTCAGACTATCCGAAGAGCCCCGCAATAAAACTGCGTCAAATGATAGCCCATTAGCCGTCTCAAGGGTTCTGGCGCAGACAGCGAACGGCATTGATTTTACGTTCCGTCGCGAGGGTCCCGCGGATGGCAATCTGTTTTACTTCCCTGGCGCCCATTATGTTGTATATAGAAGCATGCTTTAAGATATAAGGTCAGCACTAATTGTGGAAATTTTTATTTTTCTTGATCATTTACATCATTCACAGTCAAAGTGATTTGTAGTAGAATAACCAGAATTCTGCTAGACAAGCTCAAGTATTGTGGCATGAGTGGGACAGTGCACAAATGCTTTAATTCGCACCTAACTGGAGGAGTGCAGAAAGTTGAAATAAGCAGTTCTCATAATACGCAAAGATCAGCACATTCCTCAAACTGGGGAACTATCAAGAATGGGGTTCCACGAGGGTCGGTCTTGGGTCCTTTGTTGTTCTTAATATATATTAATGACTTGCCATTCTATATTCATGAAGAGGCAAATTTAGCTCTCTTTGCTGATGATACAAGTATAGTAATCACACCTAACAAACAAGAATTAACTGATGAAATTGTCAGTAATGTCTTTCAGAAAATTACTAAGTGGTTCCTTGTAAACGGACTCTCACTGAATTTTGATAAGACACAGTACATACAGTTCCGTACAGTAAATGGTATGACGCCATTAATAAATATAGACCTTAATCAGAAGCATATAGCTAAGGTAGAATATTCAAAAATTTTAGGTGTGTCCATTGATGAGAGATTAAATTCGATGAAACACATTGATGATCTGCTGAAACGTTTGAGTTCAGCTACTTATGCAATAAGGGTCATTGCAAATTTTGGTGATAAACATCTTAGTAAATTAGTTTACTATGCCTATTTTCACTCATTGCTTGCATATGGCATCGTATTTTGGGGTAATTCATCACTGAGGAATAAAGCATTTATTGCACAAAAGCGTGTAATCAGAATAATAGCTGGAGTCCACCCAAGATCATCCTGCAGACATTTATTTAAGGATCTAGGGATATTCACAGTAGCTTCTCAGTATATATACTCTCTTATGAAATTTGTTATTAACAACCAAACCCAATTCAAAAGTAATAGCAGTGTGCATAACTACAATACTAGGAGAAAGGATGATCTTCACTATTCAAGATTAAATCTAACTTTGGCACAGAAACGGGTGAATTATACTGCCACTAAAGTCTTTGGTCACTTACCAAATAGTATCAAAAGTCTGACAGATAACCAACAAGTATTTAAGAAGAAATTAAAAGAATTTCTGAATGACAACTCCTTCTACTCCATAGAGGAATTTTTAGATATAAATTAAGAAAAAAAAGAAAAAAATCCAAACAAAAAAATTATAAAAAAATTAACCTAATTATGTTGTTAAATTAACTTAATTATGTCATGTATTGGAAAATTTGACTCGTTCCACATCATTACGAAATATCGTATTCATGATCCATGGAACTAGTATTAATCTAATCTAATCTAATCCTTTTGCACACGAGGCCAGAATACTATTCCTGTGGCTCGAGTAGCATGAGATAGCTTGCAGTTGACATAACAGAACCCAAATTGGGCGGGTACCATTCGCATTGAACACACTGTCGCTGTGCGCTAATTCTAAACTCGCAAATCACTTATCATATCCTGGAATCGTAGGTCCTAACGAATCCAGGTGGCGCAGTGGCTGAGACAATGAACACGTACTCGGGAGGAACCGGGGTCAAATCCACATAGTTGACAGTGAAAGTTGGAGGTCTATCTGAACGTCCCCTCTTTGTTTTATTTTACATTATGGCACAGCAATACATCCGAAATAATTTGGATTTATACGCATGTTCGTGCATAGCGTAATACTGCTGAGTTACGCAGCGTTCGTCAACGAATGTGGACTTCTAGAAGAGTCACAAGTATCCGTCACGAAAATGTGTGGCCGATCCAATACATAATAAAGTACGGAATACGAGGGGCCAGAAAGGAGAAAACATGCATAACCTATACTACACTGCAGTAGCTATGCATGTTCTCTCAGAAACCTCAACGAAATTTGTGTGTCCATGTTTTTATAAGACACTGGGCAACCGATAAACTATTCGTTGCATTTTGTGCTATTTGAGCTGATGATCAGCTTATTTGTAGCATACTGCAGACAACTGCGTTTATTCCTACGTATGACATTTTAAACACGTGTAACACATGAGTTCTTCACAAAAATTCAATCGTCAGTCATTTTTGTACTTTTCAGACATTCTATAAGTAGGTACAATTGTACGTATTGAGGTAACTGAAACCTACAACGTGTTGCAAAATGAAAATTTGAAAAACGACATGTTTTTCACGCAACTGACAGTGCCGTTTTTTTTTCGACACGGTTCATTACGAAGGAAGAGTAGAATTTTACGTCCCGTCAAAGATGAAATCATTAGCAACTAAGTTTGTATCGGGGGATAATGGTGAATAAAATCGGCCGTGCCCTTTTTTTTTTTTTTTTAACGACGAACCCCTTCCATTGAAGTTGTGTTTCACTCCCCAGCAGTCAACACCTCATCACATTTTTGTACTCATTTTACGAATTTTCTCAGTATTTCGTTCCCAAAGGTACAGATCCGGCGTTAATGATACCTCTGATTACAATCCAGCATGAGCAACCAGTTACTGCAATGTCGTAAGGACTATTGGTAACTTTTGGCTTCGGTTTCATGTCGAAAATTTAAGTTCCTTATAAACGAAGAAATTAACGCATCAACAGCAAAGTAACATAGGCACTTCTGATTAAAAATAGGCCTAACGTAATCGCATTGTGTGTCAGGTGTACTACTAACATAGCAAGGTTTTTCAGAAAAGGAGTTTGTTAATCACTTTCTCCACAAGCTGCAATGACTGGCAAAAAGTATTCATTGAACACCTAGAATGAAAACGTGTTGACGTAAAATCTCCGCAGAGAATTAGCTCGGCACGTGTATGTTTAGTACTGTCGATTGGCTTGTTAAAAGACTTCAGTATACTTTTCGCTAAAAATATGTAATAAACAGTTGTATTTTTTAAATGAAAACGTGCGTAATTTTCGTTGTACAGGTCTTATCCACTCTACTACGCGACCTCCATGGGACGTGTTATTTGTCCTCTTTCTTTGCTGAAACTAGTACAAATAGGTGATCGTACCTGTTTGTAATTATAAGGCCATTATGCTGCTGCCAGGCAAAACTTCCTCATTTCGTTTACTAAGTTGCCCACCAGATTCCGCTTCTGCTTGTAGTCCATATTTTTGGCAAGTTTCTTCCATTTAACACAGTCCTTCGTATCCCTCCGTCAACCGTTTATCCCTCCTGTTGTCTTGACCACAGTCGATCTAGCGGTTCGCCTTTCGTGATCATATTGATCACCAAAGCTGACACTAAAGTTGATGATTAATAAAAAAAAAAGACCTCAGCCCTATGCCGGCCGAGGTGACCGAGCGGTTCTAGGCACTACAGTCTGGAACCGCGCGTCCGCTACGGTCGCAGGTTCGAATCCTGCCTCGGGCATGGATGTGTGTGATGTCCTTAGGTTAGTTAGGTTTAAGTAGTTCTAAGTTCTAGGGGACTTATGACCTCAGAAGTTAAGTCCCATAGTGCTCAGAGCCATTTTTGAACCTCAGCCCTATTATTGCATCTTTATTGAGTTAAGCCGGTTTCGTTCGAAGAACATCTTCAGCCCGCCTAGTTGTGCTGCAGTCATGATACATATGGCCTGGTTGTCGTATGCAGTGTTAAGACCAAATTCAAAAACAATGGTGCCACGCGGTTTGAGGCGCCATGTCACGAATTGCGCGGTCTCTCCCGCCGGAGGTTCGAGTCCTCCCTCGGGCATGGGTGTGTGTTTGTCGTCCTTAGCACAAGTTAGCTTAAGTCCGTTTAGGTAGTGTGTAAGTCTAGGACCAATGACCTCAGCAGTTTGGTCTCTTAGGAATTCACACACATTTGAACATTTTGAACAAAAACGATGATCATAAACATTCTGCCGACCGCTTGGCGGAAGTAAGACGAGCAGACACGGCACGCTGCGTACACGAGTTACTCAGCTGAAGTGGTTTTATAGTTAATCATTAACGTCTTCCTCTTTTCCTGCAGTCTTCTTCAACCGTCTCCATCCGTTTTGTTGCAGTACGAGTGTGATATCTTCCAATGACATACTCATGCGACTGGCGTCCCCTCTGCTGGATTTAAATGCATTCCCTCAACATAATAGCCCAAACAGTTCTGACCAGCCATCCAGCGAACACCAGAGCTAACTATTTCACGGACGATATCGAATCGAATATTGTACAGAACGTGAAAAGGTTTCCGACGTGATTATGGTCGCACAACGGGGAATCGGGAAATAACAGACTTTGAACGTGAAATGGTTGTTGGAGCTAGACGCAATGGGCGCGTGGTACATCCCCACACAACGGTGGAAGTTTTATGGATGACAGTCCGCTGTGTCACTGTGCCACAGTTGTTCGCGACTGGTTTGAAGAACATTTTCGACGCTTCGAGCGAATGATTTGGCCACCCAGATCCCCCGACTTGAATACCATCGAACATTTATGGGACATAATCGAGATGTCAGTTAGTGCACTAAAACCTGCACCGGCAACACTCTCGCAATTATGGATGGCAATACAGGGTGATTTTTTTCCACCGCGTACAAACTCTAGGGATTGGTCGAAGAGAGGATTGTTATTGTTGTGGTCTTCAGTCCTGAGACTGGTTTGATGCAGCTCTCCATGCTACTCTATCTTGTGCAAGCTTCTTCATCTCCCAGTACGTACTGCAACCTACATCCTTCTGAATCTGCTTAGTGTATTGATCTCTTGGTCTCCCTCTACGATTTTTACCCTCCACGCTGCCCTCCAATGCTAAATTTGTGATCCCTCGATGCCTCAGAACATGTCCTACCAAACGATTCCTTCTTCTAGTCAAGTTGTGCCACAAACTTCTCTTCTCCCCAATACTATTCAATACCTCCTCATTAGTTACGTGATCTACCCACCTTATCTTCAGCATTCTTCTGTAGCACCACATTTCGAAAGCTTCTATTCTCTTCTTGTCCAAATTAGTTATCGTCCATGTCTCACTTCCATACATGGCTACACTCCATACAAATACTTTCAGAAATGACTTCCTGACACCTAAATCTAAATTCGATGTTAACAAATTTCTCTTCTTCAGAAACGCTTTCCTTGCCATTGCCAGTCTACATTTTATATCCTCTCTACTTCGACCATCATCAGTTATTTTGCTCCCCAAATAGCAAAACTCCTTTACTACTTTAAGTGTCTCATTTCCTAATCTAATTCCCTCAGCATCACCCGACTTAATTTGACTACATTCCATTATCCTCGTTTTGCTTTTGTTGACGTTCATCTTATATCCTCCTTTCAAGACACTGTCCATTCCGTTCAACTGCTCTTCCAAGTCCTTTGCTGTCTCTGACAGAATTACAATGTCATCGGCGAACCTCAAAGTTTTTACTTCTTCTCCATGAATTTTAATACCTACTCCGAATTTTTCTTTTGTTTCCTTTACTGCTTGCTCAATATACAGATTGAATAACATCGGGGAGAGGCTACAACCCTGTCTCACTCCTTTCCCAACCACTGCTTCCCTTTCATGCCCCTCGACTCTTATAACTGCCATCTGGTTTCTGTACAAATTGTAAATAGCCTTTCGCTCCCTGTATTTTACCCCTGCCACCTTCAGAATTTGAAAGAGAGTATTCCAATCAACATTGTCAAAAGCTTTCTCTAAGTCTACAAATGCTAGAAACGTACGTTTGCCTTTTCTTAATCTTTCTTCCAAGATAAGTCGTAAGGTCAGTATTGCCTCACGTGTTCCAACATTTCTAGGCTTCTACCAGTTTTTCCATTCGTCTGTAAAGAATTCGCGTTAGTATTTTGCAGCTGTGACTTATTAAAATGATAGTTCGGTAACTTTCACATCTGTCAACACCTGCTTTCTTTGGGATTGGAATTATTATATTCTTTTTAAAGTCTGAGGGTATTTCGCCTGTCTCATACATCGTGCTCACCAGATGGTAGAGTTTTGTCATGACTGGCTCTCCTGAGGCCATCAGTAGTTCTAATGGAATGTTGTCTACTCCCGGGGCCTTGTTTTGACTCAGGTCTTTCAGTGCTCTGTCGAACTCTTCACGCAGTATCGTATCTCCCATTTCATCTTCATCTACGTCCTCTTCCATTTCCATAATATTGTCCTCAAGTACATCGCCCTTGTATAAACCCTCTATATGCTCCTTCCACCTTTCTGCTTTCCCTTCTTTGCTTAGAACTGGGTTGCCATCTGAGCTCTTGATACTCATACAAGTGGTTCTCTTCTCTCCAAAGGTGTCTTTAATTTTCCTGTAGGCAGTATCTATCTCACCCCTAGTGAGACAAGCCTCTACATCCTTACGGAACAAAAAAGGTCTAATGAACTTATGTCCGGAAACGTATGGTTTCCTTGCGAAAGACCATTTATTTAGTCATACAGAGACTGCGGTCTTATACGCGCTGTACCATGCAGCCACAGTTACAGTGTGCGTTGTAACTGGTTTCCGTGTGCCTCAACGCATTCGTGTACGCGCCGTAGTACATCGTGTACATCGGCCAGGCTGCATCCGAACAGTGTCAAAGGCAGCATGAATACGCTGCCCCAGGGTTTCCACATCTGGAATGGGGTCTGCGTGCGCGATACTTTTGTGACGGCCCCATAACCATAAATCGCACGAGTTGAGATCCAATAAACGCGCAGGCAATGCAGCTGGACCCCCTCGTCCGAGCCATCGACCAGGGAAGATACGATTGAGACACGTCCGAACGTTAACGGCGAAGTAGGCTGGATCATTGTCACGTAGCAGACACGGAATCCTTCTAATCCTCAATGGCACTTCTTCCAGCAGGGGAGGCAAAGTCACCCGCATGAAACGCAGTTAGTTCCGGCCTGTTAGGCGACGTGGAAGGAAGACTGGTCCCTAAATACGGTCACCAATTATCCCGGCCCACACACTCCGGCTGCACCGAAGCTCATGATTCGGAGTCACCATACTGTGAAGGCTCTACATATTATCCCACACACGACGGGCTGCACGCTACAGCGCGTATTAGATCGCAGTCTCTGTAACAAAGTATGGTTGAGTAAGTGGTCTCTAGCATGGAAACCATACATTTCCAGACATAAGAGCATTAGACCTTTTCTGTTTGTACCCTGTCCTCGATCAGTCCCTAGAGATTGTACATGGTGGAGAAAATCACACTGTAGAGGCAGCATGGCTCAATATTTCTGCAGTTGACTTCCAACGACTTGTAAGTGCATGTCACGTCGACTTCCTGCACTACGCGGACAAAAGAAGGTCCGACATGATATTAGGAGGTCTTCCTTAACTTTTGTCACCTCAGTTTATACGTACGTACTTTTAAAAGACACATTTTTTAATCCGTTAGATGTTGTGTGGGATATTAGCTTTACGAATAGTTCGATGCGGATCTCCAACACTGTCGTTTCTCATAATTTTCTCTTCATTTCAGCATAACCTACTGCGATTCTTTCTTTGGATCATCCTTCAACTAAGTTTCTAGCAACGACTCAGGTCGTCATAGATGCTCAACCGTTGTTTCTCTACGATTCGCAAAATTCTTTATTCGGCATATTTTCCTCAGTGACTTGAGCAGAAAGTATACATTCGATACTCTATCAGTCTATCAAATCTTCAACAGTCCCCTGTGACAGCACATTTCAAAAGCTTCTACCCTTTTTTTTGTTCATTTCTGTCTTCACTATTGCCCATGTTTCGCGACCATATTATCTTTGCTCCAAATGTAGTTTTAGATCTTTTTCTGGACTTATTGTTTATGTTTTTGAATGTTATAATTTACTTTTATCGAAAGCTCTCTTGCGTTATGTAATCCTTCGTACTATGTCTTCCCAGATTTTTCCTTCATTATCTATTGTACATCCGAGAATGTGAAATTTGTTCTCTGCTTCTTCTTCTTCTTCTTGTCGAAGTTTAATATTAAGTGACATGAAATGCCCACTTGCAGCTCATTCCCTAGTTTCCATTTTGTTCATGTACTTTTTTTTAGCCATTAGGCATAATTCCGAACACGTTTCATTTCATTACACGCATAACTCAATTCGTGTTCATTTTTGAAGGTCGCCAGTTTTGTGGTCACTAAAGTATTTATAATGCTTTTCTATCCGTCGCATACAGCTCCCACATGGAAAGTTGTTTCTCATAAAAATACTGAATTGCACTCTCTAGTTCATACCATACTACCTAACAATTAACAATTAAACATTTTACTCCATTCCACATTATCAGAAGCCTTTTCCAAGTATAATAATGTGGTGTATGTTTCCTTTTTTTTTAACAGCAGTATTAACATTGCCTCTTGAGTGTCCACCCTCCTCCTCGATACAAACTGGCTCTCTCTTGATCTAATTTCAATTTTCTATTCCATTTTTCGAAGGAAGAATGGAAGAAGGAAGGAAGGAAGGTTGGGTCTAACGGCCCGTCGACATCGAGGTCATTAGAGACGGAGCACAAGCTCCGATTGTGTCAAGAATGGGAAAGTAAATCGGCCGTGTCCTTTCGAGGGAACCACCCCAGCATTTGCCTGAAGTGATTTAGCGAAAGCTTGGAAAAACTAAATCTTGATAGCCGGATGCGGATTTGAAACTTCGTTTTCCAGATTACGAGTCCAGAGTGCTAACCACTGCGCCATCTCGCTTAGTCCATTATTCGATAAAATACTCTTGTGAATATTTTTGATGCATATGATAGTAAACTGACTGTATAGTAAACAACCATTCACTTCTTCGTAATTATTTTCTTTTAAAAGACTGATGGGATTTCTGTAGTTACATTAATTTCTTTCGTGTGCTTGTGTAGTTCATTCTCCGTCATTTAGCTTGATGACCGTTACATTGCCGCTATTATTTCATCATTAGGTACCTCGTCACACGTCCGTTGGAAATTCGTGCAAAGATTTTTGAAATTTATGTTATTGCATCACGTCCTGTTTTCCAGCTGGTCTAATTTGTTAGTGGCATTTATGTGACTCAAACAAGATCTGTTGTAATCCTTAAATTTATAGCCTTTGTTATTCAGGATTTGATTGGCATTTGACTTAGAGACAAAGTCAACCTATTTTTTTTCTTCTGAGCGGCTGTACAGATTCTCCACTATTGTTTCCATATTCTTACTTTATTTTCACTCTGAATTACTCAATTTTCTTTTCGTCTCAAATCATTTTACTCCTTGGTTTTTTTGCCAAAAGCGATTGTTGATATAAATGAGATGTACAGTATTGTGCATATTCTGCAGCATTAATTTAGTAAGTCCGATTTTATGTTACAAGGCCAACATCAGATTTCCTACATGTACACAAAATTCCAATCCGGAGAGAGGTGTATTAATGGTATTCACTTTCAAGGCTCTTACATTTTAGTCGTTTCTTTAATTGCAGTTTACCATCTGTTATCCGTGGCTGCATATTTACTGCCTATTTCTAATGCTAGTAATTTTCTGCTTCATTTGACATTCCTGTCCCACTGTTGTATCTACGTGTATACATAAGTCATGTAGAGGTGTGTTTCAAATGGCTTTTGATGTAGTATGTCGCGAGTGGTGCTCCTGAATAAAGACTGTTGACAAGTATCTCGAAGATCTTAAATTTTCCCTTCATGGTCTGTTCGCGATAATCATTAAGGAGAAAGCAATATATTGATTGAATGTTCTAGAAACGTACGCTCTCTGAATTTTAACGATAAACCATTCTTTGATGCACCATGCCTCTGCAATTGGATGGTCATCTTCAGAATGCATTCATGCTTACTAAACGAATGTCTAAAGTAATGCGCTGCTGTTCTTTGGATCTTGTCTGTTTCTTCTGTCAATCATATTTGCTAAAGATCCTATACTGATTAGCAATTTTAAAGTAACGGTCCAACTAGGTTTGTGATAACGATCTCCTCCGTGTGGGGATTACCCTTCCTGATGGGTAATTCCTCAAGTGAATCTCAGTCTGGTATCAGCCTATACTCAGACTATTAGTTTTATACACTACTGGCCATTAAAATTGCTACACCACGAAGATGACGTGCTACAGACGAGCAATTTAAACGACAGGAACAAGATGCTGTGATATGCAAATGATTAGCTTTTCAGAGCATTCACACATGGTTGGCGCCAGTGGCGACACCTATAACGTGCTGACTTGAGGAAAGTTTCCAACCGACTTCTCATACACAAACAGCAGTTGACCGGCGTTACCCTGTGAAACGTTGTTGTGATGCCTCGTGTAAGGAGGAGAAATGCATACCATCACGTATCCGACTTTGATAAAGGTCGGATTGTAGCCTATCGCGATTGCGGTTTATCGTATCGCGACATTACTACTCGTGTTGGTCGAGATCGAATGACTGTTAGCAGAATATGGAATCGGTGGGTTCAGGAGGGTGATAGGGAACGCCGTGATGGATCCCAAAGGCCTCGTATCACTAGCAGTCGAGATGATAGGCATCTTATCCACATGGCTGTAACGGATCTTGCAGCCACGTTTCGATCCCTGAGTCAACAGATGGGGACGTTTGCAAGACAACAACCATCTGCACGAACAGTTCGACGACGTTTCCAGCAGCATGGACTATCAGCTCAGAGACCATGGCTGCGGTTACCCTTGACGCTGCATCACAGACAGGAACGCCTGCGATGGTGTACTCAACGACGAACCTGGGTGCACGAATGACAAAACGTCATTTTTTCGGATGAATCCAGGTTCTGTTTACAGCATCATGACGGTCGCGTCCGTGTTTGGCGACATCGCGGTGAACGCACATTGGAAGCGTGTATTCGTCATCGCCATACTGGCGTATCACCCGGCGTGATGGTATGGGGTGCCATTGGTTACACGTCTCGGTCACCTCTTGTTCGCATTGACGGCACTTTTAACAGTGGACGTTACATTTCAGATGTGTTACGACCCGTGGCTGTACTCTTCATTTGATCCCTGCAAAACCCTACATTTCAGCAGGATAGTGCACGACCGCATGTTGCAGGTCCTGTACGAGCCTTTATGAATACAGAAAACGTTCGACTGCTGCCCTGGCCAGCACATTCTCCAGATCTCTCACCAATTGAAAACGTCTGGTCAATCGTGACCGAGCAACTGGCTTGTCACAATACGCCAGTCACTACTCTTGATTAACTGTGGTATCGTGTTGAAGCTGCACGGGCAGCTGTACCTGTACACGCTATCCAAGCTCTGTTTGACTCAATGCCCAGGCGTATCAAGGCCGTTATTACGGCGAGAGGTGGTTGTTCTGGGTACTGTTTTCTCATGATCTATGCACCCAAATTGCGTATAAATGTAATCACATGTCAGTTCTAGTATAATATATTTGTCCAATGAATACCCGTTTGTCATCTGCATTTCTTCTTGGTGTAGCAATTTTAATGGCCAGTAGTGTATGATCGTTTCTCTTGTAATCGCGGTGTACGCATATTGCCAGGTATTTCATTGATTTGACTGCCTTCAGAGAAAAGAAATTTTCCGAATTGTACGGAAAAGCGGTAAATGTGAAACATATGTTTGGTATCCCACCGCTGTCTGGGCATCTCAAAACGTATCTTCGAAGGTTATTTGGTCTCAGTTCGAAGGGGAACTCATTGAAGACAACTCCGCTCCAGTTAACGAGACTCCAGGCCGAAGATGCGTCTGAAGACGCCCCAGCCAGGAGTGGGATACCAACCTGACTGTCGCCCACCATAAGGCCCGCCAACCCAGGAGTGATGGTCTGGGGAGCCATTGTGCCACATCCTTTCATAGCAGGACCCCTTTGGTTGTCATCCGCGGCGCCCTTACAGCATCCGCGGTATGTCGACGACATTCCGTGCCCCTTTTTGTTGAACTTCAAGGCAAGCCATCCTGCACTTACGTTTCAGCAAGATAATGCGCCGCCGCCCCCCCCCCCCTCCGGCCGCGGTGGCCGTGCGGTTCTAGGCGATGCAGTCCGGAACCGCGGGACTGCTGTGGTCGCAGGTTCGAATCCTGCCTCGGGCATGGATGTGTGTGATGTCCTACTTAAAGTTCTAAGTTCTAGGGGACTGATGACCTAAGATGTTGAGTCCCATAGCGCTCAGAGCCATTTGAACCATTTGAGCCGCCCCCCCCCCCCCCCCTCACACACACACAGCGAGAGTTTCTAGCGTTTGTCTTCGTGCTTGACAAACCCTACCTTGCCCAGCAAGATCGCCGGCACTCTCCGAGTTGAGAATGTTTGGAGCATTATGCACAGATCTCTCCGAGCAATTCTGGACTTTGCCGTTCTAACGCGCCAATTGGACAGAATTTGTCATGATATCCCTCAGGTGGACATCCAACGACTATCAGTCAATGTCAGCCCGCCCGGTTGGCCGTGCGGTCTGATGCACGGCTTTCCGGGCGGGAAGGAGCGCCTGGTCCCCGGCACGAATCCGCCCGGCGGATTTGTGTCGAGGTCCGGTGAACCGGCCAGTCTGTGGATGGTTTTAGGCGGTTTTCCATCTGCCTCGGCGAATGCGGGCTGGTTCCCTTTATGCAGCCTCAGTTACACTATGTCGGCGATTGCTGCTCAAACAAGGTTTCCACGTACGCGTACACCACCATTACTCTACCACGCAAACATAGGGGTTACACTCGTCTGGTGTGAGGCGTTCCCTGGGGGGTCCACCGGGGGCCGAACCGCACAATAACCCTGGGTTCGGTGTGGGGCGGCGGAGGGGTGAAGTGGACTGCGGTAGCCGTCGTGGGGTTGTGGACCACTGCGGCTGCGGCGGGGACGGAGCCTCTCCGTCGTTTCTAGGTCCCCGGTTAACATACAATACAATACAACACAATCAGTAAATACCAAGCTGAATAACTGTTGGAAAACAGCCAGAGAAGGACCAACATGTTATTGACTTGCCCAGTTCGCCAGGTCTTTCTATTGAATAAATCATCCATTTTTTCTGAAACTGTAATCGTTTGTTTGTTTGTACGTGTGCATCATGTCTACCCATTCAGTTAATTCCTTTCTGATGCGATTTTTTTTTTAGTCTATTCCTTTCGTCACTTATTCGTCTAGTGCTGTCTGAGTTTTTACTTCTCTGAACATTTCGTCTGCCTTAATTGCCCAGGACCACTGCAAATGTCTAACACGACCAGGCAAAACGTTGCTGACAAGGGAACCTCCCCATCGCACTCCCCTCAGATTTAGTTATAAGTTGGCACAGTGGATAGGCCTTGAAAAACTGAACACAGATCAATCGAGAAAACAGGAAGAAGTTGTATGCAACTATGAAAAAAAGAAGCAAAATATAGAAACTGAGTAGTCCATGCCAAAGATAGGCAACATCAAGGATAATGTGCGCTCGGAAGCGCTGTGGTCCCGTGGTTAGCGTGAGCAGCTGCGGAACGAGAGGTCCTTGGGTCAAATCTTCCCTCGAGTGAGAAGTTTAATATTTTATTTTCGGACAATTATTATCTGTCCGTCCGTCCGATGCGAGATAATTGCGCCGTAGTATAGTGACGCTACACCTAAACAAACATCGAAACACACGACGTCAGTCGATTACAGCGCACGGAAGAGAGAGTTTTCCTGCTAACGAGGCTCCCTGGCTGGCAGTTGACTGTTCGCTACTTTGGACGAGAGTGCATTAAATACGTGACATGTATTCCGTGGACAATATGAATACAGCAAATACAGCTCACGACTTCAATAACAATCGCACGGTTTTGCGGTGCGGTCGCAAAACACAGACACTAAACTTATTACAGTGAACAGAGACGTCAATGAACGAACGGACAGGTCATAACTTTGCGAAAATAAAGAAAGTAAACTTTTTACTCGAGGGAAGACTTGAACCAAGGACCTCTCGTTCCGCAGCTGCTCACGCTGACCACGGGACCACGGCGCTCCTTAGTTCATACTATCCTTGATGTTACCTATCTTTCGCATGGACTACTCAGTTTGTATATTTTGCTTATTTCTTTCATAGTTCCACATAACTTCTTCCTGTTTTCCCGATTGATCTGTGTTCAGATTTTCAAGGCCTATCCACTGTGCCAACTTATAACTAAATCTGAGAGGGGTGCGATGGGGAGGTTCCCTTGTGAGTAAGGGAAAGGTACAAATTTTCGGTTGCAAAAGATAGCTGTTAATTAGAGGACTGCCCCGCTATAGAATGACGAGAGTTAACAATGTAGATGGGGAAGCCTGCTTCCGCCTCAGAAGACAGTTATTCAAAGTTTCGTTTGGCGTGTGGTGAAGCGAGCGTTGGAGCCCAGAATGAACAGCCGAGCTCCGCGGGGGAAAGGCGACGCACGCGAGCCGCGGTGCAGGCGGCGTGACGGCGGGTATTCTGTCTCGGCTTGTCAGCTCCCGGCCGCAGAGCATGGCTTTGTGGGGGGAGGGGGCGGGGGCGGGGGCACCTGCCGCTGCTCGTTTACCTGCGCTAACTTCAGTCGCCAGCGAAATGGCGAGGCGCGGAGCCAGCAACATTCACGAGGCCGCACTCGCGCGGAATGTGCCGGGGCTCGACAAGTGAAGTTAGTTCTGGCGATATTAGATGGCGTCTCTTTGAGTACTGCAGAGCACCAATCACGCCATCGATTAAAGACACGTCGTTGTGAAACTAGAAGAGATACGAGACCTGGTATATTTAGCATCGAGCTGAATCGCTACGGTTCACAGATGAGTGAATGAATGTGATTAGTGACGGCTTTCAAAGAGAACTTTCACAGGATTCCTCCCTAATATCAGCAATTGTATGCTTTCTTGAGAGGATAAGGAGGAAGGAGAAATGAAAAGATGAAATTTCATATCTTCTGCGGCGAGAATATTGCTCGGGTGGGGCCAAAACTAAACAGAGGAAGTCGAATCAAGCACCTTTCAACCGTCTGGCTTCCAACCTTATTTTATTTGGCAACCAGTTTTCCAGGATGCTATTCCAGGCGAGTGTAAAATGAATGTGCGCAACAGAAAATAATAAACGCTAAAATGAAGATTTGTCTCTGACCGACTACTCCCTGAATCAGAAGATCTTTTAATTCTATACATTACAATCTAAACATAAATGAATGATGAAGGCAACTAATCCTACTAAATAATAAATGTATATTATATATTTATTGTAGATTAAACTTTATATTACAAAGTTTATATTTCCTTAGTGAAATTATTAATCAATTACCCAACTTTGCCACTTATTATGACTGCACGGTCTGATATTAATAACGCGAAATGACTGACATCATCTACGTACTAAACACTAGAAGACACTACTTTCAAAGACGATCTACGATGCTGTGGAACCTCAGTGAAAATAAACTAACGTGATCACAGCTGCTTACCTTTTATAGCCCTAATAAGCCAAAGTAATTAGCAATATCACCGTATGTACTGCGTCCGGTGCGTCAGAGTGATGGTTCTCGTACACGTCTGCGACGATGGAAGAACTCCAGCCGCAAAATAAAACTCTTTCAAACACTAGGACGGCAGAAGGCGGTCCTCTCACTAATATTCTCTAATACCGTCTTCTCCTCTCTGTGTTGTACAGACGAGAAACGCGAACTCCCAGCCGCAAAGACGGAGTTCAGATAACGTCTCAACGTAAGTAAAGACAGAGGAAGTGCTCTCAATTACTGTACGCTGCGCGCTCAACGACTTCCAACCCGGAGGTGAAGTCCAGAATCGTATAGGTTCGCAACAGTACAGTGGCTAACTGTTCTAACTATAAACTCTCCTGAGAGTAAAGACAGCAAGTCCGTCTGTATCAACAAAGCTGATACTGAGCGACCGTCACACACGGGAGCTCACAACGGAAGACCGCGTCTCTCCAGCGCTGGCTTCCCAGCAAGGCGTGGCTCCCCACCATCGTAATTCCGAAAACGAATCATATTCCCGAAACCACGGAAAATTCTCCCTCTCTACAGATTCTTCCGAACGCCAGCCAACCATATTTTAGTGTTCTGTCGTCCAGCGCGGAAAGATTGTGAGGAAGAACCTATGCTCGTACAATGGTATGCTTCTGAGTAAAAATCCTTGGAAATAACCCAGCCTGCGTTGTTTCCAAGATGCCGCTTCTTCGTTCCTCTCACCTGCGTCCAAGATTTTCAGCGTTTCCGAAGTGTAATCCTTCCGGTTCGGCTACCAGACCAGCCGGTCGCGACTCTGTTGTGCTCCAGCGCTTAAGTGCTACGACGTCCGTCTTGCTATTTCCTGTGTTTAAGCAGGACCAACACACCTGTGTGGGCCTTCCACCCAGGGTTTCAGTTCCGCCAGCCGTTTCATTTCCACTGACGTTCCAACTTCTACTAGTCTAGGCAATCATTCATTACGCCGTATTTATAATGAAGACACTCCGTCACCTTTCATACAATAGCGTTAACAATTATTTACATGGCGTACGTGACAATGTCAGTCTTCTTTACATATTCATATATACGATGGACAACCTATCACATGATACCTAATTGTGTTTGTAGATCACGACAAAGTATGTGGATGAGTTCTTGTAAGGTACGAAATTTAGCCACCTTACACACGTCCTCTCTCAAATGTTTACATTTGCGTCTATTGTTCGCGCGCCTGTCTGCGTGGCATGGTTGCTGTCCAACTGAGAACACGGAGTGAAATTCGCAAAGACTTTATGTCCTGGTAACGACATGTCCGTTGTTTACTATCCTTATCACCTGCGCGGCGAAACTGCGCTTCAGCGTCACACATTCGTCCATCGGCCGCCAAATTCTGCATTTTCCATCTGTACCTATGTGAATATCAATTTATGATCAATTTGATCAATTTGCATAACTCCTTCGTGGTGCGTCTTTTCTTCTTTTGTCTTGGAGTGTAGGTAACGCCTTAAATCATCTGTAAAGTACTCAAAAGTTTGAAAGTATTTTAAACATGGGAGTTCGGTTCCTTAAAGAATCGGGAGTTTACTGGTTATGGGCAGCTGCACCCGCAACGAAGAAGTCAAAACGCTTTTAGTTGCTGTGATATCGCCGTTTCAACTTAACTCACTTTGAGTAAAGTAAAAAATGAGTGATAGAGCGAGCTATCCACGGAAACACCTATCGGCAGCTTAAAACTGGCGCCAACGTAAACTTTCAGTTTCGATGGGTATGCTACAGTACAGCCGAATGTTATGTGTTCGTTCATGTAGCAGATGTACCCTTGTGAAATCTGTCGAATATTTTTGAAACGTCTTGTCTTTTTAAAGGCACTGCTGTTGCAGTCTATGAGAGTCGTATGAAACTGGAGCGGCCCGGGTTTACAAGTACGGCCCGGGTTTATAAGTACTAGTGGAGCAGCTGCGTGAAGTCCACAGCGCCAGGCTCGAAGTTAATGCAGTGTGGAGGCTGAACGGCGGACCGGTTCTGGCCGCCTCAGGTTGCAGATTGCTCTGCGCCACAAAACTTTGCTCTCCTCATATAAAATGCTAATTAATTGTCGCAATATATTTGCATTATCCCGTCACTGTTTGTGTGTTGTGCGCTGCATATTGTAGGCCGTAGCCCTTCATCACGCAACCAGGGCCATCTCGCACTGTCCGATTTTAGGGGGATAATGAATTTTCATTAAAGGTTTGAGATATGGCGTTTTATAAGGCTCGTTGCAGCTCAAAAGACATTCGTTACAGCACCTAGAAAGCAAAATTACACCTCATAGTAGATCGTCGCCCTAAGTTTCGTGCCTCCCAAGGAGTGTGGGCGTTCCTATACGTAACGCATATTTACTGTCTTCGTGGTAAATAATTTGTTCTCAATATTTTATCTTTGCCGAAAGCTGCGTGGGTACTTAGGAGAACCTTGGTAAATGAAGGGAGAAACTCGATGAGCTTATGAATAAATTGCTACGAGGTGATGTAAACAGTTGAATATTCTTAAGATTCATCATGAGCTCTGTAGGGCGGCTGATCATATAGCATTTGGAGCAAGAACCAGACAACAGCCATATTTCAATCCTTATTTATTTTTCTTTAAATAACCTGTTTCGGCACTTCACTGGTGCCTTGTTCAGGTCCCTGTACATTAGCACATCAACAAGTATACAGTGTAGTGTATCTCTGCCGTGTGAAAAGGGTAATAAATCAGATACTACAGATACAAAATAAGACCAGCAAAGGTCGCTACACTACAAAATGTAACGGAAAGGGATACAAACAGTTAAACGTGCACACAAACCACCCCACAACAGTGCATGTTCACATATTGGTCGGCTTCAATAAACTAACACATTACACGTAACAGACATCTAACAGAAATTTAAAAAAAAATGACATTTGACATAAGTAGTGAAATATACGATGTGATCATAAATCAGAACACATACAAGTAGAGGCGTACATTTTATTGTTTTATTTTTTATTTTTTTAAATACAGAATATAAGACGCATTCACATCATAAGGGTAAAACAATTCTAAGTCTACAAAAGAAGACCACAATCTTTGTGGAGTTCCAACTTATGAAGTATATCACGTGCTAGTAACCCATCACCCTTACATTATACACCCGTCATAAAAATAACTGAAATAGAAGTCATACTAACAAAGTATAGTCTTCATATTATTATGCAAGGGACGGTATACAATGGACTAGCGTGGAAGAACTCGTACGCGTATACCTGGTGTACTTTCGTTGGATCTTGTATATTCCACCGTCCCCACCCCCACACCCCCTCTCCCACGTTGGTTTATCCTTTTCCACCCCACATCTTCATTCTGTTAAGTGCATACTTCGTAGCTTAAGTTTCTACTGGGATTAATTTCCATCGTTGTTTCTACAAAACATGTCATTTGTACGGCACTTCGTATTACCACAAAGAAATGATAATTAAGCAATCATCTTACAACCCAGTAACAATGTGTTTTAAGTCTCTAGTTGATTTGATGTCTGGAGCTTCTCGTTAACCCATCCTTTTAATATTTGTCCTTCTTTTAGTTCAGATTACTCAGTGTTAAAGGTATGCTTGGCGGATGACTATTGGTTTTATATAAAGTTTTATGCCGCACAGGTTTAAGAGTTCCTCTACTCTAGTTCATTGTATACCGTCCCTCGCATTGTAATACGAGCACTATAGGGTTTGCCACTGAATACATTTTCTTTGTTAGTAAGATTGCTATTTCAGTTACTTTCATGATTGGCGCGTAATACAGTACATGGGCATACGTAATCAGCACCTCAATATACGTCATAAGTTTAAACTTTACGTTTTACATGAAGGTGGGTGGTTTTCTTTCTACAATTAGGATTGTTTTACCCGTATGACTTGAATGTGTCTTACGTTTCGTAATAAAAAAATCTGCACCCCTCTACTAGTATTTATTCTAATTTATTATCATTTCATGCATTTAACTTGTTATGTCACATCTCATATTTCTCTTGTATTTTTTATTAGATGTCTTTCATGGGTAATGTTTTAGTTTATTGACGCCAGCCAGTATATGAACATTTTCTCTTTTAGGGTGGTTTCTGTGCAGGTTTAACTATTTATATCCCTTTATGTTACATTTTGTAGTGTAGCGATCTTTGTCACACCTGCTTTGTATCTGTAGTAGCTGTATTATTATCCTGTGTTATACACTAGGCATACACTGCATTGTATAGTTGTTGATATTCTATTCTATAGTAACCTGAGGACGCCATCAGTGAAGTACCGAGACTAGTAACTTAAAGAAAAATAAATAAGAACTAATTGGAATATGGTTATCGTTTTGCTTATTGCTCTCCGTAATCTGTTGATTGTCGTTTAAATCAATTCTGTGAAGATTCTCAAACAATGTTTTTCTCTTTTTAGTCATCAGTCTTCTGACTAGTTTAATGCGCCCCGCCATGAATTAATCTCCTGTGCCAACCTTTTCATCTCAGAGTAGCACTAGCAACGTACATCCTCAATTATTAGCTGGATGTATTGCAATATCTGTCATTCTCGACAGTTTTGGTCTCTTCAGCTCCCTCTAGTACCACGCAAGTTATTCTCCGATCTCTTAAAAGATGTCCTATCATCTTATCCCTTCTTTTTGTCAGTGATTTCCATATGTCCCCTTCCTCTCTGATTCTGCGCAGAGCCTCTCATTTCCCTACTGTATCGATCTACCTAATTTTCAACATTCGTCTAAAGCACCACACCTCGATTCTCTTCTGTTCCGATTTTCCCACAGCCCACGTTTCACTACCGTACAATTCTGTGCTCCAGTCGTACATTCTCAGAAATTTCTTCCTCAAATTAAGACCTATGATACTAGTAGAACTATGAACCTAGTAGACTTCAGGATTGCCCTTTCTGCTCGTGATAGTCTGCTTTTCACGTCCTCCTTGCTAGACAGTAGAATTCCTCAACTTCATCTACTTCGTGACCATCAATCCTGTTGTTAAGTTTCTCACTGTCCCCATTTCTGCTGCTTCTGATTACTTCCATCTTACTTCGATTTATCCTCAATCCATACTCTGCACTCATTAGACTCTACATTCCATTCAGCAGATCATTTAATTCTTCTTCACTTTCACCGAGGATAGCGATGTCATCAGCGAATGGTATCATTGATATCCTTTCACCTTGAATTTCAATTCCATTCCTGAACCTTTCTTTTATTTCCATCACTGCATCTTCGACGTATACATTGAATAGCAGGGGCAAAAGACTACACCCCTGTCTTACACCCTTTCTAATCTGAGCACTTTTTTCTTGGTCTTCCATTCTTATTACTATTTCCTCTTGGCTCTTGTACATGTTGTATACTAACCCATCTGTCCCTATCGCTTATCCCTATTATCCTCAGAATTTCAAACGTCTTGCACCATTTAACATTGTCAAACGCTTTTTCCAAGTCGCCAAATCCTGTGAATATGTCTTGATTTTTCTTTATTCTTGCTTTTATTAACAACCGCAACGTTAGAATTACCTCTCTGGTGCTTTTACCTATCATAAAGCTAAACTGATCGTCATCTAACAAATCCTCAATTTTCTTTTTTATTCTTCTGTATATTATTCTTGTCAGCAACTTGGATGCATGAGTTGTCAAGATGATTGTGCGACAATTCTCGCACTTGGTAGCTCTTGCAGTCTTCGGAATTGTGTGGATGATACTTTTCCTGAAGTCAGATGGTATATCGGCAAACTCAAACAGTCTACACACCAACGTAAATAGTCTTTTTCTTGCCACTTGCCCAATGATTTTAGAAATTCTGATGGAATGTTATCTGTCCCTTCTACCTTATTTGATCTGAAGTCTTCCAAAGCTCTTTTAAATTCTAATACTGAATCCCCTAGCTCTTCTAAATCTACTCTTGTTTCATCGGTTATCACGTAATCGGACAAATCTTTGCCCCCATAGAGGCCTTCTTCCACCTATCCGCTCTCTCCTCCTTTAATAGTGTAATTCCCGTTGCACTCTTAGTGTTACCACCCTTGCTTTTGATTTCACCCAAGATTGTTTTGACTTTCCTGTACGCTGAGTCCATTCTTCCAACAATCATTTCTTTTGCGATTTCTTCACATTTTTCATGCAGCCATTTCGTCTTAGCTTCCCTGCACTCCCTATTTATTCCATTCTTCAGCGACTTGTATTTCTGTATTCCTGAATTTCTCTGAACATTTTTGTACTTCCTTCTTTCATCGATCAACTGAAGTTTTTGTTCTGTTACCCACGGTTTCTTCGCAGTTACGTTCTTCGTACCTATGTTTTTCTTTCCAAAATCTGTGACTGCCATTTCTAGAGATGTCCATTCCTCTTCAACTGAACTACCTGCTGATCTACTTCTTATTGCGGTATCTATAGCCTCATAGAACCTCAAGCGTGTCTCTTCTTTCCTTAGTACTTCCGTATCCCGCTCCTTTGCATACTGATTCTTCCTATCTAATCTCTTAAACTTCGGCCAACTCTTTATCAAAACCTTTAGTGCTTGGATATTCCTAGTTTTGTGAAGGAGAAATGGAATATTAGGGATTTAATGTCCCATCGAAGATATAAGAGACAGAGCAGGTGCTCGGACTGGGGTGGGGACTGATGAGCAAGGAAATCAGCTGTGGATTTTCAAAAGAGCCTTGCCGCTTCTTAAGCAATTTAGGGAAATAACGGAAAACCTAAACATGAAAACCAGACGGGGACCTGAATGGCAGTCCTTCCGAGAAGAGTCCAGTGTTTCACTATTCTACCACCTCGCCTGGTGTGATCCAGTGGACTGTACCGTGGTCTGACAAAGCATACATAAAATTCCAATAGACATCATCCATCAACGTTCCACTGATGTTCCACAGGACATGCAAATTGCGCAAAATTTGTGTTAACTCTCCAACGCCAGTTGCACACAACAGCTTTTACGTCACCTGCTGCAAACCATTTTGTTCTGGCCACAGAACGAATTAGCAGGGATGTAAGCCAGAAAACTGTTCCCCTTGTACATCATTTTTGTACGCAGGGCCAGCTACAATCATTCGATAGGTCTGAGCATAGGATTATATCAGAACCTTATTCTGGAACATAGAAACGTCGCTTCGTTCGTTGGTCAATTATACTGTACTCATGCGCATTCATCGACACCATTATTGATTGAGAGGACATGCTTCCTGGTTCAAGTCCTGGTCCGGCACAAAATTTTTATTTCTCCGGAAATTTCACCATTACAAGTTATAACAGTAGCTCCTACACGCCCTGAGATCCTATCGAATTGGTTTATGTTGTACTTCTTGGGAACCACCTGCTTGGTTACTACGATCTAAACCGATAGAAGTATGGATATATGGAGCAGTTACTGAATCTCTAAAAGCCATACCTTTGAGTCGATGGCGTTCCTCAGGAGCAAATGAACCAAAAAAGACACGTTTGTCATCATTTGAGAAAGATGACGAAGAGATAAAGAGTTTCTAATGGTTAGCGATTGTCTTGAATTTCAGTACAGTGAGAGTGTTGAAAGAAGTTACGCTATAAGGAACCACCAATTTCTAGCAGTCGTTGTCTTTGATGATTATTAAGGGTGCCTCCGAACTCGTTTTACAGTGCTCTTCCTCATCAACTTCAGCCGTCTTCTATGTTTCTGTGAACAGTTTGAGAAATACATTACCTTAATATCATGGTAAGTTTCTAGAACGGAATGACACATCCTCTCCTCACCAAGACTGTTAGAACATTCTTCGTCAGTCGTCTTATATTCTTCCATTTTTTTTTCTGTCGATTAAAAACTTGTGACTGTAGGCTTTCCCGGCGTAAACTATTGATGAAGGTTTCTCGGGTCTCCAGCCGGGTGGTAGCGTTGATATCTCGCGACGTTTCGGGAAGTGTCATACTACCCATCTTCTGGCGAAGTGTCGAGATTCGCGGAGAGCGGGCTATTTATATGCGCGGTCATCCCCTCCACTAGACGTCGGGTGGCTGCGGTGGACCAGCGGCGTGCGCGCGGAGGACGTTGACGGGCGCGCTCGCGACGAATTGCCGCTATCGCAGGGTTCCATGCTGCACTGAGTTGGTATCCCTCGTCTCTGTTGACCAGATTCTCGTGAATCCTTATTTCTATGGATTCTTTGATAACGCTTTCCCAAAAGCCAGATGCTCGGCACAGTACATTCGTGTTTTCGAAGTTGAAGGTGTGTTCTTCATTGATGCTGTGTTCTGATATGGCTGATTTTTCTGTGTGGCCTAGTCGCAAACATCTGATATGTTCTTTGCAGCGTTTAGATATGCAGCGCTGTGTTTTCCCAATGTATTGCTTTCCGCATTCGCATGGTATACTGTTTACTCCTGGTGTGTTAAGGTTCAGCGCGTCCTTGGCAGAACGTAGGAGCTCCCTCGTCTTCGGTGGTGGTCGGAGAATGGTTTTGATCTTGTATTTTCCCAGAAGTCGTGAAATTTTGGCCGAGAGCGGCCCCACGTACGGAAGGAAAGCGAGTCGTTTATCTTCTTCTTCTCCTTCATTATTTTCTTCTGGGGTTCTCACTGCTTCCTTCTTCCTTTTAAGCGCCCTATTAATCTGCGTTTTACTGTAGCCATTTTGTTGGAAGACTTCCCTCAGGTGTTGCAGCTCGGATGGTAGGGTCTCCGCGAATCTCGACACTTCGCCAGAAGATGGGTAGTATGACACTTCCCGAAATGTCGCGAGATATCAACGCTACCACCCTGCTGGAGACCCGAGAAACCTTCATCGATTAAAAACTTGCACCTGAACTAAAAGCGGAATGTAGAAGTCATATCATTGAAGTGACGTTCCAGAGGGAAAGAGCCAGCCTGGTAACACCTCACAAACGTGCTGCAATGGCAGGTAAAGGTACCGCGATTGTTTGATATTAAGCGGGAATCTGTTAGCTGCCTGTAGCAGTCCTGCTGATATTCACTCTGACCAGACGTAGTAGTTTTCACCCGCCTCTAGGAGTAACATTCTCCGATGAAAGAAGAGTTCATTCCCACGCGAGAACACACACCACTGAATGGTGCTTGATATGCACGCATTTCCGCACGTGACAATTTACTGTAAAGTGTTTTAGATTGTGACAAGGGAGCAAGCAGTTTACAGACCAATCTGCCCTTCATTTTCGGTAGGGAAGACCGGGCTCATTGGCCGTAGGGGCACGATGGCCAGTTGGCATAACTGCGTTAAAATGTCGTTAGAATCCGCCACCAACCAAGAAGAATGGTAGCAACAATACCGTTACCTTTCCACAAACGGGTCAGTGCATTCAGTTTGTCGAGCGACGGGGGCCGCGTGTTTTATGATTCGTTCTTAATGAAAGTAAATTTCGCTTGTTCATGATATTTCGTTGTGTACTCCAAGAAAACGCTCATACTAAGCAAGTAAGTACAACGATTTAAGTCCATAGATTAAGGATTGGCTTGGTTCAAATGGCTCTGAGCACTATGGGACTTAACATTTGTGGTCATCAGTCCCCTAGAACATAGAACTACTTAAACCTAACTAACCTAAGGACATCACACACATCCATGCCCGAGGTAGGATTCGAACCTGCGACCGTAGCAGTCGCGCGGTTCCGGACTGCGCGCCTAGAACCGCTAGACAACCGCGGCCGGCGATTAAGGATTATTTTGACACTGTGTACAGGGATAAATGTTTAAAACATATTCGTAGACGAATCAAAATAATTCGAATATGGCGATGTGGCACAACGGCCTACTTAAAAAGGCCCACATAACCCGCTTTCATTTTGAACGTAAGCACTCTTACTTCAATATGTCCAACATAGCCAACGTCTAGATCGTAACCAATTCAATTTTTATATAAACAAATTCTGTCCTGCAATGATTTTAAACCGATAACATCTACGAGGAGTTTGATTTTCTATTTTTGAAGTTTTTTTTCTTTTTTTTTTTTTTTTACCTATGTCTTCGAATATAGCAGATAGACTCGAGCTTAATGTTGTTGGTTTCGTTCAGGCCATTTGAGAAATCGCAATAAGGAAAATAGTCTTCAAACAGGAAAGATAGCCGGCCGCTGTGGCCGAGCGGTTCTAGGCGCTTCAGTCCGGAACCGCGCTGCTGCTACGGTCGCAGGTTCGAATCCTGCATCGGGCATGGATGTGTGTGATGTCCCTAGGTTAGTTAGGTTTAAGTAGTTCTAAGTCTAGGGGACTGATGACCTCAGATGTTGAGTCCCATAGTGCTTAGAACCATTTGAACCATTTTTTGAACAGGAAAGATAAAACTTCAAAATGAAAAGGAAAGGCGATGTTGAGGGTAAAAAATATCGTCAAAAAAAAAACCTGCCGCGCGGGGTAGCCGCGGGTCTGAGGCATCTTTTCACGTTCCACGCGGCTTCCCCCGTCGCGTAGGAGTGTATGTCGTCCTTAGCGTAAGTTAGTTTAAGTTAGATTAAATAGTGTGTTAGCTTAGGGACCAATGACCTCAGCAGTTCGGTCCCATAAGATCTTACCACCAATTTGTTTTCTAAAAAAACTGGCCATGATCAAAGTAAATCAAACAATAAAATTCCGCAGATATAACGCAGAAAGGAAGTAGACATTCTTAAGACGATTCTGCAAGACGAAGATGAGGATGCTCCGTGACTTAGATGTCTTAAACCGTTTTCTCACAGCACTCCAGATGATGAACAGATTCAATGTACAAGTTGTACCTGGTGAGTATGTCTATCATGTGTTAAAGTTGAAGAGAAAGTTGCCTTTTTTGTAAATGTTCCAACTCTGAAGATCCTATCGGGCACTCAGACGAAGCCTGATTAAAAATTATGGCCATACTTTTCTGTCTCACTGTTATTACAATCATGATTAACACAATATATGATCGTAGTTTTTGTCATAAAACTGTAGGACTTAACATTAATATAAAATTTGAGTATTAAGATTGATATATTTTCAGTCAAACAACCAAGTTCATAACTAAATTAAATGATAAAATTATATGGGCCAACTTTCCCCAACTGTTGGGCCAAGTTGCCCCGTGGGTGGGATAGGTTGGCCTAGATTGTATTACTGTACTAAATATTTTTTATGATTAGACAAACAGTGATAGCCCTTAATAATTAAGTTGTAAAGGAAGCAAGGCTAAAGAAAATTCAAGACATATTCATAGGATTTGTCGACTTGGAAAAAGCATTGGACAATGTATAATGGTGCAAGATGATCGAAAGTAAAGTAGAGGGTAAAAACCGTAGAGGAAGACAGAGATTGGAATTTATACAGAAAATAATTGAGGACGTAGGTTCCAAGTGCTACTATGAGACGAAAAATTTGACACAGGAGACGAATTTTTGGTGTGCCGCATCTAATCAGTCAGAAGAAAATGGTTCAAATGGCTCTGAGCACCATGGGACTTAACTTCTGAGGTCATCAGTCCCCTAGAACCTATAACTACTTAAACCAAACTAACCTAAGGACATCACACACATCCATGCCCGAGGCAGGATTCGAACCTGCGACCGTAGCGATCGCGCGGTTCCAGACTGCAGCGCCTAGAACCGCTCGGCCACTCCAGCCGGCTGTCAGAAGACTGATGACAAACAAATATTTAATCAGAAGTAATAAAACTGCTGTTGTTACCAACGTAGTGCCATTCAGTAGGTACGACGATATTTCAGTTAGCATCAACAGTGTCTAGAAATTGACTTTGGTCCTCAACAGTCACATTATTCCCTTAGCGAGAAACACCAGCGCCATAGTGGTGCTGAAACAATGTAGCACTGTCTACACAAAAAAAAAAAAATCAAATGAAAAGTTTAAAATACAAGCTGGAAAAAATGAAGAAGGAAAAAGTGGGCCAACCTTTCCCGGTGTCCCCTGCCAACAAAAACGGAGTTTTAGGATTCAGTGTAGCGTCTGACCCCTGCGTATGTTAATAAAGAAATTATTCTGTCTCTACCGCTGTCAGTGTTACATTTTCATAGTCTCTTTTAAAATGGAGATTACAATATTATTTTAACGGTCATTGCGACGGTCCTTTCGTTGACGTTTGAAGACTTAAATTAATGTGAGGGCAAGTGCGAAAACGTCCTGATCACTTTTTTGAAATATCGGTACACAAATTATAGAGCTTTTAAACACATTCGTCTCTGATTAATTAAACGGAGTGCTGATAACCTATGAATTGAGAGCCCTAATACCGAATCAACATACATAAGCAATGCCTCAAACAGCTATCTGAGTAATACACTCCTGGAAATGGAAAAAAGAACACATTGACACCGGTGTGTCAGACCCAGCATACTTGCTCCGGACACTGCGAGAGGGCTGTACAAGCAATGATCACACGCACGGCACAGCGGACACACCAGGAACCGCGGTGTTGGCCGTCGAATGGCGCTAGCTGCGCAGCATTTGTGCACCGCCGCCGTCAGTGTCAGCCAGTTTGCCGTGGCATACGGAGCTCCATCGCAGTCTTTAACACCGGTAGCATGCCGCGACAGCGTGGACGTGAACCGTATGTGCAGTTGACGGACTTTGAGCGAGGGCGTATAGTGGGCATGCGGGAGGCCGGGTGGACGTACCGCCGAATTGCTCAACACGTGGGGCGTGAGGTCTCCACAGTACATCGATGTTGTCGCCAGTGGTCGGCGGAAGGTGCACGTGCCCGTCGACCTGGGACCGGACCGCAGCGACGCACGGATGCACGCCAAGACCGTAGGATCCTACGCAGTGCCGTAGGGGACCGCACCGCCACTTCCCAGCAAATTAGGGACACTGTTGCTCCTGGGGTATCGGCGAGGACCATTCGCAACCGTCTCCATGAAGCTGGGCTACGGTCCCGCACACCGTTAGGCCGTCTTCCGCTCACGCCCCAACATCGTGCAGCCCGCCTCCAGTGGTGTCGCGACAGGCGTGAATGGAGGGACGAATGGAGACGTGTCGTCTTCAGCGATGAGAGTCGCTTCTGCCTTGGTGCCAATGATGGTCGTATGCGTGTTTGGCGCCGTGCAGGTGAGCGCCACAATCAGGACTGCATACGACCGAGGCACACAGGGCCAACACCCGGCATCATGGTGTGGGGAGCGATCTCCTACACTGGCCGTACACCACTGGTGATCGTCGAGGGGCCACTGAATAGTGCACGGTACATCCAAACCGTCATCGAACCCATCGTTCTACCATTCCTAGACCGGCAAGGGAACTTGCTGTTCCAACAGGACAATGCACGTCCGCATATATCCCGTGCCACCCAACGTGCTCTAGAAGGTGTAAGTCAACTACCCTGGCCAGCAGGATCTCCGGATCTGTCCCCCATTGAGCATGTTTGGGACTGGATGAAGCGTCGTCTCACGCGGTCTGCACGTCCAGCACGAACGCTGGTCCAACTGAGGCGCCAGGTGGAAATGGCATGGCAAGCCGTTCCACAGGACTACATCCAGCATCTCTACGATCGTCTCCATGGGAGAATAGCAGCCTGCATTGCTGCGAAAGGTGGATATACACTGTACTAGTGCCGACATTGTGCATGCTCTGTTGCCTGTGTCTATGTGCCTGTGGTTCTGTCAGTGTGATCATGTGATGTATCTGACCCCAGGAATGTGTCAATAAAGTTTCCCCTTCCTGGGACAATGAATTCGCGGTGTTCTTATTTCAATTTCCAGGAGTGTATATTGATGTAAGGCGCTACTACAGCTCAAAATCGCATGCAGTACGGTTGTTTCGTTTGTGGGAGGGGACCAAACAGCTAGATCGTCGATCCCATCGGATTAGGGAAGGATGGGAAAGGAAGTCGGCAGTGCCCTTTCAAACCAACCATCCCGGCATTTTCCTCAAGCGATTTAGGGAAATAGCGGAAAATCTAAATCAGGATGTGTAACCTCCCCCTCACTTATCGACCATAATGACAGTGAAAAAATTAAACCGCGTGCACCTAATGGAAATTTGGGAAAAGCAATCGTCATCGAAGTTAATTTGTCGCTAAAGAGGGAGGAAAGGGTTACATCTAAATGAAAGGAAAAATGCAAATGAAATCGGTGGAAATTAATTTTGAAAAGGGGTAAAGTTAATAAAGAATGTAAATGTACGGTCGTTACGGTAATTAGATATTTGAGATCTGGGGAAAATTACAGTCGCCAGTCCTATGGATAATTACTATAGTAACTGAAAAAGAAAGGTTATTGCACATATAATTAGCACTAGAAGTGTGGCAACTGAAGGTTGACATGCGTAGTGTGAAAACTGGAATTTTGTCAGAAGTAATACATTTCGCTACACTCTGACTTAATTTAGCAAAAGAATTAACAAAACTGGAAAATTGAAAGTTAATTTAGTGACTGAAATTAATAGTGAGATTTGTTTCTGAAGCACTACGAAATTCAGTAAAATAAGGTTAGTCTTGGGCTACCTCAACAATCATTTCAAAAGCTACTTGAATCTACGCAATTTAGAAATAAGAGATTTTAACTTTGAACTTGAATTAAATGATTCTGAACAATTAACAATAGTAAAATTTAGTACGTACCAAGCTGAGCTGTAGTCACAGGTAAGCTAAAATATGGTAACAAAACTCGCACTCATAATTTGTGCTTGTGTAATCTAAATATTGGAGCCAGCTATGAATACTTTAACTGAACTTTGAAATTAAAGCAGTGAAATGGAATAATATTACTTTAATGCTGGCGTTTGAATTTCAACGACACTCGGGCAGTTACGAAAATGGAACAGTTTGAAAAGCTGAGGTCTGCCATAGAGTTCTAGAACTTTACGTGCTTCCAGTCTTCCTTGTTGGTTGATTGAAGGTTTGAAGCCGTCGATCGAGGAGGTGGCGACAGTCACTCATTGTCGGCCGTCGCTGTTGTAGAAGCTGGATGTTGGCACGCCTTCTTCTCGACACGGTCACCAGGCGAAACGGGCTCTTGATGTGCGCCAGCTAATGCTTCCCGTCCGCGACACCGTGTCAGAAACTATTATAGCAAGTCGAGCGCAATTACATGCTGCCCAACCCCGAAAGCGCGGCAACTCGCGGGAGCGTCACACAACACACCTGCTCAACCGCACTACTCCAGCCAGACTCACTCTGCCCGCGCTCCATGCGGCAGAGTTAACACTACCAAAAATCCTAAACACTTTGGTTCTCCACACGACCTATCGATGTATTCGTTCGACAGCATAGTTTTCCCTAGGCAAGACCCAGCGTAAAATACAAATAATATTTACAAAACAAACCAATTATACATCGACATAGATGCATATATATATATATATATATATATATATATATATATATATATATATATATAATATAGTAAAACAATTACAATATATAAAGGCACAGAAATGTCATATATTCAGGTAACAAAATAAGGAAAAAATTTATAGTACAATAGATGGAAATAGGAGGATATGCATTTCCAGCGTTACAGATGGCCGGACGCGGGTTTGAATGGTCGTCCTCCCGAATGCGAGTCCAGTGTGCTAACCACTGCGCCACCTCGCTCAGTGAGTACAATGTGCTCCTTTCCCTTGGCAATCGTGTAGTTCTATTAGTATGAAACTCAACTCAGGTATCGTATTAATTCTGTATTTTCTCCGAGGTTTCATCCTTACACTGTTCTTTCTTTGTGCAATAACAGACCATTTACCTCAGAAAAAGAAATCCGTATAAACAGTTAACATTAATGGGGGTAGGACGTCAAACGGGCCGTCTTGGAGCAGGAGAGACACCACAGGACATTTTAATTCCCACTGTCTATACTTTTACGAATAAATTCATAAAACTTTGTCAGCATGACCAGGAAGGATTCAGGATTCACACTCATAGCAGTGGAAGTTCAAAAACATTAAAAAAAATTTTTTCACATGTGAACTTACATCATTTTTTTCACTTATTATTGGCTGCGTTTGTTGCTACAGGTACACGTTTCTTCATAAGTAAGAGAGATTCTTCGATGAATTTTGCACAGCATACAAACCATACTTACAGTTGTATGAAACTCTAGAAATTATTTAATTTATGAAAAATGAATGTGCTGTTACATTTTAAACTTCGTGTTTAGAAAAAACTCAAATTTTATAGTTAATTATCTCAATTATTACCACAGTTTTCAATAGATTTGGAAAATTCTAGAGTTTTATACACCTGTAAGTATGGTTTGTATGCTGTGCAAAATTCATCGAAGAATCTCCCTTATTTATGAAGAAAAGTGTACCTATAGCAACAAATGCAGCCAGTTGTAAGTGAAAAAATATCAACTTTTAAAGGTAAAAAAACTGTTTTCTTATATTTTTTAACTTCCACTGCTATGAGTGTAAATCCTGAATCCTTTCTGGCCATTCTGACAAAGTTTTATGAGTTTATTCGTAAAAGTATAGACAGTGGAAATTAAAATGTCCTGTGGTGCCTCTCCTGCTCCAAGTCGTCCCGTTTGACGTCCTACCCCCCTTAAACCTATTAACAATGTCCGTATTTAAGCAAATCTCGTTTCAAGTTGCGTCGTTTGTTATTCGGTTGAAATATGAAGATGAAATATTTTGCAAGACCATAATTTCGATTGCAGCCGTTTATAACTTGACAGTACTTCAGTTTCAACAAGACGTCGTTACCAATCACTGTTCATACGTTAGTCTTTTCGTCTAATCGTTTTGGAAATTTATCTTCAAAGTATTTTTAAAAATGTAAGTAGATCTAAACATCAACGGTATTGATTTGTTGCTGTGTTTTCTGTCGTGTGTTAGGACTTCAAACATGGGCTTTTCGTGCTGCAATTTTCTTCTCACTATTCGCCATCTCGTTGACACGTCTTCAGGTGGCATGTGATAACCAAAAAAATCATGATAAACATTTTTCGATGCAAAGAAATATGGTACAGAAAAGATCTCCCGCCTTATAATCGTCGTGTGGTCTTTGAAAATGCATGTGGCTCCGCCAGCGTCGTACACCTAGATAAAATGCATCAACATGGAACATGCATATACCTACATCATTGAAAGTCTATCTCAAAGTAAATAATATCTGTACTAATAATAAAACTGTCAACCGTTGTGTCTCTCTGTTTAAACAAGCTGATCTCCAAATCTACTCCATGAATTTTCACGGGTTTGTCACAGATATCCTGAGCCTAGCTTGGGGTAACATCTATGCTTGACTTCATAAAAAATGGACGACGGAAAAAAATGTATGAACACGCTAATCACCAAAAGCACTATATTTTCGCAGGTTTCTCACAGCTAACATGCGCACACCTTGAAGCAATAAAAAACGCTTTATTTGATCAAAACTGTAACACGAAAATAAAATACATTGTAATTTAAAGTTATATCTGAAATATATAGAACCAGTAGATGATCCTCGAACATTTTTTTTTTTTTACTCAGTGAAGACGTATTTTCGGAAGTTCACTGCAGTGATAAAATTAAGCGCACCGCAATCTTATCGTAACAGCGAATTTACCTGGCTAGAATATATGGGTTTGCTGATTTCGGCCGGCCTCGGTGTCCGTGCGGTTCTAGGCGCTCCAGTCCGGAGCCGCGCTGCTGCTACGGTCGCAGGTTCGAATCCTGCCTCGGGCATGGGTGTGTGTGATGTCCTTAGGTTAGTTAGGTTTAAGTAGTTCTAAGTTCTAGGGGACTGATGACCACAGCAGTTGAGTCCCATAGTGCTCAGAGCCATTTGAACCATTTTGCTGACTTCGCTTTGTATATTAAAAAATTTACGACATTGCTTTGCTTCTTTCGATGGATTTTGTTTATATTCGATGATAGGAAAAACGAATTTATTAAGCTTTTATTTTCCTTATGAATAAAAATGCTTAGGAAACAGTCGAGTTTTCCTACGTACTCCAGAATGACTAGGTCTATGTGGTCTCAAGAAGTCAATGAAAATCGTGGAGGTAGACTTGCTACTGCTCGAAAACATCAGGCTTTAACTCTCTCTTTGGACACCCCTTCCGAAAGCAAGACCCAAAGTTGCTGTGATCGACAGCGCCATGCATTATCGCGCTCCTCAGAGGTTTAAAGATAATTCTCTTCAACGTAACATCGTAGAAGTGGAAATCTTGACGGGAGGTGGCGCAGGCAAGAGAATTTTTATATCCCGAATCCCACTTATTACAAACAATTCACCATTTTGCTGTAAACGTGACCAATTCCCGGTGAGCTTATGTTAAGCCATGACCATAAACAAAGCACAAGGCCAGACGCTGCGTGTGGTAGGTGTGAATCTTGGGGTCAGTTACTTTCCGCACGGCCAGTTCTACGTGGCTATCTCTCGTGTTAGTGAAGCAAACAAGCTCTTCGATCATGTCCCCAATCATACTACTTCAAACTTTAGAAGTCAAGCCGGCCGGTGTGGCCGTGCGGTTCTAGGCGCTTCAGTCTGGAACCACGTGACCGCTACGGTCGCAGGTTCGAATCCTGCCTCGGGCATGGATGTCTGTGATGTCCTTAGGTTAGTTAGGTTTAAGTAGTTCTAAGTTCTAGGGGACTGATGACCACAGATGTTAAGTTCCATAGTATTTGAACCATTTAGAAGACAAAAATAAATTCCACTTGTACAAAGTCTCGTGCACAGCTATAAATAAATACCTGGGCAATGCCGGGTTCCTCCGCTAGTTATATATAAGTAGTCAAAAAGCTTAAGAGGAAAATAAAACGAAGAGTAGGATATCCCAGAGTAGTATTTTTTACAACCATAAACCAGCTACAGCGAAAAGATAAGCACGTAGCCACTGTTCGAATTGCACTACTCTCAAAGCATCCGGTACTTCTCTTGTTCTTAGCTGTCAATGAGAAGATCGGGCAGCAGCAGTTCTTCGTCTATAGAACTCATGGATTTACGTGTGGGAGGATCCACGTTCATTTTCTTCTTGGACGCCTCTGAACGGGTGCTGCAGATTTTAGCTTTGCTAGCCGTAGCACACACTACAGCTTTCGTTGTGGAGTCCATAAGTTGACTGTCAGGGGTACGTCTGCCTGCTGCACAGTAGAGATTAGTGCGCATGCGCCATACGACTAAACAGTGTTCATGAAATGCTGAGGATCAGATCTTTAAGAGTGTCTCTTTCTATTGTGTATTTACCCAAAAATATAAACTGCCGCGTTTTTCCATTATAATTATTTGTTTGTGTATACCTCTAGCTCGGATACCCTGTGTTAACACAGCTCATCGGGCAAACTGTTGGTCGCCCCTTAAAAGAGCTCACTGGTAGTCTTTGGAGCGCTTTGAATGGTGTGCATCTCGTACCAGCCTGTTATGAAACCGTTGGTCTTTGGCGTTTTCTCACAGCAGTGGAATTCTTTAGACGTGGCAATCAGTCGTATCGAATAATCGCAATAGAATTGGTCGACATGGAATCGCCACGGAACTGGAGGAAGAGACTATCGTGTTTGGACATAATAACCACAGCGTGGATGAAGTTGTCCCATTTGCTACATAGGAACGCGAACTGTTGAACACGCGTAAGAGGCATGATATACCACTCACAACCATGAAACAGAATGAAAGAACAGTTGATCGTAAGAATATCCTGACAAGAACGAGAGACGAGTCTAACGTCTTGTCAGTGACAGTTGGTTTTAAACTCGAGAGTGCTAACGGTGAATGCAGGTCTACTTGCTATCAACGACTTTATGAGAGAAGATGGGGAAGGGAGTGGCATGCAATGGAAATCGGAGTAGGGTATGTCACTGCAGTAGCACACAAAGCCTGCATGTCTTTCATGGGTCAAACGACAAGTCCAGTGAGACGCGATAGATCAAGCACTTATATTAGCGTCATATATACACTCCTGGAAATGGAAAAAAGAACACATTGACACCGGTGTGTCAGACCCACCATACTTGCTCCGGACACTGCGAGAGGGCTGTACAAGCAATGATCACACGCACGGCACAGCGGACACACCAGGAACCGCGGTGTTGGCCATCGAATGGCGCTAGCTGCGCAGCATTTGTGCACCGCCGCCGTCAGTGTCAGCCAGTTTGCCGTGGCATACGGAGCTCCATCGCAGTCTTTAACACTGGTAGCATGCCGCGACAGCGTGGACGTGAACCGTATGTGCAGTTGACGGACTTTGAGCGAGGGCGTATAGTGGGCATGCGGGAGGCCGGGTGGACGTACCGACGAATTGCTCAACACGTGGGGCGTGAGGTCTCCACAGTACATCGATGTTGTCGCCAGTGGTCGGCGGAAGGTGCACGTGCCCGTCGACCTGGGATCGGACCGCAGCGACGCACGGATGCACGCCAAGACCGGAGGATCCTACGCAGTGCCGTAGGGGACCGCACCGCCACTTCCCAGCAAATTAGGGACACTGTTGCTCCTGGGGTATCGGCGAGGACCATTCGCAACCGTCTCCATGAAGCTGGGCTACGGTCCCGCACATCATTAGGCCGTCTTCCGCTCACGCCCCAACATCGTGCAGCCCGCCTCCAGTGGTGACGCGACAGGCGTGAATGGAGGGACGAATGGAGACGTGTCGTCTTCAGCGATGAGAGTCGCTTCTGCCTTGGTGCCAATTATGGTCGTATGCGTGTTTGGCGCCGTGCAGGTGAGCGCCACAATCAGGACTGCATACGACCGAGGCACACAGGGCCAACACCCGGCATCATGGTGTGGGGAGCGATCTCCTACACTGGCCGTACACCACTGGTGATCGTCGAGGGGACACTGAATAGTGCACGGTACATTCAAACCGTCATCGAACCCATCGTTCTACCATTCCTAGACCGGCAAGGGAACTTGCTGTTCCAACAGGACAATGCACGTCCGCATGTACCCGTGCCACCGAACGTGCTCTAGAAGGTGTAAGTCAACTTCCCTGGCCAGCAAGATCTCCGGATCTGTCCCCCATTGAGCATGTTTGGGACTGGATGAAGCGTCGTCTCACGCGGTCTGCACGTCCAGCACGAACGCTGGTCCAACTGAGGCGCCAGGTGGAAATGGCATGGCAAGCCGTTCCACAGGACTACATCCAGCATCTCTACGATCGTCTCCATGGGAGAATAGCAGCCTGCATTGCTGCGAAAGGTGGATATACACTGTACTAGTGCCGACATTGTGCATGCTCTGTTGCCTGTGTCTATGTGCCTGTGGTTCTGTCAGTGTGATCATGTGATGTATCTGACCCCAGGAATGTGTCAATAAAGTTTCCCCTTCCTGGGACAATGAATTCACGGTGTTCTTATATCAATTTCCAGGAGTGTGTGTGTGTGTGTGTGTGTGTGTGTGTGTGTGAGAGAGAGAGAGAGAGAGAGAGAGAGAGAGAGAGAGAGAGAGAGAGAGAAAATGGGGGGTTTTGGTGTCTATCCTTTCCTTTCTGACATGGTTGAAACAACAGACGCTAATATAAGTGCTTGATCTGTAACTCTCCACAACGGTGCACCGACCGGTACCTCCGACGAAAATTAAACAGAACTGCAAATTTTGAGAAATGGTGCGAAAGAATTTTTGGCAAAAAAGATGTTGAGTCACTTCGCTTTCAATTGAACAAAAAAGATACTATTAAAGAATTTGCTATGTCTTTGACAGTTGTGACACCTTTGGTGGAAATTGTGAAAACAAGAAAACGATCCCACAAATTAGCTTCTGGTGACAACTAACATCAAGGCAGTTCCAGTTTCATCTAGTGAATGTGAATCTGATCATTACTGGCAGTAGAGCCGCTCTGTTAAAAAAAAAAAAAACTCTTTCTTCACTACTTTTTGTGAAGTTGAATGGCCCACCACGACTCTTTTGGACTCTTGAAGGTACGTGTAGTCTTGCTTCATGTACGGCAGTCTGCTACTGACACCAATAGCAACGAAAGGGAGAGAGAGGACAGACCGTCCAAAGCTTTGGATAGTTACATAAATAGTAAGTTAAAGCATTAAAGCTTTTTCCCTCAGTATCTTATAGATCAAATTTATGAGTGTTCACCTTATTGTAATTTCTTTTTGGCAAGAAATCATAAACTGAGAAATAATATTTAACTTAACTGATAAAATATGTAATAAAAGACTGTTGGTGCGTATGCGAGTTTTATTTTTATCACTACAAGCGTTGTATTCACTCTTTCATAATGCTCAAAAGAGCGTTAAAAAACGTTTAAAGAAGTCTAAAATTCAAAGATCCTTTCCTTCGGTGTGGATGCTGCGACGGTACGTAACGGCTACTGCTGAATAGTTGCTGTTCACAAACAGCAGTCATACAAGAAAACCAGTTGCGTCTTTACCTGCAGTTGCTCGTACTTTAGGTACCTGGGCTATGCACGGCTCTGTTTAAAAAGAATAGCTCGACGTAGTCACAGGGTTACGCCGTGCACATCTGCTTTCATGCCCTGCAACTAGTTCACTGCGAATAATAACGTGTAGCTGTAATCCAGCAATCAAATAGTCTTTGCACTGATTAGAATTGCGAGTTAATAAAGTATACAAAAATACATAACAAAGTTAAACGAATAATCTAATAAAAGGGTTCTATTCTAACGTCTTTAACTGCTATAGAATACAGAGAATTGTGTTGAATAATGTTTATTCAAGAAAGGACATCTCAAATAAACGTGAAGTGGTCCTTCGATGTTAAGTTAAAATACAGACAGAAAATACCGTTATCAAATGCAGTAAAGTTGTGATGAGAGCATTACAAGAATGGTAGCAAATTCCCCAGACTAGATAATTATCATAGGTACGCAAAAACTAATCACAATTCACGAGAGATTTATCAGTTCAAAACAGTTCAGAGTTCAACATGATGGTTCACAAATTAACATACACGATATGAAGAATTGTAAGTCATGCTCTGTCTATTTTCAGTTCCGAAAATCAAGCGCCAAAAGTTATAGTGCTACTCTGGAGCAGATTCACGCCTCCCGAAACATAAAATCTCTTCGTAAGTTTAGAGTACTGTAGCGGCCATGCACTGCCCAGAAACAATCACCTGTACGAGTGAACTGCATGTGTTACTCTAGACAGGTCTGCCTTCTTCAAGAACTCTCCACATAGTGTCCAAAATTTCCCCTTGAGCACTTCACTAGAGATCCCGGTAATATGACTCCCATAGTTTTCCGCCACTGTCTGGTTCTCCATTGGCTGAAGACTGTCCGCACCAAAAATACATCGTTCTTAAGCTGTACAGACGTGGTCTGTTTGAACATGACCACTTTCATGTCATAAACTAATATGTAACAACAATACTGAAACAAAGAAGTGTTATAATGGATTGGATTGGATTGTTTGGGGGAAGAGACCAAAAAGCGAGGTCATCGGTCTCATCGGATTAGGGAAGGACGGGGAAGGAAGTCGGCCGTGCCCTTTCAAAGGAACCATCCCGGCATTTGCCTGGAGTGATTCAGGGAAATCACGGAAAACCTAAATCAGGATGGCCGGACGCGGGATTGAACGGTCGTGAGACACATTCATGCCCGAGGCAGGATTAGAACCTGCGACCGTAGCAGTTGCGCGGTTCCGGACTGAAGCGGCAAGAACCGCTCGGCCACCGCGGCCGGCCTCAGAATATTCATGGTAAATGTAAATAAAGGTTTTTCCAAAAATAAATAAGCCAGTATTTTTTCGCAAGTATGCTCTCATTAAATGACAAATTGTCGTTAAATATTATTTAAATAGCTATGTAGGTCTGCTTGACAGAAACATCTTTTAATTCTCTGTTCAATTGTGGTGTCCGTTAACATATTCGACTGGCCACTCTTATATTAGCAAAGTTTTTTTAATAGCACTTGCAGTCAACAAGTTACTGGCAAAATAATAAACTGTTCATTAAATAAATAAACAAGGATGACAGAATGTGGGGTGTGAGGTACTGATGCTGTGTTTATTTCCTATGTAAATGTGGAGAGTACGATGTCGTGACAAATATTTTCATAATGAAAAAATACAAAAGACATTGTAAATAAAATAGATACAGATACGTAACTTTCAAGGGTGGTAGCGCTAGTGCAATGCTGTCATCCGGGATATCGTTTGCTGAAGTCATCTGACGTGATTAAAAGTTGTTAATCAGAGGGTCGTTGTGGAAATGTTAATTCATTGTGAGATATTAACTTCTGCTGTTTTAAAGGTATTGAGTTATTGCTAGGTCATTGGATTCGCCTCATTTATCTGAGATTGTCGATGTATTCAGATTTGCATTAGTACTTTACTGTGAGTTGTTGTCGAATCTCGCAGGGATGTAACTTAGCACCTTTAAGATTGTCTGACACTCCACTGTTTCCTGGAGCATCTCCCTGCAGCGATGGCGCTAGTCTTTGTAAATGGTTCAAATGGCTCTGAGCACTATGGGACTTAACATCTCAGGTCATCAGTCCCCTAGAACTTAGAACTACTTAAACCTAACTAACCTAAGGACATCACACACGTCCATGCCCGAGGCAGGATTCGAACCTGCGACCGTAGCGGTCGCGCGGTTCCAGACTGAAGCGCCTAGAACCGCACGGCCACAAACGGCCGGCGCTAGTCTTTGTAACTGGACACGTTCGTACCGGGCACAGAGCCAGAAGCCGGAACTGCCGCGGCTGGCCCTGGGACCTCTGTCTCCTCGAGTTCAGCCGTACAACAAATTCATCTTACGTCACAGCAACTGTACATGATCGATTAGCTCGCCTACATACTAGTAATCTTACAATGCACATCGTTCCCGATCTCTTACGGTACTCGGGAACTCAGAGTAAGGGGTGCGTGTGTAGGTGACGCTACATCAGTAGTGTCTAAAAGGGTGGGAATTTTGGGGCGGATGGAAGACGCGCTTGGATGGCCGACGTGGTTAAGGCGATCGCTCACGTTGAGTAAGAAGTCCGGGCTAGAATCACAGTCCGGCACTATTTTCATCTTTTACCACTGATTCATTTGAGTGTCCAAATGCGGCTAACGTCATTGAAATCTTTGGCAATGTATATCAGTACTGTCGGTGAGTAAGTGAAGCCCATTCTTCTACACCTTCGTTACGATTATGCTGTGGACACCGCCGTCTTCCAATATGACAGTAATTGGGTTCACAGAGCTGCGTGGACATGTCCGTTGTTCGATAAACGCGCAGGCACATTACGGCATCTCCACTTGCCCGCTAAATCACCCGTTATTAATCCCACAGAAAATGTCTGGACCAATTTCCAGCCTGTAATAATTAATGAGTGGCTTCAGGTGGATTGGCATGCTGATAGAAATTTGTAGATCTTTTTCGTCGCTGAACTGAGGCATCATCAAAGATAGAAAAATCACTATATTAGCATGAAGGGTGAAGGTGTTAGTAATTTTTTTGGCCGGTGTGCTTAGTTAGATTCACGTTCGTTCCATTGGTCCAGAGCGAGAAGATTTTCGAGGTACATCAACCGATTTACTAAGTAATTAGTCAGTGGAGTAACGGGAGTTTGCCTCCAATTAACCCTTTAATCTGAACATTTTTAGTAGGCAAACTTTTAATCTTTCTGTTGTCTGTTTCAAATATTGACTCCATGAAGTTCACTGCTGGTTTGAAAGAGATACATATTATTTATGACAAATGTCATAAGTAGTAGTTAGTATTATCAAGTACATTGAACAGGCCTATACACGACATCCTCGATTTCATGTCACAAATAACTAGTGTTACACGATTATCGCCTCGAAAAACTTTTTTTCGCTTATGAGTTTCCCCGAATATGATTTCGTATGATGATATATTTGTTTTGTATTTTTGGCAGTTATATTTCGTACTCCTTGCTACTGAACTTATCAGCAAGTTGTAATCCCAAGAGTTTACCAGTGTCAATCTCTCCTACACGGATGTCATCGCATTTCAGTCATACATAGTGAGGAAACGTCTTAGAAGTTCTGAATTGTCTACAGCGCCTTTTTTCGGAGCTTGGTGACAAAGAATTATTAGATATGAAACGTCTCCTTAGAAAAATTTATGAATAATTGTGCTGATAAACCCCTTACGTTATTCGATTTTCAAACAGCTAAGCAAAACTGAACGTACTCAGACATTTCTCTCTTTACTTATTCTGATCATCACTAAACTGACACACAATATTTTTAGCGCAACGCAATCTGACTTTCAATAATCCCTACAAAAGAATGGCTCTGACTAACAATAACCTATACCTTTCATGAATCACTTACTTCACAAAAATCTTCGTTACTCGAACTACTGCAATACAGCGAGCGCCAATACTGCCAGCTAAATAAAGGATTCTAACTACTGAAGTCACTAACTACTGATAGGCAAGTTAGCAAATGAAAGATTTTGATAGAGAACAAACAATGTATTTACCTTAATAGTGTTCAAAAGTCATTATATATATATATATATATATATATATATATATATATATATATGTATATATATATATAATCAGTTCATGACATTCAGTCTTACAAATTTACTGTCTCTGATGGACACACATCCAGATCATCCGCTCTCAAAACTCCGCCATCTCACTCCCCACATCCACCACTGCTGGCGGCTCACCTCCAACTGCGCAACGCTACGCGCTGTTCACATCCAACTGCGCAACACTACAATGGCAAATATTCCAACAATGCAAACCAACCACAGATTGCACACAGCACAGTCAGTGATTTTCATACAGAGCGCTACGGGACGTTACCAACATAAAAACCTAAACAACCTACTTACAGATACTATTTATTAATGTCTACGACAATTTCATTTAGAGCTCTTTCTATAACTCTGAACTGCTATTTATCAAAATGCTTGCATCATCAACATTCTTTTGTATGTCTCGGTCCACAGCCACCGTAAATTAATTAAGTCATTGTCCTCCGTAAGCTGTTATTTTTCTTCATAAAACAGATCACTTCATGCCTTTGCCCTAACAGCTAATTTCGCCCCTGTGGACAGTTTCAAGCTATCTAGTGGTGAAACAAATGACAAAAGTTGCAGCAGCTTCAAGAATAGAAAAATGAAATCAGAAATGTTCATAAAAACTTTTTACACGCCTTCGTCACAGTGAAAAACTGTAAGTCACACTTCAATGTGGAGGAAGTAACATCTAAATAAAGTTTATTTGTGAACGTGTTGATAACAGGCACCTGCATTTACCTCAGTTCTCATACAGACGTAAAAATATGGATATTTGGTATTACCGTCAAATGACGTTACACCTTACTTTTACAGACGTGAATTCCGTGTGTAAAAAGATACAATCCAATCCTTATGCGGATTAAAATCCACTTGTTCACATTTCAGATAAAACTACATTTGAAGTGGGCAATGTCTAAAAATCAAATGGCGTAATGTAAGAGATATAAAAAATTAGGTTAAAAAAAAAGAAATAAACACTAGGTCCGAGGTATTACGACGTATGTCTTAACTAAAACTTATGCAAAAAAATCTCATACGTGAAACATGTTTATATCGGAGATACGTAAGCTTTGAAAGTGACGGAAGGCTAGGAACGTACAACACTCACTACGTGTTTGCGGGAGCAAAGAGACAGCCACAACACAATAAAAACACTTTTCAGTCACAAACTGCCGCAAAACACTTACGGCTTGACGAGCGATTACGTGAAATACTCCATCAGCGAGACCGTTTCTTATAACAGTTACGTTTTAACTTGAAAATTAGGATCTTTTAAGACAACAGTACTAAGCCATGCATACAGGGGAAGATACAATATAATGAAATAAAATTGTCTCACATACCTAGGAATCACATAATACTCATGGCAGAAAGGTTCGTTAAAAAAAAAAGAGTTAGAACGTATTTGTGTTATAGGATGGAAAATTCAATTCCAAGCATAAGAGAAAACAACAAAAGATCATAACAGTTTGAGCGTTTTATAAAACTGTCTAAAAACCGTTTATTTATCAACTCTCTCTGTTCGTTTAAAAAAATTTCTGAGTGTTTGTTAAAATAGTTATAAATCTCGTTCTCTTCCAAATCAGCCATGAGAAAATTCGGTATTTGCTTTATGTGAAATGTGCACAGCGTCGTCAGTATCGTTAGTGACATGGCTCTTATTATTCGGGTGAGTCTTAAATGATGAAGCGTTGCTATCGCCAAGAAGAGTGTGTTCCTAAATTTCGAGTTCGATGTAAAAATTGTCGTATAAACCACAGTTGAGTTTGCAAATTCCCGACTAGGTAAACGGGTTACGTTTCTATATGGCGTACCGGATTAGTTTGCCTACAGAGCTGCTGAATCAAAAACTGACGTGCACTCCCGTAATACGCAAAAATCTCGTTAACTGAAGCATGAACACGTGGGAGACATGTGAAGCTTCAAAATTTTTCACGGAAGGCGGGAATATATAAGCCCATCACTAAGTGAAGGAACAAAAAACTAGCCAAAACACAACATTACCTACAACAATCAAACCATTTATGTCATAACTTCACCACAATTCGGCATCCTGAACATGTTCAGAGAACGAAACCGATCGTAACACAACTAATAACACAGCCGAGGTGGTTTTTATTAATCATTAAATATATTAAACTATTCCTGCCTGAGGGTCACTCTAGAAATTATTGATTTCAGGTAAGCCTTCTTATGTGATTCTGCAAGGCATGAGGAACGGTGGATGGTCAGAATAAGAAAATTAATGCTAGAATGCAGTTCTAGTTCCACTGTAATTCTTCTCTTTTAACCTTTTTTTGTCTACTGAGTTTATTCAACTTGTTGTCGACTTCATCTGTTCCTCTGCGGAATAAAACCAGTGCATCATTTCAGTATCTTTTGTAGTAAATGCTCTTTTCAGCTGTGTGTGTGTGTGTTCATTACAAAATTTCTTGTCAGTGTGATTTATAAAAATATCCACTAATGTGCCAAGTATGCCTTCAGGTTGACAATATACCTTGTCATTGACAAAGCAGTTACATAATAAAATCAATTGTAGTAACTGTACAGTTTAGTCTATCTCTCCTACGCTAACCCTTCGCTAGCCGGGGTGGCCGTGCAGTTCTAGGCGCTACAGTCTGGAACCGAGCGACCGCTACGGTCGCAGGTTCGAATCCTGCCTCGGGCATGGATGTGTGTGATGTACTTAGGTTAGTTAGGTTTAATTAGTCCTAAGTTCTAGGCGACTGATGACCTCACATGTTAAGTTCCATAGTGCTTAGAGCCATTTGAATTTTTTAATCTTTTGTAATAGTAACTGTTTTGGTCACTGCACGTTAGAATATAAGTTTACAGAATGAAATGAGATAAATTTTGCTCCTCTGGGGCTAGATATATTTTTTTTATTTCATTTGCAGTGTCCACTGCATTTTCAACCAAGATTTTGTTTCAAAAGCGTACAAATTTGTTATCATATTGTTCAGTTTTTTGCTAACTACACTACTGTCCATTAAAACTGTTACACCACGAAGATAACGTGCTACAGACGCGAAATTTAACCGACAGGAAGAAGATGCTGTGATACGCAAATGATCAGCTTTTCAGAGCATTCACACAATGTTGGCGCCGGTGGCGAAACCTACAACGAGCTGACCTGAGGAAAGTTTCCAACCGATTTCTCATACACAAACAGCAGTTGACCGGCGTTGGCTGGTGAAACGTTGTTGTGATATCTCCTGTAAGGAGGAGAAATGCGTACCGTCACGTTTCCGACTTAGATAAAGGTCGGATTGTAGCCTGTCGCGATTGCGGTTTATCGTATCGCGACATTGCTGCTCGCGTTGGTCGAGTTCCAATGACTGTTAGCAGAATATGGAATCAGTAGGTTCAGGAGGGTAATACGGAACGCCGTGCTGGATCCCAACGGCCTCGTATCACTAGCATCTTATCCGCATGGCTGTAACGGATCGTGCTGCCACGTCTCGATCGCTGAGTCAATCGATGGGGTCGTTTGCAAGACAAAAACCATCTGCTCGAACAGTTCGACATTTGCAGCAGCATGAACCATCAGCTCGGAGACCATGGCTGCGGTTACCCTTGACGCTGCATCACAGACAGGAGCGCCTGCGATGGTGTACTCAACGATGAACCTGGGTGCACGAATGGCAAAACGTCATTTTTTCGGATGAATCCAGGTTCATGATGGTCGCATCCGTGTTTGGCGACATCGCGGTGAACGCACATTGGAAGCGTGTATTCGTCATTCGCCATACTGGCGTATCACCCGGCGTGATGGTATGGGGTGCCATTGGTTTCACGTCTCGGTCACCTCTTGTTCGAATAGACGGCACTTTGAACAGTGGACGTTACATTTCAGATGTGTTACGACCCGTGGCTCTACCCTTAATTCGATCCCTGCGAAACTCTACATTTCAGCAGGATAATGCACGACTGCATGTTGCAGGTCCTGTACGGGCCTTTCTGGATACAGAAAATGTTCGACTGCTGCCCTTGCCAGCACATTCTCCAGATCTCCCACCGATTGAAAACGTCTGGTCAATGGTGGCCGAGCAACTGGCACGTCACAATACGCCAGTCACTACTCTTGATGAACTGTGGTAGCGTGTTGAAGCTGCATGGGCAACTATACCTGTACACGCCATCCAAGCTCTGTTTGACTCAATGCCCAGACGTATCAAGGCCGTTATTATTGCCAGAGGTGGTTGTTCTGAGTACTGATTTCTCAGGATCTATGCACCCAAATTGCCTGGAAATGTAATCACATGTCAGTTCTAGTATAATATACACTCCTGGAAATGGAAAAAAGAACACATTGACACCGGTGTGTCAGACCCACCATACTTGCTCCGGACACTGCGAGAGGGCTGTACAAACAATGATCACACGCACGGCACAGCGGACACACCAGGAACCGCGGTGTTGGCCGTCGAATGGCGCTAACTGCGCAGCATTTGTGCACCGCCGCCGTCAGTGTCAGCCAGTTTGCCGTGGCATACGGAGCTCCATCGCAGTCTTTAACACTGGTAGCATGCCGCGACAGCGTGGACGTGAACCGTATGTGCAGTTGACGGACTTTGAGCGAGGGCGTATAGTGGGCATGCGGGAGGCCGGGTGGACGTACCGACGAATTGCTCAACACGTGGGGCGTGAGGTCTCCACAGTACATCGATGTTGTCGCCAGTGGTCGGCGGAAGGTGCACGTGCCCGTCGACCTGGGACCGGACCGCAGCGACGCACGGATGCACGCCAAGACCGTAGGATCCTACGCAGTGCCGTAGGGGACCGCACCGCCACTTCCCAGCAAATTAGGGACACTGTTGCTCCTGGGGTATCGGCGAGTACCATTCGCAACCGTCTCCATGAAGCTGGGCTACGGTCCCGCACACCGTTAGGCCGTCTTCCGCTCACGCCCCAACATCGTGCAGCCCGCCTCCAGTGGTGTCGCGACAGGCGTGAATGGAGGGACGAATGGAGACGTGTCGTCTTCAGCGATGAGAGTCGCTTCTGCCTTGGTGCCAATGATGGTCGTATGCGTGTTTGGCGCCGTGCAGGTGAGCGCCACAATCAGGACTGCATACGACCGAGGCACACAGGGCCAACACCCGGCATCATGGTGTGGGGAGCGATCTCCTACACTGGCCGTACACCACTGGTGATCGTCGAGGGGACACTGAATAGTGCACGGTACATCCAAACCGTCATCGAACCCATCGTTCTACCATTCCTAGACCGGCAAGGGAACTTGCTGTTCCAACAGGACAATGCACGTCCGCATGTATCCCGTGCCACCCAACGTGCTCTAGAAGGTGTAAGTCAACTACCCTGGCCAGCAAGATCTCCGGATCTGTCCCCCATTGAGCATGTTTGGGACTGGATGAAGCGTCGTCTCACGCGGTCTGCACGTCCAGCACGAACGCTGGTCCAACTGAGGCGCCAGGTGGAAATGGCATGGCAAGCCGTTCCACAGGACTACATCCAGAATCTCTACGATCGTCTCCATGGGAGAATAGCAGCCTGCATTGCTGCAAAAGGTGGATATACACTGTACTAGTGCCGACATTGTGCATGCTCTGTTGCCTGTGTCTTTGTGCTTGTGGTTCTGTCAGTGTGATCATGTGATGTATCTGATCCCAGGAATGTGTCAATAAAGTTTCCCCTTCCTGGGACAATGAATGCACGGTGTTCTTATTTCAATTTCCAGGAGTGTATTTTTCGAATGAATACCCGTATTCATCTGCATTTCTTCTTGGTGTAGCAATTTTAATGGCCGGTAGTGTAGATATGCAGGACTCTTAATGCAGTTAATGATCTGACAGACTGGAGCCTTATGTTTCTGAAGTTTTGGGCGACCTCTGAGGGCCGGAATCACGCGGTTAATTACTACACAGAGAATGATCTCTTGAGCTGAGAAGATAATTTTGTAGTTTTTCAGGGTTTTTTGAAATCATTGCATTAAATTTATTTGTTGGATCTTTCTTAAATTTTGTAACATTATTAGGTACATATATTTGTTGTGTCATCACTGTGTAAGTGTCCTACCCGCCAGCAGTGCTATGAGCTGATGCGTCACGTTGTTGCTAGGCGACGCAATGAGACGGTACTGTTGTTCGCCTGCTGTCCGGCGGGCGCGCCCCTGTGTCTGGGACGCGACGCATTCATGCCGCTGTCCGCATAAGTTTTTCGGCAATCTCTCTCGGCCGTGTGGCCTCCTTTCGCGCGCGCACAGACCTGCATGCATTACGGCCGCCACGTGATTAATGAACGCAGCCGGACGACCAGTGTATAGCCGCTCGCTGCCACCTGGCGGCCGCACGGTGGGCGTCGTCGCGCCGCCCGAATGAATACCCTTGTTTGTAAACAACCTCAATGCACCTGGAGCCACAACCACCAAGCGAAAAGTATGGCGGAATGGGGGCAGTAGGTTGCTCTGCTGGCCTCCGTTGAGCTTCAGAGGGAAGAAACCTGATTAATTGTTTTAGTTTTGTTATTTCTTTATCCCATGGGTCATAGAAGCGACCTCTCGCTATTATTTGGACCAAGTCAGTTACTTTACACATCTGATACACTTTCTCGTCTCTGACATAACGACTGGTATCTATTTTGGAAGTTTAATCTTCCTTATCTTCAGGCGAAATACCCTCAGACTTCAAGAAGAATATAATAATTCCAGTTGTTGTGGGTTGGCAGGAGAGCCAACACCGTATTATTAGAGGAAGCCGAAAGGCACGCGTCTTAGCTCACGCAGGCTGGCGTGAGGTCTGGAACAGGACAAGGAAATTAGACTTTAGAAAAACGGACGTAGCTGGTGGAATACTTAACTTTAATCCATTAATGATGAGCGTCGCTCTTGACTGTACATGATTCAGTATCAATAGTAACTGGTAATGGCGCCTTGCTAGGTCGTAGCAAATGACGTTGCTGAAGGCTATGCTAACTATCATCTCGGCAAATGAGAGCGTATTTTGTCAGTGAACCATCGCTAGCAAAGTCGGTTGTACAACTGGGGCGAGTGCTAGGAAGTCTCTCTAGACCTGCCGTGTGGCGGCGCTCGGTCTGCAATCACTGATAGTGGCGACACGCGGGTCCGACGTACACTAACGGACCGCGGCCGATTTCAAGGCTACCACCTAGCAAGTGTGGTGTCTGGCGGTGACACCACACCAATTCCAAAGAAAGCAGGCGTTGACAGATGTGAAAATTACCGAACTATCAGTTTAATAAGTCACGGCTGCAAAATACTAACGCGAATTCTTTACAGACGAATGGAAAAACTAGTAGAAGCCGACCTCGGGGAAGATCAGTTTGGATTCCGTAGAAATATCGGAACACGTGAGGCAATACTGACCCTACGACTTATCTTAGAAAATAGATTAAGGAAAGGCAAACCTACGTTTCTAGCATTTGTAGACTTAGAGAAAGCTTTTGACAATGTTGACTGGAATACTTTGTTTCAAATTCTGAAGGTGGCATAGGTAAAAAACAGGGAGCGAAAGGCTATTTACAATTTTTACAGAAACCAGATGGCAGTTATAAGAGTCGAGGAACATAAAATGAAAGGGAAGCAGTGGTTGGGAAGGGAGTGAGACAGGGTTGTAGCCTCTCCCCGATGTTGTTCAATCTGTATATTGAGCAAGCAATAAAGGAAGGACTTGGAAGAGCAGTTGAACGGAATGGACAGTGTCTTGAAAGGAGGATATAAGATGAACATCAACAAAAGCAAAACGAGGATAATGGAATGTAGTCAAATTAAGTCGGGTGATGCTGCGGGAATTAGATTAGGAAATGAGACACTTAAAGTAGTAAACGAGTTTTGCTATTTTGGGAGCAAAATAACTGATGATGGTCGAAGTAGAGAGGATATAAAATGTAGACTGGCAATGGCAAGGAAAGCGTTTCTGAAGAAGAGAAATTTGTTAACATCGAGTATAGATTTAAGTGTCAGGAAGTCGTTTCTGAAAGTATTTGTATGGAGTGTAGCCATGTATGGAAGTGAAACATGGGCGATAAATAGTTTGGACAAGAAGAGAATAGAAGCTTTCGAAATGTGGTGCTACAGAAGAATGCTGAAGATTAGATGGGTTGATCACATAACTAATGAGGAGGTATTGAATAGAATTGGGGAGAAGAGGAGTTTGTGGCACAACTTGACAAGAAGAAGGGACCGGTTGGTAGGACATGTTCTGAGGCATCAAGGGATCACAAATTTAGCATTGGAGGGCAGCGTGGAGGGTAAAAATCGTAGAGGGAGACCAAGAGATGAATACACTAAGGAGATTCAGAAGGATGTAGGCTGCAGTAAGTACTGGGAGATGAAGAAGCTTGCACAGGATAGAGTAGCATGGAGAGCTGCATCAAAACAGTCTCAGGACTGAAGACAACAACAACAATCTTCCTTATCTTCTGGCATTCTATGCAATCGGTATGGAATGAGAATAAACAGGAAAAAGACCTAAGTGATGTTATGCAGTACAGGAGCTGAATATGAACCTCTGGGAATGAGAATTGGAAGAGAGTAGCTGGAACTGGTAGAGGAATTTACTTACCCGGGAAGCAAAATCACAAGGCATGGTAGAAGTGGGAAAGAAATTGCGAGCAGAATACAAAAGACCAAAATTGCATTTAATCGGAGAAGGAACTTACTCACCAGCGACAACATCAGTCTGAAAATAAGGAAACGTGTATGGAAAGGTTTCGTTTGGAGTGTGGCCCTATACGGATGTGAAAGTTGGACAATTGGAAGAGAAGAGGGAAGACGGCTAGAGTCCCTGGAGATGTGGTGCTATAGAAGGATGATGATGATCAAGCTGGAGAGACAAAGTAACAAATGAAGAGGTGCTTAGAAGAGTACAGGAAACCAGATCTCTGTGGAGGCCATCCAAACAAGAAGAGACACACTTGTAGGGGACATCCTACGACACAACAACATCATTGGAACAATAGCTGAAGGAGCTAATTAGGGAAGGAATCGGCGGGGGCGACCAAGGATATCGTACACGCAACAGATCATGAATGACGTTGGATGTAACATATACGCGGAAATGAAAAGGAAGGTAGACAGAAGAGAGGAATGGCGTTCTGCTGCTAACCAACTTCAGGGTTGAACACTAAAAGAAGGAAGAATCTTTAGGTATTTGATCGTTGGCTATAAACACTTGACTGTAAGATGGGGTTGAAAGGTGAAACAGTTATCAACCGAAGCGTTGGTTTAAACAGTTCAGGGCTTTACTAGGTTTGATCCTATTGGAAATGATACGCCGTCAGCTTGTTTTGATCTCTGTACTGAGTTCTCCGGACAGTTACAGGGGGACTATAGTTTAACACGGGCTCCAAAGCACAGTGCAGCACGGCAGTTTTTACATTAACAAACATTTGTAGTGGTGAAAGAACAGAAAAATGACAGATGGAAATCCTAGACTTGAGGGGGGGATCGAAACCAAAGGCACAGTATCCTTGCCATTGAATCACCAAATCTAGCCGGCCGGGGTGGCCGAGCGGTTCTAGGCGCTACAGTCCGGAACCGCGCGACCGCTACGGTCACAGGTTCGAATCCCGCTTCGGGCATGGATGTGTGTGATGTCCTTAGGTTAGTCAGGTTTAAGTAGTTCTAAGTTCTAGGGGACTGATGACCTAAGATGTTAAGCCCCATAGTGCTCAGAGCCATTTGAACCATTTTTGAACCAAATCTAGTACATCCGCAGGCCAGGATTCTCAAAGTTGGGGCACGGAATAGTATGTTCGCATTCGATTATACGTGAGACGTAAGACTGATGAGGGTATTCCAGTTGTTCGGCCGCGCGGGGTAGCCGCGCGGTTTAGGGCGCCTTTTCACGGATCGTGTGGCTGCCCCCGTCGGAGCTTAGAGTCCTCCCTCGGGCATGGGTGTGTGTGTTGTCCTTAGCGTAATTTATTTTAAGTTATATGAAGTAGTGTGTAAGCCAAGGGACCGATGACCTCAGCATTTTGGTCCCATAGGACCTAAAAGTAAACTCCGTCCGAACAGGCCTTGGAAGGCCCAACGGTACCGACCGGCCGCCGTGTCATCCTCAGCCCACAGGCGTCACTGACGCAGATATGGAGGGCATGTGGTCAGCACACCGCTCTCCCGGCCGCATGTCAGCTTCCGAGACCGGAGCCGCTACTTCTCAATCAGGTAGCTCCTCAGTTTGCCTCACAAGGGCTGAGTGCATCCCACTTGCCAACAGCGCTTGGCAGACTGGATGGTCATCCATCCAAGTCCTTGCCCAGCCTGACAGCGCTTAACTTCCGTGATCTGACGGAAACCGGTGTTACCACTGCGCAAAGGCCCTTGGCATAGGAACTTACTACAAATTTCCAATTTTCCAGTTGTTTGAGGGTGTCTGGAAGCTTAATCGGCTGACCCAGGATACATGTGAGAGTAATCTGCTACAGAAAGCGAGGCGGAATACTTGGCGTTCAAGGGAATGATATATCATGGGAGGGGTTGAGGTCTATGCAATAGCTGTGTAGGTGAGGTTGGGGCGGATGAGGGTCATGTAGATATGCATGATGTTCGAACACCGTCTTCGGCCGTTTCAGCATTCTACTTTTTGTATCCTCGCTACCAATCAGTAGTGGCGAACACTTATTTCCCTCGGCTGAGCAAAATCAGGTAGGATGTTCGACACCGTGTTCTGCCCTCACTTGAGCACCCAGTGAGCTTAACGACGACTGCACACAGGGCTGTCGCCATTGGCTTGTCGGCCCTATAAGCGTTTCCCTCAGTCGCCGTCGTCAGCGGCAGAAGAACCACGCCTTCTCCAGAGGGGAGCTCTTATCGCTGCAAACGCCTGCTAGTGCACGCTCTTTCTGCAGCCAGCTCGAAGTCGTCCCCAGGCCCGCCAGCGGAGGCTCTGTGACACGCTCCCGCCCCCCTTCCCACCCCCCTCTCCCCTCCCCCTCATCACCCTCCATAGAAACGACGCCTCGTTGCGCTTCTTTTAATCATTCTAATGGTCGAGAGCCCCTCTGCCGGGGGTATTTCCTGAAATGGCGACGCCGGCGTCTTTTCATCTCAGCTAAAGGAGTCTTCGGATATTAGCTCGCATCTGGCTACCAGAATCCAACACTGCCATGGAAACCGATTATAAATTCACCGGCGGTGCTTGCAACAGGTGCCCGGGAGCCTCAGTCAATACGGGTACTCTACGGTTTGCGTAATTTGAGTAGGATCCGGCGTGAAACAGGTGAGCTTAGACGGACTGCTGCATTTTGTGCGTGTCTTCTCACACCAGAGCTACAGATGAAGGACTTTGTAAGATAACAGGCGACAATGTCGCTTAATAAAACAGATATCACAGCTACGGCTCTGTGTCGACTGCTGAACACGTGTACTGTGTGGAATTTTGCAGAGAATTTTCCAGCAAAAGGAGAAGAAACTGATCTGAATTTTTTTTGAATAATGCAGCCTCCATCTGACAGTAATAATTTTTATTTTACTTTTATACGATCCAGATTCTGGTCTTAGGCCATTTGCAAGTACAGAAAATTATTTATATGTCAAACGAGATCAGACTGGAATAAATACAAATCCTTGTCGAAAAAGGGATATATGGTCATATAGGTCAGATCCGTCATTAGTAAAAGTGCGAGTATCTCTAAAGCGCTGAAATATATGGCAGACTTTCATTTCTGGACTCTGTAGCACAGCTCTTATACGAAAATGCTAACCAGTGTGGCGCATGCCTGTTTATTAGTTAACAGTACAACATCTGGAATGAGATTTTCACTCTGCAGCGGAGTGTGCGCTGATATGAAACTTCCTGGCAGATTAAAACTGTGTGCCGGACCGAGACTCGAACTCGGGACCTTTGCCTTTCGCGGGCAAGTGCTCTACCACTTTTTTTTATGTAGGGCAAGTGCTCTACCATTTTTTTTAAATCTTAAATGTCATACATCTATACAAGTACATAAATAATATTTACATACAAGATAAATAAAAGTGAAAATAAAAAATAAAAATATTTGATTCCGAGCGGTATTGAACCCGGGACCTGCGGTACGAAAGTGCAGAACATTTTATTTATTTTTTTTTGTACAGTAACAAACATAAACTGCTTCTAGCATTTTTTTTATATATAAGACGATGACTATAAAAGAAAATGTTTCTGGGAAACGTAAATAAGTGGATTTTTTTAAACATAATAGTGAAAAGAAATAAATAAAATATCCTGCTTCTGGCAGTACAAACAATAACGGTCTACGTTCCTCTTTTAGGCGCGTACCTCGCTAATCCCGTCACACCTCGCGTTGGTGTCGGGTACGTCTTCACGTGTGTTTGTGGATCCTCTCCACTGTCCTGGTCCTTTCTTGTTCTGATACTTATAGACAATAATTACATTCTCCTACCCGGGACACCCCAACTGGGTGGGGGATCAAGCAAGGCACTCCCTAAAAAATTTGCGTAATATGTTCGATATCTCGGATGTCTCATAAGCTGTGAGTGATGTTCCTGTAGTAAGGCCCAAAAGTCAAGCACATTCTTACTGCCGTCTCGGAAAAGATAACGCACAGTCAAACCTCGAATCCAAGTCACTGCGTTTGTCTTCGTTCGGGGATAATATGTCTTATCTGGGAGAAGTAGTGTGCGTGGTTCTATTGTTTGCGGCCCCACCCGAAGGAGGAAGGCGATCATTTTTTTGACCAAACACCAGACGTCCGCCGAAGGACCGCATATCAGGCGATGCTCCTCAGTGTCTATAACATTGCACTGCGGACACAGTGGCTCGTCCGCCATATGAATTGTATGCAACCTGGAACGAGTCACGTATTTCCCATTTACCACCTGATACCACAATGCGCGCGTTCCCCTATCGAGGTGTCGGTGGTGCACTGTACGCCATACCACTGACCACGTAACTGTTGGTTGGCGGCGCTCTACGGGATTATTCGGCCGTCGTCGAGTGAAGATGTGATATATATCACGTGCCGTTGCCGTCCTGGTAGTCGGTAGTTCCATATGTACATAACTGTGTTCCACAAAGAAGGTTTGCATATGGGCAAGCGATGGTGAGATGTGAGCCACCGCTACCGGAGCCGAAAGAGAAGGTGGAGCGAGTTCGTCTATCAAGCTGCCCGTCAGACTTGTCTGGTGTCGTGTCCACATCTTTATCATTGTGGTTACATAAATAGCCACTGCTCGGTCGCGTACGTGGACTAGTCCAAGACCTCCACGACTACGAGGAAGGGTGAGGGTTTCATACCCTACCTTAAAAAGCAGACCTGTGCCGCCAGGATTCGGCGGGCCAACACCACCGGGTGTGCCAGGTGGGGGATGCGAGAGGCTAGATAAGTGTTGGCAAAGGTGACCCGTTGTATCATATCCAGTGCCCTTAACCTGTGACTTCGGACACTCGCACGAATTGTTTGCAGAAGATGTCTGTAACTCAGTGCCGCCGTGCGTCGAACGTCTGTAGTGAAGATAATTCCTAGGCATTTCATCTTGTTGATCGGCTGTAATGGTGCTACACTTCCTGTTGGGAGTCCTCTCCCGATGTTCATCGCTCCTGACTTTGCAATGTTCAGGCGATTTCCCGTAGCCATACAATACAAATTAATCCAATGCAAGGCCGCTCCTGCCTCGTCGCCTGACCTTGCTAAAAACACTAGGTCATCTGCGTATGTTCGGCATACAAACTGGGTGTGCCTTATCGTCATTCCTTGGAGTCGATTCCGGAGCCCGCAAAGCAGCGGCTCGACAGCGATGGCATACAATATCGTTGACAGCGGGCACCCTTGTCTGACCGATCGTGAGATGGTGATGGGCCCCACCAAGCGTCCATTGATGAGCACTTTGGATGCGGCTCCGTGGAGTAGTCGCATGACGACGGTGACAAAACTTTCCGGAAACTTCATTTTCATCATCACGTCCGTGAGATAAGCATGACTCAGCCTGTCAAATGCGCGATCGAAGTCTATCGATACCAATACACCCCGGAGACGACAGGTTGATGCCAGTGCGATAACATCGCGGTAGTCGCTGAGTGCCGTTTGTATATTGCTAGCTCCTCCTAGCTGGGTTTGGTCGAGTGAAATCACTTGTCGTGTTACGCGTTTAAAGCTTGCTGCAAGCATCCTGGCGTAGATCTTGTAGTCGCAATTAAGAAGGGTCAGTGGCCGGTAGGCCTGTATCCCTGTGCCGCCAGATGGTTTGTGGATGGGGATGATCATTCCTTCCACGAAGGAGGGTGGAAGAGGCACGTTGGGAGATATCAATTCGCCGTACATGGCAGTCCATCGTGGAATCATGAGATCTTTAAATGTACGATAGAACTCTAACGGAAACCCGTCGGGCCCCGGCGATTTGTGCGACACTCCCTTATCAATCGCTTCCATTACGTCGTCAACTGTGATTTCACCTGTTAACTCCAGGTTGGCCGACTCGTCGAGACACGCGGAGAGCGTTCGTCGGACCTCATGAAAGGCTGCCTGATCGTGTTCCGCTTCTTCATAGAGATGACCGTAGTGTTCCACGAAAGCGTTGGCAATGTCTTTTTGCGTTGTCATGCGGCAACCATCTGGCAGTACGACCGTCTGTATTAAGGTTCTGCGGCTACGTTGTTTTTCTCTAATAACGTGATACATCGACGGGGATTCTCCACGGACTCGTTCAAAGGCCCTTGCACGGATTGCGACACCCTCCAGTCGGCGGCGCGTTATGGAAATTATTTGGGCCTGTGCTCGTTTTATACCGGCACGACGCTCCTGTGAAGGTGCTTGTACAGATAGTTCGCGGAGCATCGTGAAATAAAATTCCGTCGTGTACCGCCTCCACATCATCTGCTGTCTTCCGTATGCAATTAACGCTCGGCGCAATGCAGGCTTAACGCATTCCAGCCACCACTGCAACGTCGTCGGATATGTCGGGAGGTGTCGTTCACACACATGCCAAGTGTCTTCGACTAAGCGTCTGCACTCAGGTTCCCTAAGGTGTGCTGTATTCAGTTTCCAAACACTGCGACTCCTCCACACCTGTTGACGACTCAGGGAGACCGTGCATATATATGCTATGTGATCTGAAAAGGCGACAGGCCACAATTCCGCATCGAGGATCGCAGGTTCGAGACGACGAGTTACGTAAATGCGATCGAGACGACTTGCAGAGTGACTTGTGACGTAGGTGTATCCACGTCTGTCGCCATGTATCTGCTCCCATGTATCAATGAGATTCATGTCCGCAGCTCCGGGCATGAAGTATAATGGGGGTGTTGATCTTTTGGTGCGAGCACGCAGTTGAAGTCGCCTCCAAATAAGACATGTTCATACCGACCTAAGAATAGTGTTGCAATCTCCTCTGCATAAAATCGGGATCGGTCGCGCCGTCTGTCTGACCCCGACGGTGCGTAAATGTTAACGACGCGTACTCCCAACACTGTGAGCGCTAGTCCTCGCGCTGACGGCAGGTACACCACGTCCTCGGCTACTATGCCGCTACGTAGAAGTATCGCTGTTCCGCTGCCGCCGTCGGTAGTAGGTGTAATGTACGTATCGTACTCATAGAGGTCGGGGAAGCTCTCAACACATACTTCCTGCAGCAGAACGATGTCGACGTCTGACGCATACAACATGTCTCGTAATAATTGCAATTTGACAGGCGTTCTGATCGTATTAATATTAATATAGGCTGTTCGATATGCCTGCCGCTGTTCCTCAGTGCGTAAAGCGCACATGAACGCTTATGTTAATTTGTGTGCTGCTGCCCGGTGACATGCTGTCTGTGCGTCAGTCTGCATCTTCTGCGCGGTTAACATCCGGTGGACGCAGCACTCGCCATTGCGGGTGCGTCGTCGGTGTGGGGGTCAGTATCGGATTCGTCGGCCCAGTTCTTGTGCTGGAGGTCCAGCTCCCGGCGTGTCTCTCCGGCCGGGCTGACCGAAGGCGGTGGCGTTGCTGCGGTGGGTGGAGGGACTCCGTCCGTCGGCTTTCCGTCCGGTGTGTCTGTATTCAACCCCTGCGTAGCATGATTCGCGTCGTACTGCTGTGTGGGAGGTAGATTCTCCCGTTGCGCATCCGGATGCACTGTATCGACGTTACACCCAAGTCCGTCTGACGTGGACTGCAGTAAGCAGGTATCCGACGGCGCGGGCCGTCGTTTCTTGTGGCGCTTCGGTGATCGTTGTTTGCGCGTGTGCGCCTCCGTATCCGTGTGCGGAAGTGACTCCCGGTGCTCAGGGACGAAAGCAGCTGTCGGCACAACAGCAGGATCAATTTCCATTTCTCCTACCGATCCTTTCCGCTCGGTTAAGTGCGTCGTCGGCGCCGGAGCGGCGGAGGTGTGCGTCGTTTCGTCACTGGAGGCGGTCTCTGCCGCAGTCGGTTGCCGTAAACTGTCAGGATTCTGTAGCTGGTCATTCTTCGGGATGGGATCCGTTCGAAATGCGTCCGCATACGTTAGTGGCAGCGGCGTCAACGTGGACGGAGGTACGGGTTCGCCGTTTGGAACTTGCACTATCCTCCGCTGCATACATTCGGAACGGACGTGGCCCTCTTTCCCACAGCCTGAGCATGTTTTGGGTTGTCCATCGTAGATGACTATAGCTCTGCATCCGCCGATGAACAAGTACGAGGGTACATGTCGTGTCAGTTCTATTCTGATTTGACGCACCCCATTGAGAACGGGGTAAGTCGTGAAGTTGGACCATTTCTCCTCAATGTGGCTAAACACTCTTCCATATGGGCGTAAGGCGTCAACGACCAAGTCAGACGGAACCTCGAAGGGAAGTTCGAAAATACGTATGTTCCGTAAGCCCAGTCCTGCATGATCAATAGTTACTTCTCCAACATGTCCATCAGAGTGACAAAATTTGAGTCCATGTTTAGTATCTCGGATGATTCTGTCACATACTGCGTCGTTAATCAGCTTGACGTAAACAACACTGCTCACTATGGAGAGGTGGATTCCGATAAGTTCGTTGTAGTCAAGTTTAACTTCGTCTCGTAGGAACCTTTCTATTTCGTAGGCTTTCGGTCTCGCATATTCATTCGAAAAACTAATCTTGAGAGTCGACTTTCGGTATGCATGTGCCATTCTATATCGAGTCGTCTAAACGCTCTAGTACGCCGACGAGGTAAACAACTGCGCGAGCGCGAACTCCGGCAGGGACGTAAACAGACGTCCGTGCCGTAGCACCGCCGAAGGAAGACTTCGACCACTGAGCTACCCAAGCACGACTCACGCCCCGTCCTCACAGCTTTAATTCCGCCAGTACCTCGTCTCCTAGCACTTGCCCGCGAAAGGCAAAGGTCCCAAGTTCGAGTCTCGGTCCGGCACACAGTTTCAATCTGCCAGGAAGTTTCATATCAGCGCACACTCCGCTGCAGAGTGAAAATCTCATTCTGGAAACATCCCCCAGGCTGTGGCTAAGCCATGTCTCCGCAATATCCTTTCTTTCAGAAGTGCTAGTTCTGCAGGGTTCGCAGGAGAGCTTCTGTTAAGTCTGGAAGGTAGGAGACTAGGTACTGGCGGAAGAAAAGCTGTGAGGACGGGGCGTGAGTCGTGCTTGGGTAGCTCAGTTGGTAGAGCACTTGCCCGCAAAAGGCAAAGGTCCCGAGTTCGAGTCTCGGTCCGGCACACAGTTTTAATCTGCCAGGAAGTTTCAGTACAACAGCTGTGCTGTAGGGTTCAAAAATGAAAGTCTGCAAAATATTTAGGCGTTTTAGAGATGTTCTCACTTTTACTAATGACAAATCTGGCCTATATGGCCATATATGCTTTTCTGCAAAGGACTTATGTTCCACACCTGTCTAACATCTTTTGACATACGAAGAGGCTTTGTACTTGAAAATGGCCTAAGGCCAAAATCTGCATCGTATACCAATAAAATAAAAATTATTACCCTCAAATGGAGGCAGCATCATTAAAAAAAATTTACCGTGACTGTGGCTCCAGCCAAAATAAAAATTATGATTTGGAAATACAATCATAAAGTCCAATACAGTATGTTGCCAATGCTCTTAAAAGCACAACTTGGAATACATGAGACTCGGAAACTAATAAATATATCGACAACGAAGAACATTAAGTTAGGTTGTTATAATCAAAAAACATAAATAGTAATGCTGTATGCCAAGTAAAATAACGCACCGAGAAACAGTTCAGTTTCTGCAATGATGGTTGTGATAAGATTTGATTCTACGTTTATCGTATGAAAAGCTGGATATTAATGTTATAAAATAAGACACTTCAATAACGCAGTGTGGAAACGGCAGGAGTGTTAAAAGTAAGTGTCTTGACTCGTGTGCGTCAATTCGGTACCTGTGATGTAAAAATCTAAAAAAAAGTGAATTTTATAACAGTTTATGAATGAAATGAAAGAACAATTAATTATTTGTGCTAAATGATCTTCAATTGATATATGTAAGATGTGAAGCGTAAATCGAAGGTTGTTGGCCGCAGATAGACTTTTGACTACAGTAGTTGGTCACGTGATTCACTGAGCTGCGAGCATGGGGAGGTTTTGTCCAGGTCTTTTGCGGCCGGACATTAATCTTGTAAGATCGTGCGGTGAAGTGCCGCGCGTTTATGCAGGCCGAGTCAGTCATTTTCAGCAGTTAATGTGAGAGAGGTTGGAGCGCTTTTATTCAGTGGCTGGTATATTAGCAGCCTTTTTTTTTTTGTGAACAACGTCACGTTTTAGATTCGCGCACGTAATTTGTCAGCAAACTGCTGTACATGCACTGTTAGACAAATGGTAATTTAGTTAGTCCTTGGTATATTAATATCGAACCGATTCCAGCTGTTTCTTGATGTCGTATGATCTCGTCTCTTTCGTTTTATGTCTTTGTATCGTTGTATCCTATGTTGAGACGGCGCTCGAAATAATCTGATCCGTTCTCCACATTTCAAGAAAATGCCGTACCGGCAATGGTGACAGCAGTGACGTAACATCGCAGCAGACAGAGAACTTTACGGACGCTTCCTTCCAGCGCATCTCAACATCAAGGCTGTGATACATCCAGACGAATCTTACAGAAGACACGTTTAAACAGAAAAAAAGGATGAAGGGGAGGCGATAGTTGTTCCAAAAGCATCTTCTGCCACACACCGTTGTAAGGTGACTTCGGGGCAAAAAATTTAGATGTTACCTGCGAGAAGTGGACACATATCTGACACATCAAATAAAAAATGTATACTCGTATAAAATAACACTTCAGATTTAAATGTCTGAGCTAAACTTAAGAAGCAAAGTTAGCGATCATGGATGAGCTCGTTAAAATATGATAAGCACCTTTGAGATCTGTGTTTTTATGATTGGTTGCATTTATCTCTAGTTTTCAGCAGGTTTCGTTTGAAATTTTTAATTCATATACACTATGTCATCAAAAGTATCCGGACACCTGGCTGAAAATGACTTGCAAGTTCGTGGCGCCCTCCACGGTAATTCTGGAATTCAGTATGGTGTTGGCCCACTCTTAGCCTTGATGACAGCTTCCACTCTCGCAGGCAATGTTCAGTCAGGTTTTTTGGGGAATGGCAGCCCATTCTTCACGGAGTGCTGCACTGAGGAGAGGTATCGATGTCGGTCAGTGAAACCTGGCACGATGTGTCCCAGAACATCCCAAAGGTGTTCTATAGGATTCATTTTAGGAATCTGTACAGGCCAGTCCATTACAGGGATGTTATTGTCGTGTAACCACTCCGCCACAGGCCGTGCATTATGAACAGGTGCTCGATCGTGTTGAAAGATGCAATCGCCAGCCCCGAATTGCTCTTCAACAGTGAGAAGCAAGAAGGTGCTTAAAACATCAATGTAGGCCTGTGCTGTGATAGTGCCACGCAAAACAACAAAGGGTGCAAGGCCCTGCATGAAAAACACGACTACACCATAACACCACCGCCTCCGAATTTTACTGTTGGCAATACACATGCTGGCAGATGACATTCACCGGGCATTCACCATACCCACAACCTGGCATTGGATCGCCACATTGTGTACTGTGATTCGTCACTGCACACAACGTTTTTCCACTGTTCAATGGTCCAATGTTCACGCTCCTTACACCACGCGAGGCGTCGTTTGGCATTTACCGGCGTGACATGTGGTTTATGAGCAGCCTCTCGACCATGAAATTCAAGTTTTCTCACCTACTGCCTAACTGTCATAGTACCTGCAGTAGATTCTGATACAGTTTGGATTTCCTGGATAGATGTCTGCCTGTGACACGTTACGACCTTCTTCAACTGACGGCGTTCTCTGTCAGTCGACAGACGAGGTCGGCCGGTACGCCTTTGTGCTGTACATGTCCCTTCACGTTTCCACTTTACTATCACATCGGAAACAGTGGACCTAGGGATGTTTAGGAGTGTGGAAATCTCGCGTGCAGACGTATGACACAAGTGACACCGTATCACCTAACCACGTTCGAAGTCCGTAGTTCCGCGGAGCGCCCCATTCTGCTCTCTCACGATGTCTAACGATTACTGAGGTCGCTGATATGGAGTACCTGGCAGTAGGTGGCAGCACATTGCACCTAATATAAAAACGTATATTTTTGAGGGTGTTCGGATATTTTTGATCACACAGTGTATATTAGAGAAAATTTCAGTGTGTTAAGTTTTATTCATAAACAACTACGAAGTGTTAATACAATGTCCGTTCACATTGTAACCACCTGCCAGAAGCCTGAATAGCCATCTTTTGCAACACGATCGCAACGAGAATTGCAGGTAGAGGGTCAGTGACATTCTGGAAGGAACCGATAGCTATATGGATGGAGCCCTGTCGACTCCATTGCCAGGGCCAGCTGCACTAGCTTTCTCGGTGGAGAATCCATGGCTTGAACAGCCCAGCCGAGATGGTCCCACAGATTCTCTGCTGGGTTTAAATCCAGCGAGTATAGTGGCCAAGGGAGTACGGTAAATTCACCCGCGTGCTCTTCGAACTACACACCTTTACTGCCAGTTGCATTGTCCTGCCGATAGATGCCATCGTGCGAAGGAAAAATGAACTGCATGTAGAGGTCTAAATGGTTGTGTTGGTCCGTAGTTCCTTCCAAAATGGCGCGATCGCCCAGGGAATACCACGAAAATATTCCACAGACCACAACCACTCACTCCTCCGGTCTGGACCCTTCCCACGATTGTTGCAGGGTGTTTGCTTTCAGACGTTTCACGCCGTACGCAGAAAAGGCCATCTGTCCGATGGAACATAGAGCGTGATTCATCTAAGAAGGCCACCTATTGTAACTCAGTGGACATTCAGGTGCGGTACTTGTGGTGTCACAGCCAGACACCACACTCGCTAGGTGGTAGCCTTTAAATCGGCCGCGGTCCGTTAGTATACGTCGGACTCGCGTGTCGCCACTATCAGTGATTGCAGACCGAGCGCCGCCACACGCAGGTCTAGTCTAGAAAGACCCCTAGCACTCGTCCCTGTTGTACAGCCGACTTTGCTAGCGATGGTTCACGGACTAAATACGCTCTCATTTGCAGAGACGACAGTTTAGCATAGCCTTCAGTTACGTCATTTGCTACGACCTAGCAAGGCACCATATTCAGTTACTATAAGAAATATCTTCAAGAATCTATTCTGAACAGACAATATTGTGAATCATGTACCGTAAAGAGCGACCTTCATCATTAATGGATTAAAGTTAAGTATCAAACTAATTGTGTCCGCTTTCTGAATTCTCATTCCTTGTCATGTTCCGGACCTCACGTCAGTATAGATCTTCCGTCCTCACGCCAGCATGCGTGAGCTAGAACGCGTGCATTTCGGCCTCCACTCGTAACGCGGTGTTGGCTCCTCTGTCAACACAAAAGTACTGACGTGCAAATTCCAGCCTTGGTCGCCTATAAACAGTAGTCAACATGGGTGCATGAACCAGATGCCTGCTGCAGAAAGGTAGTTGAGGAGGCACTGTTGGTACCCCTTTTGTTCACCCGGGCGTTCAGTTACTCATCAGTTGCGCGTCCATTCGCCCGTACACATCTCCGCACACGCTCATCTATGGCCCATGGTGCACCAGAGTTGCCTCAGCGCTAGTTTTGGGTATCGTCATTTTCCCATGAATTGTATACTTTAAACACGGCGGTACTCGATCACTTTACACACTTAATCATTTCGGAAATGCTAATGATCATGCCCTGTTGGACGTAAGATAAATCGCTCATTCTCCGCATTGCGACAGCGACTGCGCTGTTTTCGACACGCTTTATATACCCTCCACTGTACTGCTGCCACCTGTCCTCTGTGAGTGGATATTGCACGTTGACGTCACACATAGGCGGTGGTCACATTAAAGTGACTGGGCCGTCTATGTGAATGATGTTTCCTATCAAGCGAAAAGCCTTTTTTTTGGCTCGAGAAGTGAAGTTTACCATCAGCAATATGAAATGTCAGTTTTAATCGATCTTGGCAGGTGTCGTATGTTTGCCCAGACAGCAGTACTTAATGTAAATCATTATGCGAAACAAATGATTTGCGGAAACAGGCTGTCGCACACACGCATATGCATTGTCAGTTTGTACAAGGTGGTCATAAACAGGCTGAAGAGCTTGTGAGGGTGTCTTCACAGTAGGTTGCACTGAGAAGTAATTGTTAAGAGAAAAATTCAATACGTTGCGCCGTTTCCGAGTACATTAGCATTGAGGTTAGCGAATGGGTCCGTTGCGCGGGCAACATCTGAGGTCATCAGTCCCCTAGACTTACAACTACTTAAACCTAACTAACCTAAGGACAGCACACACATCCATGCCCGAGGCAGGAATCGAACCTGCGACCGTAGCAACAGCGCGGTTCCCTACTGAAACGCCTAGAACCGCTCGGCCACAACGGCCGGCTCCAGTGATTGTATCGCTCTCTTGTTCAATTTTAGAAAACCAAACGAAGAACACGTTTGGTGATACAGTCTCTGGCGGGCCGCTTCAATTTTCGCGTGCAACGACCTGATTGACTAACTTCAATCCTAATTAACATGGAAACGGCGCAACGTATCGAATTTTTCTCTTAACAATTATTTTTCATCATAATCTACGCTGCAACGCCTTTACAGGCTTTTCAGAGTGTTTCTAACCACCCTATATAAAACATGATTACAGTCAAGTTGTGCGTGTTTAAGAACTGCCAACCCACCTCTCCATTCAACTGCTCTAACTCCATAACGCAGGTGCTGCAGATAGAACAACTGATCTTTAAGAATTACCTACAAACATGTGAAACTCTGCTCTCCCCTTTCATTCTCGGGACCAAGAAGACCGTACAACATGGAGGAATAATCGATGCCGTAAGTTTTTACTTACAGAATTCGATGCTACTCTCCGAGTTTGTAAGTAATCATTACTAGTACTACACTCCTGGAAATGGAAAAAAGAACACATTGACACCGGTGTGTCAGACCAACCATACTTGCTCCGGACACTGCGAGAGGGCTGTACAAGCAATGATCACACGCACGGCACAGCGGACACACCAGGAACCGCGGTGTTGGCCGTCGAATGGCGCTAGCTGCGCAGCATTTGTGCACCGACGCCGTCAGTGTCAGCCATTTTGCCGTGGCATACGGAGCTCCATCGCAGTCTTTAACACAGGTAGCGTGCCGCGACAGCGTGGACGTGAACCGTATGTGCAGTTGACGGACTTTGAGCGAGGGCGTATAGTGGGCATGCGGGAGGCCGGGTGGACGTACCGCCGAATTGCTCAACACATGGGGCGTGAGGTCTCCACAGTACATCGAAGTTGTCGCCAGTGGTCGGCGGAAGGTGCACGTGCCCGTCGACCTGGGACCGGACCGCAGCGACGCACGGATGCACGCCAAGACCGTCGGATCCTACGCAGTGCCGTAGGGTACCGCACCGCCACTTCCCAGCAAATTAGGGACACTGTTGCTCCTGGGGTATCGGCGAGGACCATTCGCAACCGTCTCCATGAAGCTGGGCTACGGTCCCGCACACCGTTAGGCCGTCTTCCGCTCACGCCCCAACATCGTGCAGCCCGCCTCCAGTGGTGTCGCGACAGGCGTGAATGGAGGGACGAATGGAGACGTGTCGTCTTCAGCGATGAGAGTCGCTTCTGCCTTGGTGCCAATGATGGTCGTATGCGTGTTTGGCGCCGTGAAAATGATGGTAGTATGCGTGTTTGGCGCCGTGCAGGTGAGCGCCACAATCAGGACTGCATACGACCGAGGCACACAGGGCCAACACCCGGCATCATGGTGTGGGGAGCGATCTCCTACATTGGCCGTACACCACTGGTGATCGTCGAGGGGACACTGAATAGTGCACGGTACATCCAAACCGTCATCGAACCCATCGTTCTACCATTCCTAGACCGGCAAGGGAACTTGCTGTTCCAACAGGACAATGCACGTCCGCATGTATCCCGTGCTACCCAACGTGCTCTAGAAGGTGTAAGTCAACTACCCTGGCCACCAAGATCTCCGGATCTGTCCCCCATTGAGCATGTTTGGGACTGGATGAAGCGTCGTCTCACGCGGTCTGCACGTCCAGCACGAACGCTGGTCCAACTGAGGCGCCAGGTGGAAATGGCATGGCAAGCCGTTCCACAGGACTACATCCAGCATCTCTACGATCGTCTCCATGGGAGAATAGCAGCCTGCATTGCTGCGAAAGGTGGATATACACTGTACTAGTGCCGACATTGTGCATGCTCTGTTGCCTGTGTCTATGTGCCTGTGGTTCTGTCAGTGTGATCATGTGATGTATCTGACCCCAGGAATGTGTCAATAAAGTTTCCCCTTCCTGGGACAATGAATTCACGGTGTTCTTATTTCAATTTCCAGGAGTGTATTTAATACCGTCTAATTCTGCTAGTGTACTTGATAGCCGCCTGGGTTTGGTTAGGAAGTGAGTCAACATGGTTGTGCAGGAATCTCGCAGCCAGGAAAAGCCACTCGTTGAGTAATACATCGCGCAATTCCAACAAATTCTGAGGACGCGCGGATGGCGTTTTAGCCACTGTTCCAACACGGCCCACAGATGTTCTATGGGGTTCATGTCAGATGACACCGCAAGCCATTCGAGATGCACAGCCCACGCAGGATACGGTGGACGATGTGGAGTAACCAGTTTTCGCTGAGCGAGTTCATTCGTTTGTTTGTAAAGCGAGGCCGAAGTGTGTGACACTTTTCGACCGGTCGGCGATGACACAACAAACGTGCACGCCCTGCAGTCCTTCTTAAACGATTTTACAGAAACGATTCGGTAAAAATGATTCATTTTTGATTTACTTACAGATTTATTTGTCAGGTTCATGTTGACGTGCCCACATTTCGCTAATGACCGTACTTATTGTGATATTTACTGCACGAAATTCGCAAAATTTTGCAATGAAAAATAGAAGTCGCTATGATTTTGCGGATGGTGCATATTACATAATGTTTTGCAGCGTATGAAATTTAGCTAACATACTGAATTTTTCTTTAGACTTGGGTGGAGGTGTCTATCTGTTACCAATCTCGAGAAAACTGATGTGACGCGGCACATTCATTTGCGATCTTGCCGCGCCAGCGATAAAGCCAGAGAGAAATATCCACAACATTCCTCGTATTTCATAAACAGTTTGAGATATCGAAATGAGATTTCGGCAAATGATAGCAGACAAAGAGAAGAGTATTTTTCCGTATGGTTATTATGTAAAATTCCATTATCTACCATGTTAGTCCACTAACTACAGACGTTTTGCATGAAAGAATGCAATTTTTAAGGGCCATCGATAGCTGGTGAAACGAAAAATTGTATGGGTTTTGGAACAACATATGTGAAGACATGACACATTTATTTTGTACCGAGAATGTGCTTTTTCATAAGCAACTGACCTTACATCATCCCAGTTCCTCACTTAATAAACAACTTTTTCGCAATTCTTTTCAAAAATGTGTGTGAATTCCTCTGGGACCAAACTGCTGAGGTCATCGGTCCCTAGGCTTACAGACTACTTCAACTAACTTATGCTAAGAACAACACACACACACATACACATACACACACACACACACACACACACACACACACACACACACACACACATGCCCGAGGGAGGACTAGAACCTCTGGTGTCTGGCGGGAGAGGCCGCACAATCCGTGACATGGCGCCTCAAACCGCGCGGCCACTCCGCGCAGCCTACAATTCTTATGCAACAGCGTCTGCATAACATTTAAGTGAGGGGAGACTGTGTAAACTCCACTGTGTTTTGGAAAAAGAATCAAATTTTAACATGGCAACCAGATAAATGTATAACTTTTACTCAAAATTCGCCACTCACGACACGTCTCTGGGAGTTACAAATGGTTAACAAGCCAGGCGAAAATAAATCGCTGCACTTTTAGATACTAACCAAAGCAGAGGTGACAGCAGATCTTTTTGAATGGCCAGCGTCCAAGTCTGGGTGTGGAGGGTCCCCACTCAGTATTTACAGAAAATATGAGCGTAGGCATCAGTTCAGAACGGCACTGCCCCTCCAGCCCTCGGCATTTCCCCTACAGTGCGAGCCTGTAACCCCCGCGACTACCACTGTCCCCATGCATACCCTGCCGTCTGTGTATTTGCCGGCCACGGTACTCCGCCCGCACTATAATTGGGTGGGGAGTGTTCATAAAACCAGTCACTTATTCTTTCAACCTGATAAACGTCGCTGTTGTTGTCTGTATGTGCCTTTGTGAGCAGTGACTGACTGAGGTGACAGATTCCAGATGTTCATTGCGTGCAGTTCGTGTCGCAATGTTCTCTCGCTAACAGTTTGGGATGGCGCTTCATTCACTGCCTGCAGTAATTCCTGTCGAGCCTAGAAGCGATTTTGATTCACAAGCTGTGAAACGCGCTCAGCCAGGATCTTCTTCCGACAACAATTCTGATGTCATGTTTCGTGGTTACGTGTGTCACACCACTGCTTACAGCCACGCTGAAGAGCCTGCCCCGAAACACCAACAAATCCAGTTACTTCACACGCTGTATGGCTGTGGGCAGGACCAAACACGATTGTCCCTTTTGCCACTATGTTATGTCCTTACATTTACCCATACTTACAGTACGTCCGCTTAAAACATGAATGTCTCATTTATTGCTGCTGCCTTGTGCTCACATAGAGGCAGTGCGCACTCTGTTCTACATGTGACTCGAACGCTGCGCCATCTGTAACGGCTTAGCGATTCATCCGTGCGTGAGCACTGGGGTGACTAATTTTTTTGTCCGGTGAACTTACCGAGATCTTCTAAGGAAGTCACTGTAGGCTGCAAGTGTAACTTTGTCGGGAGGCTGTCCGAGACGGTGTTTTTGCTCCATGACAAACCCCTGATTATTGTGCACCGCACACGCACTCCTTCTTTTGGCTGTCACACTCCTCACCACCGTTTTCTTTTGCATTCGCTGTAGATGCACCGCGTCCTGTACTCGTCCACCGCGGCGCCCGGGGTCGCAACACGAAGTTATTACACCTGTTGATGGGCATATAAGAGCTCGAAACCGGTCGTGTTTCAAATAAAAAGAACCTTAGAACTGAAGGGGTGTTTTCAGTCTCTGCTATAAAGCTCAGTTGCGGATGTTTCTCCGACGGGATTGTTTGAAACGCAGATTTCTCCAATCAAGGTTTCCGACAAGTCATCCGTCGTTGGGAAAATGTGTGTATAGAATGACTAACAAACGTCATTGTTAATTTTCATGGCCACAGTCTGATTTTTTTTTAAACTTTGTGTTTACCGCCGCACCATCCATCCGCTTATTGTCTTCGTCCTGTGTTCGTAAATGTTACTCAGAATCAAAACGTAACTGCAGTAATGTCTTTTTTACTTTCTTGGACTTCACTTCATTATCTAACGAAAGTCAAAACTTACGAACGTGATTTTCGTATAAGTTTATTTACAAACAATTCCGCACTGAGATGAGTACTTACGACCTGCCTGGAAGAACATACAAATGATTGCAGACTATTGAGGAATGTAAAAGGTAAACAGGGGCCTTTAGTTTTCAGGGCTTTCTCTTGCAGCATAATACTCAGTTGCGTGTTCTACTCTTAACCCCTCGGCAGCGAGTAATTTGACCGAGTCAGTGATCGCGATGTGCAGCACGCAACGGTGTAGCGATCGTATTTTCCAGCTGGCTACCTTCAGGAGCCAATGGTAAAAACTCTATATTTACGGGATCGTATAACGAAAAGGCGAACTTCAAATCCGAGAAATTTACGTTTAATGCAGTTTTGTCTAATAAAGATATGGTTGGAGACCGTTGCTGTTATGTGAAATAAATTGTTGATTGTGTACAGCAATCAGTCACAAATTTATTTTTACGTTACTGTGTTAAAAAAGTACCGTTACCAGTTTCGAATTTTTCGCAATTTTTCATCAGACGGTTTTTCATACTTCCATCGAAACATTGGTTTCCTCTGAGTTACCCTAGGATAAACAATAATTCACGTTTAACAACGTGTAACAAAAATGGTTGCGCTACAGATGTGTGCTGGAATGCAACTTATGTGAGACGTCCATCTAGCGCATTTGTCTTTGCAGTTTTCTTCCAGTGAGATATCTCATGGCATACTGTGAATAATCCGAAACCAGTAACGGTACTTTTTGAATAAATTAAACTGAAAAAAAAATGTGTCGCTGGTTGCTGTACACCATCAAGATTAAATAAGAGTTTTGATTAGGAAATGCACTCTGTGTTGGGGAAATGTAATATTTGTATTACTGCGAAATAGGTTAGAGAGTGTCACGGATATGATAAGAAAATTGATGTAGCAGTTATTAAAAGAAAAACATTATTTGTTGCAGCGAGATATTTTCACGAAATTTTCGATTACCAACTTTCCGTCTGAATGGAAAAATATTTTACTGTCGCCAGTCTACATAGGGAGAAATGATCATCGTACTAAAAGAAGAGAAATAAGTGCTCGTAAAAAAAGATTTAAGTGTTCATTTTTCCCATACGCTGTTAAAGAACACAATGGTAACGTAACAGTCTGATGGTAAGCCAGGCATTGTAAGTGTGAACTGCAGAATAGTCATGAAGGGCTAGATGTAGAACAGTCTGCAGGGAATACAGAAAATTCAAATGGCTCCAAGCACTATGGGACATCTGAGGTCATCAGTCCCCTATAACTTAGAACTACTTAAACCTAACTAACCTAAGGACATCACACACATCCATGCCCGAGGCAGGATTCTAACCTGCGACCGTAGCAGCAGCGCGGTTTTGGACTGAAGCGCCTAGAACCGCTCGGCCACAGCGGCCGGCAGGGAATACAGAGTATATTCATCTGGTGGTGGTTAAAACTTATTTAGGGATGGAGGAGGAGGGCCAGTGTTTCAGTGAGAGGTTCCCTGGTCCGGAAATGAAACTTAGGAAGTGAAATATATTCTTTCGTAACTCTCCTAGTGGAATTCGAGAACCTAGGAATATTGTTTGTTAGAGGTTAGTTCAAAAAGTAAGTAACCAGTCCTCTACCAAAAAAAAAAGTATTATTAAGTAAATCACACAGATGAACCAAGTCAGTAAGAGCTAGAACATATTATTTTTCTCCACAGCCACCAAGTTTGTCTAAAAACTTTTTCCATCAATAAAAACCTTTGTCGAAACCAGCATAAAATAAATGTTCCTCCGAATCTACGTGCCTTGTGTTGGTGAGCAATAACCCTTTACCAAAGCAATACGATCGTTTCCTCCGAAATGCTCCCTGCAACCGCTCTAGCGTGGCACAATAATTGCCAGTATGCAAGGTCTCTCCACAGGCGAGGATATAAAACAGCAGCACAACCTGCGTGTCCAAGGCTTTTTTCGCGGGTAACGTTGTTTTACAATTAATTGGGGAAGGAGTAAGGGTGGGGAGGTGGTCTCATTGCATCGATGCTTGCTTTGCATTACGTTTCACATGATGCACGTACGTTTTTCCCGTGTTTATCAAAAAGCGACGCACCATGAAGGAGTTATACAAAATGGTCACAAATTTATATGCGTACACGTATCGACGGAAAATTCAAAATTGTAAACCTTGTCAGCCGATGGGATGAATGTGCGACACCGCTGCGCATTCTCAACGTGCATCTATAAAGGATAGTAAACAAGAGACATGTCGAAATCAGGGCATAAAATCTTAGCAAATTTTATTCTTCGTACTCATATAGTTAGTAAGTATTCCTCATAGACAGGCTCGTGAACAACATTCGCAGATGTCAGCATCTGAGAGAGGACGTTTAGTTGGTCCTAAATAACCCGGCTGGAGTAATCGGCGAATCGCACGACATTTGAGTAGCAGCGATTCCACTATTCGACAATATTGGCAGGAACGCGTGAACCATGGCCAAAGGCCAAACAGAGCGTCAAGAAGGAAGCGCTCGACATAGAGAGACGACAAACGAAAGGATCGAGTAGTTGACAGAGATCCACCCAGAGCCCCTGACTCATCATCATCATCCATCCGACGTGCAGCTGGTGCTTTAGTGACCACAAGGACCATCAATAGGCGGCTCAGAGAAAGGGGCTGAGCTCACGGCGCCCCTTGAGCCGATTACCATTGATCTCTGTACACCAGAAAGCCTGTTTGCAATGGTTTTGGGCACATTCGACCTGGAATCTGCTTGACTTGACTACGCTCCGTTTTGTTGCCCTTCATGGCAAGCCATCCTGGGCTTACATTTCAGCTAGATAATGCCCGCCTGCACACTGCGAAAGTTTCTGCTTCTTGTATTCCTACTTACCAAATCATGCCTTGGCCCACTAGGTCGCCAAATTTATAACGTTCGGAGCATTATCGGCACGGTCCTGCAACCAGATCGGGATTTTGACGATAAAACGTGCCAATTGGACAGAATTTGTCACGATACTCCTCAGAAGGGTATCCAGAAATTCTGTCGGTCAAGTAAAGCCTAAAAACTGCTTGCATCAGTGCCAGAGATGGACCAAAGCGTCGAGTGATACTCAGTTTTTGGAGTTCTTTCTCTTGAATAAATAGTCAAATTTTTCTGAAATTGTAATCTTTGGCTTTTCTGTACATGTACATCGTATCTACCATTCGGATAATTCCTCCTCCACAGTGCAACGTTTTTCGTCTCGTGTGGTTATTTTATGAGAGTTGTATTTTTTTATGAATGACTTCTATTGTACTGTATAAAATTGTAATAAGTTAGTTTATATGTCAACACGTAGTCTTCAACCACTGATCACTTCCTCTACATTACATTAGTTAAATCTGGTGCGCTAGCGATAAATGTAATGTACTTCTTCCACGTTGCTATCACTAGTTCTGTGGTACTGGCTGCAAGCGCACCTTTGACAACATTATAACACCTGTTAATAGTGGACAAGCTGCAATATTCGTAGTTGCAGTTACTATTATGAGACATATGGTGGTGTAGCATAATGATTTGGATCCTGTTCAAATGTGTATGAATTCCTAAGGGACCAAACTGCTGAGGTCATCGGTCCCTAGACTTACACACTACTTAAACTAACTTAAACTGACTTATGCTAAGAACAACACACACACCCATGCCCGAGGGAGGACTCGAACCTGCGGCAGGAGGGGTCGCGCAATCTGTGACATGGCGCCTCAAACCACGCGGCCACTCTTCGCGGCTTGGATTCTGTCCACATATATTCGGTTATGATGTGCAGCCACTTATGTGTTAAATAAATCCGATATTTACACAGTATAAAACGTGATATACGAGTATACAAGGTGGCGACAAGCATGTAAGCAGAACTATCGCACTACGTTGAGGTTTCTTTAATGCAGTTTGTGTTATGTTTTATGTCAAAATAGCTACATATGCAGACAATATTAGTTTCTTTCACGGTGGTACATTTAGATTTCAGATGCTTTAAAATGACACAGTGTCGAAATCAGCTAATCGCACAAATTAAACATATAGCCTAGAACAGACCTTTTTTTCATTTGTAAAATATACAGCGATTGTGGACCTACATAGAAACAAAATTTAATTGCATTTCATCACTGTGTCTGTATTGGATTCAAAATATCTAGTCAACTGTGCAAATTTTGACGGTGTGCGCCGTGTGTATAATTTGGAAAAAAACCTTGATCCCTTGACTCACAGCGCTTGCTGTTGACAACTTTTCGCCCTCAAGCTTGTATTCGGTGCTGCGCGGTTCTGTCACGGTTTTGTTTTTCTGGCTGCGCTACTTGTATACTGAGAGTGATACTCAGTAGTATATATGCGTGGAGTTGGGCGCGTCATGTACGGGTTCAAAAAATGGCTCTGAGCACTATGGGACTTAACTTCTGAGGTCATCAGTCCCCTAGAACTTAGAACTACTTAAACCTAATTAACCTAAGGACATCACACACATCCATGCCCGAGGCAGGATTCGAACTTGCGACCGTAGCGGTCTCACGTTTCCAGGCTGTAGCGCCTAGAACCCCTCGGCCACTCCGGCCGGCTGTACGGGTTCATTGAATGCAATGGAAAAGCGGCACAACAACGCTACGCCGAATTCTTGCCGCAGAGACGGCAACCACACCGAAGAAACCAGAACCTTCCCTGTCAGAATGGAATATTCTGCCTGTACAAGGTATTCCAGAACACAGTCCGAAAGAGGATGTTCGCACGCGGTTCGTGACCATCGTGTCATTAGCGGTTGGCGAATAGTGCTAAAATGTACAGGTTTCGTCTGACAGTTACTGAATTACTTTGTGTTTTGGCTTTTATCTATTGCTTACGACATATTAAAGAATTTTGAATGTATTTTCAAAGGAACGTTGGTAACTGGTGGTGAATAAGGATTAACACGTAATTACATTATTACTTTGCAACAAGTCATCGGAGACCAAGGGTCGGTTCTACCAAGAGACCCTGAAAATATCAGTGAACAATATCCGATATTTTGTCGGTGGAGTTCGGGTTCTCCCTATAGTTTATGTGACTATATTACGAAAATGTGGGTGTCAGAATAAAAAATTCGGCCACGGCTGCAACAGGTTTCCTCGGGATCTGCTGGTATACTTCGTTGTCCATCATCCACGACATTTTATCGAGATTCCTTTTAAAAATCGTTGATGTTATTGAAGTGCACAAGAACATCCAGTTCACGTTAGAATAGGGCACAGAATATATCGGAAGCCAAAAGACACACACACAGGTATTTACATACCGAATCTCGCCACCAACTTGCGTAGAACACCGCATTCACTTGCGGATCGGTCATGCCAATACATAAGTGATACTCATAATAAGACGCCTGAGCTAAAAAGTGTGTGAACAACATTCTTGAACGACGACTAAATCGTAAATTCATACACACAGTCGTGGCAACCAATAAAAGAACGCAAGACCGGCAAGAAATCGATAAGCTGTGGAAATCATTGAGCTGACTTCATGCGAACGGTGTCGGTGGCCGATCTGGCAAACATCTTCGGTGGGCTGGTGTCCGGCCAGTCTTCTGCAGTAACCATGATCCAGGATATTTTGGTCTCCGTTAAGACAGATGCACTCTGCGGGCGCGGGAAATGTGGTCTGTGAGTCTGGAGAAGTGCATATCGACGAAACCAGGGCCCAGTTAACGACATTAAACCGGCTAGACGAGCGCCACATTCCACTTGGGCAATAAAACGAGTCACCGGGCACAGGATACCGGGAACATTGGGACAAGAGAACTTGCGTTACCTCCAAGCATCCAGGGACTGTGAAGCGCACGATGATCGGGGCTATCGAAATATAAAAACATCCTCACACTATGAGGATGGCCATAGGTTTACACCATCCCAACTGCCAGCCACCTGTTGGGGCACACAAAAAACGTGTAACGCAAGCGTTACCAGTGAGAGACTGTTGCTGTGCGACCCGTGGAGCGCCATGAGGAAAACAACAATCTACACCGCATTCGCCGGTGACTGTCAGTAATGAAAAGTTGAATGTTTCCCATGCGGTAATTTTCAATCTTTGTCGCGTGTATCTATTCTGGTGCGTGTGCGTGTGTGTGTGTATGTATATGTGTGGGTGGGTGTTTGTTTCGAAAGGGGGTTTGGGGTGTTTTGGGGGTTGGTGTTATCTGATAGTCCATTGAGGGAGGAGAACAGAATTCCTTTGCAGAGAGCTGTGTTTTCATTCATTACTTGTCTTCCTTCAATTATGACTTTTTCAGTTTGATAGTTTTCTTCGATTATTAGTTTTTGTTGGGGCTGCTGCTGCATTTGAAAATTTTCAAGTCAGTGTTGATGTTTGTTGGGCTGTGTTTCACATCCATAAGTTGTTCAACAAGTGTAGGACGACAGCTATTACCCTTTAACGCTCTTCTGTGTTCTGTACAACTGGTGTTGTCTGTCGTATATACAGTAAATTGATTTCCAGTCTTGGCAAGTCACTTTGTAAATACCAGATGTGTTGTGTTTGTCTCTGCTTGCGTTTTGCTCAAGGCGGATCCTCTCCAAAAACAAATCTGTTTGTAAGCAAATCTCAAGGATCTAATACAGTTTGCCATCTTTCTACCACAGGAGACAAATAATATCGTGTTTTTTTTTATTTTTATGTAATGTCATACTTACACACTAACGAATTACAATGGGCCTTGACCAACAATCGCCGCGCGTAGTAGCCGCGTGGTATGAGGCGACTTACCACAGTTCGCGCGGCTCCCCCCGTCCGAGGTTCGAGTCCTCCCTCGTGCATGGGGTGTGTGTTGTCCTTAGCGTAAGTTAGTTTAAGTTAGATAAAGTAGCGTGTAAGCCTAGGGACCGATTATCTCACCAGTTTGGTCCCATAGGAAGTTACCACCATCTTGACCAACAATCAAAAGACACGGAGGAAAGCCATTGCAACTAGGGTCGAAATGTACGTTTATTCAGCGTCAGTTGTTCTTTAATATGACGTGGCACCATACCCAGAAAGCTTTTATGTGACTGTAAACTGTAACGGGAGCTGTCGTGTTCATGGACGGTAGTTCACAAAGTCCTGCGAAGACGAAACTAATACTAATACAGCGCCCATCAAGTGAAAGAAGTGAATTCTGGGAAATATCAGAATAAGACCACCGACGAAGAGCAGGAAAGGAAACTTGCCTTGCTGCCATTCTGTGGCTCTGTGTAGGGCAAGATAAGCCGCCTGCTGAAAAGACACAAGATCAAATCAATCTCCAGGCCTCCAACGAAAATTCGTCAATTACTGAGACCAGTTAAAGACGCAGTAGGTCTCAGAACACCTGGAGTCTACGAAATACCTTGTGAGTGTGGCCAGAAGTACATCGGACAAACAGTGCGCACTGTGAAACAACGCAGCAAGGAACATGAGAGGTATTATCGCCTATGCTATCCAGAAAAATCCGCGTTAGCTGAGCAGGCGTCAGAAAACGGTCACCACGTAAAATTTGACGATACCTCAGTCGTGGCTCGTACTAATGGCTTCTGGGACAGTTTAATAAAGGAAGCTATTGAAACAAAAATTAGCGCAACCACCTCGAATAGAGACGGTGGCTTGCAGCTCAGCCCTGCGCGGGATCCAGCGATCGCGCGGTTGAAGAGAGCACATCGAACGCAGACTCAAAAACATGCCCATATATGGCAATGTCACGAGCACCAGTGATGTCACAGCCGGCAGCTAGCGTATACAGAGTGTTACAAAAAGGTACGGCCAAACTTTCAGGAAACGTTCCTCACACACAAAGAAAGAAAATATGTTATGTGGACATGTGTCCGGAAACGCTTACTTTCCATGTTAGAGCTCATTTTATTACTTCTCTTCAGATCACATTAATCATGGAATGGAAACACACAGCAACAGAACATACCAGCGTGACTTCAAACACTTTGTTACAGGAAATGTTCAAAATGTCCTCCGTTAGCGAGGATACATGCATCCACCCTCCGTCGCATGGAATCCCTGATGCGCTGATGCAGCCCTGGAGAATAGCGTATTGTATCACAGCCGTCCACAATACGAGCACGAAGAGTCTTTACATTTGGTACCGGGGTTGCGTAGACAAGAGCTTTCAAATGCCCCCATAAATGAAAGTCAAGAGGGTTGAGGTCAGGAGAGCGTGGAGGCCATGGAATTGGTCCGCCTCTACCAATCCATCGGTCACCGAATCTGTTGTTGAGAAGCGTACGAACACTTCGACTGAAATGTGCAGGAGCTCCAAAGTGCATGAACCACATGTTGTGTCGTACTTGTAAAGGCACATGTTCTAGCAGCACAGGTAGAGTATCCCGTATGAAATCATGATAACGTGCTCCATTGAGCGTGGGTGGAAGAACATGGGGCCCAATCAAGACATCACCAACAACGCCTGTCCAAACGTTCACAGAAAATCTGTGTTGATGACGTGATTGCACAATTGCATGCGGATTCTCGTCAGCCCACACATGTTGATTGTGAAAATTTACAATTTGATCACGTTGGAATGAAGCCTCATCCGTAAAGAGAACATTTGCACTGAAATGAGGATTGACACATTGTTGGATGAACCATTCGCAGAAGTGTACCCCTGGAGGCCAATCAGCTGCTGATAGTGCCTGCACACGCTGTACATGGTATGGAAACAACTGGTTCTCCCGTAGCACTCTCCATACAGTGACGTGGTCAACGTTACTTGCACAGCAGCAACTTCTCTGACGCTGACATTAGGGTTATCGTCAACTGCCCGAAGAATTGCCTCATCCATTGCAGGTGCCATCGTCGTTCTAGGTCTTCCCCAGTCGCGAGTCATAGGCTGAAATGTTCCGTGCTCCCTAAGTCGCCGATCAATTGCTTCGAACGTCTTCCTGTCGGGACACCTTCGTTCTGGAAATCTGTCTCGATACAAACGTACCGCGCCACGGCTATTGCCCCGTGGAAATCCATACATCAAATGGGCATCTGCCAAATCCGCATTTGTAAACATTGCACGGACCGCAAAACCACGTTCGTGATGAACACTAACCTGTTGATGCTACGTACTGATGTGCTTGATGCTAGTACTGTAGAGCAATGAGTCGCATTTCAACACAAGCACCGAAGTCAACATTACCTTCCTACAATTGGGCCAACTGGCGGTGAATCGAGGAAGTACAGTACATACTGACGAAACTAAAATGATATCTAACATGGAAATGAAGCGTTTCCGGACACATGTCCACATAACATCTTTTCTTTATTTGTGTGTGAGGAATGTTTCCTGAAAGTTTGGCCGTACCTTTTTGTAACACCCTGTATAAGGGCGCACCAACAGCCCACTGGCAGTCATACCACTTCACAATGGCCAAGGAGTGCTTGGCCGAAAGCTCGTGTAGTTTTAAGCAATTGACGAGGTTGGAAACGCGAGAACATTTTTTATAATACGAGTGCAGCCTCTCCCGATACAATGGACGCTGCTGATGGGAATACTCGACGCTGCGAGAGTGCCCGTCGCTACGTCCGTCGCTACGGCCGGCCTCGCCGGCGCGTTCTACGAGCCCCAAATAAACGGCAGCAGGTTAGGGCGGAGCACCTGTCGCAGTTAATGGTGTGCTGACGCGGGGAGCAGTCGATACGCGGCGGTGCGGGGCGCCTTCGTCCACGCCACGCGCGACGGGTCGCAATGCGGCGTGCCGCGACGCGAAGCGCCACCGCCGGCGCTGCCACTGGCGCCAGCGGATGCTGCATGGCGGCTGGCGTGCCCGCCGCATTGCAGGCGCCCTCACGGCCACGCTAATGGCCGGCCGGCACGCCAGCGCACGCCGCGCCAATGTTCCCTGCTGCGCCAGCACTGCCTCGCCGCCAGTACCACAGGGCACCTGTCAAGTGTCAGGATGGCGCCACAATCTGTACCACTACGGAAGAGGCGTCCTCCGACAACTGCCTAAGCCAGCTGGTTGCTGCAGCAGTTGTCAAATCTGCAGGATGGACATTAATAAAACCGACAGCCGGCCTGGGTGGCTGAGCGGTTCTAGGCGCTACAGTCTGGAACCGCGCGACCGCTACGGTCGCAGGTTCGCATCCTGCCTCAGGCATGGATGTGTGTGATGTTCTTAGGTTAGTTAGGTTTAAGTGGCTCTAAGTTCTAGGGGACTGATGACCTCAGAAGTTAAGTCCCATAGTGCTCAGAGCCATTTGAACTATTTGAACCATAAAACCGACGAACTGCAGGGACGGATTCCTGACTGAAAATGGAGGAAATGTGTCCTGTGAACATATGTTCAGAAATGGACAGTGGCGTGTGACAACAACAAATCCTCCAGTACAGTCCTGCATCGCAACCATTTCATAACAGATATTCAAAGTGGCCTCAGTTAGACTGCAAGTGACAGGAGCAGTAGCGGTTGTCATATTGGATACACATAATCGTGCTTTGGCTTGCACCGTGTTGGATTGCCACTTGCCTGGCGCTTGTATCAGGGTCCGTCTCAATGTCCTGTAGAACCTGGTCCTCCAGATCTGGTGTACCCAGTGCGTGCCTGCACATTCATCTGTCTGAAAGGACCCATGATCACACATACGCCCAAAAGGGCTTGATGTGTTGTATGATGTGGTTGGTGTCTGTGAGCGTACTTGGTTTGGTATAGCCGTGCTGCCTCTCAACCGTTTCCATCTGCTTGGTCATACATAGACACCATTTTGACTTGTTCCTCACATGAATACGGGCCGTTCAGCTGCTTGCAGTACGCTGCGTCCATCACCTAACGACTGTGGAATGAAAGAGCTACCCACTTCAACCCAAACTCGTGAGGGCTTGTAGGACACAGCAGTGAGTGAATAATACTGCAGAGCAAGTATCACATAAGAAGAGGCAACTAGAGCGCATTTGTCGCCAAAAGAAGTCTACTAGTATCAAGCATAGACCTGAAACTGAGGAAGAAAAATGTGAGAATGCACATTTGGAGCACGCCATTCAGTGCAATTGAGACACGGGCTCTTGGTAATCCGGAAGAGAAGAGAAGCGAAAGGTCTGAGCTGTGATGTTCCAGAAAGGCGTGAAGTTTAGTGCACTTACGGTTAAAAATAGGAGATTCTCCATAAACTGGCGAGGAAAGAAATATATGAAAAACAGTAACGAGAAGAAGAGATAGAATGAAACTACATTTGTTAAGACATGTGGGACTAATAGTACGAGAGGTAGCGGTAAAGGGTGCAAAATGTAGAGACTGTAACATATCGAACAACTAACTGAGGAACTTGGTTGTATGAACTACTCTGAAATCAACATATTGGCACAGTAGATGAAACTGTAGCAGATCGTAGGAAACCATTGAAAATACTTACTTAACAGATTAGGCCCGAAGGTCCGCACGCAAATGCAACGCTCTTCTTCCCTTACACTGAGGTTACAAGAATCGTGGGATAGTGATGTGAACATAAACAGATGGCGGTAGTACCGCGTACACAAAGTATAGAAGGACATTGCATTGACGGAACTATCATTTTTTTTAGTGTGAAAATGTTTTCGACGTGATTATTGCTGCACGACGGGAATTAACAGACTTTGAACACAGAATGACACTTGGAACTAGACGCATGGGGCATTCCATTTCGGAAATCGTCAGGGAATTCAGTATTTCGAGACCCACGGTGTCAAGAAATTTCGGGCATTACTTACCATCACAGAAACGCAGTGGCCCACAGCCTCACTTAACGGCCGAGAGCTGCGGCGTTCGCGTGGAGTTGACGGTGCTCACAGACAGGCAAAACTGCGTGAAATAACCGCGGAAATCAATGTGGGACATACGACGAACGTATCCGTTAGGACAGATCGGTGAAATCTGGCGTTAATGGGTTATGGTAACAGACGGCCGATACGTGTAATCTTGCTAAGAGCAAGACATCGCCTGCAGTGCCTCTCCTGGGCTCGTTACGATGTCAGTTGGACCCTAGACGACTGAAAAACCCTGGCCTTGTCAGATGAGTCCCGATTTCATTTGGTAAGAGCTGATGGTAGCGTTCGAGTGTGGCGCTGACGCCTCGGAGCCATGGACCCAAGTTGTCAACATGGCACTGTGCAAGCTGGAGGTGGACCCATATTGATGTTGGCTGTGTTTAAATGGAATCAACTTGAATCTGTGGTCCAACCGAACCGAACAGGAACTATAAATGGTTTATAAATGGTTATGTTTGGCTACTTGGAAATCACTTGTACTAGTCATGGACTTATATTTTTATGGATGACAATCCGCCATATCAGCGCGCCACAACTGTTCGCGACTGGTTTGAAGAACTTTCTGGACAATTCGAGGGAATGAATTGGCCACCCATCGAACATTTGTGGGACATAATCCAGAGGTCAGTTTGTGCACGGGGAGGCATCATGGCTCAGTATTTCTACAGGGGCTTCCAGCTACCTGTTGAGTCCATGCCACGCCGAGTTGCTTCACTACACCGGGCACAAGGAAGTGCACAAGATATTAGGAGGTATCCCATGAGATTTTTCACCTCAGTGTATTTCCAGTCTTGTGTCATAATCACCGCCTATGCGGATAGGCAACACGTCCTCTTCGATTCCATATCTCTATCATTTCTTTGGTCTGACGACTGATCACAAAAAAAAAAAACAGAGTCTAACGGACGGTCTACAGGCTGTCAATAAAAAAGGACGGAGGGTTACAGCTGAGCGTCCTGTCGATGGTGCTGTCATTAGAGACGGAGCATACAAGATCGAATTACGAATGGATGGTGAAGGAACTCGGCGTGCCATTTTCAAAAGAACCATCTTGTCATTTGCCTGGGGCGGTTTAGGGAAGTCACGGTTAAACAGACATTTGAACCGCTGTCCTCCTGAATGCGAATCCTGTCTACTAACCACTGTGCCACCTCTCACCGAGGTTGTCCACCAAGGTACAGAAAGAAGCAACGAATGCGTTATCACTTTCACTGATTTTTTTTTATTTTTTTTTTATTTTTATTTTTTTTTAAGGAGCGTTCACCATTTGGTTACGTCATTAGAGTAAGCAGAATTGGGGAACTGTAACTATTTTCTGCAGCCTTGCAAGAGTTACTCAAATAATTGAACTTGGCTGAAGAATGAATACGCAGAAACAGATCTTACCTTACGAGTTAAAGGAGACGATGTTTTGTTTGCTTCTAATACGACTGTACTTCAGCGAAAAGCAGAGGAACTTGACTGTGAAAGTATGACAGTAGGCCTCAAGATTAGTTACAGGAAGACCGAAATATGCACAATCAGTATTCTTATAGTAAGATATCAATGAGGTAGAAACAATTGACGATTTTGGTTTCTGGTAACGATTCATAATAACGCACGTCACCCATATCGCAAATGTCCTAACACAAAAACTACACCAACTTAAGTGGAAGACGCTCGAGAACCCGGCCAATACTCCTCATCTCTCCTCATGCGATTATCCCGCCAAGGGTTCCCTAAAAAAGACCGTGAATGGTCGGAGATGCTCGTCGGACGAGGATGTGCAGCAGGCAATTACGGACTTTTCACGCGATAGAACACAGTATTTTATCAAACGGGTATCTTCAACCAGGTGCGTCTGTGGGATAGTTGCCTAATTGCTCACGGCAATTTTACCTGATTGGCATATCGATTATAGACTGTACAACCTTCGAACGGAAACTTTTACAAAGCCCCTTATACCTCTGTTTCTGCCCGTGATTGCATCAAGAAATTACACTACTGGCCATTAAAATTGCTGCACCAAAAAGAAATGCAGATGATAAACGGCTATTCATTAGACAAATATATTATACTAGGACTGACATGTGATTACATTTTCACGAAATTTGGATGCATAGATCCTGAGGAATCAGTACCCAGAACAACCACCTCTGGCCGTAATAACGGCCTTGATACGCCTGGGCATTGAGTCAAACAGAGCTTGGATAGCGTGTACAGTTTCAGCTCCCTATATGCAGCTTCAACACGATACCACAGTTCATCGAGAGTAGTGCCTGGCGTATTGTGACGAGCCAGTTGCTCGGCCACCATTGACCAGACGTTTTCAATTGGTGCGAGATCTGGAGAATGTGCTGGCCAGGGCAGCAGTCGAACATTTTCCATATCCAGAAAGGCCTGTACAGGACCTGCAACATGCGGTCGTGCATTATCCTGCTGAAATGTAGCGTTTCACAGGGATCGCATGGAAGGTAGAGCCACGGGTCGTAACGCATCTGAAATGTAACGTCCGCTGTTCAAAGTGCCGCCAATGCGAACAAGAGGTGACCGAGACGTGTAACCAATTGTACCCCATACCATCACGCCGGGTGATATGCCAGTATGGCGATGACGAATACACGCTTCCAATGTGCGTTCACCGCGATGTCGCCAAACACGGATGCGACCATCATGATGCTGTAAACAGAACCTGGACTCATCCGAAAAAATGACGTTGTGCCATTCGTGCACCCAGGTTCTTCGTTGAGTACACCATAGCAGGCGCTGCTGTCTGTAATGCAGCGTCAAGGATAACCGCAGCCATGGTCTCCGAGCTGATGGTCCATGCTGTTGCAAACGTCGTCGAACTGTTCGTGCAGATGTTTGTTGTCTTGCAAACGTCCCCATCTGTTGACTCAGGGATCGAGACGTAGCTGCACAATCCGTTACAGCCATGCGGATAAGATGCCTGCCATCTCGACTGCTAGTGATACGAGGCGGTTGGGATCCAGCACGGCGTTCCGTATTACCCTCCTGAACCCACCGGTTCGACATTCTGCTAACAGTCATTGGATCTCGGCCAACGCGAGCAGCAGCGTCGGGATACGATAAACCGCAATCGCTATAGGCTACAATCCAACCTTTATCAACGTCGGAAACGTGATGGTACGCATTTCTCCTCCATACACGAGGCATCACAACAACGTTTCACCAGGCAACGCCGGTCAACTGCTGTTTGTGTATGAGAAATCGGTTGGAAACTTTCGTCATGTCAGCACGTTTTAGGTGTCGCCACCGGCGCCAACCTTGTGTGAATGCTCTGAAAAGCTAATCATTTGCATATCACAGCATCTTCTTCCTGTCGGTGAAATTTCGCGTCTGTAGCACGTCATCTTCGTGGTGTAGCAGTTGTAGTGGCCAGTAGTGTATGAATTTGTAACACTGTTCAGCGTTGTTGTCCGAAACTTCAGCAATTCACTTAGAATATAACTACACTTCCCCGAAGATTCGTTAACAGTTCCGCAACTCTTTATCGAGCATCAAAGTACGAAGAAGTGAAGGTGTATGCGTAGATATTACCGCAGAACGTCAAACATCGCACTTTATTAAAATAGAGCGGGTAACTGCGAATGCAGGGTTATCGGTGAATTTCGCCCCCGAAATCATCTTATTTCCGAGTGACGTAAGAGACTTACTATATATGATGTTTCGATTTGCATTCCAAAATGGTTCAAATGGCTCTGAGCACTGTGCGACTTAACTTCTGAGATCATCAGTCACCTAGAACTTAGAACTAATTAAACCTAACTAACCTAAGGACATCACACACATCCATGCCCGAGGCGATTTGCATTCCAGTTGACTGGGAAACGCATCGATACATTAAAGCAGATCGAACGTATTCTTCGGAAAGATTTTGCCGTAGACAGGGTAAAATACGGAAATAGCTCACAGCCAAGGACACCAACACATGTTTATTGCGCTTGTTCTTTTTGTGTAAATAAACTACGAGATTAGTGTCGTCTTCGGTCTTCAAAATCACGGACTGCAAAGCAGCTGTGCTGATATGTGCCTGGCACAGGAATGACGCGTAGCAAGACTTCATTTAACAAACACTGATTCAGTGCCGCAGCCTAGTCGAGTCGAGTCAGTCCAGCGGTCGCATGTTGATTCGTGTTAGTTCAGACGGAAGTGGCTGCTAGGGGCAAGACGCGTGATGTGCCGTGCGCCAGATCGAGTGTCACGCAGTTTAGTCGGCCGCCTAGGCTTACAAGGTGTGTGCCCGCGCGTGACGCTGACATCTGACAACACTTCCGCTCACGTGTCAGAATGACATAGACCTCTGAACTGGACAAGGTCGGCGGAGAAACTTCGCGGCCGATACCACGAACTGTCACATTTTTATAGCGCTTGTTCAGTCAAGTATGCTTCATCCAAGATAAACTGGTTACTGAAAAGAGACAGTGTAGTGCGGCTGTAAGAAAGGTATCTGTTTATACCTAGATAAAATACTACTATGGGACAGAACACTTGTTTCGTCGCTAACGTGAAGCGTGTTTCATAGATTTTACTTCGCTGGTTATTAATGTTAGGTTTCCTTTTGAAAAATAGTACACGACGAGTAGTCGTAATATTTTAATTATCAATTCGGTAAAATAAAGTTACGTTGTTAATTTTTTGTTTGATTGCGGATACTTGTTTGCAGTCCTGGTACACATTAAGTTCCCCACCCCAGAATCGGATCAAGCCACTGTTGTTGTTCTTTTTGTCTTCAATCAGAAGACTGATTTGATGCAGCTCTCCATATCACTGTATTCTGTGCAAGTCTCTTCATATCCGAATAATTACTGCAACCTACATACTTCTGAATCTGCTTTCTGTATTCATCTCTTAATCTCCCTTTACGATTTTACAGATGTTAAGTCCCGTAGTGCTCAGAGGCATTTGAACCATTTGAACCTGGGAACACGTCGCCAAATTGGGCTGAACATCATTGCCTCATCCACTCTACAGTTCAGACCTGGCACCCTCGGACTTCCATCTCTTTGGGCCGCTTAAAGATTCTCTACGGGGAACACGTTTTGAAGATGGCGAGAGTGTCAGTCAAGCAGTGAAAACATGGCACCAACAGGGAATACATGCTCTTCTACAACGTTGGCGTACGGCCATAGAACGTGATGGAGGCTACGTAGAAAAATAGGACATGGACAAGACATGTTGATGGATATTGTCACCAAGTTCTGACTCTTAACAATAAATATGTTCTCAGGGAAAAAATGTGGGGCATTAGTTATTGAATCACCCTCGCATTTTGTTGTCCAAATAGCAAAACTCATCTATTATTTCAAGTGCCTCATTTCCTAATCTAATTCCCTCAGCATCACCTGATTTAATTCTACTGCATTCCATTATCCTCATTTTGCTTTTGTTGATGTTGTTCATCTTATATCCTCCTTTCAAGACACTGTCCATTCTGTTCAACTGCTCTTCCAAGTCCTTTGCTGTATGTCACAGAATTACAGTGTCATCGGCAACCTTCAAAGTTTTTATTTCTTCTCCGTGGACTTTAATTACTACCCCAAATTTTTCTTTTGTTTCCTTTACTGCTTCCCCAGTATGCAGATTGAATAACATTGGGGTTAGCCTACAACCCTGTCTCACTCTCTTCTCAGCCACTGCTTCCCTTTCATGCCCCTCTACCCGTGTAGCTCCCGTCTGGTTTCTGTACAAATAGTAAATAGCCTTTCGCTCCGTATATTTTATTCCTGTTACTTCAGAATGTCATAGAGGGTGTTCCACTCAACAATGTCAAAAGCTTTCTCTGAGTCTCAAATGCATACATGTAGGTATCTTCTAAGACAGGGGTAGGATCAGTTTGGCCTCGTGTATATCTGCGTTTCTCCGGAATCCAAACTGATGTTCCCTGAGGGTCGGTTTCTATCAGTTTTCCTATTCTTCTGTAAAAGATATATTTTAGTATTTTGTAACCATGATTTACTAAACTGACAGTTCGGTAATATTCACACCTGTCAGCATCTGCTTTCTTTGGAAGTGGATTCAAAACAAAATGGTGCAGCCCATTGATAAAATGGAGTATCGTGCGGATATTTGTATCCTGCATTTGAAAGGGAACCGCGCTGTTATAATCCCTGCCGAGTTGGTGGTGCCTCAGGCACTTCCACTGTGTTCAAATAAGTTTGTATGACAGAGAGCGAAGTGATAGTCAATCTCTAAAGACCCGGGAGTCGCAAGAGAAGGGGCGGCCATGGTGCTCGAAAACCGACGTATCACAACTGATGTGATAGTGCAAAAACTGAAAAATCAGAGATGGATCAATTTTCAACATCTCGCACGATATTTTGAACAGTACAAAGTCACCGCTCACTGGATTTGGCGACTGCCCACACCCTGTCAAAAAGCCGGCCGAATCGAGGCAGCAACGGAAGTATTGTAGCTGCTTCAGGCCATCCTAGATCACTTCTTTAGTCGTCTGATCATCATAGACGTGTGCTTGGCGCATCACTGTGACCTCTTGACAAAAGAGCAAAGTAAGTAGTGGGCTCCTATGAATATTGGGAGAAAGGTTTATTGAAAAAGGAAGAGACATATATATGTGCTTCATCGATCTAGAAAAGGCATTTGACAGTGTGGTTTGGGACAAGCTGGTGACTATAATGAGGGAAAAGAGAGTGGACTGGAAAACCAGAAGACTTGTAAACTCATTATATCTTAATCAAAAAGTTTCAGTTAAAGTGAGAGGAGAAAGTACAGATTGGATCAGACTAGGAAAAGGAGTAAGACAAGGGTGCTGTTTATCACCTACTCTTTTCAACCTCTACTTGGAAAATATGATTGACCAATGCTCATTAGATGACAAAGGAGTAGAAATTGGAGGAAGAAGAGTAGCGTGTTTGAGATTTGCTGATGACATGGTCCTTCTAGCCACAGGGGAAAAAGAATTACAGGATTTGGTGGACATCATTGCAACTAATGGAAAAAATATGGAATGAAAATTAACACAAATAAAACAAAAGCATTGGCATCAGGAGGAAATAAGGAAATAAAAATTGAGCTGAATGGAGAAATACTAGAACAGGTGCAAAATTTTAAGTATCTTGGAAGCAGGATAGACACCGACTGGAAGTGCACCACAGAAATTAAAACAAGGATAGCAATGGCAAAAGAGGCGTTTTATAAGAAAAGGAGAATCTTCTGCAGCGGTCTGGACAGAGAACTCAGAAAGAGACTCATACAATGTCTTGTATGGAGTGTTCTTCTATATGGCGCTGAAACGTGGACTATGAGGAAAAAAGACAGAGAAAGGCTGGAGGCTTCTGAGATCTGGACATGGCGGAAGATGGAAATAATAAGCTGGATGGACAGAGTAAAAAATGAAGAGGTACTGAGAAGAGTGGGAGAGAAAAGACAGTTACTAGATGTAATAAAGAGAAGAAAAATAAATTGGATTGGGCATATATTAAGAAAGAATGACGGACTGATAAAAAAGTTTTAGAAGGTTATGTAGAAGGGAAAAGGAAGCGAGGAAGGAAGAGATTCCAGATACTGGATGACATGATGAACGGTACAACATACAGCAGCCTTAAGAAGGAAGCAATGGATCGCAGAAAATGGAGAGGCAAAGGACCTGATAATATAGTAGATAACTGATGATCATGATGAAGTAGTGGGAATATGTGGCCCAGCACCAGTGAAGAAGGTAAAGACCAATTCATCATCATCATCAGCATCATCATCATCTTCTTCTTCTTATTTCCCATCCTTGTGATCGATGGTCCACTAACAAGTTGATGGCTGCAGACACAACATCACAACATCGCTTCTACGAAATCCAGTTCACAGATGTTGGTTACTGCTGGGATCGTGTGTACGATCGGAGTTCAAGCCCTTATCATCAGATACGGCCAGAAAATGGCGTATTGACTCATAGAAACTTGTTGCAATATAATAAAATAACATACGTAAAAACAACGGCTGCAGGTGTTTCACGTTATTACGCAATTCACCTTCGGTCGAGGTGATGCTGGGACTGTTGCTAACAGGTCACAGGTGCATAACACCAAAATATCCGGGCGAGGTGAAAGAAGGCTGTCAAGATAAAACGTTGCGGCAAGCTCTCCAAGGAGGTATTTTCACTCGACGACGTCGAGTTTACTCTGCACAGTCCACAATGATACACGCTGCTCCTTTGGGCTATCAAATTTTAGCACGTCCCCAGTCTCGTCCTGCCATGGCAGCCTCTCACAACATCATGTTTTCCTCTGAAGAAGAAAACATTGCATGGTAGGCATTTCCAGAATGGCGATGTGGCGATTATCAGCGAAAATGCAGATTTCTACAATCAACGCCGCCATAAGTCATCCATCGTTGTCAAAAATGTTACCATTGAAGGTTGAATGTGTAATGAAGGATAGCACCATCATTATCACTACCAGAGCTTAATTTTTGTCGTTTTGATAATTAAAACTTCGTATTTACATTTCGTACAGCTGCACTGGTATGAAGCATAGACCTACCAAACGCAGTGTTTTTTCTGGAAGGTCAACGCTGAAGATGTTTAACTGTTCCTGGTACATCATCATACACATAGAGTCTTGTTCCTTGTTGTTGGCATCCGTTAACCGAAGGGGGAAAACTTCTTTCTTAGTGTTTCATTTTTCAACTGCCTTCAACGCGCAAATGGCTCCTTCTTTTCGAAGCAAAACGCAGGACAATGCTGTCTTCATCTTCGACTAAGCATTTCGTCTGGTGATTTATGCACGTTTAGCTTCCATTGGTAAAATAATAGCTGAAGAAAGAAGTCTATGGAAGGAGAAGGAACAGGTAGTGGCACACCTGATACTGTATCCAGGAATAGAGAACGTAGCGCTGGAAAGAGAAGTAGAATCGAAAACTAGTAGGAACGGGCTCAGATGGTAGAGCACTTTCCCGCGAAAGGCAAAGGTCCTGAATTCGACTCTCGGTCCGGCACACAGTTTTAATCTGCCATCAAGTTTCATATCAACGGACACTCCGCTGCAGAGTGAAAATCTCATTCTGGGAACGGTCAAACAGATTATAAATGATTTTGAATGTAATAGTTACGTATAAATACCAACATTAGATAGTACAGAGAGTGATGATTGAAAAGGAAAGGCTCCAAGATGAGCTGTGCTAAATGCTACCAGAGGTGTATGAGGCTGCAAGCACGAATCTGACGAGATAAAGATGAAGATAAAACTATCTGCTGATACATTTCCTTTGTTTTTTACAATATCACACAATATAATGGCCTATTAAGTATACAATCAGCAGTTAATGCGCTTGATAAATATGGCTAGCACAGATTCTACTCAACTTTCCATGTGAAAATATTTTGCTTAACATGTACTGAATTTGATACTTGAACCTATTTAATAAAGGGTGCAGATAACGTGATACATCTGTGAGGATGAACTCTGAAACGTCTCCTTAGAAAAATTATAAATGACTGTGCTTAAACTGACACACAATATTTTATTTTTTTTTTAGCGCAACGCAATCTGACTTTCAATAATCCCTACAAAAGAATGGCCCGGACTAACATTAACCTATACCTTTCACAAATCACTTACCTCACAAAAATCTTCGTTACTCGAACTACTGCAATACAGCGAGCGCCACTACTGCCAGCTAAATAAAAGATTCAAACTATTGAAGGCACTAACTACTGATAGGCATAGTTAGCAAATGAAAGATTTTGATAGAGAACAAACAATGTATTTACCTTAATAGTGTTCAAAAGTCATTATATATATATATATATATATAATCAGTTCATGACATCCAGTATTACAACATTACTCTTTCTGGTGGACAGACGTCCAAATCGTCCGCTCTTAAAATTCTGCCATCTGTCTCCCCACATCCACCACTGCTGGCGGCTTATCTCTAACTGCGCAATGCTACACGCTGTTAACAGCCAACTGCCCTCTACAATGGCGAAAATTACAACAATGTCAAGCAGCCACAGACTGCACACAACACAGTCAGTGATTTTCATACAGAGCGCTACTTGGCGTTACCAATATAAAAGCCTAAACAGCCTACTTACAACTCCATCAGCAAAATTTCGGTGATTGTTGAAGGATTTTTTCTGACTATTCCGGTATAAGAGCCAGTGGTCTCTGGTAGCTCGTTTCAGAGTAATTGCACTTTCATTTACTTCATACCCCCATTTATCTTTGTATATGTATACTAGCTAAAAACCCGCTCTTTCGCTCTCATAGGCAGTTTTGGCTCCACAGATTTTGTTTCTTTTTTTTTCTTTAATCGAATTTTTGTGTTGTTCACAAATTGCAACACCTTGTAAAAATTTCACGCTCATTAAAGCCATAGAAGCATGACCTTTTCCGAATGTACTTCTGATCAAAAAGCGGCTGTGCTAGCTCAAATCCAAGGCTTTTGTTAATCATGCCTTTTACGTTCCTGTGGTGATATTTCCATTGAAACTTTCGCTCCTAACACAAACCTCTTTATATGTAACCGAGAAGTGAAATATTAGTTTTTATAGATCTAGCTTTAAAATTAATTAATATAACGAAATATAGGCTTAGAAATTTTCATCACCTATTTCATCCGCTAAAGGGCTGAATTTTCAAATACGGTGAAATACATTTTTTTTTATTTCTAATAGAGAAGCCATATACAAATGAGATATAACATAAAACATTTTATCACCTATTGCAAACACTTAGGATCTGAATTTCCAAAAACACTGAAACATTAAATTTTTTATTTGGCACCAAGAAGTCAAATACTAGTTTTCGTAGATGTAACTTTAAAATTCCTTAGTAGCCCTTTATTAGTGATTTATTATTAAGAATATTTTCACGCACTATTTCACCCCCATAGGAATTAAAGTCGCAAAAATTCTGAAACAAGTATTTCTTGACTTATGACCGAGGAACCAAATACCATTTTCCGTAGGTCTAGCTTCAAAATTGCCTTAATATCGACGTATTTTCAAAAAAACCTTTCATCGAGATTTCACCCCGTTAGGGATGGAATATCCAAAAATACCTTCGTAAACCTCGTCTACAGTATAAGATCAACACCCTCTGCAAGCTTATATCCTTAGTGGTTTGCGCTGGATGATGATGATGATGGTGATGAGTCAATGAGTCAGTCAGCTGGGACACTGCCTTCTGTAAACAGAGATTATCGCAAGTATCTATGCAACCTTGCAAATGTCGATGGTATGCACTATGTGAAATAAAGAGATTCATTCACACACGATACTTGCTATTGTGACAGTAACGCCCACTTTCCTGTTCAAGCCAGTATTCAGTTCTGTCTCGGGTTCGATTTCCCAGCTGCGTTTGTTGTACATTAATACTGATAAGCAGCAGCGTGGATATATTTACTGAGGAACATGTAGGCGATATGCACCCCACATACAGAGGTGATTCAGGTGCGCCTACCACTGGGTTTTATACAATCCACAATGCCTTCGAATACCACACGCAATGTTTACCATAATCTCTCCCTCTCTTACACAAGCTATTAATCCGACAGGAAATTTAATGCAGTTTTTTAATTATTCACGAGAAATATACAAAGTAACCCTCAAACAACTTTTTCTTGAATGACTCGAAGAGTGTGGCCTCCAGCGAAAACGTATCCTATCACAAAATTTAACTACATTAAATTTCCTACAAAGGAGATCCTGTTCATTTCTTCAGTGAGACTAATAGTTTGCACATAGCGAGCAAGAGAATATGAAAATCTTTCACATGGTATTTGAAGGCGTTGCGGGCTGCATAAAACCCAGTGGTAAGGGTAGCTGGTATGTGGTTTCATTTAATGCAGTGATTCCCAATGTGGAGGTAATTATCCCCTGAGGGGTGAAACGAAATTTTCTGAGGGGTAAAAACTAAACAATTCGATTGTGCTTCAATCATGAAACAAAATTATTTTCAAAAGATCATTACTATTTTCATACTTTCGTAAGATTCTTATATATATTGTATAAGTTATCATTAATTACTTTTTCTCAATTAGCAGCATTAATGAGGTGGAGTTTACAGGTTCCTCACATAGTCCACCCACTATACACATATGTTGTTCTTTGTTCCGTACATCGATGATGCTAAAAGTGAGACATATTCGTAACAAGCACAAAATATCTCAAGAAAATGTCTTCTCCAAGTTGCAGACAGTGCCTGCAGTGGTCCAGAAATTGCTTCATTACTCGCTCCGAACAGTCAAATGAATTAATTGACAGCTCGGCTCTGCTGTAACCACATAAGGGCTACTGCAGTGCTGTACACAGTATTGGGTTGGGTTGTTTTGGTGGAGGAGACAGACAGCGAGGTCATCGGTCTCATCGGATTAGGGAAGGATGGGGAAGGAAGTCGGCCGTGCCCTTTGAAAGGAACCATCCCGGAATTTGCCTGGAGCGATTTAGGGAAATCACGGAAAACGTAAAACAGGATGACCGGACGCGGGATTGAACCGTCGTCCTCCCGAATCTGAGTCCAGTGTCACAAACACTGCACCACCTCACTCGGTGTACACAGTATTATTATTATTATTGTTATTATTATAGTTAGTATTAGTAACTATTGCTATTGGTAGCTGTGGTCAGATACTAAGCATTAACAGCCCGAAGTCTTCCAATTTTTGCCAGTTTGGAAGTAAGGAGTGCAGCAATCAAGTGATTTACGGATGTGTACTGCACACATTTTAACTTGGTTGATTTTAAATGAGGTTGCAGTGTGCAGGTCAAGCAAGAGCCGCAATGGAGAGGAGTAATGCAGGGGAAGTATGGTTTGCTAACAAATGTCTACCGTCGATGTGGACAGTTAGCTTTCTTATGTGAGAAGCAATTGTGGGTAACACTTGCGATGCACCACGAATTTCTTCGTCATTCATTCACACACACACACACACACACACACACACACACACACACACACACACACACAAAACTAAATATGATTCATCAGTCTAAAAATAAAAGTGTTCCAAGAAAAGTTTTTCATTCTACATTTTAGTTAGGTGCTAAAATTGGTGATAATGTAGGGGCTGAGGGGGGCAACAAATGGCAGGGGGGGGGGACTAGCTAACGTCTGACTGCACTCAGGGGTAATGGTCTAAGAGATGTTGTAAACCACTGATTTAATGCAACAGAAGAGTGGCTGAACGACAGTCTGTATAACTACTTGCAACAGTTTTGCATCTGGGGGTTGTTACGTTCCTATGTGTTATCGTTTTGGTGAGTGTGTATTATAGCCTTTTTCTCTTTTGTGTGCTTATTTTGACAAAAACAAAGGTATTCGTGGTAACAAACGAAAAAAATATAATTGCATTACTATCCTGAAACGAACCAGCGGATATACGGGTTCATTATACCAAAATACTTTGAAAACACACTGAACAATTGGGAAATTTTTTCGGGTTCACGCTGTACAATTCGTAGTCGCACTTAGGATGCGTGTATTAAGAAACGCGTAGTATAAATGGAAACAACAAATTTAACACGAGCACTTTACGGTTTGGAAATATGAAACACAAAAAGCACCTTGTTCTTTATAAGCATTTACAACGGATGCACAGTTTTGTAAATTTTGCGGACAGTGAAACGATTGTAACACTAACAGATATGAAGTACGATGTCATTGTGAAGATGCAGGGATGTAGTTAAAAAGAATTGAAAGCGAGCTAGAAGAGTGAAATGAGGTGCTGTGGTGCCTCCTGTAGTCTCATTACTCTAAGTAGCTAGCGCTTTACGTTGGGGCTTTTGGCGACAGTGCATAACATTTCGATTACAAGCGTCATCTGTATTACAATGACGTGCAATTTAGATCAGTGACGTTAAGAGCGCAGTTGTATGCAAGCGCGAATACATACAACAGCCAATCACTCTGTAACATGTACCTACAGATTTATCACACTGCCGCTGAGCAGCGATAACTGCCTCGACGCCAAGTTAATTCCATTTCACATATCTCATTTCATTCAGCGCCTTGAAGCTATGAAATTGAGTTATACACTACCACACAAAAGTATTAATGGTGGTTCATACAGCAAAGAAGGCGCAGAAATGTACGATTAAACATTGCTGAAGAATCCATCGCTTGTGGAAGTTGCGTCATTGTTGGCACTGAACCAACGTTCTGGAAAGACGGGTTGACTGTTGGCGTTACGCTTGCCTGGTGCGGTGAAGTCGAGTTCTCTTGGCAGGCCCTCGTGCAGAAACACTGGGACGTGTTAACCAGCTATAAACACGCCGACAGCAATTCCGGCCTTCATTTCCGAAGCTAATGGACGACCGCGCATGGAGGAACATGTAAACATTCCTCCCTGTCGAGTTTCAACTGCATAGCTGTCATGATTATTGGCTGTAAGCCACACGTTGTATACTCATAAACGTCTGCCAGAGCTGTATTTAATGTAACGCTGTATCGTTTTCACTTCCATCATCAAGTAAAGTCTGTAGGGCGAAGGGCATTCTTCGTCTGTAGAGACCGCAGAACTGAAGGTTTTTACCAACGGCATAGGCATAGGTTTTTGTGACTTGCTTTTCTGCACTGTATCAGTGTTGATAATCCAGTAACTGCATACACACTCGTACACAGTGTAGGTAGGGTAAAGCCCTACACAGGGTCACGATTCAGAAGTTGACACCAAGTGGCAGGTTTATCTTATTCGTGATGACCGGGTGTTGTGTGATGTCCTTAGGTTAGTTAGATTTTAAGTAGTTCTCAGTTCTAGGGGACTGATGACCATAGATGTTAAGTCCCATAGTGCTCAGAGCCATTTTTTTGTTTATGTTATTGTCACTTGCTCCAACAATATGACGACAATCCTTCAATGTAAATCTCCGGAAAAAATGACACTAAACACACACTGCGTGAGATTATCTCGCCTGAGGAGAAAATGATACTAAACACACGCTGCGTGAGATTATCTCGCCTGAATATATAACCCCGCTTTCTAAAATAAATATTTAAGGGGATCTTTATAACAATACATTGAAATCTGTGCTTGTAAAATCGACACCCAATAAAGAACGAATGGAAGAAGAATACATGGAAAAAGAAAAGCATGCTACTGAGAAGGAAAGACGTGCCAAAGAGAGAAGATAGCGTGCTGTAGAAACAAAACGACATAAGCTATATTTCATTGCATCAGTGCTAAAAGAAGGGAAAAAACGGATTAAGAAGTGAGTTGATTATTCTTCAGAGCCAGAGTCAGCCTTATCACGTCACGACAGTAGCTCAGATACAGATACGGATTTATTATTTAGCGAAGATGTATTCGAAGAAGAAGAAGAAGAACAAGAACAAGAAAAAGAACCTCAGATTTTAAGGAAGACTCAAAGGACCTAACAAGGTACAGTCTTTACAAAGTACTTAGGCAGTTTAGCCTCACTAACTGAAAGCTATGAGGATACCCTTTGGTGGAGAATAAAGCATTATTTTTGTGCAAGTATTATTAGACATTATGTTCAAATTTAGGAGACATTTCAGTTGAATATTGTGTTGGGTAACTTGGTTACGGTACAGAAATGTTACACACGGTTATTTCAAGTGTTTTTATTAAGCAGACATCTGCTTTTATTCATTTTATCTCACTGTGGGGCTTTACCACACTCTGTGACGTAAAACCCGCAATTTTGTTTTAGCTAAATTATGAATTACTCTGTAGTTAATTATCAGACAGGGCAGGCTTTTGGGTGAATAACAATCCAGTCTATAACTTCAATTTGAAAACGCGGGACAATCTACCACTCATTGACGACAATATTAGAAAAACTGGAAATTGCAGGACTTTACCTCCACCTACTGTATCTCGAAACACGAGAGACAAAGTGCGATGACTGAGTGTTGTGATACAACAACCTTAATGGAAGCGGCTAAAACTTACTTATGTTAAACGTCACGTACTACCTGAGGCTAAAAATTTACTCAGAAACTTCAGTGATTAATGAGTGTGCAATCTTGCATATAAATTTTATATGCGATGGGAAGACGGATGAGAGATGAGAAATACTTAATGATGATACAGAGATTCTGTCCATAATTTTTGTGTGAATACCTAGTTTTAAAAGGTAATTAACGCTAAGATGCCGATTTCCATTAAAACAAAGCATTTATATGAACGAAAACGTTTTCACTTGCATGGGTACACCTACAACGCGACGTTGGCCATTAGAAGACGCCAGTACCCGCCAACTTAATGTAAGGAGAGTTCTTCCAGAACTGCTGCAAAAGACACCGTAAGTTAGCCACAAGAAGTAGTGCACTTCAGTCTGTTGACTGTTCTCTTTGGAAATTTAAGACCCCAAGAAAGTTTTTCTTTCTTTACCTTTATGAAATATGGAATGTACGGAACAGAGAGTCCCCGAATTTTAACAAGTACTTGTAACATTTTTATGATAATAAAGGAACGCGCAGCCTTTACTTTTTTGTGCGGCCAGCAAGGAGGTGCCTTGGTCTTTCACATCATCTCTCGTTCTTCAGCTTTCGCTATCTTTGTTTGCAGCAGTTCGTGAAAGAAATGCAAAACTGCTGACGTGGAGCCCGTCCGCCATTAGCATGATCATACACTGATCAGCAAATTATCAGATCTTTTATTGTGCACCAATGAACCTGCAGTCTCTCCGGAACGAGGTTCGGCATTTAATTAATCGATTGACTGATCGCGTTATGCATCCGCCTTACGTTGGACCAAGTTCGTAACTTCGATTCTCCCTCCAACACCAGTCTGGAGTAATAGGAAATCACAACAGGAATCAGCAAGCACTATTTGGTTACTTTCAGCTAAAATTGACTTCCTGCTGGGAAGTTGTAGGTGATTACGACTTTATACTTTACATTCTCTAACTTCCTTCCACCTTCGCTAGCAGGGAAGATAACGGTTACAACTCACAGAAGTTTTAAGTAGCACCCAAGAAACGCATTGAGTCTCGCCTTTTGGACCGCCGTGGAGAAGCCAACATGCCCACCTGCGGGCCACATGGGCAGAGAGTTCAGGTATCCAGCTGTAGCAACGGTCCTAAGTGCTGAAGCCTCAGAAAGCTTCCAGTATTCGACAAGCAACCCGTTTAAGCATCATGTTGCTCGCTAGTCGTGACAATCGGATTAATAAACATTATAATGATAGGCATTAAATGTATTCGCAGTTGCGAATACGGATATCCATGAGCTGTATGAGGAAATAACGACAGTCAAAATTTGTACCGGAGCGGGGCTCGAACCCGGATTTCCCGCTTACCACGAGCGTTCGCCTCACCATTTTTTTCTGAATTTTATTTTTATTGCTTTTATTTTTATTTTTTGTTTAATTTTGTTGTGCAATTGATCAGAGGCCTTCTGCGCCCCGCTGGTAATATGTTGACTCACGACTTCTCGAAATTGCCGTGTTCCGTTTAATTGTTCAGAAATGTTCACTGGTTCAAACAGCAAACCTTCTTCTCTCTTGGCTTAACACATTCCAGCTGCGAGGCGGGTCGTGGAAAGCACTCCCAAGGAATTTCGAGAAAAATTGTCTGTATTTTGGATTCCATGCGTCCACAATCTGTAATCGTCCATCCATTATGTATATTCCCGTACAGGTGAGACATTTTACTTGAAACTCGCTGGCCCGGTGTCGGCGGATAACTGTTTGATGACATATCGAAGTTTGGGTCTCGTCGTGAGTCGAACTCGGATGGCCAAATGGTAAGACGACTGACCGCGATAATGGGGAAATCCGGGTTCGACTCCCTGTCCGGATGAAATTTGCATTGACATCATTCCATTGTACAGTTAATGGTTATCTATATTCGCAAATGCGAATACATGTAATGTATTTCATAACGGCTGTAGTCGCCTCAGTGCCTGTTTCTTCGGATATGCGTGCATCATAAAACACAGGCACCTCACTATCGTATTATAATGACTGCTCGAACTATGAAGTCATACCTGTCTCTGCTCAGAAAACACTAAACGTTCTGCTGCCGTCGCAACGCCGTTTGACAGCCTTTCCCTCCTTCGCATTCATCTGCTCGTGTGTTACAATGGTTATTGTGTATGATGATTTCCTGTGGACCTATCATTCACTACTGGTCCAGCAGCCTTTGAAAGTTCAAAAACTGGGTGTTGTGTGATGTCCTTAGGTTAGTTAGGTTTAAGTAGTTCTAAGTTCTAGGGGACTGATGACCAAAGATGTTAAGTCCCATAGTGCTCAGAGCCATTTGAACCATTTGAACCAAAGTTCAAAAGTTTAAGTACGCTTTGCTACTCACTTTGTTTCTATCACATTAATCGATTAAGCAAACTTTTCATATCTCTGAGGGCCGTATCCAAAATAGATGTTGAGTCTGTGCACGACTCTTATTTGTACTGTTTTGAATTTTCCTCATACGTCCTTAATTTCTGTTATGAGCCTTATCATAACCACAGTGACTATGCGGGTGGTAAACGTTAATAGCTTATATAGCTACATGGGGAAGCTGATGCTTGGGTCACAGTTACAACAGAAAGCCGTAAGACACTAGAGATGAAAGACTTACAAAAGGCGAAATTTAAAAAGTCAGTATGGAAGGTAAGAGACGGTACTGATGGTGGTCTCCACTTCCCTTTCGCTCCACAGTTATGGTCGAGAGGAGGAAGAAGTGATCTGTACTATTTCCTCATTGCCGATGTCTTGCATTCACTCCAGCAAATACTTGGCGTAGCTCTCCCTGCTCCCGCCCCACGTGCACGCAGTTTGGTTCTTTAGTGGATACAGTAGTGAGGTACAGATGCCGTTCATAGACAGAGAATTCAGATATTACTTTATTCTACATCTAATACCAAATAATACGTAGCTAATACCAAATAATACATAGCTTTGTTGCTGAAGTTCCAGCGTCAGTTGCTAACAGCAGATTTGAATGTAGAAATACCGGGCGATCGAAAAGTCAGTATAAATTTGAAAACTTAATTAACCACGGATTAATGAATATAGAGAGGTAAAAATTGACACATATGCTTGGAATGGCATAGGGGTTTTATTAGAACAAAAAAAAAAAAAAAAAACAAAGTTCACAAAATGTCCGCCGATATGTTACAGAACTGCATCATCGGCAGCCTGGCTGATAAACACCTGCTGGAACGTACGATGTTTATGCAGGATGGCGCTCCACCCCGTATTGCTAGACGCGTGAAAGATCTCTAGCGCGCGTCGTGTTGTGATGATCGTGTGCTCAGCCGCCACTTTCGTCGTGCTTGGCCTCCCAGGTCCCCAGATCTCAGTCCGCGCGATTATTGGCTTTGGGGTTACCTGAAGTCGCAAATGTATCGTGATCGACCGACAACTCTAGGGAGGCTGAAAGACAACATCCGACGCCAATGCCTCACCATAACTCCGGACATGCGTTACAGTGCTGTTCACAACATTATTTCTCGACTACAGCTATTGTTGAGAAATGATGGTGGACGTATTGAGCATTTCCTGTAAAGAATATCATCTTTGCTTACAAGGGAACATCCCCATCGCACCCCCCTCAGATTTAGTTATAAGTTGGCACAATGGATAGGCCTTGAAAAACTGAACACAGATCAATCGAGAAAACAGGAAGAAGTTGTGTGGAACTATGAAAAAATAAGCAAAATATACAAACTGGGTCGTCCATGCGTAAGATAGGCAATATTAAGAGCAATGTCAGGCGAGGAGCGCCGTGGTTCCGTGGTTAACGTGAACAGCTGCGAAGCGAGAGGTCCTTGGTTCAAATCTGCCCTCCACTGAAACTTTTGCTTTCTTTATTTTCGCAAAGTTATGATCTGTCCGTTCGTTCATTGACGTCTCTGTTCACTGTAATAAGTTTAGTGTCTGTGTTTTGCGACCGCACCGCAAAACCGTGTGATTAGTTGACGAAAGGACGTGCCTCTCCAATGGGAACCGAAAACATTTGATCGCAAGGTCATAGGTCAGCCGATTCCTCCACAGGAAAACGCGTCTGATATTTTGTATACGACACTGGTGACAGCATGTGCGTCACATGACAGGAATATGTTGTCGACCCACCTAACTAGTACACTTGGCGAATGGGTGAATAGTTTCTTCTACCTTGCCCGATTTAGGTTTTCTTGTGGATGTAATAATCACTCCAAAAAAAGTGATGAAAGCATAAGAGTTTTTCACATAAACTGAAAATATAAAGTTAAAATTTTCGGTCGAGGGAAGATTTAAACCAAGGACCTCTCGTTCCGCAGCTGTTCACGCTAACCACGGGACCACGGAGCTCCTCGCCTTACAGTGCCCTTAATATTGCCTATCTTACGCATGGACGACCCAGTTTGTATATTTTGCTTATTTTTTCATAGTTCCACACAACTTCTTCCTGTTTTCTCGATCGATCTGTGTTCAGTTTTTCAAGGCCTATCCACTGTGCCAACTTATAACTAAATCTGAGGGGGGTGCGATGGGGATGTTCCCTTGTTAGTCTTACTTTGTTATGCTAATTATTGCTATTCTGATCAGATGAAGCGCTATCTGTCGGACATTTTTTGAACGTTTGTGTTTTTTTGGTTCTAATAAAATCTCATGTCATTCCAAGCACGTGTGTCAATTTGTACCTCTCTATCTACATTATTCCGTGATTTATTCAGTTTTCAAATTTATACTGACTTTTTGATCACCCGATGTAAAAGATTTATAAATCTGTCACCCTCCAATCCAATGTCTGTTCAGAATATGTCAAGCCCTGGCCACTATGAAAGTCTGTAAATCTTATGCAGCTGGCAAACACACACAAAGGCGCTCAGTTCATGAAAGTTCGAACTTAAGTACGCCCGTCGCTGGAGCTCTGGAAAGGGTATGCTGCTTGCTGTGGCGTTCGCTGTGTTATTCAGGGGTTTGGTATTTAACTAATTTGTAAATTAAAATGATAATCTTATTTTATTACACTGAGTAATTACTACATAATTTTTCTCCCGGCTAAAGATTTGGTCAAGTTGCTAAAGAACTCCAAGTTAACGTCGTGTTAAAGTGTTGTCTGTAAGTTGTGTAAGTGTCACTAAATCACAGTTCATACAACAGATTCTATACAACTATTGATTAAGATGGAAGCAGTTATCGTCAGCAAAATGATCATTAAAACCACCGAATATCAGCCGCGCACAACACTGACGTATGTTACCTGAAACAATATTCTTCGCAACTCGTGCGTAATTAATTTCGGCTCCATACATCAGCCAGAAAAGTTTGTTATAACGATCGTGCTAGGAGCACAGTTTTTAAAGAACCAATCTGATTCGAATTATTTTCATTAAAATGAGTTCGGGACCACCGGTGCACATTTATTTTTACACATTTGTATTACGTTCAGCAGCCGGACTGCTACGGTCGCAGGTTCGAATCCTGCCTCGGGCATGGGTGTGTGTGATGTCCTTAGGTTAGTTAGGTTTAAGTAGTTCTAAGTTCTAGGGGACTTATGCCCTAAGATGTTGAGTCCCATAGTGCTCAGAGCCATTTGAACCATTTATTACGTTCAGCATTTATGTCTGCAGAGTTGCGTAATTTGAATTTGCCGCTGTGATAATTGTGAAGATGGCGGCAGACAATTGATAGAGACTTTCTATTGTTAGAGCAAATAAGTATTTTAAATGCTTATTGAACTTTACAGAAACTCTACTTTCGTATTGTGCACTATTTAGACTTCATCAAGCAATCATTTGATTTGTTTCTAAGGAAAACACAGACAAAAACGCGATACAAATCGCTATCATCAATGGCTGCGCTCCTTGCAGCGGAAAGAAACGATTAACACAGATAATGCTTACTGAGAGAGGAATTACAGTTACAAATAATTATTCACTCATGTTTATAATAATAATGAACTCTATTTTCAAGTAATAATTAACAAATAATTACAATTTCTTAACAGACCTCAGTTTGACAAGTGTCTTGCGTGCTGAACCTACAGAAGCCATCCAACAAAAGGTAAAAAAAAACAAAGGAAGACAAACGCAGATCATAAAAGGAATTTACAATTATCATTGTCTTTGTATGATACACATCGATATGTCTAATTACATCATAGAATATTATATAAATAATTAATTCACTATTTTTTCATATGCCGAATAGATAATGTTTATAACTGTTACAGGCATAATTTCCTCTGGTCGCACTGTAGCCAAAAATTTATCACGTGGATGTTACATTGCATCTCATTGACAGCGGCGAATGGTTCGTGGCAGCGCCCTCGTGCCGCGTTGGTGAATGTAAGAATAACTGACGGCGCGCGTATCTGAAAGGGCAGCCTCCCGGATTGCGGCAAAAACCGCATTAAGCTAGACTGCCGCTGTATCAGAGGCATACTTAATTCACTTCATCGCCTCCTGAACGTGGTGCAAATCATTGAAAGCACGCTTTCTGTGTTGTTCTCAGTCGTGAAGTGTCTTGAATAAAAGGTAAGGTGCATAAAGTTCCGCATTCTAGCTCTGACGGGCCAATCGGGACCCGGTCGACCGCCGTGACATCCTCCGCCAATGCCGTCATTGGTTACGGTACGGAGGGGCATGTGGATGGCACACCACTCTCCATATCGTTGTCGAGTTTCTTGGCCTTGGAAACGCTGCTAATCGGTCCAGTAGCTCCTCGGCTGTCCTCACGAAGCTCGGTGCAACACGTACTACTCCTCCCACCAAGGAAAAATCGTTGGCGGTATGGGGAATCGAACCCAGGCCCCCCCATATGAAGTCACCTGCGCTAACAACTCACCTAGGGTTTCAATAAGTAGAAAATTTTACATACAAATACCGATGCAAAAATTTCAGATGCAATTTTAGTTCTTTTTTAATATCATTATTTTGAAAGGTTGTATATTTTCCCAAAGACTGCATTCTCAGAACTGAGACAATCACCGATGATGGGAAAAATAGCAGAAACGTGGCTCAAGTTTAAAAATAAATATACCCCTGCACATTAAATTGCACCATCAACACTGATAGCAAATAATAAATTCTACTTAATGTATCTGCTTTGTACGAGAGTAATTCACAATTAATTTTCTAGGTGATTTAGCTGGCCGCTGTGGTCGTGCGGTTCTAGGCCCTTCAGTCCGGAACGACGCTGCTGCTACGGTCGTAGGTTCGAATCCTGCCTCAGTCATGTCCTTAGGTTGGTTAGGTTTACGTAGTTCTATGACTATGGATTGATGTCCTCAGATGTTAAGTCCCATAATGCTTAGAGCCATTTGAACCATTTTTTTCTAGGTGATTTTGCAGTGTACAGGGTACGACAATGACTCTAACGTGGCTTGGCGACTACAATCTAACTAAGCTTGGCTGACAGATATGTGAACATCATTCCAAGCTGTTTCAACTCTTCGCGGAGTTCATAAGTCGTAGTAGCTGGCAAGTTGTGGCATTCCAGTCTCTGGAACAACCCACGCCAAGATGTTTTCAGTGGTTGAGAGATCTGAAGAAGTTTTTGGACAGGGCAGCACTCGATCACTCTCTGTATCGAGGACGTTTAGGACGGCACAAGCAGCATAAGATGTTGCGTTATTTCGTTGATTACAAAACTACACATTTCCTGATAAAGAGATACTTCAAATATGGGATGAATTACAAAACACAAAATCTTAAAGTTTTGATATGCTATTACAAATCCTTTACGTGTCCACCACCAGTAGCAGTACGAACAGCGTCTAGTCGATAACTGCATTCATCGTAAATTTTACAGACTGTAGCTACATTCGTCATGAACTTTATACAATTTATCTACCTTTACAGAAGTTATGGCGGGTGTTATTTTGTTCTTCACGTCTTCTATGCCACGAGGTGAAGGAGAGATGAACACACTTTTCTTCACATATCCCCACAAGAAAAACTCGCCTGGTGATCTTGTGATCTTGGAGGTCAAAATGCAGGGCAGTGTCTCGAGGTCCCGTGCGCCCTATCCAGCGTTGAGGCAGAGTGTCATTGAAAAACTGACGTACGTTGCTGTGCCAGTTTGGTGGAGCTCCGTACTGTTGGAAAATGAAGTCACTGGAGTCCTGCAGTATTTGAACATTGCTCATTCCAGTCACTGTTTTCCTCAAATGAGAAGAGATCTTACACTTTTTCATAAGACATGACACAAAAAATTTCACTTTAGGTGGTCTCTTTCGTGATCAATCACGTCATGCTGGCTCTGGAGTCCCCATAAGCGTAGGTCATGTCGGTTTACTTTACCGCTAATATGAAATGTTGCTTCCTCACTGAAAATTAATCATGGTAAAAATATATCATCTTCCATGACCTCTAGGAGAGCATTGTTGAAGTCAATCGTTTTATCATCAACTCGAAAAGATTGCACTAAATGTAGTTGCTATGTTTTACGGACCAAACGACGCCTTATCACTCGCCACACAGCAGTATGATGCAGCCGGCCGCAGTGGCCGAGCGGTTCTAGGCGCTTCTGTCTGGAACCGCGCGACCGCTACGGTCGCAGGTTCGAACCCTGCCTCGGGCATGGATGTGTGTGATGTCCTTAGGTTAGTTAGGTTTAAGTAGTTCTAAGTCTAGGGGACTGATGACTTCAGATGTTAAGTCCCATAGTGCTCAGAGTTATTTGAACCAGTTTTTTCGTATGAGGCATTGCCAGTTCTCTGCCTGCGCAGCAAGTAGACTTTCGTGGACTCTGCTCGAACGCTTGACGAATTCTTTACACCATGTTGTCAGAAGTGCGAGATCGAGCTGGACTCTTACCTTTGCAGAAACATCCTGCCTCTTCAAATTGGTGACGCCAACGACGAATGTTTTTGGGTTCAGGCGGATCAGTGCCAAACGCCAACGAAAAACACGCTGGGCCGAAATCACTGACTCAAGACTCGCAAACTGGAGCACACAAAACGCCTCCTGTTGAGCGGACGGCATCATACTTCTGACTGACAGAAAACTGAGAAGACGCACTGACTGACATCTAAAGGCTATTTACTGAAACTCTAGGCCAAGCCCATCAAACAACATACATTTCTTTGCCGGCACGTCCCATGTTTCGTAATTATTAACTTCCAAAATCAGGCCATTCTTTTTGAAAGGCCCTGTACGTCCACGGGGATTTCTACGATCTTAGCATTCAGAAACGTAGCGGCTGCTGTCGAAATGATCTTCTATGTAAGCCAGAGGTGATCGAGTTGTGTACCCATCGCACCTAGTGCCAGGCTCGTATGACGAATGCAATCTGACAGCGTTCAACCTCGTTCGTGATGTTGTACGCAGGACAGGGACTCGTCTGAAAAGACTCCTGTGTTTCGCGTCGTCGTTGGCCACACGACATTCGACGGACATCTCTCTGCCGCCATGATCAGAGGTTGCCGCAAATATGGTTGCCGTCATCAGAGTCCGTGGTGCCCCGACGTTATCAAATTGTTCATGTGCGTATTTCTCTTGCTACGAGCAAGTCTACTTCCTTATATAATGACACCGTGTGCTTATTCTATCCTGCACACTTTGGTTGTCCTTTTGGACGCTAGTCGCTTGGGGCCATTGGTGTCCTGAACCCATCGGTTCTACACTGTCCAGTCACAATAATGTAACCACCTGTCAAAAGCCTGAATAACATCCTTTTGAATCACAGACTGCTGCAAGACGTGCAGGAAGACAGTCAGTGAGTTTCTGGAAGGTACCGACAGGGACGTAGAGCCATGCTGACATCAGTGCCTAGGTTTCTTGGTTAAGATCCAAGGCGCGAAAAGTCTGATAGATATGGTCCCAAAGATTCTCGATTGGGTTCAAATTCACGGAGTTTGGTGGCCAGGGGAGTACGTTAAACTCATCCATATGCTCTTCGAATCATGCACATACACTGCTAGCAGTGTGACTCGTTGCATTGTTTTGCTGATAGATGCCATCAAGCTGAGGAAAACCAATGTAGAGATTGATATGGTCCTCAAGGATAGATACATAGTCTACTTGTGTTGATTCAATGTCCTATCCAGAATGACAAGACCACCCAGGCAGCCGGCCGGAGTGGCCTTGCATTTCTAGGCGCTACAGTCTGGAACCGAGCGACCGCTACGGTCGCAGGTTCGAATCCTGCCTCGGGCATGGATGTGTGTGATGTCCTTAGGTTAGTTAGGTTTAATTAGTTCTAAGTTCTAGGCGACTGATGACCTCGCATCAGTCGCATAGTGCTCAGAGTACATACATACCACCCAGGCAATGGCACGAAAACATTCCCCAGACCATTATGCTCCCTCCTCGTAGTGGACCCTTCCGTTGACAGTTGCAGGGTATTCGCTTTCAGACGTTTCTCGTCGTACAACGGCCATCTGACATCTGGAAAGGCCACCTGTGGCCGCCCAGTGGACGTCTAGTTACTATATTCGCATGCAAATTTCAGCCTTCGTCGCCCATGAACAGCAGTCAGCATGGGTGCATGAACCAGGCGCCAAATGCAGCAATGTGCGCTGAATGGTCGTAGAGGGGATATTATGTAAGTAGGCTGTTTAGGTTTTTTTATTGGTAACGCCACGTAGCGCTTTATATGAAAATCACTGACTGTGCTGTGTGCAGTCTGAGGCTGGTCGGCATTGCTGCAATAGTCGCTATTGTAGTGTTGGGCAGCTGGCTGTTAACAGCGCGTAGCGTTGCGCAGTTGGAGGTGAGCCGCCAGCAGTGGTGGATGTGGGGAGAGAGATGGCGGAATTTTGAGAGCGGACGATCTGGACGTGTGTCCTTCAATATTTGTAATATTGGATATCATGGACTGATATATATATTATGACTTTTGAACACTATTAAGGTAAATACATTGTTTGTTCTCTATCAAAATCTTTCTTTTGCTAACAATGGCTATCAGTAGTTAGTGCCTTCAGTAGTTTGAATCTTTTATTTAGCTGGCAGTAGTGGCGCTCGCTTTATTGCAGTAGTTCGAGTAACGAAGATTTTTGTGAGGTAAGTTATTTGTGAAACGTATACGTTAATTTAGTGAGGGTCATTCTCTTGTAGGGATTATTGAAAGTCAGATTGCGTTGCGCTAAAAAATATTGTGTGTCAGTTTAAGCACAGTCATGTATAATTTTTCTAAGGGGGACGTTTCATATGGCGACCCTGCCAGGATTCGAACCTGGAATCTTCTGATGAAATTGAGGTCTGTCGTCTTGTCGGTAGTTTACATAGTTTCTTTTTTGTCGGTGATGTGGTGGAGAATTTCTCCCGGAATCGTAACTGAGCAGTGGACCGTTGTGTCTGACGTTATTCTGTCTCCCTTCATAATAATTATTTTGGTTTCCATATTGTCTGTTTCTCTCATTGTCTCTGTGATAGTCATTACCGCGGAAAGGTGATCTTCCCCTGTAATTATTACTACTCTGCCAACGGTTGTCATACGGGTGGTGTCTGTTTTGGTCACGATTTACGTTGTAAGAATAGCCTTATCATGTCCAGTTATTATTTCTTCCCTCGCGGAGTCGTGACGGATGTGACCTGTAATAGTTGTGTTCCTGTTATCGCGTCCCGCGATTGTCAGTGTCGCTTTACAATTCTTGTAAGAGTCCCTGAAAAGCTTCAATGTCGTCTTTGCAACATCCTGCCAAAGTAATATGTCGTAAATGTTCAGGCAATTTGATTAAGCAAATGTGGATGAGTTCTGAGGGGCTGTATGGGTTTGACAGGCACTGTTTATTGTGCAACATGTCTTCAAAATATTTTACAAGACTGGAAATTCAGATTGTTCGAAATGTTTAATCATTATGATGCTATGTTTTATTCGGTCTTGTGTAGCTTGAGACCAATATGCTGAGAGGAAGGCATGATAAAATTCTCCTTCACTGTGACAATCGTGAATGACCGATCGCATTCTTACAGCTGGTTCATTCTCTAAATAGCCACACATAAATTCTAATCTGTGCTCTAATGACCAGTTGCCGCAATTCTTAAATGTTTTAAATTTACATGTAGTAATAAACAGCGTATAGTCAAAATCATCATGTCGGCAAGTCGGCATATCGGTCATTGTTACTTCCTTTCGGCGGTTCCATCTCAAATTTCGGTGTACCTTGCCAATTTCTTTCATAATTTCCGAAGTGCCTCGTATTATTATTTTGTGGCTGTTCCGTATTTCTATGTCCCTCTTCCCGTATTGGAGCGCGAGTGTCCTCTGAAATATGTAATTCTTGTATTACCTGTGTCAACTGATCTTGTACTTCCCGGATTTCTCTTTTGTACTGTGTATTGATTTGATTTTGATTTTGTTTGAATTTTCTAATTTGTTCATACTCTTCTGTGTCAGTGAAGGCTACGGGTCTTGTGTCATTCAGATCATCATCTACCTTTGTAGATAAGTTAGTGAACTGATCCGAAAGTTCGGCTACTTTCTCCGATAGTGAACAGATTTTCTCAGAGTGTTTTTCTGAACCAAGTTTCAGAGTGTCCATTTGTGTTGAAATCGTATCTACTGTGTCCTTTAAGTTTTCCTGAGTTTTTGCAAGTTGCGTAACCGAATCGGTAGATGCAACTGACTCAATTTTAGCTTGCAAGGTGTCGTGATTTTCATGAACAATAGTTTGCAGTTGTTTTATGGCTGCTTCGTGATTCTGTAATGCATTTTCATGATGTGAAAAAATAGGTTGAAAATGCTCACAAATTTGTGTTTTTACGTCATTACAAACTTTTTGATATTTCGATTCGATTTTAAGTACCTCAGCAGTTAAACCTTCACGTGTTTGTTCAAGCGTTTGTTCCAATGAGTCTAACTTTTGAAGCTGTTGCTGTGTTTGTCTCTGATTTTGTTCCATCGTGTTTAACTTTTGAAGATTTTGTCCCATTTGTTTCTGATTTTGTTCAAGTGTTGTGTCTAACTTTTGTAGCCTTTGTCCCATTTGTGCATTAACCGTAATAACAATGCACTGGTGCCTGAAACATGTTCCTCGGTGCTATTCGGCAGTGCTTTTGAACCGGCAATATTCGCATTTTGAAAAGCAGAAAATGTGTCTTGACTTATTTGAGAAAACGGTAAGGACGCAAAACCTGAATCTACAGTCCTGTCATTTCGGATTCCTGAGGCGAGCTGTTGCCGACCGATCGTTCTATAATGCTTCCCTGTTCACTAATTGTTTCACTGTCTACACCATTATTTCTACAAGGACTACAGTGGATCTGCATCTTTGATGGCCCACCAATACCATTATTTCTACAAGGACTACAGTGGATCTGCATCTTTGATGGCCCACCAATACCATTATTTCTGCAAGGACTGCAGTGGGTCTGCATCTCTGGTGGCCCACCAATACCATAATCTCTAACGAGACTACAGTGGTCTGCTCTGTGATGACCTACCTACTAATATTCTTCAAAACTTCGACTGACTCTGCTGTGGGTTTGCTCTGTTGTGGCCCATTACCTGCCTGCATGTCAAGAGTCAGCACTGTCTTTCCGTTGGAAGGACAACACTACTTCTTCAAGACTGTATGGAAATCCACTACTTCCGTGTGCATTTTCTTTTACTGCTCAGACTTTTAGAAAAAAAAAGAAAACTCTGCAATTTTACTGTGATGAATGATCAAGTCTGTCTTTATGGACTGAGAAAATTTTAGCTTTTGACCAACATTATATCAATAAGTGTGTGCATTTTATATCTTTGTTGTTATAATTATGAAAAATTTTAACAAATATGTATTGGCCAGTGCCCAAAACAATTTGTAAAATTTTTTGTGAGGAGCATGGGGGCTACGTAAGTAGGCTGTTTAGGTTTTATTATTGGTAACGCCACGTAGTACTTTATATGAAAATCACTGACTGTGCTGTGTGCAGTCTGAGGCTGGTCGGCATTGTTGCAATAGTCGCCATTGTAGTGTTGGGCAGCTGGCTGTTAACAGCGCGTAGCGTTGCGCAGTTGGAGGTGAGCCGCCAGCAGTGGTGGATGTGGGGAGAGAGATGGCGGAATTTTGAGAGCGGACGATCTGGACGTGTGTCCTTCAGAAAGAGTAAATTTGTAATATTGGATATCATGGACTGATATTTATATATTATGACTTTTGAACACTATTAAGGTAAATACATTGTTTGTTCTCTATCAACATCTTTCTTTTGCTAACAATGGCTATCAGTAGTTAGTGCCTTCAGTAGTTTGAATCTTTTATTTAGCTGGCAGTAGTGGCGCTCGCTGTATTGCAGTAGTTCGAGTAACGAAGATTTTTGTGAGATAAGTGATTTGTGAAACGTATAGGTTAATTTAGTGAGGGCCATTCTCTTGTAGGGATTATTGAAAGTCAGTCTGCGTTGCGCTAAAAGATATTGTGTGTCAGTTTAAGCAAAGTCATGTATAAGTTTTCAAAGGGGACGTTTCAATTGGTGGTAGCCCCTCGGTTCATCTGGGAGGCCATTTGCTCAACAGTTGCACGTCTGTTCACTCGTACACATCTCCACAGCTGTCATTCAACCTGTCATCTATACGATATTGAAATGCCTGTGTTATTCCGAATTACAATGCAAAGTTCCTTTGGACATGCACGCATGCATAATTGGCGACAAATGGAAGTTTAGGTCTTGCCTTGAGTCGTGTACGGATAGCCAAATGGTAAGGCGACCGCTCGCGATAAGCGGGAAACCTGGTTTCGAGTCGAACACAAATTTTCATTGTTGTCATTCCATTCTACAGCTAATGGTTGCCCATATTCGCAGTTGCAAATACATTTAATGCCTGTCATCTATTGCATGTGACACAACGCTGTTGCACCGGTTTTAGATAGTGCCATTTTGCCATGTACGGTATCCTTTAGCCATGGCAGCACGTGCCAGTTTACAAACTTAGTCGTTCCGGAAACGCTTGACTCTTGATACGAAAGCCAATGATCATGCCCCTTTGGATGTCAGATAAATCGCTTCGTTTCCGCAATACGATAACGCTGCACTTCGCGCATATCCCCCCCCCCGACACGATTTGTACTATAACGCTTCACTGGAAGAGCTGCCAACTGCTGTTCGTGAATGGTTACTGCACCTTGACGTCGAGCAAAGGCGGTGGTCATATAACGTGAATGAACGCCTATATTCGCATGGCAGCCGTGGTATCACAACCGACGCGAGCAACGCCGCAGAACGAGGCAAGGGCGCGAGCCCGCCGCTGCCGGACTCCCAACATCTGCTGGCAGACGGTTCTGCTTCTGCTCTCAAACAAGCAATATTCAGATGCGATTTCTGAATGATAAACACGTTGCGTAACCTTTTCCTATACACTGTATGTAGATGGCGTTAGACGTACCTGCTTTGTGCGGTTGCTCTGAAATACTTATCACGGTCATGTAGTACACTGTGTGGCAGTTTAACGTTTGGTACGTACCTCCTTCATCCTGCTACAATTTTTATTCCCAACAGAGTACTATGTTTCAGTATAGGGCCCCATCCGTACTTGAATGAGAATAATAATCATTTTCCAGGTGTTCTGATGATGGGACATTATAGAAACGCGTAAACAAATAAGAGTTCCTTAACAGCAAGTCAACTGTCTTTAATGTTGTGCCACTGAAACAGTGAGAGAAACGCGTGTTCAGTAGAAATAGCTTGATGTGGAACAGCGGCTTCGCCGCCGCCTCCACTAACATCATCTACCCAGGGGAGAAACGACCCCTAACCATTACCGTATAACCCCCGAATCCGCACCACTAAGGACCAATTCGTAAGACAGAGCGCTTTTAAGGACGCTGGCTCTTCAAACACATCATGGGTATAGACCCAGCCATTTCACTTTCGGCTTTGATATTACTTATGTGCGGAAGCGATCTATTAACACTGAGAAGACGCCGAAATATGCACTGAGAAGTTTACGTTCCTCAGAGAGCATTGGCACATTCCGTGTAATCATGGGTACAACCCCTGGCGGAATAAAGCAGTGATAACGTACTTGCACCAATCAGAAGCAGCGTATGACCTTATAATAGTTACTACAACGGCAGCGGTAACAGTCATTTGTTCCTGGCAAAGACAATCGAGGATCTCGTCGAAAGCTCGAGATTTTTTACCCAGACAAGTAAACCGAATATGTTTACTAGAAGGTGTGTCACAACTAATGGCGTAAATGAATACATTTGCAAATACATGATACTTGAAGCAAAAATTTCACAATAAACAATTCGCGAGACAGGTGTGACTTTGCGGCACCCCAGCCACCTGTGACTTGATTCTGTGTAAACGTCATACGACTTAGGAAGGATAGAAATACGGTACAATATTAAGAAAAGTCATTAGAGATGCTTTGGTAGATGTGCAGGAGTTTTGAAAGAACAACAGTTTCGGGACTACGGTCATGTAGTACACTTTGTGGCAGTTTAACGCTTGGTACGTGCCTCCTTCATTCTGCTGCAATTTTTATTCCCAACAGTGTACTATATTTCAGTATAGGTCCCCATCCCTGATTATTCATTGCCTAAGCACCTCAATATTGCCTGCGTATGTGACAAAGGTAATGTTAGTGACAATGTTATGTCGCGCACATGTAGTCTACTCAGTGTGTACGCAGCTGAGAAAGTGCCGGCTGATAGTCTGTTTCTCTTGAAGTGCGGCAACAGATGCGTTACTTTTACGAAGGAACCATATTCAGTTCCGCCGGAAGCCATCATCTGATAAACCAGTGGAGTGAGTTCGCACTGTAACCAAAATCGTTAGTGTGCGCCATGGCGGTGACGAACCGTAAGGCGACAGCCTTCCAACTGCGCCGGCCTAGTTAAGATTCTGGCAACTACTCTCACCGGAGCGGTTCGAACCAGCTAATCCCAGATCGGACGCGACGGCGTGAGAGAAACGTACCGACGTAGCGTAGCAAGCTGACTGTGGAGAGGAGAGGAGGGGAGGGGGGGGCTCTAAAAGTCAACTTCACAGGCAATTAGCCGCACCTGTGCCTGCATTTGGAGCGTTCGCTTTATACGATCTCACTTCGCCACCTGCGTTTATAGTGGCACGTGCACAGTTACTGGAACTGACGCCAAAAGGAATTGTAGCTTTAAATAATATCATATTTACAGAGATAAGCTACCAACGTAACAAAAATTTTAGTTACTGCAAGAAGGAAGTCAGTACCAAGACTAAGTTATCTGTGCACCGTTCAATCTTTCGACCAACTTTGTTGTATGGGAGCGAAAGCTGGGTGGATTCAGGTTACCTTATCAACAAGGTTGAGGTTACGGATATGAAAGTTCAAATGGTTCAAATGGTTCTGAGCACTATGGGACTCAACTGCTGTGGTCATAAGTCCCCTAGAACTTAGAACTACTTAAACCTAACTAACCTAAGGACATCACACACATCCATGCCTGAGGCAGGATTCGAACCTGCGACCTTAGCGGTTGTGCGGTTCCAGACTGTAGCGCCTTTAACCGCTCGGCCACTCCGGCTGGCGATATGAAAGTAGCTAGGATGATTGCAGGTACTAGTAGATGGGAACAATGGCAGGAGGGTGTCCACAATGAGGAAATCAAAGAAAAACTGGGAATGAACTCTATGGATGTAGCAGTCAGGGCGAACACGCTTAGATGGTGGGGTCATGTTACACGCATGGGAGAAGCAAGGTTACCCAAGAGACTCATGGGTTCAGCAGCAGAGGGTAGGAGGAGTCGGGGCAGACCAAGGAGAAGGTACCTGGATTCGGTTAAGAATGATTTTGAAGTAATAGACATAACATCAGAAGAGGCACCAATGTTAGCACTGAATAGGGGATCATGGAGGAATTTTATAAGGGGGACTATTATCCAGACTGAACGCTGAAAGGCATAATCAATCTTAAATGATGATGATGATGATGACTACTTACTTCGATCGTACAGATCATCATCATCAACTATCAAAAATATTCAGTCCCTCATACTTCACATTTATAATGCTGTGTCATCAACACTGATCTCTGTACTATCTGGTTATCTAACTCTAACTGTCTGAACTTGTCTGCCAAACATGCTTGTATTTCGTTTCTTGCCTAATTACAAGTCTGCCCTGTCACGAGAACGCAAAATGAAAATATGTTTCGATTCTGCTCCCACATCAACCCGTTCATCGCATATTGATATAAAGTTCAAAGCGAGAAACAAGTAAAGAATGTGGCAATTTTGTTGCCTAATAGTAACATGGTGGACTGTGCAGATGACAAAAATCTGCAGGCATGTCGAAGTTCCACGCTCTGAGGTCAGAGATCTACATCCAGGTAGTACAGAGATCACTGGTCTTCAATAATAAAATATTATCTGTGGATTTCTCTGTCATCGCCAGTAAAACATAGTACCGCGTCACAGCTGTGATACAGCTACAGTTAAAAAATGCATCGGAGCGTACTTCCAGAGCTACTTAAATTGGAATGACTGCATAAAGTTAGTTGCTTGAAAGGCGGATACAAGACTGAGAATAGTTGGAAACACAACTCACTTGTGAGAGAGGTACCTTGTCTCATCTGAGCGATTTCTATGTTGTTCGTCTGCCTGGCTTCCTTACTAGATACAGTTCATAATAATTTCGAGTGGCTCAACGGCCGGCTGAATGTCTTTAAATTGACGCCACTTCGGCGACTTGTTTATCCCTGATCTGCCCGTTATCCTAAGCAGGAAAAGGTCACCTCCAGTTAAATATAGACTCCTCACGTCGTTGAGAGGTGAAGACTACATTAAAGACAGACTGGAAATTTCCGTGGTCCGATTGGGATTCGAATCTAGGACCTCTATATTTCGAGGCCCATGCATTGTCACTACACCAGCTCCGATGATACGGTTATTAGAGGAGACGGAAAAGATACAACAACTAACGACCTGTTTCGTCACGAGTTCGTTTAGTAAACGCGGCAGCGTCACGAAGCCACGGAACTCCAGTTGTTGGTGCTGCAAGAGAGGTTTCGTGCGTCACTGATAAATTTACTGTTAATAGTCCGAGAAGGCATATTCAGAGAATATTGCAGCGATATATTACTTCCTTCCACAAATATCTCGCTAATTGACTATTACTGTAAAAGCAGAGAAATTCTGACCTACGGAGAGGCATGCCAACAATCATAAATGCCGCGCAACAGTCGGTAAAGGCACATGGAAAGGCGAGGGGGGGGGGGGGGGGGGAACACATTGATTCGTTGATATTCGTCATTCTTACATGTATTCCTTGCGCCACCAACGACGTAAGGTGCCTTGTGAAATAAGCACTTAGATCTTTTGTTGGATCATCAATTTTCTAACTAATTCGATGCAGCCCGCCACGAATTCCTCTCCTACTAGAATTTCATTATCTTAGAACATAACTTCACCAAACATGCTCATTTATATGTTGTATTGATTCCAGGAATGAGAAAATGTAAAAATGCAGCAAATGAAGCGGGCATTAAGGAATATAGACGTCTAAAAAAATGAGATTGGTAGAAATTACAAAAAGGCTTGGCAGGGGTGGACGAAGACAAATGCAAGGCTGTAGTAGCATGCATAACTAACCGACGGGTATGTGCTGCCTACAAGAAAATTGAAGAAGCTTTTGAGGGTAAGATGAGCAGCTGCATTATTCCACGTGGCATGGAACATAAATGAGACAGGCGAAATACCTTTACACTTCAGGAAGAATGTAATAACTCCAGTTCCAAAAAAGGTAGGGGCTGTCAGATGTGAATAGTACGGAACCATCAGTTTAAAAAGTCATGGCTGCAACATAATGACACGAATTCTTTACATAAGAATGGAAAAACTGGTGGAGACGACAGTGGGGAAGATCGTTTGGGTTTCGTAAAAATATAGGAACACTCGAGACAATACTGACATTCCGACTTATCTTAGAAGACATGTAAGGAAAGGCAAACGCAACGTATATAGCATTTGTAAATTAAGAGAAGGCTTTTGCCAATGTGGGCTGGGATAAACCGTTTGAGATCTTGAAGATATCATAGATAAAATACAAGGAGCGAAAGATTATTTACTATCTGTACAGAAACGAAACTGCAGTTACAAGAGTCGACCAGCATAAAAGGAAAGAGAATGAGACAGAGTTGTAGCCTATCTCAGATGTTATTCAGTTTGTACTTGGATCAAACTGTGAGGGAAACCGAGGAGAAATTTGGGCAGGGAATTATAGTTCAGGGTGAAGAAATAACAAATTTTATGGTTTGCGGATAACATCGTAATTCTATCACAGTTGGCTGAAGACTTCCAAGAGAATTTAAAACATTCATGGATAGTATTTCGAAAACAGATAAGACGAACATCAATAAAGTAAAAGAAGTGTAATCGGATTAAATCAAGCAATACTGAAGGAATTAGATTAGGAAATGAGACGCTAAAAGTACAAGGCGAGTTTTGCTATTTTGAAATAGTAAAAAGTTTACGTACTTTCTTCCGTTTGTCTCGTTTTCATTTCACTGTCGCTTACAGGTTGCGGTAGTACACAGAGATGAAGAGTCTTGCTCAGGATAACGTGGAGAGAGGCATATAACAACAACAACAATAACAACATTGCAATTTCTGTCTTCCCCTACAGCTTTTGTCCTCTATAGTCTTTGTCCTCTATATTCTAGTCACATGGGACTTATTACCCATGTCTTTATGCTTTTCACATTATCACCATCTTCTCGTTACTCCTTTCCTCATCGATTTTCCGGGCAATTTCCCAATTCCTTAGCTTTCTGTCTTTTACAATTTTGGCATATTTCTGTAACGACACATCTCAAATTCTTTGCTTCTCTTCCATTCTGTCAAACATTTATGTTTATTTTAGTTCGAATGACTGTGTCTGCATTTTGCCTAACGAACTCCATAAGGCTCGTTGGTGCTATTAGATGCACAAGGATAGAGAGCAGCGCATTAGAGTGAGCTATCGGTAACACTCTTAGTCGGTGTGATTGTACATTACTTGTCATATATATTTATTTCGTATGGCTAATAGAATACAGCAGTAAGTAAGTAATAACACAAACAACGTATAAAACAATGAATGGTCAATATGTTACAGGCAACAAACAATTATTAGATCTAAAAAAGGAAGTAAAACACAAAATACACAAAAATACATAGAAATTATAGTAATAGTTTCTAGTAATAGGTTTTTCAGAAGGAAAAGAGTAGACCAGACTCATGGTTGTATGTCAAAAGTCCCTCAGCCGGCCAGAAGCATCTCCCCAGGAGGTGCAGCTCCTGCATTGTGCCAGGGAATCTTCTCGTAGGGCAGTCCATTGCGATATGATGTAGAGTTTGTGGATTCCCACAGTCGCAGTTGGGTGAGTCAGTCTGTCCCCATTTGTGCTTCCAGTAATTACATCTACCATAGCCTGTTCGGATACGATTTAAAGTTGTCCAAGATTTTCTGGGAAGACCGAAGCCCTCGGGCCGTACGGTTGGGTCCGAGACTAAGTTAAGGTGATCAGGGATAGACATATCCCATTCCCGACGCCAGGCTTCGTCGATATCATAATTGTCCTCGATCAGCTGTTGCCCTAATCTCCATGATGGCTTACGGGACTTGAGCCTGTGGCTGGGATTCTTGCAGTCCTCGTGTAAGGGTAGGTCACGGTTGTTAGCGCACTTTTGCCATTCCCTTTTCAGTGCAGATCTTCGCCTTAGATGAGGTGGGGCTATGTTAGCCAGTACCGGGAGCCACAGGTGGGGCGTCGGTTTAATAGTGCCTGAGATGAGCCTCATGGTGTCGTTTAGCTGGGTGTCCACCGTTGCTGTGTGAGTGCTGTTTAGCCAGACCGGAGCGCAGTATTCAGCCACCGAATATACTAGTGCAAGAGCAGATGTTCTGAGAACTGTGGCGCTTGCTCCCCAGCTACTTCCAGTGAGTTTGTGTAGGATATTATTTCTGGTTTTGATTTTTGCTGCGCATTTGTATAAGTGCTCCTTGTACGTCAGAGATCGGTCCAATGTAATTCCCAGATACTTTGGGAGGGGATTGTAGTTAAGCAGCTGGCCTCTGAACTCTACGTGGGGTGCATAGTTTGCCTGTCTGTTGCTGAGGTGGAAACAGGAGACTTGGGTTTTAGAAGTATTAGGTCTGAGCCTCCATGTTTCGAAATATTCATCCATTTTGATAAGGTCTTCCTCAATGATTCTTTCGGAATTGTGGAAGTCTTGATGTTGATATGTGAGAGCAATATCGTCTGCATAGATAAACTTCTTAGAAGATGTCTCTGGTAGGTCTGATGTATATATATTAAAAAGTAATGGAACTAGCACGGATCCTTGGGGCAGGCCATCATTTAACCTATATTTCTTGCTTATCTCTCCATCTAGGTGTACTTCAAAAAATCTATTTGAAAGCATATTGTTGATTAGGGTAGCCGTTTTCTTGCAAGGAAGAATGCGTTGGAGTTTAAGAATCATTGCCTCCCTCCACACTGTGTCATATGCTGACGATAGATCTATGAACACGGCGACTGTCTTTTTCTTCCCTTGAAATCCACTCTCAATATGTGTGGTAAGAGATAATACTTGATCACAGCAGCTCCGACCGGGTCTAAATCCAGCTTGTTCAATAGGAATGAAATTCTCAGCAATGAGTTTTATTCTGTTGAGAATAAGTCTCTCCAATAGTTTGTAGCATACACTTAGAAGAGCTATAGGTCTATAGTCCTCTGGGAGCTTTCCATCTTTGCCAGGCTTAAGAATGGCGACGATCTTGGTTTGTTTAAATAGTGGTGGTAGTGTTTCCGATCGTTGGATATCATTGTAAAACTGAGTTAGCCACAGTAAAGCTCGAGGTCCTAGGTGCCGTAAGAACTCGGGGTAGACCTCATCTAAACCAGCCGCTTTACCCATTTTCATTTCTTTCAGTGCTTCTGTGATCTCTAGGGTGGTAAAGGTTTTTGAGAAATTGTTGTCAGGTGTGGATTGTCGGAGCTTGGTTCTCAGTTCTTTCTTTACTTTCATAGTCTTATCCTTGTTGCTGCGTGGTGTTTTTCTCGTAAGGTTAACTATTCTGTTTGCTACCTCTTTGGGGTGTATGTTGCCACCCATACAGGTTTTAATGGAGCTTTCACCTAGGTTTTTAAGAAGGCGCCAGGCTTTCTTGCTGGAGTGCTTGAAGTCCATATTTTTCATGAGTGTGTGCCACTTTTCTCGTCTTGCTGAGTCCAGGCATTGGAGAATCTCGTCCGCAATTTCAGGATCTTTGTTTTGCGAATATGCATTATATAGGTCTATGCATTCTTGGCTCCAGCCGGGAATATAGGTTTTCCTGTAGCCTCTGGGAATGTGTTTTTTGGCAATGGCTAGGAGTAATCCCACAAAGCGGTTGTAGTTCTTCGATGCGGGTGGGATCCATTGGATGTTGTGGTCCATTTCGGCGGTAAAGGCTTCCCAGTTGGCTTTGCCAAAATTCCATCGAGGTTTAGGTGTAGATCTCACTATTGGAATCTGTATACCGACATGTAGCAGGATGGGCCTGTGCTGGCTACGAGGAAAATCAGGCAAGATCTGTTTATTGCAGCGTAATGGTAGCTTTTTGGCGTCTCTGGAAACAAAGCACAGATCGGGGTTGTAGTCTCTTTTCCATCTAGCCGAGTGGAAAGTCCCTTTATCCTTTAGATCATGGATCAAGAAGACGTCTTCTATGTCCGCCCATTGCATTACTCCCTCCCCATCCTCATTGGTGTTGTTATATCCCCACTGGGTACTGTGGCTGTTGAAATCGCCCATTATCACTGTAGGATGTTGTATGTTGGAAACAGCAGAGTCATTCCATGACTGAGTTGGGGGTTTGTAGAGGTTGATGACTTCAATATCAGCAATTTTTGTTCTTATGATGTAGGCGCTTGGGTCAGTGTGTGTTTTTATATCGTGGACCTGGTCAGTGTTGTTTTTAAAGTAGGTGGCAGTGCCATAGTTAGCGTGGTAAGTTGCTGCAGCAAGGGAATAGCCTGGAAGTTTGCATCTATTTTTCAACTGCTTTTCGTCGGCGCAATGTGTTTCCTGGAGCAAGACAGCATCCACTGAATGGTTGTCCAGGACTTTAATTGGGTAGTCAGATTTAGCTCTACTCATTCCTTCTACGTTGAGTTGTAAGATTTTAAGTACATCCCCAATGTGCTTGGTCAACGGGTTCTGAGAGGAACCGTTGTTTCGGGTATTCGCGTTCATGTCTGTGCTGATTCTGTAAAGCTGGGAAATCCTCACAGGTCCAGCAGCCAGATTTGTAGACTATTTAGCCGTGATAAAAAATCACGTTGCCCAGGGTGCACCACGGGGAGGCTAGTCTACATTGCACCCCATTACATGTCATAAGAACGCCCTTCAGGTCCTAAGGACGCAAATTGTGTTTTCAACTAACAAGGAGACTTTACGAACTAACTCTACTGGATTTTCGCCCTACTTGTAGGAATTGGAAGCCTAGGGCCTGGACATCAATTTTTTGAGGTAGTGTGACACTGTTCTTAAAAATAACTGGATAAAACTGCTTTGAGGATTAGAAGATTCCCGAGTGCTGCCTCAATATAGTATGTTGACTATTAACGGATTCGTCGTTACTCCCAGTGCGTATCGTAGTTTGTATATAAAAAGGCAGTTGGCGATTCTAATCTCTCTAGTAGCATACTTCTTTTTTTACTTTCCATATTTATTAAGAAACGTAAATTTAATTAATAAATATGACATCATAATTTTCAGTAAAAACAATATTTTTTATTTTTTATTGTAGGTCATACGAAAATCAATTAAAATATCATACAAAGCCGCAAAACGCCATTTTGTTATTTAATGAATAATTCTGTTCAATCTCTAGAAATAATTATGTGTTTGATTTGCTATTTGATTTTTGCATTTTTGTACCAACTTTTATTTGTTGTGAATACTCGAAATTCCATGCAAAACGTAATTAAAAATAAATAGATATCATTATTATTAAGAAATTATTATTCCGTGTTTGTTGGTTAACTTTTCCATTAGTTAATAAATATGGAATTTGAAAAACGAAAAAAGTGCTTATGGGACTAGCGAGCTTGAACTAGGGACTTTACGACTGCAGTTAGGTTACGCTAAACACTTCTTTTCCATACATTGGTTACTCGCTGTATATCTTAACATAGCTGTAAAAAAAGCAGGATCATGTAACAATGCTCTAACACTGAATTAAATGTTTTCATAATTTAATAAAGTCACTACAAATTATTAGTTAACAAAGAATTGGTATATTCATTTCTTTTATCTTGACTGTTGTAGAACCCTCAGTTCCAGTAAAACGGCCAACAGCAAGGTGTACAACACTCTTAACAATATGTTTGGCACCTGCTCCAGACTTCATGCAGTCACCCTTTCTTGTCGGGAAACCTTAATCTTTTCCTTTTGATTGTTTTCCGTAACAGTGCAATGCGTTTTTGCTGGAAGCTTCTGTTTTAAAACTATATTTGTAATTCTTTTTTGCAATAACTTGTGATGATGTGTTGTGAGGTACAGCCAGGAGACGTCGTTATTTTTATTTTCTACTGTTGGTATGTAATGCATCGTGCGGTCTTTTAACGTATTTGTGGCATTTCTCTTCGCATAAGGACGAGGATTGGCGTTATCGCAGTTGGTGAGATTCTGGTAATGTTTGCTAACTTCTGTCGTGCAACAGTTCACATTTCTTTAACATTTTCGCATACGAAAAAAATTACACTTCATAAACAATGGCGTGTTTGCAAATTTTAGTGTAAGAGGGTATATTTTTTTGCAGGTCTGTCTTTAACTCTTGAGCCGCACTCACCAGGTACTTACTTGCGCGAGACAATTTTTCAACTAAGTTATTGATCTGTGGTTCATGGTGTGGGTTCCTGTAGTCATGGCCTAGTTCATGAACCACGGGCAACGTATGAGTGGCCAAGTAAGTGTTCCCGACAGTCGGGATACCAGTTTCTTTGGAATAAAGCTGGGCATCTCGGACATATTCTGAGTCATGGTCACCTTTCTGCTCATACGGCAAAGACTACCAAATCCACCGGTTAGTCCGTCAGCCGTTAGGGGTAAAACCCAATGGGACGCGGGGCAAGTAAGGCTAGCAACCTGCTTCCCTGGTACTTTAAATATGATGCTGGCAACAATCAGAGCAAAATGCCTCGGACCTTTGGAGGTGACGGAGTCCCACCTCTAACTGACAAACCAGGGACTCCTAAGATACGACTTGGCAAACAAATGGTAATGAGATGGGGAGCTATTAATATCAATGGGGGCTACTCTGGGAAGAAGGTAGAGCTGGCAGAGGCTGCAAGTAAGATGGGGCTGGACGTTTTAGCTGTTAGTGACATTCGGGTAAGGGGTGAGAAAGAAGAGGAAGTGGGAGAATAGAAGGTCTACCTGTCAGGAGTCAAAGCAGGAATAGCACAATGAGGTATAGGGCTTTACATCAGGAAAGAAATGGAACCCAGCGCAGTTGCAATAAGGTATGTAAACGAACGACTGATGTGGATAGATTTGACAGTGTCTAGCAAGAAAATTAGGATTGTGTCAGCATATTCGCATTGTGAAGGGACAGATCAAGATAAGATGGATAGTTTTTATGAGGCATTCAGTGATGTAGTTGTTAGAGTAAAGGACAAGGACAGTGTTCTGCTCATGGGTGATTTTAACGCCAGGATTGGAAATCGAACAGAAGGGTATGAAAAGGTTATGGGTAAATTTGGAGAGGATATGGAGGCCAACAGGAACGGGAAACAACTCTTGGATTTCTGTGCCAGTATGGGCTTAGTAATCACAAACTCCTTTTTTAAACATAAGAACATTCACCGGTATACTTGGGAAGGCAGGGGAACCAGATCTGTCATTGACTATATAATAACAGATCAGGAATTCAGGAAGGCTGTGAGGGACACACGTGTATTCAGGGGATTCTTTGATGACACTGATCATTATTTAATCTGCAGTGAAATTGGGATTGTGAGGCCTAAAGTGCAGGAGGTCAGGTCCATATGTAGGAGGATAAGAGTGGAGAAACTTCAGGATAAGGAAATCAGGCACAAGTACATAACAGCGATCTCAGAAAGGTACCAGTTAGTTGAATGTAGTCAATTACAGTCATTGGAAAAGGAATGGACAAGGTACAGGGACACAGTACTAGAAGTGGCTAAAGAATGTCTTGGAACAGTAGTGTGTAAAAGTAGGATGAAGCAAACAGCTTGGTGGAATGATACAGTCAGGGCAGCCTGTAAAAGGAAAAAGAAGGCGTATCAAAAATGGCTACATACCAGAACCCAGGTAGACAGAGAAAGTTATGTTGAAGAAAGAAACAAAGCCAAACAGATAATTGCAGCATCCAAGAAGAAATCGTGGGAAGACTTTGGAAACAGTTTGGAGACTATGGGTCAAGCTGCTGGAAAACCATTCTGGAGTGTAATTAGCAGTCTTCGAAAGGGAGGTAAGAAGGAAATGACAAGTATTTTGGACAGGTCGGGAAAACTGCTGGTGAACCCTGTGGATGCCTTGGGCAGATGGAGGGAATATTTTGAAGAGTTGCTCAATGTAGGTGAAAATGCGATCAGTAATGTTTCAGATTTCGAGGTAGAATGGGATAGGAATGATGATGGAAATAGGATCACATTTGAGGAAGTGGAAAAAATGGTCAATAGATTGCAGTGCAATAAAGCGCCTGGGGTGGATGAAATTAAGTCGGAACTCATCAAATACAGTGGAATGCCAGGTCTTAAATGGCTACATAGGATAATTGGAATGGCCTGGGAGTCGGGACAGGTTCCGTCAGACTGGACAAAAGCAGTAATCACACCAATCTTTAAACATGGAAACAGAAAAGATTGTAACAACTACAGAGGTATCTCTTTAATCAGCGTTGTGGGTAAAATCTTCTCAGGTATTGTTGAAAGGAAAGTGCGAGTATTAGTTGAGGACCAATTGGATAAAAATCAGTGTGGGTTTAGGCCTCTTAGAGGTTGTCAGGACCAGATCTTTAGCTTACGGCAAATAATGGAGAAGTGTTATGAGTGGAACAGGGAATTGTATCTACGCTTTATAGATCTAGAAAAGGCATATGACCGGGTTCCTAGGAGGAAGTTATTGTCTGTTCTACAAGATTATGGAATAGGAGGCAAACTTTTGCAAGCAATTAAAGGTCTTTACATGGATACTCAGGCAGCAGTTAGAGTTGACGGTAAGTTGAGTTCATGGTACAGAGTAGTTTCAGGGGTAAGACAAGGCTGCAACCTGTCTCCACTGTTGTTCATATTATTTATGGATCATATGTTGAAAACAATAGACTGGCTGGGTGAGATTAAGATATGTGAACACAAAATAAGCAGTCTTGCATATGCGGATGACTTAGTTGTGATGGCAGATTCGATTGAAAGTTTGCAAAGTAATATTTCAGAGCTAGATCAGAAATGTAAGGACTGTGGTATGAAGATTAGCATCTCCAAAACGAAAGTAATGTCAGTGGGAAAGAAATATAAACGGATTGAGTGCCAAATAGGAGGAACAAAGTTAGAACAGGTGGACGGTTTCAAGTACTTAGGCTGCATATTCTCACAGGATGGCAACATAGTGAAAGAACTGGAAGCGAGGTGTAGCAAAGCTAATGCAGTGAGCGCTCAGCTACGATCTACTCTCTTCTGCAAGAAGGAAGTCAGTACCAAGACTCAAGTTATCTGTGCACCGTTCAATCTTTCGACCAACTTTGTTTTATGGGAGCGAAAGCTGGGTGGATTCAGGTTACCTTATCAACAAGGTTGAGGTTACGGATATGAAAGTAGCTAGGATGATTGCAGGTACTAGTAGATGGGAACAATGGCAGGAGGGTGTCCACAATGAGGAAATCAAAGAAAAACTGGGAATGAACTCTATAGATGTAGCAGTCAGGGCGAACAGGCTTAGATGGTGGGGTCATGTTACACGCATGGGAGAAGCAAGGTTACCCAAGAGACTCATGGATTCAGCAGTAGAGGGTAGGAGGAGTCTGGGCAGACCGAGGAGAAGGTACCTGGATTCGGTTAAGAATGATTTTGAAGTAATAGGTTTAACATCAGAAGAGGCACCAATGTTAGCACTGAATAGGGGATCATGGAGGAACTGTATAAGGGGGGCTATGCTCCAGACTGAACGCTGAAAGGCATAATCAGTCTTAAATTATGATGATGATGATGATGATGATGATGAGTTATTGATCTCTTTTCCTCATGACGCTATTGTTACAGTTATCTGTTCAGCTTGCACTTCAAAGGGCAGCCCAAATATCATGATTGTCCGGAAAAAATGAAACGACCTACATTTTCATCAAAATCTTAAAACTTTAGTTTGCCACTACACTTTCAGCGGTCTTACCGTATATTTCTGAATTTTTCATCTTAACAATCGTGAGCGGTATGCCTGCAATACCAAATGCTATTTTCACAGTTCTCTAGCCAAGATTGGACTTCGAAGTATTTGGGCCTAAGGTAACCTCCGTTGAAAGTAAACTTCATTGATTCATTATTCGGTTAGCAGTCTAAAGTCTCAAATAAACCCAGTGACTGCCGCAACCGCAATGCCAGAGGTTCTGTCACCCGCGTGGTAGATGCGATGTCACCTGTTATTTGTAGCACAACGACCGCTTAGCAGTACTGCTGTAAGCAGACGGAACTCAACTGGGAGCTGGTGTACGGAGACGTTTTGTACGTCCGATAGCACAATTTACAACTTAACTGTCGCTAAATGATACGTAGTTTTCAATAATTTACAGTATGATCCGAAACTTGAAAGTTACTTATAATACGCTGAGCTGCAGAGGAATTCTCTAACATTTTGCAAATACTTTGCGCTTACCAGCCTCGGAAATATCCTACTGTTCAAAGGAAGTTTCCTCGAGTTTTTTTCAGAATTGCATCGTACTCTTTTGGAAATTCATAACTGGACAGTGACTTTCAAATGATGTGAATGTGAAGAAAATCGAAGATTGTCAGGCCAACCCTTAAGATCCCCTTGTAAGTTTATGCGTTTTAGTTTTGTTTACTTATAAACGAGGAAAAGTGGCCCGTGTAGCATGAGATTTAGGTGGAGTTGGGTTCAGGCTAGAGGCTCTGCAGATGTGGGGCTCAATTTAAGTTATTTTATGAAGCATCCGAACTTCAAATAACAGAATAGAAAATCACTTACAATAAAATAAAACATGTATTTCTGCAGCCCTCCTTGAGGGCTTCGCTCCGCCCACAGCTGTCTTCTTCATGACACTCCAGCGTCTGATTTTCACGCCCACCTCGCCATTCCTAGCACCTCGACCGCCGTGTCAAACTGGCTGCAGGCCACGCACCGTAAGATTGTCCGCCGCTCTCAGCTAGGGAAGGCAGTTATCGCCGAAACAACCGATTTTCCGTTATATCGGTGTTTTCGAAAGCCAGTTTAACCTGCCTTTTAAGACCATTCAGAATAATCATTTCTGAAATAACCGTTTTTCTGTTTTTTATTCCTATTTTTCTCTGTAATAAACATAGAAATCGAACAGACTGAAAATTTTTGACCCCCTCATTTTCACAATTCACAGATCAAATTTCTAAATTAAATAGGCAAATAAAAGAAAACTTAGTCTGTCGATCGTTCGCTGATTTTCTTGAAGAATGGTAAGTGGATGAATACAAAAAAATCACCGATATTCACCTACTGATTCTAATTTTTTGAAACACTGCTCAAAAATTTTGTAGTAACAGGGGATCATACTACTGTTTGGACATTAGGAATAGTCGGGGTGCAAAGTGCTGTTGATCAACTCTATTTTCTTGTTAATTTGTCCGTTTTCAATAGCTACAAGTAGGTAAAGGCGTATTATGTAGACACAGGTAGCAGATACGCCACTTCCTGTTTTTATCGTAAACTTTGAATGAACTGTTAACTTTTAAGTTATCTCGTCTTGTGATCTAGCAGGTTTGCTGTGGCTCCTTCCGTTTTTAATCTTGTAATGCTAATATAGTATTGTACTTCACTGATACCACACTTCGCAGAACACTTGAGCCTAGGGATGGTGGCATTCTGTAACAAACTGATGTCCGATAACGACAGCGAGAAATTACCATATAGAATAGGTCAAGAAAGTCTTGCACGCTGCTTGTACACGCGTACTATCGGAAAGGCAACGCCACATGATAACAGGTACATTGTTGTCTCAGCAACGCTGTACCAATTCTTATGCCTCGTGTTTGTTGCTTGTTTCTGTCGGCATTGTTATTAAAATAGGACTTACTGCTATTCCCGTTTTCTATTATAAAATAATACTTTAAAAATAAAAATTAAGCGGTTTTATTTACAAAACAAGTAAAAATTTGTCGGTTTGTTTCAAAGATTTATTGTAACACCAAAAATTGTAGCACTGTTGCTACGGGTAATAGATATTACCGTTTTTTCTCCAGTAATAGCAAAGAATAAAAAAGATCCTGTTATATCTGAGACCAAACGAATACCGAAAAATGCCGATTGTTGAGAACTAAAATCCCGGTATCGGTTTTAAACGGTCGGTTTTTCCTTGACCTACTCCCCGCGTGGCGGGGTGCTGGCCTCAAATGATGTTGCTGGTTCCAAAAGAGCCACCTGACTATCTGCTGCCTGTCCAGCGCCACCTAAACGGCAAGGCCTCACAGTTCAATTGTGACGTCACGCTCCCGAAGCCGGGGCCAACGAGATATACGGGCCCTGCAACGTACTTGTGACGTCACACTAGTCGGCTTGTCCCGCCACATTTCCCGAACGCTCGCCACTGTGTGGGGCCCACGGGAAAGCAATATGAATCTGGGAAGGTACCCACTAAACGTCTTAACTCTAAAGTGTGCTATCGAGAGCTTGCATGCATTTAAACGCGCCGTCGAGAATTATTAAACTCGTCTGAAATAGTTTCTCGCTCCCCGCCGCCGGAGACGCCGTAAGAGCTGCAATGTCACGTGCTGTGACGAACGCTCCACGGCTTGTCTTTCTCTTGGGCCTCGCTCCAAGAGAGGCAGTTAGCGTCAACCCTACCTTTCGCCAAATCGTTGCGCTAACACCGTAATAGAAACTGATAACTGTCAGGCGCTAAAAGACGTAACGGTGATCAGGCTGACTATAAATGAAATTATTGAAAATTAATTTGTAATCTTGGGAAAAAAGCGGAAGCATCTATCTCTCGTTTAGTTGTAGAATCATAGAAAACATTGTGCTTAACACCGTTCTGGCACTGAAAAATACTAGGCTCAAAAACCCCTAGTGGTATCGAGCTTATAACAAATCACCGAGAGTTTAATTTATTTTCCTGTAAACATAACGTAAGCATCTATTTTTTTAGTTGAATTGGGTGTAGAATAATAAATATGATACTGAAGAAGCCGTCAGAAGAAAGTGCTAGCTAACAAGAGCATATTTTGAGTTACTGTATGCTATATGTTACGTTAAATTTAAAGACAAGAACGTAAATTGAGGGCGATAGAAGAACTTACATGGTAAGCAGTATTTTCTGACGGTACATATGGAAGTACTAACTCCCAGTACACGGTATACAGATAACGTTATCAGAAAAAGCAGTAAAGCAAAAGATCTCACTAGCGAATTGAGTTCACTAGCAATGCTGCTGCTGTACGGTCGATTACATGCCTCTACATAGCATTGCTACGGGCAACTGGATGGCGCTGCCTGCATGCCTCAAGTTGGTGACATTACTCGCCTGTTGCCAGAGATGCACGACAGACAGGCCGCGCCGCGTACGCCACTAGGGTAGAAATGGTCAAATGGTTCTGAGCACTATGGGAGGTCATCAGTCCCCTACAACTTAAACCTAACTAACCTAAGGACATAACACGCATCCATGCCCTAAGCAGGATTGGAACCTGCGACCGTAGCAGCAGCGCGGTTCCGAACTGAGACGCCTAGAACCGCTCGGTCACAACGGCCAGCGACTAGGGTTGACCTCGGGGCCAACGAGATATACGGGCCCTGAAACAAATTTGTGACGTCACAGTAGTAGGCTTGTGCGCCACACTTCGGGGACGCCCAACTCCATGCAAGGCCCATGGGAAATTAATATATAACGGAAAAGGTACCCACTAAAGGTCTCAATTTTGTCGTGTGCTGTCGAGGACTTGGAAGCATTTAAATGCGCATTTAAGAACTATCAAACTCATATTAAACTGACCGGACACGGCTGCTGGCACTCGTAAGACCTGCAGTGTCACGTTCTGTGACGTATGCACCATGGTCTGTCTGTTTGTGGGCCTCTGGTAGGTCTGAGCCCACTCGCTCACTCACAAGGAGGGTGTACGAACGTCCCCTCACCAATCTGATTCACACAGACAATGTGAGCAGGGCACGACTAGGACTCCCACATATGTAAATAGGAAATCTCAACTCGGAATCGTTTTCGAGTTTGTAAAGAGGCGAGCTTAAGACTCTGTACGTGTTCGCAGCCGAGCGAGTAAGCCGTTAGTTTCATATGCGCAAGGTCTCACGATCGAATCTCCCGCCGGTCGGGGTAGCCGAGCGGTTCTAGGCGCTACAGTCTGGAACCGCGCGACCGCTACGGTCGCAGGTTCGAATCCTGCCTCGGGCATGGATGTGTGTGATGTCCTTAGGTTAGTTAGGTTTAAGTAGTTCTAAGTTCTAGGGGACTGATGACCTCAGAGGTTAAGTCCCATAGTGCTCAGAGCCATTTTGAATCGCATCTCGCTTTTGGAGCTATTTTTGCTTTGAATTCCATGCAAATTTTTTGGATGGAGATGGTCGGCCAACGTGCAGTATTAAATTAATTCCTCCAAAATGTATTCCACTGTTGCAGCCTTGCGACGTTTATTTTTACAGGCGGGTAAAGAACCTTACAACACGACTAAATGACTGGGAGTACATCATCGAACAGAATAGAGAGATAGGTTCTAGAGAGGGGAAAATAACAAAAAAACGTGATCCGAAAAGGACGTGAAGGCTCAACGGTACCGACCGGCCGCCGTCTCATCCTGATCTCTTGGACGTCACCGGATGCAGACACGGAGGGGCATGTGGTCAGCACACTGCACTCCCAGCCGCTGTCAGTTTCCATGACCGGTGTCGCCACTTCTCAGTCAAGTAGGTCATAAATAAGCCAAACAAGGGCTGAGTGCACCCCGCTTGTCAACAGCACTGGGCAGACTCGGACAGTCCCCATCCACATGCTAGCCAAGCTCGACAGCGCTTAACTTCGGTGATCGGACGGAAATCGGTGTTACCACTGCGGCAAAGTCGTTGGCAGGGTCTAGAAAAAACTGCATAAAAATTCAATCAATTTCTCACCATCAGTTATGTGCACAAATATTCGGTGGTATGTTTCTACATGGGTGGTACGCCGCGAAATTGTGTGATGACCGAGAATCGTTTATGAATGTAAACCAAGTCTGTTTTGTAACTGTTGTGTGCATAGTTCCGCGTAGTCAGCGCGTACACAACTTTCCCCCTAGAGCGCGCCCCGCTAAGCAGAACAGCGCAGGCGCAGCGTTCGTCCGTCTCCGCACTACGAGATAGCGCTGTCTTAGAGACGGACCAAATTCTGCTTCCGCCGATCCGCGTATTAATATGTAATGCAGCCAATGAGATTGCTGCTAACGTAGAACCTGTTCTCATCGCGGATCACCCTCGCGCAGTGATACCTGAATGCGCGAGGTATTATAACGAGTGTGCAGACCTCCGATTAGTCAGTCTGCATTAGTCTGCATTTGTCTGTACCAGTCTATAGTCAAGTTTCAGTCTGCGCCTAATAAGGTTATCATATTCCTGTACATAGCCACGAAGATAAATGTATAGACACTTTTGTCAAGTATCAGAGATATGTGAGAATAAGATTAACGTACCAAGACCAAAGGAACTTCAGATTGTCAATTGTAAATAGCATCCAGAACCAAGTTAAGTTATTTTTATGCTTGTTATAATTTTAATAAATGTCTATGAAAATTAATCAAGTTCTGTTTAAAGTTGGTCACCGTCAACCTGCTACTCTAAGCGTGCAAGTGGCATTTTATTGTCCTACCTAACGGCAGAAGATAAACACGCCACGATAAGACTACGAGACATATTGCTGACACTCGCCTACTTCGTTAGAGGGACAAGTCAAATAATCTGATGGTGTGTGTACCGAAGGTCTTACAGTACGCACACCACAGTAACAGACTCATTGAAAAAAAAAACTATGCACATGCAAAAATTCAGCGTTCATTACGAGTGCCGTACGTCACAATAATTATTGTTTTCCATCTTTCTACTATCAGTATCATCCTGATCCGTGCAGTGTTGCACAGACTGCGCAGATACAATAATACAAATAAAGTGACTATACTGATTTCATTCAAAGTTCTCGGGTATCCTTTTTCTTTAAGTTACAGTCTTATTACGAAAATTTTTTTCTCGTTTCTTCAGGGGGCCTTGACTGTTGTCGGGGGAGATAAAGCCTTGTGGTTTAGGGGGTTTTGGTCTGTCCCCGGCTCGGCCACGGCGGCGCTCGCGTCCATCACGTGCACCACACCGTCCGCCCTCTCGCACACGAACACGGCACTTGACTCGAAAGAATCTTTGGTGACGGGAAAGTTGACTATGCTGTCGAGACAGAACACCCTGAGCATCCTGAGCAATTCTCAAAACACTTTGAAACTTCGCCCACTACAGTGATATGCATAAACCACTGGAATTTCAAATCTATTCTGACATTTATGTAAAAATTGTAGAGTCTTGTACCGTCGGAAGCAAGGGAGAGGATGTTGTTACGAGTGGCCGGTATTCTCTTTCTACAACACAAATGTACACGTGGATTAACACTGTTCTTTATTTACACGAACAGATAGCTGATAATTAACATTAATAATAGTGTCCATGTGTTGTGGTACAGGCTCATCTGTAATAGCTGACAGCGAGATTCAAGTCTTGATCTGATCGCTATGCACTGTCGTAGCCTGAGTGAATCAGTGAGTCAGCCCACATTGCAACTGACAGACGCCAACTGGAATAGTCAGTGATTTAGTCAGTGAGGCCCTCTGGTTAGCGGCGGCGGCCTAAATACTTGCTTTCGAGAGGGCGTTGGCAGCTTGTTGCTTATGTGTGTGTCTTTGGCCTCTCTCATGATAGACGCGTTTGATCCATCACCTACTATCCATCTTCGCACTTCATCTCTTCTCGATAGCCTACGCCAGCACAAAAGCATCTAGTTAATGAACAAAAAAGTAATCATGCCATCTGATAATGATAATTTTAATGTTGGTCAGTCAAGCAGAGACACAGCAACTGGGCTGGCTGAACACGAACACAGATGGAGGTTGCAGAATTATAACTCCACATTTGCTGAGCAAGTACTGAGTGAGGTAAGCAGCTACCAGCCATCGTGCCACGCCCCTAGTTAACAAACAAACGCCAAAAACTCAGCCTGTTGGAAGCCCAGAAAATCAACAAGCGCCTGACCCACATTCCTGATTTAATATTAAATGACCAAACGCAGCTCAGAACTTCCCATCTTCTAACCTTCACTATTCTCTCGGCTATCCTTTGCTTCCCACACTGTCTGTTCCTTTCTGTTCCTCGTCCTTCCTGTCTTTTTTATTTTTATTTTATTTTTATTGCCTATGAACATATCTTCTGTTGTTTCAACCTTCAGTTCTATCTTCTACTCTGTTTCCGTGTCAACTTCCATATGTAATAACTCTTAAAGCCATTTTGTAGTAATTTGTTCAAGTAATGATTTTATTTTATTGATATCGTTAATTTAATTTAATTTGTTATGTGGGCATTGTTTTTCGAGTTGAGCGTTCCTGTTTTTCTTGGTTTGTTCCCTTTGTATCTACTTATTGTTAAACTGTCCGTCCATCTGTTTTTCTTAGGAAAAGGTATACGTATCAAGTTGAAATTTATGTAACGTTCTGGGATCTATAGTCCTTTGGTGCTGTTAAAATGTTAAACTTCTAAGTCAGTGCAATCGAAAGATACGGCCATTTACGTCACACGTTTTGATACTGGCAGACTGGCCTATCAAAACCTAGAGGATACTTCCCGTCAACGCAGAATCACAAGATTCAGCAAGAAGCAAGGTTTCAAACTACAAGTAAAGGAAAAATTCCGAAGATTGTTACTTTGGAATTATATCACATGAAAAAAATATTTCTTTTGTCATTTGTTATCCGACTGTCTGTCTGTCTACATCTACATCTACATCTACATTTATACTCCGCAAGCCACCCAACGGTGTGTGGCGGAGGGCACTTTACGTGCCACTGTCATTATCTCCCTTTCCTGTTCCAGTCGCGTATGGTTCGCGGGAAGAACGACTGTCTGAAAGCCTCTGTGCGCGCTCTAATCTCTCTAATTTTACATTCGTGATCTCCTCGGGAGGTATAAGTAGGGGGAAGCAATATATTCGATACCTCATCCAGAAACGCACCCTCTCGAAACCTGGCGAGCAAGCTACACCGCGATGCAGAGCGCCTCTCTTGCAGAGTCTGCCACTTGAGTTTGTTAAACATCTCCGTAACGCTATCACGGTTACCAAATAACCCTGTGACGAAACGCGCCGCTCTTCTTTGGATCTTCTCTATCTCCTCCGTCAACCCGATCTGGTACGGATCCCACACTGATGAGCAATACTCAAGTATAGGTCGAACGAGTGTTTTGTAAGCCACCTCCTTTGTTGATGGACTACATTTTCTAAGGACTCTCCCAATGAATCTCAACCTGGTACCCGCCTTACCAACAATTAATTTTATATGATCATTCCACTTCAAATCGTTCCGCACGCATACTCCCAGATATTTTACAGAAGTAACTGCTACCAGTGTTTGTTCCGCTATCATATAATCATACAATAAAGGATCCTTCTTTCTATGTATTCGCAATACATTACATTTGTCTATGTTAAGGGTCAGTTGCCACTCCCTGCACCAAGTGCCTATCCGCTGCAGATCTTCGTGCATTTCGCTACAATTTTCTAATGCTGCAACTTCTCTGTATACTACAGCATCATCCGCGAAAAGCCGCATGGAACTTCCGACACTATCTACTAGGTCATTTATATATATTGTGAAAAGCAATGGTCCCATAACACTCCCCTGTGGCACGCCAGAGGTTACTTTAACGTCTGTAGATGTCTCTCCATTGAGAACAACATGCTGTGTTCTGTTTGCTAAAAACTCTTCAATCCAGCCACACAGCTGGTCTGATATTCCGTAGGCTCTTACTTTGTTTATCAGACGACAGTGCGGAACTGTATCGAACGCCTTCCGGAAGTCAAGGAAAATGGCATCTACCTGGGAGCCTGTATCTAATATTTTCTGGGTTTCATGAACAAATAATGCGAGTTGGGTTTCACACGATCGCTGTTTCCGGAATCCATGTTGATTCCTACATAGTAGATTCTGAGTTTCCAAAAACGACATGATACTCGAGCAAAAGACATGTTCTAAAATTCTACAACAGATCGACGTCAGAGAGATAGGTCTATAGTTTTGCGCATCTGCTCGACGACCCTTCTTGAAGACTGGGACTACCTGTGCTCTTTTCCAATCATTTGGAACCTTCTGTTCCTCTAGAGACTTGCGGTACACGGCTGTTAGAAGGGGGGCAAGTTCTTTCGCGTACTCTGTGTAGAATCGAATTGGTATCCCGTCAGGTCCAGTGGACTTTCCTCTGTTGAGTGATTCCAGTTACTTTTCTATTCCTTGGACACTTATTTCAATGTCAGCCATTTTTTCGTTGGTGCGAGGATTTAGAGAAGGAACTGCAGTGCGGTCTTCCTCTGTGAAACAGCTTTGGAAAAAGGTGTTTAGTATTTCAGCTTTACGCTTGTCATCCTCTGTTTCAATGCCATCATCGTCCCAGAGTGTCTGGACATGATGTTTCGAGCCACTTACTGATTTAACGTAAGACCAGAACTTCCTAGGATTTTCTGTCAAGTCGGTACCTAGTATTTTACTTTCGAATTGACTGAACGCTTCACGCATAGCCCTCCTTACGCTAACTTTGACATCGTTTAGCTTCTGTTTGTCTGAGAGGTTTTGGCTGCGTTTAAACTTGGAGTGAAGCTCTCTTTGCTTTCGCAGTAGTTTCCTAACTTTGTTGTTCTACCACGGTGGGTTTTTCCCGTCCCTCACAGTTTTGCTCGGCACGTACCTGTCTAAAACGCATTTAACGGTTGCCTTGAACTTTTTCCATAAACACTCAACATTGTCAGTGTCGGAACAGAAATTTTCGTTTTGATCTGTTAGGTAGTCTGAAATCTGCCTTCTATTACTCTTGCTAAACAGATAAACCTTCCTCCCTTTTTTTATATTCCTATTAACTTCCATATTCAGGGATGCTGCAACGGCCTTATGATCACTGATTCCCTGTTCTGCACTTACAGAGTCGAAAAGTTCGGGTCTGTTTGTTATCAGTAGGTCCAAGATGTTATCTCCACGAGTCGGTTCTCTGTTTAATTGCTCGAGGTAATTTTCGGATAGTGCACTCAGTATAATGTCACTCGATGCTCTGTCCCTACCACCCGTCCTAAACATCTGAGTGTCCCAGTCTATATCTGGTAAATTGAAATCTCCACCTAAGACCATAACATGCTGAGAAAATTTATGTGAAATGTATTCCAAATTTTCTCTCAGTTGTTCTGCCACTAATGCTGCTGAGTCGGGGGGTCGGTAAAAGGAGCCAATTATTAACCTTGCTCGGTTGTTGAGTGTAACCTCCACCCATAATAATTCACAGGAACTATCCACTTCTACTTCACTACAGGAAAAACTACTACTAACAGCGACGAACACTCCGCCACCGGTTGCATGCAATCTATCCTTTCTAAACACCGTCTGTGCCTTTGTAAAAATTTCGGCAGAATTTATCTCTGGCTTCAGCCAGCTTTCTGTACCTATAACGATTTCAGCTTCCTTGTATTAAGATCCAGCAATGGGTGGACTTTTATCTTTCCTGTATCGCCATCTGTCCTTGTTAAGACTCCCTTTTCTCAGAAATGGGTAGACTTACATCTTTCCTGTATCGATATTGGTAACAGGCAAAATCGTCGCGATTCTCGATTGCTGGGATGCATGAAGTATCTTTAGACATAATTAAGGCTGTACGAGATAATCATGCACGAATCCTGCTCGCACGTAACCGAATTTTTATTAATTGCATTGCCACCACAGTGTCAAAGATGACATTTACTGATGAGTAATGTCTTTCCAATGTTGCTTACAAATATTGTAACTTATTCGACAACAACACTTAAAGTCCAATGATGGCCTTGTAAGAAGAAAACCGGTTAACTAAACACATTAATTCTGTAAAACATACTCAGTATTGTGCTTTTAATTATTAAAAATTAATCATATGAAATTTAGATACGATAGCTTGGATTATGTTACCTCATTTTAACATATACTTCACTGAAAACTATACTTCTGATTATTCAGGACAATGCGAACTTTCGGCACTGTATGTCAAGGCTTCAGTACCCATGGTTTTCACGTAATAACGAACACGGCAACGCTATTACAAAGACACATCAAAGGACAGAATAAAATTTTGTTCATATGCTAACAAGCACAGTAACGTATCATATTTTCACAGAAAATATAGGGCAACGTGAAACTAAATAACTGAACGATTGCGAAATGAAATTATTCTTTGCAAACAGTAATTCATAATACAAACCATATCTCATTAAAATTTACTAAAAACATTCAACAGCTAAGATCGCAGAAATATTTCTTTATTTAAAGCAGCCGATTTTCATGTGGAATAAAAATCAGCACATTATAAAAGGTTTGTCAAAAACAAAATATTTAAAAAATAAAGTGCCTTGTGCAAATGGCCATGTACATACATATATCGCTCACAGATGCTTGTTACTTCACAAAAACACAGTACACAGTTGTACATCGGTTTACATAAGCTGGACATATTCTAAAAGTTGGTAATCTGCTTTAAACAGCGAAAAAGATTTAACCTGATTTTATTCCACATGACAACTTGTCGTGAGGCCCAAAGTAAAATGAACACGTTTCATAACAAAAAGAATTTTTAAGTCCTGAAGATGACGGCAAAATCTGTCGAAATCGGTTGTTTTAAATATAGAAATATTTACTCGATCTTGGCTGTTGAATGTTTTTAGCAAGTAAAGCAGATCGTTACTTCGGTCTTCTCAAAATGAGAAAATTCTATTAAAATTCAGGATGTTAGTTAGCTCAATAATGCAAGAACGATAGGATTTAGGCCAGGCGCAGGGTCATGATAACGGTGAAGCGACACCAGGTAAATTTAAATGAATAACCGCCTATTTCAATCTGAATTAACATATTGAAACATTTAGTAATGTCACTGCCGGTTTTTCTAATAGTTCTACGAGAACCACATACAGCACATTGCCTTGATAAAGTCACCGGACAAGACGTAGGCATCCCTGGTAAAAGAGTAAACTGGCCTGTTTGAAGCTTTGGTGTAGCTTTGGTACGAGGCGCTCATTTGACACGCTACCACTGACGAAAGTCATGACACTGTGGTGGTTGTATGGAATCAGCGCTGTAAGATGTGTCCACTTGGATACCTAACAGAATGGTAGAGAACAGCCATCGTGTTTCGAGAGCCCTTAACCACGCTGTGAACGAAGTTGCCCGATTTCTTGGAATATCAGTACGGACTATCTAAAGTGTCGACAGGAAAAGTCGTACTGCTCGGAGCCAAGTAACACGGAGCAATGACAGTAGCCTTAAAAAGATCCCAACAGACCGGAAACGGCTGTCATACCTTGTCCAAGACAATCGGTTTCAAACCAGACAAGGATTGCTGCCGTCAGTGAATGCAGGCCCATCTCAACCAGTTTCCGATCGAATATTTCGCGGGGAACTGACTACCTGGAGACTGATACCTCGCGAAAGGCCACTAATCGCAACGGCACGTTAAGTTGAACATCATCAGTGGTCCAAACAACGAAGAAACTGGACAACAGGTGATTGATTGGAGGCAGGTCGTGTGACACGAGGAGTCGGGAATTTGACTCACTGAGATCACGCAAGGCATCGATTGCACCGACAGCCCAATGAGGCTTTTAATCTGTAGTTTGCGGAGAGTCTGGTTCAGATCGGAGGAGGCTCTGTGATGTTTCAGGGGTGTTTTGCGTATCGTGACTTCGGCACACTCATTCAGGTTACCGAGAGCACGAACGAGAAAGTTTATTTAAACATTCTCTGTGAGAAATAGTTCCTTTCGTTCTATATCTTCATCCCTCCTCCAAGATGATGACAGCCATATTCATAGGGCTCCAAGGAACCGTTCATGGTTTGACGAATACTCAGGTACCAGACCACACCAAAACTGGCCCACTAAATCGCACAGCCCTCATCCCACAGATAATGTCTGGGACGATCTGGAACAGCTGGTGCAGTGAACAACCCACAAATTTGGTAGCCTTCTGGAATCTAATCAAATATTGGTGACTTTTGTGGGGTTCAATGTAAATCTGGGCAGCGTCGCGACGTCTCAAGCTATGTCTTCCACGTCCGCTCGGTAAGGCAGCTCATGACGAACACCTACAACTTTCGCACGCTTACCTCACTAGCCGCGACCCGCCAGCTCTCACAATTACGGTGCTTCCACTAATTAAGGTTATAAAACTCAGATAATCTTTTTTCTTTACCTGGTTCCTTTATAAGTATTAGTGATTATACACTACTTATATAGACTATTCAGGGTGTTAAAAAAAGGTACAGCCAAACTTTCAGGAAACATTCCTCACACACAAAGAAAGAAAATATGTTATTTGGACATGTGTCCGGAAGCGCTTACTTCCCATGTTAGAGCTCATTTTATTACTTCTCTTCAAATCACATTAATCATGGAATGGAAACACACAGCAACAGAACGTACCAGCGTGACTTCAAACACTTTGTTACAGGAAATGTTCAAAATGTCCTCCGTTAGCGAAGATACATGCATCCACCCTCCGTCGCATGGAATCCCTGATGCGCTGATGCAGCCCTGGAGAATGGCGTATTGTATCACAGCCGTCCACAATACGAGCACGAAGAGTCTCTACATTTGGTACCGGGGTTGCGTAGACAAGAGCTTTCAAATGCCCCAATCAATGAAAGTCAAGAGGGTTGAGGTCAGGAGAGCGTGGAGGCCATGGAATTGGCCCTCCTCTACCAATCCATCGGTCACCGAATCTGTTGTTGAGAAGCGTACGAACACTTCGACTGAAATGTGCAGGAGCTCCATCGTGCATGAACCACATGTTGTGTCGTACTTGTAAAGGCACATGTTCTAGCAGCACAGGTAGAGTATCCCGTATGAAATCATGATAACGTGCTCCATTGAGCGTAGGAAGTACAGTACATACTGACGAAACTAAAATGAGCTGTAACATGGAAATTAAGTGTTTCCGGACACTTGTCCACATAACATCTTTTCTTTATTTGCGTGTCAGGAATGTTTCCTGAAAGTTTGGCCGTACCTTTTTGTAGCACCCTGTATATGGATTAACAATTTTTGCAAATATAACACACTGTCCAGTCACATTACTGCGACTATCTGTCAGAATCCTGAACAACAACGTTATGCAGCGTGGACCGTTGCGAGACGAATAGGGAGAGAATCACTGAGGTACAGGAATGTGCCAAAAGATATGTGGAGCCCTGCCGACTCTAGATCCAACATATTTATCGATTTATGATCCACAGCGCCAACAGCCCGATCGAGGTGTTCCAACAGATTCTCGATTGTGTCTGAATCTGAGGAGTTTGGCCACGAGAGTACTGTAAATTCATCATGGTGCTTTTCGAGCCACGCGTGAGCTGCGAGCTGTGTGATACGTTGCATTGTCCTGCTGGTTCAAAAATGGTTCAAATGGCTCTGAGCACTATGGGACGTAACATCTGTGGTCATCAGTCCCCTAGAACTTAGAACTACTTAAACCTAACTAACCTAAGGACACTACACACATCCATGCCCGAGGCAGGATTCGAACCTGCGACCGTAGCGGTCACGCGGTTCCAGACTGAAGCGCGTAGAACCGCACGGCCCCACTGGCTGGCTGTCCTGCTGTTAGATGTCACCGTGCTGAGGAGTAACAGACTGCATGTAGGGGTGAACATGGTCCCCAAGGATAGGTGCGTAAATGCGTTGATCCATTGCGCCTTCCAGAATGACGGAGATCACCTAAGAAATGTCACGAAAATGTTCCCCAGACCATAAAGCTCCCTCCTTCTTGTGTTTTCTGACGTTTCACACCGTGCACGCCAATGGCCATCAGTCTGATGGAGCACAAAACATGATTCAGGAGGCCACCTGTCACAACTCCAGTTGCGGTACTGGCGTGCAAATTCCAGTCTTCGTCACTGACGGACACCAGTCAGCACGGCTGCATGAACCAAGCGCCTTCTGTCGAGACCCATATGCAGCAACGTTCGCTGAATGGTCGATGAAGAGACCGTTGGTAGCTCCTTCGTTCATCCGGGCAGTCAGTTGCACGATAGTTGCACATCTTGTTCGTCCGTACAAGTCTCCACAGCTGTCGTTCACCCCTGTCATCCATAACCCTTTAGGTTCTTCTTCAATTGGTCCTTACTGCGCTTTGGTCCTTCTACCTGCATTCACTTCAGTAGTACACAAAATTTGTCGAGAAAGTCTGTAGTTTCTCATCTGCTTGACATGCCCGACCCATCTGAGTTGGTGAACAATGACGGTGGCTCCTTGTTGTTGTTGTGGTCTTCAGTCCTGAGACTGGTTTGATGCAGCTCTCCATGCTACTCTATCCTGCGCAGCTTCTTCATCTCCCAGTATGTACTGCAGCCTACACCCCTCTGAATCTGCTTAGTGTATTCATCTCTTGGTCTCCCTCTACGATTTTTACCCTCCACGCTGCCCTCCAATACTAAATTGGTGATCCCTTGGTGCCTCAGAACATGTCCTACCAATCGATCCCTTCTTCTAGTCAAGTTGTGCCACAAACTCCTCTTCTCCCCATTCCTATTCATTACCTCATTAGTTACGTGATCTACGCACCTAATCTTCAGCATTCTTCTGTAGTACCACATTTCGAAAGCTTCTATTCTCTTCTTGTCCAAACTAGTTATCGTCCATGTTTCACTTCCATACATGGCTACACTCCATACAAATACTTTCAGAAACGACTTCCTGACACTTAAATCTATACTCGATGTTAACAAATTTCTCTTCTTCAGAAACGCTTTCCTCGCCATTGCCAGTCTACATTTTATATCCCTCTATTTCGACCATCATCAGTTATTTTGCTCCCCAAATAGCAAAACTTCTTTACTACTTTAAGTGTCTCATTTCCTAATCTAATACCCTCAGCATCACCCGACTTAATTCGACTACATTCTATTATCCTCGTTTTGCTTTTGTTGATGTTCATCTTATATCCTCCTTTCAAGACACTGTCCATTCCGTTCAACTGCTCTTCCAAGTCCTTTGCTGTCTCTGACAGAATTACAGTGTCATCGGCGAACCTCAAAGTTTTTATTTCTTCTCCATGGATTTTAATACCTACTTCGATTTTTTCTTTTGTTTCCTTTACTGCTTGCTCAATATACAGATTGAACAACATCGGGGAGAGGCTACAACCCTATCTCACTCCCTTCCCAACCACTGCTTCCCTTTCGTGTCCCTCGACTCTTATAACTGCCATCTGGTTTCTGTACAAATTGTAAATAGCCTTTCGGTCCCTGTATTTTACCCCTGCCACCTTCAGTATTTGAAAGAATGTATTCCAGTCAACATTGTCAAAAGGGTGGCTTCTATACTATACTGAAAAAAGATCTGACGCTATTCACCAAACTGATGGTGTACTGATCAGGTGTCGTTTCTACCGTGCTCTATGGTTTGGAAACCTGGACACTATATTGCCCTGAACTTAAGAAACTAGGACGCTTCAACCAGCAGAAGCTTAGATACATTATGAACATGGAATGTGATTACTTCGTTTCAAACACTATGTTTCTTGGTAAGGCGAATGTATAGTGTGGTGGCTTCTATACTACACATTTGCCTTCCCAAGAAACATAGTGTTTGATACGAAGTAATCACATTCGATGTTCATAGTGTATCTAAGCTTTTGCTGGTTGAAGTGTCATAGTTTCTTAAGTTCAGGGCAATATAGTGTCCAGGTTTCCAAACCATAGAACAGGGTAGAAACGACACCTGCTCTGTACACCCTACCGTCAGATCTTTATTCAGGAAGACTCGATGTAGGAGCGGTCCAAAAGCAACGTGTGCAGCATGCATCCTCTTCTCCACGTCCTGTTTCGACAAGCTATGCTTCCTAGATAGAGGAAGTGATCTGCTTGTTCCAAAGGTGTGCTAGAAATGGAGATATTGGTTCAAATGGCTCTGAGCACTATGGGACTTAACATCTGAGGTCATCAGTCCACTAGAACTTAGAACTACTTAAGCCTAACTAACCTAAGGACATCACACACATCCATGACCGAGGCACGATTCGAACCCGCGACCGTAGCGGTTGCGCGGTTCTAGACTGAAGCGCCCAAGAACCGCTTGGCCACAGCGGCCGGCAATAGAGATATTGAGATCTGGAAAGGCAGTTCCGGAAGCTGACTGTGCGGGTGCTTTTGTTCTTTGGATTTTGACGGTCATGCCAAGCCGTTTATACGCAGGACTGAAACAATTTACAGACAATTACAACTATGCGGATGTGTGAGCTAGAGAAACTTTGTTGTGAGAGATTTCAGTTCATTTACCTGAGTGAGACTTGTGAACCATTTGGAGTGCAGTATGGACTGATTATGTAGTTCTCTGTCAAATCTGTATTTGAGTTAATACTCCTGCGTTGTTTACAGACGATGTCTCATAAATCATGGCAGCTAGGTATAGAGCAAACAACGCTGGCGCTAGGATACATCGTTGTTTGAACCCATTAGTAACAGAGAATTTGTCAGATGAAACTTCCTGGCAGATTAAAACTGTGTGCCCGACCGAGACTCGAACTCGGGACATTTGCCTTTCGCGGACAAGTGCTCTACCATCTGAGCTATCGAAGCACGACTCACGCCCAGTCCCCACAGCTTTACTTCTGCCAGTATCTTGTCTCTTACCTCGCAGGAGAGCTTCTGTAAAGTTTGGAAGGTAGAAGACGAGATACTGGCAGAAGTAAAGCTGTGGGGACCGGGCGTGAATCGTGCTTCGGTAGCTCAGTTGGTAGAGCACTTGCCCGCGAAAGGCAAAGGTCCCGAGTTCGAGTCTCGGTCGGGCACACAGTTTTAATCTGCCAGGAAGTTTCATATCAGCGCACACTCCGCTGCAGAGTGAAAATCTCATTCTGGAGACAACTTAGAGTATCGTAAGATCCCTGATTAGACGGAAGAAAGGGTCTTCAGACGGCGAAAAATGAATCCACAAAAAATTAATCTGCTACATAGGTTAGGAAGCGTTATGGTTCCTCTTGAGTTTCGTCTGCACGGTCGACGTTTGAACTCCTCTGCTGGGGTCTTCTTCAGGATTTTCTGGTATCCACGTTGGTTGAACAGCGGAAGATTCCACCGGAGGGGTCGAAACGCCGATCGTACAGAAGAAACTGGAGATGAACATGACACGGTCTAACAACCTAGGAGATTTCACCTTCAGTGACAACGGTCAAGAAAACGTGAAGATTTACAAAAATGGAGTAGAGCGATATGTAGTTAAGCATTGTGGTTTCGATTTGATTCCTACTGCACTTTTAACGCATTCGAAACTGGACCAGTTTGGTGTACAAGTTTTCTCTCAATTTGCAAAGCACTGATCGCATGAGAAGGGGGTCCTGCTGGCGCCGCAACGTATCGACGCAGACGGCGGCAGCACGGCGCGCTGTCGCACAACTTTGCTCGCGCTGACGGCGCCGGCGACAGGCGGTGATGGAGCAGGCCTCCCTCCCTCCCTCCCTCCCTCCATCTCTCTCTCACCCTCCCTCCCGTCACTCATCAAGCGGCCGCCACAGAGTTCCACGTCCGCCAATCGCAGAAGAAGATCGCCCGTCGTCGGACAAAATTCATTTTATAGGTCCGTATTAAACAGTTGACACGCTGCTTGTCCTGCGATATCTGCGCGACATTCGAACGGGGCAAAGTGTCACAGCAGTGGAGACATGAAACTCGACTTCGAAGGGGGCCAATTTCTAATCCCCGTCCACCCCACAAAGGATCGTTTCGTCCATCCTCGAACCTACCGCGGCGTCCTACGGAGCGCCAATCGCGCCCGCAGCGATATAACGCAACTGTAACGATTGGCGATGTACGGCGAGCGAGAAAATACCACGACGTCTCCAGAATGTGATTTTCACTCTACAGCGGAGTGTCCGCTGATATGGAACTTCCTGGCAGATTAAAACTGTGTGCCGGATCGAGACTCGAACTCGGGACCGTTGCCTTTCGCGGGCAAGTGCTCTACCAACTGAGCTACCCAAGCACGACTTACGTCCCGTCCTCACAGGTACTGGAAGAAGTAAAGCTGTGAGGACGGGGCGTAAGTCGTGCTTGGGTAGCTCAGTTGGTAGAGCACTTGCCCGCGAAAGGCAACGGTCCCGAGTTCGAGTCTCGGTCCGGCACACAGTTTTAATCTGCCACGAAGTTTCTACATCTACATCTACATCCATACTCCGCAAGCCACCCGACGATGTGTGGCGGAGGGTACCCTGAGTACCTCTATCGGTTCTCCCTTCTATTCCAGTCTCGTATTGTTCGTGGAAGGAAGGATTGTCGGTATGCTTCTGTGTGGGCTCTAATCTCTCTGATTTTATCCTCATGGTCTCTTCGCGAGATATACGTAGGAGGGAGCAATATACTGCTTGACTCTTCGGTGAAGGTATGTTCTCGAAACGTTAACAAAAGCCCGTACCGAGTTACTGAGCGTCTCTCCTGCAGAGTCTTCCACTGGAGTTTATCTATCATCTCCGTAACGCTTTCGCGATTACTAAATGATCCTGTAACGAAGCGCGCTGCTCTCCGTTGGATCTTCTCTATCTCTTCTATCAACCCTATCTGGTACGGATCCCACACTGCTGAGCAGTATTCAAGCAGTGGGCGAACAAGCGTACTGTAACCTACTTCCTTTGTTTCCGGATTGCATTTCCTTAGGATTCTTCTAATGAATCTCAGTCTGGCATCTGCTTTACCGACGATCAACGTTATATGATCATTCCATTTTAAATCACTCCTAATGCGTACTCCCAGATAATTTATGGAATTAACTGCTTCCAGTTGCTGACCTGCTATTTTGTAGCTAAATGATAAGGGATCTATCTTTCTATGTATTCGCAGCACATTACACTTGTCTACATTGAGATTCAATTGCCATTCCCTGGACCATGCGTCAATTCGCTGCAGATCCTCCTGCATTTCAGTACAATTTTCCATTATTACAACCTCTCGATATACCACAGCATCATCCGCAAAAAGCCTCAATGAACTTCCGATGTCATCCACAAAGTCATTTATGTATATTGTGAATAGCAACGGTCCTACGACACTCCCCTGAGGCACACCTGAAATCACTCTTACTTCGGAAGACTTCTCTCCATTGAGAATGACATGCTGCTTTCTGTTATCTAGGAACTCTTCAATCCAATCACACAATTGGTCTGATAGTCCATATGCTCTTACTTTGTTCATTAAAAGACTATGGGGAACTGTATCGAACGCCTTGCGGAAGACAAGAAACACGGCGTCTACCTGTGAACCCGTGTCTATGGCCCTCTGAGTCTCGTGGATGAATAGCGCGAGCTGGGTTTCACACGATCGTCTTTTTCTAAACCCATGCTGATTCCTACAAAGTAGATTTCTAGTCTTCAGAAAAGTCATTATACTCGAACATAATACGTGTTCCAAAATTCTACAACTGATCGACGTTAGAGACATAGGTCTATAGTTCTGTACATCTGTTCGACGTCCTTTCTTGAAAACGGGGATGACCTGTGCCCTTTTCCAGTCCTTTGGAACGCTACGCTCTTCTAGAGACCCACGGTATCCGCTGCAAGAAGGGGGGCAAGTTCCTTCGCGTACTCTGTGTAAAATCGAACTGGTATCCCATCAGGTCCAGCAGCCTTTCCTCTCTTCAGCGATTTTAATTGTTTCTCTATACCTCTGTCGTCTATTTCGATATCTACCATTTTGTCATCTGTGCGACAATCTAGAGAAGGAACTACAGTGCAGTCTTCCTCTGTGAAACAGCTTTGGAAAAAGACATTTAGTATTTCGGCCTTTAGTCTGTCATCCTCTGTTTCAGTACCATTTTGGTCACAGAGTGTCTAGACATTTTGTTTTGATCCACCTACCGCTTTGGCATAAGACCAAAATTTCTTAGGATTTTCTGCCAAGTCAGTACATAGACCTTTACTTTAGAATTCATTGAACGCCTCTCGCATAGCCCTCCTCACACTACATTTCGCTTCGCGTAATTTTTGTTTGTCTGCAAGGCTTTGGCTATGTTTATGTTTGCTGTGAAGTTCCCTTTGTTTCCGCAGAATTTTTCTAACTCGGTTGTTGTACCACGGTGGCTCTTTTTCATCTCTTACGATCTTGCTTGGCACATACTCATCTAACGCATATTGTACGATGGTTTTGAACTTTGCCCACTGATCCTCAACACTATCTGTACTTGAGACAAAACTTTTGTGTTGAGCCGTCAGTTACTCTGTGATCTGCTTTTTGTCATTTATGCTAAACAGAAAAATCTTCCTATCTTTTTTAATATTTCTATTTACGGCTGAAATCATCGATACAGTAACCGATTTATGATCGGTGATTCCCTGTTCTGCGTTAATGTTTCAAATAGTTCGGGTCTGTTTGTCACCAGAAGGTCTAAAATGTTATCCCACGAGTCGGTTCTTTGTTTAACTGATGTAGGTAGTTTTCAGATAAAGCACTTTAAAAAATTTCACTAGATTATTTGTCCCTGCCACCCGTTGTGAACGTTTGAGTCTCCCAGTCTATACCCGAAAAATTAAAATCTCCACCCTGAACTATAACATGGTGGGGAAATCTACTAGAAATATTTTCCAAATTATCCTTCAGGTGCTCAACCACAACAGCTGCTGAGCCAGGGGGCCTATAGAGACATCCAATTACCATGTCTGAGCCTGCTTTAACCGTGACCTTCACCCAAATTATTTCACATTTCGGATCTCCGTCAATTTCCTTCGCTACTATTGCACTTCTTATCGCTATAAACACGCCTCCCCATTCACTGTCCAGCCTGTCTCTGCGGTATACATTCCAATCTATGTTTAGGATTTCATTACTGTTTACGTCTGGTTTCAGCCAACTTTCTGTCCCTAGTACTATATGGGCATTGTGACCGTTTATTAATGCGAGCAGTTCTGGGACCTTTCTATAGACGCTCCTGCAGTTTACTATAAGCACATTAATATTGTCATTCCATGTTGCATTTTGCCTACTCCTACCTTGCCGCGTCTCAGGAGGCGTCTTGTCGGGCCTAGGAAGGGAATTCTCTAACCTAAAAAACACACATGTGCACCCCACACGTACTCCGCTACCCTTGTAGCCGCTTCCGGCTTGTAGTGCACGCCTGACCTATTCAGGGGGACCCTACATTTCTCCACCCGATAGCGGAGGTCGAGAAATTTGCATCCCAGATCTCCGCACAATCGTCTGAGCCTCTGGTTTAAGCCTTCCACTCGGCTCCAAACCAGAGGACCGCGATCGGTTCTGGCAACGATATTACAAATAGTTAGCTCAGATTCCACCCCGCGAGCGAGGCTTTCCGCCTTCACCAATTCCGCCAACCGCCCGTACGAACTGAGGATGACCTCTGAACCCAGACGGCAGGCGTCATTGGTGCCGACATGAGCAACAATTTGCAGTCGGGTGCACCCAGTGCTCTCTATCGCCGCCGGCAAGGCCTCCTCCACATCCCGGATGAAACCCCCCGGCAAACAGACAAACACTGGCCTTCTTCCCCGACCTTTCCGCTATTTCCCTAAGGGGCTCCATCACCCGCGTAACGTTGGAGCTCCCAATAACTAATAAACCCCTCCCCCCGTGTGTCTGCTCGGACCTTGCTGAGCGGCCACATGTCCACTCACAGGCAGAGCGGGCGATGCCACACGGCCAGCTTCCACATTGACCCTCCGCCTCGTGCGCCGCGAACGCTGCTGAACCCCCCCCCCCCGCCCCACTCCCCTTGGGGAGAGGGTGGCCCAACCGCGCCCGGTACCCGCGAAGATGTCTCGATAGCAGGGACAGTGGGTGAAGCATGTAACACCTGGGGTGTACCATGCGACGCACCAGACTCCCCACTGCCGCTACACTCCGAGGCAGCAGCCTGAAGACGGCTGACCGCGGCCGTCAACACGTTCAGCTGTTCGCGAACAGTGGCCAGCTCCTCCTGCGTCCGTACACAGCAGTCACACATCCTGTCCATCCTAAGAAATCAATTTACTGTAGAGAGTTAATCTACTTTTAACTAGACTGCTAATTCACTAAAGGCGGCTGATAGTTGACTAAACTGTGGTTGCTAGACACTTCATGTAGAAAACAATGAAAATAGCACTACCTGTCTCTGGACTGTATTGAAAACAAACACTAGCACTACTGGCACTATGGTTGACTAAAGGGACTCTCTCTGACTATATTCAAAACAAACACGAAATCTGTGGAACACTATTACTAGCACTCGACAATTAAAGCTTCTTAAAAGCAAAAACACACGGAAGAAGAGGTGACAAGTAAGAAAAATACAGTTAATACTTAAATTAACGTAGCTCGCTGCACAGCAGACGTGAAGCAGGCGACAGTTACAACGACACTGACACGTCATCACGACGTCTTTTTTTCTCTTTTTTTGTTTCTGAGCCATCAGTCTTCTGTTTTGATGCAGCCTGCCACGAATTCCTCCCCTCTGCCACCCTCTTCATCTCAGAGCAGTGCTTGCAATCTGTGTCCACAATTATTTGCTGGATGTCTTCCAATCTCTGTCTTCCTTTACCGTTTTTCCCGTCTATAGCTCCATCTACTACCATGGAAGTTATTTCATGGTGTCTTAACAGATGTCCTATCATACTGCCCCTTCTCCTTGTCAGTGTTTTCCACATATTCCTCTCCACTCCGGTTCTGCGGAGAATCTCCTCATTACTCACCCTATCAGTCCACCTAATTTTCAACATTCGTCTATAGCACCACATATACACTCCTGGAAATTGAAATAAGAACACCGTGAATTCATTGTCCCAGGAAGGGGAAACTTTATTGACACATTCCTGGGGTCAGATACATCACATGATCACGCTGACAGAACCACAGGCACATAGACACAGGCAACAGAGCATGCACAATGTCGGCGCTAGTACAGTGTATATCCACCTTTCGCAGCAATGCAGGCTGCTATTCTCCCATGGAGACGATCGTAGAGATGTTGGATGTAGTCCTGTGGAACGGCTTGCCATGCCATTTCCACCTGGCGCCTCAGTTGGACCAGCGTTCGTGCTGGACGTGCAGACCGCGTGAGACGACGCTTCATCCAGTCCCAAACATGCTCAATGGGGGACAGATCCGGAGATCTTGCTGGCCAGGGTAGTTGACTTACACCTTCTAGAGCACGTTGGGTGGCACGGGATACATGCGGACGTGCATTGTCCTGTTGGAACAGCAAGTTCCCTTGCCGGTCTAGGAATGGTAGAACGATGGGTTCGATGACGGTTTGGATGTACCGTGCACTATTCAGTGTCCCCTCGACGATCACCAGTGGTGTACGGCCAGTGTAGGAGATCGCTCCCCACACCATGATGCCGGGTGTTGGCCCTGTGTGCCTCGGTCGTATGCAGTCCTGATTGTGGCGCTCACCTGCACGGCGCCAAACACGCATACGACCATCATTGCACCAAGGCAGAAGCGACTCTCATCGCTGAAGACGACACGTCTCCATTCGTCCCTCCATTCACGCCTGTCGCGACACCACTGGAGGCGGGCTGCACGATGTTGGGGCGTGAGCGGAAGACGGCCTAACGGTGTGCGGGACCGTAGTCCAGCTTCATGGAGACGGTTGCGAATGGTCCTCGCCGATACCCCAGGAGCAACAGTGTCCCTAATTTGCTGGGAAGTGGCGGTGCGGTCCCCTACGGCACTGCGTAGGATCCTACGGTCTTGGCGTGCATCCGTGCGTCGCTGCGGTCCGGTCCCAGGTCGACGGGCACGTGCAACTTCCGCCGACCACTGGCGACAACATCGGTGTACTGTGGAGACCTCACGCCCCACGTGTTGAGCAATTCGGTGGTACGTCCACCCGGCCTCCCGCATGCCCACTATACGCTCTCACTCAAAGTCCGTCAACTGCACATACGGTTCACGTCCACGCTGTCGCGGCATGCTACCAGTGTTAAAGACTGCGATGGAGCTCCGTATGCCACGGCAAACTGGCTGACACTGACGGCGGCGGTGCACAAATGCTGCGCAGCTAGCGCCATTCGACGGCCAACACCGCGGTTCCTAGTGTGTCCGCTGTGCCGTGCGTGTGATCATTGCTTGTACAGCCCTCTCGCAGTGTCCGGAGCAAGTATGGTGGGTCTGACACACCGGCGTCAATGTGTTCTTTTTTCCATTTCCAGGAGTGTAAAATGCTTGGATTCTCTTCTGTTCCAGTTTTCCCACAGTCCATAATCACTTCTATACAATACTGTGCCCCAAACGTACATTCTCAGAAATTTCTTCCTCAGATTAAGTTTATGTTTGATAATAATAGACTTGTCTTGGCCACGAATGCTCCTTTTGCCAGTGCTAGTCTGCTTTTGATGTTCGCCTTGCTCCGTCCCACATGGGTTATTTTGCTGCCTAGGTAGCATAAATCCTTAACTTCATCTACTTCGTGATCCCCAGTGTTGATCTTCAGTTTCTCACTGGTCTCATTTCTGCTGCTTCTCATTACTTTCGACTTTCTTCGATTTGCTCTCAGTCCATACTCCGTACTCGGCGGACTGTTCATTCCATTCAACACATCCTGTAAGTCTCCTTCAGGACAACAATGTCATCAGTGAATCCTATCATTGACATTCTTTTCATCTTGAATTTTAATTCCGCTCTTGAACAGTTCTCTCATTTCCGTCATTGCTTCTCCGATGTGTAGATTGAACAGGAGAGGCGAAAGACCACATCCCTTTTTTTACACCGAAATGATAATTAAATCGACACCCTAGCTGCAAACAGGCGTTGATATACATCATTGGGGACATGTTGAAAATGTGTGCCCCAACCGGGACTCGAACCCGGGATGTCCTGCTTATATGGCAGACACTCTATCCATCTGAACCACCGAGGGCACAGAGGATAGTGCTCCTGCAGGGATTTATCCCTTGCACGCTCCCCGTGAGACCCACACTTCCAACAGGTTCACACCATTACATTCGTAGTGCGCCTAATAGATGTTTGCCCATCACACTCATTACTCGTGGAAGATTAATTTACTAAGTCCCGTACGAGTTGGGGCATAGCGTGTGCGTTCGCATACGAAGGTCAATGGCTGGGTAGCCATATTTTAATTATATGTGAAGGTAGTAACTGTTACCGAAAGAACAGCTACCATTGATGACCGTGCAGCTTCTCTAGAATGAAATGATAATGAATGAAGATTTTTACACCCTTTTTAATCCGAGCTCTTCGTTCTTTGTTCTTATTATTCCCTCTTTATTCTTGTACATATTGTACATTACTCGTCTTTCCTTATAACTTACCCCTATTTTTCTCAGAATTTCGAACATCTTGCACCATTTTACATTGTCGAAGGGTTTTTCCAGGTCGACAAATCCAATGAAGGTGTGTCGATTTTTCTTTAGCATTGCTTCCATTATCAACCGCAAAGCCAGAATTGCTTCTCTGGTGCCTTCACCTTTCGTAAAGCCAAACGGATCGTCATCTAACAAATCCTCAATTTTCTTTTTCATTCTTCTGTATATTATTCTTGTCAGTAACGTGAATGCGTGGGCTGTTAAGGTGATTGCGTGATAATTCTCTTACATGTCGGCTCCTGCAATCTTCGGAATTGTGTGGATGATGCTCTCCCGAAAGTCAGCTGGTGTATCGCCAGAGTCATATGCCACCCACCAGCCTCCATAGTCGTTTTGTTGCCACTTCCCCAATTATTTCACAAATTCTGATGGAATATTATCAATCCCTTCTGCCTTATTCGACCTTAAATCTTCCAGAGCTCTTTTAAAGAATTCTGGCTCCCCCATCTCTTCCCTGTAGACTCTCGTTTCTTCTTCTATCACTTAATCAGGCAAGTCTTCCCCTTATAGAGGCCTTCAATGTAGTCTGTAAACCTATGCACTGTCTCCTCTCCATTTAACAGTGGAATTACTGTGCATTCTTGAAGTTACGACCCGTGCGTTCAATTTCAGCTAAGGTTGATTTGACTTTTCTACTGCTACTCAAATTTACTCGGAAGCGTTTGTTAGCGGAGCCGAGTTGATTCTCCACAGTGCTATTGAGTCTAAATGATGGTCGCCAGTCCAGCTTCGACTTGCTAGATAGGGTTAAAAATTGCCACTACTTTTATGTCACCAATAAGAGTCCTGTAGCAATCTAACTACTTCCAAAGATGTTCCGCAACGCGACCGCTGGACTGACAAACGTACGCCGCTAACAGTTCACACGCCACCTCCAGGTAACATCCACCGATAAAGAAAACGGGATAACAGTCGAGAGTCAATTAATTGGTCCCACAGACACACAAAAACACCGCACATAAAGTTTCCGCTAAAACAACTGGTATTTATTTGCTTCAAACTTTTCCAGACTTCCAGCTGACAAATGGAACCACGAACTGATATGACTGGGTGTTGTGTGATGTCCTTAGGTTAGTTAGGTTTAAGTAGTTCTAAGTTATAGTGGACTGATGACCTCAGAAGTTAAGTCCCATAGTGCTCAGAGCCATTTGAATCTTTTTTTTTTTGTACAGGACAGTACCCAACATCGAGCCCTGCGGGACTCAAATTTAGAAACTCAAGGCTACGAGTCTATCACCATAACACAAGGTTCCGTTAGTGACCTTAATTCCGGAAGCTAGTGTTAACAGCTTTCGATAAACTGATTTGATAAAAAGAGAGACGACCTAACTTTCTCGAGAACTTCGGACAAAATATTTGTCATCCCTGCAAAAGAGCACAGTGGTCGCTTGGAGAAATGTATATGGCGTGGTTCAAATGGCTCTGAGCACTATGGGACTTAACTGCTGTGGTCATCAGCCCCCTAGAACTTAGAACTACTTAAACCTAACTAACCTAAGGACATCACAAACATCCATGCCCGAGGCAGGATTCGAACCTGCGACCGCAGCGGTCGCGCGATTCCAGACTGCAGCGCCTAGAACCGCTCGGCCACTCCGACCGGCATATGGCGTGGAACTAGGATCAGGCGCTCATATAAAATTTCTCCGCTGACGTAAGTCACAACAGTGAAGTGGTGTGTATTTTTCAGTCGGTTGTATGGAATCAGTGTAGTAAGATGTTCACGACCACACTTCAAGTTGCCAGATTTCTTGCTGTATCAACATGGACAGCGCAGCGTGTCCACAAGTAATATTGTAGCACTCACAGTTACCTAACACGGCGTAACATCAGTGATCGTGAAGAGATGTTAACCAACAGGGACCAGGACAGAAGTGTCACGTCTCGTCAATCTCAGTGAAAGCAGGTCTGTCTCAACCAATTGACGGTTGAACATTGAGAGTTCATTGGCATGCAACGCTTATATTGTAGTTGGGCATGTCTTAAAAGCCATTGCTCACAGTGGCACATAACGCTACATGTCTCTAACAGGCCAAACAACGCAGGAAGCACCGAAGGCCTAGTGAGACGTTTAAACAACCTTGAGTGGAAGGCGTTGTTCTGACCGAAGATCTTTCTATATTGCTGTGGACACGTTTTACACATGTGATCCGTCTGCTGGAGGGGGTCGTTAAGCTCAGCGCCGCCTTAGCGCTAATCGAGAGTAGTAGGCAACGTGCCGCCACCTATATTCACTCTTTCCATTGTCTCATCATCATCATCATCATCATTACACGACAACAGTATAATACTACACTATACAATCATCCATTACACTCCCCTACACCCTACAGATACACATACCCACACAACTCTGACATATCTGCGAGGAAAGGGACGATCACACATGTGATCGCAAACGTGAAAAGCATGTTTATTTCAATAGTCTCGATCACAGAACGTTGCCCTTCCTTCTACATCTTCATTATGGGTACACTGTGGGCACTCCCGTCGTCCAGTATGAAGAGAGCCGTGTCCACAGGACTGCACTCATGCTTTCCTAGTTGACGAACAATCAGCCACCACCTCGAATGACCCGCTGAATCACCCGATCTTAATCAAATAGTAAAGGTCTGTTTAGGATGGGTTTAGCCACCGAGCAGAAATGGTGTTCATTCTCTGCGCACATTGGTCCCTTCCCAGGCAGATATGTCAGAGTTGTGTGGTTATGTGTATCTGTAGGGTGTAGGTGAGTATAATGGCTCATTATATAGTGTAGTACTGTCCGCAGCTCGTGTCTTGCGGTAGCGTTGGCTCTGAGCACTATGGGACTCAACTTCTGAGGTCATTAGTCCCCTAGAACTTAGAACTAGTTAAACCTAACTAACCTAAGGACATCACACACATCCATGCCCGAGGCAGGATTCGAACCTGCGACTGTAGCGGTCTCGCGGTTCCAGACTGCAGCGCCTAGAACCGCACGGCCACTTCGGCCGGCTCTGCGGTAGCGTCCCGGGTTCGATTCCCGGGGGGGGGGGGGGGGGGGGTCGGGGGGGGGGGGGTCAGGGATTTTCCCTGCCTCCAGATGACTCGGTGTTGTTGTGTCATCTTCATCACCATCATTCATCCTCATTACGGTCGGAGGAAGGCAATGGAAAACCACCTCCGCTAGGACCTTGCCTAGTACGGCGGTGCGGGTCTCCCGCATCGTCCCCTATGCTCCTCGGAGTATGGGATCTCATCATCATCATCATCATAGTGTACTTTTACACTGTTGTTGTGGAACGATGATGATGAGGCAAGGGAAACAGTGAATATCGGTGGCGGCACATTGCTCTCGAGTAGCGCCAAGGCGTCGCTGAGCTTAATGACCCCTTCAACACTGTCACGTGCCCTCTCACTCCTTGAAACAGCCGGCCCTAGTGGCCGTGCGGTTCCAGGCGCTACAGTCTGGAGCCGAGCGACCGCTACGGTCGCAGGTTCGAATCCTGCCTCGGGCATGGATGTGTGTGATGTCCTTAGGTTAGTTAGGTTTACTTAGTTCTAAGTTCTAGGCGACTGATGACCTCTGAAGAAGTTGCATAGTGCTCAGAGTCATTTGAACCTTGAAACACTGCGTAGAGATTTGTCATTCAATAAGGACATTGTCACAAAGTCCGGTGATCAGGAACTTTATAGAACCACCTGCCTTCCCCTTGCTGGTCAAATACTGCCAGTCAATTCTTCATCCACCATCAGGATTCGAACTGGCTTACCTCCGAGTCGAGCACCACAATACAGGTGTGCATCACCGGCCCCGGCTACGGAGATGGGTAGCTGGGTACGACATTTCAGGAGGCACTTGTGGACTCTCTTCCTCTTCGTCAAGCAGGTTAGAGGCGGTGCTGCACACACTTATTTTTGTCACGTATGCTTACTGTTATGATGAAACGGTTACAGGGGAACAAAATTAAGCTACTTACAAAAACACTGCGGAGTTGCGTACCTATTGATATTCATTCGCTAAACACCTCAATCACGTCGTAAACAATATTTACCGGAGAGTGAGGCAACCTGTAATTGGGGCAATCAATAGGCCGCCCTACATGGACCAGAGGAATGAATCAGAGGAGCGGCTACGCGGACCGGTGGGGCGTATGCAGATCAGGCTGTCGGTGGCTGCACTGTGGCCACGCGTGCGCTACGTGAGGGCCCGCGAATGCTAGTTACGCGGGCGCCGGTCTGGCAGCGTTATTGATGGCCTGCGGGCTAAATGGTGGACGCTAGCGGCCGTTTCCTCGCGGACGCAGCGCTAACTCGATCCGGCGAGGCAGCACCAACTCCAGAATGGCCAACTTAACTTCTGGCCCGTCCTCGGAGCACGCGCCGGTCTGCCGACAGACGTCACTCCGCGGCAGCCAGTTAGCGTCTGGCGGGCGCCCTGGAGACCAACCAGAGGCCTCATCTCCTCTGCTCAGTTTCTGTGCTTCACAAGGGTAACTTTCTGCGTCCTGCACTACCTACATTGTTATGGTGACGATGATACAAGTATAGCTATCACACCCAACAGACAAGAATTAACTGGTGAAATTGTAAACGATGTTTTTCAGAAAATCATTAACTGGTTCTCTGCAAATGGGCTCTCACTAAACTTCGACAAAACACAGTACATACAGTTCCACACAGTAAATGGAATGACACCATTAATAAATATAGACTTTGATCAGAAATCGGTAGCTAAGGTAGAATATTCAAAATTTCTGGGTGTACACATTGATGAGGGGTTGAACTGGAAAAAATACACTGAATATCTGCTGAAACGTTTGAGTTCAGCTACTTATGCTATTACGGTCATTGCAAATTTTGGCGATTTACATCTCAGTAAATTAGCTTACCACGCCTATTTTCATTCTCTGCTTTCGTATGGCATCATATTCTGGGGTAACTCATGATGGACTAAAAGAGTGTTGATTGCACAAAAGCGTGCAATCAGAATAATTGCTGGAGCTCACCCAAGATCATCCTGCAGACACTTATTTAAAGAGCTAGAGATCTTCACTGTAGTCTCACGATATATATATATTCACTTATGAAATTTGTTATTAACAATCCGAAAGAATTCAAAAGTAATAGCAGTGTACATGGCTACGACACTACGAGAAAGGATGATCTTCACTACTCAAGGTTGAATCTAACTTTGGCTCAGAAGGGGGTAAATTACGCTGCCACAAAAGTCTTTGGTCACTTACCTAATAACATCAAAAGTCTGACAGATAGCCATATAGCACTGAAGAGGAAATTAAAAGAATTTCTTAATGGCAACTCCTTCTACTCATTAGATGAATTTTTGGATATAGTAAGTGGCTAATTTCCCCCAACAACCACAAAAAAATTAAAAACATTAATTGTCATGTAATATTTTGTGTAATGTAATATCTTGTATAGACACATTTTATTAACCTGACACGTTCAACATCATTACGAAGTGTCGTATTCATGATCTATGGAACAAGTACTAATCTAATCTAATCTAATAAGTTTCGTCAGCAGGATGTTAGAAACCTTAAAGGTTAAAATTATATAGATCGTAGATGATTCCAAACTAAATAAACTAAAAGACAAAAACAAGAAAAAGACGCACCACGAAGGAATTATCCGAAGGGAACGGAAATCGGGATATGTGGGGTACATGTACAGACAAAAAAATGATAACAATTTTAGAAAATTTGAATGATTTACCCAAGAGAAAGATCTTCTCAAATAGAGCAAGTCAATAACGCGCTGGTCCATCTCTGGCCCTTATGAAAGCAGTTATTCGACTTCGCATTGATTAATAAAGTTATTGGATGTCCTTCTAAGGGATATGGTACCAGATTCTGTCTAACTGGAGAGTTGGATCGTCAAAACCCTGCGATGGGGCGGAAAATAAGTGCGGTTGAAGCGTGCGCACGAATGTGCATATACAAATGTTCGTTAAAAATGTTAGTGCAAATTTTGGCTCTCACGTAAGTCTCAGGGAATGATTTCCACACTTGGTGCATTAGTACACTGTTCCACACCCGCGCATTAGTTATAGTTTTTGAATTAATATTCACTCAGACATGAACACAGTTTATGCTAGGGAACAAAAATTAGGCGATTATTATAGCAAAATCATTTTTTACGACACAGTTCAATCACTATTTATTGGCGTCGTCCTTTTCTTTCACACAATGAAATTAGCAATGGTGAGGCGGTTTACAGTTTTACTTTAATAATAATTTGACTCCGAGCCCCCAATAGCAGTAATGTAGGCTTCTATAATCGAAAATTACTCAATTACTTCGAACAGAACCACAAATCCCACTGTCCTCTTTGTCCTAACAGTTTGGGCGCGAAATCACAGGTCGCCACATGTTCACTTACGACGATGTATTCCTCGTAATCCGTACTCACACAAATAATCGTACCACTTTGCACAATTAAACAATACTCTTTGTCGAAATAAATCGGCGCGAAAAATTCTTACTCAAGCGACCACATGGGCCACCCACAAGTGGGGCTCGCTCGCCACCCACCCTCCAAACGACTGATTCTTGGCCAAGATGGCCGCTCGCTTATATAGGCTCGGATGTCTACCCTCCTGGTTAGGCAAGTACCAGTCTCACCAGTTAAGCTTACAAATTTTGATACATGCATACATACATTCAACAGAAATAAGTACACCATCGGAACCGCGCTAAAAAGTACATCTTATTTACTAGTTTACATTAATTCCTAGGAGTATTCTCTCGCCCGTAAATTAAGTTTTAGTTTTTGTGAAGTTTCGCCACTTAGCGCAAATTTATTTTCTTTACATATGTGCAGCAAAGTTTTAACATAGAACTGCATATAGCACTGTTTTAGACTAATCTATAGCAATCTACACAATGCGCTGTTCAAAATCTTCATATCTATAACAATTAATTAATTATGGGGTATAAATGTTAATAATAATTTGCAAACAATGAAAACTATTGCAAGTTAAGTGTACAGCGTAACTTTCTTCTTTCTTTTGCTACTGCCTTTATCCCACATCGTGCGCAGGGTCGGCAGGGTTAAGGACGGAAGTGGCAAGGTTAACGTTAAGGGGTGGCCGGTTGCCCTTCCTGCCGCCACCCCGTACCCTCCCAGGACGGAATTAGTGTACACCAGCTGTCTGCGTCTAGTGTAAATCGTGAAATAGTATGAATGTGTTTCAAACGTCTGCGAGTCGTGTAACTGAGGCGGTAAGTGGGGACCAGCCCGGTATTCACCTAGTAGGACATGGAAAACCGCCTAAAAACCACATCCAGGCTGACCGGCACACCGGCCGTCGTCGTTAATCCGCCGGGAGGATTCGATCCGGGGCCGGCGCGCCTACCCGAGTCCAGGAAGCAGCGCGTTAGCGCTCTCGCCTACCCTGGCGGGTAAGTGTATAGTATAACTTAACTGGTTTAAAATACGTGTGATGGCACCCAAAATATTATATAGTGCCGTTCTTTAAGTCATGAATTTTCTATTGAATTTTATAAACAATTTTCCATCAAATTTTGTTTATTGCTCTTTACGAGCTTAATTATTTATGAATCTTACCGTATGACTACGGAACTCGATCCGTATGACGAGACGTTTTTAATGAGCGCTCGCTCATACCTGTAAGTTGTTATTTACTACTTTTATTAATCTTTCAGTATTCGTGATAGTAACCGACTTTCAAGTTACTAAAGCTTTTGCGTCTCGTGACTTAAATAAAGATCGATCTTTCAGAAGGTGCATATTGCTGGCCGCAATCCATTGCCGCATCCCTGTTCACCGTAAGTTACTTAGTTTTCGCGTAATGCGCGAAAAAACAATGCCTCAAGCTGCGGGCCACGTGGCCGCCCGGCGGTGGAGACATCCCGCCGACTGTTGCAAATCTCGCACGGGCGCGCCACGCGCCTCCGCGAATGGCGCACCATGTCGCGCGCTCGCTCTCCACAAAGCAGTCCTTCCATACTAGACTTATTCATCTAGTAACGGGGCTTTGTAGCGTCACAACCCTGAGATGGTTGGAGGGCCCTGCCCATAATGCTCCAAACATCAATTTGGAAGAGACCTGGCGACCTTGCTGGCCAACATAAAATTTAGCAAGCGCATAGACAAGCAATAGAAACTATCGGTGCATGCGGGCGAGCATTAACTTGCTGAAATGTAAGCCCTAGGTAGTTTACCATGAAGATTAACAAAACGGGACATAGAAAATCGTCGACGTACTGCTGTGCTCTAAGGGTGCCGCAGATGACGACCAAATGAGCCCTGCTATGACATGAAATGGAACCCCCAGGCCATCATCTGGCTGTAGGGCCGTGTGGCGGGTGAGAGTCAGGTTGGTATTCCAGCGCTGTCTGGGGCATCTCCAGACACATCTCCGCGTGTCATCAGGACTCAGTTCCAAGCGGGACTCATCAATGAAGACAATTCTATTCCAGTCAATGAGTTCCAGCCCAATGACCGATCCGGAGACGCCCAAGACAGCGGTGGAATACCAATCTGACTGTCGTCCGCCACTCGCCCCGACGACTGGTAGTGATGATCTAGTGTGCCATTTCTTTTCACAGTATCACCTCTTTTGTTTTCATCCGAGGCACCCTTACAGCACAACGCTACGTGGACGATATTCTACGACCCGTTTTGTTGCATTTCATGGCAAACCGTCTTTGGCTTATATTTCAGCAAGATAATGCCTGCCCTCATAAGGTGAGAGTTTCTGCTGCTTGTTTTCTTGCTCTTCAAACCCTACCTTGGCCCACAAGGACGCAGGATCTCTCTGGAGCGTTATGGCTATGGCCCTCGAACTAGCTCGCGATTTTGACTATCTAACGCGCCATTTCGACACATTTTGGCACGATATCCCTCAGGAGGACATCCAACAACTCTGTCGACCAGTGCCAAACCGAATAATTGCTTTCATAAGGGCTGGAGGTGGAGCAACGCGTTATTGACTTGCTCAGTTTGCGAAGATCTTTCTCCTGATTACATCTTCCATGTTTCTGAAATTGTAATCATATGTTTTTCTGAACGTGTACACCGCATCTACCGGTTTCCGTCGCATTCGGATAATTCCTTCGCAGTCCGTTGTTCTTTTCGTTTTTTGTTTTCATCAATTTGTTAAGCTTCACATCTGAAATAAATTTATGCGGTGATCGATGCACGGTATTAGTCTGTTAAGCTGGAGAAGCTATGTGTGGGAGGACTGGTGCAAGCATAACCTCGTCAGGGTAACTGAGAATGTACTCGACCGGTTAGTAGCATTTCCAAGGGCAAGAAACTCGACAACGACCGGAAGAGCGGTGTGCTGACCACTTGCCCATCCATACTGTATGACGTCACTTACAAAGGATGAAACGGTGGTCAGCCAGACACGATTGTCCCATCTAGGGCCAGAACCCGGAGCTTTACTTCTCACGTAACATTTATTAACTTCAATTTTTTTTAAGATTAGTGACAAAACGAACAGGTGTGCCACGTATGGGAACAAGAGTGTGTAATATTAGAATCGATTGATTATCCCAAGATTTATCTGTTTTGGATTAGAGCTAAGCTGATTGCAGTTACTATTCAAATGTTTACATCGTACATAAATTTAAAGTCAGCAGTCTTTTCTGAACATTTTTTTGTGTAACCTCAGATGGAAATGAAATTGGACAATACACAATACACACTAGATTGAGCAGACCCATTTGAAGTGTGGTGCTCTGAAATAATGCTGAAGAATAAAGGGGTAGATTATACAGCTAATGAAGAAATAGTGAATCACACGAGCAAAAAATTTACGGTCAATTTGACCAAGATGAGAGAGAGGTTGGTGGGACACACCTTGGGGCATCAGGGAACAATTAATTGGGTAACAAAGAGAAATGTTTTGAGCGAAACTTTTAGACGTTGCAATAGCGATGCAGAAATAAAAAAAAAACTTGCGCAGTATAGACTAACGTCGAAGTTGCATCAAACCAGTCTCCGGAGTGGCAACAACGCAGTAACATAAACCCTTGTAAAATATTAATGTTGACACAGGTAATGTTTTTTCCATTATATTCTACAAAAACAAGGAAAACAATACTATAACCACTGTGTTAATGATAATCTCAGGGACATTTTCCCGGATTTCAGTTAATCCTGAAAGACAGAATATTAGTTCAGCTGTGTGTGACCTGACGTGAGATGTGTAGTATAGCACACATCTCTGGAGCATTCCCAGATGACATTTAAACGACTAAGTCTGTCTGCATCCACGGCTACGGTTATTGGCTTTAACCGGGCTATGCGTTAGCAGTAGCGATAGTCTCACACAACCAAAACCATGAGCGATCTCGCCTCCCTGCCCTCCCCCTCCCCCCCCTCTCCCCACAAGCATTCTCGTACACGAGATTAGGTCTTGCAGCGACATGTCCTACTCTAGTGGTATGATTATTCTGTGGCATTCTGCTAAATGTGCTGTGGGCATATTCTTAAATCTGATTAACCATTTTGGATTCTTCATCTCACCAATCGAATTATTTTTAACTTCCGTGTGCTATTGTGAGAGATCTTTTTTTTTTCTAAGCTAAAAGACTCACTCGCCGAGAACGTTCTTTCGTAAAAGCATTCCTGTGTAATTTTGAGTAACTTAGTTTTGTGAAACCTGAAAACTGCGCATCCTATAGGATAGTTATTTTGTCAGATGCTTCCTTTGTTCTGCTATCTCCGACCCTGCAGGCAGATCATTAATGTGCTACGTGTGCTCGTCCAATCCATACGCACTTAGAATATCGTGAAAATCTGGCTGCGTTACTCAATGACTTTCTGTGTCTGCTTGCGTTGGGCGTGAGTCCCGAACCACACGTACATCGCAGTTCTTTGACATAAACAACTAATTGTCGGAAACGGATATTTAATATTTTATTTACTTCAACAACTTACATCTAGCAGAAACTAGCTCATAGCATCTGTAGAAAGTGATTAGAAAGTGATAAACGCCTGTTTCAGTACACTACAGTACAATGCGCAGTTAAAAGTGGACTTGGTACAAAATTATTTGGCCCCATAGCTTCCATACGTTGTTCATGATATCGGTGTAATTATTGCTACACAGTCAGTAGTCCCGCCATTACGTTCTTGAAAGTTTCAGAGACTGAGCAGTTGAGGGTAAGCAAGAAAAGTAAACTGAAGCTTTCATTCTTGCTCAGAGTAGAGCGACCTCACTGTTCAGTTCGTCCATCGACTTAATGAGGATTTTCTTTCTTTTTTTTTTTTAATAATTCTGCTCTATGGTTGTAACGAGTTTGTTTACGAGTTTGAATAATATCGAGCGAGAAGTTTAAGACTTATGTAAAATGTTGCGCCTCTGTGGTTTTAGAGTCGTTCTGGAAGGGAGCGGGTAACCGCAACAGCGACGGTGAATGGGGCGCTCTGCACAGTGGCGGTCACGTGACGCCTCCTGTCTGTGACGTAAGGGAAGTCCAGTGGCAGCTGAAAAGCGCCGGCCATGAATGTGCGGCGCCCACGGCGGCCGCGAACCGCGAGAGATAGGCTAGCACGGGGCTGGACACGCAGCTGATGTGAGTGCTCCAGCGTCTTGTACACCAGCTGGCTGTACACTATCTGATCAAAAGTACCCGGGTACTTATTAGTGGACATTAGTACGGGCTGAGTTCATCCTTCTCCTTTATGACGGCTTGAACTCTGCTGGGGACACTCAGTGTGGTGACTGAATGTCTGTGAAGAAATGGGAGCCCAGTTTTCTGCAAGAGTCGAAACCAGGGAACGTAGTTATGTTGGACGTTGGGGTCTGAAATGAAGCTGACATTTTAACTCACCCAAAAGGTGTTGCATCGAGTTCAGATCGCGACTACGGGCAAACCAGTCATTTTGGAAATTTTACATTGTCTAACCATTGTCTCGTAGATGCTGCTTTTGATAGTGTGCACCGTCATGCTGATACAGTGATCGTCTCCGAACTGTTCGTCTACTGTACGCAGCACGCAACGCTGTAAAATGTGTATCCTTCTACATCTTGCTTTTTCTTAAGAGCAATAAGAGGAATACAAGCTAACCAATATAAACACCTCAACACCGTACCACCACCTGCTTCATTGTATCCACCATGCATGATGGTAGCTAATGTTCTACAAACATTCGCCAAACCCAAACCCTTCCATCGGATCACATCACTTCAAATCATTTCCAGGCATCCACAGTAAAGTTGCGTCGCTCTTCACACCCACTCTAGCGTCATCCTTAGAAATGTGTAGCTTATGAGCAGCTGCTCGACCATTGTACCCCAACCTGTTCAAATTCCTACCCACATTCACGGCGCTAGCTAGACCGCAAGTAGCATGTTGGAACTCCCGAGTTATTCCTTTCGACGATTTAATGCGACTGTTTACAGCCACGCTGCGTAATGCGTGACGGTTCCTGTCCGTCAGTACATAAGGTCTACCTGGTCTTGGCTTAACTGTGGGCGTTTCTTCGAGTTTCCAGTATCAAAAGTCAGCTCGGGCAGCTTTAGAAGGGTTGAAATGTCCCCGACGGATTGTTATCAGGTGGCATCCAATGGATAGTCCACGTTCGAGGGAACTAAGGTGTCCTTACCGACCCACGCTGCTGTTGCTGATTGTCTACTGACACGTAGTACTCTGCGCTTCCTTTTATTCTGGCGGGTCGTCCTGTCGTGACATCTAGTGGCCAATTCTGCATTGCACGGGGGTGTCGGGATACTTTTGATCTGACGGTGTACATTCTCGCCATCGCTGATCTGACTGCTATTAACCGCTGCACAGAGTCACTGGCGCGAAATGCTGCACAGGTCTGCGTGGTCATTAAGATAGCTGCTTGAATAACACGCAACTAATGTGGCGTATGCAGGCGGGAGGCTACCCTAAAAGTCAATTTAACATCACGAAAAGGTTCAGCGTCGAAGTGTAACTAAATATCTAATTCCCAAAAAATTTGAATTAGCAAATCCGATATATTACATACGGATGAGAGCAGACACAGTCTCATTGGTGTTTCTGGACACACCCTCATACGACGAGAGGTGGGAACACGTAAAGTATCCAGGAGCGCTGCCTGACATAATCGTTTCGGAGGTCCATGTGTTATGGTGTGGGGAGGCTTCATGTTGCATGGACGTACTGACCTTCAAATCTTTGAACACGGTACACTCACAAGGGAACCTCCCCATCGCACCCCCTCAGATTTAGTTATAAATTGGCACAGTGGATAGGCCTTGAAAAACTGAACACAGATCAATCGAGAAAACAGGAAGAAGTTGTGTGGAACTATGAAAAAATAAACAAAATATTCAAACTGAGTAGTCCATGCGCAAGATAGGCAACATCAAGGATAATGTAAGCATAGGAGCGCCGTGGTCCCGTGGTTAGCCTGAGCAGCTGCGGAACGAGAGGTCGTTGGTTCAAGTCTTCCCTCGAGTGATAAGTTTACTTTCTTTATTTTCACAAAGATATGATCTGTCCGTTCGTTCATTGACGTCTCTGTTCACTGTAATAAGTTTAGTGTCTGTGTTTTGCGACCGCACCCCAAAACCGTGCGATTAGTAGACGAAAGGACGTGCCTCTTCAATGGGAACCGAAAACATTTGATCGCAAGGTCATAGGTCAACTGATTCCTCCACAGGAAAACACGTCTGATATATTCTATACGACAGTGGTGACGGCGTATGCGTCACATGACAGGAATATGTTGTCGACCCACCTAACTTGTACACTTGGCGAATGGGTAAAAAGATTCTTCTACCTTGCCCGATTTAGGTTTTCTTGTGGATGTGATAATCACTTCCAAAAAAGTGATGAAAACATAAGAGTTTGTGACATAAACTGGAAATAAAAAATTAAACTTTTCGCTCGAGGAAAGTACCCTTGATGATTGCACGACACAAAGCCTTAAGCCTCGCCTGGGCCCGTCAACACCGACAATGACTGTTGAAGACTGGAAACATGTTACCTGGTCGGACGTGTCTCGTATCAAATTGTATTAAGCGGATGAATGTCTACGGGTATGGAGACAACCTCATGAATCCACAGAACCTGCATGTCAGCAGGGGACTGTTCAAACTGGTGAAGGCTCTGTAATGCCGTGGGGCGTGTGCAGTCGAAGTGATATGGGACCCCTGATACGACTCTGACAGGTGACACGTACGTAAGAATCCTGTCTGATCATCTGTATCCATTCACGTCCATTATGCATTCCGACGGACTTGGGCAAATCCAGCAGGACAATGCGACACCCCACATGTCCAGAATTGCTACAGAGTGGCTCCAAGAACACTCTTCTGAAGCCAAAAATTTCCGCTGGACACCAAACTGCCAAGACATGAACATTATTGAACATATATGGGATTCCTTGCAACGTGCTGTTCAGAAGAGATCTCCACCTCCTTACGGATTTATGGACAGCCGTGCAGGATTCACGGTTTCAGTTCCCTCAAGCACTGCTTGAGATAGTCGAATCCATGGCGTGTCGTGTTGCGGCACATCTGCGTGCTGGTGGGGTCCTACACATTATTAGGCAGCTGCACCAGTTTCTTTGGGCCTTCAGTGTATATTCTACATGCCTTCTTACAACGTTTCGAATGACGAATACTGTAATCAAAAAGAGATCCAATTTTTAAAAGTTTTATATCATATATTAATTCTATGACACTCGCCTTTTACAGGAGCAGTTCTGTACGAGGACGTCGGAAATGGGTGGTTTCCCACTCAGTCAAAAGTTTCTCATGTACAGTGAATCACTTTTGTATCGTATCCATTAACAGAGCACCCAAGCTTTCCTCTGACTATGTGGGGGCCTCAAGAAAAGGTCTAAAGGAGTCAAATGCGAGAACCTTGGCTTCCAAACAGGTACTCGATTTCGACCTACCTATCTTTCCCTGAAAGTCGTGTCGAAATCGTTTCAAGGGTACGTTGTGCTTCGTCGTATATTAACTGGTTGTTCTACTCTCACGACATAAACTCAGGTATACTAACTTTGGCAATGGCTGCCTTCTACAACGACTGAATAGAAAGTGGCGATGGAGTGAACGAGGCGAAATGTAAATAAAAAACAACATGTGATCGCATCATGCAAGTAATCATTTGGGGGGGGGGGGGGTGAAGCCTATCGTGTAGATGAATTACAAAAGAAACATTAATATTAGCGCGAGACCTACAAACGTGAGTCAATTTTGGTCTCTTTGTAACATGGAAACTGACCGTTTCCGGATCTATGTCTCTAAGTTCCAGCGTGTGCTGAGCTTGTTTATCATTCCGCGAAGTAACAACATCTTAAAAAGTTGTCAACAGTCTCTTAAAATGGAGCGGGAGTTTCGATGTAAGTAGCAAAAAACTAAGTTTTCCTTATCTTAGAAACTTTTTTATATTCTTTTAGTTCACTGTTAGATCCGATTAAAGAAAATTAGTTCTCTTACAACGTTTTTTGCGTTTTTGGCGCCACGGCCCCAAATTTCGCCACAACGAAAACAGCCAACAACTTGTGCTCAGTGTAAGCAGAATGATATTAAAAACGTGAACAGCCGTCTGACGATGGAGCTGTGGGTTCCAAACGGTAACTCCATTTGTTCTCAACAAACAGCCGTATCAAAAATGGTTGTCAACTATTTTTACTTTTTGTAAAAATGACTTGTACAGCTATACATTTGAATACTTATTTTTGTAGCGATCAGCATTTCTGATATTAAGTACGAATCAAAGCTGTTAAATTTTTGTGACTCTTCTTTTGTTTTTAAACAAGCGTCTCCGTTCCATAGAATGTTTGTAAAAACTAAAAACACGAGAACGTCCAGAATACTATCTTGGAGCTGCGAGAACGTAACTCTGCTTTTTACTGGATACTTCTGTATAAGAATTTAGTATTGGATACTTTACGACTAGAGTTCGCGTAACTAATTTTTTGGGTGTGCAGTCGAGTTATTGTTGTCACATTCCTTCTACCACATTTGGATTACTTACGTCGTAGTTTTGCTCAGAGTCTGCTTAGCACGTTCATTACTTCGTCGTTCAGATGTTTTCATCCTCAGGCAGAAAACTGTACAGCGCACTGCTGTACGTCTTGGCGTATTTAGCAAAAAATCGAGTTTTCCTTTCTGTCGATCAGAGAACACACGGTTTGTGCTTACGACATATTATGTTACCACCCGATTTCCAGTAGCGTGGAGTATTTTTGGAAATCATCCCCCCTCCCCCCTCTGATAGAATGAAATTAAGTAATCATCCAGGCTTTCATGGCGAAACTGATGATGCCTAAGGTTCTGTGTTTGCAGCAGAGACAAGAAGCAGAAAGTCGTACATTTGTCAACAGAAAAGCAATGAACGACAAAGCTATGAAAGCGCTGAACAACACCTCACTAAGACAAACATGAAAGCAATCGAAATATCGTGAAACGCATGGTGACATACACAGCAACTTGGAAAACATTCCACCGAGAATGCTTGAAAAATCATTTCACACAGCTAATCTCTCACACGGTGCAATACATCCTATGATCATATATCTGTTAATTCGCCAATGTGTCAATATATCAAAAGCCTGTGGTTTACATGGGAATGCCAATTAATTATTTGGGCTGTAATTTTAAATTCTGCTGTTCGTTACACAAGCGACCCTATTCTCTTCGCTACATTAAAATAATACTTTCGTGGCCACTTAATTCAACAAAACCCAACGTTTTAATTTCGCAGAATGGGCATATGATTAGTGAAACTGAATAGTTCAAATTTATAGGTGTTCAGATAGATAGTAAACTGTCGTGGAAAGCCCTCGTTCAAGATCTTGTTCAAAGACTTAATGCTGCCATTTTTGCTACTCGTACGGTATCGGAAGTAAGTGATCGTTCGACACAAAAATTAGTCTAGTTTGCTTATTTTCATTCGCTTATGTATTATGGTTTTATATTTTGGGGTAACTCTCGCCATTCTAAAAGGATATTTTTGGTTCAGAAACAGTCGGTTCGGGCAATAATTGGTGTAAGTTCGCGAACCTCTTGTCGGCCCTTGTTCACTAGTCTGGCTATGCTGACATTGGCCTCTCAATATATTCTTTACTGTCGTTTCTTGTTAAAAATATCAGCTTATTCCCAAGAATAAGCAACTTTCACTCCGTTAATACTCGGCAGAAATCCAACCTCCATTTGGATCGGACTTCTTAACTCTTGTGCAGAAAGCTGTGCAGTATACTGCTGCATCCATTTTCAGTAAGCTATCACAAGAAGTCAAAAATCTTAGCAGTATTTCACAAGCTTTCAAATCGGAACTGGAGAGTTTCCTCATGCGTCACTCCTATTCTGTCGAGGAGTTCCTTGAAAAATTAAGCTGATTCTTATATTGTTGACTGCATTTACTGAAATTTATGGCTTGACTTTTTTTGGGTTCGTAAACATTTTATTTCTATCTGTTATTACTTTTGTGTTGTAATTTCATGTACTGACACGGTCCATGATCTTGAAGATTTTCTCCTCAATTGGTTCCTACGGAACTTGACGTGTAAATAAAAACATAAAACAAAATCACCAGTATTTGTAACTACCTAATTACAGAAAAACAAATATATTAAATACTTTGGTGATTGAAGCTATTATTACTAACTATATTCTGAAATTTTTTGTTGCAAGACGATGAGTATTTCAATATTCTACTGTGGCTGGTTTCTTCTCTGGGACGACAGCGATTAATTTTGGAACGTGTGGCATCCACGATGCAATCGACGTGGTCGCTTTTATACTCAGCTTTCATTCACGCAGTAATTAATTCTGATGTTCGCAACAGTCGGGCCGTAATTGGCACTCCCTAGTTTGATTATGGGAAAGGTCTGACGCGACAGAGCTGTCAAACTGTGTACAAAATGCGGGTGCATATTGTTCGATTGACTGCTAATTTTAGTCTTTGTAAGCGCGTAACACGTTGGAAACATAATTTGTGTTGCTTAGTAATGTACCGGTTGTGAGCAAGTAAATTTGGTTCAAAAATGGTTCAAATGGCTCTGAGCACTATGGGACTCAACATCTTAGGTCATAAGTCCCCTAGAACTTAGAACTACTTAAACCTAACTAACCTAAGGACATCACACACACCCATACCCGAGGCAGGATTCGAACCTGCGACCGTAGCAGTCCCGCGGTTCCCGACTGCAGCGCCAGAACCGCTAGACCACCGCGGCCGGCAAGTAAATTTGTTTGAGTGAGTCAACATGCGGCAATATTTGGATTAACACTTAGATTACAAGTAATCGATTACGAATCGCGACACTTCTTTCTTTGTCCATTTGATGCACTGATAGGGAGAAAGAGACAGCGTCCATTGCTCGTGACTGACACACTTATGCGCTACATTTATGTGGAACGTTTAATTATAAATGACGGAGAAAGCAATGCGTTAATAGATTTTAACCTACACAGACATCTGAATGTCTGCTCCCACGGGGAACTTATGTACTATACCATGGCATTTTTGTCACGCATGAGTGCCTTATTTACTTATAGCTGAATCTTTATCCCATGAAAGCTGTCGCATAACCGGAACACAATTTCACAGTATCACTTCTGAATAAATTAGTGTATCTGTAATAGTCTTTATATTTTCCATCAATAATTAATCTAAAAGAAATTAATTTATTTCCCTTCTTAGTAAACTGTCTTTACCTGGGTTAGATTCTATGGTGCAAATTTCAGATGAAAAGAGGAAGGGGAAGGAAGCCAAAATCAGGTAAAAAAAAGTAACAAAAAGTTGTTGATTTACTCAACTAATTCAACCATTTCTCTTTCTCCTATTCTAGTTTATTGAGTTGCAAATGTCCGCCGCTCGTGGTCTCGCGGTAGCGTTCTCGCTTTCCGAGCACGGGGTCCCGGGTTCGATTCCCGGCGGGGTCAGGGATTTTCACCTGCCTCGAGATGACTGGGTGTTTGTGTTGTCCTCATCATTTCATCATCATCCAGGAAATTGGCGAAATTGGACTGAGCAAAGGTTGGGAAATTGTACGGGCGCTGATAACCACGCAGTTGAGCGCCCCACAAACCAAACATCATCATCATCATCATCTTGAGTTACAAATAATACGCCAAATCATCACTCATCAGAAGAAGGAAGAACATGAAGCTATTCTACTGTAAGATATTAAGTATCTCTAGATTTTTAAAAATAAGTCTGTTTCTGTTAAGAGACATAATGCCTTTATAGATGCTAAAGCTTCTTTCGACGGCCACAGAAGGCAGCTGAACAAGGTTTGTATTCACTCAGAATGGCAGCTCTACATATGTGACAAAATCAATACCCTGATTCTTCCAAATACTAGACTCAAGTCTGTCTTTGTCACAATCATGTAATTTCTTCTTCACGGAAGTATAGATATTCCACTGTTTTTCCTTTTCAAGACCTTGTTCTTTTAATCGTTCAGTAACTGCAATCAGGTACTTGTAACGTATGAATGCAGAGTCACGCGGCGATAACATTGAATAAAAAACCTCTGTCGTGGTTCGCACTAACGGCTTCTGGGACAGTTTAATACAGGAAGCTATTAAAATAAAAATTACCACAAACACCCTGAATAGAGACGGTGGCTTACAGCTCAGCGCTGCGTGGGATCCAGCGATCGCGCTGTTGAAGAGGGCACATCGAACGCCGACTCAAAACATGCCCATGTATGGCAATGTCAGGGGCACCAGTGACGTCACAGCCGGCAGCTAGCGTATATAAGGGCGCACCAGCAGCACAATGGCCAAGGAGTGCTTGGCCGAAAGCTCGTGTAGTTTTAACCAATTGACGCGGCTGGGAACCTGAGAACATTTTATTCAGGTACTTGTAATAATTAACAAAAAATAGTTCTATCTGCAAATTAAATTATTTGTCCCGCAGCAAAAGCTGTTGTGCCATGGAAATTGCTCCTGCGTCGGATTGATCCAAAGAAAGCGCAAACTCTTTAATCGTGTCGAAATTCTCACACAGCATAGGAGCACACTCAGTCCAAAATCCCCAGCTAGTAAGGACCGGGAAATTTGGAAGAGGCAGGCAGTTATTTCCCTATAAGCACCAACACGGCTCGGGGCTTTCAGTAGAATCTTCTTCAGGGCAGAGACGAACTGATTTGCGATGTCCTATTCGTTCCTTAGGGATTCACAAGCCTTGTGAAAGGCGTGGACCAAGCATGTTACATGCTTCAACGTAAAGAACAAAGGTTTCAATTCGTTAACAGCTGACCTCATGTGTAGAACTTGGTCTGTAACCGTCAGAACAACTTTTTCAAACTCGATATCACTAGACCACAGCTTTGACAAAAGACCATGAGTGATTGCCTTACCCTGTTAACAATGGCTTTCTACAGCTCGTACATTTTTAACAGCACATGCTTAACGTTCTCCCCTGCTAAGAGTAAAACTAAAATGTTCAAAACATATTGTGCTATTGAATCTATGGTTACATCCAAAATGATTTCCACATCGCAGTCAGACAATTTCTCCCTGATTCTTTGTATGGTTTCTTGCTAAACAGGCACCATTTAAATTTTTCTTAAACTACTCTCATAGGGCGTTGACATCTTTGCGTATTTTTGAAGAAATTACTTGAAGGCTGGATGGTTCAACTTCATCACCTTGAATAGTTTCCAGTCCCAGACTGGGTCCATTTGGAACATATCCCTCGCCACTTACAAGGGAACCTCCCCATCGCACCCCCCTCAGATTTAGTTATAAGTTGGCACACTGGATAGGCCTTGAAAAGCTGAACACAGATCAATCGAGAAAACAGGAAGAAGTTGTGTGGAACTATGAAAAAAATAAGCAAAATAAACAAAATGAGTAGTCCATGCGCAAGACAGGCAATATCAAGTATAATGTGAGCTCAGAAGCGCCGTGGTCCCGTGGTTAGCGTGAGCATCTCCGGAATGAGAGGTCCTTGGTTCAAGTCTTCCCTCAAGTGAAAAGTTTACTTTCTATATTTTCGCTAAGTTATGATCTATCCGTTCGTTCATTGACGCCTCTGTTCACTGTAATACGTTTAGTGTCTGTGTTTTGCGACCGCACCCCAAAACCGTGCGATTAGTAGACGAAAGGACGTGCCTCGCCAATGGGAACCGAAAACATTTGATCCCAAGGTCATAGGTCAACCGATTCCTCCACAGGAAAACACGTCTGATATATTCTATACGACACTGGTGACGGCATGAGCGTCACATGACAGGAATATGTTGTCGACACAGCTAACTTGTACACTTGGCGAATGGGTAAAAAGATTCTTCTACCTTGCCCGATTTAGGTTTTCTTGTGGATGTGATAATCACTCCCAAAAAAGTGATGAAAACATAAGAGCTTGTCACATAAACTGCAACAAATGAATGCAACAGTTTCACAGTCGCACAGTTTTCCCTGTCCTCTGTCAAAGCATACGTTTTTAACGTTTACAAATTTTTCCGTGTGTAGACCGTCAAATCCTGCACATGTCCAAGCAAATCTGAACATGTCCTGGAATTTTGGAGAGCGAAGTTGATTGTGTGTGAGCGCCTGAACTTTGATAATTGTCTGAAAACAAAAATTAAACTTTTCACTCGATGGAAGACTTGAACCAAGGACCTCTCGTTCCGGAGATGCTCACGCTAACCACGGGACCATGGCGTTCCTCAGCTGACATTAACCTTGATGTTGCCTATCTTGCGCATGGACTACTCAGTTTGTTTATTTTGCTTATTTTTTTCATAGTTCCACACAACTTTTTCCTGTTTTCTCGATTGATCTGTGTTCAGCTTTTCAAGGCCTATCCACTGTGCCAACTTGTAACTAAATCTGAGGGGGGTGCGATGGGGAGGTTCCCTTGTTAGTCCTGTTTTCCAACCATCTTCCTATGTTCACTCTGGTCCATCGCTTCGTTTTTCAACGCACTCCTCCACACCTTTCAGCAATCTATCCCATGGTCTTACTCTTAGTCGTTTACTTCGCATCTGCATTTCGTGTATCTTCTTGGAAATTCTCACGTTTTCCATTCTCTCTATGTGCCATACCATCTTAGCCTGTTCTGCAAGGGTTCCTCTTTCACTACTACCCTTATCCTTTCATTCCTCATCCTGTCTCTCCTTGTTACTCCTAACGTACTTCTAAGGAACTTGATCTCACATGTCTGCAATCTGCTTACATTTCTTTTCTTCATTACCCATGTTGGGGTGTAGTAACTTCTATGTATTACTTACTTGCTTTTTTGTGGGACGTCTTTGTTCCAAACAAGGCTCCTAACACTTCGAGGAAATGCTTCTATCTGTCTGCCATATTCACTGATCAGTTTCTCATTTGCTCTATTTTCCTCTGTCACAGTTCCCAAGTACTTCGCACTTTCCAACTTCTTCAGTTTTTCACCTCCAATCCTTATTCCGCTAGTCGGCCTATCTTTCTTTCTAGCTGTAACGAGGACCTCACATTTGTTGACATTAAATTTCACTCCATACTGTCTCACAATTTCTTCCCAAGCATCCAGCTGTTCCTGAATATCCTCTTCCCAGTTTCCGCAGATCATCGGGTCATCCGCGAACATCATTGATTTCATCTTGTCTTCTCCAGTTTTTTCCGCCAGCTTAATCATTATCTCATCCAAGACCACGGCGAAGAGCAGAGGTGACAGTACACTGCCCTGTTACACACAACTTGATTGCTGGCACTCCTCCGTCCTTTCATTTCCTACTTTCATACAACTGAGACTCCCACAGCATATCTCCTCCTCTCTACTTGTCGTCTCGTTTTCCACTCCCTTCTTTTCTAGTTCTTTCCAGACGTTTCTTCTACAGACGCCATCAAATGCTTTTTCTGTATCGAGAAAGGCCATCACAAAGTCTTCCCCAAACTCATAGTAGTGCTCCTGGAGCTGCCTCACTGCAAATATGAAGTCAACAGTTGACCTCCCGGGTCTGATGCCACGTTGTTCCTCCCTCGATTTGTTCGCCACCCTTGTTCGGATTCTACTCTCCAGAATTATTTGCATATGCCTCGGCACCGTATGGTATCTGAGTGACTCCTCTGTAGTTTCTACGATGGATGGTTCAGCTTATTGAGTGGAATTCCTGCCTGTGTAAGAGCTCAACAAAAATCTATGTTGAATGCCTTCGAATCTGGCTTTTTGAAGAACACTGTTACTTGCTTGAAGAGTCTTAGTCTTTTGGTGCCGAAATCTAGAAATTTGTTGTTTGATGCGATCTAGCTGGTGTTTTCATCTAACAAAATTTTTAAAATGCAAATTGTCTATCACATAACTGTTCCATTAGTTTCTATGGAATATTTTTTGAATTCCTGAGCTATAACAGAAAAATGGGTCACCGGGCGTCTTGGCGTGGTAAAATGTAGTAACACAATCGTTTAGTAACAAACTTCAGGTCACGAACAGCAGACTACTGATTGTGGTGAAACTAAAAGAATGGGAATGCTATTTGCATTGTTACAGGCAGTTCACAGCGGTAATGTGAGAGAAAGAGGATCTGCCGTACACATAATTACTTTCGACTGTTGCGGGTTTGCTTTCAGGCCCATGTTTACTGAAAGAGGTAGGTTTACTATTTGCATGCTCACTGAAAGCTAAGAAGAGGTTAATTAAAAGTTAAACATTTTATATTGATCTGAAAAAGTATAAAAATGAAATTAAATGACAAGTCATTTCTAATGATATTAAAATGAGTCCACGAAGGTTATTGAAAGGCTGCAGTAAAAGAAAAAAATGCAGAAAACAGAATTATGGACATAGCTGGAGATAAAAGGGTAAAAAGTGTCAATAAGGGAAAAAGTGGCATGAAGATATGTCTTTTCGCAAATAGAAGCAAAATTTTACACTGTGGTACCTTTAATTTACCATAAGAAAACAGGTGCGCATCTAAAAATCCTAAAACTGGTTATCACTGTTAATAGCGTCTACATGCTTCGAAAGACTGCTGAATTTACCGCGGTGTATACTAAAGAAAAATCAAGATACGGGAAAAGCGTTCGACAATGTCAAATTGCGCAAGATGTTTCAAATTCTGAGAAACATAGGGGTAAGCTATATGGAAATACGGGTAATATACAATACGTACAAGAAGCAAGAGGGAACAATAAGAGAGGAAGACCAACAACGAAGTGCTCGGACTAAAAAGGGTGTAAGGCAGGGATGCAGTCGAAGAAGCAGTGACGGATATAAAAGAAAGGTTCAACACTGGAATTAAAATGCAAGATGAAAAGGTATCAATGGCAAGATTCACTGATGACGTTGCTATCCTCAGTGAGAGTAAAGAAGAATTACAGGATATTTTAAATGGAATGAACAGTCAATGAGTACAGAATGTGGATGTACAGTAAAGCTAAGAAAGACGGAAGTAACGAGAAGTGGCAGAAATGAGAACAGCGAGAAAATCAACATCAGAATCGAGGATCATGAAGTTAATGAATATAGCTGCCAAGGCAGCAAAATAACCCATGATGGACGGAGCAAAACGCAGACTAGCAATGGCAAAAAGTGCATTCCTGCCCAAGAGATGTCTACTAGTTTCAAACATAAGTCTTAATTTGAGGAATAAATTTCTGGGAATGTGCGTTTGGAGCATAGCATTATATGGTAGTGAAACATAGACTCTGAAAAAAACCAGAACAGACGAGATAAGAAGCTACAGGACTTTTGGTCAGGTGAATTCATGGTTATAAATACAAAATCAAATAGGGGTAATGCAGAAGTAGGTTATGAATAATACAAAAGGAATGCGGGTAAGCTACTACAAACAGCATAGTGAACGCATTATTGTAGCCAAGATAGACACGAAGCCCACACCTACTACAGTAGGACAAGTTTATAAGCCAACTAGCTCTGCAGATGACGAATAAATTGATGAAATGTATGATGAGATAAAAGAAATTATTCAGATAGTGAAGGGAGACGAAAATTTAATAGTCATGGGTGACTGGAATTCAAGAGTAGGAAAAGGGAGAGAAGGAAACGTAGTAAGTGAATATGGATTGGGGGTAAGAAATGAAAGAGGAAGCCGCCTAGTAGAATTTTGCACAGAGCATAACTTAATCATAGCTAACACTTGGTTCAAGAATCATGAAAGATGGTTGATTACATGGAAGAAGGCTGGTTATACTACAAGGTATCAGATAGAATATATAATGGTAAGACAGAGATTTAGGAACCAGGTTTTAAATTGTAAGACGTTTCCAAGGGCAGATGTTGACTGTGACCACAATATCTGGGTTATGAACTGTAGATTAAAACTAAAGAAACTGCAAAAAGGTGGGAATTTAAGGAGATGGGACCTGGATAAACTGACTAAACCAGAGGTTGTACAGAGTTTCAGAGAGAGCACAAGGGAACAATTGACAGGAATGGGGGAGAGAAGTACAGTAGAAGAAGAATGGGTAGCTTTGAGAGATGAAGTAGTGAAGGCACCAGAAAATCAAGTAGGTAAAAAGACGAGGACTAGTAGAAACCCTTGGGTAACGAAGAAATATTGAATTCAATTGATGAAAGGAGAAAATATAAAAATGCAGTAAATGAAGCAAGCAAAAGGAAATACAAACTTCTCAAAAATGAGATCGACAGGAAGTGCAAAATGGCTAAGCAGGGATGGCTACAGGACAAATGTAAGGATGTAGAGGCTTATCTCACTAGGGGTAAGATAGATATTGCCTGCAGGAAAATTAAAGAGACCTTCAGAGAAAAGAGAACCACTTGTATGAATATCAAGAGCTCATATGGAAACCCAGTTCTAAGCAAAGAAGGGAAAGCAGAAAGGTGGAAGGAGTCTATACAAGGGCGATGGAAGAGGATGTAGATGGAGATGAAATGGGAGGTATGATACTGCGTGAAGAGTTTGACAGAGCACTGAAAGACCTGAGTCGAAACAAGCCCCCGGGAGTAGACAACATTCCATTACAACTACTGACAGCCTTGGGAGAGCCATTCCTAACAGAACTCTACCATCTGGTGAGCAAGATGTATGAAACAGACTTCAAGAAGAATGTAATAATTTCAATCCCAAAGAAAGTAGGTGTTGACAGATGTGTAAATTACCGAACTATCAGTTTAATAAGTCACAGCTGCAAAATGCTAACACGAATTCTTTACAGACGAATGGAAAAACTGATGGAAGACGACATCGGGGAAAATCAGTTTGGATTCCGTAGAAATATTGGAACACGTGAGGCAATACTGACCCTACGACGTATCTTAGAAGCTAGATTAAGGAAAGGCAAACCTACGTTTCTAGCATTTGTAGACTTAGAGAAAGCTTTTGACAATGTTGACTAGAATACTCTCTTTCAAATTCTGAAGGTGGCAGGGTTAAAATACAGGGAGCGAGAGGCTATTTACAATTTGTACCGAAACCAGATGGCAGTTATAAGAGTCGAGGGACATGAAAGGGAAGCAGGGGTTGGGAAGAGAGTGAGACAGGGTTGTAGCCTATCCCCGATGTTATTCAATCTGTATGTTGATCAAGCAGTAAGGAAACAAAAGAAAAATTCGGAGCAGGCATTAAAATCCATGGAGAAGAAACAAAAACTTTGAGGTTCGCCGATGACATTGTAATTCTGTCAGAGACAGCAAAGGACTTGAAAGAGCAGTTGAACGGAATAGACAGTGTCTTGAAAGGAGGATATAAGATGAACCTCAAAAAAGCAAAACGAGGATAATGGATCCAGAATGAGATTTTCACCCAGGCTGTGGCTAAGCCATGTGTCCGCAATATCTTTTCTTTCAGGAGTGCTAGTTCTGCAAGGTTCGCAGGAGAGCTTCTGTAAAGTTTGGAAGGTAGGAGACGAGGTACTGGCAGAAGTAAAGCTGTGATTACCGGGCGTGAGTCGTGCTTCGGTAGCTCAGTTGGGAGAGCACTTGCCCGCGAAAGGCAAAGGTCCCGATTTCGAGTCTCGATCGGGCACACAGTTTTAATCTGCCAGGAAGTTTCGTGGATAATGGAATATAGTCGAATTAAGTCGGGTGATGCTGCGGGAATTAGATTAGGGAATGAGAGGCTTAAAGTAGTAAAGGAGTTTTGCTATTTGGGGAGCAAAATAATTGATGATGGTCGAAGTAGAGAGGATATAAAATGTAGACTGAGAATGGCAAGGAAAGCATTTCTGAAGAAGAGAAATTTGTTAACATCGAGTATAGATTTAAGTGTCAGGAAGTCGTTTCTGCCGGCCGGGGTGGCCAAGCGTTTCTAGACGCGACCGCTATGGTCACAGGTTCGAATCCTGCCTCGGGCATGGATGTGTGGTTAGTTAGGTTTAAGTAGTTCTAAGTTCTAGGGGACTGGTAACCTTAGCAGTTAAGTCCCATAGTGCTCAGAGCCATTTGAACCAACCAAGTCGTTTCTGGAAGTATTTGTATAGAGTGTAGCCATGTATAGAAGTGAAACATGAACGATAAATAGTTTGGACAAGAAGAGAATAGAAGCTTTCGAAATTTGGTGTTACAGAAGAATGCTGAAGATTAGATGGGTAGATCACATAACTAATGAGGAGGCATTGAATAGTATTGGGGAGAGGAAGAGTTTGTGGCGCAGCTTGACTAGAAGAAGGGATCGGTCGGTAGGACATGTTCTGAGGCATCAAGGGATCACCAATTTAGTACTGAAGGGTAGCGTGGAGGGTAAAAATCGTAGAGGGAGACCAAGAGATGAATACACTAAGCAGATTCAGAAGGATGTAGGCTGCAGTAGGTACTGGGAGATGAAGAAGCTTGCACAGGATAGAGTAGCATGGAGAGCTGCATCAAACCAGTCTCAGGACTGAAGACCACAACAACAACAACCTAATAGCCAGACCGTCCACCTTTGGCATACATAACAACGGCGGCGCATCGTGGAACGGAAGCAATGAGGCCTTGGTAGACATTCACAGCACTGATGAGGTTTTTTTCGATATTTATGGAATTATGTATCGTCACTAGGTCCCTGAAGGTCAAATTATTAATCAATATTAGTACCTTGCGGCTCTTGCTCAACGCGTGAGAAAATAATAAAAGAAGACCCGTTTTGTGGAACAGTTCTGCATCATAACAACGCACCGGTTCATACCGCACCGTCTGTTAAGAGGTTTCTAACGAAGTACAGCATCCCACCATATTCGCCTGACCTATCACCATGTGACTTGTCTATTCCCAAAAGTCAAACCTGCATAAAAGCAGCAAGTTTTCAGTCCGTTGAAGCAATGGAAGAAAAAGCGGCACGCGTCATCAAGGAGCTGACAGAGGAAGAATTCCAGCACTGTTTCCACCAATGGAAAGTTCGAATGGAGCGTTGTAAGAATAGAGGAGGGGAATAGGTTGAAGGTGACAGTTACTACAGATGTATGTTTTCGAAATGAATTGTTTTATAGCAGCAGTCCTATTATTTTGTAGCCACACCTCGTACCTCCGCATAGTTGCAACACCGACTCAAAGGAAGGCCTCGGCGCTTGTTCGTGACGTCACGTCAGCTAGGCACGGCGAACGCCAGGTCTGTTGCAGGCATACTCATAATGGTGTGTCTCCCTCTCTGACACAGGAAAATGTGAAACTATTGGCGGTAGTTGACCAACACACATTGTTCAGAGAGATTTCTGCAATCAATTAATTGTGCAATTCATTACACTTTTTAACAAATAGTATACTCCTGAACTTAAATTTCCACCTGTTTTAAGGATTGACATACAAAAACAACTTCATGGTCCAGCAGCAACAGAATTCGTGCTTCTTTACCTTATTTGTAAATCTGAGGAAGTTACGATTGTACTGGGTTGCTTTTACAAGAAACTGTGAACATATTGGTGCTCTTCTTTGGGTATTTTGGTTGACTATGTGGTGAGGAGCACTGAATGTTAATGAAATATCTTGCGATTGTAAACTTTGGTGGAGGGGCTGATGGACAGAAGAAGATTCAAAAGAGAGATACTTGTTTTATCAAATAAATTTTTTTTATCTTATAAAGTTTCTACTTTCAGTTGCAAGAGGGGAATATTTATCTTTTCTAATGTGCATGTTTAAAAAAGCTTAAGCTCAGCAGTATTTTCGATGTATGAAGCTATTTTGTTTCCTGTTTAGAATTCCTTTCGTTGAAAACGACTGTAATTTAATGACTGGCAACAGTTGGACATTTACACATGTAAACTAGTTCACATTTCCAGTGACGATCTCAAAGGAAAATAAATAAATAAAAGAAACGAGTTAATTGTTATGGGGTTGGGGTAAGTTTCGATAACAAAATGGATCAAGTAAATGTAGTTACTTGAATGTAAAATTTCCGAAGCTTGCAATGGGGCAAAGCATCTTCTCATATTGATCTACGTTTGTTTCGACAGGATTCAGTAATACAGAACTATGATCTTCATTTGTAGCTTTACGATACTAAGAAAATCTTCCATCTAAATAAAACTGCAGAATTCAAATCAATACCAAACGTTTTGTCCAAAAATAAGAGATTTATAGTGATAAGCACGCCCAGGCGTTTCTGCCTGCAACAGACCTGGCGTTCGCCGTGCCTAGCTGACGTGACGTCACGAACAAACGCCGAGGCCTTCCTTTGAGTCGGTGTTGATAGTTGCCACGTGCAGGGTGGATTGTGAGCGGCATTTGGCGTGTTTCAGACGGCGCTGAGCCACATCGCGGCCCACGGCTCGCTGCCCATGCTGGAGGCGCTGCTGCAGCACCCCGAGGTTGACGTCAACAAGGCCGACAACGAGGGAAACACGCCGCTCCACTACGCCGCGCAGGCCGGTGCGTACATCCTGGCCTAGCAGCAGGAAAAACTGTCTTCACTGCTTCTATCTGTGCCAATCCTGGTCTGTGAAACCAAATACAACGTGACCTTCACTTACGGACTCTTTATGGGCTTTTAACTGTTATTTCTTTAATGTTTATTTGCGCAATTGATTTCCGTGTCTTCTCCTATGCTGTTATCTGACGTACAAAATGTTACTGAAATAATCTGCTGTTGTTGTTGCGGTATTCAGTCCTGAGACTGGTTTGATGCAGCTCTCCATGCTACTCTATCCTGCGCAAGCTTCTTCATCTCCCAGTACCTACTGCAACCTACATCCTTCTGAATCTGCTTGGTGTATTCATCTCTTGGTCTCCCTCTACGATTTTTACCCTCCACGCTGCCCTCCAATACTAAATTGGTGATGCCTCGATGTCTCAGAACATGTCCTACCAACCGATCCCTTCTTCTAGTCAAGTTGTGCCACAAGCTCCTCTTCTCCCCAATTCTATTCAATGCATCCTCATTAGTTACGTGATCTAGCCATCTAATATTCAGCATTCTTCTGTAGCATCACATTTCTAAAGCTTCTACTCTCTTCTTGTCCAAACTATTTATCGTCCATGTTTCACTTCCATACATGGCTACACTCCATACAAATATCTTCACAAACGACTTCCTGACACTTAAATCTATACTCGATGTTAACAAATTTCTCTTCTTCAGAAATGCTTTCCTTGCAATTGGCAGTCTACATTTTATATCCTCTATACTTCGACCATCATCAGTTATTTTGCTCCCCAAATAGCAAAACTCCTTTACTACATGAAGTGTCTCATTTCCTAATCTAATTCCCTCAGCATCACCCGACTTAATTCGACTACATTCCATTATCCTCGTTTTGCTTTTGTTGATGTTCATCTTATATCCTCCCTTCAAGACACTATCCATTCCGTTCAACTGCTCTTCCAAGTCCTTTGCTGTCTCTGACAGAATTAAAATGCCATCGGCGAACCTAAAAGTTTTTATTTCTTCTCCATGGATTTTAATTCCTACTCCGAATTTTTCTTTTGTTTCCTTCACTGCTTGCTCAATATACAGATTGAATAACACTGGGGAGAGGCTACAACCCTGTCTCACTCCCTTCCCAACCACTGCTTCCCTTTCATGTCCCTCGACTCTTATAACTGCCATCTGGTTTCTGTACAAATTGTAAATAGCCTTTCTCTCCCTGTATTTTACCTCTGCCACCTTCAGAATTTGAAAGAGAGTATTCCAGTCAACATTGTCAAAAGCTTTCTCTAAGTCTACAAATGCTAGAAACGTAGGTTTGCCTTTCCTTAATCTAGCTTCTAAGATAAGCCATAGGGTCAGTATTGCCTCACGTGTTCCAATATTTTTACAGAATCCAAACTGATCTTCCCCGAGGTCGGCTTCTGCTAGTTTTTCCATTCGTCTGTAAAGAATTCGCGTTAGTATTTTACAGCAGTGACTTATTAAACTGATAGTTCGGTAATTTTCACATCTGTCAACACCTGCTTTCTTTGGGATTGGAATTTTAATTCTGATCACTGAAGTTCCCGGGTCTTTAATTTTGAAGAATTACTCTGTTCCACTTGCGTAATATCTGTCCTGTGTTACCTGTCAGATGACTGCGAGCTCAGCTTGAGAACGTCGGTCATTTCGTGAAGCTATTTCGTATGTAATCGATTCAACGAAATAACATCTATACAGTTGTTTCTTTTTGATTTGACATACATTACTTTCTCTTTGTTATTTCTGGCACCTACCGTTATCATACGCTCGTACCGTGGAATCCACCACATTCGTTCATTCTGTTCAGCACTTAATTCTGTATTACCATTTATTATCGTAGCTATGGCTGCAATTTATTTATTTTTTCTTCACCAAACTGGGTCTAATAACCCTTCTGTTCAGCACTTTGTAAAAATAAAACTTACTTACTCGTCACACGTAACTCTGAAAGTGGACTAGGTGCGGAGTCTGACTACGTAAAGCAAACTGTAAGCCCAGGCTATAATAGCCTATTTAATATATCTCATAAATATCACAATAACAGTATGGCTTCTACAACTTACTAGGGCCATCTCAAAAGTCCTGCACACTGCGCATGCGCGACCGTTACGATAGCGTGATCAAGTTGAAATTCATGTCACTTGTGAGCGAGATCTTAGTTTTCATGGTGGCATCGTCGTCGCTGGTTTGCGCTACTATGTCGTGACTATTCAGTTTTAAAGTGGCAGCTGAAACCGAGTCGGGTGAAATTACACGTAGCGACCGGCGTTCCGGCATCAAAATCGAACCCTATCTGAAAGAACTCAACGGAAATTGACAACACTTGGAGAGAGGTGTGTGCGAATAGTGTAGTGGATCGTAGCAACAATACCACAGTGAAGGTCGGGTAAGCACTGAGGACAACACAAGACGTGGAAGGCCATCAACTGCTACAGACCAAACCTCTCAGGTTATTGTTAATAATATCTTCAGAGTTGATTGACGAAAAACATGTGGGTAAATTACTTATGAGGTCAGAATGTCTGCCAGTTCAGTTCACAGAATGATAACTGAAAAGTTAAAGGGGAAAAAAGTTGTTGCCAGATGGGTTCCGCATTATCATCTGAGTGAAGAGCAGAAAGCGGGCCGCAAAAGAATCGCAGGAGTATTGCTTCAACGTTGTGGAATCGAAGGAGAACAGTTCTGAAATTGTTCAACTTTATACCTGGATTCGAGATTTTGAGCCATAACTGAAGTCTCAGTTGTTACAATGAAAAAGTTCCGACTCTACGCACTCAGTTCCGCTGCCAACAATCTAAGATGAAATTGATGATGATCTTTGCGTATGACATTAATGGAGCCATAGCTACAACACTTCTGTAACAGTCGCGTACTACGAAATGTTTTTGTAAAATGTTTTGAGGCCCGAAGGTTCCTCAAAGAAGGCGTGACATGCTTGCAGCTGATGTCCCCATTTTGCACGATCATGCAGGACCACATATTGCCCTACCAGTGAGAGAAACGCTCCACAAATATGGATGGGAAATACTTTTCCACCCACAGTACATTCCTGACATGAGCCCACCAGACTTTGATTTGTTACCCAAATTGAAGGAACAACGCGGAAAACCTTTCTTGTGAGGTGACACGAGTAATCAGCCAGCTCAACAATGAAGGTGTCCTACCCCGGATACAGGATTTCCCAAAACGCTGTGAAGCCATCATACGCAAGAATGGATTTATATTGAAGTAGCGTAAAATAAATAATTTTTTTAGTTCTCTTACAGTGTGTAGACTTCTGAAATGCCCCTCATATTTACATCTCAAAGCAATATCTGAATATTTCTTAACACCAAAGAGGATGGGAAATGGACGTGATACACTGATGGTTGGGCCGAAAGGAAAACAGGCAGGATGGAACGTTAGATACCACTTGAAATGAGTTCGGCCAAAAACCAATGCGGTATTATGGGACAAAAATAGCAGCTTTGACCATATTTTACTATCGGTAGGTTATTTAAGCATGCAGGAGATGAATACACTTCCTCGAAAATGGGCAAGCAATCACGAATCCGTCATTCACTTATGAAAGAGCAGCATATAGTTGAATTAATGGAATGAAGCTAACTGAAAGTCATGCTTCTGTAAGTTCCTTGAAGCTTGACAAATCACGTTGCTTTTGCTATTAAAATGGTTCAAATGGCTCTGAGCACTATGGGACTTAACATCTGTGGTCATCAGTCCCATAGAACTACTTAAACCTAACTAACCTAAGGACATCACACACATCCATGCCCGAGGCAGGATTCGAACCTGCGACCGTAGCGGTCACGCGGTTCCAGACAGTAGCGCCTAGAACCGCTCGGCCACATCGTCCGGCTTTTGCTATTACTTAAATACAACTTGCGGAATGCAATCCAAGCGTTAAGCTGATGTCGAGAGTTGCAATGTGAGCCCTAATTGCTATGTTTTAAAACTCTTAGATTTCAAGTGGGATGTCGCGGTTCAATGTCGAAAAATTTAGAAACTATTTTGGTTTAGTCGATTTCTGATAATCGAAATTAGAAACTACTTATCTTTCATGAAATTGATTCTTTAAACAAAATTTACATTCAGTGTTAAAAAATGAAAAGGCGTAAAGGTTAATGTGTTCCTTTCCTAAGTTCATGCATTCACGAGATACTGAAGCAACTGTATCGTTTTAGTCAAACAATGCAAGTTGCGAAATTTGCACACACCTAGAAAAACTCAAAAAGTTTTTTTTCTCGACGTATGACAAGTGTCCCAAGTGTGCACCCCATTGATTCTGCAGATATCAAGACTATAATTATATTCTTCCCATGTTGTGTGCAGCATGCCCTGTCAGTGTGTTCAGAAACACTGTTGATGCGAGCTCACAGTTCTGATAGGTTTCTTGGCAGAGGAGGCGTAAATAATGAATCTTTCACGTAACCCCAACAAAAAAAAATTGCATGGGGTTAGGTCGAGAGAGCATGAAGGCTATGACATGAACTGCTGGTCATCAAACCCACCACGACCTATCCGTTGGTTTCTCCATTTCCTGTTTAAGAATTCATGAATATCATGATGGAAGTGAAGTGGAGCACCATCTGTTGTTAGTCCATGCTGTGGTCTCCAGTTGTGCCATGAGCCAGTTCTCCAGCATGTCTAGATACACGTGTCCTGTAGCAATCTTTTTGCAGAAGAAAAAGGGGCCATATACTGCAAACCGTGAGGTTGCAAAAAACACATTAACTTTCAGTGAGTCTCGAATGTGCTGCACGATAGCGTGAGGATTCTCTCTCTCCTATGTTCGCACATTGCGCCTGTCCACTGTGCCATTCACAAAAAGTGTTGTTTCATCACTGAAGATGAGCGTCTCACGAACCCCATCCTCTTCCACAACTGTTGCAACTGTGCCGAAAATTCAAAGCATTTTACTTTGTCAGGGCTGACTAATTGCAAGCGGTAAGGCTTCATCTTTAATGGTTTCCTTAAGGTCTTTCAAACAGTCAGTTGTGGTATGTTGAGCTCTCTGCTAGCTCTGTTTGTCGACTTCTCTGGGCTACGTACGAAACTCGCATGCTGGCCACGACGGTTTCTTCACTCACTGCAGACCGAGCCATTGATTTCCTCCTGCAGGCGCATCCTGAAGCTTTAAACAGCACGTAACATCGCCGAATGGAGTTGCCAGTTGGTGGATCTTTGTTGAACTTCGTTCTGAAGTACCGCTGCGCTGTTAGGGCAGACTCAAGTGAATTCATTTCAAACACAACATACGCTCTCTCGGTCCTGTCGCCATCTTGTCTAACTACTCACTGTTGCGCACTCCTGGCAGAAATCTGAAGTTCTGCTGCAACAATACACAGCCTTCAGTTTTTCTATATGAGTGTTTAGTTTTCTGACAATATGTCAATTACTTTAGCTACAGTGAATTTATGAAATTGCTTCAATCATTTATTGTAGCCTTGTACTTGACAACAATATAAACTTTGGAATCTAGAATGTCTCTTTTATACTGAGTAGCAATAATTAAAGTGCAGCTACTCATCTAGGTCCAGTTTGACCTGTAATTATCGTAAGGCTGCGAAACGTCGTAGATATACTAATGAGTTAATGCGGTATTGATTGCGGTACTGATTTGGGCTGAAAAAAAAACTGAGTTTTAGCGGTGGCCACCAGGTGCAAATTTGGCGCTGTACACTGTTTGATGACATGGCACCCATGCTGTCATTTGACAAAACATAACGCGAGTGAACAGTTTGACTATCGAGAAAAGAGACAGTGCTCTGTTACTGAAACTTTTTTTTGTGAACTTCAGCAACTACAGTGCTGCATTGAGAGAGTATTGCCAACTGAAATGTCTGATGTTAGGCTCGATGTCATCAAATGGTTAAAACAAGATGATAATGAAGTTCTAAAACACAGGTGAGCTTGGTGTGGCACCTGAAAGTTATTGGCGCGGCTGTTGCTGTTGTAACTGACCATGCAACATGTGCCCCAGGTAGTGCTCGTGCAGTGTCACGAGAATAGTCCCTCCTATGGTCAACAGTATGGAACGTTTTGCAGTCTGTTTTACACTGGGAGCCGTATAAGATCCAGTTGGGGCAGCAACTGAAACCTCATGATCCGCAGCAACATTCTGAATTTGCTCTTCGGTTTCTGGCACGGTTGATGATGTGTGGCCGGGCAGTATTCTACAGAGTGACAAGGCACATTTTACACCACAGGGTGTCGCGAATAAACAGACCTGCCGAATTTCGGGTACTGTTAAACCGCGTATCGTGCACGAAGAGCAGTTCCAATCGTAATGTATGACTGTATGGCGTGGATGCACAAGCGTCTTTATTCCCGGTCCATTCGTCTTTGAAAACTCCCAGAGAGCCTGTCAGGTGTAGCGTGACGTACCACGTTATCGAGGCCTCCTTGTACAGCATGTGATACCTGCTTTTGAAGAACGCAGCTCTGTGGAAACCATTGTTATCATGCAATGTGGGGCAATGCGCCATGTCGTTTGCCCACTGTAAGATCTGCTTAAATCGGTCTCCACCCGATTTGAAGGCCAGTATATAGGAACACGCTGTGTAAGTGGCTATTAATAATAATATTAACATTACACTTTTCTAACTTGTTTGAGCTTTTCTGCCCTCATCTGCTGTCATCATAAACAGGTAGCAGAATGGGCAACACTTGAGTCATGGTTCATGTTCACGGTAACCTGAATGAATGGGCCCAAATCTTAGTATGAAAAACACCCACAGAAAATCGCCTCCCGCCTTAGCTTCACCCTCCACACTCTGCAGTTTAAACGCTCCACTTGACCTGCAGTGCACTCGTCGCCAAGTATTTGGAAAGAGGCTAAAAATCGCCACACTTCGGACCACACTAGACGTCTGCAATCAGATGAAGTCCAGTTTCTGTATTGTCTGGCTCTATGAAGTAGTGGAGCCTTATGTGCCGTTTTGAGCAATTACCGTGTGCCAGGTACCTTACTCTAGGTGTCCACTGCATGGCGAGCTCTACGCAGTGTTCGCTCGGAAACTACACTCCTGGAAATTGAAATAAGAACACCGTGAATTCATTGTCCCAGGAAGGGGAAACTTCATTGACACATTCCTGGGGTCAGATACATCACATGATCACACTGACAGAACCACAGGCACATAGACACAGGCAACAGAGCATGCACAATGTCGGCACTAGTACAGTGTATATCCACCTTTCGCAGCAATGCGGGCTGCTATTCTCCCATGGAGACGATCGTAGAGATGCTGGGTGTAGTCCTGTGGAACGGCTTGCCATGCCATTTCCACCTGGCGCCTCAGTTGGACCAGCGTTCGTGCTGGACGTGCAGACCGCGTGAGACGACGCTTCATCCAGTCCCACACATGCTCAATGGGGGACAGATCCGGAGATCTTGCTGGCCAGGGTAGTTGACTTACACCTTCTAGAACACGTTGGGTGGCACGGGATACATGCGGACGTGCACTGTCCTGTTGGAACAGCAAGTTCCCTTGCCGGTCTAGGAATGGTAGAACGATGGGTTCGATGACGGTTTGGATGTACCGTGCACTATTCAGTGTCCCCTCGACGATCACCAGTGGTGTACGGCCAGTGTAGGAGATCGCTCCCCACACCGTGATGCCGGGTGTTGGCCCTGTGTGCCTCGGTCGTATGCAGTCCTGATTGTGGCGCTCACCTGCACGGCGCCAAACACGCATACGACCATCATTGGCACCAAGGCAGAAGCGACTCTCATCGCTGAAGACGACACGTCTCCATTCGTCCCTCCATTCACGCCTGTCGCGACACCACTGGAGGCGGGCTGCACGATGTTGGGGCGTGAGCGGAAGACGGCCTAACGGTGTGGGGACCGTAGCCCAGCTTCATGGAGACGGTTGCGAATGGTCCTCGCCGATACCCCAGGAGCAACAGTGTCCCTAATTTGCTGGGAAGTGGCGGTGCGGTCCCCTACGGCACTGCGTAGGATCCTACGGTCTTGGCGTGCATCCGTGCGTCGCTGCGGTCCGGTCCCAGCTCGACGGGCACGTGCACCTTCCGCCGACCACTGGCGACAACATCGATGTACTGTGGAGACCTCACGCCCCACGTGTTGAGCAATTCGGCGGTACGTCCACCCGGCCTCCCGCATGCCCACTATACGCCCTCGCTCAAAGTCCGTCAACTGCACATACGGTTCACGTCCACGCTGTCGCGGCATGCTACCAGTGTTAAAGACTGCGATGGAGCTCCGTATGCCACGGCAAACTGGCTGACACTGACGGCGGCGGTGCACAAATGCTGCGCAGCTAGCGCCATTCGACGGCCAACACCGCGGTTCCTGGTGTGTCCGCTGTGCTGTGCGTGTGATCATTGCTTGTACAGCCCTCTCGCAGTGTCCGGAGCAAGTATGGTGGGTCTGACACACCGGTGTCAATGTGTTCTTTTTTCTATTTCCAGGAGTGTAGATTCACTGGAAGCAGTACCTCCTGTCGCGTCTGAGACCTATTGTCATTGGCAAGGCGTGTCATTCATCTCCGGTCCCTGTCTGTTAATATCCTTTCACGGCCATTGTATTTAGACTGTGTTACACGGCTGCGAACGGTACACCGGTCCTTGTAGACATTTTGGACAGCCCGCGTTGATACATCGACAAATTGAGCAACTTCATCCGCGATGTGGTTATAGACACGTCTATACACAACGGTTCCTTTCCGCCATTCTGTCGCGTCTACACATCGACCCACCTTACTGCGCTAATTCCATACAACCGAATGGCTCACTCACACCACTTGAGAGTCAGCAGTGGAGAGTTACGTTACAGCCTGGTACCAGTTCTGCGTCATCTACATGAAAATCGTCAGTATCCGTCAAGTCAAATAACAGAAATTTCAGTCTTCTTTCATCCTCTTTTGTTACGTTTTTTGACTCGTGAGTGAAACTGGAACTGATGGTGTGTACCGCCGTCAAAAACCCCATGGAACGCGTTTTGAAAAGCCTGGGCCACGAACATGAATTAATTATACAAGCGTGACATTAGAGGCGACAGCTGAAAGACGACAGTATAAGCAGAGTAACGATTATGTAAGAAACAGTGACGGATCCGACAAATAGAAAATAACTATTCTTGTAAGGTGTCATAATTGACTGAAGGAGTTGAGAATAGAGGATTAGATTCGGAAAGGCGAGAGGGTACAGAAAGCGGTATACCGGAGTCTGCTAGGGGCGTCGTGGAGTAAGATGCAGATGACAGGAGAGACGGCTGGGTGTCTGCTGGAGACAGGAGACAAAGCCCTCCAGACGTCGCGGAAGAAACGGCGCGGAAAATGAGAGCAAGGAGGGAGACCAAAGTGAGAGGCTGGGGGGGGGGGGGGGCTTACAGTCACTCACAGAGACAGTATAGTCGACAGTTTAAGGGGCATAGCGGTTGACACACAGCATTAACTGTCAAATCAGCCGCGTGGAAAGCAAGGAAATACGCTCTTTTGGCCAGAATATGAGGTTAGACCGAATATGAGACAGGTCCTTCATTTTGAAGAGGAAAGAAAAAAAGAAACTCAGTGGTGAAAAATTTATATCGCATTACCCACCAATAAAAACTTCTCAACCTGTGGTCACTCATAATAGATAAGTTACATGAGAGTGGCAGCCTTCTAATGACATTCTTCGCTGACGTCACTGATAACTTCAGTACCGGTAGTTATTTCATGATTGTAAGCATTTTGGTCACTCTCTTACCGAATTATGTTGTCCTCGCTGCCATCCAGGACGCTAGAGACGCAGCTCTTCTTGAACCATACTTTTTTGAAAAATTGTGTAGGTAGAGAAACACAGTGCCTGTCCAGTCGTGTAAAATAGTGGGACTCTGAGAATGATAACAGTCACTACCTAAATGAAATGTCAACAATAGAAGACAGTTGCCACATGTACAAAGATTAATGTCCAAGAACTAGTGTTATTGTTGCTCCATCTCGAATGAGACTTTTTAAAACGTATTCTGTAGGCGTTTTGACTGCGGTACACACGCTCTGAAATATACCGGTATTTGTACGGTCTCGCAGACTACTTCAGGGAAATATATTCGGGCCAATACACTACACGGCTAAGTGAGTTTTGTAAAGTATTACAAAGACAGTTTTATAATTATGAAATTCTTATTTTGTAATCCTTTAACACGGGTTGCTCCTCAGAATTCATAACGTTGGCAATTAATTCGGCGCTTTATTGTTATTTGTTTAAGGAGTTGCACTTTGTTTCTCGTATGACGAACTTTAAATATGTATGTTCTTAATTTCTTTTTGGTTGTTTCCAATGAACATATTGAGACAGCGAAGGTAGGCTATCGAATATACATCCAGAACTAATAAATATATCGATGATCTTGTTTCGGTTAGTTATTGCGGGACATTGTGGCAAATTTTCAGTCGTATACAAGGTATTTTTAATGTTTATAGCTGCCGAATTGTGACACGGATGTTATTTACTGGAACTGTTACAGTAGAGTGAATCTTCGCAGCGGACCTCAACGGTATAACGTGTCTTGGTTCAAATGGCTCTGAGCACTATGGGAATTAACTTCTGAGGTCATCAGTACCCTAGAACTTAGAACTACTTAAACCTAACTAACCTAAGGACATCACACACATCCACGCCCGAGGCAGGATTCGATCCTGCGACCGTAGCGGTCGCGCGGTTCCAGATTGTAGCGCCTAGAACCGCTCGGCCACCCCGGCCAGCTATAACGTGTCTGAGACTTAATCAAATGTCCCAGAGTGGTGACGCAGTGGTCTGCACACTGCACTCGCATTCAGAAGGACGGCGGTTCAAATTCGCGTCCGGCCATACAGATTTAGGTTTTCTGTGACTGACCTTAATCGCTGCAGGCAAATGCCGAGATGGATTCTCTGAAACGGCGCGGCCGATTTCCTAACCCATCACTGAAACATTCCCAGCTTAAGCTCCGTCTCTAATGACCTCGAAGGCTAGGGGACATTAAACCCTCTCTACCATCTTTCCCTAATAATAATAATGAGCGTATGGCATTGGTGGCCGGGAGACCCCTCGCGGGGCGGTTCGGCCGCCGCTCCACAAGTTCTTTAACGCCACTATGGCGACTTGCGAGTGAATGAGGATGAAATGATAATGAAAGACACTCAACACCCAGTCATCTCGAGGCAGAGAAAATCCCTGACCCCTCCGGGAATCGAACCCGGGACCCCGTGCGCGAGAATGCTACCGCAAGACCACGAGCTGCGGACCTATCTTTCCCTGATCAAGTGGTAACGAGATAAGAACGCCACAAACTGTTGTGCCGCCGTCAGTCTGCTGTAGAATCCCAGGTGTAAACAAACATGTGACTCAGGTACGGTTCGTGTGTTTATCTGTGCACTTGAAGTCAGTCTGTGGTGTTGTGAACGCTTCTCTGTGGATACGTTGTGTTGTATGATAGACGATCAGTTGATTGGGGCTGTTGTGTCATCGCATCGTCTTACTAGATACCATTATCTTGACTTCCAACCACTCAGTACAGAGACGTGGAGATTGGCAAATGGCTCTGAGCACTATGGGACTTAACTTCTGAGGTCATCAGTCCCCTAGAACTTAGAACTACTTAAACCTAACTAACCTAATGACAGCACACACATCCATGCCCGAGGCAGGATTCGAACCTGCGACCGTAGCGGTCGCGCGGTTCCAGACTGTAGCGCCTAGAACCGCTCGGCCACCCCGGCTGACGACGTGGTGACTATACGAAAAATAATGTCGGGTATATACGAGGGCTGGAACTTAAATAGTTACAGCTATTTATTCACAACCGATACAGAAGAGTTACATATTTTCACCTGTTACTGTACTTCAAAGTAGTCACCAGCGTCGTGTAGAACCCGTTGCCAGCGATGTGGAAGGCGTTGTATACCGTTAGCAGAGCCTATTCTTTGATGCTGCGAATAGAGCGGTCTACTGCCTGTCAAATCTCTGGAACAGTTCTGAAGCGAATGCCACAGAATCAAATCAAAGTCACAATGACTTAAGTCCAGGGAGTATGGTGGATGGTATAGTACTTCTCAGTCCCATCGACCGAACAGAGCAGCCACAGCTTGCGCTGTATGCACCTGCGGATTGTCGTGCAAAATGGTGGGTGGGTTGCGCAGAAAGTGTCGCCGCTTCTTTCGCAAATCTGGTCGCAAGTGATGCTCCAAAAACAAACAGTAATATTGTGAATATTGTGCATTGACGGTCTTCCGTGGAGGAACGTAATGCTTTACGATAACATCATCACAGTCGTACACGAGAATCACCATAACTTTAGACCGCTCCATTCGCACCATCAACAGGATAGGCTCTGCTAACGGTATACAACGCCTTCCACATCTCTGGCAACGGGTTCTACATAACGTCGGTGACTACTTTGAAGGAAAGTAACAGGTGCAAACATGTAAGTCTTTTGTATCGGTTGTGAATAAATAGTTGCCACTGTTTAAGTTCCAGCCCTCATATTTCATTTTGACTTGTAGTGCAGCATTCAGTAGAAATTGCTTGGCCTGGAATAATAGTGTGTAACTTACTTTTTGAATTCTCCTCGTGATTTGTCTCTTCCTGGTAGATGTTGAACTGATAGGATGCAGAGAGAGGCATGCTCAAGTTTCTGTAACCTATTTACTCAATAAATGGTGAAGTTCTAAACAGTTTCATGTGAACTACATAAATTAATTACCTGTTCAATGATTTTCATTTAACTAGGAGGACACTAAAATATTATTAATCTGAAGGGAATGAAAAGATTTCTTCATCCAGTTGCTTTTTGTTATATGGGAAATGAAAGGCCTGTTATTCAGTCGTCAGTTAGACAAGAAATGAAAGGTCTGTTATTCAGTCCTCAGTCACACCTAGGACTTTATTCTGTCACTTATCGATTCTTCGCTTATCAACTTATTTATATAAAAAAAGACCATGTTGCACCTTGATTTAGCCCACATTAAAATGTAAGCGTCCATACAATTGGCTGGTTAGTCAGTTTGAAAGTCAGAAGGAAGCAAGGAGACACCATCTCCAATAGAACGAAGTCTTATAAAGTACTGCAGTGTTCAGACCAAATATCGGGTTCAAGACCACTTTATTGATACTATATATATAAAGCAGAGAGTATGCGTAAATGTATGGGATCTTCTCCCAAGCCCTGGATCGATTTCAACCAAATTTAGCACAGAAACAGCAGGCCTCACGAGTATCGTCATTGTGGGGTTTATAACCTCGTAATAGAATGGAGATATGGGCGAAAATTTGTTGATCCAGCATCTGGCATATAGGCTGCCTTGCATGACAGGCATGTTGTGTGGGAACACTATTGCACTGCCAAATCAACCTGCTTTGCAGGACAGCCTACATCTCAGGGGCATGAAACTATTTTCTAGACCCTGGCATGACATGTTTGTTGGAGTATTATCAGTCTGCTTTACTGAACTGTATGCAGGGGCTGCATATGTCATGCTGATAAGATGGCTGGGGACAGGTTGAGAGGGACAGAGGAGGAGATGGACAATGGAGAGGAGGAGAAAATGTAAAGGAGAGAGGGAAGGAGGAAATGAAGGGACAGATAGAGTGGTGTGGAGGAGACAAACAGATAGAGATGGAAGTAGGAGGTGACAGTGGGAGAAGAGATGAATATAGAGAGGTGGAGGAGGAAGTGTGCTCAATGCATGTGACGAATGCATACGTGGACAAAGACATGGGGAAAGGGTAGTATTACATAAACATAGAATAATTCCTCTTTTTTGATGCAAATTCATTCACTATCTATGCAGGCAGGCTGAGCTACTTTACAACTAGGCCCTATTTATAGAACTTAGTTCTTTTCAGCGAAATCCCAGCGATCTGGAAGTGGGACTAGGGCAAGGGGTGGGGGAAGGGTTTTAAAAACTGAATGTTTTGGAAGGGATTTCCGGTTCCAAAATATGCCTAACAACCAGGCGTTATTTAGACGCAAGGAATCGGAACTACGATAATGTGATTGTAAAGCTTAGTCTGAGCCAAAGAATATAAGCCTACTATTTGTGTGTAACTGTTTGTGTGTGCTCATAGACTACAGATGACTCGCTGGACGTGAAACGGAGCATTAATGTCAAGTGTTTATTCCTGCCATGGATTCTCAACAATATAACTATGGGCATAAGAAATAACCGTAAGGAAAATGGAGCACAATGCATTTTCTGGTTTGTATATGCAAAGCTGTTGTAGCACATTGAGATACTCTGAGCATGACAATTGCACGGATTTTCAAATAATATGAACATTATAAATATGCTTGTCGAACCTCCATAGCAGGTCTCTGCGCGCCTATGACTGTTTACAGCTTCATACACTGTTTTGAAACTTTAATTAAAAATTAAAGTCAAAATTCTGCATTGTCAGTGCAAAATCACTTTTTACTACGAAATCTGAAATGAATAAACTTTTATGATTCTTCAAACAGATATCTTATTTATCACTGCGATGCGCCTTAGACATGTCGAAAAATCTGTGGAGAAACATAAACAAATACTAGTCGAACAAGACGAACAGAAGAGAGAAAGGAACATCAATGGTGCCATAGCTCGAAAAGTAAGGTTACATTATGAGAGTCGCCCAGAACGTAATGCACTACTTTCTTTTTTCTTCAACAATTATTTATCTAACACAGTGAAACGTACACACAAAAAAAGAATGCTGTTACTTCTACACTCCCTGTTTCACCACATAACGTCCATCCCGTTCTATGGCCTTCCTCCAGCGAGACACAAGGGCCTGTATGCGCTGCCCATACCACTCCTTTTTCTGGTCACGAAGCCTTCTCTTCACTGTACGAATCACCTTTTCGTCATTGTCAAAATGCCCTGAGAGTGTGAGGGAGCTATGTCAAGGTTGTAGTGTGGACAGAGTAAGACCGTTCAGTCCTGTTTAGTGATGTGTGATTTGTTCCAAAGTCCTCGAACTTGTGTGTCAGGCCGAGCGTTATCATCTTGACCGCAACAATCACGTAGGTTGTTTTGGCATCGTAGTCGCAGGAAGCTCTTCTTGAGTTTTGCGTAATGTGTTCACGCACCTTGTCAGGCGTGACAGCCGTGAATGGCCTCCTCGAACGCAGCATTTCTTGGAGCTCTGGCAACCGCCTTCGCGTAATGGCCTCACTCTCTTCGCCCAACGACTAACCACATTTCTGTCGATTGCAGACGCTCCATAAACTACACATATACGTTTGTGAATGTTCCCAACAGTTTCTTTCCCCGCAGTGAGAAATTCAATGAGGACACGCTGCTTGTAACGTAGATCACTTGCAAACACCATTTGGAAACATTGCTGCAGCTACACTATTTGTCGGAGGGAAGGAACAATTTGCGCCTCCTCTCCGGCAACTTCAAATAATGCATACCTAAAATTTCGCTTTCGTACTATTGTTGTTGGCTGAGAAAAAATATAGTGTATTACTTTGTCGGCGCCCCTCATATTACGTCAACTGGAATGGCTACCGGAAGTATACAAAAGCCAGATTGGGAGTTGCATTCTCACATTCCAAACCAAAAACGAGTAAAATTACTTCCTCCTTACAATTAACATGCACTGAAGCTGCTGCTATTACACATTACCAAGACACACCAACCTCAGGCTCCACCGCTTCTTGATAGGATGTACTAACACGCCACCGGCAATTAAAAATACACGTTGGCAATTCGCTGTATGCCGAAAGACTTCAGGACTGGCGACAAACAGGCACTAAAATCAATATAACATTGCCTGCTAACTCTTGCAAGCACAGGAATGCTCTCCACCGACCTTTACACCACAATCCAATACATTGTTAATCTTAGAAAAGCAACACTTTCATCTCCCACTACACGACACATTAACCATTTCAGACATTATATTCCTGGACTGCATCAAAGTCTAATACTTTCGCTAATGGACTGACACATCGCCGCTCATACTGCTCTCAACTTAAAATACTTACAGTATATGGTGTGAACAGATCTGAACTCTCCAGTCACGGCACACAGTATACAAGCCACTCCCGGAAAGCAAAGTAAAACAGCCACCAGTCATAGCTCCGTAAGCTATGGCCGCCTCAAATAATGTTCTTCCTTCTTCTTAGAAACCCTAGCAATTCTCCACAGTACTGTTCTCTAATATACTGTTCTACCATGCGTGATAAAATATCTCTACAAATGAATCCCGCAGACTTACCTTAGCATTCATCAATGCTCTACGCTGCAGACTCGCAAAACTTCAGTGATACCTCTCCCCCCAATATTGCAGTGCGGTTACCATCTCAACTTCTCTGCAGATGAATGTGACTTGACAATGGGAAGTCCTAGGCTGATTAGTTATCGAACCCTGATTCACTGTTTATCGTGAACAATCACCTTAACCAGGTTAGGCTATCAGAGCACGCCTTCTTGCCTGAGTGAAACTTTCTTTGCTGCTGATGTTTGCACCTACCTGAGGCTATGTGGGAACAGAATAGCACCAATGGGGAACGGAGTTGCTGTAAGACGGTGGGTTAACAACGGTTGGCGTTCCTGTAACAGAACTGAAATACAAATATCCAACATGTCCAGATGAACTGTTACCATAATTGTAGGCTCAGTGAATAAGAAAGGTGCAATAATTGTGTTGTACATTTCGGGCTTACGCTTATCTTCTGAACCACAATATGTTTCTACATCCTCCAAGTCCGGACATTATGCCTGTTTACCTGTGGGAAGTAGTTTTATCGGAAAAACAATCTATATTAAGGTAGTCATTATCTGCATCGATTCATTGTAGCAAGCTCCTAGCTAACTCAGTACGTCTGGGACTACCATCTGGCTGAAAAATTTCCAGGGGTTGCACTTGATATGCGTTGAAATGCAGCCGTTCGTGTAAAATCCTCATGCTTGCTTCTCTCAAAACACGACACGACGATTTCCGCTGACTGTGTTGAAATGCCGTACGCTCGGTGTCAATAGTGTCGTCACTTCCGGTCTACCACTTCTAGCTTTGTCACTGACACTACAAGGTTCGTCAAACTTTCCACACCATCTGTTGATGATCTTCACATCGAGCAGATATCGACTACAGACACTCTGGAAATGTCGCTGAACTGTGATAGGCGACCTTGTTTCATGAAACGATAAAATATATTGCGCTTTCCCCTGCGTAGGTGCCATCGTTATAGCAGCGCTCCTAAACTATGTTACCTGTATCAAAAGAGAGAGAGAGAGAGAGAGAAAAGAAATCATGCTGTCAGAGCACATTAAGAAGTGTATCTGCAGCGTCCGTCGCGTCCGCCTGCAACATCGGCATCCCGCGTGACAGGACAGAGATGCAGGATGCCTTCATCACAGCGAGCGAAACCAAAGCTGTACTGTACGACCGAGGCCCCTGCTGCTGACGAAAACACAGACTCGAGTCTCAGTCAACGGCCGCTCAGCTAACCGGGCACCGCGGATCGACAGAATCACCAGAGGTCGCGATAAACAAGCGGACTATTTTCCTACGCCACTCACGTGGTCGAAAATAGTCCCAGAAGATCCATCCGCCAACCGGCCTTATAAGCCGGAGCACCTCCGGCCATAAGACATTTCGACAAGCCGCCCATTAGAGTGGTATGCCATGCCGACCGCATCATCAACGCGCCTCGTCTGCTGGTAGTCTAGGCGCGTCAGGAGTGGAGGAGTGGTAGCTTCGGGGTGACTTAAGAGTGTCGTGTAACGGTGGTCTGGCGTCCCTTGACAGCTTTGCGGTAATGCTATGCCGACCGCTCTCTAGTAGTTCTGCTTCCACCTTATCTTTGGTGGACTTTCTCTAGCGAGAGACTTGTGAGGAAAACATTTTATTTTGTTATTCTTCTGTTATAACATCCGAAGTGGGATCTATACATTGCTTCTTGCTTAAATTGTGTTTTGTTTCGACTACTTTATCTACATCAGCAATGTTCTTTTTTTCTGATTTTTCGCAATAAAAACAGATTCAGCAATATCGTTTGCGTTTTGGCTCTGGTACCGCAGGTACGACAGTATCCATAACATCATGAGTTAAGCTACCATCTGGAACAAACCGCACAGCTGTGTTTAGTATTGACCGTTAGACATAAATTTTTGTGATCAGGGAAACACTTTGCGATGACGTTAAATGAAGCAAATGCACTGAAATGAAATGAATGGATCGATGGGGATGAAACCAGTAAAGATGTAATCATATCAGTACAAAAAGTATAAATATGCTGAAACTGCAGTTTAATGAATATATACAGTGGCAATGGATCATCATCATCATCATCATAATCATTTAAGACTGATTATGCCTTTCAGCGTTCAGTGTGGAGCATAGCCCCCCTTATACAGTTCCTCCATGATCCCCTATTCAGTGCTAACATTGGTGCCTCTTCTGATGTTAAACCTATTACTTCAAAATCATTCTTAACCGAATCCAGGTACCTTCTCCTCGGTCTGCCCCGACTCCTCCTACCCTCTACTGCTGAATCCATGAGTCTCTTGGGTAACCTTGCTTCTCCCATGCGTGTAACATGACCCCACCATCTAAGCCTGTTCGCCCTGACTGCTACATCTATAGAGTTCATTCCCAGTTTTTCTTTGATTTCCTCATTGTGGACACCCTCCTGCCATTGTTCCCATCTACTAGTACCTGCAATCATCCTAGCTACTTTCATATCCGTAACCTCAACCTTGTTGATAAGGTAACCTGAATCCACCAAGCTTTCGCTCCCATACAACACAGTTGGTCGAAAGATTGAACGGTGAACAGATAACTTAGTCTTGGTACTGACTTCCTTCTTGCAGAAGAGAGTAGATCGTAGCTGAGCGCTCACTGCATTAGCTTTGCTACACCTCGCTTCCAGTTCTTTCACTATGTTGCCATCCTGTGAGAATATGCATCCTAAGTACTTGAAACCGTCCACCTGTTCTAACTTTGTTCCTCCTATTTGGCACTCAATCCGTTTATATTTCTTTCCCACTGACATAACTTTCGTTTTGGAGATGCTAATCTTCATACCATAGTCCTTACATTTCTGATCTAGCTCTGAAATATTACTTTGCAAACTTTCAATCGAATCTGCCATCACAACTAAGTCATCCGCATATGCAAGACTGCTTATTTTGTGTTCACATATCTTAATCTCACAGTGGGTTCATGGTGTGGGTTCCTGTAGTCATGTCCTAGTTCATGAACCACGGGCAACGTATGAGTGACCAAGTAAGTGGTCCCGACAGTCGGGATACCAGTTACTTTGGAATAAGGCTAGGCATCTCGGACATATTCTGAGTCGTGGTCACCTTTGTGCTCATACGGCAAAGACTACCAAATCCACCGGTTAGTCCCTCAGCCGTTAGGGGTAAAACCCAATGGGACTCGGGGAAAGTAAGGCTAGCAACCTGCTTCCCTGGTACTTTAAATATGATGCTGGCAATAATCAGAGTGGCAATGGGAAATAGGTGAAAACATGAGTGACAATGAAAGTTTGCCTACTGCTCACGAAAATTAGGAAACCTGGATTCCAATCCCGGTATGGCGTAAAGATACATTTGTCATGAAATATTCATTACATTTCAGGTTCAGCGTCTCTAAACGGTTTGCACTGATACCATTTCATTTTAGTACATTTAAAACAGTTCATCATCTTTGCGGATAGTGAACTACTCCACGTAGTGCACTCCTATATCAAAGACAAAATTGAGTCTCCCTTCCTATCTCAGTTTATGGTATTGAAAAAGCCTGCTATTGTGCGTGTTATTCCGGACTCCATGGTCGCATTTCATATCCGTAACGGAGTTTAATTTTTCTGACTAACTTTGCATGCTATATAGAAACATTTGCTCTCTATTTTTCATTCAACAACAGACAGACGCCAAAGATCGTCCTATTACTCCTAGACACAGCTGAAGGCCAAAATTACTGCGTACTTACTAGAACATGTGCTACCTAGTGCTAGTGGGCAATGTTAGAAGCTCCATGACACTGTTCGCGTATGATACTATTGTGTTTAGAGCAGTCTCAACGCTAAAAAATTGTAGCGAAATGCGGAAGACTTGCACAGGGTCAACGGTTGCGACAGGAATTGGCAGCTGATCATCAAATATATATATATACACTCCTGGAAATTGAAATAAGAACACCGTGAATTCATTGTCCCAGGAAGGGGAAACTTTATTGACACATTCCTGGGGTCAGATACATCACATGATCACACTGACAGAACCACAGGCACATAGACACAGGCAACAGAGCATGCACAATGTCGGCACTAGTACAGTGTATATCCACCTTCTGCAGCAATGCAGGCTGCTATTCTCCCATGGAGACGATCGTAGAGATGCTGGATGTAGTCCTGTGGAACGGCTTGCCATGCCATTTCCACCTGGCGCCTCAGTTGGACCAGCGTTCGTGCTGGACCTGCAGACCGCGTGAGACGACGCTTCATCCAGTCCCAAACATGCTCAATGGGGGACAGATCCGGAGATCTTGCTGGCCAGGGTAGTTGACTTACACCTTCTAGAGCACGTTGGGTGGCACGGGATACATGCGGATGTGCATTGTCCTGTTGGAACAGCAAGTTCCCTTGCCGGTCTAGGAATGGTAGAACGATGGGTTCGATGACGGTTTGGATGTACCGTGCACTATTCAGCGTCCCCTCAACGATCACCAGTGGTGTACGGCCAGTGTAGGAGATCGCTCCCCACACCATGATGCCGGGTGTTGGCCCTGTGTGCCTCGGTCGTATGCAGTCCTGATTGTGGCGCTCACCTGCACGGCGCCAAACACGCATACGACCATCATTGGCACCAAGGCAGTAGCGACTCTCATCGCTGAAGACGACACGTCTCCATTCGTCCCTCCATTCACGCCTGTCATGACACCAGTGGAGGCGGGCTGCACGATGTTGGGGCGTGAGCGGAAGACGGCCTAACGGTGTGCGGGACCGTAGCCCAGCTTCATGGAGACGGTTGCGAATGGTCCTCGCCGATACCCCAGGAGCAACAGTGTCCCTAATTTGCTGGGAAGTGGCGGTGCGGTCCCCTACGGCACTGCGTAGGATCCTACGGTCTTGGCGTGCATCCGTGCGTCGCTGCGGTCCGGTCCCAGGTCGACGGGCACGTGCACCTTCCGCCGACCACTGGCGACAACATCGATGTACTGTGGAGACCTCATGCCCCACGTGTTGAGCAATTCGGCGGTACGTCCACCCGGCCTCCCGCATGCCCACTATACGCCCTCGCTCAATGTCCGTCAACTGCACATACGGTTCACGTCCACGCTGTCGCGGCATGCTACCAGTGTTAAAGACTGCGATGGAGCTCCGTATGCCACGGCAAACTGGCTGACACTGACGGCGGCGATGCACAAATGCTGCGCAGCTAGCGCCATTCGACGGCCAACACCGCGGTTCCTGGTGTGTCCGCTGTGCCGTGCGTGTGATCATTGCTTGTACAGCCCTCTCGCAGTGTCCGGAGCAAGTATGGTGGGTCTGACACACCGGTGTCAATGTGTTCTTTTTTCCATTTCCAGGAGTGTATATATATATATATATATATATATATATATATATATATATATATATATATATATATATAACGTGCTACACGTAAGTAGATGGAAAGAACTGTTATTGTGTGATTACACCATTATCGAACGATCATTGAAAGTAGTCACATCCGTTAAATATCTGGAATTATGTGTACGGACTGACGTAAAGTGGAACTACACATAAAGCTACTAGCAGGACAGCCACATACCAACAAGAGATTCATCGCCCTAATTCTCATCCAGTAACTGCAACACAGCGACGGAAGCAGCTTACATAGCTGTTGTTCCACCGACACTTGCTCTGGGTCTCTTGCCAGGTAGGACAGTCAGGGCCAGTTGTCTAGTATTAAAGTACGTGCCTGGAACCGAACGGTCATAGTATCGAAAGTCAGTCAGACCACCGACTTTTTTTTTCAGTCTGCCTTTAACCAAGCCGTCCGCAGCTCGTGGTCATGCGGTAGCGTTCTCGCTTCCCACGCCCGGGTTCCCGGGTTCGATTCCCGGCGGGGTAAGGGATTTTCTCTGCCTCGTGATGACTGTGTGTTGTGTGATGTCCTTAGGTTAGTTAGGTTTAAGTAGTTCTAAGTTCTAGGGGACTGATGACCATAGATGCGAAGTCCCATAGTGCTCAGAGCCATTTTTTTTTAACCAAGCCTTCATCTCTGTTTGATGTGAAGAAAAACGGCACACGTTTCGGGTTCCACATTAAACTGTACGTTAAACTCCAGTGGTAGACGCTACCAGAGAGGCGAACAGTTACAAAATGTAACGTATCTACTAACAGAGAGCCTGCACTAGGCTTTTCCGTTGTCTTTTTGGAGTACTGCTGCGCGCTGTAGCATCCTTACTAGACAGGATTAACGGAGTACATCGGAAAAGTTCAAAGAAGAGCAGCACTTTTGTATTACCCCGAAATAGGGGAGAGAGTGTCACTGACATGATATAGGATTTGGGGTGGGCATCACAAAAACAAAGGCGTTTTTCGCTGCGGCGGAATTCTCTCACGAAATTTCCATCACCAACTTTCTCCTCAAATGCGAAAATACTTTGTTGACGCCGATTTACATAGGGAGAAACTATCATCATAGTAAAATAAGGGAAACCAGAGCTCGCACGAAAAGAAATGTATGTCCGTTTTTCCCGCGCGCTGTTTGGGAGTGGAATAATAGTTGGTGAAGGTGGTTCGATGAACCCTCTGCCAGGCACATAGGTGTGATTTACAGAGTGTCCATGAAGATGTAGATCACGGTGTTGTTTTCAGTTGCATTTCCAAAAGGTCGTGATCGTACAAGATTTAATGGTTATATTGTTCTGCCTTTTTTCAGGTAGTCTGTGAGGATTATTCCTTGGGAATCCCAGATAGCAATGGCCATCATCTTACCAGCTGACCAGATCGTCTTCCTCGATGCACGTCCTCCGGCTGGTGTCCGTTGTTTTGAGTGCCGTTTTGATTCTGGTGTATAATGATGGATCCGGGTTTCATCAGCAGTCACAAATCGGCGCAGGATGTCTTGCTGATTGCTATTAAACACCGGCGGACATTGTGTTGAAATGTTGGGCCGATACGCTTTTGCTCGATTGTGAGCATCCGCCTCGCACACATAGCCATTCTCCTTGCAGAATTTTGTGCACCCTTTCTATTGACATGCCTAAAACCTCAGCAATCTCGCAAATTTTTATTCAGAGGTCTTGCATTACAGCATCATGGATTTTGTCCATGGTTCCTTTGTGGTTATCTCAACTGCGCTGCCGGAGGACGCTTCGTCTTTGGTGTTTGTTTGATCACGTTCAAGTTCATTAATTTAGACTGAAGAGCCAAAGAAACTCGTACACCTTCCTAATATCGTGTAGAGCCTCCGCGAGCGCTCGGAAATGCCGTAACACGACGTGGCATGGACTCGATTAATGTCTGAAGTAGCGCTGGAGGGAATTATCAGCATGAGTCCTGCAGGGCTGCCCATAAATCCGTAAGAGTACGAGGGGGTGGAGATCTCTTCTGAACAGCACGTTACAAGACATCCCAGTTATGCTCAATAATGTTCGTGTCTGGGGAGTTTGGTGGCCAGCGAAAGTGTTTTAACTCAGAAGAGTGTTCCTGGAGCCACTCGGTAGCAATTCTGGACGTGTGAGGCGTCGCATTGCCCTGCTGGAATTGCGAGTCCATCGGAATGCACAATGGGCATGAATAGATGCAGGTGATCAGACAAGGTGCTTACGTACGTGTCACCTGTCAGAGTCGTCTTGAACAGTCCCCTGCAGACTTGCAGAGTCCATGGATTCATAAGGTTGTCTCCATACTCGTACCCGTCCATCCGCTCGATACAATTTGAAATGAGACTCGTCCGGCCAGGCAACATTATTTCGAGTCATCAAGAGTCCATTGCCGGTGCTGACGAGAGCGTGGGAGGCGTAAAAATGTGTCGTGCAGTCATCAAGGGTACACGAGTGGGCCTTCGTCTCCAAAAGCCCATATCGATGCTGTTTCGTCGAATGGTTCGCAAGCTCATACTTGTTGATGGCCCAGCACTGAAATATGCTGCAATTTGTGGAAGGGTCGCACTTCTGTCACGTTGAACGATTTTCTTCAGTCATCGTTGGTCCCGTTCTTGTAGGATCTTTTTTCCGCCCGCAGTGATGTTGGAGATTTGATGTTTTACCGGATTCCTGATATTCATGGTACACTCATGAAATGGTCGCACGGTGAAATCCCCTCTTCATCACTACCTCTGAGATGCTGTATCCCATCCCTCGTGTGCCGACTATAACACCACGTTCAAGCTCACTTAAGGGGCTCCGGAAAGGCTCAAAATCATGAAAAGTTCAATTTTTACTTTTTTGCGTTTTCTGAATCTGCAGACTATTACCTTTTAATAGATATATAATTTATTCAATTCCGAAGTCTACAACTATTTTTAATTTTTTTTTGAAATGTGTTCTACATGGGCGTGACCCACCTTGGCGCTGTTAAACTGCTGTCAAATGGTGTTATTATTAACGTCCGTGTGCATCAGGTACATTTTAGTGATGTGAGATAAAGTATGTGTTGTGGCTAACCTGTGATGGTTCAATATATATCGCTGGTGTGATTGTCGATTGTTTCATGTTTATTTACTCTGTCGTTATCTCGAAAATATTCGTAATTAATTCTGTTTCTTGAGTCTCTGTTTTGTTGAAGTTTAATAATGAGTAAAAGTAAAGTTATTAGAAATCCTCTGAAGGCTTTTAAGAAAAGGAGTAATGTTGGAAAGCCAAAGGTATTTAGAAATATGGGAATGAAGATAGGTTCTAACATGGTACGAGCGATGCTTGCTTTAGACAAGGAACGCCTTCGGGCTGCAGACAGGGCTGTAAAGAGTCTAGAAATACAAGCAAGAGTAAACAGGAGGAGGAGTTTGCAGAGGATGAAGATAATCCATCCTATGGACCTGGAATGCACTAAAAAGTTAATCCAATCTTTGTCGCTCGATTCCCAAAACTTTTATTTTCTCATACTAATTACATGTTTTCTAAGGATCTTCCAAACATATTTGTTTCAAACTTTCAGTATATGTTACACAGTACCTTCTGCATAATTTAACACAGCCTTTTTCCAAAAAACTGTATATTTTTGAATATATAAATAAAAAATTGCAAAAAAAAATGTTGTGAATTTTCATTACAATTGAAAAAAAATCATCTTTAATAACTGAACTAAAATTTTGTAAAATCCCTGTGTTAAATTGTAGCCCATATTCCAATAAATAATCTGTAAAAAGTTCAACTTCCTACCTCAAATACTTTGTGAGGAAAGATGTAATTTATAAGCGTTATTTTAACATTGCAAGTATAGGGCGATCCGGAGCCCCTTAAATCTCGATAGCCTGCCATTGTAGCAGTAGTAACGATCTAACAACTGCGCCAGACGCCTGTCTTATATAGGCGTTGCCGACCGCAGCGCCGTATTCTGCCTGTTTACATATCTCTGTATGTGAATACGCATGCCTATACCATTTCCTTTGGCGCTTCAGTGTAAAAGTAAATGGTCTTCAATGATGGTGCAGAGTCCGCGGGAATTTCATCCAGTTCTGTTTTGATTAGTACGGCAGGCCAACACTTCGAATGAAAACGTTTAATAACAGCACGAAACTCCGTTTTCTCCATTTTCAATCGCAATCGGCATACTGACCAATTCAGATCACATGTCTATGACATATTCTTCATCGCTGTCCATTCCATCTTCTACTCATGCCAATTATGCTTTCATCAACATCGGAACAACTTCAATTCCTAAATTGTAAGTAGTGGTATCTTTCTATAAACCCTACAACATTCCAGGCGATAATTACAGGATAAGGAAACAGGGCATTCGACCTTCGTGACGTCTGCTCGTACGTCCAGGTCGCAACCTTCCAATCCAAACAGTTAAAACGCTAATATCTCCACACATACAGTACGGCGGAATGCCAGTTGTGGCTCTGTACCAAAGTAGTGTGTTTTCCATATTACGTGTTTTCCATTTTGTAATATCTTAAACCTTTCCTCTCGAAATATTAAGAATCAAATTTTCTTGTTTTATTAGGTTATTAGACAGCCACTGAGGCAGAACAGTGTGAAAAACAAGTGTTATATACATTAATTTACATACATTAATTGAGCACATATTAGGTGGTTTCAAATGGAACCGCTGTGCACGACATGTCCTTACTTTTGGTAGTAAGGTAAAATGCAGTGCCTTTCTACAGTTTGGCATAGGGCTACTTGACAGACAGCACACTTCGGTCTGGTTCTATGAGTTTCCCTGTTTTTGGTACAGTTTACAGTGCCTTGAGCGGAATGTCAGTAGATCCCTGAACAATAGTTTTACATTGTTTTGCTAATGGTTCTATGCTATCACTCTTCGAAATAATACAATGGAACATTGATTTTTTGATTCGAAAATCGAGACCACTGTCTTCAGCTAACACGTCATCTCTGCTTTCATTGCTACTGTCAGTCTGAATTGGAATCAGGAGAAATTCCTTTCAGAAGACACGACAGAATTTCCTCTTCCTTTGCTTCTGTGAGAGTATGTCGTGTGTGAAACTGGAAATGCAGCAATCTGTTGCAGCTGCTCATGTTTCCCTTAGAGCTGCAGTGGTTTGAAAAGGAACCACGACAATAATTATGAAAAAAATACATAAATGTAATTATTATCGCGATACACTGAGTATAAATTTGAACACAACCGTTTTCCGTACCTGATCGATGCGCAAAACATGCCTTATCGAGACAAATTCTATCACGAAGCTTCCTGGCAGATTAAAACTGTGTGCCGGGACCTTTGCCTTTCGCGGGCAAGTGCTCTACCAAAGTGAGGACGGGGCGTGCTTGGGTAGCTCAGTTGGTAGAGCACTTGCCCGCGAAAGGCAACGGTCCCGAGTTCGAGTCTCGGTCCGGCACACAGTTTTAATCTGCCAGGAAGTTTCAAAGTTTAAGCAGATTGTAAATCATGGTCTAGAGAGTTACGTGCCTAGTAAGTGGATAGAGGATGGAAAAGACTCACCAGGTTTAATAACGAAATTCGTAAGATGCTGAGGAAGCAGAGACTGTTGTACTCTAGGATCAAAAGGGGAGGCACAAATGACAAGCGAACATTACTAGAGATTTGTACATCTTTGAAAATATCTATGTGTGAAGCATACAACAACTACCACCATCACACCTTAGCAAGAGATCTGGTAGAGAACTGAGAAAATTCTGGTTGTATGTACAATTGCTAAGCCGATCTAAGGGTTCCATTCAGTCCCTTGTTGACCAGTCTGGTGTGGCAGTTGAAGATAGTGAAATGAAACCCGAAGTTTCAAATTTTACATTCAAGAAATCGTTTACTCATGAGAACCGTACAAATGTACCGTTATTTGACCATTAGACAGACTCCCATATGAACGACATAGAAATAAGCATACATAGCTTAGAGAAGCAACTTAAAGATTTGAAAATAAATAAATCACCAGCCCCGCATGGAATCCCAGTTCAATTTTATGGCATTAGCCCCTTACCTAGCCTGCATTTATTGTGAATCTCTCACCCAGCACAAAATGCCAAGTGACTGGAAAAAAGTGCAGGTGGCACCAGTATAAAAAAATGGTAGAAGAATGGATCCTCAAAATTACAGGTCGATATCCCTAACTTTGGTTTGCTGCAGAATCCTTGAAAACAGTCTCAGTTAGAATACAATAAACTTTCTTTAAACTGATAAGCTTCTGTCCATGAATCAATCAGGCCAATAGAAAGCACCGCTAGTGCGAAACTCAGTTTGCCCTTTTCTCACATGATATACTGCGAACTACGGATGAAGGGCAATAGGCAGATGCAATTTCAGTCTGTTGAAGGCTGTTAATGAAAGTATGAGCTCGTGGAATAAGTTCACAGAAGTGCCCCAGGGAAGTGTGATAGGTTCGCTGTTGTTCTCTATATACATAAATGATCCGGCAGACAGATTGGGCAGCAATCTGCGGTTATTTCCTGATGATGCTGTGGTGTATGGTAAGGTATCAAAGTTGATTGATTGTAGGGAGACACAAGATGATTTAGACAACAAAATTTCTAGTTGGTATGATGAATGGCACCTAGTTCTAAATGTGAAAAGTGTAAGTTGATGTGGATGAGGAAGAACAAACCTGTAACGTTCAGATACAGTATTACTAGTGTCCTGCTTGACACTGTCAAGTTGTTTAAATATCTGGGCATAGCATTGCAAAGCAATATGAAATGTAACGAGCTTGTGAGAACTGTAGCAGGAAAGGCGAACTGTACACTTTAGTATATTGGGAGACTTTTAGGAAAGAGTGGTTGACCAGGCAAAGGAGAATCCATACAGGATACTGGTTCTACCCATTCTCAGGTATTGCTTGAGTGTTTGGGATCCATACCAGATCGAATTGAAGGAAAATAGCGAATCAGTTCAGATGTGGGCTGCTAGATTTTTTACCGGTAGGTTTGAACAACATGTAAGTGCTGCGGAGATGCTTTGGGAACTCAAATGGGAATCCCTGGAGAGAAGGGGTCATTCCTTCTGGGAAACACTATTGAGAAAATTTAGATAAGCAGTATTTGAAGCTGACTGCTGAACAGTTGTACTGCTGCCAACATACATTGTGCATACAGACCATGAAGATAACATACGAGAAATTAGGGGTCGTACAGAAGCATATAGATAGTCATTTTTCCATTGCTCTGTTTGCGAGTGGAACAGGAAAGTAAATGACATGCAGCATAATGTGGCTTGCGGAGTATCTATGTAGATGTGGATGTCAGGAAGAAATTTTTGAGAATCTACATATGGAGCACATCACTGTACGGTAGTGGATTGATAAAGTAAGGAATTAGGATGTTCCCTGCTGAACTGGTGAAGAAATGAACATATGAGAAACACTGGCAAGAAGAAGGGACAGGATGACAGGACATGTGTTAAGACATCAGCAAATAGCTTCCATGGTACTACAGGGAGCTGTAGAGTGTAAAAACTGTAGGGGAAAACAGAGATTGGGATACTTTCAGTAAATAACTGAGGACGTTAATGCTCTGTAAGCATTATGAACCACCAGCCAAACCTCCTCACAATCTATCCTGCGAACCCCCTAAACCAGGGGTATTATTAGTTGCAATATGAAGTCTGAGATGAAGAGTTTAGCACACAGTGCGTGTTGGAGGGTACGCTGTACCACTACTAGTCGTTTCCTTTCCTGTTCCACTCCCAGATAGAGTGAGGGAAAAATGACTGTCTGTATGCCTCCATATGAGCCCTAATATCTCATATCTTATCTTCGTGGTCCCTCTGCAAATTTATGTTGGCAGCAGTAGGATCATTCTGCAGTCAGCTTCAAATACCAGTTCTCTAAACTTTCTCAGTAGTGTTCTTCGAAATAAATGTCTTCTTCCCTCTAGGATGATGATGTGTGGTTTGTGGGGCGCTCAACTGCGTGGTTATCAGCGCCCGTACAATTTCCCAACCTTTGCTCAGTCCAATTTCGCCACTTTCCTGGATGATGATGAAATGATGAGGACAACACAAACACCCAGTCATCTCGAGGCAGGTGAAAATCCCTGACCCCGCCGGGAATCGAACCCGGGACCCCGTGCCTTCCCTCTAGGGATTCACGCTTGAGTTCCTGAAGCATATCCGTAAGACTTGCATGCTGATCGATCCTATCAGTAACAAATCTAGCAGCTCACCTATGAACTGCTTCAGTGTTTCTCTTTCAATCTGGTGCGGATCGCACACACTCTAGCAGTACTTGAGAATAGGACGCTCTAGTGTCCTATATGTGGTTTCCTGTACAGATGAAACACACTTTCCTAAAATTCTCCCAATAAACCAAAGTCGACCATTCGCCTTCCCTACCACAATCCTCACATGCTCATTCCCTTTCATATGGCTCCGCAATGTTCTTCACAGATACTTAAATGACGTGACTGTGTCAAGCAGGACACTACTAATGCTGTATCCAAACATTACGGGTTTGGTCTTCCTACTTATATGCATTAACAGTATCTATCAGTAAGTCAAAAAACCAGCTTTGGAAATCATTAAATTTACATCAGTATGTTTTATTGTACTGTGCAGCCCCTGTACCTGGTCTATTACTAGTTGCAATACATTGTCAGATGGTGTGGCAGAGAGACTATGTTACCTTGGGCACGGTGAGTGGCCGGATAAGTGACTTGACAACTGGTGGCACATGTGGTGCAGCAGGCAGCACTGGGGAGCTGGCACACAGTGCAGCAGTCGTCAGCTGCGTCACCAGTGAGTAGCGAGACACTGCTGGTGGCGGTGACGAGGATGAGCCGGAGCTACTGCAACACGACAGGTGAACACATGCCTGGATTGTCATCCCACTCAGTGGAAGCATTTCACTCTCAAACACACAAAGTGTGATGGCAACTTGTGGGAGTAACAACATACCAAACACAACTTAACCCACTACTCTCAATAGCAAGAATTCATCACACAAAACTCCTATAGGAAGTACAGGCTGCAGTAGAAACAATAATGAATTTTAAGCACAGTATTTAAATTTAAAGAACTGTAACACTTTACACAATTTATTACACATATTACTTTTTGGAAAAAAATATCCTTTAGGTGGTCACTCTTACAGGTAAGAGAGTGTTTGGCTCTTGCCAAAACCTTCCAACGCATGTTGTTTTATAGTTGCCCAGTCCCCTTTTTGCATTAACTTTATTTTACAGGTTGTAATGTGGCCCTTTTTCTCTCAAAGCATCCACTAACATATTTCAGAATTCCCCTGATCAAGTAGTCATTCAGTTACATTGCTCTGTAGTTGCCGATCAGGGTTATCATTGCCAGTGGCAGTTTTTAGCTTCCCTTCACTGTTTGTTCTTCTGCTTTTCCTATGTAGTTGGTGGAGTTTTCAAAGATCTGAAAGCTTAAAAGTTGGATGTGTGAGATAACGGTCCTTTTAAGAGGACTTTGCTGCTATAAAATTGTTGCACTCTGGGGAGGGCTGGGCGGCAGATAGTGAGACTGGCCATATCTTTCGCCCAGCTCACTATCCAGGAGGATTACAGAACATGCATTCCTCTGTTGAAGGAAACGTGGAATTCTTTGCAAAAGCCTTTTTGGCACATAATAAATCTCTAGGCAGGTGTGGCTTCTCTCAGAGGCATGTGAATGTTCGTTATGATGCCTCAGAGTAACTGTCGGTTTACAATTTTAGAACACAGCCGTTTGATTGCATCATTCTGTCATTTTTGAGAGAGCCTGCACTTTTGTGCTGTGCCTACGTCAGAGTTTTTCAGTCGTCAACTTGAGAATCACGTCATGGAGTGAGATAAGTCTCCTGGCTTTGGCTGCCCACCTCTGAGCAATTGGCTGAAGTATAATGAGATAAGAAAGAGTCGAGGATTGTTTAAATTGTTACCATAGAAAGGGCTGAAGTGGGCCAGATTTGCAGGTTTTTAGTAAATACACCCATCAATTTTGTTTGCATATTTTATGGAACTTTAAATATACAATCTTCTAACAATGTGTTTGGGTTCATACTTTTTAAACACATTGGTGGGACTTTCTATGGGCTGAAGAGCTGTCTCACTTACCCCACAGAGGGTGAAGTGGGACAGACATTTATTTGTACGACTATGACACACTAGTTCACTATGGAGGAGAAGTGGGTCAGAATTTTTTTTTAAGGGAAATAACACATCAGAGAATGTTGAGTAGGAAATTGTTTATTGTAATCTACTGTATAACAAACTTTGGTAGAGAACATTTTTTATGTTACATTCAGGACCTTTTTCTGAAAGTAAGAAAATTTTAATACACTACAACATGAAATAAATAGTCTTACAAATCTATTTGCAGCTTTACTGTATTGTTCATTGCTAATTTTCAATTATCAGACTTTGGTATGTCAACATTCTTGCTACTGTCAGTCTGAATTGGAATCAGGAGAAATTCCTTTCAGAAGACACGACAGAATTTCCTCTTCCTTTACTTCTGTGAGAGTATGTCGTGTGAGAAACTGGAAATGCAGCAATCTGTTGCAGCTCCTCATGTTTCCCTTAGAGCTGCAGTGGTTTGAAAAGGAACCACGACAATAATTATGAAAAAAATACATAAATGTAATTATTATCGCGATACACTGAGTATAAATTTGAACACAACCGTTTTCCGTACCTGATCGATGCGCAAAACATGCCTTATCGAGACAAATTCTGTCACGAAACTTCCTGGCAGATTAAAACTGTGTGCGGGACCTTTGCCTTTCACGGGCAAGTGCTCTACCAAAGTGAGGACGGGGCGTGCTTGGGTAGCTCAGTTGGTAGAGCACTTGCCCGCGAAAGGCAAAGGTCCCGAGTTCGAGTCTCGGTCCGGCACACAGTTTTAATCTGCCAGGAAGTTTCATATCAGCGCACAATCCGGTGCAGAGTGAAAATCTCATTCTGAAAACATCCCCCAGGCTGTGGCTAAGCCATGTCTCCGCAATATCCTTTCTTTCAGGAGTGCTAGTTCTGCAGGGTTCGCAGGAGAGCTTCTGTAAAGTTTGGAAGGTAGGAGACGAGATACTGGCAGAAGTAAAGCTGTAAGGACGGGGCTTGAGTCGTGCTTGGGTAGCTCAGTTGGTAGAGCACTTGCCCGCGAAAGGAAAATGTCCCGAGTTCGAGTCTCGGTCCGACACACAGTTTTAATCTGCCAGGAAGTTTCATATCAGCGCACACTCCGCTACAGAGTGAAAATCTCATTCTGGAAATTCTATCACAATTTGAAAACAAAAGACAGTTATGCACCGCATATAAAAATGGCTCCTACGTTTGTTAGTCTGACTGCTAAGATTCGAAACATACGAAGTTGTTCAAGCTGCAGCCGCTTGAGGGCAGCATCTACTGGAGGCGTAAAAGGTGGCTACAGATGTAGCTACTGTACATATGCCACTAATTGAGAAAATCGAAGGCGGCGTCAAACGGAACTACACCGCCTGAAAGGGTTAAACAGGACAGAGAAGCGAGCTCAGGCGGAGGCCACAACTGGCGGCCGTCCTGTTCTTATTGGGAGCCTCGGCGGCGTTTCCTGAGCCGGCAGACAGCGTGGCGTCGCGGCGCGGCGCGGCCTCGGCCCACCGGATGCACCTTGCCGCCTGGGCGCCCACCCGCCGCCCGCTAATCGACAACTCTTGTCGACAGTCGTCGCGAGTAATGGAGCGGGGTTGTTCCTGCGTCGACGGCTCATATAACATGCCGCCGAGCAGCACCGCGCCGCGCGGTAGACGGAACGTTTCGCAGCGGGACGGGAAAACTCTCTGTCTCACAACCAGGGTTGGGCAAACGACAGTCGCGTTCCAGCACACTCGAGATTTCCCGATGCGATAGCGTATTGAGCTTGTTCGAACAATCACGTGACTTCTGACCCGCGTGGCGTGGTGTAGCGGACCAAAAGGAAACTACGAACTAGCCACAACAATAAGCTATGGCTGGAGAACACTGCGTTAAATACTATCAACTGAATAAACTCCTATTGTGTTTGAACTGATTTTCGAGTTCAAAAAAGGTTCAAATGGCTCTGAGCACTATGGGACTTAACATCTGTGGTCATCAGTCCCCTAGAACTTAGAACTACTTAAACCTAACCAACCTAAGGACATCACACACATCCATGCCCGAGGCAGGATTCGAACCTGCGACCGTAGTGGTCACGCGGTTCCAGACTGAAGCGCCTAGAACCGCACGGCCACACCGGCCAGCTAATTTTCGAGTTCTCACACAGTTCTGGAATGTATGGATATATAAACATTTAAACATTAAAAAACAGAGGCACAAAGGGCATAAGCACGGGCCAAGGAAAGAACAAATTTGAAGTGAAATGTTTAGCCTTTGCAGATGATATGGCATTGATGACTGAAAACCGAACAGACGCAACAGTTACGCTTGATCTGTTACACGAGATTGCTGAAAAGACTGGGCTAAAAATATCCTATGAAAAAACCGAGAATATAGAACACAAACATAATACAGAAAAGTATGAAAACGAAGTATGGAAAAATTAAAATAGTTGATAGATTCAAATACTGGGGGAGTGGATCCAAGCCAATGGACTGGATAACACAACAAATAAAGAAAGAATAAAAAAGTTAGTATTTGCATATAAATTAACACAAAACTACTACAATAAGAAATCAATATCCATACAAGCAAAGATTAAACATTATAATTCAGTTATTAGGACACAAGCAACGTATGGATCAGAGTGCTGAACACTAAATAAGAAAGGCGAATTAAGAGAACTAGAAAAAAGAGAGAGAAAAATATTAAGAAAAATTCTAGGTCCTGAGAAAAACAAGGAAAATAGGTGGATTAAAAGGAGAAATGAAGACCTATACAAAAATACAGAAAAGATCACAGATACAATGAGGAAGAGACGGCTAAAATTTTATGGACATTTAAAAAGAATGTAAGAAACACGGATTACAAAGAAAATTTTTAATTACGTTAGTAAGTTGAAAAAAAACTCTAGGATGGATAGAAGCAGTAAAGAAAGACGCCAACAAAATAGGTGTTACAGAAGAAATAATACGTGACAGGAATAACTTTAGGCTACTTATAGAAAACGCAAACTATGAAGAAGATGAGCCAAAACCTCGACCCAAGAGAGTGTGGACAGATGAGCAGAGACAAGCAGTTGGCGACAAAATGAAGAAGTACTGGGAAGAACGGAAGAAAAAGAAACACCATAAGTCGTAAGTTGTATGCGGTCCATAGTTGGCCAAATTCATAAATAAAAAATAAAATAAAACATTAAAGCTGATTTTTATGTGAACATAAAAAACAAAGACGAAAAATTTGTCCTCAAAAAATGTTATTTGACTTGGCGCAGTATAATATTTTATTTGTTTATGAGAGGCGGTGATGATTTACCAAGTAGGTAGAAAATGAGCAGTTCACTCTCTTTTCACATAGTAGAAGAAGAGATGAAAACGTTACGATATTTTAATTTGTTTTAAAACATTCAGATGAAACAATCAAGACAATCGATCAAGAATTAAATGCCGAACTAACTCTGGACGTGCGAAAGCTTGGCAAATAGAATCATAAAATGTTTTGTTTATTTATTAGTTGCCGTTGTTACGCATGATCTGAAACTTATAAGATATTTCAGTCCGTATTTAACACTTATTTTTAAAATCCATAGTTCATTATAAACGCTGAGACCTGTCGTTGTGAGTGGTCTAGCGGTTCTGGCGCTGCAGTCCGGAACCGCGGGACTTCTACGGTCGCAGGTTCGAATCCTGCCTCGGGCATGGGTGTGTGTGTGATGTCCTTAGGTTAGTTAGGTTTAAGTAGTTCTAAGTTCTAGGGGACTTATGACCTAAGATGTTGAGTCCCATAGTGCTCAGAGCCATTTTTTTTGAACCTGTCGTTGTGACAGTACAAACAAAACTCATTAGATCACACGCCGATCAAAAGCTGGAACAGAACCCGAGATTTACCGAACTGTGTCGTAAACTGCTCGAACAGTTAGTGTCGTTTCCAAACACAGCACTACCCATAACCAACTCCTGGACCTTCGCCCAGCGTAATAATTTTACACTGTCGCTGCGTCATCTGCTGTTCAGTGTTGTTAACTCGTTAAATGTATATTTATACGGTGTCCATACCGTTAACAAAGAAATAAAAGCAGAGCTTCTACATCTATTACACGCCTTTCAAAATGCTTTTTAAGTGCATGGCAGAGGGTACGTGTCATTATACCACATGTTACGGTTCTTCTCGTTACAATCGCGTATGAAGTACGGGAGGAATAGCTCCCTAAGATGCCTCTATGCGTGTTGTAAATTGGTCCTTTTGTGTTCATGGTCTCTGTGGGAACAATACAAAGCGGACTGAAGAATATCTCTAGAGTCTTCATTTTATACTATTTCCTCAAATTTTGTAAGTAGACTTTCGTGGGATAATTGACGTCTATCCTTAAGCGTCTGCGAAGTAAAGTTCTTCAACACTGCTGTATCAATTTCCCATGAGTAAAACAAACCTGTGACCATTAGTGCTACCGAGCGAGGTAGCGCAGTGGCTAGCACACTGGACACGCATTCGGGAGGACGACGGTTCAAACCCGCGTCCGGCCATCCTGATTTAGGTTTTCCGTGATTTCCCTAAATCACTCTAGGCAAATGCCGGGATGGTTCCTTTGAAAGGGCACGGCCGACTTCCTTCCCCTTCCTTCCCTAATCCGATGAGACCGATGACCTCGCTGTCTGGTCTCCTCCCCCCAAAAACAACCAGCCAACTAGCCATTCGTGCTGTCTAGTGGCTGCGTTAGTCGTCGGTGACTGCTGGTGGCTTCGAACCAGAAGGCACCTCGCAAAAAAGTTGTTAAAATTTTAGCTGTTTAGTTATCATTATTCCCGTATGACTGTAATGCTATTTACATAGGATCGTCAGGCAACATAATGAAAGTCAAGCCCCTATTACACGATGCATTAAGGTGTACACCTATGCAGAAGCTCTTCAAGCTTACATATGGGGAAGTGCAGACTGGTTCACTTAGACCGACATGTCGTGACCGATCACACGATACACGCGGGATAGGTACCTGTCGCGAATCCGGGCACGCGCACAAAACGGTAATAACGCACGAAACAGTGTGTCAGAGACTCGCATGTTCAAAAATTCTGGCTACTTTTCTTTACATTAACAAATGAAAAACTGGTAATTTGTTTATTGTAAATAAGTTATTGTTTATAATTTGCTACATTTATCATAGCTTGTGATTTATTTCATATTTGTAAGGTAAGTCACTATCCAAATACATTTCTTAGAAAATTTATTTGTCTGTAAAACATTATTTATTTTACAATCATAAATTTTAGATAAGTATTTCGTAAATAATTTTAATATTTGGGAGGCTTGCGTGCCTCAGCGATACAGATGGCCGTAGCGTAGGTGCAACCACAACGGAGGGGTATCTGTTGAGAGGCCAGACAAACGTGTGGTTCCTGAAGAGGGGCAGCAGCCTTTTCAGTAGTTGCAGGGGCAACAGTCTGGATGATTGACTTATGTGGCCTTGTAACGCTAACCAAAACGGCCTTGCTGTTTTAATATTTTTGTGGGATCTAAAATTTAAAAACCTCTCTCACAATGACCTGATTTAGCTTCACCGATCAGGATAGTAAAGAACATGCGTATATTAAGGGAATTTTCATTCACAAAGCAGGCTTGTCACATTCACACAGTTCAATACTGTTCTATCCTGATTAAATTGAGCGTAACTTAAATTCAATAAGGCAGTGAAGCAATTTCGAAGTCTCGGTGCGACGAAAATTATCAGTCGATCTCCTAAAAACATTTGTAATAATTATTAACTTTCGGTGATCACATGTGGAAGACCGGAGATCTGCTGGTAAGACCGTGTTAGCGTATTTATTTGAAGTAATAAACTGGATATCTTGAGCATACAAAACGGCAGGTTCGTCCAGTGTAAATCAGACGTTCCCCACTGATCCCGTGCAATATAGCGTAGTAAGCAGACACTGTCAATAATGATGAGTTAAATAATACGCGAACACACTTATTTTAGTTTAGTTCATGTATTAAATTCCTTCTCATACAGAATCTCATCGAGATGGCGACTAGCTCAACAATACATACATATACATCTTCGGTCTTTCACGGCTAATCGGCAAGCACTCCCCATTCTTTTCATAAGAGAAAACAGATAGCAGAGAAGCTATTCCATGGAGTAAATGGACGCTCCAAGGAATAATAAGGCTTGAAACTACTTTGCATTGATAATCATCGTATATTAAAGTTTAGGAATCGGTAAGATAAGAAGAGATATTTCGAGATATGTACTGAGTTATATAATTTATAAAATTTCTGAAAATATCGCGGAGAGACCGTTGCAAGAGACATTACACTGTGCTGGTACTGCGAATTGCTGAAAGCAAGGGCAAACTACAGCCGTAATTTTTCCCGAGGACATGCAGATTTACTGTATGGTTAAATGATGATGGCGTCCTCTTGGGTAAAATGTTCCGGAGGTAAAATAGTCCCCCATTCGGATCTCCAGGCGGGGCATGAAGCGAAGTCGGCGTTCTAACTCATCCCGAAAATACGATACGATATTGCAGCATGCATGTCCGAAGCAACACTGCATCGTTCTTTCGAACAACGGAGGCACTGCAGTATCGTATTTATGCGCAGACTCCGGGCAGGCGACTTTCAATTAAAATGTTCCCCCCTTGCAGGAATATACGTAATGGATGTTAGAATGCAGGTTGTACACTACTGGCCATTAAAATTGCTACACCAAGAAGAAATGCAGATGATAAACGGGTATACATTGGACAAATATATTGTACTAGAACTGACATGTGATTACATTTTCACGCAATTTAGGTGCATAGATCCTCAGAAATCAGTTCCCAGAACAACCACCTCTGGCCGTAATAACGGCCTTGATACACCTGGGCATTCAGTCAAACAGAGCTTGGATGGCGTGTGCAGGTACAGCTGCCCATACAGCTTCAACACGATACCACAGTTCATCAAGAGTAGTGACTGGCGTATTGTGACGAGCCAGTTGCTCGGCCACCATTGACCGGACGTTTTCAATTGGTGAGAGATCTGGAGAATGTGCTGGCCAGGGCAGCAGTCGAACATTTTCTGTATCCAGAAAGGCCCGTACAGGACCTGCAACATGCGGTCGTGGATTATTCTGCTGAAATGTAGGGTTTCGCATGGATCGAATGAAGGGTAGAGCCACGGGTCGTAACACATCTGAAATGTAATGTCCACTGTTCAAAGTGCCGTCAATGCGACCAAGAGGTGACCGAGACGTGTAACCAATGGCACCCCATACCATCACGCCGGGTGACAACGTGCGTTCACCACGATGTCGCCAAACACGGATGCGACCATCATGATGCTGTAAACAGAACCTGGATTCATCCGAAAAAATGACGTTTTGCCATTCGTGCACCCAGGTTCGTCGTTGAGTACACCATCGCAGGCACTCCTGTCTCTAATGTAGCGTCAAGAATATCCGCAGCCATGGTCTCCGAGCTGATAGTCCATGCTGCTGCAAACGTCGTCGAACTGTTCGTGCAGATGGTTGTTGTCTTGCAAACGTCCCCATCTGTTGACTCGGGGATCGAGACGTGGCTGCACGATCCGTTACAGCCATGCGGATAAGATGCCTGTCATCTCGACTGCTAGTGATACGAGGCCGTTGGAATCCAGCACGGCGTTCCGTATTACCCTCCTGAACCCACTGAATCCATATTCTGCTAACAGTCATTGGATCTGGACCAACGCGAGCAGCAATGTCGCGATACGATAAACCGCAATCACGATAGACACAATCCGACCTTTATCAAAGTCGGAAACGTGATGGTACGCATTTCTCCTCCTTACACGAGGCATCACACCAACGTTTGACCAAGAAACGCCGGTCAACTGCTGTTTGTATGAGAAATTGGTTGGAAACTTACCTCATGTCAGCACGTTGTAGGTGTTGCCACCGGCGCCAAACTTGTGTGAATGCTCTGAAAAGCTAATGATTTGCATATCACAGCATCTTCTTCTTGTCGGTTACATTTCGCGTCTGTAGCACGTCATCTTCGTGGTGTAGCAATTTTAATGGCTATTAGTGTAGATACGTGGTTGGCGACATGTGGAAGTCTGGTTCTGGCTGTGAAGCGTACTCGGATAGTCTAATGATGAGGCAACTGTTCGTAATAAGCGGGAAATCAGGGTTCCAGCCCATTTCATTGTCTTCATTCATTTATACAACAGTTGGTTGTTCGTATACGCAGCTGCGAATGCATTTCATACATCCCGAAGATGTTCTCCTGGGTTCAGGTCGGGACTCTGGGCAGGCTACTCCATTTCAGGAACGTTATTCTGTACCAACCATTTCCTTACAGAGGCTCCTTTATAACAGAGTGCATTGTCATGGTGATACAACCTGTCGCCGTCTTAGAACTGTTCCTCTACTGTACGCAGTCTACAATGCTATAAAATGTTTTCATGTCCTTACGCATTTAGCGTTTTCATAAGTGCAACAAGAGGACCACACCCTGGTTAGGAAAAACACCCCACTACCGTAACACTACCTCCTCAGTACTTCATTGTTGACACTAAACACGGTGGCAGGTAAGTTTCTTCAAGCACAAATTCTCCACCGGATTGCTGTAGGGTACAGTGCGGTTCACCACTGCAAATCACTCGCTTCCACTCGTCACCTGTCCAGCAGCGTCTCTCTTCAATACCACCTCAAGAGCTCCTTAGCACTGACCGCATAAATGTGTGGCTTGTGACTGCTCGTCCATTGTACCCCATTCATTTAACTCCCTACGCTTACTCAGTGTGCTAGTTGCGCTGCTGGTAACACTTTGGTACTCACTAGTGGTTCCTTCTGCTATTTCATGTGAGTTTTGACTATAGCCCTGTGCAGTGCTTGACGGTCGCTGAGCACCAGTACGTGAGGCCTACCTGGTCTTCGTTCAGCTGTGTTTGATACTTCGGGTTTCCACTTCAAAGTAACCTCACCAACAGTCGATATGGGCATCTTTGGAAGGGTTGAAATGTCCCTGATGGAATTGTTACTCAGGTGACATTCGGTGCCAAGTTGTAACCTCTCCCTCACTTATCGACCTTAATGACAGTGAAAAATTAAACCGCGTGTACCTAATGGAAATTTGGGAAAAGCAATCGTCACCGAAGTCAATTTGTCGGTAAAGAGGGAGGAAAGGGTTACATCTAAATGAAAGGAAAAATGCAAATGAAACTGGTGAAAATTAATTTTGAAAAGGGGTAAAGTTAATAAAGAAAGTAAATGTGCGGCCGTTACGTTAACAGTTAACTAGCGGTAATTAGATATTTGAGATTTGGGGGAAATTACGGTCGCCAGTCCTAAGGACAATTACTATAGTAACTGAAAAAGAAAGGTTATTACACATATAATTAGCACTAGAAGAGTGGCAACTGAAGGTTGACACGTGTAGTGTGAAAACTGAAAGTTTTTCAGAAGTAATAAATTTCGCTACACTCTGACTTAATTTAGCAAAAGAATTAACAAAACCAGAAAATTGAAAGTTAATTTAGTGACTGAAGTTAATAGTGAGCTTTCTTTCTGAAGCACATCGAAATTCAGTAAAATACGGTTAGTCTTGGACTACCTCAACAATCATTTCAAAAGCTACTTGAATCTACGCAATTTAGAAATAAGAGATTTAACTTTGAACTTGAATTAAATGATTGTGAACAATTAACAATAGTAAAATTTAGTACGTACCAAGCTGAGCTGCAGTCACAGGTAAGCTAAAATACGGTAACATAACTCGCACTCTTAATTTGTGCTTGTGTAATCTAAGTATTGTAGCCAGCTATGAATACCTTAACTGAACTTTGAAATTAAAGCAGTGAAATCGAATGATGCTGGCGTTTGAATTTCAACGATACTCGGGTTCATTCCGGAAAAGGAAGGGACCCTGCTTGGTAATGCAATTGGGACAATGAGCAACAAACGTTCATGCTAAGTTGCTGTAATTTTGTGATGCAACAATTTTAAAAGTTTGAAAAGTTGAGGTCTGCCATACAGTTCAAAAACTTTACGTGCTTCCAGTCTTCCTTGTTGGTTGATTGAAGGTTTGAAGCCGTCGATCGAGGAGGTGGCGACAGTCACTCATTGTCGGCCGTCGCTGTTGCAGAAGCTGGATGTCGGCGCGCTTTCTTCTCGACACGGTCACCAGACGAAACGGGCTCTTGATGTGCGCCAGCTAATGCTTCCCGTCCGCGACACCATGTCAGAAACTATCATCGCAAGTCGAGCGCAATTACATGCTGCCAAACTCCGAAAGCGCGGCAACTCGCGGGAGCTTCACACAACACACTTGCTCCACTGCACCACCCCAGCCAGACTCCCCCTCTGCCCGCGCTCCACGCGACAGAGTTAACCCTACCAAAGATCGTAAACACTTTGGTTCTCCACACGAGCTATCGATGTATTCGTTAGATAGCATAGTTTTCCCTAGGCCAGACCCAGCGTATAAATACAAATAATATTCACAAAACAAACCAACATAAATGCATATATATATATATATATATATATATATATATATATATATATATATATATATATATATACAAACAGTAAAACAATTACAATATATAAAGACACAGAAAAGTCATATATTCAGGTAACAAAATAAGGAAAAAAAAATAGTACAATAGATGGAAATAGGAGGATATGCATTTCCGGCGTTACAAAGTCCACGTTCGAAGAAACTGAGCTCTCTTGACCAATATAGTCTGCTGTTATTGCTACTCTATTAACAACACCGCGAGGTCTGAGGCTGCCCCCCCCCCCCCCCCTTGTCGTAGGTTCGAGCCCTCCTTTGGGCATGTGTGTGTGTTTGTTTCTTGTCTTTAGCGTAAATCAGTTTAAGTTAGACTAAGTAGTATGTAAGGTGTAAGCCTAGGGACCGATGACCTCAGCAGTTTGGTCCCATAGGAACTTACCACCACCACTCCCCCCTATTTTCATATTGGCGGGTCCGCCTCCGGTGACACCTAGTGATAAGCTACGCACTACGTATCACTACTATACCATTTGTCTCACATTTCGCCAAAAAAATTATTATTTGACGGATGAAAATTTCTAATAAATGTCTTATTGCCCTCAGTCACTTGATTTATTCCCTAATGGAATTATTGGTTCCCTTGAGCCAAACAAAAATGCGTGCAGAATGAGATTTTCACTCTGCAGCGGAGTGTGCGCTGTTATGAAACTTTCTGGTAGATTAAAACTGTGTGCCGGACCGAGACTCGAACTCGGGACCTTTGCCTTTAGCGGGCAAGTGCTCTACCAACTGAGCTACCCCTAGCACGACTCACGCCCCGTCCTCACAGCTTTACTTCCGCCAGTACCTCGCCTCCTACTTTCCAAACTTCACAGAAGTTCTCCTGCGAACCTTGCAGAACTAGCACTCCTGGAAGAAAGGATATTACGGAGACATGGCTTAGCCACAGCCTGGGGGTGTTTCCAGAATGAGATTTTCACTCTGCAGCGGAGTGTGCGCTGATATGAAACTTCCTGTCAGATTAAAACTGTGTGCCGGACCGAGACACGTGATTCGTGCTAGGGTAGTTCAGTTGGTAGAGCACCTGCCCGCGAAAGGTAAAGGTCCAGAGTTCGAATCTCGGTCCGGCACACAGTTGTAATCTGTTAGGTAGTTTCAAAAAATGCGTGGATAGCCATATTCATCACCTCAAGAAGTTGTTGAATCTTTCGGAAACAACATTCTTGAGGTACCAACATCAGAAAGGAAAAAAATTTCCATAATTGGTACCCACAGATAAAAAAGGTTTGTACGAAAAATATTTTTCTTTCATTGCGTTTCTAAAAAATTAAATTTCCTACTCGAAGAAAAATGATCAAATGCGTGTAAAATCTTATGGGACTTAACTGCTAAGGTCATCAGTCCCTAAGTTTACACATTACTTAACCTAAATTATCCTAAGGGGCCGGCCGATGTGGCCGAGCGGTTCTAGGCGCTACAGTCTGGAACCGAGCGACCGCTACGGTCGCAGGTTCGAATTCAGCCTCGGCCATGGATGTGTATGATGTCCTTAGGTTAGTTAAGTTTAAGTAGTTCTAAGTTCTAGGGGACTGATGACCTCAGAAGTTAAGTCCCATAGTGCTCAGAGCCATTTGAACCATTTTTTTATCCTAAGGACAAACACACACACCCATGCCCGAGGAAGGATTCGAACCTCCGCCGGGACCAGCCCATGACCAGTCCGTGACTGCAGCGCATTAGACCGCTCGGCTAATCCCACGCGGCCTCCTCAAAGAAATCATATAAACTCTGTATCGTATAGAGATAATAGATACGCTAGGTCTTGTCACCCTTCGCAGAACTGAAACTGTTCTCTTGGATACAACGCCTACACGCACCAATTTACCCTCATTTGAGCTCCAGATCAACACAATATAACACTATCACCGACCACTTCCACAGATGTTGTAGACTAAGGGAATTACACAAGCCAATGATTACCAGTAAGGCATAAAACTAATTCTGGAAACACAATGTTTGTACCACAGTTTTCTATACTTTCATTTAACCGCTCCCGAATGATAATTTATACACTTTGCCTATTTTCAGTTCGATAGTTACAAGATCAGAAAACTTCGGTTTTGTGTTTTCTGTTTTAGGTGGCTGTCTTTTAGAGATTTAGTCGTGTTATATTACTAATGTTCCCGAAATTGACGAGGAGAACACGGTAAATGCCGTAACCCAGCTTTCCAGAAACTGCGCTCTGGAGAAGAGGAATCAAAATAAGCGTACACGTGTTTTGGCTTATCCGTAGATACTCGATCGTTTCTGAGAAAATTACACTCAAAATTTTTGAAGAACTTTATTTGCATTTTAGCAGGCAATTCATTCATTCGAAGTGGTGGCATAGCGCGTAGCGTTGCGGCTTCACGGTTTTCGAGCTCTTTGTTCGAAACCAGACTATTACTTTTATTCAATTTTGTTTTCATTTATCTACCCATATCCGCAGAAGATTACTACACGAATGTGTAAAGCAATTCATAAATCAGAAAAATTAGAAATTGTATTTAGTGAAAGTCCTGTTGTGTGTCTTGTCAATAACACAGGTGGGCATTTTTTGTTTTCCGTCGTTCCTTAGTTGCTTCAAAATTTATAGAGGTATGTTCCTTCCGCGTAATTAAATGAAAGGCAGTTTGTTTATTGCCATACGCATTACGCTTCCTTTATTTGTGAAGCGTCTTCAGTTGCCTGTAATATATGTTTGTTTATATCATATAATAATTGTATTATGTAGTAGTTGGAGTATGTTACTATGATACATCGAACGACAATTTCACCTCACGAAATTTTTGCTACAAAAGTTGGTACTAATCTGAAAAACAAGAGAAAAACCTGAGAAAATGTAACATGGTAACGTACTGTAACTACTACATAATACACTTTTTATATGTGTAAAAAGAAACACCTATTACAGGCCACTGAAGATGCTTCACAAATAAAGGACCGAAATTCGTATGGCAATAAACAAACTGCCTTTCATTTAGTTGCATTGACGGAACATACATCCATGAATGTTGGTGGTGTTACATACTTGTTCCCAAGAAGTGGGTTTTGGTCGTCCAGCATGTATAAACGTTTATAACCGTGGCCTGCATGAAGGGGCTTCTATTCAGCCGATTCTGACCTGCCCCGCTGGTTTTGTCCTCTAATGTGCAGCAAACTATTCCAGAAGAGAATACTGCCAGAGCTATTTTGTTTATCTCAGGAACACTGACAGAATTACAATGGTTGTGCGTGAAAACGCGACGATTATTTGCAGTATACATAAAACATATTCGTTCCCTAATCGTATGTAAAGTATAATGTGAAAACTGATGTTACTATTTTTATGTGTTTCTTAAATACAATTTCATAGGAATAAAACATGAATTTCCAGCTTAGGAATAGTAATTTTAATTATTTTGGTAACTGAAGTACACAGTTCCCCATTATAATGCTCACGAGTAGTGCGCGTAAGTATAGTGCCTCAGGGTTAAGTGGATATATTGGGCACATAGTAGACACCTAGGAAGACTGTATGCGATGCATGAGGCGCAGAGCTTGAAAACAGTCACTTCTGCCATGGGGCTGCCCATAGACTGTGTTAATGGTCGTGCGAAAACTTCTGCCTTACTATTGGATGTGTTTTATTGTTCACCGTTTATAATCTGTTTCTTTTATTTTTTATTTGCAGTGCCAGTGAGAAAGAAGGAACTTCGAGTGAAACGTGCATGCGGATTCTACACCAACGTTACAAACAAGAAACTGACTTCCCCTACCATTTGAGATGTGTTAACTGGTTAGAAAGAAACGTCTATCGTGACAAGAAAAAAAAATTAATTTATCGTGTACTCAGTACCAGTATTCGTGAATTATTGGTACGGCAGATACTAATTACACTTACACACAAACGGACAATTTGCCGGATATTATTTCGAAGTATCAGTACAATGAAGTGGTGAGACGATTTAATATACTTGCGCCAGTCGAACCTCTTCAAGTTTGACACAATCGGAACGTCGATGCCACTGCATTCACGAACATGATTTTAGAACAGCGCGTATAATTCTGTGTAGATCACACTGCACTCTCGCCACTTTCCTATCGCGTTCGCCGGCCGCGGTGGTCTAGCGGTTCTAGGCGCTCAGTCCGGAACTGCGCGACTGCTACGGTCGCAGGTTCGAATCCTGCCTCGGGCATGGATGTGTGTGATGTCCTTAGGTTAGTTAGGTTTAAGTAGTTCTAAGTTCTAGGGGACTGATGACCACAGATGTTAAGTCCCATAGTGCTCAGAGCCATTTGAACCATTTTGAACCTATCGCGTTCCTCTCAGCTGAGGACAGTCGCTGACTGCATTGTCTGCCACACTTCCAGCCTACTGGGACATTTGGCTTAAAAGAACAAAGTTTGCTCTACAATAGCTGGGCCAGCTTTCAGGTATAGCCGGCCGCTGTGACCGAGCGGTTCTAGGTGCTTCAGTCCGGAACCGCGCTGCTGCTAAGGTCGCAGGTTCGAATCCTGCCTCGGGCATGGATGTGTGTGATGTCCTTAGGTTAGTTATGTTTAAGTAGTTCTAAGTCTAGGGGACTGATGACCTCAGATGTTAAGTCCCATAGTGCTTAGAGCTATTTGTACCTTTTTATGAACCAATTGCGACAGATAACGTACTCCTCTTGAATTGCACCTAGCGGGTCGCTGAGCTAAACGTGCCCATTGAGACACTGTAGAGAGGTTTGGTATTTAATTCAGAATATTTGTTATGAATGCCTGTATTCGTTATATCCGTGGTGTTCGACTCCTTGATCATATTTCGCCGGCATATGCACAGCTATCTTGGCTGCGAGCAGACAAGCCCACAGATTTCCATACCCTCTGTCATTTCTACTGTCGTATCAACGTACTCTGACCCTCATATCCCTCCTCGACCTTAATTCTATTGTCTGAACAACACTGCAGAAACACCCGTTCCATCGTTGAGCCACTTCCTCTAGGTCCTTTTCTGTAGCAGGAATCTCACTCTAGAATAATCTCCCGCATCATATCACAGGACGGGGCGTGAGTCGTGCTTGGATAGCTCAGTTGGTAGAGCAATTGCCCGCAAAAGGCAAAGGTCCCGAGTTCGAGTCTCGGTCCGGCACACAGTTTTAATCTTCCAGGAAGTTTCAGGAGATTAGTGTTTAACGTCCCGTGGACGTAGAGGTCATTAGGGACGGAGCACAAGCTCGAAGTAGCGAAAGATGGAGAAGGAAAACGGCCGTTCCTTTTCGAAGGAATCATCCCGCCATTTGCCTTAAGCGAGTTAGTGAAATCACGAAAAATCTAAATCGGGGACGTCGCAAAACGCAGGTTTGAACCGTCGTCCTCCCGAATGCGAGTCCACTGTGCTAACCACTGCGTTATCCCGCTCGGTCATTTGTTAACAGATCATCCTCGTTTCCCAGTATTCCTAGCTCGTGCAGTCTTCTTAAATGTTCTTTCCCGAGGACTCGCTATACCATAAAACACCTATATTGTACACCTATAATTTCTTTTTATATCTACCACTATTATTATTATTATTATTATTATTATTATTATTATTATTATTATTATTATAAGAAGAAGGAGGAGGAGGAGATGCAGTACAAGTACTGCCGGTATTAACATTATTAGTTCATAGTATTTTTTTTTTACTCACATTGTCTCCGTAAACACTCAGATCATTTTAATACTATTTCGCAAATTAAAATTGTTATTTCTTACGTAACTATGATGTAAAAAAAGTACTGTATGTGTGAAACCCTGGTACGATGAAAGAAAGGGCCTGCGGACATAATCAGACATTTGAGGTCATCAGTTCCCTAGACTTGGAACTACTTAAACCTAAGTAACCTAAGGACATCACACACATCCATGCCTGAGCAGGATTCGAACCTGCGACCGTAGCAGCCACGTGGATCCGGACTGAAGCGCCTAGAACCGCTCGGCCACAGCGGGCGGCTTTCAGGACAGTTCTAAGCCGCATTCTCCAGGGGCAACGAAGATGCTTCTGCATCGTTTTCAGTTGGAAATGTTTTATTACCCACAATACAGCCCGTAATTGTCTCCCTCTGAGTTTCATCTCTGCTCACATGAACCGCTGGCTATGAAGGCAACATTTTGGCACACATAACGACCTGCAGGCCTGCGTAGAGAATTGACGGAAAGCACTGGCTGCTGCCTTCTATAACGAGGGTATTGCAAAGTTGGTACAACGCTACGACAGGTATCTAAGTCGGATCGTCGACTGTGGTGATTAGTAGCTGGATGTTGTAGCTAACTGTTGCAAATAAAACAGTTTTGATTTTCACTGTGGTTTCCATTTCACGACCTATCGTTCCTTACTGTCCGAATAGCCCTCGTATACAGTTATTTTACACTAAAGAACATAGTTAATGATACGTGGCGTTTACTAGTAAAAGACAAAGACTTCACTCACAAACTGTCCTTGAATCTAATGAAAACGCAAAGAATCGTTAGGTGAATGAAGAATTGATTTACACGGCTCGATTATGAATCAAATGCGTCGCCTAGAGGAAGTTAAACAAACACACATTAAAATAAACGAAACATCCGGCTCTTTGCCTCACTGATTTTTTTTAAGATTACGTCGTAGTTAATACCATCCACTATTTACGTTTCAATCGATAGTACTGACAACGCAAATAGTCTCTCTTGGCACACCGTGCTTCTTGAAATGTGTCTTAATCAATCTTAACTTTGAGAAACTTCTGTCGGCAGAAGCTTTACTGACTCAAACTGTGAGCATTATTCTGATTGTTGTGTAAAGATTTGGATATACTTCTTCCAAAATATTTTCTGATATGTACTGAATAGTTGTTTTGCGTCTTTGATTGAGTCCTGTAGGTTAGATTTTAAAAGTAGGAGTTACTCATAGTTCGAAAGGCTGTATGTCGCTATTTTCGCCTTATCTAAATATTGTACCTAAATCACTACAATGTTTGCTAAGATCGTCCTTGGATAACAATTTCGAATAATTCATATCGTAAATATAACCAAATCGTTCAAATATTCGTTGGGCGCTTTGAATCAACACTCAGTGTCGACTATTATAGCGTCTGTCATTGTGTTAAAGAAGCTAACTCTGTACTGCATTTCAGCAGATTGTATAGGTTCATCAATTTGTTCATAACCGAACATTCGTTTTTTCTGTGCTATTCTTTTTTTTTTAACTGAGACTTAATTTCGACCGAGTGAGGTGGCGCAGTGGTTAGCACACTGGACTCGCATTCGGAAAGACGACGGTTAAATCCCACGTCCGGCCATCCTGATTTGGGTTTTCCGTGATTTCCCTAAATCGCTCTGGGTGAATGCCGGGATGGTTCCTTTGAAAGGGCACGGCCGACGTCCTTCCCTAATCCCATGAGACCGATGACCTAGCTGTTTGATCTCTTCCTCCAAACAACCCCAACATAATTGCGTAACTACTTTTTTCTACAAACAATCGAGCTTCTGCAACGCCTGTTTCACCCCTGTGTTACGGAATACTTGAATCCAATCATGAAATGAACGTAAAGTGTCAGTAGCTAATTTCAAGTTCACTTGAACCGATTGCCATAGTTTATTTTTATTGTTAACACGTAGTAAAACCTCCTACCACACGTGCGTTGAAACGATAAACTCAAAAGTTGACATTTCGTTCAAGACTGCTTCTCAGTCGCTTAGAGTTTCGCAATCATCAGTTTTATTTTTCGCATCATTCACGCTTTCGATGACATCATCAAATTGCAAAAAAAAAAAAAAAAATGGTTCAAATGGCTCTGAGCACTATGGGACTTAACATCTATGGTCATCAGTCCCCTAGAACTTAAAACTACTTAAACCTAACTAACCTAAGGACATCACACAACACCCAGTCATCACGAGGCAGAGAAAATCTCTGACCCCGCCGGGAATCGAACCCGGGAACCCGGGCGTGGGAAGCGAGAACGCTACCGCACGACCACGAGCTGCGGACAAATTGCAAAAATATCGCTTTTACAGCTCAGATTCTACTATCTCATCGTGTTTCAGACAGAGGTTTCAATGCCAATTTAGTTTTATAAGATTCCATCGCTTGCCTGATTTTGTAAAACGTTCATAAACTTTGACGATGAAGCCGAAAAACGTTTCAGCTATTGTAGAAGTGTTACCGGCCTCTAGCAAAAGTAAATTCCAACAATAGCATTCGCACTGCGTGAACAAAGCTCGTGAGTTAATATTGAGTGTTCTTGTTCTAACACCTTTATTAATGCCAACCATATTGGCACCATTATCGTATCCCTGTCCTCGACAGTTTTGGATTTCTAGGCCATTATTTTCTAGTTCCTTTAAAATGGCATTTGTTTAATATTCTTCCATTGTTTCCGTGACGGCAATAAACCCAACGAAATGTTCTACTATCTCTCCTGTAGAGGAATTAAAAAATCTTAATGTTATTGACATTTGTTCCACACGGCTCGAATCCCTTGTACAATCGAGCATGAAGGCATAATATTTCGCTTGTTTGATTCTGATTATAATTTCGTTGATAACAGATTTGGACGTTAATTGCATTTCGTTAATACGCTGCAAGTGCTCTTCTAGTATTAGATCATATTTGGATAACAGTTTAAACAGATCTAGAAAATTCCCAGTTTCCACTATGGTCTATGTTTAGGGATTCTCGATGCCCTCTAAACACCAGAGTGTGTGAAGCTAAGTATTTTATAATATCGATCAGTCGTGCCTTACCTATTGTTTTTCCGTATTTGATTCCTTTACAGAATCTCATCCATCTAACCGTGCACTCCAGGTGTCCTTGAATTTGGTCATGTCTTTTCAATGTCCTACTCAGATCTTTCCTGTCACAACATCCTTCTCTTGCCATCTGTGTCTGCAAAAGTGAAAAAATGGACATAGAAGGCAATAAACTTTGTCTTGAGATATGAAGTAAGCTAACCTTCTGCGATTTTGCATTTCGCCGTTACTCAATTTTCTAGTAAAATGAAATTTAGTAAAATGCTTTTATTTGCTACTTTGCGGTAACTATCATTAGGTTTCTCTAGGTCTTGTTTGGAAACGTTTTGAATGAAATCATGGCACTGCGAATCTGTTAATGGAAATACTCACATTCGGGATCTAATTCTATAAATGACTCTCTTATATGAACGGTTTGCTCTTGATTATCACTTTTGAAGTCTTTATTCGGCTCACAATCTCGGATCACAGCAGTTTCACCTAACTCTGAGGCTGTATCGGAAACGGTTATGGATTCATGTGACCCTGAAGCTGGTTCTGTTTCAGAAAATAAAGACACTTGGATAAGAGCTCCACTGGAGGCCTCTGTAGCAGTTACACCTGAAGTTTTCTTAAGAAATTTTGTCATACTCGAATTCATAGCTTGGTTGGATACAATCGTCTGTAACTAACTCCGTCCGAATAGGCCTTGGAAGGCCCCAACGGGACCGACCGGCCACCGTGTCATCCTCAGCCCAGAAGTGTCACTGGATGCGGAGATGGAGGAGCACGTGGTCAGCACACCGCTCTCCCGGCTGTATGTCTGTTTACGAGACCGGAGCCGCTACTTCTCAGTCAAGTAGCTCCTCAGTTTGCCTCAACGATGGCTGAGTGCACCCCGCTTGCCAACAGCGCTCGGCAGACCGGATGGTCACCCATCCAAGTGCTAGCCCAGCCCGACAGCGCTTAACTTCGGTGACCTGACGGGAACCGGTGTTACCACTGCGGCAAGGCCGTTAGCATATAATCGTCTCAGCCTTTCTTTTTCTTTTTGATGCACCGGATTCCCATTTTCTCCCTATGTCTCTGTCTCTTGAGGGTCCTCCAGACCTGATGATCTAAAAAACATTTTGTGCGAAGTGCGTCCATAAGTGCAGTAGGGTAATTAAAGTGCTCAATGTCATAGTATACGGACTGTGCGGTTATCATACATGGCATTTTTTTTTAATTCTGTCACGTATGATAGCAGCCAAATAAATACGCCAAAAAATGTCCGGGGACTATAACTTTAATAGGACAACTATTTGTTTACAGCTCGTACAAAATAGATACGTGTTTAAAAGTTTTACTGACCTTCAAAGTAGTAATCAGCATTGTGTATAATCCGTTGCCAGCGATGTGGAAGTCGTAGGATACTCTTACCAGTGCCAGTTGTGTTGACAGTTCGAGCGGCGCGGTCTATTGTCCGACGAATTTGTAGTAGTTCTGAAGTGAATGCCGTGAAGTGTTTCCTTCAGTTTAGAAATCGAGTTGAACTCACGAGGGCCTAAGTCAGGGGAGTACAGTATGTGACATAGCACTTAGCAGCCCCATCAGTCAAACAAATCATTAACAGCTTGCACTGTACGTGCTTGAACATTGTCCTACAAAATGGTTGTCAGGTCCTGCAGAAAGTGTCATCACTTCTGTCTCGGTGCTGTTCATTTTTGGAACACAGCCTACGACCAGCTTAGGGACAGAAGTGATGACACTTTCTGCAGGACCTGACCATCATTTTGCAGACAATGCTCAAGCACGTACAGTGCAAGCTGTTACTGATTTGTTTGACTGATGGGGCTGCTAAGTGCTATACCACCTACTGCACTCCCCTTACTTAAGCCCTCGTCAGTTCAACTCGATTTCTAAATTGAAGGAAACACTTCACGGCATTCACTTCAGAACTGCTACAAATTCGTCGGATAATAGACCGCGCCGCTCGAACTATCAACACTACTGGCACTGCTAAGAGTATCCTACCACTTCCACATCGCTGGCAACGGGTTATACACAATACTGGTGATCACTTTGAAGGTAAGTAAAACTTTGAAACACGTATCTATTTTGTACGAGCTGTAAATAAATAGTTGCCACTATTAAAGTTCCAAGCCTCGTATTTGTATACTGACTTACCATAGCATGGGGGTTCCTTTAGTGTGTACGGCTGAAATTGGTACAACCACACCTTCAGAGATAGAAGACTTGTTCATTCGTACCAGTTTAATAACTTGGAAAACGAATGGGGTGTCACTTGGTAGGATTTGTTTCAGAGAGCTGGAATTAATTGCCAAGACAATGATCTTGCCTGTATTCTCTTTTCCACAGAGCATTGTTGCATTTGTTTGTTGTTGCATCGAAGTGTCAAATTCGGAAAAAGTGCATACCATGTGGGCTGTGAATATGATATAAAGAAAAGTGAGCGTATTTTCCGTTTAACATGCATCTTTCTTTAATACGGCGAGCAACTTCCTCTCTAAGTATATAATTTAATAATTTATTTTACAAAATTTTTTTAGTCTGTATGAACATCTTTACAACAATACAGTCTCCTTCGAGTTCCGTGCGTTACTGCTGTCTAGTGGGCATGCAGTGATTCGCGACAGATATATGCCACGCGAATTGTGTAATGTAATAGGCCTACCAGAACCAGTCTGTAGTTCCAAACTTGTACGCTTGGCGCGCTACCGCGTAGGCGTACACCTTAGATGCACCTTGTAATGGGGCCTAACTGTCATAATGTTGCCGGACGACGCAAGGTAAATACTACTACACTCGTACGGAGCCGCGCGCGGTAGCCGCGCTGTCTTGGCGTCTTGTCACTGTCCGCGCGGCTTCCCCCGTCGGAGGTTCGAGTCCTCCCTCGGGCATGGGTGTTGTGTGTTGTTTTTAGCGTAAGTTAAGTTGGATTAAGTAGTGCATAAGCTTAGGGACCAATGACGTCAGCATTTTGGTCCCATAAGACCTTACCACTCGTGCGGAAACAGAGACGGACAACTAAGTAGCTAAAATTTTAATAGTTTCAACAACTTTTTGCGAGGTCCCCATAGGAGTGAGGCCGTCAGCGGTCGCCGACGCCTAACGCCGCTTCTGTGATCGGTGGACGTCAGCTGACTTCGTGCCGCTCTGGCATATTTACACTCGCTGTCAACATTAGCTACGTAACAGTACTGTGCGCCCTAATAATAAGCAGCTGTTTTGAATATAGTGTTGATCTTCGTGCGGTGCTACACGCAGTGATTGTTAATATTATTTACAAAAGTGAGCGAAGAGGCTGTATTTGGTCCTTGTAGCGATTCGCCATCGACTTTAGTGTCATTTCTGCGACGCATTAACAATTAATATAATAAACGTTCATTTCTTTTATAAGCTGTAAGCTGGCTGCAGTGAGAGAAGGAGGCGGGGCTTGTCTCAGCAGCCAATGTGCTACGAGCCGATCGTAAGCTTCCGCTCCCAGCATCCTCTGCTCAGGGGCCAAGTAAAAGTGTGCGATCAGTACAGACACGAACACGCGCCAGGCAACGCATCTGCAGCAACTATTACCTCATAGCTCACTGCTCGCACACTGAGAAATGCAGGTCGTAATTATCATTTTTTTTAAATAAACCACTTTCAGCTGTATATGAACTTTCACAGGAACACGACTGGTTTCGTGATTTCAAATCACATCTTCAGGTGTACATACATCAATAAAACATTCAGGCTCTGATACTGTTACCCGCAACAAGCAGGGTGTCATAGTTTACGGCGAGGCGGTTGGAGGGTTGCTGCCGCCACTTCCTGGCGAGAAGTAAACGCACTTTTAACATGTCAGTTTGAATTATGACGCCCTGCTTGTTGCGGATGACAGTATCACGGCTTAAATGTTATGCTGACACTTGTACACCCGAGGATGTGATCTGAAATCAAGAAATCGGTCGTGTTTCTGTGAAAGTTTATACGTAGTGTTCAAAAAGTCTCTCCGCAGTGCCGTCTGATTGTTAGCCGCACGTGCCGTGTGATTGTTCGCCTGCCTGGGTTACTTCCCTTCAAGTGGATTCTCCCAACATTCCACTGTTTCGTTTATCTCAGCCAGTGTCAGTATTATCGTTGGTGTGTGTCGTTACGTGTTGACGGGAACGTTTAAGTTTAGTTCCTTTGTTCGTTTGTTTCGTTTTTGTCACTTTTAAAATACTAACCATTGAAGAACGTGTGTTTTTAGTCGAACAAGTGTTCAAAGCTGACGGTAAATACACAGTTTCAATTCGTCAAAGATTTAATTCAGTTTTCCCGGAGACAACACTCCCACATCGCGATACTGTACGAGATTTGATTAACAAATTTCGAAGTACGGGTTCACTGACAGACGCACCGAGAAGTGGTCGTCCTAGCGTTTTGTCTAAGGATAAACTACTCGATATTTCCGATGAAATGTCCATTAGTGCGCACAAGTCAGTAAGAAAACTCGCCCAGGAAATCAACGTTAGTGTTGGAATGGCCCACACAGCCGTAAGAACTTTTCCCATACAAAGCGACAGTCGTGCAAGATCTACAAATACTGATCATTCTACAACAGGGGGGACACTTTCAACATTCAATGTGAAAATTTGTAAGTAAAAATGAATATACAGTAAATTAATAAGTTGTATTTCATTGAGTTTCATTTCGGTATATTCACTGCGGCATACGGCACGCACGGCAAACAATTGTACGACACTGCGGAGAGACTTTTTGAACACCCCGTATGTAGCTGAAAGCGTTTTATTTCAGAAACATGGATAACTTCAGCTGCGGTTTACCTCAACAGAAAACTATTTATCATTATAAGTTTTCACATAAAAAACGGAGGTTGTAATCACCAACCAGTGTCTTCGTCTCACAATATACCTCAGAACAGCCGCGCTTCCTTCTTAGAAACCATACCACAGAACGGACAAGAATGGAAGAGAACTTTTGTTTCTCTTTCAAACACATAGGTCATGCTGTACGCTCTGGCCGTGTTAAATTCTCATTGGTCGAGCCACCGCTCACCCCAAAGAACGTCGTTAAGACAGGCGTCCACAGCTGATCCAGAACTGACTCCTGTATAGATCTCCACCAGTGGGCACAGATTATCACAGAAAAACTGCTCGCGAATTAACAGACGCGTAAAACATCAGGAACTGGAAGTTGACGATTTGTAGTGTCCTGCGATCGGATCAGGATGTGAGGTGACACTGCCTCCAGTTGTGACGTGACTCGTCCAACTCGTAGACGTGGTGCCTGAACACCCTGGAATATTTTCAGATAAGGAAACTCGGTGGGAAAAGGACGAGAAACTCTAAATAATAACTGAGACTGAACAAACTACTGTCGAATCCTAAGATTCACTAACACAATGACTATCGTGTGCAAGCCTGCACGTAACCTATGCAGCTATCTGCCACGAGAAACTAAGTCCCGTCCCGGGAGCAGAGTAACGCAGATTCAGCGTCTGAGGCCGACTGGCATCGGAATCTGAATCCCCAGCAGCGCCGCTTATACAGGGTGGTCCAATAATAGTGACTGGGCCAAATATCTCACGAAATAAGCGTCAAACGAAAAAACTAAAAAGAACGAAACTCGTCTAGCTCGAAGGGGGAAACCAGATGGCGCTATCGTTGGCGCCTAGATGGCGCTGCCATAGGTCAAACGGATATCAACTGCGTTTTTTTTAAATAGGAACCCCAATTTTTTATTAGATATTCGTGTAGTAAGTAAAGAAATATGAATGTTTCTGTTGGACCACTTTTTTCGCTTCGTGATAGATGGCGCTGTAATAGTCACAAACGTATAAGTACGTAGTATCACGTAACAGTCCGCCAGTGCGGACGGTAATTGCTTCGTGATACATTACCAGTGTTAAAATGAACCGTTTACCTATTGCGGAAAAGGTCGATATCGTGTTGATGAATGGCTATTGTGATCAAAATACCCAACGGGCGTGTGCTTTGTATGCTGCTCGGTATCCTGGACATCATCCCAGTGTCTGGACCGTTCGCAGGATAGTTACGTTATTTAAGGAAACAGGAAGTGTTCAGCAACATGTGAAACGTCAACCACGACCTGCAACAAATGATGATGCCCAAGTAGGTGTTTTAGCTGTTGTCGCGGCTAATCCGCGCATCAGTAGCAGACAAATTGCGCGAGAATCGGGAATCTCAAAAACGTCGGTGTTGAGAATGCTACATCAACATCGATTGCACCCGTACCATATTTCTATGCACCAGGAATTGCATGGCGACGATTTTGAACGTCGTGTACAGTTCTGCCACTGGGCACAAGAGAAATTACGGGACAATGACAGATTTTTTGCACGCGTTCTATTTAGCGACGAAGCGTCATTCGCCAACAGCGGTAATGTAAACTGGCATAAAATGCACTACTTGGCAACGGAAAATCCACGATGGCTGCGACAAGTGGAACATCAGCGACTTTGGCGGGTCGCGGCATTATAGGAGGAAGGATAATTGGCCCCCATTTTATCGCTGGCAATCTAAATGGTGTAATGTATGTTGATTTCCTACGTAACGTTCTACCGATGTTACTACAAGATGTTTCACTGCATGACAGAATGGCGATGTACTTCCAACATGATGGATGTCCAGCACATAGCTCGCGTGCGGTTGAAGCGGTATTGAATAGCATATTTCGTGACAGGTGGATTGGTCGTCGAAGCCCGTCGAAGCCCGCACGTTCACCGGACCTGACTTCCCCGGATTTCTTTCTGTGGGGAAAGTTGAAGGATATTTGCTATCGTGATCTACCGACAACGCCTGACAACATGCGTCAGCGCATTGTCAATGCACGTGCGAACATTACGGAAGGTGTACTACTCGCTGTTGAGAGGAATATCGTTACACGTATTGCCAAATACATTGAGGTTGACGGACATCATTTTGAGCATTTATTGCTTTAATGTGGTATTTACAGGTAATCACGCTGTAACAGCATGCGTTCTCAGAAATGATAAGTTCACAAAGGTACATGTATCACATTGGAACAACCGAAATAAAATGTTCAAACTTACCTACATTCTTTATTTTAATTTAAAAATCCAACCTGTTACCAACTGTTCGTCTAAAATTGTGAGTCATATGTTTGTGACTATTACAGCGCCATCTATCACAAAGCCAAAAAAGTGGTCCAACTAAAACATTTATTTTTTTACGTACTACACGAATATGTAATAAAAAATGGGGGTTCCTATTTAAAAAAAACGCAGTTGATATCCGTTTGAACTATGGCAGCGCCATCTAGCGGGCCAACCATAGCGCCACCTGGTTTCCCACTTCAAGCTAGACAAGTTTCGTTCTTTGTAGTTTTTTCGTTTGACGCTTATTTCGTGAGATATTTGGCCCGGTCACGATCAATGGACCAGCCTGTATAGGCTCGCATGACGTGTCTCCCACGCGATCACGCGCTGTCCTCCTGACCTCGGCTCTTTCCAGAAGTTCTTATGTTTCTGGTTACGTAGCCCACACTACCCCTTTCACAATAACGCAGTTCCTCCTGCTTCCTAGCGCCCCCGCTGACGTTATGCTACTCCTTTGCTGGCACATCTTGTGCAACATTACACCCTCACTATACACTCTCAGTACCTAACGCTATTCATTTGCCACACATTCGGGACAAGTTGTAACAGGGGACTTGCAATTTGTAAAATGATTTTGATTGCTAAAACTGAGTGCATTGGCTTGCGACCTCACAAGATTCTTGTGCCTTCGCCAGCTAATGCACCAAGCTGGACGAGACGGTACAGTGAAGTTGCGTGGCGGCGTGTTGCAGGCCACGTGGAGGTGCTCAACTACCTGCTGAGCCGGAGGCCCGACGTCGAGGTGGACGCCCGCAACGCGCTCGGCTTCACGCCGCTCATGAAGGCCGCGCTGCAGGGCCGCACCAAGTGCGCCAAGCTGCTGCTCTTCGCAGGTCAGTGCTCGGCAGGCAGCGCCTAGCCTAGAGTGCATAGGAGGCTCAATAATCTAGCGCATCTACAGGGTGGCGCACGAAATGTGTTACCATTTTGTTTTTGAATATAAACTTTATTGTCAATACAATCTGAAAGGAACGTATACTACAATGAAGAGCCGTCCATGGAGATTTGTTCTAACTCAACACATCCTCAATATGTCCACCATTTCGTTTCCTAACTTCCTTCAAACGAACACCGAAGTTAGTGATTACCCCACGGCACATGTCTTCCGTAATTTCACTGCAAGCTTGAAGAATAAGTTTTCTGAGCTCCATTAAATTCCACAGCTTCTTGCTACTGCCTTGCCCTTCAACATGCAGTGGTTCATGCAAGATGGAGCAAGGCCACATACTGCACACACTGTGTTGGAGTTTTTACACGAGCATTTCGACATGCGGATCATTTCACTCAGGTTTCCAAGTCGCTTCAATGACGGACAAAATCGCCCCCCCCCCCCCCCCAATAGTACAGACCTCAATCCATGTGACTTTTTTCTTTGGGGGTACCTAAAGGAAAAAATTTTCCCGAATCGTCCACGTGATTTAATAGAACTCAGAAGACTTATTCTTCAAGCTTGCAGTGAAATTACGGAAGACATGTGTCGTAGGGTAATCTCTAACTTCGGTGTTCGTTTGAAGGAAGTTAGGAAACGAAATGGTGGACATATTGACCATGTGCTGAGTTAGAACAAATCTCCATGGACGGCTCTTCATTGTAGTATATGTTCCTTTCAGATTGTATTGACAATAAAGTTTATATTCAAAAACAAAATGGTAACACATTTCGTGCGACACCCTGTACTTGTGTCAGCTCCTTGTCCAGCGGCTTTCCTTAATTTCAAGCAGCCGTGTATGTTGTACAACAGGTTTCTGTATTGAGGAAAAAAAAAAACAGGCCTCTTATAGGATAATTTTGTTGTCCGTCTGTCTGTGCGACTGTTAAAAACCCTTGTTCTCAGAGGGTATAGATGTCGACGTGAAATTTATATCACGTACTGAGATCTATGGTTCCTTGTCGGTGTAAAAAAACTTTAAGCCTTTGCGTCAATGCAGTCAAAAGATGTCACATATTTTGATACTCGCAGAGTCACCCAAGAAAACCTGTAGGGTACTCCCCGTTGACCAAGACCCATAAAATTTGGCAAGAGGCAAGGTTTCAAGGTACAACTAAACGATCAAATCCGAAGATTGCTAGTTTGCATTTATAACACACGAAAAAAAAAAAAAAGATTTCTCATATGTTATCCGATTGTCTGTCTATCCGACCGTCTGTTACAACCCCTTTTTCTAAAGAACGGTTAGACGTGTCACGTTCAAATTTATGTCGCATAATAAGATGTATAGTCCTTTGGTGATGTAACAAATGTAAGCTTCGGAGGTTCGAGTCCTCCCTCGGGCATGGGTGTGTGTGTATTGTCCTTAGCGTAAGTTAGATTAAGTAGAGTGTAAGCCTAGGGACCGATGACCTCACCAGTTTGGTCCCATAGAAACTTACCACAAATTCCCGAACTTCAAAAGATAGGCTACAGCTCTTTTATGTCACATACTTCGATATTCGCAAACTCACTCATCACAACCTACAGGCTACTTCTCTTTGAACTCGAATCATGAAATTTGCAAGAGGTAAGATTTCATAGTACAAGTAAAGGAAAACATCCGAAAATTGTTAATTCGTAATTATATGGCCGGCCGAAGTGGCCGAACGGTTCTAGGCGCTACAGTCTGGAACCGCGCAACCGCTACGGTCGCAGGTTCGAATTCTGCCTCGGGCATGGATGTGTGTGATGTCCTTAGGTTAGGTAGGTTTAAGAAGTTCTAAGTTCTAGGGGACTGATGACCTCAGAAGTTAAGTCCCATAGTGCTCAGAGCTGTTTGAACCATTTCGTAATTATATGACACGAAAAAATATTTTTTGACATTTGTTATCCGTTAGTGTGTATTTTCTTTTGCTGACACCCCATTTCTCAGGAATGGGTAGACGTATATCTTGCCTCTATCGACATCCATAAAAAGCAAAAGTCGTCGAGATTCTCGATTTCCAGTACGAATTAACTATCTGCACAGGATGATTCTACTAACGTTTCAAACAATCCCGAAGCGACGTAGATGACGCAGAGACAAGTAATTCAAAGTGAGGAACATGGGGGTCGCAAATGTCAGGAAATACCTCAGACATAGATAAGCACTGTTGAACATGTGACACTCACATTCGGGAGGACGATGGTTCAAACCCGCATCCGGCCAACCTAACTTAGGTTTTCAGTGATTTCCCTAAATCGCTTTAGACAAATGCCGGAATGGTTCCTTAGAAAGGGCCCGGCCAATTTCCTTCCCCGTCCTTGCCTAATCAGAGCTTGTGCTCCGTCTCTAATGACCTCGCTGTCAACGGAACGTTAAACACTAATCTCCTCCTCCTCATCCTGTTCCTCCTCCTGCTTCAAATGGTTCAAATGGCTCTGAGCACTTTGGGACTTAACATCTGAGGTCATCACTCCCGTAGAACTACTTGAACTTAACTAACGTAAGGACATCACACACATCCATGCTAGAGGCAGGATTCGAACCTGCGACCGTAGCGGTCACGCGGCTCCAGACGGAAGCGCCTAGACCCGCTCGGTCACAACGGCCGGCCCCCCTGCTTCAACACGTAACGTTACCAGATGACGTAACTCCCTGCACGTGCAGCAGTTCGGCTTGGTCGCGAAGAGCTGATTGAGTAATGTGGTGCTTGCATTCGAGCAAACGGTGCAATCTGCGAACATGTTTCGTAAACGTGATCTGTTGTAAACGCAGAAGTTATAAAATTATTGTCCTCGCTGTAACCGAGTAAAAGCTGTTCTTATTTTGTGCTTTGTTCCTTTTGTCCCTTTTTTGTGTTGACAGACTATTTAGTAAATCAAATGCAGGTCATTTACTGTTTCGAAAGCTTGTACTCACTTGCTTGCGACGCAGTATGTTAGTACTTCGCAACAAATCAGCGGAGACTGCGAGACCGGTAAATAAAATAACAAATCTTACCTCAATATAAACACATAACTCCTCACGCAATGTATAAAATACTGCCTGCCGAACGCAAGACTCAGACCCTGATCTCCACGTGCTAAAGTCGTGCATGTAGGCCAGGATCCAGAACGAAGTGATTACTTGGGTTGGGATTATGAGGTGTGACAGACCGATTGACTCAACCGCTGCACGTGCGGTGAGGTACGTCATGTGGTGACGTCACATGTCCAACATTTGTTATCCACTTTTGCGGTATTTCCCGACATTTGCGATCCCACGTGTCTCATATTAAATTACTTGTCTCAGCGTTATCTACGTCGCTTCAGAGGTTTCTTAAACATTAATAAGCATCACCCTTTGTACATAAAGTTTGTACGGAACCCTCGGTACGCGAGTCCTATTCACACTGAAACTTCCCCTTTGAATGTTAAGAAAGACTGTGCTGGTAAACTTCTGCGTTATTTGATACGCAAACAGATGGGTAAAACTAAACGTACTCAGACAGTTTTTTCTTCACTTATTCTGATCATTTCTTAACTGACACACAATATTTTAACGAAACGCAATCTGACTTTTAATAATCCCTACAAAAGAATAGCCCTGACTAAGAATAACCTATCCTTCATGAATCACTTACCTCACCAAAATCTTCGTTACTCGAACTACTGGAATATAGCGACCGCCAATACTGCCAGATAAATAAAAGATTCTAACTACTGAAGGCACTAACTACTGATAGGCATATAGTTAGCAAATGAAAGATTTTGATAGAGAACAAACAATGTATTTACCTTAATAGTGTTCAAAAGTCATAAATATATATAAATTCGTGACATCCAGTTCGACAAATTTCCTTTTTCTGACGGACATACGTCCAGATCGTCCGCTGATATTAACATCTCTAAACTCTGGCATCTCTCTCCCCATATCCACCACTGCTGGCGGCTCACCTACAACTGCTCAACGATACGCGCTGTTCACAACAAACTGCCGAACCCAACACTAACGAATAATCCAATAATGAGTCCAACCAGCCACAGACTGCATACACCGCAGTCCGCGATTTTAATACAGAGCGCTACATGGCGTTACCAACATAAAAACCTACACAGCTTACTTACAACACTTGTCCGGATTTTCTTTTTATTCTACGATTTGTCGAACTTTTCCTCATCGTTGCGTCCCCCATTTCATAATCAGTAGTAGTCGGAAAACTTTGGGCAATTAATTTCTTTATGTTCGGTCTCTGACAAAGTTACAGATCTAACAAAAAAAGAAACTGTATGTACTACCGCATTAGCCATTTCTGTAGATAATGAATGCAGAGTTCCGTTGACAGATGAATGTGTGGAAGAACTGTCAATGACTTCTCGGAGAAACCTGTCAAAATATAGAGTGAAGAAAGAGGGAAATAAGTAACAGTGTTGCCAAAAGCTACTGTTAGAGCTGATGCGGAATTTGTTGCAATAATTATTGGATACTAAAATATTAATGAAGCACTTTTCCATGAAACACGTAAGTTTTCTACAAACGCGTGCTCCCACGGCGATATCCATTAATAAAATATTCTCCGGTTTCAAGTGGTTAACTGCCCACGAGCTTTCGATAAATATCTCCTCTGCCGGTGTCAAGTGGTTGACTGTCGTGTGAATGTCGCTGCCGTGCTTATATAGCCGTGCCGCTACCAGTGACGTCACTGGTGCCTAGTCCCGCGCCATGTACATCAATGATTTGATGGCTCGTCCGCCGCGCCCGCGGTTCAAATGGCTCTGAGCACTATGGGACTTAACATCTGAGGTCATCAGTCCCCTAGAACTTAGAACTACTTAAAGCTAACTAACCTAAGGACATCACACACTTCCATGCCCGAGGCAGGATTCGAACCTGCGACCGTAGTGGTTGCGCGGTTCCAGACTGAAGCGCCTAGAACCACTCGGCCCACTCTGGCCGGGTAGAATTCGTGCTTCTGCCATAATATTAATTCATTAGTCGCCATCGATGTTCTTCTCTTTGTTGACCGTGTGTATCTTCCTAATTCGGCATCGGTTTAATTCACGAAGACGGTGGAAACCAAGGAATACAATGCTACGTCGCTTTAAATAATTCTCGTAAAACTTAGATGCTTCTCACTACTTTTTTCACAAGGCAATAAGACTTGCTCTGCCCATCGCACAAATCATAAATACTAACAAGATGGCTGCCTTTCCGCACACACCAAAAATTACGTCCATCCCCTACAAGGTAACAATCGCAAGTGTATTTTAACTCCGTCTTGGAATATGAAACAAAAGAGAATCCAATATGAACATTACAGAGATTATATTCTACAGCCCTCTCAATTTAATCTTTGGAGCGGACTTTGAGGTATTGTATGTCTCTGCGTCGTACTCATCTGCAGTCCACCGTCTTTACTGAGGGTGTTGTCTGATATTTTGGTCTCTGTTGCTTCATGTATTACGATATCCCAGAAGCCGTTGATCCATTTAGTCATAGAAATATCGTCGAATGCAATTCGGTGTCAATTTACCAGTGCAAGCTCCGCTACAGCTGATTTTTCGGGATAGCGTAGGCGTTAACACCTTTCATGTTCTATGCAACGCTGTTCAGTAGTACGGACAATATGACCAACATAAAACTGCTCGATCCACACGGTATTTTGTATATTCCAGGTGTCCTGAGACCTACATCATCTTTCACAGGCTTCATTAGTTGCCGGACCTTTGCTGGGGGCCTGAATCTGCTTGCGAAATTTGTCTCCCATTAGCTCCGGTTGTAGCGAGCCACTTAATGGAGCATTTTGAGGACATCGCCTTGGACACGGCTCCTGCAAAGCCTAGTTGGTTTTATCGCTACGTCGACGATACCTTTATCATATGACCTCTTCGACATGAAAAACCTAAAGAGTTCCTGGAACACAAAAAGTTCACGTTGAAGAAAAGGAGAACTGTTCCTTGCCGTTCCTGGGTGTCCTTCTCCGCCGAAAACCCAGGGGTGTCTCGGCCACAGCGTTTACCGCAAGCCCCCCCCCCCCCCGCCCCCCTCGGGTTGGTATCTGCACGTCATCAGGTACAACCACCCAGCACAGAAAAGGCTCTTTCTGAGGACCTTGGTACACCGAGCTGAAACTGTCTCAGACGCCGAAAACTTGCCGAGGGAGCTGAGCCACTTACGTTAAGTTTTCAAGGAAAACTATTACAACAACAGACAAATTTCGCAAGCAGCTTTATCTAACACACGAAAGCGAAAACACGATGAAGATTGCGTTTTGCCGTTATGTGGCTGAATATTGGGGAAGATTAGCTGGATACTGAAGAAACATAAAATCGATACAGTTTTCAGGCCCCAGCAGAGATCGGGCAATTAATGAAGCCTGTGAAAGATGATGTAGGAAAGATGATGGAGTACACAAAATATCTTGTGGGTGTGAACAGTTTTATGTCGCTCAGGCTGTTCGCACTATTGAACAGCGTCGCATGGAACATTAAAGGTATTTCCGCCTACGCTGTACGGAAAATTGAAAATGGAAATGAGCATTTGGCGTCATTGGCCGGGAGGCCCCTTTCGGTGCAGGTCCGGCCACCTTGGTGCAGGTCTTATTATATTCGACGCCACATTGGGCGACCTGCGCGCCGGATGGGGATCAAATGATGATGAAGACAACACAACACAACACCCAGTCCCTGAGAGGAGAAAATCTCCGACCCAGCCGGGAATCGAACCCGGGCCCGTAAAGCGGCAATCTGTCACGCTGACCACTCAGCTGTCGGGGCGGACATCCGGAATATTAGCTGTAGCGAAGCATGCACTGGTAAACGGACACTGAATTGCATTCGATGATATTTCTATGATTAAACAAGTCAACGGCTTCTGGGATAGCGTAATACATGAAGCAATAGAGACCGAAATATCGGACAACACGCTCAATAAAGACGGTGGATTTTAGCTGGGTAGGGCCTGGAATCCTGTGATAGGGGAGTTGAAGCGGGCGCGGCGGTCGTGCCGTCAAAAAATTACCATATATGGCTCGGGCTAGGCACCAGTGACGTCACTGGCGGCGGCACGGCTGTATAAGCACGGCAGCGACATCCACTCGACGGTCAACCACTTGGCAGTGGCTGAGGAGATCTGTGCCGAAAGCTAGTGGGCAGTTAACCGCTTGACCCAGCTTGAAACCCGATAATATTTTATTGATTTAAATTCTCATTACTTACATGGGTCACTCCTAGTTTTATAGCGGTGCTCAAAATCTGGTATTAACACTGACTGATGGTAAGTTGAGCTTGTTAATCACACACCTTGCCTCTCCCCGCAGCAGTCACTGTGTGGACAAAGGTTGCTCCTTTCTCTCCAATTCCACCGCAACGTGACACTCTGTAAGCGACGAGGAGAGGTCCTACAGATGGCATCACACACTGACTGTCTTCCACGACCAATGCAATAGGGTTCACATTCTGTCCATTTTTCCAAATGAGAAACATTAAGATTGGTCTAGCCGAGACCTTGCTGGTCTAGCAGGTCACTAAACTCCTTCTGTGGAGGTCCCAGTTTCAGTACCGGATAGTTGCGGGGATTTTTCTTCGTTCCAGTCCCTCTAAGTCCACTCAGCCTGGAATAAAATGAGTACCGGGTATTTTTTCCCGGGATACAAGACAGGCGGGGTTATGGGTCCGCCGTCCACCCACTCCTAGTGCCGCGGCGAAGAGATGCTACACTCTACTAACACGCAGGCCAACGGCCCTGTCACGGGCTTGTGCCACAGACTTTACCTTTTAGTAGAGGTCGTGTTGAAAGTGCAGCTCACAAAAAAATCTGAAAATATCAACTCGTTGTCTAAGGCAAATGGATTGCAGCTAAATTTTCACAAGGCAGTGGAAATATGGATAAACTGTGAAAAGTTGGCTCTGTTTGTCTTTGTGCTATTGACAATGTTTTGTTTTAGGGTGACGTGAGTAAAAGATATTTTTTGAACATATTTATAAAATAATTATAATGGTAAAACATTTTGAATTTTGAGAAACTGTGATTGATATTTATACGTTGTGTAGCTTGGTCTAGATGTGAATAATTCAGGAATGAGAAGGTACTTAATGTAGTTTGTGGCTGAACTCTATGTGCTTAAATAAGAATAAGGTCTTTGAACCTGGATATTGTGACCGCACAACAGTATTCTTTGTCACACTTTTTCCCTTACCTAATACATTGCAAATGCTATCTGATGAAATGGATATATACATGCTATTATATGTATGTTACTCGTTGTAATTTCATCACTGTGGTACTTATGTACTGTGTGGTTTTATTATGTAGAATACATTCTTACGTTCCTGTGGAAAGTCCAACGCATTCTGTACATTTTAAATGTAAGCCTCTACTTGACACCTGATTCTTTTCCTCTAATCTTCCATGTGAGTTTGCAAAATAAATCTGTAAATTTGGTAGGTAAGGTGGATATATATAATGGACTCTTGTTTGCAAGGAGTTGTGCTCGAATTTACCTCTCGCCACCGAGATTTAATTTTCCCATTTTTCATTGAAACATACCATGCTGAGGTAAGAATGCTTTGTTTTAGTAGCGCATGGTCAGTTTTTTCGTCCATCTTTGGGAAAACAAGCAGTTCTCCCGTTTTTAATGATGACTTTCATCAGCACGACCCTTGGACCATCTCTAAATCGAGGGTCTCGTATGTCGTTCTTTTCAAACAGTCTTTCATTATTCAGTGCAAATATTCCAAACATAACCTCAGCCGTATAGAGACAGCGACTTCTGTAATGCTGTTCACGATAAATAATTCTTGTAAGTGAAATGCATGTCAAGCAGTGCTAGAGAAATCGTGGAGAGATCTAGTTTGAAATCTCTAAAATGAGATCTGAAGAATGATATGATTGTCATCTTATTGCAAGAGAACTGGTAGTTCTACCACATGATTAGATGATCAACTGGTTGGAAAAGATTATTACTGGGAGGGAGGGGGACAAGAGATACACCGGGTCATCAAAAAAGAACAGATTTCAGTTGTTTATTACAGGCAAACTATAAAAGATATAAATACATTGGGCAAGTCACTGGATAGGTATAGAATGTGTGTGTGTGTGTGTGTGTGCGAGAGAGAGAGAGAGAGAGAGAGAGAGAGAGAGATAAAAGGTGATGATGTGTGAGAGGGAAAACGAGTATGAGGGAGTGATTGAGATATTGAATGTAAGCACGACATAGAAAAATGGGAAGTGAGCGTGTGTTTTCACAAAGCTGTGCTGTTGTTTGTTTGTAGCAACATGGGGACTACACCACAAGGCCAGTCCTTTTGTGTGTTGGACAACAAGATCTTTTTCATTGCTATTGGCCTTCGAGGTCATCAGACATTACACCTTGTGAATTTTTTCTGTGGAGGTACATAAGGGACAGTCTTTGTCCCACTTGTGGCAGTTACTCTTCACAGCTGAGAAATCAAATTGTTGAAGCTGTCAATTAAACAGGGACGTGTTGATTCGTGTGTGGAATGAAACGTACTACTGTTTGGATGTTTCTCGGACAACACATGGTGTTCAAACTGAACGCGTGGTGCAGTGTCTGCGCGAACATAAAACTTTGAACCTTCCTCTACCCAGTGACATGTGCAATGTGTTTTTATCTCTCACAGCTTGTCTTTAATAAATAGATGAAACCTGTTTCTTCTTTCTGAATCACCCTGTATCTTAATCAGGATTCTATAGGTTCTAAACTGCAAGCTAGTCGTAGTTTTAGCTTACTTTTGAGAACTGATCTATGACAGAAGAGAAGGTAGAGAATGTGGCTAAGATTGTGAGGTAGAAAATAATAGTGAGAATGAGAAACTGAAAGGTGGGGATTGAAAAAGTGAGAGTTGGGGGACTGAAACCGAAAGTGAGGTATAGAATGTGTGCGTGTGCGTGTGCGTGTGCGTGTGCGTGTGCGTGTGCGAGAGAGAGAGAGAGAGAGAGAGAGAGAGAGAGAGAGAGAGAGAGAGAGAGAGAGGGGGGGGGAGATGGTGATGTGGGTAAGTATCTACATCTACATTTATACTCCGCAAGCCACCCAACGGTGTGTGGTGGAGGGCACTTTAAGTGCCACTGTCATTACCTCCCTTTCCTGTTCCAGTCGCGTATGGTTCGCGGGAAGAACGACTGCCGGAAAGCCTCCGTGCGCGCTCGAATCTCTCTAATTTTACATTCGTGATCTCCTCGGGAGGTATAGGTAGGGGGAAGCAATATATTCGATACCTCATCCAGAAGCGCACCCTCTCGAAACCTGGATAGCAAGCTACACCGCGATGCAGAGCGTCTCTCTTGCAGAGTCTGCCACTTGAGTTTGCTAAACATCTCCGTAACGCTATCACGCTTACCAAATAACCCTGTGACGAAATGCGCCGCTCTTCTTTGGATCTTCTCTATTTCCTCTGTCAACCCGACCTGGTGCGGATTCCACACTGATGAGTAATACTCAAGTATAGGTCGAACGAGTGTTTTGTAAGTCACCTCCTTTGTTGATGGACTACATTTTCTAAGGTCTTTCCCAATGAATCTCAACCTGGCACCCGCCTTACGAACAATTAATTTTATATTATCATTCCACTTCAAATCGTTCCGCACGCATACTCCCAGATATTTTACAGAAGTAACTGCTACCAGTGTTTGTTCCGCTATCATATAATCATGCAATAAAGGATCCTTCTTTCCATGTATTCGCAATTCATTACATTTGTCTATGTTAAGGGTAACGATTAATGTTTCCGTAACGATTGTAGAGCTGCTGTGCTTCACAGTACGACGTGCCTATGCTGCAGGCGCGTCGCCGACGCTGCGCGACTCTGGGCGGGGCCTGCGCGCAGAGCAGTGGGCGCGCTTCTGCGGGCGCTACGTGTGCGCCGAGGTGATCGAGAAGTTCGCGCGCCACCGCCTGCTGGAGCGCACCACGGCGTACGGACGGTGGGGCAGCGAGCCCGAGCTGGGCGCCCGCCTGCTGCTGGGCGCGCGGGCCTCCGCCCCCGAGCCGCGCGCCTCGCCGCCGCCCTCGCACGGCCACGGCCTCAAGTCGCGCCTCCGCAAGGCCTTCCGCACCAACAGGTACTCCACGCGTAGGGCGACTAACTCTCCGTAGGGCGACCGACCCTCCCGCATTAACGCAAATTTTCTTCAATCCTCCCGGCTCTCTTATCGACCACCTCTTTCTCCTGTATATTTCGCCAGTGACCACTGTTGTAAATATTATTAATCCTGCGAAGTTCTACCGATAGTTCAAATTCCCTGACTGACAAAACTCGAAATATTTTTGCATACTAATCGATACTACTGTCGACACGCAGGGTGGATATTAATGAAACCGACAAACCGCAGGGACGGATTCCTGACGGGAAGTACAGGAAAAAAGCTCCTATGAACATGTGCCCTGAAGATTGCCGTAGTTGGTGGCACTGACGAGTGAAAGTTCCTCTGTCCATGTGTCATGTGTTGCAGGCTGTGTGATTGACGCTGTGCACTGTAAGCAGCAGAGTGGTCCAGTATTCGTGTCGGGAACAAGCTGAGATGGTGCTGATGTACGGCTAAGTAGATGGGAACGGTGGAGAAGAAGCACGGCTGTATGAAAACAAAAACCCTCACAGACATCAATCACACCACACGATATTTCAAGCCCTTTTTCGGCAATTGTGTGATCGTGGCTCCTTTCAGACAGACCAATGTGCAGGGAGGACCGGGTTCTACAGGATATTGTGACGAACCGTAGTACGAGCTCCAGGCAAATGGCCCACCAACATGGTGTAAGCCAAAGCACGAGTATGTGTACCCTGCATGAGAACCGATACTAAACCTATCACCTACAATCAATACAAGGATTATCAGCAGCGGACTTCCGTCTACAGCAAGGAGTTTATCAATGGGTTTTGCTGCAGACCATCACAATTATGGGATTTCTGTCATCAGTCCTCTTTACCGACGAAGTAACCTTTACCACAACTGCCATCAGCAGTCTGCAGAATTGTCATCTGTGGGCTACAGACAATCCTCAGGGAATGGTTGAGGCGTCTCATCAGCATCGGTTCAGCATCAATGAGTGAGCAGAGATTTTTGGCGACCACATACCTGAACCGGTTATTTATTCTAAAACGCCTCGACGGAGGAACTTACCTGGACTTGCTGAAGAATACTCTGCTTCGGCTGCCTGAGAATATGCCTTTGGCAATACGATAGGTTATGTGATTTCTGCATGACGGAGCACTAATCCACTTCCGCATTACAGTCCGGCGACACCTCAACAGCATCTTCCCCGGATGTTGGATAGGACATGGAGGTCCTGTAGCATGGCCTGCTATATCACCGGACTTAAAACCCTTGGAATTTTACATCTGGGGGCATCTCAAAAGCGCTGTGTATGCTTAACCATTTCCTGATGTGCAGACTCTTCGACAGCGTTTTTAAGACGCCTGTGAATGCTATTCGGAGAGAGGTCGGAACGTGTGAAAGAGTGCAGTGTTCCATGAAGCGACGTATCAACGTAAGCATTGCATCCCATGGAGGCCATTTTGAACTTCCGTTGTGACACGGATGCGATGCAGATCTGTACTGTATTCCGGGATGTGTCCATTTCAGACACATGTTCATAGGACCTTTTTTCCTCCATTTCCAGTCAGGAATGGTTTTATTAATGCTCGCCATTTATAGACTTTTTCTGTACATGATTCTACAAAAATGTGGTTTGGGTCAAAGAAATGCGAGGGGCGGAGAAAGAATGAATAGCTTACGCTTCTAGAGGGGTCGTGAGAGGGGAACGTTTACTTTTTTCCCCTAGTATTGGCAACCCACAGATGCACTCGCCTCGTACCGATCAGCAGCTACGATACAAACAAGACACGGAAGTAACAAGGACGCGTGAAAGCAGATTATAGAGACATTCGCGTTTAAACTCACTCGTTTCATTATTTATTTCTGAATTGACTCTCACAAACTTTCTGTGAGCTATGTGATTTTGACTTCAGTATTACTCGTAGCGGTAATGCCTAATGCAGGCAACATTCTTGTACAGAAGTTCATAATCGGAACGAAAGAGAAGAGAAAGTGGCAACAAGCACATTAAAAACGTTGCACGTGAGTTAGCTATACTTTTGTCTATAGTCAAAGACAATACCATCTGTAGAAGTATGGATTGTGGAAATAAATTATCGAAGAACGTTTTATATAACTCTGTTTTGGCTGAGATAGTGACATGTGTCCACACTAAGGCAGAAACAGTTGTGGAAAAGATTTTGGCTCCGAAAAATGTTCAGAACTTCGCTAATATCTTGAAACATCCTGCCGCGTGGGGTAGACGCGCTGTCTAGGGCGTCTTGTCACGGTCCGTGCGGCTCCCCTCGTCGGAGGTTCGAGTCCTCCCTGGTTCGAGTCCTCCCTCGGTCATGGGTGTGTGTGTGTTGTCCATAGCGTAAGTTAGTTTAAGTTAGATTAAGTAGCGTGTAGACTTAGGAACCGATGGCCTCAGTAGTTTGGTGCCATAAGACCTTTTCCAAATTGAAAAATCCAGCTAAATCGATGAACTTTTTCACTGTTGCAACCGATGCCTCCAATTACAAATACAGAAAGTTGCTCCCTCTATTTGTACGTTATTTTTACCGTGAGAAAATAAAAGTAGTCGGCTTATGGACTTCATTGAACAGGCTGACGAGCCAGCTAATTGTGTGCACAGTTTGATCAAATCTTCACTGAAGCTTCATAATTTAGATGCATACTATGCAGATAACGGATATGTAAATTACGGTAAGCATAACTCTGAGTTTAAAACGCTTCGAGAAGGCATCTAGCATTTGGTGAAACGTAATAAACCATGCATGTGATGCATTAGATGTAATATTTAAATGCTTGTCTTGAAAATATACGGACGTTTCTCGTATCACCCATTCCAAAAAAATGCGATGTAGCTGTGCAGTTGAAATTTTGCGATTAAATCTCCATTACACCTCCCTTAAAATCATGGTCAGTTGTTGGCCATCTCTCTTAAAACCAAGATCAAATCTTTGTCGCCTTATCCACGCATCTCCGTCACTTACAGCCAGCTAAGGTGCAAGAGAGGCGATATTTAACCTGTAACGTCACTTCTAAACACACACCGTTCCAAGTTGAGACCTGGTGGGGGTGAGCCGAAATGTCTTTTATATTTTCACATATATAACTTTCTAGGTTTCTTAGTTACCTTTCGGAGGACAAGTAGAATGAGAACTATCTCGGAAGTGGCTGGAAATTCAGGAGAATTAAAAGCTCTGTTTGACACATGATGCTTTTCAGTCCTTTGTCTCATGACTAGCCATGTGGATGAGCTTGTGTGGCCTGGCCACCCCCAGACAAGAAAGGCGTCCACTCACACGCTAGCCATACTTCCTGCCAACGATACACCAGGTACAGTTCGTGGGTGTACAGGCAGAACAGCAAGTTGAGTAAGGCAAGGCAAAGAGAGGAATACTTTCCACTAAGGAAATACAACAGAAAGACTGACTTTTACTGACTAACGGAAAGAAACAGTGTTTCCCTCATTTTCACGCCTGTGTAGCCATACTTTGCAGACGTGTGATCGTAGCGCGAAGCGAAAAATTGATAACGGTTCTGGGCACTTCGATTTTATATCGTGTACATTACGACACATGTCCTTGACAAATTCTGAGACAAATGCTTTTCAGAAGATGCACATTGATAAGCTAACAAAAGTATGTAAGTGGAGTAGACACTGACGGGAGATCACCCTAGTGGCTGCAAATGGAGAAATCCATTGAGATGAAAGACTCTGGCAAAGCGCAGATTTGAAACGATAATTAAATGGACACCCTAGCTCCAAACAGGCGTTGATGTACTTCATTGAGGACATGTTGAAAATGTGTGCCCCGACCGGGACTCGAACCCGGGATCTCCTGCTTACATGGCAGACGCTCTATCCATCTGAGCCACCGCGGGCACAGAGGATAGTGCGTCCGTAGGGACTTATCCCTTGCACGCTCCCCGTGAGATCCACATTCCCAACATGACCACACCACTACATTCGTAGTGCGCCTAATAGATGTTTGCCCATCATACTCATTACTCGTGGCAGATTAATCTACCAAGTCCCGTACGAGTTCGGGCATAGCGTGTGCGTTCGCACAAGAAGATCAATGGCCGGGAAGCCATATTTTAACTATATATGACGGTAGTATCTGTTCCCGAAAGAACAGTTACCGTGGAACAGATACTACCATCATATATAGTTAAAATATGGCTTCCCTGCCATTGACCTTCTTGTGCGAACGCACACGCTATGCCCAAACTCTTACTTTTCTCTCCATCTGTCTGGTTTTCATTTGACGCCCCTTATTCAATGGAAAAGATCACGATCAAGCATTCTAAGCTAAATGGATTTGCCTCGAGGAAAAAAATAAGCTCGACGATGGATAGGTTATCATAACAGCCAGCTTTATGATAGGTATGATGGGAAAAGAAAGTTATTATTTCAAAAGTAATTGTCGTAACTGTTAATTCATTTGTCTTCATGGAAATGTGTTTGCAGTTGTCTACGGAACCACAATTTCACCCAGACCTGCCTACATGTTGCTAAGGTTGTTTCGACTACATTGTAGAAATTTCGCTGGAAAACCCTTGCACATCCTCCATACACTCCCGATCGCTCCCCATGCTATTTCCGTAGTTTTGGACGCCTGAAGAAAGACATTCGCGGCCGTCGATTTGCTTCGGACTAAGAGGTGCACGCCTGTCTACAACCGAAAACATCTTTCCATGTATAGGTATTGACCGTCTTGTGTCACAGTGGAATAATGTATATTAACAGTTATGGCGATTACTTTTCAAACACTAAACAGTTTACTTACTTCTTTGCATCCATCTGGTTTTCATTTGACTACTCTTTACAGAATCACAATATTTCTAACCCAAGTACCATGTGTCCTGGAAGTAGGGCCGAGACGGTCCTAAACGCGAGTATATTGCAGGACATTTCTAGTTCAGAAATTTGCCTTACTACCAAGGCAAACCACCCAAAAATCTTTCTCTGTATATTCATTCTCTGGTGGATATTGGAACAATAGCTGTTACTGTGTCTTGTACGTACTGGTATTAAGTATAACACCATAGCTTGATCGCATTGGATGGACTTTAAACAGCTTACCAGTTTCAACTCTTATGCATCATCATCCAAACTAACAGAGATCAAAACGTCAAGTAGATATTTAACGCCCTATTTTGCCACGGAAATCAACTCGGAATGATTTCAAATGACGGAGCTAGAGTTTTCGGTTATATCTCTTGATGACGGTGATCTGTAGAAAGACGCTTTTATAAGTTGATGCAGCAGCTTCAGCTTCTTTCTAAGTAGATACGAGTCTACCATAAAGAATACTCCACGTCCGATGTTGTCACACTCGTATTTACGCAAAGAACCTCACTGCGGTCACACTTGGATTTTAATCTCTTTTTGTACTTTGTGAACTCCACAGCTTTTTGGGGAATGCTTCTGGATTTTCTCAAAAATTTGACGATTGGAGTGCCACAGTTCCCCTTATTATGACATATGAATAAACCTTAGAGTGTTCCTCTGGGCTGCTACTAACCCTGAGTGGTCCCAAACATGAAAAGTATTATTTCTGTGTTTTATTAACATAGAGGACGCTCAAGCCACAGCATACCATTTCACTGAAACATTCCATAACATAAAGTGAGCTGCAATCTGTTATATTTCTGGCATGCAGCTGTGCAAATTCTACTTCTATTGATTTTCCGGCATTGTATCTTCCGTCATCGTTGAAGTGGACGAGGAAATTCTTGAACTCACTTTGGGGGTGGTCGGAAAATAAGCGGCAGACGCGAGAGAATTTGCAAGGTTGCATGTCCAAAGTTTAATGGATTATTCATTACGCTGTGAAAGGCTGAAGATGCATATCGAGCATTTATGAGAATCAGTATGAAGTCATTGTTGTTCCAACAACACAGAGCAACCGCTTACACTCTGACCACATCCATTACAACCGGTCACGTCGACTGACCTCTAACCTCTCCATTTGTTCAATCAACCTGTCGGGGTGTGACTTTTTTGCGTGCGGGGGGGGGGGGGGGGGGGGTTCTTGGTATCCTGTGTGTATGCTTCAGGCCAACTACCACTTGGGACTTTGAGAGGTGTCGGTTGTGGTCAGAGCATACCCCTAAGTTGCACGAAACCAAATTCTGATGCCCAACAGAATGAGGACCCCCTCCCCCAAATGATCATACAAATTAAATGAAAACGATAATACTGTCGCACAATGGAAAAGTATCATTTAAATGAACATTAATAGGGATGGCTCAATTATGCATGAAACAAGTGGGCACCACATGACTCACATGGGAGGAGGGTTCTTCTAGCTATGAATCGAAGCAAATGGACGCTATAATAAAAATATTTGTCTTTGAACCTGAAAGTTACCCAATGACACCTTATAAAGAACCATTAACCATCAGACAATGGAATACAACTCAAAGTATAATCTTTGCACAGGTGGTAGAGACGATAAAACATAGTTACGTTAATAATTTGCAGGCACAGCCAGTGACTGCATAAGTTGTTAATTAGATGAAGAAAGTACGTAGAAAGACAGGGGTGAACACCACAAGATTCCCAAGAATGTGCATTGCAACAAGGTGGATGCGGGTCTTTAAGATCACGTAGCCAGCTACTGAAGGGAGCGGACTAACTTTGCATCTGAACAGTGTTGATGGGTGTGGCAATGGCTCATCTTATCAGAGCACGTGGAGCATACTTGAGGTAGCTGGAGGCAGCAGTGGCTGGAGGATGCAATATCCACCTTTGTTTGTACTTGGTGTATGGACATCCTTCCAGCAGTAGCAAGGCTCATCTCATCAGCCATATCTCCTATCCTAACCTGAAGTGTATACAAAATCCTAAAGTGAAGAGTTATCCTAGAATAGTCAGAAAAGAAGCGTGTTCGCCAAGAACCTTCTGAAACTCGGCTGTCTTGCTGCCAGAACTGGAAATCAGTGCCAATGACATTACATTATATTTGCTGTATTGTTGGTGTTGACATCTGGTGGCTCACCCTGCAAGTGATCTCTGCACTTTATGTGCATCAAAGTTTAATAAAGCAGATACATAGTGTTTGAAGTTAATTTTGTTGGTATGTAATTCAGACATCTTTTTTTTCTTTCATGCCAAAATAGTTAAAATACAAAATAGCTTCACAAACCTCCTCCATAGCTTTGTGGAATGTTAATACAATTCTCAGCTTAACTGTAGTCTCAGACCTAGTATTGAGGTTATGTTGCATACAGATTTTCTTGACTTTAGTATCATTAATGTACTCAAGAGACCAATTTGTTTAAATAATTGCCACTTTCAGGGGTGAAGTGGGGCATGGTCAGGAACTACAAACAAGCTGTAGGGAGTGGTGGACTCTTTAAATATGATGAATGAACAATGCAAAATGCTATTGCAGCGTATAGGAGAGGTGGCAGAAACTTAAAATAAATAACTGAGGAATTCAGTGTTCCAAAAACTACACTGGCAAATAGGGCAAATGAAAAATTTAAGAAGAACCATGGAGGTCAGTAAGTTTTAAGTGAGGAGCATGAAAAATTAGTAGTAGAAGGAATATTAACCTGTACAGAGTGAGGGATTCCTCTTCAAAGTGATGATGTTAGGGACACACTAAAAACTTTTCTTGATCGACATGGATATCATATGAAGAAATTCAAGAATAGACATGGGAGGGATTTGATTCAGAATCTCTTTTGTTGACATCCTCACCTCACATTTCGTCTTTCAGAAAATGTGATAAGATCAAGAACTGCTGTTGATGAAGACTGCATCATCGGATATTTCAAAAACTCGGAAGTTAATGTGAAAGAAGTTTCTCGGGAAAGGACTCTAATCTATGATGAAACAAATTTCACAGATGATCCTGGATCTTTCAGGGAAATCTAACTGGAAATGGAGCAATACCCCCCTCCCCCCTTTATTGTCTACAAGACTGCAGGCACAAGTCTCTACCCAACTTGGACAGAAGGTAGTGTTGAAGGCTCACACTATGCAGTAAGCAAATGTGGTTGGTTTGACATGCCATTTTTTGGAGAATGGTTTGTCAAAATAGTGCTGCCATATTTGAGAAGATCTGATAGAAGAAAAGTTGTTACAGGGGACAATCTTCCAAGTCAGCTCTCCCAGAAAGTGATAAGATTGTGTCATGATCATAACATTGACTTCATAATGCTGCCTCCAAATTCTACACATCTTACACAGCCCCTGTATGTTGCAGTATTCAGACCCACTAAAGCAGCATGGATGGCTGTTTTGATCAACTGGAAGGACCTGTACAAGGGCTTCCTGCCTAAAGACCAGTTTCCAATAAAACTGAAGGAAGCACTGGAGAAGGTTGTGAATATGCACTGGAACATCATCTCTGGCTTTAGAGCATGTTGTATATCACCATTAGATCCAGAGAAAGTGCAGCAGAAAATTCAAATGAGAGTTAAACACTCCATGTCTGAGAAAATTGTGGCAGATGTTCTATCTGAAAACTCTGTCATAGACAAATCTTGTGATTTCACAGGAAGCAGAGGTAGAAAACAGACTTTTCAAATCAAGTACGAGCATTTCTCCTGCAGATTTTGACTTGAATGTTTCCACAACTTCTGCTACACATACCGGTATCTCCAAGCACCAGTCTTCTGCTGACATGCAACAGGTTAAAATGTTACCAGTAATGTAAGAGAATAGAAGCAGTGATGGAGATATTCAGATTCCTGCAATTAAGAACAGAAGTGTTGAAATTAAACATCAATTTGCATTATAAACAAGGGGACAACCCAGAGACTTCATTGTGGTGAAATTCATCACAGAAGAAGACCATTGAACAAAACTATATGTGGCAAAAATAATTGGCATGCCAAAGGATAAGACAATTCACATCAAATTTCTAAAGAAAAGAGAAGGAATAAAAATGATAGTGTTCCATTTCAATCAGGAACCTGACATCCAAGATGTTTTGTACACTAATATTGTACGGAAAATTGATGTGTATCAGCACATCAGAAGATGAAGATTTCTCTTCCCAATACTGTGCAAGAATGTTGACATACCAAAGTCTGAGAATTGAAAATTGGCAATGGACAATACAGCAAAGCTGCAAATAGATTTGTAAGACTATTTATTTAATGTTTTAGTGTATTAAAATTGTCTTACTTTCTGAAAAAGGTCCTGAATGTAACATAAAAAATGTTCTCTACCAAAGTTTGTTATACAATAGATTACAATAAACAATTTCCTACTCAACATTCTCTGGTGTGTTATTTCCATTTAAAAAAAAATAATAAAATCTGACCCACTTCTCCTCCATAGTGAACTAGTGTGTCATAGTCATACAAATAAATGTCTGTCCCACTTCACCCTCTGTGGGGTAAGTGAGACAGCTCTTTAGCTCATAGAAAGTCCCTCCAATATGTTTAAAAAGTATGAACCCAAACACATTTTAGAAGATTATATATTTAAAGTTCCATAAAATATGCAAACAAAATTGATGGGTGTATTTACTAAAAAGCTGAAAATCTGGCCCACTTCACCCCTTTCTATGGTAACAATTTAAACAATCTCCTACTCCTTCTTATCTCATTATACTTCAGCCAATTGCTCAGAGGTGGGCAGCCAAAGCCAGGAGACTTATCTCACTCCATGACGTGATTCTGAAGTTGATGACTGAAAAACTCTGACATAGGCATAGCACAAAAGTGCAGGCTCTCCCAAAAATGACAGAATGATGCAATCAAAAGGCTGTGTTCTAAAATTGTAAACCGAGAGTTACTCTGAGGCATCATAACGAACATTCACATGCCTCTGAGAGAAGCCACACCTGCCTAGAGATTTATTATGTGCCTCAAAGGCTTTTGCAACGAATTCCACATTTCCTTCAACAAAGGAATGCATGTTCTGTAATCCTCCTGGATAGTGAGCTGGGCGAAAGATATGGCCAGTCTCACTATCTGCCGCCCAGCCCTCCCCAGAGTGCAACAATTTTATAGCAGCAAAGTCTTCTTAAAAGGACCGTTATCTCACGCATCCAACTTGTAAGCTTTCAGATCTTTGAAAACTCCACCAACTACATAGGAAAAGCAGAAGAACAAACAGTGAAGGGAAGCTAAAAACTGCCACTGGCAATGCTAACCCTGATTGGCAACTACAGAGCAATGTAACTGAATGACTACTTGATCAGGGGAATTCTGAAATATGTTAGTGGATGCTTTCAGAGAAAAAGGGCCACATTACAACCTGTAAAATAAAGTTAATGCAAAAAGGGGACTGGGCAACTATAAAACAACATGTGTTGGAAGATTGTGGCAAGAGCCAAACACTCTCTTACCTGTAAGAGTGACCACCTAAAGGATATTTTTTTCCAAAAAGTAATATGTGTAATAAATTGTGTAAAGTGTTACAGTTCTTTAAATTTAAATACTGTGCTTAAAATTCTTTATTGTTTCTACTGCAGCCTGTACTTCCTATAGGAGTTTTGTGTGATGAATTCTTGCTATTGAGAGTAGTGGGATAAGTTGTGTTTGGTATGTTGTTACTCCCACAAGTCGCCATCACACTTTGTGTGTTTGAGAGTGAAATGCTTCCACTGAGTGGGATGACAATCCAGGCATGTGTTCACCTGTCGTGTTGCAGTAGCTCCGGCTCATCCTCGTCACCGCCACCAGCAGTGTCTCGCTACTCACTGGTGACGCAGCTGACGACTGCTGCATTGTGTGCCAGCTCCCCAGTGCTGCCTGCTGCACCACATGTGCCACCAGTTGTCAAGTCACTTATCCGGCCACTCACCGTGCCCAAGGTAACATAGTCTCTCTGCCACACCATCTGACAATGTATTGCAACTAGTAATAGACCAGGTACAGGGGCTGCACAGTACAATAAAACATACTGATGTAAATTTAATGATTTCCAAAGCTGGTTTTTTGACTTACTGATAGATACTGTTAATGCGTATAAGTAGGAAGACCAAACCCGTAATGTTTGGATACAGCATTAGTAGTGTCCTGCTTGACACAGTCTCGTTATTTAAGTATCTGTGAAGAACATTGCAAAGCGATATGAAATGGAATGAGCATGTGAGGATTGTGGTAGGGGAGGCGAATGGTTGACTTCGGTTTATTGGGAGAATTTTAGGAAAGTGTGTTTCATCTGTACAGGAAACCACATATAGGACACTAGTGCGACCTATTCTCAAGTACTGCTAGAGTGTGTGGGATCCGCACCAGATTGAAAGAGAAACACTGAAGCAGTTCATAGGTGAGCTGCTAGATTTGTTACTGATAGGATTGATCAGCATGCAAGTCTTATGGATATGCTTCAGGAACTCAAGCATGAATCCCTAGAGGGAAGAAGACATTTATTTCGAAGAACACTACTGAGAAAGTTTAGAGAACTGGTATTTGAAGCTGACTGCAGAATGATCCTACTGCTGCCAACATAAATTTGCAGAGGGACCACGAAGATAAGATATGAGATATTAGGGCTCATATGGAGGCATACAGACAGTCATTTTTCCCTCGCTGTATCTGCGAGTGTAACAGGAAAGGAAACGACTAGTAGTGGTACAGTGTACCCTCCAACACGCACTGTGTGCTAAACTCTTCATCTCAGACTTCATATTGCAACTAATAATACCCCTGGTTTAGGGGGTTCGCAGGTTAGATTGTGAGGAGGTTTGGCTGGTGGTTCATAATGCTTACAGAGCATTAACGTCCTCAGTTATTTACTGAATGTATTCCAATCTCTGTTTTCCCCTACAGTTTTTACACTCTACAGCTCCCTGTAGTACCATGGAAGCTATTTGCTGATGTCTTAACACATGTCCTGTCATCCTGTCCCTTCTTCTTGCCAGTGTTTCTCATATGTTCCTTTCTTCACCAGTTCAGCAGGGAACATCCTAATTCCTTACTTTATCAATCCACTACCGTACAGTGATGTGCTCCATATGTAGATTCTCAAAAATTTCTTCCTGACATCCACATCTACATAGATACTCCGCAAGCCACATTATGCTGCATGTCATTTACTTTCCTGTTCCACTCGCAAACAGAGCAATGGAAAAATGACTATCTATATGCTTCTGTACGACCCCTAATTTCTCGTATGTTATCTTCATGGTCTGTACGCACAATGTATGTTGGCAGCAGTACAACTGTTCAGCAGTCAGCTTCAAATACTGCTTATCTAAATTTTCTCAATAGTGTTTCCCAGAAGGAATGACCCCTTCTCTCCAGGAATTCCCATTTGAGTTCCCAAAGCATCTCCGCAGCACTTACATGTTGTTCAAACCTACCGGTAAAAAATCTAGCAGCCCACCTCTGAACTGATTCACTATTTTCCTTCAATTCGATCTGGTATGGATCCCAAACACTCAAGCAGTACCTGAGAATGGGTAGAACCAGTATCCTGTATGGATTCTCCTTTGCCTGGTCAACCACTCTTTCCTAAAAGTCTCCCAATATACTAAAGTGTACAGTTCGCCTTTCCTGCTGCAGTTCTCACAAGCTTGTTACATTTCATATTGCTTTGCAGTGTTATGCCCAGATATTTAAACAACTTGACAGTGTCAAGCAGGACACTAGTAATACTGTATCTGAACATTACAGGTTTGTTCTTCCTCATCCACATCAACTTACACTCACATTTAGAACTAGGTGCCATTCATCATACCAACTAGAAATTTTGTCTAAATCATCTTGTGTCTCCCTACAATCACTCAACTTTGATACCTTACCATACACCACAGCATCATCAGGAAATAACCGCAGATTGCTGCCCAATCTGTCTGCCGAATCGTTTATGTATATAGAGAACAACAGCAAACCTATCACACTTCCCTGGGGCACTTCTGTGAACTTATTCCACGAGCTCATACTTTCATTAACAGCCTTCAACAGACTGAAATTGCATCTGCCTATTGCCCTTCATCCGTAGTTTGCAGTATATCATGTGAGAAAAGGGCAAGCTGAGTTTCGCACTAGGGGTGCTTTCTATTGCCCTGATTGATTCATGGACAGAAGCTTATCAGTTTCAAGAAAGTTTATTATATTCAAACTGAGACTGTTTTCAAGGATTCTGCAGCAAACCAAAATTAGCGATATTGATCTGTAATTTTGAGGATCCATTCTTCTACCATTTTTATATACTGGTGCCACCTGCACTTTTTTCCAGTCACTTGACATTTTGTGCTGGGTGAGGGATTCACAATAAATGCAGGCTAAAGGGCTAATGCCGTGAAAATTGAACTGGGATTCCATCCGGGGCTGGTGATTTATTTATTTTCAAATCTTTAAGTTGCTTCTCTAAGCTATGTATGCTTATTTCTATGTCATTCATATGGGAGTCTGTCTGATGGTCAAATAACGGTACATTTATACGGTTCTCATGAGTAAACGACTTCTTGAATGTGAAATTTAAAACTTCGGTTTTCATTTTGCTATCTTCAACTGCCACACCAGACTGGTCAACAAGGGACTGAATGGAAGCCTTAGATCCACTTAGCAATTTTACATACAACCAGAATTTTCTCAGTTCTCTACCAGATCTCTTGCTAAGGTGTGATGGTGGTAGTTGTTGTATGCTTCACACATAGATATTTTCACAGATGTACAAATCTCTACTAATCTTTGCTTGTCATTTGTGCCTCCCCTTTTGATCCTGAAGTACAACAGCCTCTGCTTCCTCAGCATCTTACGAATTTTGTTATTAAACCTGGTGGGTCTTTTCCATCCTCTATCCACTTACTAGGCATGTAACTCTCTAGACCATGATTTACAATCTGCTTAAATTTTGCCCATAATTCCTGTACATCCATCTTACTGGTACTAAGTGAGCCAATTAACTGTCTAAGTAAGATGTTAAGAACTGCTTGTCTACTCTATAAAGCCTTCTTGACCGATTTATTAACTTTTGTAACCATAGTTGCTATAATGACATTTTCGATAAGGTCCAGCCTATTTATAGCTAAAAGGTCTAAGATATTTCTATTGTGTGTCGGCTGCCAAGCTAGCTGCTCAACACAGATTACAGAAAACATGTTCAAAAGTATTTCTCATGACTGTCTGTCTGTGCGCTCTGCAATGAATTCATAGACATCACACTTTATACTCAGTAGGTTAAAGTTGCCTCCAACTAGTATTGCACGATCTGGATCTTTACATGCTAATGACCTTAGGTTTTCTTTGAATGGCTCTAGAACTGCCACAGCAGAATTGGGTGGCTGGTAAGATCATCCAACAATGAACTTGATTTAACCTACACCTGTTATACGTGACTAGATAATTTCACTGTCACACTCAATTTTGACATCAATAAAGACAATATTTTTGAGAATTGCAATGAACATTCCCACTCATATGGCCTCTAATCTGTCATTCTGACATATGTTTCATGACTCACTAAATATCTCCGAGCTTTCCACTTTGGGTTTCAGAGAGCTCTCGGTCCCATGAATAATCTGAGCATGAGAACTCTTCTGGAGGGTAGCAAATTTGGGAACTTTATTACAAATGCTTCAACAGTATACTGATAAAATTTTGACAGTTGAAGTGTCTTTTCTCTGAATGCTGCCTGACTTCACTTGGTGTGTATCGACTGGCAAGTGTTCATCAGAACACCTCAAACTACCACCTAACCTAAAAAATCCTCATGTGCATGTGCCACAAGTATTCTGCTACCAGAGTAGCTGCTTTCTTTTTGTGTAGTGTATCCCTGAGCTACCAAGGGGAGTCCTAAAAATCGCCATCTGATAACGCAAGCCTAGAAATATTAGGCCAAGACCATCACAGAGTCAATGAAACCTTGGCTCCAAACCCAAAGGACCCCAATCAGTTGTGGGAACAATGCTGTAAATTTCCAGCTATGATTGCATCCTGTGCATGAGATCAGTAGTCTTCACCACCTCCACTAGCTGCCTATAAGAACTGAGGATGGCCTCGGAACCGAAGTGACAGGAGTTGTAGGTACTGATGTGAGCCAGAACTTGCAGGTGACTGCACCCTGCACACTCGATGGCTACAGGCAATGCCGCATCCACATCTTGGGTGAGACTTCTCAGCACACATACTGAGTGCACATTGGTTTTTCTTCCAGGCCTGAACGCTATCTGCCTAAGGGACTGCATAATGCACCTAACATTGGAGCTCCTGATAACTAGTAACCCCCCCCCCCCCCTTCCTCCCCAATTGCCTGCTCGGGCCCTGCTGAAGGAGGGGCCACCTCTAAACTCACAGGGTGAATGGGTGAGGCTAGGCAGCAAGTCTCCACATTGGTCCTCCGTCTCGAGAGACATGAACACATTACCACGCACCACTTACCCTGTAGTGAGGCAGATCCACCACACTGGGTACACTAGGAAGTGCCTCGGAAGCAGAGCCCATGGGGAAAACAAGTGACACCTGGGGCATCCCATTTGATGCACCAGAAGGTCTGCCACTGCTACACTCCAAGACGGCAGCCTGAAGGTGACTGACCATAGCCAAAAGTGCATTCAGCTGTTCATGAACTGTGGCCAGTTCCTCCTGCATCTTCACACAGCATGCACACATCCCAACCATACTACCAAGACTAACAGAGGAAATAAACTACAAAATCAGACAGGATTCAAGATATGCAACTTGCCATTCTCCTGGTGTGTCACCAATGAGTGCAGATGTGTTAATGAACTATGCAGTTGGCTGTTCAGTGAGCTACTATTGCGCTATAGACTGAATGAATTCACCCTTACAAAAATGCAAAATGGAATCTCATAAACAGAAAAATATGGATGAAATTTATTAAATAAACTATGAGGAAAATAAAGAAAAAGGTAAACACTTAACTCACTGCTCTGGGGATGTATACCAACTGAGAGCTGTGGCCTATGTTTGATCCCAGTCGATTTCTCTTGGCCAGGAACACCCTCTCAGCATGTGCTAATCTGCTTGTTATGTTCTTCATCTGTCATGGGCTTTGCTTGCATGGTAGCAGAATTCCTTAATTTCATCTAGTTCATGACCACCAATTTTGATGTTAAGTTTCTCACTATTTTTATTTCTGCTAGTTTTCAATACTTTCATCTTTCTTGGGTTTACCCTCAATCTACATTCCTTACTCATTAGACCATTTATTCCACTCAGCAGATCCTGTAATAATTCTTCACCTTGGCTGAGGATAACAATGTCTTCAGTGAACCTGCCACTGATATCCTTTCACCCTGAATTTTAATCTCACTCTTGACTTTTTATTTTATCTCCATCAGTGCTTCATCAATATACAGATTGAACAGCAAAGTGAAAGACTGCATACCTCTCTTACAGGGTGTTTCAAAAATGACTGGTATATTTGAAACAGTAATAAAAACTAAACGAGCAGCGATAGAAATACACCGTTTGTTGCAATATGCTTGGGACAACAGTACATTTTCAGGCAGACAAACTTTCGAAATTACAGTAGTTACAATTGTCAACAACAGATGGCGCTGCAGTCTGGGAAACTCTATAGTACGATATTTTCCACATATCCACCATGCGTAGCAATAATATGGCGTAGTCTCTGAATGAAATTACCCGAAACCTTTGACAACGTGTCTGGCGGAATGGCTTCACATGCAGATGAGATGTACTGCTTCAGCTGTTCAATTGTTTCTGGATTCTGGCAGTACACCTGGTCTTTCAAGTGTCCCCACAGAAAGAAGTCACAGGGGTTCATGTCTGGCGAATAGGGAGGCCAATCCACGCTGCCTCCTGTATGTTTCGGTAGCCCAAAGCAATCACACGATCATCGAAATATTCATTCAGGAAATTAAAGACGTCGGCCATGCGATGTGGCCGGGCACCATCTTGCATAAACCACGAGGTGTTCGCAGTGTCATCTAAGGCAGTTTGTACCGCCACAAATTCACAAAGAATGTCCAGATAGCGTGATGCAATAATCGTTTCGGATCTGAAAAATGGGCCAATGATTCCTTCGGAAGAAATGGCAGCCCAGACCAGTACTTTTTGAGGATGCAGGGACGATGGGACTGCAACATGGGGCTTTTCGGTTCCCCATATGCACCAGTTCTGTTTATTGACGAAGCCGTCCAGGTAAAAATAAGCTTCGTCAGTAAACCAAATGCTGCCCACATGCATATTGCCGTCATCAATCCTGTGCACTATATCGTTAGCGAATGTCTCTCGTGCAGCAATGGTAGCGGCGCTGAGGGGTTGCCGCGTTTGAATTTTGTATGGATAGAGGTGTAAACTCTGGCGCATGAGACGATACGTGGACGTTGGCGTCATTTGGACCGCAGCTGCAACACGGCGAATGGAAACCCGAGGCCGCTGTTGGATCACCTGCTGCACTAGCTGCGCGTTGCCCTCTGTGGTTGCCGTACGCGGTCGCCCTACCTTTCCAGCACATTCATCCGTCACATTCCCAGTCCGTTGAAATTTTTCAAACAGATCCTTTATTGTATCGCTTTTCGGTCCTTTGGTTACATTAAACCTCCATTGAAAACTTCGTCTTGTTGCAACAACACTGTGTTCTAGGCGGTGGAATTCCAACACCAGAAAAATCCTCTGTTCTAAGGAATAAACCATGTTGTCCACAGCACACTTGCACGTTGTGAACAGCACAGGCTTACAGCAGAAAGACGACGTACAGAATGGCGCACCCACAGACTGCGTTGTCTTCTATATCGTTCACATCACTTGCAGCGCCATCTGTTGTTGAAAATTGTAACTACTGTAATTTCGAAAGTTTGTCCGCCTGAAAATGTACTGTTGTCCCAAGCATATTGCAACAAACGGTGTATGTCTATCGCTGCTCGTTTAGTTTTTATTGCTGTTTCAAATATACCGGTCATTTTTGAAACACCCTGTACATCCTTTTTAATGTGAGCACTTAATTCTTGGTTCTCGTACATATTGTATTATTACCCATCTTACCCTGTAGCTCACTCCTATTTTTCTCAGAATTTTGAATATCTTGCATCATTTTACATGGCCAATTGCTTTTTCCATATCAACAGCTCCTATGAAAGTTTTGTGATTTTTCTTCAGCCTTGATTCCATTATCAAGCACAACATCAGGACTGTATCTCTGGCACCTTTACATCTCCTAAAGCCAAAGTGATCATCATGTAACAGATCCCCAATTTTCTTTTCTGTTCATCTATAATAAACTACTTCCACCAAAAAAACCAGTACCGGTAGTCCCTGCTCACAATCTCTGAAGATATAAGCCACTTTGTCATGACCATCCCCCAAAATACTGAGCAACCTTACATCCTCCAATACACAGCCTATTAATATCTCACTTTAATGCCTCCACAAAATACTCCCTGAATCACTTCCATCTCATTTCTCTAATCTACGAGTAGATGTCCTTGTCTAATCCCAATCCATCCCAACCTATGCAGCATCTCTTAGCCTCCTGCACCCACACCCCATCATAAACACAGCCAAATCAGTTACCCTAACCTTCACAATCCTCAAAACATCATCTCCATCACATCATAGCCTTTCACAGCCACATTGAGATCACCCATTACAATTAAATATGAAATTTATGCTTCTGCCAGTCCATCAGACAATCTCTTAGAAATGGTTATCTATTTCAGAAGTCTAGAAATATTTCAGGAGGTGGAGAGAGCCATGTAGTTGTCAGACCAAGTAATCATTATGCATACATAATGTAGGCCCAGTTAAACAATAAATCAACCTTTATAACCAGGGAGAAACCTGTTTCTTGTTTTGGTTGTCTATGTCTTTCTTCAACAAATCAAAACCAAACACTTAAGTTTACTCGGCTGACATCCACAACTAAAAAACTTCAAGTTGAGTAAAAAAACACTGCTGTGGGTGTGTGGTGACTTTAATTAAAAAGTGCAATTGGTTTCATAACGTCAGTTACATTATCAGATGAAGTCAGTAACAACATAATATTCCCCTGTACTCCACTCGTCTGAAACACTGCTATGCAGTTCTGGCTTTTGTCCCCCCCCCCCCCCCCCCCCAATCCCCCATTCTACATTAGTTTACTGTGGCCTGCCAAATGTGTTTATAAATAGAGTTATATTCGAGGAATTGGAAGAAGTTTGATATCAATTGTACTCCAGCATTATGTTGTGGCTGACTTCACCTGATGGTGTAACTAACGGTATGAAACCAGTTCTGCTTTTTAAATAGTGACCAAACAGCTACAGTTGTGTTTTTTACTCAGCAGTTCAAAATGGTAATATTCACTGACTTTAAATGTCACAATTTGAATGCATTAGAAACTCAGTTCTAAGAAGTACTTATCCTATAAAATCACAAGAAGAGTATTATGTAAAGTTCATAACCAAACGTCACACAGAAGCCTCTTAATAGAACTTGGAGTGAAGTTAGGATTGAGTACAAAATTCAAAACCATCATGCACAAGACATGTATTCCTGACTGGAGTCAAGGTTAAAGTTTACATGCTGATAACAACTTTGTAACAGGTTTCTGGTACATGGTCCAGTAACATTAATGTGACCATCACCTGTGCTTTACGTCAATGTGCCATAACCACTAAGATGGCAGGTGGCAGCACAAGTAGTGGAGAGCATATAAAGAGTGTCGAGGGGACTCAGAAAACAGTGCATTAATTCTAGTAATATGGGATTGGAGTGATTTATCTGACTTCCAAAAGGGCATGGTCATCAGCTTTGAGACAAGGGTCTAAGGACTTCCAAAATGACTAAGTTTCTAAAATGTTTGTGTGCTGCTGTGGTTAAAGTATACCATGCATGGCAAAATGGCACTATCCAAAACCAGTTCTGAGGAGACAGTGATGCACCATGGGCCACAGACAGGGGTGAATGACAGCTGTGGAGGTGTGTACAGGCAAATAGACATGCAACTGTTGAGCAACTGACCATCCAAATAAAACAAGTGGCTACCAACAGTGTCTACTCAATTACCTTTCAGCAAACGTTACTGCATATGGCCTCCACAGCAGGTGCCTGGTTCATGCATCCATGCTGGCTGCTGTTCGTGAGTGACAAAGGCTGGAATCTGCATACTAGCACCACAACTGGGCATCCACTGAGTGGTGGCATGTGACCTTTTCAAATAAGTCAAATTTTATGCTCCATCAGACAGAAGGCTGTTGACATTTACAGTGTGAAATGTCTGAAAGCAAACACCCTGCAACAGTTGTTGGAAGAGTCCAGGCCAAAGGAGGGAGTGTTATGGCCTGTGAAATGTTTGCATGACATTCCCTGGTGATTTCACCATTCTGAAAGGCACAATGGATTAACACAAGTATGCATCTATCCTTGGGGACCATGTCCACAGTGTACATGTGTGGTTCAAACAGCAGCAGGATGAGTTTACTGTACTCCCATGGCCACCAAACCCCCTGGTTTTAAACCCAGTCAAGAATCTGTGTGACAACCTCAATCCAGCTGTTCACACCATGGATATTCGGCCAAGAAACTGAGCACAACTGGCCACAGCACCAGATTTGGCATGGCTCCGCATCCCTGTCAGAACCTTCCAGAACCTCATTGACTCTCTTCCTGCCATCTGGTGCTGCAAAAGGTGTTTATTTAGGCTTTAGATAAGTGGGAAAATTAATGTGACTGGTCAGTGTAGATACACACATCAAACAATGTTTTGCATCACCTCAGTTCCGAGAGTTCCTGAACCTGTACAGAAAATTGGAATAAAGATCAACATAAACATCATTTCCACCCATTTTATTGTTCATGAAAACCACACATTGCATGTTGTAACACCTTACAATGAGACCTTCAGAGGTGGTACACACTGGCACCTCTAATGCCCAGTAGCATGTCCTCTTGCAATGATACATGCCTGTATTTATTGTGGCATGCTATCCACACATTCATCAAGGCACTGTTGGTCCAGATTGTCCCACTCCTGAACGGCGATTCATCGTATATCCCTCAGAGGGTTGGTAGGTCACGTCATCCATAAATAGTCCTTTTCAATCTACCCCAGTCATGTTGAATAGGGTTCATGTCTGCAGAACATGCTGGCCACTCTAGTTGAGTGATGTCATTATCCTGAAGGAAGTCATTCACAAGATGTGCATGATGGGGGCACAAATTGTCATCCATGAAGATGAATGCCTCGCCAATATGCTGCCAATATGGTTGCACTATTGGTCAGAGGATAGCATTCACATATCGTACAGCCATTATGGCACCTTCCATGACCACCAGCACTGTATATCGGCCCCACATAATGCCACCCCAAAACATCAGTGAACCTCCACTTTGCTGCACTTGCTGGACAGTGTGTCTAAGGCGTTCAGCCTAGCTGAGTTGCCTCCTAACACATTTCTGACGATTGTCTGATTGAAGGCAGCAACACTCGTCAGTGAAGAGAATGTGATGCCAATCCTGAGCAGTCCATTTGGCATGTTGTTGGGCCCATCTGTACTGCGCTGCATGGTGTTGTGGTTGCAAAGATGGATCTCGCCATGGACGTTGGGAGTGAAGTTGCACATCATACAGCCTATTGCACACAGTTTGAGTTGTAACATGACATCCTGTGGATGCACGAAAGGCGTTATTCAAGATGGTGGTGTTGTTTTCATGGTTCCTCTGAGCCATAATCTGTAGGTAGCGGTCATCCACTGCAGTAGTAGCCCTTGGGCGGCCTGAGTGAGGCATATCATTGACATTTCCTGTCTCTCTGTATCTCCTTCATGTCCGAACAACATCGCTTTGGTTCAGTCCGAGATGCCTGGACACTTGCCTTGTTGAGAGCCCTTCCTGGCACAAAGTAACAATGCGGACAACATCAAACTGTGGTATTGGTCATTTAGGCATGGTTGAACTGCAGACAACACGAGCCATGTACCTCTTTCCTGGTGGAATGACTGGAACTGATATGTTGTTGGACCCCCTCCATCTAATAGGCAATGCTCATGCATGGTTGTTTAAATCTTTGGGCAGTTTAGTGACTTCCAGTGAAATGGACTGTGTCCATGATATAATACCCACAGTCAACATCTATCTTCAGGAGTTCTGGGAACCGGGGTGATGCAAAACTTTTATTGATATGTGTACTAAGAATGAAATATTAATAAAAAGAAAAAGAAGAAAGAATATTTTATTAACAGAGCATAATGTATCAGAATATCTTGACTTTAGGATGTAAATTCTGGTTATGCTGGTGTTAATATTAAATAGGTTTCTTTTCCAGTGTATGGACAGGTTAAATCAGTTAATTTACATAAATGTTAATAATGAAGTTCTAGATCAAAACGGCAACTGAGGGAGAGCAATGCTACTTTTTTCTCCAAATAGTTGCTTTTGTGCGAAAACATGCAATAATCTGATTTTAATGCTTTAAAAATAGTGTAGAAGTAGTTCCTGTAATTAACAATTGTTTTTTTACCTGGCAGAAGTAGGCTGCTAGGATATATTCTGCCTATTAATATATAGTATGATTTGTTTCACATTACTGAAGGCTCTCCTATGTTAGGATTTATTGAACACAATCCTTGAATTAGAAGCCTACAATACTCTAATAGATGTTATTTAACTTACCTTCCACTCCATTAACATACAATCAGATTCTAAATTTCTGCAATTTATTGTCCCTAAGTATGAAGTAACTGAGTAAAAATGACTGGATTTCTAAGGGCCATGTTATTGCTTATCTAGCCAAACTTTATACATCAGTGTGCTGCTGCAGTTGTAGTTGACTGTTGCTCAGTGTGTAAAGCCATTTCTTGATTGCCCTTAGTTCACTTCTAATATTTCTTACCGATGTCCCAGAAACACTCACATGACAGCAGGGTGCCCAATAACTGCCCATGTTATATTAACATGTAAGAACATGAAGAGTTTGTTGAAACACATTAAACACTGATAAGTCCCAGAAGTGCTGTGTTCACAGCAGTTACAACCCAGACCCGATTGCTTTTAAACCTCAAAAGTCGGGAATCAACTTCGCCAATTTATATGTTGATCATGTACAAGCAGAGCCAAAAGTGTCATTTAGCAGGCAATCATTGTGTGACACCTAACACATTCAAATCTAAAGGTCAGACTGTCCCTAATTTATTCATCAAAATGGTTACTTTTGGGTACCAATAGGTACGTGGAATGAGCCTCTGAGTTCGACCTCAGATAATACCCTAGTAAATCCCCGTTAACTGTCAATAAGTAGTAGTTAAGGGCACCGCTATTTCAGTTGTTAGTGGAGTGTGATATAAAACTAAATATAACACAAGAGAGTGCAACAGATCACCTTTATGTCAATACGATCTCTTGTCACTTAAACAAAGTAAGTCTATTAGAGGAAGTTACAATGTCTCCAGTTTCGACTATTACTACTTCTAGTAGTAGTAGTCGTAGTAGTACCAGCACCATGTACAAGCTTCCTGAGGTGATGTAGTCAAATCAGTGACAGCTTTAGTTGGATTAAGAAGGTTTTAATAAGAGAATGCTGATATTTAGGATTACAAACAGTGTCCCTAAAACCTTTCAAAATTAAAATTACTTTCTTTTCCCAACACAGATGGCCAACTTCATTTTTAAATGTGGTTATCTGAAACTGTGTTCAAATATTATTGAAATCATCAGAATAACATTTTCCATGATCTCACCACATCATGGCTTATAACAAAGTACTGCGAATGTGGGCACCTCTGCTGCTCCTCTTTCTCCACAGCCTACAGTTGGTGTTACTGTCCTTTTTCTTTCAACAGCTGCTTATTATTAGATCTGTTGTTGTATACTTAACATTGCTAGACAGCCAGGCTCAATAAAAATACCAAATTAAAATATTAAGTTCACAATGCATTGAAAAATGCTTGTGTGATTCCGTTGTAAGAAATATAAAAGAACATACAGTAAGTAATTCATTTAATTTCCAAAATATTAATGATTTTTTCAAAAGAAATGTTAAATGTGATGGTACATGGCCCTCAAAAAATAAAAAGATCTGAATATTTTCTACCTTTAAACAGTATCCATTGGCTCAAGAAAGTAAGCTTTTGCCTAACATATGAAAAAAGTGATGCAGTGGATAACAACTAAAGTCTAATTCTTGCTTCAGGACCACCACTGCTATTGAGAATAGTGATATTAGAAGCCTTCTGGTATTATCTCAAATTTTTTAGAGTGCGTCTGAGTAAATGTCGTCATTTTCCCTGATTATTTTGGCAGCAGCCCAGGGTGTCTTCTATTAGAGTGTTGATTTAAATCTATATGGTGATCAGCTGAGAAGATAGCTAAAGAAGCTGTTGTAATATTAGGGATTAATGATAACATTAACTCAGATCCAAATATATATATATATATATATGTGTCTGTGTATGTGTGGATGGATATGTGTGTGTGTGCGAGTGTAAACCTGTCCTTTTTTCCCCCTAAGGTAAGTCTTTCCGCTCCCGGGATTGGAATGACTCCTTACCCTCTCCCTTAAAACCCAATCCTTTTGTCTTTCCTTCTCCTTCCCTCTTTCCTGACGAGGCAACCGTTGGTTGCGAAAGCTAGAGTTTTGTGTGTATGTTGGTGTTTATTTGTGTGTCTATCGACCTGCCAGCGCTTTTGTTGGGTAAGTCTCATCATCTTTCTTTTTAAATATATATATATATATATATATATATATATATATATATATATATAGTTATAATAGAAGGAAACATTCCACGAAGGAAAAATATACCTAAAAACAAAGATGATGTGACTTACCAAATGAAAGTGCTGGCAGGTCGACAGACACACAAACGAACACAAACATACACACAAAATTCAAGCTTTCGCAACAAACTGTTGCCTCATCAGGAAAGAGGGAAGGAGAGGGAAAGACGAAAGGATGTGGGTTTTAAGGGAGAGGGTAAGGAGTCATTCCAGTCCCGGGAGCGGAAAGACTTACCTTAGGGGGAAAAAAGGACGGGTATACACTCGCACACACACACATATCCATCCACACATATACAGTGTCTGTATATGTGTGGATGGATATGTGTGTGTGTGCGAGTGTATACCCGTCCTTTTTTCCCCCTAAGGTAAGTCTTTCCGCTCCCGGGACTGGAATGACTCCTTACCCTCTCCCTTAAAACCCACATCCTTTCGTCTTTCCCTCTCCTTCCCTCTTTCCTGATGAGGCAACAGTTTGTTGCGAAAGCTTGAATTTTGTGTGTATGTTTGTGTTCGTTTGTGTGTCTGTCGACCTGCCAGCACTTTCATTTGGTAAGTCACATCATCTTTGTTTTTAGGTATATATATATATATATATCTGCAGGTTGCTAAAGGGAGGTAATTTATCATTCAGAAACCTGTCTCTTTGAAATTTATAAATAATACTACCTATCCCTTAGTGTCTTAAATGGAATATCACACATAAAAAAGATAATTACCTGCTGCTAGAATTAGTTTTGCTTGTATGTGCATATGTACATATAACATGTAATTTATAATTATTCAATCATTTCAAGGTGCAGGTGACACTGGCAGGATCCGACAATGCCCAGGAAGCAGAGACTGAAGAAAATGTGATGCAGCAGCAGCAACCACCACAGCAGCAGCATACAACTCAACAAAAGCCACCAACAGCAAAGTCAGCCCAAGGAACTGCAAGGCACAAAAAGAAGAAATAACATTTACTCATTGGTCCATTGCCATACACACTGGCTCCAGTGTATAAATTGGCATTCATCAACAAAGGCTGAAAGTGTGTTTACAAGAACTTGTGGTGTTTCCTTCTTTTGTAGCTGTGGATGCACAGGTGCTAAATTGTTTCTGAAAATCCAGTGAAATTTCTGGGGCAGAAACAGCTGGATTAGGAGGAGAACATCATAAATAACTGAACAGCACTGCTGCGTCTGTGGAGCATCAGAAATTGCACAGATGGCACTGAACTCTTCAGTTTAAAAATCATTAAGCTATAACACAGGGTGTACCTTTATACAGTGCCTACAAGCTCACAGGTCCAAAAATTTTGATTCCATTAAGAACAATGATTATTATATTGATAAGTTCAGATTTTTTGCAAAACATTAAGCTAAACATATCTTCTGGTAAACCTTCCGTATGATTAAGCTAAACAGTTGGAAAATGAAAAATTGGTGAAAGCAGTTACTATACAACAAATGAGCAGAAAAATAAATGCAAGAAAAATTTATATTCATTGTATTTAAGTGGAAAATAAATTCATTCTCTCTCTCTCTCTCTCTCTCTCTCTCACACACACACACACACACACACACACACACACACACACACACACACGTGTTCTCCAATATCAGCTTTGATCCTGCAAAAAGGCTATTTTGTACATCTACAAAACTGTTCTAATTGCCAATAATTCTCCTTTAATGCTAAAATTTTAATGAACTTCAATTTCCACACAAAAAACTCTGATCTCCAGTTCTCTCTCTCTCTCTCTCTCTCTCTCTCTCTCTCTCTCTCTCTGCCCCTCCCTCTCTCTCCCCCCTTTAAAAAAATCACTGCCAACTTCTTTAACACTTACAAACATTACTACACCTTGTGAGGATCAACAAAAACAGATCTTTCAAATCATCTCATTCTTTGCCCAGATTCCATAAATCTTAAATACATAACCATCCTTGCAGGAATATTGTTTATAGCCCAAAACATCAAAAGGTCTTATTCCTCTTACTTTGGAGAATTTTTTCTCTTTCTCAGAGACTTTTCCTCATCATGCTTGTAGCTCATGCATGTCCTTGATGCACTGTGATACTTTTACATTGTTTCTTGCGTTGACATATAACATTTATTGGCAAATTTTTTTGCAGCCCTGAGTACCTGTTTGAACCAGTTATTTCAAGTGGCCTTGATCAGAAGGTGAATTTATTCGTCACTAGTTGGTACCTTCTTTTAAGATTAATTTTTCTTTCGCATTAGATATTTTACTTCAAGACACAATATTACTGCGAAAAAAATTTTTCAAAGTAGAAAAAGTCTATATGCTTCCTTCCAGCATGTGACATTAAATGTGTTAGTATACGTGTATACACCTTTCACATTTGTCTAAACTGGGCATTGTAATAGTAATCATTATTGTTCAAAAATTTCTGACTATAAAATGAAAATAATGCTGGAATTAAGATGTTTTGCAGTGTGGAATTAGTTACAGATTTTAGGAGCAGCAAGTCACTGCTTACATTTAGTGTTTTACATTTGGCTTTTGACTGAGACAGTTCTTTCCCAGAAGCTAAATGATAAATATGGCTACTCTATCACACAATCATCTTTTGAGAGGAAAAAAATGTGTTCAAGAGGTAAATTAACCATTCATGCTGCTCACTGTGTTCTACCAATTGCTTGTAGTGTAATGGTCTGAGACCAGATTTCTTATAATTGTGTTGGTTATATCAGAGATATTCCAATATTTTAAGGATAAAATTAATATTTACAGTACAAACTAAAATATACTTCCAATATCTGTATTTATGTCCAGCAGTAAGTGCAAGTGTACAATTACGTACATGCTTTGCTTGAACTTTTATGTTGTGACATTAGAAGAAGTTAATGACTGCTCGTAATGAAAAATTAAAGAATGACTCCACAGACATACCAGCAGCAGACTCAATGAACTGAAACAAAACACAAAACACCAAAAGACAACAGGGATTTTATCTGTATGTACTGAATTAAGAATATCTTATTTGTTATACTGCACTAAGTGATATTATGCTATGAATTTGCACTGTCTTCCCTCCTAAAATAGGAATTATCTCTTGCCTAAATGTAGCTGAATTCATTAAAGGGTTTTCTCTATGTTTCTGTACTAATAATTCCATGTCAACCATGTTTCCATTCAGTGAATTTAAAATATGTAAACCTAACACAAGTGTTTCTGGAGTTTTACAATGTATATATTTGTTGTTATTGATTGTGAACTGTGGTACAATGATGCTGAACATGAAGCATATTATAGCATTTCTAATATTTCTTGTAACATGACTTTTTAAATAATGTATTGAATATTCTGTCAATAAAAAAATAATACATTGCTGACTGTTTTCTGAAATTATGGTAAGCATTTAACCTTTTTCAATAAATAATAAATTTCTGTTGTAGTATCTTCTTCCATTTAAAAGGCTTATTTCATAGAGCTGTGGTTATCATGTAGGATTAGTTGAGAGATAACACAATACACATTTATTAATAACTCGTATATAACAAATATCACAGTTGAACATGGTACACACCGAAAGTTAACACTCGAACACAGCAGTCAAAAGAACTAAAGTCGTAAAGATAGGGCACTGTGTGCCAGAGATGCCACAGCTGAGGGTGAAGTTTGTCGGGGTTGATCACCATGCCGTTGGCAGCGAGGGCCAAACAGACTGCATTGAGGTGAACATGATGCTCCTCAGCGGAGGGTGAAAAGATAAGTATATCATCAGTACTCAAATAGGCCAAAGGGTGTGATCATGGCTGTCTTCGGAATATCCAGTAGATGCATAGGAATCTGATGATATGCCTTCGAACAATCTAAAAGAAGAGAAAGATGGAACCATGGAGTAATTGCATGAATTCCTGGATATTTGGAATGGGGTAGTTATTGATAATGGTGCGAGTATTAAGGGACTTATAGTCTCTGCACATGAGTAAGGTGACGTCCTTCCTGGGAACAAGGTGAACAGGTGAAGAACAGCTGCTATCAGAAGGGCAGAGGATGCCAGAAACCAACAGATCATGAATGATCTTCTTGGTGTGCAGAAGTTTGGAAGAGTTAAGGTGCCTGGCCTTATAACGAACAGATGAACTGTTGGTGGTGCGAATCCTATGACAAGTGCCATTACTGATGGCAAGTAGGGTCAAGAAAGTATCCGCAGGCAACATTTGTTCACTGACCTTGGTGAACCGGGACGGCGTAGGCGGGCATTGGCTGTAGTTGGCGTTGGAAGGTGCAATGCACGAGTGAAGCAGCACGAAGGATCTGGAGGGGTACACGCAGGTGCGTCTTGTAGATTCGTCCATGGCGGTGTGAAAAAAACAGCAGGCGGTGGAATGCTCGACACAGGAGCAGCTTGGCGAGAAGATGCTGTAGAGGTGTGTGATGGTCCGCCTCCCTGTGGGGCTGCAGATAGGTGATGTATGGTATGCCATGCATGTGACAATTTGACAGAGGCAGATGTGATGCAGGTGCATAAGGCTTCATTCTGGGTGTGGAGTTGATTGATTTGTGAGCGCATGTGTGACAGATCAGAGAGCCATGTTGTTATGTGTTCGACTAGGGACACACACATGGAAAGCATAGCCAAGGAGACAGAGAGCATGGAATTGTAGAGACAGATGCGAGGCGGAATGCGGCAGCCTGCAGGTCTGGAGAAAGTTCATAATGGTGTACAGGGTGTATACGGGGACAAGGAAAAAAAATTCCCGGATTATTCCCGGATTTCTCCCGGATATTCCGTTTAAAAAATATGCTTTTTCCCGGGCGAAAATACACTTTTTCTGTGCTAAAGTGACAGTAGGTTTTCCGTAGATTTTCCCTCGGAACTGTAAAACTTATCAATCCTTTGAATGGTTAACGTTTTATACAATCGCGCAGAACTTCCCGGAAAAAAAAAGAAAAGACGGGGCAGAGAAGTTTTGGAAATACCTTTGATATGCAGCAACATATACGCTGCATATTTTCGTATTACAAAAGTATAAATTCGAATAGCACCAAACACAGCACGTTAGTTTCCGGAGCATTGAAACCGAGGTTGCGATGTCCTTTCGTATGCGAGTCATATCTCAAGCCATGAGATATCGCCAGCCGATGACAGTAGCTATTCAGAGCATAGGACACGTGTTATAGTCAGCCAATAGCAAGATCACTGGTTACATAGCGCGAACACGCAAGAGGAAAAGTTAACAGTTTATATTAATGTACACAGTACCGTATATCTACAAGAAAAGCTAAGCTTTCACATATAATTTTGGTCTCTCAGATTAACATGCTACAACAGAAGCTAAGTTTTCACATGTAATATTGATCTTTTTTTTTGCGTGTGTTACACTTTAAGATACATCACACAAATGTGCCAGTAAATTTCTGACATAAATGTCTCGGCTCGAAATTCTTGTAAGTGGCTGGTCCTCAAACTGTTCAGTTACGAACGCTTTGTGATTTAGATATCCATCCCACTTTCTCACACGTGATATAATTCAGAAATTTACTTTGAAAGTAACGCTTTTCTAACCACCTTTCGCAATACTGTCCAGAGACTGGTAGAAATAGGTTCGATTTACCAGTTGCCAGAGAGCGCCAGAAAACCAGGCATTATTGTGCGTGTGCAACTGTATTGGTGTAGGAAGCCCGCATGTTCGTGTGTATAAAGCACTAAGAGAGCTTACATTGCACCATAAAAGAAACAGGTCATCAGAGGGTACTCCAAAGAGCATCGGAATTTCGTAAACTATACTAAAATGCATAATTCGGCTTGAGTGCAAATTGGCTTTTTCCAGATTCACAATGAAGTAGGTCCCATCTGATATTAAGCTTTTCAGTGTGGTTTTTGGGATGTAAATTTTCTTGGAGTACCAGTACTCTGCGATCTCATTTTTGGTTCTTTATTATGGCATAATGCCATGTATGGCAGAAGATGATAACGTGCGCTTGAAATTCAGCGAACAGTTGGAACTAGGCAATACTGTAGAATGAAACACTTCGTTTCAAATAAAATGACTGCCTCAGCGGAAAGATTAATAAAGCCAAATTTCTTTAGCAAGCTTGCAAAATTAACTTCCCTGTTCTGCAAGGCGATTAATGTTTGACTGCTACAAACTCGGAAATAAAATAAAATCAGAAAACTGAAATTAATAATATATTTTTGCCCTCTGTAATTATGTGAATGTATTTTAATTCACCTGATATCTATTTTATTTTCATTTGATGTGGGAGCTGTACACGAAGAGAAGCAGCGAAATCACTTAACGTGAACACGGGTCACGTGGAGGTTAACCCCCTCCCCACTACAACTCTGTGCAAGAGTGAATCTGGCAGCTAGGACGCGGGAGAAAAATTTTTCTCGTTTGCATCTGGCTGCTTGCTGCTACTACCGATACAGCTAACAGCCAAACTTCAAGTAGCGGGAAGCGGGAGAAGGTACTGCTTATACGCGAGTCAAATGAGCATGCGCAACAGACCGCTGGCAATTGGTCAAACGAGCCTAATGTGAACAGTTGTGACGTCATGCTCATAGCAAGCAGTTTATTGTTACGAAGAATTACAGTCTGCGCCCTACGGCCTTTGACATATTTTTGCTATTTGCAGACGCTTGTGCGTGCGCGGTGTCTTGTTGTTGTAAATTGCACATTTCCTTTGCCACTAAAGTTTTTTTTTCCCCTCTCGTTTATATTTTCTTGCTGCAGTATCATTCTCCAGTAGCAGGATACAATAACATTCTTTGCTAGAGAATCAATTCTGCAGTCAAAATTACAAAAATTTAACTGAAAGTTAAAACAATGAAAAATTCCCGGAATTCCGAAAAATTCCCGGGTTTTTCCCGGATTTCCCGGTTGTCCCGGGTCGTAGACACCCTGGTGTAGAAAATCCAACCCGATCACAATTTCATCCATGTTGGCAGAATGGAAGGTCCAAGGGAAGGTGTGAATTGGTTATAGGTGAACTGACATCTTGATGGAGCCATGGACCGCAATAGCAGAATGATTGGTAGTGATCAACGTGAGGCCGGCCGGTGTGGCCATGCGGTTCTAGGTGCTTCAGTCTGGAACTGCGTGACCGCTACGGTCGCAGGTTCGAATCCTGCCTCAGGCATGGATGTGTGTGATGTCCTTAGGTTAGTTAGGTTTAAGTAGTTCTAAGTTCTAGGGGACTGATGACCACAGATGTTAAGTCCCATAGTGCTCAGAGCCATTTGATCAAGGTGAGGGTAGAAGGGGATAGTGCGTCAACAGCATGCTTGGCAGGGACAATGCTAATGTCGGCACCAGTGCCAAAGAGAAAATGGATACCCAGTGATATGTCTGTGGCACAGAAGCGTGACATCACTGAAGTGAGTGGTGCAGCACCAGACGATAGGTACCGTGGAGCTACATGGCGAGACGTGGTGCCTAAATGTGCCCGCCGGTCTCATTTGGGTAGGCGCAAGGTGCACAGAAGATGCAGGCGGCATCCCCGTAAGTAGCATTGAACCAGCACAGTAGGTAGGCCGGTTGGCATGGTGTTGTGGTATGGGAGGGGGTCGCAGCTAACTGCTTCGGAGCTTGTAGCCGATCGGGTTGCTGCTCGGGCGAGGTCAGCAGCTGTTGGGAGCAGCCCGCTGGCAGTACGTTCTGTAGACCACTAGGTGGCAGCTCCTGACTGGCAGCTGAGGCACATAGGGGAGCGTGTTGGCCTCTGCCAACAGGGCACAGAACTGGAGGTGCAGGTGTGCCACCTGAGGATGATGGAGAAGATGTTCATGGCAGGCAATGGCGGTGGTGAATGATAGTGTAAGACTGATCCACCATGGGTAACCGAAGCTCGAGTGGGTCTGTGACATGAGATAGTAGATGAAGTTGCAGATCCAAAGGCATTTTGCCCATCCACAACATCCAAAGCACGGCGTCAGGTAAAGCTTGATAGTCGAGTAATGCACATAGGCACCGCCAAAGGGGTACATCGTCGAGATGCTCCTCGTGAATAATGTGATGAATGGCTTCCACCAGAGGGCGGGAAAGGCACTTGATAAGCAGTGCTTTGGCCTTCGAATATTTGTGTGGGATTTGGCGGTGAGAGAAACAAGTCACTGATGAGGTCCATATGTGCATGTAGGTAGCTCACCTGGCAGACAAAATGAGCATGGATGTCCATTAAGTGGTCCACAAATGCAAACCAAGTTTTTGGATTGTCTTTTTGTAATGCAGGTAGCTTATGAAACCTGCCAGGAAACACATGTTGAGGGAACACCGGCATATGGAGATCAGTACAGGCAGAACAGGACACCTCCTACGCTGGAAGTATGGTAGCAGTGAGCGGTGTGTCACCCTAGATCTGTGTGGGGCAGTGGTCGCATGCAGCATGCGGTGTGGAATGAGCAGGCATGTAAGTCGGCATGGTGTGTCCAATCTGCAAGCCCGACGAACATGGCAAGGGTGTAACAGCCAGTGCTGTTGCAACAGCAGACGGGTGGTGGTCACAGTGGAGACACAGGGCGGCTGACCCAGTAACCGGCGCAGATGGAATGGCCGGAGCCGTTATGTAGGTGAGCGGAAGGCAGTCGTGGTGCAACCATGCAACCAAAGTGCAATGGTCATGGAAACCGGCGCAATCGAGGCAACCGGCGTTGTCAAAATGGCATGCAGAGGGTGCTGCAACACCATCTATATTAGAATGTGCTACCCTGTGCATAGAAATTTTTTATTCACAGTTCTGGAACTTTGTCGGCACATCAAGCCATTTTGATGCTAACAATGTACATGCAGGATAAACCACAATGTCTTTAAGTGGAAGATCGCCCTCTTAAGGATTAGGCAGCAGGCACTGTCCATGTTGTGGCTGTTGTACTGCCATGCACAGAAGTGGCCGTGTTGAGCCGGGTGAGGTTAGTTGGCCACCGGCATGGTGTAAATAATTGTTGACTGTTAACCAAACTCAAAGTAGGTACACTTGTCCACTTGTGGTCACAAACGACACAGTTAATGGGGCCTGTTACGCTTGCACTGAAAGACACTGGTAGATCCATTGTGGCGGAAACAATGTGGGCTGGCACACAAAGTTCGTAAATGACAAAACCAAGCACTAAATAACTTTCGAGGAGACAATGGTTTTGGGGTCACCACTGTGGTTATCACATAGGATTAGTTGAGAGATAACACACACTAAGTATTCAATACACATTTATTAATATTTATTAATATTATAACAAATATGGCAGTTGAACATATTACACACCAAAAGTTAACACTGGAACAAAGAAGCAAAGTTGCAAAGATAGGTCGCTCTGCACCAGAGACGCCACAGAGCAAACAAGTTGATTGTTAGTAGTCAATCCTCACATTTGCAATCCCTTCTAATACTAGCCTTAGGTTGACTGTTGGTGATTTTGTGCATACAATTCAGGAAACAGAAAAAAGAAAGAAATGCCGCCCTTTTCCTCTCTCAGAGGCTCCATAAAAATTTCATCTGATTTATTCATCCAGATGCAGTGCAAAACCATATAGATGTTATCAAATAAAAACAATTTCATACAATAAAGAATATACAGTAAAATATCAAAATATTAAGGCAGGCACAATATAGTGAAGATAATGAGATGTGTCTTTCTCCTCCAGTCCTATCCATCTCTTTATGGAACTCAGAATCTGGCCACTACCTTGTATTTGCACTCATGAAACAGTGTGTTTTGTTACATGTTTATTTATACACTCTTTTATAAAAAAAAAGACATCCATGGTCATGATTAGACCCATCATTGCAGTGATGTATCTATAATTAGTCAATTGCTGTGTAAACAACACATCAGTGTAATCAAACAATGGAAAGTCCAGCCTGGAATATCAACAATGTTATGAAAAGGATAGATTGCTACTCATTGTAAATATGACATTTTGAGTTGCAGACAGATACAATGAAAAGACTGTTACAAATTGCGCTTTTGGCCAAAGCCTTTTTCAGAAAGGAAACATGCACACATTCACATAAGCAAGCATGCCTCTCCCACACATGACCGCAGTCTCCAGCGATTCCAGAGATGCATTTGTTCTTTTTTGAAGAAGGCTTTGGTCAAAACCTCAATGTGTAACAGTCTTTTCATTGTGCTTGTCTGTAACTCAACATGTCTTTACAAAGAGCAATCTGTCCTTTTCATAATATTGTTGGCACATCACTTCAAGACACACAGGAGATGTTCTACACAACAAGCAACCCAAAGGCCTCCAGTTGTAAAGAGGAGAACTCTGAGAAAAAGTAAATATGTTCCTTCATATGGACTGCTTACATGCAATAGAAGAATTAATGAATTTCTAAAATAACTAAGCTAAATATTTTCCTGCTTTAAGTTTATACCTGATTTAATTCATTTTAAAGATGTAACTGTCATTTTTCTTATTATGCATTTAAAATAACAAGTTTAAATGTTCTTTACCAATGAGACCTTTTTTTTTTCTTTTCATTTTTGCATAATTACATAACTGTTGTGGCATTGGTTCGCAAGAGAAGGCATAGTTACAAGAAATGATATGGACTGACAACATCACAGCAATACTACATGGAATGACAACTTACAGAACAGATAGAGACTAGAGTTGCAGGCAGTCAGATGACAAACACAGAAATTTTGACAAAAACAGATTAACAGATACAGACTGGAGACAAGTACCGACAGTTGAGACTTATAAACTTGTGTATGGGTACAGAGTAGATGGTGGATATATAAAAAGACCATTTTGCCTTCTAAGGGCTGCTGGCTTTTGGTAGCGGGCAATTGAGGCGTCAGACCACAATTGGCAGCCCCTGCTGGCGGCTCGAGCAGAAAAATTGTGAATTGTGTTTTATTCATCTCATGATGTACATTTGCAATCCATTTGGTTTGCGTACAGAAGACATGTCAAAAATTTATAATACAGTTACAATGATTGTTACATTAATAAATAATAACACTACAACACAGAATAACACTATAAGGATATTTTTTGGAATATGTAACACATTGTATGCAGCTCAAATTTCCAGTTTGTCCTGCATAAATTCATCCACTGAGTAATAACACCAGTGTTAGTACCTCATATAGCTTTCTTTTAAGTGGACCTAAATTCATCTGCATCAACTTGTCCCTTTTAATTTATTGCAAATTGTCATTCCCATGTATTGAGGTCTCTGAGTATACAGTCTGAGGTGGTGGGTGGGGAGCATAAAATTTTCTTTGTTTCTAGTATAATGTGAATGGACAAAATGGTTTCCTTCAAATATTCATGTTTGGTGTCCAAAAATGTAATAATCTCATACATGTATTAAGGATGGCAGAGTTAATATTTTAACTTTTCTAAATAATGATTGACATGGTTCATGATTTGCAGTGCACATATTTCGAATGATTTTTTTCCTGTGTTTTTAATATCCACATTAAGTTTGTCGAGGTATCTCAAAAAACAATACCATACCTAATAATGGATTCAAAGCAGCTGGTGTATGCTACTTTTCCTGTGTCCATGTCAGTTGCAGTTGATATTTGCATTGCAAATGCAAAGCTGCTCAGTTTGTTTGCTAGGTGACTACCGGCTCAAATTTTCATCTACTTTTAAACCTAAGAATTTGACTGAGTCAACTTCTTTTATATCTCAGTTGTTGTGTACATCTCAGTCTGCTCACATTTTGGCTGTTTGGTTCCAAACTGCATTATGTGAGTCTTAGTTATGTATAGATTCAACCCTTTTCGCTGAAACCAAGTTTGTGCGGTACTGAGGATACTGATCACAGATTTGGGATTTTTTTCCAAATCTTGATCTTCAACTAAGCAAGAAGTATGATCTGCAAACAGAGCTGATGGGGAGCTCATATTTAATGGTAAGTCATCAACACAGAAGAGAAACAGGACTGGGCTTAATACAGAGCAATGTGGAACACCCTGAGACCCCCTTTTTTTTTCAGTCAGAAAAAAAATGCACCATTTGCATGCAAACAGTGTGTTACTCAAAGTATGTGATGCACACCATGGTAGTGATGACTAAGGCATAGTAACATACATGTTACAACAAAAAACTTTACATTTACCGTAGAAGATGACACTTCAGTCTTTTCTTGTATGAATCAATGACTATTTTTTGCAGTTGACCAAAGTAATCAGCCACATCACAAAAATATAGAAAGCAGTTTCAAATTTTCCAAGAAATATCAGAAAGTCTCTACCATGTTTAAGATTAATTCATTCTTATGTTCCATAGATTTTTGCCTCCACAGCTGAGCAGCCAGCATGGCTGACTGCCACACGGAGGTCCTGGGTTTGATTCCTGGTTCTACACAGGATTTTTCCTTGGTGGGAGGACTGGCATGAGTTGGACTCAGCCTCATGAGACTAATTGAGCAGTTACGTGACAAATTAGAAGTGGTTCCAACGTCAGGAAATCCATCAACAACTTGGAAAGCACAGTGGTGACCACATGTCCATCCATGCCACATCTGATGACATGGCGATTGGTTGGGGCCAGTTGGCCTGTGTAGGTCCAGAATGCACAACTTTACTTATATAATTACATTTCATAGATCCCATTTTCTGTAGTCCTTAGACCAAAATGTTACAATTTAAGAAATAATCAAGGAAATTTAACAGGATATCAGAATTAGCTGATTACAAAAATGACTATTACATAAGCATTCCAGTAAATCTAAGCTAACATTGTGACCAAAAATCAGGAAACTGATAGTGAAGGTTAATGCTAGATCTACAATGTTGACTTCCAGAGATAGGAGTTCTGAAAATAATAAAATCATAGCTAAAATTACTTCTGTAGCTCAGTAGAGAAGAGAGTCAGACAGAGTTGTAGTGTATCCCTGATGTTATTCAAACTTTACACTGAGCGAACAATAAAGGAAACCATGAAGAATTTTGGAAAGTGAATAAAAGTTCAGTGAGAAGAAACAAAAAGTTTGAGGTTTGCCACTGATCTTGTAATTCAGCAAAGAACTTGGAATAGTAGTTGAATGGAAGGGATGCTGTCTTGAAAAGAGATTATAAGATTTTTATTATTTATAACATCCAAAACTTAAAGCAGGTTATGCTGAGCCTTGTATTGAAGTGACACATGGACAATAAACATATCAGACATGAAGAGAATAGAAACTTTTGAAATATAATACTACAGAAGATTGTTGAAAATTTAATGGGTAGAGTAAATAACTATTGAGTACTTAAGGTTACTGTAGTAAGCTATGTGTATCTTTGATTTATTTGGATTAGGTCTGGAATTGAACTGAGGCTTGCATCCTGAAAAGAGTAGGGTAGTTATTTGAAGTTACAATAGTAAGCAGTGTGCTAAGCATTTGAGAAAGGGAAAAATATGTGTGTGTAAATTATTCATGATCATAAATAAGTGATCAGTGAAACAAAAAAAATCTGATTTAACTGTTGTATCAGTATTCTAAACGTTTATGGTTCCAGTTATCCAAGAATAATGAGTAGTAATGTGCATGACTGTTCAATGTTTATGAACTCCCAACAAATTGTAAGTTGGAACAGTGACCAATACAATCACAACAAAACACTCATTTGATACACCTACTTGAAAAGTGAGCATGATAGCTGCATGCTAGGGTGGCCTGAAGATGGTGGGCAACAGCCAAAATAATTTTTTTTTAAATCACAGCTATAGACTAAAACATATTTTTTTTCTATTCAGAATTTGCTCCCCAACAATGATACCTTACATGTGGTGATAAATGATCAGGATAATCTTCAGTGAAGAAGAATGACACAATGGACAAGAGAAAGAACAGGAGGCACAATGGATAAGAGAAGAGAAAGAACAGGAAGCACAGAACAGGAGGAACAATGGCAAAAGTGCATAGGAAATATTAAAGAAATTACTGTGTCAATATGCGGTAAGTCAGAAGAAATTTTAGCAAAAGGTGAAGAGCTGCTGAAATAATTATTGAACTGGAACAAGACTACAAAACCAGCCTGAAACAGCTGCAGCCATAGGAAAGGAGATCTGAATGAATGCAGAGTTATTTAAGAAATAAAATGTGAAGTATAACAACTTACAGATGTTGAGTAGTGATGTCCCAAAGATCAAGAAATCCATCAGAGAAATGTGATGAATTTAATGACCAAATGGAAACAATGAGGAGCAAAGTCACCAAAGACAATAACAAAACTAATAAGACCATAACAGAAACAAGTGAGAAGTGAACTCTATAACTGAATGTAAACACACGAGAAATGTGGCAAACTTCGTAACAGCAAACAATGAAAACTCTAGATAGGATTTGTTGAAACTCCATAAAAGAGAGAAAACAGAGAGGAATGAAATCTCCAAGAAAAATAGCAAGTTGGAAGAAGATGAAGTAACGCAGTGTACACAGTGGAGATGTAGTTGGAGGACATTGCTCTCAATTAATTGGAACTGGCAGATTTTATCTGAAAGATTCAATCAATACAGATGCATTTTAGCAAACTTCAAAGGAGGGTGGCCCACTGGTTGGACAGGTGATGAAGAGATCAATTTTATACCAAGGAAACTAATGGAAGGTGCAGTCATGAGGTGCATGCTCAAAGAAATGGCAGAAACAGCCACACAAATTTTGAGGTGGCATTCCTAGAAGAATAAGGCTCAGAAGAAAAACAGATTGGAATAAAGCAGACACTAGTCATGGGCTCAAAATACCAGAGAGAGAACATAAATAGAGAGAATTCATGGTTACAAAAAAAAGTAAAACAAGGACCAAATCACAAAAAGGAACAAGACAATAGATCTTTGACTGACTCAATAATATCAAATATGAGACAAAGAAGAAAAGGCAAAATCTATTTTATGGTATGAAAGGGAACGGATAAAAGAAGAAAATGAGAAACTATGAACCTCCCTACACATAATAATGGCCAAAACATAGTGATGTTTCATAAAAACTTTATGGGTGTGAAGGACTTTATTAACTTTCAAAATTGTAGTTGCAATAAAAATTAAATTAGGCATGTAGCAATAATGAGACTAAGAAAGTGAACTGAGGACAAATAATGAACAGTCAGTGCAGACATGGAGCAGGGCTGCCTTTCCTCCCAGCAGTTAGTTGAGCTAGGGCCAGACATCCAACAGCAAGCAGGCACAGTGTGAGTGTTATAACGTCAAGTTTAACACATATATTTCAGAACGACAACACATATAAGTCACAGAGTAAGTTGAGAAGCAAGACATGTGTACACGTTAGCATTCGAATGATCACTGTGTCCAAGTCTAGCGGCCGCTGCTCGGCTGGCCGCTTGGGTGGCGCAGCTGCTGCATGGCTGGCAGACAGCGCCGCACGTAGAGGATGCGCGTAATAGCGCGGCGGCCCTTTGAATGATCGGCGAGTCACAACACTTTTCCACCCTTTCAAATTGTTGCACTGGTCTTGATGGAGGTGTCCTGGAGATGGCTAACGTCCATAGGTGTTGTTTGACTCGCCGTAAAGTCTCGAGTAGGAGGCTTCCCATACGGACGGAAGTGTCCCCGATGATAACGGGTCGAGATGACAGGAGACGTAGGGGTCGAATCTGCTGGGGCCCCATGCACCAATCTGCCCATTGTGGCAATTCCAGTTGATATGACAGGAGACATGGGCGATGTGTCGGCGTCCGTTGGAGGAGGAGGCGAGTAGATTTGCTCTGACAGAGGATGGTCATCCGGTTCCTGCATGGGCACGTCTCCTGGTGGCGTCCGTTCTTGTGCTGCCATCGCGATGACGGTGAGAGGGCTGCGTTGTGAGTATTGAGAGATGCCAAGATCCCGAGAGTCAGGTAGAGCCAAAGGTGGTGTAGCGGCATTCGGAACAGGCGTTTCTGGCACACGAGGCCGAAGCTGGTCCGAATGATGCACTGCAACACCCGTGTCCGTCTGGATTTCATACAGGCGTCTGCCACGGTGTTTTAAGATGCGGCCCGGGCTCCATTTTGGCCACCTGCCATATCCCCGTACCCAGACGAGGTCGTCAGCGGTGAACCGGCCAAGTGAAGGCACCCGCAGCCGTGAGGTGGAAGGCCGCAGAAGATGAAGTAGCATGCGGGGCTGTTGGCCATGTAAAAGCTCAGCCGGGCTGCGGTCGCCCATGGCGGTGAAACGGTAAGACGCCAGAAACTGGAGAAGCGAATCATCAGCAGCAGAAGGAGTCAGAAGTTTCCGCAGCTGAGCCTTAAATGTGCGGACCAGTCGTTCAGCCTCACCGTTGGATTGTGGATGGAACGGCAGGGCCGTGACATGCATAACGCCGTGACGAGCACAAAAATCCGCAAATTCGGAAGAGGCAAATTGCGGACCATTATCAGTAACAAGAGTAGAGGGGAGGCCTTCCAAAGAAAAAATGCGGGCGAGAGCACTGGTGGTTGCCGCGGTGGGAGGCGACGTGCAACGGACAATGAAAGGAAAGTTAGAGTAGGCGTCAATTACGAGGAGCCAATAAGTACCTAAAAAGGGTCCCGCAAAGTCAGCATGAATGTGCTCCCAGGGATTCTCAGGTGAAGGCCACGGTGACAAAGATGACTTCGGGGCAGCGGCCTGTGACGCACAAGGGCCGCAGGCAGCAACCATATGTGCTATTTCAGAGTCGATGCCAGGCCAGTACACATGACGGCGCACCAGAGATTTTGTGCGAAACACACCCCAGTGCCCTTGGTGAAGGAGGCGCAAGACCAAAGCACACAAAGACGCAGGTACCACAACACACGGCGAAGCATTGTCAGTGGAGAGGAGGATAACACCATCCCTAGCCGTGAGGCGGTAGCACAAAGCATAGTAGTTCCGCAACGGATCAGAAGTATTAGCAGACGGGCGATCTGGCCAACCCTTCTGAATACAGCGTAAAACCCGGGAGAGGGTAGGGTCAGAACCCGTAGCAGCTGCCAGCCTCTCCCCAGTGATGGGGAACCCGTCCACAACCCGCTGCTCAGCAACATCCAGGTGGAAACACAAAAGTTCGTCCCTATCGAATGCCTGATCAGGACCCATGGGAAGGCGAGACAGAGCATCAGCATTTGCATGTTGAGCCGTTGGCCGGAAATGAATCTCATAATTGAAACGAGACAAGTAAAGAGCCCAACGCTGGAGGCGGTGTGCAGCCTTGTCGGGAAGTGACGTTGATGGATGAAACAAGGAAACAAGTGGTTTGTGATCCGTAACAAGATGAAAGTTTGAGCCATAGAGAAAAACACCAAACTTATGAAGAGCATAAATAATGGCCAAAGCTTCTTTCTCAATTTGAGAATACGTTTGTTGAGCACCCATGAGCGTTTTGGAGGCATAAGCAATGGGTTGTTCCGAACTGTCAGAAAAACGGTGCGCAAGGACTGCACCGACCCCATATTGAGAGGCGTCTGTGGCAAGAACAAGATGTTGGCCAGATCGATAAGTAGCCAGGCATGGGGCCTGTTTCAGCATAGTCTTCAATTTCTGGAAAGCCGCTTCGCATGACGCGGACCAGTGAAAAGGCACGTTTTTGTGCAACAGGCGATGCAACGGCTGAGCCACCGAAGCCGCAGACGGTAAAAACTTGTGATAGTATGCTATTTTCCCCAAGAAGGCCTGCAGTTCCTTAAGAGATGTAGGGGAGGAAGGGCATCGATCGCAGCGACAGTTTGCTGAAGCAGACGAATACCATCCCGAGAGAGTTGAAACCCCAAGTACGTGATAGATGCCTGAAAAAATTGTGATTACACTTAAGATCGTCAGTCTGTAAGACATGAAAAAGTGTGCGGAGATTTTGAAGATGTTCTTCAGTGGTGGAGCCAGTGACAACAATGTCGTCCATGTAATTGATACACCCAGGGACAGGGAGCAATAATTGTTCCAAGAATCGCTGAAAGAGAGCAGGGGCGCTAGCAACCCCGAATGGCAAGCGTTGGTATTGATAGAGGCCGAAAGGCGTGTTAAGGACCAGAAACTGCCGGGAAGCAGCGTCGAGAGGAAGTTGATAAGCTTCTGACAGGTCAATTTTAGAAAAATACTGGCCTCCAGTAAGTTTAGTGAACAGTTCTTCAGGACGGGGCATAGGGTAAGTGTCGATGAGGCATTGAGCATTTACAGTGGTTTTGAAATCGCCACAGAGACGAATATCACCGTTTGGCTTAGCAACGACAACGACAGGAGAGGACCACTCACTGGAAGTGACAGGAAGCAAGACCCCTGAAGTAGTGAGACGATCCAACTCCCGTTTTAACCGATCACGAAGGGCCACAGGAATGGGCCGAGCCCGAAAAAACTTAGGCCGAGCAGTGGGTTTGAGCATGATATGAGCTTCAAAGTCGTTTGCACGGCGTAACCCAGGAGAAAAAAGGGACGAAAATGTCGTCGACAAGGAATCCAGTTGAGCATAAGGAATAGCATCAGAGACAATATTGACAGAGTCATCTATGGAGAACCCAAAAACGCGAAAGGCATCGAAACCAAAAAGAATTTCTGCGTTGCTCTGGTTGACCACAAATATGGGAACAGTGCGAACGACGGATTTGTAAGATACCTTAGCATTAAACTGTCCCAAGAGAGAAATCTTCTGTTTATTGTACGTCCGTAATTGCCGAGTGACAGGTGACAGGAGTGGAGAACCCAACTGAAGATACGTCTGAGAATTAATTATAGTGGCAGCAGAACCGGTATCCACTTGCATGCGAACATCTCGACCAAGGATTTGGACAGTGAGGAATAACTTCCCTGAAAGTGAAGAAGTGCAATTGACAGGCAACACAGAATCAGAATCAGCGTCATGTTCATGAACATCATGTACGCGGTCGGATTTGCAAACGGAAGACACATGACCTTTCTTTTTGCAATTGTGGCACACAGCCCAACGTTGGGGACAATCCTCGCGTGAATGTTTCATAAAACACCGCGGACACGAAGGAAGTTGCCGGGGGTTTTGCTGCAGTTTCTTAGCGGGTTGTTTACGGCTAGGCCGAGGCTGCGCGTGGGAGCGCACTGCGGCCACGTCGGCCAGCGGGGACGCGCCGCACGTGTCGTCAACAGCGCACAGATGTTGTATTTCCCCGACATCACCCCACGCCTCTATTTGCGCCCCAGCGGCGCGAGAAATTTCAAAAGACTGCGCAATGGAGAGAACTTCATCTAGAGTCGGAGTCGCCAACTGAAGGGCACGTTGCCGAACTTCTTTGTCGGGCGCCGACCAGATAATAGCATCCCGTACCATGGAATCGGCATAGGATTCTTTGTGAACGTCAGTAACAAATTGACACTTTCGACTGAGGCCGTGAAGTTCAGCAGCCCAAGCGCGATAGGATTGATGTGGCTGTTTTTGACAACGATAAAAGGCAACACGAGAGGCTACCACATGCGTTTGCTTTTGAAAATAGACAGACAGAAGTGAGCACATTTCAGCAAAGGACAAAGACGCAGGATCCTTCAAAGGAGCCAATTGCGACAACAACCGATACATTTGAGGTGAAATCCAGGAAAGGAACAGACTTACATGGTTGTTCGTCCGTGACATGAAATGCCAAGAAGTGCTGTCGAAGTCGTTTTTCATAATCAGACCAGTCTTCCGCCGTCTCGTCGTAAGGAGGAAAAGGAGGTATAGCCAACGACGAGAAACGGCCCACATTTGACGCCGCGACGAAATCGCGAATCGCCGCTGTTAGAAGCGTTTGCTGTTCAAGGAGATTTTACAATAGTTGCTCGACAGTAGCCATGGAACCCTGTGGGTCAACGGTGAAAAGGAAAAATCCACTACCTCGTCGCCAATTGTTATAACGTCAAGTTTAACACATATATTTCAGAACGACAACACATATAAGTCACAGAGTAAGTTGACAAGCAAGACATGTGTACACGTTAGCATTCGAATGAGCACTGAGTCCCAGTCTAGCGGCCGCTGCTCGGCTGGCCGCTTAGGTGGCGCAGCTGCTGCATGGCTGGCAGACAGCGCCACACGTAGAGGACGCTTCTCTGGTAGACGTATGGGGAGTTGTGACCTCATTCCATCACATTGAGTGAGCTGGCATGGTTTGTCAACAAGCAACATCATACTGTAGGTGCACTTGCTGTGCCCCAACAATGACACATGTCACATGCAAATAATGTGCTGCCCCAGTGAAAATACTGAAGAAAAACAAACTCAAATGCAAATATTAAAAAGCATTAATATGGACGACAGCTTTTACCTCGATGCGAAATATTATACTAAGTGCGATACTGGCCACACAGGTGAAAAAAGAATTTCTCATTTGTATTATTATTATATAAAATGTTAATTTCAGTTTTCGAACGCAAAGATGACTAATTATGTACAAGACAATCAATGTAAGTTTAATATGAAGAAGAACAGAGTTCAATTGTTCGTCTAATATCCTTTTTCTCTCTCTTGGTCGGACATGTTTGTTAATTGCTGATATATGTTAGCTCGTTTGTGATATTAGTTTAATAATATAATAGTTTAAAGTTGTTGTTCACTTTTATTTGTAGAAGGAGAGCCCTGTGTCCTGTTCGCTTCCTTTTTAAAATCAGTATTCTAAGTAATTTACAGCACAACAGTTGCAGCCACTGCTGCAGCAACAGACACCATTACGAGGCAATTTTAATTCACGAATTTAGCGGAAGCTTTTCAGTTACTCGCCAAGATCCAGAACCACGACTCGGACTTCAATCATTTGTTAATGGAGATAAGAACAATTTTCTTTTGTGGGCAGATCTTTATTAATCAGCCAGTTATTAAAAGCATAAACTCAAAAATAATTTCAATTCAATTCAATGTAGGTGAATGCATGCAGGTGCATGAATGCAGCGGGATTCCTCAGGTAACAAATGAATTCTGATTGGCCATATCCAGTAGCTACGGAGATCTTGGATCAACAAATTTGCTTAGCAGCTGAAGTGTTTCACCATATATGAACACCTCCGATGATGAGTCTAAGCCCATTTTGTAAGTAATGCAAAGGCCAAGTAAGACCATAGGAAAGTGTTGTGACAGTGCCACGACATTTAACAGTGCCGCCACGACAGTACGCGCAAACGGCGGTAGAGGCGCTCCGCAACTCGGCTGAGCGCGGGAACGCCACCTAGCAACGAACGGCGCCGGCCGCATGTCACGGCACGGCAGTCGAGTAAGGGGTACTGAGTTGTTATCATGTAACCAGTTATTGTTTCTAAGTGAGTGTGTTTGAATATCCACGCAATTATTGGTGATTAAAGGTTATAACACTTTTTGGCGACGAGGTCGGATATTTTCACTGTGTTGTGGTTTTGTGTGTTCGTGACGGGGCAGACATGGAACAGCTTATGCAAGCGCTCATTGAACAACAGACACAGCTGACGGCTGCTATTCAGGCGTTGTCGACGTCGCTTACTCATTGTCTGTCTTCCTATTCTCCGCCTCCATTCCCTCCTTACGACGAGGCCGCTGAAGAATGGGAGGATTACGAGATGCGTTTGCGGCAACACTTCTTGGCTTTCGGCGTTGTCGACGCTCCTATGTGTAAGTCGTTAGTTCTATCTTGGATTTCCCCACAGATCTATCAGCTGCTATCTCAGTTAGCCCCTCTGCGGGAACCTGCCTCTCTGTCCTTTCAAGAAATGTGTGACTTATTGTCTAACATTACCGAAAAAACACCCACGTCGTTGCCGCCCGTGTGGCGTTCTACCGGTGTCGTAAACAGCCCCATCAATCTTACCGGGCTTGGGCGGCGGAACTACACTGTCTGAGTAGGAAATGTCAGTTTGTCACGGACATTCATCATGAGTCTTATGCCGATTCAATGGTTAGGGATGCTATTCTATGGCTTGCTCCTGATAAAGAAGTTCAGCAACGTGCCCTACAACTGACAAACCCGTCGTTGTCGGAAGTTCTAAGCATCGCTCAATCCTTTGAAGTGTCTCACGCTGCTGGCGCGCAAATAGAGACGTGGTGTGATGTAGGCGTTGTACAGTCAACTTTCGACATGGACAATTTGCCTGTTTCACAGAAGAACGAAGATGCGGTGGTTCACTCGCGTAAACAACGTCGTGTTGGGCCGCAACGCTCGCAGCGAAAACAGCAACCACAGAAGCAGGTTCGTTCCGCACTTCCTTCTTGTCCACATTGTTTCGTACAGCATGACAGGGCCCCGTGTCCAAAACGTTGGGCCACGTGTAATTCATGTAGGAAAAAAGGCCACATTGCTTCTGTGTGTCAGTCCCCTAAAGTTCCTGTCGACGAGGACGAGGCATCAGACATGGATGTTAACTGTGTGCTTTCTCAAACAAATAAGTTGTTTGTTACTGTTCGTGTTCTGGATAAAGACATTCGCATGCAAGTGGACACTGGCTCTGCAGTAACTCTCATTAATTCTCGAACGTATTTGGAGTTGGGCTCCCCTCCCTTGTCTGCAGTTACGCGAAATCTGAGAACTTATAATAAACAGAAAATTCCTATCAGTTGTCGTTGGATGCTTCTTCCAAGGAATTTCTCGTCATCAACACTCCTTGTGGGTTGTATCAGTACCAGCAGTTACCATTTGGCGTCGCTAGCGCGCCGGCCATTTTTCAGCAGTTTTTGGAACAGCTCACGGATTCCGTTCCTGGCTGCATAAACTATCTGGATGACATTGTTGTCACGGGGGCCTCCACTGAGGAGCACCTTCACAGTTTGCATTCACTGTTTCGGGTTTTGCATTCGGCTGGGTTGAGGTGCAATCTGGACAAGTCACAGTTCTTCCAACCCTCCATTGTGTGTCTTGGTTTCCACTTGTCCCGTGAGGGAATACGTCCTCTACATCAGCACGTTGCGGCCATTAACGCTCTACCCCGGCCGTCCATACGGTCAAAGAACTTCAGGCGTTTCTAGGCAAGATTGCTTATTATCACAAATTCATTCCATCCGCGGCGGCGGTAGCTCATCCTCTGCATCAGCTGTTACGCAAAAACGTCCCTTTCTGTTGGTCCGACGAGTGTGAGCAGGCTTTTGTCCGCCTGAAGGCTCATTTGCAGTCGGTGCCTTGTCTTGCCACATTCCGTTCGGGTCAGCACTTGGTTCTGGCGACTGACGCATCACAGTATGGCCTAGGGACTGTTCTCACCCATCGGTATGAGGATGGGTCGGAACGACCCATCGCCTATGCTTCCAAGACCCTCAACGATGTGCAACGGCGTTACTCTCAAATCGAAAAGGAGGCGCTCGCTATCATTTATGCTCTAAAAAAGTTCAGCGTTTTTTTATGGTTCTAAGTTTCACCTCATCACCGACCACAAGCTGCTGGTCTCTCTGTTCAGACCATCGGCGTCGCTTCCGGATAAAGCAGCTCACCGCCTGCAACTTTGGGCCTTATACTTGTCTCGTTTTCACTATGAGATTCACTATCGCCCCACGGCCCTGCATGCCAATGCTGACGCATTGCCGCGATTGCCGATGGGCCCCGACCCGGTTTTCGACCGTGATGAACTACTGTTTCCACATTGATGAGGAAGAACGTCGTGCGGTCGAGGGTTTTCCACTTACAGGTTCACAGGTCGCGTCAGCTACTGTGCGGGACCCGGTCCTGCGTCAGGTGATCGGTTTTGTTCAACGGGGTTGGCCGGACAGGACCCAGGGCCGGGCATCGGATCCCCTTCGCAACTACCATGCCTTGCGCCTTCGTCTGTCTGTTCGTGATGGTGTTCTTCTTCTGGCCACGGATGGCGCATCTCCACGGGTCGTGGTGCCAGCCTCTCTTCGCAAAGATGTTCTCAAACTGTTGCATGAAGGCCATTGGGGTATTTCTCGGACTAAGTCCCTGGCCCGCAGGCACGTTTATAGGCCCGGTATTGATTCGGACATCGCCCACATGGTTGCTGCGTGTGGTCAGTGTGCTCAACAACTGGCTGTACCTTGTACAATGCCCTCTCCGTGGTCTGATTCGACACAGCCATGGGAACGGGTGCATGCTGACTTTGCCGGCCTCTTCCTCGGTACTTATTGGCTACTGTTGATTGACGCCTTCTCGAAGTTTCCGTTTGTTGTTCGATGTCCATCACCTACCACTGCAGTGACGATGCTGGCTTTGTCCAAAATCTTTGCGCTAGAAGGTCTTCCATCCACGATCGTCACGGACAATGGCCCTCAGTTCTCTTCGCAGGCCTTCCGTGATTTTTGTACTGGACAAGGGATTCACCCTGTTACAGCACCGCCCTTCCATCCGCAATCAAATGGGGAGGTCGAGCGCCTTGTCCGCACTTTCAAAAGTCAGATGAAAAAATTCCTTAGTGATTTTTCCACAGATGACGCTCTGCTGCATTTTCTGAGTTCCTATCGCTTCACGCCTCTTGGTGATTGCAGCCCTGCTGAACTCTTGCATGGTCGCCAACCGCGCACTCTACTGCACCTGCTTCACCCTGTCAGACCTTGTGCTGTGTCCCCTAGTGCGGGAAAATACTCGGTGGGTGCCGACGTGTGGGCACGAGGGTATGGATCTCGCCCGAAATGGATTCCAGGGGTGGTCAAGGCTCTTCGCGGCCGCCGGCTTTGTGAAATACGTACGGACAACGGCATGGTTGTTCGCCATTATGACCAGATGCGCCCACGAGTGGTGGCCACGACGTTGCCACCGCCCCTTCCTTCGCCTCCACCAGCCCAAGAAGCCAGTCCTGTCCCTGCTGCCGATCTACCATACGTGTTGATGCAGCCGACGTCGCTACCGCTTCCGAGTATGCCAGAACCGGTCCCAGTCGCGACGCCGCCTTCTCCGGGACCCATCTCGCTGGAGCACACCCCCAGGTCCATGACACCTATGGATGCTGCTCCAGAGTTTTCACCCATCATCTCGTCCAGGAGGCACGTTCCACGCATGAGCTTCCGTCCTGGACATTTTCGACCATACTCTCGTGTCTCTCCGCGGGATTTTCTCGGGGCCTCACAAGAGGCCATGGATGTCTCCACACTGTCCATGTCTCCATGGAAGTGAGTGTTTTTTTTTTTCAAGGGGGCAAAAGTGTTGTGACAGTGCCATGACATTTAACAGTGCCACCATGACAGTACGCGCAAACGGCGATAGAGGCACTCCGCAACTCGGCTGAGCGCGGGAGTGCCACCTAGCTACGAACAGCGCCGGCCGCATGTCACGGCATGGCAGTCGAATAACAGATACTGAGTTGTTATCATGTAACCAGTTATTGTAAGTGAGTGTGTTTGAATATCCACGCAATTATTGGTGATTAAAGGTTATAACAGAAAGCAGTTGTCCAGCTGGTAGCATGACACATTAATGAGGCCTTTTAGTAATGATGCCATTGTTCAGCCATGCCATTGCTCATGGGGCGGTAACTGGTTGTCTGGTGATGGGGAGCACCGCATACTTTGTTGAACTGGTTAAATAATGCTGACTTGAATTGTCAGCTGCAGTCTGTAGTAATGTGCAGCAGACAACTGCAGTGAGAAACCCAATTTAAAATGGCTACAATCTCCACAGATATATCATCAACTGATCTAGATTCTGGTCAAGAGGTAACATGATCAGTGGCAATCAACAGATAATGTTGACCATTAGAAAGAGGAAGTGGGCCCACAACATCAATTTGCACAAGTAAAGCACATTGTCACGCCTACAAATTCTCCAAAGGGTGCAAGTACATGATGACTATTTTACTACACTGAGACTGAACACACAAATGAGCCCACTTGCAAAAATTCTTCTGCATACCAGGCCAAAAAAAACTTTTTTTTTTTTCACTGTGCAAATCAATAAATGCCCTAATGCCATGGTGGAATAGGTTGTGGAGACTGTCAAAAGCACTTTTACAGAAAGTAGGTGCAGAAATGAATGAGATCATTCGCTGGGAATGTTGCAATATAGCCTGACAACAGAACCAGGAATATCAACAAGTTGTAATTGAAGGTTAAATGATACATCATGCAGTAGCTTCTGGAGTGCCTCATCAGATTACTGTATCTTTGTGAGCTAAACATAATCAATAAAATTTGTCACACTGTTAACCTGCATCAACTAGCAAACACACTATCTATATGCGAAATTTGGTGCATAACTGTGCTGAATTGGGCAATTAATTCCAGGTGGTTATACTGCCACTTTCAACATTTGTTGTTGTTCTGACTGAAGGCACTGGTAAGTGGCTTGTGATCAGTAAATGCTGTAAATTCTCTGGCCTTCAACTGTGGTCGAAAGCCCTTGATTGCTTCATACATAGATACAAGCTCACAATCATATGCACTCAATGTCTATCAAGAAGTGGAAAACTTATGTAAGAAGAAGGCAAGTGGTATCAACTTGCTTCTACAATGCTGCATCAATAGTTGTCCAAGTAGCATCAAGGACCAACGTGAGTGGTGCCTCCAAAGTAGGGTGTGTTTGGAGTGCAGCATTTTCTAGGCTTGGCTTTGCTTTGCTTTCCTGCATTAAAAGCAGAGATGATCTCATCTGCCCAGTGGTTGAGCAAAGTCTCCTTACTCTTGGGTCCAGTAAGTGCTACAGGTAGTGGTTCTGGCAATTCAGTTGATTGGAACAGATGTCACTCGTAAAAGTAAATGGGATAGCTCCTTGATGGTTGCTGGTGGTGATATCTTCATGATAACATACACTGTATCCGGTCGTAGTAATGACCCTCCAGATGAAATTAGATAGCCCAGAAAGGTGATCTGAGATTTACCAAAATCACACTTAACAATGTTCAACACCACACCATGCTACTCTAGGCATTTGAAATTCCCCACCAGCTGTTGCTGAAAAGATGAGGATATCATCCAAGCATGCAAAGCAGAATGATAGTCCCTGCAACACAGAGATAATGAATATCTGACATGACTGACCAGCACTGCACAAATCAAATTGCATATAAAAACATTCAAATAAGCCAAATGGAGAGATTATAGGGGTCCCTGGAATGTCAATGGAAACCTCAGGTAGGAATATCAGCAATGTAGGAAAAGACAGATTGCTACTTGCTATAAAGAAGACGCATTAAGTTCCAGACAGGCACAATTAAAATACATTTGAAATAGGTACATATAATGAAAATTGTAAATTTGAACATATTATCCAAGAGTGTAAGCAACATATTGATTAACAAAATGTATGTGAGAAAGAACGCTGCATGGCAGCTATCACTAAGGCAGAATATGTGTAACAAAGAGCTTATGTTACGTCACACAGTAGTAGTGTAGTAGGCAGTTGTTGCTCAGGGGTAGCAGGAGTAGTGCGCCAGAGGCTGACAGTGGCTGTTGGTGTTGTGTATTAATGATTTATGGAAAAAATAATATTTTAAGTAAAATTAATTAAGAGAATGCTACAAATATTATTACAAAATTTTGATGAAGGATTTTTCTATATATTGTTAGATCGATCTACAATCAGGTAATCAATATTCATGTATTTATGCACTTTTGCTGTAGAACAAATTTGAATGAGACCAGCTTTGTATGTAACCCCAAGTTTTTTATTGTATTTTTTTGTAAAGATCATTTGTTTGCATAAAATAAATTTTTATGGTATGGTTTAACAATTGCAAGTCAGGTTCACAACAAAGTAAGATTTTAAATAAGATATTACAGTATGACTGCCCAGCTAGCCACGCAGTCTAACGCACTGCTTCCCAAGCGGGAAGACGTGCCAGTCCCTGGCACAAATCCGCCCGGCAAATTAGTGTCGAGGTCTGGTGTGTTGGCCAGCCTGTGGAGGATTTTTACGGTGGTTTTCCATCAACCTCAGCGAATGTGGGCTGGTTCCCCTTATTCTGCCTCAGTTACATTATATCGATGTTTGCTGCGCAAATACCGTTTCCACATACGCATACACCATAATTATTCTACCACGCAAAGATTTGGGGTTACACTAGTATGGTACGAGACGCTCCAAGGGGGGAGGTCCACTGGAAGCCGAACCGCACAATAACCCTAGGTTGTGTGGGTTGGCAGTGGGATGGGTGGACTGCTGTGGCCTGTTTTGGGGTTGTGAACCACTGAGGGCTACAGTGGGATGAAGTCCCTCTGTTGTTTCTAGTTTCCCGGTTATTACAGTCATTTTCCTCAGTCCTGTTCCACCTACCAATTTGAAGTTGTTTCTATTTTTAAAAATTCTAAATGTATCTTAGTCAAATATCTTGCATATTGGCTATTGTTACTGAAGTTAGTTTAGTAGTATCCAAGACAACACCAATAGGAGGTAAGAAATTTATTTCTCACAGCTTATACGTAGATTTTCACACAGGGACCACTTTAGTACTTCCTTGTTAGACATAAACATCGCGCCTTACTTTGGACATAAACGTTACACTTGTTGATAAAATTGTCAGGATCATAACTGTTTAAGAATCTTTTGGTTATAACATAGGCTGACTTAGGTTCTGCTCTCACTTGTATAATAATAAGTGTAGCTAGAAATTTTGGCATTACACATTTACTAATTTGTGCTAATTTTTTTCAATACGTCAATGGAAATTTTCTGCTCTATTTATTGTCACTCACTGTCCTGTCTTGGTAATTGTTTGCCCATTGAATTTATTAAACGAGTATGCTGCGCAAAACAGTGGGACGGTCAGCTGCGTGCTAATGCAACAAAAACTAATAATAGTATGTCGAATGCACAGAATAACTGAGAAACGAGACAACACAGTAAAACAGTTAAGTGATGAGTTAGATCAGTAATGATGCCACAAAATGATTATGTGATGATATTCAATCCATCTCAGAACAAATCAATAAACATTTCACAGAACAAGAAAATATACTTAATGAGCACTTCATGTAACACATATTACCAGAAGTTAACACAACAACAAGAAGAAACAAACAGGTTTGCCAAATAGTACATACTGAATGACAGACATATTGTACGAAACTTTTAGATCAGGTTAAAACTTTTGTAGATAACAACATAAATACATTTTCCATTGAACTTAAAACTGTGAAATATATGAACGTACAGATCCAAGCTGATCTATGTGAACACAAAACAGGAATCAATGCTCATCTCCAAAGCAAGGAAGACAAACACACAAAAGATTTAGAGACCATCACAAATAGAATCGAGCAGCTAGAACTTGAAAATGATTACGATGCGCTTAGGGGAGAGCGGGGAAAGACGGGATGCTTAACCACTTAACAATGTTTTGTGGGCTTACAAAATGCTCAATAGAAATGCCAGATATTCCACCTTAAACTTCAGTATTTCTAGAGTTTATAAAAAATTAAGACCAAAAAATGTTAGTATTTACTATATAAAAAATATTTTTTCAGGGTTTACCTAGTACCCTATCTTGCCCTATAGTGAGGGCAAGATGGGGTACGCAGGTGGGGGCAAGATGGATTACCTCAGTACTTTATAAGGCAAAGGTTATTAAATGATTCAATGAACACAGATTTACAAATTCATAAAAGATTTATTTTAACATCTAATGAAAATGCATTAAGTAAACATTATATGATGTTAAAGTTCAGTAATTATTAACTTTAAACATTAACTTTAATTGCTAAAGATAACTCCAATAACTAAATACAAATCATCTTTTTAACATTGTATTACAAAGAAATTATATAAATAGGCTACTAACTTAAAAAAATTAATTGTAACATTAACTTCAATACCTAAAACAGTGTATGATAAAAAAGTTATATTAGTTACTCAAAATATTAACTTCAAAAGGCGTAACTAAAATAATTCTTGTTAATGGAGGATAAAGATGTTCAATCTTTTTATTTTAATTGCTGCTAGGTTTAGTTTATTGTCATTCAGTTATCATCGTCTTTCTCAATACTCATGAAGACATTCCCTTAAGAGTTACGGGTCTTGGTAAGAATGTCTTCCACGAATAATGAGTGTGTTGGGGTGGGACATTATGAATGTAGTGCGTGGACCTAAGAGGTGAAAGTGTGGGGCTCACGGGAGGCATGTGCGAGATAGTTCCTGCAGTTGCTCTATCCTCTGTGCCCTCGGTGGCTCAGATGGATAGAGCATCTGCCATGTAAGCAGGAGATCCCGGGTTCGATTCCCAGTCTGGGCACACATTTTCACCTGATCCCATTGATATATATCAACGCCTGTCAGGAGCTGAAGGTATTAATATAATTCTAATTTCGTTCTAGATGGCTGCAGGTCATCAATGGTGTCAAAGTTCAGACACGTCCATAAGAACAGACATGTTCTACTCAGTCAAGAATAGATGCCCCCTTCCTCCAACGCTTACTGACAATTACCGAACTGAAATTGTAGCGCTGCCAACATATGCCGTCTAACAATGTGTGGTGCGGTATTATTTCAGTAGGTATCTCATAATAAAGTAGCCACACATTTCAATATGAACACATATTCAATGCTCTTTAACGAAATCAGGCGATCATTACGGTGCTCTGAGCTCATAGCACATTCATAGTTCAGTGCAGGTGTGTTTCCAGAATTGACTATAATCTGCCTCACCATATGTAGTATCTACTTTTCTCTGTTCCATCGTGTAGTATTGTGTCTATTGTGTAGTTTGTGCTACCTACTTACCAATAATGAGCGATTATGAAGAAGACAGTGACCACTCGTGTACTCTAGCTCCACGAAGAAAAATACCCAAAAAAGGCGGCTGGACAAGAAAAAAAAGGAAGGTAACGCATCATCGCTCACAAAATTTTAGACATCAGTGGTTAAAGGATCCAGCTTTTAAGTATTGGCTTTTGCCAGACACCAACGATTCAGCTAAAGGTAAGTGTGTATTTTGCCTGCGAACATCGATGGTAGCTAAAATATCTAATTTGAAAACTTATGCCTCTACCAACAAACATATAAATAACAAACCTGGTTCTAGTGTGAAAACACAAACATTAACATCGCTTGGATTCCAAAAAAGTATAACTCCACAAAATAAAGAAAAAGAACATGCAGAAATTAAACCTGCTGCTTTTTTTGCAGAGCATAACATTGCATTTTTGGTTGCTGACCATTTGATACCTTTATTAAAAGAAGCTGTGATGGATTCTAAATTAATTGAGGAAATAAAGCTCAAATGACCTAAAGTAGCATCAGTGGTAAAGAACGTTCCTGGAGAAGGTCATACAGCAGAATTAGCCCAAAAACTATAACAAAATAAATTTTCGGTCATAACAGGTGAGACAACCGACATTTCAACGGTCAAAACTGCTTGCATAGGGGTACGCTATTTTGATGAAGAAGCTCAAAAAATATGTAGCACATTTTGGGAGTTTGGAGACTGATGCGCCCTTTCGGGCAGACATGCGCGAAATCCTCCAGGTCATCTCCCTTTTCACGCTCAAAGATTTTAGGGAAAGAACTGATGTTGATTATATTCCCACAGACAGCGCCGAGATTTAATACAGATCTCTTATCAATTCATTCACCAGCTATAATGTCCCACTGAAAAATGTTATATGCTTTGGATCTGATGGGTGTAATGTCACAATGAGTGAAAAAAACTCCACAAAAACTATATTACAAGGTGATTTTAAAGGAATCACAGTAGTGAAATGTGTTTGTCACAGCCCATTTGTGTGCCAGCGAAGCACGTAAAGAGTTACCTGAAAGTGTAGAGCAACTAGCCCATGATATTTACAACTTTTTTAAACACAGTGATAAATGGCAGTTTGATTCTCAAAACTTCCAGTCTTTTGTTGAAGTGGAGCCCCACAAAATTCTTAAGCCATCTCAGACAAGATGGCTTTCATTGTCAGCAGTGGCTGAAAGAATATTAGAGCAATGGGAAGCCCTACGTCTATTTTTTATTGATTTCACAACAAATAGTGCACTTAAAGCCAAAGCTGATGTGTGAAATCAGGCAGTATTTATTTCTGGAAAACTCAGCAACCTATTCTACAAACTTTATTTTTGTTTCCTTGAATGGTCGCTCCCTTTATCTAATAAAATCAATCTGGAAATTCAAAGCGAGAAAGTAGTTATTCACAATCTACATGAGAAAATAACTGAACCCTACTAGTAAATCCTATTGCGTTATTTACAACGCAAATGTGTCATGAGGCCAAACGTAGGTAAAGTAGACCCTGAAATTCAGCGACATCTGCTCCACAACATTGAACTGAATCTGGCGTCAGAGTGTACAAGCTCTTAAAATATCCAGATGTGGTCAGACATCCTGAAGATTTTGAACAATTCTTCTCATGTTGCAAAAATTCCTACAAAGTTGCTGCCACAGAAAAAAAGGCTTACAACATGGAGGACCCTGTCTTGTCAAAGTTACAAGTTTTCAAACCAGAATTAGTGCTCTCTTACAATTTCAGGAGCCGTTTCCCAACACTAATGCCTCTTATTGAAGTGGTACCACTTATAATTGCACCAAATGATTAAAAATAAATAAATAAATAACTAAATAAATTAGTGGATGATCAATGGAGACAGCTGTCAAATGCAGAAGCTCGGTATCCTGAAGGATTGAATGAAATTAGTGAGCCAAAGAAGTTTTGGGATCTTTTACTGAAAACTGAAGATTTTCTGAGCTGTCTCTTTTTGCTCTAACTGCATTGTACCTACCACATTCAAAAGCTGACTGCGAGTGCGTTTTCAGTGAGGTTAAATTGATAAAAACAGATATAAGAAATGGGCTAACTGTGGAAAATGTGAAAAGGATGATTCTTGGCACAGGGAGTGTAAAAGGACCAACACGTACTGGCAATTGTGTCAATTCTGAACAGACAAGAGACATGTACAGCCATATGACTAGGGAAAAATTATACAGCAACATAAATAAGAATGATGTCAGTGAGGCTGAGGTTACACCCGGTATTATATTTGGAGACATAAAATAAAACTAGAAAATACCACAAAAAATTTCATAGTTGTATGCAAATTTAGGTTAGAAGACGCCACAGTTGAGTCATCTGTAGTGGTATCGTGGCCTAAGTCGCACCTCTAATGGAAGACCAGGAATGAAAAACGCTTCATCACCAAACATTTGCCAATGCAATGGAGAGGTTTTTCCGCTGAGAGGGGAATATATTCCAGTCAGCTAACAACACAGTTAACTAAAGTGCCTTAAAGATTGTCTAAATAATTATAAACTAATAAATTATCATTTAATTGTTATATCTCGTGGTGAAATTATTAATTAATGTGCATTCTCTTTTAACCTCAATGTATAATGAGCTTTTGCGAATCCTTGTTACTTCCGAGAGTGAAACAAAATTATATCATAGTTGTTAATCGATATTAAGCATTCATGCATTCCAGTACATCTCATCTCACTGCCTCTAAAAGTCCCTGACCCCCCCTCCCCCCCCCCTCTGGCCCAAACAGCTGAGACTGAGACACGTAACGTGTCCAGAATCAGAATTGTAGTTTAGAAAATATGGCCACCGCTACATTTTATTTGTTTAATTCAAAACTTTTAAATTAACAAATTCCTGCTAAATTCACACTCATTTAATATATCTTATTTTTGGTTTTATAATATTTTAAAGCTTGATAAATGTATGAGGTTTGAAAGCCAAAGTATGAGATTTTTAGTTGTTTATGTACAAGGAAAAAATTCTATGGTTGGCAGACCTGGTTTCTGCTAAGCAAAACTACAGTAAGAGGAAATGTTTCTGGCAAAAGAATCTATGTCAAGCAACAAACACATTTATCATTTTCAACTCCAGGTATCACATTCTGTTCCAACATGTTAACTGTTCCCAGCCTCACCACTGATGTAATAATAGGCATGGATTTCTTAGTTACGATGCGATTATTGATTTTAAGTACTCATATCCGATGCTTAATAATGACAAACAAATAATGACAAACAATAACTCACTCTGGAATTTAAAAACACACTTTCGTCTGAAGAATAAGACATTAACCGTACTGAGCTCTTTTTTGCATCCAAAAACACCATTTGGCAAACAACATTTTTTACGGATACATATTTTCACAGTAATAAAGATTTACCAGATGTTCTTAACATGTTTGTACAATATCAGTCCAAAAAATGAATTGATTTAGATAAGAAGTTGATGGGATTTATTCTACTCATCATTTGCCACAGTACCTGAATTCCACAAATCTCATAAGCAGGTCCCTAATGTGGCCAACTCAGAGGAATACATGTCATGGTAATCATGAGTCAAATTTTCTTTTGTGTTTTGGATTCTGGATCATTAGTTTTATCTGTCGGGAGCACATGTTCTTAAACATCATGTGTGTACCGAGCCTTTGTAGCATTTCCTTAAATTTTCATTTTCTGATGCTGCGTCATCTATCTATCTCTCCTCTTTTTTCATGTATAATTTTTGTAGAGGCTCTCCCCTCATTGCAGTTTGCCTTCTTCGACTGAATGTTCTCTCATGAATATAATGGTTTCTTTAACAAAGGTTATCCTGTGATACAATAGGTAGAGGACAATGTAAGGCTTACGGCTCAATACAATGTTCCCTCTCTCAATGCAATGTTTACTATGTGATACAATGACCTTGCCATGATGCAATGTTTAATTCTTGATATAATGTCCTCTATCGCATGCAATGTTTATCACTCGATACAGTGTCCTCTGTCCAATGCAATGTTTACCTCTCAATACAATGTTATCTCCCTCAGTGCCATGTTTATTACTCAATACAATATAAGCTTCTCAATGTTCTTATCCCAGTGCAATGGTTACATCCTGATGGTATATTTTCTCCTTGACACAATGTTTAAATTCAGTAAAATGTTCATTCCTCAATATAATGCTACTCTTTGAATTTTGACTTCCTTCTTGGACACTCTGCTCAGTCCTTCATACATTGTTTACTCCTCAATACAGTATGATGACTTCAGAACTACGCTCCCCCTACAAGGAAATTTCACACATGCAAGTGTCATAAATACATATCAGACAGAATTCTCACGTAGCCAGTCACCATTCAGGCCATAGAAAGAGGCTATCGTTAACATCGTAAATGCTCTCTTGCTACCATATTTACAACCTTTATAGCAATGCTGTGACAAAATTGTCATTCACATGTGTGGTATCAATCCTCAAAGAATTAACACCCTTAAAAATTTGTACCTTAATTGGCAACTACATCCCCTTGTAACTTCTGCTAATGCACCAGTCATTTCTTCACTTTGTGCAATATTTGTGAATTTGCTACATATTCTACCCTGCACCCAGAGTGGTTAACACTCACTCTTGAAGTAATACTTTTAGGCTGTTCTTGATAATATACTTTTTGCAATATTCATTACTCTCATCTGCCATATTGTACATCCTAATTAATTATTATACCTTTTTACATGCTTTTCAGCAATATTTGCACTTTATGTAATGCTTACAGAACTTAAAAACTTATCATTTGATGTTCTTTGCATCCTTTGTTATTATTGAACTCCCTTACTGTCATGCTTATATCTACTCTAGGCAATGCTTACATATCATGTGACATTCACAATAGTCAAACTTTTGTTTTTGAGATTATTTGCATCCTGTGTGGTTAACTGCATCCTTTCATCAACATGTATACTCACTTTGTGGAACACTTATTAAAAGCCTACAACACTGCCTGACAAAGAGTGAAACACCCAGAAGGGGAAGAGGAAAAGAGGGGTTTCAACAAATAAAAATGTATATACAGTAATAATGGGGGTGCCAACATTGTTTACAGGAATGACTTACCTTGTGCTGCCCAAAAAACTTGAAGGTAGTGTTGAACTTTAATAAGAGCAAAATAATGGTCATCACTGGAACAGCACACAGGCATGGCCTTCTAAATGAATAATGTGTAAAGAAAGAAATTATGAAGGCCAACAAACAGGTTGAGATCAGCAAAATGTATCAAAACACTGATGACTACCTGCAGAGAGACAGTTTCACAAGCTATGGAGGACTGCACTTACATGGAAAGGGCAGGACATTTCTCAGCTATAAAACTCTGGAAATTGTGATTGCAGCTGGCATAAGAAGAAATAATTCACTTCAAACAGCAGAACCACCTATATTGTACCAAACACAAACAATAGCACAGCAACCAACTGCAGCAGTACAACTATCGACAGCGGAACCACAACCATCATCTTCTTCAGTGGCAATGGAATTGGCAGCAATACCAGCATCAATTGAAGCAAAACCATTATCATCAGAAGCAGCAGCAACAATAGGAGTAACATCATCAACCAAACTTACACCACAACTGAAAACACAATCAGTGGCAACAGGAAAGCGCCTGTCAGTAATGACAGCAACATCAGCGTCCCCAGAATCGGAATCATCATGATCTGAAACACAGGCAACAAGGGAAGAAGCAACAGTAACAACAGAAAATGCAACATCAACAATGGCAGAAGCAATAGAAGCCACTTGTCCCCTTAACAAGAGAAGAATTTCACCACCATGCTGTCTGAAGGGTTTATTAGTAGAAACTGGTATGAAGAAACACTGAGGCAAGAAATTTATGGAAAGTTGTGATTAGACAGACAAAAAAAGTGAAAAAATTAATTAATGCATTGGAATATAAATGGTTTGAAGGCAGGTAGCACCAAAATTGAAGACTGCAAATTACCTTCTATGAAAACAATGATATCAAAGTTGTCTGTTTAAATGAATATTGGTTAACTAGTAGCCCTACAAAAATTTTAGATAAACTGGAACATTTCAGTGTACGAAGCAGCTTTTACAGGAGAGGAAGATCCCATGGGGGCTTGTGAATACTTCTCAATACCTGCAATGGAAAATCCTGAATGGAATAATGATAGTATTATGAAAAGGACTGATTGCTACTCACCATATAGTGGAAACATTGAATCACAGACATAAACTACAAAAAGACCACTAAACGAGTTAGCTTTTGGCCAAAAAGCCTCCTTTTGAATTGAACAACATGCACGCACACATGTAGACACAACACATTCATGCACAAACAACTCTCACACACATGAACACTATCTCTGGCTGCTCAAGCCAGACTGCGAGCCCAAGCAACTGTACATGATGGGAGAAGCAATCCAGGTGTTGGAAGTAAGGAGGAGGGTGGGAGGGAGGGGGATAGCAGGATAGGATTGGAGGCAGTGAAGTGCTGCTTGTAGGAGCATACAGGGATGAGGTGGAGAGATGGTACGGCAGTTAGGTGCTGTTGGGAGGTTAGATGGAGGGTGGGGAGGGGGAGAGGAGGGGAGTGAAAAATGAGAGAAGTTAAAAAGCTGTGGGTGCATTGGTGGAAAAGAAGGCTCTGCAGCTGTGTGGTGCTAGAATGGGAATATGGAAGGGAATAGGTGGGTAAAGGACAATGACTAACGAAGGTTGAGGTGAAGAGGGTTATGGGAACATAGGATATATTACAGGAAGAATTCAGAAAAGTTGGTGTTGGTAGGAAGGATCCAGATGGCACAGGTTGTGAAGCAGTCATGGAAATGAATATGTCATGTTGGGCAGCATGCTCAGACTGTGGGAGAGGTGGGCAGGACAGTGCGTATGACATTCCTCATTTCAGGGGGAACGTGATTCGATTGCTCCAATCCTGGGCAGTACTGAGCCATGAGGGGAATGCTCCTCTGTGGCCAGATGGTGGGACTTTGCAAGTGAGATGGAGTGGAGAGATAAGGGACGGGATATCTGTTTCTGTACAAAGTTGGGAGGGTAATTACAGTCTGTGCAGACTTAAGTGAGACCCTTGATATATTTTGAAAGTGGCTGCTTGACAATACAGCTGTGACAGCCACAGGTGGCTGGGCTCTGTGGAAGGGGATTCTTGGTACAGAATGCATGGCAGTTGTCCAAGTGAAGGTATTGGTGATGATTAGTAGGTTTGATATGGATGGAGGTACTGATTTAGCCATCTTTGAGGAGGAGATCAACATTGAGGAAGGTGCTTGTTTAGTTGACGAGGACCAGTGATCTGAATGGAGGAGAAGATGTGAGGTTTGCATGAATGTGGATGGGGTATCCCCACCCTTGGTACAGGTCATGAAGATATCTTCAGTGAGTCTGAACCAGGTGAGGGGTTTGGGATTCTGAGTGGTTAGGAAGGATTTCTCTAGCTGGAACATGAATAGGTTGGCACAGGATGATGCCCATGTGGGTGCCCATTGCTGTACCCTGGATTTTTTGGCAAATGATGCCTTCAAAGGAGAAGTTATTATGGGTGAGGATATAGTTGGACATGGTGACCAAGAGGGAGGTTGTAGGTTGGGAATCTGTTGGTGTTGGGAAAGGTAGTGTTCAATAGCGCAATGAGGCAATGGGCATTAGGGTGGCATCAATAGAGACAAGCAGGGCACTGTGTGGGAAAAGAACAGGAACTATGGAGAGCCAGAGAAGAAAATTGTTGGTATCTTTTACATAGGAGGGTAATGTGCAGGTAACAGGCTGCAGGTGCTGGTATATAAGAGCAGAGATTCTCTCAGTGGGGACACAATAACAGGCCACAACTGAGTGTCTTAAATGGATGGGTTTATGGACTTTAGGAAGCATGTAGAAGGTAGGAGTGCAGAAGTGGTAGGAGAGAGAGAGAGAGAGAGAGAGAGAGAGAGAGAGAGAGAGAGAGAGAGACTCTTGGAAGAGGCTCTGTAATGAGCCTAAGGATTTGAAAAGAGCCTGGAGATCCTGTTGGATTTCTGAACTGGGGTCTCTGTGACAGGATTTGTGGACATATCTGACAGAAGGCAGAGTCTTTCCACCAGGTAATCCTTATGGTTCAAAATAACAATGGTGAAGCCTTTGTCAGCAGGTAGTACTTTGTATTATAAGGTCAAGATCAGTTATTAGGTGGCAAATTGTAGTTCTTTCTGCAGATGTAAGTTTAGCTTGCATGTTGAGGGATTTGGGGAATGATGGTGAGACAAGGTTTGACGTTAAGAAATTCTGGAATGTTAACAGGGGGTGATCTGGGGGAAATGGTGGTGGATTGCTGTTGGATAGAGGGGTAAACAGAGTCAGGCAGGATTCTACATTGGTCTTTGGTTGAGTCTAATTGGTAGCATTGGTGGCAAAAAAATGCTTCTATAGTAGGAACCGGGAGGAGGACAGAAGGTCTTTAAAAAAACCAGCATGATTGAATTTGGGAGTGGGGCAAAAGGTAAAGCCTTTGGAAAGGACTGATACATCTGTGGGCCAAGGCTTCTGGAAAAAAGGTTCATGACTGTGTTACAGGTCTGTTTAGGTTCTGTAAATGTAGTAGGTCTGTGAGGCAGGGTCTATCAGCTATGAGGGGATCTGATGCAGGTTTGGAGGCTTTTGTAGAATTTGTGGATAGTGGTAGTCCAACATGGGAGTAGGAAGTGAACAGGCTGGAGAGGTTTTTTTAAGTGGCATTGTGCATGCTGCTCTCATTCCTGGAAGGCAAGAGTTTCAATGTGTTTCAAGGAATCTGGGAATTTGGGATTTCACAGCAGGAGAATTTTGCAGATGGAGAAGAGGTATTGCAAGGAGGCTTGGGCCCGACTGAAATGGTTTTGCACAACTATGTAGGTAAGTTTTAAGGACTGGCAGACTCTGAACACATGGAGGTCATTGTGGAAGGAGGGTTTGCAGCCATAGAGGAGTAATTTGATGGTAAGGTCATTTGGGGTATTCTATGAGCCAAGCAACAACATGGAAACAGTATGCGGATGTGTGTTCTGCCTAGCGATAAGGAAACTTTTCTGTACTGGTGAAGATGGAAAGAGCAAGGATCCATGGTGGAGGAGAAGAACACACAAAAGTATACAAATAATTTAGAAATACATGTGAAAAATTAGAAAAAAATACACCAAAATACACGAGCAAAATCATAAAAAGGTCAGAATGGATGCGTTATGGAGAAACAAGATATAATCCAAGGGAGTAGTTCGATAGAGGAATGCAAAAAAGAACTGAAACTGATGTGAAAACACAATGAGATCAAAGAGAAAAATAAATAAGAAGACTCTAATGTGGGCTGCAGGTCTGTGGGCAGGTATGTATGATGAAGGGAGGGCAGCAGCTGCGTCTAGATCAGGTGAAGTTTGTGTGTGAAATGGAATAAGAGAGGAGATTGTAAATTGTTTCACAATAGTGTTATTAAATAATATATACTCAAGAAAGCAGCCACTTAGATGCTGCTGACTGTGCCTAGAGCAGTTGACAGCAGATGTTCCATTTGGCCATCCATTGCGCCCATATACAAATATAGTCAGAGAGGCAGTGAAGGAGATGCTTCGCCCCAAGTCTGCGTCAGTCACATGCTGGCATATGCTCTGCCTGGGATGAAGTCATACTACCAAACACATTTTCAATAAAAGTCAGAAGTTAACTCGTGAGGGCTGTACACTGTCCTGGATCACTTAGATTTCATGGAAGTAACTGTTTTTGTGCCACCCTTAATGTTGACAAAACTGCATGGCAAGTGGTGAGATTATTTTCCACTTTTGTGGCAAGTAATTAACTTAGATGATTAGAAGTCATGGTGATAGTTCACTTTACTTAGAACTTACTGTCAAGGTTGCCTCTGAGGTGCTAATAGCGCTGTTTATCATTTGGACATATTTATTATTACAAGGAATATTATCATGTTTGTGCATGTGAAGTTTTACTGGATATATTAACCAGTTAGATCTCAAAACTTTTATTTATAGTCATAGTAACTGATACAACTGAATAATTAGCTAGTGATCGGTACGTAACAGCGAACTCCGTAGGCACTAACAGGATACCGAAGTGAAATATGCCAAAAATGTAAATAATGTGCTGCTGAGAAAAGACAGATAGCAAAATGCTACCCTATCTGATTCTGTATCAAATGAACACAATAGGCCATGTGTGGGAAACTAAGTTGCATCTATGAGGAAACTGGTGCTCACCAAGAGGAAACAGTAACACAGCCAGTGAGAAAAACACATACCACAGTCAGTCAATGCACACAAACCAATAACAGGGATGATGAAACAGGAACAGGCAGTACCAGTTATGTGGTAAACCTCTAGCATTATAAAGCTGACAGCATTTTGGACACATTAGAAAAATGGGTCAAGAAGGAGAAAGAAAATGCTACATATAATTGGGAGGAGAACAAATCAATAAGTTTGAATCTGATAAGGATGATGATCAGGTAAAGGCTTACATCTTCCACGATGTTGGCAACCTGAAGGCTAAAGTTTTGGTAGAGGAAGTAGAGTCAGTTCTGCAAGGTTCTGAAGAGGAGGAGTTGATGGATGAAGGGGGTAGCAGTAATGATGAAGTCAAGGAATCTATCAGCTGTATTGACTTGCCACAATCTGTAAAAGTTGACAACAGTGTTATAGCAATGTTGCGCAGAGACACAGTTGCTCAGAGATAGAGAGTAGTTTAGCTGATGTGCAGCACACAAAAGTAATGGAAATCATCAAGTGGTTTGATTTAAAATGGTGTACATGTTGGAAAAGGCAGCTGAGAATGTAGAGATTGATGACCCTGTGAATCTGAGTGTGAATGTACTTGCACCTGATCATAACTACTTTAGCTGGACACAGCTTGAAAAGGATTTATTAAAAGAACTTTATGAGAAACCTGTTCAAACTAGAATAACTAACCCTATTAAAAAACTAACATCTCTGGAGTATCAGTGCATTGTCTTCTTGATAGTGGCAGTGAAGCAAATGCTTTGTCCCAAACACTCTTGATTCTATTCCTAATAAGAATGAACTAACTGTCATGAAAGTAAGTGTTTTAAGAATAAGCCTGGAAAAGTTCCTAGACCAGTACAGCATGAAGCTTCAACACCAGTTCGTATAGGTGACATAATAATAGATCATTCTTGTTTAATCATGATCGGTTTAAATGTTAAGATGCTAATTCGCATTGATCTCTTAACAAAATATCAAGGAAGGATCGATTTTGACCAGAACCACTTAGTGTTAACCCTACCTGATTGTCAGGTAATTACAGAATCTTTCATAAGAAATTATGTAGGCAGTAATACTGAAGCATGGGAACTGACAGGGTGCTAGAAGCTACAGAAAAAGAAGGTATGAAATTAGAGTTAGAGAAGACTGAGTGTGTAAGAGACAAAATAAAACCCTTGGTCCATGAAATTAGCAGGGAAGGTATAGTACCTGATCCTTCCAAATTATCAATCATTGAAAAGCTGAAGCACACAATGTTCAGTTTATTCAGATTCTACCACCATTTTGTTAAAGATCACTTGTTTAATGCACCTTGTTTATTCCACTTGTTGAAGAATATTACACCATGGGGTTTGGACTAAAGAGTGCCAATCTGCTTTTGAAGAATTAAAAAACTTTTGGATGAATAGTCTGCTTTTACACCATCCAGATTTTTCAAATCCCTTTTGCATGTCAGTTGACGCAAGTGGTTATGGGATTGCAGTAGAGGTGTTTCAGATGGAAACAGAAGGCGTCCAAGAGGTACATGAAACAATCATATCTGTGAGTTGTTCACTGCAACCTGCTGATAAAAATTATGGAATTAGAGGCACTGGCTATCATGTTTGGTATGCGAAAGTTTGAGCATTATTTGTTAGGGCACAAGGTGATAATCTATAGTGATCACACGGCACTTATGTTTTTAAAAACTTGCATACTGAGACACCCAAGGCTAACCAGGTGAGCTATGTACCTTCAGCATTTCGACCTTGAGATTAAATACATACAAGGGAAGAACAATCTGGTAGCGGATGGGCTGTCAAGAAGTGCTGAGTTATGCAGAAAATCAGAAATTCCGCTAGCAGATAAGAATGAAGTGACCATGATGGCCACACATGAGCTCAAGGAAGAAAGTGCCATGAAGAAAGTATGAAAAAATTTAAGAAGGGAGCAAAAATGATGATGACCTATTGAGGTTAGTCAAAAACCATTTAGGAGCCCCAATTATCCAGAAGTAGTGCAGCAATATTGCCTGCATGGAAGAATTCTGTTCCAAAGAAGAACGGAAAATATGTTTTCCAGCAAAACATGTGGATCTGATGATAAATTACTTGCATCTACTATATGGACATTGTGGGTCTCAGAAATACAGGGCTATTACAAATGATTGAAGCGATTTCATAAATTCACTGTAGCTCCATTCATTGACATATGGTCACGACACACTACAGATACGTAGAAAAACTCATAAAGTTTTGTTCGGCTGAAGTCGCACTTCAGGTTTCTGCCATCAGAGCGCTCGAGAGCGCAGTGAGACAAAATGTCGACAGGAGTCGAGAAAGCGTATGTCGTGCTTGAAATGCACTCACATCAGTCAGTCATAACAGTGCAACGACACTTCAGGACGAAGTTCAACAAAGATCCACCACCTGCTAACTCCATTCGGCGATGGTATGTGCAGTTTAAAGCTTCTGGATGCCTCTGTAAGGGGAAATCAATGGGTCGGCCTGCAGTGAGCGAAGAAACGGTTGAACGCATGCGGGCAAGTTTCACGCGTAGCCCGCGGAAAATTGGCTCATGCCACAACTGGAGACCGACAGCACCGACTTCATCTTTCAACAGGATGGTGCTCCACCGCACTTCCATCATGATGTTCGGCATTTCTTAAACAGGAGATTGGAAAACCGATGGATTGGTCGTGGTGGAGATCATGATCAGCAATTCATGTCATGGCCTCCACGCTCTCCCGACTTAACCCCACGCGATTTCTTTCTGTGGGGTTATGTGAAAGATTCAGTGTTTAAACCTCCTCTACCAAGAAACGTGCCAGAACTGCGAGCTCGCATCAACGATGCTTTCGAACTGATTGATGGGGACATGCTGCGCCGAGTGTGGGAGGAACTTGATTATCGGCTTGATGTCTGCCGAATCACTAAAGGGGCACATATCGAACATTTGTGAATGCCTAAAAAAAACTTTTTGAGTTTTTGTACGTGTGTGCAAAGCATTTTGAAAATATCTCAAATAATAAAGTTATTGTAGAGCTGTGAAATCGCTTCAATCATTTGTAATAACCCTGTACATTGTTAAATTAAGTGAGAAACTGATTTATGACAACAAGCATTGTAAAGTAGCAAGAAGGGTAGCATCCTGTGTTGTCTGTCAATAGGTACATGCAATAAACAGTATAATGCAGGGAGATATGAACAGTGTAGAACCAAATGAACTGCTGGAATTACGCGCAGCCGATCTTTTTGGACGAATCCAACATATAAAGGAGGATGTACCCATGTTTTTGTGGTGACTGATGGTTTTAGCAAGTGTGTCAAACTATATCCAATATAGGGAGCTAATGCCAAAATGCTGGTAGACAAGCTAGAAAAGGACTATTTTTTAAAGATTGGCAAGCCTGAGTCTCTTATCAGATAATGGTCCACAGTTTGTACCTGTAAAATTTAAAGCATGTTTAAAAAGTCCGGAATTCAGCATATAAAAGTCTCACCGTATTTTCCATAGGGAAATATGATTAAGAGGGTTATGCATGAGTTAAACAGATTGTGTAGGACTTACTGTGGCAGGAAGCATTTGACTTGGGCCGATCATATCAAAAACTTTGAAGTAATGATCAACAATCTTAAACATGATGCAACAGGCTTGTAACTAATGTTTAATGAGGAATGCCATAACGTCCTTTCAAACACGGTTGATTTTCCAGTCCTATTTCAGAGCTCTATAGATAAGAAGAAGGCTCAGGCTGCTGTTGTTGTTGTGGTCTTCAGTCCTGAGACTGGTTTGATGCAGCTTTCCATGCTACTCTATCCTGTGCAAGCTTCTTCATCTCCCAGTACCTACTGCAGCCTACATCCTTCTGAATCTGCTTAGTGTATTCATCTCTTGGTCTCCCTCTACAATTTTTACCCTCCACGCTGCCCTCCAGTACTAAATTGGTGATCCCTTGATGCCTCAGAACATGTCCTACCAACCGATCCCTTCTTCTAGTCAAGTTGTGCCACAAACTCCTCTTCTGCCCAATTCTATTAAATACCTCCTCATTAGTTATGTGATCTACCCATCTAATCTTCAGCATTCTTCTGTAGCACCACATTTTGAAAACTTCTATTCTCTTCTTGTCTAAACTATTTATCGTCCATGTTTCACTTCCATACATGGCTACACTCCATACAAGTACTTTCAGAAACAACTTACTGACACCTAAATCAATACTCGATGTTAACAAAACAAATTTATCTTCTTCAGAAACGCTTTCCTTGCCACTGCCAGTCTACATTTTATATACTCTCTACTTTGACCATCATCAGTTATTTTGCTCCCCAAATAGCAAAACTCCTTTACTACTTTAAGTGTATCATTTCCTAATCTAATTCCCTCAGCATCACCCGACTTAATTCGACTACATTCCATTACCCTCGTTATGCTTTTGTTGATGTTCATCTTATACCCTCCTTTCAAGACACTGTCCATTCCGTTCAACTGCTCTTCCAAGTCCTTTGCTGTTTCTGACAGAATTACAATGTCATCGGCGAACCTCAAAGTTTTTATTTCTTCTCCATGGACTTTAATACCTACTCCAAACATTTCCTTTGTTTCCTTTACTGATTGCTCAATATACACATTGAATAACATCGGGGAGAGGCTACAACCCTGTCTCACTCCCTTCCCAACCACTGCCTCCCTTTCATGTCCCTCGACTCTAATAACTGCCATCTGGTTTCTCTACAAATTGTAAATAGCCTTTTGCTCCCTGTATTTTACCCCTGCCACCTTCAGAATTTGAAACAAAGTATTCCAGTCAACATTGTCAAAACCTTTCTCTAAGTCTACAAATGCTAGAAACGTAGGTTTGCCTTTCCTTAATCTTTCTTCTAAGGTAAGTCGTAGGGTCAGTATTGCCTCACGTGTTCCTACATTTCTACGGAATCCAAACTGATCTTCCCCGAGGACGGCTTCTTCCAGTTTTTCCATTCGTCTGTAAATAATTCGCGTTAGTATTTTGCAGCTGTGACTTATTAAACTGATAGCTCGGTAATTTTCACATCTGTCAACACCTGCTTTCTTTGGGATTGGAATCATTATATTCTTCTTGAAGTCTGAGGGAATTTCGCCTGTCTCATACATCTTGCTCACGAGATGGTAGAGTTTTGTCAGGACTTGCTCTCCCAGGCTGTCAGTAGTTCTAATGGAATGTTGTCTACTCCCGGGGCCTTGTTTCGACTTAGGTCTTTCAGTGCTCTGTAAATTCTTCACGCAGTATCATATCTCTCATTTGATCTTCATCTACCTCCTCTTCCACTTCCATAATATTGTCCTCAATAACATCACCCCTATATAGAACCTCTATATACTCCTTCCATCTTTCTGCTTTCCCTTCTTTGCTTAGAACTGGGTTCTAAGCAAAGAGGTCTTGATATTCATGCAGGTGGTTCTCTTTTCTCCAAAGGTCTCTTTAATTTTCCTGTAGGCAGTATCTATCTTACCCTTTGTGAGACAAGCCTCTACATCCTTACATTTGTCCTCTAGCCATCCCTGCTTAGCCATTTTGCACTTCTTGTCGATCTCATTTTTGAGACACTTTGTATTCCTTTTTGCCTGCTTCACTTACTGCATTTTTGTATTTTCTCCTTTCATCAATTAAATTCAGAATCTCTTCCATTACCAAAGGATTTCTACTAGTCCTCGTCTTTTTACCTACTTGATCCTCTGCTGCCTTCACTATTTCATTCCTCAAAGCTACCCATTCTTCTTCTACTGTATCTCTTTCCCCCATTCCCGTCAATTGTTCCCTTAGGCTCTCCCTGAAACTCTGTACAACCTCTGGTTCTTTCAGTTTATCCAGGTCCCATCTCCTTAAATTCCCACCTTTTTGCAGTTTCTTCAGTTTTTATCTACAGTTCATAACCAATAGATTGTGGTCAGAGTCCACATCTGCCCCTGGAAATGTCTTACAATTTAAAATCTGGTTCCTAAATCTCTGTCTTACCATTACATAATCTATCTGAAACCTTCTAGTATCTCCAGGGTTCTTCCATGTATACAGCCTTCTTTCATGATTCTTGAACCAAGTGTTAGCTATGATTAAGTTATGCTCTGTGCAAAATTCTACCGGGCGGCTTCCTCTTTCATTTCTTAGCCCCAATCCATATTCACCTATTATGTTTCCTTCTCTTCCTTTTCCTACTGTCGAATTCTAGTCACCCATGACTATTAAATTTTCGTCTCCCTTCACTACCTGCATAATTTCATTTATCTCATCATACATTTCATCAATTTCTTCATCATCTGCAGAGCTAGTTGGCATATAAACTTGTACTACTGTAGTAGGCGTGGGCTTCGTGTCTATCTTGGCCACAATAATGTGTTCACTATGCTGTTTGTAGTAGCTTACCCGCACTCCTATTTTCCTATTCATTATTAAACCTACTCCTGCATTACCCCTATTTGATTTTGTACTTATAACCCTGTATTCACCTGACCAAAAGTCTTGTTCCTCCTGCCACCGAACTTCACTAATTCCAACTATATCTAACTTTAACCTATCCATTTCCCTTTTTAAATTTTCTAACCTACCTGCCCGATTGAGGGATCTGACATTCTATGCTCCGATCCGTAGAACGCCAGTTTTCTTTCTCCTGATAACAACGTCCTCTTGAGTAGTCCCCGCCCGGAGATCCGAATGGGGGACTATTTTACCTCCGGAATATTTTATCCAAGAGGACGCCATCATCATTTAATCATACAGTAAAGCTGCATGCCCTCGGGAAAAATTACGGCCGTAGTTTCTCCTTGCTTTCAGCCGTTCACAGTACCACAACAGCAAAGCCGTTTTGGTTAGTGTTACAGGGCCAGATCAGTCAATCATCCAGACTGTTGCCCCTGCAACTACTGAAAAGGCTGCTGCCCCTCTTCAGGAACCACACGTTAGTCTGGCCTCTCAACAGATACCCCTCCGTTGTGGTTGCACCTATGGTACGGCTATCTGTATTGTTGAGGCACGCAAGCCTCCCCACCAACGGCAAGGTCCATGGTTCATGGGGGGAGGAGGCACAGGCCAGGGCAAACATAAATAAAAGAGCCTTGGACAGAAGAAGAAGGCATGACGCAAAAGCTTCACCAATCAGTTTTAACACTGGTGAACTAGTGTTAGTCAAAACTAAAAAGAAATCTAAGAAAATTTCAGCAGAAATACAGAAGTTTATGCATGTTTATCAAGGACCATTCAGGGTAAGGTAAGCCTCATGCAAATGCATACCACTTGGAATAACTGAAAAGTAAGAAAGAACTAAGGTGTATGAAACATTGTAGGTCTGAAGCATTTTAAAAATAACAGTAACTAGATTCTGTAGGGAGTCTACCACTCTTTGGCAGGTAGTTTGGCATAGTGTGCAGTCCCAGATGGATGAAACTTTACTTCCCTTTCAAATGTAATTCGCTTCTTCTGATGTATCATAGTATGTGAGGTATATATGTCTTCATGTTGTACATATGCTATTAGTTTGTAATATCTTCCTAGTAAGTAAGAATGATTCCCGAAAGTGACTATACCTGAATGATGACTTACAAGAGACTATGACAGGTAGTTTGCAGTACTAAATTCTAAATGTTAAAATCACAATGTCAAACAATGGAAAATCCAGGATGGTAAGTAATGATATTATGAAAATGAATCTTTGAGGTGGAGGTCAGCATCTAGGAAGGTGGTTTGTGGTGTTGAGTAAGACCACTTAAAGAAACTGGGGGAGAAGCTATTGAGGTTCTGGAGGAACATGGATAGGGTGTCCTAACCCCTGATCCAGTTCGCAAAGATGTCATCAGTGAATCTGAACCAGGTGAAGGGTTCAGGATTCTGGTTGAGTGGCAACTCACCATATAGCAGAGATGCCGAGTTGCAGATAGGCGCAATAAAAAGACTGTCACAATATAAGCTTTCGGCCAATAAAGCCTTTGTCGAAAATAGATGACACACACACACACACACACACACACACACACAAAAGCAACTCACTCACACATATAACTGCAGCCTCTGGCAGCTGAAGCCACACTGCAAGCAACAGCAGCGGTGCATCATGGAAATGGGAACTGAGTGGGGGTAAGGAGGTGGCTGGGACAGGGTGGGGGAGGGTTAGCAGGGTAGGGGTGAGGTACAGTGAAGTGCTGCTGCTTAGTGCACCAGGACAAGATGGAGAGAGGGTAGGGCAGCTAGGTGCAGTCGGGAGGTTAGACGGTGGGCAGGGGAGAGGTGGGGTCTGGGGGAGGGGCGGGTAGTGGAAAAGGAGAGAAGTAAAAAGACAGGAGCGGTTGCTGGAGTGAGGGCTGTGTAGTGCTGGAATTGAAACAGGGAAGGGGCTGGATGGCTGAGAAAAATGACCAACAAAGGTTGAGGCTGGACGGGGTGACAGTAACGTACGATATATGGCAAGGAGAGCTACCACCTGCACAATTCAGAGAAGCTGGTGTTGGTGGAATGGATCCATATGGAACAAGCTGTGAAGCAGTCATTGAAATGAAGGTGTTGTGTTGCGCAGCATGCTCAGCAACAATGTGGTCCACTTGTTTCTTGGCCACAATTTGTTGGTGACCATTCATGTGGACAGACAGCTTGTTGGTTGTCATGCTCACATAGAATGCAGCACAGTGGTTGCAGCTTAGCTTGTAGATTACATGACTGGTTTCACAGGTAGCCCTGCCTTTGATGGGGTAGGTGATGCATGTGATTGGACTGGAGTACGTGTGGCGGGGGGATGTATGGGACAGGTCTTGCATCTAGGCCTATTACAGGGATGTGAGCCACAGGTAAGGGATTGGGAGCAAGGGTTGTGTATGGATGGACACGTATATTGTGTAGGTTGGGTGGGGGGGGGGGGGGGGTGGAATACCACTGTGGGAGGGGTGGAAGGATAGTGGGCAAGGCATTTCTCATTTCAGGGTACTGACAGGAGGTAGTCGAAATCTTGGCGGAGAATGTAATTCAATTGCTTCAGTCCTGGGTGGTATTGAATTACAAGAGGAATGTTCCTCTGTGGCCAGATGGTGAGTTTGGGTGGTTGTGGGAGACTGGAAAGATAAGTCACAGGAGATTTGTTTTTGTACTACGTTGGAAGTATAGTTATAGTCTGTGAAGGCCTCAGTGAGACCCTCAGTATATTTCGAGAGAACCTACCCTCCTACATAAAATTTCCTCCACTGACTCTCCACAGTTCCCGTCCCTTTATAAAGTGGTGCCCTGCTCGTCACTATTGATGCCACCTCCCTTTACACTAACATCCCTAATGCCCATGGGCTTACTGCTGTTGAACACTACTTTTCCCAATGCCTGACGATGAATTTCAAACCAACAACTTCCATCCTAGTCACCAGGATGAACCATATCCTCTCGCACAATTACTTCTCGTTTGAAGGCATTACCTACAAACAAATCTGGGGTATGGCTATGGGCACCCACATGGCACCATCCTATGACAACCTATTCATCCTTCCTTAATAACCAGAATCCTGAACCCTTCACCTGATTCAGATTCACTGATGACATCTTTGCGAACTGGATCAGGGGTTAGGACACCCTATCCATGTTCCTCCAAAACCTCAATAGCTTCTCCCCCAGTTTCTTTAAGTGGTCTTACTCAACCCCACAAACCACCTTCCTAGATGCTGACCTCCACCTCAAAGATGGCTCATCATTACCTCTGTCCATATCAAACATACTAACCACATGCAATACCTCCACTTTGACAGCTGTCACACATTCCATACCAAGAAGTACCTTCCATACAGCCTAGCCACCCATGACCATTGCAGCTGCAATGGTGAGAGGTCCCTCTTGAAATATGCCGAGGGTTTCACCTACACCTTCACGGACCGTAATTATCCTTCCAACCTTTTACAAAAACAAATCTCCCATGACTTATCTTTCCAGTCTCCCACAACCACCCAAAATCTCACCATCCGGCCACAGAGGAGCATTCCCCTTGTAATTCAATACCACCCAGGACTGAAGCAATTGAATTAAATTCTCCGCCAAGATTTCGACTACCTCTTGTCAGTACCCTGAAATGAGAAATGTCTTGCCCACTATCCTTCCCGCCCCTCCCACCATGGTATTCCACTGCCCACCCAACCTACACAATGTACTTGTCCATCCATACACAACCCTCGTTCCCAACCCCTTACCTCATGGCTCACATCCCTGTAATAGACCTTGATGCAAGACCTGTCCCATACATCCTCCTGCCACGCCTACTCCAGTCCAATCACAAACATCACCTACCCCGTCAAAGGCAGGGCTACCTGTGAAACCAGTCATGTAATCTACAAGCTAAGCTGCAACCACTGTGCTGAATTCTATGTGAGCATGACAACCAACAAGTTGTCTGTCCACATGGATGACCACCGACGAACTGTGGCCAAGAAACATATGGACCAACCTGTTGCTGAACACACTGCCCAACAAGACATCCTTAATTTCAGTGACTGCTTCACAGTCTGTACCATATGGATCCATCACCCAAACACCAGCTTTTCTCATTTGCGCAGGTGGGAACTCTCCCTACAATGTATCCTAAGTTCCCATAACCCTCCGGGCTTCAACCTTTTTGCCCATTTTTCTCACCCATCAAGCCTCTTCCCTGTTTCCATCCCAGCACTACACAGCCCTCATTTCACCTAAGCATCCAGTCTTTTTACTTCTCTCCTTTTACGTTACCCCCTCATCCCAGCCCCCACCTCTTCCCTCCCCTCCGTCTAACCTCCCGACTGCACCTAGCTGCCCTACACCCTCTTCACCTTGTCCTTGCGCATTACCCAGCAGCACTTCACTGTCTCTCACCCCTACCCTGTTATCCTTCCCCCTCCTTGCCCCAACCACCTCGTTACCCACTCCCAGTTGCCACTCCCATCATGCACTGCTGCTGTTGCCCACATTGTGGCTTCAGCTGTCAGAGGCTGCAGTCATGAGTGTGTGTGTTTCGTTTGTGTGTGTGTGTGTGGGGGGGGGGGGGGGGGGGGGAGTAGTCATCTATTTTTGACAAAGGCCTTGTTGGCCGGAAACTTATATTGTGACAGTCTTTTTCTTGTGCCTATCTGCAACTCAAAATGACAATGTGTAACGTTTGAGCACCAATGATAGAAAAATAATGGCTGAAGTAAATTAATAATAAATGAGATCCACAAAAAGGATACGTTACAATAAAACATGGAATACTTTGCATTAAGAGAAGTTACTGAAGCTGGAAATTCCTAAAATCTAAAATAATAAACTATGCACAAATTAATAGTTTTCAATTGGAAGTAAGATTGTTTGTAAGTAAGAGCGAGTAATAAAATGGTGCCACTAGAGACAAGTCACAGCATTTTGATATTAATTAAAGGAGACGTCTGAAAGTGGTGTGAGGATTACAACAAAAATGTACGTCAATAGTGAGATCAGTAGGCTGACGAAGCAAAACAAGAGAACGAAGCATCACAATATGTGGAGAAATGAACATAGGAAGAAACAGGAGAAATAAAGTCAATAGTCTGACATATGAGGTAAAACGGTGGAAAATTGATGAGACATTCCCGTATGTCTCATAAAAAGGTTGAGAAATACGTAATCTTACTTAAGACAGACGGTCATTTAACAGATAAATGTAAACATTTACAGACAACAATACAGGTAAATGAATTTGTTGAGAAATTCAGACTGTAGATTATTGTATGTTATAATAAAAAACCACTTTCTAATTATGTGTGTAACAAAGCAAAGTAACTGCTGTCTAACAAATGACTTCTTAACATAATAATCTGTAAGGTAACTGAGCCATATGAAAATAGAACTTACAAAGGTTACTCAATTTTCTAAGTACAGCAACATCTAAAGTAATGAAGTAAATTCCATATTAGCCCAAAATGTGGCTATTTTAAAAACCTATGTTGACATTCAGAGCATAATAGCTATAGCTAAAAACGAGAACTGCAATGTTTGTGATTCGAGCTAAATAAGTAAGTAAAATGTCCCGATTTGGTGAAGCAGCAATCTGCCAATAATCATACCGAAAAACATTAATAATAATTTTCCAAATAAATATGTTTAAAAAAATTCTTTCCTGTAATTTCTCAATGGTTTACTTAAATTATAGAAGGAAAATAGATTACAGAATGTTTTTTGTCCTCCCTTCGAAGTAAGTTAAGAACAGAAGCTTAGGCTATGTTATCTGTTTCTTAGGGACATGGAGGCTTCATGAAAGGTAGCCTACAAGCTGTACTAAAGAAGGAACCGACAAGGACAGCTCTTCAGTGAATCCTTGTCTTTCTCTTTTATAATAGAAAAAAATGTAGAATGCCGTAAAGTGACTTCCCACCTTTTGCCTCAAATGTTTTAATGAAAGTGGTTCATAGGCATGCTCACAATGGTGCCTAAAATTGTGATTAAATGAGTGAGCACTGACAGGCAAAATGTTTTGTATGTTTCCCTTTCAGGTAAAGACTGTAAAATCTAACTCACAAAAGTAATTTTAAAGAGGTCAGTTACATTAACATCACTTCTGACTAATATTTCATTTTGTTCAAAAAAAAACTTTTTCACAAAAATAAGTAGGAGGCTATGTGGTGAAACAAGTGCTGTATCATTTGAGACGTACAGGGGTGAGGAAGTGTGCCGGGACTTACCCAAGTTCACTGCTAATAGGGCCATGTTATCATAAAGCTCCTGTGCATAGCATACAAAGTATTCTGTCATAACCTAAGAATGAAATTAAAAATTGAAATAGCTTTTGCAAACTTTGTCATTGTATGCTTCAGTACATTAGTGTTAAACTTGTTAGATCTCAGAATGAATACTTTTGTTAAATACATTGTTTTAAGAAAAAAAATAAAGGGTGCTAAAGAACAAAGCTAGAACGCCAAAAACTGTTCAGAATGTGGAAAGGTATGTCACAATCAACTGTAACAAGTTAACAAGTCTCAACTTGACAGGAGCAATATTTGGGTTGAAATAAGTGTTTTTAGGGAAATTGAAGGCACTAAATATTAGACACAGAAAGATGAAAATTCGTATGAAGCCAGAGTTTGATGTAAAAATATTAACTATGTGACTCCATTAAGCTACCTCCATTAGTTTCCAAGGTATTTACTGAAAACTAAATTTGGAACAAAAACATCCTTATTCATTATAAATAATCATTTGTATTAATGACAGAAAGTTCTAATTACAGCACTTGATTACATTCACTAGATAATACTGTACCAAGTTCCAAGACTTTAATGTAAATAACAATCAATACAAGGGCTCTTAAAGAAGTAGATTAGAGATCATGTTCTACTGTTGGTTCTGTTCTAAAAATTCTAGCCAGAAACGTTTAAATGCAGCTGAGCTAAAACTTTATTCACATAAAAATTAAGAAGATTGCAAATTAAACAATGGAAACTCCTGATAGGAATATCAACAATGTAGGAAAAGACAGATAGCTACTTATCGTACAGAGTACATGTCAAGTTGCAGACAGGCAAAGTTAAAAGTTTATGTGAGTGTCTTTTTAACTGTGCCTGTCTGCAACTTGATGTGTCTTCTGTACAGTAAGTAGCAATCCATCCTTTCCTCCATTCTCGAAGATTATAAATTTTTTCATGACAGAGTTATTAAATAATACATGTTTGAGGAAGTGGCCATTTAGATGCTGCTGACTGGCCTACAGCGGTTGACAGCGGATGTTCTGATCAGTCTTCCATGACGCCCATACATAAATATGGACAGGCAGTAATGAAGAGACTTTGCACCAACCTATCAATCTGTTCGTGTCCATCAAATACCAGCTTACGCTCTGCCTCAGATGATGCCATAGCCAGGCTGCTACTGAACACATGTTCAGTAAGAGTAGGAAGTGAACTCATGAGGACCGTACACCATCCTGGATCACTTAGATTCCATGGAAGTAACTGTTTGTGTGCTGCCCGCAATGTTGACAAAATCACGTGGCAAGTGGTGAGATTATTTTCCACTTTTGTGATCCACAGTTAACTTGAATGATTAGAAGTCAAGGCGACAGTCCATTTTACTTGTAACTTACTGTGCAGATCGCCTCTGAACTGCTGATAGTGCTGTTTATGACAGGGAAATATTTATTATTACCAGACAATTTATTATGTTTGTGCTACCAGAAAATTTATTATGTTTGTGCATGCGAACTTTTACTAAAACTTTTATTTGTCGTCATAGTTCCTGGTCCCGCAGAATAATTAGCTAGTAGGAACATTTTCTTTCAGTGAGTACAAGAATAATGTGGACTTGCAGACTGAAAATTATGATCAGGATGTTCTACACTGCTTTCTCACTTTCTATGTGATCACAAAAATAGTTTTCAGGTTCTTGTAAACTTTTTTTTTATGTTACTATTTAACCCACTGCCCTACAGTGGCAGAGAAGAGGTCGTGTCCCATGCCAACAGATGATGTAAAGGCATATCCCACTTGGTCGGTGGATTTCGAGCCACTGGTGTAAAAATCAGTGCCATCCTACAAATCCCATAAAAGTGTTGAGAACAAACAATGTAACACCATTGGAGTGATGGGGGCTTTTGCATCCAGAAGAGATCCATCCAAATCTGAGGTGAGGAACTAACCAAGGGGTGGAGGGTGTGGTCAGGAGAGAACATGGGGAAGAGGACAAGGAGGGGAGATTGAAGTCATGGTGGAGAGAAGCGAGGAAGAGCCCAACTGGTAAACCCATCTGAGGGTAGGCAGCAAGGGGGCGACAGCCTGAAGCCACGAAAAGAATAGCAGGGTAAGAGGGTACAGTGATGGCATAGACCACTGAATTGTAAGGTGAGAGGTCCCACCACCACCCACAAGACTATCAACAGGGCTAATGCGAAAGGCATCGCTGGCTAAATGGACATCACAATGGTGAACCGGATTCACGAGGAGCAGTGTGGAAGGGGACAGCTGATCCATAAACTTGACAACCATAGTCGAAACAAGACAGAACTAATGACCAGTAAAACTGGAGAAGGGTCAAATGATCTGTGCCCCAAGAGATGTGGGAAAAGAAGCAAAGTACACTAAGTTTACATCCTCCAGATGACAGATATGGGGCAACCAAGTAAGCTTGTCAAAAAAAATCCCAAGAAAAGGAACCGGGGGACCACAGTCGGATGATGGTCATCGAGGTACAGCTCCGGTTCAGGACAGGCCGCAGTATGGTGGCAGAAATGCACCACCCTCGTCTTAAGGAGAGAGAACTGAAAACCATACAAGAACGTCCATGTGGAAGTGCACCGGATGGCACTCTGGAGCTGTCGTTCTGTAAAGGCAACCAAGTGGGAGCTAGCCAAAATACAGAAATCAGAGGAGTGGAGACAAACAGTACTGGAGAGGCCACAAGTCAATTAATATCAATGAGAAAAAGAATGACATTTAACACGGAGCCTTGTGAAATGCCATTCTCCTGGGTCCATGGAGAGCTGAGAACAGTGCCAACCCAGATTCTGAATGACCAGTGGGAGAGGAACTGGCGAATAAAAATTGATAGGGGGCCCTGAAGACACCACTTATGTAGTATAAGGAGGATGAGATGGTGCCAAGCTATGTCAGAGGCCTAAAAAAGACTGAGGAAAACAGTGACAAGATGGCGGTGCTGAGAAAAGGGCTGCCAAATTGTGATTTCCAATCAATGAAAACAGATGATCTGACACTGTGTCGCCCCCCCCCCCACCCCCCACCCCCCCAAAAAAAAAAAATTCATGCTTGTAAGGAGATAAAAGGTCCTAAGATTCAAGGACCCAATTGAGCCAACGAGCACCACCCATTCTAGTAAATGGCAGGGGACATTAGTCTGGGTGATTGGCTGGTAACTATCAAGGGACGACAGATCCTTGCCCGGCTTAAGGACAAGAATTGCAATACTGTCTCTCCACTGATACGGGAAAATGCCTTGGAGTCAAATACAGTTAAACACTTGGAAGAGATATAATTGTCATGAAGGATTGAGGTGTTAAAACAATTGGCTATGGATGGAACCACGTCCAGGAGTTGAATTGTTGGATGAAGAGAGGGCCAAAAGCAGCTCTCATTCAGTAAAACGTTCATTGCAGGATTCCTTCTGGAAAGGGGTAAAATATAAGAAGGTTCTTTCAGCACATTGTTTCCAGAGGAGGAAGGAAGTTGGATAGGAGGCTGACACCGATGCCATACAATGAGTTGCGAGTTGTTCTGTGAGAACTGACGGATCTGTACAAAGGCCACCTGGAAGAGCAAGGTCCAAAACATAGGACTGCCACTGACAACCTTGGAGGGTGCAGAGTGTAACTCACACATGTGATGAAGGGACAGAAGAACCTAGACAGGAGACAAAGTGTCTCCAACACACCTGTTGGCTCTGTTTGATTAATTAATGGGCTTTGACATGAAGATGTTTAAAGGTAATAAGACCAGCGGAGGATGGGTGCCACTTAAAATGTTGCAAGGTGCAATGACAATCACAGATAGTGGTGGCAATGGCTGTGCTCCATCATGGAACTGCCTGATGGCGAAAAGGCCCTATCAAGCGGGGACAGCAATGCCAACAGCGAGGATTATCTTATCAGACAGATCATGGACGACTTCTTCAATATAACCTGACAAAGAAGGTGGAAACATGACCTGGGAGGTATATAAAGAACAATCAGCATGATGGTAAGCCCAGTGGGATAACCTAGTCATCGGGAGGTGAAAAGGGAATGAGAGAATGGGACATGACCACTATCACAGAAGTCATCGTATGGTGACCAGTGTAAGGAAAGAAGAACATTAAGAAGGCACAGGTTGTGGTCCACAAGAAATTGTTCAATGAGGAGCCCCGAACTAGATGAAAAAGCACTACCCCACAAAATGTCATGGGCATTAAAATCCCCAAGAGGAGGCAGGGAGGTTGGATTGCTGAATGAGCGCATTTAGGGTAGCAGATATAGGCAGGCTGGCAGGAAGGAGATAGAGATTGCAAAGTCCAAGTGGAACCAGATTGCAGCTGCTTCCAACTGGGTACAAAGTGGGATCCATATACTAACAATATGCATGCGGACCAACATGTGGAAGCCACCAAAAGGCCTCAAATGACCGATCCTGTTCCAACAGAAAGCATGAACCCATGGACGGTTGGTGAGTGAGTTACCAATAAAATGAGATTCCTAGAGAATGACACAAGCTACAATGTAACAGGCTGGAGATAATTGTGCTGCAAGATCACCATTTGTCACCAGCGAGGACGGGATGACATCCATAAATAAGAGGTCACATTTAGTTTGTGAGGGGGGAGATGGCACCTCCAGGGAAAGGGGGGGGGGCTTATCCTGGGTCCTGGGACTCATGTTTCTTTTCCGACTCTCTCAAGGTGAGGAGGGCAGGGAACAGAGGGAGGACAGGCTTCTACAAGATCTGGAACCGAAAGAGAGTGGCCGACCTTGGGGTGCACAGACAGTGTGTCCCGTGGTCGAGTTGTGGTAGCAGGCCTCCAGCCTGAGACACACCATGGGGAAGAGTCCCAGGAGGGAACCCTATCACTGGTGGGGATTGAACAATGGCTGCACCTCTTTGGCTGGGGAGGGGATGCGGCACCCTGAGAGGAAAGGGGGATAGGACAGGGGTAAAGAAGAGGGAGGACAGGAAAGGATGTAAACAGAGACAAAAGTAAAAGTCACCAGAGAGTGACACTCGTGACAACTAACACAAGCGTGAGGCAAAACACAAGAGCTTCTCTCATGGACTGGCTGTCCACGGTCACCACACGTACAGTCCATCGTAGATTGGGAAGACGTTTGCCCAAAACGCTAGCAACAAAACACCTCACGGGTGGCGGGGCGTACAGCTTCACATAACACCAATAACACATAACCTTGACCCCTCTAGGAGGGAACCTCCTTCAAAAGTCAGAATAAAGGTGCCAGTATCAGTGTGATTGTCCTTACGGCCTTTCTGCATATCCAAATCAAAATGAACACCCTGTCAGTCCAGATTGGCCCAGAGTTCCTCATCACTTTGAAGAATTGGACCATATTCAAAGACTGGTGACGTGTAATGGACATCGAGATATCACCAAAATTATTACAAACACAAAGAACAGCAGATTTGTTGGCCAAAGAAGTTTTGATCAACAGGGAACACGACCGCATCTTGCTGGGAGACTCCACTTCACCAAAGTTTTCTTTGATATTTTCATTTGGTGGTAGAGAACAGATCCCTATCTCTTCTGGTACAGAGCATGTAGTGGGGAAAGTGTTTCACCCCAAGCCAGCGAGCCTGGCTCTTCTCCAAAGGTGTAGGTAGCTAAGGAAGGGAAAATTGCAGAGTCAAAAGCAGCAGCAGTCAATGATCTGTTACCAACAGAAAAGACTGCCTTAGAAGAATGGCCAGATTTTTGGAGCTCATACATTTCATACGGATAGCATCTACCCTGACATCATCCAATGTAGTCATCAGGCGCTCTCCCCATGGGTGGTATCCAGCCACAGCAAGGGCCATCTGGCATGGTGGCTGTTGTTGGCACTTCTAATGCTCCAGAATGATAAACAACACTCCTAGTCATACATGTGGAGGCAAGAGCTCAGGTATCAGAAGTGTGATCCCTGGGTTGTCAATGGGCTCAGCTAGATGGGTACATAACAGCTCCACCACACAGACTGGCTACATGTGCTGGTGACCTAGCGGGGTGGAAGGGGGCTATGTTAGGGAAGGAAGAGGAGAAGGGGGGAGAGGAATCCAAACCATAGACACTAAGGAGAGACTTCTTCCCCAAGTGGCTCACACTAATGAGAGAAAATTTAGAAGTGGAGGTCAAAGCTGAAGGGGGACCAAAAACAGCAAAAAGGAAGGATGAAAGAGAAAAGGCATGAGACAAAATAGCAAGGAATACAGGAACGATGTGGGTAGCTGGGTTGACATAAGTGAGAACACCAAGAGGGGCGAAGGAGGGGGTAGAGGGGAGCAAGGATGGGGAGGCAGAGGCACAGGGAAGGAAGTGCATCCCAGGAAGGAAGAATGGGCTGCAATAGATAGGATCCACATGGGTGCCATGTGCAAGAACTCACAAAAGAACCATGAACATCTGCAGTGAGCAAGGGGGGGGGGAGGGGGGGTACATCATCAATGCGGTGGAAGAGAAACCAGGTATCATCCTAATCAACAACTGTACAAAGTCTGGAGTGGATACACTCTACAAGTGCCATCAAGCAATGTAGTGATGGCCATTGGTGGTGTTTTTCAACTTGGCTGAGATTGCAACATACAATTTGTGTATTGTATTTCAAGATACATGCAAGGAAAGGGCAAAAAATCAGCCCTCACAGAGTTCTGGAAGAAAGAAGTAAATGAAAGATCTTGCTCAAGAACTTTCCGACCTCAGCATGGAAAGACATGTTCAAAATGCTGTAGGCCTACACTCAAAATACACAACAGCATTATCAAACTTTGAGTATGAGTATAATCAATGTGAAGGTGCTATAAGTAGAGGAAACATCATTACAGAGCCACGAGGGAAAGTAACACGTACAGCTGTGCATAATCTGCCAAATAAAGGTCGCTGTTAATTATGTGCCAAGAGCAAAGAACGTAAGTGCAAGAAAGCTTGCACTTCTTGCAAGAAGTATATCTGCCCTGCACATATAAAGAAAAAAGAATTAGATTATATTGTGAAATGTTCTGAGTGTGAATCTGAGTAACCCTTTTAATTGTGAAATTAAAATAAATAAATGTAAAATCTTTATTTATTATAATTTATTTAAACTTCACTTGGCAGAATTTTTTAATAAAAAAGACACAGAAATCATTGTCCAGTATTAATTATCAACATTTTAAACTTCTAGTCTATCACCATTATGGAAATACGTAAGTCATAAGGCTTATGAGGGACGGAGGGAGGGAGGGAGGGACGGAGGGAGGGATGGAGAGTAGCGGTCGTGGGATCAATTATAACTATCACAACCATTACCACTGTGGTCTGAATCTCCAACTTTATCTTCCAGAAGGATTTTGTAAAATGTGTGACACTATACTGGATAATTCCAGTGCAACAAGGGTACATGAGATCTTTTTACTTTCTCTTCCTGAAGTTATAGTGTTCCATGGTATTTTGGGTCTAACTGGAAGACTTTATTGGTTTTTTCTGGAAACTGGCAAACTTTTTAATTGTTGGAGCATGTAAATCATTCAAAAAGATCTCACTGACATCATTCTTTCAATATAAAAGCTGTGTCAACTTTAGCCATTGTACTTTATTTCATTCATTGTCAATTGCCATATTTCTCAGCCGTTCCTTCTTCATAGTACCAAAATCTAGGAAACCTTTTTGATCCATCTAATGACTTCATACAGCCTTTGTTTTGAAGCAGTCTGAACAACAGTATAACACCCAGAATGGTCACATTTTTTTGCCACCCTCTCTATACAGGCATCAATTGAATCACACTCCATTAAATAGAAGCCAGGTGCAAATAAGCATTGCTGTATCATAGGAATGTTCAGAGTTTGTGCAGCCTGCAGAAACACAGTGCTAAAATTGACATTTTGCAACTGGATGACCATCTTCAATCTCGTGGAGTTCTTGAAATATACACGACGCTATTTCAAGTGATCCAGTTACATCCAATTTGCATGATGCAATCCAAAGAAAATGACCAAAATTGTGGCAAAATCATTCGTGGAAAATGCATCAAGATAATGCTTGTTCCTGATTTTTTTTTTTTTTTTGCAAAAAGAAAAAAAGACCACTGTATTGGTCAGACATGGCCCACAGTGACTTCTTTCTATTACCGAAGCTGAAGAGAACTACGAAAGTACGTCACATTGCCACAAATGATGAGATAAAGACAGAATCCCTGAAGGACCTGAACATCATAATGAAAAGTGAGTTCCAGAAGTGCTTCCAAGATTGGAAAAAGTGCAGACACAAGAGTATTATGTCTGAGGAAGATTACTTATAAGTGGACAAAGTTGGTGTTGATGAATAAATAATGATTCTTTAAGAAAAACAAATATTCCCACTGTGAATGCTGTTCTCAAACATGGGAAGAGTTGGTTGACATTTGCAAGCAGCTGGAAATCGCCCCGATCACTGTTAAATGATTGGCTGCTGCGAATCAGTGTGTTGGAAGAACTCCTGTGAGTCGTGTACATGTGATATCTATACCACAGGTAACTCAAGTACTATCGTCTCCTGTGGATCCTGTCTCCTCTGCAGAAAGTAAAGGATCTGCCATTACCCATCCATGTGACCATGAGCAGTGTGTCAATGGTAGATCTTGATATCCTGCAAAGGGTGGACAGGGACCAGGGAGAACTCAGGGTGTTCTACCAATCCCCCTAACCAACAAGTTTGAGGTGCTATTGCCTTTCAATGAAACTGAAACTGAGCCAGTGGGGCTCACTTCATCCGTTTTGGGGGAATGTGTCCTGTCTGGTGTCAGAGGAAGTAAATATAGAAGTGTAAGGGTCTATTAATTGTTGGCAGTTCAAATGTATGGCAAATGATGGTACCCCTTAGCTGAAAGGCAGCAAGGGACAGGAAAGGGCACCAGGTGCACTCAGTGTGTATGCCTGGGGGCTCATTCAGCATTTTGAAAAGGCTATTCAAGCAGCCTTTGAAGGAACAGGGTGCAACCAACTGCAGATTGTGGTGCATGTTGGAACAAATTATGCTTGTCATCTGGACTCTGAGGTCATCCTTGGGTCATTCCAGCAATTGGCAGAGAAGGCTGAGAAAACAGCTTTGCACATGAGGATTTGAAGCCGCTCACAATTTGCAGCATTTTCCCCAGAACTGATCGTGGCCCTTTGGTTCTGAGTAGAGTGGAAGGACCGCGGCAGAGACTTCGAAGGTTCTGTGACAAGCTAGGCTGCGACGTCCTCAACTTGCATCATAGTGCTGAGAACTGTAGGGTAGGGTTCCCCTAAATAGGTTAAGTATGCACTGCACATCAGGGGCTGCTAGTCAGGTAGCTGACTATGTGTGGGTTGCACACAAGAGTTTTTTTTTAGATTCGATGACTCTCCACACAATCCAGATAATGATATCTGTAGAAAACCCAGAAGTATCAGAGCAAGATCAAAAGAAATGCCTCACACAGGCAAGAGTTTTAAAATCCTAATGGTAAATTGCCAAAGCATTCACAACAAAGTGTCAAAGAGTTAGAAGTGCTCATGAAAAGCAGTGGAGATCATGTAATACTAGGTACAAAAATGTGGTTGAAACCTAAAATTGATATAAGTGAGATTTTTTAGGAAAATTTAAGTGTATATCGAAAGTATAGGCAAATGGGAAATTGAGGTGGTGTATTTGTTGCAATAGACAAGAAACTCAAATCCACTGAGGTAGAAATTGAAGCTACACGTGAGACTGATTGGGTAAGACTCCAGTATCAGGGGTGGGCATAAAATGATTTACTCATCTCCTGACATAACCGAAAACTTTAGAGAAAACCTCATTTCACTTGTATGCATGTTCCCCAATGATATTGTAATCATTGAGGAATACTTCAATCATCCAACAGTTAATTGGAAAAATTACAGTTTTGTTAGTAGACGTCCTGTGAAACTTTATTGAATGCCTCCTCTGAAAATTACCAAGTACAGACAGTTAGGAACCCCATTCATGATGGAAATATATTGGATCTAATGGCAACAAATAGATCTGATCTCTTTGAGCATGACCACCTCGAAAATGGTATCCCTGACCATGACGTGTTTGACAACAATGATTACCAAAGTACAAATAACAGCTAAAACAAGCAAAAAGATACATTTGTTCAGTAATGAAGTTTTGGTTTCAGCTAATAATTTTGTGAAGTTTCGTTTATACTGGTATTAGCTGTCGTGTAGTAGTATTAATACAAGTAGTTGTTTTCTGAGTAGACAGAGAATTTCGAGACCATGTTGGTGCTATAAATAGTTCTACTGGTGTAACTGAACTTAGTTAATGTAGACGTATAGTTTTTTTCAGTAACTGTAAAATTTTACCATGAGTGAGAAGTGTGGGCTCTGTTGTAGGTTTGTGAGTAGTGGATTACGGTGTGGGATTTGTTCACAGTATCTTCATTGGGGGGAATGCAGTGGGGAAGCCAGTAGGCATTCTAGTGAGATCCTTTCCAGGGAATGCAGAATCTGTAGTAGAAATAAGTTGATAGAGGAGCAGGGGCGTAAGGTCTGTGCCCTTCAGGTGCAGTTACAATGCGCAAAGCAGGAACTAGATAGGATGAGGAGGGTGAAGGGTGGTGACGAATGGGAACTGGCAGTTGGCAAGAAGGCAGCTAGGAGGAGGCTGTATTCAGACAATTATACTTTGCATATATGCAATAGATTTGACCACCTGTCAGAGTTGAGTGGAGAGGAGCCTCTTTTAGCTATAGATGTAGGGAACATGCAGCAATCCTCAGCAGTTACGAGGCCTAGGTTAGTTGCAAAGTCAAACAGAAAGAAGGAGGTTCTGCTGCTAGGTAGTTCACACGGTAGAGGTGTGGGCCAGCAGTTGCAGGAAGTGTTGGAGAGTTAGTACCAGGTCACCAGCATTGTGAAGCCTAGTGCAGGTGACTGACAGCAAAAGGGAGTTCTGTAGGTATTTTACACTGAAGGATCAGGTAGTGATAGCAAGTGGAGCAGGGAACAGTCTTGATAGGGACAGGGAATGTGATGTAGGTGGTTACCTGGTAGAGATAGTTACTCAAATGGTGGCACTAAGGTGTATTTCATGCAACTGTTTCAGCGTCATGATCGGCCTCATCTTAATGCGGCTGTTAGTCGCGTTAGCGTGGGGCTGGAGAGGGCGGTGATGGAAGAGGGCATGGATCACATTTCATTGATGCCAGTTGGGTCTATCAGTAGATCAGGTTTCACTAGGAATGGCTTGCACCTCAACAGGTATGGGAAGTGGAGGCAGGCAAAGCTTATAGGTGACAGTGTAGTGGGTTTCTTAAAGTAAGTCCCTCTAAGGGCTCACCTTTAGAGGATGTCATGTTTCCAAGTAGAGAAGGAATTAGCATATTTCATCAAAATATAAGAGGTATTACAGATAAAGTTAGTGAACTGCTTATAGATGTTGACTCTGAAATTATTGGTATGTCGGGGCAGCACTTAAATATTTTGACAATTCGGAGGCTTCCTTTACCAGGATGGGGGAGTGTCTGTGTACATAAAAATCAGTATTCCATTTGAGCCCATAGACCTATCACGGCACTGCACTGAACAGATATTTGAATGTTGTGCAGGGGCAGTTGAATTTAGTGAAACTAAACTTCTAATTGTTGTTGTTTAAAGGTCCCCTGACTCTCACTTCAGAGCATTTATGATTAAGCTAGAGAGGGCTCTTGATTCACTTTGTAGGAAATACCAGAAATTAGTTATATGTGGTGACTTCAATATAAATTTTGTGTATGATGGTACACGAAAAAGGATGTTGGTAGATCTCCTAAATTCATATGATCTGATGCAGACTGTGTTTTTTCCAATTAGGGTGAAGGGGAACAGTAGCACAGCCATAGACAATATATTTATCCATTCTTCATTGCTAGATGGGCATTCTGTTAGTAAAAGGGTGAATGGTCTTTCAGACCATGGTGCACAAATTTTAACACTAAAAGGCTTTTGTACTCAAACAAATGTCACATATAACTACAAACTATGTAGGAAAGTTAATCCAACAAAAATACAGTATTTTAAACCTTCTGAAGGAAAAAGAGTGGCAGGATGTTTTTAGTGCTGATAACACAGATAATAAATATAATGCTTTCCTTAACTCATTTATCATGATCTTTGAGAGTTGCTTTCCATCAGAACGTTTTAAACGGGGTACTAGCAGTAATAGGCAGCCCGAGTGGCTGACTATTGGTATAAGGATAGTTTGTAGAACTAATCGGGAATTATATCAAAATGTTAGAAATAGTCACAATCAAGCTGCAGTAGCCCATTATAAACAGCATTGTAAGGTGCTTAAAAAGGTTATCTGGAAGGCAAAGAGTATGTGGTATGCAAATAGAGTAGCTAATTCACAGGATAAAATTAAAACCATATGATCAGTTGTGAAGGAAGTATCTGATCAGCAGCACAAGATCGATGATATAAAGTCAGTTCGCAGTAAAAATATTTCTGTTACTGATAAATCAGATATATGTAAGTATTTAACAATCATTTTCTGAGCATTGCTGGTGAATTAAATAAAATTTAGTTTCTACAATTTCTTGGCAAATGCCTTTCCAAGATTGATATCTGAAATACTCCTCTGTGGTACAGACAAGGGGGTGACTGAGTCAATATCAAATCACTGAAGACTAAGGACTCTAATGGTTATGATGGAGTGCCAAGCAGAATTTTAAAGTATTGTGCTATACATGTTAGCCCTGTATTTAGCCATATTTGTAATTTTTCCTTTAGGAATGGTCAGTTTCTTGAACATTTAAAGTACTCAGTAGTAACACCGCTTTATAAAAAGGGAGATGATAATGTAGACAATTTTAGACCTATTTCTATGCCATCAGTGTTTGCTAAAGTTATTGAAAAGACTGTGTATGTAAGGATAATTGATCATTTTATATCACATGATTTGCTATCAAATGTACACTTCGGCTTTAAAAGTCGCTTAACAACTGAAAATGCTATAGTCTCTTTTCTCTGTGAGGTACTGGATGGGTTAAACAAAAGGTTTCGAACGCTAGGCATATTTTTTGATTTAACTAAGGCATTTGATTGTGTTATCACAAAATATTGCTCCAGAAGTTGGATCATTATGGAATATGGGGAGCAGCTCACAATTGGTTCACCTCTTACTTTAGCAACAGACAGCAAAAGGTCACTATTCACAATGTTGAGAACGTCTGTGGTGTGGGGTCTGAGTGGGGTACAATCAAGTGGGGGGGGGGGGGGGGGGGTGCCCCACGGATCAGTGCTGGGGCCACTCCTGTTTCTTATTTAAATAAATGATATGCCCTCTAGTATTACGGGTAGCTCTAAACTATTTCTGTTTGCTGATGACACTAGCTTGGTAGTAAAGTATGTTGTGTGCAACATTGGCTCGGTTTCAAATTGTGCAGTTCATGACCTAAGTTCATGGCTTGTAGAAAATAAACTAGCGCTAAATCACAGTAAGACTCAGTTTTTACAGTTTCTAACACACAATTCAACAAAACCTTAAGTCTTAATTTCACAGAATGGGCATATGATTAGTGAAACTGAAAGTTCAAATTTCAAGGTGTTCAGACATATAGTAAACTGTCGTGTAAAGCCCACATTCAGGATCTTGTTCAAAGATTTAATGCTGCCATTTTTACTATTCGAATGGTATCTTAGGTGAGTGATCGTTTGACACGGATATTACTCTACTTTACTTATTTCCATTCGCTTATGTCGTATGGTATTATATTCTGGGATAACTCTTCCCATTCTAAAACGGTATTTTTGTCTCAGAAATGGGAGGTTTGGGCAATAAGTGGTGTAAGTTCATGAACCCCCCGTTCACAAATCAGGGTATTTAGACATTGGCCTCTCAATATATATGTATTTCTTACTGTCATTTCTTGTTAACGATATTAGCTTATTCCCAAGAATAAGCAGCTTTCACTCAGTGGATACTTGACAGAAATCAAACCTGCATCTGAATCGGACTTTCTTGACTCTAACACAATTAGAGTTATATTAATACCTTCAGCTGTTGACGGGCTTTGGTTTATATCAACGGGGCCAGGTGAAAATGTGTGGCCCGACTGGTACTCAAACCCGGGATCTCCTGCTTACATGGCAGATGCTCTATCCATCTGAGCAACCGAGGACACAGAGGATAGTACGACTGCAAGGACTATCTCGCGCACGCCTCCCGCGAGGCCCACATTCTCACCTTGTATGTCCACACACTACATTCATAGTGTCCCACCCCAATACATTCATTACTTGTGGAAGACATTCTTACTAAGTACCATAAGAATTCAGGGAATGTGTGTGCATTCGCACAGAAGGAGGTCATGGCTGGTATTGCCAGAATGATATACTTATATGGATATGGTGTCTGTTCTTTCGGACATTGATGACCTACAGCTGTCTAGAACAAAATTAGAATTATATTAGTACCTTCAGCTGTTGACGGGCGTTGATATATATCAACGGGGACAGGTACAAATGTGTGCCCCGACCAGGACTCAGAGCCAGGATTCCTGCTTACATGGCAGACGCTCTATTCATCTGAGCCACCGAGGACACAGAGGATAGCGCAACTGCTTGGACTACCTTGCACACGCCTCCCGCGAGACCCACATTTTCACCTTGTATGTCCACACACTACATTCGTAGTGTCCCACCCCAACACACTCATTCCTCGTGTAAGACATTCTTACCAAGTTCCGTAGGAGTTCGGGGAATATGTTTGCATCCGCACAGAAGAAGGTCATGGCCGGTATTGCCAGAAAGATATACTTATATGGATATGGTGTCTGTTCTTTAGGACATGTCCAATAGAACAGACACCATATCCATATAAGTATACATCCCTAACTATTGTGCAGAAAGGTGTGCAATATACTGCTGCATCCATTTTCAAGAAGCTACTACTCGAATTCAAAAATTGTAGCAGTAATCCATGCACTTTCGAATTGAAACTGAAGAGTTTCCTCATGGGTCACTCCCTTCTATTCTGTCAAGGAGTTCCTTGAAAAAGTAAGCTGACTCTTGTTGTGTTGTTGATTGCGTTTACTTAAACTTATGAATTGACTCTTTTCGGGTTCATAAACATGTTATTTTTATCTGTTATTACTTTTATGTTGTAATTTCATGTATTGACGCGTTCCATGACTTTGGAGATTTGCTCCTCAATTTGGTCTTACAGAACTTGAAGTGTAAATAAATAAGTAAAGTAGGTGAAAAGTCAGTAGTGTCATATCTCAATGAGGAACTCCAAACTTTCAGCAAAGGGCAGGAGCATGTAGATAGAGGAACTCTGGGTCAAGTTTAAAAGAATAGTTGACCATGCACTGGATAGATATGTACCAGTAGAACAGTTCATAATTGTAGGGAACCTCCATGGTATGCAGTCACTGTAAAGAAACTTCTAAACAAACAGAGATTGCTGCATAATATGTGTAAAACAAAGCGTAGGGCTATATAGACAGATAAATGCTGAATGAAACACATTTGGCTGTCAAGAGAGCAATGCTTGAAGCCTTCAATGACTATTGTAGCGGAATATTGTCAAATGGTCTTTCACAGGAACCAAAGAAACTCTCGTCATATGTACAGTGTGTTAGTGGCACCAAAGGTAGTTTCCAGTCCCTAGCGAAAGAAGACAGGAACTGAAATTGGGGATAGCAAAGCAAAAGCTGAAATGCTTAACTCCGTTCTCAAATGTTCCTTTACAAAGGAAAACCCAGGAGAACTGCCCCAATTTAATCCTTGTACCACTGAAAAGATGAATGTAATAAGTATTAGTGTTGAGAAATAGCTGAAATTGCTAAGATTTAACAAAGCTCCATGCCATGATGGAATCAGTGTCAGATTCTGTACTGAATTTGCAGCTGAGTTAGCCCCTCTTCTACCTACAATCTATCGTAGATCCCTCGAACAAAACACCGTGTACAGTTCATGGAAAAAGGCATAGATCACACCCATCTGCAAGAAGGGTGGTAGAAGTGATCCACGAAACTACCCTGCAATATCCTTGACATTGATTTACTGTAGAATCTTAAAACATATTCTGAGCTCAAACATAATGAGATATCTTGAACAGAATGACCTTCTCAATGCCAACCAACATGGATTTCAAAAACACTGATCATATGAAAGCCAATTCACACTTTTCTCACATGACACACTGAAAGCTTTGATCAAGGCAACCAGGTAGATGTAGTATTTCTTGATTTCCAAAAAGCAGCAGACTCAGTGCCGCACCTATGCTTATTGTCAAAAGTATGGGGTATCAAGTGAAATTTGTGACCGGATTGAGGACTTTTGGGTAGGGAGGACACAGCATGTTATCTTGAATGAAGAGTCATTGTTGTATGTAGAAGTAACTTTGGGTGTGCCCCAGGAAGTGGGTTGGGGCCCTTGCCGTTCATATTGCATATTAATGACCTTGCAGACAATACTAAAATCAGGCTTTTTGCAGGTGATGGAGTTATCTATAATGAAGTATTATCTGAAAGAGGCTGCATTTATATTCAGTCAGATATTAATGAGATTTTGACGTGGTGCAGAGATTGGCAACTTGCTCTAAATGTTCAGAAATGTAAAATTGTGCACTTCACAAAATTAAATATTGTAGTATCCTATGATTATAATATCAGTGAGTCACTGTTTTGGAATCAGCCAACTCATACAATACCTGGGTACAGAACTTTGTAGGGATATGAAATGGAATGCTCAGTCATAGGTAAAGCAGGTGGTAGACTTCGGTTTAACAGTAGAGTACTGGGGAAGTGCAGTCAATCTACAAAGGAGATGCTTACAAATCAGTCATGTGACTGGTTCTAGAATATTGCTGTAGTGTGTGGGACCCATACCAAATAGGACTAATAGGGGATATTGAACGTATATAGAGAAGGGCAGCACGAATTGTCACAGCTTTGTTTAATCTGTGGGGAGTGTCACGGGGATACTGAAGGAATTGAAATGGCAGACTCTTTTAAGACAAACGTAAACTATTCCGAGAAAGTCTATTAACAAAGTTTCAAGAATCAGCTTTAAGTGATGACTCCGGAATATATTACAACTCTCTACACGGATTACAACTCATAGGGATCATGAGGATAAGGTTAGAATAATTTTGCATGACAGAGGCATTCAAACAATCATTCTTCCTGCACACCAGACAAGAATGGAACAGGAAGAAATCTTAATAACTGGTACAATGGAAAGTACCCTTTGCCATGCACCTCATGCTGGTTTGCAGAGTATAGATGTAGATGTCGACTTATATCACACTTCATATTGTGACAAGATAACAACATCAACTGCCTGCAACCCAAAACTTCGTAGAATACTCTTTCAAGAATCACATCAGACACCTCCTCGGACGAGATGGCATCACACATCCAGAGGCTGAAAAAGTTATGGAATAAACGAGTGAGATTGTTAAGTTTTTAGTGTTTTTTACTGAAGTGCCATGTTAATGACATCATTCTCAATTTGGCGGAGTGACATATTTTATCAAGACTGCTTCTACGAAGTTCATCACACATCAGGCAAGCCTAGCACTTCTAAAGGTGAGGATTTATTTCACTCGGATTCATGTCGGGCAATCTGGGTGGGCAAACCATTTGCTCGAACTGTCCAGAATCTTCTTCAATCCAATTGCAAACAATTGTGATCCGGTAACATGGCACATTCATAAAAATTTCATGGGTGTTTGGGAACATGTAGTCCACAAATGGCTGCAGATTGTCTCCAGCTAGCAAAACAACAATTTGCAGTCAATGATCAACTCAGTTGGACCTGAGGAGCCAGTCCATTCTATGTAAACACAGCCCACAACTTTATGGACACACCATCAGCTAGCAAAGTGGCTTTTTGACAACTTGGGTCCATGGCTTCATATGGTCTGCAGCACACTCGAAACCTACCATCAGCTCTTTTCAAATGAAATCGGAACTCATCTGACCAGCCACAGTTTTCTAGTTGTCTAGGTCCAACTGATATGGTCACGAACCCGGGAGAGTGCTGCAGGTGATGAGGTGCTGCAGGTGACAATGTGCTCTTAGCAAAGGCAATCGCATTGGTTGTCTGTTGCCACAGACCAGTAACACCAAATTTTGCCAAACTGTCATTACAGATGTGTTTGTAGTACGTCCCACATTGATTTTTGTGGATATTTCATGCAGTGTTGTTTGTCTGTTAGCATGACAACACAAATGCAACTGCTCTCAGTTGTTAGGAGAAGGCCATCGGCCACTACGTTGTCCTTGGTGAGAGGTAATGCCCGAAATCTGGTATCCCCTGCACAGTCATGAGACTTTTGATCTCAGAATATTGAATTCCCTAACGATTTCTGAAATGTAGTGTCCCAAGCATCTAGCTCCAACTATCATTCTGCATTCAGAGTCTGTTAATTCCCATCATATGGCCATAATCACATTGAAAACCTATCCACATTTATCATGTGAATACAAATGACAGCTCCCCGCCAATATCTGCCCTTTCATACCTTGTGTATGAGATACTACCGCCATCCGTACATGTGTATATCGCCATCCCATGACTTACCTCCACTCTGTGTACATTAAAATATGAATTCCTTATTTTTGAAACTAAAAAAGTGACTCGACAGCATAGATGGAGCAATATTCGAAGAGGGTGCTTAGCTTGAAATGTGATAGAGGGCTCTCCTGTAGTGGCTGCTACGGCGAAAAATAAATTATACATTTTGCTTTTGGTCTTGTTCGTTGGTTCAGTTTAGTTTGGTATAGCCCGGTACTACTTCACTTGCGTCCTGTACCACACATCACAATGTTCTATTAAAGCATTACCTCTTTTTGATGAATCTGGCTTGTATCTAATTCTGTTCGCTGTATAGAATATTGTGGACAAGCCAGACTGTGCCACGCCCATGCTGACTTCTCCGAAGCGTCTTCTCTGCTGCTGGAAATTGCTAAAGCTTTCCAACTAACAACTTATACAAAATTATCAAATGAAGACTGGAAACCTATTTTCACTTTCCACAATCAGTTTCCAGATATTTATTGCATAGATGCATTTACAATTCAGTCCATTAACATGATGCTAATACATTCTTTCTCTATGAGAACTCAAACAAGAGCAATGCAGACCTAACAGTAATACAAAAGATTTCTTACATTATACTCAAAGAAACAGCATTTGTTTTTCTCCTAAAAGATTCCATAATCACATTTATTTTGTGCGTGTCTTCTGGGTCCATGGACTGCATACCAGACGCCAAGCAACTAGTTAGCATTCTCCTGGCTTCCACACCCTGCAGCTACATCTTTCTTCGTATACCCTCTCTGTAGGAACAGATACGGTACACACAGTAGGTTCGTCAATATTTGACCTCCCTACTTTACTTAAACATCACAAACATCTTTAGCTGACGTGACAATTCCTCATATAGCGGAACAGACTTGACCCACAATATATTTTTACGCTACATTGCCTATGTGCTTGCATCTCCATGCCGATGTTTGGAACAAAGTTAATGATGTGCACTAGCAGTCTCATCTAAAATATTCACCTGAAGATGGCTGAATGGTCATCAGCTGAAATTTCGTGGAAATGTTGAAAGTAGACAGCTGCAATGCTGAAATTTCACGGAATTCTTTTAATGCCAGGAGGACCTCAACTACCACTAAGGATACGTTGCAGAGAATGTTCCCATGTGTGCAATTCAGAAAATATGACGTCAGTGAGGACAATCCACATGGCACAGGCTGTGTAGCAGTTGTTGAAGTCACACACACTGAGTTGGGGGCCATGCTCAGCAATTTGGTGGTCCAGCAGTCTCTTGGCTACAGTTTGGCAGTGGATATTCAGCTTGTTAGTGGCTACTCCCACATAGAATGTACTACAATATTATAGCTAATTTGGTAGATCACATGGCTGCTTTCAAAGATAACTCTGCCTTTCATAAGATAGGAGATGCCTCTGACAGGACTGGAGCAGGTGATAGTGGAAGGACATACGGTACAAGTCTTGCATATAGGTCTGTTGCAGAGTTAAAAGCCATGAAGGAGAAGGGATGGAATTAGGACACACAATGATACTGCATAGGTGGGACACAGTCAAAACTCTGCCAGAGAATACTATTTATTTGCTCTAGACCTTTTATCATGGAGATATGAGAGAATGCTTCTCTGTGGCTAGACTATGGGTATGTGGGGATGGTAGGTAACTGGAAGACAAGGCATGGGACTCTTTCTGGACAGGTTGGGGTGAGTAACTTCAGTCTCCAAAGGACTCAGTGATACAGTTGGCATTTTTGGAGAGGGCCTGCTCGTCACTGTGGATGCAATGACCACAGATGGCTAGGATGTATGTATGGGAGGACTTCTCAGTGTGGAATGGGTGGCAGCTGTTAAAATGGAGGTATAGTTGGTGGCTGATAGGTGTTATGTTGATGGAAGCACTGATGTAGTCGTCATTAAGGTGTAGGTCAACATTGAAGAAAGTGGCTTGGGCTGAGGTTGAGCAGGTGAAAGAACGTGTTGAGCTTCTGAAGGAATGTTCGTAGGGTGTCCTCACCACTGGTCCATACCTTGATGTCATCAATGAATCTAGTCAAGGACAGGTTTGGGATTCTAGTGAAGCATTACAAGCCATTTAGGCAAATGAAATTTCAAACTCCTTGTGTAGAACAAGGAAATGATTATGACAGAATATTACAAAGTAGGGAGTAAGTCGTGGGACGTATACTGTGCACAACTGTGTGTGCAGGCATTAAACGGGAGGTTTGAAACACAAGAAAACTGAAAGATGTGATGACAAATAAATGGCTTCACTGGCTATGGGTGGGGTTTTTTACATTATGACATCGCAGCTTGGCAGTGGCTTGACTGTCAAAGAGCAACCACTCTCCAAGAATTAAAGCAAAAATCAAAATTGTTTTTGTGACCAGTAATGGTTTTGTGACCATTCTGAATGTCACGTTGAGCCTTCAAGGCATATGTACTATGAAAAGTTGTGTTCTACTCTAATTCATGAGTCACACTAATGATATTTACTCTTATTCCAAGAAATACCATTTTTGTAAAAGGAAAGTAGTGGATGTGCTTCTTTATGAAAGCGAGTAGAAGTTTTTTCTTTCAATCCAATAGCAGCTGCAGAACGTAAAGAAATAAAGCTTTTCCTTGGCTACACACTGGATTTCCGAGGCAGTGATTAGAAGGGCCTCTATTCCAAGAGAATCAACTACAGCAAGCGGATTAAAAGAAAAAGGTAAATATATCAGATATTACATCAGGTGACAGATCTCATGTAGTGTTCTGACTCAGCTTCAATGACAAGGAGCAAGCCAGCAGCTACATAAAACCCTAAACCAACAAGAAAAGCACTTCATTTGGCTTACAGTGTACAAGACATGGAGCACTGGAGCAAAAAGAAGGGAAAAAAACCATAAAATTGCAAAATTTTGAAATTCAACAAGTGATAAATCATGGCATTGCTAAAAGCAACAACAGTTAAACAAATGGATAAACTACAAGTGAATGGACATAACACTTAGTAACAACATGTTAATAAGAAACTGAAAGGTAATAATGGAAAATTTTCGAAATCTGAAGACGAACCATACTTATACAATTGTGGTACAAGTATTACAGAAACTTCAGTTAAATTTACGTGTCAAGTAAACAATGTCGACAGATGAATAAAAGGATGTTTTAACTATGATGGAGTAATTTGTCAGTGGAATTGGAGGAGAAGAATTTTTCGGCACATTGACAGAAGATTTGAAATTCTGGTAACGGAAGGGATGCAGTAGCAGCTGAGCAACACTGCAGGGGTGCTACTGTACAACACTGTGCAGTCCACCTGTAGCTGTATTAGAGACATTGGCTGGGTTCTGCGGTGCACATCATCGTGGTATATCGCCACTTACATGGGGTTGCATCGGTTACAGGATGAAAGAGCGTAGTTCAATGGAAAGGGTGAGCTGTTTAGAAAATACAGAAATCTACTCTGAAAACTTTTTTTCATCTAGACTGTGACACAGTGTTATCATGTTTAAGGAAACTGTGCAGTAACTATTTATCAGAATAATAAAGGGTACACAAAGGAATAATGATTACACAGATTTGCAAATTCTACCATACCAGAGACAGTAGAATCAATTAATACTAACACTCTTTCTATGGAAGATGATCATTTTGAAATAAGGAAGTGTATTAAACAAATGTGGAATTTTATTATTTCAAGAATATGTGTTCGAAGATAATAGTCATGTGCACTATAAACTATATCCAATAATTCAAAAAGGTTTGCATGATTTAATGGCAACGGACTTCTTTGGCCCATTACCCACAGGTAGGACAGGAGTAAATTATTTATTGGTATCAGTCAAATGTTAGTCAGAGTATGTTAAACTTTATCCCACTAAACAAACAAGTACCAATACAATAACTCATTGTTTGCAAGAGTATTTTTTAAGATGTGGTTAAACCACAACGTCTATTAACTGATAATGGCCCGCAATGTATTAACCATAATTTTAAGGAATTATTGGCTTGGGAAGGGGTAAGGCAATGCAGCTACATCCAAGTATATTACACAAACTAATTCTTGTGAACGTGTCATGAAGGAATTAGGACAATTATGTAAAACTTATTATTCTACAAGGCACACTACCTGAGCACAACTAGTGCTGTAATTTCAAGTAATCCTTAATGAATTACCGTATGTCAACAGGATTAGCTCCTGTGGAAATTATGAATAAAATTTTTATAGGACAGCCCTTTTTAATATTATTTACATGGCCGAATTCACCGGTGATTGACTTGTAAAAGTTGAAGGAGGAGGTACAAGAAAATCTGATTACACAGGCACAACAAAGAGTCAGAACTTTTAATGATAAGGCTATCGTTCCAAACTTTCAAATATACGATTTGATATTAGTATGTGATTTACGTCAACGCTCAAATTTAAGGAAGGAAATGAGCAATTTTTTTCAGCTTTACAGTGGACCTTTTGAAGTTCACAATATACCACATCCAAAAGCAGTGTATCTAATAGACTCCAATACAGAACAAGAAAAAGGATTATGCAATATACATATGATCATTTTTACATCCCTCATTTACATAAATAACACACTGAATATAATTCACGGAGTACCAATATCAAATGCCTACTGGCCCTACTACAAGCAAAAAGTTTTATGTTAGAAAATAGTTTCTCATTTCATTCATATGTTCCAGTTTCTCAAGCATGTGATCAAAAAGTAGTAGTACAAAATTTTTCTATAAATTTGGAATCGTCATATTCTTCCATATAATTTGTCCCCATTTTTTTCTCCTTCCATGTTCTAACATAAAAGCTTGTTATCACTAATTCTGTAACTATTTCTGCTACACTCAAAGCTTATTCTCTGGTTAACTTCACTAACCCTGCCACAATCACCAGTTCAGTTATCCCGCAGTTATTCTCCGGTTAGGCGTCATTACGTGTGTTGGTACAATGTGTTTTCCACACTAGTCCAAGAATTGACCTTAAGCAGCTGCTAACTGGGGACATTTAAGTGCTGTAGGTTATCAGAGTATCTTGTACTACAATTTGTGTTTCTCTTTCACTCGTGTGCTAAATGCCAGTCATTGAAGGTTAACTGATGTACATCTGCACAACTTTAAACAAATACAGTGAAACAGTGCGTGTATTACTTTCTTTTCAAGGTCACCATGAATTATCTTGACTATGTAACAGAACTTTTCTCCCATCATCTAATATATTCATAAAACTTGTCTGGTTATTCCGATAACTGAGGACAGAATGTATAGTACTCGCCACATTTTTTATGAGACAGGAAAGCTCATTCACATGCATTTGGCGTCTCTTTAATAGCATAAGTCAATATGCAGCACTCGTATCCGGGCACAGATGCCTCATGGTATTCATCCCACCCTAAGATTTGAAAATCTAACCTTCTTCATACATAGAACAGATCCTAACGTAACCTAATCTCACTTCCTTTGACACTGCCAAAAACTGACGCAGGATATCGGACGCACAATGACCAAACTATCAGCTGATGTTTTTGGGTGACCTCTGGCCACTGTGAACGCAGCCTTTATACCGTAGCGATCTGGCAAAAACTGTCTGTCAAAATTTCATTTTCTTGGACATACCAAGAAGATAATATGTAATTTTTCTTACCCATTATTCCTGTTAGCTGTTTATTTCCACTCTGGTAGCCTGAATCTATGGAGTTCACTAATAATTATAGCACCGATTATTCACACACCGAATAAACCATGTAAACAAACACCGATTGGCTGTCACCGGTTCATGTTTATTCAGCTCAGTCGTATAGCCCCAACCCCCTATGTCTGCAGGGAAGTTTTTTGTTTCCAGATGCGACAGGGATTCCTCTGGCACAGACATCACATAGATCATCAAAAGGTAATGATTTTGCAGCTAAAAGTAATGATTACAAATATGCAGATTATGTTAGATTTCGTACCATTTTGTATAGTGTAACAGCTGAGATGGTTTCTCATTTCTTACAGAAGTTATTGACATTATAAAAGCAGATCAAATACTATTTATATTTAAAGTGTTTCTCAGACCATTAGTTTCAGATACACACATGTTGCAACCATGGTTGTAAATATAATATATTTAAAAAAAAAAAAGCATAAACTTTCTTTTCTTTATTACTCATGAGAACATATGCTCAACATTACAAGTGTTTTGGTAGCCACCAATATCCTCGGTGCCTACTGTGGGAGACATGATGTTCAGATTGTGGGCCACATTTCTGCTGTATGCAACAAGCAGGAATCACACTGGCTGGGAACCAGGCCACGACACTTGTGCATAAACCTCTTGACAACCACAACATATGCTATTTAGGCACAATCTCAAAAGTTGCTCATCACACTAATTTTCAGAAGGCAAGTGGACACGGGCATCTGTGTCCTTGATCTGTGTACTATTTTTCTGCCCACATTTAATCAGCGGCTACAAGCTGTTTCCACAGGGCGCACATTATCTTGTCACAATGTATGATGTTTATCAAGATCAAATTAGATTGATTAGAACAAGGCTTTCTTACACCATTTCCTTCATCATAGTGGGCTACATCCATATCATTTTCAAGAAACCAGATCATCAACTTCATGTACGTTACAACTTCAAATCCATAATAAATGCTCAGTCAGTAACAGACACAAACCAGATTCCATGACCAGAAAAGCTCACAATGAATCGTACCAGTGGATAATATTTTTCCAAAACTTGTCAAAACCGTATTTTCAGCTACAGTCAGATAAGCAGTCCAGAGAGTTTATGGCAATCAACAAGCCGAAAAGTGTGTATCAAATAATTGGCTACTATTCAGTGTAGCTAGTGCTCTAATTTTTTTTAGTAATACCTAGAACTAATACATAACAGTCCTTATACAATAGCATTTTAGTGGTACATTTAATCATCATCATCATCTTCATAGTCTTCACAAATTGCTGCTGATAATACAACCAATGGTTCGCATTTCAGCCTTTAGAGTCATGAATTTCTCAGACCTGAAATCTAGTACCTGCACCATATCATTAGTAAGAAAGGTCTTCAGCCAACTCAGAAACATGTATCCCTCCATGCCTCACACCTAGGCCATTAAATGGTATTTAGGAAAAACATAAAAATTACAACAACATGGCAGCAAGCTTATGAGAAACTCAAACACAGGCTAAAACTGAATTTTAACCTGACCAAGTTTAACAAGCACAACCCTTGGTGCCAGCGACAGATGTCTCAAAACACTATTATCACATATTAATTATAGTCAGATCGAGTGGGAAGCTTTTGCCATCATTATAGGTGTCAAGAAATTCCTTTCCTTTCTCTTTTGGATGAAGTTCCATCTTAATGGACCACAAACAGCTTAATACTTTGTTTGGCCCTAAAAATAAGTCACTTGATTAAACACTGGGCACCATTCCTCAGCAAATATCAGTACTCTATTTACTACTGCCCAACAGTCTTAGACGCAAACAGAGATGGCCTTCTGAAGGTTACCCATGGTTCAGGGTCCCAACTTTGATTCCACAAAACCAAAGCGTTTTGCAATTGATGCAGAACTTCAGCAAACATTGAATACTTTTTGAGTCATAGCCAAGGTGGTGGTAACGGCTATGCAAGACAAAGTTCTCCTCCACTGTGTGTCGTGGGTTACACAGATGGTCCCCGCCTCTTCCCTCATCAATCAGGTCAAATCTCTGAACACTTGCTCGAATAAAACAGCAGTAGCAAGTATCATGGGGTGTCCTGCTCCATGCAGTGGAGAACAATGAATGCTCGGAAGTGGTGTCCCCACATCCTATGACTGTTGCACCATTAAGGGATCAAGTGAATGACAGCTTTCACATAAGGTCTTGTTTACTGGTGGTGTGTCTCAATAGAAATCAGTAGAGTGGCCGGCACAACTACATAAGGGCACCACTGCATAAGTTTTCATCTTGCCTGTCTCTGCAATATCAAAACTTAAACATTGAGTATGCTGGGCCATTTCTGAGTGTATGTAAATCACGTTTCTCATATATGATGCACACAAACAGTATCTGCAGTTACCACCAAAACCTTAGAGAGTGTCTAAGGGAGGTCTTTCGGCCATTTGTAAGTAAATTTAGTAATAATAATGCTCATGTACTGAAATAAATTAATTTAACACTCACATACATCCACCAAAATATCATTGGCCTTAGACAAACTGGAGCTTCAGGCTCTCAATATAAATGAAAATCATTTCACAGGCCAAGACCATTTAATGTGTTTCACAAAGCACATGTAAGAAATGATATGCTTATGCCTCAGTTAGAGGGTTACGTCTTTGTTAGCTGACAGTTAATGTAGATTAGAGAGAAAAGTGAAGTTGCAATAAACAGTCAGGAACACTGAAAACAGTGCACTCGGAGGGAAGAAAGATACAAATGTGAGACCTGTTACGCAAATAATCCAAGTTTGCTGCCAATGCGCATGCCCACAGACACTGTGCCCACAGACCCTGCAGTGGTGCTGCAATTGGTCAGGGTACCCTATTTAAATGGCACGTAGCGGAAGAGTCACATCCTTGACAACCACATCCCAACTGGAGGAGGACATTAGTACACACAGAATGCCAGGTGGATGTGTTACATGACATTTCTCACAGTAAATCCACTTTGAGAGGGACGTAATCATCAGCATGAAAACCACAGGCTGGTCAAGATGCCGTGCTGCTCAGCAGGTCGATCACTTGAAGTTTTCCGTCAGATGATGCTGTGAGGAGTGGGCACGAGGCAGCACCTACAGTCAACAAACCTGGTCTGGGGTGATCAGGAAGACAATAAGGCAAGAGGTTTGAAGAAGTGTGAGCCAAGCAATCGAGGATCCTACAGGGTCTAGCTCCACAGTACAAGCACAGGTATGTGTGAAAGCTGTTCCACAAACCGTTTCCAGGTGCCTTGTGGATGTGAATTTGCAATCAAGGTGCCCTTGTTGTGTACTGCCATTGACACAAGCACTTTAGCGACTCCATCTGCAGTGGGGTCGCTTCAGGACACACACTGCCAAAGACTGGCAAAATATGGTGTCTAGTGATGACTCATGATTTGTTTCGGGGATGAATGATAATCGCATATGAATGTGGAGGCAGCGTGGTGGACAGTACAGTTCCATCCATACTGTTGTGCGCCACACTGCCCACAGCTGGGGTAATGGTTTGGTGGATCACAGCCTACGACAGCCAGTCCCCTCTAACTGCAGCGCTTGGAACCTCAATGGGCCAGTATTATGCTGCATAGACATTCTTCAACCCCATAAAGGACTTTTCCTACATGGTCTACCTGGGGCACTTTTCCAGCAAGATAATGCTTGTCTGCACACAGACTGAGTTGCTCAAGACTTCCTACATCATGTTTCAACTTTTCCACGGATGGCCTACTCCTTGAACTGGATCCCTATACAGCATGTGTGGGACCAGCTGACATGCAAGATGCCCCCCATGTCACTCTGCAAAATATTTAGAGGTGGCTGTTCAAGAGATGTGGACCAACCTGTCTCAGAACAACATCAAATGTCTAATCAACTCTATGCCAGACTGTGCTGCGGTATGTTTTACAGCCAAAGGTGGTCCAATGCGTTCTGATGTTGCACTGTATTTGTCCACTTGTACTCACTGCATTTGTTTGGGTGTTCTGATTTTGGGATAAAGTGAATCTCTCGCCTGTATCATTATGTCTAATAAATTTTATTTCAATCGATGCTCCCCTCTTGGGGCACTATTTTCAATGTTTCTGAGTATATGCCAAAACTGGTGTAGCTCATAAATCACTTGACTTTAGTCTGCATTGTATAGCTCTTCATTTCAAAGCCTGTGACTGAATTTTTTGTTACTGATAGGTCTCTTACAGTGATGAAAATATACAGAGCTTCTGTAGGGAGAATTAGTGTTTGCTTACAACAGCTTGAATTAGTTTTTATAAAAATATATTCAAAGACTATGCTGTAAAGCACTATTGATGACTTCAATGTCAACTTTGTAACAGACAACACCAGTAGAAAAGAACTTGAATATTTGTTACAAATCTTGGGCAGTTGCTTAGTCTTAATGACACTTATTTAATTGATATACCTAAACCAATTTTTAGATCTGTTAAAAAAATGAATGTTAACACATTAGAAACTTTCAATCATCAGACTGACTGGAGACCCAGGTGCAAAGAAAGAAATAATAATTCTAAACTTAACCTAAAAACTATATTGACTTTTTCCACCTCGGCTGTTTTGGCAAGTATTCACTTCATAACATCTTGCACAACTGGCCAAGTTCTGCCTAACAGGCCATTTTCAAGCGTATTAGGTGTCGTCATGTTGTGCAATTATTCTATTATAAAATGGTGGATAAAGGCAATCAGAAAGTGAGCACATATAGTGCCCTATAACATTGTGTTAGTTACGAACTAAGCTTTCTGGTTTTAATTCCATTGCTAGCACTTGTCTGCTCGCTTTGAGATTGGTTATACCTGCTGTTTTGTAACAGGATACTTGTACCATCCATTGACACCTACTATGCTTGAAAATGGCCCTCAAGGCAGAAGCTGGCCAACTGTTCAATATGTAATAAAGTGAATACTTGTCAAAAACAAATGAGTGGAAAACTCTGAAACATTAACGAATATAAGGCTGTGGTACCCTACATGTAGAAAACAATATATTTATCCTTTTCACAGGTGAATTCATAACATTGTTTGGAACAGTAATTCATAAGAAAACTAAAAATTAACTCCCAGGCTATCAAAATGAAACCCTGGATTACTGTGGCTGTTAAGGCCTAAGTCAAAAAGGCTGTGGACCTTCTGAAAGGAACTGGATTGTGAGAATACCGTATTTACTCGAATCTAAGCCGCACCTGAAAAATGAGACTCGAAATAAAGGAAAAAAAAAATTTCCCGAATCTAAGCCGCACCTGAAATTTGAGACTCGAAATTCAAGGGGAGAGAAAAGTTTTAGGCCGCATCTCCAAATCGAAACAAAGTTGGTCCATTGTAATATGATAGACAATTTAGGTCGAATGAATGACGATACAGCTACAGTAGTTTGGTTCGAGTTGTAAGCTTAGCAGTTAAGCTTTACCACGTAGCCATTGCTATGCGTCAGGCGCTCCGTCCGTATTTATATGGATACCCTTCCTTTTTCATGTGCTTCGTCTGGTTTGAATCGATTGCTTATTTTGCTTTGATCTGATAAATGCCGTTTTCTTTGTTATAGGTGTTTGCGTCACTCTTAAGCTGAAAATGCATTACTGCACTGTGTCATGCATTGTTTGTCGCATTCTGATAGTGCGTGTTTACGGCCAGTCGCGGCTCGCGGCATGGCTTGCTTTTGTGCGCGCTACCGCCGCGTACAATTAAAAAAAAAAGAGAGAGAGAGAGGAATCGTCTCATTAGCGAAACAATGGCAAGAGACTGCTATTTGTTGTTACTTACACTGCTGCTTTCTTTGATAATGATCAACAAGAATCAAATAATAGACTGCGTATGATAGAACATGTTCTGAAGGAGAGTTTGTGAAAATTTTTCTCCGTTTGAAAATCTTTGCGGCCGGTTCTTTATTACATCAAATTCTGCACAGAAATTACAGTCATCTTAGATTTAAAAATCTAGTCACTTGCCGTGCTTCATTTCTGACTGTATCACTATTAGACATAAGAATAATACGAATATAAACATGACATGATATGTATATTCTTCCACGTTTGCTGTTGTCTCACTCTATAGTTTCGTAGTTTATTAGGCAGACAGGATTTAAATGAGATAGCAGCAAACACGAAAGAATACATGGCAAAATGTTTATATTCGTATTATTCTTATGGTGAAGAGAATACTGTATGTGATTCAAATTTCATCAGGTTCCTATTAGCAAACATCTCTTCTCACACATAGGAAAAAATTCAGAACGTAGAGTTGGCCATATTGACAAACATCCCAGTCTTGCCAGTCAGTTTTTCGTAGTACACTGAAATTGTGCTACATTCGAAGATGAACAATACGGAATTTGTATTTACTTCGTTGGATAATGTATGAAAATGCAGTGGTCGAAACTCGCGGCGGACAAAAAAAAATATCGTCTTCCACTTTTTTTAAAAAAAATTATTTACTGACGCAGAGGTTTTGACGCCAGTATTTATCTTTGTGCCTACAAAGTATGCTTACGTAGCGCTACATGTATTCGCCGTCAGAAGTTAGTTGTGGCGGCACGTAAGAACATTTTTCATAACTTCCGCTAGCTTTGCACTCGATTCTAAGCCGCAGGCGGTTTTTTGGATTACGAAAACCGGAAAAAAAGTGCGGCTTAGATTCGAGTAAATACGGTAAGGCAAATGGACAAAGCCCCTTCCACGGACAGTCAGATAAGAAAGGTCATCACTACCATGGAAAACAAAAATTCATTTGGCTTTGATAATATTTCAACTGTGTTATTTAAAGAGTCATACCACTGTTTGTGTAATACTTTGTCATATATTTAATGGATCTCATCATCACGGTATTGTCCCAGACAGACGTATTCTGTTGTGAAACCACTATTCAGGAAGGTGATAAAACTGATGCTTCAAACTAACTCCCTACTTCCCATTCAACATGTTTCTCCAAAGTTCTAGAGAAAATTTTGCAAGAGAGAACTGCTGAAAATCTGAACATCCACAAGGCAGTCAGTCATAGTCAATTTGGTTTCCAAATAGGCCTATCAACAGATGACACTATTTTTTTCCTTTATCGGTAATGTTTTAGAAGTACTTAACAATAGTTTGGCTTCAGTTAGAAAAAATTTTGTGATCTGACCAAGGCTTTTGACCATATGAAACGCGACATGCTCATTACGAAAGCAGTCTTTTACGGTTTGTGACGCAGTAGGGAAGTGGCTTAGATCATCCCTAACTAACAGAAAACAGAGAGTATCGTGTAATCGTGGAAATGGTACAACAGGAAGTACAGGAGTGCCACAAGGTTCTGTACTGAGCTACTTGCTCTTTCTTATTTTATTAATGTTGTCTCACTATGTACAAAAGCTACAAGCAAATTTACTCTTTGCAGGAGATGCATCTCTTTTACATGATATAACACCAAACAACCTTAAAATATCTGCCAACTATGTTTTTCTGATCTCCAAAAGTCATTCAGTTGCAATGGACTAACTTTAAACATTAAAAGTACATTCTTCAAAACTTTTAGGTCCCCACATTGACAAATGAAATTGGTCTTGCCATATTTTGGATTTGACTAAAAGACATAGTTACCATCTTATGCACTATACCTTATAGCATCAACTGTTCATACTGACACTGTTAAGGCCGACTGGTTATTGTCATTCATTGTTTTCCTATGACATGTTTTGGGGTAACCAAGTTTCAAAAGCAAAACAAGTGTCTACTGCACAAAATTCTTAGTGGAGTTATTAGCAATCATTCACGCTGAAATCTTTTAAAAAACATAACATCTAAATCTACATGGTTATTCTGCGATTCACACTTAAGTGCTTGGTAGAGGGTTCATCAAACCATTTTCATACTACTTCTCTACCATTCCACTCTCAAATGGCGGGTGGGAAAAAGGAACACCTAAAACTTTCTGTTCGAGCTCCGATTTCTCTTATTTTATTATGATGATCATTTCTCCCTATGTAAGTGGGTGTCAACAAAATATTTTTGCATTCGGAACAGAAAGTTGGTGATTGAAATTTCGTAAATAGATATCGCCTTTGTTTCAGTGACTGCCACCCCAACTCGCGTATCATATCAGTGACACTCTCACCCCTATTGCACGATAACATGAAACGAGCTGCCCTTCTTTGCACTTTTTCAATCTCCTCCGTCAATCCTACTTGGTAAGGATCCCACACCGCGCAGCAATATTCCAGCAGAGGATGGACAAGTCTAATGTAGTCTGTCTCTTTAGTGGGTTTGTCGCATCTTCTAAGTGTTCTGCCAACAAAGCGCAGTCTTTGTTTCGCCTTCCCCACAATATTATCTATGTGTTCTTTCCAATTTAAGTTGCTCGTAATTCCTAGGTATTTAGTTGAATTGACAGCCCTTAGATTTGTGCGATTTATCGTATACCCAAAATTTATCAGATTTCTTTTAGTACCCATGTGCATGACCTGGCACTTTTCTTTCTTTAGTGCCAATTGCCACTTTTCGCACCATACAGAAATTCTCTCTAGATCATTTTGTAATTGGAATTCATTGTCTGAGGATTTTACTAGACGGTAAATTACAGTGTCACCTGCAAACAATCTAAGGGGGGCTGCTCAGATTATCACCTAGATCATTTATGTAAATCAGGAACAGCAGACGGCCAATGACACTACCTTGCAGAAGACCAGATATCGCTTCTGTTCTACTCGGTGATTTACCGTCCATCACTATGAACTGTGACCTCTCTGAGAGAAAATCACGAATCCAGTCACACAACTGAGATGATCTCCATATGCAAGCAATTTGATTAATAGTCGCTTGTGAGGAACGGTATCAAAAGCCTTCTGGAAATCTAGGAATATGGAATTTATCTGAGATCCCTTGTTGACAGCACTCTTTACTTCATGCACAAGAACGATAGTTTTTGAATCTGTGTTGGTTATGTAAGTCATTTTCTCAAGGTGATTCGTAATGTTAGAGTACAGTATATGCTCCAAAATCCTACTGCAAATTGAGGCCAGTGATATGGGTCTGTAATTCAATGGGTTACTCCCATTTCCTTTCTTGAATATTGGTGTGACCTGTGCTACTTTCCAGTCTTTAGGAACAGGCCTTTCATCAAGTGAGCGGTCGTATATGATTGCTAAGAAAGGTGGTATTGTGTCTGATTACTCTGAAAGGAACCTGGTTGGTATACCACTTGGACCGGAAGACTTGCCTTTCTTAAGTGATTTGTTTCGCAACACCTAAGATATCTACTACTTTTATGTCACTCATGCTAACAGCTGTTCTGGTTTCGAATTCTGTAATATTTACTTCATCTTCTTTCGTGAAGGAATTACCAAAAACTCCAGAATGAGATTTTCACTCTGCAGCGGAGTGTGCGCTGATATGAAACTTCCTGGCAGATTAAAACTGTGTGCCGACCGAGACTCGAACTCGGGACCTTTGCCTGTATTCAGTAACTCCTCTTTAGTGGCATCATTGGTAACATTTCCATCACTATCGCACAGTGACAGTACTGACTGTTTTTTGCCACTGGGGTACTTTACATACAACCAGAATCTCTTTGGGTTTTCTACAATATTTTGAGACAATGTTTCATTGTGGAAACTATTAAAAGAATCTCGCATTGACGTCCGCACTAAATTTCGAGCTTCCGTGAAACATAGCCAGTCTTGGGGATTTTGCGTTCTTCTGAATTTGGCATGCTTTTTTCGTAGCCTCTGCAACAGTGTTCCGATGTGTTTTGTGTACCATGGTGGATCAGTTATGTCTCTAATTAACTTATGCGGTATGATCTATCTATTGCTATCAATACTGTATCTTTGAATTTGAGCCATATCTGGTCTACACTTACATAATTAGCTTGGAAGGAATGGAGACAATCTTAGGAAGGTATCAAGAGAATTTTTACCTGCTGTTTTAAATAGATATATATTGCATTTATTTTTCAGTGGTTTTGGCTGATATGGTTTTGAGCCTTGCTACAATGACCTTGTGTTCACTAATCCCTGTATTCGTCATGACGCTCTCTATTAGATCAGGATTATTTGTGGCCTCACAGTATATCTTATTTCTTACGTGCTTTGTAATTAAAGACCACTCCATGTACAAAATTAACAGTACCTATCATGACCATGATACAAGGTCAAAACATGACTTGCATACCAAGAGTAAAATCTTCGAGTGTCGTTGAAAAACTCTGTTTACCCTCTAGATGAATTTTTTAATGTAAGAGGCTAAACTGGAAAGTAAGAACATTTTGACTTAACTAAATAAAAACAAAAGATATCAATACAACACTTTATTAACGAAGTTACAGCACCTTACTCTATTTTTCAATGTAGTCGCCGTAACTGTCAAAACACTTATTGTAACGTGGGACCAATTTTTCAATTCTCATGTTATACTTCTCTACTGTCAAAGATTTGAGCCAGGATGTCACTGGCTGTTCGATGTCTGTTGTCTGCAAATTGTTTTCCACCCAAAAATTCCTTTAGTTTCAGGAGTAAGTGAAAAACTGCTTGGTCCCATGTAAGACATTTAAATTATTGCTGTGTTTGTGCAGATGCCATAATGCCTTATGGCCTACGATTCTCATCTTCATCATGCACACTGATTAAACATAATGCATCGTTTCCTCACTGAAGACCCATTCATTGCACTATCACCAGCAACATTCTTCATTTACCTATAAAATTTGATAGGCTGAACATTTTGTGTGTTCAGAAAATGAATCAACTACACATTTCACATTTGCTGGGATTATCTGCGAGTGCAAAAATTCCAAGGTGTGCTTGTTCGGCATCAAAACTCAAGTCACAATGAGACGGAGGAAGGAGCTAACGGGCAAGCTCGTGAATGCCTTGACGGTGGATTGGCGCCGGGTGTGGAACACAATCTTTCTTTCCTTTCTGGACAATATTTGTAATTATTGCTCCGGTGTAGTTTGGGCTGACAAACTATACAATTGATAATTGCTACTACCATTTCACAAAGGAATACTGTACCCCACTTCCCACTGAAATTTTTGGTTTTGCAGGGAAATACAGCCTCTAAATGCTTAACAAAAGCGAACATGGTCCACAGTAGGTTGTATGCACAGTTTAATGAAGCTCTTTAATTTTAGCAATTTTCTAGCTAATCATGTGAAATAATTTAATCTATGATTTTATTGTTTCAGACTTCAGTCTAACTGTAGTAAATGATCAAATTCAAAATTATTTGCATTTTTAGTTACTGTTCCTATACTTCATTTTTATGAAAAGAAAAGTTGCCATTCACCATATAGCGGAGATGCTGAGTCGCAGATAGGGACAACAAAAAGACTGTCACAAAATAAGCTTTTGGCCAACAAGGCCTTTGTCAAAAATAGACATCTCCACTATATGGTGAATGGCATCTTTCCTTGTCATAATATTGTTACACCATTATTTGATAATACTTCATTTTTTGTTTTTTTTTGTTTTTTGTATCTGACTCGTTCTATATCCACGAAATGCTTTTGTTTACTGGATCAACAGAACAGAAATAAACACATAAATAAATAAATGATAGTAGATTCTCAGATACTGGCTACAAGATGGTGGAACTTCACAGAATTTCAGGCAAAGAGCATCAAGCCATATGTAAATACTCTTGTGGGCGCATAATTGATACTACGGAAAAACTGAGCCACCATGACCAGATGGCTCACTATCATTATCAAACAGATGAGCCCTGTGATACATAGAAGTCCATTGATAGTGGACTCTTCTGACTTTTACTGTTGCCTCAGAAGATTCCACAACTGCAGCCAGAGCACTACTAAGACCCTTGTGTTGTGATGATGTACAAATATTGACTAGTTCAGACTGTTTACTGTATGAACTGTGCACAAACTTAGCTTGCAATTACAGACTTGGGTTGAAACCTTTGCGCCGCATTTTGAGCTAATGTGCACTAAGCAGGCCACTCCACAGACTTTCCACTGCACAAATATTTTCATATCTTCACACGATTTTGAATTGGTGCAAGATTGGCAAGTTGCTCAAAATGTTCAAAAACATAAATGTAAAAACACAGAATCCCAGATTACAGTATCAGTGGGTCACAATTAGTCGTAAACTCATCTGGATGATCAGCTTTTAGGGAAAAGAAATGAAATGAACACAAAGGATAATCGAAAGTGAAGCATGTGAGACTTCAGTTCATTCAATGGTAGGATAGTGTAAAAATGTAATCAGCTGACAATGGAAATTGCTTTGTGATAACTTACTGGAATTACGGAAAGAAACTGCTTACTAAACGCTCGTGCTACTATGCATAGAGTATTACTCAAGTGTCTGGGACTCTTAGTAAATAACACTAACAGGGCATACTGAACTTTTACAAAGAAAGACAGCATAAATGATTACAAAGTTCGGTTTGACCCCTGAAAAATCTGAAGTGGCAGATGCTCGAAGATGGACACCATACGAAGTTTCAAGACACAGTATTAAGTGAGAAATCTCTAGTCGAGTCGGCCCAAGTTGGCCTCTGACAGTTGCAGTGAACAATTTTGTGGATCTTCCTCAACCAATAATGTAACATGATCTTGTAAAAGTCTCTATGGCAACACCTCAGTGCTACCAAATCTGCACACAGCTAATATACTGTTTAAGACTGCAGCCTTATATGCTTTGTAGCTGAAAGCTGGCAACAGCACTACGAGCTGTCAGGAATCTTCTTATGCCATCTTTACTATATTTTGTCTAGTTCATTCTACTGCACAGAACTTACATTATTTTGATGCATTTGAAATACTTTTTTGTATGACATAGTGCAAAGAAACACACTTACATCAGACCCTCTTTTCTTATATTAAACTGAAAATTTGTTGTTTTCACGACAAAAATTGTTTTTTATTTTTTGTTCCCTAAATGGAGATTGAATTCAAAGTTATTGGTACTAAAAATAAAGCTGTTTTAAAATTTAGTTTTTTAATCAAAATTACCTAGTTACATTTGCGTCAGTATGAAATTTTTTTTAACAATTTTGGAACACAAAATCCTACATCACATTCTTCACAATAGTAATAGCCACTCGTCTTGCTTCATTCTCCACAAACCTTACATAATCTCCGATACTGTTGCTGGAATCAATTTAGGAAAATCCAGAATGAGATTTTTCACTTTGCAGCGGAGTGTGCGCTGATATGAAACTTCCTGGCAGATTAAAACTGTGTGCCGGACCGAGACTTGAACTTGGGACCTTTGCCTTACACGGACAAGTGCTCTTGCAGGAGTGCTAGTCTGCAAGGTTCGCAGAAGAGCATCTGTGAAGTTTGGAAAGTAGGAGACGAGGTACTGGCAGAAATGAAGCTGTGTGGACAGGTTGTGAGTCGTGCTTTGGTAGCTCAGATGGCACAGCACTTGCCCGCGAAAGGCAAAGGTCCCAAGTTAGAGTCTCGGTCTGGCACACAATTTTAATCTGCCAGGACGTTTCAATTTAGGAAAATGTCTTCTACTGAGTCCATTTACAGGTGAATGATTTCTAGTTGAAGTTCACTCAACTTATCAAAGCTGCTGTCAGCTCAACAATGAAGTCAAGATGACTGCTAGAGCACCTTAGCTTTTTACATAAAACATATGAATTTACAATCAGCATAATGAAAATATCAAAGAAATCTGTATTCCTCCACTTCGTCTCCATTCAAAAGGGTAGTAGCCCCCTATCTGGTTGTTGTTATTAGAATTCAAAACACAGATTTCATATTTTCTGCACTGAGAGCTTCCTTCTGACATTGACATTGGATGCAGTCACTTTGTGTTTTAGCATCAAAAGAATTATGTCCCCAGTGTCTTGACTTTCACAAATAGCAAATGAATGATCCTGTTTGCAAAACAGAAAGTTCACTTTTTTCCAGTTTCTAAGCAATTAGATGTTAGCTAGCTCTTTTCTATTTTTGAGTACTGTAGTGTAAAACCATCTAGAATATAAATACAAATCTTGTAGTAGACGGCAATCTGTTCTCTTTGCACTGTGTGTGACTGTGTGGCTTTGCATGTTGCAACTTAAATACCACAAATAAAGTAACACGCAATGTTATCTGTATCCTTTCCTGCCAATATGAGTGACAGATGCTGCCCCATGTTTTTTTGCGCCAGTACGAACATTAGAGTACCTTCATAGAGGTGACATATTTTAAACATAGCTGCACAACAGCGACAGTTTCACGTAATAAAATTACAAACAGCCGACCAATTGCAATGTTACAGTATGGGAGCATTGATACAAATAATGTAGTTATACATAAAAAAGGCAGGTGGCGCTTACGCCGAGAAACTATGCCCAGTGGCATATACAGCCAAAATATAAAAAAATTACATTACTATATTAGTGAAGCCCACAAACTGTATACATGTCAGAACTTTGAGATTGACAATAATGGCTCTCGTCAAGAAAGATTTATGAACACTGGTACACGATCCTGTTAATACACATTCACAGGAAAAACAAAATTTTAGAGCCAGGCAAAATCACATAAGGGCCGATGTAGTAGCAAACATACATCGTGACAAAACCACCATTACATACACATTGAAACTGGTAGGCTGTTTATAATTTTATTTAGAGATGACGGACTTAATACAAACACTGGAATACATTTACAAAGCTGAGAAATATCTGACGTTGGTCCTCGTCACTTGTTCTTTTGGAGCATAATGCGCACGACATAGGAGCTACTTGGCTCATCTCCACGGCGGTAAGCTATCATTATTCCGTGCCCTGTATATAAATGGAACGGGAATCAACCCCAATGTTTCATACAATGGGAAGTACCCTCTGCAATACATATCATGGCAGTTTGCAGAGTGTATGTGAAGATATACAGATACATGCAGCAAAAATGGAGAAAAATGATTACACTGAACACACAATTACAAAACACATTTGCTTCCAGATCATTATCACGCATGAAGTTAAAAGCTCACACATGTACATATATCTTACAAGGGCGAGAGAAAATTTTGACACAGAAACCAAACTTTGTGAAAAAATATTATTTCTGCAAGAGTATACATATAAGAAATTATTTTGTGTATAAAAATCTTTGAGCCAATGAACATATTGAAGTGCTGTGCAACTTCCAAAACAAATGCTAGAGACTAATTTAGAATATCATTAGCGAATGTAGGAATGTTTAATTACTGTACTCAGAATGAACTGGTACTTTCATTTAAAACGCAAACATGTAACACTTGATATTTTTAACAAAGTTCTAACACTAATCCTATGGATCAGGAACATGTTTTAGACAGTATTTTAAGCTTGCATTCATTACTGAGCAAGAGATATCTTTGTATTGCACATGAAAACTTAGATATACTATGTTCAAACATGACGAGAAGGACGGAGTAATACAATAATATACAAACAGTTTGTAACATTATTGTGCTATCAGTCATCTAATTCATAAAAAAATTTTGTTTTCAGAGTTTGGCATAATATAATTGTGATATGCAAAGACCATATGGAAGATGTGATACATGTGATGTTAGAGTGCTTTGTTAAAGTGTGTTTGTAACTTGTGTAAAGAAAGACGTGAAATGTTTAAGTTACTAAAGAATATTTTGTCAGTTACTAAATAATATTTTGTCATGAATTAATGAACTGAAAATGTTTGTGTATGTAATTTCATGTATTTGTGCAAGTTGTCATTTGTATAAAATGGTAAACGCTTAGGGACAATATGTAGGATATGCAGTACGTAAAAGATGTTGAGCTCTTGTACTGCCCAGAAGTCACTGTGAGAAGTGTAAAAGGTGGCTTGGGCTTTTGAAGCACTACCTACACAGAAAGCAGGAATGAGAGGGCACAGTCTGTAGGCTGAAGTAAAAGAGGACTAAGCAGGCGATGCCTTACCTGGAAATTGCTGCACAACTGTACCTGATCGCAACTGCTGAATTATTAAAGCTTTGATGTAGGTTGTTAGGCTAAGTTACGGACTTTAAAAGATGCCAAGAAGAACTTCAAGAAACATGTATGCCATACCATGGGTAGTACAGCCACCATTACTATCTGCCATGCCCAACAGGTTAAGAAATGTATAATTAGAATTATAGAAGTGTGAACCATTAACTCAAAATTAATTTTTTAAAATAATTATTGTGTTGATCACAAAATTTTGTTCATCCTGTTGTTTTATTCTTAATTACTGACCTATATAGGGCCCTTTCCTGGTGTTTGATTATTCCGAGTAAATCTGTTATAAAAACATTTGAAGTACTTCATTCAGTATCTACAAGCACTAATTTTCATATCTGAATAAATGTCTGTAACTAATTGTTGTGAACTAATTTTTACAGCACATATAACAGTACTGTATGATTTAAGTAGTAGAAATGCTGAGGTGAAATTTTGCTGAAGCACTTAAGTAAATGTTTTCACACGAATTTAACGATTTTAATATTTTTACTCTCTTTGTGGTAGTAAGCAAAGTGAAAGTGATTAAATAAGTTTTGGTAAAAAGATGAAATTGTCAAGCATAAATACTGAGGTTTTGCAAGATTAAGCTTTCAGTGAAGTAAAGATAAATTTCTTTCAGTTATAACTGAAATTCAGTAAGGTACAAAGAGTTATAAAAAGAAAATTGCTTATGTGACTCAGTAACACTGAAGTACCATTGCATGAAAATACTGAATGACCATATAGAGTGATCACACCCTACCTTTTTCTATTGACAGATAATTTGCTAGGCTAAAGATATGAACCACGTGTCTTAACAAATTTAAATGTGTGTATTGTGCTATTAGAATAGTTAGGTATTTAATTTTTTTGTTAACAAAACGCAAACACGGAAGTATCCACTGGCCAGTTCTTTTTTAGCACGTAGTGACAATTGAAAATTTGTGGCCTTTCTAGATGAAAACTATATATGTATGTGGGTGTAGTAGCTAAAAAATTCCTGTGTCTTTCTCAAAACCATATCCTGAAAAGTTATATTTATTTGTGAAGTTAAGTTAGGGAACAGCAAGAAAGTAGGCCAAATTTACTTCTTCTGCTTTTCGTAAACTTAACCATTTCTTTGCTGAGATAGGCTGGCTACTGTAAATCCATTAGACAAACCACTTAATGAACTTGCTACAGAAAGTTTCTAGATTCAGTATTATTCCATTTTTAATGTGTTTCTTTCTAACACCTAGGAAACTCTTAGGAAAAGGAACTAATAGTCTGACTTCCATATCCATTAGACATACATCATGGTCAAGTTCTGTAAAAAGGGTTACATTATTCGACAGTTGTGGAAAGTAGGCACATTTATGATGTGTAAACTATAAGCACAATTTCCCGTGTAAGAGTGTTGTAAGTGGCTTTTCCCATCACAGGACTATTTCTTTTGTCGGAGTGTAGAAGTCAACAGAATGGAGCTACTTACAGACACCTGTGTTTCACTAAATTTTAGTGGCACATACAAATGTGATACTAAATAACACACCTTTATACAACTAATTTCGGCAAAGCTCACAATCATTAAACAGTAATTATTATTTGAAAAATAAAGTGGAGGTAGCTGCACCAACCACTAAAGTAAGTACTTCACAATTTCTACAGGTATTCATCTCCTTTTGTTCACATATCATATTACGTTGCAATGACCTCTCACATCCGTTTCATTACCGTATTTACTCGAATCTAAGCCGCACCTGAAAAATGAAACTCGAAATAAAAGAAAAAAAAAAAAAAAAAAAAATTCCCGAATCTAAACCGCACATGAAATTTGAGACTCGAAATTCAAGGGGAGAGAAAAGTTGTAGGCCGCACCTCCAAATCGAAACAAAGTTGGTCCATTGTAATATGAGACACAATTTAGGTCAAATGAATGACGATACAGCTACAGTAGTTTGGTTCGAGTCGTAAGCTTAGCAGTTAAGCTTTACCACATAGCTATTGCCGTTTGAAAAGCTTTGCGGCCGCTTCTTTATTACATCAAATTCTGCACAGAAATTAGAGTAATCTTAGATTTAAAAATCTAGTCACTTGCCGTGCTTCATTTCTGACTGTATCACTATTAGACATAAGAATAATACGAATATAAACATGACACGATACGTATATTCTTCCGCGTTTGCTGTTGTCTCACTCTAGTTTCGTAGTTTATTTGGCAGACAGGATTTAAACGAGATAGCAGCAAACACGAAAGAATACATGGCAAAATGTTTATATTCGTATTATTCTTATGGTGAAGAGAATACTGTACGTGATTCAAATTTCATCAGGTTCCTATTAGCAACCATCTCTTCTCACAGATAGGAAAAAATTCAGAACGTAGAGTTGGCCATATTGACAAACATCCCAAACAGTCTTGCCAGTCAGATTTTCGTAGTACACTGAAATTGTGCTACATTCGAAGATGAACAATACGAAATTTGTATTTACTTCGTTGGATAATGTATGAAAATGCAGTGGTCAAAACTCGCGGCGGAGAAAAAAGGCTCGTCTTCAACTTTTTTTTTTTTAATTTATTTACTGATGCAGAGGTTTTGGTGCCAGTATTTATCTTTGTGCCTACAAAGCATGCCTGCGTAGCGCTATATATATTCGATGGCAGAAGTTAGTTGTGGCGACATGTACCAACATTTTTCATAACTTCCGCTTGCTTTGCACTCGATTCTAAGCCGCAGGCGGTTTTTTTGGATTACGAAAACCGGAAAAAAAGTGCGGCTTAGATTCGAGTAAATACGGTATTATGCAGATGGACTTGGACATGGCTTCATAGAAAGCTGTCAATTTCACTTTATTTCTTGATGTTTTGAAAAGGCACCTTTAATCCTGAAAGTATGAGGTTCACCCATTTGCTGCTGTCAGCAGAATTGCAGATAAAATGAAATTTTCAATTAATCTCTCTGTAGATAATCACCTGAATAAGTGAGACACTGGAAAAGGAAGAAAACTATACAATCTAAGGAGTTCAACCAACAATAACAGTGTAACTTCTATGTGTGCAATATAGTCAAAGCCATAGATTACACCAGGAATGCAAGCAGCACATGCTTATTTACCTCAATAAAATATCTTTGTTCCATTATTTACATCAACAATAGCCCAATATAAAAAAAGGTTTCAAGAACCTTTCAGTTACAAAAATAAGAAACATTGTCTGAATTACTTCCTTTGTGTGTCACATGTTTATAATCACATGACACTCACTTTCTCAACAGATCACAAAACATAGAAATATTCCTTACAGCCTGAACTCTTCTCACAAAACGCTAGGTGAACTCATAGTTACACTTATCATTAACAATACTGGGTCAAAAAGACACTTAAATCTATTTTTAAGATTGATTTCCCCTCATAGAACTCAGATATATTGCTTTGGTAAAAACATTAGTAAACACTATAAAATAAATAAACCATGAAAAACTCTACACAACACACACACACACACACACACACACACACACACACACACACACACACACACAAACGAACGAAAGTCCTCACAGGGATCCATGTTCTCCAACATTAAGGATTGTATCTTTTGTTTCTGCTACTTCTCTTTGCCCTAATGCTGGAGACAATTTCATATGCCTGCTGAATTTCCATGAATTTTTCCTGTGCCTCTCGCCGTTTGTCTGGATCTTTCACTTTATCTGGGTGGTATTTTCTTGACAAAGCTCTCCAACTGGATGTTATCTCAGCCTGTGTCGCACTGCTTGATACTTCCAAAACCTGCAGTGAAATATTATCAGATAAGTCAATGAAAGATCATTATACCTTACATGTGAAAATAGCTTAGCAAACATTAATAGACAATGAACAGCACAAACAGAATAGGACAATAACCTTTTAAACCAAATTTGTCTCCAACAGAGGTGAGAGTAAATGGTATTCCAAATATAATAACAGCAAGCAAATGCCAAAACAAGAGAAGAGCAGGACTGAAAGCCTTGTCAATAAGGAAACACAAACACATATCGAACTACTTCCTCTAGAACATTACAACCAAGAATTTATCGAGCACACTTACAAACACAGAAACAGTTCGCATTTTCAGTTGAGCTTTCTACTGATATTTAATATCTTGGTTACACTTGATACCTTCACTGTAGCAATGTGTTTCATGATATTTTAAAAGATTGCCAAAAACATAAACAGCTTTTGGAAGTAGCCTTGTCCTGGGACACTTCTTTCAAAATTAACCATTTTGTAGGACAGCTGACAGCACAGTAAAAGTCAAATGATTGACTACTTGTCCTTATGCTTTGGAATGTGACGATTTGTGTTGGGCATAAAAAGAATTTCATCTCTACCAGAAAGACTTATTTTATGAACAAAACCAATTACATCACTCAAGATATCTCTTGATTTATAAGATTGTTTTGCAACAGTCATCATCAGATCAAAACTTAGAATTTGTGAAATAAGGTTCAGTGACAATAACAACAGGTTTCATCACTACTAACACTGGACCTTGTTTTACACGTTCTAAGTTTTGATCTGATGACGGTAGCAGCCAAAAAAATGTTATAAATAAAGACATATCTTAAGCAATATAGACAGTTTTATTAACAGAATATTCACATTGATCATGGACCTGTGCACAAAATTTATTTCCTTTATTAACATGAAGACTGTACAGTGGAACCTTGCATAATTCACTCCAGAATCTTACTCATAGCACGAAACACTCATTAAGCGAAACAATTTATACCATACAAATTCATGTAAAACATGATAATGCATACCATGCAGAAAAAGTACTAAAAGTTTTATTTTATTCATGCCATTAATTCAAAGAAAATTACACAAGCAGTATCATGAATTTTTTTATTCATGATACATAACTAATTCTTTTTTATTAGGAAGCTATCTCTAGTCATTTGTTTCTGCCGACGCTTCAACACTTGGCGAAAATGCAACACAGCATCATCATTAAATAAATTGGTAGTGTGCATAGCCACTGTTTTATGGGGGGGGGGGTGATCATTTTCAATGTACGATACAACTGATTTCCATGCTTTCAGCATTTGTCTTATTGCACCAGAAGATTGTTGCTTTGCTGATACCGCCTCCTCCTCCTCCTCCTCCTCCTCCGAACTTCTCTCCACAACTTCCTGCTGTGAAACACACTGCAATTCCATAAGCTCTTTGGTGATCATTTCTTGGCTGTGATCTTCCACAAGCTCATCGATATCATTGTTATCCACTTCTAGTCCCATGCTGTAGGCCAAAGACACAATCTTGTTGGCTACAAGCTCCACAGGTACTGACTCAAATGCCTCAGTATCACATTCAATAACACTCCAGCCAGAGTTTCTTCGAATTATAAGGGAGAATTCTCTTGGTAACCCCTTCCCATGCCTTTTGGGTCATCTTGACGCAAGTAACAATGTAGAAGTGATATTTCCAAAACTCTCAGAGTGAGAGTAGTAGTATCAATCGACTCAAAGCAATGCTCGAAGAATGCTTTAGTGTAAAGCTTCTTGAAGTTGTAAATAATCTGCTGATCCATAGGCTGGAGTAATAGGGTGGTGTTGGGAGGCAGAAACTGAATCTTGACGAACTGAAATTCTTCAAGGAGGTGGTCTTCTAGGCCTGGAGAATGGGCAAGATCGTTGTCCATAGCAAGCAAGACGTGGAGTGCCAGATTCATCTCAAGCAAATATTTTTACACTGAAGGATGAAACACTTCATTGATCTAATCACAAAAAAAGATCACGTCACCCAAGCCTTGTTGTTGGACCTCCACAACACATTTAATCTGCACTTCTGGACTTTACACTTCTTGAGGGCAATTTGCGTATCTGAATGGTAAACACACAGCATTTTAGTTTTCAAATCGCCACTTGCACTGGCACAAAATAGTAATGCGAGATGGTCTTTCATTGGCTTGTGGCCGGGCAATGAATTCTACTCTGCTTTTATAAAGGTACGCTTCAGCATCTTTTTATAGATTAGACCCATCTCGTCACAATTAAAATACTGTTACGGCAGGTAACACTCAGAATTCATTAGTATCTTGAAGTTGCTGATTAAGTTCTAGCTGCCTTTGTGTCAGCGCTGGCTGTTTCGCCATCCTCAATGCTGTGGATGCTGGTTTTACTCTTGTATAAGATTTCTTTCTTTTAGACAGTCCTTTAAAAATTCACCTTTCTGCTCAAGATAATCTTTTAGAGAGAAGAAATGTAAACTGTCAGAAATCTTGTTGGAATTTAAATTGTAGGATGATGAGAGACTTGTCTCTCTGCATTATGTGTAACAAAATACATGGTCGAATTATTATGCCAATGAGGTTGTAACAGAGCAATGTGGGAATATCCTAGTTGTTCTTATACCATCCCCAACATCAGTATTATTTTGTTCCAACCTGGTCTCGTTTTATTAATAATAATTCCTGTGTACTTTCTCAATTACTAACGACAATAGTACAGTTAGTTCAACTTTAGAGAAATATTCATGACTTACTACACACGTTAACCATGCAAAGGCGAAACCTACGATGAGCTGAAAGATGTTTCTAGATTGCTACAGCTCATTTGAAAGCCCTCATTTTTCTCTTCACAAAAATTGTTGAACTTGCTACAAAATCTTAACATTTCAAAAGTTAAGCATGTTCAAAATTTCAGTGTTCTAAAATGTTCCAACCTTAAAAGGTAATGATTTCCAAAATTCAGTACCACAGTGTTATGACGCTGATTTTTTTTGTTGGAAACAGCTAATTAGCTTGGCCTCAGCAGCAAGTGACTGTGGTAGTGTGTGCATGCGTGCACGCACGTGTTGTTCCAATGAAGGCCTTTTTGGACGAAAGCTTACTTATTTGATAGTCTTTTGTTGTGCCTATTTGAGATAGCAATTCTGCTGTATGGTGAGTAGCAATTATCATTTTCATATTGCCATTATTCTATCCTGGATTTTCCATTGTTTCATTAGTCCTTTAATTATTCCAGAGCTTTCCAGTGAATTTTAGGAATCATCTTTCACAATGAAATGCTCTCTTTTCTAATTATAGTGCTATTAGTTAAACAACTTCCACAACTGCCAACTGTACCTTTGTTCCTTTCAATTTTCCTGGTTTTTGTATTAATATCTAAAATGTAATAGCAACATATTTCAACAAACAGTAATTATCCGTATCATGCATGTCTTAAATAGGTATCGTAGACAAAGCCTGATGTGAGTCAGAGGCTAGTAGTCATCATACAAACAATCTGTCTCATAATGTAATTTTCAGTTCACACTGTGTAGTTCAAATCTACTACAGAAATTGTAAACATCGTGTAGTTGTTTCTACAGAACATACAGGTATTATGTGTGTGTCAGAAAGGCCACAGCTGGGAACTTGCACCTGATCTACATTTCCCCATTGCTACCACGTGGTTACTACGTCATAATCACGTAAAAGAATATATTACTCTGACACAAATGAACGTCGTGGTATGGTATCAATTCGTGTAGCTTTCTGATCTGGTTCAAATATTGAGATTGCCGCATGTTACAAAGCTGATCATACGAACAGATCATTGTGCATAAATAAATATGAAGAGTTTGAAAAATCATTTGCTACAGTACAACATACTTTATTCAACATATGTTCATAAAGTCCATTATTAGCAGGAGGGCAATCAACAACAAAAGACCAAGAGATGTCCAAGCCATATTTGCAAATTAGTAAAGTTATTAGGCGATGCTAAATGTGTGAGGTATATGGGGGAAAAAGTCGGTGTCAGTAGAAAATTCAAAAGTTTAGAGGCAATAAATTTCACTCTCTTTGTTCAAAAATTTCGTGTTTATTTGCTGAGCCTAGTTTGAATTTCAGAAAGATTAGTGAACACACAATGGCAAACTAAAGTTTCTATATTATATTTACTCCCTCTCTTCTACTTTAATAGATACTTATAATACAAGTTTATTAGTGATCAGCCTGTCTGCAAAGTAAATTTTATTGTGGACCAGTAACTTACAATATTTTTCTTCTCCTGGAAATAAAGTCTTTCATAGCTACACTGTTTCTATATTTGTTAAGTACTAGTTTCCAGGCCAAAGCTTCATTTCCAAGTACTCAAACATTCAGAAGTTGTCAAAAAGTTTTTTTCATGGAGAAAAAATATAAGCTTTAACACTTTCGAGACGAGCGATGTAGCTCCTACGTCGGTCCGACAGTACCCCAAAAAGACGATCGACGTAGCTCCTACGTCGGCAGATTATCAGCGATGTTAACGAGTCGTAGCACATGAATTTCATATTCTGTAGGTTTAAAAGTACTGTCTGGTTATCCTAGTACCAAGAAAAAATTATAGATGGCAGCATATGTCACTGTTGGTGGTGGTACAGGAGTATATTTTGAGTCATTTGCTTTGCCGCGCTCATGCTCGACTTACAACAGGCGCACGGCAGTTCGAAACTTTAGATTGTTGTCGGCTGATAGCTTTGCGCTTTATTTTCGTCATGGCCTTGCGAGATGAAGTAATAGAGTTTTTATTGAACAATAGCGGTTCAGAATTACATGAAGAAATTGCAGATTTTGACATTAGTGATGGTAAGCGATTTTTTGTCCGAATTTTCCATAATTCTGTGGTTTGATTCCTGGTCAGAAAAAAAGATCATTTTTACGAATTTTCTTATAGATGAAAACGATCCCTCTGACAGTGAACCGTCAGGAAGACCTGAAGATGAGGCTGTTGACATCGTTGTCACAACAAACACAACTGGTCATTGCAATTTGCCATATTCTCTGGCCAGTGGACAGATGACGATACAACCACTCCCCAGCTTCCTGTTTTTTCTGAATCCTGGTGACACTGATCAACCGAGAGACAAACCGCTATGCTAGAATGGCAATAGAGACACTAAGTACTACAGAAAAAGTGAAGCCTCAGTCAGTGTGGTGTAAGTGGACAACAGTAAAACTCAGTGAACTGTATAAATTTTTTGGTATTATTTTGCATATGTGCCTAGTCAAGAAACCAAAACTGTCTGAGTACTGATCAACAAATCCTGTGTTGCAGTCCTCATTTACGGCAAAGTGTCTGCCAAGAGAGAGATTTTTGTCAATTCTACGAATGTTACATCTCTTAGATAACGCAACTTATATTCCTAAAAATCAGGTAGGTCACAATCCTACTCATAAGGCAAGACCTGTATTCGACAGATGCGTGACCCAAAGTGGAAAGGCTTACAAGCCAGGCGAAAATGTTAGTATAGATGAAGGAATTTGCCCTTTCCGTGGTAGACTGAGTTTTAGAGAGTATATGAAAAATAAGCCTAATAAGTATGGCGTAAAAATTTTTATGCTATGTGAAAGTGGGTACGTCCTGAACTGTGAAATTTATTCTGGGAAACAGTCTAATGCCGATAACAGAATTTTACACATTGTAGACATATTGTGTCATTCGTTTCATAATAAAGGTCACACATTATACATGGACCGATTTTACACCAGCCCTGATTTACTGGATTATTTGCGGGTGAAAAGAACTAAGGCAGTTGGTACTGTGCAGAAAAATAGAAAAGGACTACCAAAGGATCTTGCTGGCCAGAAATTGGAAAAATTGAACTTTAGTTTCACAGACGAGATCACTTACTGTTTGTGAAATGGAAGGACAACAGAGACTTTTTTCTTTTGACAACAAAGCATAAAATGAGTGCAACAAATGTCAGTGTAAAAACTAAATTTGGAATGGTGGAAAAAAATGAAGCCAGACTGTGTTTTGGACTACAATAATAAAAAAGCTGATGTGGATCATAGCGATCAGCTAATGGCGTACTATCCTTTTGAACGAAAACAAATAAAGTGGTGGAAAAAAGTTTTCTTTCACATTCTCATGCTCATGACTGTTAATTCATACATTTTGTACAGAACACCATGAAATACAAGCAAACATCTGGTTGAATACATTACAGAGATAGCAGAGAACTTGGTTCACAAAGGTGGCCTCTTAGACTCATGCACTTCTCAGAATAGTTCACCCATCAACAGACTAAGCGGAAAACATTTTCCAAAATTAATTCCACCCACAAAATTGTCTAAGTGGCCTCAGAGAAGGTGTAAAGTATGCGCAGAAACAAGCAAGGCCAGATATGGTAAAGTTTCAAGGAAAGATACACAATATTATTGTGAAACCTGTGACGTAGGGCTTTGTTTTCCAAAATGTTTCGAAATATTTCATTCAAAAGCCAATGTAACTGTGTGATATTAATAAAATAAAAGTTCATATTTTAATAGTTATTCATTTAAAACTAACAACTTCAATCCTATGTCCCTTAGAGGCCCTAAAACCTACAAAAAAAAATTTTTTTTCACTGTGAAAACAGCCCTTGTCACTAACATAAATGTTTATTTCTTTGCAGTACTCTGAAGGGAATGGACGTAGTTTTTAAGTGCAAAAGACAATCTATTTTCTCTGGTATAGAATCTGCTGTAGAAAATTCAGAAAAACTGTGAAATCGCTCAGTACCAGCCGGTTGAGCATCCACACTCGCACTCAGTCCTCAAAGTGTTAAAAATTCTTCAACTGAAGCTTGTTCTCAATGACTGAGAAACCTCAAACAGGAAAAGATAATATTAGAAGAGATGAGTGTAACCGTAGTTGGAAAGTGAAGGAGGTGGTGGTGGTGGTGGTGGTGGTGGTAGTGAGAGGAGGAGGAGGAGGAGGAAAGGTCGAGTGCACACGTAAAGGTTCTCATAACATAATTCAGCAGTCAAGTCTATAGATGGCACTTGCAGTACGTAATTAGCTACAGTTCACTGTAACTATATTTCTACAGCAGATGGAAGATTGATTAGCTGGTTTAAAGGCGGGAGAAGGGGCCAAACTACGAGGTCCTAATAAAACAATGCCACAAGTGTGAGAATAACATGGACTAAACATGTAACACAAAACGGAAAGAAAGGAAAAGCCACAAGAACAAAGAGAAGGCAACAAACACTAAAAGGAATAAAAGAGGAGAAGAAAACAAAATAGAGACGCTAGAAACAGAAGAGAGTAAAACATGAAAGCAGATTACAGTGGCTGGCCAACCACGAGAATAAAAAGGGAAAGCCAGGCACTCTGCTACACATTAAAACCTCCACCCTAAACTAGGGTTGAGGACACAGAGGGACAAAGGACATGCACTAAAACCTACATAGAAGTATAAAACCCACTCTCATGGATAAAACTTAAAACTAAAGCTGCTGTGCAGGCACTGTCGCCCAACACCGAAGGCAGGGTGCTTGGAAAGTTAAAAGTCTGCCGCAGAGCGGCTAAAAGTGGGCAGTCCGGCAAGTGGTGGACGACTGTCATTTGGAAGCCACAGCGACACTAAGGTGGGTCCTCACGATGGGGTAGGTAACCAAGCCTTAGCCACGTATGGCCAATGCGGAGCCGGCAGAGGACAACTGATTCCCTGCGAGAGGCCTGCATGGAAGACTTCCACACATTCATAGTCTCCTTAATGACAAATAGTTTGTTGTGCGTGCTGTTACACCATTCCGTCTCCCAAAGCCAGAAAACCCTGCGGTGTAAGACAGAATGCAGGTAAGTTTCGGAAATGCTTATCTCCAGAAGCGGTTTCCGTGTCACCTGTTTGGCCAGCCTGCCGGCAAGTTCGTTGCCGGGGATTCCATGTCCTGGGGTCCACACAAACACCACGGAACGGCGGGATTGTTCCAGGGCATAGATAGACTCTTTAATGGATGCTAACACAGTGTGGCGAGCGTAGCACTGGTAGCTTGTAGGCTGCTCAATGAGTCACTACACAGGAGAAATGACTCGCCACGGCATGAGCGGACGTACTCAAGAGCACGACATATGGCCGCCAGCTCTGCAGTGAAAACACTGCAGCCAACTGGCAAGGAGTGCTGCTCAATATGTCTTCCATGAACATATGCAAAGCCTACATGACCATTAGCCATTGAGCCGTCGGTGTAAACCACTTCAGAGGCCCGGAACACGTCAAGAATTGAAAGGAAGTGGCAGTAGAGAGCAGCGTGGTTAATGGAGGGAGTCCTTAGGGCAAAGCAAAAGGTCCAGACAAAACTGCGGCTGAGGCGTACACCATGAAGGTGAACGTGAACAGACCGCAAGTAGAGGTGGTTAAGGGAAGGACTCCAGTTCAGAGAGAAGGGACCGCATGTGAACCGCAATCGTTTGCCCCGATCTGGACTGCCGAGGGTGGGAAAAGGAGGCGGTAATTCGGATGCGCAGGGGAACTTTGACTGTGTGCTGCGTACCGATTGGCACCCCAATTGGTGTTGCTCAAGCAATGGAGGGCATTGAGGTGCTGCCAGCACTTCTGCTTAAGCTGACAAAGATAGTGAGCCAAGTCAATTGAGCATCGAAAACCAGTCTTAGGAATTGATATGTCTCCACTACAGTGAGTGGATCGTCATCAAGGTAAAGTGCGGGTTCTGGATGAACGGTACGACGCCTACAGAACTGCACGACACACGACTTTGTGGCTGAAAACTGGAAGCCGTGGGCTAGAGCCCATGACTGTGCTTTGTGGATGGCTCCCTGGAGGTGCCACTCAACAACAACAGTACTGGAGCAACAGTACGAAAGGCAGAAATCATCTGTATACAGAGAAGGTGAGACGGAGGGCCTGACAGCTGCTGCTAGACCGTTAATGGCCACTAAAAATAAAGAGACACTTAACACAGAGCCCTGCGGGACTCCATTCTCCTGGATATGGATGGAACTATGGAAATCGACAACTTGGACAAAGAAAGTACGGAGGGACATGAAGTTCTGGATAAAAATTGGGAGTGGTCCCCAGAGACTCCACTCAATGTGGCAAGGATATGATGTCGCCAGGTCGTGTCGTATGCTTTACATAAGTCAAAAAAGACGGCAATCAGGTGTTGCCATCTGGATAAGGCTCTTCGGTTGGCAGACTGGATACAAGATTATCAGTGGTAGAATTACCCTGGCGGGAGCAGTCCTGATATGGAGCCAACAAGCCACGTGACTTCAGTACCCAACCCAACCGCTGACATACCATACGTTCCAGCAGCTAACAAAGAATACTGGTGAGGCTGATGGGCCGATAGCTATCCACATCAAGCGGGTTTTTACTGGGTTTGAGCACTGGAACGATGATGCTCTCCCGCCATTGCGATGGAAAGCTGCCATCACACCAGATCCATGAGAGATGTTTAATCATCTGGCTGTGGATGCGATCAGGCCCAGGAGCTGTGTCGGCGCAATGTGTAAGGACACCGAGGAGCTCCCACTCTGTAAATGGGGCGTTATAGGATTCACTGCAGCATGTAGTGAATGAGAGGACGTTCCCTTCCAGCCACCGTTTGAGTGTGTGAAAGGCTGGGGGGTAATTCTCCGTCGCAGAAGCTCGAGCAAAGTGCTCGGCAATTGCGTTTGCATCGGTACATAATTCACCCTTTATGGTAACACTGGAGACAGCCGTTGGGGCCTGGTACCCGAAAAGATGTTCGATCTTTGCCCAGCCTTGGGAAGGTGATGTGTGGCACCCAATGGTGGAAACATATCTGTCCCAACACTCCTCCTTCCATTGTTTGATAAGATAGCGAACATGGGCACGGAGCCATTTAAAGGCTATGAGGTGCTCCAGGGAAGGGTGGCACTTATGCCACTGTAGAGCTCGCTGACACTCCTTAATTGCTTCAGCAACTTCTGGCGACCACCAAGGGACTCACTTACACCTCGGGCACCCTAAAGAGCGAGGGATCACGTTTTGTGCTGCAGAAACAATTATGCTAGTCACCTGCTCAACCATCACATCGGAGATTCAGCGGTGACAGGAGAGGTGAAAGTTCCCCAGTCCGCCTTGTTCAAAGCCCATCTGGGCAGGCATCCGTATGCCTGATGTTGGGGCAGTGACAGGAAGATGGGGAAGTGGTCACTACCACACAGGTCATCGTGTGCTCTCCAGTGGATAGATGGGAGAAGTCCTGGGATGTAAACTGATAAATCAAAGACCGAGTAACTACCATGAGCCACACTGAAATGTGTGGCGGCTCCAGTATTTAAGAGACAGAGGTTGAATTGCGACAGTAAAGTTTCGACATCTCTGCCAAGGCCAGTAAGCATAGTACCACCCCACAAGGGGTTACGGGCATTAAAATCTCCCAGAAGTAGGAAAGGCTTAGGGAGTTGATCAATAAGTGCAGCTAATACATTCAGGGGCACTGCACCATCTAGAGGAAGATATACATTGTAGACAGTTATTTCCTGCATCGTCCTTATTCTGACAGCCACAGCTTCAAGAGGGGTTTGAAGAGGCACATGTTCACCACAGACCAAGTTTAGGACATAAATGCAAACTCCACACGACACTCGATTATAGTCGCTACGGTTCCTGTAATATCCCTTATAGCCGCGGAGGGCAGGGGTCCGCATTGCTGGGAACCAGGTTTCCTGGAGGGCAATGCAAATAGCATGTGCCATAGCTCAGCCAGGCAGTGGAAAAAACCACCGCAATTCCACTGGAGGATGACATCGTTAGATTGGGAAGGCATGGAACATTCAATGAGGCAGTTTACGCCTCAGAGTCACCTGCTGCCACCGAGTTATTGCCTGAGCAGTCTATATTCATTGTGTCTGAGGGTCTGGCGAGATCTAGGTCCTCAGTGGATGCCAAAATCTCCACCCCATCCTGAGCCGCAGAGCATCTAGGTAGCAGTGGTGTGGGTGCCACCACAATTTCCTTGGTCTTAGAGGTTTTCTTTTTGGATTTCTCTTAATGCTCCTGGGCTTCCCTGGCTGGGAGGACTTCACTCGCTCATTCTCCGGGACTGAGGATGAGCGTGAAGCCCTATGACCAGCTGCTTTTGGGCTCTTCAGCCACTGGTGGGTGTCGTCTTTCCCACTAGAAGAAACCTGGGAAGGGAGGACCCCTTCCTAGCGAGAGAAGCCGAAGAAGACTTCTGCTTCTCCGGATTGAAAGTGGGGACGGACGTCTCCGATGGTTGGAGGTGGAGGTTGTTGTTCCCGAAGTAGGTGGTGCAGGAGCAACCAGGAGGGAAATGCCCCCTACCATCAAGGGGGCGTGCTTAGTCTTCCGGCTCCGAGAGGTGACGTCGGTTGGCAGAGATGATGGTGCCAGAACAGTTGTAGCGGCGGCGTAAGAGAATGTCATATGTACAGGATGCAGGCATTCAAATTTTCTCTTAGCCTCCGTGTAGGTCAGTCTGTCCAGTTTCTTTTACTCCATGATTTTCCTTCCTTTCTGGAGAATCCTGCAGTCAGGCGAGCAAGGCGAATGGTGCTCTCTACAGTTGACACAGATGGGAGTTGGGGCACATGGAGTATTGGGATGTGATGGGCGTCCGCTATCTTGGCATGTGACACTGGAAGTACAGCAGGAAGACACATGGCCGAACTTCCAGCACTTAAACCATTGCATCGGAGGAGGGATATAGGGCTTTACATCACACAGGTAGACCATCAACTTGACCTTCTCGGGTAATGTATCACCCTCAAAGACCAAGATGAAGGCACTGGTGGCAAACTGATTATCCTTCGGACCCCGGTGGACACACCGGACGAAACGTACACCTCGCTGCTCTAAATTGGCGCACAGCTCATCGTCGGACTGCAAATGAAGGTCTCTGAAATATGGTACCTTGGACAATATTTAAGTTCTTATGGGGCATGATGGTTACATAAACATCCTCCAGCTTGTCACAAGTGAGTAACTCCCATGACTGAGAGACGATGCTGTTTTGATCAAGAATGACACAGATCTCATTTTGGACAAGCCCTCCACCTCCCCGAACTTGTCCTCTAAATGCTCAACAAAAAACTGAGGCTTCATCGTCATGAAAGACTCCCCATCAGCTCTCTAACACACAAGGTACCAGAGTGAATAAGATCCGCTGCCATCCTTAGCCTGATGTTCCTCCCATAGGGTGGCCAGGGAGGGGAACGATTTGAGGTCGTAATTCTATGCATTGAATTGAGCTCGTGATTGCTTAGAGACCGCTGGTGTTTCACCACCAGCAAGAGATGATGGACTACGCTTCATCACGTGTCACCGCCCTGATGCCACCCACTCCAACCAGGAGCCCTCCCCATGGGCACCACCCAGCCGCAGCAAAGGCCACCTGGCAGGATGGTCATTGCCGGGAGTCCTGATGCGCCAGGGAGATGGGCATCTACCCCTTGGTATAAGTGGGGAAATAATGGCACAGGCATCAGCACAGCGAACCCTGTGTAGTCAGGGGGCTACAACCAATAGGGTACATGGCGACCCCACCACAGCGGACTGGCTACCGTGCTGGGTATCAGGTGCAAAGAAGTCCACGGTCATTGTCGACGTAGAAATCAAAACTGCATAGTGCATGGTGGAAAATGCACCCAGGAAGGTGTCCTTGCCCAAGAGACTGAGAATGGGCAGGACTGCAATGCGACGACGAGAAAGTGGGCTAAAGAACTCAACGCACAATGGACATGATGCACCTTGTAAAGGCACCCTTCCCCAATTGGCTCGCTCTTCGGAAAATTTTTGTAGAATGGAGGTCAAACCATACAGGGGACCATCACATAAAGGCCGAAACGTGCAAAACTGCTTTTAGTCACCACATACGACAGGCAGGAATACCTTGAGCCTATTCTAACCCCCAGACCCGCAGGGGGGAGGGGGGAGACGGCAGCAGATGGAAGAGTAGAACACAACAGAAACATATCTCTTCTGACAATGTGTGGCAAAATAGCTTTTTGATGCAGCAGGATCTTACAAAAACACTTATTTCAGCTGAAGCTAATGTTCCTTATACAGAGCATAAGTAAAATGACCTTCAAAGGACAGGGATATTTTTCCATTTACACATTAATTTGATAGCTTACCACAAATATTTAAATGTATAACTTACTGAAGAGTATAACATAATTCCACAGCTACTGTAGCCAGCATAATCCAAAACAAGAACAGTTTGCAACTCCTATCCGAACACAGATCATGTTAGTGCTCTAGAGCTGTGCCAGAGAATCATATGACACACCACTCAAGTTACATGATATAGTGTGAAGTATCTCAACTGGTTATTATAAAGATTCATCTATGATGCAGAAATAACGCCACTTGAAGGTCCTCTTAATTTCAACTTTGTATACAGCTATACGCCTTATTACTGGACCAATAAAAAAGAATAAACATAAAAATAAAAAAATAAAATCACTAAGAAATCAAAAACACTTTACAATACTACTCAAAAGCATACTTCCTTACAAAAATTTGAAGCACTAAGCATACAAAGGTGAAGCACTAAGAAGACGTCGTTGGATGTCAATGTAACTTTGTACATACACACAAACACATTGGCGGGTATGTGAATGATTATAGAGTTAAAAATCACTGTGACAGGTGGGGCGGCCACCAGAGTGTGTCAGTGTTTTTCATGTTAGTGTTGTTACCAGGCCTGACTGACTGAGTACATAAGGGGCCAAGGAAAGTGTCAGATGTTCATTTACATCTACATTCATCTACATTTATACTCCGCAAGCCACCCAACGGTGTGTGGCGGAGGGCACTTTACGTGCCACTGTCATTATCTCCCTTTCCTGTTCCAGTCGCGTATGGTTCGCGGGAAGAACGACTGTCTGAAAGCCTCTGTGCGCGCTCTAATCTCTCTAATTTTACATTCGTGATCTCCTCGGGAGGTATAAGTAGGGGGAAGCAATATATTCGATACCTCATCCAGAAACGCACCCTTTCGAAACCTGGCGAGCAAGCTACACCGCGATGCAGAGCGCCTCTCTTGCAGAGTCTGCCACTTGAGTTTGTTAAACATCTCCGTAACGCTATCACGGTTACCAAATAACCCTGTGACGAAACGCGCCGCTCTTCTTTGGATCTTCTCTATCTCCTCCGTCAACCCGATATGGTACGGATCCCACACTGATGAGCAATACTCAAGTATAGGTCGAACGAGTGTTTTGTAAGCCACTTCCTTTGTTGATGGACTACATTTTCTAAGGACTCTCCCAATGAATCTCAACCTGGTACCCGCCTTACCAACAATTAATTTTATATGATCATTCCACTTCAAATCGTTCCGCACGCATACTCCCAGATATTTTACAGAAGTAACTGCTACCAGTGTTTGTTCCGCTATCATATAATCACACAATAAAGGATCCTTCTTTCTATGTATTCGCAATACATTACATTTGTCTATGTTAAGGGTCAGTTGCCACTCCCTGCACCAAGTGCCTATCCGCTGCAGATCTTCCTGCATTTCGCTACAATTTTCTAATGCTGCAACTTCTCTGTATACTACAGCATCATCCGCGAAAAGCCGCATGGAACTTTCGACACTATCTACTAGGTCATTTATATATATTGTGAAAAGCAATGGTCCCATAACACTTCCCTGTGGCACGCCAGAGGTTACTTTAATGTCTGTAGACGTCTCTCCGTTGATAACAACATGCTGTGTTCTGTTTGCTAAAAACTCTTCAATCCAGCCACACAGCTGGTCTGATATTCCGTAGGCTCTTACTTTGTTTATCAGGCGACAGTGCGGAACTGTATCGAACGCCTTCCGAAAGTCAAGAAAAATAGCATCTACCTGGGAGCCTGTATCTAATATTTTCTGGGTCTCATGAACAAATAAAGCGAGTTGGGTTTCACACGATCGCTGTTTCCGGAATCCATGTTGATTCCTACATAGTAGATTCTGAGTTTCCAAAAACGACATGATACTCGAGCAAAACACATGTTCTAAAATTCTACAACAGATCGACGTCAGAGATATAGGTCTATAGTTTTGCGCATCTGCTCGACGACCCTTCTTGAAGACTGGGACTACCTGTGCTCTTTTCCAATCATTTGGAACCTTCTGTTCCTCTAGAGACACTTGCGGTACACGGCTGTTAGAAGGGGGGCAAGTTCTTTCGCGTACTCTGTGTAGAATCGAATTGGTATCCCGTCACGTCCAGTGGACTTTCCTCTGTTGAGTGATTCCAGTTGCTTTTCTATTCCTTGGACACTTATTTCGATGTCAGCCATTTTTTCGTTGGTGCGAGGATTTAGAGAAGGAACTGCAGTGCGGTCTTCCTCTGTGAAACAGCTTTGGAAAAAGGTGTTTAGTATTTCAGCTTTACGCTTGTCATCCTCTGTTCCAATGCCATCATCATCCCGGAGTGTCTGGACATGATGTTTCGAGCCACTTACTGATTTAACGTAAGACCAGAACTTCCTAGGATTTTCTGTCAAGTCGGTACCTAGTATTTTACTTTCGAATTCACTGAACGCTTCACGCATAGCCCTCCTTACGCTAACTTTTGACATTGTTTAGCTTCTGTTTGTCTGAGAGGTTTTGGCTGCGTTTAAACTTGGAGTGAAGCTCTCTTTGCTTTCGCAGTAGTTTCCTAACTCTGTTGTTGTACCACGGTGGGTTTTTCCCGTCCCTCACAGTTTTACTCGGCACGTACCTGTCTAAAACGCATTTTACGATTGCCTTGGAACTTTTTCCATAAACACTCAACATTGTCAGTGTCGGAACAGAAATTTTCGTTTTGATCTGTTAGGTAGTCTGAAATCTGCCTTCTATTACTCTTGCTAAACAGATAGACCTTCCTCCCTTTTTTTATATTCCTATTAACTTCCATATTCAGGGATGCTGCAACGGCCTTATGATCACTGATTCCCTGTTCTGCACTTACAGAGTCAAAAAGTTCGGGTCTGTTTGTTATCAGTAGGTCCAAGATGTTATCTCCACGAGTCGGTTCTCTGTTTAATTGCTCGAGGTAATTTTCGGATAGTGCACTCAGTATAATGTCACTCGATGCTCTGTCCCTACCACCCGTCCTAAACATCTGAGTGTCCCAGTCTATATCTGGTAAATTGAAATCTCCACCTAAGACCATAACATGCTGAGAAAATTTATGTGAAATGTATTCCAAATTTTCTCTCAGTTGTTCTGCCACTAATGCTGCTGAGTCGGGGGGTCGGTAAAAGGAGCCAATTATTAACCTAGCTCTCTGAAAGACACAGAGAGAGTGCTCATGTGAGACAGCTTTATCAGTACCTGACAGGTGTTTGAAAGGGGTCCCATTGTGGACCTCAGTGCTCACATCTAGCAATGTACAGTTTTGGGGTCATTTGGATGAATGTGTGACTGCATAGGAACATCATTGTCAAGGTAGTGGTCGGCCACATTTGATCAACTTACTGTGCACCAGGCACATCATAACCACTTTGTATTTTCTCCTGCCGTCCAACAACAAATAATGGACTTCCTGCTATATTTTGTCTCATGCTGCAACATTGGTCAGATATGAGCAGCAGCTGGACTAGGGACTTATCATCCCATGTGTAGGCTGTCAACACAGGAACACAAACCACTCCGTTTGGAGTGTTGCAGTGACAGAGATACACAGACTACTGATAAATGTCATTAAATAATGAACTGCACTTCTGCACTAACCCAGATGACCACCACTGGTGAGTATGGTGATGACCTGGAGGAAAGTTCAATCCTTCCAATGATTCGGAGAGGCACAGTGGTGTTAACCCTGGTATCATGGTAAGAGGAGCCATCAGATACTGGATTATGGACTGCACTGATTGAGGGAAATCTGACTGCACAATGTTCGTCACGGATATTCTGCATCCTCTTGTATTACCTCTCTTATAACAGCAATGTGCCATATCTCAACAGGATAACACTCATCCAAATGGCACACGTCTATGAGCTGTCTGTATAATGTAGAGGTACTCCAATGTCCAACAAGATCCCTAGATCAAGCATGGGGCCAGTTGGGACATCAACTCTGACCACGTTTCAGTATGTGGGATACAGGACATCAAGGACCATTTACAACAGTAGTGGTCCAGCTTCCCTCAAAACATACAACAGCTTTACGACATCCTTCCCAAACAAGTCAGTGCACGCATCCAGGCCATAGGGGATGTAACATTGTATTGATAAAGGGGCTCATAATGCCAACTTATACTTAAATTTGGATCAATTTAGTAATCACTGGAATAAAATCACGTGACGTCTCAACCCGTCAGTGTAGATGAGAACAGGGATGTCAATGCTCTCAAAGCATTTGAACATTGAATGGAAAATACAAAATGATTTAAAGTGACACCTAACAGTATCAAAGATGGCATTACTGAAGTGGGCAAGCCCATTTGACTCTTATTTCCACAACAAATAGTAGTTTGTTATTTGTAGCTGGATGAGTAAAATCAATTAATACTGAGGCAACATAAGTTAGGCCACTAGTCAATATTTTGGATTTCACTGATACAAATAGTGAAATGAACTGGCTGCAGTCCATTCCAGGGCTCTGGGACCACAGTTCACATGTTCCAAAGTAAAAATCTATATATAGACATGCCTCTCCCTATCACTTTTAGGGATGTAAGGCCACATAAACGAAGAACAAATATATACTTTGAAGTACAATAAAGCTGCCTGGTGGCAAGCACTATTTTAATTTCTAATACTTTTAGCATAAAGATCGTCCTTTGCACATTAAATTGGTCTGAATGTACATAAATGCAGTAGCAACAATATCTGAGTCAATTATTCCTTCCACAACTCATTCTGTGATCTTCGCAAAATAAATGTAGTTTTTCCGAACTTTAGTATGATTGTGAAATGATGTGTTGAATGTCTCACCTTAAAAGAACTGTTGTAATGATTCCAAAATGGGTCTTCCATTTTGCAAGTCAGCAGTATTTCCAAAGTTACAGATAATTTAGTATTGTGATTAACATTTTATTAATTTTGATACACCTGATGCATTCGGGTTACAACTGCTGCATGTTTAAAACATTATATTTTGTTTCCTAACCTTAGTTGAATGAACTTCACTTCTGGAAACATTTTTAGTTCAATTTTAATACTGCAGAATATATCCACTTGTCAATACATGGTACAGTTCTGGAATTAGCAAAAGAGTGGGTTTCACAGGAAACCTATTATGGTATTTAGTCGATATAGATCCTCAATTCATGGCAGAAAAATATGGAAATATAGATACCTTACTTGGATTCTAAAATACAATTTCAGAAGGATTGTTCAGTAATTACGGAATAAGCAAGCAATCACCAATGTTATGCTGCTGTTAAAAACATGTCTTACGTATAACAAAAATATAATTTGAGTCAATTCAAACGAAGTGGTCCAATAAAAATTAAGTTGGTTGCTAGACCATTTTTAAATATTTTAATTTTTTGTATGTGACTGCCCTATATTTGAGAAGTTCAAAACAGTTAAAAAAAATTACCTTGCACCTTTACTGGACGGCAGCCAATTTCCTTTGCAGGCGCGCGATGATTTTTCAGTCTGGAGACATTAGCGAAATTCGAATATCTCTGCAATGGGTTAAATTACAACATTGCAATTGACATTGTTTTTAGAAAAGTGTCCTCTACAACATTGTTTATTACACAAAATACCCTGAATTGAAAAATAACCAGTCAAAAATGATCTTCAAGCTTGGTATACAAATTTTCAAAAATCCACTTTTTAGGCCCAAAAATAACAAACAATGAGTGATTTATGAGAGTCTATTTTTTCCTATAGTTAGATATCATACACTACTAGACTCATAAAGAGCAAGAACACTTACAAATGTTACCTTAATTTTTGAAATTTGAAAATTTTAATTTTTTGTAAAGTTCGAGGTTAGTTATCTCAGGTGGGAGTGAATATAAAAATATGATTTTTGCACAGTTTGTACACCTATATGATAGCAATGTACAGTAAAAATTTGAACACTGATATCTGACTGTGAACAAAGACACGAATTTACGAAAATGAGGAGATAATTCACATTACTCTACAACTGATCTTATGGCTGTTGCCTATTCATGTGTGATAATGGCAGGATATAATCAATTTTTATTGAAGTTAAGGTACTGAATTATACACAAAAAGTGGAAACATCACTGAAATTAACATTTATATTATTTTGGCACACTTAAAATAAATATTTTCAGTTAACATCCTTCGAGATGCGACTGTTCGTAAACCTGGTGATGAATGGTAAGAACACTTATTTCTTCATACAGCTTCTGTGATATACAATAAGACCTCCCAATTGCTGTGGTAAGTTCAAGCACTGAAAGTTTCCTTAAAACATTTTTCATTGGTATCCGAATTTTATCACTAGTAGATTTCTTGAATGATGGTCTTGGGCCAGCAGGTTGGGAAAAATGCACAAAAACATCATTGTTTTTCAAACTCATTCTTTCAACCTCTGCGAGCCAACACTGTCCATCATACACACATGCCACTATGTCATTCAACGTTAAAGACGGAGATGTAATTTTACTGACACAATGATCCTCACAAATTTCGGTTTCTGATGTTACATAGCATCGAACTAAGTTTTCTGCAATGCCATGGAATTTGTAGAAATGCCTGGTTCGTTTTATTGCTATACAGTTTTCAAATCTGGTTTGAAGTGTTGTTTTCATATGCAGAACCATTTCTTCTTTCTTGATCAGAAAATAGGTAATGCCTTTAATATTAACCTTGCAAAAGACATACATGCCCTGTACTGTGAGAATTTGGTCTGTGGTTGGTCTTTTTAGGCTGGCTTTACTTAATTCACGTTTTGTTGTACCTCCTACTCCATTGCATGCATTTTTACCATGGCAAAATGCAAAAAAGTGCCATTCAGCCTCCAACCCATAGTCTACTTTGTGGTTGCACAGATTTGAAAAATTCTTTTTGTTCTTACACTGACTACCACTTCCATCTGAAAAGTATATTAGCTTCTCAACTTTTATGTAATTTATTCCATACTTTTGAAACACATGTACAGCCTAAGTGTTGTGCTGCAAGTAGTCGTTTAGAATGCAAACTTCATCTTTCTCATTTTTAAAGTAGAGAATAAATGGATGCACTGTTGCATGGTCATTGACCCAGTGGTACACTCGTATTGCATCCTGAATCACAAATGTACAATTTTCTGCAATATCAGCTAGCACTATGTATTCAGTTTCATGAAGTTGTGCTTTTTGTCCTTCGAAAACTTATCATTTCTGCCCTGTCAGTTGTGACCCACTGTTTGAAGGTAATACGAGTCTGTCTGGCATTTCCTCGTCATATTCATGAAACAATTCAATAATGGTTTCCTTACCAGGGCATTTATTACACAAACTCATCATGCAGTCATAACTGTTAGTGTCACAGATCATTAAATCTAGTAACTCTTTGTAGTTAAGATCACTGAGCTTTGCACCCGCAATCATCAGTTTGACATTTTGATGATATAAACAAACACATATGGAGAGTGTACCTGAGGATCCAGCCAAAATACACCACTTAGGGCAGAGGTCACAAAATTTTGACCTTCCAATTTTGCATTCAAGATGAGAATTTTTGAAAGCTACGTAAAGTTCATTTAAATTTGACATAACTAGGCATTTCTGCTTTGTTACTTTAACCCATTTATAACAACTCTTTTGCTATCTTTGCAACCTGAACACATTCTACTGTTTTCATCATCTTCAAAAAAACTGCTGGATCTTTTTAATTGTTTCTTCACTTATACCTAGGCCTACTCCTTTCTTCTTTCCTAAAACTGGAAGGATGTCTTGCTCTTTCACTAATTTTTGGGTTAGTTTAACCAAACAATGAGAAACGTTAAATTCATGAACTATTTTATTCTCTTGATCATGAGTCAGGGAGCAAACTTGAAATTTTAAGTTTTTCCTTTTAGATGTCACTGGACACTTAATTTTTAATTTCTCTATTAAGCTGAAATATTCAGTGTCGGATGATGCTGGTGGTAGGTTCTCTTCTTCTTTAGAAACAATGTTGGTATCTGTATTATTAAAGTACGACTCCAAGTATTTTCTAATTTTGTCTGAAATTTGCTCTACCTTATTTTCAATAGCTGATTTTCTTTTTCTGCTATTTAATTTTATCATTCTTGAAGCAGGAGATACGTCTAACTTAGAACAAGCAAAATCCAATATGCTAATAGCTTCCTTATTAGGAATATAAATGTCATTAACAAGGTGACATGATTCTGGTTCTGGATTCACAACAAATACTTTTGAATAACAATTTGGGCACAGGGAATTTCCAGGAATCACATTACGTTTCACTTGGGAAGCTGTTTCACTCTCACATACCAAGGACAAATATTCAAGTTTTATTTCCCTCAAACCTTTAATAACAGATATTTTATGAACTTTAGTGGACAATGAAACAATAAACCTTTTAAACAGGCAACACCCATAAGATCAATTGTAGAGTAATGTGAATTATTTCTTAATTTTCAAAAATTAATATCTTTGTTCACAGTCTAATACCAAAGTTGAAATTTTTACAGTACGTTGCAATCATATAGGTGTACAAACTGTGCAAAAATCATATTTTTATATTCAGTCCCACTTGAGATAACTAACCCCAAACTTTACAAAAAAAAATGAAAATTTTCAAATTTCAAATATTCATAAAAAATTAAGGAAACATTCGAAGGTGTTCTTGCTCTATATGAGGCTAGTAGTCTATGATATCTAGCTATAGGAAAAAATAGATTCTCATAAATCACTCCTTGTTTGTTATTTTTTGAGCCTAAAAAGAGGATTTTTGAAAATTTGGATACCAAACTTTGGAGGTCATTTTGACTGGTTATTTTTGAATTTAGGGTATTTTGTGTAATAGACAATGTTGTAAAGGACACTTCTCTAAAAACAATCATGTCAATTGCAATGTTCTAACTTAACCCAGTGCAGAGATATTCAAATTTTCGCTAATGTCACCAAACTGAAAAATCATCCGGTGCCTACAAATAAATCCACCATCCAGTAAAGGTGCAAGATAAATAATTTTAATAAACTGTTTTGAACTTCTCAAATATAGGGCAATCACATATATATGATATAACATATAAATAAATATAAATAAAATATAGGGCAAATTAAAATATTTAAAAATAATCAAGCAACCATTACTGGACCACTTCATATAGACTGAGCCATTTACGCAATATCAGTTAAGGCTACAGTCAAAGAGTGTTGCAACTTTGCTTGAATAATCAATAACCAGTTACATAAATGATATCTCAAGTTCTATGACATTTTTAATGGTAGACAGACATATAAATGTCAACCCTAGTAGTCATGTAGTATTATACTAGCTCCCAATTTTTCTTAAAAAAATGTTGAAGGACTTCACCACACTCCAAACTAGAATCTTGAAACATACTTTTTGTAATTAAATTAGCAGCAACAATATCACTGGTAATTATGTTAACATCATAGTATTGTAACAAAAGAATTCAAATATTTGAAGAAAATTTTACCTTGTAGGCATTTTGCTCCCCATGAGGATCTGACAAGTCAACAACCAATTTCCATGTCTCATACCATCCATGATGCTGAGCAAAGTTGTATGTGTCTTTTAATGACTGTTTTAGGTCAGTCCATAGTGGAGATGTAAAAAGATGATGCAAAGCTTCATGCACTCTAACTTGTTCACCATTACTGTCTGTGAGTTTAGCATTGAAGTATATGTAGCTACACCACAATGACATATAGAGTGATAAACACAATGTGAACACTGTCAGCCGCCTGAGAAAAATAGAAAAGAAAATTATTACCATGGTGGACACACACACACACACAACACACACACACACACTATTTTATTTCACTGTGGATGGAAATAAGTAAGAATACAAGAAAGCAATCAATAAGAGCTGATCACATAACAGCATTATCATGGATAAATTACTGAAAACGAATGAAATTAGGGCCTCGCATAAGAACATAAAATGATGTGCACACTGTTTAGGGTTTCTGACCAATATAACATGTCACTAGACATGAAAACATTCAGGGTGTTAACTGATGTAATTACAGTTATAGCTATCATGGTTAAAATATTATGATGGGCCAAAGCTAAGATTCAGCTTGTCATCTTGGAAAATCGGATTTTCTGCTGGTAACCTGTGTTTTATGTTCACAATATTTCGATTACATAACTCGCCTCCTTCATCAGATGCTCCACGAAGCTGAATCCAGTGTGTAACGGGCCCAGTATTTATGCCTACGTGGGACTACGCACTCAGTCATCAGTCTGCGCCACACAAGGCTCTCCATCCAACATACGTGCCAGTCATTAGCAGCAACATAGCTGTTCAGACTGCTGTTTATTGTCAGTTAATAATTTTGTCATTTGACATATAATTCACAATGGAAATGGAGAAGTACAGACAAAAATTTCTCATGCTTAGATGTTCCTGTCCAGAGTAAGGCTGGAAGCACTTTTGATCATAGCACTTACCAAAAACCAATTCACACCAATCTATATCCGTGAGCCAGTGGCTGCCACTATCCAGCCCAGAAAAATGGTGTGCTCAGAACTCTGGTTCATCGAGCACAAACTCTTTTGGTTCCAGACAACTTGATAATGGAGAAAGAACAACTGGAGTCTGTGTTCTACAGGAATTGATATTTTTCCAGAGATATTCAGGAAGCTCTGCATCCTGCTTCTCTGGCAGGGAGTCAACAGCAGCAGCACAAGAAGAAGCAAAGAAGGCTTCTTTTTGCCATATAACGGACCAATATATGCCAAAATCAGCAGAATTCTTCTCAAATATAACCTCAAGAGTGTATTCTGCTCACCAAATTAGATTGAAGCTCTGTCAGGGAGTGTAAAGGATGATCTGGCCAAACAGAAACTGGGCATTACACATATCATGTCAATGTTGTATGTCAGATATCGGCCAGGCCACCAGAACCACTGACATCATGTATAAGGAGAACCAACAGCACACCAGACTCCAACAGGCTTCCAAGTCAGCTGTAGCAGAACATTGTTTAGATGAATCAATCCATGAACTACGATTATGTCAAGATTCTGATACAGATACCCAGAAACTGTGATAGTATTATTAAAGAATCGATCCAAATAAAGGTCACACAGTCTTACCAAACATGACATGAGATATCAACTCAGCTCTGCCTGGAATAAAGCAATTGTGACGAAGCAAGCTCGGACCTCTTATATCCTCTCTCGTTTTGTCATCTGCCTCCTTAACTTCATTTTATTTTCATTTTTGCAAAAGTACCATTAATGCGCATGAGTATAATTTGTGTTTCCATAAAAGAGAAACATTGGCCCTCAGTCTTAAGGAATATAGCACCAGGTCTAACTCTCTGCTTACTTTTGTGTATGTAATTAATTTCCTCATTTATTTTAACTATTCCTAGTTAATACCTTTTGCTACAGATCATTACAGGGTGAAATCAGTAATTGTTTCGGACTTAGATTCTACTGTTGACTTATAAAGAAATATAAATACTGTACTAATTATAAACATCTGGAAGAAGACCCACTATGATTCTTAAAGTATTTATTTGGCTCTATTCAAAAACATTAGCAAAGCTAGCCCTTAACTAAGTCCAAAATGATTACCAGGTTTGTCAAAAGTATTGTTTGTACAAAGATATCTGTTAATTTTATTATGAATAAAATAGAGGGAAACATTGCACGTGGGAAAAATATATATAAAACACAAGACACCAACCACTTTCTTGAATGTCTGGAATCCTTACCCAATCTGTTATCCCTGGAAACCATCCTTTTAACCATTGATGCCACTTCCTATAACACAAATATCCCGCACATCCAGGGCCTCGCTGCGATGCAGTACTTCCTTTCACGCCAATCACCTGCTACCCTACCTAAAACCTCTTTCCTCATTACCTTAGCCAGCTTCATCTTAACCCACAACTTCTTCACTTTTGAAGGCCAGACATACCAACAATTAAAGGGAACAGCCATGGGTACCAGGATGGCCCCCCTCTTATGCCAACCTATTTATGGGTCGCTTAGAGGAAACCTTCTTGGTTACCCAAGCCTGCCAATCCAAACTTTGGTACAGATTTATTGATGACATCTTCATGATCTGGACTCACAGTGAAGAAGAACTCCAGAATTTCCTCTCCAACCTCAACTCCTTTGGTTCCATCAGATTCACCAGGTCCTACTCCAAATCCCATGCCACTTTCCTCGATGTTGACCTCCATCTGTCCAATGGCCAGCTTCACATATTTGTCCACATCAAACCCACTAACAAGCAACAGTACCTCCATTATGACAGCTGCCACCCATTCCATATCAAACGGTCCTTCCCTACAGCTTAGGTCTTCGTGGCGAACGAATCTGCTCCAGTCCTGAATCCCTGAACCATTACACCAACAACCTGAAAACAGCTTTTGCATCCCGCAACTACCCTCCCGACCTGGCACAGAAGCAAATAGCTGGAGCCACTTCCTCATCCCCTCAAACCCAGAACCTCTTACAGAAGAACCCCAAAAGTGCCCCACTTGTGACAGGATACTTTCTGGGACTGGATCAGACTCTGAATGTGGCTCTCCAGCAGGGGTATTACTTCCTCAAATCCTGCCCTGAAATGAGATCCCTCCTTCATGAAATCCTCCCCACTCCACCAAGAGTGTCTTTCCGCCGTCCACGTAACCTTCAAAATCTCTTGGTTCATCCCTATGAAATCCCCAAACCACCTTCCCTACCCTCTGGCTCCTACCCTTGTAACTGCCCCCGCTGTAAAACCTGTCCCATGCACCCTCCCACCACCGCCACCTACTCCAGTCCTGCAACCCGGAAGGTGTACATGATCAAAGACAGACATGTGTGAAAGCACCCACGTGATTTACCAACTGACATGCATACACTGTGAAGCCTTCTATGTGGGAATGACCAGCAACAAACTGTCCATTCGCATGAACGGACACAGGCAGACAGTGTTTGTTGGTAATGAGGATCGCCCTGTGGATAAACATGCCTTGGTGCACGGTCAGCACATCTTGGCATAGTGTTACACCGTCCGGGTTATCTGGATACTTCCCACTGACACCAACCTATCAGAACTCCAGAGATGGGAACTTGCCCTTCAATATATTCTCTCTTCCCGTTACCCACCAGGCCTCAACCTCCACTAAATTCAAGTTGCCGTCCCTCATACCTCACCTGTCATTCAACAACATCTTTGCCTCTGTATTTCCACCTTGACTGACATCTCTTCCCAACCTCTTTGCATTTACATGTCTGCCTGTGTCTGTATATGTGCAGATGATTGTTTGTGTGTGTGTGTGTGTGTGTGTGTGCGCGCGCGCGAGTGTATACGTGTCCTTTTTTTCCCCCTTAGGTAAGTCTTTCCGCTCCCAGGATTGGAATGACTCCTTACCCTCTCCCTTAAAACCCACATCCTTTCATCCTTCCCTCTTTCCTGATGAAGCAACCATGGGTTGCGAAAGCTAGAGTATTTGTGTGTGTGTTTGTGTGTTTTTCATTTTATTGTGTCTAGCAACATACCAGTGCTTTTTCATTTGGTAAGTTAAAGCATCTTTGTTTTTATATATGTTAATTTCATTATTTCAACAAATAACTTGGCGTAACCTTTATGGTAGAAGCAACCGGTAAAAAGGAATTTTTTGATGTACCTAGTTAATTGAATGAGTTATGTCTTAATTGTCATTTCTGTAACTTAAAACATTGAACATTGTATAGTTTCAGTGCCTATTATTGTGAGGATATATAAAGGACCTATTTTTGGTTCCGAGTCAGTCAGTCTACGGCCGATTTTCAGACGTGAAACATGTACTGGTTAGATTAACAACAATGCATCAGCTTAACAGTGGGGTAAGTGTGACACAAATAGGCCGTGTGTTAGAAAAATTAATGACAATGTCTGTTTAATTTATTTGAATAATACGTACCGTATTATTCTGCAAGAAATGTGGATGTATTATTCAGCAAGAATTATGAACTGTGTGGTTAGGTTTTTACTGTTTATAGATGTTCAATATCAAAGTATTGTAGCAGTATGCTGATGTTGCCTGAAACCTATTAATGAGGTTTATCGACATTTACCAATAGTGAACTGGCCATATAATTGTGCAATATTGGGGGATTGTGAACAGTGAAAGTAAAGAACTGTGAAACACAATTGTGCAACTGCCAGCTAAATTATTTAATTTACAGTAGTCGGTGTTTAACTCCCCCCCCCCCCCCCCCCCCCCCATTTTTCAGTGAGTATAACAATGTAGCAGGTCAACAGTGAGGACTATCAACGAAGAAATAAAGCAGACGAATGTCACACAGTCTATCTCCTAATGACGCAACGTCCAAGCACTGAGCAAATAACTTTGGAAATTGTGACAGACCACATTATCCACCAAAACCAACATAGAATGCACAGATGGTGGTACTTCAGATAGCAAAACAAGTACCTGAGGATGGTCATTTCAAGAACGAATGGCAATTTGAACAGCAGCAGCTAGAAAACAATCCAATAGTCACTCCAAGTTGTTGTGGACCTCAGATGAGCACCTGATGCAATCAACTACAGTAATAGAACACTATAGTGCACAGCACTGCTTAAATGGCGGCAATCAGAAGACTGAACTCCCAGTACAACTTGGAAGTGGTATGGAACGTCAGATGACAAAATTACAACAGCCAAAGAGAATGTGCGCAACAGTCAGAAAAGCAACAGCTAGAAAATAATATGGTTGCTGCTACTGGCTGGCGAGTAATTCAGACTGGCGGGGCGTGGACCAATGACGGAGTGCCTAGCCCCACATAGGCATAAATACTGGAACTGTTCCACAATGGATTCAGCCTTATGGAGGACTTGATGAACACCGCGAGTTATGCTATTGAAATATCGTCAAGAAGAACATGGATTACTGGCAGAAAACCCAATTTTTCAAGATGGCAACACCTCACTGGGAAAGCCTGAAAACCTACATCAGAAGAGCCAACTTGTTTCACCAAGTTTACGAATAGCTTAAGACACAATGATGAACATAGAAATATTCCTTTTTCGTTAAAAACTTTTGCTGGCGCACACAACAACTCACAAAAGTTTAATAGTAATCAGATGAACACAAGAGGTATGCTAGAAGACAAAAACAATTACACATTTTTATGTATTACATGAGGGACCTTTAATCTACACAGTCATTGCAACTTCAGCACTTTGGATATTGTGAACAAGACTATGCACACAACCTGCATAGAAAAGCGGCAGTCAGAATGCTCTGACTACATATGCAAGTTAGCACAGGTTTTTTGAGTAAAAATTCAGAAAGGTTCTGCTAGGTAGTAATTATGAAAGGAAGATGTTAAGGAGTAGTCTAGGGTTACTAGTACTCTAAACTTCATTGAATGGTTCAGCTCCTCATATGAAATGTTGCATCTTAATTGCTAGGTGTGCAGTGTGCACTGCATTGTGTGTGCGATTACTGTAATTTTAACATATCTAAAAATGGACATGATTTATGTAGTAAGAATTTTGACTACCCAGTTCTTATGACATCCAGATAGATAGATACAGAGAGAGAGAGAGAGGGGGGGGGGGGGGGGGGGATGTTCGTAGAATGGATAATTATGACCGGAAATACAACTGAAGCACATAATGAATTATGATACTTGAATAGTACTGTAAATGATGACACCATGTATCTAGCATATATTAAAAGAATAACCACAATGACAACATATACACTTAAATTCCATAGAGAATTTAATTTTTTTACAGTCATTCTCTTCCTTTTTGTCCTCTTTGCACTGATCTGCCACGACTGTGGCCCATAGTCTTGATCATACCAAAGCATTATCACAGCTGCACTCATCTGGACATGCACAGCAAGAAACTGCCAACAATTTGTCAATCCCATAAGATTCTTCTGCATCGCCCAATCAGCATTTTGATCAGGTGCTCATAGATCAGAAGGAATCTTTTATTGTTAAAGACATCACTACCCAAGCCAGTAAAAATTTTTACCAATGCCAGAGGCAAATGCAGTTGTTGTAAAGCATTTCGTACAAGGGTGGCTCGTAGGCTTTACACTACACCTTCACATAACCACAGATCAACAAGAAATGTTCAAATCTATGTTCACACAGAACTTTGATACTGCTACTGCAAACAAAATGTTTTGAGGGCTATAGCCTACAACATAGCCACATATGACATTGCAGAGCAATTGTGCCACCAGTTCACAACTGTGCTCAAGGGGCAGGGCACAGAACACAGGGTCAACAAGTTGCTCATTGATTCTGCAGGGACTGCACACATATTTAAGAAAAGAGTATTATAATTTATCAGTAAGAAAAGGAAAGCATCAGCAATAGATATAGAGCAGAACAGTTATCCCACTGCCTTTCCTGTATAAAAGGAGTGGTTGATACACTTTCCATAAAATTAACAGATGGTTCCTAAGGTGAAAAAAATATTCTAACTTATCTCTGATTTAAGAAAAATAATGTTTCACAGTTACCTGCAAAGAGACCTCCTCTTGTGTGTCCTCCTCCATTGTTTGGATTTATTATCAAATGCTGATGCTGATAAAAAAGTCATTGTAGTAAGCCATGTGGAATCATCTGGAAAGTATGTTCGGAAAGGATATACTGCAAAGGCTGCGGCTAGTGCCCACCATATTGTTCCTTTCTGTCGCCCAATATTACCCACAGCCCAAACACCTGTCAATGAATAGACACCAAAATATTGAGAATGTAATGGTGACAAACTCAGAACAAAAAAATGCACAATAAAATGACACAAAAATGATAGTGTACAAGTGGGAAGACATATGGCATCCTTACAAGCCAATGAAGCTGAAAAAGAACATAAAGAACAAAATAAAATGACATCATCTTTACAGAACGACAATTATATGAAAGGTAGTCTGATATGAATTGTCCTGTGCTATTATGTCCAATAACATAGCTGCCAACCTTCAGAAGAGGCGGTTATTACCGTATTTACTCGAATCTAAGCTGCACCTGAAAAATGAGACTCGAAATCAAGGAAAGAAATTTTTCCCGAATCTAAGCCGCACATGAAATTTGAGACTCGAAATTCAAGGGGAGAGAAAAGCTTTAGGTAGCACCTCCAAATCGAAACAAAGTTGGTCCATTGTAATATGAGACAATTTAGGTCGAATGAATGACGATACAGCTACAGTAGTTTGGTTCGAGTCGTAAGCTTAGCAGTTAAGCTTTACCAGGTAGCCATTGCTACGCGTCAGGCGCTCTGTCCGTATTTATACGAGTACCCTTCATTTTTCAAGTGCTTTGTCTGGTTTGAATTGATTGCTTATTTTTCTTTGATCCGATAAGTGCCGTTCTCTTTGTTATAGGTGTATACGTCACTCTAAGCTGAAAATGCATTACTATACTGTGTCATGCATTGTTTGTCGTATTCTGATAATGAGTGTTCACGACCTGTCGCTCGCGGCAAGGCTTGCTTATGTGGGCGCTACCGCCGCTTACAAAAAAAAAAAAAGAGAGAGAGAGAGAGAGAGAGAGAGAGAGAGAGAGAGAGGAATCGTCATATTAGCGAAACAATGGCAAGAGGCTGCTATTTGTTGTTATTTACACTGCTGCTTTCTTCGATAATGATCAACGAGAACCAAATAATAAACTGCGTATGATAAAAGATGTTCTGAACTAGAGTTTAGCGAAAATTTTTCTCTGTTTGTAAATCTTTGCAACGCCTCTTTAGTACATTACTTTCTGCACAAAAATTAGAGTCATCTTAGATTTAAAAATCTAGTCAATTGCCGTGCTTCATTTCTGACTGTATCACTATTAGGCATAAGAATAATACGATATAAACATGACATGATATGTGTATTCTTCCGCGTTTGCTGTTGTCTCACTTGACTCTCTCTAGTTGCGTAGACAGGATTTAAATGAGATAGCAGCAAACACAAAAGAATACATGGCAAAATATTTATATTCGTATTATTCTTATGGTGAAGAGAATACTGCATGTGATTCACAATTCATAAAAGTTCCCATTAGCAACCGTCTCTTCTCACAGGTAGGAAAAAATTCAGAACATAGAATTGGCCATATTGACAAACATCGCAAACAGTCTTGCCAGTCGGATTTTCGTAGTACATTGAAAAGCTGCTACATTCAAAGATGAACAATACTGAATTTGTATTTACTTCATTGGATGATGTATTAAAATGCAGTGGTCGAAATTCGAGGCGTAGAAAAAGGCTCGTGTTCCACCTTTTTTTTTAAAAAAAAATTTCTTTACTGACGCAGAGGTTTTGGAGCCTGTGTAGCGCTACATGTATTCGACGGCAGAAGTTAGTTGTGGCGGCACCTACCAACATATTTCAGAACTTCCGCTTACTTTGCACTTGATTCTAAGCCGCAGGCAGTTTTTTTGGATTAAAAAAAAAAAGTGCGGCTTAGATTCGAGTAAATATGGTAATCACATGGCAAATATGGAGGGGACCAAAGGAGCCATCCCCCCAGAACATTTCGTAAATAAGAAGCCTGATTTAGCTCTTCAGGCACTACATTTCACACACATTCTGATCCTAAATAAAGAAGATTTTCCAGGAAAAAGAATTGCAAATGAAAAGATCAGGTTCAATGGAAAAGGCTAAAAATTTGTTTAGTTAACATCAAGAGTGCTGTAGAAATAGTTTAGTAATTTTCAAATACTACAGAATCAATACACATATCTCAACTAAAAAGCAGTGTTTTTTAATTCTAAAAAGATAAATAAAATCACTGAACACACATAATGCACAAAATAACTGAAAATATCATCAGTCTATAATAAATTATGTCCGAAAAATTTTTTAAAAGCTTTAAGGAGACGGCCGTTCCTATAATAGCATCAGTGTGGAGTGTAACACTAAGTACGGATGAACAGAGGAGCTGCACGTCTTGTCACTTCACATGTTAATAAAAACTGCAGCAGCTTACAGACAAATGCCTTGAACCTTGTGACGTCACTTTATACGAAAGCAGTTTTATTCCTATCCTTTCAGTTGATATGAACAGAACGAAAAAATTTTGGCGTCACTCAGCATAACCATCTTAGTATGCCGTGGCGATGAAATCGTTTGTCGACACATTTACTACATACTCAGGAAGGAAACCATTACCATCTGTTAACACACTTTACTAGCAAATGATTAGTAAAAGGTGAACAGTAACTATTCTGATTTTTTTTTGTAACATCAAATCGTAAAATGTTGATTTCGTTATCTTTTAGTAACTTCCCTAACTCCATAATTAAGGTGACAAATCTGTAACAATTTGGACATCCGTAATAGTTGGCAGCCATGCTACAAGCATGCAACAACACTGTGCCTCCTGGAGAAATCAGACGAAAGTCTACCAGTACTCTAACAGAGAGTGTACAAAATGGAACACACAAACAGGAAAACCTGAGACAGCTTTTGATAGGGGAAAAACCTCCCAACACTATTTTTAAGGCTTAATATGGGAAACAAAGAGAAAATGAATGCATCATACAAGTGTAACCTTTATCACATTACAGCATTTTGGAAATTTTAAAGAGTTCGTTTAAAAGTAAGATTTATTATTTATTTGATAGTTTGTTTCCTATGATGAAATATGATATCAGGTAAGTGTCAAAAGAGTATTTCACTTGTTTACAATTACTAAATGTCTTGCGGTAGCCTCCTCGCTTCCCACACATGGGATCCCGGGCTCGTTTCCCAGCGGGGTCAGGGATTTTTCCCTGCCTCGAGATGACTGGGTGGTGTTGTGTCACACTCATCATCATCATTCATCCCCATTATGGTCAGAGGAAGGCAATGGCAAACCACCTCTGCTAGGACCTTGGCCAGTATGGCGGTGCGTATCTCCCGCATCATCCCCTACGCTCCTCGGAGTATGGGACATCATCATCATTATCATCATCATCGTCATCAACATCAAGTCACATAATTACAATGGATTAGCCAATGGAAGTTTACTACAGATGCAATAAGTGAGTCAGATCACATCAGAACTTAATTGGGAATGGCAATAAAGCCACAAAAGCTGAGGTACAGAATATTAAACTTACTGCAGCTAGTCTGGACTTTTCTTTTTCACTACTGGGGAAAATCAGTGACATGTTATTGAAAATTTTAAGGAGTATGTAACTGGAGTTATTCAAGGAAAGTAACTACTCAGAAATAAAGGTGTATTCATAGTAGCAGGTAATTTATTTTAAAAGTAAATTGGCACTTTTGGTATCAGTAGCAGTGGACACAAAACTATTTAATTATTTTGAATTTCCTACTGATTATACTGGGTAGGCACAGTGATTAAACACTAGAGTTATTCACAAGGTACATGGTTCAGAACTGTGTGCAATATCCTGATTTAATGGTTCTGTTGTTTTGCGAAATCACTCACAGCAAATGCTTTGATGTTTCTTTACATGATCTCAAAAGTGTTATAATGTGAAGACTTGCTACACCATACTACCTTCTTTTGTTCACCTTTTCCCTTTGCCTCCCTTTCTTTCAGTCATGACATTTTTTAATCTAATGTAGAAGTGAGTAGGAGACAGGGGCTGGTAGAAATTAAGACATGTGTGTGAACTATTTTCATTTAAAAAAAAATATATAACCCACTGCACTGACAGATTCATTCTACTCTTGTGTTCATAATTAATTGCACACAAATATATGTAGCCTATAGTTTGTAAAACGTTGGGTACCTAGCAGTATCAAACAATGGAAAATCCAGAATAGAATGTGAAACCACACTGCCACAGTGTGTGCGTCTTGTCTGTGTGTGTCTTCTATTGTTGATGAAAGCCTTAATGGCCGCAAGCTTTATTTGTGACAGTCTTTTTGTCGTATCTATCTGTGACTCGGCATCCCCACTATATGGTGAGCAGTAACTTTCCTTTTCATAATATTGTGCCTAGTAGTATGTATGACTGACCAAGATTCTTAATCAAGAATAAATTTTGGGATAAGTAAATAAAAATAATTAAATATGGTTATAATAGAAGGAAACATTCCACGAAGGAAAAATATATCTAAAAACAAAGATGATGTGACTTACCAAATGAAAGTGCTGGCAGGTCGACAGACACACAAACGAACACAAACATACACACAAAATTCAAGCTTTCGCAACAAACTGTTGCCTCATCAGGAAAGAGGGAAGGAGAGGGAAAGACGAAAGGATGTGGGTTTTAAGGGAGAGGGTAAGGAGTCATTCCAGTCCCGGGAGCGGAAAGACTTACCTTAGGGGGAAAAAAGGACGGGTACACACTCGCACACACACACACATATCCATCCACACATATACAGACACAAGCAGACATATTTAAAGACAAAGAGTTTGGGCAGAGATGTCAGTCGAGGCAGAAGTGCAGAGGCAAAGATGTTGTTGAATGACAGGTGAGGTATGAGTGGCGGCAACTTGAAATTAGCGGAGATTGAGGCCTGGTGGATAACGGGAAGAGAGGATATATTGAAGAGCAAGTTCCCATCTCCGGAGTTCGGATAGGTTGGTGTTAGTAGGAAGTATCCAGATAACCCGGACGGTGTAACACTGCGCCAAGATGTGCTGGTCGTGCACCAAGGCATGTTTAGCCACAGGGTGATACTCATTACCAACAAACACTGTCTGCCTGTGTCCATTCATGCGAATGGACAGTTTGTTGATGGTCATTCCCACATAGAATGCATCACAGTGTAGGCAGGTCAGTTGGTAGATCACGTGGGTGCTTTCACACGTGGCTCTGCCTTTGATTGTGTACACCTTCTGGGTTACAGGACTGGAGTAGGTGGTGGTGGGAGGGTGCATGGGACAGGTTTTACACCGGGGGCGGTTACAAGGGTAGGAGCCAGAGGGTAGGGAAGGTGGTTTGGGGATTTCATAGGGATGAACTAAGAGGTTACGAAGGTTAGGTGGACGGCGGAAAGACACTCTTGGTGGAGTGGGGAGGATTTCATGAAGGATGGATCTCATTTCAGGGCAGGATTTGAGGAAGTCGTATCCCTGCTGGAGAGCCACATTCAGAATCTGATCCAGTCCCGGAAAGTATCCTGTCACAAGTGGGGCACTTTTGTGGTTCTTCTGTGGGAGGTTCTGGGTTTGAGAGGATGAGGAAGTGGCTCTGGTTACTTGCTTCTGTACCAGGTCGGGAGGGTAGTTGCGGGATGCGAAAGCTGTTGTCAGGTTGTTGGTGTAATGCTTCAGGGATTCCGGACTGGAGCAGATTCGTTTGCCACGAAGACCTAGGCTGTAGGGAAGGGACCGTTTAATGTGGAATGGGTGGCAGCTGTCGTAATGGAGGTACTGTTGGTTGTTGGTGGGTTTGATGTGGACGGACGTGTGAAGCTGGCCATTGGACAGGTGAAGGTCAACATCAAGGAAAGTGGCATGGGATTTGGAGTAGGACCAGGTGAATCTGATGGAACCAAAGGGCCTCACTGCGATGGAGCACTTCCTTTCACGCCGATCACCTGCCACCCTACCTAAAACCTCTTTCCTCATTACCTTAGCCAGCTTCATCCTGACCCACAACTTCTTCACTTTTGAAAACCAGACATACCAACAATTAAAGGGAACAGCCATGGGTACCAGGATGGCCCCCTCGTACGCCAACCTATTCATGGGTCCCTTAGAGGAAGCCTTCTTGGTTACCCAGGCCTGCCAACCCAAAGTTTGGTACAGATTTATTGATGACATTTTCATGATCTGGACTCACAGTGAAGAAGAACTCCAGAATTTCCTCCAACCTCAACTCCTTTGGTTCCATCAGATTCACCTGGTCCTACTCCAAATCCCATGCCACTTTCCTTGATGTTGACCTTCACCTGTCCAATGGCCAGCTTCACACGTCCGTCCACATCAAACCCACCAACAAGCAACAGTACCTCCATTACGACAGCTGCCACCCATTCCACATTAAACGGTCCCTTCCCTACAGCCTAGGTCTTCGTGGCAAACGAATCTGCTCCAGTCCGGAATCCCTGAAGCATTACACCAACAACCTGACAATAGCTTTCGCATCCCGCAACTACCCTCCCGACCTGGTACAGAAGCAAATAACCAGAGCCACTTCCTCATCCTCTCAAACCCAGAACCTCCCACAGAAGAACCACAAAAGTGCCCCACTTGTGACAGGATACTTTCCGGGACTGGATCAGATTCTGAATGTGGCTCTCCAGCAGGGATACGACTTCCTCAAATCCTGCCCTGAAATGAGATCCATCCTTCATGAAATCCTCCCCACTCCACCAAGAGTGTCTTTCCGCCGTCCACCTAACCTTCGTAACCTCTTAGTTCATCCCTATGAAATCCCCAAACCACCTTCCCTACCCTCTGGCTCCTACCCTTGTAACCGCCCCCGGTGTAAAACCTGTCCCATGCACCCTCCCACCACCACCTACTCCAGTCCTGTAACCCAGAAGGTGTACACAATCAAAGGCAGAGCCACGTGTGAAAGCACCCACGTGATCTACCAACTGACCTGCCTACACTGTGATGCATTCTATGTGGGAATGACCAGCAACAAACTGTCCATTCGCATGAATGGACACAGGCAGACAGTGTTTGTTGGTAATGAGGATCACCCTGTGGCTAAACATGCCTTGGTGCACGACCAGCACATCTTGGCGCAGTGTTACACCGTCCGGGTTATCTGGATACTTCCTACTAACACCAACCTATCCGAACTCCGGAGATGGGAACTTGCTCTTCAATATATCCTCTCTTCCCGTTATCCACCAGGCCTCAATCTCCGCTAATTTCAAGTTGCCGCCACTCATACCCCACATGTCATTCAACAACATCTTTGCCTCTGCACTTCTGCCTCGACTGACATCTCTGCCCAAACTCTTTGTCTTTAAATATGTCTGCTTGTGTCTGTATATGTGTGGATGGATATGTGTGTGTGTGTGCGAGTGTGTACCCGTCCTTTTTTCCCCCTAAGGTAAGTCTTTCCGCTCCTGGGACTGGAATGACTCCTTACCCTCTCCCTTAAAACCCACATCCTTTCGTCTTTCCCTCTCCTTCCCTCTTTCCTGATGAGGCAACAGTTTGTTGCGAAAGCTTGAATTTTGTGTGTATGTTTGTGTTCGTTTGTGTGTCTGTCGACCTGCCAGCACTTTCATTTGGTAAGTCACATCATCTTTGTTTCTAGATATAAAATAATGAAATAAGTTTACAGCCTAATTATTTCTTCGTAAAAGTGTACCTACAGTGTTCCACAGTTTTTCCAATGCATGTTGCTGTTGGTAAGGGTTCACATAATGAATGACGCAACTGAATATGACAAATCATGAGTCACATGTGGGTTTGCAGCAATTCAAACTGTGCTATGTCCCAACCATGGAAATCTTCACAAATTTGAGAAAAATAATGATCTATTTGTGACAACCAGAATTACAAGATTGGGTGATTTTCACTGCCTACCACATACTGCCACCTGACTGGTTACAAACACCAATAACAAATTGCCATTAGAATCACACAACAGAAGAGCCATGGTGTATTGTAAGTGCACTTTAGCCTATTTTTTCACCTAGCCTAACTCTTTCTCATCAACATCTACATCTATATTCTGCTAACCACTGTGAGTTGTATAGTAGAGCATACATCCTGTTGTACCAGTTATTAGTGTTTCTTCCTGCTCCATTAATATACGGAATGCAAGAAGAATGATTGTCTGAATGCCACTGCGCGTGCAGTAATTATTTTAATCTTATCCTCACGATCCCTGTGCTAGTGATGTCTAGGGGGTTGTAGTATACCCCTACGGTAATCATTTAACGCCAGTCCTTGGAACTTCATTAATAGACTTTCTCGGGATAGTTTACGTCTCTCTTCAAAGAGTCTGCCATTTCAGTTCCTTCAGTATCTCTGTGACACTCTCCCATGGATTAAACAAACCTGTGACCATTCGTGCTGCCCCTCTCTGTACACGTTCAATATCCCCTGATAGTCCTATCTGGTACCGGTCCCACACACTTGAGTGATATTCTAGGATGGGTCACACAATTGATTCATAAGCAATCTCTTTTGCAGACTGACTGCAGTTCCCCAGTACTCTACCAATAAACTGAAGTCTACCGCCTGCTTTACCCATGACTGAACCTACGTGATCAATCCATTTCACATTCCTACAAAGTGTTACACCCAGGTACATGTACGAATTGCCCTAGTGCACTGTCTACAATAACCTGCGTTGTAATATATAGCTTTTGGTAAAGCGAGTGTTATTGAACATCTAGATATACAACAAAAGATCTAAACAGTGAAATGATTTATTATTAGCTTGTTTGTTTAGAATTGTAAACTGTCTCTAAGTTAAGTTGGTTATTGTTTGTGCTTATACAATGGGAAGGATAGTTACTGCAGTCGCCAAAGTACAACAACAATGGCAATTTTGCTGTGCACTGTCATATCCGCTTACTTGGCAGTTTTTCTGTGCTATGATAATACAGCTCTAAGAAGTGGTGCGCGCAACTGAGTAAAGGAGCCTCTAAGAAAATGGTGCTAACATCACAGAGGACTTATGACAATCATTGCATTCTATCTGTCAGATTGTTACAAAACTGTTATCAGTACTGTCAGGCTGTGTTTATGGAACATCCTATTGAATGCATGAACATTCATCGTAAATGTGATGGTCCGTTACACATCAATTGTAGCAGAAGACACAATTTAACTTTTGTCAGAGGAAATATACATTCTAGTAAACACAAGAAAGTCAGAATTTATAAAAGCTTCAAGATTCCAGCACAAGAATGGCTGCAGCAGTGAAGAAGTACACGTTAAGAAAAGCTATTTGATTGTCTGAGTAGTATTTCAAGAAGCAGCAGTTCACAACTTGAGAGCAACTAATTTCACAATCTGAACCGTCTGCAGCTCTTGGTCTAGTGGCTTGTGTTGCTGCTTCTGGATCACAGGGTCCCAGGTTCAATTCCCAGATGGGTTGGGGATTTTCTCGGGGACTGGATGTTGTCCTCCTCCTCCTCCTCCTCCTCCTCCTCCTCATCATCATCATCATCCATGACAGTGGCTCAACTGGACTGAGTAAAAAAATGGACTGGGTAAAAATTGTGACTTTGAATGGGCACTGATGACCGCACAGTTGAGCACCCAACAAACCAATCATCAGCATCACAATCTGAACCTATACACAGCATTTCAGACATAAGAACACTTCAAATCCAGAAACTGAAGAACACAAAAATACAGCACTTGCAACTGTCTTTTCAAAATAGAGTAGTAACAGACGAAAACCCAAATTGGAGCAAATAGCTGCAATGTGCAAGAAGGCATCAGCATTTTTCTGCGCCCTAACAAAATATAAAAAGCTCTTCCTTCTTGACTTGAAAAAAAGACACTTGCAGAAATGCTTATACTGCCAGTAATTGATTACAGTTATGTTATCCTGCAACGTCTTTCTCAGGAAAACTCATGGCACCTGGAATTGGTTATGAACGCCTGTGTTTGAGATATCAGCACTGTTCAAAGTTAACTACCACATGCACAGCTATCATGACCGCATGAAGACATGCACATAGGTTCCCATACACTCTGCGTCCTCTACTGTCTTATAACATATAGAGTTGCTCTTGTCTCTCCTTGACCTTAATGGTTTTGTCTGAACAACATAGTAGAAACAGTTGTTCCCATCAAAGCAAATTCCTTTCTGTCCCACTCTAACACTCAGCCATTGTCTTGAAGTTCTTTCCAGTAGCAGGAACTAGAATCCATCATCACATCAGCGAACTGAATAACATCTCTAGTTTCTTAAGACAGTTAACGACATATCTACTGAATCAACAGTAATGTCTAACTTTGTCCCTGCACATACTCGTTGCCCATTACACTCTCCTTTCTAACTAGATCTTCCCGATTTCCTAGCTCTCTTACCTGGTGCAGTCTTCTTCAATTTACTTCCCAAGAAATTGCTGTATCAGAAAATATGAATTTTCTAAACTTGTAAATACTTTTTCTATGTGCCATTATTACCATCATCATTATAGTGGTGCACGTTGGAAGATTCACGATTTCAATTTTAAGGAGATGGGTTGTCTCAAGACCTTCGCTCCACACCTCACCGCGCTTAATTGCACAGCCATTACCGAATTCTGTGCTCCAGAAGTGTCACAATGTTATTGTGTCTGGTTGGTAGCTGATAATTGCAGTGGTAAGCTGTGTCAGATGGCACTGACTCGCTCTCCTGATGGGAGAGATACCTGTTGCATCGAGTTGTTTGTGTAAATTGAGCACAAGCATAAAGAACTAGTGAGCGAGGAAGACCTATGAACACAGATCAGCAGAAACAATCGTCAATGAAATGATAGTAATAACTGTCACTCAGGAAAAATTTCTCGCTAATTCAAAGCATAAGCACCACTTAGTATCAATTTAATGGACAAATTGGTCACAGCAGGTATAGCTTCCAAACAAATTACGGACAATGCTGATATCCAGATTATCAACACTGCAAGATCTATGACCCCTACACATTCAACTATCATAGTTGTAGGCCTTTTTATCATTCTCAAAGGCCTCAATCAACAAAGTAATGCACACTGTCCGGTCACATTAATGTGACTAACTGTCAGACACCTGATAACCCTTTGCAGCACAGGCCAGTGCAAGATGTGCTGGAAAAGAGAGTCTATGAGGTTTTAGAAGGTACTGACAATGATATAGAGCCAGGCCGACTCCAGTGGCAAGCCCAGCTGCGCTGTGTTGCTCAGTTAGGACACATGTTGTGAACAGCCCAATTGACGTCATACCACAGACTCTTGATTGGGTTTAAATACGGGGAGTTTGGTGGCCAGGAAAACTCATCCTGATGCTTTTCGAACCACATACATAAACTGTGAGCTATGTGACATGTTGTGTTGTCCTGCTGGTAGATATCATGCAGTGGAAAAACAAACAGCATGGTCCCCAAGGATAGATGCATACCTGTGTTGATCCACTGTGCCTTCGAGTATGGTTAGATCACCCAGGGAATGACATGAAAACATTTCACAGACAATAATGCCCCAATGATTGTTGAAGGGTGTTCACTTTCAGACATTCATGCCCTACACGCCAATGGCCATCTGTCCAATTGAGCATAAAATGTGATTCATCTGAGAACGCAACCTGCCGCCACTCAGTGGACATCCACTTGGGGTATTGGCATGCTAATTCCAACCTTTTCTGCTGATGAAAAGCAGTCAGCATCAGTGCTTGAACCAGGTGACTGATGCAGAGGCCCATACTGAATTGTCATTAAGGAGACACTGTTGGTAGTCCTTTGGTTCATCTGAGCAACATTTGAATGTCTATTAAGCCGTACACATCTCCGCAACTGCTGTTCGTCTGTCATCTATGACAGTGGTGCACCACAGTTGCTTCGGTGCCAGTTCTGGATAGCGCCATTGTTCCATGCACAGTATGCATCAAACATGGCAGCACACGAACAGTTCACAAACATAACCATTTCAGAAATGCTTCTACTCTCAGCCCGAAGGCCAATTATCATATCCTTTACGATGTCAGATAAACTGCTCAATTACCACATTACAACAATGATTGCACAGTTTTTCCGCGTATCCCCAACACACTTCATATACCCTCCTCTGTTAAGGCTGCCACTTGCCGTGTATGAGTGGTTAATGGACACTGATGCTGAACACTTGCAGTGGTGTATTACTGATGAAACCAATGGGAGACAAAACCCTACAGCAGTTTTACTCTTCTCATGAAATTGGCCAGCCTGCTTGAGAGAATATCTTTTTTTTTTAATGCAGTCACTGGCTGTGACACTACTCTGCTGTTTACAATCCGTGTGAAGTGAAATGTATCACTACATTGAAGAAAACCCCTGAATTGTAACAGGTATATTTAAAGGTATGGAAGCAGACAAGGAAGCCATAGTGGAGTGTGGTAAATGATCCCTCATCAAAGTGTGTGGTGGTGTAAGTGGAGAGTCTCTAAACCACCTCAGATACAGACACTACATCAAATAGACATTCAAAATAGCACCAACATTGCTTCTCTGCCACCAACTGAGGATGCGGCTTGCTAGCATATTCTCTCAGTGTACCACTATGTACAACAGGGAGGAGAGGAGATCAGCGTTTAACGTCCCATCAACAATGAGGTCATTAGAGACGGAGCACAAGCTCAGATTAGGAAAAGATGGGGAAGGAAATCAGTTATGCCTTTTACCAAAGGAACCTCCCAGCAGTTGCCTGAAGTGATTTCCTTAAATCACTGAAAACCTAAGTCACAAACGCAGGATGTGGGTTTGAACAGTCATTCTCCCAAATGTGAGTCCAGTGTACCAGGTACAACAGTGGCTGGGCAGAAGTAAAAGTCTCCGGAATGGGGTAGGATGATGTTTAAGGATTGCTGGATTCCAGTCACTATACTTCAGCTGCCAGCACCCAGTGTTATTCTGACCCATATTGTACGCAAATGCAAAACAGGGTGTTGTGGCTGCTATTGTAGCTTCCGAACAACAGGCCTCTACTGCTTGATGCTCTGCATCAAATGCAATACGGTTTGTGAGAATGTCAGGCACCTCAATTCACAAAACTTAACATATCCCATACTGGAAGTAGAGAAGAAACAGGAGACTGAAATGAGGATGGTTATAAGCCAAAGGCAAGCTGTGTTTCACATTATTATTGTTATAATTTCCTGTTGTGAAATCTCATGACCTCATTATTGTAAGAAGCACTACACTTTGATTTCAACTCTAATGTATTATAACTATTTATAATTTTAGTAAGTAAATAATTATTTTCCTATTATGAGGTATGAACTGAAATTAACCTATTTTTAGCACTAACATCTATGTAATTTGTTTAAAGTAATTATATTAACAATATAAAGATTATTATTATTATTATTATTATTACCAAATGCCAAATAAAGAAATATTATTATGTGTTTACATAAGTTATTTGAACACCTTGTAACTGAAGGTGTGACTGAAGCTTTCATATTGCTCTTTAAATGAACATCATAGCATACTAAGGGATGTGAAGTTCGGTTTGGGGGTGGCACGCAAAATTATGCTAACTTCAACATGTGCTACATGCCGTATGGTTGGTCTGATGAAAATGGTCACTATACCTAGTTTGTGGGAAATTTTATCCTCTTTATTTTCATAATCAACTCTGCCAAAAACTGAATCATTTCAGAGTTACAAACAAAAAAAAGGCCCATTTTTTGTTTTTCTTCTGTTTCTGATCCATTTCCAGGCCAAAATTTTGGGGAGACTTTGAAAATTTGGATTCAGCATAGTTGAAAAAATAAAGGAAACTTATCAAAAAATTTCTACAAATTTTTCCTTCTGATATCACCATTTGACTGGACTAATAAGGCTGCTGCCTCTCTTCAGGAACTGTATATCTGGCCTCTCTACAGATAATTCTCTGATGTTCTTGTACTTATGGCACTGCTATCGGTATTGTCGAAACATGGAAGTCAACCCACAGCTGCAAAGTTTACAATTTGAAGGCAGGAGGGTATGTTAATCCATCCATTTAATATTCCAGTGATTTTAAAAGGATAGCTGAAAAACTATGTTTGTCGATATAAACATAACTCGGGTAACAGATGTGAACCATTTATAGGCCAGTTCTGCTAACAATTCAGGTGTTATGCAACTTCAACGAGCAAAAATAACCTGTTAGCACCAATGGGCATAGAATTGGTGAAATACTCCGCAATTCCTTTGGTTCTTGTGGGACAATTATTTAAAATGAAGTCGACACATAGCTACACTAATTAAGAATCTGAGTTCATCATATTCAGCTTATTAAGCACCTCTGATTGTCTTGATCCAATGACAATGGTGATGGCATATTAAGTACGTCTGAACTCCATTCATGGAATGATCCTCTGGGGTAGTGTACATAAAGTTAATCAAGTGTTCGTTCAGAAGACTTGAGTAAAAAAAATACCATGTGAAGTAGATTATTCTACATCATGAAAAAGCCTTTTTGACATCTTCAGAATCCTTACACTCAGTTGCATATTTTCTCCTTGATTGTTTTTGTTGCTGGCAACAAAAATCAGCTTCAGCTGAACTATGGTGTACACTAGCCATCTAACAAAAGCAAGAAACTGGGAATCTCAAACAGTTCAAACAAAATTAAAAACATACCAATTAGCCACTCATTCAACAAATTATCTATGTATCTATAATTAAGGAATACAAAATTCTGGAGCTATGTGGCAGGTAGTAGGGTTTGTTGTAAAGCTCCACAACACACAATGAGTCATAAACAGAGCTTTATGCACCGTCTTTTTTTTTAAGCCACATTTTTATACAGAAGGTGGCACTGGCCAATACTAGAAGAAAATTTTAAAGCTAAAAGTGCACTTATGGTGATCATGGGAAGTCAACATGACAAACTATGAGTCAGATGTAGACAGCAATGAGATTTCCTACGATTTGTAAATGAAGTTAGCTGGTACTTTGCTCAATTAGGTTAGAATTTACTCATTTGAATTTTTGGTAACATCAAAATAAAACATCAGTTATTGCAATGACAACCATATACCACAAGCTACAATACTCATCAATCTACTATGGCTATCTTTAATTTTCATGTTGAGATTCAATGGCTTTGTCATCTCATAAGCAAATTACAACATTCCAATCTAACCTAGGCCTCAGGCTTTATTACAGGTCGGTTTGTTGGCTCATATGGAATTTGCCAGCCATCTGAAGGAATACGGAAACGGTAACCAATATTAAAAGTTCAGTAAAAGTAATTCTCGCTTTCTCCATACCAAAAATAGGTAATTTCCAAGAATCTGTGCACACTGAAGTAGCTGACCCATTTTGATACATATCAAATAGTTGCCTCCAGAGATGTTGACAAGACACGCAACAAAAGATGAACATATCCAAAACAGAAAGATACTATATGGTATTGAATATCAAGGCATAAATCAAGAACCAGTCACTAAGTGGGTGTAACAGTTTTATTTAATTAGTGGAAGTGGAAGGAGAAAGCTACAATTCCTATTTCCTGCTAATGTATCATGATATACATATATGTGGTTATGCAGGAACTTAAGTGTACAGGTTGAATTACTGCGACTGAAACCATCAGTAATTACATTTATGTGTTCCTTGTAAACATTTGTCGCGATGTCTGATAAACATCTAAGCATGTTGCCACCTTCTACCAGTAACTCTCCCACTGAATTTCCATTAATGAAATAGAACTGCTAAACCCATGTAATGACTGGTTCTTGATGTACAGTGTGATGTTCAGCAACAAGACATCTAGGCATGTTGCATATTTGTATAAGACAAATACAATAGAGCTTGTACATACGTAGTATTTCCCACTTTGAGACTTGACAGAGTCAAACGTTCGAAATATATCTCTCGCAGTGGGTCTGCAACTTTGATGCGCACCTATTCTTAGAAATTACCCAAAAATAAATGTAATCAATTCACGACTAGAGGCTAAATAAATTATTAAATTCAGTGACAGTCATTGGCTTCCGTACACTATCACCTAACTGACTACAACCAATGCCTATGGACTGCCAACATCAGCATGGAATGTGACACTTTGGCAAAAAATTCCTATAACTGCATGCCCGGACACCAATACCTGTTGCATCTGGCCATTCTACTTGTGATGAGAAATTTGTAGTGGGTAGCCACCTTACTATTGCACTACAATGTGTGATGAAATACCAGTGCTATTGGAGACGATTACTCTTGCAAGAAGACAATGACTGGTTTATGCATGACAGGAGCACCACCAATTTTATACAGTTCATGTAACGTCACCTCACTGAAATTTTTCATAAGTGATGGATTAGTTGAAGGTGTCTAATGGCCTCTCTGTTCAACGTACCTTAATCCAGGGATATCTGACTATGGGGACATTTCAAGGCATTTGTGTACATCCTGACACACTGACAATGGTTATTGTGCAGACACTGCATACTCATGTTGCAGATGCATGCGTCACACTCTGTATATGGTTGCATGTATTTGAATTAGTACATGATTTGCTGCAAGGGAGGGCTGCAGGATGAGTCAGGAAGCATATTAACCACAAGTAGCACTGCCGACAGTGTCTACCTTAATGTAACAGACGGGGAAGGACAGGATGTACAGGCCCTTATCTCAATAAAGTACTGGTTTCCACACACATCGTTATAGGAATTTTTCTTCTAGTTTTGATCACTACTATCTTCTGTATGAGTATGTGAAACTGTTTTTAATAGCCTGTATTTATACATGTAATATGCCACTTCCTTTAAGAATGCCAACAATCATGAAAAAATTACATTACAATAGGAGATAATTAGTTTAACAGAAGAGCCAGAAACTTTTTTGAAAGTAGAGCCTACCTACTTTCTTTGTAATTTATTTGATAATAGCTGACATAGATATGAATAGCCTTAAGCAGTGTAGTGGTAATTTATTGCTAATGCAAATAAATGCCAGCTTTACTAATTGCTGTGTCTTTTGAAAATGTATACCTCATTCTGCTCACATTTATGAAGGCTCTCCTTGATGGAATCTATGAAACTTGACAGATGAATAACTGAACAAACTAATGCTCCAGTCTCCAAAAAGAGGAGTTACCACATTTCAACCCAACCATGTAGCCTACATCACCAATGCAGATTACCCAAATAATTCACCCGTTTTTTTTTTTTTTTTTTCATAATTATGCAACTTCAATTTCATAATAGCAAAAAGTATTGTTGGCAATCTATCACACTAAAGACAGTCATAAATCAACAGAAACACGATGCGAGCATATACTAACCAAATACAATAAAAACCATGAGCAGTTAACACAAAGACCAACAAATAAATTTTGAATTCCTAGTACTCAGAATGTTTAGACAGTTTCTTCTTCAGAAGACAGAAGCAGGCAGCACATAAGGAGTTGCTCCAAGCACTAAACTAAAAACCTTAGAGAAGAAATGTATTATAAAATGAATGAACTCTTAGAGTAAAAAGGCGTCCTTGTGAGTAAAAATATCAGAAAAAAATTTTTTTTACTTGCGTCATGAAGACAGAATTGTGTACTTATAACAAATTATAGTGATAAAATGTCAAGTTATTTCTACTACAGGTCAAAATGTGTACTACCGTTCATTCTACACTATTAAGTATTCATTTGACTTATGTGATGAAGATAAAAATTTTGTATTTTAATTTAAATCATAATGACAAAATGTAAATTTCATTATTTGTGGCACAGGGATAAAAGTGTGCACTTCCATTCATTCTGCTACTTTAAGCATTCAATCGAACTTTTACCAGTAGAATGTGGGCTGTAATATTGCCCACAATCAATCATTTATAGAAAATAGGTATTTGTACGATACATAAAATGCTCACATAGTTTTGTATTATTTCACTATACAAGACTGCATATAGGACACTGGTGCGACTTATTCTTGAGCACTGCTTGAATTTTTCGGGTCCGTACCAGGTCAGATTGAAGGAAGACGTCGAAGCAATTCAGAGGCGAGCTGCTAGATTTCTTACCGGTAGGTTTGAACAAAACATGTTATGGAGATGCTTCGGGAATTCGAATGAGAATCCCTGTATGGAAGGTGACATTCTTTTCGTGAAACACTATTGAGAAAATTTAGGGAACTGGCATTTGAAGCTGACTGCCGAATGATTCTACTGCCGCCATCATACATTGCGCATAAGGACCATGAAGATAAGATACAAGAAATTAGTGCTCGTTTGGAGGCATACCGACAGTCATTTTTCCCCTTGCTCTAAACACGAGTGAATAGGAAAGGAAATGACAAGTAGTGGTACAGGGTACCCTCCAATACGCACTGTACGGTGGCTTACTGAGTATTTGTGTGGATGTAGATATTACTAGTACAACTTGTGTACATATGTAATCAACAGGACCAAACACAAAAAAATCAAAATGAAATCTTGCTGCAACAGTCACGACTCAACATCACAGGAGGAAAAGTGACTGTGACTGCTAAGACTGAACTTCCAAACCTGTAGTATTCCAGAATTCAAATCTTGAATTTGGTATCTTAATCTTGTTTAGCTTTGGTGTCTTACAATTTATGCCTCAGAACAAATGTTTACTAGCATCCTCTAGTTATGTGTTACTGTAGTTTTTATCCCTATCAGTATCTTTCTCCTAACAGAGAAACAACTTCTTAAATTCAGTAGTTTTGATACTTGACATGTGACAGCTAGATATATGACAAAAACTTCTCTGCTATCAATGGATGTCAGTTGTGCTCCCACTGATTGTCTTTTTATTCATTAAGTAGGTGTCCTTCTCTGAACCATCAGTGTCCTGTAAATTACTTAAGTTATAACTTTGAGTTTTTTGAGTGCATCTTTCACAAGGCCTCTCAGACTAACTGTTTATGACCCTAATGCTGTGCTCCAGACCCTCTCCTCCTTTGCAGCTACTCAGTATCTCAGTAACTTGTGTGGACATGTAACTCCCTAACTTATGAATAATGTGTGTTTCTATTAGTCTTGCTTTTGCCCTTAGCTCATACAGAGGTAAATCCAGAAAACGTGAAATGGACTGCTTTATTGTTGAGTTTGGTTTAGAAAAAGTTCATGTAATATTTCCATTAATATCCAGACAGTTGGACTCAGAAATCCAGTGATTAAATACTTCATGCAGAGCAGGCCATTAGACTGAAATGATACCCTGTATCCAAATAAATTAAATGTCCGTAGCATATGGTCATCATACAATTCTGTATTTAAAAGGAACATTATTCACAAATGTTTCACTTATCAATGAAACACAAGTTCCATCATTATGTTTGTTATTTGTTAGAGCACATTTATTTCTTTGAGACAGAAAGATAAAATGTTTATAGCACACTTCATTTTGGAACACTCATTAAATGATGCTCAGGTAGGTATTTTAAATTATTTCTCACCTAAGGCACATGCAAGAGGCACGAAGACAACCAACCAGTTCCAGTCAATACCACCAACTTCTTCTTCTGGTATGGCTAACATCAAAACAGAGGTAAATACGTAGGCCACAATTATCATTCCTGTGTACCTCGTCAGTGAGAATGGAGGCTGAAATTGGGCAAGTCATAAGTATATGGCACGAAGATTTAATTTTCAAAATGTTAGTTTCTTTCATACCCTTCCCCGTTAAGATTTTCCGATCATTGAATACAGCAACGCAGACAGACATGTCACTTGAATGTCCCAATTTATTTGATATGTTTTACTATTGATAGAGCTACAGAGATAAAAAATTAAACTATACAAAAAATTGAACTATGACATTGAGTAACTTCTGACAGCAGATGTTCTATTGTTGGGAACGTTAGGTGACAAGATTACATTGTCAGAGCACTTCTGTGCTCAAAGGCCAATGATATGTATCTAACTATTTTGCCGAAAAGATCTTATGAGCCCGGAAAAAAAAAAGGTATCGACAACCATTTGACAAGTTCGTCAACCATTGTTAATACGCTATGTCCCCACAAATCATCTGCAGCTGACAGCGCAAAAATGCATATATTAGAAGTTCCTTGTTACGCAACTGAAGGTAACAAATGTCTATTATTGTTCGTCGTTGCTATCTAGAGCATTTAACTTTATCACAATAAATGATGTAATGAAAACATCAATACATATAATGCTTAATTAGCAAGCACAGTATTTAATGTAACACTAAATACTTACTGTATTATGTTTCCTGAGTTTTTCGACGTACTTTTCAATAAACTTCTCATCTTCATTTGCATCTGCCACATATTCCGGGATAAAAAATATATCTCGCAGCCAACCACATCCAACATATCCACCGAGGGTACAACACCACAGAAAAGCCTGCAAATCTCTTCCTAAGTACAAGTGATGCAAACCGAAGACACCACCAACTAACCATAATAGATATGTTAAAAACACACTCTTCTTCGCCATTTCTTCTCTTCTCGTTGGTCGCGAAAATAAAATAGGTTACCTACTCTTACAAAAGCCACAGCATTCACAACTGTTTCGTTGACACACATTCACCCGTCGCGCTTACGGTACTCCGGCCTTACGCCACATGGCCCACGGCTGCCAACGTCTGTGGAATGAACGCAACTGTCAGGTGACTTAAATAATTTTGTTCATCGATGTAATATTTACAAGTTACAAGATAAAATCAGTTCTTACGTACATAAAATGTTTTTTTATAACGATCAATACACAATTGACTTGGAGATATGTCATAGCTGCTTTTCAAATTGTTTTCGTGATTTCATACTTGAGTGATTGGGATGTTGTGTTCCGCTTGGCTATTGTTTCTGCTGATCGAGAAGCTTGGAGCACATTTCGAAAGCTGGGTAAACTCCTCAGACTCCTTACGTGAACTACTATTTCGTCAGATGCCATAAAGTAAGATTTTATGTGTAAATATCAGGTAATCTATGATGTCATTTAAATTGCGAACATTGATATGATTGATAATAAGCGTTTCCTTTTCTCCCCCCCCCCCCCTAATACCGAACAGCCGGCCGGTGTGGCCGAGTGGTTCAATGCGCTTCAGTCTGGAACTGCGCGACCGCTACGGTCGCAGGTTCGAATCCTACCTCGGGCATGGATGTGTGTGATGTCCTTAGGTTAGTTAGGTTTAAGTAGTTCTAAGTTCTAGGGGACTGATGACCTCAGAAGTTAAGTCCCATAGTGTTCAGAGCCATTTGAACCATTTTAATACTGAACTAGTCTTCCAGTTAGACCTCGGAAACCTAGTAGCTTTATGGAACTTCGAACCGGACATAAAATCTATGTTACAAGTTACGCTTTAGCAGGACATACTGTATTGTTTTCCCTCGTCAACAGGGTGATGTTGCGACGCTGTGAGAGAAATTCGACAGGCCTCAAATGCTGAAATCCTCTGTAACCGTAAAGGAACGAATGCGCCGAACTATGAAAGTATTTAAGACGAGGAATAACTAACTCTACTAACAAACAGAACCTATTTTTAAATTGCATTCTTTCCTTCTCTCTCTTTATTAATTAAAATATAATACATTGTACGGTTAGAGTTTAATACAGTAGATTTGTATCTGGGACAAGTTGATGCTTACGTCCCCCTTCTTCCATCGCGATTCAGATTTTCCGTGTTTGCTAAGTTAGATCGTATCATTCGTTTCAGAAGGCGACCAGTCCCTTCCAACAACCCACGTACAGATGGACCAATAATGTTCAGTCTCCACTGATCTCTATGACAAAGGGACGGCAAATCCCATTGGAAATGATGCAGCACAGTTCCCAACAGGTAGGCATGAGACCTCATATTCTGCTGGATTTACTGCAAAAACAACTTTAGCGGTACGTAAGATTTCACAAGATTACGCCCTTGCAAGTAATTACATTTTTAAGTGTTGGCAACTTGTACCGGGAAATTCCCTGGAGGAGGTATTGTGGTTTCGTCACGTGGCAAATGTACTGATGATTGCCAGTAACCAATCGCTAAATTACACGTCAGCAGCCGCCGCAGGGTCAGCGCTTCCCGTTATGTGTCTTAACTGTCTACGATAGAGATGGGTCGAACTCGTTCATTCCAGTGAACTACTTCATTCATTTCATTCTTTGCCGTGAAGCGTTCAAATGAAGTAGTTCATTCGTGAAGTACGGAAGCCTGTCGAAGTTGCCCAGTTCGCCGCTCAGCCGCTGCTACGCTCGCTTCGCCTCGCTCGTACAATGAAGCTTCATAATACTTCATAATTTTACCAACAGATGGCCGAACTATGCAGTAACGTGCACGCAACGTTTTACGCTCTTACAGCGTCTGAGTTAACTTAAATAGAGCATGATCGAAGGGGACAAAGGAAAGATAAACAGAGAAGCCTGTCACATATAAAGAAGATATTACATTTAATCTTGCTCGAAATTTTCCCATGAAGCGTCCAAAAAAGTCTTTATCTGCCAAATGAAATATTATTTGTTGTATTCATGAACTGAAAAATAGGGCTACCAACGAAATGCAGTCCAATTTTATGTTCCTTATAAAATTTAATCCAAAATAGAATGAGTACCACTGTCACAGTCTATATACCTACGTTAAGTAATTATTCACAAGTTTTCCTGTAGATTTTATTTTTGTTGAGAATAATAACCCTCCAGATTCAAAACGTAAACTGTCACCTGTAGTCATTGGTACGATTTCAGGTAAAATCCCTCTTTCAGTGTTATTAACAAACCTTTTATTTTCATGTTGGCTGTGCGTGCTCACACAGCCAGTCCCTTCGTTTATATTTTTAATATTCATTTGTCTGCAAGCGCTGCCAACGGTAGGCTACCCGTAGACGCGAAGTATAAATACACAAATAGTCACGAGTAATGTCAGCACTGCACTTAGCAGCTGACGCTGCCTTCCCCTCACCCCTCACCACCCCAACCCCTCGTAAATCTTTCCCCACAAACCCCGCGCGATTCGTCAACAGGCAGCAGAGAGAGGACTGAAGCGAAGGGAGAATGAGTGACGTAGCGCCGATGTAGTGGGAGAGGGAGAGGAGAAGAGAGTGAGTGAACTAGAAAAAAGTGTGGAGTGTGCTATCTGTGAAGTAGAGTTGGGCAACACGATTCTTTTTCCCGATTCGATTCCTACGATTCAATCTCACATTGCGAATCGATTCCTACGATTCGTTCACGATTTATTCTAGTCTGCGATGGCACGATTCTTACGGAATGCAAAAAGTTCTACATCTTACTCACAGATGGCAGGACATGTCTGAAATTGTCAATGGGGTTAGAATCGAACTGTGTCATGATAATATATGCCATAAATAGTTTATGAGTAAACATGCAAATGACGTTACAAGTGTGATTCTCGATTTATACGTTACGTTAGATTTGATTGCATCTATTGTTTTATTTCAGTATGACAGGAAAGAGGAGTCGATTTGTGCGAAAGGCGGTGCAAAATTACGTGGTATGCCAGTTTGGTTGTGTGGCTTGAACGTATCTAACTACGGACGTCTGTTTTATAGTAACAAAATCTAGCAGTGAGGCAGACGTGATTTGGCTCATATCATCCTACGTTTTTCTGTGCTAAGATGTCTTTCCAAGTCCACATCACTCTTGCAATTCATAACGCAGCTGACAGCCCTTCCACAAGGCAAATTTAGCTTAACTTTCATTTCCTCTAAATACGAGGCATAGGTATTTTGCTTTTAATTTGTCTGAGAACTTGCCACTGGCACAACTATTTACATGAGAAGACGACACTGCCAAGTGTCAGCTTGGTTTTCACGCGTAATATTACGGCCCAGGAACTTCGTTTGTTCGTTTCGAGCTTCCTTTGTTGACACGCGTCCTCCGCTTGACTGCCATCTGGCGGCCGTAATCATGCAAGACTCAACTTTCACACGGAATTTGCAGTCTCCCCTCCACAACGACCACAGGCCGGTCACGTGATTCCACCTCCACACGGACAGGAGGCGGGTTGTGACTGCCAGCGCTCCTGGTTTTACTTGAGTGTACTATGTTGCCTTTCCCGCCACAAAACAAACACACTCTCGGCTGCTTTGTGTTTGTAAGCAAAACCAGCAAAGTGCACTAAAACCAGATTGCAAAGATTCTTTTCAGGTTTTTACTACAAGTTGTTCAAAAATTTACAGCCCAAAAGGAGCCTAGAAGATTAAGAGACTTAACAAAAGTTTGCACTCTTATTCCGTTTTGTTAATCAAAATAAATATTTTTCTTATTAACTTTCGTGTGTAGCGAACATGAGTTTCTACTGTGATGTTTTTATTGCTCAAAATAAAATGTCTGTGACAAAATTGCCGAAGGAGTCTGCTTTAATTTGGTGTACGGCAATTAAAAAGGCTTAAGTTCGTGAAATTTCCACTTTAACTTGCTGTAACGAGTTGGCTGTTTCTTTGTACATAAGCATTTAGCAGATGCAAACAGTTCATTGTTCGTTTCGTTTCTTTATTAAAGTTTTTTCCGCATACTTCAAGCATTATGTTCATAATATATCCGTGTCTTAGGCTGATATAACAATTAATGCATAGCTTGGCAATACGTGGGATATGACTTTTCAGAGTTTTACAGTCGGCTGAAGAATGAGTTTCCAACATTTTGTCTATTTGCTGCTCAAATAGGATACAATAATTATTGAATTGTCAATATTTTCCATACAGTCGTCCTCAGCAAACTGCTGAATGGTTTTAAAGCTTTGTACAATAACCACACATATTTGCTGCCCTGACAAACTCTGTTGTCATCATTATGAATTACCTTATGTATCTATTGCATATCCAAAATATGTGTGTGTTATTAGCTTCGGAAACTTGTTCTTTTGAATAACATAGTACACTCAAGTAAAACCAGGAGCGCTGGCAGTCACGCCCCGCCTCCTGTCCGTGTGGAGGTGGAATCACGTGACCGGCCTGTGGTCGTTGTGGAGGGGAGACTGCAAATTCCGTGTGAAAGTTGAGTCTTGCCCGTAATCATTCGGCACGACTCGGCGTGATTCGGAAGTTGCCTTCGAAGCATAGCGTACTAAGAATCGATGAATCGTTGGAACTTGGAATCGTCACGACTCGGAAACACACAATCGTTCTTACGATTCTTTTGAACGACGATTCGTCAGTATCACGATTCGATTCTTACGATTCTTTATTTAGAGTCGTTCAAATGAACGACTCGTTCACGAATCGCCACAACTATACTGTGAAGAGTTTGAAGTACCAGTTCATTGAAATTGAGTGGTTAGTTCACACTTCACTGAAGTGAAGCGTTCATTTGAACGACTCATTCACGAGCTCCCCATCACTAGTCTACGATAGGCCAAGACTTGACGAAACGTGTTGAGTGTCAGGCTACCAGAAAAACATAAATATCTTTAAAGCCGCCCTCTCATGCGACGTGACAACGCACGTGGACGAGGAGCTGGTGACGTCACAGCGTGGGATTCCATGTTCCACTACACTGCTGAGCGTGAAATAAAGAATCTCGTGTGTCAGATTTTTGCCTCGTGGAGAGGAACGTGACCAGTGAGATGTGACATCGTTTTGCGTCACAAACAGAATAGAGAACCCCCCCCCCCCCCTTTATATTGTATGGCGATAAACATCGTAATTACTGGGTTTTCTTTCTCACAGAGTTCGTGGTATGAATATAACCTGAGGATCTCTCGAAAGCGTGTCGTTTTAGTTGCGATTTGTTATAATAAAATGACGGGAAACTAGATATCAGCTGGCCTGAGAAAAGGCATCCAGTAGTTGATGGTTTTACTGTGAAAATTTATGTTCTACGAAAGTTTCAGTGATACATCACAATGATATATCAATTGCGCGCCTGTTTGCTACAATTTGTATATTAAATATCAGATAGTGACATTTGTAGTTACAGTCTCTACGGAGTCTATACCATATACGGTAATTCAGTAGGTCGAATTTGTAGCGTAGCTGGTAGCGTAATGTGCTCGGCCCACAATAGTGAAGTTAAACGTAGCGGGATCGGCCGCATTTCCTTCGAAATATTTTTTTCTCATCTTTTGTTTTCTAAAAGACTCTGTGTCTTTCGTATTCATTTAACAGAAGCATTATCTTAAAAGACGATTCATTTATTATAAATAATGTATTTTTTGCAATTCTTGTTGCAAAGATCAACGACTGGAATGTTTCCCCTGCGCCCAGAAACCTTAACGTGACTTCCAGTCTTTGAAAGTAAATACAAGTTACACACTGGAAATTTTTGCTGTTATGAAACTTCCTTTAAAATATGTATAGGTATCTCTAACTTTATGGACTCGCTAAGGTTTGTATCTTGTCGGTAAATGTCTTTCTCAGTGATGTCAGCTGCTTCGAAAAATTTGTTGCTTCCATTTGAATGAAATTACGAAACTAATCTCGATCTTGAAATTTTTATACATATGTGATGACGTACGTTATTTCAGAGGGTCAGTAGTCAATTCAGCTAGTTAGTTAGTTACTTTCATGTTCCATGGGTCATTTTGCACGATAAATCCTCATGATGTGGAACGAGTCATTTTACATTCATATTGCAAATTAATTTGAAAATCTATTTGTTCTCTAAACAACACCATATTATTTTTTTCCCCCTGAAATGAAAACAAGATATACAGATTGAGTTAGCAATTCCTACACACCAGCTTTTACACATTACAAACACAGAAATTCTTCTACAGAATACAAGGAGTTGTCAGGGAGAAACTTTTTCAATTTATCTTCAGATTTTACTTTGCTGTTAGACATTTTATATCACTGAGTAAGCGGTCAAAAATTTTTGTTGTAGCGTTGTGCACCTCTTTCTGTGCTAAAGACAACCTTAATGTTGAGTAATGAATTTCATTTTTTCTAGTATTGTAATTATGTACCTCATTGTTCCTTTTGAACTTTAGTGGACGAGATTATTTACAACAAACTTCATGTGAGAATAAATATACTTTGAAGCAGTAGTCAGAATGTCCACTCCCCTAAACGATGGTCGCGGATGAGCACCACATATTAATCTTACAGCATGTTTTTGGGCAAGGAAGACCTTCTTTCTTAAAGATGAGTTACCCCAGAAAATAATGAAAATAAGCAAAATATGTCAACTTACTGATTTCTCGCTCCCCAGAATTTGCTATGATTCTAAGTGCGAATGTGGCGGAACTAAGTTGTTTTAGGAATTCCAAAAAGTGATTTTTCCAGTTTATATTCTCATCAATGTGAACACCTAAGAATTTTGAAGTTTCCACCCTATGTATTATTTCATCGCCATGTGTTACACTTACACTGGTGCAGTACCCCTAGAGGTGCAGATGTGTCTTTGTGAAATTCAGGCTGAGACCATTCGCAGAAAACCAGTCAACGATACTTTTGAGAACTTTGTTCGACATTTCTTCCATTTCTGTATGTATACTGGGATTGATTACAATACTGGTGTCATCTGCCAAAATAATTCTGCTTGTAGTACGTTAGATGGTAGAACATTTACATAGTCTATATCAGAAAAAGTAGTGGACATAAGATTGAGCCGTGAGGAACCCCATACGTTATTTCTCCCCAGTCAGAATTATGTTCCTGGATTCTGTGGTTGAATTACTACTAGGGACAACTTGCAGCATTCTTTTGGTTAGGTATGACATGATCCATTGGTTGGCCATACCATCAGTCCCATCAAACTTCAATTTATCTAGGAGTATACTATGATTCAGACAATCAAATTCCTTGGATAGGTCACAGAAAATACCTACCGCTGCTATTTTGTTATTTAATGCTTGTAATATCTGGTGTGTCAACATGTAAATGGTATTCTCAGTAGAGCAATCCTTCTGGAACTCCAGCTGTTATTTTCTGAGGATATTATTGTTGCCAAGGTGAGATACTGTTCCAGAATACATCACCATCTCAAAAAATTTGGAAAATGATGTCAGCAGTGAAATAGGTCAGTAGTTCCTGACGTCTCTCTTGCCATCTTTCTTAAAGAGGGGTTTAACAGCGACATATTTTAGTCTCTCTGGAAAAATGACTTGAGTTGGTGATGCATTACATATTTCGGACAATACCGGACTTATTATATGAGAACAAATCTTTAGTGCTCTGTTGGAAAGCATTGAGATTATGGATATTACGCATGCACAAACTTATATTAGACGCTATATCTTAACTATGCAGTCAAAGTAGAGAGGATATAAAATGTAGACTGGCAATGGCAAGGAGATCGTTTCTGAAGAAGAGTAATTTGTTAACATCGAGCAAAGATTTAAGTGTCAGGAAGTCATTTCTGAAAGTATTTGTATGGAGTGTAGCCTTGTATGGAAGTGAAACATGGATGATAAATAGTTTGGACAGTAAGAGAATAGAATCTTTCGAAATGTGGTGCTACAGAAGAATGCTGAAGATTAGATGGGTACATCACATAACTAATGAGCAGGTATTGAACAGAATTGGGGAGAAGAGGAGTTTGTGACACAACTTGACAAGAAGAAGGGATCGGTTGGTAGGACATGTCCTGAGGCATAAAGGGGTCACAAATTTAGCATTGGAGGGCAGCGTGGAGGGTAAAAATCGTAGAGGGAGACAAGGAGATGAATACACTAAGCAGATTCAGAAGGATGTAGGTTGCAGTAAGTACTGGGAGATGAAGAAGCTTGCACAGGATAGAGTAGCACGGAGAGCTGCATCAAACCAGTCTCAGGATTAAAGACCACAACAACAACAACAATCTTAACTATATTAAATTTAAAACCGAAAATTAGATGAAAATACGATCGAGTTAACGAATGACTTCAACAAGTAAGTATTTCAGATCGTTGCACAACGTTTTGTAGTATTCCACTTCCAGCAGTTCACTCTTCAAGCCATCGACAAGTACAGAATCTGTTTCGCGAGTTAACGCAGTTATTTTACAGGCGTCCACCCTGATAGAGAAACTGTGCGGTTTGCGAGCCAAATAAAGCCGACAACGGTCGCTTGATCCGCTTAGAGAGCAAAAATCACGTTAAATAGCACATCCCTCTATATAGGCTCTCTACACCCAGTACGCAGACGCCGCCATCTCTCGTGAGGTAGGATATCTCGTCCACGTCAACGTTAGCTGCCTTGCCCAGTGTGAGGACGGCTTCGAACGTGATTCATATTGTATCGGGCAACATCATGTTGTTGCTGCTATACGTTGAGCAATGGATATACCTAACTAGCGAAGTATTTCTAGTAAAGTTTGGTAGTATTATGCATTTGGTAGTATTATGCATTTATGAATATACACACATCAAAAAAATTTGCATCATCACGATTCCCAGAACTCCTGAAGATAGACGTTGACTGTGGATATTATATCACAGACACAGTCCCTTTGAGTGTTCAGAGATATCACTAAACCCGCCCTAAGATGTAAACAACCATGCATGAGCAGCGCCTGTTAGACGGAGGTGGTCTAACAACAGATCAGTTCCAGTCATTCCACCAGGAAGGAGGTACATGGCTCGTGTTATCTGCAGTTCAACCATGCCTAGACGGCCAATACCGCGGGTCGATCGCTTCGGCATGGTTACTTTGTGCCAGGAAGGGCTCTCAGCACGGGAAGTGTCTAGGCGTCTCGGAGTGAACTAAAGGGATGTTGTTCGGACATGGAGGAGATACAGAGTGACAGGAACTGTCGATGACATGCCTCGCTCAGGCCTCCCAAGGGCTACTACTGCTGTGGATGACCGCTACCTACGGGTATGGCTCGGAGGAACCCTGACAGCAACATCATCATGTTGAATAACGCTTTTCGTGCAGCCACAGGACGTTGTGTTATGACTCAAACTGTGCGCAATAGGCTGCAGGATGCGCAACTTCACTCCCGACGTCCATGGCGAGGTGCATCTTTGCAACCACGACACCATGCATCATGGTACAGATGGGCTCAATAACATGCCGAACGGACTGCTCAGTACTGGCATTACGTTCCCTTCACCGATGAGTGTCGCATATGCCTTCAACCAGACAATCATCGGAGACATGTTTGGTGGCAACCTAGTCAGGCTGAACGCCTTAGAAACACACAAGGTGGATGTTCCCTGATGTTTTGGGATGGCATTATGTGGGGCCGACGTACGCCGTTGGTGGTCATGGAAGGCATCGTCACGGCTGTACGATACGTGAATGCCATCCTCCGACAGATAGTGCAACCATATCGGCAGCATATTGGCGAGACGTTCTTCTTCATGGACAACAATTCGCGCCCCCATCGTGCACCTCTTGTGAATGGCTTCCTTCAGGATAACGACATTGCTCGACTAGAGTGGCCAGCATGTTCTCCAGACATGAACCCTATCAAACATGACAGGGATAAATTGATATGTGACCCAGAGATACTGAGGGATCTACACCGAATCGCCGTTGAGGAGTGGAACAATCTGGACCAACAGTGCCTTGATGGACTCGTGGACAGTATGCCACGACGAATACAGGCATGCATCAGTGCAAGCGGACGTGCTACTGGGTATTAGAGTTACCGGTGTGTACAGCAATCTCTAAACTAGATCATGCAATACTATCCGTGGCATTGTCTCGTTGCGGAATTGTGTTCTCCAAATCCATACGCCCTTGGTTGCGTAACACTTCCACAGAATACTTGATCACACCTCGTTCCCCGACCAGCAGAATACCATGACACTGCGGCCTATGTTTTCACAATCTTCATCAACCTATGTATCTATATTCTGTAAGCCACAGTGAGGTGCGTGGCATAGGGTACGACCCGTTGTACCTGTCATTGGGGTTTCTTCCCGTTCCATTCATCTATGGAACGCGGGAAGAATTATTGTGTGAATGCATCCGTGCGTGCAGCGATTATTCTAATTTCATCTTCACGGTCCCTATGGGAGCAATACGTAAAGGATGGTAGTATATTCCTAGAGTAATCATTTAAACCCGGTTCTCGAAACTTCGTTAACAGACTTTCTCGGGATAGTTTACGTCTATCTTCAAGAGTCTTCCAGTTCATTTCCTTCAGTACCTCTGTGACACTCTCCCACGGATTGAACAAACTTATGCCCATTCGTGCTGCCCTTCTCTGTATACATGTACGTTCAACATTGCCTGTTAGTCCTATTTGGTACCGGCCCACACACTATTCTAGAACTGGTTGCAGGAGCGATTTTTAAGCAATCTCTTTTGTATTGTGATTGTACTTCCCTAGTATTCTACCAACAAACCGAAGTCTGCCACTTACTTTTGGCAAGACTGAGCCTATGTGGTCATTCCATTTCATATCCCTACAAAGTGTTACACCCAGTTATTTGTGTAAGTCATAGGATACCACGTTTTTTCGCTTTGTGAAGTGCACAGTTTTACATTTCTGAACGTTTGAAGCAAGTTGCCGATCTTTGCATCACTTTGAAATCTTATCAAGATCTGACTGAATATTTACGCAGCTTCTTTCTGATATTACTTCATTATAGATAACTGCATCACCTGCAAGAAGCTTGATGCTACTATTAATATTGTCTGCTCGGTCATTAATATACAACATGAATAGCAAGGGTCCTAAGACACTTCCCTGGGCCACGCCCGAAGTTACTTCTATATCTGACGATGACTCTCCATCCAAGATAACATGCTATGTCCTACCTAGCATAAAGTCCTTAGTTTATATATTTCTAAGTGCAAGCCCTCTCCTCCGTCATTGATTAAGTCTCCTGTTATTCTGTCCTCCCCCGAGGCCTTGCTGTTTCTGAGATTTTTTATTGCAATCTTCCATTCTTCTTCATCTTTCCTTTCTTCTGTGGTGTCTGCAGGTAGCATTTCATCTGGGTCTGGACGATTCAAGAGTTTTGAGAAGTATTCTCTCCATCTTTCTACATTTATCTCCTTGTCGTTTGCCAAGTTGCTGTTCTTATCTTTAATGAAATAGGTTGGGCTCTAAAATTCACGTTAGCGATTTTCGGTTCATTGGAAAAATTGTCTTGAATTGTTGTCGTGGCTCTTTGCTTCAACTTGTTCTAATAAACTTATTAGATATATTCACTTCTCTGTTCTCGTTTTGTCTCCCATCCGATGTTGAGAAAATGTCGCCTTGTCTGCTTGTTTTCCCTGTCAGCCAGCCACTCCTTTCTCATGTTCCTTCTCTTTCTTGTAGCCTTCTGTCACGTCTCATTGAATCGTCCGCTCTTCTTCATTCTTTTCTTTCTTCCCAACGTATCCTCCGCTACACTTAGTACTGTAGCCTTTATTTCTTCCTTCTTTTCATCTACGTTTTGTCTTGCTTCTAGGCTTTCTAGGATCTCAAAATGGTTTTTTATTTCTATACCATATTGTTGTTTAACTGCATTTTTTCTCAGTTTCCCGACATTGAAAGCAGGTTCTAGTGTCTCCTACTTCTTCCTATACATGCAGGTGAACACGAGTTTAAGTCTACGCACAATGAGGAAGTGCACAGTCGGCTCCTCTATACGACCTGAAATGTCCATAACGCTCTGGCTATAGTGCTAGTCCACTAAGACGTGATCTATCTGGTTGATAGTCTTTCTATTCGGTGAGCACCGCGTTCCATTGCGTATTTCTTGTGTTCGAAGTAAGTCGAACTTACTCTCAGGTTCTTTGAGATAGATAAGTTGATCATCCTCTGACCATTATCATTGTTCTCGTCATGAAAAAGTGCCTTCCTACTGCTGGTATATATAATTCTTCTTTGCCTGCTTTTGCATTAAAATCTCTCAGAACTATCTTGATATTTCTAGTTGGTGTGCTCTTAATTGTTTGTTCTAGTTGGTCACAAAACTCTTCCTCGTCTGTGTTGTCTTCTGTCGGGACGTGAATACTGATAAGTGTGATGTCTGACACTTGGTTTTCGACTACTACGTAAGATATACTTTTGTTAACAGCTTTGAATTCTTTAACTGAATTTGCTGCTTTGTGATGTATCACAAAACGAGAACCGAATTACGTTTATCTACACACCCTCCATGAAATAGCACATATTTATCTTCTTTGAGAGTACCCTCATCCAGCCATCTTGTCTCTTGTACTGCCACAAAGTCCACATTGTACTGCTTAATTTCTGATACCATACTCTGGATGGTTCCTAATCTACATAGTCTTTGAATATGCCAAGACCCAAAATTTAAATTTATAAATCGTAGGCCATATCCCATTGCACTTTTCGTCTTCCATTACACCAGTCCATGTCCAAGGCAAGTTTGTGTTTTGTAACAAACACCTTTATACGGGATTGGATAGTTAGCCCAATGCCCAACGCTCCTCCTTCATCCGGGCTGGGGACCGGCGGTGGCTGTTGCAAGGCAACTGATCCCAGGTGGAGTTATGTCTTTCTTCATGGTTCCAAAAATATTTAAGAGGGAGGGATCGGGACTGTATCGAGAAAGTGTAAGGGCTTCACAGCGGAATGTCTGTAGCGTTCTCGAAACAACCTTGGCAACATGTGGGCGTATATTGTCCTGCAACAGGAAATACCATCCGTCAACATTCCTGGGAGCTGGACTTGACGGCGTGCTTAGTTTTTGCATAGTGTCCACGTACTAATGTGCATTAATTAAAGTGCACAATTGAGTCCAAATGCCCAGGAATGTTCATTGACGGTATCATTCTGTTGCAGAATAATGACAGCCCTGACAAGGTTGTGTCGGATACGCTGCGGAAGTTTCGCTGAGAAGCCCTTACACATCCTCCGTAGAGTCCCGATCTGTCACCATACGATTACCATACTTTTGGAGCTCTGAAGAAAGACATCCGTGGTCGTCTATTTGCTTCGTACGAAGAGGTGTACGGCTGGCTGCAATCACGGTTGCGTAGGCAATTTCAAATATTTTTCCATTGTCTTGTCTCACAATGGAATAAATGTATTAACAGGTATGGCGATTACTTTCGAAATAATAAACAGTTTCCTTTTTCACATCTGTCTCGTTTTCGTCTGACTGCCTCTTATAGAAGCAAAATGCTACAGTAAACACGGGTTTGCAAACGAGCCGTTAGCAAAATAACTCCGAGAGTATGGTTTCGAGGCTCCACTGACTTCAGTAGCCGGCCGGAGTGGCCGTGCGGTTCTAGACGCTGCAGTCTGGAATCGAGCGACCGCTACGGTCGCAGGTTCGAATCCTGCATCGGGCATGGATGTGTGTGATGACCTTAGGTTAGTTAGGTTTAATTAGTTCTAAGTTCTAGGCGACTGATGACCTCAGCAGTTAAGTCGCATGCTCAGAGCCATTTGAACCATTTTTGACTTCAGTGTAAAATATTGTCCAAATGTGTTTAAAAAGTATAAACTTTTTGATTAAGGCTACCTGTAACTGGGCTCAAGTTTTACTAATGGGTCATGTTTGGGGAATGAGGTACAGGCATGGCGGGGCAACGGAACGCTTTGTACTGATGTAAGACGAAAATGTAATGCGCCAACTGTGTGTGAGATGAGCAGATCAGGCGAAACCTCCACATTAGCCTCTAAGTTCACCAGTCCTCAATTCCCTAGACCTTTTGGTCTGGGAGCTTCTCAAATGTGGGCACTGTAGAAGAAAAATAGCAGCTAGGTGTACGGACTTGTTAAGATTAACGAGATTATCCAGCCATGCCTGAAAAAATTCATTACTTACTGCAGAACGAGTGCTGTATCAACCAAATGCGAAGACAACACGCAGAACACTTCTCTAAAATGCACGAGAATACAGTAACTTTAACATGGATAGTGTTGGAAATAGTAATGTAACTCTTATTAAGCTATGGAATGGGTGAAATCTGAGCCCATTTAGAGAGGGAATAATCGAAAAGTTTACATTTCAGATACAATAAAAACAACAAAAAGTTGACGCATCACGAAAGTTGACGGAAGTCGATAGATGTGATGTATATGTATAGACAAACTATTGCAGTTTAAAAAAGTTTAGATTATTTATTTTAGAGTGAGAGACTCACACATTGAGGAAGTCATTAACGCGTTGGTCCACCTCTAGCCTTTATGCAAGCAGTTATTCGGCTTGTAATTGACTAATAGAGTTGTTGGATGTCCTCTTAGGGATATCATGCCAAATTCTATCAAATTAACGCTTTAGATCACAAAAATCCCGAGCTGGTTGGAGGGAACTGCCTATAATGCTCCAAACGTTCTCAGTTGGGGAGAAATCAGGCGATTTTGCTGGCCAGTATAAGAACACAAGCAGTAGAAACTCTTGCCGCGTGCGGATGGACATTATCTTGCTGAAATGCAAGCCCAGGATGGCTTCTCAGGAGGGACAACAAAACGGGACGCAGAATATCGTCAGCGTACCGCTTTGCTGTAAGGGTACCGGGGATGACAACCAAAGGCGTCCTGCTATGAAATGAAATGGCACCCAAGACCATCACTCCTAGCTGTCGGACAGTGTGGAAGCGACAGTCAGGCTGGTGTCCCAACGCTGTACGGGGCGTCTCCAGACACGTTTTTGGCTTGGAATCTCATTGAATGGAGTAGAAATGTCTTCTGTGATGTGTCCCGCTTTGATCTAAGACCCGATGGTCAGTAGACGATGCAGGCGGTGCGATACCAAACTGATTATAGCCCGCCATACGGCCTGACAACCAGGAGTAATGATCTGGCTTGACATTTATTTTTAAAGCAGGGCCCCTTTGGTTGTCATCTTCGGCACCCTTATAGCACAGCGGTACGTCAATGATATTCTACGCCCCGTTTTGTTGCCCTTAATGGCAAACCATCCTGGGCTTGCATTTCAGCAAGATAATGCCCGTCCGCACGCGGCGAGAGTTTCTACTGCTTGTCGTCGCGCTTGCAAAACTCTCCCTTGGCCGGGAAGGTCGGGGACTCTCTCCTCAATTGAGAACGTTTGAAGCATTATGGGTAGTAACCCCTCAACCCACCCCCACCCCCCACCCCTCTGCCATCTCGGGATTTTGACGATCTAACCCGCCAACTGGACAGAATTTGGGAGGATATCACTTAGGAGGACATCCAAAAACTCTGCTAATCAATGCCAAGCCGAACAAATGCTTGCGTAAGAGCTATAGGTGGACCAACGTGTATGTGAAGTTCTTCCTTTCGAATAAATCATCCATTTTTTCTGAAATTACAGTCATTTGTTTCTCTCTCTCTCTCTCTCTCCCTTTTTTTTTGAGTGTATATGGACGTCATCTTCCTTACATGTCCACCCACCCACTAGACGCTTCCTTTGTGCTTTGACCGATCTACATCTACATCTACATCCATACTCCGCAAGCCACCTGACGGTGTGTGGCGGAGGGTACCTTCAGTACCTCTATCGGTTCTCCCTTCTATTCCAGTCTCGTATTGTTCGTGGAAAGAAGGATTGTCGGTATGCCTCTGTGTGGGCTCTAATCTCTCTGATTTTATCCTCATGGTCTCTTCGCGAGATATACGTAGGAGGGAGCAATATATTGCTTGACTCTTCGGTGAAGGTATGTTCTCAAAACTTTGACAAAAGCCCGTACCGAGCTACTGAGCGTCTCTCCTGCAGAGTCTTCCACTGGAGTTTATCTATCATCTCCGTAACGCTTTCGCGATTACTAAATGATCCTGTAACGAAGGGCGCTGCTCTCCGTTGGATCTTCTCTATATCTTCTATCAACCCTATCTGATACGGATCCCACACTGCTGAGCAGTATTCAAGCAGTGGGCAGTGCGTCTGTGACAGATGACAGAAAAATTGAGACGTACGGGTAACATATGCACAACTATTTTCTGAAAAGGCCTCCTTCGAGTTGTAAGTGGTTCACGGACGGGCCAAAAATTGCTTCATTATTCACTTCGCAACAGATAAATGAACTAATTCACTGCGCAACAGAACAGTAGCTATACAATAGCTACTACAATGATGTAGGGCCTACGCAGTATTATTTTTGTTATTATTATTGTAACTGTTCTCCGCAGCAAAGATAAGAAACAAAGCATTGACAGCTTGAAGTCTTCCGGTTTCCGTCAGTTCAGAATTAAGGCGTTCTGTACTCAAGTGATTTACAAACAGTAAACATAGTGCTCAGATTTTAACCTGGTAGATTTTAAATCTGTGTGCACGGTGAGGGTGATGCAACTTTCGCCGAGGAGAGGGATGATGCAGAGGAAGCAAATTTTATAATAAGCGTCTATTGACAAAGTGGATAGTTCGCTTATTTGCTGAGAAGAAGGTGTTGGTAGCACTCGCGACAAACTGAGAAATGCTTCATTACTCAATAAATTAGAAATAATCACTACTAATTGTTTCACTGATTTATTAGTCGTCATTTAATAAAACACCTTTTGAAACTAAATATCATTTACCTTTCGCCATTTTAGAAATGTAAGTGTTCAAAAGAAGCTCCCGTGCGTTCTAAAGGGGGCTAATGTTGACTGAAGAAGGAGGGGGAGGGGGGGGGGGAGGGGCGACGGAAGAAATACTGGTATCTGATTGCACTCTCGGATAACAGTCTCAGAAAGGTTGGGAACCATTACACTAAACAATAATGCGGAACTTATGAAATGTCTTGTGGAAGTTACGTATCCCCAGATTCACGACAGCTCGCTCCAAACGAAATGAAAAATTTCAATCTTGGAACTGACTAAACGGGTTGACCAGCCCTCACGGTTCCGCCTTGATCTCGCGCCAGACATCAGGCGTCGTGTCGGAGCGTGATGTTTGAGCGGCTGAACGTGAGTCCGTATCGGCACGTGGCTTATCTCCAGAGACCTTTTGCCACTGCACACAATGCATAATTTGCGGGACTTTACGACACTGTTTTCACTTTCCGACCACAATCGTCACGCGCTGTTCCCGGTCATCTTACGTCTGGAGTTTACTGTCCTCGCCTCATGCAGTCGTGTGGCCCAGCAAAGAACACGCATGAAATCGATTAAAACTGGCGATGCTGGTACCGAAGGTACATTGGTTCACTACCGAGTAAAATGAGCAACAGCGAGTGAACTTTTGTGATAAGTTATCCAGGATTGAAGAGTTACTATACGAAGATGAGTGTAGGTAACGGCAGCAGGGAAATAAACTCATCGGACAGAAAATTAGTCACCCCTAGAGAAATCATTACAAGCATCATTTAATAACGCACAATTCCAACGTTAGACCTGGATTCGGTTAGGGAGAGAGTCCACAAGGTTGTGCAGGTACGTCGCATCTAGGTTAAGCCAGTCGCTGAGGATTTGATTGCGCATTTACACCAAATTGCGGGGATGCTGCTGTCGGCGTTTTACTCACTGTTTCAACATGTCTCACAGATCATCTGCAGGGTTCAAGTCAGGTGATTCTGCAGCCCAGTCGAGACGTAATAAAAGGGGGGTGGGGGAAGTGATCAGAAAACTAGTCACGTGTTCTTCTAGCCCGATGAACCTTGCTGTTGTCTGGCGTCTTTATGTGACTGTGCGAGCGATGGCCTCTTGCGAGGTGACGGGCTCCAGGTGATCACTGCATACAGTTCCAGTCGCTAGCTTGTGAAACGTTTCTCCGGTACCTCTCAGTCAGGATCTTTTTCCGACCACAATTCTGGCGTCATGTTCGAGGTCACATGTGTTACACGACTGCTCGTAGACACGTTGAACGGTCGGCTGCGGGACACCAACAAATCCAGCAACTTCACACACTGTATGGCCATGGGCACGGCTAAACACGATTGCCCCGCTTAGCCTCTTATGTCACGTCCTTAATTTACCCATGTTTACGTACAATGTCCGCTTGAAACAAAGGTGTCCCACTGATCACTAGTGCCTTACGCTCCCGCAGAGGCAGTGCGCACACAGTTGAGCACATGACTCGATCGCTGCGCAGTATGCAAAGGCTTGAGGATTTATCGATGAGAGCGCATTGAAGTGATTAAGTTTTTGTCCGATGATCTTAGTTCGGGCTTTGCATGTAGTAATGGTGGGGCGATCAAGGAAAACTCAGTTTGGGACCGTAGCGTTTTTACATCTACAAAAAGCCTTCGACAATGCAGAATACAAGGTGTTTGAATGCTAAGTCGAATGTACATTCACACATACACTCTGCAGCCCACTGCTCAGTACACAGCGGAGGATAATTCGTTCCAGTATGATCCATTTTCTGTCTTGTTTCATTCGCATATTGAGGGAAGAAAAAAAAAAAGACGGCTACTTAATGACGTGCGTCCGCATGTTCTGTCGAAAAGTCTTCATTATAATAAATGAAAAGCACCAGTTTGCTTTTGTTCTACAATATTACTTTTATTGTGTTAACCGGTTTTCGGCTTGCAAGGCCATCTTCAGACATTTACTGAGTATTATCACCAAAGAAGTTATAATATTTGCAAATAACATTGGAAGAGAATTAGCACGTCTAGACTGAAGTAGAAACATAGAGTAAGTAACATCTTTGACAGTGTGGTAGTAATGCAAATGAAAAAGTAAAAATTGAACAGTATATAAATAACAATGGAGTAGACAGGAAAACCTTTAACACAAAATAGGAGTAGCATGCCTACATAACAGTTTCTATTAATAAACGAAACTAATAAAATAAAATAAATTAGTACTAGACAAGGAGGCATGAAACATGGAGAGTGAGACACAAACCAATTAAAAGAAGAGACAATTATCAGTGTAGCTACAGAATACATAAGGAATTTAAGCAATATCAATAAGATTAACAGAAATAAATAAATGCAGGAAAATGGAAGCGTTTGAGGGAACCTACCACCACACTCTTTGAGAGTGTGGTGGTACTGCATTTTAACATTAACGTTATAATCAAATAGTGGCTATGTAACAGTTTGCATTAAATAAATGAACAAAGTAAAATATGAACAATATTTGATGAGACAGCGACAAGGGGTGTTAAACAAAGACAGTAATACAAGTAGCAGTTAAAAGAAAGCCTTAACTATTGAAACTACAGTCTATATGGAATACAAAGACAACTTCAACAAAACAAAAGAACTTAATGAATACAGAAAAATAGGAATATATAGGAAGAGACAGTGTGGGAAATAATGAACAACAGAGATGATTATGTGAAGTTTAGGAGAGGGGAAGTGTTGAGCTGTTTCTGGTCATTTAGATTAGATCTGGACTGTGAGCAAGGTGTTTGTTAATTTCCAGGGCTTCCAGCAGGTTGAGTTTATGGCCTTCGTTTGCTAGTTGAAGTACATGGGACACTGGCTGGTAGTTGTGACCCTCACTCAGTACATGCTCAGCAAATGCAGAGTCAGAATTCTGCAACCTCCAGCTGCGTTCATGTTCAGCCAGCCTAGTTGCTATGTCTCTGTCTGACTGACCAATGTAAAATTTGTCACAATCAGAACAGATTATTTTGTATACCCCACTGTTGGCTAATAACTGGATCTTATCTTTGCTATTAAAAACTCACTGGGCTGTCGTGTTCCTGACATAGTAGGAAAGCCTATACTTGCAGGATTTCAGTGCTTTGGCTACAATCTGTGATACCTCATCTAAAATTGTAGTGTACACCATTTCTTGCAGACAGTGGATGGGGAAGCAGGTGGGGCATAGAGGAGGGGTATAATTTTCCGTTTTTGTTTCCTGTGCAAGATGTGGTCAATAACATCTGCATTGTAGCCATTGGCTGTGGCAATAAATTTTATTGTATCTAACTCTGTTTTAAAATCATCTCTGAACGTGGGTATAGATATGAGACGGTGTACCATTGAGTGGAAAGCTGCATGTGAGCTATCGGGTGTTGTGAGCAAGAAGGTATTACTGTGTCTGTAGTTGTAGTTTTTCTGTAAATTGTGAAACTGTGTGTGTGTACTGATGTCAATGGTGAGATCTAAGAAGTTTATGGATTTGTTGCCAACCTCCATTGTGAACTGAATATGTTTATGTCTACTGTTTAGGTTTTTCAAAAATGTTCTTTATAATGTTAAAGATGATCTAGGTTTCCGAGAGCCGCGTGTGTATCGCACTCCTATCGAATACGGCATCTCTTACGTCGGGCAGACTATCAGAATATTCGAGGATAGATGCAAGGAACATCAGCGATGCATCTGATGCAAGGAACATCAGCGATGCATCTGACAAAAACAACGAAGTAAATCAACTGACGCCGAGCACTGCCTCGAGTATAACATGCAATATACACGTTGGTGGCAGCGTAATGATTGCACAGTTTTCTTCGAATACTGCCTCCTTCTTTGTTTAATGTTATCTGTGCTTCAGGAAAGATACCTGGCTGACACCAACTTTCATTACACTTCCGACGAAGACCAACTTCTCACAATGCGATGAGTATCGTACGATTAGTTTTATGTCTCACGTACTGCGAATGATAGGCCTACACGCACGGATTTACAAGAAATGTGAATCCCAAATGGAAGTGTTCTGAAACTGACTTGGAACTCGTGAAGCACTCCTTAAACATATTAGTGCAGAGGTGCAGATACATAAATGTCGACGTTTACGCTTGTCTGACCGATTATAAAAAGGCCTTTGACTGCGCGAGACATAAAAAGAAGGTGAGGTCAACTGGTAATGACAATTAGTAAAGGCGTTCGTCAGGGCTGTATACTGTCAACTCTCTTGTTTAATACAGTACATCTTCTATACACCATGAGCTGCGCTAGAAATGCTTATTAACGCAAAACCGGTTTTGGGGTTTATAGTCCATAGTCACTGGCATGTTACGTACCACCATAGCAATGAAATGCGTGTCAGTTAATACGATAGAATCTATCAAATAGTAGTATATGCGTTGTCATTTATGTTACTACTGTCAAATCTTAGACCGTGACAATTCTTAATAATGTTCGACATTAACTGTCATATAGGCACAAACGAACAACAGAATAACAAAGTTTTTATATGGCCATATTTAAGTACTGTTCACGACAAAATTATTCGAAGTTTCAAGAATAAAAGCTTATACACTAACTACACGAGCACTAAGAATCAACGATTATTGAGACATATATCACGAAAATAATAGCCTTTTTCGCAATCAGGAATCTACAAAATTAACTGCGACGAATGCTCAAAATTTTATGGTGAACAAACAGGAAGAAAAGTTAGCGCACGATTTAAAACACTTACGGCAATAAGCGACAATAGCCCACCCACCTTTGTAGCACATTTAAAAGTTACAGAAGGGTAAAATAATGGAAATGAGGCAAGAAACTGAAATTTACATCCATCTAAAATGAACTGAAACATCTGCGAAATAGAAAATTCGTAGACAACTTTTTACCAGCTGTACAACGAAGCATTATATAGCCATAGAATGTATACTGGTAGTTATTGCTATACTCATTAATAAATATGACTAAGGCGAAAGATCACGCAACCACAGAGGGCCTGGAAGGCATAATACATCATTGAAGAAGCAGCGTTCATAAAGTAAATTACAATCCTCGTAGTATCTCTTGGGATATGACATATTCCTGCTGTTTGGCCACGATAACTTGACGATTTCGCTAGTGCTGCCACAAGCGGAGAAAAGCGGGACTACTTGAAACATATTCATTTGTCTCTGAGTGCTGCCAACGTCAAGCTGCCCCTATATGCGAAATATTATAAAAGACTAGCGTCCACTAGCAAATAACTTCTGTAAGCACTTGCTGGGGTGTTTAAATTAGAACAAAAATTTACTCAATTTTAGTTGTGCGAGTAACTGGGGAAGTTTATTTTAGGAACCCGCGGCAAGTACTTGTTTCTGAAGTGCAGTTATTTTTAAAAACCAGAGCAGTTGCCATTGTTGTTGCATTATTATTAATGAATAAAAATCGTGACGAAACACAAAACTAAAAAACGAAAAAAATAGTAGAGGAGTACATATTGATGTTACCAAGAAACACTATTCAGTTAACTAAACTTAGAGAACTTCACTTAGATTAAAAACTTTGAGTACATCGTATGCAAATTTCGAACATCTCTTGTCTATGGTATAGTCAAGTATTCGATAACAGCAAACAAAAATGCGGTGCGTTATCTCGCCAAGAGACTGCCTTTTAACTATTCTTCGATTTTTGCAAGTAGTAGTTACTACCTTCATCACAAATGTAATGCATTTATGTTTGCAGTACATTAAAAAATCAGCTAAAATTTAAAGACGTCTTTACTGCCGTTCTACTTTGCCCTCTGATGAAATAAATTAATTCGCAAACTCATTTCGCAGTTCCTTGACTGATGGTGCCAATTATGTGTTCAAACAGTATATTTGTTTCGACACATCTGTCTTTGTGCCATTCCTCTTTTCGACAACAATACTTTCGCACCGGTACTGAACACACACAACTTCTGTAAGTTTGGGAATAACTTTCACGAAAAGACAAATTCAGCTAGTACTTGCAGCAAGAAACTAGAACGAATTTTCACCTCACAGCGAAGTGTGAGCTGTTCTCAAACTTCCTTACAAATTAAAACAGTGTGCTGGGCCGAGACTCAAAACTGGCAACCAGATCTGTCACACTGTTTTAATTTGTCAGGAAGTTTCATGCAAGAAACTGTTTCCACTAACCTGCGAACTTTTCGAATTTGACGATATTTTGCAGATATGGTCGTTCGTAATATTCCACCCAGTTCTGTGATTGTATGGATAATGAGCGATACTACAGCAGGAAGTTCGAAAAATGCCTAATAAATATGATTTCAGGATTACGACGTTAGAGTGGTTGGAAGATGGGCAAATAAACTGCAATGATTCAGTGAGGAAGGCTGAACTGTTACCTACAATAAAGGTAAACAAACCAGTCGTAAAAGTGTACGCCGTGGATAAAAATCGCCGAGAGCAGAGCCCACAAAGAGAGCATTTATCGCCATACAACTGCGGTCTAAATCCGACAGAAATAGCGTAGGCCAAAATAAAACACAATTTCAGGGAGAAAAGTGTCACTGGTGACATGTCGAAGGAAAGATTGCAGACTCTTGTTAATGCTGCTTTCCTTTCAGTAACTGCACTGGACTGGCAAGGTTGCTGCAGGAATGTGCAGCAGCAGGAGCAAGAGTACTGGTCACGATATGGAATAATGGAAATGGCCACCGATCAAGTTATCATCAATGCCTTGCTGTCAAGCGATGGTGATGATGATAATTATGATCTTGAAACAAACACAAATGGCAGTGATATTTAGTGAACATCTTTTGACAGTTTCTTCAGGCATGATTAATTACTCTTTGTGAACATTACTACTGTCTGCTTTTAATAAATGCAATGTGCAAACAGATTCCAAAAACCAATATTTTACTTTCGATTCGTAGTGCGCAAAATAAACGTTCTAGAGCAGCTCATGGTTTATAGATGATGTCTAATAAATATCTGAAAGCTACGGAGCACCAAGCATTGAAGATTTTTATCTCTTGTTTAATATTTAGTCCGAAGCAATTTTCAAGGAAGCGTTGGCGGAAGGAAACAACGGGATCATTACAAAAGGAAAGGTAGGTATGCAGATGACAGGGTTGTTATACAAAATGATCAACCTGCTTTCCAAGACGCGACAGACAATTCAGTCCAGCGCAGTGAAGAGTTTGGCCTGTCTATCAAAACTTTCGAGATCAAAGTTGTTGTCTTCTCTAACAGAAGAATCCCAACAACCTTGTCAATAAAAGGAAATAAGATTCAATAAGCGACCACCTTGAAGTACTTGGGAACTCTATTGTTAAGCAGTGTGACTGCAAAGAAACAGGACAGATCTACCGTAGTACAGGCCAGGAGACAATTTATTAGTATGAAAAAACCTTTCATAACATCGGATTTTAGTCTGCAACTCAGAATACGAATGATTTGTTGTTACAATTTCTCCATATCTCTCTACAGACGCGGACGCTGGACCCTCGACCAACTTTCTGGAAAATAGAATTGTTGCTTTTGAAATGTATCTGTATCACCGTAACTTACGTATGTCATGGGTGCTGAAAATTTCAGACAAAGGGGTCCTTCATCGGATGAAAAAGTGAAAAGAACTATTGCTTACTGTCAAACAAAGGAAAACTCAATACCTATGACTCATTATACGTGTCTAAAAATACCACTTAACAACTCGTCGTTGAAGGGGAAGTACAAGGTAAAAGGTATGTTGAAAAAAATGTGTGTGAACTCTTGTGGGACTTAACTGCTAAGGTCATCAGTCCCTAAGCTTACACACTACTTAACCTAAATTATCCTAAGGACAAACACACACACCCATGCCCGAGGGAGGACTCGAACCTCCGCCGGGACCAGCCGCACAGTCCATGACTGCAGCGAAAGGTATGTTGAAAAGCGAAGTAACTCGTGGATGAAGAACACTCGTAGATGGTACAATGGCATTTGGCTATGTGCAGAGCCAACCCACGTCAGGAGAAAGCTCCTTAAGAAAAAGAAATTTGCCCAACAGGTTCCCCCGAGAATGACGTAGTATTTCTTCCAAGGATTCCATTTAAGTTCGCCGAGCATTCCTGTTACACTTTCAGATGGGCTTTACCATCCTGTTACGACACTAGAAGAACGTCTCTGACTGCCCGCTGTCACGTCTATTTGATAAATACTCCAAACGCCGTTTCTAACAATATTCTAGAATTGTTCGCCCTAGCGTCTTCTATGATATTTCCTTTACAGGGGCCTCGCACTTTCCCAGAATCCTTTTAATAAATCTAAGCATTCCTCTCGCTTTCCCTAATGATTCTGCCATTTCATACCCCTTCTTAATACTGCTACGAAACACTTCTAACATGACACGTACTCAATGTGTTTACCAGTAATCTTGTAATCTGGTATTCTCTGGTCACTTCTCTTTGTTGCAAACATTATTTTCCAATCACCCATCACAACCACTTTCCTCAAAACAGCAGTGTCAGCGAGGGACGAAGTACTAGAAAGAGAGAGAGAGAGAGAGAGAGAGAGAGAGAGAGAGAGAGAGACGTACTTTAGGACAACCAAATGGGAGCAATGAAGAGGAAGATCAAAGAAGACACCAGTGTGTAAGAAAAATATGAGGCATGGTTGCACGTTAACGTCGCTTTATTTTAATTTGTATCTCGAAGAATCAATGAGCGAAGTGAAAGGAAATTTTAGAAGAGGAAAAGAACTGTGGCACCAATACAATAGAGTAGGGAGCATGGAGAAAGCAACTTCAGCTGCAACCGAAGCGCCAAAATTTAGTGTGCAAGAGCGAGGTCTACCACATTCAAACCGAGTAAACAGTCCTGTTTAAAGCAAAAGAAAAAAGGATACGTTTTATTTATTAACTGTTCATTTTAGCTGCTGAATTTACCTACAAGTAAATAGTTGTTTGGTGTATTGTAAAAGTTAAAAATATGTGTTAACACTTAGAGTCTTAACATTGTTAGTATGAGCAACAGTAAGAGAAAAGACCACAAAGGAAAATAACGAGCGTTCCCACGAAGGGGCTGACAGCAGCACTTGAGAAAATGAGTTTTCCGAATCTCTCAACGTAAACAATAAAATACATGAAGATAGCAACTGTTCTCGAAAGACCAGATACCATTGATGATCATGCAGCTTCTCTAGAATGAATGATAATTAATTGAAACCCTCAGCTGCCAACATGTGTTGTTGATATACCTCAATGTCGGCAGCTGAGGGTTTCAATTAATTATCATTTATTCTAGAGAAGCTGCACGGTCATCAATGGTACGTGTTCTTTCGAGAACAGTTACTATCTTCATATATATTTAAATGGCTATCCGGCCATTGACCTTCATCTGTGCGAATGCGCACAGATTGCCCGAGCTCTTACGGGAATCGTCACCTTATTTGGCGCGAGTAATGCGTGGATGGGCAAAATATCTAATAGGAACGTTACGTATGTAGATTGTGGATAGTTGGGTGCTATTCATCTGTGTCCTCGGTGGCCGGCATTGTAGCTCAGCGTGTTCGGTCAGAGAGCTGGTTGGCTTCTGTAGTAAAAAAACTGAGTGAAAGGAACAACTAACTTGAACGCATGTCATGTGACGTCCGCAACGACCAAATACAAAGACCAAACACAACGATAAAAAAAAAGATGGATAGAGCGTCTGCCATGTAAGCAGGAGATCCCGGGTTCGAGTCCCGGTGGGGGCACTCATTTTCACCTGTCCCAATAGAGGTATATCAACAACACCTGTCGGCAGCTGAGGGTTTCAATTAATCATCATTTAAACAATAAAAGTTTATTGACCAATATAGATACTTAAATGTTAATCAAGCAAGGCTACATCAACTCCTGGAGTTAGTTTTTTGGTAGAGATTCTCCTTTTGCTTTAAAAAATTAAAAGCGACTTGTTTCCGATTTGCGCATTTTCTTCACTATGTAACACATCTCATTCGATTCTGAGGAAATAAACTGAAACACATAATTGATTTATCTCGTATTTTATAGTTTGATATCGCAGCCTGATGATGAAGTGTCTGTTTTGTTCGATATTGGTAATAGTTATGATACTTAATTTCCAAGTACTCTGTATCATAAAATTTGAAGGGTTTGCTGTAGTCGACTTGTCCGCCACACTTCGCGAAAGCTCGGCTTCGTGCAGAGCCCACGAGAAATAAATATGTGTTTGAAAAGGTACCCGCTAAAAAGGTCTTAATTTTGTTGTGTGCTGTCGAGAACTTGCATGCATTTAAACACGCAGTTAAGAATAATTAACCTCGTGTGAAATAATTACCCACTCTCTACCGGAGACGGCTGCATGCACTCGTAAGACCTGTTGTATCACGTGCTGTGACGTGCGCTCCATGGCTTTTTCTTTCTCGTGGGCCTCGGTTTGCGGTGAAAAGTATGGTCGCTAACTACTTTACCTTTGGTTTATTTCAGGTGATACACTACTGCGTACTAAACGCAGCAAACATATCGAAATTGTTTTTAAAGTTGGGAGAAAAGCCACGTCTCGCCACGCTAAGGAGAAAATAGAAGTTAAAGTATTTTATTTGAGCATGCTGACTCAGAGCGCTCTGCCTGACGGTGTGCAAGTAGCCTGCTCTCTGTCGTGATCACTTCGGCAAGTAGACGCACGTTTCTCAAAATCAGTGATCGTGATTTATTGCCGTACTTACTCCCGGAGTAAAATGATGAAGAAAAAGACGTTAATCTCCAACAGTTGCATGCCAGTGACGGAAAAGCTGAAACATGTGCTATTTTTAGGATAAGCATCTACGAAAGTTTCTTTACACTTATCAACCATCGTTTATTAAACGAATATGATTAACGATACATAATACACTGAAGCACCAAAGAAACTGGTACAGGCATTAGTATTCAAGTACAGAGATATGTAGCCGGCCGGAGTGGCCGAGCAGTTAAAGGCGCTACAGTCTGGAACCGCGTGACCGCTACGGTCGCAGATTCGAATCCTGCCTCGGGCATGGATGTGCGTGATGTCCTTAGGTTAGTTAGGTTTAAGTAGTTCTAAGTTCTAGGGGACTTATGACCACAGCAGTTGAGTCCCATAGTGCTCAGAGCCATTTGAACCATTTGAACCAGAGACATGTAAAAAGGCAGAATACGGCGATGCGGTCGGCAGCACCTATATAAGACAAGTGTTTGGCGCAGTTGTTAGAATGGTTACTGCTGCTACAATGGCAGGTTATCAAGATTGAAGTGAGTTTGAACGTGGTGTTATAGTGGGCGCACGAGCGATGGGACACAGCATCTCCGAGGCAGCGATGAAGTGAGAACTTTCCCGTACGACTATTACGCGAGTGTACCGTGAATATCAGGAATCCGGTAAAAGATCAAATCTCCGACATCTCTGCGGCCGGAAAAAGATCCTGCAAGAACGGGGCCAATGACGACTGAAGAGAATCGTTCAACGTGACAGAAGTGCAACACTTCCGCAAACTGCTGCAGATTTCAATGCTGGGCCATCAACACGTGTCAGTGTGCGAACCATTCAACAATACGTCATCAATATGGGCTTTCGGAGCCGAAGGCCCACTCGTGTTCCCTTGATGACACAAAGCTTTACGCCTCGCCTGGGCCCATCGACACGGACGTTGGACTGTTGATGACTGGGAACATGTTGCGTGGTCGGACGAGGCGCGCTTCAAATTTTATCGAGCGGACGGACGTCTACGGTTATGGAGACAACCTCATGAATCCATGGAACCTGCATGTCAGCAGGAGACTGTTCAAGCTGGTGGAAGCTTTGTAATCGTGTGGGACGTGTGGAGTTGGAGTGATATGGGACCCCTGATAAGCCTAGATACGACTATGACAGGTGACACGTACGTAAGCATCCTTTCTGTTCACCTGCATCCATTCATGTCCATTGTGCATTCCGACGGACTTCGTCAATTCCAGCAGGGCAAGGCGACACCACACACGTCCAGAATTGCTACAGAGTGGCTCGAGGAACACTCTTCTGAATTTAAACACTTCCGCTGGCCACCAAACTCCGCACACATAAACATCATTGAGCATATCTAGGATGCCTTGCAAGTGCTGTTCAGTGGAGATATCCAACCCTCGTATTCTTACGGACTTATGGACAGCCCTGCAGGATTCATGGTGTCAGTTCCCTCCAGCACTACTTCAGACACCAGTCGAGCCCATGCTATGTCGTGTTGCGGCACTTCTGCTTGCTGGCGGGGGCCCTACACTACACGATATTAGGCAGGTGTACCAGGAACTCCTGCAGAGTGTCCCGTAACAGCTGTTTCTGCTCAGACTGAAGTTGATTTATCAGCTCATGGTACCCAGAAAAGAAAAAATTAAGAAGTAAAATAAAATTGATACGAGGAAAAAAAACGTATATTTACAAAACAAAGTAGCTTCATTGTCCTCTGAAGCTAAAAGCAGTGGGAGTTCCAGCATGCACATGTTAACAGTAATGAATTTAAAAGCTTATGTGATAAGTTTTTAACAAAAGATTTGCCAAAATTTGTTTGTTTTGCTTTTCCTTTCGTGAAACTTTTCATTTATTCATTTGGATTAGTCCCGTTTAGTAAAAATGTTCATTTCGAGTGATAGTACTAAGAAGCTATCATTTCGCGTTTACTTGGTTTCAGTATGGCACCGACAGCAAAGTTTGACTTCACACGAATAAAAGGAGCCGCCCTCTGCTTTTTTTCTGTTCTTCTCTATTCTGCACAAATATTGAGGTTCTCAGTTGATATCGCGTGAAAGTAAGTACTGGATGAACACTTTAGTACAATCGACTCCCTTTATAGCACCAAATTTGCATTGACGATAAAGATAGGAAAGATCATCACAACGAAAGGTGATAGGAAGGGGAATAGCGACTTAGTTGCAGTTACATTGCGGGAGATACAGTAAAAAGAACTGAGGTACTTATTTTATATGATATGCAACATTACATAAGCTAGCCGAAGCAAGGGAAGTGTCTGAAGTAACTTGTGCAGGTGAAGATTGTTCTCTTCATCAGATGAGTTTGATGGGCCCGTAACGCAGAATCACCGTAATTAGGTTGTAAGAACACGAAAGGTGTCGCTGAACATGTTTCAAAAGAAAATCATCCGTAGGATGTGGAATCCGAATTTTTAAATACTGTTAATGAACGTAAAAAGTCATACCACTGGAAATATTGTTCGCCCCGATAGCTGAGTGGTCAGCGTGACGGATTGCCGTCTTAAGCGCCCGGGTTCTATTCCCGGCTGGGTCGGGGATTTTCTCCGCTCAGGGACTGGGTGTTGTGTTGTCTTCATCATCATTTCATCCCCATCTGGCGCGCAGGTCGCCCAATGTGGGGTCGAATGTAATAAGACCTGCACCAAGGCGGCCGGACCTGCCCCGAAAGGGGTCTCACGGCCAATGACGCCAAACGCTCATTTCATTTGCACTGGAAATACTAGAAATCAATACCCAAAGGACACAGCGATTCCGGCTTAGTTAAAAACGGACAAGCAACAATTTCCTTTTTTCTCCTCTGTTGCAATGTGTTTCACCATTTATGTAGACATCTTCACAATTACAAGGATATCAACTTAATTTTTTTAAATGTAACAGTTTGGTTTTGTATGTCATCTGTGCATATGACCAACTTGACAATTTTTATATCAGAAAATTTCTGTACTATCAATATTTCCCTCAGTGGTTCGGTTATTTTATCTATAGTTGAGACAACACCTTGTCACCCGAGGATGGTGTAGGAAGCCGAAAACTATTTCGTGTATAAATAAAAGTTGTGACAAAACCTCAAGAACCTTTATTATATAATTTTTAATAGCACTTGGAGAATTTTTCAAGTAGGGTCATTTACAGAAAAAGGGGGTGGACAAAAATATAGAAACACCAAAAACCAGAAACCACTGACATTCAAAACCGTTTCCAGTCGCTCGGTGTGGATAAACAGTGGCATCTTTTGTGTAAGAGTACAAGAGTACGTGAACATCCTAGCTTCTGACGGCTTTCGGATTTATTGGTTATTTTTCTTTGAATACTGTTAAATGAAATGCAAATACAGTTATCTGAAGCTTACGGCACTAAATCTACCGAGCTATGCTGTGTTACTAATTCTCTAGACTCAGTGAAACTTGGCATGAAGGTCATGAGCACACCTTCAGTTGCACACGTTTTAAGGAGCTTTTGCACATGGGCAACTGGGTGACATAATTGCTTTGCTGGCCAAGTACAGTACATACAGATTTGATAAACAGTGCGCAGCGTGCGTAGCGCTCAACTAGAAGTTTACGCTAGTGCCACCAGGTGGTAGCACACTGCAGCAGACGTTTATCCCCGTTCGCTTGGAATAAATTCCGCTTGACGGCAGCACACTCTTCAGATATGACAATTCGCTCACTATATAGTAAAATTAGATTGGACTTCATTATATGTTATAGAAATACCTGTTTTATGGGATTCTGAATGAGTTGAAGTATTTTAAGTTTTCGATTTTATCATACAGTAATCCATTTGAGGCGTTGAGAACCATAAAATACATCAGCGTCAATTGTGAGACTGTGTATCCATGCTTCTGATATATTTTGATCTTATGGTGTGTCACGTTTATCTGTGCTGTAGGCTCAAACCGTATACATGAATATTCACGAAAAGATGTCCCACTGGTTTCTTTGATATTCACTTAAACGTGGGATCGACGACGGTGTGCTTTTGGGTCTTATGGTTCTCAGCGCTTCATTTTTTTTCTAGTCAAGGGATCATGTTGGTAGACAGTAGTACTTGAATTTAATCATTTCCACAAACAGCAGTTTGTGTTTGGAGTTGGTTGTTTACTGTTCAGAAATCTGTTTTCGTGTGTAGTGTCAACATGAACTCTGTTGAATCTGTTTTAAGTGCTAACAGAAAAAAAAATTACCAATGAAAGTTACCCGCAAAGGAACTAGGGCCTCCCAGACGCGATCCGTTGAAAAAGTGACGAAATCAATGAGAGTGACTACAAGCTAAAAAAGAAGTGTATAATAAGCGTATATTGTTGTGTGGGGATCTTGTACATTTGACCGAAAAAACAAAAAAAGCACGAAAACACCTACATACAAAAAAATGGGAAATGGAGAGTACAGAAAGTTTGAACGTTATTTCGTTCTTGCCCTAAACTGTACTTGATTATGTACAAAACAACGAAATTCCCCAAAAACAAGTTTTTCTTTTTTCAGACAGTTTATGTATATTATTATTATTATTCTTTCTTTCTTTTCTCAGACGTTATGTCTGTTAAAAATGGAAAGCGACGCGGACCTTGATCAAGCGTGACTTCCTTTTTACTGTACGGTATATGTTACATTGCATTTAGGAACTTTCGGGTAATTGAACATGTATCAATAATTACAGATTTCTGTAGTTGTGTATATAAGTTTGGATGTAGCTGTATTGCGTTGATGTACTAGTGGATATTGCGTGGTATGACTCCTGTAGTTGATAGTACAATTGGTATAATGTCAACTTTATCCTGATGCCACATGTCCTTGACTTCCTCAGCCAGTTGGATGTATTTTTCAATTTTTCTCCTGTTTTCTTCTGTATATTTGTTGTATTGGGTATGGATATTTCGATTAGTTGTGTTAATTTCTTCTTTTTATGGGGGGGTATGATGTCAGGTTTGTTATGTGGTGTTGTTTTATCTGCTATAATGGTTCTGTTCCAGTATAATTTGTATTCATCATTCTCCAATACATTTTGTGGTGCAGATTTGTGTGTGGGAACGTGTTGTTTTATTAGTTTATGTTGTATGGCAATTTGTTGATGTATTATTTTTGCTACATTGTCATGTCTTCTGGTGTATTCTGTATTTGCTAGTATTGTACATCCGCTTGTGATGTGATCTACTGTTTTTATTTGTTGTTTGCAAAGTCTGCATTTATCTGTTGTGGTATTGGGATCTTGATTATTATTATTATTATTATTATTATTATTATTATTATTATCACTGCTATTATTATTATTATTATTGGCAGTGGCTGAAGTTATATAAATATGTTGATAACCATGACTTTTATATAGCAGATACTATTAATTTCACATTTCACATGTCCTGTGTTGTGATAGTGCCACGCAAAACAACTAGGAGTGCAAGCCCCCTCCATGAAAAACACGATCACACCATAACACCATCGCCTCTGAATTTTACTGCTGGCACTACACACGCTGGCAGATGACGTTCACCGGGCATTCGCCATACCCACAGCCTCCCATCAGATTGCCACATCGTGTACCGTGATTCGTCACTCCACATAACGTTTTTCCACTGTTGAATCGTCCAATGTTTACGCTCCTTACACCAAGCGAGGCGTCGAATGGCATTTACCGGCGTGATGTGTGGCTTATGAGCAGCGGCTCGTCCATGAAATCCAAGTTTTCTCACTTCCTCCCTAACTGTCGTAGTACTTGCAGTGGATCCTGATGTAGTTTGGAATTCCTGTGTGATGGTCTGCCTATTACACATTACGACCCTCTTCAACTGTCGGCGGTCAGTCAACAGACGAGGTCAGCCTGTAAGCTTTTGTGGTTTACGTGTGCCTTCACGTTTCCACTTCACTATCACATCGGAAACAGTAGACCTAGGGTTGTTTAGGAGTGTAGAAATCTCGCGTACAGACGTATGACACAAGTGACACCCAATCACCTGACCACGTTCGAAGTCCGTCAGTTCCGCGAAGCGCCCCATTCTGCTCTCTCACGATGTCTAATGACTGCTGTGGTCGCTGATATGAAGTTCCTGGCAGCAGGTGGCAGCACAATTCATCTAATATGAAAAACGTGTATTTTTGCGGGTGCGCGGATACTTTTGATCACATAGTGTATCAGCAGAAACCGACAGCATGTAACTCTCAGATCACAGGAACAGAACGCAGGAGATATCTCTCTAATATTTTTTTTATTAAATATCTCTCTAGTTCTCGAAGATATTTCCGATAATATGTCATTATTAACACTTAATAACCCTGACATGTTACTACCGCTAGCAAAATTCTCCTGTACAGTAGTCATTTTTATGTTGGCTGTAACATACACTAAAACTCGTCATTCTCTGATGCCATTTACTATCTGATCGAAGGCATCCGAAAATTTAACATCACTGTCTTAGTAATCAGAGATAGAGTGCATCCTTCGCAAGAGCTGTGTTTCAGTCTAATGCGACGGAAAATGTTTGTTTGTACCCCATTATGAACAAAATGATTTTAGCAGAATTTTACGTGTTCATTCAATACTTGTCTTACCTGTATGCATTAACAAAACTAAAACTAAACTCCTCCCGAACAGGCCATGAAGGCCCAAGGGTACCGACCGGCCGCCGTGCCATCCTCAGCCCACAGGCGTCACTGGATGTGGGTTTGGAGGGGCATGTGGTCAGCATACCGCTCTCCCGGCCGTATGTCAGTTTCCGAGACCGGAGTCGCTACTTCTCAATCAAGTAGCTCCTCAGTTTGCTACACAAGGGCTGAGTGCACCCCGCTTGCCAACAGCGCTCGGCAGACCGGATGGTCACCGATCCAAGTGCTAGCCTAGTCCGACAGCGCTTAACTTCGGTGACCTGACGGGAACCGGTGTTACTACTGCGGCAAAGCCGTTTGCGTAAGTATTAACAGGGACGTTAAAATACAAAGAATAGTCAGTACTACATCGTGGCAAAGCGCTGATCTTTCAAGTCAGCTTCTCCATTCAATCATCCTTACATGCATTTCTCATTCAAAATCTTCACAGTTCTTAGTATAGCATTTTACAATGCTTCCTTTTTTTGGATAGATTACTTTTTTATAGTTACGTGGATGATATGACTGCAAAAAAGCCATACAGAGTTTTGAGGTATCAAGAATGTTCTGCCATGTACAGGACGGGTGCATTGTTGGTCGATCACCAAATTGTGATGTATCAATTATAGAAATAGAGGCGCTGAATATCTCGACAATGACGAGAATATACGGGGAGGCAGATTAACGACTGTCCGGAGCAATGATATAATAAGCCTCGCTGTTGAACCTTTAATTGTACATTTCTGTTTGCTTCTCTCTGTCACACATTATCCTTCACATGTAGGAGAAATGCTATGTTTACCGTTATGCCGTGTTTTGTAGATAAAAGTCAAAAAATTACATTTGGCCCTAAGAACTGACGTCACGCTGTTGTTTAACGTCGTCATCTAAAAGACACATATGAGTCACCATAAATAGAATAATATTTGGGCTTTCTTGTTCTGGCGTGACAGCGAGTATATGGGTACAAAAATGTTATTAATTCTGCGTATCCATTTACAGAGAGCACACAACTGTATCTTTGTGTTAGCTTGGAGTAGTTTTAATAACATCCAGCTTAATTATAAACTTAAAATTTAAATCTACATCAGAATCATTTAATACTTTCTTCAATCAGTAATTTGATAAATTCAAAGCATGTATATTCTCGAATTCTAATATGCATATAATTTTTTAATCTGTAAATTATCTCTTTTACGACTTTTACAATTTTCCTTCTGGCACTTCTTCTAGCTGAGACCACTCGCGAGTTTTAATTTTACCTCTTATTTCCAGCATTACTATACTGTTAAAACGTTCCTCATCTTCCTGTGTGTATGTTGGCAGCTCTTCTGCCCCACATTCTCGTGAAATTTCCTTGTAATACTTTACGTTCATAAATTTTGCCAACGAATGTCCATTAAACGTAGTTATTCCATCAGATTTTAACTCTGCAAAAGACTCTTCTGTTGCGAAATGTCCAGTCCACTACATTTACATAGAGTGTAATAATCCTTCTCAAATTGATTCAGATGAGAGCGAATATTTAAAAAAACGTTATCATGCATCCTTTAATGTAGTAAAAGTCCACTGATCCAAAGATTTATGCACACACTCCAGTTTATGACCGCTTTCAATTGGTATTTACTGTAAATATATATCTTTTGTATATCCCACTTGCATCCAGATTTTTTGTGCACTTTGTTTAAAGTAGTATGTGAGCTTTGCTTGCACAACTACGATAGTTTCTTATTTTTCCAATAGCAATTTATCTTCCCCCTTCGTGGAGAATTTCTTTGTCATATACGACAGTCTTTGTTTTTGTAATTCGACTTCTTCCAGTTCTGTCCCTGAGGTTCAGTTTCTTTAATAGGGTATGTTTTAGGTCTGTTCATAACATGTCTTCTTTTCTTAAGACTTGTGGAATAACATTTTTCATGCGAATCACATCTGAACCAGCAATATCTATATTTGATGGTGTTGTGAAGAACGATGTCCTACCATGAGAAAAATATATTTTCTCCAGCTTTAATATAATGTTGTTGTTGTTGTCTTCAGTCCTGAGACTGGTTTGATGCAGCTCTCCATGCTACTTCATCTCCCAGTACTTACTGCAACCTACATCCTTCTGAATCTGCTTAGTGTATTCATCTCTTGGTCTCCCTCTACGATTTTTACCCACCACACTGCCCTCCAATGCTAAATTTGTGATCCCTTGATGCCTCAGAACATGTCCTACCAACCGGTCGCTTCTTCTAGTCAAGTTGTGCCACAAACTCCTCTTCTCCCCAATTTTATTCAATACCTCCTCATTAGTTACGTGATCTACCCATCTAATCTTCAGCATTATTCTGTAGCACCACATTTCGAAAGCTTCTATTCTCTTCTTGTCCAAACTATTTATCGTCCATGTTTCACTTCCATACATGGCTACATTTATATTTAATATATTTATATTTAATATAATAATTATATATAATACGTATATTGTTCAATGCAAAGCACAATTTATAACCTTTTATCGGTCTTGATTGTCTGGGAGGTCAACTTCTTGAATTCTTATTAATCCCACAGTAGACACAGCAGGAAGTACTTCCTCATAGACTTGGTACATAGGAAAAGCGTATTTGCTGCAGTGTGCTAATTGTTTAACGTGGGAAATGAGTATTTGTTAAAATAGCACACTTTACTAATTATTTAGCATTTGAAGTCTTATATTTACGTATGTGTACATATATGGTCCACAGTCTTCAAAAGTGGCAGAAAATGGGTCAAAAATAATTTTCCCTAAACTTGTACTTAACACTGGGAGGTGGTTATATGTCGGATTGATTACAGAAAAAGTAATTTTTTTTATTTTTGCACATACTACATACGTCTCACCTTTCTCCTTAGTTACACCGTTTCGAGCATTTTGCATTTTTTTATATTGTCAAACACTTCTTCCAGCTTGACAAATCCTTTGAATGTGTCTTGGTTTTTCTTCAATCTTACTTCCATTATCAATCACATCAGAACTGCCTCTCTGGTGCCTTTAGCTTTCCTTAAACCAAACTGATTGTCATCAGATTCTCAGTTTTCTTTTACATTCTTCTCTACATTATTCTGGTCAGCAAACTGAATGGACGATCGTTAAGCTGATTGTGACCAGCTCTCGACCTTATCTGCTCTTGCAATCTTTGAGATTGTGTAAACGATATTTCTCTGGAAGTCTGATGGTATGTCTCAAGTCTCATCGCTTGTACATACCAACTGAATAGTCACTTGATTGTCACTTCCCCTGTAACGTTAGTAATTCCAAAGGAATGTTACCTATTCCATTTGCTGTATTTGACCGCATCTTCAATGCCCTATTAAACTCTAACACTAGAGCCTCTATATCTTCGACATCGCCTCCGATTTCATCCCGAGTCACGTCGTAAGACAAGTCCTCCTCCTCTTTGGGGTCTTCAGTGCACTGTAGCTAGAGAACGTATACGACAGAGTGCAGTTCACTGCACTTTTTAAGCGATTGTGCCTGGCGTCTACAATTAAGCTGCATCGCAAGATGGAACGCAATCACCTGCCAGCTTTGACAGGGCACGAACCTGACAAGTGACACCAGGCCTGGAAATCAAATTCATTATTTGATGACATATTAAAAGAAACAACATTGCTGTAGATCTGTATAATTAAATGTGTGTTTCCCGCAAAGTAATGTTTATGTCTGATGAACGGGAGAATTAGAGAAAAATATTAGTCACATAACCAGATGTTCTGTAAATAACTATAACCATCCAGAAAAATAAGTTTAATTTGTTTAATTTCAGGGAGACTGAAGAAACTTCGGTTGTTCCTGTTAATAATTGAAAAAGTTAGCAGCCTGTCTCCACACAATGTATTTGTTTATAAATCATTCTTGCTCTAATGTCTTTTTGATATACTGGAGGACTGCGAAATCGTTTCCCCATACATACATTTAATATCACTAGTACATGAAAATCAAGGTGCTCTTCCATTTGATATGAATGCAACTTCATGAGGAACAATAGTTTATAGGAATATATATGAAAGACAAATGGAAGTAGTTTCCTCATTTTGCCCATGGAAACACCAAGAAAGGAGCAACATGGTTTGATATGTCCTTGTTCGGCAACTTGTAGTGCGTCATGTAATAATTGAGAAACGATTTTAAAGAGCCTGTGTAGTACTAAAATTATACTGTTTGGCAAATAAAAGTTTAATATTTTTGTTCTTCTGTCAGCAAAAAAATTGTATGCTATAAATTAAAAATCTTTTGAACTGTAAATACTAAAAAATATTGTTTGCTGGGCATTACTGACGTCATCTCACTAGTCTTTGCTCCAGTCTCCTGGATTAAATTCCAAACAACTCCTCAGTGCCTCATGAAGTGAGGGCATGTGACATTGTTGATGCTGATCCATCTGTCAGATGAGACATTAAACTCGGTGGTCCCCTTGGTGTTCTTCGAGAGGAGTAGGCTACGTTCTGGCACCAGGTCTCATGCTCTCCCTTCTCTCACCATCTTCAGCACAAACATAACAATACACATAACACACACATACACATTATAGTCACCTACATACACTTACGCATACAGCTGTCATACTTCACGAAGGAAAGGCGCCTGTATTCGCAAAGGATGGGGAAAACCTTCCCAATTAGGAGGCTGAACCTGCCCTTCGGGGTCTCCAAGCCATCCTTGCCATACGACTTTGCTTTACTTTACTTCACAATAGAAATTGTTTGTTTTATATAGACAGATATTATTTGTAAGTTTCGACTAGGCCATTTTACTGTCTTCTGAGTTAACAAACATTGTCCACTAATTACGTCTTTGTTTCCTGGAAACGCTAGGATCTTGAAGTCATGTTCGTTTCCACTTGTACTGTGAGCAGTGGAAAAACCTGGCATGTGTCTAACTGGGCATTCATAATAATATAAGCTGCAATAGTTAAAACCAGTAAATTAGGTTCAGTCAAAATATTGCCTACAATAACAGCCGTGAGAATTAAATGATGAAAGACATGCAATAATGCAGCGAGGTGTACAAAGGTTGAATACTATTCCAGATAATCAATATTCAGAGCATTAATACGATGTACAGTATCACACACAATACACCAGCCGAAACAAACACCAAGCAGGTAAAAACATGTCATCCATAGTTCTCAACCAGTCGGGATCTGTATCATATCTGACAAGTCTAGGTGGGAGGGATGAGGAGGAAAAGAACAGTTACAGCCAAACGCCATTAGACACGCCGCTATACGTGATTTGCTCACAGTCGCCTTATAACGATACTATCACCGTCTTTGTTATACCCGAATACAATGTTCTCTTTGCTATTTTGAACATGGATGCACTACAGCAACGATTACAGAACAGCAAGGACAGCCAACCAGTTGCAAAAAATGGTGGCCTTCAAATAACCTCGACAACGGTTTCAATGGATCTAAACCCGTCTTCTTCAGAAGGACAGACAAGCTTAACATTAGCAATTCACCCAGTAAAAGCTGTCTTCACATGATATTAATCAGCAACTGTCTGTATGTCCATATGTAAAAATTAAGGCCCGTAGAATCAAGGGCTTGTCACATCAGTGACAACAATTGCTTATAATAACAGCAGTGCGCTACATTAACCAGCAAATGACCACACAGAGTTTTTCCAACTCGTACTCCCCTCCCTCCTCCCCGCTGGACATTTACCTTACTGGTGTGACACTATCTGTTACAACAGCGTTTGATGACTCTGCCTCAGTCACGAATTTATATGATGTAGATACCGTGTTACACCTTGCATTGGAGAGACTGAGTTGTTGGTTGCCAAGCATAGACTCTGCATACAATGGTGTTGTAAACTTTCTACACGTGTGTAGTGTACATGTTGATGATTTGGATCAGGACATTTGTTTCTGCATGAATGCAGAGCCAAAAGAGAAACAGCTTAAATGAACGTGTGAAAAACCAGGATATTGCGAGGTGCCCATCGGTTTGAAGGAGATACATGTAGAATTTATTGCACATCAATAAGCTTTATGTGGGGAATAGTGTACAGGCACAAAGAAGATAGAGTCTGATAATTTCTTTGAAATACTACATCCAATGTACTATATTTAAATAAATAATGTGTTTATATATAAATCTCAAACTGTGTATGTATTTTATTTCATATATGAGGTGCTACAATAAAGTCTGTGAGACTGATTTTCTTTGCAATGTGTGGCAACCCTGCAGGCTCGCGTAGGCAACCCTGCAGGCTTGCGTAATATCTTTGAACTCGGTCTATAAGCTGCTTCTAGTCCAAGCAGCATATCGATGCAACTGCTCAGTCGTGAGTTGTGCTGTAGTAATTTAACACGTGTTTGTGTCGCTCATCATGGAAATGGAACCATATAATATTGCACAATGGTATGCCATTTCTTTTTGCATTAAACTGGGTGAAAACGCGATGTAAACTTACAGTAAGATACAGAAGGCCTTTCGAGAGGAGGTTATGTCAAGAGCTCAAGTTTTCGTTGGCATAAAACGTTTAGTGAAGGCAGAATGAATATGAGTATTGAAGATGAAGACCGCAATGGATGACCATCAACCTGATGGACGGATGTCAACTTGGCCAGGGTGCGTGAACTCGTACAATCTGATCGAAGATTATCCATGAAAATGGTCGCAGAAGAACTGAACATCAATCGAGAAACGGTTCATCTAGTAATAACTGAAGATTTTGGTACAAGAGAGATTTGTGCAAAAATGGTCCCCAAAAATCTCACACCACAACAGTGAAAAACACGGAAAAGTGTGGCAGCCGATCTGTTAAAGCAAACGGATAACAATCTAGAATTGTTAAGCTGTGTTATCACTGGTGATGAAAGTTGTTTTTTTCAGTACGATCCAGAGACAAAACGCCAAAGCTCGCAACGGTGCTCAAAGAGATCACCCAGAACAAAAAAAGCTCGCATGTCACACTCAAAAGTGAAATGCATGCTTGTGTGCTATATAGTTGGTTAACTGATAGAGCTATAGTGGATACACATACTATTACCATCTTTACAAGTGTGTCTTTCTGTATATACCCACTACTTGTTGGTACCTGACATAGTTGGTATCATGGCAGGGTAGGTGAAACGTCCTCGTTGCAAGGACTTTGTTGTTGGTGATTGACCCTGTCAAAATTCAAAAGAAGACCTGAAGAAGACGAATGGAATACTCCTTCCCGGCAATATACGAGCAATTATTGTAGGTCCATTCAATTGTGGCAAGACTAATGTCCTCATGACACTACTAACACAGGTAGATGGACTCTGATTTGAACTTGTTAGTGGATTTTCAAAAATACTGTTTCAGTTCAAGTATCGGCTATTACAGGAGATATTGCACAGTGTAAAAGGCGTTACATACACGACATTCAGTGAAAGCAGTGATATCACCCCACCTTAAAAAGTACAACCAAACACTGTGTTCATAGTTGATGATGCTGCTGTGGGAAGCCAAGGCCAACTTCGAAAATATTTCTGTTTTGATCGATATATGGGTGCTGATGTACACTAATGCTCATGAATTAAGGATAATGTGATACATGGTGAAACAACGCTCTGGTGGGCGGTTTGCCGGCTTAAATCACGTCAGGGTATGACCATGCGGTGCATTTGACCTGCGGTCGTCGCAGGGTGGCGCTGGCAGCAGTCCACATATGCAGAGGTGTGTTGCTGCATGTCAGAGTACGGTGCAGCGAGTATGTGTGCAGACGTTTTCAGACTTGCTAATGTGTGTTGAAAATGGCTCAAAGAACACATATTGATGACGTTATGAGGGGTAGAATACTAGGGTGACTGGAGGCTGGTCAAACACAGGAGGTCATAGCATGGGCCCTCTGTGTGCCACAAAGTGTGATCTCAAGATTATGGCAACGATTCCAGCAGACAGGAAACGTGTCCAGGCACTACAGTATGGGACGTCCACAGTGTACAACACCACAAGAAGACCAATATCTCACCATCAGTGCCCGCAGATGGCCCCGGAGTACTGCAGATAGCCTTGCTCGGGATCTTACTGCAGCCACTGGAACAGTTTATAACACTGCAACTGGATTTACGTAGCTTGTACAACCAAATACCAAGTCTGGCTTATTACGTACTATGCCACAACAGAACAAAGTCCTGTCATGGAAAACACTTCCGTCTGCTACTGCTATACCATAACCCTAAAGTTTGAGGCAGGTTGTGAAATGTAACTTTCTTGTTAAAGCAATTATGGCATAACGCAACAGAGCAGTGTTACCCTCTGAGAGGAATTTTGTTACGTTGACCGTGTTGTACCTAACGGAGGTGGCTTATCGGAAGTGAATGTCAGAATTGCGTAAATTTTTAAACAGTAACAAGCAATATTTAACCTACCCACACTGTTTAAAGGATAAAGAAAACGGTCGCCAGCCTAATTAGGCAAGATAATGATTAACATTCTTGTTTAAGAAATTAGATATGAGTAACTTTAATGGACAAACATAACTTATATTTTTCCACACGCGAGTGCAATGAACTCTGACATCTGCATATGTTCACGGTAAGAGTGGAAGCTGACAGAGCGGAACAAACTATTTGCAAAAATATAACAGATAACGAAACACAATATTACTTTCAGGGCTTATTCAAACTGAATGGTCTTCATAACATTACTAATAATATTCACTGTAGAATCATAAATTGGACATAGATTAAGTCTCTCTCAGTTAAATACTTTACTATTTAAAATGAAAGTTAATTGGAATCCACTAACAGGTTGCTTCTCACTATCTTTTGAATAAAGAAATTATTGTTTTCATAAATAATGGTCTTCCTGTTACTTGTTAACTAGCATTAGTACAATAGACAAACTATGGATCCTGTTATACTATTAATATACACTTCCAATACACAAGAGATACAAACACTTAGCAAACATGAATATATACCTATCTACTTTGCAGTTTTCCACTTTTACTACAGTGAAACATAATGTTGACAAATTTGCAAGAAACTGACTCACCTTTTAAAATATACTACAGGCATTACTATGATCATTAACTAAGCAACACTTTATAAGCCTCAGTTTTAAGAGCTTTTAATCTTGAAATGAAACCGCAAATTGTCTTTATTACCACAGTCTTCTAATTTCAAGTAAATGATTAAATAGGTGACTTTCAAACTCCACAAAACTTTAAATTAGACTGTTTCCATCCCTGGGAGGCTTTCACAAGACTACATTTACTACCTCCCACAATTTCACTAAATCCACAGTAAAACGGAACACTCCCTTCTTACCATAGATCAAACAACATTATTTAATGTTCTGAGGCTTTCATTTTTTTTGACTAACTAGGACACTCGGTAATCATAGTTTAAATGGAGAGGAACCTGAGAGTTGTTGTGATAGGTAAAAAATCAAGGTAGGTACATGAATTCAATTATAAGTTACCTTATATTTGAGCACACTAACACATCCAGTAAGCTGATCCTTCACTTTACATCATTATAGTATTCCGTTACAGTGATTGCGCAATGTGGTGGCAACTGCATATTGGTAGGTGGATTTGCAAGCAGAATTGCCGGACTCTGTCTCTTCTTGGTGGCGATGACGGATACCAATTCCAGAATCGTTCCAGCTATTTATCCATCCATCCAAGGCATTGGAAAGTGGCAGAAAAAGCCTCTCTCGGAACCAGCCCAATATACAACTTTTACATGGGCAGTGCACAGTTTGGTAGCTCGTCCCTGACTGACTCTTGTTCCTCCTTTTCTACCCAGGCTAACCACAACTTGCGTGCACTACTAAGTTCCATTCCCAAGGGGAATCACACTATCCCTTACACACAAAATAACGAAGAATCGTAATTGAAGGTCAGCAGTTTATATAAAAACAAACAAACATTTTAAATAAAACAGAACATTTGCACATATTAGTATTTCTATAAAAAATTATTTAAACAAATTCCAAATGTATACAGTAAGTTTTGTCCCCTCCAAATGGGACAAAGAATTTAAATGACAGATAGACTACATTGCATAGAATCAAACCAAGACATCAAAGTTCTTACAAAGAAAGAAGTATACAATTTTGTGTTATCGATTCAATCAAACAACATTTACAGAAGCTCAACGATGTAACATTAAATGAAACAAAAGCAAAACAAATCAGTAGAGTATCAGAGCTATGGTGTTACAAGTTGTCTCCAGACACACAGTCTACAGACGACTGAACAGACATGGTTTATTCGCCCAGAGACCTGCAAGGTGCATTCCACTGACCCCTGGTCACAGGAGAGCCCGTAAAGCCTGGGTCAAGAACACAGTACATGGTCATTAATACAGTGGTCCCAGGTTAGTGAGTATTATAGAAAGACATAATTGTGAAGATGAGTAATAGTGTGTGTATCCACTATAGCTCCATCATCTATCCAACTCATATATATATATACTTACATGTGGCAACGTCATACTGATATAATGTCCACCCCAACAGCTGAGTGGTCAGCATGAGGGATTACCATCCTACAGCCCCAGGTTCGATTCCCGGCTGGGTCAGAGATTTTCTCCGTTCAAGGACTGGGTGTTGTGTTGTCTTCATCATCATTTCATCCCCATCCAGCACGCAGGTCGCCCAATGTGGCGTCGAATGTAATAAGACCTGCACCAAGGCAGCTGGACATGCTCCGCAAGGGGCCTCACGGCCAATGACGCCAAAGCTCCGCAATGACGCCACTCATTTCCATTTCCACTGACATAACGCCAAGAAGCTCAAATTTTAGAGGGAAAATAGGTGAATTGGGATACCTCCAGTAACCTAGCTTCACCTCCCTCTTTATATATATATACACTCCTGGAAATTGAAATAAGAACACCGTGAATTCATTGTCCCAGAAAGGGGAAACTTTATTGACACATTCCTGGGGTCAGATACATCACATGATCACTCTGACAGAACCACAGGCACATAGACACAGGCAACAGAGCATGCACAATGTCGGCACTAGTACAGTGTATATCCACCTTTCGCAGCAATGCAGGCTGCTATTCTCCCATGGAGACGATCGTAGAGATGCTGGATGTAGTCCTGTGGAATGGCTTGCCATGCCATTTCCACCTGGCGCCCCAGTTGGACCAGCGTTCGTGCTGGACGTGCAGACCGCGTGAGGCGATGCTTCATCCAGTCCCAAACATGCTCAATGGGGGACAGATCTGGAGATCTTGCTGGCCAGGGTAGTTGACTTACACCTTCTAGAGCACGTTGGGTGGCACGGGATACATGCGGACGTGCATTGTCCTGTTGGAACAGCAAGTTCCCTTGCCGGTCTAGGAATGGTAGAACAATGGGTTCGATGACGGTTTGGATGTACCGTGCACTATTCAGTGTCCCCTCGACGATCACCAATGGTGTACGGCCAGTGTAGGAGATCGCTCCCCACACCATGATGCCGGGTGTTGGCCCTGTGTGCCTCGGTCGTATGCAGTCCTGATTGTGGCGCTCACCTGCACGGCGCCAAACACGCATACGACCATCATTGGCACCAAAGCAGAAGCGACTCTCATCGCTAAAGACGACACGTCTCCATTCGTCCCTCCATTCACGCCTGTCGCGACACCACTGGAGGCGGGCTGCACGATGTTGGGGCGTGAGCGGAAGACGGCCTAACGGTGTGCGGGACCGTAGCCCAGCTTCATGGAGACGGTTGCGAATGGTCCTCGCCGATAGCCCAGGAGCAACAGTGTCCCTGATTTGCTGGGAAGTGGCGGTGCGGTCCCCTACGGCACTGCGTAGGATCCTACGGTCATGGCGTGCATCCGTGCGTCGCTGCGGTCCGGTGCCAGGTCGACGGGCACGTGCACCTTCCGCCGACCACTGGCGACAACATCGATGTACTGTGGAGACCTCACGCCCCACGTGTTGAGCAATTCGGCGGTACATCCACCCGGCCTCCCGCATGCCCACTATACGCCCTCGCTCAAAGTCCGTCAACTGCACATACGGTTCACGTCCACGCTGTCGCGGCATGCTACCTGGGTTAAGACTGCGATGGAGCTCCGTATGCCACGGCAAACTGGCTGACACTGACGACGGCGGTGCACAAATGCTGCGCAGTTAGCGCCATTCGACGGCCAACACCGCGGTTCCTGGTGTGTCCGCTGCGCCGTGCGTGTGATCATTGCTTGTACAGCCCTCTCGCAGTGTCCGGAGCAAGTATAGTGGGTCTGACACACCGGTGTCAATGTGTTCTTTTTTCCATTTCCAGGAGTGTATATATATATATATATATATATATATATATATATATATATATATATATATATATATATATATATATATATTGGCGTTATGTCAGTGGAAATGGAAATGAGTGTTTGGCGTCATTGCGGAGCTTTGGCGTCATTGGCCATGAGGCCCCTTGCGGAGCATGTCCAGCTGCCTTGGTGCAGGTCTTATTACATTCGACGCCACATAGGGCGACCTGCATGCTGGATGGGGATGAAATGATGATGAAGACAACACAACACCCAGTCCTTGAACGGAGAAAATCTCTGACCCAGCCGGGAATCGAACCTGGGGCTGTAGGATGGTAATCCCTCATGCTGACCGCTCAGCTGTCAGGGTGGACATTATATCAGTATGACGTTGCCACATGTAAGGCCGCCAACTTGGATTCGTCATCTTGAATAAATTTGACAACAGTGCAGATTGTGGCGATGTCCATGTTGCCCTACTACTGCCATGTTACCTGCGGATCCCTCCCGGGTGTCTTTCGTGAGACACCCTGTATTTACCTGCCAGCTTATAACCTGGTGTTGTTCACTAACGTATTTACCCCAATCTTATACTATGAGCATACAGGAAAAAAATGACTGTCTTACAGCACAAAAAACGAATTTATTTCACTCATATGTTTTTAAAAATATAAATACAGCACACAAATCGCAATGAAAAATCCGTTACAAATTTATTAACACTAATGTAATACAAACCTTGCCTAAATACGTTATTCTTAGTTTCCAGTCGAAGTGCGAGATTAAATAAATTCTTGGGGGTGCCTACTCTTGAGCGAGCAACATAAGGGGTGCTGGTGGTGTGCTTTAACATACCACTATGATCCTCCGATCTCTGGCGTTTTTCAGAGAAGCATCCAATATGATCAGGCAAATTCATTGAAAGGAAATGATAATGTCACACAAACGGAAATGCCTTACTGAAATGATAATTAATAGCAGCAGGCCAGACGAAAATATGGGTGTTATACCACACACACAGATATATTAATAAGGGGAAAAATGATCTATGTATAACAGAAACATAATGAACAGGTTTATTATCGTTAACATCAATATGTGAATTACCCAACAATATAACTAAATGAACATTTAATAACTGGAGAAGAGTGTATAATAGTAATATCCAACCCTGGCACCGACGGGTGGGCACGAGAAAACCATAGTTGTGAGAATATTTCGCAGATACGACCAGTAACTGCAAGAGTGGTTAGCTGACTACAGGAACAACGTGGGGAGAAAAATAGGTACGAACACAAGAAAGCTCACCAAATTGCATAATGTGAGCAGACAGCTGGCTGTGAAGCTGGGTTCTAAAAGAAGTGAACGAACTTCGCGTCCATACCGCATCGGTGTTAGCAGTGATGGCCCGTCTTACCAAACTCTTAGCGTGGATACGGAACGCAGCGGTGGTACCGGCTGCAGACTCTGACTTCGGGTCTCTCTATGTACCCGGTGCTGAAGTAGAGGCATCGTCACACATGACAGGAAGGCTCATTTCCTCAGTCGTCTTTACTGCTCCGCCATCGGCCCGATCCTCTACAGTCTTCTAGCAGCAAGTCGTTTCTCTTCCGTCGCCTAGTGGCAAGCGATCTCTGTCTTAAAGCTCTGAAACTTCGCTTATTCTGTCGGAGCAAGGAACTCGCCGGCCAACAGAGGAAGAAATTGCGGGTTCTGTCCAGTAAAATTTTAATAATAACTGGTTAAGCAAACTTCCACTCTTGCAGATTTCGTTATTATTAATTAATGGTGTTGTGGCATGAGGAAGGAGCCGGGAGACTTTTCCCACTCCATGATACGATTCTGAAACGAACCTATTGTAGGGCTCCCATGTAGGCACATATAAAAAAGCGCGCCCTCTTTGAAAAATGACACTTAATAGGAACTCTTGTTTCAGAAGTTTAAGCAGAACGTTATTCCGCAGCGTGGCCGCTGAGTGAAACTTCAGTTCTCACTGTAGCTTCTAAAAAGCGCACCTGGCTGTTATTTATCCCACTAAAAGGCTTTTTCAGACAGTGCTATTTTTTCAGGAGGTAGCTGTCCCGTCCACTGCCTGGAGTGCATGAGTGGGGGAAGTGAACACTGTAGAATGAGATTTTCATTCTGCAGCAGAGTGTGCGCTGATACGAAACTTTCTGCAAATTAAAACTGTGTGCCGTATCGCATCTTGAATTCGGGACCTTTGCTTTTCCCGCTCAAGGGCTCTGTCATTTGAGCTACCCAAGCATGACTCAGGGCCTATCCTCACTGCCTTATTTCCGGCAGTACCGCATCTCCTACCCTTCAAACTTCACAAAAGCGAAATTTACAAGACTAGCACTACTGGAAAAAAGCATACTGCGGAGACATGGCTTAGCCACAGCCTAGGGGATGTTTCCAGAATGAGATTTGCACTCTGCTACGGGGTGTGCGCTGATTCGAAGAAGAGCTTCAGTGAATTTTCGAAGGTAGGAGATGTACTGGCGGAAGTAAAGCTGAGAACATTTGTCCTGAGTCGGGTGCGTCAGCTCAATTATTAGATCACGAGCGTGTGAAAGGCAAAGATAACGAATACGAACCTGGGCCCGACACGCAGTTTTAAACTGCCGGAAGGTTTCAAGTGAATGCTGTGTTTATCACCTGAGTTGAAACCCGTCTTGAACGCTGAATATTTCTAAGGTCTAGCCTGTTTATTTTGTGAAAACTCTTTGCAATCCAGCTCGTAGGCTCTCAATTCTGCAGTCCCTCGCCGGCCACTGTGGCCGAGAGGTTCTAGGCGCTTCAGTCCGGAACCGCGTTGCTGCTACTGTCGCAGGTTCGAATCCTGCCTCGGGCATGCATGTGTGTGATGTCCTTAGGTTAGTTAGGTTTAAGGATTTCTCAGTATAGGGGCTGATGACCTCAGATGTTAAGTCCCAAGTGATTAGAGCCATTTTTTTTCAGTCCCTCACCTTGAAAAAGAAGTGAGAAGAAAGCAATAAACAGGACAGCCACTGGAAACACACGCACAACCACATACACACACACACACACACACACACACACACACACACACACCCTCACACACATAAAACAGAACATTTTCAACAGTAATTATGATTTGTTTCCAGATTCACTGTATCGTTTAAGATTATATGAAAATTGTGTACAGGTTCTGTAACGTAAATGCTATTGCAGCTTCTAGAGAAAACAACAGACGATATCCTAATCGCAGGGTACTGGATTCAAGAGCAGTTAGTCGTGTTTTCACAAATCTGCCTGTGACTAGTGCTGTGCCTAACAGTCATATTTATCTGAATGTGCAAAACAACAGACTGTGGATCAAACAGAAGACGTTGTTCAGTCGAACATGTTGAAGTTCCACTTAAAAAGATATGACGGACATTATGTATGTATGCACGGCCTCGATGTTTATAATTTACAAGGAATTGAACGGCTTCGAGAAGGCGTTGAGGGGAGACAACTGAAGTTTCGTCGTTGGCTAATTTCAAATTGCCAAGTACTCCCATTAATCCCGTTTACTGACGAAGCCACTTTCACTTGTAAAAGTATCGGTAACAGTCATCACCCACATCGGTGATCAGACGAACACTCATACACCTCTCTGGAGACACATTTTGAAGAATGCTTTTCCGTAAATGCGTGTGGTATGACCGAGGTTCAAGAGTGGGATTGAAATTGAAAATGAATTGGAATGAACAGTCTAATAAGTGTAGAGTATGGATTGAGAGCAAATCGAAGAAAGGTGAAAGCAATAAGAATTATCAGAAACGAGATCAGTGAGAAACAACATCAGATCTGGCGATCACGAAGCACACGAACTTAAGGAATTCTGCTATTTGGGCACCAAAACAATCCATGAAGGACAGACCAAGGCTGACATAAAGAGCAGACCAGAACTGCCAAAAAGGGCATTGACGGCCAAGAGAACTCTGGTAGTATCAAACATAAGCGTTAATTTAAGGAAGAAGTTTATGAGAATGTGCGTTTGGAGCACAGCATTGTATGGTAGTGAAACGTGGGCTGTGGGAAAACTGGAACAGAAGAGAATCGAAGCATTTGAGATGTGGTGCTGCAGATGAATGTTGAAAGCAAGGTTGACTGATAAGGTACAGACAGGGGCCTACGAAAGAAACTACCAACTATTCACAACAATAAGCCGTGGCTGTGCCTAAATTTCACAATTTCGTGAAACACTGCAGGGAACAGCATTAAATTCTACCACTGCACAAACTCCTATTGTGTTTGAACAAGTTTAAAATACAAGTTCTCATACAGTACCAGTATGTATGGATATGTAAACATTTATGTTGGTTTTTAAATGAAAATAACAAAGACAAAAATGTTTTCCTCCAAAACATATTGTCTGAGTGGACCCAGTATAATATTTTATTTGATTATCAGAGGCGGTAATGATTCTAGTAGATTGGAAATGACGATTTCAATCTCTGTTCACATATTTGAATGACAGGTAAAAACTTTAGCAGATTTTAATCAGTTTGAAAATAACACGGCAACATTCGGATAAAACTACTGAAGAATTAAATGCTGAACAAACGAAATGTGTTGTAATAAAGTGACTAAGTTTTATTGCGAGAATATATTACAGCGGAGTAACCCGTCTTGGAAATCAGACCTTGCCAGATTGTAGGACGACCGAAAGCTCGAGAATTACACAAAATCATGACTGCAGTCTTTTATTTATTTATTAGTTGCCCTTCTTACGCATGATTTACATCCTTGAAGATATTTGAGTCCGTGTTTCATTGCTTTTTTTAAAATTGTTGTAATCCATAGTGCATTAAATACGTTAAGATGGTACGAACAAAAGTCACGAGATCACAGGCCAATCAAAATATCGAACAGAATCCGAGGTTTCCCGAACTGTGATGTAGACTTTTCGAACAGTTCGAGTCATGTTCAAACGTAGCGCTAGATATAATAATGCACTCGCACTCGTGCTTTTTATAGAGAAGAAAGATATCGCAGCCAGCGACTTTCTTAATTCGTAAGTTTCTGTATATGTTTTTGTACTTTCGTAGGAAGTCTGTACTTATACCGCTTATATTTTGCTAGATTAGCTTCTTTATTGTCATTTTTCTCCTCACATCTCTAAAAAGGGAGATTTCCCTATCACTGAGACGCTAAACATGGTAGACAATTAAAAAGAATTTAATATTAAATTGGCAAACTCACATAAAAATTATTCATAAATAATCACGTTAATCTTAGGCGAGCCGATATGAATCATCTTTGGTTTGAGCTTTGCGCAGCCCCTGAGGCTGATGATAAATTTTTGTAAAGCAGTTTATCTTCTTCAAAATAGAGTGAAATTGTTGCTCATAATTTCCTTGGGAGCAAACTGAAATGCTCGATTTGACAGAGTGCTGGATACACAATGAATGCTGCTCTCCAAGAAAACATTAGGGACCAAACAGTACCTCGCGAAGACACACAGATAAATATCATGCAGACCGCCCATGTCGTGTTGCTGTTTTTGTAACAGCAGAGCTTCTGTATAGGCGGTAGGTAACGAGCGTTACTTTACTTTTTCTCTAGAATAATTTTTCACATATCAAGTTGTGTTTACGAATGAAAATTATTTAACGTATGATAACAGCTTCCTATTATTGTAGAACATTTTAAATGACTTGTAGTTTACTTAAGACTGTTCTTGGCCCCAGGACTGGGAACATTCCAATATGTAGCGTGATAGAAAAAGTAATCAATCATATTTTTATTATCATGTGACATATCTCGTATAATCAAATATTGTGACATAGGTGACTTGTCATCTCTAAAGCCTAGTTTACACGACGACACTAGGTTACAGGCAACTGCGCTACCGGCCAGTGAGCATGAGCGCCGAGCGTTTGCGCAACTCGTCGGTGAAACTAAACGCTTTCGGCGTGTTCCAACTTTGGCAACACTAATTGCATTAGTTTTGAGGTTATGTGTGCTCGTAGAGTGTAAACAAACTGAAATATGAAGTGAGGAACGGAGAATAATGTTTGCGTTTTGGATATCTATGTTTTGCATAAGTGTTTGTGGGATTTCAGTGACGCTGATTACAAAAATAGGTAATATATTGCTGCTCCTGACACTGTCACGTGCAATCAGAACATAGGTAGTTCGACAATATCTGAGCTGCAGGGCAAAGTTTATTGAATTAGAAGCTCATATACAACTGAATTAAGAAAAATACAAGCAAATGTAATTCTAGCTGTGGAAATGCTCTCGTCTAAAAGACTAAAATCCCATCGTTCGAGTTGGCCGACTCTTTTTTTGAAGGACTATTGTTGACAGGAGGGAAGGCTACACAAATCAAGAAGCTGCATTCTTTATTCAATATTCATCCATTTAAAACGTCGCAGAAGTGCTCCCCATTCACATATGTTTGAATTTCGAAATATTACCACTGTACAGATCTATCTTCAAGAGAGTAGTTTGCAAACCATTATCTTCATAATGCAGCCTGCTTTGAATAATTACTGCTTTTAATATTAATAATTATTACTGTTAATGTTAATGAAAAAGCATCATCACCTACTAAATCCGCATCTTATAGTATGCCGAGTTTTCTCGATTGTAATGCATGCAATGTGATATGTAATTTCAGTTCTGGCGACAGTGCTTCATGCATTACAGTATCTTTATACCTTATCGCATAATTAACTCTATTTAGAAGAAACGTGAACAGTTCTAGTGACATTCTAAGATAATTAAAAGAAATTCTTGGGTCTTTCATTACAAATTATTTCACCAAGGATGCTGAGAAACCGAGCTGACGTCTTTTCTTCGTCCGGTCACGAATCGAAACACGTTTCTTATTTTTTTCTTATGCAGCAATTCCACGCAACAAGCTTTAATTGCATCACAACTCGTGCGACGTGCAGCTGCCAAAACTTTCATTTCAGACACGACTCAGGAACCCACAAAACGACGAAACTGAACTGTATACTGGTTTCTCCGTGTCTACAGTCAAATATGAAACCATTTGCGTGCAACGAGTGGCGCAACCCAATTTCGTCGTGTAAACTAGGCTTAACGCTACTAAGTAACTACTAAACTTAAACCTTCAAGCCATTATTTTTTATTTTTCACATAAAAAAATTCAATAAATTTCATTCATCATTAGGAAGTATCTATTTACACAGTAAGGCACAAAACCATATTTTTATCCACATAGTTTGTAAATTTAGGGTGTGCTATAAATAGTACATCAAGTTTCAAGTGGAGTTGCTAGTTACGCATCATCAGTTATTCCTTTGTTATCTTGTTTTCCTTTCAACACTGTTTCCACACAAGAAAGTCTTTGTTGAAATGTCATTATCACTAATCATAGTAAAAATATGGGTCTTTTATGTTGTACTAATTTTATTCATTGTTCATGTACTACACCCTGCGTTGTGGATGGACTTGAAGCACTTTTCATTGTTCGTCAAACGTAAGTGAACGAAGTGAACGTCACAGTTTTCTCACTTGATTTTTCAGTTAAAGGTACACATTTCTTTCTTACATCTTCGCTGAACGTCCACTACTTTTGGCCAGTGTCGTGCATAGCCATATCGGATGTTATGTGCATCCCCTGTACAGTAATAATATATAATGGTGACACCAGAGGACCATTTACATCAAATGTTTCAGTTAGTTGAGGTTTGAGAAGTATTGCTTTCCCTTGGTAGACAATGGAATCAGTTCACTTTCGCCATGCAGAATGTAACATTTCACCCACCAAGGCTAAGGCTTACCTTTTATATATTGCTTTATGCTCAAAGGTCCTCTGAAAGGAATAATTTGCTCATCAGTACACAAATTCTCTTCAAGATGGGGATCATTGCGTACAGACATAAGACAATCAATGATAGATCTAACCTTCCATAGTTGGTCAGTTGCTAAATGTAGATTGTTAAGTAATTTTTCAAATCGGTTGCATGACATCAGTTCAGCAAGGAGCAGAATGCATGTCAATGGGTTCCAAAACAAACTCCACCTGGGAAGATTTAGAAACCCATCACAATGAACATCGCAGTGAGTCTCCGAATTTCAGTAAGACCAGTTGTAATGCTACTGGCCATTTTTCTAATGATGTAATTGTTTGTACAAATAACAACAATATCGTAAAGGTTCTCTTCAATATAGCTTCCACAACATTCATATGGTATTCAAGCATCTTTCCATTGTGTCGGTATGGTGTTCCAAGCCAAACATTGTTGTGTGAATTCTCAAATTCTTTTACTTTCCACTTCTCATACACAGGTACATCATGAGAACCGTCACTTCTAGCGTTATAGTCTTTCTAGGAGAAGTTTCATTAACTGTAATATCATCAGCTCCAGAAATTGGACAAACAACAGTCATCGTTTCTAACTGATTTCCTCGTCTTCTTCTCCAGCAGACAGATGCATAACCATTTTGCATTTGCTGTGGTAGATCTTCAGTTTCAGCTTCTGATAAAGGTGTATACATATCACTATCTTTGCCTTAGCCTGGATTCATTGAGCGTCCTACAAACTACAAAAAGGACAGAATTGCAAATATGAAAAAGTGGTCATTAGTTTCCAACACACTTGTAAATGATAATGGAATCAACAATAAACTCTTCGACGCTATCCATTTAGAAACAAGTAATGTCCTTCGTTTTCATTCGAAATTTTGAGAGAAATTGCTCCATAAAATCCCAACATTACAAAAACAGACTAAATGTCAGCAAACATTCACCTGTTAATCAAACGTAAAATTTTCATTTTATATGTAGTGAATTTATCATGCACTATGAATAATATGCATTCATAATCTGTGAGAGCTGTTGTACTACATTTGGTATGGTCTACACCAAATTGGAGGTGAATATAAATACTGTTTTAGGCAAATGCTTTTCTGACGTAATTATTGGACTAGTTGCACTTAACACTATTTCAACTCTATTAATCAATAAAAATATAATAAAAACAAAGCAAAATATACTTCAATATACAATTAAAATTTGTAAGACAAGAGGAGCTATCTTTATGCCCACCATCTTGATTCCTGCTGTAGTTTTCAGGACAGGCACTAGACAGCAACCATTGTTAAACTCAGGTTCTCAAGTGGAAATGTTACTCTATCCAGATCATTAGTGTTCAAGAATCCCAGAATATTGCACAAAGAAATAATGATGTGCAAGGTAGACCAGTCTATTTAGTATACCAGGGCTGAAAGGGTTAACATATCTATTGATACTTCTGCAGACGAGCATTGTTTTATGCAGTTAACATTAAAAAATAATATGTGGTTTTAATAAATGTGGTGTTACTTCTTTAGATAGATTCCATTTTACATGGTTATTATTGACGATATCTTCAACACTATAATGGCATTTACCTTTCAGATATTTTTCCAGAGCCCCTTCAGTATTATTTAGATTTTAGTCACACTTCCCCTTCCAGATTTTACTTATAAATTTGATGCCCATATAATGTGGAGTTTTTTCATATAATTGAAGTCTGTGGATAAGTAACACGCCACGTAACTTGCTATGACAGGTATCATACTCAAGTGAGAAGCAGTTGCCCTCGAAAAGTTTTGGGTTTCTCTTTCTGTAAATGAGAATCTTGTACATATACATGATTGGAATGGACAGTAGGGTCTGGAGTGTTGTTTTTTTCTAGGTCCCGCCATGGCTAGAATGATTTTTTAACTAACTTTTGTCAGCCCTTCCATCTCAAGTATTATGATCCATTCCGAGTCAATTATACCCGCCTAATACCTCGAAGCTTACAAATAGAAAGGTGTTCCCGAATTATTCTTGTAAAAGCGTAAGAGATTCACAGAGCTCCGTGGAAATAACGAATGATTTAAAGGGGAACCCACGTCAATAGAAGTAGGCCGACAGTTACCGTGCTGTTAAAGAGCTTATAGCGATACTTGTCGTCGACCACGTAGTGTACATTCGAGAATCATTGTAAAAAACGTGGCGACTATAACGTAATATCTCTGGCGATGTTTTGAAACATAAAAAGCACAGGTGTTTTTGGTTAGGAGAATTTACTACTGTTATATAACGTAATATCTTTGGCGATATTTTGAAAGATAAAAAGAACAGGTGTTTTTTTATTAGGAGAATTTACTACTGTTATTATTAATCACATGTAAATAACAGAAGCAGTAACTGAAAATACACACATCAAAAAAAGTTTTGCATCTCCTCGGTTGCCAGAGTTCCGGAACCTGTACAGAAAATTGGAATAGAGATCAACATAAACATCATTTCCGCCCTTTTTATTGCTCATGAAAACTACACATTGCATGTTGTACCACCATACAGCAAGACCTTCAGATGTGGTGGTCCAGATTACTGTACACACAGGTACCTCTAATACCCAGTAGCACGTCCTCTTGCATTGATGCATGCCTGTTTTCGTCATGGCATACTATCCACAAGTTCATCAAGGCACTGTTGGTCCAGATTGTACCACGCCTCAACGGCGATTCTGCGTAGATCCTTCAGAGTGGTTAGTGGGTCACGTCGTCCATAAAGAGCCCTTTTCAATCTATCCCAGACATGTTCGATAGGGTCATTTCTGGAGAACATGCTGGCCACTCTAGTCGAGCGATGTCGTTTCCCGAGCGAAGACATGCACAAGATGTGCACAATGGGGGCGCGAATTGTCATCCATGAAGATTAACGCCTCTCCAATATGCTGCCGATATGGTTACGGCGCCTTCCGCGACTACCAGCGTCGGCCCCACATAATGCCACCCCAAAAGAGCAGGGAGCTGTACTCGCTGGACAGTGTGTCTAAGGCGTTCAGCCTGACCGAGTTGCCTCCAAACACGTCTCTGACGATTGTCTGGTTGAAGGCATATCCGACACTCATTGGTGAAGAGAACGTGCTGCCAATCCTGAGCGGTCCATTCGGCATTTTGTTGGGTCCATCTGTACCGCGGTGCATGGTGTCGTCGTCGCAAAGATGGACCTCGACATGGACGTCGGGAGTGAAGTTGCGCATCATGCGCCTATTGTGCACAGTATGAGCCGTGACACGACGTCCTGTGGCTGCACGAAAAGCATTTGTCAACATGGTGGCGTTGCTGTCAGGGTTCATCCGAGCCATAATCCGTACAAGGTTGTCATCCACTGCAGTAGAGCTCTTGGGCGGCCTGAGCAAGGTACGTCATCAACTGTTCCCGTCTATCTGTATCTCCCCCATGTCCGAACAACATCTCTTCGGCTCACTCCGAGACGCCTGGACACTTCCCTTGTTGAGAGCCCTTCCTGGCAAAAATAACAATGCTGACGCGATCGAACCGCGGTATTGACCGTCTAGGCATGGTTGAACTATAGACAACACGAGCCGTGTACCTCCTTCCTGGTGGAACGACTGGAACTGATCGGCTGTCGAACCCAATCCGTCTCCTAGGCGCTGCTCATGCGTTGTTTACATCTTTGGGTGGGTTTAGTCTCTGAACAGTCAAAGGGACTGTGTTTGTGATACAATATCCATAGTCAACGTCTATTTTCAGGAGTTCTCGGAACTGGGGTGATGCAAAACTTTTTTTGATGTGTGTATTTGAATGTTTTGGTCTTCAGTCCGAAGACTGGTTTGATGCAGATCTCCATGCTAGTCAGTGTTGTGCAAACATCTTCAACTCCAAATAACTGCTGTAACGTACGTCCATTCGAACCTGCATAATGTATTCACATCTTGATCTCCCTCTACAATTTTTACGCCCCCACACTTCCCTCCCATACCAAAACGACGATTGCTTGATCCCTCAGATAAGCCTGTCTACCGATACCTTCTGTCAGTCAAATTGTGGCGTAAGTTTCTCTTCTCCCCAGTTTCATTCTTTATCTCATTACATAGGCAATTTTTAGCATTCTTTTGTAGCATCGCATTTCGAAAGCTTCTATTCTCTTCTTGTTTGAACTGCTTATCGTCCACTTTTCACTTCTGTACAAGGCTACACACCAGACAAATACCTTAACAAGAGATTTGCTTGCACTTAAATTTACATTCGACATTAACAAATTCCTTTTTTTCAGAAACTGTTTCCTTGCTATAGCCACTCTGCATTTGATATCCCCTCTACTTCGAGCATCATCAGTTATTTTGCTGCCCAAGTATCAAATCTCATGTTATAATACTTTTAGTGACGCATTTCCTAATCTAATATCCTCAGCATCAGCTTATTTCTTTCAGCTACATTCCATACCCTTGTTTTAGTTCTGCTGATGCTCTTTTCAAGGCACTAATCGTTCTGTCTATGACAAAAATTACAATGTCGTCCACAATACCTCTACATCTACATCTACATGGGTACTCTGCAAATCACATTTAAGTGCCTGGCAGAGGGTTCATCGAACCACCTTCACAATTCTCTATTATTCCAATCTCGTATAGCGCGCGGAAAGAGTGAACACCTATATCTTTCCGTACGAGCTCTGATTTCCCTTATTTTATCGTGGTGATCGTTTCTCCCTATGTAAGTCGGTGGCAACAAAATATTTTCGCATTCGGAGGAGAAAGTCGGTGATTGGAATTTCGAGATAAGGTTCCGTCGCAACGAAAGACGCCTTTATTTTAATGATGTCCAGCCCAAATCCTGTATCATTTCTGTGACACTCTCCCATATTTCGCGATAATACAAAACGTGCTGCCCTTATTTGAACTTCTTCGATGTACTCCGTCAGTCCTATCTGGTAAGGATCCCACACCGCGCAGTACTATTCTAAAAGAGGACGGATAAGCGTAGTGCAGGCAGTCTCCTTAGCAGGTCTGTTACATTTTCTAAATGTCCTGCCAATAAAATGCAGTCTTTGGCTAGCCTTCCCCACAACGTTTTCTATGTGTTCCTTCCAATTTAAGTTGTTCGTAATTGTAATACCTAGGTATTTAGTTGAATTTACGGCTTTTAGATTAGACTGATTTATCACGTAATCGAAGTTTAACGCATTCCTTTTAGCACTCATGTGGATGACCTCACATTTTTCGTTGTTTGGAGTCAACTGCCAATTTTCGCACCATTCAGATATCTATTCTAAATCGTTTTTCTATTTGTTTTGATCTTCTGATGACTTTATTAGTCGATAAACGACAGCGTCATCTGCAAACAACCTCAGGCATCTGCTCAGATTGTCTCCCAAATCGTTTATATAGATAAGGAACAGCAAAGGGCCTACAACACTACCTTGGGGAACGCCAGAAATCACTTCTGTTTTACTCGATGACTTCCCGTCAGTTACCACGAACTGTGACCTCTCTGACAGGAAATCACAAATCTAGTCACATAACTGAGACGATATTCCATAAGCAAGCATTTTCCCTACGAGTCGCTTGTGTGGTACTACGTCAAAAGCCTTCCGGAAATCCAGAAATACGGAATCGATCTGAAATCCCTTGTTAATAACACTCAACACTTCATGTGAATAAAGAGCTAGTTGTGTTTGACAGGAACGATGTTTTCTAAAACCATGTTGACTGTGTGTCAATAGACACACAAGCTTTTATTTCTTCTCCCTGAACTTCAGTAGCTTCTCTAAATCTTTCTTTGGTTTCCTTGCAATTTTCACTTGGGACGCTGCTGCTATGCGTTTATCTGTTTCCTTGTAAGAGGTATTCCCCGTCACTAACGATAATTTTGTATAGGTCTGATGCAGGCACAGTATAATTTCCGAAGCGCGATCGGATGTGAACAGTGGACGCTATACATCTATGGGAAAGCTATGTTGTGCTCGTATCACACAGAGCCAATGTTTTAAGGAAGTAGTTTTTTCGTTTTACGGTTCAATAACACAGTTTATCGTAGAGAAACCGGGAAGAATATGTATTACTTGCGCTTGAAATATATTTCTTAAATTGAAATATTAACAGCGCTACATTTCATATGACTGATAGGTCGGAAACGCAAGCGGTCTAACATTATAGCCCGTTTTAAGTGAGGAACGTTGTAGCCTTAGGAGTGCATGTGTGTATGTTCTTTCTTACCAGTATCTTCCAGGTACTGATCCTAGACTCTGGAATAATACTTTAAAATTGATAGCTTGGTTGATTTACGTAAAAATGCTTCGAACTCCATCCGTCTAGAGCTCCATTGCGCATAAAAATCATCCGTTTTTTGTTCTTCTTTATGGTCTACTATTACATCACAGCACTTTCAGATCTGTTACTATACATCAATAAGGAGTGCTAACCTCCTCGACATGGATGCATCTCAAGAAATCTTGTGCACTTGGATGGGCGAGGACTCAGCAAGCTCCATTCATTCACGAGGCGTGGAATGTAGTGGTATACTTCTGATCAATTGCAGATTAAATTAGTAAGTGTGATGCATAGCGGTTGGTCAATGACAGTGTAAGGGGGGTCTTTCGGGTCCTAATTTTACCCTAAGACTGCGAGAATGCTCTGTGACTCCCATCAGCATAGAGATAGATCGTAAATTAAGCACTATGCTCGAAGTGTATATGTAGAGCACTGTCTGATATACTTTGACGTGTTCGAGAATTAACAGTGCATGGACGTACTGCACAGTCATCTATCCACATTCGCAATGGTGCTCATAAAGTGGGGAGGTGGTGGTTTATCTATGATACTGAAATTGTGAAACATGCTGTCATATCATTGGTTGGTGTTGAAATTACTCTAAAATTGGTAAAATTGTTCACACAGTCAACTGTAACGCTTATTATTTCAGTACATAGGGGGTGTCTTTTCCATCCCATACGTCCACTGGCACACTGTTGGTTACCATATAATGACTGACTGTCAACGCTTGTTTGAGTTGGAGAAAGAGTTTTGTGGAGGGGTGACACCTTCTGGGGATGACTAGCACCAAAACAATGATCGCATACATGACTGCAATATGAGGAATCGGTCGAAACGGAATGCAGAGCAATCAACTATTCCGTCAATGTGACAGATGAGTTTAAATGTAGTTTGGAAACCCACCCCAGCGCCGCAAAACTCTTCCAATTTCCTTATGTTTTAAATGACTTTTACTTAAAATCATCCATTGTGTGCAGTGAGTTATCGTAACAGCAGTAAAAATATGATTTACACCGTGTGACGTCTAGAGGTAACCCGATTGCCTATCTTCCCTCCAAAATTCAAACTTCCTGCCATGGGGGCTTGGCAGGGGGTGTAGCACTTTGCAGCCATCTTGGGTAACGGTACTCACGTCATCAGCTGACGTCACGGCAGCCATCTTGAAAGACGTCAATCTCGTCATCAGCTGACGTCACAGCATCCATATTGAATGACGTCATTCGCGTCACAACGCGACGTCTTAGAGAACGCTATTTTGGAGTAATGTCCTTGTTGTCTGCGACAGGCCGTGGATCAGAATGTCTTAATGAATGACGTCAATCACATCATCAGCTGACATCACAGCAGCTGTCTTGAATGACGTCAATCGCGTCACTTTGTGATGTCTTGGTTAATGATACTTTGGGGTGATGTCCGTGTTGCGTGCAAGAGATCGTGCATCAGAATGTCTTAATGTCAGTTTAGAACCTGACACAGACCTCGAAGTTGTGGCAGGAAAACAAAATGTTTGGCAGTGTACAAAGCGTGATAGAGCAGAGAAAAAAACAATGCAGTTTTGTCACATGATGACTTGGTTGGAGACTGTGGCTGTTATTTGAAGACAAATGTTGATGGTGTTGGGACAGCAACCAGCCACAAATTTACTTTGTCCCAACACCATCAACATTTGTCTTCAAATAACAGCCACGGTCTCCAACCATGTCATCATATGACAAAACTGCGTTAAGCTTACCTCGCCAGGTAATGAGAAAAAAAAAACAATGTTTCAAACAATGAGACACGGTCACAGGGGACGTCTCTTGCGACTTACAGTGTAGTTCGCGGGATACTATCATCCTCCTACAGTACAATTAATGAAACTTTAAACTGGTCTGTGCAGTTGATCAATACCTGTATATTTAACTAGATCGTCACATGTGCTCGAGCCTGCACGCATGTGGTAATTGTTTTCGATATATGGGAGGAGCGAGAGGCAGTAAAAATTTTAACTAGTTCTCTATCGGTTGAAGTTAGTTGAGCTTTTATAGTTTGTAATTTTTCTCTGATGGATGGCACAGAATAACGAAGATAGCAATTTGGGGAGATAGATGTGAATGGACGTGGATCTGTAGTATTTGTATGTAGTTTGGGGATGCACCACAGTTCAGTAGCAAAAATCCTTTTCCTTCTCTCAGTTTCCGTTTCCCGAATGGTCAAGACAGAGTCCTGTCGCAGTAACGCAACTTAGCCTGTTTCTACACGGTATGCAGAAGGTGGTAGATATAGTTACCTCCGACTTCTACTCAGTTCCGAGTTACATTGGATCGATCACGTGCGCAAAGCTGCGGGGATGGTTGCTCAGAGTCTGAGAGGGCTATTGCATGATGCATAGGGACTACCTAAAACAAGGCTGGAATTTTACTGTAGCAGATAAGTTCGAGAGAGGTGATTTGTTTCGAGATATGAGAGTGTCAGAAATATTATTCACCAGCAACTGTCATCATTAAAGCACTTCACTATAGGATCCAACACAGGTATGTACTTGAATGGAAGGACTTGATTCCAAATCATAGATATCATTTCTAGCAGATAGTGTGACACTAGAGATTTGAAAAGCTTGTGTATATTTCTTACGACGTCAGTCAGCACAACATCTACTACTGTTTGTGATCATCCTCAATCAGTCATCGCTTATAACTCAATGGATATATCACCGAACCTCTGACATGGTATTGAGACACAATATGTTACAAATACTGGAGAAATATCTAGCGGCGTGAGGTAGTTGCAAATTCCGGTTTCATACCACGTTCCTTAGGCGAATCACTTTCAAAATTCAGCAATTTCATCACGAGGTTGCATTGTGGGTTATGTGTGACCAGACTGCTGGTCTGAAAATATGCACTCCTACTATTACCATCTCGGTATTTCTCTGAAAAAACCAATTCATTCAGAGGTAAAGCCATACCTCGATTTATAAAGCCTGTATGGCTTTTAACATAGATACTTGTGTGCACCTGTAGAACCAAGACCGCTTGTGATGGTAATATGGTTGTGTTTTCTAACATCTGACGGTTTGTTAGACGATTACGCCTCTCTTTCTAAGAAACAGTGGTACCACTCACAAGAAAAACTTATGTGACATGCTCACCAATGGTTGATTTTTGGTCAGTATTATTTCGCATCGCCGGCAATTAGTTATTGACGAGGTATCACACTTAGTAGTAGGGGATGTATGATAGGTATGCCTTGGGCATCAGGCTTATAAAGTACATGTTTGTGTTCAGACATGTGCAAAGGAAGGTATGGATTTGACGTGGAATACTGTGACAGAAAGGGGCTGAGTATGTCAGGTCATAGGAATGGTGCAGATATTTCTATTTCCATAGCCACAGCCGTCAGCAGGGTGTATTTCCAATACTTTGTTCATTGTTGAATATCGTTCAATTGAGACTGTTATCATAACATTTAATTGCAAGTACAATGATAAAACATATATGTGACTGGTTTTCTTGGATGATTCTGCCAATGCGTGCTTGACATGCAGCGCCGGTGATGGGAATGATTCACATTTCCCGTTAACAGTAGGAGCTGTCTGAGTGGAAAGGTCTGTTGGAGTGTAGGAATGTAGCTGACTTAACCATGTAGTCATCTAGACGGCTTAATAGCGAACTAATACTTAGTATGTGTTGCACAGCTTTCGTGATCACGCGGAAATTTGAGAATATTCAATATGGACTTGTTTTCATGCTGGGCCATTATTTTCACCCCTTGTAAATTGTTCGGCTGACTGCTTCTTCACATTTCATGTCTTTATTTAGTTGAGAGAACATCGATTGTGGTGTATGCATCTAGCAGGTGGAAGACACGTTTGCTTGTTCTCTAAGACATGAGGAACACGTTATTTAACTTTGTAAATTATAGGGATGATTTGGAATCTGTTACATCACTGACATTGGTATTAGCAAGTGGAAATATCAGTTTATTTTTCTTATGTTGAGTTTTTTCATGTAAGGGTCTTTGCAGACGCGATACTTTTCTAGTTACTCTATGATTTACAGCACGCTCAACCTAGCTAAAGTTTTGGCTAGAGAAATAATTTCCAGTCTATATCTTCAGAATTATATTGCACGAGCGATACTTCTATGCAAGCGATATTGATATGTGTTTGATATCGAGAAGCACCTCGAAAATGGAATGATATTCTAGCAAACCATGCGAAATTAGACATGTTCTTGTAATCACAGAGTCTGGAGATGTGTGTAGAAAAGCGAGCAAGCAAGCAGGTCCAGATCAAAAACAGTACTGTGTTTCTGCCAAGGGGGCAGCGAGTCAGTCTTTGCACAACAGTTCTGAGAGTGACATCGATCCACTGAGAGCACTCTGGTCACGTGTTGGGATTGCATGACTGCACGACCTCACGGGAAATATCTAGTGCCGTGAGTATACCTATGGTGCATGTACTTATGCTGTCTGTCTTCACAGTGTACGTACGAATGATGTAAAAGGGATGATTTTGTTTGGCGCAGGATATGAATTGTATGTTTACTACATTGACACAGTATGCAGTGATATATTGCTGGGTTGGAGATCGGTTTCACGCTCTAATATTCAAGCTCCTGTCCTCAGTCGGATAGCAGTGTAATTGAGTAAGGGTCTTTCCGTATTTGACGATATTTAGGGCAAATGGTTCAAATGGCTCTGAGCACTATGCGATTTAACTTCTGAGGTCATCAGCCGCCTAGAACTTAGAACTAATTAAACCTAACTAACCTAAGGACATCACACACATCCATGCCTGAGGCAGGATTCGAACTTGTGACCATAGTGGTCGCTCAGCTACAGACTGTAGAACTGCACGGCCACTCCGGACGGCTATGTAGGGCACTTTGCAAGGTTTAATTGTGGGTGCAGTATGGCTATCTGTATAAAATAGTTTTTTGCGCCTGAAAGTCTCGTCCGCAGAAAGAAAGAAAAAGGCGGACAGTGTTTCCACACTAGCGGCATCAGTAATTCGGCGGGTAAATTCGATAAGAGCCACTCATAATCCTCCATTCATTCGCAAGACATTCTTTGTGCTGGGATATAGGAGTCTCTACATAGCGATGAGGACGTTTGTGTATGTTGAAAGCAGGAAGGTAAGACGTGATGGATGCCACGTTAGGACCATAAGGAGGAATACATTTGGCGTTAATCCATCCTATGTTCGTAAACAGGTTCTGTTAGGGCAAGGATTTCCATGTGGACAAGCTGAGACATCATAAAAGCACCTACAAAAGCGACTGTTAACTATTTCTGGGACACTATACAATTTCTGAGAGGTCGACTTGTCTCTTATTTTATGTAGCCATGTGACATCAGTATAACATTGAGAACCTTTTAGATGGAGAGTCTCCATGCAGACATTTCGTGGAGAGGCGTCAGTCACGCTGGGGCAGGTAAGGATGGCTGGACGCAGCTCATATGTCCCATTAGGATCACTAGGGAGAAAGCAGCATGTGCTATTCTGGAACAGATTTCTATAGTGTGATCTGCGACGTCATTATCCACAGGTATAGCGTCAGCAACGGTAAACACACATGCAGCCCACAGGTGTTTCGTGTATTGGATCAGTGTGAGCACACCTTGGAGTTCTGTGGTGAGGTGGACAGGGGTGTGTGTTGTACCTCACGTGATCAAGGATGTGATGGTGGACAAGGAGATGCTGCGGAATCGGGCCGCGTGAGCAGCGTGGTTGCTGCAGCCCTAACCCGCTTGCCTGAGGGAGTGCGGCCCATGGATGGCAGAGCGATGCTGTGACGGCCGTGGCTGAGATAGGGTCCGGGCCAGGGGCAGCAGTGGTGGTGGCGGCGGCGTCGGGCGTTGAGTGGCAGGATGTGTTTTTTATGAGCGATCTTTTGTTAAAATTGTATTCTGTCGATTTCACTGACGAATAGGATGCTGCAAATTAAAAAGAAAACTACTGCATGGGAAAATTTTCGATTTAATTAATTTGCATAAATTTTTTATATCAGTATGGTGTTAGCTGTACAATAGTTAAGGGAGGGTGTGCGTGAGTGGGTGACATGGAGCATAACAGGAGGTTAAGTGAAGAACACTAGGTTAATTTGCATAATTTTTATGTTAAACACAGTACAATAGTTTAAGGAGGTGGGTGACAAAGAAGAATGCACCAGAAATGGCCTTCAAAAGAATGTGAAATTCGAAAAGTGTACCAGAAAATGGCGGGAGGACATAACTAAATACTTAATTTGGTATCAAAGGCTGTACAATAGTTTAAGGAAATGGGGGTGACATGGAAAACCACATAACAGACCAATAGGTTAACTGCTGACAAAGGCCCAAACATCAGGCTAAGACACCCAGAGTACAGTGCTGAACATTAGGTTATACAACATGTTCGCTCCATGTAATTGCTTCCTACAAGACCTACATGTTTCCAAACAGCAGAGAATGATGAGCAAGAGAAATCCAACCCCACAAACTGAATTTTTTATAAATAAACAATATACCCTTGAATTTCCTGTTATGAGATCCTTCCTCTCCACCAATATCCATATATTCCATACACTGGCTTGAACCCCATAAATTGTTTAAGTAAATAATATTCCACACAGTATCTAAATTGTTTAAACGGTATTCCATACACTACAATCGAATTCTCTGTAAATGATCGATCAACTGAGTCTTTTTCCGCCAATTTCCGGGAGGGAGGTTGGGAGGGCAGGGAGGGGGAGAGGTAAATTAATCGATCAATTTCATTAGGTAGTCAATCAAATTGATAAGAGTGAGAGGGGCTATTCCAATAACTCACACCTGAAAGTGTAGTTGTGGCAGTTAGAGGGGAGAGGGGGGGAGAGGGGGAGGTGGCAGGGGAACAATAGGTTAAGTGCTTGTCAGTCAAAAGGAAGGATCCTTTTCGCAGAACAATAGGTTAAGGATCTGTCAATCAAAAGGAAGGATCCTTTTAGCAGAACAATAGGTTAAGTACCTGTCAATCAAAGCAGAACAATAGGTTAAGTACCTGTCAATCAAAGGAGAACAATAGTTCAAGTATCTGTCACTCAAAGAAGAACTGATCGGGCAGGATGCTTATGCACGTATCACCTGTCAAAGACCAGATGTATTAGGGGTCCCATATCACTTCAACTGCACATGCTCCACACCATTACAGAGCATTTACCAGTTTAAACAGTCCCCTGTTAACATGCAGGGTCCATGGATTCATGAGGTTGTCTCTACACCCGTACACATCCATCCGCTCGATACAATCTGAAACGAGACTTGTCTGACCAGGCAACATGTTTCCAGTCATCAACAGTCAAATGTCGGTGTTGACAGGACCAGGTGAAGCATAAAGCTTTGTGTCATGCTGTTATCAAGGGTACATGAGTGGGCCTTGGGCTCCAAAACCCCATATCGATGATGTTTCGTTAAATAGTTTGCACTCTGACATTTATTGATGGTCGAGCACTGATATCTGCAGCAATTTGCGGAAGTGTTGCACTTCATGTTGAACGATTCTCTTCAGTCATCATTGGTCCCATTCTTGCAGGATCTTCTATCAGGCACAGCAATGTCAGAGATTTGATGTTTTGCCGGATTCCTGATATTCATAGTACACTTGTGAAATGGTCATATGGGAAAATCCTCACTTCATCGCTACCTGGGAATGTTGTGTCCCATCGCTCGTATGCTGACTATAACACCATGTTCAAAGTCACTTAAATCTTGATAACCTGCCATTGTAGTAGCAGTAAGCGATCTATTAACTGCACCAGGCACTTTTTGTGTTATATAGGTGTTGCTGATTGCAGTGCCGTCTTCTGCCTGCGAACATATCCCTGTATTAGAATACCCCCCAGGGGCTCGGCATTCAGGTGCCGGGTATGGGCTTGGAGACCCTGGGTTTCCTGAGCTGGGGACTGGTAAGCGCTGCCAGTCCCCTGTCACCATAAGCTCTGGGCATACTTCAGCGACCACCATGCGGCGCAGCAGTGGAACGTTGTGTGTCTCAGGGAATGGGGATCTTGGGTTGACCGCCCAGATCGCGAGGATGGAATAAACCTCTATAAACAACCGCTCAATCTCAAGGTATGCTGTGCGCTGATGAGATGCATGGCTGTTGAGTTGTTAGTGGGCAACCTTTGTGGTACCTGCTGCACCTCAGCTGTATAAGGCTTACCTAGGCAAGCGGGGCTCTGTCTAGGTGGACTTCTAGTTCCCTATCTGCTCGTGGGACCGAGATTGATACTTCAAAATCCTCTTTTCCTCCTCCCAGCAGAAATGGTGGCCCGCTGGAAGGTTCTAACACCCAGTCTCTCAAGAGGGCTCATGCAGTCAGTCCCACTGACTCCGGCACTTCTTTGACAAGTAAAGTCCTTGGTAACAGAATACATTCTGATAATCAGAACGTGTTGCTCATTGTGAAACGGAAGGAGGGTAGTTTCGAAAAGGTTTCACCCCTTCTATATACAAAAGGATTTGGAGGGAATCTGTGGCTCCTTAAAATCAGTGAAGCGCTTGCATAATGGAACCTTGCTAGTGGAAACTTCTACTTCCCAGCAAGCAACTAACCTCCAATCTGTTAAATGCCTTGCGGAGTATGCCATAGACACTGAACTGCATAGCACCTTGAATTATAGCGAAGGTGTTGTAACATGCTGGGATCTAGTTGACATTCCCAGGGAAGATCTGAAACGTGAGTGGGCCCCAGAAAGTATCGTTGATGTACAACATATCATGAATATGGTTGATGGCAATCTTGTCAAATCCGACTCCTTTATTTTGACCTTCAGTAGCACAAAACTTCCTGAACATGTTAAAGCTGGCTTCCTTCGCCTTAATGTGAGGCCTTATTTCCTGACCCCAATGTGCTGTTTTAAATGCCAGCGTTTTGGGCATACCACCTTAGGGTGTAAAGGTGAAGCGACTTGTGGCAATTGTGGTAAGTCTGCTCATGAAGGAGTTGGTTGCTCGTCTCCAGCCAAATGTATACATTGCTCTGGGTACCACCCTGTATGGAGTAGGGATTGCCGAATATCTTTAGAGGAACGTTAAGTGCAGGAAATAAAAACAACCAATTGTATCCTCTATGGTGAGGCCAATAAGATCTACAAGTCGATGCAACCTCCCACATTTGATGCGTCTTTTGCACCCATGGTTCAAAAGCCTACTCCAAAAGCTGATGCCTCTATGCAGACAGAGGTGGAGAGTGTTGGAACTAACACCTGCAGATGTCACTGCTCTTGCAACACAGCCAGTGTTTCAAAGCCTGTAGCCCCTACTCGAACGGCAGACAAAGGTACAGTGGCGAACTTGGGCCAGCCCCTGGCGCCTCCAACAGCTGAGGCTGTTCCAAAGCCCAGTGCGGCCATTACCACTCCCACGTCAGCTCCCTCAAAGCCCGCCAAACCGCAGAAACCTTCTATACAGCAGCAGCACTGGGTAAAATCACGTGGTAAACCGTCTGACCATGCAGATGTCGTTTTACATGATGCTTCATCTGACTCTTCCCCAGAGCTGATGGAGTACAACGTATATGTGGGGCAATCACCTCGCCCCACGCCTGCCCATCCACCTGCTGCCGTCTCCCCACCCCATCAGAGAGACAGGGTGAAGGTGCTACCCCCGTCATAGATGACTCCCATACTTCAGTGGAACTTGCAGGGGTTCAGGATGCATGTGGAGGAACTTCATCTACTCTCTTGGGGTAGACCACTATGCCTGTGTCTCTAGGAGACTTATTTCCATCCATCATACTCCACTGAGCTACGAGGCTATACACTCCACAAAAAGGATGACCTGCGTGGAGAGAGAGCTAGAGGAGGTGTAGGTATCTGTGTAAGGATGGACTACCACTCCTCGCCTCTCTCGCTTACGACAACTTTACAGGCCGCTGCTGCGTCCGTGCACGTGCATCAGCCATTGACTGTATCTTTGCTTTACTTGCCCCCACATGATGCATTTGATGAAGCAGCCCCCACCGACCTTCTTACACAGCTCCCCCAGCCGTTCATTATTTGTGATGATTTTTAATGCCCCCAACGGGCTTTGGGGCTCTGCAATTACCTGTCCCAGGGTAGAGCAATTGAGAGGCTTCTCCTGTCATCCTGTGCCTACTTGCTCAATGGAGCACAGAGCACTCACTTCTGTAGAGCAACTGGGTCGTTTTCTGCCATTGATCTCTCGCTTTGCTCTCCAGCTCTTGCCATCAGTGCTCAATGGGAAGTGGTCACTGACTTGCATGGCAGTGGTCACTTCCAAATCTGGATTCACCTGCCAGATGGCATGGGCCCCAAAAGGGGACCACCAAGATGGGTGCTCAATGGGGCCGACTGGGCACTTTATAGGCAGTTGGCCCAGTTTGAACAATGTGCGAATGTTGAGGCATGGTTGGATCATATTACCAAAACAGTCCACCCCGACGCTGCAGCATCCATTCCAGAGTCCACAGGCCACCAGAAAGGCAACCTGTCCCTTGGTGGAGTGCCGAATGCCGCTCTGCAATCAGGACCAGGCGTGCGGCTCTGTGTCGGTTCCAGTGTCGGCCAACTGCTGAGAATCTTGCAGCCCTTCGGGTGGCGAGGGCAAAATGTCGCCGTATTATTCGAGAGAGCAAGAAGAAGTCGTGGCAACAGTTCCTGAACACCATTAATCGTTCCACCAAAAGTTTCATTGTGTGGGAGACCATCAGGAGAATTTCTGGGAGAGGAGGGAGGTGCCCCATGGCTTCAGTAATGAATAATGGCACTCTCCACATGGATCCGCGAGACATTGCCCAGACTATGGCAGCGTATTTTGCCGTTGTTACTGCAACAATCAGTCAGGATCCGGGTTTCCAGCGCCATAGAGCGGTTGCTGAGAGGAGTAGTCTGGACTTCAAGTCTACTTCTCATGAAATTTTCAACTACCCATTTTCTATGTGGGAGCTGAATTCTGCATTGTCTGCAGCTCCTGACACATCCCCTGGTCACGACAGTATCCAATACAGTATGCTACAGCACCTCACAAGGCGCAACAAAGAAATCCTCCTCGCACTTTTTAATGCCATTTGGGTGTCAGGTCACTTTCCTGACTCGTGGCGTGAGGCAGTTTTAATTCCTTCTTTGAAACCTGGCAAAGACCGCACGAGCCCTAGTAGCTACGTAGTGTTGCCCTCACTAGTTGCATGGGAGAGACCTTGTTTCGGATGGTCAACCACCGTCTTGTCTGGATGTTAGAATCCCAGCAACTCCTTAGTCGCTTTCAGTGTGGGTTCAGGAGGTTTCGTTCCACCTTCGATAACCTTGCCCTCCTGGAGGCGACTGTACAATAGGGTTTCCTACGCCGTCATCACCTTCTAGGTGTATTTTTTGGCCTACGATACCACTTGGAGGCGTCTCATCCTGGAGCAGCTTCACAAATGGGGTTTTCGTGGTTGTCTTCCTCTTTTTATTCAGTCTTACCTCTCGCCACGATATTTTAGATATCGAATTGGTGACGTCCTGTCTGACCGCTTTGAGCAGGAAAACGGTGTCCCTCAGGGTAGCGTTTTAAGTGTGACTGTCTTTGCCATCGCTATTAATAGCATTACCTCCATAGTGAAGAGCCCTGTCCAGTGTTCCTTGTTTGTGGATGATTTCTCTTTGTTTTGCTCTTCTTCAAACACTGGAACGTCAACGCGTCAATTGCAACTTACTCTTAGACGGTTGGATGACTGGACGCAAAAGAGTGGTTTTAAGTTTTCCACCGAGAAGTCCTTATGTGTTCTTTTTCACCATTCTCGTTCGATTTTAACCTTTCCTGAGTTGAGGATGAGCACACTGTCCTTACTTTTAGAGAGACGGTGAGATTTCTGGGGCTCATTTTTGACTCGAAGCATACGTGGTTACCGACAGGACTTGTCTGCTCCAGTTTTACAGGGTGCTTGTGCGATCTCGGCTCGAGTATGGGTGCACTGTGTATGGGTCTGCGAGGTCTTCTTACTTAAAGATGTTGGACGTTGTGCACCATGAAGGGCTTCGGTTGGCCACTGGGGCATTCAGAATTAGCCCCGTACCAAGCCCCTGTGCAGAGGCTGGTGAACCACCACTTCATATGCGGCGGCGGCTACTTACGGTGCGACAGGCGTATAAAACTTTGTCCACACAATACACACATGCATACCATACCGTTGCTTAGCTTCCTCTGGCACGGCTGTTTCATAACTGGCAACGAGCGACGCGGCCCTATGGGATTAGCGCACAGGAATGCCTCTCTGCGATGGATATGGCTAGTCTTCATGTTTTCCGTCGCGGTTGGAGCAGACTTATTTTAGATTTGACTAATTTTAAGAAAGATAGAACACCATATTTTACAATCCAATCTCAGTTTTTTAACATTTTAGATGCACATCACTGTTTTACCGTCGTTTACACTGATGGCTCCAAACAGGAGAATTTCCTTGGCTGTTCTGTAGTGTTCCCTGATCATGTTACCCGGATTCGCCTCCCTGATGAATATACCGTTTTCGGAGCGGAGCTCCACGTGGTCCTGAAGGCAATGGAGCGGATGAATCGTGTTCGGGGCAATCGATTTCTCCTCTGCTCCGATTCTCTTAGTGCCTTACAATCATTTCAGAATCTGTACCCAACTGAGGAGATGGTCCAGCTGATATATGACCAACTGTACTTGCTCCAACGGTGGGGTAAGGAGGTGTCCTTCTGCTGGGTGCCTGGTCATGTAGGAATATGGGGCAATGAACATGCCGTTCGGGCTGCCAAGGAGGCCTACAGAGAGCAGTATGTGGTCCAGTGTCCTGTTCCCTTGCAGTCTGTCATTTCTGCACTCCACAAGAAGTGCATGGAGTTGTGGGAGGAAGACCGGCTGGCGGTGACAGACAATAAATTGCTGTTGGTGAAGTCAACAACTCGGCCGTGGCGTTCCTCCTGCCGGTTGCTCAGGCGGGAAGAAGTGACCAAATCAAAATGTTCAAATGTGTGTGAAATCTTATGGGACTTAACTGCTAAGGTCATCAGTCCCTAAGCTTACACACTACTTAACCTAAACTATCCTAAGGACAAACACACACACCCGTGCCCGAGGGAGGACTCGAACCTCCGCCGGGACCAGCTGCACAGTCCATGACTGCAGCGCCTGAGACCGCTCGGCTAATCCCGCGCGGCAAGAAGTGACCCTCACGCGTCTTCGGATTGGGCACTGTCCTCTCACGCATAGCTTTCTATTACGGTGGGAGGATCCCCCATTTTGTGATGCTTGTGGTGTGCTCATCTCTGTCAGCCACATTTTAACAGACTGCAGTTTATACCGTAATGCAAGGGCAGAAGCACAAGTTGATGGGGTTCTGCCCTGTGTTTTAGCTAATAATGAGACGTGTGTCTCTAGGGTTTTAAAGTTTTGTGATGTGCCTGGACTCTGGCCTAAACGTTTAGGCTGGAGGTATTAGTGTATTGCACAGTGGTTGGCTCCTCCCTTTTTCCTTGCGGTCAGCCAGCCACTTCCGTCTGCTATATTGTTCTAGCTCCCTCTACCACTTTCTTCATGTGTTGTCCATGTTTTACTGCTGGCGGGATACTTCGTCCCACGCTTCGGTGTGGGTAGGCCCATATTTTTCCAAGCTTGTTACCTGTGTTTTACGTTCTGTTTTATCTTACTGTTCTGAGTCTTTTCTTGACACCCATTTCAATCTGTAACTGAGCGGGCGCTGAAGACCTTGCCGTCGTGCGCCCATACAACCCTCTCCATCCATCCATGTATTAGAATACCCAAATCCGAACTGATCTTTCCTGAGTCAGCTTCCACCATTTTTTCTGTTCTTCTGTAAATAATTATTGTGAGTATTTCCTAATCATGATTTATTAAACTGGTAATTCGGTAATATTCACACTTCTAAGAATCTGCTATCTTTGGAACTGAAATTATTACATTCTTCTTTATATCTGAGGGTATTTCGCCTCTCTCATACATATCTTGCTCACCATGTGGAATACGTTTGTCGTGGCTGTTTCTCCCAAACACCTCAATAATTATGGAGGAATATTACCAATTCTAGAGGCCTCGTTTCTACTTCCAGAACGCTGTAAAATTCTTCTCTCTGTATCATATCTCACATCTTATCTTCATATAATTCGTCTTTCCTTTCCACAGTATTGTCTTCAATGTCAATACCCTTAGTAAAGCCTCTCAGTATACTCCTCACCTTTCATATTTACCTTCATTGCTTAGTACTGGCTTGTCAACTGTGCTCTTGATATTGATACACTTCTTTCCAGAATGAGATTTTCACTCTGCAGCGGAGTGTGCGTTGATATGAAACTTCCTGGCAGATTAAAACTGTGTACCGAACCGAGACTCGAACTCGGGACCTTTGCCTTTCGCGGGTAAGTGCTCTACCAACAGAGCTACCCAAGCACGACTCACGATCCGTCCTCACAGCTTTACTTCTGCCAGTACCTCGTCTCCTACCTTCCAAATTTAACAGAAGCTCTCCTGCAAACCTTGCAGAACTAGCACTCCTGAAAGAAAGGATATTTCGGAGACATGGCTTAGCCACAGTCTGGGGGATGTTTTCCAGAATGAGATTTTCACTCTGCAGCGGAGTGTGCGCTGATATGAAACTTCCTGGCAGATTAAAACTGTGAGACGAGGTACTGGCAGAAGTAAAGCTTTGAGGACGGGTCGTGAGTCGTGCTTGGGTAGCTCGGTTCAGCCGGCACGGTAGCTCAGCGTGTTCGGTCAGGGAGCCGATTGGCCTCTGTAATAAAAAACTGAGTGGAAGGATCAACCACCGAACTTGAACAGGATGACTTGCGACGTCCGCAACGACCAAACACAACGATCAAAAAAAAGAAAAAAAGTTGTAAAAGCACTTGCCAGCGAAAGGCAACGGTCCCGAGTTCGAGTCTCGGTCCGGCACACATTTTTAATCTGCCAGGAAGTTTCATATCAGCGCACACTCCGCTGAAGAGTGAAAATCTGATTCTGGAAAACATCCCCCAGGCTGTGTCTAAGCCATGTCTCCGCAATATCCTTTCTTTCAGGAGTGCTAGTTCTGCAAGGTACGTAGGAGAGCTTCTGTTAAGTTTGGAAGGTAGGAGACGAGGTACTGGCAGAAGTAAAGCTGTGAGGACGGGTCATGAGTCGTGCTTGGATAGCTCAGTTGGTAGAGCACTTGCCCGCGAAAGACAAAGGTCCCGAGTTCGAGTCTCGATCCGGCACACAGTTTTAATCTGCCAGGAAGTTTCATTGATACACTTGTTTCTCTTTTCCCGAAATGTAGCTTTAATCTTCCTACAGGCAGTGTCTGTCTTTCCCCTAGTTAGATATGCTTCTATAGCTTTAAAAGTTTGCCCTTTAATAATTTTTGCTTAGCCATTTTGCACTGTCTGCTAGTTTCATTTTTCAGACGTCTGTAGTTCCTTTCATCTGCTTCATCTGCTGCATGTTTATATTTTCTCCTTTCAGCAATTAAATACGAAACCTCCTATAATATCCAAGATTTCCTGGTGGTCCTTGTCTTTTACCTATTTCGCCTTCTGTTCTCTTCCATATTTCATCCCTCAAAGCTATCCATTCGCCTTGTGTTGTATTCCTTTTGCCTGCTTCAGTCCCCCATTGCCTAATGCTCTGTCCGAAATTCTATACAAGCTCTGGTTCTTTCAGGTTATCCAGGTCTCATCTCCTTAATTTCCTACTGTTTTATAGTTTATTCTGTTTTAACCTGCAGTTCATAATCATAAATTCTGGTCACTTTGCATATCAGCTCCTGGAAATTTCACAGTTTAAATTCTGGTTTCGAAATCTCAGCCTTATCATTACATAATCGATCTCGAACCTGCCAACGTCCCTAAGTCTCTTCCAAGTACACCACCTTCTCTTATGATTCTTAAACCAAGTGTTAGTTGTGACAAATTATGTTCCACGCAAAATCATGTCTGTTAGTTTCGGCTTCATTTATCTCTGGAAGTCCATAGTATCCTAATATTTTTCCTTAAAACTGTCCCTTTTCCTACTTTCCGATTCCAGTCCACCATCATAATAAAATTTTCCTCTCCCTTAATTGTCTACATAATTTCTTTTATTCCATCGTACATTCCTTCAAGCTCTTTCTCATCTGCAGGGCTAGTTAGCATATAAACGTGTAGTGGGTGTTGGATTTGTGTTTATTTGGTTATTGTTATGTTTTTACTATGTGGTTTATAGTAGCTTAGCTGCATTTCTATTTTCTTATTCATTACTAAGCCTACACCTGCATTACGAATATTTGATTTTGCATTTGCAACCCTGTGCTCACCTGACCAGAGATCCCACTCTTCCTGTTACTACAATTCACTAATTCCCACAATATCTAATGTCAGACTATCCATTTCCATTTTTAAATTCTCTAACGTTCCTAGGGCATCTAACATTGCACACTCCAACATGTTTTTTTTTTTCTGTTGATATCTCAGTGGTTTCCGCCCAAATATCCGACTGTGGGACTATTTTACCTCCAGAATATGAGGATGCCATAATCATTTACCCATAGTGTAGAGGTGCTTGCCCTCGGGAAAAACCATGGTTGTAATTTCGCCTTGTTTTCAGCCGTTTGCAGTACCAGCACAGCAGGGCTATTTTGACTACAGTTACAAGCCCAGATAAGTCAATCATCTAGATTCTACGCTCTTGCCACTGCAACTGCAGAAGAAGATACTGCCTTCTTCAAGAACCACAATATGATTGCCCGGCCTCTCAACAGATACCTTTCTGATATGGTTGCACCTGAGGTACTGCTACCTGTTTCACTGAAGCACTCATTTCACCCCACCTTGGCATGTTGCGTGGTTTAGGGAACGTAGAATGTATATGTAATAAATCGAAACAGTGATCATGCAAGAAGAATTTAAATATTTATCGAAAAGAAAACAAATACCTGTAAAAATGACCTACACCTGTAATCATGATATACACATGGAAATAAAAATTACTCGTAAAACTGTCGAAACCAGGATCTAAAAATACTCTTGAGCCTTGTGCAGCTCGCGTTGGTGCTGTCGCTAGGTTGGCATCGTGTAATAGGGATTGTGGCGTCTCGTTTTCTTCTTGTATTTACTGGCGCCACTACATTTGCTAGCGTTGTTTGTCCGCAAGTGGCAGCAGCAGCGTTTATCGATATCCAGTACTGTGGTACTATCTGTGGAAGAACGCATGTGTTTTCCAAGTCGGGTGCGTCGGCAGTTCGGTTGGGACGAAGCAGCAGAGAGGTCGTCAGCGCAAGCACATGCCGGGACCGCTGGCGGCATGCACGCATTGCTGGATCGAGGGGCTGTAGTTGCGAGGGCCACAACCTCGTTGTCCACCGGACCCAGGACGCTGAGTTGAGTGAGCATTAACCCAGCAGTGAAACCTCCACTATTCTGAGATCACGCCATTTGTTCGTGCGTTGCTGCTTGCGGGGTCACTGTAACGAAGAGCAACGAGTGGAGTGTTTGGAGTTGGCGAAATTAATTAGCCATCCTCCACTTCTTATTATTAATCATTGCATTCCTTGTGTTTATTCATGAAGTTCAACCAGCGGTATTTTTCTGCCTAGTGGCCGCTAACGCCCCAGTTACCTACCCTGGAGGTTAGCTTATTTTCGCGGCAGTGTACTTTTCCTCACCTTACTGCTGCTGTCCGGTAAGGCATGTAGTTCGACAGTCTCCTTGAGTGTGGTTCGGATATTTTGTTCTTTTGGATTACCTTGGTCGTAACGGTTCCTTCTGCTTCTGGATGTTTTAAACACCAGATTCTGAAGACGCAGTGCTGTCCGCCAGTTCCGCCTTGCCTGGGTTATTTCCACCACCGTGTTGATTACCAGAGGTTACGTAGATTTTCCAAAAGTGTTGGTCTGCGTTTAAACTGTCACTAGTTTGAGTTGCCATTCGGTTACACTAATACAACTCTTGGCTGCCTGTCTCATCAGTTACGAAGTTGAGCGATTTTTCCCAGGTTGATCCTTCGAGCACTGTCTGAGGCCCACTTTTCTCTCTCGGTTTGATCAGAGTGTGATGATTTTGTTTCTCCTTTTAAAAAATATTTTAGTATCTCTTGGAGAAGTTGACTGTTCTTAGAATTCTGTTATCCAGGTCTTCAGCCGTTAAATTATTTTTTTTCTGAATTATTACTATTGGGGCCTTCAGCCAGCAAATAATTTGAATTTTTTGTCAGTAAGGCCTTCAGCCATGAATGGAGTTTGTTAAAGAGTTTTTAATTAGATGTTGTCTCTTAATAGTGAAACATTAATGACTGTCATTTCTTTTTTAAAAAATATTTTAGTATCTCTTGGAGAAGTTAACTGATCTTAGAAATCTGTTATCCAGGCCTTCAGCTGTTAAATTGTTATTCCTGAATTATTACTATTGGGGCCTTCAGCCAGCTAATAATTTGAATTTCTTGTCAGTAAGGCCTTCAGCCATGAATGCTATTTATCTAAAGAAATTGTAATTAGATGTTATCTCTTAATAGTGACATATTAATGGTTGTCTTTTTCTTTTTTTAAAAAAATATTTTAGTATCTTTTAGAGAAGTATCTGTTCTTAAAAACTGTTATCTAGGCCTTCAGCCGTTAAATTGTTTTGAATTATTACTATTGGGGCCTTAGCTGACAAATAATTTGAATTTCTAGTCAATAAGGCCTTCAACTGTGAGTGCAACTTGTTTAAGATATTTTTGTTAGACATTGTGTCTTAACAGGCAAATTTGATGATTGTTCCTTACTGTTAACCTTATTGTAGTTGGTTCCGAATAGTGTGTAAATTTAAAAAAAACCTGAGAAACCAACAGTAACTGAGTAAGGCCCCATCCACATTTAAATCCTGCCTTTCCTAAGTCCTATGTATCAACTCTTTAGTAACATATCTCAAATGGAGACTGTGATTACTAATGTATGTGTGTGTCACAAGTAAGTGAAAATGGTCATCACAAAAACAAACTGCTAGTATATGTTGAAGAAGCAAAAACTGAGCGTCGTATTAAATGCATTACAGCCTTCCTAGGGACCATGATAAACAGTACAAAATAAGAAAAAAAAATTGTATCGTAAAGAAACAAGGACAGGTAAATCTACTTAATGTATGGTATGGTATTTTGTTTTCATACACTACAGCGATTAAAAATATAATTTCTCTCGAAAACAACAAAATTATGTCAGTAAGCAGCGCTACAAAAATACAATAGAAAATGTGCAGTGCTGTCACAGCATCCACCACCATAGTCTAAGATTGTGTCATTACTATTACATTACCAGTGGAAGCTGACTGTTAGTATCACAGTTTCCTCCTGATCTTCCATGCTAGACAACTGTTAGCATCACAATTTCCTCGTGATCCTTCCATGTTAAGTCAAACACTATATTCACTTTTCCTAGTCTGCTACATGAATGGATTAGTAATTTACCATGTTTTTGGTAATATTCTTAGATGTAAACAAGCAACTGATGTTATAATAATATCCAATGTTAACTGATGTTCTTTTAGTGGACTGGGATACGAACTCCCATGGAAGAAGAGACAACAAAATATGTGGTATTGCATATGAATCATAATTGTCCATTTGTTTACCTTTTGGTAAAACTGTGCATGAAAAATGCTTAAACCAATCGAAGCTTTGATGTACAACCTGATGGTTAATGCTTCCTAGCAAAACGCTATTTTACAGTTTTCGAGTTACATGGAAGACTCATTTTCCTACTGTATTCAATACTTCTGTTTCAAGAGATACAGTAGTTAACAAATACTGTAAAAATGGTAAAAGTGTCTTTGAAATTGTGTACTAAGTATTAGATGATTTGTAAACTTACACTTGAAGTGAATTACTATTGGAGTCAGTTATTTTTCGTAGTGGAGACTTAGGAGCTGAAGTACACAACTGAAGCTGTAACTGAGTTGTGGGGAACAGTGTGAGTGAAACTCTTAACTTCACCAAACTATTAGCTTTCGACAGAAAGCTAACTGAATGTGTATATAAAGCAAATGTTTGCAGTTTTCGAGCAGATGTTTGCAGCTTTCGACAGAAAGCTAACTGAATATGTTTATAAAGCAAATGTATGCAGTTTGTCTCTGAAATACACCATTAGTACAAATTTGAAAGACACTCTTCCCAAAACTTAAGCTGAGGTCTGAAAACTCTTATAAAGTGTGTTCACCTCATATATATATGTAATACCCAACTATAGACAATAAGTATATATACTACCTGAAATCATAAAACATGACGATTTGCACGACTTGGCGATGTTTTCACGAATCTGAGGACGTTAAATGATTTTTCAGTGATGTTTAGTTTCGGCAAAATTATCATGTAATTCTGCACAAACTTCTTCAGCAAGAAAAATAATACAACATTAGACCATTTTTTCCATAGAACCTCTAGAACCTTCCCTTCCTTCTAAAATATATATTAATTTAAATCGTTTACTCTGTAGAATTATTAACGTTGTAAATTGTATAAAATTTCAAAATTTGTGAATTATTTCCTGAAATAACGTATTTACTGTATTACATACAGAGAGGAGAGAGAAAATACGATTCAAACCATTCTGACAGAATATCTTGTCATATAACATAGTGATGTATCACAAGAAGAAACCAGCTTGCTACATAATAGCATCAGAAAAATGAAAACAAGGTAAGGAGACTGCTTGTGTTTGAGTAAAGTATGATTGACGCACTTTATATGCCTGAACAGTTTTTAAAGTTTCTGCATATATGTATAGATCTTTTATGAGTAAATGAAATATTAACTTCAACAGAAAGAATTTTGGGACTATAACCCCAATTATGTGTTAATACCTACTGGGAGAATTTTTTTATGACTTTATTTAATTGTGCTGTCTGTCACACAACGAGAATGTGCTATTACTGACAAGCAAGTTGCTCAGGACATATATCTGTTATTTGAAATCATAAAAACTAATGACTCATTCTAATTAATGATGCTTTAACTAGCCAGATAAAAATGTATTTGTACAAAAACCTTGAATGAAACTAAACATGCTATGATTTTATAAATCATGTCTGATATACAATTAGGCATGTTTTGTAATTTCTTTATATTCATAATTATGAAACAATCAAGGAAAACAATGGGACAACTTAATGGTGCAGCTCATCAGCCAAAGTTTACAAACTGCAATAAGTAAGAGTTTAAAATGAGAGAATTAACTGTAATTATTGCTAAATACATTTGTATCATACATTTTTATGGTGTCTGTATAGTGAAGGGTTTGCTTTAGTTTTAAAGTGCAACACTTGTTGATGATTAAGTTCCATATAAAGGTTGGCCTTCCTACAAAAATGAACATGCTCCAATTAATATGATGCAAGGTGACACCTCTCAGTTATGATTCTTTACACAACTATAAAAACGGGGTAATGGACCTTTTATTTGATACATGTAATAATTTGATATTGCCACTGGTTAGTTTTCCCTTTACTGAAACCAAATTGAATTTCCGTAACAACATTTAGCTTTTCTCTAATTAGCAAAATATAGACCAAAGCTTGTGCATTCACATATAAAGTGACTATACTTTATCAAGGAGAGCTTCGTATCACAAAACATATGATCACTACAAGATGCAGCTACCTTCTTGAAGATCTGGAGGGGAGTTCCCTTATGTGCCCTAAAAGTAGCTTAATAATGCAAGAGTGGCTTATTTTTAAATTTTAGTTGTGAGTAAAAATTGTTGTGGAGTGAAACATTAATTATTGAATTAACGATGAAAATGTTTTGTTTAAATTTCCTGCATAAAACATTCGTGCAGTACTTTATACTTGCTCAGATCTATTATTGCACAAACTTTCTACTTCATTTAACTAAAAATATGACTGGCATGGATTTTAAATAAAGGTATAAGATTAGAATGGCCTCACTATGACTGTCAAGTTATAAAGTGAAACATCCATAAGTAATATGTGAAAAATGCCATATGAAATTATGCAACTGAATAGTGTAGTGGGATTATTATAATACATCAACAAAAAAAAGTTTACACAGCTCACAATGATTGAAGTTACATTAGCTCATGCTGTCTTTAGCACACTCATGCAAATATCAGTTCTTTGATATATGTTTGAAAAGTTATAAAGTGAAACATCCATAAGTAATATGTGAAAAATGCCATATGAAATTATGCAACTGAATAGTGTAGTGGGATTATTATAATACATCAACAAAAAAAAGTTTACACAGCTCACAATGATTGAAGTTACATTAGCTCATGCTGTCTTTAGCACACTCATGCAAATATCAGTTCTTTGATATATGTTTGAAAACTCATGAAAGACACAATTTATTTATTGAATGAAATACTGACCTTCTAAGCACAATCATAAGATAAACTCAGTTCATAAACAGAATGGAAAATGACCCACTAAGTCATTCTGACACAGTACTCAATATTTGACCTAGATAAATCTCAACTTGCCAGCAATGGAAGTGATATTGCAAGTGACTCATCCATAAATAATATGTGAAAATAAAACAAGATAATCCAACTGAATAGTGTTGTACGTTATCTCAAAATATGGCCTCACTACGACTGTGATGTTATAAAGTGAATCATCCGCAAGTAACATGTGAAAAATGCCATATAAAATTATGCAGTTGAATAGTGTAGTAGGATAACTCACTATGGGCGTGATATTGCATGTGAAACATCCCTAAATAATATGGAAATGATGGTTCTGAGTCGTGTAAGCTGAAGGATACTCCCAATAACTAACTTACAGGTATGTAAATTTTACATGTACACCTCAACTATCACAGAGATATATCTACCCTATCCTCCCTTGGTCTTCTTGGGCCTTGTAATTTAAATTGAAGAAGTGAGTATACCAAAAACTTGTGAATTTTTGTTTCTGTAACTTCATTAGAGCTAATTCAAGAACATATTAAATATTTAAAGTCACCAGATTTATGGAAAGCATGTACATACAAATGAACCAAAAAATCATGGTAATTGTGACATGATTAAAGTTTAACAACCATAATATGAACATGTAAAACTAGCGAAGTTCTGGCATTTGTAGCATCATGGAGAGTGAACAAAAGTATTATGACATCAATGATATTACTACAAAAGGTTAATTGGTTGGCTTATAATGTTGCTAACAATACAAAAGCCTGAGATGGCATAATCGGAAACTTAACTAACAGTAAAGTGCACATTGTTCATAGGATAATATTTACAGACTTGTAAGACAAATTTTAAAACCTCTGTATATGGGAATGTTACTTAACCAAGACTGTCAACAATGACAAAGAATGGTCCTATGCAGTGAGAGGAGGAGTGATTACAAGAGTCATACTGTGTAACAGTTCACCAGAGTTCTCTCTGATATGTGGAGGGCTAAGCTTTTGCTCATAATATTGTTTATGGTTACATGGTGATAACCCTTTTATAAACTTGGAGTAATGGACAAAATAGTGTTTCCATGTCATGACTCTTCTAGATAGATTACTGTCAGGCAGATGTCATGGGTACTGATCTGGATTTAGTGTGTCCATGAAACTTCTCCATGTCCCAGCATCTGGCTTGGTACAGAGGATAAATTCATTTGTCTTGCCTCTCTTCTGTTCTGTAGGTTAGCTTTCTCACCTAATTCCTCATAGATACTTATCTTCTTACATACAACATATTGAAACAAACAAAAGTGTAGTAGTAATTATTATCTCTTAGTCATAATGATGCTTTACTTCATGTTGAGTGTGCTACACACCTCTTATACAAGGTGGTCACAAAATAGTTTCTCATTAACCATACAGATTTTACGGAATTCATTGGTTTTGTTATTGTTTCTTTACATATATGGCAGATGTGCTACTGTTCTGTTAGCGTTCTATATCCAGATACGCTATGACACTCATGACAAAAAGCTACAATTCTACACTACCTTCTTATATCAAATGTACATTAAGATGACAGTAACTATCTTTCTCTCTCTCTCTCTCTCTCTCTCTCTCTCTCTCTCTCTCTCTCTCACACACACACACACACACAAACACATACAGAAATAACTAAATATATATCTTTCTGTGTAGGAGTGTATATACAGTGCAACCTCTTTATAACTACATCCATGCTATACTCCTGACTCCACCTAGATTAATTCAATTCTTCTCGGGTTTCAATCAGTATTTGCACCCATTTAACATTCCTCCTTTGCTCATCTTTCATTGTTATCTTAATTTTTTGTTGTTTCGCTTGTTATACAATCATTCACAACATTTTAACTATCTGAAAAATTTAATATGTATGCATCAGACATACAATCATAAGCATTACCCTTCATTACCCTTTTCAACTTAAGACACTTCTTTCCATCTTTTGTTCTTTGAATACCTTCTCACTGCAGACATGATAGATTTCCCTCCTTTTTCTACTCTTGAGAATCTCCTCCTCAACCGCATTTTGATGCATAACACACTCACTTTACAAGGTCCTGTATAGGCAGGAATTAAAATGTGTATTAGTGAATGTCATTTACTGGATAATTTCTGTGATCTTAGCAACATTTTTGTCCCATGGCTATAGGTTTTGTTACTCTGCTACGCTTACCACTCCTTTTGCTGTGGTTGGCAGCCTTTCTGATTCGTTAAAGCTAACTACACAACATCACCATGTCTCATCTGGTATTTATTGGAAATAGTAGTATCTTTCGACTTTTGTCTTGGGAGTCCGATTTTTCAGGGTTTGTATCGGAGGCTACAGGGACAAATCGTTAGACAACTCATTGAAGACTCCCTGAAGTTGTGGAATACAGAATCCCATGACTTGTATCGCTTATGACAATACAGACTGCACAGTTTTTGTAATTCTTTCATCAAATATTCTGAAGGAATGAACACTGGATGATAATTTTCATTTTGTTATGATAGTGAACCTATCTCCAAACTACAGACCTGATTTGTGGACTATTGTCCAATATCACCTTCTCCACATATCTGACATTACACAAGAAATCACTGAAGAATGCCCATTTAACCTATCAACTAGTAACTTTCTCAACAGCATGAGTGATACAAATTTGGAGGTGAACTCAAGAATGACAAACAAAATGAAGACCCACTAATTGGTACCCAGTAGCGGAGGAAACAAATCAGTGGCCAGAAATTGGTTTAACCTCGATGGGATACAGAGAAATAGTGGTACATGATGAGACATCATCCTTGGATTTGCCTTTTGGCAGAACATACGTGTAGCTAACACCTTAGATACCAGTTTTTCCAGGTTGAAAAAGTAGCATGTTTCACGAATAGTTTAAATGAGTATATTATTATTGGTGATGTTGTGAATTTGTATGCAGTAACTGCATTTTTTACAATACAGTGTCCTTCAGGCATGTGTACATATGTAGAGGAGCAGATGCTGTCTTTGATGATTCGTAACTGTGAAAGTCTTAAAATGAAATCATATATTGTGAATAAATATGCTTACTTATGTGATACAGTCACAGTTAAAATGACCACAGTTTGTGGACTGGCACTGTTGGCATGCTCGGACAGCCAAAGAGATTAAGGCGTCCACTAATAAAAGAAGGAAATCTCGGTTCGAGTCCCAGTCTGACATAAATTTTCATTTCTCACAAGTAGCTGACACTAATGCATATTCACAATACGTGAATTCATTTAATTAACTGAGTATGCCAAATAAACATCATGATCAGTTCATCAGTAATAGAAACAGCCAACTGTGAATTATCTTCACTACTCTTCCTCAAAAAAATATTGTTTCAAATGAAACATTGTTTTGATGTCCGTGCTTCATCTTCACTTGTTTCAACAGTCGATCCTTGTCTTGATCCTTAGCAATATTTCCAGAGTATTCAGCATGAAATTACTAAATCGAACATTCTTTAAGCACATGATTCTGAAATTGTTTTTCTTGATGTTATCCTCAGTCTCATTATTCAGCCCTAGAGGAGATCTCACAAGTGTACCAGCAACAGTATTATCCTGACTAGGAGTGTGGACAGTTTTGAAATGACACTCTTAAAGATACAGATACCCTGCTAAGTGACCATGAGTCCATTTGGCCATCATTAGGAATTCCAAAGCCCTGTGATCAGCTGAAACAGTGATCATCCAACGAGGAAGTAACACCTAAATTTCACAAACCTGCATACAATTGTTAGAGCTACACGATTGGCATTCACATGTTATGGTCACCTGGCTCACAGAAAAGATAGTATGATGTTTCAGCACTCCATCTACTTCAAGTTCCTCAAATAGTCCACCACCAAGACCTAGTTTAGAACCGTCTGAACTTGGGCAAAAATTCCTACTCAAGTTTCGATGTGAAAAATTCCTACTCAAGTTTTAATGTGAAAGTAGAGGACTCTCCAAGCTGTTTTATACTCTCAAACTCTTTTAGGATTGGGTATTCTACTTCCCAGTTGTTTTCTTATCCATGAATGCATAAAAATGTGGTATAGTTAGAAAAATGAAATTCATAAATGTTTTACAAAAGTTAATGAACCTGAGAAAGCCAAAAAGCTGCTTCCTCATTTTAGGAATAGGAAAGTCTCTAATTGTTTGTCACTTCTCCAGATCAGGTAAAATCCCTGATGTAGTCACAATGTGTCCGTATCTCCTTTTTTTGTACAAATTCTTATTTTTCCAAATTTACTGTTACATGAAACTCTTTGAAGGCACATAATAACTTATTCAGAATCTCATTAAGCTTCTCCAAACTACTTTGCTGAACTCTCTTCAGTTAACATGTCAGTTGATAAAAATCATAAATCCTTTCTCATCATCACTAATAACCAACAAAATTAAAACTACAGCAGAAAATTATGTCATATAAAAAAACGTAATTTGGCTAAAGCATCTTCATATGACTGAAATAACAAAACATCCCCTGCAAAATCGTTATCAGAAGCACTGTCAAGACTAACTCAATATCCTCAGTTGACTCTCTAATCTCTGAGTAAACATGCATAGTCTACATCACTGCATGCTCAAACCAGACTAGCTAAAACTTAAATTCCATAAAAAAGGTTTCAGACCAGAAGAAAAGGAATTGAAAATCATTAAATATAGAATAATCGCAATATTTAGAAGTCCATAACTACTTAAAAAAACAATTAGACTGTTAGCATAACTTCAATGGAAAACACTGTTGAGGGGGTAGGGGGCTCTCAAATCTGTGTTGTTGGACCATTCACGTAATTGTACTATTGCCTATTCAATCACATAATGGACATGACTTTCTTCTTCAACAATGGAATTTCTAACATGAAGAAAAGAGATTATATACCCTCAACAATTTTCCACACAAGAAACAGATACAATGAATCAACATAATAGTTTTCAAAATAAACCATACAAAATCACAAACATCCATAATAACAGAAATTAGCACTGCAAAAATCGCTTTGCAAAAGGCACAAAACAATTTTATCAAAAGTTTTCACATTAGATTGATTCACAGGATTTTCAGCAAAATGTACACTATTCCATGAAACAGAAAAATATTCTGCACCAATCGCTTTTAAACCTCACTCCATATAATCAGATGTCTCATGAAGAACACTAAATTGTTTTCATAATTTTATGGTTGTTGTTGTTCTTGTTGTGGTCTTCAGTCCTGAGACTGATTTGATGCAGCTCTCCATGCTACTCTATTCTGTGCAAGCTTCTTCATCTCCCAGTACTTACTGCAACCTACATCCTTCTGAATCTGCTTAGTGTATTCATCTCTTGGTCTCCCTCTACGATTTTTACCCTCCACACTGCCCTCCAATGCTAAATTTGCGATCCCTTGATGCCTCAAAACATCTCCTACCAACCGGTCCCTTCTTTTTGTCAAGTTGTGCCACAAACTCCTCTTCTCCCCAATTCTATTTAATACCTCCTCATTAGTTATGTGATCTACCCATCTAATCTTCAGCATTCTTCTGTAGCACCACATTTCGAAAGCTTCTATTCTCTTCTTGTCCAAACTATTTATCATCCATGTTTCACTTCCATATATGGCTACACTCCGTACAAATACTTTCAGAAACGACTTCCTGACACTTAAATCTATACTCGATGTTAACAAATTTCTCTTCTTCAGAAACGCTTTCCTTGCCATTGCCAGTCTACATTTTATATCCTCTCTACTTCGACCATCATCAGTTATTTTACTCCCTAAATAGCAAAACTCCTTTACTACTTTAAGTGTCTCATTTCCTAATCTAATTCCCTCAGCATCACCCAATTTAATTTGACTACATTCCATTATCCTCGTTTTGCTTTTGTTGATGTTCATCTTATATCCTCCTTTCAAAACACTGTCCATTCCGTTCAACTGCTCTTCCAATTCCTTTGCTGTCTCTGACAGAATTACAATGTCATCGGCGAACCTCAAAGTTTTTATTTCTTCTCCATGAATTTTAATACCTATTCCGAATTTTTCTTTTGTGTCCTTTACTGCTTGCTCAATATACAGATTGAATAACATCGGGGATAGGCTACAACCCTGTCTCACTCCCTTCCCAACCACTGCTTCCCTTTTTTGCCCCTCGACTCTTATAACTGCCATCTGGTTTCTGTACAAATTGTAAATAGCCTTTTGCTCCCTGTATTTTACCCCTGTCACCTTCAGAATTTGAAAGAGAGTATTCCAGTTAACATTGTCAAAAGCTTTCTCTAAGTCTACAAATGCTAGAAACGTAGGTTTGCCTTTTCTTAATCTTTCTTCTAAGATAAGTCATAAGGTTGGTATTGCCTCACGTGTTCCAACGTTTCTACGGAATCCAAACTGATCTTTCCCTAGGTCGGCTTCTACCAGTTTTACCATTCGTCTGTAAAGAATTCGCGTTAGTATTTTGCAGCTGTGACTTATTAAACTGATTGTTCGGTAATTTTCACATCTGTCAAGACCTGCTTTCTTTGGGATTGGAATTATTATATTCTTCTTGAAGTCTGAGGGTATTTCGCCTGTCTCATACATCTTGCTCACCAGATGGTAGAGTTTTATCATGACTGGCTCTCCCAAGGCTGTCAGTAGTTCTAAAGGAATATTGTCTACTCCTGGGGCCTTGTTTCGACTCAGGTCTTTCAGTCCTCTGTCAAACTCTTCACGCAGTATCTTATCTCCCATTTCATCTTCATCTACTTCCTCTTCCATTTCCATAATATAGTCCTCAAGTACATCGCCCTTGTATAAACCCTCTATATACTCCTTCCACCTTTCTGCCTTCCCTTCTTTGCTTAGAACTGGGTTTCCATCTGAGCTCTTGATATTCATACAAGTGATTCTCTTCTCTCCAAAGGTCTCTTTAATTTTCCTGCAGGCAGTATCTATCTTACCCCTCGTGAGATAAGCCTCTACATCCTTACATTTGTCCTCTAGCCATCCCTGCTTAGCCATTTTGCACTTCCTGTCGATCTCATGTTTGAGACGTTTGTATTCCTTATTGCCTGCTTCATTTATTGCATTTTTATATTTTCTCCTTTCATCAATTAAATTCAATATTTCTTCTGTTACCCAAGGATTTCTATTAACCCTCGTCTTTTTACCTACTTGATCGTCTGCTGCCTTCACTACTTCATCCCTCAGAGCTACCCATTCTTCTTCTACTGTATTTCTTTCCCCCATTCCAGTCAATTGTTCCCTTATGCTCTCCCTGAAACTCTCTACAACCTCTGGTTTAGTCAGTTTATCCAGGTCCCATCTCCTTAAATTAGCACCTTTTTGTAGTTTCTTCAGTTTTAATCTACAGTTCATAACCAATAGATTGTGGTCAGAGTCCACATTTGCCCCTGGAAATGTCTTACAATTTAAGACCTTGTTCCTAAATCTCTGTCTTACCATTATATAATCTATCTGATACCTTTTAGTACCTCCAGAATTCTTCCATGTATACAACCTTCTAAAAACAAGAAAATGCTGACTCTCAGCAAGTTGCAAAATTCTTTCAGTTCTCCACATCTTCAGATTTTACTTCACAATACTTACATTTACTGACCATCTGTACACAGAAGCATCTTTCAAACATCACTGGCAATTAATGCTGTTTCGTAATATTATCCCTACTGAACAGAAGAAACTTTGCTCTAAAACAAGGAGAAACCTTATAATTCAGTGCATCTTGCCTTTTCACTCTATTTACCATTAATTTTAACAATGCAGATCGCACTGTCCCCCAAATTGGTTATCATTCCATTTCAGTATCATGACTTGCGGTATATCTGAGTTTTTCAAGTTACATTTCGCACAATATCTTACTGACCGAGTGGTGCACCCACAAGGCACTAATTCTCAGAAAATACACGCAATCATTAATCATAGCACTTCTTTACTGAAACAAAGGAAACTTCTTTAAGCTTAATTGCAAGTGACCCATAATATTCTTTGTTGATGGTCAATATTATATGATTCTGTGTTTTCACTGAAAGACTTTTATAACTGTCAAACAAAAGTTCATCAAAATAAAGTTAGTAGGTAAGTAGAAAGCCAAAACACCTTATTAGAATTTATTCAGATAGGGTCGATCAGATGTAGTGTCTGTATAGTGAAGATTTTGCTCGTATTTTAAAGTGCAACACTTGGTGGTAGGTTGCCTTTCTTACAAAAATTAATAAGCCCCAATTAATAGGAAATGCACTCTGAGTACTCTCAGTCATGGTTCTTCAGACAGATAGTGCAATGGTTACGATATTTGACAGCTGTAATAATTTAATATTTCCCACTGGTTATTCCCTTTACTGAAACCAAATTTAATCTGCCTAGCAACATTTAGTTTTTATGTGATTAGCCGTTTATAGATCCAAGCTCATGGACTCACATGTAAAGTAGTTATACATCATTGGTCCCTTCTTTTTACTAACATTGAAATGGTAGATATTGACGTAACCGATCGCAGAATAGAAAAACAGGTACAGTCACTTAGTAGCTGAAGGGTATCAGGACCAGACAAGATGCCTGTAAGATTCTACAAAGATTATGCAAACTATCTGGCTCCCCTTCTAACAGCAATTTATCGTTGTTTGCTGGAGCAACAAAGAGTACATAACGACTGGAAAAAAGCGCAGATCATTCCAATTTTCAACAAGAATCGTAGAACAGTTGCATTTAATTATAGCTCTATAGCGTTAACTTTAATCTGCTGTAGAATTATGGACCATGTTTTACTTGTATGCCCACGAATTACGAAGTTTTTGGAGAACGAAAATCTCCTCTATAAAAATCAACATAGATTCCACAAATAAAAGTCCTTCTAAACTCAGCTTTCTCTGATGTAAGAGAAATTCAGACCTCAGCTGCAGTTGGGCATTGAAAAAAATCCATTGTCGACAAGTGAAAATTTGTGCCAGACCGGGACTCGAAACTAGATTACCCGCTTTACACGAGCAGTCGCCTTAACCATTTTAACCACTTTTGGTACAACCAAAATTCTCAAGTTGTCTGAAAGAAAGTATACCACTCACATAAATAATATATATGCGCCTTGACGGCAAATAACGATACCTTCAGTGCAGATGCACATTACGTCTCAGCTCTTGCGGAAATTAGGTGAAGGTGCGGGTGATGAGTATAATGGACAGAGGACCTAACATGTGTAGTTTGCGATAGTTTGAGAATCTGGGCGCCACTGAAAGAACAGATATCACACATACATAATCGGCTCGTACTGTTCCTTGATGAGGCCCATTGCACTGTAGAACGGCGCTCCGGTTGATGTCATTCCTTGACGTCAGAAAGGTACTTGACACTGACCCACACTACCGCTTAGTGAAGAAAACACGAGCTTACCGAGTATCGGACCAGATTTGCGACTGGTTTCAAGTTTTCCTTGAAGGTATAACTCAACATGTCACCCTCAGAGGAACAGAATCAACAGATGTAAAGGTTAAATTCAGTGTACCCCAGGGAAGTGTGATAGGATCGTTACTGTTTACTGTGTGTATAAATGATCTAGTAGAAAGCGTGGAATGCTCTTTAAGACTGTTCGCACAAGATGCCGTCACCTACAGCGTAGCAATGCCAGAAGACACTATCGATTTGCAGAATTACCTACGGAAGACTAATGAGTGCTGCAGGCTCTGGCAGTTGACCCTGAAATTAAATGAATGTAGCATATTGCGCATACGTAGGAAAAGAAATCCACCAGTGTGCAACTGTACTGTTGTTGTGGTCTTCAGTCCTGAGACTGGTTTCATGCTGCTCTCCATGCTACTCTATCCTGTGCAAGCTTCTTCATCTCCCAGTACCTACTGCAACCTACATGCTTCTGAATCTGTTTAGTGTATTCGTCTCTTGGTCTCCCTCTACGATTTTTACCCTCTACACTTCCCTCCGATACTAAATTGATGATCCCTTGATGCCTCAGCACATGTCCTACCAACCAGTCCCTTCTTCTAAAGTCTATTCACCGAGAGCTGGGACGAAACATAAACAGTGTCACGTGAGCGGCTACGCTCGTTTCCAGAGAAAGCATTCGGTGTTCACGTGATACGTAGGGGTGTGGAAAATCCTTGGCGCACGCTTTGCAGCTGGCGGCGTTCGGCTGGCTGCCGAGCTGTCACAGCGGACCGTGAGAAACCTGGGCAACAATGTACGAAATAAATTTAACAATAATGTTAAAATAATGTTAAACTGAGTTCATTCTGTCGAAGCAGATTTATTTTCATTCAGGTTGCTAACAAAAACACAATTAATTGTTAATTTTAATAACAATACCAGTAATAATAATGAGAAAGGACGAAACAAGGTTCACTCTGTCGAACATGAACTGTTTTCATTGAGATTTATAACAAACCGCTCCTCTCTCTCTTCTATAATGCAGTCTAATTTCCACATTTGAGTTTCCACTTTTTCTACGACATGGAGGACGCACTTGTTCCAATCCTCTGCAGTCACTGTTCTTACTGCTTCTTCTAGCAGTACTTTAACTTGGGCATTTTGTATGTTTTGTTTCTCGCTGCAATATAGTCTCTGATTCTGGCACACACTAACTCGATGGCGCTTAATTCACAGTGGTACGGAGGAATTCTGAGAACAGTTTTCCCTGCATTCTTCGCCATTTCATCTATTGCATATTCGTTGTGCGCTGTTCTGCGATTTTTAACTATATCTAAAAGTTCTTCCTTCAACATACCGTCTTCGAAATCGATGGTTTTAGATTGTAGCCACTCTGATATTTCGTGCTCATTGGAATTCGCATTGGGAACTTTGTCTTTTCTTCGAGAATGGTGCGGCGCGTTATCAAGAACAATAACTGCATTTTCCTGAAGCCGAGGAAGAACATCTTGAAACCACTTCTCGAAGGTTTCGGCGCACATCTCCTCATGATAATCTCCACTTTTCTTGGATTCGAAAGTCCACAAACATCCGTCAACGAACCCTGCTTTGCTGCCAATGTGTGCGATAATCAGACGTTTCCCTTTACCTGATGGGCCCTTGCTTCCGGTGGATAACCCGGACAGAAACTCTCGTTTTGAGGAATTTATAGTGTCATCTACCCAGACGTAACTTCGGGTATGTCCTGCGTTCACCCACGTCTCTTCCAAATAGTAAATGGGTCTGCCTTCATCTCTCAACCGTTTAATGGTTCGAAGTTAACGCCGCCTCCATAAGAAGATGTCATCCCTATCTATTAGCATGCTATCGCGCGCACGCCGGACATTTATGAAATTCATTTCTCTCAATAACTTATAAAATGTAGTTCTCCGAAAATTGGCCAGATCTGAATCTTCGTTCACGACTGTAACCACTTTGTCAATTGATTGCAATTCGTTACGAAAAAAAATTCGTGTACTTTCCTTCGTATCGCATTTCTATCGAAGTCATCAACATTTTCAGAAAGTTTGTCGTAATTTTCCTTTCTTGGTAGACTTCAAAGAGTGTGTGGCCTTGTACTCACTTATCACACGATACACTGGAGAACGCCCAACACCTATAGCTGCAGCTGTTTTCGAAACAATATCACTCATCGACTGCTCTGGATGTAAAAGTTCCGTTTTATACACATCAAGCACCATGTGCTTCTCAGAACTTAATGATTTCTTTTTTGTTCGCTTCTTTGGTGGACTCAAAACTAACACGTCGACCTCGCTCGCTGAATCCGTGGATGACATAATAAGGCAGCCGTATGTGATGCTAATGAAATAAGTGAATATATAAAATAAGAAACCATGTGATGCTATTGGATGCCCAAATACACAGTGAATGCTCAGCGTGACTACAAACACATATACTTACTCTAATAATCAACATCTAGTCTTTCAAGCGACTTCACAGATGAACATAAGATATGCTGAAATCGTCGCTGTACAAAACCCACTAACGAGCTCACACCTGCAACTGAGGCGGCCACCCTGACTGAGCGCCGCGCCTGCGAACCGCACAATGTATCGCTTATAAAGGACAAACGGTTGCACCCATCACATTCGAACAAACTACAAAATTAAATTCATATCTTTCTGAAACTTTTCTCGCTTACACCCCCACAAAAGAATTTAAAGGGAAAAAGTTTGTCACTTACTATATTTCGGATGACGATTTGGTAAAAGTTCTGTATCAGACGTGAGATTTTAATTCATTGCTTCACTATTACTACCGCTATTGGGCAGAAAATTTGCAGACGTCATCAACATATAGCACTGAAGGCAATTATAAAATTATTTTGCTGTGCGACGCACAGTTTAGGAGATATGGCGTGATAAATATAGAGTAACGCGGAAAAACAACTTTTCCTGAAAGCTTAAATATTTCTCTTTGTGAGTGACAATAAATTTTAATGTAATGTAAATAAAGGTGTCGGAAGGCAGTTCTCGGATCACTTTATCATGTTCAGGTGCCAAATTATAAAAAACACGACTTTCATTTTTTAATTTCTGACGCCCCAGCCTTGTACACCCCTCGACGGCAGCGCTGTGGTCACGCGCCTTGCCGTGTTTACAGTACGTCTCTTGTTTCGGTGAATGGAGTATAGTCAAGTTGTGCCACAAACCTCTCTTCTCCCCAGTCCTATTCAATACCTCCTCATTAGTTATATGATCTACCCATCTAATCTTCGCAACTGTACTATTGATGATAAATTACGGGAAACAGTATCTACCATAAAATATATAGAAGACCTTAACTGGAACGACCACATAGATTAGATCAGATTAATACTATTTCCATGGATCATGAATACGATAATTTGTAATGATGTGGAATGAGTCAAATTTTTCAATAATGACATAATTAAGTTAATTTAACAACATAATTAAGTTAATATAACAATTTTTTTATTTTTTGTCTTTTTTTTAATTTTTTTAAAAAAATTTATAATTTTTTGTTTGGTTTTTTCTTTTTTTTCTTAATTTATATCTAAAAATTCCTCTATGGAGTAAAAGGAGTTGTCATTCAGAAATTCTTTTAATTTCTTCTTAAATACTTGTTGGTTATCTGTCAGACTTTTGATACTATTTAGTAAGTGACTAAAGACTTTAGTGGCAGTATAATTAATCCCTTTCTGTGCCAAAGATAGATTTAATCATGAATAGTGAAGATCATCCTTTCTCCTAGTATTGTAGTTATACACACTGCTATTACTTTTGAATTGGGTTTGGTTGTTAATAACAAATTTCATAAGAGAGTATATATACTGAGAAGCTACTGTGAATATCTCTAGATCCTTAAATAAATGTCTGCAGGATGATCTTGGGTGGACTCCAGCTATTATTCTGATTACACACTTTTGTTCAATAAATATTTTATTCCTCAGTTATGAATTACCCCAAAATATGATGCCGTATGCAAGAAATGAATGAAAATAGGCATAGTAAGCTAATTTATTAAGATGTTTATCACCAAAATTTGCAATGACCCTTATTGCATAAGTAGCTGAACTCAAACGTTTCAGCAGATCATCAGTGTGTTTCTTCCAATTTAATCTCTCATCAATGGACACACCTAAAAATTTTGAATATTCTACCTTAGCTATACGCTTCTGATTAAGGTCTATATTTATTAATGGATTCATACCATTTACTGTACGGAACTGTATGCACTGTGTCTTATCAAAATTCAGTGAGAGTCCGTTTACAAGGAACCACTTAGTAATTTTCTGAAAGACATTATTGACAATTTCATCAGTTAATTCTTGTTTGTCAGGTGTGACTACTATACTTGTATCATCAGCAAAGAGAACTAACTTCATGAATATAGAGTGGCATGTGATTAATATATATTAAGAACAACAAAGGACCCAAGACCGACCCTTGTGGAACCCCATTCTTGATAGTTCTCCAGTTTGAGGAATGTGCTGATCTTTGCATATTATGAGAACTGCTTATTTCAACTTTCTGCACTCTTCGAGTTAGGTACGAATTAAACCATTTGTGCACTGTCCCACTTATGCCACAATACTTGAGCTTCTCTAGCAGAATTTCATTATTTACACAATCAAAAGCCTTTGAGAGATCACAAAAAATCCCAATGGGTGGTGTTCGGTTATTCATATAATTCAGAATTTGATTGGTGAAAGCATATATGGCATTTTCTGTTGAAAAACCTTTCTGGAAACCAAACTGACATTTTGTTAGTACTTCATTTTTACAGATATGTGCCACCGAGCGAGGTGGCGCAGTGGTTAGCACACTGGACTCGCATTCAGGAGGACGACGGTTCAATCCCGTTTAGGTTTTCCGTGATTTCCCTAAATCGTTTCAGGCAAATGCCGGGATGGTTCCTTTCAAAAGGCACGGCCAATTTCCTTCCCCATCCGTCCCTAACCCGAGCAAGTGCTCCATCTCTAATGACCTCATTGTCGACGGGACGTTAAACAACACTAACCTAACCTAACCTTACAGATATGTGAAGCTACTCTTGAATACATTACTTTCTCAAAATTTCTGGATAAAGCTGTTAGAAGGGAGCTTGGACAGTAATTGTTGACATCAGATCTATCCCCTTTTTTATGCAAAGGTATATCAATAGCATATTTCAGTCTATCAGGGAAAATGCCCTGTTCCAGAGAGCTATTACACATGTAGCTGAGAATCTTACTTATCTGTTGAGAACAAGCTTTTAGTAATTTGCTGGAAATGCCATCAATTCCATGTGAGTTTTTGCTTTTAAGCAAGTTTATGATTTTCCTAATTTGAGAGGGAGAAGTGGGTGAGATTTCAATTGTATCAAATTGCATAGGTATGGCCTCTTCCATTAACATGCTAGTATCTTCTGATGAACACCTGGGTCCTACTATATCCACAACATTTAGAAAATGATTATTAAAAATATTTTCAACTTTCGACTTTTTCTTCATAAAGTTTTCGTTCAATTTGATGGTAATACTGTCTTCCTGTGCTCTTGGTTGACCTGTTTCTCTTTTAATAATATTCCAAATTCTTTTAATTTTATTATCAGAGTTGCTGATTTCAGACATAACTTCTGGATTTTTTAATAACTTTTCTTAATATAGCACAGGTGTTTTTATAATGTTTGATAGTTTCTGGGTCACTACTCTTTCTTGCTGTCAGATACATTTCCCTTTTCCAGTTGCAAGATGTTTTTATACCCTTAGTAAGCCATTGTTTGTTACATGGTTTCTTATGAGTATATTTAACTATTTTCTTGGGGAAGCAGTTTTCAAATTCATTTACAAAAGTGTCATGAAATAAATTATATTTTAAATTGGTGTCAGGTTCACAGTACACCTCATCCCAGTCTAACTGCTATAGGCTTTCCCTGAAATTTGCAATTGTTAAATTGTTGACTGAATGTACTACTTTGGATGACTGTTTAGTACTGCTGAATGGAACTATATCACATATTGTAACTAGTTGTGCACCATGATCAGAAAGACCATTCTCAACAGGCTGAGCATTTATCTGGTTAAACTTATCTTGGTCTATAAAGAAGTTATCTATCAGTGAGCTGCCTCCTAAACCACCTGAGTAGGAATATCAATAACGGGTGTCAAATTGAAAGAACTGAGTAATACTTCAAGGTCATTTTTCCTATTACCCTCTTTCAGAGAATCTACATTGAAGTCCCCACAAATAATAATTTGCTTCCCCTTGTCTGACAGATAGCACAACAAGGAGTAGAAATTTTTCAGAAATAGATGAAAATTTCCCGATGGGGACCTATATACAGTTACACTTAGAAATGTGCCTTTATTTAATTTAAGCTCACAGGCACATGATTCTATATGTTTCTCTACACAAAACTTTTTTGTTTCTATACTTTTTGCACAATGATAACGTTTGACATATATGGCAACTCCTCCTTTCTCCATATTTTCTCTAATTAGATGTGCAGAGAGCTTGTATCCACTTACATTTACCTTATCCATATCAGTAACAATGTGATGCTCAGACAGGCATAGTATATCTATTTCATCCTCAGCATCTAAATCTTCTAAACAAACCAGAAGCTCATCTATTTTATTCTTTAAACTCCCAATATTTTGATGAAATATACTTACATTATTTTTAATTATACTTTTATGAGAACCTTTCCTTATTCTAACATTTGCAGTACTCTCCTGTCTAAGTTTCTCATTGTGCTTAGGCCTAGTTACTATACCAGTGGTCACATGGTGTTCAGAGAGGCAGATTGTGTCAACTGGGTTGGGTGACTTTAATTCATCAATGCAATTACCTAGGACTGAGATACAACTACACTCCTGGAAATTGAAATAAGAACACCGTGAATTCATTGTCCCAGGAAGGGGAAACTTTATTGACACATTCCTGGGGTCAGATACATCACATGATCACACTGACAGAACCACAGGCACATAGACACAGGCAACAGAGCATGCACAATGTCGGCACTAGTACAGAGTATATCCACCTTTCGCAGCAATGCAGGCTGCTATTCGCCCATGGAGACGATCGTAGAGATGCTGGATGTAGTCCTGTGGAACGGCTTGCCATGCCATTTCCACCTGGCGCCTCAGTTGGACCAGCGTTCGTGCTGGACGTGCAGACCGCGTGAGACGACGCTTCATCCAGTCCCAAACATGCTCAATGGGGGACAGATCCGGAGATCTTGCTGGCCAGGGTAGTTGACTTACACCTTCTAGAGCACGTTGGGTGGCACGGGATACATGCGGACGTGCATTGTCCTGTTGGAACAGCAAGTTCCCTTGCCGGTCTAGGAATGGTAGAACGATGGGTTCGATGACGGTTTGGATGTACCGTGCACTATTCAGTGTCCCCTCGACGATCACCAGCGGTGTACGGCCAGTGTAGGAGATCGCTCCCCACACCATGATGCCGGGTGTTGGCCCTGTGTGCCTCGGTCGTATGCAGTCCTGATTGTGGCGCTCACCTGCACGGCGCCAAACACGCATACGACCATCATTGGCACCAAGGCAGAAGCGACTCTCATCGCTGAAGACGACACGTCTTCATTCGTCCCTCCATTCACGCCTGTCGCGACACCACTGGAGGCGGGCTGCACGATGTTCAGCTTCATGGAGACGGTTGCGAATGGTCCTCGCCGATACCCCAGGAGCAACAGTGTCCCTAATTTGCTGGGAAGTGGCGGTGCGGTCCCCTACGGCACTGCGTAGGATCCTACGGTCTTGGCGTGCATCCGTGCGTCGCTGCGGTCCGGTCCCAGGTCGACGGGCACGTGCACCTTCCACCGACCACTGGCGACAACATCGATGTACTGTGGAGACCTCACGCCCCACGTGTTGAGCTATTCGGCGGTACGTCCACCCGGCCTCCCGCATGCCCACTATACGCCCTCGCTCAAAGTCCGTCAACTGCACATACGGTTCACGTCCACGCTGTCGCGGCATGCTACCAGTGTTAAAGACTGCGATGGAGCTCCGTATGCCACGGCAAACTGGCTGACACTGACGGCGGCGGTGCACAAATGCTGCGCAGCTAGCGCCATTCGACGGCCAACACCGCGGTTCCTGGTGTGTCCGCTGTGCCGTGCGTGTGATCATTGCTTGTACAGCCCTCTCGCAGTGTCCGGAGCAAGTATGGTGGGTCTGACACACCGGTGTCAATGTGTTCTTTTTTCCATTTCCAGGAGTGTAGATACAAATAGTAGGAAAATAAGATGCCAGACACATTCATAAAATAATTTGAAGGAAATCTAACTCATCCTCGAAATAAATAAATTACAAGATCCTTGTTCGGCCGATTTTTAAGTATTATTAATCAGTATGGGACTATTACCAGCTAGGTCCGACAGAAGAAAGAGAGAATATCCAACGCATAGCGGCGCGCTACAATATGGGATCGTTTGTTCGGCGCGAGAGCCTTACAGACGCTCAATTAAACTCCGGCCGCAGATGTTACAAGAGAGGCGCTATGCATCATTGAGAGATTTAGTAGAGAAATTTCGGGAGAGCACTTTCTGGGAAGAGTGGGACAACATTTTATTTCCTCCCACATCTTACGAAATGACGACGTCGAGAAAATTCGAGAAATTAGAGGTAATAGAGTGCGTTATCGACAATCATTCTTCCAACGCGCCATTCGCGTTTGGAACGGTGAAGGAGCGTATTAGTTAGTGGTACCAGAAGTACCCTCCACCACACAACCGTTAGGTGGCTTCCGGAATACTGATGTAAATGAAAAGCTTGTAATACTATTATATTACAAAACATGCGATTAGAATGTGATGCTACTGTCATCTCGAAGGTCTCGAGGCGAACTTCCGTGACCTATAATTAGTTTAATAAGGCAAAGAGTTGCTTATTTCTGAATGTTTGTTACGAGAAAAAGCGATGCTGAGTGAAACATTAACTCAATTAGCAAGGAAATATTTTATTTACTTACCACAATGTAAGGCCTTATAGTAGCTCACATCCATTATCTAACAAAATTTGCACTTCATGTAATCGAATATATGACTTGTATTGATTTTAAATAAAGGCATAAGTTTTGTGTTAACTTTGGTTTGTTATCGTCTCTCAAACTTTCAAAAATTTACGAAGACTACACCAGTTGTAGTTAGACGAACCCTTGCTGTCTTTAGTACACCCACACAACGGTCAGTTCACAACCCTATGCACTGGAAAATCATGTAAGAGACAACATATTTGTTAAATCAAATATAGACTTAAAACCCGATCGTAGATAAATTTTCAATCCTTGAATTGGATAAATTTCAACAAGACAACATGGATCGCCTCCCATTTAGTATTGGAGGGAGGGCAGTGTTTGAGGTGGCGGTAGGTAACGCAGTCGTGGCCGGGAGCAGCGTTGCGTTTAGTGCGGAGTGTGAGGCTGGTGTCTTGTGTAGTAATGGGAGTGTTAAGTGCAGATGGTGGGGTGTGGCCCAAGTACTGGAAGCTAGAAGCAAGGGGAGGAACAGAGGTAACTGAGGCACCATGTACTCTCGCATTTATAGAGCGCATAGAGGGCACCACCATTCGTCACGTGATGCCGACGGTATGCCTATCTTTGGAAAGCGTCATCATTCTCCATTAAAAGTAATCGATTGTCATTCTGCTGGCGCAAAGTTGACATCCACATTTTGTCCAACTTTAAAACTTCCTGTTTTCTATTAAAATTGTTATGGTGTTTGTGAATTACTATTGCTTCTCTATACATGCGAGCATGATAATGGGATGTTCGTGCTAGAACGGTTGTCTCATTAAATTTAATTTCGTGATTCCCATCTCGAAAAACATGCTCAGCTACGGCCGATTTTCGATGTGTCCTAAGCGACAGTTTCTTTTATGTTAGGCTAAGCGGGTGTTTACACTTCTTTTCGTTATTCCAATATATACTTGTCCACAACTGCATGGAATTTCGTATACACCAGCTGTTGCTAGGGGATGTCGGGCGTCTTTGGCAGTCCTTAAATATTCCTTAATCTTCTTGGTGGGTCTGAAGATTGTTTCGATCCCATACTTGGCCAGAACTTTCCCGATAGGGTCCGTGACCTTCGATGGCTCGAATATTAGCTTCAGTATGAAGCAGCTTGAACAATGAGAGAATATCAGATACCATAATATTTCTGTACAATTGTTAATATTAAAGTTCTTATACACTGTCTGACAAAAGAAGTGAAAGACCGAGCAAACGTAGCTTAGCACATGTGCACACCATGGTCGGGTGTGTAAATGGCAAAGAGCTGCAGTTATCTGTGACAGGTAGAATGGCCAGTAGCGTGCGGCAATGTTGTTCGTGTTTAGCTTTTTTACTGCGGCAATAGAATATATATGGGACGTGAACTGCTTCAGGTGTAGAGTGATCACTATGAATAACACGGAGATACCACGTACTCGTGTGAGACACCATTATCAGCAGCTAACAGAGTTTGAAAGGGGCTTTCTTGTGTGTCTCCATTTGGTTTGCTAATTTAATGATGCAATATACAGGTTTGTGGGGCATTGAGATGTGACAGTGGCCCAATGTTGGATGTACGGGAACTTGAGGACAGGCATATTCATCATCAACAGTCTGGTCGTCCACGTCTGACTATCACACACAAAGGACGGTTCCTAAATAGTTCGTTACCCCTTCACATCTGTGCCCCCCATCCAAGAACAAGGGATGGACTCCCTTCAACATTGTGAGTCATCTTGCACCAGGTATCAGAGATATCAGAGACTAACAGCAGTCGGACTAGGAAATTACTGTCCGATGTGTAGGCTGTCGTTAATACTGCAACACAAATGGCTGCGTTTGGAACGGTGCCATGACTGGGACAGATGGAATGCTGATGAATGGCATGACATTGTATTCATCGATGAATCATGTTTCAGCATTGTCCTGGATAACTATTGTCAGCTAGTATGATGGCGACTTGCAGATAGGTCGCATTCTGCTAATGTTTTGGAGATGCACTACGGTGTTGTTCCTGGCGTCACAGTGTGGGAAGCCATCGGACATGGCATCGGGTCACAGCTGGTAGCGAATAAGGAAAGTCTGATCGCACAACGGTACATTCTGCGACCTCAGGTGTTAATTCCCATGCGACAGTACCGTCGTGTCATTTTTAAACAGGTAAGCGCTCTTCCCCTCGTTTCACTTGTCTCTATGAATTGTTTGCATAATGCTGAGGTACTGCCATCGCCCATAATGTCCCAAAATCGGTCCCCAAAGAAACGTGTGTGGGACTAGCTTAGACATCATCTCTGTCTCATTACCTGTATTAAGAACATCATGGACCAGTTTCAACAGAGAAGATACAACTTTATGACACATTTCCCAATTGAACCTGTGCATGTACCGAGGCGAAATGGGTCCACTCTCATACTGATAAGTGAACCCATACTGCCAAGTTCTTTGTAAATTTGGCTTGTTTTTGAAATCACTAAAGTAGCATAATCACAAGCCCTTACAACTATTGAATTTTTATTTTGTTTCCTCCACCCATTTTGGGTGCATCTCTTTCTTTGGCTGGCAATGTAGATTGTTGGTTTTGTGGCTATTTTTTGGGGTTTCTTCCTTATTTTTAAAGATATTCTGATCCATGCAGCGATCCACTACTTTTACATAGTTTGCATAATATCTAATGATTTTCTTGGAACAACTGTTAAAAAGTGTTCTGTTACGGCTGCACATTTGCCAAATTCCATAGATGCAGTTTGTTCCGTGTCAATTACACACGAACAACCTTTAGTCCTATCTCTGAACACACTGATTGATTTTCAATATGGCGCCTGATATGGAACTGTATCTGCTGAGTGTGCGTGAGCGACCTAGCCAATAAGATGCTTAAGTGCTTGGTCACTGGCTATATTTTTGCAAATTTCGAAGGAAAACAGAAACAGTGTCTTCCTTCTATTCAATTCACGGCTGTGGTAGAGATAAGCTGTCCTTTATCATGCTGTAAAATGGTGTGCTGTTGATAGTGGCCGCATTTATACAAGCTAAGAAAGAGAGAGAGTCGTATGTATGTAAATGCAGCAATGGTGTACTGATTTGAGATATTTTATTAAAACAAATCTCCTTGCCACCCTCTACAATGTCATCCTTGCCACTGGCTTCTATCCCGACCTATGGAAAACCTCCCGTATCCTGATGTTCTCCAAACCCAACAAGCCTCCATCTGATGCCTCTTCCTATTGTCCTATCTGTCTCACATCAGTGTTCAGCAAGCTCTTGGAATCCATCCTTTCCCGGCGCATCCATCTCCACCTCCACCAAAACCACCTCCTCCCGAACACCCAATGTGGCTTTCGACCTTCCTTCTCTGCTGATGACCAACTCCTCCACCTCACTCATCTCCTCTCCCTCCAGCTTAACTCCCGTCGCTCCGCCATTTTTGTCTCACTTGACCTCGAAAAGGCCTACGACCGTGTCTGGCATCCTGGTCTCCTGTTTAAACTCCAAACCTATGCACTTCCTATCAACTACATCCGTCTGGTGGCCTCCTTCCTCTCCCACCGCCCCTCCTATGTTACCATCCATAATGCCAATTCCCACACCTTCTATCCCTCTGCAGGTGTGCCCCAGGGCTCTGTCCTTTCCCCTCTCCTCTACCTCCTGTACACGGCAGATATGCCCCAACGCCCCCCCCTCCAGTACACCTCTTGCAATATGCTGATGACACCGCATTCCTCGCCCTAGCTCCTACCCTCCACCGGTCCCAACGCCTTCTCCAGAATCACCTTGACCTTTTTGCTGCATGGTGTAACCAGTGGCTCCTGAAACTCAACCCTTCCAAGACCCAGGCCATCATCGTAGGTCGTACCACTCGCTCCTTCCGGCTCCTAGATTTCTCCCTTACTGTCTGCGCCCGTCCTGTCTGCCTCACCCCCACCCTCACCTACCTTGGCCTCACCATTGACCGTCACCTCACCTGGATCCCTCATCTCCGCTCCATCCAATCCAAAGCCCACAACCACCTCTGACTCCTCAAACTCCTCTCTGGCCGGACATGGGGGTTGCACCCCTCTACCATCCTCCACACCTACAAATCCTTAATCCGTCCCATCCTCTGTTATGCCAGTTCTGCCTGGATATCTGCCCCCCCCCCAAATTCTATAAGTCACTCCAGATCATTGAGCGTCATGCACTCCGCCTCGCCTTCCGTATACACCTCCCGTACCCCACGCGGATCCTCTATGATCTCATTTCTTTCCCCCATCTGCTCCTATTCCTCGAACATATCCGCCTCCTCTACACCTCCCACCGTCTTGAACCCTCTCACCCCCTGGTTGCTCCTCTCCTCTCCCATCCCCGCCCCCTGCCACGTCTTCACTGTTGTGTCCCCCCTACTCTCCATCTCTACACCCTACATCTCCTTCCTCAAGGTGGCTTCCATCAACTCCCCCTCCCGGATGATGCCCCCTCTCCCTCCATTTATCCTTCCTATCAACTCTGATCCCCCCCTCTCCTCTCCTCCGTCCTTTCCCTGGGCTCCCTCTTCCTCCCCCCTTCCATCCTGTTTTCTCCCCGCCTACCCTCGCCCTATCTCCTTTCTCACCCCCCCAGCGTCATTTTGTACTTCCCTCCTCTGCCTTCCCCACTCCCTGGCACATCTGCTCAGAACCCCCCCCCCCCTCTTATGTATCCTCATCTTCCATTGGCTCTTTTCCCCTCTCCCCCTTCACTTTTCCTCTCCTTCCCCCCTTTTTTCCCGTCATATGACCAGTTTCCCCCACCTGCTCTCGGGTGTGGTATGTCATATTTGTGCCAATTTTTTAGTGCAGTGTTTAAGTGAGTGTTCAGTGTTGTGCATCTTTCCACAGTGTTGCGAACAGAAATCATGCTGTCGCTGGGTGTGCTTTTTATATCTCTTGCGAACAGAAACCAGACTGTCGCCGTGTTTTTTAATTATCTGTCTATTATTTTTCTGCTTCCTGTGTATTTTATTAGCATCATCCACCCTGTGTTTTATGTTTTAAGCTCCAGTATTTTCTGCCATTTTACCTTTAAGTCACCGATTTTATCACCAACTGTTATTATTTTTTTATTATCTTCATCTTTTTAAAACAGATTCTGTAGGCTGAAGAGCGGCGTAATAAGCTGCTGCCAGCCCGCCCCCTTTAGGGGGAATCGAAACTCAATAAAGGAAAAAAAAGTGCCTCGGTGACAGTAGCCGGTCGACCTCAGAAGATGTCTTCCGCAGATGGAGACGAAACGTCAGGTGGAAATTTTATTCATCGACCACGGCCTCTCAGCCCGGAAGTTTCAACTGAAGATATCGAAGATATTACATCCGTATTACTACACCAGTGACACAGTGGGCTTCACGCTTTTCATTGACCATTTCCTGGAATTGTGTATGCAAATGAGTCACGAGGCTAGTGGTCGGAAAGTGCACAACACTCACACCGACACACCTCATACGATCACAGACGGCTGCTGACAGCTCGGCAAATCTTCGAGGTTTTCCTGTAAAGCTGTTTTTGGTAAATAGCTGTACAGGGTAGTCCAATGATCGTGACCGGGTCAAATATCTCACGAAATAAGCGTCAAACGAAAAAACTACAAAGAACGAAACTTGTCTAGCTTGAAGGGGGAAACCAGATGGCGCTATGGTTGGCCCGCTAGATGGCGCTGCCATAGGTCAAACGGATATCAACTGCGTTTTTTTTTAATAAGAACCCCCATTTTTATTACATATTCGTGCAGTAGGTAAATAAATATGAATGTTTTAGTTGGAACACTTTTTTCGCTTTGTGGTAGATGGCGCTGTAATAGTCACAAACATATGGCTCACAATTTTAGACGAACAGTTGGTAACAGGTAGGTTTTTTAAATTCAAAAACAGAACGTAGGTACGTTTGAACATTTTATTTCGGTTGTTCCAATGTGATACATGTACCTTTGTGAACTTATAATTTCTCAGAACTCATGCTGTTACAGCGTGATTACCTGTAAATACCACATTAATACAATAAATGCTCAAAATGATGTCCGCAGACCTCAATGCATTTGGAAATACGTGTAACGACATTCCTCTCAGCAGTGAGTAGTTCGTCTTCCGTAATGTTCGCACAAGTATTACAATGCGCTGACGCATGTTGTTAGGCGTTGTCAATGCATCACGATAGCAAATAACCTTCAACTTTACCCACAGAAAGAAATACGGGGACGTCAGATCCGGTGAACGTGCGTGCTTCGACGACCAATCCACCTGTCATGATATATGCTATTCAATACCGCTTCAACCGCACGCGAGCTATGTGTCGGACATCCATCATGTTGGAAGTACATCGCCATTCTGTCATGCAGTGAAACATCTTGTAGTAACATCGGTAGAACATTACGTAGGAAATCAGCATATATTGCACCATTTAGATTCCCATCGATAAAATGGGGGCCAATTATCCTTCCTCCCATAATGCCGCACCATACATTAACCCGCCAAGGTAGCTGATGTTCCACTTGTCGCAGCCATCATGCATTTTCCGTTGCCCAGTAGTGTATATTATGCCGGTTTACGTTACCGTGTTGGTAAATGATGCTTCGTCGCTAAATAGAACGTGTGCAAAAAATCTGTCATCGCCCCGTAATTTCTCTTGTGCCCAGTGGCAGAACTGTACACGACGTTCAAAGTCGTCGCCATGCAATTCCTGAATTTCTGGTGCATAGAAATATGGTACGGGTGCAATCAATGTTGATGTAGCATTCTCAACACCGACGTTTTTGAGATTCCCGATTCCCGCGCAACACGAAGCAAATACCATCCGCACTGGCGGAATGTTACGTGATACCAGGTACTTATCCATTTGTGACTATTACAGCGCCATCTATCACAAAGCGAAAAAAGTGGTCCAACTAAAACATTCATATTTTTTTACCTACTACACGAATATGTAATAAAAAATGGGGGTTCCTACACTCCTGGAAATGGAAAAAAGAACACATTGACACCGGTGTGTCAGACCCACCATACTTGCTCCGGACACTGCGAGAGGGCTGTACAAGCAATGATCACACGCACGGCACAGCGGACACACCAGGAACCGCAGTGTTGGCCGTCGAATGGCGCTAGCTGCGCAGCATTTGTGCACCGCCGCTGTCAGTGTCAGCCAGTTTGCCGTGGCATACGGAGCTCCATCGCAGTCTTTAACACTGGTAGCATGCCGCGACAGCGTGGACGTGAACCGTATATGCAGTTGACGGACTTTGAGCGAGGGCGTATAGTGGGCATGCGGGAGGCCGGGTGGACGTACCGCCGAATTGCTCAACACGTGGGGCGTGAGGTCTCCACAGTACATCGATGTTGTCGCCAGTGGTCGGCGGAAGGTGCACGTGCCCGTCGACCTGGGACCGGACCGCAGCGACGCACGGATGCACGCCAAGACCGTAGGATCCTACGCAGTGCCGTAGGGGACCGCACCGCCACTTCCCAGCAAATTAGGGACACTGTTGCTCCTGGGGTATCGGCGAGGACCATTCGCAACCGTCTCCATGAAGCTGGGCTACGGTCCCGCACACCGTTAGGCCGTCTTCCGCTCACGCCCCAACATCGTGCAGCCAGCCTCCAATGGTGTCGCGACAGGCGTGAATGGAGGGTCGAATGGAGACGTGTCGTCTTCAGCGATGAGAGTCGCTTCTGCCTTGGTGCCAATGATGGTCGTATGCGTGTTTGGCGCCGTGCAGGTGAGCGCCACAATCAGGACTGCATACGACCGAGACACACAGGGCCAACACCCGGCATCATGGTGTGGGGAGCGATCTCCTACACTGGCCGTACACCACTGGTGATCGTCGAGGGGACACTGAATAGTGCACGGTACATCCAAACCGTCATCGAACCCATCGTTCTACCATTCCTAGACCGGCAAGGGAACTTGCTGTTCCAACAGGACAATGCACGTCCGCATGTATCCCGTGCCACCCAACGTGCTCTAGAAGGTGTAAGTCAACTACCCTGGCCAGCAAGATCTCCGGATCTGTTCCCCATTGAGCATGTTTGGGACTGGATGAAGCGTCGTCTCACGCGGTCTGCACGTCCAGCACGAACGCTGGTCCAACTGAGGCGCCAGGTGGAAATGGCATGGCAAGCCGTTCCACAGGACTACATCCAGCATCTCTACGATCGTCTCCATGGGAGAATAGCAGCCTGCATTGCTGCGAAAGGTGGATACACACTGTACTAGTGCCGACATTGTGCATGCTCTGTTGCCTGTGTCTATGTGCCTGTGGTTCTGTCAGTGTGATCATGTGATGTATCTGACCCCAGGAATGTGTCAATAAAGTTTCCCCTTCCCGGGACAATGAATTCACGGTGTTCTTATTTCAATTTCCAGGAGTGTATTTTAAGAAACGCAGTTGATATCCGTTTGACCTATGGCAGCGCCACCTAGTGGGCCAACCATAGCACCATCTGGTTTCCCCCTTTAAGCTAGACGAGTTTTGTTCTTTGTAGTTTTTTCGTTTGATGCTTATTTCGTGAGATATTTGGCTCGGTCACTATAAGTCGACCACCCTGTATAATGAGAGGTTTAATATAAGTGTATGAAAACTTTTTAAAATATCTTAGGGTCTACCGATCAAATTCGAAGTTGGCAGCACGTATGTATAGGCTAATAATCAAAGAATAGTATGATATAATCCACAGGACATTTCAGTATATATATGTTTGAAAAAGAGAGGAAATTACATAAGAGATGAAATTAGAGATAGCACTTACCATTCAAATGAAGATGAGAATGTCGGTTCTGGTAGTCAGGACGAAAGTGTTTCACGTTACATTGAAAAACAATGGCACTAAAAATTCTGTGAAGAAGAAACCTCTCAAAATATTATTTTAAATGAAGAAAATCATCAAATATTTCAATAATAAAATCGATAGAATTCCAAAAGAGACGTTACAATTGTTCTTTATGATATGTAACGTGATTAGTAATACATAATTTTATTCATCTTTGCTTTTTGAACCAGTTGCATTTCATTAATCTGTGTTTACAACATGTACCGTTGTTACAGTTTTAGTACAAATACGTAAGTCACGTCTAGAGACATTTGCATACATGCATAACTAGTTTCAGAAGGAGGGGGGAGATGGTGAGCTGCTGCATTATTCTAGCAGAGTTGGAGGCGAATAGCTGAAATCTTCATGAGTAAAAATTTTACCTTTCCACCAGAGAATGCATGAAACTTTTTGGAGTACGGAAATTTGGCCTGCCTTTTTTGAACTACAGAGGGTCATACACTCATAGCCGCAGGAAACGACCACTACCCAACTCCTCATACTATGACCTGAGTTTTCAGGATAATCAGGGTCCACACATAGGCTTCCGCCATGGTTGGGGAGGGGGCGGGGGCGAGCCGTACTACAGAGCTTTTATTCATTACAGTAGTCTCAAATACCTCTAGAAGTGATTTCCCGTGATTCCGCTACACTTCTCATTCAGCCAATTGTAGCATTAGGTGGCTGATCGCAGTGAAACAGTTGCTGTGCAATTGCTGTGTAGCTTATGTTTGTTTGGTTCTCACCGTGTTCGTGGAAAATTATGCAATTTCTTTCGGCGTATTTACGTTTTTGCGTTGACCTAAACTTTGCAGGACACTGCTGACATAGAGCTCTCAATCTTTTTCCTGTAGCTTTCTCATAGTCCGTATTGTCGCGGAACGGAAAAGGAATTGTCGAGCACACTGGCAGGCCACAACTAACACCCAGAAACACACCCGTCTCCTTTACACTGCCGCACAACTTAAAAGTGGTAGACTGTACATGGGCAGTGTTCTATACCAATTCCTAGGTCAGCTCAACCCTCTCTCTCCCGCGAAACTTCGCGTTTGTACAAACTGTAAATAGGCTGTTTAGGTTTTTATATTGGTAACGCCACGTAGCGCTCTGTATGAAAATCACTGGCTGTGCTGTGTGCAGCCTGTGGCTGGTTAGCATTTATGTAATAGTCGCTATTGTAGCGTTGGGCAGTTGGAGGTGAGCCGCCAGCAGTGGTGGATGTGAGGAGAGAGATGGCGGAGTTTTGAGAGCGGATGATCTGGACGTGTGTCCCTCAGAGACAATAGATTTGTTAGACTGGATGTCATGAACTGATATATATACTATGGCTTTTGAACACTATTAAGGTAAATACATTGTTTGTTCTTTATCAAAATCTTTCATTTGCTAACTATGCCTATCAGTAGTTAGTGACTTCAGTAGTTAGAATCTTTTATTTAGCTGGCAGTATTGACGCTCGCTGTATTGCAGTAGTTCGAGTAACGAAGATTTTTGTGAGGTAAGTGATTCATGAAAGGTATAGGTTATTGTTAGTCAGGGCCATTCTTTTGTAGGGATTTTTGAAAGTCAGATTGCGTTGCGCTAAAAATATTGTGTGTCAGTTTAGTGTTGATCAGAATAAGTAAAGAGAGTAATGTCTGAGTATGTCGGGAATCGACAATGTCGTTGCAGACTGTCTATCCCGCGCGAGCAGTATAACGGAGACTGTAGATTTCACACAGCTAGACCAAGCACAGGAGTCTGACCTGGAACTTCGAGATTATTTACAAGGTGCCACGTCTGGCCTTCACCTTTAGCCAATCGACGTTCCAGCTACAAACGCAGAGCTGTATTGTGAGATTTCAACTGGGAAAACTCGCCCGTTCGTTCCTGCGGCGCTACGCAAGCAAGCCTTCTGAAGACTACATAATTTATGTCACCCCGAGGTCAAGGCAACAAGTAGACAAGTAGCTGGCCGTTTTGTGTGGCCTGGAATAAAAAAAAAGACTGTCGCACATGGGCTCTCGCTTGCAAGCAGTGCCAGCACAGCAAGATTTCTCACCATGTCTCTGCGCCGGTGGGCAAATTTCCAGAAAAAACAGCACGGTTTGCCCGTAGTCAAATTGATTTAGTAGGTCTGCTGCCCCCTTCAGAAAGACAACGTTACCTACTGACAGTAATAGACCGATTCACGCATGGCCAGAAGCCCTTCCGGTAGATAACATTTCTACTGAGACGCTAGCCACTGCATTGTTGCGGGCTGTCGATGGTCGAACTCGGGACTCCAGATGGCCCAGCTGAAGCCGGGATCCACTGTGCCGTATTTCGTCAGGAGGCCGAGCAAGTTCAATAGCGTCAAGGGGCAGTACAGAGTGATACAGCGGTATTCGGACATATTCCTTTATTCACATAATTTACAGTACTATGATGGGTGCAGCGTAGTGTCGTCGTGCCGCCCGCAGCGCTGTTCCGCTGAAGTGCGCGTCGTTTATGACGGCGGCCGAGTTTAGGTTCGTTCTGCGCATCTGACGTCACAAAACACAGTCAGCCAATAAACAGAAAACGACGTTGCCACAGCTCGACTGCAGTGCAGAGCACGGACGAGCGTCTTCGGTTTTAGAAACGTTCAGTCATAGATAAAGTAATTGAACAAAAGCAATGTCTTGACAGCAGACTTCCTTTTACAGAAAGTTTGGAAAAAGCATTCTTTATACCAATTGCTTCATATTCTATTAATTAATTAACCAAACAAGCAATAAGCCTCCTAATTCAGGTGATAGCAAGGAAAGGTGTTTGTATCATTCTCACTAACCGCTTTTTCGCAATAAAGAACAGTGGTAATTGTTTATTTCCTATTGTACTTCGACGAAACTTGAGTAATTCATAATCATACCAACAGTGTTTGTCGGTATTTTGCGTGTCATTTTAAAGTCCTCCAGGAGACACATTGAACGACGAGCTGTGGTTCAAATGGCTCTGAGCACTATGGGACTCAACTTCTGAGGTCATTAGTCCCCTAGAACTTAGAACTAGTTGAACCTAACTAACCTAAGGACATCACAAACATCCATGCCCGAGGCAGGATTCGAACCTGCGACCGTAGCGGTCTTGCAGTTCCAGACTGCAGCGCCTTTAACCGCACGGCCACTTCGGCCGGCACGACGAGCTGTGTTAGCGTAATGGTTAAAGGGTTTGGTTGCTAGGCGAAAGGTTCTGAGTTCAAACGTTGTTCGATGCTTAATATTGTCTTACATTTAAGAACAATATCGAAGTGTCTTACTTCATGAATTTTATTCGTTTGAATGTAATTTTTTGAAATTTCTAGTGGCAACTAAAATCGACCATATGAAAAGTATACGCTATGGACTTTTACCTCTGAAAACTCTTCACAATTTCGTGCAATGGTTTACTACATCTAATGCTGCACAATAACTGCGTTGAACATCACAACAAAATTACGTCATTTATGGGGGAAGGTATCAGTCAAGAAAATGTGTAAAAATCAAATTTTTGGGCCAAATAGTTTTTGTGAAATCGAATGATAAAGTGTGTCAAAGCAGCCGAAACACAGGCGAGCAGTGAAATGATGACAAAATCGCACACATCGCAGAACGCGGGGAGCACGTCTCTGTAGCAGCGAAAGGGTTAATGCGGCCGTGGTGGCTTTACTTCATAGACTGCGCCCCTCCCCCCTAAACAGAAGTTTGCGAGCTATACTATGGCACTGCTTCTCTTGGCGCGTACAACTGGCAACGCAGCAATCTCCCGCGTCTGGGCGGGCATGCGCGATCCGTCAAGATAAAAGAATTGAACTATAGTCCAACCGGCTCAGCAACTCCTGGTATGGCGACGCCGCTGCTCTGTCATCGAGGCCGCTCAGCTGGCAGTCGGCCGCGCTCTGCCGAGTCGCCGCCCGCCGAGGCGTCGCCTCCTGCGCCGTGTAGCTGCCCGCGATTCCAGAGTCCCTGGTCCCCGCTGCCCTCCGCCCCGTTTGGCCTGCTCTGTCCGACCGTGGGACGAAGGTGGTTGTACTGGTCACCTGTGGCCCTCAGCCGCTGCTGCTCCCAGGACAGGACTGGACTCGAATCCGCGCCCTCCTGGACGCCGTGTCGCAACTTGCCTCTAGTGGTGCTTGCCGGATGGCAACACCCGCCACCGACTCTGGTGCTGCTGCGCCTCCCGCAACGTACACCTCGCCCGGACCCCGGTACGCCAGGTGGGAAGCGAATGTGGCCCGTCCTGGACCCGCTGCAGGCAGCTGTCACTGCCCTCCTTCAGACAGACTGTGCAGTCTCCAAGTACCCGGCTGCCGTTCCGTCCCGCCCCAGTGTTGTATCCCCGGAGGCAGAATACAGCCCGAACAAGCACACAGAAACAAAGTACCGATTTACAAAGAATATTTACGCTAGCCATTGCATTGTTGTGGGCTGTCGATGGTCGAACCCGGGACCCCACACTCTACCATCTGGCGAGCAAGACGTATGAGACAGCGAAATACCCTCAGACTTCAAGAAGAATATAATAATTCCAATCCCAAAGAAAGCAGGTGTTGACAGATGTGAAAATTACCGAACTGTCAGTTTAATAAGTCACGGCTCCAAAATACTAACGCGAATTCTTTACAGACGAATGGAAAAAGCTAGTAGAAGCCGACCTAGGGGAAGATCAGTTTGGATTCCGTAGAAATATTAGAACACTTGAGGCAATACTGACCCTACGACTTATCTTAGAAGCTAGATTAAGAAAAGGCAAACCTACGTTTCTAGCATTTGTAGACTTAGAGAAAGCTTTTGACAATGTTGACTGGAATACTCTCTTTCAAATTCTGAAGGTGGCAGGGGTAAAATACAGGGAGCGAAAGGCTATTTACAATTTGTACAGAAACCAGATGGCACGGGCCGGCCGGAGTGGCCTAGCGGTTAAAGGCGCTACAGTCTGGAACCGCACGACCGCTACGGTCGCAGGTTCGAATCCTGCCTCGGGCATGGATGTGTGTGATGTCCTTAGGTTAGTTAGGTTTAAGTAGTTCTAAGTTCTAGGGGACTTATGACCACAGCAGTTGAGTCCCATAGTGCTCAGAGCCATTTGAACCATTTGAACCAGATGGCACTTATAAGAGTCGAGGGGCACGAAGGGGTAGCAGTGGTTGGGAAGGGAGTGAGACAGAGTTGTAGCTTCTCCCCAATGTTATTCAATCTGTATATTGAGCAAGCAGTAAAGGACACAAAAGAAAAATTCGGAGTAGGTATTAATATCCATGGAGAAGAAATAAAAACTTTGAGGATCGCCGATGACATTGTAATTCTGTCAGAGACAGCAAAGGGCTTGGAAGAGCAATTGAATGGAATGGATAGTGTCTTGAAAGGAAGATATAAGATGAACATCAACAAAAGCAAAACGAGGATAATGGAATGTAGTCGAATTAAGTCGAGTGATGCTGAGGGAATTAGATTAGGAAATGAGACACTTAAAGTAGGAAAGGAGTTTTGCTATTTGGGGAGCAAAATAACTGCTGATGGTAGAAGTAGAGAGGATATAAAATGTTGACTGGCAATGGGAAGGAAAGCGTTTCTGAAGAAGAGAAATTTGTTAACATCGAGTATAGATTTAAGTGTCAGGAAGTCGTTTCTGAAAGTATTTGTACGGAGTGTAGCCATATATGGAAGTGAAACATGGATGATAAATAGTTTGGACAAGAAGAGAATAGAAGCTTTCGAAATGTGGTGCTACAGAAGAATGCTGAAGATTAGATGGGTAGATCACAAACTAATGAGGAGGTGTTGAAGAGGATTGGGGTGAAGAGAAGTTTGTGGCACAACTTGAGTAGAAGAAGGGATCGTTTGGTAGGACATGTTCTGAGGGATCAAGGGATCACCAATTTAGTATTGGAGGGCAGCGTGGAGGGTAAAAATCATAGAGGGAGACCATGAGATGAATACACCAAGCAGATTCAGAAGGATGTAGGTTGCAGTACGTACTGGGAGATGAAGAAGCTTGCACAGGATAGAGTAGCATGGAGAGCTGTATCAAACCAGTCTCAGGACTGAAGACCACCACAACATTTACAACATCGCTGCCAGACTGGCCCCTATAAGCGTAGACCAGCACAGGTCAGACCCGACTCTCGACTGACCTGGCACGCCCCTCAAGCTAAAAGTGGCTGACTATTTATACTGCTTTTCCCCTCGCTTCTGACGTAGTGTCAGAGAGAGACAGAAATTCCCATACGTCAGCCATTTACACATCGCCACTCCCGGCTCTGGCCTTCGTCCTCGCCTCATACATCGCAATAACTTCAAGCAACGCTGCTGTTTCCTGCCTTGTTGTTGCACCACTCAAAACAAATCGTGCATGCAATAACGCCGTCGCAGCTCCACGCCATCTTTACTCTGCCTAGCCTACTGGCTGCCGACTATTACCACACACTGTCAGCGGCTCCATACTTAATCACCCAAATGCGCCTTTACTGAATTTTTAACGAAATTCCCCTTTCCGACGACTAAAACTAACACTAGCGCAACAGAATATGTGTCACACTGGATCGCCCGTTTTGGTTGTCCTCTTCATATAACCATGTACAGAGGACCCTAGCTCGGCCTAACCACATCCTGTGGAGCGCACTCCACACCACATTGCTCCAAAGGAACGAAGCAAACTCCGGCCACTAATAAAATCATAAACTCCAGTTTTACCTATCATGGGCAATGCTTAGCACACCCCTAAGAAATAATCGGAACTTCAGTTAGGCTGAAACGACTTAACGCATGAAGACCGCGTTTAAAGCTACGACCTATCTCGTCAGTGGTAGCAAAAGGCTTACTTGAGGACTATGAACCACACTTACCAACAGTCAGTAACAGAGTGTCACTCCGCTCAGGGTGTCCAGAAAACCCTCACTTGGAATGGAAGCGACCAAAGGGGTTATTTCCGCCACCAGCCTAACAAACAGACAACTCTCTAACAATATAGATAGACTTCTTTGCCTAGGTAAGAGAGACAAATGGTTATCCTCTGCTCCCAGCAGACGAAAAGCAACTCAACTATCAAGCACAAGGCAAACCCGAAAAGATTCGTAGAGACATCCATTCAATTATATTCTAATACACACAAAGTAAGGACATGATAAATATGGGTCTGGATTACACTTGTAAAGTAAATGGATGACATAAAGTATTGACAAGCTGATGCAAAACACAAGTTGTTTACATTTAACGTCAGATAAACATCGAATTTTCATCAACTGCACTGCTCAGTATGTCCGGAAGAATTAACAGAACTATACTGCAGACAAGTGGTGCAGAGAAGAATTCGTAAACAAGGTAAAATGTGACAACAATCCTAAGAAGCGGTTCTACAGAGACATTTCGTCACACTCCCCCCCACCCCCCCCTTTCTCAAAAAAGAGGAAAGGATGTGCAATATTTCCATGCTGTGACGCTACCCAGCAAGCTTTTCATCCTTCATATCTGACAAGAAAAAGAAAGTATTAAGATCAGAAAACCAGTAATTGTAAATAATTGTAAAACTCAGGTACAAATACAAATTTTCTTAAATACTAAAGACGATTGTAATTAAAGTTTACCCTTGGCACTAATTCAATAATTTTAATGTTGACGTCATTTTGTTGACAAACGGAACAATCAGTTATAGGCTAAGTTCCACAGTAAGAGATATCACACCTACATTTAATACTTTCATGATAAACAGAATATAATGTCATATCAGCAAATACATTCGATTAATAAAATAATATACGTAAATTTCAGCCAACAAGATTGGTTTCATATGATAAGCGGACACAAGAGATTTAATCAAAAAACATGCAAACTAGAAAAAGTTAATAGCAATGTTGCATGCACATGATACATACGATACAGCAGGAGACTGGAAGTAAAATATTTCAATAAGCAAATTATGGCATAATTTTCAAGTCACACGAATAAGTTCATGAGATAAGTAACGCAAGAATGTCATAATAAAAACATGTAAAAAAGGGATAATTTGTAGAGAAATGTTGCATAATTCTATATCATGACCCACGTTATTTTAATGTGAATTCTATTGATCAGAGTTTAAATTATTCAACCTCGTTTGGAAATATTACTCTCTGAAAACAAGAGATATACGAAAACTATCATAAAAAGTAATATGTCCCAAGTATGATTCGTCCATTGCAAGAATGTACGTAAAAGTTGGTAAATACACAGAGAATTAGTTATCAGATAACTTATCGGTACGTTTCCTTGAAAAGTGTCACACGGCAGACTGTAGATCTCACTACACAATCACACAGTACTTAGTTCTGGCACACTTCGAAGGAGGCAAACAACTTACCAATGCAGCTCTCAGTGGAGTACCTAACTGTCCACTGAGGTGGCAACTGTACTACCCTTTGCGCCCAGAAGCACAATGGAAAGTCCATCTGCTCGCTGCCACCTCTATGACGTGGTGCAGCTCATTCTAGCAGAAAGACGCCATCCATCCCTCCCATCCTCCTGAATTCGGAACTCTCCTAGTCATAAGAATTCCCTTGCCCTATGGTGACACTGAGTGGCTCTTCTGTGCACCACCCTCCACAGCAAAGAACATAGACCAGCATCCGTCGTCACCAGGATAGTCCACCACTGCACAGTCCCATGACCTATCATGGATGGTGTGATTGGGAAATGGCGCCTTAATGGTGCGCAACAATGCTGGAAATGCCCCTCGAACCACCGATCTCGTCCCTTTACTTCAGTTTCTTAGTTGAATAGCTACGTGTGGTTGGTAGGATGTCCCTGTGCAAAGATGTCACCAAATAGCTCTTCTGTGGGCGATTCTAAGGAAGCAGGGGACATCAACCAACTCATCTCTCAGTGGTGAACACTGTGTGGCCGTAGATCTGTCAATAGTTCTGGCACGCACCCTGAACTCCATGTCAGAGCTCTGTTGTTGTCAGCACAGTTGCAGACGTGCGTGTTGGTAAACTCCTCGCCAGACATCCAGCGGGGCAATGATCCAGTATCGCAGTGTCGCTTGCGCCATTAGCATGGCGTGGGAGCATGGCAGTACATGCGGCAGAGGCCCTGTCCAGAGCAAGGTGGGAGAGGGGGGGCGGGGGGAAGGGGGAAGGGTAGAGACCCAGTCTCCCTCACTGTGTGGTCATGCGTCGGCAGCCAACCCTGACAGGAAATATCAGCGGGAATTTCGACCCCCACGCCACTGGTCTCCCAAACTTAAGCGCGCGCAGTAAGTTGCCACTATACTGCACCCGAGAGTCACTGCACTAACAAGTCATTGCTGCAACAGTTTCAAATGCCAGTCTTGGTCTTTAAGAAGTGAAATGAAGAAACAATGTTTAAATTTACGATGAACAACCTAACGTGGCCCAGTAAAACTTTCAAAGGGGCACTTACTTGAAAATAATATTAAAGTAATTAATAATATTTAAAAAATGAATAAAAGCAAATAACCTTTAGGTGAAAGTCAAGCTGCCCAACATGGCTTTAGAATTACACTTTAACTTTGAACAGAACATGAATTTAACTAACTAATATATTACAAAATGAACAATAACAGATCAAAGTGCTAAAGTACTAAGTGTCCCATGATGACTCACACCTGAGGGTTGAAATTAAAAAAAAGAAAAACAGAATTACATCAACCAATATTCCAAGGAACAACTAACAGCAAAGCAAATTTTTAAAGACAGAGTGTCCAGTAATGACTGAACAAATAGGCAAGGTATAAAACACAAAATTTAGTCCTCAATTTTTCATAAAACAACTGGATCAACGAAACTGAGGGGACAAGATATCCAATAATCACTATACAGGAGCCTCACATCACAAAAGAAAACAAAAAAGAGAACTTATTTGACAAATGTTTCCTAACAACAAACAGGAAAACTAAAATTTAAAAGGAAAAAGCATCCACCAAATTTTTGTGAGGAGATATAGCTATTTTCAAGGGTTCCGCAAATTTCTTGAGCCAATTTTACTTACTACTATTGACAATTTTCTAAATCACTTTTAAATTATCGTTTGTGACGAATTCTTTGTGATGCAGGAAAAGAAAAGTGATTACATTTTACCTCAATTGCATGACGTTTTTTTATAGGAAACCAATTTCAATGAAAAACATACCTGGGGGTAGGGCCTGACACACAAAATACTGTGTAGCAGGTTAAACATAGAAATTTTAATTTATTCAATATTTTAGGTTTGTTGCCATGTGGAAACACTATATGTCAACAAACTTCCCAGAAAACTCACATCACTTTTCTTTACATAAATGTATAAAATGACTTAGGAAAGATACACAAATGTGCTTCTACATGCATTAATGAATAGTTTTAGGTGAAAAATTGTTACTTTTCTGTTTTTAAAAATATATTTTGTCATATTCAACAATTCGATACCTTATTTCATCACTCAGTGTGAAATTTCAAAAAATAGTTTTTATTTGCAGTGACTCATAAATGCACATGGCATTTCAAACACTTGACGCTCATTGCATGATGGAACTTCGCACCTTCCTTTGATATCCATAATAGGCAAATGTCCTATGTCATCTAGCCGCATATCTTTTTCAGACAGTGCCTCTGTTGGTCCTTTCTTCTTCTTCGCCATGTAGGCTCTCTCAATGGAATTACTTGTAGGTCGTCCTTGCTTTTTTTGCCGCACTTTTTCCCTGAAACAACAAACCTCTAACTATGGCCCTCTTGAACTCTGCTAAAGCGAGCGTGCTTTTCGAATGCATTCCACTTGATAGTGCATCTAGGTCTAGAATACGAAAAAATATTCTGTGATGCCATTTTTGGGAACGTATCTGGTTCGTATACAATACTAGAACTGAATCCACAAGATCTACACTTCCCATGAACTGATTATGCTCTACTACTGCCCTAGGGCAAGGCACATTGACTGACTTCTTCAACTTCTTGTCAAATCTTTCTACTTCATTCACTGGATTTGCTCCCACCATTTGCTGAGTAATGTCACAAATCTGTTGTCATACCACTTTACAGCAGAATACTGCACATTTCCCACGTAACACTGTCTTTCATCTGTTGCACCTCTTCAGATCTCTTCATTTTCTTGTCAGAGTCGAACACACATCCCTTTAGACGACTGGAACAAACAGAGCCTACGCTGTAGATTCCTCTTTCTGCCAGTTTCCTTTGCAGATCTAAACTACAGAACCAGTTGTCAAAAAATATTTTACAATTTTTGTGCTCAGGTATTACACTAGCTATCCTTAGCAGAATATTTCCACTGGCTGCTGCTATGTCAGGACGATGTTGATTTGGTTATTTCTGCCAGCATACAGTTCAAAGTTGAATAATAAACCATTAACATCTGATAGTACAAACATTTTTTAGCCCCATCTCTTTGGTTTTTTTGTCTTGTACTGTTTCATTGAATGACGCCCTTTGAAGGGTGTAATCTGCTCGTCAAGACTGAATTTTTCCGGCTTCGGTAGCACTTTACACTTAGAAACAGTATGGTCGATAAGGCTTCTAATTTTGTATATAGGATCATACCCTGGCTCTCCTTTGGGATTGTTCTCAAATTATCAGCAAAATGTCTAAAAAATGGTTCAAATGGCTTTGAGCACTATGGGACTCAACTGCTGTGGTCATCAGTCCCCTAGAACTTAGAACTACTTAAACCTAACTAACCTAAAGACATCACTCACATCCATGCCCGAGGCAGGATTCGAACCTGCGACCGTAGCGGTCACGCGGTTCCAGACTGTAGCGCCTAGAACCGCACGGCCACTCCGGCCGGCAGCAAAATGTCTCTTACTTTTGATTTGTTCCAAGCGATTTATATGCATTCTATCAGCTTCAATGGGAACTCTAGTCTCAGGATTCCAGTAACGTCTTGTAGAATGGAGTCTAATTACAGACATAAAAAACACCATTCCTATCCAAATTTCTAATTCTTGTCTGTCAAGTTTCAGCCTTTTTGCAGGATTTTTTTTGAATGGATAGTCTGTTTGACTCCTCAGCAATAATGTCCAATATTTCGCATTCTAGAAACGTATGAAAATATTCTTTCGGACGCATGCACGGGATGCCAAGTGTACCAGTCCATTCTGGCATAACTAGCACTTTCCGGAATGTCTTTCAACTATACGCATGTTTAGGCCTTTTATTTGGTTTTGGAGCACTATTTTCTTTTACCGCTACAAATCCATTTTGATGTAACACATTGTTTCCGTCATGGTCCTCCTCTTCTTGTTCCCTTTCCTCGTCTTCTTGTTCTGCTTCACTGTCATCGTCAGTCTCAGAAACAACTACAGCCGAATTTCCATGAGGAATATTACGTCCAGCACTTTCATCCTCTGAATCATCTACAAATACTTCTTCACTGTCGGTGTTGCCCAATTCCGAATCGCCACTTTCTTCAGGAATATTCCTAATTGCCGCTGAATGTCTGCCACCATAGAAACATGAAGCTGGAGCTGATGCCATTCTACAAAATAAAAGTAATAAACAGCACTGTACTGAATCCGCCAATGCTGAAAAAGGCTATGTTTACTTTGGCAATATCATAGTGTTGCCATATGGCAACAAACCGAAAATACTGAGTAATTATTTATCATTCAGTTAAAGAGACATCGAAATATTATCTGTGCTATCATTAAGCATCATTTTACATACCTTAAAAATATAATTTCTTTAGATGTGATCTAAGTGTCAGAAATAATTCACTTTTTCCGCTGCTGTAGTGTGTGTCTACGTATAGTGGACCTCGAGCAACGACTGTGGACTATCAGCAGTTTCTGCCATCGTAACGGCCCTAAACGCAATCTAGCCTGACGCAGCCAGACTGTGTATTGCCATACGGCAACATCATGCATATACAAACGGTTAACAGTATAAGTAAATTTATGGTTCTCGCCTTATGGCAACACCATGCAATAGAGGCTTAGGGTTTAGGACAGGGACAACACAGGGGAAATAGGTTAATCACATACCCACACCTACTAAACTACTCTTAATTTCTTAATTGCATCCCCACATAAAATCCAAATTCAGTATCTTCTTGTTAGGACACAGAACCCATCACATTACTTTACAGATGATCATCCGACTCAAGATCCGAGCTGTAGCGATCTGTAGCCTGGCCGTTCCCTCTGGAGCTCGCGATACTCGTTCAGACACACTCTGAAAGACTGAGTGGCTCCCCTTGAACATGCGTAAATGACACGGATTACTTTACTGTGTACCTGAAAAAGGTTAAAGAAACGGTTCAAATGGCTCTGAGCACTATGGGACTTAACATATATGGTCATCAGTCCCCTAGAACTTAGAACTACTTAAACCTAACTAACCTATGGACATCACACAACACCCAGTCATCACGAGGCAGAGAAAATCCCTGAGCCCGCCGGGAATCGAACCCGGGAACGCTACCGCACGACTACGAGCTGCGGACCCTGAAAAAGGATTATCGTTACATGTGATATATCCAAAATAACATTTCAGGGTAAAATTTCATCAAAACTAAACTACTTAATACATGAGTGACCACAGTTTGGATCAGTAATTGAGAAAAAGAATAAGTTACATATTTCTGTACCACCAAAATCACTAGCCACCCACCTCCTCTTCTTGGTACATTGGTGTCATTTACAGGTACAAAAGTCAACTCGCTGATACCCTCCTTAAACATAGGCTTCAGATCAAGAAACAAACTTACCCATACGGAATACCTCCATATATACAAATAGCCTATACATCATAAAACACAAATAAAATGCACGAACCTACTCCAGATAAAACTTGTTACAATATTCAAATTACCAGATCTCCAAATAACTGTCAAGTAAGGGGAAACCAATTAACATCAGTCGTCTTTGTTCAATAAACGATTTCACGTTAGGTATGTGTTAGAACTGTTTCGATTTTCGAGTGTGTACGCCTTCCACTTCCAAAACATTAGGGTGAGAAATACACGCAATTCGATGAATCCTGTTGAAAAAGTTGAAGAACTTTTTGCCTAAGCCATCCTGCTTCTTAAACAATTTGTGTGCTCTGATAATGTGCTCTGTCTCTCTGATCTTTCTCGCGGGACAACAATAAAAATATGTAGTGTGGTTGCGAAAGACTTTTTAAGTGATTGAGATTTGGATGTAACGTTGAACCGAATTGAAATTATTTTTGAGTTTATGCTTTTAATAACTGGCTGATTAATAAAGATTAATATGAGCAAACTTTTTGTTCACGTTAGTTACTGTGATATGAGCCAGTCTAGAAACGCATTGCATTTAATTTGAAAACTGAAATAATATTTTTGTATTTTGCCTTGGCTAATATTTTTTTACAAGTATGAGTTCTTTGTTATAATTTGCGACTGCCCACACACGCGAGAGAATTGTTCTTACCACTGTTAACAAATAATTGGAGACCGAGTCGTGGCTCTGGAGCTCGGCGAGTAACTGAAAATAAAAATCTTAAAATCTATGTTTTCTTCCGCTGCGTCAGACGGCCGTGTAAAAAAATATTTGTTTTATTGTGAGCGGGCGATCTCTTCGCTTCCGCTAAATTCGTGAATTAAAATTGCCACGTAATGGTGTCTGTTGCTGCAGCGGCGGCTGCAACTGTTGCGCTGAAAATTACTTAGAACACTGATTTTAAAAAGGAAGCGGGCATGATACAGGGCTCACCTTCTACAAATAAAAGTGAACAATAACTTTAAACTATTATATTATTAAATTAATATCACAAATGAGATTACACTCATCAGCAATTAACAAATAAGTCCGACCTCTACCACATCAGACAAGAGAGAGAGAGAGAGAGAGAGAGAAAACGGATAGCAGAAGAACAATTGAACTCCGTTCTTCTTCACATTAAACTTAAACATTGATTGTCTTGTACATAATTAGTAATCTTTTCGCTCGAAAACTGAAATCAACATTTTATATAATAATAATACACACGAGAAAAATTTGTTCGCCTGTGTGAGCAGTATCGCAGTCAATATAATATTTCGCAACGAGACAAAAGCTCTCGTCCATATTAATGCTTTTTAATACTAGCATTCGTGTCTCTTTGGTAAAAAGTTCGACACTTCCTCACATAGACTGATAACTTGTTCTTTTCCATCTATGTCATCATCGTTCTGGCCGGCTGATGTGACCGAGCGGTTCTACGCGCTTCAGTCTGGACCGCGCGACCTCTACGGTCGCAGGTTCGAATGCTGCTCGGGCATGGATGTGTGTGATGTCCATAAGTTAGTTAGGTCTAAGTAGTTCTAGGGGACTAATGACCTCAGCCATTAAGTCCCATAGTGCTCAGAGCCATTTGAACCATTTTTTTCATTATCATTCTCAAAAAATTACATTAAGTTATGTTGTCGCTTGACAAAAAATATAAAAAGAGTTATATGCAGAAGGAAATAGTATGCTGTTGCCAAAATGATATTTTCACTCTGTAGCGGAGAGTACGCTGATATGAAACTTCCTGGCAGATTAAAACTGTGTGCCGGACCGAGACTCGAACTCGGGACCTTTGCTTTTCTAGGGCAAGTGCTCTACCACTGAGCTACCCAAGCACGACTCACAGCCCGTCCTCACAACTTTACTTCTGCCAGTACCTCGTCTCCTACCTTCCAAACTTTACAGAAGCTCTCCTGCAAACATTACAGAACTAGCACTCCTGAAAGAAAGGATATTGCGGAGACATGGCTTAGCCACAGCCTGGGGAATGTTTCCAGAACGAGATTTTCACTCTGCAGCGGAGTGTGCGCTGATATGAAACTTCCTGGCAGAGTAAAACTGTGTGCTGTTGAATTGACATTTTATAACATGGGACTTAAAACTCTTTGTAGGCAGTATTGTTATCCAGAGGTCATACTGTAACTTTCGCTGCTTGCTTTTGACTGTTGCCAGCTTGTGAAGTGCTCAGAGGCACTCAATATGGGTTAGTCTAAAATTTATGAAGTCCCAGGGATATTGGCTGTTCGCTCCCTATTCAGAAATGCCTGAGGGAAACCCCGGGTGAAAACATAGGCGGAGCGATGTACCAACCCACTTTGAGTATCCTCAATTAATTACTCGGTAAAATAATTGAAATTTGTATTTTAATTATATAATATTTTACACATACAATGGTTATGTATATACATAATTACATCAGTCATAATAGTACACAATTCGAGCCCCACCGTGGGTGCCAGTCTCGCGGATCAATAATAAAAATATGTAGTGTGGGCGCTAAAGACTTTTTAAAAGTTTGAGATTTGGATGTACCCTTGAAATGAATTGCAATTATTTTTTGATTTTATGCTTTTAATAACTGGCTGATTAATAAAGATTAATATGAACAAACCTTTTGTTCACATTAGTTACTGTAATATGAGCCAGTCTAGAAATACATTGCATTTAATTTGAAAACTGAAATAATGTTTTTGTATTTTACCTCGGCTAATATTTTTTTTACACGTATGAGTTCTTTGTTATAATTTGCAACTGCACACATACGCGAGAGAATTGTTCTTACCACCGTTAACAAACAATTGGAGTCCGAGTCGTGGCTCTGGAGCTCGGCGAGTAACTGAAAATAAAAATCTTAAAAACCATGTTTTCTTCCGCTGCGTCAGACGGCCGTGTAAAACAATATTTGTTTTATTGTGAGCGGGCGATCTCTTCGCTTCCGCTAAATTCGTGAATTAAAATTGCCACGTAATGGTGTATGTTACTGCAGCGGCGGCTGCAACTGTTGCGCTGAAAATTACTTAGAACACTGATTTTAAAAAGGAAGCGGGCATGACACAGGGCTCACCTTCTGCAAATAAAAGTGAACAATAACTTTAAACTATTATATTATTAAATTAATATCACAAATGAGATTACACTCATCAGCAATTAACAAATATGTCCGACCTCTACCACATCAGACAAGAGAGAGAGAGAGAGAGAGAGAAAACGGATAGCAGAAGAACAATTGAACTCCGTTCTTCTTCGCATTAAACTTAAACATTGATTGTCTTGTACATAATTAGTAATCTTTTCGCTCGAAAACTGAAATCAACATTTTATATAATAATAATACACACGAGAAAAATTTGTTCGCCTGTGTGAGCAGTATCACACTCAATATAACATTTCGCATCGAGATAAAAGTTCCCGTCCATGTTAATGCTTTTTAATATTTGCGTTAGAGTTTTTTTTCAATATTTTCACTTGGGACGGCACATGTTCTTGTTTGTCTTTTAATATTCTGCAGCACGAGGTTCGCGATTGCTCGGTATTCTTGAACACCAAGGCAATTGGTAGCATCGTCAGGGTATTTAGTAGTTCACTAAGAACATCTTGAAATGCACTGAAGTTCGTGTTCCACGTATGATGATTGAGCCGTAGTGTCCGGCTCTTCGGAAATGCGCCAGGCGGAGAGCTTTCGCTTCGCGTCTAGTGTGTGCGGTGGCGCTTTCGGTTTGGCGCACTGTTTGGATCGCTACCGCCCTCTGGCGAGAGGTGGAGCAAGTGTACGGTCGCTTGACGATCGAGGAGTACGTACTGGGCGGTGACCGAGAGAGGTAGTGGCGCGAGCTGGGCCCTGTTGTTGGGAGTCGTCAACTGCTCACCACGTGCTTTGCCCGACCTCTTAGCTGTCAGGGGCTAAGTCTGCCTTACCCGTATGTACGTGGCTTATGATGCTTAGAAGCCGTGGTGCAGGAGATCCGCGCGTGGGACCGTATGTCTTCTTATCGGCCGTTGAAACCACTGGCAGCGGTTGCTCTGACGAGCATTGGGAAGTGCAACGTGTTCCCTGCGCTGTGGTTGAGTGTGAGAAGTTGAGTACCACTCCTCCGCTGCTCGATCGTGTGTATCGGAGAGCACCGAATTACATAGGGATCCAGAGGATGGACCTTAGGTACAGAAGAGACTGGAACAGCACATTACATCCACATGCTAACACCTTTTTATTGGTCTTTTTCACTGACGCACAGGTACATTACCATGAGGGGTGAGGTACACGTACACACGTGGTTTCCGTTTTCAATTACGGAGTGGAATAGAGTGTGTCCCGACATGTCAGGCCAATAGATGTTCAATGTGGTGGCCATCATTTGCTACACACAATTGCAATCTCTGGCGTCATGAATGTCGTACACGCCGCAGTACATCTGGTGTAATGTCGCCGCAGGCTGCCACAATACGTTGTTTCATATCCTCTGGGGTTGTAGGCACATCACGGTACACATTCTCCTTTAATATACCCCACAGAAAGAAGTCCAGAGGTGTAAGATCAGGCGAACGGGCTGGCCAATTTATGCGTCCTCCACGTCCTATGAAACGCCCGTCGAACATCCTGTCAAGGGTCAGCCTAGTGTTAACTGCGGAATGTGCAGGTGCACCATCATGCTGATACCACATACGTCGACGCGTTTCCAGTGGGACATTTTCGAGCAACGTTGGCAGATCATTCTGTAGAAACGCGATGTATGTTGCAGCTGTTTGGGTCCCTGCAATGAAGTGAGGACCAATGAGGTGGTCGCCAATGATTCCGCACCATACATTTACAGTCCACGGTCGCTGTCGCTCTACCTGTCTGAGCCAGAGAGGATTGTCCACGGACCAGTAATGCATGTTCCGTAGATTCACTGCCCCGTGGTTTGTGAAACCCGCTTCATCGGTAAACAGGTAGAACTGCAACGCATTCTCTGTTAATGCCCATTGACAGAATTGCACTCGATGATTAAAGTCGTCACCATGTAATTGCTGATGTAGCGACACATGAAACGGGTGAAAGCGGTGACGATGCAGTATGCGCATGACACTACTTTGACTCAGTCCACCGGCTCTCGCAATGTCCCGTGTACTCATGTGTGGGTTCATGGCAGCAGCAGCTAACACACCAGCTGCACCCGCTTCTCCTGTGACGGACCTGTTACGGACCCGTTTGCGTGCTAAGACCATACCTGTTGCATATAGTTGGGGGTAGATGTTTTACAATGTGCGGCACGTTGGATGCTCTCTGTCCGGGTACCGTTCTGCATACACTCTGCAGGCTTCAGCTGCATTTCGTCGACACTCGCCACACATGAGTATCATCTCCGCCTTTTCAGAGTTCGACTACACCATGGTCACAGTTCCTACAACACTACACTAACACAGACGTCTGATAACACGGTGTACTACAGATGGTCTGCGTGCGGCGACGAATGCAGAATAACAATAGCAGCAAGCGCTACATGCGGACACTGCGACAGCTAGACCAAACCACAACAGTGCACTACAGCCACACTTGTAAACACGGTCGTCATCGTAAACATGTCCCTGCAGATGCTGCTCGCCGACCGTGGCCCGTGTTTGCTACAACACGCAACTGAACGTCGGAGGTTTAAAGCGTCAACTTTAGGTTACAATATCTCCGGATGTAATTAACATTTTACAATGCAACAAACGGCACTGATTACGTATTTGTTTATATGTTCAGATGTGCTAACAAAACTAACGTGGTTCCATTTAAAAAAACTAGGTTTGTGTTAAAAAACATACTTCCGTGCATTTTTGTATGGTTTGTATTAAACAATTACACTAGCCCCTTTCCTCACGTTCGGTCTGTGGAATCGGTTCGTCAGTATTTGATGTGGTTTACGAGATATATCAAGCGGTAACGTTAGGTGACTCACCCTATATATATATATATATATATATATATATATATATATATATATATATATACCTTGGCCGCAGTTCAAGTTGCCTCCCCGGGGACCCACCCCCTCCCACTCTCGGCCGCTCTCCCTGCTCAGAACTGGGAGGACACTCCCTCCCCCCCTCTCCTTCACAGGCCTTCCGCATTCCACATGTCAGACCCTCTTGTCACCGCTAACCACGACCCGCAAACATCTGTCGGCAGTCTCCTCGGGAAATCAACACCCGAACGCACCAAGCTGCATATTGCACATGCAAATGTCCAATCTCTGCCAGCTCACTTCGACGAGTTCAAATATATATTTCAGACTACTGATATACACGTAATACTTTTGTCAGAGACTTGGCTGAAACCAAGTATTCCTACAAATTCCGTAAACCTAGATGGCTATATCTTCCTCAGGCACGACAGATGCAACAGACGGGGGGGAGGGGGGGGGGCGGAGTAGGGACGTACATACGCTCTGATTTGTCACCTACTGTACTACACACATCCGACAACAATGTAGATAAACAAGAGGAATATATGTTCATAGAGATCAAATCCCTTAACAGAAAGTGCTTAATATGTGTCCTTTACAAACCTCCTAAAGTAGGCGGGTTCGCCTGCTTCGAAACTGCCCTCTCTAGTCTCGAATCGTCATATGAACATGTAATTATAGCAGGTGACACTAACATTAATTTTCTGTGCAATAGTCCTTCCACTGGGAAATTTAAGAGGATGCTTTCTTCCTCAAATATGACGCTACTTTAGCTCATCACACGACTACCAGTCACACTTTCATAGATATATTCGCAACGAAATCTCCAAACAGAATAATCCGCACCTCTCAAATATATGCACCTGGCATGTCGGCCCATGACATCATTTTCATGACGTATTCATTAGAATGTCCTAGAAAAAAACAAAAACTGTCTACATACCGAGACTTCAAACGCATAAATTTGCCTGAACTCGAAACTGAGGCACAAGAAATAGTTCGAGGGATGACCTCTACTCCCCTCATGGACATAAACGACAAACTCCAAGATTTCACTACCAAAATTACTAAACTATATGACAAATACGCTCCAATAAAGGCCAGAAAAGTAAAAAGGAAACCTGCACCTTGGCTGACTAATGAACTAAAACAGCTCATGAATCTCAGAGACGCTGCTCATCGAGCATACAAGATACACCCTACACCTGAAAATCACATTGAATACAAGCAGAAGCGAAACAAAGCCAGTCAAGCGGTGAGAAACGCTAAGCTCAGGCATGCCCGTACATTAGCTGACAATAGATGTAGACCAGCTATCCTGTGGAAAAATCTCCGTAGTCTCGGTTTAGGCAAAATAAAAGTTGCAGAAAATCCCATGGTCCCAGCTGAAGAACTAAACCGATTCTTCACATTACCTGCAACCACAATTGAACCGCAAAAAAAACAGAGAATCATTGATTACTTCATGGGGATGAACGACTGTAGCAAAGAAAAATTCTATCTACGGCACGTCACTTGCAATACCGTCAAGAAAGCCATAATGCGGATTAGATCAGCATCTACTGGACATGATGGCATCACTATCCAGATGGTAAAACTTATTATTGATCAACTACTGCCCTCTATAACAGACATTTTCAACGACTCATTAATCACAAGTGTTTTCCCTGAGGCCTGGAAACTGGGACAAATTAAGCCACTGCCTAAAAAGGACATCGCCACAGCACCCTCTGACTACCGCCCCATCTGCCTTCTTCCTGCACTGTCAAAGGCCTTAGAATATATAGTCCATGACCAGCTCACCAACTACCTAACTACTAACAACCTACTAGACGAATACCAATCAGGTTTCCGTAAACATCGAAGCACAACATCCGCACTAATAAAGGTGACAGATGACCTGAAACTTGCCATGGACAGACAAGAAGCGATATCATTTGCTTCTTAGATTTCAGCAAAGCATTTGATACTGTCGACTTCGACATCTTACTAGCCAAACTTAGCGGTCTAAATTTCGCACCAAGTGCAGTGCAATGGTTTCGCTCATACATGACATCTCGTCAGCAACGCGTCCTGTCCGGGAATATAAAATCACAATGGCGGCAGGTAGCGTCAGGCGTTCCCCAAGGCTCAGTACTAGGTCCCATACTCTTCTCTCTGTATGTCAATGATGTGTCATCGGTTCTGACTTATTGCAAATATCATATGTATGCTGATGACCTTCAGTTGTATCTAAGTGCGGAACCAAACAATCTGAAGAAAGCTATTGAAAATTTCAATACTGATCTCGATGCACTATCAAAATGGGCACAGGATATAGGACTAAAACTAAACCCATCTAAAACCCAAGCGGTACTTGTTGGTCACTCTAAGCTCATTAGCCCAAAACATCGGGAATCCGTACCATCTCTTATCCTAAATGGAACAAATATTAACTTCTCTCCCTCAGCAAAGAGTTTGGGAGTAATAATAGATGAAAATCTAAATTGGACAGAGCACGTAACTGCAGTGTGCAAAAAAGCATCAGCATCCCTCCATGTCCTACAAAAATATAAAAAACTCTTCCCTTTCGATCTGAAAAAGAAATTAGTACAAACGCTTGTATTCCCAATCATTGATTACAGCGATATTATCCTACAAGGCCTCTCTCAGGAAAACTCGCGACGTCTGGAACTGGTCATGAACGCCTGTGTCCGATATATCTGTGACATTCGACTTTTTGATCACATTTCACCAGCATATGCAAAATTGTCCTGGCTGCGTGCAGACAAACGCAGAGATTTCCATACACTCTGTCTCATCTACTGCCTTATAAATGTACACTGTCCCTCATATCTCTCCTCGTCCTTAACGCTTATGTCTGAACAACATGATAGAAACACACGTTCCCATCATAATAAAATCCTCTCTGTTCCACTGCATCGCTCAGTCGCCTTCTCCAAGTCCTTTACAGTAGCGGGAACCCGACTCTGGAATAACCTCCCTCGGCATGTTAGAGAACTTAAAAACATGTCCAGCTTCAAAAAACAGTTAATGACGTATCTACTTAAGCAACAGCAATGATTTCCTTTGTACACGAATGCACTTCACCTCATTACTTCCCTCTTTCCCCCTCCTTAAGTCTCCCTCCCCCAAAACTCGCTATACTAGTAAACATCTACTTTACACACCAAGATATTAATGTACATCTGCACAAATCTTCATTACTATTGCCAATTTTTCTCATGTTTATCATTATTATTTAATTTTTTTTACTGTAACTATTATTACTTTTATCATAATTTGTATGTATAACACCTGTCGTAAAAATACTGCCAGTACTTACTTTATTAGGTCTTAGTCATTATTCTTTATTCATATTGTGACTAGAGTAATCTAATTTTCTTATTTAAAGTATTGTCATGATGTAAGTCTGATGTGTGAAATGCTGCATGTGTGAAACACTGGTCCGATGTAAGAGAGGGCCTGATGGCCCTAATCTGATCAGGTTAAATAAATAAATAAATATATATATATATATATATATATATATATATATATATATATATATATATATATATATATATATAAAGTTAAAATCTTACTATTGGGAAGTTGTTGACGTCATATCTGGCAATCTCCTTTTCATAAAGAAGATATATCAGCTATTCGAAATTGTTTTTGAAATTGTTTTTTCTTTAGTGCCAGACTTAAAAATTGATTATTGAGAAAGCCTGTTAAAATAAAAAGATAACCTTAGCACTGTGTGTTATTTCACCAGCACCTCCTGGCCGCTACTTCCACGATAACGTTTTTGGAATAAACATATGTACTTCAGCCGCCCTAACTGACAGTTCAATGATCACGACATCAACACAGTCAGCTTAATTTATGTATCTCCTTCATAATTCATTCACTCTAATTGGAGGCTGGGTGGAACAGGGATATAAATACAGGCTTAATTCTTCTCCTCCTGAGCGTGCATTTCCAGTGTCTCGATCAGAACTGTAGCGCATTGTTTGAAATTACACGACACAGGGAACCAATTTCTTTGAGGAAATGGTTGGTGAAAGCTGCGGCCATTGCCTTTCCCATGGCTCGGCACGGTGGGGTTTGACACACAAACTTGAAGGTGAGCCCCATCACCTTGGAAGCATATGCATAATCTCACTGAAAACGAACGAGAGGCTCGGGGAGGTCGACAGCAGCGAGGCCCCTGAGTCTGCACGGAGCAATGGGACGTACTGGTGCAGAATACGATGCAGTGGGCACTTTCACTCGCTGACAGGACCTGCAAACTTGAATCACACGACGAATTCGCCTGAGAATGTCACTGAAGTAGCTGGTTTCCTGCAGCTTTTCAAAGCACTTCCGCGCACCAAAGTATCCACAAGTCAAGTCACATACCATGCCAGTTTGTTCACAACCTCGTCATGGATAGGTACGAACCACTGGGTGTCATCAACTCCGTACCTTTTGAACAATATACCATCACGCACGAGGTAATATTGCCCTAGTGTAGCATTGCACTTTAAGTGCCATTTCGCTTTTGTGTCACGCAGAACCTCGTCCCTATCCTGCTCGCGACGAAGGTCACTCAGCAACGTAGTGATGTGGTTCCCAAACATCGTCCTTCATATACATAATGCTAAAATCGTTCACCTGTAAGTCACCTCCATGAAGCGCCATCACGTCAAGATCGGTCACTGAATAATTTCATTCGCTGTATGAGAGCACCGGACTGGCGAATGAAATGGTTTACCAGGCTGCGACGTCGTCTCACTTAGATCACTTAACGAGCTGCCAACCATCAGGCAGACTCTGGTCAGAATGGACACGGAACGGCGCATCCACTAATGTTCTCTTTAGTCAATTAAGTTCGTCTTGCACCTGCTGCTCCTGTATCGAACAGTGTTTTTAATTGTCAGGGAGCACGGAAGTGGGGTGCATGATATGTTTATGTTTATAAATCTTCTGTAAAATTTACGCAAACGTAGGACTCCCTCTATCGTCGCTTTGTCATTGGTCTTGTACACGTGGCTGTCACAGTGACTTTTTTCGGGTCAGGATGGATGCCCTCCATGGACACAATATGCCCAAAAATTTAATATCTTTGCTCGCGAATTGGACCTGACGAGGTTAAAAGTCACGCTAGCCTCTACGAAGACGTCTAGTAGTCTGTTCAGAAACCAGATGTGCTCCTCCTAAGGCTTCTCTGCAATCAGTATGTCGTCGACAGGTATCGTCAATCATGTCTTCAGATCATCAGGTAACATACTGTTCAAGCCTCTGATGAAGTTGGTTGATGAAACATTCAATCCGAACGGAAAGCGGCGGAAGTGGAAATGGTTAGCGTAACACAAGAAGGCAGTATACTGCCTGCAGGATGGGTCCAGGGCGATTTGGCAGTGACTTTGGAGGTCGATCGACGATAATATTTTGACTCCACAGGAACGTTGGGGAGCTCGACAAGGCTCTTCGGCCTGTCTGTTTCCGATCACGGTATTTATTTGCCGGGGGTATAGCACCAGACGAACAGGGTTGTCACGCTTTGGTACAGCCAATAATAGCGAATTATAAGAGCTTCCCGCTCGCTCAGTCACCCCGCTCCATAATCTTCCACAGCGCAAGTGGAATTAGGTAAGGCCTAACAGAAATGAGAATGAGACGTAAACAGAATCAAATGGGAGGACAGTGTTATGAAGCGACTCTGCAGAGACGTTTCAATATCACTTGTGTCAAGGTCTTTATGGACTCCTTGCAGGGAAATAGTGCATTTGTAACATTTTCGTCACACAAAAAAGTATTTTTTACCTTCTCTAAACCATAAAATATTGTACACATAGTTTTTTTAGAAGAATGAAACCATTTTAACACTGGAGGACTTGCTCGTATCTCAAACACTAAGAAATCTAGTGTTGGTTTGTTGAAAGCTTTCTCCGTAGCTGGATAGGGCGATACACCACTCCAACACTGGAGGGTAGAGTGAGTGAAGGAGGGAGAAAAGGAAGAAGGTAGGTACAAACGGAAATTAAACTCCCATAGGATTAGGTTACCATTAATACCGGTAGATAACGTTTACTGTCTAGTTAATAATTCGTGACTGATTTATCACTAAATGAATCATGCCATTATACAGGTTAAGGTACGTCACCTTGGCATCGCTACAGTACAACTATCGTGGCTGTCTCGCTATTTGCCTGAGCATGTGGGATGCAGTCTCCGTCAATTGCATCTGGCAGATGGATGCAATCTGGAGAGTCCTCTGAAAGCTCTTCTGAAGGTGAGGATACCATTTAAAACCCTTATTTGGCTTGATCAGGCTCGTATGAGTCACTAGCCTGCGCTGTGGATGAGGCCACAACAACGTCTTTGCTTTCAGAAGCAACGTCGGAACCAAAAATCCAGTATTGCTACACTTGCGGCCGTTCTTTGCAGAGAAGTGAAGCAGACGAGGCAGATCTCGGGTCACCCTGCAGAAGGTGTGGCGCTCCAGGAGGGCAGCCCCATGAACGTCAAGGGCGCTACTACAACCGACGTAAGCTATCGTTCACAGCAGCAGCAGAAGAATCGCCATTGTCGTCACTCTCCTCTTTCGACAGTCGCAGTGTGCTGTCACCAGTTGCTTTGGAAAACGTTCCACAGGTAGCCCAGTCTCCCGCAAGTGAGCAACATCCCCAAGCACCGATGTATCAGGGCGCCCCCTGGTCAGTTGGCTGGCCGCAGAACGTGCCAATGCCACCAGGAGACCCACACGTTTTCGGCCATGGATTGCCACATGAACAACAAGCTCAACATCCTGTACCTCCAAACCAATGTGGATGTTCGCATGAACCACCAGCTCAGCGTCATGTGCCTCTAAACCAATACGGAAACTTGAATGCACCACAAGCTCATTGTCCTGTACCTCCAAACCAATATGGATGGCCGCTTGAACCAGAAGGTCAACGTCCTGTACCTCCAAACCAATATGCATGGCCGCGTGAACAACAAGCTCAATGTCATGTACCTCTACACCAATTTGGATTGTCGCAGGAAGCACAAGCTCAACCTCCTGTACCTCCAAACCAATTTGGATGGTTTCTTGAACCACAAGCTCAACGTCATATACCTCTAAACCAAGCACCTCTAAACCAATATGGATTCTTGAATCAACCACAAGATCGACGTCCTGTACCTCCAAACCAACGTGGGTGGTCGTTTGAACCACAACCTCAACGTCTTGTACCTCCAAACCAACGTGGATGGTCGCTTGAACCACAAGCTCAACGTCCTGTACCTCCAAACCAATATGGATTGTCACATGAACCAGGAGCTCAACGTCCTGTAGATCTAAACCAATATGGACGTTCGCGTGACCCGCGAGCTCAACATCCTGTAACTCAGGAACCTGTCCACCAATATCATCCACCACCATCCACGAATGTACCTTCACATGCCTTTCAGCCCGTTCTTCACTCATCTCTTGCAGATAGTCCGGCACTCCCACGACAGCAGGATGGGCGTGGCCTCCAGATGTCGCCTGTGTCATCTATTCGCGCACCAAATCCACAGTTCGAGCTGCCTGAACAGTGTTTGCGTTGTTGCGTCCAACGGGAATCTCAGGCGCTTAGAGATCAACCTGATGCCCAGGAACCACAAGGTGGACAACTGCCAACAGCTGATACGGCGAGAAACGCAATGCAAGGCGCTCAGGAGCGGCCACAGCCAAATGTCGTGCAAAATGCAGTACCTGCACCTCATCAGGTGATGAACCCTTTTGAGGTATGCCAGCGTTGTTGTTCTGCCAAGGAGCCAGCTCTACCTGTTGTGTCAAATTCGCCTCATAATGACACACCAGCACCATTCCAACTATACGACAGTCTAGAGTCTGTGACCATAGGAGGAGGAGAAAGAGGAAACGAGTTCCTTGTTGTAGACCCAAAATCAGGTATAGCAGAACAATTTCAGATGCTGCATTCTGGCTCATATACTCTTAGACCTTCGCAAGGAACCAGAGGGAATAATATACAGTCACCTGCGCCTGCTCAAGCTATCCAGCCGATGGGATCAGTTCAGCAAGAGTCCCCAAATTTGCCTCCATCTGCACAAATACCACCATCTCTACAAGTATCTGGCGCAAGAGGAGTGCAGCTTCCGCAACAGTCTGAAGCACAAGGATTGACTCAGCGCACAGCCAACGGTGCAGACGTGTATGTGCGATTGCCAGATGCGCCAGAATTGAACGAACATCTGCAGAGCAGCCTGTCGGGCGCAACAGAAGAGCAGATACTGCGGGCTGCAATAGCAGAACTGTCTCAGTCGAAGGCCAAGAGTCCTGCTGTGTTTGTACGAATACCTGATGCAACTGAAGTGAATCAGCAACACTCCACCAATATGTCTGCGGGTAGGGACACACCTATGTCACTGGCCTTTATCGAAATGCAACCCTTTACACAACAAGCCCAGGGAGCATCCAGGTTCAAGCCTCCAGTTACTGAAATAGGTGCTAGGGTACTCGAAGTCTTGCAGGAAAGCCCACCACAGAATATAAAGAGGCAGTCTCACGGATACGTAAATGATGTCCGAAGTCTGATGCTTAGACGTCATCTTCGTCTTTTGCTCCAGGCAGATCACGTATTTCCGCATTCTCATGATATAAAAACATTACAACAGTTAAAGGAGTACCTAGAGCAAAGGCGAAAAGCAGCTGAAGAAGCTTCAGTAGAGGATTCTGAGGCAGACGTATCACCTTTGTCTATGACAGTCATTGAGAACCAATCAGACGAGACGGGAGACACACCGCAACCCACCACATCTCAGGCAGGATCATCACCACAACCACAGCGATCGTCTGAAACGACTGGATCAGAGCTCGTGTCTACAGAAACTGGTCAGCACGTTGGGAGCCAAGCATCAGCAAAGGAGAACGCATCGCAACCCACTACATCTCAGGCAGCCGCACCGGTACAACCGCAGCGATCATCCGAGACGGCCAGATCAGAGTCCGTGCCTACGGAAATTGGTCAACAGGGTGGGAGACAAGCACCAGCGGCAACACATGATTTGCAGGTGAGTACTACAGGGAAACTACCTATCATGATTGCTGCAGTTACTGCAGAAATTTTAATTATATTTAATCTGTCCTCTGTTTATGTAACTCTGCAGGTATTCGTGGCTGCTGTCACTGAAGATAAATCTTTTAGGTTATTGGGCCATGTCGTGTTCCTCTTTAATTTCTTCTATGTGTTTGACGTTTCGACCGCTCAGCTGAGATCCCCTGGTGTCTACAGTTAGCATTTACTTATAAAAGGGAGTTTTCCAGCGCTTATACTGAAGAAATAGGGCTGTTGGGTAAAATTCTACTGGCTACAATTGGCGGACCATCGTAAATGGATAGAAAAGGAGATTTACCACTCTTAATATGAAGAAGGGCTTCTGGCTAAATTTCTCCGGCTGCAAATCGTGGTCTATCGTCAAAAGGCAGAAGCGAAATAGGTAGAGCAAAGAAGGGGGAAAGTTTATCGAAATATTCTTGTCGTTCCGCAGAGAAACCTTCCAGACCGCTATTTGTATTTCTTGCGCACCGTGGCGGCGTATTTACTTCCTTGATCTCGGTAAGTCACGAGGGTGCAAGCTTGTAGCAGTCTTCTCTAATGAAGTCACATTCAAACATTCCCTTAGAAAAATTTTATAAATGACAGTGCTGGAAAACCTCTACGTTATTTGCTTTTCAAACAGCTGAGCAAAACTGAACGTGCTCAGACATTTCTCTCTCTACTGATTCTAATCATCAATGAACTGACATACAATATTTTTAGCGCAACGCAATCTGACTTTCAATAATCCCTACAAAAGAATGGCCCTGACCAACAATAACCTATACCTTTCATGAATCACTTACCACACAAAAATCTTCGTTACTCGAACTACTGCAATACAGCGAGCGCCAATACTGCCAGCTAAATAAAAGATTCTAACTATGGAAGGCACTAACTACTGATAGGCATAGTCAGCAAATGAAAGATTTTGATAGAGAACGAACAATGTATTTATCTTAATAGTGTTCAAAAGTCATATATATATATATAAAAGTTCATGACATCCAGCCTTACAAATTTACTCTTTCTGATAGACACAAGTCCAGATCATCCGCTCTCAAAACTCCGCCATCTCTCTCCCCACATCCACCACTGCTGGCGGCTCACCTCCAACTGCGCAATGCTACGCGCTGTTCACATCCAACTGCCTACCACTACAATAGCAGATATTCCAACAATGCAAACCAGCCACAGATTGAATACAGCACAGTAGAGATGGGCAAACTGAAACACGTAACTGTTCCGAAACAAATGAAACAGTACAATGTAATGTTCAGATACGCTGTTTCGAAACAGTGAAACAGTTTGTGTTTTGTAATCTAATAAACCTACACATTTTATCATCTTGAATGTCTGCTGTATAAGTATGTCCATATAAACACAAACGAGGTGCGAGAGCGCTAATCATGTCGCAGAAAGTATGAAACTATCACTTGGGCGTCTTGGCAGTTTCGTATTTCCTGCAGCAAATGCGCTGCTTTCGTGTCGCTTGACTTTCATACTTTTCATTTGGCTGAGGACAGCCATAGCTGAAGACAGAAGAACCACCACGAACGGAACTGGAGGTGGGAGCAAACTGCAGAAACAACGGATATTCTACTGGGAGTCCCACATTCCGTTAGTATGGGTAATATACCCATCCTGCTAATTTCCATCTACACAAAGGGAACCATTGTGGATAATAGGTACAGTGACTATAGACTCACAAATAACGCCAAATAATTCGAATAAATAATAAAATATAACAGAAAATTTTTTTGTCTTTCAAGGTGTTTCGAACCGTTACTATAAATTCACCATGCTTCCCAGCCCTTCCCGTACACCATTACACTATCAGTGATTTGTCAAACAGATTGCTTGCAATTATACCTACATCAAATTTATGTATATGGCTAATAACTGTCACTCTACGCCTTTTTTTATTCAAAATGTTGTAGGCTTACTTGCGTTTCTTAATATGATTACTGTACATGAACAGAGAAGCGTATGTTATAAAAAAGTGTAATTTAACTGAATGATTTTCACATATTTATTATTTTGAATGTGAATAGTATGCGTTGTTTTATTGTTTGGTTAGTGTTTATAAAGCAGATGTTACGCCATTTCGAAACAGGACAGTCAGCTAGAAACGAAGATTTATTTCCGGATATCTTAAGCTTCATGCTATTGCTTGTCAAAAAGATTTCGACACTCTTGAATGAGTTTCATGAAGTGGTATGTTGTGTTTCAGTACCTGTGCCGAGCCCGAATCTCGTTCGACACACAGTGGAATGAAACATCACTGTTTCGATACAATTAGTCCGTTCCAGGCACCGGTGGACTGAAACAGCCTTATTTTGAAACAACGATACAGTTTCTATGTCTGGCTCGAGATCGAATCTGATCCGAGACAGGGGCGGAATGAAACACCACTGTTTCGAAACAGTGAGCCACAACCGTTCCGAAACACTGAAACAGTTCCACGTATCGATACACTGTATCGAAACATAGAAACAGTGGCCAAGTCTACAGCACAGTCAGTGATTTTCATACAGAGCGCTATGTGGCGTTACCAACATAAAGACCTAAACAGCCTACTTACAACATTCGTTCTTGGAAATATTAAACGCTATTCTTCTATGGACGTTGGTCTCCTTGGCCAGCACACGTACGTTGTTGAGATCAGTGCCTTGATCGCAGTTCTGAGGCTCCACCAGTGTAACTTCGATTTAACTGCGTCTGACGAGCCGGCCGGAGTGGCCGAGCGGTTCTAGGCGCTTCAGTCTGGAACCGCGCGACGGCTACGGTCGCAGGTTCGAATCCTGCCTCGGACATGGATGTGAGTGATGTCCTTAGATTAGTTAGGTTTAAGTAGTTCTAAGTTCTAGGGGACTGATGACCTCAGCTGTTAAGTCCCATAGTGCTCAGAGCCATTTTTTTTTGTTTTGCGTCTGACGATCATATTCCATAATAAGCTCTTTCATAATCCTTTCCTTTTCGCCTACATACACTGCGCCATAGCCACACGTCACTTCATAGACTCGCATAGTGGGATGATGATCAAGTGCGTCTATTTTGTATAGGAAAAGTCTTATATGTTTTTTGTTTGTTTTGTTTTTGACTTAAAAGTATCATTTTCCAATAGAATTCTGCAGATTCTTTCAGTAACTCCAGAACCAGAACAGTGGCACGTAGATGAACCATACGGTAATCTAACACAATGAGAAAGCGGTTCCTTGTAATTCTTATTATTATTTTTATTGTTGTTTGATGCAGATCTCCGTTATACTCTATCCTGTGCAGTCGTCTTCATCTCAGAATAACTACTGCAACCTGCACCCATTTAAAGCTGCCTACGTATTCATCTCTTGGTTTCCCTCTACAGTTTTTACTACGCTTCCCTCCAATAATTAACTGGTGATTCCTTGATATCGCAGAGTGTGTCTTATCAACCGAACCCTCTTTTAATCAGGTAGTGCCACACATTTCGTATCTTCCCATTCTATTCAGTACCTCCTCATTAGTTACGCGATCTACCCTTCTAATCGTCAGCATTCTTCTGTAACACCACATTTCAAAACCTTACGTTGTCTTATTGTGTGGTCTACTTATCGTCCACGTTTCACTTCCTTAGAATGGTTCACTACAGACAGATACCTATAGGAAAGATTTCCTAACGCTCAAATTTATATTCGATGTTAACAAATTTTCTTCGTCAGAGACGCTTTCTTGCCATTGCCAGTATATATTTTATACCCTTTCTACTTCGGCCATCATCAGTTATTTTACTACCCAAATAGCAAAACTCATCTACTACTTTAAATACCTCATTTCCTAATGTAATTCCCTCAGTGTCACCTGATCAATTCGACTTCATTCCATTACCCTTGTTTTACCTTTGTTAATGTTCATCTTACATCCTCCTTTCAAGACACTGTCCATTCCGTTCAACTGCTCTTCCAGGTCCTTTGCTGTCTCTGAAAGAATTACAATGTCATCGGCAAACCTCAAAGTTTTTATTTCTCGTCCCTGAACTTTAATTCCTTCTCCAAATTTTTCTTTGGTTTTCTTTACTGCTTGCTCAATGTGCGGATTGAATAAAATCGGGGATAGGCTACGACCCTGTCTCACTCCATTCTCAGTCACTGCATCCCTTTCTTGTAAACAGCCCTTTGGTTTCTGTACAAGTTATAAATAACCTCTACGTCTTTCACAGTTTCAGAGTGTGTATTGCCAGACAATGACCCGAATCATGAATCCTTGTCTTTGTCGGGAAAGTACTCTACCAACTGAGCTATTCAAGCCCCACTCGCGACTTCGACTCGCTTAACTTCCGTCAGTATCTCACCACCTACCTTCCAAATTTCACTGAAGCTCTCCTGCAAAGATCCCAGTTCCGAGTTCCGGACACGCACAGAGTTCTACTCTACCAGAATGCTTTCAATAGCGCCGCAGAGTGAAAAGTCATTCTGGGAAGGTCGTGACAAGGTATCTTTAAGTCTTTAAATGCTTTAAAAGTAGGTTAGCCTTCCGTCAACCTATCTTTTTAAACAAGTCATATTGCCTTCCGTCTTCCTATATGTCTCCGGAATCCAAATTGATCTTCCTCGAGGTCGGCTTCTACCAGTTTTTTCTTACCAGTCGTCAGTAAATAATTCGTGTATGTATTTTATAAACAGCACTTATTAAACTGATGGTCATTAATATTTAAACCTGTGAGCACCTGACTTTTTTTTGGAACTGAAATTATTACATTCATCTTGAAGTCTGAGGAAATTTCTCCTGTTTCATGCAGCTTGTACTCCTGGTGGAACAGTTTTGTCGTGGCTGACTCTCCAGAGGATATAAGTGTATGTTGTCTACTCTTCAAAACTATTATTTGTTTTGTTTTTTACTCTACCACCTTCCGCTGGTGTAGTCAGTCGTTGCGTAATATTTCCTCTGAAATGCGCAACAAGCTCTGATACTTTATCTAATCCACATCGCATCAGCATAACTTCTTACCTTTTTGCAGTTTCTTCAGTTTTAATCCACAGCTCATTTCCAATATGTTGTGGTCAGAGTGTACAACTGCTTCTGGAAACGTCTTACAGTTTAAAATCTGGTTCCGAAATCTCTGTCTCACCATTATGTAATCAATCTGAAAGTGTCTGGTGTCTCCAGATCTGGTCGGCGTGTACAATATTCTTTCGCAATCCATAAACCAATTGTTAGCGATGTTTGAATTACCCTCTGTGCAAAATTCTACAAGGCGGCTTCGTCTTTCATTCCTTGCTCCCAGACGTACATTTTTCCTTTTCTTCCTTTTCGTACTATAGAATTCTAGTTATATTTCCCTTTCCCTTAATTATCTGAAAACCTTTTTGTCCCTTCTCACATATTCTTTTAATCTCGTCACCATCTGCGGTGGTAATTGGCGTATAAACTTGTAATACTGTGGAGGGAGTTGGCTTCGTGTCTGTTTTCGCTACGATATTGCATTCCCTATGCTGTTGATAGGAGTTTACCTGGAGTCCTTCTTTCTTATTATAATTAGACCTATTGTTGTATGACTCTCATCTGATTTAGTATTTATAACGGTGTACTCTCCTGCCACCGCACTTCACTAATTCCCACTATATCCGACAACAACCTATCCATTTCCCTTTTTAAATTTCCTAACCTACCTACCCTATTAAGGGCTCTGATATTCCACGCTCCGATCCATAGAACGCCAGATTTGTTGCTCCTGATAACGATGCTCTCCTGAGAGTCCCCGCCCGGAAATCCGTATGGGGACTGTTATACCTCCGGAATATTTTACCCAAGAGGATGACATCGTCATTAAACCGTACAGTAGAGATGCATGCTCTCGGGAAAAGTAACGACTGTAATTTACTCTTATTTCAGCCGTTGGCAACAACATAGAGGGCCATGTTGGCTGACGTTACAAGGCCAGATGTCAATCATCCAGACTGTTGATTGTGCAACTACATTAAAGGCTGCTGCCCTTCTTCAAGAACCACATATTTGTCTAGTCTCTCAATAAAAACCCCTCCGTTGTAGTTGCACCTACGGAACGGATATCTGCATCGTTGGGTCTTGCAAGCTTCCGCACATCGGTACTTCCGGGATTCATGGAAGAGGGGGGCTTCATATTAAAATAATTAATAATGTTTTTTTCGAAAGCCCTGTCTATCGACAAATCATCGTAGCCATTGACCGTCATTATCTTCTTTAAGAAGTCCAATTCGTTTTCCAAGCTGTTATTGCCACTGATGCGGAGGGCACCTGAAGAATGAGTCTGAGGGCAGCTTGCTTCTGGACTGTGTGGTGGTGCGAAGTGGCATCTAAATATCTGTTTGCGTTTGTAGGCTTGTAGTGTTGTCAAATTTTGTACACATCAATACATCTACGAAAGGAATACTGGCCTCACTCTCTACTTTCAGGGTGAAGTTATTTTTGCGATGAATCTCAAGTAAGAAGTTATGGAACCTACGGTGTTCTTCTTTGCTGTGTGGCCATGTAACAAATGTGGCATCCACAATGTGGAGCCAACAAGGAGGTTTTAATGGCATTTACTTCATGCTTATACTTACTCTTTATTTATTTATGGATTTATTTATAATACGGACTTCAGGCCGTCTCTTACATCGGATCATGTACTATAAATATAAAAACTATTATTTTATTTTCAAGGGTCATCAGTCTACTGACTGTTTTGATGAGACCCGCCACGATATCGCGTCGTATACAGACCTCTTCATCTCAGGGTAATACTAGTACCCATCGTCCTCTATTATTGGTTGGATGTATTCAGATCTCTGTTTTTCACTACAGCTTTTGCCCTCTGCATCTCCCTCTAGTACCATGGAAATTTTGCCTCCATGTCTTAACATACGTCTTGCCGTCCGGTGTCCCCTTCTTATAAGTGTTTTCCACATATTTGTTTTTCTGCGCTTCTGCGGAGGACCTCCTCATTTCTTATCGGTCCACCTGATTTTCAACATGCATCTATAGAACCACGCAGCAAAATTTTCATTGCCTTCTGTTACAGTCTTACTACCATACAGCGCTGTGCTCCGAACTCAGAAAAGTATTCTGCAAGTTAGAGCCAGTGTTTGATACTAACAGATTCGTCTTGGCCACGAATGCTCTCTTCGCTTGTGCTAGCCTGCTTCCTTTGTCCTTCTTACTTCGTCCGTCAGTTCATATGCTAATATAATGTGATCCATGGTAGAAAGACCTTTCGTTTCAACGTACAAGACGGTGCGCGGCCGACAAAGTATAGCTTAACCGTAGAGACATTATGTAACTAGTTTTAAAAATATGCAGAAGTTTATTCACCGTAATACTGTGTAACTGTATAATTAACAATATCCTAGCTTTAAAGTATTGTATAGCACTTAAATATGTAGAACTGGTGGTACATACAAACGCTGCACAGGCCGGCCGCTGTGACCGAGCGGTTCTAAGCGCTTCAGTATGGAACCGCGACCGCTACGGTCGCAGGTTCGACTCCTGCTTCGGGCATGGATGTGTGTGATGTCCTTAGGTTAGTTAGGTTTAAGTAGTTCTAAGTTCTAGGGGACTGATAACCTCAGATGTTAAGTCCCATAGTGCTCATTCTTTTTTCATATTAGGTGCATTGTACTGCCACCTACTGCCAGGTACTCCATATCAGCGACCTCAGTAGTTATCAGACATCATGAAGAGCAGAATGGGGCGCTCTGCGGAATTCACGGACTTCGAACGTGGTCAGGTGATTGGGAATCATTTGTGTCATACGCCTGTACGCGAGATTTTAACACTCCTAAACATCCTTAGGTCCACTGTTTCCGATGTGATAGTGAAGTGGAAACGTGAGGGGACACGTACAGCACAAAAGCGTACAGACCGACCTCGTCTGTTGACTGACAGAGACCGTCGACAATTGAAGAGGGTCGTAATATGTAATAGACAGACATCTGTCCAGACCGTCACACAAGAATTCGAAACTGCATCAGGATCCACTGCAAGAACTATGACAGTTAGGCGGGAGGTGAGAAAACTTGGATTTCATTGTCGAGCCGTTGCTCATAAGCCACATATCACGCCAGTAAGTGCCACACGACGCCTCGCTTTATGTAAGGAGCGTAAACATTAGACGACTGAACAGTGGAAAAACGTTGTGTGGAATGACGAATCATGGTACACAATGTGGCGATCCGATGGCAAGGTGTGGATATGGCGAATGCCCGGTGAATGTCAGCTGCCTACAGTAAAATTCGGAGGCGATAGTGTTATGGTGTGGTCGTGTTTTTGATGAAGGGGACTTGCACCGTTTGTTGTTTTGCGTAGTAATATCACAGCACAGGTCTACATTAATGATTTAAGCACCTTCTTGCTTCCCACTGTTGATGAGCAATTTGGGGATGTCGATTTCATCTTTCAACACGATCAATCACCTGTTCATAACGCACGGCCTGTGGCGGAGTGGTTACACGACAATAATATCCCTGTAATGGACTGGTCTGCACAGATTCCTGACCTGAATCCTATAAAACACCTTTGGAATGTTTCGGAACGCCGCCTTCGTGCCAGGCCTCACCTACCAACTTCGATACCTCTCCCCCATGCATCACTCCGTGAAGAATGGGCTGCCATTCCCCAAGAAACCTTGAACGTATTCCTGCGAGAGTGGAAGCGGTCATCAAGGCTAAGGGTGGGCCAACACCATATTGAATTCCAGCATTACCGATGGAGGGCGCCACGAACTTGTGCATCATTTTCAGCCAGGTGTCCGGATACTTTAGATGACATAGTGTATGTAACAAAATTTTAATTTAAGTGTGGGGCAATAAACAACACTGCCCAAGTAATAAATTAAAATAGTTCCAATCCCCCAATGCGACGGAAGTTTTCGGAAGGTTTCCCGTGGTCATCAGACGAAAGCCAGTACTGGGAAACCCCTTCTCAAACATTCCCAGATGGAATCCTCTCTGGCACACCCCGAGCTCACAGATATACTGTCTGAAAGAAGCAAGCTCCGCAACAGCAGGCTCTGCTCTCACGAGTTGGGAACGAAAAATATAAAAAAAGCAAGAAAATTATTCTAATCATTGAATTATCATATGAAAATATTCAGTTTTGGTTGCTCTAGTGCCTGCGTAAATTTGCTCCTGAACATTTGTGGGACCTGTGTAACAGTTATGAAACGTCCCCTTTTGAAAAATTATACAAGACTATGCTTAAACTGACACACAATATTTTTAGCGCAACGCAATCTGACTTTCAGAAATCCCTACAAAAGAATGGCCCTGACTAACATTAACCTATACCTTTCACAAATCACTTATCTCACCAAAAATCTTCGTTACTCGAACTACTGCAATACAGAGAGCACCACTACTGCCAGCTAAATAAGAGATTCAAACTACTGAAGGCACTAACTACTGACGGTCATAGTTAGCAAATGAAAGATTTTAATAGAGAACAAACAATGTATTTACCTTAATAGTCATAATAGATATAGCATCCAGTCTTACAAATTTCAAATCTCCGCCATCTCTCTCCCCACATCCACCACTGCTGGCGGCTCACCTCCAACTGCGCAACACTACGCGCTGTTCACATCCAGCTGCCCAACACTACGATGGCAGACAACAATGCAAACTAGCTACAGACTGCACACAGCACAGCCAGTGATTTTCATACCGAGCGCTACGTAACGTTGCCGATAAGAAAACATAAACAGCCTACTTACATAGCCCCCATGTTCCCCACAAACAATTTTACAAATTGTTTTGGGCAGTGGCAATAATGATTTGAAAAAAATTTTTTCATAATTACAATAACAAAGATATCAAATGCACACACTTAGTGATACAATGTTGGTCAAAAGCCTAAATTTTCTCACAGTCCATAAAGACAGTCCAGATTGTTCATCACAGTAAAATTTCAGTGTTTTTTTTTTTTTTAAGTCTGAGCAGTAAAAGACAATGCACACGGAAGTAGTGGATTTCCATGCAGTCTTGAAGAAGTAGTGTTGTCCTTCCAACTGAAAGACAGTGCTGACTCTTGACATGCTGACAGGTAATGGGCCACAACAGAGCAAACCCACAGCAGAGTCATTCGAAGTTTTGAAGAATATTGGTAGGTAGGTCATCACAGAGCGGACCCACTGTAGTCCTGGTAGAGAATATGGTATTGGTGAGTCAGCAATGGTGTAGACCCACTGTAGTCCTTGTAGAAATAAGGGTATTGGTGGGTCATCAAAGGTGTAGACCCACTGTAGTCCTTGTAGAGATGGCCAGCAGCCATCTGCTGCGACTGTGCAGGTGCACAATCACCATCGAAGAGTCTTGCAGAGAAGATAGCAAGTCCATAAACCACCACTTGTGCACGCACAAAGTTTTTGGAATTGTCCTTAGAAGTCTTGCAGACAATATAGGAAGTCCATAAACCACCACCTGTACACTCACGAAGTTTTTGGAATTGTCTTTATAACCAGCAATGCTGTTATCCAGTCCGTTGCCGAATTAGTAACACACGTGCAAACACTAACAGTCCCAACTTCTCACATATTGTTCATATACTATGACCAACAGAAAAGTGTGCAGTGAAATGTAACTAACAAGTTAATAATATGATGAAATGGTATCAATTACAATTTTATAACATGAGAATACAATTACAAAGGTACAAAATACATCATTAAAGAACATAACAATACATATAACTCTGTAGTAGTACAGGCTTTACAACAGAATAGAAATAAACATATACATCAGTGTTACAGGAATTATGACATAAGTAAATACATAAAAGATCAGAATAATTATTGAAACATCAACTTCACACATGAGCATTAAAACAAAACAGAATAAATAATGTCTAAGCATATTTACAAGGTAAATAAAATATTATTAATGCCAATTATATTTGAGGAGAACAGTATTCCTCATCATAGTGAATGTAGCTTAATATTAAAAGAAGAAAAAATTCTATGAAACTACACAGAGACAGGAAGAAAACAAATACACAAGGGTACACAAACACATAGTGGGATAACACAAAAGGAAAGGACAGGGTTCGTTTTCAGTGTAACATTTGGTACTGCAGTCCAACCCAAAACTTCATTCCATAGATCGTTCGTCTTATTTCAACCTTTGCTTCCACAAACCTATCCAAACATGCTTTCTGTATTTTTCTCGTATAACCTCTCAGTGCATTTCTTCAAACTTATCGCAACTCAGTCTCTTATATAGTCTACCCCTTCTTAAGCTAACTTAAAGCTACTGAGCTCGGATGCTAAACTAAGGGACGAGGCAATGCAGCAGCACAAAACAATTAACATGAACAGCAATGACAAAAAATTCAAATTGCCAAGTAAGCAACAATATTACAACTAATATGCAATGAGCAGCAAACAAGAAAAATAAATCAGTAATAAACTGGCTTAGCAGAGTAACAAAAACTCAAATTCAGTAACACTATGCCTGGCAAACAGCAGTAACTTAAACCTAAACATGATATAGCTCAAGCAGAAAAAATATTACAGTAAAACCAAAAATGCAGATAAGGGAAATGTATATTCACATCTTAATGTCTATGTAATTAAAGTAGTGCACCACAACTTATTCTACGAAAAATATTACCAAGTAGTTGAAAAGAAAATTATGTATGCAAGTCCTGTGAAGGGAAATGTCTTTTTGTGCTCCTTCGTTTTTTTTTTAAGTTATTGTTTACTGGATCTGTAGGCATAAAATATCTATATTAGTACATTCATAAAATTTTATTTTAAACAATGCTGCAGTGCAGCTAGAAACTAGATATTAAAGAAAATGAGCAAATAAATACATAAAGCAAGCCATATGGCATTTCTCTCAACTAGAAAGACAGTAGTCATAATCAGGTGTATAGACATAAAAATATTTCTCGTCATTTCATTAGGCATTGCAGTAAATCATAAATTAAGAGCTCCGCAGTGTTATCATGTTTTCAAGTTTGAGGGTGTCATATTTACGATGCTTTCTACAAAGGAATGTCAACAGCGAGGATAATGGCCTCCCTTTTTTTTTTCTACCTGTGCCTCTGGAAAGGCACACCCTAATGGCTTTTTCTCCAGGCGTCTGACATAGCTGGGTGCCCATGACGCATTACGCGCAGGTGGTCACTTAACTTTCTTACAGAAATATTTACGACAGCAGTTTCCGCTACAGTGACAGTCTCATATAAAAATATTTCCCAGGTCAAGAATTTGCGTTACAAATCCGTAGAAACAAAATCCTATAAATATAACAGTGTCCAAAAAATTTTCGCCAGCATTGTGATACATTCACGCATTTACACACATTTCATAACTCTTAAAGTGGTTTCCAACAACCTTTTTCACAAACCAGAGTCCCTAAACACTACTCATTATTCCTTACCTTATTTGTCGACACTTCTTCAATATTTCATCATAACAGATACGTAGCTTAATCAAATAACTCATATAGCATCAGCTTATTGATCATAAACATACTGCAACAGCATAATACACATAGTCATCGTAATAATAACATCATAACACCTCAGTCAACTCTCACAATCGTCGTAGCTTCCTCCAATAATTAAAAAAAAATTCTCTGCTCATGTCAAAAGTGTCATCTGCCTCAAACGTACTTTAAAAATCGTGATCCCATACCAAATATATCATTCAAAGCTCTCATAATATCACAATGGGTCCGAAAAAATATAAACAGTTCACAAAGTACAGACAAAATACAATTTTGTAAGTGTGAAGATACCCAACTGTGTAATTGCGTAAACATGTGTCACTGATGTAGTAAAAAAATGTTTGTTTCTCTGTTAAATAATCAGGTGGCTGTGTAATTCTGTGTTGGAGAAATATGGTACCGATGTGTAAAGTTATATAAAGCAAATACCATATTAGCTAGGGCTCCTTGTGCTTGCCAAACACATGGTACACAAAGTAAGCGTGTACCCCCCTGAGGATTATTGTAATTATACCCTCAGGTGTTACAGATTACAGCAATGGAATGAAATGTATCAGGAAAAACCTTTGTATTTCAAAAATCTTGAAAAATAAATGGTTTAAGTACAAAATTAAGTACTCAAATGCGTGTCCTGTAGCGCTAAATGTGCGTCTTGCTGTAAGATAATTCTGTGGAAGTGTCGTAGTTATCGTTCTCTGTAAGCAAAGTTCTGCTGAAGTCAATGTACTTACCTCATGATACACAAAAGTGAAATGATTTGCGTATAGATATCGTAGTTATTACGCTTATTGTTATGATGAAGAAATTACTGTGCTGTAACGTATTGTTGTCCTATGTAAAAGGCTGTCTCCTTGTAGCTATAGCACAAAAGTTACTACTAAAACATGTTTTACTTTACAGAAGAATTCAGAAAAAACTGTGCAGATATAAAACAGATACACCGCAAAAGCAACATTGTAAATTGTCACTCATTAGCAGCGTCGTGATAAAATCGTGTAGCTGTCACATAAACTAACCACTGTCTCATCTGGTATCTCACAGAAAGTACTTTAAATCCAGAATGTATTTTCAAGTAAACCAAAATGTTGCATTAGAATCTCATTAGCAGTACCAGTATATGTTCTAAGTATGTGAGCCTTATAGTCGTTATGTAATCGTGCAACTAACAAGCAAGAATGTACACAAACAATAACACTGTGTCGTCTGTTCGCAATAACAATGCATTTGTAATTTCTGTTTAAATAAGTTCTCTTGGTTCTTGAGTGGATATTGAACTTCAAAACATTGCTGCATTTTAACAGTTTCTCAGTGTGACAAATTGTACAAGTAGCGTGAAGTGAAAATTGCAAAGACTAAGTTAAAAAGCAGATTATCTGTCAATAAATGGTTTTACATGTGAAATGTGGTGTAAACTTTTACTCTTCCTAGCACACACAGTTTCAACTCTAACGCAATTATCATGTGGTATCCATCGGTAAAGAATACTGGAATTTTTCTCAAGGTTAGCGTCTATGTTATTTTTCTCTGAGCCAGCCGGTGCACGCGGCAGCCTGCGGTGCGAGTCATTGTCTGTTCCTTTGTTTGCGCGCGTCGTTATTGGGATGAGGAGACCCAACTTCTACAAATTCACGTTGTCGAAAGTGCTCTGCTCTGTTTGAATCCCTCCAGTTCTGATGAAATTCAGGTCTGTCGTTATGATTACCTCATCTGTCGTCATGTTGGTAGATTTCATAATTTCTTTCTTGTCGGTCATGTGGTGGAAATTTCTTCCTGAGTCGTAACTGCGCACTGGACCGTTGGGTCTAAAGTTATTCTGTCTCCCTTGGTAATAATTATTTTGGTTCCCATATTGTCTGTTTCTCTGATTGTCTCTGTGATAGTCATTACCGTGGAGAGGTGATCTTTCCCTGTAATTATTACTACTCTGCCAACGGTTGTCATACGGGTGGTGTCTGCTTCGGTCACGATTTACATTGAAAGAATAACCTTGTCATGTATTATTTCTGTCATCGCGGAATTGTGACGGATGTGATCTGTAATTGTTTTGCTCCTGTTTTCGCGTTCCTCGATTGTCAGTGTCAATTTCCAGTTCTTGTAACAGTCCCTGAAAAGCTTCAATGTCGTCTTTGCAACGTCCTGCCAAAATAATATGTCGTAAATGTTCAGGTAATTTGATTAAGCAAATGTGGATGAGTTCTGAGGGGTTGTATGGGTTTGACAGGTACTTATTCTTGTGCAACACGTCTTCAAAATATTGCACAAGACTGGAAAATTCAGATTGTTCAAAGTGTTTCATCATCATGATGCTATGTTTTACTCTGTCTTGTGTAGCTTGAGACCAATATGCTGAGAGGAACGCATGCTAAAATTCTGCTTCACTGTGACAATCGTGAATGACCGATCGCATTCTTACAGCTGGTTCATTCTCCAAGTAGCCACACATAAATTCTAACCTGTGCTCCAATGACCAGTTGGGAGGTAAACAATGAGAGAATTGAGGAAGCCATGCTTGTGGATGAATGTTGTTGCCAGAATTCTTAAATGTTTTGAATTTACGTGTAGTAATGAACAGCTTATAGTCGAAATCATTGTGTCGGCGAGTCGCACATCGCTCATTGTTACTTCGTTTCGGCGGTCCCATCTCAAAATCCAATGCGCCTTGCCAATTTCTTTCATAATTTCCGAAGTGTCCTGTGTTATTATTTTGTGGCTTTTCCGTATTTCTAAGTTCCTCTTCGCGTGTTGGAGCGCGAGTGTCCTCTGAAATATGAAATTTTTGTATTACTTGTGCCAACTGATCTTGTACTTCCCGGATTTCTCTTTTGTTCTGTGTATTGATTTGATTTTGATTTTGTTTGAATTTTCTAATTTGTTCATACTCTTCTGTGTCAGTGAAGGCTACGGGTCTTGTGTCATTCAGATCATCATCTACCTTTGTAGATAAGTTAGTGACCTGATCCGAAAGTTCGGCTACTTTCTCCGATAGTGAACACATTTCCTCAGTGTGTTTTTCTGAACCAAGTTTCAGAGTGTCCAATTGTGTTCAAATCGAATCTACTGTGTCCTTTAAGTTTTCCTGAGTTTTTGCAAGTTGCGTAACCGAATCGGTAGATGCAATTGAGTCAATTTTAGCCCACAAGATCTCATGATTTTCATGAACAATGGTTTGCAGTTCTTTTATGGCTGCTTCGTGATTCTGTAATGCATTTTCATGCCGCGAAAAAATAGGTTGAAAATGCTCACAAATCTGTGTTTTTACGTCATTACAGACTTTTTGACATTTCGATTCAATGTTATGTAACTCAGTAGTTAAATCTTCACGTGTTTGTTCAAGTGTGGTGTCTAACTTCCGAAGATTTTGTTCCATTGTGTCTAACTTTTGAAGATTTTGTCCCATTTGTTTCTGATTTTGTTCAAGCGTTGTGTCTAACTTTTGTAGCCTTTGTCCCATTTGTTGCATTAACTGTAATAACAGTGCACTGGTGTCTGAAACATGTTCCTCAGTGCTATTCGGCAACGCATTTCAACCGGCAATATTCGCAGTTTGAATAGCAGAAAATGTGTATTGACTTATTTGAGAAAAGGGTGAGGACGCAAAACCTGAATCTACAGTATTTGCAAGATTGTGTCCTGTCATTTCGGATTCCTGAGGCAAGCTGTTGCCGACCGATCGATCGATAATGCTTCCCTGTTCACTAATTGTTTCACTGCCTACACCATTATTTGACGCCCGCTCCATTTCCCTATGCACAGTTACCGAATTACTATTTTGAATATTTGTTAATTCATTACATGCTGGCGTTAACACACTGCTTTCGTCTTCACTGTTATTTCTCAGTTTACTTTGGAGCCTAGTATTACGTTTTTCACACGCCATTATTGTCACAATATTTCACACGACAACACAGAAAAACACAATTTGAAGAGCAAAAATAAGAGAACACATTAACATAGCACTGAAAATAATATCTAGTTAATAGCAAGCGCAGCTGCGAAATACTTGGTGCAAATTTACATGCGTGCCACACCTGTTTTACTGTACAACAGTGAAAGACTGCAACTACAAAGGAGATTCTCTCTACATTTACGCGCTAGCAATAAACAAAAGCTACACTAAATACACAAACTACAAGAAAAAATCAGAAGATTCCAGTTAGGTCTCCTCGGCTAAGGGTCGACATATGAAACGTCCCCTTTTGAAAAATTATACAAGACTGTGCTTAAACTGACACACAATATTTTTAGCGCAACGCAATCTGACTTTCAGAAATCCCTACAAAAGAATGGCCCTGACTAACATTAACCTATACCTTTCACAAATCACTTACCTCACCAAAAATCTTCGTTACTCGAACTACTGCAATACAGAGAGCGCCACTACTGCCAGCTAAATAAGAGATTCAAACTACTGAAGGCACTAACTACTGACAGGCATAGTTAGCAAATGAAAGATTTTAATAGAGAACAAACAATGTATTTACCTTAATAGTCATAATAGATATAGCATCCAGTCTTACAAATTTCAAATCTCCGCCATCTCTCTCCCCACATCCACCACTGCTGGCGGCTCACCTCCAACTGCGCAACGCTACGCGCTGTTCACATCCAGCTGCCCAACACTACGATGGCAGACAACAATGCAAACTAGCTACAGACTGCACACAGCACAGCCAGTGATTTTCATATCGCGCGCTACGTAACGTTGCCGATAAGAAAACATAAACAGCCTACTTACACAGTGGAGTTAATTTTAATCTATACAGTAAAGTTCTAAGCATAGCGTTTATTGTAAAAGTGTGACGTCTGCGGCTTATTAACTACTCCCGAAAGTTTTGTACCTCCCTCATATCTGCGAATGTGTGAGTAGTTTAGATTCAAAGGAAGCGTGGAATTAAATAATACGTCTTATCAAGCTTAAGAAAAGGTTTGCTTTGAAATAAAAGGAAAACAGTAATCGCTTTAAGAGCAGTCTGTATCAAAGTGCACATCTTTAAGCATCTTTAAAGTCAAAATCTGTTGCTGGGTATCATTCAATACCGTGTCCTCTGTATGCATTGTAACATAGTTTGACCTCCTCGATGTTATTTGCTTTAGTCTGTAGTTGTCTGGTGGCAACCGGTTTCGGAACCAAGTACAATCATCAGGCCATATTATGATAAAAAAGCACAGCACTTAGTTAAAATAATTCATTAAGACACATTCTGAAAATATTATTCCTGTATCATGCCAAGTGAATGGTGCAGCGCGCAACATTAAAGTGTAGGGAACCCCTTACCCGGGGCGTACAGTCATCAAAATCATCATGGGATTGCATGATGATAAATGAAACTGCATGTGTGGGTTAAACCTAACGATATTTTCTGGTTGTGTTGGCCGCTTCAGCAACTGGCAGTGTTTCCGCGATACGTGCCTCCTTCACATGCTGCAAACAAAGTTGTCAGAATATCTGTCCCACACTTCAACAGGGAACTTCCTGAAGTTATCCAGTGTGTGAAGAGAGCTTCTGTGATAAAGCACTGAAAAAAGTTTTATCTGGTCTCAAGTGGGGCTCAATCAAGTTCATGACAGCAGATACTGCAGGCCATTCCAATCGGTTGATTCCTGCATACTGGAGGAAGGTGTTACGAGGAGGGTACAGTGTTATCGTGCGTTATTATCTTGAAAGACAAAACTGTCGCCAAAGTGGTGACTAAAGAGCTGGACGATAGCTTGGTGTATTCTTCTCAACATTGCACAGGTCTGAAATTATCCTCAGTAGTGATTAGGGGCGTTCGAAGTCGGCATATGACGCGGCTCCAAAATATGACCGACCCTCCTTTCTGCTGCACCAGAGACGATCATGAGGCGTCGGACAAATCATACATTCTTCAGTGAATAGACTCGACGTCTTGGCTCCAGTTTTCACAGTTGTTTCCTTGGTAATTTTCTTCGCGCACCATGGTGATGGAGCAGGGCTACGCGGGCGGGGGAGAGTGGGGGATAGATTGGATAGTCGAGAGCACGCCTCAGAAGCAAACTCCGAAGTAAGCCGATCACGCCGTTTGGTGCAAATGCACAACCAGTTAACAGGCTCTGGTGGGCCCGAGGCTGAAGGCACCTGAGTGTGACTGCGAACGGAGGATGCAGCATACGTGGCCCAAGGATTCAGGCCTTTTGTAGCAGTGTGAGTGCGCACAGGGGTCGACACAGCCCTTCAGGTTGCCACCCAAAAAGGCAGCATGGAGGTCTGTTCATTTCTCATCTAGGCCTCTGTTGGCTGCTATTACTAGATCTTCAGTGTTTTGAATCTCGTGATAGCGGATGAGAATTCGAAAGAGTTCACTGTGGTGTGTATCAACTCACCTGCTACATACGTGTATTGACAGCTCTCCTTGCTACAAAGTGATTAGGTTGGAATGACATGTCAGAAGCACGTGGACGACCTGAACACTGCGCGCTCTTCTCAACTGCACTGTCAATGGAGGTTTACTCACTTTTCTATTACTCAACGATTACGTCTAATCAAAATAGTGTTTACGAATTTAAACGAGTTATGAGTGTAATGTACAAATATTTGTGGCCAGCTAAGATCAGTTATATTTTCTTTAGCAAGTTAAGAGACTGAAGTGTTCGAATATGTTCTCTGCAAATACCATACTAAATGAGTAGAGTATCAATACGTTCGCAAAGCCTCGGCTGACGAAACACGTTTGCCTCGTTACACGCCGAGCTCTTTTCCATTTCCGTAATATCTTGCTGACACTGAGTTTTCTGTCTGATGGTGCTGAACCTGCAGACCCCTGTGCCGCAGCCGAGGCGAGCACTCATGCGGGGACAGCGTGCGCCCATACCGGGCCCCCGGGGAACGAACACAAGATCACCAGCATCCAGGTAGGAAATAATTACATCATTAACTCACACAGCAGCCCTTGTTGTCGTTTCTTTGGGGGGGGGGGGGGTGGAGGGGGTTCTTCCAGCTGGTTTTGTTCGGTACGCCATGATTTCCTCTGTTGTGTCAGTGTCTCCATCTCCGAGTAGAACTTATAATAAATAAAATGTAAATGTCGTGACTGGGGCCTCCCGTCAGGGAGGTGCAAGTCTTTCGATCTGACGCCACTTCGGCGACTTGCACGTCGATGGGGATGAAATAATGATGATTAGGATAACACAACATCCAGTCCCTGAGCGGAGAAAATCTCCGGGAATCGAACCCGCGCCCTTAGGATTGACATTCTGTCGCGCTGACCACTCAGCTACCGGCGGCGGGCACTTACAATGGCCTCAGTTATTATTGCGCTGTGTATTCCGGTCTCTGTCTTGCTCAGTAATTATTACCCTCCACCAAAATAAAATTGTTTTGATTAATTACATATTATCTTCAATTGTCGGCAACCGCAGCCAAATGTACACATTATGAAGGCAGCAAACGCCGTTCTGGCTGTAGAAAGTTTATTAAAGCCACGAACGGTTTCACGTCAGTTAGGTGCATCCTCAGGTGATCGTCCGCAGCTCGTGGTCTTGCGGTAGCGTTCTCGCTTCCGGCGCCCGGGTTCCCGGGTTCGATTCCCGGCGGGGTTAGGGATTTTCTCTGCCTCGTGATGACTGGGTGTTGTGTGATGTCCTTAGGTTAGTTAGGTTTAAGTAGTTCTAAGTTCTAGGGGACTGATGACCATAGATGTTAAGTCCCATAGTGCTCAGAGCCATTTGAACCTCAGGTGATCTAAACAGGGATTAGAAAGCAAGTATTTAACAACTTTTATTTTTACACAGTTTAATGAATACTGTTCATGGAGTAGAACAGACCCGCACATAACGTACTTACATAATTCTGTCTGTAATATTGCTTAAGGCTTTTCTTGAAGCCTGTCCCCGCCCTAGACGTTATTATTAAACGCTTTCTTGAAGCCTCTCCCCGTCCTTGACGTTACTGATAAAATTAAAACCCGTTAGAAGCATTTGACGAATAGTTAAAACGGGATTTCCCTAAGACAAAATAACGAGTATTTGGTGCGGAGAGAGTAAAATAAGCTCTTCAAAACGAGCGCAGTTGCACATCATCACCAATAAAACTTACCATAATATCAGCTGAAGATGATGTGTGCTTGGCCGTAAGGAATACTGAACTAGCTAGAACCCTATACAAGTAGCCAAGAGGAAAACAGCATTGGCCGTGGTATCTGAAAACTCAGCGGAATAGAGCTAGAGAAAGTGGGGCTAGTGTATCGAACGGCGAAGCGTGAAAGAAGGAGAGGTGCTGCACATAAAATAAATTACAATTTAAATCAGCAAGTCATATAAAACATGGACGAAGCGGGAATAAAAACTAATACAGTTAATCCCGTATGCGACAAACTAGTAATATTTTTTTTATTAATATAAACTTTTAATATTCCACGAAATGTGAGAACCAATGAAGAATTTATAAACAGTAAAAGCTTTCACTTGCAGCGAGATACGCTGTCTAACATTAGAACAATGGGCTATTTCAATAGGTATTCAAAATTTTATAAAACATTCCTATGCGTCCGTTCTGTCTGGGTGTTCATGGAGATTTTTGTAAGGCTCGGAAAATCGCTATCTCTTTTGAAATATTAAGTTTGCCACCCTTATTTTCCAAATATATAATCTGCATACTCTTGTTTATGTCCCTGATCTTGTGTCCTGTGTCGGTAGATGCGCACTTAGTGCTGATCTTGAATTCACGCAATAGGAATTGAAAAACATTCAGCAGTTTGGCCTATATATTTGGCGTCACATTGCTGACAAGAGATGCGGTAGACACCCGATAACTTAAACATATCACGAAGCATACTTTCCTTGTGTCTAAATTTTTTTGCCGTAGTCCTTAGGAATATAATAAGCCGGGGTTGCGTTTTATGAATTTAGGCATTTGCCTATTCTATCAGAATTACCTCCAAAGAAAGGAATCCTGTGGTACTTTTTTTCTAGAGGAATCTGAATTATCGGTTGTGATAGATCTGACGGTCTTCGGATGAAAGTTGTACCGCACTGCGATTCCTATTTTGCGCGTATTGGTGCGTATATACGTATTCGTACGCTTTGAAGGGCTGATTCAACTTTCTCTGCATCAAATACTCATTTTATTTTGCTTTAGGGACACATTGTTTCATCTGTTCGACAGACGTTTCTGGTGCGTTTTAATTTTATCGTGACGGGGAGAAGCTTCAAGAAAGCGTTTAATAATGCCACAGACACAATTATGTGAATACGTAATGCACGAGTCTGTTCTACGCTATGTAACAGTGTGCACTGAATCTGCATAAAAAGAAGAAATTGTAAAATACTTCCTTTCAAATCCCTGTTTAGATTACCTGAGGATGCGCCTAAACTGACGTGAAACTGCTCATGGTTTTAATAAACTTTCTACAGTTGGGGCGGTGTCTGTTGCCTTCATATAGAAATCTTTTAATTAAATTAAATATATTGTGCTAATATTAATTAATGAAACAGGGATGATATTTTGACTATTACTGTGATGATGGAATGTTACCACTGAATTGGTGATTTTCTGTGACACTGATTTCATTAACGTTTCATAAAAATGTAATAGTCATATCACTTGAAAACTACGTTATTCCTAATGAAAGACTTGTTCTTCTAATGGGCAAGTATTCTATATAAATCAGGTGCTCTACTTCAGTAAGTATTCGAAAATAATACGAGGTTTGTTACAAAAGTATCCTACCTTTATTTTTTTGTGAACACCTGATGGAGTTGAAACTAGCGCGCTTGCATGTCTCGACGTTGAACCTTTTATGGACAGGAGTGAATTTTTTCCCGCCTGCCGATAGCGTCGGTTGCTGGCAAGCAGCAGTTGAATGAAGCTGAATGAAGTAATGTGCAGTGCTTGGGTCGGTATTTCATCATAAGGGAAATGACGGAATAATTGGAGCAGCGCTACTGCATTAACTTTTGCCAGAAACTGTGCGACAGCTGGCTGGAAACCGTTTGGAAGATTAAGACGACTTTCCGTGACGATGCTATGGGCGTCACACAGAATAAGGTTCAACCGGTGTAAGGGCGGCTGCACATCGGTGGAGCGCGAGCCACGCTCCTGTCGGCCATCAACATGCCCAAATGGCCAGTTCATTCACAAAGTGAACGCTTCTACATCTACATCTACATCTACATGGTTACTCTGCAATTCACTCTTAAGTGCCTCGCAGAGGGTTCATTGAACCATTTTCATACTACTTCTCTACCATTCCACTCTCGAATGGCTCGTGGGAAAAAGGGACACCTAAATCTTTCCGTTCGAGCTCTGATTTCTCTTATTTTATTATGATGATAATTTCTCCCTACGGAGGTGGGTGTCAACAAAATATTTTCGCATTCAGAAGAGAAAGTTGGTGATTGAAATTTCGTAAATAGATCTCGAAGCAAAGAAAACCGCCTTTGTTTCAGTGACTGCCACCCCAACTCACGTATCATATCAGTGACACCCTCACCACTATTGCGCGATAACATTAAACGAGCTAAACTTCTTTGCAGTTTTTCGACGTCCTCCGTCAATCCTACCTGGTAAGGATCCCATACCGCGCAGCGATATTCCAGCAGAGGACGAACAAGATTAATACAGGCTGTCTCTTTAGTGGGTCTGTTGCATCTTCTAAGTGTTCTGTCAACAAAGCGCAGTCTTCGTTTCGCCTTCCCCACAATATTATCTATTTAAGTTGCTCGTAATTGTAATTCCTAGGTATTTAGTCGAACTGACAGCCCTTAGACTTGTGCGATTTATCGTATATTCAAAATTTATCGGATTTCTTTTAGTACCCACATGGATGACCTCGCACTTTTCTTTGTTTAGTGCCAATTGCCACTTTTCGCACCATACAGAAATTCTCTCTAGATCATTGTGTAATTGGAATTGATCGTCTGATGATTTTACTAGACGGCAAATTACAGCGTCATCTGCAAACAATCTAAGGGGGCTGCTCAGATTTTTCATTTATGTAAATCAGGAACAGCAGAGTGCCTATGACACTACCTTGTGGAACGCCAGATATCACTACTCGATGATTTACCGTCCATCACTACCAACTGCAACCTCTCTGAGAGGAAATGACGAACCCAGTCACACAACTGACATGATCTCCACATGCACGCAATTTGATTGATATACGCTTGTGAGGAATCGGTATCAAACCCCTTCTGGAAATCTAGGGATATGGAGTCGATCTGAGATCCCTTGACGACAGCACTCATTACTTCATGGGAATAAAGAGTTCGCCGTGTTGCACAAGAACGATGTTTTCTGAATCCGTGTTGGTTATGTATCAATAAGTCTATTTCTTCAGGGTGATTCATAATGTTCGAGTACAGTGTGCGAGGTCCGGGGTGGAGAAGAGTTTCTACCTCTTTAATTCAGACGAATTTTTCATGAGAAGGAGACATGCACTCGATACCCTCCTTTTCTACCAACTAATTAATATGAGCACAACAGTAACGGAAGGAAATGGTGGTGAACTCTGCTAGTTGGTAAAATAAGGAGTGCACACTCACAATAATTTAATAAAAATCGTAATCTACACAAAAAAGAGAACTTTATCATAATAAACAACAGGAAATGGGATTCTGCCTATATCTACGAAATGATATGCGGATTAAATATTACAATGGGATTTATTATACATTAGAACATAAATGCACATGATTGTCGATACACACAGTAGGTTAAAGGATAAGGTGTACTTAAATATTATGAGAATAAGAGTTGGCTTGAGAACAAGGGGCTCCTACTCTCTGTGATGCAATAGACTGACGATAATGACTGGAGGTCCTAATGAATCAAATATTAATCTCCTGACTATATAGCAGTATCGCAATTAGTAGTGAGAGCTCAAATAGGATCACACAGAGAAACAAGCGAGGTGGACTTGTAGCAAAGCGAGCGCGCGTGGTGCTGAGTGATTCAGTATAAAATTGATAAGGTCCTACAATGCCGGAGCCGCAAAATACTGTACTAGTACTGAAATCTGCAGCACATAATCGATAGGCAGCGTCATGATGATGTAGACGCCGACTTCTGCCGTGCAGCAACTCTGTGTCAACCCCTGGCCCCGAAGGCTGTCTGAGAATTCTAAGTTCTTCCGAAAAAGAGCGACCAAGTCCCAAGACCGTCCAAATCCAAGGAAGATCTGATCCCAAAATCCACTGCCCAGGCAACCAAGAGCGAAGCCAACATTGCTCTACTCCCTACTCTCCTCGAAAACCGCGAATCAGCATTCAGTTCTGATTCCAGAATTCCCCCACACTGTCTCAGAAAATCATTCGCGCCAATAGCGACCGTTCCCTCCAATTTCGAGCAGGGATTTATGACGTCAACTAGCCTCAATTTAAGTTGACCAATCATGCCTGTGCTATTCAGCTGAGGGCTCTGAACATGCCGTTTGACCGGCTACTAAAACAACCTGCCTAGACCACCGGCCATCTGGAGCCAGACAGTCGCACCCAGCAGGGCACGGTCCACAAGTATTCTCAGAATCAAGAGGACAATGCAGTCAGTCGGCGCCAGGAGTCTTCGTTATGGACGCGCCGAAACGGTAAACACATAAACTGCGGCAACACTCAGACGTCTTGCAGGTCGTTTCTCCCTGCATACAATGGGCGATACTCGACCGACGTCAGTCGTTCCGCCAGGCGCTTAAACCTATTGTACGAACCCCTCAGAATTCAGGGAAGTGCAGCCCCCAACCGAAAATGCCGTGTGCCACGTCTTCCGATGCTTACCTCGCACAGGCCACCCAGGGAAGTAAAACAACATGTATAGGAATCAAGTGAATTTTTTTTGAGCTCTCAGTCCAAATACTCTCATTACAATAACCTTATTCGGTCTGTTACTACCGTGCAATGACATACAACATGAATAAAATTGATGAAAGTGAAAGGAGACATACAAAAGAGGGCGTGGAACCTCTGAAGTATATGCTCCAAAATCCTACTGCAAATTGAGATCAGTGGTATAGGTCTGTAATTCAATGGGTTACTCCTATTACCTTTCCTGAACATTGGTGTGACCTGTGCTACTTTCTATTGATTAGGAGCAGACCTTTCGTCAAGTGAGTGGTTGTATATGATTGTTAAGAAAGTCTCTATTGTGACTGCATACCCAGAAAGGAACCTGACTGGTATACCATCTGGACCGGAAGACTTGTCTTTCTTAAGTGATTTGAATTGTTTCGCAACACCTAAGATATCTATTTTTATGTCACTCATGTTAACAGCTGTTCTGGTTTCGAATTCTGAAATATTTACTTCGTCTTCTTTCGTGAAGGAATTACGGAAAACTGTATTTAGTAACTCCGCTTTAGTGACACTATCATCAATAACATCTCCATCGCTATAGCGCAGTGACGGTATTGAGTGTTTTTTTGCCACTGGTGCACTTTACATACTACCAGAATCTCTTTGGGTTTTCTACCATATATTGAGGCAATGTTTCAGTGTGGAAACTATTAAAAGCATCTCACATTCGCGTCCGCACTAAATTTCGCGCTTCCGTGAAACTTAACCAGTCTTGGGGATGTTGCGTTCTTTAGTTATGCAGAATCATCATGTGACTATCAGAAAGATTACATGTGAGGTAGACATTAGCACTTTTTCGGCACATTCCGTTGTGACCGAATATTTGACCATGAAGAGGGTGTAGGCGAAATTCGTGCCGAAGCTGTTCACGGCGGAGCGAAAGCGACAATGCGTTGCAGTATCAGAGGTCATGCTGGAATCCACAAACTGTGAACACGACATCGTGAACACCATAATCACTAGTGACGAGACCTTTGTATAGGTACGACCCGGAAACCAATCCCCAGTCGTTACTGTGGAAGCATTCCTCGTCACCAAGACCAAAGAAGGCCCACCAAGTATGCAGCAACGTCGAAGTGACGCTGACTGCTTTCTTTGACTCCCACAATGTGGTACACCGTAAGTACGCACCACAGGGTCAAACAGTCACCAAAGAGTACTACTGGGATGTCCTGCATCGCCTACTTGGTAATATGTGGCGCAAGAGACCGGACTTGCAGTCAACAGAAAAGTGGCGCCTCCATCACGACAATGCTCCAGCACATTCCTTGCATGTGATTCAGACTTTTTCGGCGAAAACCCATATTTGTGCTTCTGTTCATCAAATTCAAGAGGCCATTGAAAGGAACGCGATTTCAGTCAAGAGAGGAAATTATGATAGTAACGACAACCGAGTTAAACTCCATTCCGAAAGAGGCTTTTGCCGCATGCTTCCAGCAATGGCTGGAAGAAGTGTGTGGAGTCACAAGGGAACTACTTTAAGGGTTATTAGATGTCCATCGGTCCAGGTGAGCCAGTCTTTTTTCCCGGCCAAAGGTCGGATACTTTTCTAATAGACCTCGCAATGGCCATCCAATCTATGATATATCTATACATATGATGTTTCATACATCCACCAACTAGTATGCCCAAAATGCCCAAAATGCTTCCTGTGTTTTCTGATGTATTTTTTCTGTGCCTGGAATTGTTCTTTATGTTTTACGTTAATCTAGTCAGACACGATCTTCATACTAATTCGAGTCACCAGTAACAGATAAGGTGTAAAGTCAGAAGAGTTTGCATTACCCTGCATGCACAAGTCCTGTGAAAGAGTTGTCGCAGGTACCTCTTCCAGTTACTTCATGCAGGGCTGCATTAAATGTTGTGGGGAAGCAACAGTGCCACTGCAAAAACATAAAGGATGCTTTGATGTACTGTTGTTCTGCAGAACATCTTTGATGGAGTGCCCAGAGAAACACTTGAGGCACCAGTCTCTTTCTGCTAACAGAATACAGTTTAGAGAAATTGTAAACATGGCACAGATCCCCATGCTGGTATCTTTATCGTCTGGTATGAAATGGACACCAAATACACTGTCCAATCACATTAATGTGACCACCTGTCAAGAGACTGAATAAACATCTTTTGCAGCTTGGACCATTGCGAGACATGCAGGAAGAGAGCCAATGAGGTTCTGGAAGGTACCAACAGGTATGTGTAGCTACGCTGACTCGAGTGCTGTGGCCAGCTGCGCTAAGTTTCTCGACTGAGGATCTACGACGTGAACAGTTTAAATTCGGCCTGATTGGTTGCTAGTAGTGTACGGTAAACTCTTCCTGGTGCTCACCAAAACACATGCGTACCCTGTGAGCTGCATGACGCGTTGCGTTGTACAATCAGTAGATGCCATCGTGCCCAGGAATAACAAACTGCATGTACAGATGGACACGGTTCTAGAGGACAGATGCATACTTGTGTTGATCCATTGTGCCTCCAAGAATGTGTAGATCACACAGGGATTACCACGAAAACATTTCCCAGACCATAACCTTCCGATGATTGCTGCAAGTTGTTTGCTTTCAAACGTTTCTCGCCATACGCGGCAACCGCCATATGTGTGGTGCAGCATAATAAGTGATTAATCTGAAAAGGTCGTCTGTCACCACTCAATGGGTGTCGAGTTACGTTATTGGCATGCAAATCCCAGCCTTTGCAGCTGATGAAGAGCAATCAGAATTGGTGCCTGAACCAGGCGTCTGCTGCAAAGGCCCAAATGCAGAAACGTTCGCAGAATTGTCGTTGAGGAGACGCTGTTGGTAGTCCTGTGGTTCATTTGGGCTGTCAGTTACCCAACAGTCACACTTCTTCCCACACGTACACATTTCCACAGCCGTCATTCACCACTGCCATTTGTCGCCCGTAATGCACCACAGTTATCTTGGCACTAGTTTTGAGATGCGAAAAATTTAAAGATATTGTAACAGCGCAAGACTACGTGTTTCTCACACGGACTGCATTACATCCAGTGCCTGTATGGAGACTGCATGGTACGAGACATCCTAATGGCCGGCCGTGGTGGCCAAGCGGTTAAAGGCGCTACAGTCTGGAACCGCGCGACCGCTACGGTCGCAGGTTCGAATCCTGCCTCTGGCATGGATGTGTGTGATGTCCTTAGGTTAGTTAGGTTTACGTAGTTCTAAGTTCTAGGGGACTGATGACCTTAGAAGTTAAGTCCCATAGTGCTCAGAGTCATTTGAACCATTTGAACCTTGCGGTTCTAGGCGCTGCAGTCCGGAACGGCGGGACTGCTACGGTCGCAGGTTCGAATCCTGCCTCGGGCATGGATGTGTGTGATGTCTTTAGGTTAGTTAGGTTTAAGTAGTTCTAAGTTCTAGGGGACTGATGACCTAAGATGTTAAGTCCCATAGTGCTCAGAGCCATTTGAACCATTTTGAACCATTTGAACATCCTAATGCAGACGATGCAAGTCACGGTGGAAAACTAGGAAAAATACAAACACATGAAAGAATACAAATACGTTACCAGAGATAACAAAATATCAAAGTAATACGCAACACTGTGTATACAATAAACTAACGAAAAGCACATGTGCTGTCTAGTAACTTCATAAAATAACCATTCAAAGAAGCGTAGCACTCAATAAAGCTTGCAGTTCACAGAAAGCATTAACATCAGAGTTCAAACGTGTAGCGCAAAATACGCCACCATACTTGAACTTAAACTATGCTTGCAACGTTAACGTCACAGAACATCCATACTAAGATATGAACATGTCATTCTATGTCAGTAACAATGAAACTAAGAATGCAATAACCCTTTACGTGAATGTGTCCATCGAAAGAGATTACATTGTACAACTGATTATGGTGGCCCAAAACGAAACTGTCCGACATTTTCAAGCTGTTTTGAGACTACCTTAGTTGCAATTTCTAGTTTTCGTAGTGCTGGAATTACGACGAACGCACACAAACATTTCCTCTTTTTCTATTATTTTTGCTGTATGATGTATATGAAAAGTTTCTTAAGTATCCATAGGCTAACTAGTATATTGTTTTATGAAATTCACTGTGAGGAAACTCACATTTTTATTTTGTGTACTACGCCAAGCTGCTTTTTCACTCAGAACTTGTAGCCTCTTCATACGTGAGGGAGAGACTAAAAAGCGAATTGAACAGATTTTGCCTTTGGTTTCTCAACAGTAGTTTGCTGTGTTTCAGGGTTAAAGAAGATGTCGGGTCATCAGGCTCGGATTCCTACGATACTCTCGGACGCAACGAGAACTGGTGAACTGGACTAAGATGACACTGCCGTGACAAATTGTAAGTTAGTTGCCTTTCAGTATCTAGGATTAAGCACAGAACGGTAGAAACGTCGTATTTGCATATCTTTAGATAAAGCGCTTTAAAGCAAATGTTGCAATGCTGTAAACTTCTGTATGGTTTGAGTCATTAACGCAATGGGCACGTTTCTGACTACAAAATCTAAGATACGGCATTGCATCCTTAGTCGGACCTAGGATTACTTTCTGATCAGTACTTATGGCTTCTTTCACCACTGACTATGATTTGGATGAATGAAAAATGCCCAGTGGTTCGGAGTCCATGTTTAACTGTAGATTTTTCTATAACTGGCTGGTAAGTTCGTTGAACGGCCAGAGGAACTTCACGGCATACTACATGAAAGAAATAGTCCATGACCGGTAAAACACTGCGGCTTTCAAACCAAGCTTTACATTCTTATTTTGGACGGAAGAGGAACCGTGAAATGCAATGTATCTTTTGATCAATAACAATTGCATTTGCCCTACTGAAAGAAGATTAGAACATAATTCATGTAGTCATAAGGTTTCAGTAATTACCTCGAAAATACACTCCTGGAAATTGAAATAAGAACACCGTGAATTCATTGTCCCAAGAAGGGGAAACTTTATTGACACATTCCTGGGGTCAGATACATCACATGATCACACTGACAGAACCACAGGCACATAGACACAGGCAACAGAGCATGCACAATGTCGGCACTAGTACAGTGTATATCCACCTTTCGCAGCAATGCAGGCTGCTATTCGCCCATGGAGACGATCGTAGAGGTGCTGGATGTAGTCCTGTGGAACGGCTTGCCATGCCATTTCCACCTGGCGCCTCAGTTGGACCAGCGTTCGTGCTGGACGTGCAGACCGCGTGAGACGACGCTTCATCCAGTCCCAAACATGCTTAATGGGGGACAGATCCGGAGATCTTGCTGGCCAGGGTAGTTGACTTACACCTTCTAGAGCACGTTGGGTGGCACGGGATACATGCGGACGTGCATTGTCCTGTTGGAACAGCAAGTTCCCTTGCCGGTCTAGGAATGGTAGAACGATGGGTTCGATGACGGTTTGGATGTACCGTGCACTATTCAGTGTCCCCTCGACGATCACCAGTGGTGTACGGCCAGTGTAGGAGATCGCTCCCCGCACCATGATGCCGGGTGTTGGCCCTGTGTGCCTCGGTCGTATGCAGTCCTGATTGTGGCGCTCACCTGCACGGCGCCAAACACGCATACGACCATCATTGGCACCAAGGCAGAAGCGACTCTCATCGCTGAAGACGACACGTCTCCATTCGTCCCTCCATTCACGCCTGTCGCGACACCACTGGAGGCGGACTGCACGATGTTGGGGCGTGAGCGGAAGACGGCCTAACGGTGTGCGGGACCGTAGCCCAGCTTCATGGAGACGGTTGCGAATGGTCCTCGCCGATATCCCAGGAGCAACAGTGTCCCTAATTTGCTGGGAAGTGGCGGTGCGGTCCCCTACGGCACTGCGTAGGATCCTACGGTCTTGGCGTGCATCCGTGCGTCGCTGCGGTCCGGTCCCAGGTCGACGGGCACGTGCACCTTCCGCCGACCACTGGCGACAACATCGATGTACTGTGGAGACCTCACGCCCCACGTGTTGAGCAATTCGGTGGTACGTCCACCCGGCCTCCCGCATGCCCACTATACGCCCTCGCTCAAAGTCCGTCAACTGCACATACGGTTCACGTCCACGCTGTCGCGGCATGCTACCAGTGTTAAAGACTGCGATGGAGTTCCGTACGCCACGGCAAACTGGCTGACACACTCGGCGGCGGTGCACAAATGCTGCGCAGCTAGCGCCATTCGACGGCCAACACCGCGGTTCCTGGTGTGTCCGCTGTGCCGTGCGTGTGATCATTGCTTGTACAGCCCTCTCGCAGTGTCCGGAGCAAGTATGGTGGGTCTGACACACCGGTGTCAATGTGTTCTTTTTTCCATTTCCAGGAGTGTATGAAATTATGCATTTCATGTTTTGTTTTCTTCAGTGGTCAACGGGCATCACATCGGATGATGTGTAAACTGCATCGAAGCGCACTGGCAGTGTGCTGGTGCCCTGCTTAACTATTCCGGCCTGGATTCCCCATTTGTGGTATATGGAGCCAGTCCTCTGTCTGTGGTCAACAGTGTATTGCAAGGAACCACTTGAGTACGAGGTGGCAACCCCAGTCTTAAGTACGGCTCAATAGAATGTCTTGTCTAAGAAATTACGACAGTAAAAATGTTAGCTGCTAATGACTTACAATGTGTATCGGGTGGGTGACTTTCTATAGGACATATGTATTACACTACACAAAATGGACATCGTAGACATTCAAGAAATGTTCAAAACAAACCGGTCACTTGCGCTATGAACATCGGAAGAGAAAGGGCGCGCCATAGTGATCACATAGGTTCGCACGATCAAGATCGAAGGCGGACTGGTGGGAGTTGCAAACTGTGCAGGACGTTCAGCTGGCTATCCACTCTTAAATAATGCTTGTAGAACCAAATTGGTGCAGCGGTGTGTTGAGAACTGCTGGAATGTGATGGCATGCAACCAAATGCAGAACAGCTTATCGTGAAACTTGCTACCCTTTAAAGCACAGCTGCAGATAGTGCGATAAAATGTTTTATTGGCACGGAAAGAACAAACATCCAGAGGCTCAATTTGCCCAATGGTTCCAGGTGGTATGAGTTGCAACCACACACGCTTTTCAGGAGAGATAGTTTGCTGTAAAGGTGTATGATTTTCATACAGAGGCCAGGAATGAAGCAAAAGCGTGTTATTTTGACCAGCTATTGGCCATAAGCATAGTTGAAGTTCTCTTACGCCAATTTTTCCACTCTTGTTTGCTGTGACGTAAATATCTCCTACTTTCCCTTCAAGATCAGGCACACAAGATTAAATCGTAGGGGGCAGTCTATAAAAAACTTCTCGCAGCACAATAAATACACTACTGGCCATTAAAATTGCTATGCCAAGAAGAAATGCCGATGATAAACGGGTATTCATTGGACAAATATATTATACTAGAACTGACATGTGATTACATTTTCACGCAATTTGGATGCATAGATCCTGAGAAATCAGTACACAGAACAACCACCTCTGGCCGTAATAACGACCTTGATAAACTTGGGCATTGAGTCAAACAGAGCTTGGATGGCGTGTACAGGTACAGCTGCCCATGCAGCTTCAACTTGATACCACAGTTCATCAAGAGTAGTGATTGGCGCATTGTGATGAGCCAGTTGCTCGGCCACCATTGACCAGACGCTTTCAATTGGTGAGAGATCTGGAGAATGCGCGGGCCAGGGCAGCAGTCGAACATTTTCCATATCCAAAAAGGCCCGTACAGGACCTGCAGCATGCGATCGTGCATTATCCTGCTGAAATGTAATAATGAAGGGTAGAGCCACGGGTCGTAACACATCTGAAATGTAACATCCACTGTTCAAAGTGCTGTCAATGCGAACAAGAGGTGACCGAGACGTGTAACCAATGGCACCCCGCACCATCATGCCGGGTGATACGCCAGTTGGCGATGACGAATACAGGCTTCCAATATGCGTTCACCGCGATGTCTCCAAACACGGATGCGACCATCATGATGTTGTAAACAGAACCTGGATTCATCCGAAAAAATGACATTTTACCATTCGTGCAGCCAGGTTCGTCGTTGAGTACACCATCGCATGCGCTCCTGTCTGTGATGCAACGTCAAGGGTAACCGCAGCCATGGTCTCCGAGCTGATAGTCCATGCTGCTGCAAACGTTGTCGAACTGTTGGTGCATATGGTGCATATGTAAATGTCCACATCTGTTGACTCAAGGATCGAGACGTGGCTGCACGATCCGTTACAGCCATGCGGATAAGATGCCTGTCATCTCGACTGCTAGTGATACGAGGCCGTTGGGATCCAGCATGGTGTTCCGTATTACCCACCTGAACCCACCGATTCCATATTCTGTTAACAGTCATTGGATCTCGACCAATGCGAGCAGCAATAACGCGATACGATAAACCGCAATCGCGATAGGCTACAACCTGACCTTTATCAAAGTCGGACACGTGATGGTACGCATTTCTCCTCGTTACACGAGGCATCACAACAACGTTTAACCAGGCAACGCTGGTCAACTGCTGTTTGTGTGTGAAAAATCGGTTGGAAACATTCCTTATGTCAGCTAGTTGTAGGTATCGCCACCGGCGCCAACCTTGTGTGAATGCTGTGAAAAGCTAATCAATTGCATATCACAGCATCTTCTTCCTGTCGGTTAAATTTCGCATCTGTAGCACGTCATCTTCGTGGTGTAGCAATTTTAATGGCCAGTAGTGTAACTATGCAGCCAATTTACCACCCAGATTAACAGTCGGCATAAAAATATACGAATGCGTTAAGCCATTGATGTTAGTTGATCGTGATATATCTTTCTTCGTACCGTACCTCTAATTTCCAGGGTTCCTTTCATATACATTTCCTTTTCAAATCGCGATTTGTTTTCAGTAAATTTCTTGCCGAATGATGGGATAAGTTTGTTTATCTCACCTACAAATTTCTAGCGAAATGTCAACTTCGGCAACTATTGTTGTGAATATAATGCAGTCTTTACTTTGTTTATCATTGTCGTAGCTCTGCTTCAAATCAACACCACCAATGTTATGAGTTACTCGTCGACTAAGCGTTTCAGCTACGCTCCGTAGCCTCATGCTGTGCACCACTGGATACGTTCAGTGCCGCACCCTGCTGCCATTGGCAGCCAATATTGTGGTTGCATGGTAGATAATATGTGGGCCGTCGAATGACGTAAACATCGTTGGCCTTTTGCGATCTTGCGCTCAAGGTGTTCCTTGTTAGTGCCACCAGTGCTGGTTCCCAAGCTTTTCTGAGTTGAAATGCTATGTCTCTGTTAATTAAGTCGTTAATATACTGTACGTATTTCAATTGCTTGTTAATGATTGTATCCCAAAACATAGAGTTGGGCGAGAGAATCTTTGTCTCTCCGCAGTTCATGCTGTGTCTCACGTCAAGACAGTGTTTAGCGTCAACAGATATTTCTGGCTGACCTAATCTGGTGTGACACGAAGGTTCGTGGCATTTGTCTTTAACAGTGTGACACTTCTGACCAGTGTAAGATTACGTACTCGTGATCTCCTTAGTTTCAAGAAACTTCGAATAAAATGCGCCTTCCGCCCTCCAGCGTGACTGAAAACTATGCTGGGTTCTCTTAAATATGTCCTAGATCTAAGAACGACAGGAGTATATTAAATTAAGTAACACTGCGGGAAATCTTAAATTCTCCCGAAGTGTCGCACTGTTAAAGAGAGATGCGATAAAAATCGACGTCACACCGGATTGAGTTAACCAGAAAAATATGCTGTTACTGAGCACTGTCTTGATACGGGACACGTCATAAAATACGCAGAGACAAAAATTCTGTGTCGGCCTCAACTTTCTGGGACTCCGCCTTTAATGATGCAGTCAGAATACGTTTAACTAACTACTTAATTAACAGATACACGGGATAGCAACTCTGTAAAGCTTGGAAACCAGCATGAGCGGCACTAAGACATTGTCGGCTGCAGACAGATAAATGTAACGAGTTAACACAGATGAGGAATCGAAGTCAGGACCCTTAAGTCGGGTACCAACATCTTGTCAATGACACCTGCGCTTTTTCACGCCACGCATGCGGAGATAGTGTCCCGTTTCTCCAGAAGGGGGCCCAGGATGTCAACGCCCTCTGGGACGACATTATAGATCCACCCTTTCCATCTGCACTTTCCTTGCGCACTGTACAACCACATCAGCAGCTCGGCAGCAGCATCTGAAGATGGCGAGCATCTGCCTCTTGAAAATATTGCACAGCTCACACAACACTATCCAACAGAGCGACCGTGAAAAGTTCAGGCATTTATTATCTTGGAAAGGCACAAACAGGACATTTGGTTCGTTTATGCAGAGGAGATGATTAGCCGAAAACGGGAGTTCAATAAACTCCGTAACAAGAGAAATAGACTACTGTGCTCCGTCTCTTTTTTATTGAGATGTCGGGATCAGCAGACAATACCGACGTTCGCCAGGTTTGCTCATTATTTAGATTCTGCTAAAGATGAAACAACGAGCAGTAGGGCATTGGCGAGAGAAAAAATCTGTTATGCAAGGCGATAATTAGAAAGAGTCTCCACAAGCCTGCCTTCTTTTCAGCTGAATGTATCTCCTGTCAGTCAGCGGATTTCTGGGCGTAGGTGCACACCGCTTTCAGACGGGATGCTGTAGCAGGTCCGACTTTCAAGTTCCATCGCCTTCCACGCTGATCGTCACAAGAAAATACAGTACAATAGAAACCTGCCATACTCAAATCCAGTCAGTTTCCTGAGCATATGAGAAGTTGTTTAAGATTAAGAACGCCAGATCCATCACGACTTTATTGCCTGCCGAAGATATATTGGGAAGGAATTCCGTTCTTCCGTTTGTGAGCAGTACTGGAGCTTTAACATATCACCTAGTCAGACATCTGGCTCCTCTTTTGGCACCTTTGGTAGGAATATCCGAACACTATATTCGCTTTTCAGAAGATTTTATACGGCGACTAAAAAATCCAAGTCTCGGGCCAGCTGACTTATTAGTGAGTTTCGTTGCGGTCTCTTTGTTCTTATGAGTGCGTACGGCGAATTCACTGCAGCTCTTAGGAGCTAAGCTGGAAGAGGATATCTTACCTCTTACCAAAAATGTGCTTACGTGACCAGTATTTTGAGTAAACTGGCGGTCTTGCTATAGGTAGCGTTCTGTCTTCCATAGTAGCTAAAAATTTTATGGAAGACTTCGAGGACAAAGCCCTTTATCTCGCGGATTTGAAACACAAATGTTTTTGCAGAAATGTAGACCATACATTTGTGGTATGGCCACATGTGACAACAACTATTCCTTCATTTTTGAAACATGTTTTCATGTTTCCCTATAAAGGGTATTCCAGGAAGCAGATTCAAAATTCCATCATGCACTAAACCTCAAGATCAGCCAGAAGAAACGGAGGAAACCAGGAATGTATAACATCGCGCGCCGGTGTGGGAAGTCTTTCATTGGCTAGACATGTTGCACTGTAAAGACAGATGCCACGAACATAGGCAACACACCAGATTGGATCAATCAGAAGAATCTGCTGTCGATGAACACTGTCTTGACACTGGATGTTGCACGAAATACAGCGTGACGAAGATTCTCTCGTTCACCTTCGAGTACTGGGACTCCACCACTGAAGAAGCAGCCAAAATACGTAACAATTTAATTAACAGAGACAGGGATTTCATCTTGGCAAAGCACGAGAACTAGCGCTGGTGGCATTCAACATCGTCAGCCACAGACGAACGAATGTAACGAAGTAACATAGACGGCAAATTGAAGCCAGGATAGTTAAGCCGGTCACCTACACTTGGCCAACATGCTGTAACAGTGTCGGTAGTTGCGTATTTTGGATGGTAGCCATGCAGCGCTAGAGAGACAATCTGAAAATAATGAATGCTCTTTATTAATGCATCTTGCCACAGCTGAGTAAAGGATTGTGGTGACTCGGACGAGGGATTCTGCTGACTTTGATTCTGTTGACGCCCAGGATTGCTGTGGAGCCTGGCGTCGGTCGACCATGGCCTTCGTGACACTACCTCCTCCTCTGTCAGTGGCGTTTCTTCATGCTCAGCGACCCCTTGTGCAGTTGATGTCGGAAGGCGGCTGACCGGTGACGAAACGGGCAATGACCCGTTGCTCACGTGCTGGAGTTCTCGGCTGCTACCCTGGTCCTTCGTTGGTTCGCTGTGGCAGCGGATATAGGATCGAACAGCTTCAGGATGGGCTGTCCCGGCATAGACGCTAACTGCAGTCCTGAGTCAGCATTCAATGTGGTGACCAGGCGACACAGCTCCCGTAGTGGTAGAGCTGAAGTGCGGGCAAAAGTGGTTTTAGTACAAACGGCTGTGTGAGTTTGGGCAGTGCTACGCCTTTTGGCGCGTACATTAAACACTTCGGCGGTCACCGATGTGGAAAAGATTGTGACACCTTGTTGCTTGAGTGCTGCTGAATGAAGTACACTACTGCCCATTAAAACTGTTACACCATGAAGATAACGTGCTACAGACGCGAAATTTAACCGATAGGAAGAAGATGCTGTGATATGCAAATGATCAGCTTTTCAGAGCATTCACACAAGGTTGGCGCCGCTGGCGACACCTACAACGTGCTGACATGAGGAAAGTTTCCAACCGATTTCTCATACACAAACAACAGCTGACCGGCGTTGCCCGGTGAAACGTTGTTGTAATGCCTCTTGTAAGGAGGACAAATGCATACCATCACGTTTCCGACTTTGATGAAGGTCGGATTGTAGCCTGTCGCGATTGCGGTTTATCGTATCGCGACATTGCTGCCCGCGTTGGTCGAGATCCAATGACTGTTAGCAGAATGTGGAATCAGTGGGTTCAGGAGGGTAATACGGAACGCCGTGCTGGATTCAAACGGCCTCGTATCACTAGCAGTCGAGATGACAGGCATATTATCCGCATGGCTGTAACGGATCGTGCAGCCACGTCTCGATCCCTGAGCCAACAGATGGGAAAGTTTGCAAGACAACAACCATCTGCACGAACAGTTCGACGACGTTTGCAGCAGCATGGACTATCAGCTTGGAGACCGTGGCTGCGGTTACCCTGGACGCTGCATCACAGAGAGGAGCGCCTGGGATGGTGTACTCAACGACGAACCTGGGTGCACGAATGGCAAAGCGCCTTTTTTTTTTCGGATGAATCCAGGTTCGTTTTACAGCATCATGATGGTCGCATCCGAGTTTGGCGACATCGCGGTGAACGCACATTGGAAACGTGTATTCGCCATCGCGATACTGGCATATCACCCGGCGTGGTGGTATGGGGTGCCATTGGTTACACGTCTCGGTCACCTCTTGTTCACACTGACGGCACTTTCAACAGTGGACATTACATTTCATGTGTTGCGACCCGTGGCTCTACCATTCATTCGATCCCTGCGAAACCCTACATTTCAGCAGGATAATGCACGATCGCATGTTGCAGGTCCTGTACAGGCCTTTCTGGATACAGAAAATGTTCGACTGCTGCCCTGGCCAGCATATTCTCCAGATCTCTCACAAATTGAAAACGTCTGGTCAATGGTGACCGAGCAACTATCTCGTCACAATACGGCAGTCACTACTCTTGATGAACTGTGGTATCGTGTTGAAGCTGCATGGGCAGCTGTACCTGTACACGCCATCCAAGCTCTGTTTGACTCAATGCCCAGGCGTATCAAGGCCGTTATTACGGCCAGAGGTGGTTTTCTGGGTACTGATTTCTCAGGATCTATGCACCCAAATTGCGTGAAAATGTAGTCACATGTCAGTTGTAGTATAATATATCTGTTCAATGAATACTCGTTTATGATGTGCATTTATTCTTGGTGTAGCAATTTTAATGGTCAGTAGTGTATTTCGTTGTTCACTTTGTCGTGAGAGTCGTTTTAATCTTCGAGTTTTTTTTTTTTTACATATGGCTCGATATTCAATTAAAATCATAAACGTTTTGACGAAACAATGCATATTGCAATGACTTACACCTAAGGCTGACATTCCGCCCATTGTTTGTACTAAACGTAGAAAATTCTTAAATACTAAAACATTACAAATTCCTTCTTCAGTTACAGTTACTGATTAATACAGTTTGTGTAACTTCAAAATTCCTTCGTACACAAATACATATTACTTGTTTATATCTCATTACATTGTGTTACTGTATAGACGGCCGGGGTTGCCGAGCGGTTCTAGGCGCTACAGTCTGGAACCGCGCGACCGCTACGGTGGCAGGTTCGAATCCTGCCTCGGACATGGATGTGTATGATGCCCTTAGGTTAGTTAGGTTTACGGGGATTGATGACCTCAGAATTTAAGTCCCATTGTGCTTAGAGCCATTTGAACCATTTGTGTTGCTATATATGCATTTAATGTATCTACATTTTGCTTTGCAGTCATGCATACCTCAGTTATGAGAGTTTAATACTTTCCTAGGGAGAAATAGAGAAAAACATTTGCATCAGGATTCTAGAATGAGATTTTCACTCTGCAGCGGAGTGGGCGCTGATATGAAACTTCCTGGCACATTAAAACTGTGTGCCGGACCGAGACTCGAACTAGGGACCTTGCCTTTCGCGGGCAAGTGCTCTACCAACTGAGCTACTGAAGTTTCATCAGGATTCTACATTATGCGTTGCTGGCTTAACTACACTTTGGCGCCGCCTCCTGCGTTAGGGAGGGAATAAGGAATTACTATTCTACTGGTTTATAAATTACTAACGTTATGCTGTTCGTACTTTCTTAAATCACTTATCAAGGAACTTCTTTTTCATGGAAACGAAATGTATTAACGATTTACTCAGGTACTATCATTTTTTAAATACCATATCGTTGCTTGTTTACGTGTCGCTTTGTGTTCGTAACAAAGATGTTTTTCCATTACCTCATGCTTATCTCTTTACAATTACGTGGAAATGCTGTCGTTTATATTCACATGCGACGCGATAGGAACTGATTAGTTTTATTTGGGGTCACATGCCTACTTGTATATGTGCTCTTTGTAGTCAGTAGGTATGGGTAAATGTTTTGTAGTTGCATTGCAACGATGTATATTCTTATTCTTCATTTGCTTAATGACCAAAATATACACATGGGCATACTAATAAATAAATTATTTCTTTGAGGTGCGGCCCGTTTTTTCATTTGGCACCTATAACACCCGTAGTAAATCTCTTCTTCTGCTCCGTGTCGATGCACTGGTCACTGAAATATAAAAAAAAACTTATAATTAACTTAAAACTAATTGTGTTTCGTAGCTCGTAGGCCACTCATATACTCGGTCATCACATTCGTTCGCAGACGTTTTTCATATTTCATTCTTATTTGTGTATGTATTTATTCACTTGTATTTTCATTCTTTCTAATCATTCACCCTATAAAAAAAGTTACTTTGACATCTCCTACGGTATCTTATCTTTTCTTAGCTAACACGTCTTGTACGTTTCGTTGTGATGTTTTCTTTTACTTCTACTTGTAATATATATATATATATATATATATATATATATATATATATATATATATATATATATATATATATATATTAGTATTGACGTAACTTCGTATGTTGATATAATATTATATTCTTTCGTTCCCTGACAGTTAATATAATTGTTGCATGTTATCATTTATTTTGAAATTGAGTTTGATACTGGTGCAGCTTCGCATTTCTATTTGGTTGCGCCGTGAGTTAGCCTGTTGCGCTTGCGCAATGTCAATGTCTCTTCCCTAGTACCTGACGTAAGCATGCATAGTTGAGCGCGCACAGCTGAGTCGTACGCTGCTCCAGTTTGAATTTATCTTCACGTGAAGCTGTGTTTTTGCGCCTCCGTCTTGTCAAGTGTTCGTCTTTGCTTACAAAACAAGAAAATTACTTAAGTCTATACATATTTCATTCAAAAATACACATAATAATTTTTTTACTTATAAAACTATGACATTACTTATAAATATATTTTATGACAAGAAAACTGCTGTGATATTGTGCCACTATTCGTGAAAAGCTTTTAAGTCTTTGTGAGTGTGGAGACCTGTGTCTCTCCCTGTTCTTTCGTATACCAACCTATAAGTTCCAGGATAAGGTATTTTTGCAATAATATATGACCCTGAGTATAGTAATTGCCATTTTTTATTTAGCTTACCGATCTTTGTCGATTTGGGATGTGTTCTCAAGAGGACGCGTTGCCCTTCAAAAAAATGTGTAACTCGTTTTAACTTGTTGTTGTATGTTCTCTTTCTGTATTTTGCTGTATTCTCCAGTGTGATTACTGCTTGTTTTATTTTATCCTATAAAAATAACTCTTTAGTAGGTAATTTTGGTATGGGTGATTCCCATTCGTCAGTTTGCTTTATGTTAAACATCAATTCATTAGGAGTGAAACCTGTGGAAGAGTGGGGGAGATTGTTTACTATTTGCCTAGATGGAGTCATGTATTCGATCTATTGTGAATACTTATTAGGAGCGTATGTCCTTATAAATCTATTGAATTCTTTAAACACCCTCTCCACGGGACTTGCTTCTGGATGGAAAAATCATACCAAGATGTGTTTAATGTCCTGTGTATTCATGAATTTTTTCCATTTTCTTCCTACGAAATACGCTGCGTTGTCTGTTGATATTACTTTGGGTTTCCCTACTCTTCGTAAGTAATCCTCTTCAGTTCTCTTTGTGATGCTACTGGCTGTAGTGGTTTTTATAGCATGAAGTTAGATGTATTTTGTGAAAATATCATAAAGAGCTATTATGTATTTGACATCTCCTTTTTTCTGGGATATAGGCCTGCGATATCCAGAGAAACCATTTCCAGTAGGGCTTTGGTTAATATGGGGTGTAATTCTGTAAACTTTGACATATTGGATGGTTTTGTTCTTTGGCAAATCGCACACTTTCTTAGTACTTGTAAAACACGTCTTCATAAATTAGGGAAGTAACAAAGTTTAGAAATCTTGTCTGTACATTTTCTTACTCCGTAGTGTCCCCATAATTCGTGTGTATGTTTGATAAATTCGTCGATATTTTCCTCTGGAAGGCATACACACCACTGGTTAAAACTTTCGTGCTTCCAGTGAAACAAAACGCCATTGTGTAACTGATACCATTTACTTACTTTATGGTTTATATTCTGTTTAAGATTTTGTATTACCTTGTTCCACCTATTGCCTTGATGTTGTATCGTTCCCACCTGTTTACAAAATTTTTTGTAGTCTGATTTTTGTCTATTACTTTGCATCGTCTTTTATGTCTCCTTGCTCATCGAATCGTACGAAACATGTTTGAAAATCTGATTTGCCCCCACCTCTTGTATGGTCTATAATACGGGGCTCAACTATGACCGATTCAGGTTTTCCTGCGGTGTAGTGTGATCTACTACTGCGCAAGGAACAATTTCTGTCAGTTGTACTGTGTGATTGTTTCTCTAGTTTGCATCGTTACCAGCTCGCGACATACTTTCTCGAGTGTTCATATTGCTGTTGTGAAATGTTGCCGTATAGCCGGCCGCAGTGGCCGGGTGGCTCTAGGCGCTTCAGCTGCTACGGTCGCAGGTTCGAATCCTGCCTCGGGCATGGATGTGTGTGATGTCCTTAGGTTAGTCAGGTTTAAGTAGTTCTAAGTCTAGGGGACTGATGACCTCAGATGTTAAGTCCCATAGTGCTTAGAGCCATTTCAACCATTTTTTGAAATGTTGGCGTATTGTGATTTTGTTGGGCAAAGGTTGGCTACTGTACGGCGTGTGGCATCTTATTGTTGTTGCGGCGCGCCAGCTATTGGTACGGCTGACTGTTTTTATTTACAAGCAGTGCATGATTTTGAGATGAGGGATTACAATTAGCTTGTGGGTGGTAATTGTTTCTGTTGTACGGAAAGTTCCGTTTAAATCTTTTGTTCTTGTCATTTCCATTCCTGTATCCATTACCGCCGTTAATATAATCATGCGGTTTCGCGTCTGGCTTTTTGTATTGACTATTCGAATTATATAGTTGTGTTGCTTGGCTGTCTGACGCTCTATTTGTTATTACTCTCTCCTCATATATTAGGTCGATTGAATCTAAAATGAATAGAAAACATTCTGTGCCATGCTCAGGTGTGGTAACTAATTTTTCACGAATGAGTGATAGCAAACGACTTTTTAAAATTTTTAAAACATCAACATGAGAAATAGGATTCGTCCAATAACACGTTTTGTTGAGACATTTCTCAAAATACCCTCGCAAGCTACCATATTTGCTATTAAAAGGGGCGGGGTGAAAAACCTCTCGCCTAAGTCTCTCCTGTACGGCTTCTGACCAGTATTTGTCAAGAAATGCCCGTTCAAATTGAAAATATGTGGTACAACGATCGGCTACCTCGGTTGCCCACAAAAGTACATCGCCTTGCGTGTACCCAACAACAAACCGGATCCTTTGTGCTTCCGTCCAATTTCTAGGAACCGCATGTCGAAAAGCACAGAATTCATCCTCTCATCTTCACTCGTAAACGTTGGAAATTGACGGTGTCTTAGTAGACCTTCCTCAGCAAATATAGTGGACGTGCTGTTTGCGTTTTGCGCTGTGTTTACATACCTGTCGTAATTATTTAAATTTCTCAAAGGTACTGGTTCTGGTGTTATGCCGTGTGAACTTACACTGTGTAGTCTGTCATTACTACTGGCATTGTTTTTAGGATTTGCAATGATTTGTGTGCATGCATTACTTTGCTTTGCTGTGGCTGGCACTTTGTTTATGCGTACAGCTTGTGTCTCTGTAGCACTTTCACCTAAGTAGTTGCGTATCCTGTGCTCTGTAGCTTGCAAACTAGTATTTACTTTGTCGATAATGTCATTTTCCTTTTGCTCAATAACTTTTTCAACGACATCAGTGATTAATCTACATTCATTCACTACTTTTTCCGCTACAGTACTGGTTTTGTCAAAGTACCTGCTTCAGCTTGTGAAATTACATCAGATGAATTTTCACTAATTTTGTCTCCTTCCTTTTTGACACAGACTGATTCGATTTCAAGTGATTCTACTTTTAAAGTGAGTTCTTCAGTTGCTGTTGGTATATTTTCATAATCCTTATGCAGTTTGTTCACTATGGTAGTGATGTTCTTTACTATGGAAGTTAATTGTGTTTGTGTAGCTTCCAGGTTTGTGTGTGTGTGTCTTTAATCGCTTTTATTTGCTACTCTACTGTATCATTCTGCTCGTTAAGAGTGACTAATTTCTGTCTTATTTCCGTAATGTCATTGTTTCCTTCGGAAGGTACATCTTGTTTTAGCTCTTTTTCCATGTCTTTAAATTTTATATTCATTACCTCGCGAAAATTCTTTGTCAGATCACTGATCTGTTGTGTGACTGTATCCTGAAAATCTTTTAAAACTTGTTTCTGCTCTTATTTTATGTCGTTTATGTCTTGTGTGACTATGGTAAGGTTTTGCGACAAACTGTCAAATTTGGTATTTGTGTCTGTACGCAAATTGGTGTTTGTATTTTTTATTTCGGTGCTGAATCTATCGAGTTTTTGAAGTATCGCGGCAAGTGCGCTATTTTGGTTGCTATCTAATGTACTTTGGTTGTTAACAACTGTACTTTGTAAATTAACATTTGGATTTCGTATGATGGGTGACGGTAAAGTATCGTCAAAAATCATGTTATCTTCGCTTTCTATGTTTTCCTGTGCGAGCATAATGTTGCGCGTGGAGGTAGGTGATTTAGTTTCATCTATTGTGATCAACGTATCGTCAAAGTCAGAACTTTGTGAAAGCTCACTAGCACTTGTTACTTCGGTTATACTCATCTATGAACTACGTAATACTTCTGAGTGTGGAAGACATGGCGCGCGTACGTAACATGTTCTGTCTTGCAATTGTACGCCATCTTAGCTCTTTGCGTTTTCGCCATTCTCAACAATAATGGAAACTGATTTTTGTGCCATTTTGACTGAATATCAAAATTAAAATTTTGAAAAATAGGAAATTGAAATACATAATTTTTGGAAATTGAAAAATACGAATTACGTCTCGTCAAGCGTTAATTCGCTACTTTTATGACGCACGAAATGTTACGACACAAAAACTTCAGACTTTTCTCTCGCTAATCAGTACGTACAAACTCCTGAAAAATTCTCTACAGTGCATTTAGGAAAGGAAAATTAAGGTGAAGGATGTCTAATTACTACGCAGGAACGCTACCAAGCATAGCTAAGCAAGCAGTTGCATAGCGGTCCTACCTTTGCTGCGATGAAAGAAACAGCATATTTTCAAAATTTTTCGTAAATTCTGGTTTCACTTTTGATTCCTTTTTGCATTGGTTACTTTATCCACAAGAATTTTTGGTTCTTGTTATTTTGCTCCCAGTCGTGATGTTGCACATGAAAATTTAAAAATAATTAGTACATTAACAGAATTTCATACAATGTCATAAATAATTTTGAACAATTTACCTTATACACAACTGGTTTCATGGTTTTCTCAACGTGTCACGGTCTCCACTACTGGCCATTAAAATTGCTACACCAAGAAGAAATGCAGATGATAAACGGGTATTCATTGGACGAATATATTATACTAGAACTGACATTGACATGTGATTCCATTTTCACGCAATTTGGGTGCATAGATCCTGAGAAATCAGTACCCAAAACAACCACCTCTGGCCGTAATAACGCCCTTGATACGCCTGGGCATTGATTCAAACAGAGTTAGGATGGCGCGTACAGTTACAGCTGCCCATGCAGCTTCAACACGATATCACAGTTCACCAAGAGTAGTGACTGCCATATTGTGACGAGCCAGTTGCACGGCCACCATTGACCAGACGTTTTCAAGTGATGAGAGATTTGGAGAATGTGCTGGCCTGGGCAGCAGTCGAACATTTTCTGTTCTCAGAAAGGCCCGTACAGAACCTGCAGCATGCGGTCATGCATTATTCTGCTGAAATGTAGGGCTTCGCAGGGATCGAATGAAGGGTAGAGCCACGGGTCGTAACACGTCTGAAATGTAACATCCACTGTTCAAAGTGCTTTCAATGCGAACAAGAGGTGACCGAGACACGTAACCAATGGCACACCATACCATCATGCAGGGTGATACGCCAGTATGGCGATGACAAATACATGCTTCCAATGTGCGTTCACTGCGATGTCACCAAACACGGATGAGACCATCATGATGTTGTAAACAGAACCTGGATTCATCCGAAAAAATGGCGTTTTGCCATTCGTGCAGCCAGGTTCGTCGTTGAGTACACCATCGCAGGCGCTCCTGTCTGTGAAGCAACGTCAAGGGTAACTGCAGCCATGGTCTCCGAGCTGATAGTCCATGCTGCTGCAAACGTTGTCGAACTGTTGGTACAGATGATCGTTGTCTTGCAAATGTTCACATCTGTTGACTCAAGGATCGAGACGTGGCTGCACGATCCGTTACTGGCATGCGGATAAGAGACCTGTCATCTCGACTGCTAGTGATACGTGGCCGTTGGGATCCAGCATGGTGTTCCGTATTACCCTCCTGAACCCACCGATTCCACATTCTGCTAACAGTCATTGGATCTCGACCAATGCGAGCAGCAATGTCGCGATACGATAAACCGCAATCGCGATAGGCTACGATCCGACCTTTATCAAAGTCGGAAACGTGATAGTAAGCATTTGTCCTCCTTACACGAGGCATCACAACAACATTTCACCAGGCAACGCCGGTCAACTGTATATATATATATATATATATATATATATATATATTCTTCTTCCGCCATAAGTACTTCTCATTTTGGACTATGAATAGAATACTGATTTTTATTGGACTTACTCTTCAGATGCAGTCAACTACAGTGATATGACGTTAGTATAATGCGCAGAAGAAGAAAAAAAAACTTTCGTGGCTTTGAACTAAAAGGAACTGTCACACTTCATAAAAATTATTATTTACATAACACAATGTCTGCTACACACTTCTCACAAGAATGCGTCTTCTCCCTACGAGAACTAAAGACAGAGTCTTCTAAAAAATTGAACAAAATTTCCATCATTTGTCATTCACCTTCCGGCGTAGCAAAATACATCTTTGCTGATGCTTACAGTGGCCGCGCTAGTACTTATTGTCATTGATTTTTAACTTTCGTAGTAGCATTCCGGGCCTTGTCCTTATGTACCTATACACAGTGACAGCCCTGACCCAACATAGAGACATGACATAAAACACATGAAATGTAAAGAATAACTAACATGAACATTAGTCAAAGATCACAACTTGTATCTTATTATACATGAATATAATTAAAAGTTAAAGCAATTAGAAAACCCCTTGGATAGATATTACTCTAGAATCCACATCTACATAATTGTAAAGTAGTAATATAAACGCGCATATCATTGTAAATCTAATAATATGAGTGTGATTTAAAATAACGTTCAGATCCACAGCAGTAACACAAACAGTGTTGCAATAGAGCAGTGACACATCAATGATATTATTCAGTATATACAAAATTAACAAGTTCACTACTTCAAAGAAACTAGTATTTGTACACAAGTATGTATTTACAGAAGTAATTGGTAGCTTAGTTGTGACTTGTTATTGCTTCCACAGCCACTTAAGATCTGTAGATCACTTAGTTAGATTATACCATGGCAGAACTGTTTATTTACTTAACTAGTAAGGGAGAAATTTTTGTGTAGCATAAAAGGTATTAACACATACAGCACACTAAGAAACACCATCATATATATAAAATTTGATCTATGTGAACTAAACAAACAGAGTTTTCCCAAGGAGATAATACATGCAGATAATACTAACATGGGTAGTACCACAAGCAGGTGCCAGATTTGAAGTACAATACCAAGTCCTCTTACACGGATTGTTTTACAGAATGGACATCTATATCTACTCTTTCCTGTTTTCTTTTTGTTGTCTGCTTGAAATATTTGAAAGATGGATTATTTCCTGCTACTAAATTCATGTATTTTTCTGTGAAAAAGTATAATTGTAGCAAGTAAAGAAAAGGAAGTATCGAAGATCGAACACAAGAACGGAATGCAGGCTCACCTCCATGTGGTGATGGATGGGGAACAATGCCTGTGGTCTCAATCATATAGCACAATTCTGCTGCATGGTGGGGACCATGGGTATTGGCTAAGGGGTCTGCATAAGGTAATAGTAACCTTAATGCAACTTGAAAAAAAAAGAAGGAAAATGAATGAAAGTCAAGAAAGGAATGCTTTATAGATAGCACTCCATGAGGAATAAAAATGACATCTTCGTAATGTCCATATTGATACACACTGGTATTGTCTGTTAATTTTACGTTTTAGCACTTAAATCATGACTCCTTAACATCGATCAGATTTTTTTTTCAAAGAAAATGTTGAGATCCCTATGAATTCATGTTAAGAATTGACCTATGTAGATATTATCTATCTTAATTTTTTAAAAACTCCATATCCTTTCGATGTATACCAGTATATAATTATACAGTACTTTTTTTGCTAACTCCATCATAGCATCTGTAATACAACATAAACTATAGAGAATATCCTAGCTGCCTGTCTCTCATTTAGAGTTGGTTAATACTTCAAAGTCTTATATACTTATCCATTAAGCGATAACCGTTTCCAGGCATGTATCCATTAGAACATGTATTTAACATTGACCTATGACATAGCCATAGGGTTTTTATATATATTTCCTCTAAAAGAATTTCCAGTGCTAAATTTTTTCTGATATACCTGTTGCTAATGCATTATGAGCCAAGTGTAAGTGGTCACCAATTATAACACATGTTTTAATTTGTTACCACCATGATTATTTTATTTCAGTTGACTTTAGGTCAAAGTTATTCGAAATATGTTATCAAAAATCACTAAACGATAAACAGATGCCATTGTTGTTAGATGATTATGGATTAATGTTTTCTACAAATCATTAGACATAAAGTTGTGGTTAAGATATCTAAGGCCAGCAATCAATGTCTGTTTTAGAATATATAAGGATTAGCTTTGGCAGTTGGTTCTGTGTGTTGACAGAGGTTTATTTACTTGGTTGATATTTGGAAGATTTTCACTCACTTTGTAGATTCCCTATGGCTAAATGCGTGCATGCAAATCACTGTTGGATGCTAAAGAAATCTTGTAAACACTGGACTCGCATTCGGGAGGACGACGGTTCAATCCCGCATCTGGCCATCCTGATTTAGGTTTTCTGTGCTTTCCCTAAATCGCTCCAGGCAAATGCCGGGATGGTTCCTTTGAAAGGGCACAGCCGGCTTCCTTCCCCATCCTTCTCTAATCCGATTAGACCGATGACCTCGCTGTCTGGTCTCCTTCCCCGAACCAACCAACCAAATCTTGTAAGGTAAGAAATAAGAGCACAGTCATTTTTACCTAGAGAATTTGAAAAAAATATGATGGAAATATGGAAAAATATGTAAAATATGGGAAAGGTATGGGCAAAAATTTGGGTACGAAAATGTATTTATACAGAGTGAGTAATCGTGATTTGCAGCATAAGCACTACATATATAGGAGATGAATGATACCACATACAGAAAAAAAAGGATTATATAGAGGTAGAAACTGGATATCTAGGACTTCAATACAACTGCAAGATACAGGTGACGGATGGCACCACACATATATGCTTTCATAGTGGAAAGATGGTACATTCAGAGACGAAACTGCTATAGTCCTCTGTGTACCCTTCTTTGACATGTACTCACAGGCCTATTACCCAGTAAATGAGGGTCCAGTCTTATCCCTCTTCCAAAAAATATTGCCACTATACACACATTTATTAATATCCAGGATATTGCTGATGGGGGTGAATTATGCTTTCCATGGTCACTTCTGACTTCTGATAGATATTACCCACAATAAGCAGAGCATAAAGGAGAATACCATACATCTTAAGTATGGGAGCACTGAAACTTCAACGGCATCGGCATTTAACTCCAGGATCTACTACAATTTGAGTGATAGAATCTGTATTATCCAGTTCACATTTACAGCCTGGTAGCAGATGTTAGCAAGCCATACCATGAAGAAGAACGCACTGTTCAGAACAAACAAAAAACAAACAGATTTAAAGCACAAAATAGCAGGACTAAAGTAGTAGGACCCCTATACTTGTCCAAAGTAGCTGCTCAGCTCTAAAAATACATAGATTTGCAGTTTTTTCTAGGGGGAAAAACAACACTACATCTGGATCAAAGACATATCCTACTTACTTTAATCCCATTTGAGTAAAGACAGGCATAAACGCCATTTTTGTCATAAATGCTTCAGTTCTTTCACTAAGAGCCGGTGTTTTGCGAAGCATGTAACTGACTGCTTTAGCCAGGAACTGGTAAATTCGGAAATACTTACCAATGCATAGAATTTCTCAAAATTTAAGAATTCCCATCATGAGGAGCACTACCCGTTTATAGTTTGTGCAGATTTCGAATGCATTTTAGCTCTTATGAAACATAGAAAAGGAAATAACATTGCCTGTCATACTAACTTCACAGAATGGCTTCATCATAAGCTGCAGCATATCAGATCATATACTTGTATGACTCTAATCTCAACCATTTTGTTTCATTCATCTAGAATAATCCTGCAAGATGGCTGCTCTTTGAGCTTGAAAAACTTGTCAGTGTGCTCATACTAATTACAGCAAATACGTTCCCATAATCAAATCGCAGGCGAACGATATCTTATGCGACCAGGCAGCTGATTGTCATTCTTGTGACTTGTCACTGAATGGAAATGTAGAAACTCGATGTAGAGACCACTGGCAACAAACAGGGAAGCTCTGCAGTGAGAGACTACACATGAAACTTGAAATACGAATAGCCACAACACATACCAGTCTTCTTCCATAAATTGAGTTGGTATGATGCTCATATTTTTGTTGAGAACTTGTGTGAGATCGATTTGGAAAATGATAAGGTCAATTTTTTACTGGACCCTGTTGAAAACTACACCTCATTTCCCAAACGAATCATGCCAAAATTAATGCACACTTCCTGGATTTGCTACGCTTTATGCACACACCTCTTGAAAAACTTGCTGAAACAATGCATCAGAAAGATATGCATATCTCCAGAGCTGCAGTGATGCAAAATTTGAGCTAGTACCAAAGTAGGGCTCTATCTTGACAATTACCTGGATTTGAAGGAGAGGCCCAAGAAAATAACACTGATCAAAAGTTACTTTTTATGTAGCCAGACAGTATCATCTACTGAGTGAAGTGCTATGATCCATTTCAAGTAGTTTATTTAGCATCGTGAGACATTTGACTCTTTTGGATATGCAACTGATAATCCTTATGTCATAGTACTCCAAAACAATAAGGTTGTTAGCCTGATGAAAGGCAAAGTGAGTGTGTCACAGATTGTGGAATCTGTGAAGTTCAAATCTAAAATGTACAGTACACATAGCATACTGATTACGTTCCACCCAGCGGCAGCCTATGCATGTGCATATTGTGGCCACATGATCAAATATTACAAAGAGTGTGTGTTTGATGGCATTGATGGTTCTCTCTCTTAAACTCAGCAAAGGGAGCACCAAATGGTCTTTCGATTGTGAGACAATGTGCTACATACTGCATCATAGCTGAAAGTTAGGCTTTCACACTGCGTTCGACAGTGATGATGGTCTATGTACCCTCCCATTCTCACACTATTCATCTGAGTGACTGAGAGAGGATGGGTATTTATTTGTAAATTTTATGCATGTGTGAATGTATTCAGAATAGTAGGACGACCTGTTACTCATAGGTGCATGTATGTTTATGGTTGCTTAAGTCAACTGATTACACACTATGCGTGAATGTAAGTTGTAATATGTATTTGTGGACTGTGACCATGTTTGTGTGTGTGTGTGTGTGTGTGTCATTTTCTGCATGTGCTTTTGCTAGTCCCTGTTTCCCATGCACTGTGTTTATTGTATAATAGAATGTGAACAGTATACAGAAAAACGATTGATGGTAAAAGAAGAAAATGTCACTGTATGAAAACCAGTTAGGAAGTAATGATTACATGGAAAATATAGATTCCTCTTCTTCTGTACTCTAAATATATATTACCTCTGTAAATATGCATATAACAAGTACCTCTGTACCTGCCAGTATTAATTTAAAATGTGTTTGGGTATATGAGCGGTTTTAAAGTGCAAATAGTAATTTATTGTAAATTAACTTCGAAAATTATTGTTGATACATCACAAAATAAAAAAGAGTATGAACTATTTAAAACATCTTATTACTAATAATTAAACAAAAATGTATTGCAAAATGAAAATTATTGTTAACAATAAGCCATATGTTAATTAGTTACACTATTATTATTATCTATAAACAAACCTGACTTTTTACAACTGTTTACAAATGATCATGCTCCAACAATTTCTCTAGAGATGTTATTATTTAGAAACAAACCTGACCCTTGCTTACAGAGTACAAATGACTAGGCTCATGCTATTACTCTAGAGAGAGAACGGGATGAAACTTATTGTTAATAATTCAGAAATTAATCTGTTATTGTTGCTTACAACGAACCTGATCCTCTATGGTGAGCAGACCTCGAATGCTGAGGCGTATGCAGTTGTTCTAGTTATAAAAAAATGGGGAGGGGCAATTCAATTCTTATTGGCTCTTGTGTCGAGGTGATGTGTTTCCCACAAATTTTATGTCATGCACTAGCCCAAGATGTATGGTTGGGGTATCAGGTTACATATTGACCTTGACTTTACCACACACAAGGACCCTAGAGGTGTAGACATCCGTGGGACTGATGTTGAGCTACATTCTGACTTTGAAGATAACAAGCCTAATTGCCTAAGCTGTAACATGATACCCTGGCAGGCTTGCAACTTCAATCTGGGGATACAACTGGTACTGATCCTGTCTGTTGTCGGAGTAGTGGGCAGTGCAGGGCACATCCAGACAACTCAGCTGATTGTATTATCCTTCTTAAAAGTAAGAGAGAAGTGTTTTTGCAGTATAACTGTAATCATGCTTAACTGTTACACAATGCAGTCTCTACAGTGCCATCTATTTTGGTCTGTAGTACCAGCGAAAAAATTGTAACCGTTTCCTTATTTACGTGTCGATCCCCCTTTGGAATTCAATACAGCAATGATTCCACATGGCATGGATTAGACTGCAGAACGATTCCGGTCTTGTGACAAGGATGCAGGAAGTATCACAATATTATTGATGTAGTATACAGCTATAGTGGTGCTTTCAATTACCACCGCAGGTCCCAATTAAGCCCCCCACCAGCTTGCATCTGTATGCAGCAGTATGATAGAGTGTGTGGACATGAGCATCGACCTGGTGCAACAAGAAATTTGATTCATCAGAGGAGGCAGCACATTTCTATAGATCAACTGAGAGAGGACGAGTCACCGCCTCACTATTCTCCATATTCAAGGGTACAATTTAATGTTGATTTTTCACCCAAGACGTCGCGTTTGTGAGATGACAGGAAGTATCAGCATGAGCAGGCAGTGATGGAAGCATATACGTTGTTGACGCATGGTGGCTCTCCTTCTAACAGCATTTTTCTGGAATTGAGAACAAGCAGGCAGTTCGGTCATTTAACAGTAAATCTTGCAGTGGACTGTGGGAGTTGAAAGCTACAAGCAGCTATTAGGGAAAGGATTATCTCGAAGCACTTGCTGGGGATGGAATTCTGGGCCCAAGAATTGCTCCCATGATCTGCAGACAATGCATTCGGTCGACAGGGGGGGGGGGGGGGAAATGGTCTATCTGGACCTACCTGTTAGGCATCTCTTGCCACAACAGGAGGGGACAGGGACACAAGAGAAATCTTGGTCACCCAGCCAACATGTTATGACAGCGTTGTAAACGCCCTTTGTGAACAGGTATGGCGGCCCTAAAAATTCGCGTGTTTCCATGTTACCCCTGGACGGGGTGCTATTGAGGGAGCTACCAGGTGGTGCTATCCCTCGGCCTGCAGAATTTTTTTGGTTAGCCTCAGGCCTTCAAAACAATTTTAGAAGGAATATAACATTTATCGCGGCCCTAAAACGATCTGTGTTGGGACGTAAAAGCACTTCTCTTGGATTAGCCAGAACCCCTGGTCAAAATCGTCATAACTTTCTGGCCATCCAGATAATGATTTCCACGATAAATGTGTTGTTGCTTCGTGGAATCTCAAAATAACACGCTGACTAAAGTGGCCTTGGAAAAAGAAGTCAGAAGCAGAACGTCTCCTCCTTTCTGCACGGGAATGTGCGAATCAGAGAATGGTCGCTTCACCTAAAACGAGAAGAATATTGTTAACTTTGATTAGATTTGGCCGATGAGTAGGACAGACGAATTATAGGAGAGACATGGAGCTCATGGAGTTTTGTGATTGGCACGAAACCTTTTTGCGGGTGGTTGTGGGAGTGCTTTTGTGGAGTTTACTGAGGTTTGATGTAAAGTGAGGAGAGGTGATACTTGGTCTTTCCATTCAGACTGCCATCTGGAGTGGAACTTCTGTTTCAGACTCTGGTCTGGAGACGATTCTGGTTCTGACTTTTGTTATGAGTGGGGTGTATTTGGGTTACTTGCCCTGAGCATGACCCTGCACTAGCGCTAGTATTGTCAGGGGAGCCTGTGGTGAGGGCTAAGGTGTATTAGCTGTACTGACAGGTTAGACCTCAGTCATCTCGGACAACTAGCTGAGCCGAGGGCAGTCTTATGTGTGAGAGGTCTGCCACTTCCTCGTTTGATCTCCTTGTGTGCAATGCTGTATAACTAAGGCAAATTGGTCAATGGTGTGACTGGCGAACGGGAGTGTCACACGCTGGAATCTTCTGAGATTTCAGGGCTCCATTAGAGAGTAATTGCGATCCATCTAATAGATCAATAGCCACAACTTTGCGTATTTCATGCCTGCGGTAGGGAATTACAGATGCCGCATGTCACTTCTCTGCAGATGTTTGAACAACGACCGACACCTGAAACTGTGCTACACATCGAGAAAAGGGGTATGGTATTGCCAATTGTTCTCAGCTGCAGCAACGTGGTGTAGATTAAACCCATCAAGGTCTATTCAATGCTAAATAATTTCGGATTGCATTATCCATATTGAGAAACATAGTAAATAGTTCAATCAGGACAACCTTACTCTCTGCCAACCAGCGGCCACACTCGGTTGTCAACTGTTTGTTGCATATTTTTGCTACTATTAGATCATGTCTATTTGTGTCGTCATGCGCAACATGTTTTTTAGCAAATTGTTTATCAATAAACTTGTGGCAAACTTTTGTAAACTATCAGTCCTGTGTGGATATATTTTTGTTAACCATCAATAGTTGACGAAAATAAGGTCAGGTCCACCGTTTCATTAACATCATTTCGGCACTCAGGTTCTTTAAGATTCTAATACACGTGGTAACGTCTAATGCAGGCTATCAGCAACAAACACAGTTAAAGGGCAAAATCAATTTAGCAAGTGCATGGGACAGGTAGTCAAGTGGAAGGTTTGGTACGTAAAGTGATTGCTGTCAGGGCAGTAACTCAGGGTCAACTATCGCCCTCCAAAACATACAGCAAGTCCACCATAGTCTTGCACAGTGATCCAATTTCGATGATCCCATTCACACTGCAGTCATGATTGAGGATGGCCTTGGTGCGATCTGGTAAAGCATAGGAGTCGTCTGCTGCAGAGCTCAATGTTCATCAACGTGTGTTCATCAGTGTGCTCAGAAACACTTATGCCTTCTCCAGCAGAGTACTATATCGTCTGATCGTTAGATCTGCATTACAAAATGAGCAAGTTTCCGACCTTCACATTCTGAGTGCGGAATTGACATCCTACACATTGGACATGTTTGTGGTTTCATCAGCCTTCAACCACATTCTTTACATGGGCACGACAGTATCATATGATTAGCCGAGCAGCTTTGCCATTTCCGAGACGCTTATTCCCAGGCGCCAGGCCCAGAATGATTTCTGATTCATCTGCGCTCCGCTTACATTCTTTTCTTACCTCGTCACACGCCGGTAACGCAACCAGATGGAATTCAGCTCTCAGTAGGCAGTGGTCATAATGTTTTGTCTCATCGGTGTGTCTTCACTGTGTATGAGTTGAGTGCCTATCGTCGCCTAAGATATGATTTAACACACTTGCGGTAGTTCAGTGCACATCTGCAGGATTGAATTCTAGCTAGAGGTTGCCATGAAGTTAGTTAGTTACATATACCATAGTTCATTTGAGCGATTCTTTCATCGCAGTTATTTCCTGGCTATCAGTTTTTAGGCAAAAATTTGTCAATGGAGTGGAAGGAGGCGTCCAGAGAAATGTAATGAGTAATAAAGCTCATTTTTCCTCCTAGTATTATAGGTATGGACATCACCATTCTTCTCAAATTGTGGTTGATTTATTTACAAAGAATTTTGTTAGCGAATATATGAACTGTGATGTCACAATTAAAATGTTTAGCCCTTCGAAGAAGTTCCTGTATGCCGTCCATGGATGAACACCACATATTATTCTTACTGCTTACTTTTGTGCAATCGTTACCTTCTTTCTACCTCATGAGCAACCCCAAAAAATTATCGCATAAGACATCGTTAAGTGGAAATATGCTAAATATACCAGGAGGCTGATTCTTTTCTTTCCAAGGTTAACAATTATATGAAGGGCAAACTAGCCGAACTTAATTGTTTGACAAGCTCGATTATATGCTTCATTGAATTCAAGTTTTCATCAACATGTACACCCAAAAATTTGGAACATTCAACTCTATTTGGTGACTTCTGCTCATCTGCTACATGATTTTTTGGTATGACTATTTGTTGCGCAGAACTGAATATAGTGCTTTTTTTCTAAATTTAAAGAGAGTCCATTTTCTGAGACCCACTTTACAATTCTTTGGAAAACATTTACCATTTGTTCTGTTGCTTTCTTTATGATGGGATTTATTATAACACTAGTATCTCTTTTTGTTGAATGTCAAGTGGGAGGTCATTCACATCCACAAGGAATAGGAGTCTTGTCTGGAAACATTCTCTATTCCAATGATGCATTGCATATGTCACTAAGGACATTGCCTATTAAGTTGGACCAACTTTCCAGAATTATGTTTGAAATTCCATGAACACCACATGAGCTTTTGTTTTTCTTAGAATTTTTGGAATTCTGTTAATGTCAGTGCAGAATGTTGGTGCTATTTCTAGCAGTTTAATGTTTTGTGGAACGACTTTTTAATATATTTTCTTGCTGCTTCAACTAAACCATTTTGACCTATTTCTGTTGCTACTTTTAGGAAGTGGTTGTTAGAAGAGTTTGCAACGTGTAAATTATGAGTCACAACATTGTTAGTTTGTTATGGTATCTTGTACAGTGATTGGCTCTCCTGTGTCCCATTTGATAGCATCCCGTATAGTTTTAATCTTATTATCTGCATTACTCATTTCTGTCAGGATGTGCCTACTTCTGGATATTTTAATGGCTTTTAAAAATACTACAGTATTTGTTGTAGTTCTCGAGTAAAATCAGATTTTGACTTACTTTGGACATTATAAAATTTTTCCTCTTCCTGTTAAATGAAATTTTAATTCCCTTGGTTGTCCACAGCATACTTGTTTTTAATGGCTCTTATGGATTATTTTTTAGGAAAGCAACATTCAAGTATTGACGCAAATGTACTATGGAATAAACTGAATCTGACATTAGCTTTTTTTTCTACTTATATATCTCATTGCATGCAACCTCTTCCAAATTACTCTTAAAACACTGTATCCTGTTATCATAAATAAGCCTCTCCTTTTTGTATGAACCTGCCTCAGGGTTGTAAGGTGCCATATTGTTTATTTCCATTAACTGTGCGTCATGATCAGATAGTCCGTTACAGAAGTCTGCATTGAAGTCTCCACAAACTATTAACTGCTTTTTCTCTTGTCTCATGGGTAACTCAATAATTTATCTAGATCTTTCATGAATAGCTGAAAGTTTCCTAGAGGGTATCTGTAGACTGTTACAATTATCGGAGAAGTATTCTGCAGTAACAACTCAAAAGCACAGGCTTCTAGATTCTGATCAACACAAAAAGTATTTGTTTCAATATTATAAATTCTGTGTCCGACTTGTATGTGTTGCAAGTCTGATAAGGCACTTTATAGTATCGAACTTCATCAATGAAGTGCAGAGTTGATTGGATGTTTCGATCGTCGATAGAAGAATACCCTAATCTTCAATGCGATAGAGTCTGCAGCTGCGATGAATTTCTTGAATGATTTCGAGATGACTTCGCTGCCATTCTCTTTATTTCATGTACGATTGTACAATTTCGGCCTTAAGGCATTTTCAAGTATCTAAAACGAAAGCATTAGACATTGGATACAAGAGTCACTAATGTATTTTCAAGTATCTAAAACGGAAGCATCATACATTGGAGACAAGTGTTACTAATGGATCCGGTGTATAATGTTTCCGTTTTAGATACCTGAAAATGGCCGAAGGTCGAATTTGTACAATCGTACATGAAATAAATAGAATGGCAGGTGAAGGCATCACGAAATCATCAAGAAATGCCCTAATCGTCACACGAAATATGTCAGTGCATACCTTACGCATAACTTCCGTGGATTTGTGATTTCATGCAGCTTTCGCAACAGTAGTTAGCTTCAGTGAGATTCGACGAGAGCTGTGGTCACTTGCTGTAAAATTTCTACTGAAAAATCGAACTAATACTACGAAGATTGGTCGCAGGCTCTGAGGGAGCATAATTTATTCAATTATTTATTATTTTCTGGAGAAAACGTGACTGCAATTAAATTTTGAAAATTAAATTTATCTGAAATCTTTGTTTAAAGAAAATTACTTTACTTTTAAAGTGAAATATTTACGTATTGTGCTTTAAATCGTTCTGCAGTCTCAAACACAAGCCGACTTCAGCTTAATTGTAGCACTCTTACTGCCGACGCAAAACTCTGTTTCATAACGTGACTAAAAAAATTGTCATATTAGTAATTACTTTAGAAAATGCGTTCAAGTAAATTTACTTTATCTGTAACATGTTCTCAACAAATTTAAATAAGGGAAGTGAGCATAGAATCTCAACAATTATTTAGCTCTGGCGGATCGTTCAGCACTGTATTCTTACGATGTTTGTGACGACACGTTTTGTCGTAAACGTGAACTTCTGAAAAACTTTTACACACTCAGACTTATCATTTAAATTTACTTGAAAAGAGGAAGCAGGAAACCTGCTAAGGTAAATAATAATTTAAAGACGATTAACTTGAATCCCACTTTTTTTTCAAGACTACATCAAGTATTTTGATATACTGACTGAACTCTCTGACAATTCTGAAAACGATTGACAAACGTAAGAAATGCCTTGCCTTGAGTATGTAGCTGTTGAGATGCTGCTATTGAGATGAGGTGATGTGTTTACGTCTCAGTACAGGTAACCATTATTACGACAAGCCTTTGCGCTCGTTAAAGCCATTATGATCGTGGTTGTCGCACCCAATGTTGCTATTAATTTTAGTTTGGAAAATCAGGCAACTTAAGTAATAGAGAAGACTTTTTCCCGTCACCTGTTGCTGCCACTTCCGACCTTAGAACTGGTCACACTAATTTTTAATTCTCAATATTACTAATGTGAGGACGGAATTCGATTCGCGTCCGCGACCGCGCCATCTGGCTACCTACTCTAACGCTTTGGACGACTTAAAGTGGTGAGTTACGTGTGTAAACTCCCACTTCCTTAACGATACGACTTACGTGAGATGGTCAGCCGACTTTCCTTGCTGGTTAGCTTGCTGCTGCAACCTCTTTTTCTCTTCGTCTCCGAAGTATATTTGCTAGGAACAGGAATTTCTCAAGACTCTTTACAAAAATAAGCAGACGTACGCAGTTTCGTTTGCTTCACTTAACGATGTATATTTAAACACCAAACTTTTACAAATCTCATTCTTCACATAAACAAAAAGACTGTCAAGTAACTCTCCTCGCGTATCCAAAGGTCAGAAACAAAGTTCATTTTCACATAAGAGAAAGTATGCTTAAAAACCCAGTCCATTCTCATCCTGAATCTGAATACATGTCTTCCCCTCTCCAAGTTCAAGACGAGCATTCATTAACAATATCTCAACTGTTCTTTTTCTCCACTACAATAGTCAAAGTTATAAACAGCACAGAATACATAAACCTCCCTTGTTCTTTCACTACGGCTTCCATGGCGCGACCGGCAAACATTTGTCGGTGCCATTCGATAGCCGCGTCTACAGTCATCTCACGATAAACTTCAAACCTGCACACACAGACAGGCGATGCGCAGGGAACAGGGTTCCTTTCACCCACTCATAACTAAAATATCTGGTGTTCGAGACGGTGGGAGGCCGAGTGGTTCTAGAACTTACACAGAAATTCTCGAAGCACTACATTACACGCGTCTGTCTTTTTCAACGCTTGCACATTGCTCGGCGTCGCGTCACGTTGTCCGCCAAAAGGGAAATTCAAAGGCGATCCCCTCTACAACCGCATCTACGTTATTTTTCTGGTCGAAAACTATTAAACCTGAGACAGTGCCAGTCAATTTCTTTTACAAAATAAGAAATAATGATTAACTTAGTACTATTAACATTTGCTACTTTACACATCTTCATTGAGATATATTGTGTGACGTTACTTTATAGATGTCATCGCCTCCCCCGATACGAGATTACCGTTGGTATGAGAAATTTCTCACACTTTTTTTATAAATTGTGAAAAATTCTGAACGTTAATTTAGGTTACGTTACAGCTTGTTACATCTGCTTACTTTCACTGTAATATATCATATTCTGGGTCAGTTCTGCGCATTCACAGAGAATACTCTTTGCCGAGAATATGACAGTCGGAATCATTTGTGATGTCAGTTCATGAACTTCGTACCGATCTTTGTTCAAGTGTTTCGACATTCTCTACCTACCCCGTACACACATTCCATCATGGGATATGTCGTTCATAACTCAGGCTCAAAATGAAACTGTCTCTTTCACATAATAAATACTTGATGACAAAACGAATTGCTCTTGGATAATAAAATTACATGCTTTTTGCAGGTTTAGTTTTGAATAGGCTTGCAGCACAGCTGAAACACTTGGGGGCTGAAACCCAAATGGTCGAATCTTAGTCGAAAGGAATCCTCGTGGCACACTCCATTTTTCCTGTATAAGAGTTCCTCACATTAATTTAGATTCTTATAGCATAACGTATTATTTATTCTTTATTATTTATTCTACATGCAGCTCTAAATCTTTTGTTGTTGTTTCTTGAGTTTATAGTGCTGTTTAATTTTTTATCAGCTTTCTGAGAGTCATGTAGTGACTGGCTGCATGGGAAACTAACTTTGGTTTCCGTGGTCCCTAAGGAACCTACGAAGTCGAAATTAAAATAAAAAAAGGCGAACGGGATGATTTGGATTTGACTGCCGTTTTCTTTATTTTATTACACTGGCTGTTTCCGAGAGAGCTTACTCACGAACCACGAATATCCGGCGACAGAGTGAGGGCGTAGCGATGGGTCTTCCGATGGTATGGCCAGAGTCTATTCTTCACGGACCGACCCGATGTTTGGTATAAGCCTCTGTCGGTTCCTCGGTAATCTCTCATCCACGCATCGTTCGTCCAGATGGCCCCGTGAGAGCGCCATTGGAAAGTCGGGGACAATTTTGCACTCACCGAAACAGTTGTATCTGACATCCTTAATTTGTGGCTTGTGTCTTTTGCCGCCCAGTGCTCTCAGGTTTCCGTTACTGACTGTGTAAGTACATGTAAGTGTGTAAAGTCGCTAGTGGATTTGTCTGTATCGCAGGGATCTGGAGGGACTTGGAGCAAGCTGCATGGTGGCCCTTCAGCTCCGACAGCCATTACTTCCCATACTGGACGGCCGAACTCTTGAAGACTCCGGACTGCGTATCAACAGAAAAAAAATCTTTGTATTTGCAGACTGTTCAGATAAAATATGCTGTTCAATATAGCTCTAAAATATTGCTGTTTTTCTCTCTTACCCAATTTGTTTATTAGCATATTTGTGTCATGTTACTTTCCAGTTGTTTGCCGCGTGGCAGCCTATCCATACAGGGTGTATCATAATTACTAGTGAAAGGGTGAAATTACTCGATAAAACAAACAAAAACGTTCCATTATGAATGGGGCGACAAATGAGCCATTAGCGAGACAATTGTGAATGTGTGGTTATAAGCCGCCAGGTGGAATCGATTTAAATTGTAACCCTAATTAGAAGAAATGTATTTGAAATGTATATTTTTCGATTTCGAGATACTAAAAGGTATCAGATAGATTATATAATGGTAAGACAGAGATTTAGGAACCAGGTTTTAAATTGTAAGACATTTCCTGGGGCAGATGTGGATTCTGACCACAATCTATTGGTTATGAACTGCAGATTGAAACTGAAGAAACTGCAAAAAGGTGGGAATTTAAGGAGATGGGACCTGGATAAACTGAAAGAACCAGAGGTTGTAGAGAGTTTCAGGGAGAGCATAAGGGAACAATTGACAGGAATGGGGGAAAGTAATACAGTAGAAGAAGAATGGGTAGCTCTGAGGGATGAAGTAGTGAAGGCAGCAGAGGATCAAGTAGGTAAAAAGACGAGGGCTAATAGAAATCCTTGGGTAACAGAAGAAATATTGAATTTAATTGATGAAAGGAGAAAATATAAAAATGCAGTAAATGAAGCAGGCAAAAAGGAATACAAACGTCTCAAAAATGATATCGACAGGAAGTGCAAAATAGCTAAGCAGGGGTGGCTAGAGGACAAATGTAAGGATGTAGAGGCTTATCTCACTAGGGGTAAGATAGATACTGCCTACAGGAAAATTAAAGAGACCTTTGGAGAGAAGAGAACCACTTGTATGAATATCAAGAGCTCAGATGGCAACCCAGTTCTAAGCAAAGAAGGGAAAGCAGAAAGGTGGAAGGAGTATATAGAGGGTTTATACAAGGGCGATGTACTTGAGGACAATATTATGGAAATGGAAGAGGATGTAGATGAAGACGAAATGGGAGATAAGATACTGCGTGAAGAGTTTGACAGAGCACTGAAAGACCTGAGTCGAAACAAGGCCCCGGGAGTAGACAACATTCCATTTGAACTACTGATGGCCTCGGGAGAGCCAGTCATGACAAAACTCTACCATCTGGTGAGCACGATGTATGAGACAGGCGAAATACCCTCAGACTTCAAGAAGAATATAATAATTCCAATCCCAAAGAAAGCAGGTGTTGACAGATGTGAAAATTACCGAACTATCAGTTTAATAAGTCACAGCTGCAAAATACTAACGCGAATTCTTTACAGACGAATGGAAAAACTGGTAGAAGCCGACCTCGGGGAAGATCAGTTTGGATTCCGTAGAAATGTTGGAACACGTGAGGCAATACTGACCTTACGACTTATCTTAGAAGAAAGATTAAGAAAAGGCAAACCTACGTTTCTAGCATTTGTAGACTTAGAGAAAGCATTTGACAATGTTAACTGGAATACTCTCTTTCAAATTCTGAAGAAGGCAGGGGTAAAATACAGGGAGCGAAAGGCTATTTACAGTTTGTACAGAAACCAGATGGCAGTTATAAGAGTCGAGGGGCATGAAAGGGAAGCAGTGGTTGGGAAAGGAATAAGACAGGGTTGTAGCCTCTCCCCGATGTTATTCAATATGTATATTGAGCAAGCAGTAAAGGAAACAAAAGAAAAATTCGGAGTAGGTATTAAAATTCATGGAGAAGAAGTAAAAACTTTGAGGTTCGCCGATGACATTGTAATTCTGTCAGAGACAGCAAAGGACTTGGAAGAGCAGTTGAACGGAATGGACAGTGTCTTGAAAGGAGGATATAAGATGAACATCAACAAAAGCAAAACGAGGATAATGGAATGTAGTCAAATTAAGTCGGGTGATGCTGAGGGAATTAGATTAGGAAATGAGACACTTAAAGTAGTAAAGGAGTTTTGCTATTTAGGGAGTAAAATAACCGATGATGGTCGAAGTAGAGAGGATATCAAATGTAGACTGGCAATGGCAAGGAAAGCGTTTCTGAAGAAGAGGAATTTGTTAACATCGAGTATAGATTTAAGTGTCAGGAAGTCGTTTCTGAAAGTATTTGTATGGAGTGTAGCCATGTATGGAAGTGAAACATGGACGATAACTAGTTTGGACAAGAAGAGAATAGAAGCTTTCGAAATGTGGTGCTACAGAAGAATGCTGAAGATAAGGTGGGTAGATCACGTAACTAATGAGGAGGTATTGAATAGGATTGGGGAGAAGAGAAGTTTGTGGCACAACTTGACTAGAAGAAGGGATCGGTTGGTAGGACATGTTTTGAGGCATCAAGGGATCACAAATTTAGCATTGGAGGGCAGTGTGGAGGGTAAAAATCGTAGAGGGAGACCAAGAGATGAATACACTAAGCAGATTCAGAAGGATGTAGGTTGCAGTAGATACTGGGAGATGAAGAAGCTTGCACAGGATAGGGTAGAATGGAGAGCTGCATCAAACCAGTCTCAGGACTGAAGACCACAACAACAACATTTTTCGATTAAGTCTTCTTCTGTTTGGGATCATATTTAACCTAAGACCCATGATTGAAGTATGTGGCAGAACCATGACGGCGCAGCGGGACATTTTGATGGTGAGGTAAGATGACATCTACTGCATCAGTATGTTCCCACATAGATAGGTCGAGCAGGGCCTGATGTCGTCATAAGTGAAGTGCACAGTCTTGTAGAGATTAACGAAATGGTCCTATTGTGTCTGAAAGAGTTCGTAATTCACTACAGAGACAATTGCAGTATTGCATCCAAATGAGCGAGGACAAGTGGAACATGTCCCTTATTTTTACATTTATGTAGTTTGGAATCAAGTGATACTGATTAAACTTTTGTAGCTTGTGACGGAAAGGCACATAAACTGACATTTAGAGAAAAATAAGAAGGGTTCTTTGTGCGTTAGAAAAGAGTGACGTGTGAACTAGAAATTATTGAAAGACTGCGTCCGTGTGCGCGATGAATATCAATATTAAAAAGTGTAGTTTATTATCTGTAAAGCTCGCAAACAGCGATGCATTTAACAAATAGCCTTTTATCTATAGTATCTGTTGTGTCATGAGACGAAGAAGATCAGAGATATTTTTTGGGGGGGTTAGATTTTTCATCCTAGCTTGTTTCGTCTAGCGGAAGGCCGCCACTGTATTAAAATCTGATATTTAATAACTTCGTGTTGCGGGGAGCTCTCTTTCTCTTGCGGCATTTTGTCGGCCTTTACATTGACGATATTTTTTAGTTAGAAATTCAGTCGGTAATATTAAATGTACATGCGGGAGACTTCTCTATTTTGATCTTTTAATAGTTTCAAAGCTAGTAAAGTAAAGAAAAATTCCATTCATTAATGTTTTCGTACTGAATGAGTTCAGTATGTTTAAGATTGGCCGCTTAACGGCAGATGAGATTCTCCTCAGCTTTCGCCTTGCAGATAACGAATAGTAAATACAGAAAAATATTCCGTTTAGTAAGCATTAAAAAATTTATCTCAGTTTCTTTGTGAAAGTTGGTACACAAATGATCAGCGGCCCCTGACAACCAAATTAATCATTACAGTTTGCGTAAAATCACGCATATTTTCTCCTTATAATAGCAGCGCTCTCGCGAACTATCTGTGAGAAGGTGGCGAGTCGCGCGCTGTAAATAAAATATTATTTCGTGCGTACTTCGGAATAGCCGATGTCCGTACGTATGTTACCGTGTTATTGGGTTATTTCAGAGTCTCATGCTAGCCCACAATATTCAACAGAGTAAATAATATTGCAGTATTCAGTTTTTTTTTATTAATCACTGCGTATATAGAATTTAACAAAACTCCCAATCCCGAGTACCGCGATACTGAGTTGACACTTCAGTTACGTTTATGATGTAGATAAGAACCAATGTTATCTACCCAGTGGCCTCAACTAGGCCTAAAATCGAATGTAACAAAATTTTGTAGTAGCCAGTCAAAAGCGTCTGTTACAATTTTGTACTGTAGAACACTATCCGTTATCGTCGTCTCCCCTAAATGCTCTTTGGTGAAGTGGACCAATGCTGAAACTTCTCAAAACATCACTTGATGATAGTTCCTTTTTTGTATCACAAATTCCTTATACATTATTTGAAATAATGGTGTTTGGTGAAGTGAAGCATTACTGAAAACTTCTAAAAATTTCAGACGAGGAAAGTTCATTTTCTGATTCCACCATTCCTCGACTATTATTTGCGGTTGTAGATGCTGCCTCCATATCCCAGACAGCACACTTGTCAACATTCAGTGTTTTATTTTGAATATAGCGGCTTAATAGCGCAAAACTGTTGTTTGTCATAAGTAGCCCAACCGGTTTACACGTTCTTCACTTTAAAGTGTAGCAAAACAAAAAGAGGTTATTGGTTTACAGAATGAGATTTTCACTCTGTAGCGGAGTGTGCGCTGATATGCACACAGTTTTAATCTGTCAGGAAGTTTCGTTATTGGTTTAGTTGTGGTGATGACTGCAACTTCAAAACTTTCTTCTCAAAAAGCTTAAAGGTTCCAAACAAATGGTTCAAATGGCTCTGAGCACAATGGGACTCAACTTCTGAGGTCATTAGTCACCTAGAACTTAGAACTAGTTAAACCTAACTAACCTAAGGACATCACACACATCCATGCCCGAGGCAGGATTCGAACCTGCGACCGCAGCGATCTCGCGGTTCCAGACTGCAGCGCCTAGAACCGCACGGCCACTTCGGCCGGCAAAGGTTCGAAACAAAGAGGACTAGAACATCATGTTAGCATTTGTTTCTGACGCACACATCAACACATAAATGCTTAGGCACATATTGCTCAGCCGGCCGCAGTGGCCGTGCGGTTAAAGGCGCTGCAGTCTGGAACCGCAAGACCGCTACGGTCGCAGCTTCGAATCCTGCCTCGGGCATGGATGTTTGTGATGTCCTTAGGTTAGTTAGGTTTAACTAGTTCTAAGTTCTAGGGGACTAATGACCTCAGAAATTGAGTCCCATAGTGCTCAGAGCCATTTGAACCATTTTTGAACATATTGCTCGCAACAGCTATATCGAAAACAGAAAGTCTACCACAATAAGCCAAAAACATCTTCTTAAACTGCTCATAGTATAACGTTTCTCCGGTTTATGCTCCTCGATTTCGGTAAACGTATCGACATTGGCAGTGGCGTGATTATGTGCGACCTTATGCAGACACTACGCAGGTTCCAACACAGTGACTTTATGCTTCCTTCGGTCCTTGCCACTGTAAGCTCTCTAATTGGTCTATTTCCATAAAAGAGGAGTTACCTAAGAAGGAGTTGGGAAGTGTGACTGCGTGAGCTAACATCGCAGTGACTGTGACTGGGCTAAATACTGTAACCTTAGAAGTTCACTGCTTGCCCTATTTAGAAGAAATGGGTAGGCATAGGAACAACATAGGAAGGGGAAGAGAAATAGCCTGAGGGAGGGAGGGAAGGGGGGCTCAGGAAGGGTGGGTGTGGCTTACGACAGGAGAGGCGCCGGGTTTGCTCGTGCATCTGGGCAACTTGACAGTCAAAGGTCAAATTTTATCCAAAATTACTATTGCACTCTTACTGCAGTTAGCCCTGTGAACACTTTTGGGTTCGTCAGTGTACTCGAAAAAGCAACCTACGAGTCACTGCTGCAGAGCTAATGACAAAACATATCACATCCTAGGTGCCTGCACTTGCTAGTTGCTCCGCTATACGAAATAATACTTAGAAAATATTTGAAAATATAATACCTCTTTTATAAGATCGTACACACAACTTCCAGAATGATCGAAATGGCGGCCAAAGTGTCAAGTAACTATACAAAAAAGGTAAAAATTAAAATTCGAAACAGTGATTGCAAAACGATCTCTAATACAGAATTAAGTTCTAGAAAACGTTCCCAAAGGTTAAACAAAGAAGTTCTTGAATAAAAATGATATTAATTTCTGGATTAACTGTTCCTGGACTGAAAGATGTATTTTCCAGCGGCGTAGTAATACGTTCAGTCAGTGTGCCGCAGAAGATACTGATTCGCCTCAAAATGTAGAGCATTCACTGGAGGTAATATACAACTTTTCAGAAAATTTTAATACACGTTTGTCAAATGGTATTACTAAATGTAGATGTAAAAATAATGACGGTTGATTTGAACTGAATATATATTCTGACGTTTATTAAAAGCTAGGATACATCACAGATCACTCAGTTTTCACTATGAATGCGAATATGTATAGATTTTCACGATAAACTCGTGTGTATTTATATTCGCAGAGAGAAATGAGAGATGAGTGACCTATTAGCAAATACAGTGGAAGCTGTTCAGTGAATACCAATTACAAAGCTGCCCATACGTCGCAAGCCACTATCCAGGATCATGCTACAGAGGTAAACACGTACTTTCCATGTTCATCGTATGAAGATGAGCCTGAAAACGTTCGAAATGTAGTTAATGGAATAAAAGAATATTTTTAGTAAGTGATTGATTGCTGTTTCCTGTACTTTTACTGAATATAGTCACGGGCTTTAAACCATCCGTAATGGCCAAGCTTAGCCATAACGTAAGTGTACCAATGTAAGATAAGAAACCTCCAAATGAACAGCTGCGTGCAGAGTAAAGAGGATCACAAGTGTCGACTTTACCGTGTTCTTTTAGAAGGGACAAAATACATTTCATCAGTCATTTGTCTGAGAGTGTTTTAAAATAGCTGAACCTGATATCCTGGAAGAATCATCTGAAATGAAAGTATCTTTCTCTTTTTAGTTGTTCTTGTAGATATATATTTTGTTTATTATTTATATTTTGTCTGGGAAATACACTCTAAGACAAAAAAGGAGGATGGAAACTGGTAGATGTGATGTACATATACAGACAAACAGATGACTGCAAGTTGGGTGATTTGTTGAAGAGAAAGAGATTCGCAAATCGAGCAAGCCACCAACGCGTTGGACCACGTCTGGCTCTTATCCAAGCTTGGCACTGACTGACTGAGTTGTTGCATGTCCTCCTGAGGGATATCGTGCCAAATTGTGTCCAATTGGCGCATTAGATCATCGAATTTTCTATCTGGTTGCAGGCTGCCGAATTTTCTAGCTGGTTGGGTGCCGCTGTCTATAATGCTCCTCTTATTCTCATTTGGGGAGAGATCGGGTGACCTTTCTGGCCAAGATAGGGTTTGGCATGCACGAAGACTAACCGTAGTAGCTCTTACCATATGAGGGCGGGTATTATCTTTCTGAAATGGAAGCCCAGGATGGCTTACCATAAAGGCAACAAAACGGCGCTTAGAATATCGTCGATGTACCGCTGTGCTGTAAGGCTACCACGGATGACAACACAAAGGAGTCCTATTGCGATATGAAATGACATCCCAGATCATCACTCCTGGTTGTCAGGTCGTATGGCGAGCGACAATGAGGTTGGTGTCTCACCGGTACCTTGGGCGTCTCTAGATATCCCTTCGCTGGCTATCGTGACTCAGTTCGAAGCTGGATTCATCACTGAAGACAATTGTGATCCAATTAATGAGATTCCAGGCCTATGACGTACCTGGAAACGCCATGAGCAGTGGCGGGATACCTAACTGTCGCCCACCATGCAACTTGACAATCATGAGTGATTGTCTGGGGTGCCGTTTCTTTTCGTAGTGAGACGCTGGAAGTTTGTAGCTGTCCTCTGTATTGATGTTGTAAGGCTGCTTAATAATTTCAATCGCCTCTCGAATTCTGTGCTGGCGTGTCCTCGATTCTTTTGCCAGCACACGAACTTCCTGGAACAAGATAAGATTAGTTTAGTTATGTCATGTTCACGGTTATTTTATCGATATGATGTGGAACAAGTCGGATTACAACATATATATACAAACATGAATAGTACTAATATCAATATTACTGGAAGTTTTAGTTCTACACGCGCAACTGCATTTAGAGGTACATTTTTTTTTTACCAGTTCTGAAACAGAAACTCGTCCATGGACTAGAAGGAGTTGTCCAAAAGAAATGATTTTAAACTAGATTTAAAACTTGATCTGCTACCTGCCAGACACTTTATGTTGTTGGGCAAATGATCAAAATCTTTGTTGCTGAATAATGCACTCCTTTTTGAGCAACTGACAGCTTCAATAACGGAAAGGAAAGGTAATTTTTCCCTCTAGTGTTGTACATATGAACATCACTGTTCTTCGCGAATTGAGATGGATTATTTATGACGAATTTCAGTAGCGAATATATGTACTCTGATGGTGCAGTTAAAATACCTAACTCCTTGAATAGGTGCCTACCTGACGTCCTTGGGTGAACATCACTAATTATTCTCATTGTTCTCTTTTGTGCGATCAATACTTTATGTCTAAGTGGTGAGTCGCCCCAGAAAACTATTCCATAAGACATTATTGAGTGGAAATATGCAAAGTACCTTAGGAGGCTGACCTGTTTATTACCAAGACTAGCGATTTTACGAAGAGCGAAAGAAGCTGAACTTTGTTTGAGAAACTCAGTAATGCTTCTTCCAGTTCAAGTTGTCATCAATGCGAACACCCAAAAATTTTGAGGACTGTACCATGTCAACTGAGCCCTGTTCATATGCTACTTCAATTGTCAGTATGACTCTATTCTGTGTAAAGAACTGGATATAGTGAGTTTCTTTTTTCAAAATTACAGGAAAGGCCATTTTCTGAGAACCACTTAATAATTCTTTGAAAGACATCCTTATCAACATCTGCAGCTGCTTTTTCTGGAATGGGATTTATTATAACACTCGTATTATCTGCAAAAAGCCCTAGTTCTGCTTGCTGAACGTTAAGTGGGAGGTCATTCACATGAATAAGGAACAGCAGAGGGCATAAAATTGAACCCTGTGGGACTCCCTTTGTGATAACTCTCCATTAACTAGAATTTACCACCCTCCCAACTCTATTTGTGCTAATCAGCACAACTTTTTGCTTTCTGTTCATTATGTATGATTCAAACCAGCTGTAAGTATAGCCTTCAGTTCCATAAAACCTGAGTTTTTCTAAGAGTGTGACATGATCTACACAGTCAAATGCCTTGGAGAGATCACAAAAAATACCAACTGGCGATAATTTGTTATTTAGGGCTTGTACTATTTGTTGAGTAAATGTGTAGATAGCATTCTCAGTCACGTAACCCTTCGGTAATTCGAACTGTGACATACTGAGTAAATTATTTTCACTTAAATGTGAGACTAGTCATGAATACATAACTTTTTCGAATATTTTAGAAAATGAAGTCGGCAGTGAAATTGGTCTATAGTTATTTAAGTCACTCTTGTCCCCTTTCTTATGAAGAGGTTTGACAACTGAGTATTTCAATCCGTCAGGAAAAATTCCCTGTGCCAGTGAAGCATTACATATATCGCTAAGGACTCCACTTATTAAATTAGAACAACACTTCAGAATTCTGTCAGACTCCATGAACACCACATGAGGTCTTGTTTTACAGTATATTTATAATTCCCTTAATTTCAGTGTCAGATGTTGGTGCTATTTCTAAAGGCCTGAAGTCCTAGGGAATGACATTTTTCGCATTTTTTTGCATCTTCAACTGAACCCTTTAACCCCATTTTTGCTGCTACATTCAGAAAATGATTGTTAAAAATACTTGCAACTTGTGAATTGTGTGTGTGTGAATTCTTATGGGACTTAACTGCTAAGGTTATCAGTCGCTAAGCTTACACACTACTTAACCTAAATTATCCTAAGGACAAACACACACACCCATGCCCGAGAGAGGACTCGAACATCCGCCGGGACCAGCCGCACAGTCCATGACTGCAGCGCCCCAGACCGCTCGGCTAATCCCGCGCGGCACAACTTGTCAATTATTACTCACAACATCATCATTTACCTTTATTGCTATGGTATGCTGTGCACTGTCAGACTGCCCCATCTCCCTTTTGACAATATTCCATATAGTTTTAATCTTATTATCCACATTATTAATTTCTGTCAGAACACATAAGCTTCTGGACTTCTTAATGACTGTTTGAAATCTCAGTGGCGGAAGACGGTGCGTAAGCGTTTACTGACACTCTTCACATATTGCAAGTGCACTAGTGGAAGCTTCTCTTCCTCGCTCTCTTCTATTGTGTTATTTCGGCTGCCGTTGGCCGCCTTTATTATAACGTTGTTGTCATCACCATTGCCGCGAATCGTGTGGTGTAGCTCCCTCAATTCTTATTTCATGTTATCCAGTAGGCACAGGCAGTCAGCGTGTGCAGAACTGAATACTTCTGACAAGGGAAACTCCCCATACCACCCCCCCCCCCCTCATATTTAGTCGTTAAGATGGCCCAATGGATAGCCCTTCGAAAAGTGAACACAGATCAAGCATGAAAACAGGAAGAAGATCTACTGAACTGTGAACAAAGAAGCAAAATAGAAACAGTGAACGGTCCAAGTTGAAGATGTGTTACATAGAGTTAATCGTACCCAACCACGTGTGTGGTCATGGCATTCGACTGCGCAATGGCAAATCTGAGTTCAAATCTCGCTCGTTCCCCAGATGTTTTTTTTTCTTTTTTTTGGTGTCATAAAAGTATGAACTCTCCGTCTGGTCATTGACGTGTCTGTTCTCCTACAGTCTTGGCAATTGTAGTATACACTGCTTAAAGAATGTGAGTCATGTGGTAATAACATATTACTGTTGCAAGTAATGGTCGTGAATACTGAGAGCAGGCGAGATTGTATATAGACCACTCACAAAAATGAAACCAACAAGCAAGCGGTTGTGAACTGTGTTACAACAAATGAATTTAAGAGAGAAAACTTACAAAACGGAATGCAGCCAACAAGCAAGCGGTTGTGAACTATCTTACAACAAAGGAATTTAAGAGAGAAAACTTACAAAACGGAATGCAGCACTCATAACATGTGCTACTTTTGTAGAACAAATAGGAGGTACGTAGGTCTGGCGGTCCCTCACTGCTGCAGACGGACGTTACTCCATGGCACAGACACAAAATTGAATACAGCGAACAGACACGTCGATGGCCGGGCGGACAGTTCATAATTTTGAGAAAGAAAAAATCAAGGGGTACAAGCGAGCTTTAAACACGGATCTCCCCTTCACAGTCCAGCTCCATAACAAGACAACCACAACGCCATGACTACGCAAGTATGCTCGATGCTGGACATCTTGAGTTTGGAACTTCTCGCGTCCGTCGGCCGTCGTAATTTAATATATTATTTATTGGTAACGTTAATTGTTGTCGACTTACGTGGTGGGCCTTAATGAAACTGATATTTCATTTAATTTTGATTTACAATTAAATGCTTTTGTGAAGTTCTCCTTTTTAAACAATTTAATCTTCAGTATAAACTACTTTTTACTTAAATGAACGTTAGACTCACTGAATTTTAAAGCATGGACATATAAGTTGAACAATGGAATAAACTTTTCATATGAATTTCCTCGGCTAGTCAGTTCACTTTAAAGCAAAAAATCTTTAGTTATTAATTACAATTGCGGCCCACACACGCGCGATAGTATTTCTTCTTACCTCCGTTAACCATTGCATTGTAGTCGGAGTCCTGGCTCTGGCTCTCGGCTGTTATACTGAAAATAAGAATCTTAAAGCTACGTATTTTCTGCAGCGTCGGGCGGCTGTGGAGAAAAATGTATATTATGTTAGTAGCGGGCGAGTTTTTCTCTTCCGCTAAATTTTATATGTTAATATCGCCACGTAATGGCGTCGTTGGCTGCATCGGCCGCTGCGATTGTTGCACTGTGAATTACTCGAATGCAGGTTAATTGAAGGAAGACGGACATGAAATCGGGATCACCTCTTACAAATTAAAAGTGCACAATAATATTAAATCAATATACACTCCTGGAAATTGAAATAAGAACACCGTGAATTCATTGTCCCAGGAAGGGGAAACTTTATTGACACATTCCTGGGGTCAGATACATCACATGATCACACTGACAGAACCACAGGCACATAGACACAGGCAACAGAGCATGCACAATGTCGGCACTAGTACAGTGTATATCCACCTTTCGCAGCAATGCAGGCTGTTATTCTCCCATGGAGACGATCGTAGAGATGCTGGATGTAGTCCTGTGGAACGGCTTGCCATGCCATTTCCACCTGGCGCCTCAGTTGGACCAGCGTTCGTGCTGGACGTGCAGACCGCGTGAGACGACGCTTCATCCAGTCCCAAACATGCTCAATGGGGGACAGATCCGGAGATCTCGCTGGCCAGGGTAGTTGACTTACACCTTCTAGAGCACGTTGGGTGGCACGGGATACATGCGAACGTGCATTGTCCTGTTGGAACAGCAAGTTCCCTTGCCGGTCTAGGAATGGTAGAACGATGGGTTCGATGACGGTTTGGATGTACCGTGCACTATTCAGTGTCCCCTCGACGATCACCAGTGGTGTACGGCCAGTGTAGGAGATCGCTCCCCACACCATGATGCCGGGTGTTGGCCCTGTGTGCCTCGGTCGTATGCAGTCCTGATTGTGGCGCTCACCTGCACGGCGCCAAACACGCATACGACCATCATTGGCACCAAGGCAGAAGCGACTCTCATCGCTGAAGACGACACGTCTCCATTCGTTCCTCCATTCACGCCTGTCGCGACACCACTGGAGGCGGGCTGCACGATGTTGGGGCGTGAGCGGAAGACGGCCTAACGGTGTGCGGGACCGTAGCCCAGCTTCATGGAGACGGTTGCGAATGGTCCTCGCCGATACCCCAGGAGCAACAGTGTCCCTAATTTGCTGGGAAGTGGCGGTGCGGTCCCCTACGGCACTGCGTAGGATCCTACGGTCTTGGCGTGCATCCGTGCGTCGCTGCGGTCCGGTCCCAGGTCGACGGGCACGTGCACCTTCCGCCGACCACTGGCGACAACATCGATGACCTCACGCCCCACGTGTTGAGCAATTCGGCGGTACGTCCACCCGGCCTCCCGCATGCCCACTATACGCCCTCGCTCAAAGTCCGTCAACTGCACATACGGTTCACGTCCACGCTGTCGCGGCATGCTACCAGTGTTAAAGACTGCGATGGAGCTCCGTATGCCACAGCAAACTGTCTGACACTGACGGCGGCGGTGCGCAAATGCTGCGCAGCTAGCGCCATTCGACGGCCAACACCGCGGTTCCTGGTGTGTCCGCTGTGCCGTGCGTGTGATCATTGCTTGTACAGTCCTCTCGCAGTGTCCGGAGCAAGTATGGTGGGTCTGACACACCGGTGTCAATGTGTTTTTTTTCCATTTCCAGGAGTGTATTATCTGCTTAATTAGTACAAATATGCTTACATTTGCCAGCACTCGCAAGATGTCCGTCTACACACAACCAAGACAAGAGAAGAAGTGAAGACGACTAAAAAATTAACAACAGAGCGTATCTTGTCGTCTCTTTAGATCATTTTGTTATATTTCTTTGCCCTCGAAACTTACACAGAGAATTTATTATAATACGGATACATGAGAAAAATGTATATTATTCAATTTTTAAATGTCTCTTCTTTATAAATACTGATTTTAAGTCTTTTCTTATTATTTCGCTGGGGACACTATAACCTACAGTGTTCCTAGTTAGCTTATTTTTTCACAGTTCAGTACACCTTCTTCCTATGTATATGCTTGATCTGTGTTCAATTTTTTACGTACTACCACTGGGCCGTCTTACGACTAAATCTGAGGGGCGTGCGATGGGGAGTTTTCCTTGTGAGCTGGGTGATGGTGGCTCTCCGCGTGCAGGTATCGATTTGTGTGGGTTGGCTTCCGGTAAATTTATTGTCCCAGAGTGTCATCCGCAGTTCTATATACCTCAAATGGTAACACACCATTGTTTTAGGTTTCGTGACTGAACTACATGTTCTTATGTAGCCTGTTTAAATGGTGAAGGAAGCTCCACAGCTCCGCCTCCCCGTGTGGCCAGATAACGAATGTGTCGTCTGCATACCGTAGCCGGCAATGAGGGCGTAACGGTACAGAAGATAGGGCCATTTTTTCAAATGTTTACATGAAGATGTCCGTAGCTAATGGGAAGAGGGGGGAGCCCATTGGTACTGCACCTAATTGATCGTAATATTTTTAAAGAATTTTATACAATGACACACTACATCACTTGGAAGAATTTTAAGCATTTCGCTAATAATATTGTTTAACTGAGTTATGCGAATAGTGGAACAGATGGCAGTATTTTGTAGTTACTGTTTCAACACTACAGGCATTGTTACATTTAACTCTTGATAATTGATCCTTCTAGATTGAAACTCTCACTGTAACAACAGGGGTATCGTTTGGCTCCACAAAGTAATATCTGTAAATATATGACCTGATCTTCACTCATTGAGAGTATGAAATGGAATAGTCAACATACAAGAAGTAAGCATTAACTATGTCCATTAACTGTTGATACGCTGAGTGCTGATGATGGCCTATGTATGATAGAAGATGCTGATTTAAATAAAACAGTTAGGAGATGACTTTGGGAGAATGTAAGAAACTATAATGAAAATTTAGCAAGAGAAACAATATAAAATGATAAGAGAGTAAAGAAAGCAATGCGAAAACTGAGTTTGGTTAGATGTCACATGTCATCATTTACGTTAGTAGATAGCTAATAAACACACAGAAAACTGTACAGGCATTTCTAGGCTAATTCTGATGTTTGTATAGTTCAAAAGCGATATCAGAAAAGCAGTAATGAAGTAGTGTACGAACAGAGACCGGAAATAATGCCTGACGTGATGTATGGATGTGTTCGGAGTCAAAAACAAGAAAAGGAAAATGACGACAGTTCGTTCAAATAGGGTAAAGCTAGAGAATGAGTTACAAAAAGAACAATCAGAATTACTTACATTATGTCTGCGAATGAATAGAATGCACGATAGCTGGAACAGTGCTGTAACCATTCAGTTTCGTAAGAAAGGAGACAGGTAGAAAAAAAAGCTATGGTCCCATCAGTCTCCTCTCCAATGGCGGCTCATAGGTGTACATTCTGGGTGTTTACAAAAATTTTTAAATTCAGGTAAGTGTAAGAGTGGGAAATTAATAGCATCTGTTGTATAACAGTTATGTTTATCAACATATTTATACAACTTTACCCGCTGTCAGTAATAATAATAATAATAATAATAATAATAATAATATGCATAACTTATCTGAAAAAAGGAAGAACTGTTTTTGTGGAATTTTGTTGTTTTGTACATAATTAAGTACAGTTTATGACGAGAACGAATTAATGTTTAAGCTTTCGCTACTCTCCGTCTCGCATTTTTGTGTAAGTGGGAGTTTTCGTCCTTTTTTATTTTTTGGAAAAATGTACAAGATCCCTAATTTATTAATAATTAACGAATTAACTTCCGGGGGAAAATCAAGCATTCTTACATTGCACCCTACTCAAGAAATTAAGCTTATTACACACTTCTTTGTTAAATGTTTCCTTGTGGTCACACTTATTTCATTTCGTCACTTTCTCCGACAACGGACCTGGTCTGGGAGGCCCCACTTCCTTTTAAGCTACCTTTTCCTAGTAAATTTCTTTCTTATTAGCGCTTAATACAGGTTCAACGAGTTCATGTTGACATGCACAGGAAAGCCGATTTCTGCACAGTAAACAACCAACACTAAACACAAACAGCCAGCAGCAGAAATTATTAAATTGAACTAGTACTATCTACCAACAAGGTCACTTGACTGGAATACAAATGAGACTCTAAGAGCATAAGGACCAAGAGCACACCGTCTTCGACCTCCCCATATTTAAGTGAATATCAAAGATACCAGTGAGACAGTTTTTCGTGAATGTTCAGACATACTTACAATGTGTGCCTACAGTCCAGATAAACCTGACTCACGATAAGATCAAAAGATGTCAGAAGCACGAATGGATGCTACGGTCTCACAATCTGCACCCAAGTTCATCATACAACCGTCTGAGTTTCTGGTTTAAGGCTTCCAGTCGGCCCCAAACCAGAGGACCGCGATCGGTTCTGCGAATAGTGCTACAAAACGTTAGCTTCGCTTCCACCCATGAGTGAGACCAGTTGTCTTCACCAAAGCAGCTAAGCGCCTGTAGAAACCGAGGATACTGTGTGAATTCAGGCAGGAGACGTTATTTAAAGCAACATGAGTCAGATTTCCATCTGGGTGTTGTAGTATAATTACATATATATTGTGTGTGTGTGTTCGTGTAAATCTGAATGAATGATTTGTGTGTAGTGTAACTGTAACGTGTTGTATAAAATTGTCTTTTAAACAGATAATGGTTAATACTTTTAGCACGGATCTTCTTACAATCTTTTGAACTGTGAAAATGTTAGCAAATATTTATTACACTCAACACTTCGTGTGCTAAATAATTTATTACAATTATTTCCTTTTATTGAAGTTATGTTACCGTGTGGACACATTATTGCACACCAAAGCAAAAACAGCACATAAACATGATCTCTTTTGGTCTCAGAGGTAGAAATTTTGGGTTAGCGTGTATGTATATTTGCAAGAAGCATATTTAGTTACAGCTTTCTCTGTAATGGCTCCTACGTGAAAAATAACGTACTCCATACTTGTGGCCCAGTAAATTTTGCATCATAAAATGAAAATAATGACTGTGATACTTTAATACTTCTATAAATGCATAAAATGAATAAGTTATCTAAATAAAATCTGGGCTAGAAGAGCCATAATTACAAAACACAGTTGTACCAACCGTAATGTCAGATAACAATAGAGTAAGATCGTAACTAATAAAACGTTTAATAACGGCAGAAAAGATCAATTCTTCTATAAATAAAGGATGGTACCAATAGCAACAAAGCAACAAAGAACATTTTGTATTCTAAAAACGATTTAGATAAATTAACAATTACACTTATTACAGACCTCTTAATAGGGAACGTAGAAAGAGCGCGTCTTGATAGGTCAGCGGTACTAGTCGAAAAGGTATCAGACAAATAAAAATTAACAGAGCATATATTGTTTATTTAATCACTGCCTATATCGTCTTAATCATCATCATTTACTGCACATACTCAGGCCATTTAGGCCTAAGGCACAAGACAAAAATATAAAATACAAGACGTACATAGAACATAATGAAATGATTAACACATCAAGCTCACGAATCATGACGAAATAGTCGTGACACCACACAGAAATTTATTACACGTGTTTTGCCCATTTCCTTCTGTCTCGCGCGTCTTCAGTGCTGGCTGTAGGATCTGCTTCTTTCAGGGTCACTAAGATCCAGTCTCTCCACCTCGTTCGCGGACGACCTCTTGGACGTCTACCAATTGGCTGGTGAAGAAATACTCTGTTAGGGACAGCGCCCTCTGCTCGTAGAACATGCCCTGCACACTGTAAACTTCTTCTTGCAATCATTCTTCCAAGACCAGCTTTCTTAAACCGCCGATACCGATCTTCAATGTATCTTCTTTCCCATCTTGCAATTTCTGCGTTGTACAACGGGCCATAAATTTTCTTCAAAACCTTCCTCTCCAAACGCACGAATACACTCTACCGTTGTCTCTGTACTTGTCCATGTCTCACAACCCTACAGTACAAGCGGTCGCACTAGTGACATACATAGCTGTATCTTGCTTTCCTGGGATACGATGCTACGATGCGTGACATGTACAGGTGGGTTAAACTGTCTTTATCCTTTTCACCCGGTGCATTTCACATGAAAAAATGTCAATGTTTTTCGCATATTACAGAAAAATATTAAGTCTTTTCTTCAAGTATATTTACAGGGAAAAATACGACAGAAGACGGGAGAGTGTGCTCAGTCGCTGGCAGTAGAGCTTCCTCCAGATCTTGGACGTGTGGACGTGACCGCCAGCAAGCAGAGTGGGTAGTGGCCTTCTTTCCTGACCAGTCCGCTGTTTGTCTGAGGGGTTTCATCGCCCGCCTAAAATTGAAGCTCCCAATGGCAAGCAATCCGACCTTCTGTAATGTCTAGAGGGACTGATGACCTCAGATGTTAAGACCCATAGTGCTTAGAGCCATTTGGACTTCCGTAACGTCTGGTATCGGTATCGCCGGGATCTGATTAATGTGCATGTTTTGTGGCTGCTGTCGTGGCGGCGCTGTATTTTGCATCGAGCCACTGGTTCCGAGACTCTGCTACGACCCGTTCGCAGTCCTTGTATTTTATTACGGTTGTGTCATCAAAACGGTTATTATTTCGTTATTATAGTTATTATTTCGTTATTATAGTTGTTGTTGCTACTGTTCTGGTAGTTTCCATTGTTGTTATTGGCAGCTTGATAGTTATTACCATTCTTATTGTTCTGACCGTTGTTTCCTGTGTCAATCTGCCCAAAACCGCCTTTCCCCATTGTTGTTATTGGCAGCTTGATAGTTATTACCATCGTTATTGTTCTGACCGTTGTTTCCTGTGTCAATCTGTCCGAAACCGCTGTTTCTGCGGTTATCATCATTACGGTTACTTTTATTGTTCCAATTGTTGTTGTTCGATTTCGTGTCGTTCTCCTGTATGAGGTCCAAGGAATCAATTACTGACAGGAAATTCTCCAGGCCAACATCAGGAACATTGACTAATTTCTCTCGCATATTTGTGGGAAGAGGAACCCTTAATATTCTGAGAACGATTTATCCCAGTATCTGGACACGTTAATTTATTTCTCGAAGTTTTTTCTGAGATTTTCCGCTTTGGTATTGTATAATTCTTGGCAGTATACAAGCTTCCTAAGACGTTCCTGCACACATGTAGATCACAAACGTCCTAAAAAGTATTTCTCAAAACCCCGCAATGTGTTGCCTGTCTCTGCAACTTGGAGTGTCGACAGTGATGCATCTCCAATTATATGTCAGATGACAAACTGAGTTTTCTGCCCCTCTGTCCATGATCTTGGCAGAACACTTCAGAAATCCTTTATGAATACCACATTGTGGGTATTATTTTTGTCATCATAGAAAGTTTGGAAGTGGCGATATTTGATAAATTTTCCCTCTTGCGTTAAGTCAAAGTTGGTCTGCCTGGTTCCGTGTAAGACATAACTTTGATTTGTCTTCATAATCGGTGTTCTACATCTACATCTACATCTACATCCATACTCTGCAAGCCACCTGACGGTGTGTGGCGGAGGGTACCTTGAGTACCTCTATCGGTTCTCCCTTCTGTTCCAGTCTCGTATAGTTCGTGGAAAGAAGGATTGTCGGTATGCCTCTGTGTGGGCTCTAATCTCTCTGATTTTATCCTTATGGTCTCTTCGCGAGATGTACGTAGGAGGGAGCAATATACTGCATGACTCCTCGGTGAAGGTATGTTCTCGAAACTTCAACAAAAGCCCATACCGAGCTACTGAGCGTCTCTCCTGCTGAGTCTTCCACTGGAGTTTATCTATCATCTCCGTAACGCTTTCGCGATTACTAAATGATCCTGTAACGAAGCGCGCTGCTTTCCTTTGGATCTCCTCTATCTCTTCTATCAACCCTATCTGGTACGGATCCCACACTGCTGAGCAGTATTCAAGCAGTGGGCGAACACGTGTACTGTAACCTACTTCCTTTGTTTTCGGATTGCATTTCCTTAGGATTCTCCCAACGAATCTCAGTCTGGCATCTGCTTTACCGACGATCAACTTTATATGATCATTCCATTTTAAATCACTCCTAATGCGTACTCCCAGATAATTTATGGAATTAACTGCTTCCAGTTGCTAACCTGCTATATTGTAGCTAAATGATAAGGGATCTTTCTTTCTATGTATTCGCAGCACATTACACTTGTCTACATTGAGATTCAATTGCCATTCCCTGCACCATGCGTCAATTCGCTGCAGATCCTCCTGCATTTCAGTACAATTTTCCATTGTTACAGCCTCTCGATACACCACAGCATCATCTGCAAAAAGCCTCAGTGAATTTCCGACGTCATCCACAAGGTCATTTATGTATATTGTGAATAGCAAAGGTCCTATGACACTCCCCTGCGGCACACCTGAAATCACTCTTACTTCGGAAGACTTCTCTCCATTGAGAATGACATGCTGCGTTCTGTTATCACACAATTGGTCTGATAGTCCATATGCTCTTACTTTGCTCATTAAACGACTGTGGGGAACTGTATCGAACGCCTTGCGGAAGTCAAGAAACACGGCATCTACCTGGGAACCCGTGTCTATGGCCCTCTGAGTCTCGTGGACGAATAGAGCGAGCTGGGTTTCACACGATCGTCTTTTTCGAAACCCATGCTGATTCCTACAGAGTAGATTTCTTGTCTCCAGAAAAGTCATTATACTCGAACATAATACGTGTTCCAAAATTCTACAACTGATCGACGTTAGAGATATAGGTCTATAGTTCTGCACATCTATTCGACGCGACGTCCCATCTTGAAAACGGGGATGACCTGTGCCCTTTTCCAATCCTTTGGAACGCTACGCTCTTCTAGAGACCTACGGTACACCGCTGCAAGAAGGGGTGCAAGTTCCTTCGCATACTCTGTATAAAATCGAACTGGTATCCCAACAGGTCCAGCGGCCTTTCCTCTTTTGAGCGATTTTAATTATTTTTCTATCCCTCTGTCGTCTATTCCGATATCTACCATTTTGTCATCTGTGCGAAATATCAGCCGCGAGACAGTCTTCAACTGTTGCAGCAACTGTAAGACCAGTCTGATAAATAATTTTGTGCGAATATTTGTGTTTAGGTATGATTTTTTTTGTATTTTGTGTGTTTTTTGTGTATTGCGTGTGAAATTTAATAATAGCTTAGCACAATGGTTAGGCCAAAGCGATAGGAAATAACTGCTGCTGAGCAGAATGACAGTGTGCGGGAAACAGATACGACAATGATTCAGATTTTACCGACACCTTCAATCCCACGTGGGAAGCAGAAACCCAAAGTGTAGGTAAAAGTATTCCGGATTCGGAACAGGACATAGTAGACAAAGGAAATGTCTTTACTAAGTCCAGTAGTAATAATGTTATCGATATTTCTGTGCAGGGTGTAGTGGCAGCTGATCCTCTAGCATCGAATGTACCAGGAACATATTTAATTACTATCCTGTTACAAAAACATAAGGTAATAGAAAAAGAACGTGAAGGAAAACAAGCTAGACTAGAAAAAAAGCGTGAAGAGTGACAAGATCTTAGGAAAAAACAACTTCTGATCGAGTATGAAAAGGGACGAGATAGGTAGCAGACTTTGTCAGAAAAAAAGCGTGAAGCGAAACAGGGTGCATTAGAAAAAGAGTGAGATGCTAAGCAGGAGCTTAGAGAGAAGGAAATGACCAAATAACTAAATCAAGCACTAACTGCTAGAGGTGAGGAGTTGGTATCAACACTAAATGTATCCAGAATGAGATTTTCACTCTGCAGCGGAGTGTGCGCTGATATGAAACTTCCTGGCAGATAAAAACTGTGTGCCGGACCGAGACTCGAACTAAGGGACCCGAGTTCGAGTCTCGGTCCGGCACACAGTTTTAATCTGCCAGGAAGTTTCAAGACTAAATGTAGTCTTAAATGCTCGCGATAAAGCTATCATGGGGAATATTAAGGAGGATCTAGAGGGACATTATCCAGAGGCAGGTAAAGGCAGAGATAGAAAATGCCACAATAGAGGTAGCTTTTGGCAAAAGTGGAATTGGCCAAGGCTTTCGTGAGGAGCTAACTAGTAGCCTATTAGGGAATCATACAGTCTACCTATCCCATGTGGAAAGGTAGCCGACAAACGCATGTCTGAGAACCTGACAGGCAAATGCGTTATAAAAACAACGCAGAGTGAAATGGTGTAAGCCACATTGTTCATCAGTATGGTAATACACCAACAGCACCGCCTAATGTATGAACCCGTGATTAAGAATAAAGAGTGCCGAGTAATAAGACCGACTATGCCCCCACGAAGATGGAAGAGCTACTGCACATCTTGACTTATAAGGTAGGCCACTAAGTGCTCCACTGACCAAAGGCAGCTAAGTCCTTCTCATCAGGCTTTGCATGCATCGCAGCACTACGGTTAACAGCATCCCAAGACCTCAGAAAGGGACTTGCCGTTACACATAAGTTCGCAGACAACTAGGTGAGCAGTTGGGAGACCGACATAAGTCCCTCCTACAGGCTGGTCAGCTGCAGACTAAGATATCTCTAGAAAAATGAGCCATGTCTATGCGAGTCTGACCTCTGCTTCCTATGCTGCTGCACTGGTTTTCTATGCCCAATGCATTGCTATCTCTAGGACGTAAGGAAATCAAGACATCCTTCTACTAAGTCTTTCCGCTGTGTTCGTAATTCGGCGCCTGCACTGGCCAGCTTGGCTAAAGGGTGAGGTAACCAGCTCACGGTGCACCCGTATTATTTGCATTATCAACGGACCCTCCTCACTGAAATTCCGTCTAGCTGTTAATGATACAGGGTACTTTTCCGGCACAATATTATGTAAAAATCATCACCTACTTCTTTCAGGCACTGTTTATAATGTGTATGTTTTACGGATTTATTGTTGATATCAGGTAATGCAGCACACTTTCTAAACAAATTAGAAGTATTTTGATATTTTTTAACCTGCTTAGGATTACTAAAAATTGCAAAGAAATTGATGCATTTTTTCCCAAAATGCTCCCATCTAATCCAATGTTATACATTTGAAGGAAACCAAATTTTTACCAGATGTGCATGACATAATGGCTGAGGTACTACACCTACTTAATTTCACCTATTGTATATATTACAAGGATAAAAAAATATCACAACTTACGTTTTAATTTTTATAATTTTTTTCTAATAACAATGCTATTTTTGCTATAATTTAGTTGATTCTGCAATAAAGCTTAGGTCTACTACATAAGCATGGACTACTACGAGTTACAGAAAAAAATTGGAGCAATGCTTTATGAACTTGAGTAAATATTTGTACCTGAATTCTGAAACATACAACTAGCGAGAAATTGCGACTGAAGATATGAGTCCAGTTAGACTGTGCCTCAGAACATTCCTGAAGCATAGTCTTCATCCTGCAGCATTTCTTCATCTTGAAGCTTCCTCTTGGCATACCTACCTTTTAGCACTTCTTGCTGCTTTGGTAACTTGAAGAGCGAATCTTTTAGCTTCTGTCACAAGCAAGCAATTGATCTTCCATATTAGAGCCACATTTTATGCCTAAATTTCTCAGGACTTTTAACCTTCCTATCACTCCATTATTGAAACATATCACTTCATCTAGTACACCAACTTTTACTGTAGTTAGTCCCACAAAAACATTCTTGGGTTATCTTTCCCATATGCATTGGTTGAAAGTTTCATTTGTATTCTGAGTGCCCCCATGAAGACATTTACTAAGCAAAACAGGGTCACTCAGGTCTCTAAAAATTGGTTTCATCTCATTCATAACAAGCTCAGAAAGAGAATGCTTATGATGGTATATTTGACCACTTTCTTTTGCTTTTTGGTAACCACACCAATAATCTGCTCCTTTAGGGCAAAGTTCATGGACAAGGTGGTCATCTGTGGACAACTTACGAAAGTAGATGGCCCATACAGCTTTTCTCATTACTGTAACATCATTCACAGGTGCAGTTCGTCTAATGGCCAGTCCATAATAACTCTGAGGAAGATCTATTTCAGTTTCTGTCAATCTGCCTCGACCAGACAGAGATTTTTTTCCATCAGATAGCAACTTTCCTTTCATTCTCTTCGTAGCTTCCTCAATCTAGCACCCAACCGCTTTTGCACATGTCCACAACACTCCAGTTTTGTTACCAGGGTATCACCATAAACATTCAACTCAATAATTTTATTGAAAGCTTTAGAGTCCCCATCGCCTAGGTACTTCGTATATCTAACGTTATAAACATATTTTTAGAGCTCCATCACACTCCATGCCACCACTGTAACCATCATAATTCTTAGAGCACTGATGTTCAATATGTCCTTCAGTGTTCCTGTGGCAGGTGTGACAGTACGTAGATAAGCACACAACATCAACAGCTTTTCCATTCTCCAGAGAAGTAGCACTTACAATACCATTCAAGGAACGATGTCCTTGACGTTGCCATGTCCCATCAAGTGCAACAGCAATTTCACTGGTTCCACTAATACTTACAGTTTTTTCCACTGCACGTTTCATAGATGCATTAGACACAACCTCAAGGCACCTAAAAGTATTTTCATGTACTTGCTGAATCTACGGGGAGGAGGAGGAAGGTCCATCAAACCACAAAACGTTTGCGCAGCCTTTTTTTCCTTTTCCTATTGCACGCATTGCATACACTAACTTCAGATTCACATTATGTGAATTGTGCACAATGTTCGAAATCATTTTCGAGATAGATTTATTGCAGAATCTGCATAGAACAATAAATTTTGACGCTAAACCGTTCCAGCTACTTTGTTGTTCAGTTATTTCCAGACAGCCTACATTATCACATTGTTTACATTTCGCCACTTCCTTGCTCAAAGAAGATAAGATGCCCACATCAACAACAATAAATCCACTGCAAACAGCGTCAATTTTAACACAAAAATTTGAATCAGGAGGCGTGCCCTGTGGGAATTTTTTCTTTGAAGAGCTGATACATGGGTTAGTTTCAACAGGGTGGCTTGCTTTGTTTGTGATCTGGTTACAACGGAATTTCCTTTTATTGAATTACTTGATGCGTGGCATAGTTCGTATTTATTGCACACTAAAGGATATGTACTTCCACAAATATAAGTAGCACTTGGGCAACAAACATCCAGTAACACGCGAACAAACTACTTCAGCGAAACAAAAGTAAATACTAGCAAAGCTCATCATTTACAGACACTAGAAACCTGCACTGTTACCAACACATACAATGTGTCATGTGTATAATCGATGGAAACAGAAAATTCACACTTCTTTCCGAAATAATACTGGTTTCTGTAACAGAAATGAAGGAGGCATGGCAGCATACATGACTGTAACTTTAAAATTGGGTGTGTATAGGTCATTTTTCTTTTGAAACCCTACAATGCATACAGCAATGTAATTAGGAAAGACTATAGAATTTAATAAGATCATAAAAAATTTCTATTTTTCCTCTATTTATAAGTACCCTGTGTCCTTAAGGCTTGATCTGCTTTCTTCTGCTTCTTTCACTGCCAGGTACCAAGTGCATCACTCTCAAGAAAATTCGCCTCGGATTTTACTCGAAGTGTGTTTGGAGAAACCCTAACATACATACAAAACTCAATAATTATGAATTTCCAAAATCCTTGAAATACTTATTTTTTTATTATCTGGTTGAGAAACCAAATACCAGTTTTCGTAGTTCTAGCTTCAAAATTCCCTTAATGATAACAGACTTTCAAAAAGCCTTTCATCTCCTCTTTCACCCCCTTAGGAGTGAAATTTCGGACAATCCCTTCTTAAACGATTCCTACAATATAAGATCCACACCCTTTCCAAACTTCAACTTTCTATTCCTTGAGGTTCGGGCTTGGCGATGATGAGTCAGTGAATCAGTCTGACCCTGTTTCAACCCCTATGGGATAGAATTTCTAGAAACAGTAGAACACGTATTTTTACATTCTAACCGAGAAGCCAAAGATTTAGTTTCAAAAATACTTTCGCAATAAAATATTTTCATTTCATGCTATACGGGTTGAATCTCCAAAAACAGTTACATGCGTATGTTTTATTTCTAACAGAGAAGCCGAATACAGGTTTTCGTAGATTTAGCTTCAAAAACACTTTCACAATGAAATATTTCCATAAAAACTTGCATCCCCCGTTTCACCTCCATAGAGGTTGAATTTCCAAAAACAGTGAAACATATTTTTTTGCTTCTTACTGAGAAATCAAGTTTAAATTTTCACAGATTTAGTCTTGAAAATGCTTTCACAATAAAATATTTTCATAAAAAATCTCATCCCCCTATTTCATCCCCTTAGGGGTCCAGTTTCCAGAAACACTGGAAAAAATATTTTTCATTTGTAATCGAGAAGTCAAATACCAATATTCACAGACGTAGCTTTAAAAATAGTTAAGTAGTTATTTAATAATGATGTACTTTCAAAAGAAGGTTTCAACCATTGTTTCACCCCCATAGGGTTAAACTTCCAAAAATGCTGAAACACGTATTTTTTTAATTTCTGACCTAGAAACCAAATAAAAATTTTCATAGGTCTAGTTTCAAAATTGCCTTAATAGCGACTTTTTTTTTAGACAAAATCCCTTGGTCCCCTGTTTCACACACTTAGGCATGAGATACCGAAAAATCCCTCTTAAACGACGCCTACGATATAAGATTCACATCTTCAAATTTCAGGCTTCTGTCGTCGGCGGTTTGGGCAGGGCGTTGATGGGTCAGTCAGTCAGTCAGTCAGGCCATCACCTTTTATACATAGAGATTTATTACGTCTTTCATGTTTTTTTACTACGCATACGTTTATCAGAACATCGTATTCTCCACATTTATACAGCAAATGATCACAGCGTCAGTACCTATTTTGTCATACTTGTGTTTTTTAAAATGAACAATTTACTATTTTGCCAGTAACTTCATTTAAATGTTGATTTCAAGTGCAATTAAAAAACTGTGCTAATTTAAAAGTGGTTATTCGATTTGTTAGTGGACACCACAACTGAAAAGAGAACCAAAAGATGCTTCTGCCAAGAAGGCATAATAATTGCTTAAAAATATTTAACGAGAGTCTGTTGTCATTTATCGCGCGCACTCTTGCGTCAGAACTCTGGCTTATTTATTTATGAACTGTTCTTTGTGTTGCATTTCTTAATCTGTAAATCATCATGTTCAACTTTGAACTGTATTGAGTTGGTGAATATTTCGTGTATTGTAATTTCGAAATGAAGTTCGTTTTCGCGTATCTCTGATGAATATTTAGCTGTGACTTTTACTACCATTCTCGTAGCGCTGTCAACGTGATTTTACTGCATTTGATAGGGATACGTTCTGTCTGTATTTTAATTGATCGTAGGACCACTTCCCGTTTAACTGAGATATCCTTTCTTGAATAAACATTATTCACGGCAATTCTCTGTCGTTTACATCGGTTTTTATTAACCCGGAATTCTAGCCAGTGCATGAACTATTTGACTGCAGGAGCTCAGCTACAGGTTATTTATTTGCTGCGATTTAGCTGCGGAACATGAAACCAGACATGCACGGCTCGATCCTACGATTACGATTTAAACCGAGTGTGCATAGCCCAAGTACTAGAAGTACAACTAGTCACAGATAAAGACTCAGTTGTTCTGCTGGATTTGGGATGCTGTTTAGGAGAGCAACTACACTCAGCAATACCCGTCAGGTACCGTCGCAGCCTGCTCACTAATCTGAGCCACCTTACTCAGGCAGACAGTAATGCTTGATCTCTGGCACCATCGTAGACCTTTTGCTGACAATACATAGCCTTTCCTTCTGTTCTGAAGCCAGCAATACTTCTTGCGTCTTTTTCTATATCACATTTCCTATAACTTTCCGCTTCGTTGGTTACAGATGCACCATGAAACGCTGGTAGTATGCATTCATACTCACCACTGGTAACCACATTCAACACATGTAGTCTAGCTCCGTCCCTGTTAATTCCAACTGTTGACAATAACGACAAACTCTGTTCCGTTGATTCTCGTATACGCTGCAACTCTGTTGTTAACTCTTACTGTACTTTTTGTAGTTCATCTAAGAAATACTGTGGTGGTAACAATATTGAACTTAATTGTCTGTGTCCTCTTTGATGAAATGCTTCTTGAAATGTTGCTAGTTCAATCCTCACATCACTCAAATAATTTGCCTGTGATCGCAGTAAACTAGTTACAACCATTCTTCCATACAGTAAATTAGGTCGAGTCTGCACTCTATCCATGTCGTCATTTACTGTTCCCATAGTGTTTCCTATATGTCGTGTCAAGCTCGTGGGCAGTTGTCCCATTACCCTAGTATTAGTCATCACATCGAGCTGCAAATTCGTCAACGGTCTGGTAGGCTATTCCACGGTTGCCCTATTAGCCTCTTCTACTTGCTTGTACTTGTCCTAGCCTGCTGATCAACTCTTGAACTTCATCATTGTACCCTGTACCAAACACCGTGTTTAGTAATTTCCCACTAGAATCTAACCATCCCCTTTTCTTCCGTAGCAGAGTTTTTGGGGTCAAGTTCTCTCAAATTTTTGACGCACTGTTCAACGTTCTGTTTCCTTGCTCTCCATTAAAGCTTATCAGCTACCCATCGATCAGTTGTTCTCCTACCTCCATGATCCACTAAAAGATGGTCATATGACTTACTTCAATACTTTATCCTTGAAAAGTAAAGTTAATATAGCAGTCAAGAACGCTAGAAGAGTATTTCCGCTAGAAAGGGCAGGTAGACAGTCGTTAGCATCTCACTTAGACAATGAACTGACATCATTCATTTCCAGTACGACAGACATAGAGGAATTATGGCCGAAGTTTAAGCTGAATGTAAATCATACTCTGGAGAAGTATGTGCCTAGTAAGTGGATTAAGACCCACCGTGGCTTAAGAACGAAATTCGAAAAATGCTGAGGAAACAAAGGCTGTTGCACTCTCGGTTCAAGAGAGAAGACGCAAATGACGACAGGAAAACTTTGGCATACATTTGTGCATCTGTAAAGAAACCGATGCACGAAGCTTACAACAACTACAACCTTCATGCCTCAGCGATAGACCTAGCAGAGAACCAAGAAAACTCGTCCTACGTAAATCGCTAAATGGATTTAAGGCTTCTATCCAGTCACTCGTTGACTAGTCTGATGTGGTAATAGAAGTAAGCAAAAGGAAAGACGAAGTTTTAAATTTGGCGTTTAAGAAATAGTTTGCGCAAGAGAATCGTAAAAACGTTCCGCACAGGTTCCTGTATGGAGAACATAGTAATAATCATCTCTGGTGCAGAGAAACAACTGAAGGAGTTGAAAGCAAATAAGTCACCAAGTCCTGATGCAATCCCAATTGGGTTTTACAAAAATTACTCTACCGCACTGACACCTCACTTAACTTGCATTTATCGCGAATCTCTCGCCCAGCGCAAAGCCCCAAGAGACTGGAAAAAAGTGCAGCTGACTCCAGTATATAAGAAGGGTAAAAGAACGGGCCCACAGAATCAGAGACCAATATCCTTAACATCGGTTTGCTGCAGTATCCTTGAACATATTCTCAGTTCGTATATAATAATTTTCCGTGGGAGGGAAAAGCTTTTGTCCACAAATTAGCACGGTTATAGAAATCATCGCCCGTGCGAAACTCAACTTTCCCTTTTCTTATATGGTAACTTGCGAATTATGGATGTAGGGCGACAGGTGGATCCCGTAATCCTCTATTCCCATAAAGCAATTGACGTGGAGCAGCAGTGCCGACTTTTAAGGAAGGTACAAGCATAAGAAATAGGTTCCCAGGTATGTGTGTGGCTCGGAAACTTCTCATATAACAAAACTCAGTATGTTGTTCTCGAAGGCGAGTGTTCGTTAGGAGTGCCCCAGGGAAGTGTGATAGGACCGTTGTTACCTTTTGCAAACATATATGATCTGGTGGACAGAGTAAGCAACAGGCTGTGGCTGTTTGCTGATGATTTCTACGCCTTTTTTTCCGATTTAGTCAAAATGGTTTTTGCGGCAACTGCGCCAGCAACCTCAGTTTACTTATACTCGCTAATAATGCTGTATGTTAACATTACGAAATTATTTTTCCTACTCATCTGCATTAACTATCACCTTTCTACATTGACAGCAAGTTGTCATCAGCACACCAACTAGAAATTTGACCTAAGTCATCTTTTACCGTCTAACAATTACTAAAAGACGACACCTTCCCGTGGTGTATGTGTCATCATTTAGTAATTGTTAGACGGTAAAAGATGACTTAGATCAAATTTCTACTTGGTGTGCTGAATGACAACTTGCTGTCAATGCAGAAAGATGATAGTTAACGCAGATGAGTAGGAAAAATAATTCCGTAATGTTGAAATACAGCATTATTAGCGAGTAGAAGTAAACTGGGGTTTCTGGCGCAGTTGGCGCAAAAACCATTTTGACTAAATCGGCAAAAAAAAGAGAGTACAAATGATGAAAATTCAAGATAAGCAAGATTTTCTCAAAAGTTTATTTTAATTTGAGCGAATGAAAATCGCCTTGTTTAGAATTTTTTCTGTCATTTGTGACGCAAAACAAAATTTCACGATAGTGAAAAAAACAGAGTAACAAAAATTTTTCAAACGAAAGTTTAGTATTCAGAACATAGTTTTTTTGTCACTTTGTTTCGTAGAAGAAACCCTCGGCAAATATACAGAGTTTTTTTTTTTTATTGAAAGCCCAGTCCATAAGCAGGATTCGAATCATGAAGTGTGGCTAGCAAACAGTACGTGATTCAGATCCACACGTCTGACTCACTGACCTAACCACGTCATACAGTGTTCTGTATTTTAACTGCGTACATCAGGCTAGTGTCGCGAGTTTATCAAGTTCCGCCGTATCTCGTTTCCTCTTCCGTCGATAATAAGAAAATAGTCAAGCCTTTCATTCGCTAACATGCGAAGCTTACACATAGCAGTTGGAAAATTTTATACGTATTTCTCATCGTCATGTTTTTTTAAAAATTTATTATTAAAATTTGCCCTTAGTAAATAAAGAAGAAAAAATGGAGTAGTTCACAGTCGCTCAGCTTCGTGACTACTGTTAAGACTGAGGACCTTACTAGTTGCAGCAGACTGAGTAAAAACGAATTAATTGCATTTGTTCTTAAATATGCCAATGATCAGAGAAAAATTCGAAGAAATCGGAGGCGGTTGCCTTTCTCTAAAATTGGGAATGCTGATGAGATCTTCATAAACGATAAAATAAAGATCTGAAAGAAATTTTTCCATTTTCCACCAATGTCTATGGCGGACATAGATACAGAACAACAGTCAGTCAGCATCTTGTCAACAAACCACTTGCCGACGGACTACAAACTATAATTCCGAGAACAATCTAAACTTCCTTGAGCTAAATTTTTTCTTGAATGAATCCAGACCAAAAATTGTGAAAATTGTGAAAGATAGTTTGGAAATTCATCATGGGCTGAAAGTCTGTTTCATCCTACTTCGTGAGTACCAAATGCCACCGAATGGGAGAAACGTGGAATTTAAGTTTCAAACACAGAACTATAGGATCATGAATGAAAGCGATTCAGCTACCCTCTACAAAAGAGAAAAAAGAGCAATTATGTTAAAAACGTCTGATTTTCAGTCTCGCGGCTGAAGTTGGACTTTAAACAGAATTATTGGTTTACAATTAGCTATTAATCTATATATTCCACTGAGAAGATCATCATATATTGAACTACCAGAAAAAATAAAAACTAAGAAAACTTATATCAACGTCAATAATGATGATCAAAAATGTTTTCTATAGTTTATGAAATCTGCAGTACATTCTGTAAAGAAAGCTCCACAGAGAGTTAGTAAGAACAAAAATGTTGGTCGTGACATTGACAAAAAGCTCGAAAATTTTGAGTTGCCAGTCGTACTCGATGTCATTCCAAAAACTGAGAAATTAACATGTCCTTCAATGTGTATTTGTTTGAAGAAAAATGACAACAACAGTCGATGAAGTCGAAGAACGAACTGGACGGAATCCAAGTATATCCACTAAAAATAACAAACTGCAAGAAAGAAAAATTTTTTAAATTTGCCTATTCCTTAAAAATGTTGAAAACTTACATTATTGCTGGATGAAAGATGTCTCGTCTTGTTTCGTCTCAACTAACACTACATAAAAAGGCAAAATTTATCTGTGACTTCAACAACAGGCAAAGATTTGATGATCACAGGAAAAATTGCCAAGTCAACGAGCTCTTGAAGGTTGAACTGCTAGAAAAAGGTATGTAGGCAACTTTCAGAAATCATCAACATTTCATGTAGGTTCCGTTCATGACTTACGCAGGTTTTGGGAGTTTGCTTCTAAAACTGGAAACTGTCGACCAAATCCAGAATCATCATGTACGATGAAATGTCAAAAACGTTAACAGAGTTGTTTCGGTTACTACATCAAGTTCATCAATGGACACTAAAAAATCCAGTCGTGCATCAAGGACCAAACTGCCATAAAAATTCGTTGAATGTATAGAAAAAGAAGTTGAATAAATTGGAAGAATTAAAGCTGAAATTGAAGAAATGACACCATTAATGCCTGAAGAACAAACAAGACATTTTCATTCTGAACAACATTCCTTGTATGAATTCTGCTACTCACATAAAAAAAGAAAAGTTAGTCATCACGACCGTTTGACTGGAAAATATGTAGCTCCACTGCGCAATTGGAGCATCTTAAAACTAAAATATCCGGCGTTTGTACCAATTTATCTGCATAATTTGTCAGAATATGACTCGGATTTATTTGTGAAAGGGTTTGGTTACACCAAGAAAGAAATAGATTTGATGCCCAATAATGAAGACAGATACATCAGTTTTGGCAAGAAAATTAAAAAAAATTGCAGTTGGGATTTATTCAAACATTCAGGTTCATGGCATCAAGTCCTGACAAACTTTCATCAAATCTGAAGAAAGACCAGATGACCAACAATAGAAAACTTTTCCCAGAAAAATCTAGTATATTTGACAATAAGAAAAGGCATCTGTCCTTATGAATACATGAACATTTGGAAGAAATTTGAAGAACCACAGCCTCCACCAAAATAAGAGTTTTACAGTATGCTGAACGACTGTGATATAACTTATAAAGAATACAATCTTACACAAATGCCCTGGAAAAAAATTAAAATCGAGAGTTTTGGCGAATATCAACATCTGTAGTGTAAGGTTATAGATGGACTTACTCCTTGAATGTCGGTATCTGTAGCTTACACGCAGCGGCCTAGCGCAGCAGCACTGCCGCCAGGGGAACCGCCAGTGATCGAGAAGGTCGGTTTGACGCCAGCGGTTACGGGTGGCGCGGAAGCAAGGAGTAAAGCACAGTCGTGACTGGAGATCAGACGAGATTGGACAACACGTGACCACTTGCTGTGAGAAGTTCGATAAATATGTTAAATGTTGCAGTGTTCGTGAACGGGATTGAGAACTCATCAGTATTATAAGTGAGTCTTTAGCAGAGATCGGTAGAAGCAATGATTGCCTCGGAAAAGTAATAGCAAGCCGAAATAAGAGTGAATGTCAGTATATGTGCATAAAAGCATTAGAAACGTGTACCGTGACTTGTACTAGAGACCATAGACCTTTCCGTTCTATGAAGTCAGTGTCCCCTTTCGAATCCTTTTCATAGCTGTTAGAACTAACTGAGAGTGAAGATTTTTAATGGCAAGTTTGGCTATATAGATACGGCGTTAGTCCTCAGGTTCCTTGGCAGTATTATGCCCACTCTAAGCTATGCAGCGAAACATTGGTCCGATCGCCATAGTTATATCAACACAGCTGGTTGTAAAGAGAAACTTAGCTGTGAGAGATGCGATTAACGAAGTAGAGATCAAACACTTGGCAATGCTTGAAAGGACTTTCGAATCCGTAGTTGTTTCGGACAAAGAATGCAGACGAACTGTAAGTGCAAATCGGGAAGAATGTAGTGAACGACGGAAGAAACGCCGAAAAACTTGGATACAGCCATCAGATGCCACGGCATCACAGGCACCCAACCATGGGTACAAGAGGAACCACATTAAGCAGCACTCGACGGCCGGAGGGTAAAAAGTAAGAGTCACAAATGCCTAGGCCACTAATAGTTTTTGAAAGGATAGGAAAGGAATAACCATAGTGTCATGCGCTTGGCAGTGGGGCTGAAGTAGGAAGACGTGTGAATAAAAGGTGCGCGTGACGAACATAGTATTTTCAGTATTATTAGAAAGTGTGTCTCTCGTTGTTTAACATTTTTGAAACGAATATTGAGTACAATGGAACCGTGCACTCCCTTAGATAAATCTAAAAAGTGTGACGAAATATATAAAAAAAATTAAATTTATTGGTTTCTTGAAAAGAGGAAAAATTATGGACATGGAACTGTAACTTTAGAATTTTTGAAAGGCTATTTTTTTTTTTTTTTTACGGACTGTATTGACCGGCTTGAATGCGGACAAATTCAGTGCTGCCTGAAATATGCCTGTAATATAATTTACCATTCCGATTAATTACACCTTGAATTCTACGTCATTGTTGATTTAATCAGAGTTCTCACCTTAGACGTAGAATTAGTCCTTCTGCCACAGTATTAATTCATTAGTCGCCATCGGTGTTCTTCTCTTTGTTGACCGTGTGTATCTTGCTGAGTCGGCATCGGTTCACTTCACGAAGACGGTGGAAACCAAGGAATACAATGCTACGTCACTTTAAATAATTCTCGTAAAACTTAGATACTTCTCACTATTTTTTATTCACAACACAATAAGACTTGCTGTGCTCGTCGCACAAACCATAATTACTAACTATATGGCTGCCTTTCCGCACACTCCAAAAATTACGTCCATCCTCCACAAGGCAACAATCGAAAAGTATCCCTTAGCTCCTTCTTGGAGTATGAAACAAAAGAGAATCCAATGTGAACATTACAAAGATTATAATCTACATGCCTCTCAATTTAATCTTTGGCGCAGCCTTTAAGGTATTGTATGTCTCTGCGTCGGAATGTGTCATTACAAAAGGGAAAAGTGGATGAGGAGAGTGGATTTTACGAATGGGGAAGTGTTTAAACTGAATCCTTAACTGAAGGCAAAATCAGGAAAACAATACGTCTTTGGGATTAGTGGAAAGTCTGTTAGGAAATTCTACGGAAATAATGGTAGGAAACAGATCGGATTGTTTCTTCGGGGTGCGGAACCCGACTTTCACGTTTGCTGCCTTGCAGGAGGTCGGCATCAAACGAACAACGCAGTGCTGGGCAAATGGAAGTGCAACAGACAAAAAGCGCAAAAAGTGAGAACATACCATTAACGGAAAACACATTACAGAAGGAAATGGTAGAATACACCACTAAGAAAAGTAGAACATGCAATTTTAGCAAACAAAACATGGATTTCTTGAAAGAAAATTTTAAAGAACAGCAGTCATAGGTGGCATCAAAGGAAGATTTTAAAAAAGTGGAGGAAAAATTGAAAACGCATGAACAATTAACAACTAAGTAATAAAATGGAAAACGGTCTTATGACCGTTTTTTGTCCTTGCTTGATCGACGGACTCAATGATGGTTCCTGCTTAGAGGCTGAGAATATTTCTCCTTATATCTTTGCATCACCCACCTTACAACTTGTTTATACAAGCAAATAGAAAAGATAAAAGAGGAGCAATTGGCAGTGAATAAAGAATTAACGCGGCAGGTGAATTTCAAATGGCCGTAATCGGCGAAATTCGCGAAAAGCAAACTGTGTTAGAGGATAGTATGGTTGAGGTTCACCGCACAACGTCAAGACAAGACAGCCAAAATGGTTCACGATGTTAAGAAAAAGGTAGAGACAGTAAGCCGAACTGTAAAGCAGCGAGTCGATCTGGTAGTGCAAAGTAAATTGAAGTAAGAATTGGGAACGTTAGCCGGCCGCGGTGGTCTCGCGGTTCTAGGCGCGCAGTCCGGAACCGCGCGACTGCTACGGTCGCAGGTTCGAATCCTGCCTCGGGCATGGGTGTGTGTGATGTCCTTAGGGTAGTTAGGTTTAAGTAGTTCTAAGTTCTAGGGGACTGATGACCACAGCAGTTGAGTCCCATAGTGCTCAGAGCCATTTGAACCATTTGGGAACTTTAACTGGACAAACAACTATGATCAGTAAAAATGACCCACAGGTTGCGTTGATTAACAGTTGCAAATTCGATATATTCCATCCAAGGGGAAAACTGCACCCCGTAACTTTCATTAGAAATTGTTGCGAGCTGTTGCCTGCAAGATGGGTCGACAAAACGAAATTCGCGTGCGTGGTGAGTCAGATGGAAGACGAAGCCTATAACTGGGGTACGAGGCTCGTAAAGCAATGAATATCGTATCAAGAATTTGAGAAGATGTTTCTGGATAAACGTTGGTCTCAAAGCAAACAGCTTGATATACTAATATCTATTTACAACCGACAGTATAACAGGAGATCGGACGGGACAAATGCCGAATTTTTAGGAAATGAACTTGAAAGGAACCAGTATTTAAGTACTGTATATGACGAAAGAGCAGTTGTAAGGTGCGTGATGCAAAGATATAAGGAGAAATACTCTCAGCCTCTAAGCAGGAACCATCATCGAGTCCGTCGATCAAGCAAGAACGGTATTCGCCCAACTAGAGAAAGAAGAAAGGCAAGGGGGAGCGTTTAGAGAAGATTTCGACAACGTAGGGCGACAGCGAGAAGAATGGCGCAAAACGGAACGAAGAAAATAAATCTGGACGCCGCGCGGCAGAAGACGAGGCGGCTACGGATACAGAGGTTGTGGGGGCCGGAGATACCTCAGACGGGAGAAAGACGAGCGTGACGCATGCGGGAACGAATGTTGGGAGAGAGTGGGCGGAGTAGAACCTTTTGAAGGTAGTCAGACGGAAAACAGGCCGTTGTTTCAGATGTGGTCCGACCTGAAGCGGACGAAGTGGGACCGCAACATTACACCGTGAATGAGACTGTCAGAATTATCGTACTAACAAACGACCGAGCAAGAGATGACCAAGAAAATTTGATAGAAGTAGAGGTAACTGGCGGTGACAAGGCACTAATGGTACCAGTTATGAAAACGTATATCTATGGGAAAATAACGAGGACGCTGATGGACTCTGAGAGTGAGCTGGGTTCAATTGCCAACAACGTTTACAACGCATTGTTAGCAGAGAATGCAGAAATGCCAAGTCTGACTGTGACAGTTTTAAGATTAAAGAACTGTGGGAGAAGCTGGAAAACCAGTTAGCTGTCAATCCATGTTAGAAGTTAAAATAGATGGAGAAATGTATAGCCGGCCGGAGTGGCTGAGCGATTCTAGGCGCTACAGTGTGGAACCGCTCGACCGCTACGGTCGCAGGTTCGAATCCTGCCTCGGGCGTGGATGTGTGTGATGTCCTTAGGTTAGTTAGGTTTAAGTAGTTCTAAGTTCTAGGGGACTGATGACCTCAGAAGTTAAGTCCCATAGTGCTCATAGCCATTTGAAGCATTTTGTTTTGAGAAATGTATCGAGTGATACTTACGTTACAAGAGGAATTTATTACTGGATCAGATTAACTCATCGAGCAGGGAGCGGAGACAGATTACGGAAGTAATGAGATAAGAACGAGAGGAGATGGTGGAGTTAAGAAAATTCAGTTTACGAAAATGATATTTCATCTATAGTTGTAAAATGTTCTTCAGTAGATAGGAGGTATGAGTGATGATATGCATGGTGTTTTCTTGTTAATATTTTCAAGGCTATTCATCCCGACGATACCAATGCAGTAAATACTTCAGTTTTTGGGGAGGGAGAGTTTTATTCCATTCTATCACTCCAGGAGATTGTTTTTCTTTGTTTTTCATAATAAATTTTGAAAACATTTAAGTTGCGGGATGCAAGGTTACAGATATAGTTACTCTTTGAGTATTGATATCTGTACCTTAGATATAGTGGCCTAGTGCAGCAGCACTGCCGCCAGGGGAACGGCCAGTGATTGACAAGCTCGGTTTTGTGCCAGCCATTACAGTTGGCGTGGAAGGCAAGACTAGTCTGGAGTCTTGGCTGCAGGTCAGACGAGATTGGATGATATGTGAAAGCAAGCAGTAAGTACATAAAAAATTATGATGTAAAGAAGTATCAAAGCATTTCGCTTATTTGGATGCAAACAACGTATATGATTGCAGCGTGAACCAATCTTTTGAGATTTGAATGACATGACCCAAAGTGTTTAGATTCTGATAAAATAATCAAAATTTTAGATAAACCCGGATGTGGGTATATATATTTGAAGCTGACAGAAATTCTAAAGGAATTGCATGATCTGCACAAAGATTTGCCACTTGCTCCTGAAAATAAAATCGTGCCCAGCGCTAAACAAAACAAATCATTAACAACACTAACTGACAGACATACCTATATTCTCCACTACGTGAATCTTAGGCAATATCTGTTCCTCTCGACAAAGAAAACAAAAATAGACAAAGTTTCAATGTGGACATCATGCCAAGTGGAGCCACCATAAATCCTGATGCATATATGACGACACTGAAGAAACGTAAAACTCGACTAAGTCGTGTTCGACGACATCGGCAAAAGCAAGATGTTTTGCTGTTACACGACAGTGCACGGGCACATGTCAGTCAAAGAACCATGGAAGCGATCACAAAACTCGGCTGGACAACACTGAAACAACCGCCTTACAGTCCTGACCTGGCTCTATGCGACTATCATCTCTTTGGGAAACTGAAAGACTCTCTTCGTGGAACAAGGTTTGACGATGATGACTTCCTTGTGCACGCTGCCAAACAGTGGCTCCAACAGGTTGGTCCAGAATTTTACCATGCGGGTATACAGGAAGTTGAGAGGGATGTAAATTATGTGGAGAAATGAAAATATTGTTCCTAAAGGATGTATCTACACACTGTAAAACTTTCAAACATGTAGAATAACAGATGGATTTTAAAAAAATAGTGTGCATTTCTTTTGGAGTGACCCTCATATGTAGCTCGATGACAAAGAACAACATCCCTGCAAAACAGAAAGGAGCGGAAAAGTAAGTATTGCATATTACATGCTTTCTCCTCGTCCTTGTTCAAACATAGCCTACAACCTGCCAAGGCCTGCAGGGGCAAGCACCAACATGTCGACATCTGCTGCATCCAGACACACAGCAACGTCAGTCGCCATCTAGTCAAGATGTGCACCAACCTCTGGACCTGCAGCAGCAGGAACCTCAAGCAGCAGCAACCTCACGCGTGTGCACATCTGTGGCGGCTGCATGGATTCCTGTGCCGCATATTGCCCACATTCTGGAGCAGGACAAAGAGCTTTTATTGAATGTCCCACTCATTACTGTAAGGATGAGGATGCCTGGCTTGTTCCCAACATCTGTAATGCTGCTGTTGGTCCTAAACAACAGCAAAATGGGGGTCAGTACCGGTCACCGATGTATGGCACATCGCACCAGAACATTCCTGTGGTAGCACAGGGACATAATACAAATGCTCTGGAAAAGAAGGTACCAAATATGCCCATGCTTTTCAGTTCCGCACAAAATTTAACTCCTAGTGGAGCAAAACGTGTAAATGTTGGTATAGAAGCACATCATGACTGGGACTTGCATATGAGGATAGAAATTGAAAAAGCATCGAAGGGTTTTTAAGTGCCTATTTCGAAGTTCGACTTGGACGAAATGCGTTGTGCAGAGCGCTACATCAATCAGCAGATGACATTCGCCTTACTGGTGTGACACTGTCTATTACAACAGTTCAAAATGGCTCTGAGCACTATGGGACTTAACATCTATGGTCATCAGTCCCCTAGAACTTAGAACTACTTAAAGCTAACTTACCTAAAGACATCACCCAACACCTAGTCATCACGAGGCAGAGAAAATCCCTGACCCCGCCGGGAATCGAACCCGGGAACTCTGGCGTGGGATATTACAACAGTGTATGATGATTCTGCACATGTGTGAAATTAAGTGAAAATTGTTAGAAACATATATGATGTGGATACTGGGCTACACCTTGCATTGGAGAGACTGAATCGGTAGTTGCCAACCATAGACATACATGATGTAAACTTTCTGTGTGTGCATAGTGTACATGTTGATGATTTGGAGCAGTACCTTTGTTTCTGTATCAACACAGAGCCGAAAGAGAGACAGGTTAAATGTGTGTTTGAATAACCACAGTGTTGTGAGGTGTCCATCAGTTAGTTTGAAAGAGATATGTGCGGAATTTATTGCACATGAAAAAGCTTTATTTGAGAAATATTGTACAGGTGCAAAGAAGATAATGAGTCTGATGAATTTTTTTGAAATACTGAATCTGATGTATGATATTTAAATAAATAATATGTGTATATAATCTCAAACTGTGTCTTATTTCATACCTCTCTAATTATAGTCCAAGTATTACTCTTATTAATATCATTATTTTCAATACTGCATCTACAATCATGCAGCAGCAGACAATTGCCTCAAACACCTTCTCATCAATCAGTACCAACTGAATAAGGAAGCTACATTTCATGAGTATATATATATATATATATATATATATATATATATATATATATATATATATATATATGAGTGTGTGGAATTTATTGCATATCCAAAAGCTTTATTTGAAAATATTGTACAGGTCCAAAGAAGACAAAGAGTGTGATAATTTGTTTTGAAATACTAAATCCGATGTACAATATTTAAATAAATAATGTGTGTGTATAATTTCAAACAGTGTTTTATTTCATATCTCTCATATCTCTCTTATTATAGTCCAGGTATTAGACTTATTAATATCATTATTTTCAATGCTGCATCTACAATCATGCAACAGCAGACGATTGCTTCAAACACCTCCTCATCAATCATTATCCAACTGAATGAGGAAGTTACGTTTCATGAGTGTATATATACATATAGCTGAATTCTCTGTGTAGCCAAAATAGCTCGGATAGTTCAGTTGGTTACGTGATGGAGTTAGAGTTCCAACATGTACTATTACCACCTTTACAAGTGTGTCTTTCTATGTATGCCGACTACTTGTCGGTACCTGACATGTTCGGTATCGTGCAGGGTGGCTGAAACGTCCTCCTCACAAGGACTTTGTTGTTGGTGACTTGTCCTGTGGAGATGCAGAAGAAGGCCAAAAGAAGAAGAAGAAAGGAATACTACTCCCTGGTAATATATGAGCAATTATTGTAGGCCCATCTAATTGTGGCAAGACTAATGTTCTCATGACACTGCTATCACATGTAGATGGAGCCCGATTTGAACATATTTGTGTATTTACAAAAACACTGTTTCAGCCCAAGTATCAGTTATTATAGGAGATATTGCGCGGTGTGAAAGACATTAATAAACGACATTCAGTAAAGCAGTGATATCCCCCCAGCTGAAAAAATAAAGCCAAACATTGTGTTCCTATTGGGCGATGTTACTATGGAAAACCAAGACCAAATTCGAAAATATTTCTGTTTCACACGTCATATGGGTGCTAATGTATTTTATCTAAGCCAGACATATTCCAGAATCCCAGAACAGTGGGTTAGGAATAATGCAAACCTCATCAGACCCTTCAAACAAGACAATCTGAATTTAAAACACATTTAACAAGCACTTGTAGGAACTGACATGCCGTTCAACGAATTTATAAGGATATATGCCGATTACTGGAACCAGTCACAGTATGGGTCTCCTGTTATTGATTAAACAAGAAACCTGAATGATGATAGGTACAGGCAAACTTCCAAGACTCTCTGTATGTATATAGCTCAGTGAGAGGTGAGTACATCAGTATATACTGCACCGTGGACAAAGTCGGGCTCATGTTTGGCTCTCAACCCATGAGAATGGGTGTAGATAGGCAAAACATTCGCTTGTACATGGGTGCGAAAATTCAGACTATCGTGCATAAAGTTGGACATATGTGCAGGGAGCTAGAAACGTTTTAGCGATCTCTTCTGAGAATGATCAACGCATTAAATAAATTAATTAACGAAATCGATAAGAAAGCAATCGACTTAACTGAAAAGGTAGAGGCTACTGAGGGGAAAATAGATGTGGAGGCCCATGTCGTTGAGAATGGCGAGCAGGCACATAATAAGAGGAGGAAGAGTGGATATAAATAGTCTCACGCTGCGGGGAAAACTAATTAGTATACATCGAGATGTCAACGAAGGAGAAAGTCATTCAGGCGCGGAAAGCCGTTCGAGAGAAATTATGGCAGCTACAGGTGGGGCATATCGATCGACAGTAAACGTTAAGAGAGACCTTTAAACCGGTTACTGACTCTCTCAGGCAGCTCTCAGGAAAACAGGAACCATACGATAACGCTGATGTTGCCATTGACGATTTCGTTATCCGTCACGCTCCTGGGGCCCTTTTCTGTATCGTTCATACCGATCGGTGTAGTAAGTTAGTCTCGGTAGTGACGTCATTTTCGGTTCATTATCCAAATATCCTATTCAGTAAGCTTCTGAGACCTGTTACCGAATGGTCCTCCCACCGATTTTACGACAATTGTACCGAGAGGTTTTGGATTTCAGTGTGGCCCTGTCGACCGGTGAGCTGTGGTTTATGTACACCTATAATTTGTTATTTTAAACATATATAGCGGTTTTAGCTTTGTATATAGTTATTGTGTTACTAAAGAATCACCATAGGACGCATCCAGTTGGTAAGTGACTTCATAATATACTATTTTTCTTTGTTAGAAATATGGTTAGGTTAGGTTGTTACTGTGAATGATTACATAAGAAAAACTTTTCAGTCAATATTCTCTGAATATACGTGTTACTTTTATGCAAATAAGAGTGTCTAGATCATTAAATATCAAGACATCGGCTCGGCTTACATATATTACATGAGTGTGAACTGACGTTACTAGTGACTTTGTGTACTTTTTCCCACAAATGGTTTAGTTAGTAACTATCGAAACGTGTTTACAACTTTCAACAATGGAAAACAATTATGTGAAGCCTGATATTGGAAACCTTCCAAACTATCACGCACTGATGACTTACGCAGGCACCGTTTGGCAATGAAGTCAGCCTACGTTCCTCTACGCAATAGTATGAGAACTGAGAGATGCGTTTCTGTTGCTTGGCGTGGCCAAGTGATGCCACCATGGTAGCTCAGCGTGTTCAGTCAGAGGGTTAGCTACCCTCTGTAATAAAAAATTGAGTGGATGGATCAACTAAGAACCTAAACGGGTGTTTTCGGACGCCCACCCCGAACAATGGCTCTGAGCACTATGGGACTTAACATCTATGGTCATCAGTCCCCTAGAACTTAGAATCACTTGAACCTAACTAACCTAAGGACAGCACACAACACCCAGTCATCACGAGGTAGAGAAAATCCCTGACACCGCCGGGAATCGAACCCGGGAACCCGGGCGTGGGAACACCTCGAACAAATTCAACAAACAATATAGAACGAAATGAGACAAAAAAAAGTGGTTAGCGTGCGGGAATGCGATACGAAAGGACACGGGTTCATGCACGGATGGCTGCAAAAAAATTTTTTCTCGTAATATATGCAACACGTTTTGAGACATTGTTATTCGTGTAATTTACGATTTTTCTGCAATATTCGTTATTACTTACATGTAAGAGCGCACTTCCTCAGTAATGATTTCGTGATTTCTGTATGTTTAAAAAACGAAATATGAAATTGCTGAAGATGAAGTTGCTGTGAGTAAAACGACCGACAGTGACCTACATATTTTTTCTTGTCAGAAATAATTCACCATTTTTTCCGATTGTTTTCCGATTTCCGAGTGTGCGGTTAGACAGGAATCTAAGAGCACAACTTAAATTACTGGGAATGTAACAAGCAGCAGTCATCTTCATTATTTTGCTTGTCACAAGTATTTATCTGCGATCGAATCCTCAACAACAGTAGACAGAGATGAAAGATCTCCGCCGTAATATTTTTAGACTGTAGCACCACATACGAAACACTTTTATTCATGAGATGCATGTTATAAACTTCGACGAACTGCAGGAGCTCTCTAAAATGCGTTTTTTCAATTTTGTTTCTAAGATTCAAATCGTTGACGTATCATACAGGGAAGTGGGCTCTTAATCATTTGGATCTCTAGGAGCGAGTTATAACCACATTCTGTTTATCTTCTTATTCTTTGAAACCCTCAGAATCAATTTTTGGGGTGTTTTTATAGCTGTATTAGTGCCATGTGGTAGTACACACTATTCCTAACTCATTTTCCGAAATGTAAAATCCAAAACACGATGTCAGTGTGAATGAGAATAAGATGACATAATGGGGCATTTACGACAATCTGCAGAATACAGTCAAATACGCTATCGTTATTATGCATGCATGGAAACATGCGGTCAGGGAAACTCTAAAAATTTCTATGCTTTTCAGCTGAGAATCATGGAAATCGATATACTGGTCCTGATACTGTGGAGGGGGAGGCAAGAGAGATGAAGTGGGCACGTCAGCTCGATTGAATGCGACGCCATGCGTTATGGCAGCGTAAACGCAATTTTCGGTACTTCGAAGAATAGCGTGCCTGTGTCGTATGCTAGCCGCTTTGTGTTTGTGGCGCTGTGCGCGCTGCAGTGCGCATGCGTGGATCTGCGGCCGCTTGCTTTTGATAGGCTTGCGCGACGCGAACCGATAACAGCACTTCGGTTCTCTAGACCCGAACGGTATCGCCTCCGAAATGCATACTTAATAATGCAGGGGCTCTAATTCGAGTACTAGACCGTTTGGAGCTCTTGAGTACCGAAACGATCGGCACAATGGCGGAAAGATACAGAATAGGCACCCTGGCCACATACATAGAACATTCGGCAGCAGCAGGGGAAGACCATACATTCTGGGTACGCAGCCAATAAATGTAACTGAGGACGCAGTACAGATTGGTGATAGGCAGTTTGAGAGAACACCTGGCTTAATGAATCTTACTTTCCTAAGACCCAGGAAAAACCCATAAATTATTCAGTTAATGATAGGGAAATGTGTCGTGAAATATAGCATTTGACTGATGTACGCAAGATCTCAAAAAGCCTGAGCAACAAGAAATATAAACCATTACACAACCAATCCTCGATGGTGAAAACAACAACAGCAGCAGCAGTGATGGTATTCACACTGAGCATAAAGCAGTGGACAATCGAAACCTTCAGTATCTACATTACGACGACCCCAATGAGCTAACAGATCGACTACGTCTGCTCGTGGCATCAGCTAAAAAAATGATTCAAATGGCTCTAAGGACTATGGGACTTAACATCTGAGGTCATCAGTCCCCTAGACTTGGAACTACTTAAACCTAACTAACCTAAGAACATCACACACATCCATGTCCGAGGCAGGATTCGAGCCTGTGACCGTAGCAGCCGCGTAGTTCCGGACTGAAGCGCCTAGAACCGTTCGGCCACAGCGGCTGGCCTGGCATCAGCTGCTGTAGGTAATACAGCTCATTCGAATGAGACTGTTTCAATATTTTCAGAGCTTAGAGCGAGAGGTATCATCGAATAAGCATGGAGACAGTAGTTAGAGAACTGCACAAACCAGCACACAGAACATACCCTCGTAGGCACGTTATGATGAAATGTTTGGATGACTTATAGCAGGTTGATCTTGCGGATATGAGGGAATATTCACATGAGAATAATGGATTCAAATATATTATTATGGTTGTTGGCACATTCTCCAAATTTGCCAGGGCATTACGTGTTAAAACAGAAATGGGGAGAAATGCCACGGATGTGTTTCAGCGTTTCTTCCAGACAGTTACGAATCGATGCCCGAACAACCTCCAAACAGATCACAATGGAGAGTTCCACAAAAGGTATTTCACGACCATGATGCAACGGTATGGAATGCATCACTACTCAGAATTCACCCACCTGAAGGCCAGTATCGAACCAAACATAGCACCAATCGATGTTCGTGATAATAGACTCATGGATACGGTGTACTGTCGCATTAAAATGCTGGATCCACGTAAACAGAAGTTAAATGTGGGTGATTTGGTCGGAACTCAAAACACAAGGCAACATTTGAGAAATCATACGTGCCAAACTGGTCAGCAGAGGTGCAAAGAACGAATCCTAGTACTTACATCTTGAAGGACAGTAGAGGTGAAGAAGACATTCCAGGTTGCTTCTACACCGCAGAGTCGCAGAAAAGCTCAGAACCGAATGTGTTCTCGTGGACAGAGACATAAGACGTTGGGGAAATAGAGCGCTAGTCAAATGGGTTGGTTTTTCTGCAGCACAAAACAGTTGGACTTAACGCTATTTGCTGTATAATGGGGTGCTCAGTCCACAACTATCGCAGTAGCATAACATTCAGGCTAGGAGACGCGTTCGAGGAGCTGGTCTATTCCATACAAACGGCAGTGTAATTACAGATTCCTGGGTAAAACTACTCTGGACCTGGAACAATGCTTCAAAGACGCTTGGCACATACGGGATAAATGCGCTTGGTGAGGTGTGTATGGAACACAATATTGCACATGCTGCAAATATAGATCTCCCAAGTCGACATTTTGCAAACAGGATTTTAGCTGATAAGGCTAAGGTGATATGCAGAAGAAAGGATATTGATATAGGTCAACGAATTCCAGCATTTGCAGTTGATAAAACCATGCGTTGAAAAATTAAGTTGGTTTTAGTAGTGATGAAGTTCAAGCGAGTTGCGAATGCTGCACGTTGTGCACTAAAGAAGAAGAAGAAGAAGAAGAAGAAGAAGAAGGAGCGGGAAGAAGAAGAGGACCGATTAAAGCATCCCACGTTCTACCAATACCCAAGACACTAGCTGGTTTACTTCGATTCCTCGTCCCAGCCCTGTCCGCTCTCTCGACGGTAGGGTCCCTCGCCGGTGGTGCACCAACGATTACTAAAACACTCAAGAACATACAAAACTCCCAAGTGCAGTTAGAGAAAGCAAGAAGACATAACTTCATGATGGGAGCTGTAGCCATCGTAAAAGGTCTGTACTTGAAACCCTTACAGGAAAGGGCTTGGTCTACTCATAAATTAAAAAAGAAAAACCATTAGCTGTCCTACCATATCGGGCATGAACAAACACTGATCTACTTAAGTTTGTTAGAAAAAGATTCAACATTCCATGATTCCGTGGTGTGTTTCTGTGGGATACATTACCGAAGACTACCGTATGTGGGAAATATGAATGTAGTATTGTGAAGTCACATGTTGCTAGATGTCGCAGCACCCACTGGAAGTCATACGGTATGAAAAACGCTAATAGCGCCTACTACTCCGACTCATTTGGTGACCTGGGGCCGCCAGAAAAATTAAAACGATACTTCACTCGCAGAAGACGTGTGTTCTACAATTTACGGCGCTATCAGAACTTCAATACATACCTCTGCGGGCATCTATGCATCACGCTTCTCTTCACGTTTACAAAGAAGAAATAGAATATATTAAATAATCCTTCATCAGTTGAGGTTCAGATGTGATGTCGTACACTTTGACTTTAAAAGAACAATCATACGTATTATGTACAAATTACTTCCCACTAATTGATTTGAACGTTGGTGAAAGGAGTATTCCATTGATTGGACTGGAGACATACAAGAGCATCCCAAATATCACCAAGGCTAACAGCAAAATGCATCTGGAAATTAATGGTGAAAAAGACATTGTGGAATTAGAACCCGGTGCACACGACGTCGACGATGTAAATGAAGTCTGAAAACACCCTGGAAAAGGTATTGAGCTACATCCAAACTTCAATATACTTCAGTCTGAAATAAGGACTGTGAATTCAACGATTGACTTTAACCAGAAAGGTGCAATAAGGCGACTATTGGTTTTCACGAAAGGACAGATTTTGAAGCAGGTTCCTAGAAAATTTTACAAGTCAGATTAGACTGCGGACATACAGACCTGTCAGCACAATCCGAGTCGAGTGTAACATTGCAACGAACTCCTATCTCAACGACAATCTGTTTCATATTATTTAAAGATTCTTCCCCTTTGTTGCAACAAGGTATAGGATTGTTGATACTCCCACCAATGCAATACACTTTGCTGTGGCAGTTCAGACAATAGAGTATTTGGAGTTGCATATTGTGGACCAAAATAATCAACTTGTTGACTTTCACAGTGAGGATATCATCATACGACTACATCTAGGGCAGGATGGGCGTGGAGTATGGAACGAATGTATACAATACATAGCATGTCACGTCGCTGCCGAACTGCAAAGTGTTAACACTTGCGAACTACGAATTTCTTAAATTAGTTGGATTGAAACCTCGCAATGACGTCCTCACTCAATTCTACCAGTCCAGTAGAGTATGATGAGCAAATGATACGTCAGGAATACTTATCATATAAACATTACGCTTCAACATATTTAACAACCATGACGAAATTAGGATTGTCATTCAGCACCAAGACGCACTGATCCTCGCATGCAAGAGTTTCACATATTTGGAAGGATCATTCAAGAAAACCGACGGTAGCGCTACAGTGAGATCCAATCCATCGACCCCAATCTCAGCATAACATCAATCCTTAAAACATACGTCTCTGCATCATCCACGAATCTGAATGGTTTAGAAAATGAAGGACAGTTCATGGACGATCCGGTGGATAGAACAGTTGCAGGGTACAAACGATTTACTGCGTGATACCTCTAAAAATACTTCTGGTATACTTTGAGGATATGAAGCAGATTATTATGAATGCTAAACAGCAACTCGTTCTGGTACGGGGTGCCACGAATAATAACTCACACATTCAAGGAGAATATGATCACAATCAACATGATAGTATGAAAAATGCCTCATATGAGTGAATCAGACGAGGTGCATTTGAAGCTTTTAAAAGTTCTGATATCTGGTACATATCTATCACTAACATGCCGCTCTTGGGAGGTTTTCAAGTACAGTGCTACCATCAGCAAACAAACAAAATTGCCCTACTAAAACCTCTTCTCAGCTAGAGATGCCAGATTCATCTTACTTGCGTTTCGTACTAATACAGGTAGAAGAGGGAATATAGTAAATGATTACACTGTATTCGCCAACTGCAAGTTACCTAACGCCAGAGTCTATCTGAATTCAGAATTCTACCCATATGATAATGTACACATGCAGTGGGATGAAAACGTATACAATCTAACATATGACATGTATGGAAGTTTCGTACTTCTTGCTATGAAAGTGCTGAAGGAGAAGCAGGAGGGTGTTTATTCAGTCCATGGAAATTCATGGGGCATTCACCAGTCATCGTAATAGATTGCTCAAAACAGAACGATATAATGAAGCCTGGCCCTATAGATGTATGAATTGAATTTGAATCTTTGGTAAATTTCCTGGAACACACTGTAGCGTATGCTGCAGTTCCATATCACTTGTGTGATTAACTACTGCTCGCTCACCAGAGCTATGCAACGAGCTGTATAAATGACACCTCCTACGCTATACCCACAGCATTCCACAATGGTATCTCAAGGTGTGCACATCATTGCAGTCGCTCAGGGCTTCTATGATGATAAGCATAGACAGTTTACGTTTCAAGATGTTGCATTAATAGGGTACACAGAAGGTTCTGGAATAACAGAGAAAGTCACAGAAATCAATGCGTCACCGAGGTCTTTCAAGGATGTGAAGTGCACTAAAACATGGAAGAGTACAAAGTGGTTAACACATTCCTACAACGGAATTCATAGAGATGATCCTGGCATCCCTATAAATATATGGTGACGTCGCTTCGATTATTCAACAACACGGATACCATTATCCCTGTGAAAGGAAAATAGATGTCACGGATGCATCGAATCTTCAAATTTGCTGCTGTTGAAGACTTGGAATTCTATTGGTCTCCTGGTCCCCATCGACTCAGAAAGATGTGTGAAAACAGTGTTGCTGTGTCGGCTTAAGAAAATGTAAAATTACTTTTAAGTTCGATGAGAAAAAGATGAATTCTTACCTCATAATATGTGTATGATTTCTCTTCATCCTATTCCCACTTTGATAGTATACAGTTTTGCCCAGATCCCTGTGGTTTTCTTCAAGCACAGGGGATATAATTTCAGACATGTTTGCTGTATGTATTTGGAAGTGGAGGTGTTCACATGACTGGTGCTCCATTAATCCCATTCATATTGAATGACAGGCGAAATTTCGCGCAATCATTCCATCTGTTTTGTTATCCATCATCTTAAAGTCCACCTGCTTAATAGCACTCATCTTCAGAAAAACTAATATCATTTGTGTCATGCACATGCCTTATATATACACACACATGATGCAATGCAATAGGGGATAGGTTTTTTTTGTATATAACAACAACATAGATATATGGTAACGCATTTTTTCATTTTTCGAGTTCTCGAGATACAATATAGTTCTGGAGAGACAATATAGTTCTTGAGATTACAATTCAGGTCTTGATATTACAGTTTAGTTCTTGAGATTACAATTCAGTTCTCGAGGTTCAATTCAGTTCTTGAGGTACAATATAGATCTTGAGGTACAATTTGACTCATTTATTCCAGTGCTGAGACACATTTTACTTACGTACTAGCACTGGATGAGAATGTTTAAAATTTTTACAGATATATAAGTCTATGCTAAACACTAACACAGTGATACATTTTATTTACTAGTACTATAACTAAATTCCACAGCCTGAAAAGCAAAGATTGTACAATAATTCTGATGGACTCTGATACACATACATACAAACACATACACACACACACACACACACACACACACACACACACACACACACACACTATGTGGTCAAAAGTACCCGGACACCCGGCCGAAAATAACTTACAAGTTTGTGGCGCCCTACATCGGTAATGATGGAATTCAATACGGTGTTGGGCAACCCTTTGCCTTGATGACAACTTCCACTCTCGCAGGCATACGTTCAATCAATATATTTTCTTGGGGAATGGCAGCACATTCTTCATGGAGTGCTGCACTGAGGAGAGGTATCGATGTTGGTTGGTAAAGCCTGGCACGAAGTCGGCGTTCCAAAACATCCCAAAAGTGTTCTGTAGGATTCAGGTCAGGACTCTGAGCAGGCCAGTCCATTACAGGGATGTTATTGTCATGTAACTACTCCACCAAAGGCCGTGCGTTATGAACAGGTGGTCGATCATGTTGGAAGATGCAATCAAAAAAAAAAAAATGGCTCTGAGCACTATGGGACTCAACTGCTGAGGTCATTAGTCCCCTAGAACTTAGAACTAGTTAAACCTAACTAACCTAAGGACATCACAAACATCCATGCCCGAGGCAGGATTCGAACCTGCGACCGTAGCGGTCTTGCGGTTCCAGACTGCAGCGCCTTTAACCGCACGGCCACTTCGGCCGGCTATGATGCAATCGCCATCTCTGAATTGCTCTTCAACAGTGGGAAGCAAGAAGGTGCTTAAAACATCAATGTAGGCCAGTGCTGTGATAGTGCCACGGAAAACAACAAGGGGTGCAAGCCCCTCCATTAAAAACACGACCACAGCTTAACACCACTGCCTCCGAATTTTACCGTTGCTACTACACATGCTGGCAGATGATGTTCACCGAGCATTCTCCATACCCACACCCTGCCATCGGATCGTCGCATTGTGTACCATGACTCGTCACTCCACACAACGTTTTTCGACTGTTCAATCGTCCAATGTTTACGCTTCTTACACCAAACGAGACGTCGTTTGCCATTTACTGCCATGATGTGGGGCTTATGTACAGCCGCTCGACCATGAAATAAAAGTTTTCTGACCTCCCACCTAATTGTCTTAGTACTTGCAGTGGACCCTGATGCAGTCTGGAATTCCTGTGTGATGGTCTGGAGAGAAGTCTGTCTATTACACGTTACGACCCTCTTCAGCTGCCGGCGGGCTCTGTCAGTCAACAGACGAGGTCGGCATGTACGCTTTTGTGCTGTACGCGTCTCTTCACGTTACCACCTCACTATCACATCGGACAGTGGTTCTAGGGATGTTTAGGAGTGTGGAAATTTCTCGTACAGACGTGTGACACAAGTGACACCCAATCGCCTGACCATATTCGGAGTCTGATGTCTAATGACTACTGAAGTTACTGATATGGAGTACCTGCCAATAGGTGGCAGCACAATGCACCTAATCTGAAAAACGTTTGTTTTTGGGGGTGTCCAGATACTTTTGATCACATAATGTGTATATTAAAAACTAATTTGACTTGGACTGATAGCGGCAAGTGAAAAACTTAAAAATTATTCTATATTCTATTTACGAGTCACACAAACACACACACACACACACACAACACACACACACACACACACACACACACACACACACATATATATATATATATATATATATATATATATATATATATATATATATATATATATATATATATATATTGTTTATATATACTTGGTACATATATTTTGTGACTGAATAAATAAATACAAAAATACTTTTTCCCTGTTTATGCTTTTTTAATAATATAAACATATTTATTTTTGTTTATGTTTTTTTTATTTTTAAAATTTTTCTTCGCATACACATATGGCGTCAATATATATATATATATATATATATATATATATATATATATATATATATTCTTGGGTCTTATCTTTATTCCACACAGATTGTGTGGATGTACATGTGTACATAGTACACATAAATAAATAAATATTTACACAACACACACATACATACATAAAATTACTTATTTTATGATAAACGGTCATACTACTTTTCACACAGTTTCTCTCTCTCTCTCCCCCCCCCCCCCTCTCACTCTCTCTCACTCATTCTCTTCCTCTCAATCAAGTCCACCACCATTTCTCCCACTACAAGTGAATATTGTTAGTATGGCAGATTTTCAATCCTGTCATCACAAATGATCCTTTTATCGTCATGACAGGCCGATTTTAGACTGCAGCACCGTGTACACCTCGTCTCCTCTCGATCGAATACTAGTTTGCTGTACCATATGCAGCACTGCAAACACCACTGTATGGGCACTGCAAATAGTCTTCAATAAAGAGGGCTGTTCATGCCTTATGATACACTATCTTATCCCACCTCTGGGTGGCACCTTCCAATGTGTTATATTTGTACATTTTCGGTGCCAGACCTACAAACTTCACAATCAGCAATCTGTTCTCATCTTGCATCAGGTCGATTACCTTCTTGTTATGTGGAACAATACCATAAAGATTATCGTCCATGTATGAGGACGTGTAGAATTCATTATTGTGGTAGCTTATTAATTCATATGGATCACAGTTCTTCCCCCAATACATGAAGCTATCTGTATCAATATGAAGCAATTTAGGATCTGCAAAAAGAATTTTCGCAAACTCATAATGAAAGGGGTACATGTAGAGTTTGAATAGGTCTAGTATGAACCTCCCAATACAAAAAGGTTTTGTAAACTCTACCCCAGTCTTTGCCATCTCCACAGCAACAAAGTTCTTACTGAATATGGTGGCCCAATTAAAATTTAATCTGGAAATGCATTTTCTCACACCATATCACCCATCCCATTTGGTTCTAATCAGAATATCATGTAATTCCTCAGATCCTCCATTGTTTTGTCAAAAATGGAATTGTTCATTAATTTGTAAAAATCTTTCTCAAAGCCACACATTGCAGAAGTTGTCTGTCTCATATTCAAATCAATATACTCCTTTAGCTAGGCAAGGAGATAGGGCAGGTGATTCCAACCAGCTCCATCCCCAAGCTGAGACACTGGTGGAGATTACATAATGAATAATGTTTCTCTCCTTATTCCCCAGCATTGTATCAGTTTTGGGGTGGAGCCTCCTTGCAGAACTAGTTGTTATGGACACACCACAAATCAGAGTGCACATCTTGTAAACTAATAGTGTATGTGAGTTTTGCCCCTACCACATACCCTACATCAGAATCAGCCACTATCCTCCCCCCCCCCCCCCCCCCCCGATTTTTCCACCTAATCCCTTTGGGTGCCCATCTTAACACACCAATCGGCAGTGATTGTTACATGGCATGCCCATATAAGTTATTTACATCCAGGTACATTTTGTAACTCGAATCAAGGGATGCATTGAACCTGTCTACCATCTACAGGTTATTTGCCTTGGCATGCCTACAGACACACTGGCATAGTCCCTCACAGATCCACCACTCAAAGAAAAGAAGCTTGTCCATATCAGTCAGTAATTCGGTGCTGCATTTCGTTTTATTGAGCATTGCATCCCAGGACAACCCAGGTGCCATGCAATAAAAGGTGGGATGCAGAAATATATGGTCGTGCATATACTCCAGAATTTCTCGAAAATGTCCACAAGCAAGCTTACGTCTGTGTCAATGTAATGCTGTGCATACTCTCGTGAAGTGGAGCTGTTGAATTCCCGCCAGACATCAAGGCATAGTCATACTCTGCTTCCGTTATGACATCACCTGTAAGGTTGCTGGGAGAATGCAGCTATGTTGGGTAGCCTGGTTTCGTTGAGTTCTGCTATGCTATCCACATACTCGTATGGGAAACCCCCCTTCCTAGTCACATGTTAAAACTTTTCATCGTCGGCAAATGCAACTCGAGTGATACGAGTATGCATACCATCCTGAGGTATAGTTTCAATGAATTTCTGGCGCCTGCATAAAATGTAGCGTGTCAAGGAAGTGGAGTGTAATTCCTGGCGTCATTCATTTGGAGAATGAATTTTCTGGACGCTCTCAGATAGGACACTGATCTGATTTTTCTCCCAACCGACATCGGCCTAGTGTTCAACTAGAAAATGAGCGTCATACCCGCTTAAATTTTGGTAGCTGATACTTCAAATTGATTGCACATATTGTGAGCTGTGCCACGGAACTTCCCCATAAGATGACAGTGGTCCCTTCAAGGCGTTTCCACTTCTCTATCTAAGGGCAGATCACAAATATGACAGACAACTGCGTTATTGTACAAATCTTCATTCTCCTTCGATTTGGTCTTGGGAACATTGTCGCTGTAAGCTTATCAACCTCCCATGAAAGTTTTTCGAGCTCAGTGAGCAGCCAAACCGGATTATTCCCAACGTAAGATTTGTAGCAGTTAAAACTAGAATCATAGGACGATACGTACAATTGGGTACGCTGCTGCATGTGCTACATGTTTTTCTGTAAAGGTGGTATGTGAGATCATAGGGTCATCTTCACAGTGGGTCAGAGAAGCGAGGAGGCATTCGAAGTCGGCATACACTACAAATGGTCATTGTTCCTGATGGTGAGGATTTTTTTTAACTTTATGAATTGATTCAGTAATCATAGTAACACATACCGGCTCCTTGGAAGGACAGCCTACTAAATGCGCTGCTAACAACTTTTCTGAGGAAAAGGCACTGAGGCACCTTAAGCAAATATGCCGTTTACCATCACGCTCACTCAGTTGGCTGGAAAGGAATCAGGACATGTCTGTTATCCAAAACATAATGATAATTACGCCTTCAGAGAACAGTTGCATGTTTACATGCATCTTACCCTTATGGGTAAAGTGAGAAATGGAGGGAGCCGACGACTGTATGCCATGTCCTGCTCACCTGACTTGCTTTAATTCCCCGGCCATAAACGTGAACTGATATTCTGGTATTCTGTGCCTCAAATTTAAGTATGTCCTGGAGCTTGGCGGGGAACTCGATACCAACAAAGCTACAACGCCCACGAATATTATCACCTACATTGTACGCACTGGCACACTCAAGATGATCTCTGTCATTGTAATTTCTCGCAAGCCTCGACTGACCATGCAAAATAATCTTGATCCTTCCTATTTTTCACATTAATGCATGTCCTCTTAATACCTATATCCTTAGGAAACTTGATATAGCTGCACCCTCCATTTAGCAGGCCAGGGCCACGTGTATGGATGTCCAGGTGCAGTATTCGGCCGAGTGCTTGAGCTGACCCTTTCAATTCTATCTCGGAAAACCGCTCCATTATAGCACTCGAGGTGGATTCACAAAACCATTCGGCCATTGACGTACACCGTATTGTCACGCCATTTTACCCCCCGCTCCCCTCCCTCCCCCCCCCCCCCCAAAGATAAAGAAGACTTGTCTCTTAAATGCCAGAAACAACAGGGGGTGGGGGTGGGGGGTGCAATAGTTGGATGTAGACCACCACGCATTTAATGGAGGCACACCGTGGATCATTGACTGCTTTGAGGAGTTCTGTTTCCACGACAAGGAGGTACACTCTTAGAAACCCGACAGGGTCGCAGAACCCTCCTGGCGGATTCTCAATCCTTGTGAACGAGATTCGCTCCTCAAAGCTGTCTGCGATCACTGTATGTTCTAACTGTGGTATGGTGTCAATGACCTGAAGTCCTTCACTAAAAGGACAGGAGATGGAACTGCTGCTAGCCACAGGATCATCTCTATCACTAATAATACTACTACTAGAGGGTGACGAGGTCCATCCTGTTGTTGACGAAGTCGGCGGGGTCCACAGGGGTATGCGCTGAGGCACACATACCATTCGTTTCCGATTATGATTCTGACGAGGCTGAGAATGAGGATGAGGCAGCACTGCCGGGTCAGGCCCGTGGGAAGAGCCTGGCTGTGGCGACAACTCCCGAACCTTCTGCTGCTGCTGTAGGCCTGACCCGCTAACCTGAGGGGTGGTAGCTCATTGCTCGATCCAAAGAAGCGGTGCTGGGGCGGCTGTAGTAGTGACGCTGGCGGCTGCGGCCTCTCATGCGGCGACCAGTGCTGTTTTTGCCGGTGCGACATGCCTCACCGGGTGACATTTTTGTGAGGTAGGTTTAGCTGTCACTGGTATCTGCATCACTGTGTGCTCTGGCTGTGGGGATGTAGCTGCTATAGAAGAGAGAGAATAACGAAAAAGAAAATTAAGAGCAACATTCCATTCATTGCTGCTGCTGCTGCTCGAAGGAAAGAAAGCATACAGACGATTCCATTGTTGCATAAGTAGAGTGAGTAATTACCTTTCACAATCTGTGAGCTCGGCGTGAACATTTTATTGACATTGACAGGTATCTCTACCACCCCTTCAGGAAAGTCATCCTCTAAAAGAGCCACTTCATGCCGCCTTTGCAGCCTTTCATCTAGGGCCATTCCCTAACCCAATCAGGTATCTCATCCTCTTCACAATCGATATGATGCCTCCAATACATCTCGTGTGCCGGCCAGTGTGGCGGTGCGGTTCTAGGCGCTACAGTCTGGAACCGCGTGACCGCTACGGTCGCAGGTTTGAATCCTGCCTCGGGCATGGATGTGTGTGATGTCCTTAGGTTGGTTAGGATTAAGTAGTTCTACGTTCCAGGGGACTGATGACCACAGATGTCAAGTCCCACAGTGCTCACAGGCATTTGAACCATTTTTGAACATCTCGTGTACTACAACAAAAACATGTACATTGAAGAGCAAAAGAAATTGGTACACCTGCCTAATATCGTGTAGGGTCCCCGCGAGCATGCACAAGTGCCGCAACACGGCGTGGCATGCTCTCGATTAATGTCAGAATGTGCTGGAGGGAAATGACACCATGAATCCTGCAGAACTCTCGATAAATCCATAAGAGTTCGAGGGATGGAGGTCTCTTCTCAACAGCACGAGTGCAAGCAATCCCAGATATGCTCAATTATGTTCATGTCTGGGGAGTTTGGTGGCCAATGGAAGTGTTTAAACTCAGAAGAGTGTTACTGGAGCCACTCAGTAGCAATTCTGGACGTGTGGGGTGTCTAATTGTCCTGCTGGAATTGCCCAAGTCCGTCGGAATGTACAATGGACATGAATGGATGGAGGTGATCGGACAGGGTGCTTACATACGTGACACCTGTCAGAATCGTATCTAGCCGTATCAGGGGTCCAATATCACCCGAATTGTACACACCTCACACCATTACTAAGCCTCCACCAGCTTGAACAGTCCCCTGCTGACATGCAGGGACCATGGGTTCATAAAGTCGTCTTCACACCCGTACGCATCCATCCGCTCGATACAATTTAAATGATACTATTCTGACCAGGCAACATGTTTCGTCATCAGCAGTCCCATGTCGCTTTTGACTGGTCCAGGCGGGGCGTCGTCATCAAGGGTACACGAGTGGGCTTATGGCTTCGAAAGCCCATATCGATGATGTTTCGTGGAATGTTTCGCACACTGAAACTTTTTGATCTCCCAGCACTGAAATCTGCAGCAGTTTGCGGAAGGGTCGCACTTCTGTCACGTTGATCGATTCTCTTCAGTTGTCGTTGTTCATGTCCTTGCAGGATATTTTTACGCCTGCAGCGAAGTCGGACATTCGATGTTTTACCGGATTTTTGGTATTCACGGCGTGTAACCTCCCCCTCACTTATCGACCTTAATGACAGTGAAAAATTAAACTGCGTGTACCTAATGGAAATTTGGGAAAAGCAATCGTCACCGAAGTTAATCTGTCGGTAAAGAGGGAGGAAAGGGTTACATCTAAATGAAAGGAAAAATGCTAATGAAACAGGTGGAAATTGATTTTGAAAAGGGGTAAAGTTAATAAAGAAAGTAAATGTGCGGTCGTTACATTAACAATTAACTAGCGGTAATTAGGTATTTGAGATTTGGGGAGAAATTACGGTCGCCAGTCCTAAGGACAATTACTATAATAACTGAAAAAGAAAGGTTATTACACATATAATTAGCACTAGAAGCATGGCAACTGAAGGTTGACACGTGTAGTGTGAAAACTGAAAGTTTGTCAGAAGTAATAAATTTCGCTACACCCTGACTTAATTTAGCAAAAGAATTAATAAAACCGGAAAATCGAAAGTTAATTTAGTGACTGAAGTTAATAGTGAGCTTTCTTTCTGAAGTACATCGAAATTCAGTAAAATACGGTTAGTCTTGGACTACCTCAACAATCGTTTCAAAAGCTACTTGAATCTACGCAATTTAGAAATAAAAGATTTAACTTTGAACTTGAATTAAATAAGTCTGAACAATTAACAATAGTAAAATTTAGTACGTACCAAGCTGAGCTGCAGTCACAGGTAAGCTAAAATACGGTAACAAAACTCTCACTCTTAATTCGTGCTTGTGTAATCTAAATATTGTAGCCAGCTATGAATACTTTAACTGAACTTTGAAATTAAAGCAGTGAAATGCTATATTATTATTTTAATGCTGGCGTTTGAATTTCAACGACACTCGGGTTCATTCCGGAAAAGGAAGGGACCCTGCTTGGTAATGCAATTGGGACAGACTCTCTCTGCCCGCACTCCACGTGACAGAGTTAACACTACCAAAGATCCTACACACTTTGATTCTTCACGCGACCTATCGATGTAATCGTTCGATAGCAGTTTTCCCTAGACAAGACCCAGCGTAAAAATACAAATAATATTTACGAAACAAACCAACATAAATGCATAAATGTATATATATATACAAACAGTAAAACAATTACAATATATAAAGAGACAGAAATGTCATATCTCGAGGTAACAAAACAAGGAAAAAAAATTACAGTACTCTAGATGGAAATAAGAGGATATGCATTTCCAGCGTTACACGTGACCCACATTGTCTGATGATGTTCGTGTAACGTAAACAGACTCAGAAAATGTCCCAAAAAAGAAACAGCGGAAATGCATATGCTCAAAACATCAACAAAATTTAGCATTCGTCTAATTAAGCATAAATCAATTTTTAGACCATAGTAATTGAGTGGAGACACTCCTAACCTTAATCCACTCTGTCATCTTACACAAAAGAAAACAGGTTGACAACATATTAAAATTCATAGAAAATATAGAAAATGGTTTAGCTATTCCAAAATCGTCAAAATCTGTAACACTATCAAGAAATGGAATACTATTTACAAAATTAATCAGAGTACTTGGTCATAAAAACAGGTAGATCAAAATACGCAAATTAATTATTAATTACATAGAATACACATTTTATATAACCTTTTCGTAATTAATACTCTCGCCATGAGAGTCCACTTAAAGCCAAACAAGAGAATAATATTCAGCAGATCGAAAAAACCATAAATATTGACAGTAGAATTCTTTCAGCTGTCCAGGAAGAAAAACAATTCCGCCTTCCCTACCTGCAAGTACAAAGAATGCCGACAGCGGCACAAGAGCCGACAGCGGCACAAGAGCCGACAGCGGCTTCGCCTCGCAAGTATTGTTGCGCCCGCCTGTGCGGCACGCTTGATCTCACTCGCCTGCGTAACGGCATTTCCAGAACGTCCGATCCACTGAATTCTTTAGGAAAAACTCACTCCCGAGTAATCTCAAGGAGTCCCTTAATACCATCACAGTGGATAACTCAACACTGTCCATCATCACACGCATGTACTAGCCTGAAACTTAAAACAGCGTCTAAGTACATTGGCAATGACTAATAAAACACACATTCATGAAATCTGACAGCTATTTACAAAAGCATATTTACATTCCTTAATCTACTGTGACTCAGCTGAAAACTTAAACTAGCAGCTTGGATTTTTAAATTGATTAATATTCAGTAACTCTTAAATAATTTAATCAACATTAATTACTTATTAATTACAACTTCTTTAATGACTTCTAGGTCAGACAAAAGCATGGCAATCTAGCAAATCGTTTAAATCTTACACTCTATATTTACATACTGTACAAATTACCCATTCTGTGGTATTAATCAATCCTAGGTTGGTACAATTTCAGGTCTAAAATATTCCGTATACCTAATAGTTTTCCAGAGCTTGGATACTCTAAGCAATAAGCCTTTGTGTGAGGTATACCAATGACCTTATATGGTCCATTATAAACAAACTTAAATTTAGAGATTTCATGGTCTATCTCGCTCGATTTCTCGTGAGCTTTTACAAGTACTAAGTCTCCGATTGCAAACTTAGCAAAACGCGCTTTAGCGTCATGACGACGTATGCCAGCGTCGGCTTTTAGCTTCATTACTTCTCGCAAACGATCTTTTTTCACACCAATACTAATGTCAATCCATGGAGGGAATTTGATTATCTCTTCCATTTCACTTTCTACACTTTTGTCAATGCCGAGATTCCTCACGTTACGGCAGTTCAAATTCATTCCTACGTCAATGTCATCCGGCCAGTTAACAATGTGTATAGGCTGGTATTGCCTATGCACACCGTCTCCTGCCTCGTCAAAACTAACTACTATTGTTTTATCTTGTGACGTACATGTCAAAGTTTTACTTTCGCAATTAATCACTGCACGGTACTTTAGTAGCCAATCCAACCCGATAATTACTTCCGTAGTCAAGTCTGGCACGACGACCAACTCTTGTTCAAATCGTGCCCCACATATCTCGAAGTGGACAAAAATCTATTTTGTGACCGGTTTACTGGCCTTCCCAGTTGCACCGATAATTTTCACTCCTGTTACTGGCATAACTACGATGCCAGGTCTGTCTTTCAGTAACTGAAATATTTTTCCAGATACAGCACTCAATTCTGCACCGGTGTCAATCAACACGTTTTGTTGTAGGCCGTGCGTATTAACAGCCACCACTATCTGTCTACACTTGTCCTCGACTGTTTCTTTATTTTCCCACAGTAAATCCTCGTCTATATCCGGGTCATTCCAGAAAAAACCACCCGGCTTTGATCCTAATTACTGCTTATCTGGCGGCTTTTTCAGCCTCTGTTCACATACAGTTTTAATTTCAACACGTTTGTCCTGAGGCTTAGTCTGTATCTTCGCCTCCAATACCGAAACCTTTTCCTCTAACTCGTCAACTAGTGAGTGTTGCTTTGCTATCAATTCACTAATTGTCACCTTCGTTGATTCCTCTTTAGTCAGATTGATCTCATCAGCCAATCTACCTGGAGAAATGTGCCCAGTAGTATCTGCAATTACTTCCTCTAGATCTGCGTAACCCACACTGTTATCGTCTGACCGTATAATGTCAGCTCTAACCTCTATAATATAATTAAATAATGGAATAGATGATAATAAAATGCGTGGCTATTTAAAATGTATTGAATTAATGAGATTAATTTTTCAGCGTGAATGACAAGCACAATAAGCTGAGCTATGCCTGGAAATAAGTTCGTATTAGTTCATATTATTTTGCAGGGCGAAGTAGTTTCTTTCTTCGCAGTAGATTTGTGCTTACCATTCTTTATAATGCTACGTTTGGTCGCCGTGTTCACCTTTGAAGTCTTGACCGTGTTCCCATTAAGCTTATCGGATCTTCGTAATTTTCCAAAGTACACAGGTGGGCTTCAGTTCTTGTAATTATTGTACTATTTGAAATAACAACTCACGCGACTTTTCTGTTAACAAAACAATACTGTATTTTTCAAAACGGTGCACATATGAAATACATACTCCTCACTTATTCATAGCGACTCGTTCACTAGCTGAGCGCGAAACCTTCCTTCCTCCTACTGGTACCAGAAAAAATCCTCTGTTTTTAACAACTGAAAGTAAAAAAATACATGACGGTAGGCATAGGCTCTATGATGGGCTACCGCTTCATCTTGTCTCTTTGCCTTTAAAGAAGACGAAAACATAAAGGAAATGCAAAAGGTTTATCACAAATGCCCCCCTACTCAATACTGTCGGAAATAAGTCACTTTATTTAGGGAGACAGTATACAGTAGCCTTATTAACCTTGGGGCTCATAGTTCAGTCACTTGGTGCACGTCAATGGAGTTTTAATACCCTTATGCTACTACAAGTATATCTACAAAGCTCATTTTCTCGGCCATTACAAATTCATACATATAAATACATTCATATATACTTATATCACGTAATTACATGCACATGTATTCATATTACATATCGCACGTCCATGGCGTGCTAACGTCGTAGTCTCTTATTTCTCCTTACATTTGTTAAGCAGTATTACCAGGAGGAAAATGTTAGATTTCTTAAATTGTCCTTTCACTATATTTTAATAAATGTTTTTCTCCTTGGCTTTTGGTTCATTAGCCATTCTGAGAAGCTGTCCTTTCGGCACACGTTATCTCATTGTTCGCTGCACTTATGGCCAGCAGCAGCTCATTGTTTAACGCGCCCGACTCAGTGACGCAAGCGCCACGTGAGCAGCAGCACTGCCCGCGCCCACACTGTAATGTCGCTCCAGGCTCGTGAAGTCGGTGTTGTATTTGCCCTCCAGTCCGGAGACTGGATACGACGGATTCAGCTCCAACGCTCAACCCGAAGAACACCAATACCTCATCTCGCGCCTGGGCGAGGTTTTCGGCCAGTGACATTGAAGGTAAGAGCCGCACTGCAGGATACGGCATTATCTTCCGTCGTGCATTATGGTTCAGCGGTTCTCACACCTCAACTCGGGGTTATACGGATTTCCTCTAATATCTCCGTCGCACACGCATCACTCTGTATTCACTTTGCTAGACTGTAGCGTTTACTCATATTACGGCTGAGCCGTTATTTTCAATATTATTAGGCCTTAATATTTTTGTATCTCTTCACACGTGCGAGTATTTTACTCGATCGTCGCGTTGCACTTCACGTACATACATAAGTTGTTCTTCTTCAAGTACAAAATCTCACATAAAATTGATAATAGTGCATACATAGACACAAACATTGACAATAATAGAGTTGACACATAAATTTACAATTCACATTCACATTTCATATACGGACTCCATGACATGCACCCTCTTACACACTAATATGTAAATCAGGAGGTATCTTTCATTTATTCTGAATATTGGCATTTTCTATCCTTGTCTTGCAGGACCGACCTCCTGCGCGTTTTTACGTCCACAACTACACATAGAAAAGAAGAAAAGAGTACATACATACATTTTACATAGACATCGACATTAACAATAATATAGTTGGCAAATAAATGTCCAATTCACATTCACATTTCGTACATGGACTCCATGTTAAGCAGCATCTGACACAGCAATAAGTAAATCAAAAGGAATCTTGCAATTGTTCTGAATGTTTGCTCTTTCTTGATATTGTCTTGCAGGACCGACCTCCTGCGCGTTTTTACATCCACAACTACAATACAAAATACTACAAACGTATTTTCATAGACATCGACATTGACAATAGTAAAGTTGACACATAAATGTACAAGTCTCATTCACATTTCCCATATGGGTTCCATGTTAGGCATCATCCATCTTACACACTAATAAGTAAATTAGAAGGAATCTCTCATTTGTTCTGAATTTTTGCTTTTCTCTTGACTTGCAGGCCTAACCTCCTGCGCGTTTTTACCATCACAAATACACACAGAAAATACGTTCCAGCACTACTCACTACATGGAAAACAGGATCGCTAAGGTCTGCTTCAGAGATCAAGCTACTTCTAGGATTGCTATTTGTAGTGCGTCGTTAGTGTACTTATTCTATCCTTGGCATTTGATAAATCTTCATAGTATGTATAATATTTACAAGTGCTCGTTTGTGAGCGAGTGTGGGGGATGTTTTATCCCTTGACAATCCTGACTTCATCACTGCTTGTTAATCGTCGTAATATTCCACATTCGTGAACACATATTTCAAGCCATATTTCTGCCTTATTGATTCGAAGACATGTACATGTTTACCTTTGTGACGTGTGACCGATAATTTTACCGTATTTTTGTCATGTGTAGTTCCACTCATAATTCATTATCGCTAAATAAGAACGCGCATGTGCTAAAATAATGCTTTCGCTCCTGCGTGCGTCAAGAACTCGGTGTAGAAAATATTGTTTCACTGCATTTTGTGTTCATTCCTCATACGAATGATGTATCATATTTTCATTTATAGTAACCTTATAGTTTCTCGAGCTGTAACAGTTAGTCGCTAAGGAAATATTTTTCATACTAGGTTGTTTTACATTTTGATGTCTGTGTAGCAATCACTGTGCTGTGGTGTGTTTTAAATGTTATCATGTACCATTGCTACTATCGACTTCACTGTTTCTTCTATACTCCTCACTGCTTCTTCGTGATGTTCGTTTTCATAATTACTTACCGTACATGCATCATCATACTTTGCTTTTCACACTCATACAACCATTCATTCTAAGACTTAAAACTATATAGTGTATTCTTTCTTACGTCAGCTTCGTGGCCCTTTCCTAGGTACCCTTGTAATATTAATCTTCATATTCATCGCCGTATACCCATATAATTATTCATTAAAATGTTGCACATAAATCGCCATTTATACTCGTGTACTACCTACAGGGCTCTCACACTAGAATCACCGCCCTATTTATTTCTTCCCACAAATATAAATAAACTCGTATTACCCTAATACACTTTCATTCTCTTCCTAGATTCACTCCATGCACGGTACGTCACCACAAACGTAGATTAACTAATTAATACATTCAATCGAATCTAATAAAACCTTTCACTCTCTCTACTTCAAAATATTATCCAGCAGTGAAATTTCATTTATTTCTCCATATCGCTTTTGTAAACATACAGTACTTACCTCAGTTCTTTTGGTTTAAGTTCATGTAATTATGTTGTGTGCGTATTGGTTGGTTTTTGTATTTACTTAGCTTATCTCCCGCGTGTTATTCAATTCATGTTTACAGCTTTATTTTGCTGCTTATACTATAAGGTATCGTGTAATTAATAGCAACTGACATAGGTGAGTTCTGTAATAACAAATTTGTGGATATGTATTACTTATAATATTGTCTGTAGAGAAGTGTGGTTCTATAAGTGCACAACTGCTCCTCTCGCTAAATCTTGTACGATATATAATTTTATAGTTTACGTCTCAGTCACACGCATTTTTCTATGTTTATATCTCATTCTACCTTTCACATCGTCGCTCACTTATGTGTTGTATGTAAGTCGCTTAGTTCTTAAGTTATGTGCGAATCGCGTTCTTTCAAGTGTACATGTTGTTACTTCCCTTTTCAACTTGTCTTAGTCCTGTTGTATATAGTCGGATAGGTCATTTCCTGTATATATTCTCTTCTACTTCGAATACTTATACTTATTTCTAGCTATGTACATTCAATAGAATATGTTGAGTTCACAAATTTAGCGTATTCTACTCCCCTTATAGCTTACTTGCGTCAATGCGCTCATTTTCTTAAAGCTGCATATTCTTAACGTAATGATATACTCTTAAAATTAGTGCTCTTTACAGTATAGTTACCGACTTAGGAATAAATGCCTCTGTTCGTTTAGTTTGTGTTGCTCATCTACGTCAGAGTAACTAGCTGATAGGTACTCTATTTCCTATTGCTCCTATTTTGTCCAGCTGGTTGGGCGGTGTGGATGCCGATTCGTTTAAATTCTAGAATGGTTTCCGTCGCGGTGCGCAGTGTGTCTTTGCGCATCGTACAGGGGACACTGAACTCAACCTTGATTTTTGCCTACTTGGCCCCTACGATCAGCTGTTTGCCGCTTCGTATATAATTGTTGAAGTACGCTCTGCTTTAAGCGCGGCAGCACGGCTCAGTATACCTCATCGCTCATGCCTCTCGCTTAAAGCTCGCGCGCTGTGAATTAAGTCTTAAGAAAGTCAAATATCAAAATACAAGGAAAATTTATTTTCACTGGCTGCATTTAACTCTCTGCATGTTAGATAGTAAAAGAAAATTGAACATTTCTTATTGATTAAGCAGGATAGTAGAAGAGGTAGAGGGCACCGGAAATATAAATATTGTACCCCCTAGCTGGAGAGGAACCGAGCGCCAGTCGGTTTATTCGTCAAAGAGCGACAAACCTCCTACCTTCTTACCTTGCGTGTTGTTTCTTTCTCTTCGATAAACAAGTCTTCTTTCATTTCTGCGTCCTTATCATACCTTAAAAATAGATTCCGGATATGCTGTATGTGTACGTTTGTTTCAGTGTCTGCTTCCTCCTTTCCGTTCCTGTTCGCTTTAGTGTTTAAGTCGCTCATATTAGTACTGTGGCACACTGACAGTTCATTACCTTCTTCCTCTAGTCACGCTCGCTTATTATTTCTTGGGGCCGGTAAAGGTATTGTTTCATTTTCTGCCGTCACTTCTACTATGTTTACCGTCTGTTCGCGTGCTCGCCAGTTTGTGTCCCGGTTGTTTCGATTTGACTGTACGGGCTGCCTGTTATCTCTCGGATCCCTGTGTTGCATATTCCGTTCCTGGTAATTTGCATTTCCTTGTCGCCTATTGTCGAAGTTTTCCCTCGAATTTCTATTGTCTCTGCCATTACCGTACCTATGGGGCTGATATTTAGTTTCGTACGACCCTCGGTCACTCTGTGGCTGATGGGTAGACCGATTGTACGGATTTCCGTTGTGGCGCGGCGGTCCATACGGATGCCATTCATTCATACGCACACGACCGTTATAATTTCCAAAGCCATTGCCGTTACCGTAGTTCTTCCCGTTTGGGTTGTGCCCATTACCGTTACGATAACTAGGCGTGGCTTGCCCATCCTCATGAATCAGATCTATTGAGTCGAGCACTGAAAGAAAATACTCGAGGTCATATTCGGGAACAGTTATTAATTTTTCCCTAACATTTGCAGGTAACTTGTTCTTTAAGATTTTCAGTACATCGACATGAGATATCGGATTATTCCAGTAACGGGTCTTGTTTAGGTATTTTTCAAAATAGCTTCTTAGCCCCCCGAATTTTGAATGATATGGTACCTCTCGTCTTAACCTCTCCTGGATAGCTGTTGACCAGTATTTACCTAAAAATGCATTCTCAAACTGCTCATATGTCTCGAAAAGTTCTGACATCTCCGTAGCCCACAAAAGGGCATCACCCTCGGTGTGTCCTACTACATACTTAATCTTTTGAGCTTCTGTCAAAGTCCTGGGCAGTACATTTCTAAAGGCTCGGACAAACACTACTGGGTGCGTCCGCTTTTTCTCATTTGAGAATACGGGAAACTGTCGATGTTTTATTAAGCTCTCATCCATTAACAACGCTGTCCAGCACGACGGAACAGCATTTCCCTGCGGTGATGGTATATTTGTTTCAGCAAAGTTTTGCCCGCTGCTCGCGTCGCGCGTCGACATGCGGTCGCGCGGCGTGGGTTGGGCATTGTTGTCCGCGCCACTGATTCCTCCCACTGGCGGATGGCTGTTTATCGCTCCGCTTACCGCCCCAGGCGATGATATTACCGTACTTTGTTTGTTAACTATTTCGTCTCTTAACCGTTGTTCTAACTGCCTGATATCATGTTCTACGCGTTTTAAGATTTCTTCTTCCTTGTCCCCCATTACTTCCTTTACCGCTTCCACATAGGTACGCTGTTCACGTATGCATTTTTCTGCGAACGTTGTATTGTCGTCCCTTGCATTGCTCTTTACCGATTCATAAAGGTGCACAATGTCTGAGTTGATCCTCTTGTGTTCTAACTTGAGTAATCCTACCTCCAATGTGATTTTTTCTACATTTTCTGGCAAGTCGTTACAGAAAGAATGTAGTTTCGCTACTTCTGATTGTACATTGTCTAAGTTGACCTGCGTATTCTTTTGCATTGCCTGTAAATTCTCTTGGGTTTCTCTAATTCCGGATAGCTCCTGTCGATACGTGTGTGTTAGTGTTTCAAATTTTTCGCCCATTATGCCTTTTAATTTCTCACCCATATCGTGAACCGAAATTTGTACTTGTTCATTAATTTTGCTATCCACCTCCGTGGAGATTTGTGAAATCTGCTGTGTGAACTTCGTGTCCAGACTATTGAGTTCTGTGCGCAAATTTTTTACGTCGTCTGAAATGTGTGTCATGTTTGTATTAACCTTCTCGATCTCGGACTTTACTGTGGTCATGTCTGCTTGTATCGTTTGTAAACTTGACATTTTAGTCTCTAAGCCCGACATTTTTGAATTTATGTCTGCTTTCATTGCATTCATGCTTGTTTGTATGGATTCTGTTAAGGCTCGAAATAAGGCTTGCATATCTTCCGTATTCACTTCCGGCCTACGCCTGTCAGTATCTGTGTCCGTACTACGCTTACTGCTCTCATTTAAAATAGTCTCTTGCCTCGAGGTGCCATTAGTTACGTCTACTGTAATTAACGTATTGCTTGTAATTAAATATTCTGTATTCACGGGCGTCGAGTGCAACAATGGCATGTCGCGCCCAGCATCCAAATAATCACCACTAAACGGTTCCAAACCACTCATTGTTGCATTTTGCAAATGAACATCCACTACATTGGCATTATGATTTTCGAATGACATTTCCTTATTGTTTTGACCCTCCATTATAGAAATCCTTATACCACAGCAGTTATCAAAAAAAAATTTTCTTTTTTAAGATTTTACTTCCGCGCTACTTCTAACGCGAAAAAATGCATATACAGTTGTATGTAATTGTAGTCTCAACTGTTCTTCAATCAATATATTTTCCGTACTAATAAAGAAATGTCATTATCTCCACTTGACTACAATAGCGTTAATATCTGAAGCTTTAGGTTCTGGAATTTAGGAAATAGGTAGATGGATTTTCTAATAGGTCTACTGGGAACGTATTCTCTATATACATTGCGCGGTCCTACCTGATTGTTGTCTTGTAAATGGTACTTTCTCTATTGTGCTTTGTTGTGTGCTCTTGGTATTGTCGCCTTTTTCCTTCTAATTTAATTATTATTTCCTTTTGATAGTATTTCTTCAGTATCACATCACCGCCTCCGTCACATCATCAGCGTACATGGAACATAAAGAAATTGTTAACATACATGTATATTCATTTTCCTAACAATACTAGTACTCACAGTTTTGCCCACTGCGTATCGTGCCTGTCACCTGTCGCCACTTTATAATATAATTAAATAATGGAATAGATGATAATAAAATGCGTGGCTTTTTAAAATGTATTGAATTAATGAGATTAATTTTTCGGCATGAATGACAAGCACAATAAGCTGAGCTATGCCTGGAAATAAGTTCGTATTAGTTCATATTATTTTGCAGGGCGAAGTAGTTTCTTTCTCCGCTGTAGATTTGTGCTTACCATTCTTTATAATGCTACGTTTGGTGCCGTGTTCACCTTTGAAGTCTTGACCGTGTTCCCATTAAGCTTATCGGATCTTCGTAATTTTTCAAAGTACACAGGTGGGCTTCAGTTCTTGTAATTATTGTATTATTTGAAATAACAACTCACACGACCTTTCTGTTAATAAAACAATACTGTATTTTTCAAAACGGTGCACATATGAAATACATACTCCTCACTTATTCATAGCGACTCGTTCACTAGCTGAGCGCGAAACCTTCCTTCCTCCTACTGGTACCAGAAAACATCCTCTGTTTTTAACAACTGAAAGTCAAAAAATACATGACGGTAGGCATAGGCTCTATGATGGGCTACCGCTTCATCTTGTCTCTTTGCCTTTAAAGAAGACGAAAACATAAAGGAAATGCAAAAGGTTTATCACACCTCATACACGCTGTAATCTACTAATCGTGTCCGGCTATCACTAAAATTTTCGTAATCTTTCTCCTTAATACTCTCGCAATGTTTAAACTGGAGGTTTGCATCGGATGGGTCAGCTACTTCTACCACTACGACTTTCGGTAGGGTCTGCCGGTTAGGGCCAGAACTTTCCGTTACTACTTCAACATCTAACTCCTGCGGGACGAAACACGACGAATCTTGCTCGTGCTCCCCATTAACATCACTGTTTCTGGTAAAGTCTGCCGGTTAGGGCCAGAACTTTCTATTTTATCACAAACACTATCTTCCTGCGGGACGAGACGCGGAAAATCCTGAACGCGCTCCCCATATACACTTCTCCCATACAGGCCCCTATAATCTCTTAGTTCGTCGTATAAGCGACCGAACTGTCTTAACCAGACCTCATCCCTCTCTGCATCCCCTCGCTCGATGACGGACGTTTTATCCGACATCTGATCTTCTCTCAACACTTGCGAATCATTCTTAAACTCAATCTCCATTTCCGCTGTGGGTATTACAGCTGCCACTTTATAATCGATTTCCTGAATACTACTTAAATTGTTCTCACTGACAGTGAATGTACTTCCTACTGCCGTGTATACAACTGATCTACTACTTGTGTGCGCACTCCTTTCTCCTAACACTGGCACACTCTCCCGCCGTTGATTATTCCACACGGAATTTTCATAACGACGACACCTGGGTTTTCTCCTGTTATTGGGCCGCCACAATTTCTCCACACCCGGTCGGCCCCTCACCGGCGCGGCTAATGGTTTCCCTGTCTCGTCCCAGCAGATACGCTCCCCGGATGCTGCTGAGGCGGCTGATCACACCCTCTGGCGTTATTACTATTCTGTGAAGCCCGTATCGCGCTAGTATGATACTGGTTTCCGTCATTCCTGTTATTATTTGCATTGTACCGATTGTCATTACGGCCCGAACCACTATTGTTATGAAAGGTGGCTACACTGAGCCACAGCGCCAGAAATCGCGCCAGAGAGTATTGTTCCGCCGCCTCCACTGGCAGTGATTATTGAGACGCAGCGACAGGCAGTGCTTGCCGAAAAGTTGTGGTGGACACTGCTTGTCGTGAAGTCAGAGTGAGATGTGGTAGTGGAGAGTGTTGTCCCATGTTTTATGCAGTTATTTGATGGGAGAGATAGCAGATGTTATTCCAATGGAGATATTGTAATGATCTGAGTGCTTTTCGTCAATATATATGAGGGTAATAAGTATTATGTTGTTTTATTATTGGAGTGTCCTGAAAAGTATGTCAGTACAGGTTCAGTCAACAAAGCATCTGGCGTGTGTTCTTGTATTAGAGTGTAATTTTGGTTTTCTTGCACAATTATAGTATTTCTAATTTTCTTTTATCACGTCAGTATAAATGGTATTTAAAATTTCTTGTCTTGTTGAAGAAGAACCGTGCCAGATGCGTACGTTGAGCCATACTTCCACACCCAGAACAGCTACACTTGTGCTATGTTGGCTTCGTAGATTTTATAGTTGCTGGGGACTTAATTAATTAACTGTGTTAACGAAAATTTTCTTACATTCTTTGTTGTCATTCTAAGCAGTCAGATTGCGTACTAAAACTAGTCAGGGCCAGCCGTTTACGAGACTTGCGTAATCGGACTAACAGCTACTAAAAAATATTTCATTGATAATTAAGAAAGCCCCCATGCACGTGGCGACCGCTGCTTCGGATCGTCCCTTGGAATTCTTCTGATTGTAAAAATAATAGACAGTAGCATTGTTGTAGTAATTTGTAGTTTAGTAATTGTAGTCTATTTTGCATGTGTAGATTTGGTGATTGTCATTCTTCTATTGTTCGTTAATCGTGTTTGAAGGAAGCATTTCGTGTGATTGATATTGTTGGTGATAAAGTGTCATTGTGTGTAATTTTCGTATAGTGACGAGTTTTGTATGTTTTGTAAATGATTACGCGATCGATGAAAAAGGCAAAAATGATGGATAGTGAGAATGACGAAATTGTTAACATGGCGAACTCGCCAACACAGGAGAACAGTGTGATGAATAATGAAGTGGAAAACGATGTAATAAGTCGGGAAAATAGTCCGGAACCATTTCAAAATTTTTCTCAATCAGAAAATTCACAGAATACGAGATTAACGATAGAAGATTCTGAAATAGTATCGAACACAGATAGCTTTACAGCTATGACGAAGGAAACTGGTTTTGCGGGAAATGTTAGGGGCGAAAAGAATTCCGAACAAGTTAATATGGAGCAGTTGATTGGTGCAATATTAAATTTGGGATCACAAATGGGAACAATTAAAACAGAGATGGGAACAATGGAAACACGGTTTAGATCTGAATTAAAAACACAGATGGAAACAATGGAAGCACGGTTAGACTCACTGGGATCACAAATGGGAACAATGGAATCACGGTTTGGATCTGAATTAAAAACAGAGATGGGAACTTTGGAAACACGGTTAGACTCACGAATAGGGACATGTTTCAAAAATATGAAAGATGAATTAAAGAAAGAAATCAGAGAAGAATTACAACCAATCTTGAATGCTCACAATAATAGATTAATCGCAGTAGAAATCAGACAAAAGGAACAGGATAGAGAACAGGAAGAAAGAGTTCGCGTGATAGTACAGAAATTTTCAGAGTTAAATTTACAACGTGCAAAAGATAAGGAAGAAATATTTGAGAGAATCGAGGAATCCGTACCAAATGACAGAATAAATAACCTAACACAACAATGTGAACAGTTAACTACCAAATGTGTTAATACTGAAATCCGAGTCGCGACACTTACGGAAGACGTAAATAAACAGAAAGAACAAATAGGTGATTTATCGGAAAGAGTCGAGGAGATTTCAGACAAATTGACAAGTCTTAGTTTAAATGGGGACAGAGATTCAGATGATACAGCACCAATGCCATTTGCAGAAACCGAAGAGTACCAGAACATAAATAAGCATGTTGAAAATCAGGGAAAATTTAATGAACGCGTTAAAAGGGAAGTTGAGGCATTACGAAAGCAAGTCAAACAGATCGAAGGCGAAATCGTAGGAAAAGATAGCAGAAGAAATTTAGAATCACGGATAGCAGAGGGCTTTGAAGAAAATAATTTGTTTCATTTACGGGATGCAACAAGAGATCGCCAGGCGCGCGAACTTGACAATAATCGACATTGGGACTGGGACAGACGCGGTAGGTCTTTGTCGCCACGAGGCGAAAACTTTGACTATAAACACTTTTTGACTGTTCGGAAATTTAAGATCTTCCGCAATTCTAAGAATGACATACATCCATGTGCATGGTTAGATCAATTTATGTACGCACTCCCACCAAATTGGCCACTAAGTCACAAACTGGAATTTATGTGTGGATATTTAGAAAACGAACCGGCGACGCGGATGCACGCACTCATTAGAGATTGTAATAATCTGAATGATTTTTATCATGCATTTCTAGCGGCATATTGGTCCGAAAACACGCAAGATAGAGTCAAACATAGTCTGATTATGCAGCGTAATTTCAAACAGTCTGAGTTCCGCACGCCGGCAGAATATTTTGAAGACATGATTCGAAAGAATCAGTTCCTTTCCAACCCTTACAGCCCGACTGAATTAATTCGCATTTGTTTAACTAAGCTGCCACAATCCATAAGACAAATTGCTTTAGCCGGACGATGTAAAGACGACATTGAGACTTTTAAGACTTTGTTGCAAGAACTTGAGTATGACAACGACGACGGGACTTCTTGTAACTTTTTCAGTAACAGTATTTACAATAGATTTTCAGAGAAAAGAGATAGTGATCGGAACGGGCGTTATATGGGTAACTTTGAGAATGACAGACGTAACAGACAGGACAATAGATACCAGCCTTATGACAATAACAGACGTTCTAACAGAAATTACACAGACAATTATAATAACGGTAATTCGTACCGGAATGATCAATCATACGGAAACAGTAATCGGTATCACCAAGACAGAAATTATTCATACAGTAATAGAAATTCTTACTACAGAAATAATCAGGGTAGTAGATACAACAATAATTTCAGAAGTGACAGTCGAAATTACACAAGAAGTAGTTATGCAGACAGACAGGAAAACAGAAATTTTAATAACAGACACAACCAAGAATTTGTATCTAACAGACAGGAGGGACCTAATTGGCATCCTCCACATGACAGAACTTCAGAGAGACAAGTGCAAATCGTAGAAATGGATCCGCGAAATGACGCGAATAATCAAAGACGTGACGCAAACAATCGACAATGACTAGCAGCTTCGGCTTCTGGCAGCAATATAGACGGTTCAGAAAGTAATGACACTACGGCTTTACACTACGTACGCCTGGAAGACATGAGAGACATTTTGTTAGACGAAAAGGAAAATAATGTAGACGCATTTTTACATCCTGTTATTGAAGTATGTGTGGGTAAGAATAAGTTCACTGCAGTTTTAGATTCTGGGAGCCCATTGAACGTCATTAGTGAATCAGTTTTTCGTATATGTGAAAGGACTATTGCCTGTCCTGTGTTACCTATTTCTAAAACTACAATTCGAGGAGCGATTTCTGGAAAAGGTGTAGAAGTTAAACAACAGACCAACCTAAATTTCAATTGTCAAGGATACGAATTTTCTGCTAATTTTATTATTGTTCCATTACTCAGTACACAAATTATATTAGGTATGGAGTTTCTTAACGCACATAAGGCAATTTTGAACTTTAAAGAAGGAAGTGTGAATTTGACTGTTGCCGGAATGCCGAAATGTTTGAAATTTTTCGAGTGTTTAACAAGATCTGAGTCAGATACAAAATGTTTAAGGTTTCTTACTTCTGATGTTTTCGTTGAGCATTACGACGACAATGTGTTTATTCATGACAATGACAATAGATACAGAGACGCGATGGATGATATAATTAATAGCGAAGAACTAATTAATGAAAAGGTTAAGAAAGCTGAAGTGCCAGATGACGTTGCAAGAGAAGAGCGGCACCAAATTTTGACTTCACATGCTACAGTGTTTAGTCATCACACGGGAACTATACAAGGCTTACAATATTTATTTAAAGTAAAAGAACACACACCATTTCGCGGGAAAACGTACGCTATTCCTTTGGCTTACAGAGACAAGGTTAAGAATGAACTTCAGTACATGTTAGATCAGGGCATTATTGAGCCTGCAGACAGTCCTTATACTAGCCCATTACACGTTGTTCTTAAAAAGGATGGGTCAATTCGTTTGGTTCTGGATTCCAGACAGATAAATAATATCATCATTCCTGAAACTGACCGTCTACAAAATTTAGATGAACTTCTTCAACATTTTCATTGAATTAAAGTTTTATCCACGATTGATATGCGCGCGAGTTTTTGGCAAATAGAACTCCACCCTGATTGTAGAAAATATACTGCCTTTTTAGTCTTTGGTAACTGTTACCAGTTTCGGAAATTACCGTTTGGACTTACTGTATCTTCAGCAGCATTCATTCGTAGCTTAAATGAAATTTTACCTGTTTATCTTCGTGACAACATTACTTCATATGTTGACGATATTCTTATTGCTAAACATTCTTGGAGTGAGCACAACAAAATTTTGGATTCATTATTACGTATTTTTGCAAGAGTTGGCATTACGGTGAACTTAGAAAAATCTGAATTTGGTCGTTCTCCGGTGAAATTTCTCGGTCACATTATTTCTACAGAAGGTATTCTTCCTGATCCAGAAAAATTAGACGCTATTCGTAATTATGCTGTTCCTACTACAAAACGTGATGTTCGTAGTTTTCTTGGTGTCTGTAATTTTCTTAGACGCTTTGTTAGATTGGACGATTTGGCCACACCTCGTTTATGTGAACTATCTGGAAAGAAATCTAATTGGTGTTGGGATGAGGAAGCTCAGTCAGAATTTGAACAACTCCGTGATGCTTTAGTTGCTGCTCCACTTCTTTCACACCCGGATTTATCTAAAGATTTTTGTTTGGCGACGGACTCATCATACAAAGGCCTAGGTGCACATTTATTTCAAGAGATAGAAGAAAACGGCGTTGTAGTACAAAGGACTATTGCATTTGGAAGTCGTGTTCTTTCTAAATCAGAAAAGAATTATTCGATTACGGAACTTGAAGCTTTGGCTGTTGTTTGGGCTTTTACAAAATTTCGCACATTTTTGTTTGGCAGACGTACTAAGGTTTATACCGATCATCGAGCTCTGGAATTTCTTATGTCGACAAAATTAACTCATGGCAGATTGTCACGATGGGCGTTGTACCTACAGGAATTTGATTTTAGTATTGTTTACATACAGGGTTCTTCAAATATTGTTGCCGATGCTTTATCACGTGCACCTATGGGTTTGAAACAAAGTGCTGAAGACGACTGCAAGGAAAACAATTATTGTTTGATGTATATTCAAGGTGTTGCGTTTGAGAACTTTATTTCGTCTTCGCTCCAGGACATCGCTAAGGAGCAAAATAAGGATCCAATCTGGAAGGACATTAAGGAGAAGTGGAGGAGAAAGGAAAGCGTAGCGATTAGACAGCATTATTTAGTTCGCAATGACATTCTTTTCAAACGAAAATCGGTGTACAACTCTGTTTGGTTAGTTTGTATTCCTGATGAGTGGGTTAATAAGCTGATTTGGTATACGCATTTCAGTTATGCACACTTTGGTCCCAGAAAATGCTTTCATAAATTACGAGAAAATTGCTACTTCAATAATATGGAAAAACGTATTCGATTTGTTCTTGCCAAATGCAAATTATGTCAAAAGGCTAAGCCGCCGACAGTTTCTCACAGAGCACCGTTGTTTCCTATCATTCCAGCAAAATTAAAGGACATGGCTGCAGTTGATTTGTTCGGTCCAGTGGTTCGATCTACTAATGGTTTTGCGTACATTTTCGTAGCAGTGGAACTGACATCAAAATATGTGTGTTTTACACATTTACGCAAAGCAACAGCTCGTTCAGTATCTAACGCTTTCATCAAACATTTTCTTAAAGAAGTGGGTCATGTTGATAAGGTTATATCAGATAATGGATCACAGTTTCGTTCTAAAATTTGGCTTCGTACTCTACGGCGTCGTAAAATTAAACCAATTTTCATTTCACTTTTTCGCCCCCAATCTAACGCTTCAGAGAGATGGATGAAGGAAATCAATAAATTGTGTCGTCTTTATTGTCATCAGAATCACAGAACGTGGGATCAGTATCTTCATATTTTTCAAAACATTCTGAATGAACTCCCTAATGATTCAGCTTCTTTACCGCCTTTACTGATATTAAAAAACAAAGCACCGACAAATCGCATTTCTGAAATCGTTCCTTTTTCGCCTACACGGAAACTGCGGCATTCTGAAGTTGTCAACCTGGCTCTACAAAATATTGCATCTGCGGCTGCTAGAAGAGAGAAATCAGCTAAGCGTCCTGGTCGTTTAAAAATCTTGTCAGTTGGTCAGAAGGTGTTAATTAAGGCTCATCGTTTGTCTCACAAAGGAAAAGGCTTGTGTCGGAAATTTTTTCTGCTTTATAACGGTCCATATAGAATTCGCAAAATTATTCATGATAACACTGTCGAAGTAGAAACTCTTAAATCACGACGCTCTAAGGGAATACATCATATATCTAACGTTAAAATTTTTGTGGAATGATATACTTTTGAAAAATTTTTGAAGAATGACATACTTTTGAGAAACTAGCAGTTGTATGTAAACACACGGAGAGTACAAGGATACCGCGCTGTGTTTTGGCGGCGGCATATACTCAAAGCAACAGTCAAGTCTGCGCGCCGCACAAGGCAGTCGTTGACCGCAAACAATCACTTCCTACGTCACGCGCCTACAGCTGATCGAGCGCTCAGTGCAAATGCACTGACAGCCGTAAATAAATACACAGTCTAATTTCTCCGACTAAATTCAGTATAAAGCTATAATGACTTGATGAATTATGTATTAACATTCAGTATTTTTCAGGATACGGTTCTATAAAATATTTAAGAACTTCAGGTAAATTCTGTGCGTGTCCGACGTTAAGACGACTTGCTATCGAGAAAATTTCAGGAAAAATGTCATTTCGAAGAAGAAAGTAATAAACTAAAAAGGTAATTATTAATTGAGTTTATTTTTCAGGTAACATATTTCCACTTAGGTACGTACTTTAGACGTAATTTGCTGCTCGCGATTACGTGATTCATACTTTGTGCTAAATTTCATGTTCTATGAAATTACTTGTGAAGCGACGTGCTTGCGTACGTTAACTGATTTTGACAATGATTATTAATGAACTGGATTGTTACTTGTGTATATTATGCATCGCTTGGCTGCACTGCTTTTTCACTGATGTCATATTTATAATTATGTGCCTGCTGTGCCTATTTATTTAAATTATAATTGTCACCTGATTAATTGTGCTGATGTGGTTAGGTATGTAAGTTATACTTTGTGATTTATCTGCTTGCGCCTTCATGTTTACTTATTAAGATACGATGCTAATGACCTGTTTAGTACGTAAGATATGTTTGCTGCTATGCGTATGGATTGCATATTTATACACTTATGTTTGTTGTCACAACTACTCTTTAATTTGGTATATAGAAATGCTGTTGTACTGTGTATGAACATAGAGTTTAGGTTACAATATGGTATTAGTTACAGATTGTTCGCTTGGCAGAGCCTCGTTGTAAGAATTGTGCTGCATCCACTTGTTGACATTCTGTTCGCTACTTGTATATTTACTCGCTATTGCTTGTTTTGCTTACGCTCAGTGCCTTATATTTTTAAGATGAGAAAATGAACTGCTATAATTCGACGAACGACATTAGTACAAGAAACTTCATAGAAGTCACATGAGCTGAGGTTTTATGAAAGCTGTATAAATGTATGCCAATAGAAAGGAAGCTAACGACATGACATACCAACACAGTTATTACACTGCATTTTTCGTGAGCAATTGAAATAGGAAGTAACACTTGACACAAGAAATACTCCACATGTTTGCTTCTATTTGCCATAATTCTTGAAGTGGTGTACACACTGTGAAATATTAGGATCATTCACACTCCGTAATCGTACTTAATTACTGAGAGTTATTCGAACTAAGTCTGTAAGAGGTCATGGATGCATTCTTTGTTTATAATTCATAATGAGTAGAAGATTTTGGTCAGATGGATTACACAGAGGTTGTGTGTTGACAGTGTGTCTTCGGATTGTATGGGATGAGGAGGTTTGCATTAGGATTTTATCAGTACTCGATCGAGGAGACTGACTAGAGGGAAGAGTTGTTATGGAAGTGAAATGATACTGGCAATAAGGTTTATATGTATCGACGTATTGAAGAGGTATTATGGAGGTATTGAGATTATATGAAGTTGATTGGAGTTATGGTGTATAAGAGGTAAAATAAGTGAGGTGCATATTTTTTTTTTTTTGTTGTTGGTCTATATGGAACAAGGAGGATGAAGATAGCAGACTAGAACACTAAAATGAAAGGAAGATTGTCTACACACACTTTGTTAAATCACTAAGCAGTATGTACTTTTTTTTGGAGAGAGGAAGTTGCATATCTTGGCACACTGACAGTTGTTCAGCAACCGTACATTTTGATCTGGCTTGCAAACATTGGTCTTGACATGATGACTATGACGTTGACTTAACTATTATTGACTGTTATACATTGCTGTCACTACTACTTGATACACATGATGAACATGAAATTTTGACAGAAGTGGATTCACACAGTTAACACTATTCAATTACACAGTAGTACTTAATGTGGATGAAAGATGAGTGAGTGTGTTTTGTGTGTTTTCCTTTCCTAATCCTACCCACCTATCTCCTAAATATTATTTTATTTGTTTGTAGTGGCTTGCACTGACACCCATAAATATTATAGGTTTACTGATGTTGTGTATTTGTAATAGTAATATGACAATTATCTGATATCATTTGTGTGTTTGTTATGATTTGTATGTTTAGTGTAAGAGCATTGATAATAATTTTGTAAAAGCAATTGTGTGTGCATTCAAACTGTTGTTCACACCTGCACCTGTTCAAATTGATGTGTTACACTTAGAAATGTTTAATTTCTGCTGATGAACTGTCTAATTAGTGATAGTGAATATTATGGACTGTTACTTGCACTTTTTCTACGTGATTGGTGCCACTAGGACATGTTTCATTTCTGCTGATAAACTCTGATCAACAGTGTGATTAGTGATAGTGAATATTATGGACTGATGTCTGCACCTGCTCAACACTGCTGGGTGCCACTGATGGACTGCATCTATTGAAATAATGTCACTTGTTGGTGTCCGCACCTGCTCAACATTGCTGGGTGCCACTGATGGACTGCTTCTACTGAAATGGTGTCACTTGTTGCTCTAGCACCTGTTCAACATTGCTGGGTGCCACTGATGGACTGCTTCTACTGAAATGAAGTCACTTCTTGGTGTCTGCACCTGCTCAACATTGCTGGGTGCCACTGATGGACTGCTTCTACTGAAATGATGTCACTTGTTGCTGTCTGCACCTGTTCAACATTACTGGGTGCCACTGATGGAACTGCTTCTACTGACATAATGTCACTTGATGGTGTCTGCACCTACTCAACATTGCTGGGTGCCACTGATGGACTGCTTCTACTGAAATGATGTCACCTGTTGGAGTCTGCACCTGTTCCACAATGCTGGGTGCCACTGATGGACTGCTTCTACTGAAATGATGTCACCTGTTGGAGTCTGCACCTACTCAACATTACTGGGTACCACAGATGGAACTGCTTCTACTGAAATGATGTTACTTCTTGCTGTCTGCACCTACTCGACATTGCTGGGTGCCACTGATGAACTGCTTCTACTGAGATGATGTCACTTGTTGCTGCAGCACCTATTCAACAGTGCTGGGTGCTACTGCTGGAACTGTCAACTACTTGTGAATATTTGTATAAACTGATTTTTTGTGTATTACTGTTTGTGAAAAGTTATAAGACTCTTACCTGCTTATATTCATCATGGCTGACGCTATCGATTGAATTGTTTAACAACATGATATTTGTGTAAACTATTATGTAAAGTCATATGTATGAAAGAATTTGTATTCCTTACTGTATTTTATATATTAGGCTATTGTAGAGTCAGTGCAAAGCCAAAATTTTATCTAGTTATATGATACTTACGTATTAATATTATCTTTTATTTTTGTCTGTATTTTTTTTGACGAATTTGGTGGTATTTTCACCACCAATGCTGGCAAAAATACCATCAAATTCTAGCCCGTGGAGGAAGGGCATATGAAAGGTGGCTACACTGAGCCACAGCGCCAGAAATCGCGCCAGAGAGTATTGTTCCGCCGCCTCCACTGGCAGTGATTATTGAGACGCAGCGACAGGCAGTGCTTGCCGAGAAGTTGTGGTGGACACTGCTTGTCGTGAAGTCAGAGTGAGATGTGGTAGTGGAGAGTGTTGTCCCATGTTTTATGCAGTTATTTGATGGGAGAGATAGCAGATGTTATTCCAATGGAGATATTGTAATGATCTGAGTGCTTTTCGTCAATATATATGAAGGTAATAAGTATTATGTTGTTTTATTATTGGAGTGTCCTGAAAAGTATGTCAGTACAGGTTCAGTCAACAAAGCATCTGGCGTGTGTTCTTGTATTAGAGTGTAATTTTGGTTTTCTTGCACAATTATAGTATTTCTAATTTTCTTTTATCACGTCAGTATAAATGGTATTTAAAATTTCTTGTCTTGTTGAAGAAGAACCGTGCCAGATGCGTACGTTGAGCCATACTTCCACACCCAGAACAGCTACACTTGTGCTATGTTGGCTTCGTAGATTTTATAGTTGCTGGGGACTTAATTAATTAACTGTGTTAACGAAAATTTTCTTACATTCTTTGTTGTCATTCTAAGCAGTCAGATTGCGTACTAAAACTAGTCAGGGCCAGCCGTTTACGAGACTTGCGTAATCGGACTAACAGCTACTAAAAAATATTTCATTGATAATTAAGAAAGCCCCCATGCAGTTATTGCTGCCAAGATTGCGGTATGCATTATTCCCATAGTTATCGTTGTTGTGGTACCCGTTGTGGTTACCACGGCCTGTACCACTGTCGCAATTATTGCGCCAATAGTCCACGTCCTCAACTCTTTCCAGGAAATCATTTATTGTCCTGTAATTGCTTCCTACGTAGCGTTTTGTATCATCTGGGAGCTTCCTGTAGAGTTCCCAGACTATTTCGGATTCCGTGCGGCGATCACGCAAATATTCCAACTTGCGGATCCAGCCCTCACAAAACTCCTTCATCGAACCGCGCGAATTCGCATCGAAAGGCCTCGATACGACAAATTCGCGCCAGACACTTTGCTGTTTTTGCTCTGACCAGTATTCAGCCAGAAACAAATTTTTAAATTCGTCAAAAGTCAGGTTCGTAACGTTGAGGTTTAAGCCCCAACGCTTGGCATCACCAGCCAACACATCAATAATCGCATTAATTTTTCTCTCATTAGTCCATGATCTGGGTAAAACTCTTTCACAATTCTTAATGAAATCCGTCGCGTGTATACCGCCTTTTTTCAAGGGGTCGAACCGCTCCTCTTTCGTCAACAATTCCGAACTATGTGCATAGATTGGCACATAGCTCTGTTTTTCGTCAAGTTTCTTTTCTAATTCCGACACTCTCGTAATTACTTGGTAAGTGGTTGTCGCAAGCGTTTCTACTTCCCTTTTTTTCTCTTCGCAGGTATTAGCCTGCTTCGTCACTTTGGCATCTACTTCGGATACTAAAGCCTTTAAAGTTTCCAGCTTCATTTGATCCTCTTTTTTCACTAATTGAATTTGTTCCGTCACCTTATTCTCGATGATCGGAGCAACTGATTCTCCTACACTTTTCTCGATTCTGCTAATTTCGGAATAAAAACGAGTATTTATGCTCGCAATTTCCGCCTGAACGCCTATCATTTCCTGTTTAAGATTACCGATTTCGGTATTAATCACAATATCTTCTTTGATTTTATCAACTTTTGTGTTAACAACTCCAACATTGTTGCTAACAACATTAATAGCTTTGTTGTGACTGTCTAGCTTTCGTTCAATTTTTTCAGACTGAGCTTCTTGCTTGGCCGATTGACTCTTGATTTCGTTAATCAAAAAATTCAATAAATCAGTTAAATTCCCGGAAACTACCGGTTTTACTTCCGTAGCGGCTTCCTCTTTAATTGTCCCCCCGTATTCGTCATCAAGGGATTCACATTTGATTTTCACTTCCGATTCCGAAACATTTTCTAAAGTGTGGAATTCCATTTCTGCTCTTTGTTGCGTTTCGGCGGTCGCGTCTTTCATGCTAGCCGCCTGCCCCTGAACAATGGGTACCGCGGTGCGCGTTTCCCACTGTTTGACCGATTGTTCCTTATCCAAGCCTACCAAATATTGGTAATTGTTGCCTTCACTCATTTTAATAATTTTCAATATAAATGCCAAATCTCAAATCTAATTAGGATTCCTCACACTAATATTCTGGCTGACGTATCAAACATTTCGTAACCAGTACCTTGTAACGAGATTTGCACAATGCAAAATTCGTGTCCAGAACAACCTCAAATCCGAAGATCGTCCTGTCACCAGGTCGCCACGTGTAACCTCCCCCTCACTTATCGACCTTAATGACAGTGAAAAATTAAACCGCATGTACCTAATGGAAATTTGGGAAAAGCAATCGTCACCGAAGTTAATCTGTCGGTAAAGAGGGAGGAAAGGGTTACATCTAAATGAAAGGAAAAATGCTAATGTAACAGGTGGAAATTGATTTTGAAAAGGGGTAAAGTTAATAAAGAAAGTAAATGTGCGGCCATTACGTTAACAATTAACTACAGTCTATTCACCAAGAGTTGGGACGAAACATAAACAGTGTCACGTGAGCGACTACGCTCGTTTCCAGAGGAAGCATTCGGTGTTCACGTGATACGTAGGGGTGTGGAAAGTCCTTGGCGCACGATTTGCGGCTGGCGGCGTTCAGCTGTCTGCCGAGCTGTCACAGCGGACCGTGAGAAACCTGGGCAACAATGTACGAAATAAATTTAACAATAATCTTAAAATAATGTTAAACTGAGTTCATTCTGTCGAAGCAGATTTATTTTCATTCAGGTTGCTAACAAAACGCTCCATTCACACACAATTGTTAATTTTAATAAGAATACCAGAAATAATAATGAGAAAGGACGAAACAAGCTTCACTCTGTCGAACTTGAACTGTTTTCATTGAGGTTTATAACAAACCGCTCCTCTCTCTCTCTCTCTCTCCTCTATAATGCAGTCTAATTTCCACATTTGAGTTTCCACTCGTAAAGGACAAACGGTTGCACCCATCGCATTCGAAAAAACTACAAAATTAAATTCAAACCTCTCTGAAACTTTTCTCGCTTACACCCCCACAAAAAAATTTAAAGGGGAAAAGTTTGTCGCGTACTATATTTCGGATGATGATTTGGTGAAAGTTCTGCATCAGACGTGAGATTTTAATTTATTACTTCACAATTACTGACTATTGCGCAGAAAATTTGCGGACGTCATCAACATATAGTACTGAAGGCAATTAAATTATTTTGCTGTGCGACACTCAGTTTAGGAGATATGGCGTGATGAATATAGAGTAACGCGAAAAGACAACTTTTCCTGAAAGCTTAAATATTTCTCTTTTTCAGTGACAATAAATTTTAATGTAATGTAAAAAAAGTGGTCGGTAGGTAGTTCTCGGATCAATTTATCATTCTCAGGTGCCAAATTATAAAAAACACGACTTACATTTTTTAATTTCTGACGCCCCTGCCTTGTACACGCCTTGACGGGAGCGCTGTGGTCACGCGCCTTGCCGTGTTTACAATACGTTTCTTGTTTCGGTGAATGGAGTATAGCGGTAATTAGGTATTTGAGATTTGGGGGGAAATTACGGTCGCCAGTCCTAAGTACAATTACTATAGTAACTGAAAAAGAAAGGTTATTACACATATAATTAGCACTAGAAGCGTGGCAACTGAAGGTTGACACGTGTAGTGTGAAAACTGAAAGTTTGTCAGAAGTAATAAATTTCGCTACACCCTGACTTAATTTAGCGAAAGAATTAATAAAACCGGAAAATCGAAAGTTAATTTAGTGACTGAAGTTAATAGTGAGCTTTCTTTCTGAAGCACATCGAAATTCAGAAAAATACGGTTAGTCTTGGACTACCTCAACAATCATTTCAAAAGCTACTTGAATCTATGCAATTTAGAAAGAAGAGATTTAACTTTGAACTTGAATTAAATGATTCTGAACAATTAACAATAGTAAAATTTAGTACGTACCAAGCTGAGCTGCAGTCACAGGTAAGCTAAAATACGGTAACAAAACTCTCACTCTTAATTCGTGCTTGTGTAATCTAAATATTGTAGCCAGCTATGAATACTTTAACTGAACTTTGAAATTAAAGCAGTGAAATGCTATATTATTATTTTAATGCTGGCGTTTGAATTTCAACGACACTCGGGTTCATTCCGGAAAAGGAAGGGACCATGCTTGGTAATGCAATTGGGACAATGAGCAACAAATGTTCATGCTAAGTTGCTGTAATTATAGTTACGAAAATGGTACAGTTTGAAAAGCTGAGGTCTGCCATACAGTTCTAAAACTTTACGTGCTTCCAGTTTACCTTGTTGGTTGATTGAAGGTTTGAAGCCGTCGATCGAGGAGGTAGCGACAGTCACTCATTGTCGGCCGTCGCTGTTGCAGAAGCTGGATGTTGGCGCGCCTTCTTCACGACACGGTCACCAGACGAAACGGGCACTTGATGAGCGCCAGCTAACGCTTCCCGTCCGCGACACCGTGTCAGAAACTATCCTAGCAAGTCGAGCGCAATTACATGCTGCCCAACCCCGAAAGCGCGGCAGCTCGCGGGAGCGTCCCACAACACGCCTGCTCCACTCGCTACTCCAGCCAGACTCTCTCTGCCCGCGCTCCACGCGACAGAGTTAACACTACCATAAGATCCTACACACTTTGATTCTTCACGCGACCTATCGATGTAATCGTTCGATAGCAGTTTTCCCTAGGCAAGACCCAGCGTAAAAATACAAATAATATTTACGAAACAAACCAAAATAAATGCGTATATATATATATATATATAGTAAAACAATTACAATATATAAAGAGTCAGAAATGTCATATCTCGAGGTAACAAAACAAGGAAAAAAAATTACAGTACACTAGATGGAAATAAGAGGATATGCATTTCCAGCGTCACAGTGACACCTGTCAGAATCGTATCTAGCTTTATCAGGGGTCCAATATCACCCGAATTGTACACGCCTCACACCATTACTAAGCCTCCACCAGCTTGAACAGTCCCTTGCTGACATGCAGGGACCATGGGTTCATAAAGTCGTCTTCACACCCGTACGCGTCCATCCGCTCGATACAATTTAAACGATACTCTTCTGACCAGGCAACATGTTTCTTCATCAGCAGTCCAATGTCGCTTTTGACTGGTCCAGGCGGGGCGTCGTCAACAAGGGTACACGAGTGGGCTTTCGGCTTCGAAAGCCCATATCGATGATGTTTCGTGGAATGTTTCGCATACTGACACTTTTTGATCTCCCAGAACTGAAATCTGCAGCAGTTTGCTGAAGGGTCGCACTTCTGTCACGTTGATCGATTCTCTTCAGTTGTCGTTGTTCATGTCCTTGCAGGATATTTTTACGCCTGCAGCGAAGTCGGACATTTGATGTTTTACCGGATTTTTGGTATTCACGGTACACTCATGAAATGGTCGTATGGGAAAATCCCTAGTCCGCAGCTCGTGCTCGTGCGGTAGCGTTCTCGCTTCCCACGCCCGGGTTCCCGGGTTCGATTCTCGGCGGGGTCAGGGATTTTCTCTGCCTCGTGATGACTGGGTGTTGTGTGCTTTCCTTAGGTTAATTAGGTTTAAGTAGTTCTAAGTTTTAGGGGAATGCTGACCATAGGTGTTAAGTCCCATAGTGCTCAGAGCCATTTGAACCATTTTGAAAATCCCTACTTCATCGCTATCTCGGAGATGCTGTGTCCCATTGCTCGTGCGCCGACTATAACACCACGTTGAAACTCACTTAAATGTTGATAACCTGCCATTGTAGCATCAGTAAGCGATATAACAAATGCGCCAGGCACTTTGTGTCTTATATAGGCGTTGCTGACCGCAGTGCCATATTCTGACTGTTTACATTTCTTTGTATTTGAATACACATGCCTATACTAATTCTTTCGCCCTTCAGAGTATGTACAGATTTGTCAGAGAATAAGATGAACTTTCTACACTACAGACACAAACAAACAACAAAAAATTTGAATTCTTGTTTTCTACTTACACGATTGCTTTGCTGTCTCAATATGTGCTGCAGACTGCTGCTGTAGTTCGTGAATTGCCTCCAGCTGCCTGTCTAGGAGGTCTAACCCCTATACAATTGTTGCTGTGGCTCTAATAACATGAAACATTTTATTAATTACCTAGCAACTACTACATAAATGTTTCTTTCTTTTTCTCTATACTTACGCGACTGTTGGCGCTATGTATTTTCTGCTGGAGATGGTTCCATAGCGTGTGGCTGGTGTATCTTTTCCGCCTCCAGCATTGCCTCCAGCTGAAGCTGGATTTTCACCATCTGAGCTACAACAAGAACAAGTATGAAATATGAAACACATCAACTATACAGAACAATTTAGACTACTACTACTATGAAATTTTTTAATATACACGTGGCAGCTCTAGTTGAAGGCTTTCCACAGGAGGAAAGACCTCAACAGGGAGAGTTCATTGTGGTCCAGCCTCCTCCTCTTCCTCACGTCTGCCCTCACAGTTCAGGATAAAATTCCGGAGTTGCACTGTAAAACAAGGAAAAGAGACTGAATTAACGACGAGAATTTCTTAACACTATTTTTTTCTGATTTCTACACCATAACCACATATTTTCAAAAACAAACTATTTCCTTGCGTGGCAGCTCATGTTCTGCTTCTTCTACCATTCTCCTTGCTTTGCTGCTGATGGTGCTCGATGTCGCCAAATGCTTTATTTTCAACAAACTAACGCACACAACGAAAGAGCAATGACGCAGGCGAACTGACGTGGCCAGAATGAGACCGGGAGTGGAGAGGGTTAGGGTTTATGTAGAAACATTGGTTTGGAGGAAACCAATCAGCAAGAGCAGTTGACGGAAAGTCCTGAACAGTATTTTCAGGAGCCAATAGGAGTACAGCAATTCTCCCCACCCGCTGGTTTGAGCACGCAGGACAAGTCGGTGCTGGTCTGTCCACCACGGATTTCGTTCTGTTTTGCATGTGGGATTTTGGAAATACCAACTTGTTCCACTGATCCGTTCTTTGTGCCAGAGTGCCCCTGCTTCTGGTCGCCAGTTCACTCGGTGGCGAGTTGCGGCTGCTGACGGACGAAGCGCTTCGCGTGTACCGGGTTACGACCATGTCTCGTCCAGCAACACTATTGTGCTGCTGTGACAGTGTGTTTGGCAAAATTTTTTGCGTTATGTAGGATTGTCTTCAGAGTTTCGACGCAGTGTGTTTTCGCTCATTGATTTTAGTTTCAATTTACAAACAGAATTCCCGCACAATGTATTTTCGAGTGTATTTGCATTTTTTTTTTGTATCAATTGTTCCCGTTCCACGCGCACCTGTATAGACAGTGCATCGTTTTGTGTGCGAGTGTCTTGAAACATATTGCTTAAAGCAACATTTTGCAAATGTATTGAGGCGTCGAACACGTTGCCTAGTTTGTTAATGCACACGAATATTCCAGGGAAGTGTCGATCTGTAGTTTTAATTAATATTTCCTATTGTGGAAGTGTATATTCAATTGTGATATCCATCCCGGCAGATTGTTTAACAATTTATTTATGACAATCTTGAAGAAAACTACTGTGCAGCGATCTTTTTGAAAGTTTATTTAGACACATTCAATTGGATATTGTAACTCCCGAAGCAGCCCATGCTCAAACACAACGAGAGGATGTGGTATATCCCACAAAAGTGCACGAAGTGTGTCAGGGAGGTTTCACAAGTGTGGCGCGATCTTTTTAGAGTCACTATTCAAGTGTGGTGGTACTGCCCGGAATAAAACGTGTAATTACATCTCCAATTGCTTAAATATTCTTGCGTCATCTCCAAAGATCTGTCGCTCTCTCTCTCTCTGTGCAGTGGACCATTTAGGTCCTGTAGCTTCTTCAAGGTCTGTATGTGACAATATTCCACACAGTGCTTAAATACCAGATTTAATAACTCCTGAAGCAGTTCGTGTTCAATGACGAGGGGTACCTGTGGGCCACAAAGAATGAAAATACGCCAGGGATGAGAAGGAGGAAGGCTGCGGGTATTTGCAGTGCAACAGGAAGTGCTTAGCGCGTGGCCCTGCGGTTGACGGTGGCCGGTGTTGAAGAGGCCCAGTGAAAAGCTTCTTCCAACATGCGAAACTCTGGTGCAGGGAGCATGCACAAGAAAGTTTTTCAGATATGTTTAGTGTGGTGTGTGACAGTGTAACTATGTAGTTCCTTTTGCTATCGGAATAAAAAAATAATGCTATTGTCTAACATCGTCTAAATTGTTCAAAACACCAGTGTCAATTTCGAGGCACATTGAGATTTAAGATACAAATAAACAATATTCTTAAAAACTGTTTAAACAATGCCTTATGCACTCTGTATTAGCGTACTGTAATGTGGACCTCCCAGTCCAGCAGTTAGACACAGATGGTGCGAATTTCCCGCATTTTTTTCCTTCGACCGCTATCTTGGCTTAAATCATAGAATGGGGAGGGGGAGCGTCACCATCGCCCTCTGGTGGTAGTGATGTCAACTATATTAGTTAGCTCCCAGACCTCAAGATGAACCACTGCATGGAGCTATTGTCTAGTGCTTGATCAATGACGACTAAAATCGTTTTCATCATGTTTAATTGGTGGAATGTCATGAAATTCCTCAAAATGGTGATGCTGGTAAGGAATCAAGTGTTTTTCAACTTCACAGTTTTCCTGAATTGTTTTCAACATATATCAGCTTAATCTTCAATTCCTTCTTTTACTTGTTTGATTGCAATGCTGATCGGCTGCTCTCCCTTTTTATATTTTTTGTATTCTGTTTTTCATTGTCTCTTCTATGTTCCCAAATCTTCCTTCAAGTCTTCCTTTCTCTTTCTATTTTGCCCACCTTTTTTAACAACTTCCGAGTCATATTTTGCTAACATTCAGTGAGTATAAAAACATTTGATTTATGTCAAAAACGATCATGTTTAATGTCTATTTTTAATGCAAATTTACTCTTCTATTCATCTTCTTAAAAAAATCTTTGATGTTGCCTCTATACTTACCACCATTAGGTTACTTGTCCTGACTATAATTGAAAAAGCAAACTTTTCGTTATTTACTGCAAACATCTTTAAAAATCATCAAATTTCCTAAATATATTTAAAAAAAAGATCATCTCTCAGTAGCTTCTTTGTTATCTTTGGGCATGTTTGAGCCAAACTATTCCTTTATGTCTGTCTCTAGTGAAATATTCTCTAACTACATTCTGATTTTTGAGAATGAAGTCATCAGATGAAACAACTGAATTATCTTCGTGTCATCCAATGGTACTATTTCGTCGTTATTCTCAACAAATCTCATAATTTTTTGTCTTCGACTTTCCTTGTTTTCATAAATTCTACATATTATGGTTGACCCAAACTTTTAAAATAAACATACAATTGATTGATTTTATTCATGTTTGACTGTCCGAGAGAAAAACATATTGTTGCCAATCATTAACATTGTTTTCCACATGCATTAAATCCAACTACTGCACATTGAATACAATTAGGCATCAGTCTGGTACATTTCTTTTTCGATATTTTTCTCAGGAATTTTTATCGTTGGTTCCCAGTCTGTCTTCATTTAATTTATATTACTTTTAGTACTAAATGAGTAGATTACTTCAATTAAGTGGCAAATTCTCAGTACTCAAGAAAAGACTGGTTGTGCTCATGAAAGATAAATACAAGCATCCTGTGCTGGAAGGTTTTTATACAATATTTTTGAATATAAACATTATGACAAAAAATAATAAACTGTATTTTGATGGAGAAACTGCAGTGATTCCTGTTGGTCAGTATAGTTTGAAAAGTTTGGCAGAATTTATTAATACAAAGAAGCCTAACACACACATAAAACAAGATGAATTCCTAAATAGAGTTACAATTGAGAGCAATTTTAATATTAATACTAGTGATGGTTGGGTGCATGTGGATTATACTCTGTTGTACAAGAGCTTCGTTATTGTTCAAGCTGATGGTGCAGATTATCCAATATATGAAGGAAAATGCAATAAAATCTATTGACAACTATGTAGTGAAGTTGTTTAAGCTAACAACCATAAAACAGGAAACACTGCTTTGTCTAGAATGGAGCATCTGTTTGTTTCTTCATCAGTTTTGCGGCATTGGGCTTTGTCCCTCTCTAGTGAGTAAAGAGCAGAAGGCCACATTCTCAAAAATGGCAAGATGAATAGTAAGAAAAATGAAGTACTTCATACACTATAAATTTTTGGTATATTTTTTAGAGATTATAAAGACGTGATGTAAGAAGGTGATATAATAGTAAGTTTTACTTGGATTTCAATTGCAAACGATGCTATTCTTCGATGGGCTGACCACAATGATGCTGGTGTTGAGACAAAGGATACACTTCTGAAAGGAGGCAAAATTGTAGTAGGAAACATGATATTCATTTGCCTCTTGTTAAGTATGAACCTGAATATAGACTTGAATTATAACAAGAAAAGCTTAAAAAGCCAAAACTGGCATATCTTGCTGTGAATAACAAACCATATAGATTGGAGGATTGACTAAGAAAAGAAATTTTTAGCTATATATTACAAATGCCTATAATTCTGCAGAGATTGACATGCCTTATTTCATATTCATTGTCTTTTATGTAAATCGTAAAAGTTGATTCTTCATTGTGTGATCACGTCAAACTACAGAATATCTGCTTGAAAAATGGAAGAAATGAAGTTTTTCCCCAAGAAATGTAGCACTTAGGTTGACCAAATAATTATTTGAGGTCTACAATGTTTTTCATGATAGCAAGCACGCCACTCAGTTGAAAGTCAATGTTAACATAATCCTATAAAGTTTCATAGAAAATTATCTATGTATGCCATAAATATGTCAGTAGGATTAATGTGCTGGCAAAAAAACTGCAATTCAACAGTGTGAAACGTTCAAAGATAAAATTCTGAAAGATACACTTGCTCACATAATCATCTATGGCGAGAAAAAATCTGACTTATGATGCAGAAAATTGAATTTTAAATGAAAATGTTCAGAAATTTAGATTGTGTCTTTATCAGATTGATCGATTGTATTTACATCTTCATATAGATGTTCATCAAGATAACATATAAGTACTTAAGATTCACATGTACACATCACTTTATTTTTCCCATATTCTCGATAACAAATCTGGTATCTACTTTTAAGTTTGTCCCTAGATGTAGGGCTTGGATGAAAACAGGCAGAAATCTTTATTTTCTTGACAGTAAACTAATTTTTATAAAATTTTCGGTGACATCGTTATTCATAGACAACAATAATTTGGTATATTTATCGTTCAAGACTAGTTCTTGTAATATTCATATATAACATATAATCCGCATACTCCCTCATTCATAAGATTATTTTTCTATAGCTTTTAACACATTCATTGTGTGTGTTTTGATGCTTGTCCTTCATGTATGTATGTGAATGACATTCACTGAATGAGTTCCCCACCTCACAATGTTTACAGTTTTTGTTGGTAACATTGTCCACTTATTAGAAACAATAATTAGTAGAGTTTTTCCATACAAATGGAGACTCTACTGAAGAAGCTCAAAGATACTAAATCCTTCAAAAAATTTAGCAAACTAGAAGCAAATGTTATATAACTGAAAGTTATTACTTTGAACACTAAATATGAGACATTTTTGTATGGAACTCTATAGTCAGTTTCAAATTATTTTGCCAAACAGACATCTGAAACTGATGAGTGGGTTCAGTTTCAATTTTTTGAAGTCAGAAGTGTTAAGCGAAGATAAAAAAGGCACAAAGCAACACACTGATAAAGAATTTCGTGACACTGAATTCTTGACATAAGGGTTTCTTCAATTCTTTTAAAATTTTTTGCATATTTTATCACCATAAGGGTGATCCATAGACTCATCCTAAAAATCAGTCTCGTATTCCTCTCCTATTCTTTTTCCATCAAATACATTCAGTGTTTTCAATCTTTTAGGACAGAGCATCGTATCTCCTCTATCGTGTTCTTTCCATTCAAAAGCAAGGAACATTTCTTCATCTTCCTCTTCATGTAATGAAAGCACTTGAAATGCTTCAATAAGTTCTTTCAACTCTTCATCATAAGTACAGTCCAAATAACCTTCGTCATTGAGGCAGTCCATAGAATCTTCATTTGTATAACTCTGAACATAGTCGTAAGAGCTATTTTTTTCTTTTACTTATTAGAGAGAAATTTTACTTACGAACTGAAAAAGACATAAATGTTTTCATTGGAATGAAACATCGACAGTTTTGTTTATTTTTGGCTATCTTTCTTCGCTCACCATGTAGACTACATTCCTTATACTTTTTGGTAAAATCTTTTTTTTCCTTGTATTTGCATCAGTTTACTCTTTTCTTTCCTACTTAGTCAAATATTGACTTTGGGATAAATGTACCAGAAACACCAAGTTACTTCTACTGCAGTGTGCTTCTTGACACAGTCTCAATCTGTATGAAAAGTTGAAAAGGAATATGAAATAGCTCAAGAAAATAAGGATGGTAGCAGGGAAGGAGTTTGGTCGACATCGGTTTACTGAGAGAATTTTAGGAAAGTGTAGCTCATTTGTAATGGAGACCGCATACAGAACACTAATGCGACCTATTGTTGAGTACTGTTTGAGTGTTCGGGATCCTCACTAGCCCTGAATAAAGGAAGACATAGAAGTAATTGAGAAGCGGACTTTTAGATTTGTTAGCAGTAGGTTTGATCATGACGTGACTATAACAGAGATACTTCGTGAACTGAGGGAAGAAGAGTTTCTTTCCGCGGAAAACTATTGGAAAAATTTAAAGAATCAGCATTTGAAGGTGACTACAGAAATATTGTACTGCTGCCAACATATCTAGACAGTCGTTCTTTCCTCGCTCTGTTTGCGAGTGGCACAAGAAAGGCACTGACTGGTAGTGGTACAAGGAAGCCTCCGCCGTGAAACTTACGGCGTTGCGGAATATGTATGTAGATGTACAGTGAAGGGCCAAAGAAACTGGTTTAGGCATGCGTATTGAAATACAGAGATATGTAAACAGGCACTGCGGTCGGCAACGCCTATATAAGGCGTGCCCGGCGCACTTATTAGATCAGTTATTGCTGCTACAATGGCAAGTTATCAAGATTTAAGCAAGTGTTAATGTAGTGTTGTAGTCAGCGCACGAGCAATGGGACACAGCATCTCCGAGGTGGAGATGAAGTGGGGATTTGCCCGGAAGACGGTTTCACTAGTGTACCGTGAATATCAGGAATTCGGTAAAACATGAAATACCTGACATCGCTGCGGCTGGAAATTAGATCCTGCAAGAATGGGAGCAACGACGACTGAAAGGAATCGTTCAACGTGGCAGAAGCGCATCCCTTCCGCAGATTGCTGCAGATTTCAATGCTGGGACATCAACAAGTATCAGTGTGCGAATAATTGAGCGAAACATCACCGATATGGGTTTTCGAAACCGGAGGCCCACTCGTGTACTCTTGATGACTGCACTACACAAAGCTTTGCGCCTCTCCTGGGCCAGTCAACACCGACATTTGATTGTTGATGACTGGAAACATGTTGCCTTGACGGAAGAGTATCGTTTCAAATTGTATCGAGCTTCTGGACGCGTACGGGTGTAAAGACGACTTCATGAATCCATGGACCCTGCTTGTCAGCAAGGGACTTTTCAAGTTGGTGGAAGTTCCGTAATGGTATGGGGTGTGTGCAGTTGAGTGATATGGGACCCCTGATATGTCTAGATAAGACCCAGATGGATGACACGTGCGTAAGCATTCTGTCTGATCACCTCCCTGCATTCATGTCCATCGTACATTCGGACGGACTTCGGCAATTCCAGCAGGACTATGTGACACCCCACACGTCCACAATTGCTATAGAGTGGGTCCAGTAAGACCCTTCCACTGGTCACCAAACTCCTCAGACATGAACATTATCGAGCATATCTGGGATGGCTTACAACGTGCTATTCAGATGAGATCTCCACCCCCTCGTACTCTCACGGATTTATGGACAGCCCTGCAGGAATCATGGTGTCAATTCCCTACAGCACTACATCAGTCATTAGTCAAGTCCATGCCACATCTTGTTGCGGCACTCCTGCGTACTCGCGGGGCCCTACATGATATTAGGTAGGTGTACACGTTTCTTTGGCTCCTCAGTGTAGATACAGATAAATGATACACTGTTTCGGTTTCAGTCCTCTGAGTACTCCATCTAACAGTCTTAGGAAAGTAGCTGGCACAATTTTGAGACCTGATGGCGTCTGACGATATTGGTAATGACTCCATAGAACAGTAAACACAGTCTGCGGCTGGTATTCCGTAACCACTTTCAACTGGTGATAACATCTTTTTAAATCTATCATACAAATTTTTTTACGCTGACCCACGTTGTCCAGAGTCTCCGTTATGTTCGTTGTAGGATATGTATTAGTAACAGGTCTTGCGTTCAGGTTTTTATATAAAAATTAAAAAGAACAAATTACTCTCTGAAACAATCTTGGTCTCCTTTTGTACGTGGGTAGTCAGTTCGTGAAGTTGGTATCTATGCTGGTTGTAAACGATAACTGTTTAGAGTTTACCACCTTTGTCTAGAGGAAGTCGACAGGTACAATTTGATTTAGGACACTTGTGATCAGCCGAGTTAGGGAAGTACCACAGATTAGCCTACAAAAACCACCTAAGCTAAAGCGCAAGCGCGCTGCTTGAGATTTTCGATATTCTCCTGCTCTCTGCATTCAAGCTATTGGCCCTAGAGAAAAACTGAATAAGATCTTTTTTGTGGGAAATTTATGTAGTTTAATTTTGTACTGAGATACGTTTTCACCAGAGACCGCGGTAATTAAGTTATTTAACAAAATCGTTCAAAAGAGACCTTGAAACTCAGCCCCACTCCGACGCATCCCCTACCAGTTGGGAATTTTCGTGTATTGTTCATGATCTTCCTCCTACCACTGTGAAACGAAACTGCGATTACACGAATTACTTCCCACATTAGACCTTTTTTAGTCTTTATTTTCTTGGCTATTGTTACATCACTGGCTTACTCGTGCTCTTACTAATTGTAAAACTGGCATTTTTGAAAATTTTATAATATTGCGAGTTTTAATGGCATGAAATTAAGAGTATATCGTTTTGTTTCTCTACCCTTCTTACTACGAAACTGCTGTACTTGTAGGGGCTAAGTCGAGATCGAATTGCAACCGTAATTAGTTCACGAGCAATGTTTACAGAAAAATTCCTTCTTACAGTTCCCTCGTGGAAAAGTTGATATTAATAATGTTAACCAATTGTACAATTAAGCTGATGCCGTGTCAGTCCAGTCGACGAAGACCAAGAAAGTTCGAATATTGGAAATAATTCGTTTAGTAACAAAGTTTTGCACAGTGGTTCGAAGTAGATCTATGAACAACATACTAAAAATTCTGATTGTCAGGAAGTGAGTGTGGGGCTGGGATGCGTGTGAAGATCACCTTTTAAGTTTTTTCTTGAGTAACTTGAAAAATGCGCATCTAGTCAAAACGTCTGTCGGTACAAAATTAAACTACTTCAAATTTCCTACAAAAATTATCTTAGTCTTTTTTTCTCTAGCAACCGTAATTCGTGAGCAGAAAGTGCGAAAATACCAAGTCTCGCACACCGCACATGTGTTGTAGATTAGGTGGTTATTGTAAGTCAGTTTGTGGTAGTTTCCCGACATGATGGACCACACGTGTCCCATATCAATTGTTAATCTCGACTTCCTCTACACTATTATGATACGTTGTAAAAAATTATGGTTTACACCCTGCATAGTGAGCAGATGAGAAACTTATTCAGGAGAAACCTAGTTTAATTACGATCACCAAACAACTTAGGCCTATATTCGACTGGCTGGCTTGGGTGAGTAAAGTACGTAGTATGACCCACGAGTCGTAATTTCCGCATTTTATCCACGTAACACACAGTTTTTTTTCATTTGTGGTGGAATATCCTGGCCGATATACTCGTAGCGTGATAATGCAGACGGCAACTGAAGGTATTTTACGCTTTATTAACGATTCCGCGATACACAGGAGAGCATTTACACACACAGTTATTGTTCAGAGGGAACTGATGGCCAAATATAATGCCTTAATAAAGCTGATACTGAGCGAGTTAAGGAGGGAGACGGTGTAGTCGGCTGCACCGCGGTAATTCGTCTGCGTTGGAGAGGCGCTGAGGAGGTGGCGAGCCGGGCTGTGAGGACGACGAGGTCGTATATAGAGTTGTTTCAAACTCCCCTCGCGCGCATCGCACTGAAACGGATGTTCTTTCCATGCAGCCATGATTGTACCGTATCCGTGAGCTGATAACCATAACATAATCGTGTCTGGATCGAAGTCGTGGGGGCTTTGTAGCTGAGAGTGAATTGTCTAGGAAGAGACCCTTGGTCGACCTAACGTTCCCATTATTGTCCTTCGATGGAGAGCAAGTCATCGACTAGTTTCACCATTACACCCACCTCTTAAAACTGGTGCATATGGAATCTCACTCCGAAGGTGTTGCTCGCGTCCAGTGTAAGATGCATTGACGTCGTCTCAGGCAGTGTGCAAATTGGCGTCTATGTGGGCGGTGCTGTCGTCGGCTGTACCAGTGCCATCTTTTAGAGTCCACTTGGACTTCAGATGATTCACTAGCAGTTGTCGGTTTCCCATGACGTAGAATATCAAAGGTGCTGTCTACTCGTGTTGTCATTCTGTGGGAGCGGGAATAAGGCCGCAAGGCATGGAGGGCCATGTCATCCCTCATCACAACATAGTCACAGTCTTTAGGGCTTGGTAGGAAAACATTTTATGTGGTCCATGTGCCTGCACGGGAGGTATCCTAAGGTGTGACATGTGCTGTTTGACCATATGGACGAACGTAGGGAGTTCGTTGCCTGTTGGTGGTTATGTTGATAGTACGAAGTCCGCCCATAATATGAGAGGTTCACAGTATAGGATTTCCGCCAGGGAGGTGCAGAGGTCTTCCTTATACACTGAACACACGCCTAAGGGCATCCACAGGAATTCTGTGCAATCGGCTTCATGACACAGGAACACCGGTTTACATGTGTGGTGCCAGCATTTCACTAAGGCATTGTTCTGAAGCTGGTATGCTGTGATCCAGAAGTGCTGAACACTGCAGAGGTTGCAGAGTTTGGCAAAGAGCGCTCATTCTATTCGGTGCCTTGATCAGTCGTGATAGAGGGCAGAGTTGCTGAAACGGGAAATCCAAAGTGAAGGCATGGCTTCAGTCCAGAAGGTTACTCAGTCGGTGGCTGAAAGAATGTAATGGACACCTCCTGATTCAGGAAGGGGCCCAGCGAGGTCCAGGTGAAAATGTTGGAAGTGGCTCTTCGGAATCGAATAGTAACCACATTTCAGCTGTGCGTGCAGGCTATACAAGCATGTGTCCAGTGTTTACAGTGACGTTTGATGTTTGGCCATACGAAATGGTGTGTGATTAGTCTACCTATCTGATGGACACCAGGAAGTGACAGCCGATGTAGTCAGTCGAAAATAACCTTCTGCATCATGAGCACAACGAGGGATCTAAGACGATTCTGCATCACACAGAAGTTTCGCTGATGAACCGGGAATAATGCCATGTTCACCTTGCAAAATCAAAAAAATGGTTCAAATGGCTCTGAGCACTATGAGACTTAACATCTATGGTCATCAGTGCCCTAGAACGTAGAACTACTTAAACCTAACTAACCTAAGGACATCACACAACACCCAGTCATCACGAGGAAGAGAAAATCCCTAACCCCGCCGGGAATCGAACCCGGGAACCCGGGCGTGGGAAGCGAGAACGCTACCGCGCGACCACGAGCTGTGGACTTGCAAAATCAGTTGTTGGTTGCATTACGTAGGAGATCGAACAATTGTTTGTCTTGCAGTTGTTCTTTGGTCAGCTCATCGTAATCAGTATCGACTGAGAGTGTATTGACCTGGGAGAGATACTCTGTGACGACATTGTCTGCACCATGGAAATGTCAGACATCAGTGATCCATTGTGCAAACGTCGTAGTCAACAGTATTTTGATGGGCTGCAGATGGAGCCAACAAACGTTCACGATCGATATAGATGGTAAGTTTCGCTGCCTGTACTGTAGAAGGACGATATCCCACAGATAGTCGATCACAAGAGAGGGTTCCTGTGTTGCTCTTCCATAAGCAGTTTGATAAAATGTTTTTCTGCTGTAACACATCCAAGCAGTGTATGGCTACAGCTTTGTACAGCATTATACATTTTGTTTTTCCACCACAACTTCGATGTCTACATGAGATGTTAAACCGACATTAACGAGTTTTGATCCATTGGCTCTCACAGAAAGCTGGATGTTGCATGGTGTAAACTATGCTGCTCACACAACACACAGGATGGTTGAAATGAAAGAGAGAGGTGGTGTTTCTTATTGACACAAATATGGAGCACATTGCAACATATGGAAACTGGAAAGTTTCAGGCATTAGGGAGAATTTCAAAATGGCAGTCTCAATATCATGATCTTTACATTTAATCTCATTTTCCGGAGTGATGGCGTAGCAGATGTCTTGGATTTCTGTTCTTCAAAGAGAACTGGATCATTGATTCCCCACACTGATGGTGCATATTGCACCCAGGTATATGAGCACTAGTTCGCTGTCCTAGGTGGTAGTCATCCTGACCTCCAAATCTTTGGTACTCTGTCTTTCAAAATGGCTCTGAGCACTATGGGACTTAACATCTGAGGTCATCAGTCCCCTAGACTTAGGAACAACTTAAACCTAACTAACCTTAGGACATCAAACACATCCATACCCGAGGCAAGATTCGAACCTGCGCCCGTAGCGGTTCAATTGGTTCCAGACTGGAGCGCCTAGAACCGCTCGGCCACAGAGGCCTGCTGTGTCTTTCAATTTTATGACTTACAGTGAATAATGAAATGTGAAACAATTTATACCATGAATTTGAGAACACTTCGTGACTTCATCCACTTTATAGGAGATGGCAAATCGTAAATCGCAAATCGTGTGCACCTCCTCTCTGCTGGTAGCTATTTCCTACACTAAGAAACAGTATTTGCGTTATCCGATGTAGGCTGTGTAACAAATTCGCGATATTTCCACATGTATATGACCACTGTAAAGTAAGGAGGCGGTGGTTTAGCTATGGCACAGAAACTGAGAACCATGCTGCAGTGTCATTACCCAATAGCATCACGAGATTAACGTGATGAGATACTTTGTAGATGTGACAACTCATCGACAGTGGTGGTTTGGACCAGAGTCCTGCACGACCGAGTACGCGAGCACAAAATACGAGATGGGGCGAACACACCCTAACTAGATAGGCTGCCCGCACTAGTTCTAGTGACCGACATAGAAGCCGTGACCGAATACGTAGCACGTAACTTCAAACACATTACACGTGTCATTATCCGTGTGAGACTGCAGCCAATACGGGCTCCTCATTTGTGGTCTCTCTCTCTCTCTCTGTAATCATGCAGCGCGAGGAAGTCAGTGCTGTAAGACCTAAGAGTAAAACCAATGTTTACGCATTGAAGGAACGGGAAGGTGTAAAAAGTCAATTGTGGAGTACATTTCTGTTGGTTGTAGACGAAAACAGAGCGTCAACTGGATACATATCGTGCATAAACTGCTCCACATTATTGTGTTTCCCGTTGGGAACCATTCATTTAAAGAAACAGTTGCAGGATACCTCACAAAGATACAGCTTCTTCAGGGATACCGACAGTGATAAAAAATAGTATTACGGCAAAATGTGTTGCAATGTGTGCTAAGGATATGAGAACTTTTAGGGCTGTTTCAGGTAAAGGTTTCAAAGAACTAGGCCAAGAATTAATACACCTAGGTGCGCATTATGAAGAAGTTAACCTGGCAGATGTCACGCCACATCCCTCTACTACAAGAAGAAATGTCAAAGAACAAGCTGATGAAATGCGTAACAGCATAATGCCTTCTGTTGTTGCGGAAGTTATTAATAAAACAAGTGCAGCGACAGCTGATATGTGGACCGATTCGCATAATCAGGTGCACTATTTGACACTTACAACACATTACATTAACACAGATTGGTCTCTTGTGAACAATGTTTTATTTACAAAAAAATTCCCTGACGTTAAGAAGACGGGAGTAAATATTATGAAAGAAATTGAAGAGAGGATGACTGATTGGGACATTTCGCCGCACATGTTGCACAGTTTTGTTTTTGTCTCCGATCAGGTTGCCAATGTAATAAAGGCTTTGGAAAATCACGAAAGGATTCCTTGTGCTGCTCATTCTGCAGGACTTAAACTCATAGAGCACCGATAGTATACACCATCAGTAGTCAATCCCACCGCTGGAGGAATGGAATGATTTTCATACACCCCCGGAAAGCATGTATTTTTTGTTGCGTTCTCATTAGTTTTACGTATTTTTAATCAATTTTCGTAATTTTGGCAGGTTTTCCGTAATTTCAGCGCATTTTACTCAATTACATGAGGTCTAGAGTGCTGCAGCGCTCAATGTTTCACCGGTCACTGCTCGCCTGTTGACGGGGGGACCGAGCCGCTTGTGTCCGGGCGCACATGACTCGCCTCGGTGACGTACTCGCCCCATGTCTGTTGTCCGGATTCCGGACACGCGGATAACCGAGCATGACCGGTCACCGCTGACGTCCCGCCTCGCCTCGCCCCGGCTTGCTGTGCAAATCCAGCGCCTCTCTGTCTCTCTCTCTCTCTCTCTCACACACACACACACACACACATACACACACACACACACACACACACACACACACACACAATGATTTATCTCTGTGTCTCTCTCTCTCTTTCAATACAAAAGTAACGTTTCCAAAGAGCGAGTACGTGACACAGCTAGATTCATAAAGCACTTGCAAAGTAAAATGATATTTCAGTACAATCGCTGATAGAAGACGTAGCGATTTTAAATCTGGAAGTGATCACAGTCTTCTCACAAACGAAAGTCATGGCTCGATTTTTAATGCTTTGTACTTCCTGTTTAAAAAAATACATATCTGTTAGTACACATTAATTACGCTACGTAATTATAAGTCTATCGCGTATCATAATGAAACAGTGCTTTTAACAGCAGTAATTACTCACCTGACAGTCAGTGTCACTGACACTGCAAATTTGTTGCAGTTTGTGAAACCAAAGAAGAACTAACTGGATTGTCGGTTCTTTTTCGCCTTCTAATTCAGCTGTGGTCTCTTTAAATGATCTCAGAAATTGAGCAGTTTTTCCTGCAAGCTCACTATCATTTCCTTGCAATCTGTGAGCGGAGTCCTTTTCCGTTAGCAAAGCAGCAACTTGGTTATACTGAGTGTGTAAGGATTCCAGCATAGTGTACGAGCTGTTCCAACGTGTGCAGACCTCTTGTTTCAACGATGATTTCAAAGATGAGCAGGGGCCACTTTTCTTAATGTCCCTTACAATGCATTTTGCAGTATTTATTGTTGATGCGATGTTCGGAGTATGACTTAAGAAGAAGTTATCTTCATCGAAAGTATGGCTAAGTGCTGTGTTTATACAATGAGCAGCACAAGGAATCCTTTCGCGATTTTCCAAAGCCTTTATTACATTGGCAACCTGATCGGAGACAAAAACAAAACTGTGCAACATGTGCGGCGAAATGTCCCAATCAGTCATCCTCTCTTCAATTTCTTTCATAATATTTACTCCCGTCTTCTTAACGTCAGAGAATTTTTTTGTAAATAAAACATTGTTCACAAGAGACCAATCTGTGTTAATGTAATGTGATGTAAGTGTCAAATAGTGCACCTGATTATGCGAATCAGTCCACATATCAACTGTCGCTGCACTTGTTTTATTAATAAATTCCGAACAACAGAACGCATTATGCTGTTACGCATTGCATCAGCTTGTTCTTTGACATTTCTTCTTGTAGTAGAGGGATGTGGCGTGACATCTGCCAGGTTAACTTCTCCATAATGCGCAATTAGGTGTATTAATTCTTGGCCTAGTTCTCTGAAACCTTCACCGGAAACAGCACTAAAAGTTCTCATATCCTTAGCACACATTGCAACACATTTAGCCGTAATACTATTTTTTATTACTGTCGGTATCCCTGAAGGAGCTGTATCTTTGTGAGGTTTCCTGCAACTGTTTTTCTTTAAATGAATGGTTCCCAACGGGAAACAAAATAATGTGGAGCAGTCTATGCACGATACGTACCCAGTTGACGCTCTGTTTTCGTCTACAACCAACAGAAATGTACTCCATACTTGGCTTTTTAGACCTTCCCGTTCCTTCAATGTGTAAACATTGGTTTTAGTCTTAGGTCTTACAGCACTGGCTTTCTCGCGCTGCATGATTACAGAGAGAGACACACCACAAATGAGAAGCCCGTACTGGCTGCAGTCTCACACGGATAATGACACGTGTAATGTGTTTGAAGTTACGTGCTACGTATTCGGTCACGGCTTCTATGTCAGTCACTAGAACTAGTGCGGGCAGCCTATCTAGTTAGGGTGTGCTCGCCCCATCTCGTATTTTGTGCTCGCGTACTCGGTCGTGCAGGACTCTAGCCCAAACCACCACTGTCGACGAGTTGTCACATCTACAAAGTATCTCATCACGTTAATCACGTGCTGCTATCATGGTTCTCAATTTCTGTGCCATAGCTAAACCACCGCCTCCTTACTTTACAGTGGTCATATACATGTGGAAATATCGCGAATTTGTTACACAGCCTACATCAGATAACGCAAATACTGCTTCTTAGTGTAGGAAATAGCCACCAGCAGAGAGGAGGTGCAAAAACTACGTTTATAAATTCGGTAAGATTTTATTACAATTTGCCATCTCCTATAAAGTGGATGTAGTCACGAAGTGTTCTCAAATTCATGGTATAAAGTTGAAGATTCAAAGTTCTAGCTCTCAGCTCTCTATTTGGAAATGAGCTACCCCTTCGTTGAACCTGTAGGCGAGGGACCTTGAGCAAAACTTTATATGGCCTCTCTCTATGCATCTCGTAACTCTTCCTCTGTTTTTGACCAACCTTCCCTGCAATACTGTTTCCTATTTAATCTGAAACTGACCAGATGTAGGAAGGTACTACACCCATTGCGATCGATGTCTCGTGAATGAACAGAACGAGCTGAGTTCTTCTTAATCGATATCTTCGATATTATGCTTTCACAAAAAGTATAACTCCTGTTTCAAACTAGTACTGAGCGGCGATAGTGATGTAGAATGGGTTTCTTATTCCAGTACTGTAACTGCTGTTCTGCCAGCATTGTTCCATACGAACATTACTTACGTCACCCTTCCAGTTACTCACACTCTCTCTAGATGCTTGCATGCTGATAGTTTAGCACTCCTTATAAGTGTATAGTAGATACAAACCTGATACATTTGAGAGTGTTGCAGTGATATAACAGGCGATTAAGAAGAAGAAGAAGAAAAAGAAACGTTTGAGTTATGGATGGTGGAGCTCCAGAGAAAAGGAGTTTGAAACACTTAACATAAATTACTTGTGCTATCATTTCTGAAGAATTGTTGTAGTGTCTGGATTATTAAAGAATATTACACTTGGCGACAGCGCTGCAAATCGTTCGCTTTGTGAGTTCTTTGATATTAAAGTAGTCATATATATATTTTCTGTTCTCTCAACCACTCTGTAGCAATAATAGTAGTTACATCGTACTGCAAAAAGGTGGGAATTTAAGGAGATGGGACCTGGATAAACTGACTAAACCAGAGGTTGTACAAAGTTTCAGGGAGAGCATAAGGGAACAATTGTCACGAATGGGGGAAACAAATACAGTACAAGAAGAATGGGTAGTTCTGAGGGATGAAGTAGTGAAGGCAGCAGAGGATCAAGTAGGTAAAAAGACGAGGGCTAGTAGAGATCCTTGGGTAACAGAAGAAATATTGAATTTAATTGATGAAAGGAGAAAATATAAAAATGCAGTAAATGAAGCAGGCAAAAAGGAATACAAACGTCTCAAAAACGAGATCGACACGAAGTGCAAAATGGCTAGGCAGGGATGGCTAGAGGACAAATGTAAGGATGTAGAGGCATATCTCACTAGGGGTAAGATAGATACTGCCTACAGGAAAATTAAAGAGACCTTTGGAGAAAAGAGAACCACTTGTGTGAATATCAAGAGCTCAGATGGAAACCCAGTTCTAAGCAAAGAAGGGAAAGCAGAAAGGTCGAAGGAGTATATAGAGGGTTTATACAAGGGCCATGTACTTGAGGAGAATATTATGGAAATGGAAGAGGATGTAATGAAGATGAAATGGGAGATATGATGCTGCGTGAAGAGTCTGATAGAACACTGAAAGACCTAAGTCGAAAAAAGGCCCCGGGAGTAGACAACATTCCATTAGAACTACTGACGGCCTTAGGAGAGTCAGTCCTGATTAAACTCTACCATCTGGTGAGCAAGATGTATGAGACAGGCGAAATACCGTCAGACTTCAAGAAGAATATAATAATTCCAATCCCAAAGAAAGCAAGTGTTGACAGATGTGAAAATTACCGAACTATCAGTTTAATAAGTCACAGCTGCAAAATACTAACGCGAATTCTTTACAGACGAATGTAAAAACGGGTAGAAGCGGACCTCGGGGAAGATCAGTTTGGATTCCGTATAAATGTTGGAACACGTGAGGCAATACTGACTCTACGACATATCTTAGAAGAAAGATTAAGGAAAGGCAAGCCTACATTTCTAGCATTTGTAGACTTAGAGAAAACTTTTGACAATGTTGATTGGAATATTCTCTTTCAAATGGAATCAAATGGTTCAAATGGCTCTGAGCACTATGGGACTTAATATCTGTGGTCATCAGTCCCCTAGAACTTAGAACAACTTAAACCTAACTAACCCAAGGACATCACACACATCCATGCCCGAGGCTGGATTCGAACCTGCGACCGTAGTAGTCACGCGGTTCCAGACTGAAGCGCGTAGAACCGCACGGCCACATCGGCCGGCTTGACTGGAATACTCTCTTTCAAATTCTAAAGGTGGCAGGGGTAAAATACAGGGAGCGAAAGGCTATTTACAGTTTGTACAGAAACCAGATGGCAGTTATAAGAGTCGAGGGGCATGAAAGGGAAGCAGTGGTTGGGAAGGGAGTGAGACAGGGTTGTAGCCTCTCCTCAATGTTATTTAATCTGTATATTGAGCAGTCAGTAAAGGAAACAAAAGAAAAATTCGGAGTAGGTATTAAAATCCATAGAGAATAGATAAAAACTTCGAGGTTCGCCGATGACATTGTAATTCTGTGAGAGACTGCAAAGGACTTGGAAGAGCAGTTGAATGGAATGGACAGTGTCTTGGTAGGAGGATATAAGATGAACATCAACGAAAGCAAAACAAGGATAATGGAATGCGAATTAAGTCGGGCGATGCTGAGGGAATTAGATTAGGAAATAAGACACTTAAAGTAGTAAAGGAGTTTTGCTATTTGGGGAGCAAAATAACTAATGATGGACAAATTAAGAGGATATAAAATGTAGACTGGCAATGGGAAGGAAAGCGTTTCTGAAGAAGAAAAATTTGTTAACATCGAGTATAGATTTAAGCATCAGGAAGTCGTTTCTGAAAGTATTTGTTTGGAGTGTAACTATGTATGGAAGTGAAACATGGGCGATAAATAGTTTGGACAAGAAGAGAATAGAAACTTTCGAAATGTGGTGCTACATAAGAATGCTGAAGATTAGATGGGTAGATCACATGACTAATGAGGAGATATTGAATAGAATTGGGGAGAAGAGGAGTTTGTGACACAACTTGACAAGAAGGACATGTTCTGAGGCATCAAGGGATCACAAATTTAGCATTGGAGGGCAGCGTGGAGGGTAAAAATCGTAGAGGGAAACCAAGAGATGAATACACTAAGCAGATTCAGAAGGATGTAGGTTGCAGTAAGTACTGGGAGGTGAAGAAGCTTGCACAGGATAGAGTAGCATGGAGAGCTGCATCAAACCAGTCTCAGGACTGAAGACCATAACAACAACAACAACATTTTTTTTTTGGCGTAACGTAGCTAACTAACTTGTATAAAAATTTTTCCACAGTTGATTGACATTCTTATGCTCCGCCTTGTTTTTTTTTTCAGTGGGTTGACTGTTGAAATTTTAGCTTTGGATGTGCACTCTGTATGTGATTTAAGATGCCACGCAAAACTGTTAAGGTTTCGGCGCGTAAAGTTACAATTAAAGATACCGAATTGGACGACTTTCCAATTGTTAGCAACAATGTTGAGAATGATAGTGACCACTCTGCGGTGCAACAGTTGCAAAGCACCACAGAAAACGTGAGTTCCGTTTCCAAATATAATGAATAAATTCCTGACACTATAATTTCTCCCACTAATTTGACGAGTAATAAGACGGTAGATTTCGGTATTGCGGACGCCACTGATCTGCACATGGCTGATGCGCACAATTCAAAACTTGATTGTTTAATGAATGAGGTCAGTGATTTACCTACTTTTCACACTGTGTATCAGTTTGCCAATAGTATGTCAGGGGAAACAATAGTTCAAAGTACTCAGTCTGTTTTTAAAAATCCGTCTGATTCCGTAAATGGTAATTATGCAGACAATGCAACAAACGAGACGTCCATGATTGTAGATGATGTCTCCACATCACAGAACACAACACAGGCGACACCCGACGCCTCAATTCAAAGTAATATGGAATCGATGTTTCAAAATCTCATGCACATGTTCAATGAACGATTTAATAAAAATGATGAACAATTTTCCATCACAGAGAAATACAAGTTGGCACCACCACTCAGTTAAAATGAATGATTTAATAAAAATGATGAACTATTTTCCATTATACGAGAAATACACGAACCGGTTACGACAAGAAATATGAGAAATACAAGTTGACACCACGAATGAGTTAGGACAAGAATTACAAGAAATAGAAGTCGACACCATCACTCAGTTCAATGAACAATTTTCCACCATACTTGACGAGCTTAAATCGTATACAGAAACGGCTGATAACCGATTTAAACAGGATGATATAGACATTAAAGCCAATCAAAAACGTTTCTGCGACAAAATTGAAACCATAGCCAGGCAATGTGGAGAAAGCCACCAAACCTTTTTGAGAGATGACATTAACGCTTTAAGGCATCAAAAAAAGTATAAAAAGCTTAAAGATGAAATCCAATCAGTCAATGAAAGAATAGATCAACAAGACAATCGATTAGATGCACGTCTTAAAGTTCACACTGAGACCTTTGGGAAGCTATTCGAAGACTTTATCCGTAAACACAGAGAGGAAAACAATCAGTTGTTACAATCATTAGCAGTACAAAGACAGGAAGTAGAACAGCTGTTGCTCACTAGTTTTACAACCCATGTTGACGCTAGTATAAATTCCGTTACAGACGAGGTTAATAGAGTAAAACAGTCACAGATCCAAATACAGACAGATTCTAACATTCTGCGTGGTGTCTGTTGTTCTATGTCGTGTCTCCCTACCACTTTCGCGCAACGACGCTCTGAGTGTGTTTTTTAGGGAATTGACTTGTTTGAACCTGGGACCTGTTGCTGGTAAGGAGACGCCAGACCACACATGACATGTAGAGTTCAGAAGAGTTCAGTGAGACTAGCGATGATATAACCAAATACTTAATGATTTCAGCGTCAGCTCCACTGCACTCCCTGTAAGAGAATCTTAATACTAACTGAATTTAGTGGAAGGGTTTCAATGCTTTCCTATTTTTAGTTATCTGGTAAAATAACGTCGAAAAAGCAGTTACGTTTACCATTGGAAATTTTATTCTACTCACAATACATTGTTTATAAATTGCACTATTGATAAAAGGAAATGTTTTAATACAGGATGATAAAAACCAACTGCATTCAACAAAAATGTGAACGAATATTCCCTGAATGGGTTTCCAAGTTCTGCAATGGATCGAAGGATGACCTATGCCATATCACATCTATAATCTAGGTTTAAATTAAGTTCCACAAAAGAGAAAACTATCAAAATGGTCTACAGTGACCCTCAATTATCTTTAATTATTTTTATTTATTTATTTATTTATTTATTGTTCCGTGGGACCAAATTAAGGAGAAGTCTCCATGGTCATGGAGCGAGTCAATACATGAAATTATAACACGATATTAGAAACAGATAAAATGAAATATAAAAAAACATATTCAGGTGACACGTCGTTAAGTTTACATAAAGAAAATCAGCAATGTAACACTGGAAGTTGCTTAATTTTTTAGCTCTTCCAGGAGCTCCTGGACAGAATAGGAGTGAGCCATGAGGGAACTATTCAGTTTAGACTTAAAAGAGTTTGGGCTACTGCTAAGATTTTTGAGTTCTTGTGGTAGCTTATTGAAAATGGATGCAGCAGAATACTGCACTCCTTTCTGCACAAGAGTCAAGGAAGTTGTAAGAGGTCCGAGCAGATGTAATTTTATGTAAGAGGTCCGAGCGGATGTAATGCAGATGTAATTTTATGTAAGAGGTCCGAACAGATGTAATTTCGATGTATTGCTCATGCGCTGCCTGCGATATGCAAGGTATAAGAGAATCGCTGACCAGAGAGCAGTGTTGACTGAGTAGGTACTGTGTAGCTGTAGCAGTAAGTTGTTGCCAGTCTGCGCTAGTCTGGAGTCTGCTCTGGTCTGGTATAGTGTACCGTGTTGGCTGGGCCGGTCACGGTGCAGCGATGCCGGAGCCTGAGTATTATTGTATAAGGTAAAAAGCAGCCTCGCGCATATCTAGTAATGTTATCTGAACTCCCATGCAAATGTTTTAAAAATGTCCTAATAATAATCTTTGTCATATAAAGTAATTTTTTTACAAGCATTCATTTCAATTTAAAGAATTTACTAATTTCTCCAATCCATGATCATTCCAATTGTTGCAAAAGAAAAATCAGTTGCTTCCTTTCATAAATGACAAATCTATCGGCCAGCATTGCACAGAGCTGTGCCGGAAAAATTTATTGTAAGAGCAGATATTTGGCGACTTTATTGAGGTAAGAATTTTTGCTTTTTTATTTAAAATGATCTTACAGGGCCATGACACAGCACTGCTGTCGTCCAAAATTTACCAGGTTACTGAATTTATTTTTTATTACGAGGTTTAGGAATTTTTCTGTTTCGAGCTTACATTAAATGAGAAAAGAATTTTGTGGGTACATTAAATGGGAAACAAATTTTGTGTGGAGGTTAAATGTGAAAGAATGAATTTCTGTAGGGAAGTTATTAATGGGAACCAATTTTGTTCTGAGGTTACACTAAAATTAGAATAATGTTCATTATTATTATTTATTCAATTTTGTTTGGGGAGGTTACAAAGTGCATTCCACATGCAGATTACTGATCTAACTTGTCGCAAATTGCAGTGGCTGATGTTGCTTCTCAATAATTATATAACAGAAAAATCATCGCGTTTTAGATTTTAACTTACGTACCAGATGTGAATACCATGAGCTTCAATTGACGATCGACACTAGTATTACGCAAAATGGGGATGTAACAGATGAGACTTCAGCAGTTCTGAGTGAAGCCTTATGCACTCAAAAATGAGGCACCGTGTGCGTTCATTACCTTGTCGGTGTTTGTTAGGGGGGGGCTGCCGGCGCAGCTCTGTGCATCTCGCCGTCTCGGAAGCAACTCCTTCCTAACTTCTCCTTACTACAATTTACCGAAGTTGGTTTAAAAAAAAAAACTGTCTGGCTATGTTTTCATCTGACCGATCAGCGTCTCAATGTTAACCTTAAGCTCCGCCTACAAAAATTCTGTCTATCCAATGAGAAACGTTATACTTTTCGTGGTGGGGCAATGTTTTTAAAGTTTGCAACGTAACAGAGACGCGAAAAAGTCTCACGCTAATACTTGCGGCTGGTGTGGCCCTTTTAGTGTTATCGTAAGATCTATGCTGTTCTTCTGGAGGGCTCTAGCTTTTAAGATGAGCTGGGGGGTTGTCCTGGGGGTTAGCTGGCGACGTGGGTGTCCGTCCTCTATCGTAGGGCCTTCTAGCTTAACACGGTTCTGCTCTCGGCTTCTGTTCTCGTTTCTCCCCTCGGAACTGCGTTTGCCTCACGGTGGGAAGGTATGACATGCATTTAGGCATTCTTGTGTTAGTCTGTGGTATTCCATTTGCTCACTCGTTACTCGTATTACTTTGGTTAATTTAATGTCACGATTTATTCGGACGTATGTGACATACTACTGGATTTGCTTATCATGTCAGGGTTTTCATGGAAGGTGTTGGATTTGCCTGACACCTTCCAATATGTAGCTGATTTAAAAACCACTGTTGACACACGAATCCAAAAAGTGGAAGAAAAGTGTATGGACGACATCGAGTCGTTAAGGTCCCGTCTTGAACAAATAGAGTTGGTGCAGGACCCTGACACAATTAAAGCATATTTTTTTAAAAAAAGATGAACAAAACTATAAGCAAACTACAGAAGCAAGTCGACGTTTAGATTCAAACAATTCCACGCACATTCTTTCGCTCAAGGAAAGATGTCACGAGCTATCGGTAAGATTAGAAACACCTGAAAGTCAAACCGAAAATAAGTCAGATGACACAGCTCCCATTCCGTCCACTGAATATCAAGAATATCAGTACATGCATTACTTTTCAGCCTCACAATAATATGAGCAGGCTACAAAGAGTGCGTGGCTTTGATACAAGACAGTCATTTCACAATCAGTTCTTTTACGGCGCCGAACCCTCTCAAAATCTACAACGCGTAGGATTCGACTATAAACATTTCCTATCAGTAAAGAAATTGGAGGTATTTACAAAAAAACGCACAGATCTGTATCCCCTTGATTGGGTGCAGCAATTTTAATTTTGCTGCCACCAAACTGGCCAGTGACACACAATACATCAGAATTTCGACGCCAACAATCACAGTTTCCAGCCGCAATTCTTGCCGCAGCCGCAGCAGCCCGGAAATATCCAACAACAATACGCTCGACAAGCTCAAACGACGGTCAATGTGCAACCGCCCAGACCAGACCAGTAATTTTACGCAACTGCAAGGGAATAACTTCTCCCACAAAAACCAATGGTCACAGTCACATCGAAACTACCGCCAAACGGTCTCAGGCGCTGCAGTCATGGACTGTGCGGATGGTCCCGGCGGAGGTTCGAGTCCTCCCTCGGGCATGGGTGTGTGTGTTTGTCCTTAGGATAATTTAGGTTAAGTAATGTGTAAGCTTAGGGACTGATGATCTTAGCAGTTAAGTCCCATAAGATTTCATACACATTTTTTTGAAACTATCAACAGCAAAGGAATTTTCACCACAAGCATGAAGGGAATAATCAACAAGTTAACCATAATTTTGGCAACACAATCAGCTCCAGCAGTCTCAGTTCATTCTTAAGGAACATAATGTTCGTTTCCATCCACCACGGCATTCTGCAGACGAAAACAACCGCACAGAACATATAACTGAACCATCACAGCAATCTTCTGCCACCAATCAGCCCACCAGCAATGCATGACTAGAGACTACCGACGCTGCTCAATCGGAAACGTGCAAGGCGATTCTCCTACTCTTAATACCGTTCAGCAAAACGTCATAACATTCGACGACATTAGGGACATATTACTACAAGAGAGACACCAAACCCAAAAGCATAGCCTGCATCTCGTGGTCGTGCGGTAGCGTTCTCGCTTCCCACGCCCGGGTTCCCGTGTTCGATTCCCGGCGGGGTCAGGGATTTTCTCTGCCTCGTGATGGCTGGGTGTTGTGTGCTGTCCTTAGGTTAGTTAGGTTTAAGTAGTTCTAAGTTCTAGGGGACTGATGACCATAGATGTTAAGTCCCATAGTGCTCAGAGCCATTTGAACCATTTTGAACCCAAAAGAATATTTCTCATATCACAATTGAAATTAAAATTGATTTGTATTTATTTTCTGCAGTGATCGACTCTGGTTCACCAGTAACAGTGATAAATGAAACAGAATTCCAAAAATGTCACGCTGGCAGTACCTGTTCTACCTTTCCACTTCGTAAGACGAAAATTGGAGGCGCAATCTCTAACAAGGGAGTAGATGTGAAACTGCAAATCCACCTATCTTTTATACTTGCTGATCACGGATTTCATGCTAATTTCTGGATTGTTCCTCTATTAACAACCGACTGCATTTCGTTGTCGAATATGACGCTGTTATCAACTTTAAGAAGTCGTTGCTTATATTGAAATCCGATACACAACTATGTCACTTTTCAGAATACTTTGTCAGCTGAGAAGTAAGACATTAACAGAGTAGAGGTCATTTCTCCATCTAAGAATACTAATTGGCTTACATCATTCCTTACAGATCCCTGAGGAAGTAGGTTATGACATTGTACAGACGATCAAAAGTAAGGTGAATGAATGTAAAGATTCGACAGACGAAGAGCGCCAACAGTTACAGGATATTCTTTTACAGCACTCTGAAGTTTTAACAAAGCACCATGAACCATGTCCAGTTCTGTTTAAGATTTTCAAGTAAAACCGCACGATACATTCAAGGCAAAACATTATTCTATTCCGTTCATCTACTGAGATCAAGTCAAGCAAGAGCTTCAGCCTATGTTAGACCAAGTTATCACTGAGCCAACCATTAGTCAATATATTAACCCTCTTCACATTGTTAACAAGAAAGATGGTTCACTTCGTCTTGTGTTGGATTCACGTCAGATAGACGAAATCATCATTACTGAAACCAATAGTCCGCAAACACTGACAAAGCTCTCACAAAAATTTCACGGAACGTCAGTCTATTCAACTCTGGACCTAAAATATGGCAAATTCAACTGCATCCTAATTGCAGAAAATACACTCCTTTCCTTTGTTTCGGTAACTGCTATCGATTTTGTAAATTGCCTTTTGGTTTAACAATTAGCTCCACTCCTTTCGTCTGTGCGATGAATACTATTCTTCTCAGTGATTTAAGAGACAGAATCACCACTTACATTGACGACGTTCTAATACCAGAACCTTCCTGGTCGGAACATAATTCTGTTCTTCGCATGCTATTGCATACTTTTCTTACAGGTGCTACCGTGAACCTCAGTAAATCTCATTTTGGCAAGACTTCCATTAAATTTCTAGGTCACATAATTTCGGCTGACGGCATTACACCCTTTCCCGACAAACTACAAGCCATTCGTGACATTACAATTCCGTCTACCTACTTCGCAGCTTCCTCTGTTTGATCAAGTTTTTCACCGTTTCATACACCACTCTGCACTAGATCTCCTAGATTGTGTCATCTTACTGGTAAAAATACTATCTGGTCGTGGGACGACCAAGCACAGTCCGAGTTTCTCAGTTTAAAGAAGGCTTTAGTTAACGCTCTACTTCTATCACATCCTCATCCGACAAAGAACTTTTCGATTGCTACAGAGGGTTCCAAGACTGCTCTTGGTGTCCATGTACTTCAGGTAATAGAAGAAAATGGCCCAATTGTTAAAGGAGAACATCGCGTTTGCCAGTCGCATCTTCATATCGGCTGAAAGAAATTATTCTATCACTGAACTCGAAACATTATGTGTTGTTTGGGCTTTCACTATGTTTCGTCACTTTCTCTATGGCAGACAATAAACAGTAGACACAGATCACAGAGCTATTCAATTTCTGTTATCAGCTAAATCACACATGACAAACTTAGTCGTTGGAAACTTTATTTGCAAGAATTTGATTTTACGATTGACCACATCCCGGGAACCCAAAATACTGTAGCAGATGCACTGTCACGCTCACTGTTCAGTAACCAGCAAGAAATCGCCACTAATTTCTGTGAAACTAATTTCAGCCTTCTCTACGTTAAACAAGTATCTATTGAAAATTTTATTCCAGCATCGTTAAAAGACAGCCAGAGTACAGACGACGTCTGGAAAGAAATCAAACGTCTGTGGCGTGACACGAGCCAGACAACGACAAGAAATTACTACACCGTACAGGCGTACACAATAATATTCTGTTTCGTCGCGCTCGCCCTATATGCGATTTGGACACTCTGCGTACCTGAAGAACTTGTCAATAAGTTAACCTGGTATACACACTTGAGTTACGCCCATTATGGTGCTCGCAAATGCTTTCTAATACTACGGCAAAACTGTTATTTAACGAACTTGGAAAAGCGTATTCGACGAATCTTGGCGACTTGCAAAAAAAAGTCAAAAGATAAATCCTCTACAATATCTCACATCGCCTCTCTGTACCCTGTTGTACCCATGAAATTAAGACATATGGCAGCTGTTGATCTATTTGGACCCATTCTAACAACTACTAGAGGTTTCTGTTACATATTCGTTGCTATAGAACTAACTTCGAAATTTGTATCTTTCACTCCGCTACGAAAAGCCACTGCTACAACTGTTTCTAATGCTTTTATTAAACATTTTTTTCCTCATGTTGGACACGTTCAGAAGGTCATCTCCGACAATGGACCGCAATTTCGATCAGTAATATGGAAACGTACATTGCAAGCTAGAAACATTTCACCCATTTTTATCTCCAGATACCACGTTTCTTCCAGCCCATCAGAGCGCATCATGAAAGACACTGGAAAACTTTGTAGCATCTACTGTCACAAAAAAACATATGGTTTGGAAGAAGCACATTTCAGATTTTCGGAACGTCGTCAATTCAATACCAAACGACTCCACCATGCTTTCGCCGCATTTTGTTTTGAAAAATATAGATCTACCTATCAAAATTCGTGAACTTGTTTCTTTTCCTTCTACAAGAAGGTTACGTCACCATGAAATTATAGACGTCGCACTTAACAATATAAAGCATGAAGCCCAGCGCCGCAAACGTCTACATAAACAGGTGATTAACCACCAGGAATTTTGCATAGGACAAAAAGTATTGGTACTCACTCACTACCTATACAACAGTGGAAAGCGTCTTTGCAGTAAATTTGAACTTTTATATTCTGGACCTTTTAGGATACAAAATATTCCCCATCCCAATGTGGTTCACATTGAAACTTTATGAACGAGAAAATCGCGAGACAGTCATCACGTCAGCAACGTCAAGCACTTTATAGAATAACCTTTGCTTTGGTTTATATCACGTAGCTAGATTGAATTTCGATGATTACATACCACAACTACTTATTTTGTCGCCTTTTAGATTTGTATAAATCTTTTTTCCTATTTTACAGGAACTCTGCTAACTGCCAAATCTTTTAGGGAAATGCATATTTATATTGCCAGCTTTTATATATGCTTATTCTGATTTACATATGAGTTACATAATAATATGACACAACACAGATCCTTTTACCTGATGCATTTCCCATGCTTCTACAAATTCTATTGGTACCTTGTGTCCACGTTACCTTGATTATTCAGCATTTTATTAGGAGGCGACGCGCCCAGCAGGGAGAATCTTGCAGGTCGGTTCTCTTACTGCAAGCTGAGGCCTTGCACATTTTTCTATTTTCATACGGGTGTACATGAAAACAACAACTGAAAGAGACAACATTTATTTTGACATGTGTCCAGCGGATCACGTCCCTTGGGTGGTCTGACCGCTGCAAACTGTAACTCAAACTATTTTTTTTATATAATAAGAATTTGTGTGTTTTTTGTATATAGCCTCTATATATCTTATGTTCATTTATTTCTGATGCTATTTTGTCTTTACTGATAACCATGTAATGTGCTACTTTTATGATACTATGCTAAAATTTATGCTATTGTCTAATGAATTATCATTACTTTTTTGTCACATTAGTCACTCTTTGCACTTTATAATATGGCCATGTTTCATTTATGCCCAGTATTATGCTCTAATTTGCTATATCTCTTGTACTTGATGATGTCACTAGGTTACTTGCTTTCATCTATGTAGATTTAAGATATCAATTCTCCCTGTAACACGCGCCCATAACATGTACTCATCCATTTTGTACATTTTGCAGAACCAATGTACCAAAGCCTCATCATATTCAAACTAGACATTATGTTCATAAATAGAAGCACATGAAAGTGCAGGGAATGCAATACATAGAAAGCATGATGTAAGCAACTTGTATGGAATTCCAAACACCGTTGATACTTCTCACACTCTTTCCTGGCAGGCCATTTATAAACATTTAGAATATTTAACGAGTGTTCATGCCCTGCACTACACCAATTTTTTGGAATAATGATGGAATACTGGTGTTTAATGAGTATCCATGCCCTGAGCTGCACTCCAATGATAGGGATTATATTGATATATTTATGGTTTTTCCTTAACGATATTGTATGGTGCTAATATGTTTTTTGTGTGTATTGTGTCATTTCTATGAAAACTTGTTTTACCTTGTGCCAAATAATTGGAGATGTTTGTGGGAGACTGTCACAGAAGCTTTACACCTAAAAACATTTTTTTCACCATTCCTTATGAGATTGGTTTTGCTACTGCCTTCTTATGATAGCATGCATGACTGCCTTTTTTTGTTTCCAGGTTAATAATAACATTTATAGGATCCTCTATTTCTGCAGTTCACCTTCATATTTGCATTTTATCTCTTGATTTCTTGTAATTTGTTACATTTATCTAGTCACTAAGGGATATTGGTTTTAGTACTCCTGTCTTTATGCTTGCATATACTATAATAACATTTTTCTTTGCTTTGGCCATAGAAGTTCTTGACTCAAGATGAATGATAATTGATTGTTAATCATTTTCTTTACAGATAGACTGCACTGCCCTTATCAATCATTTCCATACCCTTCCCTGTAGATATGCACATTGTTAGAGATATAGGTGATGTAACAGATAGTTTTAAGAAACCCTGAGGGTGCTGCTCAACCTATAACTATTGTTTTTTTACTCTGTGATTCTATTTGTCTAATATGTACTCGTACAGAGCTATAGTTTTTTCTTGTAGAAAGCCATGCCAAGTTAGCTTTGGTGTTTATGTTATGTAAAACTAGGCCACCTTGAGCCAAAAAAATGTTTTCTGTCATGTTAGCAATTAAGATCAGCATTTATTTCGTGTAACACCAGCCGGCTGGAGTGGCCACGCAGTTCTAGGCGCTACAGTCTGTAACCGCGCGACCGCTACGGTCCCAGGTTCGAATCCTGCCTCGGTCATGGATGTGTGTGATGTCCTTAGGTTAGTTAGGTTTAAGTAGTTCTAAGTTCTAGGGAACTGATGGCCAAAGAAGTTAAGTCCCATAGTGCTCAGAGCCATTTCAACCATTTGTAACACTAGGCCACTGTGAGCCTCAAAGAACATTTTTGTCATCATTTAGTTGTTAAGTTGAGCAATTATTTCTTTGTAAAACAAGGCCACTTGGAGCCCCAATCATTTTATAGCTATTAAGACCAGCATTTGTGTGTGTAGGAAGACTACTTGGAGCCTCTGATTGATATTTCATCTATAGTTGTTTTAGTTATTAAGATGTGCATGTACTCCAAGTAGAAGGCCACCTGGAGCCATTCAGTTCTTGATTTTACTGTTAGGTTTTCTTAAGCAATTATGTCACAGTATTGCATAAGAATGGCCACTGAGAGCCAGCATACCAATTTTCATGATATGTTATGAGGAGTTTGTGTAAGAATTTATGTCTAATGGACATTGAGAGCGAAGAACTTAAAATTTACACTACAATGTTAGGTAGCTATGTACTCATGCTTATCTATAATAGCCACTTAGCCAATCTATGACCTTCCATTAATATGTATACTTTATATAATGGCCACATACAGCCTTACAATGAGTATTTCTTATTACCTTCTTAAATATCTTGTCAGGATGTTTACAACATAAAATAAGCTTTTAGCCATTTCACTATTTTTCTAATGTATCCAACCACTATATGCATTATGATAGCTATATAGGCCACTGTAGGTCATTATGAAGGATTATCCATTACCAATAATACTGTTTGCTTGTTTGCTTAAATCTTTGTGTCTTCTTTATTTAACACGTGTGCTAGTATTGATAAAGTTGGAGACAGACCGATGCCACATTTCTTGAGAATTATTATACTTACAGGCAGTCTGTTGTCACACTTCTCATTACATTATATAGAGTGGACATGTCATAATGTACAGCATTATGGTTTAGTCCAGTTCATGGTTTATTAAGATATTGCATCTTTACTGTTCACTGTTCCCACATTTATTAGAAGTTGTTGCAACATTCAGTTCAGGCTGATGCAGAACTTTCATAGTTTTCCTACACTTATTAGGATATGTTCCACTACCTTACCTATTTTATGCTTCCCACCTTCCATCATCCAGTTTCCTCCCTCTGCTCATGGCATTGGAGCTATTGGATATCAGCATTCATACTTCAGCGTGGCTATGCACAGTATAGATCGATGAAGAATCTTCAATTTCAAGTGTAGTGATGATGATAATCATCAAAGTACTGATGTACTGAGAACAACCTACTTTGGGTGTTGGTAAATATGGTGCCAGGTACCAACTGTACCTTTCTACTGGAATGAGACTACAGTGAATTGTTTAGCTGTTCTTGGACGCTTGACCAACCTATTACGGCTAATGCTCAGATGTGAGACTGCAAAGAATTGGACTTTATAATCCAGCCTCCTCTACATGGTTCTAAGCTTCAACCATGCACCAACCTTTCCTTAACCATTTTCCCATTATTTTCTTGACGACTAGGCATATGTTCTACTCTTAGTATCACTAATGTTATGCATCTTCTAGCAACATGAGTTTAGAACATTTTGCATATGAGATGACCAGACTTTACATTTACTACTTATGCACCAGAGCACCAGCTTGCTCGAGAGCTCAATGATTTGTAGTGTCTTTAGGACTATATTGTAATGATTATGTAATACCTATTATTCATATTGTAAATTGTGAAGTAAAAAAAAGATATATATGCCCTACATTTGGTGTGTGTTGCACATCCAAACCGTATGGAAAATTCAACAAACCCCACTGGAGGGTTATGTGAGGGAACCGCTTGTACGTGGAGCCCGATTTTGTAATACATTTCATGAAAAATGACATGTAATGCTTATCACATGTAGAAGAGATTGCATCTTTGACGCCACTGAACTGTAGATGTTGCCTGAATGGCAGAATTGAGGGCACGCAGAGCGCAGTAGATGTTGCCGTTGCCGTTGCACTCTGTTAAAGGTATGATGTAAGACATTAAGCTAGTGGCTCGCTGTGAAACTTCAGCTGTTGACCTATGGACGCACCATAATACAGTTTTGTAAGGTATTTTTTTGGAAATTTGTGGTAAGGTCTTATGAGACTAAACTGCTGAGGTCATCGGACCATAAGCTTACACACTACTTAATCTAACTTAAACTAACTTCCGCTAAGGACAACACACACACCCACGCCCGAGGGAGGACTCGAACCTCGGACACCTTTGAAATTGAGAACAGAAACTGTGAACTATGATAAATATATTTGTGTTAGGTTACGATGCATACATTAAGAATGGACGTACTGTATTTTGCAGGTATGAAAATTTGAAAAACACGTTACAAGACTATGTGGAACCCAAACCATGACTGAGGACTGGACGCTGTATCTCAGTGAAGTGTCTATAAAGCAACTCATGTGTAAGTGTTAAAATGAAAGTTGTTATCACCCACATGTTTCAACAGAAAGTAAAGTGTTTAGATAAAAAGGACGCTCCCCAAAGTGATCAGAAAGTCAGTTAATTCATTTTGTGTAAAAAGAACAGACCGCCATGTTCTAGTTTACTAAAAATGACGCTCACCAAAGCGATTAAAATATTTAATTTCATGAACGCTACAACAGCGAGTGTAAAATGTTTAATTTTGAGTAAAATGTTAGATAACAAGAACGCTCCCCACAGCGATTAAAATGGTTTAATAGATTTAATGAGCATTAGGATAGCAATTGTAAAGCGGATAGATGTAAAAAGGACGCTCACCACAGTGATAAAAATAGTTTAGCGGATTTCTTAAACGCTGACAAAGCGACTTGTAAAATGTTTGATTCTGTTCAACCTATATAAAATTTTGATAAGTAATTTTGTTTTCAGGAAATTGTAATTTCAAGGAAAGCTTGAATATGTACTGATGTAAATGGTTTGTTAGATCAATTTTTGTGGAAAATGTTAGAGTGCGTAATTCTGTAAAAAAGATATGATTCCTGGAGAGAGGAGGACATTTTGTAAATTAATTTTGTTACTCAGTATCAAGTCCAAACCTTTGCCATTTGATGTAACACTGTATAAAATGTAATGTAATTTGGATACTTTGTTTATATGGAAAATTCTCAGTAAGAACAAATTTTCATTAGACATCCCATAGTAATTAAAGAGTTCAGTAATAACATTGCCACTGTAAGAACCTCAAATACACTCAAAAGGAATTGTAGGTTCTTAGGTGGTGTGTTAACGTAGCAAGTTATTACGGGATAACATTCATTGCAGTATAGCACGCAGCCGTGTATCACGGTGGCTGCAGGATTGTGTCTTCGCTATGGCACACAGCTCAGCTGACGCTACTAGCCGTGAGAACGATCTCCAGTACCGTCTAGTAGGAACATAAATTCATACTCCTTACGAATCTAAATAAACCATAGTAATTATCAAACGATTTTGTTCAAACTTGGTATACCATCTTTTGTTATTAAGAAAAGAATCGTGTCAAATTTTCAGATTTTAGTTCATATAGTTCCAGAGATTGAGAAAATTACTTAAATGTCTAAAAACCGACACTAAGGTTTCAAAACTCAGTAAGGAACAATAGCAGTTTGTCTTTTATTATCATCTAAACTCATAGAAAAGTTTTCAATATATAAAATTACTTGAACGAAATTCTTATTTTCAAAACTTTAATTACCCTGCATTTCGTAGTCTAAAAATTCCTCAAAATTATTACTTGCTTGTTATTTTGTTGTTTAAATAGATGGGAATGAATGAGAGAGTGTCTGTGAGACATACGTAAAAACTTAATACTGTTTTATGTAAAAACTTACGAAACTGAATCGTGGGAAAACTGTGGTGCAACCACAAAGCTGATGACCTATGTCGAAGTGTGCTTGCTTTTGTAAGGGAGCAGCCAGAATAGAAGTCGATTGTGGAATAAGTTTCTGGTGAATATCTACTACTTCAGAGTGAAGGGGCGTCGTAAGGACGCCGTACTGAGGTAGGTGGACAATTAATGAGAGACTGTACGAACGAGCAACGACAACAAACCCCGCCCCGCCGCATAAGCTACATACGTAACAAAAGTTACGGGGCTCTGCCCTGTTGGTCATAAAGTTTGCTAATACAAGTGATTATTGAGTCATCAAACCCTTATTTCAAATTAAAACACTAATATAATCAAATCCCACCCGCAATTAATATAACACCAAGCATTTTTTTTTATTCCAAAAAATGACTTTATGACCAACAGGACAGAGCCCCGTGACTTTTGTTACGTATGTAGCTTTTGCGGCGGGGCGGGGTTTGTTGTCGTTGCTCGTTCGTACAGTCTCTCATTAATTGTCCACCCACCTCAGTACGGCGTCCTTACGAACTTCTCTGAAACTTGTGCATTACACATATCTCCAACTAATTTTCGAACTTTTCCGGACTGGATGTATCTTATGTTTAGGATATATTAATCTACGCTAATACCAATCCTAAACTGAATTTCCAGATCATATCTTCCTATTTTGAATGTCACGCTTAGAATGTCTGAAACTCATTATGTGTTACACTCAGTGCTAAAAAATAACGTACACACATCAAAAGAACTCCTGAAGATAAACGTTGACTGTGGATATTGTATCACACACACAGTCCCTTTGACTGTTGAGAGATGTCGCTAAACTCGCCCAAAGATGTAAACAACAAGGCATGAGCAGCGCCTATTAGAAGGAGGGAGTCCGACAGCCGATGAGTTCCAGTCATTCCACCAGGAAGGAGGTGAACGGCTCGTGTTGTCTGTATTTCAACCATGCCTAGACGGTCAATACCGCGTTTCGATCGCGTCCACATTGTTACTTTGTGCCAGGAGGGGCTCTCAACATGGGAAGTGTCCAGGCGTCTCGGAGTGAACCAAAGCGATGTTGTTCGGACATGTAGGAGATAGAGGGAGACAGGAAGTGTCGATGACATGCCTCGCTCAGGCCGCCCAATGACTACTACTGCAGTGAATGACTGCTACCTACGGACTATGCCTCGGAGGAATCCTGACAGCAAAGCCACCACGTTGAATAATGCTTTTCGTGCAGCCACAGGACGTCGTGTTACATCTCCAACTGTGCGCAACAAGCTGCATGATGCGCAACTTGCCGGCCGCGGTGGTCTCGCGGTTCTAGGCGCGCAGTCCGGAACCGCGCGACTGCTACGGTCGCAGGTTCGACTTCTGCCTCGGGCATGGATGTGTGTGATGTCCTTAGGTTAGTTAGGTTTAAGTAGTTCTAAGTTCTAGGGGACTGATGACCACAGCTGTTAAGTCCCATAGTGCTCAGAGCCATTTGAACCATTTTGATGCGCAACTTCACTCCCGACGTCCATGGTGAGGTCCATTTTTGCAACCACGACACCATGCAGCGCGGTACAGATGGGCCCAACAACATGCCGAATGGACCACTCAGGATTGGCATCACGTTCACCGACGAGTGTCGAATATGCCTTCAACCAGACAATCGTCGGAGTCGTGTTTGGAAGCAACCCGGTCAAGCTGATCGCCTTAGGCACACTGTCCAACGAGTGCAGCAGGGTGGAGGTTCCCTGCTGTTTTGGAGTGGCATTATGTGAGGGCGACGTTCGCTGCTGGTGGTCATGAAAGGCGCCGTAACGGCTGTATAATACGTGAATGCCATCCTCCGATCGCTAGTGCAATCATATCGGCAGCATATTGGCGAGGCATTCGTCTTCGTGGACGACAATCCGCGCCCCCATCGTGCACAACTTGTGAATAACTTCCTTCAGGTTAACGACATCGCTCGACTAGAGTGGTCAGCATGTTCTCCAGACATGAACCCTATCGGACATGCCTGGGATAGATTGAAAAGGGAGTTTTATTGACGATGTGACCAGCCAACCACTCTTAGGGATCTACGCCGAATCGCCGTTGAGTAGTGGGAAAATCTGGACCAACAGCGCTTGATGAACTTGTGCATAGTATGCCACGACGAATACAGGCATGCATCAATGCAAGAGGGCGTGCTACTGGGTATTAGAGGTACCGGTGTGTACAGCGATCTTGACCACTATCTCTGAAGGTTTCGCTGAATGGTGGTACAACATGCAACGTGTGGTTGTTCATGAGCAATAAAAATAACAGTTGGCTGTTATTTCGTATTTACTTCACATATTCGCTACCACTATCGACACCTTTTCTGTTTGGCTATATAAATGATGGCAGGAGGTGTTCAGTTTGCCACATTGACGTCGCGCTGCCACTCTATGGTATTTTATCCGAGGAGGTAAGAAGAAGAGGGAAGTGTTATTACGTCGAAAACGTGAAGCCGATGTCCACCATCTTAACTAGTGCTAAACATTAGGTTCATCGCTTTCATACCCCCATATTTCACCGCGGTGACGCTTCCCCGTGACGTCATTCTAACGTGCTCGTGCCCATTTTCTACCGTGTTCGGTGCGTTGATTGTGTGGAGACGTAGTTGTTTCATCAAAAATACTAGCTAGCATTGTTTACGGAAGTACTAATCTATCAGATCGTAATATAAAGTTGAAAGGAATTACACTTCATACGTAAGTGGAGCAATTCAAACAATATTTTCTTTTGTATACATGAATTATTGTTGTACTGTCTACTTTTATTTTAGTGGTTTTATTCTATCATTTGACTTCAGATTTGCCGTACTTTACTCAGGATCTGTACTTTCTCTTCTTTCCCGCGTTTTTCACTGCCTTCCAAATCGCAGACCCTTCGACAACCGAGCTACACTGTATCAAAGTTCTCGTCCCCGCACAACACACGGCGCTGACTGTTGAGGCAGCATCCGATACACTAAATTCCTCTCCCCGATAATTATTATTCATCGTTCACATTTCCTTCCACTTTCAGAAAGGTTCTGGCTGGAACAGCCGGAGACGGCGATCACGTGTGTGTGAATCCACTGTGTATGAGTATATGAATGTGTTTCTGTGCTGTGCTTCCTTTCTGAAGAAGGCTTTGGCTGAAAATTTGTGTGAACACTATTTTCGTCGTGCCTGCCTTCTGCTCGGCGTGTGACTAGCATCCTTTCCGTTGCCCAGTACAGTTATTCCCTCACGAAGTTTGTTGTAAATAATCCACTGCACTTCAAAAGGAGCAATGATGTACTTAAGTTCAACACCAGAAGAAAAAACGATGTTCATTACGCCACATTAAAGTTGTCTCTAGCACAAACAGGGGTTCACAATGCCGCATCCAAAAGTTTTGATTGCTTACGTCTAACGCCCTGACACACAACAAAGTAAAGTTGAAACTAAACAGAAAAAGTTTTTCTGTGACAACTCCTATTCCGCGGAAGATTATCTATTACTAATATGTGTAAATGGTGATGGGTAGGAATTACTCACTAATACCTGTCTGTCTTTAATTAAAAATGTAAAAAACCAATAAACGGTCAGCATGGAAGCATATTTACAAACAAAAATTGACGTCAGTATATAATGACTCGTTCCATATCATTACGGTTTATCGTACAAATGATACATGGAACACGAAACTAAGTAACTAACTATTGGTACATCACAAAGCATGGTAAGACTTATATACTTCGAAAATTTCAAAATGAAATTTCAAATTAAAATCAAGCAGATGATCAAGGTAGACGCGCATTCCAGTTGTGCTATGTGTGGTTATTCCTAAAAAACTGACAGAGTTACTGGTGGGAAATATTGCCAGAAGAGAAGCAAATAGGCTACTATTGGATAAGTAGGCCTACATCTTACACAGGTTAGACTGTTGGCCACTCACTGAACAGCACATCATAGGTAGGATTTCAAAGTGAGAAGAAGGGTAAACTACAGTAAGACTAATGCACTGACACTCTAATAAAACAAGAACTCGGGACTAGTGCAGCAGGGGATACAACCCGTCGGCTTTGAACAATGACGACACAAGTCGCCAGAGAGCATGTATTACAGAGATGAAAGAGCTGAGGAGAATGTTGAGAAACAAAGGAATGCGAGAGAGATAAACATTGATCTTGTCAAAAGCATAAGTGTTTTTTGACTTTTTTAAAAAAAAATCTCACGAGATAGAATAAACTGATCCTACTTTATTAAGCAGTATCTTGTCAAAAGCCGAGAAGCGATTCTTCTTAGTGTTGTAGCTCCCTTCAGTACGTAATAAGAGTTTTTTGGCTTTAAAAAAAAATCTCACGAGATAGAATAAACTGATCCTACTTCATTAAGCAATCAGTAAAGAAACGATTTTTTGACTTAAAAAAAATCTCACGAGATAGAATAAACTGATCCTACTTTATTAAGCAGTTCCCTTCAGTACCTAATAAGTGTTTTTTGGCTTAAAAAAAAATCTCACGAGATAGAATAAAATCCTACTTTATTAAGCAATATCTTGTCAAAAGCCGAGAAGCGATTCTTCTTAGTGTTCTAGCTCCCTTCAGTACGTAATAAGAGTTTTTTGGCTTTTTTAAAAAAAAATCTCACGAGATAGAATAAACTGATGCTACTTCATTAAGCAATCAGTAAAATGATGCACCCAATATCAAGCGATCACTTTTAGATTTACATTCAATTATTTTAATGATAGTGCTTATTAGAACACAGAACTGCTTTATTATCTATGCCTCGAAGTGAAGACATTACGATCTATGACTAAGGAATGACGTCATTGTTCAAAGCCGACGGGTTGTATCCCCTGCTGCACTAGACCCCAAGAACTCTGTTCTACATGGAGGTATACAGAATGTAGAAACAGTACCGATATTAGTAAGCAAACTAGCATTGGTTTCGGAGTTCCAGTTTCATCTGCTATCGACACATACAATAAAAGTGGAATTAAATGGATTACGAAAGCAAGCCTTACACGTCACTTCCTTCTGTTTCTGGTTATTCGAAATATAGCAGCAAACAACAAATTACGTTAACGAGGCCACGTGTATTGTATTACTAGAGCAAATAAGCATTCAAGAGCAGAAAACGTTCGAGATTACCTTTATCACACTATAAGCTCTATAATTTTTAGTAATGAACAAGAAGCAATCGTAAACAGCAGTCGGCTAATGTTTCGGGCGATTTAAAATGGCAGTATGCCCCGCCCACTCTGGCTTTAAAACAACGTATAGCGTAAATCTGATGTGCCAACTACCTTCTTTCTTATGTTCTTTTTTTATATTCACACGTAATCGCTTTCATCTTAGGCGAGGCGACATACATTATCTCTGGTTTGAGCATTATGTAGTCAGTGTGGCTAATCGTAAATTTTTAAATGCAGTTTATTTTCATTTGATTGAGTAAATTTGTTACCGGAAAAATTTATTGATACAATGGATTCATTATTTGTAATTTCCGTGATGTTTCGGGGGCAGGTGGAAATGTTGGCTGTACCTTAGTGTGTTGCTGCCAGCTAGCGGTGTCTTTGGGCGCACAATGAATGCAGCTCTCCAAGCGAATATTGCCTCGCACCGACATCTAGCCGCCAAGTGAATAACCACGCAACATGGTGCTGTTGTTGCAGCAGCAGCAGAGCCGGTAGGTGACGATCGCAGTTCTGCGTTTTCTGTAGAAAAGTTTTCACGTTCCTAACTGTGTTCGCGGCATAAAAATTGTATAACCATATGGTAACAGATTAATGTTATTATAGTACACTTTTGTTAAATTATAGTTTTGGCTTGCATAGTTTACTTTTGAGTGTCACCAGATTTTTCGCCGCGTATTGCTGTTGACATTTCTTTACCGTTGTTCGTAATCGATCTCGGGATAGTGTACGGTAGCCAGTGAAAATCGCTCAATATTGTAAGTTCCTTTATGAAAAATATTTCGTTGTTTTTTCTGAATATGTCACGATTTCCGAAGTTCCAGAAAACTAAGAGCAGGCCTTCTGTTGATGCGAGTGCAACAAAATATCAATTGATTAAATTGCTAATGCCTGATACGAAATATCAGCGAACATCGTTTACGAAGCAAAGCAAATTACGAACGAGAATCTACATCTTCACGGGTACTCCGCAAATCACACGCAAGTGCCTGGCAGAGTATTTATCGACTCACCTTCACAGTAATTCTCTATTATTCTGATCTGAACAGTGCGAGGAAAAACCGAAACTTATGTCTTTCCGTGCGAGCTTTGATTTATCTTATTTTGTTATGATGATCGTTTTGTCATGTGTAGGTCGGCGCCAGCGAAATATTTTCGCATTCGGAGTATAAATTTGGTGAATAAAATTTCGTGAGAAGAATACGCCGCAGCGAAAAATGCCTTTGTTTTAATGATGTCCATCCCAAATCCTGTATCATTTCGCGATAATACAAAACGTGCTGCTCTTCTCTGAACTTTCTCGATGGACTCCGTTAATCCTACCTGGTTAAGGACCCCACGCCGCGCAGCAGTACTCCAGAAGAGAACGGACAAGCGTAGTGTCAGCAGTCTCTTTAGTAGATCTCTTATATTTTCTAAGTGTTCTGCCAATAAAACGCAGTCTTTGGTTCGCTTTCCCCGCAACATTTTCTATGAATTCTTTCATCTGCAAACAGCACAAGATGCCTGCCGAGATTGTCTCCTAAATCGTTTATGTAGATAAGGAACAGCAGAGGACCTATAACAGTACCTTGGCCAACGCCAGAAATCACTTCTGTCTTGCTCGATGACTTTCCGTCAATTACTACCAATTGTGACCTCTCTGATAGCAAATCACGAATCCAGTCACATAACTGATGGAATATTGCATAAACCCTCATTTTCACTACTAGCTGCTTGTCTGGTACAGTGTCAAAAGCCTTCTGGAAATCTGGATACACGTCATCAATCTGAAATCCCTTGTCAATAGCACTCAACACTTCGCGTGTGTAAAGAGCTTTAGTTCTGTTTCACAAGAACTATGTTTTTTAAATTCGTGTTGACTGTGTGTCAATAGATCATTCTCTTCGTGGTAATTCATAATGTTAGAATAAAACATATGCTCCAAAATCCTGCTGTATATCGACGTTAATGATATGGGCATGTAATTTAGTGGATTACTCCTGCTACCTTTCTTGAATACTGGTGTGACTTCCATAACATTTCAGTCGTTGGATACGGCTCTTTTGTCGAGGGTGCTGTTAAATATTATTGTTAAGTAAGGAGCTGTTGCATTAGCATACTCTGAAAGGAAGCTAACTGGTGTACAATCTGAACTGGAAGACTTGCTTCTATTAAGTGATTTAAGTTGCTTCACTACTCCGCGGATATCTACTTCTATGTTACTCATGTCGTCAGCTGTTCTTGATTCGAGTTCTGGAATATTTACTGCGTCTTCTCCGACGAAGGAATTTCGGAAGACTGTGTTTAGCAACTCTGCTTTGGCAGCACTGTCGTCGATAGTGTATCCATTGCTATATTCCAGAGAAGACATCGATTGTGTCTTGGCGCTAGCATGTTTTACATACGACCAGACTCTCTTTGGATTTTCTACCAGGTTTCGAGAAAAAGTTTCGTTGTGAAAACTATTATAACCATCTCGCATTGAAGCCCGCGTTAAATTTCGAAATTCTGTAAAAGATCGCCAGTCTTGGAAATTTTTGTGTTCGTTTAAATTTGGCATGCTTTTTTCGTTGATTCTGCAACAGTGTTCTGACCAGTTTTGTATACCCAGGGGGTTTCAGCTCCGTCGTTTGTTAATTTATTTGGTATACTATTTCTTTGAATTCAATCCACATCAGGTCTGCACTTACATTGTTAATTTGGAGGGAGTGGAGATTGTCTCTCAGGAAGGCGTGAAGTGAATTTTTATCTGCTTTTCTTAATACGTATATTTTTCGTTTATTTTTGGAGGATTTAGGGATTACAATATTCAGACGCGCTACGACAACCGTTTGTTTACTAATCCCTGTATTAGTTCTGATGTTCATTATTGGCTCAGGATTATTTCTTGCTAAGATGTCAAGTGCGTGTTCACAACCGTTTACTATTCGCGTGATCTCATGAACTAACTTCTCGAAATAATTTTCAAAAAATGGCTCTGAGCACTATGGGACTCAACATCTTAGGTCATAAGTCCCCTAGAACTTAGAACTACTTAAACCTAACTAACCTAAGGACATCACACACACCCATGCCCGAGGCAGGATTCGAACCTGCGACCGGAGCAGTCCCGCGGTTCCAGACTGCAGCGCCAGAACCGCTAGACCACCGCGGCCGGCAATAATAATTTTCAGAGCCGGCCGATGTGGCCGAGCGGTTCTAGGCACTTCAGTCTGGAACCGCGCGACCGCTATGGTCGCAGGTTCGAATCCTGCCTCGAGCGTGGATGTGTGTGATGTCCTTAGGTTAGTTAGGTTTAAGTAGTTCTAAGTTCTAGGGGACTGACGACCTCAGATGTTAAGTCCCATAGTGCTCAGTCATCTGAACCATTTTTTTTTTTAATTTTCAGAGAAAGCTACTTGTAACAGCAACGAACACGCCACCGCCAACTGTGTTTAACCTATCCTTTCGGAACACCATTAGGTTTCTCGCAAAAATTTCGCTGACGTTATCTACAGCTTTAGCCAGCTTTCAGTGCCTATAACGATTTGAGAACCAGTGCACTCTATAAGCTCTTGAAGCTCTGGTACTTTCCCAACACGGCTACGACAATTTACAACTGTTATACCGATGGTTCTCGTATCTATGTTCTTCCCATGTTCGACCTGCACACTTTGGGACTGAAGCCCTTTTTGTGTTTCTTAGAGACCCTCCAACTTAAAAAAATCGCCTAGTCCACGCCACAAAGCTCCTGCTGCCCGTGTAGCCGCCTCCTGCATGTAGTGGACTCCTGGCCTATTCAGTGGGACCCAAAACCCAACCACCTTAACGCGCAAGTCGAGAAATCTGTAACCTACATGGTCGCAGAACCGTCTGAGCCTCTGATTCAGACCATCTACTTGGCTCTGTACCAGAAGTCTGCATTCGGTCCTATCAACTATGCTGCAAATGGTGAGCTCCGCTTTCAACTCGGAAGCAAGAATGGCAGCCTTTACCATTTCTGTTAGCCCCTATACACCAGAGAGAATCTCTTCTGATCCAAAGTGAAACACATCATCCAAAGCGTCACATATCACTGGTACTGACGTGAGCCACCACTTGCAGTTGACTGCACCCTGTGCTTTTCATTGCATCCAGAAGGACCCGTTCCACATCTGTAGTGGCTCCACCTGGTATGCACACAGAGTGCTCATTGGCTTTCTTCCCATCCTTGGTAGCCATGTCCCTAAGGGGTTCCATAATGCGCCTAACATTGGAGCTCCCAGCTACCAATAATCCCACCCTCTGTGACCTCCTGGATCTTGCAGCCTGAGAAGTTTCCTCTGAAATAGGACAAGCGACTGCATATGGATGAGGGACAGTGTCAGCCACAGACAGCACCCGGAACCTGTTGTTCAGACTAACTAAGGAGGCCTTACATTAGCCCCCCAGCAAGTCATTTGCCGCCTGCCACACCCCGAGGTGACCTCCCCTTTGACCACAGGTGAGGGGTCATCCTCAGTGTGAATAGTAACTGGGCTAGCCACCAGTGAGGACCGATTGGAAGATTTTGATGCGCTGAACATCCGTTGGATCCATGTGGCTGGCCCAAAACAGTGAAGGCCATTCACTGTGGCTTCAAGCTGTGTAACTGAAGCCATCACAGCCTGGAGCGGAGAGCGAAGTGTCACCAATCCGGCTAGCATCTGCACACAGCAATCACAGTCCCTGTCCATACCAAAGACCGTGGATAACTACACTACACTGACAAAAAAGGACTGTTGATATGCACTACAGAGTTCTACTGTAGATACGGAGGAAAATGCAAGAACTGTTTCTAATAAGTTAGATTAAAAGGCAGAGATTCAAAAACTGATCCACCAAAGCTGTTGAGACTAAATAATTCGCTCCTTATTAGGGACTTGTAAGAAGTCACAAATCTTTTACTTTCAGACGCAATCGGAAACGCGAGAACTGTGTCTATAAAATACTAAATTAAATTAAAACGCAGAAACTCAAGAAAATAAACTACCAAAGCACACAGATGAAACTATACAACTTTCTCGTGTCTACATCTGCATATGATACATCACATGTTGACTTCCTGTCATTCACCACGCAAACCATTACCAACAGTAGCACAGAATGGAAAATCTCCGGTGTGATAAGTGCACTTTTACCGATCAAATGTGTACCTTAATAGAAAAAGCAATGAAACATTCCCTTTGACATCAATTTTTGAACTAATTCTTTTCAACCTTTCCTTCTTGAGCATTATGATGCATTTCGTCTCACAATCGGTGATATCTGTTTACATCTCGAAGCTTACAAATAAAGAGGGTGTTGCTGGATTATCCTTCAAAAAGCATAAAATGGGGAAATAATGAACAGGTGAAGAGGAACCCATTTCAGAAAACTTAGGCCTACAGTTTCCATTCAGATGAAAAGGAAATTGTGATAGTAGCCGTCTCCTTTGCGCAGTGATGTAGTGAATTTGTGACAAATGTCATGGCGACTGCAATATCTTATAATCGTCGATATTTTGGAAGATAAAAAGCAAACGTATTATCAGTTACATATAAATAAGAGGAACAATATGTGAGAATAAAACGAACTGAGAATCTTAATAACAAGTTCTGCTTCTGTAATGGACATCACAATACACAGATGGAACTAAAAAGTAATATGTCGCAACCAAGTCGGAACCGAGAGGGCTGTATGGAATTTCGAATTAATGTACTTTTCAGTATGAAATCTAAAATTATTTGATGAGAATAACTGAACTACTGGCCAGAAAAAAGCGAATCTAATACTCTAAAAATCGTTCTACAGGTGTAGCGGAGACCTGATACACAATACGAACTAAAATAAATATGTATCGCAAATAGTTTCGGAAAATATACTTTTGCTATATATCTCAAGCAGAGACTGTGATACCCACTTCTGTATAAATGTATTTGCCAGCAATAAAAGGAAATAATTTTCACAAGAAGAAATTCAACGAAGTAAAAGGAGGAATACGAATCGAATGTCGTAAGATAGTTCTACTTTAGTCGAGACATCGATACACTGTACGAACTAAAAATAAACAATATATCATAAATAAATCGAAACTAGTATCGAAAAATACTCTTGAACCATGTATCGCAAGTCTAGAGTGCAGTATTCAGTAAGGAATATATGAATGTATCAGCAGTAAATTGAAACTTTAAATATTTAACGAACAGAAGACGAACTGAATATCGGAAAAGGTCCCTACAGCTGTAGTGGGAATCATGATGCAAACAACAAACTAAAAATTAATTATAAAGGAATCGAAGGTAATATCGAAAAATATTCTTTAGGTATACAGGGCGTCCAAAAAACCACTGACAAGTTTTAGGGACAGATTTCTTGCACCAAAACAAGAAAAAATATCAAGTGAACATGGACTTTAAAATGCATGCCTCAAGAGCTATGAGCAATTGTTCATCTTCGATATTATGCAGTGCATCTCTTCTACTTCAAGCTGTTTGCTTTCCGTATTTTGGGAGGAGGTAGTAGGACCAAAACAAGCAAAAAGTCTAGTAAACATGGACTCTAAAATGAATAGCTTAAGAGCTATGCATTAAAGTATTCACTTTTGATCCAATGTTCACTAGACATTTTTTTCTTTGTTTGGTCCATACTACCTCCTCTCAAAATATGAAAAGCAAAGTCCTTGCGGTAGAATAGTTCTGTTTCATAGTACCGAAGATGAATAAGTGCTCATAGTTCTTAAGGTATGCATTTCAGAGCCCATGCTTTTATACAATTTTTCCTTGTATTGGTGTAAGGAGCCTATCCCTAACCCTTAACCGTGTGTTTTTGCGACACCTTCTGTATCTCGAGACTCCGATACGCAGTTACTAATACATGTATGTGTATTTGTATCAAAAAGATTATTACAAACAGATCTGCAACAATTTCTAGAAAAAAAGGTAACAGACAGAGTATTAAAAAACTACATCTTCAGTGGAGACCGCAATAAAAGTACGAAATTAAAAAAAAATATCGTAAAGTATTAAAGACTGACAAATCGAGCAAATACGTATAACTCCAACCAAAGCAGAAGATACAATATTTTGTTTCTTGTTTATAGCAGCGATTAAAAATATAATTTCTTTCTAAACCAACGAAAATATTTCAACAAGCAGCGCTATAAAAATGCACTACGAAATGCACACCAAGAACTGACATCACAGCGTCCATTAACACAGTCCAGTGGTGACACTACTGCACATTTTTGCTATATAGAGCGACACCACTAAGCGGACAGTAAGCTTTATGTACTGTTGAATACGATAACCGATGAATGAGACAAGTATCATCTATAGTGATTTGTAACATGGCTTATAGAAAAGGGAGCGTTTGTAGCGCAATGACTTGTAGCATTATCAGAAAGAAGATACCAAATTTGCCATTGTATGGGTTTCTTAAGGACCACAAGACCAATTAAACAGCACGTTACAGAACTGTTTGGTTTTTTTAATTTTTTTATTTGGCCTTTGAGTATGTACTCAATTTAGCCATCGGCAACACATAGTGACAATGTACACATAATTGAATAAACAAATACAGAAATGCATATTGACAAGAATAAAAAGCTTAACTGTTACAGGTTTGTACATAATGTTTTAAAAATTGAATTGAATTGAATTGGAAAATAATTAAAATGGCCTTGGCTTACAATTCACACCAATTCTGAAATATCTTCACCAGCAAGACATATTTATAATTTACGTACACCATTAAAACTTACAGATTGTGACCAGCACTCTTGATGAAGTTAACTATCACTTTATATAGACGAACGTCGTTATTACACAAAAGAGAAGAAGGTGATTGAGGAAGATGGTAGCCCATACTCAGCAATGTCTTCAGAAAGACCAACCGTTCACGGTCAAATTTGGGGCACATAAATAAGATGTGGTTGACATCAGCTTCCGACTCAGGATCACACTCACATGCTGGTGAACTGTAAACGTTGATCCGATGTAGATGTTGTGGGAAAGAGGCATGATTGAAGCGGAGTCTTATGATGGCAGAAATCGTGGATCGGTCCAGATGTGTCCTCATGAACCACGGCTGTGAAGGAATCCGAGGTTGTAGCACTGCGTAAAAACCGCCTTTTGTCTGTTGAGAAACGTTCCACATTTCCTGCCATTGTTGTCTTGCCTGATCCTTGACTTAATGTAAGTAGTCTGTATAAGGAAGGTGCAGATCCAGGACGGTGCCTAAGGTTGCTGCTTGTTTGGCTAATGTATTAACTTCATCATTATAGAAGATACCATAGTAGTTACTATTTTCTTGTAACCTATTGGCGTCTACTGAAGAGTGACTTTTCTTTTTAAGAAGAAGAAACACATAGAAAATAGTAGAACATACGATGAATTACAGAAAGACGTCGTATATCTAGATAATACCGGGGCATTTTCTGCACTACACTTCGAAACAAACCAGTGTATGAATATGGAAAATCCAGAAGTACACTGTAAGCCACCATAACTGAGACTGAAGATAAAACTACCGCTTAGACGTGATAATAAAACGAAAAAAAGAACAATAAAACAGTTCCCCGACGCCAAGGAAACTAATTTCAGAATGGGCTTTTCATCAGAGCCACAAATGTCAGAATTTTTCAAAGGGTCGTCTTTTGAATCAGACGTAATTATAGTAAATAAATATTCGAGTCCTGGAGAGTCGCGTGAAGTGCAACAATGAGAAACTCTTTAAATTTGGTGTAAAATAGTTGTGTGAAAGAAGGTGCCAGTCATAAGAACAGTTAGTAACCGAAATATATGCTGCTTAAAGACGAAATATTGCTTTATTCTCTTGATTTCAGTGGAATAAATTCTAATTATATGAAATTTAGAGAGTATTTGTTCGTGAAAACATTGTAGCTTACAACATTTCATTCATAAATTTTGGCTCTGTTTACATTTATTTCACGATTTCTCGTAGGTCAGTCAAGACATCAAAAAAAAAAAAAATGCTAAAACCGCAAAACGAGATGTAGTTCTAATTTTTAAATAAGTCTTGGTGAGTAATACGTGAAGAACTGCGAAATTTGCGGACTTTTTTAGTTGCCGCCTTATACCTCTTAACCTCAACGTTTTCCAATATTAGTCGTTATTACCATTTTTAAGTATATTAAATATTAAATATGCATCCATGTAAGTTCAGACACAGCTCTATAAATCCAGAAGTTTCAAAGTTATGGAATTTCAAATGCTGGTTATTTTTACCAAAAATGAAAATTTTAAGTTTTGCTCTTGTTTCGGGCTGTATATCGGTATAACCGCTCATCTTTTGAGAAACGTCATACGAATTGAAGTTGTAGTAAATTATATTGGCTTTCCTTTCAGTGCAAAATGAAGTTTCCAGGACGAGTAGTTTTCCTGAAGTCGTATAACAACAAAATGTCAGAAAACTGGATTTTTGAAGAAATAAGCCTAAGCATGGCTCCCATCAAATTTCTATCATTCAGCGAATGGGAAATGCATAGCATCATATTTAAAAGTTGGATTGTACGTTTACGTGACTCACGTGTATTACAAAAATTGACATTTCTTGTGGACTCACTTAAGTATGGACCAATGAAGTAAGTCCACCCTTCTCTATACAGCTATAATGCCGCCTTATGTATTGCAACAATAGGCGTCTTATCAAAATTCTGTTACCTGTTCCCTTGCTTTGTTAACTTCTCACTCGCATCCGGTTCTCTGATCTTTCAGATTCTCAGCGAGTTTTGAAAAATGTCGATTGCATCACGTGATTGTTTTATACGTCGAAAAACACTTGAGGAAGGTCAAGTAACAGTGGTGAATAAACGTGGTGTGCTTTCCCTAATTGAATTGGGTGAGAAGCGTGGCCTTAAGTAGAATTAACAATTTTTACAAGCGTTGACTGTGCGCGGTGAGTGTGGGAAGAGATACACCATTCAATGTGATGCTGCGGCGATGATTCGTCGTGGCTGCAATACAGTTCCTGAACCATCGTGTTTAAGATTATCAAGAGGACACAGGGACCTCCGAAATATTTGTTTCCTCTATAGAGACAATATCGCTGAGGTATTTATCAAGCACCAAAAGAAACTGGCTGAATCACGAAGGAATCATGTGCAGTCACTGGGTGCAAAGGAAACTATTTTTGAAGTGGGACATCTCCTGACTGAAGGCAGGGCTAGATACCTACCTGTATAGAAATTTGGCTCCAAACATCTTGTTACATCTGTGTAGCAATGGGACATAAATGCTGTTACGGCGATGCAATGCTTTTTGAAAATTCAGCTATTGTGCGTGGACAAGAGCACCATCGATTACAAAATTCAATCATACTGTTCGTCTTCGGCAACGCTGATGTGAATGTCAGCACCATAGGCAGCGAAAACACCTTCCGTGAACGGGTGGCATAATGATAATTACACCTCTGTACGCAGTATTGCCGGACAAATCAATACCTCATTCGAAGATGAATGTTTCCGCTGACAAGTGAAGTTCGTATGCCGTCTCACAAATCAAGCAAAACAATACCAGAAAAAATATTGGATATATGCTATTCCTATCGCAGGTTGGCAGTGACATACTGCGCACAGCTATAAATTTTCTACCGTTGTTTGGAAAAACCTCCAGCACCTGTTGTATTCCAGGCTGCAACTGGTTAATGGAGCAAGTGACCAACGGTCTTGATTTAAAGTACTCAAAAACTGTTTTCTCCCATTCATTCACACTCCATCCATGGATTATGACACGGTACAAAACCTCTTCTAGTTCAACCTGTAGTAGAACGCCCGGTTTTGTGTCATATGATCAACTGCTGTTCATGAAAGTCAGAGACATTATTGACAAATGCCAACATTCCGAGCTGAGTGTCATGGAGGTTAAGTAGTTTTCACCTACTCATTTCGTTTATGGGAGCCATTGGTGGCACGATGGCAGATAGTGGCCGTAGGAAATTTATCACTACAATATACGCCGAAGAGAGTGTCGACAAAATTACCACTGGGCATGCGTACTCGAAGGCTGCGGGAGCTCGTATGTTGACAAACGTTGCGTTGGCTAATTTAAATTTTAAAGACGTTCAACTAAGTGAAATGGAACGAGCTGAAACATAAGCATATGGATGAAAAATAAAAACACACCTTGCACTCACTCACACTACACACCTCTATGAAGAATGTAGGGCTGTCTGGGCGTGGATCATTTGGTGTATAGTAGCGCCTTGGCCTCGAAACCTGGACTTCAGCCTCACACTGTTCATTTCCTGGTTTTAGGAGCAGATAGTCTGCCCCTTGGTTCGTCCTCTTAATCTTCTTGCGATGCTATGGAAAGCTCACCCAGGAATTGGCTTGGCACAATTTACACGAACGAAAATCGGACGAAAAGGCAGTAAGAGCTTAAGAGCGACTGGCTACGACACAACAAAGATCGAGTAAGATCCTTTCCAAAACTTTTTAAGCTTTTTGACCTGACTCTTTTCTAACACTATGTGGCTCAGGTAATGAGATCTCTGACGCCAAACTATGGCGTGACTGCTTGGTATTGATGTTTTATTTTCTGAGGAAACCATTGATGATCCCGCTGTTTCACTCCCTTCCATACCTCCTTTAGCTTGCCTGGTAATTCCTTTATGTGTTCGTTGCCAATTCGATCGGTTGATCAGGCAAAGTCCAAGTACGAATCATCCTCCTTCCGTATACAATTTCATATGGACTTCCGCCAGCTGTTGTGTGCATTTTTGCGTTGTAGACACTCACAATATAAGGAAGGTAGGCATCCCAGCTATCATGTTTACTGCTCACATTGTGGCTAACCTTCTTAATGAATGTTCTGTGAACTTACTCTATGCTGCCGTTTCCTTCAAGGTGTGATGGTGTAGTTTTTAGCTACGTTATTTGCATCAGCTTACAAGTCTGTTTAAGCACTAATGAAATTCGTTCCTCAGTCACTGCTTATGCTTAATGGTGATCCAAACTTTAGAATGAAGTCTTCTACATAAACTTTCGCAATGGTCTCGGCACTCTTATCATGTGTTAGCATCATGAGAACTTGTCTGGAGGAATGACCTAACATGGTCAATATGTATATATGCCCTTCTTTAGTCTTAGGTAAAGGTCCAACAACATCCAGTCCTACTGTGTCAAACTGTTCAGTAGCACTCTGACAGTTCTTGAATTGGTGCCCTAGTTTTTTCCAAATTGTCCCATCTGTTACAGGAATCACAATCACTCAAAAAACACCAACTCAAAAAAGTCAGCTTTTCGAATTACTCAGCAATTTTAATCTTTTGTCTCTTTACACAGTTTCCAGATAATAATCATGTTGTTCCACCATGATTTGTTCTCTTATGCTTGCTGTAATAATTAGGCAGTTTTTCTTACTAGTGATTTTGTACAGCAATCCATCTATTTTGGCAATGTTGGTCATTTTTCCATGTTTTGCATTGTGGATCATCGTCTTGGGCTGTTTTTAACTCTTCCTCAGATCTTATTGTAAAGCAAATATGAATCTTTCTGGTCATTGCATCAGCATTCACACATTGCTAACCAGATTGATTAACAATATTAGCCGAGAGCGCTCACACATTCGTATTATCCGTCTTATTAATTTGGAACTTGGGTCCTTTAAGCTCAATAACCTTTTAAATGCAGTGTGGTGTATAATGAAACTACACTCCTGGAAATGGAAAAAAGAACACATTGACACCGGTGTGTCAGACCCACCATACTTGCTCCGGACACTGCGAGAGGGCTGTACAAGCAATGATCACACGCACGGCACAGCGGACACACCAGGAACCGCGGTGTTGGCCGTCGAATGGCGCTAGCTGCGCAGCATTTGTGCACCGCCGCCGTCGGTGTCAGCCAGTTTGCCGTGGCATACGGAGCTCCATCGCAGTCTTTAACACTGGTAGCATGCCGCGACAGCGTGGACGTGTACCGTATGTGCAGTTGACGGACTTTGAGCGAGGGCGTATAGTGGGCATGCGGGAGGCCGGGTGGACGTACCGCCGAATTGCTCAACACGTGGGGCGTGAGGTCTCCACAGTACATCGATGTTGTCGCCAGTGGTCGGCGGAAGGTGCACGTGCCCGTCGACCTGGGACCGGACCGCAGCGACGCACGGATGCACGCCAAGACCGTAGGATCCTACGCAGTGCCGTAGGGGACCGCACCTCCACTTCCCACCAAATTAGGGACACTGTTGCTCCTGGGGTATCGGCGAGGACCATTCGCAACCGTCTCCATGAAGCTGGGCTACGGTCCCGCACACCGTTAGGCCGTCTTCCGCTCACGCCCCAACATCGTGCAGCCCGCCTCCAGTGGTGTCGCGACAGGCGTGAATGGAGGGACGAATGGAGACGTGTCGTCTTCAGCGATGAGAGTCGCTTCTGCCTTGGTGCCAATGATGGTCGTATGCGTGTTTGGCGCCGTGCAGGTGAGCGCCACAATCAGGACTGCATACGACCGAGGCACACAGGGCCAACACCCGGCATCATGGTGTAGGGAGCGATCTCCTACACTGGCCGTACACCACTGGTGATCGTCGAGGGGACACTGAATAGTGCACGGTACATCCAAACCGTCATCGAACCCATCGTTCTACCATTCCTAGACCGGCAAGGGAACTTGCTGTTCCAACAGGACAATGCACGTCCGCATGTATCCCGTGCCACCCAACGTGCTCTAGAAGGTGTAAGTCAACTACCCTGGCCAGCAAGATCTCCTGATCTGTCCCCCATTGAGCATGTTTGGGACTGGATGAAGCGTCGTCTCACGCGGTCTGCACGTCCAGCACGAACGCTGGTCCAACTGAGGCGCCAGGTGGAAATGGCATGGCAAGCCGTTCCACAGGACTACATCCAGCATCTCTACGATCGTCTCCATGGGAGAATAGCAGCCTGCATTGCTGCGAAAGGTGGATATACACTGTACTAGTGCCGACATTGTGCATGCTCTGTTGCCTGTGTCTATGTGCCTGTGGTTCTGTCAGTGTGATCATGTGATGTATCTGACCCCAGGAATGTGTCAATAAAGTTTCCCCTTCCTGGGACAATGAATTCACGGTGTTCTTATTTCAATTTCCAGGAGTGTAAATTGTCTTTCTATGGAGAAGCATCAGTTACCAGTTATACCAAAATCCAAAGCACAAAGCTACTTTAGTATTGTAATATTTTTAAATTGTTCTTTGTTCTATTGTCCAGAAGCAACTGATACTGTGTATTCATGGTTACCAATTTCTTGAGCATAAATAGCGCTGACAGCGAATTTGAAGTATCTGTTGAATGAATAGAGGGCTTGCTGAAATCTGACTAGGCTAATACTGGAGCTGTGGTTAGAGCGTTTTTAAGTTCTTCCATCGCTTTTTTGTAGTATGTAGACCAGTTAAATGTGGCTTCTTTTTTCGGTAACTGCGTCGTTGGAAGTTCTGTATTTGTATTACTTGCTATGAAACATCTAGAAACTTGCTGATCCCAAGAATGATTGTAGTTCTTTTAAATTCTGTCATTTATGGAAGTTCTTGACAGTTTCAGTTAATTTTGAGTCAGGACAGACACCTTCACTGGCTATAGTACGTCCAAGGTAATTGACTTGACTTTATGCAAAATGACATTTCTATATTGAATGGCATTGCATTTGGTAACTATGTTCTGCCGAAGAGCAAGAGAAATTACTCGGTTTTGGGACTCGAGACTTAGTCATAGTTTTGAACTTTAAGAAATTTCAGTACTTCCTCTTCGAACGTAAAACCAGAGTTTAAACAGACTACAGAGAGCTGGAGTTCCTACCAAATGAACCCATGATGGATTGATGAGGTGAATACTGTTCTTTCAAGAATCTGAGTTCCAAGTCACTTACGAACTAGAGGAAATGAGCGTGATAGCAGATACACTGTCATTCGTAAATAACTGAAAACGTCAAGGATAATCACTTTAGCTTATTTCATTTGCGGAACATGGCCTTTTAAAATTACATTATCATGTTGCTGTGGGAGACTGAGAAGGAATGGGACACAGATCTGGCACTTAGACAGCTGAAAGAGAAATGGGGAGATAGAGATCAGGCCACACTTAGGCAGTTTTACTTGGCGAGAAGGGAAATCCTTTTCCATCTTAGAAGCGTTACTGTTTCACTGTGGGTCATCTCTACACCAGAAGAATTAATAAACAAAGTGGTATGGTACAATCACTTGAGCTACTCGTCTTTTGGACTGAAGAAAAATTTCTTAAAACTGAAAACCTTGTGTCATTTGAACATCATGGAGCGCGGTATAAGTAAGACACTTTCCATTTGCAAGGATTGTTAAAAGGCCATCTACTCAAGCCATGCAGGCCCCTATCTTTCCGACTGTGCCTAATAAACTGTAACGCCTTGCGGCCGCAACTTAATGGTACCTCTGCCAGTTGGCTTTCATTATATGTTAGTTGTGGTAGAGATCACTTAAAAGTTTGTGACTCTCACACCACTGCGAAGAGGTATGGCACTTACCATATTGAAGGCAGTGTACAAGGACTTTGTGGCACAAGTACGTCGCTTTCACAAGATTTTCACGGACAACGGGCCTCAGTTCAAATTGGATCAGTTGAGAGCCACACTGAGAAGATACAGGACGCAGCTTACGTACATTTCAGAGTACAAACCAAGTTCGAAGCCCACAGACCACGCATGAGAGATCTTGGTAATTTGTCTCGAATATATTCTGTCACAAACAACACTCTAAATGGGGCATATTGCTGACGAAATTCCGAAACGTAATAAAAGAGATGGCGCACAGTGCAACATTATTGCCACCTCCATCTGTCCTGAAGAATTGAGAGCCATGAGAGAGATTGAGGAAAGTGGCTGACTACCCACCAAAAGCGAGAATACAACATGAGGAACTGGTTAGTCAGGCACTGAGCTGGATTCACTAGACAGGAATTAAGAGAAAGGAAAGAGCCAATAAGAAGAAGAGAGTGAGAGAGTGCCTGGTGTGGCACAGAGTCCTTGTCAAATCCCTCCGACTTTCAAGCAATGAAAGCAGGTTGTGCCACATGTTTTTCTCAATATACAACGGGGAGCTGAGAACTGCATGAATTGCACACATGAGCGCATTTGAATTAGAGACCATCAAGTCAAAGAAATCAGTTGTTGTGCATCACATCAGTCACATCAAGCCATTCTTTGAACAGAAAAACTGAAAAGTGCGAAAAGCAGGAGAAACAGCAAATATGGGAGAAGATTTGGAGAAGATTACTAGCCGGCCGGGCAAGCCATTTGAACCATTTGAAGATCACTGTTCCACTGTACACGAGCTCATTCAGTAGTGAAAGCAACAACAATGCATGAAGTACGTATATGATCGAAGCCTGAACTGAAGAGGAATATTGAGCGAGAATCACAAGAAAGAATCTACGTAAATATGTTTGTTGTATCTCAAGGTGCTGAAGTTCTCAAAGGGAAAGAGGCTTGTGGAGGATTCGAAAGACGTATGTGTGTTACTGAGACGCACCAACGCCTGGCATACATGAATATACTGCGTAAATGTTGCAGGGCAAGATATGCTGGATATAACTGAGATACATAATGAACAAGAATCATGCGTCATGTCGAATGACAGTTGTGCGGAATAAGAAACGGATACTGTTCCTTAAATGGCGCTTTTATTTCCAATTTGTTATGATTGTGTTGTCATCAATGCATTATTAGATTATGGTCTCTAATATTTCGTCCGCGCCAGCCTATCGTTGGAGAGGATTATTTGAGAATGCGTACTGAAGTCCTCACCAGAGATGCGAGTGGACCTTAACTTTCAAGGATGTTTGTGTGGCCACAGCTGTTCGATGTTAGAGAACATTCGAACGAAAAGTTTGTTCAGTATGAACTGTTTTGTTATTGTAGGAGCATGATTAGTACGAGTTTGAGGTGGCAAGCAAGGCTTTTTGTCTTACGAGGAATGTTATGGTCGAGCCACGACTACAGAAACATACGTTGCACTGCGGTGCATTCAGATGTTCACGAATCGGCAAAAATTTCACCTGCGCATTGTGTGTCAATGAGCACCCACTACCCTCCTGTGGCAAAGTGAGCTCCAGAGTTCGTGTGATGATCTAAAATAATGCTACCCCAAGATCAGATTCACATTCAGTGATTTGTGTTCATTATAGATGCGTTCATGTTTGATGTCAATGTTTCGTGTGTTTCTTATTGGGTGTTTTATTCTATTTCTTTGCCGTCAATGTCTTATCAATTAATTGTTGGTTTAACAAGTTTACACATGTTCAATCTTAAGAATTCCATGATCACACACTAACGATATGTTTTAATTTTGACGTTGTCACATTATATCTAATACTCACGCCATGTTCTCACGCAGAAACTAGTTAGTAAGAAGGAACATTTTATGATGTTAAATGTAGAATTTCATTTGACATCAAATCAACTGCTTCAGTTTCTGAAAAAGTGGCTGCCTTTAATCAAGGTCTTGGAACAATAATATTTTATGTTTTTCAGTGGTACTCAACTTGTTCTACATATCATTGTGCATAAACGTAGAGTAATTTTCTAAATACCTCTTGTATATTTGTGTGATTATCACGTCTGTAGGATGTGTCTTTATTTCCATAACATGATTGATATTCATATATTTTGTAGATGATATATATTTTCCATATCATTCAGGTTACTAAAGATATTTGTTACGTATATGGTATTAGTTGACCTTTGTCACAAACGTTATCATCCTGTAATGAAGTGAAAGAGCAAGAAGCCATACTTGATGAAAGGTAGAGTTACACATTTAATTTTACAACGTCATGATGACTCTGACATTAGTAAAGAGTTGCTGCTATGTACATTCAATAATTCGAGAAGAACCTACACTCAGCCTTCAGTTCAGCATTAAGCAAAGATTTCGATGGTTTCCTTGAGGACGTATGCCATTGTCTCTGTTGGTCAATTGGTTATTATTCATATGTCGTGGTTGTTGGGGTTAGTTGTTCTATGCTACTGATAACTATTAATGCTGACTGTCACATAGGAAAACCCAACGTTCTCGCAAAGGCAGACGGATTGTGGGTAGCAAAATTTTGCTTGCTTCCTCTCTATGTGTCTGAAGATGGTCACCTCCGGTACGAAATTTTTATGTGTAGGGATATTATGAAAAGCGGCAAACCATTTCAAATGCCCCTTATCATTTAATATAAGAATGACGCTGTACGTACTGACTTCTAACTAACTTCGTATCAAACACATTTAACACATAGCAGATCTTCCCCATTTTTGTCTTTGCTTTCTGTGAGTGTGGGACTGGGAAGCACGATGGATCTGGAACAGGCAAAGCAGTGACAGAAGAAATGAAGGAAACGGCCCTCTGGCATCAGTAAAGGCGGGGAACCTCTGGTGTTGACTCCATCTACATCTACATATGCATCTGCATACACTTTGTGATCAAAAGTAACCGGAAACCTCCAAAAACGTTCGTTTTTCATATTAGATGCAGTGTGCTGCCACCTACTCCATATCACTGACCTCAGTAGTCATTAGACATCGTGAGAGAGCAGAATGGGACGCTCCGCGGAACTCACAGACTTCGAACGTGGTCAGCTGACTGGGTGTCACTTGTGTCATACATCTGTATGCCAGATTTCCACACTCCTAAACATCCCTAGGTCCACTGTTTCCGTTGTGATACTGAAGTGGAAACGTGAAGGGACACGTACAGCACAAAGGCTTACAGATCGACCTCGTCTATTGACTGACAGAGGACCGCCGACCGTTGAAGAGGGTCGTAATGTGTAATACGCAGACATCTATCCAGACCATCAAACAGGAGTTCCAAACTTCATCAGGATCCACTGCAAGTTCTATGATAGTTAGGTGGGAGGTGAGAAAACTTGGATTTCATGGTCGAGCGGCTTCTCATAAGCCACACATCACGCCGGTAAATGCCAAACGACGCCTCGCTTGGTGTAAGGAGCGTTAACGTTGGACGACTGAACAGTTGAAAAACGTTGTGTGGAGTGACGAATCACGGTACGTAATGTGGCGATCAGATGTCATGGTGTGGGTATGGCGAAAGCCCGCTGAGCGTCATCTGCCAGCGTGTGTAGTGCCAACAGTAAAATTCGGAGGCGGTGGTGTTATGGTGTGGTCGTGCTTTTCATGGAGGGGGCTTGCACTCCTTGTTGTTTTTCGTGGCACTATCACAGTACAGGCCTACATTGATGTTTTAATGACCTTCTTGCTTCCCACTGTTGAAGAGCAATTCGGGGATTGCGATTGCATCTTTCAACACGACCGAGCACCTGTTAATAATGCACGGCCCGTGGCGGAGTGGTTACACGACAATAACAACCCTGTAATGGAATTTGGGATGTTTTGTAATGCCAGGCCTCACCGACCTACATCGATACCTCTCCTCAGTGCAGCACTCCGTGAAGAATGGGCTGCCATTCCCCAAGAAACTTTCCAGCACGTGACTGCGAGAGTGGAAGCTGTCATCAAGGCTAAGGGTGGGCCAAAACCATAATGAATTCCAGCATTACCGATGGAGAGCGCCACAAACTTGTAAGTCAGTTTCAGCCAGGTGTCCGGATACTTTTGGTCACATAATGTAGATACTCCACATGTCACCGTACAGCGCGTGTCGGAGCGTACTCTCTACTACTACTAGTGATTTTCTTTCTTGTTACACTCGAAAATAGAGCGAGGGAAAAACGACTGTCTATATGCTACTGTATGAGCTTTAATTTCTAGTACCTTATCTTCGTGGTCCTTACGGGGAATGTATGTCGGCGGCAATAGAACCGTTTGGCAATTGAGTTCAAGAAGCACATCCGTAACACTTGCGTGTTTTTCGAACCTACCAGTAACAGTAACAGATCTATCAATCCGCCTCTGAACTGGTTCGATGGCTTCCTTCAGTGCGACGTGGTACGGATCCCAAACACTCGAGCAGTATTGAGGTCTCCTGTACAGATGAGCCACACTTTCCTAAATGTCTCCCAATAAACCGAGGTCGACCACAGTCCTCATATACTCCATGAAAGTCATCACGTCGAGCCACCCGTAGGGTTTGTCAGCTATTGTGCATTTGTGACCGAGCCCTGCTCTGCGGCCAATCTGAGGCCAGGGAAGGCACTCCGTCAGCGGGAGACTGGTGTTTTCTCGTTTTCTGAAGAGTCCCTTCAGGAGATAATAAGCTTACGGTTTCCTACAGAAACACAGCTTGCAGAAAGATAAGAGCCTAGCCTCGGGCGCAGAATTTTACTTTCAGAGACCCCTGACGCGAGGCTGCTTACTAGGGGGAAAATGTTTGTGAGGTCAGAGGAATAGAGCAGAAGCAGCAGCTTGTTGGAAGAAGAAGGGCAAATCGAAAAGTCGTTGCAGTTTTTTGTGGCACGTTTTTAATGGCGGGACATTTGTGTGTGAATGAATCTCACCACTGGCCAGCCGAGTGCTCATATGCTGTGGTTGGTAGACAGGTCCTGTTTGCCGCGAAGGAACAGCAGGCTGTACGGTTCAGCTAAAAGTCTTGGAGTCCATTGGGGGGCGGGTAGGTGTGCGCATCTTGTGCACATCAGTAGTGTTCTTTCGGAGACAGAGACCCGTGCACATCTGGCGCGCAAGTTAGCACGTAAGCTGTACCGCAGAGCCACACCAACGAGGATGGCGTTCTGCATGTCTCATGATGATGAACTTCGGTGAGCATAAGTAGCGGCACTGGTATCATAGGACAACTCTTGGTCTGCAATTGCTCAAGTCACTGTGATCATCAGTCTCAAGTCCAGTATTGCAGCAGTAGACTCATGAGTTTCTCAGTAACTGTTAGGCTAACAGTCGCGTCTGAAAACCACTAAGTTTATTTAGTAGACTTCACATAGAGAGCATCTGTAAAGCAACTGATATTCTTTCATAAACAGATCCGTTTAATGTAAGTTTTAACTGAATAACTGAATGTTTTAACTGAATTAATCCAAAGTTTGTACCTGTTGACATCTTACATTCATATCAATTGATTTCTTTGTAATTCTCCACTTCAGGATCCAGAGGTAGGCCCGTAAATTTTTCGCGTTATCCTTTCATTGTGGGCAATAATTACAGCTTGGGTCTTAAAGCTGTTTCCGGACCTTGATCAGCTCTCTGAGTCACAGTTAACATTTTTACACGCAGTGAGTATTGATCAGTTCTCCTGGGACTAACTCTTAGGACCTGTTTCCTTCACCAATTTTGCACAATGTTCAGAGTGCATTGTGTAATTGTTCTAATGGTACTTGCAAATTTACCAAGTATTACTATCACTAAATCGTCTGTGAATCCTTGGTAAATATAACCTTTAGCGGTTAGCTGTTTAATGAGTTCATTCACCACTATGTACCTCAGTAATGGGGACAAAATCCCACCTTGCGGATGTCCTCTGGTGGTGTTGATCACAATTTTCACATTTGACATGGCGTCTTGTTTTTTATACTCAGCATGGTCTTAACATAACTACATATAGTGGTATTAATGTCCTGCTCTTCTGCAGCTCTAACCACGTACTCCAACATCGTATTGCTAAAACTCCCTCAATATCAAGAAAGATGAAGAGAGCAGTTTCCTGAAAGTGTAGAGTTATTTCCACCTCCCAAGTAAAGTGTAGTTTCGGATGATTTGCCTGGTTGATATGTGTGTTGGTTTTCTTGTTGGAGAACCTTAGCTACTCCTTTCTCTAACGAGAACAGTAGCTAGTTTCTCTAATGGTTTTAAAAGAAAGGAGGACAGACTGATTGGTCTCAAATCCGTAGCGTTGATGTGGTCAGTTCTCCATGGCTTCTGAAAGAAAACAATGTTCGCTCTTTTCTAGGCATTAGGAATGTTTCCTGCTGTTAGAGTGGCTCTATACAACTTTCATAGGAGTCTGATTAATGCCTCTTTACATGTTGCTGTAGGGTCGGGAAAATTCCGTATGGATCTGGTTACATGAACAGTTGAAACGTTCCAAGCACCCAACTGAATTTTTTCTAAAAGGAACACGTTCTCTGGCAGATTCCTAGTTCTCCTTTTGTTTGCCTGCAAACCAGTAACTCCCAGGGTCTGAACCTAGGTCTGTGTTATCTGCCAGAGTACATTGAGGGGGGGAAGGGGGGGGGGATCTTGAGGAGCAAATTCACCGCCTCATTTGCTATCCATGTACAGTTATAGTTTCCATTCTCCTTCCTTAGTGTGCCTAATGTATTTTTTGTATTATTTAGAGGATTTTGTGAAGTCAGGCCCTGACAGTTGTGCATTCCTCATAGAGCGCATTCAGGAGTATTGCTTCGCTTACGTAACAGCAAGATTGTATTTGGCATGGGCTTCCTGATATTTTTGTCCTTTCCTTATTTCAAAGTTGATTAGTGTCCTGCCTGCTTCCTTTGCAATTCAAGATTGTTATTTCACCAAGGTACATTTCTGTCTCTGTGCTTCGTGGTGAATAGACAGTTTTCTAATATTTGTTAAGTACGAGATAACGACAGCAGACGTCACTTCATCTGCCATTTTCTCTCAATCTACAGTATTCCTTGTCAAGATTTAACTTCTGATAAGCGTGAGTTTAGGCCTTTCCTAATGAGTCCCTGTCTATTTTACTAGAATTGCTAGAGGGCATGTTTAACAACCATTTCAACGGAATACACAATATACTCGTACCTGTGGTCAGGTAAGGGTGGCTCCATAGCAACAGGCCAGTTTTTGACGTAGCTACACATTAAGATGGACTCAAAAGTTGTCAGTTACTTCTTCGCATTTTGTATTCCTCAAGGTAAGCTTCTTACCTCCGATGAAGATCTCTGCATTGCTCTCCAACAGGTATTAAAGTAAGTGCTTACCTCTGCTGTTGGTGTCGTTGCTTCCCCACGCCAGGTTGTGGGCAGTTGCATCGCAATCAAACACCAGTAGCTCATTAAGCTAAGAGCCACTATCTACCAGTCTCCTCACTCTCTGGGAAGGTGGACCATTGTCCTCATACAGAAGGTAAGCTAAGGCCAGCAAAATTTCCGTCTAGCTCGCTTCCTCACACGGTCTCATCCTGATGGTTTCTTAGATCCCTGAAACAAAAGTTCGAGTGAAACTCCGTTATTAACGTAAATGAATTTTCCAGAAGATTTTGGGTTTCTAGAATAAAGAGCTTAATTACAGTTCCTCCAAGGTCTGAAACGCCCCTCTTATGTAATTGGAGTGCTTATATCAGGGCCACGCGTACGTTCTGTCTTCCCAGAAGGCGATTCAAGATGACATTTCGCCACTTAATGTTTTGCAGGATTGTCTGTAATATTTCCAACCGCCAGTTTATTGCCAGTGACGCCTTCCGTTGTCCTTAATCACCCTGACAGTAACCTGTGAGAATCCTAAATACAGTTTCAGATAATGCTATCACAATGATTGAGGAATTTCTCGCTGGTTTCCACCACAAGGGTCTGGCCATCAGATGCAGCCTTCTGGTGAATTATGCTCGAGTCATCAGTCCAGACGTTCTGGTTCTGCACCTGTACTTTCTCGAGCAGGGTCTTTGGAGGAACATCTGTAAATAGTTTAGTTACCCAGATTGATATGTTCGGAGCCTTGAAGAGTTCCTATGCTACCTTGACAAGCAGCATCACCTTTTCTCATGGTGATATGTTGAGTGTCATCTCCTTCTGCCACTTTACTATTCCAACCCCATCACTGGCAAAGATCAGAGTACCTTTGTCCAGATCGATCCTCCTGAATTTGGAGCCTTGACTTGTGTCTTCCCCCATCTTTTCAAAGAGAGCCATCTGAACTAGCAGTTCTTGCTGTGTGGTGATGTTAATAAGAGGATATTCTTTTTGATTACCACCATTTTAAAAATCCAAGAATACAGTAGTATGTATGTCTCCTTCTTTTCTTCCTCTGCTTTTTCTGGACTCGGTTATCCTGGAAAGTGTGAGAAATGTACTCATTCTTTGTCTTATTCCCTGTCTTGGAAATGGGAGTGATCTTTTTACCTCCTTCAACCTGAGACAGTCTTTCCTTGGAGGTCTTAAGTTCAAGACCTTTTAATTCACTCCACTTGCTCTTTGGAAGCCATTCATTGCCTTCCTTTTTGCTATGTTTTCTTAGAAATTTTCTCCTTTGTGCCCCAGATAAGGCTTTGATCTTCATCTGATCCAAGTTCTAAGTGACATTTTCCGCTTTTAGATGGTATACCCCCAACCCAGCAGCAGAAAAGACGCCCATCTGTTCAATATCCAGTGTTCGAGTACTTAAGGTATCATTAACTCCCTCGGTTTTTAAATCGATTTCTGTGTTCTCAAGTTTGGTCCCACAAGAACTGGGGATATATCAAGTCGACACAGTGGAACCTCACGCCAGTGTGAAACTAATTGCTCAGGAGGATCGCTTGGTACGTCTGAAGCTCCATTCATGACACATCTTCTCATGTGCAATGTACTCCTTTTCATGGATTGCACCACACGGTGGGTTTGGTGTTTGTGGCGGTTGAGGAAAAGGACTATGGAGGGGATGTGGGAAGAGGCGAGGAGTTCTGGGACGCACTTTGTCAGTGTCATCCGCTTGGACCTGTTTGGCTTAAAAGACCCTGCCAGTAGCTACACTACCTCTGGTATAGCCCTCAGCTTTAGGCGAACATGTCTAACGGTCTTCGGATGACAGGAGAGACAACGTGATACTGGGGTGCAAGACTCTTCTTCTCCGAAGACTATAGCTCCTTAAGGGAATTTCAAAGTAGACTTCTTTCCTACTCTTGAAATGATTCCGTACTCCCAAGATACTTTTGTTCAACTCTTTTATATTTTCATCTCTACAATAAAACAACTTCACAAGATTCACACAAACGTTCAACTCTCGCGAGTCAGCCCCGTCTTAGATCATTAGAAACTAACAGATACAATTATAACGTGTTTGGATTAATAACCACTATAAAACCAGTTCTTACTTCTCGCAAGTCCAACGCCAGAAAATCAAATGTAAAAGTCTTCTTTTTAATACATAATTCATTTGTTCACAACAATCCAGCCGTTGCACCGTCAAGGAATAGAGCGTGCTTGCTCTTTGTACTGGACATACAGCTTCTCAGGTACGCGCTGCAAACACTTGTCCGCTCCGAACGACCGTCACTATTGCCGTATTCTCCCGATACACGCCCATTCTGCACACACAGAAACCGGCGGCAAGGTAGACACATCTCCACTCTCTCACCCTCGTATTTAAAAATCGGATGTTCGAGACGGTGGAAAGCCGAGTGTCTCTAGAATTTACACCGAAATTCTCGACGCACTACATATCCTTCCCCTTGGCTCGAACACGCGATATTTTATACATATTCATTATGTACAATTACACAAGATACTTCTTTATCTTTTAACAAAGTATTTCTTTCTACTAATAACCGTGCATATTTTACCACAATTATAATACATGACCCTTTCAATCAATGTTGGAGTTGGCTCTGTTTTTTAATCCTCTTCCAATCGTAAATTACAGGCGTACATAACTCATGAATATTCTTCTGCTTTGTTTTTACATCCCGTCCTACTTTTTATAAGTATGTACTTAATCATTACTTATTGTGATCTGGAGGAACTCTGGATAGCATAAAAGTGTTCCCTTATTGGATATTTGTAAACCCGAAACTTAAGGAGGCTGTTTATGCATAGAATTAAGACTTACCAGACTCATCCCTTTAATCGTGTGACTTCTGTCATGATACTGCCCCTTTCCTCTTTAGGAACAGTACCTGTATCTTACATGGGTTGATCCTAGAAGTACCCTTTCTCCTTCCGTTTTGGTAGGTACGCTCATTTTAACTTCCTAATCTATGGTCAGGTCGATCCCCTTCTTGGTGCCCCTGTCCGTACAGCATAGGTCAGCCTCTCTTGGGTCTGCCTATCTATCCTTTTCATCCAATAAACGCTGGGTACGCCCCCCTTCTCCTTCTTGAGTAGGCCTCCTGGTTCATTGTCCGAGAGGTGGACACATCTCCACTCTCTCACCCTCGTATTTAAAATATCGGATGTTCGAAACGGTGGAAAGCCGAGTGTCTCAAGAAATTACATCGAAATTCTCGAGGCACTACACATGCAAATCTCTCTGCCCACAGTGCTACAACAAAGCAATGTTGCATGAAGAGGATGTGGTGTTTTCATGAAATTTTGTAATGATGCTTACAGGTTCTTGATGCCTGATTACACTACAACCGGGTTAACTTATACGCGTCTCGTCTATGGGAAAGCAACGTCTGTATGCAGAACAGTTTACAGGGAAGAGGTTAGCAAATCGTGACGCATTTCAAAGACTTGATGTATGTGTTCGTGAAACAGGTGCTCATAGACTAGACTGCCCGGAACCTAATAGACCTTGCAGTGTGTGATCTGATCTGTTCACTTTGAGGCCGCTGCGTTACAGTGAACTGAGGACAATCCCAGCACCAGCTAACGATCCATAGCCAAGACATTAAATACTTCAGACGCCATTATATGGACCGTACTGTACGAATCGGGCCTGCAGCTATTCCAGGATCAGAGGGTACAAGATTTATGAGCTGTTGGCTGTCCAGCTTGTAGAATTCTACCACTGATATTCTGAAGTCATAAACATCCATGACTGTCAAACGAGTGTTTCCTTTACTGACAAGGCTGCCTTCACAGTGAAAGGAATGTTCAACAGCCACAGCAGCCGTGTCTGGGAGAAAGTCCTAAGGCAACTCGTTCGTTCCACCATCAACAAAGATTTAACATAAGCGTGTGGGCTGCTGTTGTTCATGACACATCTGATTGGGCTGTACATCACACTTTGCAGTTGATGTCAAATGACATTTAGATTACGTTTTCCCAGTTGTTGGATTGGGGGGTTTTGGGCAAAACCGTGACCACAACGTTCTCCTGACCTCATTCCTACGGATTTCCCTTTGTGGCGGGATATGAATCGTTTGATGTTTGAGACACAGACAACACGCCAGAAGAGGTGCTTGCCAGTTAAGCTGAAGCTGTAGCCGTTATTTGTGAGGGACTGGTTGTTTTGAGTGTGTTGGATAATAAGACACGCAAATACTCAGCAGTGCATTAATGTAAACGGACGACATTTTAGGCAACATCTTTCAAGCAATATTCACCACAGCGCAGTTTCACACCGTCTCTAAACACCACTAGCGCCAGTGCCTTCAAGAACTGCTCACGGGGAAATGGTACACCTGTAACTTCCTGTCACACAGAAAGGTGTTTTTTTTCCCTCTAGTTAACACTCCAAAATTTGTATAACTAATTTTTTTTTCAAGAAAGAAACCAGGTTAAAAATTCAGGGACTTGATGATATCTCAAAAACTCAAACATAGAGTGTTGAACTGATGAAACCTTTTTCCACAAGTGGATCGGGTTACAGATCAGTCCAAGAAGTGTGGGAAAGAGGGAGTGAAGGAGGGAGGGAGGGAGGGAGGCAGAGAAACCGGAAGTGAAACGCCTACAGAATTAGGTTACCATTAATAGTGGTAGATAACGTTTACTGTCTGATTACTCTTTTATGACTGATTGACAATTAAACGAATTATCCCATTTCACAGGTTAAGCTATGTCACATTGGCATAGCTACAGTAGAAGTATCGCGGCAGTGGCGTTCTTTGTGAGAGAATGTTGGATGCAGTCTTCGTTAACTGCGTGTGGAAGACTGAAGCATTCTGAAGCGTGTTCTGAAATCTCCTAATCGGGTGAGGACACTATTCAAAATCGTGTTTTGGCGTCATTAGGCTCATCTGAGTCACTAGTATGCGAAGGTCACAATGACGTCTCTGCTTTCAGAAGGAACGGCGGAACCAAAAATCCAGCATTTCTACGCTTGCGACTGTTCTTCGCAGAGAAACGAGGTGGGCGGTGCAGATCGCAGGTCACTCTGCGGTCGGTGTTCGGCTCCAGGAGGGCAGTCCCAAGAATATCGCGCTATGTGAGCTGTTGACATCAGCATCAGAACCGCCATTGTCTGCAGTCTCCTCCCTGGACAACGACAGTGGGCCTTCGTCAGTTGCTTCGGGACACGTTCTGCATGTGGCCCCAGCTCTCACAGGTGGGCAACAACCGCAAGCAACGATGTATCAGGGCGGCTCCTCATCAGCCAGCGGGCCGCACAACGAGCCAATGCCGCAAGGAGTCCCTCAGGCTTGCAGAGCGTGCGGGCATGCATCGCCCTCGAGCGAGCGGAGCAGAGAACGCAACATACCCTGCAAGCAATGTGGGGTCATGGGATTGCCGCATGAACCACAACCTCAACGTCCTGCACCCCCACAGGAGCCCCAGGTGGCGCGAAATGCAACAGCTCCCCTGCCAGCATATATCCCTCCCACACAGGGCCCCGACCACCGAGGCCCCCCGCCACCATCCACTAACGCATCTGCACCTGTATTTCAGCCCATTCTTCAGTCAGCTTTTGTGGCGAAACCGGGACTGCCAGCACAGCAGGATGGACGTGGTCTCCAAATGTCGCCTGTGTCATTCATTGGGGCACCCAATGCACAACTCGTGCCACCTGAACACTGTTTGCCTTGTTGCTTCCAACGGGAATCCCAGGCGCTTGGAGATCAACCTGATGCCCATGGGCAACCAGAGGGACTACTGCCACCAGCTGCTACAGCGAGAAATGCAATTCAAGGCGCTCAGGAACGGCCACAGCAAAATTCAGTACCTGCACCTCGTCAGATGATGTACTCCCATGATCCATGCAGATGGCAGCCTCGTTGTTATTCGGCTGAGATATGCCAGCGCTGTTGCTCTGCCAAGGAGTCAGTTCAGCCTGCTGTTTCAAGTGTACCTCATACCACACCAGCATCTTACCGACTATACGACAGTCTAGATTCTATGAGCAGAGGAGGAGGAGCAAGACGAAAAGAGTTCCTTGTTGTAGACCCAACATCAGGTAGAGCAGAAAAAATTCAGGTGCTACAATCCGGCTCATATAGCCTTACGCCTGCGCAAGGAACGCAAAGAAATAATCTGCAGTCACTGGCACCTGCCCAAGCAATCCAGCCAATGGGAACAGTTCAGCGAGAGTCCTCCAGTTTGCCTCCACCCACGCAAATACCCCCCTTTCTGCAACCATCTGGAACAAGAGGAGTGCAGATTCCACAACAATCTGAAGTACCGGGAATGACTCAGAGAACGGCCAATGGAGCAGCTGTGCATGTGCGATTGCCAGTGCCATCAGCTTTGAGTCAGCAACAGTCCACCAATCCAACTGCATCAGGGAATACATCGAGTTCAGTGGCCCATGTCGAACATCAACCCCTTGTACAAGAAGCTGTTGTAAGAGACTCCTTGCCAAACACACAACCCCAGCCAGCAAGCAGGTTCCAACCCCCAGTTACTAAAATAGGTGCTGTAGCATTAAAAATCTTGCAGGACAACCCACCACAGCCAGCAAGAGAATCTTTTGGATACATTTATGACCGCCGACGTCGGCTTATTATGCGTACACTTCACCAAATTCCGAACATAGGTTTTCGTTCTTTGTATGACAATGCTTTGGACTACATGCAGACCCAAACTCCAATGGCATCTGATGAAGCTGCATCACAGGAGCCACTGATAGATGTACTACCTACGTCTGTGGTAGTCATTGAGAGCCAAGACACTGGAAAGGGAAAAAAATCGCAAACCACCACAACTCAGGTAGACGCACTGGCACAACCACAACAATAATCCAAAATGGCCAGATCAGAGCCTGTGTCCACGGAAACTGGTCAGCAGGATGGGAGACAAGTATCCACAATGGAGAACGCATCACAACCCACCACATCTCAGGGAGCCACAGTGACACAACCACAGCGATTGTCTGAGATGGCCAGATTAGAGTCTATGTCTACAGAATCTGGTCAGCAGGGTGGGAGCCAAGCATTCGCAAACGAGAATGCATCACAACCCAGCACATCTCAGGTGGCTACACAGGTACAACCACAACGATCATCTGAGATGACCAGATCAGAGTCTGTGTATACAGAAACTGATCAGCAAGGTGGGAGCCTGACACTTGCAAAGGAGAATGCATGGCAACCCACCACATCTCAGGCAGCCACACTGGCAAAACCACAGCAGTTGACTGAGATGACCAGATCAGAGTTCGCGTCTACACAAACTGGTCAGCAGAGTGGGAGCTAAGCACCCGCAAACGAGAACGCATCACAACCCACCATATTTCAGGCAGACAGACTGGCACAACTGCAGCAATCATATGACACTGCCAGATCAGAGTCTGCGTCTACAGAAACTGATCAGCAGGGTGGGAGCCAAGCATCTGCAAAGAAGAACGCCTCACAACCCACCACATCTCAGGGATCCACACTGGCACAACCACAGCGATTGTCTGAGATGGCCAGATCAGAGTCTGTGTCTACAGAAAGTGATCAGTAAGGTGTGAGCCAGAAACTTGCAAAGGAGAATGCATGGCAACCCACCACATCTCAGGCAGTCACACTGGAAAAACCACAGCGGTTGTCTGAGATGGCTGGATTAGAGTTCGCGTCTACAGAAACTGGTCAGCAGAGTGGGAGCCAAGCATCCGCAAACGAGAACGCGTGGCAACTCACCACATCTCAGGCAGCCACACCATTGCAACCACAGCGATCATCTACATTGGCCAGATCAGTGTCCGTGTCTACAGAAATTGGTCAGCAGGTGCAGGTGAGTAGTACAGGGAAACTACCTGTCGTGAAAGTAGGAGTTACTGTAGAAATTTTAATTATGTTCAAACAAATTCAAGCAGTCCTATGTTTATATAATTTGCAGGCACTTGTGGGCGTTGTCATTGAAGGTAAATCGTTTAGGTTGTCAGGTGAAGTAATGTTCCTCTTCAGTTTCTTATACGTATTAGACGTTTCTACCCCTCAATTGGGATCTTCCTCAAGAACTCCTGGTGTTTACGATTAACTTAACAGTGTCAAAGACCAGTTTTCCAGCGTTCATGCTGAAGAAGTAGGGTAAAATTCTTCTGGCTACAATTGGTGGGTCATCGCCATTGGATCGAAATGAATATTTCCCACTCTTAATATGAAGGAGGGCTACTGGTTAAATTCGTCTAGTTGCAAATTCCTGGTCCATCGACATGCGAAGTAGGTAGAAGAGGAAAGGAGGAAAGTTTATCAAAGTGTTGTTGTCGTGCCGCAGAGGAGCCTTCCTGGTCGTTGTTTGTATCCCTCGCGCACAGTGGCTGCGGATTTGCTTCCTTGATCGCGGAAGCGACAAAGGTGGAAGCCTATAGCCGCCTTCTCTGTTGACTTTATATCCATTCTTGAAAACATCAACAGTTTTTCTTCTGTTAATGTTGGTGTCCTTGGCCAGCACACGTAGTTGTTGAGATCAGTGCCTTGGTAGCAGTTCTACTGACGTTCCGCTACCGCAGATTTCGCACTTTGATTTAACCGCATGTGATGATCACGTTCTGTTACAGTCCTTTCCCTTTCACCTATATACAATCTGTCACAGACACACGTAAGTCCACAGATTCGCTCAACGTGGAGATAATCAGGTGCACCTGTTTTATATCGGAAAGAGTCTTATATTTTCTTTTGACTGAAAAATGTAGTCTGTATATCATTTTTCCGTAGGACTGTGCTGATTCCTTCAGTAGCTCCAGAAACGAACGGCAACCAAATAGAGTGAGAAGACGGTCTCACATGTTTATTATTGTTGTATTTGATTTTGCTGTTGGTGTTATTTTCATTTTGAGGACTGGTCTGATGCAGCTTTCCAAGTACTCTTCCCGTGAAAGCCTCTTCATCTCCAAATAACCACTACAACCTACACCTGTTTGAAGCTGCTTACCGTAGTCATTAGTTAGGTTTAAGTAGTTCTAAGTTCTAGGGGACTGATGACCATAGATGTTAAGTTCCATAGTACTCAGAGCCATTTGAACCATTTTTACCGTTGTCACCTCTTCGTATTCCTCTACAATTTTTACACCCCAAACTCCTCTCCAATAATAAATTGGTGAGATCTTGATGTTTCAAAATGTGTGCTATCACCCAACCTCCTGTTTAGTCAAGTCATTCCATAAATTTCTTTTCTCCCAATACTCATTAGCTACGCGATCTATCTATTAATCTTCAGCATTGTTACGTAGTACAACATTCCAGAACCTTGTATTCTCTTATTGTTTTGACTGCTTATACTCCACGTTTCACTTCCTTTCAAGGGTTTCCTCCAGACAAATTCTGGCAAAGGCTTTCTAACACTCAAAGTTATATTCGATGTCAACAAATTTCTCTTCTTGGGAAACGCTTGCCGTTGCCAGTCTACATTTTATATCCTCTCTATTTCGGTCATCGTAGGTTATTTTACTGGCCAAATAGCAAAACTCGGTACTACTTTTAATATCTGATTTCTTAATCTAATTCCCCTAGTTTTGCCTGACTTAATTCCATTGCATTCCATCACCCTTGTTTTGCTTCTGTTGGTGTTGGTCTGACGTATATCCTTCTTTCAAGAAATTGTCCATAGCGTTCAATCGCTCTTACAAGTTGTTTGCTGCCTCTGACGGAATTATGTTGTCATTGGCAAACCTCAAAGTTTTTATTTCTTCTCCCTGAACTATAAATTCTACTCCAAGTTTTACTTTGTTATTTTTTTTTTTTTTTTTTTTTTTACTGCTTGCTCAGTGTACAGATTAAGTAACATCAGGGAGAGGCTGCAACCCTGTCTCACTCCCTTTCAACCAGTGCTTCCCTTTCTTACGAACTTCCGTCTGGCTTCAGTACAAGTTGTAGGTAATCTTTTGCTCCCCGTGTGTTGCCTCCGCTACCTCCAGAACTTCAGAGAGCAAGGCTATGTTGGCTGATGTCACGACGCGATTCAGTCAATCGTAAAAACTGTTATCCCTGCAATTACTTCAAGTGCTGCTGCACCTCTTCAAGAACCACCTGTCACTCTGCCCTCCCCACAGATACCCTTTTGTTGTGGTTGCACCTAAGATATGGCTGTCTGTAGCAATGAGGCTCCTTGCTAACATAGTTAATAATATTTCTCTCGGAAGCCCTGTCTGTGGACAGGTGCCAGGCACGTCTCAGCAGCCGGAGTAAGCCGATCACGCCGTTTGGTGCAAATCGGCAACCAGCTAACAGCTTATGATGGGGCCGAGGCACAAGGCACTCTGGACGTCGGATGCAACATAGGTGGCCCAGGAATTCAGGCCTGTTGTAGCAGTGTGAGTATACACAGGGGTCGACTCAGCCCTCCCGATTCCACACAAAATGGCAGTACACAGTTCCGTTCCGTTCTAGTCTTGGCTGTGTTTAGTAGGTCTTCAATAGTTTTTGTCTCACGATAGCAGATGAGTATTCGGGTGACTTCACTTTGATGTGTGCCAGTTCGGCTGCTATCTACCTGTACTGACAGCTCTCCACAAAATGATTACGTGCAGATGGTCTAAGGTTGGAATGACACGTCAGAAGCTTGTTGACGATCCGAACACTGCGCCCTCTCAGCTGCACTGTGATTGGAAGTTCGCTCACTTTTCTATCTCACAGGCGGCTGTACACAGCGATTTCCTACAGTCAAAAACGTGAAGCTAGGCATCAGTTATGCTTTCGTCACCAAGTTAAGAGAATAAAGCTGTTAGAATATGTTATCTGAAAGTGTCATGTGAAATGATACTGAGCTTTGTGTCTGAAGGTGCAGAGACCTGAGCCAAAGCCGAAGCGAGTATTCATGCAGGGATCGCTTAGATCGATCCTCACCACCGCCGACATGGACGCCACAAGGACCCCAGGCACCAGGTATGAAATACTCACGTCACTAACTGACACATCAGCTTATAAAGACCTTATAACCCACAGTCCTATTTAAGAATACAGTGCTCTCTGTACTTCCACAGTCACGAGGGTCTGGCCGCGTCTGTGAAGGAGCGTGGCCCTGCTACGACCTTGTTTCTCTTCTTTAGGGTGCAATTTCGAACTCGCAAACCGAAGTAACAATATTAACGCTTTAAACACTATTTTAATTTGTCCTGTGCTCTCTGACTAATATTTCACAGCATATTTACGTGCTAAATTTTAATCTGGCTATCGAACTTCTTGTGGAAAGTTCTGTAGACAAACTATTGGGGCCGTCGAATATAGCAACCAAGCATTCGTTGCATTTCAGTACGTACCTACGATAATTTATGTTCTCCAGAATGACTGTATACTCCACTGGAAAAGGAACTATGACTAAATTTATGTTGAGAAAATCTGCCTGAAATTTAATTAGACTATTTGTTATTTGGGTACCACTTTCAGATACAACGAATTTAGAGAATGTAAATCCATTGAGTCAACTTGAAACAGTTATTTAAATTATGTTTTAATAAAATTAATACTATCTTTTTAGAACCAGCATGGAACTGGAAATAATTCATGTCATTATTTCAATACTTTTTAAGGAACGCTTAAAGTTAATAGTAGTCGTTTGGATCAAGACAATTTAGTCTTGAAACTTTAAGCAAATGATTTTATGCAAATACATTTAATTCAATTACTCAAATACAGCAACAATGCGACCCATCAAAAATGTGTAATATTTTGTATCATTACACTAAACTATAACATTGCAGTTATTACTGCTGCTATGACACACAGCAATGAACAATTTTAAGAAAGAAGTTAAGTAAAATGAAACAGATTTTTGAAATTAAAGGGTAACAAACTTTAAATACACACACATCAAAAAAAGTTTTGCATCACTCCAATTCCCAGAACTCCTGAAGATAGACGTTTACTGTGGGTATTGTATCACAGACCCATTCCCTTTGACTGTTCAGAGATATCACTAAACCCAACCAAAGATGTAACCAACCATGCATGAGCAGCGCCTATTAGACGGAGAGGGTCCGACAGCCGATCAGTTCCAATCATTCCACGAGGAAGGAGGTACACGGCTCGTGTTGTCTGTAGTGCAATCATGCATAGACGATCCATACCGCGGTTCCCTCGCACTGCATTGTTACTTTGTGTCAGGAAGGGCTCTCAACGAGGGAAGTGGCCAGGCGCCTCGGAGTGAACCAAAGCGATGTTGTCCGGACATGGAGGAGATACAGAGAGGCCACCCAAGGGCTACTACTGAAGTGGATGACTGCAGCCTACGAGTTATGGCTCGGAGAAACCCTGACAGTAACGCCACCATGTTTTACGACTCAAACTCAGCGCAATGGGCTGCATGATGCGCAACTTCACTCCCAACGTCCATGGCGACGTCCATCTTTGCAAACGCGGCACCATGAAGCTCGGTACAGATGGGCCCAACAACATGCTGAATGGACCACTCAGGATTAGTATCACGATCTCTTTACCGATTAGTATCGCATATGCCTTCAACCAGGCAGCGCCGGCCGCTGTGACCGAGCGATTCTAGGCGCTTCAGTCCGGAACCGCGCTGTTGCTGCGGTCGAAGGTTCGAATCCTGGCTCGGGAATGGATGTGCGTGATGTCCTTAGGTTAGTTAGGTTTAAGTAGTTCTCAGTCTAGGGGACTAATGACCTCAGATGTTAAGTCCCATAGTGCTTAGAGGCATTTGAACAATTTTGTTTGACCAGACAATCGTCGGAGACGTGTTTGGAGGCAGCCCGGTCAGGCTGAATGCCTTATACGCACTGTCCAACGAATGCAATAAGGTGGAGATTCACTGATGTTCTGGGGTGCCATTATGTTGGGTCGACGTACGCCGCTGGTGGTCAGGGAAGGCGCTGTAACGGCTGCACGACACGTGAATGCCATCCTCCGACCGATTGTGCAACCACATCGGCAGTGTATTGGCGAGGCATGCATCTTCATGGACAATACGCGCCCCCACCGTGCACTTCCTGTGAATGACTTTTTTCAGCATAACGACATTGCTTGACTAGAGTGGCCAGCAAGTTCTTCAGACATGAACCCTATCAAACATGCATGGGATAGATTGAAAAGGGCTGTTTATGGACGACGTGGCCCACCAAGCACTCTGAGGGATCTATGCCGAGTCGCCGTTGAGGAGTGGGACAATCTGTACCAACAGCGCTTGATGAACTTGTGCATAGTATGCCACGACGAATACAGGCATTCATCAAAGCAAGAGGACGTGCTACTGGGTATTAAGAGGTACAGATGTGTACAGCAATCTGGACCACCACCTCTGAAGGTCTCGCTGTATGGTGGTACAACATACAATTTGTGGTTTTTTCATGCTCAATAAAAAGGGCGAAAATGATGTTTACGTTGATCTCTATTCCAGTTTTCTGCGCTGGCTCTGGAACTCTCGGAAACGAGGTGATGTGTGTAAATGTAACTATACTGACCAAAAGCACACTTACTCCGATTATGTGTTGAATTAAGTGCGTCTCTTCTTTTACAAGAACAATAAATAAATACATCCTTAACTTATTAAATGCACTTATTTGACGTCATCGACAATCACCGATATTTCGACAGGAGCACACCGTGTGATTTTTCCTTCTCTCTCTCTTCTCAAAAAGCAGAGGAACAAAATTAACTTTACTTCATCGTTGGTTGTTAATTTCACTACCGATAACATCTGACGTCGGTCGTCTTTGATGTATGATGGCGGTTGTGTTTACAGTGTATGTGTGTTTTATCTTTCTGGAATTTCTCTACAAACCGTGGTTTTTAAGTTCCATTGCATTTGTTGCAGTTATACCTTGAAAATGGCAGGGTGTGCTCCCGTCGAAATACCAGTGGTTGTGGACGACGTCATCTGAGTGCATTCCCGTAAGTTATTTAAACATTTTATTTGCCGGAAGAAACACGAAATTACGAGCGACGTAGATTACAGTGGTGTCAAGGGGAGAACTGGATGGCTGCATAACTTCAGACAATGCCACATAATTGGAAAAAGTAAGATAACGAAATTTCAGACAAAGCGTCAACTAGACGATGCACCGCAAACTGTGACTGTGGAACCGGCCTGAAAATTTGTAGATGAGATAAACCAACATATCCCATCGTTCAGTACGGAATTTGTTTTAAACTCCAGAAATTGGGACTTGAGGAGGAAATGAATACAAAGTTTGAGGTACCAAGAGACTTGTATCAAGATCAACTATCACTAATGACTTAACGCATGCGTATAGTTATGCCGACTGTTAACCTGGATAAGAAATTGCATGGAAAGTTATTTACTGGGATGTGAGATGCTGGATGTGCTCTGCCCCCTACGATTCTTTTTTGTGTGGGTTCTCTTGCATGGACAATAGGGAATATTTACGTTACAGCAAGCAAAAGTGGGACAATGGGCGTAAGAGAACTACAACTATGGTATGAGCACTGTTTTTGGCCAACAGCTGATCAGAATATCTTGATTGTGCTTTATTCCTCCTCTGCACATAAAAATCACACTTCTTTAGTGTAAACTTTCCCTCCTGAAAAATGTGTGACTTTGCAATTCTTACCACTTGGAACCGTTGGACGAATTCGGACTATGGAAGTTTCTTTTCTCCACACCTATAAGACATTATCGCACTGTCTCCAGCTACGCCTTAAAGGCTAGCCAGTTTCACGGAAAGCTCCACAGCAGACTGTTTCACACTCAGTTGTGTGCCATCAAATTCCATTAATTTTCATCACCTTATTACACTGATACGATTCTGTATGCATTCCTTAGCATCTGATCATGATGATGTGAACCTTCATGATCACTGTGGCGCGCCATTTTTCACTCGGTGTTCGTTGTGCAAGTGATTGACTTGTTTTGAACATTTCTTGATTGTCGATGATTTCCATTTTGTGAACTGTAATACATACACTTCATAGAAGGTTGATCTCTGCACCTCCCAGACACTCATTTCCCGTCACCCTCTTTATGTTCATGGTGAGTCATTGGCAGGTAAAATTTTATTTGTCATAGCTGCTACCACAACGCTTTCAAATGAGCCTTGCTAAAGACTGAACTTGCGACGTCGCACTCAAGGGGTTCTTTGCCAGTCTGTCTGCAGTAAAGTTTTTTTGCACAAAAAGTGTTCCCCAGAATGGAATCCGACAAAGCCAGCTGTGATGCCTGTCTCAGATCTGTCCACCAAGTGTGCTTCATTCGCCATCTCTCTTGTAGAAAAGGCGTTCACCAAATGGAACCGTAAGGACAAAAGCTTTGCCATCCTCAGGCTTAACTGCTCCCTCTTTTCCTGTAACAGAATTTTATCCTTTTCGTAATAATAAACGATATTATGTTAACCATGAGCTCACACTATAGGAGATGGTTTATTATATGTTTGTTATACATTCTTAATTATAGAATAATAAAATAATTGTGCTTTTACCACTTTAATTTAACTTTTGCATCATCATTATATCAACATATCAGATCATGAAACACATGAAGTGAATGGACTGTTCCCTTATAAGTACTTTGTGACATTATTTTTTGGAGGGAGGAAGGGCAGCTTCTCTCAGCTGGTTTGATTGAGCATGCCACGATCTCCTCTCTCATGTCAGTGTCTGCATCTCTGAGTAGCACTACACACGACAATGACCTCAGTTATTACTACGAGTAAATGTAAGTAGCTGTTTCTGCCCCAGGTGCCACTGATGATTTCCATTTACTTTGGCGATTGCCTCAAGCCCCCCCTCATCCTCAGTCTAATTTATTTATTATTTTAATCAAAATCGAATGACTGAAAAGACAATCATAAGAATTATATATTTTCACTGATTATAAACAAATAAAAAATTTTGCACACAACATCTGTGAATAAAGGGGATAAAATTCCTATTTTTTAAAATCTAAAATTTTTTTCCTTATAAATTATACTAAAAATATATAACTTATGTTTGGAATGAACTTTAGTTTGATGAAAATATTTTTAATAAGCCAAGAGAGAAAAATATTTTTAATAAACCAAGACAGAAGAAAGTCATGTAATATTTGCAAAAGCAGGTTTAAACTACCTTTAATCATAGAATATGGGAAGAAAGAAACACAAAGAGGGTACTAATTATATGCTATATAATCATGATTTTGACGATTGGTATGCAGATTGGGAATTTGATTTTAATTGTAAAGACTGTATTATAGATATTTGGGAAGAAATAAAGAAGTCAATTTCTCTTTTTTTATAACTTTAAAAAATTTGTTAATTATCATGAAGATATTCACAATATATTCTTACATCTTTATTTTGATAGTTGCAATTTTTAGAAAAATGTTGCGAAATTGTGATTTGTCAAATACAAAAAGTGTATAAAAATTTATATACTATTTTTACAAGTTTGTTGCTCAAAAACCAAAAAAATAGAATATAATTTTTAAACTACATCACTTTTTTTATTATTAAAAAATTAATTCTTTCTCAAAATGCTCAAAACCTTTGGACCAGGAGAAACCCAGTGGTTTTTGTGTTGGTACTCTCTTTATTTCATCTTTCCCCTTTTGTTTTTTTGTCACTTTTTTGGTCTGCGACTTTGGTTGCTATCTCCATCCACCCATCTTCTTGTTGGTTGAATCTTGGCATCAATATCTTGTCATAGATGAGGAAGAGCTGCTGACAGCTGCTGTCCTTGATGGGCTGCAGCAGTAGATGGATAGTAAATTCAAGAGAATGGCATGGCCAATCCAATTGCTATAGCATTCAGTTTTACCTCGCAGGACAAGGAAATAGCGTTTACAAATCATATATATAGTTGGTAATTGAGAGACGAATTTGATTAAGGAACAAAAAGTTCTGCATGTGGTGCAATCTGTTAGCTTTTTCGTGAATCAGCTCCAGCTGCTAACACCATCAGTAAAACTGGTATGAAAGATAGGCATGACCTTCCAGTCACACAGTGTGACCTTCTAGCCATGTTGCATAATGATAAAAACTTCAGTCAGCTGCAGGCCATGTAAGGGGTAGGAGTTACACAATATCCCCTGCCAGCTGGCCTGCTAAATGGTTTCGATTTTTGCTAATTTCTCACTGATTTCAGAAATTCAAAGTGTTAACATAATCTATATGGAAATTGCTAACCAGAAAATACATTTAAAAATTCTGTGTTAATAATCCATGCAATATATAATAAGTTTTTTTATAACAAAAACAGGGTAATTCTCTATGAAATTGAATGGATTTACATTGACATTTCAGTTTAATTTTGTGACCCACTTAAAATCTTGGAAAGTGTCACAAGACTTGAGGGAAAATTTTGTTTCTACCCCATTCTTTATATAGACGTTCTGTAGGTTAACATCATCAACTAAAGAAGATTCAATCAATTGATTATTATTCTGTTCATCTGGAAAACAACAAAAATAAAGTAAGGCATATCAAATTCTGTAGATTTGTAGCAACTGATTACATCTAATTTAAATTTTCTTTTTCCACTTAATCCAGAAATTTCAATAATCAATCAAATTATCATTTTACTCAGTCACAGATATTTTTAAATCCTGTATGGCACAAAAAATGGGAATATGTACTGGATAATGTGGCTCATGAATTAATGGTGTGCCAGATTCTTCAATGGGACTGAGTGAAGCAATAATATTAATTTCTCTATGAAAGTAATCCCTATGTTTCACATACATTTCATCAGCCAAATTAAAATTTACATTCATTAATTCGAATAATAGTTTAGGCATATCATTAGCAATAGATTTTTCATTGGCTTCAATAATTTGGTTATTAAACTTTAATACACTTCCAATGCTATCCTTTATGTCCATATATAATTCAACATCACTCTCAATAAACACTCTATTTAAAATTTCATCCACTTTAATATGAATAATAGCCTTTCTTGTTTAAATAAATTTTTCTCAATTTTTCAGGCTGTATTGCCCAACAAGAATTACTATCATTTCTCTGTTACAATGTAATTTATTATTTTTTGGTATAATATTTTGAGTTAAAAAAGTTAAAAATCGACTAGTGAAACATTACTGTAGCTGTCTCTTATAGGTACTGTCGATCTTTTTTGAGAATGGACGACTTATCACTTAAATAAAATAGTTGAATCATTTATATTAATAAAAATTATATAATTAATTGAATAAAACTGATTTGGATCTGACAAGAGATGAAACCAAACAATAAATATGGATAGCTTTAGCCTAGTTCTATTCATTATGCAATAATAGGTCCAAGTCGATGTGGAAAAACAACATTAATAATTGATAATTATATTTTAACTACAGGATGGGTAAATTGCAGTAAAATAATTTTTTATGTTTATTTTGAAAGCTTGGATCAACCAAAATATTCGAAATTTATAAAAATTCATAAAAAAGAGGCAGAGAATATTACTTAGCTACATTTACTGAAAATAATGACAAAATTATACCAATGGTTGATTTTTAAGATAAATCAGATGTACTATTCATTGATTTTATTCTCAAAAATCAGGATGTTAATAGAGAATATTTTGCTAGAGGAAGACATAAAGGAACAGATCATTGTTATTTAGCAAACACATGCTCGAAGACTCCAAAATAATTAGTAAGAGACGATATAAATTTTTAAATATTTTTAGACAAGCCAAAAAATCTAAATCATGTTTATCAAGCGTTTGTCAGTGATGTCTTAAAATTTAATGATGTTAGAGAAATACCTAGTTAACACTGGAAGGAAGATAAATTTGGTTTTATTACAATAGATAAAATAAGAACAGTTAATTAAGCCTAGTATAGAAATAAAATTACAGATTTTTGAGAACCTAAGGGGAAAGAATCACTCCACTTGATTTTATAAACATAAACATTAAACATTAAAAATAAATCTTTAATTTTTTATTCTTATTAAATGTTTACAAACTATGATCATCCAAAAGAGCAGATTACACATTTTGTTTTTGACCCAGAGGCTGTTACAAAGGCTAAAAGAAATAGAAAGATAAAGAAATGATCAAAAGAGGAACTTAAAAAATGGAAGAAACGACTGCTAACTGAATAACAGAAATGTAAAAAAGATGATTTGTGAATTATTGATGCAATCAAAAGAGTAAAGCAAAGAATCGAAGGTTTAGGCAATGATGTTCTGAAAGTTACAGAGGAAAACAGTGAAGTCGAAAAGCAGTTGGTTCCTTATAAGTGTTTTGTATAATTTAATGATGTACCTGCAATTAAGCAATATGATAATGACAAAAGAGGTACATTAAGTGAATCAGAAATACAAAATTTATTGAATCACTATGATGTAAAGGTTAAAAATAGAGCGACTTAATGAAAACATTAACAATTGTTGAAGAAGTCTAGAATATATTGATCACAGTGAAGATGAGGTTTCTGGATTATGACTTGGTGGTAAATGTAAATTCGTTGGCAAATTACCAGTGACATTTGAGGGAGATAAAGTAACTGTTGGTGAAATGACATATGGAGGAACAGACTGATTAATGAATTTCTTAACTAAAAGCAGATTACAACAGATGACTTAAATACAATATTTACAAGTTCTAGTTTATCAATTCATGCATTATATTCTGATAGTAATCCAATTAACGAAAAATCAAGTAAAAGAAATAAATATAAATATTTAATAAAAGAAATTATGACGATTTTTTCCAGCATTGAGGCAAAGAAATCTAGATGATTCACTGCAAGGTGAGAATGGGATAAGAGGTGAAGGGTTCATAGAAAATACAGAAAGAAGCCATTTAAATATATTTGGATGAATGATGTTAGAGATTCTATTGATAGATCAGCAGTTATTCATGTAGAACAATTAGCTTGACATAAAAATTATCGTAATCAGAATCTTGGAATAACACACATGTTAAGAATAAATTTATTGATTTACTCAATAGCAGGCCAAAAGGAATACCATATCTGCTTAGATTTTTGAATTACTTGCCACACACGTTTTCGAAAAACGAAAAATTTGGAAAACCATTACTTAATACAGTACTTTGATTAATAAATCATCATTCGAAATGCATTTCCCTGGTTGTAATTGTTGTAGTCCAGGAACAGAATTAGAAAGTCAATTAGCTACAAGAGATCAAGGAATGAATCTACTTGATAAAGCTAGTAAGAAATATAATATTGCATATACAGATCATAAAGATTTAGAAAAACGACATGAAGTGGATAAAGAACGTAAGCTATCTACAAAAGAAAGAATGCATGCTTCTGATGCAACCAATGGAGGAAAATTAGGTGCTACAGTATTTACAGGAATAATGTATAGCAAGAGAAAATAAGGTATAGGTTTAGATGTTGATGGTAATGGTTGAGGACTATAAAAATAAGAACCTTCATAAATATTATCCTTATAAATGAATAACTTCAGGATTGATCATACTTCACTACCTAGTGGCAACACTAAACTAAAAACAATTACAATTAAATTCAATAATTAACATTTACATGGTGTCAAACATTTTTTGGCTGATGCACAAAAAAGAAAGATAGATAACAAGACATGTGGCAATTTGCTTTTAACATTAGGTATTCCTGTTGTCAAAAAATTATTAAATATCTAACAAGAATGAAAGGAGGGTCTGGATTAACAAAAGAAGAATGGGGATTTTTTCCATTACTTTTGGCGACATTACCTTCTTTACATGTTGCTGGTACAGTAGTCAGTACAGTAGCAAACACAGTAACAGAAAAATGATTAAGAATTAGAATAAGATAAAAGATGGAATTTAACAGTGGAGAAGAGCGCTAAAGCTGGACTGAAAACAAAAAAAAAAAAAAAAAAAAAAAAAAAAAAAAAAAAAAAAAAAACATGATGATGCATTATCATATTTTGATGTAGAAAATCTTGCTAAAGAATTAAAAATGAAACACTTTCATGGCCTCTTCACAGCTCATGAATTACCTTATCATCCTAGAGAATATGACTCAAGAAATGCTAAGTTTGATATTTCTAATAATATAGGCACTCATTGGATGTGCTGTTATAAAAGTAATGATAAAAAATTGTGTTTGGCGGAAATAGTCCCAAACCACTGGTTAAATATCTTGGCTCAAGTGAGCTGTATTAAAATGGCCAACGAATTCACAATTTTAAAGAATTACTATGTGGTCGTTTTTGTCTGTTCAAACTAAATCTATTGTCAGATAATTATATGTTTAATGAAATTTTGAATATAGCAAACAGAAATTTTTGGACATAAGCTGTAGCCCTAAGGCAGTATAATAGATGAAAAACAAACTTAAATAACTAGAAGCAAAAAATGATTAAAAATTAGAAAGTTTAATTAGACAATTTCATAAGGAATTATATAGAATTTTTAAATGGCCAAGTGCTATATTAGTTTTAAAGGAAGAAATTAGTCAATATGAAAGATTCAGTAAGCATTTATGATGCAGTTAACAATGTTACAGCATCTGAATATAGAAATATTTTAACATAACTCAGTAATCATATTACTAAACAAGTATTAAGTAAATACTATAAAAAGATATAGAAAAAGCTTTTGCAGATTATTTCTCAAAGTTAGAATTAAGTCCACAACTAAACCAATTTAGTTATCTTCAAAATAAAATACGTCATACAAAAATAATTGAATTTACTTTTATTATTGGAGATGACTCTTAATTTTGACTATGATTATACTCTTTAAAGAATTATTTTTGTTGGTAACAATATACACAAAGATTTGAAATTTGATGATTTTGATAGTATAGTAAGTGTATAACGCAAATACAAGTCGTTATGCCCTTTAAGCTCCCTGTTAACCGAACTCCTAGTCCCATCACAGGGAAACCAAGTATAATGCATGCGCTTCAATTCCATGTTAAGTATAACATTTCATTGCAACTAGCGTACCCTCTGGGAGGAATTTTGGATAGTTTGACTGTGTTGATCTAGTGGACAGAGGGTATCAAACTATGATTTCGTACAAATTCCAATTAGTAGAAGAACCAAAAGACTTTATTTGTGGAAGCTAAGAAAGTAATTAAGTTCACATAAAAGAATGAATATACTGTCGCCAGCCTAATGATGCATAATAATTTAGAATATTAAGTTCAAAGAATTTAACTAAAATTTTACTAAAGGAAACTTTCGTTACTTATTTCTTTGTGAAGTGCAAAGAATGCACACAGCTACCAGATGAACTGAACAGTAGATAGCAGTAGTTAACTTTGAAATGACTTTCGTTAATGCTCCTTTTAAATAATGTACAACTACCAGACTAACAGAGAAAGGGATAGCAGTAGTTATCATTTGCATAAAATTGGCATTCACAAAAAAGATAAATGGCACTTCACTCCTATTGATAATAGTTGCTATCTAAATCCGTAATTAATTCAGCACCAAAATGTTACCAAAAACATCAAGAGACTAAATTGAAGCATAACCAGATTCTTGGTTTAAACTAACACACATATACCACAAATGCAGGTAAATAATATTGTACAAAAACTTTTTACCCTCTTCATTTATGGAAATGCTTCAGATTTCTTTAGCCAAAAAAATCTTTAGTTTAACTCTCTCATAATGGAAATGAAAACAGTGCGGCCACATAAACTGTCATTTAATTTATAGGCATACTCTGCAACTATTTTAGAGACAAATTGCTTTACACTAATGTGGATTTCTAACCTCATTTGAATTTCTTTATATTTCAATAATATATAGCAATTTACTCAAATAATATTTTCAAATAAAACTTCAAAAATTAATTCCAAGTAATAGTCACAACAAAGTTAAATTTCATGAAAGTTAAGATTTTGTACCTCTTTCATTACCTGTGAAGCAGGTGGTTTAACTAGTATTATTTACACATTCTACCACTGAAACTTTGGCACATTCAAAGTAGAAACAATTCACTGATAATTCAGGATACTTGGTCTTTAGCACATTTAGAATAGGATCCTGCATTGGTTTCATGATCTGGGCAATTTCAAAGTTCAAACATATATTATTATCACTGAAATTATTATTGAAAAATACATATAAATGTGCTGGTCCATACTATTATACATAGCGGATTTCCTTAAGTTGGTGGAGAAGTGGTGCAATAGTGGTGGCAAGCATGTGGTGGCTATCTGGTCTCACCTCTTGCTGTTTAAGGCTCTTTACAAATTCTTCTTGTCGATGTATTAATTATTTAAGAGCCATTCCATAATATAAGAGCAGTATATTACAGCCAAAACTACATACGAGGCAATTTCAACATAAAACAACTTCCGTATGCCTCACTTGTCACCCACGATGTTGACTTTACAACTGCTGGCCACTGACTGCGTAATGACTCTCTTGCCGCTCAAATTGACCGCCACTTCCACCTTTTCTCGCGCCAAGCCGCTTCCACAGTGGAGGGGGTTCCCTACACCTTTTCTTTCCTCATAATACAACTGCCCTATGTATGAACCAGTTTTCTGCATACAATTTCTCTTTTATAAACAGGCATATTTAATAAAGTTTCATTATTTAAACACTGTTATGTTTTTTCAGAATCTCCATCAGCAACTTCCACTTCCCTCTGGCAATTCAAAGACATTAATCAGTAAAGACCAAACATTTCATAATTACATACATAAAATTACACAGTGTAAATTATTTATAATCGATCTTGGTATTACAAGTGTGACTGATAAGCTGTATGCAGTAAGTAATAGTAATCAATCAGTAAAGGTACACAAAACAATTATGTTAACTGTATGATTTAATCCGTAGAAATGGAAAAACACATTTGTGCTTGAAGTGCAGAAATTTACTGAGAATCACCACTTTCAAGGAGACAACATTAAAAATGGAAGACAGAGAACTGAAGGAATTTGTACAGTATGTAAAACTAAAAAGAGAACATTTGTTAAAAAAATGTAGGTGGTGGTCTGAATACTTGTGAAGAAATTATTAATGAACCAAATGACGCAATAAGAAAAATTTTAAAGGAAGAAGTGATGTTTCTTTTGGTGCAGATTATTTATGGCCTGTTGACCTAGTGCAAATGGGGTCTGGATAATTAAAGGGAATTTCAAATATAATTTATGGCTATAAATATTTATTAACTGTAATTGATATCGTCTCAGAATTTCCTTGGGCTATTTCAATTAAAGATAAAACAGGTAAAAATTTAGTTGGTGCTTTTGAAAAATATTTAGAAAGAGAACTCCAAAAAATTTACAAACAGATAATGGAAAAGTATTTCATAATGAAGAATTCCAGAACTTACCATTAATCACTATTCTACTTTTACATAATTAAAAGCGCCTGTTGTAAAAAGATTAAAAGTGTGGAAGAGATTTGCTCTTCATGGAAATTACAAATGGGTACACATAGTGTAAAAATTAGTTGACAAATGCAATGATACAAACAATTTAACCAAAAAAATGAAGGCAGCAGAAGTTATTCGAAAAAAGTATAAGCCAACCATCTTAGTATCTAATTATAGGCCTAAATATAAAATTGGCAATGAAGCTAGAATTAGTAAACTTAAAGGAATTTTTGACAAATGTAATACAGCTGTTTTGTCAACATAAGTTTTTGAAATTGGAGATGTTATTTTTTCTAATCCAGTCACATGTAAACTAAAGCAATTGGATGCAGAAAAACAATAGGAATTTTTTATGAGTATGAACTAGAAGAAACAAAATTTCCAGATACATATCTTGTAGAAGGAATTAGAAAAAGAAAGATAATAAAGTTTCTATTAAATGGCTTGGTTCTGATAATTCATATGATAGGTGAGTATAAAAAATAATGATATAAAAATATTTTTTATTTTTCTAATAATTTTTTGAAAACTAAATGGAAGGCTTCCTATGTAAGATATGTAAAAATTGTAGATCTGAGAAATTAATTATTAATTTCACTTCAGATATTTACAAAGGATAGTTGTAGAACGATATGTAGACCTTGTTTAAAAGAATATCATAAAAATATATAACAACAATCAAATTCTTTGTCTTGTGGAAAACATTCTAAATATTATTGCATACAGTTACATGTTTTCACCTATTACTGTCCTTCAAAGCAGTCACTACTTTCGTGTAGAATTCGTTGCCAGCAATGTGGGAGGCATATCATACCGTTAGCAGAGCCTATTCTGTTGATGGTGTGAATGGAGCAGTCTACTGCCTGTCCAATCTCTGAACAGTTCTGAAGCAAATGTCACAAACTGGTTCCTTTATCTTCGGAATCAAAGTCACAAGGACTTAAGACTGGGGAGTGTGGTGGATGGAACAGTTCTTCCCAGTCCCATCGATCAAACAAAGCAGCCGTAGCTTGCACTGTATGCGCCCATGCATTCTTGTGCAAAATGATGGGTGGGTTGTGCAGAAAGTATCGCTGTTTCTTTCACAAAGCTGGTCGCAGCTGATGCTCCAAAAATGAACAGTAATACTGTGCATTGACAGTCTGTTGTGGAGGAACATAATACATTAGGATAAGACCATCACAGTCGTCCACAAGAATCACCATAACTTTAGACCGCTCCATTCGCATCATCAACAGAATAGGCTCTGCTAATGGTATTCTACGCCTTCCACATCGCTGGCAACAGAGTCTACACAATGCTGGTGACTATTTTGAAGAACAGTAACAGGTGCAAACCTTTAACTCTTTTGTATCAGTTGAGAATAAATAGTTGCCACTATTTAAGTTCCAACATTTATAATAAAGTATTATAATAATTTTATACAAATGCGCCTATTTAATATTTTGGAAAAGTTATATAATTTAAAGATAAAATATATTTCAGAATATGCAGCAAAAGTGTTATCTGATAAATCTATGAAAATGTTAATTATTACGTATACATTTTACATTGAGAATTACAATAAAAAACTTCTGGAATTTTATTGATATTATGAATTTAAAAGATGATTATGTTGGTTGGGAATATAGCTTAGGAATCAAAGAACATATAATCGATTTATTTTTATTGGGAAACTTAAATAAATTAATTGTGAATTTTATAAAAAATAAAAATTAGTGATTTAATTAAGTGATGTCCATCTGGTAACATATATGTTTTAGTTTCCAAGATATATCTCTCATTGTCATGTGGACTCAATGCTTTCATATTGACTTTAATCATACAGCTCTCATGTTTTTGATTTCAATACATGCTCATCATTCTACATTTTTCAGTATTGTTGAACAGACAGTCCTTGTAGTCCCAAAAGTATGCTTTGTTCTCTATGACACATGTCTTGACTCCTTCTGATATTTTTCTCTTCCTAATCATCAAATTTATAAGCATACATTCTCGCTCTTGAACCACAAAATTGTTCCATTATTTTTCCTTCACATTTATATTTCATTTTTCCTAGTACTTTATTATTTACTAGTGGAACACTATACATATTATCTTTTGGATCGTCACTTGTATCACAAAAATCAGGCATCGATTTCATTTCTTCATAAAAATCTCCAGTTTTTATATTATAGATATAACCATCAGTATGATAGCAAGGTTCAATATTTCCTCCATATTTGGTTTAATAACCTTGTAGTGAGCATAATACATTATTTCTGTCGATAAATCAAGTATAGACTTTCCAATATAAATAGGTTTAATAAACAAAATTTTAATTTTATTAATATGGATAGCAACTAAATTTTCATTAAATACTGTTCTGTTTTTGAAAATTGGTTTAGCGATTAATTTATCAGGTTTATGTGGATCTGAGACTAATTTTGTATCAACTCTATTTCGGAAGTTGTCCAAGGTTTTTCCAAATACAGCATTATTCATCAATCTGTTGATACATTTTTCTAATTTAGTTTTTAATTCCACTCTCATTTCTCTTTTCTGTATTTAAATTTTTTAACCAATCACATTGTTTAAATTATAAAAACGTTTATGTATTTTTTTATTTTCAGTACTGGAGACATATACTGTTTAAGATTTCTATATGAATGACATAATTATATTTATTATCTAGAGTAGTTTACATTGTTTCTCGTTAGTTCCAGGAACAACTTTATTTTTGGCAGATAGCAGCAAATGTTTGTTTAAATAATGTAATTCTTTCGAATATTTCAAATCGACTTTGAAAATATAACATATTTTAGAAGTGTCTGAAAGTTCACTTATCTATTTAGCATAAAAATTTTTTGGTTCATCCCTTTGATGGGAAATATTGAGTCATATCATAACCATAGAGGTTGTTGGCATCTAAAATGCTAAATAACATATTTTCTTTACATAAATTTTTTTCATATATTTATTATTTGCTTTAGTACATCTTTTTTCAAAAACATGGAGATATACCACCTCTTATTCCTTTTTATATCATTAGAATCTTATCATAATCATGTAATAAATTGAGTTGTTGATCAGTCATTTTTAACATCACATCTCGAGGTAATCCAAGTGCCATATAATACCAAGATGGATCTAAGCTATATGTATTCATACATACTTTTCTAAAATTTGAAAAGCATCAACTAATGTAAAACATATAAATCTTGATATTCACTTAGATTTTTGATATTACAATTTTCCCAAATTAGTTTAGCATGATTATAATCTCCTCATTAATATCACTATCTTTCAGTTGTGTGTAAAATTCTTCTTTTGCTGGAAGCTGTTCTTCAAATTTCTTCCTGAGTCCATGTATGGATGTACACCTTACTTAGTCACTAGACTGACTTGTTCTTCTGGGAACAATTTTCTAATGTTGATCATTCGTTCTCTCTTTAAATTTGACATAAGTGTGTTGAGATTTAAAGCCACAGGTCCGAATTTATCAATAAATCTCATTTTCTAATTTTCTGTTTTTTTAACAAAACTATGAACCTTGCCGTTGGTGGGGAGGCTTGCGTGCCTTAGCAATACAGATGGCCGTACCGTAGGTGCAACCACAATGGAGGGGTATCTGTTGAGAGGCCAGACAAACATGTGGTTCCTGAAGAGGGGCAGCAGCCTTTTCAGTAGTTGCAGGGGCAACAGTCTGGATGATTGACCGATCTGGCCTTGTAACATTAACCAAAACGGCCTTGCTGTGCTGGTACTGCGAACGGCTGAAAGCAAGGGGAAACTACAGCCGTAATTTTTCCTGAGGACATGCAGCTCTACTGTATGATTAAATGATGATGGCGTCCTCTTGGGTAAAATATTCCGGAGGTAAAATAGTCCCCCATTCGGATCTCCGGGCGGGGACTACTCAAGAGGACGTCGTTATCAGGAGAAAGAAAACTGGCGTTCTACGGATCGGAGCGTGGAATGTCAGATCACTTAATCGGGTAGGTAGGTTAGAAAATTTAAAAAGGGAGATGGATAGGTTAAAGTTAGATATAGTGGGAATCAGTGAAGTTCGGTGGCAGGAGGAACTAGACTTTTGGTCAGGTGATTACAGGGTTATAAATACAAAATCAAATAGGGGTAATGCAGGAGTAGGTTTAATAATGAATAAAAAAATAGGAGTGCGGGTTAGCTACTACAAACAGCATAGTGAACGCATTATTGTGGCCAAGATAGACACAAAGCCCATGCCTACTACAGTAGTACAAGTTTATATGCCAACTAGCTCTGCAGATGATGAAGAAATAGATGAAATGTATGACGAGATAAAAGAAATTATTCAGGTTGTGAAGGGAGACGAAAATTTAATAGTGATGGGTGACTGGAATTCGTCAGTAGGAAAAGGGAGAGAAGGAAACGTAGTAGGTGAATATGGATTGGGGGGAAGGAATGAAAGAGGAAGCCGCCTTGTAGAATTTTGCACAGAGCATAAGTTAATCATAGCTAACACTTGGTTCAAGAATCATGAAAGGAGGCTGTATACATGGAAGAAGCCTGGAGATACTGACAGGTTTCAGATAGATTATATAATGGTAAGACAGAGATTTAGGAACCAGGTTTTAAATTGTAAGACATTTTCTGGGGCAGATGTAGATTCTGACCACAATCTATTGGTTATGAACTGCAGATTGAAACTGAAGAAACTGCAAAAAGGTGGGAATTTAAGGAGATGGGACTTGGATAAACTGAAAGAACCAGAGGTTGTAGAGAGTTTCAGGGAGAGCATTAGGGAACAATTGACAGGAATGGGGGAAAGAAATACAGTAGAAGAAGAATGGGTAGCTCTGAGGGATGGAGTGGTGAAGGCAGCAGACGATCAAGTAGGTAAAAAGACGCGGGCTAATAGAAATCCTTGGGTAACAGAAGAAATATTGAATTTAATTGATGAAAGGAGAAAATATAAAAATGCAGTAAATGAAGCAGGCAAAAAGGAATACAAACGTCTCAAAAATGAAATCGACAGGAAATGCAAAATGGCTAAGCAGGGATGGCTAGAGGACAAATGTAAAGATGTAGAGGCTTGTCTCACTAGGGGTAAGATAGATACAGCCTACAGGAAAATTAAAGAGACCTTTGGAGAGAAGAGAACCACTTGTATGAATATCAAGAGCTCAGATGGCAGCCCAGTTCTAAGCAAAGAAGGGAAAGCAGAAAGGTGGAAGGAGTATATAGAGGGTCTATACAAGGGCGATGCACTTGAGGACGATATTATGGAAATGGAAGAGGATGTAGATGAAGATGAAATGGGAGATACGATACTGCGTGAAGAGTTTGACAGAGCACTGAATGACCTGAGTCAAAACAAGGCCCCGGGAGTAGACAACATTCCATTAGAACTACTGATGGCCTCAGGAGAGCGAGTCATGACAAAACTCTACCATCTGGTGAGCACGATGTATGAGACAGGCGAAATACCCTCAGACTTTAAGAAGAATATAATAATTCCAATCCCAAAGAAAGCAGGTGTTGACAGATGTGAAAGTTACCGAACTATCAGTTTAATAAGTCACAGCTGCAAAATACTAACGCCAATTCTTTACAGACGAATGGAAAAACTGGTAGAAGCCGACCTCGGGGAAGATCAGTTTGGATTCCGTAGAAATGTTGGAACACGTGAGGCAATACTGACCTTACGACTTATCTTGGAAGAAAGATTAAGAAAAGGCAAACCTACGTTTCTAGCATTTGTAGACTTAGAGAAAGCTTTTGACAATGTTGACTGGAATACTCTCTTTCAAATTCTGAAGGTGGCAGGGGTAAAATACAGGGAGCAAAAGGCTATTTACAATTTGTACAGAAACCAGATGGCAGTTATAAGAGTCGAGGGGCATGAAAGGGAAGCAGTGGTTGGGAAAGGAGTGAGACAGGGTTGTAGCCTCTCCCCGATGTTATTAAATCTGTATATTGAGCAAGCAGTAAAGGAAACAAAAGAAAAATTCGGAGTAGGTATTAAAATTCATGGAGAAGAAGTAAAAACTTTGAGGTTCGCCGATGACATTGTAATTCTGTCAGAGACAGCAAAGGACTTGGAAGAGCAGTTGAACGGAATGGACAGTGTCTTGAAAGGAGGATATAAGATGAACATCAACGAAAGCAAAACGAGGGTAATGGAATGTAGTCAAATTAAGTCGGGTGATGCTGAGGGAATTAGATTAGGAATTGAGACACTTAAAGTAGTAAAGGAGTTTTGCTATTTAGGGAGTAAAATAACCGATGATGGTCGAAGTAGAGAGGATATAAAATGTAGACTGTCAATTGCAAGGAAAGCGTTTCTCAAGAAGAGAAATTTGTTAACATCGAATATAGATTTAAGTGTCAGGAAGTCGTTTCTGAAAGTATTTGTATGGAGTGTAGCCATGTATGGAAGTGAGACATGGACGATAACTAGTTTGGGCAAGAAGAGAATGGAAGCATTCGAAATGTGGTGCTACAGAAGAATGCTGAAGATAAGGTGGGTAGATCACGTAACTAATGAGGAGGTATTGAATAGGATTGGGGAGAAGAGAAGTTTGTGGCACAACTTGACTAGAAGAAGGGATCGGTTGGTAGGACATGTTCTGAGGCATCGAGGGATCACAAATTTAGCATTGGAGGGCTGCGTGGAGGGTAAAAATCGTAGAGGGAGACCAAGAGATCAATACACTAAGCAGATTCAGAAGGATGTAGGTTGCAGTAGGTACTGGGAGATGAAGAAGCTTGCACATGATAGAGTAGCATGGAGAGCTGCATCAAACCAGTCTCAGGACTGAAGACCACAACAACAACAGGATGCATATTCTCACAGGATGGCAACTTAGTGAAAGAACTGGAAGCGAGGTGTAGCAAAGCTAATGCAGTGAGCAGTAATCTACTCTCTTCTGCAAGAAGGAAGTCAGTACCAAGACTAAGTTTTCTGTGCACCGTTCAATCTTTCGACCAACTTTGTAGTATGGGAGCGAAAGCTGGGTGGATTCAGGATACCTTATCAACAAGGTTGAGGTTACGGATATGAAAGTAGCTAGGATGATTGCAGGTACTAGTAGATGGGAACAATGGCAGGAGGGTGTCCACAATGAGGAAATCAAAGAAAAACTGGGAATGAACTCTATAGATGTAGCAGTCAGGGCGAACAGGCTTAGATGGTGGGGTCATGTTACACGCATGGGAGAAGCAAGGTTACCCAAGAGACTCATGGATTCAGCAGTAGAGGGTAGGAGGAGTCGGGGCAGACCAAGGAGAAGGTACCTGGATTCGGTTAAGAATGATTTTGAAGTAATAGGTTTAATATCAGAAGAAGCACCAATGTTAGCACTGAATAGGGGATCATGGAGGAACTGTACAAGGGGGGCTATGCTCCAGACTGAACGCTGAAAGGCATAGTCAGTCTTAAATGATGATGATGATGATGAGTCAGGGTTAACGTGTTAATGCATACTCTCACTCACAGAGTTTGTAGGGCTCCGTAACACGATAGTTGATCCCACTCCTGTACACGAATTCAGCCAACATCTCACTACCAAAGTTACATAGTCCTAATTCATATTCCATTCAATATTTATGCCTTGTAATACCTTAGAAAATCTCGCAATAAATCACTTGGTGATAGGAAAATCTTTATATCTGCGCCCTTTGCCAGATACGAGTGATCAGCTATTACATTATCATAAATAGAATTATGTCGAGGGCGCAACTCATAAACTGACCACAACCAGGGCCATATCGTAATTTCCTCCATAAATCGTCTGTTGCGTGGGGTAGTGTGTATTAGCCTAATATGGACTACTCACCCTACGACTTATCTTAGAAGAAAGATTAAGGAAAGGCAAACCTACGTTTCTAGCATTTGTAGACTTAGAGAAAGCTTTTGACAATGTTGAGTGGTATACTCTCTTTCAAATTCTGAAGGTGGCAGGGGTAAAATACAGGGAGCGAAAGGCTATTTGCAATTTGTACAGAAACCAGAGGGCAGTCATAAGAGTCAAGGGACATGAAAGGGAAGCTGTGATTGGGAAGGGAGTGAGACAGGGTTGTAGCCTCTCCCCAATGCTATTCAATCTGTATATTGAGCAAGCAGTAAAGGAAACAAAAGAAAAGTTCGGAGTACGTATTAAAATCAATGGAGAAGAAATAAAAACTTTGAGGTTTGCCGATGACATTGTAATTCTGTCAGAGATAGCAAAGGACCTGGAAGAGCAGTTGATCGGAATGGACAGTGTCATGAAAGGAGGGTATAAGACGAACATCAACAAAAGCAAAACGAGGATAATGGAATGTAGTCGAATTAAGTCAGGTTATGCTGAGGGAATTAGATTAGGAAATGAGACACTTAAAGTAGTAAAGGAGTTTTGCTATTTGGGGAGCAAAATAACTGATGATGGTCGAAGTAGAGAGGATATAAAATGTAGACTGGCAATGGCAAGGAAAGCGTTTCTTAAGAAGAGAAATTTGTAAACATCGAGTATTGATTTAAGTGTCAGGAAGTCTTTTCAGAAAGTATTTGTGTGGAGTGTAGCCATGTATGGAAGTGAAACATGGACGATAACTAGTTTGGACAAGAAGAGAATAGAAGCTTTCGAAATGTGGTGCTACAGAAGAATGTTGAAGATTAGATGGGTAGATCACATAACTAATGAGGAGGTATTGAATAGAATTGGGGAGATGAGGTGTTTGTGGTGTTTGTGGCACAACATGACTAGAAGAAGGGATCGGTTGGTAGGACATGTTCTGAGGCATCAAGGGATCACCAATTTAGTACTGGAGGGCAGCGTGGAAGGTAAAAATCGAAGAGGGAGACCAAGAGATGAATACACTAAGCAGATTCAGAAGGATGTAAGCTGCAATGGGTATGGGGAGATGAAGAAGCTTTCACAAGATAGAGTAGCGTGGAGAGTTGCATCAAACCAGTCTCAGGACTGAAGACCACAACAACAACAACAATGTAACAACTTTCAATATTTGGTATTAAATCAATTCATCAAAACCGTGTTCTTTCACTAACAAATGAGAAACTTATCCTGGTAAATCATGGAAATAAATCAGGACAAAACTAGGATGTCTCAATAGTAAATTATATTGTTTTCGTCAAATGATTCTGATGATGAACTTTTTTATACAATGTTTTTCGCATAAAAAACATTTTTTAGATTTATTATGTCTAGGTTGTTCTTCAGACGTTGACAGTTTCATTTCTTCTATTTCAGAATAAATTTTCCGAATTTTTCAACTCTTTTCTAATACATTCTATAAAATGTTTATGTGCAAAGTGGTCCTTTATAATCAACTGGATTTTTATAATGTCTATTTTTTTCACTTCGAATCGCCCATCTTTGAGGTGCGGCAGATGAATCACTTCTTAGATGCTTGTGCTCTCTTTTTCTCCCACTACTTCTTCTTTCTATCTGATCTCTTCTTTCTTTTGACCTCTGATATCTGAATTGGATCCTGGTGTTGATCTTCACTTGGAACCTCTTAGTTTTGCATTTGGTCACGATCTTGGCTGTACCATTCTTTAACATGACTTTGGTAATCTGGAGTTATCTCAAATCCTTTTCCACTTATTTAAACCATTTGGGTTTAGTCTTTTTCTTTTGTAAAAGAAGTCAATGATTTGAGTAGTTAGTCTGTTGCTATTTATTCGGAGTATGTGTCCAGAGAAATCAATCCTCCTTTTCCTCATGGTTTCTGAGAGTTTCTCTGACTTTGCATACAGGGCTTCATTTCTATAGAAAACTTGTTTGTTACTTTGGAATTTGGGACCCATAATCTTCCCTCAAAATTTCCTTCCCCTTGATTTCCAATTTCTCCATTTGCACTTTCCTCCCCATGACTAGTGTCTCTGCTGCATAGAGTGCTTCTGGCATAATTACTGTGTTATAATGACTTATTTTGGTGTTCCATTTTGCTCCTTCTTGCTTCCATTGCTTTCCCTTCAAGGCTGTTCCTTTCAATCCATTCCCCTAGGTGCTTGAAACTCCTAACCACCTCTATTTTTTGAGCTCCTATTTTAATTCTCTTAGGAGTATCTTGTATATTCGCCATAATCTTTGCTTTTTCGTAAAAAAATCTTAAGTTCTATCTTTCCTGCCTGCTCTTCTAACTCGGAGGTATGTTCTTTTGTCTCCTCCCACGTCTCCACAATCAGCACCTTGACGTCAAATGCTGAACACTTAATTGTGATTCCTTTGTTTTTTGTTTCAAGTCTTATTACCCCCTCTCTTTCTTTCATTCCATTCTCTCACAACCTTTTCGAGTGCACAGTTAAAAAGCACAGGCGAGAGACCATCCCCTTGTCAGACCCCTGTTCTGATCTCAAAAGGTTCCGATAGTTCACCCATGAACCTGACATTAGAGGATGTATTCGTGAGCGAGTTTTCCCACGCAAGCTAAGCAAGCTAAAACTCCTCCAAAATATTGAACAACGCCTCTCTGTCTATGGAATTCTAAGCTTTTTGGAAGTCTACAAAAGTCACTATATCTGTTTCTGATATTCTAAAATGTTTCTGAGGTTTAAGATCTATCCAGGGCAGATACTCCCCAATCTGGCAGTCCAAGTGGGATTCTGCTCTTTTTAATAAAACTCTGGACAATATCTTGTAGGTCACATCCAGCAGGGAAATCCCTCTATAGTTATAGGGATCAGATTTAGGACCTTTTTTGTGAAGAGGGTGTATTTTTTACCATTACTCTGGAATGATTCCTTTCTTCCATATCTCCTCAAAAAATTTCTAGAGTAAGACAATTGAATTTTTGCTAGCATACTCCCATAATTCGGCTGTTATCTGGTATTCCCCTGATGCCTTGAAATTTTCCATATGATTTAATATCGCCTGGATCTCACTTACAGATGGGGGTTTAGAGTCTGGGTTGGGGGATGATTTCGGTCCATCATCGAACGCCATCTTTTGGTATGGTTCCTTATAGTTTAGAAGTTCCTTGAAGTATTCTGCTAGTATCTTACAGTTGCCCTATTACTATACACCATGTTCCCTTTTTTGTCCTGAATTTGGAGGGTTGGGGGGTCCTATCTGTTTAGCTTCTCCCTAAAAATCCGATAATGGTTTCTCACGTTATTCTTAGCAAAGTAGTCATTTATATTCCTGAGCAGTTGGTCCTCTTGCGCCTTCTTAAATTTCTTGATCTCCTTGGACACCATGTAAGTGTACTGTCATATCGCTGGTTTAGTTGTGGAGTATCTTTGTGAGCAGCCGTGTCTAGAGAGTCGAGCGCGGGACACGGAACTGTTATGTTGTGTAGTGTGTAGCTCTGCATGTGAGAGGCATTATTAGTATGGAAGTGGAAGTGTTGCTACAAGTGCTATTGCTTTAGAGTGATAAAATGTGCAAATGGTTCAGAGGAAAATGCATCAAGAAGTGATTTAAAAATGAACAATGCTTCTGATAAAGTATATGTGTATCCTCTCGTTGCGTGTCGTACCACACAGTATCAGTCATCTGCGCCAGAATGAATTGATGTGAATCAGTAGAAATTAATTATCATAAAAGAGTGAATCAAGTGCCAGTGATCTGTAGCGAGCGTGAGAAAGTGCGTTCAGTCATCGCGTTTCCGCATTATCAACAATCAGCCGCGCCGCGACGGTTACGCGCATGCTCGTACAAGTGAGAACTGAAAAACTAACTTTGCAAACAGTGTGAAAATAACATTACTAGTGTCAAGGAGGACTGGTACCAAATATCTCTGTATGTGTGACGAGCGTGAGAACTTCCGTGCGATCATTCGGCTTCCACATCATCAACAATCACCCGCGTCGTATCGGTTACGTATACGCTCGTTCGAATGATATTGTGGACTGTTAATCATCCATTGGGTAAAGACTTCTGAATTAGAATGTAAACAGTGCAACCTGCGATTTTCCTTTAATCGTCTCAGAATATAGTTGTTCAGACGTCGAACAGTGTTGTGTTTTAACGTTGAGTGGCTCCCCTAAACCCGCTTGTATAATTCGATAGATAATTGCAGGCAAGCCTGCAGCAGTGTGGAGCAGAACAGTACGACCGCCACGGGATTATCAGGTACGTGGCGTGGACAGGGCGCACGGTTAAGAAACGGTCCGAAACGGCAACCAGTTTAAAGGGTCCCCCACCCCCATTACTACACCCGGGTGTGTTACAACCATCTTCTTAGTTTCCACAAAGTGCTACCAGGCACTCTCGTCCTATTTGGTTTGACACATGTGCCACACCTTCTTCCTGGGATCAAGTAGTCTATCACACCCATCGTTCCACTACCTGTGCTTCTTCATCCTGGTAACAGGACTAAGCTGCTCTGCCTTGGTTATAAGACTCTTCTCCATCTGCTTCCAGTCCTCATCTTCTAGGTTACTGGTTAACTTGCCCCATTCCTCCTTCTTATCCTTTATTTTCTCTGGATCATAGATCCTTTGTACAAGGTTTTTCCTATGAAATTTACTCTTGGGGATGATTTTGAGTTTCACTTTAGATAGGCAGTGGTCAGAGTCAAAGTTGGCCCCTCTTAGGACCCTAACATTTTGCATTTCCTTATGAAATTTCCGCTTTATTGCAACATGATCTAACTGTACTTCTCCCAGGAGAGAGTTAGGTGAAATCCACATCTTCTTCTTTCTTGGTAATTGCTTCAAACTAGTTGATTACAGGACCAAACTGTGCACCTGGCATAATTCTATGAGCCTGATACCATTTTGATTTGTCCTGTTACATGCCGGGTATCTCCCCACTATATGCCTGAACCTTTTCTCTCTCCCCACTTGGGCATTAAAATCCCCTAGAAGGATGACAGTATGTTTTTTGGGGATCATTTGGATTGTGTCATCTAGTTTGTCCCAGAATAGTTCCACCTTCTCCTTACTCTTTTTGTTGTCAATGTTTGTAGGTGCTTGAACATTTACAAAGCTATATACTTGGTTGGTCGACTTAAATGTGAGTGTGGATAGCCTTTCAGAGGCAGACTCGAAGCTTATAATGGAACCTAAGACTTTCTTGTCAATTACGAAACCTATCCCAAGGTGGGGAACATTTTTCATAACTCTTGTCCCTGTCTTCCCCTTAAGTATCCTGAATCCTCCCAATTAAAAGCTGTCCTCATCCAAGAACCTGGTCTCTTGCACAGCCATAATGATGATTCTATGTTCATTTAATGTGTCTGTTAGAGTCTTAAGTTTCCCCAATTTGAAAAGTGAATTTGCATAAAAAGTTGCTAAGTAGTTTGCATTACTGAATTTTCTTTTCTTTGAGGTTCCAAGACGCTCCGATTCGTCTTTGTCTCACGTTGAAGACTCCCCAGAATCCGAATGTCTGCTTCTGCACTTATACGCAGTGGGTTGACCATCTGGTGTAATTAGTTTCACATCACACTTTTCCATGATTGATAATTCTTTGAGTTCTGAGGGTGACTTCTAGAGCCACCTTTTTTACGACCAAGGTTGTTAACCCTCGAAGATGATCCACAGCCACCCTTTATATGGAGACAGACGCAGACCAAAAGCTGCCCAATATGGGAACAGTCGCTTTTGGATTTTGATTTGATATTTATTCCATAGTGAAGTCTACAAGGCTCTTCCACTCACTCCACCATTGGGAATCAGATTCCTCTTCACCTTCGAGACTGTTTACCAGGTTTCACCTAGTAAACCTAGGCAGGGGCCCTTACAGAGTATACCATTTGGAGCCAGATGGACCCAGGTTTCTTAATGAGGTGTTACTCCTCCCCCTCCTCCTTCCTCATCACTTATGAAATGAGGTCCTGGGCTTTGGATTGGCACTGGCAAAGTTATGATGTCTATTTATATATTTAACATAATAACAAAAACCATTTGGTTCATGTTTTTGATATTTCGTAGTAAAAGAGTTTTCTGGATTAGGTTTACAATTATCCATTTTTAATAATAAACTATCAATGTCCCCCCATGAACCATGGACCTTGCCGTTGGTGGGGAGGCTTGCGTGCCTCAGCGATACAGATGGCCGTACCGTAGGTGCAACCACAACGGAGGGGTATCTGTTGAGAGGCCAGACAAACATGTGGTTCCTGAAGAGGGGCAGCAGCCTTTTCAGTAGTTGCAGGGGCAACAGTCTGGATGATTGACCGATCTGGCCTTGTAACATTAACCAAAACGGCCTTGCTGTGCTGGTACTGCGAACGGCTGAAAGCAAGGGGAAACTACAGCCGTAATTTTTCCCGAGGACATGCAGCTCTACTGTATGATTAAATGATGATGGCGTCCTCTTGGGTAAAATATTCCGGAGGTAAAATAGTCCCCCATTCGGATCTCCGGGCGGGGACTACTCAAGAGGACGTCGTTATCAGGAGAAAGAAAACTGGCGTTCTACGGATCGGAGCGTGGAATGTCAGATCACTTAATCGGGCAGGTAGGTTAGAAAATTTAAAAAGGGAGATGGATAGGTTAAAGTTAGATATAGTGGGAATTAGTGAAGTTCGGTGGCAGGAGGAACAAGACTTTTGGTCAGGTGATTACAGGGTTATAAATACAAAATCAAATAGGGGTAATGCAGGAGTAGGTTTAATAATGAATAAAAAAATAGGAGTGCGGGTTAGCTACTACAAACAGCATAGTGAACGCATTATTGTGGCCAAGATAGACACAAAGCCCATGCCTACTACAGTAGTACAAGTTTATATGCCAACTACCTCCTCAGATGATGAAGAAATAGATGAAATGTATGACGAGATAAAAGAAATTATTCAGGTAGTGAAGGGAGACGAAAATTTAATAGTCATGGGTGACTGGAATTCGTCAGTAGGAAAAGGGAGAGAAGGAAACATAGTAGGTGAATATGGATTGGGGGGAAGGAATGAAAGAGGAAGCCGCCTTGTAGAATTTTGCACAGAGCATAAGTTAATCATAGCTAACACTTGGTTCAAGAATCATGAAAGGAGGCTGTATACATGGAAGAAGCCTGGAGATACTGACAGGTTTCAGATAGATTATATAATGGTAAGGCAGAGATTTAGGAACCAGGTTTTAAATTGTAAGACATTTCCTGGGGCAGATGTAGATTCTGACCACAATCTATTGGTTATGAACTGCAGATTGAAACTGAAGAAACTGCAAAAAGGTGGGAATTTAAGGAGATGGGACCTGGATAAACTGAAAGAACCAGAGGTTGTAGAGAGTTTCAGGGAGAGCATTAGGGAACAATTGACAGGAATGGGGGAAAGAAATACAGTAGAAGAAGAATGGGTAGCTCTGAGGGATGAAGTGGTGAAGGCAGCAGACGATCAAGTAGGTAAAAAGACGCGGGCTAATAGAAATCCTTGGGTAACAGAACAAATATTGAATTTAATTGATGAAAGGAGAAAATATAAAAATGCAGTAAATGAAGCAGGCAAAAAGGAATACAAACGTCTCAAAAATGAAATCGACAGGAAGTGCAAAATGGCTAAGCAGGGATGGCTAGAGGACAAATGTAAGGATGTAGAGGCTTGTCTCACTAGGGGTAAGATAGATACTGCCTACAGGAAAATTAAAGAGACCTTTGGAGAGAAGAGAACCACTTGTATGAATATCAAGAGCTCAGATGGCAACCCAGTTCTAAGCAAAGAAGGGAAAGCAGAAAGGTGGAAAGAGTATATAGAGGGTTTATACAAGGGCGATGTACTTGAGGACAATATTATGGAAATGGAAGAGGATGTAGATGAAGATGAAATGGGAGATAAGATACTGCGTGAAGAGTTTGACAGAGCACTGAAAGACCTGAGTCGAAACAAGGCCCCGGGAGTAGACAACATTCCATTAGAACTACTGATGGCCTCGGGAGAGCCAGTCATGACAAAACTCTACCATCTGGTGAGCACGATGTATGAGACAGGCGAAATACCCTCAGACTTTAAGAAGAATATAATAATTCCAATCCCAAAGAAATCAGGTGTTGACAGATGTGAAAGTTACCGAACTATCAGTTTAATAAGTCACAGCTGCAAAATACTAACGCGAATTCTTTACAGACGAATGGAAAAACTGGTAGAAGCCGACCTTGGGGAAGATCAGTTTGGATTCCGTAGAAATGTTGGAACACGTGAGGCAATACTGACCTTACGACTTATCTTGGAAGAAAGATTAAGAAAAGGCAAACCTACGTTTCTAGCATTTGTAGACTTAGAGAAAGCTTTTGACAATGTTGACTGGAATACTCTCTTTCAAATTCTGAAGGTGGCAGGGGTAAAATACAGGGAGCGAAAGGCTATTTACAATTTGTACAGAAACCAGATGGCAGTTATAAGAGTCGAGGGGCATGAAAGGGAAGCAGTGGTTGGGAAAGGAGTGAGACAGGGTTGTAGCCTCTCCCTGATGTTATTCAATCTGTATATTGAGCAAGCAGTAAAGGAAACAAAAGAAAAATTCGGAGTAGGTATTAAAATTCATGGAGAAGAAGTAAAAACTTTGAGGTTCGCCGATGACATTGTAATTCTGTCAGAGACAGCAAAGGACTTGGAAGAGCAGTTGAACGGAATGGACAGTGTCTTGAAAGGAGGATATAAGATGAACATCAACAAAAGCAAAACGAGGATAATGGAATGTAGTCGAATTAAGTCGGGTGATGCTGAGGGAATTAGATTAGGAAATGAGACACTTAAAGTAGTAAAGGAGTTTTGCTATTTAGGGAGTAAAATAACCGATGATGGTCGAAGTAGAGAGGATATAAAATGTAGACTGGCAATGGCAAGGAAAGCGTTTCTGAAGAAGAGAAATTTGTTAACATCGAATATAGATTTAGGTGTCAGGAAGTCGTTTCTGAAAGTATTTGTATGGAGTGTAGCCATGTATGGAAGTGAGACATGGACGATAACTAGTTTGGACAAGAAGAGAATAGAAGCTTTCGAAATGTGGTGCTACAGAAGAATGCTGAAGATAAGGTGGGTAGATCGCGTAACTAATGAGGAGGTGTTAAATAGGATTGGGGAGAAGAGAAGTTTGTGGCACAACTTGACTAGAAGAAGGGATCGGTTGGTAGGACATGTTCTGAGGCATCGAGGGATCACAAATTTAGCATTGGAGGGCAGCGTGGAGGGTAAAAATCGTAGAGGGAGACCAAGAGATCAATACACTAAGCAGATTCAGAAGGATGTAGGTTGCAGTAGGTACTGGGAGATGAAGAAGCTTGCACAGGATAGAGTAGCATGGAGAGCTGCATCAAACCAGTCTCAGGACTGAAGACCACAACAACAACACTATCAATGTATACATAACACCAAAATGTTAAGTTTATAATTTTCAAATTATTTTTGTTGATCTTTTCCTAGTAGTTCTACTTTTATTGATTTATTATTTAAACACTTTTTGTGAGACCATCTAATTTTGTTCATGATTATAGTGTAATAGAAACAAATCACAAATACATTTCTTGTACTCTTTTTTATTGGATTGACTAGAAATAAATTGACATAAATCTTTTATCCAATAGCAGTGTGAATTATTTTGTTTTTTAAAACATAGTTCTTCAAACTCCTTAACGAAATCCTAATAATTATCTTATCTATTAGGATTTTTACATTTCAGTCTATGTTGTTGTTGTGGTCTTCAGTCCTGAGACTGGTTTGATGCAGCTCTCCATGCTATTCTATCCTGAGCAAGCATCTTCATCTCCCAGTACCTACTGCATCCTACATCCTTCTGAATCTGCTTTGTGTATTCATCTCTTGGTCTCCCTCTACGATTTTTACCCTCCACACTGCCCTCCAGTACTAAATTGGTGATCCCTCAATGCCTCAGAACATGTCCTACCAACCGATCCCTTCTTCTGGTCAAGTTGTGCCAGAAACTTCTCTTCTCCCCAATCCTATTCAATACTTCCTCATTAGTTATGTGATCTACCCATCTAATTTCAGTCTATATGTTGATTTTAAAGTGGGAGCTGCTGCCTGTGGGAAGTATTTTAATCGTTTTTTTACGATAACAAAAGCATTTTTTTCTTCTTTTGTTTGTTCTGGTAATTCAATGCAAGACAAATCTCTTAATGGAACTTTTTTATTTTTTATTATAGATATGTGTAATAATATATTTCTTAGGAGAATATCCTTTTCCTTTAAGGAAGTAAACATTAAGAGCTGCTTTAATTTAGTCTCAGTTTTTGGTATATCATTAATTTCAACAAGGAACAAAATATGTGGTATTCTCTTCTTCAAACTCCTGAACAAAATTTTTATTTTTTATTTTTTAAGATTTTTTAAATTTTTTATTTTTAATGACACCCTTTTAAATAATTATGTTTACAATATTCTCAAAAGCCAACCATGATGAAATTTATTTTAAAATATCCTCAAATCTAATCCAAACTTTTATATCACCAATCATTTATAAGGTGAAAAAGTTAGATTTTTATATTTTAAGATTAAAATAAGTTTTCTATGTCTTCTAAAAAATTCAAATGAAATTCATTATAATAATGGAATAAATTTATTAGTTGTTTTTTTGTTATACTCTCTGCTTTCTAAATTTCTAGATTCAGATTTATTTGTTACTGAGTGAGAAACTTCAGGAAATAATATATTGTTATTGTTGTGGTCTTCAGTCCAGAGACTGGTTTGGTGCAGCTCTCCATGCTACTCTATCCTGTGCAAGCTTCATCATCTCCCAGTACCTACTGCAACCTACATCCTTCTGAATCTGTTAACTGTATTCATCTCTTGGTCTCCCTCTACGATTTTTTACCCTGCACACTGCCCTCCAGTACTAAATGAGTGAGCCCTTGATGCCTCAAACTATGTCCTACCAACCAATCCCTTCTTCTAGTCAAGTTGTGCCACAAACTTCTCTTCTCACCAATCCTATTCAGTACTTCCTCATTAGTTATGTGATCTACTAATCTAATCTTCAGCATTCTTCTGTAGCACCACATTTCGAAAGCTTCTATTCTCTTCTTGTCTAAACTATTTATCGTTCACGTTTCACTTCCATACATTGCTGCACTCTATACAAATATTTTCAGAAACTACTTCCTGACACTTAAATCTATACTCGATGTTACCAAATTTCTCTTCTTCAGTAACACTTTCCTTGCCATTGCCAGTATACATTTTATATCGTCTCTACTTCGACCATCATCAGTTATTTTGCTCCCCAAATAGCAAAACTCATTTGCTACTTTAAGCATCTCATTTCCTAATCTAATTCCCTCAGCATCACCCGATTTAATTTGACTACATTCCATTATCCTCATTTTGCTTTTGTTGATGTTCATCTTATATCCTCCTTTCAAGACACTGTCCATTCCGTTCAGCTGCTCTTCCGGGTCCTTTGCTGTCTCTGACAGAATTGCAATGTCATCGGCGAACCTCAAAGTTTTTATTTCTTCTCCAGGGATTTTAATACCTACTCCGAATTTTTCTTTTGTTTACTTTACTGCTTGCTCAATATACAGATTGAATAACATTGGGGCTAGACTACAACCCAGTCTGACTCCCTTCCCGACCACTGCTTCCCTTTTATGCCCCTTGACTCTTGTAACTGCCATCTGGTTTCTGTACAAATTGTAAATAGCTTTTCGCTCCTTGTATTTATTTTACCCCTGCCGCTTTAATAATATGAAATAGAGTACTCCAATCAACATTGTCAAAAGCTTTCTCTAAGTCTACAAATGCTAGAAAGCTAGGCTTGCCTTTCCTTAATCTATTCACTAAGATAAGTTGTAGGGTCATTATTGCCTCACGTGTTCCAACATTTCAACGGAATCCAAACTGATCTTCCCTGATGTCAGCTTCTACCAGGTTTTCCATTTGTCTATAAAGAATTCATGCTGGTATTTTCCAGATATGGCTTATTACTCTGATAGTTCGGTAATTTTCACATCTGTCAGCACCTGCTTTCTTTGGGATGGAAATTATTATATTCTTCTTGAAGTCTGAGGGTATTTCGCCTGTCTCATACATCTTGCTCACCAGATGTAGAGCTACGTCATGGCTGGCTCTCCCAAGGCTATCAGTATTTCTAATGGAATGTTGTCTACTCCTGGGGCCTTGTTTCGACTTAGGTCTTTCAGTGCTCTGTCAGACTCTTCATGCAGTATCATATCTCCCGTATCATCTTCTTCTACCTCCTCTCCCATTTCCATAATATTGTCCTCAAGAACGTTGCCCTTGTATAAACCCTCTATATACTCCTTCCTCTTTTCTGCTTTCCATTCTTTGCTTAGAACTGGGTTTCTATCTGAGCTCTTGATATTCGTGCAAGTGGTTCTCTATTCTCCAAAGGTCTCTTTAATGTTCCTATAGGCAGTATCTATCTTACCCCTAGTGATATATGCTTCTACATCCTTACATTTGTCCTCTAGCCAACCCTGCTTAGCTATTTTGCACTTCCTGTCGATTCCATGTTTGAGACGTTTGTATTCCTTCTTGCCTGCTTCATTTACTGAATTTTTGTATTTTCTCCTTTCATCAATTAAATTCAATATCTCTTCTGTTACCCAAGGATCTCTATTAGCCCTCGTCTTTTTACCTACTTGATCCTCTGCTGCTTTCAGTGTTTCATCTCTCAAAGCTACCCATTCTTCTTCTACTGTTCTTGAGCGTTGTTCGAAAATTATTTATTAGTAAGTGATAATCATGAAGCTGATAATTCCTGATTTTTTTACAGTCAGAAAAACGCAAGAATTTGAGTTTTCTATTTCTTTTCAAATTACGATATCAGTATTCTTATAACTATCAAAATTGCTTTTGTATTCTACTTCTCCATAAATTCCTTTTAATTGATCAAAACCATGAACATGCTCCATAATTAAAGATGGTACAAAATAATATTTGAAAATATCACAATGAACTTGTTTCTCTGTTGGTTTATTACTTCTCCCACTAAAAATATCGAATTTAAATTCGTCCCACACATTAGTCATATTTATTTTGGTTTAATTCATAAGGAAAAAATGCATTAGGTTTTAAAAAATAAAGATTTTATCCTTTTTACTAACAAATCTCAAGTGTATTTTTTTATATTTTTAAAATTAAAGGTTCTAATTCTTCTGATTTTCTTTTCAGTAATTACATTTTGGTTAAATACACTGAATAAATTATATAGGGAATGAGGGGTAGGGGAAATTGGCGAGGTAGATGCAGATGATCAGTAAGCTTCAGGGCCTTGGGCGCCTGGGGCACGACCAGACATTTGCATCTAGTATTGTGCTATGTATTCCAGTGTCTGCACTGCCCAAAATTTTTTACCCTGTACCAAAATAAAATTGTTTTAATGAAATAAAATGTATTTCTCAAATATTAATTAATGAAATGTGGATGATATGTTGACTGATGTTATGATGAGAAAATGTAATTGGTGATTTTCTGAGACACCGCTTTAGTTAATGTTTGATAAAAATGTAATTGTGGAATCACTTAAAAACTATGTTATTCTGATGAAAAGACCCATCGCTCTTGTAAAGGGAAGGCTTATTTGTAATGTCAGATGCAACACTTCACTGAGTAATCGAAATTAATACACAGCCACATGATTCAAGCCTATAGTGTCCCAGTATTAAGTTACATACATTCTCAACACTGTTATGTGGATGAACGACCTATATAGCTGAGGATGGGTGTTTTATGCCCAAATTTCTTTCCGTGTTATTTCATACATTTTTATTGACTGGACGTATTGTTTGTTTTATACATTCACGTAGTAATGTACGGCCTTCATACTGATTTGAGTCACCAATAACTGGTAAACCAATAAACCCAGAAGAGTTAACGTTGGCCTGCACACACAGTTCCAATGTAGCGGTTGACACAGGTACCTCTTGATGCAGGACAGTGGTGTACATCTGATGGCAGCAACAATGCCACTGGACTGGCAAAATATGAAGGATGGCTACAGGGCACAGTTGAGACACATTGTAAATGTGGCATAGTTCACTCCAGTACTGATACTCTTATCCCCTGGCATCAACTGGGCACCAAGTATTTTCCACTACATCTTACAAGCTAATGTAGGGACATTTTCTTTCATTTTTGTTCCAGCAAACAAAAATAAGTTCATGAAGTCTATCCACTGCCCCATAACTCTGGGATTGTGCCACAGTGATAAACCCTCTAACTTCTAACTTTGTCTGGCCATTGTCTAAGTTTCCAGTTGTTGAGGATCCACAGATCACCTTGATTTCCTGATGTGTGCGCAGTATTGTAGAATGAAACGTCTCCGCCGAGTCGTTAGAGCTAGAAAGAGTGCATCTACTAGCCAGGACTTCGTTTGACACATCTGATATTAAATGTGTATGGTACGTATGCTACTTTCAAAGCTGTACTCCCAACTGCGCTGCAGCAATAAGGTGATGCTCACCAGCCTCATACCTAAATCAACTTTATTTTGTTGGTGATATTGTACTACATTCCTCTGATGAAGACAATCTTTGACAATAAATGAAAGAAAACAGATCGAGTTCGTAAACAGACCTCAGTATTAAGTCTAATAAGACCTAAATATTGTACTAAAAGACTTTGAATAGACAGTTTAAAAATTAAGGATGAAGTCTTACAACCATCTGTTGGACTTGCTCACTGAGCTATACTGACATGCATATTCGACAATACTTGAGAAAATGGAAGAACAAACAGATATACACTGCTGGATACAAATAATACATCTGGAAAGACAACCTCGTTCTGGTTCCAATAACAGCTATACCACCTATGGGGTGGTAGATGTACTGATAATGATTTCAATGTAGTCTGCCGAGAGATAACGTACCGACATAGGTGCCAGAACACCATCTGTGTCTACCATCTAATAAAGACTACTCACGGCCAGAAGGCTCAAGGTGGTGCAAACGTGTGAAGCAAGCGAACAACCATGCCACACACACTGTAACGCTACGAGTATGTAGGCGAGTTATTCGTCCACATACAACTAATACTGAGGACAGCTGAATATGTGTGCTTAGCTGGGTACTAGCCGGCCGCCCGAACTGAGCTCAGGTGCAGAGACCATTAGTGCGTCGCTGAAAATGGGTAAGTCCTAAAGCTGGGTGATTTGGACGGTTGACGCTCGCATCTTCTGCACAAAGCAGAAGATGCGTAAAAAATGGCGGAGTGTCAGACAAGATGAAACCTGGCTTCTTACAGCTCTTTGAGAGTCTATAACAATTCACAGTCAAGTATTAAACAGATCAAAACATTGGTGCTCTCAGACAAATGAGATACGTCAAGTGACACAATAATATTTCAGTATTTTCAGAACTACACAAGTTAATATTTCGCAGTAAATAAACATTTTCACAACGAACTTCTGAATTAACAACTCTTAAACGCTTCATGCGATTTCAACAAACGATATCTCAGATGATATCATTGCACTATAGCTATAATCACTGAAAGTCACTTATCTGTATCTATTTTATTTCTTGATTTATTACGCCTTTTCTATCTTTTTTATTACACAAATTTTCGTCAGAACATCGCATTCTACTCATTCACCTAGCGATTGAACACAGCATCAGTACCTCATATTTTGTCATACTCGTGTTTTTATTTAGTGAACAGTTTACTATTTTGCCAGTAACTTTATTTAAATGCTGATATGAAATGCTATTAAAAAGCAGCGCTAATTTAAAAGTAGTCAGTCGCATGTGTTAGCGGACACCACATTTGAGAAGAAAACCAAAAGGTTCTTCTGTCATGAAGGCAAAAATAATCGTTTCAACAATTGTCATTTGTCCTGAGCGCACTTGCGCGAGAATGCTGGTTTATTTATTTATGGACAGACCTTTATTTATAATTATTGTAGATTATCTGAATGTGACAGAATATTTATTACATTTTCTTATTTAAATATTGTTGTGATGTGTTAGTTTAGTCTGGTAAGTAGACAAGGTCAGTCATGTCTGTAAATCGTAAGAACGCGGGGAGTGGGGGGGGGGGGGGGAGGGGAGGGACGGCCTTAAACTACTGGGAAAGCAGGCAGTAGCGGAACACGATGGGTCTTTTAAGTGAAGAGCTCAAAGGAGCGATTCTGGACAATTTATGTCGAGTGCTAGAAGGAAGTAGACCTGAATGGGCTAATGAGTGACATTCGATCGTGGAGGTGTTTGTTTGTGGGCGGTGAACGACCGCTATCACACTTTAACTTTTAAAGGGACTTTAGATTTCGAGAGGTCTGTATGTGCTCCATAGTAGGACTAACTTAACCCAGCTGAATTACAGGACTGAAGTCAGACAGAGTATAATATGCATTAATTTTTGAAACATCATGTTGAACTCTCAACTGTTTTGAGCTGATGAATATGGTGTATATTGTGATCACGATTAATTTTTCTCGTTTCTTTGGTGACTAGTTTAATTTGAGGACTTTGCTACCTTTCTTGTTTCATACAATGTAACTTTACTGCATTTGATAGGTGTACTTTTTGTCTGTATTTGAAATGAATATCATAGGACCAATTCCCGTTTATCAGAGACGTACTTTCTTGAATAAACGTCGTTCAACGTAATTCTCTACCGAATACATCAATTACAGACGTTAGGATAGACAACTTGTTATTAAATTATTCGTTTAACGTTTGTTCTGTATTTCTCTGTATTTTATTAACTCACAGATCTAGCCAATGCATAGACTATTTGACTTACTTGACTGCAGGACGTCAGCTACAAGTTATTATTTGCAGCGAATTAGCTGTGGGCATGAAAGCAGACGTCGACGGCTCGACTCTGTCACTACACCCATCTATTCCTTTTAAACAGAGTCATGCATAGCCTAAGTAGGAGCAACCTCGGGTAAAGATGCAACTAGTTTCGTTTGCTCGAATGGGATGCTATTAGAAAGAACAACTAGCAACTACTCAGCAGTTACCGTCGCAAGGCGCTACACATGCATACTACAGCCGAGGGGTCATATTGGGACCTTCCGAGTGGTGGGGTAATCCATTTTGGAGAACTGGTGCGTCATTTGTGCAACGATACTTGTATCAGTGGTCACGTGAACATTCTCATACCCATACACGAGGTCGTGGTTGTTCACGCAGTTCACGCAGCACAGACGCTCGCCAGGATCGTCAATTGTTAGGGCAGCAGTAGCAGTACGTACAGCTACCACAGCACAGACAACTGCTGCGAACTGGTTGTCAGCAGTACGATTACGGGCTTGCACTCCTCTAGTCTTCCACTCACGCCACAGCATCGATATGCATGACTAGCCTGCAGCCATCAGATCACTTGGAGTATGAAATGGCGCGCCGTGGTCGTCAACGATGAAGCAGATTCTGCTTGCACGCAAGTGTCGGTAGTTTACGTACAACGTAGACCTGATGAGCACTGTCTCTTAGAGTCCATTTGTCCAAGACACACCGGCCACACCTCAGACCTTATGGTCTGGCATGTGATAAGCTACAGCTGTCGTTCACCTTTCGTGTTTCTGGTGGGGACAATAACCAGCGCTCGGTACGTGTAGAATTTTGTTGAACACGTTCTTTTGCCGTTCTTATAACAGGAAGATAATGTGTTTTTCCAAAAAATAATGCGCCCCACCTACTACCCTTGAAACTAAATGTGTTCCGCAAAACTCATGACAACTTCCCTGGTCAGCACGATACGGCACTTGTCTCCAGACGAGCACGTGTGTGTTATGATGAGACGAGAAGTGACATGTGTGACTCCTCAACTAACAGCTCTTAAAGTACTACGTGAACAGGTCTAGCAGGCGCGGTATACCGTATTCCAGGGCTTTATTCGCGATCTGTATGATCGACTGGATACCAGAGTCAGCGTCTGCATTGCCGCCTGTACTAGCATGGGTGTTTCAGCGTGGGTCGATACCTGGTACCTCAGAACCACCTGTGCTGTTGATCTGTAAACGTAGGCATTTCAAGTACTTCATACGCACTGTTGTAACAATAAATCTTGAGTAAATTGGAAATCTCTAAAAGACTGTACTACCTTTATTTTTTTGGCACTGTACGATGAATCGAATTGAAGAGAGAGGTGTAATGGAAATGAAATCAAAGGGGGGGGGGGGGATATGGAGACAACGAGGATAGTGAGTGAGTCAAAGAAATGATTTGCTGGATTCAGAAGATAAGAGAAGGACCGAGACGGCCACCTAATGGAAGACAGGGTAGATGACATTAGAGAATATTTAGTACCGACATGTTTTCATTTAGCTCAAGACAATGAGCATGGAAACATCCAGATGAGGCCATTATTCTGTTGTGGATCTTAAATGGCTCTTGATGATAATGGGTTGATGATGATGACGATGATGATGATGAAGATGATATTGATGAGGTTTGTGATTAACGAGCGACAAGAAAGGAAGAAATTCTACAATCAAGCAGTTTTATTACCAGTATGTATGGGGTAGTCATAGCACCTCGCTTTTTCGATTCTATGATAAAAATTGATGACAGTTCTGATGAGCAATACTGACAGTTACCATATATAAGATAGTGGTCTTTGTAGTGAAATAGAAACAGTTGCATGTTACAGCCATCATAAGGTGCCAGATAATATAATCTTTATCGAATCACTGATTGCGGTTCCACGACTTTTCTGAAAATGACCTGTATTCCAACGAAATAAGAGAGCATGTTTTTAGGCGACATGTATAAAGATATTATAAAATCGTCAGAATATGTGGTGCCTACGTGGGATGCATTATCTCCATTAACTATGTATAGGTATCTCGGTATGAGAGATCATAATGTAGACGATATCGGTCTGAAGGAAAACTAAGAAAAATGCAAGCCACCTGGAAAAAAACGCAAACATATTAAAAGAGGTCACAGAATATAAAAATGATTAGCAACGTCTATTCAGTATATTAATAACACATATATGTGCTGTGCCGTAAGTTCATAAAATAATCATTCATAGAAGCAAAACATTGAATAAAGTTTCCAGTTCATACTAAGCATAAACATTAGTAAGTTTTCAAACGCGAAGCTTACGAGAAAGACAGGCGGTGGCGCGTACGTCACAGAACGTGGCACTGCAATTCTTACGAGTGCCAGCAACCGTCTCAGTCGGGGAGCGAGTAACTATTTTAGAAGAGTTTAATAATTCTTGACCACACATTTAAATTCATGTAAGCTCTCGATAGCACATGTCAGAGTTAAGACCTTTAGTGGGTACCTTTTCAATTACAGATCGACTTACCGTCGGCCCTGCACGGAGCCGACCCTTCGCAAAGTGTGGCGGACAATAAGACTAGTGTGATTACACAAGCTCGTGGGCCCCAACTTGAACTAACGCAAGATTAACGTTATAGGACGTCGGTTCAGAAACATGTGCTGTATCAACCAAACACCGCAAGTAAAGAAATGGAGAACACGATAAAACTTCATGTAAACGAGTGCATCAAAACAAATTACGTTCTACAACACTTATGGTCGTCCAAAATGAAACTGTTCAATGTTTTAAAGTTCTTTTAATGCAGTCTTAGTCTCTGTTTCTAGTTTTAGTAGTGCTAGGATAAGACAAATACGCTCAAAAATTCCCACTTTGTCCATTATTTTTACTGTGTAATACTTACGAAAACTCTCTTAAGTGTCCATAGTTTAACTAGTAAACAGAGGTATGAAATTGAAAGCTGTAGAATGCACACTCTTTTTCTGCCTATTACAGCAAGCATTTTCACACGAAAATTTCTGTCTATGTATACGTTATGGAGGATTGCACGGATTTTGTCTTTGGTTTCACATCAGTTGTTTACTGTGTTTCAGAGTTAGAGAAGATTTCACCCCACCTGGCTCAAGTGAGAATGATGCTTCCGACTCAGCAGAAACACGTAAACCTGTCTGAGATGACACGACTGTGACAAAACGTAAGTGAGCTGCCCCTCAGTGTTAGCATTTAGCATAGAAATCAAAGGTGTGACGCAGAACCATCGTATTTACATGTCGTACTAAGAAAGCACGATGAAGGCAATGTTTCAATGCGGCATTTGTCGACAGTTTGGGTCAACGGCTGAGTGGGTAATTTTCAGATTGCAATTACTAACGAATGGCAGTCAATCCTTTGTCAGACCTACGAGTATTTTCTCGTTGGTACGTCTGGCTTCTTTCACTTCTGGCACTGTTTTGTGTACATGAAAAATTCTCAGTGGTTCGCAGTCTTCATTAACTGTAGGTCTTGCTATAATTGACTGGGAAAGTCAGTTCAGTTGTCGGGAGAAGCATGCCTAGTAAAGCACTGTGCTGTTCGAAGCAGCCTTCGAGTTGATCACATCTTCAAACATTTTCTTACTTCAAGTGGAAAACCTTAACGGAGTTTCCAGTGGCCTCTGAAGACGACAAAAATTGTACCAATAATTTTACTAGCTGTCAATTGAAAAGCAATAATAATGTAAATATGAGAGTATGGAATTTGGTAGTTGCTGAGGTAGGGGTTTTGGGCTGACTGACTTCTGTACTGCAGTTTATAGCTGGTATGTAGGTTTGCTACAGGTCGTGGTGTTTGTGTGGTGGCAATAACAACAGGAAGCTATCGAGAACTTAAACAAGTTTACCTTCACATAGTGTGGAAACGTAAACTCGTGTAATCACTCATTTTACAGAACCTCTACTTTTGCAGTGTCATCTAACAGTTGCGAATATTCTTGGCGGTTAGAACTGACCATGTATGCTTGTGTGCATTCTGATCGAAACGTCCGTCTGTTTGACCATGTCATTGCATCGCACGCCCAGTTAGATTGCCTGCTGCCAGAAAAGTTACATGACTACCATAAGACGTCTACTTCAGCGGCCCCTCACTGCGCACATGCCCCCGTATCTAGCACCAGAGGTGAACCACCTGTCATCTTACCACAATCGAAACGCTAAGTTTCACTAGTGTGTTAGCCGTGACTATCTTAAAAACAGAGACATTTGCTATTTCTTTATCTGTTGGTGCTGTCTACCACTGAAACAAGCTATTTTGAACTCCGTCCCTGTTACTTAATGAAGAGAAGCTGAAGCAGTTCTTTCTGTCTACCTTGTAACTCATCTCCACCCCTTACCCCCACCCTCAATGTATTAACACATATTACCAGTGCCTCTCTGTCTTCCTGTTAGGACTGTTTTTCATTTGTGTCAGTATCGACAATTTTTTTCCCCTCAGTCTACACGATTTGCATTATATCACGTTTGTCTTTCTTTCCCCCTTCCACCTGTCGGTTGCTGCTAGCGCTCAAAATTTAAATCCACGAGGAGTCATACAATGAACAAGCACAGTGGTGACTGAGGAAAACACATAGCGCTCTGAATGATTTCAAGGCGGTTGTGTATACACTGATAAGCCAAAACATTATGACCGCGACGTTGGATGCCGCCCGATGGCGTTACAGGCACGTGACGCGGTAACAAAAGTATGTAAGCGGAGTAGACATGGACGGGGAATCACCCTAGCGAAGATATGGTCTACAAATGGGGAAATCCATTGATATAAGCTACTCTGACAAAGGGCAGATTATTATTACGCAGAGCCTGTGAACGAGTATCTCGATAACGGCGAAGCTGATGGAATGTGCACGTGCTACTGTCGTGAGCGTCTACGGAAAAAGGTAGAAGGACAGTGAAACTACCACTAGGCACTAAATGGTAGGACGTCCACCACTCTTCATAGGAACTAGGCTCTGAGCACTATGGGACTTAACTTCTAAGGTCATCAGTCCCCTAGAACTTAGAACTACTTAAACCAAACTAACCTAAGGATATCACACACATCCGCGCCCGAGGCAGGACTCTAACCTGCCCGACCGTAGCGGTCGCGTGGTTCCAGACTGTAGCGCTTACAACCGCTCGGCCACCCTGGCCGGCTAGGAACTAGGGTTCTGAGGCTTGACTGCTCTGTAAAGTAGGAGAGATGGTGATCTATGGCATCTCTGCCGAAAGAGCACAATGCTGGTGCACGCACAAGTGTTGCGGAGCACACCGTTCATTGCAGATTGTTGAACATGTTGCTCCGCAGCAGACCATCCCTACGTGTTCGCATGTTGACACAAAGACGTGGCCAGTTATGATAGCAGTGGGCACGGGTCCATCGGGATTCGACCAGCAATCAATGGAAACGAGTCAGCTCTTCGGATCAATCACATTTTTGCTAAACTAGGTCGTTGGTCGTCTCTACAAGCGCGTCATCAAGGTGAACGGCGGTTCGAAACATGCTGCGCACCACAGATGCAGGCTTGTGGGAGCAGTATTATGCTGTGGGAGACATTATCCTGCGTTTGCACGGAACCTATGGTAGTAGTCGAAGACACGTTGGCAGCTGCGAACCACCTGCATCCCTTCATCATTGATGTCTTCCTCGACGGCGTTGTCATCTTTCAGCAATATAATTGTCCTTGTCTAGGAACCAGAACCGTGCTATAATGGTTTGAGGAGCATCATAGTGAACTCATGTCGATGTCTCGGCGACCAAATTCACCTTGTGTAAATCCTACGGAACCCAACTGGGTCGCTGTCGAGTGCCATAACCGCGTACACATATCAGCGTCCCGTTATTTACGCGGATTGAATGACCTGTGCGTAGACACTTAATGTCACATACCTCCACAAACCAACGAACAAAGTGTCGGATCTCTCTTATGCGGAATCAGTGACGTATTTCGTTCCAAAGACGGACAAAAAGGTATTAAGCAGGTGGTCATAATGTATTGGCACATCGGTGTGTACTGTTAGGTAATTCAGCATGTTCTTGTGAATTACGACGATAAAAACTCACGATAAGCTGACCGAAGTGCCCTCAATCCCAGGTGCGATAATAATGTGGTCGACTAATACAAGTTCTGGGTTTCATGCAGACACACCTGCTGCGGTAGAGATAACAGAAGCATCGCAGTGAGGCAACTATACTCATGCTCATAAATTAAGGATAATTGCAGAATGTGATGCCACACAACGTGGCACTACACAAAACTGGCGCTAATAGCACAGGACATAGGGAACACATATGACACAGATCTGTAAGTCCACGGTATTGGTGATATGTTAAGAAAACCGTCCCGAAACACATATGATACAAAACGCCACTGTTTCCTGCGCGTGTACCCCGACATCAGTGTGGGATATGATCACCATGCGCACGTACACAGGCCGCACAACGGGTTGGCATACTCTGCATCAAGTGGTCGAGCAGCTGCTGGGGTGTAGCCTCTCATCCTTGCACCAGTGCCTGTCAGAGCTCCTGAAGTGCGCTAGGGGTTTGAAGACGTGCAGCGATACGTCGAACGAGAGCATCCCAGACGTGCACGGTGGGGTTTAGGTCTGGAGAACAGTCAGGCCACCCCATTCGCGCCCGATATCTTCTGTTTCAAGGTACTCCTCCACGATGGCAGCTCGATGGGGCCTTGCGGTATCATCCATCAGGGGGAAGGTGGGATCCACTACACCCCTGAAAAGGTGGACATACTGGTGCAAAATGACGTCCCAATACATCTGACCTGTTACAGTTCCTCTGTCAGAGACATGCAGGGGTGTACGTGCACCAGTCATAATCACACCCCACACCATCAAACCACGACCTCCATACAGGTCCCTTTCAAGGACGTTAAGGGGTTGATATCTGGTTTCTGTTCAGAACCCGGCGAGAATCACTGTTCAGACTTTACCTGGACTCGTCTGTGAACATAACCTGGGACAATTGTGTTCTTGACACCAAGCATTACGGGTTCTCCTCTGACCAGGGGTCAGTGGAGTGCACCTTGCAGGTCTCCGGGCGAATAAACCATGTCTATTCAGTCATCTGTAGAATGTGTGTCTGGAGACAAGTGTTCCAGTGGCTGTGGTAAGGTCCCAAGCGAGGCTACCTGCAGTGCTCCGTGGCCGTCTGCGGGCACTGATGGTGAGATATCGGTCTTTTTGTGGCGTTGTACGTACGTAGCGCCTGGACACGTTTCCTGTCTGTTGGAATCGTTGCCATAATCTTGAGATCACACTTTGTGACACACGGAGGGCCCGTACTACGACCTGCTGTGTTTGACCAGCCTCTAGTCGCCCTAGTATTCTACCCCTCATAAAGTCATCAATATGTGTTCTTTGAGCCATTTTCAACACACAGTCACCATTAGCACGTCTGAAAACGTCCGCACACTTACTCGCTGCACCGTACTCCGACATGCACCAGCACACCTCTGCATATATGGGCTGCTGACAGCGCCACCGTGCGACTACCACAGGTCAAATGCACCGCATGGTCATACCCCGAAGTGATGTAAACCCGCAAACCGCCCATCAGAGCGTTGTTTCACCATGTATCAGCATTATCCTTAATTTATGAGTATGAATGTAGAAACGTACCCCTAAGTTGAAGTACACGGGGCAGTACGAGTATTGTGGACAAAACGGTTAACTTGCACATAGATTCACCGTGAAATTCTGGTACTATATGGATCACATTCAGTGTCGCATCTAGTCGTAGTGAAATGGTGCCGACAATTTTACCAAGGCCGCACAGACGAGGGTAGCGCTGATCTGGAAGGAATACCACCGTCATCGACCACAGACGGCAGTGAACAAGCAATCGAGGAATTGAACCGTAGCAGTCGCAGGATTTCTGACGGTGAGGACTTTCATACAGTGGATCTTGAATAGCTCCAAGACCAAGAAGCAGATTTCTATCGTCGAGGAATTAATAGTTTGTAGAACGTTCCGACCAGTTTACAGACTTGGTGACTATTTAGAAAAATAGAGTCACTCTGAAGTAAAGTGCATCATTCAATAAAAGGCACTTGACCTGCCATTATAATGTGGAACTTAGTTATAGAAGTCCCCTCGTACCTGCACGTAATTCGTTTTCATGTTATCCTTTTATGAACGAATAAGAGCTGTGTTTTTCTTCTATGTTATTTCCGTCATACAAGTTTCTAATTGTGTGATTCTACATTAGCTATAACTTATAAAATACTTTTCTGACTGCCGAGAATAATGGAGCGTCCTCCTCATATCAATGAAGCAGCAGATTTTACAGCATTCCAGAGGTGGACCAAACAGCTCCCTGTTAATGTGGCCTGCAGTAGAACAGCGTGACGCCACGATACATGAAAGACCAGCGCCCATGGGCTCCGATGCTAGTACAGTCCCGCCCATGGATGTATAATAAGGGGAGACGGTGTTATAAGCTTACGCTGTACGTTGATTTGGGGCCGGTGATTGGGACCTGCCGGCTTTTTAGATGCCTCACAGTACTAATAGACTCCTGTTTACGATTGATTCTTGTGCTTAGCTTCTGTCATGTGTACTCAACAAATGCCATAAATAATAAATATTACATTGCTTTCGTAAATAAGACTATGTCAGAAAGGTGTTTCCACAAGTTTTTCTGATCCAAAATGCGTAATTGATCAGGTAATATGGCACATTTGGCGTTGTTTAGGTAAAGTCTTTTATTATACGTTTCGAATAACAAAGAAGAGTAAAATAAGATGTTGAAAGACTGTTTTCATAATCCATTTAAATTGTCTTTCACTGAACTTACGTCGGTATTCGGTAACCGATGAAGGCAGTATTCGGAAAGCAATGCTTGTTTGCTTACTGCTACTGATTCTTATTCGTCAAATCTTCAACTTTGAAGTCATACGTACAACATTTTTAATCTTAACGTTTGTAAGAAACTTACCTACGTTCTTTGCTGGACCATAAATGTGTGCTATAAAGAATAATAGATTGAAATTAACCACAGTACACTGATATATGATCTACACTGCCAACTCTTGAAAAAATGCTTAAGATAAAATTCCAGTTACACTATTATTGTCTACAAGGCCTAAGAGATGTACAAATTATTACATTTTTCCAACTTGTATGTCAAACAGAAAAAATCAGTGTGGACAGGTATTGAGAAGACGGATGCAAAATAGAAAATATAGAGAAGGAAAGTAGTGTACCTGTTTTTTCAGTTTTATTATTTACAAAGGAAAGTAAAGACGTCCATGAGAAAGTCCTAAAAGAGTAGCTATGGGTCAATGTGTTCAGTTGAAATTATTTTACTCTATTTTTACTCAACAGAGATTACTATTTTATTAACACATTTCAAAGTATTTGTACTTTATGTCAAATCCATAAGAAGGCATACAGTACAAATTGCGCTCGCTGTCAGTTACTCTGTGTAACTGAAAATATGGATAAGGGCACTTAACTTACCTTTCTTACTTAAAGGATTCCGATTAAATGTAAATGAGGAGACAGAAGACAAGGACACACCACGGTCTATGAAAAATGAGCTATTCTTTAACAGAGACCATGTCAATGTAAATTCAAAACTGTAAAGCTTGGTGTACTGTATACAATTCAGTCAAACGCATAAACATGGGAAAATCCAGGTCATTTACTTAGTTCAAAAAAATGGTTCAAATGGCTCTGAGCACTATGCGACTTAACTTCTGAGGTCATCAGTCGCCTAGAACTTAGAACTAATTAAACCTAACTAACCTAAGAACATCACACCCATCCATGCCCGAGGCAGGATTCGAACCTGCGACCGTAGCGGTCGCTCGGCTCCAGACTGTAGCGCCCAGAACCGCACGGCCACTTCGGCCGCCACTTAGTTCAAAGATGTGACGTTCTTTCTTTGGCGTCACTTTATTGAAGAACTTTTATTTCTTTCTTGCATCTCTCCTGAGGGTTTTCCTGCTACTAACGCCTCCTCACGTTTTTCGTTAAAACTGTGAGAGGGTGTCAGAAACAAGAAAACACAATGCACATCGAGTTCCATATCCACGTGCTTTTTGTAACCTTCTGCCTTTCTGCTGCTGGTGGTGTTCCTCTATTTCCAAAGAAAATTAAAACTTGTGGAAGACTGCAACTGTGCAAACAATGGGTTTGTTCGTAAATAAGTTTTCTGTTATCAGTCACGATTTCTTATTTTTTTTTTTTTTGTGTTACGCATTATGCTTTTCGGGAAATGTTTCTCATTTCCAAGAGCATTTTTCTCTGCTTACTATTTCGTTTTTTGTAATGTTTTTGATGTATGAGGTTCTGCTTTGCAGTATATAGAAACGTCGATTTGTAGCTGATTATCGATATTTATACATAGTTACTGGCGAAATTAGGAAGAACTTGAAAGAGCAATTTTTCTGTGGTCTATTTGCGCAGCGTTTTACGGATACTAAACATGATTTAGTTAACGGAGATAATGCTATAGGTCTTCCACAGAGTATGATATACTTTCGTACAGAGGGTCTTTATGGTATCAATATGGATTAGAATTTGTTATATCTCATTCCAATGTTGCTTTTTTATATGTTGGAATATCTATCTAAGAATACTGTCGAAGCATCTGAAATTGAAGTTTCAAGTATGCCATGCTCTGAACTACAGCATTGTCTCTGTTGATTACATGTAAAACATCTTTATACTCTTTGTTTATGTGTTTTTTTCTCGACATATACTGTGCACAGAAAATTGTGTATGATGTTGAATATGAACGAGGCTCTGCACAAATGGACCACAAGAAAACTGTAAGTGTGAAGGAAGTGCCCTCTCTGCATGCGCAATCGGAATACTTGTGGCCAAAATCAACTGTCTCATTGTTATTATTGTAAATGGGCTAATTTTGGTATCACAGGATGTAGCGTCGGCGCCAGTTGACGTGCCCAAAAGCGACAGTGACTTCTCCTGGTGTGCATACAGTACATAAGGACACTCCAGCACTCTCGACTCCAACTCCTTACTCTCCATATCCCGACACACGGAAACTTTAACGGGTTCCCTCTCTTTGACTCTGAACTGCATCTGACAATTACGTATTCTTCCAGCTATAGTACGAGCGCCAACATCCTCTCCTAAGATCAAGGCCCCTAAACCTCATCAAGTGTCTGGCCACCACAACTCTGCTGTCGCTCTTCTTTGTTACGCCCATGGTCTATCGATCAAACGTTCCCAACCCCAACTTTCCCCTCGCCCCCCAACTCCACTACTAGACGATCCTACTGTATTGCCTCTTCATTTCTCCAGCTCGTTTCTTACCCTCTAAGCTCTTACTGGGACCTGACCTCTTAGAACCTGCTAGAATCAGTTTCGTAAACTACATAATTTCACCAGGTACAACATAACCATATGTGGCCTTTTTGTAGTAATATAATCCCAAGGAAACTTCTCGTATTGCACTTAATATACATGTTGGTAATTACTTGAAAAGACAGAAGAGCAAAAGATAATGGAAGAAATTGAGGAAAAAGGCGTAATGAAAATGACATGGAGAGGGGGTGGGGATATGAAGTGAACAGGAATAGTGGATGTACCAAGTAGTTTCTTTTCTGGATTCTAGCTGATAACAGAAAGACAGAGACGATCACCTAATGGAAGGTTGGTGCATGACATTGGAAAGAGTTAGGATCGACATAGATGAGTGTAGCTGACAACATTATTGCTTGCTACCATCTACGGGAGGCCTTTATCCAACTGTGTATCCCTAGTGGCTGATGATACTGATGATGATGATAAAACTGATTAAAGAGCGAGAAAAAATAAAAGTTTCTTTCACCAAGCAGTCTGCGACGTACCTATTTTATTTTATTTTTTATTTTTTATTTTACACGTCTAGTTCCGTAGGACCAAATTGAGGAGCAGATCTCTATGGTCATGGAACGTGTCAGTACATAAAACTACAACAGAAAAGTAATAACAGATAAAATAAAATGTTTATGAATCCTAAAAATAAGTCAAGCTATATGTTTACTTAAACGCAAACAACAGTATAATACAGGACTTAGCTTTATTTATTAAGGAACTCCGCGACAGAATAGGAGTGGCCCATGAGGAAGCTTTTAAGTTTAGATTTGGAAGCTTGTGGTAGCTGACTGAAAATGGATGCAGTAGAATACAACATGGCTTTCTGCACAAGAGTCAATTAAGTGTGATCCAAATGGAAATTGGATTTCTGCCTATTATTAACTGAGAAAAAGCACCTAATTCTTGGGAATAAGTTAATATTGTTAACAAGGGATGACAGTAAAGAATATATATATTGAGAGGCCAGTGTCAGAATACCCAGACTAATGAACAGGGTCGGCAAGATGTTCGCGAACTTACACCACTTCTTGCCTGAACGTAAGGAATTAACATGGTACATTGGTGGTTGAGTCCGAAGGAAAACTAGCAAGACGGAACAAAAGATGACACTTGGAATGGGTTGGACCAGAAAGTAAATGACCCGATGGGACAAAATCATCTCATTTTTCTACAGAAATGTTAGTTAACCATGCATCAAGTGAAATTACATCTGCTCGGTAATGGGAAATCAATCACAAATCATTCGTCCTCTCATAAGATAAAGAGAAGCGGTTAGTTGAATTAACGGAATAAAGTAAGTGAAAACCTCGCATCCCTAATTTTCGTGAGGTTTGATAGACTCATCTCGGACCTAGCGTCCTATTTATCGACGTCACGCTTGCCAACTTTAACGCCCACCATCAGAGAGCAGCTTCCGGAGCCGTGAGATTCCGCCCCAGAGACACAAATCTGGGTGGACCGCCAGGAGCGAAATCTGCCAGCGCCCCTGCTGCCCCACTCACAGTTTTGAGCCATAATGTTTTTCCTACTTCTCATCTCAGTTTCACTTTGCCTCTCCTGAAAAAAATAAGTGAGGCAAAAGAAATGAGAAGTTGCCGTCTCCTTCCACATGAAATTTGGTGAATGGCCAATCTGATTTTACCAACCGTGAGTGGAAAATTCTGTAGGTTATCGAACTGTACGTGACACTAGTCTGTCGCAACAATAACTATTTTGTGAGCACAATATTGTGACCTCCAATGTCATCTCCCCTGAAGGCCGTCACGTGAGTAGGAATGCCTAGTCTGGTCGACACCCGAGAAAAATTTGAGGAATAGTTCGTGAAGAATAGCGACGACAAGAGGAACAAGAGCCTCGTTCTCACTCCGCTTCTGATACCATGAGAAGCAGCGTGTCTACAAAAGACAAGATTCCTCAAGAGTAATTTTCGCACCGTCGCCGGTCTGTCAGCCCACTAAGCCCCGCACTCAACGTCCCTCCGATGTTTGAGTAACTTGACCATCGAGAGGCGAACGAGGGGGCGTGTTTCACCGGGGCGCCCTGCGACCCACAGACTCTAACTGGGCCCACCTGCTGCCACCGAGGTGGACGCTTTCTAAGGCCTCCACTGTGAACACAATGGAAACCTGACCTCCTGGGCTGTTGTCTTAGACAGTGTGTGACTCAAAACACATTCTATATCGCTTCCTTTCTCTACCAGGGTGGTGTAGCAAGCACAATATGAAACAAAAAAATAAGTTAATTATCGGACTGTAATTGACTGACTTGTTTCATCACTCCATTGATCGCAAGAATAAAATTGTACAAGGGATATTCCACTCAGAAAGATGTGAGGTATCCCCAAGCAGTATTTATAATGGAGTGCTTTTGTAAATGTAAATCTTTTCTGTTAAAGGTGAAGGGATTGCTGGGGGAACGAGTATGGACACATAACGCTGCATTATTAAATCCACAACTATTCGTATTCTCCTACCCCAAACGCGTTCTCCACCCAGTCACACCCTTGATATGTATAGAATTTAATTTTTGTTGTTGTTGTGGCCTTCAGTCCTGAAACTGGTTTGATGCAGCTCTCCATGCTACTCTATTCTGTGCAAACCTCTTCATCTCCCAGTACCTACTGCAGCTACATCCTTCTGAATCTGTTAACTGTATTCATCTCTTGGTCTCCCTCTACAATTTTTACCCTCCACGCTGCCCTCCAGTACTAAATTGGTGATCCCTTGATGCCTCAGAACATGTCCTACCAACCGATCCCTTATTCTGGTCAAGTTGTGCCACAACCTCCTCTTCTCCCCAATTCTGTTCAATACCTCCTGATTAGTTATGTGATGTACCCATCTAATCTTCAGCATTCTTCTGTGGCACCACATTTCGAAAGCTTCTATTCTCTTCTTGTCTAAACTATTTATCGTCCATGTTTCACTTCCATACATGGCTACACTCCATACAAATACTTTCAGAAACGACTTCCTGACACTTGAATCAATACTCGATGTTACCAAATTTCTCTTCTTCAGAAACGCTTTCCTTGCCATTGCCAGTCTACATTTTATATCCTCTCTTCTTCGGCCATCATCAGTTATTTTGCTCCTCAAATAGCAAAACTCCGTTACTACTCTAAGTGTCTCATTTCCTAATCTAATTCCCTCAACATCACCCGACTTAATTCGAATACATTCCATTATCCTCGTTTTGCTTTTGTTGATGACCATCTTATACCCTCGTTTCAAGACACTGTCCATTCCGTTCCACTGCTCTTCCGTCCTTGCTGTCTCTGACAGAATTACAATGTCATCGGCGAACCTCAAAGTTTTTATTTCTTCTCCATGGATTTTAATACCTACTCCGAACTTTTCTTTCGTTTCCTTTACTGCTTGCTCAATATACAGATTGTTAACATCGGGGAGAGGCTACACAGTTAAAAAAATACCAGTCAAAATTTCCACAGTCATTCCATGAGTTTTACAAAATGTAACCGCTTTTATTTCCTCAAACACTCAGTCATTCATACTACGACACTCATTCATGCGATTTATGGTGGCGTCTACAATTCCTCTTACTTTACAGAACTGAAAAAGAAAACCACTCCAGAAATCACGAAAGTAAACCTCTCCCGCCCTTTAACTTTACAGTTTGTTTCGTTAGTTACTTATTAGTCAGAAGCACAATCACACATTGGCACATACCAAATAATTCTCTCAAACACACAGATCACATGGAAATTAAATGAAAAAAAAATAACGATGAGACTGGTGGGCATCATTATTTTACCCACTTTGTTCTGAGAACGCCGCAACTGTTTTCGTACACTACACTGTAGGAAGTACTCCAACCAGCCACAAGGCTATATAGAAATTATTTTATTGTGCTGTTACTAGTTTTGAGCCTGAGCCCATCGTTAGATGGTAGCGCTGATTTCTTGAAAATTTTTACGTTTACTCCTAAATATCGACATCAAACAGAAAACAGAAAACTGGTCACTGTAGTGACGATAATCATTAGTAACTACACATAGCATTGCAGTAATATAACATTAAGAAAACAAATACTCTACTGCTCAGAAATTTTGATAATGTTGTGAATCATAAACCATGTACCATAGACCACGCCATGGTGGGACGGTCTGCGTGCCCCAACGAAACAGAAAGTCGCACTGCAGTTACAACCACAGTGCAGGGGTATCTGTTGAGAGTTCATACAACCGTGTGCCGTGTGGTTCCGAAGAGGGGAGCAGTCTTTTCAGTAGTTGCAGGAGCGGCAGTCTGGATGAAGGACTGATATCGCCTTGTAAAATGAACCAACATGACCTTGCTGTGCTGGTATTGCGAACGGCTGAAATCAAAAGGAAACTACAGCCGATATATTTCCCGAGGGCATTTACCTCTACTGCATGGGTAAATTATGATGGCATTCTCTTGAGTAAAATATTCATGAGGAAAAATAGCCTCCGGGTGGGTACTACTGTGGAGGATGTCGTCATCTGGAGAAGCAAATCTTGCAGGCTACGGGCCAGAGCGTCTAATGTTAGAACCATTAATCGGGAAAGTACGCTAGGAAATTTAAAAATGGTTGAAGCTAAATTTAGTCAGCATTAGTGGACCTGGCTCCCAGAATGAACAGGACTTCTGCTCAGGCGAGTATAGCTTCACAAATACAGTATCAAATAGTGGTAAAGCAGGAGTAGGTCTAGTAACGAATAAGAAAAAAGGAATCTTGTTAATTTGAACAGTATAGTGAACGAATTACCGTAGCCATGGTGGACATGAAGCCAACACACAGCACAGCAGTACAAGTTTATATGCTGACTAGCTCTGAAAATAATGAAAAGCTTCAAAAAAACTATGGCGAGATAAAAAGAGATTATTCAGATAAGAAAATTTAATTGTGATTGGAGACGGGAATTCGGTAGTAGCAGAAGAAAGAAAAGGAAAAACAGTGGATGAAATGGACTGGGGGAAAGGGATGAAAGAGGAAGCTACTTGGTAGAATTTTGCACAGAACATAATTTAACAATCGTTAACACTCGATTTAGTAATTATGAAAGAAGACTGTATACGTGGAAGAGACTTGAACACATTCGAAAGTGTTAGACTGATTATATAATGGTAAGAGTGAGATGGTGGGAATAGATTTTAAACTGTATATTTCCAGGTGTAGATGTGGACTCTGATCACAATTTGTTGGTCATGAAATGTGGATTACAACTGAAGGAATTGCAAAAAGCTATGAAATGAAGGAGATTTGAGCTGGATAAGATAAAGAACCAGAGGTTGTTGAACATTTCAGAGGGAGCATTAGACGACAATTGACTAGAATACGGGAAAGGAATACAGTAGAAGAGAATGGGTAGCTTTGAGAGATGAAATAGTGGTGGACGTAGAGGACCAAATAGGTAAAAATACAAGGCCTAGCAGAAATCCATGGATATCACAAGACATATCAAATTTAATAGATGAAATGTGAACATTTAAAAATACAGCAGGTGAAAGGAATTAATAACCTCTAAAAATGAAACTGACAGGAAATGCAAAACAGTTAAGCAGAAATGGCTAGAGGACAAATGCAGGTATATACAAACATATATAACTAGAACAAAGGTAGATACCATCTAATGGAAAATTAAGGAGTTGTTTGGTGAAGAGAAAAGCAACTGTATGAATATCAAGGACTCAGTACAAAGCAAATAAGAGAAAGCTGAAAGTGGAAGTAGTATATAGAAGTTCTTATACGAGGGAAATGTACTTGAAGGCATTGTTATGGAAAGAGAAGAAAACGTAGAAGATGAGAAAGGAGATAAGAACCTAAGAGAATAATTTGACAGAGCACTGAAAGAGCTAAGTCGAAACAAGGCTTCTGGAATAGACAACATTCCATCAGAACTACTGACAGCCCCAGGAGAGCCAGCCACAACTAAACTAATCCACCTGAAATGCAAGATGAATGAAACAAGTAAAAGGATGTAATAATTCCAATTTCAAAGAAAGCAGGTGCTAACAGGTGTGACTATTACCGAACTATCATTTTAATAAGTCATGGTTGCAAAATAATAACATGAATAATTTACTGAAGAGAGGAAAAATTGGTAGAAGCCGACCTCGGCGCAGATCAGTTTCGATTCTGGATAAATGTGTGAACAAGTGACGGAATATTGACCTAACGAATTATGTTAGAAGGTAGGTTAAAGAAAGGCAAACCTAGGCTATAGGTTTTGTATATTTGGTGAAAGCTTTTGACAATGTCTACTGGAAAAACTCTTTGAAATTATGAGGTTGCTGGGGTGAGAGGTTATACACAACTTGTACAGAAACCAGACGGCAGTTATAAGAGTCGAGGGGCATGAAAGGGAAGGAATGGTTGAGAAGGGAGGGAGACAGAGTTGTAGCCTATTTCCGATGTTATTAAATCTGTTCACTCAAAAAGCAGCAAAGGAAACAAAAAAATGGAGTAGGCATTAAAGATCAAGGAGAAGAAACAAAAGTTTTGAGGATTTGCTGATGACACTGTAATTCTCTCACAGACAGCAGAGGACTTGGAAGAGCAGTTAAACGAAATGGACAGCATCTTGAAAGGAGGATACAAGATGGAAACCAATAACAGCATAACGACATTAATGGAACATAATCGAATTAAATCAGGCGTTGATGAAGGAATTAGGTTAGGAGTTGAAACACTAAAAACAGAAGAATTTTGCTATTTGGACATCAAAATAACTAATGATGGCAGAGGTAGAGGCGGTATAAAATGGAGACTGGCAATGGCAAGAAAAGCTTTTCTGAAAAAGAGAAATCTATTAACATCTAATATAGATTTAAGTATTAGGAAGTGAGTAAACATCTTGAGTGTAGCCTTGTGTGGAAGTGATACGTGGACGATAAACAGTTCAGACAAGAGTGGAATAGAAGCTTTTGAAATGTGGTATGTAGAAGAATGCTGAAGATTAATTGATAGCTCATGTAACCTATGAAAAGGTACTGATGGAACTGTGGAATAAGGAATCTTTGGCACAACTTAACTAAAAGAAGGGGTCGGTTGATGGAACACATTCTGAGACATCATAGTATCATCAATTTACTATTGGAAGGAAGTGTGGGGAGTAAAAGTTACAGAGGGAGTCCAAGAGATGAATACAGTACGTGAGTTCAAACGAATGTAGGTTGCAGCAGTTATTCGAAGATGAAGAGTCCTGCTTATGGTAGAGCGACGTGGAGAACTGTATCAGACCAATCTAGAAGACTGAAGACCGCAACAAGAACAATAAGACAATCGTTCTCAACACAAATGCATACAAATCACGAAGTCTTCGACATTACAAAACAAATGCTATAACTGTAAGAGGTCTGTTGCTAAAGAGATTGTAATTTTCAACAGGCCAAATTACGTTAGCACTAAGAAAACAAATATTCTAAACACCGACACAACAAGCAAATGTAAAAGACCATTCGTTAAAAAATGGTGACAGATCTGAATTACTCCCATCTCAAATCTTACAATAAAGCAATAAGAATCGCAACCTCATCTTCACCTAAGGGAATCAATGCACACACAAAATTCTCATTTTAAAATATTTAATTCGCAAATGCACACCACTCTCGGTACAGAGCCACTCACGCCACAAAGAGTTGTCTTGTGACAGCCAGAGCGAGAGCACCAGCAGCAGCGAGTACTGTTTGTATAAAGCGTTTATTTTGCATTTTGTTTACGACCTTCCACTAAGGAAGGGATTCTATTTGTGTTTATCTGCTCTGCATAGTAACTAACAGTTCTTGATAAAGCTTTACGTAGTTTTCGTGTTAGATTTCTTAGTGTTTTCTTGATCGTTTAGAACAGAAAGCGCCCTAAAACCGTCTTTTGTTTGTTTCGCGGCCGTTAGCCACTAGTCACTTGAATCAGCAGTTGTCTTGTGACAGCCAGAGCGAGAGCACCAGCAGCAGCGAGTACTGTTTGTATAAAGCGTTTTTGTACTTATTTGCTGCGCTTAGCTTTTAAATAGTTTTTCTGGGAAAATCTAGCGTAGTTTTCGCGTCTCGTATTTCAGTGAGTGTTTCTTGATTATCAGAGTAGCTCATCAGAAGATTATCTTGGGAATTTGTCATCGTATAGAGTAGGGTAAACATTGTCATGTGTAGGGACTGTGGTTGTTGTGAGCGGACGCAAGGAGAATTGGCCACTCTTCGGGGTCAGGTGGAGGCTTTGTCTGTTAGGCTCATCGAGCTCGAGGCGCAGGCGTCGGCTCGTAGTGGCGTTGGGGCAACTGTGGTGAGACCTATGCCTACTTCGGTGGCCTTGGAGTCACATGGAACCCCTGATGTCGCTGCGTCTTCCGGCAGTGAGCATCTTACCGGTCAGCCATCACTCCAGGGTGAATGGCGGACAGTGGTGGGCTCGCGCGTGCCTGGCCGAAAGGCGAAGGTGGGATCTGGCCGCGTGGCAGCTGCCTTACCCCTTTCCAACAGGTACGGGGTGCTTCCTAGTGGTGATGACATCGTTTCCGAGCCACCACAGGATGCCTCGCCTGTTGGGCCAGTGGCCGATTCTCCGGCAAGGTCCCGACAGTCACAGAGGGCGGGCCTATTAGTTATAGGGAGCTCCAACGTTAGGCGGGTTATGGAGCCCCTCAGGAAAATAGCGGGTAGGTCGGGGAAGAATGCCAGTGTGCACTCGGTGTGCTTGCCGGGGGGTCTCGTCCGTAATGTGGAGGAGGCCCTTCCGGCAGCTATTGAACGCACTGGGTGTGACCGGCTGCAGATAGTAGCACATGTCGGAACGAATGACGCCTGCCGCTTGGGTTCTGAGGCCATCCTTGGTTCCTTCCGGCGGCTGGCTGATTTGGTGAAGACAACCAGCATCGCACGCGGCGTGCAAGGTGAGCTTAATATCTGCAGCATAGTGCCCAGAGTCGATCGCGGTCCTCTGGTTTGGAGCCGTGTGGAGGGTCTAAACCAGAGGCTCAGACGACTCTGCGACTATAATGGTTGCAAATTCATCGACCTCCGTTATTGGGTGGAGAACTGTAGAGCCCCCCTAGACAGGTCAGGCGTGCACTACACACCGGAAGCAGCTACTAGGGTAGCAGAGTACGTGTGGCGTGCACACGGGGGTTTTTTAGGTTAGAGGGACCCCCCCTTGGGCGAAACGATAAAATACCTGACGGCTTACCAGAGAGGACATTATCATCGTTGATAAAGAACGTCCGTCCTCAGAGACCAAAAACAGGAAAAGTTAACGTAATATTGGTAAACTGCAGGAGTATCCAGGGCAAGGTTCCTGAATTAGTATCTCTTATTGAAGGAAATAGTGCGCATATAGTATTAGGAACGGAAAGTTGGTTAAAACCGGAAGTGAACAGTAACGAAATCCTAGACACAGAATGGAATATATACCGCAAGGATAGGATAAACGCCAATGGTGGAGGAGTATTTATAGCAGTAAAGAATTCAATAATATCCAGTGAAGTTATTAGCGAATGCGAATGTGAAATAATCTGGGTTAAGCTAAGTATCAAAGGTGGGTCAGATATGATAGTCGGATGCTTCTATAAACCACCTGCATCAGCAACCGTAGTAGTTGAGCGCCTCAGAGAGAACCTGCAGAACGTCGTGAAGAAGTTTCGTGATCATACTATTGTAATAGGGGGAGACTTCAATCTACCAGGTGTAGAATGGGATAGTCACACAATCAGAACTGGAGCCAGGGACAGAGACTCTTGTGACATTATCCTGACTGCCTTGTCCGAGAATTACTTCGAGCAGATAGTTAGAGAACCAACTCGTGAAGCTAACGTTTTAGACCTCATAGCAACAAATAGACCGGAACTTTTCAACTCCGTGAATGTAGAAGAGGGTATCAGTGATCATAAGTCAGTGGTTGCATCAATGACTACAAGTGTTATAAGAAATGCCAAGAAAGGAAGGAAAATATATTTGCTTAACAAGAGTGATAGGGCACAAATCGCAGAATATCTGAGTGACCACCATCAAACGTTCATTTCTGAGGAAGAGGATGTGGAACAAAAATGGAAAAAATTCAGAAACATCGTCCAGTACGCCTTAGATAAGTTCGTACCGACTAAGGTCCAAAGCGAGGGGAAAGATCCACCGTGGTATAACAATCATGTACGAAAGGTACTACGGAAACAAAGAAAGCTTCATCATAGGTTTAAGAGTAGTCGAATCATAGCTGATAAGGAAAAGCTGAACGAAGCGAAAAAGAGCGTAAAGAGAGCAATGAGAGAAGCATTCAACGAATTCGAACATAAAACATTGGCAAACAATCTAAACAAGAACCCTAAAAAGTTTTGGTCATATGTAAAATCGGTAAGCGGATCTAAATCCCCTATTCAGTCACTCGTTGACCACGATGGCACCGAAACAGAGGACGACCGAAGAAAGGCAGAAATACTGAATTCAGTGTTCCGAAACTGTTTCACTGCGGAAAATCGTAACACGGTCCCTGACTTCAGCCGTCGCACGGACGCCAAAATGGAAAATATTGAAATAAACGATATCGGAATTGAAAAACAACTGCTATCACTTAGTAGCGGAAAAGCATCCGGACCAGACGAGATACCCTTAAGATTCTACAGTGATTATGCTAAAGAACTTGCCCCCTTTCTATCAGCAATTTATCGTAGATCGCTGGAAGAACGTAAAGTACCTAGCGACTGGAAGAAAGCGCAGGTCGTTCCCATTTTCAAGAAGGGTCATAAATCAGATGCGAATAATTATAGGCCTATTTCGCTTACGTCAATCTGTTGTAGAATAATGGAACATGTTTTGTGTTCTCGTATTATGACGTTCTTAGATAATACAAATCTCTTTCATCATAACCAACATGGATTCCGCAAACAGAGATCATGTGAAACTCAGCTCGCCCTATTTGCCCAAGAAATTCACAGTGCCGTAGACACTGGCGAGCAGATTGATGCCGTATTCCTGGACTTCAGGAAGGCATTTGATACGGTTCCGCACTTACGTTTAGTGAAAAAAATACGAGCTTACGGAATATCGGACCAGGTTTGTGACTGGATTCAGGATTTCCTAGAAGAAAGAACACAACATGTCATTCTTAACGGTTCAAAATCTGCAGATGTAGAGGTAATTTCGGGAGTACCGCAAGGAAGCGTGATAGGACCTTTATTGTTTACGATATACATAAATGACTTAGTTGACAACATCGGTAGCTCCGTGAGGCTATTTGCAGATGACACGGTTGTCTACAAGAAAGTAGCAACATCAGAAGACTCGTACGTACTCCAGGAAGACCTGCAGAGGATTAATGCATGGTGCGACAGCTGGCAGCTTTCCCTAAACGTAGATAAATGTAATATAATGCGCATACATAGGGGCAGAAATCCATTCCAGTACGATTATGCCATAGGTGGTAAATCATTGGAAGCGGTAACGACCGTAAAATACTTAGGAGTTACTATCCGGAGCGATCTGAAGTGGAATGATCACATAAAACAAATAGTGGGAAAAGCAGGCGCCAGGTTGAGATTCATAGGAAGAATTCTAAGAAAATGTGACTCATCGACGAAAGAAGTAGCTTACAAAACGCTTGTTCGTCCGATTCTTGAGTATTGCTCATCAGTATGGGACCCTTACCAGGTTGGATTAATAGAAGAGATAGACATGATCCAGCGAAAAGCAGCGCGATTCGTCATGGGGACATTTAGTCAGCGCGAGAGCGTTACGGAGATGCTGAACAAGCTCCAGTGGCGGACACTTCAAGAAAGGCGTTACGCAATACGGAGAGGTTTATTATCGAAATTACGAGAGAGCACATTCCGGGAAGAGATGGGCAACATATTACTACCGCCCACATATATCTCGCGTAATGATCACAACGAAAAGATCCGAGAAATTAGAGCAAATACGGAGACTTACAAGCAGTCGTTCTTCCCACGCACAATTCGTGAATGGAACAGGGAAGGGGGGATCAGATAGTGGTACAATAAGTACCCTCCGCCACACACCGTAAGGTGGCTCGCGGAGTATAGATGTAGATGTAGATGTAGAAATTGGGTTACTGCAAAAGAGACTACCTCTTCAGATCTTCAGACCTATTCCTCCCCTGATTTGTCTTTTTTCTTTAATCACACAACATGAACTTGTCTTCAACCAAAAAATTCACATAAAATTTCAGTCATAAACCTCAATCATCAACAAATAAAATATCCTTTCCACGTACTGGACACTCACAAGGATAGGTATATATACACACATATTACCCACAACAATGTCAACTACGCTGATATAAGAATACGGACATTTACACTTCACTCCAGGGTCTGTCAGACTATGTTCCATGTTTACACACCAAGCTAGTTATGCATGCCAGTATGAACAATCCTCATCTGCCATTTAGTATTTATTACGCACTGCATCTCAGTGTATAGTAGGACATTTCCTACTATGATCTCTCCCTTGAAAAACCATAAACATAAAGTAAAATAGCTCATGTGCCAACTCACGGTCTTACATAACACTCAAGCCATCAAACAGCCAATAACACACTCATCAAGCGACCACATCTGTGGTAAACCCATCAACGCCTTCGACACCATATAGAGTAGCATAATATAAAAGTTGTCGGTCAGTTAATTGACCGATTTGTTTCAAACTTTATGACTGTGCTTCTTAGACAGTCGAGTTAAAGAGCACAATTTACACAATACACTTAATTTCAGCTAAATGACACTGTAAGCTTATTGAGACTGGATATCATTGTGAAGAACTACCAAGAAGATGGGCGTAAGTTGTAGGCAGTGTATGCCTTGAGTTGGCAACGCTTTCGAGTTTCAGCTCTGGAGATCTGTTTCAGACACGTAATATTTATTGATCGTATAGTGAGTAGATGAAAAATGAGGACTAAGGCTGTTCCCTGAGAGTCAGTCAGAACTAACAGTGGTCACTTGCTAGGAATTGGGCTCGTGAGAAACGACGCAGCTTGCCTGAATTCTTCAGCATATCGTCGTCATATCGACATCAGATGGTGTAGCGAACTATCTGGAGACACATACGGTGCAAAAATGTACAGCGACATAGGAGGATAATTCGCTGCCATCAGTGATAGTGTTGGCGAGTTTTTGTCGAGCAGGAACTATCGGTGTGTATCATGCAGCGACATACAATAACAACTCAGAAAATCGTGATATGACAGTTGATAGTCTACAATTACTGTGTTCTTCTGATGTCTATTGGAGTTATAGTCGTCAGCGTAGGATGCATCCAGACACGATTCAGCTGACTGTGATATTTTTCTTATAATGTGGGAGAGATGTGTCGTTGTAGCGTAACTGTGATCATACATACTTGTTACATAAAGTTATCTCTGTAGCGTCATCTACTCTGGTCTGTGGTACCGGCAACACACCATGATGATCCAAAACATTTTAACCACCTGCTTAATTGGGTGTTGAACTCCCTTTGGAGCACAATACAACTACGATCCCGCGTGGCATGGATTCGGCAAGTCTTTTATACGTTTCCAGAGGTATGCGCCAACAGATATCTGCGCATCGGTCACGCAGATGCCGTAAGTTACGGGCCAGTGGTTTGTATGACCGTCTACCTAACAGCCGGTATATCCACCTTAGGCACGCATGACAGCGGCGACACGCCGTGGCATGGAAACGTTGATGCCTTGGTAGGTAGCTAGAGGGAGTTTGCACCGCAATTGCACACACAAGTCACGTAATTTCCCTAAATTCCGGAGAGGAGAGCGATGAGCTCTGACGCCACGTTCGATCACATTTCAGATGTGTTCGATCACGTTCAGATCTGGCGAGCTGGAGGTCCAGTATACTTCAGCTGGAACTCGCCACTGTTTTCCATCACTACTTGTGACATTGTGCATTATCCTGTTGAAAAATGCCACTGCCTTTGGAAAACATGATCGTTCTGAAGCCTTGCATATGATGTGCAACAAGTGTAGGTTACCCTTGGCCGTCATGGTGCCACTGGACCGATGGATGCCCAAGTGAATGTTGTCCAGGGCATAATGGAGCCGCCGCCAACCTGTCTCCGTCCTGCAGTACAGGTTCAAATGTTAAAATGTGTGTGAAATCTTATGGGACTTAACTGCTAAGGTTATCAGTCCCTAAGCTTACACACTACTTAACCTAACGTATCCTAAGGACAAACACAAACCCATGCCCGAGGGAGGACTCGAACCTCCGCCGGGATCAGCCCCACAGTCCATGACTGCAGCCCCCAAGACCGCTCGGCTAATCCCGCGCGGCTGCAGTACAGGTGTCAAGCTGCTCTTCACACTGTGGCACTGCACCAACATCCAGAGCCGATGGTCACGTGCACATTTCAATTGCGGTTTCCGATGTCGTGGTACTAACATTGGTACATGCACAGGTCCTCGGCTGTGGAGGTCATCGTTAGGAGTGTTCGGTGCACTGTGTGTTCAGCCACACTCGTACTCTGTCCAGCGTTAAAGTCTGATGTTAGTTCCGACACGGTTCGCCACCTGTCCTGTTTTATCAGTCTGCCCAGCCTACGACGTCACATTTGTAATGACAGGTGGCCGCCTGATCCCACGACGTTTGGATGTGGTTTTATCTTGGTTTCGCCACGTGCTGAAGACACTCACCACAACACTCCTTGGAGACCCGACAGTCGTCCCGAGCCTTCGGCCCATCGCAATCTCCCCTCAGTCAAACTCAGATATATCGCGCTCCTTCCCCATTCTACAAACGAGCAGCACAGTCACTGATACTACATACACTATGCGTTTATCTGACCAGAAGTCGTTCCTCTCCAGGTGACCCTGCTATTGCCTGGACTGGTTTATATCTATAGTAGGTCTGTGGCCATGATGTTCTGGCTGATCTGAATATGTGTTTCTACCTCAGAGACGCTTGTGTGTACTTGTTATCACGTACTGAACTGAGCAGATCAAATACATTCAATGGAAACGCTAAGGTAACTTGCCCGTGAATATATGGAAAAATACTAACAATTTTTCTAAAGTTTACACGACTCTAACTAAAAAAGTGCACTCTTGTGGGACATCAGTGTTTCTTGCTGAACATTTTGATATACAACTAATCACACTATTTCTATCGTTGATCTTATTACAAGTTTTTTCATGAAGATCAGTTAATTGCATTTTTAAATATCAGTCCATATTTAGAATCTGTGCACTGACTAACTATCTTACTTAAAAGCTTAAAACTTTAAGTACACATTAATAAAATGTCTCTCTAAAAAGAAGGCTACAATCATGTTAATTCACCCACAAGTTTTTATTATAGAAATATTTACATCTGGTAATCAAACTCACGGTTACTTGTTATGAAATCTTCACGGGTTATCAGCCGAGTGGCGTCGTCTTCTAGTCGGAACGTTTCAGTGGATTGCGTATCCATCATCTTCAGGTGAAGTCATAGCTGAAATACGCCGAGAAAGTCTGCAATTGCATTAAGATTACTTTTTCATAATTAATCAGTATGTATTTTCTTTCCTGTTGATAGGACATTAATGTGTGTAATCTTTTTTCCTCCTGCAACATCCCAAAAAATTTCTGACCTCTAGCTGAAATAGATTTTTTGTGCATAAATAAACACTTGAGAAAGTTTAGGTCTCGAGAAATTCAGTTCCAAGGTATATTTGATCTATGACTGATTTGTGTTGTTCCTAACACGCTCCAGTTGCATAGCCTTCTTTGTTTACGTGTTCCTCATCTTCTAATTTCCTTCTTGTTTCTGCCGGCCGGTGTGGCCGAGCAGTTCTAGGTGCTTCAGTCTGAAACCGCGCGACCGCTACGGTCGCAGGTTCGAATCCTGCCTCGGGCATGAATGTTTGTGATGTCCTTAGTTTAGTTAGGTTTAAGTAGTTCTAAGTTCTAGGAGACTGATGATCTCGGAGGTTAAGTCCCATAGTGCTCAGAGCCATTTGAACCATTTGAACCTTCTTGTTTCTCCTTGTTAATCTGGCGACTTCAGTTGACTCAACGACCCACTTTCCACCTTCGGCCACTCTCACGGAATCAGCTGCCAACAGCACTAGAAGTTCACACCTACTAAGTGACCCACATTTAAAAAAATTACAGGCATAGTAACAATTGAGAACGACAAAATAGCAGCGACTGGAACTACAGAGAAGTTTATAAGAAAAACAACGCTCAAACCCCAAATATAGACAACGAAAACATAAGATGTTGCAGGTGAATATGGACAGGGGGAAAGGAATGGTAGAATTTTGCACAGAGCATAACTGAAACATCGCAAACACTAGGATTAAGGATCATGAAAGAAGTTTGTATAATTGGAAGAGATCTGGCGACAATGGAGTGTTTCAAATTGATTATGAACTGAAGAGCCAAAGAAACTGGTAGACCTGCCTAATATCGTGCAGAGCCTCTGCGAACATGCATAAGTGCCGCAACACGACGTGACATAGACTCGGCTAATGTTTGAAGTAGTGCTAGGGGGAACTGACACCATGAATCCTGCCGGGGTGTCCGCATATCTGCAAGAGTAGAAGGGGGTGGAGATCTCTTCTGAACAGCACGTTGCAAGGCATCATAGATATGCCTAATAATGTTCAATGTGTTGGGAGTTCGGTGGCCAGCGGAAGTGTTCAAACTCAGAACAGTGTTCCTGGGTCTCCTCTGTTCAAATGGCTCTGAGCACTATGGGACTCAACATCTTAGGTCATAAGTCCCCTAGAACTTAGAACTACTTAAACCTAACTAACCTAAGGACATCACACACACCCATGCCCGAGGCAGGATTCGAACCTGCGACCGTAGCAGTCCCGCGGTTCCGGACTGCAGCGCCAGAACCGCACGGCCACCGCGGCCGGCGGGTCTCCTCTGTGGCAATTATGGACGTGTGGGGTGTCACATTGCCCCACTGGAATTGCCTAAGTCCGTAGGAATGCACAATTGACATGAATGGATGCAGGTGATCAGACAGGATGCTTATGTACCTGTCACCTATCAGAGTCGTATCTAGACGTATCAGGGGTCCCATATCACTACAACTGCACACGGCCCACACCATTACAGAGCCTCCAACAACTTGAGCAGTCCCTCCGCTGACATGCAGGGTCCATGGATTCATGATATTGTGTCCATATCCGTACACGTCCATCCACTCGATACAATTTGAAACGTGACTCGTCCAACCAGGGATCATGTTTCCAGTCACCAACAGTCTAATGTCGGTGTTGATGGGCCCAGGCGAGGAGTAAAGCTTTGTGTCGTGCAGTCATCAAGGGTACATGCATGGGTCTTCGGCTCCGAAAGTCCATATCGATTATGTTTCACTGAATGGTTCGTATGCTGCCACTTGTTAACGGCCCAGCATTGAAACCTGTAGCAATTTGCGGAAGGACTGCACTTCTGTCACGTTGAACGATTCTCTTCAGCTGTCGTTGGTCCCGTTCTTGCACGATCTTTTTTCGGCCAGAGCGATGTCGGATATCTGATGTTTTACCGGATTCCTGATATCCGCGCAAAATGGTCGTACGGGAAAATCCCCACTTCATCGCTTCCTCGGAGATGCTGTGTGCTATCGCTCTTGCGCCGACTGTAACACGACGTTCAAACTCACTCAAATCTTGATAAACTGCCGTTGTAGCTGCATTAACCTATTTAGCAACTGCGCCAGACACTTGACTTATACATACGTTGCCGACCGCAGCGCTGTATCCTGCCTGTTTTGTGTATGTGTGTGTACGGGTGTATCTTCCCCATTAACACTAACATTAAAAGAGCACCAGTGTGATCCAGCAGTCTGTATCACAACAATAATTTTCTTAAAAGTTCCTAGCAGAAATTACATTGCACAGTATATAAAATTATTACGACCTGTTCTATGCAAATGTTTGGTTATTTATTGTTATACTATGTAAAATGATAGCAATGGCTACGAGCCATCATAGTATCTAACAGTCTTTTGTGGCCTTATTCATGTATGTTGTTGCAGAGATCTTGTTTATAAATAATGACTTACTTTTAGAGGTACGCTATATAGAGTGGCATAAAAATGAACAAATTGCCTAGGAGACCTGCAAAGTCGTATGTCTTCACGTTTTCAGTAATGTAATGGAAATGAGCGTTTGGTATCACTGGCCGGGAGGCCCCTTACGGGGCAGGTCCGGCTGCCTTGGTGCGGGTGTTATTACATTCGACGCCACATTGGGCGACCTGCGTGCCGGATGGGGATGAAATGATGTTGAAGACAACACAACACCCAGTCCCTGAGCGGAGAAAAATCCCCAACCCAGCCGGGAATCGAACCCGGGCCTCATAGGACGGCAGTCCATCACGCTGACCATTCAGCTATCGGGGCAGACAGTAATGTAATAATCAATTGCTATTGGTTACCTCTATCAAGAGCATAATGTAGTCCACAGCCGCCATAGTGCCTCCGATCACTATCAAAGGTCCCATGTAAACGCGGATGAATCTCCTCCATAGCTTAGTACTGCTCCCACCAACCTGCATAAAGGCGCGGCCTATGTTTCGAACAACCGTTCGCCCGTGTGGTAGCCTGTCTGGACACAAGGACCGACCTGTTGTAACAACAATGGCAAGCGACCCGAGAGGGCCACACGTTTCCATAGGTCAACGGTCGAACCTCAGTGATTCCGTTCACATTGCATTCGTTATCAACGGTATTGTTGGGTCAGTCTGGGAGTGCGTAGAGTCGTCCGGTGTGGCCGAGCGGTTCTAGGCGTTTCAGTCTGGAACCGCGCGATCGCTACGGTCGCAGATTCGAATCCTGCCTCGGGCATGGATGTGTGTGATGTCCTTAGGTTAGTTAGGTTTAAGTAGTTCTAAGTTCTAGGGGACTGATGACCTCAGATGTTAAGTCCCATAGTGCTCAGAGCCATTTGAACAATTTTGATATGAGTGCGTAGAGGTCGTCTGATACAGAGCCCCATGTTCATCAACGTGCGTTGATCAATGTGCTCCGAAACATTTGCGCATGCACCAGCATAGTATTATATCTTAGCCGCGCGGGATTAGCCGAGCGGTCTGTGGCGCTGCAGTCGTGGACTGTGCGGCTGATCCTGGCGGAGGTTCGAGTCCTCCCTCGGGCATCGGTGTGTGTGTTTGTCCTTAGTATAATCTAGGTTATGTAGTGTGTAAGCTTAGGGACTGATGATCTTAGCAGTTAAGTCTCGTAAGATTTCACACACATTTGAACACTTTTTATTATGTCTCAGATCCGGCAGATCGATGCAGATCCTACAGGGTGTTTCAAAATGACCGGGATATTTGAAACGGCAATAAAAACTAAACGAGCAGCGATAGAAATACACCGTTTGTTGCAATATGCTTGGGACAACAGTACATTTTCAGGCAGACAAAGTTTCGAAATTACAGTAGTTACAATTTTCAACAACAGATGGCGCTGCAAGTGATGTGAAAGATATAGAAGACAACGCAGTCTGTGGGTGCGCCATTCTGTACGTCGTCTTTCTGCTGTAAGCGTGTGCTGTTCACAACGTGCAAGTGTGCTGTAGACAACATGGTTTATTCCTTAGAACAGAGGATTTTTCTGGTGTTGGAATTCCACCGCCTAGAACACAGTGTTGTTGCAACAAGACGAAGGTTTCAACGGAGGTTTAATGTAACCAAAGGACCGAAAAGCGATACAATAAAGGATCTGTTTGAAAAATTTCAACGGACTGGGAACGTGACGGATGAACGTGCTGGAAAGGTAGGGCGACCGCGTACGGCAACCACAGAGAGCAACGCGCAGCTAGTGCAGCAGGTGATCCAGCAGTGGCCTCGGGTTTCCGTTCGCCGTGTTGCAGCTGCGGTCCAAATGACGCCAACGTCCACGCATCGTCTCATGCGCCAGAGTTTACACCTCTATCCATACAAAATTCAAACGCGGCAACCCCTCAGCGCCGCTACCATTGCTGCACGAGAGACATTCGCTAACGATATAGTGCACAGGATTGATGACGGCGATATGCATTTGGGCAGCATTTGGTTTACTGACGAAGCTTATTTTTACCTGGACGGCTTCGTCAATAAACAGAACTGGCGCATATGGGGAAACGAAAAGCCTCATGTTGCAGTCCCATCGTCCCTGCATCCTCAAAAAGTACTGGTCTGGGCCGCCATTTCTTCCAAAGGAATCATTGGCCCATTTTTCAGATCCGAAACGATTACTGCATCACGCTATCTGGACATTCTTCGTGAATTTGTGGCGGTACAAACTGCCTTAGACGACACTGCGAACATCTCGTAGTTTATGCAAGATGGTGCCCGGCGACATCGCACGGCCTACGTCTTTAATTTCCTGAATGAATATTTCGATGATCGTGTGATTGCTTTGAGCTATCCGAAACATACAGGAGGCGGCGTGGATTAGCCTCCCTATTCGCCAGACATGAACCCCTGTGACTTCTTTCTATGGGGACACTTGAAAGACCAGGTGTACCGCCAGAATCCAGAAACAATTGAACAGCTGAAGCAGTATATCTGATCTGCATGTGAAGCCATTCCGCCAGATACGTTGTCAAAGGTTTCGGGTAATTTCATTCGGAGACTACGCCATATTATTGCTACGCATGGTGGATATGAGGAAAATATCGTACTATAGAGTTTCCCAGACCGCAGTGCCATCTGTTGTTGAAAATTGTAACTACTGTAATTTCGAAAGTGTGTCTGCCTGAAAATGTACTGTTGTCCCAAGCATATTGCAACAAACGGTGTATTTCTATCGCTGCTCGTTTAGTTTTTATTGCCGTTTCAAATATACCGGTCATTTTTGAAACACCCTGTACATAACACAGTAGGCATGATCCCGACCTTCACTTTTTGTGATGACGCGTCGACTTCCTACACCGTGTGACCTGCTTGTGATTTTGCTGTCCTTCAGCCACATTCCATAGATATTCACGACAATAGTACACGAATTACCATGTTTATTCCCACGCACCAGACCATAACAGTCTGTCCCTTCTGAAAGTCGCTTATATCAGTGGATTTCCCCCTTTGCGCCCCTTATCGACTTAAGTGTGACTCCCCAATTCTCTGCGCTCTACTGATATTCTTTCCTTACAGCGCCACACGCCTGAAACGCCACCAGATGGCATTCCTTCTCTCTGTGGACTGTGATTATAATATTTTAGCTCACGGATGTGTCTTCACCAGTTGTTACAGATTATGATTGAAACGTCTATACCCTCGTGAGGTAATACTTAACACCTACGTCATAGTCTACATAAACGTCTGCAGGGTTGCATCGCACCTAGAGCAGCCTATAAAGGATATTACCATCGTTATCCTGTGATTATTACGATACACTATCTACAGCCCGTATTATAAAGGTTTCAACAAAAAATGTACTGACAACCTTTGAGTGTTGTAGAGGGTGTCTTAAAGAATAAATCGGGGTGAGAACCGACATCCGAAAACGTGACCCCATGTCGCTGCAGAGCCTAGGCACGGTTGTGGGAAATACACAAATCAAAAAACGTTTTGCATCACCTCGGTTCCGAGAGTTCCGGAACCTTACAGAAAACTGGAATAAATATCAACATAAACATCATTTCCGCCTTTTTTGTTGCTAACGAAAACCACACATTGCATGTTGTACCACCATACACCGAGGCCTTCAGAGGTGGTGGTCTAGATTGCTGTACACACCGGTACCTCTAATACCCACTAGCACGTCCTCTTGCATTGATGCATGCCTGTATTCGTAGTGGCATACTATCCACAAGTTCATCAAGGTACCGTTGCTCCCGATTGTCCCACTCCTCAACGGCGATTATCCAGAGAGGTTGGTGGGTCACGTCGTCCATAAACAACTCTTTTCAATGTATCCCAGGCATGTTCGATAGGGTTCATGTCTGCAGAACATGCTGGCCACTCTAGTCGAGCGATGTCTTTATCCTGAAGGAAGTTATTCACAAGGTGTGCACGATGGGGGCGCGAATTGTTTTCCATGAAGACGAAATCCTCGGCAATATGCTGCCGATATGGTTGCACTATCGGTCGGAGGATGGCATTCACGTATCGTACAGCCGTTACGGGGTTGCCTCCAAACACGTCCCGACGATTGTCTGGTTGGAGGCATATGCGACATTCATCGGTGAAGAGAACGTGATGCCAATCTCGAGCGGTCCATTAGGCATGTTGTTGGGCCCATCTGTACCGCGCTGCATGGTGGCGTTGTTGCAAAGATGGACCTCGCCATGGACGTCATCACGCAGCCTGTTGCGCACAGTTTGTGTCGTAACACGACGTCCTGTGGCTGCACGAAAAGCATTATTCAACATGGTGGCGTTGCTGTCACGGTTTCTCCGAGCCATTATCCGTAGGTAGCCGTCATCCACTGCAGTAGTAGCCTTTAGGCGGCCTGAGCGAGGCATTTCATCGACAGTTCCTGTCTCTCTGTATGTCCGAACAACACCGCTTTGGTTCACTCCGAGACGCGTGGACACTTGAGTTGTTGAGAGCCCTCCCTGACACAAAGTAACAATGCGGATGCGATCGAACCGCGGTATTGACCGTCTAGGCCAAGTTGAACTACAGACAACACGAGCCGTGTACCTCCTTCGTGGTGGAATGAATTGGTCTGATCGGCTGTCGGACCCCCTCCGTCTAATAGGCGCTGCTCATGCATTGTTTGTAACATCTTTGGGTGGATTTAGGGAAATCTCTGAACAGTAAAAGCGACTGTTTCTGTGAGACAATATCCACAGTCAACGTATATCTTCAGGAGTTCTGGGAACTGGGGTGATACAAAACTTTTTTTGATGTGTGTATCAGCAGACATAGCTTCTAACACTAATACTGACGTGTCCAGTAGCAGAGCCGGCACTCCGTAGGGTCATTGGATCAAGTTTCCAGATGTTGGTTCTTATCATCGATTTGATTCTCAAGACACGCTCTGCAACACCTCGAAGTCTGTCAGTCCGTTTTTATTACACAATAATTTCTTCCAATGATATCATTATTACAATGTATTTTTTTAATACAAGGTGGGCCATAACTCAATTACCTCTAGCTATACTTGTACTTTGTTTTGTTGAGCGTAATGGTAGTCAGTTGTGATTTGACTAGAGTGTAACTCAGTTGACACTGACAGTTTGAGGTTTGTAGTTTGTGAATAGAAAGTTAACGATAGAACAGCATGTATTCGTTTAGAAACATGGTGGAAACATGATCAAAATTCCAGTAGTGTTTTTGACTTCTTTGTCAAACATTTCCCAAATATCCAACCTGCGTCTCGACAAGATATTCGCGAATGAAATTTAAAATTTGAAGAGACTAGGTCGGTTGCGAAGTTTCCTCATTCAGGTAGGCCAAAGTCTGTGACTACAGAAGGTATCTTGTTGCCACGAAATCTCAGGGTTCGGAAAAGCCAGAAGTTGAGGCCTCCTTTACTTCAAGGCGTAAATGCTGGTGATCCGAACAGGAAAATAGAATTCTTAAGCTGTACACAATCCGACAAGAAAGCAGTTCCAAGTTTTACAAAAACCCTTTTTGGAGATACGACATGATTTTTAAGAGCAACGGCAAATTGAAAGAAGTCTACTGGGATTCTACGAAATCCTATCTTGAGTGTGTGGGCAGAAATTTTAAGCGGTGTTCTGTTAACTCCTTATTTTTTAACGGTACTTTCAAATGTGTAAATGACGTAGATATATTTCGACATGTGTTGTTAGAAATGGAAAACAGACCATATTTTGGACGTCTACAGTCGATTAATGAAAAGCTGATATTGCAACAAGATGGAGCACCCCCACATTATGGAGCTGTACTGACAGACTTTCAAAATAAAAACTTTGATGGACGGATTGGCAGATGGGTTCCTATTGTATGATCTACACAATCCTCATATATAACACTCATGGATTTTTCAGTCTTTCTAAATGACTTCCTGACACTTAAATTTATACTCGATGTTAAGAAATTTCTCTTCTTCAGAAACGCTTTCCTTGCAATTGACAGTCTACATTTTATATCCTCTCTACTTCGACCATCATCAATTATTTTGCTCCCCAAATAGCAAAACTCCTTTAAAGTGTCTCATTTCCTAATCTAATTCCCTCAGCATCACCCGAGTTAATTCGACTACATTCCATAATCCTCGTTTTGCTTTTGTTGATGTTCTTCTTATATCCTCCTTTCAAGACACTGTCCATTCCGTTCAACTGCTCTTCCAAGTCCTTTGCTATCTCTGACAGAATTACAATGTCATCGGCGAACCTCAAAGTTTTTATTTCTTCTCCATGGATTTTAATACCTACTGCAAATTTTTCTTTTATTTCCTTTACTGCTTGCCTCAATATACAGATTGAATAACATCGGGGAGAGGCTACAACCCTGTCTCACTCCCTTCCCAACCACTGCTTCCGTTTCATGTCCCTCGACTCTTATAACTGCCATCTGGTTTCTGTACAAATTGTAAATAGCCTTTCGCTCCCTGTATTTTACCCTGCCACCTTTAGAATTTGAAAGAGAGAATTCCAGTCAACTTTGTCAAAAGCTTTCTCTAGTCTACAAATGCTAGAAACGTAGGTTTGCCTTTCCTTAATCTTTCTTCTAAGGTAAGTCGTAAGGTCAGTATTGCCTCACATTTCTACGGAATCCTAACTGATCTTCCCCGAGGTCAGCTTCTATCAGTTTTTCCATTCGTCTGTAAAGAATTCGCGTTAGTATTTTGCAGCTGTGACTTATTAAACTGATAGTTCGGTAATTTTCACATCTGTCAACACCTGCTTTCTTTGGGATTGGAATTATTATATTCTTCTTGAAGTCTGAGGGTATTTTGCCTGTCTCGTACATCTTGCTCACCAGATGGTAGAGTTTTGTCAGGACTGGCTCTCCCAAGGCCGTCAGTAGTTCTAATGTAATGTTGTCTACTCCCGGGGCCTTGTTTCGACTCAGGTCTTTCAGTGCTCTGTCAGACTTTTCACGCAGTATCGTATCTCCCATTTCATATCTATCATCTTAATTTTGTGTACTACTATAGCGTTGATTCTACGCTCTGATGCCGTATTTTTAATTCGAATTTCTTACGAATATGTTTTTAGTCATGTATCACAAATATATGATAACTGCTGAAACACTTCGGCTTACCAAGGCAGGCAAATGAAGTTAACTTTCAGAATGTGCTATTCAGGGTAATCGTATCAAGCTGCAGCGATTTACTATACCTAAGAAAGACAACAAAAAAGAGGTAAATTCAGGTTGATAGAACTTTATATTTGCAGAGTATACAACTGTTATTTTATAAACCAATGATGAGTAAATAGGGCAGAGGGGAACAAAGGGTAGAGGCTTACAGGAGACAGATTGATGCTTGATTGCAAACAGCACAGGGTATACAATTAACGCAGAACACTTGCAGAAGCTAAATTATACTGTCGCAAGGTGTTTAAGTTAATCAGCGCAATCAAAAATTTCAAATCGCTAATGTAGAAGACACATAAAAATCTGTCTTGAAGATATATATCTGATGGAAGTACTTATTCAGAACAATGTGTAGACTGAAAGTTGTTATCTCTACTAAAAGTTATTGTCAATCGCCTCTGACTCTGGAACGAGAGAGCTTGTTACATCCGCATACTTTCACTGTATTATATCATATTCTGGAAAAGTTCTGTGCATTCACAAATAATGGTCTTAGCCCAAAAAATGGCAGCCAGAATGATTTGTACTGTCTGTTCACGAACTTCAAACAAGCCATTATCAAGTGTGTCGGCAGTCTCTGCCTTCCGTGTAGATACACTCCCTCATGGGACGTGTAGTTAAAAAATGAACTGTAACGCTGACACAATGAACTCTTGACGGCAAAATGCATTGCTCTTGCATAACATTTGTAACCACAGTACAAAAGAGAGGGTACTTTCTTGAATGTTTCATTTTGAACAGGCTAACAGCACAGTTGAAAGATCTGAGTGCTAAAACCCATATTTTGACATATTCCTCTTCGTGCACTCTGTTTGTTCTGTACGACGATTCCTTGCAGTAATAACGAGCGAGTGGAAAAAGGATAATATACCAAGAAAAGAGAAATTAGAATGAGCTAGGGATTTTGTAGCCAACTGTATCTGCTATCCAGTGAATGAAAAATGGGGAATATTCCAGTGGAACTTCAATGATGTAATTGAGATTGAAAATTTGGTTAAGTGGAAGAGAGATAATACAAGGGCTATCCACAAAGTACATTACGTTTTGGAATTAAAAATAAATAAAGTATTGGAAATTTTTTTTATTATATACAGATGAAAGCCACACTTAAATACTACTTTTCTACATAGTTGCCATTTAAATTAAGGCACTTATCGTAGCGATGGACGAGCTTGGAATTTCCTTCGTCGTAAAATTCGGCCGCCTGCGCCTTCAACCACGTGGTTACCTCTTCTTGAAGCTGTGCGTCGTCATCAAAACGCTGCGTAGCCAACCACTTCTTCATTGCTGGGAATAAGTGGAAGTCGCTCGGTGCCAGGTCGGAACTGTACGACGGATGAGGAAACAACTCCCACTTAAAAGATTCGAGACCTTCACGAATGGCATTTGCCGTGTGGGCCCGGGCGTTGTCGTGAATCAGCAAGATCTTTGAGCCCAACTTTCCCCTGCGCTTGTTTTGTATTGCTCTTCTGAGGTTGTGCAGAGTTTGGCAATACCTTTGAGAGTTTATTGTAGTGCCTCTTTCCAGGAAATCCACAAAAATCACACCTTTTCTGTCCCAAAAGACAGTCGCCATCACCTTCCTTGCCGACATTGTCTGCATGCATTTCTTGGGTTTTTGGGGGGAATTTGTGTGCCCCCACTGTATTAACTGCAATTTTGTCTCGCAGTTCACGTGCTTAATCCATGTTTCGTCACCAGTAACGATGCGGTCGAGTAATGAGTCGCCATCTTTCTCGTAAGCGTCCAAAAACGTTAACGCTGCAGCCATTCGCTGATTTTTGTGAATCTCTGTCAAGATTTTTGGTATCCATCTTGCACAAAACTTGTGGTAACCAAGCTTTTCGGTAATGATTTCGTGCAACAAACTTCGTGAAATTTGTGGAAAACTCATAGAGAGTTCCGTTATTGTGTTTTGATGACGACGCACAGCTTCAAGAAGAGGTAACCACGTGGTTGAAGGTGCAGGCGGCCGAATTTTACGACGAAGGAATTTCCAAGCTCGTCCATCGCTACGATAAGTGCCTTAATTTAAATGGCAACTATGTAGAAAAGTAGTATTTAAGTGTGGCTTTCATCTGTATGTAATAAAAAATTTTTCCAATACTTTGTTTTTAATTCCAAAACGTAATGTACTTTGTGGGTAGCCCTCGTATTCCAGGAATGTTATCCTTTTTCCACTGAAAGGTGCACATTGCTTAGATGTTTGCAAACGACGGAGGCTGGGTCGACAATGAGGGCTAGATTTGTTGACAGCTTGCAAGTTGGAGCGCCTTGCTATATTATTATATTCAGTAGGTAGCAGATATTTCTCAGTGAGTGAAGCATTCTGTTGTGTCCTGTGAAAAATGCCTGAATCAGATGAGAATGTGACTGAGTCTAGAACAAAGCTAGATAAAGTGAACAAAGGTAAGCACTGAAAGAAAATGGAGAAACTAGCCAGAAAAAGAGGTGAAGAATTTGTCTCAAGCAAGGGTTATTTGGTGGAGGCATAAGACCTGGTCAAGACTGTGGGTGTCGTAAGAAGTGCATGGCTCGTTTCAGTGCTGCAGACAAATGAAATATGATCAAAAATTTGTACAGTGGATGTCTGGAAAATTAAAAACATATATATCTCTTAGGATTGATAGAAAGACACGATTGTGAGACATCGACCAACCACAGAAAATTCCAAACAAAACACATAATCCTTTAAATACTTCGCCACGAAAGAATTAACTCGAGTTGAATTTTGTCATGAGGCCTGTGTTAGTCTGCACGCTGTACCAAATAAAGGGGCACAACGTTTAAACAAGCTTTTAGAGGGGAGCAATCAGGTTCCTATTGACATGAGAGGAAAGCATTTAAACCGTGGAAGTACTCTTGAAACAATGACCATCGCTAAAATTCTCGGTCATCAAGCATTACTATCCGATTCAAGGACACAGTTTCTTGCCCTGTGATAAAACTTCTCAGCCGTCGAGTGAGTCGTTCGAAGACTCAGTCGGATTCATTTACCTGAAGAATATGAGGAAATCTTTCGAACTGCAAGGAAGCGCAAACTCCCTTTTGGAGTTAAATGCTGAACTTAAGGGATTGGTGGCTTCGCTACGTCAAGAAGACATCCAAGAACAATGGGAGGAATGGTTGTTCAACATTAGTACATATAGGCATCTGGAGTACATTACAAAATGCAATGATCTGTGATGGCTTTTGAGTTCATCGATGCCCTACTTGAGTGGAAAGTCAAGCTGAAGAAGGAAGAGGATGTGGAGCTCCCTAAAGATATAGGGTATGTTGGAAAAGTCCGTATCAATCCTAAGATGTTGCAGGACATCTGCAAGGCCAACACTATGTGCCTGAAAAACAGTTTTAAATCAGATTCTTCAGTGGCCTACTTCTGCCACAGGGAACAATGAATTTATGAGTGAAGTATCTCGAAACGATTCTGTAAACTTTAATGGGTCACTTTTTGTTCTTTCAGTAAATAAATTGTTCATTAACAGCTGTAAATGATAGCTATGGTCTTCAGTATTTTGTCCTGACTATTTTCTGTCCCAGAAGCCTTTCTTATTTCTATTTATAGAGGTATTTAAACAGTGAGTGGGAAAGAGATAATATTCCAGCATGTTTAGTCATTGATTAGTCGTTAACTAATGACATTCGTATTACGACATTTTGTTTCATAACCAGTACTGCAATTGCTAAATAGCGAATTTTTCAGTAGAACGTGTAGTTTGGGCAGCAAAGAGTTTTTTCGTTTCCCCGAAAACTTGGTAAATGGACTGTTATCCTTTTTCCACTCATCTGTTCCTTGGAGACTTACAGCGTAACGAATTATTTATTCTACATACAGTTGTAGATCTTCTTTGTGTTTCTTTACGTTATAGTGCTCTTGTTTAATTCTTTTAAGAGCTTCGTGTGAGTCACGTACTGGCTCGTTCTATGGGCAAGTGACTTTGGTGTCCATGGCCACCTCATGGACCGACGTCATGCGTGACACAAGCTTCTGGCGGTTCCTCAGAAATCTCTGAGCGGCATATCATTCCTCTAAAAGACACGATGAGAGGTCGTGAACAATTTTACACTGGCTGAAACTATTTTAGGTGACATCCTTAATTTATGGCTAGCGTCTCTTGCCACTCATCCCTCTTAGGTTGTCGCTACTGACTGTGTAAGTGCAAGTAAATGTGTAAAGACGCTAGTGGATTTGTGTGTACCGCAGGGGTCCGGAGAAACTTGGAGCTGGCTGCATGGCGACCCTTTTACTCCGACTACCGCTGCTTCCCTTCCTGGACGGCCGAACTCTTGAAGTCTCAACACTGCAGCTCAACAGAAAAACCCTTGTCTTTGCATATATTTCAAATAAAATGTGCCATTCAACATCGCTGTAAACTATTGCTGTTCCTTTCTATCCTACTCAATTTGTCTATTAGCATGTTTGTGTCACGTTACTTTCCAGTTTTCCGCTCCGTGACCTAATAACCTATCGATGCAGGGTTCAGCACAATTACTAGCGAAAACTGACTCGGGTGAAAGTTCTTGACAAGAGAAGCAAAAATTTACCATTATAAACGCATCCGCATAAGAGCCAGTAACGAGACAGTTGCGAATGTTATGAGCTGCCACTGGAGTCGGTATGCAATTTATCCTATATCGAACCACGAACGATGGCACTTCGCGCAGCTTGAGACACAAATGGGGGACTGTATTGTTGTCGGTTCCTAGAGACGGTTGCAGTAAGCGAATACACGTACTCTGCACTTGAAGAAAGCGTTTAGACTGCAAATTATGTCTCTCGCTTGCTTGCGCAGAATTTGTCGCTTATCACCACCATCATCCGTGAGAACTCGCAACAAATGGAATAAAAATTAATTATATGACTCGCTACGATTACGTTTAGTGCACGCATTGGCAACGACATTCACAACAGTGCGATTATAACACTACAGTACGCCACTCATTGGTTGTCGCATATGTTGTTTTTTAATATGTATATTGTTGTCTTTTGTTCTGTGCTTCAAATGATGTGATTTAATTGTTCAAACTGTATGATTTGTAGCCACATGTACGTATAGTTACACATCAAACGACGCCACACAAACTAAACTGTAAACACAACTTGTAATGGACAAAGTACACAGTCTATTTAAGGAAATATTATTTGAAGATTTAATGCCAACAATATGAAATACGTAAAGATGCTGTGATGCACCGTACTAGCTCGTATGTCAACAAATTTCTCAGGTTGGTATTGAATTGCAATTTCATGGAGATTAATACCGCTTTAATGTCATGGGTTCGGGTAGAGAAATATTATTGTGTGACATATTTATCACTGAGTATATCGGAGTAAGTTATTTCTGTGAATTTACGTAGTTGAGACAAAAGATAGACGTTATATGGTAACCACAAGAATTTAATGCAAACTGCTATTAATCCTTGCAAATAAATTAAAATGGCACTGATGTTAAATAATATACAATAATTTAAACGCAGACTTTGTAAGTTATTTCCGCAGCTCTTTGCCGTTTAGTATTGGCAATAGTCAAATAAAACATTACGAGATAGGGATGCTAAAGATATAGCAAGACTAAATAAACAGAGTCAACTGAAGAATGGGATACAACTTCGCTGCAACATCCTTAAAACCTTTTCAGATTGTTTCTAATCACCTTGTGTAACTGTAGTGTATAAAAAAATGTGCAGCTGCCCATATTTCACTTCTAAAAGGAAACCTTCAACAGAAGCAGACTACTGATCCTAACACATAATTCATGTGAAATCTTGAGTTTATCCTGACTTTCTAATTAGATGACGTGAGTAGCTTATATTAATCTCCATTTTGTATTATTTCTTTAAATGCACAATTCCGCTCATAGAAATAGTTTCACATATATATTTCTCTTCTAGGAAACGCCTCCTCGCAGAATCTGTAGCAGTACACCTGACAGTTTCTACTGTATCTGCGGAGATTTCACGTTTGCTAGGCATAGGAAGAAGATTTTGGCCATTGTAGAGGAAACCAATTTTGGATAGAACTTGGGAATCAAGAGAAAGGCTGGATTCCCCACACTTATAGCGTGACTTTCTGTGTTAAACTGATAAACTGGTGACTGGTTCAAATGGCTCTGAGCACTATGGGACTTAACATCTGAGGTCAGTCCCCTAGAACTTAGAACTACTTAAACCTAACTAACCTAAGGACATCACACACATCCATGCCCGAGGCAGGATTCGAATCTGCGACCGTAGCGGTCGCGCGGTTCCGGACTGAAGTGCCTAGAACCGCTCGGTCACAACGGCCGGCAAACTGGTGAATAGGTAACTACACATTGTTTGCAGCACCAATGGCGTCGAGGAAACAGACTGTTACTTTTGTTTGACAGATATTCATGGTTTTACACAATAGAAAATGAGAGACATATGCCTTCCACAGTTAGACTAATCCTTCTAGACCAACAAATGAAGGCAACAAAACTTATACCGACAGTGCAGAAATCGTGATTGAAGAACTGAAATCACCTCCTGAAAAAAAAAAAAAAAAAAAACCAATCATACCAGACCGCGAGCTCTGTGACTCCATGTTTATGACACAAGCATATTCGAATGTGCGTGTTCGTGAGTTAGACCTAACAAAAGCAAAAACCAGAACTATTACGTCCGAGGTTGCAAGCATGTAATCTATTTGCACCAGACACGAAAATAACCGGCTTTAGATACAGGAAACGAATTTTTACAACCGGTTTTGCAAATGACGATGGCATGATGGCGTACTTCAAAGACGTTCGAGCACTCTTGAGTGCTTCGAACTTCAAATATGAGTCAGAGAAGTAAAGGCTTTTCATAGATGGCCCCATATACAGTCTAAAGGGAATTAAATTTATGAATCCGCAGTTGCCTAGGCTTAGAGCTCAAATTAAGTTACATAAACCTGGCTCATCCATACGCCCCATTGTGAACAATATTAACTGCCTTTCATAGCTCCTAGACAAAAAGAAAGAATTTTAAATTTTTGAAGAAAACTACAGCATAACGAATAGTTATGAATTAGCAACAAAAAGACAAAGCGTGGAAATTCCGTCAGATGCTAGATTTGCTTCACTCGCTATAAAAAAACCTACACACCGACATTCCAATAGAAGAAACTACATACATTATTAAGTACAATCTCCTAAGACATGGAATAATGAATTGTGTTGCCCAGTTTACCACACTGCTTGAAACTACCTTAAGTTTTAATTGTTTTACATGTAACGATAAATCTTGCATATAAAATGATGGCTTAGCCATGGGGAATTCATTAGCTGGTACTATGGCAGAAATCTTCGTCAATTTATTGTAACAAATTTTTTCATTGACAACCCACAAATATATAGTAAAATAATTTATTATAAACGTTATGTAGATGACACTTTACTATTATGTCATGGCTCTGAAGGATAAATTAATAGTTTCACGAAATCTTTGAAAGATCTGGATCCAAAATTAAGGTTCACAATTGAACACCAAAAAGAAGGGTCCATGAATTTTTAGGCTTTTGTATTAACAATGGTAAACATGCATTTGCTATTTTTAGCAAACGAGCTACGACTTAAGTCATCATTAATGCCAATTCGTGTCATATAAAGGTAGTTTAATTAATAATTAATACTAATTAGTAATTAATTAATAATTTAACTGCCTTTATATGCTGTTTAATTATCTAAAACAAATTGCGTTAAACAGTGACTATGATCCATGTTTCGTTGACAATATGTATCAAAAAATCAGTTAAAACAGCCACAGTCATCCACAATACAAGTTTTAAAACAAATATCTTGCATGGGAATGAAATCTGAATGAATAAACTACTTAAAAACTCTGGTATAACTCTTGCCTTTTTCACTACAAGTATGCTTTTGAATAAACTCAAGCATGTGATTGACAATACTAATAATGGCCATTGTAGATCAGGACTTTATAAATTAACCTGCAGTGACTGTGACAAAATATATATTGGTCAAACGCGCCGTAGTTTTACAATACGGTTCAAAGGATATATCTCAGATACACCACGTAATAAATCAATCTTTGGACAACATCTCAATTGTAATAAATCATTCAGAAGAATATATCATGAATAACCTCAGAATTCTGCATACTATTTCAAAAGGTTTACTCCTGAACACTCTGGAAGAATTAGAAATCTTTGTGCATTACAAAAATAATTCGACAAGCCTGTTGAATGAACAGGTAGTTTCCGGGGAAAAGCTTTCATTGAATTACTTGAAGACTGCTGCTTTTCTGTTTTACCTTAGTTCCAGTGGTATTTTCATTATGTAAACTAAAATATCACAGCAGACAGATACATATAATTATGTTGTTGTGGATTTATTAACAAAATGTTGACATGAGAGACTACTCTAGAATTTTTCCAGTTTTATTAACTGGCCATACGCTTTATTATCACCTGATTTTATACGCTGACGTATCGACATATAACGATTTATGGCTTCCCAAGTACATTGTTCTTGTGAAGCAGTAGTTCTGTATTGAACAATACGACCAGCAATCCATTTTTAGTACATGATCAGACGCTATTTAACAATTAGATTTTCTATGATGACGTAATTTCACCACAAATAAAGATTTATTGGCCTCCAAGTACTACTGCTCTTTTGTAAAAAGGTCTGTTTTACGAAAGAAGAATAGTACTTGGAAGCCAATAAACCGTCATATGTGGTGAAATAAGACTAAATTTTTGCTGGCAACTTATCGTAGGCCGGCCTCTGTGGCAGAGCGGTTCTAGGCGCTTCAGTCCTGAACCGCGCTGCCGCAACGGTCGCAGGTTCGATTCCTGCCTCGGGCATGGATTTGTGTGATGTCCTTAGGTTAGTTAGGTTTAAGTAATTCTAAGTCTAGGGGACTGATGACCTCAGATGTTAAGTCCCGTAGTACTTAGAGCCATTTGAACCATTTGCACTTATCGTGAAAATTGTACTTCAGAAGACACCATCCCGATTAGCTTTGACAGCTACGATCGACCTCAGTCGCTATTGTAACATATGACATCCATGATATACATATTGAATATTTCTTGGCCATCTTACTACGTCGTTTCCATGCCAGCGGCAACTGTAGATAGCAGGTTCAGACCAGAAGAGTGCGCCAATATTTCACTAAATTTCGTCTTACTCAGAACACAGTTTAATTACTGTTTAATTGTCACAGATGATAATTATTTTACATAAATTCATTGTTAATCCATACAAACATTCTACTAACTAAATATCCGAAGCTATGCATATAGTATACTGGTTAAATAAATTATTTCACCCAGATGGTACAACAACAAAATAAGCGAAATAATTTTTAAATAATCTTATTACAGTTACTCACTGTTTTAATAACTTGTCATATGATAATTGTTTTACATAAATTCATTGTTATTCCATACAAACATTCTAGTAAGTAAATACTCGAAGCTAGGCATATAATATACTGGTTAAATAAATTATTTCACCCAGATGGTACAACAACAAAATAAGCGAAATAATTTTTAAATAACCTTATTACAGTTACTCACTTACTGTCCTTTAGTCACTACATTTTTTAAAATTTTTTTTTTATAATTATTCACTTCTAGGTAAACCGTGTCTTAAAATGATACGTAACTGACGTAAATCGTTCCTCATTGGCTAACGTTGACGTCTTACAGCACAAAAACGCCCTCACTAAATGTATACAACGCAACGCTGCCTATCCGACAGCAGCAGTTGCAGGTACTAAGGTCTACTGTCTGTTATGGACATCAGCTTCAGCTGATGGGTAACGACTCTTCGATTTTAATAAGTATAAACTACATTATTTTAAGTTACTGACTTCTTTACGTAACTAGGACGATTTCTATCCTGCAAAGTGCTATTCTAAAGATGGCATAAGACTAGGTCGAAACAGGTCATTTTATATAAAATAACCATTGCGATCTAGACTGCTTTACATTGATTTTATGTAGCTTACAAGATCGCTGTCCTCCGAAAATGTTACCCAAAATTTTAAAGGGCATTCTCCTGCTCAACGTAAATACAATGCCTTCTGTTCCAGTTGCGTATGCCGCTATGGCAAGGAGTCTTATGATGTTTTGAAACATATGCCGCCATTAATTGAGTGTTAAGAACATAAATGGAAAACATGTGGGTATTTGAAAATAGTTGCCATGTTAGTGGATATGCAACAATGCCACACGAAATACAGAAGTTTTCTGTGTGAGTGGGATAGTCGTGACAGAAATTCTCACTGTAAAAGAATAGTTTGGCCTCAACGGAGCCGGAAAGTGGGGAAAAATATATATAGAATGAGAAACTAGTAGCTAGCGGAGATGTTTGTCTGAGATCACATCAAACTAGGCCTTTTTAAACGGCAGGTAAAGGCGATGAAACCGTCTGGAAAAGCGTTTGTGTACCTCTCGAAAAAATTTCCTCGTCTTCATTCAGCAAAAATAAAGGAAGATGTGTTTGTGGCTCCCCACATAAGAGATATTCAAAGAGACTCACATTTTGACAAATTTATTGCACCAAAAGAAAAAAAAAACGGCTTTGTTTCACGAATGTGATGCATAACTTTCTGAGAAGAACAAGAGTTAAGCACTGCGAAGAACAGATTCAAGAAATGATAAAAGCATATAGGGATTTAGGAAATACGATGTCTTTGAAAATCTACACTATTTTCGTGAGAGCTGTAGTAACGCTTTGACGAAAATGGTGAAAGTTTCCATCCAGACATACTCTTCCTGGCAACACGTTATGAAGGGAAATGATGGCCTGCAGTGCTAGACGTTACTGCTGGAACATTGTTCAGAGACCAAAATTGTTCACAGGGGAATAAAGTAAGCTTCCTTAGAGAAAAAATCGATTTCAGATATGTAATTCCACACAGAAAATACTGCATAGCTCTGTATATGCTTTTGTTTTACACTATATGAATGGTTTCGAAATAGTTATACAAGTGGCTAGAATAGTGATATTTGATTTCCATGTAAATACAGACAATAGGAATGAATATAGAAACTGCCTATAACTTCAAAACTGTGCCTGACACAAACTACTTACACATTTGAATTTCGAAGGTACGTTTCACATAAGTATCTCGAATGAAACCCCCACAAAAATGTATTTAATTTTTTTAGAACGACGTTACACTTCTGGTTGCTTTTCGTATTGTATTTTTTTCTTTGGAGCTGGCTGAGGTCTACTCGTAGGTCTGTGACGGAACGCTAGACAGTCAGTAATAATATTATGAATATCTGCAGCTATTATTCCTCAGTTACTACTTAAATTATGTTTATCATGTAGATAAGAACAAATGTTATCCATCCGAGCTACATCAATTAGGCCTAAAATCGATAGTAATAAAACGGTATATTAATCAGTAAAAATGTCAACTATATTTTTCTAATGTAGAACGTTATACATTATCATCTTCACACCTAAATGATGCTTGTTAGTAAACTACTACCGAAAACTTCTAAAAGCGTCAGATCATGACAGTTTGTTTTTTGTACTGACCATTTCTTGAACATTATTTGCAATAACAGTTGCTGCCCCATGTCACTGACAATACTTTCGTCAAAGATAAGTGCCTTTTGCTTGGAATATAGTGATTTAAGAGCGCGAAACTGTAGTATATAGTAAGTAAATAAACGGTTTTACATTTTACTCCCAAATAACTAACACTCATTTTCAAGTACAGCAGAAAAAATAGGTTGTTGATTTAGCTGTAGAGATGGCTGTAACTTCAAATGTTTCCCATTGAATGCAACATTAATAAATGAAACTACCATCTGTTTGTGATGCATAAATGCTTAACACACATATGTTTAGGCCCATACTGCACACTGTAACGATACATACAATTCCTTGATTGAGAAGTATCACATCCTTAAATACATATGTCAGAGAAAAGATGTTCGTGACTTAGAGCACCTCACTGTTCGAAGGTGTTTCAAATCGTAGGTGTTGATACGAGAGTTAAAGATCCAGTGACTGTACGGAAGTGGACAGCAATCAGACGACCCCACCTGCTGATTTGGAGATAGGAGTTCCATGGAGTGGGTGGTGCGGAGGATTGAGCTCCGTGAAATCTGAGAATGCAAAATGTGAAAGATAAATGTATTGTAATTGTTAATTAACAAGTTGAATATCATATCTGTTAAGAACGAAGTACAGAGAGGCAGTACACTATATATTTCGTAGATGTCCTTATTTATCATGTATTGAGTTGTAATTTTGAAAATAACATAAGAATACGAATTGTATCTCACTTCTTATTTATGTGGTGGAGTGAATGAGAAAGAGAAGTTTATTTTCAGCAGTCTTATCTGCAGCCTGAGGGCAATGGCCTTGCCTCAGTGGTCACACCGGTTCCCGTGAGATCACCGGAGTTAAGCGCTGTCAGGCGTGGTCGGCACTTGGATGGGTGACCATTCAGGCCGCCATGCGCTGTTGCCATTTTTCGGGGTGCACTCAGCCTCATGATGCCAGTTGAGGAGCTACTCGACCGAATAGTAGTGCCTTCGGTCAAGAATACCATCATAACAACCGGGAGAGCGGTGTGCTGACCCCACGCCCCTCCTATCCGCATCCTCCACGGAGGAAGACATGGCGGTCGGTTGGTCCCGGTAGGCCACTCGTGGCCTGAAGAGGGAGTGCTTATCTGCATCCTGTACGGAGGCGAAGTCTGTTCGAAGTTGGAGGATGAAGGCACACAGATGCAGGGCACAGACTAGCTGGGCCTTGATTAATAATACTTAACGGCGATCGACTATACAGAAAGCAACGTTCATCATATGTAACAGGAGTGCTGAGGTGACAATTTATTGAAATGTTTGGTGCGTGAGGAGAAGTATAGCAAACCACCGCGCACCTCAAGTCAACCTGGAACACAATTGCTGCATCGGAGACAGAAAAATCCGGCAAAATAAGCCAATAATATCTTGTCGAAACTGCTCGTAGTGTAATGTTTCCCTTTTCAGCTTCCAGTGTCGAAATCAATAAAAGGGAAATAACAGTACTACATATGTGCCAAAAAACAATGTAAATCTTGATGAATTATCATCTTCTCCGTTAAAATGGTGGTTGTTGAAATGAACCATTGCTGAAAAATTTCCGAAGAACGTCAGATGTTGAAAGTTCTTTTTTACTGCCAAGGGTAGAACAGTACCTAAGAAAAAGCTATGTTAGCTAGCGGAGAATGTCAATTTTTCTAGAGTAGAGCATTATACACTATCACCTCCTTCCCCAAAATGTCACCACCTTCCCCAAAATGGTGATTAATGGAGTGGACCATTTCTAAAAAAACTTGTATAACGCTACATTTCCAGCTAACAACGTCAGTTATATTGGTAATATTTGCAGCTATTTCTCCGCAGTTACTAAGTTCAGTTATGCGTTGTGATTTAGATACGAAAAATTCTGTCTTTTACAACTGAAAAGCACCGTGCCGTGTGCACTAGGAGGTGCCTCGGAAGCAGAGCCAGAGAGAAAAACAAGTGACACCTGAGGTGTCCCATGCGACGCGTCAGATTCTCCGACACCGCTACACGCCAGGCAGCAGCCTGAAGGTGAATGACCCTAGGCAGCTGCACGTTCAGCTGCTCGAGAGCTACAACAAGCTCCTCCTGTATCCGCACACAGCAGGCATACATCCTACCCATCCCAGCAAGACTAACTGAGGAAGTGAACAATAAAAGCAGACAATTCTAGATATGCGACTTGCTACCCTTTTGATGTGTCACCGATGGACGCCGATGCGTTAAAGAGCTACGCAGCTGGTTGTTCAATGAGCACCTATTGCGCTAAAGACTGAATGAATTTACACTTACAAAAAGGTGAGATGAATCCTATTGAACAGAGGAACACTCACGAAATTTAATAAATATACTACGTGGAAAACACAGAAAAGAATAAACACTTAACTTGCCGCTCTGTAGACATAGTCGTATCACAGCCGAGAGCTGGTACCTGACTAAATGTACACAGCAGAGGTGTCTTACAACTGATATGTCACATTTTAATACTGCTTTGCACATAATATATGTTGTAGCAGACTGCACATGTTCTTGTTTATATGCTTTAGTGTTGACTGAGGGATAATGGAGAATGCAGAGGGAGCGAGTGGAGGGGAATGGTGTGTTGGGGTAGGGGATGGAGCGAAGGTGTATGGTAAGGCATTCGTTTGTTTGTGTGTGTGTGTAACTTTTTATGGTAAACTGTGAATTAGTTTGAATATTTCACTTCTATAGCTCTTTTGGTCACTGCAAATATTTTTAATTTTGTTTATGGCTTTCTGCATGAGATATTCATCCTGTAGGTGAGCTTTCTAATTCTTTTTTCATTAAGGCAAAAGACAGCCATATCTGTTTTAATCCCAGTCTAATGGTGATTTTCTTTCGTTAGATGTTTTGTGTATGTGGAGTGGGTATATTGACTCCACAATGCCCTAAAATGTTCTTTGTAAGTTGTGTTAAAATTTCTTGCAGACATACCATCACTTTAGAGCTCATGGATAAACAGAAATACACGAATAAAACATGGAACTATTACAGAAACATAATAATGAAGAACTAAAATATGATTCAAGTAATGGATTTCAAACAAAACTGAAAACCACAGTAAAAGATGTCAAGACCACAAGCACAACAACAAAACTTTGTATAAAAAAATTCAGCAGTGCCAATGCTCAGAAGGCAGCCCAAACAAATGAAGACAGAATTACTAAGAGACCAGCTATGAATTTCAAAAGCCCTCCTACATATCAAATTGAAAATTTTGCACACAGGTATTTAAGTGAATATTTTGAACTAGAGAGGTATAAATATCTCCTTAGAATTAATACAAGGAAGAAAAGATACACATACCACATCAACTGCAAAACTGGTATGCTTTGATGTGAAAGGTATGTCCGCTTCAGTCACACTTGATTACACAACTAACATTATAAAAGAATAACTGCCAGGAAACCCAGAAATTTCACACACCACTGCAGAAGAACTGAAGAAAATCATAAAAGTAATCACCAGGCAAAGCTACTTTGAATCAAACAGTTCATTCTACTTACAGTAGCAAAGACTGCTAATGGGAAACCCAACCTCATACATACTAGCAAATATCCTAATGGACCTCTTTGATAGCAGATTTTCTGCTGCAATAATAAAAAGATATTAAGTATTTTACTGGAACAGATATGTAGACCGTATCATATGTCTCATAGATGAACCAAAAGAACATATAAACAGTTTACAGAGACATGTAAATAAGAGACAATACTCTACCTCTACCTCAAAATCACAAAATGTAACAGAAAATTTTCAGAAAGGCAACAGCTATAGGCAAGATAATACACAAGAAGTCAAAGCACCCTCAATCTCGAAAAACAACAGCCATCAAGCATACGCTATATAGGCTACTGCAAAATACCTCTAAGCAAAAAGAACTATCAAGAAGAACTAAACGTGATCATCAACATAGCACAAATCAGTGGATACAACAGCAACATAGTAATCAAAATACACGACACCGTTAGGCGAATAACACAGACTGAAGACAGCAAAATTGAGAACACTCCGGATATACAAAAGGATAACAATAAGACACGATGCTCACTCAGCCCAGGAAACGCATCCCTCATCACAAAAAGGCACACCATAACATACCACAATCACCTCACGCACAAGATCAGTAACATCTTCAAAAATCATAAAATTACTATATTCTTCAGCCGGCTCGAGTGGCCGTGCGGTTCTAGGCGCTACAGTCTGGAGCCGAGCGACCGCTACGGTCGCGGGTTCGAATCCTGCCTCGGGCATGGATGTGTGTGATGTCCTTAGGTTAGTTAGGTTTAATTAGTTCTATGTTCTAGGCGACTGATTACCTCAGAAGTTAAGTCGCATAGTGCTCAGAGTCATTTATATTCTTTAAGACAAATAGCACAACTCAAAACAAACTAAAAACTATGAAGGAAGAGAAAGATAAATACAACAGTTTAGGAATATATTAATTAACATGCGATAGATGCATCTCTAAATAGATTTGAAAGAGTGCCCGAAACTGTAACGCAAGGTAGAAAAGAGCGTACAAGAGCACTGAAGGGTCAATGTAACCACCCCACGTATGCACAACGTCTAATGAAAGAAAAATCATCATCAGGTTAACAGCAGACACAGTTTGAACATTTTCAGAAAGGCAACAGCTACCGGCAAGGTATCATGCAACAAATCAAATCACCCCACATTCTCAAAACACAACAGCCATGAGACATATGTAATACAGACGGTTGCAAAATACCTCTAAGCAAGACCATAAACAAAACTGAAAATGTTTGCAGTGCCCAAAAGAACAATAACGGAAGAACAATATTCAAACTAATTCACAGTTTACCATAAAAATAACACACACGTACACGCCCATCCTCCTACCCTTACACACACATACACACACACACAAACACACACACACACACACATACACACACACACACACACACACACACACACGCACGCACACGCACTCACACATTGCCCTATCACACACCCTCCCTCAAACCCCATCCCAACACACCACTCTGCTCCACTCTCTCCCTCTAGAGCTTCCGTTATCCCTCAGTAAACCCTGTAGCATGTCAACAAGAACATGTGCAGTGTGATACAATATGTGTTATGTGCAAAGAAGTGTTTAAATATGACATATAAATTGGAAGAAACCTCTACTACATACATTTAGCATATATAGAACGACAATGGATGCACGAACATGACATAAAAATTGGCCAGGTGCGATTAGGCCTTACGCGATGAATGTTACATATAGTCTTAATTATGTATGTAGACAGTTAATCCATTCCGGAAATCTAGTATATCGTTGAGCTTTGCCCGTTATCACCACTGTTACAGTAAAGACATTGGTCACAGGGACTCCAAGATCTTGGTGAATGTTTTAATTTCAAGTTGGATGACAAATACAAAAGAAATATTTTTTTCGTGTGATAAAATAACATATTAACAGTTTTCGGAGTATTCCCTTTGGTTGTAGTATGAAACCTTGCTTCTAGGCAAATTTAATGATTCTAGGTCAACAGGGTGTATCATGTAAGTTCTGATGAGTGAGTCTGCAACTACCAGAATGTGTGACATAAATCTTTTAATTAGAATGAGCTTAGAAGCTTCACTTTTTTTACATCGCCAAGGGACCATAGACCTTAATATGTGACATAAATTTCGACTTGATGCGTCTACCCTTTCCTGAGAAAAAGGGTTTTGAAGAATCGGACCAACAGACAGGCAGACGGACGAAATCCTAAGAAGGAATGTAAATAAAAAACACAACCATACAGTTATAAACAGAAACAGATAGGCGTAAGCGAGATGCTACGTATCACTACAAATCTCATTTCAGTCTATGCATAATCAAATAATATTGTTGCATTATACACCACTGAAGATGCCTAGCACGAACAGGTGAAACATGTTTGACACACACAAATTCAGTTGCAAAAGACGGAAGTTTGCTTATCTGCATGATAAATGATAGCTGAATATTAGTTACACTTACCGGTGTATAAAATTGTGCATTATCATCCAATCCCCTAAAACGGTGATTAGTAGAGTGTACATTCCTGGAAGGCTTCTCAAAACGTCACGTCATGAAAATTAGTTTTTATATTCACTATCCTTTCACCATTATTTACAATAACAGATGCTATCCTCCACACCACAGGGAACACTGTCATCGAAATTCGGTAGGTTTTACTTGGAATACAGTGACTTAACGGAGCAAAGCTGTAGTACAACGAGTTGTGCTTTGGGAATGTGTAAGAGAAGTTCTCTGCTGGAACTGAATGGAGGTACAGACGATGGAAGTAGCCAGTCCGCCAGAACTCTTTATTAACCACCACATATGAACGAGTTCAATGAAGGTACAGCCAACGGCCTTGCCGCAGTGGTAACACCGGTTCCCATGAGATCACCGAAGTTAAGCACTGTCGGGCTGGGCTAGCACTTGGATGGGTGACCATCCGGTCTGCCGAGCGTTGTTGACAAGCGGGGTGCACTCAGCCCTTATGAGGCAAACAGAGGAGCTACTTGATCGAGAAGTAACGGCTCCGGTCTCGGAAAATGACATACGGTCGGGAAAGCGGTGTGCTGACCACATGCCCGCCATATCCGCATCCAGTAACGCCTGTGGGCTGAGGTTGACACGGCGGCCAGCCAGTAGCTTTGGGCCTTCATGACCTGTGCCGGAGGAGTTTAGTTTTAGTTTTAATGGAGGCACAGACGCTGGAAGCAGCCAGTCCGCTGCTAAACTCTTTGCTAACAACCATACATGAACAGTAGCGTATCTGTAGCAGACAGGCAGAAGGTGGTGGGCAGCAATGAATCAGGCTGTAAACAGGGCTAGGGAGAGGAGCCTAGTAGGACTAACCAGGTGATGAACACTGAACTGCAGTCTGGCTCGAAAACATCACAGACGTTGCTGTGTGTGAAGTACGGCGACGTCTGGCGCGAGCTGTACATCGTTCTGAGCGCACCTGTGCTGAACATGGTGGGCTGGAACTGGGTTTTTAAATGCCACTGCCGAGGACTGAGTTTGTGAAAGAGCCATCTTCCTGTATTGCCTGGAAACTCCTAAAGTAGATGCCAATGACTGTGGTACAGCTGTTGTTATGCGGCAGTCGGTCAAATTTCAGAAGTTTCCTAAAGGTTGTACCACTCTCAGGTTGTTGGCATCCAGGCACGGCAGTACGGAATTGGCGGCTGCTTCTGAATTACTATATTGTCAGGGGCATTTTTAGCTGTCACGCTGTGACTGCGGCCTGGTTACGGTCCTGTGCTACTTTCCGTACAGCTCAAGTTTTGTTGGTTGGTTGGTTGGTTGATTTGGGGATGGGGACCAAACAGCGAGGTCATCGGTCCCATCGGATTAGGGAAGGATGGGGAAGGAAGTCGGCCGTGCCCTTTCAAAGGAACCATCCCTGCACTTGCCTTTAGCTATTTAGGGAAATCACGGAAAACCGAAATCAGGATGGCCGGACGCAGGTTTGGACCGTCATCCTCACGAATGCGAGTCCAGTGTGCTAACCACTGCGCTACTTTGCTCGATAAAAGTGCTGTGCTGCTGCGTAAGTAAATAGTAAGGAAACAAACCATTTTACATTTTCGTCCACAGATACCTAAGGCTCACTTTCAATAACAGGGAAAAAATGATTACTGATTTATCTGTAGAGATGACTGTAACTTCAAATATTTTTACTCAAAAAACGTTGAAATACGAAAGAAAACCAATAACAATATTATGCTAGCACCAGTTTGTGAAGATTTCGGGCTTGCAGCCGATCGTCGTAAACTTCATTGATCGATGTTTCGACTGAACAACTGCCAGCCATCTTCAGGTGAGCCTCGTTCGTCTGACCTGGAGATGGCTGGCAGTTGTCCAGCCGAAATATCGTGCAATGAAGTTTACGCCTACCGGCTGCAAGCCCGAAATCTTTTTGAACAGTTGATTCGCAGGGAAAATTTCAAATTTTGCACCAGTTTGTGAAGCCCATCAGGCTAACACACATATGTTTAAGCATCTACTACTCAAAGTAGCTATGCTGGAAACGGAAAACATAGTAAAATAAGGCAATAATATCGTCTCAAGCTGCTCGTACTATAATACTGGACTGCTCTCGGGGCCTGGATATGAAAAACTGACCAAAATTGGCAATGGCGCGACTATATCTGCCGCTCTGATAGACATTATGTAACTGGCAACCCCACTGGACTAGAATGTTTTAACGCATCCTCCCATCCTTGTTACTGGAAGCTCTCTGATTGGCCTAAGAGGGGTGTGTCTTACGAATAATTTAATTGTAAAATTAGATATTGCAGCAAAACACTAAGCTGTGACTGGGCTAAATATGTTTGACGTAAGTAGCTTGGAAATTAAGTGTTTGGCCTATTTCCGAGAAATGGATTGGACTTAGGAAAAGGAGAGGAATGGGTGGGAGGGAGGGGCAGGAGGAGGGACAGGAGGGGAGGGATGTCTGGGGCTTCGAAAGGGAGGGTATGGCTGGTTTAGAAGATAGGAGGAGCATGGATTTGCTCCCGGTACTTGAGAAAATGACACGTGAGTCACTAAATCAATCTGCATGCTATGGCCAGCTCAGTCGAACTGTAGGAACAGACGAAAAAACAAATCACCCCTTAAGCGCCTGCGTTTGCTTGTGGCGCCGCTATACAAAATATTTCTTAGAAAATGTTTGAAAATATCAAGCTGCTTTTGATAACATCATACAGACAACTCTCTTTAATTAACAGTTGCTGCACCAGAAGAAGTATGACAATTTTTTTTTTTTAAATAGAGGTGGAGCCCCTCCACGCCCACACCGGCATGATGGCCAACACAAAAGGTCTACTGCCATCTCTGCATAAGGGTTAGTATTCACTAAAGTGAGGTGTCGCAGGATGTGGGTACTGCGATGTTTGCGTACGTCTGGTTAGGATTAACCATTAATACGCGCTCATCTGGAGATAGATTGGTCGAAATCTGACGAAGGGTAGCGGTTTGAAGGGCAGAGGAAAAAAAGTGCCAAGGCAAGAGCCAAGGGAAAAAAACCTCTGCGAAAGTTAGGTCGGGCGGCAAGAGCAGTAGCGGTTGTTTTGCTGCCTGCGATAGGTTGTGCAAGGATAGGCTTTGTTAGTAGTGGGTATCATGCATGTCGATACCTTGACGTTGTGCGTTTGTGCTGCTCGGCGGCTGGCGCTGGGTGCTGGTACAGAGTCCTCGTTCAGCGTCCTGCAACCTGCAACAGTTAGGTTTGTTATCGGTCTTGTGTCCGATAGGTCATATACCGGAGGCACAGTGTGAGGGAGTGTTGGCTGATTGTTCGTGCGTCTGTGGGCGAGCTTGTCGGTGTCCCTGCTGTGGCCTGTTGGTCGGCTCTAATAGCAGCTGGTAGTTGCCAGTCAGTGTTGCTGATATGCAGGGGCTTACCGACGTTTGTCGCTGTTTGCGTATGTTAGTTTACCGTAGGTGGTTATGCCCTAGGTAGCAGTGTCTTTGGTCGCTTGTGTTTCCACCTGTGGTTGTGATCGTAGTTTCCCAGAGTGAGGATGAAAGGATTGTTCGAGTGTCTCTAGTTCCTGTATAGTCGTGTGGCGTGTTTCTTGAATACTTCCTTGAGTGTATCAAGGCGGTATTCATGGTGAAGATCCACGGTGCGTGTGTAGCGTGGAGCATTGCTAATGATTCGTAGCACTTTGTTCTGTATGATCAGCAGGCGGCGCAGTCGTGTGGGAGCTGCATATCCCCAGACGGGAGCTGCGTACGTCATCAGAGGTCTAATCAGTGTCATGTATAAGGACCTCGACACCCGTCTATTCAGTGTGCTTTCCCTGTTGAGCATTGGGTAGAGCTGTTTGAGCCTCGCGTGCGCTCGGTTGGCAGCGTATTCGATGTGGTCCCCCCATGTAAGTTTCCGGTCCAGCCAGACACCAAGGTATCTGACTTTCTCTCGGAAACGTATTGGGCGTGTATGTACTGTTATCGGTCTACAGTGTTGGTGTTTGCGCAGTAGTTTCGGTCTGCGTGTGAACAGAACTGCTTCGCACTTGTCGACGTTTACTTTAATACGCCATCGCTCCAGCCAAGGCTCAGCTGTTCTGAGTGCTGTCTGTATTCGTGAGTTGATGTTCGACGGTTTCCAGTCTTGCGCGAGGATGGCTGTGTCATCCGCGTAGACGGCTAACGTCGTGTTTCGTGTCACTGGGAAGTCATTAATGTACAGGTTAAACAAGATGGGCCCTAGGATGCTTCCTTGGGGTACTCCAGCTTGGATACCGTGTTGTGTTGATTGTTTATGCTGCACGTTAGTGTTGAAACATCTGTTCGTGAGATATGAGTGTATGAGACGTACGAGTCCGACCGGGAAACCAGCTTCGCTTAGTTTGCGTATGAGTCCGTTGTGCCAGAGACGATCGAAAGCCTTTTCGATGTCTAGGAACACGGCCCCTGTGGCTTTGTTCATGTTGTAGCCGTGTGTTATATGTTCGACTACGCGGAGGAGTTGTTGTGTTGTCGAGTGGTGATTCCTAAAGCCGAATTGCTCCGGCCTTAGGGTGTCGTTGGCGATGCAATGCCTAGTGATACGTTTTAGTATTACTTTCTCAACAATCTTGCTGAGCGAGCACAGCAGACTGATGGGTCGGTAATTTTGTGGGAGGGAGTGGTCTTTCCCTGGCTTCCTGAACATCAGGACCTTGGCCGCCTTCCAAAAGTCAGGGAAGTGTTGGTGTGTCAGGATGGCATTCGTTAGGTGTGTGAGGTATTCTACGGCTTTATCCGTGAACTCCTGGAGGACACGGTTTTGAATGCCATCAGGCCCAGGGGCTTATCTAGCGTTGGTGTGCTTGATAGCCCATGTGACTTCATTTGTGCTAGTACGTCTTATTTCGTGGCGCGAGGGCTGGGCTACAAGTCGTGTAACCTCCTGGTCCGTTTCAAGTGTGAATGCTGGGTCTGAAGGAACCAGATTCGGCATGAAAGACGCTGCAAGTGTTGTGGCCATAAGCTCTGCCTTCTCCGTCGTGGAGTAGGCTGGGCCGTCTGGTCCTTGTAACGTGGGAATGTAATGTTTCTCCCTGGTGAAGTGTCTGGCCAGCTGCCATACGCCAGGACGTGTGGTATCCAGCCCAGCGAGTTTCTGTCCCCATTGTTCGTTTCTGAATGTTTGAATTTTATTCCGTATTATGCCCTGGAGTCTGTTGACGTGCAGTTTATAGAACGGGCGCCTGGTACGCTGCCAGTATCTCCTGAGGCGGTTCCTCATTGAGATAAGGCCCAGGATTTCCTGGGGCAGGGCCGTCGAGTGTTGTCTTGGTGTTGTAAATGGAATGGCGTCAGTCATTGCGTCTTGGATGGCAGTTGTGAGAGCCGCCACAGCCTCATCGATTTGCTGTGTGTTGTTAATTTCGTGGGTGTCAGGAATGCGACTATCAAGCGTTTCCTTGAACAGTGTCCAGTTCGCACGCTTGTAGTTAAGCATCCTGCGTGGTTCGATGTCCTGCAGTGTCTCTTCCATGTGCAGTATTACAGGCATGTGGTCTGAGTCCAGATCGTTTTCAACCGTTAGGTTGAGTGTGCATGTGATGCCCTTTATGAGGGCTATGTCTAACACGTCTGGCCTATGTCGAGCCTGTGTAGGCACGAACGTGGGAACGTCCGGCCCAAGTATAATGTAGTTTCGGCCTAGTGCGTGTTCGTACAGTTTCTTGCCGTTGGAGGTTCGTATTCGTGAGTTCCAATCGGGGTGTTTTGCGTTGAGGTCTCCAGCGGCTATTACCCGCGGTGCTATGTTGAGTACTGTGCTGATATCGCGTGTTACTATGTTTTTTAGGAGGATTGTATAGCGATACCAGTGTGGTGTGAGCTCCATTGAACTTGACCCTGACGGCCGTAGCCTCTAGTCTTTCAAGTGCTGGGAGCTCGATGTTCGTGTGTTCTATGTCTCTGTGTATGATGATTGCCGTGCCGCCTCCCCTCCTGCCATCCGCTCGGTCGGTACGATAGACGCAATACCCTGGGAAGTTTAATTGTTTGTGAGGCGTAAGCAGTGTTTCGTTCACAAGAGCGATTCGGATACCCTTCCGCTCCATGAACGCGGCCATCTCGGCTTTTTTGCTTGCGATCCCGTTGGCATTCTAAAACAGGATCTGTGAGATTGTGTTTAAGTCTGCGTTTCGGGGCTGGTGTGGTGTATTATCCATGTAGTAATGTAAAAAGCGGTGTGATAGTGGCTTGGAAGCTAGTCCAGTTGAGCGTACCCGACATGAACTACATGAAGAGTTGTGAGACACACCCCATAATCTTCGTGACTATTTCGGTGGTCGTGCGTCCGGGGAATAATGTTTCCATTATTCTCTGGAATGTTGTCGTAATGTTGGTCATGTCGGCCTGCGAGTTATTGGTCGTGTTAGCGGCCGCTTGTTCCAGTGTTGGAGTTTGGTGAGGGCTGGCCTGAGAGTCGGCTGTTCGTGTGGCAGTTATGGTTGCCTGTGTATTCTCTGTGGTGAGTGGGTGTGTTATGTGGGTTGTTGAGTTGGTGTCCGGGTTGTGTTCGTGAGTGTTGGTGTCTTGTTGTCTGTGTACTTGTTGTGGTGTGGTCGTGTTCCTCGTGCTGCGGCTGTTTCTTCTTCTCCTCCTCCTCTGGCGCTGTGGTCGTCCCTGTGTAGGTGCGTTTTCTGTAGCCTGTGGTGAGCTGCAGTCCGCGATCTCAGGGGGTAGGGTGGTGTTGTTGCTGGTTTCGTGCGGTGTGCCCGGTGCGGGTGTGGTGTCAGGTGTTGTGTTTGTCTGCTGTGTGTCTGTTGCTGGGGGTGTTTGCTGAGCGTGTTCTGAGCTCTGGGGCTCCTCTGACCGTCCCGCGCTGCTGGGGCTGCCAGCGACCACTCCAGCGAAGGATATTTCACTTCTTACTGGGCGCGGGGGCGGCTTTGGAACTGTGATGGCGGTAGGTTTCGCACGTTTCGCGATTTTGCGCCTCAGAGCTGCTTTGTGTGCAATGCACCCTCTGTAGTTTGCCGGATGGGCAGCACCACAGTTGGTGCACTTGCGAGGTGCTGTATGGGGGAGTTTGCAGCGTTGGGTCGTGTGACCGCCAGCGCAAATGAGGCAGCGGGGTGCGAGACCGCATCTGATACCCGCGTGCGCAAAGCGCTGGCAGTTGTGGCATTGTTGGGGGGTGCGCGGCGTGTTGTAAACCTCTACATTGACGACCATGTGAAGAAACAGCTTCAACTTCAGCAGGTCGCGGGACTTGGCCGTGTCGGCCAATTCCGCCATGTAGTTGTGAGACGGTCTCGCTGTGCCGAACTCTGACATTCGGTTTACCCGAATGCACTCCCACCCGAGAGCAGAGAGTTCATTGTGTACCGTGTCGGTCGGGGTTCGTGAGTCTATCCCCTTTATCACGTACTGTTGTGTTTTTTCCAAGACTGTCCTGTACGTGAAGTGTTCTACCTTCCTTTCTTTGAGAAAGTCCAGTAGATTCGTGTAGTCTGCCTTGTTCGCCACGTACAGTGCGGCGTGTTCCCCGGTGAGCTTAGAGTAGTATGTTGTGGGGCTGTGCTTATTGTTAAATTCCTTGTTTAGGAGACTTAGGTCTCCATAGTTGTGAATGATGACCGGTGGGAAGCCAGTCGCGGTGTTGTTTGTGTTCTGCGTAGCTGCGTGTATATTTGTGGTTGCTGCAGTCGCAGGGTTGTTTGTGTTGGTCCCTGTGTTGTTATTGTTGTTTGTTCGCGACGTAGATGGTGTTGGCAGCAGCGCTCGGCCGTATGACAAATATGCTTCCGCACATATAAAGGGCAATCAAATGGATATCGAACACCCACCACAGTGGGACCATGGAATGGTTCCATTGAAAAGCAATCACCACAAGCGTTGAGACTCTTATCCCACTTGGAGACGAGACGATCAGTTCCTGTTTCGTAGAACGCAGTCGGCCACTGACGGATCGACAACTGCACTCACTCTCATGCTTCCTCGTCCGACTGAAACCAACATCCAGGCACGTCTTTCGTCACGTCACCAAAGACGTGGAAATCGCGCCGTGAAATGTCTGGGATTTATGGAGAATGTTGCAGTGTTTTTCAATCAAATCGCTGAACTGTAGCCTTATGGTGCGACAGTCATTCCGTCCGATAGCATTCCTGGTCGTTTTGACTTTATGGTGCGTTGCAGTTTCCGCAGAGTCTCTTGATAGCGCTGCGAAATGATTGTGGTTCCAAGCTCGAGGAAATCGACGAGCAGAGGGCGGTTGCAATCAAAGAAGAAGGTCAACTTGTGTGAACAGCCTTGGATTTCACTGGGGGGGGGGGGCGGGGGGGTGATGTAGAATGTTTCCTGAGTTGGCTTTGCCCTCTGTCCACAGACTGTTGGAATGCTGTCGGACTGAATCATCTTGTTGTACGATAATGTCTGCCCCCACAGTGCTGATCGGACGAAGGCTACGCTTCAGCAGTTTCGTTGGAAAACACTGCAGCATCCACTGTACAACTTGGATCTTTCACCATGTGAATGTTACATCTTTTGTGACCTGACGAAAGACGTGGGTTTATTGGGGAACAATGCAACATCCTCTGTACAGCCTCGATCTTTCACTGTATGACCTGAAGAAAGACATGTGTGAACGTCGGTTTCAGTCGGACGGAGGAAGTATAATAGTGGGTGAGATTGTGGAGCCACCAGCAACCGACCGCGCTCCACAAAATAGGAACTGATTGTCTCGTCTCCCAATGGGATCAATGTCTTAAAACATGCTGTGATTACTTTTGAATGCAACCATTCTGTGGTTCCGTTGTGGCGGGTTTCCGTTTTCGTTTGACTGCTCCTTATGTTATCTTGCTCCCAATACACCGTACAGCGACGCTAGAGGGTGCAACACCTGCAGAGGTTACATCAGCATAGCAGCTGGCCAAGGAGAAGCATGATATCAGCAAGTTGTCGCCTGTTCACGCAAATAAACCAAGGAGCAATCATTGTACACTTTTGCTCATCTCCCGTCTCCCGACTAGTACGTGTCTGCAGGAAACGGTATGGGGTACGCAGGTCCTCTGTGATACAGAAAACATCATCTGTCACATTTAAGCTGGGAGCAACGCGCTAGTGAGAAGGTGGATGAACGATGTATTCTACGAAAAGAGCGATGGAAAATATTTTGAAAGGTGGCACAATGGACAGAATGCTCGAAAACACCGCCGAAATTCGAATAGTCACATAACTATAAAAAAATTGCTAAACGTTTTAGTTTGTGTTTAGGAATATAGTACCAAAAGTAATTCACAAAAATTCAAAATAGTGGCTGCAAAATAAAATCTAATACTGATTGAAATGTTAGAGAATGCGTCCAAAGGTTAAACACAGAAGTTGGTAGACGGAAAGAAGAGCATATTTTCCAGCGGCGTAGTAATGTGTTCAGTCAGTGTACCGTAGAAGTCATTGACACAGGTCAAAGGGGGGCAGCATCTCGGGCGACACTATGCAGCTTTTCAGGTAAATAATAGCGTATGTTACTACTTGATGTACATGTAAAAAGGAGCAAAACATTCTGTCATTTTAATTAAATATCGATTCTGACCGACAGCAAAAGTATATTGTGGTGTCTGTTCTTTCCGCCATGTCCAGAGGAACAGATACCATTTTAATCCAGCAGCCACTATGAATTAACACATAAAGGAATCACAGGCTTTGGCAGTGAGTAGCCATCGATTTAAATCAATGGAGAGGGTTGAAAATTTGGGCTGGACCGGATTCGAACTAAGCTCTCCTGCTTATTCTTTTCCTCCTGCTTACATTTTTCCTCCTGTCTCCTGCTTACTATTTTTCTTTGCCGTTCGTGGGCAAGAGCTCTATCGACCTTCTTTTTTTTTACAGTCGCTGTGGGGTTGGGGGGAAAAGAGGACGGCAGTTGGATATCGAGGCCTAGCCACTGTGTTCCCACACCCCCAGCTACCAGGACTGACTTTTGGAACAAAGAAAGGGTGAATACAGGGAAATGTCTTTTTTCATTTTGATTCTTCTATTTATTCATTTTTATGTGTTTTTATTTCTGTTTTATGGCAAAAACTAATTAAGTCGACTAAGAAAAGCAAATACTAAAAAAAAAGATCAAAAAAAGCCTCTCCAGGGGAGGAGAAAGGCTATGGCACTTGGTACGTCTTCACAGAAAGATTCTGCATGTTTGGAGTCTTCACTTCACGGGCGGGTGTAGCCTCCTACCCAGGAGGTTTCAGCTGCATGGGGAGTCATGGAAAGCACTGCCTACGTAATCTGAAAAGAACTGTTGACACTTCAGGTAGCGAACAATTTTAGTATACCTTTCTTGCAAGTAATTCCAGAAGTCCAAGATGTCTTTGGTATCACTCTGAAATAGGTAATGATCCGTGTGTTCATTGATCCATGTGACTACATTGGCTTCTGTACAGGGGTAGCAGGTATCATCTGGCAAAAGGAGAGCCCCAGGAAAAATATGCACTGGCGTCATTTGGAGAAAAGAGGCCAGGATTTGTCAAACTAAGTGACGGATGTCACTAGCCTCTGCAGAGCAAAGACAGTGTGCATCTATGTCTGGCATCTGCAGGTGGTTGAATAGGGTGAGTGTCATGTTCGCCTGGTGGAATCTTGATTGTGTCACCTGTTTACAGGTGATCATTACATACTGCATGGACTGAACATCAGTGTCCATCAGGCCCACCCTTATCATTTTCCACACAACCTTCCGTGGGACGAGTGGATTTGATGTTTGAGGGTCGACCCCTTTGGAGGACATGATAAATATCCTGTGTCGTCATACATGCATTGTTAGAAAGTCGAGACGAACGTAACTAAATTCGAGATGAAAATGGATTAGATTGTATAAAGAGGGAGTAACGTTTCGTGTCGTCATCAGCGGTGCAAGAAAGGTGGATTAAACTATTCCAGGGGAAGCCCATCTGGCTTTGTGGGCAAGTCCTCCGTAGCTTGAGTTGTGTGTTCAGGATGAGGGTCACTGCCCCGTCATGGAAATGAAAGAGTCTGAGTCTCCTTCGATTAAGAGGGAGTGAGGGGGATCCTTAATTGACCTTGAATAGCATGACAATGGTGACCGAAACGAGAAGCAGGTAGGTGTTGACGAAGTGTCTTCACTGAACCATGTCCGTGGCTTGCAACCATTGGCTGATGATGAGAGCCCCGATGCGTTGTAGAAGGCGCCGATAGCTAAGGGCCGCTGCGCGGCGTATGCCGCTGCTGAATTCGATGCCTAGCCACTTTACTGTGTCACAAAATTGGAGGAGGTCACACACCCTGCATGGAATTCTGCCCCTACCTTCATAGCGACCGATTTTTCGACATTAAGGACACTTACTGAGGCCATATCATCTGTATGTATCCAGTCCAGAGTGTAAGAGACATCGTCACCATTTCGGAGCACAACCACCAGATGCTCAACATAGGCTGTACATCGAAACGTAACTCCATGGAACATCACGTCCATAATCTTCTGACGAAGGCCGCACAACAGAGGTTCATGTACCAGTGCATACAGGATTATTGATAACGGGCATCCCTACTACACCAAACGTGCAGTAATAATAGGGTGCGTCAGGAGGCTGTTGATCAGGACTTTGGAGGTCGACCTTTTAAGGAGGCTTATGACCACCGTAATGGAGGGGTGCGGATACCCCATGTTCAGGATAATGCGTCAGGTAAGTATGATCGACTTGGTCGAAGGCCAGGGATGACAGAGCACCTGCTAATTTCTCTGTCTTTGCTATGGCTATCATTTTAAGATATCTCCATAAAGCAGCTTGGATATTATTTGGACCTCCTAACGATACTTGGTCATATGAGATGATGCTAGACAGTATCTGATGGATTTGCTGCCAAGAGGGGGATGAATATCTTTATATCACAGTTAAGAAGTGTTGGGGGCGAACATAGAGGTATCAGCCATGGTGGGGATTAACGTACAATAGATCTGCTGTGTGACTTCCATCATTTTCAATTGGTCATGGTCTTGAGCCAAGTAAAGCATGATGTAGTGTTTGTAGAAGGCTGCACTGATGTAACGCTATGCTGAAAACTGCCGCCCATCGTCCGCATCAATAACAGGGATCAAAGCTCCTTGGGGTCATCGTCGTTCTCTGCTAAAGTGAAACATGGATTGCCTGTCCACCCCAAACCTATCAGGTGTCCATGTGCGAAAGACTGCACCCTCTAAATGTCGGCGCACTTGTGCCACGATTTTTCCTTTGACGCTATTTACCAGTACACATCTGGTGAGGGCGCGACTGAAGTGTAGTCACGTAAGACATTGTATTAGAAGTCGAGTGACCGCCAGTTCAATGCGGTAGCATCACGACTGTATGCAATCAAGGTATGCCGGATGATCGGTTTGGAACTAGCAGTCCACTACCCTAGCGTTGTGCGATAAGCTCCCATGCAGTGAACGCACGAATGCCGTTCCCAACAGAGAGTTTGCAGTTCGGAGAAGTCAAATGAGCAGTGGTAAGTTTCCAAGGTTCAAATGGCTCTGAGCACTATGGACATCGGAGGTCATCAGTCCCCTAGAACTTAGAACTACTTAAACCTAACTAACCTAAGGACATCACACACATCCATACCCGAGGCAGGATTCAAACCTGGGACCGTAGCGGTCGCGCGGTTCCAGACTGAAGCGCCTAGAACCGCTCGGCCACTCCGGCCGGCAAGTTTCCGTGGGCTTCAGCTTCGGCACACCTGCTGGCAACAGAGGGCGACAACGCTTATGTAGGCGATATGGCCACAGCTCTGCATCTCACAGTGTGGTTGTAAGGAGAAGAGAGACATATATCCTGTCATTGCGGCTGAATGAATGGGTGGTGTAATGGGTGAACCCAGGACGACCTCCTATTAGATGGTCCGAAGTATCCACCAGTCTAAGGTCCTGAACAAGAGCCCGTCGTTTGGCACACGAAGAATGTCGTGGGTGCTGGTCCTTTCGCACCAGGACGCTGTTAAAGTCGCCACCAAGAACGATCTCAACAAGTCTGCTATGAAAAAGAGGAGCAATGTCTGCAGTAAAAAATTGAACACACGCTCGGTGGCGTGTGGAACCAGACGGAGCGTGCACCCCTAGCACTGTGAGCGCCGTCCCTCTGGCGCTGGGGAGGTAGAACATATCATCTGCCTGTAGACCCTGCTTGAGGGTGAAGCATGTGACATAAATGCCGTATGATGGGGTATGTCAGGGAAGACTGCTGAGCTGTCCTCTTGAAGAAAGGTTATATCGACATCAGGTGTGTTTAATATGTCTGGTAACAATCATAACTTAGTATGGGTGCATATATTGCTGACATTGAGGGTCACAGTTCTATATACCTGAATTCCACCCCCTCTGTGAAATGTTGCCATCAGCTACTGAGGTGTGAAGGCAACCTGTGAGCTGTGGTACAACCACCGCTACCTGCGATAGCAATCATTGTCTGTGAGTAGCATTGGGGGCACCCTCATGGTTTTCGTCATTGGCCATCGATATCTTGGCCGCTTTGGTACCGTCCTCCCATGAAGTGTGGGCAGTCAACGGTTGTGGGGATGTATATTCTATGACAGCGTATTGCCGGGTCTGAGGTGACTCCAGCAGGTTGTTGGGTGCCGAAGTTAGCTCGTAAAGTGGTGACATGGCTGGGAGTAGCATGTCAGGTGCCATAACCTCTAGTCCCGTAGAATGTTGTGTAGCCTCGGCTCACACATTGCTCCTGGTGGCCATAAGAGGCCCATCTTCCATGGTTGATGTTCGCAAGAGACAGTCATCGGAGGGTGTCTGACGTCGCTTTTTATGCTTTGGTAGCGTGTATTGCTTGCAGAGTTGAGACTTGGAATTGGACTGCGGATGGTGGACTGCCATCGCATCTCTCTCCGAAAGGAGAACAGAGGCCGGCACAATCTTAGTTTCCATGTCCATTGTATCAGAAGTTGGGGCCAGTAAAGACTCTTGTCGAACGGCGTCCGGCTGCTTCTCTGCCTCCGGCATGTCATTGTTCAAATCTGCACTTGGTGTGCCGTCGGAACGTGACGTCTTGGAAGAGAGTCCGTCCTTAGTTGCTTGAAGATACTGGTCCCACTGCTGCAGTGTACGTGTGGGGGAGGGTCGTGGTCGCATGATCCAGCGACTGATTGCCCAATGGGAACTGCATAAGGCGTCGTTGGAGACAAAAATGGTTCAAATGGCTCTGAGCACTATGGGACGTAACGTCTGAGGTCATCAGTCCCCTAGAACTTAGAACTACTTGAACCTAACTAACCTAAGAACATCACACACATCCATGCCCGAGGCAGGATTCGAATCTGCGACCGTAGCGATCGCGCGGTTCCAGACTGAAACGCCTAGAACCGCTCGGCCACTCCGGCGCGCCTGTTGGAGACACTCCGACTTCATGTGACTTCCCTGGACACATACGGAACACGTGCGTGGCTGTCCGTCAGATATTATTATTGCTCGGCAGCCACCACTGTTGATATATGACGGTACCTGTTTCGTTAGCTCCATCTTGACTTGCCTGACTCCGTTAAGAACTGGATAAGTTCTGAACATATTCCATTTTTCGCCAGCGTGGTCGAGCACTTCCCCGTATGGCTGTAAGGCAGCAACGTCGTCATGTGGCATTTCAAAGGGAAGCTCAAAGACGCACAGAAAACGTAAGCCGAGCGCAGCATGTTCGACGGTGATCGGTCCTAGATGGCTGCCGGTGTCTTTGAACTTGAAGCCGTTGGCATATCTGGACACTACGTCATGACAGATGGAGTCGATTGTCATTTTTACATTTAGGACGCTGCTGGTGATTGAAAGGTGGATGCCTACTATGTACTTAGGAACGAGGTAAACTTCGTCGCGAAGGAGGCACCGAATTTCAAAGTCACTGGGTCATGCTTAGTCCGATGAAAAACTGAACTTGATCGTGAATTTTCGATACGCGTCAGTCATGGCGCGTCTGTCAACGGTCGTAGCACTAAGCAGCGGCGAAGATGTAAACACACTGCCCGCTCTCGCGTACACCGCGGAAAGGACGCAAACAAGACGTCGTCGCCGCTATAGAATTCTTACTGAGACAGTTGCGCTGACCATTGCGCCATCCCGCTAAAGTGACCATCGCGACTGCACAGAATACCCTGGCATACCTCTCGCCAGACCCAAATTTCAAACATGTCCATACACTACTAATCTCGTGCCCTGTGCCCATTATTTACACTACTCGCGGCATTTCTCCGATTCCCGTAAGAGTTCGAACCTTTCCGGTAATACGGGTGCGCCCCACACGAGGATATGGTTTCCGCTTCAGACCGTCTCTAAAAATTTCCTACAATCGCAAAACTATTGCTATCGATTCTTAAGATAATGCTAGTTATTGTTAGTTAAGTCTGCTTTATGGCATCCATAAAGAACAATGCAGTGGTCAAACAGCTTCGCCGTACCTACACAAACATGAAAATCGATCCGCTTCGGCTGTTGCATCACTGCACACACACACACCCCCACTTCCCCTCTTATGTGCACATCATTCCAGTTTTGCGAGAGTTGAGCATTATGGGCATTGAATCAAAGTAAGATGTTGTTCATTACTAATCATTGTGTGACGGGTACTGAAACCTTCCTGGTTTCTGCTGCACAGTCAGTCATAACAGTTTTGTGACACGTAACAGGAGAAAAAATTGTAATTTGATTTTTAAATTTTCATGTTACCGGTGCCCATAAGATAATTTCACTGAATCTGTATGCGGTTGCTCGTCAACTGTTTATTTGCGGACACTCCAAAACTTTATATAAACATTTTACTTGTTAATATCCCATCCTACATTGGTATTTGACTCTTAGGCCAAAAGGGATCATAAAAAGTACATAACTAAACGATAGGTGTACTGATTTAGATAACTGCTTTTCTTACTGCATGTTTTCTTCTCTGAGCGTGATAAAAGTAGCAGTTATACTTTTGATTTTAGAAGCTGTTACTTTACGAACTTACAAAGCATCAAAAAATAATAAATTAAAAATAAATTTACCGTGACAGTCGACATATTTTTATATTCAGTGAAAACAGAGTGATTTGTGGCCAATTGGCAATCACAATGGAAGTTGTCAGGTGCATACCAATTACAAAGCTGTCCATACTGTCGCAAAATAGTACCCAGCCGTCACACGGCTGAGTTTATCATGCAGCTTACGTGAGTAACATCTGAAGATGAACCTGAAAATGTTCTAAAACCAGTTAATGGAACAAATAAATATTTTTTAAAAGGTGACTGCTTGCAGATTTCTATATTTGCGTTGAATATACAGTCCTGGGTTCTAAAATATCCATAGCAGGTAAGCTTAACAGTTACCTAAGTCCATCAACGTAGGACCAGAGGCCTTATATCTCTTGTTTAAGTTATACAGTTTTGTCTAGGAAACACATTCTACTTAATAGACTGACAACTTCTTTCCTCTTCTTTTTCCTACCATCCATCCCGTTTAATACGGAGCCTCCTTTTTTCAGGATTTACCAAATTTTATTATAACGATGAATAAATTCAATTAGTATGATTACCAGCAACCAGCAGCTGAAAGGAAATTTCTCTTTCCATTTTACAGCCCTCTTGTTATACGAGCTATAAAGCCTTTGTGACGTCACTTTCCTTTTTTACAACTTCTATAACAAGGCCGGCTGTAAAAAGAAGACTACAGTCGTTTCCTTTCAGCAGCCATTCTCCAGAATTCAGAAATTGGAAGTCGCGCAGGCGAGGAATCCATCTACTACATCACATTTAACGAAAACGCTTTAGCTTCGCTCCAAGCACTAGTTCACGTAGAGGCCAATTGGTAAAAAAAGACTGAATCTCATCCTCGACTCTCATTTTAGGAAATAAGACACATTAGAAAATTGTTCTAAATCATGTCCGCAGCTCGTGGTCGTGCGGTAGCGTTCTCGCTTCCCACGCCCGGGTTCCCGGGTTCGATTCCCGGCGGGGTCAGGGATTTTCTCTGTCTCATGATGACTGGGTGTTGTGTGCTGTCCTTAGGTTAGTTAGGTTTAAGTAGTCCTAGGGGATTGATGACCATAGATGTTAAGTCCCATAGTGCTCAGAACCATTTTGAGCTAAATCATTTGCACTCGGTCGTTTACGAGAACCGGACTAGCGATTATTCTACAGAAGACTGGTGTTCGAATGAAGCATTTCAGCTCTAGTGATTTCTTAGGTGAAAAAACCATATTGATAAGGAAACACTTAATGACAATTTAAGTAGCAGATCCGCTGCTATCTTACAATGCGAGACGTGTCGCAGTACTGGCGGAGTACGAATTACACTTTGATAGCTGCTTACACAAGTGGACTGAAGCCGACAATTTTGGTCCCTGTTTTTGTATTTTATTAGTCAGTATGAACTTGCTATTAATATTGTTTAACTGAGTGGATTGAATGACAGAATTTTGTAGTTATTATTTCAACGCGACAGGAATTGTTACATTTAAAGCTTGATAATTCATCCCACCAGCCTGACACTCTCCCTGTAACAAAGGGGGTAAACGTTGGTAATGGGCGACGTATGTGTAGAGCCCAAGAAACCTAAAGGAGTCAAGCAAAATATAATAAGAATTCAAAATCTAGCATAATGTATGGCACCAGAAAGTGATATCTACAAATATATCAACTCATCTTGAACACATTTCCGGCATAGAACAGGCGACGTACTGGTAACAAGAATTAATTATGTCATATACACACATCAGAAAAAGTTTTGCATCACCTCGGTTCCGTGTGCTCCGGAACCTGTACAGAAAATCGGAATAGAGGTCAACATAAACATCATTTCCCTCCTTTTTATTGCTCATGAAAACCACACATTGCGTGTTGTACCACCATACAGCGTGACTTTCAGAGGTAGTGGTCCAGACTGCTGTACATACCGATACCTCTAATACCTAGTAGCACGTCCTCTTGCATTGAAGCATGCCTGTATTCGTCGTGACATGCTATCCACAAGTTCATCAAGGCACCGTTGGTCCACATTGTCGCACTCCTCAACGGCGATTCGGCGTAGATCCCTCAGAGAGATTGGTGGGTCACATCGTCCATAAACAGCCCTTTTCAATCTATCCCAGGAATGTTCGATAAGGTTCACGTCTGTAGAACATGATGGCCACTCTAGTCGAAGGATGTCGTTATCCTGAAGGAAGTCATTCAGAAGATGTGCACGACAGGGGCGTGAATTGTTGTCCATGGAGACGAATGCCTCACCAATATGCTGCCGACATTATTGCATTATCGGTCGGAGGATGGCATTCACGTATCGTACAGCCGTTACGGCGCCTTCCATGACCACCAGCGGCGTACATCGGCCCAACATAATGCCACCCCAAAACATCAGGGAACCTGCACCTTGCTGCACTCGCTGGACAGTGTGTGTAATGCGTTCAGCCTGAGCGGGTTGTCTCCAAACATGTCTCCGACGATTGTCTGGTTGAAGGCATATGCTACACTATCGGTGAAGAGAACATGATACCAATCCTGAGCGGTCCATTAGGCATGTTGTTGGGCCCATCTGTACCGCGCTGAATGGTGGCTTGGTTGCAAAGCTGGACCTCGCCATGGACGCTGGGAGTGAAGGTGCGCATCATGCAGCCTATTGCGCACAATTTGAGTCGTAACACGACGTCCTGTGGCTGCACGAAGAGCATTTTTCAACACGATGGCGTTGCTGTCAGGGTTCCTCCGAGCCATAATCCGTAGGTAGCGGTCATCCAGTGCAGTAGTAGCCCATGGGGGCCTGGGCGAGGCATGTCATCGACAGTTCCTTTCTCTTTGTATCTCCTTCATGTCCTAACAACATCACTTTGATTCACTCCGAGGTGCCTGGACATTTCCCTTGTTGAGAGCCCTTCCTGGCACAATGCAACAATGCGGACTCGATCGAATAGTGGTATTGACCACCTAGGCATGGTTGAACTACAGACAACACGAGCTGTGTATCTCCTTCCTGGTGGAATGATTGGAAGTGATCGGCTGTCGGACACCCTCCATGTAATAGACGATACTCATGCGTGGTTGTTTACATCTTTGGGCGGGTTTAGTGACATCTCTGAACTGTCAAAGAGACTGTTTCTGTGATACAATATCCACAGTCAACGTCTATCTTCAGGAGTTCTGTGAATCGGGGTGATTCAAAACTATTTCTAATGTGTGTAAGTCAGTTGAAATGCTGGGCACTGTTGCATTAACTGGCCTATATATGACGGAAGACGCCGGTTTGGAGAACAAAATTCGGAGATGACTTGGAAGGAATGCAAGAAGTATAATAAAAATTTCACAAGATAAATAATTTAAAGAACTAATGGAGAAATGAAAACATGTGATCATTTAAGAGGATAGATAGTGCTGTAGCTGACAGACAAATTGAAAATTGTAGAAGCGTTTATAGACTACTTCAAATGTTTATACAGTTCAAGAGAGAACACAGAAAAATAGTTCTGATATAGTGTATGATGAGATACTGGAAAAAATGCATGGCGTGGTGTGTGAAGGCATTTGGAGCGTGAAGAAAGAAAAAGAAAACGGTCATAAGTTAGGTAAAATTAGAGGAAATAGTTATAACAAGGACTCTCAAAATTATTTACCTGATGTCTGCGCAGGTAGACAACACATCGTAACTGGAACAGTGCTGTAACCATTCTGTTTCACAAGAAATAGAAAGGTAGATATGAAAACTACGGATCCATCAGCGTCCTCTTCATAAAGTACGAGATAGTCACAAAAGTTATCAATAACAGCACAGAAAAACAATGTCACTCGAGGAAAGGCTTTAGTAGGCCGTGTCGTACAGTGTAGCAGAAGCAAATCTAGAACGAATTTATACAAAACCTATTCCGAAACTAAAGTATCCCATTTATTTTCATGAAAACTACAACAGGTGCAGAAAACAGAATAACACGGTCAAACAGAGCAAGAGTTCTGCTACATATTACTACTTTCCAAATAATCACCGCCATTCATTGTCCACTTTTGCTAACGATGAATAGAAACACGCACGCCACACATGTAAAAACCTGAACTAGCCGAAGCTTGCCACCGTTGTACTCGTAGCTTTGACGACGCCATCTCATTATGGAAAACGTTGACCACGTAGTCTATCTTTCATAGACCCAAATAAATAAGAATCTGGACTGTACGGTCGATGTGGTACGACAGTCTCGTCAAATTTGTAATGAGTTCCATGGTAGCAAAACTGTTCATGAGACTGGAGTTACCGGGGTTAAAAGAGGACTCCGTGAAATTCTGGCTCTAAACTTGGTCATTGTGGTCTTGTAGCGTTCTGAACTGACAACCTCTCTCTCCCGGAAGATTGTGCCCATCCCTCTGCCTGCAGGTGACTTCAGTCTGAACTTTTTCTTTGTTGGAAAATTCACATGTCCTCACTCCATGGACGGTCTTTCGGATCCCGGCTTGTAGTCGTCTCATCTTCGGTGATGATGGTGTTAAAAAGATTTTGGCCTTCAACCTCTAACTGGTCCAGCAAGTCCCGACAAATTTCCGTTCATGATTTTTTTTTTTTTTTTTTTTTTTTGGTTGGTGGGGGAGAGGGGAGTGGGGAGGGTTCTTGTGTAAACGTCTGCGGGACCCATCTCGCACACAGTTTGCGATACCCAATGTTGCGTCACTTCTTCTCTAAGCCATTACAGCCGGCAATACCCAGCCTTAATCAACCGTGGATTCCGAATGAACGGATCGAGGCGCTGTTTATTATGAGGGCCGGCAGCAGGAGAGCGTCAACTGAGGCGTTTCTCATCGTGCACATCATTCTCACCGTTACTGGAATGCGGAACCCGCCGCCTCACATTAGGATTTAATTTTGCACAGTTTGGTCAACAGCGAAGAATTCAATGATACATCTCGATGTCAGACGCTCTGGAACTTCCCCATTGCTGCTGCTGTCTATCGTAGGACAGTACCGGGACGATTAAAAAATTATTACTGCATTAACATAATATGACTCGGACACTTCAACTAAAGAGAGAAAAGAGGCGTTAGTTCAGGAATAGTGCTCTTAGAACGGAGCTCTGTGCACTATTTACCACTTTGTGTTGGATTCAAAGGTTTTGACCTATTTCAAACAAAATCTGAACTAAGAGCTGTTGAGAAATGTAACACTGATGTTCGTATAACTGAATACCATATACTGCAATACTGCAGGTTCCATTACACGACAATGAGATTTTCAGAACTGACAGAGCAGACGGTAAGGAAATACGATGTCAACAAAACTATGTTCAACATATCTAGAGGAATTGTTCGCATTATTAAAGCTGGAAAATGAAATGTGGTAACATGTTAACGGCACACATCCCAATCGCCTTCTTTTTACGACTAATAATGTACTGTTTGACTCCAGTCCACATAAACTATAAAAACGGACGACAACAGTGAGGACAGAAATTTTAAAAGTGGGTGTGGAAATCAATTATAGTAAGAGTAAAACATAAACAACGGACTTAATTTAAAGAAAAAACAGATATTGAGGAACTACATATTGAGAAAGTATAAGGGTGACAATAATTGAACTACATGAAAAAAAAGTAAATTAGTTACAAACTACGAACATGTACACGTCACTACAGATATTCCGATTTAGGTTATGACATCTTCGATACGCCTGCCATCATTGGCAATGATGTGGCGCAGACGAATAGCGGAATTCTGGATGACCCGCTGAAGTGTCGGAATATGATGCTATCGATGACCTCCTGAATGGCTTATTTCACCTCAACAATAGTTTTTGGTTTATTGCTGTACACCTTGTCTCTAATATAATCCCAACGAAAGGAGACGCGTGTGTTCAGGTCCGGAGAAAACGGCGGCCAATCGAGGCCCATGCCAGTGGCCTCTGGGTACTCCAGAGCCAGAATGCGGTCCCCAATGTGCTCCTTCAGGATATCCTGCTTCGACAGGGTCGAACTCCGACCTGCATGAAGCACATTTTGTCGAAATCAGAGTCACTTTGGAAATGGGGATGAAATCATCTTCCAAAACCTTGATGTATTTACCGTGCCATCGAGAAATGTTGCACTGATTACTCCGCGACTGGACATTGCACACCACACAGTCACCTCTTGAGGGTGAAGAGACTTCTCGATCGCGAAATGCTGATTCTCAGTCCCCCATATGCGCCAATTTTGCTTGTTGACGATCCCATCCAAATGAAAGTGGGATTATTCATTATACCAAACCACACTCATTCCCATCATGCCCCGCGGTCAACCGTGCCGTTTGAACGTCCTAACGCAAACCATTCAGAAACTATGACGATTTTATTTCATATGGTTTAATAATTGTCAACCTGTATGTTTTACACTGTTTGGATTCAAGACCACCGACTTGAGGATTCTCTGTCTCGTAAAATATAAAAGCGATTTTCAAATAACTACACAACGCATGGCGCTAGACTTCTCCTACCAAGATGTATAGAGACATCAACTACCACAAAATCTACAAAATGGAAGTAGGAGTAATTAAAATGGAAGTTCAAGAACGACAAGTTCATGTTAAGAAGAGAGTCTCACCTTGTCACCACTGCTGCTCGACTTCGACGCCGATGTCGAAGAAAGAGAAAATAAAGTAGAAGAAAATTTCGGAAGAAGAATAGGAGATCAAGGGGAACAATACCAATACTGAGGTTAGTAGACAGCGCAGCACTCTGGCTGAATGCAAGACACACGTAAAAGACCTGTTTGAAGGAATGGAGGTAATAGTATGGAATATGGCTCAAGAATGAAAAGAGCAAAGACGGAGGCAAGGAGCAGGGAAGAAAGGAGAACGGCGAGTTGCTTGACATCAAAATTTGAAACGACACAATAGAGTAAGAAGCGAGAGAATTCTATCCGGGAAGCAAAACTATGCGTGATTGGCGAAGTAAGGAATATATTACAAGTAGTTTGGCACAGTGTGAGAAAGCTTTCTTCGGTGAAAGGGCTCTACTTGTATCAGATGTTGATATGGAACTGAGGAAGAAGTTCCTGAAACTGTACGTAGGGAATACCAAGGACGGCCATACTGGGGTGGGGTGGGGGAGGGAGGCAAAGGGGGATCGCGATTCGCGCCCCCCGGGCTCTTGGGGAAAGGAAAAATACAGTACAGTAACGTGTTTCTCTTCGAAGAAAAGATTTAAAACTCGGTACTACGTAGATTTTTTAAATGAACTTTTTTTATGGATGCTTACACGTCGCCTTTCGTCTTCTAAAATATTAAAGATACTCCATACCACCCCCTGGTCTTGCCCCCACCCGCTTCCCCTCCCTACGAACTATCATGCGATGCCATTGAGGAGCACCACAATGTATGGAAGTGAAACGAGTAGTATCTGAATCCGGAGAAATTTAAACAGGAGGCATTTGAAATGTTGTGCTATTGAAAAATGTTAAAATGAAGTTGACAGATAATGTACGAATTGAAGGACGACTATTTTTGACTAGATGAGGAACAGAGATCATGGAAGATCCTTACCATAAGAAGGGGCAAGTTAATGGGCACCCAGAATTAGACAAGGTGCCGCTGGAGAGAGAAAAGGAGGAAAAAAATAGTATGGGTGGATGCAGCAACAGATGGTTAAGCTCTATCTAATAGCAAAGAACATGCAGAACAGAATACAGAAGATGATGGTAGCAGAAGTTAGATAGAGGTGGAAAAATTAGCACAACTTAGGAAAGATAGAAGGCAGCATCAAACTAGCCTAAATAATGAGAAAAAAGAAGTATTTTGCGGCCACCTGCTGTTTCACTCCCATCAGACACCACAGTTGACGTCATAGAAACGAGTGTATGGTGTGGATCTGCCACTGTGAGGTGTGAGGATGCAGTACCCTCACATGTCACATTGTTTCCTATTTTTGGGCAGTATTTAAGATTATCATTTAGTTTGGCCCAGCAACAGACGGTTAAGCAGTATCTAATAGCAAAAATAATCTATGCCTACTGAAAATGTTTTGGTGTTGGTGATGGGCGTGAAGCTGGGTGTAATCCTTGAATTAATACCAGTTGATCGGAACCGCTCTTAGGTAGCAGACACTCTGAAGCGTGTGTTTCGATATACCAGGGATGAAAAACCATCCATCTCAAGATTATGTTCAGTTCACTCGTTCGCCCTGCGTTTACAGAATACCTGAAGTTTCAGTATGAAGACACCCATGGTTTTGTCGTGGCGTAGGGGATTTTTCTTACTGAAAGTGTTGTTTGGAGTAATTTTTGGTGTAAGAACAATTCCAACAATAAACACGCACTTTGTTATCCTTAAATAATCTGCTACTGAAGGAACACGTAAATTATTATCATTTGATTAAATCAATCTACTAGTGATGATTGGTCGAGTGGACTCCTACTGGTGGTATGATCACTTCTGAGATGGCTAAACTATAGCTTACCTGATTTTATCACAGGAAATTGAGAAAGTATTTCCCTAAAAGATTATTGGGAAAGCAAGAATAAATACCTTTTATTACTATGAACTTCTCTTCCTGCGTTTAATAATGGAAATTGCACTTCAAATGTATCATTTATGTAAAGTGAAAACATCATGAGGTTAGGATTTATTATTCTGAGATTGTAGAAATATTTTACTATTACAAAAAATTATCTCTGATGTGGATATTAAACAGTTTTCTTTCTAACTCAAAATAATTTGAAAATTCTTTTCATTATGAAATATTACTTAGTCAGGTTTAAGCCAAAGTTAGTGTACGCTTCTGCTAGTATGGTTTTAAAGTAAGATAAATTTTCAACAATCAAAGGTAACCATCCTATATGAAAACTGGACTTTGGAAATAACTTTAAAACGCAAGTTGTTCAGAATGTAGAGCACGAGAAATGAAAGAAAATTAATTTTAAGCTAGTTTTGAGAATTAATTTAAAATACCAGACGAGATTCCACCTATACAAAGCACTGACCACAATTACGTAATGTTAATGAGAGGAAAAGCTTTCCGTTTCAAAGCGAGAACAAATGTTTACAAATCAACATTGGTAATTATTATTTAACGGTAACTCAACTTACATGAGTTGGCAGGTAGCCTCCTACACATCGAATTGCATACAGAACGACGAGCGCAAGACAAGAGCTGAGCAACTAGATAAAAAAGACAAGCGGTAAGGAAAAGATAACATGAAATCTTTCCTTTATATAGTAGTTCATGATATCTTTATGTGTCACCGGTAAATCTAAAGTTTCAGTACACTGCTTACGATAAATATTGTTTGTTAGGCGTATAACACTGTAATTACTTTTAGCTCTAGTTGGAAGAGTCGCACAACCCCTGGAAGGCTGAAGTCAATTTGCCTTCAGGCTTCCACCATCAACAAGCGTTCTTTAATTCAGACTGTGAAAAGTTTTATCCTTTCCAAAGGAATTCTGTCCACTGAAACTTTCTATCAAATATAATTTTCTTTATACAAGAGTATTGTTTCGTTATTCTTTAGAGGCTATTACAGATTTTAAAATCACTTTCACCGATCGCAAGATCGCGTTCCTGTGTATCAATGCATTATTTTCAAGTCTTTGCGTTTAAGTTCATTTCTTTCTTGTTACACATTCATGCTATGTTCATTTAATTCAGTTATTATCTGTTTAAGTATTCACGGTTTGGAATTACTTTGACTAATATGTGAAAAATTTGACATAGCATTAAGTTACATGTTACACGTATTGCACTGGAAGGAGAATCTAAAAAGAATTGTTAACTATTCCCAGCATATTCAGTCTTCGCCTCTAACAGTTGGGTTACATACAAGGAAAACCTGAACAAAAACCCAGACAGACCTCTTGACATTATCCTTCAAATATACTTAACAATGACTTTCATCCAATTTTGTTTGGTAAGATTACTTTGTACAGTAATAAATTAAATTTACATTCACTTGGTAGTTTATACATTAAACAGGAGTGCATATAAATCAACTGCACCTAAGTGCTTGCATAGATAAAAGTTCATGAACGTTCACGGATAAATCAATTACGTAAAGTTTTCGGTTGAAGTTGTCGGTACAGTAAGAACTTCACCACAGTCTCCCCAGTCTAAACCACTCTAAACCACGTCGCTAACTGAACACATCGATTTTAGTGCTCATTTTCATCGTTCCTTTTTTTTTTTTTTTTTGACAGCATGTCAGCTGCAAACTAGCCATGAAGAAAGCTATTGCGTATTTGTGGAGAGCTGTTTCGAGGGTAGAGGTTTTATACGTTTCTGTACTTACATTTTCCGTCCTGTTTCAGGTCCCTGGTCCAACACGATGGGTGTCCAGGGCATTTTTCGCTGATGGCTAGAAATGAGTTGCAGAGACAATTCCCAAATCATTGGATTGGACGCGGAGGAGATGTGTCGTGGCCGGCTTGTTAGCCATACTTGACGCCTTTGGATTTTTCCTTGTGAGGATTCGTCAAAAACATAGTTTATAAGACGTTCTAACTACTCCTGAAGATATGCGAGAATGAACTGTCAGAGCATGTGCTTCGATTAGTGCTTGTGTGATAAGGAATACCAGTCAATCCATGATAAGAACACTGCAGCACTGCATTCATACCAATGGTCTTCACTTTGAACACCTTCTGGAAATGGGCGTTGATGCCATTTTTGTGACCTTCGTTGACCTTCAAAGACCTTACTATGTTACACATCTCGATAGCCGCTATCAAAAATATGTACCAAACTATACCATCCCAATCAAGAAAAACAAAGATGACCTTCATATCTCTGAAGCGACCATACCTAGCAACAAAAAACCAACGTCATATTATGGCACCCATTGTCCCATGCAGCTTTGATCCCACAAACTTTTCAGCTCTTATCATACTTTCGGAGTTATTCTAGGTGGCAATAGTTATTACTCACCCTGTATAGCGGATACAATGAAAATCACTCGAAAGATACGTAGAAATACGTGTAGCAGCTACCAGCACAAAAAAAAAAGAAAGAGGGGGAGAGAGTTGGTGAATTGTTACAGAAATAATAATGTGTGCAAACGCCAATGATAACGGGAAATTTTGAATCCACTCACTATAAACTGCGTTTAGTCAAAGAAACCCAAATACTGGACAAAGTTTCTAACACAAACGAATGAAATTACATTTAAATTGACTGGATCTGTTTTCCCTGTCTTTACTGAGAAAGAGAGAGACCGCACTGTATGTGACGGACTATGTGCAATGTCGTCGGCAGTTGGGCGGCGAAACCAAAGTAGATCCGTCAGTGGTCAACCACAACTGTTAAATCGTCTCATGCATTGAGTACAGGCTGCTCGTAAGCAACTGGTACTATACAGATAGCAGTTCGTATGTGTACGATACGTCAAATATACAATTTCTGAAAGAGTACAGAAATAATTACAACTCGAAGAAGTGTAGTTACAGTTCGTCTGTTCTGCCACACGCGTCACATTCGCGACTTCACAGTCTGGCGAATACCTTGCAAGTGCAGTAAACTGCTTAGTTGTTTCTTGTTTTTTAAACGCATGTTAAAGTTTTAACGTGCGTGACACCTCGTTAAGTTGCAAATGAAAGTTCTTCGAATATACTTGTTTGTGCAACTCACTTCACAACAAACAATTTAGTGTAGCAGACACTCATTTCTTATACGCGCGTGCAAATTATTTCAGTTTGCAGCACAGCATGACGCTCGCATCACTCAAAAAAGTTTTAACATTTTCTTGTCGGAATATCCACATCAATATTAAATCGATGCTGTGTTCAGAAAGTAAGCGTCGGGCAGTGTTTCGCGAACGTTTCATTCCGACGCAAACTCGACCCGCTATTCAACTTAGTCACATGGTTCCCTCTCTCACTGTTCCTCTAGCAGTTTTTTTTTACACATTCCTTTTTTTGTCAGAGTTATTACAAAGATGATCATAAGATTAAAAATACTGCATACCAAAAAATTGAAACTAAACTTATTAACAGCAAATTCGTATCATAACATAATAAAACAAATAAATAGTTACGCTTAACATTATAAAACAAGATATCTGAAGCAGGAAAGATATGTATGAGGTGAAAAGGAGAAAAAAAATTATCACTTACAATCATTAATGTCTTCACAGAGCTCACTTCCATTTGACACTGACGTGACTTGGGATCCGTTTCCTTCTGTTGACGTGCATTGTGAACCAACTTTAATGTGTAAGGTAGCAGTATTTTGCACCTTACCGTAATATAATAATTGTTGCAAAGACAAGTTAGTTATCGGTTATTATGTTATTTATCAGTCAATCAGCCTATTGAAATTAATATAGGGAGTATCAGACGGCATAAGACGCATATTAACTTTAAGAAATTCGCATGTTGCATGAAGTCGGGGTTCAGTGATGTTTTCAGGGGGTTTGGCTGGAGCGGACGAGCGGCACTGCTCAAAGGCATGGCAGAGGGATGCGGAAGTTTACAACCGACCATTATGAGTCTGCATGCGAAAGCGTCCCACTGGGGGAGACGCACCGCCGGAGCAGGTAGGCACCCATTGCGCGGACAACACAGGCAGGCCTTCGAGGGACGGCGCCTCGTTGGCGCTGGACGTTACGCCGACGCCACTATGTCGAGATGAGCTGGCGCCTAAGGGAGCCTTCCCACGAATCTTAACGTTTTCTGGGGCTATCTAAGAAACGCGGTTAAGCTAGTGCAATGACCTTTTCCACCGCGAGAGCGAACAGAGAGACACGATTGGTGGGTTCAATTTTGAACGGAGTTTCAGTTTGTACAGAACATTCTAGACGCAGTGAGGCGCAGAATGTTTTAATTGGCTGGAAGAAGCCAGGAAATAATAGTGGGAGCGAACTGTGCTGGTCTAGAGCCACGGGATTGGTCAGCTAGAAAAATAACGTGGGGGTGCTAGGTTTTGCAGAGGGAAGCTTTTGGGAGCTGTTATCGAGGAGAAGCATCGTAGCTCCTGTAGCGAGCAGACGTCGTGCAGTCGGCTCTGCTGTAGGAAAGTAAATTATTTTCAGTGTGCTGTGCAGAACTTTGTATAAGTCTGCCAACTGCAAGTGAAACTAGTATTCAGTTAGGGGTACTGTCATGTTTTACTGTTAAGAGACAGGCTGATTCCGCTAATTACGGTTGGGAATACTGTCTCACAGGAAGCATACAGGAGCAGAGCAATTTCCTTGAGCCACACTTTATTAAAGACGTTACTGGATTCCGCCTTTGGGCTGGTGAGTCCCGTCTTAACGAGTGCGAGACGATTGGAAACAAAGCAGAATCAGCTTTTGAATCTGAGTTTACGAACAGGAAGCCTGTTCGCGAAAATAAGTTCATTTTGTTGCAATTGAGGCTCCTCGACGACGCAGACGCCATCGCCAGCTTGCTGACCTGTCCACGACGCTGCATTTGGTAACGTGATGCCCAGCTTCGGCATTTAATCCGATATTACGCACGCCTGTGATTACCAGAGCTCAGTTTTCCGGCCACGCTCTTATTGAGAATTTGTTAATTGCAGTAGGTCTGTCTGACGTATTTTATGCCATCTGACAAGGGGAGAGAGTAGAAAATAACAAGTACAGATGCGTTATCCGACCTTAAGAGTTAGTTTTGGAATTTAACGGCCATTGCCATTACTAGTTTAATTTTATCACTTATAAATGCATGTCATTGCTCAGTTTGATGTTAGGAAGATTGTTGTTCAATAAATGTGTTCAATACTATCCTTGTTTGTTTAGTAGTGATCAGTTCCCTGAACACTATTTAGTTATTAAATATTAATCAAAAATTAGTGAAGGGGCAGTTATAATTAACAGGTTGGGTCTCATAACAGGCCTTCAGCCAGAGCCAACGACCCGATCCAGTAGGCAAAATGAACAAGTAAAAGCATTCTTGTTAAAACCCCCCGACATTTGGCTGACCTGCCTAGGGTCCCTAATCGTCATTTTATTGAAAGAAACTCCTTCCAAATGTACACGTTTTTTTCTTTACCCAAAGCACCCTGCAGGCTAACTGTATTTTAGCAACTCGATGCGCCACGTATTCACTTCCACATTGTGTCAGGATGGTTTGACGAACACCACACGTTCTGAAACTTCCCGGTACGTTAAAAGTGTATGGCGGACCGAGACTCGAACTCGGGACCTTTGCCTTCCGCGGGCAACTGGCCTACCGACTTAACTGAAATGATCGTATGGCATTGTTGGCCGGGAGGCCCCATGCGGGGAAGTTCGGCCTCCGTATTGCAAGTCCTATTTAGTTGACGCCACTTCGGCGACTTGCGAGTCAATGATGATGAAGAACACACAACACCCAGTAATCACGAGGCAGAGAAAATCCCTGGCCCCGCCGGGAATCGAACCCGGGACCCCGTGCACGAGAAGCGAGAACGCTACCGCAAGACCACGAGCTGCGGACGGCGACTTAACTATCCAAGCACGACTCGCGGCCTCTCCCCGCAGCCTAATTGCGCCAGTACCTCGTCTCCTACCTTCCAAACTTCACAGAGCTTCTGTGCAGTTTGGAAGGTAGCTGACGAGGTACTAGCAGAATTAGGCTGTGATGAGAACTCCCGGGTCGTTCTTGGATAGCTCGGTCGGTAGAGCACTTGCTCGCAAAAGGCAAAGGTCCCGAGTACGAATCTCGGTCCGGCACACACTTTTAACCTGCCACGCAGTTTCATACCAACGCACACTCCGTTGCAGAGTGAACATTTCATTCTGGACCACACGTTCTGTCTTACATTCCTCCGGATCAAGTGAATAGAATCCCACTGACATAATAGAACGAAATTGAAGACATAACACACATACCAAATTCGAGAATGGTGAATGGCGTTTGATCATCGTGTAATAGGGTGACCTCCCGATAGTATTGGCACTTCTTAGTGTCAGTGTCACTATTCGTCGCCGAACCGTTTAGGACCAAATGAGATGTTCCTGATTTTGTTGCTCTTCTTCTTATTTTTGTTTTGGATTTCTGAGTACCGCTTTAAATCCAATTAGCTTCTTTTTCCGGTCTTACCCTTGTTCTGTATTCTTTGATTCTCATACCTTGGAACTTACTTCGCTCTCCTGTCTCTGAATGTTACTGTCGTGAGTCTGATTCTCTCTCAGATACTTACGACAGCCTTAAATTTTTATTTGAAAATCCACAGTGGAAAAATCTGTGTTACCTGTATTTCCATTTCTTCCGGATGCCTTTGTCTTTGATCGACCACCATTTCGGTCTCTTGTTTACGAGAAATTCCATTATTTGATGTATCATGCAACACTGGTCCATTCTAAGGATGTTCCCGAAGAGCATATTTTACTTTTCTCACGGTTTCCTTGAAACTAGATCCTCCATCGCTGGCTACGCAGCATTTGGTTCATTCGTCTCCTCCAGTGACCGTCTCCGCCCCAATAGCCGAGTGGAAGCCGGCACGGTAGCTCAGTGTGTTCGGTCAGAGAGCTGGTTCGCCTCTGTAATAAAAACTAAGTGAAAGGATCAACAAAGAACTTGAACGGATGGCATGTGACGTCCGCAACGACCAAACACAACGATAAAAAAAAAGAAGTGGTCAGCGTGACGGATTGCCGTCCTACGGGGCGGGGTTCGATTCCCGGCTGGATCAGAAATCCAAAACAAAAATAAGAAGAAGAGCAACAAAATCAGGAACATCTCATTTGGTCCTAAAGGGTTCGGCGACGAATAGTGACACTGAAGGCTCAGGGACTGGGTGTTGTGCTGTCTTCATCATTATTTCATCCCCATCCGGCGTCACATGTAGTAAGACCTGCACCAAGGCGGCCGGACCTGAACCGCAAGGGGCCTCCCGGCCAATGACGCCAAACGCTCATTTCCATTTTTCCAGTGACCGTCTCCTGTTCTTCGAGGTCGTAATATCATTCTAACAACAATGAGTTCCATACGTTTTAGCCTACTAAATAATTCTATTCTTTCAAAGGTTCCGCTTTCCTACTGCGTGTAAGTTTACAGAATTTTCCATTAATCGAAAGATTCTTTTTATTGTCAATAAATGTAACTCCATTTTTGATTCAGGAGCATGGGACAGCGGCTGGTTCATGAAATGTAGTAATACTGTACCAACAGCCCTTATTTTTATATTGATTTATTAGGCAGGCAGTATTGGCGTTCCAATCTTGTCATCTTCAGGTCATTCACATGAAAGACACTAAGTACCACTCGTGCATGTATAAGACAAAGCGACAATATTAGCATCAGGTTCCGTGGATATCCCAGCTTCATGAGCATGTGTGCTCTTCACACGTATGATATCAACTGCCCCCCCCCCCCCTCTCCCACATTTGCTGTCACATATGTGAAGAGTACACATACTCATTAATATCGGACACATACGGAACGAGAACTGGTGCCTCATCTTGTACATGCACGAGTGGCACCTGGTGTCATTCATGCGACAGACCTGAAGATGATGTGATTGCGACATCGTAACTGGTCGTCTAATAAAACACTATTAAAATAACGGCTGTTAGTACAGTATTATTACATTTCATTTTATTGTACATACTTATAGTGCATCTGTATCCTAAATTCAGCTTGTCCTTTTCTCTCAGGCCAAATCCTGTTCATTGTACTAGGTATTTAAATTGATCTACGCTCAGAATTTTCCCTCCTCCTAACGACATACATATAGGGAGTGTCTTGATGCTCGTCAGATACTGTGTCTTCTCAATAGAGACATGCAAAGTGCTTTGGTCGCTTGTGTCTCGAGCTGGGTGGTTTGTTTAATGGGCTCGTCTAACGATTCTTTTCCTAACTAATGTGTATGAATTTTTTTGCTTCAGATGACTGTCATCTACGCCGTCACCCTGTGTGTAAAAATTTAGCTACGCAGAGCTGCGTTCGCACCACGTCAATAGGCGACAGGCTACGTCCCCTGCCGTGTCTGCTCCTGTATTCATGCCTGGAGGTAACTTATTGATGCCGTGCGCGAGGGAGCGACGAGTGTGAGCTCGCCGTAAACACAGGGAGAGGGGGGAAGTGAAGGGTCGCGCGTGGCGAGTATGTGCCCCTCTCATGTGGAGCAAAATATGCAGCCAGCGGCAAGAACACCAAACACTTCTGCACAACCATACGACTGTGAACTGTCGTGTGAAATATTTGTACTCAGAAGCAGCGATCAACGAATCCATGTTTAACTCACGGCATTGCGCGAAACGAAACGTGGATCGTGAGAGAACTGCGGAAGTAAAAGCTGTAGCTTTTGGAATACGGTTCCGCAGCAGGCCGCTAAAAATTACTTTGGCAGATAAAGTTCGACGTAGATAGACGCTAGATAGGTGACAAGGGTCATGCTGGTTTAACGGAATGCATCTAAGAACAGTTAAATTGGTAAAGGAAGTTGCAATGGGAGGGATAGTAATTAATCAACTGTAAAAAAGTACAATCATGCGTTTTTTTATGTTTTCAGGTAACTGTATAGATAAGCTTCGCAATTTTGTTTTGGCTCCCGTAATGGGTGCTCTGCGGTACTGTACATTTCAATGTGCTCCAGGAAGACAGACAGTAGTCTACAAACAGACAAAAGATATTTGAAGTAACGTTAATTTTTTGTTTTAGATGGCAATTAAAACTTAATGAGTATGCCAGGTAGTGAACATGCACCATCGTCTAAAAAGGTCTGAGACTGATTTTATTGCTGGCCGGAGTGGCCGAGTGGTTCTAGGCGCTACAGTCTGGAACCGCGCGACCGCTACGGTCGCAGGTTCGAATCCTTCCTCGGGCATGGATGTGTGTGATGTCCTTAGGTTAGTTAGGTTTAAGTAGTTCTAAGTCTAAGGGACTGATGACCTCAGATATCAAGTCCCATAGTGGTTAGAGCCATTTGAACCATTTGAACAACATCTTTGAATCAGGTTTTCTAGACATTCTCAGATTGTTTTGTAGAAGGGAAAAGTGTGCCCAAAGTTTGTCCCGCATACGTTGATTACTGGAGAAAAAAAAAAAAAAAAAGACGCGTGGATGCCTGCCTGATTCAAATACAAAATGCGGACAGTTCTTTCACGGAAAAAATCGTCACGGGTAATTCTATCACAAGACGAGAAAGTGCAGAAATTCACGTGAAGGGTCAACACTTTGACGACGTACCCGACATTCAAGTCAATGAGACGCACGAATTGAACGACATCCCAAAGAAGGCATTTTCTGGAAGTTTCACTTGGTTGTATTTTCTTTGTATGCGCTGTACTCAAATGGACGGAGGGGACTATGTAGAACACCTGAAGCATTAAAATGACCTTCTTAACTTGTCTCTATTTCTCGTTAATCCAACCCCGAAACTTTTTTTGGACTGAAGGAGGTATTGTAGGAGCAGGTGAAGAGTGCAACACCTAAAACAGACTATTGAGTATATAAAGAAGTACTAATATTGGCGTAATATAGGACGACATACGGCGTGATGCCAACCTAGTCGATAAACTTACGAACTTCCGTCAAGGCTACACGTATTTGTCTCAATAGTCTGTAATTGAACATCCACATTTCATATGAAACTGTGGGTAAAATTAGTTTTTAAATACGTTACTAACATATTTAATTTAAATTTTTATTGGTATCCTAAAAAAGAAGGAACAGTTTTAGTGGACACACCAGATGAAGTTTATGACCATACAGCAAACCCAGCAAAGTTTAAGTTGTTAAATACATTCTAACACAGAAGAAACGACGCACTACGAAGGAATTGTCAGAATGGGGTGGAAATAGAAAGTTGTGACATCCATGTACAGACAAACAAATGATGCAATTTCAGAAAAATTAGACAATTTATTCAATAGAAGGAGCTTCACAAATTGGCCAAGCCAATAACGCATTGATTCATCTCTGATCCTTACGCAAACAGTTATTCTGCCTGGCGTTGATTGACAGAGTTATTGGATCTCGTGCTGAAGGATATCGTGCCAGATTCCGTCGGGCGCTATGGATCGTCAAATCCCGAGCTAATTGAAGGGTTCTGCCGGTAGCACTCCAGACGTTTTCAGTTGTGGAGAAATCCGGCGATCCTGCTGGCCAAGGTAGGATCTGGTAAGCGCGAAGACAAGCAGTAGAAACTCTCGGCGTGTGCGGGCGGGCGTTATATTGCTGAAATGTAAGACCAGGATGACCTGCCATTAAAAGCAACAAAACTAGGAGTAGAACATCGTCCGCGCACTGTTGTGCTTTAAGGGCGCCAGTGATGACAACCAAAGGGGTCCTGCTATGAAATGAAACGGCAGTTCAGGCCATCATCACTTACTTGTCGGACCATATGGTGAGTGACTGAATCCCACCGCTGTCCAGAGCGTTTCCAAACACGTATTTCCTTATCATCGAGGCTCAGTTCGAAGCATGACTCTACTGATTGATTAATACTTTCAGGAATAATAATTACGATGGAAATTTCCTGGCGCCACACTAGAGAGACAAAAATAGTGAGTTCGCTGAGGAGCGCGTGTCTCAGGTAATTTACACAAAGAGCGACGCACGCTCCAGACAGTCAGGCTTATGACTTTTCGTATACCCGGAAAATCTCTAACATATAGTCTTGGATTATTAGATGATAGTTCTTCGAGCCTTGAAGTTATTTACCTCCTCTTCTTCTTTGAAGACAATGGTACGGCTTCGAGCTTGCCACAGAAGCGGCTCGTAGTAAAACTGCTTGCTTATGGATTATCGTCTCAGTTATGTGACTGGATTTGCGATTTCCTGTCAGAGAGGTCACAGTTCGTCGTAATTGACTGAAAGTCATCGAGTAAAACAGATCTGATTTCAGGAGTTCCCCAAGGTAGTGTTATAGGCCCTTTGCAGTTCCTTATCTATATAAACGATTTGGGAGACAATCTGAGCAGCCGTCTTCGGTTGTTTGCAGATGACGCTGTCGTTTATCGACTAATAAAGAAGGCATCAGAAGATCAAAACAAAATGCAAAACGATTTAGAAAAAATATCTGAATGGTGCGAAAAGTGGCAGTTGACCCTAAATAACGAAAAGTGTGAGGTCATTCACATGAGTGCCAAAAGGAACTCGTTAAACTTCGGTTACACGATAAATCAGTCTAATCTAAAAGCCGTAAATTCAACTAAATACCTAGGTATTACAATTACGAACAACTTAAATTTGAAAGAATACATAGAAAATGTTGTGGGGAAGGCTAACCAAGGCCTGCGTTTTATTGGCAGGACACTTAATGTAACACACCTACTAAGGAGACTGCCTACACTACGCTTGTCCGTCCTCTTTCAGAATTCTGCTACGCGGTGTGGGATCCTTACCAGGTATGACTGACGGAGTACATCGAAAAAGTTCAAAGAAAGGCAGCACGTTTTGTACTATCGCGAAATATGGGAGAGAGTGTCACAGAAATGATACAGGATTTGGGCTGGAAATCATTAAAAGAAAGGTGTTTTTCGTTGCGAAATTCCAATCACCAACTTTTTCCTCCGAATGCGAAAATATTTTTTTACACCGACCTACATAGGGCGGAACGATCACCACGATAAAATAGGGGAAGTCAGAGCTCGTACGGAAAGCTACAGATGTTCATTCTTTCCGCGCGCTACAATAGATTGGAATAATAGAGAATTGTGAAGGTGATTTGATGAACCGTCTGCCAGGCACTTAAATGTCATTTGCAGAGTATCCATGTAGATGTAGATGTAGATTGTTCTGATTAAATTTCTTTCATCTCCGACATACTACAGATACCGGTAACGCAGATAAATATATTAGGTGAAGTAAAGAACAAGTAAAAGAAGTGATTTCGTGCTATAAGAACTAATGTATTTCATATTATTAGTGAACTAAACAGAAATCCATGTGCTCTCTGTATCATGGACGGTTTAAGACCGATAGTACAAGATCGATGAAACATCTGACATGAGCTTTTACAGAAATAAGAAAATTAATGTTCAACTTTTGTCACTAGTTGCACAGACTTGACTGCTGCGGGCATATCGCTTTTTGATCTTTGCTGTAAAGTACTTAGGCGAATGATGGATACAAATAGACAGAAAAAATAAAACATACACCCATACGGGTAAGCCAGCATAAGTTCCAGCACAAATGCCCCCTACTGTATACTGGCGTGGTCCACGATTACTGGACGACAGCATACAGTAGCGGTGCCCTTTCTCGTACATACAATCATAGAATACTAAAATTCATTTTCAGTTATAAGTTGTATTCTATCTTTGGCCTGACCGAGGTTTAAAATATCTTCATTGATGGAAATCTTATTTTAATGTTTATCTCAGACGTGCCAACTGTCTCTTATTTTTCATTTTTATTTACATATTCTCAAAGTTTAGTTTTCCAAGTGCATGCCACGACAAAGAGCATATTCACATCTGGAACCCGCGGCTCCATTGTTGCGGAGTTACCGCTTACACGCCTCTTGCAGGGCTACGCTCACACAAGTTAAGCAATGTTTGTTGCGCGCGCACCTCGTAAGTCCGTTGGTGCAACATAGCTAGGCGGTGCAGTTCGTTTTCACACTTTTTATATAACGACGAATTTCATGTCGTTGAAACGTCCATAGAGCTGCTCCGTAGGACTGTGCTTATAGGCGAGTGCGCGACTGAGAATTTCCTGCTCCGTAGGACTGTGCTTATAGGCGAGTGCGTGACTGAGAATTTCCGATGATGCAACAGGAAGGTTCCTCACATCCGACCTTGTGGTGCTCGAACCATGTCGTGCGTCACACATTTCAGTGTCCAAGGTCAGCCCGTACATTCAGCATCAAGTCGAGTTCTCACCAAATTTCAGGTAAGTCCACATCCGTTTTCACCTCATATGGACCATAGTAGCCGATACAAACGAACTGAAAACATTTGGTCTATCGTAACCACCCGCACTTTCACTCACTATAGTACTCGTAAATGTAACTTATTCATAACACACACCAAACGTTTGATAATTGAATAGTTTCTCTTGATATCTGTTTTGTCATTACACATGTGGTTTCATGTACCATATACAAAATAAGCATTGCAGTTCAAACGTCATTTGATTTAACCAAAGCATACAGAAGTCTATATCTACGTGTTGCTGACACGTCAGGTACATATATGATACAATTTACATATATTCACATCTACTTTCATTATAAAATTTATAACTTGGACAAAAAAGAACATTCAGTACCACTGTACGTTCTTTAAGATTTCATTTTCTCCTTTAGACTCATATAGCAACATCTTATGATCTTTGAAATACACAATACTTGACATTTTCTCTGGACATTTAAAGGTTGCTTGTCTCTTACAGATTTGTTCAAATAGTTTAAATGGCTCTGAGCACTATGAGACTCAACATCTGAGGTCATCAGTCCCCTAGAACGTAGAACTACTTAAACCCAACTAACCTAAGGACATCACACACATCCATACCCGAGGCAGGATTCGAACCTGCGACCGTAGCAGTCGCGCGGTTCCGGACTGAAGTACCTAGAACCGCTCGGCCATCTTGGCTTTCTTACAGATTTATCACGAGCAGGAGACTCTCTTAATCTTTGAGCTCATGCACTAGTATTACCTCACACATAATAATAATGAAAATCGTTTCTTTCAGTTTCAGGGTTGAAAGGACAATATGCATACCAGATGGTTATGTTTAAACTTCCCTGTTTAACACGTTATAACAGGATAACTAATTACTGTATGAGTACCAAACTTGGTAGCATTAATGTCAAGGACATGGGAAAGAGAAATAATACAGACTCAATTCAGTTGAGACACCTCTAACGTGCTGCTACGGTACATCATACCATTATGCACCTGTACCATTACTGCTACAAAATGGGCTCAATACAGCGACCATCAGTGTCCAGAACAGTCTGAAAGCGCAGGATTACTTTATATACAGCAAAACGAAGCATGTCCGTAGGTATGCTGGCTACCTCTCGTGATATGTTGTGTCTCAGTTAAGCACATGTGTGTATGTTCCCCGGGTAAACCCTGTCCTTCAGGTAGCTCTACAACGAGAAATCAAAGGGAGTGAGAACAGGTGATCGTGACGGCCAAGCATTTGGAAACGATCGGCTGATAGTTCGGTCGTTTCCAAATGCGTTTCGGAGAAGCAGGTGAACTTCACGAGCGGTGTGCTGTGGAGTCCCATCTTGCATGAAAACTGTCTAGTTCAATGAGTCTCTCTCCTGTAGGGCGGGTATGACATACTGACGAAGCATATCGCAGCAACGCTGGCCAGTCACTTCACGTCTTTGGTTCTCGAGCGGAAACCTGTTCAAAAAGAATGAGCCAATGATGAACGTAGCCGTGAAGCCACACCATACGATGACACGTTCGCCAAACAGAGAAATTCACGCACAGTTACTGAGGATGAAGATGCCCACATTCGGTAATTCTTTGTGTCCACTTCACCCGTCATAGTAAAATGAGCTTCGTCTGTCCATAAAATGGTCCAGGGCCAGCCCTCCTTAACTTCAATCCTTGCTAGAAACTGGAGAGGGAGGTCAACACGTCGCTGTGCGTCCTGCGGTGCAGGCTGCTGTACGATATGGATCTTGTACGGATACAATTTGAGAATGGTTCGAAGCACCTTCCGTACAGTAGATCACGGGATGTTTAACTGTCGTGACACAGCACGCACACTGCCTGACGATTGGGAATTGCGCGCAGCGTTGTCTGCCATAGCAACAGCGGTTTCATCAACCACCTGTGTCGCAACCGGACGTCGGCCTCCTCCCGGAGCGACGGCCATATCTCCAGTTGAGTCGAACTTCTTCATCATACTCTGCACAGCAGGTGGAGACAGAGGGCTCTTCCGTAATCCTTTCAGCCCGCGATATTCTCGAAGTGCAGCTGCAGCATTACTGTCGTTTTGATAACGGAGCTTCACCAGTATGCCCTGCTCCTTTTGTCCAAGCTCATGTTGACATGTCAACAAGTGCACTGCAACTGCTCAGGTGTGTGAGACTATGAATCGCGATGACTGATCACGGCACCTGGTGGCCGTCGTTGGAACTGGATGGTGGGACTCTGACGCATGGAATTCATACACCCCATACTCTGGACAGTAATGCTACCAAGTTTTGTACTCGTACAGTAATTAGTTTCCGTGTTCTATCGTGTTAAATAAGGAAAATTTAATTATAACCATCTGGCATACAGATTTTGATGATATGCATAAACCACTGTCCCTACATTTCGTCTAAGTCACGCTCCTGTAAATTAGTGATGCAACGAAAGTTTGATAACAGAAGCAGAAGCGGAAACAGATGTCAAAAGCCAATTTTAGCGGAAGCGGAAACAGAAGCGGATGCGGAAGTGTATATATTAAGAAAACAGTAACAATCCTTTATCAAACACCATTTTGTATAATAGAAATACTCAAAATTTCTCAGTGGCAGATTATATTTAACAAAAACTGATTTTGCCGCTTTTTCACCTTGCCCTCTACACTCACGTTCATAAATTAAGGATAATGGTAATAAATGGTGAAACAACGCTCTGGTGGGCGGTTTGCGGGTTTAAATCACCTCGGGGTATGGCCATGCGGTGCATTTGACCTGCAGTCGTCGCACGGTGGCGCTGGCAGCTTACCACATGCGCATACGAGTAAGTGTGCAGGCGTTTTCAGACGTGCTAATGGTGACTGTGTGTTGAAGATGGCTCAAAGAACACATATTGATGACGTTGTGAGGGTTAAAATACTAGGGCGACTGGAGGCTGGTCAAATATAGCAGAACATTGCACTGGCCCTCCGTGTGCCACAAAGTGTGATCTCAAGACTATGGCAATGACTCTACTAGACAGGAAACGTGCCCAGGCGCTACAGTACGGGATGTCCACAGAGTTAAACACCACAAGAAGACCGATATCTCACAATAAATAACCGCAGACGGCCACGGAGTACTGAAGGTAGCCTTGCTCGGGACCTTACAGCAGCCACTGGAACAGTTGTCTCCACACACACACACACACACACACACAGTCTACAGACGACTGAACAGACATGATTTATTCGCCTGGAGACCTCCACTGATCCCTGGTCGCAGGACAGCCCTTAAAGGCTGGTGGCAAGAACACAGTACATGCTCATTGGACCTGTGGTCCCAAGTTAGGTTCACGGCCGAGTCCGGGTATAGTCTGAACAGTGATTCTCTCCGGGTTTTCATCTGGCGTGAACCAGGAACCAGATATAAACCCCTTAATGTCCTTGAAAGGGACCTGTATGGAGGTCTTGGTTTGATGGTATGGGGTGGGATTATGATTGGTGCATGTAAATCCCTGCATATCTTTCACAGAAGAACTGTGACAGGTCAGGTGTATCGGGAAGTCATTTTGCACCAGTATGTCCGCCTTTTCAGGGGTGCAGTGGGTCCCACCTTCCCCCTGATGGATGATAACGCACGGCCCCACCGAGCTGCCATGGTGGAGGAGTACCTTGAGACAGAAGATATCAGGCGAATGGAGTGGCCTGCTTGTTCTCCAGACCCAGACCCCATCGAGCACGTCTTGAATGCCCTCGGTCGACGTATCGCTGCACGTCTTCAAACCCCTACGACACTTCAGGAGCTCCGACAGGCACTGGTGCAAGAATGGGAGGCTATACCCCAGCAGCTCCTCGACCACCTGATACAGAGTATGCCAACCCCTTGTGCGGCCTGTGTGCGTGTGCATGGTGATCATATCCCATATTGATATCGGAGTACACGCGCAGGTAACAGTGGCGTTTTGCAGCACATGTGTTTCGGGACGCTTTTCTCAATTTGTCATCAATACCGTGGGCTTACAGATCTGTGTCGTGTGTGTTCGCATTGTGCCTATGCTATTAGCGCCAGTTTTGTGTAGTGCCACGTTGTGTGGCACCACATTCTGCAATTATCCGTAATTTATGAGCATGAGTGTATTTCGATGTTCTTCGTATTTGAGGACAGTTCCTCTAAATAAATGTTCACTGGCTACGCTACTGGGAGGGGCGGACAAACACTGGCGAGCTAATGGCGATACATTGTTGTAATTGTGTCCACATGATTTCCAACTCATTAGCGTATAAACTTTTAGATATAGTCTCTTTTCCTTTTAGTACTCCAGGTTTTGTTGTAGCATCAAAAGCGATTGTCGTTTTCGTTAGTCGTTGTCGGATCTTGATGATATTCTTTCATATTTAACATGAGTGCCAACCTTTGTGACGATGTTTCTAATTGAGATTCTGTGATTATGCCACGATTTGTTGAAGATTGATCTTCAATTCCAAATCGGCACCTTTTAGAGCTAGTAGGTATGCAGTCATCTTGAGATAAGTTGGCTCTCTGGTTTTCATAATCACAAAATTATTTATTTGGGACTCAACTTGCTCCGTGACGATGAAACTGAAAGATTTTGGCTTATATCGCGGACCTAAATACGTCACAGTTGTGTACTTATCGTTTTTGGTCAGTTCTACAGATCTCATGCTTGAATTGTTCATCATCTAATTTTATTGTAAAATTTTTCTGAAGTATCAGTTTTTGTTTCTTCTTGCAGTAAAGTGCTCCCAAGAACTTGAATTGGCGATATGACTGATGAAATTCCACTTCAGAATTGCTTAAGTTTCAAGTAATTTCTTCGAATGGTTTCATTACTTCTACAAATTTTTGAACATTTATCCAGTCTTCAGAGGAGATCATCGTGATTGGGTTAGAGCACTAGTACAAAATTAGCGAATCCTTGAGCTTTGAAAATCCATCATATAGAACTTGCTATTCCAGCTGGAAACAAAAAAATTAAATTAATGTATAGGATTTTCAAAGAGACAAAACATACAACACGTACACCAAAGATATGCCATAAAATTAAAATTCACACACACCACACACACACACACACACACACACACACACTCATATATATATATCGAGCTCGGTTTGTGCGACCAAGGAATAATTGAAATGGGTGGCACACAAAACCCGAATACAAACTTGTATCTGATGTATTGTGCAATTCACACCATCAAAGCCAGACACCTGCAATGCTTTAATCGTGTTAGATCCGCGATCACGAACAATACAGTGCACTACTTGGCGATTTACGTCTCATTCTTGATGTACCCTTTCAAATTTTGTCGATATTACGTCACCTTTGTGACGCCCAGTCACGACTTCACATTTCAAAATTGTAGACGTCTTGCGAAAATCCTTTGAAATACTATGAGAAGTCAAACTACGTAATGAAGTTCCAGAATGTAGATCAGTCCATATCAGTTTTGAAACACATTTTTTCAAATTATTCAAGTAAATGTTTGATATTTTTTGCCAGCTTGTCCAGCTTACCGCACAAATACGAAGTAAAAAAAATCACGATATTTTATACTTTGGAAGAGTACCATTCACTACACCGCGAAAGCCGGTACCCTCGACAAAACTAAACGATAGGTTCAGGAGAGCAATCATTTCAGCAATCACACTATCCATTTGTTGAGACTTTGGGTATGAGGAATCCCAATAAACATTTACGTGCAGACTTTGTTGCAATGTAGGTTGCTTAGCATCTTTGGCTGGAGTAAGAGAAACATTTAACAACTAGACAATAAAAATAGTAAAATACCCCGACAAATTAAATACGTATAAGTAATACAAAAATAAAATTCCAAGTTGTTAAGCAAAGCTCGTCAATTATCCGCAGCGTGCCCAGATAAAGCGACAGTTGTAAGAGAAACGTTTCTGAACCAATTTATAGATCACAGTGCAGTTTCTCAGTAGGGTGTTTATTTACAATATTCACTTTTATTCTTCATATTACATACTATGTTTCGGTAACTTACCACCATTAGTGTTTGTTGTAGAGTTGATGACTGTAAAGAATTTACAGACACCTGGTATGCAATGTGGAGAATAAAATGCAATAAATAAATCAACATTCTACTGAATAAATGCGACGTAATTGGTATTGGTTCAAATTATAAACAGTTAACGCTAGTACCATCAATGTTCCATAGATAATTGGAAGATAAAATCCTTAGAAAATCTTTTTATATAGAGTGCGATAACTTTTTGAAGTGCTCACCTCAGAGTGGGTGAGTGACAGAGACATACACTCGTGTGCAGCTCCTATTACAATAGTGTACTTATTCTGTGCCGCAGAATGTTATATGCTTATACTGTTAAGAGCTGGCATCAACGAGAAAAGGCACATTATCTGTCGCAGGGTGTCTACGACCCGGGACAACCGGGAGATCCGGGAAAAACCCGGGAATTTTTTCATCCGGGAGAAAACCGGGAAAAACCTGGGAATCTTTTTGAATTCCGGGAATTTTTCATTGTTTTAGTTTTCAGTTAACTTTTGCGATTTTGACAGGTAAGAACCAATACTCTGACAAAAAAAATACTGTATCCCGCTTCTGAAGAACAATACTGCAGCAACAAAGTTTCAAGTAATTTCTTCGAATGGTTTCATTACTTCTACAAATTTTTGAACATTTATCCAGTCTTCAGAGGAGATCATCGTGATTGGGTTTGAGCATTAGTACAAAATTAGCGAATCCTTGAGCTTTGAAAATCCATCATATAGAACTTGCTATTCGAGCTGGAAACAAAAAAATTAAATTAATGTATAGGATTTTCAAAGAGACAAAACATACAACACATACACCAAAGATATGCCATAAAATTAAAATTCACACACACCACACACACACACACACACACACACACACACACACTCTCATATATATATATATATATATATATATAGCTCGGTTTGTGCGACCAAGGAATAATTGAAATGGGTGGCAATTTTTTTCAATTTAGCAGTAAGTTGTAGGAGAGAAAAGAACGAAAATAAAACTTAAGTCGCGAAGAAAATACGCCATATAAACAACAAAACACAGTGTTCATACAAGCGTCTGCCAACAGCAAAGTGTGTCAAAGGCTTTAGGAAGACTGTGCAGTGCTTCTTAACAACAAATTGCCTCCAATGAGCGTGACGTGACAGTTTTTTACATCAGAATCGTTTTAATGCAAGATCTTTTAATGTTTCACACGCACGAACATGCGGGCTTCCTGCGTCATCGTAGCTGCACAAGTGCAGTGACGCCTGTTATCTGGCGCTCTCTGGCAACTGCTGAAACGTACCTTTCTAATAGGTCACGGAAAAATATTGCGAATATTGCTTTGAAAAGCGTTACTTTCAAAGTAAATTTCCTTTTATGTAAGATAAACTATGTGAGAGAGTGTACGACGAATTTCTTAAATCACAAAGCGTTTGACTCTCATTTAAAAATCAATTCTTTGGGGACGTTCATATGAAGAGTTTCGAGCCCAGAAGATCAGACATTTACGTCGTTATTAAAAAATTTTACTGGCACATTTATGTGATGTATGACGCGCAAAAAAGACCAACAATATATGTGAAAGCTTAGCTTCTCTTGCAGCTTATTAATCTTAGAGACCAATATTATATGTGATAGCTTTTCTTTTCTTGTAGCAACAATTGTACATTAATTTAAGCCATTAATTTTTCTTATTAGTGTGTTCGCGCTACTTAAGACTGATCTTGTATTGGCTGACTACATCACGTGTCAAATGCTGTCATCAGCTGGCGAGATCATGTGACATGAGCTGTGACTGGCTTACAAAACCGCGTCGCAATCTCGATTTTAATACTTCCGAATGTAACATGCGGTGTTTGGTGGAATTCGAATTTATACCTTCGTAACACGAAAATATGCAGTGTATATATTGCTGCACATCAAGGATCTTTCCAAAACGTGTTTTTTTCCCTGAGTTTCATTTTCTAAAGTGCCAGGAAATTCTACGCCGGTGTATAAAACCATAAACCATAAAAGGATTGATAAGTGCCGAGAAAAAGTATACTGTCACTTAACATGGAAAAAGTATATTTTCACCCGGGATAAAGTACACTCCTGGAAATGGAAAAAAGAACACATTGACACCGGTGTGTCAGACCCACCATACTTGCTCCGGACACTGCGAGAGGGCTGTACAAGCAACGATCACACGCACGGCACAGCGGACACACCAGGAACCGCGGTGTTGGCCGTCGAATGGCGCTAGCTGCGCAGCATTTGTGCACCGCCGCCGTCAGTGTCAGCCAGTTTGCCGTGGCATACGGAGCTCCATCGCAGTCTTTAACACTGGTAGCATGCCGCGACAGCGTGGACGTGAACCGTATGTGCAGTTGACGGACTTTGAGCGAGGGCGTATAGTGGACATGCGGAAGGCCGGGTGGACGTACCGCCAAATTGCTCAACACGTGGGGCGTGAGGTCTCCACAGTACATCGATGTTGTCGCCAGTGGTCGGCGGAAGGTGCACGTGCCCGTCGACCTGGGACCGGACCGCAGCGACGCACGGATGCACGCCAAGACCGTAGGATACTACGCTGTGCCGTAGGGGACCGCACCGCCACTTCCCAGCAAATTAGAGACACTGTTGCTCCTGGGGTATCGGCGAGGACCATTCGCAACCGTCTCCATGAAGCTGGGCTACGGTCCCGCACACCGTTAGGCCGTCTTCCGATCACGCCCCAACATCGTGCAGCCCGCCTCCAGTGGTGTCGCGACAGGCGTGAATGGAGGGACGAATGGAGACGTGTCGTCTTCAGCGATGAGAGTCGCTTCTGCCTTGGTGCCAATGATGGTCGTATGCGTGTTTGGCGTCGTGCAGGTGAGCGCCACAATCAGGACTGCATACGACCGAGGCACACAGGGCCAACACCCGGCATCATGGTGTGGGGAGCGATCTCCTACACTGGCCGTACACCACTGGTGATCGTCGAGGGGACACTGAATAGTGCACGGTACATCCAAACCGTCATCGAACCCATCGTTCTACCATTCCTAGACCGGCAAGGGAACTTGCTTTTCCAACAGGACAATGCACGTCCGCATGTATCCCGTGCCACCCAACGTGCTCTAGAAGGTGTAAGTCAACTACCCTGGCCAGCAAGATCTCCGGATCTGTCCCCCATTGAGCATGTTTGGGACTGGATGAAGCGTCGTCTCACGCGGTCTGCGCGTCCAGCACGAACGCTGGTCCAACTGAGGCGCCAGGTGGAAATGGCATGGCAAGCCGTTCCACAGGACTACATCCAACATCTCTACGATCGTCTCCATGGGAGAATAGCAGCCTGCATTGCTGCGAAAGGTGGATATGCACTGTACTAGTGCCGACATTGTGCATACTCTGTTGCCTGTGTCTATGTGCCTGTGGTTCTGTCAGTGTGATCATGTGATGTATCTGACCCCAGGAATGTGTCAATAAAGTTTCCCCTTCCTGGGACAATGAATTCGCGGTGTTCTTATTTCAATTTCCAGGAGTGTATTTTCAACCGGGAAATCCGGGAAAAATCCGGGAATTATTTTTCCTTGTCCATGTGGACACCCTGTGTCGACTTGTAACCACACTACCCGACCAGAACTAGGGGAGGCGTGAGCTCTTTAGAATGTTATCGTATTGTGAATTATTTGCTTGTAACAGCTTTGCACCAGCAATGGACAGAGCTCACCATATAATAATTGAACTACATTATTAGTACCGACTATATTGTTATATAAATATTGACTAACCTTTTGTTTGTTTGCCTCCACTGAAAGTTTAATAGTTTGCCGGCCGGTGCTCTACACACCATAGAATAATTGAGTAAACTCTCTGTGTATACTTTCTTGTATCTTCGTGAAACAACTTACGCAGTGTTTTCTGAATTACACTCATGCCCATAAATTAAGGATAATTGCAGAATGTGGTGCAACACAACGTGGCACTACACAAAACTGGCGCTAATAGCATAGGCACATAGGGAACACACACGACACAGATCTGTAAACCCACGGTATTAGTGACAAATTGAGAAAACCGTCCCGAAACACATGTGATGCAAAACGCCACTGTTTCCTGCGCATGTACCCCGACATCAATATGGGATATGGTCACCATGCACACGTACACAGGCCGCACAAGGGGTTGGCATACTCTGTATCAGGTGGTCGAGCAGCTGCTGGGGTATAGCCTCCCATTCTTGCACCAGTGCCTGTCGGAGCTCCTGAAGTGTCGTAGGGGTTTGAAGACGTGCAGCGATACGTCGACCGAGAGCATCCAAGACGTGCTCGAAGGGTGACTGGGTCTGGAAAACAGGCAGGCCACTCCATTCGCCTGATATCATTTGTTTCAAGGTACTCCTCCACCATGGCAGCTCGATGGGGCCGTGCGTTATCATCCATCATGAGGAAAGTGGGACCCGCTACACCCCTGAAAAGGCGGACATACTGGTGCAAAATGATGTCTCGATACACCTGACCTGTTACAGTTCTTCTGCGAAAGAGATGCAGGGATTTACGTGAACGAATCATAATCCCACCCCATACCATCAAACCAAGACCTCCATACAGGTCCCTTTCAAGGAAATTAAGGGGTTGATATCTGGTTCCTGGTTCACGCCAGATAAAAACCCAGAGAAAATCACTGTTCAGACTATACCTGGACTCGTCCGTGAACTTAACCTGGGATCACAGATCCAATGACCATGTACTGTGTTCTTGACACCAGCCTTTAAGGGCTCTCCTGTGACCAGGGATCAGTGGTGGTCTCCAGGCGAATAAATCATGTCTGTTCAGTCGTCTGTCGACTGTGTGTGTGGAGACAACTGTTCCAGTGGCTGTGGTAAGGTCCCGAGCAAGGCTACCTTCAGTACTCCGTGGTCGTCTGCGGGCACTGATTGTGAGATATCTGTCTTATTGTGGTGTTTTACTCTGTGGAGATCCCATACTGTAGCGCCTGGGCGCGTTTCCTGTCTGCTGGAGTCGTTGCCATAGTCTTGAGATTATACTTTGTGACACACGAAGGGCCCGTGCTACGATCTGCTGTATTTGACCAGCCTCCAGTTGCGCTAGTATTTTACCCCTCATAACGTCATCAATATGTGTTCTAAGGGCCATTTTCAACACACAGTCACCATTAGCATGTCTGGAAACGTCTGCACACTTACTTGCTGCACCGTACTCTGACATGCACCAACACACCTCTGCGTATATGGACTGCTGCCAGCGCCACCGTGCGACGACCGCAGGTCAAATGCACCGCATAGTCATACTCCGAGGTGATTTAAACCCGCAAACCGCTCACCAGAGCGTTATTTCACCATATATTAGCATTATCCTTAATTTATGTGCGTGAGTATAATTTCAGAATTCTGACAGTGAATTGTGTAAGTAGGCTGTTTAGGTTTTTATGTTGGTAACGCCACGTAGCGCTCTATATGAAAATCACTGACTGTGCTGTTTGAAGGTTGTGGTTGTTTTGTTTGCATTGCTGGAGTATATGGTATTGTAGTGTTGGGAAGTTGGCTGTTAATAGCGCGTAGCGTTGCGCAGTTGGAGGCGAGCTGCCAGCGGTGGTAAATGTGGGGAGAGAAATGACGGAGCTTTGAGAGTGGATGATCTAGACGTGTGTCCATCAGAGACAGTAAATTTGTAAGACTGGATGTCATGAACTGCTATATATATTATGACTTTTGAACACTATTAAGGTAAATACATTGTTTGTTCTCTATCAAAATCTTTCATTTGCTAACTATGCCTATCAGTAGTTAGTGCCTTCAGTAGTTTGAATCATTCATTTAGCTGGCAGTAGTGGCGCTCGCTGTATTGCAGTAGTTCGAGTAACGTAGATTTTTGTGAGGTAAGTGAAAATGTTCAAATGTATGTGAAACCTTATGGGACTTAACTGCTAAGGCCTTCAGTCCCTAAGCTTACACACTACTTAACCTAAATTATCCTAAGGACAAATACACACACACACCCATGCCCGAGGGAGGACTCGAACCTCCGCCGGGATCAGCCGCAGAATCCATGACTGCAGCGCCTTAGACCGCTCGGCTAATCCCGCGTGGCGAGGTAAGTGATTTGTTAATAGGTTAATGTTAGTGACAGCCATTCTTTTTTAGGGATTATTGAAAGTCAGATTGCGTTGCGCTAAAAATATTGTGAGTCAGTCAAGTGTTGATCAGAATAGGTAAAGAGTGAAATGTCTGCATACATTCAGTTCTGCTCAGCTGTTTGAAAATCAAATAATGTAATTCATTAATTTTCCTAAGGGGATGTTTCATATGTCGACCCTTAGCCGAGGATACCTCACTGGAATCTTCTGATTTTTTCTTGTAGTTTCTGTAATTGGTGTAGCTATTGTTTATTGCTAGCGCGTAATTATAGAGAGAATTTCCTTTGTAGTTGTAGTTTTTCATTGTTCTACAGTAAAACAGTTGTGGCATGCATGTACATTTGCACCAAGTATTTCACATCTGCGCTTGCAATTAACGAGATATTATTTTCAGTGCTATGTTAATGTGTTGTCTTATTTTGCTCTTCAAATTGTGCTTTTCTGTGTTATCGTGTGAAATATTGTGGCAATAATGGCGCGTGAAAAACGTAATACTAGGCTCCAAAGTAAACTGAGAAATGACAGTGAAGACGAAAGCAGTGTGTTAGCGCCACCGTGTAATGAATTAACTAATGTTCAAAGTAGTAATTTGGTAATTGTGCATAAGGAAATGGAGCGGGCTGCAAATAATGGTGTAGACAGTGAAACAATTAGTGAACAGGGAAGCATTACCGATTGATCGGTCGGCAACAGCTCGCCTCAGGAATCCGGAATGACAGGACACAATTTCGCAAATATTGTAGATTCAGGCTTTGGGTCCTCACCGTTTCTCAAATAAGTCAAGACACATTTTCTGCTTGTCAAAATGTGAATGTTCCCGGTGCAAATGCACTGCCGAAAAGCACTGAGGAACGTGTTTCAGACACCAGTGCATTGTTATTACATTTAATACAACAAATGGGACAAAAGCTTCAAAAGTTAGACGCAATGGACAAAATCTTCAAAAGTTAGTCACGATGGAACAAAATCAGAGACTAACACAGCAAAAGCTTTAAAAGTTAGACACAATGGAACAAAATCTTCAAAAGTTAGATATCACGCATGAACAAACACGTGAAGATTTAACTACTGAGTTACATAACATCGAACGAAATGTCAAAAAGTCTGTAATGACGTAAAAAAAACTTGTGAGCATTTTAAACCTATTTTTTCACGGCATGAAAATGCATTATGGAATCACGAAGCAGCCATAAAAGAACTGCAAACTATTGTTCATGAAAATCACGAGACCTTGCGGGCTAAAATTGACTCAGTTGCTTCTACCGATTCGGTTATGCTCCTTCAAAAACTCAGGGAAACTTAAAGCACACAGTAGATACTCTGAAAATTGATTCAGAAAGATACATGTAGGGAATTAGTTCATTATCAGAGAAACTTTCGGATCAGCTAAGTAATTTATCTACGATAATCTGAATGACACAAGACCGGTAGTCTTCAATGACACAGAAGAGTACAAGCAAATTAGGAAATTCAAACAAAATCGGAATCAAATTTATACGCAACACCAAAGAGAAATCCGGGAAGTACAAGATCAGTTGAAACAGGTAATACAAGAATTACATATTTCAGAGGACACTCGCGCTCCAATACGGGAAGAGGGACATAGAAATACGGAAAAGCCACAAAATAATAACACAGGGCACTTTGGAAATTACGAAACAAATTGGCAAGGTACACCGAATTTTGAGATGGGAACGCCGAAACGACGTAACAATGACCGACATGCGACGCGCCGACATGATGATTTTGACTATTAGCTGTTTATTACTACACGTAAATTCAAAACGTTTAAGAATTCCGGCAATGACATTCATCCACAAGCATGGCTCCATCAATTCTCTCATTGTTTTCCTCCCAACTGGTCATTGGAGCACAGGTTAGAATTTATGTGTGGCTACTTAGAGAATGAACCAGCTGTAAGAATGCGATCGGTCATTCACGATTGTCACAGTGAAGGAGAATTTTATCATGCCTTCCTCTCAGCATATTGGTCTCAAGCTACACAAGACCGAGTAAAACATAGCATCATAATGAACAATCTGAATTTTCCAGTCTTGTGAAATATTTTGAAGACATGTTGCACAAGAATCAGTACCTGTCGAACCCATATAGCCCCTCAGAACTCATCCGCATTTACTTAATCAAATTGCCTGAACATTTACGACATATTATTTTGGCAGGGCGTTGCAAAGACGACATTGAAGCTTTTCAGGGACTGTTACAAGAATTGGAAATTGACACTGACAATTGCGGGACGCGAAAACAGGAACACAACAATTACACGTCATATCCGTCACAATTCCGCGATGAAAGAAATAATAATTGGACACGACAAGGCTCTTCTTACAACGTAAATCGTGACCAAAACAGACACCACCCATATGACAACCGTTGGCAGAGTAGTAATAATTACAGAGAAATATCGCATTTCCATAATAATGAACCAAAACAATTATTATCAAGGGAGACAGAATAACTTCAGACACAACGGTCCTCCATGCAGTTACGACTCAGCGAGAAGTTCTCCATCATGTGATCGACAAGAAATTAATTACAGAAATTACCAACATAACCACAGACGATATAATCATAACGACAGACTTGAATTTCATCAGTTCTGGAGAGATTCAAACAGGGCAGGGACTTCTCGTCAAGGTGAATTTGTAGAAGTTAGGTCTCCTAATTCTAATAACGATGCGCGCCAACAAAGAGACAGACAATGACTCGCACCGCAGGCAGCCACGTGCGCCGGCTGGCTCAGAGAAAAATAACATAGATGCTAAGCTTGAGAAAAATTCCAGTATTCTTTACCGACGTATACTGCATGATAATTGCGTTCAAGTTGAAACTCTGAGTACTATGATTGCACCACATTTCACATGTAAAACCGTTTATTGAAAGATAATCTGCTTTTTTAACTTGGTCTTTGCCATAAAATGTTTCACTTCACGCTACTAGTACGCTTTGTCACACTTAGAAACTGTCACCACGTAACAATGTTTTGAAGCTAACTATCCAGTCTAGAACCTAGGAAACATATTTAGACAGTAATTACAAATGTATTGTTATAGTGAACAGACGACACAGTGTTATTGTGTGTGTACATTCTTGCTTCTTGGTTGCACCATTATGTAACGACTATAAGGCTTACATACTTAGAGCATATACTGCTAATGAGATTTTAATGCAACATTTTGGTTTACTTGAAAAGCCATTCTTTATCTGAAGTACTTTATGTGAGATTGAAGATTACTTAGTATTTGGTTTCTTTGACAGCTACACGATTATATCATGATGCTACTGATGTGTGACACAATTTACATTGTTTTTTTTGTGGTATCTGTTTTATATCTGCGCAGTTTTTCTGTATTATTCTAGTAAAACATGTTTTAGTAGTAACTTTGTGGTATAGCTACAATGAGACAGCCTTTTCCGTAGCACAACAATACGTTACAGTACAGTACTTACTTCATCACATTAATAAGCGTAATAACTACGAACTCTATACACAAAGCATTTCACTTTTCTTTATTACGAGGTAAGTACATTGACTTCTACATAACATTGCTTACAGACGACGATAATTACGACACTTGGTACATTTTTTAGCTTTAAGTAATGACAGAGATTATCTTACAACAAGACGCACAGTTTAGCGGTACAGTACACGTATTTGAGTGAATAATTTTGTACTTAAAACATTTATTTTTGAAGATTTAAGAATTACAACGAAAGTTTTCCGTGATACATTTCATTCCATTGCTGTAATCTGTAATACCTGAGGGTATAATTACGTTAATCCTCAGGGGGTACACGCTTACTTTGTGTACCATGTGTTTGACAAGCACAAGGAGCCCTAGCTAATATGGTATTTGCTTATACAACTTTACACATCAGTATCATATTTCTCTAATACAGAATTACACAGCTATCTGATTATTTAACAGAGAAACAAACATTTTTTTACTACATCAGTGACAGATGTTTACATAATTACACAATTGGATAACTTCACACTTATGAAATTGTATTTTGTCTGCACTTTGTGAACTGTTTATATTTTTCTGTAACCACTCTGATACTAAGAGAGCTTCGAATGGTGTATTTGGTATGGGATCATGATTTTTAAAGTACGTTTGAGGTAGGTGACATTATTGAAATGAGCAGAGTATTTTTTTACGTTTTGAAATTATTGCAGAAAGCTACGATGTTTTTGAGATTTGACTGAGGTGTTATGATGTTATTATTATGACGACGATGTGTATTATGCTGTTGAGGTAAGTTTATGATCAATAAGCTAATGCTATATGAGGAATTTGATTATGCTACATATTTATTATTATGAAATATTGAAGAAGTGTCGACGAATATGTATGTGTGTAATAAAGTAAGGGATACTGAGTAGTGGTTAGCGACTCTGACTTGTGAAAAAGTATGTTGGAAACCAAGAATCATACTTTAAGAGTTATGAAATGTGTGTATATGCGTGAATGTATCACAATGCTGGCGAAAATTTTTTGGACACTGTTATATTTATAGGATTTTGTTTCTACACATTTGTAACGCAAATTCTCGACCTGTGAAATTTTTTATATGAGACTGTCACTGTAGCGCAAACTGCTGTCGTAAATATTTCAGTAAGAAACATAAGTGACCTTGATGTAATGCGTTGTGGGTGCCCAGCTGTGCCACCTGCCTGGAAAAAAAACCATTAGGTGGAGAGAAAAAGAGGCTATTAACCTCGCTATTGACATTCCTTTGTAGAAAGCATCGCAAATATGACACGCTATTACTTGGAAACATATGATTATACTGTGGATTACGTACTTTGTGCTACTTACTGAAATGCTTATGAATTGATGGGAAATATTCCTACATCTGCACACCTGATTATGACAACTTCCTTTCTACGAGAATTGAGAGAATTTCTACTAACTTATGAAATGCCATATAACTATTGAATGATATTTCTATGCTTTGCTTTACATAGTTGCTTATTTCATTTGACATCTGGTTTCCATCTGTGTTGCAGCATTGGTTTTATAACATAAAATTAAATGAATTTGCTAATGTGAACACTTTCTGTCAACAGATCTATTAAATAATAATTTTATGATCCACATTCTTTGAGAAAGGAGCACTTGGAAAGGAAAGAACAATAAAAAGGGACTAATAACAGTAACTGCATACATAATTTTCTTTTCAAGTACTTGGTAATTTCTTTTGTAGAATAAGTTGTGGTGCACCACTTTAATTACATAGACATTAAGATGTGAATAGAAATTTCCCTTATCTGCATTGTTGTCTTTAGTGCACTATTTTTTCTGCTTGAGCTATGTCATATTTAGGTATAAGTTATTGCATTTGCTGTTGCTGTTTGCCAGGCATAGTGCTACTGAATGTCACTTTGTGTTACTCTGTTAAGCCAGTTTTTCTACTGATTTATTTTTCTTGTTGCTGCACATTGGCTCATATTAGTTGTAATGTTGCATTTGCTTTGTTAATTTAGATATACTGCTGCTTGCTTTGCCAATTTCCATTTTTTTGTCATTGCTGTTTGTGTTAATTGTTTTGTGCTGCTGCATTGCTTCGTCCCTTAGTATATATATCTGAGCTCAGTAGATTTAAGTTAGCTTAAGAGGGGGTAGAATATATGAGAAACTAACTGTGATGAATTGGAAGAAATGCATTGAGAAGCTATAAGAAAATGGTTTGCCCAAAAAAGGAGTGTACAGAGGAGAATAACTATTTTGACAGAGGATATGAATAGAATACATAAATCATGCTTGGATAGGATTTTTTTGGTGGAAACAAATGTTGAAGTAAGAGGAAATATCTATGGAATGAAGTTTTGGGTTGGACTGCAGTACCAAATGTTACACTGAAAACAAACCCTGTCCTTTCCTTTTTTGTTATTCCACTATGTTTTTGTGTACGCTTGTGTGTTTGCGTTCTTCCTGTCTTTATATGTTTATCTGATAAGAGTAATGTTGTATAATATTTCTAATAATGTGTTATTTTCTGTGTAAAGATGTTTATACATTATTTATTCTGTTCTGTTTTAATGCTCATGTGTGAAATTAATGTTTCAAAACTATTCACATTATTTTATTTATTTATGTCATAATTCCTGTAACACTGATGTACATGTTTATTTCTATTCTTTTATAAAGCCTGTATTACTACAAATGTTATCTGTATTATTATGTTCTTTAATGATGTATTTTGTACCTTTGTAATTGTATTCTTATGTTGTAAATTTATAACTGTATAGACACCAGTTCTTCAAATTAAGTTTCATTTCAGTGCACAAGTTTCCATTGGTCGTAGTATATGCACAATACGTGACAAGTTGGGACTGTTAGTGTTTGCACATTTGTTAATAATTCAGCGAGGGACTAGTTAACGGTATTGCTGGTTTGAAGGACATTTCAAAACTTTTATTTGTGAGTGCACAAGTGGTGGTTTATGGACTTGCTATATTGTCCGCAAGACTCTTCGATGGTGATTGTGCATCTGCACAGTCGCAACAGATGGCTGCTGGCCACCTCTACAAGGACTACAGTGGGTCTGCATCTTTGATGGCCTATCAATACCATTATTTCTACATGGACTGCAGTGGGTCTGCAGCTCTGGTGGCCCACCAATACCGTAATCTGTAACAGGACTACAGTGGTCTGCTCTGTGATGACCTACCTACCAATATTCTTCAACTTCGACCGACTCTGCTGTGGCTTTGCTCTGTTGTGGCCCATTACCTGTCTGCATCTCAAGAGTCAGCACTGTCTTTCCGTCGGAAGGACAACACTACTTCTGTATTTACTATTGTGATAAATGACCAGGACTATCTTTAGGAGAACAATTTTTGCTTTTGACCAACAGTGTATCAATAACTGTGTGCATTTGATATCTTTGTTATTGTAATTATGAAAAAGTTTTTCAAATCTGTATTGGCCACTGCGCAAAACAATTTGTAAAATTTTTTGTGGCGAGTGTCGGGGCTATGTAAGTAGGCTGTTTAGGTTTTTATGTTGGTAACGCCACGTAGCGCTCTATATGAAAATCACTGACTGTGCTGTGTGAAGGCTGTGGTAGGTTTGCATTGTTGGAGTATATGCTATTGTAGTGTTGGGCAGTTGGCTGTTAACAGCGTGTAGCATTGTGCAGTTGGAGGTGAGCCGCCAAGAGTGGTGGATGTGGGGAGAGAAATGGCGGAGTTTTGAGAGTGGATCATCCGGACGTGTGTCCATCAGAGACAGTAAATTTGTAAGACTGGATGTCATGAACTGCTATATATATTATGACTTTTGAACACTATGAATGTAAATACATTGTTTGTTCTCTATCAAAATCTTTGATTTGCTAACTATGCCTACCAGTAGTTAGTGGCTTCAGTAGTTTGAATCATTTATTTAGCTGGCAGTAGTGGCGCTCGCTGTTGGTTGGTTGTTTTGGGGAAGGAGACCAGACAGCGTGGTCATCGGTCTCATCGGATTAGGGAAGGATGGGGAAGGAAGTCGGCCGTGCCCTTTCAGAGGAACCATCCCAGCATTTGCCTGGAGTGATTTAGGGAAATCACGGGAAACCTAAATCAGGATGGCCGGCCGCAGGATTGAACCGTCGTCCTCCCGAATGCGAGTCCAGTGTCTAACCACTGCGCCACGCTCGCTGTATTGCAGTAGTTCGAGTAACGTAGATTTTTGTGAGGTAAGTGATTTGTGAAAAGTATGGGTTAATGTTAGTCAGAGCCATACTTTTTTAGGGATTATTGAAAGTCAGATTGCGTTGCGCTAAAAATATTGTGTCAGTTTAGTGTTGATAAGAATAGGTAAAGAACGAAATGTCTGAGTACATTGCGTTCTGCTCAGCTGTTTGAAAATCAAATAATGTAAGAGGTTTATCAGCAAGGTAATTCATTAATTGTTCTAAGGGGATGTTTCAATTATCATTTAAGTTATCAATATTACCTATCTGAAAGTACGTATTGAGTGTAATTCAGTGTACCTAACATAAACAATCTTTGGGAAGCCATTCTGGTGTATATAATATACGCTTTGGTAGTACTAGATCTAAACTCCACAACCTACATTCTGTAATCGCTTCATATACACACGCTCATTCACAATGTCACATTCATACACATATTTATGTACATATAACCACTCATCTTGCGATGTGGTCCGTTTTCTTTGGCACTGGCTACCTAAATTCTCCTTCCTGCCTTTGCCAGAGCGATTCCTCGTATCGTTACCGGGAAAAGAAACTTAATAATAACTTATAAACTAAGAATGTAGGCGCTCCCTGGCTAACACATGTCTTTTTACTTTAAGTACGTGGATGTGTTAACTTCATCAACTCCTTTTTAATTCTCAAACCAATCCTTCTTTTATAAAAGCGCAAATATTCAGAGCATATCCTTCGTTTCGACTTATCTTTTCCATTCCTTCCATATTCATACTAAAATTACAACTGCAATTAATAAGTGTTGTAAACCGGTTCAATCTCATTATCTTTCGTAGTTTGTTCAGACTGTAACCAGACTCCTACAATTATTCTTCCTTTCGTTGTATATACAGTATGTGACCAAAAATATCCGGACACCTGGCTGAAAATGACTTACAAGTTCGTGGCGCCCTCCATCGGTAATTCTGGAATTGACCCTTAGCCTTGATGACAGCTTCCACTCTCGCAGGCATACGTTCAATCAGGTGCTGGAAGGTTTCTTAGGGAGTGGCAGCCCATTCTTCACTGAGTGCTGCACTGAGGAGAGGTGTCGATGTCGGTCGGTGAGGCCTGGCACGAAGTCGGCGTTCCAAAACATCAGAAAGGTGTTCTATAGGATTCAGGTCAGGGCTCTGTGCAGGCCAGTCCATTGCAGGTATGTTATTGTCGTGTAACCACTCCGCCACAGGCCGTGCATTATGACCAGGTGCTCGTTCGTGTTGAAAGATTCAATCGCCATCCCCGAATTGCTCTTCAACAGTGGGAAGCAAGAAGGTGCTTAAAATATCATTGTAGGCCTGTGCTGTGATACTGCTATGCAAAACAACAAGGGGTGTAAGCCCCCTCCATGAGAAACATGACCACATCATAACACCACCGCCTCTGAATTTTACTGTTGGCATTACACACGCTGGCAGATGACGTTCACTGGGCATTCACCACACCCTGCCAACGGATCATCACAATGTGTACCCTGATTCGTCACTCCACACAACATTTTTCCACTGTTTAATCGTCCAATGCTTACGCTCCTTACACCAAACGAGGTGTCGTTTAGCACTAAGGGGCGTGATGTGTGGCTTATGAGCAGCCGCTCGACCATGAAATCCAAGTTTTCTCACCTGCCCCCCTAAATGTCATAGTATTTGCAGTGGATCCTGATGCAGTCTGGAATTCCTGTTTGATGGTCTTGATAGATGTCTGCCTATTACGCACTACGACCCTCTTCAACTATCGGCGGTCTCTGTCAGTCAACAAACGAGGACGACCTGTATGCTTTTGGGCTGTACGTGTCCCTTCACGTTTCCACTTCACTATCACATCGGAAACAGTGAACCTAGCGATTTTAAGGAGTGTGGAAATATTGCGTACAGACATAAGACACAACAACACCCAATCACCTGACCACGTTCGAAGTCCGTGAGTTCCGCGGAGCGCCCCACTCTGCTTTCTCCCGATGTGTAATGACTACTGAGGTCGCTGATATGGAGTACCTGGCACAATTCACATAATATGAAAAACATATGATTTTGGGGGTGTCCGTATACTTCTGATCACGTAGTGTAGATACTTTCCTTACAGTGTTTAATTCATTGTATATATAACTACCCTTTAAATGTGTGTATACTGTAAATAGTAGTGTAGCATGTAGACGGGTTTTTGTAATTACTCGTTCTTTCTTCCTCCGTAAATTTTCTTTTCCTTTAAACCTCGTACTGTATTAATTTTATCCTTATAGTGTAGGTTCATTCATTTTAATAGTAATTAACTTATATTAAAACCTACAGAATACAGAATATTTGGCGAGTAGATGGCAAGTATGCATCGTATCCGCCGTGTCAAGAGGCGTGTTGGACTGAACTGTTTCTGTGCATGCACTGACGTTGCTGATCTATGTGTTAGCTCCAGCTACAGCTGCACATGTTCTCTCTCTCATAATGCTACTTCACGAGCTTACATTTCAAGAACTGTATCACACTGTATTTGGTGAATGTACGTATTGTAGAATGAATCAGCACCACTGCGATTGGGTTTGATTTTCAGGCTTCACATAGCCTTTTGACATTAAATAGAATATTAAATTACTATAACTTACCTTGCTTCCATTTAAAAACATGTAAACAAAAAAAATGAAAATTTTCTCTTAAAACTAAGTGAACAGTTGTTATGTACATAATACATTGAAATATTTCACTTGTTCATGTACAGTAATTCAGGTGAGGTTCATCCAATCTTTTTAGTGTACAAATTCTCTTCGATCCTTGTGTGGATAAAGTCCCTTTTCCTTTCCACTATTAGGGTAAGCTAATCTATATGCACTTAGGTGTGAAATTTCAGTAACTACAAATAGCCCAGTATACAAAAGCTACCATTTACGACTGAGCTTCCCATATTTCATAAATTTGGGGTGCGTTCATAGTAATATTCTCTTGTCCTACATGAAAATGTACAGTGCGTCTTAATCTTTTGTCTGTTCAGCCTTTTAGTCCAGATTAATCAAAGCCTGGCATACTTTTTCTTCAAATATCTCCCATGGGTGTATTGGGCAATGGTTTTTTTCCACTCGTCGACTTTTCTCCTCTTAAACCTCAATTCAGTAAATGTAGAACCGGTTGAAGTGTGTGGTAAGTTGTTATCGATTTCTTGAAATGGTTGGACAAGTTCAACCCATTTCGTGTAGCTCCTTGGGCGTATGGGTGCGTATAAACCTGTCAAATTCTCTGAATATCCTTTCTATTGGGCTTGCCTCAGGGTGAAATCTGGATACTAATATATCTTGTTTCTGTTTGTATATTCCTTCCATCTGTTGCTTATGAAGTATGATGGATTGTCCGTTAACAATATCTGCAGCTTCCCCGCTCCAGCAAGATAATCTTCTGTAATCCTCCTAATAATAGAACCTGTGGTCGGAGACTGCGCTGCATACAGCTTAACGTGTATTGTGAAAACATACAGGGCTATGACATATTTGACACCTCCCTTACATTGTGGATAGGGTCCGCCAGCATCCAGGGACAATAATTCTAAAGGTTTAGTGAGCACTGTAGGATGTAATTCAGTCAGGCCAGCCGGAGTGGCCGTGCGGTTCTAGGCGCTACAGTCTGGAGCCGAGCGACCGCTACGGTCGCAGGTTCGAATCCTGCCTCGGGCATGGATATGTGTGATGTCCTTAGGTTAGTTAGGTTTAATTAGTTCTACGTTCTAGGCGACTGATGACTTCTGAAGTTAAGTCGCATAGTGCTCAGAACCATTTGAACCATTTAGTTCAGTCAACTTGGACTTGTTTGAGTGCTTTGTATTTTGTCAACTAACGCACTTCCGAATTACTTGCAGAACTCTTCTGCGCAAGTTGGTAAAATAGCAGTACATATTTATCTCGGTGCATTTGGAAACCCCATAGTGACATCATACATTGTGAGTGTACAAAATGAAATCATCTAACACACACACACACCACTGTTTTTGATTCGGTGTTCGCCAACGAAACAGACTTCCTTCTATATAGTATAGAATTTTTTCAAATTATCGTCGTTATTTTCAGACAATTTCGACCTTACCTATTTCTATCGCATGTATCTCACTCTTGCAGTTGCTCCAAACTGTTACACATCTTTACATAATAAGGTCGTTCTGTCTTGTACTGTAGAAGCAGAGCCCTAATTTTATAATTCTTTTTTGCGAGTTCTAAGTATTCATCGAGCCCTTGGGGTAAACTTGACAAGGTATCTGCTACTATGTTTTGTTTACCCTTGATATATACGATTTCAAAACTGAACTCCTGTAAGTACATGCACCACCTGCCTAACCTTGTCTGCCCCGATAGTTGATATCTGTCACCTTATTTATGTCATTTCATTGTAGCCATTTTTGTTACTGTTTTTGGTGAATAAAAAAAAGTGGTCAGCGTGACGGATTGCCGTCCTGCGGGCGCGGGTTCGATTCCTGGCTGGGTCGGAATTTTCTTCGCTCAGGGAATGGGTGTTGTGTTTTCTTCATCATCATTTCATCCCCATTCGGCTCGCTGGTTGCCCAAAGTGGACTTCGAATGTAATACGACCTGCACCAAGGCGGTCGGACCTGCCCCGCAAGGGGCCTCCCGACCAATGACACCAAACGCTCATTTCCATTTATTACTTGTCTAACCTTCAAAGGAATAATTTGCATGTCAACAGAAAAGCAAGTGCTTGATGGTCACAGTAGATTTTGGCGTGTTTGCCCCATAAGTAGCTCTCAAATTTCTTAAATGACCATATAACCCCGAGAGCCTAGAAGAAAGTGTTTGTCTAGCGAAACTGATTATCTTAGGTGTAGGTTCTCCATCATTTTCAGTGATCTGAAATAAGCATGCTTCTAATCTCAGTGAAGAAGCAAAAATCCTGTGAGATGTCAGGGTGGTGTAGTATGTCTGCATGTAGTAAGGCTTCCTTTATTTTGCCAAAGTCTGCGTGACAGTGATCGGACCATTTCCATGGATTCTTTTTTCCTCAAAAGGTTTAGCAATGCATCACTATTCAATAACTGGAATGAATTTCTTAAAAATTGAAACCAAACCCAGGTATGCCTTGAGTTGTTTTTTATTCTGTGGGAATTGGGAAATGTTTGATGGCATCAAGTTTTACTGGATCAGGTAGTATATCCTGTGGCGAAATAATATGAACCAGAGATTTGACCTTTTCTTTTCCAAATTCTGACGTTATTGAATTAGCTGTGACCCCATTTTCTGCAGATCGGTTCAATACCTGTGCCAAAAGCCTCACATGTTCTTCCCATATGCAATCACCTATTAACAGGTCATCGACATAGAGAGTGACTGTACTGAAGAAGTCTGGTCCCAAAACGTTTGTCCAATGCGGAAATGAAAACATACGCACTCATGTTCAAGCCAAATGATGAAACACAAAATTCATGGCTTTTACCACCATACACAAAGGCTGTGTGCTTCCTACTATCTCTATGTAATTCTATTTGGCAATACAGAACTTTTAAATCAGTTATAGTGAGGTATTTAACACTGTGAAGTTTCAGTAACTGTCCTTCAAGGTTGTCAGGGCGTTTCCTGACTGGAAAAATAATTTTTTTTATGCTTCCGGCGTCAGGTGCAGGTGCAAGCATGATGCTACCGTTGAGCTTGGTGACAGCTAAAATAGGGCTAAATGTGGGGAGTAGTAGGGTTCTATGATCTTCCAATTTATTATCCATTCAATTTCTTTCCTCGCAGCTTCTTTTTTTCGTCCAAGGAATTGGATATGTAGAAAAGCAGAATCTCCCATGTGGGTAAACGCTCATTTTATACTCGTTACATTTAGCATCCCGGGGCGCCTCCTAAACACCTGCGCGTACCGAAGTATTAGTTCTTGTAACTCCTCATTATGATCCTCTGACAAACAAGAAGATTCACATACCTTGGTTCGGACATTCTCTGGGTTCATGTCTTCTTCAGACAGCTACTCACCCTTTTGTGTATCAAGGAACAGAACGTTTGGATATGAGAACTGTACTCTGATATCAGTACTTCAGTATTTTCAGTTGTGATGGTTTTAATTAAATTTACTGATAATTCTATTCGTTGATTGTAAAGAAACATTTTCCTTACCCTTTGTCAGTCTGTACTTTGTATTGTCTAAAGGTATCCGTTTCAATAAGACGGTTTACTACAACTTTTTCCAAGACCAGAAAATTACACTTTAGAGAAAAATTGCTGATGGTTTTGGGTATTAATGCCAGGAGTTTAACTCCTTTTGACTTGCTCCCCACTGCGGTCAGAATACAACAATCCTGCACCGGAAATGTTGGGATATAGCATCGCCTTTGCAGCTCGCTAAACAGACCTTGTGATATTACATTTCTCGATGCACCCGTGTCATGTACCACATGTACATCTAGATCAGATATCCGAGCATTAATTACAGCTTGCTCTGACTTCTCATTGCCCTTGTCTAAGTTGTTTACATCTTCGCGACTCAGTTCTTCTTACATATCTACCCCTTGGTTATATTTAAGAATGTAACTTGGAATAAGCTGCATGCCCCCCCTCCCCATTTATTGGTCTGCGAATGGGGGCTTATCGCGACCTGTTCGAGTTTTCCTGATTGGTCGGGAGATTACCCTCTTCAGTGTGAGTAACTTCAACTATTTGCACGTTATGAGTTAGAGCCCGTCAGTTCGTCTCCTGTATTGCCCACTATGACTTCAACTGATTCGACATAGATCTTATGCTCTTGTACGACCCTCTGTGCGAGGGTCGTATCCTTACCTAGCACTGCCCCTTCGGCTCGGTCCTTTAAATTCTTTATCTCCTTTTCGATTTGTTCTTGTGGTTTCTTTAAAACTCAGCGCCTAAAGCGAAATTACTCAGTTTTACCGACAGCTCCTGTACTTCTTACGGCAAATCTTTACATATAGATTACAACTCATTTATTTTACAAATTTTCGACTGAGGCTCTTGCATCTGAGTCACTCACTATCTAAAGCTTACCTGCCATTTTCTCTTATGCTTCGTTTATAGATGACACTTTTTGGTCTAGGTTGTTTATCTCCTCAGAAAAATCAGTGAATAGTTCCACCTTTAATTTTTTCCCCGTATCTGCAAGTTTAAATGTTAAATCATTAAAAAGGTGAGTGCGTGGGTTCTGACTTAAATTATCAAACCTGTGTGACAGATCATTCTTAAAACGATCAAATGTTTGCATTTTGTTCATTTTTAAAATCACGAATTTTTCAAGGTTTTCGGTTTGTTGTATAGAAAAATTATGAAATAAATTCTTCACTAGGTCAGTGAGACATGTTCTGCATTAGATGCGTCTTGTGTTCATTCCACATCAGTACGTCTTTCACTGGCTTCATGCCACAAAAAGCTTCTCTGTGAGATTTGGGAATGAGTCTCGTTTGTCGTGAGCATGTTAGCGTCGTGACGTAAGACATTGTTGTCATCAGCATAAATTGCATTTTTGCGTAATATTCTCGGCTGTCGTCGATATCATCGACGTTTTCAATGTCAGTATCATTTGTCGTTACACCCACTGTGGCGACAATTTGTATCTCTACACTATTTTCAGTAGTCGGCACAACCTTTTTAAATGGTTCCACTTTGTAAATCTTTTTAAGGCCACAAACATAAAATACAATTCTATTTTAATCTTAAAAATGATTGCGAGAATTTTCCCGATCAGTGCAAGATGTATTCTACGCCAGTATTGCACCTTATTGTTGTCGTTTACAATTTTTGTATCCACAGTCCAAAAAACCAAATTAACGTTAACCAAAATCTCTACTGCTTTACAAAAATGCTTCAAAGTTATGACTGGATGCGGTAAGGTGCTGATACTATTTTTGATCGAGGCGTTAGCAAGCACAGCCATGCGAGTTGTTAAGGTTTTGTTTCCTACCTTATACATGATCTCCTTAGATGTTGTTGGTACAATTCCTCCGGTTAACCATTCGTAATCTATGCATACCATTTAATGCTTGCACCTGTCTAATATATCTGGCGCCGTCCAGCGTACGGTCGCCAGCTCCACTGATTACTTAATAATTTTAACATTAATAATTACGAAGGAAATTTGCTGGCACCGCACAAGACACGCAATAATAGTGAGTTCGCTCCGGAGCGAGTTCCTCAGCTGATTTACGCACGCCGACGCACGCTGCAGTCACGCTTGTGATTTTTCTTATACACGAAAAATCTTTGACATAAAATATTCCATTATTAGATGATAGTTCTTCGAGCGTAGAAGTTATTTAACTCCTCTTCTCCTCTGAAGACAATGTTACGGCGTCCAACTTGCTCCGCTTACATTTCTTGCTTCTTCGAAGTATTACAGATACCGGTAACGCAGATAGATCAGGTGAAATCAGGAAGTAGTAAATGAAGTTGACTTTGTACTATAAAAATTAATTTATATCACTTGATAGTGAACTAAACAGAAATGCATGTCCTCCCTGTATCATGGACGGGAAAAGACTGACAGTAGAAGATCGATGAAACATCTGATAGGACCAGAATGAGATTTTCACTCTGCAGCGGAGTGTGCGCTGATATGAAACTTCCTGGCAGATTAAAACTGTGTGCCCGACCGAGACTCGAACTCGGGACCTTTGCCTTTCGCGGGCAAGTGCTCTACCAACTGAGCTACCGAAGCACGACTCACGACCGGTACTCACAGCTTTACTTCTGCCAGTACCTCGTCTCCTACCTTCCAAACTTTACAGAAGCTCTCCTGCGAAACATGCAGAACTAGCACTCCTGAAAGAAAGGATATTGCGGAGACATGGCTTAGCCACAGCCTGGGGGGATGTTTCCAGAATGAGATTTTCACTCTGCAGCGGAGTGTGCGCTGATATGAAACTTCCTGGCAGATTAAAACTGTGTGCCCGACCGAGACTCGAACTCGGGACCTTTGCCTTTCGCGGGCAAGTCTCGGTCGGGCACACAGTTTTAATCTGCCAGGAAGTTTCATATCAGCGCACACTCCGCTGCAGAGTGAAAATCTCATTCTGGAAACATCCCCCCAGGCTGTGGCTAAGCCATGTCTCCGCAATATCCTTTCTTTCAGGAGTGCTAGTTCTGCATGTTTCGCAGGAGAGCTTCTGTAAAGTTTGGAAGGTAGGAGACGAGGTACTGGCAGAAGTAAAGCTGTGAGTACCGGTCGTGAGTCGTGCTTCGGTAGCTCAGTTGGTAGAGCACTTGCCCGCGAAAGGCAAAGGTCCCGAGTTCGAGTCTCGGTCGGGCACACAGTTTTAATCTGCCAGGAAGTTTCATATCAGCGCACACTCCGCTGTAGAGTGAAAATCTCATTCTGGAAACATCCCCCCAGGCTGTGGCTAAGCCATGTCTCCGCAATATCCTTTCTTTCAGGAGTGCTAGTTCTGCATGTTTCGCAGGAGAGCTTCTGTAAAGTTTGGAAGGTAGGAGACGAGGTACTGGCAGAAGTAAAGCTGTGAGTACCGGTCGTGAGTCGTGCTTCGGTAGCTCAGTTGGTAGAGCACTTGCCCGCGAAAGGCAAAGGTCCCGAGTTCGAGTCTCGGTCGGGCACACAGTTTTAATCTGCCAGGAAGTTTCATCTGATAGGAGTTTTTACAGACATGAGAAAACTAATGTTCATCTTTTGTCGCTACTTGCACAGATTTGATTGCTGCGGGCATAAGGCGTTTTAATCGTTGCCGTAAAGTACTTAGGCGAATGATGGGTAAAAATAGACAGCAAAAAATAAAACATGTACCCATATAGCTAACCAGCACAAGTTTCAGTACAGGATTCATCACTGAAGAGAATTCTATTCCAGTGAATGAGATGCCTGCCCTCACGTTCCTCTGCAGTGTAATATCGGGACACTGTCACAACTCTGAATATTGCAGGATTTGAACAGCCGGCCACATGGATACCAGCAACGAGGTTCCTTTCAGATTCTATCACGAGCCGATAACGCGGTATCACACGAGTACACGCTATCTCCACACCCTTCAGAATGATCACTGGCCGAGCGGTTCTAGGCACTTCAGCCTGGAACCGCGCGACCGCTACGGTCGCAGATTCGAATCCTGCCTCTGGCATGGATGTGTGTGATGTCCTTAGGTTAGTTAGGTTTAAGTAGTTCTATGGGACTGATGGCTTCAAATGTTAAGTCCCATAGTGCTCAGAGCCGTTTGAACCATTTCTTGATCACTCAGCTTCTGACGATGATCTCGCTCCTTATACACGCTACCAAGCCTGGCAAAATTACAACACGAGAACAACACTGCTGCACTTTGATGATCGTTCTGTCACACAGAACTACTTCCAAGCGTTTACATGGCCACCGATGGTGTGTATGACATTTAAGCATTAAAGGCGCCCACCGTTTATAAAATATGGAAAATATCTAAATATTGGCGATTGGTTCCTCAATGGGAAGGGCTTTTGGCACATATATGGTATTTTCATGGCCGCAAGCTTCCTATTGTGTAAATCAGTGCTTATCAATCTCTAACTGCCCCTAAATGCCAACTCATCAAGTCATCTGAAATCACAGAAACATAAATTTAACTTAGCTCTCTCTTCTATCACAAAGAACGCTGAGTGGTGAGTGTGACGGATTGCCGTCCTACGGGCCCGGGTTCGATTCCCGGCTGGGTCGGGTACTTTCTCCGCTCAGAGACTGGGTGTTGTGTGGTCTTCATCATCATTTCATCCCCATCCGACGTGCAAATCGCCCAATGTGGCGTCGAATGTAATAAGACCTGCACCAAGGCGGCAGGACCTGCCCCGTAAGAGGCCTCCCGGCCAATGACGCCAAACGCTCATTTCCATTTTACAAGGAAGCGCGTAATGGAAATCTATCTGCTAGATAGGCTACTCATGGACTGAACTTTACTAAATGGTTCTTACCACATTCCTCTTACTTGGTACATGAGGTTAATAACCCAGGAGATGGGACGGACGGCATACAGCTATACATATGCTATGCACATTTAACGAACTAAGCTGACTCCAAATAGTTATTTATTCACGAAACAGAGTGTACTCCTGAGCTTCAGTAAAGCTTTAACACGTATAAAATCCTAGAACTGAGGTTCTGAAAGGGGAAACTGTTTGTCATTGTGTCAGCCATCATTGTTCAGCGAGGATTAGACCGATTAAGGAATGCATCATGGACACTAAGGTGTTCACACACAAAGATTCAAACTTTCACAGACGAAGGTAACCGAGGCTGGTTTGTGGCTTACAGCGAAAAGAAGCATGAAAATTAATCGAAGTCACAATGCACGAGGTGAACCACGACCAGATGAAGGACAAGATCAGTACCAACCGATAGCAAAATTAGCACTCATGAGAACCGCACTCTGTTTTTGACAAATGAAAATTACGGAAAGTTCCAACCATGAAAACCTGACCTAACTCCTATCCAAAACCTCCCAGCAAGTGCACACGGAGGTGGTACGTTATACCCATCAGACAACAGCGCAGCGACTTCTCAGTGACTGTCCAACTCTGCACAAAATCCAGCCTGAAAATAAAGCGCAACAAAAATGACAACCAAAATGAAAAATGCTCTTATCATAGCAGAAAAAAGACTGATACATCCTCTGCTGGTATAGGGAAGTAAAAGAAGGGAACTAGCTTTACCACTTTCTGCTGCAAGACCGAAAAACTTGGACTGGTCGAACTGACCATTCGACAACAGGAATTTTTCAGTAGTACAAGGCGTGTCTTCCCGTCAGAAGACAGGAGAAACAACACCATACTCCTTTGGTCAAAAGGTTCCATCGGCTCAATGTCTAAAACTTGAAAAAGAGCGTGCATTTCACATGGGCCTGAGGGAGCCAATTGCGAGCTCTGACGTTAACAAAGCCCCAGGGAGATAAATATTCGGTCAAAGTGGCTCTGCAAGCCAGCTTCGAAAATGAAATTCAGCGGCCATTCCCAAGGTCGAACGAAGAAAGTCAACCTGAATCCGCCAACGTGCGTGCTTTTGTAATTACACCGCCATTCATGCAGCCTAACCATCATACAGATTCGGGAAAGGTCTGCTGAATATGAAACATTATAAAAATAGAAACGAAAATGAAAAATGCTCCTATCATAGCACAAAAAAGGCAAATATATCCTGGGCAGGGATGAATGTAAGACAAGGGAACTAGCTTCTCGACTTATCTGGCAGTTTCAAAAACATTTAAATCATAACATCTTGGCATATTCGTGCTTTTTTACTTGTTAATATCATTACCCATCTCGTGTAACATAATTCATCATTTCAGATAAAATAACGTGATACTTGGTGTCATTCCACCAGGAACAAATCCACCATCGGAAATTTAATCCCCTCAGAAAAACTTTTTTCGCTATTACACCTATATCCTTCAGCTATATGATACTATATACTGAAGCGCCAAAGAAACTGGTATAGGCATGCGTATTCAAATGCAGAGAGATATGTAAAAAGACAGAATACGGCGCTGCGGTAGGTAACGCCTATATACAAGTGCCTGGCACAGTTGTTCGACCGGTTACTGCTGCTACAATGGCAAGATATTAAGATATAAGTGATTTTGAACATGGTGTTACAGTCGGCGGACGAGCGATGGGAGACGTATCTCCGAGGTAGCGATGAAGTGGCGATTTTCTCGTACGACCATTTAACGAGTGTACCGTGAATAGCAGAAATCCGGTAAAATATCAAATCTCCGACATTTCTGCGGCCGGAAAAAGATCCTGCAAGAACGGGACCAAAGACGACTGAAGAGAATGGTTCAGCGTGACAGAAGTGCAACCCATCCGCAAACTGCTGCTTATTTCAATGCTGGGCCATCAACGCGTGTCAGCGTGCGGATGGACGTGTACAGATATGGAGACAACCTCATGGATCCATGGACACTGCATGTCAGCAGGGGACTGTTCAAGCTGGTGGAGGCTCAATAGTGATGTGAGGCGTGTGCAGTTGGAGTGATATGGGACCCCAGACACGTCTGGATATGACTCTGACAGGTGACACGTACATAAGCATCCTGCCTAGTCACCTGGATCCGTTCATGTCCATTGTGCATTCCGACGGACTTGGGCAATTCCAGCAGGACAATGCGACGCCCCACATGTCCAGAATTGCTACAGAGTGGCTCCAGGAACACTCTTATGAGTTTAAACACTTCTGCTGGCAACCAAACTCCCCAGACATGAACATTATTGAGCATATTTGGGATGCCTTGCAACATGCAGTTCAGAAGACATCTCCACCCCCTGGTAGTCTTTCGTATTTATGAAAGCCCTGCAGCATTCATGGTGTAATTCCCTCCATCACTACTTCAGACATTAGTCGAGTCCGTGCCAAGTCGTGCTGCGGCACTTCTGCGTGCTCTCGGGGGCCCTACATGATATTAGGCAGGTGTAGCAGTTTCTTTGGCTCTTCAGTGTATATTGTTCACTAGAGTTGGCGAACTTCATCCTATAATTTGCAAGATATAGGTGTGCCAGCGCCTTGCAGCTATGGGAGCGCACTGTTCTGGGAAAGCAGGATTAACTAAAAAGCGCTAATATGTCAAAAGTCTTGATTTAAATGTCTTTTGAAAGTTGTAGATAAGTCGAAAAGTTAGTTCCACTGTTTTACCTCCCTTGTTCTCCCCACAACGTACTCGCCTTTTTTGTCCTATGCCAGGAGCATTTTTCATTCTTTTTCCAACTTTTAATCTACCATTAGACCGCAATAGCTTGGCATCTTACGTGTATTTTTGTTGACTCGGGCGACGACTCATCCGGTATAGGTTGCTTTTATTGTCTTGCGAACCATGTTGCTTATATCGTGGCAACGGATAAAGCTTTCACAAAGCAACAGGACTACCATTAATTACATGTATTTGTCTTTCTTCTTACAAAATTCGAACAGGTTCGCGCAAGCTTGAAACATATAAATGGCATACAAAAAAACTCAGAGGAAACGTCTTTTTTGCGCGTGAAATCCGAATGAAGCAAGGTTTTTGAAAATGAGTTTTCCATTTTATCGCAAGAATAATTTATATTTATATTTATTTGGATCACTTATTCATCTGTTCAGCGCACTCAATTCACGTAAGAATGAATTTTACGTGCTGCGTTTACCTCGACTTTAAACCATCGTATCTCGAAAACAGCTTAAGATTACTGGATAAAAAACTTTTTTTGACTTTACCTATTTATCTACTTTTCTGCAGTGTTTTAACCGATCCGTAAAAGTTTTAGAATATAGAAGTGGCGCGCTCCGAAGTCCCCTAGAAAAACTTGCTTTTTGCACATTCTTGCACGTAAAATTCGAACAGCGCATGTACAAATGGTGCCATTAGCCGAGCATTAATTTCAGCCCAATGAACATCTTTTGCAAAAGGAATTAGCCGTTTCGCTTAATTTGCTTGGGCGTTCCTAGCTGAAAGACGAACCGAGCACCAAGACGCCCCCCAGCTCCCCCCCCCTCCCCCCCCCTCCTCTCCTGAAACTGCGATTCTGCGAGTGGCCTTTTACATATTGTTATAGCTTTTCTGTGCTGTAACCATGGGTGTATTGATGTCGAGATATCCGACAAACTAACAGTATTATAAAGCATTTAACAATAAAATTCACTCAGTATGAGAAAACACAGGCAGAGTAAAGATGCTTTGCAGAACTTGATAGAAATACAATATGTCATGAAAGATGAATAGACTGCCGCCTTTCAACATGTCTTCTGCGTGCGTCACTGCTTTGTTAGACAGTGTATTATCGCGGAAATCTCTCATGCGACCTTATTCTTTTCCCCCCAAACCAGATTTTAAACCTCCAATAGTGTCGCTGTTATGCGGTCGATAACATCAGGAAGCGAGGAAAAGGTGAATTATTCAAGAGTATGAAAAATAACGATAACAAAACTAGTTCAAATGGCTCTGAGCACTATGGGACTTAACTGCTGAGGTCATCAGTCCCCTAGAACTTAGAACTAATTAAACCTAACTAACCTAAGGACACCACACAGACCCATGCCCGAGGCAGGATTCGAACCTGCGACCGTAGCGGTCGCGCGGTTTCAGACTGTAGCGCCTAGAACCGCTCGGCCACCAAGGCCGGCTAACGATCTCCTATTGTACCTTGTATATCGCAAGCGTAAATGAGAGAGAAAGAACCGCGGAACATGAAGTCCCATATCTCTTTCCTCTTGTACTAGCGTTCAGTCCTTTGTGCAAAAAGAATTTTTTTATTGCAGCCAGGCAAACCTATCCGCTGAAAACTGCGAGCTACGTGCTGCTCTCGGGTGAGATAAGAAAGGAAAGGACAGAAGTGAGAGGGAGGAGGTCGTCAAACATAGACGACACGGCAGAGTGTTACTGCTTTCTGAAGTCGCCGCCGGCGGAATTCGTTAGGTGTTGATGGGCGTGGGGAGGGGGGGGGGGGAGGGGGGAAGTGAGAAGCGTTGCGCACACACTTACATCCTTTGTGCTGAGTCAAATACTGGAACATTTATGACACGTGTTGCGACAGTCTTTGTTCTGTTATCCCAGCGGTTTGTAGGGCTTGTTGCATATTACGACACGCAAATAAAGATACTATAACCACGCTTGCAAGGCTAACGCCGTATTAAGAGGTACAGTGGCTAAAATCATTGTCCAGTTTTAGATTTTGAGTGGCTTCCCTGAAATAATTACAGGTGAAAGCTCGGACGGCTACTTGCGTAATTCAGCGACGTTAGTTTCCCGTCCTTGATGAATCCAAGCTGCTGCTTCGTCTCTGCCTCGATGTCAACAAACTGACTACGCCACTTTTCTAGCATTACGACATTCGTCCAATTTCACAAGATTATGTCTTCAACATGAGTGAACCCAGAAACTTGCGATCAATTTTAATTTTTGTGTAGAACTAGAAAGTTATTATTTTCAAAGGACCATCCCATTTTACAAGGGAATATATTTTACAAGGGTGCATGTACAGCCTCGGAGTATTTTTTGCAGTTACGTTTAAGATGAAAGTTTTGATCTACCATTCACAAATGTTCAGTGTGCCCTGTACCGGTGGCACGACTACCCCCTATGCGATAGTCTGTTGTCACAATTTTTTTAAAAGGAAACCAGGTACCCTCTCCACTTCTTTTAAATTTATTTGTTGTTCCTCCATATTCTCCTACAGCCCTCCCATCCTCTCACCAAGGTGGCTTCAGAGGCCAGGCTTCAGCTCCATTGTTCGGATATGTCCATGTCCCCATAATGAAATAACAATATAAACGGTCTGGGTCGAATGCTTTAACCTCCTGTTGTTGAAATGACGAAATAAAAAATTGTCGTTCTTCCGACTTCATAATTTAATTTACAGAAAAGCATTTTTATTTGCCATTAACTGCACACATTATATTTATTTTTGATCGGTTTCAGTTATTTCAACCATCATCAGCTAGAAGAAAAATTATTTTTAAACCAATAGATTTATAATTTCTTCGCAGTTGTTGATGGTTGAAATAACCGAAACATGTCAAGCTTGAATCGCGAATAAAAATGATTTTCTATGAATATCTCGCTGCTGTAGCTACTTGAAGACTCAAATTTTTAGTTATTCATAACACAGTTTAGTAAAAATGATCATCTAAAAGTAGGTTTCCGTTACTCTCGTTTAAATAAAATGTCCTTGTTCACATCTGTAAAAAAATGAAATATTTTTCTATTCTGAGCAATTCGGAAGAAAATAGCTGTATCTGCAGTAAAATAAATAAATTATTTTACTTCCTCTAAGTAAATAAAAGCAGTCTTCTGTAGTTGATTATCATCAAATAATGTAAGATTCATCTTAGAGATTAATAAAAGTGATTCTCCACTTTTAAGGAACTTTATAATTATCCAAATACCACACTAGGTTAAAACAGAGCGTTACCTCTGAGTAGTAAACATTTATTGTAATTTACAATACCAGGACTCAGAAGCACCAGAACAGGAAACTTCACAGCTGCAATGGTTTTGTTGTGTTTTGAACATTTATTTTTGTTTCTTTTTCCCTTCTTAAGTTGTTTCACACACGACTTTAGAACTTGCTTTGTACTGCTGTAATAATTTAAGAGGCTCTTCTGTGGTTTTCGTTTTCTTATTGTGTTGATTATCTACGGAGTGGCATGATGGAAATCAGGGGGATTCCTTGATCATGATATATAGTGTATTGGCAAATGTTTTTACTGTGACTATCATCCCGCGCAATTCGAAAATATTCTTCTTCAAAATAGGACGAGTAGTCCGAAATGTAGCACCTTGTTTCTCTGTAATATATGTGGATGTTTGTCTGATCATCCATACAACCGCATTTTGTTTCGTAATTGGTTGTCAGATGTTGTCGGCCTGCAACAGTTAATCGGACGTTCAGATTTCGTGCGTTCGTCTGATCATTGATGTCTAGTCGGTGACAGAATATTTCACATGTCCTGCAATGCTCCACTAACAAATCTGTGTGCGAGTGAGTCAACGTTTCCACATTTTTGGAAGGCGGCTGTTGCAATGAGGTGGATTCTGTTCTGGTGTGTCGTTCATAGCGATTCTGTCATTGGTTCAAAAATGGTTCAAATGGCTCTGAGCACTATGGGACTTAACATCTGAGGTAATCAGTCCCCTAGAACTTAGAACTACTTAAACCTAACTAACCTAAGGACATCACACACATCCATGCACGAGGCAGGATTCGAACCTGCGACCGTAGCGGTCGCGCGGTTCCAGACTGAAGCGCCTAGAACCGCTCGGCCACACTGGCCGGCCTGTCATTGGTAAACGGAGACCATCGCGCGCGAATCCTTGACGGCAGGAACGTCTGGTGAACATTTTGCCACAGTACTGTTCAGTTCACCTGTGGTTTCCTTTCTTCAGTGTGGTTTCCAGGTACGGTCACTGTCATGACTTTGTACATCCGCCGCGCGGGGTAGCCGCGTGGTCTAGGCGCCTTGCCACGGTTCACGCAGCTCGCCCCCTCGGAGCTTTAAGTCCTCCCTCCGGCATGGGTGTGTGTGTGTGTGTTGCCCTTAGTGTAATGTAGTTTAATTACATTATGTAATGTGTAAGCCTAGGGACCGATGACCTCAGCAGTTTGGTTCAAAATGGTTCAAATGGCTCTAAGCACTATGGGACTTAACACCTGAGGTCGTCAGTCCCCTAGACTTAGAACTATTTAAACCGAACTAACCTAAGGGCATCACAAACATCCATGCCCGAGGCAGGTTTCGAACCTGCGACTGTAACAGTAGCGCGGTTCCGGACTGAAGCGCCTAGAACCGCTCGGCTACAGCGGCTGGCGCAGTTGGTCCCATAGGAACTTACCACCACTTTGTACATCATGTTGGTAAGAAGCTGTGAGGTGTCTGATATACTACTGAACATAAACATGGAACACTATGGTTCCGTAAGGACAAACTGTATTCGCCACAATCATCTAGCAGGGATTGGGGTGGGTGAGGAGCCCAACATGGATGCACATACGCACCCACACAAAGTCTCAGAAAATCACAGACTTACCGAAAATAATATTCAAAATTTTCGAAGCAAAGTTAATTGGTCGGAACTGGTTCCTGCATCGCAGCGGAAAGGAAGCACTATCGTTATCAGGAACACAATGTACGAAGTGAATAGTGTCCAGCATAGTTTTGTCTGATCTGAATTTATTGAAATGATAACAGAGTTAAGACTCGCAAGAAACCCATAACGATTCTCACCAAATGACTTAGAAGTTTCAGAAAGTTTCTAACTAGGAATGCAGCGCTAGTTCCCATCCGACATTTCCGTTGAACTGCGCACAGGAACAGCACCACAAACTCACTGCCAGTACAGCGACCCTGCTGCGACTCTACTCATCAGAGCTCCTGTAGCTTCAGTCTGAAATGTAATCTGCCTTGTCTCCAAGCACCGAGACTGAAAGAAAGGGGGAGGGTGCGGCGGCGAACTGACGAATTCACAACACGAAACCTTAAGTGGCATCAGAGACCTCCTCCAATACATACACGCCCGCATCTCGTGGTCGTGCGGTAGCGTTCTCGCTTCCCACGCCCGGGTTCCCGGGTTCGATTCCCGGCGGGGTCGGGGATTTTCTCTGCCTCGTGATGGCTGGGTGTTGTGTGATGTCCTTAAGTTAGTTAGGTTTAAGTAGTTCTAAGTTCTAGGGGACTGATGACCATAGATGTTAAGCCCCATAGTGCTCAGAGCCATTTGAAAACGTATGTCCTCCAATACAAAGGCAGAGTGATGGCACCTGTTTGAGCGCTCGCAAAATTTTCTATTGGTTTCACGTCTGCAAAAATTGAACGAAAGTGTCCCTGTCGTATCGTCTGGGTGAGCAATCGCGAGAGCCTCCTGTGCGAAAATCTGCGCAGATAACGCTCCTCAGCCCACGAGACTGGTGCCCCGGGTCTCCTTTGAAATTTCAGCTGCCGTTCCCAGACCTCTGCCGCAAGGCTATACCAAGAAAATCCCCCAGAATTTACCCAGATTCATGCATTCGTTTGTAATTGCATCCACCTTTATTCAATCCAATGGTCATCCGTGTTTGGCATAGATGGCTACAGGTACTGTGCTGAATGTCAGATACAGTAAAAATGAGAATAAAACACACTCAATTTCCAATCCCAAAGCGACGATCCTCCCTGATATGTAAAAATACGCGAAAACGCAGTCAGAGATACTCCGCCTACTTGATCAAACCACGAAGCTATAAAACCATAAAATTATATGAAAGATGGATTGATTGCCACCTTTCAATGCGCCCTGGCGCTGTGTTTCTATCTCATTTGATTGATGAGGATGTGATGATCCCAAGGCCGCCCCACGAGGTCGGCAGGGAGAGTGGTGCGAACTGCACTTAACAGACGTTGTCACGGAGAATAAAACAGGTGGATGCCCGCTGGATATTCGCCGCCAAACCTTTAGGCAGTGGAAATATTGGGCTAATATAGTACACTTCACATGCGACGAATACATGCATTGTTTGCACACTTTTTGCAGGAGGTTCAGATGTATGTGAAATTCAGATTCCGAGTGGCTCTGATGCGATTGAGGAGGTCCGCCCACTTCCTAGTTGTAGTGCGACCAGGTGTGGCCTCCCAGTAGATGTCCAGAAAACGGTGTGAGGTCCGCTGTTCGGCCGCCGTCACTTCAGATTAATTCGCCCAAGCCTCCACTAAGGTCAGGAATGGGTTCCTGCTATTGATATGAGAGCCAGAAGCCTTCATGTACATTTTAATTACTTCTTCTAAAGAGACCAGGAGACGGCCGCTTTGACCGAGCGGTTCTAGGTGTTTCAGTCCGGAACCACGCGGCTGCTACGTTCGCAGGTTCGAATGCTGCCTCGGGCATGGATGTGTGTGATGCCCTTAGGTTGGTTAGGTGTAAGTAGTTCTAAGTCTAGGGGCTGATGACCTCAGATGTTAAGTCCCATAGTGCTTAGAGCCATTTGAACCATTTGAGAGACCAGGTCTTCTTGGGAAGACACAACAACAGATACGTTGCCTTCGTATGGTGCGCAGTGATCCGTGTGTTCTGAATCACGAAACCTCTAATTCTGCTTGAAGTCAGACGCAGTAGCCGTTTAATAGCTATGGCATACAGAGCCATCGACGGCAGACATCCTTGGTGGACAGACCGACCAATGCTGAGCGACTTTGTGAGGTGACCATTGATTAAAATCCCAGAGGAAGCATTTGATAACGCACCACGGAGGAATGTTGTGGTATACATGTCCCATCCTCTTCATCGCTTCTATTAAATACTTACGGCCCTTACGGTCAGACGCTTTCGTAACGTCCAAATTATCTCATCGTCTTCATCACCTCTATAAATACTTACGCCCCGTTCGTCCAAAAACACATTTTCTCCTTCAGTTCGAGCCGCTACAGCGGAGCATACGACGTTCCGTAGTCCACACGATGCAGAAGAGATGCTTCTACGAGAGACAGCACAATGTTGATAGTTGCCTAGAGTCTTTTCCAAGAGTGATTTCATACGAATTTTGGCCACACGCATTATGATTTTGAAACCTGCACTAAGCAATGTAACATGCCAGAGGTTGCACACATGTGTGCTCTGGCCAGTTTTCGGGAGAGGAACGGAAAGGTTGTTTCTTCAGTTTCGTCGTTCATGGATGGAGCTTCCAGACTGAGTCAGTCTGCCTCTTGGAGGTGTTCCTGAATGGTGCGGAATATTGTGTGACAAGCCTGATAGTCGATATCTTGTCTGTCATGCAGGGTACTATAATATGCGAGGGCACATAAAATAACCCCCCTCTAGGTATCTACTAGCTGGCCGGAGTCTTTCGCAACACCAGTCATTAATTGAGCTTTTCGTCGCCGTGCGATTGGCAAAATTTGGAGCAGCAATAACCTTCCTTCGGTCGCTTGGTCTTTTGGTCGAGACTGAACAGAAATTCCAGGGAAGTGCTTTCGCTATACGCCAGTAATTTTAGCTTTAAAATTCTTAAGGTTTGCAGCGTCTAGGAGAGTAGTTCTCTAGTGCGGGTCCCTATCTCACTGATAGAAAAACTATGCTCGGTTTTTGCCAGAAGCGTTTTCGCCTGGCGTACTGCTTCACCAGGGACTGAAGCCTAGGCTTTGTGTAGCGGTTCCTCAGTGTGAGAGTGTCAGGATGGCGGTGTATATGTAAAATAATTTGCTCTCATTTGAGTCTTAATTCATTTTTAATCTGGGGGTCTTGCAGGAAGCTAATACGCTGCTTACATTAGCCGAAGCCACGAGAAACCTATTGGCGTCGAAGACCTACAGAATAAAATAGGCTGGCGCTATGTCATCGCTCTTGACATGTGGTTGCAGTACGGGAGAGAGATACGTCGTATATAATCTGCTTGCTGAGCAGTGGGGCAGATAGGTAAATGAGACATGGGGGCGGTGAAACTGTTCCGAAGTATGAACGAGGTGAAGACCGGTGACCAGTGTTTCCAGTTCGTGACACTTTCTGAAGTTAGTCGTCTGACTAAGCATGGAGCACGCAGTTAAAGTTTTCATCAATGAGTAGCCGAGCGACGTTGGATAGCACTAAAAAAAAAAAAAAAACCAAGGAATGATCATGTCATTTAGTGTAGCCTGATGGAACACAGAGGTTCATTATCTGTGCTCTGTTGATTAGACATTACATGATTACATGCCCCGACGATCAAGAAAAAACTTGACATTACTGAAGGGAATGCAATCATGCATCAGGAATATGGTGACAGTAGAATCGTTACTGCTCACGTTAAAAATGACAATAGAGGCCATAACAACAATATCTGTAGCGGCAGTATTTCAGCAGCTATGGGAGTGACACTGCGTTGTACCTGTAAAGTTGGCATATTTAACTCCTTCTTACCGAAAAATTTTCACTGTAATCTTTCGGAAGCGTCAAAGGTTGTTACAGCATTAGAAATGGCCTTTCCCTGAGACCATGTATGCAGGAGGTTCTATAGTTTATGTTGTTGTCAAGTAGTCAGTCCTCGGGAGAGAGGGAGACCTGGCTCTCTAGCGAGATTGGAAGCAGACTTATGAACTGGTGCCGGGGTCTAATTTCGGAGTGCTGCTAACGTAACCTGAAATTTGTTAGAGAATGTAGTATCGAGCCGCGCGCAATAGCTTTGCAGAAAGTAGGATGTCGCATTTAGAGAACATTTTCAGTTTTGGTTTGTAAATTTTCGTAACTTGCATTGTTTGTCTATTTGGGTACTGTTGTTTTAATACGTGCATGAACTCAAGAAAAGAGTACGTCACTCGTTAGCATTTTTCATTTTTTGATAATGAAAGTAAATTTTGGCTATAGAGTTAATTTCAGGAAGTTTTGCTAAGGAATTCATTTGGAGAGCTTTGTGTTTGGTGTTCACATTATAGCAACAATGAGCAGTATTCCACTCTTGTTCACACCTTTTTAATGTCGCAGATGAAAATAAAACCTGAAGCGCAATTATGTTTTTCAAACTATTCGACATAAAGCATTCTATCCTACTTGCTGTTCAAAAGTTTTAAGAGAAAAGTAATTCGGACTCACACCGCAGTTCACGAGATCCGTCTGTTAAACATGTACAAAGTATTAAGCTGGTGCGTAACATTTTGCATTGCACATGGAAAGATTATTTCAGCTACGGCAAAGCAGCGTGATTTACTTCAGTTAGGCAGTAGCAAGGCATAGTCCTTTAATCTCTGTCGCACAGGTAAGCCAAAATGATTATTGGAAATCTAGCTGACCATTGTTTATAGCCTCAGAGTACAGTGATTGCCCATTCAAATTACATTAACATTTTTGTGTTATTTAATTCACTGGCTGTGTAAGTGATTTGCGCTAGAGGTTAAAATATTGAGACTATTCACATGTGGTAGGTCAGATGTGTTGTATTCATAAAAAGTGCTTGTAATGTTCGCAATAATACACATAGATACTATAAACACGGAAGCTTTATATGCAGTAAGAGTAATGGTTATGGACAGCCGCCAGTGAGCATACAGTTACATCACGTAAACAGTCAGGTTTCACTGAGATGCAAACATAAAACTCTATTTTGGAAAATTGCATTTATGAAGCTGAAAAGTTGTACTTGAGAACAAACACAATAATAGATACAAATTGTACGCTCATCAACCTTTTTCTGCCTAGGTTACGGTAGAGTTCTATTGGTATTGGTATTGGTATTGGTATTCCGCAATCACATGAATGCTTGTCTTGTAATTTCCGTCTCCAATGAAAGACTACTTATGCACCTTGATTTTGATATATATATTTCACTTGCTGTTAAAAACATACTGGTTAGTACGCTGCATACGTGTTTCTACCTGCATAGCACTGTCAGTGAGAAAACACTATTTTATATGAAAACATAGTGTAAAAGTTTCCAGTATTTTTTGTCAGCTAACTGTACATACAATTGTTTTTGTGCAAGGTAGAGGCAATTTATTTCTGCCGGGTAAGATATTCAGTGAGGAACACTAAGAAGTAAATGCAACAGTTTTCTACGCTAGATGAAAAGCACCCCGATTTCCGTTGTTAATTGGGGTATATGTCTCTGTTTACAGAGAACAGTGCCGAAGCATGGAGACAAAAAGATTAAGTTTATGAAGTGATATGCGGTTTGTAAGATAGGTACCTGCTGGGAAAAAACCTTTGTGTTTGTGATGAGATATTTTTATTATATGCTTACATAGAGTAAGTCACTGATTTCTTTGCTTAGTATTTTCATTTCCTATCGGTTTAAATGAAGATTTTTTCCTACTGATTACTATACTTGACTTGTCGTGTTGAATAGGCAGACAGTGATTTATAGTGGATGTGTATATTGAATATTCACAACTGTTTTAATTTACTGAAGTGCAAGTAGTTCTCTTTTTGGTTGTAGATACAGCACTCCACGTTTGCATTTTTTATTGAAAGTTTGTGTTTTGAGATAGAGGTATTGCTAGCATTTTTCTGTGTTCATTTTGATTCTCAGATCTGTTGTAGAGTTAGCTGTGGTATCAGTAATTATTTGTGTATAGTAATTATTCGTTGAGATTATAAGAGATTTGTGATTCTCATTCTCTGCTCTCTACTGCAGTCAGGATGTCAGCCACCACTGATATAGACCCTGACTGTTAGTGACCCTTGGATCAAGCGCCTTTTGGAGATATTTCACAGGAAATGACATAGTGTCAGAATAAAGTATTTGATGAGTATTCTGAAAGGCAAGATGAGTTTATTAAGAAACGGAAAGAGTTTATTAAAAAACAAAAAGAGAATATTGTTAGCTGGAGGCAGGCGCCCAATGTGTTGGGAAAAGACATCACTGGAGTTCTTTTATCAGATAGTGAGACTGATGCTGAAACAAAATAGATCTTAGATACCAAGCCATGTATCCGCAATATCCTTTCTTTCAGGAGTGCTAGTTCTGCAAGTTTCGCAGGAGGGCTTCTGTAAAGTTTGGAAGGTAGGAGACGAGATACTGGCAGAAGTAAAGCTGTGAGGAGGGGGCGTGAGTCGTGCTTGAGTAGCTCAGTTGGTAGAGCACTTGCCCGCGAAAGGGAAAGGTCCCCAGTTCGAGTCTCGGTCCAGCACACAGTTTTAATCTGCCAGGAAGTTTCATATCAGCGCACACTCCGCTGTAGAGTGAAAATTTCATTCTAGATCTTAGATACCGTCAACAGCGTAACAAATACAAGGGTAGTTACTAGTGAAGAAGATATTATTAGTATGTGGGAAGAGAGGATTGTTATTAATTAGCTTGATGGTTGTTATGAGGAGATCACAGAAATACTAGACAAGGATTATAACGGACAAGACGAGAGGATTAAAGAACGGGAAGAGATGATAGGGGATATTACGATTTTATTGTTAAGCCAGGGATTAGGAAAAGAGTTCAGAGCAGTGCAACAATGCCTAGCGACCAGCAAAGCTCTGGGAAGACTGATTATAGATGTCATGTAGTATTTTCAAATAAATTGGAAACCGCTCCAGTAAAGATTGAAGCTGTTGATACACTGATACGCCAAGATGTAGTACACAGTGAGAAAAATGAGTGTAGTTATCAGCTAATGAATGCAAACAAATTACAAACTTCTCGTGTAGAAAGAGAAAGGCTGACACAGTAACAGTCAGGAGGTTATACCCAGTGAGAACAGTAAGTGAAATAGTAAATGCAGTAGTAGATCAAAATGCAGTGCCCAGTAAAATACATAATGAGGATAGATACCTAGTACAATGTGAAATCTTACCTAATCAGAGATGTGTGTAGAGTTGGAGACTGACACAGTGGTATGAAGAGTAGACCTGAAAACACGGAGATAGTATAGCTGTTGGGACAAGCACAGTATAAAGAGAATGAGATAAAGTAATGGAAGAAACTATCATGGATGTAATGATTATACAAGAAACAGCTAAGGAAGTGATTTTTGTGAAATGCACTAGGGTTTTAGAAGTAGTTGAACAGGAAGGTCAGCTACATTCAATAATCCAAGAATTAAGGCGTCAAGCTCAATTTCTTGATGGCTAATCTGACAATCACACAGTAAGTAATAAAGAGCAGTTGAGTAAGGTTACAGAAAGATTTAAGCTAATCATGAACTTTGTGAAACTGTTTAACCACCCTCAGAAATATACTGACTGCACACATAAAAAGTACTGGTCGTTACAACTTAATTTTTTGTTATTGCTTGATGTACAATGTGATTGATACTGGCTTGTAGCAAGTTCGAGAGTAGACTTTGGTGTATAGGAATAACGACGGTTTATGGTGTTCAGGAGTACGAAAAATTGTTGTGTATGACGACATTAGCAGAGTTAAAAGCTTGTTAGCAAACAAAAGTGTTGCTAAGCTTGTTCAAATAAAGATAGGACAGTAGAGAGCAGAAGAGAATGGCCCCGATTGTACGTATGCTATGTGACTGACGAACACAGAGCAACGAACACAGAGCACATTTTGTATGTGTATCTTACTTAAAAAATTCTGGTTTTTAGAATCACATTTAGTTCCGTACTACTCTATAAATCTTTCAACTTATCTTCTACTGTCATGCTGTCCTGTACTATTAAAGAGAATAGTACTGAAAGGGGAACTGGGGGTTGTTCAAACTGTAATAAACCAGAAAACGGTTTTTGGCTTCACCATGTGTCAAATGTATAATTATTCATTGAAAGACTTAAACTGTAATTATAAATAATTGTGAAACATAATAGCTTAGGTTTAACGTAAGTGACATGGAATTCTTTTGCTATAGAATTCTTGGGCAATGGTATGAGAATAACAGTTTTATTTATTATGCATTATGAACTTGTAAGAGGTTCACGATTAAGGAATTTGTTGCTAGTGCACTCGAGCAGATGTAATTTCGATGGATTGCTCATGCACTGCTTGCGATATGAAAGGTAGAAGAGAATCTCAGACCAGAGAGCAGTGTTGTATGCAGTAGGAACTGTGTAGCAGTTGGAGTAAGTAGTTGCTAACGAGCAGTCGTGTGTGTGGAGTTGGATGGGCTGGTGGAGTGATGGCGGTGCCTGAGCAGTATAATATAAGGTAAAAGCAGCCTCGCGCATATGTAGTATTGTTATATCAAGTCCCATGTAAATGTTTTAAAAAATCTCTTAATAATAATCTTTCTCATAAAAAGTAACTTTTGACAATCATTCATTTCAATTTAAAGATTTTACTAATTTCTCCAATCCTTGGTCATCCTGATTATTGTAAAGAAAAATCAGTTCTTTCTTTTTATACATGACAAATCTATCGGGCAGCATTGCACTGAGCTGTGGCAGAAAAATTTCTTATAGGAGCAGATATATACGCGTTATCCGGCGACCTAATTGAGGTAAGATTTTTCAATTTATTCAGAATGAATTCACAGGGCCATGGCGCAGCACTGCTGACGTCCAAAATTTACCAGTTTAAATTCACAGTCAATTATTGAAAGGTTATTTAAGTGAGTCGCAATTTAATTGAGAGGTTAGTCACATTGTATTATTGGTAGGTTACGGAAGTTATCTGTTGAGCAGTTACACTGAATGAAATAAATAATTATATTGTTTTTACTGTTGGGAGGTTATGGAAACTAATTCGTGGGGAGTTACACTAAATGTGAATATTATTAATATTATTTTATTGTGGAGAGGTTACAAATTGGAATAGAGTGATGACTGTAAATGTCATTACTTTTAAGATATGATTGTTATTGTCATTTGATGTGAAAGGATATAGATAAAAATGGAGAACACAGAGTAAGAACTGATGAAGCTGGAGAAAGATGTTCTTTATTGGTAATTAGAGGAAGCATACTTGTACTAATAGTGTACACTCTTAGAATTCTAACGAAAATATGTACTAACCAAGAGAAAGGGCGAGTTTGAATTATAAGGATATTCGCTGCAGGCAAGATAAGAGGAACCATTAAGAAGGTGACTGATGACCTCAGATCTTAAGTTCCATAGTGCTCACAGTCATTTGAGCCATTTGAACCATTTGAACCATTAAGAGGGCACTTGAGCCAACTAGAGCGGTAATAATCGAATCGGGTAGGAATGCACTTTATTTTCACTAGATTTGATTGGTTTGACACTTTACGAAGTGATAAGGAGGAGAACTATCAGTGTATTAGGTAATTACATCTGTCCACACCATATGAGAGTGTAAGGATGTGACAAATAACGATAATTTAAGGCACCCACGTCTAGAGTATGTATGGCGAATTACAGAGGTGAAAGAACAAGTAAGAGGTTATGTATAGTACATAGGTCGCACCACAGTAATAGACCAGAAGAAGAGAAGAGGGAAGTGAAAGACTGAAGGAGAAGTATTGTGCATGAATACAAGTTCGACCAAAAGGAGTAAAGGCTGACTGGGATGATATCATCTAAGTTAAAAATATGAATTTGTTTGTTCTGTCACAAGAGTAGGATATCCCTAAACACAATGGCAAGGAGAAGAGGATTCGAGAAGAAGCTTGGTGATAAAGTATAGTCATATTGGTTGACGGTATTATATTATCACATGACTATAAATGATAGAAAAATTAACATAGTCAAAGAGAGGTTGAGCACCCAATGTGGTATCAATGAGGAGAGAGTTGGAAGTAAATGAATAATGTGTGATACTACTGCATGGCATACTAAACCCTAACAAAACTACTGAAACATAACATATAATGAATTCTGTGTGGTTGTTTGAACACAAACAAAGTTTGAGTTAGAAATAGTTGTTGTAAATATCAATAAGAGGACAAAGACAAAAAGGAATTCTTATAACAACGTCATAGTAATGTTTAGATTAAATAAATGATTATCAATCAAATGAACATTAAAATTACAGAAATGCATATTGGTACAATAATAATTGTAGCTGGTTGAGTACAACTATTCTAGTATTAAATTTTGGGGGTTATTGTCATGTGTCACCATTAAGAAGATTATGTAAGTCATTTGCTATTGATTCACTGACACGTACTTCATGTTCTGATAAAGAAATTTATCATCTGACAAGAAACGCCAAGTAATTCGGGTTGAGTTTCTTCTGTTATTGTAATTAAATGTTAGGGGACTTTCCATATAATTTTAGGTATATAACACAAGAAATTCAACCCTTATGTAGTTATTAGGCATTTTTTGTCAGATGATAAATTTCTTTATCAGAACATGAAGTACATGTCAGTGTACTGTCATTGAATCAATAGCAAATGACTCACATAATTTATTAATGCCAGCATATGACACTAACCCCCAAAATTTAATACTAGCATTGTTGTCCTCAACTAGCTACAATTATTATTATATCAATATGCATTTGTGTAATTTTAATATTTGTCTGATTGATAATCATTTATTTAACCTAAACATTACTATGATGTTGTTATAAGATATATATGTATTATATGTTTCTAAATGAGCTGGAACTATACGTCGCTGACCTTTCATATTATTCTGCCAGGTAGCTGATTTACTGAATATGGGACCAATGTTGTGTGGAAGGGGATGATATTAATTTTGTAATATAAATTGATTCCCTTTTTTGTTTAGGATCATTTGGTAGCAAACTACTGGGCGATGGTGATAGTTTGCTTGGATTTTTTTTGTTGCTTTAAAGCTGCATTGTGTAGTATTTATGAGAATGTAATATCTACCACACCAGCAGTGCAATTGCCTCCAGCAACAGGTCCAGTACTACGAATAGAAAAAAATACAGGGTAGTTCTCATGAGTATGCCTAAATAATTGTAATATTTTGATAATGTGTATTTAGTGTCTGTGTTGGCAAGGATGAAATATGTACCCATTCCTTCCTATCCTTGTTGATTAAATGATAGGTAGTGGAAATGTATGGTATGGTGAAAAGTCATTTACTTGCAAAATTTTGCTGTAGGGAATGGCACACTAGTTATTTTTCAGTATGTCATCTCCTGTGTAAATTTTACGTTGCAAAGTGGTAGTTATGAGAGATGACTAACTTTTTCCAGCTATCCACATATCATGCTTGCATAAAGGTAGAAGTGACGAAGATGCTAATGAAAGACACGACATACAAACTGCACTTAGAATCGTATTATTAGACATGGCAATGATTGCAGAGGCTGTACTAACTTTTTCGAACATTGTTGGAAGGTGACTGTTAACAGTCATTAAGTAATGTATAAAATGCATATTTGAACCATCAGCTATTTTTATTTTAAACCCAAATATCTACTTGTTTCGGTCTTGGACCTTCTTCATGGATGAGGGTTAAAATGGTTTAAGTTACCATATTGCATAGGTCATTTCTTAAAATGTGTATTGCATACCATTAATGTAAATGTGTGACACAGGACTTTAAAAGCAAACATATAGATACTTAATGCATGAGCAGTACAGCAGAGAAGACCAGCTATTCGTATGTTAGCTTTTAAAGTCCTACATCAAATATTTACATTCATGGTGTGCACTACACATTTTAAGCAATAACTAATGCAATATGGTAGTTTAAACCATTTTAAACCTCGTTTGTGAAGATGGGCCAAGACAGGAACCGGTAAATATTTAGGTATAAAATAAAAACAACTGATGGTTCAAATATGCATTTTATGCAGTACTAACTATCTATGCCTACACTCTCTTTATTGGGGTCCTGTAACTCGAGGTGGAAAAGACGGATGCTGGGCCATCCAGAGCAGACGATAACGAGGCAGTGAAGGGCTGCTGTAGCGGTTAGATTAGATTAGTTTTTTGTTCCATAGATCCGTGTTGAGGAGACCCTCGTGGATGTGGAACATGTCACTTTTTTTTAAAGCTGAAATAACAGTACTAATAGTATGAATATAACAATACATCATTTGTTTCTATTAAAAAAATTCGTCAATGGAGTAAAAGGAGTTGGCCACTTGTAAGTCTTTCAGGCTCCTTTTAAACTGATCTTTATTTATAACTAAATTTTTTATGTTTGCTGGCAAATAATTGAAGATGAGTGTTCCTGAGTAGTGGACCCCTTTTTGAACTAAAGTAAGTGCTTTTAAGTCTTTGTGCAGATCACTTTTGTTCCTGGTGTTGTATGTATGAACTGAGTTGTTCGTTGGAAAAAGAGATATATTATTTAGGACAAATTTCATTAAGGCGTAAATATACTGAGAGGCAGTAGTTGGTATACCCAGTTCTTTGAAGAGGTTTCTACAGGATGTCCGTGAATTTACTCCACAAATAATACATATTACACGCTTTTGGACTCTGAAAACTTTTGTTTGACTTGAAGAGTTACTCCAAAATATTATACCATATGACATTATGGAATGAAAGTAGGCAAAGTAGGCAAGCTTTTTCACTTTTATGTCGCCTACGTCTGCTAACACTCGAATTGCAAATACAGATTTGTTAAGGCGTTTCTACAGTTCTGTGGTGTGCTCCTCCCTACTGAATTTATTATCAAGTTGTAATCCCAGGAATTTAAGACTGTCAACCTCCTCTATCTGCTCTTCTTCATACTTTATGCATATGCTGGGTGGAAACCTCTTACAGGTTCTGAATTGCATATAGTGAGTCTTTTCGAAGTTTAATGTCAGTGAGTTGGCTTTAAACCATTTATTAATATCCATGAAAATATTATTAGCACATCTTTCTAGAACTACACTCAACATACTATTTATTGCAATACTTGTGTCATCTGCAAACAGAAAGAACTCTGCTTCTGGCAGTGTAACTGATGAGAGATCATTAATGTACACAAGAAAAAGCAATGGCCCTAAGATGGATCCTTGTGGGACACCACATGTAATTTCTTCCCATTCTGATGATGACTGATGACTTAATTCACTAGTCCCTTACACTGACACCCTATGTTTCCTGTTAGCGAGGTATGACTTGAAGCATTTTGCAGCACTGCCCATGACACCATAGAATTCTAATTTATTTAAAACGATGTTGTGGTTTACACAATCGAATGCCTTTGACAAATCACAGAAAATACCTGCTGCTTGTAACTTGTTATTTAATGAATTAAGTACATTTTCACTGTAGGTGTAAATAGCCTTTTCGATATCAGTATCCTTCAGAAATGCAAACTGTGTTCTTGATAATATGTTATTTGTGGTCAGATGGTTGAGAAGCTGCCTGTACATTACTTTTTCTAAAATTTTTGAGAATGCTGGCAAAAGTCCCTTGGGTCTCATGCAGCTGTGATTTTTCAGAGCCGGGTAGTGAACTCACTGCAGGGAGAAAGCAACAGGAAGGGCTTTTGTGCAGGCAGCGGGAGTGAGGGAATTCGAAGAAAATGTAATTCCAGCAAACAGGAGTATAGGCTCCAGATGGAGACAACAGGTTAGAAATCTAACAAAAAAACACCACAAGGTGTGCCAGTGTAATGGTGTGCGTGACTCTCCCATATACTGCTATAAAAGCAGGACCACATGAGGAGGAAAGGCTACAAGAAGAATTGACTGGAACATTTAAGCTCTATCTATCGTAATATAAAATTCACGATGGAACTTAAAAAAATAAAAAAGGGCCAACTACCTTTCCTCCAAAAGTTGGTTAAGTCTGGAACGGATAGGTCTTAAGGTCACAGTGTTTACGAGCATAGAAAATCCACACACATTGACCCTTATCTCTATGCTTCGAGCCATCACCAACCATCTCAAAGAAATTCGACGCCGAAATCTCTGGTATATAAAGCTCCTACTAACAGCTTCAGACAAGGATACCCTTGACGAAGAATTACAAGAGTAGGAATAGTGTAGTGTTCCGAAGCAATGGCTACTCCGATCATCAAATTTAACCGACACCGAGGAATGTAAGCAAAAAATCGCTAATATACATTACACTGACCCAATACCTGGAAAGGCTGATAGATTCCAACGGAAACATTGCAGTCAGTGTATTTTGCTTCGTTCAACTAAGACAAAATGTATTCTTTGTAATGTTAAAGACGATCTAGGTCTGCGAAAGCAGGGTGTGTTTCGCTTGCCATGTGGATGTGGCATGTCTTACGTAGGGCAGTATATCAGAACAGTCGAGAAAAGACGCAAGGAACTTTAGCGACACATTCAGCTGAAACAAGCAACCAAATCAGCTGTTCCAGAGAGCTATCCTTAATGCAGTCATGAAGATAAACACGATGAGACCAGTGTCGTGGTGTAAACGCTAAGTTTCTGGAACAGCATAATGAAGATGTCAGGAACCCTAAGAAATGGAGACGGAGGTTTCATCTTAAAAACGCTTGGGTTCCGACACTCATTTTATTAAAATATCACCGCCCATTACATCCATCAAGGCAGAACAACGCTGGGAGAATATGCTTTTCACGGAATATCGGTGCGAGTTCTGGAAAAAAAGATATTATCTTGGCGCTCAATAACACAAATAAGAAATTCAGATACCTGCTGATACCGGATACAAAACAATTGAGACTGCAACATGCGAGCGCATAAGTAATTAATTATCTTGCCGCTCATTAACACAAATAAGAAATTCAGAAACCAGCTGATACCAGATATAAAACAATATTTGGTCCATACCGAAACACAATAATTCTTAACTCAAACGGGCAGCGATAATATATAACAGAAGTTATTCTAAAACACATCCGTATATTACTTACAAAAAATAATCATTCTTGTACAAAAGTGTTAAGGTTTTCGCAGCCTCTTGTTAACAAACTACCTGTGGGCTTGTGTCTTGCTTTCTTGCATGATTTTTCTGACGTTTCGCCAACGTGAGTGGCCGTCTTTGTCAAAGCTTCACCCTCCATTGCTGGTGGTTGACTGGAGTCGAGCACGTGGCCACGTATTATATACACCTCGCGCGCCAACGCCCAAGGGCTTTTCCGTGGTCGTTTCCGGTGCGGTTCACCTCTTGCTACCTGCAAAGGTCGTTCGCTGCAACACGGGAATCCAGGACCTGTTCACCTTGAGGCTATCTTCTTTCTTTTTGAAGCTATTGTCATATTTGTGTATTTCTATAGCTCCTCTGAACAAATGGATGTGATAGCTCTTCTGTCGGACTCAAACAACACGTGCTCTGCAACAGCTGATTTTTTACCTTCCCCAACTTGCAATGCCGCTCATGTTCTGTCATCTTGGTATTGACTGATCGTTCAGTCATTCCAACATCAATTTTTACGCATGTGCATTGTATGCGATATACTTCCGACATTGCAAGTTGGTCCCTTTTCTCCTTTGCCGATCTGAGACACTCTTCGATCTTTATAAATAGTCTTTACTCCGTGTTTGCGCAATATACGTCTAATTCTGTCCGTCACTCTGGAAATGTGTTGCAGAAAGGCCGTGCGCAATATTCCTTTTTCCGATGTGTCATTTCGCCGAGTGTTTGACTCTGTGACGCTTCTTATGTAAATGTTGGAGGACACATTGCTCCTCAGAGCGCTTTCAGCTGTTGCATCTCGCGTCCAACATACAAGGTGTACAACTTTGCTTCTGCCGTTTTCCCCCAACATTTGAGGCTTTAATGAAACAAATTGATTACACATGTATCTTTCAAAGTATTTTCCATCGCTGGCCACCACTTTCTCCCATCTCCATCAGTGTACGAACCCCGTGTCGAAAAAAATGTTCATCTTTTGAAGCGATCCACGGATCGATCCAATTTGTGACTTCTTCATGAGATCGGAAGTGTTGGTCAGCCAGGTCACGTTCCATTGATCTAAACAGGCGATAGTCAGAGGGAGTAATGTCTGGAGAATACGGCGGGTGAGGTAGGACTTCCCATTTTAACGTTTCCAAGTACGTTTTGACCTCTTTTGCAACGTGGGGTCGAGTGTTGTCGTGCTGACAAACTCACTTTATCGTGCCTCTTGCTTTATTGCGGCCGTTTGTCTTTTAATGCTCTGCTCAAACGCATTAATTACGTTCGATTACGAGCACCTGTGATTGTTTCACTTGGTTTTAATACCTCATAGTACACGACGCCAAGCGGATCCCACCAAATGTAGAGCATGATCTTGGAGCCGTGAATATTCGGTTTGGCCGTCGACGTGGAATCATGGCCGGGATATTCCCATGATTTTTTACGTTTAGTGTTATCATAGTGAACCCATTTTTCGTCCCCGGTCACAATGCGACGCGGAAATCCCTTCCGTTTTTGCCTCTGAAGCAACTGCTCACAAACACACAAACGCCGTTCAACGTCTCTTGGTTTCAGCTCACACGGGACCCAAGTTCCTTCTTTATGAATCATGCCCATAGCCTTGAGACGTTTCGAAATGGCTTGCTGTGTCACTCCCACAGATCGTGCCAATTCTTCTTGAGTTTGAAGCGAGTCTTCACTCAGCAGTGTCTCCAATTCTGCATCTTCGAAAACATTCTCTCTTCCACCACTATGCCGGTCTATGACGTTAAGATCACCGTTCTTGAAACGTTGAAACCACTCACGACACGTTCTTTCACTAATAGCGTCCTTACCATACGTACTTGAGAGCATTCGGTGAGACTCAGCCGTTGTTTTCTTTGTATTGAAACATAACAGTAACACCTCCCTCAAATGACGAGAAATAGGCTCGTAAACTGACATTTTCAATCAAGAACATCTTTATGATGCAGTCACAAATCGACTAATGTTTGAATGAAGTCCAAGCTAACTGCCTGACGTCTGCGATCTGTTTCTGTCGACCGCTACTTACCGTTGTCGCCATCTATCGGCAAACGGCGGAAGCAAAGTTGTACACCTTGTAAAATTTACTATGGAAGTAGAAAACGACAAACAGCTACCATTTCTAGATTTGCTGGTCACAAGGGATGGTCAAAACCTGGGAGACAGCGTAGTTCTAAAACCGATGCCCATGGACCGATGTCGGCACAAACTGTCAAATCATTACCCGAGGCAGAAAAGATGCATGATCAATACGCTCGTAACGCAATAAGACAAATATGTGAGCCACAGCACCTCAGACGCGAGATGCAACGCCTGGAAAGCGCTCTGAGGAGCAACGACACTCAACCAGTTATGTAGGAAGTGTAATAGAATCAAACACTCGGCGAAATGACACATCGGAAAAATAAATATCGGGCACGGCCTTTTTGCAGTACATTTCCAGAGTGATGGACAGAATCAGCCGCATATTGCGCAAATACGGCGTAAAGAGTATTTATAAACCGACAAAGAAGATTAAAGAGTGTCTCAGAAGGCAAAGGAGAGAAGGGACCCACCTGAAATGTGGTAAATACATCGTACACTATGAACAGGTGGAAAAGTTTATGCTGGAATGACGGACGATCAGTCAACACCAGGATCACAGAACATAAGCGACATTGCAGACTGGAGCAGGTGGAGAAATTGTCCGCGTCAGAGCATGTTGTGTGTGAGGCCGACCACATAGTAAAATTCGCCGACACAGAAGTTCTGGCTGAAAAGAAGAGTTATCACACCTGCTTTTTCAGAGAAGCTATAGAAATACACAAACATGAGAATAGTTTCAACAAGAAAGAAAGCATCAAGGGTGAGAGGATCGTGGATTTCCGTATGCAGCGAACGACCTTTGCAGGTAGCAAGAGGAGAAATGCAACGGAAATGACCACGGAAAAGCAACTGGGCCTTGGCGTGCCAGGTACCTACTATAATCTGTGGCCGCGAGCTCGAATCTAGTTCACCACCAGCAATGAAGGGTGAAGCTTTGACAAACCCAGCCACTCGTGCTGGCGAAACGCCAGAAAAATCAGGAAACAGAACCCGAGACAGAACCCAACAGCCAATTTGTCAATCATTTTTGTCCCAGATAAGCTATATAAGTGGGCTACAACTAAAAGTGACAACTTGTTTCAGCCCCTAATTAACTTTACAAGTTGGCGCTCTGAATAACTAAGATAAACATGCATTTCGGTATGATATCTACATACTACTACTTTTACCATCATCATGTGCCAAACCAGCCACAGAACGAACTATTACATGCACTGTAAGGAAATCAGTACAATATACAATAACTTACATCGAGACCTCCATACGTCAGACAGTCACGTCTGTACCAAACGCTGTGTATCGACAGAGTATCAACCAAAACTCTGATGTAGTTTGTGTTATGTGCTGTCAACCAGGAGAAAGCGCGTAAGCCATAAGTAATCGGTAACGGAGCACAGGAAAAGTGTAAGTGTGAGCGTCTGTCGTGTAGAGCTCCCGTGGGGAGCTGGCAGACCGTTAGTTATGAAACTGTTGTACGGGAAAACATGTTCCTGGCGTATGAAAGGACTTTTGAGAGTTTATAGCAATACTGTATTGACAGTTCAGTTTCGCTTCGTTTAGTTGAACGTAGCAAACCTAGAGGTAGCCTAAACTTGTAGTTCCAAAGAAAAAAACACAAACATTGGGAACATCAGAATAAGAAACAATTGCATCACACTTGCAGAAGTATTAATAATAATAATGTTAATAATAATAATTGACTGCTAGATGGCAGCAACGCCATACATCTATAAACTCTGAACAGTTCTTTTACATGGTAGGAACATGTTGTCTTATATAATTTTCACGGGCTCTGCAGTACAAAAACTGGCATGACCAGGGCTCGAACCTGGGACCCTTGGTAAGACGAACTAACATTCTACAAAGTTCCCCATGGGAGCTCCGCACGATAAACGCTCAAAGTCATGCTTTTCCTGTGCTCTGTAGGTCACGTGATACCTATTACTTACTGTTTAGCACGATCTTCTGCCACAACAGCGTATAGCACAAACTACACTCCTGGAAATTGAAATAAGAACACCGTGAATTCATTGTCCCAGGAAGGGGAAACTTTATTGACACATTCCTGGGGTCAGATACATCACATGATAACACTGACAGAACCACAGGCACATAGACACGGGCAACAGAGCATGCACAATGTCGGCACTAGTACAGTGTATATCCACCTTTCGCAGCAATGCAGGCTGCTATTCTCCGATGGAGACGATCGTAGAGATGCTGGATGTAGTCCTGTGGAACGGCTTGCCATGCCATTTCCATCTGGCGCCTCAGTTGGACCAGCGTTCGTGCTGGACGTGCAGACCGCGTGAGACGACGCTTCATCCAGTCCCAAACATGCTCAATGGGGGACAGATCCGGAGATCTTGCTGGCCAGGGTAGTTGACTTACACCTTCTAGAGCACGTTGGGTGGCACGGGATACATGCGGACGTGCATTGTCCTGTTGGAACAGCAAGTTCCCTTGCCGGTCTAGGAATGGTAGAACGATGGGTTCGATGACGGTTTGGATGTACCGTGCACTATTCAGTGTCCCCTCGACGATCACCAGTGATGTACGGCCCGTGTAGGAGATCGCTCCCCACACCATGATGCCGGGTGTTGGCCCTGTGTGCCTCGGTCGCATGCAGTCCTGATTGTGGCGCTCACCTGCACGGCGCCAAACCCGCATACGACCATCATTGGCACCAAGGCAGAAGCGACTCTCATCGCTGAAGACGACACGTCTCCATTCGTCCCTCCATTCACGCCTGTCGCGACACCACTGGAGGCGGGCTGCACGATGTTGGGGCGTGAGCGGAAGACGGCCTAACGGTGTGCGGGACCGTAGCCCAGCTTCATGGAGACGGTTGCGAATGGTCCTCGCCGATACCCCAGGAGCAACAGTGTCCCTAATTTGCTGGGAAGTGGCGGTGCGGTCCCCTACGGCACTGCGTAGGATCCTACGGTCTTGGCGTGCATCCGTGCGTCGCTGCGGTCCGGTCCCAGGTCGACGGGCACGTGCACCTTCCGCCGACCACTGGCGACAACATCGATGTACTGTGGAGACCTCACGCCCCACGTGTTGAGCAATTCGGCGGTACGTCCACCCGGCCTCCCGCATGCCCACTATACGCTCTCGCTCAAAGTCCGTCAACTGCACATACGGTTCACGTCCACGCTGTCGCGGCATGCTACCAGTGTTAAAGACTGCGATGGAGCTCCGTATGCCACGGCAAACTGGCTGACACTGACGGCGGCGGTGCACAAATGCTGCGCAGCTAGCGCCATTCGACGGCCAACACCGCGGTTCCTGGTGTGTCCGCTGTACCGTGCGTGTGATCATTGCTTGTACAGCCCTCTCGCAGTGTCTGGAGCAAGTATGGTGGGTCTGACACAGCGGTGTCAATGTGTTCTTTTCTCCATTTCTAGGAGTGTATATCGCTGTTTTGTTTTATCCTCTATCAACGTACGACTTGCCGGCCGGTGAGGCCGAGCGGTTCCAGGCGCTTCAATCTGAAACCGCGGGACCGCTAGGGTCGCAGGTTCGAATCCTGCCTCGGGCATGGATGTGTGTGATGTCCTTAGGTTGGTTAGTTTTAAGTAGTTCCAAGTTTTATGGGACTGATGACCTCAGATGTTAAGTCCCATAGTGCTCAGAGTCATTTGAACCATTTGACATACGACGTTTGGTATCGATCTGACTGTCTGACATCTGGAGAATTCGATGTTAGTGTTATATAATTTCACACTGGAAAAATTACGCTCTCTTACACCACAGCCCTGTCGTGCAGTACAGCAATCCACTTGACGGTATTCTTCATAGCCTTAGAATGCCTCTGTACAACCACAGCAGTGGCAAGCTGACTGCATCTAACTAGGCGCACACGGCCGCATTGTGAACTAATCAGCTACGTACACTCAGTCCCTGCCACTAACAGATGTGGCTCACAAAACCGCATGCCACTTTTCACTGTTTCGTAATAACCAACTCGCCACATTTCCTCGTCACTGGCATCTTCTCCTGGGCGCCTGCAAGAATGTGCTGTCCGCTACCCATCCCAGTGATGTCCACCTACAACTGGCCACGCCCAGTGATGACCGTCAGATTGCCGCTGCTGCTCACTTCCGTAGTGCTCTCCTCTCCAGCCTGTTGCGCTTCTTTGCTGTCAACGGACCGCCTTTTGTCACCGGCTAGACACTGCGGTCGCACGTTGGCCAGCCCGTCAAATATGGAGACAGGTATGGTCGTTGCACCGAACAGGTCCAGTGCTGAAACCATTCCTCACGCGCCACTGCTCACAGAGGACGTCAACGCTGCCACAAATAGAATTAGTCGCCTTTGCGCTATCCCGCTGATTAGCTTCGCTATCAGACTCTGGCTGCGGCAACACACCGGGCCAGCCACATCAAAGTAAACAAGTTCGGCTAGCAAGCCACAACAGGCCTCCGGCTCTGCCCCACGTCGATGTTGCCACAGGCGCGCCAAACTAAAGAATCTTCTCCGTTGTCTCGCATCACCCCAGGAAGCTCGTGGCGGCGCTGCATCTGCCTTTTTTCTGCCGTACACGCCATCTGGCTGGAAAAGGATCAGTCACAACCAGCGTGGCGGGCGGGCAGTGAAACATGCAGCGAAATTCCAACTTCACGTCACAAATATTTCACAATGTTGACTGGACTACCACTCTTTGAAAATCTGAAGGTAGCAGGGTAAAAATACAGTGAGCAGAAGATTATACGTAACTTGTGCAATAAAGAAGGCTGCGGTTTTCAGAGCCGAAAGATACGAAAGAAAAGCATTAGTTGTGAAAGGAGGAAGAGATGGTAGTGACCTATCAGTCTCTGCATTGAGCAGGCAGTAAATGAAACAAAAGAGAATTTTGGGGAGGTAATTCATGTTCATCGAGAAGAGAACATAATCTCTAAACTTTGCTGATGGCGTCGTAATACGGTCAGAGAAGATGAAGGTCGTGGAAGAGCAGACGCATGCAATGAATAGTGTCTTGAAAAGAGATTGCAACATGAACATCAAAAACAGTAGAATAAGGGCAATGCAATGAACGAGTCCTTGCTGAAAAGTAATGCCTCCGAACATTTTATTGTATATTTGGACAACATGGTTTTTATTATGTTCTCAAGGCTCAGATCTGTAGTGTACAACATGGGCGCTGTGTAACGTAGTTATGTCGGTGCTTCAGAAACACCGTGTTGCAATCGAGTTTCTAAGCACAGAAAACGTGGTTCCACTTGTAATCCGTAGAAGTGTGAAATCTACGTACGGTGATGATTGTATCGACATAAGTAATACGCGTCTTTGGGTTGTTCGTGCTCGTAATGAACGAAAAGATGGTGCTAACGTCATCTTGTGTGACAGAGCTCGGAGTGCTTCCAGACTACAAAGAACACCTTCGAGGACGTCACTTTGATAATCATGAAGTGGTGCAAGCAGAAGTGAAGTTGTGGCTCCGTCAACATTCTACAGTGACGGTATTAACAAACTGGTCTGTCGTTGGGACAAATGTGTTCGTCGTTAGGGTGTCTGTGTTGGGAAATAAATATGAAGACTTGAAGAATAAAGGTGTAGGATCTTAATAACGCTTGGTTTATTTAAAAAGCTTTAAGCGTTTTACATAAATTATTCGGAGGAATTACCTTTCTGCACGCCATCTTAACTGAAATAAAATCATTTAGTGCAGAGTGAATTAGATCAGGAAATAACATACTAAAAGAAGTTTCCGTGCTCTGATATTTGGGTAGAAAAATAACTACTGATGGCCGAAGTAAAGAGGATGTATACTGCAGATTTACAAACGCAATGGAAGCATTTGTGAAAAACGAGATATTTATTTCCATCTAATATAACATGTTCTCTGCAAGTAACTTCCAGAACTGTAGCCTTGTGTGGAAATGATATGCAAACGACAAATAATAGAGACAACAATACAAGAGAAACTTTTGAAATGTGGTGCTATAGAAGAGTGCTGAAGATAAGATGGATGTATGGAATAACTAACGAATAGCTACTAAGCTAAAATAGGGAAAATGTATTAAGCCTTAGCTTCAGTAAAATAAGGGAAACCATCACTATCTGCTCCTGACGTTGACGCTGTACGACGTTGGCTTGGCTCGCTTTAGATCATAGGGGCAGCCGTACAAGAGCGCTCTAAAGCCCGCGCATTTATGAAAGTGCCGAACCGTGGATTACTACAATCTAGTTGATAGGATTTGTCCTGAGGCTTGAAGGATAGTCATTTTTGTACCCATAAATGAGCGAAGTGGGAAGGCGGAAAAGTGTAGTGGGAGACCAAGACTTGGCTACAGTAAGCGGGTTCAAGAGAATGTAGGTTATAGCAGTCACGCGAATGTAAAGAGACTTTCACAGGATAGAGCAGCATGGACAGCGGCAGCAAAATTATCTTCAAATGGAAGATAAAATCCGGCCGAAGTGGCCGTGCGGTTAAAGGCGCTGCAGTCTTGAACCGCAAGGCCGCTACGGTCGCAGGTTCGAATCCTGCCTCGGGCATGGATGTTTGTGATGTCCTTAGGTTAGTTAGGTTTAACTAGTTCTAAGTTCTAGGGGACTAATGACCTCAGCAGTTGAGTCCCATAGTGCTCAGAGCCATTTGAACCATTTTTTTGGAAGATAAAAAAAGACAAAATGTCAGCTGGACTAGGGCAAAGACCATCGTAACCGATTTGAAAAGGACTGGAAAAAAAGGTCACTGTACTTCACAAGTTGAAGAAAATGAGAAAACCTTAACACCACACAGGATGAACACTAATAAAACCAACAAACGGCAGGAACAGATTCCTGGCTGGAAATAGAGGGGGGAAAGGACCTATGAACATGTGACCAGAAATGCATCGTCGCCACAGTAGGTGACGCAGACGAATGAAAGTTCCTCAAACCACTTGCCGTGTGTTCCTTGTGTGTTACAGGCTGTGTGACTGACGGAGCATACTGTAAGCAGCAGAATCTTCCGGTATTCATGTCGGCAACAAATCCAGATAGTATTTGTGTACGGCCAAGCAGATAGAAAAGGTCGAGAGGTAGTACGGTTACACCAAAACAAGTACCCTCACAGACACCAACCACATCATACAACATTTCAAGCACTTCTTGGGCGTTCGTGTGATAATACAAATGACCCGAGGCGCTGGACTGCTGCAGACGTCGGGGAGCTCGTGTGTGGTCTTGTATTGGCATGCAGAAGGAGAGGGCGCTCCATGTGTGGACGAACTCTTGGAATTCGAAGCCCGACTACTGAACGCTGTTTCTCCCATACCGACATACACTGAAGCGTCAAAGAAACTGGTATATGCATGCGTATTCAAATACAGAGATATGTGACAGGTAGAGTACGGCGCTGCGGTCGGTAACGCCTATATAACACAACAAGTGTCTGGCGCAGTTGTTAGATCGGTTACTGTTGCTGCAATGGCCAGTTATCAAGATTTAAATGAGTTCGAACGTGATGTTATAGTAGGCGCACGAGTGAGGTAGCGACGAAGTGGTGAAACATCAAATCTCTGATATCACTGCGGCCGAAAAAGGTCCTGTAAGGAGGGGACCAACGCGACTGAAGAGAATCGTTCAATGTGACACAACCTCATGAATGCATGGACTCTGCATGTCAGTAGGGGACTGTTCAAGCTGGTGGAGGCTCAATAGTGATGTGGGGCGTATGCAGTTGGAGTGATATATGAGCCCAATACGTCTAGATACGGCTCTGATGGGTGACACGTACATAAGCATCCTGTCTGATCACCTGCATCCATTCATGTCAATTGTAATGAACCGTGTTGCAGCTCGCGTTGGTGCCGTTGGTAGGTTGGCATCGTGTAATAGGGATAGTGGCGTCTCGTTTCCTTCTCGTGTTTACTGGCGTCACTACGTTTGCTAGCGTTGTCTGTCCGTGAGTGGCAGCAGCAGCGGTTATCGATCTCTAGTACCCTAGTACTACCTTTGGAAGGGTGTCAACTGTTTTCCAGATCCCAGTGTGTTGGGTAGTTCGGTTGGGACGGAGCAGCAGTGAGGTCTGGCAGCGCGAGGACGTGCCGGGACCGCTAGCGGCATGCAGGCACTGCCAGTTCGAGGAGCTGTAGTTGCGAGGGGACAGCCTCGTTCTCCACCAGACCCAGGACGTTTGAGCTGAGTGGACATTAACCCAGTAGTGAAACCTCCACTATTTTGAGATCACGCTGTTGGTTCGCACATTGCTGCTCGCAGGGTCGCCGAGGCGAAGAGCAACGAGTAGAGTGTTTGGAGTTGGAGAAATTAATTAGCCGTCCTCCACCTTATATTATTAATTGTTGAATTCCTTGTGTTTATTTATGAAGTTCAACCAACAGTACTTTCTGGCCTAGTGGCCGCTAACGCCCCAGTTACCTACCCTGTAGGTTAGCGTACCTTGCCTCACCTTGCCGCTGTTGTCCAGTAAGGCGTGTAGTTCGACAGCCTCCTTGATTGTGGTTCTGATATTTCTTTCTTTTGGACTACTTTCGTCGTAGTGGGTCCTTCTGCTTCTGGATGTTTGAAACACTGGATTCTGAAGACGCAGTGCTGTCCACCGGTTCCACCTTGCCTGGGTTATTCCATCGTTGTGTTGGTTATCAGACGTTAGCTAGATGTTGCAAGAGTGTTGTTCTGCATTTGAACTGTCCCTGGTTTGAGTTGCCATCCGGTTAAGTGAATACAACTATTGGCTGCCTGTCTCATCGTTTACGAAGTTAAGCGACTTTCCCAGGTCGAGCCGTGGAGCACTGTCTGAGGTCCACTTCTCTTTTGATTTGGTCACATAGTGATAATTGTCAATAAGGTCTTCAGCCGTGAATGCAATTTGTCTTAAGAATTTTTAATTGAATATTGTCTCTTAATAGTGAAAATTTGATGATTGTCCTTTGTATAATATTTTAGTATTTGTTGGAGAAGTTAACTCGTTCTTAATAATTGCTATCTACGCCTTCAGCCGTCAAATTATTTTTTGAGTTATTATTATTAGGGCCTTCAGCCGCCAAATAAGTTGAATTTGTGGTCAATAAGGCCTTCAGCCGTGAGTGAAACTCGCTTAAGAAATTTTTTATTTGACATTGTGTCTTAATAGTCAAATTTGATAATTGTTCCTTATTGTCAACGTTATTTGCAATCGTTTTCCAATAAAGTGTACGTAATTAAAAAAAACTCAGCAACCAGTGGTAACTGAAAATGGCCCCGTCCACACTGAATCCTGCCTTTCCCCAAGTACCACGTCTCATATGCATTCCTACAGACTTGGGAAACTCCAACAGGACAATGCGACACCCCACACGTCAAGAATTGCTACAGAGTGGCTCCAGAAACATTCTTCTGAGTTTAAACACTTCCGCTGGCCACCAGACTCCCCAGATATGAACATTATTGAGCATATCTGGGATGCCTTGCAGCGTGCTGTTCACTAGAGACCTCCACTCTCTCGTACTCTTACGGATTTAAGGACAGCCCTATATGATTTATGGTTTCAATTCCCTCCATCATTACTTCAGACATTAGTCGAGTCCATACCACCCCGTGTTGCGGCACTTCTGCGTCCTGGCGGGAGCCCTACATATAATTAGGTAGGTGTGCCAGTTTCTTTGGCTCTTCAGTGCAGTTACGTTACACACCGCCATGGTACAAGCTGAAATTCGGAGCCATGTACACTCAGATGGCTGAAAATATGTAGACATGAAAAATAAATATGTAAAACATTAATAATATTTGTTTTACTTAGAAAGCTTTAACAGTTTTCACACAAAATTCGCATGCATTACATTTCAGCACGATCTGGTATATTTAAAAATGTTACTTTAATGATATTGAGAAAATAGTCTGAGGTTGACCGCTGCTGTTGCGAGAGAGGTTTGTACAGAAATTCGCCATGTCTGCAGATTCGGATCCAACGGACGTATTAAATCGTACTTGGAGATGACGTTCCAACAGTTCTGCTGGTTGTCAGTCAGAGTGAAAAAAGACGTACTGGAAATGTATTCGCAGTTGCGAATATGGACCATCATCGGCTGTTTATTGGAGTAACGACAGTGAAAATTTGTGCCAGGCCGGGGTTCGAGCACAGATTTCCCGCTTTACGTGAGTGGTCGCCTTTATCGCTTCCGCTATCCGTGCACGTATCACAGCCAGATCCAAAATTCCATATTTCATCGTCCATGTGTCACAGTCTGCACTCGTGCGTTACGAATATTGCCGTCCAGGAATGACATTTATGGAGAGTCGAAGGCCTGCTATTGGCGAATACAATCGAAATAGTGCCGCCTGTGTTGTTAAGAAGTACGGTGCAATGTTCCTTCGAACGTACGTGGCCCTCCACTCTCAACAAAGTTGCCCTTCCTGGACGGGAGCGTACCGTAACGTACGAGTGCAGGTTCTGACTGGATTCGGGCACGGATCGCCAAAGCGGTTAAGGCGACCAATCGCGTACTGCGGTATGTTAGGGTTCGAGTCACAGTCCGGCGCAAATTTTCACAATCGTCATTCCAATTCACAGCCGGAGGTAGTTTATATTCGCAGTTGCGAATACATTTCCTGTATTGCTTGATGGCTGTAGTCTGTGCAGTGCCTGTTAGTTCGGAAGTGTATACATTAAACGACTGGAGGACCATTACATCATACTTCTTAATAATACATGCATTGCTGTTCCGTATGAAAAAGGAGGTTTTTCTTAGATATTTCTGTCAACTGATCACAATATATGCGACGAGACCAAAAAGTAATTCAAGTACTGCAGTTCAAAAGGACGAAGGAGCCCTGGCAAGTAATGTCCTGTTCATTTATCATCACCTTTATGTGAAAGATTTAACAGCTGTATCTTGGAACATTTGACGAAAAGTCATATGCCTTTAGAGGTGGATATCCTCACCTATTAACGTAAGTTCTTTCTCTTTTGATAACGCTATATTTGACAGCAGAACTGTTGACCCTGGGACGTGCGAGGCTTCTCGTTGCAATGGAGAAAGACAGCCGGCGAAACGCATGGCGGAAGTGGCGGCTGGCAGCTGCTGCTTCCTCTTCCTGCTGTTATCGACTGGCCCGGCGCGAAACTCTCCATTTCTGGCTGCAGATAGCAGTAGGCAGAGCAGTGAGTGCAGGCGTGGGCTGGCCTGCGACCGGCACGCGTTATCTGCCCAGGACTCGCGGATCAGCCGCGTCGCTGTTTGCCGGGCTCCCCATGTTTACCCTGCACAATCCGCACCTTTCTAGATAGAGTCGCTCACCCGCTGGTGTTGCAGTCCATTTGTCGGTGCCTCACATCTGGTCGGCGCACACGTAAGTTCTCTACATATTGTCCTGTAATGTAGCGACACCATCTCAGCTCTAACAGTTTGCTTATTTCTTTTCCTGAGAAGCAGAATTATCTTCCGAACTGACTATGGCTTTCATTTCTTCTTGTGCGGTACTAAATTTCCAACTTCGCGTATCTACTATATGAAGCACTTTCGGTACTGTATTTTGTAGCTGTTTCTATTGCTCCTATACACATCAAAAAAAGTTTTGCATCATCCCGGTTCCAAGTACTCCTGAAGACTGACGTTGACTGTTGATGTTGTATCACAGACACAGTCCCTTTGACTGTTAAGAGATGTCTCTAAACCCGCCGATAGATGTAAACAACCATGCGTGAGCAGCGCCTATTGGACGGACGGGGTCCGACAGCCGATCAGTTCTAGTCATTACACCAGGAAAGAGGTGCACGGCTCGTGTTGCCTGTAATTCAACCATGCCTAGACGGTCACTACCGCGGTTCGATCTCGTCCGCGTTGTTACTTTGTGCTAGGAATCGCTCTCAACAAGGGAAGTGTCCAGGCTTCTCGGAGTGAACCAAAGCGATGTTGTTCGGACATGGAGGAGATAGAGAGAGACCGGAACTGTCGATGACATGCCTCACTCACGCCGCCCAAGGGCTACTATCGCTACCTACGGGTTATGGCTCGGAGGAACCCTGACAGTAACGCCATCATGTGAATAATGTTTTTCGTGCAGCCACAGGAAGTCGTTTTACGACTCAGACTGTGCGCAAAGGGCTGCATGATGTGCAGCTTCACTCCCGATAGCCACAGCGAGGTCCATCTTTGCAACCACGACACCATGCAGCGTGGTACAGATAGGCCCAGCAACATGCCGAATGGACCACTCAGCATTGGCATCACGTTCTCTTCACCGATGAGTATCGCATATACCTTCAACTACAGAATCGTCGGAGACGTGTTTGGAGGCAACCCTGTCAGGCTGAACGCCTTCGACACACTGTCCAGCGAGTGCAGTAAGGTGGAGGTTCCGTGATGTTTTGGGGTGGCATTATGTGGGGCCGACGTACGCCGCTGGTGCTCACGGAAGGCGCCGTAACGGCTGCAGAATACGTGAATGCCATCCACCGACCGATTGTGCAACCATGTCGGCAGCATACTGTCGAGGCATTGATCTTCATGGACGACCATTCGTGCCCCCGTCGTGCACATCTTGTGAATGACTTCCTTCAGGATAACGACATCGCTCAACTAGAGTGGCCAGCATGTTCTCCAGACACGAACCCTATCGAACATGACTGGGATCGATTGAAAAGGTCTGTTTATGGACGATGTGAAGCACCAACCACTCTGAGGGATCTACGTCGAATCGCCGTTGAGGAGTGGGACAATCTGGACCAACAGTGCGTTGATGAACTTGTGGATAGTATGCCACGACGAATACAGGCATGTATCAATCCAAGAGGACGTGCTACTGGGTATTAGAGGTACCGTTGTGTACAGCAATCTGGACCACCACCTCTGAAAGTCTCGCTGTATGGTGGTACAATATGCAGTGTGTGTTTTTCATGAGCAATAAAAAGGGCGTAAATGATGGTTATGTTGATCTCTATTCCAATTTTCTCTACAGGTTCCGAAACACTCGGATCCTAGGTGATGCAAAACCTTTTTTCATGTGTGTATAATTCATCCTTTCCAGTTTCCCTTTCAGCACCTTTTATTTCCTACTCTATGTGTTCAATAAAATTTTCATATTCTTCTGTAGCACCTCTCCTCAAATGTCTCTAGATTATTCTTCTCATTTGTATCTACCTCTTCCATGCAATTCTATGCTCCAGACGCATCTTTCAGATACAAACAGTGCAATTTTACGTCAGAATTTTACACAAGTAGAGCTATTTCCTCCAGCACCTATCGGATTCAGATGTTTTTCGTGATCGCTCCATCTGCAGTAATCACAGTTTACAGACAGTTTTGTTCTATCCACACCACCGATACATAGCAAGTCGTTGTCCTTTCTTCTGCTATTCTTGACCGTTGTCATCCATGCTTTGTATAATGCAAACTTTAATTCCATGTTAAGTAGGCACTACATCCCACTCAACAGTTCTCGTAATGTTTCCTTCCTTTTCGCCAGAAGGGCTATGTGGTGTGTGAGCTTTATCCTTGGGACTTTATTCCCTTACTTTCGTATTCATCCTCTAAAACGCCCTTTCACGTCTTTTTTCTTCTTCTGTGACGCATCAGTGAACAACAGCTGCAAAAATGCCGATACGCTTCTCGACATTATTTTGCCATTCTTGATTTTTCATGGTAGTCATGACCTCACCTAAAATAGCGTGTAAATCGTAAGCCTATACCATCTAACAAACCAAGTTTATGAGGCTTTCAATTTGCCTAACACTTGCGAACCGTAGGGTAGTACCATGGTATTGCGACGAACTGCTCAGTAGTAACATCAACAACATTTTTAACACAAATGTTTGACGAACGTTAGTTTGCAGACAATGATTGTTTATACTGACAACAAAAGGAATTCCAGTTGTAAGTAAAAAGCCCTTCACAGTTACTTTGTATGTGTTTTTACCGTTAGTTAGTACAAAATATGTTCATTTTGTAAGTTATTTTCTCTTTCTTTCACGTTGATTATCACTGGACTTAATTCCTTAATGTAGTCCTCTACTCATGGGATATTCTTGCCCACCTCACTTTCAGCTACTTTTTTGCTGATTAGATATTAATTACAATAACTAAATAAATTTTCTACATACTGGGAATTGTAGATGTTATCAGTTAATGAAAATGTCAAATTCTGCACATATCGCCTCAGCGTCATAATTTCCTTGCTTTTTCTGCGAATGATCTCGGAGTTAGACTTTATTCATGTAGAACTTGACATCTTGTGAACTGTAGGTAAGGAACACAATTTATGTTACTGTTACTGTTATTCCACAAAAGTTTGTAATTTTTCACGCTGATTTTTTCTGATTGTTTATGATATTCCTTCGGTAATGATAACAACTGAACATCGTTCTGATTATTGTGCATATCCAATTTGATATGAATATGTGTCTTATTCTTCAAGTTATACAAACATTTAGGATGGAATCAATCGTGGTGTGCTGTACTTCCATTAGGCGCAATTCACACAGAAGTGGCTTGACGGGGAAGTCTGGTGGAGATGTGATAACGTTTCAAGCCCCACATACGTTTTAGCCACGAGTGGCGCGTTGAAGCGACGCTTGGCGGTGACGTCAAGTGACGCACTGCTGTTTTCATTAATTTGAAGTGTCAAAATGCTAAATTATTTAGAGATTAAAGTAAAGTTTCGTGAAATAATAGAAAAATATCCTCAATTATACGATCATAATCAAGCAGACTATTTACAGTCGCTGTGTGCAAGACAAAGCCTGGCAGAACATCGCTGGAGATCTAAACGAAACAGGTCAGCTAATAGCATTACCACCTGTAATTGCGAGAAACTGACTATATTCTCAATCTAATAATCGAGAGCATTAAATGTTACGTAAAATTATTTATTGTAATACTGTCTTTGGCGGTGACGTTATAAGAAAACGGGAGTTTGATACTCTTTTGTTTAATCTCAGTTACTTTCGTAAAAATCAGTAATGATAATAATACTGTTAACTTAAGCTACCTCTGAACTGGAAAATGGCTACGTCGCACAGTTAGATTGGAAACAGTTCGTTTCGTATTTTGTTGACAGTGGAAAGGAATGATACTTAATCTCGTAATAATTGCACTCAGCAAAATTTAGGACTCGGAGAAAAATTAATGCCTGCAGGTTGCAATAATGTAATACGTGAGTAGTAATTTCTCACAAAAAGACTTTTGAAATAATCACGACCCAAATGAAAACCTTCGATATTTAGTTATCTCACTCGCTCACTCGCACCGAATGAGATTTATCTTTTCTTTTTATTCAGACTGAAAGAGGTTCTTCAAATGACGTAATCTTAATGCCACAAAATATTTTAATGCTTTTAAAGGACATTCAGTCTGCACACGCAAACACAACTCACGTTTAGTAGTACAGCTCAGCAACAGTGATTAAGAAAGATCTAATTCCCAAGAAAACCTAATCGTCTACGAGATTTAACCGCAAGAGAACAGCGCAAGAGAGCCTCTCACAATCGTACATGCCCTTTTATAATATTCTAACACTGTTATCTTTGCTTTATTTTCATCCCATTACTAATTACAGGGTTAATGCAACACTGCACTGCGTAGATATTGGAACCAATAAAATTGAATAGCGTTTCCTTTAGCGTACTAGGCGCTGTCATTTAGTAATTATTTCTCATGATATGGGCGAAAATTCGTTAAGTGTCGCTGTGACGCCGCAAGCCAATAAATCTCATTATTAATAATATTGTGCACGGTAATGCATAATTTGATCGTTTACCCTAACAACATCGTAACTAACTAAAAGCTAATTTTACCTAAGCAAATTCTACTGGTAAAGAAAAAACTGTTTTACGCTTAAGTACTAGTGCTTTCTTGATACAGATGATGTTATGAGGTAAATGCCATTCTGCGTATTTTTGTAGCAATTATGACACATTTGCTTATGTTTTTTTATATAGCACTATTTTTTTTATTTTCCTGAACGAACAACGCCTTAGCTCCACAGTTATGACGTTGTGCAGTTGAAACACACTAGTTTTTCTGTTTTACTAATGGCAGGAATATAGAGCTTATTTTGAGAAAGTGTAACAATAAAGGTCAAAACAGGTGATATTTATTGCAATACAGATCTGCACAAAGACCAACAGAAGATACGAAAAAAATTTACACTATTCGTGTTGCAGTTACACGAAATATGTACCTTCAGCATTACATTTTCTGTCCTCAATCCGTGGGTTTTGGCAGACAGACAAGTAAATGCACGATTCACTTGACAGTTTGCTCGTAGAAATTCCGTGTTTCAGCTGGGATATACTGCCCCATGTCAAGTAAGCTTCCACCTTCTTGTGACATTTTACTGGCAGAAGTTTACCGCACAAAATAGATAAAACTGAAATGTTGCCTAGGGCAGGTTCTTTCCCCGTACTTCTCGGATTCTTTATGACTTTTACTTCCCCTTAGTTTAGTAGGGCTGTCAGATGAAATTTGTAGCCTGAGATACTCAGTTATTTTGAAGGAGTGTCAGCGCTAACTTTGGTCTAGTGCGGCAAGATCTCTGAAGTCTTCTGGTTCCATCTTGCAGACAAGGGATCCGCTGTGTTAGGCGTTAGCGGTTACTGGAATCCAGTCGCCGGGGTGATATACGTGAAAAGGTCTTTTGTTCTTCTCTATAAGGACAAAATCTCTATCACCTGATAGGAAACTGTGTCCTGCAAAGAGGAATTTCTGATCTTCAGCAATGAAATATTTACCGACGATCAGATTTTGGAAATGTATTACAATATTTTGAACATTGCTCACAAAATATGCGATACTTATGATAACTTTCAAAAGCGCATCATATGAGAGATAAGAATTATGGTCAAATCATTCCAGGTTCGACTAGAGGTTTACCAGCTCGGACAAGTTACTTATCGAATCGTGCACAGCACTAAATCTTTTGCATTTGACTAAGACCATCTTCACAGTCGACCCGAGGACACGTCATTAGAATACATAATATTAATCGCATTGTGCAAGAAGCACCTAGAACTATCGAAAATCCTTCCGACATATGTAAATCTCCCATTCACCTAACTTAAAACTAATTTTATGTCAACATCGCATAGTATATCTTTTAATATTACCCCTAAATGTGTATGCATTGATTGCAGAGCAAAATGTTACAGTATTAAGCACCAGTTCCATATTTATAACACATTGTGAAGATTTTTTATCACATAACGAGTATTAAGTGATTAGACTTCCATTCCATGCAGAACCGATGGGCACGAATAGATTCTTGTATCCATTGTGATATGGAAGCAGACGGCCTCCGAGTGTCACCCCGAGTAATTTCTTGCCACGCTTGAAACACATGCTGTGTCAGTTTATGAAGACTACTGACTGGATACTAGTATGAATGCACGGATCCTGCCATTGTACCCCAGACACGTTGGGTGATAAATCTGGGGGCCGGCTTAGCCGGTAAAGGATCCATACATCCCTCAAGACTTTTGTTGGTCATGCATTATCCTGCTGGAATACGCTTTCCGGTACCCTGATCGTGAGAGTGACAACGTAGTTTGCCATTTTTGCCATATCTACATCTACATTTATACTCCGCAAGCCACCCAGCGATGTGTGGTGGAGGGCACTTTACGTGCCACTGTCATTACCTCCCTTTCCTGTTCCAGTCGCGTATGGTTCGCGGGAAGAACGACTGCCAGAAAGCCTCCGTGGGCGCTCGAATCTCTCTAATTTTACATTCGTGATCTCCTCGGGAGGTATAGGTAGGGAGAAGCAATATATTCGATACCTCATCCAGAAACGCACCCTCTCGAAACCTGGACAGCAAGCTACACCGCTATGCAGAGCGCCTCTGTTGCAGAGTCTTGCACACTTGAGTGTGCTAAACATCTCCGTAACGCTATCACGGTTACCAAATAACCCTGTGACGAAACGCGCCGCTCTTCTTTGGATCTTCTCTATCTCCACTGGCAACCCGACCTGGTACGGATCCCACACTGATGAGCAGTACTGAAGTGTAGGTCGAACGAATGGTTTGCAAGCCACCTCCTTTGTTGATGGACTACATTTTCTAAGGACTCTCCCAATGAATCTCAACCTGGCACCTGCCTTACCAACAATTAATTTTATATGATCATTCCACTTCAAATCGTTCCGCAAGCATACTCCCAGATATTTTACAGAAGTAACTGCTACCGCTGTTTGTTCCGCTATCAAATAGTCATACAATAAAGGATCCTTCTTTCTATGTATTCGAAATACATTACATGTGTCTATGTTAAGGATCAGTTGCCACTCTCTGCACCAAGTGACTATCCGCTGCAGATCTTCCTGCATTTCGCTGCAATTTTCTAATGCTGCAACTTTTCTGTATACTTCAACATCACCTGCGAAAAGCCGCATGGAACTTCCGACACTATCTACTAGGTCATTTATATATGTTGTGAAAAGCAATGGTCCCATAACACTCCCCTGTGGCACGCCAGAGGTTACTTTAACGTCTGTAGATGTCTCTCCATTGAGAACAACATGCTGTGTTCTGTTTGCTGAAAACTCTTCAATCCAGCCACACTGCTGGTCTGATATTCCGTAGGCTCATACTTTGTTTATCAGGCGACAGTGCGGAACTGTATCGAACGCCTTCCGGAAGTCAAAGAAAATGGCATCTACCTGGGAGCCAGTATTTAATATCTTCTGGGTCTCATGAACAAATAAAGCGAGTTGGGTCTCACACGATCGCTGTTTCCGGAATCCATGTTGATTCCTACAGAGTAGATTCTGGGTTTCTGGAAATGACACTCACACGATCGCTGTTTCCGGAATCCATGTTGATTCCTACAGAGTAGATTCTGGGTTTCTGGAAATGACATGATACGCGAGCAATAAATATGTTCTAAAATTCTACAACAGATCGACGTCAGAGATATAGGTCTATAGTTTTGCGCATCTGCTCGACGACCCTTCTTGAAGACTGGGACTACCTGTGCTCTTTTCCAATCAGTTGGAACCTTCCGTTCCTCTAGAGACTTGCGGTACACGGCTGTTAGAAGGGGGGCAAGTTCTTTCGCGTACTCTGTGTAGAATCGAATTGGTATCCCGTCAGGTCCTGTTGACTTTCCTCTGTTGAGTGATTTCAGTTGCTTTTCTATTCCTTGGACACTTATTTCGATGTCAGTCATTTTTTCGTTTGTGCGAGGATTTAGAGAAGGAACTGCAGTGCGGTCTTCCTCTGTGAAACAGCTTTGGAAAGAGGCGTTTAGTATTTCAGCTTTACGCGTATCATCCTCTGTTTCAATGCCATCATCATCCCAGAGTGTCTGGATATGCTGTTTCGAGCCACTTACTGATTTAACGTAAGACCAGAACTTCCTAGGATTTTCTGTCAAGTCGGTACATAGAATCTTACTTTCGAATTCACTGAACGCTTCATGTATAGCCCTCCTTACGCTAACTTTGACATCGTTTCGCTTCGGTTTGTCTGAGAGGTTTTGGCTGCGTTTAAACTTGCAGTGAAGCTCTCTTTGCTTTCGCAGTAGTTTCCTAACTTTGTTGTTGAACCACGGTGGGTTTTTCATGTCCCTCAGAGTTTTACTCGGCACGTACCTGTCTAAAACGCATTTTATGATTGCCTTGAACTTTTTCCATAAACACTCAACATTCTCAGTGTCGGAACAGAAATTTTCGTTTTGATCTGTTAGATAGTCTGAAATCTGCCTTCTATTACTCTTACTAAACAGATAAACCTTCCTCTCTTTTTTTATATTCCTGTTTACTGGACGCTGTAACGGCCTTATGATCACTGATTCCCTGTTCTGCCCCTACAGAGTCGAAAAGTTCGGGTCTGTTTGTTATCAGTTGGTCCAAGATGTTATCTCCACGAGTCGGTTCTCTGTTTAATTGCTCGAGGTAATTTTCGGATAGTGCACTCAGTATAATGTCACTCGATGCTCTGTCCGTACCACCCGTCCTAAACATCTGAGTGTCGCAATCTATAACTGGTAAATTGAAATCTCCACCTAAGACTATAACATGCTGAGAAAATTTATGTGAAATGTATTCCAGATTTTCTTTCAGTTGTTCTGCCACTAATGCTGCTGAATTGGGAGGTCGGTAAAAGGGGCCAATTAGTAACCAGCTCGGTTGTTGAGTGTAACCTCCACCCATAATAATTCACAGGAACTATGCACTTCTACTTCACTACAGGATAAACGACTACTAACAGCGACAAACACGTCACCACCGGTTGCATGCAATCTATCCTTTCTAAACACCGTTTGTGCCTTTGTAAAAATTTCGGCAGATGATTCCAGGGGTAAGAGAGGCGTGCGTCCCGAGAATTGCCCCTTCCTGCGGCTTTTCACCAGGTCGTCTACAGACACATTGGCGTTAGTGATCTCTCACGTTTTTTTGGTGTGACTGTTTAAAAAGCGAGTCTCATCGCTGTATATCACAGAATACAACTCGATGATCGAGTTGACTCTAGCCCTTCACCGTTCAAGTCTCTGTCACTATCCTTGTCGCAGTAATTGCACTATAGCCATCTTAGAAGCTGGCAGTCTTGGTGGGGCGTTAAAATATTAATTCCATATATCACTGTACCTGTAAGAATGACCTTACCACAATAAAATTAAACTTGAAAATATTAATTTCTGTATCAGTTGGATGTCAGCGTCCTGTTATTGAGTGCAAGGGTGTCTCGCCACCAGTTAGCCAGAGTAGGTAGAATTAGGCTAGCCTTTTTTTTGGGGGGTCTAATTCCAGAAAGATTTTTAAAATTGATGTAATCGGTTTACTGAAAGATTAACTTTATTTATTCGGCTATATTTTTCACTTGACATAGCTTTTTCGGAAAAGCTGTTCGTGTCTGGCAATCTGTTATGACATTGTAGCCTTTTTAGCAGCGCATTCCAGATTACTGTTATTCCTATTTTCGGCTTTAAAAATGTTTTTATGTTTGACATTGACAGCTCTTATATGTTTACATGTTTTCACGTGGTCCTTAGCATCATACTTTGCTTTAGGTGCAACAAAAATTCTCCAGTATATAGTATGCAGTAAACACGTTCATTGCTACTCTCATTACACAGTTTCAAAAATTTACATTCCAAGTAGAGGTTAACGTTAAACACATACTTTCTTTTGCTCATTGTCAAACTATGAAACAAAAAACAAAAAGAAATAAATGATGAAAAACGTGTAGACGAGATATTTCATACACGAAAACAACATAAACACTTTGCCCTTTTTGTGTTGCCAAATGACGAAGTCAAAATTCGTGACGTGGCTGAACCGCTAGCCACGCTTCCCCAATCGACGTCAGCGTTTGCATCAAGGTCGACTGAGAGGGCCACGCTCCTAACCCTTTATAGGGCGGTACTAGGAACTTCCAAAAATAAACTTGAAATGCTTTTATTTCATATCCAAAACAAGAGGTTAGTGATCTAACATACTTATTTTCTTGGTTATCTAAGTGCGTGGCATCCTATGGGGTGGTAAGTATACTTAACAGAGAACATTTGTGATACTAGATATCATACATTGTTCTTTGGTAAGTATTCTTACCACTTATTGTGTTTTAGAAATATTATGAAATAAATGAGAATTAATACCACACTGCTTATATTTTAGTTCTTAAACATATCAATACATGTTACAATATTTGAGTCACATATATATGTATGTGCAAAACTGTAAATACAATTATATCAGAATGAATGTAAGTAACTGAGAAATCTACATCATCTGCATGTGCAAAACTCTAAATACAGCTGTATGAGAATGAATGTAAGTAACTGAGAAATCTACATCATGAACAGCTATTATAAATAGCTGAAGGATGATGTGGGAATAATTGTTGTTGTTAAGAACAAAATCACAGACGAAACCAACTGAATGGAATTTTACTCATAATTACGAATTGGGCGTGTGGAAAGGTATGAAGCATGGCAAACACAGGGCTACATTGCATCTTATGTAAACTGTGGTGGAGCGTTTTTGTTTCTTTGTAGTACTGCAATAGGCACATCGTCGAAAGGTAGGACCCTTTGCTGATAGATGCTGCCCTACATTTGTTAGACGAATTGTATTGGCTACAGTTGCTCGGCCATCAGGAGCATTTCCCTTCCTTCCTCTTCCAATCTGAATTACTGGGCCTTTTTTGATTTGTGCAGAGAAGGAACCTGTCATTTCAGTTGCTAACTGTGACCTGTATTTCAAGTGACTCAAAGGTTTTGTGCCAGACATACGTTTCCTGACTGTATCTTTGTAGAGGATGCATCAATACAATAATAAAATAATTTTAGCCACGATCGTTGGGATTTCCATGATATGTTGTAGGTACAGAATAGCCGATCAAAACGATCCACCCCTCCCATATGTAAGTTGTAATCCCTGATTGATTCTAGACAAGGAACGCTTTCCCTAACACCCTTGTTATTAGTACTCAGAATAAAACGTTTTGATTCAATATTATGCATCGTGCTAATTACAATAACACACTTCTTTCCTCTGTCTTTCCATTTTGATACTCCTATGTCTCCAGCCATAACTATATCAGATTCTCCTATTTTTAGAGTTTTATCAGCATCTAAAGTATCTTTAGGAAAGAACTTTCGTGTTTTTCTGATTGTGACACAAGTAAACAGATTTTTTCTTGGCAGATTTTTCATCATTACAACATTTGAAAAAAAATTATAAAAGAACAGGAAGTATCCTAGACCTTAATAAGGAGCTGCAAGTTTTTCTATGACACATTCACCTAAGGACTTGTTACTGTTGCTTCCCTCTTCTTTGCCCTCATACACTGACAGTCCTAGTCAGTACCCATACTAGCACATGCAATCACCCGGATTTTAAAGTCTCTTTTAATTGGTTTATTTGGCATATACTGTTTCAAGGATCTTCTTCCTTTGAATCCCACCATAGATTCATCAACTGACAAATATCTGGCAGGATGGAACAACTTCTTGAAACAACTGTTGAGGTGATCCAACATAGGTCTAATCTTGTATAATCGGTCAAAACTCATTTCAGCCTTTTTTGGCATTTTGGAATTATCATTTAGGTGTAAAAATCTCATAATTTTCAAGAAACGTTTTATAGGCATCACTTGTGCAACTCTACTGTTATAAAAGTTTCTGTCATTACTCCAGTACAGTCTAACACTAGATAATGGATTGATCCCATAATAACAAGTATTCCTAAGAATGCTCTCAGTTCATCAACAGTTAAATTTAATCTGTTATTTTTCTGTATAGCATAGAAATTTGACTGAGCAGTGATCTGCTCCAAGAACTCACCAGTCAGGTTCAAAATTGCCATTGGGCTACTCACATTCACTTCAGCTATGTTCGATATGCCAAAAGGCATAGACCAAACAGTGTTGCAGAATAATTGGTGTACATGCCCTGCTCTGCACCATGAGAAAGTGACACTTACAACATGGTCAGTTTCATTTTCACTTTCACTTTCTGTTTCTGTTTCGTCAACAACTGAAAAGTAAGTTTCATCATTGTCATGTGACAACTGGGCATCATTGGCGGATGTTGTGGGTACGTGTAGTTGAACTGGTAGGCAATCATCTGCATCTTCATCCCCACCTTCTTCTGAATCGTCAGCCATCTCATCCATTATTCTATTTAGCTCCTATAAAATTTTCTCCTCTGTCAGACCTCTTCTATTTAGAGCCATGATGAGGCCTACAACAAAATGGAACTGTTACCTAATAAATAATCCCTTCAGTAAACACTAACACATTTTTGATGGTGTTTCAACTAGTAAATAAATAAAATTAAACTTTAACATTCGTCACTGAAAACGTGTGTAACCTACCTTTTGTTGACACATGTATGATTATAACGTAGTAACATCTTAGCCGCTATTTTGAGAACGAAATTGTACCCAACATGTAAGAAAATACTGTTCAATGAATTAACAAAAGAAAATTGTAATTGGCAATTTCATTAGAAGGACGAGAAATCTTAGTCTGAAAATGACCCATTTTCGGCTATTCCTTCCGGCTCGCGCATAGCATAAGCTATATATTGTAATAAATGTTTCAGCACATAACGAAAGTGAATAATTTATACCACAATATACGCAGAATTAAGCATGCAATTATTGCCGTACCTTGGAATGCACAAATCTGCAGTGTTTCTGCCTTGCAGAACTCGTAATTGACGGCTGTTTACTTCTCTCAACAACACTACGACCAGAGACGCTCTTTGGTAAGAATGCGTACCGCTTTCACTTACTTTTACATGTTTAGAAGGCGGTGAGGCGGGAATTCAAAAAGTGGTACGTATTTCTACCAGAGATCGTTAAAGGAAGTGATTTGTTACAATAAAGGCCTATGAAAACAGATGCTTCTGTACAAAGAGGCGGGTGGTAAGTATACTTACTGGTACCCTATAAAGGATCAAAAGAGTGTTAAAAGCGCAATGTCGAGCATAGAAGTCTAAGATTAAAATGAAACCCTCACCAGTCATAAAATTCTTAAACCGGAACATTTTTGCAGACCCGGATACTAACCAGCCAACCAACCATTAAAAATCCAGGACAATGCGGGCTAACCTCTGACGAATGGTATGCCCAGGCAGAATGCCAATGGAATATTTATAGTCTGTAGATTCTACGAGTGCCTTAAGCCCCAGCATAGTAGGGTCCCTCGATGTCTTAGCACTTCAAGGGTAGTCCTGCAGCAGTGCCATACCAACTATTTCTTTAGAAGGTGGAAGGGAGGGGCAAGCAAACCCCTCTACTGATTTCGTCTTTTAACAAAACCGTTAAGAATACATCCATACCGACAATGTGGGAAGGCCTTGTTATTCTACAGAGAGAAACAACTCATTAATACTAATATGGACTCAGATTTATACGTCGTGGTCTTTAAATCAATTTCGTTACTTCAGTTTTTAAAAAGACGTTATTTACCTGGGAAGTCCTACGTGTTTTGAGACAATTTACGCAAAGGAGTTCATATTTACTGCAATATCAATCGGCCAGAGAGGACCCTTTTGTTATTATTACTATTTTACAAACACTGTGCATTACATCTTAATGAAAAAAAGAAAAGAAAGACGTAATTTGTTTTTATGTGGACTAAAAAATTTTACGGATGATTTCCAAACGTAGTTTTCCTTTTGACAGTTTGTCTTTCATGACATCCGTAAGTTTAATTTTTCTAGTTCTGCCTTGATGAACATTGAGGAGGAGTAGACGGATACTGGAACCGTCAGAATGATGAGGCGAATAACTTCCTGAAAGAGCGCTTTAGCCCTGTCATGTTCAGCAATAAGTTTTCTTTCACTAGAGAATACCTTACATGCTTGTGTACCAGTCGCAATGGTATGCAGCGTTTCGAGATGTACACGAAGCCTGTTCAGGTTAAAGTCTGTTGTATGTACTGCAAGCAATTCTTCCAAACGTAGTGTAGATGGAGGATGTGTTTTGGGGGGGGGGGGGGGGGGGGGACGTAATAAGCATTTCTTCAAGATAGGATAGATTTTTTAGATGCTCTTAGTTGAACCTTCGATCAATCTCATTCAGAAGGAGATCAGGAATTTCAAACAAATCTTTCCTAAACTTTCGTTCTAGAGACAATTCTTTGGGAACAGACGGTGTACTGTGTGTTGCAATTTCGCTCTTCCGGTGGGACACAATGGAATCAGTCGTTGAGCTTTTAGGTTTGTATACGTCTCACGACATTAGATGATAGCACAACGTCTGCATACACATTTTTCCTTTTTGCGAATTCTAGAATTATATTTGAGACGGCTTTCACAGTTACCGGTACATCACCCAATGGATTACAGCTTCTTGAAAGATTACAGTCGATTGTGCAACAAGCAATAGACAATATCCCCCTTCTGCGTGGGCACACTGTGTGCAGAACAGTGAAAAGCTTCAGAAGGAAGACTTTGATAGGGAGATGAAGATGGATACATGCCTTGAACCTATCATACTAAATTTTTAAGCGGTGGGGTTGGACAAGGACTCAGATAGCAGTGACGATGATATTACGATGTAGACATTGGAACAAAGTAAAGTAATATTTCGTGGTTTTAAAGACCCATGATTAAAAAATCCGTTTTTCGACATATCAATAGCATACATAGTGCCTGAGAACATCCTAGCCTTTGTTGATTAGGCATTTATATCCTATGAAGTAAGTAGACTGTAATTTTCAGCATATTGCCCAAGGAGAAGTTAGCTTTTCCCAGCATGATGTACACTCTAATTACTCGCGGAAACGCGGCCGGGGAAGTAAGTATTGCGACGAGTAAACCCCTTTATTTTCAAGACACGAATGCTTTAAAATGACACGGAGGGTTACCTGTCGAGATGTCGGAGGTTCTCTACGTTATCGGTCAGAATTCTCTCGAGTTATTCACAAAAGACGGTTAGTTGTTTCCTTGTTCAGTGGACCATAAATGCGATCTCTCACTGTAACGTCAGTTTAAACTCCTGCCTGTTACAGCGATAAATATAATAACACACTGACAATTTTTACGTTGTTCTCTTTGCTAGACAATTTGTACAGAAACCAGATGGCACTTATAAGAGTCGAGGGGCACGAAGGGGTAGCAGTGATTGGGAAGGGAGTGAGACAGAGTTGTAGCTTCTCCCCGACGTTATTTAATCTGTATATTGAGCAAGCAGTAAAGGAAACTAAAGAAAAATTCGGAGTAGGTATTAAAAATCCGTGGAGAAGAAATAAAAACTTCGAGGTTCGTCGATGACATTGTAGTTCTGTCAGAGACAGCAAAGGACTTGGAAGAGCAGTTGAACGGAATGGACAGTGTCTTGAAAGGAGGATATAAGAAGAACATCAACAAAAGCAAAACGAGGATAATGGAATGTAGTCGAGTTAACTCGGGGGATGCTGAGGGAATTAGATCAGGAAATGAGACACTTAAAGTAGTAAAGGAGTTCTGCTATTTGGGGAGCAAAATAACTGATGATGGTCGAAGTAGGGAGGATACAAAATGTAGACTGTCAATTGCAAGGAAAGCGTTTCTGAAGAAGAGAAATTTCTTAACATCGAGTATAAATTTAAGTGTCAGGAAGTCATTTAGAAAGTATTTGTATGGAGTGTAGTCATGTATGGAAGTGAAACATTGACGTTAAATAGTTTGGACAAGAAGAGAAAAAATGGTTCAAATGGCTCTGAGCACTATGGGACTCAACTGCTGTGGTCATCCGTCCCCTAGAACTTAGAACTAATTAAACCTAACTAACCTAAGGACATCACACACATCCATGCCCGAGGCAGGATTCTAACCTGCGACCGTAGCAGCAACGCGGCTCCGGACTGGAGCGCCTAGATCCGCACGACCACCGCGGCCGGCGACAAGAAGAGAATAGAAGCTTTCGAAATGAGGTGCTACAGAAGAATGCTGAAGATTAGATGGGTAGATCACATAACTAATGAGGAGGTATTGAATAGAATTGGGGAGAAGAGGAGTTTGTGGCAAAACTTGACAAGAAGAAGTGATCGGTTTGTAGGACATGTTCTGAGGCATCAAGGGATCACCAAGTTAGCATTGGAGGGCAGCGTGGAAGGTAAAAATCGTAGAGGGATACCAAGAGATGAATACACTAAGCAGGTTCAGAAGGATGTAGGTTGCAGTAGTTACTCAGAGATGAAGAAGCTTGCACAGGATAGAGTAGCATGGAGATGAAACCAGTCTCAGGACTGAAGACCACAACAACAACAACAACAGCTCTTTGCTAGACTTTGCGACTAGTAATTCTTTTTTAACCACAATCACTTACCTTTAACTACAATGAGACAGACCCACATACACGCTTAATACAAATCTTAAAAAAATTGTGGAGTAGAAATGGTTGCGAAGTATATATAACGATTTCGATTTGAGTATGAAATTAATTTTCTTGTGTAATATATTTTCATGTATAATACAGTCCAAATCGCAATAAATGACAATTATCCAACGAGATTTGATTATATTACCGTCACACAATCGTCATTTTGTGAAAAATACACTCCTGGAAATGGAAAAAAGAACACATTGACACCGGTGTGTCAGACCCACCATACTTGCTCCGGACACTGCGAGAGGGCTGTACAAGCAATGATCACACGCACAGCACAGCGGACACACCAGGAACCGCGGTGTTGGCCGTCGAATGGCGCTAGCTGCGCAGCATTTGTGCACCGCCGCCGTCAGTGTCAGCCAGTTTGCCGTGGCATACGGAGCTTCATCGCAGTCTTTAACACTGGTAGCATGCCGCGACAGCGTGGACGTGAACCGTATGTGCAGTTGACGGACTTTGAGCGAGGGCGTATAGTGGGCATGCGGGAGGCCGGGTGGACGTACCGCCGAATTGCTCAACACGTGGGGCGTGAGGTCTCCACAGTACATCGATGTTGTCGCCAGTGGTCGGCGGAAGGTGCACGTGCCCGTCGACCTGGGACCGGACCGCAGCGACGCACGGATGCACGCCAAGACCGTAGGATCCTACGCAGTGCCGTAGGGGACCGCACCGCCACTTCCCAGCAAATTAGGGACACTGTTGCTCCTGGGGTATCGGCGAGGACCATTCGCAATCGTCTCCATGAAGCTGGGCTACGGTCCCGCACACCGTTAGGCCGTCTTCCGCTCACGCCCCAACATCGTGCAGCCCGCCTCCAGTGGTGTCGCGACAGGCGTGAATGGAGGGACGAATGGAGACGTGTCGTCTTCAGCGATGAGAGTCGCTTCTGCCTTGGTGCCAATGATGGTCGTATGCGTGTTTGGCGCCGTGCAGGTGAGCGCCACAATCAGGACTGCATACGACCGAGGCACACAGGGCCAACACCCGGCATCATGGTGTGGGGAGCGATCTCCTACACTGGCCGTACACCACTGGTGATCGTCGAGGGGACACTGAATAGTGCACGGTACATCCAAACCGTCATCGAACCCATCGTTCTACCATTCCTAGACCGGCAAGGGAACTTGCTGTTCCAACAGGACAATGCACATCCGCATGTATCCCGTGCCACCCAACGTGCTCTAGAAGGTGTAAGTCAACTACCCTGGCCAGCAAGATCTCCGGATCTGTCCCCCATTGAGCATGTTTGGGACTGGATGAAGCGTCGTCTCACGCGGTCTGCACGTCCAGCACGAACGCTGGTCCAACTGAGGCGCCAGGTGGAAATGGCATGGCAAGCCGTTCCACAGGACTACATCCAGCATCTCTACGATCGTCTCCATGGGAGAATAGCAGCCTGCATTGCTGCGAAAGGTGGATATACACTGTACTAGTGCCGACATTGTGCATGCTCTGTTGCCTGTGTCTATGTGCCTGTGGTTCTGTCAGTGTGATCATGTGATGTATCTGACCCCAGGAATGTGTCAATAAAGTTTCCCCTTCCTGGGACAATGAATTCACGGTGTTCTTATTTCAATTTCCAGGAGTGTAGTACTTGACGTCTTTCCAAAGCTGCGTCAGCTGTTCTTGCTTTCCGACATCGCGCAGACTATCGCTGTGGAGCAACGGACGCAACATCAAGACGTGATGTAAAATTTTTCTCATGTGTCGATTGATCGAAAAAAGTTTTAAAATATATTCTTCCCTTCATATATTTGAACGTATAATACATCGTACCATAGGCAAATGAACCTGACTGTTGATCGGAGCGGTGCAGTTCGGCAACGTGGTCTTGTTTGACCGCTCTCTGTAGCAACGCATGCGCAAACCTCATCCCCTCTACGCTTGCCTATCGCTCTGCCCCAATGCTCGGAAGCGCCGTCCTACGTGATGCGGGCTTTAGCACCTCCAAAAAATTCCTCGATAGATTTTTGTGACATTGTGCAATATCACACCTAAAATAACAAAATAGTAGTAATCGTATATAAATATCAGTCATGTCATAGCAGGGACTTACATGCATTGAGAATAAAAAACAGTGCATTGAGAATGGCTAGCTACTAGCCGAAATCTGGATTTGCGTAATAAAATCTAAAAAAAGGACTACTGATAGTTCCACTCTATAATTTATAAGTCACATAACAGTCGCTGAGTGCACCCACTTTCCGAATGGAAGGTAACATGATGAAGATGAGTTTTGATATTTGAGTAGTAAAATAAATGGTGATAGTCGAAGTAGAAGGATATAAAATTTAGACTGGCTATGGCAAGGAAAGCGTTTTTGAAGAACAGAAATTTGTTAACGCCGAGTATAGATTTAGGTGACAGGAAGTATTTTCTGAAAGTATTTGTATGGGGTGTAGTCATATACGTAAGTGAAACATGGACGATAAGTAGTTTAGGTAAGAAGAGAATAGAAACTTCCGGAACGTGGTGCTACAGAAGAATGCTGAAGATTGTATGGGTAGATCACGTAATTAACGAGGAGGTACTGAAGAGAATTGGGGAGAAGAGAAAACTGGTGCACAATCTAACTAAAAGAAGGGACCGTTGTTAGGACACGTTCTGAGGCATCAAGAGATCACCAATTTAGTACTGGAGGGTATCGTGGAGTGTAAAAATAGTAGAGGTAGACGAAGAGATGAATACGCTAAGCAGATTCAGAATGATGTAGGTTGCAGTACTTACTTAGAGATGAAGAAGCTTGCACACGATAGAGTAGCATGGAGAGCTGCTTCAAACCAGTCTCTGGACTGAAGACCACAACAACAACAATAAAAACAACCTTTCACGAGAAAGGTTCACCCATATCACCTCGAAACTGGAAAACAAATGTGTGTCTCTTTACCGCTTGAGAGGAAACTGGAGAAAAATCACTGGATACACTGTGCAAGTTTCACGTTCGTTACCAGAGCAACAATGAAAAGCGATGTAGCTACGGCGTGAACGCGAGTTGGTCTTGAACGGAGCGAAAAGGGGGAATGTAAGACTACTGCCTCACCTCACATTTAAAGGTTTTCACGTGCTTTATTTCATTAAATGTTGAATTGTTCGTAGAGTACGGTGGACACTGTCGTAGCGGTGAGCCATGCTAGGCGTACCGACTGCTGTTTGGGCATTGTTGGCCTGCGGTTCGTCATTTTCGATGGGACCACACATGGATTATTTCTGTGTGACCACGAGACTAAAGTGATCAAAAACGTTTTGCGCCACCTGCAGATCTGCGAACGAGCCTGGACTTAGATTCAAAGGGAACAAAACAGTAAGTAATGAGGGTGGTGGCAATACTTGTTTTGAACAGTATATTATTACGCAGGTGATTAGGATAACTGCTAACAATGTAAAAAAAAATTACAGTCAAGATTTCTGCCTCAAGTCTGGCGCTCCTCCGCAGAATTCGGCGCACTAGCCATTCTATAGTTTGATTATACGTCATAGCCGGCCCTGAGGACCCGATCAGTCTCAACTACTCTTTGAAAGTGCTATGCCATACAATTACATTAGCATGCAGAGGCTGTTCCCGAGCCACAGACTGAAAAATGGAAGAAGGGAGAGAATAGAATGTAATAAGTATCATAAGATGATTCAGTCAAATGCAAAAATTGCCACCAACGAAAATGCTGATCCCATATTTGTTGACTGCAGAAACCGTATCTCCCCCCTCCCCCCCCCCCCCTTAGAGTTTGATGTGCGCAGTTCGCCCTTCCCTTCACCCCCCCCCCCCCCCCCCCCCCCTCTTCACTCCAACCGTTGACAAGCCGTTGGCCTGATGTTCTCCTCTCGCTACTGCACGCTGTCGTTACTTTGTTATAAGATGAGACCGGAACTTTGGGAGAGTTCCTTTTTAAATGTGTTACATCTGTCTTTACTTTGACTCGAATCCGTACGTTTTGCATCTCCGTATTGAAACGTCGCAATTTTGGGCTGCCTTTTTCTTTCTTTTTTTTGTATAAACGCTTGTTTGCTGAAATAAATTACCTTTGTTAAGTATTTGGTTGTTATTTATTCCTTTATTATTAAAAACAACAATGGATGTCGCGATAGAGAAAGTAATAGTTCGTAAGAGTTTTAATTTTCGCTTGTGTGTAGGTGGTGGTGGTTAGTGTTTAACGTCCCGTCGACAACGAGGTCATTAGAGACGGAGCGCAAGCTCGGGTTAGGGAAGGATTGGGAAGGAAATCGGCCGTGCCCTTTCAAAGGAACCATCCCGGCATTTGCCTGAAACGATTTAGGGAAATCACGGAAAACCTAAATCAGGATGGCCGGAGACGGGATTGAACCGTCGTCCTCCCGAATCGCTTGTGTGTATGAGAGTTAATTTTCGCTTGTGTTTATTAATGTCGGATCATTCCTTCCTAAAAACTAACAATTAGTGTCGGAGCTGGAACGTGGTTTAATTATTATTCTGAATTTTTCGTTGTTTTCAGTTTTCATTGTGGCTAAACATGCAGAAATTCGGAGTTCCTTTGCTCAGTAAACTGCAGTTATGTTAATAGTTTCGGATCCGACATATGTTCTGCTGACAGTAAAATACGTCTGTTTAGAATATATGAGCAGTGAGTGAACTACGAAAAGAAATATTTCATTTCTCACAATATCAGTACAAGCAAGCATAAAAATACACTTTAAAGGCCAAGAAAGAAAATTTCTTTATTTCTAAAGGCAAATGCAACACTGAGTCGATAATCGCAGTTTGCATTTGATTTACGTAAAGATGCCGGAATCCCTTTGTGGGAACTACAGAATCTTACATTAAAATAATTTTTTTTGAAGTATACAGACGAATATGTGCACAGTGAGTCAAGTTTGCGAAAATGTTACTTAAGTGAATGTGACGATGAAGTAATGAAAATAATTAAAGGTGACGAAAAAAGTATCCGGATTTAAATCGGCGAATCAATTGCCCCTGTGGTTGTTGGACAAGGACATCCTTCAAAAGGCAAATCAATGAAACCATTTCTGAATGAAAAATTTAACGATTCAACTATCGCACATTTATGTACCCATTCATCACAATTACTGTAACCTGAAGAAATTCAAGATGAAAATATATTACTTTTTATCACAGACATTGCACCATACATGAAAAAGGTTGGGACACTTTGAAAGTTCTATTTCCAAACATCATCACGTGATCTGCGTTGGAGTTGGAATGCACAGGGTACCAGAAGAGATACGAAGCTTGTTTTCGGATGTCGACAAATTGTTTTCCATCATTAAGAAGACCTCAGTAAAAGCCCATCAAGGTTTCAGACATTTAAAGACATTGCACCAGATATACCTGTGCCTCCTCAGCCTGTCTCAACGAAATGGAGGAAATGAATTCAGAAGCAATTTTCTACGCTTCATATTTTCTGAGAGCAGTATAGCTAAGTTGGTCATCTCTCTGGAGGATGAAGCATCTTTAATTGTGCAAAACAGATACTTCTCGATTCTTCGGAAGTGCCAAAGACTTAAGTTTCACTGCGCCTGAGTTCAGTTTCTTGCCACAAGCTTTAAGTCAATGAAGGTTATGGATGTATCAGAGAAATGAGAGTTTCGGAAAAATTCTGATCTTGACAAGCTTAGAAAAATCTCAAAAAATCTATGAAGTGACAATTATGTTGGAGGAGAAATAGACCCTGCAGTAGTTCCATGTTTTAGTTTGCTCCAGTCGCCTCTGGAGATGTTGAAAAGTTAATTTCTCAGATGAAAACTGTGTTATCTGACAGGAGACTCAACATCAGTCCGGAAAATTTAGAAAAGCATTGGGATGTCATGTGCAACCAATAAGCCGATCAGGCATTGTAATACATAGGCTTTCAAGAAACATTTTCATTTTCCTGTCAAGTACGCTCATAATTTTGTTTCAAACTTTAAAATTACTTTAAAAATATAATACAACATGAAGTTGACATGAATTTGCTACATGTGTGATTGAATAGTGCAGCCTAGTAAATAAATAGGCATAATGTAGGGTTTTTCTATATAGCCTTTTATTACCTACTTTAGAGATTTATAACGCCATTTTGCCAGCTTATTTTAATGATTTATAATGTCTAAAATTCCTGTATTGTCTATAAGCTAAATAAAAGGATGGTCAGGGAAGTAGCTAGTTAGCTACAAAATAATATAGCCGGATGTCTATACTGAACACACAATTTAATAAACAGGCGCACTGTTGTCTCAGAATCCGTATTACATGTAAGCAAGGGATTGATAGTTACAATCGAGTTCGGAACCTAGAAAATTTGATCACAGAATTTATAATGAACCAGACATCTCGTATAGAACGAACTATCCACAGATTATCTGGATTTTCATCTACATCTACATCTACATCTATACTCCGCAAGCCACCTGACGGTGTGTGGCGGAGCGTACCTTGAGTACCTCTATCGGTTTTCCCTTGTATTCCAGTCGCGTATTGTTCGTGGAAAGATAGATTGTCGGTATGCCTCTGTGTGGGCTCTAATCTCTCTGATTTTATCCTTTGGTCTCTTCGCGAGATATACCTAGGAGGGAGCAATATACTGCTTGACTCCTCGGTGAAGGTATGTTCTCGAAACTTCAACAAAAGCCCGTACCGTGCTACTGAGCGTCTCTCCTGCAAAGTCTTCCACTGGAGTCTATCCATCATGAAGATCCGTTGGATCTTCTCTATCTCTTCTATCAACCCTATCTGGTACGGATCCCACACCGGTGAGCAGTATTCAAGCAGTGGGCGAACAAGTGTACTGTAACCTACTTCCTTTGTTTTTGGACTGCATTTCCTTAGGATTCTTCCAATGCATCTCAGTCTGGCATCTGCTTTACCGACGATTAATTTTATATGGTCATTCCATTTTAGATCTCAGATAATTTATCGAATTAACTGCTTCCAGTTGCTGACCTGTTATATTGTAGCTAAATGATAAAGGATCTGTCTTTCTATGTATTCGCAGCACATTACACTTGTCTATATTGAGATTCAATTGCCATTTCCTGCACCATGCGTCAATTCGTTGTAGATCCTCCTGCACTTCAGTACAATTTTTCATTGTTACAACCTCTCGATATACTACTGCATCATCCGCAAAAAGCCTCAATGAACTTCCGATGTTATCCACGGGGTCATTTATACACATTGTGAACAACAACGGTCCCACGACACTCCCTTGCGGCACACCTGAAATCACTCTTACTTCGGACGACTTTTCTCCATTGAGAATGACATGCTGCGTTCTGTTATCTAGGAACTCTTCAATCCAATCACACAATTGGTCTGATAGTCCATATGCTCTTACTTTGTTCATTAACGACTGTGGGGAACTGTATGAAACGCCTAGCGGAAGTCAAGAACACGGCATCTACCTGGGAACCCATGTCTATGGCCCTCTGAGTCTCGTGGGCGAACAGCGCAAGCTGGGTTTCACACGATCGTCTTTTTCGAAACCCATTCTGATTCCTGCAGAGTAGATTTCTAGTCTAGGGAAAGTATCTTACTACCAGAACTTTGAATTCCGAACTCCTAAAACTGAAAAAGAGTATAAACTGAAAATTGGACTGCCATATGTGTCTTCAAGCAAATATTTTAAACTAAACTATTGTTCTCCTGATCATTATAAAATCAAGAATCGTGACTTAATATTTTAAAGTTTGACCAGCCAGCCATCTGCGTGAGTGAAAAACCCGAAAACCAGATAGTCATGTATATGCTCGGTCACGCGCCTGAATCAGTTATCCATCTTGAAGTAGTAGCATTTTGAGTTAAGAACGTGGACCAACCGTCATTCTCGATATTTTCACAGTCAGGAATAGTACGTTTACACGCCGTCAGAAATCAGTTCCTACACGACCGTTACTTTCTCCTGATCGCGAGATATAACAACCTGCGTCTATTCTGGTGCTGTTTCGAATGCTCAGAGCAGTGTCCGAAATGCGTTATTACTCGCCAAGTAGTTTATCGACTCTGAAATTAACATGTTTGTTGTGCTTTCAAGTGCGTAATATTCGTCAGCAGAGGTCCGATTACTCCCAGTGGTGAACACACCGATACTGCAGCTAGCACCCCACTCTAGGTATGTTTCTGTTTAGTAAGTTACGTCAGGGGTCTCAGTTTTGCAAATGAATGAATTTATATTAACTGTTACAGAGGAGGTTACATTATTAGGCTCTCCTCTCTTTTTTGCTTTTGTTCGTAATTAAAATAATGATCTATAGCCTGAAGAGTTGATAAATGAGTGTAATTATTTTATGACGTCAGCGATATGACTTATGCCACAGCAGATTACAAACGGGAATTTCCCTTGGGGAGAGTCGTTCTGCGCGCTTTTCGTGCCTTGGAAGGTCTACATACGTGAAGAACCTTCTAGAACAACCTCTGTAACCTACGTTTTCCGACTCGCGGGAGACATGCATTCCATTTCCGGCCACGTCTGATATCGAGGCCCTGGCGGTCCGTAGCTACTAACCCTCTGCTATACGTGACGTTTTTGCATATGCCCGCATAGTGCCATTGTGTTCTCTACTACGTGAAGACAGAAATGAGTTATACGTCGCTCTGATGTCCCTCATGCAAATGATTCGACGTTTCTCAAAGTCCGAAACACGGCGACGCGCTTCACGTGCACGTCTTCTGAACATGCGGTATTGCGATTTCCACTTAATAGCCACCATGCATCCATACTATTATTCATCTGTAGGAATGGCTTTTTTCTACTGGAAATACTGAAAATAACCTCGGTTAGGGATGAAATTGTAATGAAAGTATCCTATTAAAATACTGGAGTTACAGCGCATAAAAATTTAAATATGGAAAGTCAATTCTGTTCTGTTATTACTATGTTTATTAACATGAACTATTCCTTTCGGTATTAAGAATAGCAGTTTTGCTGTGTGTTCGTTTGAACTTCTTCCCCATAACTTTCGTATAGGTTCAAGATAGTTACCAACAGGGTACATTCTTATGACCGTCACAACTATGCCATTTACAGAGGGCAGGTAGTGTAAAAGTTTTAAATCGTTTTAATAGAGAGATTCGTCCTCGGCATGTATCACCTGTTCAATTAAAAAAAAAAATCTGTGTCAAATTGTCGGTGATTTGCTAACCAGTCGGCTTCTGTCGACTAATGTCTCTTTTTATATAACATAATAGTTCTTTGTTCACTTCTTTATCAACCAAAATTGTTCCCGCATCAAACATGAAGGAAATATAATTTGTATCTATACGATAGATTAAATTCTTTAGGTAAGTTTATATCTGTGATCTTGTCGCTGATAAAACTAGCACACTATAAAATTCTACTCTACGAGTAGCTTTGCGTTCAGAATAGAAAAATTTCAGTCTATAATATGAAATTTCAAGACAAGCCATTAATCGATCAATCTAGCAAAATGTAGTGTTTATCTATTTATTAACGAGCGAGGTGGCGCAGTGGTTAGCACACTGGACCCTCATTCGGGAGGACGACGTTTAAACCCGCGTTCGGCCATCCTGAGTTAGGCTTCCCTTCATTTCCCTAAATCACTTCCGGTAGATGCCGGGATGGACGGCCGATTTCCTTCCCCATCCTTCCCTAATCCGATGGGACCGATGACCTCACTGTTTGGTTCCCTCCCCCAAACCAACCAACCTTATTTGTTGGCTCGTTTCCGTTCCTGATACCTACTACTTTCCACAGTGACTTCCTCGAATCATTTAAGCTCCTCCGTTACACTGTTCTGCAGCAAAAGGTAGTGTAGTACAAAACATCTGTATCATTCCTTGCATTCAACCTGTCCCTGAATAAGTCACTGCTCTCTTATTTTTTTAAAATTCTGTTGACATATTGAAATAGTGCAACAGTGATTGGTTTTCATATTATCATTCTTCACACAGCTCCTGGCTTACTAAGTACCTGTCTATTCCTTTGCTGTCTCTTCCGTTACTGCGAATGCAACATTTTTCTGCCTATGCATAATCATTGTATTCAGATCTAAGCTATCAACCTGACTTACCAACGCTGCTAAGTTATCCATAATACTGTCGTTATACTTTAAAATTGGTTTCACTGGGATACATTTCACGAAAAACAGTGTGTTATATGTCCTTCCAGGAAGTAACGTATTCAGTAACCACTTTGTATGTCATGCGTTTCTCACTCTAACCAGATTTACACGATGGATTTATTAGAACGTTGTTTATTTGCAGATGTTAAACCACCGTGCACGATTGGATTCCAGTGCTTCGTATGATTTTCTGAAGAATGGTTTCTAAGACAGTACCGATACAGACCACTGGTGGATAAAGAAACTAAAAGGATAGTTTGGGTATATGTAATACTATAAAAGTGAAATCTACTCCTCTGAAACAAATAAAATGCCGTGCAGGTTTAATTGCTCTTGCTGCATCTAATAAGCGAAATAACGTGTTTGCGTTATCTTCTGTAGCAACTGCAATATGTTCATTGGTTCTTAATTCTCTGGAAAACTCTGAAGGTCACAAACTAAGACTGCTTAAATGCATGTGATTTATTTCAAATTTTCAAATGTGTTTGAAATCTTATGGGACTTAACTGCTAAGGTCATCAGTCCCTAAGCTTACACACTACTTAACCTAAATTATCCTAAGGACAAACACACACGCCCATGTCCGAGGGAGGACTCGAACCTCCGCCGGGACCAGCCGCACAGTCCATGACTGCAGCACCTGAGACCGCTCGGCTAATCCCGCTAGGCGTGATTTATTTCATCATTGTTTCAGTGATATGCTTGTTTATCTGTAAATCATTACATACAAAATTATTTCACGTTTAAGATATTACAGAAGTGAACTAGATGACACATAGGGCAATAATCATATCATTAAATATTTCTCGAGACTATGAACAGCTGATATTCGCCCCCCCCCCCTTCCTTCTCCTTTCAGAGCCTCCATGTCCCACATCACACACAGGTACAAAACACCCTCGCACCCGCCACCTCGTCCTCGTATCACTTCTATTACGCAATTTCCGGGGATTGTCATTACGTACCCAAAGGTATTACAGAAGAAAAAAAAATGGCTCTGAGCACTATGGGACTCAACTGCTGTGGTCATAAGTCCCCTAGAACTTAGAACTACTTAAACCTAACTAACCTAAGGACATCACACACATCCATGCCCGAGGCAGGATTCGAACCTGCGACCGTAGCGGTCGTGCGGTTCCAGACTGTAGCGCCTTTAACCGCTCGGCCACTCCGGCCGGCATTACAGAAGAACAATTTAGAAATCGCAACATAAAGATTCATATATACCAACACATACTAAACATAACCAAAGTACTCTAGGTCACACAATATGCATATGTGTATAATTTATAAGTAACTTATATAATATACCTGTGTGCTGGCTAAATTCAAAAAATTCGTTATCCAGGCTGTCAAGTGACTGAGGTGTTCCGAAGAGTTATTCGCAACGATGAGCGTATGATGTATATTAAACGTAATTTTCATGCAAACAATTCGGAGCACACAGTTATTTTGTGCTCAGAGTGCGATGTCTCTTGTTTTGAGCGGAACCGCATTAAATGTAAACTGTAAAACAACGGAGTTATTAATTACTTGAAATATTGCCAGCTGTGTTTTCTGACCCGAAGCTTGATGTTTCACGAAATACGTATCGTCAATATTTGCTAATTTCCGAAAACGTCTATCTTATTTACCATGATTTACGGAAATACGCACCCACAGAAGCTGTGATGTTGGTCATTGAATTACACACACACGCGCGCGCGCGCGCACACACACACACACACACACGAACAATCGGAGTCGTCTCTGACAAGGTTATTTATAATAAATGCACCAAAATTGTGGCTTTTCTTGCAGCTGATTAAAAACAGTTTAGCTCCAAAACAAATGGTAGAGTAACTGATGTAAAGTTTCCATTATTGTGCAGGCTGCACTACAATGTGCAAGATTATTGTCATGCTAGCGGGACGCTATATTACGAGCATTGTTGTGCGATGTACGTGGATATTGATCGCATCCTCTGTGAATACTAATTATTCTCCTTGTTTGCAGGACATGTTGCAGACGTTCTGCGGACGTTACTCGCTAAAGACAGGCGCCTTTATGTTTGGGATATTTTTTACGGTAAGTAAGGAAACGTGTATTTTATTCATGGTGCTCGCTGGTGAGGCCAGAGTTCATACTAACTGCCTTTTCTTTGCAGGTAAATTCGATGGTCCATCTCTTCGTGGGCTTCTTCTTTTTCATCAGTAAAACACGATTCTACAAAGACGGTAAGCTAATGTTATGTCACTCTCATTCAGAACTTTAATAACACAATCAAAGAGCAAAAAGTAACTGATCAGCATTCTTAAACCAATATAATGTTTGTTACGTACCAATTTGTGCAAATCAGAACAGATCACACGTTATCATAAGCATCATTAATGCTCGACAAGCACCCTGCCTTCCATAAGATACGGGGTTTTCTAGAGCTAAGGAGTCAAAATTGTATACATGGCAGATGATTCTCAGCTGAGTGTGTGGCTTAGCAATATGTAATCACTAATTAAGAGGCAGTAAAGAGTGCCTTTGTAGGTGCTGCGTGGAACTGTGCCCGAGAGAACTGTGCCAGCGCTGTGTAGGCTACGTGTCAGCTGACTTACCGTGCCACGTGCCACTAAACCATACACCAACCTGTCATTTCAGTCTGTTCCAGTAAATCGATTAACTTTACACAATGCTGTCGAAGAGTGCACGTGAAGAACGTATCGTAAAATTCTAAGTGATTACGTATATATAACCGTACACCTAGTGTTGGTTAATCATGTAGGGTATCACGTACACCGTACTAGAAGCATTATTTTAAAAAAAGGCGGTAATTACTTAGAGGTAGTCACAAGAATTTTAACCGATACTCCCACTTCTCCAACACAATCGCGGGGCATCGAAACGTCCTGAAGAGGATCCCAGCAGAGGGCTCGAAACGTCGATTATTTTAGAAGGAAATATGACGCGCCTAACAACCCAGAAGATTTTAACTCTAATGACAACGACCACGAAATCCTACAGACTTACATAAATTATCTTATTAGGGTGAAAGATAAAAGTTACTTTCCGTATGAAGTCCTGCCGTTCAGATCAAAATGCAGTATTTTGTTGCCCTAATGTGCCAATAGTGTTCTTGAGGAAGACGATTAATCAGCCTCCGCAACAAAATCTGCTTGCAGGTTGCAAAATGGCTCTGAGCACTATGGGACTTAACATCTGAGGTCATCAGTCCCCTAGAACTTAGAACTACTTAAACCTAACTAACCAAAGGACATCACACACATTCATGCCCGAGGCAGAATTCGAACCTACGACGGTAGCGGTCGTGCGGTTCCTGACTGAAGCGCCTAGAACCGCTTGGCCACTGCGGCTGGCTGCAGGTTGCACACCGTTAAACTCTCGTGACTGATTAGACGTAAACTAGTATGTTTCAGAGGCCTTTTACAATCTCGTACTGCAAGAAATCTATTGATTGCACTGAAGCATATGCTTCTTTCTTACAACATTATCCTTCGACTTATTGTTGCCGGCCGGAGTGGCCGTGCGGTTCTAGACGCTACAGTCTGGAACCGAGCGACCGCTACGGTCGCAGGTTCGAATCCTGCCTCGGGCATGGATGTGTGTGATGTCCTTAGGTTAGTTAGGTTTAAGTAGTTCTGATTTCTAGGCGACTGATGACCTCAGAAGTTAAGTCGCATAGTGCTCAGAGCCATTTTTGAACTTACTGTTAAACAGTGAGACAGTTCAATAAATCTTCCTGAAATTGCAAAAAAAGTTTATGTGATTTATCAACACCTACTTTAGTTTTCCTCATAGTATTTACAAAATTTTGACATAAATAGGTCTAAAATCCTTTTTTGTAGCATTAGTGTGAAATTTAGAGGTTGGTTGGTTGGTTGTTTCGGGGAAGGAGACCAGACAGCGAGGTCATCGGTCTCATCGGATGAGGGAAGGACGGGGAAGGAAGTCGGCCGAGCCCTTTGAAAGGAACCATCCCGGCATTTGCCTGGAGCGATTTAGGGAAATTACGGAAAACCTAAATCAGGATGGCCGGACGCGGGATTGAACCGTCGTCCTCCCGAATGCGAGTCCAGTGTCTAACCACTGCGCCACCTCGCTCGGTAAATTTAGAGTTTATGATGATTATTTAGTGATTCAACAATTTTCGCTAGTGTGACTGTGCTAATAGGCATGGGCGAGATGCTACAGACCGGGAAAAAAGCGTTTTCGGTAGTAAAAAAATAACGAATGAAGCTGAAATGCTGAAAATTAGTCTACGATCTGCATGTGTATCTGATCGTTGGACAAACTGGCAGAAACCTCTCACCAATACAACGAGGCGCACCACGACAGAACGCTGATGCAAAAAAGACTTTCCAGAACTAGAGTCCAAATGAGCCTCGGGAGAGAGGAGAGACCACGAAGGAATTCCTAGAAACTAACCTATATTGTAACAGGCAGAAAAAGGTCATTATTCACAGTGTTGAGAATGGCTGTGATGTGGGGTCTGAAAGGGGTTCAGTCAAATGGAGGGTGCCCCAGGGATCAGTATTGGGGCTACTCCTGTTCCTTATGTATACAGGGTGTTACAAAAAGGTACGGCCAAACTTTCAGGAAATATTCCTCACACACAAAGAAAGAAAATATGTTATGTGGACATGTGTCCGGAAACGCTTACTTTACATGTTAGAGCTCATTTTATTACTTATCTTCAAATCACATTAATCATGGAATGGAAACACACAGCAACAGAACGTACCAGCGTGACTTCAAACACTTTATTACAGGAAATGTTCAAAATGTCCTCCGTTAGCGAGGATACATGCATCCACCCTCCGTCGCATGGAATACCTGATGCGCTGATGCAGCCCTAGAGAATGGCGTATTGTATCACAGCCATCCACAACACGAGCACGAAGAGTCTCTACATTTGGTACCGGGGTTCCGTAGACAAGAGCTTTCAAATGCCCCCATAAATGAAAGTCAAGGGGGTTGAGGTCAGGAGAGCGTGGAGGCCATGGAATTGGTCCGCCTCTACCAATCCATCGGTCACCGAATCTGTTGTTGAGAAGCGTACGAACACTTCGACTGAAATGTGCAGGAGCTCCATCGTGCATGAACCACATGTTGTGTCGTACTTGTAAAGGCACATGTTCTAGCAGCACAGGTAGAGTATCCCGTATGAAATCATGATAACGTGCTCCATTGAGCGTAGGTAGAAGAACATGGGGCCCAATCAAGACATCACCAACAATGCCTGCCCAAACGTTCACAGAAAATCTGTGTTGATGACGTGATTGCACAATTGCGTGCGGGTTCTCGTCAGCCCACACATGTTGATAGTGAAAATTTACAAATTGATCACGTTGGAATGAAGCCTCATCCGTAAAGAGAACATTTGCACTGAAATGAGGATTGACACATTGTTGGATGAACCATTCGCAGAAGTGTACCCGTGGAGGCCAATCAGCTGCTGAAAGTGCCTGCACACGCTGTACATGGTACGGAAACAACTGGTTCTCCCGTAGCACTCTCCATACAGTGACGTGGTCACCGTTACCTTGTACAGCAGCAACTTCTCTGACGCTGACATTAGGGTTATCGTCAACTGCACGAAAAATTGCCTCGTCCATTGCAGGTGTCCTCGTCGTTCTAGATCTTCCCCAGTCGCGAGTCATAGGCTGGAATGTTCCGTGCTCCCTAAGACGCCGATCAATTGCTTCGAACGTCTTCCTGTCGGGACACCTTCGTTCTGGAAATCTGTCTCGATACAAACGTACCGCGCCACGGCTATTGCCCCGTGCTAATCCATACATCAAATGGGCATCTGCCAACTCCGCATTTGTAAACATTGCACTGACTGCAAAACCACGTTCGTGATGAACACTAACCTGTTGATGCTACGTACTGATGTGCTTGATGCTAGTACTGTAGAGCAATGAGTCGCATGTCAACACAAGCATCGAAGTCAACATTACCTTCCTTCAATTGGGCCAACTGGCGGTGAATCGGGGAAGTACAGTACATACTGACGAAACTAAAATGAGCTGTAACATGGAAATTAAGCGTTTCCTGACACATGTCCACATAACATCTTTTCTTTATTTGTGTGTGAGGAATGTTTCCTGAATGTTTGGCCGTACCTTTTTGTAACACCCTGTATAAATGATGTGCTCTCTAGTATTACGGGTAACTCTAAAATATTTCTGTTTACTGATGACACTAGCTTGGTAGTAAAGGATGTTGTGTGCAAAACTGTCTCGGCTTCAAATAGTGCAGTTCATGACATAAGTTCTTGGCTTGTAGAAAATAAACTAACGCTCAATCACTGTAAGACTCAGTTTTTTCTGTTTCTAACACACTATTCAACAAAACCTGATGTTTTAATTTCACAGAGTGGGCATACGATTAGTGAAACTGAACTGTTCAAATTTCTAGCTGTTCAGATAGATAGAAAACTGTCGTCGAAAGCCCACGTCGAGGATCTTGTTCAAAGACTTAATGCTTTAATTTTTGCTATTCGAACGGTACCTGAAGTGAGTAATTGTTCGACACGAAAATTAGTCTACTCTGCTTATTTTCATTCGCTTATGTTGTATGGTAATATATTTTGGGGTAACTCTTACCATTCTAAAAGGATATTTTTGGCTGAGAAACGGGCGGTTCGGGAAATAACTGGTGTAAGTTCACGAACCTCTTGTCGACCCCTGTGCACGAGTCTGCGTATTTTTTGACATTGGCCTCTCAATTTATATATTCCCTACTGTCATTTATTGTTAACAATATCAGCTTATTCCGAAGGATAAGCAGCTTTCATTAAGTTAATACTCGGCAGAAATCAAACCTGTATTTGGACCGGACTTCCTTAACTTTTTTGCAGAAAGGTGTGCTGTGTACTGCTGCATCCATTTTAAATAAGCTACCATTAGAATTCAAAAATCTTAGCAGTAATCGAAACTGAGGAGCTTCCTCATGGGTCGCTCCTTCTATTCTGTCGAGGAATTCCTTGAAAATTAAGCTGATTCTTGTTGTATTGTTGATTGCGTTTATTTAAACTTATGGGTTGGCGTTTTCAGGTACACAAACATTTTATTTATATCTGTTATTACTTTTATGTACTGAAACGTTCCATGACCTTGGAGATTTGCTCCTCAATTTGGTCCTACGGAACTTGACGTGTAAATAAATAAATAAATAAATAAATCGCCCTTCCAATCTAGACAACTACCTATGGAAAAATAAGAGTAACGCCGCAGTGACAGCACAGTCCCTATTATTAGTTTGTATGCCAGGGCCTAAGTATGTGGAATAGTGGAGTAGCGTAGTGTAGCGCGAAACGTGACAAATTTGCTCTAAATAATGAGAAGTATGAGGTCGCCCACATGAGTATTAAAACAAATCAGCCAATTTTCGGTTAAACTATAAATCATGCAAATATAAACGATGTCAATTCAGTTATACCTAGAGATTACAACTAAGAACAACTTAAATAGGAACTATCCCTTAGATAATGTGGGGAAGGAAAACCAAAGAATGCGTTTTATTGGCACTACGCTTGTCTGTCTTCTTCTGGAAATGACTGCGCAATATGGGATCCTCATCAGACAGGATCGACGGAAGGCATTGAAAAAGTTCAAAGAAAGCTCGTTTTGTATTACCTATAAATAGACAAAAGAGTATCACGGATATGATACACGTGTTGGGATGGGAATCATTAAAATAAAGGCTTTCTTTTCACGATATTTCAGGCATCAAGTTTTTCGTCTGAATAAAAAAATATTTTGTTGACGTCCACTTATGTAGGGAGAAATGATCACCGTAATAAAATATGATAAATCAGAGTACGCACGGAAAGATTTAAGTGTTCGTTTTTCCCGCGCGCTGTTCAAGAGTGGACTAGTGGTTCATTGAACCTCTCTGCCAGGCACTTAGGTGTGAATTGCAGAGCAGTCACGTAGATGTAGAAGTAGATGTAGTGTAGTGTAGTGTAGCGCACAGCGTATTTTTTTGTTGCGGACCGACACGATTTCCTCTCCTGTGGCAGCGTCTCCGTCTCAGATTGACTATTACATTCTACGCCCTCGGTTACTTTCTGCCTGTATTCGCGTGCGGGTATTGTCCTCCATGGCTCCTCGAGTACCATGGAAGTTATTCCCTCGCGTCTTAACACATGCCCTATTGTCATGACCATTATTCTAGTCTGTGTTCGCCATATATTTGTATGCACGCTGAGTCTCTATATAGCCTTCTCATTTCTTACCAGTCCACTAAATTTCTAGTAGGTATTCTTCTGTAACACCCCCATCTCAAACGCTTCTGTTCTCTACTGCTCCAGTTTCGCTTCCACACAATGCTGTGGTATAGCTCGAAATTATGTATCGCAAAATCTGAGATGTAACGGTAAGGTTGTGCACAGTGGTACAGTAGCGCATAAACTGCCTTCTGGATTCTGGATGGACACCTATGTGCATGCCAGAGGGGGAACGGTACAAAAAGACATATTTATGATTTGAAATTACTCTTCTCTCTCTCTCTTTCTCTCCAGACTGCTTTTTTCTCCTCCCTATTTTACTTCCGTTCGTAAGACAGCACACGGTAAAATCTTCTCAGTATACAAACTGCATCATTTCGTTAGCTATCTCCGCCATCGACATCCGGTGATGAAATCACTGACTGCCGGGACTGGCTCGGTGCTCTGCTTATGTAGATGTAACGGGACAGTCTGGACACGGCCGCTGTGGCCGAGCGGTTCTATGCGCTTCAGTCCGGAACCGCGCTGCTGCAACGGTCGCAGGTTCGAATCCTACCTCGGGCATGGATGTGTGTGATGTCCTTAGGTTAGTTAGGTTTAAGAAGTTCTAAGTTCTAGGGGACTGATGACCTTAGATGTTAAGTCCCGCCGGCCGGAGTGGCCGAGCGGTTCTAGGCGCTTCAGTCTGGAAGCACGAGACCGCTACGGTCGCAGGTTCGAATCCTGCATCGGGCATGGATGTGTGTGATGTCCTTAGGTTAGTTAGGTTTAAGTAGTTCTATGTTCGAGGGGACTGATGACCTCAGATGTTAAGTCCCATAGTTCTGAGAGCCATTTTTTTTGTTAAGTCCCGTAATGCTTATAGCTGTTTTAAGCCACAGTCTGGAACCTTCCAGAGAGGGCCGGAGTGGCGCATGGGCGGAAAGCAAATTGGGCAGCTGCTAGCGGCTCCGTCCCGTTGCGGGACCGAGTGACGTCAAATGGTGCGAGTGGCCGGCGCCACATTTAAAATTGCCGGTACCGCGTCCCTACAAGCGTCAAGCATACGTCTTTGCTTTCGCTCTATGTAGGGAGTCCTTCCCCATGCCCTACTGTGTAACCCAGATATCTGTTAACATACAATTAGAAAAAAACAAAAACAAAAAAAACGAGAGTTCTGCCTCATGCAACATCATACTGGGATTCTGTTATCAAAAAAGCGACCGAAATTAGAATAAACTACAACAATTTTATCAGAGAGCAGGGGTAAACACTTAGCAGCCCAACTTGCCATCTGCGCATGCGCCATCCGGCCCTCTCTGGAATTATACCGTGCCAGGCCCAGCAAAAAAAAAAAAAAAAAAAAAAAAAAAAGAAAAGAAATGCCGCGGTCGTCAGTGGTTTCAACTGTGATGATGATGGCGATTTTATTGAAGCACGTCACCACCAAAGTCTCCGAGGTCACAGCACACAATATTGAAATAAACCGATACCGCTTAAATTTTGTATAAATACAGTAAACTGTAAAACTGTACATATTAAGTTTCATGTGCGACTTAATGGTCTGTTTTACAATGTAGATAACACTCAAACTGTATATAAAATAAGTAATAAATATGATTGCGTCTATAGTATTAGTTATAAGGTTCAAGGCAAGAAAAAAATGGTTCAAATGGCACTGAGCACTATGGGACTTAACTGCTGTGGTCATCAGTCCCCTAGAACTTAGAACTACTTTCACCTAACTAACCTAAGGACATCACACACATCCATGCCCGAGGCAAGATTCGAACCTGCGACCGTAGCGGTCGCGCGGTTCTTAACTTGGCTCTGGACACTATGGGACTTAACATCTATGGTCATCAGTTCCCTAGAACTTAGAACTACTTAAACCTAACTAACCTAAGGACAGCACACAACACCCAGTCATCACGAGGCAGAGAAAATCCCTAACCCCGCCGGGAATCGAACCCGGGAACCCGGGCGTGGGAAGCGAAAACGCTGCCGAACGACGACGAGCTGCGGACTCGCGGGGTTCTCAAGGCAAGACTTACAATGTAAAAAATGGCAGCTATGTGAAGTGTTTTTTGACCACTACCACTTGCTTTCTTTTCAGTGCCTTCAGTCGGTTTTAGTCGATCTTCGTATCACAGGATAATTTCTTCTTAATTGTCTTTGGAATGTTGCAGAAATTCCCTTGGGCCTGGCTGCCGGTAGCCTTGCTGTAGGAGCAGCTCAGATGTTTGCCAACGTTGCCCTTGTCGAGGGCGTCATGAAGGTAAGTAATCAATATTGACATTATATTTCACACGTATTGGGCACCTGAGCAATCTTACGACATGGATCAGTTTCCATATGATGAAACATTCGGAAGGGTTTCTTGTAGAATCCTGTAACTTAATAAACTCAGTATTATTATGTATTTAACAAATTAATCATCTGAAACTTATTCTGTCTAACAGTGCTTAATTAAACCAACAAAAGAAAATTCGGCTACATTATTGGTAAGTTATCTTGGCCTCCAGGTGGGGCATGGTGTGAGCAGAGATTACATTTTCTGCTCAAAGGCTTGGGGAAAGGTATGATGTTGATATTACCAGCCTCAAGAACTGTGATGGGATGAACTGTAGGCGATATGAGGCAGCGTATGTGAGAGAAGGCAACACTTCACTCCATGTGTGTGGCAGAAACTGCAGAAGCTGGTTCTAGATCATCAGCCATCTATCAGACCTTAACTGCAATTCTTACTTTGTGTACATTTCGTGCTATCCAGTCGTTCCCATTACACGCCATCAGGCAGCTTCCATCAAGCGCCCGTCTGCATAAGAACCCGTGCAACAAAATTGAAGGGTCACATTTTTTAAACCCCGTCATTTTCTCCCATTACAATGGGATAGTTCGACATTTTCGCTCGAAGGTGCCTACAGCCTTCCTCTGTAATGGTACGGAAGTGTGGCATCCTGCGACGCCATCCTTTGGTTCAAACAGCAAGGTGTAGACTCGTGCAAGAAGCAGGCCAGAGCTCAGAAACTCAGGTGTAAGGGGGTTACTAAGGTCACATTGGCACCACATTTCACCAAAATTCCGCCCAACGCCACCGTGGCTACATCAAACAGTGGGAAGATCGTCGCATCTCCCCTGGCCACATCTCACACCATCTCTTGAGGCCTCTGAAACGCAACGGCTAGCACTTAAAATTAGGCACTTTCCTTATGAATAGCCGATGAAAAAATTCCAAACATACCACTGCTGGACACAGAGGGACCTCATTATGTGTCATTAGGGGTTGAATGAAACTACACCATCCCAAGGGACCTTCATCTTCCAAATATTTTGCAGTCTGAAAAGACAGTTTGCAGCTCTATGTGCAACAGGACGACATTCTTGACAACCTTTGACACTGCTGTCATCTCCGGACGAGTCAGCCCTTCTCTGAGGATATCACAGAGCTGAAACCCCATTAAACGTACTCTCGCCCCTTTGGAGTGTAGCATGACAGCAATTTCTTCTCTTATGTACGAGGTGTAACAATTAACGACTGATCAAAACATTCGACGAAATTTAACGTGATCCGAAACATAATGGGTGTTTACAAGGATGTAGCCAAGATTTAGTCAAAGGTGGAGAGGGGGGGGGGGGGGGAGGAGGAGGTCCGATTTGTTAAAGAGGACCTTAAAAATGCTCATGACTTTATTTATTCTACAAACAGATTTATTTATTTTTTAATTTGAGTTACGTAATTTGCTTTCTGGAGGTCTTCATGCAAATAGCATTTCCGACTATAAAATTAAGCAAGAAAAACATTTATAAATATATATTCTCTACACCCAGACGCACAATTAAGGATTTCTTTATTTGGCAATATGATACTTCAGTTCATTGGCAAACGAATTAAAACTCTGTTGTCTCTTTACTAACGAAGCACAGTCCCGTCTTCTAATACAAGATTCACTACCGCAGAGCAGAAGAATCTTAACGTTTAGATGAATGACGTACAATGTTAAAAGAAAGTTCAAACCTCTTGTTGCAATATCTATCGTTCTTCTACTAGAATCTGCATTTAAATTTCCAACTTGTGTGAAATCAATTCAGAATTCCTTCGTCACGTCAAAATTTCAAAATTTATTTCTAAAACAAAACGGAATACACAACTACTATGAGGTACATTTCTGGGATCTTAACACTGATTAACACATTGATCTCAACAAGACTTTCAGTATATACGACGTCACAAATGAGCTTGCATTTATACATGACAATATGATTATACAGTTTTTGATGCTAATAAACTCCTCTGTGACGTGCTACATACGTTAGCGCTGATATGACGTTCATTTACAAATACGTTAGAGTTGTGACGGTTGACTCGCTATTCCAAGGATACTATTAAGAATAAGACATTTCACAGTAAAAAGTCTTTCTTGTAGTAAGACTTGAAAACATGATATATCGCCGTTCCACAAGAGAGCCATCTTTATGCACACATACGCAGTACAAAATTATGATCGCCAGCTGCCTTCTAATGTAAATATCGCTGAGCTACGCATATTGTAGAAATCGTACACAAACAACATTAAAATTAAGTACTGTCTCTTCGAGAAATAAATAACTAGCCCGCAAATCAATATAAGAACAGTTACAAAAGTAATGCAAAAAAAATTTTATGTAGTTGTTTCTACAACTTAAGAACATTACTATTTGAAGATCATCATACAACATATGAAAACGCTTCAGTTATCATAATGTTACAAGATCGTAAACAGCGGAACAGATGATGGGGAGTGGGGAGGGGGGAGCGAGGGCGAGGATGCAGAGCACAGTCGGTTGGACCAATTCAAGCAGCCTGCTGAAAGAATCTCTTAGAAACGAACGAACTGTAATCGTAGAATTTGTTGTCATCACATACCCCTTCTGCTCTCCACAAATTCCTCGCCCTCGTTCTGTATCGGAACTGGTTTTCATAATTGAGCACCGCCCGGGTGACCAGATTGGCCGATATTTTGCCATTTGCGCTACTAATGATAGAATTATGAGCAAATTCTTTAAGGAAATGCAACCATCATCGTTTAGGCTATATTTTTGTTGATCAACGCGATTTTTGGGCGACACAAGCAAAGGCTAGCGTATTTTTGTGCACTGATTACAATTTAATTGTACTTGTAGTTATGTTTACCCCACCGCTCCCTTGTGAAATCCTGATACTTTTTGACTGAAAGTTCTTTACGTCTCCAAATAATGACTCCAGTGCTAACATTAAACCGCTATAGCTAGGTAATTAGGCTATTATAGTAACGCGTTCATACTTTTAACACCATACCGCTTGTGGACGAATCAAAACTGGTTTTCCTCTTCTTTCTTGTTACAGACGTACCTGTGATAAGAAACTATCACAACAGCACATAGAACAGAAGCAATACGTTAGTGAGCTGTAAGCAAGAACTGAACTCATTAAAAAAAAACAACAACTGAGCTCAAGTAAAGCCAACAATATGCAGTAATTAGTCTTCGCTAAAGTATAGATAGGCGATAGCTGATTTTGTTACCGATAATTTAAATCTATCGATGGCTTTATTGACTGTCGACAATGCGAACCCCTTCTTCCGTCTATGATTGCAAATCGAAATATCTTTCAGTCAGTTTCACTACTCGGCAACTAGGTCGTGTGTAATTTCATTTAGGTGAACGGATGAACCGATGGCGAAGGGGGGGGGGGGGTTCAGGACCCCTGGATCTCCACCGCTGGATACGTCCTCGGTGTTTATACTTTTTCATCCCTCTTTTTTGGTGCCCACCAGTGGCGTGTGCAAGGGGGGAAGATATTACACTGAGGCGCATTTGAAATATGAATTAAAACGACAAAGGCTCTCTCTAACACCCCTTATTTCCGCAACACAATCTGTGCCACCCGGCCACCTTTGTTGGGCACTTTGAAAATGTCACTGTACAAAGACTCCCACTTACCGGTGCCTAGCCGATGGCGGTATAGCCTTCACCTGAGTGACACTAAGCTGCTGCACTAACACCTGCTGGCCGCACGCAAAATGTGATACTCAAGGTCATCTTAATACAGTCCTATTAAAAACATCTGGGATCACATACAGATAGATGTGCAATCCTTGCAACCAGATCAGATCAGTCTCTGTGAACTGTGGGCAGGAATTCAGTGTTCATGGATCATGCGTTTCCCTCAACTAAACGTTCATCTCAACTTCATGCCACCGACTTCACTTAAGCTTGGTTGAAGAAGAGGGTTTGTAACTGGCACATTTCATATGACTGTGACGAATGCTATTTGATAATATTTGTGGCCCTCAGAGCCTTTTCACACAGACACATTCATCATAGTGCTGTGCACAGAAATGGGACTCATCTGCAAAGAAGACTTGATGCCACTCCAATGTCGAATGTTATCCGTTGCAACAGCTCAGCCGTTGTGTCAAGGTAACCACAACAATAACCAATTTGCTGACAATCCATGGTGCTCCAGACATCGTCGCACTGTCACACAAGATGGCGCCAGATTGGCTGACTTCAAAACAAAGTTCTCTTACAAACTGCATAGAGACTAACTACACGTCTATTGCAGTCCCTGGGGATAGTATCCGTTAACTAACGACACAACTGACAGTCATATGATTTAGGTTCAGAAAACATAGCGACTGACTTCAGACAACTATGTGACACTGTAACTAAAGTATGTGCATGGAGCTATGAAACACGGACCTTGGCGAAATGTATAATGGCTTAGTAAGAGCACACAGCAGGATTCACTTTGACCGTTCTACATCTATATCGCAGTGCTACGTTTTCACTAAAAGCCCATCATTAAGGTTTTACAACTTAATGCAATAAGGAGAAGGAGCATGGTTGTAAAAAGAGAATTATGTAGAGTGGTTGAAGATCTTAATGTGGATGTCGTGCGTCTCCAAGAACCTTACACGAGGGAGGGGAACTAACACGTCCACCTCTCGTCACATTCCTTCCCTCATGTCTGAATGCTCTTTGGATGCTAACAAGCTATGGCAGCTATTGCCGTGGTTAATACAGAAATAAATGTGACAACAGTTGCGCTACTGACCACTAGCCATGTTATGACAATAGAAATTAGTACGAAAAACTGAGACACGGGTGATAGCAACCCTCTATGCCCAATACAGCCATGAAATACACCCTTAAGCGCAACCAATGCTAGACAAAGTAGGTTACTCAGGTAACAGACCATTTATTATCTGCGCAGCAATACACGCACGCTCTACACTCTGGAATGCAACATCAGACGAAAGGGAATAAAAAATAAATGACGTGATAAACGAAACTAACCGGTGTGTACTAAACAAAGACGGACATCACCCACGAATCACGGAAGTGCTGGCCAGACAAGCATTATAGATATCACAGTGGTGAATTACAGGACCTTGACATCGATACCCGGTTGGATAGTATTGGAAAGACTTATACAGTTTCACCATAATGTGAGACTTATAAAGATTTCAAATAACACACACATTACCTTCTACAAAAGGACTGTTCCCGAATAGGCAGACTAGAGACGACTAAGGAAGATAGAGGACGACCCGTTTCAGACAATATAAGGAAACATCAGCTTTAAAATTCGTCAGTTAATAGAGCTAATTCAACAAGCACAGACTGAAGCGATACCAAATTCAGACAGCACATGGGTGGAACATCCATAGAGACGTGAGCTAACAAAGCTACGAAAAGTAACAAGAGAGACACGAAAGCAGTACCAAAAGGGAAAAACAGCATGGGACTGATACACAAGACATAACACAAGTAGGAACACTAACTTCAGGTACAAAACACTACTACCGGAGACAAGACAACGATACTGCGACAACTACGTACGAACACAATTCTAAGACAACATTTGGGGAGGATCATATAGACTGCTGACAGAGTGAATGAAGATCCCACTAGTTTTTGTCCACGGTGACTCAATCAGAGGGTGTCAGAATGGAGAAGCACAGCATAATACCAGCTGCATAAACTCATCCTATACGCCAACTGCAAAAAGGTAACCACACACAAGCACAACTGAGGAGAGAAATGGGACAGTATTACACGTCAGACAACGTCGTTTGTCCTTTCGTGCGAGAGGAGGTCGCTCTGACTACAGCAAAGCCAAAAAGGAAGAGAGACCCCGATCTTGATTGCATCCAAGCAGATTGCCCCACAGATTATCCCATTTTCTACTGATATATAATGAAGCCCCATGGCTAGAGAAAATAAGTGCAATGTGGAAAACTGACGTCACAATCATAATTAAGAAATCGACGATAGGGACCATTCAATCGTGTAGTAGAGCAATATGTCTACTAAACGCACTAGCTAAAGTCCGGAAGCTTCCGTGTAATCGCATAAAGCACACAAGGAACTTAGGGGCCTTAATCAGTATCAGTTTGGCTTTAGAAAACTAAAATAAATTGATGATGCAATTAACAGTGGTGTTCACTCAGTTCAAAATTCAGTTCGTATATACGTTGTGACAATCCTAATTGACAGCGCAGGTGCATTTGACTATCTATTGCGATGTTCACACGTGTTAGAAAATTTTAAGTACCTTTGGCACTATGTAATAGTTACCTTGACTACTGTAAAGACAGAAAAGCAGAGTGGCATGCGGAGCACCGCGAGGTTTGAGGGAAAGCAGTAAGTGAGGCCGACAGGGCTCGATGGGGCAGCCTTCTGCGATGTTTGGGATGTTGCCTTTGAATCTCTATTACAACTGGTAAAGGTAAATGAACATACCAGTGGAATCCTAGTTTATTCACAAGATTTACTGGTGACAGTAGCGGTCGACACAAGATGATATTTAGGGAGTAAATCAGACAACTAGTGTAAAAAAAAAAGTTAAACATAGCACTCAACGAAACAGTCTACAGAATGCTAATGGGAAAACTACAAACAAATCTCGTGATCAAATTAGACAACACTTCCTTAACACCTTAAAGATCAACTCGATGCTTTGGCAATATACATTGCGACAACTAAACTTTCATAACACCATAAAAATAGATCCCAACGAGGCTAAAGAACAATTACACAAACTAGACAGGGTAAGCAAAGAATATTTTAGGGTCCACTTGTCTCACTACGTACATATCACTGCGCGATCTTTGAGTCCATCGCATGCTTTGAGGCCTGTACAAGGGCACACCGCCTGAGTTTTGTTACTAAAAGAACAGCTGTTAAGCGAAGGCAAAGAAGTGTGCTGCTCGGGTTATCGGGGGCTTTCCAGTTCATACCGGTTGGAGCTCTGTGTGTAGTCCTAGTAATCTACCCGACGGAATAGACCATAAAATATCGGGCTGAAACGTATTGACTGGAAGACAGGACATTATAATTACCATGACAGGGAAGAAATGGGAGACAAATGCCACTTGAAGAGATGGCTTTCCGACACATACTTCTGTTGGATTTCAACGGAGGGGTGACAGCAGCAGAGACAGTCAGAAACACGTTCAGGCACACCTTCGGGGTTTGATGCAGATCGTTTAAACGCATCACAGATACACGTCAGTGAACTCGAAAATTGACAAATGTGATAAAAACGTAAATGTAAATGTCGTGTGGCTAGGGCCTCCCGTCGGGTAGACCGTTCGCCTGTTGGAAGTCTTTCGAGTTGACACCACTTCTGTGACTTGCGTGTCGATGGGGATGAAATGATGATGATAAGGACAACACAACACCCAGTCCCTGAGCGGAGAAAATCTCCGACACAGCCGAGAATCGAACCCGGGCCATTAGGTATGACATTCCGTCGTGCTGACCACTCAGCTACCAGGGGCGGACGACACATGTGATGAACTGCCATCATTCCCCAATAGTGCAAACTTTTCATGCAGTGGGAAAGTTTCGAAATTAGGGTGTATGGGTACCACATGCTCTAAGCCAAAATCACAAAAATCAGGACGTAGCCATATGTGCCTCTCCGCTTTCCCGTTATCAACCGACTCTTGAACAACACCAACGATTCCCATCCTGTACCGTGCTGGTGACGAGAAATGGTGTCTTTATGTTAACATGTTGTTGTTGTTGTTGTTGTTGTTGTTGTGGTCTTCAGTCCTGAGACTGAGAAAAAAAGGATATCCTTTCTTTCAGGAGTGCTAGTTCTGCAAGGTTCGCAGGAGAGCTTCTGTAAAGTTTGGAAGGTAGGAGGCGAGGTACTTGCAGAAGTAAAGCTGTGAGTACCGGGCGTGAGTCGTGCTTCGGTAGCTCAGATGGTAGAGCACTTGCCCGCGAAAGGCAAAGGTCCCGAGTTCGAGTCTCGGTCGGACACACAGTTTTAATCTGCCAAGAAGTTTCATATCAGCGCACACTCCGCTGCAGAGTGAAAATCTCATTCTGGAAACATCCCCCAGGCTGTGGCTAAGCCATGTCTCCACAATATCCTTTCTTTCAGGAGTGCTAGTTCTGCAAGGTTCGCAGGAGAGCTTCTGTAAAGTTTGGAAGGTAGGAGGCGAGGTACTGGCAGAAGTAAAGCTGTGAGTACCGGGCGTGAGTCGTGCTTCGGTAGCTCAGCTGGTAGAGCACTTGCCCGCGAAAGGCAAAGGTCCCGAGTTCGAGTCTCGGTCGGGCACACAGTTTTAATCTGCCAGGAAGTTTCCTTTACTGCTTGCTCAACATACAAATTGAATAACATCGGGGAGAGGCTACAACCCTGTCTCATTCCCTTCCCAACCACTGCTTCCCTTTCATGTCCCTCGACTCTTATAACTGCCATCTGGTTTCTGTACAAAATGTAAATAGCCTTTCGCTCTCTGTGTTTTACCCCTGCCACCTTCAGAATTTGAAAGAGATTATTCCAGTCAACAATGTCAAAAGCTTTCTCCAAGTCTACAAATGTTAGAAACGTAGGTTTGCCTTTCCTTAATCTAGCTTCTAAGACAAGTCGTAGGGTCAGTATTGCCTCACGTGTTCCCATATTTCTACGGAATCCAAACTGATCTTCCCCGAGGTCGGCTTCTACCAGTTTTTCCATACGTGTGTACAGAATTCGCATTATTATTTTGCAGCTGTGACTTATTAAACTGATTGTTCGGTAATTTTCACATCTTTCAACGCCTGCTCTCTTTGGGATTGGAATTATTATATTCTTCTTGAAGTCTGAGGGTATTTCGCCTGTCTCATACATTTTGTTCACCAGATGGTAGAGTTTTATCAGGACTGTCTCTCCCAAGGCTATCAGTAGTTCTAATGGAATGTTGTCTACTCCGGGGGCCTTGTTTCGACTTAGGTATTTCAGTGCTCTATCAAATTCTTCACGCAGTATCATATCTCCCATTTCATCTTCATCTACATCCTCTTCCATTTCCATAATATTGTCCTCAAGTACATCGCCCTTGTATAGTTCCTCTATATACTCCTTCCACCTTTCTGATTTCCCTTCTTTGCTTAGAACTGGGTTTCCATCTGAGCCCTTGATATTCATACAAGTGGTTCTCTTCTCTCCAAAGGTTTCTTTAATTTTCCTGTAGGCAGTATCTATCTTACCCCTAGTGAGGTAAGCCTCTACATCCTTACATTTGTGCTCTAGCCATCCCTGCTTAGCCATTTTGCATTTCCTGTCGATCTCATTTTTGAGACGTTTGTATTCCTTTTTGCCTGCTTCATTTACTGTATTTTTATATTTTCTCCTTTCATCAATTAAGTTCAGTATTTCTTCTGTCACCCAAGGATTTGTACTAGCCCTCGTCTTTTACCTACTTGATCCTCTGCTGCCTTCACCACTTCATCCCTCAAACCTATCCATTCTTCTTCTACTGTATTTCTTTCCCCCATTCTTGTCAATTGTTCCTTTATGCTCTTCCTGAAACTCTCTACAACCTCTGGTTAATTCAGTTTATCCAGGTCCCATCTCCTCAAATTCCCACCTTTTTGCAGTTTCTTCAGTTTTAATCTACAGTTCATAACCAATAGATTGTGATCAGAGTCTACATCTGCCCCTTGAAATGTCTTACAATTTAAAACCTGGTTCCTAAATCTCTGTCTTACCATTATATAATCTATCTGAAACCTGTCAGTATCTCCAGGATTCTTTCATGTATACAACCTTCTTTTATGATTCTTAAACCAAGTGTTAGCTATGATTAAGTTGTGTTCTGTGCAAAATTCTACCAGGCGGCTTCCTCTTTCATTTCTTACCCCCAATCCATATTCCCCTATTACGTTTCCTTCTCTTCCTTTTCCTACTATCGAATTCCAGTCACCCATGACTATTAAATTTTCGTCTCCCTTCACTATCTGAATAATTTCTTTTATCTCATCATACATTTCTTCAATTTCTTCGTCATCTGCAGAGCTAGTTGGCATATAGACTTGTACTACTGTTGTAGGCGTGGGCTTCGAGTCTATCTTGGCCACAATAATGCGTTCACTATGTTGTTTGTTGTAGCTTACCCGAAAGCCTATTTTTTTATTCATTATTAAACTTACTCTTGCATTACCCATATTTGATTTTGTATTTATAACCCTGTATTCACCTGACCAAAAGTCTTGGTCCTCCTGCCACAGAACTTCGCTAATTCCCACTATATCCAACTTCAACCTATCCATTTCCCTTTTTAAATTTTCTAATCTACCTGCCCGATTAAGGGATCTGACATTCCACGCTCCGATCCGTAGAACGCCAGTTTTCTTTTTCCTGATAACGGCATCCTCCTGAATAGTCCCCGCCCGGAGATCCGAATGGGGGACTATTTTACCTCCGGAATATTTTACTCAAGAGGACGCCATCATCATTTAACCATACAGTAAAGCTGCCGAAGACTTCCGGCATAAGAAGTCAGCCTCATTCTGCCAACGGCCTTGTCAAAGAGGGCGGAGGAGCGGATAGAGGTTCAGGGCACTCTCTTGTCCTAGGGGTGGGAAATTGCCCCTAAAGGCGGAAGAATCAGCAATGATCAACGACATGAGGATGCAGAAGGCAATGGAAACCACTGCATTAAAGACACGTATCGTGTATCCACAGGACATGTGGCCTGTATTTGAAGAAGTGTCATGATGATCTCTCCATTGGCAAAAGATTCCGGAATAGTCCCCCATTCGGATCTCCGGGAGGGGACTGCCAATGCGGAGGTTACCATGAGAAAAGGATTGAATAATCTACGAAAGAATAACGTTCTACGAGTCGGGGCGTGGAATGTCAGAAGCTTGAACGTGGTAGGGAAACTAGAAAATCTGAAAAGGGAACTGCAAAGGCTCAATCTAGATATAGTAGGAGTCAGTGAAGTGAAGTGGAAGGAAGACAAGGATTTCTGGTCAGATGAGTATCGGGTAATATCAACAGCAGCAGAAAATGGTATAACAGGTGTAGGATTCGTTATGAATAGGAAGGTAGGGCAGAGGGTGTGTTACTGTGAACATTTCAGTGACCGGGTTGTTCTAATCAGAATCGACAACAGACCAACACCGACAACGATAGTTCAGGTATACATGCCAACGTCGCAAGCAGAAGATGAACAGATAGAGAAAGTGTATGAGGATATTGAAAGGGTAATGCAGTATGTAAAGGGGGACGAAAATCTAATAGTCATGGGCGACTGGAATGCAGTTGTAGGGGAAGGAGTAGAAGAAAAGGTTACAGGAGAATATGGGCTTGGGACAAGGAATGAAAGAGGAGAAAGACTAATTGAGTTCTGTAACAAGTTTCAGCTAGTAATAGCGAATACCCTGTTCAAGAATCACAAGAGTAGGAGGTATACTTGGAAAAGGCCGGGAGATACGGTAAGATTTCAATTAGATTACATCATGGTCAGACAGAGATTCCGAAATCAGATACTGGACTGTAAGGCGTGCCCAGGAGCAGATATAGACTCAGATCACAATATAGTAGTGATGAAGAGTAGGCTGAAGTTCAAGACATTAGTCAGGAAGAATCAATACGCAAAGAAGTGGGATACTGAAGTACTAAGGAATGACGAGATACGTTTGAAGTTCTCTAACGCTATAGATACAGCAATAAGGAATAGCACAGTAGGCAGTACAGTTGAAGAGGAATGGACATCTCTAAAAAGGGCCATCACAGAAGTTGGAAAGGAAAAAATAGGCACAAAGAAGGTAGATGCGAAGAAACCATGGGTAACAGAAGAAATACTTCAGTTGATTGATGAAAGGAGGAAGTACAAACATGTTCCGGGAAAATCAGGAATACAGAAATACAAGTCGCTGAGGAATGAAATAAATAGGAAGTGCAGGGAAGCTAAGACGAAATGGCTGCAGGAAAAATGTGAAGACATCGAAAAAGATATGATTGTCGGAAGGACAGACTCAGCATACAGGAAAGTCAAAACAACCTTTGGTGACATTAAAAGCAACGGTGGTAACATTAAGAGTGCAACGGGAATTCCACTGTTAAATGCAGAGGAGAGAGCAAATAGGTGGAAAGAATACACTGAAAGCCTCTATGAGGGTGAAGATTTGTCTGATGTGATAGAAGAAGAAACAGGAGTCGATTTAGAAGAGATAGGGGATCCAGTATTAGAATCGGAATTTAAAAGAGCTTTGGAGGACTTACGGTCAAATAAGGCAGAAGGGATAGATAACATTCCATCAGAATTTCTAAAATCATTGGGGGAAGTGGCAACAAAACGACTATTCACTTTGGTGTGCAGAATATATGAGTCTGGCGATATACCATCTGACTTTCGGAAAAGCATCGTCCACACAATTCCGAAGACGGCAAGAGCTGACAAGTGCGAGAATTATCGCACATTCAGCTTAACAGCTCATGCATCGAAGCTGCTTACAAGAATAATATACAGAAGAATGGAAAAGAAAATTGAGAATGCGCTAGGTGACGATCAGTTTGGCTTTAGGAAAAGTAAAGGGACGAGAGAGGCAATTCTGACGTTACGGCTAATAATGGAAGCAAGGCTAAAGAAAAATCGAGACACTTTCATAGCATTTGTCGACATGGAAAAAGCGTTCGACAATATAAAATGGTGCAAGCTGTTCGAGATTCTGAAAAAAGGTAGGGGTAAGTTATAGGGAGAGACGGGTCATATACAATAAGTACAAAAACCAAGAGGGAATAATAAGAGTGGACGATCAAGAACGAAGTGCTCGTATTAAGAAGGGTGTAAGGCTGTAGCCTTTCGCCCCTACTCTTCAATCCGTACATCGAGGAAGCAATGATGGAAATAAAAGAAAGGTTCAGGAGTGGAATTAAAATACAAGGTGAAAGGATATCAGTGATACGATCCGCTGATGACGTTGCTATCCTGAGTGAAAGTGAAGAAGAATTAAATGATCTGCTGAACGGAATGAACAGTCTAATGAGTACACAGTATGGTTTGAGAGTAAATCGGAGAAAGACGAAGGTAATGAGAAGTAGTAGAAATGAGAACAGCGAGAAACTTAACATCAGGATTGAAGGTCACGAAGTCAATGAAGTTAAGGAATTCTGCTACCTAGGCAGTAAAATAACCAATGACGGACGGAGCAAGGAGGACACCAAAAGCAGACTCGCTATGGCGAAAAAGGCATTTCTGGCCAAGAGAAGTCTACTAATATCAAATACCGGCCTTAATTTGAGGAAGAAATTTCTGAGGGTGTACGTCTGGAGTACATCATTGTATGGTAGTGAAACATGGACCGTGGGAAAACCGGAACAGAAGAGAATCGAAGCATTTGAGATGTGGGGCTATAGACGAATGTTGAAAATTAGGTGGACTGATAAGGTAAGGAATGAGGAGGTTCTACGCAGAATCGGAGAGGAAAGGAATATGTGGAAAACACTGATAAGGAGAAGGGACAGGGTGATAGGACATCTGCTAAGACATGAGGGAATGACTTCCACGGTACTAGAGGGAGCTGTAGAGGGCAAAAACTGTAGTGGAAGACGGAGATTGGAATACGTCAAGCAAATAATTGAGGACGTAGGTTGCAAGTGCTACTCTGAGATGAAGAGGTTAGCACAGGAAAGGAATTCATGGCGGGCCGCATCAATCCAGTCAGTAGACTGATGACAAAAAAAAAAAAAAATTAAAAAAAAAGAAAAAAAGCTGCATGCCCTCGGGAAAAATTACGGCCGTAGTTTTCCCTTGCTTTCAGCCGTACGCAGTACCAGCACAGCAAGGCCGTTTTGGTTAATGTTACAAGGCCAGATCAGTCAATCATCCAGACTGTTGCCCCTGCAACTACTGAAAAGGCTGCTGGCCCTCTTCAGGAACCACACGTTTCTCTGGCCTCTCAACAGATACCCCTCCGTTGTGGTTGCGCCTACGGTATGGCTATCTGTGTCGCTGAGGCACGCAAGGCTCCCTACCAACGGCAAGGTCTATGGTTCATGGGGGGCGGAGGGGGTTAACATAAGGAAAAGAAAGTACTCGTTGAGCCGAACCAATGCAGCAACTGCCCGTACAAAGACCTGCGCGCATCCACAAAAGAAAATGTTATGCATCTGGTGGAACATAACTGCTGACATTTATTGTCAACAAGTCGAACATCTTGCAGAAGCAACCCAAGAACGACGACCAGGAAGACCGCGTCAACTGATGCTACTCCATGATATTGGCCGAACCCATTCCTCTAGATTGACAAAAAGCACTACACAGGAGTTGGGTTGGAAGTCTTTCCGCACCCTCCTTATTCACCCGATCCTGGGGCCTCAGATTCTCGTCTTTTTCGCTCTTTGTCGAACATTCCATAAGTTATTAAACTTATGGAAAAGCGCTATGAACTTTTGAACCAACTCAATACCCGTGGAGAGGGAGGTTCCTTAGAGCACATCGTAATACATGGCATACCTTCCTCACAGGCCAAACGATTAAAGCACACATAGAAGGATTTTTACACGGCAATTGATGACGAAACCCCATGGACGAAAGTCGATAGTACGGCAGAATCTATCTCAAACGCCGTTCACCTCCAGTACATAAAAGGATGACAAAATAGGCCTGGTATACGACCCAGGACACAACAAACAATCAGCATGACAGACACGCTAGAGGAAGACAGGGAGACTGACCCAAGCAACAATACAGACGTTGTTGACGTCAACGTCCTTGATCATATCACCTAGTTAGTGATAGGCGTTTCGTTCGATGTCTGTCCGAGATAACCTCCCCACCTCCCCCACTTCCTCCACTGCCCACTGGACTTTGGTGGCTTGAATCTACAACTCATCTCTATTCTTTTCAGGCAACAGGTGTCTAAATATGTAATAAATGAAAAAATAATTGTCCTTGAGCAAACTTTTATTGCGATAAAGAAGTCCTTTTTCTGATACAGGGTGTGTGATGTGGCAGTTCGATCCTGCACTGCCATCGGACAAGGTGCCTTTGGCTCTACCTGCTTGTGCTACTGCGTTGAAATGCTAATCATTTACATATATTAACATGTAGCGTATTGCGTGCCAGTTTGATATTTGTTATATGCCGCCTTCATGAAGTCGCAATTTTAATAGCCATCAGAGTATCTACTACTGCGAACGTCCACCGTGCTGACAAGCTACGCTTCAGGGTAGTGTGTTCTACAACTTTGGACGCTATCAGGATTATAATACACTCCTCTGTGGGCATCTATGCATCATGTTTCTCTAGACGTTTTCAAAGAAGAACAATGTTGATCTGAGGTTATCTATGTCATTAGTCGAAACCAGTAAACCAAATAAAACGTATTAAATGACGTATAAGGTGCCGGTTTCGATGTCTTTCTTCCGTACATGTTTGGACATGCTAAAAGATCTTCTTCCTCTTTAACTAATGTTTATTAACCCACACTTTCCCTCCATTATTGCTACCTGTTGCATATGACAAATCAGCTCCCCAAAAAGTACACACAGGCAGTCCGCAATTCATGTTCGTAGAAGACAGCGTTGTCTGTATCAGACTCAGTGGCTGCATTCGGGGAGAAAGTAGCTGGGTGAGCGATTGTTAGCCTGTGGTTTCCAGGACGGTGAACAGCTTTCATGATAGTGATTTGTCCTGTGAACTACAGGAAAAAGGTCTGCAATAAGCTAGCCGGCCGCTGTTGGCGAGCGGTTCTAGGCGCTTCATTCCGGAACTGCGCTGTTGCTACGGCCGCAGGTTCGAATCCTTCCACGGGAATGGATGTGTGTGATGTGTCCGAATCATCACAGCCTTTAGGAAACTAAAACCGCATAGAAAACCCAAACAGCCTAAGAGAGTCAAGAAAGTGACGACCAATCGCGGCAGTCACAGGCTGCCTCAAAACCTAGTGATACGAAAGTGCATACCCCTGATGATACCAACACCTTCGCAGCCCCCCAACCAACAACCTCAATGCCGACGCCCAAGGAAACCCCCACAACAACCAACGAGGAAGCCAATCCAGCGCCCCCCGCAGAGGTGCACAGCAACGCCACTACACTATCACGACACGTCACGGCTGCAGAGACGCCAACACACGCCATCGACACCGACAGTTTTAGTTACGACAAGCTAGACATAAATGTAAAATTAAGTAGGCTAGAAAAAAGAGACATCTTAGAGACGGCACAGCGGATGCTCATCCGCACCCTACACCCGTACGGCCAATCTGTTTGTTTCCGTACATCAGAGCAAACCGATAGACTGATTCTCAAAACGGAGAATATTCCAACAGATCCAGACAGCCTACTAGATCTGCTCATGCAGGTGTGCGCCCGCAGGGAGGAACCATTCGATATGGACAAGCTTTACAAGGATCACGTAAGGGCTCATGAGAGAACACACTTCGATTACAGTCAAACTGGCAGCAAGTGCTACGCCACCGTTAAACACCCAAACTGCTAATAGCACAGCTTAATGCTATGCGGAGTATACTTGTAAATTCGGAGCTCCCACGGGTCCTACGTGAACTAAAAAGTGACATTCTGTGCATACAGGAGCCCTACACTAGACAAGTGCATATCCCCAACTTTCCTCCAAGTGCGGTGACAGTTGCGGAGGGGACAGGCTGCATGGCATCTGTCATAATCCTAAACAAAGAAATACATCCAGTCAAAATTACAGAACTCTGTTCTGAGCACCTAGTTACAGTTGAAGTCACACACAAGGGGGATACTTGGATCACCGCGTCACTGTACGCCCAATTCTGTCATTGCATCAAACCATACGCAGACCTCATCAGTTATGTTGCGCAATACGCTGGCAACAAAAAACTTCTCATCTGTGCAGACATAAATGCCAGATCAACCCTGTGGCATTCAGACAGAACTGACGACAGAGGTGGAATAATAAATGATATCATCCAAGAAAACAGACTACACGTACTCAACAAAGAAGGACATCACCCGACTCACATCGGACACAACGGTCATTCATCAAACATAGACATCACCCTCGTTAATAATGCCGCCATCAACCAAGTACGAGACTGGACCGTACATGACCAGATCACTGCTAGCGACCACAACATCATCACACTAACCTTACGTGGTACACCAAACGTCAACACAGAAACACTACCAAAAGACTATTATTTGACAAAACAGACTGGGACAGGGTCAGACAAAAAATACATGAGCACACACCGCAAGACATCACCGGCAGTGTTGATTACAGAGCACACATGCTGACAGATATCATCACACACACACACAGAACAACTGCATACGCACACAAAGAATGACAAAACACCAAAATATTCCATGGACTACACAATTAACACGACTCAAACAAGACTCAAAGAGTAAACGTAAGCTTTACCAACGAGCAATTTCAGATAGAGAAAGACGATTACGACTACACGACTACCGGCTTGCCAAGGACAAATATAAACTTGAGCTGAATGAGACCAGGAAAGACCATTGGAACAGCCATGTAGCAGCACAAACGCAACTAAACATTTGGGGGGAGCCGTACAAAATCGTGACAGAGAAAATTAAGAGCCCACTGGTTCTGGGAACGCTGCGACAGGAGGATGGTGAGATGACTAAGGGCTGGAGACGCACAGCGGAGTTCCTGCTGAGCAAACTCCTGCCCGACGACATCGCAGACACAGACACACCACAACATGCAGCACTGAGATGCGAAGTAGACACAGTATACACCACACCAACCGTCACCTGTCCATTTGCGCAGGAAGAAGTGGCGACAGCGATCTCAGAACTCCAAAACAAAAAGCCGCCTGGACCGGATGGTATCCACTCTGAGGTACTGAAACAAATTGCACCGCCGATCACCCCGTTTCTCACAACGTTGTTAAACGATGCATTAAGGCTGGGCCGTGTGCCTGCAGTGTGGAAGACCTCGAAGGCGGTTACCATCAAAAAGGCTCCAGACAAAGACCCATCAGACCCCAAGTCATACAGACCAATTTTCCTTATCAATACACTCGGTAAAGTACAAGAAAAACTACTCTACACCTGCAGGTACTGGAGTCTCTGTATAATGGTTTCATGGACTACTACAGAGACAGAACGGTCGTTTGGCAAATGGACAACCAGAAAGTTATTAAACGAATTACAAAAGGCTGTCCACAAGGGTCGATCTGCGGCCCCATCTTCTGGGACATAGTTATAGAACCGCTCCTACAGTTACTAGAGGAGCACATCCTGACAGATGGAGTTGTCGCTTATGCTGATGATCTACTCGTCGTAGTTTCAGCAAACAACCGTGCCCAGCTAGAAGAAAGAGCCAATGGAACACTTAGGACAATAACCCAATGGTGCACAGATAATAAATTAAAGATAGCAGGAAACAAAACAACTTATACATTGCTAAAGGGTATACTGCGCAGGAACCCAATAGTCAAAATCGGAGACACAAACATAAAAAGACTAGCAGTCACTCGCTATCTAGGAGTATACATTGATGAACGATTGAACTTCCACGAACACATGCGAATATGCACAAACAAAGCAGAAAAGATACTACACAAACTGGCTAGGCTAAATTCGGAGCAATTCAGACTACCCCTGTCAGTGACACGAACATACCATTGCGCTCTCTTCGAGTCAGTACTATGCTTTGCTGCCAGTACGTGGGCCCACAGGTTGAATCTCTCAACCAACAGAACCATTGCACGTCGAGGCCAAAGAAGTGTTCTACTTCGACTAACAGGGGCATTCAACACAACATCAAATGACGCACTATGTGTCGTCATGGGAATCTTCCCCATAGATATCACCATCAGGTACCGCGCAGCAATGTACTGGCTTAGGATGGGGAGAATAGACCAGGTTTGGCAGATCACTGGTGCACCGATTGAGGCAACACGCCAACTCAGAGCATGGCGAGTGGATACCTGGCAGAGCGAGTGGGCCAACAGCGATAAGGGCCGCCGTGTATACAACTTCTTCCCTGACATCCGGGAAAGACTAAAACTAAAACATATTGATCCCAGCCGCGGTATGGTACATTTCATCACAGGACATGGCCCTTATCCCACGCACCTGTACCGCGTGAGTCTGCAGCAGACTAATAGATGCACATGCGGGGAAGAAGGTTCCCCCGAATATACTGTTTTCTTCTGCGGACAACGCACGAACATAAGATACACAGTACACGTAAATCGCCTGAACACACAGAACGAACTATATGCCATAATACGCAACCCGGAAAGGTGGACTGAACTCAACAAACTAACGGACGAAATCTCGAAGATCCAACAAATAGAATACTTGCGCAACAGACCCTACCGAAGGCAAGTCGGTCCAAACAGACGTCACGATGCCCAGGGGGACACAGATATGATTAGCACCACGAGTGATGAAGAAGAAAGAGATACAGACCAGGGCACCAACACAGATATTGAAGCGTCCAGCGCGGATGATCCATAGTGTCAACCAAGTCAAATTCAAAGAACAGAGTGGAACAACTGACAAGAGGTGCACAAGTCACACACAATCCTAAAAACAGATTGCACCTTATATGTAAATAGTTAACAGCATCTCTATGTCTAATAAGAGCTTAAAGCTGGGTACCTCTTCAAGGGACCTACGCATTCCGTTAAGAGGCAGCGCACAGTCTGTATGGAAGGATCTTAATTGTGGTCCCTCTCTTTTGAGCCCAACCCGACGGATACCTATGGTAGATCGGGGAAAACCACCGTTCAGGTCGTGTTGTCGGCGGGGCCGGGAGCTGCTTGCGCCTGATGTACTCTACTAGGAGCCTTGTAGGCTCAACACAAACCGTTAGCGTCATTACCTTATTACTTTTACCACAACTACCCTTTCATTAGCAACTTTGAGCCAAGCACAAAATCAGTTACCTCTCTATTGTATATCGTAAATAGTTTAGCAGGCTGGACATGGAGGTCTTAGTCTTAGTTTCTAGCTTTAACGTACTCTAATCTCTTCTAGTTAAGTTAGTTTTTAGGACGGTATATGTTAAAGGCATGGTGAGCGACGGCCGGCGTGTAGAGGGTCATTCCAAGACCCGGGCCGCCGCCCACAACCAGGTGACGGGCAATATTATACCTATCCCTTCTCTATTCAGTTCTCTCCCTTCCTTCTTTCTAAATATTTAATTTCGTTTTGTTTATGAATATCTTACTTGATTTTGTATTAGTTATAAGTTTTTCTAATGCTGCACACAAAAAAATATCAAATTGATCTAAACAAATAGAGCACGCCTCCACGTGGCGGGACACGGGCAACGGTGTGAGTGGGGACGGGAGCCGGAGTGGTGTTACTTTCAGTCACAGCGGCTAAGTGGAAACATACGATCCTCCATAAGAAATTAGACGGTGGGTCATAAAATATAAGCAGCTATTGAAAAAAAAAAGTGTCCTTAGGTTAGTTAGGTTTAAGTAGTTCTAAGTCTAGGGGACTGAAGACCTCAGATGTTAAGTCCCACAGTGGTTCAAATAGTTCAAATGGCTCTAAGTACTATGGGACTTAACATCTGAGGTCATCAGTCCCCTAGACTTAGAACTACTTAAGCCTAACTAACCTAAAGACATCACACACATCCATGCCCGAGGCAGGATTCGAACCTGCGACCGCAGCCTCAGCGCGGTTCCGGGCTGAAGAGCATAGAACCGCTCGGCCACAGCGGCCAGCTAAGTCCCATAGTGCTTAGAGCCATTTGAACCATTGTTTTTCAATTAGCTGCAGCGGTTTTCGCAGCCGTATCCCTAGAATGTGTTAACGCAAATCCATTCGACCGTTTCTTGTCCGCCTTCGTTGTAATCTCTGGGGAAAGCTGTGTCAGGCAAAGCGGGAACGGGGAAAAATTAACTTTAATAGTTTCAGTGAATTCTGCCAATGCTCACAGGAACTGAGCAACACCAGGAAATAATTACAGTACGTGCCTGCCCGCACGGGCACACACACACACGATTGCAAACACAGCCGCACTACAGAACTGGTATGAATATTTTCTTTGTTGGTTGGCGAGTAGGTCCTCTCGCACACCGATCGAGGTACTAAACATGCAAATGTTTATGGCGACATGAGTATAAATTAATATCGAATAATGACATGGAAAGCACACACGATAGGCATTCATTACCATTAATACTTATTCTCAGTATACCTTGTGGAAGTCGTGGCTCCATATCAGAATTTCTAGGCTGCGATTGCTTTTATTATAATTGTCACTGGAAGTGATAATATTCGATCTCCAACCCAACATCATCAAATGTGTTGCTCTAACAGCAAAAGGGATCTTCGATCGAACCTTTAACTCTCTGCACGAAGAGACTGGATGTTGGTAACTCAGTTATGGAGGGAAAACATGCAGTGAATGTCTACTATTAAGTTACTGCACAGTATGTGTATAAATAGTAAACACGTGTTAGATATGTGGAAATATCCTTTTTGTCTTGAGACAGGTCTAAAAATTATCAGAATTACATTCGCCTGTTATTCAAAGGAATTAAGGAATATTGAGGTTCAGTATACTGTTTACGACGAGACTGAAAGCAGACTGAGCGCAGCTTTGTACTGGACAAGGATAGGAAAGGAACAATCCTGGAATTCGCCCTAAGTAAAATAGAAAAACAACAGAATACATGAATCGAGATGGCAGGTCGAAGATGTTAACTCCTCCTTTCCCCTATGCGAGTCCAATACATTAAGCACAGTTGTAATAACATTATCTTTTGCGAGCATCCAACGTAAACGTGAAAACTGACATATTTTTATGTGACTAGCTTCATTTTGCTGCACACTTCTTCAAATTTGCAATGCCCACGGGATAATTTCTGAACTGTTGAGAGCACATTGCCCCTTACAGCAACCTAACTCCTTAATCGTTAGTGCAGTCTTTTTATTACTCACCTTCCTTCCGCTTGGGACTAGCTGTGTATGAAATCATCATTTCATCATCGTCGACTAGGAAGTCATTGATGTGGCCTCAAATACAGAGATTTGCACAAGGCGGCCGAACATCCCGAATGGGGCCTTTCTTTTCCCTTCCGCAAATGATATCAGTGGGCTTTTGCGAAACATTTACCAAGAATGTGCAGCAAGGGACTTCGTGACCAGGATTCGTTTGATTTGCAGGACTATGAAAACCTTTCTCTTCTTTAAAATCCCATCTGAAATCATGAGCACTGATACCTGAGCATACTGGTGGAATGTGTTAATCACAACTATCCTATGATACACTGAAGAGCCAAAGAAACTGGTACACGTGCCTAATACCGTGTAGCATCCCCGCGAGCACGCAGAAGTGCTGCAACACGACGTGGCATGGAGTCCACTAACGTCTACAGTAGTGCTGGAGGGATCTGACACAATGAATCTTCCAGGTCTGTCCAGAATCCGAAAGAATACGAGGAGGTGGAGATCTCTTCTGAACAGCACGTTGCAAGGCAGCCCAGATATGCTCGATAATATTCATATTTGAGAAGTTTGGTGGCCAGCGGAAGTGTCTAAACTCAGAAGACTGTTCCTGGAGCCACTTCGTAGCAGTTCTGGACGTGTTGGGTGTCGCATTGTTCTGCTGGAATTGCCCAAGTCCGTAGGAATACACAATGGACATGAATGGATGCAGGTGATCAGACAGGATGCTTAGGTACGTTTCACCTGTGAGAGTCTTATGGAGACCTATCAGGGATCCCATATCTCTCCAACTACACACGCCCTACACCATTACAGAGCCTCCAACAGCTTGAACAGTCCCCTGCTGACCTGCAGTGTCCATGGGTTCACGAAATTGTCTCCATATCCGTAGACGTCCATCCACTCGATACAATTTGAAACGTGACTCGTCCAACCAGGGACCATGTTTCCAGTCTTCAACAGTCTAATGTCGGTGTTGATGGGCCCAATCGAGGCGTAAAGGTTTGTGCCGTACAGTCATCAAGGGTACACCAGTTGGCCTTCGGCTCTGAAAGCCCATATCGATGTTGTTTCGTTGAGTGGTTCGCACGCTGACACTTGATGCTGGACCAGTATTGAAATCTGCAGCAATTTGGGGAGGGTTGCACTTCTGTCACGTTGAACGATTCTATTCAATCGTCGTTGGTCCCGTTCTTGCCGAATATTTTTCCCGCCGCAGCGATGTCAGGGATTTGATGTTTTACCGGATTCCTGATATTCTCGGTACACTCGTGAAATGGTCGTACGGAAAATCCCCATTTCATCACTACCTCGGAGATGCTGCTTCCCATCGCTCGCGCGCCGACTATAACACCACTTTCAAACTCACTTAAATCTTGATCATCTACCGTTGTGACAGCAGTAACGGATCTAACAACTGTGCAGACATTTGTTGTCTTATATGCGCGTTGCCGACCGCACCGCCGTATTCTGCCTGTTTACATATCTCTGTATCTGAATAAGCGTGTCTATACCAGTTTCTTTGGCGCTTCAGTGTATTATCATACAGCCTCACTCATCACAAATGACTTTCAACAGTATATGCCTTCTAAAGACGCTTCTGGCAAGACGGAAGTGTTCTATAACATCACATCTCAGACACTTTGTTCCCCCTATTTTACAGTTTTATCGTAGTGTATGATTCACTTCTCTACATTTCTAAATACATTCTCAGAAATTTATTAATCGAATTTAAGCCTGTTTTCGACCCCTGTAGATATTATTTTAGCTAGAAATCTTTTCAGGTATGCTATTCTGCTTCTTAGATCCTTATAAGCCTTTTACCCTCACCTTACCCTGTGTAAGTGTACCCCTCGTTTCTCTGTCCATTTCGTCCTCCCCCTCTCTCGGTACATCTCCTCCTTCTCCTCTTTCAGTTCATCTCCTACTATCCTTCTCTCTGTCCATCTCATCCTTATCCTCTCACAGTCCATCTCATCTTCCTGCTATCTCTACCCATCTGCTACAACCCCAGTCTCTGTCCGTTTCCTCCTCCTCCATGTTTCTCTGTCTTCTCCTCCCCATCTCTCTATCCATCCCCTTCTGCCTTCTTTCTGTCTATTTCATACACCCTCATCTGCATGTCCATAACCCCATTCCCCTCATTCTCATCCTCCCCCTTTTCTACCTGCCTCCCCCCTCTCCCTGACCATGTCTTCCTTCTTCACTCTCTGACCATTTCTTCCTCCCCATCTCTCTGTTTAGACCTTCCACCTCCTAACTCTGTCCATTCCCCTCCTGCCTCTCTCTATCTCCTCCTCTCCCATTTCATTGTCTGATTGATCCTTCCCCTTCTCACTGCCTATCTCTTCCTCCTCTCCCTCTATTTGCTGTGCCTATATGCACATACAGCCTGTGGAAAGCATTCCAATACAAGCCACAGAACACACCTGACATGCAAGGCAGACTATGCCTAACATTTTCACCCACACCACCGCTCCTATTGGACCCCACAACACTTCTTCTGAGACAACTAGTAGAATGTGTACCAAATTTGGTTGAAATCAATGCTGTGCTTTAGGAGATGTGGAAAACACACACTTTTTTGTGTGTATGTGACTGCTCCATCCATCTGTCAGCTGTAGAGATCCAGGACAGTGTGGACGAGGCCCCTGTTATTGACACATTACCCTGGCAGTTGACTTTAAGACTTAAGATTTTCTCTGAATCGAGTTATTCATGATGCGCTCTTCACATGGTGGCGCATCTCAGGATATCTCACATGTTCAGTGTCCACGATATGGCCATGATTGGAAGTGCTGATACTGCGCGTCTTTCCCATCCTAAGCTAGAATATCACTCCCTTCATATAACTTGTCAAACTGCTCAATTCGCTGCGACGAAAACAGCAATTCTCCTCCAGCACAGCCACAATCTCTAACTCGACTTCTCACGAACTTGGTACTGCTGCTGGTTCTAGAGGCAGACCGCCTGTCTACTTGCAGCGCAGCCGATGCCGGCTGGTGGTGTGGGAGGTGACGCACTCGCTGCTGCTGGCCGCCTACGCAGCCGCCGCGGCCGCGCTGTGGGCGACCGTGCTCGAGACGGCGCAGTTTCCCGTCCTGCGCAGGCTGTGCCCGCAGGTGGTCGCCACGATGCTCGTCCTCCTCTCCGTACACGGAGGTGAGTGTCTGCCCAGCTACTGCACTCCGATTAAATAACTTTGTCATTGAAGTCTCTGCGAGTGGAGTGGTAGGGGCCAGCCGACAGCCGATAGTCGCTCTTTGTCGAGCTTCACGTGTTCCCAGTGCTGCCTGCTCTGGAGGCAACTGCAGAGCCTTATACAGCATCGCTGGATGCAGGTCGGCGACACTGCCCCTCCCCGCTTCCCGACGATACAGTCTGTCAATCACAAAGTTAGCAGTACTATTGTATTGTTGTGTAACGTTGCTATGTTGTCAACAGAAGTCTCGAAAAGTCCTCGATTGCTTTGCTTCAAATTTTTTCATGATACTTTAATAGACAATCAGAGAGACATAGGCTATACAGGGTGGTCCATTGATAGCGACCGGGACAAATATCTCACGAAATAAGCGTCAAACGAGAAAACTAAAAAGAACGAAACTCGTCTAGCTTGAAGGAGGAAACCAGATGGCGCTATGGTTGGCCCGCTAGATGGCGCTGCCATAGGTAAAACGGATATCAACCGTTTTTTTAAAATATGAACCCCATTTTTATTACATATTCGTGTAGTACGTAAAGAAATATGAATGTTTTAGTTGGACCACTTTTTCGCTTTATGATAGATGCCGCTGTAATAGTCACAAACATATAAGTACGTGGCATCATGTAACATTCCGCCAGTGCGGAAGGTATTTGCTTAGTGATACATTACCCGTGTTAAAATGGACCGTTTACCAATTGCGAAAAAGGTCGATATCGTGTTGATGTATGGCTATTGTGATCAAAATGCCCAACGGGCGTGTGCTATGTATGCTGCTCGGTATCCTCGACGACATCATCCAAGTGTCCGGACCGTTCACCGGATACTTACGTTATTTAAGGAAACAGGAAGTGTTCAGCCACATGTGAAACGTCAACCACGACCTGCAACAAATGATGATGCCCGAGTAGGTGTTTTAGCTGCTGTCGAGGATAATCCGTACATCAGTAGCAGGCAAATTGCGCGAGAATCGGGAATCTCAAAAACATCGGTGTTGAGAATGCTACATCAACATCTACTGCACCCGCACCATATTTCTATCCATCAGGAATTGCATGGCGACGACTTTGAACGTCGTGTACTGTTCTGCCACTGGGCACTGGAGAAATTTCGGGACGATGACAGATTTTTTGCACGCGTTCTATTTAGCTACGAAGCGTTGTACACCAACAGCGGTAACGTAAACCGGCATAATATTCACTATTTCACAACGGAAAATCCACGATGGCTGCGACAAGTGGAACATCAGTGACCTTGGCGGGTTAATGTATGGTGCGGCATTATGGAAGGAAGGATAATTGGCTCCCATTTTATCGATGGCAATCTAAATGGTGGAATGTATGCTGATTTCCTACGTAATGTTCTACCGATGTCACTACAAAATGTTTACAGTTCACCAGCATGTGAGTGTGATCCTGAGTCGGAAGCTGATGTCAACCACATCTTATTTATGAGCCCCAAATCTGACCGTGAACGGTTGGTCTTTCTGAAGACATTGCTGAGATTGGGCTACCATCTTCCTCAATCAGCTTCTTCTCTTTTGTGTACTAAAGACATTCGTCTATATAAAGTGATAGTTAACTTCATCAAGAGTACTGGTTACAATCTGTAGGTTTTAATGACATACGTAAATTATAAATATGTCTTGCTGATGAAGATATTTCAGAATTGGTGTGAATTGTAAGCCAAGACACTTTTAATTATTTTCCAATTCAATTCAATTCACTTTTTAAAAAATTATGTACAAAACTGTAACAGTTAAGCTTTTTATTCTTGTAAATATGCATTTCAGTATTTGTTTATTCAGTTATGTGTACAGTGTCACTATGTGTAGCCGATGGCTAAATTGAGTACACACTCAAAGGCAAAAAAAAAAAGAAAAAAAAAGATGTTTCACAGCGTGACAGGATGGCGATGTACTTCCAACATGATAGACGTCCGGCACATAGCTCGCGTGCGGTTGAAGCGGTATTGAAGAGCATATTTCATGACAGGTGGATTGGTTGTCGAAGCACCATACTATGGCCCGCATGTTCACCGGATCTGACGTCACCGGATTTCTTTCTGTGGGGAAAGTTGAAGGACATTTGCTATCATGATCCACAGACAACGCCTGACAAAATGCGTCAGCGCATTGTCAATGCATGTGCGAACATTACGGAAGGCGAACTACTCGTTGTTGAGAGGAATGTCGTTACACGTATTGCCAAATGCATTGAGGTTGACGGACATTATTTTGAGCATTTATTGCATTAATGTGGTATTTACAGGTAATCACGCTGTAACAGCATGCATTCTCAGAAATGATAAGTTCACAAAGGTACATGTATCACATTGGGACAACCGAAATAGAATGGACAAACGTACCTACGTTTTGTATTTTAATTTAAGAAACCTACCTGTTACCAACTGTTCGTCTAAAATTGTGAGCCATAGGTTTGTGACTATTACAGCGCGATCTGTCACAAAGAGAAAAAAGTGGTCCAACTAAAACATCATATTTCTTTACGTACTACACGAATATGTAATAAAAAATGGGGGTTCCTATTTTTAAAAAAACGCAGTTGATATTCGTTTTACCTATGGCAGCGCCATCTAGCAGGCCAACCATAGCGCCATCTGGTTTCCCCCTTCAAGCTAGACAAGTTTCGTTCTTTGTAGTTTTTCGTTTGACACTTATTTCGTGAGATATTTGGCCCGGTCACGATCAGTGGATCACCCTGTATATTTTTCTAAACAGCAGTGCACAGGTTTTCTGTTAAAACGATCTGAAAGACAGAAAATGCAGTGCTGTCCTACACTGTGATTACGTGCGGTTTCTTTTTCTTCCACGCAGCCAGTTTTAACCACGATAGCAGGATATTTAACCATTCGACGAATTATTTCTCCCTTATACTTTCTCTCTCTTTATACAGTGTGTAACAGGTATAAATGCTGTTCTTTTTGTATGTGATACTTACAATGAGGTGATAAAAGTCACAGGATACCTCCTAATATCGTATCAGATCTCCTTTTGCCCGGAGTACTGCAGGAACTGGCTACGACATGGACTCAAAAGTCGTTCCAAGTCCTTGGAGAAATACAGAGCTTGCTGCCTCTATAGCCGTCCATAACAGCGAATGTGCTGCCAGTGCAGCAGTTTGTGCACGACCTAACCTCTCGATTATGTTCCACAAATGTTCGATGGATTCATGTTGGGCGATCTGGGTGACCAAATCATTCGCTCAAATTGTCCAAAATATGCTTCAAACCAATCGCTAACAATTGTGACCTGGTGACATGATATCGTTATTTGGGAACATGAAGTTCATGAACAGCTGCAAATGATCTCTAGGTAGCCGAACATAACCATTTCCAGTCAATGGTCGGTTCACTTGGAACATAGAACCCAGTGAATTCCATGTAAACACAGCCCAAACCATTATGGAGCCACTACCAGCTTGCAGTGTGCCTTTTTGACGACCTGGGTCCATGGCTTCGTGGGGCCCCCGCCTCGCTCGGACCCTCCCATCAGCGCTTACCAACAGATATCGGGACTAATACGACCAGGCCACGCTATTCCAGTCGTCTAGGATACAACCGATATGGCGACGAGCCTAGGAGAGGCGTTGCAGACGATGTCATGCTATTAGCGAAGCACTCGCACCGGTCGTCTGCGGGACCGGGTGTTTGTGTTGTCCTCATCATTTCATCATCATCATCATCATCATCATTCGTAACAGTGGCTAGATTGGATTGTGCAAAAATTTGACTGTGTAAAAACTGGGACTTTGTACGGGCGCTGATGACCGCATAGTTGATTACCCCACAAACGAAACATGATCATCATCATCATCATCGGTCGTCTGCTGCCACAGCCTGTTAATACGTTACTCGTATTCCAAACATTGATTTCTGCGGTTATTTCACTCAGTGTTGCTTGTCTGTTTGCATTGACAGCTCTACACTCGGTCGTTAAGTGAAGGCCGTCACCAAATGCATGCTCCTTGGTGAGAAGTAATGCCTGAAATTTGGTATTTTCGGCACTTTTGATACTGTGGATCCCGGAATATTAAACTCGCTAACGATTTCCGAAATGGAATGTCCCCTGCGTCTAGCTCCAACTACCGTTCCGAGTTCAAAGTCCGTTAATTCCCGTCGCGCGGCCATAATCACGTCGGAAACCTTTTCTCACGAATCACTCTGCCAATGAACTGCGTTTTTATACCTTGTGTACGTGGTACTGCCGCCACCTGTATACGTGCACATCGCTATCCCATGACTCTCACCTCAGTGTGTATGTACATGCATCGGTCTGCTGGCTGTTGCTTCTCTGTGTCGAATAGTTTTCCCACAAAAACATCACAAACTTTACGACTTCATATCTTCTACATGGTCGTAACTGCACCAGTGACCTCAACCAATTATGACTGTCAGTGTAGACTCACCTTTGTGCATCTAAGTGTCCACACTTCAACACCTGACGTGCTGCCCGTGACAAAATAGGCATTACAGGCTTGTATTGCCATACACACTTGGAGGTCCTAACCAGTCTAAAAACATACGCCTTGTAACAGCTATAAATGTTAGTCCACAAGTGATGTAAGTACTGACGTAATGTTGTTCAGTATGCCGTCGTCAGTCAACAACAGAAATATCAGCACTTTTACACATTACACTTTGTATATAACTGCAAAAAAATATTGTATACACAACAATTTCTGTTCTTGTTTCTTCCCCACAGTCGGTTTTAGCAGGAAAAAAAGGTAGCTGTATTTGTGGCTTATCGCCCTGTGATAGGTATACTACTATGTTAGTTGAATCGTTCGAAACTAACGTCTTATGACTACGCGAAATACTGTCGTCGAAGCTACTATCGTCACAAATCGAGACGCTACAGAGGTCTCTCTCAAACTCCCTGTCACACTGACCCCAACCGACTTACTCATTCATCTTAAGTGGCTGCAAATTCCAGTTAAGTTTTCATCTGCAATAACGATAAACACGGTTCAAGGTCGGAGAGTGGGAAGATGAGATGGAGAGAGAGAGGCGGGGAGAGAATGGACATAGAGACGGGGAGGAAGAGACGGCGAGAGAGAGGGGAAGAAGGAGATAGACAGAGAAAGGAGGTAGGAGATGAAGTACAGGAAGACGGTGGGGCGGGGGAGTGGAGGAAATGGACAAAGAAAGGGGGACAGAGAAGATGTATATGGAGAGAGCGAAGAAGGGGATTAGGATGTACACTCCTGGAAATGGAAAAAAGAACACATTGACACCGGTGTGTCAGACCCACCATACTTGCTCCAGACACTGCGAGAGGGCTGTACAAGCATTGATCACACGCACGGCACAGCGGACACACCAGGAACCGCGGTGTTGGCCGTCGAATGGCGCTAGCTGCGCAGCATTTGTGCACCGCCGCCGTCAGTGTCAGCCAGTTTGCCGTGGCATACGGAGCTCCATCGCAGTCTTTAACACTGGTAGCATGCCGCGACAGCGTGGACGTGAACCGTGTGTGCAGTTGACGGACTTTGAGCGAGGGCGTATAGTGGGCACGCGGGAGGCCGGGTGGACGTACCGCCGAATTGCTCAACACGTGGGGCGTGAGGTCTCCACAGTACATCGATGTTGTCGCCAGTGGTCGGCGGAAGGTGCACGTGCCCGTCGACCTGGGACCGGACCGCAGCGACGCACGGATGCACGCCGAGACCGTAGGATCCTACGCAGTGCCGTAGGGGACCGCACCGCCACTTCCCAGCAAATTAGGGACACTGTTGCTCCTGGGGTATCGACGAGGACCATTCGCAACCGTCTCCATGAAGCTGGGCTACGGTCCCGCACACCGTTAGGCCGTCTTCCGCTCACGCCCCAACATCGTGCAGCCCGCCTCCAGTGGTGTCGCGACAGGCGTGAATGGAGGGACGAATGGAGACGTGTCGTCTTCAGCGATGACAGTCGCTTCTGCCTTGGTGCCAATGATGGTCGTATGCGTGTTTGGCGCCGTGCAGACGAGCGCCACAATCAGGACTGCATACGACCGAGGCACACAGGGCCAACACCCGGCATCATGGTGTGGGGAGCGATCTCCTACACTGGCCGTACACCACTGGTGATCGTCGAGGGGACACTGAATAGTGCACGGTACATCCAAACCGTCATCGAACCCATCGTTCTACCATTCCTAGACCGGCAAGGGAACTTGCTGTTCCAACAGGACAATGCACGTCCGCATGTATCCCGTGCCACCCAACGTGCTCTAGAAGGTGTAAGTCAACTACCCTGGCCAGCAAGATCTCCGGATCTGTCCCCCATTGAGCATGTTTGGGACTGGATGAAGCGTCGTCTCACGCGGTCTGCACGTCCAGCACGAACGCTGGTCCAACTGAGGCGCCAGGTGGAAATGGCATGGCAAGCCGTTCCACAGGACTACATCCAGCATCTCTACGATCGTCTCCATGGGAGAATAGCAGCCTGCATTGCTGCGAAAGGTGGACATACATTGTACTAGTGCCGACATTGTGCATGCCTGTGTCTATGTGCCTGTGGTTCTGTCAATGTGATCATGTGATGTATCTGACCCCAGGAATGTGTCAATAAAGTTTCCCCTTCCTGGGACAATGAATTCACGGTGTTCTTATTTCAATTTCCAGGAGTGTATATTCATTTCCTGAAAATATTTAGCAATTGCGTAGCACTGCTTGCTTTGCTGGTTTTACATAAGATACACGTGGTAACAGAGTTCGACCACTAACTGCAGGTCGTTTCATAGAGGTTCATCGGAATTCACAAGACTCCATTTTTTATATGAATGTTAATTGAAACTTGAGATGACTAGTAAACTTTACCCTCTCGTCAGATATAAACTGCAGTTTGGTGTGGTTCCGGTAGGGGTCGCCCAGGAGCAGCTAACTCGCTCTCTCGGTCGTGCATCAACGACTGTACACCGATTCGAGACGGCGATAGCACAGCAGCAAAAGGTCTTTTGCGTTCTGCGCTTCGGCAGGTGCCATTCAGTTACAACTGTGCGGCGTGATTTTCGTGTAGAGAACGCCACAGCAGCAAAAGGCGTTTTGCGTTCTCCGTTCCAACAGGTGAAATTAAATGAAAACTATAGGCCTGATTTTCGCGTAGAGCTCGCCACTGCTCTCCCACAGCCCGTAGCATTTGACGACGGCAACAGCAGTTTCAAGAGACAATTACCTGGAAGAAAACGATCTGTGGACACACATCAGCATAAGTTTAGAAAATATCGTTCTTGTGAAAAGCAACTAGCTCTTTATTCTCATAATGAAATGAGTGTTATCGACAATGAAGCTGTAACTGATTCCATATTACTTGATACCCAAAAGGCTTTTGGTACCATTCCTAACAAGCGGCTTCTAATCAAATTGCGTGCCTGTCTTCTCAACTGTGAGACTGGATTGGTGATTTCGCGTCAGAGTTCGTACTAATTGACAGGAAGTCATACAGTAAACGGAAGTGATATCTGGCATTCCCAAAGGAAGTGTTATAGGTTCTCTGCTGTTTCTGATATACACAAACGATTTACGAAACAATCTGATTAGTTCTCTTAACATCATTTGCGGATGAAGCTGTCATTTACCGTCTCGTAAAGTCATGACTTGCAAAATAATTTAGACAAGATGTGCGACCCTAATTAATGAAAAATGTGAGGTCATACCCATGAGTACTGAAAGCAATCCGCTAAATTTCTGTTACCAGTTGAATCACACAAATCTAAAGCCTGAGAATTCAACTATATACTTTGGAATTATAATTACGAATAACTTAAATTGGAATGATCACATAGGTAATGTTCTGAGGAAATCAAACCAAAGACTGTGTTTTACTGGCAGAACACTTAGACGATGCAACAGATGTATTAATGAGCGCTACGCCTGTCCGTTCCCCTGTGGAGTGTTACTGCGAGATATGGCGATATTGCCAAGTAGAATTGACAGAAGGCATCAGAAAGTGAAGGAAGGGTAGCTCGTTTTTGGCTATCGCGAAATGAGCGAGAGAATATCATAGGTGTGACACGCGAGTTGGGGTGGCAATCATTAAAACAAAGGCGTTTTTCGATGAAGTGGAATCTTTTTATGAAATTTAAATCTGCAAGTCTCTACTCCGAATGCGAAAATATTTTGTTGACGTCCACCTACATACGGAGAAATGATCAAAGGGAAATCAAAGCTCACTCGGAAAGATTTATTTGTTAGTTTTTCCGCGCGGAAAATACTAACACACGAATCTCTTCATGTGAGCTCTGATTTATCTTTGATAATTTCTCTGTACTTAGTGGACGTCAACAAAATATGTTCGAGAGTGGAACGGTAGATGAGTAATGTGAAGGTGGTTCGATGCAACCTCCACCCGGCACTTAAGTGTGAATCGGAGAGTAGTAATGTAGATGTAGATGTCATGTAGACGCAGACAGTTTTTTTTTGTGCAAGGGAAAATCCACAGGTCGACTCCATGTGCTCGTTAAAGACACAAAGAGCTTCCAGGAGATTGTATCACGAAGTCCACAGAAGTATTACTGGTTGTGCCAGCCGAGAGTTAGCCATTCCTTCTGTGGCTGTCTGGGGTGATTTCTATAGAGGCATGTGTTTGAGAACGTACAGGACTCGAATGCTACAAGCCCTTCATGGTGGTGATAAGAAAATGATTAGGGTTTTGTGAATTTCATTCAGGGCGCTTAAGTGAAAGTTGATAATTTCCTTTCACTTCTTGTGTTCAATGATGATGATGAAGAATTCTGTTTAAGTGGAATACAACAGCCAGTCACATACCATACCAGGACACGAGAGAGGCTCTGCAGAGTTTCGTGTGTTGTTTTGAGCTTTCACCGCCACCCCGCCAAAAAAAAAAGTTCTGAAAATTCTGACTCTTAATTGTAAAAAAAAGAGAAAAAAGAAAAAGAAAACCAAAACTATATGTGTGTCCATATGAAACATATACTCTTGTAAAATGGGATCCTTTTCAAAAGTCCAAACTTCGTAGGCCTATGAGTAAATTAAAATAAACTCCAAGTTTTTTCTTCATTTACAAAGAAGAATTTACATTGTGAATTCGGGTGAAAATGTTTGAAACTCCCTATATTATGAGTTCTTACTTCGGATCCTGCCTTCCGCTTAAAGAGCGACAATTCATGCTTTTAAACAAGGCTAAACGGCCTATGTTGCATAATGACCTCAATATAACACAGCTCATGTGCATAAAATTAATAATTCGTGTTTCATTGCTTCGATCTCTTATCTTTAGTCTTGCTGTTTATATGTACGTCGTGTTATTGGTCTCATATGTGTATAGCTCATCTTGAGTCGTCCCTCTGAATGTCCAAAAATCAACTATGCAGTAAAGTGAGCAGATCAAATAGCGTATACACGAAGATATGAACACTGAATAAACTTTCAACTGCCAAGATCGCTAAAATCATAATTAATATACACTACCGGTTTCGGGAATTCTCTGTTGCCATAGTCATATCCGCAAAAGATAGGACCAAAAATGCTAGGATAAAGCAGCTAACATAACAACGCCAATAATAATATCCAAGGTTAGCACACATGGATATTGGCCATACCTTTGTTAACATCATTATGTAATGTTCCCCTTCAGTACAGTAAGTGGTGCTATGCAATGTAGATCCATGTTGGTAACGTGAGCTGTACTAGAAGTCGGATGCCAGATTTAAAACAACGGCTACGTTATTGCGCCGATTGCAAGTGCTCTGCTTTACAACTGACAGCCCCCAGAGTACACATAAGTATATCAGATGACGCAGTGGCATTATAAAACATAATGTATACATAAACCTTTTTACATCATTTTAGAAAATTTTTTATAAACATTTTATTAAAACTCTTTATCAAATTTTCCTTTATACAACGTCACAAAGAATATGACAAACTACAACCATTTAAAAGCTCTCAATTTACGTCTAATGGTATCATATGTAGGTTTATAGGGAATAGCTTGATACCTACAGGTACTTATATGATATTTCATAAGAGTACATTAAGAGATATATACCGACAATGGAGCTATTTAATTTTTGTGATTTTGTTATCAATTAAGATGTTTACAAGAGCTTATCCACGACAACACGTCACTCGAGGTCTAGGTGAAATCTCTTACCTGTGCAGTCTGGTCACCACATATCTAGGTGAACAGTCTTCCAATATTTAATATAAACAATCTACAGTTCTTACATCGTGTGGGATTACAGTCACTCTTATACTGGAGCTATGGTCTAGCATTACTCGCCCACTGATACAGATGCCTATGCTAGAACAAATATGTTCAAGTGTTATTCCTTTTGTATCCCACCTGGGAGGCGGCGCGTGGCTAAGGAACAGGAACAGGAAATTCACGTCGGTACTGCAGTGAGTTTAAAAATGGTTTACTGGTGCAAGAAAGAATACATAACTTTGTACAGATGCGAAGTCTTAGACCCGTCGTATGTAGAGAAGCTGAAGCGAAGTTTCCTGGCTGTCTGCACCTCATGAAACGGGCAGAATCTGTAGCGGAGCTCGTAGAGCTGCACAGCACCAGCTAGAGGGCGCTACCGTCGGTGTCTCGTGGTAGTGCCAACCTTTGAAACTATGTGGCATCGTTACTATCGATACCACAATTCCCTTAGATTATTAATGTCAAATATACCATCATGTACAGTATGGCATTATAAGACATAGTACGTCCTCAAGCATCAACGACCATCCAGCAGTTGTCAAACATGGTGGTAGACGAACGGAAAGCCCTAAGATAAGCACTTACCAACCATGTGGTCAACATGGAAGCAGTTTTCAGATCATACATTAGTGTGTGTTATGACAACATACCCCGTTATGAACCATATCCCGTCCTTTGTACTGTCCAAGGGACCATCATAAATCGCGGTGACTTCACTGTAATTATAATCTCATTCAAAGTGTCATTTCTTTTGTTTCATTGCGTATATCCCAGTTACCTTCTGTACTATACTGTAGTAGTTGTTTCTATGTATGGTTCAAGTTTCATCAATCTATGTTAAGTGGTAGTGACACATCATCCGAAAGTTACTTACATTCAACCTGAAATTTTTCACACCAGGGTAATTGATGACTTTTGCTGTTTGGACAGCTAAATAATTCATGATGGTCGCAATTTTAAAATGTGGAACTCCACAAGAAGGCTGAAAAGTACATATATGGATCGGATTACTAATGAGGTACTGAACTAAATCAGGGAGGAAAGAAATCTGTGGTAGAACTGGACTACGAAAAAAAAAGAGTCAGTTGATAAGACACAAACTGAGACATCAAGAAACCATCAACTTGATAATGGGTGGAAATAGGGGAGGGGGGAATTGTTATGGGAGACCAAGGGCTGTTTACAAAATAACAGGTTCTTGTGGATGTAGGTTTTGATAATTATGGAACAGGGTGAGTAGCTTGGAGATGTGCGACAAAGCAATCTTTGGTCTGACGTCTATAACAGTAATATCTTGCGTATTCTGTTCCCTGGCAACGTAGTAACACATGTAAGAAGAACAGTGACTGATATTTCTCAGCTACGTATCATACAGAGTAAGGAGTATAAATTCGGGTTCGAATTTACGACATTTCATTAGATTCCAATGAAAAGCGATCACCAGTTTGCACTTTGTATTTAGGTGGGAGTACAACTTAGCTTTCGATATACCCATACGGATGTCAGAACGATCTGCTTCACTTGTAGTGACCGACAGATCGCTCCACACGGGCTTGTGGGCATTTAATAAAAGGTGTTATGCAAAGGATAACTAATAGGACAGGAGTAGCTCTAAAAGACATTAGACATTGCGTTGCAACTCACAAAGTACAACAGACAGGGTGATCATCTAACTATGAAATGCTCATTAATCCCTGTTTCCTACAAAGTTCCCTGCTAATATATACAAATAACAGCTTATTAAATGATCTGTTCTATCACAAGAAATGCACAGAATAAGAAAATTCATAATTATTGACATGAAAAAGCACCCATCTAAAATTTGAATGTCTAGCCAAAGAATGGATTGTTTAGATGAGTAAAATAAAACCATAATCGGCAAACTTGTAAAGGAAAGACAAATATGTAGTGGATACACAGTGATTGCCTCAATCGTCCAGGTGAGTGCAAAACTACACACGAAAACTGTATTACTGTTCAAGCCATGAATGATCCTTCAGTCACTCAGGAAAAATATTAAATTCATGGAATGTATTTGATTCTAACAACACTCTTAAAAACGTATGGTAATTGTCGTACCTTGCTCTCCCAAGCTGCAGTTTCTCACCATATCCTGTAGTCATTTGTGTGGGAAGTAGCGACCACTGTGATCTGGTGCAGACTGCGATAGATCAGCCCTGCATTGGATCTCCAGACGAAGTGTAAGCTATGTTTTCTCCTTCAGCCAATAAGTCGTCTCCAGCTCCACATTTCTCAGAAACTGGCATCCTGACTTAGGTTATCTTCTATTTTTTAACATTAACCAATGATTAGTTCTCTTTCAACCTTTTAGATCAGAGGTTGTTCACACCCTGTGAAGTGGCGCCAGAATATTCTGCCCATCCCTTCACAAAGAGAAAGTTTTCCTGTCCACAATGCAGCTCCGTCACTTTATAACACTCTACTGCAAGTTTGTGCCAAGTATAACTCTATGCCCACAGACTAGTGTTACCCTCTGGGAAGATTTTTGTATTTGACCCTGTGTTTGCACTTAATGGACAGAGGGCATCGAACAGTAATTTTGTACTTATGGCAATTAATAGAAAAACTAAACAGACTTTCTTTTGGAGATAATGTAAGTAGTGAAATTCATACAAATGAAACAATAAACGGTCACCAGCATAAGCATATTATATTGAACATTATACTGAAGGAAACTGAATGTGATTGGCTAAAGTGACTTTCATTAATACTCCTTTTGAAGAATGCACTGGATACACAAGGCTACAGGGCGAATTACATTATGGATAGCAGTAGTTACCATTTACACAAATCAGTAATCATGGGAAGATAAATGGTACTTCACTCATAATAATAAAAGTTACTATTGCAATCATTAATCAACTCAGCACTGAGATGTTACTACAGGACACACTGGACTAAAGTTGGGCATGAAAAGAGTTCTGACTTAACTAACATATACATACCACAAATGAAATACTCTCATTTTTAGAAATGTCACAGATTTCTTTTAGTAGCAACGAAAATCCCACTTATCTTCCTTAGAAGAGAAGAATATGGTGGGGACCCATAAACTGTTACTGTCTCTCCAGGCAAATTCTGTGATTATTTCAGAACCAAAGTGCAATTCACTAATATTGATTCCTAACCCCACTTGGAATAGTTATATTCTTATCCTGTAAAGCAAATTACTCAAACACAAAGCTCAAATCTCCTCAGAAAATAGTTCCTGGTGACAATCAATAGAAATTTACGTTCCATGTAAGTTCAATTTATGTGCCTTTTTCACCACCTGTGAAGCAGGTATTTTAGATAGCAACATTTACACACTCTGGCACTGAACTTTAGCACATTTAATATGGAAACAAGTCACTATTTAGTAGAAACAGGATACTCGGTTTCTGCACGTTTAGGATGAGATCCTGCATTGGTTCATTATTAGGATAATTTTAAGGTTCAAACATAGGTTTATAGCACTTGAAATCATTATTGAAAAACATTCACACAAATATACTGGTTCATGCTATAATACGTATCTGTGTTCCTGAAGTTGGCGGAGCAGTGACGCAATAGTGGTGGCAAGCAACGTGGTGGCTAACTGGTCTCACACTCTTGATGTTGAATGCTCTTTACAATTTCTTCTTGGCGACGGATTTTTCTTGTTTTAGAGCCATTCCATAATACCAAGAGCACCAGACAACACCCGAATCCACATCCGAGGCAATTTTCCGCATAAATCGACTTCCAAATGCCTCCCTTGGCACCCTCGATGTTTACCGTACAATGGCTAGCCACTGACTGCCTAGCGTTCCCACCAAGTAGCCGCCCAGGTAGACCACCAAAACCACCTTTTCCCGTGCGCCAAGCCACTTCCGTAGCGGAGGGGTTGCCCTACAGCTTTTACACTATGGTTGGAACTTTAATAGTGGCAACTATTTATTTACAGCACGTACAAAGTAGATATGGGTTTCAAAGTTTTACTGACCTTCACAGTAATTACCAGCATTGTGTATAACCCGTTGCCAGCGATGTGGAAGTCGTAGGATACTCTCAGCATTGCCAGTTGTGTTGACAGTAGGAGCGGCGCGGTCTATTGCCCGACGAATGTGCAGCAGTTCTGAAGCGAATGCCGTGAAGTGTTTCCTTCAGTTTAGAAATCGAGTTGAACTCACGAGGGCTTAAGTCAGGGGAGTGCAGTAGGTGGTATAGCACTTAGCAGTCCTATCAGTCAAACAAATCAGTAACAGCTTGCACTGTACGTGCTTGAGCATTGTACTAAAAATGATGCTCAGGTCCTCCAGAAAGTGTCATCATTTCTGTCTCTATGCCGTTCATTTTTGGAACACGACCTACGACCAGCTTAGTCGTAAGGACTGCTAAGTGCTATACCACCTACTGCACTCCCCTATCTTAAGCCCTCATGAGTTCAACTCGATTTCTAAACTGAAGGAAACACTTCACGGTATTTGCTTCAGAACTGCTGCAAATTCGTCGGGCAATAGACCACACTGCTCCAACTGTCAACACAACTGGCACTGCTAAGAGTACCCTACGACTTCCACATCGCTGGCAGCGGATTATACACAATCCTGGTGACTGCTTTTAAGGTCAGTAAAACTTTGAAGCACGTATCTATTTTGTACGAGCTGTAAATAAATAGTTGCTTCAATTAAAGTTCCAACCCTTGAACTTTACGATACAATTTGCTAAGCATGAACCAGCTTCCAATGTATAAATTTTCTTTTGTGAACAGACATATATTATAAAATTTCACTATTTTTAAACACTCTATATCTTTTGCAATACATTCATAACAAACTTTAAATTTTGTCTCACAAATCAATGACCTTAAATAGTAAAGATTAACCACTTCATAGACACATACACATAGTTACCTAGTATAACCTACTTACAATCGATATTGGTGTTAAAACGTCTCAGGAACGATGAGATCTTTGCCTGTACAGCGTTCTTGGAAGGCGATTTGTTGGCACAAAACAATGTTGCTTGGAGACGTGTTTGGTTGGTCAGCACTGTTTGTGAAAAGTAAGACTCTGCACAAGCACCATTGTTTGTCGTGCTATGTTACACGACTTCTGTGAATGTACGCCAGGACCACATGTTATGATGGACGCGCTATAAGAAGAAGTGCAGGAACGCTACCCTCAGATGTCTGTACTAAACAATGCCCAGACCGCTGTCAGGTAGAGTCCACACAGAACACGCTGCCCGTGGAAGCGCAGACGTATGGGGAAAGCGGCAGTGGTGGGGGCTACAGGCAGGTCCTGTAGGAGAAATGCCGAGTGCTAGAGGGGAAGTGCCAGTCTAAACTGAAGCCTACAAACACTTTTTTATAAATATTAAGCAGGGCCCCTTCACGCCCACACTTGCGTGGTGACCATTCAAAACTATCTGTCACCTCTACTTTGGTTAGTATCTAAAAAGAATTCTGTTGAAAATGCAGAGATTCATTTCGCCTGGCTTGTTAACCATTTGTAACTTTCAGAGAAGTGTTATGAGTGGGGAATTTTGAGTAAAAGCTACATATTTCTCTTGTTGCCATATTAAAATTAGATTCTTTTGCTAAAACACAGCGGAATGTACAGAATTTCACTTCAACACCTTGTGTGGACGCAATTGCGAGAGAGTTCTGAAACAGTGGTTTATTAAATTTATTAAATGAGGAAGTGAGGAGAAGGAAGGTCAGTATCTTTTGAAAAAGCACATCATTTGTAACAAATAAACGTGTAATGTCTTCAGTATGTTGTTCTAAAACGCATAGCATTTCTCGTTTCACCAGCTATTGATGGCCCTCAAAATTACATTCTTTCATCAAAAAGTCTGTAGTTAGTGGAATAACATGGTAGATAATGAAATTTTGCACAATAGCCAACGGAAAATTACTCTCCTCTTTGCATGCTGTAATTTGCCAGAATCTCATTTCCATATATCAAACCGTTTATGAAATATGGGGAATGATGTGAATATTTCACTCTGACTTTATCGCTGGCGCGGCGAGATCGCAAATGAGAGTGCTTAGTCAGGTCAACTTCTTCGAGACTGTTGAGAGATAGAAACCTCCTCCCAGCACGTTATCTAAATTTCATATGCAGTAACGTATTATGTAATATGCGACAAGCGTAAAATCATAGCGGTCCCTGTTTTTCATTGCAAACTTTTTCGAATTTCGCGCAGTGTCTTACATCCACATACATGTCACAGTAACTAAGACCGTTAACGAAACGATGGGCTCATCATAATGAACGTGACGTACAAAGCTACAAGTAAAGCAAAAATGAATTTTTTACCAAATAGTTTCAGTAAAATCACTTGAGAAAAATTGCAGGGTGTTTGCGTCAATTCTGTTCTCGCCGACTGGCTGAAAGGAAGAGACAGTGTCGAGCTCACCTTCCGAACAAACGGATGAACTCGCCCATACTTTTTGAATAAAACTGATCACTGTGAATCGGCTACAGCATCCTGCGTGGACTCTACATGTGTTACCCGCCCTAGGCGATCAACTCGCCTGATCTCCTAACACTCTCCTCTGAAAAGCTAGCGGCAGTCCCAGGAGGTCTCGCTGAATGCAAAATCATTGGACTGATGCGTCTGTGGGCTCAACCTGGCCCATCTGTGACACAGTTAAACTGCAGACTGTATTACATGTGGAGACTATATTACATGAGGAGGAATCAGTATGAAAGTAGATGGCGTAATGCTGGCAATCACTGATGTTACTAACAGCAAGTGTTAACTATTTTATTAATTAATGGGAATAGAAATCAGATAGTAATGACGCTAAATCAGTTACGAACGACACATGAGACATGCCAGTCAGCCAGTGGATTCATGTGTATCAGTATTCCCGGCAACAAAGTTCTCTATATTAACACTGGTACAATGGACTATCATACTGGAGTATCATCATTGAAATGTGCTTCCCACTATCTTGATTTACGGTTTCTTCGGTTTCTGTTTCCAAATAACAGAAATGCCAGGTTCAACTCTTCAATCAGACCATGGATTGTTCCTGTCCAAATTAATTTATTGTATCTGATGGGCTCAATTTCGACAGGACGTTCGACTCTTAAATTTATTACCTTTTCTCATGGCAGCTGTTTTAGACACGAAAGTATATACGAAGAACACAGAAAATTAAATTTACAATTCATTGCTTATCCATCGACTGGATTTGCTAGTAAATCTGTAACCTTATGTAAATATGATCCTCTTCATAAATTTGTTTCAGGAAATCCCATATATGCCATCTAATTTCTTCTTTCAGTACTACTAACGAGCTTGTTACCAACTTTTTCCTTCTTGCAGCTCTACAAGTGTACGCTCTGATAGTTGTCGAGTCCCTCCGAAGGAAGTTCTTGCTGGAGTCGCCGCCTCCGAGTATGGACGTCGCTTACAAACGACTGGAGCGAGACTAGAGCGTCTTCTCCAGCATGTCATCAGTTACAAGGAAAGACATCATAACTGGACAATGGACCATTACTTTCAGAACATGAAAATAGCTTCTGCCAACGTTTGTTTGTTTATGTGTATGTGTGTGTGTGTGTGTGTGTGTGTATGTGTGTGTGTGGTTCTTGCAGTTACAGCGTCAAGTTATCAACCTAATGTGTACAGATATACATATAAATTCATCTAACATGAATCTCACTAACCAATAGTCCCACTTTTTTTTTCTTCTGTAAAGATCAATATAAATTAAATATCAAGGTTTCAGATATATTTTTTATTGCACTGGGAGGTCGGTTAACACGTTATTTACTCGCATTGACGGAGTCTCTTCCATATTGATAATTTTCTCGCAATATGTGTTTCGTAAAACTGCCTCAGAAATACCAGTTTGATGTGATTGCTATACGAAAGTGCTTGTGACTGCAATTTCCACAATAGTAATGACGCCAAGGTTATATTGTACTTGTTGATACAAAACTTTATCGAAAAATTTAGCAAATCCAACTTTACTCGATACAACGAAAACTGTCAATGACACTTCTCTGCAATATTGCCTCTGAATGCGAGTGAACACCTTTAAGACCGGCGGCTAAAAGCTTTCTTCTGAGAGAAGAGTTTGGTATCAAACGGTCGGTTCTTGTGTTGGAGATGATAGTCAAAGATACATCTGTGACTCTATGACATATGCTCAAGGCACCTCCACTGGCATTTGGTCCCCAACCATATACACACATTTTTAGAATTTAAATTAGTCGGTTATCGTATAAGCTTCCCGTGTACGGCGATGTACTTTCACTACAGAGTAAACACTTCCTATCTATCGACGATCCTGTAGACAAATGTCTCGATGTTCCTGTACACATCTGTATTTGTAGGGGGGATCTCTTTCTCATAATTTTTTTTTAAATGGCTTCGTGCGCTATCGACTGAGATAGATAACCCATCCGACTTGTACCAATGTGGTACGTCACCAAGGCTGACATGAGCCATAGGGGTTCACATCATTTACATTGTTTTTATTATTGACTACTGCTGTGTTTTCAGCTCCTATAACGTCTTGAAAATGACCTAAAATCGAAACTGCAGTAGTCGATGTCGTAATAAATAGCACAGTTAAGGGTGAATACAGTCATTTAAAAGGTTCTTTTTTATGTTAATGCCATTAAAATTAATCAAACTACCTAGAATTAACATTTGTTTTCAACAGACGAATGAGTACGTTTACAAATCAAACAAGTAACAGTCAATAATTTGGTGTATGGCAATGATGTAACAAGTTTTGGAAAAGTTAACCTTGCGTTTGCTTTGCCTTTCAAGATTCGGATATTTATGCAAAGGTGTGTCTGCAAAGGGGTACATTCGTTGTGTTATTACTAAAGGGAGATAACACGGACAGTTTCGTATGATTTTGGTGCACTGAAAGTGGTTTTCAGATGGTGTCAATTTTATTTTATAGAGAGGCTTGAATGACATGATAACAAATATAGTAAGAGCAACGGTTGCTAGTTTTGTTGATTTCTACATAAAAATAGACGATCACATAAAAGAAAAATAAAGAACTGTAATTAAAATAATAAAGTTCATCTCTTCGTACGTTACAAGAAAGCCCGTTTTAAATAAGCTTGAAATGGAAATGATTTGAAGAGGAAATATGTCTTTATACTGCATCGTGCACAATGACCGAAAATCTTCAAGGACGTAGAGAAATCATCAAATAAAATGTTATTTGCGGCAATATTTTGAGATGTGATGGTTTGTCTTACAAGAATCTGAAGAAATGTAATAGTCTTGGTTTGTGAACCACAGTTACTGTTTTCAGGAAGCGATGTTTGTAGATTTGTCGCCTGTTTGATTTTATATATTGAGTAACCACAACATTTTGAATATTGTTTGATTTTATATATACTGAGTAACCGCAACATTTTGAATATGCATCTGAACACTTTTTGTACCTACATTTTGTAAAAAAATGTAAATAAACAGTAACAAAAGAAACCAATACTGATGAAAAAATTGCCTTTTCACTGAATTGAACACACATTTGTTTCAGCAGCTATATCTATCATTGTTGTAGTTGTGCAGTTGTGCATAAAGTTATTTGGAAGTGAATTTAGAAATGTGTTTTAAGGGTCTGCAGGTTATGTCAGCAGTACTGCAAATGTAAATAAGATTGTTAAGCAGGTTGAGTTGGACAAATGTTGAACGAAATTCAATGATAGATCTGATTAAAATAAACTAGAACGTGAGAAATTTACCATTGCGCCGGTTAATGGCTAGAGGACCACCGAAAAATTGAAGAAAAAATGGGAACTCCTTTATTACCTGACGTTGTAGTTATTTGTAACAACGAATACTCACTTAAGAATTTCAATACACGTTGGGCGTTAGTGAGTGAATACTGCTACCAAGTTCCACTGTCTACATAAAGACCTAAAAAAAAAAACCGTTGCGACATGAAATGGCACAAGGTTTCACAAGGCACCCTCTTTTGTCTTGTGTATCTTTTAATTTGTGCATATATTCCGTGTAAATCAGCTGAAATATTAATTAATTAAAAGTATACGTAGTTAAAAAAACTGAAGTGCCTTTGGCAGCCCAAAAGTATAGAAATGAGTTCGTCCGCTCAGCTCTACTGTCCATTTCAGCGTAAAAGTGTAATACATACTAAGACTCAAGATTATCGCTGTTTAGCTGTCTCCACACTGTTGCAGCAAACCGAGTATTCTCGGGCGCCATCAAGAGGCATTATAAGGCCTACCATAACCGCGCCTGAATGTTGGCTGATAAGTAACGCAGCGGTAACACACAAGATTGCGATGAGCGTCGAACCAGTGTTCTGGGGGAGTCCTGAATATAGCGTTTCTCCGTGCAACATTCAGGCATTAACAAGTCCTGCTTACTCTACTATTTTAGTATCAGGTTGAAGCTCATCTATGTGGTTACTAATTTTGTTCTGACAAGTAAATGCAGACATGGAACAAATTTCTTCGACAGAGTCACCAAGAAAGAGAACAAGATAAACGTAACGATATAAACGCTAATCAAATCGGATCACTGGTTTTCGTCAGTGCTTTTTTGTAGTTGAAATGGGGTCCACAACAAAAAAAAAATTTTTTTGAACTAAAACAATCTGCCACACGTGCTGCCGTTGACTGGACAGGAATCCTCGTCATTCATAAATAAATTCTCGTAATGTGCATATCGGACTCCCTGGATGGTAAGGCTGTTTATTTCTAGCTTTGTATACATTTTTCTCCGTTTCTGGTGGCTGCATGGTCACATGATATTCTAAGTAATTTCGGATATTCATATCTTGTATAAAGTATTTATTCTGTAATAAAGTGAAATCAATTTACTTTTAGTTTATTTGATCCATTTCGTGTTTAGTTTTTCCGGTGTAATGTGCGAAGGACATAAACTATTATTGTTCCTAGCAGTTTCCGTATTATATCCAAAGTTCCCACGAAGCAGTTGCTCTTTTATTTTCGTCAAACTTTCATATAAAACTTCTCCATTCTAATTTTAGAGCAATTTGATGCCTTTTATCAGCTTCAGTACCATAACTCTTTGCAGAGTTCTTCCGCCTACTCGTCAGAATGTGAACATGTTGCCGTATAGATGCGAATGATTTCTACGTAATATTTAGACAAGTGTCACTATTCTACCTAGGTCGCATTCAGTATTTGTAATTTTTGTTTTAATTTGCTGGTCTACTACGAAGCCAAGCTCTGAATTTCGCACCTTAGTCTGTTCATCTGCAATTAAATGTATATTCCGATTTCATTCCTGTTCAGTCTGCATTTTTCGCCTCACTTCTCATAATGATGGTGGTAGTGTGTTCTGTCTATTACGCAGGCCTATCGCTGCAAGTTCACCATTCTACAGTCCTCTCAGTTTCCCACTGTTCATTTCCTAGCTGCATAGGATGTGTTTATCTTGATGTTGTTGACTAGTTGACGTGTTTGTTCTACTTCCCCTTGTCTTCATCTCAGTCACCATTCCATTGCGTCTTCTCATTCACCGCTCTAGCAAATTTTTTTGATTCCTCTCAGTATTTTCGAGTATTTTTCTTTTGGTATTCATCATGAGGAACACAGCCACGTTCTGTATTTAATCTTTCCACTTCACACCTTCCATTCTTCTCCAAACCCACATAGAAAAAGCCTCTAAGCATCTCTCCTCTCTTCGGCATTGTGTACAGGTTTTGGCGGTCTAACAGGGCAATACTGTATCCAAAACCGATGAACTTATCCCTAATTTTTCACTTACCGGAATACAGAAAATACTCCCCCTTTTGTAAAATATTTCTTTTGCAGTAACTAGTCTTGTTTTTATTTCTTTACATGCTACATTACAGGTTGTCTTGCATCCTAGGCACCTGAAATTATTAACTTCTTCCACTAACTCATTACAAAATTTCACTTTACTTTCCTTGATTATTTTGTGAAAGGCATTGCCTTATACCTCTTCAAATTTATCTTCATCCTACATTTTTCTTAGCTGGTGTTCACATATATTTTTAATTGCATTTTCTCATAGTAATACCATGGCATCATTAATTCTTCCTCCTACTGTCACACCACTGTTTGGTGGGAAGCAATTCATAAATAAATCATCTCTATAAATATTAAACAGAGTGGATGAAGAACAACAGCTTTGTCTACCCCTCTCTCAGTTTTAATTCGTTCTGCCATCTCAACTCCCTTCTTACTTTTACTTTTAGTATATATATAAATTGCTCATTATCCACATTTCTTTCCAATTCATATCACAAGCTTAATCGAAGTAAAAAAAAAAAAAACTGCTTCCCTCCATTTTCTTAGCTGTCTTTCTCCAGTTGTTCGTAACAATGATATTACAGTTACATTTCCTGTACCTTTTCAACATGTGAAACCGATCCGTTCTTCATCCACTTGCCTCTCAACTTTAGATGCTCGGTCAGGGAATTGAACCGTTGTCCTTCCAAATACGAATCCAATGTACTAACAACTGCACCGCCTCGCTCGGTTTTTGATCAACGACACTGCGCCCCTTCGGAATCCTATCTCCCATCAGTTGCTTTTCCATTGTGCCATCTCAGTTTCTTCCACAGTGACTGGAAATTCTTGGTCGCCTTGGAGTAATTGTTTTTCGTCCTTCATATCCAAAGCATCTGGACAACATCTCTCTCATGTAATTAAATGGCTCTGAGCACTATGGGACTTAACTTCGGAGGCCATCAGTCCCCTAGAACTTAGAACTACTTAAACCTAACTAACCTAAGGACATCACACACATCCATGCCCGAGGCAGGATTCGAACCTGCGACTGCAGCAGTCCCGCGGTTCCGGACTGAAGCGCCTAGAACCGCACGGCCACCGTGGCTGGCTCATGTAATTATTTCAAGTACCTCTTCCACCTATTCGTTACTATTTGTTTTCTGCATTTTCATTATCTTTCCTATCTTTCATCATCCATTTATTGTTTCCCCCTATTTTTTCGAAATATAAGTTATTTACTTCCTGGTACACGAAATCTGTTATTCGTTTTTAGTTCCTCCATTCTTCACATTTCTGTTATATAATTATATTTATTAACAGCTTCGGATTGTTTTAGAGTTCGATGTAACTCCACAAACCGGAAAATATTTCTTTTCATTGCAGTGGTTATAAAATAAATCGCTTCCTGTCGTTTATGAAGCACTTTTGTCATTAACTGCAGGTTCTTGTAAGATTCGATGTAGAGCACAGGGAACTGTTCCAAATTTAATTAAATTTTCTCCTTGTGGTTTTTTTTTTTAGTTACTGAATCTGAGATAAATTTCATTCAGTGATGTTGACATTGAATTACTATCCTTGAATTTTATTTGCTATTAACTATACACCTTTTTTCACATGGATGATTTTTCAGATAATTTAAAGCTTTTTATGCCAATCGGTACATTCATCTGAAATAAAAAAAAGAAAACACTTAGTTCTGTAATATTTCCTTTGCAATAAATCGTCTAATATCTCGATTTATTGAATGACTAGTACACCCACTGATTGTTTTCAGAGCGTACGATACAGTTAATATCTTCCTTATACGCCATTAACAGACTACGTCCGCCATCACTCAGACATCAATGCTAATTGCTCATTTACATCATATTATAACAAAACGCAGCTGTTTCTTTTATGTCATTTATTGAATTACTACGATGAAGCGCAATGAGGCTCGTGACAATTCGGCATCAATGTTCTCGCGGTCAGCTGCCCGTCGAAAAGAAAATTCCGCGACTGGAAATGCGGAACGTTGCGTCACCAGAGAAGTGCGATGCCACGTTGTCATAGTTCCCTAAACGCCACAGGAAATACAAATGAAAGAAAACTGCGTGAGCACATCGAAAGAAAATAAATGTAGTTACTCTGAAATATAAATCTGTAAATGTTTACCTGGCGTCTCGCAGAAGGGGAAAACATCACTGTTACCGCAAAAAAAGGCTTTCGCTGTAGCGTGTTGTAATGTTACTGATGACGTACGTCTATAGCGGGGTTACTAAATACGGGTTGCCGAAATCCCTTCATCAAAATAGACGAAGTAAATATTCCAAAATTTGAATAAAGAACAACTGCCAACAAATACACATACTCTGTATTGCAAAGCGGTTCAAGTTGCTTAATAAAGGCAAGTCCTCCGGTCGAGGTTGTACATCAATTAGATTCCTTTGACAGTATGCCGATACGATAGCTCCATAATTAGCAATCAATGCAACCGCTCACTAGTCGAAAGATCCGTACTCTAACACTGGAAAGTTGCACAAACGGCACGAAGACCGAAAAAACGAAATACTGGCAATCCGCTGAATTATATCCATATCACTAATGTCGATTTTCAGTACGATTTTGGAACATATGTGTTCGAATATTTGTGAACTATCTCTCGGAAAACGATCTACTGAGACACAGTCAGCACAGACTCGGGTAGTATCGTGCTTATGTAACACAACTAGATCTCTATTCTCAGGAAGTAATGAGTGCTATCGACAAGGGATCTCAAACTGATTCCCATATTAAGAGACTTCGAAAAGGCCTTTGACATCGACTTCTAATCAAACTGCGTGCCTACGGAGTTTCGTCTCAGTTGAGCGACTGGATTCGTGACTTCCTGCCAGAAAGGCCACATTTCGTAGGAACTGACGGAAAGGCATCGAGTAAAACGCAATTAATATCTGGTGTTTCCCTGGGAAATGTTATAGGTTCTCTGGTATCTCTAATCTATGTAAACGATTTAGGAGACAATCTGAGGAGCCATCTTAGTTTGTTCGCAGGTTATGTATCATATACCGCGTCGTAAACTCATCAGAAGATCAAAACCAATTGAAAAATGGTTAAGACAAGATATCTGAATGGTGCCAAACGTGGCAACTGCATCTAAATAACGGAAAGTGTGAAGTCATCTACATGAGTACTGAAAGTAATCGATTAAATTTCGGTTACACGATAAATATAGAGGCTGACAGTTAAATTAATGTACAGGAACTACAATATCGTACGACTTAAATTGTAATATACAGGTTAAGACACTAACTGTTGCCACCAAGATTAACTCCGAAACTATGACAGGAGCTGAAAGCTTTTTGGGACGAAAGTGGCACGCGACAACGGGGCCTATAATATGACGTTGGTTTTTTGTTGCTAGGTGGGGTCCCTTCAGAGATATGAAGGTCAGATTTGTTTTTTAAATGGGATGCTATAGTTTGACACTTATTTTCTGCTAGCGGCTATCGAGACGAATCCAATGATGTGTAACAGTAAGGTCTTTGAAGGTCAACGAAGGTCACAAAGGTGGCATGAACGTCCATAAACAGCATAGTTTTGTTCGTTATTGACACAGTTCACTTCTGGTTATCGTAACATTTTACTATGGCTTTTAGAAGGCTTTCCAGGAGAAGGTACAACGTTCACTGCTTGTCGTAAAAGTCCTGCTTTTAAGTTTCCACGCAACATTCACCTCATGAAGTTTATGTAGGATCAATTAGTTATTAATAATTCACATTTTGGCAGAAGGCCCTTCAGAATTATTATGTGAATATCATTTTGTTGCGTTTTGTCGCTTACCATACTGTGACCAATACAGTTATATTATTTAGCATATGATACATAACAATCACAATAACACATAAAATACAGTACCACAGACACATTAAAATACAGTTTAGATCTTTGTATCTAAACCATTGATCCAGTCCACCACTTCGGAAGTAACCAGGTTCGAATTCACTAGATTTCCAGGGAAGGCACGAAGGGGACAGTACACTGCTATATGCTTCATTGTTTGTGGAACGTCAGCACAGTCACAGCATGGGGTGTCCACCCAACCCCATTTATGAAGAATCGAAGTACTTCTTTCCACACCACTTCTGAAGCCGTTAAGCCTGCTCCAAGCGTATCTTGTAAACTGAAACCATTTAGCCTTACTGTTGGATCTTCAACTTTCAAGATGCCCTGTGGAGTAGATGTCCATTCTAGAATGAAATTTTCACTCTACAGCGGAGTGTGCGCTGATTTGAAACTTCCTGGGAGATTAAAACTGTGTGCCGGACCGAGACTCGAACTCGGGACCTTTGCCTTTCGCGGGAAAGTGCTCTACCAAATAAGCTACCCAAGCACGACTCACGCCCCAAGCTCTCCTGCGAACCTTGCAGAACTAGCACTCCTGGAAGAAAGGATAGATGTCCATTCTTTCAGCCAGCTGTCTTTGGGGTCGAAATGGTTGTATAACAATTCCATGGTCGTTTTATATGCCGGTTTACGGGACTCCAACCTGGATGATTCTAGCTGTCTCACATCTTCGTGAATTGGAAGTGACGAGTTATTCAGTATTCTTGACCACAGATGAGCAAGATGTTTTTGTCTTATGATGTGAGGAGGTGGTATGTTACACAACACCGGCAGCCATTGGACTGGAGTAGCAAGTAATGTTACAGATATGATACGCATAGTGTGACGAAGTTGAGTGTCCACAAGGTGAGTATGGCAGCTATTAAGCCATACTGCAGAGAAGTACTCTGCTGAGGAATAGACGAGTGCCAGAGCAGATGTTCTCAATGTGTTGGTGTGAGCTCCACATGATGTATCAGGTAGACGCTGAAGAAGGTTATTATGGCTCTTCAGTTTTGCAGCAGATTTACGTAAGTGGGCTTTGTACGTTAGGGTCCTTTCCAAAGTCATACCCAGATAAGTGATATTGTAATGCTTCCCCTCTAAAATTGACACTTGGTTGGTAATTTGAGAGCCTATTGTCCAGGTGAAAAGTAGATACCTCACGTTTGTGAGGGTTCGGTTTCAAATGCCATTTCTTAAAGTATTCATCCAGGAGTACAAGGTCTTGGTTGAGGACATTCTCTGCTTCTGCAAAATTAGTGTGTTGAACAGTGAGGTTGATATCATTCGCATATATGAATTTGCGGGAGAGTGTGTTAGGCAGATCATGAGTGTATACGCTGAAAAGTGCTGGAGAGAGGACGGAACCTTGTGGTAGACTATTAATTTGCTGAGTCGGCTTCTGCTGTTTTCTGAGTAAAGTTGAATTATTCTGTTACATAGCATATTTTCGATTAAAGTTGATATCTTCACACAGGGCACCACCTTGATCAGTTTCAATAAAAGACCTTCCTTCCAAATAGTGTCGTAAGCTGCCTTGAGATCAAGGAAGACTGAGACGCTCTTCAGCTTCTTCTCACAACCAGCTTCCACAAAAGTGATCAGTGAAAGGAATTGATCAGTGCAGTCACGACCGGGACGGAATCCCACTTGTTCAACTGGAATTAGCTCTTCAATTACTGGTGCTATTCCATTCAATATCAGCCTTTCCAAAAGCTTGTACGTGACAGAAAGCAAGGCTATTGATCGATAACTTTGAGGTAAGTTTGGATCTTTTCCTGGCTTCAAGATAGCAATGATTTTGGTCTTTTGAATATTGCGGGTAAGTTCCCACATTCCAATATGTTACTAAAAAACAATGCCAACCATTGTTTTGCAGCCGGGCTGCAGTTCTTTAGTAGTTCCGGATAAATCCCGTCGAATCCTGCTGCTTTTCCATTTTGAAGGGAATGTAAACCTTGTTCAACTTCTTGTATGGAGAAAGGTCGTGAATATACGTCGTGAGGTTGAGTTGTCTGCTTGGTTGCCTGAGTTTGGATTTTACTAGTCTGCTGAGATTCTTATCGTTTGGCGTTAGCGGTATCAACAAGATGGTTAGCTACTGCATTAACATTGACAGGGGTGGTCCCCTTCCATTGTGTGGAAGCAGAATCTAGTTTTCGTATCATTGAGCAGGCCGTCCTACTGGAATGAGTAAAGTTTAAATTTTCAACAGTATTTATCCACCCATCTCTCCTAGCTTTGTCCAGAGATTGTAATATTTCAGATGCTTTCTCTTTCCTGGTGTTTTCATCACACTCTTCTCTTAATCTGTTGGTCTTCTCATTCCAACCTGGTATGTATTCCTTGCGGAAACTTCTTGGGATAGTTCTTTTGGCTACTGTTTTCATCAATCCTACAAATTTTGTGTAGTTCTCAGGTACTGCTTGAATCCACCAGATGTTAGATTCAATGTAGTTGGTATACATTTTACAATCTGCCTTTCGGAAATTCCATAGAGGTGTGGGCGTGGAACGCATAGCTGGTAATTGGATTCCGATTTTGTGTATTACTGGCCTGTGTTGACTGTGGGGGAAATCTTGAAGCACTTGTCTCCGGACTCGAGGGACTGGTGTTATTAAGCCAGGGGTGACGAAACATAGATCTGGTGTGTAATCTTGCTTCCAGCGGGCTGAGTGAAAAGTACCCCTGTCTTTAGGGTCGTAGACTTGAGTCAGATTGTTTACTTCGGCCCATTCTACCAACTTAATGCCGTTATTGTCATTCTGGTAGTAGCCCCAGAATGTATGATGACTGTTAAAAACCCCTATTACAATATTTTCACTCGTGCAGACAATAGCTATAGGATCAGGCCAGGGTGAGGAAGGAAGTTTGTAGACATTTATAATCACCGTATTCTCTAATTGTACAGATGAGGCAAAGAAAGAATGGTATTCAGAGGTCGGGATTACGTTGTACTGACGTATGTCGTTTTTAATATACGTGGCAATTCCGTGATGTGTTGCCAATATTTGATACCCAGGAATTCTACCTCGAGCTAAGAGCTGTTCGTCGCTTTCAGTGCCGCATAACAGCGCATAAAGCTTCACTCAGAACTGCAGAAGTCTCATCTGTTACATCCCCTTTTTGCGTAATACTAGTGTCGATCGTCAATTAAAGCTCATGGTGTTCACATTTGCCACTTGAAGTAAAAATCTGAAACGCGATGATTTTTCTGTTATATAGTTATTGAGAAGCCCCATCAGCCACTGTAATTTACGACAAGTTAGATAAGTAATTAAAGATAATTTAGGGTCACTGTAGACCATTTTGATAGTTTTCTCTTTTGTGAAACTTAATTTAAACCTAGATTATAGATGTGATATGGCATAGGTCATCCTTCGATCCATTGTAGAACTTGGAAACCCATTCAGGGGATATACGTTCACATTTTTGTTGAATGCAGTTGATTTTTACCATCCTGTATGAAAACATTTCCTTTTATCAATAGTGCAATTTATAAACAATGTTTTGTGAGTAGAATAAAATTTCCAATGGTAAACTTAACTGATTTTTCGACGTTATTTTACCAGCTAACTAAAAATAGGAAAGCCTTGAACCCCTTCCACTAAATTTAGGTAGTATTAAGATTCTTTTACAGGGAGTGCAGTGGAGCTGACGCTGAAATCATTAAGTATTTGGTTATATCATCGCTAGTCTCACTGAACTCTTCTGAACTCTACATGTCATGTGTGGTCTGGCGTCTCCTTACCAGCAACAGGTCCCAGGTTCAAACTAGTCAATTCCCTAAAAAACACGCTCAGAGCGTCGTTGGGCGAAAGTGGTAGGGAGACACGATATAGAACAAACAGTCGCAGAAACCACGCAGAATGTTAGAAGATATGTATGTAACTTTTCTCAGAAATATAATGTGCTTACGCAAGGTTACATATGTATCTCTCCAATTCATGTTTTATGATCAGTTGACTATCTGGATTGTGCCACTTAAGGCTCTGGCTTGATTTTTACAAAGTAATAGTCAGAGTATAATTTTTCATGTTCAAGAATACAGTTACATATGTAGAGGACACTGAGAAGCCCGCTAAGCTCGCTGGGCATTACAGGTAACAGGATTGTGGAAAGGGTCAGCGGTTGAGGTCAGTTGCTGCTTGTAATTGTCATTTATTGTAATTTGATAACCTTTACAATCAAAGCGGCACATAGCCGAATCTTTACCGAAGGCAACTATTTCACGGCTGAAGGCCTCCAACAAGAAATCTTAACACGATTAGAATCTAATTGTTGTTGTTGTTGTTGTTGTTGTGATCTTCAGTCCAGAGACTGGTTGGATCAGCTCTTCATGTTACTCTATCCTGTGCAAGGTTCTTCATCTCCCAGTACCTACTGCAACCTACAACCTTCTGAATCTGTTTAGTGTATTCATCTCTTGGTCTCCCTCTACGATTTTTACCCTCCACGCTGCCCTCCAATACTAAATTGGTGATCCCTTGATGCCTCAGAATATGCCCTACCAACCTATCCCTTCTTCTAGTCAAGTTGTGCCACAAATTTCTCTTCTCTCCAGTTCTATTCAATACCTAGTCATTAGTTACGTGATCTACCCATCTAATGTACAGCATTCTTCTGTAGCACCACATTTCGAAAGCTTCTATTCTCTTCTTGTCCAAACTAGTTATCGTCCATGTTTCACTTCCATACATGGCTACGCTCCACACAAATACTTTCAGAAACGACTTCCTGACACTTATATCAATACTCGATGTTAATCCAATTAAGATAGCAATAAAATAATTTAAAGAAGCAACATATGCAAGGTGCAATACCAATGGCCTAGGGCCACAATTAAACTTCAAAATTTTAAAATATATTACCATGTTCTTTAAAGGCAGAAGGCTGCAGTGTTTAAACTTGAAAGATAAATTTAAAAATTAATTTTGCAAAATTTTAAGAAACAAAACAAATTACCATAAGCCTAAAATTTAAAATAGCTGACAACAGATAATTAATTACCGGTGGCACTAAGAAGGCCTCCAGGGAGGTCAGTCTGCCCTCGTTTACTTAGGTGAGACAGGTGGTGAGCCCAATTATACTTGATCCTTAGGAACCCAACCAGCGGACAGCCACGGACCGACCGACACAACGACTTGTTTCCCATCAATCAGTACATGAGAATTCAAACCGGCAATGTTACAGACGTGATAACCCACAATAGAGTATGTATTAGCTGTCAGAATTACACACCATGTTGGACAGCGCCAACATGTGAGGAAAGGACGCTGCACAAATTTACGTCAGTCCCCAAGGCAGGTAAACAGAACACTACCGGCCACAAGACAGAAGATTCCACTGGTGCATTCAAATTGCACCGCATGGCGGGTAAATCTCAGCAGTAGAACCACTCGGTGTTGCTCACCGGAAAACCTCCCCAGCAGCAAACCACCGAAGCGAACCACCACAACATGAATAGACGTGCCTTGGGTAGTTGAAACCACTACTCAACTTTGACGTTCTGGGTCGGTGAACTACGAATCTCGTAGCGATCGGACAGCTCCACACACGATCCGACACTGCGCAGATGCTGCCAATGGCCCCAGCCGACTGCACCGCGCGGAGATAATTTCCCTCTTCCCCAACAACCGACCGACTCACTCCAGACCCCCTTGCCGGAAACTATATCCACTGAACCAAAGACGGTACACGGCGCAAATATCGATACAGACATGGAGGTAAGAATAGAGGGAGACGCCGTGACGTCACAGCTGTGAAGCTATGTGAAGCCGAGGGTAGCCATCTCAATCCGACCAAAACATTACTGCTGTAAGCTTGTGTGCATAGGCTTGTCGCTCGCTTTTGGAAGGATTTTTCGCTATTATGGTGACTTGTGTGGTGTTCAGATGTACGAATCGTTCTGACTGTGATGCGAAATCGAAGGGAATAACATTTCATGTGTAAGTTGTCTCGTTAAGTGTGATTTTACAATTTCATTGTGAATGAACGTGTGCTACATCGGTACTTGTACTATAGCGTGTTTTTCTCCTTTATGATTTTAGATTTCCTAAAAATGAAAGTCGGAAAGCTCTGTGGGAGAATGCCGTGAGGAGGAAGAATTGGCGTGCGTCTAAATGGAGCACTATATGTTCTCAGCATTTCCGAGAAGAGGACATAGTCCGAACTTCCCTTTCAGCCGTAAGGCTCCGAGAAAATGCTGTACCATCAGTTTTCCCTACACACCCAAAACATTTGCAAAAGGTATGTTAATTCAAAGAATTAAATTCTTAGTTTTCAAGTTCACGTTTCAGTGTAATACGTACGTATCGTCGATAATCGAAGTGTTGAGTAACTCACTTTGTCTTCATCATGTACCAAATTAAAAGCTAACACTACATTAACTGGCGTAAAGTATAGGCCTAAACAGGACACTGTGTAGATTTTCCATTCTATGTACCGTATTTCAGTAAATATTGGTGGTAATGAACAGTGTTTCCCAGTAGTGTAACGTAACTGAAATGTCCCAGTACGTATTACAAACAAGATGTATTTATGGGGCTTTGGAGGGAGGGTATAGCTAACTTAGTTTTCAGTTACTATTATTTAGTTTGTGATACACGTTTATTACTGAATTAACAAAATTGTATCGTTTACACTGAAGGCTAGCTATTCGTAATATTACATTAAAAACTATTTTTAATCAGAAGAAACGCGGAATTTCGCCTTTACGAGATTTTATTTTAAACAAAAACTTTGAAACAACAAATCTGATGACGTTACATGCGTACATGGTGCAATTAGCGACTGTAATACACGCAGCGCTACAGCACGCTGGCAATGTTTTGGTCAGAGTGTCATGGCAGCGAGCCACGCCCCCATGCCTTCAAAACGTAGTATGGCTGGGATACGTAGCGCCATCTCCCCTTATTCTTACCTCCATGGATACACATCACTGCTTCCACTCGTAGAAGGAAGAAGAACCACGACGTAATTGCGACAAGGGTGGGAAACCAAACACAGACAGACAGCGAGTTCACGAAAACGCATAGTTGGGAGAGAACACGGCTTAGACAGCTGTGCATATTCCTGTTTACTCAGAGAAGCAAGCTGTTGTTGCCTAGTTGCGAATAATGTTGCGAATAATGTTGTCGCCAGGACAATGTCAGAAACGCGAAAACTAATTGGCAAAACTGCCATTAGATACAAAAAGAAAAACTTCATCACACAGCAATTCAAACTCTGTTAATCCATGGCGCATCTTGTAATGTTTATAAAGGCACACAAGGATATATAAGCAAATAATGAATCAATCAGTCTAAGAAAAGAATATATGCTTTACGAAGGTTAAAACCCAGACGAGATAAAGTGATCAAAGATAGCATTAATCCAAGAAGAGAGTTGTCGCCGCATCGAGCTGTAAGTTCGCTGCGACTACTATGAAAAACTCCAATGGAGATGTTAATTCGCTCTCTTGTGGACGTCACGATAGAAGCACTCTTATTGGCAGATACTAGATTGTTTCAGACCGATCTGGAATTTTAAAGTTTTCAATTATCGTCTTGACGTAGTAGTCAAAGTTCTGAAGAAAAGTGATAGAACATTTACCGTTTAGCCAGACAACGGAACAGGTGCTATACGCGAGGGAAAAGTAATTCGTGTGATTCTTAATCAATTCTGGGACTTAGTCGTCGTGATCTTTGATCGTCACGAACATTGATGGACACAGCAATATACCAAACGCCGACATAAACTCTGCAAATAGACCTGAATAGGAAACATATACACGCAATCACGAAGAATCCACAGGTATACCGTGTTGTCGGAAGCTGTAGTCAATGTCAAAATTGCTGATGTAAATCGTAGCTTCAGTTCCTTGAATGACAGTTCGGTGAGCTTTCTAGTGCAGTGGTTAGACAATTCAGAAGTTTAATAAACTCATTTATAACTTTAATACTTCGTCTCGTATACATAATTTAATGGCACTTTATTGTGTAACTGTGAAATAATCATTTTCATGATAGAAAGCCGAAACTGAAGGTGATTGAGTGACATTATTACCAGTGAACAGAAACTGGACATTTTATTACGACGCTTTCTGTACGTTATTTAGAGAATACATTATCTCTGCATTTACGACATGGTTGTTGACTTAGCGCCGTAGCGACGTATTAACGACGCTATAATACTTCGTAATGAACATCCTCGCAAGACTATAAAGTGGCATCGGCTTCAATGGTGGAACTTCTAATTCGAGATATCATATTATCTACGTTTGAACATTCATTTGCAAACCGGGCATAAAAATTTCTGTTATCATGTTTCGCGTAAGCTTATAAGCCCGTCGCGAACACGCGAAGGATATTTGGTTTATTGTTTCAGATAAAGGGAGTTGTTGCAGTACCGAGTGGTGCAATCGCTGTGTGTAGCAGTAAAGAAGACAGACGTCCTGCGAACACCATTTCTTCAATTATAAGAGAGGGCCTCTTATACATTTCGGCGTGCTGCTCCATCGATACGAGAATATCTGTTAAACGGAGATAGTACATGAAACTAATCAAATAAAGCGAGGAGTTTGTTTTAACAATTACAGATCGGAGTTGTTACGATCGACGGATGCCGATCTGTGTCAACCACACTTGAACAACCATCCCCATCGAGCCAGCACACACACACACACACACACACACACACATACACACACGCCACAGTGTGCGAAATGAAACTTATCCTAATATTCTTATATTCTAGCTCAATAAAATGTAAAAAAGTGATTACTATTCTTATCGACACTTTTAAGGAAAAGAATCTGACTTAAAAGATGGATCAACCATCAACAGTTCTCATTTCAAGTAAATAGCATTTAATAATGTTCTATCCCTGTTCAGAATATTATACAAGAGATATAATTAACAATGTTTTAAAAACGGTTTCAAATCAACTCTTAAATGCAGTACATGTTATTTGTCTAGACTGATTCTTGCTTTTGTTACCCCTGGGCTCTTTGTTAAAAATCACACTGAAAATGTTAAATAACAAAAAATATATAACAAATATTTACATGACAAACTACAACACGTATTCAAAAAAACAAATATTATCTAGAGAAATCTCACACCTCCTTTTGCAAGTTATTCTATAATTTTTTCAAGTCCTTATGTGGGTACATGTCTTTGGTAGTCATACTGTCAGGTTGTGCCAGCCTGTGACTGCCCTCATGGGTAATGTCTGCAACCTTGCAGAGACCAGTGTACAAAAGTTGCCATATTTTGTTCTGTCTTTTAAGGCTCAAAGCCTTGTTGTAGGAACACGAATTCTCCAGTATCATAGTCTCTTACTCTATTACAGTCTTATCATACTTCCTTTTGAGTATTCTGCTTCTTGATTTAATTCAATTATAGGTTATTCTCATTTCATTTTGCTTCCCAAGTTACTTCTGATCTAACTAGCTTAGGTATTGGGGTTGCCCACTTATTCTCTTCCTTAGCAGCTAACATGATCTTCGCTGGGGTATACCCAGTGGAAAAATGTGTCAGATTATTGTATATCTCCTGAAAGTGCCCCACATAGTCTACCAGTGCATATGTTGTCTAGGGCTGTAGGTTCATATAAATCTCTTAAACACTTCAAACATGCATTCAACTGGGCTACTTTCTGGATGAAATCTTGATATTTATACCTGTTTAATATCTTCCAAAAATCCTTCTCATTTAGCATCGAGGAAGTAGGACACATTGTGAGACGACGTAGGTTTGGGTTTTCCTACGTTTGGCAAACAATCATTTAGTACTTTTCCTTTAATAAGAGCTGCTGTAGTGGTTCATGTGGGCAACAACTTTAAAAGCTTCAAGAAAAATTCATAGAGTGCCACTAAATACTGAATTGCACCACGAGATGTCGGGTGGGGACCACTTACATTAGTTGACGTGAGCTCGAAGGATTTTGTGGGTATTATGCGATCCAGTTCAATCTTAGTAGAAATACTCACTTGTTTTTCTTTTTGGCAGACTGTACAAGTCCATATGAGCCAGTGTACTAGCCGTTTTAGATTTCGTAAGTAATAATAATCAGCAATTTTCTGGTGATTTGTCTATTCCGAAATGACCCCATACTCTATGAGTCGACGAGATTAAATCCTCTATTGAATTAGAAGGGATGCAGATACGCCACCTATCCTCATCGTTCTCTTTATAATAAAAGAAGATGTCATTTTCAGTTCGAACTGTGTGTTCGGCTTATTGCTTATTTCCTGAATGACGGGTTTCCATTTCTCATCTTCATTTTGTATACGGCCATATTCCCACACACACATCTATACTGCCGTGCACTTGACGGAGTATTGGTTAGTAGCACTTTGTACTCGGAAGCTTCTACGAGTTTGCAAGCTCCTGTGGCTGATGCTTTAGTTTGTCAGCTACCACACTGTGAGAGCCTTTTGTATGATTTATTTCGAAATCATATTCTCATAGGAGTAGAGCATAATGAGCTAAACACAAATGCAACAGTTTACATGTGAGAAAAAGGTTTAGCGATTGACGGCAACAAAAACTTTATTATTTTTCTATGCACATAGTAGTGAAACTTTTCTAATGCCCAAATCAAAACCAATGCTTCGATTTCCATTGCCGAATATGCCTTCTCGCACTGTGAGAGTATGCGACAGACAAATCCTATCACCTTTACTACCTTTCTTTCCTATATTTCCTCTACTTGGAGTAGGCACGAGTCAAACGCACAAAATGATACACCTGTTGTTTAACAAAAGTCCTTTTCATGTCGGGGTGATTTAATATGTACTTCTGAATGGATCAGAGTCTTCTTAATCTTATAGTATGCATCTGACATTCAGTCATTAACATGCATGACGTATTCAGCAAGATTTTGTTGGTCAATAACTGCTCAGGCATGAAATGGCGAAAAACTGAAGCCAGCCCAACAAACGCCTTCAACTGTTTCTTTGTTGTAGGCATTGGAAATTCCATATAACATCTAACTTTTTAGTAACAGGAACTATTCCTTCGATTGACACAATATGCGTTAAGAATGTAATATGTGTTCTGCTGAATTGGGATTTGGTTAAATTGGCAGTGACACCTGCCTCTGAAAATTTGATTAATACTTCTTTCACCACTTTTAAATGTTCGTCCCAGGTTCTCGTAGCGATTACAAGTTCATCTACATATAGCGTAACATTGTCTAAGGTGTCGGGGCCTAGCACAGTATCCATACATTGATAAATACACCTGCACTAATATTAAGGTTGAAGGGTAATATCTTGAACTGGTAACACCCACCAGCGAACAGGAAAGCAGTGTACTTCCTTGCTGCACCTGACACTGCTATCCGGCAATACGAGGTGTTCATATCTATGCTCCAGATTTTCCAGGCTGGTACAATTATCCTGTTAGCATCTCTTGCATCAAACACAAGCCTTACACTTCTATCTGCCTTTGCTGTAGCCAATAGTAGACTTCTTTGCGGACAATAGGAAGGCTCTATAATAATCCATTCTAACATCTGCTTCCTTTTTCTTCCAAGGGACAGTATAAGTTGTGTAGCAATATGTTTCCTGTGGATACACTTACATGTTATAAACGTAACCTCATATGGTTACTGCCTTCTCAGAAAAGACTTCTGTTTAACTGCTTAGAAAATCCATTGAATGTGTCTGCTGCTGCATATCTAAGCACTCTCACTTGGCAACCTTTTGTTGAATCACTTCTTTAGACGTAAGCTACATCATCCCTAAATTACTTTTTATATATAACAATTGAGGTCGCGCCGGCCGGTGTGGCGGTGCGGTTCTGGGCGCTTCAGTCTGGAACCGCGTGGCCGCTACGGTCGCAGGTTCGAATCCTGCTTCGGGCATGGATGTGTGTGATGTCCTTAGGTTAGTTAGGTTTAATTAGTTCTAAGTTCTAGGCGACTGATGACCTCAGAAGTTAAGTCGCATAGTGCTCAGAGCCATTTGAATTGAGGTCGCGTGTAGAAACTCAGTCAATACCTGCCTTGTATCTCTTCTGTAGCGATCAATTCCAGTAGTATTCTTTTTCCTAAATTATCCACGGTGCAGGTACCAGACGAGAGGTCGATTGTTGCGCTCCTCTCTCCGATAAAATCTAAACCCAGTATACAGGCCAGTGATCAATTTTTTATCGCCAGGAACGTGCACATAAAGGCTCCATTTCCCACTAAAATTTCGACCTACACCTGTGTTTTGACTACCCTACAATCTAGTACTGGAAAATCCGGTATCTTATATACCTGACATAACTGTTTGTACAGCGGAGCTCAGTCATACTTGTCGTTGTTCCTGTGTCTAAAAACTCAGTAATCGGTGTACTGCCTAACTTAGCATGTACTGCAACTTGCACCATGGATTTACCCATCTGATTACAGTCTGTACCCTTCTCTAAAACCGCAAGTTTTTTGTTGAGTTTCAACAACAACGCAGTCGCTGGAGAGCATAGAAAAATGGTCTACCTCAGGGAAGCGTCTTGGCTCCTACTCTCTTCAACATTTACACCAATAACCAGCCATTGACCCCGGGCACGAGAAGATTTTTATATGCAGATGACCTAGCCGTTGCTACGCAGAGCCTATGCTTTGAAACAGTGGAATGAAACCTGACAACTGCACTTACAACACTGTCAAGCTACTACTAACTCAGACCAAAGCCTTCGAACTCTTTGAAGACACAAGTGTGTGCCCTTCACCTAAGGAACAGGGAAACTAATCGTGAGCTACATGTTGAAGGGTCAGGCATCCAATTGCAGCATCATCACGTCCCTAAATAGCTGGAAGTCACTCTTGATAAAACTATGACATTCAAAAGCCACTGCAAGAACACTAAAATGAAAATCTCCACTCGGAACAACCTAATTCGCAAACTAGTGGGGACACAGTGGGGCTCACATCCACAAACTATTCGCTCTCCTGCAATGGCCCTGTGCTTTTCTACTGCATGCTTCCCCAATCTGGTACAGGTCATCTGATACTACATAAGCAGACACTGCTCTCAACGAAACCTGCAGGTTGATCGCAGGTTGCTTAAGACATACCCCAACCGATAAGCTCTACTACCTGGCTGGAATAGCGCCACCATGGGTACGCAGAGCAGTGGCTGCCAACAAGGAGAGACTGAAAGTGGAACAGAACAGCGCCCATCCACTGTACGGACATAATCCACCGCAGCAAAGGCCGAGCTCACGAAAGAGCTTCCTGAGGACATCCGAGAAGCTCACCGCTTCACCAGAGCAGGCAAGGTTGGAGTTATGGAAGAAGTCGACGCCTCACCTGCGGCGATGGATGCCAGAAGCTGAAGAACTACCACCTGGACACAATGAAAGCTGTGGTAATCTTTAAACAGATTACGATCAGGAGTTGGTCGATCTAGAGACAATCTGAAGAGATGGGGCTTCATAAGACAAGACACGTCCTGTGGTTGTGGACAAGGACAAACTACAAGCCACATGCTTCTGTGTGCTTTGTGCCCTACATCCTGAACGAAGAATGGTCTCCTGCGAGCCACTCCAAGCGCCTGCGCCTTGGAGGTTGGAAAGTACTGGGCACATGCAATAGAAATACAATTTATATATTGATATGTATGGCTACTGTAAATTTGTATGTTTCTGACCTGAGAATAAGAAACCAGAGACTTTCGGCTCAGCACATAATTCATTACGTATATCATGGCCTTCGTATCGCAACATTTTTATATTATTCATAGAGGTGCTTTCAGTCTTCTCCATGACTATTGAAAGAAGGCATGAGTGATTAGTTTAAAGGTGTATATGGCCCGGTTGGTGGTCATCCACCACTTTCACGATTCTTACTCTTCGGTCTTTATACTGTTGCATAATGTGATCATCTTGTCCCCACACATTACTCTTCTTAGGACAAGGACGTAGACAAAGTGGGGGGGGGGGGGGTGGGTGCAGGGGATCCAGACTCCAGACGCCTCATCACTTAAATGAAATTACACCCATCCTAGGTGCCATGTAGTGATATTAAAAGATATATAAAGCGATTAAAAAGTTTCAGTTTGGGGGGGTTGCTGCAGCATATATGCAAAGTAGTGCGTCTCCGATGCGCTTATACAAGCACCGACATATGGGCAATGGAGTAGTGGGAGTAGTGTAGCATTCGTGTGTTTCAGACGAGCGTGCAGAAAATGAGGGAACGTAAACTGTGGCGACGTTGTTACCAAATGCGTCTAAAGAGGACCAACGTGCTGTTATTCTTTTCTTGGCTGCTGTAGGAGAAACACTGGTAGTCATCCACCAGAGAAAGAAGAATGTGTAAAGGACAGCATGTCCATCGAAAAGCGCCAATATTCCTGATCTCTCCCCATGTGATTGTCACATCTTGGGTCCCTTATAATGGTTTTCAAGGGTCGATGATTCCTGTCGGACGAGGGTAGGCAGCAGGCAGTCACAGACTTCTTCAAGTTGCAGAACACGGTGTTTTACTGAATGGGTATCTTCAACATGATGAGTCGATGGGTTGATTGCCTGAGTGCCCCCGGCGATTTTGCCGGAGTGCCATACTGATTCTTGACAGTAGAGCCTTTTATTTCGGTTTTCAGTCATATGATGTCTAACGACCCTACCACAACAAAGGTCAAAAATTAATTATAATTGTAGTGTTGCTCACGCTGCTGAATTTTGCAATTTCGGGCAACAACAAAGTTATATTATGTGGCAGGTGTCATTAGAGCACAGTTAATAAAGTCATTTCTTGAAATAATGGATCAACTAGGCACTCATCTTTTCGATTTTCCCACGGTGGTCTCGTTGTGAACTCATGGCACAATCGTCGAAAATCTAGGTCGTGATGATTCCAAGCTCGGATGCAAAGAGGCATAGGTGTTGTTCTGCGATATTCAAAAGTTTTATAGGTGTGTTTCATAAACCATTCTTGAAGATTAAACTTTTCCAAGTTTGGACAATGGTGGTGTGAAAAAGTAATCAGCACTCCGAATTTAAGTTACACTTCTTTTTTATTACTTTTGTTGCAATATCACGTAACTCGTTCCAAAGCATCACTTCACAATAAAAAACATACCTGAAAATATCTTCCTCACTGTTAAAGTTCACATTTCATAAACTGACTACAATTTTCATCTTCTTAACATGACGACCAAAGCTTGACTCTCTAATAAACGCTTACGCACCCAAAAATCAGAGTTACAAGCACGTCAAAGGTCATAGTGACAAAAGAAAGAATACACATAAGAATAATATCATTGCAATATATACATATCGATGTATCGAAGTTCCTCTACATTAATGAAATCAAATCTGAATGTTGTCACAGAAATATGTTAACTATTATACAGAAACACAGTGGAATATTGCTGGTATCGAGAGGTTGAGGTGAGGTGTTTGTGTTTACGTAATTCAAGTACTATTACAGACGGAAAAGGGATACGCGCTATGGATAGCAAAGCCACAGATAGGTTTAAATTATCGCTGTATCGATAGTGCTATCATCTGTCACCTATCCTTGCTTTAGCCAAGAACAAATTTGAATGTGGTAATGGTAGTGACACACCAAAATCACAATAGTAATCCATTGTAGTTGCTACATATTTTATTACAATGAAAAGCATTATAAAATCACAATCACAATGATACACGAGACTGCCTTACAAGGTCAGATCACTTGGACAAATAACAAATAAATTTCTTTAACCGGAACAAGACCGATGAAACTTGAAATTTGAATATGACTAGGTAAATATACTCAGGTAAAGCTTTACTTAAATAGTAGAAATGTCCATACAATTCCCATCAGAACTCTCATTACTTCCAATCAGCTGAGGAACAGCTTAAGGGTAAGCACACAGATCTTTTAAGGCTTGGCTAGCCAACTTTCCTAACCAAAACTAGGCACAAATGACAAAAAAATTAAGGAGGGGCTTCAAGTTTACTTAATCAGTTGATGAATCAACAATATTCTTAGAATGATTACAACTAGAACATGCCCATATGACAATATCCCTCAAATGAGGTTGCTTCAACATTACGTATGAATTAGTGATAGACGCGAGCAGACCAAGGATTCAGATCAATACGAGAGATTCAGGAGACAGGAAATGACGTAGAAATGTACTCAACTTTACACTGCAACTGAACTTCAGATGCTATAATTCTCCACTGGAAAGATGGAATCACGTAACACTGACAACATAACCCAAGACGTAAAGGAGAGGACAGGGTCGTAAATATCTCTCTGCCCCAGTGATGCTCTGCTCCCAGTATGCTCGCGTCGACCGCTTCCAGTTATCTGTAACACAACACACATCAGCGGCAGACAATATTCTGAGACATGAACTACAGAATATTATCGAAAGAACAGGTGATCAACACAACTGAATAGAAACAAATTAGCCTCCGTGAGTTTCTTAGCCGGTGCCAGCCCTTAAATTTTGATTAATAAATTCTCTAAAAATCTCGGCGCACATTTACACGACAAACTACCAAATGAGCTACAAGATAGAATAGAGGACGTATCTCGGCGTGTGTTGAAACGCAAAGCCGGACTTACTCACTACTCGTTGAACTTCTAGCTACGTCTTTAACCACGCTTCATGTCGGGTAGTTGGCCGTAGCCACAGTTCCTCAACTGCCATCAAGATAGTTAGTCACAACACCGAGGTAAGTGATCAACAACTAAAACAATTCCAAAGGATTTTTAGTACACTGGCATATTCAGTTAAGCCACACGCAACCCACCGAAGCGACTCGGCGACTCCAATTCAATCGGCCAGCGTAGCTTATAACAGATTCGAAGGAGCTTGTCCGTCTGACCTCTAGGACAACCAAATCACCATGGGCAGTGGATCTGCGCTCACGACTCAACACGCCGTAGCCGCTGGCCCTGCTCCTTCGTTGTCCAACTCGTCCTCTTGCCGTCCTCCCTAAGTACACAGTCCCATGAGACTCTCGCTCAATGCCGACAGACCACCTCAGCAGAGCGCGCGCGCTGCCGTTAAATCCGCGCCGCCAAAGATGAGCAGAAGACAAGTAAGCATCGAAGTCGACTCAAAGATCAAAATGGCGATATATGGAAACTGGCGCCAGAAACGCACCAGCTCACAAATGTTGTAAATCGTTTGCCTTACTTGAGTTCAGCTGTTGTTTTGTTAATCGGTTCAGCTCTTACATGCAGTTGAATTTAACGTAAGTGCTTCCGTTTATTGTTTTTGTGCTGTTTGCTGTTGTGATAGTTGCCAGTTATGGATAAGTTTGCAACAAGAATGAAGAGGAAAACCGATTTGATTCGTCCACTAGTGTCGTGGTAAATTAAACATATGTACTCTATGGGCTGCTATAACAGCCTAATTGCCTTTCTGCAGCAGACTAATTCTAGCACTGGAGTCATTATTTGGAGACTGGTAGAGCACTGGGGTAGGAATATTTGAGTATTTCACAAGGCTGCGGAGTCGTAAACGTAATTACAAATGACTTAAAATTAAAATCAATGCGTAAAAAATTGGTCTAGTTCTAGTAGCACACACGATCTGAGGGTTCGAAAATAAGCGAGCAGGGGATTTCATTTTATATATCTAGATATAGAAGATTTAATAAATTATTATTTCCTTAGTTACTAAAACATGATTAAAACTTACGTTTTATGTTTGTATTCCGTAATGTTCGTCTATTATGCTTTCGACGGATGATGAATGCAATGTATGTTCCAGTGGTAAAAAGATATTTTTGTGTGATATAATTATAACTGAACAAGTTTCAGAGTACTTTACTTTTCTTGTACTGTGCAACCTTGCTTCTCACCAAATTTCACGATTCTACATCAGCGAGAAGTATCCTATAGGTTTTGATGAGTAAGTTTGCTAGTATCAAAACATGTAACATAAATGGCTGCATCTTTTATTGCATTGACTTGAATCTTAACTTTTTTACACAGCCAAGGGACCATAGACCTTAGTAGGTGACATAAATCTGAGTGTTATACGCCAACCAGTTTACAAGGGAAGGGGGTCCTATCAGGTGGATAGAAAAACAGATGGAAAAATGACAAAAATATTTGTTCGTGATAGATAATTAAAAATTAATGATTTTCGGGAGTTTTCCTTTACCTATACTGTGAAAGCTCGCTTCTTGCCGAGTTTGATGGTTCCAGGTCAACGGGAAGAGCGCTGTAGGATTTGATAAGTGGGTTTGCGAGTTTCAAAACATGTAACATAAATAACCGATTTGTTTGATTGAATTTACGTTGAAGGTTAAATGTTTTACACCACCAAGGGACCATAGACATAGTATGTGACATAAATTTGAACTTGATGCATGTTTCTGTTCAAGAAAAGATGGGGTCCTTATAGACACGCAAACAAACAGACAGACGGATGAAAAATTACCAAAAATTTTTTTCGTGCTATGTAATTATAAATTAACAATCTTAACATTTTTTCTTCTTGCCCAATTTCATGATTGTAGGTCGACGGGAAGTATCCTATAGATTTTGATGGCTGGGTTTTCGAGTTTCAAAGTATGTGACATAAATGGTCGTATCTTTTGATTGCATTGACTTAGAAGCTTAAAATTTTTACACCGCCAAGGAACCATAGAGCTTCGTATGTGACGTATATTTGAACCTGTCGTTCCAACTTACAAAGGTTTTGTTTGCACAGATTGAGGTACAGAATCCTAAAAATACACATGAATTTGCCTGTACCGCCCAATAATTGCGTTGATCAACAAAAAATCGCCCAAGAGGGCGATAGCTGCATGTCCTTAAAAATTTGATCACAATTTTATCATTATTAGTCCAAATGATAATATATCGCACGGTCAGGTCAGCCATGTGTTACTCAGGTATGAAAACCTGTTTGTCTACGGAACGATGGGGCAGGGTTTGTGGAGAGCGGGGTGTGATGACAGCACAGTCTACAGTTCGTTCGTTCCCAAAAGATTTTTTCGGCAGGCAGCTCAGTTCGTCTGAGCCAACTGCGCCTTGCAGTCCCCACCCACCTTTCGTCCAAGATCTAATTACGCTCATGTCATACTACAAAAAACTGAAGCCACGAATCCCTTGCACAATTAAATCTTAAAATATACATGTATTCTTGCACTATTAAACGGCAAAATAAGCATAAATAAGGGAGAAACATGCATCATCAGAGTTGCATCTTTTATTGTGATGCATTTCATTTTGATTGAATACAATGCACAACAACCAGTCCTTCCAGATTTCCAACGGCTGTGGTAGGTGTACGGCTTGAAATGCTGAGCTAGCAACAACTGGATTCGACAAACGATGTGGTTCGAATCCATCTGCAGGCAACCTTGAAAATGTTTTTCTGTGGCATCTCATTTTCAGGTTAAGCAAATGCTCGGTTTGATACTTTACTGTAGGTCACAGCGAATTCCTTCTAAAATCCTTTCTTTCCTGATAGATTCGGATTTCCTTAAAGATGCAGCCTCTCAGCTTAAATGAGAAGAGCTGCACCGAAATGGAGCCGAACATGTCCGCAGAGACTTCTGCCACTAAAAGCCTTGTTGACACTGGAAAGCAGCTAGCGATCGTCATTTTGTGTTCTGTATCTGAGCATAAAGGTGGCTCACTTGTGAAATGGCATTAAATCCTGTCTTCAAGTCTTTCTACAAGAATGATGTTCTAATGCGAAGAGCAGTGAGTCTAAGAGTCACAGCTCTAACTTATTTGTCAATAAAGGTCATGTAAACGACAACGTGTGTTGTACATCGTAGAGGAGTTTATCGGCGTCAGAGACTGTATAACTATGTTATCATGGATAATTAAAAACTTGTTTATGAGGTCCATCCGTTAGAAGTCTAGTTAAGTTAATGTGTGACTGTTAAGATTCGAGAATTGTAGCTCGTAGTTTATGTGTATTCCGTGTTGTTTTATAAATAAATTTGTTTGCTATAGTGTCAAGTTGACTACTGAAATAAAAGCTTTGGAACTGAGTACCGTGGGATGCTTTGACATGCCGAAGAGAATCTGAATTGGTTTTAGATAAGTTGTATATTTAATCACAATACTGTAGTAGGAGAAAGGTAGTAACTGTTCGAAGAGAACTGATCCGTTTAATTTTATACGCAAGTTATTCAATCCAGCGTTAAGACTCTTCTGAACTGTGATAGTGAACTCCAAAACATTAGAAGACTGAGCTGTTTTGTTAGTAAAAAGCCAATACACAATAATCGAATTTTAATTCGTTTGGCAATAGAGAAAAATTATCGTGTTGTCAAACGAAGAAATATTTAATTGCATGTTTGGCTATTTCTTACATTTATATAATGTTGAGAATATATGTTACGCTTTTTGAAGAAAAGCTTTTCTTGCCTGATTTTATAGACTAAATATTATTTGTATGGAGGCCTGCCGAAAGCAAATTATGCACACGAAATTAATAAATAAAATAAAAAATATAAGCCTTTTTAAGGTCCACTTTAACAAATCAAACCCCCCCCCCCCCTCCCTTTTAACAAAATCCTGGCTACGTCCTTGCTCAGTATTGTTCCAGTATTAATCGAATCCAGCAAGTGGGCCCCAATTCGGATTAGGTTGTTGGTTTGGGCAGCTATCGCAATTGTATCTACTTGTTTTTGACTGCTGGAAGTTGGGATTATTGTTCCATATGACGTCCCCGGCCTTCTTCCTGTTGCCGCCTTGTTGATCGTCATCGTATCCATTCACATTTGAATTCCGATACACAACATTATATGGTGGTTGTATGTGATCACTATTGCCATTGTTACTATTATTGTTATGGCAATCGTTCTTCTTTTGATCCCTGCTAGCATTACAATTAATTTTATTATTCCCCCTCCTTCCTCCCCCTATGGCGGAGAATAACTATAGTTATTTGTGTTATTCTTCTTTCGATCTTCCTGTATGAGGTCGAGCTGTTACCTCACCTGGGTAGATAGTTTCGGTTTAAAGATCAGTAATTCTTCTCTCGTGGTCATGGCTTCATGCCAGTAACGAGTTTTACTGATGTACAGTGGCAGCTTTTGTGTACGAGCACGCGAACAGCCTAACTTCTGACCTCTTGCGGATTTATTGGCTATTTTTCTTATGCGGTAATCTGAAATACGTGTCGCTAAATTTACCACACTGTGTTACATTACTTCTCTAGACTCGGTGAAACTTGGCATCATGGTGGCTAGAGCACCTTCATTTGTGCAGGTTATAAGGAGGTTCTGCACATGTTATGAAAAACGTGCACTGTTCAGTGCGTGCACTGCTGACCCTTACCTCTCAACTGCAAGTTTATGTCAATGTCACCAGGTGGTAGCACAGTGCAGCAGACTTTTATGCACGTTCGCTTACCATAAATACCGCTAGGCGCTAACACTCCACAGATATGCCAATTCACTCACTATATAGTAAAAATAGATCGGACATTAGTATATGTTATAGTTGTAGAAAAACCTAATTGTGAGATTCTGAACGATATATACTACATTAAGTTTTGTATTTTATTACACAGTAATCCATTTGAGGCCCTGAGAACCATAAAGTACATCATCGTGGATTGTGAATCTGTAGCATTTACTCATGCTTCTGACATCTGTTGATCTTTGATGTGTCAAATTTCTCTGTACTGTTGGCCCTTATTGTATGTATATCTGGACATTCACGAAAACTGGTTTCTCTGACATTCACTTATATATGGGGGGTCGAAGACGGTGTGCTTTTGGCCTTTATGGCTCTCAGCACCTCATTTGTATTCTAGTCAAATGACCTTGTGGATAGTACTACTTGAATTTTATTATTTCCGAAAACGGCAATTCCTGTTTGTTTACTGTGCAGGTATCGCCTTTCTTGTGCAGTGGTGGCATGAACTCTCTTGAACCTGTATTGAGCGCTAACAGGAAAGAAAATTACCAGTAAAAATTAACCATAAAGGAGGTAGGTCCTCCCAGACCAGAGGCAGGGACGAAATGAAATAAGGGTGACTATAAGCCAACATATAACAAAGAAGCGTATAATAAGCGTTTAAGTTGTTGGTGAGTGCAATGTAAGAATGCCTGAGTTTCAGCCCAGAAGTTAGTTCGTTAACTAATACCTGAATTAGGGACCCTATACAATTGTCCGAAAAAATGAAAGGGCACGAAAACTCCCACTTACACAAAAATGCGAAACGGAGAGTATGATAGATTATAAACTATTTCGTTATTGCCACAAACTGTACTTAATTATATACAAAACAACAAAATTCCACAAAAATAATTCTTCCATCTTCAGATAAGTTATGCATGTGATCATTGTTATTGACAGCGGCTGAATTTGTATAAATATGTTGATAAGTGTAACTGTTATTCAGCGGATGCTATTAATTTCGCATTCTCTTATTTACCTGAATTTAAAAATTTGTGAACACCGAGAATGTATACGTACGAGCAGCCACTGCTTATGTAGTTTTCAACATATTTACGCAACCTTCAAAATTTTGAGTTTACATTGGGGGATTGTACATCTTCTGTATTGGATGCACGTGCTCCAGGATTTGGATATTTTGTTCTAAAGTTTAATAGTTCTCTGCTTGTCTCTGTAGCCCATAGTGCCTCTTCACCGACAATGTGCGGAGTTGCAAACTGAATCTTCTGAGGTTCTGTCCAGCGTTGGACAGAACGTGTCTAAAAGTCTTGATAAAAATAACAGGCTATATAGCCTCTTTCTCAGCTGAGAATGTCTGAATTTTCCTGTCTTTGATAAGGCTTTCCTGTAATTTGGTATCAGCTTGTAACGCCGGAAATGCATATCCTCCTGTTTCCATCTATTGTACTATAATTTTTTTCCTTGTTTTGTTACCTCAAGATATGACATTTCTATATCTTTGTATATTGTAATTGTATTACTATTTGTATATATATGCATTTATGTCGATGTATAATTGGTTTGTTTTGTGAATATTGTTTGTATTTATACGCTGGGTCTGGCCTAGGGAAAACTATGCTATCGAACGAATACATCGATAGGTCGTGTGGAGAACCAAAGTGTTTAGCATCTTTGGTAGGGTTAACGCTGTCGCGTGGAGTGCGGGCAGAGAGAGAGTCTGGCTGGGGTGGTGCAGTGGAGCAGGTGTGTTGTGTGAAGCTCCCGCGAGTTGCCGCGCTTTCGGGGTTTGGCAGCATGTAATTGCGCTCGACTTGCGATGATAGTTTCTGACATGGTGTCGCGGACGGGAAGCATTAGCTGGCGCACATCAAGAGCCCGTTTCGTCTGGTGACCGTGTCGAGAAGAAGGCGCGCCAACATCCAGCTTCTGCAACAGCGACGGCCGACAATGAGTGACTGTCGCCACCTCCTCGATCGATGGCTTCAGACCTTCAATCAACCAACAAGGAAGACTGGAAGCACGTAAAGTTTTAGAACTGTATGGCAGACCTCAGTTTTTCAAACTTTTAAAATTGTTGCATCACAAAATTACAGCAACTTAGTATGAACCTTTGTTGCTCATTGTCCCAATTGCATTGCCAAGGAGGGTCCCTTCCTTTTCCGAAATGAACCCGAGTGTCGTTGAAATTCAAACGCCAGCATTAAAGTAATATAATTCGATTTCACTGCTTTAATTTCAAAGTTCAGTTAAAGTATTCATAGCTGGCTACAATATTTAGATTACACAAGCACAAATTAAGAGTGCGAGTTTTGATAGCATATTTTAGCTTAACTGTGACTGCAGCTCAGCTTGGTACGTACTAAATTTTACTATTGTTAATTGTTCAGAATCATTTAATTCAAGTTCAAAGTTAAATCTCTTATTTCTAAATTGCATAGATTCAAGTAGCTTTTGAAATGATTGTTGCGGTAGCCCAAGACTAACCGTATTCTACTGAATTTCGATATGCTTCAGAAACAAAGCTCACTATTAATTTCAGTCACTAAATTAACTTTCGATTTTCCTGTTTTATTAAATCTTTTGCTAAATTGAGTCAGGGTGTAGCGAAATTTATTACTTCTGACAAACTTTCAGTTTTCACACTACACGTGTCAATCTTCAGTTGCCACGCTTCTAGTGCTAATTATATGTGTAATAACCTTTCTTTTTCAGTTACTATAGTAATTGTCCTTAGGACTGGCGACCGTAATTTCCCCCAAATCTCAAATATCTAATTACCGCTACTTAATTGTTAACGTACCGGCCGCACATTTACTTTTTTTTATTAACTTTACCCCTTTTCAAAATTAATTTCCACCAGTTTCATTTGCATTTTTCCCTTTCATTTAGATGTAACCCTTTCCTCCCTCTTTACCGACAAATTAACTTCGGTGACGATTTCTTTTCCCAAATTTCCATTAGGTACACGCGGTTCAATTTTTCACTGTCATTAAGGTCGATAAGTGAGGGGGAGGTTACAAGCTACAACTACCACCCTCCCTGGAGCCGAACTGTAGGTTCCTCCGCACCGTGAAAGCTCTCGGTTCATAATAACTTTCGTTCTGTATTTTTTACGATTTTGTGTCATATTTTGATCACTATCCTGCACTCGATTCCTTTCGTTCTACACACACAACACATGCTCTAATTTAATTTTTCCTCATCTAACGTGTGTTGAACCTGCTTTAATTCGGATGCTGATTCACTATTACCGAATGCGGCTTCGATCGTGACACTTTGTATTGTCGCTTGTACTTCAGTAGTTACGTGTTCTCTAATCTCAACATTTTTCTTCGCTAACCACTGAGTTACTTCAGTTCCTATTTTCTCAGTTTGAGCCTTCATGTGCTCTTCCAACTGCTCAGGTTGTTGTAGAGAAAGCTCGTTTCATCTACCTGTGATAACCTGTACTTTAGTGTCCAGGGCATTTTGTGCTTCCTGCCACTTTTGTACCTCGTTCGTAATCTTGCTTACTGCATCAGGTAGCCCACGCTAAGCTTCCTTCATAGCAGTCACCTCACTTCGTATGGTTCTTAGCTGTTCATCTATTTTTTGCAATAATGCTTCATCATGCTTTACTAAAACTTCATTTAATTGATAGGTGATGTCTTCATCCCGCAGCTTCTATCTATCCTCTAACCTCTCATCGCGTTCTTTTTCTTTAAGAGCTAACCTCTCTTCCCGTTCCCTTTTTTCTTCACGTCCCTTTCTTTAAGGGCTATCTTCCCTTCAAGTTCTTTCTTTAAGGACTAACTTCTCTTCACGTTCCCTTTCCTTCAGGGGTAATGGTTCATTCGTTTGCTTATCGCAATACTTTAGTTGTTGACGTAGCTTTGCTGAATGAGCTTTTTCACATAACTTTTCTCTAAGTTGTAATATTTGAAAAAAAATATTATGTGAAGAAATCATCGCTCTGTATAGTTGCCGGTGACGGTTTAATTAATATTGGATTTGACCACGCTTCCGCAGAGGTCGATACTAAAGATTTAATGTCATTTGTTAACATATTGTTTTGGAACTTGCTAATATTGTTTTGGAATTCGCTGTGTAACAGCTGTTTCGATTCCGTTCCTGTCATGTTTTCATGGGAAAAGGGTTCGGGTAATTTACGGCCTTCACCTTGTAATTCCTTTAAACTGCCTAGAGATTCGGTATCAGACATTTCTGTTTCCTTTCTCGTTTACTGACGTGTTCTAGAACGGTTCATAGTGTGAATACGTACAAAATTTATCGTCCTAGTTGTAGCGTATTAATCCACAGCCAATTGCTGCGACTGCTATTATTTGGCTGCGAGCGAGACTCACCACTACTCGCAGTGAAAATGTAACTCAAGCTTCACACGGTTACATTCAAGGTACATACAATACAAGATACAACACACAACATATGAAAATGTACCACTGGCTATTATAGTAACTATCTAACCTGTCACCACAAAACAGTAGGTACCCTTAAGCAGCAACAGATCCAGGTCGCTTGGAATTTAGTCCTGTCCGGTAGTATTTAGTTCCTTTAGGTACAATTTTTCTCGCCAGTGCAAGGAAAGATTCTCATTAGTTTCCTGTCTAAGCACAAGTCGATGAACATGTGGAAAAAATATGCACAAATTAATTTCAAGCACAATACGATACAATAAAACACAACAACGTTTTTTCTTTTATATTCTTTCTATTCCCGTGGAAATCGGACCATGCTATACGTTCGAGAGCCAATTATATTGTCTGTTTTTTTCTTATGAAAGGTACCTGTTTGTTACATTTGGAATCGTTGAAAGTATTTGTAAGTGCTGACGTCGCGTATGTTTCGCATACCCGTAGTACCGCTAAAATATACACTGACAAACACCAATGTACCTACACAGAGAGATAATTATGAGTAAAGGTGGTAGGTTGGGTTGTAACAATTTACTTTATTGACAACACACATGGCTAACTCAAAAATATTCATGGTTTGTTTCAAACTGGTAATTAATGCCCGATAAATAAATATTGTTGCAGAGAGAGGGAGGGAGAGACACGGTATAATCACCTACGTAACTTCATTATTATTCTAAATGTTACGTAATTTCTCTCTGAAACACTGACCTTTTATACTGTTAATTATAATTTAAATAACATTTACGGCAGTGAAAATAAGATATTGACGTCAGCGATTTACTAATAAAGAAACCTCATCCTCGTGTTACTGTTTATTTTCTTCGCGTTCGTTGCGCATGTTTAATCAAAACTTTTCTGCAAAAAATATTTTCGTTTCCTGATAACAGAAATATTTGAAGTATTTTTTCCTGTTATCTCGTGGATGGAGACCAAAAATAGTATGATAAATTATATTTTACTTAAGGGCTTCCAATGTGCTATTGCCAGACAACAGTGGCAAATGTCCAATGGTAAAACTTGAATTCTAGCGATAATTAATTATTTCCAATTAATTATATTCACATGGATGGAAAGGTAGGAAATGAGATTAAGAGGACAAACACTTTATATACGTATATCCTGCAAAAAACGTAAGTACAATTAACAATATCGTGTGTTCAGAAATTACAACGTTCAAAAGCGTCAACGAGGTTCGAGAGCTGACACCAGAGTGATCAATTTATTCATCCAAGTACTTATCACCAATTACATAGAAATTACTTGACGTCATATACTTTTAGTCTTTGTTGTTCTTAGTATTTGTTACTCAGAATTATACGTATCATTAATATTTTATGTCGAAAGAAAGTGGAGAGATTTTCTCGATCAAAAATAATACTTTTGCATTGACAGCACATTTAAATACATAAATCGCATAGTTTTGTTCGTTGTTGGCACAGTTCACTTGTTGTTATTGTAACATATTACTACGGTGTTTAGAAAGCTTTCCAGGAGAGGCTACAAAGGCAAATCAAAGACTGCGTTTCACCGGCAGAACATTTAGATGATTCAAGGGATCTATTGAAGAGATTGCTACGCTACGCTAGTCCGTCTTCTTCTGGAATACTGCCGTGCGGTATCGACCCTTAGCAGATAGGACTGACGGAGGACACCGAAAAAATTCAAAGAAGGATAGCTCGTTTTGCACTATCGTGAAATAGGGGAGAGAGCCTCACAGACGTGATACGCGAGTTGGGGTGGTAATCAATAAAACAAAGGCGTTCTTGGTTGCGGCGAAACCTCTTCACGAAATTTCAATCTCGAACTTTCTCCTCGGAATATGAAAATATTTAGTTCACGCCCATCTACACAGGGAGAAATGATCATTACAATAAAATAAGAGAAATCATAGCTCGTACGTAAAGATTTAAGTGTTCGTTTTTCCCCCGTGCTTTTCGAGAGTGAAACGATAGAAAAATAGAGTGAAAGTTGGTCGATGTATCCTCTGCCAGGAACTTAGGTGTGAATTGCAGTCATACAGAGGTAGACGTGCTTTCGTAGGTTAGTTTTAATTAAAGTTATTTGATATTAAAAATATTGCACTTTTTTAACTTAGATGATTTTTCAGATAATTTCATGCTCAGAATGCAAATTCGTAAATGAATTTGAAATTAAAAACACGGAATTCTATAATTCCTTTGCAACAAAGCTTATAATGTTACAGTTGACTGAATCTATGACATATCTATCGACAGTTGTTAGAGTGTAGAATACAGTTAATAACCTCTTGATACAGTGTTAACAGATTAAGTCCTTCATCAATCAGACATCAGTGCTAACTGCTAATTTACATCACACAATTACAGAGCTCGGTTACAATGTTTCTTTCATGTCAATTGTTTAATAATTATATTAAAACGCTTCAAGGCTGTTGAGAATCCGTATTCCATTTTCTCGCGGTCACTGGCCGTTGGCTAAAAATTCGCGGCGAATGGAACTGCAGATGTTCGCGTCAACATAGAAGTGCGACGGCGCGTTGTCTCAATTCTGTAAACTCCACGGGAAACGGAAAGGAAACGAAATTCTGTGAACACGTTGAAATAAAACGTAATTACAATTAAATATAAATTCGTAAGTTTTTACCTGACGTCTCTCAGATGGGAAGAACACTATACACTGAAGTGCCAGAGAAACTGGTATAGGCATGCGTAGGCAAATACACAGATATGTGAACAGGCAGAATACGGCTCTGCGGGCGGCAACGTCTACATAAGACAACAAATGTCTGGTGCATTTGATGGTGCGGTTACTGCTGCTACAATGATATGTTATCAAGATTTAAGTGAGTTAGAACGTGGTATTACAGTCGGCGCAAGAGTGACGCAACACATTATCTCCGAGGTAGCGATGAAGTGGAGATTTTCCTGTACGACCATTTCACGAGTGTACCGTGAATATCAAGAATCCGGTAAAACATCAAATCTCCGACATCGCTACGGCCAGAAGAAATCCTCCAAGAGCGGGACCCACGACGACTGAAGAGAACCATTCAGGGTGACAGAAGTGCAACCCTTCCACAAATTGCTGCAGATTTCAGTGCTGGGCCATCAACAAATGTCATCGTGCGAACCATTCAACGAAACATCATCGATATGGGCTTTCGGAGCCGAATTCGCACTAGTGTCCCATTGATGACTACACTACGCAAAACCGAGCGAGGTGGCGCAGTGGTTAGACACTGGACTCGCATTCGGAAGGACGAAGGTTCAATCCCGCGTCCGGCCATCCTGATTTAGGTTTTTCGTGATTTCCCTAAATCACTCCAGGCAAATGCCGGGATGGTTCCTCTGAAAAGGCACGGCCGACTTCCTTCTCCATCCTTCCCTAATCCGATGAGACCGATGACCACGCTGTCTGGTCTCCTTCCCCAAACCAACCAACATCCAACCACTACGCAAAGCCTTACGCCTCCCCTGGACCCGTCAACACCGACATTGGCCTGTTGATAACCCGAAAAATGTTGCCTGATCAGACGAGTCACGTTTCAAATTGTGTCGTACGGTTGGACGTGTGCGGCTACGGAGACAACCCCATGGATCCATGGACCCTGTGTGTCAGCAGGGGACTGTCGAGGCTGGTGGAGGCTCTGTAATGGTGTGGGCCGTATGCAGTTGGAGCGATATGGGACCCCTAATACGTCTAGAAACGACACTGACAGGTGACACGTACGTAAGCATCCTGTCTGATTACCTACATCCATTCATGTCCATTGTGCATGCCCAGCAACTTGGGCAATTCCAGCAGAACTGTGGGGCACCCCAAACGTCCAGAATCACTACAGCGTTGCTCCAGGAACACTCTTCTGAGTTTAAATATTTCCGCTGGCCACCAAACTCCTCTGACATGAACATTATTGAGCATATCTGGACTGCCTTGCAACGCGCCTTTCAGAAGAGGTCTCCACCCCCTCAATTCCCTCCAGCACTACTTCAGAGTGCATGCCACGTAGCGTTGAGGCACTTTGTATGGTCGCAGGGTGGGGGGGGGGGGGATGAAGGGGGTGCGTGGGGGGGGGGAAGAGGCGCTGCACGAATTGGGCATGTGGATCAGTTTGTTTGGCTCTTCAGTTTTTCAAATCTACTCCCGTAGTTTAGTTGTTTTTTGTAGCGTTTTTAATCTTCTACTTTTGAATTATTTTTGTTTCTGTAATTCAGCGTTCCACGTCTGAGTAGCTTTAGCTTGGAGGGTCCGAACGGAACCTTAATGGAAAAAAATATCTTAATGAAATTTTAGACGCATCGACGATATATGAGATGTCCAGTGTTGTTGTTCCAGTATAATATGCTTTCTAAACTCATTGTAGGCGTACGTAGTGATATTTTCATCGAAATTACAGTGTCTCGACTGCAGCAATGAAAGATAAGCTGAAAGAACTGGTAATTTAAAACGAGAAACCACATCGAGAGGTAAGAGGAAAACAGGAGAAACCGAAGGAGACAGCGACGAATGGACGTGGGAGCAAAGAGGAATTCACTTAGGGGCGAGGGCCGACTGGCTGTTTACCCCTCTGCATGGCCGGCCTTAATGGCGGACGAGATTAAATTTCCGCTTAAAAGTGCGGGGGAGGTGCGGTGCGGCGCGGCGCGGCGCGGTGCGGGATTCCAGGTGCTGCCTGCCGGATTACTGGCGCAGCCGGCTCTGTGTATCTCACTCCCACCTCCACGCACCCCCTCCTACCGCCCAGCCGGACGCCGTTAGCGCTCTGCCAGACTTATGGCCCACCAGAAAGCTGCGGGCGCAGTCTGCCTCCTCTTTCTTCCTTAGCTGCGGAATCCGACCGCAGCAAAATGTGTCGTTTCACCGCCCTGAACACTGACCCAAGAGACGAACGGGCCGTTCCCTAACGATGCTGCGCATTTAAAGGTCACAGGCTTTGCTGAAGAATTCAGCAGTCTGCGGGGTAGGGTGGTGTATTTTGAGATAAAACGTTCCCCATACAAATGTCACCACTTTGTCTACAGTACTCTCCTCTTTTGCATTAAGACTGCAGTACTTGTGAGAAGTCGCAGTTCTATCTTAAGTGCAATGGGAAAGATCGCAGAACACTGCAAATTGTACAGACATGGTATCTTCATGATAGGCGAGACGGCGCTTTCTGATCAAATGGTTTACTACTGATAATGAATCCGATATTGAGCCTTAGGCAGAATATTAAGAGATGTAGGCGAGATTTCAGAGGGGAGATCAATTTTGTTTTCCACTATCTCTGAGAAGCTTAAAATAACAAAACCGTAATCGTAAAATTGCTTGTCCTCAATGATCTATTAGTACAAAAAAACTGGTTTACCTGCGTACTATCGTGTAGGGTCCTCGCGAGCAAGCAGAAGTGCCGCAACACGACTCATGTCTGAAGTTCAGAAGTAGTGCTGGAGGGAACTGACACAATGAATCCTGCAGGGCTGTCCATAAATCCGTAAGAGTACGAGGGGGTGGAGATCTCTTTTGAAAGGCGCGTTGCAAGGCAACTCAGATATGCTCAGTAATGTTAACGTCTGAGGAGTTTGGTGCCCAGCGAAAATGTTTAAACTCAGAAGAGTGTTCCTCGACCCACTCTGTAACAATTCTGGATGTATGGGGTGCCACATTGTCCTGCTTGAATTTCCCAAGTACGTGGGAATGTACAGTGGACATGAATGGATGTAGGTCATCAGACAGGATGCTTACGTACGTGTCACCTGTCAGTGTCGTATCTAGACGTATCAGGGATCCCATAGCACTCCAACTGCACACGGCCCATTACAGAGCATCCAATAGCTTCAACAGTTCCCTGCTGACACGCAGCGTCCATGGATCCATGGGGTTGTCTCCATACCCGTACACGTCCATCCGCACGATACATTTTGAAACGAGACTCGTCCGGCCAGGCAACGTGTTACCAGTGATCAACAGTCCAATGTCGGTGTTGACGGGCCCAGGCGAGACGTAAGGCTTCGTGTCGTGCAGTCATGAAGCGTACACGAGTGGGCCTTCGGTTCCGAAAGCCCATATTGATGATTTTTCGTTCAACGGTTCACACGCTGACATTTGTTGATGGCCCAGCACTGAAATCTGCAGAAATTTGTGGAAGGGTTGCACTTCTGTAACGTTGAATGGTTCTCTTCAGTCGTCGTGGGTCACGATCTTGGAGGAATTTTTCTGGCCGTAGCGATATCAGAGATTTGATGTTTTACCGGATTCCTGACATTCACGGTACACTCGTGAAATGGTCGTACAGGAAAATCGCTACCTCGGAGCTCATGTGTTCCGTCGCTCTTGCGCCGACTGTAATACCACGCACAAACTCTCTTAAATCTTGATAAAATACCATTGTAGCAGCAGTAACCGATCTATCAAATGTATCAGACACTTGTTGTCTTTTTATAGACGCTGCCAACCGCAGAGCCGTATTCTGCCCGTTCACATATCTCTGTATTTGAATACGCATGCCTATACCCGTTTCTTTGGCGCATCATGTGTAATACATAAGCAAGATAATACATATACAAGGTGTGACCGGTGGAAGTTCATATATTCTTGTATGTGGGATCTTTGATACGTACACACGTCAGTATGTTGGTTGTTTTTCCTTTGCATCAAACGTTCTTCCCACAAAGACGTCACAAATATTACGACCTGCTGTTTTATGCATGGCCGTAACTCGGAGGCGAAGTGAACGACACCTTGTCAGTATAGAATACCGTTTTGTGTCCACGCATTAGCACTTCAGAAACTGACCTACTGCCCAGACGAAAATAACCATTAATTATGTACTTGCAGGTACTACTAGAACTAAAAACATACGGCTTGTAATAACTATAATTATTAGTCTGCAAATGACGTACATACAACGCATAAATGACGACAGGCGATGGTTAGTAAAGATTCGTGCGTCTGTGAAAAGATCTATACCTTCGTCTTACCTTAGCAAAAGATCAGGCAGAGAACTGGTCGTTTGTAAAATCGCTAAGCGGGTCTAAGGCTTCCATTCAGTTCCTTGTTGACCAGTCTGGTGTGGCAGTTGAAGATAGCAAAACGAAAGCTCAATTTTTAAATTTCAAGTTCAAAAAATTGTTCACACAGGAGAAACGTACAAACATGTCATTTTTCCATCGGACAGACTCCCATATGAACGACATAGTAATAAGCATATCTTTCGAAGAGAATCAGCTGAAGGATTTGAAACCAAATAAATATCCAGGGTCTCATGGAATCCCAGTTCGATTTTACAAAGAGCACTCTACGCTCCTCCCTCCCCCCCTTTCCTATGAGGCATGGACCTTGCTGTTGGTGGGGAGGCTTGCGTGCCTCAGCGATACAGATAGCCGTCCCGTAGGTGCAACCACATAGGAGGGGTATCTGTTGAGAGGCCAGACAAACTTGTGGTTCCTGAAGAGAGGCAGAAACCTTTTCAGTAGTTGCAGGGGCAACACTCTGGATGATTGATTGATCTGGTCGTGTAACATCAACCAAAAGGGCCTTGCTGTGCTGGTGCTGAGAACGGCTGAAAGCAAGGGAAAACTACAGCCGTAATTTTTGCGTAAAATATTCGGGAGGCGAAATAGTCACCCACCCAGGAGGACGTCGTTATCAGGAGACAGAAAACTAGTGTTCCACGGATTGGATCGTGGAATGTCATATCCCTTGATCGGGCAGGTAGGTTAGAAAATTTAAAAAGGGAAACGGATAGGTTAAAGTTAGATATAGTGGTAATTACTGAAGTTCGGTGGAAGAAGAAACAAGACTTCTGGTCAGGTGAATACGGGGTTATGAGCACAAAATCAAATAGGGGTAATGCAGCAGTGGTTTTAATAATGAATAAAAAAATAGGAACGCGGATAAGCTACTACGAAAAGCATAGTGGATGCATTATTGCAGTCAAGACAGATAAGAAGCCCACGCCTACCAGAGTAGTGCAAGTTTATATGCCAATTAGCGCCGCACATGATGAAGAGATTGAAGAAATGTACGATGCGATAAAAGAAATTATTCATATAGTGAAGAGAGACGAAAATTTAATAGTCATGGCGGACTGGAATTCGATATTACGAAAAGGAAGAGAAGGAAAAGTAGTAGGGGAATATGAAACGGAGGTAAAGAATGAAAGAGGAAGCCGCCTGGTAAAATTTTCCACAGAGCATAACTTAATGATAGTGAACACTTGGTTTAAGAATCATGAAGGAAGGTTGTATACGTGGAATAGATCTGGAAACACTGGAAGGCTTCAGATATATTATATAATGGTAGCAAAGAAGGAAAGCAGAAAGGTGGAAGGAGTGTGTAGGGGGTCTAAATAAGGGCGATGTTCTTGAGGACAATATTATGTAAATGGAAGAGGACATAGAGGAAGATGAAATGGGAGATATGATACTGCGTGAAGAATCTGACAGAGCAGTGAAAGACCTAAGTCAAAATAAGGCCCTGGGAGTAGACAACATTCCATTAGAATTACTGATAGCCTTCCAATTGGTGAGCATGATGAATGAGACAGGCGAAATACCCTTAGGCTTCAAGAAGAATATAATAATTCCAATCCCAAAGAAGCAATTGCTGACAGATGTGAAAATTACCGAACTATCAATTTAATAACTTAGGGATGCAAAATACCAATAGGAATTCTTTACAGACGAATGGAAAAACTGGTAGAAGCCGAGCTTGGGGAAGATCAGTTTGGATTCCGTAGAAATGTTGGAACACGCGAGGCAATACTGACCGTATGACTTATCTGAGAAGATAGGTTAAGGAAAGGCAAACCTACGTTTATAGCATTTGTGGACTTAGAGAAAGCTTTTGACAATGTTGACTGGAATACTCTCTGTCGAGTTCTGAAGGTGGCAGGGGTAAAATACAGGGAGCGAAAGGCTACTTACAATCTGTACAGAAACCAGACGGCAGTTTCGAAAGTCGAGGGGCACGAAAGAGAAGCAATGGTCGAGAAGAGAGTGAGGCAAGGTTGATGATGATGATGATGTTTGGTTGGTGGGGCGCTCAACGGCGTGGTTATCAGCGCCCGTACAATTACCCAATCTTTGCTCAGTCCAGTTTCGCCACTTTCCTGGATGATGATGAAATGATGAGGGCAACACAAACACCCAGTCATCTCGAGGCAGGTGAAAATCCCTGACCCCGCCGGGAATCGAACCCGGGACCCCGTGCTCGGGAAGCGAGAACGCTACCGCGAGACCACGAGCGGCGGACAGGAGGCAAGGTTGTAGTCTATGTCCGATGTTATTCAATTTGTATGTTGAGCAAGCAATGAAGGAAACAAAAGAAAAATTTGGCGTAGGAACTAAAATTCATGGAGATGAAATAAAAACTTTGAGGTTTTCCGACGACATTGTAATCCTGTCAGAGACAGCAAATGACTTGGAACACAAGGTGAACGGAATGGACAGTGTCTTGAAAGGAGGATATAAGATTAACACCAACAAAAGCAAAACAGGGATAATGCAATGAAATAGGATTAAATCAGGTGATGCTGAGAAATTAGATTAGGAAATGAGACACTTAAAGTAGTAAATGAGTTTTGCTATTTGGGAAGCAAAATAACTGATGACTGTCGAAGTAGGGAGGATATAAAATGTAGCTTGGCTATGGTAACGAAAGCATTTCTGAAGAAGAGACATTTGTTAACATCGAGTATAGATTTAAGTGTCAGGAAGTCTTTTCTGAAAGTAGTTCTATGGAGCGTAGTCATATATGGAAGTGAAACATCGACGATAAATAGTTTAGATAAGAAGAGAATAGAAGCTTTCGAAATATGGTGCTACAGAAGAATGCTGAAGATTAGATAGGCAGATTACGTAACTAGTGAGGAGGTACTGGACAGAATTGGGAAGAGAGGAATTTGTGACACAACTTGAATACAAGAATGGGTCGGTTGGTAGGACACATTCTGCGGATGAGGAATTGCCATTGTAATACTGCCGGGTTGCGTTGAGGGTAAAAATCCTAGAGGGAGTCAAAGAGATGGATACACCAATCAGATTCAGAGGGATTTAGGTTGCAGTAGTTGTTTGGAGATGAAGAGGCTTGCACAGGATAGATTAGCATGGAGACCTGCATCAAACCAGCCTTTGAACTGAAGACCACAACAACAACTCTACGTCATAGGCCCTTTACCTGGCTTGCATTTATCGTGAATCTCTTGCCCAGCGCTAAGTCCCAAGCGACTGGAAAAAAGCACAGGTGACTCCAGGATATAAGAGTAAGAAAGGTAAAAGAACGGACCCGCAAAATTACATGCTAATATCCCTAACTTCTGTTTGCTGCACAATCGTTGAACTTATTTTCAGTTCGAACATAATGAACATTCTTGAGACTGAGATACTTCACGAATCAGCATGGTTGTAGAAAGCATGGCTCGTGGGAAACTCAGCTTACCCTTTTCTCACACGATATACTGAGAACTATGGATGAAGAGTAACCGGCAGATTCTATATTTCTAGATTTCCGGAAAGCATTTGACACGGTGGCCCATTGCAAGCAGTAAACGTAGGTACGAGCATATGGAATAAGTTCACAGATTTGTGAGTGGCTCGAAGATTTCTTAAATAATAGAAGCCATTATGTTGTCCTCGACGGCGAGTATTCATCAGAGACAATGGTATCGTCAGGAGTGCGCCAGGAAAATGCGCTTCTTTGTTGATGACGCCGTGATGTAGGATAAGCTGTTGAAGTTGAGTGACTGGAGGGAGATACAAGACTACTCAGACAAAATTTCCAGTTGGCGTGATGAATGGCAGTTAGCTCTAAATGTGGAAAATTATAAGTTAATGGAGGTGAGTACGAAGATCAAACCTCTAATGTTCGGATACAGTATGACTAGTGTCCTGCTTGACACAGCAAAGTCGTTTAAATATCTGGGCATAACTTTGCAATGCGAAATGAGATGGAACGAGCAGGTGAGAACTGTGGTAGGGAAGGCGAATGGTCGACTCCGGTTTATCGAGAGAACTTCAGGAAACAGTGGTTTACTTGTAAAGGACACCGCATATCGGAGGCTGGTGCGACCTGTTCTTGAGTACTACATGAGGGTTTTGGTATCCGTGCCAGGTCGAATTAAAGAAAGACATCGAAGCATTTCAGATGCGGGCTAGATTCATTACCGGTAGGTTCGAACAACACGTAAGTATTACGGAGATGCTTCGGGAACTCAAATCGGAATCCTTGGAGGGAAGGCTACATTCTTTTCGAGAAATACTGTTGAGAAAATTTAGAGAACCGATATTTGAACCTGACTGCCGAGCGACTCTACTGCCGCCAAGAAATATTGCGCATAAGGTCCACGGAGATAAGATACGAGAAGTTAGGGCTCATACGGAGCCATACAGACAGTTGTTTTTCACTCGTTCTATTCGCGAGTGAAGCAGTAAAGGAAATGACAACTAGTGGTACATGGTACCCTCTGCCATGCAGCGTACGGTGCCTTGCGGAGCATCTGTGTAGATGCAGATTATTCAGTACACGTTCTCAGTCACCAATAGAAATACACTCCTGGAAATGGAAAAAAGAACACATTGACACCGGTGTGTCAGACCCACCATACTTGCTCCGGACACTGCGAGAGGGCTGTACAAGTAATGATCACACGCACGGCACAGCGGACACACCAGGAACCGCGGTCGAATGGCGCTAGCTGCGCAGCATTTGTGCACCGCCGCCGTCAGTGTCAGCCAGTTTGCCGTGGCATACGGAGCTCCATCGCAGTCTTTAACACTGGTAGCATGCCGCGACAGCGTGGACGTGAACCGTATGTGCAGTTGACGGACTTTGAGCGAGGGCGTATAGTGGGCATGCGGGAGGCCGGGTGGACGTACCGTCGAATTGCTCAACACGTGGGGCGTGAGGTCTCCACAGTACATCGATGTTGTCGCCAGTGGTCGGCGGAAGGTGCACGTGCCCGTCGACCTGGGACCGGACCGCAGCGACGCACGGATGCACGCCAAGACCGTAGGATCCTACGCAGTGCCGTAGGGGACCGCACCGCCACTTCCCAGCAAATTAGGGACACTGTTGCTCCTGGGGTATCGGCGAGGACCATTCGCAACCGTCTCCATGAAGCTGGGCTACGGTCCCGCACACCGTTAGGCCGTCTTCCGCTCACGCCCCAACATCGTGCAGCCCGCCTCCAGTGGTGTCGCGACAGGCGTGAATGGAGGGACGAATGGAGACGTGTCGTCTTCAGCGATGAGAGTCGCTTCTGCCTTGGTGCCAATGATGGTCGTATGCGTGTTTGGCGCCGTGCAGGTGAGTGCACAATCAGGACTGCATACGACCGAGGCACACAGGGCCAACACCCGGCATCATGGTGTGGGGAGCGATCTCCTACACTGGCCGTACACCACTGGTGATCGTCGAGGGGACACTGAATAGTGCACGGTACATCCAAACCGTCATCGAACCCATCGTTCTACCATTCCTAGACCGGCAAGGGAACTTGCTGTTCCAACAGGACAATGCACGTCCGCATGTATCCCGTGCCACCTAACGTGCTCTAGAAGGTGTAAGTCAACTACCCTGGCCAGCAAGATCTCCGGATCTGTCCCCCATTGAGCATGTTTGGGACTGGATGAAGCGTCGTCTCACGCGGTCTGCACGTCCAGCACGAACGCTGGTCCAACTGAGGCGCCAGGTGGAAATGGCATGGCAAGCCGATCCACAGGACTACATCCAGCATCTCTACGATCGTCTACATGGGAGAATAGCAGCCTGCATTGCTGCGAAAGGTGGATATACACTGTACTAGTGCCGACATTGTGCATGCTCTGTTGCCTGTGTCTATGTGCCTGTGGTTCTGTCAGTGTGATCATGTGATGTATCTGACCCCAGGAATGTGTCAATAAAGTTTCCCCTTCCTGGGACAATGAATTCACGGTGTTCTTATTTCAATTTCCAGGAGTGTACCTGCATTTGCGTCCGTTACAGCCTGTATGTTACAAGAATATTTTTCATGTGCAATGAGGAACAAATAACTTTCGTAATAACTGACTAGTCTGCACTGGTTCCAGTCCCGTGACAACACGCAACCATAGTGCTGGGGGCAAGGCATGCACCCCACGACACTCTGCATGTGTGTGTTTCTTCCTCCGGCATTGTTCTTGACGACCCGACAACACGCGAGTTGATTCGGGTCATTCATATCTTTACTTATTTTACTGAAACTGTAGTCATGTTGTTTTAATAATTACATGCTAATGAGCTCATTGAATAGACACTTTTTACCCTTTCGCAAATTGATCTTTAACATTTTATTTCATTAATAAAAAGACTTAAAGTATGTGGCGGTTCTGATATTTTACTGAATGATTGGGTTTTATTCGAAGGTTTCCCCACCATCAGTTCAGGTATCCTGAAAGAGTTATAAGTATTTTTTGTTTTCAGTTACGCTCCTATGAATATTATTTCATTTATTTGCACTGCAGGCCTCGTTCTACTATGCAGCCAACATCAGGTTATCTATTAAGAGAACATTTTATGAATTTTCGCGTATTTGTTGTATTACAAGTAAGTTACTCGCAAATAAAATAACTTTTACACACGTCAATTTTAGGAGTAAATAAGTCTCACCACTTCACGTAGCAATTAGTAAATAAGAAAAAAAACTGCAGTCCATTGTGATTAGTTGAAAATAAGTGATATCACAATCACTCATATTCTGTCAGTTCGGAAAATAAAAGTCAATGAAACATTTTGGCAGATTAAAACTGTGTGTCTGACTGAGACTCGAACTCGAGACCTTTGCCTTTCGTAGGCAAAAATTCTACCATCTGAGCTATCCAAGCACGACTGACGACGCCTCCTCGTAGCTTTATTTCCGGTAGTACCTCGTCTCCTACCTTCCAAACTTCACAAAAGGTCTCCTGCGAAACTTGCGGAACTAGCACTCCTGGAAGAAAGGATATTGCGGAGACATTGCTTTGTTTCAAATGGCTCTGAGCACTATGGGACTCAACTGCTGTGGTCATACGTCCCCTAGAACTTAGAACTACTTAAACCTAACTAACCTAAGGACATCACACACATCCATGCCCGAGGCAGGATTCGAACCTGCGACCGTAGCGGTCGTACGGTTCCAGACTGTAGCAGACATGGCTTTGCCACAGCCTGGGAAATGTTTCCAGAACGGCATTTTTCACCCTGCAGCCGACTGTGAGCTGATATGAAAGCTGTGAGGAGGTGTTGTGAGTCGTGCTTTGGTAGCTCAGACGGTAGAGCACTTGTCAGCGAAAGGCGAAAGTCCCGAGTTCGAGTCTCGGTCTTACACACAGTTTCAATCTGCAAGGAAGTTTCATAGCAGCGCACATTCCATTACAGAGTGAAAATTTCATTCTGGAGTAAAATCAGTGCAGTCAGTAACGAATACTGACCAAAAACTGGAGTGTACAACAGTTTTCTTTCCGATCTCCTCTTGACATGATAATAGCATCTGTGGACTCTGTGTTGTCTGGGTCGTTGTTCTCGTCTGCATCGCTTACACATCTTCCGTCCAGGTGCTGCACTCCTTAGAGTCTTCGTCTAAATGGCAGCTCAGGCTTTCTTAAAATAAAATAGATTCTGCAAAAAAAATTAATAAAATTGTTTGTCCCCACTTGTCATCATTATCCCATCAGCGAGCAAACATTTTTGAATACATCATTACAGTTTTTAAAGTTTATACTTTAGGGGGGAACAAAAAATTACGAATGTAATCGGATCGTTATAAAATAAAGGTTTCAGCCCGTAAGGCGTACCACAGCAGTTAATCAGTGTTTACCATTCTCAGCTGATCCTGATACGAGCAGGAGCTCACCAAACTTTCGTGCAGAATGCTAACCTACACGTGGAAACCTTCCTCGTCGCAAAACCCGATCAGTATTTTCGTGTGGTGTCAGCTGCCTACCGTAACACGTAAGATGCTTTGGTTTTCAAGATCGTAATAATGGCTGCAACAAGCAGCAATGTTAAAGGGTGATACTATTGAAAGGAGTGAACAGTCTAGTGTGCATTGAGAGTAAACCAAAGGAACTTACATCTTGCGATCAGCAGCTGTATTAGATTATTCCAATACCACTGCTACTAATCATAATATCACTTGTTAGTATCACAAGTCGAGACGAAGCATACGACGATATAAACGGTCTCAGTGCCTTGTGGTATTCAATCTCCCTCAGTGGGACTGAAGTACTGTTGTGAGTTTAAACGGAGACGTATACAAGACTACCACATAAGGAAGTGGATAGTGGCGTATGGATGTTTAGATGGTACCGGGGAGCGTGCACGGAATGGCGTAATGGTTAAGGCGACCACTCATCTTAGACAGGAGATCCGGATTCGCATCCCGGTCTGGCACAAATGTTCATATGTCACAACTGGGTAATACATCTGTATACCCACTGCCGATGATGCCATGAAATTCGCATTTGGTGAATAATTTGGAATTACGAACTCAAAAAAATAATACAAGTAAGGAGTGGTACAATGACATTAGTGATAAACTTAACATCAAAAGTGGGGAATACATAATAAAGTAAGCGAAGGAATTCAGCTATATTTGTGGCGAAGTGGCACATGACTAACAAAGCACAGGGGGCATGAAAGCAGGCTGGCACAGGCAGAAGGAGCACCTCTCGGTAATGGAAGTCTGCTAGTATCAAAACACTGGTCTTAAATGTGAGGAATAAATTTCTAAGGTGTCCTTCTGGTGCACAGCATTGTTGTGTGGAAGTGTCATGCGCTGTGTGACAATCTGCAAAGAAGAGAATTGCAGCGTCGAGATGTATTTAAGCGGGGTGTTGGAAGTTAAGTCAAATGAGGAAGTTGTGGCGGACCACAACAAACCAGCCAATTGCACTCTTCCGTAGTTTTCATCTTTTCAAAGTTCATTGACAATTGACAATTGATGAATACTGGGTGTTCGGAAACCCCCGTTACAAACTTGTAGAACTTGTAAAGGGAAGTGAGTAAATAATATTTCAAACAGCAACCCATGTCCGAAAACGTACCGTTTCTATGCCACAGGCGCTTGAATACGTATTTGCTAGGTAGGTTTGCAACAGTGTTGTCATGGTGGTGGGATCGCTGCCTCGGATTGGCTTATGTCCTTTTACGTCTTTTCTACCCTTCTTACCTGGTTCGAGCCGCATTCACCTGTATGTGAGTGTTAGAACAACATGGTTGAGTACATGTTTGCAGAATACACCTATATGATCCTTCCGAACGGCGAAGCTTACGGTAATGGAAAAGCTGCTCATCGCCTTTATCAAGTTCGTCCGACTCCACCGCACACCGTTTTCGCCACAATTATGCAACGGTTCGAGAAAGCAGGCGTGACGGGGGTGCTCCAAGGAGACGCCGTATACCTTAATTGGAAGAGGCTGCAGTGCATCTGGAAGAGAGCCCGTCAACGACTACACGAACAACTGTGCGTGCAGTGGATGTTGCTCCCAGCACCGTCTAGTATATTATGGATGACTAACAACTACATTCATACCACTTCCAATTCTCCATACCACCTCTAACACTCATAGACACGCGAATGAAGCTCGAACCAGGCCACAGAGGTAGGACAGATCTCAAATGACATCAGCCAGTTCGACGTAACGATCCCGATCCGTGACTATCCTGTTGAAGACCTACCTACCAAATATGTTTTTAAACGGCTGTAGCACGGAAACGGTACCTTTTCGGACATAGGTTCCTATTAAAAATATTGTGTACTCACTCCCCTCTACAAGTCCTTGAAGTTTGCAACGGGAATTTCCCAACACCATGTGTCTTGACGTAGTTTTGTAAATGAATTTCATACAACATGCACGGCCAAGGTTTCACATTTACATATGTATGTTGACATTATCACTGATACCACTGACGGTGTCGTTTAACACGTCGACAAACTTACATACAAGTGGCAATAAACGATACTGGACACCTACTGACTGACGTATGACGTTATGTAGTGAACGCTAAAAAATGCTCGCCGCTGGCGGACAGCGACTGTGTGTGTGACGCATTTCTAAAAACGCGCAAGATGTTAAAATATGAGTTGTTAGGTTTTAGACATTTACATAAAAGACAGAAGCCTATAGAATACAGATTCACATTAAGCAAGATGTTATTCTCATTAAGAATTTGCTGAATGTCCTTAAAATGATACAAAGATCGGCTCTATTTTATTAGGCAGAGGGTTGAGCGTGTGCTGGGATTTATAAAGTTCGCCAAGATTTACCTTGGCAGTACAATTTTCTAATTGAAATATGTGTTACTCTGTGACAATTGTATATTTTTGGGAACGGAATGCTCATTACTACACGAAAATGGCGCTGAAGTTTTGACAGAATAACGTTCTAACATTCCATACACTGCCAGTTTGAACTGCGAAGCTTTAAGGAAAGGCGAGCTATTCTCCAGAAAGACTAAAATGAGGACTTTCAAATATGATGGTCAATCTTAAAACAGAGAATTTGAGAGAGCACGTGTTTTTTTATGAATTGTAAATTTCGAATATTTTTTTTCAACAGAGTGATTCTGTACGAAGTGTCTGTATACTTGTTATCAGTAGATTGTAAATTATTCACCATAAAACTGGGCAACTTCGTGAAATCGCTGTTACTCAATGAGAACAGACTCTGTACCTTTTATTCTTAAGTGCTGTAACTTACGTCAACATTCAATATATAGCTTTCCTGTAGTGTGAGCTTGCATAGTGTTGCCAGTGATGATGGAAATTACAAGTACTTGCATTATGCTTGAGCTAGTCACAAAGCCCTTTTATTTGCAGGCGGAAAAACGTGTTTCTATATTTCTTGGAAACTTTCTGCTACAGCCAATAAATTTGAAGAGCCGACTAACTGAAGATAAGTTGATCTAAATATGTAGACCATTCTGCGTAATCGTTAAATTTCATAAAAATTCACTCATGGTAAGGAAGGAAGGAACTCATTATAGACGGAGGGCAAGCTCGGATTGTTTCAGGGATTGGGAGGGAAATCCTGTCAAGTGAACAATCACCGCATCTGCCTGGAGTGATTTAGAGAAATCACGGAAAACATAAAAGAGGATGGCAGGACACGTATTTGAACCGTCATCCTCGCGGCTGTGAGTCCAGTGTGCTAACCAGTGCGTCCCTGCTCTTGATTGCAGCCACTGGAAGGCGAAAAAAGTTATTTCCGTAGTTTCATAGGATTAATATTGTAACAGCACACATACCTACAGAAACAGTTGTGACAATCGAAGCGCTAGAAAATTAGACTCATTAAAGAAATTAGGAACATCTGTAAATGGTCTACTAATAAGACAAAGCTTAATTTTTCCTATAGCTTTGTTTCTAAATACAACACACATTTTTTCAAAGTACTGGGTTAAATGTATCAGGAATTTGTTTTTCTCACACCATTGAACTATCAAGTAAGCGCCTAAGAGTTTGAACTAAGTAACTAGCTTAGAGAATATTGTGTCAAAAGTAAGTATTGTGACCTGATTTTCTTCTCACACAGTTTTATTGAACCGATGCGTGTATAAGCAAGTAAAAGTATTGTTTATTTGCACTGATTGATGTAGTTTAGCTTGTTTCCATTCTCATTTTGTTTCAGTGAGGACAGGCCTATAATTATTAGCATTTCACGAAAATTTGAGAAATAAATCTCAACAAATTGGCAACCGTCGTTTCTCTGTGCACTGATAAATCAAAACTCTATGAGCAGATCTGTAACCAATGTGTAACTGTGTATCGTAAAGAAACACTAGGTGAGGCCGGCTTTTGGTCATATGAAATTTGCTCTACTTTCCCTGTCTTAGACATCATGTAACGATGTTGTCCTCAGATGATGGGTAGCTTTGTGAGAATTAATATTCCATACTCTGAATATCATATTGCACATAAAACTTCATCGTCATAAAAATTTCCACATACCGTAAAACGGGGTGACTTTGTGCCGCGCAGGTGACTGTACGAGCCGCACTTTCTTTCGAACAAATGTGTCCTAGCAGTTCCGGGTGTTCCCACCAGAAGCGCTGATGTACTCTGAACATAGGTGGATAGTGGTGCCATCTGCTGGTGTATTCGTCATTTACGTCATGCTTTTGACATTCCCGCCTGATCGTCTCAACTGTCTTGAGTGTTTTGCAATGCCAGCGTGTTTGTCGAAAAATTTGTATTGTGTCTTACAGAAGGAAGAGTTTCAGCTAACTGAGGTTAGTATACTGTTTTCCTACATTATTCATTAGTCTGCTGCCACAGTATGATTGTTTTGTCGCTGATGGTTTTTGCACATTAGCGAGATTTATTAAATATTAACAGATTTGGGGGTGACATTGTGCCACGTTTCCACGAAGGCTTTGGGTGACTTTTCTATTACATACTGCACCGGTATTCATAAGACTGATTTTCTGTATACGATTCTGTCGTAGAAAATGCCACGAACATACCAAAAAGCCGCTGGCTGTCGTCCCTATGCTAACTACACTGATAATATGTTGGAGAACGCGCTTACAGAAATTCGTGATAAGAAAATTTTAGTTCGTGCAGCAGCAAATAAATATGGTATTCATCGAAATACCCTCATGAACAAGTTACATGGGAAATATAATGCACAGACTACTGGACAAACTGTATTTAGTAAAGAAGAGGACGATATATTTGCTGCACATGCTGTGACGATGTGTGATTATGGTTTCCCACTTTCATTGCTCGATTTAGGGTTTACTGTAAAAGCATATCTTGACAGAGGTGGACGCAGAGTGTTATGTTTTTAAAATAACTTGCCACACAGAGAATGGACCAAGTCTTTTCTGTCACACCACAGTGACAAAATAAGTAGCAGGTTGTCCCAAAACATCACTAGGGCTAGAGCAGCTGTTGATGAAGTGATAGTCAATGAATATTTTGATCACTTGTCAAGGCAGCTAGAAGGCATTCCTCCATCACATGTATGGAATTACGATGAAACGAACTTGGTAGATAATCGAGGGACCAAAAGAGTTACGTTTTGCCAAATATTCAGAAAGGATTTGCAACACATCTAAGGCATGTACGTCTCTAATGATGTGTGGTAATACTGAAGGGACACTAGCACCTCCATATATTGTTTACAAGTCAGATAAGCTATGGAGCACCTGGACAGAAAATGGCCCTTCCCATGCCAGATATAACAGGACAAAATCTGGGTGGTTCGATTATGAATGCTTTGGGGATTGGTTTTCTCATCTGTTGCTGCAAGTTGTAAAAAAGAAAAAAAAACAGGATGTTAAAAAAATTGTAGAATGAGATTTTCACTTTGCAGCGGAGTGTGCGCTGATATGAAACTTCCTGGCAGATTAAAACTGTGTGCCGGACTGACACTCTAACTCGGGACCTATGCCATTCGCGAGCAAGTGCTCTACCATCTTTAAATTTTTTTTGGGTGATCTCATTTTGTTCTATATAGTTCGTCGAATTTTTCGGGACGGATGTCAGATGACAGCCGTTTAGGTTCTTCGTTGACCTATTAACTCAGTTTCTCGTTACAGAAGGTAGCTAACCCTCTGACCGAACATGCTGAGCTACCGTGCCGGCTACCATCTGAGCTACCCAAGCACAACTCACGCCCCGTCCTCACAGCTTTACTTCTGCCAGTACCTCGTCTCCTACCTTCCAAACTTTACAGAAGCTCTCCATCGAACCTTGCAGAACTAGCACTCGTGAAAGAAAGGATATTGCGGAGACATGGCTTAGCCACAGCCTGGGGGATGTTTCCAGAATGAGACTTTCACTCTGCAGCAGAGGTCCCGAGTTCGAGTCTCGGTCTGGCACACAGTTTTAATCTGCCAGGAAGATTCACAAAAATTGTAATTGGTGACAAATTGAGCTCCCATTTAAACACAAAGGTCTTAAGGTTGTGCAGAGAGAATAACATTGCTTTCATTGCTCTGCCTCCCAACTCCACACACCTTCTTCAACCTCTTGATGTTGCTTTCTTTAGACCACTAAAACGCCAGTGGAGACAAATTTTAGATGAGTGGAAAGATACAAAAAGAGGGTCCAGATGCGGTACTATACTAAATTCTCTTTTGTAGAAGCCAATGCAAAAGACTGAGGAGTCTGGATGCAACAGTTTAAAAAGTGGTTTTAGGAAGGCTGGCATGTTACCACTAGACAGAAATGTTGTGCTGTCTCGTTTACCATCCAACCATAGGTTGGTAACATTCGACGCTTGGTAGAAGAGAGTTTTGAAGAACATTTGCAGAACAGGAGATGTGATATAGTAACACCAACTACAAAAAGGTGGAAACACCTCAATGTTCCCCCCGGTAAAAGTATTTCATATGAAGAATTAGTCGAGGCTAAGCGAGGTTCTGACACAAAGTCATTGTCACCCACGCCAGAGACTTCAACACCTAGGAAATCAATGGGAAAAATAAAAATAAGAGACCATCAAAAACAGACTGTTCAAGTGACAGCAGTGAAGAAGAAAACATTATGTACCAGGATAGCAGTAGTGGCATGTCTGTAGACAGTGAAACGGAAACAACCCTTACAACATAGTCTGCATCTTGCATGAATCCTATAATAATCATGCACTATCTGTAAAGTCTTCTAAAACTCTGTTTACAGGGGACTATGTGATTGTGCAGTATGAGGGAGAGCTGTTTCCTGGGCAAATTACAACAACCGAAACTGACTCTGCTCGTGTGAATGTTTTTCAAAAAAGTAGTTTGTTTTGGAAATGGCCAAAAAAGAGAGATAAAATCTTTTATTCATATGCAGACATTCTTTAAAAAATTAACACCACAGAGAAAAAGCCAAAAGAGGACTCTTCTTTATCCCTGAATTGAAAAAAAAAGTATGGGACCAGTAACTTTCTAAAGTAAAAATTGGAATAATTTGTTAATTATGTAATAAAATATAAATATTTTGGATCTTCTTACCTTTTATTGTCACAAAATTACATTGAAGGTTGGTGTCATTAGGCTACTCAATGTTTAGAATTGAAAATACCAAGAAGAAATCAGTGGCACCCATGGGGTGAGTTTGTGCCAAGTTTATGACATTATTTATGGTAAAAAAATTTTTTCAGGACATAAATAATACTTCTATTGGATGAGGCATGTATTCATCTTATCTATAGCTTCAAAGTTTCTCACTAATAATTAAGTAGAAAGAAGTTTTTTGGATAAAACATTAAAAAGTGGCAAAAGTCACCCCAGTTTACCATATGTGAAAATTAATAGTCACAGTATACATTTGTATTAGGTTTAGTTACGAAAAGTACTAAAAGTGTTACAAAGATGCCCATATTCACGGTGCTAGATAGTAAACTTTTGAACAAAGGAAGTAGTTTAGGGAAGAATTTGGCGATTTCACATATTAACAGCTCTTGTATTTTAAATGAAACAGAGAACAGGAAGAAAAATACTTAAAGTGTGGGCTTGTAGCAAATGGGTCGATTCTACCTCGCTACATTTTACAATCAAAAGACAGGGAAAAACAGGCTGCTATTCGACTACAGTTGGATAAATTAGCAGCAAAAAAGGGTCAAACGTATTATCTTCGTCACCTGAATGATAGATAAGAGAACAGCAGATAAGGCAATACAGATTACAAAATATCATATTGAAAGTAGTGAGATGGAATGTGTTATTGAAGGTTATATCTTCACAAATAGAGATACATTAAGATTTTTCTTATATGTAAATAGTTACACGCTAGGTTCCTGTCATAATTGTATTACTTTTGCGATATCGGTACTTTGGTAGATCAGTTGCTAGTTATTTGTCAAGATCCGTATTTTAAATTAAGAGAGTCGTACAGAAGAAGCCCACCTTCTTATGCTAAGGATAGTGACCCATCTGACTCGGAGTTAAGGAAAAGCTAAAGGTAAAAAAATTAAGAGTTGCAAAATAGCTCTTTTTAAAACAATGCGTAGAATTGCCTGCCATTGAAACCTAAGTAACTCTCAACAGAATATTGCAAGACACCACTGTGCTACGGCCAATTGTAAACAGTGTCAGACCCTGATATGAGAACGTAATTGACAATTACTTGGAGAGGTGATATTCATTTCTGCAATATCCTCCAATCATCAAGATCGCTTCTATATTATGTGATACTACTGCGTCCACTACTTAACTAACATTGCCTCTCACTTCATCTAAAGCCTTACTGTCAACTTGTTCTGTCACAATTTCTCTATAACTTTGAACTGCCTGTTCCGTGGGAAACATCACCTACTCTCCTACTACTGCAATCTCCTCCCTGTCGTGATCCACGTCCATATTTACAAACTAATTATTTCTCCCGGGTGCTCTTTCTAACCTGTGCATGCGACACAGCTCTTTGGAAGTCAAGCTTTCCTTTGGGGCCATCTCTCTCTGGGTAGCAGGTCTTCCTCTCCGGATTTCCCATTTTAATTCTAAAGATTTTAATAGTGTATTTAAGCCATAATTGTGCGTTTTATCTGTAGTTTTGGTCACTGTTGTCTGACCTGTAATTACTGCTGTTTTGAGGATTTTTCTGGTCAGCCAAACAGCCACATTTAATCTGCTGTTGCTAGAGATGATAAGCTCGTGGAAGGCTGTAGGCTGGGAGTCAGGTAGTTCACTGTAAATTTTCAGGTGTCACCAACAAGTGAAAGCAGTCTATGGTGACTGGATTTCGACTGTCCTTGCAGTTGAGATAAAAGTTTTACTATTTGTCCTTTTTATGTAAGGCATTTAACATTTAGTTCGCTGAAACTTGGCATTTCGCCAGCTTCGTCATTTCTATTTCATTCCATAACGCAGTTTCTCATCGCTGTAAGTTGGCTTCTGCACATTTCGAAAAATATCGCATTTCAGCAAAATTATTTTGCTTTTACATTTCTTTTAAAATTGTATTCCTTGCACAACTGTAAATGAATAACAGTGCCTTCCATTAAACTAAGAGCTGAGCAGGTTGGTGTGGAAATCTGTAAACAGATTATGATCAGGAGTTGGACGATCCAGAGACAACCTGAAGAGATGGGGATTCATAACAGAAGATACGTGTATATACACTCCTGGAAATGGAAAAAAGAACACATTGACACCGGTGTGTCAGACCCACCATACTTGCTCCGGACACTGCGAGATGGCTGTACAAGCAATGATCACACGCACGGCACAGCGGACACACCAGGAACCGCGGTGTTGGCCAACGAATGGCGCTAGCTGCACAGCATTTGTGCACCGCCGCCGTCAGTGTCAGCCAGTTTGCCGTGGCATACGGAGCTCCATCGCAGTCTTTAACACTGGTAGCATGCCGCGACAGCGTGGACGTGAACCGTATGTGCAGTTGACGGACTTTGAGCGAGGGCGTATAGTGGGCATGCGGGAGGCCGGGTGGACGTACCGCCGAATTGCTCAACACGTGGGGCGTGAGGTCTCCACAGTACATCGATGTTGTCGCCAGTGGTCGGAGGAAGGTGCACATGCCCGTCGACCTGGGATCGGACCGCAGCGACGCACGGATGCACGCGAAGACCGTAGGATCCTACGCAGTGCCGTAGGGGACCGCACCGCCACTTCCCAGCAAATTAGGGACACTGTTGCTCCTGGGGTATCGGCGAGGACCATTCGCAACCGTCTCCATGAAGCTGGGCTACGGTCCCGTACACCGTTAGGCCGTCTTCCGCTCACGCCCCAACATCGTGCAGCCCGCCTCCAGTGGTGTCGCGACAGGTGTGAATGGAGAGACGAATGGAGACGTGTCGTCTTCAGCGATGAGAGTCGCTTCTGCCTTGGTGCCAATGATGGTCGTATGCGTGTTTGGCGCCGTGCAGGTGAGCGCCACAATCAGGACTGCATACGACCGAGGCACACAGGGCCAACACCCGGCATCATGGTGTGGGGAGCGATCTCCTACACTGGCCGTACACCACTGGTGATCGTCGAGGGGACACTGAATAGTGCACGGTACATCCAAACCGTCATCGAACCCATCGTTCTACCATTCCTAGACCGGCAAGGGAACTTGCTGTTCCAACAGGACAATGCACGTCCGCATGTATCCCGTGCCACCCAACGTGCTCTAGAAGGTGTAAGTCAACTACCCAGGCCAGCAAGATCTCCGGATCTGTCCCCCATTGAGCATGTTTGGGACTGGATGAAGCGTCGTCTCACGCGGTCTGCACGTCCAGCACGAACGCTGGTCCAACTGAGGCGCCAGGTGGAAATGGCATGGCAAGCCGTTCCACAGGACTACATCCAGCATCTCTACGATCGTCTCCATGGGAGAATAGCAGCCTGCATTGCTGCGAAAGGTGGATATACACTGTACTAGTGCCGACATTGTGCATGCTCTGTTGCCTGTGTCTATGTGCCTGTGGTTCTGTCAGTGTGATCATGTGATGTATCTGACCCCAGGAATGTGTCAATAAAGTTTCCCCTTCCTTGGACAATGAATTCACGGTGTTCTTATTTCAATTTCCAGGAGTGTATATAATGTTTCAAACAAATTTTCTTTAGCCGTCAGGGGGACATCAATCAGCGTGGTTGCCTTCGTTGTAGCTTTGTTTTTTTACAAAGATATGAAAAGTCTGTATGACTTTTTTAATGGCACCCTGTATTTTTTATTCGGTAATGGATTTCCTCTCCTATAAACCTATTCAGAAATGTATCACAGTGTACCATTCACCGAAACACAACGTTATTAATTACATAACACAACAGTGATTTTGAGCCTGGGATCACATACTCATCCAATTGCTGGAATTGTCAGAAAACAAATGAAAACCAAGAAAAGACAGTACACGAAATTGACTTTGACTCTCCTGTACCATTGCCCAGTAGTAGGACATTCAAAGGTGTTCAAAGTGGTGACCCTTGACACTGATACACTGGTGCACTCGTTGAATGAAAGAATTATTTACTGCTTCCAGTGTTGCCCGCTGAAGAGAATTACAAGCAAGCACGATACGTTCCAGCATATCCTCTGGAGTTGTTGGAATACCGCAATACACAACGTCTTTAATGCATAGCAAGTCCAGAAGATTTAAATCAGGGGACCTAGCAGGTCAAGTAACTGTTCCTCCTCGACCAATCCATGTGGCAGGATACCTTCGGTTCAGAACACGACGTGAACGCAAGGTATTATGTGCTGGACATCCATTGTGTTGATAACACATAAGCATTCTGGTTCTTAGCGGGACTTCATCCAGAAGAGGAGGAGGAATTCGTCTGAGGAATTTGGCATACGCTGTGCCGTTTAGACTACCATTGATGAAATAATGGCCAATAATTGCAGTACCAAGCATCCCACACCAGACGTTACCTCTCCATTGACAATGTTCCACCTGTCTAAGCCATCGTTGGTTGTCGTTAGACCAATAATGCATGTTCCTTGTACTTACCTGTCCCTTGTTTGAGAAGGAACATTCATCGTGAAATAGAACATTGGAGAAGAAGTCGGGTTGGCGAGGATTTGCTGCTGTGGCCACTGTACAAGAATCTGGAAATCATTCCCATGCAATCCTTGATGTAGGTGTACATGGTAAGGATGGAACCGGCGACGTGTAAGAATACAATGTACACTGGTTTTAGGAATGCCAATCTCGTGTTCAAGCTGTCGTGTGCAACAACGAAAGCGAGAACAGTAACTTCGGCAGCTTCGTCTGTGCGAGTGCTACGACGATTGCATTGTCATGGGTTGAAACTTCCCGTTCCATGAAGCGTCGCAACAAGACGAGAAAACGTCTGTCGGGAAGGTGGCTTCTTGTCAGAATATCGCTCTCTGTACAGTCACGCTGCCCGCGTAGCATTTCGCCTGACTTCAACAACAACAACAACAATAAAAGAAACGTTGTGTCGATTAAGTTTGTAGGAAGGACAGCCTTTACTGTATGCCTACTCTACACAACAGTATTTAAAAGGACTAAACTACTGTACTAAATGTACCCATACACAAGAAAACAGTATTGCAATTACTGTTAAGCTAAATTACATTCCCGATAGATGAGTAGCATTTCTACCTTCTTTTCATTGGTGTACATTCTACTCACACAACTCTTCAACTGACGATGGTTGACGGAATGACGGGTGTGCATTCTACTTATGTTTACATTTGTCCTCTGTCAACATCAGCACATGGATGTGTTCTATTACCCCGAGTACCTACACTATGCGATGGGAATGTCAACGTCAGTATTCTGTTATGTAATTAATAACGTTGTGTTTGAGTGAATGGTACACTGTGATACATTTCTGAATAGGTCTGTAGGAGAGGAAATGAATTACCGAATAAAAAATACAGGATGCCATCTAAAAAAGTCAAATCGCTGTTCATATCTTTGTAAAGAAACAAAGCTACAACGAAGCCAATCATGCTTATTGATGTCCCCCTGACGGCTAAAGAACATTTGCTTGAAGCATTTTGTAATTTGCATCTGGACAAACAGAGTTCGAGTCTCGGTTCGTCACACAGTTTTAATCTGCCAGGAAGTATCATATCAGCGCACACTCCGCTGCAGAGTGAAAATCTCATTCCAGTTATTTAAGGTGGTCAAGATAAATGGGACACCCTGTATAAATTGTACTGTCTACTGGTTCCTGATTGCCTTCTAAGAACTCTGTTATTCTGTTTTGTGAACTATCTTCACTTGTTTTAAAAAGGTTATCTAATGATCTTCTGACAAAAAAATTTGTAACTGTGCGTTAAATGCCTTCTGCTTTTCCTATTATCATTTTGGATTTTTCTTCCATAATTTTAGAAAAGTTATATGGTGGTCTTTTGATTAAATATTTTTTTAACTGTGTGTTAAACAATCATCGATAGATTTGCACTCCATTTATTTTCAGCGCAAAATTTAAATGACAACTTTTTAGTGGAATAATTCGAAAGAACTTAGTTTTACAGAAAAAAATCACTCCACTACAAAACACTAAGAGAGAGGCGCCTCGCAGCTAACACGTGAATTGGCCATGAAAGATTCCAAATGATTATGCAAGCCCATAATTTCACCAATAGGGGTAAACTCAGCCCAGTGACAGAACGAAGATTGTAACGGCATGTAACTGGCTAAAACTGCATATTTTCTCATATTTAGCACACCACTGGTGTTGCATTAAAGAAAGATAACTGCCTGTATCTAAAAGACCACACATGGGTTCATTACTAATAACCAGACAAACTCTGGGTAAAGAGGTTTAGTAATCGCTCTGATGTGTTTGCAACCATTGGGTAGCCCATTCTTCCGGTTCGCTCCTTTCCGGCACCCAACTGTTCTTCGTCCTCCGTTAGTCTGTATTACAATTACGTGGAAAATGGCCAGGCTGATCACACATAAAGGAATTGAAATTGTCCGAATGCTTCCCTTGGCTGTCGTGTAGTACAATGGGCCCAATCTGGGTAACCCTCCCACTCCTGGCAATTTCTGCCGGTTATGATCCGAAAAAGTGATGGTATCAATAGGTTCAATAAAAGTTGTAGGTTTGCTACTAAAACATCATTCCAGAGCGACCCCAGGGTCGTATACAATGGACAAAGTTGTCAGTCACCTCCATTTCACTAGCCTCAATACGAAAGGCATGTTGATCTTTCTTAATACTGGCCACATATCGAAAAAAGAAGGTTCTTGACAATTTTGCACACGAAAGTAATTTTCAGTCACAAGCAGATTTCTTAACCTAAACGAAAAATTATAATAATTCTTCTTCCCAGTTCTTTCACGGTGCCTTCATCCCCAGGTACCTGTTCTAAAATATGCCGGAGGTTAAGCGAACAAGAAATCGATGTACATCTACTGATGGACTGTCTGATGACTACTACTAATAGATAATCCACGGATTCCTTGCAGGAATACCACGAGAGGTTTCGGCAAACGAAAAATTTTTTGCCACATGTCAACGTCACAGTTACCCATCTTGCTGACTTATAGAAATGTCAAGTGCCTCCCCGTCTCCAAACAGATTAATATTGTACTTTTTGGACCGTTTCCTGTAATCTTTCGATTACAGAAACCTTTTCTTTATCGGCAGTAATCTGCCGTACATCGCGTATCCGATTTGGTCAAGATGGGCATTAATAGCAACTAACTGGGGACGTGATGGGGCACTACTTTGTAAAAATTCTAAATTAGCTAGCACACTGGCGACAGACTCCTGGCGAACAAGAACTGCTTGCTCGTCTCGCCAATGGTCTGGCTAGTAGTCGCGCTGCCACGGTTAGCGCGGCTCCCCCCTGTTGGAGGTTCGAGTCCTCCCTCGGGCATAGGTGCGTGTGTTGTCCTTAGCGTCAGTTAGATTAAGATATATTATGTAGTGTGTGAGCCTAGGGACCGATGACCTCAGCAGTTTTGTCCCACTGGAACTTATCACAAATTTCCAGTTTCTGGGGGGGGGGGGGGGGGGGTAAGTAGCATATGACAACTGAGCGCACTCCTCAAACGCTCATTCGTTTCAGTAACGGTTCCGTCAACATTACACTCACGACTTTCAATTCATAGGCCAGTTGTTCCCTTTTGAGATGCCAAAGTCCTACAACGACACGGGCCCCCATGATGAGAGTGTACTGTTATCCAAATCCTACAAAAGTATACAAAATCAACACTTGTTGTAGACAGTTATCAGAAAGGCAGTGCTTTTCCTGGTATAGCCGGTTGGTAAGTGCCTGCTACTATTGTTAAAAGGGGGGGAGGGGGAGGGGGAGAGGGAGTGAACTGGAGTAAAAACTGCCAGAGATAAAGTTATTTGTTAGAAATATAGCAAAATTTTTCAGTAATAATTGCTTAACTCTCAGTTACAAAAGTTTTTAATCAAAAGATAAACAGATAACCTTTTGAAAATTACTAAAGACTATTCCAAAATGTTGACAGGAATTGTAGAAGGCTTTTTAACACATAGTTACAAAAAAATTTAATCAGAAGATCATTCAAAACAGGATAACAGAATTAGTAGAAGGCAGTGCGATTTACTTACAATCACTGTTTGGCAAGTTGTGACTCTTCAGGCTTTCCCGGCGGATATGTTGTAAATAGTCTTCACGCGTGTGCCGCCGGATGACGTTGTTTAAATCCCACAATATTTCCTCGGAGCAAGTGTCCGACATCATCAGCCACTCTCAAACCCTCTTCTTTTCTGCGGTATGTTGACGATACGTTTGTGGTGTGGCCACACGGACTGGATACATTACCTACGTTTCTTCAACATTTAAGTTCGCTCCATCCGAATATTAACTTCACTATGGAAGTGCAAAAAGATGGCACTTTACCTTTTCTTGATGTTTTGGTACGAAGGAAAACAGATGGAACCTTGGGACACAGCGTATACCGCAAGCCAACGCATACAGATCTATATTTGCAGGTTACAAGCTGCCATCATCCAGCACAATGCGGTAGTGCATTACGTACGCTAGTTCATAGAGCGCGTGTGGTATCTGACTCTGAAAGCCTGCCGAGTGAGATGCAACATTTGAAGACAGTCTTCCGTCAAAACGGTTATTCTGAGAGACAGATACGTAATGCATTCAGGCCCAAGCGAGTTCAATCTATGGAGCAGAATGAAGATATGAAGACACCCACCACCATGGCCTTCTTGCCATACTTTGGTGCCATGGCATCAAGAATCGGAAGAGTCCTCGAAAGATATGACATCAAGTGTGCAAAACTGAGGAACCAGTTACGTTCGGTTAAGGATGATCTCGGTCTGAGGAAACGTGGTGTGTACAAGATTCCTTGTCAGTGTGGGGCGACATATATAGGTTAGACATGTCGCACAGTACAAGAACGTTGCGATGAACATCAACGTCATACACGCCTACGCCAACCGGAGAAGTCGGCAATTGCAGAACATTGTCTGAACACAGAACATCACATGATTTATGAAAAGACGGAAGTTTTATCCCCAGTAACCTCTTTCTGGGATTGCGTCATTAAGGAAACAACACATATCCGTACAGCTGATAACCTTATCAACCGGGATGCGGGATTTCAATTGAGTACAGCCTGGAACCCTGCATTGGCTGCTGTTAAATCACGACGACAAAGCAAAGAGCTTTCGATAATATTCCCGTCATAACTTTGGCAGCACGTTAGTAAACACAGCGTCAGCGCACGCGCAGAACGGCCGCTCTGCGTTTCCCGGCAGAGGGCGTTTGAGTCTGGCGCCATCTATCTGCAAATTTTTGCGCATGCGTGGTTCCCGCGCCTGCGCAATCTTCACGCGCGTGCTCTGTATACAGCGGCGTCGACATGCGGATCCTGTCAGTCGTACCTAGCCAACAGCGAGGTTCAACCACCTGATGATGTCGGACAGCTGCCCCGAGGAAATTTTGTGGGATTTGCACAACGTCATCCGGCGGCACACCCGCTAAGACTATTTACACTATTTGGCAAGTTTACACAGAAGGCAACTTACTGTGTTTAGAGACTAATACACTTATAAAATTTGTAGTCAAAGTGCATTTATTAAAAGAAAACAATTTAATCAACACGAATGCAGATTAAAAGTAAACAAAAGGAATGATCAGCTGAAGGCTCTCAATTAAATGGAAGGCACTGTCATTCAATTACAGTTTTGAAAGGAATACTATTTTAAAATAAATTACATGCAAGGCAATTTCACTGAAATTCGAGATTATTGGAATTGCTGAGACGCCAGTTGACAACGTTAAGAAATCTTGTTATGAATATAAGAAATAAAAAAGAAATACCAAAGCTAGCGAAATGCCAAGTTTCAGCGAACTGACTGCCTTACGTAAACAAAGGGAATCAACTATTATTCAGGTGAGGGCAACTACAAATGTCTGACATGCCAAATATTACCAACAAGCCTCGTTAACCACCTCTGACGACACAGGCAGTATACTAAAATAATTGCTCATCATGCACTCTTTTCTCAGCGACAACGAGTCAAGATTTTTAAACTGTGGCTACAGAATGCCTGCGCCAAAGGTAAGGGGGAGGGGAGGGGGGAGGATGATTCCTCACCGATAAACCAGCAAATGAAATTATAAGGAACTCCTTAAAATTTCAGGGTCTTTGTACACACAATGTGAGTAACGAGCTTACATACGTCACATTCTATGTACCAATATGACCTGGTCTAAGATGACAGCTTACCACAACAGAGACTTTTGGACACGATGGATCCCTCACAGCTCTGGATCCCTCACAGCTCCATAAAACGTATCAGAACCTGTTCAGCACTTGTGTACAACTCTTACGGACAACTCCAAACATCATAAGTGCGTAAAAGGCCTCGATATGTTCAAGAATAAAAAAAAAAAAAAGTTTTGCTGGATGGAAATATGCAAGATTGCGGTCCTGCTTCTCTGTCGATCTTCGTTAGATTGAAACTACAGGAGAAGAGATACGCTATATGCAGATGTACCCTTTACAGCAACCAGTTCTTGTCTCCCCTATCTCATTGGCAGAACAGCAATGTATTTAGGATTTGTAGACTCCTAGGCTTAATCTGTAGTGTAAGACCTACCAGAGGTACTCCAGTGATAACTAAACTGAAAAAGTCGCGTTTTAGACCAATTTTCGAATTTGAAGCCTGTATTGTAGCATTTAAGGTTTACAACTCAATAGAATACAATGTAGTTTGAAGGTGCCTTCATCCCCAGGGATGAAGGCACCTGTACAGAAGATTGGAATAGAGATCAACATAAACATCATTTCCGCCCTTTTCATTGGTCATGAAAACCACACATTGCATGTTGTACCACCATACAGCGAGACCTTCAGAGGTGGTGGACCAGATTGCTGTAAACACCGATACCTCTAATATCCAGTAGCACGTCCTCTTAGATTGATGTATGTCTGTATTCGTCGTGGCATACTATCCAAAACATCATCAAGACACTGCTGGTACAGTGTATCCCACTCCTCAACAGCGATTCGGCGTAGATCCCTCAGAGTGTTTAATGGGTCACGTCGCCCATAAAGTGGCCTTTTCAGTCTATTCCAGGCATGTTAGATAGGGTTCATGTTTGGAGTAAATGCTGGCCACTCTGTTCGAGCGATGTCGTTATCATGAAGGAAGTAATTCACAAGATGTGCCCGATGGGGACGCGAATTGTCTTCCATCAAGACGAATGTCTCGCCAATATGCTGCCGATATGGTTGCACTATCGGTCGGAGGATGGCTTTCACGTATCGTACAGCCGTTATGGCACCTTCCATGACCACCAGCAGCGTACGTCGGCCTCACATAATGCCACCCCAAAACATCAGGGAACCTCCACCTTGCTGCACTCGCTGGACAGTGTCTCTAAGGCATACAGCCTGACCGTGTGGCATCCAAACACGTCTCCGACGACTGTATGATTGAAGGCATATGCGATACTCATCGGTGAAGAGAATGTGATGCCAATCCTGAGCGGTCCATTCGGCATGTTGTTGGGCCGATCTGTACCACGCTGCATGGTGTCATGGTTGAAAAGATGGACCTCGCCATCGACATCGGGAGTGAAGATGCGCATCATGCAGTCTATTGCGCACAGTTTGAGTCGTAACACGACGTCGTGTAGCTGCACGAAAAGCATTATTCAACATGGTGGAGTTGCTGTCAGGGTCATCCACTGCGGTCATCCACTGCAGTAATAGTCCTTGGGCGGCCTGAGCGAGGCATGTCATAGACAGTTTCTGTCTCTCTGTGGCTTTGGTTCACTCCGAGACACCTGGACCCTTCCCTTGCTGAGAGCCCTTCCTGGCACAAAGTAACAATACCGACGCCATCGAACCGCGGTATTGACCGTCTAGGCATGGTTGAACTACAGACAACATGAGCCGAGTAGCTCCTTCGTGGTGGAATGACTGGAACTGATCGGCTGTCGACTCCCTCCGTTTAATAGGCACTGTTCATGCATGGTTGTTTACATCTTTAGGTCGATTTAGTTAAAACTCTGAACAGTCAAAGGGACTGTGTCTGTCTTCAGGAGTTCTGGGAACTGGGGTGATGCAAAACTTTTTTTATGTGTGTATTACTATTTGCAGACACTTTTCCTCATCGCGACGTCTGTTATACTTTAACATACAGATAAGAAAAAATCCAACCTTTGAAACCGAGTGATTTATTTATTCTACAAAACATATTTCTCCTATTAATTCATGGCATCATGAGTGGTTTCAAATATAAAGAATATTGTACTGATTCTTGGCAGCTCATTTCATAACTCATTAGAAATATGTGGTTTTGTTTTTTTACAACTACATTCAATTTTTAATTCTTTCCATGTATTAATGTAGTCTTCTATTAAGCGCTAGATGCAGTTAGTACATGTTTCCAATTGATAGGTCACATATAAAATTTTAACTGTACACAACCTACCGTGCTGCACAATGTCCACTGTCATGCTTATGTGCTTTAGCCTGACTGAGGATTCATGGGAACTGTAGACGCAGGTATGAATTAGTGAGAACATTGAACGTCTGCTACAACTGTTTTGTCTTTTAGTACAATTTCATTGATGGCCTCCTGTATGAAATATTCTTTCTGTAGACTGACCATTCCTTTTCTGTTTGTTATGGTACAAGATGGCCATGTCTGTATTCCAGTGTGGCAGTAATTTTCTTTTGCTATATTCTGCATATTTAGAGTGAGTACATGATTTCTTCAATGTCCGTATGTGCTCCTTGCAATTGACATGAAAATATATAAATTAACATATAACAGCTGCAACACGAAATATATTGGGATGACATGAGAAATTTTAATGTCAGGTACAAAGAACAAGCCCACTGAAGTTTCACCGTACCCGCTCCACATGTGCAGAACACTAATAAAAGAAAATAACCACCACATTGTGGTACAAACGTGCATAGCGGTCTTGTGCCATGAAAAATAAGAAAGTGAACGCTCACTCAACAGGAAGAATATTTCATACAGGAGACCATAAATAAAAGTGTGCTAAATGACAATAAAAGGTACAGCAAAAGTCCATTGTTCTCAATAAATTCATAAACCCCCCCCCTGCCCCACACACACACTCATTATGTCCCCTCCAACCACCCTCCCTACAGTCTCACCCCAACACCCAATTTTTTCCTCTACAGTTCTCATGAACCCTGAGTCAACTATACAGTATGTAAGGGTGATTGCATGCAGCATGTAATAGCATAGGTTATATATACTAAAGTGCCTAAATGTGACCTAGCAGCTGGAAACACATGATGTGTGGATATAGTACCTAAAGAAATGTATGTGTATAAAACCACAACCGCATATTAGTAAATAAATCGGTAATTTAAATGAGATGTCGAGTGTCAGTATAGATCTCCTAGCTAAATATGTATAAGTAAATACACTCCTGGAAATGGAAAAAAGAACACATTGACACCGGTGTGTCAGACCCAACATACTTGCTCCGGACACTGCGAGAGGGCTGTACAAGCAATGATCACACGCACGGCACAGCGGACACACCAGGAACCGCGGTGTTGGCCGTCGAATGGCGCTAGCTGCGCAGCATTTCTGCACCGCCGCCGTCAGTGTCAGCCAGTTTGCCGTGGCATACGGAGCTCCATCGCAGTCTTTAACACTGGTAGCATGCCGCGACAGCGTGGACGTGAACCGCATGTGCAGTTGACGGATTTTAAGCGAGGGCGTATAGTGGGCATGCGGGAGGCCGGGTGGACGTACCGCCGAATTGCTCAACACGTGGGGCGTGAGGTCTCCACAGTACATCGATGTTGTCGCCAGTGGTCGGCGGAAGGCGCACGTGCCCGTCGACCTGGGACCGGACCGCAGCGACGCACGGATGCACGCCAAGACCGTAGGATCCTACGCAGTGCCGTAGGGGACCGCACCGCCACTTCCCAGCAAATTAGGGACACTGTTGCTCCTGGGGTATCGGCGAGGACCATTCGCAACCGTCTCCATGAAGCTGGGCTACGGTCCCGCACACCGTTAGGCCGTCTTCCGCTCACGCCCCAACATCGTGCAGCCCGCCTCCAGTGGTGTCGCGACAGGCGTGAATGGAGGGACGAATGGAGACGTGTCGTCTTCAGCGATGAGAGTCGCTTCTGCCTTGGTGCCAATGATGGTCGTATGCGTGTTTGGCGCCGTGCAGGTGAGCGCCACAATCAGGACTGCATACTACCGAGGCACACAGGGCCAACACCCGGCATCATGGTGTGGCGAGCGATCTCCTACACTGGCCGTACACCACTGGTGATCGTCGACGGGACACTGAATAGTGCACGGTACATCCAAACCGTCATCGAACCCATCGTTCTACCATTCCTAGACCGGCAAGGGAACTTGCTGTTCTAACAGTACAATGCACGTCCGCATGTATCCCGTGCCACCCAACGTGCTCTAGAAGGTGTAAGTCAACTACCCTGGCCAGCAAGATCTCCGGATCTGTCCCCCATTGAGCATGTTTGGGACTGGATGAAGCGTCGTCTCACGCGGTCTGCACGTCCAGCACGAACGCTGGTCCAACTGAGGCGCCAGGTGGAAATGGCATGGCAAGCCGTTCCACAGGACTACATCCAGCATCTCTACGGTCGTCTCCATGGGAGAATAGCAGCCTGCATTTCTGCGAAAGGTGGATGTACACTGTACTAGTGCCGACATTGTGCATGCTCTGTTGCCTGTGTCTATGTGCCTGTGGTTCTGTCAGTGTGATCATGTGATGTATCTGACCCCAGGAATGTGTCAATAAAGTTTCCCCTTCCTGGGACAATGAATTCACGGTGTTCTTATTTCAATTTCCAGGAGTGTAGTTTGATTTGTGTTATAGACCACTGATGATGCACTGTGTGAATAGACAAAACATGTTTGGTTCAAACAAATAAAAAATTCAGCAGCAAATAGAAACATGACAGACTATATAATGAGCATGGTACGGACATTGACAACGCAGGTAGGTGTGTGAACAGAAATGCCGTCTATTGGGAATGAGGAAGGAGCAGCGCTAACGGTCACCACTGTGCCATTTGTCTGCTGGAAGGGCTCGACAACGGGTTACCGAGTCATGTGTGCGCAAAACAGGAAAACATAATAGTTTGTCAAGAAAATGCCAGATAACGAATGGAATTTATCAAAAATAGTTCAAACGGCTCTAAGCAGTATGGGACTTAACATCTGAGGTCATCAGTCCCATTAACTTAGAACTACTTAGACCTAACTAACCTACGGACATCACACACATCCATGCCCGAGGCAGGATTCGAACCTGCGACCGTAGCAGCAGCGCGGCTCCGGACTGAAGCGCCTAGAACCGCTCGGCAGGCTTTGAATTTATCAACGAAGTAAATTTCGCCCGCATTTAATGCAACTGCAGTACCTTTGCAAGTACCAAGTAAACAGCCTTCCAATTAAAGTTTTAAATAATCTTATTGGCTAATTTATTTAGTCTTGCGCTTCATACGAATGAAAATACCTAAAGTATCTTTATTACTTAGTCGTCTTAAAATATCACTTGCAATAATGAGCGAAGACAAAATGATACGGTTGCCTTTTTAAATGACATTTTGAAAATCGTCTTTTTGGACATTTGCGATCGTAAGTGATCGCTGCATTGTTAGAGTAATCTCTATGATAGAAAACACCTCTGACGGGTCCTTGTTAGGATGAAGTGACGTGTAAAAGACATTCGCTGTTAGCAAAATCCAGCTCTTTTGTAACTGCGAAACTTCCCTTGACCTTATTTTAAAAAATCACCACCGTTTTGTCAACTGCAGCACCGAGCGTTTGGCCGAATGCCACTGCGAACTTGATGTGAGCGAGCGCTAGATTTGAGAAGAGGATGTAGACTTTATGTAGCTCTCAAGCGAATAGGATGATACAGAATAATTACAGGGTTATTACAAATGATTGAAGCGATTTCACAGCTCTACAATAACTTTATTATTTGAGATATTTTCACAATGCATTGCACACACATACAAAAACTCAAAAAGTTTTTTTAGGCATTCACAAATGTTAGATATGTGCCCCTTTAGTGATTTGGCAGACATCAAGCCGATAATCAAGTTCCTCCCACACTCGGCGCAGCATGTCCCCATCAATGAGTTCGAAAGCATCGTTGATGCGAGCTCGCAGTTCTGGCACGTTTCTTGGTAGAGGAGGTTTAAACACTGAATCTTTCACATAACCCCACAGAAAGAAATCGCATGGGGTTAAGTCGGGAGAGCGTGGAGGCCATGACATGAATTGCTGATCATGATCTCCACCACGACCGATCCATCGGTTTTCCAATCTCCTGTTTAAGAAATACCGAACATCATGATGGAAGTGCGGTGGAGCACCATCCTGTTGAAAGATGAAGTCGGTGCTGTCGGTTTCGAGTTGTGGCATGAGCCAATTTTGCAGCATGTCCAGATACTCGTGTCCTGTAACGTTTTTTTTTTTTTTTTTTTTTTTTTTTGCAGAAGAAAAAGGGGCCGTAAACTTTAAACCGTGAGATTGCGCAAAACACGTTAACTTTTGGTGAATTGCGAATTTGCTGCACGAATGCGTTGCTTCATCACTGAAAACAAGTTTTGCACTGAACGCATCCTCTTCCATGAGCTGTTGGAACCGCGCCGAAAATTCAAAGCGTTTGACTTTGTCATCGGGTGTCAGGGCTTGTAGCAATTGTAAACGGTAAGGCTTCTGCTTTAGCTTTTTCCGTAAGATTTTCCAAACCGTCGGCTGTGGTACGTTTAGCTCCCTGCTTGCTTTATTCGTCGACTTCCGCGGGCTACGCGTGAGACTTGCCCGCACGCGTTCAACCGTTTCTTCGCTCACTGCAGGCCGACCCGTTGATTTCCCCTTACAGAGGCATCCAGAAGCTTTAAACTGCGCATACCATCGCCGAATGGAGTTAGCAGTTGGTGGATCTTTGTTGAACTTCGTCCTGAAGTGTCGTTGCACTGTTATGACTGACTGATGTGAGTGCATTTCAAGCACGGCATACGCTTTCTCGGCTCCTGTCGCCATTTTGTCTCACTGCGCTCTCGAGCGCTCAGGCGGCAGAAACCTGAAGTGCGGCTTCAGCCGAACGAAACTTTATGAGTTTATCTACGTATCTGTAGTGGGTCGTGACCATATGTCAATGAATGGAGCTACAGTGAATTTATGAAATCGCTTCAATCATTTGTAATAGCCCTGTACATCCACGACTTTAGCTATTAAAATCTAGATTTACTTTTTTTAATTTTAAATTTTAGCGGTGTATGCCTATTCGTGATGTGAGTTCCCATGCTGCAGCCCTGATAACCTGCTCATAATTTGGGCCCTAGGACGCTATGAGACACTTATTCGTGGACAACAGTTAACGTAATTAAAGGAAAAGCCTCAGGGCTCTTCGCAACTGTGCCAGTTAATAGGAGGCTATGTAAGCGGAATACAATTTACGGTCGGTGACGGACGAATTTCCGCGGGCGGCGTGTTTGAACTTACCTGGGGCGGCTGCAGCAACGCGAGAGTGTGGACAGGGGCCGCAGGAACACGCGGCCATAGGCAGCCGCATGAATATTCAGGAGCCGGTCCGCCGCCGCCACCGGCCCTACCTGCCGCCCTGGATTGTCCGGCGGTGGCTCCGCCTGTCCCGGAAGGAAGGAAGGAAGGAGGGAGGATAGGAAGGAAGGCGGCAGCGCACCGGAACGCCGTCGAAATCCCTCCGGGCGGGCGGCGAGGGGCCGCCATTGTTACCGGCGGCCGAGCTACATCTCCTCATTATCTAATAACTTCCCTTCTTCTTGATCTTCTCCTTCTACACTTCAACTGTCAGACGTTTGCCTGTTGCGGTATGGAAGAACTGATTGACGCCATAAAAGCCTTAAAACTCAGTAAGGCGGCAGCCATAAACGGAATAAATTATCAACTTTTAAAGTAAAGGCTGGTACGTGAGTGTGGAATCACCCTTCTCAAACAAAATTAGGTGGATAAAAATAAATTGAAAGTGAAATAGTACGAGACGGCAGACAGTAAAAATCTGTGAAGCTATGTTACGAAAATGATGGTCATTATGGAAGCTTCCAACTTCGATACAACTCATAATTTTCAAATGGAGACATGGAGAATCACATGAGAAAAACAACGATGCTATTCGTTTGAGCATACCTGGATTCATTCTCGACTTATGACTGATATTTCTTATGTAGGGACATGAGCCAGGGCAAACCACCATTGCTGCATCTATGCTTGTTGCAGCAATCAGCTGGCGCAGCTTTTCGCCAGCATGACTGACCTTGGTATGTAGGTATGTCCACCCGATCGGCAATCAGCGGTGTTACAGAAATCCAGGACGGTTCTGCATGGTGTCGGAGCTACATGAGGCCTTGGGCATCTCCGTGTCTGCAAGTCTGACCCTGGTTAAGTACTGGCCATTCAGACGACGAAACGTATGGAGTCGGCGATCACTGAGAACCGAGATACTGCCGTGTAGCCCACAGAAGCACAGTCGTTCTATCACCATCCACTGGCGCAGCCTTCAACCACAGTCGTCCTATGGAACCATCATCTGTATGCTCCAGAATCAACTCCGGTGGGTCGAGGGTCAAACTGGGACCATTTCAGCTATCACACTTAGCAGCTACTGTTGCATGGCTCCACTAGCCAAACGTCAGGGGCCGGAATGTGCTCTCTGGATGACCTCATCCACCTAGCAAGGACGCACCACTGCGATACATGCTCCATTGTTTATAGCTGTGACTGGAGCCCTGAGAGTGCACTGCTGCCTTCTGTTCGTGAGAATTGAAGCTCTGATGTAAGCTATACGGGGAACTAAATCAGCAAGTTTCAGACGAGTGTGGCTGGACTTGAACCTGCTTTCCACTAGAAAATTGAGGGTGTTGAACTGGCCACTCTGAAAAGCCTTCTCTTCATTTCAGACCCTCAAACGGACTAGACGCTATCCAATACCGCCGACACTTCCCTATACATGACGTAAACTCCACATGACGTCAACTGAAAATAGTTTGCTGTCTGTAGTTGTTAGGCGAAGTTGTACTGCCATTGCTGTTGTCAGAAGACGGAATATTTCTAACTTTCTTCCAGCACTATTGTGCTCTGCCTCATAACAGGCCAGCTGTCGGCCATACCTGGATGTCCAGTTTGCCAGAAAATGATTAGGTCGCAGAGGTTTGGCGGGTTGTCACCACATTCCCCAGGTTGAAGTCCATTTGATTTCTAACTGTGGGGAGATGTGTATGTGGTGAAGATCAAAAACCTCGCACGCTTCACCGCCAGAACATGAGGAACGAATGAAGGGAATAACATCAACCTTACAACATACTGGATAGCACATCGTACACATGCTGTAGCTTTAGGCTTTATGTGTTATCACCAGCATTACCTTTGTTCTACACAAAGTGCAACATAATTAGAAAATGCTCTGATGAAAGACAAAATTGTTTATAAGAACCTTTAACATTGCAGCGCGTCAGCAATCGTTGGTAAATATATTGAAAAACTAGAAACCCGCCTCGACTGCGAAAAAAGCACCTAGTGTTTACCTCGGTTTCGGTGTAGATAACTACACCTGCTTTAGAACAATAAAACCCACAAGTGCCTAAGAAGACCTTTGTCAATGATTAAAAGAACACCATAGCTATACATTTATAAACGAAAAAAGGGGAACACAAACAGTACATATGTACAAAGTCTAACTGCAGTTTATGGCGGGTCATGGCCCATCGAACATAGGCCAGTGTGAGGTGGAGGTTACACCATTAAGTTAAGTAGCGGTTTTGACTTTGTACATATGTACTGTTTGTGTTCCCCCGTTTTCGTTTATAAATATATAGCTATGGTGTTCTTTTAGTCACTGACAAAGGTCTTCTTAGGCACTTGTGGGTTTTATTGTTCTGAAGAAGGTGTAGTTATCTACGCCGAACCCTAGGTAAACACTAGGTGCTTTTTTCGCAGTCGGGGCGGGTTTCTAGTTTTTCAATATCAAAAATTGTTTATATTCTGTATGTTTGATATGTAACGTTATCCCTGAAATGATAGCGAGCCTGGGTTTGAAAGTGGTAAGGCACTGGACATATAAAACTCAAAAATTTCATACCTTTATTTGCTTTTATTTCCAGTTTTTAATAAATGTGGTTTCTCAAATGTAGCAAACATTTGAGAAATTGTTCCAGAGGCATTCAGGACTGTTATAAATGGTTTATATATTTTTTGAATGGTGCTTTACAGTGAGTAACATTAACAAACTGTACATATAAAAGACAGTCTACCAAAGCGCCAAAATCAGTGGCATTAGCTCACAGTTTCGAAAGACAGTTATACATTGATTAGCTTGCTGTATGCAGCAAGGAAATTTTAGTTAAAAGATTGAATCATAGGCTGAAAAGTAAATGTGACTGCCTTCCAAGTATAGAACAAATAGACTTCAAAAACAGCAGTTCTATTGCAGATATACTATTTAGTATTCAAGCTGTTGTTGGGGTCTTCAGTCCAAATACCGGTTTGATGCAGCGGTCCACGCTAGTCTATCTTGTGTAAGCTTCATCTCTGCAATTCTACTACAGTCTATATCTATTTGAATCTGCTTTCTGTAATTCGTGCTTGGTCTCTGTATATAATTTTTACCTCTCACATTTTCTACCACGATTTCTTGATGTTGCTTGAGGCCTAAGGGTGTGTCTTGTCAATCGATTCCTTGTATAGTCAAACTGTGCCACAAATTTCTTTTTTCTCCAATTCGATTAAGCACCCCTCAGTAGTTAGAATGCTGTGGACAACAGACATGTTTACAGGGCCGCACGCATAGGTTCCTCTTTCGATCATAGCTCAGGCTTCCTAACGCACCTCGAAGAATGGCACAGTAAAACACTCAGCCTTAACCGCATGGAAAATATTTGGCGCCGTTTGGACCAACGGCTGAAACGTAGCAACCAGCACTCCATCAACCTGGCAGCTCTGCAGGATCTAATCACCAGAGCTTGGGCTCAGATGGGTATGGTTTTTTTTTTTAAGAAACTTGTGGACTGCATTCCTCGCCGATGTGAGACTGTTAAAAAAATTAGAAACGGTGTTGCCCGCTGTAAGTATGATGTTTCTAGGACGTCACTAATTTTTTATCTGGTGTACTTTACGTTTGCATACGGTACCCTGTCATTGTTAACAGTTGTGACAATGGAAGAATAATCATCCGAAAATAGTGGCATTATTAATGAGAGACATCTTGTGCTACAATAGCCCTGAGAAAGGGCAATGACTTTTGATGATTCTATATTCGTAGATGTCGCTGCAAATTGTCCGGATTATTTTATTGTAAAGGGAATATATTTGGATTTTATTTCCCAATTTATAGATGTTCAGTTTATCCTAATGTCATTATTCATATTTCTGTCTCATCTTCTGCACCTTTTACTGCTCTGAGGAATCTCATTTTTGCTCATTCTTGTTCATATGTGACCTATCGCCTCCATAAGACAAAATAAGAACAGATATGGTTTTATAAAATTTCAAATGCGTCTCTTTCGATTTTTTCGGTTATACGTAACTATTGATAGATCAACAAGCGTTAGAGAATTTTGAGTGTTGCTCTTTTTATCTCTGTCAACGTTATATCTAATGTCATATTCTAGAAAATTAAAATATTTAACTTCTTGTAACTGACAATTTGAAAGTTTTCACAACACAACTTTTATTTACGTGAGTCTACATGGAAATGACTGAATAACAACGAACAGTCACCATCACAAAGGCAGTAAGAATTTCCTACTAGAGGCGACAAAAGATAACTTATAAGTTTCCCGCTTCAGTCTGGAACCGCGTGACCGCTACGGTCGCAGGTTCGAATCCTTCCTCGGGCATGGATGTGTGTGATGTCCTTAGATTAGTTAGGTTTAAGTAGTTCTAAGTTCTATGGGACTGATGACCATCGACGTTAAGTCCCATAGTGCTCAGAGTCATTTGAACCATTTTTTTTCTAAGTTTCCCACAAGAGTCCGTTGTAACACACATACACTTAATTCCAAGTCCTCTTCCGATGGCGAAGACGTAGTTCTCCATGGAGACGTCCTTGATGTCGGTATTCGTCGTGAACTGACGTCCGGTGCTGGTTCTAGCCTTTAAATAGTATTGGTCAGCCTCTCAGATATTGGTGTAGTAATACTTTCTGCAGGCCATCTCGAACTCCCTCTTTAGGAAGTAGTAATTGGAATGTCTGTTTCCAAAAGAGCTGATGTTCACCATTGCTTACGCCTTTGGGCGTAGGCAACCTCGGTCCGGTGTCGTGTTAGATGTGTTGCCAGCCCGCAGGGGCAACATTGGCGATGGCGTAACACACCTTCCCTCTTGGAAGAGAGCACCAATGTAACCTGGTGCCGTAGGCCGATCGGCAGCTAAGTCGTCCTGAAGGAGGCGGTGGAAACCGACCGCCCGTGGGTAGGGCGACGCCTTCAGCGGAATGCGTAGGGAACGTCAAAGCGGTGGCTGTAGCGAGGCGACAGTGGTCTGGGCAAGCGGCATGGGAACGTCCGTGTCGTCCAACTGGGGCGGCGCAGAAGAGGGGCCAGGAAGTGAATCCCGGGGAAGGTCCCAGCGTTGCCCCAGGGCTGGAGGAGGCTGTTGGCCATTTCCTGGAAGATCCCCCACTAACTGAGGAGAGATGGATGGATGGATGGATGGATGGATGTGGTGTTATGGGTGCTCAACAGTGTAGTCTTTAGCGCCCGAACTGAGGAGAGGGCAGCAACATAGGCCTCATGGAAGGGGCCTGTAACAGGAGAGAGAGAGAAGCCAGCGTTTGGGGATGCAGCTGGTCGAGGAAACGAGGACAGACTTGGTTGCAGTGTCATGAAACCACCCTGTCGTCCAGGCGGACGTCGAACAGTTCTCGACCATGGAGCCCGAGAACGACCCCCGGCAGCCAGTGGGGCCGGGACCCGAAACAGGGCACCCACACTGTGGAGCCGGATGAATATCTGGAAGCACCGGGCAGGGCGCGAGGTGCCATCTGCGGCAGGAGGAGATGGAGCAGGGTTCGAGGCTGTCGACCATGGAGCAGTTCGGCTGGACTCTTGTCACCCACCAGCGTGGTCTTATAGGAGCTCAGAAATAACGTACGAGTGTCTTCCAGAGAACAGACCTCTGTGTACTTCTGCATCTGAGTTTTAAATGCGCAAACAAAGCGCTCCGCCCCGGCATTGGACTGTGGATGAAAAGGCGGGATAAAGACATGGTGGATACCATTATTGTGGCAGAATTTGGCGAACTCCTGACTGCAAAATTGCGGGCCGTTATCAGTGACCAAGGTGACAGGAAGGCCTTCAATGGAAAATATTTTGAAGAGGGCCGTGATAGGAGTCACCGAGGTGATAGAGGAGCATTGGACTATGAAAGGGAAGTGGGAGTAGGCATCCGTGATGAGCAACCGGTAAGCGCTGAGGAAGGAACCGATTTATACAGGATGGAAGCCGTGAACTGACCCAAGAGAGCGATCGGTTGCTTATTATAAGTAAGGAGGCGCCTAGGTGTTGGAGCCAGAGGGGGCGCCCCAATCTTCGCATAAGAGGAATAGTTGATCAGTGAGACCGCTGCTCCAGTATCCACCTGAATCTGCAGCAGCCGACCGTTGACCTGAACGTCGACCATCAGCTTGGAAGATCCCGAGGACTGCACCTGGTTGACGTCCGTGGGTAGCGGCCCCTGACGGTCATTTGCCAGAGGAGGAGGAGGAGGAGGAGGAGAAGGCTGCCGAGAGCGGTCGACTGAACTGACATCTCTGTTACGGGTACACACTATACAATACGCCCACCTGTCAGGGCAGTCTTTCCGTACATGGTCCTGAAAGCATCCTGGGTAGGAGGCAGACGGAGGGGCTGGCAGCGCTGGCAAAGGTGCTGGGGCCTCTGTGCAGCGATGGTCCGCGCCAGATCCCTGGTGCAGGCTGAGGGTGCGAAGTCCCGGACAGAGTGGCTGCCCTGCCGATGCTCTGCTGAACCTGGCGTCCAGCGCCAGTCATCTGGACGGATGGCGGCAACATCTTCGACCTCCGCCAGCGATGCGACAGGCTCTGAGGGATGCCACTTCCGCCTCGGATTCCAAACGTGTGTCGGCCGCCGTAGAGACTTCGTACTTGAATGCCAGATGAATGATCTGGTCCAGGGTAGGATCGTCGAGACTGAGGGCGTCGCGTCGGAAATTGGCGTCAGGGGCGGCCTGGAGGAGGTGGTCGTGGACCATCTCGTCCGCGTAGGATTCTTTGGAGACACGTGTGGTGAACTGTCACTTCCGGCTGAGACCTTGCATTTCCGCTGCCCACTGGCGATAGGATTGGCCTGCCTTCTTGCGACACTGGTAGAATTCGACGTTGGCAGCCAACATGTGGAACCGTCATTGGTAGTAAGCCACGACAACCTCACATATCTGGAAGAAAGTCAATGAATAGGGAGGTCGAGGTTGTACTTTCATCAAGAGAACATACACTTTGGACTGATTCCAGGACAAGACGTAGGAACGGTGGGGGCGGCGGAACCGGTTGATTTTTCAAGAGTCCCGTAAAGAAACGTTCCTGTTTATCCTGAGATTTCTGGCAAAACTGTTGAAAACCTTGTAGTAAGTCGTGCACACTTTGGATCAGCTGTTGAAGCACTATTTCCGGCATGATGAAAACATACGCAGGCACAAACTCGTCGCCACTTGTGTTGTAACTGACAATTTGAAAGTTCTTACAACACAAGTTTTATTTACGTGATTCTACATGGAAATGACTGAATAACAACGAAAAGTCACCATCACAAAGCCAGTAAGAATTTACTACTAGAGGCAACAAAAGATAACTTCTAAGTTTCCCACAAGAGACCGTCGTAACACACATACACTTAATTCCAAGTCCTATTCCGATGGCAAGGACTTAGTCCTCCATGGAGACGTCCTTGATGTCGGTATTCGGCGTGAACTGACGTCCGGTGTTGGTTCTAGCCTGTAAATAGTATTGGTCAGCCTATCAGATGTTGGTGTAGTAATACTTTCTGCAGGCCATGTCGAACTCTCTCTGCAGGAAGTAGTACGCGGAATGTCTGTTTCCAAAACAGCCGATGTTTACTATTGCTTACGCCTTTGGGCATAGGCAACCTCGGTCCTGTGTCATGTTAGATGTGTTGCTGGCCCACAGGGGCTACCTTGGCGACGCGACGGTGTAACATAACATATTCAAAAAATTCATCGCTTCTGCAGACCCCATGGCACTGAAAATTGTAGAATCACTGCGCAGCCAGAGACAGGGTAAAATACTACAGTATAAACCCATGAAAGTGAAGATATTGAACGCAAAGAAAGCAAAAATTAATTTACATTTTAGGGTCTTTTCCTTTAAAAGCAATGGTTTTTAATCTTGCTCGTATCTTTAGGCTGTACTCTTTATATATTCTGATCAAAAAATAAATTACGTTTGCAGGTGATCATATTTTTAGGCCAGAAGTATGGAATCTTCTGCATATAAGTTACAGGGTAAAGTAATGGCTTGATGTACCAGAGTAGGAGAAAGAAAATAGGATTTCCATTCCTGTGTTGTATCGTCTTGACACTTGTTAAAAACTGTGCTTGATACACTGTAACCTTGTCTGACCCCTTCATCAATAGAGGCTGCGTTAATTTAACATTTAAATCTGGAAACATTGTATAGGTTCCTTAGACGGAATATCAAGTTCAATAGATAGCTTCCATTTTCCATTGTTCTCAACATTTCATCTATGAACATCATCAAAATCTTGTACAAAGTCTATGAGTAGGCTGCAGTAGACAATATACTCTCAAAATTATTGAGGTCCTTTGGAGAGCCAGGCATGAAAAAACTATTCCACATTGTTGCAAGACATATCAGGTAGGCCAGCTGCTCGTTGAGCAATAAATAAAGGAAATCAAGGAGAAATTTAAAATTCAGGCAGAAGAAACAAGAACATTGCGGTTTGACGATGACTTTATAGTCTCTCGGAGAGAGCAAAGGTCTTAGAACATCAGTTGAAAAGAGTGTATAGTGTCTTGAAGATATATTATAAAATGTATATCAACAAAAGTAAAACAAGGGTAACGAAATGTAGTCGAATTAAAGGCGATGATACTGATAGAATCAGAATAGGAAATGAGACATTAAAACTAGTAGATAAATTTTGCTGTTTGAGCAGAAAAATAACTGACGATGATAGAACTACAAAGAACATAAAATAAACTGACAATACAAGCATATCATTACTGCGAAAAAATGATTAAAAATCGAATATAAATTTAAATGTTACGAAGTCTTTTCTAATGGTATTTGTAAGGATTGTTGCTTTGTGTAGAAGTAATATTTGGATGCTAAGTGGTTCTGAGGCATCAAGGGATCACCAATTTGGAGGGCAGCGTGAAGGGTAAAAATCGTAGAGGGAGACCAAGAGATGAATACACAAAGCAGATTCAGAAGGATGTAGGCTGCAGTAGATACTGGGAGATGAAGAAGCTTGCACAGGATAGAGTAGCATGGAGAGCTGCATCAACCCAGTCTCGGGACTGAAGACCAGAACAACAACAACAATAAGTTTCAGACAAAAAGCCAGTATAAATTTCTGATACGGGTGCTGCAGATGAATCTTGAAAATTGGATGAATAGATCGAATAACTACTAAGACAACAACTTTGTGTTCTGCATTACGGCAGGTCTTGTCATGGGGGAAGCCTCGTGAGAGAGGTCCACAGCATGAGCGTCTAGGGAACTGATTGCCTTGGTAGTTTCCCGTTACCTTGCACTGATGATGATGAAATGATAGTGAGGACAACACAATATCCAGTCCCTGAGCGGAGAAAGTCTCCGACCCAGCCGGGAATCGAACCCGGGCCCCTTGGTGCACGGACCGCCGCGCTGACCACTCAGCTATCGGGGCGGACATGTCTGTTGCCCACAGCATTATCATGAGGATGTTGAAGGGGCAGTCAAAGGAAAACGAAACCGACGAAAAAAAAGTGAGTAAACTGTCTGTTATTTCAACTGTAATCGCCATACGTATTAACACATTTATAACACTGTGAGACAGGACGTTCAAGGCCTTAATGGGAAAACGCTTGCGGTTTTCTACGGAACCATGCTTGCACCAATACGCGCACCTCTCCGTCCGAAGCAAATCGACGGCTACAAATGTCTTTTTTCAGGGATTAGAAAATATGGAAATCGTATGGGGAGAAATCGTGACTGCAGTCCGGACGTGTAAGAGCTTCCCAACCAAATTTCCACGCGTACTCGAAACAACCATAGCAACATATGGGATGCCATCATCTTTCCTACCAAAGATTGGCTTTTAAAGTCTCTCGCTGTTTTTGAAGACTGTTGCCTTGTCATTTACTCCGTGGTTCGTAGCAATAGACCCATGTCTTATTACCGGTTACTATGGAACTAAAAATATGTTCTCCTTGACACTCAGAGCTATTTAAATGTGAATACGACATACCCAAACGTTTCTATTTGTGTTTGTCACTTGCTGTGATACCAAACGATCGAAAACTTTAGAGATTCTTGGGCAACTGCACATGACGAACCCAGGCAAATGCTTAATTGTTCCGCAAGATCATCAATTCTGACACAACGAACATAAAAAATAACTCCCTCAAATGTCACGATGTTCGTTTACCTTTTCGAAATTATGCTTAACCCGAACGCTCTTCGTCGCGAACACGCACAAGTCCGATTTTTAAAATAATTTATCCGTTCGCAAAATTTTTGTTCATCAAGACAGCCATCACCACCCTGCAGCTGCATTCTGCTAATTATTTCTGCAGCTGCAGTCCATTCAGAGTACAAAAAACGAATCACCATCCTCATTTCTTCCTTAGTGCATATGGATGATGGGGCACTCAAAATGAAATGCAGTGAAATCAGTACCAGTAGAACCATTCACTGAAAAACATAGCTAACGCAAAACAAAAACACTGGACACGCATTCGGGAGCACAACGGTTAAAATCCGTGTCCAGCCGTCCAGATTTAGGTTTTCCGTGATTTCTCTAAACAGCTTCAGGCAAATCCCGGCATGGTTCCTTTGAAAGGGCTCGGCCGATTTCCTGCCTCATCCTTACAATATTCCAAGCTTGCGCTCCGTCTCTAATGATCTTGATGACTATTGGATGTTACATACGTATCTTCCTTCCTTCCTTCAAAATAACAGGGCGTTTCAGTGACGAAACAATGTTGTCAGTCGACGGAGAAGAAAAAAATCGTATTGCTTTATCCTCGTATATAAATTGCAAGCCACTGTATGGTGCCTGGTGGATGGTGTTTATCACTAATGACAGCGAATTTCTGTCCTATGCCATTCACATCGAGTACTAAACAAAGAAAAATGACTGTACAGGGCGTCTCAGGACGGATGGTCAGTATTCAGCCATATGACAGGAACTATCATTTGAAGTAAAAAACTTCATATGGGCTTATGCCCTAATCCGAATGCTTTCCGAGGTAGAACATACCTAATATACATTGTTATTTATTTTCTGCATAATACAACACACTGACACGTTTACTCAAGTACAATATCGGGTAAACATTACAATATGCACTTTACAAATTATCAGCTGGAAAATACGTATTTTCAATTCATTCGCCTCTAAGCGCCATCGTACGCACATTAAAACTGTTGTACAGTTCAAGTAAATGTTAAAATATCCCACTGTCAAGCTGAATGCATTTGTGCACTATTGGAACAACATGTTCTGCTTGTCTGAGTGCTTCTACCCTAATGAGGACAGGAGCGTCCATGAAGTGACCAAGAATATCATCCCGTTTATTTACTTTTCGTTTTTGGGGTATACAAGCCTATAAACAAAAATCAAATCATTTAAGATTTGTCGATCTTGGTGGCCAGTTAACTGTACTACCACGATCAGTCCAGTGATTAAGGTGTGGTTAAGATGCTCCCTCACATGCCTGGTAATATGTGGAGGTGTTCTGTCATGTTGGAAGTGCACTGCAGTCCAGTGGCTAAAGGAATGCCCTCATGGTGCTCAACAACCGATTTCTCCAAAGAATATAAGTGATTCCGTCCCGTCATTAGGTCTTCTAAAATGACTTAACTTATCAACATGTTACCCATTGTGCAGCACCAAACAATGGTTGAAAAGCGGAAATTACTTTCCGCTATAGCGTGCGGATTGTCCTGGACCATCGCTGATTATCACATGTGTTGTTGACTCCATTCCACGCGAACGCGGCTTCATCAGTGAACAGTATTAATGGAAGCCGACGTCCATTGTCATTAGCCAGTGGAAAAATTCTGGTCGCGTGGTATTATCGCTAATGTGAAGATTGTGGACACACTTATGTGAAATGGGTACACGTTTCCGCATATAATGTTCACCATACACGTGTTCGTGGGCCTTTGATATGTGCATAAAATTGCTGTGCGATGGTGCTAGGACTACACTGCACTAGTTGAACAACGTGTTCAGAAGAAATATGCGAACATGGAAGAGTACTTACTTTACGCATTGTTGTGTAAACTCTCGTGAACACTCTACAGTCAGCAATTTGAGGGGTCGGAAAGCGCCGACAGTATTCTTCAACAGCAGCAGAAGCACTACCATCGCAGAAGCCGTAAACGTACGCCATATCTGCATATTCTTCGTTAGTGTGGATCTTTCTAACTTCTTCTCAGACATTCTCTCCGCCGGAAATCTCCCACCATTATTAAAGAAAACCAAGCTAACAGCAATCCTTAAACCGAACGAAGACGCAACAAAAGTAAAAAGTAACCCCCCAATAGCCCTGTTAAGTGTTATTTACGAACTACTTGAACGACACATCTACAACATGTTCTATGAAACAATAAACAAATACCTATAGAGCAAGCTGGATTCAGGCCTGGTAGAAGCTGCAATGACCAACTGTTTGCATTAACAACCCTTACTGAAAACGGATATGAGAAGAAATGCGTAAGCATAGCCTCTTTCTTGGATCTATCCGCCGCCTACGACAACGTATGGCGACAAGGCCTTCTCTTCAAATTTGTGAGCATCATTCAATGTCGGAAACTTAAAAACCTACTTAACAACATGCTAAGCAACAGACTTTTCCAGATTTACTCCGATAACAACAGAAGCAAAGTCTTCAAATTAAATGACAGACTACCTCAAGGATTTTTATTGGCCCCTCTCCATTTCAACTTATGCATTTATGACTTGCCAGCCACAACCTCAAGGAAATTCATATGTGCTGATGACATCTGTTCGGTAACCCAGAGCTCCAGTTTCACCACTGCTGAAAGCACATTAACTGCCGACATGGAAATCCTGGAGACATACTTCAGGAAATGGTGCCTCCGCCTAAATCCTTAGAAAACTGTTACTTCAGCATTCCACCTACAGAACAGACACTCTGACTATAAACCAAAAGTTAAACTCCGAGGACAGACCTTGCAGTACTGCAGCACTCCGAAGTACCTCGGAATAACACTCGATAGGTCCATACTTTCCGACAACATCTCTCCAACGTGGCCTCAAAATTGAAGACCCCTGATAATATCATTCAGAAGCTTACTGGTACCTCCTGGGGTTGCAGTGCTCAAACCCTAAGGTCAGCTGCTTTGGCACTATCATACTCTGTCGCTGAATACTGTTGTTCAACTTGGATGAACAGTGCTCACTGTGGCAAGATAGAGGTGCAACTCAACCAGACAATGCGACTTATGACACGCTGCATACGTAGCACTCAAACTGCATGGCTACCAGTTTTAAGTAACATCCAACCTGCAGCTCTACGAAGATCAGATGCTCTCCTGAAGACCGAGCGAGGTGGCGAAGTGGTTAGACACTGGACTCGCATTCGGGAGGACGACGGTTCAATCCCGCGTCCGGCCATCCTGATTTAGGTTTTCCGTGATTTTCCTAAATCACTCCAGGCAAATGCCGGGATGGTTCCTCTGAAAGGGCACGGCCGACTTCCTTCCCTAATCCGATGAGACCGATGACCACGCTGTCTGGTCTCCTTCCCCAAACCAACCAACCAACCTCTCCTGAAGATCTGGAGAAACATTCTGAAGAACCCCCAGCTACCCGTACACAGCAATATATTAATAGCAGAACATCAGCGTCTGAAGTCAAGAAAACCACCTTGGTGAACAGCACAACATCTTGAAGCCTCCGACTTTAACATCAACGAAGTATGGAGAGGTCAATGGGAAGAATCGACAGTGTTCAACGGTCATCTGGTTGAGAAGCCTTCCATGCCTTCCAAGCCACCATCAACAGCATCCGAACATGACAAGGGAACTGCGGATATCTAAAGCACAAATGGGGCTGGGCAACATCTCCAGATTGTGACTGTGGAGCTGCCCTGCAGCCAATAAATCACATTGTTGGTGAATGACCGAAACTAGCCTTCGGGGGATCAATAAATGACATCCACCATGCATCACCTGAAGGGCTCAACTGGATCAACAGATTGGACTTAGAAACCTAAGAACTTGTGTAATGTGCGCATAATTTAGTATAATACTTTGGACATTTGATTTTGTACCTGTATTTTGCTTGTCACTTCTTACACTATATACTCTTAAAATTATGTATTTGATCCAAGCTCTGTACCATCATACGATAAATAAAATAAATAAATTAGTGTGGATGTGTTTCATTTCAGCCAGCGCGTGTACAAACACAGTTAACTGATTCTTCTCTCTGATACACTCTCGATCCCCGGCACCACTTTCACTCACAACACACACGGATAACTGCGCGTTCAGTGAGCTAGTATAATGGCAGGAAATTCATCCCGAGCAAAGAGTTGTGTTGGTCTAGAGTAAAACGCCAAAACATTGGGCTGGTAAGATAAGTACGTGCACCACTAGCCCAGAAACAGCTGTACCCTAAACGTGTCCTAACACGGAAATCTTTCGGAATACGGCGTATGTCCATTTAAAACTTTTTTCCTCCAAATTAGTGTTGTGCCATAGCCCTGAATGTTGGCCATCCTCCTGGAACACCCTGTATATACACCTACACTGTGCAACACAATTAAAGGATCACCTTTTCAAAACCCGTAATACTCTCCCATTGCGACGCAGAAGTTTGAAATTTGGCTCAAAGGTGCCTACAACCTGCCTCTGTAGTGATACAAAAGCGTGCCACCCCGTAAATTCACTCTCGAGCTCGACGATGTCTGTGACAGCAAGCTATCGACACATGGGAAAAAAGGCAAAACCTCAGACGTCAATGTGTCGTGTAACGTGGGTTAAAGACGGTACCTTAATGGAGTCACATTGGCACCAAATTTCACCACATTAATGCCCAGTGTCATAATGAAATGACTCACGGTGGGAAGGTCGTCATATCCCCTCTTATCAACATTCCACCCCTTCTTTCGAGGCCTTTTCGAAAGAGGTCAGAACCACGACGCCCAGCATTGAAATTACGTAGTTTTCTTATGGGTAGGCGAGGAGAACATTTCAGATACACCACTGCTCAGAATCCACATGAAAAGGCGGCAGATGATTTCTTGAAGGGCATCAATGAAACTACCCCGTTCCTAAGGGCGTTGGTTCCGGCACATTTCGCGGTCGAAAACAACAGCTATGAGTGAGCCGTGTGTGGCTCGCGTTGGTGCCGTTGGTAGGTTGGCATCATGTAATAGGGATGGTGGCGTCTCGTTTTCTTCTTCTGTTTACTGGCGCCACTACATTTGCTAGCGTTGTCTGTCCACTAGTGGCAGCAGCAGCAGCGTTTATCAGTATCTGGTACCCGTACTATCTGTGGAAGGATGTGAAGTGTTTTCTGGGTCGGGTGTAGTGTGAGTTCGGTTGGGACGGAGCAGCAGAGAGGTCCGGCAGTGCAGGGACATGCCGGGACCGCTGGCGGCATGCAGGCATTGCCAGATCAAGGGGCAGTAGTTACGAGGGCCACAACCTCGTTGTCCACCGGACCCAGCACGTTGAGTGATCATTAATCCAGTAGTGAAACCTCCATTTTGGTGATCACGCCGTCTGTTCGTGCGTTGCTGCTCGAGGGTCGCCGTGAGTCGAACAGCAGCAACTGGAGCGTGTCGAGTTGGCGGAATCTATTAGCCGTATTCTACTGCCTGTTATTAGTTGTGAATTTGGTGTTATTATTTGGTGTATGAAACGTCCCCTTAGAAAAATTAATGAATTACTGTGCTGATAAACCTCTTACATTATTTGATTTTCAAACAGCTGAGCAAAACTGAACGCACTCAGACGTTACTCTCTTTACTTATTCTGATCAACACTAAACTGACACACAATATTTTCGGAGCAACGCAATCTGACTTTCAATAATCCCTACAAAAGAATGGCCCCGACTAACATTAAACTATACCTTTCACAAATCATTTACCTCACAAATATCTTCGTTACTCGAACTACTGCAATACAGCGAGCGCCACTACTGCCAGCTAAATAAAAGATTCAAACTACTGAAGGCACTAACTACTGATAGGCATAGTTAGCAAATGAAAGATTTGGATAGAGAACAAGCAATGTATTTACCTCAATAGTGTTCAAAAGTGATAATATACACTCCTGGAAATGGAAAAAAGAACACATTGACACCGGTGTGTCAGACCCACCATACTTGCTCCGGACACTGCGAGAGGGCTGTACAAGCAATGATCACACGCACGGCACAGCGGACACACCAGGAACCGCGGTGTTGGCCGTCGAATGGCGCTAGCTGCGCAGCATTTGTGCACCGCCGCCGTGAGTGTCAGCCAGTTTGCCGTGGCATACGGAGCTCCATCGCAGTCTTTAACACTGGTAGCATGCCGCGACAGCGTGGACGTGAACCGTATGTGCAGTTGACGGACTTTGAGCGAGGGCGTATAGTGGGCATGCGGGAGGCCGGGTGGACGTACCACCGAATTGCTCAACACGTGGGGCGTGAGGTCTCCACAGTACATCGATGTTGTCGCCAGTGGTCGGCGGAAGGTGCACGTGCCCGTCGACCTGGGACCGGACCGCAGCGACGCACGGATGCACGCCAAGACCGTAGGATCCTACGCAGTGCCGTAGGGGATCGCACCGCCACTTCCCAGCAAATTAGGGACACTGTTGCTCCTGGGGTATCGGCGAGGACCATTCGCAACCGTCTCCATGAAGCTGGGCTACGGTCCCGCACACCGTTAGGCCGTCTTCCGCTCACGCCCCAACATCGTGCAGCCCGCCTCCAATGGTGTCGCGACAGGCGTGAATGGAGGGACGAATGGAGACGTGTCGTCTTCAGCGATGAGAGTCGCTTCTGCCTTGGTGCCAATGATGGTCGTATGCGTGTTTGGCGCCGTGCAGGTGAGCGCCACAATCAGGACTGCATACGACCGAGGCACACAGGGCCAACACCCGGCATCATGGTGTGGGGAGCGATCTCCTACACTGGCCGTACACCACTGGTGATCGTCGAGGGGACACTGAATAGTGCACGGTACATCCAAACCGTCATCGAACCCATCGTTCTACCATTCCTAGACCGGCAAGGGAACTTGCTGTTCCAACAGGACAATGCACGTCCGCATGTATCCCGTACCACCCAACGTGCTCTAGAAGGTGTAAGTCAACTACCCTGGCCAGCAAGATCTCCGGATCTGTCCCCCATTGAGCATGTTTTGGGACTGGATGAAGCGTCGTCTCACGCGGTCTGCACGTCCAGCACGAACTCTGGTCCAACTGAGGCGCCAGGTGGAAATGGCATGGCAAGCCGTTCCACAGGACTACATCCAGCATCTCTACGATCGTCTCCATGGGAGAATAGCAGCCTGCATTGCTGCGAAAGGTGGATATACACTGTACTAGTGCCGACATTGTGCATGCTCTGTTGCCTGTGTCTATGTGCCTGTGGTTCTGTCAGTGTGATCATGTGATGTATCTGACCCCAGGAATGTGTCAATAAAGTTTCCCCTTCCTGGGACAATGAATTCACGGTGTTCTTATTTCAATTTCCAGGAGTGTATATTCCTGAAATCTAGCCAATGGTTTCTCGAGATCTATGTCGTCTCTCTTCAAAGGATTTTCATTTAAGTCGCCAAAGTATCTGTCTTATATTCGCATATGGGCTATCCCGACATTCTGCGATCCTAGTAGTCCGTGCCTGAATTAATTCGATATCTGTTATCTACTTCATAAAGACTCCAGTCGTGGTGGAAGTACTATAAAATCTGTCGAACTACTGTCTGGTAACAGATTTCCTCTACAGTAGCACCGAACTTTCCCAGAACTCTTGAAACAAGATCACAGTTTTCACTTGATCGTCCCATTTCATATCGCTAAATATTTAAATGAGATGGTGTCCAGTAGAGGTTCACAACTTGCCTTGTATCCGAGAATTAACACATTCTTTCTCGTTGCAATAGACATTTGTTTGCATTTATATAAATTTAAAGGAATTTGCCATTCGTTACAACATACACAAAATTTGTCCCTATCTTTCTGCGTTTACTTACGTTTTTCATCGACTATAGTTTTCAGAAGATAAAAAGTTTATACGCGAATAATCTTACAGTGTTGTTGACTCTAAAGGCACTTTACACAATATAGACTCGGCACGTCGTTGCATACCATCCACTTTCACCCATTAATTTCACCCCTACACCTCTGTTGTAGCAGCGTAAACTGTAGGAACGGAAATGTTGCTGTACGGCAAACATATATCCCGTTCATCGATCATTTTACCCCTTTATACCGTACTCAGGTCTTCGAGGTCTCCAAATTTGTAATGTATTGGAATGATTCATTCTGCGTAAGAAAATTTTCACGACAATTAGTGTGTTTCGTACAGTCCCTCCGTCCCTAACTCACAGAAGACTACGTGGCACCCCGCACAGACCGCTGTGGAGGGATGTAACTGTGGCGCGAGCGGCACGTTGAACGCTATTGATCAGTATGAAATATCGTATATCGTACCACATTGCTACGAAACATGGCCGTGTTTATCGCAAAGCGGCAAAGCGTATAGGATTAGCATTTCATTAGAGACACTCAGTGGAAATTTACAGGAATATCTGCTGGCGTGGTTGCCATCGCTGTTTGTAATCCTCGTGTGGAAATATTCCGATATATTCTCCTCATAATAAATGAATCATTGTCCATGCGCGAGTCCGCTTGTGTGTAAATGAAGTTAATGTGCATTTGCGTGTCTGTGTCGAGTAGGAAAGCGTGCAACCAAGGAAAATAGCATGCAATGTATGCAAGACGACCAAGAAAAGGTCTTACGTCTGTGCCTAAGATTGCGGCTAGAATGCAGTGACTCCAAGGTCATTTAAGAAACCTAGATTGAATAGGAAAAAAAGATAATGAAATAGTAATTATTAAAATGGTGAAATATTTTTATGTGCATGCGTTACAAAATGTCGTAAATTATATTTGAAATGCATCACAAGTTATACTCCTTTTATTTATGCATTTGCACCACCTGGCAAGTTTATAGCATATGACCACACATCCTTACCAAGTACAGTAAAATATGCATAGTAAATGAGCGGTAGATAGAAATAACAATACAAATATAATAATGACAGATGTTGTAATGAATATACACTACTGGCGTTTAAAATTGCTACACCAAGAAGAAATGCAGATGATAAACGGGTATTCATTGGACAAATATATTATATTAGAACTGACATGTGATTACATTTTCACGCAATTTGGATGCATAGATCCTGAGCAATTAGTACCCAGAACAACCACCTCTGGCCGTAATAACGGCCTTGATACGCCTGGCATTGAGTCAAACAGAGCTTGGATGGCTTGTACAGGTACAGCTCCCCTTGCAGCTTCAACACGATACCACCGTTCGTCAACAGTAGTGGCTGGCGTATTGTGACGAGCCAGTTGCTCGGCCACCATTGACCAGACGTTTTCAGTTGGTGAGACATCTGGAGAATGTGCTGGCCAGGGCAGTAATCGAACATTTTCTGTATCCAGAAAGGCATGTACAGGACCTGCAACATGCGGTCGTGCATTATCCTGCTGAAATTTAGGGTTTCGCAGGGATCGAATGAAGGGTAGAGCCACGGATCGTAACACATCTGAAATGTAACGTCCGCTGTTCAAAGTGCCTTCACTGCGAACAAGAGGTGACCAAGACGTGTAACCAATGGCACCCCATACCATCACGCCGGGTGATACGCCAGTATGGCGATGACGAATACACGTTTCCAATGTGCGTTCACCGCGATGTCGCCAAACACGGATGCTGTAAACAGAACCTGGATTCATCCGAAAAAATGGCGTTTTGCCATTCGTGCACCCAGGTTCGTCATTGAGTACACCATCGCAGGTGCTCCTGTAACCGCAGCCATGGTCTCCGAGCTGATAGTCCATGCTGCTGCAAACGTCGTCCTACTGTTCGTGAAGATCGTTGTTGTCTTGCAAACGTCCCCATCTGTTGACTCAGGGTTCGAGACGTGACTGCACGATCCGTTACAGCCTTGCGGATAAGATGCCTGTCATTTCGGCTCCTAGTGATACGAGGCCGTTGGGATCCAGCACGGCGTTCCGTATTACCCTCCTAAACCCACCGATTCCATATTATGCTAACAGTCATTGGATCTCGACCAACGCGCCCGCCAATGTCGCGATACAATAAACCGCAATCGCGATAGGGTACAATCCGACCTTTATCGAAGGCATCGCGACAACTTTGCACCAGGCAATACCGGTCGACTGCTGTTTGTGTATGAGAAATCGGTTGGAAACATTCCTCATGTCAGCACGATGTAGGTGTCGCCACCGGCGCCAACCTTGTGTGAATGCTCTCAAAAGCTAATCATTTGCATATCACAGCATCTTCTTCCTGTCGGTTAAATTTCGCGTCTGTAGTACGTCCTCTTCGTGGTGTAGCAATTTTAATGGCCAGTAGTGTATATATGAATTAATAAATTGCAGTAGTTTTCAAATAACTTAAGAGAAGGCAGCCGGATGAAGTCGTCGACAACCGCCAATATTTCAGCGGAAGCGCACCCTGCCATTTTCCCAAAACCCAGGCGATCATTGTAGGCAACACCACCCCTTCCTTCCGCCTCCTTGATTTCTATCTCACCATCTATGGCCGTCCTATCGCCCTCACTCCCACCCTTAAGTACCTTGGCGTCACCCTCGACCGTCGCCTCTCCTGGACTCCCCATCTCCGGACAATCCAAGCCAAGGCACGCTCCCGCCTCAGTCTCCTCAAGCTCCTCTCCGGCCGTATGTGGGGTCTGGACCCCTCCACCATCCTCCACACCTATAAATCCCTCATCCGCCCTATCCTTTGTTATGCCCATCCGGCTTGGATCTCCGCCCCCCCTACCTTTTACAAATCCCTCCAAATCCTTGAACGCCATGCTCTCCGCCTCCCCTATCGCTTCCGTCTCCCCTCCACCACGCGGATCCTCTACGATCTCATCCCCTTCCCCCACCTTCTCCTCTTCCTTGAAAGGATACGGATCCTGTACACCTCCCGCAAACTCGATCCTCCTCACCCGCTCGTCTCCCCACTCCTCTCCCACCCACGCCCGCTGCCGCGCCTGTATTCCCATGTCCCACCCGGTCTCCATCTCTCCACCCTCCTTACCCTCTCCCGAGGTGGCTTCCGCCAGCTCCCCCTCCCTGATGATGTCCTCCTCCCTTCCATTTACCCCTCCTATCAACTTTGATCCTCCCCCCCCACTCCCTGTTTCCTTTCCTTTAGGCACCCTCCCTCCCTTCTCTTTCCTTTTTCCCCCGTCCCCCATCCTCCACCCCTCTTCCCCCAGGCATCCCCTCCCCCTTCCTCCCTCCCCCACTCTCCCCTGCCCGTGGCATCTCTTCTCTCCCCTCTCCCTCTCCCACTCCCCTTCCTCCTCCTCCTCTCTTGGCAGGTCCCCGGACTCGCACACATTCAGTGAACATTCGCGCGCCGGAGGTCATCGCGATTAGTGTCTCGTGTGTGTGCCTTCGTTTGTGTTTAGTGTTTGTTCGCCGAAACGCCGCCACTGTTCACGTGTACCATCGCCATCATCCCTGTTTTGTGCGCTGTGTCCACTAGTGTCAGTGCTGTTTTCTCGTCAGGCGTGAACGGCTCCGTGTTTTTTTTTTTTTTGTTTTTTGGTGTCTACATTGTTTTGCCCACCATTTTTGATTGTATTCTCTGTGTCCCCTGTATTTCTTACTTATTGTAAATCTCAAGGCTGAAGAGCGGCGTACTCAGCTGCTGACAGCCCGCCTTGTGTAAGGTGCTAAAAATTACAATAAAGAAAAAAAACTGCCATTTTCAAGGCAAAACCGCAGAAATAAGCTCTGTGCAAGTGAATCTAAAGCCTCGGTTTTCAGAAAAACTTCGGCAGGATATCAACCACACACTGTAAACACTAGCGCCATCACAATCCCAGAATGAACGGCATCAGAGGTTATTGTTAGTGAAATCAGTAATCGACGAGTGAGGCATCGTAAAGAGAACAGGATTCCATGTAGAATTTAAACAGAAAACACCATCTCTATGTATAAGGTTATTTGCTAATTTAGTTAACCATTGTTTACCTCTGTAGGGAGGAAATATATTGTGGCTTGCGAAGGATGGATAAACTTCGCAGTAGTAGACTAAGACTGCAATGTGCGTTGTCGTTTTTGCTGAGATGTAGTGATCAAAATATTGTTCCACATGTTGGTTAAAGTTGTGTATCATATTAATTCTCATGCCGCCAATAGCATCAAGAAACTCACTGGCCTAGCTGTTGTTCATTAAAGGATCAACTGCACTTGTCAATAGTTGGATTTTGTTTCGGCTTTAATGATTGCTTAACAAATTTGGGTTTTTCTTCAGATTAGCTGATCGGTGTTCCATGCTCGCATTATATTATAATTTTTTGGGTATTTTATGCTTTTATAGACAAGATTAGCATGATGTATTGATATGTCCACTGGAACTAAACTCGCCTTGTGTGTGTTTTGTCGTGTAGTAATATGTTGGTAAAGAGATGTGGCAGATTTCTTGTTGTGTGTGCTGAGTCAATTGAAAGTCGCCGTATTTATTTGCAGGTTCGTTCGCCAATCTCACCAGCGTCTCTCCAACTCCAAGTCGACGTAGTGTACCGGAAACTTTCTATGGTAATTAGAATGATTAGCGGGAATAATATCTACGTTGGAGTCTCACCTAACTGTTTATCAGACATGAGGACTAATTTATTTCTTCTTTGAGTACAACTTTTACTCTCATTATCGAGTTGTAACACGTAACACTCACAATTATAAGTTCCCTTCGTCTTCATAAGAGAAAGAACAAAATAGGAGTCATTAACACTACATTCAACAACAGGGATGATAAAAATAAGAGATGTTGCAATGATAATATTCGCTTTTCTTATGCATTGAGTAATGTCTTTGGTTCCTGGCCACAGAACAGTATCTGGCACTGTTATTTCCGTAATAAAATGTGATATTACAGCAGTCAGACTGGGAATTTCATTATTTAACAGCCCTGGACTTAGCGAAGTCTGAATGTTTCCTTGTTCGGAGTGTAATACTATATCTCGACTCCTGCGAAAAATCTCACGGAGGAAGCTTTTGACGACCCAGGTTTATCCCTGCTGGGGATAATTTATTAACGAAAGTGAATGTATTCAGTATGCCATTATTCAGTATGTCTTTACAATCAAAATGTCCAAAAGTGTCTCTTTACTTTTTAAAGATGACATGGAAAAGATGTGCTCCCATTCGATTGTTGCAGGACGTGTACGGTACACCTTGCCATTAAGATATCCCCACAAGAAGCAGTCGCACACACTAAGATCAGGGGATGTCGCAGGCCATGCAATGTCACCGTTACGTCAAATAATGCGTCTTCCCGCCGGCCGGTGTGGCCGTGCGGTTCTGGGCGCTACAGTCTGGAGCCGAGCGATCGCTACGGTCGCAGTTTCGAATCCTGCCTCGGGTATGGATGTGTGTGATGTCCTTAGGTTAGTTAGGTTTAATTAGTTCTAAGTTCTAGGCGACTGATGACCTCAGCAGTTAAGTCGCATAGTGCTCAGAGCCATTTGACCCAATGCGTCTTCCAAACAATTGACGAACTGCTGCCATCGATTATCGAGCAGTGTGTGACGTGGCTCCGTCCTGCTGAAACCACATGTTTTCGACGTTAAGATTAAGCTAGTACACTCTCGGTGTAAGCATTTCAACATATCGAGCGGATGTTACTGTCACTGCACTACCATCCTCACGTTCAAAAAAATAAGGGCCGATAACACCATGACATGATACAGCACCCATATTGTGACCTTGGCGCTATGTAGTGGTCGCTGGTGAAACTCACAAGGATTGTCCTGTGCCCAATAACGAAAATTCTGTTTGTTCACGAATCCGTTAATGTGGAAATGGGCTTCGTTTGATATCCATAAGTTACCAAGGAAATTCGCGTCCTCATTGATTTTAGCCAATATCTGGCTACTAAACTCCATACGTGACGCTTGGTCTCGTTCATATAAGTGTTGCACAATCAGCAACTTATAGGGATGGAAGTCAAGTTCGTGCAGTAGTCTTTGTAAGCTTCGTCGCTTAATCCCTAGCGAAGATGCGTACTGCCGAACGGAGCGGCGAGGACTTCTCTCGATTGCAGCTCTAACAGCTGCAATGTTCTCTGGGGTACGTACCGTTGGAATGCCACCTGGATGTTTCTTTTTCAAGGCAGATCCTGTTTCTTCAAAATTACGCACCCACGTTGTAATCGCATGCGCAGATGGGACATGTCCATGACGTCCAAGCTGGTAATGCTGTCGAAATGTTCTCTGCGCGGCAGTCGCACTATCACCATTTTTGTAAAACGCTCTCACAGCTACTGCACGTTCCGCACCAGTCCAATTCTCCATGATTACTAAATGGCAATGCGTTCACATCAATTGTGCAAAGTTTCGAACATCTGCCGGCGCTACAGTGCTGCCAACAGAAACGTTCAAAATTTCCCGTTACTCTGCGCCACCCTGTATTACAGCGGCTGAGAGGGCTGCTTTACGTTCACTTAGAGTTGATCCGGATATTGTTATTTTATATGCGGACAAGGGCAATGTTGCCATTATTAGTTTGGATGAGCAGTATTACGCTCAAAGGATTCAGTGTTTATTGTTTGATTCAGCGCATCGCAGTTTTGGTGCTGACCCCACAAAAAGGGTTGGGAGAGAGACTAACAGCCTCCTGAAGAAAAGGTCCTTGTCGTAGGAGACCATTAAAAGTCTTTATTCTTACTGTGCTGTTCCGCCTTGGTTATATGACCTAAGCTCCACAGGGAAGGGGTTCCTCTTCGTCCGATTGTAACATTGGAGCTCCGACATATTGTGTAGCAAAACACCTTGCTACTCTGTTGAGCCAGTAGTAGGTCGTTGTGAGCACCACATTAAGAACTCGGTGGATTTCTTACGTCGACTAGAGGGAATGTTTTTGAATGACTCTGATATTCTAGTATGTTTTTATGTGGACTGTCCCTTCAGTCATGTTCCTAGGTCTGATTTGCTACAGTTCATTGAGGTTAGGTTTGGAGCTGCATTAACGCACCCATTTCGACAAGTGTTTACTTTCACTGACTTACTTTTCAATGACCATTCATACAAGCAGACAGATGGAGTTGCGACGGAAAGCCCGTTGCCACCTATTGTTGCTAATTTGTTTTGGAAGGTCTCCAGGAACGTGGCTTGGTGGCTTTGAAAACTTTTCTTCATATATGTATGTGATACTTGTGCTGTTTGGTCTCATGGCAGAGAGAATTTGAACGACTTTTTAGAACACCTGAATTCAATCCAACAGTCCACGATGGAGGTAAAAATCGATGGCTGTTTTCCCTTCCTTTATGTGTTGGTCAGGAGATAGGTGGTTAGTAAGTTAGGACAAGCAGTTTGTGGGAAGTCTACTCACACTTTACTTTACTTTTCCGTGTCCAGATCAAATTTTATTTTTCCAATAGTTAGCCACCGCTACGGCTTTGTCGTTGGCTTGTAGCAGGTCACTAAAACTGCAGGGCTCCGGCAGTAGTCGGCACATGAGCAGATGTGCCTCGTCTTGTACCTCTCCGCATCCGCAAAGAACGACGTCATCGCTAGTCAGCAGTCCCCACTTGCACAGATTAGTTTTGCATCTGGGTACACCAGCCTCAGCCTATTTAGTGTTCTCCACACTGTATAAGGAAGTTTGTTTCCAGGTGTCATTTGCTCTTTTGGTATTATCTGCAGTGCGGTTTGTTCATTCTCCCATTTACGGACTCTATTATCTTCCTGTGAACCGTCAAGGATCTTGGTTCTTGCAATAAAGCTATTTCTAGACTTAAGCCTCCGGGCCTGAGTGACATGCCCATTCAGTGGGTGTCGAGAATCTGTTTCTTTCTTTGTTCTCTCAGCGTCTGCTGCCACTTGCCTTCTGATCTTGGGTGGGGCAATTCCAGCAAGTAGGTACAAATTACTCGTTGGTGTGGGTCTGAGACAACCTGTAACAATTCGCATTGTCTCATTTACACTTACATCAACCTGTTTAGCATGTGCAGATGCTTCCCATACTGGCGCTGCATAGTCTGCTGCAGAAACACACAGAGCAAGTGCTGATGTTCTCAGTACTGTTGGTTGAGCTCCCCATTCATAGTTTATCACCCTTCGGATGATGTTATTCCTGGAGCAGACTTTAGCCTTGGTGTTTTGGCAATGCTGCTTGAAGGAAAGCGTTCTGTCAAGTACAACCCCAAGGTATTTAGGTGTTGGACAGTGCTTTAACTTCTTACCTTGCCATGTAACGTCGAGCTCAACTCCAGCATCTGTATTGCGCAGGTGGAAAGCACATACTTGGGTTTTGTCAGGGTTTGGCTTGAGGTGACTGGCGTCGTAGTATTGAGCCAGTTCTTCAAGCGCTCTAGAAAGATTTCCAGATGTTGCATCAAAATTGGACCCCTGGACCACCACAGCTGTGTCATCAGCATATACGAACAGTCTTGCATCTTGAGGTATAGGTTGGTCATTAGTGTACACATTATAAAGTATGGGAGAAAGTACACTTCCTTGTGGTAAGCCATTCTTCTGCAGTCGCCATCTACTGTTCTTACCATTTAGGGAGACATAAAATCTTCGATTCTGCAGAAGACTACCAATAACCATCGTCAACACACTGACATGTTACTACAGGCTGATCGTAGTCACTATCCGGCTCTACGTGAGCGGGTACCTCTACCTTGGTACATGGGGCCTGTGTCATCTACGACCCTGAAAGCCTGTCAGCTGGGTTAGCCCACCTCGAAGTCACTTTTCGTCAGAAAGGTTATAGTGAAAGATCAGTCTTGCTTAGTGCTATCGACCACCTATGCGTCGGGTGAGTGACGATGGTTCCAAGGTGGCACCGAAGTCTATTGCCTTTTTGCCTTAGGCACGGAAATTTTGTGGAACATCATCTAAAATCAGTATTCTTTAAGGGTCCATAAAGGATGATCTTGGTTTGTGTAAGGTAGATGTCTACCATATTCCTTGCAGTTGTGGCACATCATATATTGATCACACTATCACGACGGTGGAGGACCGGCGTACTGGGCATAAAAGGCACGCACGTATGCAACAGCCGAGTAATCCGCCGCTGTAGAACATTATCTTGGCACCGGTCATCCTATGGAATATAACAATGCGAAGATGGTGGCATGCACTTCTAGCTTTCGGGATGGTGTTATTAAGGAAGTTGTTGACATTAAATTAGCAATCAAACTTATAAATAGAGATGGTGGTTTTTGTTTAAAAGTCTGCATGGAATCCTGCTCTCTCTCTTGTCAAAAAACAGAGAGAAGATTTTACGTTACCTTACCCACTGTTTACTAATTTCGTTGTCGATAACTTCTGACGTCGGTCATCCTCGCTTTGTGATGGTGCTAGTGTTCACAGTGAGTGTGAGTGTTGTCTTTTCGGAGTTTTTCTTTAAGTCAAAGTTTTAAATTCGCTTGTACAGCGCTTACTTGCTGTAGGTTTGCCTTGAAAATGGCAGAAAAAATGGCTCTGAGCACTGTGGGACTTAACATCTATGGTCATCAGTCCCCTAGAACTTAGCACTACTTAAACCTAACTAACCTAAGGACAGCACACAACACCCAGCCATCACTAGACAGAGAAAATCCCTGACCCCGCCGGGAATCGAACCCGGGAACCCGGGAACCCGAGTGTGGGAAGTGAGAACGCTACCGCACGACCACGAGGGGCGGGCTGAAAATGGCAGAGTGTGCCTCAAATGAAATATCGGCGGTTGTCGACGACGTCACCCGGTAGCATTTCGGTAAGTTATTGGAACATTGTATACGCCGGGAGACTCTGGTCTGAATTTCTGTCGTATTTATATTATGTTAAGTAATACCTGTTTCTTTCTTGTCCACTGGAAGACATATAACGCCGCTCGGGGTAGCAGCGTGCTCTCGGGCGCCTTGTCATGGTCCGCGCGGCTCTCCCCGGTCGGAGGATCGAGTCTTCCATCGGGCATGGGTGTGTGTGTTGTCCTTAGTGTAAGTTAGTTTACGTTATATTAAGTAGTGCGTAAGCTTAGGGACCGGTGACCTCAGCACTTTGGTCCCATAAGGCTTAACCACAAATTTCCAAATTTCCAAGACATACAACGGAAATGTATTTCAGCATAAAACATTCTGCCAAGCAATACCTCAATGTGCTCTTGTCCAGTTCGAGCAATGATATCAGGCGAAAACGTATTAGAGCACTACATAAGGAATCATTTTCGAGAAGGATTGGAAGAGACGGAAATATTATGGTAAGGTTTGCAGAGGAACTGATCGTAGGAAACAGAAACACCCATAAGCGCGGGCGCTGTTGATAATGTGATGACATCCTGATATATTGTTGGACAGAGGAAAACATCTGTGATACGCCGAGATGGAGATTCTGTCAGTGATAACAGATGAAGCTCTAATCTCCTCTTGAACGCAAAGTCGTTTTGTATAAAATGTAAGTTACTGGATAGTTGCTTCCAGAGTCGTACGGCTGGAGTGGAGAGAAGGATGGAGAAAGATTTAGTGTTCCAGCGTAGTGTGAAGCACCAGCACGTCCGCTGGGAACGTTACATGAGAGAGGGCAGTGACACGACGTCAGCCAATAGCACGCTGACCGACCCCTCTCTAGGGTGACACCGAGACAGAAGCGGCCTCTACAACAAGAGAACACAAGCGCAGCGCCTCCTACCTGCAGCCCAAGTTGAAGTCGAGCCGACCTACGGACGCTGCAGTAATGACTTAGAAACTGTATTGGTTCACTTGTATTACGAATTGTTATGTACTTGCTTGAGAAATTCAAATGGCTCCAAGCACTATTGGACTTAACATCTGAAGTCATCAGTCCCCTAGACTTAGAACTAGTTAAACCTTACTAACCTAAAGACATCACACACATCTATGACCGAGGCAGGATTCGACCCTGCGACCGTAGCAGCAGCGCGGTTCCGGTCTGAAGCGCCTAGAACCGCTGGGCCACAGCGGCCGTTCATTGCTTGCGACAGAAAGTTTAGTATTGTAATCATTTCCTTTTTTAATAAACTCCATTAATACGATTTGCTTGAATTGTTGTCCAGCGATCCGAGAAAGCAGCCTTCCTCTTCTCTTCTTCGGTTATCAACCCACAGGTTGGTTGGCAGCAGCACGCCATTCCGTTCTTTTGTCAACTTTCTTCTTCATATCTGCATAGGTCTGGCACCCGATGTCATTTATTACTTGTTGAATGTAGCTTAATCTAGGTCGTCCTCGGCGAGTTCTTCCTTCAATGATTCCTTCTAATATTCTCTTAATGAAATTGTTATGCCGTAAAATGTGACCTATGAAGGTTATTCTTCTTTTCTGTATATTTCGCCAAAGAGATCTGTTTTCTTTCACTCTTCTGAGGACATCTTCGCTTGTAGCCTTGTCTCGCCAGCTGATTTTTTCCATTCTCCGGTAGCACCACATTTCGAATGCCTCTAATCTTCTCTTTTCTTCTTTTCCACAAGTCCAAGTTTCACATCCGTAAAGGGCTGTACTCCACACATAGGTTTTCATGACTCTCTTTCTTACGTCTAAACTAACATTTCTACTCGTCAGTAAGTTTCTTTTTCCATTGAATGCTATTTTGGCAAGTTGTATTCTGTTTTTCCTATGCACCCTATATTAGACAGGTGGGTAGAACAAGACGCTGGCGACCATATGCACCATGAACCATGAGCCGACAGCCACCACTGCTTCCCTGTTTTGAATTTTCATGGGCTATAGTTTTTCTGGCGCCTTAATTCTCTCTTGTCCTTTTTTGGAAGGGGGTGTTACTTGTTTTAACAGTCTCTAACCGTGTTTTTTTTTTAATCATTGTTGTCAGGTGGGCGTTGCAGAAATTTTCTTTGCTTCTGTACTTATTTTTCTTGCTTTCCTTGTCTTTTTATTGCATCTCTCTCTTCCAACATGCCCACCCCACCTATCCCACCCCTTGCTCAGGCGCCTTAGCTGCAAGCGTTAGATGCAATGCAGCTAAAGCAGATGTTTCAGTTCCAGGCCCAGGAAATACCTACGCTGCTAAACACGGTGCACCAGCTACTGGCCATCGCTGTGCGCCCAACAAACCAAGCACCTACCGTAGCTCGAAGCGCTATACCGTCTTTTCGCCAGTTTCGTGAACAAGAAGAAGAATGGCTCCAGTGGTTACAATTTTTCAAGCCCACGTACTTGCTCACAACGTACCACGCACATTGAAATTGCCTCATTTATTGTCCACGGTAGGAAGTGCAGTGTTCTGCCTCATTCAAAAACTCTTTCCTAACGCCAACTCGAGTGAACTTCCGTATGATCAGGTTGTGGATTCGCTAACTATATTGATAATCAAGTGAATGTGGTAGCAGTTAAGTACCAGTTCTTTAACTGCAAAAAACGGTCAGAAGAAACTTACCGAGAGTGGGTAACATTTAGTATGATCAGTTGTGGATTCGCTAACTACTGTGACAAAACGGTTCAAATGGCTCTGAGCACTATAGGACTTAACATCTATGGTCATCAGTCCCCTAGAACTTAGAACTACTTAAACATAACTAACCTAAGGACATCACACCACACCCAGTCGTCACGAGGCACAGAATATCTCTGACCCCGCCGGGAATCGAACCCGGGAACCCGGGCGTGGGAAGCGAGAACGCTACCGCACGACCACGAGCTGCGGACTAACTACTATGACAAACAAGTGAATGTGGTAGGAGCTAAGTACCTGTTCTTTAACTGCAAAATACGGCCAGAACAAACTTATCGCGAGTGGGTAACATTTTCAGGGTACGACGAGGAAATGCAAATTCAAGTGTGTTTCTGGTGCTTTATAAAAATGGTCCAAATGAGACTTAACTTCTGAGGTCATCAGTCCCCTAGAACTTAGAACAACTTAAATCTAGAATGAGATTTCCACTCAAAGCGGAGTGTGCGCTGAAATGATAGAGCACTTGCCCGCGAAAGGCAAAGGTCCCGAGTTCGAGTCTCGGTCGGGCACACAGTTTTAATCTGCCAGGAAGTTTCAACTTAAATCTAACTAACCTAAGGACATCACACACATCCATGCCCGAGGCAGGATTCGAACCTGCGACCGTAGCGGTCGCGCGGTTCCAGACTGTAGCGCCTAGAACCGCTCGGCCACCCCGGCCGGCTCTGGTTCTTTATATTCAGATGTTATGTTGCGTGATGCGATCGTGTACAATGTAACCGATGTCAAACGCAGAGAGCAGATTTTGAAACAGTCTAACCCACCACTTCAGCACGTCGTTCAAATACTAGATCAGTACAATTTAGGTGCCCTGTCGGCTGACATATTTGAGCAGCCAGCAATTTGTTGGGTTGAGTCGTACCTTGCTAGCGACCGACCCTTTAAGCAACAACCAGCCGGCCTGAGTGGCCGAGCGGTTCTAGGCGCTACAGTCTGGAACCGCGCGACCGCTACGGTCGCAGGTTCGAATCCACCCACGGGCGTGGATGTGTGTGATGCCCTTAGGTTTAAGTAGTTCTAAGTTCTAGGGGACTGATAACCTCAGAAGATAAGTCCCATAGTGGTCAGAGCCATTTGAACCATTTTTTAACCATTAAGCAACAGCTAGCGCGTGCCATGCCGCATAAAGAATTCTCCACGCGGCGTAAGCAGCTCGTTGTACAGGCTGGTACTCAGGCGAACAGAATTAAGTTTGCCCTCGGTGTTATTAACGGCACAAGCGCCAAGACTGGCCCTCCTGACAAGCAGTGTTACGCTTGTGGCAAGAAAAGACATGTACAATCCACATGTTATCAATGTAACACGCATAGGAATTCTGCCCACTCACAAAAAGCTAGTCACAAGGCCCATGTAATTAAGGCAGTGTGTCCACAACCTGCAACAGGCACTGGCAAACCTAGCAAGCGAACAGTTTCTTCAGTGTTACGCCATTCCAACAAACCTTTGTGGAAAACGTATGAAATTTCAGTTGGACACAGGTGCCTCTGTTACAATGCTAAATCGTCACACATATGAACTGTTGGGTTCCCAGCAACTGTCTAAAACTAGCACGCACCTGACGGCTTATAATGGACGAGACATTCCCATTCTCGGAAAATGTACCTTGCCTGCCACGTATCGCTCGCATACGCGAACAGTGATTTTTATGGTGTTACAATGACGCAATCATGAGAAAACATTTGATATTAATTCATTTCATTTGTTTAGCTTTAACATTCAGGACAATGTGTCTTCAGTGTCTGCATTCCATGCGAAAGACAGTGTAGCTAGTTTGCTGAAAGAATTCCCTGAAGTTTTTTCTGAAGGTTTAGGCAAGGCTAATAATTTTGTTGCACATATTACCATGAATAACAATGCTCAACCGAAATTTTGCCCGGGCGAGAACTGTTCCCTTTGCACTATGGGACAAAGCCCATACAAGCTAGTCAGTGGGCCAGTCCACTGGTTTTGTTCCCCAAACCTTCAGGTCAAATTCGTCTCTGTGTTGACTTTAAGTCTATGGGTAACCCACAAACTGTGATTGATACTTATCCATTGCTACGCCCAGAGGATCTCATGGACAGATCAGGCGCACGTCACTACTGTTCAAAAATAGATTTGCGCTACGCTTATCTTCCAATACCTCTCGTTGAAGAATCTCAAACATTGTGTGTAGTGAATACTCATTTGGGCTTGTTTAAATTTTTACGTTTGCCTCTTGTCAGTGCTCCCACACCCGCCATTTTCCAACGGTATTTGGAACAGCTGACTGCTCAAGTGCCCAACTGTTCATACTATTTGGATGATATTGTCCTAACAGGTTTTACACCTGAAAAACGCACTGCAAATTTGCGTGCTTCGTTTCGTGTGTTATCATGCAGGACTCACGTTTAGATAGGGCAAGTGTGTCTTTTTAAGCCTGAGTTGCAGTATCTTGGTCATATCATGAACAGCGAAGGTGTACATCCTCTTCAGTCGCATTTGTTAGCCATATGAGATTTGCCAGTTCCTCACAATGTCACAGAATTGCAGTCAGTTTTAGGCAAAATGATCCATTATATTCGGTTCATAACGAATGCGGCAAAAATCACAGCTCGATTGCATCGCTTGCGTCGCAAGAATATCCCCTTTGTTTGGACAGACGAGTGCCAAGTAGCTTTTCAAAAACTGAAAGATAGATTGCTCACTGATCGATGCCTAGTTAACTTTGATCCTGACAAACCAGTTGTGTTGCAAGTAGACGCTTCCTCTTACGGAATCGGTGCAGTGCTTCCGCACAGAATTGGTGATAAAGACAGACCTATTGCTTTCGGATCAAAAGTGTTGTCCTAAGCTCAGTGTAACTATTCAAAAAAAGAGAAAGAGGCACTGGCTTTTGTGTATGGTGTCACCAGATTCCACGAGTATTTGTATGGCAGAAAATTCTACTTAGTAACGGATCACAAGCCACTGCAGTCCTTGTTTTATCCGACGAAGCCGATTCCTGTACGAACTGCCCAACAATTGCAAAGATGGGCTTTGTTGTTGTCTCGATACCAGTACCAGATTGCGCATCTTCCGATGGCTAAACATGATAATGCGGACGCACCTTTACGTCTTCCGATTGGCCCTTGTAACGCCGGAAATGCATATCCTCCTATTTCCACCTATTGTACTATAAATTTGTTTTCCTTATTTTTGTTACCTGAATATATGACATTTCTGTGTCTTTACATATTGTAATTGTTTTACTATTTGTATATATATATATATATATATATATATATATATATATATATATATATATATATATTTATGCATTTATGTCGATGTATAATTGGTTTGTTTTGTAAATATTATTTGTATTTTTACGCTGGGTCTTGCATAGGGAAAACTGCTATCGAACGATTACATCGATAGGTCGTGTGAAGAATCAAAGTGTGTAGGATTTTTGGTAGTGTTAACTCTGTCGCGTGGAGCGCGGGCTGAGCAGAGAGAGTCTGGCTGGAGCGGCGAGTGGAGCAGGTGTGTTGTGTGAAGCTCCTGCGAGTTGCCGCGTTTTCGGGGTTTGGCAGGATGTAAGTGCGCTCGACTTGCGATGATAGTTTCTGACATGGTGTCGCGGACGGGAAGCATTAGCTGGCGCACATCAAGCAACATCCAGCTTCAGCAACAGCAACGGCCGACAATACTGTAGTCATTTCCGTTTGTAATAAAATCCATTAATACGATCTCCTAGAGTTATTGTCTAGTCAAGGGAAGGCAGGATTCGGTTACGATTATGGACGTGGCCGTAATCAGTTACTATCGGTTGCCTTTTACATTTACACACATTTATTTTAAACCAGTGATTTCAGACTCCACAGTAAATAAAAATACCACACGTTATTAATGAAGGAATAAACAACTGTGTAAATAATAGCGTTTTCAGTGAGTTACAATTTAGCAAATCACCATTAAAGACAGATACAGCAAATACTGTTTTAAAAGCAAGCCACTGTGATCTGGGCAGAAGGCCTTACACGCCAGGAATGGCAATAAATTAAGAATTGTTTAAAACACGCTGCAATTTACAAATTACAGGTATTGAAATATTAAAAGCAAGTCGACACAATCTTCAAATTTGAGGTTGTTCTGGACACGAATTATGCATTGTGCAAATCTCGTAACAAAGTACTGGTTACGCAATGGTCGATACGTCAGCGAGAATATTAGTGTGAGGAATCCTCATTAGATTTGAGATTTGGCATTTATATTGAAACTTATTAAAATGAGTGAAGGCAACAATTACCAAAATTTGGTAGATTTGGATAAGGAACAATCGGTCGAACATTGGGAAACGCGCACCGGGGTACCCATTGTTCAGGGGCAGGCGGCTAGCATGAAAGACGCGACCGGCGAAACGCAACAAAGAGCAGAAATGGAATTCCAAACTTTGGAAAATGTTTCGGAATCGGAAGCGAAAATCAAATCTGAATCCCTTGATGACGAATACGGGGGGACAATTAAAAATGAAGCCGCTACGGAAGTAAAACGGGTAGTTTCCGGGAATTTAACTGATTTATTGAATGTTTTGATTAATGAAATCAAGAGTCAATCGGCAGAAATTAAAGCTCAGGCTGCCAAGCAAGAAGCTCAGGCTGAAAAAATTGAACGGAAGCTAGACAATCAGAACAAAGCTATTAATGTTGTTAACAACAATGTTGGAGTTGTTAACAGAAAAGTTGATAAAATGAAAGAAGATATTGTTGTAATTAATACCGAAATCGGTAATCTTAAACAGGAAATGGTAAGCGTTCAGGCGGAAATTGCGAGCATAAATACTCGTTTTAATTCCGAAATTAGCAGAATCGAGAAAAGTGTAGGAGAAGCAGTTGCTCCGATCATCGAGAATAAGGTGACGGAACAAATTCAATTAGTGAAAAAAGAGGATCAACGGAAGGTGGAAACTTTAAAGACTTTAGTGTCCGAGGTTGATGCTAAAGTGACGAAGCAGGCTAATACCTGCGAAGAGGTGAAGAGGGAAGTGGAAACGCTTGCGGCAACCACTTGCCAAGTAATTACGAGAGTTTCGGAATTAGAAAAGAAACTTGACGAAAAACAGAGGTATGTGCCAATATGTGCACATAGTTCGGAATTGTTGACGAAAGAGGAACGGTTCGACCCCTTGAAAAAAGACGGTATACACGCGGCGGATTTCATTAAAAATTGTGAAAGAGTTTTACCCAGATCATGGACTAATGAGAGGAAAATTAATGCGGTTATTGACGTGTTGGCTGGTGATGCCAAGCGTTGGGGCTTAAACCTCAACATTACGAACCTGCCTTTTGACGAGTTTAAAAATTTGTTTCTGGCTGAATACTGGTCAGAGCAAAAACAACAAAGTGTCTGGCGCGAATTTGTCGTATCGAGGCCTTTCGATGCGAATTCGCGCGGCTCGATGACGGAGTTTTGTGAGGGCTGGATCCGCAAGTTGGAATATTTGCGTGATCGCCGCACGGAATCCGAAATAGTCTGGGAACTCTACAAGAAGCTTCCAGATGATACAAAACGATACGTAGGAAGCAATTACAAGACAATCAATGATTTCCTGGAAAGAGTTGAGGACGAGGACAATTGGCGCAATAATCGCGACAGTGATAGAGGCCGTGGTAACAACAACGGGTACCACAGCAACCACAACAACGATAACCATGGGAATAATGCATACCGCAACCATGGCAGCAATAACAATAATGGTTCGGACCGTAATAACAATCGGTACAATGCAAATAATAACAGGAATGACGGAAACCAGTACCATACTAACGTGATACGGGCTTCACAGAATAGTAATAACGCCAGAGGGTGTGGTCAGCCGCCTCAGCAGCATCCGGGGAGCGTATCTGCTGGGACGAGACAGGGAAACCATTAGCCGCGCCGGTGAGGGGCCGACCGGGCGTGGGGAAATTTTGGCGGCCCAATAACAGGAGAAAACCCAGGTGTCGTCGTTATGAAAATTCCGTGTGGAATAATCAATCGGGAGAGTGTGCCAGTGTTAGGAGAAAGGAGTGCGCCCACAAGTAGTAGATCAGCTGTATACACGGCAGTAGGAAGTACATTCACTGTCAGTGAGAACAATTTAAGTAGTGTTCCGGAAATCGATTATAAAGTGGCAGCTGTAATACCCACAGCGGAACTGGAGATTGAGTTTAAGAATGATTCGCAACTGTTGAGAGAAGATCAGATGTCGGATAAAACGTCGCGGACGGGAAGCACTAGCTGGCGCACATCAAGAGCCCGTTTCGTCTGGTGACCGTGTCGGGAAGAAGGTGCGCCAACATCCAGCTTCAGCAACAGTGACGGCCGACAATGAGTGACTGTCGCCACCTCCTCGATCGACGGCTTCAAACCTTCAATCAGCCAACAAGGAAGACTGGAAGCACGTAAAGTTTTAGAACTGTATGGCAGACCTCAGCTTTTCAAACTATTAAAATTGTTGCATCACAAAATTACAGCAACTTAGCATGAACGTTTGTTGCTCATTGTCCCAATTGCATTACCAAGCAGGGTCCCTTCCTTTTCCGGAATGAACCCGAGTGTCGTTGAAATTCAAACGCCAGCATCATTCGATTTCACTTCTTTAATTTCAAAGTTCAGTTAAGGTATTCATAGCTGGCTACAATATTTAGATTACACAAGCACAAATTAAGAGTGCGAGTTTTGTTACCGTATTTTAGCTTACCTGTGACTGCAGCTCAGCTTGGTACGTACTAAATTTTACTACTGTTAATTGTTCAGAATCATTAAATTCAAGTTCAAAGTTAAATCTCTTATTTCTAAATTGCGTAGATTCAAGTAGCTTTTGAAATGATTGTTGAGGTAGTCGAAGACTAACCGTATTTTACTGAATTTCGATGTTCTTCAGAAAGAAAGCCCACAATTAATTTCAGTCACTAAATTAACTTTCGATTTTCCTGTTTTATTAATTCTTTTGCTAAATTAAGTCAGAGTGTAGTGAAATTTATTACTTCTGACAAACTTTCAGTTTTCACACTACACGTGTATACCTTCAGTTGCCACGCTTCTAGTGCTAATTATATGTGTAATAACCTTTCTTTTTCAGTTACTATAGTAATTGTCCTTAGGACTGGCAACCGTAATTTCCCCAAAATCTCAAATATCTAATTACCGCTAGTTAATTGTTAACGTAACGGCCGCACATTTACTTTCTTTATTAACTTTACCCCTTTTCAAAATTAATTTCGATCAGTTTCATTTGCATTTTTCCTTTCATTTAGATGTAACCCTTTCCTCCCTCTTTACCGACAGATTAACTTCGGTGACGATTGCTTTTCCCAAATTTCCATTAGGTACACGCGGTTTAATTTTTCACTGTCATTAAGGTCGATAAGTGAGGGGGAGGTTACACCCTGATACAGACTCTGACGCTTCTGCTGCATCTTGTTGTCATATCGATGCTCAGGAATCTGAACTGCTTCAATCTTTTCCGCTAACTATAGGAAAATTTCACAGGCCCCGGATACTGATTAAGATTTGAACATTTTGCTAAAATAGAGTCGCACATCTTGGCCTCGTTCCCTGCATAGCATAAAGAACTCTGTAGTGCACCGATACTTTGCACGTCGGCATAGCCTCGCCATACAGAAATGTGTGATTCTTGTTCAAAATGACAATGGTCCGTCACGTGTGTTGATCCCTTAAGCTTTGCAAAAAGAAGTGTGGCAGTGACTTCGCCAAGGAAAGTGGGGGATTGTTCGTACGAAACAGTTAGCGCGTCGACACTGTACTTGGCAGGGTGTGGATACCCAAATTGAAAGATGACGCCACAGTGCCACGCCTCTGTGGAAGATCAGTCTGCTGCACCACAAACATTCTCTGTTACGCCTAAGTCGCAATCGCTATGGCAACATGTGCACCTAGACCTTGTGGGACCTTTCTGGAACACTCGTTGGTTGATTGTGGTAGATTCCTATAGCAAGTTTCCTTTTCCTGTGCCAATGAACTCGACAGCGTCACGTAGCACAATTCAGGTGTTGTCCTCTATTTTTTGCCTCGAAGGTTTGCCCGAAGTGGTAGTGTCGGACAACGGCCCTCAGTACAGTCAAATGAATTTGAAACATTCTGTGATCGCAATGGCATACAGCATCTAACTAGTGCACCGATCCATCCACAGTCAAACGACGAAGCGGAAAGTTTTGTCAGAACCTTCAAGCACCAGTTGGCCAAACTTCGCACCGCACACACCAGGGATCAAGCATTGCAACTGTTTCTCTCCTCCTATCGTTCGCATCCACGAGATGGCCCATCGCAGGCGGAATTGCTTCACCGCCGCCGCCATCGGGCACTGCTTCACCTGATCTACCCTCCTGAGCATCAGGCGCCGAAGGAAGGCCCCAAGTATCGTTTCGCGCCGCATGATTTTGTGTTTTACAGGGTTTTTAGCGGCAGCAGACAGTGAGTGCGAAACAAGATTGTCCATCGGCTTGGCGCTTGCATGTATCTCACTTCAGGTCCAGACGGATTGCAGCACCGACATCACAACTTTGCCACCGTCGTGTGCACGGTGATCCTTCTGTGTCTCTTCCCTCACATTTACGGATCCCAAGGACAGCGCGGCCTCAGCAGCGGCCAGAGGGTGTCATCACGACACTGCGGGACGAGCCCATGGAGACGGAGCCTTCGCGTCCTCCGCCTCCTCTCATGCCACCTATGGAGGTGGGTCCGCCCACACCGTAGCGACGTGTACGCTTCTGGTCGTTTTCCGGGGGACGTTTCCGCCGCCAGAGTGAAGGCTGGATGGAGGGGTACGACCGGAAGCCTGACGCCCCCTGCAGCCACAGCTTCCGGTCCAGCGCAGCGTCCACATCCCTGCCTCCCACGCCGTTGTCGCACTCCTTACAAGACGATGGTCCGTCGCTTTGAGCGGGGGGGGGGGGGGGAGGCGGGGGAGGAAGCTTCCAGCGTAACTTCAAGCAGGTCGGCCAGGAACGTTACAGCAGAGAGGGCTGTGACACGACGTCAGTCAACAGTACGCCGACGGACCCCTCTCTAGGATGACACCGAGACAGGAGCGGCTTCTACACGAATAGAATACAGGCGCCGCGCCGCCTAGCCGCGGCCAGAGTTGAAGTCGAGCCGACCTACTAACACTACAGGAATAGGAACTGTATTGCTTCACTTGTATTACGAATGGTATATACTGAAGAGCTTGCTTATGATTGTCTGTTGTCTCTTGCTTGCGACACGTCAGTATCTCACAAAGTCAAGTATTGTAGTCATTTCCGTTTGTAATAAAATCCATTAATACGATCGCCTTGAATTATTGTCTAGTGAAACCTGATAGTCAAGGGAAGGCAGGATTCGGTTACGATTGTGGACGGGGCCGTAATCAGTTACTATCGGTTGCCTTTTACAGTTACACACAATTTATTTTAAACCAGTGATTTCAGACTCAACAATAAATAAAAATACCACACATTATTAATGAAGGAATAAACAACTGTGTAAATAATAGCGTTTTCAGTGAGTTGCAATTTAGCAAATCACCTTTAAAGACAGATACAGCAAATACTGTTTTAAAAGCAAGCCACTGTGACCTGGGCAGAAGGCCTTACACGCCAGGAATGGCAATAAATTAAGAATTGTTTAAAACTTGCTGCAATTTACAAATTACAGGTATTGAAATATTAAAAGCAAGTCGCCACAAATACAACAGATGGCATCAGACGCCAGGAAAGGCAGTAAATATTGTTTTAAGGCTTACTGCTAAAATAAAATACCAAATTAGAATTGTAAGGCAAATGACCACAATCACGGCTGAAGGCCTTACAAGCCAGGAAAGGCAATAATATAAAAAAAATTTAGAAAGCTGCTGTAAAACAGCAAATACAATAGCAAAGGTTAATTAAAAAACAAGCAACTGATCACCAGATGGGTGAAATAAGATTAAGGTAAACTTTGCAACACAACCCTTAACATCCACTGAACACTACACTGCTAGATTTATTCCAGAAAGCGACCAGAACTATTAACTAGACATATATAACCTTAAATGTAGGCTTTACAAAGTATTGTAATAAATAAAACAATAATAAAACACAAGCACCAATACGTAAGTTCCTTAAAGGGTACTGAGGCAGATTATACCCGCAGAGGGCATGGGCTGAAGGAGCATTACACTGAACTAATGGCCATCAGACCTCCATTTAGAACAGACATGTCTTACAAGAACCAAGGGGCCGCAGACGGTGCTACAGGACTTGACCTCTGAGAAGGTCCAGCAACAAACACTTTCGCTAGCGATGGGATATGCAGCCAAGAGCTGTATTCACTTCACAAGATGGTAACTCAGACTAGTGGCAGTATAACGAATGACTAATGATGATTTGCTAAAGCTACCTGACGTCCGATAAACCAAATGCAATGATGGAACAATAGGCCACAGCCGGAACCGGCGGTCTGCACTACGTCCCCAAAATACTGTGTTCAGAGCTTCCAGAACTAGAAAGGAATCACTACCACCAGAGTAGAAGAATCACCAAATAGCCTACAACCAAGAAAGCTGTCAAAACTACACGCCTTACCGGACAACAGCGGCGAGGCGATGAAACGTACACTGCTGTTACATACACTAACCCCCAGGGCAGGTAACTGGGGCGTTAGCGGCCACCAGGTAAGAAAAATTACCGCTGGTTGAACTTAACAAATTGTAAGAAGTTGAACGCAGTAAATAGTAATAAGAAGTCGAGGAAAGCTAATCAGATCCGCCTTCCTCAAGCATCCCACTCGTTGCTCTTCGCCTCGGCGACACTGCGATCAGCATCACGAACCCAAGTCACTGGAGAATCGCGAGATTTCATAATGGTGGAGGTTTCTCTACTTGGATTGAAATGCACTCATCTTAAAGCTTGCTGGATGCGGTTTACGATGAGGTCGTGCACCCTCGTGACCTCAGCCCTTCCATCCAGCAGTCCATGCGCGCCGCCAGCGGTCCTGGCGTGTTCGCGCACTGCGCAGACCTGGCTCCTCCTGAGTCCCCAACCGAACTGGCCCACTCATACGACCCGGAAAAACAACAACGTCGCCCCAAAGACAGGTCAACAGTTATTACATAACGATAACCGCTGCTGCTGCCACTAGCGGACAGACAACGCTTGCGAAACCGAGTGGCGCCAGTCAACACGAGAAGAAGACAAACAACCTCAACCATGCCAACCAAACGATATCGTCTGGACTCCAACAGAGGGCGGAAACCTACAAACAGCACCAACGCGAGCAGCAGCATGGCTCATGTAGCGATCCGAGATGCGACTTTCCTAGACACCTTGTATAAGACTAGTGGGCAGAACACAACGTTTGGAATCATGGTGTTGTGCGTAAGTACATTCAGGGTGCTGAACCTATCCGCTCTTACACTGCAGTTATAAAATTATGATAGGCTTGTCATAAAACCGAAGAATACTTAGGTCATTAGTCACTAAAAATCGATGATGGAAACAGAGTGTACGAAAAGCACATGGTGTACATGCCAGAAACCAACGCAAGTCGGAAGAAGTAGGGCTGACGTGACCAAATAGCTGCTTGTTACACCCGTACACCGCTGAGCCAAAATGTTATGGACACCTCCTTCGTAGCATGTTGGTCGAATCTGGGAAGGCAATACCGCAGCATCTACTCTGACATGCAATCAACATGTCTTTGTAAGGTTTACTGAGGTATATGGCACCAAATGTCTTTGCATAGGTCACGCAATACCCCTGAATTACAGATTGGTGGTTTGTCGGTGTGGATCTAGCAGCCGACAGAGTCCCACATATGAAGGGCTTATTTCAATAGTGGTACAAGTCCATTTTTGTTCATTCTGAGATACAGAGTCCTAAAGGGCTGAAAAATCTGCAGTTGAGATACCAGATTTTTCAGCGCTCTTTGAACTTCAGGACTCTGTATCTCAGAATGAACAAAAATGGACTTGTACCACTATTGAAATAAGCCCTTCATATCTTCCAGTGGCGTCGGATGAGGCGCAGTCGGTGGCCAATGTATCAGTGTAACTTTACTAACAAGCATCTCAAACCACTGTCGATTAGTTCTGGCCTTGTAACAAGTAAAGTTTACAACACAAATACTTCGTGCCATGAACGTAACTGTTACTGCATAGGTATCGTCTGTTTATAAATGTATGTATTTTTTCACTATTTTTAGTAATGAATATTTTTAAGTGTGATTTATGTATGAAAGAATGCGTCCATTCGCGCATGGAGCTCAGTAGTTAGAAATGTGTTATTAGAGAAGGAAAAGCTGGAGGGTAGTCTCTGCTAGCGGTAGTGGGCGTGCCAGCTGTCAGTCGCTAGCCTTTAGACTGGGGCCGCCCACGGCATGCCAAGCTGCGTGTGGGCAACATGTGCGATGTGCGTGTCTCGGCTTTGCTCGTTTCTCCTCAGAAGTACTCGATACTATGCGACATATCGTTTAGTGCTGCTGTGCGCCATTTTTCAGCTGACACGACTTCTTCAGTTTGGCAGAGTCGTAGTGTCAGCGCTGTTGGTCCTTCGTAATTTGTTTGTGGTATAAAGGAACTTCACAATACAGTGGCTATTACAGAAAAAGAGGCAGGCTAGCTATGTATCAACACAAGCGTCTAAAAATAATGGGTATGACAGAAGGATGTGAGTTCTCAGTGTCTATATGCAGTCGCATAATCGACGGGTACTTAAAACTTGCTATGAATTGACATTACAACACCACGCAGATATAATTCAAAAATTTTGTTGACAACGAAAGAACAAACAATTACAACGATCAACAGACAGAATTCGTTATTCTGTACATCAGGAAGCAGTTTGTGCTAAATTTGCAGGCGTGGAGCACATGAAGGAATTGGTGTACGAATAGTAACTTTCCTGTAGTCGCATGGATTATTCAATTGTCATTTACAACAGTTTTCAGTGGAAATGAGCAAACAGTATGGAGACTGTATATTACTACAAAGTACGTTGGCTAAGTCACGGGGCATGCCTGGAACGATTTAAAACCCGCTGTCGTTGAATTTATGAAGGAGAATGGAGTGCAGAACGAAAATTAGAGCATCTCGTATGGATTGCTGACATCGCATTTTAAGTGGTCCTGACTGTATACCGCCACAGTAAGACAGTGCAAGGTGAGCAACTCTTTTATGATTTGATGTGGATGCATTTAAAAAGAAAATCATAATTTAGAAGGGACAAATCCTGATAGAAAACACAGTACAGTTCTCTAATCTCACTGGCGTAAAGGAAAACGAAGGTTAGAAGAATTTGTTGTGGCCTTGAAAGAACTACAAGGATAGTTTTGAGGACACTTTCGATATCACATACATCTTTGAGAAGTTTTCGAGACCATTTGCTGTTTCACTTGAAAGCATCCCTGCGCATGTGCATATGGAACTGATTGCTCTGCATTGTAGTTCCTGTTTCAAACACAAATTCTTTTATCTACGTTAAAACTTCTAGGAAGTCTACACTGTTTTCCACAGGCAGAGCTTTCATAATAAGGTTGCAATAATACTAAAATATTGCTATCAACATACGTGTGTGTGAAGGATCTTATTTAGGCTATTAAGCTGAATAAATCACGATGAGTGAGGCAATCTGTGAAATTGTCTGCGTCTCTTCGTATGCCCACAGTTATAAAAATTGTATTATGTTTTCAGCGGCCCAGAAATAATTAAATAATACTGAAAAGTTTGTTGTTTGTGGTCTATGTAGTTGATAAATGTGAAACCAAGTCGTATGGAGTGAGATTGTATAGCCATCTAAATGTGGCACGTTTGCAGCTTCCCACGTCATAGTGAGGTACAAACATAAAGTGAGGTACAAAGATAAATATATATTACTTTGAAATTTTTGTGGGATCAGAGTATTTATTGACGATTGATTGAGGCCTGATACTAGAATTAGTTTTTAGTAAAAATGCGCTTTAAAAGTATTTAGGTTACATAACATATGACGCATTACGAACCACATGACGAGTTACGAAAATTGTTTTGAGAAGAAGAATAAGATAAACACTATATAATAAAATTTGGAGACATGGTTCAAGCGCTGGCTGAATAAGGTATTTTTGTCCTTTAATAAAGTATTACAAACAGGTCCAATACATTGAGGTAACAAAAGTCATGGGATAGCGATAGGCTGCGCATTGAGCGAGCTGTAATTTGTACTCACGTGATTCATGTGAAAAGGTTTCCGACGTGGTTATGGCGCACGATGGGATTTGGCTCAAATGGCTCTGAGCACTATGGGACTTAACGTCTGTGGTCATCAGTCCCCTAGAACTTAGAACTACCTAAACCTAACTAACTTGACATCACACACATCCATGCCCGAAGCAGGATTCGAACCTGCGACCGTAGCGATCACGCGGTTCCAGACTGAAGCGCCTAGAGCCGCACGGCCGGCACGATGAGATTTAACAGACTTTAAACGGGAAAGGGTAATTGGAGCTAGAAGCAAGGGACATTCCATTTCCTTAATCGTTAGGGAAATCAATATTCTGTGGTCCACAGTGTGAAGACTGTGCCGAGAATACCAAATTTCAGGCATTACCTCTCACAAGAACAATACAGTTACCGATGGCCTTCACGTATGACCGAGACCCGCAACGTCTGCGTAGAGTTGTCAGTGCTAACAGACCTACAACACTGCCTGAAATACTCGCAGAAATCAATGCGAGAGGTACGGCGAACGTATCCGTTAGGACAGTGAAGCGAAATTTGGCGTTAAGGGACTATGGCAGTACACGACCGCCTTTGCTAACAGCACAACATTGCCTGCAGCCTGTCTCCTGGGCTCATGACCAAATCAGTTGGACCCTAGACGACTAAAAAACCGTGTCCTGGTCAGATAAGTACCGATTTCAGTTGGTAAGAACTGATGACAGGGTTCGAATGTGGTGCCGACTCCTAGAAGCCATGGACCAATGTTGTCAACAAGGCGCTGTGCAAGTTATTGGTGGCTCAATAATGCCGTGGGCTGTGTTTACATGGAGTGCACTTGGTCCTCTGATCCAACTGAACCGATCATTGATTGGAAATGTTTATGTTCGTCTACTTGGAGGCCATTTGCAACCGCTTAACGATGCAGTTTTTGTGGATGAGAATTGTGAAGATAATACAACAGGCAGGTATACTTTCCTTTTCTCCTTTTACTATATTTTCCTTTACTTCTTCCCTGTTTTATCTTCATCATACATTGAAAAGGTTATTTCAGAATGTGCTTTGTAAATTTAATTCTTGGTATAATTATGTTTCTGTTTACATATTGCAGTTGTTATAAATGTGATTGCAATTTTCGTTTATTCTGTTGTTGCATACTTTCTTATTTGTTAACATGTTATTTGAATTCATTTTCTATGGGCAGAGTCATACACATCGTTCTAGTCAGTGGTATAAAAACTCCTCATATAAGAACAACAATACTGTGCTTCGACTGCGATGGGTAGTTCTACTTCCAAGGTAGCAGAATTCTTTCTCCTACATCTCATTAACTTTGTCTTTTTCCAGTTGACCCTCAATCATTATTCAGTACTCATTAAACTGTTCATTCAAATGAAAAGATCCTGTAATTTGTCTTCACTGTCACTGAAGATAGCAATGTCATCAGTGAATTTTATCATTGATGACCTTTCAACCTGAATTGTAATCCCATTCTTGAACCTTCTTCGATGTATAGATTGGACAAAAGGGGCGAAAGACTCCATCCCTGCCTTACATCGCTTTTAATCCGGACACCTATCCACTCACTCTCCTAAATCAACAGCGGAATTCCCGTTGCACTCTTAATGTTATGATCCTGGCTTTTAATTTCACCGAAGGCTGTTTTGACTTTTCTGTATGCTGAGTCAGTCCTCTCGACGATCATTTCCTTTTCGATTTCTACACATCATTCCTGCAGGCATTCAACCTCAGCTGCCGTGCCCTTCCTACTTACGAATAAATCATTCCTCTAGATTTTATATTGCCTTATTCCTATTTTTTCCCTGAACACTTTTATACTACCATCCTTCGTCGATCAACTGAAGTATTTCATCCATTACCCAAGGCATCTTTGCAGTTACATTCCTTGTATCTATGTCTGACTGGCCAATATCTGTGACAGGACTTTTTAGAGACTTCCACTCCTCTTCAACTGAACCGCCTACTCAGGTGTAGCTTATCACAGAATCCACATCCTTAGTGAACTTCTAATGCAACTCGTCATTCCTCAGTACTTCAGTATCCCACTTCATTCTACACTGATTTTTTTGAATGATTCCCTTAAACTTCAGTCTACTCTTCATCATTTTTAATTTGTGATGTGAGTGTATACTTGCACCTGTACAAGCCTTTCAATCTAGTATCTGAGCCGGCCGGTGTGGCCGTGCGGTTCTGGGCTCTACAGTCTGGAGCCGAGCGACCGCTACGGTTCTAGGCGACTGATGACCTCCGAAGTTACGTCGCATAGTGCTCAGAGCCATTTTGAACCAGTATCTGATTTCTGATCTCTGTCTGATGGTGATGTAATCCAGATGGGACTTTCCAGTTCCCTGGGTCTTTTCTATCTCCTTGCACTGTGATTCTTAAACAGACTCTATTACTGTTTGAAATTTATTGCGGAACTCGATTAGTCTTGCTCGTCTCCCATTCCTACTGCCAATCCTGTAGTCTCTGTAACTCTTTCTTCTATTCCTAAAACCACATTCCAATCCCCCATTACTATTACACTCTCTTCTCCTTGTACTTAGTGACTGACCCGTTAAATACGTCTTATAATTTCTCTACCCCCTTGGTATGTACATCTGAGCTATCGTTGTCAGCATTGGTTTGCTGTCGAATCTGATGAGAAGGATCCTATCATTGTACTGTTAATAGTAGCTCACTCTCTGCCCTAGTCCTAGTCATAAATAGTCCAACTCGCGTTGTACCATTTTTTGCTGCTGTTGGTATTCATCTGACCAGAAATTCTTATTTTCTTTCCATTTCACTTCATAGATCCCTACTACATCTAGATTTAGTCTTTACATTTTCCTTTCCCGATTTTCTAGCTTCCTTGCTACGTTAAAACTTCTGGCAGGCCATGTTTCGACTCGTGTTATCGCGTCATTGCTTAGTCCATTTCTTTCTCATGGTAATCTCCCACTTGGTAATCCCCTTCAGGAGAGCTCAATGTGAACTAATCCTGAATCTTTTCCAATGGAGAGATTGTCATGGCACTTTTCAATTACAGGCCACATATCCTGAAGACACAAATTATGAATCTTTAACGCCGTGATTTCCGTTGCCTTCTGCATCCTCATTCCGTTTATCATTACTGATTCTTTCGCCTTTTCAGGGCCGTTTCCAGACCTAAGGGCAAGAAAGTGTTCTGAACCTACGTCCGCACCTCTGCTCTCTTTGACAACGCCGTTGTCGGAGCAAGATAACTATATATTCCAGCAATCTTCTATCACCATTGCTGTTGATCTTTATTCAGAATTGAAACAATGACTGTATTCTAATCAGGCACCTAGGACGTTTTGATTAGTAGTCAAAGACGCTACCCCTAGACATTAACACTATCTATATTTAGAAGTGGAGAGCAAGGGAACTGCGTTTGAATGTTCAGTACTAAACTTGGACAAGTGGTCATATGTTTATTAATATCAATTTCTTTAAAATAGCTCATCTTCTTTCTTTTGCGGATGTTACGTAATATATTATGTCACAGACTGTAGCTGTGATCTCCTTTAAGCAAGTGGTCTGCAAATACGTGAGTCTCCTTTTATGAGTCTTCAGCTTCGATGGTGTTTCTTCAAGCTGGTGGATACAGCCCTGCGAGATTGGACTGTATAGAATTGCCACAATTACAAGTGAATTTGTATACTTCACTCCTTCCCAAAGCCTTAAGGAAGTAACAGTATGCCAGCTTTACAGACGAATGAGCCGAAACATCATGATTATCTGTTGAACACATGTTGTAACAGATTTGGAACGCTATACGGCAGGGATTATACGTGGTATGGATTTTGAAGCCTTTGGTATCTTTCAAAAGGTATTTGGAACCAGTTTTATATGCACAGGTCACAACATTCCTGTAAATTACGTGTCGGTGACCGGTAGCATCCCAGATCTGTACCTTTGGACTAAGGTCAGGCGGATTTAGTGACCATAACATCAACGTGAGTTCACTTGCTTTCTTAAATTTATATATATTTACATACATATTTTCCTTTCCGTGTTACATACTCCCAAACGCGACAAGGCAGAATTCAGTCTCAATGGCCAATGGTCATAGTATTTTGGATCATCAGTGTAAGCACAGCACAAGCGGATGGTGAATTATTCTGGCTACGAGACTGCGTGTAAATGAGAAATCGATAGACTTTCATAAAGGGTACACTGTTACAGCCCCATGCCTCGAACTGAGCACCTTGGAAACTGTGAAGACGGGGCTGATCGTCTTCTACTGTTGTCAGCGTCTATGGGAAGTGTTTGATGGATGGTGTAACCACGAGTACACGATGGTGCTGAACGTCCACGCCCCATGACGCAACGCTGAGGTCGCAGGCTTGCTCACTCTGTAAACTAGATTTGGTGCCCAAGTGTGTCAAATCTGACGATAGACTACAATGCTGGTGCAGTCTCAAGTGTGTTGGAGCATACCATTAAGACACCGTTGTTGAACATGTTGTACAATCCCTGCGTGTCCTCAGGTTGAACTAACATCTTCAGTCATGATTTCAGTGACTTCGGTTCAAAAATGGTTCAAATGGCTCTGAGCACTATGGGACTTAACATCTGAGATCATCAGCCCCTTGAAATTAGACCTACTTAAACCTAACTAACCTAAGGACATCACACACTTCCATGCCCGAGGCAGGGTTCGAACCTGCGACCGTAGCGGTCGCGCGGTTCCAGACTGAAGCGCCTAGAACCGCTCACCCACCGAGGCCGGCAGTGACTTCGGATCATTAAGTTTGGACCGTGGATAAATAGAACACGTCGCCTGATCTTGCTAAACGAGATCGACTGCCTTGTCCAGGGACACCATCTTGCAAATGCAACACAAACACAGGCCATTGGGAGAGCATTATGTGATAAGCGATATTCAGTTGAGCTTCCGTGAGACCTGTGGTATAAACTGCAGGCGCCATGACACCTGTGGACTACAGTGGACCAATTGCATCCCCTCATTCTTGATGTATTCTCTGACGGCTATAGCCTCTTTCAGCAGGACAACTGGCAGTGTCAGAAGGCTTGGTTAGAGGAGCATAACTGGGAACCATGTAAACTTTCTACAAAAAATTATCTATGTGTGAGAAAAGTGAAGATAGAGATTTCAAGAACTTTCTCCTCATGTAACGTGTACTTTAGGTGTCGTATTCATTTGCTAAGAAAAGTGACTGTTGTTTGGCCCTGTGTTGCACAAGTGAACTTCATGAAATGCAAAATATAAAATACAGAAAGTGAATTTAATTAAAAAACTACACGACTAAAACTCAGCACTGAAGTACATTGTGAACGCTGCGTGATCTGGAATATCCACAAAAATAAATTACTGCTCTACTCGGATGAAAGTAAATGTTAGAAATTATCAATGCCACTCACTGGAAGTTTATCTACTTACTGGCATGAATCTGTCAATCTCCACTACACACTGTTTTCAAGAAGCAAGGTGAGATATTCTAAATGGGTCGGAGCACTATGGGACTCAACTTCTGAGGTCATTAGTCCCCTAGAACTTAGAACTAGTTAAACCTAACTAACCTAAGGACATCACAAACATCCATGCCCGAGGCAGGATTCGAACCTGCGACCGTAGCGGTATTGCGGTGAGATATTCTCTGTGTTTTATCTTTTTAATTTTTAATTTATTTAATTAATTAATTTATTTATTTTGCTTTTCAGAATCTGTTTCTGCCTGTGATGTGGGGTGCAACGCACACCCAACAAAGTACTCTAAACTTTACTAACAATCATGGAGGTGAATATTACTTCCAAACTCTGATTATTGACAAAAAGATTGCACAACGTAAGAAGACTCTAACAATTATTAATGTCTCTCATTAAAAAAATCTAGAAACATTTCAAGCAATTGAGAACAAAGAGATCAAATTAACTCTAACCATGAAAGTTACTAGTTATCTGAGGGACAAAGATCTCCTTCTGTTAACAGTTCTGACAAACAACAATTTTATTCTTGCGCATGAATTCGTTGCATTTAAACTTTCTCCAAAATCTTCTTCGTCAGTATAAAGAACTAGAAAGTATTACAAATGAGTTTTTATCTCCATAAAAATGTATTCTCTGAAATCTCAACTGCTTGTTAATATACCTCAAATAAGAATACCCCAGCGCCGCACAACTGACTGACCAGCAACTCAACCATACATAAAACTAAACACAGGGTCAAGGAATTTATTCACTACTCATGAGGTGTGTTTATTAACCATTGTCCCAGTACAGTAAAGATAATTATTTACCTTAGCAGAAAACATGTGAGAACCTTACGTTATCCTCTACCCGCCAGAAAAAAAAATCGTATGGATTGTCTTAGCTGTAGTAACACAATAAGAATTAATTAAAAAAAAAAGAAGTACAAAGAAGTGAGTACAATAAGCTACAATTATAATACTACAAGTGTGAGGATTTAGGTTACAAAATGTGAAAAAGAATGTTCTGATGGCTGTTTTACGTATGAAGATTATCTTTACACAGTTAGGCACGCACACAATTTTCCACGTGCTGTAGATAGTAGGAAAATACTGCATCACTCATAACCACCTAAGATTTTCTTTAATGTCTCATGTAATTAATCCTGAAACTAGAATGGGAATATAATTGAAGGTAAAATGATGCATCACGTAGCACCAACGAAGATACTGTTGATCTCTCTTGTCATTAATCCTGTGGCTAGGAAAAGGAATGCAGTCAGCAGAATATTGACAAATTTCTTGAACCACGGTCACCGATGAAGACGCTGACCATGTAGTACTGCAGGTGAGCTACGCCGGCGAGAATGAAGAATAGAACATTCAGCTTAGGGCCGACCAGTAAGGCAACTGAAGGTCCTCCACCGACAACACCGCAAGTTGGTAGTACATGTAGAATCATATACGAGCAGACTCACAATCATGGAAGCAGTTTTCCACCGACGAGAACGATGCCATATGCTCATTTCAGTTTTTTTTTTTTCTCGTAGATAACTTTGCACTCAGTACTACCATTTCCTTCAAGTACGTGCAAAACTTAGTTAAATTCCTGGAAATTTCGTGGAATTTGTGATTATACAATACTTTACAAATACGTGAACTACACATTCAGTATAGTCTCTCCATGACATGACCATATTCGTAGCTTGTGTACAAAATATGAATATTTATAGAAAACGATAATTAGTGCAATATTCTGTGACAGATACAAAGTTAATTAAAAAGAGGGGCAACTGACAAAACGTCATTTTCTTCTAATGCTAACAAATGGCCATGTAAATGTACAAGACAATCTAGTGTGCACATAATAATAAACGTTATGTTTCACAAAATGTTTAGTACTCAGAAATAACAAATAATTTGTAAAACATACGAACAATGATAATAAAAATACGTACGTGAGAAACATACAAACAATGCAAGAAGAAGAAGACATTTAGACCAGAAATCACGTAAAAACAAACAAATGTATCATGGTTCATGTAAAGCAAAAGGAAAGGGAATTTCAGAGGTAAAGTCTCAGTCAGTCTGTCTGATATTTTATCCTAGTGTAATGCACTTCTCTAGCGTATTAATCAACTTTCTAACTTCTGTACTGTATGTGTAAGGTACATTCAGTGCACAAGATAATTTTCACATAGTACTTTCTATCTCAATTTACGTACCAAAAACATCATATTCACATAACAACACCTTTCATGTCAATTTATCTGCCAAAACATCATGTCAGTTTGCTTGCATTTCAGTACCACCTCATCATAACCACATAATGTAATCATTATTCTGCCTGCCGATATTCATTCATATTTTCATATTACAATCAACGTCTTTCTTCATCCACACTATATACGCACTTAATTCGACGTGCATACTCACACACTTTACTAGATGAATTTTTCTTTTTAGTACACATTTCTTTCTCATTTCTAGGGTAATCTATTACGTTCTCAGCTTATACTTTTTCTATACCCATTTTTCAAAATTCCGTTATGTCATGACATTTACCTAATTTGAAGCCTCTAAGAGTAAATGCTTAGCCTAAGGGGGCACTCGTAAAACTATAGGTGGTGCGATAAACGTATATTCAAAAAAATAGTTCATCAGAAAAGTAATGCCGCCAAATTTATTACCATACGCATGTATACATGGCAAAATGTCTTATCCTTTGCATATGCAGCAAAATATGATCATGGTAAATCAGTAAACACATTCTCAGGCTGAGACAAATCATACACAGAAGTGTCATAGTAAAATCAATGCAGTAACTAAAGCCTAGTTTTTTTTTGTCATCAGTCTTGTGACTGGTTTCATGCGGCCCACCATGAATTCCTTTCCTATACAAACCTCTTCGTCTCAGAGTAGCACTTGCAACCCACTTCCTCAATTATCTGTTGAATGTATTCCAATATCTGTCTTCCTCTACAGTTTTTACCCTCTGCAGCCCCCTCTAGTACCATGGAAGTCATTCCCCAATGTCTTAACAAATGTCCTATCATGCTGTTCCTTCTTCCTGTCAGTGTTTTCAACATATTCCTTTGCTCTCCGATTCTGCACAGGACCTCCTCATTCCACACTTTACCAGTCCACTTCAATTTTAACATTCGTCTCTATGGACCACCTCTTAAATGCTTCGATTCTCTTCCGGTCCGGTTTTCCCACAGTCCATGTTTCACCACCATAAATGCTGTGCTCCAAACGTACAGTCTCAGAAATTTCTACTTGAAATTAACGCCTATGTTTGATACTAGTAAGTAGACATTTTTGGCCAGGAATGCCCTTTTTGCCAGTGCTACGTTTGATGTCCGCTTCGCACCGTCCGTCGCTGGTTATTTTGCTGCCTACTTCACGACTATCAGTCCTGATTCTCGATGTTCTCATTTCTGCTACATTTAATTACTTTGGTCTTTCTTCGATTTACTTTCAATCCATACTGTATATTCGTTGGACTTTCATTCTTCACTTTCACTCAGGATAGCAATGTCATCAGCGAATCGTATCACTGGTATCTTTTCACCTTGAATTTTAACTCCACTCCTGAATCTTTCTTATATTTCCACCCTGGCTTCTTCGATGTACAGATTGAACAGTAGGGGCGAAAGACTACACCCTTATTAATCCGAACACTTCGTTCTTAATCGTTCACTTTTATTGCTCCCTCTTGGCTCTTGTAAATATATATGTTACTCGTCTCTCCCTACAGCTTAACACTCTTTTTCTCAGAATTTCGAACATCTTGCAGCATTTTACTTTGTCGAACGCTTTTTCCAGGTCGATAAATCCTATGAACGCGTCTTCAAATTTTCTTTAGTCTTGCTTCATTTTCAGCTGCATCGTCAGGATTGCCTCTCTGATGCCTTTACCTTTCCTAAGGCAAAACTGATCGTCATCTAACACACCCGCAATTTTCTTTTCCGTTCTTCTGTATATTATTCTGGTAAGGAACCTTGATGGATGAGCTGTTAAGCTGCTTGTGCGAAAATTTTATCACTTGCCGTCCCTTGTACTCTTCGAAATTGTGTGGATCACATTTTTCCGAAAGTCAGATGGTATATCACCAGACGCATACTTTCTATACACCAACTTAAATAGCCGTTTCGTTGCCACTTCCCCCACTGATTATAGATATTCTGATGGATTGTTATCTATGCTTTCTGCCTTATTTAATCTTCAGTCCTTCAAAGCTCTATTAGGTTCCGCTTCTAGTACTGGATTCCCTATCTCTACTATACTGACTCTTGTGTCTTCTTCCATCACATCAGACAAATCTTCCCCCTCATATAGGCCTTCAGTATACTCTTCCCACTTATCCGCACTGTACTCTGCATTTATCTGTGATTGCCGTTTTTAGAGACGTCCATTACTTTTCAATTGTACTACCTGCTGAGCTATTCCGTATTGCTGTAGCTAGAGCCTTAGAGAACTTCAAGCGTATTTAATCATTCCTTAGTACTTCCGTATCCCACTTCTATGCGTATTGATTCTTCTTGACTAGTGTCTTAAACTTCAGATTACTCTTCATCACTACTACTGAGTCTACATTTTCTCCTGGGTACGGCTTACATTTCAGTATCTCTGTCTGGCCATGATGTGTTCTAATTGAAGTCTTCCCGTATCACCCTGCCTCTTCCATGTATGTCTTCTCCTCTTGTAATTCTTGAACAGAGTATTCGCTATTACTAGGTGAAATTTATTATAGAATTGAATTAGTCTTTCTCCTCTCCCATTTCTTTTCCCAAGCCCATATTCTGCAGTAACCTTTTCTTCTACTTCTTCCTGTATGACTGCATCCCCCATGACTATAAGATTTTCATCTCTCTTTACGTACTTTATTAGCTTTCCAATATTCTCATACACATTCTCTATCTCTTCAGCTTCAGCTTGCGACGTTGGCAAGTGTACCTGAACTATCGTTGTTGGTGTTGGTCTGCTGTCGATTCTGATAAGAACAACGCTACCAGTGAACTGTTCACGGTAACACACACTATACCCTACCTTCCTATTCAAAAGGAATCCTACTCCCATTATACTAATTCTCTTTGCCTTTGATATCACCCTATACTCACCTGACCAGAAAACCCTGTCTTCTTTCCAATTCACTTCACTGACCCGTGCTATATCTAGACTGAGGCGTTGCATTTCCCTTTCCAGATTTTCTAGCTTCGCTACCACGTTGGAGCTTCTGACATTCCACACCCCGACTAGTACAACTTTATCTTTTCGTTGGTTACTCATGGTTTCCCTCCCGGAGATCCGAATGGGGGACTATTCTGGAATCTTTTGCCAATCGGAGAGATCATCATAACGCCTTTTTAATTACAGGACACATGTCCTATGAATACACGTTATGTGTATTTAACGTAGTGGTTTCCATTGCCTTCTTCGCCCTTTGCCGTTGATCATTGCTGATTCTTCCGCCTTAGGGCAGTTTGCCACCCCAAGAACAATAGTGCCATGAACCACTTTCCGCTCGTCCGCCCTCTTTCAGAAGGCCGTTGGCAGAACGAGGGTGACTTCTTAAGCGGGAAGTCCTCGGCTGCCAATGCTGATTATTAGTCAAACTTTAAGCGGTGGTGGTGGCGGCTTTCGAGCCCGGGACCGAGGATGAAGACGCTAGTCCTAGACTAAGCCAAGTATATCAGATAGCCGCAATATACCAGTGTCAATACAAAATGACATCAAGAAATCAGTGTTAGAACATATGTTGGTGCACAAATATTTTTGTACGGATGAATTCACAAGAGGCAAATGCTATATTATGCAGTGGTCATATTATGCAACAAAATAGTATACATTTCACGACACTAAACTGAGCCCTGGCAAGAAAATTAATTAATAAGTGGTAAAACGCAAGAAGGAAAAATAATCATTATGGATTATTTGAAAATTGTTCATTAAGATACTCGTTGTTTGATCCCTCCCCTACAAATCAATCAAAATACAGTTTCACCACCAAATTCGTCTATATTTTTATTAATGGTCTTCTCAGTTTTTTCCACGTCTGTCTTTTGTCGTCATAAAAACTTGTCATTCAACGATGATTCCCACGTATAATTATGTCTCATGAATCTGAAATATATACTTGGTAGCCAAATTCATTTTAATATATAATCTGACCTGAAGACAAATATGTGTATGGTTATTTGTAAAACAAAGAAGGACATACTTCAACAACATTATGCTCTCATATGCCATATGCAGCAAATAAAATAAAAAGATCACACAACATAATAAAGAACATAACTATGTCGGAAATGTGTGCCTGATGACCCATAAATTTTCACATAAAAATGATAGTGCTGCCTTTTAATATATTGCTGTTACCATTTCAGATTTCTGTTGTGCAACTAAAAATGTAACTGTTCATCACCTTTCTTTTACTACATATAAACTAATGAAATATGTCCATGCAAAGAACAAATTAACTTCAACGAAAACAAGACCGTCAGGCGAAGATGACGGATATCGAATCCATTGAAACGTTGCGGCAAGACGACGACGCCACTTGTCTGATAACTCGAGAAGAAACAGGGTCCTGATACGCCCTAACCGTTACCTACTCATTCCTCGTAATACATCATAATTCCTAGTCACTGCATCTTCCTGTCATATTATCAGCATTATTCTCATAGTCATCATGATCAATGATTATTTTTATCTTTAACGTATTTATTTCTACTATATCATCATCCTAATATCCTCATACCTCATAATATTTTCATATATCGTAAGTAATCAATAGTAAATACTCCCTAATCAGGTTCATGAATCAGTCCTACGTGAGAAACACTCCACAGTCACACTTAACAATAAAATTACTGAGCAGACATTAGTGCACAAGTGACCATGAAAAGAAAATCTCCACAAAAATATATTTTAATCGGACACTGATAATTTCCTTCAGACAACACAATTTTACCTTTAGGAGCCTGTAATTATTCCTTCAAGTGGTAGAAAATCCTTCATATACCTGTAATTCATCTATACAACTACTATTTGCAAACCGGGCTTTCCATTTGGACAACACAACTATAATCTCAATAACCTGTATATCTCGTCAGAGCTAGTACTATATCTTTCATTTTATTGCTCATGACTGCTACTGATGTATGTAAAAATGATAGTATTCGAAGTTGTATACTTGTTTCCCCAAGCTGTGTTTCTCTTACAAAAATTTCGTACTGAGAAAAGAACTTTACCGAAACTACAATTCATATTTTTTGTGGGGAGTGAGCAGTTTAATGTTGTGCTTGAGATGATTTAGAAGATTTCTAGATATTTCTTGAAGTGAACAAAATTTAGTGCTGTAGCAACGATATATTCTGTTTGATGTCACTCTATTTACTGCCGGAATTGCGAGTCACTGTTCTGTAGTACATTCCTATCACGTATTGTTACGTAAGTGCCGCGATCGAACTTCAATAAAATGTCGCTTGTTTTTTCTTACAACTTTTTCAAAGGGGATCAAATATTCATAAAATGGCAGTAATTTTTCATTTTAACAATTTTGTAACTGGGTCTAACTTTGTTACTCCAACGAAATGCGTGTAATCAAAGTTTTCAATTTGTCAGTATTGGAAAGTACCCTGCAGGCAATATGACACATTCTTAATCATAGCTGACAGCTCACTAAAATTACTTTCAACCTATTTACAGTAGGCCAGCAGAAGATAATTCCTTGTACTTATTGACTGAAAAGAGGAGGAGAAGAAGAGTGTACCAAGAAACTGAAAACTTGTTAACACCCCACTCGGAGAGGCCTCATTCGCCAATCGGTGTGTCCAAAAGGAATTATAGATCCCCTACCTATCTTTAAACGTAAGAAAATGCTTGGAATTTAGATTTTCACTGCTTTTTGCAACTCTTTTCCTCTGATGCCTAGTATTATACCGTTCGGACTGTTTATTATCTTGTGTGATAGTGCATTTTTGTACAAGAAGTTGACTGTATGAAAATTTTTGAAATCGAAATTGTCGTTTTGGTGAGAATGGTAATGTTCTCTATTGAGCTTGAGGCCGGATCACTATCGTGTCCTGGTGAAACGAATTGCTCGCCGTGAAAGTCACGAAGACGTCAAAAATTGTTAATTTCATCACAAGTACCAGATTGTGGGTGAGAGTGTGAACGCGTGAAGTCACTGGTCTCGTCATTACTGTTTAATTTGCATTAGATACGTGCTAACCATTCTCGCATGTTGTTCATGTCTTTTTTCTGTTGTTGATTTACTTTAACCTGATTTCTTTAAAATTCTGAAGTGCCTGTATTCTTTTGTGTCTGAAAATGGTGCAGGATGTGTAACATCAGAGTCATTGTCGGTTTTCGCAGACAAAGTTGTCAGCATTGTTGTCAAACGTTCAACGTTATTTGTTAAAGTTCAAAGTGTTCTTTTGCTCATCAAAGTTCAGTTTTAGTGCGTCTGCCTGTTCCCTAATCGTTTCAACAATGATTTTAAGGTGATGGTGACATTCTGTGAGTTGCGAGACTACTGCGCTCGGTACAGTGGTATTTATTTTTGCAAGTAGCTCTTCTTTGTCGTTCTGTTGTGTGGTTTTTGAATTATTTTGTTCAGTTTCAAGACTGCGTAACCTGGCCTCTGACCTTGTAATAATTGGTCATTTCTAATCTCTTGTCGAATTTCTACATAATGGTTTAGCTGATTTTCTCAATTTTCCGAATGTGTGATGTGAGTTCATCTTTCGTAACTTTTAGAATATGGGCTTCGGCCAAGGAATGAGAGAGGCGAATGACTAATTGAGTTCTGTATCAAGTTTCAGCTAGTAACAGAGAATACTCTGTTCAAGAATCACAAGAGGAGGGTGTATACTTGGAGAAAGCAGGGTGATACGGGAAGATTTCAGTTAGAACACATCATGGCCAGACAGAGATTAAAAAAATCAGATCCTGGATTGTAAGGCGTACCCGGGAGAAAATGTAGACTCAGATCACAATATAGTGGTGATGAAGAGTAGGCTGAAGTTTAAGACTTTAGTCAGGAAGAATCAGTACGCAAAGAAGTGGGATACAGAAATACTAAGGAATGACGAGATACGCTTTAAGTTCTCTAAGGCTATAGATACAGCAATAACGAATAGCTCAGTAGGCAGCACAGTTGAAGAGAAATGGACATCTCTAAAAATGGCCATCACAGAAGTTGGAAAGAAAAACATAGGTACAAAGAAGGTAACTGCGAAGAAACCATGGGGAACAGAAGAAATACTTCATTTGATCGATGATAGGAGCAAGTACAAAAATTTTCCGGGAAACTCAAGAATACAGAAATACAAGTCGCTGAGGAATGAAATAAATAGGAAGTGTAGGCAAGCTAAGATGAAACGGCTGCATGAAAAATGTGATGAAATCGAAAAAGAAACGACTGTCGGAAAGGCAGACTAAAGTCAAAACAACCTTCCGTGACATCAAAAGTAGGTGTGTTAACATTAAGAATGCAACGGGATTTCCACTGCTGAATGCAGAGGAGAGAGCGAATAGGTGGAGGGAATACATGGAAAGCCTCTATGAGAGGGAACATTTGTATGATGTGGTAGAAGAGGAAACAGGAATCGATTTAGAAGAGATAGGGGACCCAGTATTAGAATCAGAATTAGAAGAGCTTTGGACGACTTAAAATCAAATAAGGCAGAAGGGATAGACAACACTCCATCAGAACTTCGAAAATCATAAGGGGAAGTGGTAACAAAATTACTGTTCACGTTGCTGAGTAGAATGTATGAGTCCGGTGACATACCATCTGACTATCGGAAAAATATCATCCACACAATTCCGAAAACTGCAAGAGCTGAAAGGTGCGAGAATTATCGCACAATCAGCTTAACAGCTCATGAATTCAAGTTGCTGACAAGATAATAATGGAAAAGAAAATTGTGGATGTGCTAGATGACGATCAGTTTGGCTTTAGAAAAGGTAAAGGCGCGAGGCAGGTAATTCTGACGTTGCGGTTGATAATGGAAACAAGACTAAAGAAAACTCAAGACAAGTTCGTAGTATTTGTCGACCTGGAAACAGGCTTCGACAATGTAAAATGGAGCAAGATGTTCGCAACTTCAGAGAAAAATAGGGGTAAGCAATAGGGAGATACGAGTAATATACAATATGTACAAGAGCCAAGAGGGAATAATAAGAGAGCCGGCCGAGGTGGCCGAGCGGTCCTAGGCGCTACAGTCTGGAACCGTGCGACCGCTACGGTCGCGGGTTCGAATCCTGCCTCAGGCAGGGATGTGTGTGATGTCGTTAGGTTAGTTAGGTTTAAGTAGTTCTAAGTTCTAGGGGACTGATGACCTCAGAAGTTAAGTCCCATAGTGCTCAGAGCCATTTGAACCAATAATAAGAGTGGACGACCAAGAACGAAGTGCTCGGATTAAAAAGTGTGTAAGACAGGGATGTAGTCTTTCGCCCCTACTGTTCAGTCTGTACATCGAAGAAGCAATGATGGAAATAAAAGAAAGATTCAGGGGTGGAATTAAAATTCATGGGGAAAGGATATTAATGATACTGTTCGCTGCTGACATTGCCATCCTGAGTGAAACTGAAGAAGAATTACGTGATCTGCTGAACGGAATGAACAATCTAATGAGGACAGAATATGGACTGAGAGTAAATCGAAGAAAGACGAAAGTAATGAGATGCAGCAGAAATGAGAACTGTGAGAAAATTAATATCACGATTGATGGTCACGAAGTAGATGAAGTTAAGGAATTCTGCTACCTACGCAGTAAAATAACCAGTGACGGACGGAGCAAGAAGGACATCAAAAGCAGACTAGCACTGCCAAAAAGGCATTCCTGGCCAAGATAAATCTTAGGCCTTAATTTGAGGAAGAAATTTCTAAGAACGTACGTCTGGAGTACAGGTAGTGAAACATGGACTGTGGGAAAACTGGAACGGAGAGAATCGAAACAGACGAATGTTGAAAATTAGGTAGACTGATAAGGGTTAGAAGTGAGGAGGTTCTGAGCAGAATCGGAGAGGAAACGAATATGTGGAAAACACTGATAAGGAGAAGGAACAGGATGATTGGCCATCAGTTAAGACATGAAGGAATGGCTTCCATAGTACTGGAGGGAACTGTAGAGGGAAAAAGCTGTAGAGGAAGACGAAGATTGGAATACATCCACGAAATGAAAGAGGACGCAGGCTGCAAGTGCTACTCTGAGATGAAGAGGTTGGCACGGGAGAGGATTAATGGTAGGCCGCATCACACCAGTCAGCAAACTGATAAATCAAAAAGAAAAAAAAAGAACAGAGTTAGTTACAGTTTCAGTTTTGTTTCAAAGGGCGCAATGTTTGGTATATTATTTATTACATAAAGTGAGTTAAAAATGTGTACGTAAACGGGATAATGCCTGCAGTCTACATCCATAAATTGATGTTTCAGGGAATTTATACAAATCAAGTAATTTAAGTGAAATTATCTTACATTGCGAGGAGTTTAATTGTAGATGATTATGATGACTGGTGGTTGTTTGGTGTATTATTTATTACATAAAGTGAGTTAAAAATGTGTACGTAAACGGGATAATGCCTGCAGTCCATATCCATAAATTGATGTTTCTGGTAATTTATACAAATCAAGTAATTTAAATGATTTTATCTTACATTGCGAGGAGTTTAATTGTAGATGATTATGATGACTGGTGGTTGTGAGAGGACAATAAAATATTGGTTTGTAAGTCACTCTAAGGGGAAAAAAAGAAGAAACGCACCTCGAGGAAATTATCTGAATGAGACGGAAATCGTTAGATGTGATGTACATGTACAAACAAAGGAATGATAACAGAAAAATTAGATGACTTGTTTACAGATTGAGCAAATCCCACTCTTACCCTTATGCAAGCAGTTATTCGGCTTGGTATTGACTGTTAGAGTTGCTTGTTGTCCTCCTGATGAATATCGCAGCCCATTCTGACCAACTGGCGCGTTAGATCGTGAAAATCCCGAGCTGGTTGGAGGGCTGTGCCAATAATGCTCCCAACATTCTCAATTTATGACAGATCCGGAGACCTCATTGACCGTGGTACTATTCGACAAGCTCAAAGATAAGCAGCAAAAATGCTCGTCATTTGCGGGCGGCCATTATCTAGCTGAAATGTAAGCCCAGGATATCTTGGCTCGAAGGGCAAAAAAAAAAAAAAAAAAATGATGTGTAGAATCTCCTAGACATACCACTGTGCAGTAAGGTTGCCACGAAGGACAATCAACGAGGTCCTGTTATGAAAAAGTATGGCACGCCAGGTCATTACTCCTGGTTGTCGGGACGTATTGCTTGTCACACTGAGGTTGGCACCCCGCCACTGTCCAGAGCGACTACGACACGTCTTCGGCCTGGAGCAAAATTGTCTTCAGTGATGAAACCCGCTTCGAATTGAGACCCGATGACCAGCGAAGATAGGTCTCGTGACGCCCAAGAAAGCAGTAGGATACCGCCATACTGCCTGACAACCAGGAGTGATCGTCTGAGATGCCATTTCCCTTCATAACAGGTCCCCTTTGGTTGTCATCTGTGGCGCCCTTACTGCACAGCGGTTCGTAGACGATATTCTACGATCCTGTTGGTGGTTCTTCATGTCAAGCCATCCTGGCCATATATTTCGCCAGAATAACGCCCGTATATGGCAAGAGTTCCTACTTCTTGTCTTCGGCGTACCAAACCCAATCTTGGCCAGCAAGGTCATCGGATCTCTCCCCAGTTGGGAATACTTGGAGAATTGTGGGCAGGTCGTTCGATCTCTCCCCAGTTGAGAATACTTGAAGAATTATGGGCAGGGACTTCCAACCAGTTCTGGATTTTGACGATCTAATGACTCAGTTGTACAGAATTCAGCACGATATCCCCCCCCCCCCCCCCCAGGACATCCAACAATCCTGTCGATCAGTGCCAACCCAAATAACTGCTTGTATAAGGGCCACAGGTAGATCAACGCGCTAGTGTCTTACTCAGTTTATGAAGCTCTTTCTCTTGAATAAATCATCCACTTTTGTGCAATTGTAATCATTTGTTCGTCTGCACACGTGCATCACATCTACCGATTTCAGCCCCGGTCGGATGTTTCCTTCTTGGTGCGTCGTTTTCTGTTTCTTTCTTTTTTCTTTTCTTTTTTTTATAGTAGGTCTACCTTGTGACTGACGATCAGGATTAGTTATTGTTCAGTGTTGTCTTTCTGTGCAAACAAAAAGTGCACAAGGTAAGTGCGTTATGTTATGCACATGATAACGATATTTCCAGTAGTTTGTTAGAAGAGGCAGGTATTTGCATGATATAGTATCTGGGGGAGAAGTTGTCTAGCCTTGTGGTATCTGGCCCTGGAGTTCTCGTGCATGACTAACGAGGTTCCTTTGAAACACAAATAGGATGAGCTCTTGCAAAATTAATGCTGTTATATCATACGTATGATCTACACGACACGAAAGTGTGTAATAAAGTAAATTATTAGGTAACCTGGAGCTAGAAGCTCCAGTTTTCTCGGGTAATGGCCAGTCTCCGAGGTGGCTATTTATGTAGACGTGTAAGGAGCGCTGTGCAGAAGTCATTAGAATAATACACAGCCGCTGTGGAGGGACGCAGGGTCGTTAATCCACGGTGAGGTAACCGAATACTGCCTGCTGGTGGGCAGCGTGCGGTGAAGACGCTGTGCAGCTCACCTCAGACTAGGCTGTTGTGGCGTTATTAATGCCCCTCTGCAGCCGTTGGGAGTGGGGGGGGGGAATGGGAGGAGACGCGTGGGTGGGCGGGAGTGGGGGGAGGGGGGTGGCAGTAAAATTACTTCGGGTGCTTCCTGCCAGTGCAGTCCACGGAGTCGCTGCGTGTGTGTTCGTCTGTTTAGGTGTGCGACATGAATGAATGCTCTCTCCAGGGCACTGAGCGATACAACAGCTTCGTTCTCCACAAAACACTGTGTCCTCAAGTGTTTCAGCGATCATTGACAACAGTGGTGAATAATTGGTGTACTTTTGTCCTTGTATGAGGAAAACAGTTTTCACCGCCAGATCGTGACTCGAACACGGGTTTTCCGCTTTACGCGCAGTTACTTTAACCTCTTTGGCTGCCTGTGGACGACTCGTGACCAGATCCCAACTTTCATGCATGTCCGAAACAACATTACACCGTTATTCAATGCAATATAATATTTGTCCTCTCATATCAGGTAAAAATAATAACGCCGTGTGGCTAGGGCCTCCCGTCAGGTAGACCGTTCGCCTGGTGCAAGCCTTTCGAGTTGACGCCACTTCGGCGACCCAGGCGGGAATCGAACCCGGGCCGTTAGGCATGACATTCCGTCGCGCTGACCACTCAGCTACCAGGGATGGACACTGATATCAGGTAGCGAGTTCGAATTAAAATGTCCTGCCCAGTAGGGGAAGTATATAATGTGTGTAAGAGAACAGGCTGTGACGTGGGATCGAACACACATGGAAGTCTGGGTCCAGCCGTGAGTCGTACGCAGGTAGCCAAAGCGGTTAGAGGGACCACTCGAGTAAAGCAGGAAATCCATGTTCGACCCGCGGTCCAGTACAAATTTTCGTTGTCCTTATTCCATTATAGGGCTGAGGGGTATCCATATCCGCAACTGCGAATACATTTCATGTTCGACCCGCGGTCCAGTACAAATTTTCGTTGTCCTTATTCCATTATAGGGCTGAGGGGTATCCATATCCGCAACTGCGAATACATTTCATGTGCAGAGAGGCATTAACCGAGATGGGAGTGAGATGTGCTTGTAGTGTATCCCTCATGTTATTCAGCCTGTATATTGAGCAACAACAACGGAAAGAAAGGAGAAATTAGGAAAGAGAATTGAAGTTAGGGTACAGGAAATAGAAACTTTGACATTTTCCGATGAAATTGTAATTTTGACAGAAACGGCAGAAGACTTGTAAGACAAGTTGAATGGAGTGGACAGAGTCTTGAAAACAGGTTGTATGATGAATGCCAACAAAATAAGGATAATGGCATATAGTCGAATTAAATCAGGCGATGCTAAAGGAATTAAATTATGTAGTAAGAAAGTGAAAATAGTAAGTGACCTTTTTCCTGGGCAGAAAAATAACTGATGGAATATGAAATAAATATTGGCAATAGCAAGAAATTCGTCTCTGAAAAAGAGAAATTTCGTCAAATCTTAGTAAATCTTTGCTGGAGGTATATACCTAAAATGTACGAAGGGCGTTAAAAAGTTTTGCACAGTCGTCTCTAATTTTTTTATTTTTACAACAGGAGAACGAATTTTTTGTAAACATGCTTGGAACGTTTAGCTATACAGGGTGAGTCACCTAACATTACCGCTGGATTTATTTCGTAAACCACATCAAATACTGACGAATCGATTCCACAGACCGAACGTGAGGAGAGGGGTTAGTGTAATTGGTTAATACAAACCATAAAAAAATGCACGGAAGTATGTTTTTTTACACAAACCTACGTTTTTTTAAATGGAACCCCGTTAGTTTTGTTAGCACTTCTCAACTTATAAACAAATACGTAATCAGTGCCGTTTGTTGCATTGTAAAATGTTAATTACATCCGGAGATATTCTAACCTAAAGTTGACGCTTGAAACCTCCGACGTTCAGTTGCGTGTTGCAACAAACAGCTGCAACATACATCGCGTTTCTACAGAATGATCTGCCAACGTTGCTCGAAAATGTCCCACTGGAAACGCGTCGGCGTATGTGGTATCAGCACGATGGTGCACCTGCACATTCCGCAATTAACACTAGGCTGACCCTTGACAGGATGTTCGACGGGCGTTTCATAGGACGTGGAGGACGCATAAATTGGCCAGCCCGTTCTCCTGATCTTACACCTCTGGACTTCTTTCTGTGGGGTACGTTAAAGGAGAATGTGTACCGTGATGTGCCTACAACCCCAGAAGAGGATATGAAACAACGTATTGTGGCAGCCTGCAGCGACATTACACCAGATGTACTGCGGCGTGCACGACATTCATTACGCCAGAGGTTGCAAGCGTGTGCAGCAAATGATGGCCACCACATTGAACATCTATTGGCCTGACATGTCGGGACACACTCTATTCCACTCCGTAATTGAAAACGGAAATCACTTGTGTATGTGTACCTCACCCCTCATGGTAATGTACATGTGCGTCAGTCAAAAAGACCAATAAAAAGCTGTTAGCATGTGGACGTAATGTGCTGTTCCAGTGTCTTCTGTACCTTAGGTCCGTCACCGTTCACTTTGGATCCCTACGTAACTCGGTGCTGTCCGATACACACGATCGAACAGCGGAGGAGTGGTACTCAAGCATCAACTTTAGGTTACAATATCTCCGGATGTAATTAACATTTTACAATGCAACAAACGGCACTGATTACGTATTTGTTTGTATGTTCAGATGTGCTAACAAAACTAACGGGATTCCATTTAAAAAAACGTAGGTTTGTGTTAAAAAACATACTTCCGTGCATTTTTTTATGGTTTGTATTAACCAATTACACTAGCCCCTCTCCTCACGTTCGGTCTGTGGAATCGATTAGTCAGTATTTGATGTGGTTTACGAAATATATCCAGCGGTAACGTTAGGTGACTCACCCTGTATATTGAGACTACTCAACGTAGCCTACATCAGCTGTGACGCACGTGGCCCAACGTTCTTTCCACGATGTAAATGCACTTTGGTAAAATTATGGAGATTGACTTTTACACCATCGCTTGACACAGGAAATAAGGTCTTTCTCACTATCAAATGTTATACCGCGCACGTGGGCCTTCAGGCGACCAAAGAGGTAAAAATCAGACGGAACCAAGTCCGGATTGTAGGGCGGATGAAGAACAATTTTCCAACCCATTTTCCTGATTTTCTTCTGCGTCATAAGGGCTTTATGATGTCTGGCATTGTCATGGTGTAGTCTGATGAGCTGGTCCTGAAGATGTGGTCTGTAGGTCTTGATGGCACGTCGCAGCTTTTCCAATGACAAACAGTGACGGTCCCAGTTAATGGCGGATCCAGGTTCCAAAAAGTCAATGAAAATGACACCGCACTGATCCCAGAAGAAGGATGGCATCACCTTTCGGCCTGCTGTTGGTGAAAGTCTTAGTTTCTTCTTCCGAGGTGAACCCAGATGACGCCACTCAATGGATTGGGTTTTGCTCTCAGGTTAGGACAAAAGCAACCATGCTTCATCCTGGATAATGTCGCATGTTTCCACTCTTCAGTGAAGGTCTTCATGAGACCCTCGCACACATCCTTCCTCATAGTTTTCATTTCTCTTGTCAATAATCTAGGCAACCAAAGTGCACAGATTTTTCTGTACCCTAGTGACTGTATCAGTAATACCACACTACCCAGTGACAAACGAGTCCTTTCTGCAAGCTGGCGTGTCGTCACACATCTGTCATTTTGGATGATCTCGTTATTTGGATGGTCTCATTATTCACATCACTCCCTGCCGTCGATGGTCTACCGCATCGTGAATTGTCCAGTAGGGAGAAATCACTTTCATTAAACCTCTGCAACCACCACTGGATACTGCTGCGATCCACTGTGTCCTCCCCATAAACAGGAAACAACTTCGCCGGCCGCGGTGGTCTAGCGGTTCTGGCGCTGCAGTCCGGAACCGCGGGACTGCTACGGTCGCAGGTTCGAATCCTGCCTCGGGCATGGGTGTGTGTGATGTCTTTAGGTTAGTTAGGTTTAAGTAGTTCTAAGTTCTAGGGGACTTATGACCTACGATGTTGAGTCCCATAGTGCTCAGAGCCATTTGAGCCAGGAAACAACTTCCTGTGAATCGATGTGGTAGAATCATCGTCGGTCTTGATGAGGAACTCCATCACCGACCGTTGTCGCAACCTGACATATACTTCATGGTCCATTATGACTCACCTGTAAATAAAGGAAAATACCTTTATATACCAACTTGTAGCTAAATGTTACAAGTACGTTCACAAAAAATTTCATTCTCCTCCTGCAAAAAAATAAAAAAAATAGCGACGGCTGTGCAAAGCATTTTGAACGCCCTTTGTATCAATGTACGGAAGTGAAACGTGGACAATAAACAGTGCAGACAGGAAGAGAATAAAAGATTCTGGAATGCGGAGCTACAGAATGTTGAATACTAGAGAAACTAATGAAGAGCTACTGAACTGCACTAGGAAGAAAAAAAATTACAGCACACCTTGATTAAAAGAAGGAAGCAGAACTAATCCTGAGGCACTAAGGTTCTTCAGTTTTCATTTTGGTAATGGAGCGAAGTAGGGGAGGGGGTGAAACGTACAAAGAGAGATCAAAGCTTGATTACAAGTTACGTACATTTAAATGGCTATACGTTGCAGTAGTTATACAGAGATGAAGAGGCCTGGGCAGGATAGATTAACGTGTAGAACTGATATAGCGTCTGTCTTCGGACTGAAAACCACGAGGAGAACTGCATGAAATCAATCTTCGACCTGAAGACCACAGCAGCAGCAACAACCATCAACGAGTCACGTCAAAGCAACCATTATTTTTTTGCAGGATAAGTTCTAAATTCAAATATATTCCTTTAGTGAAAGTGTCATTTAAAGAAAAAAAACAGAGTTTCTTTAATTTCTGATCACACTTATTGGCGATTATTGTCGTTATTTGATTAAATCTTTTATTCTTTTAATCTTTTATTTATTATAATGTTCTGTGATACCTTTCAAGGACTTGGAACGAGTCGACGTATGCATTAATGCATCTGCTGATGTTCATTCTGTGCACGGTATAACACAAAATGCTATATATTTATGGTTTTTACTGATGCGGAAAAGAGTATAACAATATCAAATAGGAGTGTCGTTACCTTAAGCAATGGGACGGGGGGGGGGGGGGGGTTGTGTCTGGGCTGCTTCGTCGTCTGCTATTTACTCACTTTTATGCACTTAAATGTTGTATGACTACACTGATATTAAATTTAAAATTTTCGTTGGTTACGGTCTCCATAGCCCAGTGACTGACCATGCCTGTAAAACATTTTAACTGTGTATGAAACATTGACCTTCTCCAACAGCCGGCCGCTGGTGGCCGAGCGGTTCTGGCGCTACAGTCTGGAACCGCGCAACCGCTACGGTCGCAGGTTCGAATCCTGCCTCGGGCATGGATGTGTGTGATGTCCTTAGGTTAGTTAGGTTTAAGTAGTTTTAAGTTCTAGGGGACTAATGACCTCAGCAGTTGAGTCCCATAGTGCTCAGAGCCATTTGAACCATTTTGATTCTCCAACATTGCATAACAAATGGAATCAAATTCATGTAATTGCTCTAAGCATGGTTCAATCATGTGGTAATGTGATATAAAAAGAACATTTCAGCTTGCATGTTGACATGTCCACCGTATAACAGCCGACTGACCCGACTTTCCTCCCAGACTAACTACAGAGCGCAGTTGGTGCTTCATATCTAGTGTCCAGTTAACATAGCGAGTCGTAGCCTTAACTGATGGAACTAAGAGCAGCACCTTGCTAATCAGAATCAGCAAGGAGCAACGTTCGGAACTTTGGATGAAATTTCTTCAGTTTTGGAAAATGAATAGTGATTATGATAGTTCATAACTTACCACATTGAAAAGGCAATAAAAGCAATTACTGAAATGCTAATTAAATCGACACCCTAGCTGAAGTCACCCCTGGTGATATACATAATTGGGGATATGTTGAAAATGTGTGCCCTGACCGGGTCTCGAACCTGGGATCTCCTGCCTCCATGGCAGACGCTCTATTCATCTGAGCCACCGAGGGCACATAGGATACTGCACCTAATAGATGTTTGCCCATCACACTCATTACTGGTGGCAGATTAATCTACCAAGTCTATTCGGCGCACTATGAATGTAGTGGTGTGGACATGTTGGCAATGTGGGTCTCACGGTGAGCATGCAAGGGATAAGTCCCTGCAAGAGCACTATCCTCTCTGCCCTCGGTGGCTCAGACGGACAGAGTGTCTGCCATGGAAGCAGGAGATCCCGGGTTTGAGTCCCAGTCAGGGCAGACGTTTTCAACATTTCCCCAATGATGTATAACAAAGACTGTTTGAAGCTAGGGTGTCGATTTAATTATCATTTCAGTCTAGAGAAGCTGCATTGTCATCAATGTTATCTGTTCTTTCGGGAACAGATACTAGCTTCGTATATAGTTAAAAGCAATTACGTCAATCATTAAATTTATTAATAGTATAAAATGAATTTCATGAATTAAAATTCTTCATCAGGTTAAACACAAGTAATGAAGTGATGTACGTATTAACTACAAGAAACACTAGTGTCTAGAGATAAAATTATTTTCTTTAGTACGTTTTCAATGGCCGTAAGAAACTAGTATATTCTGGTCACTTTAATTCGAGTTCTCTGTAATGAAATTCTAGTATTTGTCGTAGCAATGCTCGTGAGAATTCGTGATAAGAAAGGACGCCCGTTTGTTCTTTTTCTTTATATCAGCAGACTTATTCAATCACGTCCACTAATTGAACGACTAGAAATAATTATTCCGTGTCCCGCTGAATAATAAATTAAAATGGAGGCAACATGTAAATAAGCTAACGAAGAAACTCAGGCATTTTTTCACTTAAAATTATTTTTCTTTCTGTAGAGTTGGAGCCACGGGTAACAGTCCAGTATGTTACATGGTTTTACTCTCTGTCGTCATAAAGAATTAACTGCGGGGGACAATGAAGCCATAGAAATAATGTGAAAAGTAGATTACTGCACATCCAGAAAATACGTCTTCAAGGTTACTGAAACTGTTAAATTTAATCCCAGTGCATTTACTCTGTACTGATTGAGTTTCGTATTGGTACTCTAACGATTATATTCGTGTAATTCAACACGACTCAGATGACATCAAATCCGGATTAGTCGAGCTAGCCAGGTGTGACGGTGAGCTATCTGATGACGTCAGTCTGTATGCTACATTAAGGTGGAAGCGACCGGAAAGACGAAATGATTTCGACATGCTCTGTTTATGTCGTCGATTTAGACGTCGCTGGTTTCCTGTTAACAGTTCATAGTCGTCTAGAATACACTATTGTATTTTTATGGTTCATAGTGTTTTAAAGGTAACTGTGGAGCAAGTCTGTGCTGGACATACCGCTGTGTCCCGTTCGAATTTGATGTATTTTTGATATATGATGTACAGCTTTTCCTCGGTGATGATGGTTGCTAAAACTGAAACTGGCTGAGATCAAAGGTCTACACTAAACAAATTCAACTGCACGTCATTGGAAATAGGACACCTAATCAAGTAACCTGTTCCTCATTCAAAACCACTATGCATTCAAAAGGAGATTAAATATTCACTCTTTGTCATAGCTTTAGTCTCAATATTGTCATTTTCAAGTTGCCTTCTTTTGTCCAGCAATGAAGCAGTATCTCTATGATACTGTCAAAACTGTCCGCGCTTTCTGCATCCATATCTATTTCTTCCTTTCCTCCACCAGATCTGATAAACTTGCCCTATTATATCTCGTTCTCCGGGAAATTAATTTCTCTTCCAGATTTGATTAGATTTTATTGCTCCCATAAATTTCTGCCGTATGTTAGTGCTCACATTCGGAGAAACATAAAGAGGACATTAAGAAATACAGTTAATTAAACTTGTATGAAGTATAATGTATTAATTGCTATATCTATTACTATTATTATTATTATTATTATTATGCACTATTCTTACGTTATCCATGTTTTTTCATTATGGTAAACATACAGTGGCATGCAGCTGAAAACAGAATCCTATATTTCAAAATCATTCGTAGCCTATGAGAAGCATAAATTTTTAGTGGGTTAAAAAATAAACTTTCAGTGAACTGATACTAACAATAACAAAAAAAGTTTCTAATGAAATGCGTATTATTTATACACGGCACAAAACAAAGAAGTAATTTCCATGTAGACTGTGTCTCCCTGACTTTATACCTATAATAAACTCGTTTGACTAGGTATACATCGACATAAGCTTAATTTAGGGGTCTATATTGCCTAATCAGTTTCGATTTCGGAGAAATGTAGGAACACGCGAGACGATACTGACGCTACGACTTCTCATAGAACATAGGTTAAGGGAAGGCAAACATACATTTATAGTATTTGTAGACTTAGAGAAAGCTTTTGACAATGTTTAGTGGAACACTCTATTTGAAATTATGAGGGTAGGACGGGTAGAATATAGGGAGCGAAAAGCTATTTACAGCCTGTACAGAAACCGGACGGCAGTTGTTAGAGTCCAGTTGCATGAAAGGGAAGCAGTAGTTCAGAAGGCAACGAGATAGGGTTGTAACCTACCCCCATGTTATTCAATACCACATTAAACAAGCAGTAAAGAAAACAAAAGGAAAATTTGGAGAAGGAATTAAAGCCCACGGAGAAGAAATAAAAAGGTTTGAGATTTACTAATGACACTGTAATTCTCTCATAGATAACAAAGGACTTGGAAGAGCCGTTGAACGGAATGGACAGGGTCTTGAAAGGAGGATGTAAGATGAACCTCAACAAAATCAAAACAAGATGGAACGTAGTCGAATCAAATTAGGTGATGCTGAGGGAATTAGATTAGGAAACGAGGCGTAGTAGATGAGTTTTTCTGTTTGGACAGTGAAATAACTGATGATGGCCGAAGCAGAGAGGATATGAAATAACTGATGATGGTCGAAGCAGAAAGGATATATAGTGTAGACTGGCAATGGCAAGAAAAGTGTTTCTGCAGAAGAGATATTTGTTGACATCAAGAATAGATTTAGGTGTCAGGAAGTCTTTTCTGAAATAATTGTATGGAGTGAAGCCACTGTGGGGTGGAGGGTTACGTGTTTACGAGAGCCTGAAAACTACTTTTGTGATCAGTCACAAAGCGATGGAGAGCATACTGACCATAGTTTCCAGCCTGCAAGTCCACAGTCTTCTCTTTTTCACTGAAAGAAATGTTTCTACTGTCTGTTTACTCAGCGCGATCACGAATTACAATTATAAATAAAAGTTTTGAGTTCTCACTGAATAAGTTATATCCAAGCAAATTTCGAAAGCACAACATAGTAATGGTGGTGGTGGTGGTGGTTTCAACATAGTAATATTCCTCATAATAATAGTAATAATAATGTGTCTATCATAAACAGCACTATGAACTGTTCAGAGGCGACCTTCACGGTAAGTTCCCATTAAATGGTCTTTTGCCCTGACTTCTGATAATCAAAGCTAACATCTCGCCCAAAAGTGGAAATAATGCGGTTTTGTTAACATTACGGACAACACACATACAATTACTTCCGCGAAATCTAAGCGATCCAGGATGGTGTACAGTCCTCGCTCCTATCGAGTTCACAACCTATTTGTACCGAAAACATGCGTTTAGTTGCAGCCTGGCTGTGACGTCATCCGCGGCAGCGCGTAAGCCGTCGTTTGACGCGGACCGATTGATAGCTGGGTGCGAAGTGAAGTCTCACTTTCTTGCTTTGTGTCATCTCGAAGCTGCAGCTTCGTTAGGTTGAAGGCTTAGCCGGTCTAACTGCTTTTCCTTCTTCTTCCTCTGGTTGATTTTCAGTTCATCGCGTCTTGGTTTATTTCTTCTGGTTTGACACCCTCTTCCCTCCTCTTGCTGCCTCAGCAGTGTTGCTACTCTCGTAGCAAGTCCGGCCATATCGTTGTCTCTCGCCAATGGACCTGGTTTCCCAGCTTCCTGATGATAGGATTCGTAGATCTTCTCGTGTCGACATAGAAGAGTCTCGCCGACTGGTTGAAGTGGTCCTTCAGCACCGGCACACCCGTTGGCCGATGTAGTTCGGCCGTGCTGAAGTCACGCGGAAGATGTAGTGCCAGTCTCAGGCACCTGTTCTGGATCTTCTGGAGACTGCTGATATGAGTCTGCGCGGCATTCCCCCACACCACGGCGGCGAATTCCAGCACAGGCCTCATAAGTGTCAGATGTAGCGTCTTTCCGCAATGTGGAGACTGGTCGTGAGATTGAGGCAGGGGTAGAGCAGGCGCTTTCTGCCAAACGCCTTATCATGTATTTCGGTGATGTGCGTCTTCCAGGTAAAGCGCCGATCCAGTGTGACTTCCAGGTAGCGGCCGGTGTTCGACCATGGGATGGGGCCTCCCATGATGAGGATTGGTGGCAGAGCTTCAGGTATACGTTTTCTCGTGAAGATCACAGCCTGGCTCTTCGCTGCATTGAACTTGAGCTGCCATTTGATGTCCCAAGCTCCCAGCTTGTTGCAGGCAATTTGTAGCCTTCCTCGCATCAGATGTGGGTTGATGCTCTTGGGTACAGGGTTGTATCATCGGCATACAGCCCTCTCTGCACCAGTTGCGTTCGCGGCATGTCCGCTGTGAATAGGGTATACAAGAGGGGCCCCAATACTGAGCACTGTGGGACTCCGGCGGATATTTCCCGTGCTGTTGAGGTCTCGTCTTTTATCTTCACATGGAAAGTACGTCCCGCCAGGTAGGAGTGGATGAGGCGAGCGTGTGACACTTGAACTCCCTGTACTAGTAACTCGTAGACTAGTGCCACACGCTGTCGAAGGCGCTGGAGACGTCTAGAAGTACCGCCTGAAGGTACCCTCTCTTCTCCAGCGGCCCCATCGCCTGCTCCACTAGTCACAGCAGTTAGTGTGTTGCCCCGTTCTCCCTCCTGAAGCCGAACTGCTTGTCGGGAGCCGGCCGGGGTGGCCGAGCGGTTCTAGGTGCTACAGTCTGGAACCTTGTGACCGCTACGGTCGCAGGTTCGAATCCTCCCTCGGACATGGCCTCTCTTGGAATAGTGTGTAGGGTCGTATGGCCCTAGCACTATCGCGTTATTGTCTGTGACCACCTTAAGAACCCTCCTGCCGCTGGTTCTGGTGACCCTGGAGTTCCACTCCGGGTGCTTGGCGTTGAAGTCGCCGCCGATAAAGATGTTGGCGCGCATTGGCAACAGCGTCTCTAAGATCTGTTGTCGTAGGAGTTCTCTAGGCTTCCGGTACGCTGCGATGAAGGTCACTTATCCCGTTGGAGTGCTGACTGCGACGCCTGTTGCATCTAGTTGCGTCAGCTCTGATAGCTGGATTTGGTGGTGTCGCAGCGTTCTTCTTACGTAGACCGTAGTTCCGCCGCCTGCTGTTGGTCTATCGTCGCGGTAGCACCTGTAGTTAGGTGCCCTCGCGTTTACGCCGGGTTTTAGCCATGTCTCACTCACGAGGCGCACATCCACGGTATCGTAGCGTAAACTCTGCCTAAATTCGCACTCCTGCTGCCTTACGCTGATTGCATTCCATACGCGGAAGGTGAGACCTATGAAGTGATTAAGCATCATGGGTGTCGTTGGCCTCTCTTGTGGTGTTGGCCTAGTTGGATGCAATCAGTGCAGACACGATCATCTGCGGTAGTTGGAGTAGCAGCGGTTTGAACTCCCGCAGCATCTCTCGTAGTTCTGCGGCCTCGGTGGTTACAGTGGTCGGAGGAGGTAGGGCGGGCGTAGGTGGCGGCCTCCCTCCTCCGCACCCACGCATCCGGCCGGCCCTGCCCGGCGTCTCGTGCTCCTCTCGTGGCTGTCAGGGAACGCCTTCCGCTGCGCGGCTAGGCTGCTCTGCCTAGCGCGCCTGCTCGGCGTGTTGCAGTGACTGTCTTGCAGGCGTTTCCTTTGTAACCACTGCCGCGGTCGCCGCTAATGCTGCTGTAGCGTAGTTTCTACCAGGCTGAAATCTCCTCGCTAGTGCCTCTCGCCCTTTTGCAGCTGCTGTTTTGAAGGCTTTGCAGTCGGGAAGCTGGCGCCGTGTTCTTCTTTGAAGCTGCAGCACGTGGGTGCCTTCTCGATCGGGAACGGACATTCCCGGCTCAGGTGCACCCCAGCACACTTTACGCAACGTGGGGACATTTTGCAGTATTTTGCGAGGTGGTCAATTCCCTGGCAGTTGAAGCATTGAAGCGGGCCTCTTCGCCACCTCAGTTTTTGAACTGTGACCCCGCTGACACTCCCCACTCTCGGTTCTTGAAAGATCTTATGCTCCTGTGTGTCATCCAGTATGACCTGGAAGAGCGGTGTATCTGCGAGGTGTCCTTATGGTGTACCCCTTGGCCTCAAGAATCTCCTTGAGGCACTGGGGGTCCATACTGAAGGGCAGGCGGCGGAAGACTCCTTTTTTTAAAAAAAAATCTTTATTGCAATAACAATAATAATAATTTTACAAATTAACCCACCACCTTAGTGATTAGTGGATCCTAATGTTAATACAATATTATATGTTAATTGCAGCTATTACAGTTATTACAATTATTACAGTTAATTTGTGAGCTACAGACAGTGCGACACAGTACATGTTAATGGGCAAATTACGATTTGTTAAGCTATACACTACTACCTACCTGTTAGTAATCCTAATTGCCAGCAGCGTTACAGGAGTGTCAGCATAGATATAAACCCACTTTAAGGCCTTGCTCATCGAGCTAATCCCTATGAGCGTGCCCCTGGCATTGGGCAGGCCAAACCTACTTTTCGCTGCAGGTTCCTAGTTTAGTATCTACTTCTAATCCTTCTAACTACTAACTAACTGATGAATTCGGTGCTGTCATAATCGTGAATAGGTGTACCCCTGTCCTCCTAGCCCTGCATGTGGCGGATTCCAACTAACAAGTCGACCTGTCCACGCACAGGTGGTACAGGATTAGGGTACTAGGTCCCGTTCACTAGTTGGTTCTAACAGCGCAAGTCCCTCAGGTATGCAGTCAGAACCTTACGTGATACCTCATTTGCCAGGTTGTTCAAGGTTTCAAAAGTCTCTTCGTGTCTTAATAAGTCGTATGTGTTTTTGTTTGGTAGTTGTTGCCTTAATATAACTGCTACATCATCGAAAAGGGGGCACTCGTAAACTACATGGTCGGGAGTACCCTCCGAAGCGCCACACTCAGGTGTAGCCCTTTTCCCAAACCGACATAAATATGTCGGGTAGGGCCCAAGACCGGTGAAAAAATGAATTAGACCCCGGGCTGGTTCGAAATACCTCATGCCTAACCTTTCCTTAACATTTGCCAAGAGTCTGAAGGTTCTTCTGCCAGATTCATCCATTTCCCAAGGTTCCTGCCATAGGTCCTCACCCCCTTCTCCGTATCTCTCCCTTGTCCCTAGTCGGGACTCGCACTATATTTTCTCTTTTCAAGTCATTCCCTTTCTTAGCCCAGTACCGTGGTGCTTGCTCTCGAATTTTAATATCCTGAGGACAGAGCCCCATTACCACTAATAGGGCACTTCCTGGGGATTTTCTATAAGCCCCCACAGATCTTAATAGCATGTTCCTCTGTACTCTTCTCACTGTCATGGCAGGCACTACCCTTGTGAGCCTGTGTGCCCAGACTCCCGATCCGTAACCCACTATTGAAGTTAATTTACTGATATGATACAACTTTATTAGGTATGGTGGAAAGTGAAATCTTTTGTGTCCTATGGAGATGAGGTTATTGAGTACTTTTAATGCTCTTTGGGTTACGGATTCAATGTGCTTCCCGAAGTTCCACCTTTCATCGATGGTAACACCCAAGTAGCGAGTCTCATGTCGCCTGAGAACTGGTGAGCCCCCAATTCTCACTGTAGGATTTCTTACTAGCTGTCCTTTCAGTAGTAGGTTAGTTGATTTGGTTGGTGACATTGACATTTTAGTATTACTACACCATATTTGAAGTTTCACCATGGCTCTATTTTTGGTTCTATGTCTTCGCGGCTCCGGCCGCCACCCAGCAGAAGGAGGTCATCTGCGTAGTCTATCACCTCTAGCACCTCTTCACTCTGTTGCAAACTGTCTAGCAGTGGTTCCATGTGGATATCCCAAAACTACTTCGAGCGTCTTTGTTGGTTCCGACGAGTAGGTGAACCAGTTTAGACCACTGCTGTCAATGAGGTCAATAACGCTTTTGTAGTCTTCCGCCGTTCGCGTCACGATTCTGTACATATCGTGACTTGCTGTCTTGGTAGTAAAGTTGTTCTTGACGACTGCGAGGATCGCCTGTTCTTCTTCTTTAAAGGAACCTGCCCATTTCACCATGATGGGTGGTGGTGGGGGCTCCCTGCTTCTCTGACGCTGGTCTGCTGTCTCCTTCTCCTTCCCTTCGAGCTCAGCAAACCGGTTTTTAACGACGATGCCTGCAGCAGTGGCCGTCTGTACAGCTCTTCCAATCTTCTTGCGTTTGGGTATTTGAAACTCATCCGCGTCAGTGGTCGTCTTAGGGGATTTGCACCCTCTCGACGACGCCTTTCTTCGTGTTTGCAGCGTCGGTGCGGTGGTGGGGGTGGCGGTAGTCGCACGTTTCCGTTAGTTTTCAGGACTCGTTTCCGCCGGGCGCTTCCTAGTGCGACTTCTGTCCACCTCCATATCCTCCGCGTCTTCAGCTTCCTTCTCCAGCATGAACTGGGCCGTCCGTTGAATGGTGTCCGCGAAGACGTCTTTTATCTGCATTCGTGACCCGACTTCAGACCACGAGACTGGGTCTTCAGTGGGCGATGTCACCATTTCTGGTGTCTTGATCTTGGCGGTGGCGTTCTTTGGTCCACAAGCGTCGAGTGCAAGCGTTATTGCGTAGGAGGGCATGCCTCCTGCGATAGCAATGGTGCTCTTCTGCTTCTTCTTGTTCTCTTTCTGGGAACGGGTTGCTGTAGGTTGCGGCCGGCGACTAACCCCGCAACTAGCTTCCTCGACCGAGGTCGAAGTCGCATAACAGCTACACGATCTATCAGCGCTGTCTCGTGCTTTTGCGTTTTCATCATCCGTCGTCTTCGCGGAACGAGACGTCGCAGGTAGCGGACAGGCCGTTCCACCGGTATAACCGGCATTGGCCACATAACGCCGTCTCATCTCCCTTCCTTCCTCTCCCTCGTTCTTCACTGGTCCGTCCGTCGTACGCAGAGGAAAGCTCCGCTGGGTGGTGATCCGCCACTCTGCGCTCGTCTTCTAGTCTCAGGAAATCAGTCACCTCGACTTCTGGGTCGGTCGCACAGCCGGTCCATCTCGGCTGGGGGCGGATGGGGCCGTCGACAGAGCAGGATCTGCCGATCGGCGATCCGTCACACCCTTCGCTTCAGCGTCGCGTTCAGCGCTGTGCTCCTTCTCTGAGCTCCTCTCCGGACGGTCGGAAGCCCACTTCTCACGCCGTATTTACAAATGGACGCAACGTACTATCGAAGGGAACACTTACCATCATCAGCTCTATGCCTGATAGCAGCCTCTAAATGGCCACTTTCGCCAGCCGGAGTGGTTCTGGGCGCACAGTCCAGAGCCGTGCGACCGCTACGCAGGTTCGAATCCTGCCTCGGGCAAGGATGCGTGTAATGTCCTTAGGTTAGTTAGGTTTAAGTAGTTCTAAGTTCTAGGCGACTGATGACCTCAGAAGTTAAGTCCCATAGTGCTCAGAGCCATTTGAACCATTTGGTCACTTTCTCTGTCACGTATTATTTAATAACACTATTCATCCACGAGACTCAGAGGGCCATAGACAAGGCTTCCCAGGTAGATGCCGTGTTTCTCTACTTCCGCAAGGCGTTCGATACAATTCCCTACAGTCGTTTAATGAACAAAGTAGGAGCATACGGACTATCAGACCAATTGTGTGATTGGATTGAAGAGTTCCTAGATAACAGAACGCAGCATATCATTCTCAATGGAGAGAAGTCTTCCGAAGTAAGAGTGATTTCAGGTGTGCCGCAGGGGAGTGTCGTAGGACCGTAGCTATTCACAATATACGTAAATGACCTTGTAGATCACATCGGAAGTTCACTGAGGCTTTTTGAGGATGATACTGTGGTATATCGAGAGGTTGTAACAATGGAAAATTGTATTGTAATGCAGGAGGATCTGCAGCGAATTGACGCATGGTGCAGGGAATGGCATTTGAATCTCAATGTAGACAAGTGTAATGTGCTGTCAATACACAAAACGAAAGATCCTTTATCATTTAGCTACAAAATAGCAGGTCAGCAACTGGAAGCAGTTAATTCCATAAATTATTTGGGAGAAGCATTAGGAGTGATTTAAAATGAAATGATCGTATAAAGTTGATAGTCGGTAAAGCAGATGCCAGACAGATTCATTGGAAGAATCCTAAGGAAATGCAATCCGAAAACAAAAGAAGTAGGTTACAGTACGCTTGTTCGTCCACTGCTTGAATACTGCTCGGCAGTGTGAGATCCGTACCAGATAGGGTTGATAGAAGAGATAGGGAAGATACAACGGAGAGCAGAGCGCTTCGTTACAGGATCATTTAGTAATCGCGAAAGCGTTACGGAGATGATAGGTAAACTCCAGTGGAAGACTCTGCACGAGAGACCCTCAGTAGCTCGGTACGGACTTTTGTTGAAGATTCGAGAACATACCTTCACCGAGGAGCCAAGCAGTATATTGCTCCCTTCTACATATATCTCGCGAAGAGACCATGATGATAAAATCAGAGAGATTAAAGTCCACACAGAGGCATACCGACAATCTTTCTTTCCACGAACAATACGAGACTGGAATAGAAAGGAGAACCGATAAAGGTACACAAAGTACCCTCCGCCGCACACCGTCAGGTGGCTTGCGGAGCATGGATGTACATGTAGATGTAGATGTCATGAATCAATCTAGAATCCTCGTAATTTTTATGTCAGTAGATTTAAGTTGGTATTAATCACAGAAAAAGTTTTAGCTCGCCTGCATTTAAACTTTGTCGTCTAAAATTTTTAGGACGGAACTGAGAGTAGAATATGAACTTTGAATTACATCTTTAAGAGATTTTGTATTCATTGTTATTTGCATCAAAGTCTTGCAACTTGATGCAGCTCTATTGTTTAACGGGTTTCGTTAGGTACTGTAATTACAACTTTCTGTCATTAATAAAAATGAACTGATACTTAATCTATTACAAATGGGGCTTTTTCCTTCCAAATTTAGTTTCAACTAAATTACTTGAAAACTATTACAGGTAGCTTAAAGGGGTCACATAGTTAATGTTTTTATATCGAACTGACGCTTCACACCAACTTCCATCTTTCTAATATTTAGTGCCTTCAATTTTTAGTACAAACATAGATTCTGACCAAAATATTGTTGATCAAGTTGAAACTTGTACTATTTGACTCAGACATATATTTGCACATTCTGAGCGATTTTTGAATTTATAGCTTTATTTTTTAGCTCCGCTTGTTTTTTTTTATTTAAAATCATGTATTTAGGGAAACATATTCGTCTGATCACTGTGAGAGTTAACAGTTGAAACATTAATATACTGAAGCGTATGTTGACAAACGTTGGAAAGGCAGTTTTATTTTAATTTCATCCTTAATTTCTGACGCAATACTTCGTATGCTACGCACAGGCGCTTTATGGTGACGTGGCGCTAGTAGCAGTGAACTGGGGTAAGTCCCGGCACTCTTGCTCGCCTCTGTATCTCTGAAATGATACAGCGCTTGTTTCGCCACACCGTATATGGAAATGAAGCATGGACGAGAAAAAGTTTCGACAAGAAGAGAATAGGAGATTTTCAAATGTGGTGCTACAGAAGAATGCTGAAGATTAGATTGATAGATTACGTAAATAATGTGGAAGTTCGAGGTGCATTCAAGTTCTAAGGCCTCCGATTTTTTTCTAATTAACTACTCACCCGAAATCGATGAAACTGGCGTTACTTCTCGACGTAATCGCCCTGCAGACGTACACATTTTTCACAACGCCCATGATTCCATGGCAGCGGCGAAGGCTTCTTTAGGAGTCTTTTTTAACCACTGGAAAATCGCTGAGGCAATAGCAGCACGGCTGGTGAATGTGCGGCCACGGAGAGTGTCTTTCATTGTTGGGAAAAGCCAAAAGTCACTAGGAGCCAGATCAGGTGAGTAGGGAGCATGAGGAATCACTTCAAAGTTGTTATCACGAAGAAACTGTTGCGTAACGTTAGCTCGATGTGCGGGTGCGTTGTCTTGCTGAAACAGCACACGTGCAGCCCTTCCCGGACGTTTTTGTTGCAGTGCAGGAAGGAACTTATTCTTCAAAACATTTTCGTAGGATGCACCTGTTACCGTAGTGTCCTTTGGAACGCAATGCGTAAGGATTACGCCTTCGCTGTCCCAGAACATGGACACCATCATTTTTTCAGCACTGGCGGTTACCCGAAATTTTTTTGGTGGTGGTGAATCTGTGTGCTTCCATTGAGCTGACTGGCGCTTTGTTTCTGGATTGAAAAGTGGCATCCACGTCTCATCCATTGTCACAACCGACGAAAAGAAAGTCCCATTCATACTGTCGTTGCGCGTCAACATTGCTTGGCAACATGCCACACGGGCAGCCATGTGGTCGTCTGTCAGCATTCGTGGCACCCACCTGGATGACACTTTTCGCATTTTCAGGTCGTCATGCAGGATTGTGTGCACAGAACCCACGGAAATGCCAACTCTGGAGGCGATCTGTTCAACAGTCATTCGGCGATCCCCAAAACAATTCCCTCCACTTTCTCGATCATGTCGTCAGACCGGCTTGTGCGAGCCCGAGATTGTTTCGGTTTGTTGTCACACGATGTTCTGCCTTCATTAAACTGTCGCACCCACGAAAGCACTTTCGACACATCCGTGACTCCATCACCACATGTATCCTTCAACTGTCGATGAATTTCAATTGGTTTCACTCGACATAAATTCAGAAAACGAATGATTGCACGCTGTTCAAGTAAGGAAAACGTCGCAATTTTAAGTATTTAAAACAGTTCTCATTCTCGCAGCTGGCGGTAAAATTCCTTCTGCCGTACGGTGCTGCCATCTCTAGGACGTATTGAAAATGAACGCGGCCTCATTTTAAAACAATGCGCATGTTTCTATCTCTTTCCAGTCTGGAGAAAAAAAGTCGGAGGCCTTAGAACTTGAATGCACCTCATACTGAACAGAATTAAGGAGCAAAGAAATTTATGGCACAACCTGACTAGGAGAAGGGATCGATTGGTAGTACATATTCTGAGACATCAAGAACCACCAGTTTAATGCTGGAGAGAAGAGTTGGGGATAAAAATCGTGAAGGGAGACCAAGAGATGAATACAGTAAACAGATTCAGAAGTATGTAGGTTGCCGTAGTTACTCGGAGGCGAAGAGACTTGCACAGTATATAGTAGCACGGAGAGCTCTATCAAGCCGGTCTTCAGACGGAAGACCAAAATAACAACAGCGCCTAATGATATTATGGATTGTAACTTTATGCTGAAGAGGTCTTTAACAAGTTACCTAAAGACATCATACAAAAAAATTGAGATATCTGAAGACAAAATGCAAAAAAACTTGTGATATCTGCAGAGTTAAACGACAAAATCATTCGTTTCAATAAGTCGAGTTGTAAGAATTGAAAGATAGTACTCTGAGTCAATGAAAGAATATTTTGGCCGAAAATAGAAAGTCACATATCAAACACGTTTCCTATAACTAAATCGTTGCTGTTTCCATATTTTCTGAGCAACAACGACACTACAATACAAGCAATATGAAAACTATAGGCACACTGGACTAACGAATAACGGGAACATTTTCATTCGATATATTCTCAATATTTGCAAAAATACTGAGTGAGATAGAATATGCTCATTGTAGCTACATAACTGCTTGCGCCACATAGTGAGAGGAAAAATTCTTGCTACTGTGCGCTGTAGGATAGACACTTATTAGAAAAGTAGTGAAACATCGAGAGCAGCTGTTAGTTCAGGTTGTTAGAGCTATCGCACGATAATTTGTTTCACATTACAAGTACTGGTCCCGTATCATCCATCACACAACACGAATCTTGTGTTTTAGGCCGGAAATAAAATTCATGGATCAAGGTAAGCTTGTAGAGTTTGTAGTTCCTGACTTTTTTCAACTTCAGGTTTATTACCCAGTGTCAAATTGCGTCAGTTTGCATTAATTAAAAATCTGGTTCACGTACCTCATCTACTTCCATTTAATCTTCATTTTAGTGTTCCACTGCTGTCTTTCCTTCTAAGTCATTTTTTCCATCTCCAGTGTTTTCAGAGAAAATCTTACATTTGTAGTGGTTTCTGTATTAAAATTCTATGTCTTGTTGCTATAAATCAAAACAAGTACTGCACGCTGATTGTAAACTTCCTATTTTCCACACATCATACGGAATATTCAGCTAGATTTCTGTTAACATTAGTCGATTTTGGTATATTGGTACTTACGTTGAAATAGGACCTACAATCGTGATAAACTTCTTAAAAGATGTAAGTTTCCTGCATCAGCTACTTTTCACAACTATTCTGGACAAGTCAAATTAAATTGAACTTCTGTCTACTTTAGTAGAGCAGCTAGGGAGCGTTCCAAGTTTTAACCGGGGATGTAACATGCTCTATATAACTAGCTATGTTCATAGTTGTCTTTTTGTGGCAGAACATTAATTTAAGTAAGATGTGGAAACGAATGCCCATCTTTCTCAATGCACAAATCAGTGCGCCTTCTGAACCACGTACAGACAAGACGCAAAGTTAGTGCTTCTGCGAAGCGACAAGCTTTCTCGATGAGCTGTTTGAAATCATCCGGGGTTGTAGGTTTGGTTACAAACACCCTGTATATTAACGACTTTGACGAATAGCTGTACTTTTACAACAGACTTATTCCCAGTCTTCTAAACACTTAAAAACTGTACCACTGGTTTATAGAACTAACATGAAAATAACACAGGTGACTAACATCTCGTAGAATGTAAGTTTGTTTCTGAATGAGAGAGGAGCGATTGACTGGATTCAGTCTCGCCTAAAGAGAAGATAGGGAATCCTTCGTAGTTCTAATACCGGACAACCTGTTCTGGCTTGTGAACAGGAAATGTGGAAACAAAAATCAGAAAGAGTACAGATTCTGTTGGTATACGCAGACGGGCAATGTAGATTTATTTTACTTATGACAGTGAATGAAATATGGGTGTGTGTCTGAGCTAGCAGACTGAGAAAGCTGCAGATTATTTGATTATCTCGGAAAAAATTAATTCAAAAACGTAAAATGCAGGTCTTAAGAAATCTATTAACATGCAACACATTTTTAATTTCTATCTTCTGCGTGGATTTTGAATATGATATTACGTAAATTGTATCTAGCAAGCGGTATTTTATAAGCAGTGTTTCTATTTTTCACTCTCATGATAACATTGGATGAAATAAACCTTTACTACGTGACGCAATAAACCCTCTGAAACGTATTTATTTACAAAGTAGTACACGATAGACGCCAATGTGAGAAGCCGGGAGAAACGAGCGAAGTTGATAACATGATTTGAAGGTAATTATCAGCACAAAACGAAACATCCTTTAAATTTGTGTTCTGTGTTTATTCGAGGAATGTTTAAAACGGCTCTATTACAGTTATAAAATATTATTAACCATAAATTCTGTCTTTGAGTATTAAAAATTTCTGTCTCATTAGGTGTGACAATATACTAACACTCTTGTGAATAATACATTCATATAGAAAGAACAATGAAATCATCCAGCTACGTTTTCATTGCTTGTTATTCAAATTCTATCGTAAATTATTTCAATCCAATACTGCAGGTACTTAACTAGAGTTTACGAAGCCGAGTGTCGGATTAACCGAAGCTTGCTGCCATCTAGCGGAGACACGACAAACGACATGGTGACCCCACTCTGCCTCCACAATTTACTTTCCAGGGGGCAGTAATCTATTGTTACATCCTCACTGAATAATACATGACCTCGTAGCATTTACTGCGCCTTGCTACATATAGTTCATCGTAACCATGACGATGTAATAAAAACTGCAACAAATCATTTCCGTGTCGTTTGCTACTTACTAGCTCAGCATGCCACAGGCTTATCATGCTTTCCAATAAATCGAAAGTATTCATAAAAACAGCAGTACATGCAGTAAGCCGTCTGATGAATGCGCTGAAATCTGGCGATACGCGTACAGCATATGATGGCACGAGATAAATAAAAATGCAAAAAATAATTGCAGGAAAGAACCATATTGGAACTTCTTTCACGTGTACAATATCGACAAGTACACGTAATAAGCAGTTTGATTTTTCTGAGAAATAATGCAGCACATGAGGTGATACGTACTGCCGAAATGTAATTCTTTTTATTTCCTACGGAGTGTATCTGTATTGGTGTGTGCCGGAAGAGAAGCACAGAGAAGGTTTTCCAAGTTCCGTAAGACTATCTTTGCTAACTAAGCCCACGAGGAGTAATTATCTTTCCTCGTCAATTACATTCAATATGTGACGCTGCTAATGCTAGTATCTTTCAGAATAGTAGCAAATGTATGTTACTTTCCTTTCAAAGCTTTTCTTAGCCCATCTCGCGTTCAAGGTGGAGGTAAAATGTGAATAGTAATGCCTCTCCCTGTAGCGCACTAAAACCAGGTCCACGAAATTCAGAGCGCGATATGCTCACTCGATATTGTTCTAAGCGTTCACACAAAATACGAGTCCAGTTTTGTCCAGAGTTTTCTTCACCTATTGCAGTGTGAATATCATTGTGGACCTAACCAGCACGTCTCCACTTAGGCTATATTTATTTACACCTTTCCTTCCTTCCATAACTGATTTCGCCTTTTTAAGCCGCTGTCGATTGTTTAGCTGTATAAAACAGCACAGTACTTTTTCTCCAAAAAATGTAAATAACGAAGTGAACGTTACTTAAGGGAAACATAGTGCCCTAGAGCGAAGTGGGATATGTAAGAAAATGGAAACATTGTTCCCTATGTGAGGTAACGCCATCCTGAAGTTCGAAGAAGGCGTGGCCGCGCTGGCTGCTCAGCAGGCCGACCGCGTGTTGCTAGACATTAGGCGGAGCAACAGAGGCAGCCCCAGCGCGTGGTCCAGGCCGACCGCGTGGCTGGCAATTCCATGTTGTCGCGGTGTCGAGGACTGTGCTTTGTGTCGATGAAGGAGATGTGTATGCCGGGAGTGCCAGAGTTTGCGGACTTTGTGAAACCATAATAGCAGACAGTTCACAGCTCATGTAGAAATTAATAATAGCCAGAGGAATCATTATACCTTGAAAAGAAACATGTACATTACTATTATTTGCACGACGATTCTGTTGGTGTAATCAGATTTTCAATATGTTTATTAGTTTAAAGTTTAGTATCTGACTGAAAATTATACAATTAACACCCAGCAATGGATTTCCAAAATCTAAAAAGTTCAACTGATTTTGTCAATCGACATTTATTTAGAAAGCTATTAGTGTAAATTTAAATTGGTATGAATTGCAGGTCCGTAACGTGAATAGTACATGAGTTATTGGAGGTGAAAGTGACCGATTACTATAAATCTCGTCAGGCCATAAGTACTCCACAGTTACACGAAGAAACGGTAGCAGCATGCTTATAAATATATTTATTGGTCTATGTCTTTGTTTATATCCGAGATATACTATTCATGAAGAAATTGGTCAAATATTTACTGTGTTTTATAAACCACAGAGACAGTAGGCTACTGGTCTGCTTTTGTTTCTATTCCTTTGATATATGTTTATTTGATTTGTTTATGGATAATGTGTGTTAGAGCGTGTTTATGGTCCAGCCATAGGAATATTTATTTAATTTCAAGTTATTGAAATGTAAATCCAGTATTTTACATGTGTTTAATGTTTGTGAGTGTGCATTGGTTTGGAGAAATGTCGGGAGCGGTCTAGTCAACCATAGCGCTTGTTAATGGGGAGGTTATATGGAAGTGGGAGAACAGCATCGGGTCGGACAGGACACGGGGAGTGCTGGATGGGAAGCAGCGACGGTCGGTCGCAGGAACTACATGGAGAGTGTTGATCAGTTTGCGCGTGGTCGCGGGAGATAGGAATATTTCGTAATGCCCACTGGTGCACTTGTGAGATTCCTGTGGCTTCTGCAGTGAAGACGTAGTATGCGTTTAGAAATGAATATCTTGCGAGCTAAGTTGTTGTTCACACATAATTACGAGGGCTGTCCAGAAAGTTAGTTACGATCGGTCGTTAAATGGAAACCACAGAGAAAATCAGAAACATTTTATTTGCAAGGGTTAGCTACACTTTCCAGATAATTCTCTACACAGTCGCCGCATCGACTTAGACATTTGTCGGAGCGTTATACCAAATTTCCTACACCATCTTCATAGAAGGCAGCCGCCTGTGCTTTCCGATAATTCTCTATGCTGGTCTATATCGCGTAGCCAGCGCCCAAGTGTTGTCTTGGTCTCCAGCATTTCATGTGAACAGAGATGATACTCAGGACGAGCCACTTAGGGCTGTGTTGTGGGTGATCGAACACTACCTATCGAAAAGGCTGCAGGAGCATCTTCACTGCCCCTGCAGAGTGCGGCTGAGAATTTCCATCAAGAAGGAAGTGCATGGCAGTTGTGTTAGGTGGGCTGCGTTCATTAAGGCGAAGCCTCTCAGCGGGGCCTCCTACTTGGCGGGAGACTTCGTTGTTGTTCTGGGCACCTTTACTCGCTCACGGTGCGCTCACAACTGAAAAGAGCGTCTTGATGCGTTCGACGGTCATACTAAGAGACACTACCCAACACATCTGTGCAAAGTCTCATCTGGTTTTCACTGTGGTGTCCGTTTCACGACCCATCATAACTTACTTTCTGGACAGCCCTCGTACATGGAGTAGGAATCTATTGCTTCCCTGTTATTCAACTTATATTTTATTTAATTGCATGGACCATCGACACCAATTAGTGTTTTGCAGCAATTAATGGCATTCTTAAAGGTACTTCTGCTATCGTATTCATCATTTACAGTCGCTAAAAATAATACCTGCAGATTTTATTTAATTGCAATCTTTTATTTATAAATTTCTATACTAGATGAAAAATTCGCAATTGTCGAGTGATAGGAGCCTTCGACCATTCAATTAATGTGTATGTGCATATTGTATACCGTAGACTCAGCAGTATTTGGCTTGTAATGCGGCAACTACATATCCCAGCCTCTAGACAGAGAAACCAGCCAAAACTCTTAATATTTCAACTCTGAGTCAGAAGGTACGTAGTTGAGGGCCACATCACACCACCACACCATTTTTTTTTTAAATCCCGCACCTAGAACAAAGTGGGATACGTAAGAAAATGGTAACGTTATCACATGACGTGGTTCTGTTCGTTTTGGTTTGGAAATCATACCGTTGCTAATAGTTTGATAGATAGTCATTGTATGTAAAGTGGGAAAAATATGTAATTATATGAATCTGAGCAAAAAGTAAAACAAGATGAGCTAACAGTTTCAGAGATCTATACAAGTATATTCATGTATACACGTGAAGCTAATGAAAATGAAATTATATGATGTAGAAAAACTGGAAAAATTGAAAATTTTAAAAATCGCACGCAGTGTATAGACGAAATACATAACCCTACTTGTCGTTCACTTTCACGCCACTATGTATCCTTTTTTATGCAGCTGAATACTGGGTAACTGCTCGGAAAGCTGAAACTAATTATGGACCGAGGAAGAGATCTAAATTAATGTAGACTAAGTGTAGAACGTACCTGCTTCCGTGTCCGAAGGGGCTAACCCACACCAGTGAGGTGGCGCTCGACTCGAAGGTACGCCGGTTTGATTCCTGGTGTGAGATGGTGTTTTCACTAACAGTATTTAGCCGCCAAGGGAGGAGAGGAGGTGACGTAGTATAGTTCCTGATCCGATCGATTAAATTCCAAACCTTTCCAGCGTCTCATGAAATGAGGGCTTGTGACACTGTTGATGGAGGTCCGCCCGTCCGATGCTCTATGTCTGTCCGTTTACACATTGCCCGCTGAAGGGGAGACCGAGCCGCTCTTGTCTGGCTACGCATGATTCTGTTCGGCCACGCTGTTTGTTGTCCGGATTCCGGATGCGCGAATAACCGAGCATGACCGGTCTCCGTTGATGTCTCACCCCGCCTCACCGCGCTATACATACAGAACGTCCCCCCCCCCCCCCTCCCGCCCCTCTTGCTATTTTAACACAAAAGTAACATTTCCAAGAGAACTTACATGCACAGTTAACTACACACAGCACGTCGAAGAAAATAAAATAGAAAAAAGAAAACTCAATTTCAAACAGATGTTTTGTTCTGCTTATCGCTAATAGGGAAATACGTACACGTTAAATATCGGTCATAGGAAAATACGTACACTTTAAATAAATACTACCCATGTAATCTAGGAGACGACTGTCTGTATAAGGAGAACACACGAATTACATTACATATTTACAGCTGTAAATTTTCACTACGCAAAAATTATAGTTACTACGGATCAGCAGTAGGTCACTAGGCTGTGTTAATTTAATTGGCTGTGCTGATTTATTAATAACATGCCAGATTAACTAAAGCATCATTCGTTACGTGCTCTTTTTACTGGGATACAAAAAATACAATATATCTAGTAACAGCAGCCATCCCTTGTAGACCCTTTTCATGTCTGCACCACCACTTTTAAAGCATCATCAGCTCCTATGTGCATTTGAATATAGGAATATACTTCTTCTGCAAACAAAAAATTGTCGTTGTTCCACTGTTGCAACCGATTTTCAACCGATCTCTCTTTCTGGTTGGCGATGACACGGTACGTGAAAGCTCCATATTAATAAACAACACAGAGAGAGAAGTAATACAGAATTACATGAATATATAAGTAGAAAAAATGTATTTTACATTGATAAAATATTATACGAATTATAATACTTCCGTTTGCCTGCGAGGCACTATGCAGTAACTATATAAAAACGATTACGTCAATGATTAAATATAGTACCTGCTAAAACAGCATACCGTTGTCGCGCACTGCTAGAAACTTCCTACTTTTCATTTACGTTAAGCATATAGTCTTCACGGAATGGCGACCCAAAGAGAGTAGCAGTTTTATAGTTCGAATTAATTACAGCTTTCTCACGTACAAAAGTCTGAGTTCGATTTTTAATCCTTTCTGCCTCTTATCAAAACTACGTATTTATTACCATAAATCAGTTACGTTAATTAAAAACCTAACCTTTCCTCTTATCGTAATGAAATAAGTCTTGTGACAGTAATTTAACTCATCCCACAATCATCTTCATTGATCGTGCAGATCTGTTGCCAAACCAAAGATGATCTAACTAAACTGAAGGTTATTTTCCGCCTTCTAATTCATCTGACCCCTCTTTAAATGACTTCACAAATCGACAGTTTATTCTGAAAACTCTAAGCGTATCCCTGTAACCTGTAAGCGGAATTATCCTGCGTCACTAAAGAAGGAACTTCGATATACCGGGTATGTAAGAATACTAGCAAAATGTACAAGAGAGTTATGTACCGTGGCCGGTGAAACACTCCAAACGGCCATCCTCACTTCTGCTTTTTTTAAAAATAATAAATACTCCTGTCCTCCTTATATCCGGGAATTTAGTTGCAAATAAAACATTCACGAAAGATCAATAAGTGTTTATAACATGTCCTATAAGCGTCAAATAACGCAGTTGATTGTGTGAATCGTTACACCTGGCAGCTGTTGCAGCAGATGTTTTATTAACAATTCAGTTATAACAGAAGGCATTTTTATGTTTCAAACTGCATCAATCTGTTCTTTGAAATGACAGCTTGTATTAAAGAGGTGTAGTATGACATCTGAAACGCTGCTTTGTCCTTAAAGTACACTTAGAACTTCTTGGCTTAGTTCTTTGAAACCTTCATCAGAAACAGTATCAAAAGTCTCATATCAATGGTCCATACTACAACATATTTTGGTGTTATACCAATTTTCATTATTTCCTTCGTCCCTGAGGGTACTGAATCAATGTGGGATTTCTTACAACTGTATTTCTTTAAATGAGTCGTTCCCGACTAGAAAAACAATAATGTAAAGCAGTTTACGCACTATAAGTACCCAGTGGACTTCCCGTTTTCGTTTACAGCCAACAGAAATTTTTTCCACAGTTCGCTTCTTATACACAGATTTGACCTATTGTCAGAGTTGAGTAAAGAGGAGCCTCTTGTAGCTGTAGGTGTAGGAAACACGTAGCAGTTCTCAGCAGTTACGAGGCGTAAGCCAGTTGGAAAGCCTAGTACGAGGGTTGGAACTTAAATAGTGGCAACTATTTATTCACAACCGATACAAAAGAGTTACATGTTTGCACCTGCTACTGCCCTTCAAAGTAGTCACCAGCTTTGTGTAGAACCCGTTGCCAGCGATGTGGAAGGCGTAGTATACCGTTAGCAGAGCCTGTTCTGTTGATGGTGCGAATGCAGCGGTCTATTGCCTATGGAATCTCTGGGACAGTTCTGGAGTGAATGTCACAAGGACTTACGTCCAGGGAGTATGGTGGATGGTACAGTGCGTCCCAGTCCTATCGACCGAACAGAGCAGCAACAGCTTGCACTGTAAGCGCCCGCGCATTGTCGTGCAAAATGATGGGTGGATTGCGCAGAAAGTGTCACCGCTTGTTTCGGAAAGATGGTTGCAGGTGATGCTCCAAAAACGAACAGTAATACTGTGCATTGACGGTCTGCCGTGGAGGAACGTAATGCGTTAGGATAACACCATCACAGTTGTACACGAGTATCACCATAACTTTCATCATACTGGGGCTCTGACGCACTTTCGACTTTCGGGCGACCCAGAATGACGCCATTCGTTGGATTGGCGTTTCAGTTTTGGCTCGTGCGATGTGGCCCATTTCTCATCCAGTGTTACGATACGGCGTAAGAAAACCTCTCCTTCGCGTTCATAGCGCTCCAAGTGCGTCTGAGCAGCATCGTAACGCATCCATTTCTATATTTCCGTCAAGTCATGCGCAACCCACCGTGACGCAATTTTTCGCATGCCCAGGCGTTCCTCCAAGATGCGAAGCACAGTCGTATGCGCTAATCCGGTATCGTGGGCGAGCTCACGAATCGTATGGCGTCGATCACCGTCCACTAATTCAGGAACAACATGCGCTTCTTCTTCAGAGACGCCAGGGCAACCTGCCCGATGCACGTCTGCCACAGTTTGTCGACCTTCTTTGAAGGCTTTTGCCCAACTTGCCACTGTTCTGTACGGCAACGCCGATTCCCCAACGCCTCTAGAAGACCTTAATGACACTGTCGTGCTGTACGACCTCTGGCACATCCAATCTTGACCCAACTCCGTTGTTCCCGTTTCGAAAACATAGTGACACCGTTACGTTAGACCGCTCGCTCAAAAGTGACTGTGTTTCCCTCGATTGTGCACACGCCGGTGACGTGGGACGAGCGAGTCCATTTGCTCGGAGGTAAGGTAGGTATGCCAACAACGCGTGCTATCAGTGGCAATAGTAGAATCCATTGCATAGTGTCTCGACAGCAGTGTTGCCACTATTTAAGTTCCAACCTACTTAGGAAGTAGAAGCTTCTGCTGCTTGGTAGTTCACACGGTAGAGGTATAGGCCAGCAGTTGCAGGAAGTGTTGGGGAGTGAGTATCAGGTCACCAGCATTGTGAAGCCTAGTGCAGAGTTGGCTAAGGTGACTGACAGCATAGGGGAGTTAGGTAAGAATTTTTCGAAAGAGGGTCAAGTAGTGATTGTGGGTGGAGCAGGGAATAGTCTTGTTAGGGATGGGGAATATGATGTAGGTGGTGACTTGGTAAAGATAGCTACTCAAACTGGTCGCAATAATGTGCATTTCCTGCAACTGTTTCAGCGTCATGATCGGTCTCATCTTAATGCGGCTGTTAGGCGTGATACCATGGGGCCGGAGAAGGCACTGATGGCAGAGGGTATGGGTCACATTGTAGTGGTACCAGTTGAGTTATCAATAGATTGGGTGTCACTAGGCATGGCCTGTACTTCAATAGGTATGGGAAGGGGAGGCTGGCAAAGCTCATAGGTAACAGTGCAGCAGGTGGTGTGGGATCACTCATGGAAAAATTCCTGTAGTAGTTGGTGTTAGAGCTGCACCTTTTTTAGACTGAAGTCAGCTGAGAGGCATACCTGCTTAAAGGAAATCCTTCTAAGGATCACCTTCAGAGGAGGTCAGGTATTCAAATAGACAAGGAATTATCATACATCATCAAAATATAAGAGGTATTAGAGATAAAGTTAGTGAACTGCTTATAAATGTTGTCTCTGACATTATTGGTATATCGGAGCACCATTTAAATAATTTGACAATTCAGAGGCTCCCTTTACCAGGATATAGATTAGCTGGTTGTTTTTCAAGGAATTCCTTGCGGAGTGGGGGAGTGGCCATGTACGTAAAAAACAGAAAAACAGTATTCCGTTTGAGTCCATAGACGTATCACGACACTGCACTAAACAGATATTTGAATGTTGTGGAGGGGCAGTTAAGTTTAGTAAAACTAAACTTCTGATTGTTGTTGTTTGTAGGTCCCGTCACTCTGGCTTCAGAGTATTTCTGCTCATGCTATAGAGGATCCTTGGTTCACTTTCTAGGAAGTACCAGAAATTAGTTGTCTGTGGTGACTTCAGTATTAATTTTGTATATGATTGTACAAGAAAAAGGATGCTGGTAGATCTCCTAAACTCATATGTTCTGATGCAGACCGTGTTTTTTCCAACCAGGGGGCAGGGGTACAGTAGCACAGCCCTAGACAATATTTGTATTCATTCTTAATTACTAAATGGGCATTCCGTTAGTAAAAGTGTGAATGGCCGTTTCAGACCATGATGCAAAAATCTTAACACTAAATGCTTTTGTACTCGAACAGTTGTCACATATAATTACGAACTATGCAGGAAAGCTAATCCAACGGCCATAGAGAGTTTTTTAAACCTCGTTAAAGAACAAGAGTGGCAACATGTTTATAGTACCGATAACACAGATGACAAATATAATGCTTTCCTTAGCACATTTCATTATCTTTGAGAGTTGCTTTCCATCAGGACGTTCCAAAGAGGGTAGTAACAGTAAAAGGCAGCCTGGGTGGCTGATTTGTGGGATAAGGATATCATGTAGAACAAAGCGGGAATTATATCAAAATGTTAGATGTAGTCACAATCAAGCTACAGTAGCCCATTACAAACAGTTGTAAGACTCTTAAAAACGTTATTAAGAAGGCAAAGAGTATGTGGTACGCAAATAGAATGGCTAATTCACAGGATAAAATTAAAACCATATGGTCAGTTGTGAAGCAAGTGTCTGGTTAGCAGCACAATGTCAACGATATAAGGTCAGTTCATAGTAAAAATAATTATGTTACTGATAAGTCAGATATATGTACAGTATTTAATACCATTTTCCGAGCATTGCAGGTAAATTAAATAAAAACTTCGTTTCTACAGGGAATCATAAAGCTCTCTTCAAAAATGCCTTTCCGAGAATGTTGTCTGAAATACTTTTCCGTGATACTGACAGGAGGAGATTGAGTCAACAACTAAGTCACTGAAGGCTAAGGACTCTCTCGGTTATGATGGAGTGCCTAGAAGAATATTAAAGTACTATGCTGCGCATGGTAACCCTGTACTTAGCCATGTTTGTAATTTTTTCTTTGAGAATGGTCAGTTTCCTGAACGATTAAAGTACTCAGTAGTAAAGCCGCGCTACAAAAAGGAAGAGAGGGATAATGCAGACAATCTTAGACCTATATCTATGCCATCAGTGTTTGCTGAAATTCTTGAAAAGACTGTGAATGTAATGATAATTGATCATTTTATGTCACATAATTTTCTATCAGTTCGACCTTAGAAGTCGTTTAACAAACAAAATATTGCTCCAGAAGTTCGACCATTACGCAGTATGACGAGTAGCTCACAATTGATTCACCTCTTACTTTAACAACATATAGCAAAAGTTCACTATTCACAGAATGGTGGTGATGTGGGGTCTGAGTAAGACACAGTCAAATGGCGGGTGCCCCAGGGCTCAGTGCTGCCGCCACTCCTGTTCCTTATAAGTGATATGCCCTCTAGTTTTACGGTTAATTGCTGATGACACTAGCTTGGTTAGAAAGTATAAACTAACGCTAAATCACAGTAAGGCTCAGTTTTTACAGTTTCTAACACACAATTCAACAAAACCCGAGGTTTCAATTTCACAGAATGACCATATGATTAGTGAAACTGAAGAGTTTCTAGGTGTTCACATACATTGTAAACTGTCGTGGAAAGCCCACATTCGGGATCTTATTCAAAGACTTGATGCTACCATTTTTACTATGCAAATGGTATTTGAAGTGAGTGATTGTTTGACACGAAAATTAGTCTACTTTGCTTATTTTCATTTGCTTATGTCGTATGGTATTATATTTTTGGGTAACTCTTCCCATTCTAAAAGGATATTTTTGGCTCACAAACGGGTGGTTCGGGCAATAAGAGGTGTAAGTTCACGAACCTCTTGTCGACCCCTGTTCACGAGTCAGCGTATTTTGACATTGGCCTCTCAATACATATATTCCTCACTGTCATTTCTTGTTAACAATATTTGCTTATTCCAAAGAATAAGCAACTTTCACTCAGTTAATACTCGGCAGAAATCCGATCTGGTTTGGATGGAATTTCCTTAATTCTTGTCAAAAAAAGGTGTGCAGTATACTGGTGCATCCATTTTCAATAAGCTACCACAAGAATTAAAAAATCCACGCTGTTTGAAATCGAAACTGAAGAGTTTCCTCAAGGGTCACCCGTTCTATTGCGTTGAGGAGTTCCTTGAAAAATGAAGCTGATTCTTGTTTTATATTGCTTATTGCGCTTACTTAAACTTATGGCTTGACATTTTTTGCTTTCATATGTTGTAATTTGATGTACTGACACTTTCCATGACCTCGGGATTTATTCCTCGATTTGGTCCTAAGGAACTAGACATGCATATAGATAAATAAATCAATCCCGTTTCTTCAGTGTCTACGCATTGGTTTTTACTACACTGGCTTTCTCCCTCTCTGTGATTATAGACAGACAAACTACGACTGAGGAGACCGTGCTGGTAGTAGGTTCGCACGTATAAAGAAGCGTTTACCGTCTTTGGATTCAGACGTTACCTAGGATTCGGTCGTGGCTTCTATGATCGACGACAATAACTGCTACGGGTTGAGTAACCAGTTAGGCTGTGCTCGTTCCATCTCTTAATTTGTACTCGCTTACTTGGTCACACAAGAGTATAATACGGACTTTAGGTTCGGTGACCCGTTGGTGCTATTGTGAGTGGAGTAGGTAGGCTATATGCTAGCACTGGTTTTCACTCTCTCATTTATCTTCACCCATAAAAACACAAACGCAACACTACGTTGAACAAACACTCATCATAGTCATCCATGCGACACAGATACCCACTTGACATTTCATCAACAGGTTGGAGGAAGCCAGTAGGATCTCGCCATGAGTGGCGTTGCAGGATTCCTGTATCTGCTCTCGTACACTCATTCCCCAAGTATGGACTGCTTTGACTTTGCTAAGGAAATGAAAAAAAATTATACAACAACGAGCTCTTCGTCCAGGCCTTGAAAGCCCAAGGATTGACTACCGGCATCTCTGACAACCTCTGCCATGCCGAGTCACGCGGGAGCGGTGCAGAGTGGCGTGTGGCCAACGCAACGCTCTACCGACCGCTTTGCCGACTTTCCTTACCGTGTAGTCCCTACTTCTCGCCCACGTAGCCGCTCAGTTGGCATCAAGAGGCTGAATGCACTCCGAACCAGTTCTCATGCCAAGGAGAAATTCGTGGCAGTACCATGAATCGATCCCAGTTCCTCCTTATGGCAGCATTCTACGCTGACCACACAGCAACAGAGGTGGACGAAAAATTTATATGGTGGGTAATAAATGAGGAAAAATACTTCGAGAGTTGAATGCTGTTGTGCACAATTAGTTATGAACGGTCGTTGTGTATTTCCTCATGGACAAATATTTAAAAAATAATCAAATTCCATTAATCATATAACGAGAAACTGAAGAATCTCAACATCTCCACAAACCACTTTCAGGCGATAGGAGCGTCACTTTGCGAGGAATGACTCCTAATCAGACACAAGCACGATGCATATAGTATCAGTGAGCCGGCTGTCCGTGTGTGGGATTGCGAAGGTGCGCAATCTGAGTTTGACAGAAATGGCTCTGAGCACTATGCGACTTAACTTCTGAGGTCATCAGTCGCTTAGAACTTAGAACTAATTAAACCTAACTAACCTAAGGACATCACACACATCCATTCCCGAGGCAGGATTCGAACCTGCGACCGTAGCGGTCGCCAGGTTCCAGACTGTAGCGCCTAGAACCGCACGGCCACTGCGGCCGGCGAGTTTGACAGAGAGCAGATTGTAATGGCCCCGGAGACTCGTCGCGAGCATTTCGGGAACTGCACCACTTGTCGGGTATTCGACGAGTGTTGTGGTGTGTTCAAAACGTGGCGAAACGCAGGTGAAACCACACGCAGACGTCGTGGGGTTGGGCGACCACGCTTCATTATAGATGTCGGACTCCATTCGCTGGGCAGACAGGCAAAACAGGACAGGTGGCGAACTGTGTCGGAACTAAACATCAGACTTTAATGCTGAGCAGAGTACAAGTGCGTCGGAACACACAGTGCATCGAATACTCCTAACGATGGGCCTCTTCAGCCGACGACCCATGCATGTGCCTATGTTAACACAGCGACATCGTCAACTACGACTGTAACGAGCACGTGGCCATCGGGACTGGACGTTGGCACAGTGGCAGAGCTTTGCATGGTCTTGTGAATCACGATACCTTCTTCATCATGCCGATGGGAGGGCGAGCGTCGCCTTCCAGGGAGAACAGCTCCTTGATTCCTGTACTGCGGGACGGAGACAAGCTGGCAGTGACTCCATTGTGCCCTAGGGAACATTCACGTGGTCATCAGGGTTCCAGTGGAGCTCGTGCAGGGCACAGTAACGGCCAAGGTGTATTATACAATGGTTGCAGACCACGTACATCTATCATGCCGATCATGTTTCCCGACGGCAGTGACATTTTTCAGCAATATAGTACGGCTTGTTACAAGGCAAGGAGTATGATGTAATAGTTCGAGGAACACAGTGAAGAGTTACAATTGATGTTCTGCCCCCACCCCCCCCCCCCTCCCAACTCGCCAGATCTGAACCCTATCGAACACATCTGGAATGTGATTGAACGTGGCGTCAAGCTCATTGTCACCGTCACCGTATTTACGGGAACTAGATGACTTGTTTGTACACATATGGTGCCAACTGCCTCCAGCGACCTACCAAGAACTCACTGCTTCCATGCCACGACGCGTCGCCGCTGTTTGCCTTGCCAAATGTGGAAATACCGGCAGTTATGTAGATGGTCATAATGTCCTGGCTGATCAGCGTATGTGTGACATGACACACCAAAGGCTTGTTTTTTGGCAACCAGCGCTGAGTAGATGCGGGACAAAACTCATGCCACCGTAGAGAAAAAAGAGTCGAATAAAATTTTTTTGAACGACGCGTTGCTGACAGTGGCGATGTGTACCGACTCCAGCCACAAAAAGTTTGACCTACAGTCGGAAAGAGCTTCCCACATATCAAAGAAGAATGCTGTTTGCACTCATGCCACTCTTTCCTTCTGACTTTTCAGACGCACAGAACATGCAAAAGTTCTTTTTACAATTCAGTTGCATTGCCATATAATAACAAACGAAAGAGGGAAAAACAATTTTGTGTTTTTAGTTCACTGTGAGAACACTACACGTGTACTACTTTTCCTCATTTATGACTCACCAAGTGCACAATATAGTCCAGAAATATTAAATGTACTGTATTTCTCGTCCAATGATCGTGACCAAGTCTTTTGGGAAGTTTCCATTTACTGCCAGGCAAATTCGAGAAAAGATACTCTGCTGCCAAACAAATTACATTGGGACCACTTTGACAGGCTCGTAGGTCAGTAGGATTTGGCTTAAAAGAATCAAACGTTTTGCGTAATTGGGTGGGGGATAACAGATGAAAACCTTCTGGTGAGCATTGAGCAGCCGCTGGTGAAGTATCAGTGCAGCAGTAGTGCAGCAGCAGTGCAGTAGCGAGTCGCATATTTAGCTTTCATATTTGTTTTGTAGTTTGATTCTTAATTTCTTTCCGAGTGTTTGTGCGCTTGCATATTTAATTACATAAAATCCTTGCGTATCCTCGTATTTGAGAGGAGTAATATTGCTTATTGATAGCCGTAGAGTATAAATTCGCGGAGTCGTTAGATATTAGCAGTAGGATGGATAGGGTGTGTGCGTGCTGTGTGCGGGCGCAGGAGGAACTGGCCGCGGTTCGCAAGCAGCTGAGCGTGCTGTTGGCCATGGTCAACCGCCTTCAGGCTGCCGCCTCGAGGTGCAGCGACGGCGGAGGGTCTGGCGCATCGCTTGAGACACCCAAGGTGTCGCTTGCTGCGTCCGCTGACTCAGTCGCCGAGGCACCTTCTAGTGTACCCGGCGCGTTGGGGCCGCCCTCACCTAAGGGTGAGTAGCGGACTGCATTGCGTTCGCGTCGCTCGAGGCGGAGGGTCAATGTGGAGGCTGTCCGGCTGGCCTCGCCCGTTCATCCTGTCAGTGGGCAGGTGGCCGCTCCTTCAGCAGGGCCCGAGCCGGCACACGGGGGAAAAGGCTTCCTGGTTATTGGGAGCTCCAACGTTAGGCTGATGATGGAGCTCCTTAGGGAAATAGCGTACAGGGCTGGAAAGAATTCCAACGTGCACTCGGTTTGTCTGCCAGGGGGGCCTCATCCAACATGTGGAGGCGGCCTTGCCTGCGGCTATCGAGCGTATGGGGTGCAGTCGTCTGCAAGTAGTTTCTCACTTTGGCACCAATGATGCCTGTCGCTTGGGTTCTGAGGCGATCCTCAGTTCTTACAGGCGGCTGGCGGATTTGGTGAAGACCGCTGGTCTCGCACGCGGGGTGCAAGCAGAGCTCTCTATTTGCAGCATCGTTCCCAGAGTGGATTGGGGTCTTTTGGTTTGGAGACGAGTGGAGGGTCTCAACCAGAGGCTTCGTCGACTCTGTGACGGTCTTGGCTGCAGATTTCTAGACTTGCGCTATTGGGTGGGGAATTGTAGGACGCCCCTAGATAGGTCAGGGGCGCACTACACAAAGGAAGCGGCTACTCGTGTCGCAGAGTACTTGTGGCGTCCACATGGTTTTTTTTTAGGCTAGGCAGAAGTGTGAGGTGTCCTGATGAACACTCACCAGTCGTCGTGCAGGCAGGGAAATCAGGACGCACTCAGTGTAAAGACACTTCAGCTATCGAGATATTAGCAGTAAATTTTCAGAGTGTTCGGAATAATGTTCCTGAATTTTCTGCCCTCCAGAAAGCACGTGGCGCGCAAATTATTCTCGCAACTGAAACCTGGCTGAACCCTCAGATAGGAAGTTCTGAAATATTTAGTGAGGGTTGGAACGTGTATCTGAAAGACAGATTAGACACCGTAGGAGGTGGTGCCCTCATTGCAGTTGACGAAAATATTGTGTCTACTGAGGTCGAAGTAGAGTGTGATTGTGAAGTTATCTGAACACGTTTAAGAGGGCTAGGAGAAGTAAAGTTAATTGTTGGGTGTTATTACCGGCCACCAGGTTCCACCGTGACAGTTCTAGAATCATTCAAGGGGAGTCTACACTCTGTATCGCAGAAGTACCCGGATCATGCTATATTGGTCGGAGGCGACCTAGTATAGACCTAGTATAGACTGGGATGTCTATGGATTCATTACGGGTGGTACAGACCAGCCATTGTGTGAATTAATTTTGAACACATTATCCGAAAACTCTCTTGAGCAGCTAAATCGACAGTCAACGCGCAATGGAAATATTTTAGATCTGGTAGCCACGAACAGACCAGATCTTATCGACGGTGTCAGTGTTGAGACAGGGATTAGTCATCATGATGTTTTCATTACGACTATGGTTACGAAAGTTAAAAAGTTGGTCAAGAAGGCTAGGAGAGTATTCTTACTAGAAAGAGCAGATAAGCAGTTGTTAGCATCCCACTTAGTAAATGAATCGGCTTCGTTTACTACCGCTACGAAGGACGTGGAAGAATTATGGGTAAATTTTAAACACATTGTAAATCACGCATTGGACAAGTATGTGCCGAAAAGCTGGGTTGCGGACGGAAAAGATCCACCGTGGTTTAACGGCGCAATTCGGAGAATGCACAGGAAGCAAAGAAGGTTGCTTTCGCGGTACAAGAAAGATCGGGAGAATGAGGACAGGCAAAAGTTAGTAGAGATTCGTGCTGCTGTAAAAAGAGCGATGCGCGAAGGATTCAACCATTACCAGCGCCATACCTTAGCAAAAGATCTTGCTGAACACCCAAGGAAATTCTGGTCTTACTTAAAATCGGTAAGCAGGTCGAAGGCTTCCATCCAGTCACTCACTGATCAGTCTGGCCTGGCAACGGAAAACAGCAAAACGAAAGCTGAAATTTTAAATTTAGCATTTGATAAATCTTTCACGCAGGAGGGTCGTACAAACATACCGCCGTTTGAGTCTCGTACAGATTCGCGTATGGAGGACATACCCCATCCCTGGGGTTGTGAAGCAGCTGAATGGGTTGAAAATAAACAAATCACCAGGTCCTGATGGGATTCCAATTCGGTTTTACAGAGAGTACTCTACTGCATGGGCTCCTTACTTAGCTTGCACTTATCGCGAATCTCTTGCCCAACGTAAAGTCCCGAGTGACTGGAAAAAAGCGCAGGTGTCGCCTGTGTATTAGAAGGGTATGTAACGTCTCTTAGCGAAAAGACATATTATGTAATAAAGAGAAAGCATTATGTGTCATGTTTTGTTCTTGTATAGAATTATGTACTGTTTTTTTTTTTTATTTAGATAATATCTGTGTCGGCGAGTACTGAAACCGCTACAGACGATACTTATTAAATATCAAAGATGAGAATGTGTGACTACTATAAATAGAACAGAACGAACATTAATTTCTCTGTCGTCTTCTTGGAGTTACGTGAGTAGGAAGAGCCTGTGACGTTATATTGTACGCTTATGTAGCATTCTTTTGTCAAGATTGTGAGAGGGACACCATTAGACATAGCCTTGGAAAGGTGTGTAATAACTTGATTTGTTTAAATGTTTTGAATAGAGTTACTTAGTGAAACCTTGCATTATGATTTGTAATAAGCTTGCCTTGTATTTTATCCCATCCCTTTAAGACATTTTCAGTTATTTAAATATTATTCGTGGTGCAGAGCTGCGCTACGAACGAACGAGCCGCTGCCACGGCGCATTCAAACTGCATTAAATGAAATCTATCATACCGCAAAGAAGCGGGCAGGTAATAGTGAACAAAAATTATTTCTTTCAGCTTCCGGAATTGCAGAGCAGAGCAGCAGATTTTATGATGTGTTTTACAGGTTGACGCGGGCTGCTGATAATATATTATTAACAGTGCAAAAAGATAATTTACCTCCATAACATAAAAGAAATCTTGCTGTGCGTAGTTCTGGTCTGGCAAACCTTATAGTAAAAACATCTTTTTCTATGACAATAGTTTCATGTTCTCGTGTTAGTAGTGGTACTTATTGGTGTCTTACTGTTAACAAAAATCCACTGCAAAATTTTGATGTTGAACAATCATTGCGTACTGTAACATCAGTGTTGATAACGAAATAATTTTCATTAACCTTTTCAATAACTGTAAAGGAAGGAAGATATGTTGAACTTTATGGCGAGTTACAGTAACGAAAAAATGTTCCTTTAATAGAAAGCCAGATCCAGAACAATAAGAACATAATATATTTTGTTTTGCTGAAAATTAATGATCCAAAGAAAGTCACAGCACAGCATCAGTACAAGGTATTTCGGGGCTCTTTTCGTAGCAACATATTTTATCTCATATATTAGTTGCTGCGCGAGTAATAATAAAACAAAGCAAATAGTAAAGAGCCAGCGAAACTGTCGCCCTTAAAGCGTGGGGCCCGAATTTGCAGTGGCCACGAAAATAATAACTGTTTTATGTGTTTTCTTTCATTGTCTATTGTTATATACATGTATGTATTTAGTGATAAATGTATGTATGTGTCTCATGATTAATGCCATGTATTAATGAATGTACAAAAATTCTTTCATGAAAAAACGCACCACTGCAAGCGAGTCAGAGGAAAAGATCCTGATAGTACTGAGAAACTGTAACGACTACATAATCCGGGGGCAGCCGAACCCCGAAATCAGATAAACTAAAGGTAAGACTACAGTGTAGTTGTCCTGTTTGTAGAAGCTTAACTCCAGTGAAGTGATCTCATATCGCTAGTGGTGTGCGTAGTTTGACGCTAGTATTTATGACAGGGCAAAGTTGAGTGTAGATAGTAATTTTTAGTATGCAGTGTATTGTAGATAAATTACCATATATGTGCATGTGGTAAAACTGTGAGAGTCTGTGTTCGAGTAGGTAATTTATGAATATGGTTAAATTGCGTAGTCAACATCCGAGCAATATGGATACTGAGGGACAGCCATTAGTTAGTGCAGGAAATGTAGAAACGGGTTCATTAAGCAGTACAAGTACTCTCTCTGAGGATATACCATGCGAAAATGTGGGTACAGGGGCACAGGAAGTGGCGCCACCGCCCACCAGTGCTCAAGGAGATGTAGATAAAGAAATTGCATCAACCCCAGAAAAGCAGGAACCAGAGAGTGGTAATCTGCTTGGTGGGTATTCACTTCAGGCGATATTAGAGCGCGTGCTGGATTACCAGTCAAAATTTGCGCAACAACAAGCTGAAAAGGACGAAAAAATTGAGAGCAAGCTGGGCGAGATCGCCAGCTAGAGGAAAAGTTTATTGCTCAGCAGGCCGAGCGGGATCGCCAGCAAGCTGAGCGGGATCAGCAACTTGTGCAATCGTTAGAAATCATGGAAAAAGAGATTGCCTGTATGAAACAGAATTATGAGTCAATATCTAAGGCCGTGCAGGAGTTGACTGTACAGGTCAACAACCTGCAAGTAGCAAACACTAACATTGTAGACGAGATAGGTGTCTTGGCCAACCGATTAGAGAAGCTAGAAATAGATTCCACACAGCTTGTAGAGCAGAAGTGGAACGAACAAGCGACTAAAATTGAAACCGAATTCAACTCATGGCTAGAAGCGAAGGAGAGCGAGAGCGACAAAAATATTGATTCTAAGGTACAAGCAGCCATGGCAAATAGAGATTCCGAATCGTTCAGTACCGCAGTAAATAGTCAAGTACAGAACGACGTGCAAATCATCAAACAAATACTCAGTGAGGATATTCCGCAGTGGCAAGTGAATATCACCAAACGGATATCCGAATTGGAAAAGGGTTTAGCACAGAGCAGCAAACATCTTGAACATGAAACTATGTCGCCAACAGCCGATGTTTTTGGCAACGCACAAACTTATGCGCGACGCAACAATGGTGAATCTTAGCTTCGGTTCGGAGCACACAGCCTATGTCCCAGGAGCAAACCAGTATAGTCCAAAAATATTGGTTGAAGAAAGTTTGATCAAAAATAGGCAGTTTCAAACGTTTACTACTGAACGGAAGTCAGTACACCCAGTAGTATTCATAAAAAGCTTTAAAAATATCTTGCCTAATGTGTAGAACGAAGCACAGAAAATTCAATACGTAATGTCATACATTCAGGGTGATGCAGCGTTGTGGGCTACGGAAGTAGCAGACAGCTGCATGACGTATGAACAGTTCGAAAGGGCGTGTTTGTCGAAATACTGGTCGCCTTGTATACAATAGCGCCTAAGAAAATAAGTATACAATCGCGAACCGTACTCACCCCGTCTTGGGAATCTGAGACGGTATTTCGAGAAGTATATAAACAAGACGCGCTACTAGGATGAGCCTATCTCACCAAGAGACATAATAAGACTCCTAAAATCACATTTACCCATTCATATCAAAGTGAAACTAATACACGTACCAGAGAACGACATGGAACATTTACTGTCTGTTCTAGATTCAATAGACTTAATCCAGGAAGACGCAAAAGCAGCGTGTGATCACTCACGGAACAATGGATCAGTGTTTAAACATGACAGAAATAATTGTGCACAAAACTACAACCATGGAAATGGTGGGGGCGGTAACAAGCGGCAAGAGCACTCGCAAAAAGGCAATAATGTTAGAAGTCAGAACGGGTATGGGCAGCCGTCCCAAAATAAAAAGCGTCGATTTGACGACCGGTACGATTCCGGACTGCCAGGGACCAACCGCTGGAAAAATGCGCGAGGTCAGTGGCATAGCAATTACGGCGACAGTAATCGCAATTGGAATCAGAATCAGCGACCAAGCCCAGAACGGCAAGGTAATGACCGGTACGATAACAACAGACCACCACTGCAAAACGCGCCTATTGCGCAGTCGTGGCGGCCTACAAATCAAAACGTACACATAGTAGATGGTTCAAATGGCTCTGAGCACTATGGGACTTAACTTCTGTGGTCATCAGTCCCCTAGAACTTAGAACTACTTAAACCTAACTAACCTAAGGACATCACACACATCCATGTCCGAGGCAGGATTCGAACCTGCGACCGTAGCAGTCGCGCGGCTCCGGACTGAGCGCCTAGAACCGCGAGACCACCGCGGCCGGCACACATAGTAGAGGTCGCGGACAATAGCCGTCCAAGTACCTCGCAAGCAAGCCATCCAACAAACTAGAATCGGCCACGATATGCTCTCCATCGCTGGCCGAGGGGTGGAGTGAGAGCAACACGAATGACAATAATATGCCCGGAATACATATGCTGCGATACAACGACGGTATCAGTATGGATAAAGATCTACTGACCGAACCGCATGAATGTAAGAAAGATAGCAACGAAAATGAGCAAGCCGTAATAGAAGCGAAAATCAATGATGTTGCAGTGAATATAATCATCGACACAGGTGCCTCAGTGAGTGTAATGAGTACAGAATTGTTTAAAGCGCTGGGGAAGGGACATAGCATACCGACTTCCCCGGTTAATAATTGCAAGGTGTCTGGAGCTATAAGTGCACAGAGCCAATTAGTCAAGTACCAGGTGCAGGTGGAGATTTGTAAGGAGGGCGAAGCCATAGTGAGCTCGTTCCTCATTGTTAAAGGGTTAAAGGTGGCCTGCATTCTGGGAGTAGATTTTCTCCGTGAGAGGGACGCAGTGATCGACCTCTCCTCGGGAAAACTAAGCATAGTTATTAAAGGTAGAAGGATTGAGTTGTCTATGATGAAATCGAAGGAGGTACTTGTGCCATGTTGCAACCGAATTAATATCAAATGTAGGAACCCCTGGGTACTACACCTCAATGATTATTCACATGTGGCAGATCCCTGTTATCCTAGTATGGAAGATAGAAATTTTGAAACAAATGTTGATGCATTTCAAACCAAAGTACAGGAATCTGAAGTTTAAGCAACATACAAAAGCAACAGTTGACGCAGCTGCTATCGGAATATACAATGGTATATACCGACCGACCAGGAGTAATCAAGGGGTACCACTATCACATAGAGGTGATGCCCCACAAAAGATACTGTCGCGCATCTTACTCCATCCCTTGGTCGAGGAGGGAGGTAGTGGCTAAAGAGATTCGGAAGATGTTAGAGTGGGATATCACTGAGCCCTTGTAAGACGTATGCATTGCCGGCGATGGGCGAGGCATGACAGAGTCTCTGACCAGAGAGTAGTATGTAGTTAGTTGTTGCTTGTCTCTAGTCGGCGTGAGTCGGCAGTAGTCGTCAGTCCGTGCTAGTAAGCAGTAGTCTTCAGTCCGTGCTAGTCTTCAGTAGTCTTGAGTTGTCTGCAGTAGTCGACAGGAGTCGGCGCGTGCCTGCGCGTGTCGGCAGTCTGCTCTGGTCGGGACTCTGGAGGATGAGTATTATTGTAGATATTATTGCGCATATCTAGTAATGTATATTAAATGTCAATTTGTTTAAAAAATGTCCCCCAATAATAATTTTTATAATATAAAGTAATATTTTTAAAGAAAAGCATTCATTTCAATTTAAAGAAAATTTCCATTGCATGATCATTCCTTCCAAAAATCAGAAAAAAATATACGCCAGCATTGCACGAAGCTGTGCCAAAAAAAAAAGTTCTACATAAGAGCAGATATATATTCGCGGTTTTTATTGAGGTAAGAATTTTTCCTTTTTTTTTATTCAGAGTACAGGGCCGAGGCGCAGCGCTACTGTCGTCATAAAATTTACCAGGTTACTGAATTTTTTTTATTATTTCCGCATTTAGGAATTGAATTTTGTGGTTACATTAAATGTGAATGCATTTCTGCACGGAGACTATAAATGGGAGCCAATTTTGTTCAGAGGTTACATTAAAATTCATTTTGTTCAGACGTTACAATATTAAAAAATTCATTTAATTATATTATTTTTGTGTAGAGGTTACACTTGGTTCGTGGTTCATTTTTATTTGTTTTATATTATTTCTGTGGGGAGGTTACACTTGACTCTTGGTTCATGGTTTCTTATAATTTAAATAAATTCTGTGGGGAGGTTACACTTGGCGACCCTGGCAGGATCGTATTTCTTTGTGAATCTTCTGAGAAGCAGTCATATATCTGCTCTTATTTACTTAAACGTAGTTTGCTTCTGGCGCAACGCATTTACTAATTTGTCACTCTTTCTTTCACAGATCATCGGCAATTTGTTGCTCTTTCTTGTGATTGTGTTTGTTGCATTTTTGCATTGTGTCTGTTTCATTTTTGTGCTTAATTTCGATTTGTGTAAAAATGTCGCGATGTGTAATGAGCGAAATAGCTGACTCGAATAGTATGGCCGATAATACTTGTGACACTCAGTGTCTTAATGACAGTCCTCCATTTACAGACAATCCCGACCACCAGTAATGATTTTAATGCTAATGATGAGCAAATAAATTCAATTGTGTCGTCCGTTAATTTAACGACAATGGATGACGAGGCTCGTTCTGTTACAATGAACGCTGCCCAGCTTGACACAACCGGTTTGCAAAATTTACGTAATGAACAGATAAATTTTTTTAACGAAAATGAACAGTGTACTCAAAATACGACAGATTTATTTGATTCCGGTGTAGTGACTAACAGTGCACATGCGATGAGCAAACCTTTTCAAGAATTACAGAATGACCAAATGGTTACAGATAACGTGACAAATGCAAATACACCAACACACAGCATAGAAAATAGAGTCGCTAATTTTGGCTTGGATCAAATTATAGCAGTATTGCTACAGTTTAAGAAAGAATATGACAACAATCACAAACAACTGGATAAAAAACAAGACAACAATTCCAAACAGCTTAGTGAACAGAACAAACAACTTAATGAAAAACTAGATAACAATTCCAAACAGCTTAGTGAACAGATTGCAGCCGTTGCCGCGCAATGTCATGATACTAAAGAACAATTACGTGAGGAAATTAAGGCTTGTGCTAGGAAAAGTAGTGAAGAAATTAGATCTGTTGCTCAAGAATTAAGGAATACGCAGGCAGCTGCAACAGAATCACTTAGAGACGAAATTAGTGCAGTCGGTAAACAAGGCCCTGAAAACGCGACACAGTTACGCGACGAGTTTAAATTAATGTCAGCAGAACTTTCGCGCACATTGGATGCAAAAGTAGACGCGAAATTCGACCAACAGAACAGTCAAATTGACGAACGCTTTAATCACCACCTACAACACAGTGAAACGCGTTACCGTAAATTCATACAGGAACAAAATAAAGTAAAACGACAAGTCATGGAAACAATTACCGCACAGAGACAGGAAGATAAACGTAAATTGTTTACGAAAGCAAAAACATACGTAGACAACAATATTGATACAGTATCATACGAAATTAATACAATCAAACAGTTGAACACCGAATTGCGTGATGAAATTTCCGATCTTAAATCAAAAACAGATACACACACAGTAGACTTTCAGACAGTGACCGACAGACTCGAACAATTGGAACTAATACAGGATTCCGATGTCATCAAAGCAGACGTTAAAAAGTTGAACGAAACCACACGTAAAATACAAAAATAAATTAATGCTTGTGATAATAAAAACGATGATCAGGTAAAAATACTGACTGAAAAATATGATGAATTGGCCAGTCGTATTGACGTTATCGAAAGTAATAATGACACCAAATCAGACGATACGTCACCAGTTTCGTTTAATCAAACACCCGAATTCCAAATTTTACAGCAGACGATCAGTGAGATAGATTCGTCCAATAATACATTACGTAGAAAATTGTCAACTTTACAGCAAGAAGTGACACAAATGAAAAATATTTCAGTCAATAACACGTCACAGCATACGGCACATTCCGGACATTTGTCACACTCACAAAGCCAGTGTAACTTAGGTAATTTACAGAGAGTACATGACTTAGGTTCCGAACAATCACAGACAAATAGATTCTCATACAATCCTGAACCTGTTCAGACGTACAGAGACGATAATTTTCATTACAAACATTTTCTATCCGTGAGAAAATGTAAGGTATTTAAAAATGACAGAGCACAGGTACACGCTATGAATTGTTTACGACGATTTATTTTTGTACTTTCACCAGCTTGGCCTGTAACGCAGAAACTAGCTTTGGACTTGATACAACAACTTGCTTTTGAATTTTCACCGGCATTGCCTGTAACGCAGAAACTAAAATTTATTTGCAGCGCGTAAGTGACCTCAGGGAATTCATTACGCTTTAATGAATATGTGCCGTAGCGTGCACAGGGCCCCGAGCCGTGGTAGTGCTATTTCAACTTTAGTTTTCTGCACTGCTGCCTTCTCTTCTACTATCCTTTATATCTATCACAACAGCTCTTCAACTATCTATCTATCTAGAATTAGAAACGTGTAAAGAAAACCTGATATGACAAATTTTACCGAAAATGACAATTTTCATTAGACACTCCCGAAATGACAACTACCGCCGTAATTTTAATAACAGATAAAATTGTAATCATCAGTATGTACAACATTTTCAACAATCGTCAAAATTATCAGAAACCGCATTTTGGTAACAATAGAGGTTTCTCACCGCAACAGCATGAAAACCAGCCGGTTAGCATACCTAACCAACAATGTAATGTACAAGATCAACCAGGCTTTAATGTTTCGCCGCCTGCACGTATAGCATCAGCTCCAACAAATAGCAACGCACAGCAACAAGGGAATCAGTACGTACAGAAAACACAACATTTCAATTCGTATTGCAATGCACCGTATAGAAATGACTATCAAGACAGACGCAAAAGTAATGAGCACAATTTTCAGCGTACGTTTAATAACAGTCGGTCTTACCAACAGCAAAATCATCCGCAAGAACATATTATCATGAATGAACCAGACTGTAGATATCATCCCGAACGTAAATAACAGAACAGTACAAATAGTTGAAATGCCACAACATCCTCCCGAAAATAACAGTACGTCAGAAAGAATTTGACTAGATACAGTGCAGAATGAATCTTCCAGCAACGCAAGCAATAATTTTGACACAGAGAATCTTGTTGACGAAAATGTTATTACTTTTGACGACATCCGAGACACTCTTTTGCAGGAAAAACCAGTTATTCAAAAAACCATTTCCCACCCTGTCATTGAAGTAAAGATTGGATCATCCAAATTTTCAGCAGTAATCGATTCTGGATCACCTATGTCAGTTATAAATGAGGAAACTTTCAACGAATGTAACAAAGAGAATACCTATCCTACGTTACCATTAGGCAAAACTAAAGTAAAAGGTGCAGTATCTGGTAAAAGAGTAGATGTAAAATTACAGACACACTTATCATTTTGTATTGCAGGTCATACGTTTCAATTAAAATTTTTGGACTGTTCCCTTATTGACAATAGACGTTATTTTAGGTACGAATTTTCTGGTACAACACGACGCAATTATTGACTTTCGAAATTCGTATTTAATGTTAAAGGATGAAAATGTACCACTGGCATTAGAATTGCAGCACTCTTTATCTGCAGAAGAACAAACAATTAATCGTACAGAGGTCATTTCTGCATCACGTAACATAGACTGTCATTTCACATTGTTCACAGATACGTATGTTCACAACTACAACACACCAGACGAGGCCGACTATGACGTTATGCAAATGATTTCTGATAAAGTTAAACAGAGCCGTGCAAATACAGACGACGAACGTACAGAGCTACGCAAAATTCTTTTACAGCAAGCTCCAGTTTTTTACAACATCCCTGGTACTATGTCCGGTTTTATGTATGAATTTCAAATTAAACAGCACGATACATTTAAAGCCAAACATTATCCCATTCCGTATATTCACAGAGAACAAGCTAAGAAAGAATTGCAAGCTATGCTTGACCACGGTATTATTGAACCGGCAGTTAGTCCGTACATAAACCCGCTCCATATTGTTAAGAAAAAGGATGGATCACTTCGGCTCGTACTTGATTCGCGCCACATCAATGACATTATTATTAATGAAACAGATCGCCCTCAAACACTAGAAGAACTTCTACAGAAATTTCATGATACTGCTACTTATTCCACGTTAGATTTGAAATCGGGATTTTGGCAAATTCAGCTCCATCCGAACTGCAGAAAGTACACAGCTTTTCTCTGTTTTGGTGTCTGTTATCAATTTTGTAAATTACCGTTCGGTTTAACTATTTCTTCAGCACCGTTTATTCGCGGTTTGAATACTATAATTCCGACAGAACTAAAAGACAGAATCACAACGTATGTAGACGACATTCTTATTGCAGAAGCTAACTGGTCTGAACACAATCTGATTCTTGAACAACTGTTGCAAACTTTTCGTGCACAAGGACTCACAGGTAATCTCAGTAAATCGCACTTTGGTAAAACTTCTATAAAATTTCTTGGACATGTAATTTCAGCAGAAGGCATTACGCCTGACCCGGAAAAACTTCAAGCTTTACGTGACATTACTGTTCCTACGACGAAGAAACAATTACGCAGTTGTTTGGGTTTAATTACCTTTTTTCGTAAATTTATTCATTACTCTGCTTTAGACACCCCTAGATTATGTCAATTGACAGGTAAAAACACTATTTGGGCCTGGGATAAGCAAGCACATTCTGAATTTATGAACCTGAAACATGCTTTGTTGAATGCACCACTATTGTCACATCCAGATCTTACTAGAAATTTTTCCATTGCCACCGACAGTTCTAACACCGCTTTAGGCGTACACATTTTTCAGGAAATTGAAGAAGACGATGCTACAGTAATTAAAAACATCGCCTTTGCGAGTCGCATTCTGTCACCTGCTGAGCGCAATTATTCTGTTACAGAACTTGAAACATTACAGCATACGTTGTATGGGCATTTACGAGATTTAGGCATTTTCTTTATGGAAGACATACGACCGTTTACACAGATCATAGAGCTATCCAGTTTTTACTTTCCGCTAAATTTACACACGACAGATTAAGCAGATGGAAACTTTATTTACAGGAATTTAATTTTACAATTGTTCATATTCCCGGTACGCAAAATATTGTAGCAGACGCACTGTCCCGTTCTCACAGCAACAATCAGCAAGACATCGCAACCAACTTTTGCCAAGTAAATTTTAGCGTCATGTATATTCAACAAGTTGCATTTGAAAAATTCATTTCGGCGTCATTACGAGACATAGCACAAGAGCAGAGTAAAGACAACGTATGGAAAGAAAGTAAACACCATTGGCAAGATAGGAATAATGTTACCATTAGAAACCATTACACTGTACGCAATAACATTCTGTTTCGCCGCTCTCACCCTGACAGCAACAACTGGTTACTATGCATTCCTGACGAACTTGTTAACAAATTAATTTGGTATACTCATTTAAGTTACGCACATTATGGAGCCAGAAAATGTTTTCTTATACTGAGACAGAACTGTTATTTTGCCAACATGGAGAAACGTATTTGACGAGTTTTAGCGTCATGTAAAATCTGCCAGAAAGCTAAGTCAGACACGACTTCACATATTCCTCCGTTACATTCCATTGTACCCGTTAAATTGAGACACATGGCCGCTGTAGACATTTTTCGTCCGATTCCCAGATCTAATAGAGGTTTTTGCTACATATTTGTCGCTGTTGAACTCACTTCGAAATTTGTTACCTTCACTCCGTTACGCAAAGCTACTGCTAAATCTGTTTCGAAAGCATTTGTAAATCATTTTCTATTTCATGTAGGACATGTATTGAAAGTAATTTCCGACAATGGACCACAGTTTCGATCTGCTACATGGACACGTATGTTACGAGCAAGAAACACTTCTCCGATGTATATATCCAGGTATCACGCTTCTTCGAACACTTGTGAACGTCTAATGAAAGAAATTGGTAAACTGTGTAGAATATACTGCCATAAAAGACATATTGATTGGGACACACACATACTCTTATTCCAGGATGTAATTAATTCCATACCAAATGAATCTACTATGTTATCTCCGACTGTTATACTGACAAATGTTGAACCATGAAATAATTGACATTGCACTCAACAACATCAAACGTGCCGCAGAGCGCCGGAGAAGACAGCAAAAACAGGTTTGTACACGCCGTGACTTTCACATTGGACAGAAGATATTAGTACGTACACTCTATTTATCCAACAGAGGAAAGAGCAGATGCAGTAAATTTGAGCTTCTATACACAGGTCAATATCGAATTCGCAGCATTCCTCACCCCAATGTAGTACACGTCGAAACTTTGAGAACCAGAAAAAGCAAGGGCAACAACCACCATGTCTCTAATATTAAACCCTTTATTGAATGAACATACTTTATGATTTATCACACTGTAATGCCATTTCCTGATTTTTTATATGACCCCTTATGCAATTATATTTATATGAACACTTACTGATGATTATCATATTTTTTCCTGGCAAGTGCCCGGCAAGGTAAGATTAGCAGGTCGCTTTTCTTGTCGTTATATATCAGACCGTGCACATTTTCCATTTTTCGTGTATGTATGATTGTTTTCCTGTTTTGTTTGTATGCACTGCGAAATCTTTAAGATATAACAAACACCAGTTGACTTTGACATTTTTCCTTATGATATCTCAACATCGTGACTATTTTACATTTTGTGCTACTACATTATGATGCTCTGTGTACATTTTTTTTTTGCACTTGAAAACTGTCTATGTTTTTGACGTAATATGTTTTCTGTCATGCTATGCTGTAGGCTTAATTATATTACTAGAAACAAGTTTTTATTTAATGAGTATATGATTTAAATGCAAAATATTAATTCTTATTCATCATTTTCAGAAAGCAATAACGTGTAAAAGAAACAAATTAAACAAACCACAGTGGATTACTATGAAATGGGAATTTCACCTTCGGAACGAACGAAAGAAAATGCAATATCTTGTCACGAAGAGTAAATGGATCAGAATTAACAAACATTAACAAGAATATACTATACACATCGTATGATAGCAGTCTTAACTAATTATTTTTCTTTCAGAATACGAGGCGATTGATGCAGGCTGTCAGACAGAACCACACATCTTAGTTTTAGTGATGAAATATGCTAGAAATAAGAAACTGTATAGTATGAATAGTTGTGTGAAGTAAATGGTAATATGAATAAAGAATAATGAAGTGTCTTTTTAGCAGATGATAATGAATGGTGATGAATAGTTATATGAAGAATATGCTAATATGAATAATGAAGTTTTTCTTTGCAGGTGATGATAGTAATGAAGTTATGATAATACGAATAATGAAGTTTTTCCTTGCAGATGAGAATAATGATGAAGTTTATATATTTACTATTAGTTAATAGATGCTATGTAGTTATTTAAGTATTTGTTGCAGTTCGTTTTGACAGTATGTCTTATGTCGCATGGTATAATGACTGAATGTTTTGGAAAGGACAGCTAGAGTACATACATATTGAGTACACGTTTCATTACCTGTTAATTCGAAGTTCACTACTTTTCAGCATAATATGCGTTTCTTCGTTCAGCTGAATAATCCATTTTGTATTTTTTCAGGAGAAGCTATTCATAAAATTAATGTGCTATTAGCAGTTAGCCATTAAACTTGTTCTAGTACTTGCATTTTATTTTACCCATTTGTGTGTATCATTCATGAATGTGATCACATATACTCCACTTGTTTCATAACCTTGCTACAGCTGACTCATGACGAATGACGTTATTAATCCTCATTTACAGCAATAAGTCTAAAGCTAATATTTTCATGCCCCAGCAATTAATTATCGATCTCAACGCAATGCATTGCTAGCACAAAAAAAAAATGTATTACCAGTCCCAAGTAATGCTTCCAGTTTAAGAGATATTTCTAGTTCTAAATATAATGCAAATTTCTCAGATGTATTAATCCATTATATCTATGTATTATTGGTCCACAGACCTTTAGTAAGAGTTACAGTGTGTTACATTTTAAATATGTCCTATGTCACTTGAATGATAAGTTCTGAGTAATACTGAATAATGTTTTGTAATAAAGAATATATGCTATGCCAATAATTTCTGTAAATAATATTTTTGTTGTACTCTATAAATGCTATGCCAATAATTAACTCTCATTTTGAATGATGACTTCTTAATAATACTGAATAATGTTTTATAAAACTATATGAATACTTTGTAACTGGCCAATGAGTGCCAATAATTACTGCAATCAGATGAGTTATGAATAGTGTTTTGTAATATTCAATACTTGCTACATGTTCAGTAACTGGCCAATGAATGCCAATGATTACTATAATTAGATGATTTATGTAAATGCTATGCCATTAATTAACTCTTGCTTTGAATGATCACTTATGAATAATGCATAAAAATGGTTTGTAACTGCCCATTGAGTGCCAATATTTACTGTAATCAGATGACTTATGAATAATGTTATGTGAGACTCCATACATAGTACAGAAATGTTTAGTAACTAAGCAATGAGTGCCAACAATTACTCAAATTGGTTGATAGACTAGTGTAGTTCTCAATGATGACTAGCATAAGACTTAATGTCCTTCACCTTCTGACCTAATTACCCGAAATTACTGCAATATCCGTTTGTTCTGTCCATCCTCATGATCATGGAGCACTATATTTGGATTTTGCACTAATTCTACGTTGGTGAAAGAGTATGGATTCTACAAGAGTGTGGTGTTGGCACATCATGCTGTCCACCACCTTGAACGATGGAGATGTTATTATGGTCCCACTGTTTGGTGTACCTAATGTACTACCAAATTAATACATTGAATATTAATATAACATTTCAGTGTCTTGGCTACACTGATTAATACTTCAGGGAAGAGAACTGCAGATTGTCTCACTTGGTGCTGTGCTTCTGTAGAAAGATATGGACTTTCAGTGCAGCTACGTGTAACCTACTGTGCTACAACCATGATGCAATCCTTCCCTTTCCTTTCCTAGTTCTTGTAAAATGGTAAAAATATATACAGCGCGTGTGAACTTTATGTCATTTGTTAATATGTTTTGTACTCATTGCGTATACATTTTGTGATTTCTTGATATGTTCTGTACTCAGTGCATGTGCACTCTATTTATTTCATGTTCTGCACTTATATATATGTATATACTCTGTGACTGTAAACTTAGTTAATTAAGTAAATTATAGAGAAATTTGTTGCTCATGGCAAGTCCAGTTTACTCACCATCGCTGCCAAATTTTTGACCCCCCCCCCCCCCCCCCCCAGTGGAGAGTTATGTAAGAAGTCCGAGCAGATGTAATTTCGATGTAATTGGTCATGCGTTGCCTGCGATATGCAAGGTATAAGAGAATCGCTGACCAGAGAGCAGTGTTGACTGAGTAGGAACTGTGTAGCTGTAGCAGTAAGTTGTTGCTAGTGGCTAGTCTGCAGTCTACTCTGGTCTGGTATAGTGTATCGTGTTGGCTGGGCCGGTCACAATGCAGCGATGCCGGAGCCTGAGTATTATTGTATAAGGTAAAAAGCAGCCTCGCGCATATCTAGTAATGTTATCTGAACTCCCATGTAAATGTTTTAAAAATGTCCTAATAATAATCTTTCTCATATAAAGTAATTTTTAACAAGCACTCATTTCAATTTAAAGAATTTACTAATTTCTCCAACCATGATCATTCCGATTGTTGCAAAAGAAAAATCAGTTGCTTCCTTTCATAAATGACAAATCTATTGGCCAGCATTGCACAGGGCTGTGCTAAGAAAAAGGTATTGTAAGAGCAGATATATATGTGTTATCCGGCGACTTCATTGAGGTAAGAATTTTTCTCTTTCTATTCAGAATGATCTTTCAGGGCCATGACGCAGCACTGCTGACGTCCAAAATTTACCAGGTTAAATTCACAGTCAATTATTGAAAAGTTATAAGTGAGCGACAATTTAATTGAGAGGTTTAGGAATTTTTCTGTTTTAAGGTTACACTAAAATGGTAACGAAATTTTGTGGGGAGGTAAAAATGGCAAAGAATTTTGTAGGGAGGTTACAAATGTGAAGGAAAGAATTTTGTGGGGAGATTACAAGCTCTGTAATAAATTTCAGCTAGTAATAGCGAATACTCTGTTGAAGAATCAGAAGAGGAGAAGCTATACTTGGAAAAGACCAGGTGATACGGGAATATTTCATGGTCAGACAGAGATTAAATCAGATACTGGACTGTAAGGCGAACCCATCAACATATATAGTCTCAGATCAAAATGTAGTAGTGATGAAGAGTAGGCTGAAGTTGAAGAGATTAGTCAGGAACAATTAATACGCAAAGAAGTGGGCTACGGAAGTACTATGGGATGAGGAGTCACTCTTGAAGTTCACTAAGGCTACACATACGGCAGTAAGAAATAGCTCAGTAGGCAGTACAGTTGAAGAGGAATGGATACCTCTAAAGGACCAATCACAAAAGTCAGAAAGAAAAACATAGTTACAAGGAACTCCGAAGAAACCATGGGCAACAGAAGAAATACTTCAGTTGATCGATGAAAGAAGGAAATACAAAAATGTTCAGGGAAACTCAGGAAAACAGCAATAAAAGTCGCTGAGGAATGAAATAAATAGAAAGTGCAGAGAAGCTAAGATAAAATGCCCGCAGGAAAATGTGAAGAAATCGAAAAAGAAATGATTGTCAGAAGAACAGACGCGGAAAAACAGACGGAGCATAAAGGAAAGTCAAAACAACCTCTGGTGACACTAAAAACAAGAGTAGCAACATTAAGAGTGCAACGGGAATTCCACTGTTGAATGCAGGGGAGATAGTGAGTAGGTGGAAAGAATAGATTGAAGGCCTGTATGAGGGGGAAGATTTGTCGAATGTGACAGAAGAAGAAACAGGAGTGTATATAGAAGAGACAAGTAATCGAGTATTAGAAACAGAATTTAAGAGAGCTTTGGAGGACTTAAAATCAAATAAGGCAGAAGGGATAGATAATATCATAATTCCTAAAATCATCGGGAGAAGTGGCAACAAAACGGCAATTCACGTTGTATGAGTTGGCGATATACCATCTGACTTTCGGAAAAATATCATCCACATAATTCCGAAGACTGCAAGAGCTGACAGGTGTGAGAATTATCGCATAATCAGCTTAACAGCTCATGCATCCAAGTTGCTGACAAGAATAATATACAGAAGAATGGAAAAGAAAATTGACGATGCGCTAGATGACGATCAGTTTTGCTTTAGAAAAGATTAAAGGCACGAGACAGGCAATTCTGACGTTGCGGTTGATAATGGAAGCAAACTAAAGAAAACTCAAGACACGTTCATAACATTTGTCGACCTGGAAACAGCCTTAGAAAATGTAAAATGGTGCAAGATGTTAAAAACTTCTGAGGAAAATAGGGGTAAGCAATAGGGAGATACGGGTAATATACACTATGTACAAGGGTCAAGAAGGAATAATAAGAGTGGATAATCAAGAACGAAGTACTCGGATTAAGAAGGGTGTAAGGCAGGGATGTAGTATTTGCCCCCTACTATTCGATCTGTACATCGAACAAGCAGTGGTGGAAATAAAAGGAAGCTTCAAGAGTGGAATTAAAATTGAAGGTGAAAGGATATCAGTGATACGATTCGTTGATGACATTGCTATCCCGAGTGAAAGTGAAGAAGAATTACATGATATGCAATGGAATGAACAAGTTAATCAATACAGAATATGGATTGAGAATAAATCGAAGAAAGATGAAAGTAATGAGAAGTAGCAGAAATGAGAACAGCGAGAAACTTTGCATCAGGATTGATGGTCACGAAGGAAATAAGTTAAAGCAATTCTGCTTCCTGGGCATCAAAATAACTAATGACGGACGGAGCATGGAAGACATCAAAAAGCGTCTAGCCTTGGCAAAAAGAGCATTTCTGGCGAAGAGAAGTCTACTAGTATCGAACATAGGCCTTAATATGAAGAAGAAATTTCTGAGAATATACGTCTGTAGCATAGTGGTAGTGAAACATGGAGTGTGGGAAAACCGGAAGAAAAGAGAATCGAACAATCTGAAATGTGGTGCTACAGACGAATGATGAAAATTAGGTGGTGTAATAAGGTAAGGAATGAGGAGGTTCTGCGGAGAGTCGGAGAGGAAAGGAATATGTGGACAACATTGACAAGGACAAGGGACAGGATGATAGGACATCTACATCTACATCTACATCTACATCTACATCTACATGATTACTCTGCAATTCACATTTATGTGCTTGGCAGAGGGTTCATCGAACCACAATCATACTATCTCCCTACCATTCCACTCCCGAACAGCGCGCGGGAAAAACGAACACCTAAACCTTTCTGTTCGAGCTCTGATTTCTCTTATTTTATTTTGATGACCATTCCTACCTATGTAGGTTGGGCTCAACAAAATATTTTCGCATTCAGAAGAGAAAGTTGGTGGCTGAAATATCGTAAATAGTCTGCCGCGACGAAAAACGTCTTTGCTTTAATGACTTCCATCCCAACTCGTGTACCATATCTGCCACACTCTCTCCCCTATTACGTGGTAATACAAAACGAGCTTCCCTTTTTTGCACCCTTTCGATGTCCTCCGTCAATCCCACTTGGTTCAAAAAATGGTTCAAATGGCTCTGAGCACTATGGGACTTAACAGCTGTGGTCATCAGTCCCCTAGAACTTAGAACTATTTAAACCTAACTAACCTAAGGACATCACACACATCCATGCCCGAGGCAGGATTCGAACCTGCGACCGTAGCAGTCGCGCGGTTCCGGACTGCGCGCCTAGAACCGCGAGACCACCGCGGCCGGCCAATCCCACCTGGTAAGGATCCCACACCGCGCAGTAATATTGTTACAGAGGACGAACGAGTGTAGTGTAAGCTGTCTCTTTAGTGGACTTGTTGCATCTTCTAAGTGTCCTCCCAATGAAACGCAACCTTTGGCTCGCCTTCCCCACAATATTGTCTGTGTGGTCTTTCCAACTGAAGTTGTTCGTTATTTTAACACCCAGGTACTTAGTTGAATTGACAGCCTTGAGAATTGTACTCTGTATCGAGTAATCGAATTCCAACGGATTTCTTTTGGAACTCATGTGAATCACCTCACACTTTTCGTTATTTAGCGTCAACTGCCACCTGCCACACCATACAGCAATCTTTTCTATATCGCTTTGCAACTGATACTGGTCTTCGGATGACCTTACTAGACGGTAAATTACAGCATCATCTGCGAACAACCTAAGAGAACTGCTCAGATTGTTACCCAGGTCATTTATGTAGATCAGGAACAGCAGAGGTCCCAGGACGCTTCCCTGGGGAACACCTGATATCACTTCAGTTTTACTCTAGCATTTGCCGTCTATTACTACGAACTGCGACCTTCCTGACAGGAAATCACGAATCCAGTCGCACAACTGTGACGACACCCCGTAGGCCCGCAGCTTGATTAGAAGTCGTTTGTGAGCAACGGTGTCAAAAGCCTTCCGGATATCCAGAAACACGGAATCAACTTGAGATGCCCTGTCGATAGCGGCCATTACTTCGTGCGAATAAACTGCTAGCTGCGTTGCACAAGAACGATGTTTTCGGAAACCATGTTGATTACATATCAATAGATCGTTCCCTTCGAGGTGATTCATAAAGTTTGAATACAGTATATGCTCCAAAACCCTACTGCAAACCGACGTCAATGATATAGGTCTATAGTTCGATGGTTTACTCCTACTACCCTTCTTAAACACTGGTGCGACCTGCGCAATTTTCCAATCTGCAGGTACAGATCTATCGGTGAGCGAGCGGTTGTATATTATTGCTAAGTAGGGAGCTATTGTATCAGCGTAATCTGAAAGGAACCTAATCGGTATACAATCTGGACCTGAATACTTGCCCGTATCATCTGTTAAGACATCAGGGAATGACTTCCATTGTACTAGCGGGAGGGCAAAAACTGTAGAAGACAGAGATTAGAATACGTACAGAAAGTAGGTTGCAAGTGCTACTCTGAGATGAAGAGGTTGGCGCCAGGGAGGTATTCGTGGCAGGCCGCATTAAACGAACCAGTCAAAAGACTGATGACCACCCTCCCCCCAAGAAAAAGATACCAAAAGACTTATGTCACCGAGTCATCCTGGCTAACTGTGGTGAGTCATTATTTTCATCTCCCCTAAATCAATTAAGTATTACAATTAGCTGTATATGTGCCCGCACAGAAACACTTATTAATTCAGTACGTAAGAGAATTTACGTCAATTAAACGAGCCGAGTACCCATATGTATAAAGTGACTTTCATTACACTAACCTTTAAAATTGTTATAGTCTACGACATCCGTACACTTTACGGTAAACAGGTTCATCAAAAGAGTCAAACTACATCTGAGGCGCCTTGCCACGGTTCGCGCTGTTTCCCCCGTCAGAGGTTCGAGTCCTTCCTCGAGCATGGGTGTATGTGTTGTCCTTAGCGTAAGTCAGTTGAAGTTAGATTAAGTAGTGTGTAAGCCTAGGGACCGATGACCTCAGTAGTTTAGTCCCATAGGAACTTACGACAAATTTCCAAATTACATTTGTAGCCTGTAGTGTAGAAATAGTGCGTATGCTACTTGCCGTCACACAACAAACCGTCATATAACTCAGGATGAATGGTAAATATGGGAATAGGCCAGTTGCATCACAGATTTGCATGAAATCTCCATGAACGGTTCCGGACCGAATATGCCCCTCGGACTAACGACGAGGGCCAATGTGCCCGCCATCGCGAATGTGCTTACGCATATCGGACTAAGAGGATATCGAACTGGTAATGAGGACTCGCCTCAGTTAAAGCAATCCACAAACACTGCGCGCAAAAGGCAAAGGTCTCGAATTTGAGCCTCCGTCAGCACAGTGTTTTAATCTGTCATGCCAGTGCACACTCGATGCAGAATGAAAAATTTGTTCTGGAAACATCTCTCGGGCTGTATCTAAGTCATGTCTCTGACAATATCCTTTCTTCCAGGAGTGCTAGTCCTGCAAGATTAGCAGGAGGCTTTTTTTGAAGTTTGGAAGGTAGGAGAAAAGAGACTGGTGGAAGTAAGGCTGTGAGGACCGGTTGCGGGTCGCACTTGGGCAGCTTACTCGGTGACCACTTGCCCCAGAAAGCCAAAGGTTCCGAATCCGAGTCTCGTAGTGGCACATATTATTAAGCTGCTAGAAGGTTTCAATTCAGAAAGATTTCAAAAATTTTCTCACATTTTCACATGGATAACACCGGACGTTGAGAGTTTGGATACACAAATTCGTCCACAGAGAGAAGGTGTGGTGAAGCGAAGGGCATCCGGTCACAATCTTACGACTAACATTGCCAAATAGAGATTAACACGCTAACCTCGTGAAGATACGGGTTATTGCTAGGAAAGATATGAAGACTAAGAGTAAATATTCGTGAATAAATACATCACGGAATTCTCGCTGCATCATACACTCCTGGAAATGGAAAACAGAACACATTGACACCGGTGTGTCAGACCCACCATACTTGCTCCGGACACTGCGAGAGGGCTGTGCAAGCAATGATCACACACACGGCACAGCGGACACACCAGGAACCGCGGTGTTGGCCGTCGAATGGCGCTAGCTGCGCAGCATTTGTGCACCGCCGCCGTCAGTGTCAGCCAGTTTGCCGTGGCATACGGAGCTCCATCGCAGTCTTTAACACTGGTAGCATGCCGCGACAGCGTGGACGTGAACCGTATGTGCAGTTGACGGACTTTGAGCGAGGGCGTATAGTGGGCATGCGGGAGGCCGGGTGGACGTACCGCCGAATTGCTCAACACGTGGGGCGTGAGGTCTTCACAGTACATCGATGTTGTCGCCAGTGGTCGGCGGAAGGAGCACGTGCCCGTCGACCTGGGACCGGACCGCAGCGACGCACGGATGCACGCCAAGACCGTAGGATCCTACGCAGTGCCGTAGGGGACCGCACCGCCACTTCCCAGCAAATTAGGGACACTGTTGCTCCTGGGGTATCGGCGAGGACCATCCGCAACCGTCTCCATGAAGATGGGCTACGGTCCCGCACACCGTTAGGCCGTCTTCCGCTCACGCCCTAACATCGTGCAGCCCGCCTCCAGTGGTGTCGCGACAGGCGTGAATGGAGGGACGAATGGAGACGTGTCGTCTTCAGCGATGAGAGTCGCTTCTGCCTTGGTGCCAATGATGGTCGTATGCGTGTTTGGCGCCGTGCAGGTGAGCGCCACAATCAGGACTGCATACGACCGAGGCACACAGGGCCAACACCCGGCATCATGGTGTGGGGAGCGATCTCCTACACTGGCCGTACACCACTGGTGATCGTCGAGGGGACACTGAATAGTGCACGGTACATCCAAACCGTCATCGAACCCATCGTTCTACCATTCCTAGACCGGCAAGGGAACTTGCTGTTCCAACAGGACAATGCACGTCCGCATGTATCCCGTGCCACCCAACGTGCTCTAGAAGGTGTAAGTCAACTACCCTGGCCAGCAAGATCTCCGGATCTGTCCCCCATTGAGCATGGTTGGGCCTGGATGAAGCGTCGTCTCACGCGGTCTGCACGTCCAGCACGAACGCTGGTCCAACTGAGGCGCCAGGTGGAAATGGCATGGCAAGCCGTTCCACAGGACTACATCCAGCATCTCTACGATCGTCTCCATGGGAGAATAGCAGCCTGCATTGCTGCGAAAGGTAGATATACACTGTACTAGTGCCGACATTGTGCATGCTCTGTTGCCTGTGTCTATGTGCCTGTGGTTCTGTCAGTGTGATCATGTGATGTATCTGACCCCAGGAATGTGTCAATAAAGTTTCCCCTTCCCGGGTCAATGAATTCACGGTGTTCTTATTTCAATTTCCAGGAGTGTATTAAATAAAGGTGCAGAACAAACGTTCTAGCATTTCTGCTTCGTAATTTTCATAAGTGTATAACATCATTTATAACCTTTTTCTGTACACTTCCTTTGGAAATCAATGTAAATAGGAACAAAATTTTTGGTGTCACATCTGTACTGATCTGCAGTGTGACTTAAGTTACGTATCTGTGAGAGACAAATTTCGCGAGGACGTAGCCGACTGCACTACCATGACGTCACAGATTGTACTGTTGCAAATAATAACGTAACGTATCTACTGATATTTAAATTCACGCTCCTCCAATTTATTAGCATTCTTTACAGTGTACTTCAGACTACGTAAGGTTTTTCCTTGTATTATGAAAATTTCTTCACGAACCCTCCAGATAAAAAACTGTTGAGATTGTATCGTATTAGTCTTAAATGGGAAGCAGTATACACGACGCTGAAAAATGTAACGTAGACGCCACACCTGTCCGGCACGATATTATATGAGCGCTATTCGCAAAAGTAGGGTCCGATGGGTCGCGAAATGGAAACCTTAGTGATAACCAAAAATGTGTTATTTGCAGCAGTTAGCTACATCTTCCAGGTATTTAAGGAATTTGTCGTTGCGTTGTACCAACTTTCCTGTACCATCGTCATAGAAGACAGCCGCCTGTACTTTTCCCCAATTCTCTATGCTATTCCGCAGCTCGATGTCCGTGCTAAAATATTGCCTTCACAGCCAGAGTTTCATGCGAGGAGAGAAGAACATAGAGGCAATCAAGCCTGGGCTGTGAAACGCTGCATGAGTGTCCTCGTTGCACCTACAATGTGCTGCCGAGAATTGTCACGAAGAAGGAAATGCATGACAGTTACGTTATGTGGTCTACATGAAATCAGGCGAAATATCCTGGCAGGCATCCATATTTAGCGGGAGACATTGTCTTCTAGGAACTTTATCTGCTCACTGCGCTCTCACATGGAAAAGAGCGATGTGAAGCGATCGATGTGCGTACTAAAGACACTGCCCAACCCATCTTTACAAAGATTCATCGGATTTTCACTGTAATTTACATTTCGCTCCCGACTGGACCTTAGTTTCCGAACAGCCTCTGTAGACGTTAGCCTCATTCGACGATGTATGTGTTCCTGGCGCTAATTATCTGATAGGCAGGCAATTATTCCCGCCGTTAATCCATAACCTTAGAAATGTCAACGAAGTGTAGTGTCTGACTGTCCAGCATAGATCAATCAGTAACAGCTGCAAAATAATTGTCGGGCTTACGGCAAACAATATCAGTGTGTATTACTAGGACCCGTTGGGCTTTGTGGTCTTTTGTTAATCTCTCTGACTGTCGTGCACCTTTATTCCCCCACTCTGTTCACGCCGTGTTGATTGTACGACAAGATCGGACTTGTTTTCTGCGGAATCCTTTTATCCACGGAGCTGGCTTGATTGACTGATTCTCCGTCAGGTTTAGCAGCCGAATTATTTAATACAGATGTCACGGGACTTCCATACGCTACCAGAGATTATATCAATGTCCTTTCCACAATGGCAGCGGCGCTGACTTCGCTGCATGGTGTGTAGTATCAACCTTTTTCTATCATTTAGCGGAGATGTTTGTGCGTTACTGCGCAAATGGTCTACATAGATCATTCACTCATACGACTGCAAGAGACAGACTATCTCTGACTCATGATATAAAATAACTGTTGATATAGTGTGGAAAATTACGTGTACAGACTTACTCCTGATTTAGAACTGTGGAGAATATGATCGCAGAGGAACTGTAATTAGCGGCATAGTTGTAAGCTGCTATTTTGAATACGGAATGGAATTTGATTAATTATAATAACATTTCATCTCGTACAAGTGACTGATGTATCCTGAAATGCAGCTATGAAAATCATTTCTGGAAAAATATAGTTTCATGAATGGAAAAAGTATGTTTAATTCTTTGGTTATTTTAACTTCTCCCTTGTCTGGGACTCGAAACATTATTTGGTGTGTCGTAACTCGTAGGGAACTTTGTATCCTGGGAAATCAGTAAAGCCTGCAACACAGTTGTTTATGTTCTACTTTGAGAGACTAATGTTTGGACTTTTATCGAAATTAATGCACAACTAGGACACTATTCCCACCCTGCAGAGTGAGTACAACATAGCATTCAAGACGGCTTCCACACGGCGTGCGATTGATTGTTTCAAGGATTTTCAGAGTCCACGATCGCCGGAAATCTGCAAAGGTTGGTTGGATGGTTTTTGGGGGAAGAGACCAAACAGCTAGGTCATCGGTCTCATCGGATTAGGTAAGGACAGGGAAGGAAGTCGGCCGTGCCCTTTCAGAGGAACCATCCCGGCATTTGCCTGGAGCGATTTAAGGAAATCACGGAAAACCTAAATCAGGATGGCCGGACGCGGTATTGAACCGTCGTCCCCCCGAATGCGAGTCCAGTGTGCTAACCATTGCGCCACCTCGCTCGGTGGTAAATCTGCAAAGCCACAGAAATTTTACCAGGTGTTGACTTCGACATCGAGAAGCAGGCGTTGTATGATTATGAACTGTAACTGTCTAATCATATTTATTATAGATTTGAGATTTCAATTAGGAATTAAATGTATACCTGTGAATGTGGGAGAAATTTGTGTTAAAATATTGGGAAAGCGACTTCTCTCGCCTAAAAGTTTCCATCCAAGAAACTAGATATTATTCAGTCTTAATAACTTAACTTCAATTGAAAGGGTGGGGCGGGGGAGTTCCTGTTTCCATACACTACTAAGGCTGTAGCCTGTTGTTATACATACCGAGCTCAATGGCTTCTCCCAGAAGGTAGGTGCATGGTTTAACGTTCTCGTTTAATCAAACATAATCGTATATTTGTTCATGAGTCTGCGTTCTGCAACAGCAAATTATGTTTCATTAAGCGGAAATACTATCCCAAGCATCTACCAACTGGGATTCTGGCATTAAAGAATTTGTTAAGATAAGAATGTGTACGAACTTGAACCGTGGTGGTGGCTAAACCCTTAGTGGTGCCTGGAAACGCCCACTTGATGATGAAAGGCAGTTTAATCATACACCATCTGACGAAATCAGCGTCGCTAACAATACTCTTCACTCATAGATATTGAAAAATTGTCTGATAGCGTATGGAATTCCGTGACTTCGTGACGTCTCCATGATATAACTGACCAACAAAATATCCTAACGGTATACTGAAGTCTAGTCTCCTGATGGTGAGTACGGAGAAAGTCGAAAAAAGCTCGTGAGTGACAAATCTGACGCGGCAACAATTGCACGAAGTATTTATTCAAAGCTGGCGCCTCGAAGCACTACGTTCTCATGAAATCTCTCTGTCCAAATGTCTGATCCTGTGCGCCGTTCTGTCGTGATGTCATCGTCACAGAAACCACATAGTTGCAACTGACACGTCGTAACCGCATCCATCGCCCTTGTAGCCTGGTATCCCGCAGAGTACTTGCAGGAGCTTCTCCCTCAACTTTTTGCGACCTAGTGCTGGGGGATCTGCGATGTAACATCGATCGCAGTTTTCTTTCACCAAAGTATCTCCGTGGAAAAATGTAGCGAAGAATGACAAACGAAGTTCTTGAGACATAGAATGGATGAGCCTTCGCTCCAGTTATATTATTTGCCTCCCACGCGTTTTCTAGAGAAAGAGAGAGAAGTCAATTTTATAACCTTCCGAACGATGGCGATAACGCCTCGTTCCTGCCAATGTGGGGCGATACGATCGCGTTCCGCTCAGCTGCCGCCTCCACTATTCAGGCGCGAATATGACGTCACGACCGTCTCCGGGCGTTCTGCATGAGTAATAAAAACCCGTTGGGAATCTCCTCTGCTCAGCTGCGGTAGGAACAATGTAGGAGCGCGCAGCTCCAGAGAGCCTTCTCGATACCCAATTTCCTCCGCGAGAGACGCGCAAAGTAATTGAAACCGCTCTGCGTCGTCGGAGATTTAGCGAAGCGGCCGTTATATTTTATAGCGGGCAGGTTTTCCCCTCCCTCTGCTCACCCCTTACTCCGCACGACGCGTCCGGCGGTACGTTTTAAAGAGGAGCGGCGTTGCGGCTGCGGTATGCAGCCCGAGGGAAAGGGGGCGAGTAAAAGCGTGGAACGTTTGTGGCGTGAGTGCGTCTGCGAGAAGTTCTCGCGGCGGTATGTGCAATGAGTGTGTGTGTGTGTTTGTGTGTGTGTGTACGTAGGGCAGGTGGAGGCTGGAGAGGGATGGGAGAGTAGGGTGCGGTCGGCCGTTGCGGAATTAACAGCTCTGCCCGTTCCACTGCGACCGCAGAGCTACACCGCTCTCAATAACCGGAACGTAAAGGGCTCTTATCTGCAGAAACAGCGCAACATGTTCGCCTGCCCGAAAGATGGTCATTGGCCGAGTGTCCGGCGAGATGCTCCATCTCTTCTCCGGTACATTTTGCACGAGCGAAGGTCCTCCAAACAGCACACCGTTACGATTTTGTGCGTTATTTCGTCGCCGATGACCATGTACGATCGTATCTACCTCGGACGCTGAAGATGAAAATGGCCTCTAATGAGCATACTTTATGATTCAGTTCTAAAAGAATTTGAATGGAAGAGTAAAAAAGGCCTTCGGTGCTTTTGATAAAATACATCCTTTTTCACCAAGTTTCCGATATGCCTGATTAGCAGGTAGAATATATCTGTATTACCAGTTTTGATTCCCGAAATTTTTAAGAGTAAAAAATTGAAAACTTGACGCTTTCTCGGTGAACAATGGATAGATGCATGTTGAGAATTATTAGGAGAGGTGGGGATATAAAAAAATGGATCAATCAGTGGAAGTAATTACGAGAGCAATGAAAATTAAGTGTAAGTTGGTCAGATATTTAGCGAAGGGAAGAGGCTGCAGATGGATCAAGGAAGTTCTGTGTGGGATTCCAAGAAATAAAAAAAGACACGGATACGACGACCTGTTGGAAGATGTGTAGACGACATTAGAGAACATTCAGTAGTGAAATGGATGCGTAGAGTTGAAGACAGTAGGTAAAGAATAGAAAAATGAAGAGGAGACTTTTGTTCGGCAGTGCACGTGAAACAGCTGATAATGATTTAACCTTTCTGAGTTACACGAAACCTGTTTTGTGGCGTCTGGAAATGAAGTTTGTCGTCCATTAGCAATTAATGAAACAGTCGAGATCGCAGTAAGCATTTATTTAAAATGATGACTGGTTTCGGACTTTATGCTGGCCATCTTCAGATCTAAGACATTGTAAATTTGTAAAGAGTGCCAACCTAAATAGGGAAAATAGTATGCGTGAGGATAAAGACCAAAAAGAGCTAAAATAATATATCATCTCCTCAAATGGCTGCAGCAGGTGTTGTTCGAAACAGTTGTCTAAAGTCACGGTGGTTTACTGATGCTAATGGCTAATCTATCACAGTTTAAACAGATTCGAAAACGCGCCCTCTAGCAGCATGAGATTAGCCCTCAGTCAATAAGTAATGAGCTACTTAAGATGCGTTCAAATAAACGAATAAAACTGTAATTGGAATGTAAAAGTAGAAAAGTAGCTTACAGATAAATATATCAGTTCGTTGACAATAATAATGTTAGCTAAAAACATTTCAAATTATTGTAAAAGATCCAATGTGATATGCTGTATGGTAATCGATCGCCGCCTGGCGGCAGTGTCTGGTGCCCTCTGGGACACTGTTTCCACAGAGACGTCGTGTTGAAGAAGACCGCTGGTAACCAAAGATGTAACAGGAGGGCGCCGTACGTTACTATGATAATGACGTGTGCTCATCGATATGAACCGTCGAGGATGAAGCAGTAACGCACTCCAGAATGTACTGGCGACAGTGTATTGATACGTTTCTGGAACGTTCGTAAAAGAAGCCAGAAACTCAGTAATTATTGTGATGACATTATAAGGCGAAAAACAAATAATAGTAAAAGAAAGGCCTAAAAGTGTAGTACCATAATAAATGATTCTAGACATGGAATTACTGAAGAACGTGGCTATCTGAAGCATAAGGATCTTACAATGAAATGAATACCCCTAGCTGCATACTGGAGTTTTATAAGTCAACAGGGACAGTTGAAAATGTGTGCGCTGACCGGGGCTCGAACCCGGGATCTCCTGCTGACATGGCAGGCGCTCTATCTATCTGAGCCACCGAAGGCACAGAGGATACTGCGACTGCACTATCTCTGGCACGCCTCCTGTGAGACCCATATTCGCAACTTACTGATGCAATTATAAACGGCTTGATCCTGTACTAAACCCATTTTATCCACAGGTCATGGCCGGTATATATATAATTAAGGCTCACCCCTCACAAAGAGTGCCCGAACTCTTACGGGAACCGGCAGTAAAGCCGCGAGTAATGAGTATAATTGGCAGGGGCACTATGAATATAGTGCGGGACAGTAAGCTGCGAATGTGGGTCTCACAGGAGGCGTGCCAGAGATAGTGCAGTCGCAGTATCCTCTGTCTTCTGTGGCTCAGATGGATAGAGCAACTGCCATGCTACCAGGAGATCCCGGGTTTGAGTCCCGGTCACGGCAAACATTTTAAACTGCCAGGGGTATTCATTTCATAGTAAGATCCTTATGCCACGTTTTTCAGTAATTCCATGTCTAGAATCTTTTATTACGGTACTACACTTTTAGGCATTTCTTTTACTATTATTTCACCTTATAATGTCATCACAATAATGATTGACTTCCTGGCTTCTTTTACGAACGTTCAAGAAACGTCCTGGTGCTGGCGGAAACGTATCAACACACTGCCGCCAATACATTCTGGAGTGCCGTACTGCTTCATCCTCGACGGTACATATCGATGAGCACACGCCATTATAAGGCGGAAGAATCAGCAATGATAAACGGCTTGATCCTGTACTAAACCCATATCATCCACAGGTCACGTAGTTTTTTAAACCTAAAAAATTCTGCGAGTCGGTGTGTCGAATGTCAGAAGTTTGAACACGGTAGGGTATCTAGGGTACCAGTATCTGTTCTTTCAGACACATGTTGACTTACAAAACGCAAGAGAGTGCCCTGAACCTCTGTCCGCTCCTCCGCTCGCTTTGACAAGGCCGTTGTCAGAACACGGATGACTTTTGATGCCGGTAGCCTTCGGCCACCATTCCTGACGATTTTTTTTGAAATATTACTTAGTGGTGAGGCTCGACCCCTGATCTTCGACGTTTTGGTTACTAGTCAAATACGCTACCCCTTGAATACTGCACAGAAATTATTTTTTTATTTTATGAAAGCTGCTGAGCACCATGCATCCGAAACTTTCGTGCACCCACTTCCTACGCACATCTAGGGCACAGATAATGAAGTTAAGTTTACCTTAATAACGACTGCATGTAGAAAATAAGTATTCCACTTCTACTGGTGATTCTAACAATTTTGTTTCTTTGAGTCATCAGTCTTCTGACAGGTTTGATGCAGTCCGCCACTAATTCCTCTCCTGAGCTAACCTCTTCAGCTCAGATAGCACTTGCTACCTACAGGGAGCGAAAGGCTATTTACAATTTGTACAGAAACCAGATGGCAGTTATAAGAGTCGAGAGACATGAAAGGGAAGCAGTGGTTGGGAAGGGAGTCAGACAGGGTTGTAGCCGCTCCCCGATGTTGTTCAATCTGTATATTGAGCAAGCAGTAAAAGAAACAAAAGAAAAATTCGGAGTAGGTATTAAAATCCATGGAGAAGAAATAAAAACTTTAAGGTTCGCCGATGAGATTGTAATTCTGTCACAGACAGCAAAGGACTTGGAGGAGCAGTTGAACGGAATGGACAGTGTCTGGAAAGGAGGATATAAGATGAACATCAACAAAAGCAAGACGAGGATAATGGAATGTAGTCGAATTAAGTCGGCTGATGCTGAGGGAATTAGATTGGGAAATGAGACACTTAAAGTAGTAAAGGAGTTTTGCTATTTGGGGAGCAAAATAACTGATGATGGTCGAAGTAGAGAGGATATAAAATTTAGCTGGCAATGGCAAGGAAAGCGTTTCTGAAGAAGAGAAATTTGTTAACTTCAAGTATAGATTTAAGTGTCAGGAAGTCGTTTCTGAAAGTATTTGTATGGAGTGTAGCCATGTATGGAAGTGAAACATGGACGATAAATAGTTTGGACAAGAAGAGAATAGAAGCTTTCGAAATGTGGTGCTACAGAAGAATGCTGAAGATTAGATGGGTAGATCACATAACTAATGAGGAGGTACTGAATAGAAGTGGGGAGAAGAGGAGTTTGTGGCACAACTTGATTAGAAGAAGGGATCGGTTGGTAGGACATGTTCTGAGGCATCAAGGGATCACCAGTTTAGTATTTGAGGGCAGGGTGGAGGGTAAAAATCGTAGAGGGAGACCAAGAGATGAATACACTAAGCAGATTCAGAAGGATGTAGGCTGCAGTAGGTACTGGGAGATGAAAAAGCTTGCACAGGATAGAGTAGCATGGAGAGCTGCATCAAACCAGTCTCAAGACTGAAGACCACAACAACAACAACCTACGTCCTGTCTCCCTCTGAATGTACTTCTCCCTCTTCCCCTACAGCTTTTACGCTCTACAGCTCTCCCTGGTAACACAGGAGTTATTTCCTGATGCCTTAACAGATGTTCTACCATTCTGTCCCTTCTTCTTGTCAGCATTTCCCATAAATTCCTTTCCACGCTGATATTGCAGAGAACGTCTTCATTCCTTACCTTATCGTTCCACTTAATTTTTAACATTCGTCTGTAGCACCATATATGAAGTGCTTCGATTCTCCTCTGTTCTGTTTTTCCATGTCCATGACTCACTACCGTACAATGCTGTGTTCCGAACGTACATTTTCAGAAATTTCGTCCTCAAAGTAAGGCCTCTTTTTGATACTTCTCTTGGTTAGGTATGCCCTTTTCGCCAGTGTTAGTCTGCTTTTGATGTCCTCCTTGCTCCGTCCGTCTTGGGTTATTTTACTGCCTAGGTAGTAGAATTCCTTAATTTCATCTACTTCGTGATCAGCAATCCAGTTGTCAAATTTCTCGCTTTTCTCGTTTCTGCTACTTCTCATTACTTTCGTCTTACTTCGATTTACTCTCATTCTGTGTTCTATACTCGATAGACTGTTCATTCCATTCAACAAATCCTGTAATTCGTCTTAACTTTCACTGGCGATAGCGATATCATCAGCCAGTCTTATCATTGATATCCTTTCACCTTGAATTTCAATTTTACTCTTCAACATTTCTCTTATTTCCTTCAGTGCTTCTTCGACGTACAAATTAAACAGTAGGGGTGAAAGACTACATCCCTGTCTTATACCCTTTGTAATCCGAGCAATTCGATCTTGGTGTTCCACTCTCATTATTCCCTCTTATCACTTGTACGTATCTTATATTACTTGTCATTCCCTGTAGCTTATTCCTATTTTTCATAGAATTTGGAACATCTTGCAATATTTTATATCGTCGACATAAGAGATCTTAATAAACAGTGTAATCTAAAATTACGTTCTGGTCTTTGTAGTGGTTTGAGGAGCACCCTTCGTAACATACGGTTCATCTTTTCTGTGAAAGTTGCAACTTGTCTGCTTCATTTATCTAGGTTGACTCCATGGATATAAACATCAAGATTGGATAGAGAACAGTAAATGCATTAATTTAAGAAACATTAGGCCAAATATGACTAAATTGTCAGGTCTAAGGGAAAACGAGACAATTTTAAAGTGCCCAAGTCAACGAATTTGTAGTAGTTTTTACCTACATAACTTTCACACGATGATATTCACAACAGTTCTGTCGTAGCCGTCTGTTTTAATCTACCTTAAAGGTTCAAAAGACCGACCCAGAAAGTCCATTTTATGCAGAAAACCTCTCATGTGACATACGAAGAATAAATCAGGGGGGTTGGATCAGATGTATGAGTAGGTCACGGACCGTAACCTACTCTTCCTATTCACCATTCATGGAATTTTTAACACAAATTTGCAAGACCAAGATGTGTATAGTTTTCTGGAATTTTTGGTTCATGTTGTCCGTATATGTAGTTCATGAGGGGATGGCAAGATCGGAATACCTTCGAGAATACATTTCCATTGGTCTAACAGTTTGTCGATATTGATCATAAAACATATGTGCTTCTCCAGCTGTCACATATATTGTGAAGACCGTCTGAACAGTTTCACGAGCAAGTTTTTAGACTGGTGCAACGTCACATCACAGACTGCTAATCTTCAGGTATACAGGTAAACCTGCAGATGAGTCACGTTTCTGCTTATATTTGGCACAATGAGGCAGAGGCTTATCATACCTCTTCTCCTGACGGTGAGACAGTTACTGTATCGTTGTTACCTTGTTATTGTTTGCTAAGTTCCACACATGTTGCGTCGTTAATGTCCTCTTAAAACGCTCTTTTCGTAAATTCACAAAAAGTACAGCACATACTTACTTTTACTTTTTCGTGTCCGGAAACTACAATTTGTTTCCCCAGTATTGGGCAGTGTCCAATGCTTCTTCTTTAGCCAGCCATATATCGTCGAGGGTGCATCTGTGGGGCGCAGGCAAGGCATTGTAGAAGATGTTCCATGTCCTGTCGAGTGCCGCTGTCGCATTTGTCGCCAATTTCGTCCAACAAACCCCATTTGATCAGATTAGATTTCACAGGAGACACCCCAGTCCTGATGCGGTTAAGCATTCTCCAGGTATTCCAATCACCAGAAACGCCGCTTGGTGGGTCCTCTCTTAGTGGACAGTAGATGGGGGGCCCATCTAAGGCACAACTTAGGAAACGGCGTCTGGATTTGAGTCTGCTGGGGCCACACTCTAGGCCAAATATTGAGTGACGGGCATCAAAGGTTTGTTCTAGCTTCTCGGTATGTTCATGAGCTTTCCAACTTGAGTCAGGGATTGTGAAACCTGCGGCCCTGTGAAGATTTTCTATGGGGGTTGGTTTCATGCAGCCTGTCACTATCCTGCATGTTTCATTCAAGCTAATATCTACTTTTTTCGCGTGAGCGGATCTGCACCATACCGGGCAGGCATATTCAGCAGTTGAGAAGCACAAAGCTTAGGCTGAAGTTCTGACCACGGTAGGTTTGGCACCCCGTTTGCTATTGGACAGCTTTCTTATTAGGGAATTTCGTGCTTCTACTTTTTTGCGTGTTTTTTCGCAATGATATTTGTATGTCAATGTTCTGTCCAGCACGACGCCAAGGTAGGTGGGAGTATGTGTGTGTTCTAGTAGTGTCCCATCCCAGGTAACATTGAGCCTGTACTTTGCCTGCCTCGAGTTCAGATGTAATGCACTCACTTGAGTTTTGGAGGAATTGGGTTTTAGAGAATTCTTTTTGTAGTAGGTTGACATTGTAGAAAGGGCGGTTTCTAGTTTCTCCTCGGTGGCTTCAAACCTGTTGCCTTGAACCGTTATTGCCAGGTCGTCTGCATATACAAAAGTTTTGGTTTTGTCTGGAGTTGGTTGGTCATTTGTATATTTGTTGAATAGGATTGGCGCCAACACGCTCCCTTGGGCGAGCCCATATTTCTGATTCCGCCATTGACTCTTTTTCCCCTCAAGCATTACGAAGAACTGTCTATTTTGGAGCAGGGATCCGATTATCTTGACTAACTGGTAGTCTTTCAGGGTCTCGTAGGTTTTATGCAGTAGTGTCCGGTGATCTACTGTATCATAGGCGGAACTTAGGTCGACTAGTGCCAGCCCGGTGATTAGTTTATTCTCAAACCCATCCTCAATAAGTTCCGTCAATGGCAGAATTTGACTGGTACAGGACTTTCCAGCTCTAAAACCTGCTTGGTGTGGAATTAGCTTCGAGTCAACGATCTTCTCTATTCTGTTGAGGATCAATCTTTCATAGAGCTTAAACAGATGGCAGAGAAGGGTTATGGGTCGGTAGCTCTTCGGAGACTCTGGGTCCTTCCCGGGTTTAAGGAGAGCCACCACTTTTGACTTCCTCCACAGTTTCGGGATTTGAAAGGTGTCACGGCACACGTTCAAAAGTCCAAGTATCCAGTCCCTGGCGCCAAGGCCGAAGTTTTTAATCTGTTCCACGCAAATACCATCAAACCCAGCGGCTTTCCCATTATTCATGGTATTTATGCCATTGTTCAACTCTCTCATGGTAAATGGTTTCTGGAAGTTGGTGTTTTCCGTTGGCAGTAGGCGTGTGATTTTAGTTTTCTGACGTTTGGAGTTGAACTTGCCATTTAGGAGTTGTTTGGCCACCTGGTTTGAAGTTACGTTGGCTGGGGCCTTGCTTAGCCTTGGGTCACCATCCCGTTTCTTAATCAGGTTCCAGGCTATTTTGCTACTGTAGGACATATCCATTCTTTCTAGGGTTGCTATCCACTTCTTCTCGCGTGCCTCGCTGAGGGCTGACATTAAAGCTGTGCCGCAGGTGATGGTTTCGTCGCTGAATGGGTCTTCCGCGAACAATACTTGATACTTCTCCAGGATGTCCTTTGAGGCATTTGAGAGCCCTAGGATATAGTGTTTTCTGCAGCCTCTAGGAATATAGCGTCTAGATACCTTTCGCAAAGTCTCAACAAAGATGAGATGATGTCAGCACATAATTTCATTAAAGGAAAGTGTGTCATAATGCGGCAGATACGAACACTAAAAAATTTCAAAAAGAAAGAAACCAGTCAAATGTTTCCTGAAATGATTCGTCTAAAACTAAGAAATATAACAGGTTAAAAATGGCTCTGAGCACTATGGGACTTAACATCTATGGTCATCAGTCCCCCAGAACTTAGAAGTACTTAAGCCTAACTAATCTAAGGACATCACATAACACCCAGTCATCACGAGGCAGAGAAAATCCCAGACCCCGCCCTATTTGCCCAAGAAATTCACAGTGCCGTAGACACTGGCGAGCAGATTGATGCCGTATTCCTGGACTTCAGGAAGGCATTTGATACGGTTCCGCACTTACGTTTAGTGAAAAAAATACGAGCTTACGGAATATCGGACCAGGTTTGTGATTGGATTCAGGATTTCCTAGAAGAAAGAACACAACATGTCATTCTTAACGGTTCAAAATCTGCAGATGTAGAGGTAATTTCGGGAGTACCGCAAGGAAGTGTGATAGGACCTTTATTGTTTACAATATACATAAATGACTTAGTTGACAACATCGGTAGCTCCGTGAGGCTATTTGCAGATGACACGGTTGTCTACAAGAAAGTAGCAACATCAGAAGACTCGTACGTACTCCAGGAAGACCTGCAGAGGATTAATGCATGGTGCGACAGCTGGCAGCTTTCCCTAAACGTAGATAAATGTAATATAATGCGCATACATAGGGGCAGAAATCCATGCCAGTACGATTATGCCATAGGTGGTAAATCATTGGAAGTGGTAACGACCGTAAAATACTTAGGAGTTACTATCCGGAGCGATCTGAAGTGGAATGATCACATAAAACAAATAGTGGGAAAAGCAGGCGCCAGGTTGAGATTCATAGGAAGAATTCTAAGAAAATGTGACTCATCGACGAAAGAAGTAGCTTACAAAACGCTTGTTCGTCCGATTCTTGAGTATTGCTCATCAGTATGGGACCCTTACCAGGTTGGATTAATAGAAGAGATAGACATGATCCAGCGAAAAGCAGCGCGATTCGTCATGGGGACATTTAGTCAGCGCGAGAGCGTTACGGAGATGCTGAACAAGCTCCAGTGGCGGACACTTCAAGAAAGGCGTTACGCAATACGGAGAGGTTTATTATCGAAATTACGAGAGAGCACATTCCGGGAAGAGATGGGCAACATATTACTACCGCCCACATATATCTCGCGTAATGATCACAACGAAAAGAACCGAGAAATTAGAGAAAATACGGAGACTTACAAGCAGTCGTTCTTCCCACGCACAATTCGTGAATGGAACAGGGAAGGGGGGATCAGATAGTGGTACAATAAGTACCCTCCGCCACACACCGTAAGGTGGCTCGCGGAGTATAGATGTAGATGTAGATGTAGAATCGAACCTGGGCGCGGGAAGCGAGACGCTACCGCACGACCACGAGCTGCGGACATAACAGGTTACTTAAGAATTTGACAAGCCTTTGAAAGATGCTACAAATGTTGACAGTAGGTGAACTGCTCATACGTTAGTCACGTAAGGAGGTGAGTGTGCAAAATTCCACCAGAAATGAGGTGTGAAATATCATCGACCTGCCACTGTGCTGTTAGGGTGCCGCAGATGACAACCAAGGGGTCCTGCTATGGTGTGAAATTGCAACAACAATGACGCTGTACTATTGTACACTCGACAGCAAAAAAAGTGGGTCACGCCTAAATTCCAACGTGTATGCTGCACCTGAATGTTTGCAACCAACATTGCATGTCTGTGTTGCACATAGTCGCAACCCTCCACATTACAGTCGTTGTAAGATACACAATGGGTACCGCTAGAGACTACTACAGAACACCAGTCTTTATGACAGTCCGTCCAGATGTAAAGTAACACCACGATAGTACAGAAGAGCGTTTGTAAACTAAACTTAATTACAATAAGTGACATTTCATATGTTATGGGACAACTAGTTTTGTCACATAAATCGTTCAGTAAATATTTGAGACAGTATATGGATTTATAAAGTTGTATGGAAATTGGAAACAAGTTCTTTGCTGTCTAAAAGGTTTACCCAACACATGCTGAACGTCGTTCAACGTTCAGCGGGGAGTGGTTTCGTATCAACTTTATGTAATACTAAGCAGTTAAAAGAAAACGTGATTAATGGCGGCAACCACTCTACGGAAATCCCAACATTAACAGCGAATCACAAGTAATATCATTGTTCACATTACTCATTAACAGTTACTTGTACACGAAGTTGTACTTTAAATGACATTACCAACGTCTTCATTCTGGATCCGGATGCAACCCCAGAACGTAAAGCCGTTGTTAACCAATCAAAGCTTTGTGCCTTATCGAGACTCGATCACTAGGCAGAAAGAGACGTCAAATATTGACGTTTGCACCAGTATCAGTTATCAGTTCTCAACTTGAACGTAAATGACGATAATGTTTGTACGTAAGCAGGAACCCTAACATGACAATTACCTTCTTGGTAATTATCCTCGAAAGACGTTGTATAGTGTTGCATTGTCAAGGAGCAAAGGATGCACATGTTTAAAATTGAAATGCCATACTGTAATGCTGGGGACAAGGATGCGAACCCAGCACCTAATTGGATTGTTGAATAAGTACCGAAAATCAGAATGTAGATATCACAGTTTGTCACCAGTAGAGGGGTTGGAACCTTAAATAACGACTGAAGTTGTATTGCCTGACCGGGATTCGAACCCGGCGCCTACCGCCGCTGTTGTCCAACCAGGAACAGACGAGAAATGTCCAATGTTGGTCCACCATCAGCGAGATGTGCTCACGTTTAACTAGAAATAAGGTGACGAAAACGTCTATGCTGACTGAGAGTGGAACGCTGCACACATGGTTATGAAGACACGTTAATAATCAACTTCATATTCAGTAGTAGCGAGGAGTAGCATGTTTAGTTGCAAACCTTAAGGCCTTACTCATCCCTAGTAACGTGTTGCCTAATATCTGCGATATCATGGTGTTAATGTACAAGTGGATTGACTGCCATAAAGAGCAATGTTCTCTAATAGTCGTTTATCATTGAGATGTAAATGAAGTGCCTCAGCAGAAAGTAATTTCCGTCGTGCAGCACGTATTGTTTCAGAGACACTGAGTACATGTTATAAGTGCGCAAAACGTGTATTATATACTAAGTATATACTATCATTTGGGGAAGCTGCCGCCAAACCTGTTTACTTTTACATTCTGCATAGTTGTCGTGGTTGAATACAGGTATTCTTAAGGCTACATATAATGCACAGCGCTTACAAGAAAGTAAAGTTTCCTGCGTCATGCTATTGCTGGCTAGGTGAAATATTTTGTGGTAGCTATGTTTAAAATCAATGTATTTTTGAAAGTATTGTTCGTCAAGTATTTGAATAAATCGTCAACTGTAGGTGTGACTGCACATGTTATAGTATAATAGCTGTAGCTGCGTTAGTTTGTACTACAGACTTGGGTAGGTTAGGTGTAACTTTTGATCCTTCAAGCGGTGATCGTGGCCATGCGGCCGGGGTCTGTACTAGCCGCGGCTCGCGAGCTACGGGCCAGCCAGGCTGGCCGAGGCGAGACGCAAGTGAACGAGCTGGCGATGGCGTTGGTGGGACAACAGCCCGGGACGAGCCAGCACGGCTGCGCCGCATGCCTCTGCCTCTCCTCTCCTGGAACCAGTATAAGAGCGAGAAGCAGAAATACACATCCGGCTGTCTGCCGTAATGGCTCACTGGGAGAGGTCTATTCGAGGTAGATTCAAAAAATTGTTCAAATGGCTCTGAGCACTATGGGACTTAACATCTGAGGTCATCAGTCCCCTAGAACTTAGAACTACTTAAACCTAACTAACCTAAGGACATCGCACACATCCATGCCCGAGGCAGGATTCGAACCTGCGGCCGTAGCGGTCGCGCGGTTCCAGACTGAAGCGCCTAGAAACGCTCGGCCATTTTTGCCGGCCGAGGTAGACTCGTCGCTCTCACTGAGGAAGGAGGATGTTCCATCAGAGAAGCTGGCATACGGTACGGCGTACCACATACCACTGCAGCGAGATGGTGGAGGATCTGACTTGAAAGAGGCACCACCAACGGGGCGCCTGGCTCAGGCAGGAAGAGAGTGATCTCACAGCAGGAAGACAGGCACCTAGTGTCTAGGAGCAGAGAAAATCCCTTTCTGAAAGCGAAGCAGTTGCGGCGGGAGACCAACCGGCTCCAGTGACACGATTCGCCGAAGGCTGAGGGACGCTGGACTGCATGCACGACGATCCGCCGTGAAACAAGAGCTCAGCGAAGACAACGTTTTATACCGGCTAGAATTTGCGGAGCTCCATCTGAGGGCGTCGTGGGACAACGTCATTTTCACTGATGAGAAGGTGTTTTCCACCAATAAGACGGTCCACGAATCGTTTTCAGGCCGCAAGGGACTCGCCATCGACGCGAATATGTAACCACGACGAGAAAAAGAGGCCGGCTATCTGTTGCCTGCTGGGGTTGGAATTCTGCGAGAGGGGCGGGAATTCTTCACAGGATAGAAGGAACTCTGGACAGCGCGCAGTATGCCCACATATTGGAAAATGTGATGCTTCCGTCAGTGCGAATGCTGTACGCAGAAGGGGACGTCACATTGGAAGAGGACCATTCTCCCATTCACAAGTCTGCATTTGTTCAGCAGCGGCTCTCCACGATTGGCGTCAACGTCATGGACTGGCCGCCACGGGTGGCTGTTATGAACTCCATGGAAAACATGTGGGCTGAGGTCGCCAGAACATTAACAGAGAACTGACCGCGAAACCAACCAACTACTGCGGACGCTCTTTGGGACTGCGTCCTGGAAGCCTGGGAGGAAGTTGCTTCTTCAGGCTGTTACGTCCGACGGCTTATACATTCTATGCCAAGACGCGTGATAGAAGTACAAAATAATGAAGGATTCTGGATAAAATATTAGAGTTCTTAAAATGTTTTGTTATGTCGTCTTTTTCGTCATGTTTCCTCATTGGGAGCTAGTGCAAGATCGCGTGGCAACAGAAAAGGTACAATATGGGTTAGCTTTCCTTTGAGTTGCCCTTTTAATTCAAGTGGGTGTCTTTTGAATATACAGTTTGTTAAGTATTCTATTTTGATTTCATTTATACCATGTCTACATACTTACAAACTAATCAGCGCAGATGGACTCTGCCACAGTAGTTTTTGTTATTTCAAATACGTCTCTCTCTTCCCCTCCATCCATGAATACACCCTCCATCCTCCACACAATACGCCAACGATTTCATATTATGTTTACTCGCCACCCGGGATTAGCCGAGCGGTCTAGGGCGCTGCAGTCAGGGACTATGAGGCTGGTCCCGGCGGGGGTTCGAGATCTCTCTCGTGAATGGGTGTGTGTGTTTGTCCTTAGGATAATTTAGGTTAAGTAGTGTGTAAGATTACGGACTGATGACCTTAGCAGTTAAGTCCCGTAAGATTTCACACACATTTGAACATTTATGTTTACTCGTTGTTAATATCTCTTCTATTCTCTCTCTCACACACACTCTCTCTCTCTGACACTATCACCGCAAACGCCCTTCTATTACACTCCCCCAAAACTTTGTAAACAAATCTAGCGGTTTCCAATGACGCTACATTTTCTCTTTTAATTGCTGCTGTCTTTACTCTCTATCATTCCTCTCACCACTTATGAAACTGTATTCTTTGATCTCCCCTTCCCTGTAACCCATTCTTCATTCTGAGAAGAGTCCTTCCTTATCTCTCGGTCCTAAGATAAAACGAACTGTGGCACACATCTAAGTAAGAAATATTTTGCAAGCATTTCACGCTTATATTTTGCACTTCTGCACTTCTATCCATTCCCAGATCCCGCCCTTCTTCCTGTTACGCGTCCCTTGACATCTGCATCTACATCTAAATGAATACTCTGCGATTCATAATTATGTGCTTGGCATGGGGTTCTGTGGTCTGGTGGATTAATCTTGTATTGATGTGTAAAAAGTGTAGGTGCACATCTCACGTCGGGCGTAGATTTTTAACACACACAAGTAGCTCTCCTTCACCCCTAGGAACGCCAAGTGCAGAACGCCAGTAAGCTCCGTAGTTCAATATCCGCAGTAAAGATAACATCCCTTCGCTGCCGACTGGGCATTCGTTTGAGCTGTGACAGATGGAGAAACCCCGTAAGTCAGAGACTCTGTCACCAGCAAGCCGTCGTAAACTAGAAAACGTATTTCATTTAATGAGCCAATGGCCATGTAAGTTCACAAGGCTCTATTTGAAACTGAGACGTTGAAAATTGTGGTGCTGGACTGGGATTAGAATTCGATTTCACTGTGTTCCCGAAGATTGCAAACTCTTCTAGGCGTCCTCCAAAGGCACCTATCTGGTTTCGAATCCTGATCAGCACAAAATATTCATTATTTCATTTCAAGCCCTAGCATGTGCACTCCGAACTGCTGTTTAAAAATAGTTGCATTTTAACGTCTCTTCGTGCGTTGTCACCTGTAACGTGTTCGTTTCAACTCACAGCCACATGATGAGCTTTATATCACAACATTACAAGATCAAACATTTCCTTACATCATTTCAAGTCAAACATTCCTCTCTATCCTATTGGTGAAAACGGATTTGGATTTGACGTTGTGTTCGTTGTGATCACCAACGGCGACATGTTGTGGATTCAACTTCGAGCCAGCAGAGTATTTTCCATCACATCATTGAAAGTACAAACATGCCATTCCTAGCTATTATTGGAAAAGAATTTGATAGTTAAAGTTTCTTCATGACCACGTGTGCGGGGTTACAATTATATTCAGCACAGAACTTTTCGTCGCCTGACGTCTAGCTAAACATGCGCCCATCTCGTTACTGGTGAATCAACAATAGCTATTTATCGTCTGTTCCTGGCTAGAAAACGACGGTGCTACTTGCTGGGTTCGAATCCCAGTCAGGCAATAACAATTCTATTCTCAATTCAGGTTCCAGAATTTCGCTATTGGTGAAAACATTTGATATTTAACTTCTGATTTTATGTACAGTCGCGCTCAAAAGTAACCGAACGACCTGCATTGCATTTCAACTGATTCCCATGCGACCTATATAACGCAGCTGTCTAGCAGGTCCTCTAATCGCTCCTTGGTACAGTCGTTTGACTATTGAAAATGGTTCCAACAAATCACCACTATAAAACACTACTCTGTATCGCTATAACTCAAGATGTAAAGTAATACCACGATACTACAAATATCAGGGAACACATCATCACAGATAAGACTGTCCTTAAGGCTTGTAAGCTCACATTTATTGCAATAAATGACATACCTGAAATGTTAGCACTCTCATTATTACGTCAGATAGGTAATGCACATAGTAAGTTCGTCGTATTCATGATTTCCTCTTCAAAGTAACATACCAATCTTGTTATTTAACACAAAATGTCATTACAAATTTACGTTATTCACGAGCAGCTAGTTGAGAATATGTATGAATTTCAAATGGCACGACGAACCGACTCGTTCTGCATATGGATTCAAACCCAGGTCATGCAGGCTAGGCCGCGGTGGCCATGCGGTTCTAGGCACTTCAGTCCGGAACCGCGTGACTGCTAAGGTCGCAGGTTCGAATCCTGCCTCGGGCATGGATATGTGTGATGTCCTTGAGTTAGTTAGGTTTAAGTAGTTCTAGGTTCTAGGGGATTGATGAGCTCAGATGTTGAGTCCCATAGTGCTCAGAGCCATTTGAACCAATCATGCAGGCTAAGATTTCGTGGCTCACGGAAATTAACAGTCATCCGTGACTAGGCATAAAGAGAGTGATATACCTCATTTCTGGACAGTATCAGTTAACAAATATCAACTTTAAATTTCATAACGTAACATTTTTAACGGAAGCGAATTCCTACCCAGTATCTATTGTCCCTGTTAACGAACTACGATAGATGTTAAATATAGCTACTTCACAAGTAACTTACTTGAAATGCAGTGAGGTAAAGCTTTGCGTTGGACAGAGATTTGAACCCAGAACCTAATCGGATTGTTATCCAAGCACAATCAACTTTGACATATCGGATTTCCTCGGCAGTAGCTACATGTATTAAATGAAATGACGAGACGAAACATTAATTTTTCTTTCCCAGGACTACAACCCGGCACGTATCGCTGTTATATTCTAGAGAAAAGGAACGTTAAGTATGGGTTTGTTACATCAGCAGCGACATGTGAGCGTGTTTGAATTAGAAATAATATGACGAACTGTTCAGTGCTGACTGATAATCGAACCCCCAAACATATTGTTGTTGACTACACACAAAGAGACGACAACTACCGAATTTTTCTCCACCAGCAGCTCGGAATAACATATTTGAACTTACAGTGATCTCGCAAATAGTTCTGTGTCTCACTGGGAGTCAAAAATGTCAGATATCGTTAGTGTTGACAACGAATGAAAATGCATTAAAAATAAAAATTATTATTGGTGTTCTCATGCTAGACTTGATAATACATAGTGAAAAGTTTAGTGCTGGGCCAGGATTCCAACCCATTCATGCGCAATATGTGGAGATGTTGAGGAATCTGCTGTTTTGAACAAACAACAAGTTGTAGTCGAGCTGTATTGTCACGAAGGGATCAAATTCCGCGTTAAGGGCGGTCTGAATTGCATCCTCAGTTCAGAACCAATTTTATCGACGTACAGAAGCACAAATAAGAGATGGAATAAGTGTCCTGTGACCCTACATAGCGTTTGTTTCGTCACTAGAAATAAATAACTAGTATAAGAGAGGTTACTGGTGATAGAGTTTCTACATGTCGCCACTCCTTACTTTATTGTGGTTCCACCTAACGTCTACTTGGTAGAGAAGGAATATCATGTTTAATGTGATGTGATTTTCAGACCACAATTCCATTATACCTTCTTCACTTGGCGTAGCCAAAAGAGAATAGTATCTGCCTCTCCCTATCAAAAAACGTCCGCAGAAGTTGGAATCGAACCGTGACCACCATTGTATGACTCCACCGTCAGTCCAACAGGCCACCAAACCCTCTTCTCTACTAGTCAGTTCTGTATCATAACACCGTTGCGGCACACAAGATGAGATTTCTGACACACAGCCTCCTTGTAGTGGTTTGCAGGATGTTCAGTACACTCATTTACTTGGTTGACCGAATCGCGATGAACTAGCTGCCTTGGCTATCCAGTGCATACATTGGACTCTATTTTGTAATCACCGAAATAAAATAGCGTAACTGCCACCTACACAGAACTGCCAACAGTGTAGGATTCAGAAATTTAAATAGGAAGTGTTCCTTTCCATTTGAGCTACTCTATTGCACTATCTGTTTGTTGAAACCATCGTGCAGTGCAAAAGAAATGCTGTAACTGTCTGTCTCTCAGAAGTCTAGATCCGGCCATATGCACTATCTCACAGCACTGTGGAATGCCGAAGTTCTGGAGGAAGTGTTGTTCACTTCCATAGTTGCTGTAGCTACGTCACAGCTAGTAGCGTAACGGTAAGCATCGCGCACTGTTGATAAGACGTCGCGTGTTTTTTTACATTCGCTACTACATTTTTTAAAATCGCAATTCTGCTGTCTGCTGAAGTTAACAATTTAATGGAACTTCGAACATAATTCTCTTCACTTCTCAACCCAAAATAGTCGCATGGGGAAAAAAGGCTAACTTTTGTGTCATTTTGTTCTTTTCAGGTTTAATAGAGGGCAGGCAGCAGATGCGCTCGAAGCTTTTGTATTATGTATGGGGAGAGCGCATCGTGCCAAAATAGAAAAGTATTTTCTACATTAGCTGTAGTCTTGTGGTGACATTTTATTCTTCTTCAAACCTTGTTTGACAGCTTTAACTCAGAACACGTTTTCTACATGCATGTAATCAATAAACTGCATGTGCACTGTCAGACTGTTATAGATAACATCAGAGAATTCGCATATATTGTTGATGATTAATTTCTCCCTCATGTTTAGTATTGTTTTAACAACACTAAAAGAAATCTTACGAAAACTGTGCACTGTATTGTAAGAAATGAAATAAAACTACCCACGATAACCTTACGACGAAAGTAAGTCTGTTTTAACAAAACTGAGTATCTGTACACAAGCGTGCCTCTATCTGCACGAATTAGTAAAATACTGCGCACTTAGATTTCGATTGGGTCGGTGTTTAAATGGTATGCTGTGCCATACTCAACAGGTATGCAAAGGTGGCATTTGATAAATAAAGTTACGTATTCCTAGAAACCCAAAATTTGCTTGTCAGCAGCGGAAAGAGGCGTTACCTGTTGTGCAGCATTGTAAGTTTTTCACCATTGCACTTTGAGCTGAAAGTTTTTTCTTGCGATTTGCTAATCAATTTATTTCCTTTATACTTATCACCCTGGCATGGGAGTCTTAAGTGAAGAACAATATTGAGTTTCGTATCGTTGACAGTAGATTCGAATTTCTTTAGAGACGCTTGTATTTTATAGCAGCTTGGCAGTCAGAAAGCCGAGATCTACGACCATTAACACAACTTACTGAGTCTAGTTGCCAAGAGGATTTGATGTGTAAACGTGTTCTTCTGATTTTGTTACAGAATTTTTTCTGGGAATTCGCAGCTCCATGAAATAATACACAAATAAAGCTCGCACTCGCTCCCCCTACCACGGTTAGAACTGACGATTTTCTTAACCGTTGGAAAACGAGACACGGGCGGTACCACGGGGCTACGGACACACTGCTGCCAGCACGACACTCTCGTCATGGTATTCGTCGCTCAGCCTCATAATGCATCGTGAAAGATATTAAAAGTTGTCACTTATGTGAAGAGTAGCATTTCTTTAGCCAAAAAATTGAAATAATTGTCTCAGTGTCTTAGTTTACGTGAGGATTATATACCACGAGTCATTCAAATGAAACTGGAATATCAAGTGATTTTAGCGAGTCAGTTCAGTACCATACGCGGAAGTAATTGCACTGTCACAGTGTTGCCAAATGTTTGTGACGATGTTGCCAATTCTCAGCTGTGCTAGGAACATCTCTGTAGCGTTATAGGAGGAGAATCCTGTGCTCGTGTCATAGGAGGATACGGAGAGGAGGCGCGGGGTTTGGTTAATATGCAGCGTTTTCACCTACCAGCTGTGTCAAACATTCAGGTGTGTATTCTTCCATCAAGATTAGAGCTTCCCACAAAATATATACGAATAAAACACTTACCTTGTTACTTTGTTACAAAAGATTATTTCAGTACAATAAAAAGTATTTGGAAATCAACTTTGCCAACACGAAAAGTAAGATAACAAACACTTTGCACCTCGAAATCGATTGCATCTATGTGCAGTCTTGTGATCATACAAGTAGAATTTCATGAATTGCACGAGAATGTAAAAAAATGTTGGTGCGAATGGAAGCTGTAAGAAACACAGTTACCTAATTAGTCTGTACCACATAATAATCAATTCATTTGATAATTCAGAAGAGAAGAAACTAAAAATTATGCCCATTAAGACAAACTAAAGTGCAGATGCGGGCACTGTGCAGATATGCGCTTTTTCATCTTCAGATCTATACAAATAATGTATACTAACCAGCGTATTCATTGCTTTCGTAATTTTTCCCTCTTGTTTAGTCTTCTTATGATGAACTGGATCCACACCCATGAGTGATTTTTTCTTTGTATCCTTCCATCTACTATCTTTGTGTGTTATTGTTTGGTGTTCAAAAAGCAAAATATTATGCCTGCTCCCACGAGGTATTAAAATGAGGCGCAAAAAGGCTAACGAATTATAATCAAAATACAGTGAGACGCCAATTTGTCTGTCATCATGGTGTTAAGCGGACAGAAATAGTTGGGTGTTATTGTCGTCTTTTCTTATTGAGATTTTCATATTACGCTGACACAAGACGCCGAGATAAATGTGTATATTCTCCGTGACGAAACATCCCACATTCCATTCATCCTGATCCATTCGTTACGTGCATCGGCGGCAATGAGTGGTAGGAAAGCTGTTGCGGGGTGACGAATAACAATAACAATGGTAGTAATTATCAATCAATAATCAAGGATGTTTACTGCATTACAGACGATTAACAAAATAACCAAGAATGGCTGAGTGTTTAATTGGCGCACTGAGTAGGTGTTCTTACCACTTTGTTACTGAATTCTGTTCTAGTTGTTTGCAGAGAGAAAACAAAGAACCCTGTAGCCATACATATCCTTGCTTTACATCACGAGACGAACATGGCGTCACTGAGCTGATATTTGAAATACATTTCTGTTTTCTCTCTCTCTCTTTTATTTTTATTTTAATTTTTTTAGGAAAGCATCGAGAAGCGCGATAATAAGCAAGTAGGCATATAACCTGTTTACAGTTATTTTCATCGGGATACATAATGCAAAAATACAACTTTCAAGTGTGTTATTGCGTAATTCCAGTTATTGACAGTCTATTCGTGAGCTTGCTCGCATTCAGTGGGGTGAAACCTATCACAGAAGCAAGCAAAACACACATATTTCTTGCACCATGCGCAACACATAAACGAAATCTCGCTGCACTTACGTGTTGTCTGATATATTGCACGGAAAACATAACTGATTCATGTTGCTAAATACACCTCTATCAGATATCAATTTGGAAGCGTACCAAGTGTATAAAAGTATATCTTGAAATACGCAGAAAGGCCCATAGAGGTATTCGACTGAAACATAGTCATGACCAAAATTGTAACTGGGGTCGACAGCATCGTCGTCTACCACCTTGACAACTCGAACGGTGACAGTGCTCGGCCGATTACTTACGTTTACTGGTATCAAAGCTACAGCATGAAAACACAAAAATGTTAATAATCCGTAGATTATTAGTTTTGGAATCCATAGAAAGTAAAGCAGTCATATGTCGCAAGAGTGGTTTGAACACCTCAGTGCTTTAATAGGCACGGACTTGTTGGAGGTGGTATGCTGTTGCTTTCATCCGACCTTTGAGTTGACTTACCTAGCCAGTTTATAGGGGAACCTACAATTTTACGTAGCTTTCGGACCACAGTGCAACTCGGCATTTTTCACATCAACTAACACTGCCCCAGGGGAAATATGTGTAAAACGGCACATAAAAATCGTGGGACTGTTGAGGGATCGAATCTGAGACCTTCGTATCCATAGTCTTGCTCTTTACCACCTTGCCACCATGCACACTGTGGTTTCTGCTTGCCATTAAAATTAAGGATCTCTCGTTTGTACCTGCGTTGGCACTTGCGTGTCCCTTAGGAGACCTTACCTTTGGGATTACCCTCGTATACGTGTGTGTAAACGCCTTCCAATGCCCACTCAAGGAAGACAAGGATACCTAGTCTAGCTTCAATATTACAAATACGCCTCTGTTTGTGGATGAACGCAGACTTAGGTTGATAATCATTTTGAATATTTATCAGTACTGTACCCATTGGTGTGAAACTCGTTTTCTACCAATGATTCCCACAGCTACAGGAACACTACTTTAATACCTCTTACACAAAATTCTTACGCAGTGCTATCAGACGAAAAGATGAACCTGACACAAACTGTGGGAAGTTTGTTTTACAACCTTCGTACCTGGATAAATAGCTTTTCCTATTTGAGATATCTGTGAACGTTGCTGCATAAGACGATTTAAGAAGAAACTAAATTCCTTCAGCTACGCCAATGTTTAAAGAAATCGTGTTAACGGCACTAAATCGTGGTTTGTAAATCGTTTACCAGCCGTACTCTGCCGCATTTCGCTGTTTCTAAGGTAAAAAGCTTACTGACAAATTTCAAACAAGGAAAAGGGGGACGAAATGTCTCCCACTGGAAGGTCATGTTGTTTTACTTAAATGATTACAAAATCGGGTAAAGTGAGCAATGAGGTTGTCAGTATATGCACATTACTGTTGCAACGCCCAGGGCCTGTAATGATAAAGGGCCGGTTTAGGTCAGGCATATTGTATACAGAAGTGGAAGAGAGAGCACCACTAAATTCTACAATCCGTATGAATTGCATACACACAGAAATTACTGTTACAGTGTACTTATGGAACCCAATGAGTGAATTGCGTATTTTACGATGAGAAACAGCACTGGCAAACAGTCTTCGCTACATTAGGTTACTTAAACTGGCATCACTTTGAGCTAGAATTTATGGCCAGCGACTAAGTGTAAGGACAGTGAGTCGGATGCGGGTTTTGCAACTGCGAAATACTTTCCTTACATTATGGAAGCGAATGTTAAATTTGAACTAATGTTGCGAAAATTTTGGACTTGGACAGCGTAGAATGAAAACCTTTCTGTTTATTGCAAAGGAAAACAATTGATTTTCTAAAACATTCTGTGTCATACACAACTTGAAACGTGTCGCGTCGACCAAATCATATGGAAGAACCGACAGCGACGTATATTGGAAGGCAGTAAGATCCTTTGGCTTTTGGTTTGGCAGCATTCGACAGCCATTTATAGGCGCAAGTAAATGAAGAAAGGCAGCGCGTTTTCGTTATCATGTAACGTCTTCATCAATTACTTTAGTTTTAATGTGATCTACGAGTAATTGCTGATATTTGATATTAACATGAAAAGGATTCCGTAGACAGGGAAAGAACTTGTTCTTGGGCAACTACTTCTATAATGACCAAAAGGACTTACATGATCTTCAAGCACATGTGTTCCAGCAGCGGTATGAAGAAAATGATAGTAATAATGACGGTGATAATCGAATTATCCGTTAACTTCACACTTCACAGTAGATTTTCTCGAACTAAGAAATTTCCTGAATTTCAAAATGGCTTCAAATCGAGGCTATGACGCCTAGAAGAGTCTTTACATCCTGCTGACATGAGAATAGCATAATCTCCACGTCAGAAGCTTGCTTCTACTTAACCATTTAATAGACTCGCGTTTTTTTCCACCGTGACTAGTTTAGTAAGCTAAGCACATTATCCATTACAGCACACTCCTGGGGCTGGGAAATGAGGCCACAATGGTCTGATGGAACGAACTATCACAAATGCAATGCGTGGGTTCAGGCATTTACTTTTAAGAGGCACTAACAGATTTGCTTTACCTGTGGTAACCTCAAGAGAAAGCTGTTATAATCCAGAATCCGCATTAAACATTACGTTCCTTCATTCCAAACTGGGCAGAGCCGGTTTACGTTAGAAAATGACATAGGTGGAGGTCAGGGTAAACAGAAATATCGTCACCAGTAAACTTACTTACATTAGAAAATTTTATTTTATTTGATGAACTGATAACCGTCTAAAGGAACAGGGCTCTTATTTTACTTGTACGTGATTGAACTAGATACGTTGAAAAATTTGGTGCTGGACTGTGATTCGAATTCGTATCTCCTCTTTCGAGGATCTGAATCTCTTGGAACAGTATGGTTCAATCATTTCATTCCTTTTCCCAAGACTGCAGTCTTCTCTAGGTCTCCTCCAAAGGTAAATATGTGGGTCCGAATCCTGATCCATTACAAAAATATTCATAGTTTCATTTCAAGCCCTATCACGTGCACACCGGCCTGCTAGTGAAAATTAACGTGCATTTTTAATGTCTGTTCATGTTGCCAACAATTTCTGGACAAACACGCATACATCTTACTGTTGGTGAGTAAGCAATTGATGCTTAACCAATATTCGTGTACAATAAAGAAGAACGATAGGAGTGCGGTCCGTGTGTCGCTCGGGCACAAAATTTTGTGTCCTTATTTTAGATTAAATACCTAGCAGCAGGCAAGAAAAACCAATACCTAACATTTGATTTTACTTAGTTAACAATCCGATTACGTCTTGGATTCGTATCTCCGTCGCAGAAGTTCACATCATGCGCTTCGTCTTTAAATTCATACGTACTTCGTTACTTCTGAATTGAGGTTTATCAGACATCTTTCATGGTTAGTTAACAGGGATGAAAGGGTCTTGATAGAAGTCCCAGTTTATTACAAAAACTGTCGTCTTTTATTTTCTAGTTTAGATTTGGTTACTGATATAGGCGAAAATTTCGGTACTTCATGACTCTTCATGGATAGTCAGCAATATGATATGATTAGATAAGATTAATACTTGTTCCATAGATCATGAATATGACATTTCGTAATGATGTGGAACGAGTCATTTTAATGAAAGATTTCTTTACATACTAGCATTCAATTTCTTTACAACAATTTTTTACCCTATCTCTCTCTCTCTCTCTCTCTCTCTCTCTCACACACACACACACACACACAAACACGCACATTCTCTTTTTATTTTTATTTGTTTGTTGTGCTCGACTATCGCCGAGGCACGAAAACGTCCGTGAATAAGTTTCTTAGTTTTGAGTACAGTTACGAAAGAAATATAAAAACAACTATGAGAGTTACTGATTTATGATGCTTAGTAGCAGTCAGTTCTGACTATTATTAGCAACTAAGCTCCAGTCCCTAAACCTAGTTACAGAAATGCGAATCAGACGCATTACGTATTCCAGGCCGTAGCAGCCGCGTCTTTGAGGCGCCAGCTATGGTCACTTCCCAGCCCGCTGTAGGATCACACCGGTTCGTCTTCTTCCTTCTGGTACTGTAACTGAGATTTGGCAACAAGGCAAGGAATGTTTGGCAACTCTGTGATCGACGAGTTACTTCCTGGTGTGCACGGAATTAAGCCTCAAAGTTCACTTGATTTCTCGTGTCATTTCCATTGAACAACATCAGTTGTTATCGTTTGAGGTGTAACAGAAGATTGTAAATTTACGGTTTTCAGCCCAGCAAAGTCATTGAACGTGGCAATCGCAACTAATCTCGTCATGTAAATAGCGGTTTACGAGTTCTAGCCACTATTGCCATCGTAAGAAAAAGGCGTAAGCTATATCTATCCGCAAGCTTTGTGTTGACGTGCTGACCTGTGGAAACGGACTGTTACGGTTCGCGGTTCTAGCCTCGCTGAACGCAACATTTTTATCCCTTGTGTGTAAGAGCTGCAAGCAGTCAGATCAAACATTATTAAGCAAGTCGTAAGAAAATACTTTCAGCTCATAGTGCAATGGTGAAAAACTTACAATGCTGCACAACAGGTAACGCCTCTTTCCGCTGCTGACAAGCAAATTTTGGGTTTCTAGGAAAACGTAACTTAATTTATGAAATGCCACCTTTGCATACCTGTTGAGTATGACACAGCATACCTATTAAACACAGACCCAATCGAAATCTAAGTGCATAGTGTTTTACTAATTCGTGCAGATAGAGGCACGCTTGTGCACAGAAACACAGTTTTGTTAAAACAGACTTACTTTCGTCGTAAGGTTATCGTGGGTAGTTTTATTTCATTTCTTGCAATACAGTGCACAGTTTTCGTAGGGTTTCTTTTAGTGTTGTTAAAACAATACTAAACATGAGAGAGAAATTAATCATCAACGATATATGCGAATTCTCTGATGTTATCTATAACAGTCTGACAGTGCACATGCAGTTTATTGATTACATGCCTGTAGAACACTTAAAGCTAATGTAGAAAATACTTTTCTATTTTGGCACGATGCGCTCTCCCCATGCATAATACAAAAGCTTCGAGCGCATCTGCTGCCTGGCCCTCTATTAAACCCGAAAAGAACAAAATGACGCAAAAGTTAGCCTTTTTTACACATGCGACTATTTTGGGTTGAGAAGTGAAGAGAATTATGTTCAAAGTTCCATTAAATTGTTAACTTCAGCAGACAGCAGAATTGCGTTTTTAAAAAATGTAGTAGAGAATGTAATAGAATACGGGACGTTTTATCAACGGTGCGAGACACTTACCGTTACGCTACTAGCTGTGACGTAGCTACAGCAACTATGGAAATGAACAACAGTTCCTCCAGAACTTCGGCATTCCACAGTGCTGTGAGATAATGCATATGGCCGGATCTAGACTTCTGAGAGGCAGACAGTTACAGCATTTATTATGCACTGCACGATGGTTTCAACAAACAGATAGCGCAATAGAGTAGCTCAAATTGAAAGGAACAATTCTTATTTAAATTTCTGAATCCTACACTGTTGGCAGTTCTGTGTAGGTGGCAGTTAAGATATTTTATTTCGGTGATTACAAAATAGAGTCGAATGTAAGCACTGGATAGCCAAGGCAGCTAGTTCATGGCAATTCGGTCAACCAAGTAAATGAGTGTACTGAACATCCTGCAAACCACTACAGGGAACCTGTGTGTCAGAAATCTCATCTTGTGTGCCGCAACGTTGTTCTGATAGAGAAATGATAAGTAGCAACGTGGGTTTGGTGGTCAGTTGGAATGATGGTAGTTTCATACGATGTTGGTCTCGGTTCGACTCCAACTTCTGGGGATGTTTTTTGATAGGGAGAGGCAGATTCTATTCTCTTCTGGCTACGCCAAGTGAAGAAGGTATAATGGCATTGTGGTTTGAAAATCACATTAAACATGATATTCCTTCTCTACCAAGTAGACGTTAGGTGGAACCACAATAAAGTAAGGAGTGGCAACATGTATAAACTCTATCACAAGTAACCTCTCTTATACTAGTTATTTATTTCTAGTGACGAAACAAACGCTATGTAGGGTCACAGGACACTTATTCCATCTTTTATTTGTGCTTCTGTACGTCGATAAAATTGGTTCTGAACTGGGAATGCAACTCAGACCGCCCTTAAGGCGGAATTTGATCCCTTCGTGACAATACAGCTCGACTACATCTTGTTGTTTGTTCAAAACAGCAGATTCCTCAACATCTCCACATATTGCGCATGAATGGGTTGGAATCCTGGCCCAGCACTAAACTTTTCACTATGTATTATCAAGCTCTAGCATGAGAACACCTATAATAATTTTTATTTTTAATGCATTTTCATTCGTCGTCAACATTAACGATATCTGACGTTTTTGACTCCCAGTGACACACAGAACTATTTGCGAGATCACTGTATGTTCAAGGATGTTATTCCGAGCTGCTGGTGGAGAAAAATTCGGTAGCTGTCGTCTCTTTGTGTGTAGTCAACAACGATATGTTAGGGGTTCGATTATCAGTCAGCACTGAACACTTCGTCATATTATTTCTAATTCAAACGTGCTTACATGTCGCTGCTGGTGTAACAAACCCATACTTAACGTTCGTTTTCTCTAGAAAATAACAACGATACGTGGCGGGTTGGAGTCCTGGGAAGGAAAAAAATTAACGTTTCGTGTCGTCATTTCATTTAATACATCTAGCTACTGCCGAGAAAATCCGATATGTCAAAGTTGATTGTGCTTCGAAACCAATCCGATTAGGTTCTGGGTTCGAATCCCTGTCCAACACAAAGCTTTACCTCACTGCATTTCAAGTAAGTTACTTGTGAAGAAGCAGTATTTAACATCTCTCGTAGTTCGTTAACAGGATAATAGATGCTGGGTAGAAATTCGCGACCGTTAAAAATGTTTACGTTATTTAATTTAAAGTTGATATTTGTTAACTGATACTGTCTAAAATCGAGGTATATCACTCTCTCTATGCGTAGTCAGGAATCACTGTTAATTTCCGGCAGTCACGAAATCTTAGTTTGCATGACCTGGGTTGGAATCCATATGCAGAACGAGTCGGTTCGTCGTGTCATTTGAAATTCATACATATTCTCAACTAGCTGCTGGTGAATAAAGTAAATTTTTAGTGACATTTTGTGTTAAGAAACAAGTATGGTATGTTACTTTGAAGAGGAAATCATAAATACGACGAACTTAGTACGTGCATTACCTATCTGACGTAATAATGAGAGTGCTAACATTTCAGGTATGTCAGTTATTGCAATAAATGCGAGCTTACAAGCCTTTAGGACAGTCTTATCTGTGATGAGGTGTTCCCTGATATTTTTAGTATCGTGTTATTACTTTACATCCTGAGTTATTGCGACACAGAGCAGTGTTTTCTAGTGGTTACTTGTTAGAACCATTTTAAATAGTCAAACGACTGTATGAAGGAGCGATTATAGGACCTGCTAGACTGCTGCATTATGCGGGTTGCATGGGAATCAGGCGAAATGCAATCCAGGTGGTTCGGATACTTTTGAGCGTGACTGTACTTCGTTTACAATCCGATTAGGTTTTGGGTTCGCATCCATGTCAAAAGTTTTATATGATGGCATTTCAATTTTAAACATGAGCATACCTTTTTCCTTGTGAATGACACCATATTAAACGTCGTTGGGGGTAGTTCACAGGACGGTAACTGTTATGACAGGATTCCAAGTTCAGTACAAACATTTTCGTCATTTATTTTCAGGATCTGAGTTGATAACCGATACTGGTGCAAACGTCTATACTTCACATCTCTTTATTCCTAGTGATCCGGTCTCAATAAGGCACAAACAAAGCTTAGCTTAGTTAGCAATGGCTATAGGTGCTGGGTTTGAATCCAGGTCCAGAAGGACGACGTTGGTCATGTCATTTAAAGTTCAAATTAGTGTACACGTATCTGTTGGTGTGTTACGAGAACAATAATATTTCTGGTAATTTGCTGTTAATGTTGAGATTTCCTTAGAGTGCTTGTTGTCGTTAATCGCGTTTTTTTACTGGTTCGTCCAATATCCAGTTTCCACAGCCACTCGCCGTTGAGCGACCTTCAGCACGTGGATGGAAAACCTTTTAGAGAGCGAAAAACTTTTTTCCAATTGTCGTACAGCTTTGTAACTCTATATATTGTCTCAAGTATTTCATTCTGACTAATGATTACTGTAAGATATATGTAAAATAATCAGTTTTCTCAGAACTTTTGGAATGTCACTTGTTGCAATTGAGGTTAGTTTATGAGTGTTATGGGGTGTCTCATCGCTAAGAACGTGTTTTCTAATATGTTTTGTATGACGATATTAGATGACGCTTAGACTAACTGCCATAAAGACCTTTGGTCTGTTAGTAGTCTCTTGCGGTACCCATTGTGTGCAGTCAAACGACTGTACCCCACGGGGTTTTGCTGTTTAGAGGACCTGCAACACAGCTACGTTATGTTGGTTGTATTCGGCAGTGACCCACTGTTTTTGTTGTCAAGTGTACATATACACTACTGGAAATGGAAAAAAGAACACATTGACACCGGTGTGTCAGACCCACTATACTTGCTCCGGACACTGCGAGAGGGCTGTACAAGCAATGATCACACGCACGGCACAGCGGACACACCAGGAACCGCGGTGTCAGTGTCAGCCAGTTTGCCGTGGCATACGGAGCTCCATCGCAGTCTTTAACACTGGCAGCATGCCGCGACAGCGTGGACGTGAACCGTATGTGCAGTTGACGGACTTTGAGCGAGGGCGTATAGTGGGCATGCGGGAGGCCTGGTGGACGTACCGCCGAATTGCTCAACACGTTGGGCGTGAGGTCTCCACAGTACATCGATGTTGTCGCCAGTGGTCGGCGGAAGGTGCACGTGCCCGTCGACCTGGGATCGGACCGCAGCGACGCACGGATGCACGCCAAGACTGTAGGATCCTACGCAGTGCCGTAGGGGACCGCACCGCCACTTCCCAGCAAATTAGGGACACTGTTGCTCCTGGGGTATCGGCGAGGACCATTCGCAACCGTCTCCATGAAGCTGGGCTACGGTCCCGCACACCGTTAGGCCGTCTTCCGCTCACGCCCCAACATCGTGCAGCCCGCCTCCAGTGGTGTCGCGACAGGCGTGAATGGAGGGACGAATGGAGACGTGTCGTCTTCAGCGATGAGAGTCGCTTCTGCCTTGGTGCCAATGATGGTCGTATGCGTGTTTGGCGCCGTGCAGGTGAGCGCCACAATCAGGACTGCATACGACCGAGGCACACAGGGCCAACACCCGGCATCATGGTGTGGGGAGCGATCTCCTACACTGGCCGTACACCACTGGTGATCGTCGAGGGGACACTGAATAGTGCACGGTACATCCAAACCGTCATCGAACCCATCGTTCTACCATTCCTAGACCGGCAAGGGAACTTGCTGTTCCAACAGGACAATGCACGTCCGCATGTATCCCGTACCACCCAACGTGCTCTAGAAAGTGTAAGTCAACCACACTGTCCAGCAAGATCTCCGGATCTGTCCCCCATTGAGCATGTTTGGGACTGGATGAAGCGTCGTCTCACGCGGTCTGCACGTCCAGCACGAACGCTGGTCCAACTGAGGCGCCAGGTGGAAATGGCATGGCAAGCCGTTCCACAGGACTACATCCAGCATCTCTACGATCGTCTCCATGGGAGAATAGCAGCCTGCATTGCTGCGAAAGGTGGATATACACTGTACTAGTGCCGACATTGTGCATGCTCTGTTGCCTGTGTCTATGTGCCTGTGGTTCTGTAAGTGTGATCATGTGATGTATCTGACCCCAGGAATGTGTCAATAAAGTTTCCCCTTCCTGGGACAATGAATTCACGGTGTTCTTATTTCAATTTCCAGGAGTGTAAATAAAATTTTTTCCATTTTCGATAAACGTGTGTAATTGATGTTCTGATTTCATTTCATTTTTGTTTCATGCCATTGTGTTAAGCAAACTGTAAACAAGTTTCAATGTGACTATTAATGTTTATGTCAAATGTCAAGTAATATTGTGGTAGAATTGAAATTGTAACAAATCTTGGAACTATTGTAAGATGTTTAAAATTGTAACTGTGCGTCTGGTCCATACGTAGGCAATGTTTTAGGATATGTAGAATGCAAAACCTCGGGTGAATACCCGGTCTGTCAGGGAGCGGTAAAAGGTGGATGGCAGGCGAGCGCGGGAAAATGCGCACGGGCACTGCACGGCACAACGGGCTCAGTAGTAGTAGTTGGAGTTCGGCACTGGTTTGAGCAACACCTTGTGGAGCGAGGAGGCTCTCCTGGAAGACATAGCTTACTGAGCCTCGGGTATGCCGTTCCAACGCCCACACAGCATGGCAAAATTCCATAGGCACTAAATGGAAAAGTATTGCGACGCTAAGAAGAATTAAAGTGTCGATACGTCAAGAGCCATAGCTGTGGTTGTATGTGTGCTCTGTGCCTCGTCATCTCGCCGCTCGCCAACCGCCGCATCGATACTAGCAGGTTGAAACTTTTCGTACTGTATTCGTATGGATCAGAGAGTGAACTGTGCAATAATAACCTAAATTTTACCAGAACTTTCCCATCATTTAATTATCCTCACAACTAACCTAGACAGGATCCTATCCAAGTGTTGTGCAATCCGAGTGTCCCGAAATAAAAATTTAAAATTTGTGTTAATAATAATTATTTGCAGATATAGCTATGTTAGACTGGTGTTTAAAGAAATGTTTCCTTAATGAACCAGTAAATACATAACGAAAGTCTAACGAAGTGGAAAGATAACTTTAATATTGATATAGTAATGAAGTTTAATTACTTCGAGACAGATATAAAGGTATTTAAATGAGCAGTAAATAAGATGAAAAGAGTAGTAACTTATATACTGGATATCGTGAACGCATATTAAATTCAGTAATCTTTTTTTTAATACAGCGATCATAACAGTTTCAGCCCCCCCCCCCCCCCCCCCCCATTTTCATTCATTTGATTTCTGAAGTGTTCTAAATTGGTTTGACCAGCAAAAGCTAAAGACAATATAAAAGTAAAAATTTATCAGTTTTATCTTTATCAAAATTGACATTTTGTGTGTGGCATGAAAGTGATATTTCTAGGGTAACCTATGCCCGATTTTAGATAGATTGATAGACAGTATAAAGTTTTGTAGTATACATTATAGTGTAGTGTTATGTATTCATAGTTTTTCCATATCAGTACAGAACGTGAAACTATCAGTTCAATAAATTTTCTGGTTCTAAAATTCTACTGTATTATGCAGTGTTACTACTTGTTGTTTTGCATGAATATATACCAACTTGTACAGGGAAGAATCTCAGTTAATGCCTAATTAGGCTGGCGACCGTATTATTGTCACGTTGGTAACATCTTCTGGTTTGCTTTTGGTCCATCCTGACGTGTAATTGCGTTTCGAACTTACTTGACGGATCATTGTTATCACAGAGTGGATGTAAGTCTGATTTGCCATCATTCAGGTACACGCGGTCAATAACTATACGAAAATCCTTTCCCATGAGGTGATCCCCGCTCACTTACCATAGCACAGGCTTTAACGAGTACTGTGTCACACGCGGAGATTACAAAATGATGCCCCACACCATCACTCCTGTTGTCGGGTTGTATGGTGGGCGACAGTCAAGTTGGTAGCCCACAGCTTCCTGGGGCGTCTCGAGACACGTCTTCGCTGGTCATCAGAGCTCACTTCGAAGAGGGACTCATCACCGAAAACAATTCTACAACAGTCAGTGAGATTCAGGCTGAAGATTTGTCTGGGGACACCCTGGACAGTGGAGGGCTACCAAACCGATTGTTGTCTGTCATACGGCCCGACAACCAGGAGCTAAATTCTACGCCTCATTATGTTGCCCTTCATGTCATGCCATCCTGGACTTACAGTTCAACAAGATAGTGCCCTCCTGAATACGGCGAGTGTCGGTGCTGCTTATCTTCGTGATAGACAAACACAACCTCGGCCATCAACGTCCCCATACATCCCTGCAAATCAGAACGTTTGGAGCGTCACGGGCAGGACCCTCTTACTAGCTCGGAATTTTCAAGATCTAAAGCGAATTCTTTACAGACGAATGGAAAAACTAGTAGAAGCCGACCTCGGGGAAGATCAGTTTGGATTCCGTAGAATTGTTGGAACACGTGAGGCAATACTGACCCTACGACTTATTTTAGAAGCTAGATTAAGAAAAGGCAAACCTACGTTTCTAGCATTTGTAGACTTAGAGAAAGCTTTTGACAATGTTGACTGGAATACTCTCTTTCAAATTCTAAAGGTGGCAGGGGTAAAATACAGGGAGCGAAAGGCTATTTACAATTTGTACAGAAACCAGATGGCAGTTATAAGAGTCGAGGGGCATGAAAGGGAAGCAGCGGTTGGGAAGTGAGTGAGACAGGGTTGTAGCCTGTCCCCGATGTTATTCAATCTGTATACTGAGCAAGCAGTAAAGGAAACAAAAGAAAATTTCAGAGTAGGTATTAAAGTCCGAGGAGAAGAAATAAAAACTTTGAGGTTCGCCGATGACATTGTAATTCTGTCAGAGACAGCAAAGGACTTGGAAGAGCAGTTGAACGGAATGGACAGTGCCTTGAAAGGAGGATATAAGTTGAATATCAACAAAAGCAAAACGAGGATAATGGAATGTAGTCGAATTAAGTTGGGTGATGCTGAAGGAATTAGATTAGGAAATGAGACACTTAAAGTAGTAAAAGAGTTTTGCTATTTGGGAGCAAAATAACTGATGATGGTCGAAGTAGAGAGGATATAAAATGTAGACTGGCAATGGCAAGGAAAGCGTTTCTGAAGAAGAGAAATTTGTTAACATCGAGTATAGATTTAAGTGTCAGGAAGTCATTTCTGAAAGTATTTGTATGGAGTGTAGCCATGTGTGGAAGTGAAACATGGACGATGAATAGTTTGGACAAGAAGAGAAGAGAAGCTTTCGAAATGTGGTGCTACAGAAGAATGCTGAAGATTAGGTGGGTAGAACACATAACTAATGAGGAGGTATTGAATAGAATTGGGGAGAAGAGAAGTTTGTGGCACAACTTGACAAGAAGAAGGGACTGGTTGGTAGGACATGTTCTGAGGCATCAAGGGATCACAAATTTAGCGTTGGAGGGCAGCGTGAAGGGTAAAAATCGTAGAGGGAGACCAAGAGATGAAAACACTAGGCAGATTCAGAAGGATGTAGGTTGCAGTAAGTACTGGGAGATGAAGAAGCTTGCATAGGATAGAGTAGCATGGAGAGCTGCATCAAACCAGTCTCAGGACAGAAGACAACAACATGCTGCAATTGGACAGAATTTGGCACGATATCCCTCAGAAGCACATTCAACAAGTGTATCAACCAATACCAAGCGGAGTTACTGATTGGATACGGACCAAAGGTGTACCAACGCGTTACTGACTTGTTCAATTTGTGAAACTCTTTCTCTTGATTAAATAATCCAGTGTTTCTGAAACTGTAATAATTAGTTTGTCTGTACATGTACATCATGTCTAAATATTTTTGTTTCAGTCAGATAATTCCTTCGTAGTGCGTCGTTTTACTCTCTTACATTGTATATATGCTGGGTAGCACAGCTATATTATTGGATAATTACATAAATGTTATGAGTAAATGCTTCTGATATGTGCTAAAATGATATTTAAAATGATATGTCGCATTAGCTTTTGTGAAGCACTATATGCCAGAGATCAAATTATTACAATAGGTATTCTGCCTTCTGTAAAGCAGATGCTAGTCCGGCGATAAGATAAGAAGAATGAAGAGTACACTCTCATAATAACTTCCATTAGTATAAATACGTATCATAAATTGAGATATTTCTGAAATTATTTATCAGCTTTGCTTATGTGGCTAAGGTGATTGTAACTTTTACTTCATCTAGATTTTGTTCAACTAGATGCTCAGGAGAAATCCGTGTGATGGGACCTGCACTGGTTGAAAACGTAAGTAACGACTCTGCGCCTTGGAATTCGTCTTTTGATTTCTTCACCCATAGCTCGAGCTATTACACTACTACACCTACAAATGTTGCTATATTACAAGTGGCAATTTGTTTAAAGGTCTGAATAACTGCGGGAAATTAGTTGGAAACTATATAGTCGTTTAGTTCAAATATCACAGTTATGAATTCTAATCATCTGTAACGTATTTTACAGTGCGTATCGCAATTGCATGTGTCATCTTTAAGGAGCTGTAATCGCATACACGATGAAATATGTATGGGTTGCATGCATTTGTGTGCTTTATTGCTTGATATTGTCGATATTTAACCCGTGAAACATTGTATATTTTACGAAGAAATACATGTAGCGGAGAAATGAAAACACTGTTCACGCTATTAAGGAAACATTTTTACTGACGTATTTGTGTATGACTGTTTTCTAACTTTGAACTATGTAGTTATGCTGTAACAAGTTTAGTCAAAATAGATCAGCACCGTGGCGGTGGACGTGCATGTGTCTACATATCGGTTCTCGTGTTCTTCCGGACTCGTGGAAAGGACATGCAGCTTTGGGAAGAAGGAAAGCAAAAATGTGTGTACTTTTATGAGACCTGCTTTGATGGCGACTACCACAAATGGAAAATATCTGGTAAGTGCAGACGTCTGCAGTATCGATCTCGTTCGTTTAATGTCAGACCTCGTACGTGAAGTTACCGGAGTAACTCCACATCTCATGCGAAGACTGACTTTCCCTCCTTACATTAATCACTTATAGCACCATTAAGGTAAATTTTGCTCATACGGCAGCTTGACGTCTTCCAGTGGCGACACTCTCACAAAGGAATGACGGACTCGAACTGACTGAATACGCCTAACGCCGTTGAGCGTGAGAGTGATGTAGAGGTCTTTGTGAGACGTGCGAGGAATCTGCGGGACCTTTCAGCTAGCGGGACGTGAGTGATGGACATCAAAGCATAGCTGGCATTCCTCAAGCGGGCCATCCCTGTGGGCGGGGGCAAAGGCGGACTCGGCTACTGGCCCCCAGGAGAGGCGGGTCGGCACAAACGCTTTGCGAGTTAACACGGGAGGGAGCACATGAAAACGACAGCATGAACTTTTAAAATCACAATAATATTTATATAAATTATGAATTATTTGTGTGAAGTACTGGTTGCGTTATTTGTTATCTGCAGAACAAATATAAACTGAACAGGAACTGTCCAACACTTTTTATGTTTACTACATGAACTAACGTGGCACTGTCAGAAAGCTGCATACTTCGTGCTGACTCGAATATCAGCTACACATTTTCCCAAAATGTGGCAACGAAAAATCAGAGTTCAGCTAATCTACACCACTCTAGTAATACACATACAGGGTGTTACAAAAAGGTACCACCAAACTTTCAGGAAACGTTCCTCACGCACAAATAAAGAAAAGATGTTATGTGGACATGTGTCCGGAAATGCTTAACTTCCCAGTTAGAGCTCATTTTAGTTTTATGGTGTCACCGCCGGACACCACACTTGTTAGGTGGTAGCCTTTAAATCGGCCGCGGTCCGTTAGTATACGACGGACCCGCGTGTCGCCACTGTCAGTGATTGCAGACGGAGCGCCGCCACACGGCAGGTCTAGAGACACTTCCTAGCACTCGCCCCAGTTGTACAGCCGACTTTGCTAGCGATGGTTCACTGACAAATTACGCTCTCATTTGCCGAGACGATAGTTAGCATAGCCTTCAGCTACGTCATTTGCTACGACCTAGCAAGGTGCCATTATCATTTGCTATTTATCTTGTGATGCATGTACCGTCAGACTGATGTTCACCAATTATGAATTAAAGTATTCCAGAAGCTACGTACCTTTTTTGGCTAATATAATTACTTTACCTGTTCCAGACCTCACGCCAGCCTGCGTGAGCTTAAACGCGTGCCTTTCGGCTTCCTCCTAGTGGCTTGGCTGTCCCGTCAAGTCACAACAAGTTTCGTCAGTATGTACTGTACAACCTTCGACCTACGCTCATGATTTCATACGGGATACTCTACCTGTGCTGCTAGAACATGTGCCTTTACAAGTACGACACAACATGTTCATGCACGATGGAGCTCCTGCACATTTCAGTCGAAGTGTTCGTACACTTCTCAACAACAGTTTCGGTGACCGATGGACTGGTAGAGGAGGACCAATTCCATGGCCTCCACGCTCTCCTGACCTCAACCCTCTTGACTTTCATTTATGGGGACATTTGAAAGCTCTTGTCTACGCAACCCCGGTACCAAATGTAGAGACTCTTCGGGCTCGTATTGTAAACGTCTGTGATACAATACGCCATTCTCCAGGGCTGCATCAGCGCATCAGGGATTCCATGCGACGAGGGTGGATGAATGTATCCTAGCTAACGGAGGACATTTTGAACATTTCCTGTAACAAAGTGTTGGAAGTCACGCTGGTACGTTCTGTTGCTGTGTGTTTCCATTCCATGATTAATGTGATTTGAAGAGAAGTAATAAAATGAGCTCTAACATGGAAAGTAAGCGTTTCCGGACACATGTCCACATAACATATTTTCTTTCTTTGTGTGTGAGGAATGTTTCCTGAAAGTTTGGTCGTACCTTTTTGTAACACCCTGTATCAAAAAGAATCATCCAATTAAAAAAAACCATAAATAACTCGTAATATGTTAGCTGAGGTATGTGCGTGAGCAACGTACTGTAGGAAAGAGCAAACTCTCGAGTTTTACGTGGTTCCCGCTAGATAGCAGCAGTGTGCGCCCGCTTCAGTTCTAGTAAAAATTGTGTCGGGACAAAAGAAAGCGTTTTGTGTTCTACGTTTTACGCGGGTCAGTAATAACTGTTCAGCGTTACTTGCGTACTTGGTATGGTGTCGATCCTCCAACAGCACAGTTGTTGTTGTTGTGGTCTTCAGTCCTGAGACTGGTTTGATGCAGCTCTCCACGCTACTCTATCCTGTGCAAGCTTCTTCATCTCCCAGTACCTACTGCAGCCTACATCCTTCTGAATCTGTTTAGTGTATTAATCCCTTGGTCTCCCTCTACGATTTTTACCCTCCACGCTGCCCTCCAATACTAAACTGGTGATCCCTTGATGCCTCAGAACATGTCCTACCAACCGATCCCTTCTTATAGTCAAGTTGTGCCACAAACTCCTCTTCTCCCCAATCCTATTCAGTACCCCCTCATTAGTTATGTGATCTACCCATCTAATCTTCAGCATTCTTCTGTAGCACCACATTTAGAAAGCTTCTATTCTCTTCTTGTCCAAACTAGTTATCGTCCATTTTTCACTTCCATACACTCCACACATACACTTTCAGAAACGACTTCCTGGCACTTAAATCTATACTCGATGTTCACAAATTTCTCTTCTTCAGAAACGCTTTCCTTGCCATTGCCAGTCTACATTTTATATCCTCTCTACTTCGACCATCATCAGTTATTTTGCTCCCCAAATAGCAAAACTCCTTTACTACTTTAAGTGTCTCATTTCCTAATCTAATTCCCTCAGCATCACCCGACTTGATTCGACTACATTCGATTACCCTCGTTTTGCTTTTGTTGATGTTCATCTTGTATCCGCCTTTCAAGACACTGTCCATTCCGTTCAACTGCTCTTCCAAGTCCTTTGCTGTCTCTGACATAATTACAATGTCATCGGCGAACCTCAAAGTTTTTATTTCTTCCCCTTGGATTTTAATACCTACTCGGAATTTTCTTTTGTTTCCTTTACTGCTTGCTCAATATACAGATTGAACAACATCGGGGAGAGGCTACAACCCTGTCTCACTCACTTCCCAACCACTGCCTCCCTTTCATGCCCCTCGACTCTTATAAGTGCCATCTGGTTTCGGTACAAATTGTAAATAGCCTTTCGCTCCCTGTATTTTACCACTGCCACCTTCAGAATTTGAAAGAGAGTATTCCAGTCAAAATTGTCAAAAGCTTTCGATAAGTTTACAAATGCTAGAAAGGTAGGTTTGCCTTTTCTTAATCTAGCTTCTAAAATAAGTCGTAGGGTCATTATTGCGTCACGTGTTCCCATATTTCTACGGAATCTTCCCCAAGGTCGGCTTCTACGAGTTTTTCCATTCGTCTGTAAAGAATTCGCGTTAGTATTTTGTAGCCGTGACTTATTAAACTGATAGTTCGGTAATTTTCACATCTGTCAACGCCTTTTTTTTTGTGATTGGAATTATTATATACTTCTTGAAGTCTGAGGGTGTTCCGCCTGTCTCATACATTTTGCTCACCAGATGGTAGAGTTTTGTTAGGCTGTCAGTAGTTGTGATGGAATGTTGTCTACTCCCGGAGCCTTGTTTAGACTTAGGTCTTTCAGTGCTCTATCAAACTCTTCACGCAGTATCATATCTGTATAAGTATAATGCACAGAGCATTAACAATTCCGAGAATCAGGTTTTTTGTGTAAAGGCAAAACTCTGGGTAGTCCCCGAGTGTCTGACACAGACATTGAACGCATCCGCCATAGTTTTACAAGGAGTCCACAGAAAACCGTTCGCCGTGCAGCTCGACAGCTCAGCATCCCCCCGATCTCCGTCTGGCGTGTGCTGCGTCGACCTTTACATATGAAACCATCCAAAATTCAGCTACTGCAAACTCTTTATGAAGGCGAGGAAATAACAGCGTGTGGAGTTCCGTAATTTCGTTCTTGGCAAGGTGGAGGATGATAGTTTTCTTCCACACTCAGTGTTTAGTGATGAGGCAACGTTCCATTTAAATCGAAAGATGAACCGTCATAATGTGAGTCTATGGGGTATTGATCAACCACATAGAATTGCACAAAATGAGAGGGACTCGCCAAAATTTAATGTGTTTTGTGCAGTTTCACAGAAAAACGGTGTGGTCCATTTTTCTTTGCTGAGTACACTGTTACAGGAAGCACATATCTCGATATGCTTGGTTGGTTCAAATGGCTCAGAGCACTATGGGATTTAACTTCTGAGGTCATCAGTCTACTAGAACTTAGAACTACTTAAACCTAATTAACGTAAGGACATCACACACATCCATGCCCCAGGCAGGATTCGGACCTGCGACCGTAGCGGTCGCGCGGTTCCAGACAGTAGCGCCTAGAACAGCTCGGCCACTCCGACCGCCGATATGCTTGAGAACTTTCTGTTCCCACAGCTCGAGACGGATCCAAAAGACTTGATTTATCAACAGGATGGGGCACCGCCACACTGGCATCTAAAAGTGCGGGAATTTTTAAATCAAAGAATTACTGAACGATGGATCGGTTGCACTGGACCAAATGACTGAGCCGTACATTACTGGCCTCTAAGTTCACCGGACCTGACTATGTGATTATTTCTTGTGGGGGTTTATAAAAAACTCAGTTTATGTGCCTCCATTACCATCAACAAAGAATGAACTGAGACATCGCATAACAGAAGCTGCAGAACCTGTAACTCGAGACATGCTCGCTACGGTGTGGGAACAATTTGAATTCGCATTGACTTATGCCGTGTATTTCAAGGGGGATATTGAACGCCTATGAAAAGGTATGAAAAACCAAAAAACAAAAAACTTTAAAAACTTTCTGAATTTCCCGTTCATCAAAAAACGAAATTCATTCTATACGTTTATCTGTTTCAGAAATACAGACGTGCCAAATCGGATGCTTCTTTTTGATACACCCCGTATTTTATCTTCACTAGGGGTGTTCGTTCCGTAGTCCAAATGAAGTAAAAGTATGGCTAAGCTTTGGATATGAATTGATTTATTTGAGGTGACAGTCTAACAGCCTTCGACTGATAACTTTTTTTTAGGTAGTGGCTGTTACAGTGTTTATAGTTCCGTTATTTTACACGACAGGGCATTTAGTCTTAAAATATGAGTGATAACATCAGAGGACTCTCATAAACAAAGTTTTGATACAAATTTCAAACTCGCAGTTATTCGTTTTGTGAAGGGAGTATGTAATAGAGAACAGAGGAAAAAGTGTCGTTTGCAAGAATCTAATAAACGGCGTTTCACTGTATTGCAGAAAAACTTGCAAACTGTATTTTCATCAAGGAAATATTGCAGAGGGCCAAAAACTGTAAACTACCCTGAATTTCAAGCTACGATTTGCTTGTACTCCATCTCTTGTATAGTCTTCCCATATTTCCTCTTTCGGTATGTTTATAATTGAGAGCCTTTACTGGAAATATTTGTTCACCCATAAGGTCTACACGTTCTTTCCAGTTTGTCCTACTTTTCTTTATTTTTATTTTTAGTTATATATTCCTTAATCTTTCCTTAAGTCCTAATTTTTTTCGATCTTGCCTTGTACATCCTTCCATTCTTCTTAGAAATCTCAGAGCCTATATTCAACTTTCCTGGTGTCTCGTTGTTACGCACGCTTCACTTCCATAAGTAAGGGTTGGCACTGCTATTGTTTGATAAAAGAAAATGCTGGGTATCTTTGTTGGCCTTATTCTGCAAACTTTATGCTGTAATTTCACATACGGAAGCAAATGTATTTAACTTTTATTCAAGGCACGGTTATATTTGTAAGTGACGTCGCATCCTAGATATTTAAAATGTTTAATTTGCTCCAAAATTTTGTTATTCAAGTCTATTTTAGATCGTACTGGTTGACTTTCCTGAAATGCCATCACCTTCTTTTTGTCTACCGACAATGTTAGGTTGTGATCTGAGGCAGACTCCCACCTGAAGACCACCTTCATTCCCTGTAATAAGATGGCTGGTTGATTTTTGGGAAGGGACCAACATGCGAGATCATCAGTTCCTCTTCAATAGGACATAGGTCTAGTGCCACTTTCTAAAAGAGCTATATACATATAGTTGGAGAAATACAGCATCCTTGTCGCAGCCTCTCTGTTTGTCTCATTGACTTTGTTGTTAAATTCCCATCTCTATAACTTCTTATATTCATTATGCTTTTCATTGGTGGGGCTATATATGTAGGACTTGAAAGCATCTTGTTTTTCTTTAATTACTGTTTCCATCTCCAGCGTCCAAATCCTTACTCGTCTACGCTTTCTGCATTTCCTTTTCTTCCCCAGAGCCTCATTAGCTATGTTTGATACGACTGTTTTTAAGTTATTCCATTCTTCTCCCAATTCTTCTACCGTTTCTAAATTTGCTAACGTTTTTGTAATTTGCTTTTGGTTGAGATCTCTTATGCTACTATCATCTAAAAGGTAGACTTTAACTACTTGTTCTTCCTTTTGACCCTTCATTGGTTTCTTTGGTTTTCTACATCTACGTAGATGTCAATTATTGACACAAATAAGAAGTGGTCTGATACAATGTCCACTCCGCGATAAACTCAGGTATGTGTAACCTGTCCAGAAAATCTCTCATTTATTATTATATAATCTATAATAGACCTACATCCTCTTGCTGACAAGGTGAATTTATGTATGGCTTTCACCTAAAGAAGTTATTGGTAATTTTTAAATGACTTAAGGTAGCAAAATCTCTGAGCATATTTATGTTTTCATTACACGTGTATTCTCCAAATATGCGTACTAATTTTGGTGTGGGGATGTTTCTGATTCTGGTACTGAAATTTCCGTAAGTAAAATCTGATTTTTACCGTATCTTTTTAAGAGCACCTGTAATTGTTTGTAAAAGGCCTTGAAATCGTCAGCTTTTCCTTCTTCTGCGACATAAGTTGCAATTATTCTAGGCGCTTCAGTCCAGAACCGCGCTGCAGCTACGGTCGCAGGTTCGAATCCTGTCTCGGGCATAGATGTGTGTGATGTCCTTAGGTTACTTAGGTTTCAGTAGTTCTATGTCTAGGGGACTGAAGACCTCAGATGTTAATTCCCATAGTGCTTAGAGCCATTTGAACCATTTTTGCTATTATTCTCAGGATTTCTCTTAGACCTTTAATTCTTACTAGTGGAATGCCTTCATTTACATGTTCACAGTTCAGTATTTTATCTTCCAGTTTTCTGTGAATGTAGAGGGTAACATATTTACTTGCTCTTAGTTCCTGTTTTACTCCACTTTAATCATAATGTAATCATCTACATATCTGGTTCCAGATGTTTTCTTCTTGTTTCTATAATTGCTGCAAAATCTATTTCCTTTTATTACAGATGTTTAGCTAATTCGACTTTCGTAAGAGCAATTCCCTTAACGTTTCAGGTTGCAACTTTCCAAGCTCTATTAAACCATTTTCTCTTATTCATGTTGTATCCTTCTTGTTCATGTTGTATCCTTGTATCCTACTGTTTCCGACGCTACGTTGGATACTGTAAGTATGTTTGTTGAGTCCCTGAATGTGATAGTGGTCCACTGTAGGTAAGACTGGTGGTGAGATGGCCATCTTTGAGCTTTACCACCCACTGTCCGTAGCTCACATAAGTACTCGTTGTTATGGCTATAGCGCCAAAGCTTAAACATACCCAACACTGAACGCCGCGGAAACATCTATTGATGTGTCAGTAATATGTACTGATGAGCCAAAACATTGTGACCACTGCCCAACGCGACGATGGATGCCGTGTGGTGGCGTTGTGCCACGTGACGTGGTAACAAAAGTATGTAAGCGGAGCAGACACAGATGGGGGATCACCCTAGTGAACATATGAGCTGTTAATGGGGAAATCGATCGAGACAAGTGACTTTGACAAAGGGATTATTATTACGCAGAGCCTGTGAATGAGTATTTCGAAAAGGTGGAAACTGGTCGAATGTTCAAATGCGTCTGTCGTGAGCATCTACGGAAAGAGGAAGAGCGGCAGTAAAACCACCATTAGGCGCTAGATGGTTGGTTGCTCAGGACTCTTCACAGAACGTGGGCTTCGGAGGCTTGTCTGCTCTGTAAAGTGGGATAGAACCTCTACGTCTTCACATGATGACCCAACGATATCTTCATTTGCGGTTATAGTGGGCAATGGGACGCTTGGAATTCGACCGTCGATCAAGGACACGTGTTGGCTCCTCGGGTGGATCACATTTTTGCTACACTGCGTCGATGGTCATCTCCACAAACGCCGTCACTGAGGTGAACGGCGGCTTGAAACGCGCAAGGCTGGTGGGAGTAGTTTATGCTATAGTAAACATTCTCTTGCGCCAGCATGGGACCTGTGGTAGTAATGGAAGACACGCTGACAGCTGTGGACCACCTACATCCTTTCATGCTTGATGTCTTCCCCGACGGCGATGTCATCTTTCAGCAGTTGGGCGGCGTGTCTCGGAGCCAGAAACGTGCTACAGTGGTTTGAGGGGCATTATAGTGAACTCACATTGATGTCTTGGAGACCAAATTCGCCGGACGTAAATCCTATGGAACCCGTCTGGGTCGCTGTACTGCGTACACAAATCAGCGGCCCTTTATTTACGCAAGTTACGTGACCTGTACATCTAATACCACATACCTCCACGAACCTACCAACGAACAGTCGGATCCCTTGTACGCAGAATCTGAATCGTGATTGTCTCCTCTCCTACAGAGAGCAGTTCTGAGCAATCGGCCACATTGATCGATCTGCAATCCTTGTTTCAACCTCCATCGGAGTCACTCTAAGAGTAGTATCCTGTTGAACCGTGTCGTTGGCCACGGTTCCTGTTTTTTTTTTTCTCTTGGTTTACTCCTGTCTGGAGTTTCCGCGCTTTCCTAGAGAGCGTTGCGGAGCCTCCGTGAGCGCGCTGCTAGCGCGCCCGCTGGCAGGAGGCGCTGTGTGCCGTACCCAGGGCGGAGGAGGGAGCTGAGACGAGTGTTTGGCCCTGACGACCGTTCTACAGCGGGACGCTCGGTCCCTCTATGCTAAGTCTGGATGGGCCCAAAAACCTGGGGCGTGAGGACACAAGAGGCCGCAAGTCTGTGGACAATAAGTTCAAAGAAGGGCAGCTCGTTTTGTATTATCGCGAAATGGGGGAGATAGTGCCACAGAAATGATAAGTGAACTGAAGTGGCAATCATTAAAACAAAGGCGTTTTCCGTTCATAAAATTTGTAACGTACCCTCTCTGTTATTCTTTTTACCCTCTCTCTGTTAGTGTTCTTGTTTTTTTGTTATTGTGTTTTGTTATTGTATTTGTAGAGATATGAAATTATTGTAGCGGTTTGCTTAGTCAGCCGTACTTCGGAATTTTTTGACATTAAATGGAGCCTGAAACTTGCGTAATAAATACTTCGCGTGAAGTGCGATTTGCGGCATAAACAAAAATTAATTGCGGAGATGCAATCCACATAATATTAACAGAAAAGCTTTAGAACAATGCGCACGACTGACTAGACACATTCAGAGGGTACGTACATTTGCGTACGAGAGCATGCGATCTGATGAGAAAGATCTATCTTAAATTTTTTTGTGTAAAATAATTACGTCGTAACACACTCGGAGATTGCGAACGTACAATCAGGGTAGAGGCACGTACTTTCTATCATTTCCCGCGGCCTGGGTAAAAGAATTGCAATTATTTAAATTTAAGAATATTTCTTTTTCAATCGGACTCCTATTTTTATACGAAAAGGAAGATTGCAGGTTCTGAATGTCTCGGCAAAACACATCGGAATTAATCTTAGCGGCCACCAAACGAAAGTAGTGAGCACAGTCACGTACCTCTATTGTTGAGCAGCGCCGTCGTAAAGCTCGTCGCCTCCATCTAAAATTCCCCTTCTCGAACTAATAGAATAATTTGTACTCCATTGGTATGGGATTTAGGCTTGATCTTGACAGAAATTATAAAACACATTTTTCATCATTTAACACCTTCATTTAACACACACGTAGACATGAACTATACAGTACGTCTTTACGCCAGCACATCAGAACAAAAAGGTAGTTAATACTAGAAGTAATAAAAGAATCTCGAAATTAGTCCTTTGTCTCTCAATGATAAAAAAGTTTTTTAGAGTATTCCTCTGGTATGACAGTCGAACAAATTTTCTTCTTCTATCTTTGAGATTAAACTACAACATTATTTAGTGCCTTTTCAAATTTCAGTCACCAGGTTTCTCCTCTGTTTGCGAAAACATTCTGTTGGCACTCACCTAGATAGGGAGAAATTATCATCACGATAAAATAAGAGAAATCAGGACTCGCACAGAAAAATTTAGTGCTCGTTTTTCTCGCTCGCCGTTCGAGAGTGGAACTGTACAGAGACAGCTTGAAGGTGGTTCATCGATCCTTCTGCCAGTCACTTTATTGTGAATAGCAGAGTAATCACGTAGATGTAGATGCAGAAAAGTTTTGCAGAACTCAATTCGTATTCCTCCTCTCTCAGACCGATGACCTCGCTGTTTGGTCTCCTCTCTCAAACAACCAACCAACCTCCTCTCTCATCCATAGAACCAAGCCCATATTATCCCGTTACTCTTTCTTCTGCTCTTTCCCCTACAATCGCTTTGCACTCCCCCATCATTATTACATTTTTATCTCCCTTTCTGTTCTGAATTACCCGTTCAGTATCCTCATATACCTTCTCTATCTCCTCAACGTCAGCTTGCGACATTGGCATGTATATCTGAACTGTTGTTGTCGGTGTTGGTTTGCTGTAGATTCTGATGAGAACAAGCCTGTCACTGAACTGTTCAGAGTAAGGTTCTCCCTGCCCTATCTTCCTATTCATGACGAATCCTACTTCCGTTATACGATTTTCTGCTGCTGTTGATATTACCCTGTATTCATTCGACCAGAAATCCTAGACTTCTTTCCATTTCACTTCACTGAACCGAACTGTATCTAACCTGAGGCTTTGCATTTTCATTTGAAGATTTTCTAGTTTCCCTACCACGTTCAAACTTCTGACATTCCACGCCCCGATTCATAGAACGTTATTAAATCTTTTTCTCGTGGCCACCTTCCCCTCGCCAGCACCCTCCCCGAGACTCGAATGGGGGACTATTCCGAAATCTTTGGCCAGTAGAGAGATCTTCATGACAATTTTTCAACTACAGGCCACGTTTTCTGTGGATACACATTATGTATCTTTAAGCCAGTGGTTTCCTTTGCCTTCTGCATCCTCATGCCGCTGATCATTGCGATTCTCCCGCCTTTAGGGGCAGTTTCCCGCCCCAAGGCGAGGAAGTGCCCTGGATCTCTGTTCTCTTCTCCGCCCTCTGTAGAAGGCTTTTACAGAATGAGGATGACTTCATATGATGGAAGTCTTCGGTCGCCACTACTGACATTTTTTATTCAAAGTTTCAGCGGTAGCGGCGTTCGAACCCGAGATCGACGACGTTTTGAGTACTAACCAAAGACGTTGCCCCCTTTTTTTTCTTTAATAGTTTCCTGTTTACTTTTTTTAGATGCAGCAACGCTAGTCATTTTTTTAAAGGTATAGGTCAGAGGTAGAGTGGGCAGGAGTCGTGCTTGGAGGCCTGGCCACGGATAACCTAGACCAAGCATGCTCACTATGCAGTATCTGTAGTGTGCCGATTAGTTGGACATCTGAAAGACCGGCTTCACACGGGGCCACTTTGCAGCGCTGCTCAGCGGTTCGAAAGCAGTGTTTCCGCTGACGCTATTGGCGCTGCTACAGAGAATGAGTGACGTTCCGAATGCACGTCAGTGTCGCTGCGAGCTCTGCTCACTTTGCGTAAGATACGGAGCAGTAAGTGGAGGATATTTCATTAAATGTTCAACGAGATTTGGCAGACATTACAATAGTGACTTGCTCCTTCTGCATAACTTCGTTAGCGAAAGAGATGGTTATAATTTTCGAGGACTCACTTTACTTTGCTGGACTAGAGAATGAGATGCCAGTAAACTGCTCTCTACCTGGAAATGCTGATAAATGCATTCGAACAGCAAGTGATGGTTCAAATGGTTCTAACAAGGGAACCTCCCCATCGCACCCCCTTCAGATTTAGTTATAAGTTGGCACAGATGATAGGCCTTGAAAAACTGAACACAGATCAATCGAGAAAACAGGAAGAAGTTGTGTGGAACTATGAAAAAAATAAGCAAAATATACAAACTGAGTAGTTCATGTGCAAGATATGCAACATTAAGGATATAGTAAGCATAGGAGCGCCGTGGTCCTCTGGTTAGCGTGAGCAGCTGCGGAGCGAGAGATCCTGTGTTCGAATCTTCCCTCGAGTGAGAAGTTTAATTTTTTATTTTCAGACAATTATCAAAGGTCAGGCACTCAAACATAATCAACTTCGCTCTCCAAAATTCCAGGACATGTTCGGATTTGCTTGGACATATGCAGTATTTGACGGTTTACGAAAGGAAAAATTTGAAAACGTTAAAAACGTATGTTTTGACAGAACACAGGGAAAACTGTGCAACTGTGAAATTGTTGGATCCATTTGTTGCAGTTTATGTGACAAACTCTTATGTTTTCATCACTTCTTTGGGAGTGATTATCACATCCACAAGAAAACCTAAATTGGGCAAGGTAGAAGAATCTTTTTACCCATTCGCCAAGTGTACAAGTTAGGTGGGTCGACAACATATTCCTGCGAAAATAAAGAAAGAAAAAATAAGGGAAGACTTGAACCAAAGACCTCTCGTATCGCAGTTGCTCACGCTATCCACGGGACCAAGGCGCTTTTGAGCTTAAAATTTGCTGTGATGTTGCCTATCTTGCGCATGGACTACTCAATTTGCATATTTTGCTTATTTTTTCGTAGTTCCACACAACTTCTTCCTGTTTTCTCGGTCGATCTGTGTTCAGTTCTTCAAGGCCTGTCCACTGTGCCAACTTGTAACTAAATCTGAGGGGGGTGCGATGGGGAGGTTCCCTTGTAAGCACTATGGGACTTAACATCTGAGATCATCACTCCCCTAGACTTAGAACTACTTAAACCTAACTAACCTTCGGATATCACACACATCCATGCCCGAGGCAGGATTCGAACCTGCGACCGTCGCAGCAGCGCGGTTCCGGACTGAAGCACCTGGAACAGCTCGGCCACAGTGGCCGGCCAGCATGTGATGATTACGTCATGAATTATGGGGCTTGGAAAAGATTTATGTTGGGAATCAGGATTAACGAGCAGCTGAAATGTTTGCTTGAAATACAACTTTGCATGCAGTGAATGTGTAAATTATTTTAGCTGCTACAGTATTCCCCGAATTACTGATAGTTGGTGGAAATACACATTACGTTTCTTACCGGCAAAGTTTTTCTCTTTTGCGGACATCTAAATGACAAACTCTTCTGTATTGATTTTTGGTCCTTGTTTTCTCGTATCATACGCCATTATGTGCGACAGTGCTAACCAGCACTTCCTCGGCTCAGCAGCTACTTCGATAGGTACAAAACATCCGACTCGTGCGTTGCAGCGCTGCGCTCGAGCGTTCGAAACAGTGGTGTGGCTGTGGCGCAGTCTGAACGCTACCACTACGTTTCCTGCACAGACACGAGCGGGGCAACATTTTGTGATTGTCGCTCGTGGCGAGGACGACAACCGGACGGCCAGCAGCGCCACCGCACAATGGCTGTGGCCGCGTGTGAAACCGCCCATATACCTGTGACGTCCGCCATTGGCAGCGCTGCTAATTGGCTACGTCTGGAGGGACCATTAGCGCCTCTTTGATGTTTGGTGGTGGCGCCATACCTGATCGAAATAGGAGGTGCTTGGAGGGCAAGTCTGTTGGCGGCAGTAGGTTCGGAAGAATGCTGGTGTCCTCTCTGTACATTGTAGTGCTGGCAGTTTGATTGGCGAACGGTACTGACTTGGTTTTGTGACGCGTCAGTGCTTACCCGAATGCACTGCCTAATTTGCATATGGAGATATCTTGTGACTCTTGCCTGAGGCGGAAATTGTTGGACTTCTTTACGGCAGTAATATGTTGACAGACCTATGTCTAATAAAGGAATGATACGATGTGCCAACTTCAGTGTTCCTCCGCCCTATACTTCTGCTGTGTTCAATGTGGCTCAAGTGTCGTTGCACACTAGTAGCCGACAAATTATTTCTCTTTCGAGATCCTTACCTTCGAACGGTTGTAACTGAGCCAATGAATTGACTGTATTAGCAGAAGGTATTATTCGTGTGCTAGCTCAGCTAGTTTCTCGTTCCGTTATGGCCTTTCCGTTGTAAGTGCTACAGGCCATGCCTTGGTGGGCTGATACGGCGTCTAGTACCTTGTGTGTGTGTGGCACAAGCACTGCGAGTGTGAATCCTTGGATTGCACTGGCAAGAATATCATGCAGATGTTCACAGAAACTTGTTATGAGTATGCTAAACGCGTGCTTTCACTATTAAATTAAGTGAAAATTTACTGAAATGATAGCAATTTGCATCCGATGTCTTTTGAGTAAACTCTGTATGCTGATGCATATAGGACCGTATGTTAGGTCATTGCTTAACTTACGACGTGTGACAGCTGTGTTAACTTAATAAGGTTATTCTCATCAACGCTATCATCGTGATTGTCTTATAACTTTGGTAATTTCGTTTGCCTATCAGCTGTTAGTGGTGTTTATTTCGAGGAATTAATTAAAGTTGTTTTCAGATAGTCTAAAGAAATGTGTCAGATGTGTGATCTTCTTGGATGTCTGGTAAATTTTGTAAGGAGAATGAATCCGACGCCCTTTCCCACTGAATAATGAGAGAGGACCATTAACATTACTGGCTTTGCAGGTGACTAGGGTGTCTCAATAGTGTTGGCCGAGCTTCGGTCGTAAGAAAATACATTAGTGATTATTAACTCATTGGCTACAAAACTTGATGTCTGTTATTCTGAGTGAGTTGGTTTAAATATTAGTGTTGTTTTTAAATTCTCCTTACCAAGAGGATCTAAGAAGCTTGAAAACTTAAAAAAAAAATCAACTGTACTTTTGAATTCAAGATCCTTGTGAATTATTTTAATATGGTATTTCCTTAATTTGTCCGCTGGGACGTTATGTTGAGAAGAGTGTATCTAATACTCATGGTTAATAATTTAATAGCCTGTGATTAATTTGTAACTTTTAATTTTAATAAATGTTTGGAACTGTCAATCAGCCTTTTTACCAACCAGTCCTCTCTCCATCTTTCCATTAGCGCAATAGTTGCTAACTCTTCGGCGCATCTGATCTTTACAGTATACATTTAACATTAAACTCACTTATCAGTCACTCACTGGTCGGCACTACTGTCTTTGTAGAACCTTGGCCTTCTTTGCCATCTGCATCCATTCTTCTCAGTCCAATGCTTTCCTTCTCCAGTTCCTGACCCCCATTGCTTTCAGATCCTCCTTCGTATCTTCAGTCCACCTTTTCCCAGGTGTTCCTTTGCTCCTTCTCCTTTCGGGTTTTCCTATCAACACTTTCGCAACACTTACAAACATTGTCCGTATATATCTAACCCATCTTTTTCTTCCTTACTGCAGTATTCATCTGTCAAAAAAGTGTCTGCCATTCAGCATTTATCGTCATTCTCCAGTTTCCATCCTCCCCCTTTGCCACAAATATCTTTCTCAAAATCTTCCTTTCCCACCTCAGTAACCAGCCTTCTTTCTTTGTGGTCGTTACCCAGCCTGCACATTATTGTAAGTCTTAATATTGTCAATTATAGTTGAATTTTTGTATTCCTGCTAACACTTCTGGACTTCAGTGCATTCTTCAAGGAATAATAAAATCGGCTTCCACTTGCAATCCTTTCTTGAATTTCTGCTGCTGTCCTCTTATCTTCTGTTATTATCGAACCTAGGTATTTAACTTTTCCATTCTTTGGTACTCTTTCCCATTTATTTTTATTGGAGTGTCTCCTGTTTCCCCACCACGATCTCCCATTATATATGTTTGTTTTATCGGTATTAACTTCCAGCTCTAGTTTCCGCACTATTCCTTCCGATGCAGCATAATTATCCTTCAAGGTTTTGGTATCTCTTGCAATTGGTGCTATGGCATCAGCATGTGCCACCACCTAGACCTGTCAATTAAATGTCATTACTTCTGGGTTTGTTGGCATTATACTGAGAATATTATACTTAACATTTATTGTTAATAATTTAGTAGTTGCTGATTAATTTGTTAGTGTTTAGTTTAAATAAATATTTGAAAGTGTCAATCTGCCTCTTGAACAATTAGTCCTTGCTCCATCTATCCATTGGTGCAATAATTGCTAATTGTTCGGTGAGTCCCAATTTACGGTGTAATTTTTAGCATCAAACTGCGGACATTAAAAATCTTCGCTACTATGTTTTTCTCTCAGTGTTCTGCAACGTACGCAAATTAGTTTAAAAATTTTAACAAATATCTTAACTGTAGACGTCAGACTGCACTCACATTAGCGGAGTGATCCTAGTCCTGTGCTGTTTAAATCATAACGCGCAGATGAGAACTGACGAGTTGCGCAGTACAGTGCCCTACTTGCACAACGGCACGCAGAGTCGGTTGAAGTAACTAAGAGCACTGCTTGCCTGTAAGAAACGGCTCGGCAAAAAGTGAGAAAAATTTCAGTACAATAATACCCCGGATTTATGCGATAGGTGAGACCAAGCGATAACCATGTTAAGTCGAATTCGCGTAAGTCGGGTTCCAATTTTGCATATAAATACATACAAATTATGTTCATTTGGACCAGAGGCTAAAGAAAATAACGTAATTTAGAAGAAAAATGTAGAATAAAACGATCAACACTACAACAAATTATGCTATAGTACAGTATAATCCATTACAACTATGTGACCGAAGTTATTGTGACGAAGAGGACTTCATAAAATCTAACAATGTCGTCTGCCGAGAAAACTTTTTCTCTTGTCGCGCAAAATTTCCTCGTAGCACGTTAATAAATTATTCCCCATTTTGTAGCAGAAATGTACATTTCGTAGGAGTCCAGTCTTTTCTCAGTTTTGTAACCCCTTTTCAATTGAATTGAGCCCTTCGGTGAAGTTCGCAACCAGCTTTTGATCTTCTGATTGAACTGGGTCTAAAGAATCGGATTGGTCAACGTTTTGCTCTCGCTCACGCATTTCTATAAATTCTTCAATTTTCTGCTCCTGCCTGTGTGACTCCAGCAATTCTGGAATGACGTCCCCATCCACCTCAAAAAATTAATTGCCCGCTAAGATCGACCCCATTATCAGTTTGATCTGAATCTTGTTCTGATTCCCTCTGGGTTTCAGCGGTGCAAAAATGGACACAAATTTTTCCAGTCACCATTTAAAAGCTTTTTGTGAAATTTTATTCCAAGATTGTCCAATAATTCTCGCGGGATCTGAACACTGAATTGCTTCCAAAAGTCTTCAGAAGAGGACTCGTTGTTTTGTCTGGCAGGTTCATGTAGATGCTCAAACAATCGTCTCGTGTAGTAAGCTATAGAAGATCTAATGACCCTCTGGTCCATCGACTGAAGCGAGCTGGTTGCATTAAGTGGAAAAATACAACTTTAACACGTGGGTTGAGATTAACTATCAACCGCGTGCAGTTGACGTCAACAAGTGTATGAGCCTGAAGACGACGCTGTTACAACGTTGAAACTACTTGCCAAAATAAAATAGACACCTTAAATACAGCTCGAGGAATTTTTTTCATTTTTAATATAAGACTAACAGGGGGATGACCTGGTGCGCTATCGATTAATAGCATCACTTTAAATGGGACTGATTTGTTTTAATTGGCAATAACGTTCAACTTCAGGTCCTCAAAAAGGCAAGCTCTCATCCAAGCTTTAGCATTTGACTCTCAAATCACGGGAAACTCAGCTTTAGATGTATTTTTAATGCTCTTAAATTTTATGAGCGATAGACTACGAGAGGTTTTAATTAACAATCAACAGCTGCATTCGTGCCGACCATCACTGTCGATTAAACCTGGAAAGGTTTTCTCTTCAAACACGATGGAAGTTCTTTTAGGCATCTTCTTCCATAACATACCAGTTTTGTCTATGGTGAGTATGGTTTTGCTGGTATAGCCACCTTCTACTATCATTGTCTTGAGTTTCTCTAGATAGAGAAACTCAGTCTCTTTATTAGCGCTTGCCGCCTCTCCACTTTCCGCAATGTTATGTCAATTATAACGATTTTTGAATCGGCCAAAGTAACCGTTACTAGCTTCAAAAGTTTCATCTTTGGCAGCCTCTCCAGTTGCTTCTTTCAGACACCAAAAGAATCACCTTTTTGACAGTACACCATGTACTGATCAACAGTAGAATTTTTCACCCTTACTTGACTATCACACCCATAATTTTAACATTGCTTCCATCTGAGCGATAATACAGGGTGTTTTAAAAAGGACTTTTCAACCTTAAAAATTCACTTAAATTTATTAAAAGAAGATATACAGCTGGGTTTAATGTTATTTTGTTGGTAAACACATCATGTTTTTTTTACCTTAAACTAAAGTTGTTGTGTGTGGCTTCCTTTGGTTATTCTGCACACATCCCATCGGAAGTTGATGAATCCTGATAAAAAAAGAATCGAGTGGAGTCAGGTCTGGGGAACGAGGGGGCCATGCAATTGACACATCATAGCCAATCCATTTAGCTGGAAAGCGGTCACTGAGAAAATCCCGCACATCAGCCAAGTAGTTGGGTGCGGCACCATCTTGCATGAAGTAAACATGTCATTCTTGGTCATCCTCATCTATCTGTGGTAAAAAAATTGTTGTAACATATTCAGGCACACTATCCTGTTGATCGATCTGTCACAAAAAAAGGGGCCATACACTTTGTTCTTGCTCAATGCACATAAAAAGTTCGGTTTAGGGCTATCACGAACATGTTGCAATGTTTGATATGGATTTTCACTGCCCAAAATCCTACTGTTATCGTCAGAAAAGATGATTTTGTCCAAGAAACTTTAATCCTTACGTAATCGATTTAACATATCCGCACAGAAGTTCTTGCACTCAATTTTATCAGTGTCTTTTATTGCTTGTAGGATCGTAAATCTGTACGATTTGAAATGCAAACGGTTTCGCAACCCGCGACAAACAGTCGTATGTGGGATCTGCAGTTCATGAGATGCACGCCGGGTCGATTTCGTAGGGCTGTTGACAAAACGTTGTCTCACTCGCTCAACGACGTCGTCAGGTGTGTTCGGACGATCTGATGATTTCCCATGTCTTACCGAGCACCCTGTTCCTACAAAACATCTATGCCACTCACGAAGTGCAATCGTACTAGGAGGATCTTTAGCGCACTTGGTACGGGAATCACACTGAACTGTTGTCGCCAAATTCGATTCTTCAAACCAAAACACACAGCAAGCATGCTCGGGTCTAGTGGAGATAGCCATCTGTAACGCAACTGCCTCTAGCGCTCCTTAGGGTGCGATTCGGCACTTTGCGAGACAAAACTTGATGTATTTCCCTACGAATTGACACTACAATCTCCTCTGTAGGTACTATGAATTAATTTACATGAATTTTAAAAGTTGTAAATTCCATTTTAAAACACCCTGTACAATGATGTTTACGTCTGACAACAGAGTTAACGCGGTATGGAATAGAGTGAAGCAAGAGACAGGACAACCAACCCCAGAGGAGGATTACACTACTACTGAATTGAATGGAATGGTTATAAATGACAAGTCACAGGTAGCAAATGATTTAAAAATCATGTCTTAAATACAGTAGAAAGCACTGCGACCAACAGTTCCAGAGAAAGATCACAGTAATATGTTAAAGATGTAGCTCTCATAAAATTACATCATATGAATGTACCATCAGCTTCTGCTTCTGAAATTAAGAGTGTCATACATTCTCCCCAGAGTAAAAGCTCTTCTGGTTTTGATGATGTTTCCAAAAGAGCACTAACGATTTGTTCTCATATAATAAGTCTGGTATTGTCCGAAATATGTAATGCATGACTATCTCAAGGCATTTTTCCAGAGAGACTAAATTATGCCGTTGTTAAACCCCTCTTTAAGGAAGGTGATAATAAAGACGTCGGTAACTACCGACATATTTCACTGCTGACATCATTTTCCTAAACATTTGAGAATGTGATGTATTCTAGAATTGTATCTCACACTGGCAACAATAATATCCTCAGAAAATCACAATTTGGGTTTCAGAAGGGTTGCTCTACTGAGAATTCATTTAATTGTTCTCACACCAGAGATTACAAGCATTAAATAACAAAACAGTACCGGTATGTATTTTCTGTGACCTATCCAAGGCATTTCATTCCTAGATAAATTGAAGTTGTAGGAGTTTGTTGGTATAGCCAACCAATGGATCATTCCATATCTAACCAAAAGAATGCATGAAGTTATACTTATTAGTAATTCAACGAACAGATTCCAGCGACATAATTCTGATTGGGAAGAAATCACGAAAGGTGTTCCCCAAGGCTTAGTTTTAGGTGCACTACGGTTTTGACATAAATGTAAATGGTCTACCGTATAATGTACAACAAGCAGAATTAGTTCTTTTTGCAGATGGCACCAGTATTGTAAGCACTCCCATTATATATACAGAAAATGAAATTCACAAAGACACGTGATATTCAGTTCTGCCCCTTTAGGGGTATTGCACCAGTGGTAACACACGGCGATGAAATAATACATCGCGTGGAAACTTCAAAATTCTTATGTGTCCATATTGATGAGAGTTTAAATTGGAAAATACACATTTTGGAACTCCTAAAACAGTTTAGTTACATTTGCACTTAGAATCAGAGCAAATTTTGGGGAGAGAGAATTCAGTGAGCTGAAATATATTGCTTATTTTCATTTAGTAATGTTATATCGAATAATGTTCTGGGGTAACTCATTTTTAAGAAAGAAGGTCTTCGTTGCCCATAAACGTGCTGTAAGAATAATATGTTGTTCTCACTCGCGATCATCTTGTAGACATCTGTTTAAGGAGTTGGGCATTCTGACTGCTAATTCACAGTATATTTATTCCCTCATGAAGTTTGCTGTAAATAATCCATTTCAGTTCAAAAGGAACAATTAGGTAAATAATTACAATACTAGAAGAAAAAAAGACCTTCTTTACTCAACATTAAGGTTGTCTTTAGCACAGAAAGCGATGCACAATGCTGCACCAAAAATTTTTGAACACTTACCCAGTGATATATAAAATGTCTGATAGACAGCAAGGTAAAATTTGAAAATAAATTAAAAAAGTTTCTCCTTGACAACTCCTATTCCGTAGAAGAATTTCTATGTTTGTAATTTGTAAATGGTGGTGGGTAGGAATTGCTAACTGAAATCGTGTATCTTGTTTTCATTGCTGGGGTGGGAGGGGGGGGGGAAGAAAAATGAAACATTTAGATAGTGATGTACAAATTAATTTGCAATATGAATGTAAAATGGCTCGTTCCACGTCATGACGATTTATCGTGCAAAATGATAGATCGAATATGAAATTGAAAGGCTGAGCATTTTGGACAGTTTCTAGAATATTTTCATTGCCTTTTATAATTGTTCTGACTGTTGATTCCGGTAGATCAAACTTATTTGACAGTTCGCAAGTTTTATGTTATCGAAGTCTTTTATAGTTTTAAGTTTATATTCAAGGGATAGTGATTTTCGTTTCTTGTTTGATGCAGATGACTCAGTTTTGCTTCGTTTAGATGACAGAGAATCAGTCAAACAAGCCAGCTCCGTGGATAAAACGATTCCGCAGAAAACACGTCCGAACTTGTCGTACAATCAACACGGCGTGAACAGAGTGGGGGAATAAAGGTGCGCGACAGTCAGAGATTAACAAAAGACCACAAAGCCCAACGGGTCCTAGTAATACACACTGATATTGTTTGCCGTAAGCCCAACAATTATTTTACAGCTGTTACTGATTGGTCTATGGTGGACAGAGTCTACACTTCGTTCACTTTTCAGGGAGTTTGGATTAACGGCGGGAATAATTGCCTGCCTATCAGATAATTAGCGCCAGGAACACATACATCGTCGAATGAGGCTAACGTCTACAAAGGCTGTTCGGAAACGAAGGTCCAATCGGGAGCAAAATGTAAATTACAGTGAAAATTCCATGAATCTTTGCAAATATGTGTTGGGCAATGTCTATAGTACGCACATCGATCGCTTCACATCGCTCTTTTCCATGTGAGAGCGCAGTGAGCAGGTCAAGTTCCTAGAAGACAATGTCTCCCGCTAAATATGGATGCCTGCCAGGATATTTCGCCTGATTTTATGTAGACCACATAACGTAACTGTCACGCATTTCCTTCTTCATGACAATTCTCGGCAGCACATTGCAGGGGCAACGAGGACACTCATGCAGCGTTTCACAGCCCAGGCTTGATTGCCTCTATGTTCTTCTCTCCTCACATGAAACTCTGGCTGTGAAGGCAATATTTTAGCACGGACAACGAGCTGCGGAATAGCATAGAGAATTGGGCAAAAGTACAGACGGCTGCCTTCTATGACGATGGTATAGGAAAGTTGGTACAACGCAACGACAAATTCCTTAAGTAGCTGGGAGATGTAGCTAACTGTTGCAAATAACACATTTTTGGTTATCACTAAGGTTTCCATTTCGCGACCCATCGGACCCTACTTTTGCGAATAGCGCTCATATAATTTCGTGCCGGACAGGTGTGGCGTCTACGTTACATTTTTCAGCGTCTGTATACTGCTTCCCATTTAAGACTAATACGATACAATCTCAATAGTTTTTTATCTGGCGGATTCGTGAAGAAATTTTCATAATGTCAAGCAAAAATCTTAAGTAGTCTGAACTACACTGTAAACAAAGTTAATTATTTGGAGGACCGTGAATTTAAATATCAGTAGATACGTTACGTTATTATTTGCAACAGTACAGTCTGTGACGTCATGGTAGCGCAGTCTCTCACAGATACGTAACTTAAGTCACACTGCAGATCAGGACAGACCTGACACCAAAAATTTTGTTCCTATGTACATTGATTCCCAAAGGAAGTGTACAGAATAAGGTTATAAATGATGTTATGCACTTATGAAAATTAGGAAGCAGAAATGCTAGAACGTTTGTTCTTCACCTTTATTTAATATTTTCTTGAATGTGGCAGAAAATTATAATCATCAGTTTACAATAAATTGGTTAGAATTTATTACAATGAGCTAAGACCATGTGCAACTATTTTTAAGAAAATGACCCACTGATTCATGTCCTATGACTCATTAGCCTGATTTCTCTCAGTTTTGAGTCATGTCTCTACTTCCATCAGCTCACAAATAAAGAGGCAATCCAATTGAAAAGAAGGTTCAAATGGCTCAAAGCACTATGGGACTCAACGTCTAAAGTCATCAGTCCCCTAGAACTTAGAACAACTTAAACCTAAATAACCGAAGGACAGCACACACATCCAGGCCCGAGGCAGGATTCGAACCCGCGACTGTAGCGTTCGCGCTGTTCCAGACTGTAGTGCTTAGAACCGCTCGGCCACCCCGGCCGGCTAAGAAGGTGTCAAAGACAACTCTTCTACTGAAGAAGGGCTGATAGCTCTTAAGGTATGCATTCTACACCCCATTTTAACTACTTTTTTTTCTTATTTTGGTGTGTGTTACCTCTTCCTAAAATATGGAAAGCAATGAACTTGCAGTGAAAGAGTTGTGTTTCGCAGTAAGAAGTGCTCATAGCTTTTACGGTATGCATTTTACGGTATGCATTTTTTTCTTGTTTTTGTAAAAGAAATCTGTCCCCAAGTTTGTAAAAATATTTTGAAACAACCTGCACATATAGTTTTTCACACTATGAAATTTTAATTTTTATTGAGATATATAAGGGACAGTTAAATGTAAACATGATAGATGGAAGAAAAGTAAATAAACTATTTACTACTTCAAAAGTAATCACCATAGCTGTTAACACATTTATACAATTGAGAGATAAAACAATATCTTCATTAAAAAGCGAATGCGGTTTCCTGCTGAATCATGATTGTACCCGGGCGTACTCCTTTTCGTCCGAAGCAAATCGAAGGCAGCTAATATCTTTTTCGAGGGCGCCAAAATCATGGATAACGCGTGGGGGAGATAGGAAGTTTACGGAAGAGCGTAAGGGCTTTCCAGCCAAACGTCTGCAGCGTAATCGACAAAACCTTGGCAAGATGTGGGCAGACATTATCCTGCAATGGCATGATGATCCCCGTCAACAGTCCTGGGCGTTTGGACTTGATGGAACGCTTCAATTTGTACAGTGTCCGCGTTCCGCTGTGGGTTAATTGTGACATCGTGTTATATTAATCAATGAGCAGCGGACCGTTGCAGACAAAGAAAAAGAAAAAGGTCATCACGACTCTCCCGCAGCTGATGTGCCTATTCTACTGAAGTTTCACTGGGAAGCTCTTGCACATTCTCCGTATAGTTCCGATCTCTCCACATGCGATTTACATATTTTTGGTGTCCTTACGAAAGAGATTCGTGGCCGTCGGTTCGTTTCGAAGGAAAAGGTGCACGCCTGGGCACAATCACGGTTTCGTAGGCAGACGCAAACATTTTTCCTCGAGAGCAGAGACCATCTTGTCAAATACGGCGATAAATATGTTAACAGTTTATAACACTGCAATTGCATTTACGTAGCTTATACAATCAAACACCAAGTTTGGCTTATTACATACTATACCCCTACAGAACAAAGCAGTCCTGTCACGGAAAAGCCACGTGAAACACTCCTGTCTGCTGCTATTATACCATAACCTCAAAGCTGAAGGCAGTTTTGTGCAATGAAATTATTCTTATTCAAGTAATTACAGTACGAAGAAGCAGAGCAGTGTTACCCTCTGAAAGTAATTTTGTTATGTTGACAGTGTTGTACCTAATGGACGTGGATTATCGGAAGTGAAAGTCAGAATTACGTAAATATTCAAACAGTAACAAACAATAATTTAATTATCCACACCGTTCAAAGAATAAAAATAAAAGAAAACGGTCGCCAGCCTAATTAGGCGTGAGAATGATTAACATCATTCTTTAAGAAAGTAGTTATGAGTAACTTTAACGGACAAACACAACCTATACTTTGCCAGACGCGAGTGCAATGAACTCTGGCACCTGAATACAGTATGTTAACGGTAAGGTTGGATCGGCCAGAGCAGAACAAACAATTTGCATAAATATAACAGATAACAATACACACTATTACTTTCAGGGCTTATTCAAATTGAATGGTCTTTATAACATTGCTATTAATATTCGCTGTAGAATCATAAATTGGACATAGGTTCAGTACGTCGGGTTCAGCTAAACTGGTGGCTGTCCGACCTTTGCTTAACGTGATTCAGAAGAATAAAGACCTTCAGTTCTGCAACAATAACTTTATTGCGAGCGCGTATCTGACGACGCCCGGCATGCATGGACTGATCGGACTTGCAAAATTTGCTTCCATCCTCTACAGAAAGATCCTTAATCCTGGGGAAACTTCCGTAGTCATTGGAGAGAAAACAGTACTCGTCCACAGAAGCCAGGAGGCACGGAACTACCAATTAACTCAAAAAACAAGGAATAATAATAACAAACAGAACGTATATAAAAGCTAGAAAACACAGCGCCTCTAGAGATTGGGCGCGGAACTACACAGACGTCGTGTACAGTAATTACGACCGCACAGCACTGCACTGACACACGCGCACACAACACACACACACACACACACACACACACACACACACCGGAGAGCTTGAATTAGCGCGCGGCAGCGTCGCTACAAGTATTACCTTTCAAACATTTTTCTATCTGACAAAAAATTGTAAATGTAGTTTACTGCAAAATTATGAACTGGTAATAGGTAAAGTCTCTCTCAACTAAATACTTTTTTATTTAGAATGAAAGTTAAATGTATTTCATTAACAAATTACTTCTCACTGTCTTTTGAATAAAGAAGTTACTGTTTTCATAGATAGTTGTCTTTCTATTAATTGTTATTTATCATGCGCATAAAGGATAAACTGTGGATCATATTACATTATTAATATGAACTTTCAATACACAAGAGGAACCCAATATTGTACAGAAATTGGCTTGACTAGCAAGAGTAATTAAAACTTTTCATAATTAAGTAACTTTTGTGCATTTGAACTACCTTCAATGGAGGGGGACCCTTAATCTTGGCTACTGTAGCAGAGCAAACTAAACACACTTCCAATAACTAGAGAAACAAGTAATTAGCAAGCATGAGCATATAACCTTCAACAGTATTAGTTCTCAATTCTTACTGCAGTAGAACACAACTTGACATATCGGTAAGAAACCTGCGATTTGCAACAGGCACCACTGTGATCATTAACTAAGCAAAACTTTATCAGCCTCAGTTTTAAGAACTTTTAATTTTGAAGTTGGCAACAACATATTAATAATCAGTTTTAATAGAAAAATTATTTTCAGCAAGCATCATGTACTTTAGCTCACTCTCTTGCCACATTAACTTTCTTTCAATAAAGGACACTCGGTAAGCACTTTAGCGTGAGAGGGAACCTAAGTGGATATGTGACTGAGGATAAATCATGGTAGGTACAAGAGTTCAGTTAAAAATTACCTTGTATTTGAGTACACTACAACATGCAAAGAGCTGATCCTTCACTGTACATTACTATAGTGTTCCATTACAGTGATTGCGCAATGTGGTGGCGATTGCATGTTGGTAGGTGGATTTGCAGGTAGAATTCCCGGACTCTGTCATTTCTTGGTGGCGATGACAGACATCAATTCCAGAATAGCTCCAGCTCTTTATCCATCCATCCGAGGCATTGGAAAGCGCCAGGAAAAGCCTCTCTCAGAAACAACACAATACACACCTTTTACATGATCAGTGCACAGTTTGGTAACTCGTCCTCGACTGACTCTTGGTTCCACCTCTTCTTCCTATGCCAACCACAATTTGCGCACACTACTCAGTTCTGTTCCCGAGTGGAACCACAACACCTTGTACATATGACATAACTAAAGACTCAAAGTGAGGATCAGCAATTACATAACAACAACCAAACATATTAATTAATACAGAACATTTGCACATATTGGTACTTCTACAAAAAGTTATTTAAACAAAATTATTCAATCTCAAAGGTAATCAAAGACATAAAGTGAGAAAGACAAACATATAATTTGCTCATATCGTACATATTACCTAGGTCAAACTTCCGACATTCCAAAAGACATCAGAGAAAATAATAAACACTCTCATGGTATGGATTCAATCCAACAACATTTACAGAAACTCAACGATATAACATTAAATAAAACAAAAGACAAAATAATTCAGTAGAGCAGTACAGCTATGGTGTTACAAGTTATGGCGACTGATTTTGAAATAATAAACAGTTTACTTTCTTGCATGTGTCGTTTTCATTTCATAGAGCAGTGAAATAGGGTCTGGTGTAGTCTCAAAGACATCTCAAAAGTTTTGGGCGGAACTGAATGAATCTCAGTTTACATGTTATGAATCATGCTTAAATATTCAATATCGATAGTTCCTTATACAAACTTATCTGAAATTTTTTGTCTTCCTTGTTGCCCATCATAGATGAGACAATGCTTACTAATTTTTGCACTTGTTCTGAGGTAGGCTTTTGTCGTTCTTTCTACTGTCCTTCTTCCAACGTGTTTCCTTGCAAAACCATTGAAGTGATGTGATTTTCTAACCGATTTAATTTGTTTTAATGTTCGGAAAAAAACCTACCAGCTGACAAAGACTGGCAACCAGCTGGACACTCCGTTCGGATTCCTTGTCAAGCACACACTGAGGTGACAAATGTCGTGGGCTACCTGCTAATGTCGTGTCGGACCCCCTTCAGACAGACCTGGAATAAACTCAACAAGTCGTTGGAAGTCCCCTGCAGAAATGCTGAACCATGCTGACTCTATAGGCGTCCATAACTGCGAAAGTGTTGCCGGTGCAGGATTTCGTGCACGAACTGACCTTTTGATTATGTCCCATAAATGTCCGATGGGATTGATGTCGGGCGACCCACACGGAATTACAGAGCCACGCGGAATTATTATTATACTGCTGCAAAGAGGTAAGTTCAGAAATTCATGGAAACGTATGAATTTAGGAAATTTTGACTGCGGTGCTAATGATTCATCGACAGAGTAAGTCATACCGTGCAAGTAACTGTGAGACATGATGAGTGTATGTAGTTGTGGAACGATAGTACAGGCTCAACTATAGGTACTACATAATTATGGAAGGCTTCGATAAAGTGGCAGGATACTGAGAAACTCCCTGGGAAAGGGACATAAATACTAATACTGGTACATTTTCATGTGAGGGAGTTCCATATCAGATCAGACGACATCGAGCGTACACAGAATAAAGCGACACCGATAGTCAAATCCTCGAGACGGCTGAAGAGGAGAGGGATCTGATTAGGGAACCACTTTTATAAAAATCTCGCAACAAAGCTTCAAGACCAACTTTCAGGAGAGAAACTGAATAGTATTCTCCCGGACCCCTCCCCCCCCCCCCCCCCATAGTGTTTCCATAGAGACTGATCACAAAGAGCCCTCTGCTACACGCTTCATAAGAATTCCCTAAATATGGCTTTAGATGAAGTGAATAAAAGAAAATCCTTCAGTTTCTAAAACGTTTGCACATTATAGATGATACCTTAACCATTGTAATATAAATAACGTGCAAGACAAAATAAATTGGTTCTTCGTTAGCTTCTAAGCATAGCAATTAAAAACATCACTGTTGACTTGAACGACAATGCGCTGCAGATTGCCTTCCAGGTCTAGCAAACAGGTTAGCATATCCCTGGGCGGGCAGTTTTTGGTATTCCCAGCCTTTCTGGACGTGTCTGTTGATTACATTATCATTCTATGTCATCTTCAGTCTAACTTTGCCTTTAACTTGCCACACACAAAATTTCTTCTAGAAATTGCTATTACGTAGACGTCGGGGGGCACAATAGGGTGGTATGTGTATCTATGGACTCGTAGTATGTGATTTGAAGCAAAGAACGTCAGTTACAGAAGAAAGCGTGAAGGTCAACGAGATACCCTGTACGAAGCTGTGATTTCCGATAGTATTTTCTTATCCTTAATAGAGTATAAGACAGGGATACAGTCTTTCTGTCCTACTGTTCAATCCACACGTCGAAGAAGCAACGACGGAAATAAAGAGAAGGTTCAAGAGTGGGATTAAAATTCAGGGTGTAAGGTTATCAACTGTAAGGTTTCGTGATGATACTGCTATCCCGAGTGAAGGTGAAGTAGAATTACAGAATTTGTTGAATGGAAAAATGGCTCTGAGCACTATGGGACTTAACATCTATGGTCATCAGTCCCCTAGAACTTAGAACTACTTAAACCTAACTAACCTAAGGACATCACACAACACCCAGTCATCACGTGTTGAATGGAATGAACAGTCTAAATGAGTACACAATATAGATTGAAAGTAAACCGAAGAAAGATGAAAGTAATGAGAATTAGCAGAAATGACAACAGCGAGAAGCTTAACATCAAAACTGGTGATGATATAGTAGACGAAGTTAAGAAATTCTGTGTCTCAGAAGCAAAATAACACATGGCAGACGAAGCAAGGAGAACACAAAAAGCAGACTATCACTGGCAAAGAGGGCACTCCTGGCAAAAGTAAGGCTAGTAGTATCAAACATGTGCTTTACGGTGAGGACGAAATTTCTTAGAATGTGCGTTTGGAACACAACATTGTGTGATAGTGAATCATGTACTCTGCAAAAGCCACAACAGAAGAGGATCGAGGCGTTTGAGATGTGGTGCTACAAAATAATGTTAAAAATTTGTTGGACTGGTAAGGTAAGAAACGAGGAAGTTTTCCACAGAAACTGTGAAGAAAGGAACAAGCTGAAAACTCTGGAAACAAGAAGCAAAAAGACTATGAGACATGCGTTAAGACAGAAGGGAATGACCTCCATCGTATTAGAGGGAGTTGTGGAGGCTAAAAGCTCCAAGAAATAACTGAGAATGTATGTTGCAAGTGCTGCTTTAAGATGAAGAGATTGTCAGAGATGCATGCGAAGTACACAGCTGAGAGTATGTAACAGGGTTCCTTATATGAAGTATGGTTCTTCTCTTCTATGGGTTGTCAAGATTGTCTTAGAGAAATAACTTTTCGAAAGGCAGTGTTTCATTTTATCTTGGAACTTTCATCGAAATGCAGCAGCAGCAGTCCAAAAAAATACAGAAATTCATCCGCTAGCCGTTGTAACTACAGCACCATCAGAGCCACATGAAATTTGCTATATGCTTGGATATGTAAAAGCAACCACACTGACGCTATCTACAGGGTGTTTAACAATTCATGCTACATACTTCTAGAGGTTGTAGAGGGGGCTTATTAGGTCAAGTTTTACATAAGAACACATCTCTGGAAACGTCATCCAACGACGCTACAGAGCGTCAAAGTTATGGGCGCCGGCATACAGGGTAGCTCCGTGATGATGTTAACAACTTCCTAGAATGACGGAGTAGGATAAATGTATCACTTTGAGGTAAACGTCTTTCTACCAAAAACGAAATAGTCCCAATTTATAAGTGAAAACCGTTCTAATGCCTCTGTTAGTGGAGTACATGTACTGATATAGTCGTTTGTAAGGTTGTCGGGTAGGCAACTTTGAGAGGTGGTAGTACGGAAAAAAAAGACCAGTAAACATGGTTCTAAAATGTATACCTGAGGAGCTGTTGGGAAACAAACCTCTGTTCAACAAGTGCTCATAGTTCCTCAGGTAGGCATTTTAGAGCCAATCTTTACTGGAGATTTTTTCCTGTCCTTGTTCCATACCACCAGCTCTGAAAGTTGACTACTCTAAAATATTAGCAACAACAGTACCAGTACACGTATTCCACTGTCAGAGGTATCAGAACAGATTCGCCTATAACGTTGGTGGTTCTTCATTCTGTAATTCAATTCGACTGCCAAATTTAAAAGAATACAAAATCCCAAAAATTTGTGAAAACTTACAGAAGCTCGAAATTTAGCGAGGTACTTTCAATAGTTACCTCAACGAAGCTCTGTCCGGAAATCTATCTGAAATTAACAGAGATTCTGGTCTTATGTGAAGTACACCAGCGGCAAGACACAATCAATACCTTCACTGTGTGATAGAGAAGGTAATGTTACCGACAAGAGTGCCACTAAAACGGTGTTCCTAAATACAGTTTTCCGAAATTCCTCTACCAAAGGAGACCAAGTGAATGCTCCAGAATTCGAATCAACAACCGCTGCCAACAAGAATAATTTAGGACAGATATTCTCGGTATAGCAAAGCAGCTTAAATCACCTAATAAAGGAAAGTTCTCCGGTCCAGATAGAATATCAAGTGGTTTTCATTTAGAGTATGCTGCTATAACAGCTCCGTACTTAAAAATCATATAAAACAGCTCGTTGGGAGGAAGATCCGTACCTAAAGGCTGGAAAGTTGTTCAGTTCATACCAATACCCGAAAAGGAAGTAGGAGTAATCCGATTACTTATAGACCCATATCACTGACCTAGGATTTTGGAACGTATACTGTGTTCAAACGTTATGAATTACTACGAGGACAACAATCTGTTGATACATAGACAGCACGGAAGCAGGAAATGTCGCTCTTTTGAAACACAACTAGCTCTTTATTCTCACGAGATAATTAGTGCTATAGACAAGGGATCTTAAACTGATTCCACATTTCTAAATTTGATAAGCGACTTACAATCAAATTGTGTGCCTACTTACTTTTTGGTTCTCCTCCACCAATCCTGTATGGTAAGGAACCCATAACGCACAGTAATACCCTAGCAGAGAACGACAAGTGTAGTGCAGGCAGTCTCAGTTGTGCAACTGGATTCATTATTTGGTGTCCGATAGATTCCAGTTCGTACTCATTGACGGAAAGTCATCGAGTAAAAAAGAAGTGATACGTGGCGTTCCCCAAAGAGGTGCAGTAGGCCTCCGCTGTTCCTAATCAAAAGGGGCGTTTAATAAGTAACGCAACACTTTTTTATCGGCCAATTTCGGTTGAAAAAATGTGGAATTTGTTGTAGGTCATAGAGAAATATTCTCGCTACAGGCCCTATAGTTTCATGAAATTTCTTTAGGTGGTGGCGCTATACGTAGCCTTCAAAATGGCGTCTGTAACAGAAGTGCATTCCCGACAGAGAACTGTCATTGAGTTGCTTTAGGCGGCAAAACCGGAACATCGCAGATAGAGGCACTTGCAGAATGTCAATGGAGACCTGGCAGTGAACAAAACCACGGTGAGTCGTTGAGCGAGGCGTCTGTCATCATCCCAACGAGGCCGCGCAAACGTGCCGGCCGGCTTCACATAGCTGTGACTGGTGCACTGTTGGAACGTGCGGACACTCTCGTTCGAGTTCATCGATGGACCACAAATGAACTCCTCCTCTCCATGACTACGCCAGGCCTCACACAAGTCTGTGTATCCAAGAGCAGCTCAAAAAACTTCTCATCCTCCATACAGCCCGGATCTCACAACTTCCGACTTCTATATGTTTGGCCGAGTGAAAGGGTTTCCTCCGTGGGAAGCAATGTCGATAATGGGCTGGTTGTTGAGCAAGGCGGTGACGTTAATGTCGGGCAGTAGACTGGTATCATGCGTGCATACAGTTCCTTGCAGTAAAGTGGCGTAAGGCCGTTGTATTGAACGGAAATTATGTTGAAAAATAGGATTTTCTAGCCAGAAGAGTGGAAAGGGTATGACTTATTGGAATCCTGAATAAAAACAACCTGTTTTCAGAAAAAAACTGTTACATTACTTACTGAACGCGCTTCGCATATAAATGGTATAGGAGACAAACTGAGGAGTCATCTTACATTGGTTGCAGATGAGGCTATCATTTACGGTCTTGCAAAGACCTCAGAAGATCAAACCCTACTGCATAATGATTAAGACATGTGTGGTGCGAAAAGTGCCAATTGATCTTAATAATGAAACATGTAAGGGCATCCAAATGAGTACTGAAAGGAATTCGTTAAATTTCAGTTACATGATAAATCACACAAATCTAAAGGCTTTCAGTTCAAATAAATACCTACGATTACAATTACGAACAACTTAAACTGGAATGATCACACAGATAATGTTTTCGGGGGAGGGAGACGAAACATTTGGTAGATGCAACAGATCTACTAAAGAGACTGTCTACAATACACTTGTCCATCCTCTTCTGGATTATTGCTGTGCAATATGGGGTCCTTACCAGATAGGATTGACGGAGAAAACTGAAAAAGTTCAAAGAAGGGCAGCTCGGTGTATATTATTGTGAAATAGGAGAGAGAGAGAGAGAGAGAGAGAGAGAGAGAGAGAGAGAGAGGGAGAGGGAGAGAGAGAGAGAGTCATGGATGTTGTAAGTGGCCTGTTTATATGTTTGTATGTTGGCAGCGCTTTAGACTGCATTAATATCACTGACAGCATAGTGCGCCCTCTCTAAGAGCACTTGCAGTTAGAAGTTAATAGTTAGCGTTGAGGATTGTTAGCGCGAGCGGACGGTTTGGACGTGTGTCTGTCATGGGGATTTAGTGTTGGTTGGATATGGATTGAAAATGAAAAGGGATGCATTTGCTAATGTTTGGATACTGGAATTATTGAGGATTATATAATTTTTGGGACTGGATGTCACATGAATAAGGTAAAATCTGCTAAATACATTGTTTGCTCTGCAACAAAATCTCTCCTTTGCTAACCACATGCCCATTAGTAGTTAGAGCCTATTGTAGTCATAATCGTTTTATTTAGCTGGCTGTAGTGCTGCTTGCTGTTATCGCTCTAGTTCGAGTCGTGAAGATTTTCTGTGAGGTAAGTGACTAGTGAAATGTATGGGTTAATGTTAGGATTTTTTCTAATTCAGGGCCATTCTTTTGTATTAATTACTTGCAGTCAGATTGCGTTGCGTTTGTATACTGTGGGTCATAAATGAGTAGGATAAGTTTGAACTGTATTTGTCATGGAAAATTTTGTAGATCAGTGTTGAAATGATAAAAATAAGTAACGAGACAGCAGCATTCACTAAGGTTCAGATATTTCAGTAGTTTAAGTAAAAACGTAGAACTTTGTCAAGGAAAGTTCTGTATGTCAGTGTTTGAAATGAAATGATAAAATAGCAAAGAGACTGTACGTTCAGTTGCATTCAGCAGTTTCAGACTAAAAAGTAGGAGTTTCAATGTGATACGTTAGTTGAGGAGGCAATCATTAAAACAAAATGCGTCTTTCGTTGCGTAGAGATCTATTCACGAAATTTCGTTCTCCAGTGTTCTCCGAATGTGCAAATATTTTGTTGAGTGCCACCTACATCGGGAGAAATGTCCATGGTAATAAAACGCGGGAAATAAAATATCGCACGGAAAGATTTAACTGTTTTTTTTGTTTTTGTTTTTTTTTCTTTTTTTTTTTGCGCGCTGTTACAGAGTCAAACGGTAGAGAAATAGCGTGAAGGTAGTTCAACGAACAATTTGCCAGGTACCTACGTGTAAATTGCAGAGTATTCATGCTGATGTAAATGTTGTTCACTTGTGAGAAAACCGTACTATGCCTCGTGTGAGACGAAGAAATGTCTACCGGCACTGTCGGATGTCGACAGGGGCAGAATCGTGATCTATAGAGACAGCCAGTTGTCGATCAGTTATATTGGAGACCGCGTAGGTCGGGATTCCACGACTGTCACACGAATACGGAATCTATGGGTTCAGAGGGCCATACCAAATGCCATGAAAATCTCTGAGTCCCACACGAATAGCGAAAGAGGCGACAGAGATATCTTTCGCTCGCCCAAGCAGGATCGTACGCCACGTCAGATACCTCGAGTCAGATAATTGGTGCAAGACAATTATCCACACCGACGACGCTACGACATCTAGAGCGCCATGGACTGTCGGCCAGGAGGCCATTACTGCAGCAGTAGAGAGAGACGCCCCGATTGTGGTACGCGCAGTGACAAATCTTGACACAAGAGCGGCACCACGTCGTCTCAGACGAGTCCCAGCTCTGCTGTCGGTACAACGATGGACATATCCACGTGTGAAGGCTCCGAGGAGAACGAACGTTGTTTGATTGCATTCGTCACCTTCATACAGATTCAGAACCTGTGGTGATGGTATGGGGTGCCACTGTGTACAGAACACGATCACCTCTGCTTCGAATACCCTTTACTATTGGACAGTAAGTGTTTTATTTCTAACACGTTCACGCAGTGGTTGTGCCCTGTTCTGGGATCTTCATGACACTTTGTTTTAAGAAGCTGACGCGAGAGTACATGTTTCCCGTGCTATTGAAACCTACCTTGATGCGGAGAATGTTTGACTGATGAGCTTGCCAACTAATTCTTCAGATTTCTCACCCCCTGGAAACATCTGATCGGAAACATCTGATCATGGGTTATCGAAAGACTCGATTGACGGACTCTAGCATAGAGCTCAAGCATCGTGGAATGATGTACCCATACATGTCAATCAAGTTCAGTTCGATTCAATGCTCAGCTCTGTGTAACAATTATTGCAGCCTTTACACTCCAAAATTACCTTTTTTTGTTTTTTGGTCATCAGTCTACTGACTGGTTTGATGCGGCCCGCCACGAATTCCTTTCCTGTGCTAACCTCTTCATCTCAGAGTAGCACTTGCAACCTACGTCCTCAATTATTTGCTTGACGTATTTCAATCTCTGTCTTCCTCTACAGTTTTTGCCCTCTACAGCTCCCTCTAGTACCATGGAAGTCATTCCCTCATGTCTTAGCAGATGTCCTATCATCCTGTCCCTTCTCCTTATCAGTGTTTTCCACATATTCCTTTCCTCTCCGATTCTGCGTAGAACCTTCTCATTCCTTACCTCATCAGTCCACCTAATTTTCAACATTCGTCTATAGCACCACATCCCAAATGCTTCCATTCTCTTCTGTTCCGGTTTTCCCACAGTCCATATTTTACAATGCTGTACTCCAGACGGACATCCTCTGAAAAATCTTCCTCAAATTAAGGCCGGTATTTGATATTAGTAGACTTCTCTTGGCCAGAAATGCCTTTTTTGCTATAGCGAGTCTGCTTTTGATGTCCTCCTTGCTCCGTCCGTCATTGGTTATTTTACTGCCTAGGTAGCAGAATTCCTTAACTTCATTGACTTCGTGACCATCAATCCTGATGTTAAGTTTCTCGCTGTTCACATATCTACTACTTCTCATTACCTTCGTCTTTCTCCTATTTACTCTCAAACCATACTGTGTACTCATTAGACTGTTCATTCCGTTCAGCAGATCATTTAATTCTTCTTCACTTTCACTCAGGATAGCAATATCATCAGCGAATCGTATCATTGATATCCTTTCACCTTGTATTTTAATTCCACTCCTGAACCTTTCTTTTATTCCCATCATTGCTTCCTCGATGTACGGATTGAAGAGTAGGGGCGAAAGGCTACAGCCTTTTCTTACACCCTTCTTAATACGAGCACTTCGTTCTTGATCGTCCACTCTTATTATTCCCTCTTGGTTTTTGTACATATTGTATATGACCCGTCTCTCCCTATAACTTACCCCTACTTTTTTTCAGAATCTCGAACAGCTTGCACCATTTTATACTGTCGAACGCTTTTTCCAGGTCGACAAATCCTATGAAAGTGTCTCGATTTTTCTTTAGCCTTGCTTCCATTATTAGCCGTAACGTCAGAATTGCCTCTCTCGTCTGTTTACTTTTACTAAAGCCAAACTGATCGTCACCTAGCGCATTCTCAATTTTCTTTTCCATTCTTCTGTATATTATTCTTGTAAGCAGCTTCGATGCATGAGCTGTTAAGCTGATTGTGCGATAATTCTCGCACTTGTCAGTTCTTGCCGTCTTCGGAATTGTGTGGATGATGCTTTTCCGAAAGTCCGATGGTATATCACCAGACTCATATATTCTACACACCAAGGTGAATTGCCGTTTTGTTGCCACTTCCCCCAATGATTTTAGAAATTCTGATGGAATGTTATCTATTCTTTCTGCCTTATTTGACCGTAAATCCTCTAAAGTTCTTTTAAATTCCGATTCTAATACTGGATCGCTTATCTCTTCTAAATCGACTCCTGTTTCTTCTTCTATCACATCAGACAAATCTTCACCCTCATAGAGGCTTTCAATGTATGCTTTCCACCTATCTGCTCTCTCCTCTGTATTTAACAGTGGAATTCCCGTTGCACTCTTAATGTTACCACCGTTGCTTTTAATGTCACCGAAGGTTGTTTTTACTTTCCTGTATGCTGAGTCTGTCCTTCCGACAATCATATCTTTTTCGATGTCTTCACATTTTTCCTGCAGCCATTTCGTCTTAGCTTCCCTGCACTTCCTATTTATTTCATTCCTCAGCGTCTTGTATTTCTGTATTCCTGATTTTCCCGGAACATGTTTGTACTTTCTCCTTTCATCAATCAACTGAAGTATTTCTTCTGTTACCCATTGTTTCTTCGCAGCTACCTTCTTTGTACCTATGGTTTCCTTCCCAACTTCTGTAATGGCCCTTTTTAGAGATGTCTATTCCTCTTCAACTGTACTACCTACTGCGCTATTCCTTATTGCTGTATCTATAGCGTTAGAGAACTTCACACGTATCTCGTCATTCCTTAGTACTTCCGTATCCCACTTCTTTGCGTATTGATTCTTCCTGGCTAATGTCTTGATCTTCAGCCTACTCTTCATCACTACTATATTGTGATCTGAGTCTATATATGCTCCTTGGTACGCCTTACAATCCAGTATCTGATTTCGGAATCTCTGTCTGACCATGATGTAATCTAATTGAAAACTTCCTGTATCTCCCGGCCTTTTCCAAGTATACCTCCTCCTCTAGTGATTCTTGAACAGGGTAGTCGCTATTACTAGCTGAAACTTGTTACAGAACTCAACTAGTCTTTCTCCTCTTTCATTCCTTGTCCCAAGCCCATAGTCTCCTGTAACCTTTTCTTCTACTCCTTCCCCTACAAGTGCATTCCAGTCGCCCATGACTATTAGATTTTCGTCCCCCTTTACATACTGCATTACCCTTTCAATATCCTCATGCACTTTCTCTATCTGTTTATCTTCAGCTTGCGACGTCGGCATGTATACCTGAACTATCGTTGTCGGTGTTGGTCTGCTGTCGATTCTGATTAGAACAACCCGGTCACAGATCTGTTCACAGTAACATACCCTCTATCCTACCTTCCTATTCATAACGAATCCTACACCTGTTATACCATTTACTGCTGCTGTTGATATTACCCGATACTCATCTGACCAGAAATCCTTGTCTTCCTTCCACTTCACTTCAATGACCCTTTGATTTTCGGTAATTTAATTGATTTATTCTAGCTAAAGTATTATTTTTGCCATGAGTGAGAAGTGCCTGACTTGCCGTAGAATTGTTAGTTCCGGGATTTGGTGTGATGGATGCAGTAGTTTTTTTTCACTGGGGGGACTGCAGTGGCGTGGGTGTCGGGAAAGTGGATCAGGCTCATCAGTGGTTATGTAGAATTTGCAGCAGAGATAGGAAGATAGTGGAACAGGAGGGGAAAATTGCCGCCCTTCAGGCTGAGCTAGATCAGGCTAGGGAAGATCTGGACAGGTTAAGGAGGGAGAAGGGCAAAGAGAGGTGGGAAGTGCCAACAGGTAGTAGAAGGAACAGGCCTAGAACTAAGTCTGACAGTTTTGTGGTGAATGTCAAAAATAAGTTTGACCTGTTGCTTCAGTTAGAAACTGATGAGCCTCAAGCAGAGGTAGATGTAGACAGGACACAACAAACTTTCAATAGGAAATTGAAAAAGAATGTAGGAAAGCCATCAAAAAGGAAGAAAGTTTTGTTGTTAGGTAGTTCTCATGCCAGAGGTGTAGGCCAACTTCTGCAGGAGGAATTAGGACCAGAATACCAGGTCACAAATTTTTTCAAACCAAGTGCTAGTCTGGATCAGGTGACAGAGGATTTAGGTTCACTCTGTAAAGGATTTACCAGGGAAGACACCGTGGTTATTGTGGGAGGGCCAGGGAACAGCATCGACAGAGATCCTGGGTACAGTATAGAGTGTGACCTGGTAAAGATTGCGTCGGCATCGAGACACACCAGTGTTGAATTTGTATCTGTCCTGAGACGCCATGACCGGCCTCATTTGAACTCTTCTGTTGGGAGAGTTAATTTGGAGTTGGAACAGCTGCTTGGGTCGGGTGCGGGGGCTCATATTGGTGTGGTTCCTGTTGATTCTCTCAGTAGGTGGGACTATACCAGGCACGGCCTACATCTCAACAGGAAAGGGAAGGGGAAACTGGCTGGGGTAATAGCAGGAAATTTAAGGGGGGGAGGCACTGCCATGAATGGTAAAATACCAGTGGTTACAGGTGTTGGAGCAGCACCTTTTTTAGGATAGGTAAGACAGAAAGATGTCAAGTTCTGCGAGAGGTCAGGATTGAAACAAATCTTCAGTTTAGGAAAGAAAAACAGCACAATTCTAGCTCATTGGATCACCAATCACAGCTGTCAATTATAAATTTTCACCAATCACCAGAAATTTTATCTCCACCAAGTTTTATCTCAGTCCTAGGTAACTGCATTGATGAATTAAAGTCACCCAACCCAGTTGACATAATCTGCCTGTCTGAACACCATGTGACTACTGGTATAGCAACTAGGCCTAAGCACAATGAGAAACTCAGACAGGAGAGTACTGCAAATGTTAGAATAAGGAAAGGTTCTCATAAAAGTATAATTAAAAATAATGTAAGTATATTTCATCAAAATATTGGGAGTTTAAAGAATAAAATAGATGAGCTTCTGGTTTGTTGAGAAGATTTAGAAGGTGAGGATGAAATAGATATACTATGCCTGTCTGAGCATCACATTGTTACTGATATGGATAAGGTAAATTTAAGTGGATATAAGCTCTCTGCACATGTAATGAGAGAAAATATGGAGAAAGGAGGAGTTGCCATATATGTCAAAAGTTATCATTGTGCAAAAAGTATAGAAACAAAAAAGTTTTGTGTAGAGAAACATATAGAAGCATGTGCCTGTGAGCTTAATTTAAATAAAGGCACATTTATAATTGTAACTGTATATAGGTCCCCATCAGGAAATTTTCATCTATTTCTGAAAAATTTGGACTCCTTGTTGTGCTATCTGTCAGACAGGGGGAAGCAAATTATTATTTGTGGGGACTTCAGTGTAGATTCTATGAAAGAGGGTAATAGGAAAAATGACCTTGAAGTATTACTCGGTTCTTTCAATTTGACACCCGTTATTGATTTTCCTACTCGGGTGGTAAAGGATAGCAGCTCACTGATAGATAACTTCTTTATAGACCAAGATAAGTTTAACCAGATAAATGCTCAGCCTGTTGAGAATGGTCTTTCTGATCATGGTGCACAGCTAGTTACAATATATGACATAGCTCCATTCAGCAATACGAAACAGTCCTCCAAAGTAGTACGTTCAGTCAACGATTTAACAATTGCAAATTTCAGGGAAAGCCTACAGCAGTTAGACTGGGATGAGGTGTACCGTGAACCTGATGCCAATTTAAAATATAATTTATTTCATGACATTTTTGTAAATGCATTTGAAAACTGCTTCCCCAAGAAAATAGTTAAATATACTTGTAAGAAACCTTGTAACAAACCATGGCTTAGTAAGGGTATAAAAATATCTTGTAACCGGAAAAGGGAAATGTATCTGACAGCAAGAAAGAGTAGTGACCCAGAAACTATCAAACATTATAAAAACTACTGTGTTATATTAAGAAAAGTTATTAAAAAATCCAGAAGTATGTGTATCATGTCTGAAATCAGCAACTCTGATAATAAAATTAAAAGAATTTGGAATATTATTAAAAGAGAAACAGGTCAACCAAGAGCACAGGAAGACAGTATTACCATCAAATTGAACGAAAACTTTATGAAGAAAAAGTCAGAAGTTGAAAATATTTTTAATAATCATTTTCTAAATGTTGTGGATATAGTAGGATCCAGGTGTTCATCAGAAGATGCTAGCATGTTAATGGAAGAGGCCATACCTATGCAATTTGATACAATTGAAATCTCACCCACTTCTCCCTCTGAAATTAGGAAAATAATAAACTTGCTTAAAAGCAAAAACTCACATGGAATTGATGGCATTTCCAGCAAAATACTAAAAGCTTGTTCTCAACAGATAAGTAAGATTCTCAGCTACATGTGTAATAGCTCTCTGGAACAGGGCATTTTCCCTGATAGACTGAAATATGCTATTGTTATACCTTTGCATAAAAAAGGGGATAGATCTGATGTCAACAATTACTGTCCAATCTCCCTTCTAACAGCTTTATCCAAAAATTTTGAGAAAGTAATGTATTCAAGAGTAGCTTCACATATCTGTAACAATGAAGTACTAACAAAATGTCAGTTTGGTTTCCAGAAAGGTTTTTCAACAGAAAATGCCATATATGCTTTCACCAATCAAATTTTGAATGATCTGAATAACCGAACACCACCCATTGGGATGTTTTGTGATCTCTCAAAGGCTTTTGATTGTGTAAATCATGAAATTCTGCTAGACAAGCTCAAGTATTGTGGCATGAGTGGGACAGTGCACAAATGGTTTAATTCGTACCTAACTGGAAGAGTGCAGGAAGTTGAAATAAGTAGTTCTCATAATATGCAAAGATCAGCACATTCCTCAAACTGGGGAACTATCAAGAATGGGGTTCCACAAGGGTCAGTCTTGGGTCCTTTGTTGTTCATAATATATATTAATGACTTGCCATTCTATATTCATGAAGAGGCAAAGTTAGTTCTCTTTGCTGATGATACAAGTATAGTAATCACACTTGACAAACAATAATTAACTGATGAAATTGTCAATACCGTCTTTCAGAAAATTACTAAGTGGTTCCTTGTAAACGGACTCTCACTGCATTTTGATAAGACACAGTACATACAGTTCCGTACAGTGAATGGTATGATGCCATTAATAAATATAGACCTTAATCAGAAGCATATAGCTAAGGTAGAATATTCCAAATTTTTAGGTGTGTCCATTGATGAGAGATTAAATTGGAAGAAACACATTGATGATCTGCTGAAACGTTTGAGTTCAGTTACTTATGCAATAAGGGTCATTGCTAATTTTGGTGATAAACATCTTAGTAAATTAGCTTACTACGCCTATTTTCACTCGTTGCTTTCATATGGCATCATATTTTGGGGTAATTCATCACTGAGGAATAAAGTATTTATTGCACAAAAGCGTGTAATCAGAATAATAGCTGGAGTCCACCCAAGATCATCCTGCAGACATTTATTTAAGGATCTAGGGATATTCACAGTAGCTTCTCAGTATATATACTCTCTTATGAAATTTGTTATTAACAACCAAACCCAATTCAAAAGTAATTGCAGTGTGCATAACTACAATACTAGGAGAAAGGATGATCTTCACTATTCAAGATTAAATCTAACTTTGGCACAGAAAGGGGTGAATTATACTGGCACTAAAGTCTTTGGTCACTTACCAAATAGTATCAAAAGTCTGACAGATAACCAACAAGTATTTAAGAAGAAATTAAAAGAATTTCTGAATGACAACTCCTTCTACTCCATAGAGGAATTTTTAGATATAAATTAAAAAAAAAAAAAAAATAATAAAAAAATAAAAAATAAAAAAAAAAAATAAAAACACAAAAAATGAAAGAGTTGTGATATTAACTTAAGTATGTTATTAAATTAACTTAATTATATCATGTATTGGAAAATTTGACTCGTTCCACATCATTACGAAATATCGTATTCATGATCCATGGAACTAGTATTAATCTAATCTAATCTAATCTAATCTACTATATCTAGATTGAGACTTTGCATTTTCCTTTTCAGATTTTCTAGTTTCCCTACCTCGTTCAAGCTTCTGACATTCCACGCCCCGACTCGTAGAACGTTATCCTTTCGTTGATTATTCAATCTTTTTCTCATGATAACCTCCCCCTTGGCAGTCCCCTCCCGGAGATCCGAATGCGGGACTATTCGGAATCTTTTGCCAATGGAGAGATCATCATGACACTTCTTCAATTACAGGCCACATGTCCTGTGGATACAAGTTACGTGTCTTTAATGCAGTGGTTTCCATTGCCTTCTGCATCCTCATGTCGTTGATCATTGCTGATTCTTCCGCCTTTAGGGGCAATTTCCCACCCCTAGGACAAGAGAGTGCCCTGAACCTCTATCCGCTCCTCCGCCCTCTTTGACAAGGCCGTTGGCAGAATGAGGCTGACTTCTTATGCCGGAAGTCTTCGGCCGCCAATGCTGATTATTTATCAAAATTTAGATAGTGGCGGGGATCGAACCCGGGACCGAAGACGTTTTGACTATGAATCAAAGACGCTATCCCTAGACCAGGGGTACTATCACCTACAAATTTAAATACGAATTTTTCTGCTGTGCTGTACACCCATAGTAAGTAAAATATCTGAGTTGTGCGCCGGTTCCTATCGATACCTGACGAGCGGATTCAAATACAGTGTTGCTGGACTGCGAAACGATGGTCTTTGCCGCGGCCAAGACAGGAGGCGCGCTAAGGAGAAAAGAGGATTTGAGGCCCACGGCGCACAGAGCGGAAGGGGGGGAGGGATAGCTGATGCGTTTGGAATTGCAGTGGATGGGTTGTAACGGCTGTTTATTGGGATGTGGTGAATCATGAGGTATGGTGTTGTCAATTAGCGTCGTCCGATAGCATGTTGCTTCGCTTGCCAGGAAGATCTCCGCCGGGAAAGTTCTAAACTTGTTGCAGACTGCGGAGGCATATTCGCCAGTGTTTTATGGATGTTTCATCTGCGCAGCAGGGCTGTGTTTCATCTGGTGAAGATTCATTTGTTCATCTGAGCCAGTGTGTCTTGTTCTATGGGATACCTGTTTTAATTGTAATGTCCCTGGCCGCGCTTTGGCGATATTAGAAGTATTTCTGTTTAACTTTGTTTTAAATGGCTTTTCTTGTGATGAAACCAGTCTGTATTCAGGTTTGTTGCCAGAAGTCTATTAACGTAAGGTAAGAGTCAACTACGCATTGGCATTGTGCATTAGGATTATTAAGTCCCGTGTACTGCCAAGCTAGCTTAAATACATAGTAACTATTATTGGTACGAATTTCGCTTTTCAGCGTCCATTGAGTGAAAACATTTCTTATGTATGAAGGGGTATAAAAAAAAAGGAATAATTTTTAAAAGCTATATATTTTCAAAAAGTTAACAGTTAGCAAAAACAACCTTATACCCTTCAATATACTCTCCATTACAACTAAAACATGTATCCACCGGTTCTTCCACTGTTTCAAAGATTTGTTGTGGTCATCTTTAGAAATGGCTGACAGCTCTTCCCTGTTTTTTTTTCTTTTTTTCTTCAATGTTGTAAACTCAGTGTCCTTTCATGCCCCTTTTCATGCATGGAAATAAGAAAAATTTGCACGCAGCCAGATCAGGCGAGTTGGGTGCCTGGGGCAGCCATTTTTAGCCAAACACTGCCTAACAGAGATGGTTTTGTGTGCAGAGGCGTTGTCGTTGAGGAAGAACCAGTCTTCTGTCTGACGCAAATCGGGTATTTTTTGACAAACACTGTTGCACCATCTTTTTAAAACTTACAAATAAAAGGTTTAATTAGCTGTCTGAAATGGGGAAATAATCTGTAAATGAACTACGCCCTTTTCATAAAAAAAGCAAATCAGGATTGTTTTGATGTTTGATTTGCCTTGACGACATGACGATGACGCCTTCCATTGGCTTGACTGTTGCTTTGCTACTGGGTCATAAACATAGCACCATAACTTATCACCAATAATTACCTTTGACAGAAAATCTGGATCAGCTTCAAGGTGTTGTGTCAAAGCATTACATGTTTCAACTTGACGTTCATTTTGATTGTCAGTCACAACCCGAGGAACAAACTTGGCAGCAATCCTTTTCATTCCCCATTTCTGTTGAAATTCGCTGAACCAACCTCCAAGATAATCCACTAATCTCTGACAGTTGATCTGCTGTCTGTCGACAATCTGTGAGCACAAGCCCTAAAATTTTTTCAATATTTTATTCTATTCGGGCAGCTGACGGACGTCCAGAACGAGGTCTGTCGTCAGTAGACATGTCGCCATTTTTAAATCGAGCAAACCACTTGTACACTTTAATTTTCCCTTTAGCGTCATCTTCATAAGCTATTTTCAACATTAAAACAGTTTCAACAGCATTTTTACCGAATAGAAACCAAAATTTCATAGCTACACGTTGTTCACTTACACTTGCCATCATAAAAAACGAAACAAGAAAAAACAGCGCTAGAAAAAACTACCACTGCAGGTGAACTGAACAAGCCAGGTCGACACACAGGCAGCACGTAACTGGAAATAAGGTGCGCTATACACGCCTAGCGGCAGAAATGTGTACTACACAAGTTCCGCCCTCGTCAATGTTATTCTGTTTTTCTTGGGTATCTCCTGGCATTCAGGTATGTGGCACTTGTGCAATTCTCCTTTATATGGTAGTCAAGTGCTCCATTGACGCTACTGATATTCGTAAATTGTAAGGTAAAAGCGCCATCTGTTCGGAGCTGAGTTTAATTAGTATGTTTATTGGATGTTCCGCTATAGAGAAGCTGATTGTGAAGAGTTATTGCTTTTGAAACCTATCAAGCTGTATTTGAAGTACATTACTTTATTTTTTATTGGTTTAAACTACTTTGATGTCTCTGATTCCTTATTTCAAGCTGTTACCTTAATGCTCAAGATATTTTTAATATTTTTGTTATGTACGATGGTAATGCACCGCATGTTTTTCTTCGACAATTCTTTATTGAACATAATGAGAATTACACACACGAAAGAATGGTGTTTTATCTACACACCGTATTTTCCACGTAGTCTCCATCCTGTTCTATGGCCTTCCTCCAGAGCGAAACAAGGGCGGTTATGTCCTGTCGTTACCAATCCTTATCCTGTTGGCAGAGACAGTGCTTCACTGTGTTAATCACCTCCTCATCGTCCTCAAAATGTCTTCCACAAATGGCATCCTTTAATGGCCCAAGCAAGTGGAAGTCGGAGGGGGCTAGGTCAGGGCTGTAGGGTGGATGGGGTAACAATGTCCAACCCTATTTTACGATGTGTTCAGCAGTCCTCAAACTTTTGTGGGGCCGAGCGTTGTTGTGTTGCAGCAGAACATCTCCCGGGTTGCTGTGCTGTCGAAGTCTCCAGAAGCGCGTCTTGAATTCTGTTACTGTGTTGACATATGCTTCTGAATTAATGTTACCCCCTCTTGGTATCACATCAATGAGAATGACACCTTCACAGTCCCAGAACGCGGTGATCATGACGTTACTGGCAGAACCATTTACTTTGAACCTTTTCTTCAGCGGGGAGTGGAAATGGCGCCATTCCGTCGACTGTCGTTCTGTTTCGGAGTCAGAACGGTGAACCCAGGTTTCATCACCCCTCACAATCCGGGACAAGAAGGCCTTCCCCTCATCTTTAAAACGTTGCAACAAATCAAGACAAACTTTTTTTGTGTGCAATTTGTGATCCACCGTTAGACACTGTAGGACACATCTTTAACATACTTTTGAATATCCAAAAGTGCGGATAATTGCAAGCACAGTTCCTTTGCTGATTAACAGATGCAGCGCCAACTGCCGAGTCGTAATGCGTCTGTCTTCGCGAATGACACCAGCTTTGCTGCAACACGTCAGGTGTGACAGCCGTGGATGGTCTCCCCGACCGCTGCAAATCTTGGAGCTCCACCGAACCGCCTTCTGATGACCTCACCCTCCGTGCTCTGCTCCTAACTTCGACAGCAGATGCTCCTTAGACGTTTCACAAGCGTTTGTAAATATTCCCCACAGTTTCTTTCTCTTCAGTGAGAAGTTAAATGAGGGCACGTCGCTTGCAACGTACAGCTCTTACAGATGCCATTTTGTAACGCCCTGCAGCTACGCTATCTGACGGAAGTAACGTGAACTTGCCGCGCTCTCTCAGGAGACTTCAAATAAAACATACGTAACGTTTCGCATGCATAGCATTATTTTCGATGGAGAAAAAAAAGTGCGCTGCATTACTTTCTGGGCAACCCTCGTAATTTTAGTTGATGCCTTTTTCAGAGTGCTTCGTTTGAATTGTGTTTATTTAAAGTAAATGGATTATGTGGTTAAAAAATTTTTGCCAACGAAAGCCAATTGTTGTATTAAATCTTTACTATATCGGAGCTCCATGCAGTTGTTACCATGACAGATATCCTTCACCTTAATAATGTTGTCATTAGATGTCCTTCCTAGTGTTTAATTTTAATTGGAAGCGGTGTATACATTAAAGTGTCACGAACTGAAATATTAGTATAATTAAAAACCTATCACGCGTACTGTCATTTTTCTATGTTTCATTGCTACAAATAGATAATTTTCTGTACTTCTTTTTGTTAGGAAAGAAATTTGATAATTTGCATTCATAAAAACTGTTTGCCGTAAAGTATCTGTGCCTAACTATTTTTCAGTCTTAAATTACGTCATTGTGCTGCGAAAAGTTTAATCAAAGTCAATTATTTCAGTGTTATTGCAGAGAACTTAATTACTGCCTCCTCTGCGCCATAGTGCTTTCGAGTGCCCGCCGACAAGAAACGGTACATGGAACACTTTCAACAGTACAGACAGTTTTTGCTCTTTACTACTGATGGAAGTAACATCTTGATTATGTGTTTAGATGCGCAGACGAAGTGAAGATGCTTGTTTAATCACACGCAACATCGAAGATTTGGAAATGTTAGGACAATTTTCAGAGCTTTGACGTGAAAGAAAGAGACGTAATCATAGAAAACATTCCTATTTTAGCAGATGTTTCAGTCTTTAAGAGTACCGAATCTTCTGCAGAAGCGCAATGCAAGGAAGAAACGAGCAAAAAAAACTTTCAGCGAACTATCCTTCACCCGACTATTTAAGCCACTGCAGTAATAATTAAATTAGCCGTATCTTGGGTCACAGTTACTAGAACATTTGATATAAAGTCGTAAAACAACGAAGCAGCGGCCATCGTAGAAAATGAGGGAGTTAATGCCTGGACTTTAATGTAGGTCTTGGTCTAATTAAAGGAGCATATCTATAATTTCACGGAAAGCTGGGGTACTGCGCCTGTTTCATATCCGTTTACCGCGTTTTCTCTACTAGGCAGCTTATTCTAGCAGGGTAATAAAAAGTGACTTTCATTCCGCTCCCGAGGAACTTCTTCGGAGTTATATCTACGTCTCTTGTTATAGCTAATTTTAAAGGCTATTGACAAAGTAAAGACACCACAATTTCAGAAGAGGGGTATTTTCACATTTACTTGACTTGTGTTGGGGACAAACTTTAAATGTTTCACACAATCATTAGCAATTCTCATATTTCTCATGACATGGGAACGAGCAGTTGTTAAAATATTCTGCCTCCTTTAAGAACTTCTTTATCACTACATCTCACTTGTACGAGGGCTATCTGGAGAACAAATACTTTACGCTGTAAGAAAAATGCCGTAGTATTTAAAAAATCAGTGGAAACATACAGCTTATAATTACTTTTTATATACTATTTATTTAGACCTAAGAGTTTATTGTAAGCCATAACTAGTCGATGAACACCCATTGCACGTAGTTCTGTAGGATGAGCTTGAACTCAATATGTGACAAACTCTTGAAGTTCTTCGTTAGACCAAAGCCTAGGAATCCAAGCCCCTATTTGTTAATTTACACAGAGAGGGAGATATCACTTGGAGGAGACTAAGAAAAGCCGTCAGTGATAAGTGACGTCGATATTTCTTGACTGCCCGTGCTGTGTTTTTGTGCGACAAGTACTCGGTGACACTCTTAGGTCAACAAAGGCAATATAAATATGACAGTCCTGGACACTTAAACTTAATCTTGACTTCCATGTCCCAGATGCCTAAGTCCGACGGAGAACATCTAGAGGCTTTTATATGCCAGCCACATCAGGGATTCACCAATAGGAAATCTGTCAACTGTTTATGAGATAAGATATATTTTTAAATCTAAATAGCGGTTATGTGGGAAAGTTTATTTATTGCTATATTTTGACCATATTTACAATATTCTTAGACCATCTCATGTGATATAATTAATAAGTAATTTGTGTTTCAGTACTATGCTACTAGTAACAATAATGATGAAGCCTTCTGCCTATAAGACAGGTCCATCAGTGAAATCTCAGTGTTCTCCTGTCCTTCTGCAGTTCAGCCGTCTTCTCATGTCTGAGTATTATGCATTAATCTTGATGTCGTCAGTTAGATGGTCTTCCTCCCAGTCGCCATTCCTTCTAGTACGTCATTTAAGAAGCTGTCTGTACTCGTCCTTTGTCCTAGCATTCTTTTCCTCCCCTTACTTGCTTTTTATCTACCCGTTCCTCAATTTCACGCTTCTCTAAATCCACATGGTAAAAGCCTCTAAGAACTTTTCCATGCAATAAATGCCATTGAACTTTTTCTTAATTTGTCTTTGAATGGGTTACAGAATATCCTCTTCGGTAATATTTTTTTGGTACTCGCTGTCCTTGTTTTTTCAATTACATGACATGTTACAGTTTATTTTTCATGTTAGTATCTGAAGTTATCACTTCTTCCAACTATTAGTAATGATAATAATAAAGATGATGATAAAAACAACAATAGAAGAAGTTCTGTATAAATCACCGTTGGCACTTGGGGAAACATAAGGATTCCAATTAAAAAACACACTCTTAGCTATCGTTTCACTGATGACTTTCTATTTTGTCACTTAGGTTTACGGTTAGGTACCCGTAGGTATGGAAAAGAAAATTGAGGACCTGCTAGATGACTATCAGTTTAGCATTAGGAAAGATAAAGGTACCACAGACGCAGGACTGACGTTGCCGTTGATAATGGAAGCAAGAGTAAAAAAAAATGAAGACAAAGTCGTAGAATATTTCGACCTGGAAAAAGCGTTCGACAATGTAATACGGAGCAAGATGTTCGAAATTCTGAGAAATAGAGAAGTAAGCTATAGAGAAAGACGAGTAATATACGATGTGTAAAAGGGTACAATAAGACTCGAAGACCCAGAACGAAGTGCCCGCATTAAAAATGTTGTAACATTGGGATGTAAGCTTTCTCCCCTACTGTTCAGTCTATACACCGAAGAAGCAATGACAGAAGTAAAAGAAAGGCAGAAAGACGGGATTAAAATTCCAGGTGAAATGGTATCAATCATAATATTCGCTGATGACACTGCTATCGTCAGTGAAGGAGAAGATGAATTATACGAGCCGTTGAGTGGAATGAACAATATAATCAGTACAGAATACAGAATGAGAGTAAATCGAAGGAAGGAGAGAGCACGTGATGAGAAGCAACAGAACAGCGAAGAGCGAGATCTAAACATAAGAATTGGGGATCATGAGTTAGACGAAGTTAAAGACTTCTGCTACCTATGTGTGCATTGTATGGTAGTGAAGCATGGACTGTGGCGAAACTGGAACGTGGAACAGAAGAGAATCGAAGGATTTGAGATGTGGTGTTGAAAATTAGATGGACTGATAACGTAAGGAACGAAGACCTGTGTCCACAATCGGGAAGGAAAGGAATAAGTGGAAAACACGGACTAGAAGAAGGGATAGGAAGAAAGGACGTTTGTTAATACGTCAGCGAATAACTCCCATGAATTAGAGGGAGCTGTAGAGGGTAAAACTAAAGAGGAAGACAGAGTTTGGAATATACACTACTGGCCATTAAAATTGCTACACCACGAAGAAGACGTACTACAGACGCGAAATTTAACCGACAGGAAGAAGATGCTGTGATATGCAAATGATTACCTTTTGAGAGCTTTCACACAAGGTTGGCGCCGGTGGCGACACCTACATCGTGCTGACATGAGGAAAGTTTCCAATCGATTTCTCATACACAAACAGCAGTCGACCGGCGTTGCCTGGTGAAATGTTGTTGTGATGCCGCGTGTAAGGAGGAGAAATGTGTAGCATCACGTTTCCGACTTTGATAAAGGTTGGATTGTGGCCAATCGCGATTGCGGTTTCTCGTATCGCGACACTGCTGCTCGCGTTGATCGAGGTCCAATGACTGTTAGCAGAATATGGAATCGGTGGGTTTAGGAGGGTAATACGGAACGCCGTGCTGGATCCCAACGGCCTCGTATTACTAGCAGTCGAGATGACAGGCATCTTATCCGCAAGGCTGTAACGGATCGTGCAGCCACGTCTCGAACCCTGAGTCAACAGATGAGGACGTTTGCAAGACATCAACGATCTGCACGAACAGTTGGACGACGTTTGCAGCAGCATGGACTATCAGCTCGGAGACCATGGCTGCGGTTACAGGAGCGCCTGCGATGGTGTACTCAACGACCAACCTGGGTGCACGAATGGCAAAACGCCATTATTTCGGATGAATCCAGGTTCTGTTTACAGCATCATGATGGTCGCATCCGTGTTTGGCGACATCGCGGTGAACGCAGATTGGAAGCGTGTATTCGTCATCGCCACACTGGCGTATCACCCGGCGCGATGGTATGGGGTGCCATTGGTTACACGTTACGGTCACCCCTTGTTCGCATTGACGGCACTTTGAACAGTGCACGTTACAATACAGATGTGTTACGACCCGTGGCTCTACCCTTCATCCGATCCCCACGAAACCCTACATTTCAGCAGGATAATACACGACAGCATGTTGCAGGCCTGTACGGGCCTTTCTAGATACAGAAAATGTTCGACTGCTGCCCTGGATAGCACATTCTCCAGATCTCTAACCAACTGAAAACGTCTGAACAATGGCGGGCGAGCAAATGGATCGTTACAATACGCCAGTCACTACTCTTGATGAACTGTGGTATCGTATTGAAGATGCATGGGCAGCTGTACCTGTAAACGCTATCCAAGCTCTGTTTGACTCAATTCCCAGGCGTATCAAGGCCGTAATTGCGGCCTGAGGTGGTTGTTCGGGGGACTGATTTCTCAGGATCTATGCACCCAAATTGCGTGAAAATGTAATCACATGTCAGTTCTAGTTTAATATACTTGTCCAATGAATACCCGTTTATCATCTACATTTCTTCTTGATGTAGCAGTTTTAATGGCCATTAGTGTATCCAGCAAATAACTGAGGATATATGTTACAATTGCTAATCTGAGATGGAGAGGCTGTAAAATTGGTACAGGTGAGGAATTCGTGGCGGTCGCACTAAACTAGTTAGAAGGATAATGACAAAAAAAGACAAAGGCGTATAGATAATCGTTTTTTCCTCGCTCTGTTTGCGAGATGAACAGGAAAGGAAATGACTAAGAGTGGTACACTGTACCCTCCGCCACGCACCATACAGTGGCTTGCGGAGTATGTACGTACATGTACACTATGTGAACAAAAGTATCCAGACACCAAAACATAAGTTTTTTCATATTAGGTGCATTGTGCTGCCAGCTACTGCCAGGTACTCCATATCAGCGACCTCAGTAGTCATTAGACATCGTGAGACAGCAGAATGGGGCGCTCCGCGGAACTCACGGACTTCGACTGTGATCAGGTGATTAGGTGTCACGTGTGTCATACGTCTGTACGCGAGATTTCTACACTCCTAAACAACCCTAGGCTACTATTTCCGATGTGATAGTGAAGTGGAAACGCGAAGGGGTACGTGCAGCACAAAAGCATACAGGCCGACCTCGTCTGTTGACTGACAGAGACCACCGACAGTTGAAGACGGTCGTAATGTGTAATAGGCAAACATCTATCCAGACCATCATACAGGAATTTCAAACAGCATCAGGATCCACTGCAAGTACCATGGCAGTTAGGCGGGAGGTGAGAAAACTTGGATTTCATGGTCGAGCCGCTGCTCATCAGCTACACATCACGCCGATAAATGCCAAACGACGCCTCGCTTGGTGTAAGTAGCGTAAACATTGGACGACTGAACGGTGGAAAAACGTTGTGTGGAGTGACGAATCACGGTACACAATGTGGCGATCCGATGGCAGGCTGTGGATATGGCGAATGCCCGGTGAACATCATGTGCCAGCGTGTGTAGTGCCAACAGCAAAATTCGGAGGTGATGCTGTTATGGTGTGCCTTGTTTTTCTTGCAGGGGGCTTGCACCCCTTGTTGTTTTGCGTGGCACTGTCATAGCACAGGCCTACATTGATGTCTTAAGCACCTTCTTGCTTCCCACTGTTGAAGAGCAATCGGGGATGGCGATTGCATCTTTTCAACACGATCGAGCACCTGTTCATAGTGCACGAAATGTGGCGGAGTGGTTACACGACAGTAATACCCCTGTAATGGATTGGCCTGCACAGAGTCCTGACCTGAATCATGTAGAACACCTCTGGGGTGTTTTGGAACGCCGACTTCGTGCCAGGCCCCACCGACCGACATCGATTCTCCTCAATGCAGCACTCCGTGATGAATGGGCTGCCATTCCCCAAGAAATCTTCCAGCCCCTGACTGAACGTATGCCTGCGAGAGTGAAAGCTGTCATCAAGGCTAATGGTGGGCCAACACCATATTGAATTCCAGCATTACCGATGGAGGGTGGCACGAACTTTTAAGTCATTTTCAGCCAAGTGTCCGGATACTTTTAATCACATAGTGTAAATGCCTCACTGCTGGATGATGGGATATCACAAATTGCGAACTGATAAGTACCAACTCCTAAAATTAGCGACGTACAGGACTGATTTAACACTTGTGCGCCTCAACCATAGAGACAGCCGTACCACAGGTGTAATCACAACGAGAGGTAACTTTGGTTGCTAAACTGGGACACAAGCCTTTTTCAGTAGTTAAAGGTGCAAGATGATTGACTGATCTGGCTTGCACGTAGGGATTTCAGAAAGTAGCTCAGAAATGTCGTAATACCATTGCGCAACAAAAGCAGCGCGTTGTCAGAGGAGATTATGCGCTCTGAGTCTCCTGCAGGCACCGTTCTATTGCGATAGAGATAACAGGTGGATCACGGTTTGGGTGTGAATTTGCGCGGCAACTGGAAATTTTCGCTTAAGATTAACAGCACGGGGCAGTACGATTCTAGTGGGGAAAAACGCATAAACTGCACACAGGTTCACCGTTAAATTCCGGCGGTATGTGGACCAAAGGCAATGTCGCGTCCAGCCGTAATCAAATGGTGTCAACAATTAAACCAAGGCCGCAGAAACGTACGTAGTTGATGCTGGTGCGCCACACAGCCTTTATCTTGCACCATGCGATTCCCTTCTATTCGACGGTGTGAACGAATATCTCAGAGGAAAACATATTCCAACGATGAGGTCGTTCACGCAGCGGTTGTCGAATGGCTCCGTGACCAAGAAACTGATATCTGTCTCGGGGGAATTGAACTATTGGTAGAGCGTTCCATCCGTAATTTAGAGACTTCAGTTGCAAAACAGTGTCACCTGACTTTGTCACTTAGAAGAGTAATGCGACATTCAATAAAAACGCTTTGCCTACCATAACAATGTGTAATTTGAAGTCCCTTCGTAACTCTAGCCAACATGGCCTTCCTGTGTTGGTACTGCGCGAACAGCTCAAAGCAAGGGGAGCCTACAGGCATATTCTTCCCGAGTGCATACAATTCAACTGAATGACTTGTGATTCCATCCTCTAGGGTAAAATATCCTATGGGTGAAGAAGTCCCCCATTCAGATATCTGGGAAGTGGGCTACTCAGAAGGCTGTTGTCTTCAGAAGAAAAGGCTGGAACGCATTAAGCAGGTTCAAATGGCTGTGGGTTTCCATAGTTATGCAACAGCTATGAAGAGGCTTACGTGGGGAAGACTAGCATGGAGAGCTGCATCAGATCGGTCTCCGGGCTGAGGACTACGACGGCGACAACAACAACGACAACAACAACGACGACGACGACGACAACAACAAAGAGTGTTCCTACTCGTAGAATCCGCCTTACTAAACATTTAGATCAGGCACACGTGGTGTCGTTCAGATATCGTAGTGTCACACCAAAGCCGGCAACGCTAATCGATACCACAGACATTAGTGAGTATTTTCTGCAATCCGCAGTGGCTAATCGACGTCCTGATGACCAGGTCTATATCCTCAGCATTGCAACACTCTTAGACTGAGGTCAATACAGTGTCAAGAATGCAAGAGCTCAGTCCACTTCGAGACCTCAGCTACAGCAGCCAAAATCATAATATGGAATGGTGCCAATTAAAATTTCTGCTGAAATGTACTTTCTTAAATGTTGATTTATGCACTGAAAGAAATCAGTTTGTTAAACTGTGAATCAAATGATGATTTCATAGTCAATGACAGTTGTAAATTATCAAGCAATCCTGTGGCAAAGAACTGTGTCAAATATAAGTAAATCTTTTATTCATTAATGTAATAAACCGAAATGCTATTTCGTGTTTGACGAGCTTTCTCCCAGAGCAACCAAAGAACCCACAGATCTGGTCTGACGATTGTAGTTTCGCCTGGCCACAACATTATATTAAAACGAAAACCTCAGAATCAGTTTGTCTCTCTTAATGCGAGAGAAAGCTAGTGATTAAATACGAGGGTAAGTCAATTATTATCCGCAAAGCAGTTATAAAATTTTATTGTAACCAAATAGGAAACTTCCAAGAACATCCTCTATCGACATAGTCTCCTTGCGTTTCAACGCACTTGCTCCATCGTTGTACAGACTTCCTGATGCCCTCATAAAAGAAGGTTCTCGGTTGGGCTGAGAGCCAGGAAGGCACCGCTTCTTTCACTGCTTCATCCAAGGCAAATCGACGGACCCTTAATGCCTCTTTGAGTGGACCAAACGAGTGACAGTCAAAAGATGCAAGATCGGGACTGTATGGAGGATGATCCAGAACTTCAAATTTGAGTTTCTGGAGCGCTTCAGCAGTGTGCGTAGCAGTATGCGGACGGGCACTGTCGTGCAACACCACAACACCTTCTGACAGAAATCCTCTGCGTTTGCTTCGAATTGCAGGCTTTAGTCTGGAAGTAAGGATCTCACTGTAATGTACACTGTTTGTTGTTGTGCCCCTTTCCCCATAACGTTCCAGTACTGGATCTTGTGCGTCCCAAGAAACCGTAAGCATCAGTTTTCCTGTGGACGGTTGGGTCTTGAACTTTTTCTTGCACTGCGAATTTGGATGTTTCCATTCCATACTCTGTCAACAGAAAGGATCCTGTCTAAGAAGCTGTCCCCTTCGTTACCATAGCTATCCAAAAGTTTTTGCAGATGTCCAAGAGCATTTGTTCATGCAACTGTGTGAGTTCTTTTGGGACCCATCTTGCACAAACTTCATGAAACCCAAGTCTGTTGTGGATGATTTCCTAGGCAGAAAATGTTCAAATGTGTGTGAAATCTTATGGGACTTAACTGCTAAGGTCATCAGTCCCTAAGCTTACACACCACTTAACCTAAATTATTCTACGGACAAACACACACCCATGCCCGAGGGAGGACTAGAACCTCCGCCGGGACCTCCGAGGCAGAACTGTCACTAATTTGCTGTCGATGTGCCACTTCGTCAATAGTTAATCGTCTGTCTAAGAGAATCATTTCTCGTGAACGCTCAATGGTTTCTTCATTTGTGGCGGTAAACGGTCGTTCCGCTCCTTTATCGTGCGTAACACTTGTGCGACCATTTCGGAATTTTTCAATCCAATGGTAGACACTATGTTGTGGCAAAACACTGTTCCCGTATTGTACCGAAAGTCTTCGATGAATTTCGGCCTCTCATACGCCTTCCGACCACAAAAAACGGATCACTGATGGTTGCTCTTCAAAAAATGGTTCAAATGGCTCTGAGCACTATGGGACTTAACATCTGTGGTCATCAGTACCCTAGAACGTAGAACTACCCAAACCTAACTAACCCAAGGACATCACACACATCCATGCCCGAGGCAGGATTCGAACCTGCGACCGTAGCAGTCGCGCGGTTCCGGACTGAGTTTCTCTTCTTTGGTGCAAATAGACAACGGAGCAGCCATGATTAAAAGCACGGCAACGATAACGAAACTAACGTAGTAGCTTGAAAATTGCCAAGATATAACAACAAATACACAAAGCATGTGTCATCAACGTAAAACGACAGTACAAAAATATAACTAAAGTACGGATAATAATTGACTTACCCTCGTAAATGTTTTCCCGTGCATAGGGGCGATACACGTGGAGAGGACAGTTCCGCGCTTCAGTTCATTTCGAATTCGCCAAGCGAGGACTTCGTATGTTGTCCAGCCGGCAAAAAACAAAAAAAAACAAAAAAAAAAATACAACACACTGGAAAAACCTCGTCAGACTGAATAATTCATGCAAGTCGCAGTCGGAAAGTCGCTGCATAACGACTGTCGTTCGACTATTCCGCTGATACGGTTCTGGCACTGAACCTGTCGATAGCTGCGACAGAGAGAGAGAGAGAGAAGCGGGATGGAAATCACCAGTATGCTGTGCTATGCCTCTCCCCGTCACTGGTCGAGATACGCCCCTCCCCAATTTTCTGCGTTGCCTGCGGACCGTCGTGGGGGAAAAATGAGGCTGCAAAAAAGATTCACAGTAATGGCCTCTCTCGGACAGCGGCCGTATTTCAGCATTAAAAAAAAAAGGCGACACGAAAATGCATCGGGCGTGTCGCATCGACCGGCCGCTGGAGCGCGCAGGGCAGGTGTAAAGTCGCCCACGGGTCGCGCCACTGATGGAAACACGTGTCTATCGCCTGCAAACACGGAACTCTCGCGGCAGTGGCCCGCTCGCTCGTGTGGCGCGATTTATCTGTTTGTCCGTCACACGGTCAGCAACTGGGACAAACGAAAGCCGAGAAAATCACTTCGAGTCAATGCAAGCGTTGCGGGAGAAAAATTTCTTCAAAGAATCAGAAGTGTGTATCAGTACGTGACTTATGACTAAACAACATAGGGGAACGCCAACGGGTGACGTTTTCGACAACTACTGATAATTCGACAGGTGAATACCCCATCATTTTCAAGGGAAAAATTCAACGAGAGAGCACTTAGCGAGGGAATGTGAACCCTCGGTAGGCGGGGCAAGCCAGTCAAGAGGCATAATACGGAATGTTAACAGGATTTTCCGTCGTGCTTGGCAGAACTTGATAATAACATTAAAAAGGACAGTACTTCCTAATTTTCTGCAAAAGTATATTTATTTGGTTACGAACGGTCTTTCGGCTACTCAAAATGATTCAAATGGCTCTTAGCACTATGGGACTTAACATCTAAGGTCATCTGTCTCCTAGACTTAGAACTACTTAAACGTAACTAACCTAAGGACATCACACATATCCATGCCCAATGCAGGATTCAAACCTACGACCGCAGCAGCGGCGTGGTTCCGGACTGAACCGCCTAGAACCGCACGGTCACAGCGGCCGGCTTTCGGCTCCTCAGGCAATCTTAAGATAACAAGGAAATGTCACCAACTCAGGTAAACATGATGTGCTACTTACACAGGTATTATTTCTATAGAAGATAAAAATGACGGAGTGTTTGTATGGGCAAACATTTCATTTTTCTGTCACATAGAAATAATTACATCAACAAAAATAAGTGTTCTTAAGTGGAATGATACTAAAATGTAGACTTTCACGGGCGGAAATATCATGTCCATTATAATTATCCGGGCTGTTACGCCGTGGTCGGTTGATGAATTCTGTGTCGATTCCCAACGTTTCGTCTCCGACTGCGGGAGACATCTTCAAGGGGGTCCGTAGATCAATTGAAGGTCCAACACACCCACTGGCCCCTTGAAGATGTCTCCCGCAGTCGGAGACGAAACGTTGGGAATCGACACGGAATTCATCAACCGACCACGGCATAACAGCCCGGATAATCTTAAGTGGAATACATTTAATAATTGATAAGAGGTATATGAAAATTTTTATTCAATAGTAAACACAAACTGCAACCCATGTCACAGAGTGCTGTATATAAAATCATTTGCAAGCAGTATGAAAAAGTGCATATTGATCAGTTACGAAGAGCTGTGGCAACTAGGCTATGCGAACATAAAAGAAACTAGGGAGTAAGGAGGAATGATTCAACCAGAACTGATCATCTTTTTGAGGAAGAGTATTCATGCGATGTAGAATGTGAAACTTTACATTATTACTGGAAATCAAAAACACATGGCCCAAAATGTGATCCTGATTTTAACCGATCAGACTCAGTTTCCATTTTCCGCTATTTAAGTTAAGTTTACGTTACAATTACTATATTCCACTTGTAAATTCATCTTATTACTCACCAATTGTTAAATGTATCTTAACATAAAAACTTCGATTAACCCCATTTTTAGTTAATGTAATTACGAGAGTCACTCCAGAAGAAATGCCTACTATATTTTTAAAATACATCTTTTATTCTGCATGTTTGAAAGTTTTACAGTGTGTAGATACATCCTTTAGGAACAATATTTTCATTTCTCCGCATAATTTCCATCCCTCTCATCTGCCTTACGCCATCTTGGAACCAGCACCTGTATACCCACACAGTAAAATTCTGGACCACCCTGTTGGAGCCACTGTTTGGCAGCGTGTACAAAGGAGTCATCATCTTCAAACCTTATTCCACGAAGAGAGTCTTTCAGTTTCCCAAAGAGATGATGGTCACATGGAGCCAGGTCAGGACTGTAAGGCGGGTGTTTCAGTGTTGTCCATCCGAGTTTTCTGATCGCTTCCATGGTGGTTTGACTGACATGTGGCCGTGCATTGTTGTGCAACAGCAAAACATCCTGATGTTGCCGATGTGGTCGAACATGACTCAGTCGAGCTTGAAGTTTCTTCAGTGACGTCACATATGCATCAGAATTTATTGTGGTTCCACTTGGCATGAGGTCCACAAGCAAAACTCCTTTGGAATCGAAAAACACTGTAGCCATAACTTTTCCAGCAGAAGGTGTGGTTTTGAATTTTTTTTCTTGGGTAAATTTGCATGATGCCACTCCACTCATTGCATCTTCGTCTCTGGTGAAAAATGATGGAGCCATGTTTCATCACCTGTCACAATTCTTCCAAGAAATTCATCTCCACCATTCTCGTACTGTTCCAAAAGTTGGCTGCATACTGTTTTTCTTTTTCTTTGTTAGCCACTGTCAACATCCTGCGAACCCACCTGGCACAAACCTTTATTAACGCCAACACTTTCAGTATTCTGCAAACACTTCCTTCCCCTATCCGAACGTAGCGTGACAATTGGTTCACTGTGATGCGTCTGTCAGCAGTCACCAATTCGATAACTCTCTGCACGTTGTCTGGAGTGTGTGCAGTACGAGGCCTGCCGCTGCGAGGAAAATCCTCAATATTGCCTTGCCCGCTATCATCACGTAACATGCTTGCCCACCGACTAACTGTACTGCGATCGACAGCAGCATCTCCATGTACCTTTTTCAACCTTGTCTCGTTTTCACAGCACAGGAATTCTATGACAGCACGTTGCTTCTGACAAACGTCAAGTGTAGCAGCCATCTTGAAGAAATGCTGTGACTGCGATACTCGCGGGAACAGGTTGAACTAAGTTTGAAAACAAGCGTGAAGGATGTATCTACAAACTGTAGAACTTTCACACATGCAGAATGAAAACTATATTTTTACAAAAATACTGTGCATTTCTTTTGGAGTGACCCTCGTATTTCTATGTGACAAAAAAGCAATATTTTCCTAAATAAACATTGTCATTTTTGTATCTTCTGCACAAATAATATCTGTATAAGTTGCACATCCTGTATATCTGGGTTTGCGACATTCGGCTGTCTTCTAAAAAGGTCTGAGGAGCCGAAAGTCGATGCGTGACCTAGTAAGTATAGCTTTTCAGAACATGAAGTGTTTTCCTTTTTGATATTAATACGGCATATGCAGAAAAGTAGCACACACTCACCGTAAGCAACCGGCGCCGCAGAACAAAAGATGACCAACGTGAGAAGTTACCGATAGTTAATATTAATTACCTACGGGAGAGCAATTACGTTCACTCTACCCTCCGTTGTTTGACAAAGAAGAGGGCAGGATTGCAAGCAGATTTTAAGTGAACACTACCGAATTTATTTCCAGTATAAGATCACCTTGCAATTTAATCTCAACTGTTTCTTTAATAACACTGTCCCAATAGTTGGAAGTACACACTGTCATCTTGGTGTTAATGTTTTCTACACGATGACATGTAACACGAAAATACAATGCCTGACATAAGAAATTTTCGCAGTTTTACTGTTGTAATTTTGGATAATTGGGTAATATCTTACGTAATATATTTAGTCACTATTTTGTAAATATTTTCTTTGAATGAATATGATTATGTAATTTAAATGCAATATCTAAAAAAGAATTATGTAATAACATGTACTAGACACGTTAGTCTAGTCGGGGCGATTTGCTATTGTGAATAGTCAAAGTGTATGTTTGAAGTAAGGAACATTGTAGCTGGGCTGTGCAGTTGTGTCTAGCGCGAACTCTTGTGGAGTAGCGTCTGACAGAATCGCTTAGTCACTGTGGTTGCTAGCAAAATGTAAGTTAACCATACAAGAAGAATTGTATGTTATGGCCAGCATAATTACGGCGTTAATTGTACATAGTGCAAAAATCATCAAGAGGAATTAATGTGAAAGAAGAGCACTGTGGGACCAAAACTGGTTACTGCAAAGCGACGCTAAGAAGAGCGTGTTGCCATGCGCTACCGGTGGTTATTAACTTACGCAGCACCAGCAGCTACTCACTGAAGCAAGACCACACTAACTTTAATATTTGGAAGTGTATCAAGGCTAGCCAGCATAACAGTTTCATTTTATGAGTAATTACCAACTTAACGTCAACGCTGTGTTACAAGTGCTCAAACATGAACAGTTACCAAGTAAGGTCCTATCCTGTATTATTAATTAAAACCGGGTGTCACTGTTGATGATAAAAAGGACTAAAATTGCTGAACTAATTTAATTTCGATAATTTGTTTAAAAAAGTAAAAGTTACCAAAACTTAAAAAAAATAGAGACTGTGGTTAAAGATAATTGACTTTGCTGCTCAGCGAAATCTTAAAAAGAATCAGTATTGATATTCAGTGATTATGGGAAAGTAATTTCAGTGAGTTCTTCAAGATTAGAATGTTCAATTTCTTTGTATGATCAATAATTTCTGCTCTCATTTCCAAACTACGTGATAGTGTTATGTGAAAGTTAATCGGTAGTTATTCAATGAAAGTTACGCGCTAATAAGACATATTTTGCTTAAAAGAAAATATCTATTTAAGAACAATTACAACAGTAGAAATATTAACAGCAGGGTGCTCGAATCTGTTTATTAAGCAAACTGAGTGCCAAACAATTAGCAGTCAACTGCATACGCTTAGCGCAATTTGTTTCACTGATTTCACGATAAGATTTAGTTCATGCTGCTAACTATAATTTTGAATCTGTGCTCGAGACAGTATTCTTGCACCCGTTCCCGCCTGATTATCTTGCATTACTTATTACGTAAATATTTTTCCAAATTGGTTAACATCTATACAATATTATTCGCTCACACCGTGTGCTGGCGACCGTTTTCTGTAAGCTTGCAGTCTAAACTAAAAAGTATTTAACTTCACTATTTGAGATTTCGCTTACTACTTTGCAGTTTTTATCATCCGTCGAAATTTTTTCGATCGTTATTGCATAGTAGCATAACTGACTCTACATTTATTTTGGATTTAATTTGTTTCTCGCAGGCACATTAGAAACACGAGTCATCAAATTCTTTCAGTCGTTTGACCGGTGATGCTGTATTGTAACCTATCACCCCGGACTACAAGTCCATTTAAACAAAGAAAAAGGAAGTGTAACTTGGCAGTGTTGAGGCCAAATGCCTACGACTAAATCTGGCAAGAAAATCTTGTACACAAGATGCTGACACAGACCCCCATACCGGACATTTATGTCAAGATCGTTGATGACCTCCTCCGCGGCAGGACCCCTAGTGGCTCAACGGGGAATGCGCTCTGGCATTCGCCAATTGTTGGCAGGCACTCCGCAGGGATCGGCGCTTAATATCTATGTGAATGATATGCCGGTCATCCCCGAGTGCCACCTTGCACAATACGCTGACGACACAGCGCTATACACCACTGGCCGCATTATTCGCCAATTGTTGGCAGGCACTCCGCAGGGATCGGCGCTTAATATCTATGTGAATGATATGCCGGTCATCCCCGAGTGCCACCTTGCACAATACGCTGACGACACAGCGCTATACACCACTGGCCGCATTACTGACGCCGTCGTCGCCCGCCTCCAGCGACAGGTGGACGCCACTATCACCTGGTGCCGGACAAACAAAATACCCTTCAACGCCGCCAAAACTACGGCAGTTTACTTCACGAAACGGCGCCCAGTCCTCCGCCGCAATATCTCGATTGCAGGTGTGCAGGTGCCCTGGTCCCCGACAACCACCTATCTCGGGGTCCAGATGGACCACAAGTTGCTCTTCCACTGTCATGCGGAGTATGTCACCAACAAGGGGCAAAAGCTAACCAGGGCTTTGTATCCGCTCTTTCGCAGTAGGGAACTTAACCTGCGTACCAAGCTCCGCATTTACCGAACAGTTATCCTGCCTGCCCTCACGTATGGATCTGCTGCATGGGCCACGATTAGTGTCACCAGGATGCGGACATTGCAGCGCCTACAGAACAAGGTGCTCAGGTGGAGTCTGCACGCCCCGCCACTCACGAGAATTGTCACTCTCCACGAGGAAGCTGATATCGTCCCCCTAAAGACCATACGCAACAACGCGCGGCGGCTCTATGAGAAAGTGGATGCCTTGCGGGACACTGTCCATGGGTTACGCCACGTTGGGACCACACTTCCACGCCGCTGGCATCGACATCCGGTTCCCCTAACCATCCTAGAGGAATCGGATTCCGACCATGGCTAACGATAGGTCTGGCACGCCCACCACGGACGCATCATTTGGCGGGACTAGCCCCCATTCTACGTCCAATACTTTCCAATCATACCTGCCCACGTTAGGCTAAATTTTTCTGCCTGACTCATGTAGTACTGTCACCGTCAGAGGGTGGTACGGGACTACAAGTCCCACCGCCACACCTCCAAAGTGAATTGCAGTGACGCAGTCACTGCCCTGTGGATAAATTTACTGCCTCAGCAACACAGTTAGACCGCAATAGACCGGTGATGCTGTATTGTAACATATCACAAAAAAAAAGGAAGTGTAACTCTGTTATCGAAGAAGCTAGGAACATGCGAACTTATTTGTTAATGTTAAAGTTCTCTGCTTTTCACAGTGTAACGTTATTTATTTATCTTTACTCAGCTGATCGTAATGCTTTAAAATTTTTCGGCTTACCAGCTACACAATAGTATCGACATCTACAGATCATCTATACTCTGCAAACCACTAAAGATTCTGGCAGAGAGTACATGCAATTGTTCTAGTTATTAGGGTCTTTTCCAGTTCTATTTCCGTATGGAGCGCGGGAAGAATGACTGCTTAAATGCCTTCGTGTGTGCGCTGTAATTAATCTTGTGGTCACGATCTGTAACTGGTTTCCTTTTTTTAATCAATCGTGTATGCCTGTGTTGAAATGTGAATCTGAAGGACACAAGTGGTGGGCTTACGTAAACTCCATCTGATAAAAAGAGTCGCCAAAGCCATCTCAAACTGTGGCTGTATTGCCTGTAACTTGTACCGAAGATAATGAGAAAACGTGGAAACTGTATCTTAAAGAATCTGTCCTGTAAAATTGCAAACTGCGCATTGCGAGGAAAAGTGCTACATAGCGTGACGTCAGAGTACATGCCTTGAAATTCCAACACACAAGAACTAACAGACTGAAAATTACTAACAGAACTTTGAAAGTTTAACTGTCAAAAATGCTCCTGTAAAAATTTCCCGGAAAATTTACGTGGCAATACTGGCTAAATAAAATTCCGAACTCTAGATGGACAATCGCAACACCTAACGTTAAACGGTAAGAATAACAATGTCTTCCAAAAATATGAAACCTGTACTGAACTTTACCTAAACTGTAAATGATAATAATTTCGAAATGCAAAGCTTGATTGAACGATTTTACTGTGTTCTGAGTGGTGTTAAACTGGCCTTTCCATGGCTTACCTTGTGGCAATGGAAACTCGGTACTTCTCGAAAGTATTCAGTATTAAAATACATCCCCGTAGTAAACCAGCTAAACAAAAACCTTGCAAATGTAATACAAGGAACAACACCTGTGCTAAGCACATCATTCTTTACTTCGAGTGACTGTGTTCGCTCAGTGCAAAGCGGCAACACACAACTTCTAAACAAAATTTTCGTTAGGAGACTTTGGAAGAAATTAAACTTACTGAATGACTGAAAAAAAAAGCATTCAAAACCGTATTATCAATCTTATTCATTAACAATTACAATCATCTTGATGAAGATCACTTCTTATAACAAATATGACTGCCGTGAGATTAGTTAATAAAATGGTAAAGGAGCGACGAAGCTGTAAATCTGAGTCGAAGCTATATGAGCAGATAATTTTGTTTGGTCACGTCTCGACAATAACTAACTCGAACTAATGAAGACAAAATCATGCTTAATACTTGCCTTTCCAACACTCATGATAATTACGTGCGGTGAAGTAATACAGTGAAAACATTACCCGAATATCTTCGCACTTCTCAAATCACTCTTTACTAAATCATATTTTCAAAAAGCAACATTCTCTGGATTTGTATATCTGTGTTCTGCTAGTTATTTCCAGACCGCTCAGTAGCTTCACCTACACCCTACTATGTCATTTCCTTCTCACTGAACACTACAAAGGCAATGAAAATGCTACTGACAACGAAATATGACATTAGAATGTCAAATTGCTGCCGATTTCAATGCTAGCCATCAATAAGTGTCAGCGTGCGAACCATTCAGCGAAACAACATCGATATGGGCTTTCGAAGCCGAAGGTCCACTCGTGTGCCCTTGATGACTGCCCGACGCAAAGATTTACGCATCGCCTGGGCCCGTCAACACCGACATTGGAGTGTTGATGACGGGAAACATGTTGCATGGTCGGACAAGTTTCGTTTCGAAATGTATTGAGCCGATGGACGTGTACGGGTATGGAGACAATCTCGTGAATCCATGGACTCTGCATGTCAGCAGGGGACTGTTCAAGCTGGCGGAGGCTGAGAAAAGGTGTGGGGCGTGTGCAGTTGGAGTGGTGGGGGACCCCTGATACATCTAGATGTGATTCTGACAGGTGAAACCTACGTAAGAATCTTATCTGATCACCTGCATCCTTTCATGTCCAATGTGCATTCTGACGGACTTGGGATATTCCAGCAGGGCAATGCGACACACCACACGTCCAGAATTGCTACAGTTGGCTGCAGGAACACTCTTCTAAGTTTAAAGATTTCCGCTGTCCACCAAACTCCCCGAACATGAACGTTATTGAGCATATCTGGGCTGCCTTGCAACATGCTGTTCAGAAGAGATCTCCACCCCTACGTACTCTTATGAATTTATGGACAGCCCCGCAGGATTCATGGTGTCAGTTCCCTCCAGCACTGCTTCCATGCCACGTCCTCCTGCGGCACTTCTGCGTGTTCGCGGGGACCCTACACAATATTAAGCAGGTGTACCAATTTCTTTGGCTTTTCAGTGTATATATAAATTAACATTCCTAGAAGATCCAGGAAGTCAGTTACCAGACAGCGTCTATTATACACTCTTATTTAAAGTAAATGAGACACACTTCCAGATATCCATGTCTGTTTTAAATGATCTATAGCTACCTTATGATTTTAAAATCTCAATTAACAAACCGAGAGTTATGGCATTTAGACGCCAAGTTCCAGTGAGATGAAAAGTAGTGTTAGGGAAACACTGTACAACAGGTATCGAATTTTAAATGTCTTTATTGTGACATCAGTTTTTGTAGTGAGAGAGACATTAACCGGAAACTTTACAAAGTTAAACTGTATGTGGGACATTTAAAGGTACCTTCAAAATGAAGTTAGGAAAGAAATGAAAATGAAATTTTATACAGTAATGGCCTTACTGACATTTCATGGCAGATAATCCTTGGTGTCCATTCTAAAACAAATGAATGACATAGAGTCGGCTTAAATGAGATTTTTATGACATGTATTAGGATGTAAGATGATGGACAAGATTTGAAATTAAGATGTCAGAAAAGAATTAAATTATTATTTATTTATTTTCGTTACAGCCATTTATGGGCTACGTTTACACAACTTCCCTCACTTTCTAAGCTTCTCTTCCTTGCTCTTTCGCAAGTACTCCTTCATCCGTTGGCTCACCCGTGGACGCTCTTCTGCCGAGAATACTCTGTTCTTACTCGTTTTTTCCTCGAAGAAATCCTTCACCTCTGCAACCTTTTTCCTAAGGATCTGCCTGTTCACAAATTCCTTTGCCGTTATCCCGCATTTTTCTAGATCCCAATGCACTTCTTTCACCCATGGAACTAGTGTCTTCCCGTTCTCCTGTAAGAGAAGAATCTTCTTCGCGAGCCTCTCTGATTCCATTCGTTTAATATGTCCATAGAAAGACAGTCTTCTTTTCTTCATCGTGGTGGTGATATTTTCAAACAGTTGTTAAAGTTGTTAGGCGGAACGTAACTTCATTTGATATTTTCCTGGGTCCAAGAATCTTTCTAGGGAATTTCCTTTCTTTCTTTTCCAAGTCTGACAATCCCTTCCTGCATATGAACATTCAGATTTGACGACTGTGCTATAGTGTCGTAATTTGGCCTGGTATGAGAGTGATTTAGATTTGTATGTGTTCTGACACAATCTGAATGCTATTTCCATTTTTCTTGCCGGTTCTTCAATTGCTAAATTTTCATAGTTGTTTGGAGTCAAAATCTCTCCTAGGTACTTGTGGTTCTGAACTCTTTTGATGTCGCCATACTTGGTCCTCATTGTTCAGACTGGGTCAGTTGCATTTATGTTCATATATTGTGTCTTCTCAAAAGATATTTTCAGTCCTGCTTTCACTGCTGTTTCCTTGCGGTTTTTAATCTGTTTACCTGCAATTTGCAGATTCTCTGCAAAAAACACTATATCATCTGCAAACGCGAGACATTAAAATGTAAGCCCAGATTGTTTGCGGCCTAGCGTAATTCCATTTGCAAAGCTGAACTGACTAATTTCTTTTTGCCATTTTCTGAGAACTTTTCTACAACAGAGTTCAACAAGATCGGATAGAGACTGTCTACTTGTCTCAAACCTGTTTTGATTTCAAAGGGCTCTAACAGGTCTCCTAAAGATTTAATTTACAATCGGTTGTTTGTTAGTGTCTGCTGAATAAGCCTCTTTGTCATATCATCCATCCCAAATTCTTTCAGCACTTCTATTGATGTGTCTCTATCTACGGAGTCGTACGCCTTTTTAAAGTCCACAAATGTCATGATCACTTTCTTATCACCTACTAGTGGCTTTGTTTTGATTAAAGTTTTGATGGTAAAGATTTGCTCTGCACACGATCTTCCTGTCCTAAAGCCGGCTTGATATTCACCTAGTTGCTGATCTATGTGTTGTTCAATTCTTTGTTTGAGAGCAATGGCAAGGATCTTGTATGCTACTGGTAGAAGTGATATTTCTCTGTAATTATTGACAATGGCTTTGTCTCCTTTCTTGTGCAGTGGGTGGATGACAGCATCTCTCCATTCTTCTGGGATCTATCCCTTGAGCCAAAGATTCTGAAAGAGTCTTTCAAGTCGTTCCAGGAAACTGTATCCTGCGTACTTCAAAAGTTCTGAAACAGTTGAATCTTTGCACAGGCACTTTGTTGTATTTCAAACCCCTCATGATCTCTCGTATTTCCTCTTTATATGGTGGGGCGGAATTAGGAAGTTTGTTTTGCGGTTTCTGGAAGGTTAACGTTTCTGGTGGTGGGTCACAGTTGAGAAATTCTTTGAAGTATCTAGCCAAGTGTTTACAATTATGTTTGTTGTTCATAATCAATTTTCCCTGATCATTTTTGAAACAGATGCTGGGTGATGAGTAACTTCTAAGTTTTGATTTAAATGTGTGATAGAAGCTTCTGGTGTTGCTGTTCTGGAAATTCTCTTCTACCTCCTTTAATTGATCTCTTTCCAACCTTCGTTTGGTGTTCCGAAATACTTTTGTTTGTCGTCCTCCATTGGGTTTTAAATTCTTCAAAATTCTGTTTGGTAGAATTCCACTTGTTCAAGCTTCAAAACGTTTCCGTAAGGCATCTTCACATTCATCATCCTACCATGGATGTTTGTTTTTCTTAGCAGGGAAAATTGTTTGTTTCGCTGCTTGCTGAAACCTCTGAGCCATTTTGTCCCACTCGTTGGAGTTTAACGTGTCAAGTTCATGCTGATACTTCACAACTATTTTTTCACTGATTTTCAGTTTTTCAATTCTGTACGTCTGTATTCTGAGGGTTTTCCTTCTCCGGTTATCATGGGTTAGTTCCACTTTGACCTTGTCAGATAATGGTCGTAATCAAAATTAACACCTTTCTGCACTCTGACGTTCATTATTTACTTCGGGCTGGTGGTCGCTACGTGATGAATCTGAAACTCTCCTAGCATGGGATTGGGCGATCGCCATGTTTTCATCTGTTTTGGAGCCCTCTTAAACTGGATGGACATAATTTTCATTCCAAATGATTCAGAAACATCAACCAATCTTTCACAATTTCTGTTTGTCCTTCTGTGAGCTACATATAGAATTAAATATATAATAATTACATAGTAAAATACTGAATGAGACATAATTGAACTGGAAAATAATGGAAAATACCAGAACTGCAGCCCGCAGCTCGTGGTCGTGCGGTAGCGTTCTCGCTTCCCACGCCCGGGGTCCCGGGTTCGATTCCCGGCGGGGTCAGGGATTTTCTCTGCCTCGTGATGGCTGGGTGTTGTGTGATGTCCTTAGGTTAGTTAGGTTTAAGTAGTTCTAAGTTCTAGGGGACTGATGACCATAGATGTTAAGTCCCATAGTGCTCAGAGCCATTTAGCCATTTTTAGCCAGAATTGCAAAGGCAGCGTTGGATCACATGCCGAGGGGAAAAGGCGATCGAAGACCCAAATGTACACGCTGGAGACAACTGTGAAGCCGGAACAGGCAGGTATGCCTAATCGATGGAGTGAAGAAGAAGAAGAAGAAGAAGAAGAAGAAGAAGAAGAAGAAGAAGACTGATGAGTGGTACAGAGTATATGTTCTGCAGTAATAGATTTGTTTGGCTTTTGTAAGAGTGTGTAGCGCTTATGCTCAACAATCGCCTGTGGTGCTGATGCTACGATCGGTGTATGAGATGCCACAACTGCCCGGAGCGTGGTGGACTCGTGCCTTAAGCAAACCGGGATCATCCTTCACTGACATTAAAAGTGCCATTTCAAACCTTTTTTTCCATAGAATACGACAAATCATGTTGGAGTGTTACCAGCAAAAAAAGACTGTAGACTTGGGTGCCAGCTTCTTATTTTCACCACTCACTCTATCCTCGTTTAGTCAGTAGCTTAACGCGTGACTGATATGTCTTACACTATATTTATTATGATTTCGAGTTGGGCTAGCTCAGCTGGCAAACTTTCAGGATCTGAGAGGACATAGGCTGTATGAACCGAGCCTGATGTTGACAGCTGTCAACCTGAAGATACAAATCAATGTGAGTTGGCTTCCTATAAACGTTATTCCCTAGTGGACCATCTATTGTCCTCTTGAGCAGCACATCAAGGAAGGAATGGCAGCGCTCTGGATTCCATGTTCTAACAGGCTGTTAAAATCCCAACTTTCATGAACGAAACAACAAAAGTATCAGCTACACATACGATAGAAAGAACTCTAGTTTCTAGTACTATCCTTTGACATGTGTTCTACGTCTCCATTTAAATTTATATCAACATATACATCAACATCTACATCAGCGTTACATCTATATCTACGTCCATATTCTACAAAACACTGAGTTACATGGAAGAGGACACTTTCACTGAACCAAACATTAAGACCCCTTCCCGTTCCACTCATGCATAGAGAGCGAATGGAATGACCGCTCAGGCGCTGTATTTTGCCTAAAAACGTGTTCGTGATGTATACGGGAGCGGTATATAGCGAGCAAATTCACTGAACGCTTCTTTCGCTCTCATTGGTTTTGTTAATTTTTTTCGTCAATTAAGTTCGGAGCTTGCTTCAATCAATAATTATTTTCTCTTTGCTGTACTGACGGTTTCCTAACACGGGTCTCAAAATTTTGCTTTTGTATTTTCTCCATTTGTGCTCCACGTCTTTAGTATCAGAGCTGCGTTATTGCTAAACTATTTTCTAGCTTCCACAACAATCCTCAGTTCTCTTGAAAGTTATCCTTTATTATGAGTCCTACAGAATACAACGATTTACTGGATTAACAACAAAAATTTAGAAAACGTGTATTCAAAACCTCATTTGAAAACGTTAGAAAACATGTAAATACAACAGTAGAGAAATAGTGTGAAAGTGGTTCAATGAGCACTCTGCCAGCTTAAATATGCAATCCAGATAGATGTCATGTAGGGATAAATACACACCCAGCAGAAGCCATACTCTTCCGTATTAGAAAAATAGTATGTTACACGCTTTTTTCACTGTTATGGAGGTACTTTCACAGAAACAGTGGTAAATAAGATGACAAACCAAATAAATCGCTATTACATTATTATTCTATTAACGAGGCTCTGGAGACCAAAGTGACACTTTATTCCCAAACTGCGTGGCCCTTGAAGTAACGTCCGAGCAGGTAACGAACATGGAAGTCACCATGTCCCTTTTCTACACAGCAGGTATAGAAGGACAACCTGCGTTCAATAAAGCTGTAATGTGCGAGACGCTAGAAGGAGTCGTTTTTGGCGAGATAAAGGTCCGAAAACTAGTTTAAGCGCACACAACTTGAGATCTAGGACCAGCCGTTGTCTACAGCCACACCACACGTGGCTGTTAGTTTCAATATGAGTAAAGGCGACTGTGACTCGCTCAGAATAAGTTTTTCCATGCATGTCTATGTGCAAGGCATTGGTTGGTCAGGATTGGAAACATGTCATGTAGTTGGAGAGATTTTCTGCCAGCTCACACCATTACTGGCTAACTACGACAGAATCCATGAGAGCAGGAATTTGTTGAACTTGTTTATAGAATTATTATAATTATTATTGGTTGGAACTAACAAGACCTGATGGAGTTGGATGGTGAGTTTCCTACGCAGGCAGAACCAGTTAAGTTTGCGAAAATCAAGTCGTAAATCGCTTGCTACAGGAACATCGAAGAGTAGTCCTGCTCGAGGTTGTTGCAGAGAACTGTAGGAGGAATATCTCTCACAGAGCAAGGTACTGAGGTTGTGCTGGACAGAATTTCCAGCTGCTACCGCAGCCGTCTTCCATACTCATTCCATCTTAGAGTGGTAAGCGTGAGTCATCGATGCGGTCACTGAGCCTTGGGGGATACGAAGCTAGTTAACTTAAATCAGGGTTTCACATTCCAGCCGGCTAGCTGTACCTGTCACGCACTTTAGTGAATCTTCACTGAAGTGACAAAAGTCATGGGATGGTGATATGCACATATACAGATGGCGGCAGTATTGCTTACACGAAGTACGAGTATTAGAAATTTAATAGTGGCATCTATTTATTTACAGGTCGTACAAAATAGATATGTGTTTCAAAATTTTACTGACCTTCAAAGTAGTCACCAGAATTGTGTATTACCCGTTGTCGTAGCAGTGCCAGTTTGTTCACAGTTTGAGCGGTGCGGTCTTTTGCCCGACGAATTTGTAGCAGTTCTGAAGCGAATGTCGTGAAGTGTTTCCTTCAGTGCAGAAACTGACTTGAACTCACGAGGGCTTAAGTCAGGGAACTGCAGTAGGTGGTGTAGCACTTAGCAGCCCCATCAGTCAAACAAATTAGTAACAGCTTGCACTTTACGTCCCTGAGCATTGTCCTGCAAAATGATGGTCAGGACCTGCAGAAAGTGTCATCACTTCTGTCTCTATGTTGCTCATTTTCGGAACACAACCTACGACCAGCTAAAATCTCAGATCAGCTACGGAATTATTTAAAAGCCAAGCATTTACAAATTCCGAGTAAAGGCCATATGAAGGAAAATTCAAGTTAATACTTCGGCTGAAGGCCCAATAATTTTTTTTTTTACGTAATAAAAGAGAGACTTTAAAGATAAGCTTTTACACAGTACAACAAAAAAACATCTTAAGAAAACTTGAAGTATCTTGTCGGCTGAAGGCCCAAACAATTCCCGCGTCCGCCCATCCTGATTTGGGTTTTCTGTGATTTACCTAAATCACTCCAGGCAAATGCCAGGGTGGTTCCTTTGAAAGGGCATGGCCGACTTCCTTCCCCATCCTCCCCTAATCCTATGAGACCGATAACCTCTCTCTTTGGTCTCTTCCCCCAAACAACCAACCTTAAGGTAAACATTTACAGGACACGGCTGAAGGCCGTTTCAAGAATTCAAGAAAATTAAAGGGAAACCTTACAGGCAAGGATTTACGTATCAAAGCCACTGATTCTGACACAAATTCGGCTGAAGGCCTAAATACAGAGCAACAAGAATTTTAAATAAAACACGGCTGAAGGCCTAACCTTATTATGAAGTTCGGCTGTAGGCCATATACTAAACATAAAACAGACAACATTAATACACGGCTGAATACCTGGCACAGTACCTGCGACCAAATAAAATGACAATCACAAACAACAAACAGTGGTGCTCAGAAGTGTTCCAAGGGTCGGCCTAAGCAGGAAACTCTAACAACAGGTTAGGTGAGAGAGGTAGCCAAGGTGGCAGTACGACCTAGGGACGGCTGAAGAAACAACCAACAACCTAACCAGTTCCCTTCCACCCAACCAACGGCACGACAACCGAAAACATCAGCGAGGACGAAGATCGCAGCAGCACTACGTCTTGATAATTGTCATCTAAACACAGTCAAGGGACACTCTCTCGCAACCTACTGACTGGGTACTGTAGTACGCAGACAGCATTCATCTGCTCAGCGGAAATCACAGAAGCTACTCACACAGTTCCACGTAAACACTTACACCAAGAACTCCGACAATCCTATAACCTATCACCGTGGAACAACAAGGAGAAGTGAAAAGTCACACACACAAAGACTTTCCATATGGGGTCGGGGACCAAATACACATCTTCAGATGAGACGACCGACCGAACGACCAACCAAGGTCGCCTCCACTCAAATTATGTGTGTCGGCAACGGTCGGGCGAGTCTTGGCTGTCCGGAGCTCATTGCAGCTCCAACCCGACTCATCTCCATGTCCGTTGGGAACTCGGAGACACGGCGACCCGGGCACAATGGCTCAGACCCAACCTTGCAGAGGTAACTCTTGCCCATTGACCACGATATCTCTGCACAAGGAAGGAACCGACAAACGTCTGGCAAGATGACCAACTGCCGAGGCCCAGAAATGGTCAAAAGACCAAATACACGTCGACCAATGAGACGACCAAGCGAACTACCAACCAACGGTTGTCCCGCTCCAATCTCCTTCCGTCGGACAGTGCATGTGTGTCGCCAGCAGTCGGCGAGTACTGACTGTCCGCACCTCACTGGCGCTGCGTCCCAACTGGCGCTCCGTCCCCGACTTCACTGCTGCTGCGTCCGGGATGAACTCCCCACAGAGGACGACCCGGATATATCAGCGGTCGCTCCAGAGATAACACGACAGTGCACCAGTTGCTTACAACAAAGTCCTGATACTTCACCCACCCTGCCATGATACATACTACGACAGATACTGGCGTGCAGTGGGTTTTTGTAGAAAATAATGAACACTTTGCCCTTTCCATGATACCGACCATTTCAGGTCCTGGCGTGCAATGGGCTTTTATGGAGAATTTAGTTAAATGACATAATTTTCTGCTGTTGCACGCTTCCAGTGAAAATAATGGAGCAATAGCTTTAGTACTTGTGATGTAATAAGAGGTAGGAAATAAAAAAAAACATGGTTACATACATTTTTTAATTCAGTAATCATACACAGGATGCACTACATCAACTGGTTCTTTCTTTACAGTACAGTACAGTATATAAAAAATATAAACTTCTTGTAAGTACAGAATTCAGCATGTATTTCTCTCAAACTTATTGGCAGTACATTAGTTTTCGCCGGCACCATACTGACCCACTGTTCGAAGCCATCTACATGCACACTATTCATGTATTTCTCTCAAACTCATTGGCAGTACATTAGTTTTCGCCGGCACCATACTGACCCACTGTTCGATGCCATCTAGATGCACACTGTTCATACTTAGATACTCTGCAATGTCTCTATACACAGCTTTGACACAAGGCAGCCATCTGCTCAGTCTTTCCAATACAATGGATAGTACCATCTGTAGACGGAAAAAGTTTTGAACGGTCGAGTGCTGTAGATAAATTGATGTGTTACCTGATTTCATACTGAGTGCACAGTCATTGTACACTGTTGTAATGGATAGAGTTAGAGCAGCACAGTAAATGTTCGGCGGAGGACGGCTCGGGTGATACTCGGCAGTCAACTTCTGCACGATAAACGCTTTTGCACGACAGAGTTCATCCCATTCCACCTCCGTAAACCGCACTTTAATATTGTTAGCTGCATGCTCGATCTGTATCACAATGCGCCACTCTCTGTCTGTGGTTGCTTCTATATCAATATGTAAACGTTTCGAACCACTAGCAGAAGAGAAGAGTAGTTGTGCACAAGGCTTAACTGGTACCTTCTCATCTACTACATCCTCATTCTGTCCATGCAGTATCAGTAGAATAATCTGCGATGGCGCTTGTGATGGAGGCCAGTACCGACCTGCGTCTTGCTGATTGGGACACCCGGTGCACTTCAGCGAGTCTGGGACTGACTGGGTGTCTTCAACCGACAATAATAGCTGATTGTCCTGCTCCATCAAGCTGAACAGGTGCGCGACAGGATCCCAGGGTGCTGCCGCTGCTGCGGGTCCCGACGGGCTGGGACACGTCGCTGTTGCCGACCCCGACAGGCTCGATGATCGAACAAGAAAAACCGTTACAAGCGATGATAGAAGCACAAAGACCCTCACACGGGAGTAAACACAGACATTAACAAGGGGTACTATCTCTTCTGCGGCTTCCTCGTATTCCGTTGCTGCTGTGGCTGGACGTCGCTGGACGATCTCGACTGGCGCTTCATTCTGGGTGACTGACAGCAACTGAGGCTGCAGAGCTGCTGGGCCTGCCTTATATCCCCGTTGTGATCGGATGCTGCGTTCCTATTGGCTACTACCAACTCCAAGCGCCTCTGGCGGTTTAATTGTGTTAGATGGGTACAATTGGGCTTTTCGCCCAGCAGGCCCAGGGTTCGAGTCCCAGAAAGGGCACCACCATTTTTAATTTCCCTCAATTCCTGTTTGGGGGGGGGGGGGGGTTGTTCGATGTCAGCACAGCCCTCGCACAAAGAAATTCCCACCAAAATTCCCTCCAAAATTCGAAATTCCTGCCAAAATTCTCAAATTGCCGCCAATAGGGTAGGTATGAGGGAGGATGGGGTGGGGAGGCAGAGGGGGAGGAGGGGGCTGGGGCACACGTGCAATTGAGAAAACACTTGACGTCATCAGGGGTGGGGGTGGGCATTCAAATGGTTCAAACGGCTCTGAGCACTATGCGATTTAACTTCTGAGGTCATCAGTCGCCTAGAACTTAGAACTAATTAAACCTAATTAACCTAAGGACATCACACACATCCATGCCCGAGGCAGGATTCGAACCTGCGACCGTAGCGGTCGCTCGGTTCCAGACTGTAGCGCCTAGAACCGCACGACCATTCCGGCCTGGTCGGGTGGGCGTTCAAAATTGGTTCAAATGGCTCTGAGCACTATGGGACTTAACTTCTGAGGTCATCAGTCCCCTAGAACTTAGAACTACTCAAACATAACTAACCTAAGGACATCACTCACATCCATGCCCGAGGCAGGATTCGAGCCTGCAACCGTAGCGATCGCCCGGTTCCAGACTGTAGCGCCTAGAACCGCTCGGCTACTCCGGCCGCCGGGGCGGGCGTGGTCGGGGGTGGGGATGGGCAGGGGAGAGGGATTAATTAATTTGCATATCAATTTGATATGAATATTGCGCTACAAACGCCCTTATACTACTACTCGTAAGCAATTTATGCATTATTCGCCAAGAATAGTAAATGAATATCGCACTGTCTTTTTTAGTTATTTAATGTGTCTTAGAAGGATTCGTGCGGTTTCGCGGCGTTGTGTCTTCTACATGAATGAATATCTCCTCAACAGAGTAAAATGACAGAGATACAGTTGGAAACTATCAGGGACGATCTAGGAAGGAAAGATAATGCTTAGGATAGGTGTTTATCCTGAAACAACTGATACAACGAAGGGCTTTAAATAACGAAGAAGCAATAGTAACCTTCGGCGATTTGACGAAGGTACATGACTACAGCGACAGACTCTTGGAGCGATCGTGAAGAACAGAGGACTAGACGGCACTAAACGAGCAGAAAACTGGAGGAATCTTAATTTATAGTCGAGTCTCAAACTTACTCCAAACACACATCCACATCCATACTCTCCAAACCACTGTGGAGTGTGTGGTGGGGGTACTTCCCAGTTATGGTTTCTTCCGGTTCCATTCGCATATGGAGAACAGGAAGAATGACAGTGTGGTGTAATTAGCCTAATCTTGTCTTTGTGCTCACTGCGGAAGGCTTGCTTAGGGGGCTGTAGCACTCTCTTCGATTCGTGTTAGTTGTGGCCTTTGAAACTTTATTAGCAAGCTTCCGTGGGATAGTTGGCATCTATTATAAACTGACTGTCGGTACAGTTGTGCCAGCGTTTTTTTATGTAGCTGTGCCATGGGTCAAACGAACTTGTAATGACTGGTCCTTCCCTTCTTTGTATACATTTCATTCCCCTAGGCCGGTTTTGGTAGGGTGCCGAACAACTGAGCAATATTCCAGATTGGGCTCCTTGGGAGTTATGTAAGAAATCTCCTTCGTAGACTTATTGCATTTTCCCAATGCCCTACAAGTGAACTGAAGTCTGCCCCTGCTTTGCATACAACAGAGCCTATGTGATCATTCTCCTTCATATCCTCACAAATTGTTACAGTCAGATATTTACGTGTGATGAGTCACTAATATTTTGGTTATGGAATACTACGTTTTCCTAAGTATACAGTTTTCTTATGTATGATATGGCGATCAGCAGATGAATGAAATGTTATCCCAAATTATTCGCTGAATGCTAATTTCACGATATCAGCTGCCGTGGGTATTGCCGTACTGGTACTCGAAACCAGATTTCCAGCTTGTCCTGAGTGGTCGCCTTAACGAATTCGGCTATCTGCACTTTCCGGTCTGACCCAAACCACCATATCCCAGTGCCTACGTCCTTATATCGTAGTCTTATGCACGTCTCCCTTTAAGCTCGCGACATTACTTGTTTCCTGCTTAGTGTGAATGACACCACCACATCGAATCAAGAAGGGGCATGCGACCATAAAAATAGTCTCGATTCCTTGTGGTTGTGTCATTCTACGTAAGCAGGAATCATGGAAGTTGTGAGCTTGAAGGGACACTTACATAAGACTATGACATATGTATGTGGAATGTGACATATGAAGCTTTGGGTGGGGCTGGGAAGCGTGCATGTATAGTCGAAGTCGTTAAAGCGACCAATCTGTATAAGTGGGGAATCTGGGTTCGAGTCCCGATCCGGTGCAAATTTTCGTATGTTACAGTCGGATAATAGAACTATACCCATGGCAACTGATGTTATAAAATTCGCATTCAGCGAATAATTTGGAACTATTACACAGTTTTCCATTACTGAACATTTAAAACAAGTTGTTAGTCTTTGCAACACTTCGAAATCCTATAAAGATCTGGTAAGGCTATTGCTTTAGGGAGCCTATATAATTTTTCCTCCTTTCATTACTTTATTTTATTCATTACATTCAGTAACAAGTATCAGTACATTCAAATATTACGAATACAGCTACCTGAACATGAAGCTTTCATGATATGTTGTAAGACGTCGTGGTCTCCTGACCTTCATTGCTTACATGTTCCGCCCTCACAATCATGTTCCGCACATCAAGACGCTTCATTCGAACCCAGACTCGATAAGATAAAGTCAATGTTGTATGAATTCATGTAAGCGATATGCAATTGACAAGTGAGCGCACCGTGGTTGAAATATGCGAGGCTGGCGTGCACATATACATTCCAGACACGACGGTCACAGAGCCTTTTAGTTCGGGAGAGGGGCCGCACAACGAAACGCCAGGCCCTTCAGAGGATGACCCAGCCCGTGTCGGCCAGTGACCGCCCGTAGTGGACAGCGTGGGCCCGGGTGGAAAGGGGGGAACAACCCCGTGTTCGGCTTAAAAGCAAATTCCGCTACATTATGTGGGAGCGGCCAGGCTACGCATTCTTTACACATAACATGCAGTTTCAGAGATATTCACAGGGAAGACCGCAAACGCCAAAGCTACAAGTTTCCAGATTGGTCGCCTTAAACGAAACGTCATTCTCCCGTTTTAGAAGAGCAATGCTGATTGGCGGACGATATTTCTGACGCCTTGAGCTGAAGGAATAATGGAAGAGACCTAAAGATATACCCCTTCTCGTCTGGCGTGGAGAGGCGCCGTTCCGTTGTCGCTCTTGGAGCGAGAACACGTAACGAGAGCGTGCGCGCTCGTACGTGTACTCGAAAGAGCGAGGAACAAGTCTCTCCTCAGTACTTCACTGGAAGAGCACCTCTGTCGGAGCGAATCAAAGGGCGACTCTATATTGAGTCCTTGCGATTAAGCGTTGTTCCGACACACTTATTGTGGCCGACACACTAATTGTGCGGTGTGAACGGACAGAGTTATAGTTAAACGCCTGCGAGCGAATTTTGAGTGGCATCACGGTGGACTGGTTATCTGACCAGTGTACCACGCCAATAGTTAGACTAGGGGCGAATAGGAATCCTTGACTTCATCAAAGCATAAGGAGAGTATGATTGGCGAAGGTCAATCCAGATAGAACGAGAGTCATCTTATTTGTCAGCAGCGAGCGGCGCAGACAGCAGTCATCGCAGCTTACGGTATTGTGCGCTACAGCTATTGCGGGCCCCATATTTCCTCCACAACAGTACACTTCACTGCATTTCATACACTTCACTGCATTTCACACGCGACAGCCTCGACCGTACCTAGCAGCATTCTAAAGGATAATTATTCAAGTTGAGTAGGCGCGCCTCTCAGCCAATCTGCCAAGGCAACAAGCATCTTAAACTTTGTATAGAAATTTCATTAGCGAATCCTATCCTTGAAAGGTAACTTCACATTCCGAAAAGAAACAGGATATAACTTGTTTAGTTCACATCTAAAAGTGTCATTGTGATTTCTCAGAATTTTTGCAAAATAAATAATAACTTTCGTTAGTTTCATGTTTTTCTTACACTAACTAGCACTACTCCAGTAACCAAGTATCCCACTAGTTACGTAAGAAATGTTGTGAATTTTTGTGTCATTTCCTTACAGCGGACGACTCCAGAAGATAATTATTGCTGAAAGTTATTCAAGCATTTCTCTTTAGAACGTTAGGAGCGTCTGTCTGACTTCTGTAGTAGAGTGGGGGTGGAAATTGCATCTTGCAGGAGCCACAGGGTAAAGGGTACATCTCAGATTAATCCGTTGCACAGAATAACAGATCAACCCCACGCGCTCAGAATGTTTATGTCTGCCTGCAATAAGAGAGCTTGCTGCGACTGTGGACAAACTGAACAATCGAGTGAATAAGATAGCTGGCGGAGTGTTGTCGTGCCAGCATGCTTGATATGTCGACTTTGGTGTTTGACGAGAAAGACAGTGATTACATTAAACTATCTACTGCTGTTTTCTTTCTGGAAGAAAGTGCGCAGCGGATGAAAATCGGTGGGTCGCTGATGGAACAAAGCATGTGCACAGTATCAGGTTTGAACATCTCGAGTACTGTGCCTTGAAGTGGATAAACTTTTAACCGTGTCGTGTCACCCACCGTCCTGCAACCATTTCGCTCATGCCACTGAATCGGACATCGTATAGACGGACATACTCAATACACATATCAGTGCGGCATATTTCAAATAGTGTGCATTCTGGAACAGCAATCCCGCGCCATCAGGCTCCCGATAACAGCTGCCACAATATGAGAGTCGTATCGTTATCTGGAAGAGATACATAACGGATCTGGGGACGTTATTTTTGAAAGCAGACTCGTGAAATACCAGCATCGTGCGCCATCATCGTCACACTATCTCGCCAGCCTGGAATGAGGTGCCACGCAGAAAAAGCGGAGATTTATCAAAAGAGCTGCTAAATGGTATCAGACTCACAAAATGAAATGTTGATCCACTAATAATACTATCTTAGGTTCACTATATTGTCTCGAATTGCCTCAACAATACTAACATAAAAATGTAGTATTTGCTCCACATCCCTCCTGCAATTTTTCTGTTAATCTGTAAAATTGTAGTCACACACGCTCCCATACACTGAGTTCATCCATCATTTTCCGCAGACTCTGATTCCTCTCGTAGTAAGTAATTTGATTTGGGAAGTGGGCAGATTTAGAAACCGCCATTATTCGGTGTGCATGCATACTGTGTTTGTTCTGATTGGATGTGAATTGCAACAGACGCTGTGTTCATGTCTGACGGTTGGGGTACAAGTGTTTCAGGTTTGTTTGTTTACAGTATTATGTGAGTAGATGGATTTGGCGATCAAAAGTATTTCCAGCGACTGAGAGCATTTCAGGGTGCATATACATTTATTATCCACCAAAATTGGTGCATATACTTGTAGTAAATATACGTATTTAGTTACCTTGAACCTGTTTTTTGTATGCTTGAGTAAACGTACAGGGTGAGTGTATGATATCAATTTTGTTGATTTTTCCTCAGAACCCCAGTCGTGTTATTCATTAATCTTGACGCACTTGAGGTCATTCATAGCTAGATTAGGTCGACACTTTGCACTATTTAAATTTATGTTGACCATCCCTCTGTGTTGTAATCTGACCGAATATTTGATTAACTTTTATCCATATATTTTCGGATAGTGCTTGACTACATATTATATGGGTGTGGGATGGGCTTGCAACGGTACAATATTCCACTCTTCAGCCGTGAGCATTTTTAAAACTATAACAAAGGTAATAGTAAATGTTATTACGGGAAAGACGTTACACATAGTTTTAAAATCAGTAAACAGGATGAAACTCTTTGGTGACTACATAAAGAAAAAACAAGGAGACTGTTCTCTTTTTAAAATTAAAAGGCCAAAAGACCAAATAGCTGAAAAGCGAAAATATCTACGTTATAAAACCTCATTGCAGACGGATGAAATTCTTCAAAGAAAAAGCACTGCACTTTCACTTAAAATCTGAGTACCTGCGCTGGGAGAGAAGGATTTCAGGAGAAGAGAATATGTTCATCCAGTCCCAATGAATGTCAGTAGAAAAGATAGGGTCTATTAGATGGAGAGCCGTGGGGACGAAAGTAGGTGTTGGAGTTGATAGTGGGGAGACGGGTCTGGGGAAGACAGAGTGTGAGGAGTATGGTGTTGGGCAGGGTAGCGGTATTAAGAGGAAAGGGGTGGACATGTAGGGATAGGGAGGAGGAGCTCTGTTATAGAGTGGGATATGTGGGGAATAGTTGAAGTTTGTAGGAGGGGTAGATATTAGGGCAGATCTCATTGTCTGGGAGAGCTGGTTGAAATTTATTTGGGAGAGTATCTGGAGGGTGTGTAGGTGTGAGGTAGATAGGATGTGTTAGTAGGGGCATGGCAGTGGATGAAGACTGGAAAGGAGAGAGGATACTAGAGGATTATTGGAGTCGAGTATGCAGAAGGTGCAAGTTATTTGTAGGTGTTCAAAGTGAGTAAGGAGCGATGGGAAATTGATAAGCTTATACTGAATAAGAGAAAAAACTATACTTTCTGGATCAGTGTCGTTACTAAAAACCATGTCGCAGCTTCTATAACGTCCAGGAGTTGTTTATGGAGAGAAGACATAAAGGTATGTAGGTATCTGCTTCAACGGAGGAAGGACCTTATGCTCAATCGAGAATCTGCTGACCATAATGTGAGATCACTAGAATGTTCATGCTTGCCACTGTAGAAGTCTTGAGTGAAACAAGGAAAGAGGACATTCTCACTATATTCCAACCTATGAGACAGGAAAAGAAGAAAATTTATAATACACTCCTGCAAACTGAAATGAGAACACCGTGAATTCATTGTCCCAGGAAGGGGAAACTTTATTGATACATTCCTGGGGTCAGATACATCACATGATCACACTGACAGAACCACAGGCACATAGACACAGGCAACAGAGCATGCACAATGTCGGCACTAGTACAGTGTATATCCACCTTTCGCAGCAATGCAGGCTGCTATTCTCCCATGGAGACGATCGTAGAGATGCTGGATGTAGTCCTGTGGAACGGCTTGCCATGCCATTTCCACCTGGCGCCTCAGTTGGACCAGCGTTCGTGCTGGACGTGCAGACCGCGTGAGACGACGCTTCATCCAGTCCCAAACATGCTCAATGGGGGACAGATCCGGAGATCTTGCTGGCCAGGGTAGTTGACTTACACCTTCTAGAGCACGTTGGGTGGCACGGGATACATGCGGACGTGCATTGTCCTGTTGGAACAGCAAGTTCCCTTGCCGGTCTAGGAATGGTAGAACGATGGGTTCGATGACGGTTTGGATGTACCGTGCACTATTCAGTGTACCCTCGACGATCACCAGTGGTGTACGGCCAGTGTAGGAGATCGCTCCCCACACCATGATGCCGGGTGTTGGCCCTGTGTGCCTCGGTCGTATGCAGTCCTGATTGTGGCGCTCACCTGCACGGCGCCAAACACGCATACGACCATCATTGGCACCAAGGCAGAAGCGACTCCCATCGCTGAAGACGACACGTCTCCATTCGTCCCTCCATTCACGCCTGTCGCGACACCACTGGAGGCGGGGTGCACGATGTTGGGGCGTGAGCGGAAGACGGCCTAACGGTGTGCGGGACCGTAGCCCAGCTTCATGGAGACGGTTGCGAATGGTCCTCGCCGATACCCTAGGAGCAACAGTGTCCCTAATTTGCTGGGAAGTGGCGGTGCGGTCCCCTACGGCACTGCGTAGGATCCTACGGTCTTGGCGTGCATCCGTGCGTCGCTGCGGTCCGGTCCCAGGTCGACGGGCACGTGCACCTTCCGCCGACCACTGGCGACAACATCGATGTACTGTGGAGACCTCACGCCCCACGTGTTGAGCAATTCGGCGGTACGTCCACCCGGCCTCCCGCATGCCCACTATACGCCCTCGCTCAAAGTCCGTCAACTGCGCATACGGTTCACGTCCACGCTGTCGCGGCATGCTACCAGTGTTAAAGACTGCGATGGAGCTCCGTATGCCACGGCAACTGGCTGACACTGATGGCGGCAGTGCACAAATGCTGCGCAGCTAGCGCCATTCGACGGCCAACACCGCGGTTCCTGGTGTGTCCGCTGTGCCGTGCGTGTGATCATTGCTTGTACAGGCCTCTCGCAGTGTCCGGAGCAAGTATGGTGGGTCTGACACACCGGTGTCAATGTGTTCTTTTTTCCATTTCCAGGAGTGTAGCATTTAGTGTGCTTATGAATTGAATTTAGATAACGTTGCACAATTCGTCATGGACAAAAAACTTTTCTTACTTTGAGAAACAATAAGAAACCTTTTTGTACTGATTTTCTCAAAATTATTACTGTACACGAGAATCAGTAGTTAATAGATCCACCTCGATATTTGAGGGGTCCGGAAAAGATCCAGCCGGCACGGTCACTCAGCGTGTTCGGTTAGAGGGATCGCCGCCCTCTGTAATAAAAAACTGACTTAATGGAACGCCGATCAACTTGAGCAAGCGCCGTGGGACGTCCACCTCGATCAAACAGCACGAAAAATCACGAACGAAATCAGATAAAATAAAAAAAAAAATGTGGTCAGTGCGACGGAATGCCATGCAATGGGGGCCGGGTTCGAATACCGTCTGGGTCGGAGATTTTCTTCGCTCAGGGACTGGATGTTGTGTCGTCTTCCTCATCATCATATCATCCCCATCAACGCGCAAGTCGCCGAAGCGGCGTCAACTAAAAAAAAAAAAAAAAAAAAAGACTTGCACTAAGCGACCGGTCTACCCGACGGGAGGCCCTAGCCACACGACATTTCAGTAGTTAATAAAATAATAAATAAAGAATACGCTTAAATTATTTCCTCTACATAGCATTTCCGCTTTCCCCTTCGTTTATTTGCCGATATATGTCAGTAGCTGTGTCTGGTATGTAGCGCAGTTTCTCTTTTCCTTCGTAAGATGCGTGTTCCAATACAGAGATATGTAAACCGGCAGAACACGGCATTGCGGTCCGCAGCGCCTATATAAGACAACAAGTGTCTGGCGCAGTTGTTAGATCGGTTACTGCTGCTACAAGGGCAGGTTATCAAGATTTATGTGAGTTTGAATATGGTGTTGCAGTCGGCGCACGAGCGTTGGGGCACAGCATATCCGAGGTGGCGATGAACTGGGGATTTTCCCGTACGACCATTTCACGAGTGTACCGTGAATATCAGGAATACGGTAAAACATCAAATCTCTGACATCGCTATGGCCGGAAAGGAGCCTCCAAGAACGGGACCAACGACGGCTGAAGAGAATTATTCATCGTGACAGAAGTGCAACTCTTCCGCAAATTGCTGTAGATTTCAGTGCTGGGCCTTCAGCAAGTGTCAGCGTACCAATCATTACATGAAACATAATCGATATGGGCTTTCGGAACCGAAGGCCTACTCGTGTACCCTTGATGACTGCACGACACAAAACTTTACGCCTCGCCCGGGCCCGTCAACACCGACATTGGACCATTGATCACTGGAACATTGGAAACATTTTTTGCCTGGTCGGACGAGTCTCATTTCAAATTGTATCGAGCGAATGGACATGTACGGGTATGGAGACAACCACTTGAATCCATGGACCCTGCATGTCAGCAGGGGACTGTCCAAGCAGGTGGAGGAACTGTTTTGGTGTGGGGCACGTGCAGCTGGAATGGTATGGGACCCCTGATATGTCTAGATACGACTCCGACAGGTGACACGTACGCAAGCATCCATTCATGTCCATTGTGCATTCCGACGAACTTCGGCAATTCCAGCAGGAGAATGAGGCACCCCACACGTCAAGAGTTGCTACAGAGTGGCTCCAGGAACACTCTTCTGAGTTTAAACACTTCCGCTGGGCACTACACTCCCCGAACATGAACATTATTGAGCATATCTGGGCTGCATTGCAACACGCTCTTCAGACTAGATCTGCACCCCTTCGTACTCTTACGTATTTATGGACAGCCCTGCAGGATTCATGGTGTCAATTCGCTCCAGCACTGCTTCAGACATCAGTCGAGTCCATGACATGTCGTGTTGCGATACTTTTGCGCGATCGCGGGTGCGTTACTCGATATTAGGCAGGTATACCAGTTTTTTTGGCTCTTCAGTGTATATATCCCGTGCGTATCTCTAGTGAATTTCACCCTGCATTTTCATCTCAATTCTAAGGAATCCTGCTAGTAACTGATTGTCGTTTCGAAAAAAAAAAAAAAAAAAAAGAACTGTACCTGGCAACTGACATTTTGCTATTTTACACCATAAGGTTTCAGAAAGGATTTAACTGTATCTGTGCTATTAAGCCGTCACTTGACTGGTGCATTAAACAACACAACTGAAAGACAGGTCATTTTCGGACTTTTCTATAGCCCGGCAGTCCTCCACCCCCACTCCTTCACTGACACCCCTACCCCTAGCAGGAGTAAGGGCACCTTATACCTATGGTACTCGTATTTAACGCAATTAATTAATGTACTTAGAAAGTTTGGTAGAAATTTCTCCAAGTGTTCCCGAGTTATGCATTTACATCAAGACTTTTTTCAACTCAAACCCTCAGCCATAATGGAGCCTATTACTGATACAATAATTTTTTCCATACAGCAAGTGACATGTGTGCCAACTCTGACAAAAATTCTTGCGAGCATTACAGAGAAATGGCGACAGGGCGTTGTGTTTGCCGTCATCCTCCCTCCACCCACCCCTCCTTCTCTCTAACCCTTTCCCCAGCTCTAGGGTTGAACATCATTCTGACTGTTACCACTAAGTCTAGCGACCCAAGAACATGTAGATTTAATACTAATACTAATTTAATACTAATATCGGTCGTCCTAGAATGTGTCTTGTTACCTCCACCACCATTATTAGGCGTGGTTGGGATGAATTATCCCCGCAATATTTTTATGCATATAATTGTACGAATGATTGATAATGTAGATACAGTACTTGACTGAAACTGCTACAGAAATACCTGAGTTACAACTCTATGTCACCACTATCCGCCTTCATCCCTGTGGCTGATAGATGATTCTTATCCACACACAAACTTTCGCAAGCATGGGCATAGGTCACCAAAGTTTCATCGTATTAGAATGAATAGTACAGTAACGTGCAGGAGACAAACAAACAATTATTCATTTTTACATACTAAAATAATTTCACAGTGCAACCAAATTGCAGAATCAATTTTTTCTAAACCCCAATAATTTTCTCCCATTCCGATGCATAAGGCTCAGAGGTGCCTACCACCTTCCCTAGCTCTGCGGCGTCACCCTCGGGATGAGTGACGCTTCGAACATCAAGCTGTCGACAAATGCGGATAAAAGGCCACAGCTCAGAAGTTGATGTGAGCTTCAATGTGCGTTAATTATGTAACGTTGGCACCAATTATTACCACAGTTCCAAGCAATGCCACCGTGGACGTGTCGTGCGATGGGAAAGACGTCGCACCCTCTCTTACCCACATTTCAACCCTTCTTTTGGCATCTTTGCGATGGAGGTCAGAACCGCGACACTACGCGTTGAATTGGCTCGGTTTTTCAGACACGGCACCACTCAGAATTGGCAGAGAAAGGCCTGAGGATGTGGCCTACATGGTGTCAATGAAACCCTTACCTTGGGGCGTTGATTGCAACATAGTTCGCAGCTGACAGCGACAGTTCGTAATGTGATGAGCTAAACGACGACGTTCATGACAACATTCGACACAGCTTCCACACCCTGGGTGTTTCTACCCTACTACACTCCTGAAAATTGAAATAAGAACACCGTGAATTCATTGTCCCAGGAAGGGGTAACTTTATTGACACATTCCTGGGGTCAGATACATCACATGATCACACTGACAGAACCACAGGCACATAGACACAGGCAACAGAGCATGCACAATGTCAGCACTAGTACAGTGTATATCCACCTTTCGCAGCAATGCAGGCTGCTATTCTCCCATGGAGACGATCGTACAGATGCTGGATGTAGTCCTGTGGAACGGCTTGCCATGCCATTTCCACCTGGCGCCTCAGTAGGACCAGCGTTCGTGCTGGACGTGCAGACCGCGTGAGACGACGCTTCATCCAGTCCCAAACATGCTCAATGGGGGACAGATCCGGAGATCTTGCTGGCCAGGGTAGTTGACTTACACCTTCTAGAGCACGTTGGGTGGCACGGGATACATGCGGACGTGCATTGTCCTGTTGGAACAGCAAGTTCCCTTGCCGGTCTAGGAATGGTAGAACGATGGGTTCGATGACGGTTTGGATGTACCGTGAACTATTCAGTGTCCCCTCGACGATCACCAGTGGTGTACGGCCAGTGTAGGAGATCGCTCCCCACACCATGATGCCGGGTGTTGGCCCTGTGTGCCTCGGTCGTATGCAGTCCTGATTGTGGCGCTCACCTGCACGGCGCCAAACACGCATACGACCATCATTGGCACCAAGGCAGAAGCGACTCTCATCGCTGAAGACGACACGTCTCCATTCGTCCCTCCATTCACGCCTGTCGCGACACCACTGGCGGCGGGCTGCACGATGTTGGGGCGTGAGCGGAAGACGGCCTAACGGTGTGCGGGACCGTAGCCCAGCTTCATGGAGACGGTTGCGAATGGTCCTCGCCGATACCCCAGGAGCAACAGTGTCCCTAATTTGCTGGGAAGTGGCGGTGCGGTCCCCTTCGGCACTGCGTAGGATGCTACGGTCTCGGCGTGCATCAGTGCGTCGCTGCGGTCCGGTCCCAGGTCGACGGGCACGTGCACCTTCCGCCGACCACTGGCGACAACATCGATGTACTGTGGAGACCTCACGCCCCACGTGTTGAGCAATTCGGCGGTATGTCCACCCGGCCTCCCGCATGCCCACTATACGCCCTCGCTCAAAGTCCGTCAACTGCACATACGGTTCACGTCCACGCTGTCGCGGCATGCTACCAGTGTTAAAGACGGCGATGGAGCTCCGTATGCCACGGCAAACTGGCTGACACTGACGGCGGCGGTGCACAAATGCTGCGCAGCTAGCGCCATTCGACGGGCAACACCGCGGTTCCTGGTGTGTCCGCTGTGCCGTGCGTGTGATCATTGCTTGTACAGCCCTTTCGCAGTGTCCGGAGCAAGTATGGTGGGTCTGACACACCGGTGTCAATGTGTTCTTTTTTCCATTTCCAGGAGTGTATAAGGATAGCGTAGAGCTGCAACTCCATTGAATCTGATCTGATTCCTTTGGAGTATAGTGTGACGGCAGTTTCTGCTCTGGTACACAGGGTGGAACCACTATCGACCGTTCAGAACCATTTATCGTTATCCGAAGCAGCAAAGAGCTTTTATGCTCCTGTTACTATAAGTTATACGTATTGAGCTGACTGCAATCTAATTTTATTTATAAAGCATCTTCCGTGGTTATTCTGTAAGTTGGATACAAACGTTTGTAAATTTATGAATGTTTTATGTTAAAAATAGCTTTTTTTTTATAAAGTTGGTCTGCAAGTTACTTCCGGTGTTTCTTTACATATTCTGATCGTTCCCTCCTTGCTAGCAGCGGATGGTGTCGAAAGGCTTCATTTCACATTTGCACTTGACAGTTTTTGGCATTCTGCAACGTTTCCTGTACTGCACTATCTATTATTCACTTTCTTAAACTGTTTCTCATTCTTCACTGCCAAAGGATTTATGTCTGTTCGTTTTATTTTCGTTCCCGTGGCGAGTGTTGCCAACATGTGAAACGATGCTTTTTATGTGTACATTTAACGTTATATTAAGTGGTCAATCAGTTTACAGAGTGTGTGGTTTGCCAACTGGGTCTGATAATTTATGAGTTGTTTCTTTTCTGTTATGATTTTTTTTTGATGTGGAGTTTTCTTGTAAGGTCAGGAGGTGTTTCTTGTTGTTGTTCATCCTTATGATTTCCACTTCTGTCTCTCTGGTTGTAATTTTATGTTGGTGTTGGTGTAAGTTTTCTACAAAATTTGAATGATTTGTTCTATACCTCCATGCTGTTGCATATTCTTTGTATCTGGTATCAAATGTCCTCCTGATCTGACCTATACATCTTCCATTACACGTATTGCATTTCAATTCTATATTTCTGATTTCTGATACAGATCAGTTTTTCCTCGTGTTTTTGGGAAGTACTTCTGAATTGAGTTGTTGGTTTGGTGTGCTATGTTTATGCCTTGTTTTTGAACCTATTGGATATTATGTACATGTATTTGTGGTTGTATTTCATGGTGTACCATCTTTTACTTTCTGTTCCTTTCACACTTTGTGTTGTTAATATTCTTGTATTTTGTTTATTTGTTTGCATGTAATTTTGTACTTGTGTTGGTGACAGCTGGATGTTGGTTCTTTTCTGTTTCTTGATTTTCTTGTTCAGCTTTGTCACTAAGTTATCTTTGTATCCATTATTTTTGGCTACTTGTATTATAGTATTCATTTCTTTTTTGCTGCGTACTTTTGAGGACTAGGGTGTTGTGATGTTTCATGTATAATTGTGTATGTTGTTGCCGCTTTTCGGTATACTTCAAACATGTGTTGGTTGTTTTGAATCTTTATGGTGATGTCCAAGAAATTTAACTGTCTATTTTACTCTTTCTCTATTTTAAAATGTGTCTTATCACGAACAGAATTTATGTCTGTGTGTAACTGGTCAATTTTATTGTTTGGTTCATATTTCAGACATAAGATGTCATCCATATATCTATTCCAGTACAGGATGTTGCATCAATTTGGCAATATTTTGTTAAATATAATCTGTTCTACAGACACTGGGGGTACCATTGGTAATCATTCACTTTGTAAATAGAATTCATTATTGAACTGAAAATATTTATGTTCTGTTATTAGCTCTAGAAACCTGCCTGTTTTTTATGTATTCGTGTTGAAGTGTACTGTGTGTTTTAAGATTTTGTTCTATAGTGTTTATAGTTTCGGTTATTGATATACTGGAATACAATTTGTCTAGATCAAATGACAGGAAGGTGGCTGTGTCTGGAACTTGTATGTCTTTTATGTACTGAATCAATTGTGTGGAGTTTGTTATAGTCCTGTCTTTCTGTAGTTTGTAGTTTTATGATAAGATTTTCAACATGTATCTTGAACGTGGGTAAGTGGGAGCGTTTCTATAATTCACAATAGCTCTGATGGGAAGATCTTTCTCGTGCAGCTTTGGTTGGTATCGGAGGGAAGGTGCATTGGGGTTTGTTTGTAGCAGTTTTCTGTTTTAGTTGTTTTCTATTGTGTGTTCAGTGTCTCTCAGAGTGTTCCTCAACTTCGTTTGGCATCCGTTAGTTGGCCTGATTTTAGTTTCATAATTTTATTTTTTGTGATGAACTCTTTTGTCTTACTGATGTATTGCTCTTTATCCATAAGAACCATTGTGTTTCCTTTATCTGCCTTTGTGATGATGGTGTTGCGTTTCTGTAGTTCCTTTCTAAGTCTTGTCAGTGTTATGGAAACTGTATTGTTTCGGTTTCCTCTGGTTTCTTTCATCTGTGTTGTTATATTTTTGATCTCATTACTGGTTAGGCCTCTCGTCAGACCAATGTTTACCTCACTTTTTTCGTTTCTGTTTTCCTGTGTGAGAATACTTCCTGATTTAACTATGAGGTTTTCTATGTATTTTTCGTCTATCTGGGTGCTGACGTTGTGTTCAGGCATTTTCGAGTAGTTTTATTTCTTCTGTATGCAAAACAGTGTCAGTGAGGTTGACCAGTCTTTGATAAAAGGGATGTTTTTCGTTAGACTGGGTGTGATTTGTGGCTGAGTTGGGTGTTTGTTTAGCTTTTAAATTTGCAATCTTTCTTTTGTGATTTTTTTCATTTTTTTCTATCACTGCATATGTACGATTTTCTACTTTCTTAACAAGATGGGAGAAAACTGCGGTATTATTGAGAACACTTGTAAGATTAAGATCTGCTTTATATAGTTCCAAATTTGGTGTTTTCTTTCCCGCATAAAGAGACATGATTTCGTTGTTTAGCCAATTTTTTTAGTTATTTCTTTCGTTTTCTGCGCACTAGTTTCATGCTTTTCCAACGCTGCTAATTCGCATCCTCCTGTGGCGTGATCACTGTGTGGGGGCGCTTCATTATCATCTGCGCGAACAAAACGACAAAAGGTCCTCCCAACACCCTCTGACCATCGCAGAGGCGGAAAAAGTAGGGCTGAAATGAGGTAAGAGGGTCTGTGGTCTGTGACGACCTTCCCATCGTGTGACAAGTGCACGTTGGCATTGCGTAGAATTGTGGTAAAATGTGGCGCCAGTGCGACGTCATTAAATCACCTTAAAGCTCACAATAACTATGAAGCTGTAGCCTTTTTTTCGCTTTTGTCGACACCTTTTCTGTTTGAAGCATCGCTGAGTGCAAGGGCGACTTCGCAGGGCGCCGCGCTTTTGCACCATTACAGAGCGAGGTATCACTGAGCCAAATTTCAAACTTACGGTTCAGAATGGGAAACTGTTACTGGGTTTCGAAAACCAATCCTTTACTTCTGTTTCACAGTGTAGATTATTACTTTTTTGCACCAAGATCAGTTAGCTTTTCCACTCTACAATTATTATGGTACGTATAAAGAAGATACAAAAATAAACTGAGGGGGGTATCAGTGCACTAGCAATGGTAGCAACACATACACTTTTTACTCGTCGAGTCAAAGAACAATAAGCGACTGGAAGCTGTATACCAAAAAAAGGAATACAATATGGCTGCCATCCGTCCTTCTATTACTGTGCTGGGGCTGTGCGGGTAAAGAAGAGACTTGGGCAGCCACAAGCTGCCTTGGCGCGCGCGTACACACACACACACACACACACACACACACACACACACACACAGAGGAGTCACCACAACGAGCGTGGCTCCCGGTGCCAGGGAACAAAAGTGCCCGCAGCCTGGCGCAGTCGTTTGAGCGCTGCGCGGTTGTTAGCACGCCGCCGGCATTGCGCAGCGGTATTGCAGGTAGCTTGGGTGGCGGGGGCGGGGGTTGGGGGGGGGGGGTTGGGGGACACCTACTGCCTGCGTCGCCTCTGTGCACACTGCGAGGCTTCTCTTGGGAATATAAAAGGTACCACTAGCGCCGCTACGGCGTCCGTTCGGTGGAAATTTTCGCAGGCGCTCAACTGCCTCGCCTCACATTATACGGTCCAGCCGCCGCTGTCCGTTTCCCACGTGGAGAAAAGGCAGACCTACTTCTTTTGGTACGGGAAGACTGTCTCAATTATTACGGTCATTTTCACTAGTTATGTAAGTCTTGTTGGAAACACACACCGACAGCTGCTGTATGAAATACTTTGTTGGGCTACCGGTTTCGAAGTACAGGGTGATTCAAAAAGAATACCACAACTTTAGGAATTTAAAACCCTGCAACGACAAAAGGCAGAGCTAAGCACTATCTGTCGGCGAATTAAGGGAGCTATAAAGTTTCATTTAGTTGTACATTTGTTCACTTGAGGCGCTGTTGACTAGGCGTCAGTGTCAGTTGATGCTAAGATGGCGACCGCTCAACAGAAAGCTCCTGGACTACAGTATCTGGAGATGTTAGAGAATTGGCTGTTCCCTCAGCTCGAACAAGAAGCACAACAATTCATATTTCAGCAGGATGGAGCGCCACCACATTGGCACTTATCTGTCCGTAACTACCTGAACGTCAACTACCCGAGGCGATGGATCGGCCGCCAGGCATCCCGTGACAGAGCACTTCATCACTGGCCTCCAAGAAGCCCTGATCTTACCCCCTGCAATTTTTTCTTATGGGGGTATGTTAAGGATATGGTGTTTCGGCCACCTCTCCCAGCCACCATTGATGATTTGAAACGAGAAATAACAGCAGCTATCCAAACTGTTACGCCTGATATGCTACAGAGTGTGTGGAACGAGTTGGAGTATCGGGTTGATATTGCTCAAGTGTCTGGAGGGGGCCATATTGAACATCTCTGAATTTGTTTTTGAGTGAAAAAAAAACCTTTTTAAATACTCTTTGTAATGATGTATAACATCATCTTTCATTAAATACACATTTTTAAAGTTGTGGTATTCTTTTTGAATCACCCTGTATATTATTATCAGGCCACAAAATATGTATGCATTAGTAATCGCAGTTTCAGTAATGACAGTTCTGTCTCTAGTGTCGAACATATGAGATGAAATCTGATTCTAAATGTCAATCTTCAAAATATCAGTACAGTCTGCATGTGTCTGATAAATATGCCCATACACTTTCATTTGGAAAGCAAACACTTACTCACTCATTCATTGTCATAAAAAGCTGGCAACAGTCGAACAGCAAGATGTCCATATGACCTGCCTTATTACTTCGAATCTCTTACTTTGAAAACTAATTATCAGTGTCATACTGCCCTTACATTACTCTTATACGTTCTGTACTTGAGGTGGCAGGTTCATTAACGAAATTGTGATGGAATTACACATACACGTTGTAAGATGATGTTTCATGGTCAAATGATAAATTTATAAACAGGCACTAGCAGCACAAGCTAGAGATTCACACAGCAACTGTCTATACATTTTTCAAAACGATTTTCATAAAATACGATGCAGCTGTGGACCACCGCCGTTATACAGCACACTCCTTTTTGTTCACTTGCATATTGATCGATCCGTGCTTCACAATTATCGCCTTCCGAGACAATATCAGTGTTATCTTGTGAACTGTTCGAGAAACAGTGGCAATAAATCCTTCCAGAGAAAGAAAACAACGTCAGCAACTACGTCTATACTCGGAGAATCACCATTACCTGCGTAACAGGTACCATCTGTTTCACGACGTTTTACGATTGCTTCCTGTTGAAACGTGGCTACCAGCCACATTTCATCACGAAAGTAAATTTGTTTCGGGCACATATTTAATGGCGTGTGGCATCTCCAGAAATGCGCGTGGTAATCGATCGTAACCTGCCTCGTGCTGCGCCCTTTGAGGCGACACACGGCCAGGCTACAGTGTACATTCGTCGCGGGTCATTTGCACACAGAGAGGAAGCACGACCTGCAAATGAACAGCTCATGATCAGCTGAGTTGCGTTAGAACTCGGTTTGCAGTATTGGCAGACGAAGGACGCCGACATCGTCTCTCCATTTGCCGTTTTCTAGGTGAGATCTAGTCATGTATTGCGTGTGAAATGTGTTGCAGCATCTAATTCTGTTATCGTTTTTAACTGGTTGCATTATTCCATAGGTTTGGGGCGAGTATATTTACACGTCATTTTTCGTAACGATCGAGTTTTTATATTCGTTAGAGACTGAGAAATTCTGTGGGTGGTGTTGCAGAAGGCTATCGTGGGGATCAATGTATCTATTCGCTATTTTGCCAACATTAATTGCATCTTGTGCGACTTTCGTCTTTCAGATACTTTGTTAGGATAATTTCTGGAACTTTTTTGTCACATAGTCAAGTGAAGTCATATTTGTTACTGTCGAGAACCACATATAATACAGTTTTGTTTAAGTTTTTCGTGCATTTGTTCAGCAGCGTTAATAAGGATTATATTATGGAGTTACAGTTCATCGCTTTTTTTTTGTTTGTTTTGAAACTTGTGTGGGAGACTGAATCTCTCATACTGCAAAATTTTCTTAATCAGAGGTCTATGTGTGATTAATAATTTTGTTGCTGGTTGGCGAGTACCGTAAATGCTTGTGTCTGTAACCTCTGCATAAATAAATAGTAATTTTGGAATAACAGTAAAATCTACTCTGCATCTACATCTACGTGTCTACTCTGCAATACAAAAGTAAGTGCCTCGCACAGGGTTCGTCGAATCACCTTCAAGCTCTTTCTCTACGATTACACTCTCAAACAGTGTGCGGGAAATCGTCTCACAATCCATTGCTAGAGACCATCTTAAGTCTGTGCCGGACACTCTTCTTTCCTCGATTTATTTAACTTTTCCATGGCATTTGTGCCGTATGACAACCACCTGCCCCAGCAAAACGATATGTTGATTGTAATTTTCAGTTTCGTCGAAGTAAGTTTTGTAAGTTACGGCCACAGGAGTACAGTTTTTTTGTGTGAGTTGGCTGTGAATGGCAGGTGAGGTTTGTGGAAACAAAAGTACACTCCTGTTCCCTCGAGATTGTAGACAAAGCAGTAGACATATTATTACAGTCAAAAGCATAATATACATTTTCTGCCTTATGAAAGCTTATTGTATTTCAAAAATGGTTCAAATGGCTCTGAGCACTATGCGACTTAACTTCTGAGGTCATCAGTCTCTTAGAACGTAGAACTACTTAAACCTAACTAACCTAAGGACATTACACACATCCATGCCAGAGGCAGGATTCGAACCTGCGACCGTATGACAACGACCTGCCCCAGCAAAACGATATGTTGATTGTAATTTTCAGTTTCGTCGAAGTAAGTTTTGTAAGTTACGACCACAGGAGTACAGTTTTTTTGTGTGAGTTGGCTGTGAATGGCAGGTGAGGTTTGTGGAAACAAAAGTACACTCCTGTTCCCTCGAGATTGTAGACAAAGCAGTAGACATATTATTACAGTCAAAAGCATAATATACATTTTCTGCCTTATGAAAGCTTATTGTATTTCAAAAATGGTTCAAATGGCTCTGAGCACTATGCGACTTAACTTCTGAAGTCATCAGTCTCTTAGAACGTAGAACTACTTAAACCTAACTAACCTAAGGACATTACACACATCCGTGCCAGAGGCAGGATTCGAACCTGCGACCGTAGCAGTCACGCGGTTCCGGACTGAAGCGCCTAGAACCGCTCGGCCACCGTGGCCGGCTGGTAACAAATGTCAGGATAGTTAATCACTAATTTTAAGCAGGTTAGTTTCACAATTTCATTCATGAATGGAACATGCGAAATTAACATCTTATACATAGAGAACTAGGATATTTATAATTCTGACCTAAAAGATGATTTTTGTATTTTTGCAGGTAGGTTCTGATATGTACAGTATATTTCTTTGAGTGTTGGCCAGTTAAGATTTTTCATAATTTCTGTTGCATCATCTCATGATCAAAGAAGCTGGTGACCATTTAGACTGCCCTACTTGTTATATGACTGACGTCACCTGCAAGCCTGATCATAGCTGTCTCCATACACTTGAGCAATATTCAGAGGAGGCGGACACAACTATTTTGTATGAACTCTCTTGAGTCGATACTCTGGAATTACCTAGTATCGTATCAATAACCTAGTGTTAAGTGAAACTTGTAGGAATTTGTAAGAAAGTCACCTTGGGGTGTGGTGTTAGCTACCAGTGGCTGGTAATCGTAGGGTGGCGACATGTAATACCTACGCAAAAGAACTGTGAGACGGGCTAGTAATGCCCTGTGAAACTTGCACGACACAGCAGTAATAGAGTGGGCAGAATGGTGTCACCACACCAGGGCAAGAACCTTGTTATGAGCTATATGACGGAGTTCTGGTTAATAGTGCAACAGACGTGCCCCAGAGCAGTGTAAATAAATGTGAATTTTATGATACCAGGGCTACGCTAGACGACGAGATCTCTGGGTGCCACCAGCTGCACCCAAGGGTTCTAGACCGGCTCAGGGCAGCTGTGTCTCATCTCACTCAACTCTGTGGGACTTTGCGCCTCAGTGAAGCAGAAGTGCAGCCTGCACCTGCCTTCTCCAGGAACCTGCCGGATGGCAGTGGATCATATTCCATGCACAGAAGTCTTTCCTCGCCACCACAAAAGATGCAACCCACACTTGAGTCACCTGGCCGTATGCGTTCAACAGCAATGGCATACACAGCAAGAAGACGTAGTACACCACTGCCTGGCCGCTGTCAGCAATGTAGGATGCCTATGGGGGTCCTGTCCCACATGGGCGGAAGCCGGCTATTCACTGACTGTCGCCAGTCAACCATGCCTTGCAGATTGAAGTCGCCAACGAGTACTGTTGCACAGGCAGCCAGAAGCTCTGGAACCATGTACGTTCGTTGGGATGAATATGTTAGGACCATTTAACTGAACTGCAGCAGGGAATCTATTTGTGCTGACTACAACAGACCACTTCTCTCATTACATCGAGACTGTGGCAGTGCCAGACCAGCAGGCTGTCACATTCGCACAAGCATTGGTGAATAGATTGAAGTTTGGGCTGCCAATGACAATAATAACAGAGCAAGGGATTAACTTCATGTTGGACTCGATGAACGAATTGTAGAGGTTGTTAAGAGTGAAGAAATTAAGATCTAGTCCATTTCAACCTCAGTCAAACGGAAGAATGAAGTGGGTTCATGAAACGTTTCGGAGGATACTTAGTTATTACTTCAACTCCCACGGGATATGTTTATGTGGTGAGAGTGTATAATTCGAAAAGTCCACACCAGCATACCTTTGCCAATATGACGCGATATCAGGGCCCATATCAAGTGACTGAAACCGTATCACCTGAAAATGTGAAGCTACAATTACCAACAAGGTTAATGATTGTATAAAACAGATGATAACGACCATTCAAGGGTGTGCCAGAATCTATCCTAGGGGGAACACCGTTAGGACCAAAAACAGAGAGCGAAAAATATGGAGCAGGATAATAAGCAATAGAGTGGCCATTTACCTCATATACCGAATAGTTTCAGGACAAGGTGATAGTCAAAGTGTTGTATGTTTTATTATACTTGCTATTCTGTGTGTGTAGATTTTTAAAGTAGTTTTGGGTAGGATCATACGAATAAGTCGTGGTAAGGATTAGCTGTAATTATTGTGTGAAGGATAATGATCAGAGACAGCAGGTTTCTCGGAGGAGAGGAGATGATGATGGTCCCTGGCCTCCAGAGGCCATTTGGCGAAGGTGCGGAAGGAAGGACGCTAGTTTTGTCCGTGCTTTAGCTAGGGTGGAGTAGGAACGCTGCAAGATCACATCCTCGATGTTTTCCGGGCGGCAGGATGTCGTATCATCTGGTCACAAGTTGATGTTCAGTTTGGTATTTAATGTGTGTGAATTACAGTATGAAATACGGATATTGGAAGAGGTATCCTTCGGTTTGCTGCAGTTAGTGAGCAGTAACGGACTACTCGGTGAGGTATCAGGTACCACAACTAGCACTCTAAACAGGATTTAGAGGCGGTTCAATGACGAATGAAAGTGTTTGATGTGAGAATAACGCTAAAAAGAATTTTGCAGTCACTAGGAGACAGCAGAAATGAGAAAGGCGAAAAACGTAACATCAGATTGGTGATCACAGAGTAGACGTAGTTGAGGATTTCTGTGATTTAGGCAGCAAACTAAACCATGTTGAAAAATTTTGTATTGGTTGGGATCCTCAGCCTCCAGATACTTAATAAACATAAGCATGGTCCTTAGTAGGCTGTAATGCTATGTTTATTTAAACGTGGGATTGGCTAATCTCGACTAAGCATAATTGTCAAGTACATTTGTAACATCTACATCTAGATCTACATCCATAATCCGCAAGCCACCTGACAGTGTGTGGCGGAGGGTACCTTGACCACCTCTATCGGTTCTCCCTTCTATTCCAGTCTCGTGTTGGTCGTGGAAAGAAGGATTGTCGGTATGTCTCTGTGTGGGCTCTAATCTCTCTGATTTTATCCTCATGGTCTCTTCGCGAGATATACGTAGGAGGGAGCAATATACTGCTTGACTCCTCGGTGAAGGTATGTTCTCGAAACTTCAACAAAAGCCCATACCGAGCTACTGAGCGTCTCTCCTGCAGTCTTCCACTGGAGTTTATCTATCATCTCCGTAACGCTTTTGCGATTACTAAATGATCCTGTAACGAAGCGCGCTGCTCTCCGTTGGATCTTCTCTATCTCTTCTATCAACCCTATCTGGTACGGGTCTCACACTGCTGAGCAGTATCCAAGCAGTGGACGAACAAGCGTACTGTAACCTACTTCTTTTGTTTTCGGATTGCATTTCCTTAGGATCCTTCCAATGAATCTCAGTGCGGCATCTACTTTACCGACGATCAACTTTATATGATCATTCCATTTTAAATCACTCCTAATGCCTACTCCCAGATAATTTATGGAATTAACTGCTTCCAGTTGCTGACCTGCTATATTGTAGCTAAATGATAAGGGATCTTTCTTTCTATGTATTCGCAGCACATTACACTTGTCTACATTGAGATTCAATTGCCACTCCCTGCACCATGCGTGAATTCGCTGCAAATCCTCCTGCATTTCAGTACAATTTTCCATGGTTACAACCTCTCGATATACCACAGAATCATCCGCAAAAAGCCTCAGTGAACTTCCGATGTCATCCACAAGGTCATTTATGTATATTGTTAATAGCAACGGTCCTATGACACTCCCCTGCGGCACACCTGAAATTACTCTTACTTCGGAAGACTTCTCTCCATTGAGAACGACATGCTGCGTTCTGTAACATTTGTATTTCATGTCATTTTCAAATCTCTCTTGATTACAAGTAAGAAGTAGCCATATTCCGTCATTTTACGAAAGGATACATACAACAGTGACACCCTTTAAGATCGTATTCAGAGTTAACATTTTGTTGCGCATAGAGCAAAGTTCAGAATACGATCTTAAAAGGTGTCACTGTTGTGTGAATCCTTTCGTAAAATGATAGAATATGGCTACTTTTTACTTGTAATTTAGAGAGATTTGAAAATAACATGAAATAAGTATGTTATAGATGTGCTTGACGATGACACTTAGTCAAAATAGCTAATCGTATATTTAAATAAACAGCCCATTACAGCCCTGTACGGAAGTGTTTGCGTTTATTGAATCGTGATAGATGGATCAAGGAGGATATAAAAAGCATATTAGCACATGCAAAAAGGGCGTTCTTGGCCAACAGAAGCCTGCTAGTATCAAACATAGGCCTTAATTTGAGGAAGAAATTTCTGCGAACGTACGTTTGGACTACAGCATTGTATGGTAGTGAAACATGGACTGTGGGAAAACCGGAACAGAAGGGAGTCGAAGTATTTGAGATGTGACGCTACAGACGAATGTTGAAAATTAGGTGGACTGATAAGGTAAGGAATGAGGAAGTTCTGTGCAGAATCGGAGAGGAAAGGAATATATGGAAAACACTGATAAGAAAAAGGGACAGGATGGTAGGACATGTGTTAAGACATCAGGGAATGACTTCCATGTTACTGAAAGGAACTGTGAAGGGCAAAAGCCGTAGAGGAAGACAGATATTGGAATACAGCAAGAAAATAATTGAGGACATAGGTTACAAGTACTTCTCTGAGATGAAAAGTTTGTAAACTGATGATTCAAGAAAAGAAAAAAGAGAGGGAGCTTGCAAGAAGCTTTTATCAGGCACTGCATGGGTAATCGAGTCCAGTCTCTTTGACAACCAAGCAATATCTGTAAAGACTGAGAAAGATGTGAAAGAATTACCGCCAGAACTATAGTTAATAGAAGAGCCTAACAGTCAAAAGCTGCCTTTCCACAACGATACAACGATTGAATAACTGTGGTAATGAGCACAGGTAGGGCAAGGTTGTTCGTGTCAGTGAAGGTACCAGTAGCAGACATGCATGCATTGTTCAGGTGTTGCACAGCACACGCCTATGCAGTGAGGTTAAAAACGGTGGGGAAGTCTGTGCAGCTAAAAGAGATGGTGAGTTACTGATAGCAGAAGATGTGGATGAGCATGTGGGTAATGACTGAGGCAGGGCTACAGTAATGCCAAAATGAGGTGGTCATCATATGCCCTACATGCGAGATGCAGATGGGAGTAAATGCATGTGTTCAATGGCAAGGTAGAAGGTCTGCCATGCTGAAAGGAGGTGATGGAACTAAAGCTGTACTTCTAGCGATCCGGTTTACGTTGGAAACACTTGGTGTACAATGATGTAATAGTAATCACAAGTTGTTATGAGCAAGGGAACGGCATGGGAGCATGATGCTTGGAGCTAAGAGGCAGTGCGTTGTTATTAAAGGAACCATGTGTGCTATTATGCGACGCACATTTCATTTACCAGCTACAATGATGGGAGCTACTCTTTTAAGTACAACACGACCACAGCTGTATTTATCAGATGAACCCTTGGAGATATTTTTTAAGCAAGACCTCACCTTCTTAAATGATGCCTGGCAATCAAGTCTAATTCATCTGCCGAGTGAAACGATGATATGATAGCTGCAGAGGAGGGCGGATCACTGCAGAGCAATTAATACTGCACTTTGAACAATACTGGGATGGTACATGACGGGTAGCCATTACCTTCAGTGTCACAGTTCCTAGCGCCACAATGACTAATTTTGTTTTGCATAGTTTATATTGGGTAGCGAACAGTACAGCAATTCACTCTGTGGGTAATCAGGTTCCAGTGAACTGGAACCTCCAAGCATGAGGTGGGGACTATTTTTATAGATAAATAGAATTTGTTACAGGTTAAGGGAGATTGGGGACAAAGATGTCCAATGGGAAAATGTTACGTTAGATGAATGCATTGAAGGATTTACAAGGCCGCAGCCATGCAGTTTAATGTAATGTAGTTAGTGTTGTATAATCTTGGTAGTGTCACTTTCTTAACAAATGGTGGAAGAAATCGCGATGGCGATCCAGTCAAGAGCAAGACCTGAGGGGCTGGATCACCCCATGGAGAGGGGCAATGTAGCGCCGCTGCCTAAGTGAAACTTGTAGAAATTTGTGAGAAAGCCTCTATGGAGCATTGCGTTAGCTACTGCTGGCCAATAAAGCCAATGTGGTGACGTGTTAGTTATAACAGCTTTTATGCAAAAGGACTGTGAGACGGGCTGGTCGTGCTCTGTGAAATCTGCACTATGCAGTGGTAATGGCTGGAGTGTACAGGACAGTGCCACCACACCAGGGCAGGAATTATGTTATGAGCTACGTGACCAGGTGCTGGATAATAGTACAACAAATGTGACCACACGCTGAGGTGACGAAAGTCATGGGCAGCGATATACACAGATGGCGGTAGTATTGGTTACACAAGACATAAAAGGGCAGTGCACTGGAAGAACTCTCATACATAGCCCGGTGATTCATGTGAAAACGTTTCTGACGTGAATATGGTATCACGACGGGAATTAACAGATTTTGAATGAGGAATGGCAGTAAAATGGAGATGCACGGGACATAACATTTCGGAAATTGACACGGATTCAATATTCCGATATCCACACTATCGAGATGGTGCTGAGACTACCAAATTTCTAGTATTACCTCTCATCACAGACAGTGAGGTGGGTGACGGCCTTCATTTAACGACCGAGAGAATCGGCAGTTGCATAGATTCGTCAGTGCTAACAGACAAGCAACACTGCATGAAATAACCGCAGAAATCAAAGTGTGACGTATGACGAACGCATCCATTACGAAATTTTCTGCGAGATTTGGCGTTAATGGGCTATGGTAGCAGATGACCGACGCAAATACCTTTGTCAACAGCACATGGTCTGCAGTGGCTCTCCTAGGTTCATGACCATATTGTTTGGACCATAGACGACTAATAAACCGTGGTCTGGTTGGATGAGTTCCTAGCCTAGACGACTGAAAAACCGTGGTGTGGTTAGATGAGTCCCTATTTCAGTTGGTAAGAGCTGATGGTAGGGTTCGAAAATGGCACAGACTCCACGAAAGTCCATGGTCCAAATGAACCCATCATTGACTGAGAATAGTCATCTTTGGCTAATTGGAGACCATTTGCACTCATTCATGAACACCATGGTCCCAAACAACGATGGAATTTTTGTGGATGATTATCAGTCATGTCACTGACCTACAACTGTTTGGGCTTGGTTTGAAGAACATTCTGGCCAGTTCGGGCAAATGACTTGGCCATCCAAAATGCCCAACATGAATCCCATCAAACGTTTATGGGATATAATCGAGTTGTCAGTTCATGCACAATTTCCTGCACTGGCAGCACTTACGAAAGTGTGGACGCTATAGAGGCAGAGTGCCTACGTATTTCTGCAGGGTACTTCCAACAACTTGTTGAGTCCATGCCATGTCAAATTGCTGCATTATGCTGGACAAAAGGAAGTCTGACACGATATTAGGAGGCGTCTTACGACTTTTATCACCTCAGTGTAAATAAATATGAATTTTGAGACAGATGCATTTGGAGTTCAGAGACATTATCACAAAGCCAGGAGTACGCTAGACGAAAAGATGACTGAGCGCCTCCTGCTGCAGCCACACATTGAAGACTGGGTCGGGGCAGTTGCCTCTCACCCTAAGTACACACTCAGCTACCACACCGCGCCTCCTATCTGCACCTGCCATCACTAGACTCCTTCCAGGGGGACAGCTGGTCGCGCTTATCCCACACACAGCAGTCTTCCATGATCATTGCAGGGGAAGCAGGCAGCACGTGAGTCGCCTGGGCTGAGTGTTTAACAGCAGAGGGAAGACAGCAAGACGAAATAACGCCCCATTGAAGTCAGGATCTTGGCATACTGACGGATCACTGGCCACTGCCAAACCCAATGTTGGAAATACAGGGTGTCTACAACAGTGCCGATGGGCTGAAGTGGATGCCAGCCATCCACGACCATTGTCGGCTCACTGAGCTGAATTGGGGTGTGTCTGCCTTACTTTCACAGTGACTAAACGTGTACCTGAAGATTAATGAAAAGCTTTCCTCGACCACCAATCTGTCACTCTGCCTCACTGGCCTTCCACTCTGCCTGGTCACTCCCAATCCCTTCAGAATTGTAAACCACTATTAGGGTTACCTAGAACTGTGGTAGGATACCCGTGGTCTAGGGGTAGCGTCTTTGATTCATTATCAAAACGTCTTCGGTCCCGGGTTCGATCCCCGGCACTGCCTAAATTTTGATAAATAATCAGCATTGGCGGCCGAAGACTTCCGGCATAAGAAGTCAGCCTCATTCTGCCAACGGCCTTGTCAAAGAGGGCGGAGGAGCGGATAGAGGTTCAGGGCACTCTCTTGTCCTAGGGGTGGGAAATTGCCCCTAAAGGTGGAAGAATCAGCAATGATCAACGACATGAGGATGCAGAAGGCAATGGAAACCACTGCATTAAAGACACGTAACGTGTATCCACAGGACATGTGGCCTGTAATTGAAGAAGTGTCATGATGATCTCTCCATTGCCAAAAGATTCAGGAATAGTCCCCCATTCGGATTTCCGGGAGGGGACTGCCAAGAGGGAGGTTACCACGAGAAAAAGATTGAATAATCAACGAAAGGATAACGTTCTACGAGTCGGGGCGTGGAATGTCAGAAGCTTGAACGTGGTAGGGAAACTAGAAAATCTGAAAAGGAAAATGCAAAGGTAGATATAGTAGGGGTCAGTGAAGTGAAGTGGAAGGAAGGCAAGGATTTCTGGTCAGATGAGTATCGGGTAATATCAACAGCAGCAGAAAATGGTATAACAGGTGTAGGATTCGTTATGAATAGGAAGTTAGGGCAGACGGTGTATTACTGTGAACAGTTCAGTGACCGGGTTGTTCTAATCAGAATCGACAGCAGACCAACACCGACAACGATAGTTCAGGTATACATGCCGACGTCGCAAGCTGAAGATGAACAGATAGAGAAAGTGTATGAGGATATTGAAAGGGTAATGCAGTATGTAAATGGGGACGAAAATCTAATAGTCATGGGCGACTGGAATGCAGTTGTATGGGAAGGAGTGGAAGAAAAGGTTACAGGAGAATATGGACTTGGGACAAGGAATGAAAGAGGAGAAAGACTAATTCAGTTCTGTAACAAATTTCAGCTAGTAATAGCGAATACCCTGTTCAAGAATCACTAGAGGTGGAGGTATACTTGGAAAAGGCCGGGAGATACGGGAAGATTTCAATTAGATTACATCATGGTCAGACAGAGATTCCGAAATCAGATACTGGATTGTAAGGCGTACCCAGGAGCAGATATAGACTCAAATCACAATATAGTAGTGATGAAGAGTAGGCTGAAGTTCAAGACATTAGTCAGGAAGAATCAATACGCAAAGAAGTGGGATACGGAAGTACTAAGGAATGGCGAGATACGTTTGAAGTTCTCTAACGCTATAGATACAGCACTAAGGAATAGCGAAATAGGTAGTACAGTTGAAGAGGAATGGACGTCTCTAAAATGGGGAAGGAAAACATAGGTACAAAGAAGGTAGCTGCGAAGAAACCATGGGTAACAGAAGAAATACTTCAGTTGATTGATGAAAGGAGGAAGTACAAACATGTTCTGGGAAAATCAGGAATACAGAAATACAAGTCGCTGAGGAATGAAAAAAATAGGAAGTGCAGGGAAGCTAAGACGAAATGGCTGCAGGAAAAATGTGAAGACATCGAAAAAGATATGATTGTCGGAAGGACAGACTCAGCATACAGGAAAGTCAAAACAACCTTTGGTGACATTAAAAGCAACGGTGGTAACATTAAGAGTGCAACGGGAATTCCACTGTTAAATGCAGAGGAGAGAGCAGATAGGTGGAAAGAATACATTGAAAGCCTCTATGAGGGTGAGGATTTCTCTGATGTGATAGAAGAAGAAACAGGAGTCGATTTAGAAGAGATAGGGGATCCAGTATTAGAATCGGAATTTAAAAGAGCTTTGGAGGACTTACGGTCAAATAAGGCAGAAGGGATAGATAAAATTCCATCAGAATTTCTAAAATCATTGGGGGAAGTGGCAACAAAACGACTATTCACGTTGGTGTGTAGAATATATGAGTCTGGCGATATACCATCTGACTTTCGGAAAAGCATCATCCACACAATTCCGAAGACGGCAAGAGCTGAGAATTGCGAGAATTATCGCACAATCAGCTTAACAGCTCATGCATCGAAGCTGCTTACAAGAATAATATACAGGAGAATGGAAAAGAAAATTGAGAATGCGCTAGGTGACGATCAGTTTGGCTTTAGGAAAAGTAAAGGAACGAGAGAGGCAATTCTGACGTTACGGCTACTAAAGGAAGCAAGGCTAAAGAAAAATCAAGACACTTTCATAGGATTTGTCGACCTGGAAAAAACGTTCGACAATATAAAATGGTGCAAGCTGTTCGAGATTCTGAAAAAGTAGGGGTAAGCTATAGGGAGAGACGGGTCATATACAATATGTACAACAACCAAGAGTGGACGATCAAGAATGAAGTGATCGTATTAAGAAGGGTGTAAGACAAGGCTGTAGCCTATCGCCCCTACTCATCAATCTGTACATCGAGGAAGCAATGATGGAAATAAAAGAAAGGTTCAGGAGTGGAATTAAAATACAAGGTGAAAGGATATCAATGATACGATTCGCTGATGACATTGCTATCCTGAATGAAAGTGAAGAAGAATTAAATGATCTGCTGAACGGAATGAACAGTCTAATGAGTACACAGTATGGTTTGAGAGTAAATCGGAGAAAGACGAAGGTAATGAGAAGTAGTAGAAATGAGAACAGCGAGAAACTTAACATCAGGATTGATGGTCACGAAGTCAATGAAGTTAAGGAATTCTGCTACCTAGGCAGGAAAATAACCAATGACGGACGGAGCAAGGAGGACATCAAAAACAGACTCGCTATGGCAAAAAAGGCATTTCTGGCCAAGAGAAGTCTATTAATATCAAATACCGGCCTTAATTTGAGGAAGAAATTTCTGAGGATGTACGTCTGGAGTACAGCATTGTATGGTAGTGAAACATGGACTGTGGGAAAACCGGAACAGAAGAGAATCGAAGCATTTGAGATGTGATGCTATAGAAGAATGTTGAAAATTAGGTGGACTGATAAGGTAAGGAATGAGGAGGTTCTACGCAGAATCGGAGAGGAAAGGAATATGTGGAAAACACTGATAAGGGGAAGGGACAGGATGATAGGACATCTGCTAAGACATGAGGGAATGACTTCCATGGTACTAGAGGGAGCTGTAGAGGGCAAAAACTGTAGAGCAAGACAGAGATTGGAATACGTCAAGCAAATAATTGAGGACGTAGGTTGCAAGTGCTACTCTGAGTTGAAGAGGTTAGCACAGGAAAGGAATTCGTGAAAAAAAAACTGTGGGTAAGTTTTTACTTGATTTCTCCCAAAACAGTTAAATCGCAGTACATTGCTTGTCATTTGTTTTGCATGACCATTTTTTCTGATTTTTCCTCAATACACTTTTAATTCCACGAAATTACTACTTATAAGTACCTGTTTAATATCCAGTATTGCAGGCTATGTCACCAATCTTGACTGGGTAATTTGATGCGTTTACTTATGTCATTGAAGAAAAATTCGTGATTTCGACCTTAGACAGTATGTACGTTCTTACAGCACATGACGTCGCTCGCCAAATTTGCGTTCACAACAGTGAGGTCTAGAATGAAATTTTCACTCTACAGCGGAGAGTGCGCCGATATGAAACTTCCTGGCAGATTAAAACCGTGTGCCGGACCGATACTCGAACTCGGAACCTTTGCCTTTCGCGGGCAAGTGCTCTACCAACTGAGCTACCGAAACACGAGTCATTCCCCCTCCTGACAGCCTTAATTCTGCCAGTACCTCGTCTCCTACCTTCCAAACTACACAGAAGCTCTCCTGCGAACCTTGCAGAACTAGGACTCCTGGAAGAAAGGATATTGCGGAGACATGGCTTAGCCACTGCCTGGGGGATGTTTCTAGAATGAAATCTTCACTCTACAGCGGAGTGTGCGATGATATGAAAGGCAAAGGTCCCGAGTTCGAGACTCGGTCGGGCACACAGTTTTAATCTGCCAGGACATTTCAACAGTGAGGTCGTTTGAACAATCAACCACTATCGCGAGTTTCAAAATGTTGAAACTGTCTCCCAGTGGTTGCTCTCGGTCAACAACAGGAGCCCAGGGACCCTGTGTGCAAGTGATGGCTTCTGCCACATACAAGTAATGGCTAGTAGATACACCGAGGAGCAATTTAGGATGTCACTGGGAACAGTGTGTTGAACTAGAACACTGATATGATTATTGAAATTTTTATGGTGTAAAGAGTATTCCATGAAGTTCTGGGATGGCAGCCAGATAAAGTCGACTTCCTGCCACGATATTTTGGCTCACAACCATTCAGCCATCTTCAGTTGAGTGTTGTGCACTGGAAGTAGTTGGCTTTCTTTTCTTTATTTAATTTCAATTCCCCATCCTGGGCGGGCTGGCAGAAGCATAGGCGCCGCTCTTCAGCCTAGAGACAGTAAGTACAGAACATGGAGAAATTTAAAACAACAGAAAGCAGAAAATATGTCGAAACAGAGATATAAAAAAGGGGAGAACATAATGGAAGATAACACACAAAAGGGGTGACTGTAAAAATGGAGATAAGAATATAAAAAAAAACTATTGTACACAAAAAACAAAACACTGTGACGATTAAAAGAACACAAAGCGAAGTACAGCCAGAGCATAAAAGTTGAGATGGACAGCATATCACAGAACAATCATGGAAAGCGACACTATGTACAAGTCAGGCACATGATTAAAACCACAGCACTTTATGTCACTGTTGAACAGCACCAGACACAACACTGACGTACGTCACTGACAATGAAGAACAACCTGGGAGGGCTGCCAGGAGTAGGAATACGAGGGAGATGGAAAGAAAGGGGGGGAATGAGTGGTGTGAGAGAGGGGAGGGAAGGGGAGGTGGAGTGGGGGACGCGCCAAAGCAGTTCAAGGAGGGAGGGATGGGAGAGAGAAACAGTGAAGGAGGGGGTGCAGAGACTGAGGGTGGGAAGGAGGAAAAACTTCTCTGGGGAAAGAGGGGAGAGGAAAAGCGGTGGGCCCTGGGGACAGGGGGGCACAAGGCCAAGCTATACTCCATAGGAAAGGTAGATGTCTGGTGAAGTTCATGATGAACTTCACCTGGGAGGGGAGGTTCTGGAAATTGAGTGGTGGAGAGGAACGAGGACACCAGGGGGTGGGGATCAAGACTGCAGACAGTGTAAAGGATGTGGATATGTTGGAGGAAAAGGAAGAAGTGTGGGAAGGGGGTGAGGTCATACAGGAGTCGTGTTGGGGATGGAAGGAAAGGCAGTGTGCATGGCATTCTAGAATTTGGAGGGCGTTAGAACAGAGGGTGTTGGTGGATATCAAGGCAATGCTAGCATAACAAAGGATAGGACAGATGAGGGATTTGTAGGTGTGGAGGATGGTGGAAATATACAATCCTCATGTCTGGCCAGACAGGAGTTTCAGGAGGCAGAGGCAGGTATGGGCTTTCTGCTCATGTCAGGAGATGAGGAGTCAAGGTGAGGTGATGGTTGAGGATAAGACCAAGGTATCTCAGGGTGAGGGTGAGCTGGATGGGATGACCATAAATGGTTAGGTAGAAACCATGGAGAAGGAAGGAGTGGGTGGTGTAGCTATGATGATTGCCTGGGTCTTGGAGGAGTTGATATGAAGGAACCAATGGGTGCACCAGGTGGTGAACTGGTTAAGGTGGCTTTGCAGGGTGCGCTGGGACAATTGAAGGGTAGGATAGGGAGCCAGGAAGGCAGTGTCAGCATACTGGAGGAGGTGTACAGGTTGGGGTGGCTTGGGCATATTGGCAGTGTACAGGAGATGGAGGAGAGGGGAGAGGATGGAGCCTTGTGGGATGCCAGCAGTGGGATGAAAGGTACGGGAGTTGGTGTCATGGAGGGTGACATAGCAAGGATGGCATGAGAGGACGGAAGCGACCAGACAGACAAAACTGATAGGCAGGGCTTAGGTTTGGAGTTTTAATAAGATGCCATACACGGTTGTAAGCGTTTCAGAGGTCGAGGAAAACAAAAAATGGTGGAGCCACGGGTGTTAAGTTGGAAGGAGAGAAAGTGGATGAGGTTAAGTAGTTGGTCTTCAGTGGAGAAGGAGGGTTGGGAGTCACACTGGATAAGGGGGATGAGGTGGTAGTGATTAAGATGGTGATGTGTAAGATGGGAGAGAATGGGATGATAGGAAGAGGTGACGGAAGGGGGTTTGTTGGGTTTCAGGAAAAAGAAACCGGTGGAGAGGATGACGTTATATAAATCAGCAAAGGCAGTCAGGAAGGAGACAGGGCATTGTCTGAGGTGGCCAGGGGCCATGTTGCATTTTGACTGGAGGATAAGGGCTATGATTGGAGTATTGAAGTTGGAGGGGGTAAGTACTGGAGACTGGGAGCAAGTGGAGCGACCAAGGTATCAGCACGTTTCATGATGGTGGGGAAAAGGGAATAATTAAAGTGGGGATCATCAGTGATGGAGAAGACCTCAGAAAGGTGGGAAGTGAAGTGTCCAGCCTTACTGAGGTTGTCGGAAAGGGGGCAGTCGTTTTGGAGAAGGGGGTAATGGGGTGTGGAATTGGAACGAGTAATTCGATGGAAGACAGACCAGTACTTGGAGGAGATTATACGGAGGGTGGCAATGAGTCATGTACAGGTCTCGCACCAGTCTCAGCGTTTCTTTGCTGTAATGAGGTTCCGAACGTGTTGCTGTATTTGCTGATGACAGTGGAGTGTGCCCCTATCATGAGTCTGCAGGAAGGAGCGATAGAGGCGGCAGGATTCGCGGCAGAGGAGGACAGCCCATGGAAGGAGTGTGGGACGGTGGGGTTGGATGGTTTCAGTAGGAACATGGGCCTCCATGGCGTCAGTAATGGCCTTCTGAAGGAAGGATGAAGCGTGGATGATGTTGTCAGGATCGTGATAGGCTAGAGGGTGGCTTTCGACCTGGGTGGCGATGCATTCCCGTTAGGCATCCCAGTTGGCGTGACGATATTCATGGACTACCTTGGGAGGGGGTGCAGGGTGGGGAGCTGGAGGTGAGTGGTGAGCACACATTATGGTCAGAAGGATGGGAGGTGGTCGGTACCTGAGGGGTCCAGGATGCCGACGGCAATACGCCCAAGGAGGTTGGCAGAGGCTACGACATTATCAGGGGTGGTGTTACTTTTGGAACGGGTGTGCTGGGGAAGAGGAACAAGGTCACCTTGGATCGTGGAGAGGAACTGATGCCACCGCTGAAGGGCGGCAGGAGAGCGGCTATGGATGGATGTTGGCAACAATCACTTAGTTGGAGAAGATGCCGTCAACGTGGAAGATGAAGTCATAGGGAACAGGAGCAGTGGAGCAGACATAGATGGTGGCGCAGGTGACGGTGTGAGAGGGGAAAAGACGCTGATGATAAGGTGTTTGGTGGGGTCATTGAGGAGGGTTGTGGCCAGATGGAGATGTGGTTAAGGTGGCTGATGGCGACTTCACCCTGCGCTCGGGGACTAGGAGCTTCAGTTCGGGAGAGGTGCGGACACTGGCCTGGAGAAAGCATTCATTCAAGGGGAAGGTGTCGACCTGGTGTTGGGAGTTTGCTAGTTCATGTCGCTGCCTTTATACTAAAAATAGGTGCGAAGACGCATGCGCTACATGAGCGACCTTTGTCGAGTTACACGATGTCTTCGAATCTCCATCTATGGTGTGCAGGCGTATCCGTAATGTGCTTCTCTCTCGGAGTGCGCACTCGCAGAGTTGAAATTCAGATGTCAAATTAAATAAAATGTCACAGATCATAAACTGTTTTCTTTCTGAAGAAATTAAGGAAATCTCAGGGTAAAACGCCTTATCAAGTTTAAATCCACCATCACGGTAAATATGATTTTGCGCTAAACGTCTTTTCACCGATTCCTTAATGATTGAATCCCAGAAGGATCTTGTCGAAGCTAGGATTCCCGTGGCAGACTAATCCGTGCAATGTTCTGTGGAAATGCAATTCTCATCTATGGCTGATTTACTGGGCTGTGAGAAGCTAGTGTTATGATCATGTTCAACGCATCTTTTCCGCATAGTGTGCGTCGCCTGACCAATGCAGGCTTTGCCACGCTGACACGATATTGATTCCAGCCTTCCGCAATCCCAGACCGTTCTTTGGCAAACCGATAAGAGCACAAGTCTTTGTAGGTGGGTGAATGTTTTCTTAGGGTTCTACCTAATTGTTACGAAATATTGCCGACATACGGGAGGGAATCCCTGGATTTGTAGGTGTTCAAGCCGCATTGCAAGGCTGTCTCTATCAGACACTTCATGTGCCCAATGCACCAACGTTCGAAGGACGCTCACAGGATTGTGGTGGGTTTTGGCAGCTAGACGCCTGCAGATAAAGGTCCGTATGTGTGGGCTTACGCTAGATGGAAAGAACCAATGATCCATCCACTTTCCATCTGATCAAGACGTCCCTAAATGGCAGACAGCCACTCTTTCCCACTTACAACGTAAATTTGATAAGAGCGTGACAGTTCTTTTTCACTGTACGTCCACACTGCGTAAGTATCATCAACAATTCGCCAAGGGAATTTTGGTTTAAGTTCTGCCAAATCAAGTGACCTCTCCGTAATGTCCTCCGTAAAATAAGTTTGCTACCCGAGGGGAGAGAGGACTACCGATGGCAACACCGTCAATTTGCTCAAAATATTCACTGCTGAATGAAAAGTAGGTTGAGGCAAGGGCACAATAAAACAGCGCTTTATATCAGGTTTGAACTTACTGCTGATGAGTGATAATGGGTCCATGAGAGGAACGCTAGAGAAGAGTGAGACAACATCGAAGCTTACTAGTCGGTCCATCTTGTTGTCTAGATGTTCCTTCAGTCTATGAATAAAGACACCAGTGTTGCGAATATGATGTGAACACTGCCTCACAAAAGGTCTTATAGCAAGGACAGGGTTGCATTTGGTGGGAGTGACGCTGGGTTGACAGGAAAACACGTGTTCACAAAATTTTTATATATTTTCTTTCGACAACCTAGCCTTCCAGAAAGGCGTGAGGCACAGATAGAATGCGCTACTACTAATATCAAATTTGGAATAGGTGCAATAACACAAAAATAATAGATACGTTATATACACTGAAGCGCCAAAGAAACTGGTTTTGGCATGGGCATTCAAATATAGGATAAGTAAACAGGCAGAATACGGCGCTGCGGTCGGTAGCGTCTTTAGAAGACAATAGGTGTATGGCGGAGTTAGATTGGTTACTGCTGCTACAATGGCTGGTCATCAAGATTTAAGCCAGTCTGAACGTGTTGTTATAGTCGGAGCACGAGCGGTGGGACACAGCATCTCTCAGGTAGCGATGAAGTGGTGAATTTCCCGTACGACCATTTCACGAATGCGCCGTCAACATCAGGAATCCTCTAAAAAATTACATCTCCTTCATCGCTGCGGCCGGAAATAGATCCTGCAGGAACGGGATCAACGACGACTGAAGAGAATCGTTCAACGTGAGAGAAGTGCAGCCCTTCCGCAAATTGCTGCAGATATCAGTGCTGGGCCATCAACAAGTGTCACCGTGTAAAACCGAAAAAGCTGATATAATACCTTCTGCACCATCCAAAGTTTTCGCCGTTTAATATCTGTTGATAGCTTGTACTATATTTCTGATTCTGAATCTGTAAGATCGATGTAATAGTGTATTTATTTTTGACCGTATATAATTGATTGTAATTATAACGAAAATTTTATAAATTGCTGGGTGATAGCCAAAGGATCTTTATTTAAATGTCTCGGTAGCAACGACGAAATGGTAGTAACTGTGCCGTTGTTTATCTTTACGCACGGAGACACACTGTCGCGTTGCCACAGAGGTCGGCCCTTGATACGTCTAGATATGACTCTGTAAGGTGACATGTACATAAGCATCCTGTCGGATCACCTGCCTCCATTCCGACGCACTTGGACAATTCCAGCAGGACAACGCGACACCTCACACGTCTGGAATTGCTGCAGATGGCTGCAGGAACTCTCTTCTGAGTTTAAACAATTCCGCTGGCCACCAATTTCCCCAGATATGAACATTACTGGGCATATCTGGGATGCCTAGCAATGTGCTGTTCAGAAGAAACTTCATTCCCTTGTATTCTTATGGATTTATGGACAGCCCTGCAGCTTTCATGGTGTCAGTTCCCTCCAGCACTACTTCAGACATTAGTCGAGTCCATGGCAAGTAGTGCTATGGCACTTCTGCGTGCTCGCGGGTGCGTTACTCGATATTAGGCAGGTGTACCAGTTTCTTTGGCTCTTCAATTTAGTATCGACGAATATCCAAAGTACAAAAGAAGTATCAGCCACTTGTTTTCCTTCTTCGAAACTAACAGGCACTCGAATTTAACAACACCAGCCATCAATTGCAAAAATATTACTGTACATGTCACACAGTCACAGTTCAACATCCGTACCACAGTCTTTGGTGCCTAACAAATTGCATTAGAACAGTTTCTGCGTAGCTTTACAACTCAACTTTAAAAATTTTTCCGAACTCTGTTACAAACGGTTAATAATGCCAAAAAAAAAAAGAACGGTCGTTACTAGAAACCGGATTATATGCATTTGCATATTTGACCCCTTTTCATCGGTTATTGCATATTTTAACTAAAAGCGAGCGACGGTGCATATTTTCGCTCGATGTTCACAATATTTTAAAAATTTAGACGAGCGGTCTCTGTCTCGATCTAGTTTTTATATCTCACTGATTTACAGCTACCTAGAACTGCGTGCAATCGCTAACCGAGAGGCCACTGCCTGGCGAAATCATTACAGAAGAGGAACTGGAACAGGCAGACAGAGTCAAAGGTCCTGCGCCCGCGCCCCCCGTTAATACCCTCCACTGTCATACAGTAAGCGCCGGCAACAATTAAGTTAAACTATGCAAGTTTTTAGTCGCACGTCCATTGTTTCAGTTTAGCTTTTTATTTACTTGTACACAGTTGAACGTGTTTACGACGTGTAGTGTGTAAGGCGTTGTGCGCCACGCCACCCGAGAAAAGAAAATTCGTTTCGTGGATAGCTGACGATCCTGGAACATTTACATGTGACGGAATTGTTTTATATTGTCGAGTTTTGCGAGGAAAACGTTTAGTGCAAAAAAAGTTTCAAATAGACCAGAATGTCAAGACAAGTCTTCATATCGCAAGAATACAGAAGAAAGGTCCATGACAACAACTTCTGACAACAGCAAGTTGCAGTAGCAGGATTTTTCCAAAGGTAACCAAAAAGTCGGTTTAACATGGATCTATGTGAAGCATTCATTGCAAGCAATATTCCTCTTCGCCGCGCGGGGTAGCTGTGCGGTTTTGGGTGTCTTGCCACGGTTCGGGCGGCTCCCCCCCCGTCGTAGGTACGAGTCCTCCCTCGGGCATGGGTGTGTGCATGTGTTGTCCTTAGCGTAAGTTAGTTTAAGTTAGATTAAGTAGTGTGTAAGCCTAGAGACCGATGACCGCAGCAGTTTGGTCCCATAGGAACCTACCACAAAAATCCAAATTTCTATTCCTTTTCACAAACTTACAGGCCCTATCCTCAAAGGCTTCCTGCGCAATGAAAATATACAAGATGAATCAACGTTGCTTAAAAATAACATACCGACAATTTACGTAAATGTTCTGAAAGAAATACGCATTGAACTCAGGGACAGCATTATCTGGATTTCATTTGAAACTACAGGCAACTGTGGCCGTTACATTGCAAATTTAACTTTGATGCTTTAAAAGAAGAGACTTTTTCTTCCTATTCAACGGCCTGCAAAGAACTTGAAAAAATAAATCATTCTATGATCGCCAGATTTGTGAATGAGGGTATTAGAAAATATTTCCAGAGTCTTCTGTAGATGAAAGGGTGTGTGTTTGTTTTAGATGCTGCTCCCTATATGATCAATGAATGGAAAACCCTCCGAGTATTTTCTCCCTATTTGATTCATGTGACGTGCTTTGCTCATGGACTACATCGCCTTATTGAAGAAGGACGTTCCACGTTTGTCAGAGTAAAGAAACTGATTTCATCCACAAAGAAAGTGTTTCTCAAGGCACCTGCTCCCATCGTGACCTACAAAGAAATACTACCAAATGTGCCTTTACCTCCCGAACCAGTTGTAACTCTTTGGGGTACGTGGGTCGAAATTGTGTTGTTTTACAAAGAACGTTTCGAGGCCATTAGAAGGGTAGTAAACGACTTCGATAGTGCAGAGGCTTTGGTAGTTTGCAAGTGCAAGGATGCTTTTAATGATTCCGGTATTGAAAAAAGACGTCGCTGTGATTATCACTAATTTTTCCCTTATACCTGCAAGTATTGAAAAGCTTGAAACTCAAGGTTTGGCGCTGAATGAATCTATTCAGTTAATGAATAAAATTATTCTAGTGAACTCGTCATTGATAGAGGTATTCCGAAGAAAACTTGAAGAAAAGTTTGAAAACATTTTAAATAATAACCGAGGCTTTGAACGCTTTTGCCAAAATGAGAGTTTCATTATTGGGACGAGTGAACTTTGACCAGGAACAATAAGTGCCAACATAGCACCCAAATTCAAATGCTGCCCTGTTACCTCAGTTGAATTAGAACGGTCCTTTTCTGCTTATAAAAGTGTTTTCAGTGATGGAAGACACAATCTTACTACCGAACATTTGGAACTGTACTTGGTAGTTTACGTTTACGATAGTAAGAGAATGTAAAATGAACTGTAAATAATGCTTTGGTCCTATAGTATTAATGAAAAGTTAACGCTGTGAAAAAATCATGATTGTATGATTTTTAAATAAAATATTACGAAGTTTTTGAGTGTGTCCCTCTGCGTGCGATATGTCTCAAACTTGGTCCTGTACATATCGATTGTTTCGTTGCGACTCAGTTCCATCGCATCCGCTTGTTACCGACAACAATAGCGAAGAAGGAACAATTCTTCAAACACGATATACGTACTCATTTTGCAGATTTTTAGAAAATAATCCCAGAAAGGTCCCACTTCATAAATTCTGCTAGAAAGTATTCAGAAAATGATATCAGCGTTCTAAATGTACCGACTTTTCGCCTGGCTGGAGCTCTTCCTCGTAACTGATATGCACATGATCGACTTTGAGATATAATGCACGCAGTAACTACCATGTTTTTTTATTATTTGATCTTACATATTTCCACATTTTTCAAGCATTTTTAAGCATTTTTCTCGTACTTGCATGCATATTTTAAGGTTTTTATGTTCCATATAACCCAGTCTCTAGTCATTACAAATACGCATTTGACAGTTCAGATTTTCAATTTGCGTTGTTACCAAAACTAGCAGGAAAAAGAGTTACAAATGACAAGCCCACAGTAGTGATTTGTGTCGAATTTCATTCGTCGCCAAATCAGCGACCTCAGCCAATGTTTCTAACTACACCCCACCCGCTGATCAGCCGAACAAGAAACTGTAGCGTCTCCTGGCCAATCGTCATAAAAAAAGCGTGTGACAGAATTGTTTCCGTGTGTGTAAGACCAGTTAACATGTATCGAATAGTGCCAGGCACACGGTGAAAGAGAAATAATTTAAACACGAATAAACATGACCAACTGAAACAATACAGCAAGACTGTGTAAACATTTCACGAATATATTATGTGTGTATGTAGAACAGTCATAATTATTTGACTTTTATGCATTTTTTAACTTTGAATCCATGACATTATCTTTGACAATCGTATTCTTGTTAAATGAATTAGTGATTATGATCTGTGCCTCAGGTAAAAAGGACAATTCAGTACATGTATAAATAGTAAAAAGCATTCTAATAATCTCTCTGTTCTCTTTGGGTTTCGTTACGAGTAACACTTGCGTGTTAAGCAAATGTATATGCTGGTCGTGAGTCTTTTGTTCATGAAGCTTGAGATCCGCCATTAGGCGAGTTGTTGTAAAAAGGTGTGTAAAATTAATGCATTTTTGTTTGAATACATAGAGTTTGAGCAAATATGTTTCTAAAATAATTTGTAAAGTTGACAGCTATTCGTCCCGTAAATAATTTAGACATTTTCAGCATTTAATTTAGCGGAAGCCGCTGTACCAATCTGCGAGGGCAACAGCCGCAGACGCGGCACATTTAAAAAATATTTATTTCAGGCATCGCAGTCGTCTCGCCGTTAAAGCGAGGTAACATAATAATATTTAACGTTTTCTTACTGCTTCCAACAGTTCCGGCAGACTATAGTGCATTTCTCAGTTTGATTTGGAAGGTACTGTGCGACATGTTCTATGCGATCACAAAAATATAACGAATAACTGTGTTATGACTTTATCATTTTCACATTTTGTGGCAAGGTCTGCTCTGTGATACTAAAGCAATATTTTACGTTTTTTCCCTGAGATTAAGACAACGCGGGCTAGCAGCGCGCCTGTTCTGGTTAACAGTATTCAAAAACACACTGCATAACGTAACTAACATTCAGTGCTGTGACGATCATTTGAATTTCGTTACTGACTTTTCTGAATAAGATGAAAGGTAGTGAATTCAGATACAGTTTTCTTTCTTTCTTGATTACGTTACGGTAGCCAGTGAATGTTTCCTATATGGCTATCCAGAGCAGATGCGGAAAAGCAATAATTAGATCCACGATGCGCCACATTTATGATAAAAGTGTTTATTCCCTCTCCCTCTCCATGTCTGAACTTAACATATGTGTGCTACTGTAACTCATACAGCCAAAGTGACATATTTACTCAACATTGCTCAAAGTTACTTGCTTTTATGAAGAAAGAATTACCAAGTAAAGACAGTGTGATAATATTGAATCAAAACCATAGCAACTTGTTACAAATAATTTTGTGTACTGCCATCAGCTCTCTGTTTCAGTTTTAGATCAGTCTGAACATTGCAAAACCAAACTTTAATATCGTAAAGCAAAGTTACTACTTACCATGTACCAACTTACTTACTGCTACACATATATAATCATATATAAATAAATAAAACCACAAGCCGAATAAAATTAACTCCAGTAGTAAAAAAGTGAGAGGAGGAGTAAGGGAGACGGAGTAAAACACATCAAATAAGTCATAACAGCTCAAGCTAAGTCAAGTGCTAGGAGCATGCAAAATCACAATTTCCTTGATCAGCTCTCTCCATGGCGGAATTCTACAATAGTAGTAACCCAGGATAACGTGTTTACCTTCACCCATCTACCAAGGACACAAAAACTTGTACAAGCAAATCTTCTTATGCACCACACTCCACGTGATCAACTAAAAGTATTCAGTAACTGACATATGAAAAGACCACAACAGCACAATAACTTAACTAAAAAGCTCAGTTAGAATAAAAACCTTGAAAAGGGTTTTACCGAGGGAAAGGTAAAGGTCAGCATAACAGCTGTTGTGTGGAAGGGGAACACAAAGATAATTCGTGGCATAAATGTATTCGTGCCATAACTTGATGCTAGCGGATAGTGATGTTAAGAAAATGACTGACTAAACTTATGACATCAAGAATACCAACACAAATAAGACCGTTAGTCAATTCATTTCAGGAACAATCATTCCTGAAGACACACAACAGGCTAAAATCATAAAATACACATTGACTAATGGGCTAGTAGTAAGTTACAGAGATTAAAACGTGATTAAATAAATTTCGTGCATTCGCACATAATGTAAGAAAGTACTGCTAGGCGCTCAGTTAAACACAGTTCAGATGCCAAGTGGCAAGCAAATTAAGCGAGACACTAGCAAACCTTTAAACATAATAACTTTAACACAACTGTTGTATACATAACTTAGTCCATTATAGTCGAAGGCCAAGGCGCCGACCTGTCCTCCTTTGTCAAAGCAATATTACAAACACAGTTACTGCAATGTTCAGTTTCCTTCCTTCACCAACCGATCGACTGAGACCATTTGGACCGCAATAAACACCTTGAATTGCTTGCCCAGCAACACGGAGGGAAAAATGACCAGTTACAGGTTGCGAGGAGTAGTGCACTGAAACACACTAAGTTTATTACATTACTACGGAGCATTAGTCGGCCACACTGGAAGCTTATATTGCTTAATGGGGCACCTGGCACATAAACATTGACACAAGGATACACTCCGTCGTCTGACAAGAATGAAAACAATGTACCAATTTACTGCCAGTCTAGAGTAAAAAGGTTCAGTGCACGTAATTACAGCAAGCACGACACGGCAACGGAGCGTTTGCAGTTGTGAATGCTAACAGACTAGGTCATACAGTTCAGCTGACCAAGCTACAACACAAAGTCACAAGCAAACATATGCTTAAGCCTACCTTTAACCGGCACATACAATTCCAAGCCTTAAGCTCGATTCATAAGAAACATTCTCAACCAGTTTTACGATACAACTCGCCAGTTTATAAACAGTCGTTACGTTCAGGTTTGTCCGATGCGCGTTAAGGCTCACGGTTTTCAGTCTCCGGAATTGGTAGCACTGGGCAGAGTGCACAGTGCTTAAATTTCAGTGTGAAACTTTCAGCTGTCATTTATGTTGCACAATTCACTAGTTTCGGTCAATGACCATTATCAAGGTTAACTGGCATAAACAGCAGGAAAGTTATACCATAATTTGAACACAAAGTAATTTGCTCTTTTAAGCACACCTCTTTGAAGCCGACCATAGTATGTAAAAAACTTTCTCAAAATAAAGAAGAAAATTATCGTACACAGTTATTATTGTGAGAATTCTTTTTGCATACTACGGTGAGCTTAAAAGAGCTGATAACTTTTGTACAAATTACGGCACAACTTTCCCGCTGTTTATGCCACCTAAGCTCGATAATGGACATTGACCGAAACCAGTAGCGAACTGTGTAAAATAAATGACAGCTGAAGATTTCACCATGAATTTTAACAGTCATTTGGCGGCTACACAGTGGCATCAATAGGCACGGGGCCACCACTTGACAGCTCCACGGAACGCATCAGTGAAGGACGATCGCAGCCGACCACGGCAGCAGCAGCTGAGTGACTCCAGGCCAGCCTCCACACAACCTGAGGGCCCTTCGTAATTCAGTCCACTCCCTCGCGCGACTGCCGTCCGCACGCGTCTCCCCGTTCGCGCCGTAACCTCGACCTCTCGCATCCAGTTTCTCTACTCGGCCTATGGAAATTCGCAAGGATCTTCTTGCTGCAGAAAAAACGTTCTCTCGCGTTGAGTGGAACGGCTCAAACTTCAAACAGTTAACACATTTTTGGGCAATTTCCGTCCATCAACTCACTGATTCAGCACAACTGACAAGTATATAAGCTTTCCGGGCGGGAAGGCGTGCCAGTCCCCGGCACGAATCCGCCCGGTGGATTAGTGTCGGGGTCCGGTGTGCCGTTAGGAATGGTTTTAAGGCGGTTTTCCATCTGCCTCGGCGAATGCGGGCTAGTTCCCTTTATTCCGCATCATTTACATTATGCCTCGCAAACACTGTCTCCACGTACGCGTACTTACTCCACTACGCAAATATTTCGGGTTACACTCGTCTGGTGTGAGACGTTCCCGGGGAGGTTCCACTGGGGGCCGTACCGCACAATCACCCTGGGTTCGGTTTGGGGTGGCGCTGGGAGGAGTGGATTGCTGTAGCCTGTTGTGGGGTTGTGAACCACTGAAGGCTACGGCGGGGACGAAGCCACTCCGTCGGTTCTAGGTCGCCAGTTCAATACAATACAATCAAAATGGCTCTGAGCACTATGGGACTTAAATTCTGAGGTCATCAGTGCCCTAGAACTTAGAACTACTTTAACCTAACTAACCTAAGGACATCACACACGTCCAGGCCCGAGGCAGGTTTCGAACCTGCGACGTAGCGGTCGCGCGGTTCCAGACTGTAGCGCCTAGAACCGCTCGGCCACTGCATCGGGCTACATTACAATCATATAGGCTTTACTTTTACTTACAGTGCAACCAGAAACAGAGGTACCACACGACACCAGCGGCAAGGAAGCCCTACAAGTTCAGCAAAGTAGAACTATCGTAACAGACAAGTTCGTCAATATACACCGAGTTCACAAGCGCCTAGGACGAAATGCTGAGACATGGTTAGAAGTTCAGTACCTCAGGCAGAGTGCTTACAGCAGACAATATTTCATCGCAAGCGAGCAGTACAGTGTCTGCCGCAAATGATACTTTTCACTGCAACTAGCTCCAGCGTGGTTCTGCTCAGTCCTCTGTAGCGACCGCTTACCGTCACATGTCCACAACCCGGGCCGTCATAGCCAATGTCTGCACACATCGCCGGCCGCCGTGGCCGAGCGGTTCTAGGCGCTTCAGTCTGGAACTGCGCGACCGCTACGGTCGCAGGTTCGAATCCTGCCTCGGGCATGGATGTCTGTGATGTCCTTAGGTTCGTTAGGTTTAAGTAGTTCTAAGTTCTTGGGGACTGATGACCTCAGATGTTAAGTCCCATAGTGCTCAGAGCCATTTGAACCATTTTCCCCACACATCCTTCGTTCCCCTCGCCTCAGTATGCAGGGCCTATTTATTCCTTCCTTAACGTCTACCGGAATTCCCCTCAGCTCCACCTTGACGAGCGCCGAACTGCCTAGCGCCATTCACGACACAGGTCACTCTTTCGCCGCTGGCGGGCAACCGCGGCTCTCCGACTGCGCGCTCTTCACAGCTGCCAGCCGCGGCGGGAAGTTCAAAGACCGGCATTTGGTGTGACGCCGAAACGTCACACCCTTTGGCCCCCTCCCTATGCCCCCACCCCTTATCTGGGCGTTGGGAGGGGAATGTGGAGTAGCAATCTCTGTTCCATAGCGATTGGTCTCCCCCACAGCGAGTGATCTCACCTGCAGCGGAAATAGGCACATGTAAAGAAAGCAAATTAGAAACGGGTGAGGATACCGCCTCAAAATACAGTTTTACTTCTTAACTCCCCATGGGGAAAGCGACACTTTTGTTTAAGGCAAGAGAACAGGCACAGACAACATTCCCTGCTGCTAATATCCTTGTGGTGAAAAGGGTTCAAAAAAAATGTTCAAATGTGTGTGAACTCTTATGGGACTTAACTGCTAAGGTCATCAGTCCCTAAGCTTACACACTACTTAACCTAAATTATCCTAAGGACAAACACACACACCCATGACCGAGGGAGGACTCGAACCTCCGCCGGGACCAGCCGCACAGAAAAGGGTTCCAAGTAGGTTTAATTAACAGTTTTAGACAGGAGCGGGCAAACGCTGCACGCGGCTCATGAGCACACAGCGCTGCACGTGTGCTGCTCGCGTGCAACCGTCGACAGGGGCAGTGGCGACAGCCAGCAGGTTGCGGCAGTGTAGTACCAGGCTAAGATGCGGATGTTGAAGCGAAGCGATCACTACGTAGTGAACGTTGTATTTCAATAACAGGAAAATGCAGAGTGAATCAAGGAAACGGAGAATTGGAGATTTGCTATCTTTTAAAAAGGAATGGGAGAATCATTTTTTTCTCTGTGCAAAAACGTGAAAATTGGAAATGTATAATATGTGACAGTATTCTGGCTGGTCAGCAGAAGTTTAATATTGAACGCAATTATAATAAATTTCAGTATGTTGCCGTTCTTGGTGCAATAAAAGAGGAATTTCTCAAGCGATTTGGGGATATATCTTACTTATCCCAAGGTTTTGAATAGTTCTCGAGACAATCTGCTGTTTCTGTAGATGATATTCATCCCAGTTTGCAAATGGAATTAATAGATCTACAGCGTAATTCTCGTCTGAGAGACAAGTTCCTTTTGGCAAGACGTGTAATAGATTTTTATCACGACTTTCCATAGCAAGAGTTTCCTCGTCTCCATCGTGAAGCCTTGAAGATAATGTCAATGGTTTCGCTCGACATACATTTGTGAGAGATTTGTTTCTGTTATGAAAGTCTCGGTTAAGAGCAAACATCAGTAATGAAAATTTACGTAACTGTTTGCGTTTGTCTGTATGTAGAAATTTTGTTGCAGACATTAAACGTATTGTAAACTCCACCTGTGATAATTAAATAAAACGTATCGTAGGTAATAGGTACTCTTTCAAACCACGATTACTTTCAAGCACTCCTACTAACCTTATTTCTTCATTCAATAAAGCAGGCCAGGAAACAAGACGCATTACAATGGAAGAAGCGGTGAGACGGTATGGCGGGGAGGGGTGAGAAGCGGGTGGCCAGCTTGCCCCTGTGTGCGCGCAGAACACCTGTTAACGGCACACGTGCATGTGCACCGCACACGTGCAGAATTCCTGCCCGCCCCTGGTTTAAGAGCTAAGTACATTTAAATAAAGTACAATTAAAATTACAGAAACTTGTTAGACCTAGCTTCTTGGCGTACTGTTTATAATATTATAGTCATTTTCAAGACTTGTGCCTACCCTGAATGGGTTCACTTGAAGTAAATGGAGCATCAGTATTCGTTTAGTATTGTGATCTCTCACAAGAAAGGTGAACGGCGTTACAAATTGCAAGACTTGTCCTGCTCCCTTACATCGCGGCAGAAGCTTCCCTATTACCTTGCGACAAAAAATTCCTAAAACTCGTCGGCAGGAGGAAGTAAGGTCGGATGAATTGTGAGCCGGTTCAAATGGCTCTATGGAACTTAACATCTGAGGTCATCAGTCCCCTAGACTTAGACCTACTTAAACATAACTAACCTAAGGACAGCACACACATCCATGCCCGTGGCAGGATTCGAACCTGCGACCATAGCAGCAGCGCGGTTCAGGACTGACTCGCCTAGAACCGCTCGGCCGCAGTGAGTCGGGTCCGCAGTGACAACTAGTCAATTACGTGTCTTCCATACCATTTTAAAGATCGCTTCTAACATGGCATTGCGCGTACGCAATCACAGGCTGTCTCGCTTGTATTTTTAGAGAGAGACGCTGGCGAGAGCCGACACTAACCTAAACATTCTTCTAGCCTACTGTTACAACGGCGTATGCCACACAGCTCCCCACACCACTCTAACCTACATTCACATCTCCTATAACAGAGTTGTTTCTCGTGAGTAGTCGGTCAGCTAAGGGGAAGGGACGTGGCGTCATCGTTTCTTTTAAGGAATGTTCGCCTTATGTTCAGACTATAAAATTTCTCTGGCACCACTCTGTGACGTCATAGGCTCCGTCTGACAAGGTGCGTCCGACACAACAGAATAGCTTCATACTGAAATGGTCGCCCTAAAGGCGCCATGCTAATGCAGACCTCTTATTGTGCCAGACCTTCTTGTTGCTTTTGCTGTGTGGCCAACAGGTTTCCAATAACTGGTTACAGAACCGCAGCCACCAGCATTAGGAGTCGTAAAGGCTTTTCTGTCCTTGGTGAGGCATAAGATCTCTGTTTGTCCCACGGCTATTCGCAGTCCCACAGCTATATTAAGTTCAGCGAAACGCCTTCATCCACGAAGCAAATCCAGAAACCAACCATGTCAATAATCGTGCAATACAATTAATTACCGAATTAAAGGGTCCTATAATCGTGCGTGGCGACCCGATTATGATCTTAAAGTGAAACGAAAGCAAGTCTAAATGACGTGCTACGTTTCAAAATTGCCACAAAATTTTAGCAAAATTCTACCGAACGCCGTCGTGAACGTCTCACACTACGAGGGAGGTCGTCACGCCCCCTCTTACCCACGTTTAACCCCTTCTTTTGAGGCCTCTGCGATGGAGGTCATAACGGCGGCGCCCAGAGTTTAAATCACATGATTTTCTTATGGGCAGTCGAGGAAAACATTTCATACTGTTGCTCAGAATCAATACGAGAAAGCCTCATGAGGAGGCCTAAAGTGCGTCCCCCCTGGACAGCATGGCGCTGCAGCACCATCGAATGTGATCGCTGCAACATCTCTGGACAGTAGTGCGTCCGCAATTTTTGTTCTGATGAACAGGGTGAGTCCACTAGGGACCGTTCAAAACCATTCGACGAAATTCGAACGAAATCCAAAGCAGCAAATGGTGTTTATGCTTCACCAACCCGTTTGTTTCACGCCCTTCTGTGTCGTGATCGGTGGTGGGGTGGGGTGCATCATAAACTAGTGCGTGAATAAAATGGCAAAGACCACCCCTTGACACTTGGATGATGTCGTTCAGGATACCGAGCAGCATACATAGCACACGCCCGTTGGGCATTTTGATCACAATAGCCATACATCAACACGATATCGACCTTTCCCGCAATTGGTAAACGGTCCATTTTAACACGGGTAATGTATCACGAAGCAAATATCGTCCGCACTGGCGGAATGTTACGTGATACCACGTACTTACACGTTTGTGGCTATTACAGCGCCATCTATCGCAAAGCGAAAAAAGTTGTCTAACTAAAACATTCATATTTCTTTACGTACTACACGAATACGTAATAAAAAATGGGGGTTCCTATTTTTAAAAAAACGCAGGTGATATCCGTTTGACCCATGGCAGCGCCATCTAGTGGGCCAACCATAGCACCATCTGGTTTCCCCCTTCAAGCTAGACGAGTTTCGTTCTTTGAAGTTTTTTCGTTTGATGCTTATTTCGTGAATATTTGGCTCGGTCACAATCAATGGACCACCCTGTATACTTCGTACAGGGAAAGAGAAAAAAACACCATCTGCTAAGTAACAACGCGGACGAAAATGTGTGTTGAGTGTTTGTAACGAAAAATAGGAGGACTACAGCTGCGAAAGTCACTGCAGGACTACGGAACAACTAGGACTACGGAACAATGGAAGAAAGTCATTTGGTCTGATGAGTCTTGTTTCAGACTTTTTGCAACTTCTGGCTGTCCCATGTCTCAAGAATGAAACATGGCGGAAGTTAGGCGACGATTTGTGCGTTTTATTGCTGTGTAAGGTCACATTACTGTCCAGGATTATGTGACTGTTTTGGCTGATGAGGTCCATACCTACTTTGGAAACGAGGGTGCATGATCGCTATCCACCATCATCATCTTTACCTGAACTTCTCACTTCTTTCCAGGAAGAACTGTATAAGATTCGGCCTGTATTTATCCATTCGGAGACAGCTGGAATCTTCTTTGCATGCCAACGGTTTTCCTACCCCTAGGCATGGTTATGCCTTGTTTTTAGGTGTTTCAATATTTTTGAACCTATGTATGCTCTGTGAAAAATTGTACCAGACCATCTCCTCTTCAATTCCTTCCCACCAGTCCGTGGTCTCCCACTATTTTAATTCTCTTCCTTCTCTTACTATCAAAAATGGTTCAAATGGCTCTGAGCACTACGGGACTTAACATCTATGGTCATCAGTCCCCTAGAACTTAGAACTACTTAAACCTAACTAACCTAAGGAAATCACACAACACCCAGTCATCACGAGGCATCTCTTACTATCGGATTCCTGTCTCCGCCACAGCTAAATTTTCTTCTCTCCTATCTGAATAAAAATCATAGTGGCTTAATAAACAGATTTATCTTACTTCGTGATGATCGGCTAATCTTAAGTTGTAGTGAATAGTGTTTTCCTTCATCACCAGCCCTTGATGGGCCTTAAGTACCTCATTCTCTCAAATATTTACGAGCTACCAGACATCACCTGCACAAAAGTTACATTCTACATCTACGTACATACTCCTCAGCCCACCGCAGGGTAGGCGGCGGAAGGTACCCTCTATCATTAACAGTATTCTCCTTTCCTGTTCCGCTTGCAAACAGAGTGAGGGAGAGTATATGCCTGCGTATGAGCCCAGGTTTCTCGTATCTTATCTTCATGATCCTTAAGCGCAGTATAAGTTGGCAGCAGTAGAATCGTTCTACAGTTAGTTTCAAATGCGCGGTTCTTTAAATTTTATTAAGTGTTCCTCGAAATGAACAACTCCTTCCGTCCACGGAGTTCCGTAATACACTCCTGGAAATTGAAATAAGAACACCGTGAATTCATTGTCCCAGGAAGGGGAAACTTTATTGACACATTCCTGGGGTCAGATACATCACATGATCACACTGACAGAACCACAGGCACATAGACACAGGCAACAGAGCATGCACAATGTCGGCACTAGTACAGTGTATATCCACCTTTCGCAGCAATGCAGGCTGCTATTCTCCCATGGAGACGATCGTAGAGATGCTGGATGTAGTCCTGTGGAACGGCGTGCCATGCCATTTCCACCTGGCGCCTCAGTTGGACCAGCGTTCGTGCTGGACGTGCAGACCGCGTGAGACGACGCTTCATCCAGTCCCAAACATGCTCAATGGGGGACAGATCCGGAGATCTTGGTGGCCAGGGTAGTTGACTTACACCTTCTAGAGCACGTTGGGTGGCACGGGATACATGCGGACGTGCATTGTCCTGTTGGAACAGCACGTTCCCTTGCCGGTCTAGGAATGGTAGAACGATGGGTTCGATGACGGTTTGGATGTACCGTGCACTATTCAGTGTCCCCTCGACGATCACCAGTGGTGTACGGCCAGTGTAGGAGATCGCTTCCCACACCATGATGCCGGGTGTTGGCCCTGTGTGCCTCGGTCGTATGCAGTCCTGATTGTGTCGCTCACCTGCACGGCGCCAAACACGCATACGACCATCATTGGCACCAAGGCTGAAGCGACTCTCATCGCTGAAGACGACACGTCTCCATTCGTCCCTCCATTCACGCCTGTCGCGACACCACTGGAGGCAGGCTGCACGATGTTGGGGCGTGAGCGGAAGACGGCCTAACGGTGTGCGGGACCATAGCCCAGCTTCATGGAGACGGTTGCGAATGGTCCTCGACGATACCCCAGGAGCAACAGTGTCCCTAATTTGCTGGGAAGTGGCGGTGCGGTCCCCTACGGCACTGCGTAGGATCCTACGGTCTTGGCGTGCATCCGTGCGACGCTGCGGTCCGGTCCCAGGTCGACGGGCACGTGCACGTTCCGCCGACCACTGGCGACAACATCGATGTACTGTGGAGACCTCACGCCCCACGTGTTGAGCAATTCGGCGGTACGTCCACCCGGCCTCCCGCATGCCCACTATACGCCCTCGCTCAAAGTCCGTCAACTGCGCATACGGTTCACGTCCACGCAGTCGCGGCATGCTACCAGTGTTAAAGACTGCGATGGAGCTCCGTATGCCACGGCAAACTGGCTGACACTGACGGCGGCGGTGCACAAATGCTGCGCAGCTAGCGCCATTCGACGGCCAACACCGCGGTTCCTGGTGTGTCCGCTGTGCCGTGCGTGTGATCATTGCTTGTACAGCCCTCTCGCAGTGTCCGGAGCAAGTATGGTGGGTCTGACACACCGGTGTCAGTGTGTTCTTTTTTCCATTTCCAGGAGTGTAGTTGCGCGTTGTCCGTACGTACCAGTATCAAATCTAGCTGCCTTCCCATGAATTGCTTCCATGTCTTACATTAATCCGCCCTGGTGCGGATCCCTAAAATTCATGCAGTACTCAAGAACAGATCGCATTATAAGCGGTCTCCCTTACGGATGAACCACGATTTCACAAAATTTTACCAGTGAATAGGAGTTCCCGTTCCCTACCACAACCCTCATATGTTAGTTGCACTTTACAAAACTCTGCAACGTTTCGTACAGGTATTTAAACGACGTAACTCTGTGAAGCGGGACACTGTGAATTCAGTATCCCAACAATAAGGGTTTGTTTTTCCTACTCAGCCACATTAACTTAGATTTTTCTACATTTAGAGCTAGATGCCGTTCATCACACCAACTAGGACTCCACGATGACACTTTCCCATTCATCACAGCAACATCATCCAACAATCGCAATTTGCTGCCCAACCCGTCCGCCATATTAATTGTGTGTATAGAAAATATTAGCGGTCCTATCACAATTCCCTGGAGCACTCCCGACGGTATCCTTGTCTCTGATGAACACTGGTCGTTGAGGACAACCTATTGGATTCTAGCTATTTGCTCCGTTTACAGTCAGAAGAGCGGCAACGAGTCAAATACTTTTCAGGAATCTATCCCCTGCCCCATATGAGCAGGGCAGGGCCGTCAGTAGCACAATCCGCCGCTCTTAAGCCGAGTGACATAACAACTTAAAATAAGAAAAAAATGTTACATACATAAGGCGAGAAAGGGGAACTTAAAACAGAATAATGGGAGAAAATGAAGGTAAAAAATAGACTAGCACTGAGACGTTCATGGAGGACAGTTAAAAGTCACCAGAAGGTTAAAAAACACAGTTGGCGAGTCTGCAAACCTCAGAGAAGACACTGAATGGACAGGCACACGTTAAAAGTCGGCCACAGTAGTAAAAACACTCCGGAACAACACACTTAAAACCCACTTGGAGCACACACGACGAAGAATAAAACTGCCTGGCGGGACATGCCGAGGGAAAGGGCAGAGAGGATGGAAAAGGAGGGGAGAGCATGGGGCAGCAGGGGAAGCGGCGGGATGAAGAGAGGAGGGGCATCAGTGGGTTCACGAAGAGGCAGGAGACACGTGGGGCGGGAGATGAAAAGGGAAGACAGGGCAGGAGGGACTGCAGAGACACTGAAAGAAGGCACAAGAGATGGAGGGGGAGTAGGAGGGGGAAGCCGCTCAGGAGGAGGGAGGGGGAGGAGAGGGAGCCCTGAGGAGGAGGCAGGAAGAGGGGGTTAGAGTTGGTAGGAAGGGTAGATGTCAGGGCGAAGCTCATCATCCGGGAGGGGTAGATGGTGGAAGTTGTGTTGGGATAGGAGATGGAGGGTGTGGAGATGGAGAGAGGGTGGGACACAACGGTAAAGGCGCAGCAACTGGTTGGGGGTGGAGAGGAAGGGAGATACCAGGGGGTGAGGGGGATCAAGGTGGCGGACAATATATAGTGTGCGGATGTGTTTAAGGAAAAGGAGACCACTTCATCTATAGTTGACAGTGTATTATCTGAGAAAAGAGCAAGCTGTTTCGCATGAGCAATGCTTTCTAAAACCTTGCTAATTCGTGGACTGCTCGGTCTCAAGGAAATTTATTGTATTCGAACTGAGAATATGTTCAAGAAGTCTGCAGCAAATCACTGTTAAGGATATTGGTCTGTGCCTTGTTTCTAATTTATACGAAATGTATGTGGCAGAATGTATATGGTAGATGCGGTATCGATAGCTACGGTTCCACAACGTAGGTGCGCCCTCGTGGGATGGCACTACGAGAGCGGACGAACAACGCCGACCACAGCACCCTCTAGCTGATGCTGTGGAGCTCGACGAGCGCCGCTCCACATTCAGCCTATTGGATCACCAGTAGACGACCAAGCAACATTGTTTCTATTTCATAGTGATCGAGCCATTACAGATTTTGCCTTTGTAACTTCTAGTAGCTGTTAGCTTTGATTCGTGTACGGCTTCGCACCTACGTGCTCATCTCAGCCAAAGTTAAGTAACTATTTACGTACGCATATTTTGGCCTATAGTAAACTTGTAAAATCTACAGGCAGTACCGAAGTACTGCACCTTTTCCTGCCCTTACTCGCGTCCTTCACTCTCGGCCTATTTTGCAGCAGCAGTTCACAGGAGCAGATCCACGCGCCGCCTATCCAGGCGGGATACAAAAGTAGATGCTTATGGTGGAGTGGCATTCACGCGAGTGAAGGTCGAGGAGCCAGTTGGAGGTGGTCGTAAAAATGCCGTGTGGCTAGGGCCTCCCGTCGGGCAGACCGTTCGCCTGGGGCAGGTGTTTCGAGTTGACGCCACTTCGGCGAGTTGCGTGTCGGTGGTTATGAAATGATGATGATAAGGACAACACAACACCCAGTCCCTGAGCGGAGAAAATCTCCGACCCAGCCTGGAATCGAAGCCGGGCCATTATGTATGACATTCCGTCTGCAGCTGACCACTCAGCTACCAGGGGCGGATGGAGGTGGTCTTGAACATTATGAATGCATTGAAAGAAGAAGAGCACCAAAGTGCCAGAACGCACAATACACAGCTACGTGAAGTATAGGCAGAGGTAAAAAATGTGATTATCGCCTAGGTGTGTAGGAGACTTCCCGCTTACTTAGAACGGTTGTTGCCAGGACCACAGATACGCTGTACCTTCTGCTATTCACGCAGGGGTGTTTAAGGGGGACAGGACGTCAAACGGGCCGACTTGGAGCAGGAGAGGCACCACAGGACATTATAATTTCCACTGTCTATACTTTTACAAGTAAATTCATAAAACTTTGTCAGAATGACCAGGAAGGATTCAGGATTCGCACTCGTAGCAGCGGAAGTTCAAAAACATAACAAAATAATTTTTTTGCATGTAAATTTCAACATTTTTTTTCACTTACTATTGGCTGCATTTGTTGCTATAGGTACACTTTTCTTCATAAGTAAGAGAGACTGTACGATGAATTTTGCACGGCATACAAACCATACTTACAGGTGTCTGAAACTCTAGAATCTATTTAATTTATGAAAAAATGAATGGACTGTTACGTTTTAAACTTTATGTTTAAAAAAATCAAATTTTGTAGTTAAGTATCTCAATTTTTACCACAGTTTTTAATAGATTTGGAAGATTCTAGAGTTTCATACACCTATAAGTATGGTTTGTATGCTGTGCAAAATTCATCAAAGAATCTCTCTTACTTGTGAAGAAAAATGTACTTATAGCAACAAATGCAGCAATCAGTAAGCGAAAAAATGATGAAATTTTATATCAAAAAAATATATTTTGTTATGTTTTTGCACTTTCACTACTATGAGTGTGAATCCAGAATCCTTCCTGGTCATGCTGACAAAGTTTTATGAATTTATTTGTGAAAGTATAGGCAGTAGAAAATAAAATGTCTTGTGGTGCCTCTCCTACGCCAAGTCGGCCCGTTTGACATCCTACCCCCCTTAAAATCTTATACAGGATATTCAGAAGAAAACACCTATATTTGTAATCGTCCTTTTAACCTGATTGCGAAACATAAAGATTCGTTCAAATAATCAAAATTAGTCCTATATGATAGTGAAACAAGGGTGGAAGATGTCCATTCTCCATCCCGTGGTTTCTGCGAATGTTTATGGTGAAGATACAACTGTTGTGTTAGTCCGCGTGTGATTTACGCCATACGTGTTTCCGTAATTAATTGCGCGTTTGTAGTTCTTTCGGAAGCTCAGACTTCGCGCAGCCCTCTGAGCTGTTATTCCAATTAAATAACAAAGCATCCCACCCACCCACGTCCCAGCTGAGCCGAGCGGCAGCGGGGGACGTTTGCGCAGACCCCGGCACTCAGTGGAGTGGATCCCCGTGTTGGAACCGGAGAGTAATTTTCGGCTACAGCCCGCAGCGGTGCCCTCTTAACCTATTTATAACGGATTTTCGGCGAGCGAGAGAAAATTCGCAGAGCTTCGGTGCGCTTACCATTTAAATCCTGCTGGTCCGGAGGAGGTCGGACTCAGAGGAGAAGGGAGAGGGGAGGGGGTTGGTGGGCAGCGTGGGGGAGGATAAAATCGGCGAGGGCTCGGCTTGGAAGGGAAGAAGAGAAAGGACGGTTGGCGGTCGCTGCTGCTGCTGCCGCCGCTCGCAGGACGGCAAATCTCTTACGCAGCTAATTCCTGCACATTAGCCGCTAATCCTGCTTCCGTTATTTATACAATTTGGAGACCGAAATTTCCATATTCCTGGCGCCAGCACTGAGGATCACCCCTCCGAGACTATTACTCCGCAAACTCAGCAGCACTGCCCGAGGTCTACCAAACCCCTCCCCCTCCCCCCCCCCCCCCCACCAACTAGAGATTCTCGTCACTCCATATTTAAGACCACTGTTCCCTCCAAAGTCGCGGAAAATGAAATATAAGAGAGACACACAGACCGGGAAGAAACCGGAAAACTTTATTTTCCTGCCGGCCGTGGTGGCCGAGCGGTTCTAGGCGCTCAGTCCGGAACAGCGCGACTGCTACGGTCGCAGGTTCGAATCCTGCCTCTGGCATGGATGTGTGTTATGTCCTTAGGTTAGTTAGGTTTAAGTAGTTCTAAGTTCTAGGGGACTGATGACCACAGATGTTAAGTCCCATAGTGCTCAGAGCCATTTGAACCATTTTATTTTCCTGTATAACAATCTTAATGTACATGGAAATTGTTCCTTATGCTTTTGATAAGTACATTCGCCATAAATTTCTTCTGGCAACCCTTTGTACACTCTGAAGAGTGTAATCACTAACGATGTATACAGCCGAAGTATGCATAATCTGCAGGAAAACGATTGAATTTCTTACTAATATTGTCTTCGTAATTTGTATTTTAAATCGTGGATAACCATGTTTAAACAATATTGCAATAACTATATCTCCATCCATACACATACTCCTTGAGTCACAGCACGGTGAGTGGCGGAGGGTGCCCTGTACCACTACAGTTCATTTCCTGTTTCACTTGGAAACAGAGTGAGAGAAAAGCAACTATCTACCTGCCACCGTAACAACCCTAATTTCTCTTATCTTTGTGGTCTTTAGGCGAAATGTATGTGGGCGGCAGTAGAATGCCGCTCCTCTAAATTTTCTCAGTAGTGCTCCTCGGAAAGAATGTCGCCTTCCCTCCAGGGATTCCCATTTGAGATTCCGAACCATCTCCGTAATATTTGAAAGTTGTTCGAACCTACCAGTAACAAATCTGGCAGAATGCCTCTGAATTGGTTAGATGTCTTCCTTCAGTCCGACAAGGTGTGAATCCCAAACACTCGAGCATTACTAGCGTCTTAAACGCGGTCTCCTTTGTATATAAATCTCCCCAAAAACCGGTCCACCATTCACCTTCCCTACCTTCCCTTACATGCTCCTTTCATTTCGTATCGCTTTGTAACATTAACGCTCAGGTATTTAAACGACGTGACTGTGTTAAATGGTTCGAATGGCTCTGAGCACTATGGGACTTAACATCTGAGGTCATCAGTCCCCTAGACTTAGAACTACTTAAACCTAACTAACCTAAGGACATCACACACATCCATGCCCGAAGCAGGATTCGAACCTGCGACCGTAGCGGTCGCGCGGTTGCAGACTGAAGGGCCTAGAACCGCTCGGCCACACCGACCGACGTGACTGTGTCAAACGGGACACTACTAATAGTGTATTCGAACATTAGGGGATTGTTTTTCCTACATAGCTGCACTAACTTACGTTTATATTTTTCTACATTTATTTCTGGCTTCTAGCCACCTGAACAATTAGAAATTTTGTCATCTCGTATCATCCTACAGTCTTCAAACGACGTTACCTTCCCGCATACCACAGCATCATCAACAAAGAGCCGCCGAACGCTGCTCGTCCTGTGCGCCACACTGTTACTAAAGGTGAAGAAGTGTATTCCATTTTAGGTCAGATCAGGAATTATGCTAGACAGTGTGGCTCTATGAAAGAGATTTGACGTTGAAGGCACGTATATTTCTATTGTCTATTGTCAAACCACAATTTATGAAATATGTTTATATTTTATTAATAGGATTAAGTAGGAATAATTAATATTTGTCATGTTGGAAATAATTGTGGTAGCAGGGAATGTCTGCACGAAAGTATTGTTGGCAGGAGAGACCGCACATTGATATAATTTTAAAAAGGGCGGGAGAGACCGCGTATGCATACATTTTAAGAAAAGAGCGGGAAAGACCACGCATTGATACATTTTGTAACGGTATCAGGGATTGTCTGCACCAGAAAGCATTTTTGGCGGGAGAGACCGCACTTTAGCGTTCGTAGGAACTCAGTAGCAAGCGAGAAGTGAAGCGAGTCGGTAGCAGGTCTGAAGCGAGAGGTTGAGAGGAGCGGTGTGCCTGCCAGCCACCAGCTATGATTTACAAGAGATTATAAACGGATGTACAGAGACATCACCTAACTATTATCATAAGGGGAACTAATATTATTGAATTATTTTTTTGAGAAACTCAAGAATACTGAAGGCATGTTTGCGCAATGCTAGTTGTAAGATTATTGTAAAAAGTAAGTCCCATTTGAACGTTTGTAAAATCATTTCATTCATAATATAATTAATTTTTGCCAGCAATATTGCATTACTGATTATAATCCATCCAAAAAACCATCAACGTAAAACTTTGCAAAATTTTATTGTTGACAAGAAAAGGTTTAACTATGAATTACGTAACGTCAGTCAAATTAATTAACGAATAACATCAGCTTTGCTATTAAAGAATAACGACAGTTTTGGTAATAAATACAGCCACTTATTATGACAGCCACCAGCAGCTAATAAAGTATAGTAAAACAGAGTATATATATTCATGTCGCAGTTCGGTGACGATCGAGTAACATTAAAAAAGGTAAGGAACAGTTTTGGGTTATTGCAGGTAACGACTGAGGGCCACGACGACGACACATTCTATGTTTCGTCGAAATAATCAGACAATCACTTTTAAGAAGCAGCAGCTAAATTTGTATGCGAAGATTGAGAAAGAGAATAAATTTCAAATGGAAGCTTTCATTCGTAATTGCAAAAGGGAAGGTTGCGTAAGGAAAGAGATATAGAGGAGACGGGAAGGTTGCAACGTTGAAAAATAGGAGCATTTGGAAAATGATCTTGTAAGTTCAGTTGTCTTGATCGCAGTGGGTGGATTTACAACAGTTTTGCCGGGTTCGACTTTTATCAATTATCATCGTGAAGTACAAAATACGAAGACATTGCTAAATGTAAAAATGAAAAATTGCGAGTAAGACGAAAATGAAAATGTACCCAGTATCTTACCACAGCAGTGACATGTAGTATAGCCATCTAAGGTCCATATTGATCACTTGACATCAACTGCAAAGCCTGTTCATGTGTTATACTTGTTGTTGTTGTGGTCTTCAGTCCTGAGACTGGTTTGATGCAGCTCTCCATGCTACTCTATCCTGTGCAAGCTTCTTCATCTCCCAGTACCTACTGCAACCTACATCCTTCTGAATCTGCTTAGTGTATTCATCTCTTGGTCTCCCCCTACGATTTTTACCCTCCACGCTGCCCTCCAATACTAAATTGGTGACCCCTTGATGCCTCAGAACATGTCCTACCAACCGATCCCTTCTTCTGGTAAAGTTGTGCCACAAACTTCTCTTCTCCCCAATTCTATTCAGCACCTCCTCATTAGTTACGTGATCTACCCATCTAATCTTCAGCATTCTTCTGTAGCACCACATTTCAAAAGCTTCTATTCTCTCTTGTCCAAACTATTTACCGTCCATGTTTCACTTCCATACATGGCTACACTCCATATAAATACTTTCAGAAATGACTTCCTGACACTTAAATCTATACTCGATGTTAACAAATTTCTCTTCTTCAGAAACGCTTTCCTTGCCATTGCCAGTCTACATTTTATATCCTCTCTACTTCGACCATCATAAGTTATTTTGCTCCCCAAATAGCAAAACTCCTTTACTACTTTGTGTGTCTCATTTTCTAATCTAATTCCCTCAGCGTCACCCGATTTAATTCGACTACATTCCATTATCCTCGTTTTGCTTTTGTTGATGTTCATCTTATACTTATGAAATAAAAACTGTTATGTTCGTAGAGGGCGAAAGAGCCTGATTGATTTACATGCGTGAAAAGTAAAATTTAAAACTATCTTATCCTGTTTACAGCCAGATCATTATTATTCACGTTTCTCAAATATAATCAACCACAATTTTTATTTTTTTATAGATGCTCGTTGTCACAACTGTAATGCCATCCGCACACAGGACGATTTAGCTAACGTTGACGCGGAGCTGTACAACTATAATGATCTCATTTCCTGTTATTTCCCGTTGAGAAATCATTGTCATACGTGAAACACAAAGTAATTTTCGCAATATTTTGGCAACTCGCTACGGAAGGTTGAACCAGTAGGAGGTAAGAACGCTTTCTACGTCACAAACAGAATTTGCGAGACACCATATTGTATTTATCGTTTTGTTTTAAGTTTATTTGGTGAATTTTGTATTTTAATTTACAGCCTATGAATATATGCTGTTTCTAAGCACAAGCACACATAGTACCTCTCAAAAACACTTCGTTATTGGTACGATTTGTTATAATTAAATGATGGAAAACGCCACATAGGTGGTTAAAGAATTTCCGTATAGAGTTATTTGCAGGTTATAACTCGCATGTTTTGAATGTACACCGTTTTGAGCGAAGGGAACATTGAAAATTCGTGAAAAATGCTTCGATCTTGTTAGGATTTGTTATAATCGAATGTCAGTTAATTACACATCGGAGAGTAAAGCCTACAGAAGATCCTAAAATAAGATGCAAGGTCGTGCAGCGTACAAGGTTGTGGGATTTTCCTGTTAATATAAATAATTTCCGCTACATTCGATGCCATGTAAATATAAGTGCACTCTAAAGACTGAGTTTGTTCGCTTTTATGAAGTTTGATAAACTGATATCCTTACTTCCTGGAAGCTAGGCCGGCCGGAAGCTAGGTACGGTCGCAGGTTCGAATCCTGCCTCGGGCATGGATGTGTGTGATGTCCTTAGGTTAGTTAGGTTTAAGTAGTTCTACGTTCTAGGGGACTGATGACCTCAGAAGTTAAGTCCCATAGCGCTCAGAGCCATTTGAATTTTTGAACCTGGAAGCTAAGCTTCCCTTTCCGTGTTCTAACATGTTCATGTCTATTGAAGTTTTTATTTGTGTATACTAGAGACAGTACAACGTGACTAGCATATGTATAAGGAGGAAACGTTCGTTTTAATAGAGCTAACGTAAGAATGTTACGCACCACCATATTCGTAAACAAAATGCGTGGCTCGGGTGCCAGATGCAGCAGACATCTGTGGCTGGACAGCGCTACAGTGGCAAATCACGATAACTAGCACGGCCCATTTCATGCGGGTAGTGTGATCGTGAGACTGAAATTCACTTCTGCGTCCACGTTACCGTTAGCTGCCTCGTCCCCTGTCAGGAAGGCTTTCCTTAGTTTGTACACTGAATGTGGGAAGAAAAGGAATACGCCGAAGTGGGAAGAATTTATCACACACATAAAATTACCTGACATGGTTCACTGACGTCATAGCTGTAGGCAAAGAAACTCAACAGGTGGCGAGTCTGAGACATCCCTACTTCTCTGTTGTCTTGGAGCTAACGTAACGTCAGGTGAAGCACCTATAGCGGTGGGGCAAAAAGCAACGCACTCTTTTCGCCATGCGATGCGCGAGACAGATGGTTCAAATGGCTCTAAGCACTATGGGACTTTACATCTGAGGTCAGCAGTCCCCTAGACCTAGAACTACTTAAACCAAACTAACCTAAGGACATCACACACATCCATACACGGATGCAGGATACGAACCTGCGACCGTAGCAGCCGTTTGGTTCCGGACTGAAGTGCCTAGAACCCCTCGATCATAGCGGCAAGCGCGATACAAATCGCATGACGTATTGCTCCGAGTCTTCCTCTGAAAGGCGCGTTGCATAATCTATATGCACTGCTACACATATTTTACCACACTAAATAACAGTTCCCATCATTGCTTTGTCCCGCGATACAGGGCTACAGCAGTCACCTGTTCTATGCCACTAATCAGTAACCTATGGACACCCCATATCTGACAACTGGATTGGAAATGAGAATCTCCTCCATTCACAAAACAAAATAATAATCTAATTATAAAGAGTGAAAGACGCAAGCAAAAATACGACGAGTTTCCACCAGAACAAATGGAATTTGGTCTCTTCTACAAAAACTTGCAAAGCCCATCTCGTTGTTATCCAAAACTACCTCTACAGAGCACGCAGAGTAAGTAGATGCACAGTCGGTAGGGAAAATGCCGAGCACTGGAGGGGAAGTGACGTTGTAAACTGAAGCCTACACTCACAGTTTTTGTAAATATTAAGTGGAACCCTTGCACACCCACACTTGCATCGTATCCAGCCAAAGAGCCTGTCACCTCTGCCTTGGTTAATATCTGAAAAGAATTCCCCTGGAAACTCAACAAAAGTATCGATTTATTTTCGCCTGACTTGTCAACCATCTCAAACTTGAAGAGAAAAATCTACATCTCTTTTGTTGTCATGTTAAATTCTGCGTGTTTTGCAGAATTCAGCTGATTATACACGCTGGGTTTACACAATGTCACCTAAATAAAATGTTGTGTAGATGCAATTGTGATATAAGTCTGAAACAGTAGTCTGTCAAGTCTATAAACTGAGGACAAGTAAGGTGAATAGCTTATGAAAGAGCTCATCTTTGGTACAAAAAAAAAAAAAATGTGTAATGTTTTCACTTATTCCAAAACTAACAGAATTTCTCATTTTACCGACCTTCTTTCATCGAAAAGATCTGTAATTAGTGGAATAACACGATAGATAGTGAAGTTTCGCCTAATAGCCATATGGAAAAATACTCTCCTCTTTATGTGTTGTCATTTGCCAAATCCTCGTTTTATGTAATAAGAGGAATGTTATGCATATTTCACATTCTGGCTTTATCGCTGGCACACTCGATCACTAATGAGTGTGCTACATAAGATCGATTTTCTTGAGATTGGTGACACGCAAGTGTGAAGAAAAGTTCAATATGGTAGCTAAATTTCATATGCAGCAACGTATTATGTGATATGCATCAAACATAAAATCATAGCTACCCTATTTCTCATTCCAAACTTTTTCCAACTTCGGCAAGTCTCTTGCTTAAATACAAATATCACAATAACTATGACCATTAACGAAATGATGAAGCTGACATAAATCTATAAGTAACGCAAAACTAATTTTTTGACAGAATGGTTTCTGTAAAATCATTCGAGAAAAACTGCAGGGCATGCGGATCAATCTTGTCGCCGTTGTGTATCGCCAACTGTGAACAACATCGACGTCCTCTTCTGAACAAGCGAATGAAATCGCCCAGCACTTCGGACAAAAATTGGTCACTGAACGCTGGTCACCGTATCCTGCTCACACTCTACCTTGCTGATGTCTCCATATTCGAACGTGAGACAGCTGTCCATCTAGTAAATGCTAGCTAATTAAACTGCTCCCTTTCTCTCCACTGCAAGAAAGCTGTCGATCACTGAAGATCATTCACTCTTGATTTCATACATACAACAGTTTTCAAGCCTCAGCACGACCATGCAGGATCCTCAACTACTCTCTATACTTGCTCCGTGAAACTATTTTTAACCTGCAGACATTTTGGACAACCGGCCTCCAGGGCAGAATGTAGGCCCCTCAATTGACCATTTCCTGCTAACACTTACAGTAAATCTAATGTTCAGCTTCCTGCCAACCCTACGAGAAGCTTTTTTTTCCAAACACAGGTGAAGCCTATCTCCACTATCTTCTTTGCAGCACTCGATAGTAATAGTTAGTCACTATTTCTACAATCTGTGTCACTAATTATTTCAGTTTAAAGTTTTCTAACACTAAACACACACAGTTTATTATTATGTTTTTACGAGCGTTCATCTCTGTCACTCGCAACACCAATCCTCACTATCTTCTAATCTTCAATAAATTTTTTCAAGTCGTTATGGGAAAATAACCCTTTAATTTTGTTAGATCCCGGGTATGCTAACAGATAAGCCCCAGGGTTAGGAATTTGTAGAATGATGTATGGGCCAATATTATATAACTTCCATTTCTTTATACTCTTCTTTATTAAGGATGATTTGGTATGTCTTTTGACTAGTACCTTCTCTCCGACGTGGTACGCCTGTACCCTCTTGATTAATTTATCATATTGTTGTTTTCTCTGATCAGCCTTTTGCGTCATATTTATGATGGCTTGTCTTATTTTTTCTTCCCAAGGCATCTCAGTTTCCTGAGTTTGGGCATATGTTCAGTCCAGAATTTTTCTTCTTTTGCCTCGAACATCAATTCATGAGGTGTATATCCAATGGAGGAGTGGGGCATGTTGTTGTATATCTGCTCAAATTCTTGCACGTAATTTTCTCACGCAGTCTGCGCTCTATTTCCTTTTGAACTTGAGCCTTTAACCTCCAGGGAACAGGATAGAAAGTTCTACAATACGTTTCGTGCGGCTTAACGTAGAGATGGCATATGTATCCCTTAATAACTCCTGGCCTTTCATCAAAAACGTTTTCATACGTTAATAATAATTCATTGAGCTGCTTCTTCTGATCTTCGATAATGCAGTCGTATTCATTTAACTTTTCAAACACTAATTGAGCGAAATCTTCTTTGACTTGGAACTCATTAATTACGTGTTCTTTAGAATTTTGGGCCGTCCTGATTACTTGCACACTGATCCCACAATTATATTTTCTCGTAAGGCTTTTTTTTTCGACAACTCCAACTCAATTTCTTGTTTATTAACATTCAACCAAATTTTTCCTGTTTTAAAACTATTCTGCATCCGTATTGACGTAGGCTGTCGACTCCGATAATGCAAACTACCACCAAATTTTTCACAACAAGGAAATACAGACAATCCTGTTGGAAATCAGCCGCGTTCGAAAACATCAGGGTTTGGCTAGGCCGCCACTATCTGGCTGGATATGGAAAGGCCCCATAGTGTGAGTGCGTAAGACATATTCTCCATGATGTGAGGCGCAGAAATGGATAGGTGGAAAGAGACACAGGTGGAGAACAAAATCGAACAAACTATAAGGAAGCTTTATCGCTTATTATTAAAGTTATCAGATAAAACGCAAATTCTTTAATTCAGTCCCTTCTGCCATAAAAACTCAATACTGTGCTAGCTCTTGCTAAACAGCTGCTAATCTTCGCTACGGTTACTAAAACTTCTCGGTGACTTCTCTTTAATTAACTGTTACATTCGAAAAACACAGCTTCCTCAGTATCCTCTCCTTGAGCAGCACAGTCGTCGTCGTCGTCGGCTGATACTCGTATCCGAGTTTTCATTTCTCTCCTGAGATTTCCTTTGTCACGGTTCAGGCGTGGAAGTGTCGTTGATGGCTTAGCAATCCAATCCTAGCGTGGAACAGGCGGCCACAGACATTACAGCTGATGGAAGGTGGAGGACGTGGCTGAGCCTGGAGGAGTTTACGTCTCCGGCGTTTGTCATTCTCCATTCTTCGACGTTCCAGCTCAAAGTTATGAAGAGCATTTAAGGTAACTGAGCGCCAGCGACTTCGATCTTCTGATATTGTGGACCAGCTACTCGGATCGATGTTCAAATTTTTCAGATTTTTCTTTTACTGATCCTTATAACGTTTGAGAGGGGCACCTCGTGGCCTTTTATCTGTGCTCACTTCGCTGTACAGCATTTGGCGTGGAATTCTGTCATTTTTCATCCGCTGGACATGTCCGACCCATCTGAGTTGATTCCCAATGATAAGAGCTTCCATAACGAGATTTTCACTTTGCAGCGGAGTGTGCGCTGATATGAAACTTCCTGGCAGATTAAAACTGTGTGCCGGACCGAGACTCGAACTCGGGACCTATGCCTTTCGCGGGCAAGTAGCGGGTGAGTTGTGCTTGGGTAGCTCAATTGGTAGAGCACTTGCCCGCGACAGGCAAAGGTCACCAGTTCGAGTCTTGGTCCGGCACACAGTTTTAATCTGCTAGGAAGTTTCAAGAGATTCCATTCTATACATTTTTGATTTGTCAAGAACAGCTGTGTTGCATATGAAGTCAGCCCATTTCAGGTTCATGATATATCTTAGCTTCTGTTGGCTGAAGCGTTCTAGTTTCTTCATATCACAGCAATATAACGTCCAGGTTTCGCAACCATATAGCACGGTGGAAATGACTACAGCTTTGTATACAATTAGTTTGGTGTACAGTGTTAGGTGTTTATTCAGGAAGACACGCTTTGTAAGACGTCCTAATGCTACATGGGCAGCACGTAACCTACTCTCCACATCTTTTCCAGACGAGCAGTTAGATGACAGTATGCTTCCTAGGTAGAGGAAATGGTCCCCTTGTTCCAAGGGTGTATCATAAATGGATATGCTGAAATCAGGAACGGAGGAGCCAGGAGTTGGCTGCGCCATCACCTCTGTCTTTGGAATATTGATGAAGAGACCAAATCGTCCGTACGCCCTGCTGAAGGAATCAACTGACAGCTGCAACTCTGCAGGTGAATGAGCTGGAGAAGCATTGTCATCAGCATACTGCAGCTCTGTCACACGAGTGGTACTGGTGAACTTCTTTGAATGGAGTCTGGACTGGATGAATAATCCTCCGTTGAACCTGTACTTCCATTCCTGCATTGTTCACGGATGTCTCGTAAAGCATAGCTGCCAGATACAATGCAAATAATTTTGGTGCAAGAACGCATCCTTGTTTAAGCCCACTTGTTATTGGGAATTCACCAGTTGTTTCATTCTGGCAGAGGACCTGTCCAGTCATATCATCGTGGAGAGCTTCAATCAAGTCAACAAAACGTTCTTGGCAGCCGAAGTTGTTTTACAACCATCCACATGGCTTCTCTGGGAACTGTATCAAAGGCCTTTTCTAGATCGTAGAAAACAAGTAGTAAAGGCTTTTGGTGTTCTCTGCACTTCTCCTGTAGTTGTCGTGTACAGAAAATCATGTCAATTATCCCTCTTGAAGGTCGAAACTCGCATTGAGACTCAGGTAGTATAGTCTCTGAAAGTGTCTGGGGGCGATTTAAAAGGATTCTTGCAAAAATTTTCCCAGTGACAGAGAGTAGAGATATTCCCCGGTAGTTACCACAGGCGCTTCTGTCGCCCTTCTTGAAGATGGTGACAATTGTTGAGTTCTTCAAGTCACCTGGTACCGTGCGGGCTTCCCAGATTTATAGAATGAGTGAGAAGAGTCTAACTTTTAGAGGCAAGCCGCCACCCTCAATAAGCTCCATCGGGATGCTGTCAGGCCCAGCAGCCTTCCCAGGTTTCACACTCTTGAGTGCCTTGCAAAATTCTTGAAAAGTTGGAGGATCAGCCATCCAGGGTTGTGGAGGGTGCTGTGGGACATTTTTGAGAAATTCTCCAGCGGCAGTAGAAGGGCGGTTTAACAGTGAGCTGAAGTGCTCTTTCCAACGCTTTAAGATGTCATGACTTTCAGCAAGAATGGTGGAGGTGTCAGCAGCTTTCAGTGTTCCTGATGAAGAGCGGATAGGTCCATACATCTCTTTAATACCAAATTAGAAGCCGCGCAGGTTCCTTGCATCGTAAAGATTTTGGAGTTCTGTGGCTTTCTGTTGCCACCATTTGTTCTTGATTGCTCGTATTTCACTTTGACATTTCTGCTTGAGTTCTTGAAAGTGTGCTTTGTTTTCTGCGCAGGACGGATCTTGAGCAAGGGATAGGTAAGCATCCCGCTTTGCATTGATTGGATTTCTCCATGGTTATCATCGAACCAGTCACTTCTTTTCCGTGCACTAAAACCAACAACATTCTCAGCAGTTTCTTTGATGATGTTCTTTAATGTGGTCCATTCTTGTTCGACATCATCTGTGGTTGTTGAAGCTTTGTTAAGTTGTTCAGACAGTATGTCTTGAAAGTGTGAGCGAACGTTTTTGTTGTTCAGGCTGCTTATGTTGAATTTTCTGCGTGGTGGGTTTGAAAAGTGGGATCGTGGTTTGCGATACTTTGGTACTCTCAAACGGCTGACTAAAAGTCTATGGTCAGTCCAGCACTCACCGATGTTTAGTGCTGCTTTTGTGATGAGAATGTCTTTCTTGTCACGCTGTCAAGTAATAACGTAGTCTATAAGATGCCAATGTTTGGAGCGTGGGTGCATCCATGTGGTCTTATAGCGGTTAGGCAAGCGGAATTGGGTATTGGAGATGAAAAGCTCGTGCTTAGCACATAGACCAAGAAATAACAACTCATTTCCATTGCAGTTTCCGACCCCTTGTTTACTCATGATGTCTCTCCAAAAACGTTTGTCCCTTCCCAATCTGGCATTGAAATCACCAAGTAAAATTAATTTATATTTAATGGGTATCTTAGGGAGAGTACTGTTCAGTTGGTGGTAGAACTGATTCTTTGTGTCTTCATCACTGTCTAAAGTAGGAGCATATGTGGAGACGAAGGTGATGAAACTGTCTGAACCAATGGGTACTCTAAGAGTCATCAATCTTTCATTAATTGAGACAGGTGTAAGTCGAAGATCTTTCACTATTTTCGTTTTTACGGCAAATCCTGCACCATGGATGCGTGGTTCTCCTGCATCCTTTCCCATCCAGAAGATGGTGTACCCTGAACGTACCTCACTAATGTGACACTTACCTGAGAGTCTTGTCTCACTCAAGGCAGCTATGTCTATATCTAGCCGGGCTAGTTCTTGGGTGATAAGAGCGGTTCTTCTCTCTGGCCTGTAATTGTTCACGTCCAGGAGGGTCCTGACATTCCATGTTCCTATTGTCATAATCATTTCATTCTTCTTTTGTTTACGTCCGCAGTATAAGGTGTGACCTACTGGGTGCGGATTCCCAGCCCGGTTCAAGTGTGACCTCCGATGTTTAGCCCACATTTTCTAGGGCCTTCCCCATTCAGGGTGGGCAGGGGTCATCCTAAATAGGCCTGCCCAGTCGCAGATGCAGGACCGGATTCCCGAGTAGTCACACCGGTTCTCAGGAAGGCGGCCATCACACACCCGCCGCCAATGTGCAGGTCCAGACTAGTAGCTTCCAGCCTCACTCGAAGCCTGCTACCATCGTCCTTATCCCATCGCCATTGATCTTTAGCGAAAATGACAGGAGAAATTGCCATTTGCGTGAATTTGTTTAAGGTGGATTACAGCTTGCGAGGAAGTGATCCACACACTATGATTCTGGAACAATTCATCACGGCACATACGTATGTGACATGTGACTTCAGGTGCCAGAACTGCAACGAACTGCCGCGAGCTCAATGATGTCTGAGCGGCGCCTTTACAGCCAGTTCGTCTGGCATGACCTCTTCCGCCTCCACGATCGTTGAGAACCTGGGATATAAGATTCTTCTTCCGCTCGCTTCGCCGTTGGGTCGAAGGGTAGGTAATAGAGACTAGAGAGGAAAGTGAAAGACACCCTTGGGCCTCGGTAACCTAATATCGTTGGGGTCGAAGAAACCAAGAGTTGGCCAAGGGAGGCCGGATAGGAAAGGAAACAGGAGAAGCCTGACACAAGTAAGTGGAAGTAATGCCAGGCTTAGTTAAGCGCCCGTGTGGTTGCCACCCACATACTCCCAAGACGGGAGCCCCCTGCGGTATGAGCAAAAAAAAAGTATTGTGGGCAATAACACATTTACTCTATGAGCAGCATAGAATAAATGTGTTATTGCCCACAATACTTTTTTTGCTTTCTAAAATCGGGACTCTTATATCTGCAACGTTCTCTTCGATTGTAATGTGGTCGAATTCGATTAGTCGAGCCAAGCTCTTTGAGCTCTCTCTGTGGCACCACGGTAGCATGTTTACATCTTTGAGAGTTTCCAGTTGCAGAAACTAGTTATGAACGGATGCAGGTCGAATAAGCCATGCGGTTCCAGAATGAGATTTTCACTCTGCAGCGGAGTGTGCGCTGATATGAAACTTCCTGGCAGATTAAAACTGTGTGCCCGACCGAGACTCGAACTCGGGACCTTTGCCTTTCGCGGGCAAGTGCTCTACCAACTGAGCTACCGAAGCTGTGAGTACCGGGCGTGAGTCGTGCTTCGGTAGCTCAGTTGGTAGAGCACTTGCTCGCGAAAGGCAAAGGTCCCGAGTTCGAGTCTCGGTCGGGCACACAGTTTTAATCTGCCAGGAAGTTTCATATCAGCGCACACTCCGCTGCAGAGTGAAAATCTCATTCTGGAAACATCCCCCAGGCTGTGGCTAAGCGATGTCTCCGCAATATCCTTTCTTTCAGGAGTGCTAGTTCTGCAAGGTTCGCAGGAGAGCTTCTGTAAAGTTTGGAAGGTAGGAGACGAGGTACTGGCAGAAGTAAAGCTGTGAGTACCGGGCGTGAGTCGTGCTTCGGTAGCTCAGTTGGTAGAGCACTTGCCCGCGAAAGGCAAAGGTCCCGAGTTCGAGTCTCGGTCGGGCACACAGTTTTAATCTGCCAGGAAGTTTCAAGCCATGCGGTTGTCTGGTGTTTTCTGGAGTCAACGTCAGCTGGTTCGGTGTGCTGAAATGCTGGAGATTCTAGTTGAGATATATATAATTGCTTTCCGTGATGGTTAAAAGGTGATATGTAGTTTATATAAATTGTGCATGTTAAAAATTCGCACATTCATTTTGCAATTACTCCGCAATCAGAACTAGTAGTGAATTACGTTGTACAATGGCTTCCTTGCGTGTGGTGAGAAAAATGCTCACAGACTGCTCGCGTTTCATGAAATGGCAGCTGACTAATACGATTGAGTAACTTCCTTCTGCATTAGAAATGGTTTATCGTCTTGCCGGAAGACATATCTCGGGAACATTTAATTTCGTGACTTTGTTATAAAATATAATTTCACGTTACAATACACCAACAACTCATATGGTGTCTGCGATTGTTTTGAGCACAATATAGAAGTGATTTCTAACATTTCTCTGAATCATTCCGCTCAACTTAGGTCATTCATTTACAACCGAAGTGAAACGTGTCCTTGCTGCTTTCTTGTAGAGGCCTGTTGGTACAGTATTCGTCACATCAATGATCGTAGTACTAAGAATTAAACTCCGTCCTTTCCATGACTCAAATTGCAGGTGCCTAAAGGTGGTCATTAGATGCCATTCGGAAATACCGATGACTGTGGAAGAACATGCATTTCGCATTTCTATAATAATGATACACTTCCTGGAAATTGTAATAGTGATGGACTGCCTACTTTCAATAGTACGTGAAAATTTTGTTCTTAAATAACGTCATGATCTCATTTGTCTAAGAACGCCTATGACTACTTATCTTTCATTTATAAATTCGGTGAGTACAGACACGAAGAAACAGCCCCACTTGATAGCTTTTAACTATAAGCTGAAGTCTATACTTTACATACGCTTTGGACAGGTTTTTAGTTAGCGCAAATACCTATTGCTGAGTGTTCAAACACATAGCTGTTGAGTATTCATATTCAGAAACACAACATAGCTGTTAAGTATTCATAATCAGAAGCACAATTACTTATAACACATCAAAGCTTTAGTACTGAGCTTTTATTACTACTCATGCCAGTAATTCATTGTAGCAACACGCTACACTGCTCCCGCAATGAATTATAATGTAAAAACCAATAATCATAGGACGCTATTAGCTGTAATTGTATAGAATCCCTGCAAACATGAACAAATATGTGTTTCTATAGCGTACTCATCAATTTTCGACTGCGAGAAAACCGCGAACGCTCGGAGAACTCCGTCACAGATTACTCCCAGTTCCATTCTGTAATCTTAACCGTCTTCTTTCGTTTTACAGTGTACATTGCTTTTATCCTAGTATAGTCCTCTCTGTAGGACTGATTTGATGCAGCTGTCCATGATGTACAAGCCTCTTTATCTCCGAATAATTGCTGCAACCTACATCCTTTTGAATCTGTTTGCTGTATTCATTTGTTGGTCTCCCTCTCCAGTTTTAACCTTCTAAGCTTCCCTCCAATATTTGTGATCCGTTGATGTCTCTGAAACTATCATATCCACCGATTCCTTCTTTCAATCAAATCATGCCACAAATTTCTTTTTTCTCCAATTCTATTCAAGTTCCTCATTAGCTGCATGGTCTGCCCATCTAATCTTGAGGATTCTCTGCAGCACCACATTTAAAAAGCGTTTATTCTATTCTTGTCTAAAATGTTTATGCCCATGTTTCACTTCTATACAAGCCTACATTCCAAATAAATACCTTCATAAAATACTTCCTAACAAATATGTATTCGATGTTAACAAATTTCTCTTCTTCAGAAACGCTTTACTTGCCATTACCATTTACATTTTACGTCCTCTCTAGTTCGGCCATCATCAGTTACTTTGCTGCTTAACTAACAAAACTCATCTACTTTTAATGTATCTTTCCTAATTCAATTCCGGCAGCCTCGCCTAATTTGACTAAATTCCGTTACCCTCGTTTTGTTTTCGTTAATGTCCATCTTATATCTTCCTTTCAAGGCACTGTCCATTCCGTTCAATTGCTCTTCCAAAGCTGATTTTTTTTTATTTCTTGTCCCTGAACTATCAACGCTTCTCCAAATTTTTGTTTGTTTCCTTGACTGCTTGCACAGATTAAATAATATCAGGGATGGCCTACATCCCTCACTCCCTTCTCAGTCTCTGCTTCCCTTTCTTATCAACTGCTGTCTGGTTTCTGTACAAGCTGTATATAACCTATCGCTCCCTCTACATACTCCTTCTGTATTTCAGTTTCCCCTTGTTTGCTTAGTACCGGTTTTCCATTTGACCTCTTGATATTCATACAGTTGCATTTCCTTTTTTCTTTATTTTCTCTAGTGGCTGCATCTGTGTTTCCTCTAGTTATGTATGTTCCTACAGCTTTCCATTCGCTCTCTGTTCATTTCTGCTTAATCTTTATGCACTTACTCACAGTCTCATTCTTTAGATGTCTATGTTCCCTTAGGGTGGCTTTGTTTGCTGAATTTTTATATTAACTCCTATTCTCAATGAAATTCAATATCTCCTGAGTTAATCAAGATTATCTACTGGGGGGGGCCTTTTTTCCTATGTGAATATCTGGTGCCTTCACTATTTCATCTCTCAAAGCTACCCATTTGTTATTCCTTTCCCCTGTTTCGGTCAAAAGATGCTTAACGCATCGTCTAACTCTCAACAACCATCGTTTGCTCCAAGTTATCCAGGTCCATCTCCTTAATTTCCTATCTTTCCGCAATTTATTCAGTTTGTCTTCAGTTCGAAACCAATAAATTATGGTCAGAGTCCACATCTGACCATTCAAATAAAGTTAGAAATCTGGTTTCTAAAACTCTATCGTACCACCAATGAATCAGAATTCTTCCATTGTCCCCATGCATCTCTCACGTACGCAGCCTTCTTACATTATTCTTAAACCTAGCATTGGCGATGGTTACATTATATTGAGCTTAAATTCTATCAGTTGGCCTCCTCTTTCATTTCTTTTCCGCAGTCCACATTCACCTGCTATTTTTCGTTCTCTTCCTGTACCTACTGTAGATACGAGTTTTGTAAATTTTCTAACCTACCTTCCCCATTAATGGATCTAAGTTCGACGCTACGATTCGTAGATTGCCTGTTTTGTCTCCCTTGTTGACAACATCCTCCTAAGTAGTTTTTCATCGGGCTTACGAATGTTTTGTCTCCCTTGTTGACAACATCCTCCTAAGTAGTTTTTCATCTGGCTTACGAATGGGGCACTATTTTACTTCCGAAATATTCTACACTATAATCATTTCAATTTTCAATAGAGCTGCATGTCCTCGGGATAAATAATGGCTGTAATTTCGCCGTTGCTTTAGCCTTTCGCAGTTCCAGTACAGCAAGGCCATCTTGGCAAATGTTCCAAAGCCAGATCACTCAGTCATCCAAGCAAAGGGTTCCTCTGATGGAACACTTTGAGAATCTTGGTACATTGATGGAGCCCCTTGTTCATTTTGAAACTTAATAAAATTTTAAAAAATGGGAAAAACTTGTCTTATTTAGTGACTACTCCAGTTTTAAATCATAAGTAACACGTAAATCATAGCAACATTTTTTATAAAATTAAAAAGAATTCCAATAGTTTTTCGAATAGTTTTTTTACGGAGCACTTTTTCACTTCCCGCTGAACACCAGACTATTTGCCCTGCAACTACTGAAAAACTGTAGCTTTTAATACATTCATTCACAATAAAGTAATACATCATACAGTTATCATAGTAAAACAGTTTACAGAAAAAGCTTTACCTAATGAAATACATTCATAAATAAATTACACTGATATCAACAGAAGTCAATAGAGTATTAAAAAAGTTTATTCCTGAAACGAAAAAATAAATTAATAAGTGAATATCGACTAATTAGCACAGATAATCGGTGCTAAAACAAAAATCTCCTCACAGTCTTAGAGCTAATGACAGAAACACCAACAGATTATATCACGTGAGTCATAACTGCAAAATGCGTTAAATTACAACAAAATACGTGGATGAAAGTTACACGTAAAGTATAAGTTACATACAGAGGAACCAAACGACTGACAGGAAGCCGACCTTTCAGGAAGATCAATTTAGTTTCCAGGAAAATGTACATGCATAAAAATACTGACAGTGTTCAGGTTGAAGAAAAGGAAATCCACAATTATAACATAACTTTTTTGACAATTTTGACTAGATTAGACTCTTTGAATTGCTGATTATAGATAGAATGCAGGGAACAAAATACTTGGGGACTTTGAAGCCATTTTGACTATTTTTCGACCGTGACTGTCTCAGAAAATATGTAAAGGTTTTTAACTACCGCTACCAGTCACAAAATTTGTTAACTAATGTATTATCTTTTGACTGTGCGACATGTTTCGAAGATATACCTCATCATCAGATTATATGGGATTACAATTTCACAATAGGATCATGGGGATGTTTAAGAGACACAGTCATTAATAAATCTTCCACACATCCCAACTCACATAAACAAGCTGCATTCAGATCCTTCTTAAACAGAGCACAGAAATTCCCACTTAATGCTGCCGACTACGAGACAGAAATGAACACTATCAAATATATTGCTCATAATAACGGCTATCGATAACGTGAAATAGACACACTTTCACAATGTACAATAAAGAATGATACAAAACAGTTTGAGACAGCTTCCTCACACAACCATCCAAAAACCCAAGTGTATAAAGTTACCATATTTAGGTGTCATATCAAACAAAACAGCCAAGCTGTTTAAAAAAGCAGACAACAGGCTCACCTTTGTCACCAATAAACTTAAAAAAAACTATATATGACATCTCACATTCTACAGAGAAACTGAACAAATCAGGAATCTATAAAATTACATGCAGTTATTGCAATAAATATTATGTATTTTGACTGCCATCTTGTCCACTGCACTACAGATTTGTTTTTGTGATCGTGTTTCCAAGTTACTGGAACCTTTGTGAAAATTTGTGAACAGTGATCAAGAAAACCAAGAGAACCACGGAAATGGAAACACCTCATCTCATCACAACGAGACTGCCACGCCATAAGAACGAAGCAAGTGACTGTTACAAAACGTTTTCATGCAAACATCAGTCTAGTGACATCGCGTCTGAACAGGTTTTCTCTTCTTCCGCAGGCTAACCACAGCCTTTATGAAAAGGCTGTTTAACATCTGAATGATCCTGTAGTGAATTTTTTTTTTGTAATGCCATGTATCCTGATGACGAAGTATACCCTCGAAATTTGTCGCACAATAAATAAATAATACATTAGTTAACACATTTTGTGACTGGTAGCGGTTGTTAAAAACCTTTACATAATTGTGGAATTGCCCATCTTCAACCTAGATACGTCATGTGGTCAGTAGTTCTACAAGCGATCATTTGTTTTTCTGGAAACTAAATTGAACTTACTCAAAGGCCGGTTTCTTGCCAGTCGTTTGGTCGTCCTGTAGTAACTTACTATGTATTGTATATGTAACTGTCATCCGCATAATTTTTTAACCACAAGAGCTATGGAATGAGGTAGCCGCTTGTGAAGTATTAGTGCAGCAGCAGTGCAGTAGCGAGTCGCATATTTAGCTTTCATATTTGTTTTGTATTTGATTCTTAATTTCTTTCCGATTGTTTGTGCGCTTGCATATTTAATTACATAAAATCCTTGCGCATTCTCGTATTTGAGGGGAGTAATATTGCTTATTGATAGCTGTAGAGTATAAATTCGCGGAGTCGTTAGTCAGTTGTTTGTTTTGGACAGCCAGTGCGCTTTTGACACAGCTCGGTGAGCCTTGAGCAGCCGCTGGTGAAGTATCAGTGCAGCAGCAGTGCAGTAGCGAGTCACATATTTAGATTTCATATTTGTTTTGTAGTTTGATTCTTAATTTCTTTCCGAGTGTTTGTGCGCTTGCATATTTAATTACATAAAATCCTTGCGTATTCTCGTAGTTGAGAGGAGTAATATTAAACTTCCTGGCAGATTGTGTGCCGGACCGAGACTCGAACTCGGGACCTTTGGCTTTCGCGGGCAAGTGCTCTACCAACTGAGCTACCCAAGCACATCGCACGCCCCATCCTCACAGCTTTACTTCCGCCAGTGCCAGTCTCGGTCCGGCACACAGCTTTAATCTGACAGGAAGTTTCATATCAGCGCACACTGCGCTGCAGAGTGAAAATCTCATTCAGGAGTAATATTGCTTATTGATAGCCGTAGAGTATAAATTCGCGGAGTCGTTAGATATTAGCAGTAGGATGGATAGTGTGTGTGCGTGCTGTGTGCGGGCGCAGGAGGACCTGACCGCGGTTCTCGAGCAGCTGAGCGTGCTGTTGGCCACGGTCAGCCGCCTTCAGGCTGCCGCCTCGAGGTGCAGCGACGGCGGAGGGTCTGGCGCATCGCTTGAGACACCCCGGGTGTCGCTTGCTGCGTCCACTGACTCAGTCGCCGAGGAACCTTCTAGTGTACCCGGTGCGTTGGGGCCGCCCTCACCTCAGGGTGAGTGGCGGATAGCAACGCGTTCGCGTCGCTCGAGGTGGAGGGTCAATGTGGAGGCTGTCCGGCTGGCCTCGCCCGTTCATCCTGTCAGTGGGTAGGTGGCCGCTCCTTCAGCAGAGCCCGAGCAGGCACACAGGGGCAAAGGCTTGCTGGTTATTGGGAGCTCCAACGTTAGGCGGGTGATGGAGACCCTTAGGGAAATAGCGTACAGGGCTGGAAAGAAATCCAACGTGTACTGGGTTTGTCTGCTGGGGGGAGCCTCATCCAAGATGTGGAGGCGGCCTTGCCTACGGCTATCGAGCGTACGGGGTGCAGTCGTCTACAAGTAGTTGCTCACGTTGGCACCAATGATGCCTGTCGCTTGGGTTCTGAGGCGATCCTCAGTTCGTACAGGCGGCTTGCGGATTTGGTGAAGATCGCTGGCCTCGCACGCGGGGTGCAAGCAGAGCTCTCTATTTGCAGCATCGTTCCCAGAGTGGATCGGGGTCTTTTGGTTTGGAGCCGAGTGGAGGGTCTCAACCAGAGGCTTCGTCGACTCTGTGACGGTCTTGGCTGCAGATTTCTAGACTTGCGCTATTGGGTGGGGAATTGTAGGACGCCCCTAGATAGGTCAGGGGTGCACTACACAAAGGAAGCGGCTACTCGGGTAGCACAGTACTTGTGGCGTGCACAAGGGTTTTTTTTAGGCTAGGCAGTAGTGCGAGGTGTCCTGATGAACACTCACTAGTCGACGTGCAGGCAGGGAAATCAGGACGCGCTCTGAGTAAAGACACTTCAGCTATCGAGATATTAGCAGTAAATTTACAGAGTGTTCGGAATAAAGTTCCTGAATTTACTGCCCTCCAGGAAGCGTGGGGTGCGCAAATTATTCTCGGGACTGAGATCTGGCTGAACCCTGATATAGGAAGTTCTGAGATATTTAGTGAGGGTTGGAACGTATATAGGAAAGACAGATTAGACACCGTAGGAGGTGGTGTCTTCATTGCAGTTGACAAAAATATTGTGTCTACTGAGGTCGAAGCAGAGTGTGATTGTGAAGTTATCTGGACACCTTTAACGGGAGTAGGGGAAATAAAGTTAATTGTGGGGTGTTATTACCGGCCACCAGGTTCCACCGTGACAGTTATAGAATCATTCAAAGGGAGTCTACATTCTGTATCGCAGAAGTACACGGATCATGCTATATTAGTCGGAGGAGACTTCAACCTACCCAGTATAGACTGGGATTTCTATGGATTCATTACAGGTGGTACAGACAAGCCGTCGTGTGAAATACTTTTGAACACATAATCCGAAAACTATCTTGAGCATCTAAATCGACAGCCAACGCGTAATGGAAATATTTTAGATCTGTTAGCCACGAACAGACCAGACCTCATCGACGGTGTCAGTTTTGAGACAGGGATTAGTGATCATGATGTTGTCATTACGACTATCATTACGAAAGTTAAAAAGTCGGTCAAGAAGGTTGTTAGCATCCCACTTAGTAAATGAATCGACTTCATTTACTTCCGGTACGATGGACGTGGAAGAATTATGGGCAAATTTTAAACACATTGTAAATCACGCATTGGACAAGTATGTGCCGAAAAAGTGGGTTACGGACGGAAAAGACCTACTGTGGTTTAACAACGCAATTCGGAGAATGCTCAGGAAGCAAAGGCAGCTGCACTCGCGGTACAAGAAAGATCGGGAGAATGAGGACAGGCAAAAGTTAGTAGAGATTCGTGCTGCTGTAAAAAGAGCGATGCGCGAAACTTTCAATCACTACCACCGTCATACCTTAGCAAAAGATCTTGCTGAGACCCCAAGGAAATTCTGGTCTTACGTAAAATCGGCAAGCGGGTCGAAGGCTTCCATCCAGTCACTCACTGATCAGTCTGGCCTGGCAACGGAAGACAGCAAAACGAAAGCTGAAATTTTAAATTTAGAATTTGAGCAATCTTTCACGCAGGAGGATCGTACAAACATACCGCCGTTTGAGTTTCGTACAGATTCTCGTATGGAGGACATAGTGATGGACATCCCTGGGGTTGTGAAGCAGCTGAATGGGTTGAAAATAAATAAATCGCCAGGTCCTGTTGGGATTCCAATTCGGTTTTACAGAGGGTACTCTACTGCATTGGCTCCTTACTTAGCTAGCATTTATCGCGAATCTCTTGCCTAACGTAAAATCCCCAGCGACTGGAAAAAAGCCTATATATAAGAAGGGTAGAAGGACGGATCCTCAAAATTACAGACCAATATCCTTAACATCGGTTTGTTGTAGGATTCTCGAATATATTCTCAGTTCGAATATAATGAATTTCCTTGAGATAGAGAAGTTGCTGTCCATGCATCAGCACGGCTTTAGAAAGCATCGCTCCTGCGAAACGCAACTCGCCCTTTTTTCACATGATATCTCTAGAACCATGGATGAAGGGTATCAGACGGATTCCATATTCCTTGACTTCCGGAAAGTGTTTGACTCGGTGCCTCACTGCAGACTCCTAACTAAGGTACGAGCATATGGGATTGTTTCCCAAGTATGTGAGTGGCTCGAAGACTTTTTAAGTAATAGAACCCAGTACGTTGTCCTCGATGCTGAGTGTTCATCGGAGGTGAGGGTATCATCTGAGTGCCCCAGGGAAGAGTGGTAGGTCCGCTGTTGCTTTCTATATACATAAATGATCTTTTGGATAGGGTGGATAGCAATGTGCGGCTGTTTTCTGATAATGCTGTGGTGTATGGGAAGGTGTCGTCGTTGAGTGACAGTAGGCGGATACAAGATGACTTGGACAGGATTTGTGATTGGTGTAAAGAATGGCAGCTAACTCCAAATATAGATAAATGTAACTTAAAGCAGATGAATAGGAAAAAGAATCCTGTAATGTTTGAATACTCCATTAGTAGTGTAGCGCTTGACACAGCCACATCGATTAAATATTTGGGCGTAAGACTGCAGAGCGATATGAAGTGGGACAAGCATGTAATGGCGGTTGTGTGGAAGGCGGATAGTCGTCTTCGGTTCATTGGTAGAATTTTGGGAAGATGTGGTTCATCTGTGAAGGAAATCGCTTATAAAACACTAATACGACCTATTCTTGAGTACTGCTCGAGCGTTTGGGATCCCTATCAGGTTGGATTGAGGGAGGACATAGAAGCAATTCAGAGGCGGGCTGCTAGATTTGTTACTGGTAGGTTTGATCATCACCCGAGTGTTACGTAAATGCTTCAGGAACTCGGGTGGGAGTCTCTAGAGGAAAGGAGGCGTTCCTTTCGTGAATCGCTACTGAGGACATTTAGAGAACCAGCATTTGAGGCCGACTGCAATACAATTTTACTGCTGCTAACTTACATTTCGCGGAAAGACCACAAAGATAAGATAAGAGAGATTAGGGCTCCTACAGAGGCATATAGGCAGTCATTTTTCCCTCATTCTGTTTGGGAGTGGAACAGGGAGAGAAGATGCTAGTTGTTGTACGAGGTGCCCTCAGCCACGCACCGTATGGTGGATTGCGGAGTATGTATGTAGATGTAGAATTAAAACATATACTGATGTTCGGAATTGAGATACTGAAAGTAGTAGACGAATTTTGCTATGTGCGCAGCAAAATGTCTGTGAATAAACGAAGCAGTGGGATATAAAAAGTAGACTAGCAATAGCAATAAAAGCGTTTCTGAAAGATGGAAAATTGTTAGTGTCTAGTGTAAATTTAGATATTAGAAAGTCCTTTCTAAAAGAATTTGTCTGAAGTGTTCATTGGCATTAGTCAAGACGGATATCAAGAAAATAGTTTTTGAGCAGTGGTGCTACAAAAGAATTCTGAAAGTTAGACTGTTATATCGAATAACGAAGAGAAACTGCAACGAATTGGGGAGCAAAGTCCTTTATTATGCAATTTGTCTGAAAGAAAGGGTATACTTATTTAAGACGTACTGAGGTATCAAGAAGTAATTGACTTAAGTTATGGTGCAAGGTAAAAATTGTTCGGGAGCGATGGTCAACTACACTAATCAGTTTCATTAAATTTTGGATATGCAGCCGTTCATCTACAGAGTGAGCTGAACGGCTGACATTCCATCAGTCGCTTCGTCTTTTTAAACTCGCGGATTGCGCCACCTCTCATGCAACCACGTACACAACCACCCTGAAAATGGCTGAACGATATACCACTGAAAAATTAGAAAAAACGGAAATTATACAGCTGCTCATTCAAAATTTAGTGGAGCAATCGTTGAGCCGCGCAGATATGAAGTTGTAAACTAAGTTCGTTCAAATAGATGTAACTTGTGGTAGTTATGAACGGATGAATAGGCTTGTGCAGAGTAGACTAACGTGGAGAGATGCAAAAAATAAGGCTTCGGACTGGAGACCACATCGACTGCTAGGTGCAGTCTCACAAGTAATACAGGGTGACCTACTCATTGTTCAAGGGTACATACGTGTGTAAGAGATTCTGGGTTTTGTGTCAGCACATTAGCACCCAACATGTCCACCGATCGTTGAATATCTGGTTTAATTGTTCCCACCCTATGAGGGTGTCGTCCTGTTGATGGATGTTTGCGTTCAGTATCCCATCTTCCTGTACTTGACCACATACTGCTCGATCGTTTCAAGGTAACTGACGGTACGGACAGAGCATCTTCCGCAAGAAAAGAATGGGTCGAATGCTTTCTCTTGGGTCATTCCACATAACCCATTCGCTTTACGGCTGGCTCTTTAGAGCTCCCGTGAGACATGTGTATTATCGGTTCCGTAAATGAGGCAGTTATGCTTGTTGACCACTCACATGAAATGTGGCCTCATCCGTGAAAATCCATCGATTTTACCACTGATCAAAAATGGTTCAAATGGCTCTGAGCACTATGGGACTTAACATCTATGGTCATCAGTCCCCTAGAACTTAGAACTACTTAAACCTAACTTACCTAAGGACATCACACAACACCCAGTCATCACGAGGCAGAGAAAATCCCTGACCCCGCCGGGAATCGAACCCGGGAACCCGAGCGTGGGAAGCGAGAACGCTACCGCACGACCACGAGCTGCGGACTTACCACTGATCATCCACTTCCTGCCGTTCACGCATCTTCATAACAAATTGGAGTCAAGCTTCCCAATTCGTGTGTGTCATTGCTTGTGGGCGCTGAATACGTGATGGATACATGTTAAGATACCGTCTAACAATCCTCTGAGGTGTTGTGATTGCTCTACTGATAAGCGGCGAGTGACTTTCGTGGACTGAGTCATGGCTTGTAGCATATCTTCCTCCTCCTTTCTATATTGCTGCCTTTCATCTGTGTCAGGCATCTCCAACCCATTTTCCAACGATATATACCATTTAACCATGTCGCAATGTGATGGGACGTACCTTACGTTGTACCGACGTATGAAAGTTTGTTGATCTCTACGACACTCGAAAATATAGTATACAGTACGACACATTGAACATGTTGTTGTGGAGTAACGATCATTTCTACTGAACAATCGAGTCACGCTGAGCGCGCTAATTTGTCACCTCCGTAAAATGTGCTTCTGACATCTGGTGTTTGCGCTGTGAACTAGGCGCTGATGGCTTGCCTCCTGGAGCATTGTTACCCATTGTTAGCTCCCATCATTTTCACGTACATTACCAAAAATTGCACAGCGATACATACGAGATCTGTTCTAAAAATTCCGTAGCATTCCCAAATTCGCTCCAGTGGTGTGTTGGAGCGAAATGCGACTGGAATCCCTGCACACGCCTGTGTTTAATATGTAAGTGTCAGAAGTTTCATTGATGTGTGTCTGTTAGTTATTATACGGTGCTTTATTGAACAGATCGTTGTGTAGCACAGTTTGCGTATTTCGAGATAGAGATGGAGGAGCAACGCGTCTGCTTTAAATTTTGCTTGAAACTCAAGAAAACCTTTACAGAGACACACCAAATGATTCAGGAAGCATATACCGATGAGTGCTGAAACCGTGATCCGTGTTGTGAATGGTTCACACGGTTTACAAATTAACGGACGGTAGTCAAAAATGACCCTCGTTCACGACGCCCTTCGATGTCTTCCGATGACGCTCATGTCAGGAACGTCAACGAAACTGTGCGTGCCAATCAAAGACTGACTGTCGGAGAGACTGTAGAAGAATATAACATTTCAATTGGACCATGTCGTGAAATCCTTACACAGCATCTTGGAATGTATCGTGTTGCCACCAAGCTCTTCCCACGGCTCGTGAGTCAGGACCGGAAAGACCTTTGCCTGGCGATCGGCGAAGAGCTTTTGGATCGCGCAAATGGAACGAGATGTTCCTTAAGAGAATCATAAATGACGATGAAATTGGGTCTATGGTTATTTTGTTGAGACCATGGTTCAATCTTCATGATGCGTCAGAAAAGGTTCTCGAAGGACAAAAAAAGCTCGTCAGGTCAGGTCAAATGTCAAAGCCATGCTGATAGTTTTCTTTGACTTTGAAGGATTAGTTCATCATGAATTCGTGCCACAGGGCCAAACTGTTGTATCGGGACGTGTTGCGAAGCCTGCGAGAAAATGTGAGAAGGAAACGGCCCGAAATGTGGCGAGACAATTCATGGCTCTTGCATCACGGTAACGCATCCGCACATTCATCCCTCTTGGTGAGTGACTATTGCACAAAAAACGAAATCACTGTGCTGCTGCATCCTGCGTCTCTCCAGACTCGACCTGCATACTTTTGTTTCCGAAGTTGAAAGCCCCGTTGAAAGAACGAAGATTTGCAACGGTAGACGAGATTAATGAAAATTCGTAGACGGCACTCCGCGTGATCCAGCAAGAGGCGTAACAAGACTACTTGCGGAAATGGAAACGGCGTTTGGAGCGATGTATCAATGATTGTGACGGACAGTATTTCGAAGGAGATCATGCACAATAGGTGAAAGGTATGCGTAGAATTTTGTGGTCAAAGTTCCGGAATTTTTTGAACAGACGTCGTACATTGACTTAATAAAAATAACCTTATAATTTTCTGACATATCAAACGGATCAACTTGCAGATCAGGCGACCGGGGAATGCCGAGTCGTTATAATCAAAACACTAACATCGTGAAGTAAAGTACTTTTAAAGTTTAAGAAGTAAGGTAACAGCTGTAAAGAGAAATCCATTCACTACGTAGACGTCTACTACACTGCTGCCCATTCAAATTGGAACACCATCAAGGCGGCATTCAACAAAAAGTCAAATTCTTATGGAGGGTATCCACAAGCTTGGATACGCAAATGATTAGCATTTTAGTGAAACTACAGAAAACGCGTGCGACTGACACCATTTGTATTTTGTATGTGAGGAATGATTACGAAGCGGATTTCACATTCAGAAATCTCATTTCAACGATGTCTGTTTGTGACAAGATCGTTTTCTGCGTCAAGTAAGAAGGGCAAACTTCTACCAAGACCCGGAATTCTACAGCGGTATGACCTCGGCCTTCCGACACTGCTGTTTACTCATCTGCGATAACGCTTAATGGCCTGTGACAGAATGATCCACGCATCGTTTGTGACAGCTAAAAAATCAAATAATACGCGACATCTCTCTGTGCTCCGTAGATCAGTAACAATAGTCGCTGGATCCCCTGCAGGCGATGCCTGCCTTTGCTAATAGGGAAATCATCAGACTTACCATATTGAAACCTGCTCTGATTTTTTACTACTCGTATTTAAACTCAGTTAAAATCCACACGCTAAATTTCAGCTGCCGAAATAAACTGGAACAAAAGATAATGAAATATAATATTACGTTAACTGATCTTCCGTCGGTTCTTGGTAGAACGACATTATAACGAATGAACAGCGCTAGTTTTCTTTTGTTCTACAGTATCACTTTTATTGTGTTAACTGATTTTCGGCTTACCTGATTTTCAGCTTACAAGGCCATCTTCAGACATGTACTGAATATTGTTACCAAAGATGTTACAATGTTTGTAAACAACACTGGGAGAGAAGTTACACATCAAGATTTAAACAGAAACGTGCAGTAAATAACACCTTTGTCAGTGTGGTGGTAATGCAGTGTAAAAAGTAAAAAGTCGAAAAGTAAATAGATCACAACAAAGTAAACAGGAAGAAACCTTAACACAAAACAGGAACAGTAAGCCTATATGAAAGTCTATATCAGGAGGTATAAAACAAAACCAATTAATTAGAGAATATGTAAGGAACTTATGCAATATCAATAAGATAAACAGAAACGAATAAACGCAAGAAAATGGAGGAGTGTAAGGGAACATGCAGTAAATGCCATCTTCGAGAGTGTTGTGGTTCTAGAATTTAAAAGGTGAAGAAGGCTGGACAATACGCAAATACGGAAGGAGCAAACAGGAAAAACACTAACACTATACTCTAAACTGTGCCTATGTAACGATTTGCATTAAATAAGTGAACCAAGTAAAATAAAAACAATACTTCATGAGATAACTACAAGAGGTATTTCCTGCATTTATTCATTGCTATTTGTGTTATTGATATTGCTTAAGTTCCTTATACATTCTGTAGTTACATTGATAATTCTTTCATCTTTTAATTGGGTTGTCTATCACTCTCCATGTTTTATACCTCCTGAGGTAGCCTTGTCAAGTACGAGGGTCACTCCAAAAGATATGCACACTATTTTTTTAAAATCCATCTTCTATTGTACATGTCTGAAAGTTTTACAACATGTAGATACATCCTTTAGGAACAATATTTTCATTTCTCCACATAATTTCCATCCCTTTCAACTGCCCTACGCCATCTTGGAACCAGCGCCTGTATACCCGCACGGTAAAATTCTGGATCAACCTGTTGGAGCCACTGTTTGGCAGCGTGCACAAGGGAGTCATTATCTTCAAACCTTGTTCCACAAAGAGAGTCTTTAAGTTTCCAAAAGTGATGATAGTCACATAGAGCCAGGTCAGGACTGTAAGGCGGGTGTTTCAGTGTTGTCCATCCGAGTTTTGTGATCGCTTCCACGGTTTTTTGACTGACATGTGGCCGTGCATTGTCGTGCAACAGCAAAACATCCTGCTTTTGCCGATGTGGTCGAACACGACTCAACAGAGCTTGAAGATTTTTTCAGTGTCGTCACATAAGCGTCTGTCAGCAGTCACCAGTTCGTTAACTCTCTGCACATTGTCTGGAGTGTGTGCTGTACGAGGCCGGCCGCTGCGAGGACAATCCTCAATATTGCCGTGCCCGCTTTCATCACATAACCTGCTTGCCCACCGACTAACTGTACTGAGATCGACAGCAGCGTCTCCATACACCTTTTGCAACCTCTTGTGGATGTTTCCCACTGTCTCGTTTTCACAGCGCAGGAATTCTGTGACAGCACGTTGCTTCTGACGAACGTTAAGCGTAGCGTTGACGGCGCCACTCACGGGAACAGGTTGAACTAAGTCTGAAAACAAGCGGGAGGGATGTATCTACACACTGTAAAACTTTCACACATGCAGAATGAAACCTGTATTTTTACCAAAATAGTGTGCATTTCTTTTGGAGTAACCCTCGTACTAATTTCATTTTATTTTATTGGTTTTGTTTATTAATATAAACTGTTCCTGTTTTGTGTTAAAGTTTTTTCCTGTTCACCTGGTTTTTATCTATTTACTGTTCAACTCTTTACTTTTTACATTGCATTATAGCCACACTGTCAAAGATGTTATTTACTTTACCTTTCTGCTTCAACTTTTTACACTGCATTATCACCACACTGTCAAAGATGTTATTTACTTTATCTTTCTGCTTCAGTCTAGATGTTGAACTTCTATTCCAGTGTTTTTTTACAAACATTGTAACTTCTTTGGTTATAATAGTCAGTAAATGTCTGAAGATGGCTTTCTAAACCGAAAAACGGATAACGCAATAAAAGTAATTCTGTTAGCACAGTCTCCGCAACTGGAACTGTCTGGTTTACAGCTCTGATTTCTGTAGCTGCGCGGCTCGACGTAGTGTTCTCTTACCACAGTTTCTGTTGGTTTCCGAGTTGAGTCTAAATGCCCGACTGAAAGCAGTCGTAATACAATTAAATGTCCGTAGAGAAATACAATAATATTATCCATAAAGGTCATTCAAAATTGGTATGGAGTACACACAAATAAATTCAACATTTTCTGCACGCCAGAAGTTCCGTTTAACTGTTGAAAAATTGTGAAACATCGGTAATATGTCCCAAAATTATATTTTTAGTGCACCATAAACAAGTGATTAAGAACGAAATCGGACAGCTTTGCGAGCCGCAGACAGTCTGCACCGTGGCTCTTGGGCGGTGACATCCCCCTCCGTCGGTGTCAACGGGGTCACGTGACTCGGATATGTGGCAAGGCATACTGACTTTGGACATTGGGAAGTTTGGGTTTACACAACGGCTTTTTTGGGGTAGAGCTCTTCCAAAACTGGTTAATTTGCCATCTGGTAATATATTGCGCTTGGTAGATGATTAGTGGCCTCTAAATTAGCTTCCTTGTTGCTTGTCCGCCTAGTGTGAATTTTGGCTACCTCACTTCTTCTCTGAAAGGGTAGATCGAACTTTTTACAAGTGGCGTGATTGTTCTGGCCATGTAAGACCATCACTGCCCTCACCTGTCTTGTTCCCGGTGCATTTGTAAATCGGAGAGGACCCGAGCCGAGTTGCAAATTTTTGGCTGTTTAGGTTTCTTAGTCCACAATCGGCAGCACTCGTGATACCCACAGTGCTAAGCGGTGTTGAGTGTTGAGCGTACAGTGCTGACACGGACTTGGACGTTCCTTTAGTCTGTTCCAGCGTCATGGGGAATGTGGTACACAGCCTTATGGGACTCTGGGATCGTAGTGCCTTCGCACCTGTGCTTCTAAGGTCAACGTCGGCCTGCACCATTTTCGCCGAGTACGTCGCCACTCGCCAAGTTATGCAATTGTCATCTGTTAACTGTTCCCTCATTCTAGAGGCCTAAGCGGTCAGAGGAGGTTGCCACTCGCTAACATTCGTAATTGTAATCTAGTAGCTCTTTCATGTAACTGCTGTTTTTCTCATTCTAAGGGCCTAAACGGCCAATTCCTCTATACCAATTTAGTTCCCCATGTTTTAACAGTGGGGTATGTTTTTAAACTTCGTCAAGTTCTTTTTAAATTACTATGGGAACCTACTTCTGTTATAAACTCCTCATTCATTTGGTTTAGTATATAATGAAGGAGGCAGCCAACCCCACTCCCCTCCCTTTTTTTTTCTTTTAACATCGGGGGCTATAACGGCGTTAACTTTGGCTTAAGGAAGCTCGTGCTTGGTTTGGCCACAGTTGACTGTATTTCGTATACACAATGCCTAGATGCAAACAGATTGTTTTTAGTTATTCCATGTTTTATCAGGTCATCGCCCTGCTGGATTCTATTTATTGTGTTTGGTATTACTTGTGGTGTCACCGCCAGAAACCACACTTGCTAGGTGGTAGCTTTAAATCGGCCGCGGTCCATTAGTACATGTCGGACCCGCGTGTCGCCACTGTCAGTAATTGCAGACCGAGCGCCACCACACGGCAGGTCTAGAGAGACTGACTAGCACTCGCCCCCAGTTGTACGACGACTTTGCTAGCGACTACACTGACGAAGCCTTTCTCTCATTTGCCGAGAGACAGTTAGAATAGCCTTCAGCTAAGTCCATGGCTACGACCTAGCAAGGCGCCATTAACCATTTCTAGAGAGAGTCTCACTTGTATCATCAAGAATGCTGTATACAAATGATGGATTAAAGTTAAGTATTCCAGAAGCTACGTACTTTTCTTTATAGCATTCATTACGTATCCTGTTCCAGACCTCACGCCAGTCTGCGTTAGATTATAGCGTGCATTTCGGCCTCCTCTAACTACAAGGTGTTGGCACATCTGCCAACACATCATTACTAGCCAATCTTGTAAGAGGAAAAGCGTATAATCTACATCGCTCGGCCTATACCTCCTGCTTAAGGCATTTATGCCGAAGACACTGGCCTCGCGTTGTTAACTATAACCGATGTTGTACGGAGTAGAATTCCTTGATACTAAACGTTTCTTCTTTCTTAAAAAACAGAGGGAAAGAAAAGGTCACAGTGCCAAATATGAAATTTGTTCCTTCACTCGCGGAATTATAATGTTAGGTACGGTGCCGGAATTTTTTCTCGCTGTAGATATAGAGGCAGCGTCTAGTCTTGACATTTCATTTTTTTTAATTCTAAAATTCAGGCCGTTGAGCTTTAGCTTCACGGTTGTTTAAATGTTGCGTCAGTCAAATGGGGCAAGCTTGTAACGTTCAAATGGTTCAAATGGCTCTGAGCACTATGGGACTTAACATCTGTGGTCATCAGTCCCCTGGAACTTAGAACTACTTAAACCTAACTAACCTAAGGACATCACAAACATCCATGCCCGAGGCAGGATTCGAACCTGCGACAGTAGCGGTTGTGCGGTTCCAGACTGTAGCGCTTAGAACCGCTCGGCCACTCCGGCCGGCTGTAACGTTCATGTCTAAAGTAATGGAACATTGTATTTAACTTACTTGCGCCCGTCACTGTTTTCTCAAGATGCGCCTTTTGTGAAAATACGTACAGTCGATAGTATAAATGATCATAACATGTGCTCGTGATTTGAATTTAAAAATTTCCAGTTTAGCAACTAGTCTGTAAAAACGTATAATTTGATAAAAGGCCCTGTTTTATTTTAAAGCTATTGTTTGTATCCAAACTCTTGTCCCCTTTTTGTTTGCTGCTTAAAGTGAATGTTGCTGGTGTTACATATTGTTTCTCTTAGTGTAAATATAGTGTTTTTTAATGGTAATAAAGTTCGTCAAATGGTAAATGATGTGTACTTTAACCTGGCTCAGTTCTTTCGTGTGTTTGATTTTGTTTAAGCCGCAGTCTGAAAGGTGGAATTTCAACATAGTCTGCGCGCATGTTTGCTGTTGATACTATCACGCGCTTCAGTCCGGAACCGCCCTGCTGCTACGGTGGCAGGTTCGAATCCTGCCTCGGGCATGGATGTGTGTGATTGCCTTAGGTTAGTTAGGATTAAGTAGTTCTAAGTCTAGGGGACTGATGACCTCAGATGTTAAGTCCCATAGTGTTTAGAGCCATTTGAACCATTTGATAGTACCAGTTGGGTAAACATTCACAGGGACTCCAGACACCAGCGAGGTGGGATCGAATATACACAATATCTTTTAGAGCTCTAACTAGTGCCAGAAAGTGGTGTTTCCAAATTAAAGCAAGCAACTCAGTGAACGCTGTTGCGATAACAAGCCATCCACACTTCCCACAACTATGCGTACAACACTCGTCGTAAGAACAACTAGCGGGGTACGGGGGTATCCAGCTCTTAATTGCTAGCACCAATTAAGTAAATGCCCGTTTTCAAGATTTTTTTGGCTAACTTCGAGTCCATATCGGTAGTTGAAATTTATTATTTTGGTTTTAATTGACGTTAACTACATTAGTAAAAAAAAGAGTCGGACCAATTCCCTTGTAAGATTATACTAGTCATTTCACATTGTAAGCAACGCCGTATTTTCTTATCATAGATAGACACAGATAATCTGACAAACTGGAATGTTGAAAACTCGACATTCATACGCATATTCATGTCAGTTACAATTATTCACCACAAAAAATCTTCAGAGGAATTTTATTGAGTAATAGACGAGAACAGCTCAAAAAGGTGTCTCAGTGCAATGCACCCATGACAAATGAAATTATGTTTATTACTTTCTTCAGCCCGCAGCTCATGGTCTATTGTCGCTGCCTCTAGATCACATGGTTCCGGTTTTGCTTTCCAGCTGACTCGGAGAATTCCTTCGCTCGGAGACTGGGTATTTGTGCTACATTATTCTTTTCACATCAGCTTCGTCACAAAGACGCGGAAGTCCCATAAGTGGAGTCAAATAGAAAGACTTGGACCAGGTAGTCGAACAACAACAGATAGGATCTCCCTGCCTGCACAAAGACAAGTCGTTTTAACCTCGAAGAGTTCTTGACCGCTTTACCTCAAATTTTTCAACGATTCTCTAATGAACACTCAGACGGAATTGGCTATATTATTTCACTATGGGGAAAAGTTATTACCAAAAGTCTGGAAAATTCGTGTCCGATTTACTTCACAGTCTCACACGATACTCCAACAAATATTCAGATGTATGTTGGATATATATTCCTCAAACACCAGTGTACATCTTTTCTGCTACAACTGACGGCGAGAAAGAAACTGCAGTGATGTGCTCTGCTGCGAAAACGTGTTGTTTTGTTTTCTGTCTTGTAGTCTGTTTTTATAGACAACAGGAAAATTGTATGTTGGGTTATGTGGGTTGTGATTAGAATGCTATCACAGAAACTGAATTCGCAAAGCCAATAAACAACGATCACGGTCATAGAGGGGGGGGGGGACAGGAGGTGGACAGAAAGGAGGGGAGTAATTGGCCAAGGGACGGGGAAGAAGGGGAAGGATAGAGAGAGAGTGAGGGAGGAATAGATTGGGGGTGAGGGTGGAGGCATGAGTAAGGGGAGGGGGAAGAAGGAGATGAAGAGTGATGGAAGAGAAAAAGATTGACATTTATCCAACTCCTATGTAAATTTAGCAATCGCAAGGCATTGCCGGGTTCGCTGGTAATGCCGTACGCTCATTTCATTTCACTTCTTGCAGAAAATGTAATTACAGCCATTGAACACATATGAAGTTGGCTGTTTATTGTGGTGAAGAATGGGAATGAACTGATACGTAATCGAGCAACAGATGACAGAATAATGAGATAGGTGAGAACATTTCCTATCATTAATGTAGAATAGTTTCTATAGTTCGTATTCAAAATCGATTGTGATTCCCTCACCCAATCACAGGCTAACACCTTATAATTTTACAGTATAAAAAGCCAGAAATGATCGTGCACAACGCCTCTTACCTTCCCTCATGTCAACACCGGCAGTTCCGGAACACCACTAATTTTATACATTTAGTGTGTGTGTGTGTGTGTGTGTGTGTGTGTGTGTGTGTGTGTGAAGCTGTATTGCTTTCTAGAAGCACATTGTTACAGACATTCTCGTGAAAACTTTCATGTCTCCATCCATATTAATGGAATCCGACCTACTGGCAATGTCGTGTTAAACTTTCATCCGTCGACGGAAATAATTGCAGAAGTTCCTTCGTTGGCTTTTAGTTGAACCCTGCGACAACTTTGACGGGATTTATATCCTTAGGCAAGAGGACTTCCATCTTCTTCACGTTCTCAGACTCTGGCAATTTGTTGCTGGCTTCATTAATAGTTTCAGGAAAACTTCGCCCTTTACAGTCCAAGTTTATGTGGCTGCAAGACGGAGCTTTTGTGGAATTTCCTTGTTAAAAATGTATGCTCATGAAAGCGAACATGCAATATTCTGCTCTCGTTGCTATGCTCGAAAGGAACGCGATCTCATTTATCAACTGCCAACAAGCCACCACTAGCATAACCTTGACACTGCAAAATATAATGTCTTTCTCTTCTGACCACTATTCTCGCTCTTTCTTTCGACTCCCTACTCCCTCCCTCCTCCTCCTCCGCCCTTCCTCTCCACGTACAACTACTGATCATCACGTCTTTCATGCGACGCCCAGTGTCGACGGAGAGCATCCATTTAATTCTGGGAATTTTACGTGCCCAGTATATAGAGCGTTCCAAAATTAGTATAGTGTGATATTTGGTTTAGCAATATGCACTGACTGGTTATAATTAAAGTGCAACAGTCACAGAATCAGCGTGGGCTGTAAGTATGATATGGCAGCTCACCGCGGTAGATATTCTAAGTCTTAAATGCGAAACCGACTTATGCTACACAAAAAAAAAAAAAAAAAAAAAAAAAAAAAAAGAAATTGTTCCAGTTTTGACCACCAGATGCAATCTGGCGCTGTGAATAAATGAAATACGTATAGAAATGTTTCCTCCTGTAATGGATTAGGAGCAATGGGACTTGGACAGGCAAGATCAAATAAGAGGGAAAGGCATAATGTTGATTTCATTGTAAACTGCCGCCTACACAGTTTGTTCAATACAGCAGAGACATCGAAGAGATGTTGCAGCCGTAAAACGACGTGATCAACAGTTGCGGTGGAATCTGAACAATTGTTCCCATATCCTGGCTTTCAGATCAGACAGAGGCCGAAAGTGTCTCTGGTAAACGAGTTCTCTTAGGTATCCCCAAAGTCAAAACGCGATCTTGCAGTCCATGCAGCTGAAGAACCTCTGGCGATGACACGTTCATGGAAGATTGAGTGAAACAAATCTTTCACTGGGCAAGTGACATGAGGTGTTGCCCGTCATTCATGAAAACCGTGGCTTCCACACAGTTGGCCTCTTGTAGAACAGGAATCATATGTTGTACAATGAGGTCTCGATAACATGCAGACTTCTCAGTACACCTGGATGACCCTCTGGGTGTTTTCTCTTCAAAGAAGAACAGACCGAGAAGAAAGGTGCTTGTGAATTCACACGTCAGTCACATGCTACGAGTGCAATGGATCTTCGTGCGTAACACGAATTTAAACGATACCCCGGATTCGGCAATTCTGTGTATTCACTGCACCATGTAGTGTAAAATGTGCCTCATCACTCTATAGAATATTGACCTTCCACGAACTATGCCAGGAACCGAGGATCAAATTCAGGACGATACTGCGGATCATGAGGTTAAAAAATGGTTCAAATGGCTCTGAGCACTATGGGACTTAACTTCTGAGGTCATCAGTCCCCTAGAACTTAGAACTACTTAAACCTAACTAACCTAAAGACATCACACACGTCCATGCCCGAGGCAGGATTCGAACCAGCGACCGTAGCGGTCTAGCGGTTCCACACTGTAGAGCCTAGAACCGCTCGGCCACCCCGGCCGGCGTTCTATTGGGGACAGCTGGCTGCAGGAGTACATCAACACCACGCATACAGTTGTATGAGAGTTGACCCATCAGTACTTGGGATATCCTTGATACACCGGTGTGTTATCAGAGTTCCCTCTATCAGTAATAACGGCGATATGAGGTCACACCCGATGACTTCCAACACCTTGGTGCCAGAAATAGTATCGCCTCGTCTCCCTGGAAGAATAGGACCTCTTCCCTGGTCGCCACCATACTCACCGACGATGGTCATGATGGTCATCTAAGGCAGTGCAGAGCCACGATTCATCGTTGAACACAATGCGACACCATTCATGAGCAGACCACGTTTCCACATCATGGCACTACTCCAGACGGACCCGTTTGTCTTATGGTGTTAAGGATAGCCTATGCATATGACGGTAATCCCCGCGGCTGTTTGCTGTTGATGTTCTACCAGTATTGTGGGATGACATAGAATGTTGCAGTGACTCCATTACTTCTCAGATGGCAGGAGCATATCTACATCTACATGGATACTCTGCAAATCACATTTAAGTGCCTGGCAGAGGGTTTATCGAACCAACTTCACAATTCTCTATTATTCCAATCTCGTATAGCGCGCGGAAAGAACGAACACCTATATCTTTCCGTACGAGCTCTGATTTCCTCTATTTTATGGTGGTGATCGTTTCTCCATATGTAGGTCGGTGTCAAAAAAATATTTTCCATTCGGAGGAGAAAGTTGGTGATTTGAATATCGTGAGAAGATTTCACCGCAACGAAAAACGCCTTTGTTTTAATTATATACATCCCAAATCCTGTATCATTTCAGTGACACATTCTCCTCTATTTTGCGATAATACAAAACGTGCTGCCCTTCTTTAAACTTTTTCGATGCACTCCGTCAGTTCTGTCTGGTAAGGATCCCACTCCGCGCAGCAGAATTCAAAAAGAGGACGTACAAGCGTAGTGTTGGCAGTCTCTTTAGTAGATCTGTTACATTTTCTAAGTGTCCTGCCAATAAAACGCAGTCTTTGGTTAGCCTTCCCCACAACATTTTCTGTGTGTTCCTTTCAATTCACCATCGCCAATCTTGGCGATTTTGCGTCTGTTTCAATTTGGCATGTTGTTTCTGCAGCAGTGTTCTAACCCGTTTTGTGTAACAAGGAAGATCAGCTCCGTCGTTTGCTACTTTATTTGGTATAAATCTCTCAATTGCCGCCGATACTATTTCTTTGAATTCAAGCCACATGTGGTCTACACTGATTAATTGGGAATGAGTGGAGATTGTCTCTCAGGAAGGCGTGAAGTGAATTTTTATCTGCTTTTTTTAATAGGTATATTTTTCCCTTATTTTTGGAGGATTTGGGGATTACAATAGCCAATATCGCTACGACAACCCTGTGTTCACTAATCCCTGTATCGGTTTTGATGCTCGTTATTGAGGATTATTTATCGCTAAACCCTATGTGAAGGTTTACGACGTGCTTAGTGCCCAATACGACTATCCTCCCTTACCGCGTCATAGATGTCAACGAGGATCTTGATGACCAATATGTCTTATCTCACTTTCACATGCAGCCCAATATCGGACATTGTCAGTAGAATGACCGACAGATCTGAATATTGCACGATTAAATCAGCCAGTCAGAGGGGGACCCACGACGACACTTTTTTCAAACTCTGTCATGTGGTAATAGCGCTGTCTTACACAGGTGCACGTCATCACTGTGTCCATCAGTCCTTCAGTGATCGATCAACATCGGGCGTTGTTCACCCCCCGTCTCCCTTTATATGCTCTAGGAGCCTAGAATACAACATTCTACACAAATAACACTGATGCACTTGGTGGCGAACAATTGCAACTCTAATTATTTACATCTCGCCGATTGTGTCTACGTGCACCAAGTTACATTGACATCCGACCACCTCTTGTCGGTATTTCACTTCTTTTGTGAAGCAGTGTAGATATTCAGACACCAGAAGTAGCGATTTTCTTGTAAATCTTACATTTGGACTGGAAAACTGTTAAACTTGTTTCTCTAAGAAAATGTAACTATTGGCTACTCGTATAGGATATAACACCACAGTCGTGTAGATTGCAGCATGTCTGTTGCTCAAACACACGTATACATGGTGGTCAGAAACAGGCTGTTACGGTGTCGCAGTCTAGGTTGGGCTGAGGACTGTTAAAAAAATCGATAGGTTGTGGTGTTTCCGAGATAACTAGCTCTGAAGTTACTCAATCAGCCCGTTCCGGCGCAAATTCAAGCGGCCTGTGAGAGTCGGTGTCGCCAAACCCGATCTTTGTTTGGTTTGCTAAAACCGAAAAAGAGAGCGATACATAAATGGGACGGTAGTAAGGATCGAAAAAGAGCCAAAGACCGAGCAGACTCTTGGGTTTGAGAACAACTGACACTTATTGTATCTTGTGGGCAGCTTAAATGTGCGCAAACGATGGCTACATTGGCTATCTTCAATGATAATTAACTAGGAAATACCGCAACGTACAGAATTTTTTCTTGACAATTATTTCTCAGTACAGCCTACGCTGCACAACCCTTACAAGCCTTTCAGACTGTTTCCTGTATACGAGGAGGGTCATAAAAGTAACAGGAACTCCAATTATGTGACTAGTTGCTTTGCGGAAGATCAATGACACATCCTTTTGTTCCATTTACTTACTGAAAAAGAGAAAGTATTGGGAGAAATTATATTCAGACGTATTCATACGATTTTGCGACAGAAGAGAGTTATTCCCAGGGATCGTTCAGGTAACGAGGGAGACGTGTGTGTAACAAGTTACGAGCAGTTCGTTCTCATATACGTCACAGTGCGGCGACATCTAGGTAACTACCTGCCCTGGATGTGGACGTGGGCTGCTCGAGCGACTCTGGTCACGCGGCAACGTTGGCAGCCTTGCAGAAGCTGTCGGCCAGCCGTCAAGGGTAATGGCGCGTGAATCGTGGACCCCCGGGCCGCGAAGTAAAGCCGGGATTATCACAGGCAATTGGGCGAGCGCGCTACGATCTGCGGGGGCGCGTCTCGTTCCATCAGCGCTGAGCAGTCCCCCGGAACTTTGTCGTTTGCGGGACAGACGCTTCCTGGCCAGAGCCCGTGGGGCAACTTCACTACTGTCCTGCGAAAGCTGCTACCGGTTAACGAGCTGCTTCCTGTAGGCAGGTACTGAGCAGGATATTTGCATTACAGTGATTGGTATACATCGCGTAGTCTGCAGTTATCACCTGGTGAATTCAGATGTGTGTCTCACTGACTAAGCAAATCGAAAGCGCAAGGATAAGATCTTCAGTCGTTTACAGGATTTTTGTTTTTTGTTTTTTACCGTTCCTTTACATCTGGCAATGATTTGCTTTTAATCTCAAATTAAAACTTGTTCAAGGAAGAAGTTATGTTTCTGTATGTATGATGTCTTGTTGATATATGAAGAAACCTCAGAAGGTGTTTACCAGAAGATGTCACAACTCCTTCTTCTTCTTCTTCTTCTTGTAGAGGCTATGGCCTGTCGGTGCATGCACTCTTCTGTATTCTGTGCTATCACCGTTCATTCTTTACTATTTTGGAATCTTGTCAGTTCAATTATTTTATTTATTGCTCTCCACTTGGTTTTCATTCCCAAAATTTTTCCTTCCAATATATCACTTACTGTTTCTAAACAAACACCCAAATACATGTTTCCACTTCTTTAATAGTTGCTATGAGTCAGATGTGCTTACTGATCTCTTATATAATCTTCTATAATCTTCATTGGTTGTCCTTTGAGTCGAGTAGTCCTCATAATTCTTCTCCAAAGCTAGTTTTCTATCAGCTCTAAGTGTTCTGTATCCTTGTTCGATAAGCTTTCACAGCCATATAGTAGCATACTCCCGACGAATGTTTTCGCTCATGGAGAGCAAGCATAGCTGTTACAATTCTTTTCCTTATTTGCATGCTGCATGTGTTGTCTTTGGTAATTAAGTTGCCTAAATGAAATATATAGACGTATAAAATGCATGTTTGACCATCAGGTGTTTTCATTTTAAACAAAAACATCAACCGGTTTCAGTCATGGGCCATATTCACGGGTAAGGGTTACAGTGGTTTAAGCCATCACATTACATTTGTCATTACTTAAATAATGTGTATAGCATGTTACGTTATCAATATACGACACAGGACTTTTAGAAGCAAACGAACTAAATCTAAACAGTGCAATACTGAAGAGAAGATCAGGACTACAGGTATTACATTGTACAAAATATTGAGGAGTGGCTCAAAAAACCTACACATTATTTAAGTAATGACAAATGTAAGGTGGTGGCTAAGACTATTTAAGCCCATATCCGTTAAGACGGTCCATGACTAAGATCGGCTGATATTTGGGTTTAAAATAAAAGCAGCTGATGGTCAGACAAGCACTTTATAGAATACATGATGGCTGTTGATAGTCACCTTCCAAAAATGTTTAAAATCTATCAACATTTTCTATTGGTATTTCTTTCAAGTTTCGTGCTAGACTTGCTTTCATTTTTGATTTGCTTATTATCATTTATTTTTTCACTATCACCTATTAAGGGATAACCATACACAAATCTTAGATAACTAATGAGAATTACATTCGTTTCACCTTCATATCTTTTTTCCTTTGAAGATCCTATTAGATCTTCCGGTGAAATAATTAAAGAAATAGGAAAGTAATGAGTATCCTTGTCTTTCTGCTTTTGGAATTTAGCTTTACGTGGTTCTCCATCTTGAGTTTTTGGTTTTCGTATATTTCTTTAATATTATTCAGTATTTCAAGAGATTTTCAAATATATCTTTGTCAAATGACTTGAAAATTTCCCCAGTTTAACTCCAACCTTCTTTCTAGATATCTCTTGGGTGGTATGGTCACTTCTCTGGCCTATATTTTTTATCTAAAACTAAAATGATTCTCTTCATGTCCGATCTCTTTATTATACTTTACTGTTTTTTCTACTAAGGGTGACAGCATTTTCTTATCTCGAACCAAATTAGGCTCATCGTCCTGTACTCATTCTGTTGGGATTCTTTTATATCGACGAATGTTGTCTTACATTCCACTGATCGTCTGGAAAAGATACATAATCGTAACACAAGTTTATAATTCTGAAACCAGACCAGAATTTGGATTGATTTCTGGATCCTTATATCTGGATAAACAGCCATTTGTTTTTGAAATCGGTAGCACGAAAAACTGACGTCAGCAAATTCAATTGAGTGGTTGAGGAAACAGGAAATGAGACACATAAAATTATATATTTTCTTTCACGAATTCCTTAGCAACTGATGCCCCAACCATTGTACATCAACGTTCAGACCATAAAAATATTCGGAGCCCAATTTGAGCTGAGGGTTTTCCTAGAGCTGCTTGTGGTAGTTAATTCAAAGGTAGAAAGCAGTACATCCCTGCAGCTAAACCAGATCTAGTAAAAAGGTGTGGTGTTCCATCCAACCTTGAGGCGGAAGTGAACCATGGACTGTGGGTAAACCAGCAAAGAAGAGAACCGAAACATTGTCATGGTGAAGTAAGAAAATTAGTGAATTAATTAGATAATAAAAGAGGATATTGCCAATGAATCAGCATGTAAATGAGTGCATGAAAAACACTAGTAGACTAGATGAAGACGCGTTGTAAGACACAAGGGAATAACTCACTTGGTACTAGAGGAAGCCGTAAAGGGCAATAATATAGGAAATCATAGGCTGGAATGTAAGGCCAATAACTGAGGACGTTGAGTGTAGGTGGTACCTTGAGGGGAAAAGGTTGGCACAGTGGAGGACTTTATAACTTGCAGTATCAACCAGTTCAGAAGATTAGAAGATTGGTTAACCACTTGCACAGCACACTCCACCCCACTATCCATCTCTCTTTCTTTCTCTCTCTCTCTCTCTCTCTCTCTCTCTCTCTCTCTCTCTCTCCCTCCCCCCCCCCCTCTCTTTCTGTCTCACTCGAAAAGAAAATTCTTCCTTTCAACGTCATACGAGCGGCATTAAGTAAGTAATGCAAGACATTTTATTCTGAAAAAAGATTGGCATTGTTCAGGACACCAATACGCCACATTATTTCCCACTCTTTTAACTACAAAACCCCGGTTTTCAACATAATCTCCGTTCAATGAGACAGCCTTACGCCACCTTACTGGGAGGGCCTATTGCCCGCATGATCCCACTCTACTGGTCGACTTCGAAGCCAAAGTGTTGCTGCATCAAATTACATGGCCATCATCCACGAAGTGCTCCCCACAGAGTGCATTCTTCGTTGGGCGAAACTGACAGAAGTCGAAGGTGAGAGATAGGAAGTAGTTTCTTCAGTTTCCTGCTCAACTTTGATAAGCATCAGAGTTGATCATTGTATCATGAGGGAGAATAACCGCTTCAGAGTCCCAGACGAACGTCGCCATGAGTTAACCGGCAGATTTGAACTTTATATTCGGAGGAGAGGTGGTGTGGCGCCACTCCTTGAATTTCCATTTTGCCTCCGGTAGCAATGAATCCATATTTCATCACCTGTGGTGACTTTAGACAAAAAAAGTTAGAATCAACCTCGTAACGCGCAAGCAATTCCGCACAGGTTGTCCTTTGTTGCTCTTTATGGTCTTCTGTTATTCTCCGAGGAACCCAGCGAGCATACAGCTTTGAGTACCACAACAGATGGGCGAGTGTGTCAGCACCATCTACAGAGACAGACGTTCAGTTGAGCAGGGAGATGTTGTTTTATGATCCGTCGATCACCTCGAATCAATGTGTCCGCACGTTCCAACACTGTACGTGTGACAGTTGTGTGTGGCCGGCCAGAACGTTGGAGGTCATACAGGTTTCCGCGACCTCGTTGCCATAACGACTGACACGTCGCCCATTCACTCACAGCCAGGTCTTCATAGACACTCTGCAATCACCTGTTAATAACTGCTATCGTCTGGTTTTCTGCTACAGGAAGCTCAATGACAGCTCTCTGCTTGGAACGCACCTCCGGTACAGATGCCGCTTTGAAAGCAACGTATAGGACCGGAACCCATCAGAACTTCATAAAACAAAGGGAGTTAAAGTGGGAATATTCCAGGATGCCTCACAAAGCCTCACAAAATACGTTGCATTTATTCAACAAAAATTGGGAGAGAAAAAGATGGATTTCTTATTGAACGGTCCCCGTATTTCTGTCCAGTTTGTCCAGAGGTGACAGTCCACTCTTCATGACGCATTCGCCCGAAGGCGGAGCCTGGTGCTACAGATCGATTCTTCAACAATCTCGATTAACTCGTGATGTATGGAGCCGACATTAATGGCTGCTGTCTGTTGTGTACTCGGTACGACATTTCTCGCTGCCACAAAACGCTGTATTTCTTCTAAGCGTAATACTACCCAGAGTATGAAAAGAGGCAAGGCTGAGGTGGTTTTGCACAACTGCATAAAGGACCACATTCGGCAGTCGCTTATACCTCTTACGTCCGGCTCTTTTTCTGTTGTATTTTCTCGATGCTCTGGCACCACTTGATGGATTCCTCAGTTGAAGAAATGGTTCAAATGGCTCTGAGCACTATGGGACTTAACATCTGAGGTCATCAGTCCCCTAGAACTTAGAACTACATAAGCCTAACTAACCTAAGGACATCACAGACATCCATGCCCGAGGCAGGATTCGAACCTGCAACCGTAGCAGTCGCGCGGTTCCGGGCTGAAGCGCCTAGAACAGCTCGGCCACCGCGGCCGGCTTACCAGAAGAGCTTGGTATATATTTTCTGTCACTTCTTTCATCAAATGTAGGATTTTACCAGTTTAAATCATATGCGGGTAAACAATGTGGCATAAGGGAGACTATATTTTTCCCATGAAGTTCTTTTCTTTTTCTTTCTTTTTTGCATTTCGACTTGAAATTTATCATAGCTATTGAACTTCTCTTCGTTGATCTCGAACCACTGCTGGGTTGTGCTGTCCGACCTAGAGTACACATTCGCCAAGCGTATCATTCATCGCACCTGCTGTATTTGACAACACGGTCAAATGCTTTCAGCCATTTCGTCGCTTTCTGATCTGCGTCCCTCGAAAACACTAATGGATGCGTCATATGCCGTTGACTTACTGCTGTTTCAGAAACCATTAGTCTCCTGGATTTATGGACCTTAGGAGAAATGTGCAGCTTGTACTCCGGTTCTTGTCTGTGAAGGGGACAGGTTTTACATTGGCTAGTTGGAGTCGTGATGAAGTAGATATTTTAAAGTACCTGGCATCTCCACCAAACATTGTCACGCCGTACCCACAATCAAGTCGAAATCCGAAATCAAGTTCGCCGAGAAAGTAGAACACTTAGCGCTGAAAACACTTTTATTACCGATACTAAGGGGCGGACAGAACAGACCTCCTTCCAGGACATGAGAGTACTGTTTTATTACACAATTTTCAAAATATACAAACATTAGAGCCATGTAGAATTGATAAATACCACTAAAGGTATGGTTTTTGGTGATGAGATTTGAACTGGCCACTATTCCACATTGCCTGCAGCACATGGCTTGGAAATGTGTCCGTCACTAGGATGAAGCTCCAGTCAACAACGGCTTTCCTTTTCAAGTTTATGTGCAACTGACCGAAATTACTAATTCTTCTACTTATCGGCAGCTATTTGGTTCCAGACTGAAAGGTATAGTCTAAAATTTCGACTGTTTCAACACGTCAGTCTGGTCTCAAATGGACGATCTTTCACATAGATTGCTTCACAAAAATAGAAGCGTAGCGACATAATGCCCTTTGTAGGAGTTACTCGCGAGTGACTCTTGACTAGTACGGTGCAGCTCATTCAAATTTCTTAGTTCGTGCCAGTGTCTGGGATCGTATTGTTACCCTGTGTATACAGTCTAGTAGTTAATGAACTTGCTTGTTTTAAGGGGTGTGATTGCCTGTTAGCTGTTGTTTTCGTTGTATTATTAGTTCTTAGCCCTATAAATCTGAGTACGGTTGGTTTATTTCAGCTCTCTGTTGCCCAGCACTAACTAAAAAGGCAGATAACAGAAGCGGATCATCACGTAATTCATATTCAATGTGCGCCTACAAGTGCTACCACCACACAGTTTTCCGTAAGAATTTTTCATCGTCTAATCTTTCTAGCAGATTCTCATTTCGTAGTTCATTTAATTCTTATTGTCTCTACCCGACGGAAAGTTCAAAATAAGCTGTTCTGATAATTGCAATATTAATGCTATGAGAAAAATTATCAATGCTAAATTCAGCATATAGAGGTCTTCCTTAATTAGCGTTGGAAGAGGCTCTTTGATAATAAACGTATTGGTGGATGCTCCCTTGTAATTTATGCAACAAATAAGAGACTTAACTAATTACTGAAGTTAAATTTCGTAGCCAGACGTTGTACAGTGAGTAATGTGGTTCAAATGGCTCTGAGCACTATGGGACTTAACATCTCTGGTCATCAGTCCCCAAGAACTTAGAACTACTTAAACCTAACTAACCTAAGGACATCACACAACACCCAATCATCACGAGGCAGAGAAAATCACTGACCCCGCCGGGAATCGAACTCGGGAACCCGGGCGTGGGAAGCGAGAACGCTACCGCACGACCACGAGCTGCGGACAGTGAGTAATATGCAACAAATTTTAAAGATAAGCACTTTATATTCTTTACATACTGATTTCGAACTCATAAGACTGAGTACATGCAACCGATTGTACTATTTCTCACCTTACCCAATATATAAGGTAAGAATTACAGTTAAAAATTAGTGTGGCTCTTTCTTGTTGGTCAGCGAAATTATGTGTGTTGACTTGGAGTGGCAAAACAACCACCGCTTGCATTTTGACACCGAATAGAAAAGCGGCACTGCAGTGATGTCGAACATAAAATTCAAGAACGGAATAAGCTTTAAGGAAACCTGTCGCTGTCTTCACTGATCTCCCACTGCTGTGCTGGGTAAGAACTGCAGCAAGGAAACAAAACTTTTATTTCTTCATGTGACCGCCTAATGTGTGTCCGGCAACCTAAGAGAAGACTGTATTGGCACTTAATGCACAGACATAAAAAACGCTTCGAAAGAGCCAAGACCGTACAAGCAGCGGATGTCGTTTGATATGGGAACGAAATTGAAGCGTGACTATCGGAAAGTAAAAATAGCGTGCAATTAGAATACAGCATAAGAAAAGAAACACAGATTTCATTTCCAACCTATGAATATATTACGCTTATATAGAGGAATGTGTGGATGTGAAGAAGGAATGGACAAAAGAGGTGATATTGAAAACTATAAGAGAGAATGTTAGGAAAATAGAGGGCAGTAGAACTAGGAAGGATTGGACCAGACGAGAGATAGTAGACATTTATGATAGTAAGAGGTGAAAGAATGTCAGTACAGGCATTGTTAGAAAACAGTACATTAACGTGAAGAAAAATGTGATTGGCAGGGAGTGGGTGGCTCCCAGGGCCCACAGTAGACCCGAGTTAGAGTTTGAGAGTGGATCCACCGAGCGTTTATCCGGAGCGATGTTGGGATGCGGAGCCACAATATGCCACATCCGGAATAGGATTTGAAAGTGGATCCACCACATGTTATACCCAGAGGGATGTTGGGACGCGGATCCACAACACATCACATCTGGGATAGGGCTCCAAGGTGGACCAATCACGCGTTACGGGGGGTCTCACCCGAGATGTGGAGGAGGCCCTGCCGGCGGCTATAGAGAGCACTGGGTGCACCCGACTGCAAATTGTTGCTCATGTCGGCACCAATGACTCCTGCCGTCTGGGTTCAGAGGTCATCCTCAGTTCGTACAGGCGGTTGGCTGAATTGGTGAAGGCGGATAGCCTCGCTCGTGGGGTGGAATCAGAGCTAACTATTTGTAGTATCGTTCCCAGAACCGATCGCGGTCCTCTGGTTTGGAGCCGAGTGGAAGGCTTAAACCAGAGGCTCAGACGATTCTGCGGAGATCTGGGGTGCAAATTTCTCAACCTCCGCTGTCGGGTGGAGAAATGTAGGGTCCCCCTGAATAGGTCAGGCCTGAGACGCGGCAAGGTAGGAGTAGGCAAAATGCAACAGGGAATAACAATATTAATGTGCTAATAGTAAACTGCAGGAGCGTCTATAGAAAGGTCCCGGAACTGCTCTCATTAATAAACGGTCACAATGCCCATATAGCACTAGGGACAGGAAGTTGGATGAAACCAGACGTAAACATTAATGAAATCCTAAACTCAGATTGGAATTTGTACTGCAGAGACAGACTGGTCAGTGAAGGGGGAGGCGTGTTTATAGCGATAAGAAGTGCTATAGTATCGAAGGAAATTGACGGAGATCCGAAATGTGAAATAATTTGGGTGAAGGTCACGGTTAAAGTAGGCTCAGACATGGTAATTGGATGTCTCTATAGGCAGCTGTTGTGGCTGAGCACCTGAAGGATAATTTGGAAAATATTTCGAGTAGATTTCCCCACCATGTTATAGTTCTGGGTGGAGATTTTAATTTGCCGGATATAGACTGGGAGACTCAAACGTTCATAACGGGTGGCAGGGACAAAAAATCCAGTGAAATTTTTTTAAGTGCTTTATCTGAAAACTACCTTGAGCAGTTAAACAGAGAACCGACTCGTGGCGATAACATATTAGACCTTCTGGTGACAAACAGACCCGAACTATTTGAAAAAGTTAACGCAGAATAGGGAATCAGCGATCATAAAGCGGTTACTGCATCGATGATCAGCCGTAAATAGAAATATTAAAAAAGGTAGGAAGATTTTTATGTTTAGCAAAAGGGACAAAAAGCAGATTACAGAGTACCTGACGGCTCAACACAAAAGTTTTGTCTCAAGTACAGATAGTGTTGAGGATCAGTGGACAAAGTTCAAAACCATCGTACAATATGCGTTAGATGAGTATGTGCCAAGCAAGATCGTAAGAGATGGAAAAGAGCCACCGTGGTACAACAACAGAGTTAGGAAACTGCTGCGGAAGCAAAGGGAACTTCACAGCAAACATAAACATAGCCAAAGCCTTGTAGACAAACAAAAATTACGAAGTGTGAGGAGGGCTATGCCAGAGGCGTTCAATGAATTCGAAAGTAAAGTTCTATGTACTGACTTGGCAGAAAATCCTAAGAAATTTTGGTCTTATGTCAAAGCGGTAGGTGGATCAAAACAAAATGTTCAGACACTCTGTGACCAAAATGGTACTGAAACAGAGGATGACAGACTAACGGCCGAAATGCTAAATGTCTTTTTCCAAAGCTGTTTCACAGAGGAAGACTGCACTGTAGTTCCTTCTCTAGATTGTCGCACAGATGACAAAATGGTAGATATCGAAATAGACGACAGAGGGTTAGAGAAACAATTAAAATCGCTCAAAAGAGGAAAGGCCGCTGGGCCTGATGGGATACTGGTTCGATTTTACACAGAGTACGCGAAGGAACTTGCCCCCCTTCTTGCAGCGGCGTACCGTAGGTCTCTAGAAGAGCGTAGCGTTCCAAAGGATTGGAAAAGGGCACAGGTCATCCCCGTTTTCAAGTAGGGACGTCGAACAGATGTGCAGAACTATAGACCTGTATCTCTAACATCGATCAGTTGTAGAATTTTGGAACACATATTATGTTCTGTTGAGTGGTACTTAAGTAAATAAATTACTGAAATGAAAGTGAAGTAGAAATTAGAATATAAATGAAAAACTTGGTTTAGTTTAGAGAGTTACATACTGACAAACAGCGGACAGAACAGAAGAGACAATGACCATGAAGTCAGCAAGTTCCACAAAAGCGGGCGCTGTCGATTCAGCCGTCAGGGCATCGCCCGACCGGCTCACGTGTTTCTCAGTTGTCGCATGTGAGCAAAGGCCCTCGCCTACATCCCAAGAGCCAATGGCCGACGTTAAGAAGATTCTTCGAGAAGCTTTTCAACGTGACAGAAGAGGCAATGGCCATGAAATCGTTCACCTCCAGTGAACTGAAGTGAATAAATACGCGAGACGCGGTGGGCCCGACGGACGGAGACGAAGACGAGAGACGGAGACGAGAGACGAAGAAGACTAAGAAGTGAAGAAGCGTAGCAGTAGTTTTCAGTCAGTTTCGGTGCTGAAGACCGTCATGCAAGAAGAGACTACATCATGCACAGACGCACCAAGTCCGCCGTTGTAATGGAATAGCAAGCAGCAGCCTCGGCGCCAGAAGACAGAATTAAAAGGTATTTGAAGTCTGATTTTTACGTATCCGGGTGACTCGTGAGGACGGGAAGGAGACGGCCTCACATCAGCAGTCACCTGTGAGCTGGGATGAAGACCTGACAGCCGAAGACTGGCAAGCGGGAGTCCGTGGTTCGAGTCCGCGACACTGGCCTTCCCCCGCCGCGCCGCTCCGCTGGCCGACGCAAAACACACGCGGCCGCTTAGAGAAGAAAAACACTGGGACGCCACATCCAAGGTATCACCATCCGATGCACGACTTCGCTCGCAATAATTAAACGGGCCACCTCGCGCTGCGGGTCTCCAGTCAGCTGGGCGAGACGGCGACACGAGATACACACCGCTACGCGTAATCAGACGCCGCCGCCGCCGCCGCTGCCGCAGCAGAAGGCTACGCAAACGACACATCTGCCGTTTTCCGAACCAGAACATCCAGTAAGATACAGTTGTACGAAACTTGCAATAAAAGTTATCTTATGTAAATATGTTGTTTCATTCTACCTCATACCCGAGCCAAGGAAGAACCCACCCTGCCCACATGTTGTTAAGAGAGAAAAGTTAATTTATTTAATATTTTCACCCTGACAGAATGCTTTAGAATGCTCATCCTGACAATTGACAGCATTAAAAGAGAAAATCCAGTTACATTTAGTGACGGAAGTGTTACATTTAGTACCAGAATTGTTACAGTTCGAGTATAATGACTTTTCTGGATACTATAAATCTACTCTGTAGGAATCAGCATGGGTTTCGAAAAAGACGGTCGTGTGAAACCCAGCTCGCGCTATTCGTCCACGAGACTCAGAGGGCCATAGACACGGGTTCACAGGTAGATGCCGTGTTTCTTGACATCCGCAAGGCGTTCGATACAGTTCCCCACAGTCGTTTAATGAACAAAGTAAGAGCATACGGACTATCAGACCAATTGCGTGATTGGATTGAAGAGTTCTTAGATAACAGAACGCAGCATGTCATTCTCAATGGAGAGAAGTCTTCCGAAGGAAGAGTGATTTCAGGTGTGCCGCAGGGGAGTGTCATAGGACCGTTGCCAATCACAATATACGTAAATGACCTTGTGGATGACATCGGAAGTTCACTGAGGCTTTTTGCAGATGATGCTGTGGTGTATCGAGATGTTGTAACAATGGAAAATTGTACTGAAATGCAGGAGGATTGCAGCGAATTGACGCATGGCGCAGGGAATGACAATTGTATCTCAATGTAGGCATGTGTAATGTGCTGCGAATACATAGAAAGATAGTTCCCTTATCATTTAGCTACAAAATAGCAGGTCAGCAACTGGAAGCAGTTAATTCCATAAATTATCTGGGAGTACGCATTGGGAGTGATTTAAAATGGAATGATCATATAAAGTTGATCGTCGGTAAAGCAGATGCCAGACAGATTCATTGGAAGAATCCTAAGGAAATGCAATCCGGAAACAAAGGAAGTAGGTTACAGTACACTCGTTCGCCCACTACTTGAATATTGCTTAGCAGTGTGGGATCCGTACCAGGTAGGGTTGATAGAAGAGATAGAGAAGATCCAACTGAGAGAAGCGCGCTTCGTCAAAGGTCATTTAGTAGTTGCGAAAGCGTTACGGAGATGATAGATAAACGCCAGTGGAAGACTCTGCGGGAGAGACGCTCAGTAGCTCGGTACGGGCTTTTGTTAAAGTTTCGAGAACATACCTTCACCGAAGAGTCAAGCAGTATATTGCTCCCTCTTACGAATATCTCGCGAAGAGACCATGAGGATAAAATCAGAGAGATTAGAGCCCACACGGAAGCATACCGACAATCCTTCTTTCCACGAACAATACGAGACTGTAATAGAAGGGAGAACCGATAGAGGTACTCAGGGTACCCTACGCCACACACCGTCTGGTGGCTTGCGGTGTATGGATGTAGATGTAGTTGTACGTCCGGAGACGTGTTCTATGTTCAAACTTGTATCCAGCAGCAGGAAGAGCATGTCATGGGAGCCTTCTGCGACACGTGCACAGTCACAGACATACGGAAAACAGAGCAGACGTGCTGCAACTACAGAGTATGCGGTTGGAGGTGACTGGATGCATTCGAGTACAGTGCAATACTATGCCACCCGACCAGAAAAATAGTACATTTGCCCTAAGTTTTGGCAGCTGTACTACATTTACAAGCAATTTTAGAACACGGAATGAGAAGTGATGTCAAGATCGGATGGATAGAAGTGACATAAATTCGATAAAATTATGGAAAATACGTATAAATTGAGGGAAAAAATAAGCCGAAATGCGGGGAAATTGAGGGAGTACTTGCATGTCTTCTGATTGGTGAAGAGCAATTCTTGTACATGGGAACGAGTATACGGCAGCAAGAGGAATACAGGAATACGTCGAGATGGAAGCACCGGGAAACGGGGAAACAGTCTTTTTATTTTTCGCCGAGGCAACGTTCAACTGTATGTCTCTTGAGGTTATAGTGAAACACGCGAGTTGACTGTTGTCTTTGATGCTTTCCTGGAAAAAAGAGGACCGTCTGCCTCTAAACTTACCGGCATCTGCGCTAAAGGATGACAGAGAGTGTGGATGGAGTGATTGGTTGAGATGGAGTTTTAATGAGGTAGAATTTAATGGTAGACTGATGATACATTCCATAGAGAGCGGGAGACGTTGTTGCAGGTTATTTGACAATTTTTTTTTTCGTCTTTCTGTCGGGATGCATCAGTTGTGTGACATAACCTGTGTTAGACTCGCATACAACAGCGTGTTCTGTGTGTGACTTAGAGCACTGCCTACTTGCGATCATTAACAGCAAACCTCTCGGTCATCAGAGGACTTCCATCCTGTTTCGACACATTTCTATAGCCGAATGAAGATTTAGGCGACGTACCCACTCCCCTGCCGCACCTTGGGCATAAAATTGAGTCTTCGGTTTCATAACTACGGTGATGCTAAGTTAGCGACAGGTGTTTTTGAAGTACTACGATCCCCGTGTATACATCTGCTTGACAGATGTGCTGCATATGGAGTTAGCGGTGGCATGACATGTAATTTCACATGTCAAACACCGCTGCTACGCGTTTGTCTCTTTCTTTGTAACAGGCATTCGCCGTTACTAACGATCATTTTATATAGGACTGATACGAGCACAGTATAATTTCTGAACCGTGATCGGATGTGAATAGTGGGGGCTGTTCACCTCTGGAAAGCTACAGTGTACATGTATAATAAGGAATCGATGTTTTAAGGAAGTAGTTTCTCATTTTATAGTTTAACACCATAGTCTATCGTAGAGAAACCTGCAAGGAGAATGTTTGTCAAACGCTAGAAATATATTTCTTACATTGAGATAGTAACACTGTTGCATTCCATATGACCAATAGGTCAGAAACTGCAACGATCTAACACTATAGCATATTTTAAGTGCAGGACCTATGTGGCGTCGGCGTCTCCTTAGTGTTGACACGACACGGCGGTGATGGTTGCCCCAGTCGGTATGACGTGGAACGGCGTCCGTGGCTCACGACAACGCCACCCTGTAACTAGTAGAAAAAACACAAACTCCTCTCGTGGTTTGGTCATATTTCAGATACCGTCTTTCATGAATAATGTCAATATTTCGATAGAGCAGCGCGTCGGAATGTGTAGCCGCTCTTGCTTCTTCACAAATAAATGCGACAATTGCACCCCTCGATGACGCGATGGCTGGCTTGACCTGAAATTGTGCAAAAAATCTATCGGATGGAGTTAGCGGAGCATTTATAGTCCATACGTTTTCGAACTATCAGTTTAATAAGTCACAGCTGCAAAATACTAACGCGAATTCTTTACAGACGAATGGAAAAAATGGTAGAAGCGGACCTCGGGGAAGATCAGTTTGGATTCCGCAGAAATGTTGGAACACGTGAGGCAATACTAACCTTACGACTTATCTTAGAAGAAAGATTAAGAAAAGGCAAACCTACGTTTCTAGCATTTGTAGACTTAGAGAAAGCTTTTGACAATGTTGACTGGAATACTCTCTTCCACATTCTAAAGGTGGCAAGGGTAAATACAGGGAGCGTAAGGCTATTTACAATTTGTACAGAAACCAGATGGCAGTTATAAGAGTCGAGGGGCATGAAAGGGAAGCAGTGGTTTGGAAAGGAGTGAGACAGGGTTGTAGCCTATCCCCGATGTTATTCAATCTTTATATTGAGCAAGCAATAAAGAAACCAAAAGAAAAATTCGGAGTAGGTATTAAAATCCATGGAGAAGAAATAAAAACTTTGAGGTTCGCCGATGACATTGTAATTCTGTCAGAGACAGCAAAGGACTTGGAAGAGCATTTGAACGGAATGGACAGTGTCTTGAAAGGAGGATATAAGATGAACATCAACAAAAGCAAAACGAGGATAATGGAATGTAGTCGATTTAAGTCGGGTGATGCTGAGGGTATTAGATTAGGAAACGAGACACTTAAAGTAGTAAAGGAGTTTTGCTATTTAGGGAGTAAAATAACTGATGATGGTCGAAGTAGAGAGGATATAAAATGTAGACTGGAAATGGCAAGGAAATCGTTTCTGAAGAAGAGAAATTTGTTAACATCGAGTATAGATTTAAGTGTCCGGAAGTCGTTTCTGAAAGTATTTGCATGGAGTGTAGCCATGTATGGAAGTGAAACATGGACGATAACTAGTATGGACAAGAAGAGAATAGAAGCTTTCGAAATGTGGTGCTACAGAAGAATGCTGAAGATAAGGTGGGTAGATCACGTAACTAATGAGGAGGTATTGAATAGGATTGGGGAGAAGAGAAGTTTGTGGCACAACTTGACTAGAAGAAGGGATCGGTTGGTAGGACATGTTTTGAGGCATCAAGGGATCACAAATTTAGCATTGGAGGGCAGCGTGGAGGGTAAAAATCGTAGAGGGAGACCAAGAGATGAATACACTAAGCAGATTCAGAAGGATGTAGGTTGCAGTAGGTACTGGGAGATGAAGAAGCTTGCACAGGATAGAGTAGCATGGAGAGCTGCATCAAACCAGTCTCAGGACTGAAGACCACAACAACAACAACAACAACGTTTTCTTTGTTGGTTGGTACAGAATAACGATGATAGAATGTTTGGATGATAGAATGTTTGGATGATAGAATGTTTGGATGATAGACGTGAATGGATCCTGAGGGATTCGGATCTGCTCCGGACTGCAGTACCAGTATGTTGTTGAGTCTTCCTAATTTTCCCAATAAGTAACAACACCGCAACTGTTCGTACTGTCTTTTATACTACGTTGTGCTGCAGGAACAGGCTTCGTTTGGCGCTTACGTTACACATCTTACACGGGTGGCGAAACTACGAACACATGTTCCCATTTCCACCAAGTAGTCAAAACACGGTCCTATAGCATTAGCGTAGCTCACTCCGTTTCTACACGGGTTGCAGAATGTGGTGGATATAGCTCTCTCTGATGTCTGGGTAAGACTGAATCGATAGCAACTGTGGTGTGTATTATAGTACATCGTTCCATATCAACAGTGCCTTTACCATCCATAGGGGACGCTAATGATTACCAACACCACTCAATTGAGCTCTAGGGAGCCTTGGCAGAAACACACAATCTGCTACTTGTTACTGTGGAGCATGGGATTACATGTAGACATCATCACCTCTGTTCAGTTGTTTGGTAGCGTTTCTCAGTACTACAGACCGGTTCTATCTCCATGTGCCCAATAAGGTGACAGTACCACTTTTTATTTGTACTCCCCCATGCATGTTATGGACAGCACATTCCGGCGATGTCAACACCGAACCGGTAATCATGTAGATGACTGCAAAATGAACAATGTTTTTCGAAATGGAAAACCGAGACATCGATGTCGATGGGGAAGCTGAGATTAACTGTACAGGTCATTACCTTCGAATAGCTGTTGGAAACGCTCTACAATGCCGCAAACTCTTCCAGTTTCCACATGTTGCGATGTTTTACATATTTTTGTCAATGAGAAACATCGCCCCTGTGTTTTATTTCTACCAGCCAGTGTTGCGATAGCCGTACAGTTTATGCCATGCGATGTTCAGCTTTCTGTGAGAGCCAGAGGATCGAAACGTGTTAATGTCAATTTAGCAGCAGCTGACAGGGATCTCTACGTTTTGGTAGTAGAAACAAAGTGTATGGCTATGTACACTGACTGGGTGTGTTACAACCGAAAAAACAATGTATTAAACTGCTTATGAAGGAACAATAGGGGAACCCTCTCATGTGATTCATAATCTGTTGGATATGTTCATCCTACAGTACAGGTGATGAAACTTTACACTGGTCTGTGGAAGCGACTTCAATCATGACTAAGATGCAGAGGGACTGTCTAAAAAACAGCACTGGAGTTTTTGCTGTATGCGTTTCTCAGCAGATAGGTTCAAAAAAGGCGACTCGTTTCGAGATATGAGAGTGGCACGAATATGATTAAGCAGTGACCGTGTTCATTAAAAGACGTCTCTACAGAGTCCAGTGCAAGTATATGATAGAATGGATCGACTTGATTCCAAATTGCAGACAGCATTTCTACCCGAAAGCGTAACACTATCAGCAACTCGTGTGTGCCTGTAGACTCAAGACGCCTCTTTATGCAGAGTAACGGAAACATAGTCGCTACAATCGTGCTTTTAGTAGCGCAGTCCTTACGCGAAATGTATGGTGTGGGCTGTAAAATCCCTCTGCGATCAGTTTCAAATGTAGGTTTTCAATAGTGTTCCGCGAAATGGTCTTCCCTCCAGGGATTCCTATTTGACCTACCTGGCGAGTGTAATCCGACAACTGAAAAAAAAAAAAAAACTTACTCGCCATGCAAAATGACTCTTATGGACAATTTAATTACTTAGCCTATCAAATTGATGTCAATGACATGACACATGCTGGGAGGAGGAGATGGCTAGGGCGCCATGGAATGATTCTTGACAGGCGTTTCTTTTTAGCGGTGATATCTTTCAACGAAATTTCGATCTCCCACCTACACAGGGCCAGCTCTCACTATTTGTTTCGTAAATGCTAGTGTGATACAACGTCACACTGGTAAAAGGGGACCTGTCCTAGTGTCCAAACAACTACGTTCTCTTGAATTATAGCTTCTTAATGTCGAAGGTAAAATGAATGTGTTTCTTCCGACATGTGAGCCAATGGCATAGAAGATTGTCTGAAATGTTTGTAACACGCATATGTATGACAGTTTATTTACTGACACTGAATGCGAGAGATGCTCTCAGGTCGTTTAATTCGTTCAACAAGCTGAAAGAAATTGTTTAATATAGATTTTTTTTCTTTCTTTGGAATTTATATTCTCGCTTTTTCTTCACTCCGATGACGGTTTTGAGATAACTAGGACATTCTGTGGTGATCAGTAATTTTCGCAGCCAAAGAGTCAATTTTTTCCTGATTTTACAGATGATGGACCTATCTCGGCTGATCATTTGTGGTCGGTGGCGGTGCACTTCGTTGGACGTCACAAAATAATGAGATGCAAATTGTAACCTGCAGTCTAATGTAAAAACTATACCAATTTTGCTCATAAAACTAAAAGAAAATGGACTTTGCCTATTTTCGTGTAAATAGGACATTTATTATCGTCACAATTACGTTTTCCTTTTTTAATAGTTGCTTTATTATAGAAGTCGTACTGATATTAAACAGTACAGTGCTGGCAATGGCGTGATGGCCGAGTGCCCTAAGAGGTCGCGGCTGGCGGTTTAGACAAACGACCCTTGGTCGGGATAGCATTCATTTATCACGGTTTTGTTCTGAGGGATTCCAGCGTCACGATTTGTGCTGAAGACACTGTGGTGTGAGGCTAAGCTCACTTCAGGCAGAAGGGGCTTCTTGTTTTGCAAGTAGCTGACTTCTGAAAAAGCCATCTGGAGCGTTCTCCGGATGGGCGGGGTTGTGATGGTAAATTTCCCTTTTGTGTTGTCTTGACCGCCGCCTCAAGGCAGGCTGCACGCCACGAGCGACTGCAGAGGGTAGCGGAACGCGTGGTGTGACCAGCGGTCGCAGAGGGGGTGCAGAAAAACTACGAGACCCTCTGCAGAGCAGCTGGCCGTTTGAAAAAGTATGTGTCCTTCCTGTAAGTGGATAGAGGGAAGCAGGGGGGAGTGGGGGGGTTATGAGGGGTGATGAGAGGGACTCGGTGTTTGGCAGTTTGTGACTGTACATCGAGGAGAACGCGCGTCCAACTACCAACCCGGTTTTCCCCAGTACATGTGCTGCATGATGACCCATTCATTACGAGTGCTGTTTTTTTTCACGTCATTTTCGAAGTGTAGGTAGAACTGTGACGCATTTTTTCCATCAGCCGTGATAGCGTATGTTGGCTTCTATTACCTGAGCTGTAGGGTGGTTTCTGAGCAGGCATCTGTAGTGAAGTCTGACGCCAAGCAACGATCAACACTGTATGCTTACAGGTAACACACTTTTCAAACTCATCCCTGTCCAATATCAGCATTTGTCAGTTTAACATATTTCCCATCAAAAAGAATAAAGAAAGTACCTTACACCCCTGCCTTTTTCCAGCCAGCTTGTGGGTGAAGTGTAGAGTTTGAGTGTGTCTGTCACTAGTTTCGAATGGTATTGCAAAATGTTTTCGCAGCAGTATAACACCGGTTGTATGGTATCGTCAGTTTTTGAGGTGTACTGCGATTTTAGGCCATTCTTGTTTAACGCTATGCATATGGTTGTGTGATTAGGCCCAATCTTTATGATTAATTATGTAATTAGGACCGATATCTGCGTCAGTTTTCCGACCAAAATAAATAAAGTACACTAACCTAACCTTCGTCTTCTACATCTGGACAGTTTCCATGTCTTAGGGGTGCACTTGGGCTTTCCATTCAGTAGTCAGTTTTAATTTCCTGTCAACTGCAAGTGCCTCTGTTGGTATAACTGTGGTAGGGGGGTGCATTTGGGCCTCCTGTCCAGGATGACCAGGGTTCAAGTCTTGGAAAGGTTATTGCCAATTTTAATTTCCTGCCAGTTCCTAGGTGGGGGGGGGGGGGGGGGAGGGCGTCAGCAAACAGCCCAGGGCCAAAGAAATTCCTGCCAAAATTTGAAATTACCGCCAAATTTCGAAATTCCCGCCAATAGGGTAGGTTGGTCGAGGGGGAGGGATTAGAGGGGGGTGGGGGCTGAAGTCCTCGTGCAGGCCGAGAAAAACACGTGACATCATCTGGAGCGGGCGGTGGGCATGGTCGGGGCCAGAGGTAGCCGGGGATGGGGAGTGATTAATTGATTAATTTAATTGATCTACATATCAATTTGATATCAAAATCGTGCTCATAATCCCAAGTCCTTACTACTCTCGTGTTTAACAGTTTTTTCTTTTCTTTCGTTTGGTCCATACTGTCACCTGTGAAAGTTGTCTACAGTACAATCGTAGCAGAAGCAACATCTACTGACAAAGATATCAGAACGATTTTCGCTCATAACTTTCGACTCTATCGTTTCTGAACGTGTATGCCTTATCTGAAACTAATACTCTTCATCATCCAGGATGTTTGTAACATCGTGGAAGCATCCTGCAGAAAGACTTACAGTATATCACTGAACTGTAATAGACTCCCTACCAATAATGCCATACGATAATTTCGCTTTTTTCTACGACAGCCGCTTTCAAATCCGAAAGTAACTGTTATTCGCAGTAGAGGCAGGTCTATATCAGTCAGTTTCCGAGGGCGAAATTTGCGAAGGGAACGGCATGTAACGGACACCTGGAATGCGTACCTAGCAAAATTCTTGTTCACAGCGGCAAATAAACCTCCACATCTTGAATGGGACGCCAGCTAACTGGAGGTGTGTAGTGAGGTCCGATAAATCGTTAATATGCCTCTTTTCAGAAGACTCAAGGCGTCAACGGCATCGGCGGCCGAATAATAACTTTCTGCAGTACTGTTTGCGGGTTTTAGTTCGAACTGGAGGTGCTTCTATGATGTTGTGGGGGTGTTTTTAATACCGTACACCGTGGTTGCTTTCGTCCAGTTTTTGCCTCTCTCTTTATATGTGGCACGAAAACAAAGGACAATGGCAGAGATAATATTTCAAATACATTTTTCTATAAATGTCAAAGACTTGTGCCACCAGTTAAAAAAGGAATTAAATTAATCACACAAAATCTTTTCCTTGGGGCTACTTTGACCCGCTCATTCATTTCTTCATAAAACTGTGGTAAGGTAAAAATGGAAATGAGCTTATGGCATCGTGGCCCCATTCGGAGAAGTTCGGCCGCCTAGTGCAGGTATTATTTGATTTGACGCCACAGTGGGCGACTTGAGCGTCGGCGATTAGGATGAAATGATGACGAGGACAACACAACACCCAGTCCACGATCGGAGAAAATCTCGAACCCAGCCGGGATCGATCCCGGCCCCGCTTGCATCGGAGGCAAGAACGTTTCCACCAAGCTAAACAGGCGGAGTGTGCTAAGGTAATACTAGGACAAGGTAGACGCAATAAACATCAGACATTCAGGAACATGAGGAGCAAATATAATACTAATTTTTTGAAGGCAAGAGTAGGGAATATTAAACTGCACTGAGAAAGTGACACTGTAAGTATGCAAGTTCAATGTGTTTCATCGAATAACTAATCAGTTTCCACGTTACATGATGCGCTATGGTAACTCTATGCAAAGAGAACATGTAATATGTTAATAATGCCATTCGGTACGGTTATCAGCTTTATTATATAAATTATTCAAACTCTGGTACATGAAAGCAACACATTTTGTTAGTCGCTTTGGACTGATAATTCTTATTAAATCGTCTCAAGGATAAAATTATTTATCTTTTTCTTGCGGCCTTTTGCACTAGGACTTCGTCTTTCACATAAAGTTCACTTAGTACCCTCGTCACTCACCTCAATGCCAATTGCGGAATATTCTTCTTTGTCGTCTAAAACTCTAGCTAACTGTCGACCGCTACAGTGCTCGACATCATCTTAGACATGATAGAAACTTTCAGAATCACCATTAGATTCTAACACAACTTCATCTTCAGTTTGGGGTTGTTCTGACCCGGATTAATATTTTTCAAAAATCTGTGCCATTTTACAGAAGTGATAAACCTTTTATCTAAATTGAATTTCACACAAATGATAGTTTCTCACGTCATTGCCTGATACTGTCAGGATGCAAAGTTGCACTCACTACATTTTTATTTGAACTGATGCAAACCCTCGAGGCAGAAATTAGTGGAGTGTAATAGCTGTTAAAATATACGGACGAAAAAAATCACAACACCAAAAATTAATTAACGTAGAGTAATAAATGCCAGTAACACATTTGTCTAGTTAATATATTTATGTGATCAAGGTACCAAGCTCACAGGTTAACATAAGCCCGAGATAAGCGATTGCAAATGTGAAATGCTGATGCATTAGTAAGTGGTGTAAAGGCCAGAATGTTGAATGCAGGAATGCAAACGTGCATGCATTGTGTTGTGCAGGTGCCGGGTGTCAGTTTGTGGGATGGAGTTCCATGCCTATTGCACTAGGTCGGTCGATACGTGGACTGTTAATGCCGATTGTGGTTCACATTGGAGTTGCCGTTCGATGATGTGCCATATGTGCTCGATTTCAGACAGATCTAGTGATAGAGCAGGCTAAGACATTATGTCGACACTCTGTAGTGCGTGTAGTGTTACATCAGCGGTATGTGGGCGAGCGTTATCCTATTGGAGTACACGAGCAAGAACGCTGTTCAAGAATGGTAGTACAAAATGTCGAATCACCAGATGACGTACAAATTTGCAGTCATGGTGTGTGGGATAACCACGGGGGTGAACCAGCTATAATGCAAAAGCGTACTCCAGATTATAACCCAGGAGTATGTCCAGTGTGTCTAGCAGGTAGACTGGTTGGTTGCAGGCACTCAATTGGCCTTCTTCTGTACGAACACATGAAGATCAGTGGCACCATGGCAGAACAAGCTTTCATCAGCAGGCCAAATAGACCTCCACCCTGCCCTCCAATGATCTATCGCTTGACGCCACTGAAGTTGCTAACGGCGGTGGTTTGAGTCAGTGTAATACACGCTACAGGGCGCCTGACTCGGAGCTGTCCTTGAAGTAACCGGTTTATAAGTATTCGTTATGTCACTGTGGTGCGATATCCTGCAGATGCGCCGTAGCCAGAAGCCGAACAGATAGTCTTCCACCTCGGTAGTGCTCTGCGACCGTCTGGAACCCGGTCTTCTTGGACCGTACATTCCCGTGACCACCGCTGCCAGCAATCACATACAGTGGCTACATTCTTGCCAAGTCTTTCTGCAATATCACAGAAGGAACATCTAGCTTCTCATAGCAGTATGAAACGACCTCTTCACTCGAGTAGGGTGTTGATAATGGGGTCTTGTTGCCTTAACGGCAATCTTGAGTAACGTCAACTCACCACGTCCGGTCTCAGAGGTAACTAACGCTCACGACTGTTACAGCGCGTATTTAAATCAAACCTGATCTGAATCCTTATAGCAGTGTTACTAGCGCCACTCTTATGCAAATGGCTCTGAGCACTATGGGACTTAACATCTATGGTCATCAGTCCCCTAGAACTTAGAACTACTTAAACCTAACTAACCTGAGGACAGCACACAACACCCAGTCATCACGAGGCAGAGAAGATCCCTGACCCCGCCGGGAATCGAACCCGAGAACCCGGGCGACTCTTGTGCAAATAGTGCGAAGTTTGAACAGGTGGCATCTTTCAGACGTAGAAACAGAACTACCTATTTTCCTTTATGTCGCAGTATTCCTTCTATTATCAACATTGAGTCCAGTTCTGCCAATACAATAGTACTAAATTGGACTCAGAACCTGCTAGATCACAATTCACGAATTGTAAATTCATGCTGTCTTGTTTGCTCCAAGCTAATGATGTAACTGCAACGAAAAAAAATTTAAAATTTTTTATGACCAATGGGCCAAAGTTATCGGCAAAGGTCCAAAGTAATCCCTGCTTACGGTACCATGGCTTGCTTACATTCATTTAAGTTATCGTGAACGTTGACCAGGACGTTTATTTCAACATACTCAGTGGCCAGGTGTTGCTCATTCTTTTCTTCATCACTCCACTCTTCCAGACCCGCAACAGCTATGTTCACAGACGTCACGCACACGTTCCTGATTTCATATTCAGACATCCCATCGCAGCTCAATGTTTCGATAAATTCACTCTAATATAATACTAGTGAAAAAATCTGGAACTGTTTAGCTGAGCAACTGAAATTTGTCAATTAGCATTCCCACAATGTAGTAATTCCACAGGATATAATCGTATAAGAGTGGCTTCAGCTTGAAATTTATGGACTCTTTTCCTCTTCAAACCGAGATGTTACACAATATTAGCATGATGTCATCTGGGAAAGAGTTGTTGTTGTCCGTCGTCCTTATTTTTCGGGAATGTTTCTGCAGCGGGGTGTTCCACTAGAACATAGCTCGGTGACAAAATGTCCACCTGCGCCTCATGTTACGCTAAGAACCGCGCAGAGCGGACATCCGGACTCACAGCGAAATTCAGAACGCGCCGTGATGGACGATGCGTGACGACCGCCACGACGCACTGAGCCCGCGCCTACCTGTAGCGGCCGGCTCCACCCCGTGATTTATGGTGCAGCCGACCGAAAGCGACTAACGCAGATTGATAACGCCGGCGCAGTTTTATATCCGCCTCGGTGGCTGCGGGAAGACGTGCGCTGCCGGCAGAACGCCACAGACGCAACCCGTGTCTTGGCGAGCCCCTGCAGACGTGGCAGATGCAGCCCAACTGACGCGGCTGCCGAGCGGGCGGCAGCGCCACCCTAATGAGGCGCCGCTCTCACTGCTAATGCTGTGCTAATGACGAGCTCACTGCTCCACTGCAGCCCGCCGTGCGGCCTGAAATTCGCGTAATTAGCTCAGCTTGAGAAAGAAAAAAGAAAATGCGGTTGCAGACAAAGGAGCTCCAAAAAAACCTTATCCTTTTTGTCTCGTCGCGGAGCCATTATGTTTCTCAATTTCACAATTTGAAAATCGTCCTGAACCATAACAAAGCTTATTCTTTCCGCTCTGTTTTATTCATTTTCAGTCGCATAATCGCGTGGGACAAAAGGAATCTGTAAGCTACCATTTCTATTGTGCAATTTTTAATGTTGTTGGGAGTAAGTAAAGGAATAAATTGAGAAAGGGCAGATTACGGTGACTAATATCAGCGGAAAAAAAACAGGGTAGCTCGTGGTAGCCGTTCGATCGTTAATAAGGAGATGAGTGACGTGAAAATTCAATTAAGAATTTCAGTGTCCGTATTGCCTTTGTAGAAAAATGACTCTTGAGAAATAATATAGGACTTCGTAGAAGTAATCTAAGTGATAGCAGGTTCTAAAACCGATTTTGCGATATGCAGTTATAGCTGTTAAAATGGCGGCCGATCAGTGACAACGTCATATTAAGACGAACAACTTGTTTCACGCCCTCCAACATTAACTGCTGGAAAAATATTTAGAAAAACGAGTGAAGACAAGGAAGTGTTTAAGACATTCTTCGCTGTCAACTTCAGCTCTTAAATAGTTTTTTGTAGTAAAACATGTTCATTTTGCGTTAAACCTCATTTAGCTTGACATATTGTGCGTGATGTTCAGCGTAAAATGAGCAAAATGAGCAAGTTTTACTACAAAAAGTGTTTAAAACCTGAAGATGACAGCTACGACTGTTGAAACCGGTTGTATTGAATAAAACATATGGTGTGTGATCTTGGCTTTTGAATGGTTTTTAACAATTAAAACTGATCGCCCTTTAATACTCCCATAATGATAAAATTCAATGAAAAGGAAAAAAGCTATCCAATACCATGACAATTAATGAGACCGTGCGACATATTTTCAAATAAGACTCTGCCACTTCCAATGAGCGTTCACTGGCGAAAAACTGGTGGGCGGGATCTTTGTCACACCCGACTACGTCATGGGCATAGTGCCCGAGGAGCCATACGATCAAGTTAGTCTTGGTCCGACGGAACACGGTGAAATCCGAGCACAACAGAACTTCAATCGAGAAAACAGCTTAAGCTGATCGGTAAGGAAAGCCAGTAGTCGGTGAATCAAATGCCAGTGTTGTCGTGTGCAAGAGAGAAGCCTGCGTGGTAGCATATTGACGAGATATGTCGCAAAGACCACTCGGACTGGAGACCAATGCCACAGAGGCGTTTGTTGGTCGAGATCAGATTGTGAATGACCCTATAGCACGACGATGTGACTTCCATCTGGAGGATAGGAACGCTAACGTGAAACCATACTGTTTTCCAGAATGTCAATGGCGCGGCCATTCACCTGGAGAGAGAGATAACTGTCTTCCCCAACTCCCCCAATGAGAATGGTTCAAATGGCTTTGAGCACTATGGGACTCAACTTCTGAGGTTATTAGTCCCCTAGAACTTAGAACTAGTTAAACCTAACTAACCTAAGGACATCACACACATCCATGCCCGAGGCAGGATTCGAACCTGCGACTGTAGCGGCCTTGCGGTTCCAGACTGCGGCGCCTAGAACCGCACGGCCACTTCTGCCGGCCCAATGAGAATGAAAAGATCTGGTCCGAGATAACTATTTTTTTTTTCATCTGTCTTCTGACTTATTTGATGCAGCCCGCCACAAATTCCTCTCCTGTGCCAACGTCTTCATCTCAGAGCAGCATTTGCAACGTACGTCCTCAATTAATTCTTCCGAATACATTCCAGTTTCTGTCTTCCTCTACAGTTTGTGCTCTCTACAGCTCCCTCTAGTACCATGGAAGTTATTCCCTGATGTCTTAACATATGTCCTTTCATCCTGTCCCTTCTCCTTGTCAGTGTTTGCCATATATACCTTTCCTCTCCAATTCTGCACAGAACCTCCTCGTTCCCTACCTTATTAGTCCACCTAATTTTGAGCGTTCGTTTGCAGCATCACATCTCAAATACCTCGATTGTCTTCTGTTCCGGTTTTCCAACAGTCCATGTTTCACATCCATATATTGCTGGGCTCCAAACGTACAATGCTGCGTTCTTCCTCAAATTAAGGTCTATGCTTGACATTAGTATACTTCTATTGTCTAGGAATGCTCTTTTTGCCAGTCCTAGTCTGCTTTTGAAGTATTCCTTGCTCCTTCCGTCAATGCTTATGTTGCTGTCTAGGTAGTAGAATTCCTTAACTTCACCTACTTCGTGACTATCGACACTGATGTTAAGTTTCTCGCTGTTCTCTTTTCTCTACTTCTCTTTACTTTCGTCTTCCTTCGATTTACGCTCAGTCCATATTCTACACTCATTAGAATGTCCACTCTATTCAGCAGATCCTGTAATTCTTCTTCACTTTCACTCAGGACAGCAATGTCATCAGCGAATCGTATGATTGATATCCTTTCACCTTGAATTTTAATTCCACTCCTGAACCTTTCTTTTATTTGTTTCATTGCTTCTTTGATGTACAGACTGAACAGTAGGGGCGAAAGACTACATCCCTGTCTTACACACTTTCTAATCCGAGCACTTCGTTCTTCGTAGTCCACTCTTATTATTCCCTCTTGGCTCTTGTACATACTGTATATTAACTGTGTCTCCCTACAGATTACACCTGTTTTTCTCAGAATTGCGAACATCTTGCATCACTTACATTGTCGAACGCTTTTCTTCAAGTCGGCAAATCTTATGAACGTGTCTTGATTTTTCTTTAGTCTTGCTTCCATGTCAACCGCAACGTCAAAATTGCCTCTCCAGTGTCTTTACCTTCCCTAAAGTCAAACATTCGTCATCCAACACGTCATCAGCTTTCTGTTCCAATCTTCTGCGTGTCAGAAACTTGAATGTATGAATGTTAAGCTGATTGTGCGATAATCCTCGCATTTGTCACATCTTGCAGTCTCCGCAATTGTGTGGATGATATTCTTCCGAAAAACAACATTCTACACACCAACGTGAATACTCGTTTTAATGCCACTTCCCCCAATGATTTTAGAAATTCTAATGGAGTATTATCTATCCCTTCTGTCTTATTTGGTCTCAAGTCCTCCAAAGCTCTTTTAAATTCTGACTCGAATACTGGATCTCCCATCTCTTGTAAATGGACTCCTGTTTTTCTTCTATCACATCAGACAAATCTTCCCCATTATAGAGGCCTTCAGTGTACTCTTTCCACCTATCCGCTCTCTCCTGTCCATTTAACAGTGGAGTTCTCCCTGCACTCTTAGTGTCCCCCCCCCCCCCCCCCCCACTGCTTTCAGTTTCACTGAAGGTTATTTTGTCTTTCCTGTATGCTGAGTCAGTCCTTCCCACAGTCATTTGATTTCCATTTCTTCACGTTTTGCATGCAGCCATTTCGTCTTAGCTTCCCTGCGCTTCGTATTTCTTTTTATACCTCAGTGGCTTGTATTTCTGTATTCCGGAATTTGTCTGAACATTTTTATGATACCTTTTGTCATCGATCAACTTAAGTATTTATTGTGTTACCCATGGTTTCTTCGCAGTTACGTTCTTTGTACCTATATTTTTCTCTCCAACATCTGTATTGTCCTTTTTAGAGATGTCCATTCCTCTTCAACTGTACTGCCTACAAAGTTACTCCTCACTGCCTTGTCTATAGCCTTAGAGAACTTCAAGCGTATCTCGTCATCCCTTAGTATTTCCATAGCCCACTTTTTTGCATATTGATTCTTCCTGACTGATGTATTAAACTTGAGCCTACTCTTCATCACTACAACAATGTGATCTCAGAGTACATCTGCTAGTGGGTACGCCTTACAATCCAATATCTGATTTGTGAATCTGTTTCTGACCATGATGCAATCTAATTGAAATCTTTCCGTATCACACGGCCCTTTCCAAGCATAACTCCTCTTGTGATTCTTGAACAGGGTGTCGATATTTCCTACTAAAATTTATTACACAACTCAATTAGTCTTTCTCTTCTCTCTTTCCTTGTTCCTAGCCGATATTCTCCTGGAATCTTTTCTTCTGCTCATTCCATGCAACTGCATTCCAGTTCCCCATGACTATTAGATTTTCATCTCCCCTTCCGTACTGTATTATCCTTTCAATATCCTCATGTATTTTGTCTAGCCCTTCGTCTTCAGCTTGTGACGTCGGCAAGTATATCGTTGTCGATTTTGGTTTGTTGTCGATTCTATTAAGAACAACGCTATCACTGAACTGTAGGCAGTAACATACTTTCTGCCCCACCTTCCTATTCGTAGCGAATCCCACTCCCGTTATACTATTTTCTGCTGCTGTTGATATTACCCTATACTCATCTGATCAGAAATCCTTGTCTTCTTTCCATTTCACTTCACTAACCACTAGTATTTCCCATTTCAGATTTTCTAGCTTCCTTACCACATTCAAACTTCTGACATTCCACGCCCCCACTAGTAGAACGTTATCCTTTCGTTGGATATTCAATCGTTTTGTCATGATCACCACCCCCTGGTAGTGCCCTCCCGGAGATCCGAATGGGGGACTATTCCGGAATCTTTTACCAATGGAGAGATTATCATGACACTTCTTCAATTACAGGCCACGTCGCCTGTGGGTAGACGTTATGTGTTTTTAATGCGGTGGTTTCCATTGCCTTCTGCATCCTCATGCCGCTGGTCATTGCTGATGTTTTCGACTTTAGGGGCAGTTTGCCAACCCTAGGACAAGAGAGTGCCCTGAACCTTTATCCGCTCTTCCGCCCTCGTTGACAAAGCCGTTGGCAGAGTGAGAGTGACTTCTTATGCCGGAAATCGTCGGCGGGCAATGCTGATTATTAATCGATAACTTATTATAACATGAAATTCACGCATGTACAGCCATATGGAGTTGTTACGGCCAACATCGGCAGGGGAAGCAGACTGGCCGATCGAAGACACGTAAATAAGCGCAGAGCCATGGCGGCTCTACAGTTGGTGGCATGACATTCCACTGGTGCCACTAACTACTCAGGTTGTCGATGGCGATTCGATAGTCTGTGTCGTGAGATAAGTCTTTGCTCGAGTTGTGTGCGTGATTGGTTTGGCGGGGCCTGGAGAGGTCAGTTGACTGAGGGGCACGTGGCTGGCAAGTTGTTAGTTTTGGAGGACTCCACCTGTCCAAATGGTTGAAATGGCTCTGAGCACTATGGGGCTTAATTTCTGAGGTCATCAGTCCCATATAACTTACAACTACTTAAACCTAACTAACCTAAGGACAACACACACATCCATGCCCGAGGCACGATTCGAACCTGCGGCCGCAGCGGTCGCGCGGTTCCAGACTGTAGCGCCTAGAACCGCTCAGCCACCCCGGGCGGCTCCACCTGTCCAGCGCGGGTCTCGAGGAACGGGGTAATATTAAATCGGTTGGCGTCAAGCCTGACCGGCTCGCTTAAGAATTGGTAGCTGCGGGCGGCGCGGAGATAGACAGACGTCGCGTATAACCTTGTCGACGAGTCCCCCGCTTACTTTGCAGACTTAAGGTACGGCACCTCGACGGTCGCCTGCTTGAGCTGGAGGCAATAACGCCCTGGCTGGAATCTTGCAAGTCGCGTCTCCTTCACACTTGAGTGGAGTTAAGCGTTGTTTTCTTATTTTGAGTACCTGATATTGTAAGGCCGTTTCTTTTTTGGCCCCCTGGCCATTCTTTTGTGAAGCTTTATTTGTGCAGATTGCAGTTTCCTTTTCCTGTGTGTTGGCAGGGCACCTTTGACCTGAAATGACGCCTTCCTGCTCCCTGGGTCCTGAGCAGAGGATTACTTGTTTGTTGGTGCTGTGGCACACCCGTCGTCACACGGCGTCCGGGTTGACCGGCAGTCTTCCAACTCTACCAGTCACGTCATGGTGGCTCATGTTAAGTAAAGTTGATCTTTTCATGCGTGCCACGGCGGAGTTTCACCGTCTATGCGGGAACCCCTTGTTAAGTGCTTTTTGGTGAATTGAAAGAGCTCAGGAGGTTAAGGCCTGTTTTCCAAGCCTGAGGTTTTTTCTCATTACACCTCTGTAACTGCCTTTCTCAAGCTGGCACTCTTATTACTACCTGTCAGTGCGTAAAGTTTAAGACCTGTCACTTGTCGATATAAACTGTGGAACTTTATCTTGATCCACAGTCGTTAGCTACTACACTTTCTGTGAAATTTGGCTGCTCGTTCCTTGCGGGCTGTGGCAGCCGTCTGCTGTAGCTCTCAACTTACTTCGAATTTTGGGCGACTGTGTAGTTATTAAATATTGTGTCAAAGTTTCTGCTGGTGTGTACCAGTTGAAGTACATTACAATTGCACGTATTTCAATTTGTCGTGAATTTTGAGCAACTGAATATTTATTGAGGGTTGTTATCAACGTTTCGTTGCAATGTATGAGTGGGCATTTATGTTTAAATTTTATACCTTCCCAGTTGGTCTGTTAGAGGGACTGTGTATTTTATTGCTTAAGGATTTTTCTTATTAAGAACTATGCATTGCTAAGTGTCCTTCAAACAGCTACTATCGGTGGCGTGTCTTGTGATCCTTCCCGAATTTGGATGAATGTTGTCCGACTGCGTAACGGTTACCTAACCTTGCAATCTGTTAGTACATTGAACAGCTGTTATTGCAATTCATTGAGTTGATAAAATAGTTTGTTGAACATGATTGCAATTACACCCAGTTGATGTCACTTTTCTTATTTTCAGAACTCAGTGCTTCCGATTTTAATGTGCTGCTTTTAACGGTACAATTGTTAAACATTTTAAAAAAATGAAATGAGCAATTGTTAGTACATTTATCGGCTGTTGTTATAATTCATTTGGTTGATAAAATTGTTTATGGAACTTGCTTGCAGCCACGCCTAGTTGATGTGAACTTCCGATTTTCATGTCCTACTCTTAATGGAACAATTGTTAATTTATAAAAAAATGATTTGAGTCTGTTTAAGTTTTTGTCGGATTTCTGAATCCTTTTGGTTGTTATCATTAAGTGATAAAGTCTATTACACGAAATAACAAATGACGAAGTATGTGGGTACACCTTCCGTGTATTTCCCTAAAGGCTATTGCAAACCTAGTTGTAAGGTATGACAAGAGATATAATGGAGTGGGAAGCTGGAGTACATGTTAAAGCATAATGCCATATAAGCAATGTCGAAGTCTTCACTGTGATATTGGGGACATCGCAACCGAAGTCCAAAAATATGACTTTTACAAAGGAAACGGCAGGACAACTGCATCAATTTTGGAGTCAGCATCGCGGGGATCGTGAATATCTGTGGAACATAGTACACTTTGCCTAAAATGTAGGAATATAGAATTCGCACTTTATGAAGAAGACTAAGGGAATGGTGTTCACGTTCACGAATTGCCTTTGAATTTGATTCGTCACCTCCCGCCAACTCAGTGCTGCCTTTTTCATCGGGCTGCGACCCACAGTAATCCCCACTGATTTGTGGCGAGCAACCATCGTTGCCCATGGATTGGCAACTTGACGAAAACCGCAGTGAGAGAAAAATGGACTCCAGTATGTCCTTGAGCAAGACTGGGTTATCGATATGGCATAGCAATACCATAACATCATTCACGTATGCTCGTACGTGGAAGGTTTTTCCTAATATTTTACAGGCACGTAACTGATCAACAATGCGGCAAAGCAGACGTTCTATTGACAAAAAGCGACGTGAGGGCTCACCTGCGGTAAGCCTCGTCGGATGTTGATCTGGGTAGAAAGTTATCCATTCACTACGACAGATGCTAGAATACCAGTAACAAGACTGGATAATACATGACACGGAATATGATTGAACCCGGTCGCCCTGAGCACAGCAACAGAGCATTTATTTAGGCTTCTGCGAACTTGCTGAAAGATAAAACCTTAATACGTTACAAACGCCTGGTTACAAATTACTGGCTATGCAAACCAAAGGTATTCCTGTTGGGTAGCAAATGGCTAACTATGCCATCACTACAGTTGCTGGGCCCGTTCGATGATGACGAATGCAATGTCGCAACGTTCGTTCTCCTCGAAGCGTTCACACACCGATACGTCTCTCTAGATGATGGACATGGAACTGGGACATGTCTGAAAGAGCAACCTGGTGCCACTCACGCGTATTGTATTGTCGTCGGTTGCACCACAGGTTCCGTGCCATTCTGTACTAGAGTGTCAGGGAAATCTTAACAATGGTCACTTTACGGACAGCTTTTGGAGCACCAGACGTCGTCGTACTATGTGTGTGGTACTTGTCTTGTTTCAAGTAAGCCGGTTTCCTGACTCAGTGTGCCGGACTTGACTGTACAATTCACCAAAAATGTGTCGGTACTCTGGTCCGTTGAGATGTTTCATGACGTTGAGGACGGCATTACTGACCCCAATACGGCAAATTAGCACGATAGTCGTTTCATCCCGACCAACGAGAGCAGCAGATCTGTTAGACGACAAACCGCACTCTCGAGAAGCCACGAACCTGCCGCTGTGAAATTGCGACTACAAGAAACCGACATTCAAATGCAATTTGTGAATGATCAACTCACTGCGTAATGTTTTCTTGAGTACATAATGTAGATAACGTTACGCCTACATATTTTGTAATCTTGTGAAATGTTAATCATATGTGTATCCAAGCACGTAGTAATCTACGTAGCGATATAATGGTCGTTGCTTGCCGCCTTCATGGTGTTGCAATTTGAATGGCCGGCAGTATAAATAAACGTAATCTTGATTTTAAATTCATTCTAAATATAACAAGATGAAATACATGCGCATCATAAAATGGATGTGCACACATCAAAAGAAGTTTTACATCAGCTCGGTTCTGCGAGTCCCGGAACCTGTACAGAAAATTGGAATAGAGATCAACATAAACATCATTTCCGCCCTTTGTATTGCTCATGAAAACCACACATTGCGTGTTGTACCATCATACTAAAAGACCTTCAGAGGTGGTGCCCCAGATTGCTCTACACACTGGTAGCTCTAATACCCAGTAGCACGTCATCTTGCACTGATGCATGCCTGTATTCGTCGTGGCATACTATCCACAAATTGATCAAGGCACTGTTGGTTCAGATTGTCCCACTGCTCAACGGCGATTCGGCGTAGATCCCTCAGAGTGGTTGGTGGGTCACGCCGTCCATAAACACCCCTTTTAAATCTATCCCAGGAATTTTCGGTGGGGTTCATGTCTGGTGAACATGCTGGTCACTCCAGTCGAGCGATGTCGTTATCCAGAAGGAAGTGTTTGACAAGATGTGCACGATGGGGGCGTGAATTACCGTCCATGAAGACCAAGGCCAAGCCAATATGCTGCCGATATGATTGCACTATGGGTCGAAGGATGACATTCATGTATCGTAGAGCCGTTACGGCGCCTTCCATGACCACGTGCGGCGTACTTCGGCCCAACATAAATGCGACCCCAAAACGGCAGGGAACCTCGACGTTGCTGATCTCGATGGACAGTGTGTCTTAAGTGTTCTGCTTGACCGACTTGCCTTCAAACATGCCTTCACGGCATATGCGACACTCACCGGTGAAGATAACGTGATGCCAATCCTGAGCAGTCCATTTGGCATGTTGTTGGGTCCATCTGTACCACGCTGCTTGGAGTCGTTGTTCCAAAGAAGTATTTCGCCATGGACGTCGGGAGTGAAGTTGTGCATCATGCAGCCTTTTGCGCACAGTTTGAGTCGTTACCCGACGTCCTGTGGCTGCACGAAAAGCATTATTCAACATGGTGACGTTGCTGTCAGGGTTCCTCCGAGCCATAATCCGTAGGTAGCGGTCATCCACTGCAGTAGTAGCCCTTGGGCGGCCTGAGCGAGGCATTTCTTCGATAGTTCCTGTCTCTGTGAATCTCCTCCATGTCCGAACAACGTCGCTTTGGCTCACTCCGAGACGCCTGGACAATTCTCTTGTTGAAAGCCCTTCCTGTAACAAAGCGGACGCGATCGAACTGCTGTATTGACCGTCTAGGCATGGTTGAACTACAGACAACACGAGCCGTGTACCTCCTTCCTGGTGGAATAACTTGTCCTGATCGGCTGTCGGACCCCTCCGTCTAATAGGCGCTGCCCATGCATGGTTGTTTACATCTTTGGGCGGGTTTAGTGGCATCTCTGAACAGTCAAAGGCACTGTGTCTGTGATACACTATTCACAGTCAACGACTATCTTCAGGAGTTCTGGGAACCGGAGTGATGCAAAACTTTTTTTGATGTGTGCATATATTTCTGTACGTATGTTCCACATCTCCTCTTAAATCATTGGACCCATTTCAGCCAAACGTGGTACATATATCCCTCACGGCAAGGCAACAATCGCTGCGGGGATAAGAAACAACTACCTGTCATAGTTCAGGAGATATGGCGTCATAAACAACAAAATGCTAAAAAAAACCGCATCATGCATGACATTTAAATTCATTACTTCTTTGTTACCTACGGTATTCGCAACATATTTCGAAGAGAGTATCCACAAATACCGCTGAATGCTTCTCCAAAATTATATCATGGCACCGCTCATAGTTCAAGAGTTATCACGTTATAAACACTAACGTGTCTGAAAAAATGCCACATCATGCATGAGCTTTTAATGCATTTACTCTTTACTAGCAAAACATCTACAATGGAGTCCACTTAAGTGTGTCCCTGGCACCTAGCAGCGTTGTTGACCGCTATCAACTGCGAAGTTGTTGTAGATGAAAACAATAGCTGTCTATTAAGAGGCTATGCCCGAAAAACAGACACCAAGCATTCATATAACTGTTAAAATGCATCCTCCTTTTTTCAGCGCAGATGCACAAATACGTCCGACCCGTTGTGGGAGTCTGAGGAAATGGACGGGACTGCGGATAGGTGTCTCTCAATGGGAATGTGTATGAGTCGTGAGGCGTGCTGAGGTAGTCCGCGCAGTTGCGACAACGTTGTGCCCCGGATGGCGCAAAGATTAACGCACCTACCTAATAAGCATGAGATCCCGAGTTCGAATCCAGGTCCGATACACATTTTCGCTAATCGCCGCTGATTCCGCGCCATGTCCCGATGCAACTGCAATTAGTGATCCCCTCCCTTTTCTTTCCTTTCTTCCTTCCTTCAGCTTCAAATGGCTCTAAGCACTATGGGACTTAACATCTGAGGTCATCAGTCCTCTAGACTTAGAACTACTTAAACCTAACTAACCTAAGGACATCACACACATCCACGCCCGAGCAGGATTCGAAACTACGACCGTAGCAGCAGCGCGGTTCCGACCTGAAACGCCTAGAACCGCTCGGCCACTGCCCCCCCCCCCCCCCCGCCTTCAATTTACGTATAATTTCAATGGTGTTTTCTCGAATATATGGAAATGGAACTACGCTACAAACACATATCATTTTTTCTTTCTGTTTCTAATTCGCAGTAGGATAAATGAATACTTGGGCAATGTCGAATTTGTCAGCTAGTGTAGTCATAACAAAGATTTCTTACCAAGCAACTATATGATGATGAATCAGTTGAGCTCTATTTCTCAAACTACTGCTTCTCCAGTTTGATATAATTTTAACACTAACTCTTGGAACATTCAACTGGAAAAAAATTGGAATATTAAACACTCGTAACAAATTCACCGTCGTGCAGCTATGTCCATAAATCAAATACAGTAGCTGAAAAACACACAGATGTGTGTTCATTTCTACCAGCTTGTTCCATGTAGTACCCGTTGTCATAATATACTTCTTACATTAGCTCAAGTCATTTACTTAAACCGAGGAATAGAAACTAGGAGAACTTTGGATTCGCACCTACCACTCATGATATACACTTATATGTTGTTTATGTTTACTTGCCCTATGCTAGCAACGACGAACCTAATGTATCAGCTTATAACACCATAAAAATAACGATATCTACATTCTACTATTACACTGGTGGGATTATGGTATAACACGTTCGACTTCTTACTACTCAAATCAATCGTTCCCTGACTAAGGTTTCTTACCTCAGATTGATGGATACTGGTGAGACACATCCCAGAATATTAAGTCCAGTATTACGGGACCGCTCTGAAAACACTCCACAGTTGAACTGCTACTCAAAAAGCTTCCTCCCTTCACTATTTACTGTACAAGAATGTAAAAGAAGTTACATGTTGTTATGTTGTCTTGCGTAGAACTGTAAGTAGACACCGTTTGACCTTCCACCTCTACTGGGATGGCTGCGGTGTCGACGGGACGCTATACTCTAACACTCCTTCCTGCCCTCTACTGGAACAATTACTGTTTTATCACAGATATATAGTGTTATTTCTGAACCTATGTTAAATACAGAGGTTTCTCACTATTACATTAATACACTCATAACTTGCTATAATCAATATTACACAAATATTCAACGTTGTTTCTTCACCATGTTCCTCGAGGTACTTTGATCGTGTGTTCCTTCTTCTTCTGCGCCAAATCTTCTCATTATTATCTGTAAAATTTGGAGCCAGGTGTTCATCTGTCGTCCTCTTCTTCCCTCAATTTCCCTTACCAATATCATTTCTGGTATTCCTGTTCCCTCCATTCTTCTCACATGTCCTTACTACTATAAATATGTTCGATCCAGCGCATCACATATAATTTCTTATACTTCCATTATCTTCATCAATTCGTTGTTCCTTGCATAGTAATTCCTTGGAATCCATGGCTTGCATCTCTGGTACGATCAACATGTTTATACCCCGTCAGTAGAAAACGTTTCAGGACTAGCTTAATGAGAAATAGAGAAAAATTCAAACGGAGGTTTTAATGCTTCACGTGCTCCACATAGTCTTCCTCCACTTGCGTACAACACAAAACGTTGGTACAACAGTGTAAAACTGTTAGAGAAGTCCTTCTTTGGGATGTTGTTCAATTCACGCGTCACACTGACTCGAATGTCAATTATGTCCCAAAGAGTTTCCAATTTTGTGATAGGTTTGTGTTGATAACACCTGGTCTCGTCACCCCTGATAATTTTTCCCCGGTAATAATTGTCCATTTTTGCTTTTGAATCAAGTCGGGGCAGGCGTTGTTTCCCGAGCTGTGCGCTGCTCGTGTTCATTCCGTTTATTGTTTGTCATCTCCTGTTACCGTACTACCGCCTCGTTTTCTTATTCCATTTACTGGCGTCACTAACTTCCAGCCTTACCGGCCCGTGGATGGCAGCACCAGCGTTACCGATAGTAGGTTCGTGTTACTATCTGTGGAGCGACCGCGAGTATTTCCGGGCTCTGCTCTGACAGGAAGGGGGTGGTGTAACGGAGTCGGTGGAGTGAGTCGGTGCAGTGAGTCGGCAGAGTGACTCGGAAGGCAGACAGTCGCATGTTAGTCACTCTGCTCTGAGTCTCACTCCCCTTTGGGTTGTGGACTGAGTGGTGTTCGTCGTTGACAGTTGGACGAGTTGGCAGTTAGTAGCAGGCAGGTCCGCACGGTGCAAGTAGGGGCCGGAACCGTGGTCGACGCAGACGGAAGGCCGGTGGTCGGTCGGTCGGCTGGTTGTCGGATGGAGACACGTGGTCTACTGATCACTGACACCAGTATCAGTCGGGAAGAGTTGGCGGCCAGCAGCGGTCGGGTCCGTATGGTGTTAGTATTCGCCGGGACCGCTGTTGGCGAAAGTGGGCTGCCGTTGGTCGTTTGTTCGGCCGGTTGTCTCTCTGGACGACGTCTTGGATCCTCAGGACGAAGACCATTTGCCGATTCGGGATGTGGTTGGACCTCGTCGGTTCGTTGGAAGTGAGCCGCAACGTAATCTCCACAGCGCGAAGCCAAGCCGGGGCTTTCGGCGGCGGGCACGCGCTGTTGCATTTGGAGACGCTAGCTGTGTGAGCGACTTTTCGCTTTCCTCTGATGCAGGATCCTCAAGTTCAGTAATTAGTTGCCTGTTCTTAAAACCCGACTGTTACCATTTCTTCGTTTTGGTGGATTGTTCTTTCCTCAGCCGTTGACACGTGTGATTGCAAGTGGTGTGTGTTGTTACCTAGAACCTGCAGCCTTCTTCCGTAGTGATTTGACAGTTGTCACTTGTATTTTCTGTATTCTTTTAAACTTCTCTTGAGTGGTGTGTGATGCCTTGATCTTGGCGGGGCCGTGTCCGAAGCTATAGTTATCTTGGTTTACTCGTCATCGGCAGATATTTTCTATTTTTGTACAGTTGGATCTGACGGTTGGAAATCGGTCAGATTGTCGGCGGTCGTGAACCGTCCCTAGGTTGTGATGCCTTGTCTGATCTTAAGCCTTGGCTGCCTTTCCCACTTCACTACACCCGTAAGGGACCTTCTCAGGCCGACCCTTGGAACACTTCTGAGCACTACTGTTTGTTGTTTGTGATTTTCATTTTATTTGGTCGCAGGTACTGTGCCAGGCCTTCAGCCGTGTATTAATATTGTCTGTGTTATGTTTAGTATATGGCCTTCAGCCGAACTTCATAACAGCTTTAAGATTAGGCCTTCAGCACTGTTTCAATTAAAAATTCTTGTCGCTTTGTATTTGGGTTTTCAGCCGCGTTTGTTTCAAAATCTGTGGCTTTAATAAGTAAATCCTTGTCTGTAAGGTTTGTTTTTAGTTATTTTGAATTCTTCAAAACGCCTTCGGCCGTGTTCTGTAAATGTTTATCTTAAGGTTGTCTTTAAGTATTGAGTAATTTCTTGAGCTTTCAGCCGACAAGATATTTCAAGTTTTCTTAAGATGTTTTTCTGTTGTACTGTGTAAAGGCTTATCTTTAAAGTCTTTCTTTTAGTACGTAAAGAATTTTTTTTAATTGGGCTCTCAGCCGAAGAATTAACTTAAATTTTCCTTAATATGACCTTTAGCCGGGATTTAAAAATGCTTAGCTTTTAAAGAATTTCCTTAGCTGATCTGAAATATTATTTCGGCCTTTAGCCGAGAAGATACTGTAAATTTTACTTAAGTAAGGCCTTCAGCCGTTACTCTAAATCCTGGTGTTAAAAAAAAAAAATAGATTCAAATGGCTCTGAGCACTATGGGACTTAACTGCTGAGGTCATCAGTCCTCTAGAACTTAAAAGAACTACTTAAACCTAACAAACCTACGGACATCACACACATCCATGCCTGAGGCAGGAACCGAACCTGCGACCATCGCGGTCGCGCGGTTCCAGACTGTAGCGCCTAGAACCGCTCGGCCACTCCGGCCGTCGGTGTTTCAAAAGCAATTATTTAAACTTATTCTGGAGAAGTTACTTGGGCCCTTAGCCGTGAATTTTTCTTTGTTGTTTTAAAGAGAAAACTGTGCATTCGTTTGAGGAATAAAGTTGTGTGTGTTCTTATATAACCAACAGTAATTGAGCGGTTTTAGGCGCTACAGTGTGGAACCGCGCGACCGCTACGGTCGCAGGTTCGAATCCTGCCTCGGGTATGGATGTGTGTGATGTCCCTAGGTGAGTTAGGTTTAAGTAGTTTTCTAGGGGACTGATGACCTCAGAAGTTAAGTCCCATAGTGCTCAGAGCCATTTGAAGCCATTTCCACAACTTGATCCGCTCTGTCCAGCGAAACCAGATTTCACTTTCATTCGTGAATCAGGGTATGCGGAACATATTTAGAACATATAATACTCTTCTTTAAAATATTCTGGAGAAAGTCTTGAACACTTGACTTAGAGATGTTGCTCCATTGTGACTTGCAATACAACAACTTTAACACACGACTGCCGTACGTCCGCTACGTATCGCTGCCTGCTCACAACTGACTGGTCGAATGCGCATATGAGGAGCAACGTTCCAAAACGAATTACATGAAGCCCGGGTGAAATACTGTTTGATGCGTTTTCTCCCCTCTTTTACGCTGTTGAGTCAGTTCGGGATATTTCATATTCTTTCCTATAGTAATTTAGCCCTGAAAAACATGAGTCGGGTCCAATCGTGTTACGTATACTGCAGCCGACGGTTCAGTTGGTAACATGTTCATGATATACACTGAAGGGCCAAAGTAACTGGTACACCTGCCTAATATCGTATAGGGCCTCCGCGAGCGCGCAAATGCGACGCAACATGACGAGAAATGGATTCAAATAATGTCTGAAATAGTGCTGGAGGGAACTGACACGATGAATCCTCAAGGGCTGACCATAAATCCATAAGAGTACGAGGGGGTAGAGATCTCTTCTGAATAGCACATTGCAAGGCATCCCAGGTATGCTATAATGTTCATGCCTGGGGAGTTTGGTGGACAGCGGAAGTGTTTCAACTCAGAAGAATGTTCCTGCCGCCATATGTAGAAATTCACGACGTGTGGGGTGTCGCATTGTCCTGCTGGAATTGCCCAAGTCCGTCGGAATGCACAATGGATATGAATGGATGCAGGTGATCAGACAGGATGCTTACGTACGTGTCAACAGCCACAGACGTATCTACACGTGTCAGGGGACCCTTCTACTCCAACTTTACACGCCCCACACCATTACAGAGCCTCCACCAGATTGAACAGCTCCTTGCTGACATGCAGGGTTCATGTGTGTGTGTGAAATCTTATGGGACTTAACTGCTAAGGTCATCAGTCCCTAAGCTTACACACTGCTTAACCTAAATTATCCTAAGGACAAACACACACACACCCATGCCCGCGGGAGGACTTGAACCTCCACCGGGACCACAGGGTTCATGGATTCATTACGTTTTCTCCATACCCATGCACGTCCATCCGCTCGATGTGATTTGAAACGAGCCTCGTGCGACCAGGCAACAGGTTTCCAGTCATTAGCACTCCAATGTCGGTGTTGACGGGCCCGGTCGAGGCGTAAAGCTTTGCGCCGTGCAGTCAGCAAGGATACACGAGTGGGCCTTCGGCTCCGAAAGTCCGTATCGATGATGTTTCGTTGAATGGTTCCAGGCTGACACTTGTTGATGGTCCAGTACTGAAAGCTGCAGCAATGTGCGGAAGGGCTGCTCTTCTGTCACGTTGAAGGATTCTCTTCAGTCGTCGTTCGTCACGTTCTGGCAGGATGTTTTTCCGGGCGCAGCGATGTCGGAGATCTGATGTTTTACTGAATTTCTGATATTCACGGTGCACTCGTGAAATGGTCGTACAGGAAAATCCCCACTTCATTGCTACCTCGGAGATGCTGTGTCCCGTCACTCTTGGGCCAACTATAGCACCACGTTCAAACTAATTTAAGTCTTAATAACCTGCCACTGTAGCAGCAGTAACCGATCTAACAACTGCGCCGGACACTTAATGTCTTAATAGGCGTTTCCGACCGCAGCGTCCTATTCTGCCTGTGTACATATCTCTGCATTTGAATCGCATCCATACATCAGTTTCATTGGCGCTTCAGTGCTTTATTAGCCCGCTCTCTTGTTGGCTGTTCCCACTATTTTCATCTTGCAGCTTACAGTGTGGTGTTAATTTCATGACTTCTCATTCTCGATCACCATGGTTGGCTATTTACCTAAAACTGAAAGACCGCTTGAAGAGGAAGCTCAGAAAGTAAGAACATTTGAAGTATTTTACGAAAGATTATTTTCAGTAAATTTGTAATGTCGGCGAGTTGATGTGTTATTCGTCTAAGAAGGATCGCATAAACTCATATTTTTATAATTTTTTGAGTTTTACTATCTGTAGTGAAGACTTGAAGAGACGTATTTCGCTTTATGTACTTCAACCGAAATCTACATTTAAGTAATTCTGAGCTGCCTTCTAATAAAAAACAAGGTATATTGAAACGAGGAAGCATCTTAATGTTCTACCCGAGAAAACAAAAGAAAATTTACGAATAACCGAATTAAAGTCGAACAAGATCGCATACTCAGTTATGTGATGGTAGTTGCATCTCAAAAACCACGAAGGGCTGGAAAGTATTATGCAGGAGTGTGCAGTCGAAATTCCATTGTTGCGTTACTATGTTTTTGAAACGTCATAATCCTTCTTCAGTAAATAAATGAGTAATTCATTATTGTAGATCAATGAGCTTAACACCTGATATTTCTTTTGCGCGAGAAAGGAGGATTAAGTGCAAGCCTGCAACACATTGATCTAGGGTCAACAAAATTCTAATGACAGTATTTTCTTACTTGCAGGGCTGTGTCAAACAGTAAAATCAATGAAAAATTGACGTGAACGTTCCAAACCATATTATGTAAAAACAAAATTGGTTAAAGACGTATTTTGTTCAGTGAATTGGTTCAAAACGTATTACCTGCAATATAAAGCTTAAAATGGCGCATTCATGCATTGGGAAACGATTTCATTCATTATTATTTCAGGAACATAATCTAAATACCTGCCATCGAGAACCTGAACCCATGTATTTCATTTGCTTAGGAAGCGAAACGTTTCTTTCGTTTCCTGTGAAATTACAATCTGTGCTTCATACGATTTGAAACGATGCTCGTCATCCTTTGTTTATTGTCGCCACCGTGCTGCGCTAAAATCGCTTATATGACAGGAATAAAATCAATCTTGAAGTTATTTGAACGTAGTGTGCTTGTCTGATTAGTTGTCCAGGTCTCTGCTGCATGAAGCAACCTATTTACCCTACTGGCCATTAAAATTGCTACACCACGAAGATGACGTGCTACAGACGCGAAATTTAACCGACAGGAAGAAGATGCTGTGATATGCAAATGATTAGCTTTTCAGAGCATTCACACAAGGTTGGCGCCGATGGCGACACCTACAACGTTCTGACATGAGGAAAGTTTCCAACCGATTTCCCACACACAAACAGCAGTTGACCAGCATTGCCTGGTGAAACGATGTTGTGATGCCCCGTGTAAGGAGGAGAAATGCGTACCATCACGTTTCCGACTTTGATAAAGGTCGAATTGTAGCCTATCGCGATTGCGGTTTATCGTATCGAGACATTGCTGCTCGCGTTGGTCGAGATCCAATGACTGTTAGCAGAATATGGAATCGGTGGGTTCAGGAGGGTAATACGGAACGCCATGCTGAATCCCAACTCCCTCGTATCAACAGCAGTCGAGATTACGGGCATCTTATCCGCATGGCTGTAACGGATCGTGCAGCCACGTCTCGATCCCTGAGTCAACAGATGGGGACGTTTGTAAGACAACAACCATCTGCACGAACCGTTCGACTACATTTGCAGTAGCATGGACTATCAGCTCGGAGACCACGGCTACGGTTACCCTTGACCCTGCATCACAGTCAGGAGCGCCTGCGATGGTGTACTCGGCGACGATCCTGGGTGCACGAATGGCAAAACGTCATTTTTTCGGATGAATCCAGGTTCTGTTTACAGCATCATGATGGAAGCGTATATTCGTCATCGCCATACTGGCGTATCACCCGGCGTGATGGTATGGGTTGCCATTGGTTACACGTCTCGGTCACCTCTTGTTCTCATTGACGGCACTTTGAACAGTGGACGTTACATTTCACATGTATTACGACCCGTGGCTCTACCATTCATTCGATCCCTGCGAAACCCTACATTTCAGCAGGATAATGCATGACCGCATGTTGCAGGTCCTGTACGGGCCTTTCTGGATACAGAAAATGTTCGACTGCTGCCCAGGCCAGCACATTCTCCAGATCTCACACCAACTGAAAACGTCTGGTCAATGGTGGCCGAGCATCTGGGTTGTCACAGTACGCCAGTCACTACTCTTGATGAATTGTGGTATCGTGTTGAAGCTGCATGGGTAGCTGTACCTGTGCACGCCATCCAAGCTCTGTTTGACTCAATGCCTAGGCATATCAAGGCTGTTATTCCGGCCAGAGGTGGTTGTTCTGGGTACTGATTTCTCAGGATCTATGAACCCAAATTGCGTGAAAATGTAATCACATGTCAGTCCTAGTATAATATATTTGTCTAATGAGTACCCGTTTATCATCTGTGTTTCTTCTTGGTGTAGCAATTTTAATGACCAGTGGTGTAGTAGCGACTTGAATATCAGTCCTTGTGTTCTATTCACCACATTTCTGCACCATTAGGTTAAAACTGAGCATCCAAGAGTCCTTTCTTATATTATCAGTTGTTTTATTAAGGTATAAATCTGATAAGGCTTCAGATGGTCAAGACAGTGGAAAATCTAACTTAATTTTCAATATAATCTTTATTTGTCTAGATCGCGATTTTATAATGTGGTATACCCCGTTTTGACTCTGCTAGCAATAATATTCATATGCAGCATCATAAAATAATAGTTAATTAATGTCTCAGTAACTGGTTGGGCAATATGTGACGAGTTACGCGATATTATATGATCTGAAAATGACTGCTAACACATTCGAACCCGGTTGTATCATTCAACGACATCGCGATCTAATCAAAGATTCTACTCCAAATTTACATTTCCCTCTTTTTATGAAACTGACCGCAGGTAGCATAAATTGTTGACCTTTTTGGTTTTTTTTTCCTCATCTAAGTACAGTTCGTCCAGATTATTATTAAGATATTCTGTTGTTTGATAATTAATCTACTAACAGCTCGTTTTATATTTCATTGCTTGCTATTTACATATATAATTTGGATCCTGCCCGTCTTGTGATACGACTAGTTCTTTACAATTAGAGACGTTATGAAAACACATCTGCAGTTGTATGTTACTGATGGTACACCCAATGAATGGCAAGCATCACGTAATATTACGAGAATTCACAGCGCTTCTTACTTCTTCTGTAATGTACTGCTCTATCCAGCCAAGAGGTCTGATGAAATTTGCTGTTACTAAGACGACTATCGATTTCTGCTCGGAAATTTCATTGCAGCATACACTGCACTAGAGTGTATATGTAGTGTCCGAAACCTGCTGCAGTGGTACATTAGCCTACCATGGAAGACAATTAACTAATCGAGAGTAGGAGTGCTCTAACGAGAAGACGTTTTTAATAGGTATATCGGGCTTCGTTTCTCGACTTTTTTGCTCAGTATATGACGTCAGAGCCAAGTTTACTTTTAATTACTCTTCTAATATCATAAGTGACACGCTCTGGAGACAGATCAAATATCTCAACTCAATTTTAATAGTAAATCCGTAGTAACAGGTGATTGCCAACGCATGTAATTTGGCGCAGGTGATATGATGGAGCAGTTACGGATTTACTGAAATTGTTTTCAAAACCAAATGGATGTTAATGTAGTACATCGTACTGAATCCAGTTAAAGTGAAACATGCAATGATAAACGGTATTTAACTCACACTGACGGATATTGCAAGTGTAATGTTTTGATCTGGGAGTCCGATATTTATCAAACTGTTTTGGTGATTTTGAGCACAAAACGTTGATGAAATGACGAAACATAAATTCGATTAGGTATTGATCCGCATTGTTAACATCAGTATGGGGTGTCACACCCAACGGTACGAATACGCTTGTATTCGTGTTGGCATAAAAGCAAATGTTATCAGAATGTCATGTTGTGAAATTTCTTGCCATTCCTAGATATGTAGCGTTAGTTGATGAAGCGTGCTAGCAGGAGGTTAGTATGTGTCTTGGTATCGCATCCCAGACATGCTCTAGGTGAGACAAATCAGTGAGTAACGGAGCCATACATTCATAAATGCGTTTGTGGTGTGAAATGCTGCACGGTGTCTTCCATTATCCTGATGGTATATGATATTTGTAACTCCCACTGTGAAGGAAAATGTAACGTGCGTTACCATGCAAGCTGCATATTGGCGACGATTTAAAAATTACAAACTCAGTCTTGCATATCCAAGAGCTCCACCCCATATTTACAGGTGTTGGTGAGACATGGGTCTCACGCATCAATGCATCCTTCGGCGTTTCACCAGTAATCTACACCTTTCAAGTCGCTGATGTCAGTGGCAGGGCGTCAGCAGTGTACGACCTTTGGCATCTCGAAATTTCCACCCAACCTCTGTTACCGACGGTTCGTGGTGACTTTGTCTGTAACATCTGTCTGCATTTGAGCGATTGTCATCTGTATACTCGTCAGAAACCATCAACCAATCCTACAATCTTAAATTGGTGTAGTCCTTCTCGGAGCATCTATACCTGTTCTTCATATCACAATGTTGTCCTGAGTCTGGTTCATCATCACCAATTCTACAATCATTTCACTACAGTTAACAATTGTTACAGAACAGCTTTGTCGGAAATAGTCCCATAACGTATGTAAAATCATAATGCAAAAAGACCAGTTTGATCGGAATGACTAATCGACGCCGTGAAATGTGATATGTAACAGTACGAGCGATTGTCAATAGGTGAATACCGTAATTTACTCTTCACTTACGCTTTTATTCAAATTTGCGTACATTTATAAATAAGAGGACGTTGGAAGCAGATTAGCAGTAGGCGACAGAACTGTACAGTCACATAGGCCGCCACCCCTGGAGCGGCTCTCAGAAGGAAGTGCTACGAGGAGCACATGTCAGTGGTTCAAAGGCCACCGACAGTCTTTTGTATTGACGCCATTGGGTGCCTGAAGCTCCACAGAGAGACTCAGATCAGATTTTCTGTGACATAAGGACCCCATCCGGGACCTCTTTTACAACCCAGAAGAGGAATGAGAAGAAATACTGTTTGTAGCAAATTTCGAAAAGGCACTGCTGTGCACAAAAGATAGAAAACTATTTTTTTCCAGTAAGCACCCGATGCTACAGATATTTTCTCGAAAATGGAGTGGGAACTCACTATTCTAGGACGCTTTTAGAAGCGCGAGACGTTGCTGGACGTTGAGTCCACAGAAACCAAACATTTGTGCAACATAAGCAGTGCCAGGATAAACTGGAGATTAGAGAGAGAAACTCGACTGTGTCTCCGTACATCTACCCCATTTTCCACAGAGAAGTTAGAAAGAGAGACACCCTTTTTCAGTGTTAAATGGTAGGAGGCATGTTGGTTACTGTTTAAAGAATAACCCAGAGAAGGCAAGCAGCTTTTTATAACTAATATTTTAGAGGTCGGAGATCGGAAGATCCATAGCCCAGCGAATCCCAAAAGAGTAAAGAGTGAAATCACGGAAATGCTACTTAAACTGTTAAAGAACACTCAATGCAAAATTACTTCTTCATAGGGAACTTTCATCGCTTATCTTCTTCAATAAGAGCCGCTGCCATCTGACTTCACCTCCACCAGGTTGAGGGACTTAAAGGGGTTCTGTGCTGATCTGCACTTAGTCGTCGGCGAGGGTGTTTGGTGTGCCACTTCAATCTCCACCTGCTACTCCTAGGGTGAGACCGGGGCACAACCGCGAGACGATGCGTAGGACATCATCATCATCTTTATCATCATCATCATCAAGGATTGGCCCTTTGGTCTGTTACGTATCCTTCAAAATTGGTCAAGCCATCTCTTCATTGATCTTCCTAAAAACTTTTTGCCTCTTGGTGTATAATATGTCATGGCTTCAGTGATTTTTGCCTCTGGCATGCGGTCTGTGTGTTCTTTCCATCTTAATTGGTATTGTTTAGTAAAGTCACTCATATTTTTCATATTCAGTTCAGCATTTCTCTTTTTATCTACAAGGTATATCCAGCCAATTCATTTCACAGGCTTTTCTCTTTTCATCGCGTTTTCGCATCCACAGAGCAGTGTTGGTAGGGCAATAAATCCATTTTATAGAAATTCGTAACTTCAAATTTCACTTTGAAGACTTTCAATGATCAGCTTACTTTCAACTCCGACCGCAGGTATTACTGTCTTTAATACTAACACCACAAAAATCGTGGTACAACTTCACGACTGCCATTGTTCCACTTAGACTATTATCAGAAACTTACCCAAGACCCCCTTTATCAAATGTGCCAAGGTTTTACTGTAGTAGTATTACCATTGCTTATCAAATGTTTTCTTTAACGGAATAAACGAAATGAATTGTTTGTTATTTCATGTTAGGTTGATTGCAGGTGACGCTATCGTTTATCGACTAGTGAAGTCATTAGAAGATAAAACGAATTTCAAAACGATTTAGAAAAGATATCTGTATATTGCGAAAATTGGTAGTTGACCCTAAATAACGAATAGTGTGAGGTCATCCACGCGAGTGTTTAAAGTTACACGATAAGTCAGTCAAATGTAAAGGCGGGAAATTTAACTAAATACCCAGGAATTACTATTAAAAACAACTTAAATTGGAAGGAACACATACAAAATGTTGTAGGGAAGGCTAACTAAAGACTGCGTTTTATTTGTAGGACACTTAGAAAATGTAACAGATCTACTAAATGGACCGCCTACGCTACGCTTGTCCTTCCTCTTTTAGAATATTGCTGTGCGGTGTGGGATGCTTACCAGATAGAATTGATGGAGTACATCGAAAAAGTTCAGCGAAAGGCAGCAAGTTTTGTATTGCCGCGAAATAGTCTAGAGAGTGTCACTGAAATGATACAGGACTTGGGATGGATACTATTAACACAAAGGCGTTTTTCGTTGCGGATGAATCTTCTCACGAAATTGCAGTCACCAACTTTCTTCTCCGAATGAGAAAATATTTCGTTGACGCCGACCTACATAGGGAGAAACGATCACCATGATAAAATAAGGGAAATTAGAGCTCGCAAGGAAAGGTATAGGTGTTCGTTCTTTCCGCGCGCTATAGGAGTTGGAATAATAGAGAATTGTGGAGGTGGTTCGATGAACCCTCTGCTAAGCACTTAAATGTGTTTTGCAGAGTATCCATGTAGATGTAGATGTAGTAATTTAATTCCTAATTCATTATCTTGGAGAGTGATCGATTAAAGTATGTCAGATACGGGTCCCATTTTCCACACATCCACCTTCGAATTACCCGATCATAATCTAGCACTATCAATGCTTTCTGTTGGTATGATCCACCCACATCCTTCATGCCGATGATTCTCCCTACCCCAGAGAGAGAATATGGTTATAAGTTGCACTTGCACCTCTTCTGGCCATACCGTATTGCGACCTCCACATGAGGCGTTCCAACAATGTTAAACACTCTCAGTAGCCGTTATGTAGTCACAATTCTTCATCTGCAGGAATGGCAATTCTCTGTACAGAAAATACTGACATGAAGATGACATAAGTGTGAAATCTCAGTCCACTATTCTACAAACACGTAAATCGTGGGATATCTGTTTTATAGTGTTCGATCAAGTTGTTCATGAAGTAGGCGCTAACATTTTCCATTTCCAGCGTATTCGAAAACAGAGCACAGTCGTAATGATAAAGGTAATTAATTTTTTTTTCCTGCTTATATTAACTATTCATAAAGCAGTTAGTTTTAACTAAGTGCGGGATATACTGAGGTTTATCTATTTTCCGGTTAATCCCCTGAGCTAAATTAATACTTTATGGAGTGCTAAGCTTTACTCGTGAAACGCAGTTTGGATGCGCAAATTAGCTGCCCGCTAGGTACAGACATCGATCACTTGTGAGTACAATACGAGGTGTGTTCAAGAAGTAAGAATTTTGTAGTTTCGTGTCTTGTGTTCGCAGTATCGGCCGCTATCCTGTGGCCGTACTTTCAAGTATGAGCGTCAACAAGTTAAGCAACCGCGTTTTCTACAGCTGCCGCCGCGGCACGGGAGCTCTGTTACGAACAGTTACGCAACTACCAATGAGATGCCAGCACTCCATCTCCGGTGGAACAGCGGAGGTTTTTTTAAGATCAAACATTGATTCACTGAGCGTATTTTGTGTGTCTGTTAGTTGAATAACATTTACAGAATTTCGTAGCGGGTAGCGCTCGACATCTTCTGAATAGACATTATGTTGAAGAGTATCAGATTTAAAATTTTTATATCTGTATTTATTTCTATATTCAGATCTGCTGTTAGCAACTCGTACTGCAACTACAGCAACAAAGTTATGTATTATTTTTGCGGTTTGATATTAGATGTAGAATAAACTAATATCTGATTTCTCTGTTCATGAGCTGCAGGTATTCCTCCCTCCTTTATCCACTACAGAACCTCACAGCGTGAAAGGAAGCTATAACAGTATTAGCCCAATTGGATCGATGTTTTCGTTGTCTGAAAAGGATCTCTACAGTGTTAGCTATATTGGGTATTTAGTCTGTTTCCAGCTGTTCAGAATGTTACAAGTATTTATATACATACCATCACCGATTATATTCTGTTTCATACAAAAATGCATCAAAAGATTTCCATTAATTTTGCTATAAGAAGGGAGTAAAGTGCACCAAAGAATGTTAAATATCAGTTTTGGTGAGTCATCTACGATTAAAGCAAATTTTACAAGTAATTTAACGATTCTAAGAAGACCACGAAGACGGTGAAGATGACGAGCACCTAGGACAACCCAGAAATCATTAAAAGATGAAATCATGAAAAAAATGTAAGAAGCGATTATGATCGACCGCCGAATCACAGAGAACCCGCTGTTGGTGCTGGCATATTAAGAGATAACGAGTCAAGAATCAGCCGTTTAACCCGTGACCAGTTACTTACCGGCTGCACATTCAGCGGCGATTCCTCTGGGCCAGTAACTTTCAAAGTAACAGATACTATCACATGCAGTTTTTTCGGATGTTTCCTATGTGAAATGTGTATCAGCAAAATTAGATCAACAATTTTGAATTTCGCACAATCACACAAGCGAATGCGAATTGCTCAGAAGTTGTTAGACGAAATTAACTACTGACAGGCTCAATCGTCCCAGAGGATGCATTCTGAATAGCCAAGATCGAGAAAAGGTCGACAAATTGGGTCAAATGTAAGGGGTACGCTCATGGTATTCTTCAATTTTAATGACAATCTGCACCATGACTTCTTGCCACAAGGTCGTGCGTACTATTTACAAGTAGATACTCCCTTGTGCGTTAATGGCTAAAAAAAGTTGTGGATGAAACACAGCTTACAAAAGAGATAAGGAGCAAAATATTGTATAAACAGTTTTACCCTTGTCGTTACTGCTCACGTAAATTTATCTACTCTGAAACAGGGGTGCTGCTGTTACTTATGGGCTGTATATTCAGCGGTGATTCTTCTGGAACAGTAACTTTTAAAGCAACGGAAATGTTTGTGACAGGTTATTGCAGGTTTCCTTAGTCCTACTTAATAAACCACGCCGAATACTACCCGTAGTAGACTAAATGGTTTTTCACATGCCCAAAAAATGTCGTTTCAAACTCATTTAATGCAGTGCACTATTTCTAACAACACTGCAGTTCTTAGGGCTACGGCAAGGCCAAGAATACCTCCGTTTACATAATCATAGTCATGAAACTAATGCAGAAATGGCATACAGTTTTAACGACAGCATTAACAAATTACTGCACAAATTCTTCATCATTAGAGACGGTATCATTGTTTATAAAATATATGATACAGCAAATTACTTACAACGACATATACTTTGAAGCAACATCAGACCTTTCAAATTGCTGAGCTATATTCTATCAAGGACGCAAGATTTATTAACTGTCCACTTATAGCACTCCCATAGGCAATATCAGTATGAAGCTTTGATTCGCTCAGTGAGATGTATTCCGAGGGCACTATTTGTAACGCAAAAAACTACATTGTGTGATCGATTCCCCACTCAACAAAGAAATCTTTTTCTTAATCTGCGACAAAATGTTGTTATAGATCACATTTTGCAAATAGTGAAGTATCATTCTGGAAGACAACCACTATTAGTCACAGGAATAAACATCTTTTACATGAACAAATTGGTACAAATTCATTGTCTGTCGCATCTCAAGGTATTTTAATTGTGTTGCATGAGACCCCTTGGTTTCTGCATGTTAGGAAATTTTATAAAAACTCCTTACAGGGCTGGTCAGCACAACTAAATCGCCGGCGGATTCGATCCGGCCGGCCGGTGTGGCTGGGCGGTTCTGGGCGCTTCAGTCCGGAACCGCGCGACCGCTACGTCGCAGGTTCGAATCCTGCCTCGGGCATGGATGTGTGTGATGTCCTTAGGCTAGTTAGGTTTAAGTAGTTCTAAGAAAATTGAAAATGCGCTAGGTGACGATCAGTTTGGCTTTAGGGAAAGTAAAGGGACGAGAGAGGCAATTCTGACGTTACGGCTAATAATGTAAGCAAGGCTAAAGAAAAATCAAGACACTTTCATAGGATTTGTCGACCTGGAAAAAGCGTTCGACAATATAAAATGGTGCAAGCTGTTCGAGATGCTGAAAAAAGTAGGGGTAAGCTATAGGGAGAGACGGGTCATATACAATATGTACAACAACCAAGAGGGAATAATAAGAGTGGACGATCAAGAACGAAGTGCTCGTATTAAGAAGGGTGTAAGACAAGGCTGTAGCCTTTCGTCCCTACTCTTCAATCTGTACATCGAGGAAGCAATGATGGAAATAAAAGAAAGGTTCAGGAGTGGAATTAAAATACAAGGTGAAAGGATATCAATGATACGATTCGCTGATGACATTGCTATCCTGAGTGAAAGTGAAGAAGAATTAAATGATCTGCTGAACGGAATGAACAGTCTAATGAGTACACAGTATGATTTGAGAGTAAATCGGAGGAAGACGAAGGTAATGAGAAGTAGCAGAAATGAGAACAGCGAGAAACTTGACATCGGGATTGATGGTCACGAAGTCAGTGAAGTTAAGGAATTCTGCTACCTAGGCAGTAAAATAACCAATGACGGACGGAGCAAGAAGGACATCAAAAGCAGACTCGCTATGGCAAAAAAGGCATTTCTGGCCAAGAGAAGTCTACTAATATCAAATACCGGCCTTAATTTGAGGAAGAAATTTCTGAGGATGTACGTCTGGAGTACAGCATTGTATGGTAGTGAAACATGGACTGTGGGAAAATCGGAACAGAAGAGAATCGAAGCATTTGAGATGTGGTGCTATAGACGAATGTTGAAAATTAAGTGGACTGATAAGGTAAGGAATGAGGAGGTTCTACGCAGAATCGGAGAGGAAAGGAATATGTGGAAAACACTGATAAGGAGAAGGGACAGGATGATAGGACATCTGCTAAGACATGAGGGAATGACTTCCATGGTACTAGAGGGAGCAGTAGAGGGCAAAAACTGTAGAGGAAGACAGAGATTGGAATACGTCAAGCAAATAATTGAGGACGTAGGTTGCACGTGCTACTCTGAGATGAAGAGATTAGCACAGGAAAGGAATTCGTTGCGGGCCGCATCAAACCAGTCAGTAGACTGATAACAAAAAAAAAAAAAAAAGAGTTATAAGTTCTTGGGGACTGATGGCCTCGGATGTTAAGTCCCATATTGCTCAGAGCCATTTTAACCATTTGATTCGATCCGGGGTCAGCGCACCTTCGAGTTCCGGAAGCGACGCCTAACGTGGTTTTGCGGACGGGTAATATGTCGGCTATTTAAACTAGTTGTTTTACCTGATATCCCGAGTTGTTAGTCCAATGGAGTGTGGTTGTGGGCGGTGTGTGGGGCGGGGGGGGGGGGGGGGGGCGAGGCATATACGTATTCAACTATCGTGGAAAATATCGTCCGGTGCGTCTCGAACAGTCTAAGAAATGCGATATCACGCATAAACCACATACCCCCCTTACTTGCAGAAGCACATCACGTAGAAAGTCAGAATGATTTTCTGCATAAATTTCATAAATTTCTCTTATTAGATACCACCTGTAAAACGTAATCACCTACGAGATAGCCACCTGTAACTCCACTCCCCAAGCGACGATAATACCCGTACAACGCGTGCATCGGCTTACTGACATGTTTAATAATGTTACTCAGTTAATTAACAATTTTAGCTTTAGTAAATGATTACAAACTTAGCGTTTTTGAATTTTGCTTCGCAAGGCATAAAATGTGAACATCTACAGGCTACTGACAATCGAAGGACTTTTCAATAAGTTTTAGTGTAAGGAATTCGACGCACTCTCTGTAAAATCATATCTGGTACTATCTTCTGCAATCTGAACACTGTTTACATCCTGATTTAGGTTGTTGCTTTATTGCTGATTCAAGCACGGTTTGCACTCGGCGTTCGGAGGCAGCTCCCTTAACGAACTGCTATTGGAAAATTAACGCCGGAATCCCTGGCTTCTCCGGTAGCACTGAAACCAGAGCGAATTCTCTCCGTTCCATTAGCCGGCAAGTTCCGCAAGCCGAACACGATCACACTGACGTCGGAAACTCGATGCGCTTCCCTCGCTCAGCGCACTGCAGCAATTTATATTGCTGAAAAAATACTGTACTACAGTTCAAATAATTCTGCTACGTAAGGATAACACGAGTGTTTCTGCACGGAAAAGTAGCGTAACTAGATCAATAGGAAACCACAAATGACAATAAAGTGAATCATTTCAGTCGCAAAAAAGCGTTGCTAAATAAAAGCTGTCTTTCGGGAAATGAATTGTTAGCACTAGTAAGAATTTAGAAAGCATCGGTCGTGCAGAACTTGGATTGCTATTTTTACGTTCAATACCCTGTAAATAATGGACGAAAAGAAGCAGGCATGTTCCTTATTTACATACTTACCAAAAAGCGTTTGCCACAATGACCAGTGCAGACGGTTGGCGAAGGTCCGAGCATATGGTATAGGTTCTTAGATAAGTGACTGTGTCATAGACTTAAGTAAAAAGATCCAGTACCTTGTTCTAGACGCCGAATATTCGTCAGAAATAAGGATATCGTCTGAAGTGAGTAATTTAGCCCTCCTTACTAATTGCAGCTTCCACATTAGTCTCTTATGCAGATTTGGGAGGAGAAAAGATTGTAATAAACTTTCTAGTTTACTTATCTTTTCACGTAGAGTTGGGTCCAGTTCTTCTTGTCTAGGGGTCTGATTCTTGAAGCCGAAGTTCTCACATTTTAGGTCGTCATGGTTGAATTGATCTACATAAACTAGAATATTGTTGTTGCAGAATTTTTGTTATTACGTTAACATACACACATCAAAAAAAGTTTTGCATCACCTCGGTTCAGAGATTTCCGGAACCTGTACAGAAAATTTGAATAGAGTTCAACATAAATATTATTTCCGCCCTTTTTATTGCTCATGAAAACCACGCATTGCATGTTGAACCACCATACAGCAAGACCTTCAGAGATGATGGTCCAGATTGCTGTACACACCGGCACCTCTTATACCCAGTAGCACGTCCTCTTGCACTGATGCATGCCTGTATTCGTCGTGGCATACTATCCACAAGTTCATCAAGGCACTGTTGGTCCAGATTGTCCCACTCCTCAACGGCGACTCGGCGAAGATCCCTCAGAGTGGTTGGAAGGTCACGTCGTCCATAAACCCTTTTTAATCTATCCCAGACATGTTCGACAGGGTTCATGGCTAGAGAACTTGCTGGCCACTCTAGTCGAGCGATGTCATTATCCAGAAGGAAGTGTGTGACAAGATGTGCACGATGGGGGCGCGAATTGTCGTCCACGAAGACGAATGCCTCGCCAATATGCTGCCGATATGGTTGAACTATGGATCGGAGGATGACTATCACGTACCCTCACAGCTGTTATGGCGCCTTCCGTGACCACCGGCGGTGTACGTCGGCCCCACATAATGCCACCCCAGAACAGCAAGGAACCTCCACCTTGCAGCGATCGCTGGACAGTGTGTCTAAGGCGTTCAGCCTGATCGGGTTGCCTCCAAACACGTCTCCGACGATTTTCTGGTTCAAGGCATATGCGAAACTTGGTTCAAATGGCTCTGAGCACTATGGGACTTAACTTCTGAGGTCATCAGTCCCCTAGAACTTAGAACTACTTAAACCTAACTAACCTAAGGACATCACACACACCCATGCCCGAGGCAGGATTCGAACCTGCGACCGCAGCGGTCGCACGGTTCCAGTCTGTAGCGCCTAGAACCGCTCGGTAGGCGTCACTCATCGATGAAAAGAACGTGATGCCAATCCTTAGCTATCCATTCGGCATGTTGTTGGGCCCATCTGTACTGCGCTGCAGGGTGCCACCTTTGCAAATTTGTACCTCTCCATGGACGTCGGGAGTGAAGTTGAGCATCATGCAGCCTATTGCGCACAGTTTGAGTCGTAACACGACGTCCTGTGGCTACACGAAAAGCATTATTCAACATGGAGGTGTTGCTGTTAGGGTTCCTCCGAGCCATAGCCCGTAGGTAGTGGTCATCCCTTGGACGGCCTGAGTGAGGTATGTCACTGACAGTTCCTGTCTCTCTGAATCTCCTCCATGCTCGAACAACATCGCTTTGGTTCACTCCGAGACGCCTAAACACTTCCCCTTGTTGGGAGCCCTTCTTGGCACAAAGTAACAACGCGGACGCGATCAAACCGCGGTGTTGACCGTCTAGGCATGGTTGAACTACAGACAACACAAGCCGTGTACCTCTTGCCTGGTGGAATGACTGGAACTGATCGCTGTCGGACCCCGTCCGTCTAATAGGCACTGGTCACTCATGGTCGTTTACATCTTTGGACTTGTTTAATGACATCTCTGAACAGTCAAAAGGACTGTCTCTGTGATACAATATCCACAGTCAACGTCTGTCTTTAGGAGTTGTGGGAACCGGGGTGATGTAAAACTTTTTTTGATATGTGAATTTTATCAGATGTTGGTATATCATACAGTCTTTTGATTTTCACATTAACAAAGCAGAAATTACATCATTCGCGCAGAATACAAGAAAGCGGTCGATCGCAGCAGAAGCATGTTTACTACGCTTACTCAGTATTCCAAAGGATTTACAATTTTTCTTTACAAATGAATTTCTTTTAGTTTTGATTATTATGTCGTAAATGAATCGAGAAATAAACATAGGAAACAGAAGTAGATTGTGTAATTTTACTAGAGATTTTAAGTGTGCCAAGGAATTTGTAATTTCAAATGTTTCTAAAAAAATAATTTTAACTGCACTTTGAGAACTGGTACTTATCGATTGTAACATCGAAAATAAAGTAATTCCTTTTCATAAATTTTTATTTGAAATGTAGCATACTGTGTATAAAATTAAATGAAAGTTTTCATAAAAGCGGCTGAGATAATACTGACCTGTCCAAAATTCGAAAAATAGTACTGGTATCGATAACTACTGGTGAGGAAAAGCAATGTTAGAGGAGGATGCCCCGTTACAAGTGCTACAGGAAATTGTGGTAGGATCGCTCTTGTTCTCTGTCTATTTAAACGATCTGACGGACAGGATGCGACTGTTTGCCGATGGTACTGTAGTCTACGGGGAAGTGTCGTCGTTGAGTGACTACAGGGCGATGTGGGATTTCTGTTTGCTTAATGAATGGCAGCTTGCTCTATATGTGGAAAAAATAAGTGAATCGTTGCCCGATCGGTAGGTCGAGCCACGTTCTATTGTAGAACAACTTTGCCTTAGGAGGGCGTGGCTGGTGCGGAAATCGGAGGAGCGAGAGGTGAAGCTGTTCGCTCGGCGTGAGGCCGCCGAGTTGGAACGTGGCTGAGAGGCGCGAAGTGTACCGGCAGCTGATGGCTAGTACAAGTTCGGCAGTTAACAGTCACCGGCTCTGAGCGTAGCAGCGATACCAGGAAGAGATACTCAGGAGGGTTCCTGTTCCTGGACTGCGAGTTACTGTTACCTGAGCTGCGACCGGCTGCAAACCTTTGGACCTGTGGTGCGCGAACCGTGATAAGGAGCGTGTTCCGTGCTTCAGCGACCGATCGGACCTGAAGGCGAGTGGTGGACCGCTGCAGTGTTGAAGTTCTGTGTCAGCTCCACGCTGTCCACCTTCGATCGCTGTGCAGATAAATCTGGTGAGCCACCGATGTGTTTCATAGGATGCAAGTGAGACGAGCACCGGCAGTAACCATAGCGATAATTCGCATTTCATGTGCCAGCACTGTGACTGTTTAGTTCGGTAGTTTTCTGGTTGTTTGTTCGAGTTCCACCTCCCGTTCCATATCAGGCTTCTGGTTATCGGTCCCATTTCTATCTCTAGGCAGGAAAGTTGCGTGTGCACTCCCATAAAACTTCTGAATTTGTTTCTTTATTTAATACTCCAATCTGAGTGTTATTTGCCACGTTCGACCTCACCTTTATAGTTGACTGCAATAAGTTGTCGGGTTTGTGGCGGCGTGCAAAATGGTTCAAATGGCTCTGAGCACTATGGGACTTAACATCTGTGGTCATCAGTACCCTAGAACTTAGAACTACGTAAACCTAACTAACCTAAGGACATCACACACATCCATGCCCGAGGCAGGATTCGAACCTGCGACCGTAGCAGTCGCGCGGTTCCGGACTGAGCGCCTAGAACCGCGAGACCACCGCGGCCGGCTGGCGGCGTGCATTTATCCATTAAGTGGGTTGATTTCATGAGCCACGCCCTGCATATACTGTTACTGGCGGGCACAGTTTCATTTGTTGTCTTACTGGGCGCTATGCTACCGAGTTTGAGTGTGTATTTTTATTGTTTGTGAGGGTGTGGGCCTTTATCTTAATTATCAAGTCTCTCTCAGTGAGGACTTTATTTCTCGTTTATTGCTACTACCTTATAGGTTGCTGTAATGTTATTCAAAAAGTTATGTTCTATCTGCTGTCAGTCAGGGATCCGTTCGCCTCCCGAACGCGTGTGCTTGGGGTTTAGTGCTCCGCTCCGCGTGGCGGTTACTTGTTTACCCCTCGCTCACGTGGTCCGAGTGTGATAAAATTTGTGGTCGGCAGTCGAACTTCCCACTCTGTAACTGTGCTAGGAGCTGTGTTTAGATTTTGGACGCCTTACAAGTTTCATTGATTTAACTCAGTTACTCATTGAAAAATAATTTATTTGTTTTTCTTGTTGCAAATTTTGACTGCCGTGCGGTGGTGTTCGATCTATAGTAGACACCTGGCCCACTTACTGCAGTAAATTCTGTATTCCTCTGTTAATTAGCCTACCATTTGTGATTATTTTTGTGCGAGTTCGGTGAAATCTGCCTGGTTCATAGAGCAGGCGCAGCGTCCGAAACCAGAGCGTAGTCCACGCTCGATCGAACGGCCAGTCGAGTGCAGGTCGTCCTGCACCATTTAATCTTTCCCAGCTCACTAAGTCTTCTGAAGGCAGTGCTGTATAGCACATCGACCTGTTCATTTGTGTCTTAACCACTGCGCGTACGGTCGCAGGTTCGAATCCTGCCTCGGGCATGGATGTGTGTGATGTCCTTAGGTTAGTTAGGTTTAATTAGTTCTAAGTTCTAGGCGACCGATGACCTCAGAATTTAAGTCGCATAGTGCTCAGAGCCATTTGAACCATTTTTGAACCACTGCGCGACTACTGCACCTCTCCTTTTAATTTTTATTTCTGACTCATGTAAATTATTGGCTAATTCGGCAATTGAGTAATTACTAGATTTATTTACTTAAACGTTTTTTGAGAGGCCATTGTCAGGATCCACGGGCTCCCGTGCAGTGATCGACGAAATGTTCGCGAGCTCACAGTACATATTGCTCGAAGTGCCGGTTTGAAAATGGGAAGAATTACCCCAGAATACAGGGTGATTATTTCCATGGCGTACAAGCTCTAGGGATTGATCGATGAAAGGATACGGAACTAAAACTGTCTAATGAACTTATGTCCGGAAATGCATGGTTTCCACACTAGAACCCATTTATTCATTCATACAATGTTACAGAGACTGCGGTCTTATATGCTCTGTACCATGCAGCCATAACTACAGTATGTGATGAAAATGGTTTCCATGTGCTTCAACGCATACGTGTAATCGCCATAGCATGTTCTGTCTCACACGTTCACATCGGACAGGCTGCAGCCAAACAGTGCAGCATGAATAAGCTTCTCCAGTGTTTCCACATCTGGAATGAAGATACGATTGAGATGCGCCTGGACGTTAATGGCGAAGTGGGCTGGAGCAGCGACATGTAGCAACATAACCCTTCAAATCATAAATGGAACTTCTTCCAGCAGGGGCGGCAAAGTCATACGCAAGAAACACTGATAGTTCCGGCCTGTCAGGCGACGTTGAAGGCGTCTGGTCCCAAAATACGGAAGCCAATTATTCCGGCTTACACATCCCGGCTGCACCGATGCTGATGATTCGCTGTCAACACACCATGGGGGTTCTGCATATTACCCGACAGATGACTTATGAAAGTTGAAGGTACCACTCCACGTAAAAGTGGCCCCACCTGTGTATAGGAAGGATGACACCAATATCGGAATCGTGGTTGCCTGGTGATGAAACAGTGACAAAAGTGCTCCCGATGTTGAAAGCCTGTCGCTAGTAAGTCCTGCACACGCTTTAAGTGATCAGGGTAGTAACAAATGTCATGGAGAATGCTCCACACGGTCATCTGGCTTTGCTGTACTGGAGAGCCAACTGCCTGGTACTGACACGGCGGTTGCCTTCCACAGTGTTAAACACGTTTTCCTCCAAGTCTAGCACCCGAACGTTTCTGGTACGTCTTTTATGATTTCCTGCCTCCTGAAACGAACCTACCTCAGAAAACGGCGAAGCACTGTTCCAAACACTGAATGCTGTGGTTGTTGTTGGCGGGCATAGGTCTCCTGGTACAACCTCGCTGCCCATTGCAAGTTGCCATTTGCCTTTCCGTAAGTAAACACCATGTCGGCAACGCTGTATTACATCCGCTACAAGGTGAGTCAGCAAGACAAGTGAATCGGATACAACATTACGAATTACTATAGCATGATAGGACGCTAGGGCATGTTGTATGAGGAACAGTACTGCTCTCTATAAGCAATGCAGGCAAAATCCCGCAGCTGATTAATTTACTTAAGATACCGTTCTAATGGTATAGAAATAAGTTCTGGACCAATTCACTGAACGTGAGGTTCTCATGACGACTTACGTGCACTCTTTAATACTGGATTACATTGCAAATAGTCAACTTAACTGTGGCGAATTATTAATGCCGAGGGTAGTATAAACTGCCTGCGAGAATTGGACGTTCCGTATTACAGACGCATCTCTCTGGAATAAATAACAATGACGTATATTTGAGGAGTCTGTGGGAAGCGATTACAGAGATCGGACGTGTTTTACGTTGGAGAGATTATGCTACTGTTGTGCGACGCTATTAAGCTCCATGAATGTTTAGTTAGTCGATGGCACAATTGTGGTATTTAAAACCAAAGACATACTCTTTAGCCTTTAATATACTGAAGCTAAAACCTAAATAAAACCACTGGAAATCATAACTAAAAATACCAACAATAAATAAGAAGCAGAGTATTTTCTTAAAAACAAATTTCTTTATATATATATATATATATATATATATATATATATATATATATTCATAAATTTGTGGATGTACTAATCCATACATTGTGTGTGTGTTTCATGTACAAAATAACTGGTGGAGTCTGGTCGTGTGAGCGGAGCGATTCCGATCCCCACCGCAGAACTTCATATCGCTGCAAACTGGATAAGGCAAGCACACACAACTATCAGCAATCTCACCTCAATTTCGTCTTTTAAGCTGAATGGTCTCAATCTCTGTAGTGTAATATAACTCTATATTTTCACATCATTTCCGTATTTTCTTCAGAAATAGTCATAGACACTTATTTGGTGCATTCTTTTCAGGAACAATTTTTATATGAGATAGTGTAATTAAGTATGCACAAACATACAGGTATTTAGTGTTTTCTAAATTTGTTATGGTGAAAATTAGATTACAATTTAAAACGGATGAAGAGAAATTGTTAGATGTTCAGGAAATTGGTGAAAATACGAGTGTAGAGATAGCAGCTTTGTCTCAACAAGAGACAAATCCTATGGCTCAAATCTTAGAACAACTAAGACTTTTGTCAGTATCGGTAACGACAATGTCACGTGTGGTACTAGCAGTGTCACAGAAGCAGGAAGACATGTCACAGGAGCTAATTGATATGTCACTGGTGGTACAAACAGTATCACAAAAGCAAGCAGACTTGTGTCAAAAGCAAACAGACATGTCAACTGCAATTCATTCGTTAGTTAACCAGCAACAACAAATCTCAAATGAGATAACCGAGTTGCAAGATGCGCAAAAGCAGTTTTCTTTGGAAACCAAAAGGATTACCGAAGAAATGCAAAACGTGAAATCGAAGCAGAAGGAAGCAGAAACTTCCGTAGTGGAATTAACAAAACCGTGACTACCATAGGTTCTGGATGTGATCAATTGATACGAGAGAATTTCAGCAGACATCAAGCGGATTTCTCAAATAAATTAGATGAATGGGTGTCCGCTAAGGCAGGGCTTCTCAACGTGTGGTCCGCGGACCCCTTAGGGGTCCGCCGGCTCTTTCTAGGGGGTCCGCGGTCACCCTTCACCAAATCGTTTAAAATAATGAGTAAAATTATTGAATAAAAATGTGAAAATCAAATTCACCACAATTTCTTTTTCGTGTGAAAAACATATGTACTTTTACTTCAGGTCGTATTCCCAAGCAGCCTTTGCGGTTCGTAAGTGAGAACGTATTCACTGTTTAGTGCCGGAGAATGCGGCTTCTCTGATTGATTGTTTTGCAACAATACGGGGGTCGTTTGTGCGCCGGCTCACGGCGGTAGATGCGCTGAAACCTTTTACGCATGCGCGAAGCGAGCTTTGTCGACCAATCACAGCGCTCGCTGGCACGTATGCGGCCTCAGACATCATTAAATGTTAAACTTGCTTTGTCAGTGCACTACCTATTTCATAAGTCGATTTTTGACATTCAAATTGTTTTCATTCATCTCTAAACCAAAGACTATTGATACTTCGGGGGGGGGGGGGGGGGTCATCGGGAACATGGAACTAGCATTAAGAAGCTTTCAGTTCCCATGGGTTTCGCTCTGAAATTTAAAGCTACTGTGCTCTTGACTGACTAGGGTCCCGCCATGGATTTTCGACTGAAGAAGGGGTCCACCAGCTGAAAAGGGTGGGAAGCCCTGCGCTAAGGAAAACCTTGTGGCGCTATGTGTAGATGTATGTATAAAAGAAGCGGTAAGCAAATTGCCTATTGACAGCTTACCAATTGCAGAAAATATTAAAGAAATCATTAAAGATGTAAAAGAATAATTAGGGGCGAATTTTAAACAATGGAAGGACGAAATAGTCCATTCTGTTAAAAATATGTCCAGAGATATGGAACAGATGTGAGGGGCAGTAAAAGACTGTAGAAACGAGCTGCGTGAAGTAAGACGAACGCGTGGCTCGAGCCAAGAATCACCTTATGGTAAGGGACATGCTTCGCCGGAGGGAAATATAAATCATAACGGAATGCATGCAGAGCCGCAAGCTAATAATGTGTACGCTACAATGCTAATGGAGGAAAAATTGTTGAAACATAGATAGTTTCAGACGTTCTCACCTGATCTAAAATCCATATTCCCAGTGGTATTTATACGAGGATTTCGTGGAGTAATACCAAGGGCATGGCCTGAATCGCAAAAGATCAGTTACGTTTCACGATATATTCAAGGTGATGGTGCGATATGGGCCACAGATATGATGGATACATGCGAAACGTATGAGGAATTTGAGAAGGCGTTTCTTGATAGGTATTGGTCACGGGATGTGCAAGAACGATTAAGAAAAGAGATCTTTAATCTGGAGCCGTTCTGTATAAAAACAGGAAGTCTATGGCGATCCTTTGAGAAGTATTTAAATAAAGCAAAATAAGCAAAATACTGGGATGAACCTATAACGCACAAGGATATTCTGCGGATTTTGAAGGCGAAACTTCCGGCTGAGACGAGAGAGAAGTTAATACACGCATCGGAGGAGAATTTAGAAGAATTCATATCAGTCTTAGACTTCAGTGATTCGAGCCAAGAAGATATTAAGGCAAGACCAGACAGGCACAGCGCGTACTTGCAGTCGAATTATGCTTACCGCAACCGAGCGAGCAATCAGCTGATTCAGGTGACAAATTCAAATCACGCTCCGCCGCAGTGAAGTAGTTAACGACCAACATCGTAATCCGCGTAGCAGTAATGGAAACCATTTCAGACACGGGAAAAATAGACAGAATCAACACGACAGAAGGTACAATCCAGGTTATAGTGTGAACTCGAATTCTACCAATTGGCAAAACAATAATGAGCGGACACAATCTTCTGTGCCGATGGATAATGACTGGAAGCAACGTACACCAGTTATTACAGAAGTGAGAGAGGGTGCTGTTCATGCAAATGAATCGCGATCGGAAAACTGTTTCCGATCGAATTGTGCCCCAGAGGAGCGGTCGCGGAAAGGTATAGGGGCTATGAGCAGAATGTAAATATGATGAGGTACAACGAAGGAAGATTAATAGGAGCTTTGTGATAACACAACTAAATGTATGGAGGAATACTCATCGGAACCCATTCCTGCAATGAAAGTTGAAATAGGGGGTGTTCCAGTAACGGTAGTTTTGGATACGGGCGCATCAGTAAACGCAATATCAATGAGTTTATTTACTAAACTAATGAAGAAGCCCCCGTTACCGACATTTCCTGCGCAACGTTGTAAAATACTAAGAGCGTTTGGCACGCAATCACAACCTGTGAAGACACAGACGATGCTAAAACTGGATCTAGGAAATGCAGCGATAACATGCGCGTTCATAGTAGTCGACTGTTCTCTGGGATTAGAAACTATCCGGGAGAAGATCGCAAAATTAGACTTCTCTACCGGGAAAGTAAATTTTTTGATCGACGGAGCCCTAGCCAAGGTAGATTTGCTAAGGAAAGAAGGAAACATAGAAGATACTGCAGAGGGGCAAAGTTGCAATTGATAATTAAAGGCCGACCGCGGAGGCCGAGCGGTTCTAGCCGCTTCAGTCTGGAACCGCGCGACCGCTAAGATCGCAGGTTCGGATCCTGCCTCGGGCGTGGATGTGTGTGATGTCCTTAGGTTACTTAGGTTTAAGTAGTTCTAAGTTCTAGGGGAATGGTGATGATGACCTCAGATGTTAAGTCCCATAGTGCTCAGAGCCATTTGAACTATTTTTTTTTATTACTGAAAGAGCGCCGGCAATGCAAAACAAGTTTGATTTAAGTCATGCAAGTAGTAGAAATATCCGAGCAGTTAAAACAGAAGTGACCGAGCCAGAGCACCTTAAGGATGATGATAGGACACAATTGCCTTTCCTATTAAGCAAGTATATGAGAGTGTTTGAAGAGCAACCCGGTATCATTAACAGTTATACATGTCATTTGAATGTCAAGCCACACAGAACATACTGCCATAGTTTCTACCCCGTTCCTTGGAAACAACGCATTGCAGTGGACCAGCAAATACACAAGATATTAGATTGGAATCTAATCGAACCTTCAACAGTCCTTAATGCAGTCCGCTTATCGTTGTGCCTAAACCAGGTGGAAAGGTACATCTTGTACTCGATGCTCGTGTGATTGACACAATTATTGTAACAGTATGTACTCACCTGGAAAATATAGATGAGTTGATCCAAAAGTTCAATGGAGTGAAGTATTTTACAACAATCGATTTGCGTATTTCATACTGGCAGGTCAAGTTAGATGAAGAGTCGAGAAAGTATGCTGTATTTGTACATGCCGGAAGAAGTTATCATTTCAAGATTCTTCAGTTTGGTTTGAATATCAGTGCAGGAGTATACATATCCGAATTGGGTGCAGCATTAGGACCTGAACTAAGGAGTCAACTGACATTGTTTGTGGATGACATGTTGATAGCTACAAATACCTGGGAAGAACATGTGAATCTACTGACACGAGTATTAGAGAGATTTTCTAGTGTGGGGATAACAGCTAATCTCGAAAAGTCACATTTCTGCCTGGAGAAAATAAAATTCTTATGGAATTTAATAAATTCAATAGGCATCTTACCAGATGGGAAGAAGATAAGTGCGATATAAGATTTTCCTGTTCCTAGAACGAAAAGGCAGTTAAAATGATTCTTAGGTCTTGCCTCGTTTTTTTGTCAGTTCATAGAGGATTAGTCGATGAATTCTATTGCGTCACTAAATTTATAAGGGAAGACCATGCATCGGCATTGGACTGGGGAATGTCAATGAGTATTCGAAGCAATGAAGCAAGCTTTGTCTAATGCAAAGATTCTCTATCATCCTGATATGTCCTTGGAATTGGGATTAATGACGGATGCTTCCTCTATTGGTTTGGGAATTTGTTTGCTCCAACTTAAAAAAATAGTTGGCAAGTCCACCCTTTGCCCCATAGCTTTCGCTAGTAGGGCACTGTCAAGTTGCGAGAAATGGTATACTACCACGGAACAAAAGACTCTTGCAGTAGTGTGGGCATTCAAAAAGTTTAATTATTATTTGTATGGAGCAACAACCACTGTGTATTGTGGCCATCAAGCTCTTAGCTTTTTACAAACATGTAAGCTATTACATGCAAGATTAGGAAGATGGACGGTCGCTCTCCAAGAGTACCAATTTCGTATTGTGTACATACAAGGGAAGGAAAATATAATAGCAGATGCGCTATCCCGTCTTCCAAAAGGATTAGAAGGAGGAATCATCTCGGATGAAAATGAAGATTAATTTCCAGTATTATTTATGAGAGATCAAGTAAACCGAAGATACTATTTAGAGTTATGTGGTGATATGACGAGACTCCAACAAAGTGATCTAAGGTGGATGAAGATTCGACAGAAATTAGAAGATCCACAAGAAGATAAAATAAACCAGTACTACAAGGTACTGTTCCATCGTCGGAGTGATATGAATCGGAATTGGTGCGTACGTATATCCAAGGAATATGAGGAGAAGTTAATAACGCACACTCACAACACTTGGGGACACTCTGGTGTTGCAAAACGTGCGAAAAAACTCAGAATGTACTGTTACTTCTAAGATTTACGTGGAAAAGTATGGAGAGTACTGAGAAAATTTGTAATATGTAAAAAAAAAAAAAAACCGGTAGCTATTTTATCAGTGGATGTACGTGGACCATTACCGAGGGCTAGAGGAGGCTGTAAATACAGTGTAGCTTTCTTGGACATATTTACAAATTATGTCAAATTCTATCCAATGAAAACTGCGACAGCAGCGCCAATTCTGAACTGTTTATCCAGTGACTACATTCCGCGTGTTGGAAAGCCGAACGCAGTGTTATCTGACTATGATACAAATTTCACTGGATATAGGTGGAGGAGTGCATTAGCTCGAGCCAACATCACTCCAATACTAACACCCAGATATAACAAGGGTGCTAGCCCGATCGAGAGAACTTTTCGCGAATTAAATAGATTTATGCGAACATATTGCCATGTGAAGGAGACAAGATGGATAGAATATCTTGATACAGATGAGGAAATCTAGAACAATTTGCCTCATATGACCATAAACTTGACACCTGCTGAACTAATGTTCGAGTGAAGAGAAAGTAATGAATGAATAGATAAGATCCAAAGATATCAGAAGGAGAAGCCGAATGGCAAGACAAGATAAGAACAGTTTTAATAAATCTGACCGAAAGTCCTAGAAAGAGGAAGGTAGAATCTGCCAAAAGAATACTACGCAGACAATCCTTTGGCGTTGGCGAAAGAGTATTGTTACGTAAACATCCTCGTCCATCGCTGCTAAACAAGACAAAATATAAAAAATGGCAATTGATGTATGAAGGACCATTTGAAGTGATTAGGACACCAAATCCAGGAGCACATATCTTAGGACATCCTAAGACCAGAAATATAAAGGGAATATATCCTCATCACGATTTAAAAGAGTTTCATTTCTGAGGGAATGAAGAAATATAAGAAAAGAAAGATAATTTTTCTAATAGTAATATAAGTAATTTTTCATAATTTCAGATACGATTACGATGGGTCGACAAGGACCCATAAAAGATGAATTATAATGATTATCTAAACATATATGTTTTCTTTCAGCAATGTGATTTTGTATATTTCTGTTGTTGTTGTTGTGGTCTTCAGTCCTGAGACTGGATTGATGCAGCTCTCCATGCTATCCTATCCTGTGCAAGCTTCTTCATCTCCCAGTACTTATTGCAACCTACATCCTTCTGAATCGGCTTAGTGTATTCATCTCTTGGTCTCCCTCTACGATTTTTACCCTCCACGCTGCCCTATAATGCTAAATTTGTGATCCCTTCATGCCACAGAACATGTCCTACCAACCGGTCCCTTCTTCTTGTCAAGTTGTGTCACAAGCTCCTCTTCTCCCCAATGCTGTTCAATACCTCCTCACTAGTTATGTGATCTACCCATCTAATCTTCAGCATTCTTCTGTAGCACCACATTTCGATAGCTTCTATTCTCTTCTTGTCCAAACTTTAGAACAAATTTATACAAGACTGTGCTTAACCTGACACACAATAATTTTAGCGCAACGCAATCTGACTATCAAAAATCCCTGCACAAGAATGGCCCTGAGTAACATTAAACTATACCTTTCAGAAATCACTTACCTCACAAAAATCTTCGTTACTCGAACTACTGCAATACAGCGAGCGCCACTACTGCAAGCTAAATAAAAGATTCAAACTACTGAAGGCACTAACTACTGATAGGGATAGTTAGCAAATGAAAGATATTAATAGAGAACAAACAATGTATTTACCTTAATATTCATAATTGACATCCAGTATTACAAATTATCAAAACTCCGCCATCTCTCTCCCCACATCCAACACTGCTGGCGGCTCACCTCCAACTGTGCAACGCTACGCGCTGTTCACATCCAGCTGCCGCTGCCCAACACTACAATGGCAGACAACAATGCAAACTAGCCACAGACTGCACACAGCACAGCCAGTGATTTTCGTACAGGGCGCTACGTAACGTTGCCAATAAGAAACATAAACTGCCTACTTACATTAAAGAAAGCATAAACAGCCTACTTACACTATCTATCGTCCATGTTTCACTTCCATACATGGCTACAGGCCATACAAATACTTTTAGAAACGACTTCCTCAGACTTAAATCTATACTCGATGTTAACAAATTCCTCTTCTTCAGTAACGCTTTCTTTGTCATTGCCAGTCTACATTTTATATCCTCTCTACTTCGACCATCATCAGTTATTTTGCTCCCCAAATAGCAAAACTCCTTTACTACTTTAAGTGTCTCATTTCCTAATCTATATCCCACGGCTTCACCGGAGTTAATTCGACTACATTCCGTTATCCTCGTTTTGCTTTTGTTGATGTTCATCTTATATCCTCCTTTCAAGATACTGTCCATTCCGTTAAACTGCTCTTCCAAGTCCTTTGGTGTCTCTGACATTATTACAGTGTTATCGGCGAACCTCAAAGTTTTTATTTCTTCTCCATGGATTTTAATACCTACTCCGAATTTTTCTGTTGTTTCCTTTACTGCTTTCTCAATATACAGATTGAATAACATCGGGGAGAGGCTACAACCCTGTCTCACTCCCTTCCCAACCGCTCCTTCCCTTTCATGCCCCTCGACTCTTATAACTGCCATCTGGTTTCTGTACAAATTGTAAATAGCCATTCGCTCCCTGTATTTTACCCTGCCGCCTTCAGAATTTGAAAGAGAGTATTCCAGTCAACATTGTCAAAAGCTTTCTCTAAGTCTACAAATGCTAGAAACGTAGGTTTGCCTTTCCTTAATCTTTCTTCTAAGATAAGTCGTAAGATCAGTATTGCCTCACGTGTTCCATCATTTCTACGGAACCCAAACTGATCTTCCCCGAGGTCGGCTTCTACTAATTTTTCCATTCGTCTGTAAAGAATTCGCGTTAGTATATTGCACCTGTGACTTATTAAACTGATAGTTCGGTAATTTTCGGATCTGTCAACACTTGCTTTCTTTGGGATTGTAATTATGATATTCTTCTTGAAGTCTGAGGGTATTTCGCCCGTCTCGTACATCTTGCTCACCAGATGGTAGAGTTTTGTCAGGACTGGCTCTTCCAAGGCCGTCAGTAGATCTAATGGAATGTTGTGTACTCCCGGGGCCTTGTTTCGACTCAGGTCTTTCAGTGCTCTGTCAAACTCTTCACGCAGTATCGTATCTTTCATTTCATCTTCATCTACATCCTCTTCCATTTGTCCTCTAGCCATTCCTGCTTAGCCATTTAGCACTTCCTGTCGATCTCATTTTTGAGACGTTTGTATTCCTTTTTGCCTGCTTCATTTACTGCATTTTTATATTTTCTCCTTTCATCAATTAAATTGAATATTTCTTCTGTTACCCAAGGATTTCTACTTGCCCTCGTCTTTTTACCTACTTGATCCTCTGCTGCCTTCGCTACTTCATCCCTCAGAGCTACCCATTCTCCTTCTACTGTATTTCTTTCCCCCATTCCTGTCAATTGTTCCTTTATGCTCTCCCTGAAACTCTGTACAACCTCTGGTTCTTTCAGTTTATTCAGGTCTGATCTCCTTAAAGTCCCACCTCTTTGCAGTTTCTTCAGTTTTAATCTACAGTTCATAACCAATAGATTGTGGTTAGAGTGCACATCTGTCCCTGGAAATGTCTTAAAATTTAAAACCTGGTTCCTAAATCTCAGTCTTACCATTATATAACCTATCTGATACCTTCTAGTATCTCCAGGATTCTTCCATGTATACAACCTTCTTTTATGATTCATGAACCAAGTGTTCGCTATGATTAAGTTATACTCTGTGCAAAATTCTACCAGACGGGTTCCTCTTTCATGTCTTACCCCTAATCCATATTCACCTACTATGTTTCCTTCTGTCCCTTTTCCTACTCTCGAATTCCAGTCACCCATGACTATTAAATTTTGGTCTCCCTTCACGACCTGAATAATTTCCTTTATCTCATCATACATTTCTACATCTACATCTACATCTACATCCATACTCCATACAGACTGACGGTGTGTGGCGGAGGGTACCTTGAGTACCTATATCGGTTCTCCCTTCTATTCCAGTCTCGTATTGTTCGTGGAAAGAAGGAATGTCGGTATGCCTCTGTGTGGGCTCTAATTTCTCTGATTTTATCCTCATGGTCTCTTCGCGAGACAAACGTAGGAGGGAGGAATATACTGCTTGACTCCTCGGTGAAGGTATGTTCTCGAAACTTCAACAAAAGCCCGTACCGAGCTACTGTGCGTCTCTCCTGCAGAGTCTTCCACTGGAGTTTATCCATCATCTCCGTAACGCTTTCGCGATTACTAAATGATCCTGTAACGAAGCGCGCTGCTCTCCGTTGGATCTTCGCTATCTCTTCTATCAAACCTATCTGGTACGGATCCCACACTGCTGAGCAGTATTCAAGCAGTGGGCGAACAAACGTACTATAACTTACCTCCTTTGTTTCGGGAATGCATTTCCTTAGGATTCTTCCAATGAATCTCAGTCTGGCATCCGCTTTACCGACGATCAACTTTATATGATCATTCCATTTTAAATCACTCCTAATGCCTACTCCCAGATAATTTATGGAATTAACTGCTCCCAGTAGCTGACGTGCTATATTGTAGCTAAATGACAAGGGATCTTTCATTCGCAGCACATTACACTTGTCTACATTGAGATTCAATTGCCATTCCCTGCACCATGCGTCGCTTCGCTGCAGATCCTCCTGCATTTCAATACAATTTTCCATTGTTACAACCTCTCGATTTACCACAGCATCATCCTCAAAAAGCCTCAGTGAACTTCCGATGTCATCTACAAGATCATTTACGTATATTGTGAATAGCAACGGTCATACGACACTCCCCTCCGGCACACCTGAAATCACTCTTCCTTCGGAAGACTTCTCTCCATTGAGAATGACATGCTGCGTTCTGTTATCTAGGAACTCTTCAATCCAATCACACAATTGGTCTGATAGTCCATATGCTCTTACTTTGTTCATTAAACGACTGTGGGGAACTGTATCGAACGCCTTGCAGAAGTCAAGAAACACGGCATCTACCTGGGAACCCGTGTCTATGGCCCTCTGAGTCTCGTGGACGAATAGCGCGAGCTGTGTTTCACACGATCGTATTTTTCTAAACCCATGCTGATTCCTATAGAGTAGATTTCTAGTCTCCAGAATAGTTATTATACTCGCACATAATACGCGTTCCAAAATTCTACCACTGATAGACGTTAGACTTATAGGTCTATAGTTCTGCACATTTGTTCGACGTCCCTTCTTGAAAACGGGGATTACCTGTGCTCTTTTCCAATCCTTTGGAACGCTACGCTCTTCTAGAGGAATACGGTACACCGCTGCAAGAAGGGGGGCAAGTTCCTTCGCGTACTCTGTGTAAAATGGAACTGGTATCCCATCAGGTCCAGTGGCCTTTTCTCTTTTGTGCGATTTTAATTGTTTCTCTATCCCTCTGTCGTCTATTTCGATATTTACCATTTTGTCATCTGTGCGACAATCTAGAGAAGGAACTACAGTGCAGTCTTCCTCTGTGAAACAGCTTTGGAAAAAGACATTTAGTATTTCGGCCTTTAGTCTGTCATCCTCTGTTTCACTACCATAGAAGGAAGGTCAGCGTTAGCCGTAATTTTGATGATTTATTGACAGCAAAATCGATTTCCGATCATTTAATGATCATCTTCAGTGCTTGAAGTGTCTGGACATTTTGTTTAGATCCACCTACCGCTTTGACATAAGACCAAAATTTCTTGGGATTTTCTGTCAAGTCAGTACATAGAACTTTACTTTCGAACTCACTGAACGCCTCTCTCATAGCCATCCTTACACTCACATTTCGCTTCGCTTAATTTTTGTTTGTCTGCAAGGCTTTGGTTATGTTTATGTTTGCTGTGAAGTTCCCCTTTGCTTCCGCAGCAGTTTTCTAACTCGGTTGGTGTACCACGGTGGCTCTTTACCCTCTCTTACGATCTTGCTTGGCACATACTCATCTAACACATATTGTACGATGGTTTTGAACTTTGTCCACTGATCCTCAATACTGTCTGTACTTGAGACATAACTTCTGTGTTGAGCCATCAGGTACTCTGAAATCTGCTTTTTGTCACTTTTTCTAAACAGAAAAATCTTCCTACGTATTTAATATTTCTCTTTACGGCTGAAATCATCGATGCAGTAACCGCTTTATGGTCGCTGATTCCCTGTTCTGCGATAACTGTTTCAAATAGTTCGGGTCTGTTTGTCACCAGAAGCTCTAATATGTTATCGCCACGATTTCTTCATCATCTGCAGAGCTAGTTGGCATATAAACTTGTGCTACTGTAGTAGGCATGGGCTTCGTGTCTATCGTGGCCACAATAATGCGTTTGTAGTAGCTTACCCGCACTCCTATTTTTTTATTCATTATTAAACCTACTCCTACATTACCCCTATTTGATTTTGTGTTTATAACCCTGTATTCACCTGGCCAAAAGTCTTGTTCCTCCTGCCACCGAACTTCACTAATTCCCACTATATCTAACTTTAACCTATCCATTTCCCTTTTTAAATTTTCTAACCTACCTGCCCGATTAAGGGATCTGACATTCCACGCTCCGATCCATAGAACGCCAGTTAGCTTTCTCCTGATAACGACGTCCTCTTGAGTGGTCCCCGCCGAGATCCGAATGGGGGACTATTTCACCTCCGGAATATTTTACCCAAGAGGACGCCATCATCATTTAACCATACCGTAAAGCTGCATGCCCTCGGGAAAAATTACGGCTGCTTTCAGCCATTCGCAGTACCAGCACAGGAAGGTCGTTTTGGTTAGTGTCACAAGGCCAGATCAGTCAATCATTCAGCGTAATCTGAAAGGAACCTAATCGGTATACAATCTGGACCTGGAGACTTGCCCGTATCAAGCGATATGAGTTGCTTCGCCACCCCTAAGGTCTCTACTTCTAAGAAACTCATGCTAGCAGCTGTCCGTGTTTCAAATTCTGGAATATTCCATTCGTCTTCCCTGGTGAAGGAATTTAGGAAAACTGCGTTCAATAACTCCGCTTTAGCGGCACAGTCGTCGCTAACAGTACCATCGGCATTGCGCAGCGAAGGTATTGACTGCGTCTTGCCGCTTGTGTACTTTACATACGACCAGAATTTCTTCTGATTTTCTACCAAATTTCGAGACAATGTCTCGTTGTGGAACCTATTAAAGGCATCTCGCATTGAAGTCCGTGCCAAATTTTGCGCGTCTGTAAATTTTAGCCAGTCTTCGGGATTTCGCGTTCTTCTGAACTTTGCATGCTTTTTCCGTTGCCTCTGCAACAGCGTTCGGACCTGTTTTGTTTACCATGGGGGATGAGTTCCATCTCTTACCAATTTATGAGGCATGAATCTCTCAATTGCTGTTGCTACTATATCTTCGAATTTGAACCACATCTCGTCTACATTTGCATAGTCAGTGCGGAAGGAATGGAGATTGTCTCTTAGGAAGGCTTCTAGTGACACTTTATCCGCTTTTTTAAATAAAATTACTTTGCGTTTGTTTATGGTGGATTTGGAAGAAACGGTATTGAGCCTAGCTACAACGACCTTGTGATCACTAATCCCTGTATCAGTCATGATGCTCTCTATTAGCTCTGGATTGTTTGTGGCTAAGAGGTCAAGTGTGTTTTCGCAACCATTTACAATTCGCGTGGGTTCGTGGACTAACTGCTCGAAATAATTTTCGGAGAAAGCATTTAGGACAATGTCGGAAGATGTTTTCTGCCTACCACCGCTTTTGAACAAGTATTTTTGCCAACATATCGAGGGAAGGTTGAAGTCCCCACCAACTATAACCGTATGAGTGGGGTATTTATTTGTTACGAGACTCAAATTTTCTCTGAACTGTTCAGCAACTATATCATCGGAGTCTGGGGGTCGGTAGAAGGAGCCAATTATTAACTTAGTTCGGCTGTTAAGTATAACCTCCACCCATACAAATTCGCACGGAGTATCTACTTCGACTTCACTACAAGATAAACCACTACTGACAGACACAAACACTCCACCACCAATTCTACCTAATCTATCTTTCCTGAACACCGTCTGAGACTTCGGAAAAATTTCTGCAGAAGTTATTTCAGGCTTTAGCCAGCTTTCTGTACCTATAACTATTTCAGCTTCTGTGCATTCTATTAGCGCTTGAAGCGCAGGGACTTCCCCAGCACAACTACAACAATTTACAACTATAATCGCGACTGTTCTTTGATCCAAGCACGTCCTGTATTTGAGATTGCAGCCCACCCCGTACTCTCCCGAGGCCTTCTAACCTAAAAAACCGCCCAATCCACGCCACACTGCCTCCGCTACCCGTGTAGCCACCAGCTGAGTGTAGTGAACTCCTGACCTATTCAGCGGAACCCGAAACCCCACCACCCTATGGCGCAAGTCAAGGAATCTGCAGCCAACACGCTCGCAAAACCGTCTGAGCCTCGCAGTCGGTTCTGTCAACGATGCTGCAGATGGTGAGCTCTGCCTTCATCTCGTAAGCAAGACCGGCAGCCTTCACCAAATCAGATAGCCGCTGGAATCCAGAGAGGATTTCCTCAGATCCAAAGCGACACACGTCATTAGTGCCGACATGTGCCACCACTTGCAGCTGGCTGCACCCTGTGCTCTTCATGGCATCCGGAAGGACCCTTTCCACATCATGATCCAGGCGTTCTCCTACCTGAGGATCAACCCTGTTCCTGACCGTCCCTACCATCCCCACACACTAGTAAGGGGACCATTCTCCGTCTCTACACACACTTGTCCTGCAACATCCATCAGATATCGTGCTGACGTCACTACCAAGACATCTTCATATGTATCCGACTCCACCAATGCAAGACCACCCTGTATAAAGACAATGTCAGATCTGTTATTTAAACTTCTACTTAATTTATGTTAATTACTGGTTGGAACATAAGGTTAAATTAGTTAATTGGCGACTCCATAGAGTGCTCTGTGAACAACGACCATATAAGTAAAATTAGAAGGAAGGTCAGCGTTAGCCGTAATTTTGATGATTTATTGACAGAAAAATCGATTTCCGATTATTTAATGATCATCTTCAGTGCTGGAAGTTAAAAATTTTCACGTTGCAATCAGTGAATAAGAAATAAAAGACCACAAATACACCTGAGTGTAAACCAACTGTTGGCAAGAACATACGTTTAGCGTACAAATTAAAGCTCGTAAGCACTGGTGTCTAGTAATTAGCAGTAACAAAAGCTCTGAAACAATCACAATAACTGAAGCCGCAGTTTACATTCACCTATACAGCGGACTTCGGTATGACAGGGGCTTGGAACGCCTTCTATGTGACATGTCTCACCTGAAGACTTTACTTAGTCAAGACATTACTTTGTCAAGAGAGTACCACAAAATACCAAAGTGCACTTGCAAATCATTCATTGAATATTTAAAATTGTACTTTAAAAGCGTATAGCAAAAAGGAAGGAGGAAATGCACATCTTGCCAACATACACTGGCGTGTTATTTTCAAACAACTTAAAAAAACATGCAAGAATAAAAATCAACAGGTAAAATTATTTGGTGTCAGATTACAGGACTAGTAAAGAAGAAAAATATACAAATAACGTGACATAAAATATAACAGAATTTGTTATGCACAGTAACTGCCATCTGGCATAGGAAGTCAGAGATACAAAGTTCTTAATTTACGTAAAATATTACGTTGAAACCAAGATTGAAAATACATAAATAGTGGTAATTGTACAATATATGTCACGATATAACAGGTCAAAATGTCATGAAACACATTACGTTTTATAAAAAATTTTTGTATGGTGCAGACTAACAATTTTTTTTTTTTCGTATTTAACGACATGATGATACACACATATCATTCGTCCCGTTATAAAGTGTTCACGTCCCAATGGGATGAATGAGATGACACCAGTGCCTACAAGCTTTAATTTTCACGCTAAAGGTATGTTCTTGCCTACAGTTGGTTTATACTCAGGTGTATTTGTGGTCTTTTGTTTCTTATTCACTGATCGCTATGTGAAAATTTTTAACTTCCAGCACTGAAGATGATCATTATATGAACGAAAATCGATTCTGCTGTCAATAAATCATCAAAATTACGGCCAACGCTGACCTTCCTTCTAATTCAAAGGTTAAATTAGCCTTGTTCCAGCTTTTCCATGGTTTCCCTCAGGAACTCTTGCCCGAATGGGATGGCTATTCTGATCGAAAGTCCATGGCCACATGAGCCGTTTACAGAGTTACTTAAACGGCTACTGCAAAATATTTAGCCTATGGGAAGTAGCGATTGATTATGATAGCTACACAAAGTTCATAAGCGGCAAAAGTTGTCATCAGCCACCAGCATATTCATCTCAGTAATATTGTCAGTAGCGCCAGTTTTGGTCCCGTATGGTCTTGTTAAGAAAATCTGCACCCAAAATGACATTGTAATGGAACGTACATGGTGGAAAACTTAAACTCAGCTGCGGCGAATTATTAATGCCGAGAACAGTATAACTGCTTGCGAGAATTCGACGTTCCGTGCTACGGACGCATCTCTCTGGTATAAGTAAGCAAAGATGGTTACTGGAGGACTCTGTGTGAAGCGATTACAGAGATCGGACATGTTTTATGTTGGAGAGATTTTGCTATTGTTGTGCGACGCCATTAAGCTCCTTTATGAATGTTTAGTTAGTCGATGGCACAATAAACAAATTCAAGAAAATAATACGCATTCAAGGTGTGTATTTATCAATTATAAAAGATTTGACAAATATTATTCAGGTATCACGTGACGTCGATCGATCGGAGGTGCAGTGTGGAATCATACTGCGAAACTTTTCGTTGATAAAAAAGTTACACACATCAATCCATACGCATCATACAACATAGCATCTAGTTGCGACGAACGATCTTCGTAGCGAAATAAACATTTTAGATATTTCAGGTGGGGAGTATCAGCGACATTGATGCTGCGGGACATATATCTAGCTATCCTGTTGTATTTAAAACCGAAGACATACTCTTTAGCTTTTAAAAGACTGAAGCTAAAACCTAAATAAAATCACTGGAAATCATAACTAATTATACCAAAAATAAACAAGAAGTGGAGAATTTTCTTAAACAAAATTTCTTAAATTAATAAATTAAGATATCGTTAAACAACTAAGAAGTTGCACTGTCCAGAACCGCTAATCATATGCCCATTCTGTGTAAACAAAATGTCAGTTTTGACAGAATTTTGTGTTGCAAACGGTAAAAACTAGATCTTACTGTGACTTAGCATCCATTTAATTTCTACAAGCGATGAACATATGTCTTAGACTGAACTATTTGATACACTGCCTATGCTGCACATAACGTCCTTCATTACCGACGTAGTGCCATCAGAAAAAGAAGTATTTTAGTATCACATGTCATATCAGAATGGAAAATTGTTTTATACATGTAAGAAACGGTAGTGGTCCCAGCACTAACCTTTAAGGCCCCTTCGCTCCTAACCTTCCCCACTTCCCAAACACCAATCAACAATGCTCCAAGTGAAGCCACCTGATATCCGTTATAGTTACTGTGGAGAATGACCTTGTACTGGCTTCTCTTGAAGAGTGACAGGAACTGGTTGTGAGCTACTTCTTTTACTCAGCAAGTCTTGGATTAATATTTTGTGTTCAACAAAGTCAAACGCCTTATCTGAGTCAGAGAAAACTCCTACTGTCCGTAACACTTTGTTTAATCCGTCCACAGCACCACAGAGAAAAAATAATGTAGAATTTGTAGTTGTTAAAGCATTTCAGTAATACGAACTGAAGTGATCGATTACTGTTATTTATAGAGCCTTTTCAATAACTTTGTCAAACAATGATGACAGGAAATATGTCTAAACTTGTCTTCATTAACTCTTCTTATTTTTTATAAAGCAGTTTCACTATTGCGCACTTTAATCGTTCAGGAAACTGACCATTCCTAAAGGAAAAGTTACAAATGTGGCTTAGTACTTGAGTAAGAAGTGCAGCGTAGTGCTGCAGTATCTTGCAGTCACGCGTGGTGTAGGAGTAGCGTCTTTGACTAGTAATCATAAAGCTCTTGGTCACGGGTTCCTCAACATTGCTTAAAATTTGAATAATTCGTTGGACCAAGCTTTCCGGTGCAGGCAGTCACTCTCGTTCTGCCAACGGCATGGAAAGAAGGCAGACAAGCAGACAGAGGTTCAGGGTACTCCCTTGCTCATGAGGTGGGAAACTGCTAATAAAAGGAGGAAGAATCAGCATGATAAATGGCATGAGGGTGCAACAGGCAATGGAAACCACTTCATTAAGAACACACAATGCGTATCCACAGGGCATGTTCCCTGTAACTGAAAAAGGATCAATATGATGTCTCCATTGGATTCCGGGATTATCCTCCATTGGCATCTCCGGGAGGGGCCTGCCAAGGGGGATTTGACCCTGAGAAAAAGACTGAATAACCACCGAACGGGTAACGTTCTAAGACTCGGGGCACAGAACGTCGGTAGTCTGATCGCAATAGGATCCGGAGAAGGAAATTCAAGGGCTCACTCCAGATATATCTGGGTCTCTGAAGTGAAATGGAAAGAAGACAAGAATTTCTGGTCGGAGGAGTATAAGGTAATATCAACAGCAACGGATAATGGTATAACTGGAGTAGGATTCGTAGTGAATAGGAAGGTAGGGCAGGGTGAGTTACTGTGAACTGTTCAGTGATAGTCATTCTCATCAGAATCGACAGCAAACCAACACCGACAACATTAGTTCCGGTAAACAAACCGATTACACAAGCTGAAGATGGAGAGGGTGAGGAAGTGTATCAGGATACTGAATGGGTACGCAAAGAGAGATGAAAATCTAATTGTCATGGGGGACGAATGCGCATGTGGGGGAAGGATTAGAATTTGGCCTTGGTGCTAGAAATAACAGGAAAGAGACTAATAGAGTTCTGAGATAAATTTCAGGTTGTAAGAGATTACGCTATTCAAGAATCTTAAGAGGAGGAGGGTTGTAAGAGGATACGCTATTCAAGAATCTTAAGAGGAGGAGGTATACTTGAAAAAGGTCAGGAGATACGGGAAAATTCCTGTCAGATTACATCACAGTTGGGCAGAGATTCCGAAATCAGATGTTGGATTGTAAGACGTACCCAGGACCGAAACTCTAATTACAATTTAGTTATGACGAATAGGCTGAAGAATAAATGCGCAAACAAATGGGACACGAAGTACTAAGGAGTGAAGACAGACGCTTGAAGTTCTCTAAGGCTATAGATACAGCGATAATGAATAGCTCAGTAGGCAGTTCAGTTGAGAAGGAATGGACGTCTTTAAATAGGGCAATCATTGAAGTTGAAAAGCGAGAAGGTAAGTACAAGGAAGGTAACTGCGAAGAAACCATGGGTAACAGAAGACATACTTCAATTGATCGACGAAAGAAGGATGTACAAAAATGGTCAGGCAAATTTAGGAAGACAGAAATACGTCTCACTAAAGAATGAAATAAATAATAAGTACAGGGAAGATAAAGTGAAATCACTGGTGAAAAGTGACATCATATGTGACTGTCAGAAGAACGGAATCGGCATGCATGAAATTCAAAACAAACTTTGGTGAAATTAAAAGCATGGGCGGTAGCACTGAGAGTACAATTGTACTTCCTCTGTTAAATGTAAAGGGGAGAGCGGATGTACAGGAAGAATATATGAGGGGGGGAGTTTGTCTGATGACATAATGAAAGAGATAGTAGGTCCAGAATTAGAATTTAAAAGAGCTTTGGAAGACTTAAGATCGCATAAAGCGCAAGCGATAGATAAAGCACCATCGGAAATTCTCAAACAACTGGGGGATGTGGCAACAGAAGAATTATTCATGTTGGTGTATAGAATGCGTGAGACTAACAATATGCCATCAGACTTTCGGAAAAAACATCGTTCACAGGTTTCTGAAGATAGCAAGAGCGAAAATTATCGGGATCACTTCAGCATTTCTCGCATCCGAGTTGCTGACAAATATAATATAGAGAAGAACGGAAAAGAAAACTGGGGTTCTGTTACATGACGGTCAGTTTGGGTTTAGGGAAGGTATAAGTACAAGAGAAGCAGTTCTCACTTTGCAGTTGGGAAGCAAGACTGAAGAAAAATCAAGACGCCTTCATAAGAATGGTCGACCTGGAAAAAGTGTTCGGCAAGGTAGAATGTTCAAGATGTTCGAAATTCTGAGAAAAACTGGGGATAGCCATAGGGAACGACGGGCAATACAGAATAGGTGCAAGAACCAAGAGGGAACAATAAGAGTGGGAGACCGAGAACTAAGTACTCGGATTAAAAAGGATGTAAGACAGGGAAGTAATCTGTTAAATCTACACATCGAAGAAGTGATGATTGAAATGAAAGGATAGTTGAAGAGTATTAAATCTCAAGGCGAAAGGTTATAAGTAATAAGATTTGATGGTGACGTTGCTATTCTTGGTGAAAATGAAGGAGAATTACGTTAAGCTGGTCGTAGGTTGTATGCCAAAAATGAACAACGTAGAGACAGAAGAGATGACACTTTCTGCAGGACCTGACCATCATTTTGCAGGACAATGCTGAAGCACATACAGTGCAAGCTGTTACTGATTTGTTTGACTGATGGGGCTGCTAAGTGCTATACCACCTACTGCACACCCTGACTTAACCCCTCGTGAGTTCAACTCGATTTCTAAACTGAAGGAAACACTTCACAGCATTCGCTTCAGAACTGCTACAAATTCGTCGGGCAATAGAACGCGCCGCTCGATCTTTCAACACAACTGGCACTGCTAAGAGTGTCCTACGACTTCCACATCGCTGGCAATGGATTATACACAATGCTGGTGACTACTTTGAAGGTCAGTAAAACTTTGAAACACGTGTAGTGACCTATTTCTGACAATCGATCCCTACAACTGTACAGTGCTTCTTCATAAACATTCCGTGAAGTGTTAATTTACGTGCAGTGATATACACTCCTGGAAATGGAAAAAAGAACACATTGACACCGGTGTGTCAGACCCACCATACTTGCTCCGGACACTGCGAGAGGGCTGTACAAGCAATGATCACACGCACGGCACAGCGGACACACCAGGAACCGCGGTGTTGGCCGTCGAATGGCGCTAGCTGCGCAGCATTTGTGCACCGCCGCCGTCAGTGTCAGCCAGTTTGCCGTGGCATACGGAGCTCCATCGCAGTCTTTAACACTGGTAGCATGCCGCGACAGCATGGACGTGAACCGTATGTGCAGCTGACGGACTTTGAGCGAGGGCGTATAGTGGGCATGCGGGAGGCCGGGTGGACGTACCACCGAATTGCTCAACACGTGGGGCGTGAGGTCTCCACAGTACATCGATGTTGTCGCCAGTGGTCGGCGGAAGGTGCACGTGCCCGTCGACCTGGGACCGGACCGCAGCGACGCACGGATGCATGCCAAGACCGTAGGATCCTACGCAGTGCCGTAGGGGACCGCACCGCCACTTCCCAGCAAATTAGGGACACTGTTGCTCCTGGGGTATCGGCGAGGACCATTCGCAACCGTCTCCATGAAGCTGGGCTACGGTCCCGCACACCGTTAGGCCGTCTTCCGCTCACGCCCCAACATCGTGCAGCCCGCCTCCAGTGGTGTCACGACAGGCGTGAATGGAGGGACGAATGGAGACGTGTCGTCTTCAGCGATGAGAGTCGCTTCTGCCTTGGTGCCAATGATGGTCGTATGCGTGTTTGGCGCCGTGCAGGTGAGCGCCACAATCAGGACTGCATACGACCGAGGCACACAGGGCCAACACCCGGCATCATGGTGTGGGGAGCGATCTCCTACACTGGCCGTACACCACTGGTGATCGTCGAGGGGACGCTGAATAGTGCACGGTACATCCAAACCGTCATCGAACCCATCGTTCTACCATTCCTAGACCGGCAAGGGAACTTGCTGTTCCAACAGGACAATGCACGTCCGCATGTATCCCGTGCCACCCAACGTGCTCTAGAAGGTGTAAGTCAACTACCCTGGCCAGCAAGATCTCCGGATCTGTCCCCCATTGAGCATGTTTGGGACTGGATGAAGCGTCGTCTCACGCGGTCTGCACGTCCAGCACGAACGCTGGTCCAACTGAGGCGCCAGGTGGAAATGGCATGGCAAGCCGTTCCACAGGACTACATCCAGCATCTCTACGATCGTCTCCATGGGAGAATAGCAGCCTGCATTGCTGCGAAAGGTGGATATACACTTTACTAGTGCCGACATTGTGCATGCTCTGTTGCCTGTGTCTATGTGCCTGTGGTTCTGTCAGTGTGATCATGTGATGTATCTGACCCCAGGAATGTGTCAATAAAGTTTCCCCTTCCTGGGACAATGAATTCACGGTGTTCTTATTTCAATTTCCAGGAGTGTAGTTATTCTTAGACTTAGCTTTTGTTAGTTATTCCGTGCTGTTCATGTCTACACAATTCATTCATGTGTGTAGTGTTAAGTTACTTCTAAATATATGTGGGAATAAAGGAATTGTTTTCTTCAACACCCACATTTGGTGACCCAGACGAACTACGTTAACATCCGCGTCGGCTCCAGCGTTTAACGAAGTTCCGCAACGTTCACGTTTGTAACTTCCGCGCCAGCCGCGTCGTACTCGTTTCAGCACGATAATGACCGATTCGCCAGTCTCAATTCAACCTGAAGCCAGCAGTTCAATTAACAGGGTGAGGATAAAACCTCCATGATTCTGGTTACATAATCCTCTATTGTGGTTTGCCCAGTTAGAAAGCCAGTTCGTCCTCGCACAAATATCGGCGAACGAAACTAAGTACAGCTATGCGGTTGCAGCACTTACAGAAGATCTAGCAGCAGAAGTACAAGATATCCTAGCCGCACCACCGGATACCGATAGTTATGCATCCATTAAAAACGCATAAATAACTCGTTTGTCACAATCAGAGGCAAAACGGCTAGAGAAGCTACTGCGCACTGAAGAACTCGGAGATCCACTCCATCACAACTCTTATGACGTTTGCGCACACTGGCAAGTAACACTGTGACTGATGATGTGCTACGAAATATATGGTTGTCTCGGTTGCCGTCAGATACTCAAAAACTTCTCACGGTATGTGCAGAAGATTTAAACGCACTGGCACAAACGGCCGACAGGTTAATTGAAATGTATCCCACATCAAGTGTCTCAACATTAACGCCACAACAAGAAAATTCACCCACAGTGACGCTAGTCTCCCTACAATCACAACTGGCAGAGTTGACCGCACAGGTAGCTGCATTACAAACAACGCACAACCGCCAACGGCCACGCCGCCGACGGTCACGAAGTCGCAATCGATCACCATCGATACAGAACTTATGCTGGTACCACAAGACATTTGGTAATGATGCACGAAGGTGTACGACACCTTGCAAGTGGAAACATGAAGCAGACACCGTAGCAGCGATAACTCCCAGTGCAAACACTCACCGAATTTTTGTGACAGACCGCGAAACAAAACTACATTTCTTGTCGATACAGGCGCAAAAGTGTCCGTATATCCAGCAAACCGCCTATCACTCCGGAGTTGCGACGACTGTTATCTATTCGCCGCCAATGACTCCAAAATTAGAACATACGGTCGAGTAACATTATTCCTTAACTTGGGGCTACGCCGTGTGTTTGAATGGCAATTTACAGTGGCAGATATATCACAGCCTATTATCGGAGCAGATTTTTTTGTCCTACCACTTACTGCCAGATCTGCGACGTCAGCGACTAATAGATTTGACTGCTAGTCTGCATACAACAGGAAAAGTCCGTTGTATCACACCACTAGAGGTACGCACTCACAGGCGACACACCATATATACGATTACTGAAAGAATACCCCGAGATCACACAGAAATCACCTACTCTCCCACCAGTCAAGCATACAACCGTCCACCACATTTTGACCATGCCAGGGCCACCAACTCTTGCTCGGCCTAGGCGTTTAACGGCCGAAAAGCTAAAAGTGGTAAAGCAGGAATTTCGCAGCACGCTGTCACAAGGTATCTGCTGAGTTTCTAGTAGCAGTTGGGCATTCCCAATTCACATCGTGCCTAAAAAGAAGAATGGATGGCGCCCCTGCGGTGACTATCGCCAACTCAATGCAAGGACCATTCCAGACCGGTACTCAGTTCCACATATAGAAGACTTTTCTTCAAATGTTAACGGTAAGACTATATTTTCTACCAGTGATCTAGTTCGAGCTTACTATCGTGTCCTTATAGCTGCAGAAGACATACCTAAAACAGCGGTGACAACACCATTCGGTCTATTTGAATTCATCCGAATGCCATTCGGACTATGTAATGCCGTCCAGACCTTCCAACGTTTTATGGATGAGGTTACAAGAGATTTACATTTTTGCTATGTGTATATATATGATTTATTGGTGATGTCTGCATCGGAAGACGAGCAATTACAGCATTTGGCACAAGTGTTTGACCGCCTACGCACACATGGACTAGTAATTAATCCTGCCAAGTGTGTTTTTGGTGAGAAAGAGGTCCACTTTCTAGGATATTTGGTGAAAGCACAGGGTATTCGACCGCCACACAGTAAAGTAGAGGCCATAAACAAATACCCCCGCCCTGTGACAGTCAGAGAATTACAACGATTCATTGGAGTAGTGAATTTCCACCAACGCTTAATTCGCAGTCATGCACTGATAACTGCACCATTAAATGAACTACTCAAAGGCGCACTTAAACCTAACCACAGTGTGCATTGGACTATCGAGGCGGGCACTGCGTTTGACGCTATAAAAAAGGCTATAGCAGAGGCCGCACAATTAGCACACACGGTCGCGCATGCCCCACTCGCTCTCATGGATGATGTTTCGTCCACTGCCATTGGTGCCGAACTTCAGCAACAAATTGATCAGTTATGGCAGCCCATTGCATTTTATAGTCATAAGTTGTCACCATCTCAGCAACGTTCGGCAACATATGACCGTGAGCTGTACGCCGCTTATGCGGCAGATGCAGTTTCTCGCATAGAAGCAGTGTCCACAGTAGCAGATGACATCGTACAGGTGGAAGCAGTGACAAAGGCCATTGATTACGACGCCCTCGCGCATACGCAACAATGTAAGTTGCGTGATCTATTGCAACAAGAGAAAGGGTTGAAGCTACAGCTCGTGACATTTCCTGAAGAAAACATTGAGTTGTACTGTGACGTAGCAAGAGGAAAGATACGTCCATTTGTGCCACAGCAATTCAGAACACAGGCAGTTGCATCAATGCATAATCTGTCACACCCTGGAGAAAGAGCCACACTCAGATTGGTCAAACAAAAATTTTTATGGCCATGTATGCACACAGACTGTAAAACATTTGTGAAGCAATGCTTGGCATGCCATAGGAATAAAATCACACAGCACGTCAGGGCACCATTAAGCACATTTCTTTCACCAAATCAGCGTTTTGACCATGTGCATGTTGACATCATCGGCCCACTCTGACATCGGAAGGCTACAGTTATTACCTCATGGTGCTTGACAGATTTACTAGGTGGCCTGAGGCATTTCCAATGAAGGACATCCTTGCAGAAACTATAGCTCAAACATTTTTTCGTGGTTGGATTGCCAGGTTTGGAGTTACACTGAGAATTACAACTGACAATTTTAAGCCTACGTTTTCAAAGAATTGGCTACGTTATTAGGAACGAAACGCATACGCACCACAGCATACCAGCCCGCATCAAATGGCATGGTTGAGCGTCCTCATCGACAGTTAAAGGCAGCACTGAGATGTCACGCAACACCGAATTGGACAGAGACACTACCTATCGTACTTTTGGGTCTACGAACGTCATTCAAAAGTGATCTGAAAGCAACAGTAGCAGAACTGGTGTATGGACAAACGTTACGCCTACCTTGAGAATTTATGCACAGCATGGCAGATGATACAATCACAGCCTCAGAATTCGCCACAAGATTAAGAGAGCATATACGCCAATTGAGACGAACAATGCCTAGAAACCAGCTTGGAAGACACTCTTTCGTTTTTGCGAAGCTAGAAAAGTGGATGCATGTATTCTTACGCAATGATACTGTGCTTAAACCACTGCAGCCACCATATGACGGACCATATCTGGTAGTCAGTAGGGATACCAATACTTTCCGCATAATGATTAACGGTAAACCCACCACAGTTGCAGTGGACCGTATCAAGCCTGCATTTCTGGACGCAACAGACACCACAGCTACCACTGAACACAAACCAGAGAAGACAGGAGAAGCTACAAGATGTGTTCCTGTACCCCATGAACACCACAACGCTCAGTGAACACCAGTCACTGCAACACCAAGACCGACGTCGAGGACTACTACACCACTCCCCGACACAACCAATGACACACGTGACGCACCGCCCGGTTTCAAGAAATAATTAGTTACAAGAGCTGGATGGCATGTGAAATTTAATCTGCGGTATCGTTAGCATTAAAGGGGGGGAGTCATGAAGTGACCTATTTCTGACAAAGTGTACAGTGCTTCATAAACATTCCGTGAAGTGTTAATATACGTGCAGTGATATAGTTATTCTTTGACTTAGCTTTTGTTAGTTATTCCGTGCTGTTCATGTCTGCACGGAGTGTCTCGAGGTCAGTCCCGAGGAAGTGTTGGAAAACGGCAGATCGAGGAGGTATCTCTAGTGGAGACACTGTTGCTGTGATTTGTTAAAGCAGATTTGATGCTGCCAACATGTGTGGAAAGAAGTAGTGTTTCATAGCAGTCTGCGAGTAGCTATAGTGTTAAAAATATGCCGCGAGTAATGATCAGGATGATGAACTGCGGTTTGCGACCACAAACCCTGTAAGTAGGCTGTTTAGATTTTTATACTGGTAATGCCACGTAGCGCTCTGTATGAAAATCACTGGCTGTGCTGTGTGCAGTATGTGGCTAGTTTGCATTGTTGTCTGCCATTGTAGTGTTGGGCAGCGGCAGCTGGATGTGAACAGCGCGTAGCGTTGCGCAGTTGGAGGTGAGCCGCCAGCAGTGGTGGATGTGAGGAGAGAGATGGCGGAGTTTTGTAATTTGTCATGAACTGCTATATATATTATGACTGTTAAGGTAAATACATTGTTTGTTCTCTATTAACATCTTTCAATTGCCAACTATCCCTATCAGTAGTTAGTGCCTTCCGTAGTTTGAATCTGTTATTTAGCTGGCAGTAGTGGCGCTCGCTGTATTGCAGTAGTTCGAGTAATAGTGAATTAACAGACATTCGAAGTAGTAATTTGGTAACTGTGCATAGGCAAATGCAACAGCTCGCCTCAGAAACCCGAAATGACAGAACACAATACTGCAAATACTGTAGACTTCGGTTTTGGGTCCTCACCGTTTTCTCAAATGAGTCAAGACACATTTTCTGCTTGTCAAAATGTGAATGTTGCCGGTGAAAATGCACTGCCAAAAAGCATAGAGAAACAGATTCCAGACACTAATACGTTATTATTGCAATTAATGCAACAAATGGAACAAAATCAGAGACAAATGGGACAGAATCTTCTAAAGTTACACACAATGGAACAAAATCAGAAACAAACACAGCAACAGTTACACACAATGGAACAACATCAGAGACAAACACAGCAAAAGCTTCAAAAGTTAGACACAATGGAACAGTACCAGAGACAAACACAGCAACAGTTAGACACAATGGAACAAAATCTTCAAAAGTTAGACACCACACTTGAACAAACACGTGAATATTTAACTACTGAGTTACATGACATCGAATCGAAATGTCAAAAAGTCTGTAATGACGTAAAAACACAAATTTGTGAGCATTTCCAAACTATTTTTTGCGTCATGAAAATGCATTACAGAATCACGAAGCAGCCATAAAAGAACTGCAAACTATTGTTCATGAAAATCATGAGACCTTGCAAGCTAAAATTAACTTAGTTGCATCTGCTGATTCGGTTATGCAACTTGCAAAAACTCAGGAAAATTTAAAGGACACAGTAGATACCCTGAAAATTGGTTCAGAAAGACACATGGAGGAAATAAGTACATTATCAGAGAAAGTAGTTGAACTTTCGGATCAGCTAAATAATTTATCTACGAAAGTAGATGATAATCTGAATGACACAAAACCGGTAGTCTTTAATGACGCAGAAGAGAGCGAACAAATTAGGAAACTGAAACAAAATCTGAATCAAATTGATACGCAACATCAAAGAGAAATCCGGGAAGTACAAGATCAGCTGACACAGGTAATGCAAGAATTACGTATTTCAGAGGACACTCGCGCTCCAATACGGGAGGAGGGACATAGAAATACGCAACAGCCACAAATTAATAACACAGGGCACTTCGGAAATTATGAAAGAAATTGGCAAGGTACACCGAATTTTGAGATGGAACCGCCGAAACGACGTAACAATGACCGACATGCGACTCGCTGACATGATGATTTTGATTATAAGCTGTTCATTACTACACGTAAATTCAAAACGTTTAAGAATTCTGCCAACGACATTCATCCACAAGCGTGGCTCCATCAATTCTCTCATTGTTTCCCTCCCAACTGGTCATTGGAGCACAGGTTAGAATTTCTGTGTGGCTACTTAGAGAATGAACCAGCTGTAAGAATGCGATCGGTCATTCACGATTGCCACAGTGAAGGAGAATTTTACCATGCCTTCCTCTTAGCATATTGGTCTCAAGCTACACAAGACCGAGTAAAACATGGCATCATAATGATGAAACGTCTCGAACAATCTGAATTTTCCAGTCTTATAAAATATTTTGAAGACATTTTGCATAAGAATCAGTATCTTTCAAACCCATACAGCCCCTCAGAACTCATCCGCATTTGCTTAATCAAACTGCCTGAACATTTACGAGATATTATTTTAGCAGGACGTTGCAAAGACGACATTGAAGCTTTTCAGGGACTGTTACAAGAACTGGAAATTGACACAGACAGTCGCGGGATGCGAAAACAGGAAAACAATCACTACAGGGCACATCCGTCACAATTCTGTGATGACAGAAATAATAACTGGACACGACAAGGCTATTCTCACAACACAAATCGTGACCAAAACAGACATCACCCGTATGACAACTGTTGGCAGAGTAGTAATAATTACAGAGATAGATCGCATTTCCATAGTAATGACTATCACAGAGACAATCAGAGAAACAGACAATATGGGAACCAAAACAATTATTATCAAGGGAGACAGAATAACTTTAGACGCAACGGTCCACTGTGCAGTGGTAATTCAGGGAGAAATTCTCCACCACATGACCGACAAACAAGAAACTATGTAAACTACCGACAAAACGACAGACGTGAATTTCATCAGAACTGGCGGGTTTCTAACAGAGCTGGGCCCTCTCGGCAAAGCGAACTTGTAGTAGTTAGGTCTCCTAATCCCTGTAATGGCGCGCGCCAACAAAGAAACAGACAATGACTCACACCGCAGGCAGCCACCTGCGCCCGCCGGCTCAGGGAAAAATAACATTGACGCTAACCTTGAGCAAAATTCTAGTATTCTTTATGGACGAATACCGCATGATAATTGCATTCAAGTTGAAACTCTGCGTACTAGGAAGAGTAAAGGTTTACACCACATTCCACATGTAAAACCGTTTATTGAAAGATAATCTGCTTTTTAACTTTGTCTTTGCCATAAAACATTTCACTTCACGTTACTAGTATGCTTTAGAAACTGTTACCATGCAACAATGTTTGAAGTTAAATATCCAGTCAAGAACCAAGAGAACTTATTTAAACAGAAATTACGACTGCATTGTTATTGGGAACAGACGACACAGTGTTATTGTGTGTGTACATTCTTGCTTGTTAGTTGCACGATTACGTAACGACTATAAGGCTCACATACTTAGAACATTTACCAGTACTGCTAATGAGATTTTAATGCAACATTTTGGTTTACTTGAAAATACATTCTGAATTAAAGTACTTTCTGAGAGGTACCAGATGACACAGTGGTTCGTTTATGTGACAGCTACACGATTATATCACGACGTTACCAATGTGTGACACAATTTACATTGCTGCTTTTGCGGAGTATCTGTTTTATATCTGCACGGTTTTTCTGAATCCTTGTGGAAAGCAAAACATATTTTAGTAGTAACTTTTGTGGTATAGCTCCAATGAGACAACCTTTTCCGTAGCACAACAATACGTTACAGCACAGTAATTTCTTCATCACAACAATAAGCGTAATAAGTAAGATATCTATACGCAAAGCATTTCACTTTTGTTTATCATGAGGTAAGTACATTGACTTCTGCATAACTTAGCTTTCGGAGGAAAATAACTACGACACTTCCACAGAGATTATCTTACAACAAGATGCACAGTTTAGCGCTACAGTACACGTATTTGAGTGATTAATTTTGTACTTAAAACATTTATTTTTAAAGATATTTGAAGTACAATGCTACAAAGGTTTTCCGTTATACATTTCATTCCATTGCTGTAATCTGTAACACCTGAGGGTATAATTACATTAATCCTCAGGGGGGTACATGCCTACTTTGTGTACCATGTGTTTGGCAAGCACAAGGAACCCTAGCTAATGTGGTATATGCTTATACAACTTTACACATCGGTACCATATTTCTCTAATACATAAATTACACAGCTATCTGATCATTTAACTGAGAGAGACAAACTTTTTTTCTACGGCAGTGACAGATGTTTACGTAATTACACCATTGGATAACCACGGTGATACTATTAGAGCTTTGAATGATATATTTGGTATGGGATCATGATTTTTAAAGTACGTTTGAGGCAGATAACACTATTGAAATGAGCAGAGAATATTTTTTATGGTTTGAAATTATTGCAGAAAGCTACGACCTTTTTGAGATTTGACTGAGGTGTTATGATGTTATTTTTACGACGACGATGTGCATTATGCTGTTGAGGTATGTTTATGTCAATAAGATGATGCTACCACATATGAGGAATGTGATTACGTGTTTATATGTATATGAATAATGAATAGAAGTTAGGGGCTCTTGACTAGTGAAAAAGGATGTTGGAAACCAAGAATCGTACTTTAAGAGTTATGAAATGTGTGTAAATGCGTGAATGTATCACAATGCCGGCGAAAATTTTTTTGGACACTGTTATATTCATAGGATTTTGTTTCTACACATTTGCAACGTAAATTCGCGACCTGTGAAATTTTTATATGAGACTGTCACTGTAGCGGAAACTGCTGTTGTAAATATTTCCGTAAGAAAGTTAAGTGACCACCTACACGTGCGTCGTGGGCAAACAGCTGCGTCAGACACCTGGAGAACAAGCCTTTTCAGACGCTCAGGTAGAAAAGAAAAAAAAAGGGAGGCCATTATACTCGCTTTTGACATACCTTTGTAGAAAGCACCGCAAACACGACACGCTTACATCTGCACACCTGATTATGACAAGCGTCTTTCTACGAGAGTTGAGAGAATTTCTACTAACTTATGAAATGTCACATGACTATTGAATGATATTTTTATGCTTTGCTTTTCGTAGTCACTTATTTAACTTGATATCTGGTTTCCAGCTGTGTTGCAGCATTGCTTTTATAAAATAAAATGCATTTGGTAATGTGAACACTTTCTGTCAACAGATCTATTAAATAATAATTTTGTAATCCACATTCTTTAAAAAGGAGCACTTGGAAAGGAAAGAACAATAAGAAGGGACTAGTAACAGTAACTGGACACATAATTTTCTTTTCAAGTACATGGTAATATTTCTTTTTACAATAAGTTGTTGTGGTGCACCACTTTAATTACATGGACATTAAGATGTGAATAGACATTTCCCTTTTCTGCATTGTTGTTTTTACTGTAATATTTTTTTCTGCTTGAGCTATGTCATGTTTAGGTATAAGTTGCTGCTGTTTGCCAGGCATAGTGTTATTGAACTTGACTTTGTATTATTCTGTTAAGCCAGTTTTACTAATAATTTATTTTTATTGTCTGCTGCTCATTGCCTTATATTAGTTGTAATTTATGCTGCTTGCTTTGTCATTTCTATTTTTTTCATTGCTTTTTATATTAATTGTTTTATGTGATGGTGCATTGCCTCGTCCCTTAGTTTAGCATCTGAGCTCAGTAGTTTTAAGTTAGCTTAAGAGGGGGTAGACTATATAAGAAACTAACTATGATGAATTGGAAGAAATGCATTGAGAAGATATAAGAAAATGGTTTGGCCAAAAAAAAAAAGAAGGGTAGTGTACAGTGGAGAAAAACTATTTTGAAAGAGGATGTGAACAGAGAAAGCAGGCTTAGATAGTACTTTTGGGAATAATGATGAACAAAGGGAGATCTCCATGCAAAATACTGCAGTAAAACAAACCCTGTCCTTTCCTTTTGTGTCATCCCTCTATATGTTTGTGTACCCTTGTGTATTTGTGTTTTTCCTGTCTTTATGTGTTTAGCTGATGAGAGCTACGTTGTAGAATTTTTCTAATACTATGTTATTTACTTTGTAAAGATGTTGAGACATTATTTATTCTATTTTGTTGCTCATATGTGAAGGTGATGTTTCAAAAGTTATTCTGATCTTTATGTATTTACTTATGTCATAATTCCTGTAACACTGATGTATATGTTTATTTTTTATTCTTTTGTAAAGCCTGTGTTACTACAAATGTTATCTGTATTGTTATGTTCTTTAATGATGTATTTTGTACCTTGTAATTGTATTCTTATGTTATAAAATTGTAATTGTCGCCAGTTCATGATATTAGTAACTTGTAAGTTACATTTCACTGCACACATTTCTGTTGGTCATAGTATATGGACAATATGTGAGAAGTTGGGACTGTTAGTGTTTGAACGTGTGTTGATAATTCAGCAAGGGACTGGATAACAGCATTGCTGGTTCTAAGGACAATTCCAAAAACTTTGTGCGTGCACAAGTGGTTGTTGTGGACTTGCTATATTCTCCGCAAGACTCTTCGATGGTGATTGTGCACCTGCACAGTCGCAGCAGATGGCTGCTGATCATCTCTACAAGGACTGCAGTGGGTCTACATCTTTGCTGACTCACCAGTACCATTATTTCTACAAGGACTGCAGTGGGTCTGCGCCTCTGGTGGCCCACCAATACCATATTCTCTACCAGGACTACAGTGGGTCTGCTCTGTGATGACCTACCTACCAATCTTCTTCAAAACGTCGAATGACTCTGCTGTGGGTTTGCTCTGTTGTGGCCCATTACCTGTCAGCATGTCAAGAGTCAGCACTGTCTTTCCGTTGGAAGGACACCACTACTTCTTCAAGATTGCATGGAAATCCACTACTTCAGTGTGCAATTTTTTTTACTAATTAGACTTTGTAAAAAAAAACTGTAATTACTATTATGATGAATGATCAGGACTGTCTTTATGGACTGTGAGAAAATTTTAGCTTTTGACCAACATTGTATCAATAAGTGTGTGCATTGGATATCTTTGTTAGTGTAATTATAAAAAGAAATTATCAAATCATTATTGGCCACTGGCCAAAAAAATTTGTAAAATTTTTTGTGGGGAGCATGGGGGCTATGTAAGTAGGCTGTTTAGATTTTTATATTGGTAATGCCACGTAGCGCTCTGTATGAAAATCACTGGCTGTGCTGTGTGCAGTATGTGGCTAGTTTGCATTGTTGTCTGCCATTGTAGTGTTGGGCAGCGGCAGCTGGATGTGAACAGCGCGTAGCGTTGCGCAGTTGGAGGTGAGCTGCCAGCAGTGGTGGATGTGAGGAGAGAGATGGCGGAGTTTTGTAATTCGTCATGAACTGCTATATATATTATGACTGTTAAGGTAAATACATTGTTTGTTCTCTATTAACATCTTTCAATTGCCAACTATCCCTATCAGTAGTTAGTGCCTTCCGTAGTTTGAATCTGTTATTTAGCTGGCAGTAGTGGGGCTCGCTGTATTGCAGTAGTTCGAGTAACGGAGATTTTTGGAGAGGTAAGTGATTTGTGAAAGGTATAGATTAATGTTAATCAGGGCCATTCTTTTGCAGGGATTTTTGAAAGTCAGATTGCGTTGCGCTAAAAATATTGTGTGTCAGGTTAAGCACAGTCGTGTATAAACTGTTCAAAGGGGACGTTTCAACCCGTAACTATCAGGCTTACCTAAGTCTGTTGCCGTTGGAGTTGTCTTATTTTCTTCCAAGCCTATTGGCTACAGCACGGAATAATCCATGGGTTTGATCACTTAGTACACGCAGCTGTCACTTGTAGCAGCTGCAGGCTAACTTGGCTTAGCATCTAACAGAACTGAGCTTGGATGACGTACGTCTGTCCATGCTATATAGAGCGATCAGAAAGTTTCCGTTCGAAGGTCGTACAGTCTGGAATCTGTATGCCAATCAGGCAAAATCTCTACGAGCAACTGTCCCACCGTCGAACCAAGATTGAAGATACCCGTTTGGTAAAGCATCGTTTCCTGCTGCGTGATGAGGTCCGTAACTGCCTTTGCACGTCCTGGTCCAACAGGAATCATATACCTTTCAAAGTCTTTTTTAATGAGAAATTAGGTCTATATGGTGACTGCTTGAGTGTCATCGACATGAGTTAGCGCAACTTCTGCGTTACAACATTTTCAGTATGGGGACCAGCTCGGAACTTGACATTTCCATAGCGGTGGTTTTCGACAGATATGCTGCCTCATACACAGTCTTCATTCTTCAATGAATGTCTGCCAGTGTTTGTCCTTCAGCAGGAATAACGGCACGTTGGTCCCGTATGGAGTTTTTGATAATGACGTCGTGTAACACAACAACACGGCGTCTAATACATTTTCGCATAATTAATTCTATACGTTACGTAATTGTAATGTAATTTGTGTCATATCTACCTTTTATAATTTGTGTTGTCATAAATAAATGTCAAAGAATCAATCCAAAAGAATTAATTAAGAAAGAATATTATAATTGCGGCGTAGTGAAAACGCTGGCCTAGTTAGTGAGGAGTGTTTCAGCTGGGCTCTTAAGCCATGACTCGGCCAGTCGTAGTCAGCATAGGAGAGTTGGTAGCTACTAGTGAACATCCCCTACGCTGTGGCTAAGCCACGGCTCCGCCGTATTCTTCCTTCCAGGAGTGCTAGTCTTGCAAGTTCTTGAGGAGAGCTTCTGTGAAGTTTGGAACGTAGGAGACGAGGCACTGGTGGGAGTAGAGCTGTGAGGACGGGTCGTGAGTCGTGCTTGGGTGTCTCGGGCGGTACTTGAAGAGACTGCGCTGTCTGCTCACTTGGCACGTTATATAAACAAAATGTCGACATAGTAGGAGATCCCTACCCCAAATGCTCGAAACGTTCTCAATTGGGAAGGTGTGCGGCGACCTTGCTGGTCAAGGTAGGGGTCGGCAGCACGAAGACGAGTAGTAGAAATTCTCACCGTGTGCAGATGGGCATTTTCTTACTGCAACGTAAGCCAATGATGGTTCGCCATGAATGACAACAAAACGGGGCGTACAGTATCGTCGACGAGCCGCTGTGTTGTATGGGAGCCGTGGATGAGTGGATGTCGGACCGTATGGCGGATGACAGGTTGGCATCCCACTGCTATCGAGGGCTTCTCTAGACACCTCCTCGCTGGTCATCAAGGCTCAGTTCTAAGCGGGAATCATCACCAAAGACATTTATACTTCAGTCAATGAAATTCCAGGCTCTTATGACCAGCGAAGACAGGTCTGGAGACGCGCCATACAACAGCTGTTTACCAACCTGACTGTCACCTGCCACATAGCCCAACAAGCAGGAGAAGAGGGTGTCATTTCATTTCACAGCAGAATTCCTTTGGTTTTCGTCCACGGCAACCTTATAGCACAACTGTACCTCGATGATATTCTAGATCCCGTTTTGTTACCCTTCGTGGCAAGCCATTCTGGGCTTCACACTGTGAGAGATTCTGGTGCTTATCTTCGTTCCTGTAAAACCCTGCTTAGCCAGTAAGGTCTCTGGATCTCTCTCCAATCGAGAACATTTGGAGCACTATGGGCGGGGCCCTCCAACCAACTCAGGGATTCTATCTAACGCACCAATTACATAGAATTTGGAACGATATCCTTCAGGAGTACATCCAGTCAGTACTACACTGATCCCCCATTCCTTCAGGCGTTCTTACCCTCAATGCTCCTCTAGTTGCATTAGTGAAGTTGTAACCTCCCCACAGTAAAAATATTTACGTAATAACCTCCCAACAGTAAAAAATATAATTGTATACTTCACATTCAGTGTAACTGCCCAACAGATAAATTCCATAACCTACCAATAATACAATGTGACTAACCTCTCAATAAAATTGTCGCTCACTTATAACCTTTCAATAATGACTGTGTACTTAAACTGGTAAATGTTGGACGTCAGCAGCGCTGTGTCATGCCCCTGAAAGATCATTCTGAATAAATTGAAAATTCTTACCTCAATAAGGTCGCCGGATAACGCGTATATATCTGCTCCTATAAGAAATTTTTCTGGCACAGCTCAGTGCAATGCTGGCCGATAGATTTGTCATGTATAAAAAGGAACAACTGATTTTTCTTTACAATAATGAGGATGACCAGGGATTGGAGTAATTAGTAAAATCTTTAAATTGCGTTGAAAGATCGTCAAAAGTTAACTTTTATAAGAAAGATAATTATTAAGAGATGTCTTTTTAAAAGCATTTACATGGGACTTGATATAACAATACTACATATGCACAAGGCTGCTTTTACCTCATACTACATTGCTCAGGCACCGCCATCGCTCCCCACGACCGGCCCAGCCAACTCGACACACCAGACTGCTAGCTACTACAAACTCCTACTGCTACACAGATCCTACTGCTGACAACACTGCTCTCTGGTCTGAGATTCCCTTATAGCTTACATATCGCAGGCAGCGCGTGAGCAATCCATCGAAATTACATCTGGTCGAGTGCGCTAGCAACAAATTCTTTTGTCATGGACCTCTTACAAAATGTGTGTCATCTCAGTGTAAAACATCAAAAATGGTTGTGGATAACTAAAAGTGGAGCTCAGTATGATTAATATTTTCGTGGAGCTTTGAGTGAGTGCTCCATATAAAGACGTAATCTGAAAAATATTTTATAAGTATTTATTCTTTTGTGTGTCTTTTTAGGTATTTAATGTGGACATAGTCTTTGAATAAGTACTGCGTCCTAAAGTTGTGTGTTAATATTGTTCAGATGATACAGTTATTTAACATGCTTAGTAAGGTTTGTGAGCCTTACATGATTTTTTCAATATTTATACAACCATCTGGGTAAGGATACTTGTAGCTGTTCCTGTGGCTACAACTGCTGCGTTTATATCTATGATTAAGTGTTTCGATAGGCTCTTAGGAAATATTTAATGCTCTCATATGAGTATGGGGATAATGTATCTATTTTAGGAAGCTACGAACACCTCTTTTTTTGTAGGCCATAGTCCAGTTAACAGTTAAGATAATCTTTACCTCTGATAACAAGCTCATAATTTTCTGTGCCTTACAGGGGAATGTAATGTTAATTTTGGCAGCACTTTTTATCTAATTTTACTGCATCAATACTACGTAAGTTTAGCTTCTCAAGCTGCATCAATGGATACCTACCAGATGGTCCAAGGACATTACTTCCTTGAGTTGGCATCATGTATGGCTTGCGTTCCCAGGAATATCCTTTAGCAGGTTACCTAATGGAAATCTATGTGCAAGAAGCTGACCCACACTGGATCGCATCATCGTCACTGATGGTGAGCAGTCTTTCTGCAGTGACAAACACTGCATTATTTTCTTTTTGCAGATGTGCTCGAGATGGGTCAATCCAAGCCTGCTCCAGCTTCTTTGCTATAGCTGGCCTATCAACAGCAGTGTCTGGGAGTTTTTCCGACCTTCGGCCCAGGGGACAGGGACACTGCTGGTGGACAGCATCTATGATGATTTCAGGTGCCCCTTCTAAAGGGACACTCTATTGGCTCTATGCAATCTGTTATGCCAGCATTGTCATCTCTTGCTGTGGAGAGGGGTTGAGGAAGGCGAGGTGGATAGTTGCCAAACACCAAGATGGTTTCATCAACTTTCTGATAGTGGGGAGGGGCGTTTTATCCCCACCTTATCAACACAGTAGTTTGTGGTCAAGGGAATTATCAGAAGCCACCATGTAAACACGTGGTGCTTGCTTCGCCACAGAAGGCGCCAGCCTCCCCACCAGAGGTATGAGTATTGTTTGTCAATAGCAGTGCAGTTGAAGCCACTACTTCACATCTATGCATGCCCACAGAGCCCTTATTTAGGCGCTTATTTAGGACTCTGTCCAACCGCTGTGCAGTCAGTTTAGTTCACTGAGACAAACAAGGATGTACTCATTGCAGCCAAGAAGGTCTAACCGCCACACCAACCTGTAAGATTGACTCTGCAGCAACTAAGAGCAGCCACCGTCATCTCTGAACGTCTGCATCACAAACTTTTGCCTCCTGTAGACTTTGCCTATCGGTTCTTGGTATCTACCGGTGGTCGTTGACTTTTGTGATGGTGTTTAAGAACTATCATTCGAGATTTGGTCCATGTGAGCTTAGACTGGTATTTCTAATAGTCTGTCGTGATTGATATCCAGCCCAAATACATTTCTTTGAGTGGCAGTATATTTAACACGAATTTAGGAGATTATTATTCAGTAACACTTATCTATGCAGAAGATCATTTCTTTTTGTTCAGCTGATCTTGCTAATTTACTATATCTGTGGATATTAATTGTGAATAATCAATTTTATGCTTATTAAAATAAGGTGTTTACAGTTCCATAGCTACCTGAGATTTAGTCTGGTGCTTTGAACCTGTGTACAGTCATCATAATTAGAATTTATTTCTGAGTTGTTCCTCATGATCTGAGCGGTAGTAGTGCTTAGCTTCCGTTCTGTGATGCATCACTGTTAGCAGAGGATACAATCATCCTTACACAATAGTAGGTTACGCTTAGTCAGATTATGAACATCCTGTGGTTCTTGCTGCCAGTATTGTCAACTATATCCCGAAACTAACTGACACCTGGTAGGTTACACTTAGTTACATTATGAACATCCTGTGGTTCTTGCTGCCAATACTGTCAGCTATATCCCGAAACTGATGACGCTGACGAAAAGGTCTGCTGTAGAAGACAAAGAGTTCTTATACTATCACTTGCACCGTTACGCTGGTTAGACCTATGTTAGGCACACAATATATCGGTTATAGACATACCACAGTATTAATGTTCACTAAACTTCCTTACAGTTTTGTGCTCTTTCGTGAGCGATTTGGGTGTTTTTAGTGGTGGCATTGTTTTGATTCTCTTACCTTGAATTTTTCCATGGACGAATATTTGATGCGTCCAGGGACATGAGGTCACCGTTGTTGCATCTAGACGGATATGAGATCAATTACATCCTGTGTGAGGTCCAACAATGTGCGTCAAGCATGTATAGGCTAACCAAAGAGTTTTACCATGGCTTGTTACTAAGTGAGCTAGCGCGTCAGGCGTCAAATTTGAGTCTGCAAAAGTGGTTGTGCGTGACCACTAAGACGAAGTATTCTAAAGAAAGGTATGGTGTATACTAAATTTTACAGTGGTGTTTCGGAGAATATTCAATAGTAATTCACAGCCAAAAAAAGACATCCATGACTGAAGAATTCATGAATGCTGAAATTTTATTCGAATCTCGTTTTAATTCATTCATTATTGCCTTTCCATGAAGGATATAATGTCAATATGTTATGGTTGATGGACTTCACACAGCTTATCATCAAATACTATTAAAGATGAGACAGCACTGACAAGAGGAATAGATATCTCTCAAATTATATCTCACATTAAATTAATGGTGTCTGGCTGGAGTCCAGGCAACGAGTACACATAACAGCAAAACATGCAGCACCTCAAAAGGACGCCATTCATAAATGGCTCCAGCAACAACAACGGTGTGAGGCAGGAACACACACTTGTATTTCTTGCGTAGAAACAAAGGGTTTCCAAATGCCCTCTCATGGTGTATGAGCTCATGCTGTACGAGTTCACGAAGACTTCTGGCTGAATGGTGGTAGAAAAGTATAATATTTCCATCAAATCCCTGACAAGGACTCTGGCTGGTGGTCCCGGTGCAGGTCCGAGTCCTCCTTCGGGCTTGGGTGTGTGTGTTTGTCCTTGGGATAATTTAGGTTAAGTAGTGTGTAAGCTTAGGGACTGATGACTGTAGCAGTTAAGTCCCGTAAGATTTCACACACATCTGAACATTTTCTGAACTGGCTAGCAGCTCAGGGGACTGCACAGGCCTCTCAAGGACCTATAAATTCCTCAAGTCATTTGGGGGTCACTGTAGAGTGGAGTCCTGCTGGAATAGCCATTAGGTAACCTGGCAATGAGGAGCTTGACAGCAGGAGTTACCATTCATCCTACATACTGGTAATCATTGTCTATTTTTAACAACTTTCAAATCAATTCCGTTGTCGTATTCGATGGCTCGTAACACCAAGATTCTTGGAGAGGTACGGGCCTTAAAAAATATCGCTGCTAACTGCGATCTGTCACCAGGTCATTTATGGACACATTCGTGGCGATCTGACCACTACGAGTAGAAGACACCAGTTTCACCATAAAATAGCATTGTGTCTCAGTTGGCCGGCCGTAGAGGCCGAGCGGTTCTAGGTGCTTCAGTCTGGAACCGCGTGACCGCTACGGTCGCAGGTTCGAATTCTGCCTCGGGCATGGATGTGTGTGATGTCCTTAGGTTAGTTAGATTTAAGTAGTTCTAAGTTCTAGGGGACTGATGACCTCAGATGTTAAGTCCCATAGTGCTCAGAGCCATTTTGTCCCAGTTGACTGGCACTATGTCATGCTAGTCTCTGTTATCTGTGATATGATATCAGCAGTAAACAACCTAGGCAATTTGAGATCTCAATCAAGCTCTTAGTAATTTTTTTTTAGCAGTGGTTCGCAGCTATACCCTGACTGTAACCTCTGCCTATATTTCAGATGCTGTCATCCATCTTTGCGTCACAGTCAGTTGAACAATCAGCTGACTTTCTGACAGTTATTCCTTCTGGAAGGATCCATGCTTGATCTTCTTGCCATACTGTTGCTCTGAGTCTGTCTAGCCACCAGTCGTGCTGCAGTCATTTCACTAAAGCCAGCTATCTGTGCGATGTTTCGAGATACTATTCCCATGCACTCATGCCGTAGTTTTTATTAATCATTTGAATGAATGATTCGAACTTTCTCGAAGTCAGAAAAATTGCGGTAAGGTGTTTGAAAAGTTGTGAGTGATGGCCCAAAAGCATGATTCCCCAAAAAAAAAAAAAAAAAATTTATTTACTCAAGCCAGCGCTGCATGAATCAAAAAGATATTCATAATACCTCAAAGTCCTACAGAAAAAAAAATTGTGGCAAATAGACATCAAATACTTTTACGGAAGGTTGGATAATAATTCATACAACCAGAAACCTGTCCCAGACGTCAGTACTCTGTCCGATTTGGTGCTAACGTTCCACATTGACCAGCTGTACTATAACATTTAAAAATCAATTCATTAAAACTTGGGCATAACAATGCTACACACGATGAACAAGGCAGACACTGTCATGAACTCTTAAGCAGTGGAAGTATCTAAAATTTTAAAAAAATCAATAAACAGCAATAAAATTGCCTTATATTAACTAATACAGTCAATGTTGAACTAACTCATGGTAAACATGCAGCAAAATTAATGAAACTACAGTTCTGAACATTTAAGAAAAACATAAGTTAACCAGTTTATCAAGTCTCGAAACACCCAACGATACTAATGAAATAACCATTTTGAAGTTTAGGAAAAAACAAGTTAATCATTGATGAATTCTTCTCGGTGTATTAGCCGAGTGGTGGCGTCGTCTTTTTGCAACGTTTCAATGGGTTTCGTACCCGTCATCGCCAGAAGATGATTGATACGAAACTCATTGACACGTTGCGACAAGACGACGCCACCACTTGGCTGATAACCCGAGAAGAATTCACAGTATGAGGGTAAGCAGGATCGGCTTGCAGAACCAGGATCGTTGGAAGTAAACGTTCAGAAAAGCGCTCAACAGCCCTGATGGGCCATGAGATGAAGTCCACAGCAGCAGTTTCCTCAGTCCATCCAGCCTGTACCTGACACTAGCCGGTGCTCTCTGAGTGTCACATATTTTCACAGAATAGAGACCTATCAGCACGTCCGCGTACCCTTGCGAGTCTGCACAGCACCAGTGGATGACACGCAGCAGGTACTGCCTTGGCCTCCCGCTCCAGTCTGAATGACAAAACACTCTGAGCTGTCACTTTAATATCACCCGTTAGAATCCTAAATAACCACACTTTGCAGCTTGGACCGCTGAGAGACAGGCAGGAGGAGAGTGATTGAGGTTCTGGAAGATAGGAATGGGGGTCTGGAGCCATGCCGACGCCAGTGCTGTGGCCAGCTGTGCTAAGTTTCTCGGTTGAGGATCTGCGATGCGAACACTGTGCTCAAGGTAGCCCCACATATTCTTGACTGGGTATAAATCCGGGGAGTTGGTGGCCTGGAAATCCGGTAAGATCATCGTGGTGCTCTTCACACCACAATGGAGGTTGTGAGTCGCCAACATTGTCGTGCTGGTAGAAACAATAGTGCTGTGGAAAAACAAACTGGATATGTGGGTGGACACGGTCCTCAAGGATAGATGCGTACGTCTGTTGATTCATTCTGCCTTACACGATGATGAGACCACCAAAGGAGTGCCACGGAAACAAAAATGGCTCTGAGCACTATGGGACTTAACAGCTGTGGTCATCAGTCCCCTAGAACTTAGAACTACTTAAACCTAACTAACCTAAGGACATCACACACATCCATGCCCGAGGCAGGATTCGAACCTGCGACCGTAGCAGTCGCGCGGTTCCGGACTGCGCGCCTAGAACCGCGAGACCACCGCGGCCGGCTGCCACGGAAACATCACTCAGACCATGACGCAGACAGGGTGTTTGATTTCTGATGTTTCACGCTGTATACGACAATGGCCACATGTCCGATGGAGCATAAAACGTGAGTTATCTGAAAAAGTCCCTTATCACCACCCAATGGACGTCCAGTTGTGGTTCTGCAGAGCAAATTCCAATCTTCGTTGCTGATGAACAGCAGACAGCATGGGTGCACGAACCAGGCGGCAGCTGCAAAGTCGCGTAAGTAGCGACATTCGCTGAACAGTGGTCGAGGAGGCACTGTTAGTAGCCCCTTGACTTATCTGGGCGGTCAGTTGTTCAATAGTTGTTACCGTACACATCCCTGTGACCTACGGCACATGGGGCTCCACACTTGTCTTGGCGCCCGTTTTGGATAGAACGATTTTACTGAGCACAGTACATTCTAACCATGGCGACACGCGAGAAGTTTGTAATCTGAGCCACTTCGGAAACGCTTCCACCCTTGGCTGTTTGGTTGTCAGATAAATCGCACTGTTTCAACATTATGACAACGACTGCAGCGTTGTCCATATCCCAACGACACGCTCTATATGCTTCCTACTTCTAGTGCCGCCAGCTGCCGTCTGTGAGCGGCTATTGCACGTTGATATAGAACATAGCCGATGGTAACAATGTGACTGTGTAACACACCCGGGGGTACAAGTGATGGAGGACCCTTAAACTGACCTCGCTTTGACCGTGCGCCCTGTCCACGCTACGTACCTGGTACTACCGTGGCGGTCGTATTATTTCTGCTCCATACTGCTGCTAGCTTTTCTGAAATTATGTGTATAAATATGCAAGCGGGTTTAGGGGAACCACTCAGCGCTAAACACAACCCTGTCCCAGGTCTGGTATAAACAATTATTTTCTGAGACGATAAGAAAATCGCTGGTTGCACTGTCTGTACACTAAGTCGTAAGTGTTGATGCCAATTAACATTCTTGCTAATTTGATGGGAGTTCATAATTATCATTCCTTTATTATAGTACAGTATTCTTGACGATGATAATGCCTGTCATTATTGTAATTCACGCCGTCTCACGTACTTCACAGTCTTACTCTCGCCGAACCTTCGGTGATAGATACACAGGCAATGACGATGATTACCTGTCCACAGTTATCATTTGGACGAGCGTACGCGTAACCGATACGGCGCGGGTGATTGTTGATGATGCGGAAGCCGAATGGTCGAACGAAAGTTCTTACATTCGTCATGTACACACAGATATCTGGTACCAGTACTTCTTGACACTTGTAATAATATTACACTGTTCATAAAAGTTAATTTACAGTTCACAGTTCTCACTTGTACGAGCGTGCGCCTAAAAGTCGCGACGCGGCTGATTGTTGATTATACGGAAACGTGATGACCGAACGCATGTTCTCACGCTCGCTACAAGATACTGGCACTTGATTGCTCTCCTCTGTGGTAAAGTATTTTACTGATTCACATTAGTTTCGATCTGGGAGGCCGAACACGACGCGGATGATTGATGTTGTACGGTACGACACGCAAAAGGGCGGATTCTCAAATACGTTATCGGCGGCACTGTTCATACTTAATTACTTCTTTAAGCAATTTTCATTGAATCCACTTCTATATATTTACTATACAATAATAGTACTGGGAGCCACACTTTAACTTCCATAATAAAGCCTTTCCCATGCAGAGCTATCCTCAACAGAACACAGCAGCTCCGTGTCCCGTGCGCGACTCTGCAAATGCAGCCGCTCGCAAAGATACTCCGCTACCAAGCCAGCGATATGACGATACGCTTACAACCGGGGCGTGTACACTGAATCGAGCGAGTCCTGTAAGAAGTCTCGCAGGCAGACAGATCGCGCGGTCTGTCATAGGGTAGGGCCGATGAAGTTGCTGGGTAACCACAGATAATAGAGGACAACTACTATCGATACGAGCCGGAATGGCTCTCTGTACATGCACGTCTTCTGGGAATATCTCCAGCTGAAAATTTCCAGTAAGACGAAAGCTGTAGACGAAAATAATATTGATCTACAGAGTTGTAACAACGCTGGAATGTTGTCATAGAGACGTATTAAAAATTCCGTTACGTAACCTGCTGAGATAGACCTAAGAAGCAGCTGCACCTAGCCCACTGCAACTGTCAGAATTCTCCTTTCGCCAACACCACGTTCAAAGTCACTGAGCTCTGCTCACCGACTTATTCTGTTGTTAGCGCTTCTCTATTGACAACACAGTAATCCCTCCACCTCATTTTCTACTGTCTGGTCTGCCTGTCGCGAAACGTAGTGGTCAAATCCACATTGCTTAGGGATGTCCACATACCTTTGGTCACATAGTGCGGTAAGCGATGCTACTAACACATTGAAAATTGCTTTCTACAAAAATAAATTACTCACACCATGACCTTTTTTTCTAAAGATAAGCTGATATAAGAAATTATAAACAATATACTCCACAGCTATGGAAGAAGTGAAATGTCTGCTTAGTGGCATTTGATCGAGATGTAATTATAAACAATATACTCCACAGCTATGGGAGAACTGAATTGTCAGGTTGGTGGCATTTGACCGAGATCTTCGTAGTGTGACCCTTCCATCTCTGTCATTGTAGAGTCACGCAGACCATCTACGCCAGACAACACTGTACAACCTGACGTGAAATGCGGCTGAGTTCTTCTTGTACTTCCCCTTCTGATACAACCAATGTCCACACGCTCTTTGTAAACTGTAAGATCCACTTCTCTTCATTACAATTACTTCGTATGGATAATTTCCAGTCTTCCAGGAATAACATCCACGATATATATATATTATTACGAGTGGTATATGAATGTGTGGATAATATTCATTCAATTATGTAATTATTTCTTAAAAAGATGGTAATTATGTAAAACAGAGACAATATTTGTCTCACATTCTTTGTTCATCCATGTCATTCTTTTCTTTTGCTTTGTACCCTTTTGTCATCTTCTTCTGATGTACATCGCCGAAGCAAGATGCAAACCGATTTGAGGTCTCTTAAATGAAAAACATTTAATGTAAAATTATTGTACTTTTACGTTCATTTGCTGGTAAAACAAATAGAGCCAAATGCGTTAAAACTATTTATGATTAATTATTGAAAATTCACTTCCACTTTTAAAAATAATTTTGTATTAATTGGTTTATCATAGCCGCAAGAAGCGCAGCCATTGTTAGTTGCAATTATATAGCAACTTCGTCTGTACTTCTAATTGAAAATAGCATGGGCTTGTGTTCAACTAATTTGAAAAACAATTTAATAATTTTTTTATTGGGGGCATCAATTTAAATGAATTATCGGGAAAAGGAAAATCTTAATTAAAAAAGAAATCCTCTATCTTTTGTTGGCCGCCATCTTAACTTTTATTACAGCGGCAAATTTAAATTACTTGAAACTGCAAACTTTCAATATTCCGATGTGTAAGAAATAAATGTTCACCGGTGGTACTAATCTCTATTTATAAAAGAAAAAATTAATCGAATCAGACTGCATTTTCTAAGAACACTGCTGACGGTATTTATTGTTGAACTAGATTTCATTGCTGATTTGCTACGCACGAATCACGGAGAAAAATATTTCTGGTAGCAAACGTCAGTGTTGTGTGCGAGTGGTATTCTGTGGTTCCTTTTCATGATCAAGTTGCTAAGAATAATTAAATCCATCGAGGACAAATAAAATAAAAGCTCTGATGTACGATCTGTAATTTTAGTGATATGAACACAGCTTATGGTCAACATCATTACACTACGTCAGGTGAAATTCTTGTGCAATTTGAACAAAATAATTATCCGAGAGAAGTTGTAGTTTGAACAATGCATTATACACGTGTATAATATTGTCAGTGCCATTTACAAAATCAAATCAATGCAACTGCCAAAAAAAAAAAAAAAACAAAGAAACAGAGGGAATTCAAACCGCAGAAAACCATAGAGTATCGTGTCATCCAAATTCATTGCACTTGTCGATGTTGATGATACACAGCCGCCACACTGGCGGCCTAACAGGGACCACCAATGCATATTTGTTCATTTAAATTGAACAATAACACAAAAATTTGTAATTCATTACAGGTATAAATTGCTACAACAACTTATTAATTATTTGTATGTATTGTTTTTCACGAACATTGACACCTGTCCACCGAGTTGCTGTTACGACTAACACTAGAGCTGGTGCGACAGACGAATCAAATAGAGCACTGCTGACCACTCCAGAAGAGTACAAAGGTAGGAACAGGGTTCCATATTTGCTTTATTAATATTGCAGTTGAACATGAGCAACATTGGTTGCATTCAACTTATATTCAACACCAGCAGCCAAGGGTAGTACAGATCCAATAAACCGGCTGCAAGAGTTAGTGATTCTCTACACAGATCTAAAGAGTTTTCAGTGTTAATATATACACTCCTGGAAATGGAAAAAATAACACATTGACACCGGTGTGTCAGACCCACCATACTTGCTCCGGACACTGCGAGAGGGCTGTACAAGCAATGATCACACGCACGGCACAGCGGACGCACCAGGAACCGCGGTGTTGGCCGTCGAATGGCGCTAGCTGCGCAGCATTTGTGCACCGCCGCCGTCAGTGTCAGCCAGTTTGCCGTGGCATACGGAGCTCCATCGCAGTCTTTAACACTGGTAGCATGCCGCGACAGCGTGGACGTGAACCGCATGTGCAGTTGACGGACTTTGAGCGAGGGCGTATAGTGGGCATGCGGGAGGCCGGGTGGACGTACCGCCGAATTGCTCAACACGTGGGGCGTGAGGTCTCCACAGTACATCGATGTTGTCGCCAGTGGTCGGCTGAAGGTGCACGTACCCGTCGACCTGGGACCGGACCGCAGCGACGCACGGATGCACGCCAAGACCGTAGGATCCTACGCAGTGCCGTAGGGGACCGCACCGCCACTTCCCAGCAAATTAGGGACACTGTTGCTCCTGGGGTATCGGCGAGGACCATTCGCAACCGTCTCCATGAAGCTGGGCTACGGTCCCGCACACCGGTAGGCCGTCTTCCGCTCACGCCCCAACATCGTGCAGCCCGCCTCCAGTGGTGTCGCGACAGGCGTGAATGGAGGGACGAATGGAGACGTGTCGTCATCAGCGATGAGAGTCGCTTCTGCCTTGGTGCCAATGATGGTCGTATGCATGTTTGGCGCCGTGCAGGTGAGCGCCACAATCAGGACTGCATACGACCGAGGCACACAGGGCCAACACCCTGCATCATGGTGTGGGGAGCGATCTCCTACACTGGCCGTACACCACTGGTGATCGTCGAGGGGACACTGAATAGTGCACGGTACATCCAAACCGTCATCGAACCCATCGTTCTACCATTCCTAGACCGGCAAGGGAACTTGCTGTTCCAACAGGACAATGCACGTCCGCATGTATCCCGTGCCACCCAACGTGCTCTAGAAGGTGTAAGTCAACTACCCTGGCCAGCAAGATCTCCGGATCTGTCCCCCATTGAGCGTATTTGGGACTGGATGAAGCGTCGTCTCACGTGGTCTGCACGTCCAGCACGAACGCTGGTCCAACTGAGGCGCCAGGTGGAAATGGCATGGCAAGCCGTTCCACAGGACTACATCCAGCATCTCTACGATCGTCTCCATGGGAGAATAGCAGCCTGCATTGCTGTGAAAGGTGGATATACACTGTACTAGTGCCGACATTGTGCATGTTCTGTTGCCTGTGTCTATGTGCCTGTGGTTCTGTCAGTGTGATCATGTGATGTATCTGACCCCAGGAATGTGTCAATAAAGTTTCCCCTTCCTGGGACAATGAATTCACGGTGTTCTTATTTCAATTTCCAGGAGTGTATATATATATATATATATATATATATATATATATATATATATATATGTGTGTGTGTGTGTGTGTGTGTGTGTATGTGTGTGTGTTAGTTATATGTTTATTTTGTGTTGATGTATATGTGTCAGTGATATATATATATACATAGACTTGTTGTGTTATATTGTGTATAAAATGGTTAGGCCCAGGAAACTGGTTAAACCTAGTGAGGATACGAAGGCAGAAATGATATCAGATCCTCCTGTAGAACAAACTGTTCGCACTCCTACTCAGTCATTAGAGAATTTAATTACCGATGACAATTTTGTAGATGATGTTCCGACAGGTAGTGAGACTGAAGAGCTGCCGAAACAAACTGGCACTCCACCAGTCAATCAGTTAGAAACACTATTTGTACCGGCCCAGGGGCAAAAGTGCACAACGCAAAAGCTATGCTGCTACAGGATATATTAACAGCTTTATTCGAAAAATTTACTATCCAGCAGAGGGAAGAAAGGGCTTGAGAGAGACAGGAACAAGAAATTAAAGACCAAGAAATGGAAAGGAAATTAGTTGAAAATATCGACAACATATTTCTTAAAAGAGATGAGGAAATTGTCCGCCAGATCAATCAAACTTTAAACGAACGGGATAGTGCAATTAACAATCATGTGAAACAAGAGGTCGATGCAGTGAAATCCACGATCGAACCGTTAGTGAAAATTCCAGCTCAGGTTAGCAGCCTCCAAACTGATGTGGATAAACTTGAGAATAGATTCAAAGCTCTAGCCACAGCTGTCGAAACATTGCAGGAAGATATTCCTTCCGAAATTCATAGGCAAGTGAAAACCGAGATAGCCAGAGCGATGTATCCTGAAAACCATAACCCACAAAATCTGTCAGTTTGCAGCAATAACAACACTGCTGCTGACAGGCGAACGTACACAGAACATTCTACACCGAATCTTGTTGTACCGCAAAGAAAACCAGACTTTGGTAATCAAATGATTTTGCCGCAGCAAAGCGTGACAACAAGAAACAATCATGATAACGAAGCAGAGTGTACTTGTAAAAAGGTAAATGCAACACCTGTAAAATGATAGCAGTTCAATGCAACTAACAACTCTGATGCATGAAGAGAGTCTCATCAAGCATCGGCAGTTTCAGATCTTCAATGAAGAAAGCAAAATAAACGTTCACCCTGTTGTATTTATCCGTAATTTCAAAAGTGTTCTTCCAAAATCATGGTCAGAAGAACAAAAGATACAATTGGTGGTATCACATACCTCTGGTGATGCGTCATTATGGGCATTAAATGCCGCAGAAACTTGTAAAACCTTTCATGACTTTGAAAAGGCGTTTAAAAATCAATTTTGGTCGGCGTCTATTCAAATGGCTCTGAGCACTATGGGACTCAACTGCCGTGGTCATAAGTCCCATAGAACTTAGAACTACTTAAACCTAACTAACCTAAGGACATCACACACATCCATGCCCGAGGCAGGATTCGAACCTGCGATCGTAGCGGTCGTGCGGTTCCAGACTGTAGCGCCTTTAACCGCTCGGCCACTCCGGCCGGCTGGCGTCTATTCAAGAGCGACTTCGTAAAATAGTATACAAGGCCGAAGTCTATAATCCGAAGTCAGATTCATTAAGGAAGTATTTTGAAAAATACGGTAACATGACCAGATACTGGGATGAGCCAATTAACACTAGAGATTTGTTACGAGTACTGAAACCCAGACTACCAAACCACATTAGAGAGAAACTGTTCAATGTTACAGACACCCACTGAAAATAATTTCTGTCTGTAATCGATTCCTTAGATCTTGTGCAGGAGGACGCCAGAAAAACTCCTGATGTCGCCAGCAATACAAACAGTCCGAACGGAAGAAGAATTCATGGAATTCAAACAAGGGAAATATGGGCGCAGCTAGTCCTAAACAAAATAAAAATAAATCTTATCGAAACAGCAATTACAACAATAACAGTAATAGAATCCAATACAACCAAGACTGTGGTTACAATGATATTAATAACAAGGATTATAGGAAAGTCGAAGAATACCAACAGCCGAATGGTAATCCAAGGCAGCATCACAATCAGAATTCAAATTTTCATAGTGACATTAACAACCAAAAAAGACGGAATGACCACAGACCAAACAGTCCGCACAAAGATAAGCCAAAGAATACGCGCGGAGATAACGAGTATTGGCGGCAATCAGGACCAAGCCATTGGCAACCGTCGCAAGGTTCTTTTAATACAGGCCAGCCGGTAAACTATGTCCAAGCTATTCCAGTGTCAAACAGCCAATATCCACCGTGGTGGGATACAAGCAGGCCACCTCCAACTTTAACAGAAAATTCACAAAATGTGAAAATAACAGAGGTACCTTCTGATACCAAACAAACTTCACAGAAGCCGACCAACTAATTGCGGTCCCTGTAGGCCATCGCCTGGCTACCGAGGGCAACAAGGAAGGCAATAGGTCGAAGAAGCACAATATAAACATTATTCGATATCAGGATGGAAATAAATTAAAAGATGAGCTATATCAAGAACCTGTCATTTGTGATAAGATAGAAAAGGAAATAATTCAAGCAAGTGTCAACGGGAGTATAAATGGGATACTAACTACAATTCTGCTCGATACAGGTGCAAATGTATCCGTAATGAATATGCAATTTTTCAAGAAAGTTTCGCAACTAGGAAAATTACCGATCTTACCCGTCGCAAATTGCAAGGTTATTGGACCATTGGGAAATAAGATACAAACCATAAAATTCCAAACACAGGTGGAAGTTACCTTAGGAAATGATCGCTTGACAAGCACGTTCCTATTGATAGGTAACTTATCCGTACCAGTGGTACTTGGACTTGAGTTCCTTCGGGAAAAGGAAGGTATAATTAATCTTGCCCGAGGGACGTGTGATCTTAATCACCAACAGCGACCGATAACTTTGATGTTGAATTGGGAGTTCGGTGCAAACCTTCCATTAATGCAAAAGGTACACCTTTCTGTTGGTAAACAGAAGATGTTAACGTTGAACCAAGAGCACCCGCAGATATGTAGTCAAAACCGAAATAACGATGTACCCAGCAATGTGAATCACATCGCGGCAAAAATACAAGAAAAAATAAAGGAGACAACCTACATTAATACTTCTGAGGCTAAGCAATTGACCGAACTTTTGTCTGAATATCATGAAGTATTCGTTGAACAACTTGGTATCATAAAAGATTATCAGTATAAAATGAATGTATTCCCGCACAAGACCTATTGTAGAGCAGCTTACTCGGTTCCCTGGACTAGGGACTATATTGCCATAAAGACATGAAAAAATATTTGCAATAAAATGTTTGTACTTAGAAAGGATTAATAAGAGGTGCTATTGTACCGAACATTAATAAATGTGATGTTTAGTTTTAGTAATGCAATGATATTATATGTTTGTTAGTTTGTAGATTTACACGTCAAGTGGCACAATATAATATTCTTGAATTATTTGTGCAAAGAGTAAAGAATCTCCATGATAAACACATTTTAATAAAAGAAATCTGTAGCTTCATAAAAGTTCACTTAAATATTATGGTATTAGATGTAATAAATTTTATTATTTTTTTTGTAGCGTACGTATCACTGAAATGCATAAAATGTTTTAAATGAGATTGAGTCATATAGTCCCATACATGCAACGAATGTTGGTCATGTGTGAGCTGTGAGATCCTGTCAGCCACCTCTCGAATAGTATCTGACTGTGTACTAATTAATGTATACATTTCAATATGAACTCATATAAAAGACTTATCAGGGACAATCCGGTTAAAAGAAGTCAAACATGGATCTCTGTCCCAAGAAATGATAAAATATGTATATTTGCCATGAACATGGAAATGTACTGTTATCTCGATTGTTCGAGAATGATTTAATGATCACAACAATGTAGCAGATTCCTAAAGTTTTATACTGTATGATGTTTACGTAAATGGATAAAATTTTGATCTTGTTATTCAGTCGTTGTAATGCGAAAATATATGCAAATGTACCAGACCTCTTTTCATGAAAGATGTCGTTCGCATATAGACTGTGTGTAAGTACTATGGACATGTACTCACAGCAATCAGAAACTTGATCTGTGTCTTACAAGAACTGCACAAAAGTGTAGTGGACACTGATTTATTTAGCGAAAAATGTGAACAGTGACAAACTGTGATAAAAAAAGCCTTAAGAACACTCATGTGGTGTCGAAGGTAACAGCAACGCTACGGACGTTAAGTTCTGTTGCCAATATTAGCAGTTAAAAGGAACTCGTGACCTCTAATAATTCGATTCGGAGCGTCTTTGCGGGTAAAATGTTATGTGACTGTCTGTAGAGCCAGCTGCGCCGCACAAAAACAATGCAACCTTGTCTTCGCAGCGCGTTGCGAGAGAGAAAGTGTAATCACATTCTCCGAGTATACACAAAGCACGCTACGGACACGTGTGTGATTAACAGTGCCATGATTGAAATGTGCATATTGAAACACCCCCGATTAAATTCCTTATTGGATTTTGGGTAATTCACCGAAGCCGCCATACAGTTAATTATTATGATATATGACCGTGTGCTTAATGGATGAAAGGCTATCGGTTTTCCTGCTGTGGTTTCGGGAGTATTTCAACCGAATGCGGCTGTTCTGAGATGGAATAGCTAATGATTGAAAGTTTGTCTATTATTAAGGACCACAAAGGTTGCGATGTACAAACTGATATATATTTCCTACTAACAGACAAATGCTGAGGCAGTTGCTACCTTCGCCTTACACATCTAATTACAGTTATATCTCTTATTGGTTGCTGATTTTAGGTATTTCGTCACACGCAATGATGATGGTTAACATCCACAACAATCATCACTGCAATTCATGGTTGTTGCTGGCCGACGCGGTTGACGCGAAATACGAAATTCGGCACTTGTCACTTCTGGTGTCATATCACTCGCGAATCGGTATCGATGAGGGTCCACCCCACGACGATTAGGGGGACGCGCTCATCTGTCACACTTCGGTAAATTTACTCGACCACCATTCTTGCCCGTCTCTCCAGCACTACTTCTCACTCGTCACTCTCTAGTACCACTCCGCACTCAAACCTAGTCTCACTGCCTTCTGCAGCGCTCCACAATCGATTCCTGTCTGCTATCGACCTGGGCGTCGGATACTAGCATCTATGTTCGTGGGATCACGGATCCATTACAATATTGTGATTAATTCCGAAATGAATCACTAGATTGTATTGAACAGTGTCAAGATACAGGACAAAATTAGTTCCTTCTGTGTGAATTCGAGTGATATGGACACTAACAAATTTTCTCCACAGGATGGTAAGAGTGTTTATCTTGTCACTGACACATGTATTTTGACATTTCATGTACCCGTCTTGAACTGAATGACGAGGCACAAGAGAATCCAGAGCTGCTGCAGGGGTAGTTCCGGTCGGCAGCAGATCGCAATCACGACGCAGCCGACGGCAGTTGACGCTACGCCGACGCGGCCAGCAGCGGACCGGCGGCAGTCACTACCTGACTGCCTTCCGAGGGGTCGACGTGGAAGAAATTTTTGTCATACACAAGAAATATATTAAAACTGTTAAAAAAAACATCGTGAAACTTCAATGTATTTCGCACATACTACAGAAACATAAATTCGTGTTGCAGTTTGTACAATCTCAACTATGTCAAACCTGACTGTAAACAGTAGGTGAATGTATTGTCTTGAAGCCCCTTGGACGGTTTTGATCCCGGTTTTCGGATTCCAGCTAACCCGAATTGGGGGGGGGGGGGGGAGGATAAGATAATCCGGGAAGTATCCGAAGCAATTTCAGAGGCAATACAGTCACGGAGGTTTTTTTTTAATTGCTCAATTCAAATACAGTTTTCTGTGACAAGTTTCATTGAAGTCAAATATTCGGACATTAAAAACAATGAATCTTCGTGGATTATGTGGACTGATAAAAAAAAGGTGATGAGAAATAAACATTGTGAATAAGCTATTTTTTTATCAGCCCAAGGGGCAATATAACATCCACGATATATATATATATATATATATATATATATATATATATATATATATATATATATATATATATATATTATTACGAGTGGAATATGAACGTATGGATAATATTCATTCAATTATGTAATTATTTCTTAAAAAGATGATAATTATGTAAAACAGAGACAATATTTGTCTCACACTCTTTGTTCATCTATGTCATTCCTTTCTTTTGTTTTGTACCCTTCTATCGTCTTCTTCTGATGTACATCGCCGACGCAAGACGCGAATCGATTTGAGGTCTGTTAAATGAAAAACATTTAATGTAAAATTATTGTACTTTTATGTTTATTTGCTGGTAAAACAAATAGAGCCAAATGCGTTAAAACTATTTATGATTAATTTTTGAAAATTCATTTCCTTTTTTTTATTACAATTTTGTATTAATTGTTTTATCATAGCCGCAAGAAGCGCAGCCATTGTTAGTTGCAATTATATAGCAACGTCGTCTGTACTTCTAGTTGAAAATAGCATCTGACCCCCAACGAATTCATAATGAATTATTACATTTGACTTTCTGAAGTGTAAGCCAAAAGAGAAAGAAATGTTAACGTTCAATAGACGACGATATTATTACTGAGCGTTATTACATTTGACTTTGCGAAGTGTAAGCCAAAAGAGGTAAAAGACCTGTTAACGTTCAATCGACGTCGAGAATATTATTGAGCAGGCATTTGCCATAAGCGATTTACACTAACTACGGAAATTTAACTTTGTGTGTGCAATCGGGGATACGTATACGGGCTCACGGCTGCGAGTCCAGTGTGTTAGCTCCACACTACCTCGTTCTGTGATTACGAGAGACCGTCCGTGTTCAGTGCTAACAAAGGCAATCCTCTAATAATGTTGGAACTCTGGCGCATTCAAAGGATAAGGGTGTAGTAATTACACAAATCTCTCTGGTTTGTGTTATAATCTCAGTCCTAACTAATACTACTATTGTTCCTCTCTGTAGTAATGCTGCTGCTGTTGTTTGAAATAACACCTTTTGGGATGGGTTAGGTGTTATTCAACTTAATGACAATAATATTAGTTTCGTATTTACGACGCAGTGCAGACAATATTCAGAAAATCACTGGGCCGCGAATTTTGACTTTATGAGCCTCTATACTTGCACAATCTCATGAAATGGATTACTCCATAATGTATTAAGTAATGTAGATCCTGTCTTTAATACTTCTAGTATGATTCAATACTTATTGTCAAAAAGTAATTTAAGTAATGGTTACAGAGGATGTGGTAATATTTTTATTGCAAATTACAATTAGTCCCTAGGACCACCAGCAGAAAAGGTCAAGGATTGTCGAAGGTGATTTTAAAATATTCACAAAATATCGTTAGCTCTCCCTGTCCTTCCATTTACGCTGAAGTACACTGAAGTTCGCCCCGTTCGGCTCCTCAGAAAAATAGGCAATTAAAATATTGCAGGTGGTACTGACGATGTGAAACAGGATAGCCACTTTTAAGAAAATTAATTTGTATATGTTCCGTTGAAACGTGTTGATATGGAGAAACAGTAATATCAGAAATTGAGTCCGCCTTGATGCAAAATATCTTGTTATTCGTTTGTTTCTTTATTATACAAAACTAGTTTCGGCGACAAATATCACCATCATCAGTGGGGTTTTTAAATCTAAAACATGCAGAAAATGGCATGTTTATACAAACACAGTAAAACATTATTACATTTTTACAATTCGTCTTTTGAAATATAGTTTTCTTTTGATACTTTCATACTACCTTATTTATTGTATGTTACTACATGTTTTAAGCAGTTATTGGCGCTGTTTGCGACATGTTTTCTGTACTCTTTTTTTCTGTTGCCGTCTTTTTACTTAGCGAACATCATGTCATCTGCAACCATGTGAGAGGCTGTTAGTAAACAAATACTAAAAAGTGAACTTCATATGTCAGGAGTATATGCTTGAGGTTGTGGTAGTGTTGTGGAAACTAGTTATTTGGCGTGTACTGAGATGTTACTTAGCTATTCGTGTACTCACGTTCGTTGGATGGTATGTGGCTACTTTCATACACAGAAAAACAAAACTTTTGCACTTTGTTTCTGATCCAGAATATTACGCCATCATGCTGTTCGCGTGTGTCGCGAGAGGCGTATCGTATTTGGCGAGAAAGGCTATGAAAAACTTTAGCGCGAATTACGACGACACAAAAGAACCATAAAGCTCCACTCTTAACGAGCCTGCGAAAGGTCCACAAACCACTCATCCTAGTCAGGCCATTGGTTGACTTCAGAAAAGCCCCATCTTACTTACTAGGGAGACACATGCACACATTCCTACATTCCTACATACACAAACAACAGAAGTCTCAAAAACACAGGAGACATAATAGAGAAAATTAGGAATATCAACATCCCCCCAACAGCAAAACTGGTATCTTTTAACATCCACGTACACAAACATACCCACAGAAGAAACTATAAACATAATAGAACAACAGCTAAAATGCAAGAAATTCCCAGATGCACATATAAATGAAATCTCATCCATCCATAGGCTAATCACAGAACAAAACTACTTCACTTTCAACAACAACTTCTACTTGCAACAAGCGGGGATTCCAATGGCGTCCCCCATCACTGGAATCTTAGCCAACATTTTCGTGGACCATATAGGGAACACAATATTCAATAACATTGTACAACAAGGGAATACAAAACAATCAACTGGTACCGATATGTGGACGACATAATATGTCTTGTAGATGAAACACATAACAGGATAGAAGAGCTACACAGTAACATCAACACAGTACACCCACAAATCCACTTCACAATGGAAATGGAAAACAACAAGAAACTAAATTTCTTGGATCTTACAATCACAAAAAACAACCACCAACATGAATTCTCCATGTACAGAAAACCCATATCCACAAGCATTGTTATCCACAGCTCATCCAACCACCCAACAGTGCATAAATATGCCAGTTTTACACACATGGTCCACAGGGTAAACAGAACACCTCTTAAACCAGGAAACTACACACAGGAACTAAATATAATCAAACAAATTGCTGTTGAAAACGACTACAAAACACATCATAAACAAACTGAACAACAAGGTAAAACGGAAACATGCAGTACACACAGACAACACAACAGACCACACTACTTCAGAAAAAGAGAGTGATGGTACACAATAATATACAACAACAAAATATCACATAAAATAGGAAACATCTTGAAAAAGCAAGGGATGGCAATAACATTCAGAACAAACAATACAGTTCAGAAAAGACTAAGACCAGTCACAAAAAAACCTCAGACAAATTCAGAAACGCTGGAATATATCAACTCACTTGCAACTCCTGTCTGGCCCATTACATAGGATAAACAAGCAGAAATTTCCGAACGAGGTACACAGAGCACATGAGAGCTCTAAAAAGTGACAGCACACATTCGACTTTTGCAGAACATTTAATGAACAAAAACCATAACCTCACTAATATCGAAAACCATCTACGCATTCTGAGAAACAGCAACAGTCTAACCGACAACTAACAATAGAAGAAAATTACTACATACAAAAGGCTATAGTCGAAGGGAAAAATGTAATAAATGAAAACACGACACTGTGCAACAACCCACTCTTTACCACTCTGAGAGAACTGACCAAGGACACAGAACAGAATGCACACAACGCAAAAGAACCACTTCCCCATCACTTACAGAGACATAAATAATGAACATAAGTCGTCGTAATTCGCGCTACTGGTTTGCATAGCCTTTCTCGCCCCATGCGGTACGCCTCTCGTGACACGCGCGAACAGCAAGATGGAGTAATTTTCTGGATCAGAAACAAAGTGCAAAAGTTTTGTTTTTCTGTGCATAAAAGCAGCCACATACTATTCAACGAACGTGAGTACATGAATAGCTAAGCAACAGCTCAGTACACACCAAATATCTGGTGTCCACAACACTACCACAACCCCAAGTATATACTGCTGACATATGAACTTCACCTTTTAGTATTTCTTTACTAACAGCCGCTCACATGGTTCAGATGACATGATGTTCGCTAAGTAAAAAGACGGCAACAGAAAAAAGAGTACAGAAAATATGTCGCAAACAGCGCCAATAACTGCTTAAAACATACAGTAACATACAATAAATAAGGTAGTATGAAAGTATCAATATAAAACTATATTTCAAGAGACGAATTGTAAAAATGTAATAATGTTTTACTGTGTTCGTATAACCATGCCATTTTCTGCACGTTTTAGATTTAAAAACCCCACTGATGATGGTGATATTTGTCGTCGAAACTAGTTTGGGGTAAAAAGAAATAAACGAATAACAAGGTGTTTTGCATCAAGGCGGACTCAATTTCTGATATTACTGTTTTTCTATGCAAACACAGACAAAATGGAAGAGTTCCAACATAATATTATTGATATGGGGAACATGATTTTCACTCTTAGTTTTCAATGTCTGGGTAATGCACTCAAGGTTCGATGTTCTAATTTATCTCAAAGCAATGCCGATTTCACAAGCTAATTTTCGTCAGTAAAGAAGAAAATGCAATGAGAAAGTCCCATTTAACGAAGTTCCACTAAACACGAGGATGTACAAGTTTTTCGCACAACAACACAGAAGAGTACTCTAGGCTTGAGATGTAGTGTTAAATTCAAATCACCAAGTCTCCGCGGTTGTATCCATAGCGTTAAAGTCGAAGTCTCTCAAGTGAACCTCTAGCGGAACATCAGAATCGAAATCGAGTTCATAGGATTTCATGCTCTGTTCAAGTCTTCTCCTAGGAAAGCTCCCCCCCCCCCCCCACGTGACATGCGTCTCTCTTCACACTTCTAACTAAACTACTCGAGATCAGTGTCCCAGAACTAACAATTCAGTGTTGAATATTATATAGGAGGAAGATCAGCCTGGGCCCGGTACACAGGCCACAAATCAATTACTATTTGGCAGTCTGATACTGGATCTGGCGCTGCAACAGTGCGCAAAACGCAACTATGGATTCTCTAAAACCACTTCTAGAAACCCTCTTAGGATGTCTGCTCATGTTTATTGTTATGACTGTCCTCTTCCAGTGAAGCTGGCCAATGTCCACCAGTCACATCATATATTAAAGACCCAAAAGTTTTCGAAAATGCTTAAGTTTCACACTTAAGTTACGTTTAGGAAATCGGCTTAGATAAATTGCTGTTAGAGTATGACTTTTAGAGGATGCAATTTTGTCAACATGGATTAAGAAAAAGTAAATGTGCTCTTTGTCACTTCTTGCGCTTGTTTTTCTAATATTTTGTTCGAGCTTACTAAAATGTACGAGATACGGAAGTAGACTGCCTATGGGCGTTATGGCGCATACTAGTGGCCACCAGTATGTCGGATCTGTGATTTCTGTAGTGCTGAATCCAAGATGGCGCAGTTGGGAAGCTCAAAAACAGCAAGATGACAACAGGAAGATATTAAAAAATGAAAGGTGGTGGAACTAACTCACAAGCGAACATTCACAGGTGTCAATAAACGATCTTGATGGATGAGTTCCTTGTCTTCAGGTATGATGGTCTAGAGCAGTGATTTTCAACCATTTTGTATTCGCGACCTCTCTCCAAGTAAAAATATTCTGGCGACCCCCAGAACCATAATAAAAGTACGCCAGTGATTTCAAAGGCAACGTATTTAATTTTCTTTCTACTGATACTGTACTGATCGAGGTATCAAGTGAAATGCGAAAAGAGGTCCTAGTGCTCTCGGGCAGAGATATAATTATATTCTTTGTTGCGGTAGGAGAGTGGGGGTGACAAGCGGTTAACGGGGACATAGTCGCGCTTTTTCGGTCACTACAATCAGTCGTCCGAATAAGCTAGCAAGTACGTACGTGATTACTGTCTTCTCTCTTTGCTTTGAGCGAGCACGAAATGGACAAGTTTCTTAAAAGATCTGTGCAGCCCTCCACGTCTGGCACAAGCGGCAGTGGCGGAAGTGAATCAGAATCGAAAAAAATAGACATTATGCCGACAGTTACCTGAAATATGGTTTTACTGTCACGAGCAATAAACCTCAATGTGTAATTAGCGGCGAAGTATTGTCATATGATCAACAAAACATTCCAAGGAAGCCGATAACCTGTTGGATTTCTTCGAAAGGGAACTGAAAACACCAAGCAGCAAACTATTACGATTGAGGTAATAAAACTAGTAATGTTATTTGTTGATTTAAAATGATATTATTGTTTCCGATTTTTTATTGGTTTTTCTGATTTAACAATATTATTTATTTGATTTTAGGTATCTAGTGTCTACGAGAAAGCGTTGCTACTGAGTCGCATCCAGAGCTGCTAAAGCAGGAAAGCCGCATACAGATGCAGAGAATCTTGTTTTGCCAGCAGACCTGGATATGGTTGAAATTATGTTAGGTAAGCAAGAGGCAAACAAACTAAAAAGCATATCACTTTCTGATCTTTCCACTGAACGCGATATGGTCGGTGACATTCGAGAACAGTTAGTCGAAAAATTAAAGAAGAGCCCACATTTTGCTTTGCAGTTTGATGAATATACTGACCGTTCAGATCGAGCTCAATGTATAGCACTTGTGCGCTATGAAGCAGATAAAAGTATCATGCAAGACGTTTTATTTTGCAATGCACTCCCTGCGAACACTACTGGACAGTGTTGCTATGACATGTTTGAGGAAGCACTCGCAACTACGAGACTGACTGGACAAAATGTATCACCATTTGTAATGTCTGACAGTAAAAGTGGGCTCGTCGTAAAAATTAAAATCAGTAATACCAGATTTTTCGTGGACACACTGCTTTCTACATCGACAAGCTCTGGCAGACATGATTTTAAATTCTGAATTTAAATGATGTGCTTAGAGAGGGACCAAAGTTGTAAACGCTACTAAAGGTAAAGTGTTGCAAACTCGACTGTTTAGGATCATTTCTGAAGACATGGGTTGGCTCCATCAAAATCTCCATAATCACACCGAGCTTATGTGACTTTCCAAAGCAAAGGTCCTGAGACAAGTTCTCGAACTAAAATGTAAATTGTTAATGTTGTTACAAGATTCTAAATCTAGACATGCGAATTACTTTTGTGTCCCTGTTCGGCTATTAAAATTAGCATTTCGTGCAGATCTTTCTAGCCACCTAAATGTTTTAAACAAGAGCCTCCAAGGGAATGAAGGAAACATGATAACAGCTAAGGATTCAAGGGATTCCTCGCAAACTTAGTTTGTGGTCAACGTTTTTACAAAAGATGATGTTTGAATATTTCCCTTGTGTTCCGACGATTGTCGAAGAAATTGCAATGGACCAGTCGGGGGTACTAAGTTATCACATTCCTTGCATGATACAGAGCTTGCATAATCTGGAAGATAAACTGTTAAGTTACTTTCCTGAGCTGAACTCTGACGTTGACAACGGTCATAGATGGATGCTAAATCCTTTGTTAGTTACGTCAGTACAACTCGTTGATCTGAGCATGATGACGAAAGAAACAACTGTAGATTTAGCAGCTGACAGGATGCTTAAAATTTAATTTAATTTGCAAAAGACTGACGTCTTTTCGATGGAGCAAAGAAGAGTATCCACAGTTGGCAAGGGAAGCTTTGAAATTATTAGTGTCATTCTCCGCTTCCTACCTTTGTGAATTTGCGTTCTCTTCAATGGTAAACATAAAAACTAAGAAGAGAAATAGACTTCACCTAGAAAATGATTCGGTTATTTGTGTCTTAAAAATAGAACCACGATTTGACATATTATTAATAAATGAACAGGCACAGCCTTCTCGTTGAAACTATTGTATTTTTATTGTAGTCTAAGACCTATAACCATTGCTTACTTTCATCTGGATAAGTGGTACCCGTGGCAGATATCGCTGGTGTCGTCCTATGAATAAAAACTGTTTAAAGCAAATACGATTTTAATAAATGTCAAGTATGCTTTTTAATAATACACATGAGAGACATTAATCATCAGGCATCAAATTACAGTTATGCCGATAAAGCGCTGTGCATTTGCGTATAAACGCTGGATCATACCACTATTATTATTGACTTCTCTCTTGACGGTATGGCTTATACTCCTCTGGAAATGACAATGAAATAACAGAAAATGCGGAGGAAGAAAGAGCGTAATGTTTTACATCAGTGTTATTATTATTGTTATTATTATTATTACTACGAACAAAGTACATTAGATGCTCCGACAAATACAACGCCGCCGACAATGCAGTATTCAGCTGTACTGTTAGCGACACTGCTCGCGTTGCTATTATTGTAACCGATACCTCCTCTCGGGTCTCCTCGACAATGTTGCCAATTTCTCTGTGGCGGTGTTGCAAGAAGGTCTCATGTTACTTGGTGGCCTTGAAATACCTCTATATGAATTCTATTTTAATTATGTCATCGTTAACCAACACGAATTCAATAAAGCTGCGCATTAACCAATACGCAGGCAGATGTTTAATCCAGCTAGCCGTCTTTCGTGTTATGGCTCATTTTGAAGAAATAGTAAAAACAAATGTCTTTAGACGACTTCTCGTAAAAAAGAATGTACATTATATAAACTGTTTTAGTATTTTTCGGAATGGAGTGCATTATCATTTTTTTACGTGAATTCCCACAGAAAAAATGTATCGCATAACGAGTGTTTCGCAATGCAGGTAAGACTCAGAAGATAATGATCCTCGTTTCTTCGAGTTTCTAATAGTTACTTACTGGAGCTTCTTCATTTAGTTATCGATCGGTTCCTGGAAACAGTTTTCTAGTTTTGCCTTTATTTATCTTTAAAACGGTATAATTATTATAAAACAATCTACATTATCCTCAGTTCAGAACTGATGTTAAACAAAGAAATACTTAATTTTAATTCAAAATAAGTATCTTTTTCCATAGGCCTACGTTATTGTATTACAGAACCCTTAGTTTTGAGACTTGTAGCAGGATGGTTGTTTCGTTTACTTTCATTCAGTTTCAAAAGAAGAGAACATTTCTTTTTAGTTAATGGCGAGAGTATTTAGTATACATTTTAAAAACGACGAATCTACTTTTTTCCAAGATATTTTTCAACTCTTTTATAAAGCACTATCGCTGGCCGCTGTGGCCGAGCGGTTCTAGGTGCTTCAGTCGTGAACCGCGCTGCTGCGACGGACGCAGGTTCGAATCCTGTCTTGGGCATGGATGTGTGTGGTGTCCTTAGGTTAGTTAGGTTTAAGTAGTTCTGAGTCTAGGGGACTGTTGACCTCAGATGTTAAGTTCCATAGTGCTTAGAGCCTTTTGAACCACTTGAAAAGCGCTATCAAGAAAACGATGATTTACTTCACGGCTATCACCAAAATTAACTTCACGAAAGAAATGAGAAATTAAGCAGGTGAACAGCAACGATAATTTTGTTGGAAACCCGATGAAGCTACAGGCCTAGGCAAATTGCTGTACTTCGTGCCTTGTCTCACTGCTGCCAATCCTAGGTGTCTGTTTGGTTCGATGCTTGGTACGGAAATGCATTCTAGTAACTGTGGTGCCAAATCTTGCACATGAGCTGTGTAGGTGTTGTTGCAGCCATTTTGTATCAAATTTTAACGTGAGCGCTTTCATAAATTGTCCTCGTTCCGTGTGATATTTTTATCGCAGCAGATGATTAGCACGTAAACTAAGTTGTCAGTAATACACAAGACGCTGCCGCTGCATCGGCGTTCCAGCCCGGAAGTTGATGTGGTCCTGTCCCTCTCCCTGCAAACCTCTCAGAGGTAAATACAGGGTTATTACAAATGATTGAAGCGATTTCACAGCTCTACAATAACTTTATTACTTGAGATCTTTTCACAATGCTTTGCACACACATACAAAGACTCAAAAAGTTTTTTTAGGCATTCACAAATGTTCGATACGTGCCCCTTTAGTGATTCGGCAGACATCAAGCCGATAATCAAGTTCCTCCCACACTCGGCGCAGCATGTCCCCATCAATGAGTTCGAAAGCATCGTTGATGCGAGCTCGCAGTTCTGGCACGTTTCTTGGTAGAGGAGGTTTAAACACTGAATCTTTCACATAACCCCACAGAAAGAAATCGCATGGGGTTAGGTCGGGAGAGCGTGGAGGCCGTGACATGAATTGCTGATAATGATCTCCACCACGAACGATCCATCGGTTTTCCAATCTCCTGTTTAAGAAATGCCGAACATCATGATGGAAGTGCGGTGGAGCACCATCCTGTTGAAAGATGAAGTCGGCGCTGTCGGTCTCCAGTTGTGGCATGAGCCAATTTTCCAGCATGTCCAGATACACGTGTCCTGTAACGATTTTTCCCAGAAGAAAAAGGGGCATCCAGAAGCTTTAAACTGCGCATACCATCGCCGAATGGAGTTAGCAGTTGGTGGATCTTTGTTGAATTTCGTCCTGAAGTGTCGTTGCACTGTTATGACTGACTGATGTGAGAGCATTTCAAGCACGACATACGCTTTCTCGGCTCCTGTCGCCATTTTGTCTCTGCGGTCTCGAGCGCTCTGGCGGCAGAAACCTGAAGTGCGGCTTCAGCCGAACAAAACTTTATGAGTTTTTCTACGTATCTGTAGTGTGTCGTGACCACATGTCAATGAATGGAGCTACAGTGAATTTATGAAATCGCTTCAATCATTTGTAATAGCCCTGTATTATCTGTATGAGACTTTAGTGACACTCGCCGCCCCAGTTCCATTCCGTAGAAGTGGGAAGAGATCGATAGACATCGTGTTCCTTATCAATGCTGCAAGTGTTTGCGTATTTGAACTCTTCAACAGGTTTAAGGGGAGGTTTACTATACTTTGGTTCAAAATCAATTTTTTTAAATTTCGCTTTTGGATCCATAAAAGTGTTTAGAATCCACCCCTAAAACGGTTTTTCCGAATGCGGAACGGAAATGTTTGTTATTCGCGGTTGAACAATAAAATGCACCTGCCTGAAATCGGCCTTTTTCACGCAACAGTTTTTTTTGTTTTTTTTTTTTACTTTCGGTGGACGAGTTATTGTACCGGTGCTTGGGAGGAAACACACAAAATTCAAGTCAAAGTTTGAACGCGTGTGTTTGGAAGTTAGCCCTCAAGCATTTGCATTCTGGTGCGAAGACAGTGGAAATTGCGACTTTCTTGGCAGTGAGCAGCTTCAACGAAGGGTATTCAGCAATTCTGAAGATCATGACAACGATGGACGGTACCCTGGGACTCTATTCGATGCAGTTCGCCAAGCATTCGGACGACCACCGGATTCAAACGGCCGAAAACCCCTTGTCACCGGCCGTATGAGCGGCTCTGGAGCAGCGCAGGATGGCCCAGATTGAGCAGAACGCCCTCCATGAGGAAGAGGAAGGACTAGTTTATGGACCCGGAATAGCAGATTGAACGTAAGTTGCATAATATTGGATTTATATGTAGTCAAAACTTCAAACGCGATTTTCTCGAAATGACTTTCTTTTTTTTTATCGCACGGTACGGTAACTTCCAATCTACTGAGCCGATTGGCATGATTATTTGTTTCCGACGAAGCTAACTAAATTGTCTAGGAGTTGTATCTCTTTTATTCCGATCCATCAACTATAAATATTTTTATTTGGCCGACGAAGTCAAAAAATCGATGAAAAAACCTTATTTTTTCAAATGGCCAGCATTTTGTTTACTATGGTCCCAATAAGTGAGGTACAACTCCTAAAGAATTTTATGTACTTCGCTAACGTCAACTCAATTTTGATTTCAGACGAGCCGGTTGATCTGTGACATGCTGCTCGTGGAGGTCTACATCGAAGCTTTGCTTCGTTCCGACTTCACTTCCGCCTTTGCTCTTCGACATTTCCGGTCAAAAAAATTCCAGTTTGTAGAGGAAATATCAATAAATATTTTGACCAAATTTGACATTGATATCCATAACACATCCAGAGAAACAAAATTCTCAAAGAACATGCTTTTTTCGGGCCAAAGATAGTAAACCTCCCATTAAATTAAATTAAATTCGTATTCATTATTATAAATAAGTACCAGACATGAACGTGACCGAAATTGCAAGGTACTTTCACAAAACCTTGTCACAATGTGACATTTACACCATAGCAGACGATCATCATGAAACATACGTTACCAGCCATGCTGCAACTGCTTTCTCCTGCGACCGCGACCTCCTGAGCAAGTTTTGGTTCTTTCACACAGACCGGCACATGAATCTGACAATAATACAGATATTACTACCTTACAGTGAAAAAAATTCAAATATATTTGGACCTGGTCAGACATTTGTTTACCAGTGTTAGATGGTAAGAGCAGTAAAATAAAGGAAGAGTCAGTGCAGTCTGCGTTGTTGCCAAATTTATTCAAGATGGCGTATCATCCTAAGTGGTCCACTACCATGAAAGGTAGATGTGGCAACATTGCATAATTAATGTCACTACCCCAGTCCTTTCGCTCCTCACTTCCACTCCCCCACTTTCCGCCTCCCTTTCCCACTTCCCCTACCCTCACCAAATCGGGAATTGACAGGGAAAAGACTCAATCTGTGCTGATCTGCTGGAGAGGAAGGATGTAGGATAATATCTTGGGAACTGTTTTCATTTATTTATGTTGAAAGGTGGCTACACTGAGTCACAGCGCCAGAGATTGCGCCAAAGAGTATTTTTCCGCCGCCTCCACTGGGGCAGTAGTAGTTCAGAGGTTGCTGTGGGCAGTGCTTGTTGAGAGGATGTCGATAGCAGCATTAGTTGAGGGCATGTTGTGTGCAGTTGTTCTGTTAGACGAGACAGCAGATGCTGTTTGATTGGGGATGTTGCAATGATCAGTGTATTTTTCGTCAGTATAGATGAAGGTAACAGAAAATTTTTTTATTTCAAATTTCCTAAATAACAATGCCTCTTGGTCGCAGGTTCAGTCAACAAAGCGTCTGGCTCGTGTTCATGTATGAGACTGTAATTCTGGTTTCTATGAGCAATTATAGTATTTCTGTTTTTTTAATTACTTCATTGTAAATGGTGTTTAAAATATCTTGTCGTATTGAGGAAGAACCGTGCCAGATACGTGAACGTTGAATCACACTTCCACACACACAACAGTTACACTTGTGCTTTGTTGTTTCGTAGCTTTTATAGTTGCTGGGGACTTAATTAATTAATTAATTGTGTTAACGGAAATTTGCTTTCATTCTTTATTGTTATTCTATGCACTCAGATTGCGTACTAATACTACTCAGGGCCAACCGGTTACGAGACTTCGTAACCGGACATACAGCTACTAAAAATATTTTCATTTATATAATTAAGCCCCCATGCAATGTGTGCATTATCCTGCTAAAAGAATTTCCTCAAGTTTCGTGGGGAAACCGAAATGACAATTACGCTGTAGCTTTGCTGCTTGGAATTCAAATAAACACAATTGCTTAAAACTGGTGGGACAATAGAGCTGTTGAGGACCTTGTACATAGATATGTCCTAAGAAGGGATAAGGCAGCAAACTGTCACTGCAGGGTAGGATGGACAGTACACGCTACAGCGATAGAGAATACCTCACTGCTCTAATTACACATTGGAAATGTCATGAAACAACAGCCACACATAAACAACAGATCACAATGCAACACATGTACTGGTAACTCAGAAAAATCATTGTAATAACACGTCTACCACAAAAACAGACCTCGAAAGGTCTCGCTGGGGGGGTGTGGCAGCAGCTGCATGTGTTTTCACCTCAGTGTGTGGATACAGACCAAGCAGCTTAGAACCAGTCTTATCTCCCCTCCTATCTCCCGTCTTCTATCCCTCTCTTCCTCCATAGGTAGGGATACCAGTTTGACAAGCCTGCTCTTATCGGCCGCTGACGCTACATAAAGAGGTCCTTCAGCTATCAGTGATATACTGTTTCTGCTCTGCCGGAATCAGTCGCAGATGAACAAAAGACTCACGAACAGGAAGCTTCGTGCAAGTCATTAAAAGACTGGTTCTGTGGAACAACAGAGGAAGAACTGATTATTTTCAATCAAGGAAGAACTAAACGGTCAACAGGCAGAAATCAAGAGTGTTTCTAGGAAATGCCAACTCTTCAAACAATAGAGAAATACTTGGCTATTCGTCATGGATAACTCTCCGGGAGAAGAATGACCAACAGCAGGCTGCAGCCACTGTCTACGTTTCGTGGTGGAAAGAAGCAGTTCCAGGGGATACACTTAGCAGAGGGGTGGGTGCCCTGAGCAGCAGCCGTTGTGGTCGTTGTCCGAGGTCGCTACTCAATACATCAGCGCTGACCATCATCACTGCTAGTGCAGGCTTCCAGCAGCCTCCAGTAGGTAGCGCCCTTTCCTAGTCTTTGAGCACTGAGAATTAGTGTCCGTGGAAGCCTTGTAAGTAAATTGTCAAGTATGTTGTGTTACATACATTTCAGATCCACAAATATCATTATAGAACAGCGGCTTCCAGGCTATCTCTGCTCAGGTAGGAAAGAAAAACAGTCATTTTTACACGCAACTGCTAGCTACAATAGTATCCCCTCCCTAATTAATTACCCCTCTTGGGTTAAATTATAAACTCAAGTCTACGATAGGATGAGCAAACCGCCAAGGCTAGAGCTCTGTACCAATCATTTTTGACATATTTTTCTCAGTTCTTCGTATTTTCCTTCAGTTTTTGCAATTTTGCCAGGTTTTCCATAATTTTAACGCATTTTGCCCAAATACTTGAGTTCCAAAGCACTGTTCTCCATGACTTGTCACGTAAACGAAATCTCTCATCGTGTCGATCTCTTTATGCTACAATATTAGCCAATGATACTGCAGCACAGTTCTCAATTTATGTTTAATTTTTTATGAAAAGAAATGGCACCCCCTCGTTGTCAGGCCGTATGGCGAGCGACAGTACCACTGTCTAGGGTACACCGGCCAGAGTGGCAGAGCGGTTCTAGGCGCTTCAGGCTGGAACCGCGCGACCTCTAATGTCGCAGGATCGAATCCTGCCTCGGTTATGGATGTGTGTGATGGCCTTAGGCTAGTTAGGTTTAAGTAGTTCTAAGTTCTAGGGGACTGATGACCTCAGCTGTTAATTCCCATGGTGCTCAGAGCCATTTTTTGTCTAGGGCGTCTCTGGACATGTCTTTGCTGGTACTCGGGTCTCAATACGAAGCGGTACTCATCAATGAAAACAATTGTACTTCCTCCAGGGAGATTTCATGCTGAAGACGTGTCTGAAGCCGCCCCGGACAGCAGTGAGATAACAACCTGATCCTCACCGGCCATATGGCCCGACATCCAGGAGTGGTGGTGGAGGGGTGCTATTTTTTTATAGCAGACAGTTGAAGAGGGTCGTAATGTGTAATAGGCAGACGTCTATTCAGACCATCACACAGGAAATCCAAACTCCATCACTGCATCATTGCAAGTATTATGGCAGTAAGGCGGGAGGTGAGGAAACTTGGATTTCATGGTCGAGCGGCTGCTCATAAGCCACACATACCGCCAGTAAAGGCGAAACGACGCCTCGCTTGGTGTAATGAACGTAAACACTGGACGATCGAACAGGTGAAAAATGTTGTGTGGAGTGACGAATCACGGTACACAATGTGGCGACCCGATGGCAGGGTGTGGGTATGGCGAATGCCCGTTGAACGTCGTCTGCCAGCGTGCACAGTGACAACAGTAAAATTCTGAGTCGGTGGGTGTTATAGTGTGGTCGTTTTTTCCATGGAGGGGCCTTGCACCCCTTGTTTTGCGGGGCACTGTCACAGCACAGGCCTACATTGATGTTTTAAGCACCTTGTTTCCCACTGTTGAGGAGCAATTCGGGGATGGTGATCGCACCTTTCAACACGATCGAGCACGTGTTCATAATGCACTGCCTGTGGTGGAGTTGTTACACGATAATAACACCTATGGGATGTTTTGGAACGCCGACTTGGTGCCAGGCCTCACCGGACGACATCGATACCTCTCCTCAGTGCAACACTACGTGTAGAATGGGCTGACATTCCAGCAGCTGACTGAACGTTTGCCTGTGAGAGTGGAAGCTGTCATCAAGGCTAAGGGTGGGCCAACACCATACTGATTCCAGCATTACCGATGGAGGGCGCCACGAACTTGTAACTCATTTTCAGCCCGGTATAGGGACACTTTTGATCACATAGTGTATGATAAGTTAACTGCCTATAACCACTTCCTAAGCCATGGCACTGTGTAGGTGAGGCCAAAAAAGCCTTTGTATGGCAGGCGGAATTACTTTTGGATTATCATATCTCTGCATGATAAGACCTAAGCAGTCAATAGATTTCCTGAGATGACAGGTTGACGGTCCACAAGGTCTTTTGCTTCACCTCGCAAAGTAGGACTGAGGTAAAGAAACTTTTAGATGTCATCAACTAAAATATTACTCATAACAGGACTTAAAAGGGCATTTCTGTAAAACGAACATTTGAAATAGCCCCGTTTGAATTTGGAAAGTTGATAGCAGTTAGTTTCAAAGCACTGATATTACGTTACATAGCTGACTCTTCATTAAACCCTTTAAAGTGGATTCATTGAAGTCAGAGGTACCAACGAATTCCGCTCTGTCCTTACTATGATTCGCAGATTCGTGTTTCATTTCCGGCTAATCTTGAGACGTCTCACAATCAGCCTGATTTCTCGACAATCACTTTAATTTTGGTTCCAGCGTTCCTATGCTAGCATTATCTGCAGCCTGCAAAGATCTCAGCGTGCGAGAGCGGCATTTGAAACTCCTCTGTGTTTGGCTAATCGTGTTGTCTTATGGGATGGTATGAGGAAACAAACATTTGCACCTCCAGGTTGCAGCAGTGCGAACTGTAACTGCTGTGACATCATGGGCGTTGCCAAGAGCTGCAGTCTCCGACGGCGTGAATTTTCCGCAGCAGCAGAAGGTGAGACAAGGAAGATGGTTGGCAATGTAAGTGTCTGCATGTCTTGTGTTTGGAGTTCAAGAAATATTAGCCATGGGTGAAAGAGGCCTCAGACAGCTGATATTAAGGCTGTTGCTGCTGAAGTCCCAAACAGGCCATAGCACACTCGGTAGCACTTACCTACGAAACAGTGTATGCAGCTCACACGTGGATACTTTCTCGTGATGTTTACAGGTTCACAAACACCGAAACAAACAAACACTCGATCGTATGCAATTATCTCGCATGTTCACTGCCTCTGGCTCGGAGAATGGAACAACTGTGTGCAGTTCGCTTGCAGAGCTCTGGTCTCACCAGCGTATAGTGTGAGAGGACTCATTGCATTCCCTTTACTTTCATTCCAACAACCTGACGAAACAAAACTTGTTATACAGCTTAGACATTTTAAGCCATGATTGGGAATAACTCGGGATGGAGATGAGATACAGTAGAATTTTTCAGATAAAAGTTGTAGGTGCCAAAGAGGGTCGCAGGTTTCTACTAGTAGCCGTAACCTTGAACGTGATTTTCAAGGTGCTTTTTAACTCTAATATTTAATTTAAGATTTGAAAAGATCGGCAAAATGTACGTACACAATTATACATTATTCAAGGCCATGGCTAGTTCAGTGGACGTCAGATGAGGAAATATTTATTTAGTTCTATTGAGATTAACTTAGAATAGAGGAGAGATACTGCAAAATACAATGTTACATACGAATTGGAAGGGGCGTCCCTTGGAATGAGACAAGAGGGAATTCATTCAACGACTTGCAAATCAGTGGTCCACGTCATATTCATGTCTGTCCTGTCTCACTAATGCCACAATAGAATTTATATGCTGAGATGTATTTGTTTCTGCCAATAAACAATTTAATTAATAATAGTTAAATTTCTGTAGTCGAATTAAGTCGGGTGATGCTAAGGGAATTAGCTTAGGAAATGAGACATTTAAAGTAGTAAAGGAGTTTTGCTATTTGGGGAGCAAAATAACTGATGATGGTCGAAATAGAGAGGATATAAAATGTAGACTGGCAATGGCAAGGAAAGCGTTTCTGAAGAAGAGAAGTTTGTTAACATCGAGTATAGATTTAAGTGTAGGTCGTTTCTGAAATTATTTGCATGGAGTGTAGCCATGTATGGAAGTGAAACATGGACGATAAATAGTTTGGACAAGAAGAGAATAGAAGCTTTCGAAATGTGGTGCTACAGAAGAATGCTGAAGATTAGATGGGTAGATTACATGACTAATGAGGAGGTATTGAATAGAATTGGGGAGAAGAGGAGTTTGTGGCACAACTTGACAAGAAGAAGGGACCGGTTGGTAGGACATGTTCTGAGGCATCAAGGGATCACAAATTTAGCATTGGAGGGCAGCGTGGATGGTAAAAATCGTAGGATAGAGTAGCATGGAGAGCTGCATCAAACCAGTCTCAGGACTGAAGACAGCAACAACAACAGTTAAATTTCAAGTCTATGTTTTCTCTTTCCAACTCTGATGGTAGAAATAAGAGTTTCCATGAAACAAAACTCAGCCTTCGATAATTACCTTTCAAATTATCGTTATTGGTAATAGTACGTAACCCCTTACGCCTCTTCCAGTCTGCGTTCAACATTGTATTTTGCTGTATCCCTCTCTATTCAGAGTTAATGCCTACTGGAACGGAAAACGTATTCACTTATGTGACCAGGACTGAATCTTGCCGTGATCTTGAATAAAATATCATTTTATACGTAAATCTTGCTTCTCGTTTCAATCTTACATCAAATATTAGGGATCGCACTTTAAAATATCACTTTAACCTCCACATCATCTTTGAAGTCACGTGCAAGGTCATGGCTATTTATAGCAATGCGTGACCCTCTAATTTTTATCTTAAACATTTTGCTATATCTCATCTCTGTCCCGATTTATTCCTCATTATCGATTAAAATAGTCCACCTTGTTTAAAAATACTTCGTCCCGTTAAACTGTACAAAGTACGAAAGCTGCTATTTCGTAATGAATGTTTCGTCCGTAATGGACGGCATTATGAGGGCTGCAACTGTTGGTGAAAAAAAAATGCAACAGTTTCTGCGTCAGTAAGTCGCTTATTTTGTTACTATGCGTTTCGGTGTTTTACACCATCACCTTAAGGCAGGTATTTGTTTATTTACATCTAAAAATATTTCAAGTGACAGTGTAAATCTAATGCGCAGGGGAAAGGACATACATCAGACAACAGTTTTGCAGAGCTTTTACAACTCTACCGTCCCTCAGAAGACCAACATACCCACAATATCCTGATCTGCTACTGTGAAAAGACGTCTGCACTCTTCTCTAACATCAGCTATGTAAATAAACAGTTCATTTGAAGATAAGGTGTGACCCACCGAAACGTGTAGTGGCGAAATAAACAAATGACTGACGCAGAAACTCATTTTAATTGTGTCCCGTAATACTGTACAGAGCACACATGATGGCAGCAGGCTGTTGCCCCTTGGCTGATCCAGCTACAGAATCTCCACTCCACTTTGAGTATCCGCTCTCCAAGGTCGCTCGGTATTACCTGAGTACACAAAAAACCCGACAAGTTGCGTTAGGTGCACTCAAAGCTACGTTTCCAGACTGGGAGCAGATTATACTGGACAAGCAGACCTATTCAGTCTGCAGGATACCAGTAGGTGGCACTAGGAGTGGGGAAGTGAATAGTAGAGTCCAGCACTGTCTTACACGCCCGCATTGACAACAATGTTTGAGCAACATCTTTGAAATCAAAGAAGTGGTTGTATGCATTGTAATTACATTGGGTAGGTTCATAGCTTGTGTAAATTCTACGGAACAAAGGCCTTGCGTATCTTTCTTCGTCTCTCTATAATTGCAAAATCCCTGTAGCGGGCCAAAAGCTGTGCACACTCACCAAAAACTTATCTCTTCGAACGATCCCAGACTAATTGGATCAGATCTTGAGGCATGGCACTTTGAACTCCAAAGGGAAGCACTGCTCCATCTAGTAACGAATTTGTGAAACATTTTCTCTGCTGTATCTGCGAGTAGCCGGATACCGGTGGCCAAATCAGGAAAACAGGAGAGAAACGATGACGACCCAAGGCGAGAAGACCACCTAAGGAAGGGACTCAAACAAAACCCAGAGTCGAGCAACAGGGCTGACCGAAAGATAGACCCGACGCAACAAAAGAGAGTCAAGAGCAGCCTATGCAGCAACGAAGTGCAACGACCTTTCGGCACGACGTTGTCAACAGGTCAACTACGAGCCATAATACATATCGAGACTAAAGAGGGAAACCAATAGCAAAGCGAAGTCGTCGACGAGTTGCCAGTAGTACGATGGAAATAGTAACGTACGCTACCAGATGAAGAATACGATTTTTTTTCTTTATGAATTTCAATTCCTCCCGAAGGGGGCCGGCTGGCAGCAGCTTAGTAAGCTGCTCTTCAGCCTTCAGAATTTTTAAAACATAAGACGATAAGAAACGATAAAATCAGGCGATAAAACGGTGACTGAAATTGTAAAACGGTAGAAAATTTTGGAAAGATAAAACATAAAATAAGGGTGGGCGATGCTAATAAAATGCACAGGAAGCAGACAGATAAAATAGTAGACATACAATGAAACAAACACAGCGACAGTCTGGTTTCTGTTAGCCAGAGATATACAATAAAAATCACACCCAGCGACAGTATGACGTCCATTCGCAACATTTCGGAAAAGACGCAGAACACTTAACAATTACTTTAAAAGCCACATTAAAAAGTCGGCACAAAAATGACACACCACAGGCAAGGGCAGATGGAGGGGGGGGGGGAGACATGGACAGGCAAGGGAAAAAAGGGGGGAGGAGAGGAAAAACGAAAGGAGGGGGAACCAACAGGGGGGCAGGGCAGACGCGAGAGGGAATGGGAAAGGCAGAGGAGGGAAATGCAAAATAACTCGGGGGAGAGAAGGGTGGCAGAGGGAGGGTACACAGGGAGAAAAACAGGATGGAAGGAGGGGGAGAGGGAGTCCAGGAAAAGGACAGAGGATGGGAGGAGGAGGTGAGGATCAGAGTTGATAGGAGGGATAAATGGAGGGAGAGAGGACATCATCTGGGAGGGAGAGTTAACAGAAGCCACCTTGGGAAAGGAGGTGAAGGTTGTAGAGATGGAGAGTAGGAGGGGCACAATAGTTAAGGTGCAGGAGAGGGTGGGGGTTGGAGAGTAGAGGAGCAACCTGGGGATGAGGGGGATCAAGGTGGCGGGAGGTATAGAGTATGTGGACACATTCGAGGAATAGGAGCAGATGGGGGAAAGTCAGGTCATAGAGGATCCGCGTGGAGGACGGGAGGCATATACTGAAGGCGATGTGTAGTGCATGACTCTTGCAGATCTGGAGCGACTTATAGAATTTAGGGGGGGCGGATATCCAGGCAGGACTGGCATAACAGAGGATGAGACATTAAATATTTGTAGGTGTGGAGGATGGTAGAGGGGTACAAATCCTATGTCTGGCCAGAGAGGAGTTTGAGGAGTCGGAGGCAGTTGTGGGCTTTGGATTGGATAGAGTGGAGATGAGGTATCCAGGTGAGGTGATTGTCAATAGTGAGTCCAAGGTAGGTGAGGGTGGATGAGAGGTGGACAGGATGGGAGCAGATGGTAGGGGAGAAATGAAGGAGCTGGAGGAGCAAGTGGTATGACCTATGATGATTGCCTGGGTCTTGGAAGGATTGATTTTCAGGAGCCACTTGTTACACCCTGTGGCAAAAAGGTCAAGGTGATTCTGGAGAAGGCTTTAGGACCGTTGGAGGGTAGGAGCAAGGGCAAGGAATACAGTGCCATCAGCATACTGCAGGAGGTGTACTGGAGGGGGGAGGGGTTGGGGCATATCTGCCGTGTACAGGAGGAAGAGGAGAGGGGATGGGAGGAGGATGTGAGGATCAGAGTTGATAGGAGGGATAAATGGAGGGAGAGAGGACATCATCTGGGAGGGAGAGTTAACAGAAGCCACCTTGGGAAAGGAGGTGAAGGTTGTAGAGATGGAGAGTACAGGGGGAAGAGGAGAGGGGAGAGGACAGAGCCCTGGGGTACACCTGCAGAGGGGTAGAAGTATGGGAATGGGCGTTATGGATGTTAACATAGGAGGGGCGGGAGGAGAGTAAGGAGGTGTACGTTTGGAATTTTAACAGGAGACCGGGATGACAGACGCGGTCGTAGGCCTATTCGAGGTCGAGGGAGACAAAAATGGCGGAGCTGGAGGGAAAGGAGATAAGTGAGGCGTAGGAGTTGGTCATTGGCAGAGAAGGAAGGCGAAAGCCACATTGGGTATTGGGGAGGTGGTGGTATCGGTGGAGGTGGTGATGGATGCGCCGGATAAGGATGGATTCCAAGACCTTGCTGAACACCGAGGTGAGACATTCAGGACGATAGGAAGAGGCATCAGATGGAAGCTGGTTGGGTTTGGAGAACTTCAGGATACGCGAGATTTTCCATGGGTTGGGGTAGAAGCCGGTGGAAACGATGACGTGCGAGAGGGGGGCGAAGACGGCGACAGAGGTGACGGTGACAGCGATAGCAATGGCGAGAGCATTGACGGCGGCGGCGGCGGCGGCAGGATACGAGAAACAGCGGCAGAGGCGAAAGACGGCGGCAGTGGTGAAGAAGTTGGCAGCGCGAGGGGACGGCAGCCCCTCCTGCAGGCGATGAAAGCGGGCCAGTGAATCTCTCCGGGCAGCGGCTGGACGATGTCGGCAAGAAGATGGCGGCTCAGAATCCTCCCGTGGCGGCGGCGGATAGGCAGGGGACGGACGGACGGACAAACGGACGGACGAACAGCTACAGCAGCAGCAGCAGTGAGCTCTGGGAGGCAGCTCTGGTGGACAAATGGACGGATGGTCAGACAGACAGACAGCAACAGCAACAGCAGCCGCAACAGCAACAAACTTTGAAGATGGAAATTCTACCCTGAGGGTAGCCTAGGCTTTACCATCTGTCGTTTTCGAAGGAGGGGACCCAACCCTCTGGATGGAAGCACACGATTTTTTTCTTTATTGTGATTTTAAAACCTGTACAACAGGCAGGCTGGTAGCAGCATTCTACGCTGCTCTTCAGCCGTAGAATAGACAATGAGAAAAAACATAAGGAATACACATACGTTACATAATGGCGGGTAATAAAACAGTAGACACATAAATACAAAACCACGGAGCCGTTCACACTCGACGATAATCCACACTACAAACTGTTGACACGACGCACAAACTCTGGTGATGTCGATGGCACATGTGAACGATCGAGTGTGACGGTGAACACTCAACACAAAACACGACAGCACACACGAGAAATGGATGGCGATGATTTCCGGCGCGCGAAAGTTCACGTGACGTGTGTGAGTCCGTGGACCTGCCAAGAGGGGGGGAAGGGTGAAGGGGAGGGAGATGGGTGAGCAAAGATGCCAATGGCAGAGGATATTGGAGGAGGAGGACAGGGACAGGGGTAGGGGAAGCCCGGGGGAGGAGTGGGAAGAAATGGAGGAGGGAGGAAAGGAGGAGAGAAGGGAGGGAGGGAGCCCAAAGGAAAAAACACAGGAAGTGGGAGGGGAGGATCAAAGTTGATAGGAGGGGTAGATGGAGGGGAGGAGGGCATCATCAGGGAGGGGGAGCTGGTGGAAACCACCTTGGAAGACGGTAAAGAGGGTGGAGAGATGGAGAGCAGGTTGGACATGGGAATACAGGTGTGGCAGTGGGCGAGGGTGGGAGAGGATGGGTGCGACAAGAGGGTGAGGAGGATCGAGTTTACGGGAGGTGTAGAGGATCCGTATCCATTTGAGGAAAAGGAGGAGTTGGGGGAATGGAATTACGTCGTACAGGATCCGTGTAGGGGAGGGGAGACTGATGCAATAGGCGAGGCGGAGGGCATGGCGTTCAAGGATCTGAAGGGATTTGTAAAAGGTAGGGGGGGGCGGAGATCCAGGCCAGATGGGCGTAAAAGAGGATAGGGCGGATGAGGGATTTATAGGTGTGGAGTATGGTGGAGAGGTCCAGACCCCACATACAGCTGGAAGGGAGCTTGAGGAGACAGAGTAGGGAGCGTGCCTTGGCTTGGAGTGTTCGGAGAGGGGGGTCCAGGAGAGGCGACGGTTGAGGGTGATACCAAGGTACTTAAGGGTGGGGGCGAGGGCGATAGGACGGCCATAGATGGTTAGATGGAAATCAAGGAGGCGGAAAGAAGGGGTGATTTTGCCTACAATGATCGCCTGGGTTTTGGAGGGATTGACCTTAAGCAACCACTGGTTGCACCAAGTGGTGAACCAGTCAAGATGGTATTGGAGAAGGTGTTGGGAACGCTGCAGGATGGGGGCATGGGCAAGGAAGGCGGTGTCATCGGCAAACTGGAGAAGGTGGACGGGGGGTGACGGCGGCGTCATGTCAGCTGTATACAAAAGGTACAGAAGGGGGGAGAGGACGGAGCCTTGGGGCACACCGGCGGAGGGAAGAACTGTGTAGGAATCCGTATTATGGATGGTGACATAGGAAGGACGTTGGGAGAGAAAGGAGTCGGTTAGATGGATGTAGTTAATGGGAAGGGCGAAGGTTTGGAGCTTGAAGAGGAGACCGGAATACCATACGCGGTCATAGGCACGTTCGAGGTCCAGGGAGAGGAAGATAGTGGAGCGACAGGAATTGAGCTGTTCGGAAAGGAGATGAGTGAGGTGAAGGAGAAGGTCATTGGAAGAGAAGGATGGCTGAAAGCCACACTGGGTAACCAGAAGGAGGCGGTGCTGGTGGAGATGCTGGTGGATGCGTCAGGTGAGGATGGATTCCAGGACCTTGCTGAAGACTGAGGTAAGACTGATGGGATGGTAGGAGGAGATAGTGGACGGCAGTTTACCGGGTTTAAGGAACATCAGGATATGGGAGGTTTTCCACAGGTCGGGGTAGTAGCCAGTGGACAGGACTACATTGTAGAGCCTGGCCAGGGTGGAGAGGAAAGAGACAAGAGCTTCACGAAGGTGGTGGTAGGTGACACGATCGTGACCAGGAGCAGTGTTGCATTTTGTGCAGAGTGTAGCAATGAGATCCTGTGTAGTGATAGCGGCAGTGAGTTCCGTGTGTGCAATGTTGTCCAAGTACTGTAAACCAGGTGCGATGGGAGGGACAGAGGTGTCAGTTCGATCACTGACATCTGGGAAGAGGGAGTAATCGAACTGGGGATCGTCAGGGATGGAAAAGACATCGGAGAGGTAGGAGGCAAAGTAATTGGCCTTACTAAGGGTGTCAGGGAAGGGTTGATCATCATGGAGAAAAGGATAGTAGGGGGAGGGTTTAGTTCCGGTAAGGCGACGGAAGGTTGACCAGAACTTGGACGAGTTTATAGTAAGGGTAGCATTTAAACGAGTGCATGTCTGTCGCCAGTCCAGGCGTTTCTTAGCCGCGAGCAAGTTTCAGATGTGTTGCTGAAGTTGCCGGTGGCGTCGTAGTGTGTCCAGGTCATGCGTGTGGAGGAAGGCACGGTAGAGACGGCGGGATTCACGGAGGAGGAGGACGGCCTGTGGGGGTAAGGTAGAACAGTGGGGGTGGATGGCGACAGTAGGGATGTGGGCCTCTACAGCCTCAGACAAGGTCTGCTGGAGAAAGGAGGTGGCATGGGTAATATCATCAGGGTGGTGGTAGGTGAAGGGGTGGCTATTGATCAGGGTGGAGAGGGTATCCCGGTAGGCATTCCAGTCATCATGGGAATAATCATGGACATCCTTCAGGGGAAGGTCATTACGAGGGTCGGGGTGGAGGCGACGACTGTCTGAAATGGTGAGGAGGACAGGGAGATGGTCGCTACCGATGGGGTCCAGGACATCCACCGCTATGCGGCCAAGGAGGTTAGGGTAGGAGAGGATGACATCGGGAGTGGAGTTATATTCGGGGCGGGTGTGCTGGGGAATGGGGACGAGGTTACCTTGGAGTGAGGAGAGGAACCGATGCCACCACTGTAACTGGGTGGCGGAACGACTATGGATGTTGAGATCGGCGGTGATCACATAGGAGAAGAAGGTACGGTCAATGTGGGAGAAGAAGTCGAAAGGAATAGGGGCGTTGGGGCGGACATAGATGGTGGTGCAGGTGACGGTAAGGCTGGGGAAGAAGAGACTAAGGATCAGATGTTCGGTGGGGTCATGAAGGAGAGGTTGGAGCCAAACCGGGATCTGGTGGTGGTGACCAATGGCAACTCCACCACGCGCTATCGGGAAAGGATTATCGGAGCGGTGAAGAAGGTAGGTCAAAGTGTGGATGGTGTGGTGGGGTTGGAGGAAGGTTTCATTTAGGAGGAAGGCATCCATGCTGTGTATAGCAAGGGTGTGCAGGAAGAGGTTCTTGTTGGCGGGAAGGGAGCGGATGTTGCTGAACAGGATATGGTGCTGTCGTGTGATGACAAGGATTTAAACAAGGGTGTCGAGACGGGAAAAGGTGATATGGGCCTGGTTGTGGGAGTAGGTGGCATAGATTTTAAGGTGGAAGACGGAACAGGTGGCGAGGGATATCTGCTGGAGGGTGTGGGGCGCTGGAAGGGGTGGACATTTTGGAGTAAGATGGTAAGTTCAGGATTGTTAGGAGAGGGTTGGGCCTCACACTTTTGGGAGTACGTTGGATGAGGGAGGTTACAGGTGTTACAGGAGGGAGGGAACTGTAGGTTGGGGCACTGCCAGAGGAAGTGTATTTGCTTACAGTGTGGGCAGGTGGCTGCCTCGCGGCACTCAGATGATGTGTGTGCATTGTACCACAAACACCTCTGGCAGCGGAGGGATTGAGGAGGGAAATGGGAGAGGGTGAGCTTGTAACGTTGGTTAAAGAGGAGGGCACCCTCCTTCAGGAGATGGTCTATGGAGGGGGCGTGTTTGGAAAAAAACCGAATAAGGCGGGTGAGGCCAGCGGAGTTGTGAATGCGGCGAACTGCATGCACTACCAGACAGGGATGAGCCTTGAGCTCCGCCAACACCTCCTCCGCCGTGATCGTCGGACTAAGCCGAGGATCACAGTGGTGAGGAGAGGGAGGCGGGGAAGGGGCAGGGGTGAGGGAGGCATTAGGGCCAAAGTGGCTGACGGGGATATGGGAAAGGATATCGGTGTGAAGGGTAGGGCTGGTGGAGGAGATGAGGACTGAGTCACGGCGAGGAGTTAGGAGGGAGATGGGGGCACTGGGAAAATGCTGGCGAATGAAGAGGGTGAGGTTCCGGGCCTCAAGAAGGGAGGGATCAGGACGGGAAAGGAGGTAGCGGTAGGAGGAGGGGGAGGAGGAGGAGGAGGGGGCAGGGACAGGCTGGGAGACATCCATGGCATCCTGGCCATGGGAAGGGGGACGAGTTCAAATGGTTCAAATGGCTCTGAGCACTATGGGACTCAACTGCTGTGGTCATCAGTCCCCTAGAACTTAGAACTAATTAAACCTAACTAACCTAAGGACATCACACACAACCATGCCCGAGGCAGGATTCGAACCTGCGACCGTAGCAGCAGCGTGGCTCCGGACTGGAGCGCCTAGAACCACACGACCACCGCGGCCGGCGGAAGGGGGACGAGTCGGTGCCTTTTTAGTTGCAGAGGGGGCAGGGATGCCACTGGGACGTTTGACGGCGGCAGAGGAGGTGTGGGGGACGGGAGCAACTGAAAGGTATTGTAGAGTGGCAGGTCCCGATGCTGGAGTCGGCGCCGGAGATGGTGACAGTGATGGTGAAGGCGATGGCTATGGCTATGGCGATGATGTAGACAACGAAGAGGGCGAAGGGACGGGGGGAGTGGAGGGAAGGGATCAGAGGAGGCGCGGGAGAGAAGAGCTGGGGATGGGGCGACAAAAAGTGAGGGAGATGAGAGAGTGAGGAGTGGGGGATTGGAATGAGGGGGGTGGGGTGATTGGGCACACTACGTGATAGTGGTGGCGGCGGCGGAGGGAGATGTGTAGGTGATGGCAGTGGTGGTGGCTGTAGTAGTGGTGGTGGGGGTCGACATTGTAACAAGGTGAAAGACATAGGACAGGACAAAGGACAGAAGCAAACGAGGGACGGGCAAGCGGACGAAAAACAGAGGAAAAAGGATGTAAAGTGACGAAGAGGATTGGGGCCGAAGTCCCACTCTGTTGCTGCTGGCGAGGGGGGGGGGGGCGACCTGGCTGTCTGGCCGGCAGGAACGCTGGCCGGCGGGGACGCTGCCGCCGCTACTGCTGCTGCTGCTGCTGGCTGGGACCGCTGCTGGCTGCTGGCTGGACTGCTGCAGGGTGGCTGGCTGGCTGGCACCTGCAAAACCTATCGCTTCGATTAGTGACCGGAATGTCACAATCGAAGGGCGGTATTCTTGCGAATTACCACCGGAGATGAAGCACACGGTTGCCCGAGCGGTATTTATGCCAGCCGCGAAGTACGCTATTGGCCAGTGTATTCACGTGGCGAGACGGTGGCGCACTCAATAGGTGAGTGCAGCGCTGCGGCCACACTGCCCTCTAGCGGCCATCGCGTCCATTTGCTCAGGCGGGAACCCAACTTCCGCGCAGCCTGATACCAGATTCTCGATAGTTTGACGGTAGAAGCAAGCGTAGTGACGTGAAATAGAGTACTGAAGACGCATGATATAAAAAATATGACACTTTATTATTATTTATATTTATTATTATTATTATTATTATTATTATTTATATTATTTATTATTATTATTTATATTATTATTATTATTTATATTATTATTTATTATTATTATTATTTATATTATTTATATAGTTATTTCTTCCAATCTCCATGCTTCGCATTAATTGTGTGGCAATTTTAATGCTCTGCCATCATCTTCAAGAACATAATTTACGCACTGCACCATATATTTACTATTGTTTAATATGAACAGAACTACCGAAAGAAACAAATTATGTAAACACGTCAAGTTTACTGTGAACTGGAATAACATAGGCAAGGAGCACTTTTTGAATAAGATTATATATTTGACACCCTACCAGGTTCCTTAATCGTTCAGTCAACTGTTTCATTACACAGGGAAAACCTTGAACGGCAGTTTTGAGGCACATTTTGGGTGCTTTCATTGTTTCCTGGTCTTTGTCGGCGTTTTATTGTGTCGGCTTATGGAACTTTTTCTGGTAGTCTGCATAAATGTCTCGCCTTGCTCACTCATTCTAACGTAAGTGAAAACTATTTCTTCTGTTCACTGCAGTACATAATTATGCTTCAGAATCACCTTTAAAACTAATATTGTGTGCTGCATTAAGCATAAAAATTTAAGTTTGCGATGTCCCACCAGAAAGCCTGGCAAAAATGCAACAACGTTGTCAATTTAGAATCTTGCCTTTTCCTTACCCCTTTGACATTTACTCTAATCTAGCATTTTGGCGTCTCTATATAGCTCATTAAAACGCCACGGGTCATTAGAACCAATATCGAAATTATCAACCATCCATGAACCTAAGGAAATAAATGTCAGAATTGGCCAGGATTTAACCCAACTGAAACTTGGAACGTTTGATGTGATAAAATTCTTGACAAAAAAGTGTTAAGCATTCTCTTAACAAAGTTAAGCTGTTCTGCAAAGATGGGGCGTTAGAGATGTCGTATATTCGTAAAACAGAAAGGGGAAAAGTTATTACTTCCCAGACGTGTCATATGAAGCTTCCCCGAATGTAAAAGACATTGAGCACATAATATATTTCTTTATTTCTGTAATCTGGGTTTGGGTTACAAGAACCACCACACTGCCAACAACGGTTATAAAGTGCCGAAGAAAGAGCAAAATAGCACAAAATGGCGAAGTTAGCATACAAACACACTCTTAAAGTAAAATAAAAGCGCAATTAGACTGACACCAGAGAGCCGACGGCAGTGATGACAACGACATTAGAGCAGAATTACAAGTATCGCTATACAGAAACATTATGAGTGCACGTAATTAATCATCCTTACGATTAAAACAGAGACAATTGTTTACTTTTCTGGTGAGTATGTCGAACTTTCCTTAGCTTTTAAGTTAAAAGATGTGAATTTTTGCGTGTATCTTTGTTGAACGGAATGCACAGTGTCTTGAAAGGAGGATATAAGATGAACATCAACAAAAGCAAACTTAGGATAATTGAATGCAGTCTAATTAAATCAGGGAATTATATTAGGAAATGAGACTCTTAAAGTTCTGGATGAGTTTTGCTATTTGGGAAGCAAAATAATTGATGATGTTCGAAGTAGAGGGGATATAAAACGTAGACTGGCAATGACAAGGAAAACGTTTCTGAAGAAGAGAATTTTGTTAACATCGATTATAGATTTAAGTGTCAGAAAGTCTTTTCTGAAAGTATTTCTATGGAGTGTAGCCATGTATGTAAGTGAAATACGGACGATAAATAGTTTAGACAAGAAGACAATAGAAGTTTTCGAAATGTGTTGCTACAGAAGAATGCAGAAGATTAGATGGGTAGATCACGTAACTAATGAGGAGGTACTGAATACAACTGGGGAGAAGAGGAATTTGTGTTACAACTTGACTAGAAGTAGGTTCAAATGGCTCTGAGCACTATGGGACTTAACATCTATGGTCATCAGTCCCTTAGAACTTAGAACTACTTAAACCTAACTAACCTAAGGACATCACACACAACTAGAAGTAGGGATCGGTTGGTAGGACACGTTCTGAGGCATCAACGGATCATCAATTTAGTATCGGAGGGAAGCACGGAGGGTAAAAATAGTAGAGGAACACCATGGCATGAACACACCAAACAGAATCAGAAGGATGTAGGCTGCAGTAGTTACTCGGAGATGAAGAATCATGCACAGCATAGAGTAGCATGGAGAGCTGCAGCCAACCAGTCTCTGGACTGAGGACCACAACAACAACCTTGCTGTATAACTTTCTTCGTAACTATCTTTGTATTAAAATTTTTATTACTAAAGTGTAAATTATTTTCAACGCTTAAATCTTCTTTTGATGTAATCTTTTTGGTACTTTCCACTGATTTTGACACAGTTGGCAGAGATTTCAGGTATGTCAAACGTGGTTTTTCACTTTTTTATGTAAGAATTCGTAAGTACGTTCTCAGCTACCCACGTACATACATCAAAAAAAGTTTTGCATCAACTCTGTTCCGAGAGTTCCGGAACGTGTACAGAAAATTGGAATAGGGATCAACATAAACATTATTTCCGCCATTTTTATCGCTCATGAAAATCACACATACCAGAGACACCTTAAGAGGTGGTTGTCCAGCTTGCTGTACACAGCGGTACCTCTAGTATCCAGTAGACCGTCCTCTTGCATTGATTCATGCCTGTATTCGTCGTGGCATACTATCCACAAGTTCATCAAGGCACTATTGGTTCAGATTGTCCCACTCCTCAACGGTGATTCGTCCTAGATCCCTCAGAGTGGCTGATGGATCACGTCGTCCATAAACAGCCCTTTTGAATCTATCCCAGGCATGTTGGATAGGGTTTATGTCTGGACAACATGCTGGCCACTCTAGTCGAGAGATGTCGTTATCCTGAAGGAAGTCATTCACAAGATGTCCACGATGGGGGCGCGAATTGTCGTCCATGAAGACGAATGCCTCGCCAATATGCTGCTGATATGGTTGCACTATCGGTCGGAAGATAGAGTTCATTTGCCGTACAGCCGTTACGGCGCCTTCCTTCACTACCAGCGGCGTACGTCGACCCCACATAATGCAACCCCAAAACACCAGCGAACCTCCACCTTGCTGCACTCGCTGGACAGTGTGTAAGGCGTTCAGTCTGACCGGGTTGGCTGCAAACACGTTTCCGACGATTGTCTTGTTGAAGGCATATGCGAAGAGAATGTGATGCCTATCCTGAGCGGTCCATTCGGAATGTTGTTGGGCCCATCTGTACCGCGCTGCATGGTGTCGTGGTTGCAAAGATGGACTTCGCCATGGACATCGGCAGTGAAGTTGCACATCATGCAGCCTACCGCGCACAATTTGAGTCGTAACACGACGTGCTGTGGCTGCACGAAAAGCATTATTCAACATGGCGGCGTTGCTGTCAGGGCTCCTCCGAGCCATAATCCGTAGGCAGCTGTCATCCACTGCAGTAATAGCGCTTGGGCGCCCTGAGCGAGGCGTGTCATCTACAATTCCTGCCTCCCTGTATCTCCTCCATGTCCGATAAACTCCGCTCTGGTTCACTTCGAGACGCCTGGACACTTCCCTTGTTGAAAGCCCTTCCTATTACAAAATAACAGTGCGGACGCGATCGAACCGCGGCATTGACCGTGTAGGCATGGTTGAACTACAGACAACACGAGTCATGTACCTTCTTCCTGGTGGAATGAATGGAACTGATCTTCTGTCGGACCCCCTCCGTCTAATAGACGCTGCTCATGCATGGTTGTTTACATATTTGGACGTGTTTAGTGACATCTCTGAACAGTCAAAGGGACTGTGTCTGTGATACTACATCCACAATCAACGTCTATCTTCAGGAGTTCTGGGAACCGGGGTGATGCAAACCTTTTTGTTTATGTGTATATAACGAACGTAGAGATCAAGCCTTATGTTTTAGAATATTTTCAAAAGACTATTTCTGTATTGTTAGGTAGAAAAACAGGCAGAAGGAAATAAATGTGACGAAGTTGTTCTAGTTCATGATACCACCGCATTTGATCGTAACGACTGGGCCTGTTCTGTCATAGCGGGCGTGCGGCGGGCCAGAACTGAATGCAGAGCACAGCGTGATGCTGCTTCTCGTGCCTCAGTTGCTGCGCCTGCGGGTAATCAGTGGAATACGGCAGAGACAGTACGTGGGCTGTGTTGTGGCAGTGTGGAACACGTGAAGGCCCGCGCGACACAAATACCGTACGGCTCTTGCGACGCGGCGCAGTGCTCGCGTTGCTAATGTGCGGAGCGCGTGTCAAAGCAGCCGCCCGCGGCGTTTACTGTGATGGCGTGGGCGCGCCAATACGTCGCCTGCGAGCGAACCGCAACGTTAGCTTCTCAGTTGTCACTGAGGAACCGCGAATGCGCCAGAACTAGGATGCGGCCGTTAAATAATGCATCGTATTCACTCTCCGATATTCATTGCAGTACATCCACATCTACACCTGAACCACGCAAGGCAGCGCCTCTGCAGGGTATGGCAGAGATTACTGAGTAGAAAGGAATAGTTTACTCTCTCTCCCGCCTCGTTTACGGATGCAGTGCGGTTAAAATTTGTATCGGAAAATAACTGAACGCTTTACAATTACCAAAATCAGTTGCAAAGCGATTTAGAAAAGATTGATGTTAGGTGTGGCAGTGGCAGTTGACGCTAAATAACGAAAAGTGTGAGGTGATCCACACGAGTTCCAAAAGAAATCCGTTCGAATTCGATTACTCGATAAATAGTACAATTCTCAAGGCTGTCAATTCAACTAAGTACCCGTGTGTTAAAATTACGAACAACTTCAGATGGAAAGACCACATAGATAATATTGTGGGGAAGGCGAGCCAAAGGTTGCGTTTCATTGGTAGGACACTTAGAAGATGCAACAAGTCCACTAAAGAGACAGCTTACACTACACTCGTTCGTCCTCTGTTACAATATTGCTGCGCGGTGTGGGATCCTTACCAGTTGGGATTGACGGAGGACATCGAAAGAGTGCAAAAAAGGGCAGCTCGTTTTGTATTATCACGTAATAGGGGAGAGAGGGTGGCAGATATGATACGCGAGTTGGGATGGAAGTCATGAAAGCAAAGACGTTTTTCGTCGCGGCGAGATCTATTTACGAAATTTTAGTCACCTACTTTCTCTTCCGAATGCGAAAATATTTTGTTGAGCCCAACCTACATAGGTAGGAATGATCATCAAAATAAAATAAGAGAGACCGAGATCGAACAGAAAGGTTTAGGTGTTCCTTTTTCCCGCGCGCTGCTCGGGAGTGGAATGGTAGAGAGATAGTATGATTGTGGTTCCATGAACCCTCTGCCAAGCACTTAAATGTGCACTGCAGAGTAATCATGTATATGTATATGTAGATGTACATGTAGAAAATACACAATTTAATAGTAGGAGCACTGATGACTAATCTCACCTCATAATTCACATAAAAATACATTTCTGAAAATGCATGGGAGCAAGGGGGAAAAACAAAAAGATCGCTGCACACTGGCGAAGCGAAAATAAAATCTCCTTCCCGTTCTTATCAGTATAATATTAAGAAATAACCAGTTGCAGCAAGAATTATTAACTGCGTATGACGTTTCTCGTTAACAGACAATTTCAAGTCAAGAACGTCAGTTGATCAAACAAGTAACTACATTTAGCAACCATCGAGAAAGTTGGCCCAGTGATTAACACACTGGACTCGCATTCGGGAGGACGACGGTTCAAACCAGCGTCCGGCCATTAATTTAGGTTTTCCGTGATTTCCCTAAATCGCTTCAGGCAAATACCGGGATGGTTCCTTTGGAAGGGTACGGCCGGCTTCCTTCCCCCTCCCTCCCTAATCCTGTGGCACCGATGACCTTTCTGTTCGGTCCCCTCCCCCAAATCAATCAACCAACTTTTTTAGCAACTGCACATACGGCTCAAGGCCTAATGATAAATGCATACCACGACGAGGCCTTTTCAGGTCATAAAATTTGTCATAAAAATTTCGTTAAGGAATAAGTAGCCTCGCCACCAAACACCAGCATACGGCAACAATGCCCCCTCTTATGTGGAAAAAATTTCACTAAACAGACAACATTAATAACATTTAAAACTGGCAAACAGATTGTGCAATGGGAAAAAGGTGTTTTGGGATTTACACGAAATTATGTTAAGGGTACAGGATGCTCGTTAGTAATTATTTTAATGGCTGGTTCAAATGGCTCTGAGCACTATGGGACTTAACATCTGTGGTCACCAGTCCCCTAGAACTTAGAACTACTTAAACCTAACTAACCTAAGCACATCACACACATCCATGCCCGAGGCAGGATTCGAACCTGCGACCGTAGCAGCCGCAAGGTTCCGGACTGCGCGCCTAGAACCGCTAGGCCACCGCGGCCGGCTTATTTTAATGGACCTTAAGCTTATGACGAAACATGCCTTCGCGGGTAGTCAGGCTATGAAGCTTATAAACAACGTTACTTGATTGGGATTTAGAAGCAGTCAGCGGTAGCAAACCATGCGAGAAGCGAACTGTAAATACACTCCTGGAAATGGAAAAAAGAACACATTGACACCGGTGTGTCAGACCCACCATACTTGCTCCGGACACTGCGAGAGGGCTGTACAAGCAATGATCACACGCACGGCACAGCGGACACACCAGGAACCGCGGTGTTGGCCGTCTAATGGCGCTAGCTGCGCAGCATTTGTGCACCGCCGCCGTCAGTTTCAGCCAGTTTGCCGTGGCATACGGAGCTCCATCGCAGTCTTTAACACTGGTAGCATGCCGCGACAGCGTGGACGTGAACCGTATGTGCAGTTGACGGACTTTGAGCGAGGGCGTATAGTGGGCATGCGGGAGGCCGGGTGGACGTACCGCCGAATTGCTCAACACGTGGGGCGTGAGGTCTCCACACTACATCGATGTTGTCGCCAGTGGTCGACGGAAGGTGCACGTGCCCGTCGACCTGGGACCGGACCGCAGCGACGCACGGATGCACGCCAAGACCGTAGGATCCTACGCAGTACCGTAGGGGACCGCACCGCCACTTCCCAGCAAATTAGGGACACTGTTGCTCCTGGGGTATCGGCGAGGACCATTCGCAACCGTCTCCATGAAGCTGGGCTACGGTCCCGCACACCGTTAGGCCGTCTTCCGCTCACGCCCCAACATCGTGTAGCCCGCCTCCAGTGGTGTCGCGACAGGCGTGAATGGAGGGACGAATGGAGACGTGTCGTCTTCAGCGATGAGAGTCGCTTCTGCCTTGGTGCCAATGATGGTCGTATGCGTGTTTGGCGCCGTGCAGGTGAGCGCCACCATCAGGACTGCATACGACCGAGGCACACAGGGCCAACACCCGGCATCATGGTGTGGGGAGCGATCTACTACACTGGCCGTACACCACTGGTGATCGTCGAGGGGACACTGAATAGCGCACAGTACATCCAAACCGTCATCGAATCCATCGTTCTACCATTCCTAGACCGGCAAGGGAACTTGCTGTTCCAACAGGACAATGCACGTCCGCATGTATCCCGTGCCACCCAACGTGCTCTAAAAGGTGTAAGTCAACTACCCTGGCCAGCAAGATCTCCGGATCTGTCCCCCATTGAGCATGTTTGGGACTGGATGAAGCGTCGTCTCACGCGGTCTGCACGTCCAGCACGAACGCTGGTCCAACTGAGGCGCCAGGTGGAAATGGCATGGCAAGCCGTTCCACAGGACTACATCCAGCATCTCTACGATCGTCTCCATGGGAGAATAGCAGCCTGCATTGCTGCGAAAGGTGGATATACACTGTACTAGTGCTGACAATGTGCATGCTCTGTTGCCTGTGTCTATGTGCCTGTGGTTCTGTCAGTGTGATCATGTGATGTATCTGACCCCAGGAATGTGTCAATAAAGTTTCCCCTTCCTGGGACAATGAATTCACGGTGTTCTTATTTCAATTTCCAGGAGTGTATAAAGGCCCTCTGGCCTATATTATGTGCAACGGAAATGTAGGGCGCCAGAGTAAGTCAAACACTTAATCTCAGGTGCTTACAGGCAAGCAAACAATAGCACTAGCGCATCAAATACACAGAAAGAATTACCTAAGTGCTGCGGTCAGAAAATGGAAACAAACAAATCACAATGTAATTATTTCACAGATGGCTAGCTCGGCCAATAGCTAATAACAAGTAATGTGGAAGTACTAGATTCAGCCCGTCACCTTTTCGACAGATGTAGAAGGAATTTACATTGCGAAAATTGATCTGATGAAAACCACAAGACCGACTAAAGCATACAGCGTGGTCCCTTTCTGTGTTCGCTCTTGATTTCAATGAATGAATTATTAAATAATGGCTACTCTGTCCCTTAAAACACACACACACACGCACACACACACACACACATACACACACACACACACACACACACACACACTAACACACGATAAACCAACAAATAAAAGAAGTGTAACAAGCAGTCTACAGAAAAATTTTTACAATAAGTGCGGACTTGTTCACACAATGAACTAACACGTGCTAAAAAGTTACGTGATAAATAAGAATTAAGATACAAATTGTAATCCATATTTACCACATATAACTAACACGCGTCCAGAAGATCGGCTAAACACAGTCTGGCAGAAAGATACAAACAAATGCGTTCACTCACACAGAATATCAGAGGAACGACCAAAAACATCTAGATACGATAGGAACCAGTATGCAACGGGTCACAAATCAGTTAAGAACTAAATTACTGCCTTTTACAGAAATGGGCTAGCCATGAAGGTCACAATATAGGCACACAACGGTTTCATGAGGAGGCTCGCTTCCTCCTACCAGCGTCATACTCTCCACAGGCTAGGCTGCCGTTTCCAACAGTGTTCAGCCCAATTGAGCGCCCACGTGTCGCAGGTAAAACCGGACCTTCAACTCTCCACACTGCTGCCAACATTTCAACACCCTCTTGCAGGCAGGAGTCCTCCAATTACCCAACAAAGGGGCAGAGACGTTCACAGGGCTGGTACCACCGATAACCGAGCGCCGAGGATGTTGTGTGCACGTGGCACACTCTTGTAATATATGTGACCAGCCAACCCTGTCTTCAAATTAAAACGTCCCCTTAGAAAAATTATACATGACTGTGCTTAAACTGACACGCAATATTTTTAGCGCAACGCAATCTGACTTTCAATAATCCCTACAAAAGAATGGCCCTGACTAACATTAACCTATACCTTTCACAAAAACACTTACCTCATCAAAAATCTTCGTTACACGGACTACTGCAATACAGCGAGCGCCACTACTGCCAGCTAAATAAAAGATTCAAACTACTGAAGGCACTAACTACTGATAGGCATAGTTAGCAAATGAAAGATTTTAATAGAGAACAAACAATGTATTTACCTTAATAGTCATAATATATATAGCAGTTGATGACATCCATTCTGTACTCAAAAATCCGCCATCTCATTTCCCACATCCACCACTGCTGGCGGCTCACCTCCAACTGCGCAACGGTACGCGCTGTTCACATCCAGCTGCCGCTGCCAAACACTACAATGGCAGACAACAATGCAAACTAGCCACAGACTGCACACAGCACAGCCAGTGATTTTCTTACAGAGCGCTACGTAACGTTGCCAATAAGAAAACATAAACAGCCTACTTACATAGCCCCCATGCTCCCCACAAAAAATTTTGCAAATTGTTTTGGGCAGTGGCCAATAATGTTTTCATAAAATTTTTCATAATTACAATAACAAAGATATCAAATGCACACACTTATTGATACAATGTTGGTCAAAAGCTAAAATTTTCTCACAGTCCATAAAGACAGTCCTGATCATTCATCATAGTAGTAATTACAGTTTTTGTTTTTTACAAAGCCGCATTACTAAAAGAAATTGCACACAGAAGTAGTGGATTTCCATGCAGTCTTGAAGAAGTAGTGTTGCCCTTCCAACGGAAAGACAGTGCTGACTCTTGACATGCAGACAGGTAATGGGCCACAACAGAGCAAACCCACAGCAGAGTCAGTCGAAGTTATGAAGAATATTGGTAGGTAGGTCATCATAGAGCAGGCCCACTGTAGTCCCGGTAGAGAGTATGGTATTGGTGGGCCAACAGAGGTGCAGACCCACTGCAGTCCTTGTAGAAATAATGGTATTGGTGGGCCATCAAAGATGCAGACCCATTGTAGTCCATGTAGAGACGGCCAGCAGCCATCTGCTGCGACTGTGCAGGTGCACATTCACCATCGAAGAGTCTTACGGAGAATATAGCAAGTCCATAAACCACCACTTGTGCACTCACAAAGTTTTTGGAATTGTCCTTAGAACCAGCAACGCTGTTATCCAGTGCTGAATTATTAACACACGTGCAAACACTAACAGTCCCTACTTCTCACATACTGTCCATATACTATGACCAACAGAAACGTGTGCAGTGAAATGTAACTTACAAGTTAATAATATGATGAACTGGTGTAAATTACAATTTTATAACATAAGAATACGATTACAAAGGTACAAAATACATCATTAAAGAACACAACAATACAGATAACATTTGTAGTACAGGCTTTACAAAAGAATCAGTGTTACAGGAATTATGACATAAGTAAATACATAAAAGATCAGAATAACTTTTGAAACATGAACTTTACACATGAGCATTAAAACAAAACAGAATAAATAATGTCTAAACATATTTACAAGGTAAATAACATATTATTAATGCAAATTATATTTGAGGATAACAGTATTCCTCATCATAGTTCATGTAGCTGAGTATTAGAAAAATTCTACAACATAAATCTTATTAGCTAAACACATAAAGACAGGAAGAACATAAATACACAAGGGTACACAAACACATAGTGGGATAACACAAAAGAAAAGGACAGGGTTTGTTTTCAGTGCAACATTTGGTACTGCAGTCCAACCCAAAACTTCATTCCATAGATCTTTCGTCTTATTTCAACCTTTGCTTCCACCAAAAAAATTCTATCCAAGCATGCTTTCTGTATTTTTCTCGTATAACCTCTTAGTGCATTTCTTCAAATTCATCGCAACTCATTCTCTTATAGGCTACCCCCTCTTAAGCTAACTTAAATCTACTGAGCTCAGATGCTAAACTAAGGGACGAGGCAATGCAGCAGCACAAAACAATTAACACGAACAGCAATGACAAAAAAATTCAAATTGGCAAAGTAAGCAACAATATTACAACTAATATAAGGCAATGAGCAGCAAACAAGAAAAATAAATCAGTAGTAAACTGGCTTAGCAGAGTAATACAAAGTTAAATTTAGTAGCACTATGCCTCGCAAACAGCTGCAGCAACTTATATCTAAACATGACATAGCTCAAGGAAAAAAAAACATTACACTAAAGACAATAATGCAGATAAGGGAAATGTATATTCACATTTTAATGTCTATGTAATTAAAGTGGTGCACCACAAGAAATTATTCTACAAAAAAAATTACCAAATAGTTGAAAAGAAAATTCTGTATGCAATTATTCTTATCAGTCCCTTCTTATTGTTCTTTCCATTCCAAGAACTCCTTTTTCGAAGAATGTGGATCATAAAAATAATTATTTAATAGATCTGTTGACAGAAAGTGTTCACATTAGCAAATGCATCTAAGTTAAGTTTATAAAACTAATACTGCAACACAGCTGGAAACCGGATATTAAACAAAATGAGCAATCTCTCAGCTACAAAGACAATAGATGTAAAATGTTTCTCATCATTTCATTAGGCATTTTAGTAAATATCATAAATTACGAGCTCCACAGTATGATTTCAACAAGGAAATGTCAATAGCGAGGATAATGGCCTCCCCTTTCTTTTTTTTTTACCTGTGCCTCTGAAAAGGCCCTCACTAATGGCTCTTTTTTTTTTTTCAGGCGTCTGACACAGCTGGGTGCCTACGATGCATTACGTGCAGGTGGTCCGTTAACTTTCTTACGGAAATATTTATGACAGCCGTTTTCACTACAGTGACAGTCTCATATAAAAATATTTCACAGGTCAAGAATTTGCGTTACAAATCTGTAGAAACAAAATGCTATTGATATAACAGTGTCCAAAAAATTTTCGTCGGCATTGTAATACATTCACTCATTTACATACATTTCATAACTCTTAAAGTACGATTCTTGGTTTCCAACATCCTTTATCACAAGTCAGAGTCCCTAACCACTACTCATTATTCCTTACCTTATTACACATATACATATTCATCAACACGTCTTCAACAATTCATCATAATAAATACATATCATAATACACATTCCTCAACAGCATAATACACATCGTCGTCGTAATAATAGCATCATAACGCCTCAGTCAAATCTCAAAATCGTCGTAGCTTTCTGCAATAATGTCAAAACCTAGAGAAAATTCTCTGCTCATGTCAAAAGTGTCATCTACCTCAAACGTACCTTAAAAATCATTCTCCTTTACCAAATACATCATTCAAAGCTCTCTTAGTATCACAATGGTTCCGAAAAATATGAAGGGTTCACACAGTACAGACAAAATACAACATCTACATCTACATCTATACTCCGCGAGCCACCTTACGGTGTGTGGCGGAGGGTACTTATTGTACCACTATCTGATCCCCCCTTCCCTGTTCCATTCACGAATTGTGCGTGGGAAGAACGACTGCTTGTAAGTCTCCGAATTTGCTCTAATTTCTCGGATCTTTTCGTTGTGATCATTACGCGAGATATATGTGGGCGGTAGTAATATGTTGCCCATCTCTTCCCGGAATGTGCTCTCTCGTAATTTCGATAATAAACCTCTCCGTATTGCGTAACGCCTTTCTTGAAGTGTCCGCCACTGGAGCTTGTTCAGCATCTCCGTAACGCTCTCGCGCTGACTAAATGTCCCCATGACGAATCGCGCTGCTTTTCGCTGGATCATGTCTATCTCTTCTATTAATCCAACCTGGTAAGGGTCCCATACTGATGAGCAATACTCAAGAATCGGACGAACAAGCGTTTTGTAAGCTACTTCTTTCGTCGATGAGTCACATTTTCTTAGAATTCTTCCTATGAATCTCAACCTGGCGCCTGCTTTTCCCACTATTTGTTTTATGTGATCATTCCACTTCAGATCGCTCCGGATAGTAACTCCTAAGTATTTTACGGTCGTTACCGCTTCCAATGATTTACCACCTATGGCATAATCGTACTGGAATGGATTTCTGCCCCTATGTATGCGCATTATATTACATTTATCTACGTTTAGGGAAAGCTGCCAGCTGTCGCACCATGCATTAATCCTCTGCAGGTCTTCCTGGAGTACGTACGAGTCTTCTGATGTTGCTACTTTCTTGTAGACAACTGTGTCATCTGCAAATAGCCTCACGGAGCTACCGATGTTGTCAACTAAGTCATTTATGTATATTGTAAACAATAAAGGTCCTATCACGCTTCCTTGCGGTACTCCCGAAATTACCTCTACATCTGCAGATTTTGAACCGTTAAGAATGACATGTTGTGTTCTTTCTTCTAGGAAATCCTGAATCCAATCACAAACCTGGTCCGATATTCCGTAAGCTCGTATTTTTTTCACTAAACGTAAGTGCGGAACCGTATCAAATGCCTTCCTGAAGTCCAGGAATACGGCATCAATCTGCTCGCCAGTGTCTACGGCACTGTGAATTTCTTGGGCAAATAGGGCGAGGTGAGTTTCACATGATCTCTGTTTGCGGAATCCATGTTGGTTATGATGAAGGAGATTTGTATTATCTAAGAACGTCATAATACGAGAACACAAAACATGTTCCATTATTCTACAACAGATTGACGTAAGCGAAATAGGCCTGTAATTATTCGCATCTGATTTATGACCGTTCTTGAAAATGGGAACGACCTGCGCTTTCTTCCAGTCGCTAGGTACTTTACGTTCTTCCAGCGATCTACGATAAATTGCTGATAGAAAGGGGGCAAGTTCTTTAGCATAATCACTGTAGAATCTTAAGGGTATCTCGTCTGGTCCGGATGCTTTTCCGCTACTAAGTGATAGCAGTTGTTTTTCAATTCCAATATCGTTTATTTCAATATCTTCCATTTTGGCGTCCGTGCGACGGCTGAAGTCAGGGACCGTGTTACGATTTTCCGCAGTGAAACAGTTTCGGAACACTGAATTCAGTATTTCTGCCTTTCTTCGGTCGTCCTCTTTTTCGGTGCCATCGTGGTCAACGAGTGACTGAATAGGGGATTTAGATCCGCTTACCGATTTTACATATGACCAAAACTTTTTAGGGTTCTTGTTTAGATTGTTTGCCAATGTTTTATGTTCGAATTCGTTGAATGCTTCTCTCATTGCTCTCTTTACGCTCTTTTTCGCTTCGTTCAGCTTTTCCTTATCAGCTATGATTCGACTACTCTTAAACCTATGATGAAGTTTTCTTTGTTTCCGTAGTACCTTTCGTACATGATTGTTATACCACGGTGGATCTTTCCCCTCGCTTTGGACCTTAGTCGGTACGAACTTATCTAAGGCGTACTGGACGATGTTTCTGAATTTTTTCCATTTTTGTTCCACATCCTCTTCCTCAGAAATGAACGTTTCATGGTGGTCACTCAGATACTCTGCGATTTGTGCCGTATCACTCTTGTTAAGCAAATATATTTTCCTTCCTTTCTTGGCATTTCTTATTACACTTGTAGTCATTGATGCAACCACTGACTTATGATCACTGATACCCTCTTCTACATTCACGGAGTCGAAAAGTTCCGGTCTATTTGTTGCTATGAGGTCTAAAACGTTAGCTTCACGAGTTGGTTCTCTAACTATCTGCTCGAAGTAATTCTCGGACAAGGCAGTCAGGATAATGTCACAAGAATCTCTGTCCCTGGCTCCAGTTCTGATTGTGTGACTATCCCATTCTATACCTGGTAGATTGAAGTCTCCCCCTATTACAATAGTATGATCACGAAACTTCTTCACGACGTTCTGCAGGTTCTCTCTGAGGCGCTCAACTACTACGGTTGCTGATGCAGGTGGTCTATAGAAGCATCCGACTATCATATCTGACCCACCTTTGATACTTAGCTTAACCCAGATTATTTCACATTCGCATTCGCTAATAACTTCACTGGATATTATTGAATTCTTTACTGCTATAAATACTCCTCCACCATTGGCGTTTATCCTATCCTTGCGGTATATATTCCATTCTGTGTCTAGGATTTCGTTACTGTTCACTTCCGGTTTTAACCAACTTTCCGTTCCTAATACTATATGCGCACTATTTCCTTCAATAAGAGATACTAATTCAGGAACCTTGCCCTGTATACTCCTGCAGTTTACCAATATTACGTTAACTTTTCCTGTTTTTGGTCTCTGAGGACGGACGTTCTTTATCAACGATGATAATGTCCTCTCTGGTAAGCCGTCAGGTATTTTATCGTTTCGCCCAAGGGGGGGTCCCTCTAACCTAAAATTTCGTAAGTGTGAAGTTATCCAATGGTGTAATTACGTAAACATGTGTCACTGATGTAGTAAAAAAGTTTGTCTCCTCAGTTAAATGATCAGATAGCTGTGTAATTATGTGTTAGAGAAATATGGTACCGACGTGTAAAGTTGTATAAGCAAATACCATATTAGCTAGGGCTCCTTGTGCGTGCCAAACACATTGTACACAAAGTAGGCGTGTACCCCCCTGAGAATCAGCAAGTCAAGAGTCAGCACTGTCTTTCCATTGGAAGGGCAACACTACTTCTTCAAGCCTGCATGGAAATCCACTACTTCTGTGTGCAATTTCTTTTACTAATGAGACTTTGTGAAAAAAAAAACTGTAATTACTATTATGATGAATGATCAGGACTATCTTTATGGACTGTGAGAAAATTTTAGCTTTTGACCAACATTGTATCAATAAGTGTGTGCATTTGATTTCTTTGTTATTGTAATTATGAAAAATTTTATCAAATCATTATTGGCCACTGCCCAAAACAATTTGTAAAATTTTTTGTGGGGAGAATGGGGGTTATGTAAGTAGGTTGTTTATTTTTTCTTATCGACAACGTTACATAGCGCTCGGTATGAAAATCACTGGCTGTGCTGTATGGAGTCTGTAGCTAGTTTGCATTGTTGTCTGCCATTGTAGTGTTGGGCAGCGGCAGCTGGATGTGAACAGCGCGTAGCGTTGCGCAGTTGGAGGTGAGCCGCCAGCAGTGGTGGATGTGGGGAGAGAGATGGCGGAGTTTTGAAATTTGTAAGACTGGATGTCAATTATGAATATTAAGGTAAATACATTGTTTGTTCTCTATTAAAATCTTTCATTTGCTAACTATGCCTACTAGTAGTTAGTGCCTTCCGTAGTTTGAATCTTTTATTCAGCTGGCAGTAGTGGCGCTCGCTGCATTGCAGTAGTTCGAGTAACGAAGATTTTTGTGAGGTAAGTGATTTGTGAAAGGTACAGGTTAATGTTAATCAGGGCCATTCCTTTGTACGGATTTCTGAAAGTCAGATTGCGTTGCGCTAAAAATATTGTGTGTCAGTTTAAACACAGTCCTGTATAATTGTTCAAAAGGGGACGTTTCAAAATCATATTGGTGGCATAAGACAGAAAATTGTATTGTTGACTGAGGAAAACATTTCAGATTTCATTAAAATACTAAAACACTAAATATGGTTCAAATGGTCCAAATGGCTCTAAGCACTATGGGACTTAACATCTGAGGTCATCAGTCCCCTAGACTTAGAACTACTTAAACCTAACTGACCTAAGGACATCACACACATCCATGCCCGAGGCAGGATTCGAACCTGCGACCGTAGCAGCAGTGCGGTTCCAGACTGAAGCGCCCAGAACCGCTCCGCCACAGCGGCCGGCCAAAATACTAAATACTAGATACGAAAGGTGGTGGAACTTGATACGACGTGGAAATGCCTATGTAGAATCCTCTCACAAGGCTGCTTTAAGGAGTTTCTAATAGGAAGGTGAAGCAAAATCTGTCTTGTGACTGTCTCTTAGTAGAGATCAGAGACCCCTGTTTTCCGTGAAACAGTCGGAAAAATATTGAGTGGGGTAATGAAGGTGTCAAGTTTCTGTTTGTGTACTTTTGAGTACAATATTTCGTTAGGCTTAGGAAGAATTTTCATTTCTATCTTACTGGAAATTTAGTTCCACACCTGGAGGTGTTACCCTGGTTTTCATATTGAATCAAGACTGCACAAAATATGTGCTTTATAAAAAATTATGGTAGCATCCCATAATGATTGTGCACGTAACCCACTGCCTGTACGGTGTCAAGTACCAGTCTGAAACTTTACAGCAATCCTTTTGTTAGAGAGGTGACACCTAAAAATATCTTCGGGTGTGTGCTGTTTCTGGTATGAAGGCCGAACATTAGAAGATACGAGATGAGTGGAAAAGAATATAAGATTATCTGTGCGTAAGCAATTGGGTAGGAAACAGTGTGAGAGCACTCTCGAGACAGAAATGTTGAGTGAACAGTTGGACACTAAGAATGAACACCGTAAGAACTGGTAGCGTTATAGTGCCCTGGCGGGGTGGGGAAAGGGGTAGGGGTGTTACATGGTACCGGTATGGTGTCTCCAGGGGGGTGATTAATACAATAGTCACAGAGCGTTCATTCTGTGGATGAAGTCATTACTCAATGCACGTGGTATTGGCTTCCAAGGACTCACGCTTGGAACTGTTAAGCAATTTTACAACAGTCTGTAAAGCAAGTAGTGATTCCTGCACTCTATGGATACAAGGAAATGCTTTTCTTCTCCCGAGATATACGTTTTAGGCTAGAAAAGCATGTAGTAAATGTCGTTGTGGGGTATATTGCATATTTTAGTTTATACTCGAAACTTTGTGCTGTTTCACCGTTAGTGTCAAAAGCATGGTCAATGTATAGTAAAAAATATTTCAACAGATATCAGTTTGCAAAAATGTAAAATTAATGGTATGAATACAGTGAATTTTTATTGTATGCTTTCAGAAGGACTGAAGTATGGAATGGCACAATTTCTATTTCACTTAGACCAGATCTTTTTTAGTGTGGTAATACCCTCTGAATAGTTTCACAGAGAATCTGTCCCCAAGATTGGAAAAATTATCACCTCATAGCAAAGACCCACTTGGGTGGAGTAGTGCTCTTATGTGCGAAATTTGATCCGTTTGCACGTTCGCTGCCTGGGACCACAGTGAAGCGGACGACAGCTATTCCATTAGTGATGCGCTGGATCGAGCCCTAAGCTAGACGTTTTTGAATCTAGTAAGAGCAGCTAAGTCAGTTGAGGTGAGGACTGTCGGAGGTTTGCCTCGGAATCCTGTATTAGAAGCAATATTTCATGTCGCGTTAGCGCTTGTAATTATCGCGATGGGTGCAGTCTCATACTTTGAGTCTCCTTCGTGTTTGGTAACGAATGATCGTTTGTCTTTGGATCTCGTTGCAGTTGACACGTTCACGAGTAAAAAGTCTCCTGGATCTCCGATAATCCATGAAATTAATCAAGCTTTTCGATGCGTTTACTGTGTTACTTCTGTGAAATGTCGTAGGGCATGTGTAAATAAGCGAAAATAATCAGCCTTAAGTAAGGCTGATAGGTTGAAGTTTTCCAGTTTATGGGTTGCAGGTCCACTGAACTATACTTGCAATAAGTGAGGCAGGAGCATCAAACGTTTTAAACAGCTTTCTTAAATTCATTTCAAGCTCTCCTACGATGGTTAAATTTCAGTCAAATACAAACGAAATATTGAGGTTTCAGAATGCATGGCGTGATAATGTAATATGTGAGAATTACTGACTGGTTGGATTTCACTTATGTCGTTGTTCCAGAGAAGTGTGTTTTAGGAACTGTCACAGCTTCTCTATTCCTAAGGGATACTAAGTGCTGAAACATTTAGCACTCGAAAGAGAACCGCTAAGGATCTTTTGTGAAGGACTTGATTTTGAATTGTACTAATCGATTTACACAACACATCTTAATTACTTCGTAACGACAACCAGCAACATTCATTAGCATGGTCGGCCAGAGAAAGTTTTTCCAGGAGGGGGAGGGAGGGGGTTACAAAGGCTCTAAAATTGTCATTCTAAATGTCAATGAGTTGGTTAGTTTCGAGACATGTCATGCTACAACAACTAAAATTTAACGGTTACACTAACTTATCTCCCAAAAAATAATTCACTTCAGATGCCAGGAGGGAGGTGGGAGGGGACAAGTATCCCTACGTACTCCCTCCCTCCCAACAGCAAACAACTAGTCACATAAGAAATTTTTCAATTTTACTAGAGTCCGTGCTTTCAGCGTTACAGCTAGAGACGTCACTGATAGGCGAAGATATTTGTTTTCTGCTGTTTTCTGGTTACTATCTGACGAACGTACTGCCTACTGTTGAGCAGGAAGATACATGTGCAAACTGGACAGAATGAATGAACAATAAATTAATTCTGAATTCTGAATTCCCCATGAAATTCGTGCTGTCCGAACAAGCCACATAAGAATCAAACAACTCTTCACTGAACCTACTCTAGCTTTCCAGCAATCATCTGTACGGGATCCAGATTGACAAATATACTGGGGAACTAGTTGATGTGGTATTTGCCTTACCCCTGTATTTATAAGAGCATTACGCTTTATATCGCTCCTTTTAACACAGTAAGCAACAGACAAAAATTAATAACCTATCGACCGCAGGGATTACATCGCTTTACCATATTCCTCAACTGCAAAACCTTTATCTTAATTATTCTCACTTAGCCAAACTCAAAGTCGCCTCGACAGTCGTCCTAACGCTTTGCGATGACCCTCCCCTCTATTAAGCATGAAACGACAAAAAATACGAACTTGGGAAATGTCTGTAATTGTTTAAACGAAATGCACTTTATTAGCAAGGCAGAGGTAATGTCTTAGGAAGAAGGTTGTGCAATAATTATTATATTACTAATTTGTTTCTTGTGGCTCCTCGACGACAACATGGTTCGCTGAAAGAATAATTTGCATCTAGGTACTATGTTCCGAGTTTTGATTTTCAGATAAGAGCACAATGTGGTTAAGATGCATTCATCCGGTGATTTGTTATCTTCCTCTTGCATATAATGGTTTTCACGTTTCCATAGTATCTTCAGATTTAGAACTTTTTCATTACAGACAGACACAATGGTTCCACAAATCAAAAATCATTCCTTCTATTATAAGAACTATTTGCATAAGCAAAGCAGTACATCAATTCACAATTACACATGCAGTTTTCATCTTACAGAGTAACCTTAAAAGTATCAATTCACGATGATACTCGTAGAAATGTTTAACATGGCAGTGTGAACGAACAACTACATCTACTTCCCGCCTATATACCACTCCTACTCACAACCTCACTCCAAGAAGAACAAACATTATACATGTGTCAAACATTCTTTTACATAACAAATGGGGCACTCATAGATATTCTTTTGTCTTCAGGTGTTTTAAAAGTTTTTAATATATAATTTAATGTCGATGACTTCAAATAGAAATAAAACGGAATAATTACATTTCGAAATAGGTTCGATGTACGTATGAAAAAGTCATTACGTTTTCTTGAAAAATAATTACAAATAATACTATTTATATCAGTTCCATAATCTGAATACATGTTTTTTATATCAGTGAAGAAAACATTTATGTTTATGTCGTTAAGACTATACGAAATAGAATTAGACTTTTTATCTACTCTGTATAGTATAAGGAATTTATGAAATGCATCAAATAGTTCATTTCCTTAACTGTAACGACCAGCACGATACATAACGAATCATGAGCTATTGATCAGTTCCATTACACCCTTCAGTTCTTTATCATATCTTCCACTCTTTCCGCACATTTTTGCTCTCATCCAAACTAACTCTGCATTAACTGACCTAACAACCGTATTATATTGCAAACCATTCACATATTCATTCAGCTGAGCCCTCATGTTCATCTTCAACATCCACATCGATTTCCCACTAACGTCCAATGCCAATATCCTACTGCATACACACTAACACAAGCCGCTGTCTCTGCATCTGTACACACTATCCGTACCCTCTCCCACAGCAAAATTCACTGTGCGTTTACGTTCCTTTGCATCAAATACGAAAATAACTCACACAAATCCTGGATCTTACTTTTTTTTCCATTTTTCCTATTTCCACCCAAACCACATTTCTTTCTCTTGTCCATCCTTCTTCATTACTATCGTAATAATTCATGTTTCTACATTATTATACTATCATCATCTTGGCGAAGAGGTCCATCTATGGAACTAAATGTAAGACTGCCTGTTTTTATACCATCGTATTTCACCTCATTTTATTTACGTGGCATCCTCAGTGGCGTGTGATTATATATATATACATGAGGATGCAGAAGGCAATGGAAACCACTGCATTAAAGACCCGTAACGTGTATCCACAGGACATGTGGCCTGTAATTGAAGAAGTGTCATGATGATCTCTCCAGTGGCAAAAGATTCCGGAATTGTTCCCCATTCGGATCTCCGGGAGGGGACTGCCAAGTGGGAGGTTACCATGAGAAAAAGATTGAATAATCTACGAAAGGATAACGTTCTACGAGTCGGGGCGTGGAAGGTCAGAAGCTTGAACGTGGTAGGGAAACTAGAAAATCTGAAAGGGAAATGCAAAGGCTCAATCTAGATATAGTAGGGGTCAGTGAAGTGAAGTGGAAGGAAAACAAGCATTGCTGGTCAGATGAGTATCGGATAATAACAGCAGCAGAAAATGGTATAACAGGAGTAGGATTCGTTATGAATAGGAAGGTAGGGCAGAGGGTATGTTACTGTGAACAGTTCAGTGACCGGGTTGTTCTAATCAGAATCGACAGCAGACCAACACCGACAACGATAGTTCAGGTATACATGCCGACGTCGCAAGATGAAGATGAGCAGATAGAGAAAGTGTATGAGGATATTGAAAGAGTAATGCAGTATGTAAAGGGGGACGAAAATCTAATAGTCATGGGCGACTGGAATGCAGTTGTAGGGGAAGGCGTAGAAGAAAAGGTTACAGGAGAATATGGGCTTGGGACAAGGAATGAAAGAGGAGAAAGACTAATTGAGTTCTGTAACAAGTTTCAGATAGTAATAGCGAATACCCTGTTCAAGAATCACAACAGGAGGAGGTATACTCGGAAAAGGCCGGGAGATACGGGAAGATTTCAATTAGATTACATCATGATCAGACAGAGATTCCGAAATCAGATACTGGATTATAAGGCGTACCCAGGAGCAGATATAGACTCAGATCACAATATAGTAGTGATGAAGAGTAGGCTGAAGTTCAAGACATTAGTCAGGAAGAATCAATGCGCAAAAAAAAGTGGGATACGGAAGTACTAAGAAATGACGAGATACGTTTGAAGTTCTCTAACGCTATAAATACAGCAATAAGGAATAGCGCAGTAGGCAGTACAGTTGAAGAGGAATGGACATCTCTAAAAAGGGCCATCACAGAAGTTGGGAAGGAAAACATAGGTACAAAGAAGGTAGCTGCGAAGAAACCATGGGTAACAGAAGAAATACTTCAGTTGATTGCTGAAAGGAGGAAGTACAAACATGTTCCGGGAAAATCAGGAATACAGAAATACAAGTCGCTGAGGAATGAAATAAATAGGAAGTGCAGGGAAGCTAAGACGAAATGGCTGCAGGAAAAATGTGAAGAGATCGAAAAAGATTTGACTGTCGGAAAGACAGACTCAGCATACAGGAAAGTCAAAACAATCTTTGGTGACATTAAAAGCAACGGTGGTAACATTAAGAGTGCAACGGGAATTCAACTGTTAAATGCAGAGGAGAGAACAGATAGGTGGAAAGAATACATTGAAAGCCTCTATGAGGGTTAAGATTTGTCTGATGTGATAGAAGAAGAAACAGGAGTCGATTTAGAAGAGATAGGGGATCCAGTATTAGAATCGGAATTTAAAACAGCTTTGGAGGACTTACGGTCAAATAAGGCAGAAGGGATAGATAACTTTCCATCAGAATTTCTAAAATCATTGGGGGAAGTGGCAACAAAACGACTATTCACGTTGGTGTGTAGAATATATGAGTCTGGCGATATACCATCTGACTTTCGGAAAAGCATCATCCACACAATTCCGAAGACGGCAAGAGCTGACAAGTGCGAGAATTATCACACAATCAGCTTAACAGCTCATGCATCGAAGCTGCTTACAAGAGTAATATAGAGAAGAATGGAAAAGAAGATTGAGAATGCGCTAGGTGACGATCAGTTTGGCTTTAGGAAAAGTAAAGGGACGAGAGAGGCAAATCTGACGTTAAGGCTAATAATGGAAGCAAGGCTAAAGAAAAATCAAGACACTTTCATAGGATTTGTCGACCTGGAAAAAGCGTTCGACAGTATAAAATGGGGCAAGCTGTTCGAGATTCTGAAAAAAGTAGGGGTAAGCTATAGGGAGAGACGGGTCATATACAATATGTACAACAACCAAGAGGGAATAATAAGAGTGGACGATCAAGAACGAAGTGCTCGTATTAAGAAGGGTGTAAGACAAGGCCTTTCGCCCCTACTCTTCAATCGGTACATCGAGGAAGCGGTGATGGAAATAAAAGAAAGGTTCAGGAGTGGAATTAAAATAGAAGGTGAAAGGATATCAATGATACGATTCGCTGATGACATTGCTATCCTGAGTGAAAGTGAAGAAGAATTAAATGATCTGCTGAACGGAATGAACAGTCTAATGAGTACACAGTATGGTTTGAGAGTAAATCGGAGAAAGACGAAGGTAATGAGAAGTAGTAGAAATGAGAACAGCGAGAAACTTAAAATCAGGATTGATGGTCACGAACTCAATGAAGTTAAGGAATTCTACTACCTAGGCAGTAAAATAACCAATGACGGACGGAGCAAAGAGGACATCAAAAGCAGATTCGCTATGGCAAAAAAGGCATTTCTGGCCAAAAGAAGTCTACTAATATCAAACACCGGCCTTAATTTGAGGAAGAAATTTCTGAGGATGTACGTCTAAAGTACAGCAAAATGAATTGTGGGAAAACCGGAACAGAAGAGAATCGAAGCATTTGAGATATGGTGCTATAGACGAATGTTGAAAAGTAGGTGGACTGATAAGGTAAGGAATGAGGAGGTTTAAGGTAAGGAATGAGGAGGTTCTACGCAGAATCGGAGAGGAAAGGAATATGTGGAAAACACTGATAAGGAGAAGGGACAGGATGATAGGACATCTGCTAAGACATGAGGGAATGACTTCCATGATACTAGAGGGAGCTGTAGAGGGCAAAAACTGTAGAGGAAGACAGAGATTGGAATACGTCAAGCAAATAATTGAGGACGTAGGTTGCAAGTACTACTCTGAGATGAAGAGGTTAGCACAGGAAAGGAATTCGTGGCGGGCCGTATCAAACCAGTCAGTAGACTGATGACCAAAAAAAAATACATATATATATATATATATATATATATATATATATATATATATATATATATATATATATATATATATATATTTTAGATGTGTAATAAATGTGTTATATAATGTAATTCTTCAGGCTTTCCCGGCGTGAACTTGACATGTGGAATAATCGGGTCTACTGCCGGATGTTTGTCTCGCTCTGGCACAATATTTCGGCCACGTAACTCGTTGCCTTCTTCAGGTGCGACAGTCTCAGGTCGCACCTGAAGAAGGCAGCGTGTTACATGGCCGAAGTATTGTGCCAGAGTGACACAAACATCCGGCAGTAGACCTGATTATTCCACATGTGTTATATAATATATTCTACTATGTTTTTCTTTATTCTCTTATTTACAAAAAAATGGTTCAAATGGCTCTGAGCACTATGGGGTTTAACATCTGAGGTCATCAGTCCCCTAGAACTTAGAACTACGTAAACCTAACTAACCTAAGGACATCACACACATCCATGCCCGAGGCAGGATTTGATCCTGCGACCGTAGCAGTCACGCGGTTCCAGACTGAAGCGTCTAGAACCGCTCGGCCACACCGGCCGACTCTTATTTACAGGTAAGTAAACTTTTTTGGATCACAAGTCTTGTAAGATTAAGTTGAAAGTTTACCGTCTAACCTCCTTGCCTAGGGACGCCTGATGAAAGTTGATGTCGTCAAGCCCTTGCCGTCTTCGGAATTGTGTGGCTGATGCTTTTCCGAAAGTCAGATGGTATATCGCCAGACTCATATTTTACACACCAACGTGAATAGTCGTTCTGTTGCCACTTCCCCCAATGATTTTAAAAATTCTGATGGAATGTTATCTATCCCTGCCTTATTTGACCGTAAGTCCTCCAAAGCTGTTTTAAATTCCGATTCTAATACTGGATCCCCTATCTCTTCTAAATCGACTCCTGTTTCTTCTTCTATCACATCAGACAAATCTTAACCCTCATAGAGGCTTTCAATGTATTCTTTCCACCTACTGCTCTCTCCTCTGCATTTAACAGTGGAATTCCCGTTGCACTCTTAATGTTACCACCGTTGCTTTTAATGTCACCAAAGGTTGTTTTGACTTTCCTGTATGCTGAGTCTGTCCTTCCGACAATCGTATCTTTTTCGATGTCTTCACATTTTTCCTGTAGCCATTTCGTCTTAGCTTCCCTGCACTTCCTATTTATTTCATTCCTTAGCGACTTGTATTTCTGTATTCCTGATTTTCCCGGAACATGTTTGTACTTCCTCCTTTCATCAATCAACTGAAGTATTTCTTCTGTTACCCATGGTTTCTTCACAGCTACTTTCTTTGTACCTATGTTTTCCTTCCCAACTTCTGTGATGGCCCTTTTTAGAGATGTCCATTGCTCTTCAACTGTACTGCCTACTGCGCTATTCCTTATTGCTGTATCTATAGCGTTAGAGAACTTCAAACGTATCTCGTCATTCCCTAGAACTCCTTAAACCTAACTAACCTGACATCACACCCATCCATGCCCGAAGCAGGATTCGAACCTGCGACCGTAGCAGTCGCGCGGTTCCAGACTAAAGCGCATAGAACCACATGGCCACCGCGGCCGGCATGACTGAAATGGAAAATACTCTGTCGACAGCTGATTTTAAGTATCCAGTAGCTGAACTGCGGCAGTTAACACGCTTTTTAGCACTGAATTTAAACTCATGTCCTAACCTAATCACAACCTCATGATGTGCAGTGTATCTGAGAAAATGTCGATCAACAATCTGCTGCAGAACTAAAATCACAATTGCTTTGTTCACGGCGTTTAATGCTAACCCCTAAGTGAAAACTCGAGACGCAAAAATTTTCCGTTTCAGCGGTACAAGCAAACTATAACTTCTCGCTAAGGCAAACTGTAATATCTCGCTGTCATTGGTTATCTGATATCATCCTCAAAACTGGTCACGCGAGCTGCCGCCTTACCAACCATAGGGCAGCCTTGGTTTCGGATCATAGGTGACAGAGGCACATTCCAAAGGAAAAAGTGATAAGAAGAGAAATAAGAGCAAACAAGATGCCAGTACTATGATGAAAACGACGCGGAAAAGTATTTGAAATAAAAAAAAATATACATTTAAACCAATTAAATGAATAAAAATAATCTAAGTACTTTGATTAGGTCTAGAAAAGTAAAAAAAAACCTGATTGCGTTTAATGAGATTCGAATCTACGATCCCCCGCACGTCAGACTTATGCACTAACCGCTGCACTAGGCCAGTGCGGAATCGAATGTTGTTATAAAGGGTGATTGAAAGTAAAAGAACAGATTTCAGTTATTACAAAGAATGTAAAACAGAAACATACTGCGCCTGTTACTGAGGAAGGTTCAAATATTTTTGTGTTTCGTACACTCAACATGAGCACCATGCGTAGCTCGAGAAACATCGGAACGGTAGAACATTTCACTCCACTCACGGTTCAACAGGTCCCTGTTTATGGAATCGAGAGCTGTAACAATTCGATTTCTCAGCTCTTTAAAAGTAGCTGCCATAAATTGTACAGAGAGTCTGTTTTTTGTGTGTCTCTAGCAGGAAAGAAGTTGGGTGTGGGGAACGCACATTCCACTTGAATAATTGAATGACTTCACGGAAAGTGGTACACGCAAAATGATTTCCCTTGTGGTGTAGGCACCATCTTGCTAGAAGATATTAAGAGTGCAGCTGTCTCAAATTTTGAACCTTTCCCCAATAACACTGAAAATTCTCCTCAAATAATAAAATATAACTGACGTAATCTGGTTTCATTAAAGAGAGCTGTACAGAAGCTGTAATACTGAATAGGAACAAAAATCTCAGCTGACGTAAACAGAAGGCAAGCATTTAATAATGGTAAAGTAAATAATCTGACTGCAAGAACGTTGAACAGTATAAACTGCCTGAATAATGAACTCTGACGTAAAACCTACGATAATTAGTTTTGCAAAACTGATCACAGATCCAAGAACTAAAACTGATACACAACCCTGATTGAATGAGAAAGCATGAAAATATTCGGTCCTTGCCTCTATTCTGCGCAGATTTGGATACCATGCTGCAGTACTGCTCTGTCTTGCGCGCTGCTACGCTAAAGCTGAAAATTACTATAGAGTATGCACTCAAAGACGCTCATGAGGTGCAATGAGTTCTCTGTTAGTGGCGAATCGAAGTGTTTTCGGAAGACACTTGCTCCCTTATTCTACTTTTGAAAAAACCATTATCAATTAAAAATTGTAAGAGAAAGGTAGGTGAAAAATGGCGCTGCAATAATAAAACAGTGACTTCAAAAATTAATGTTATAATTCCCCTTCACGCATATAAAAGATTTCATTACGTTTCCTCCTTCTCAGATAAATTACAATTACATAATCATCTTAATTAGACACAACGCTGCTCGCTCACATGTAACAGCTCGACAGCAAAGATATGACATTGTACAATCGATTAATACTCGGATGACAAAATATCAACATGCGCAATGTGTTTCCATGTTTCATAGTTTGTCAGCAATAAATAATTGAAATCTATTCTTTGTTTCTGAATGACGCGGTGTTTATGATGCTTAATTGCAGCCTTAAAAAATTTGGCTTCATGCAATGTCATGCGAAGCTTATCTAATGTAAGTTGATCACTGTAGTTGTAACAAATGTATATGTGACGCTAAGTAGCGTCTTATGCAGTAGGATTCAGTAGTGATTGGGTAGTGCTATATATGAAACGTATCTATTTCGTTAACACCGTTGCGTGTGTGCGTGTGCGTGTGTGTGTGTGTGCGTGTGTGTGTGAGTGTGTTGTAATTATGTGTGATGAAATACGAAGTAAAAGGGCCAGACCCCAGGATTTGGGATCCAAACATATCAAGAAAGAAAACCGGACAACGAAAAGGAAATGAACTGACTAATTGCTGCTGCAGTTTGGCAACGGAGTGTGGAGTGTTTATTGCTGTCAGATGTTGTTTTCTTTGTAGTGAAATCGAAGTAGACAGTTAGTTCAAATGGCTCTGAGCACTATGGGACTTAACTTCTAAGGTCATGAGTCCCCTAGAACTTAGAACTACTTAAACCTAACTAACCTAAGGACGTCACACACATCCATTCCCGAGGCAGGATTCGAACCTGCGACCGTAGCGGTCGCGCGGCTCCAGACTGTAGCGCCTAGAACCGTTCGGCCACTCCGGCCGGCGAAGTGGATAGTTCCTGTGAGTTAGTTTGGGTAGAGGTTATGCTTGACCACCGGAATAAATTAATAACTAGTCTCCTTAACCGACCATCAGATTCAGATTATAGAGTTGCTGAGCAGTTCAAAGAATATTTAGGTCTCATTTAAAATAGGTACCCCACTCATACAATTATAGTTGATGGTGGCTTCAGTCTACCCTCGATATTTTGGCGGAAATACGTATATATAGTCGGAGGTAGGCGTACGACGTCGTCCGAAATCGCTCTGAATGCGTTTTGAACAATTAGTTCAAGAGCCCACTCGAAGTGTAAATGGTTGAGAAAACATGCTTGACCTCTCAGCAACAAAGAATCCTGATCAAACAGGTAGCATCAAGACGAATACAGAGATTAGTAGCCACAAAGTTATTTGTTCGAGACTGAACACCACAACATCCAAACCAACCAAAAATAAATACAAAATAAAGCTATTAAAAAAACAGATAAAATTCGCGTGAGGACTTCTTAAAAGACGGTCCCCACTTCTTCCACTCTGAATATGTAAGCGTACACTGAACGTGATTTCAATTCCAAAAGCAGTGCCGGCCGAGGTGGCTGAGCGGTTCTAGGCGCTACAGTCTGGAACCGCGCGACCGTTACGGTCACAGGTTCGAATCCTGCCTCGGGCATGGATGTGTGTGATGTCCTTAGGTTAGTTAGGTTTAAGTAGTTCTAAGTTCTAGGGGACTCATGACCGTAGAAGTTAAGTCCCATAGTGCTCAGAGCCATTTGAACCATTTTTTTTTTGCCAAAAACAGCAGTGACGGGTATTGAGAAACATACACCAAATACAGTATAAAGAGGTAGTACTGATTCCGTAGGACACACAAAACAGCTCAGAACACTGTTGTAGAAGTAACGAAATAAAGCATATCAAATTTAAAACAAAGCAAAACCCTCAAACCTGGCCTTGTTTTACAAAAGCTCGAAACATAGCGCGAAATTTAGTGCGAGATGCTTTTAATAATTTCCACAACGAAACTCTGTCTGAAAACCTGTCGTACGCAAAATACGCCAGTGGTAACACGCAATCAATACCTTCACTGTGCGATAATAATGATGATGTTATTGATGACAGTGCCACTAAAGCAGTGCTCCTAAACACGGTTTCCCGAAATTCCTTCACAAAAGAAGACGGAGTAAATGCTCCAGCATTCGAATCGGGAACAACTGCCAAGATGAGTAACTTAGAAGTACATATCCTCAGTGTAGCGAAGTAGCTTAAAATACTGAAGAAGAGTAAGACTGCATACAAGTCAAGTTCCTGTCAGAATATGCTGATACAGTATCTCCATATTTAGCAATCATATACAACCGATCGCTCGTTGAAAGATCCCTACCTAAAGACTGGAAAGTTGCACAAGTAACACCAATACGCAAAAAAGAAAATAGGAGTAATCTGCTGAATTAAAAACCCGTATCGCTAACGTTGATTTGCAATAGGATTTTGGAACATATACTGTGTTCGAAGATTATGGGTTATCTCGAAGAAACGATTTATTGACAAAAAGGCAACACGGATTCAGAAAATATCGTTCTTGCGCAACACAACTAGCTCTTTATTCTCAGTAAGTATTGGTTCCATTGACGGGGGTGTCAAACTGATTCCATATTTTTAGAATGCCAGGCTTTTGACACAGTACCTAACAAGCGACTTCTAATCAGATTGCGTGCCTATGTCTATCGTCTCAGTTGTGCGACTTGATTCATGATTTCCTGCCAGAGAGGTCACAGTTGGAAGTAACTGACGTGAAATCATGGAGAAAAACCTAAGTAGCATCTGGCGTCCACCCTCTGCTATTTCCGATCTACATAAATGATTTGGGAGACAATCTGAGAAATAATCCCAGATTGTTTGCAGATAATGCTGTCATTTACCTTCTTATAAAGTCATCAGATGATCGAAAACATTTCAAAACGATTTAGACAGAATATCTCTATGGTGCGAAAAACAACAATTTACTAAAAGTAATGAAAAGTGTGAAGTTATTCTCATGAGAACCAAAAGGAATCCGCTTAATTTCCGTTACACGATAAATCACTCAAATGTAAAGGCTGTAAATTTATACTTGGGGATTACAATTCCGAGTAACTTAGGTTGGAACGATCACATAGATGACGTTGTGGATAAACTAAACCAAAGACCACTATTTATTGGCAGAACACTGAGAAAATGCAATAGGTATACTAAAGAAAATGCCTACACTACGCTTGTACGTTCTGTTGTGGAGTATTGCTGTGCGTTATGGGATCTGTATCAGATAGGATTGACGGAGGACATCGAACAATTTCAGAGAAGGGCAGTTCATTCTACAGGGTGTTACAAAAAGGTACGGCCAAACTTTCAAGAAACATTCCTCACACACAAAGAAAGAAAATATATTATGTGGACCTGTGTCCTGAAACGCTTACTTTCCATGTTAGAGCTCATTTCAATACTTCACTTCAAATCACATTAATCACGGAATGGAAACACACAGCAACAGAACGTACCAGCGTGACTTCAAACACTTTGTTACAGGAAATGTACAAAATGTCCTCCGTTAGCGAGGATACACGCATCCACCCTCCGTCGCATGGAATCCCTGATGCGCTGATGCAGCCCTGGAGAGTGGCGTATTGTATCACAGCCGTCCACAATACGAGCACGAAGAGTCTCTACATTTGGTACCGGGATTGCGTAGACAAGAGCTTTCAAATGCCCCCATAAATGAAAGTCAAGAGGGTTGAGGTCACGAGAGCGTGGAGGCCATGGAATTGGTCCGCCTCTACCAATCCATCGGTCACCGAATCTGTTGTTGAGAAGCGTACGAACACTTCGACTGAAATGTGCAGGAGCTCCATCGTGCATGAACCGCATGTTGTGTCGTACTTGTAAAGGCACATGTTCTAGCAGCACAGGTAGAGTATCCCGTATGAAATCACGATAACGTGCTCCATTGAGCGTAGGTGGAAAAACATGGGGCCCAATCAAGACATCACCAACAATGCCTGCCCAAACGTTCACAGAAAATCTGTGTTGCTGATGTGATTGCACAATTGCGTGCGGATTCTCGTCAGCCCACACATGTTGATTGTGAAAATTTACAATTTGATCACGTTGAAATGAAGCCTCATCCGTAAAGAGAACATTTGCACTGAAATGACGATAGACACATTGTTCGATGAACCATTCGCAGAAGTGTACCCGTAGAGGCCAATCAGCTGCTGAAGTCAACATTACCTTCCTTCAATTGGGCCAACTGGCGGTGAATCAAGGAAGTACAGTACATACTGACGAAACTAAAATGAGCTCTAACATGGAAATTAAGCGTTTCCGGACACATGTCGACATAAAATATTTTCTTTCTTTGTGTGTGAGGAATGTGTCCTGAAAGTTTGGCCGTACCTTTTTGTAACACCCTGTATATTACCATGAAGTAGGGGATAGAGCGCTACGGGCGTGATATGTGAATTGGGACTGGCAGTCATTAAGGAAAGGTGTTTTCGTAGCGGTAAGATCTTCTCATGAAATTTCACTCTAACTTTCTCATCAGATCGTGAAAATATTCTGTTAGCGTCAAGTCTAGTTACGTAGGGAGGAATGATTATAAAATAACAGAAATCAGAGCTCGCACAGAAAGATTTAACTGTTCATTTTTCCCACTCGAGGTTTGAGAGTAGAACGGCAGAGAAATAGCTTGAAAGTGGTTAGATGAACTCTCTGCCACGCACTGAATTGTAAATTGCAGAGTGATTATGTGGATGTAAACTGTAGTCGCAGTCACGTCAGGGCACCCTACTCACAGTCTGCCCGGGAGTCAGCAAAACACCGTCCCGCTACCTTTTCATGTGTATGGCACCGTTCCCTCGGTGTCGACAGCCGCCAACTGCCACTCCGTCCAGCAGGCGTACATCTCCAGCCTAGGCTGCATTGACTCTTCCCAACAGACTGGAGGACGGACTTCTCGGCACTGGTGCTGGTTTAATGTGAATGGTAGCCCCCGTCCCCGGCGCCAAGCTCCGGTCATTCCCAGCCCGAAGTAAGCCTCCAGGAGCAGACCATTGTGGAGTCCAGACAGCACTAGTCATCCCGTGCCCATCCCAGAGCTTCCAACGCCCTAATCCCTGTGTTGTCCTCAAGCAGTGGCCCATCATCCTACCAGCCGCTGGCTTAAAGCTCCAATGCTCCTGCTGCCCGACACGAGCCTCTTCGCTGTCATGTTCGCCCACCCAAATCCGGCAGCGCTATGTTCAGTTACTTTGATGCTATGCGCGACCTCTGCCGCAACGGGAAGACACCATCAGCGTTAGCACAGCTGCTGTGCCGAGAGGGCGGCACTTCATGGGTGCCGCGTTGTCGTGGCACAAGCAAACGAAATTCTTAGGTTTCACACTAGAATGGGATTGTGCTGTCGCGTTGCAGTGTCTACTGTGTGGCCTGAGGGGCTACTGTTATCCCAATGTCATTAAGTCCAGTTTAATAATCCGTGAATTGTATACGCAGCTCCAGTTTTGTATGTTCGTAATATGTCAGCTGCACAGTTGAAACAGACGGCACAGTTGATGAGTACATACTGCTGGTATTCATTGAACAGTCCTGAACCCAGTGGTTAAATGGACAAAGCGTTTTGAGAGCAGGCACTTATCAATACGCCCCCTTCAACTGTTCATCGAGAATGCTGCTTTACAACGGTGTAACTGCCGGCCGCTGGTGGCGGAGCGGTTCTGGCGGTACAGTCTGGAACCGCGCGACCGCTACGGTCGGAGGTTCGAATCCTGCCTCTAGCATGGATGTGTGTGTTGTCCTTAGGTTAGATAGGTTTAAGTCGTTCTAAGTTCTAGGGGACTTATGACCTCAGAAGTTGAGTCCCATAGTGCTCAGAGCCATTTGATTTGAACGGTGTAACTGTTTCCCCTTCATGTGGGATCTCCAAAATTTTTTGAAAGGTTGCACTGTCTATTCTCAAATCTCGGTTTCCACAGTAATCCCATGTTACTGGCACTACTGTAGAATGTTTCTAGAATCTTATTTGCATCTGCAAAGTGTGCATATCAATTATTTCACAGGCGTTCTCTTTAGAATGCACTCAATACATTATATTTCCGCCTGCTTAGATGAGTGGTAACGTGTTTTTCTACCGTTCAGTGGGCCTGGGTTCGACTGCCGGCTGGGTTTTCACCGCTGGTAGACTAGGCATTGTGCTGTTCTCATCATTACCTCATCATCACCTACGCGCAAGTCTGCCAATGACGCGTCACCAGAACTAAGTAATGCATACGACTGCCGAACTTGCCCGGATAGGGCCTCCCGGTCATCGATGTCATACCATCATTTCATTTAATATCATTTCATTACACTATATTACATTAATACTTATTCCATAGAACAAGAATATGACATTTTGTAATGATATGGAACCTGTCTCTGTAAATTCGTACATGAAAAAAATGAAATGTCGTGTGGCTAGGGCCTCCCACCAGGTAGACCGTTCGCCTGGTGCAAGTCTTTCGATTTGACGCCACTTCGGCGACTTGCTCGTCGATGGGGATGAAATGATGATGAGTAGGACAACACAACACCCAGTCCCTGAGCGGAGAAAATCTCCGACCCAGCCGGGAATCGAACCCGGGCCCTTCGGATTGACAGTCCGTCTCGCTGACCACTCAGCTACCGGGGGCGGGCAATTCGTACATAAAAATTCGTCTATTAAATAGAAGGAATTGCATTCAGAAATTCTTTTAAATTGTTTTCTTTAAATGTTGGTTGGCTACCGGTCTATTCTATTAACGCTATTTGGTAACTGACTAAAGACTTTTTGTGGCAGCATAATTCACCCCTTTCAGTGCCAAAGTGAGATTTAACTCAGCTTCACAGCTATGGTTCAAATGGCTCTGAGCACTATGGGACTCAACTTCTGAGGTTATCAGTCCCCTAGAACTTAGAGCTACTTAAACCTAACTAACCTAAGGACATCACACACATCCATGCCCGAGGCAGGATTTGAACCTGCGACCGTAGCGGTCGCGCGGTTCCAGACTGTAGCGCCTAGAACCTCTTGGCCACTCCAGCCAGCCATAGCTATGCACTTTGCAGTTACTTTAAAAATGGGAATTAGTTAGTAATAACAAATTTCAAAAGTGAATATATGTACTGTGACGGTACTGTGAATATCCCTAGTTCATTCAAAAACGTGTGCAAGGTGATACTCGGTGGGCTCCAGCTATTATTCTGATTACACACTTTTGTGTGGTGAATACTTTTATCTTAATGAATTATCCAAAAATACGACGCTGTATTAAAGTAGTGAATGAAAATAGGCATAGTAGCCTAATTCACTGATATGATTATCATTAACATTTCCAATAACCTAAACAGCATAAGTAGCTGGATTCAAATATTTCGGCAGATCATCAGTGTGTTTCTTCCGGTTCACTTACTCGTCAACGCACATACCCAGAATTCTGAATATTCTGTCTTAGCAACTGACTTTTGTTCAAGGTCTCTATTCATCCATGGTATTATACCATTTTCTGTACAGAGCTGTATATACTGTGTTTTCTGAAAATTTAGTCAGAGTCCATTTGCAGAGAACCACTTAATTATTTTCTGAAAGACAGTATTTACAAATTCCTCAGCTAATTTTTGTTTGTTGGGAGTCGTTACTATACTTGTATCATCAGCAAAAATAACTAGCTTTACCTCATCATGAATATAGAGTGGCAAGTCATTAATATATATTAAGGTCAATAAGGGACCCAATACTGAACCCTGTGTGACACTGTCCTTGATACCTCCCCAGTTAATAGACTACGCTGTCTATGCTGTTAATTTCAACCTACTACATTCTTCCAGCTACACGTGAATTAAACCCATTTTGCGCAGTCCCGTTCATACCGCAATACTTAAGCTTACCTTGAAGTATTTCATGATTCACACAGTCGAAAGCCTTAGTAAGATCACAAAAACTCCCAGTGGCTGTTGTTTGGTTCTTCAGAGCATTTACTATTCTTTCAGTGAAAGCATATATAGCATTTTTTGTTGAAAACCCTTTCTGAAAACCAAATTTATATTTTATTAGTATTTCATTTTTACCAATATGTGAAGTTACTAATGAATACGTTGCTTCTTCAACAATTTTGGATGAAGTTGTAAGAACTGATATTGAGCTGCAGTTGATAGCATCAGATGTATCCCTCTTCTTAGGCAATGAAACAGTCTCTCCAGAAAAATGTATTGTTTCAGAGAGCTACTACTTATGTGGCTAAGAATCCTACTTACCTGTTGGGATCAATCCTTTAGTATTGTGTTGGAAATGCCATCCCATGCGAACTTTTACTTTCGAGTGAATTTATTATTTTCCTGATTTCAGTAGGAGTGGTGGGTTGAATTTCAGTTTCGTTAAATTGCATATGTATTGCCTCTTCCACATACAGCCCTGCATTTTCCAATGAACAGCTGGATCCTATTTTCCTTACAATACTTAAAAATTATTATTAACAGTATTTTATATCTCTGACTTTTCGTTAAAAATTTTCATTTATTTTGATAGAAATAGAGTCTTCCTGTGGCCTAGGTTGTCTTGTTTCCCCTTTAAAAATTTTCCAAATTGTTTTAATTTTATTATCAGAGGTGACCCTCTCAGATACAATGCACACACTGCTGGATTTTTAATAACAATTCTTAATACAGTGCAGTAGTTTTTGTAATGTTTGACTTTCTGGATCATTACTCTTTCTACCTGTAAGATACATTTTCCTTTTCTGTTTACAAGGTGTTTTTATTTCTTTAGTACGCCAAGGCTTTTTAGATGGTTTCTTAAGATTATGTTTCACTGTTTCCTTAGGCAAATGTTTTCAAATATTCTTGCAGTAATTTAGCTTCAGGCTCTCTGTACATCTCACCCAAGTCTAACCGTTGCAAAATTGTAATTGTAAAATCGTTAACTGAATGCACTATCTCGGAAGACTATTTTGCATTACTGTATGGAGCTAACTCACATACGGTAACTAGCTGTACATGAGGATCAGGAAGAGCATTCTCAACAAGAAATTTTTTTTTTTGATTAAAGTTAACTTAGTCTATAAAAGTCTTACATATCTGTGTGCTACTTTCCTGTACCACCCAAGCAGAAACACCAATAACTTATGTCAAACTGAAAGACTCAAGTAATAATTCAAGGCCATTCTTTCTATATGACTCTTTCAGGAAATCTACACCGAAATTCCCACAAATAATTATTTGCTTCCCTCTGTCTGACAGACAGCACTACAAGGAATCCAAATTTTTCAGAAGTTGCTGAGAACTTCCCAAAGGGGACCTATACACAACAACAATTATAAAAGTACCATTGTTTAGTTTAAGGTTAGAAGCACAAGTTTCTATATGTTGCTCTACACACAATCTTTTAGTTTCGAAATTTTTCACACTACGATAAATTTTAGCATGTACGACAACTCCTCCTCTCTCCATAGTGTCACTACTTACATATGCTAAAAACTTATATCTTCGTATATTTATCTTTTCCATATCTGACTATATAAGTTCACACAGGTATAGTACATGTACTCGAATTTCAGTTCCTTAATTTTCTAAACAAACAAAAAGCTCATCTACTTTGTTTTTTATTCCCTGATATTGTGATGGAATATACTATTATTATTTTTCACTGTACTTTTAAGGGAACCTTGTGATATACTAACATTATTTTTCACTTTAATTTTCAACATCTCTGGTGCCTGCCTCTCTGAGCTTATCATTAAGCTTAATTTCATTCTATCTTCCATCATTGGACACTGATCTTAGCCTAAAAAATAGGTACTTCCATGAGTTTCAGTGATCCCCCACCTGCTATAGAGATTTTGCTATCATCGCAGTGATTTTATCCTTCCCTTTCCTATTAAGATGCAGGTCTTGCCGTGTGAAGTCCCACCTCCAAATACTATCAACAGTAACTAAACTGAGGCCTGACAAAGCAGCTGCCAGAAGCAGCATGGAAGCAGCAACCAAGCTAACATCTGTATGAATTGTTTCGGATGCTAGTTTTAGCTGGTCACACACAGTATTGCTAACCCTGATTCGTGACGATATTGTTTCCTGCTCCACCTGGTATCTACTTTGTAAAACCCTTCCAAAATGATCTGGCATTCTCTGTCACTTGGCTAAGACATGTACTGGTCTCTAAAAAACTTGTGACATGCTACTTGTCACCTAATTTTTCCTTCTTTCCTTCAAGATCTGACCCACACCTATTCCATTGCTGCTACCTAACAACAGAACTTTCCTCATACTTTCTACTTTTTTTGAAATAGTTGGTTTCCTGGTGAGTGTTAACTACACTTACAGCACCTTGAGTTTCTTCCTTACTTAACTGAGGTAGAAAGGACAAATCTGTTGTTTGCGCCAATGATGAAGCTGTCAAACTCTGTTCTCTTTCTGTGGTCCCTGTTCCTTGCTACCACTTCCCCCTATATTCAGCTGTCTCCTCCCTTAACCTCGTCAGTTCCTCACTAGCGCCATCCAGTCCAGCCTTTTGGGCTCCAATCATTCCTTCCTGTTCAGCTATTTTCCAGTAGCTTGTACATACTTCCCCAATTCCCACGCCACTACATTCTCCCCAATATAACCATCTGTCACAACAACTGCATAGAACCCCAGAACTAGCTTTCCTACGGCAGCTCAACAATTCTCCGGGCGCTGATAATCTCGTTGTTGTGCGCAATAAAACACTAATCATCATCATCATCATCAAACGCTTCTCGCTCATGGTTGTTTATTATATTTTTTCAAAATTTACCCACACAATAATGTTACGAGGTGCATTCAAGTTCTAAGGCCTCCGATTTCAATTCTCCGGACTGGAAAGAGATAGAAACATGCGCATTGTTTTAAAATGAGGCCGCGTTCATTGTCAATACGTCCCAGGGATGGCAGCACCGTATGGCAGATGGAATTTTACCGCCAGCGGCGAGAATGAGAACTGTTTTAAATACTTAAAATGGCGACGTTTTTCTTACTTGAACAGCGTGCAATCATTCGTTTTCTGAATTTGCGTGGTGTGAAACCACTTGAAATTCATCGACAGTTGAAGGAGACTTGTGGTGATGGAGTTATGGATGTGTCGAAAGTGCGTTCGTGGGAGCGACAGTTTAATGAAGGCAGAACATCGTGTGACAACAAACCGAAACAACCTCGGGCTCGCACAAGCTGGTCTGACGAAATGATCGTGAAAGTGGAGAGAATTGTTTTGGGGGATCGCCGAATGACTGTTGAACAGATCGCCTCCAGAGTTGGCATTTCTGTGGGTTCTGTGCACACAATCCTGCATGACGACCTGAAAATGCGAAAAGTGTCATCTAGGTGGGTGTCACGCATGCTGGCGGACGACCACATGGCTGCCCGTGTGGCATGTTGCCAAGCAATGTTGACGCACAATGACAGCATGAATGGGACTTTCTTTTCGTCGGTTGTGGCAATGGATGAGACGTGGATGCCATTTTTCAATCCAGAAACAAAGCGCCAGTCAGCTCAATGGAAGCACACAGATTCACCGCCACCAAAAAAATTTCGGGTAACCGCCATTGCTGAAAAAATGATGGTGTCCATGTTCTGGGACAGCGAGAGCGTAATCCCTACCCATTGCGTTCCAAAGGGCACTACGGTAACAGGTGCATCCTACGAAAATGTTTTGAAGAACAAATTCCTTCCTGCACTGCAACAAAAACGTCCGGGAAGGGCTGCGCGTGTGCTGTTTCACAAAGACAACGCACCCGCATATCGAGCTAACGTTACGCAACAGTTTCTTCGTGATAACAACTTTGAAGTGATTCCTCATGCTCCCTACTCACCTGACCTGGCTCCTAGTGACTTTTGGATTTTTCCAACAATGAAAGACACTCTCCGTGACCGCACTTTCACCAGCCGTGCTGCTATTGCTTCAGCGATTTTCCTGTGGTGAAAACAGACTCCTAAAGAAGCCTTCGCCGCTGCCATGGAATCATGGCGTCAGCGTTGTGAAAAATGTGTAGGTCTGCAGGGCGATTACGTCGAGAAGTAACGCCAGTTTCATAGATTTCGGGTGAGTAGTTAATTAGAAAAGAAATCGGAGGCCGTAGAATTTGAATGCACCTCGTAGTTCATCAACAGCGTTCAACAGACCGTCAGAATAGGCTCGAATTATCAGAGACAAATTAAGGTCATACTTCAATGGGATTCAGGCCAGCGCCGTTCCGTGGTAAAACAAACGCATCGAGTAGTATTTTAGCAATTAGAAACTTATTTCTTTTTGACAGTTTGATAAAATAAATTATATGTTAAAAGTAATATGATTGAAATTAGTACAGATTTGTTGTAACATGAAGTGATTTGAAAGCAAGTATGAAAACTACTGCAACGTAGTTTTGAAATTTACGTTTGATTGATAGTTGCTCCCCAAAAGATTTCCACAGTTCTCGCTTAATATCTCTGTTATGGTAGCATTTAATCCGTTGGTCCTACAAGCGAGGCTCATTCCTCACGTGATGAATTAGAAATTCCTTGTCTATCATCCCGCTCATAGTCCACCGCCGGACTGGAAACAAACGTTTGGTCGGCCAATACGCCAGTTCGGTGCCGGACGACGTCGTACTGCGCTTCTTTCTCCAGTGTAGGCACGTACATTAGCCACCTGGAGTTTGTTTTTTACGGCGTTAGCCGACGTCGGACCGGATCGGAACGGATGATGAAAGGTGGCTACACTGAGCCACAGCGCCAGAAATCGCGCCAGAGAGTATTATTCTGCCGCCTCCACTGGCAGTGATTATTGAGACGTAGCGGCAAGCAGTTCTTGCCGAGACGTTGTAGTGGACAGTTCTTGTTCAGATGTAGTGGAGAGTGGTTGTCGTGAAGTCAGAGTGAGATGTGGTAGTGGAGAGTGTTGTTGCATGTTTTATGCAGTGGTTTGATGGGAGAGATAGCAGATGTGGTTCTAATGGAGATATTGTAATGGTCAGAGTGCATTTCGTCAATATATATGGAGGTATTTTCTTTTATTCTTTTATTCTTTCAGTGACCTGAATAATGTGTCATTACAGGTTCAGTCAACAAAGCATCTGGCGTGTGTTCTTGTATTAGAGTGTAATTTTGGTTTTCTTGCACAATTATAGTATTTGTAATTTTCTTTTATCACATCAGTATAATTGCTATTTAAAAATTCTTGTCTTGTTGAAGAAGAACCGTGCCAGATGTGCGTTGAGTCATACTACCACATACAGAACAGCTACACTTGTGCTTTGTTGGTTTCGTAGGTTTTATAGTTGCTGGGGACTTAATTAATTAATTGTGCTAACAGAAATTTTCTTACATTCTTTGTTGTCATTCTAAGCAGTCAGATTGCGTACTAATACTAGTCAGGGCCAGCCGTTTACGAAACAGCGTAATCGGACATAAAGCGACAGAAAATTAAAAAAAAGTATTTGCATTGCATTCTTATATCTTTATTATAATTAAGCCCCCATGCAATGACTTCCGTATGCAGTGTAGGTGGAGCCTTAAAGTTGTATGAAAATCTACGTCTGAAGTACGCGGAAACCGGCCTTTCGGATATTTTTTTCCGAGCTCCAGGACCGCCTTAGCTCCTACTCACGATTAAATATTTTTGACATTTAGCAGTGGAGCAAGCAATAATCATTCTCTTAGGTATACATCGTCTTTCAACTATTTTGGCTGGTGTGGCCGTGCGGTTCTAGGCGCTTCAGTCTGGAACCACGTGTCCGCTACGGTCGCAGGTTCGAATCCTGCCTCGGGCATGGATGTGTGTGATGTCCTTAGGTTAGTTAGGTTTAAGTAGTTCTAAGTTCTAGGGGACTGATGACCACAGATGTTAAGTCCCATACTGCTCAGAACCATTTTTGAACTATTTTGACCACGCGTAGTGGCCGCGCGGTTCGAGGCGCCATGCACGGATTGCGGGGCCGCTCCCGCTGGAGGTTCGAGTCATCCCTCGGGAATGGGTGTGTGCGTTGTTCTTAGCATAAGTTAGTTTAAGTTAGTTTCAGTAGTGTGTAAGTCTAGGGACCGATGACCTCAGCAGTTTGGTCCCATAGGAATTCGCACACATTTGAACATTTGAACTATTGTGACAAACAAATTAGGACTTTGTAATCAACGAAACACCATTTCAAACGGAGTATTACGTTCAAACATATCAGTGTGTCAAAAGAACGACCTTTAATTAGTGAATTGGTTCGATCCACGGCTGATTCGCGTGTCTGTGCTCTAAAACAAGCTCTTATCGCTGCTTGCTATCCTATAGACCTCTCCGCCCGTTTTACACGTGCTGTGCAGGAGATAACGTTTGACCTGTCGTGTTATAAAGCTAATGTGGCTTCCATGCGCTGGTACTTTAGACACTTTCTCACATAATGAAGTACAGCCAGTTCTATAATCTCCAATTGTAATACATACTTTATTACCCGCAACTGATATGACGATTCACATTTCATTGACACTGTTGGTACTGTCACCCATTTCCGTTTCAGAATGTTGTTAGAGAAAAGCTTTAGATCATTATGAAAAATTGTAGTTATTTAACGCAAAAGTCGGGTACATTGTGGCTCTCGTATAAAAGAATGCAGTATATCTTTAGCTTCATACAAAACATGATGTGTTACAAAGATTCAAGTGATGTCACAAGTCTACATCTTCTACAGAGATAAGGGTGAGTCTGGTATCGAAACCAAAATTTTTAACTGGTGCAATTCAGCTACAAATGTGTGGCATAATTTTCTAAACAATGACGTGTCTCAACGACGAATTGACAATAAGGGGCGAACGGTTATTGCATTGTTCCATTGGCCTCCAAGAAGGTGTCCTGATGTGATGGTATGTGTTTTATTTTTATTTATTTATTTATTGTTAGTGAGATTTTGTGAAAGACTCGGTTTAAGCGTCTCCCCTTCCAGCGACGTTGGGTGAAATGCGGTGCAGCATAACAAAAGCAATGAACGCGTTATCTTTACATGTGCTCGCAAATACCTAAGACAAACACAGTTTTGGCTATCGTCTTCATGTTTGTCGGGGGTTCTGCGGAGGGCACATTCAATATTTGTGAATGCTAAGTGAAAACTTTGATCCTAAACGTAATTTTACAATAAGCGAAATTAATTTTAATGTATATACTCTTTCAGAATTGGAAGCGGTTATTTAAAAAGAAGGGAAAAAAGTCTTCGTAGTCGCGGTGTAAGTTATGATTCACCCCAAGTTTTCATCTTCAGTCATATAAAATTCTAGCTTCTCACAAAACAGTGGATTCTGCAGATTTGCGTATTTGCCAAATACGTTCATTTAGAGAAGATCCCATTCAGTGTAGAGCCTGTTTACTAGCCACATACGGCTGAATTTGTACTTTCCACAAACTGAAATATTTCTACACATCATTTTTTCGCAAGTAATATGACCGTCCATCCATAATTAGTCGATAGTGAAGAATCTCGGTAGCAATGGCGACTCGTATTGAGTCTTCCAAGGCTGCTTGCGTATCTTTGGTTCGTTGTCGGGCCGCGTCACTAGCTGGCTCTGCGGGGTCGGGAGGCACTCTCTAGGGAGGTAGGCTAATGTCGTCGGTACACGCAACGATTCAAGTAACAATGACGTGGCGCTCTGTGTGTTCCTTCTGACGCCACTTCCTGCTTTTTATCGTTGCGAAGCCATTTCGTCAAATGAAACAAAATAAGTTCTACGTTATCTCGCAAACGTGCCACTTCAAGAAGAACCTATATGAAGCAAGAACGCTCCCCAAGTCACGTGCAGAAAGCAAGACGCCATAGTGTATTTGTTGTGTTCATCAGAAGCCCATATTCGATGAGTTTCATACTATATGTTGCATTCTACGAATATATTCTGTTTCGAGGCACCAGGACGTCGAATGCCTCGAGAACAAATCGTTACTGTACGTTTAGTTGTAATAAAATGTCGGGAAACGGCATATTGGTGATGAAAGAATTTTCATATTTAGCTGTTTTCGCATTACAACTTGTTTGTAATGAGAGTAAGCTGCTTTACGGAAACGATTCATTTAAGATTCATGAAAATGTGTTGCTATTATTATGATTTATTATACAATTAAATGTCAGTGACATTTCGGAGACTAAAGTACAGAAAAAGGGTCCAATGACAGGCGACTTTCAGCAGACTGTGATTAGTTGAAACACCGCGATGTAAATTCGGCGTTAGAATGGGAGAGGGTTCGTGTCCCATTGCATCCACATTTTCTTATCTTCTTCGCGTTTTCTAAAAGGTTGTGGGGGTTTGATATGAAATTAATAGGAATAATCTCTGTCATATTTGTTGTTATGTAAATGTAAGTCCGCTTTCTGTCAGGAGTGAGTGCGTTTGATTTGGTGAAAATCAGATCTCTTTACTTAATAACACTTTCACAGATATTAAAGTTATTGTGTATGCATGCAATAGAAAGAACAACATGATTAGGATACGGCCGGGAGTGGAAATGTTCGTCGTAATACAGCTAACGTAGGAAATCTACGCTCGTCCATTTTTGTGAAAAAAACTGTATGGCTTGCGTGCCAAACAAATCCGACGACTGCCGCTGGAGATCGCTGTGAGCGCAGAGTCATGTCAAAGGGATCATGCCGTGTGCCGACTGCGCTGTCTCGTAACGTGGGATACCTCGTTCACGTGCCCATCAATGTAAGCTGCCCATTTAGTCCCGTGTGCCGACGGCCTAAGCGAGAGAGAGAGTTGGCGTAGCTACAGTAGGCGAATGCACCGAGCTTGAAAGACCATTTACGAGGAAGTTTAAGCTTGCATGTAAGTGATTTATTTTAAATTCGTGGATTTATTTGTACTGAAAACTGATGGAAATCTGGTGTGTTTAAGTATTGCCCCAAGTGGAACACTAGGTTTAAACTACGGTTACGTCAATGGACGGTTGTTCCACTGGTTGTATATGGACTTTCATTTACTAGTGCGCTCACTGCACAAACTATGATAAACTGTAAGCTACTGAAGCTTAATCTGCCTTGTTTCAAGTTCTGCAATTTTACGTGTAGCGTACTGCGCAGCTTTGCGGCTCTTCGTGATGTAAATTTGTGACCTAGCGAATATTTTATTGCAAATTATATACACATACTGGCCATTAAAATTGCTACACCAAGAAGAAATGCAGATGATAAACGGGTATTCATTGGACAAATATATTATACTAGAACTGACATGTGATTACATTTTCACGAAATTTGGGTGCATAGATCCTGAGAAATCAGTACCCAGAACAACCACGTCTGGCCGTAATAACTGCTTTTCTACGCCTGGGCATTGAGTCAAACAGAGCTTGGATGGTGTGTGCAGGTACAGGTCCCCATGCAGCTTCAATACGATACCACAGTTCATCAAGAGTAGTGACTGGCGTATTGTGAAGAGCCAGTTGCTCGGCCACCATTGACTAGACGTTTTCAATTGGTGAGAGATCAGGAGAACGTGCTGGCCAGGACAGCAGTCGAACATTTTCTGTATCCAGAAAGGCCCGAACAGGACGTGCAACATGCGGTCGCCCATTATCCTGCTGAAATGTAGGGTTTCGCAGCGATCGAATGGAGGGTAGAGCCACAGGTCGTCACACATCTGAAATGTAAGGTCCACTGTTCAAAGTGCCGTCAATGCGAACAAGAGGTGACCGAGACGTGCAGCAAATGGCACCCCATACCATCACGCCACGTGATACGCCAGTATGGCGATGACGAATACACGCTTCCAATGTGCGTTCACCGCGATGTCGCCAAACATCATGATGCTGTAAACAGAAACTGGATTCATCCGAAAAAATTACGTTTTGCCATTCGTGCACCCACGTTCGTCGTTGAGTACACCATCGCAGGCGCTCCTTTCTGTGATGCAGCGTCAAGGGTAACCGCAGCCATGGTCTCCGAGCTGATAGTCCATACTGCTGCAAACGTCGTCGAACCGTTCATGCAGATGGTTGTTGTCTTGCAAACGTCCCCATCTGTTGACTCATTGATCGAGACGTTGCTGCACGATCCGTTACAGCCATGCGGATAAGATGCCTGTCATCTCGACTGCTAGTGATACGAGGCCGTTCGGATCCAGCACGGCGTTCCGTATTACCCTCCTGAACCCACCGATACCATATTCTGCTAAGAGTCATTGGATCTCGACCAACGCGAACAGCAGTGTCGTGATACGATAAACCGCAATCGCGATTGGCTACAATCCAACCTTTATCAAAGTCGGAAATGTGATGGTACGCATTTCTCCTCCTTACACGAGGCATCACAACAACGTTTCACCAGGCAACGCCGGTCAGCTGCTGTGTGTGTATGAGAAATCGGTTGGAAACTTTCCTCATGTCAGCAGGTTGTAGGTGTCGCGACCGGCGCCAACCTTGTGTGAATGCTCTGAAAAGTTAATCATTTGCATATCACAGCATCTTCTTCCTGTCGGTTAAATTTCGTGCCTGTAGCACATCTTCGTGGTGTAGCAATTTTAATGACCAGTAGATTTTTAATGACCTGTACATTTATTGTGCTCCATAATCTGCAGATTAATTGCATTGTATCGCGTTGGTAAGCTTGTTCATGTTATTGAGGAATCGAGGCAGTTAAGACTAAAGCATTTCGGGCGATTGCTTAAATTTATGTCAGTCCCAAGCATAGTGGCCTACTGCAATGTCTTGCTACAGGAAATTTAATATCCATACCGAAGTTTAAATCTGGATCACCCTTCTATGCAGTTAGCGAACTTTTCCCTCCAGTATGTGAACTAATAAGTTTTTGTATCCTAGATTCCATCCCAGCTGCTCATGAACTTGCTTTCGTGGGACTACCTCGCTTGCGTTAATCGTCCACGCTTGGGTTGCTGAGGGGGTTGCGCTGGCCAGACCGCACTGCTGCGATCCGGAAGGGACGCTCAGACATCGGGTGACAAACATTGTTGTGTGTAATCATTCCAGAGGGATAGAGTCTGTATACTGTGTTTCTTGCAACTAGTCCATATAGCTAATGGTCAAAGGTAAATTGTTGTTCACTGTGGTTGGAAAGTAGTCTTTGACCTGTAATATTTCGCGTAATAACTGAATCTTATTTGCTTTTCATATTCCAAGAGGTTGCTTAGTGTACTGTTTGATTTCCTTGCGTCTTGTGTGTTACTGTGTTGATTAATATTTATAGTTGCCCAGTTTTACCTTAATTAAATGTTTTTCTCAGTCTTATTTCTCTAAGGCGATATTGTTGATAAATTATTAATTATTCTTATAATTCTGATCCGGTTAATTTTCTTAAATGGTGCCATTTTTATTGAACTTGTTGTGTTGCTTCCCTGTGGTAAATGAATTTGATTAGTTTTTTCATGAGATAAAAAAAATTAGTGTACAGTTTTATTCTGAGCATTAGCCAACCAGGAACCTTGATTTTGGGGTTATTAATTAGAGTCACATTACACAGTATTAAGATTGCTAAAGCAAATTATGGATTAATTTATGGTTTAAAGTAATCTACTTTTAACTAATTAATTGCTTAATTAATTGAGATATATATATATATATATATATATATATATATATATATATATATATATATATTATGTTGTCCTTGAACTATGTTAGTTGACATATACACTATTTCGGGCCCTAAGCGTTTACAATCGAAATTTCTGCTACCATGACGGGCTAAGCAAGGAGGATATGGAATGCAGACTAGAACAAGGAAAGAGGGTATTCTTGACCAGAATAAGTCTTTTAATATCAAACATAAGGTGTAATTTGAGGATTCATTTTGTGAAAATGTACGTTTGGATCACAACATTCTATGGTAGCGGCACAGGAACTCTGGGAGCATTTGAAAAGAAGAGAATCAAAGCGTTTGAGATGTCCTGCAAGAAAATAATGTTGAAAATTAGAGGAAAAGGGAAGTTAAGAAATGTGGAAGTTTTCAAGAGAACCGCCGAAGCAAAGAATATATGGGAAAGAATGAAAAATAGAGCAACAGTGTGATAGGACACTTATGAAGACAACCGGGAAGAACTTATACGGCCAAAAGGAGCAGCAAAGTGTAAAAGCTGCAGGGGAAGGCAGAGACTGTGCACAGGAGAGGAATCCGTGAAGGGCAGCATTAAACCTAAACTATTTTTGGTTTCCCTTGGCTATGTAATCAGTGCCTGCTCGACTATCGAGATGTCTTCGGAGCTTTAGTATATTGCTGCAATTGTACATTATTTTCACGAAGAAATGGGCATCGATCTATTTCACCTAGACATATAGAGAGTAGAATAGCAGTTACAATTTTGACATGCTTTTTACAGTAATCTACAGCTGTTTCTGTGCCATTGAGTGGAAAGTAACACCACATTGCATTTTTCCATCTCCAAAACCGGCGTCTCGCAGTTCTCATACTCCATAATTAAGTGTTTCTCACCCTGAAGCAGGAAATGAAACAACAAAGGCAAGGGTACAGCGATACTACAGTCATAATGATAACATCACCATTTTATCTCTCTGGAGAGAAAATAAAATCTGTGTTGTGTGGAATTCATTTTACTCTGCAGGGCTGAATACGTAAATTCACAACAATTATTCTAGTGTGAGCGAAGTCACTTTGTGATTGACACTGGGATCATAAAATGCACATGTCCTGTATGAGATTAATCTGGATGTGAGGGTCCAGAATTTTCTTACATTCAGGCATGACATAGTATTCAATTACGCTTCAATCACGCCGCTACACATGAAATTTTCAAAAATTCAAATGGGTTCAGGCACTATTGGACTTAACATCTGAGGTCGCCAGTCCCCTAGAACTTAGAACTACTTCAACCTTACTAACCTAAGGACATCACACGCATCCATGCCCGAGGCAGGATTCGAACCTGCGACCGTAGCAGCAGCGCGGTTCCGGATTGAAGGGCCTAGAGACGCTCGACCACAGCGGTCGGCTTGAAATTTTCATCATCGTCGCAAAATAAGGCATGTACTCTTATATACATACAAATACGTACAAGTACATCACTTAGATTGGAAAGAAATCTTATTGATATGTCTGTTGTTAATTGCTGTGTCAAAACTTTGTTTGCACACATTCAAAAAATTTCTCAACGAGATATGTGGAGGTACGTTTTGTTTTGTGGTATATAGAAGAGACCAGTTTGATACTTTTTTATCTTCCTGCAAACGTTGTAGGACTCGTATCCTGTATTTTATGATTTATTTGTCAATTCTACGATATTCAGAAATTTAGATAGATCTAAAAAGGAACAGGTTCTAAACACCAAATAATATGACAAACATTTCAAATAACATCAAAAGAATATCAGCAATTTTAGTAGTGTTCCGGGAATCGTGATCTCTGACACATAAACCATCAACCAAATGAAGACACATAAAACAGGAATTAATACTGAGGAAACTACTGGAAATAAACACACTAAAAATAATAAATAAACTAACTTGAAATTCTAACATCTTCTTTACAAGCAAGTTGGTTAGTTAGCTTCATGTTCCATGGATCATTTTGCACGATAAATCATACAGATGGGGAACGAGTAATCTTACATTAACATCGCAAAATAAATTGTACATTGGTTGCAAGCTGAACATCTCTATAGGTTTCTCTTCCTTTAAAAAAAGAAAAAAGATATACAGACATGAGTTAGTAGTTTCTACTTAGTAAAAAAGGGACTAAAAGCATTCATCAGCATTCAGACGTCACACGAAACAGTAGAGAATGCCATCACAGAATGTGAGCACGTTTTATAACAACTTTTCAATAAACTACAATGCATTCCTCGTCAGAGCTCCTTTAAGGCAAGAAATAAGTCATAGTAAGAAAAGACTTAAACAAGGTTCTCACGTTAGGAAAATCATTGCCCATAACATGTGTGTCATGTGTGTAGTAGCAAATTAGTAGGCCATTAGAGTAAAAGTAAAGCACAATTGATTTAGCTGGGGTTTCACTTTTGGCTTAATCATGTTTACTGAAACCTTTAATAAAATTAACGTGACCATAATCCAGCAGAATATTATTTAATTTGACCTGAACTCACAGCCCATTATAAAGAAGTATTAAGTTACCAAAGAGCCATTGTTGCAGTCACAACAATGGTTATTCAAAAAACATTAATCCTGCCGTTACCGAGTGGGGTAGCGCAGTGGTTAGCACACTGGACCCACATTCACGCGGACGACAGTTCAAACCCCAGTCCAGCCATCTTCATTTAGGTTTTACGTGAGTTCCCTAAATCGCCTAAGGCAAATGCCAGGATCGTTCCTTCGGAAGGACACGGCCGCTTTCTTTCTCCGTCCTTCCCTAATCCGAGCTTGTGCTCCGTCTCTAATGATCTCGTTGTCGACGTAATGTTCAACACTAATCTCAGCTAATCTCTAATCCTGCAGTTCCTTCAATAACTTGATAACTAACAATCAATTACGAAAAATAATAATATGTTAAGAAAACAGACGGCAGTGAATTATCAGAAGTAAAAATACATTCTGATGAAAAACAATTTTTTTTTTTGATCTCTGCTATAAGTAAGTGAATGTAAGGAGTTTCTTTGTATAATAGTCTGTAGCATTTCTCTTTCATTTAAGTATACGTGCAGAGAACAATGTGTGGTTGTTGTTGTTGTAACATGAACGTTTTGTTTTGTGAGTGATCTGTTTTTTTTTTTTTTTTTTTTTTTTTAATAACAACTCTACGGTTTACGTTTCTTGGGAAACATACTGCTACTTCAAAAAAATGAAGGTACTACACTTGATACCAATGTAGAAAGTAGAATTTGAGATTATTCCATGCACGAACGGAAGACAATGATTACGAATGCTGCGGCTCAGCGCTTCGTTGTACAATGGTTTCCCCCAGGCGCTCAGAGAACGCAGAACCACTGACAACTTTCTGAGCGTGTCCGAGAAATTATCGAGAATTTGTCTAGCGTCTTGCATTTCTCGAACCCGATCACAGCTTATTCGTTGTCGGCAGCCCGCAGTGACACTCAACGCTATGAACCTCTCTACTGGGGGCAGGAGTTCGAATGCATCGCATCTGCGGTGACTTGTGAGTTGGCAAATTTCTATAAGTCATTCGTGTCATTATTTCACGACATGATAGTTAGGTAATATTCACACCTTTTAGCTACGGATCTGCTGTAATCGCACTCGAGAAACACATGACGCAAGAAAAATCCTCATGAATAGTTGGGGTACTGCAAAGAAGTTGTCAATGGTGCTGCCCTCTCTGAGAGCGTGGGTAAAACTACTGTACAAAGCCGCGCTGCCAACAGCGCAGCGCGACTGTGGCGCCCCCTAACGAAGCTGCTTGCCGTCTGCTGCAGACTGACAACCAGAGTTCTCTTCCGTCACCAGCCTTCAGCCTTTAGCGACCATCGACAGAGCCTATACCGATGGAGCCCCGGACGCATTTGAGTCGTTTGGCTCGTCAATGGTGGCGCCTACCGTCGAATAGTGCAATGTGCTAATGGTCGCCTGTTTGGAGCTGTGAACTCTAGTGTACCTCTTTGAATAACCAGAAGTGCAGGAAGACGCTGTTTATCATCCAGAAAGCCTCTCGTCGTGATTCGGAAAATCATTGGTGGGACTGATCTAAGATAAGTTATGAGTGTGCTGGCTCCAGTCTTGTTGGTTTGCTGTATATAATCGAACCTCAGCTATGGGACAAGTTATTATAAACGTAGATATCTGCTGCTGGAGCTAATGTACCTCTCGTTTACCATATTTATGGTAGACTATGCGAGAATACTTTTAGGTAACAAACCGTGGTAACATCTGTGATCAGACTTGTGAATGCTGGATGTCTATGTAATGTTTCTTTATTTGGTACATTTATGGCTTTAGTTTGGCATCACTGGGATGAGCCCTGATCAAATATACGTTTCAAGATGGCGAGTCCTCTTGAAACGTCCACACTAGTTGAACAACGTTGTTATTCGTTTTTTACTCCCTGAAGACGAGAAACCAGTGAATATATACTGTAGAATGTCTAAAGTTTATGGTGAATATTGAAAGAATCGTGCAACTTTTGACAAGTTTGTAGAGCAGTTCAAAAATTGTCGCGACTCAGTGGCTGATGAACACCGTTCTCGCCGACCAGTTGCAGTTTCAACTCCCTCACTTGGAAGTCGAATTAATGACATTATTCGTGCCGACCGTCGTGTGACTGTGGAAATTATAGTTGATAAGGTTCACGTTAGTACTGGTACAGTCCATAACATTATCTGTAACAAGCTGAAGTACCGCAAAACATGTGCAAGATGAGTCCCAAAGGAGTTGACGTGGCTACGCAAGGAACAAGGTTCAGAGTGTGCACAGAGCAAAGGGATCGTTACGAAAGAGAAGGTGAGCACTTCCTCAACGAACTTTTAATCTGTGAAGAAACTTGGCTTCACTATTGTGAGCCAGAATCAAAAAAGACAAAGCATAGAGTGGAAGCACACCAACTCAACGAGTCCAGAAAAAATTCAAAACCCAAGCATCATCAGGAAAAGTCATGTTGACGGTGTTTTTGGATGGTGAAGGTTCAGTTTTATGTGATTATCTTGAAGAGTATCGTACAACGAACAGCCAGTACTACTAGGATTGGTTTTTAAACAAGGTGAAGCCAGCCATGAGAGAGATACGTCGTGGACCTCAGCGGGGTGGTGTGATTCTCCAGCAAGACAACGCACGTCCTCATATTGCTCAACTAACGCGAGGAACCATCGATTAAATGGGCTGGGAAGTACTGCCTCATATCCCCTTACAGTCCTGATTTAGCACCTAGTGATTTCCATTTGTTCGGCGCACTGAAGGAGGAATTATGTGTGAAGAGGTTCCAGGACAACGAGGACGTGAAAAGTTTGTGGGAAATTGGTTCAAACATCAAGATAAAGAGTTGTTTGCAGGCGTAATAAAAAAGCTTGTAGCCCGTTGGAGCAAGTGCTCCAGACCAATTTGTCTCTTTAATTACTGAATGACCCTCGTATTTCTTGAACACTGTTTACAATACCAAGTTTTAATTCCTTGTTCTCTCTTTTTCTTTTTTTCCATTCTCTCTCTTTTCTCTGTACATATCTGTCCGTTATCCCTGCGGTATTGATGGATGGAAGAGCAATTTACCATTACTGGTGTAATAAAATTAATGAAAAATAGCTCACCGTAAATAATTCAACTACTGATACGGTAGAGTGAAACTGTATTTAGCTCGCATGTGACATTTCTTTAAAGTTTATGTAAAGTTCTGCTGACAAAGTACATGCTTCCCTTTAAACTACACCTCTGGAGCGTTGGTGTCTCCTTATACTGTTCCTAAACTTAAAAACACGCAACACTCTTACGTAATTTTGATGCTATCACACTTTTAAATTCGACATGCTGTGCCGCTGATTGTTTTTAAGGAAACGTAAAGGTGGACGTTGGTGAAATCTTACGCCACCAGTGTTCTTCCTTTCCTTTGAATAAGCGTGTTCCCAATGTTAGATTAAACGAAAACACTCGCGTCCTCTACAATTGTCGAGAATCTTTCTTGCTCTAGTGCTCAATCAGAGAGCTTGTTGTAGGCATATCTCCGGTTTTCACTACCTTCTGCCTTCTTTTTCATTACTGTGAATGATCTATAAGATACATACGCAATCCGTTAACATTTGAAAATGCACAAAGTCACGGAATAATGGAGATAAAGAGGTAAAACTTGACAAACATGCCTGAAATGACATGGGGTTTTATTGAAACCGGAAATGAGTGCAACAATCACTTAACAGAAGGCGCTAGCTGGCAACAAGTCAGCGACGCCGCATAAGAATCGTATGTAAAATGAGCTGTAGTGAGAGAGGGAGTCAGATGCACCAAGAATCGCAGCATGTTCACTTTACTACAAAAGGCACTGAAACTTTACTATCAGAATAGAGAATCCACTACAGCCGCATTACGATTCTAACGCCGTAAGAAGAGTATCGATGAATAAATTTCCTGTGAAAAGTGTTGCTGTGAAGAAAATTATGACACAGTCGCAAACCATGGGTTGTTTAGACGATCGGCCCCGTAGCGGGCGACCAGATTCAAGTGCAACTGCTACTTGGACACTTAAACACTGAATAGCCAAAGGAACTGGTACACCTGCCTAATATCGTGTAGAGCCCCCGCGAGTATGCAGAAGTGTCGCAGCACGACATGGTACAGACTCGACCAATGTCTAAAGTGGCGCTGGAGGTAAATGACACCATGAATACTGTTCATGTCTGTGGAATTTGGCGACCAGTGTAAGTGTTTGAACTCACAAGAGTGTCCCTGTAGCAATTCTGGACGTGTGGCGTGTCGCATTGTCCTTCTGGAATTGAACTAGTCCGTCGGAATGCACAAGTGAATGCAAGTGATCACAGAGGATACTTACGTACGTGCCACCTGTCAGAGTCCCATCTATGCTTATCAGGGGTTCCATATCACTCCAACTGCATATGCCCCAAACCATTACAGTTCCTCCACCAGCCTGCCATGGAGGGTCAATGGATTCATGAGGTTGTCTCCTTACCCGAACACGTCCATCCGCTCGATACAATTTGAAACGAGACTCGTCCGAGCAGGCAACATGTTTCCAGTCATCGACAGTTCGATGTCAGTGTTCATGGACCGAAGAGAGGCGTAAAGCTTTGTGTCGTGCAGTCATCAAGGGTACACGAGTGGGCCTTCGGCTCCGAAGCTCATATCGATTATATTTCATTGAATGGTTCGCACGCTGACACTTGTTAACGGCCCAGCATTGAAATCTATAGCAGTTTTCGGAAGAGTTGCACTGCCGTCACGTTGAACGATTCTCTTCAGTCCTCGTTGGTCCCGTTCTTGCAGGCTGTATTCCCAGCCGCAGCGATGTCAGTGATTTGAATGTTTTACCGGACTCCTGATATTCAAGGTACACTCGTGAAATGGCCGTACCGAAAAATTCCGATTTCATCGCTACCTCGGAGATGCTCTGTCCTATCGCTCCTGCGCCTACTATAACACCACGTTCAAACTCACTTAAATCTAGATAACCTGCCATTCTAGTAGCTGTAATCGATGTAACAACTGCGTCGGAGACTAGCTGTCTTATGTAGGCGTTGCCAATCGCAGGGCCGTATGCTGCCTGTTTACATATCTCTGTATCTGAATACGCTTGCCTATACCAGATTCTTTGGCTTTTCACTGCAGATGAAATTTAGACTTTGGAAGGTTCGTCACCACATGGTGACGTCAGCGCTCGTGAACTGGCACGTCGCACCAGGATTCCACGCACTATTGTTTGAAGAGCACGAAGGCGTACCATGCAATGTTGGCCTTACAAAATTCAGCGTCATCATGACGATGTTGTGAAGCGGAGAGCATTTGCGGCGTGGACACTTCAAATATTGGGGGGAGATAACGATTAGTTGTCTAACGTGTTGCAGACCGACGAAGGCTATTTCACTCTACTAGGGTACGTCAGCATCCATAAATGCAGAATTTGGGCTGCCGATAATCCGAGGACTGTCTTGGAAGGCCTATTGCATGACGAAAAAGTCACGGTGTGGCATGGATTTACCATAACTACTTTACTGGACCCCTTTTTCTCTAGAAATGCGGTTACTGCTCTTAAAACTGTCAGTATGGCGTGTGCGAGGTACGTCGATATGATGCAGATGCAGCTCGGCTGATCAACACCTGCTGGGAGGTACGACTTACTGCTACACGTGTGAAAGACCTCTTGCCCAAATCGTTTGATGAGGATCGCGTGCTGAGCCGCCACTTCCGTCGTGCGTGGCCTCCCAGATCCCCAGACGTCAATCCGCGTGATTATTGGTTGTGGTGTTACTTGAAGTCGCAAGTGTACCGCGATTGTCCGACCTCATTATGATGCTAGAAGACAACATCCGACGGCAGTGCGAAAGCGATTGTTATGCTAATTACTGCTTTTGAATCATGTTAGTCATTTTGTGCACTTTTTTTGCTTTCAGTAAAACCCCCTGCCATTTCAAGCACTTGTGTCAATTTTACCTCTCTACCTATATTATTTCGTGTAGTATAGAATTTTCAACTGTTAACGGACTTCTGGATCACCCTATATTTTATAATATTATCTACAGATCGTTTCAGATACGTTGTTTTAGTCTGTAATGCATAAAATAGTAAATGACAGGAATATTTATTTAGCTAAGTAAATGTAAGAAACGTTACTATTTTAGCAGAACTGAGAATTTTATTTATTTAACGAGTTATAATTTTTTTATGTAACATGTTTTCTTGTATGTTGTATCTGATTTATTTAAACCAACTGTGTAAGCATGGTAAAGTCCGTAGTGCAAGCCTGTGACTGGGAGATTGGCCTGACTGTACGTAGAGTACAGCTTTTATTCGTCCCAGCACCAGGAGGAAGACATTTATTATTACTTCTTTCTTTTCTCAGACGTTATGTCTGGTCAAAAATGGAAAATGACGCGGACCTTGATCAAGCGTGATTTCCTTTTAACTGTACAGTATATGTTATATTGCATTTAGGAACTTTCGGGTAATTGAACATGTATCAATAATTACGGATTTCTGTAGTTGTATATATAAGTTTGGATGTAGCTGTATTGCGTTGATGTACTGGTGGATATTGTGTGGTATGACTCCTGTAGTTGATAGTATAATTGGTATAATGTCAACTTTATCCTGATGCCGCATGTCCTTGACTTCCTCAGCCAGTTGGATGTATTTTTCAATTTTTTCTCCTGTTTTCTTTTGTATGTTTGTTGTATTGGGCATGGATATTTCGATTAGTTGTGTTAATTTCTTCTCTTTATTGGTGAGTATGATGTCAGGTTTGTTATGTGGCGTTGTTTTATCTGTTATAATGGTTCTGCTCCAGTATAATTTGTATTCATCATTCTCCAGTACATTTTGTGGTGCATACTTGTAGGTGGGAGCGTGTTGTTTTATTAGTTTATGTTGTATGGCAAGTTGCTGATGTATTATTTTTGCTACATTGTCATGTATTCTGGGGTATTCTGTATTTGCTAGTATTGTACATCCGCTTGTGATGTGATCTACTGTTTCTATTTGTTGTTTGCAAAGTCTGCATTTATCTGTTGTAGTATTGGGATCTTTAGTAATATGCTTGCTGTAATATCTGGTGTTTATTGTTTGATCCTGTTTTGCAATCATGAATCCTTCCGTCTCACTGTATATATTGCCTTTTCTTAGCCATGTGTTGGATGCATCTTGATCGATGTGTGGCTGTGTTAGATGATACGGGTGCTTACTTTTTCCAGTTTACTTTCTTCGTATCTGTTGATGTTATGTGAGCTAAAGGGTTGTAGAAGTGGTTATGAAAATGCAGTGGTGTAGCCGATGTATTCATATGAGTGATTGTTTCGTGTATTTTGCTAGTTTCTGCTCGTTCTACAAAGAATTTTGTTAAATTGTCTACCTGTTCATAATGTAGGTTTTCTTATGTCGATAAATTCCCTTCCTCCTTCCTTTCTGCTTAATGTGAATCTTTCTGTTGCTGAATGTATGTGATGTATTCTATATTTGTGGCATTGTGATTGTGTAAGTGTATCGAGTGCTTCTAGGCCTGTGTTACTCCATTTCACTACTCCAAATGAGTAGGTCAATATTGGTATAGCATAAGTATTTACAGCTTTTGTCTTGTTTCTTGCTGTCAATTCTGTTTTCAGTATTTTTGTTAGTCTTTGTCTATATTTTTCTTTTAGTTCTTCTTTAATATTTGTATTATCTATTGCTATTTTTTGTCTGTATCCTAGATATTTATTGGCATCTGTTATTATTATTATTATTATTATTATCATTACTATTCTATTACTATTATTAACACTCTCCATTACGAAGAGTAATACTGAACGTACTGATTTACTTCATTACGATAGAAAAGATATTTTAAGAGTCACATAATTTCTGTTTTCAGTTAGTACAGAATTTGTTTTGTATCTGTTGTCTGAAACTAGAACTACGGAATAGAAGTCAAACAAGAGTTGTATCACTTTATTCTTGCTAGTCGCGAAATTTCCGAATTTCATTACGACACTTTTCAGTAGTATGTGTCCCTCCTGGTCCAAGTTGATACATTCCTATAATATGTGGTCCACTGTTTGCTTACCTCCACTCAAATGGCTCTGAGCACTATGGGACTCAACATCTTAGGTCATAAGTCCCCTAGAACTTAGAACTACTTAAACCTAACTAATCTAAGGACATCACACACACCCACGCCCGAGGCAGGATTCGAACCTGTGACCGTAGCAGTCCCGCGGTTCCGGACTGCAGCGCCAGAACCGCTAGACCACCGCGGCCGGCTTACCTCCACTCTATGGACACATCGCGTCGTTAGATATTGTGAATAGATGGTAGTAAGCCATCAGTACAGCTAATGAGGAGGTACTGAATAGAATTGGAGAGAAGAGAAATTTGTGGCGCAACTTGACTAGAAGAAGGGATCGGTTGGTAGGGCATATTCTGAGGCATCAAGGGATCACCAATTTAGTATTGGAGGACAGCGAGGAGAGTAAAAATCGTAGAGGGAGACCAAGAGATGAATACACTAAACAGATTCAGAAGGATGTAGGTTGCACTAGGTACTGGGGTATGAAGAAACTTGCACAGGATAGAAAAGCGTGGAGAGCTGCAACATACCAGTCTCTAGACTGAAGACCACAACAACAACAACAACAACAACAGCAACAACAAGCCATCAGTTTCCTGTGTGCCGTTAACATCGCTGGGAAACTGAGAAAGGTCGGTAATCCGATCGCCAGTACTTTGGTGTACAGTTGGAAAATATTATTTTGTAATGGCTCTGAGCACTATGGGACTTAACTGCTACGGTCATCAGTCCCCTAGAACTTAGAACTACTTAAACCTAACTAACCTAAGGACAGCACACAACACCCAGCCATCACGAGGCAGAGAAAATCCCTGACCCCGCCGGGAATCGAACCCGGGAACCCGGGCGTGGGAAGCGAGAACGCTACCGCACGACCACGAGATGCGGGCTATTTTGTAATGATTTCTATTGCAGTCTGTTGCCATTCTTCCTTCCTTTCTTCCATAGCTGCTTTTCATGACTTCACTTTTTCTCGGTATTGGGATCCTTGATATAACTTACTTCCTCTTGTGATGCGGATGCCTTTTTTACCATATGGTGTACATTTCAATGTACATCTGAGTAAGCTTTAATCCATGTAAAATATATAACCTAGTTGTTCTTTCCGAAAGATCTTCTTACTTGTTGTTTCCTGAATTACACTGTTGTGATGCTTCGCATTCCTCAAAGATTGCGATGTTGTCTTGCTGTCGGTCAGTTTTTTGTCATTCTTTGTAAACCATGTAACGTGTTTAGCTTTTCTACCTAGAAACGTTCAAAAAGAGGAAGGTACAACACGTTCCATGTAACTGGCTGTGTACAGAAAAGAGAAAAAACATTTTGATATAGACAGCGCAGTTAACTTTAAAGTTATATAGGCAACAGCAATAACATTATAGACATACAGGACAGCACTGTTCATGCAGACAGTATCAGACGCAGTTAAAATAAGCGAGAAATGAAAGCCGGTATAAAGTAGGACCAAGTAAAGCGAGCAAAGAAACTAAGCATACGTATAGTTCACAGTAGTTTGTGTACAATAGGATTAATGCAACGACAGAGTCTTTGAAATGAGGTGGGACAAATTATGTTAGATACATGAGAAAGTCACCGGTAAGACATTCAGTATAATAATACATTAACATAGGTATTTGGGTAAAATGCCTAAAATTCAATGTGACGGAACGCGTGACAGTAAAAAGGTAAGAGATAAAAATGCAACAAAAACGGGGGTACTGATAGTACACAGAAATATATATCCAAAATCCTCGTTAAATGTTAGAGTTTCTGTTCCAGCCCCATACGTTTTTTTTGACGTCGTTTTGATCCCCCAAGATTGATTCGTTCGGCCGCCACACATTTACCCATCATTATGTGAGTAGACCACTTTTCACAACTGTAGCCGTCATTTCAGTATGTTAACCTCATATTACTTGAACACTAGCAGCCTCTAACCTTGTTGGTAGTTGATGGCACCTGAACATAGAACGTTGTGCTTCGAAAGCATTCTTGGAATGGGTTAAAAAGTTACTGGCGAGTAAAGCGGATTTTTATTCTATAAATACGTTCCTTAGTGTAGATGTTCACTAGATCAAATCTTTCATCCCATAACAAATTATAAAACACTGCTCTCTGATATATCAAATTTCTTCCTTTTAATTTGATAGTTATGAGTTGTATTCAAGATAGCGGATTCCAAAATGGTCGCCATCTTGATGGCATAGACTCTCAAGTTTTCCTCCCTCTCATCTGACACTATTTGGCCCTAAATTTTTGTTTATCCACTTCTTTTGTTCTATAAGGTTGGTTCCACACCTACGCATCATCTTGTAAATTCAAGTAAAATTCCCCGTTTGTATTTTAGTATTCATAAGTTTTTTGTTGGTTTCTGCTGTTGACTGAATTGTGTACGTAGATAATAAAACAATATTGAGGTTCAAGAGAACGACATGGCAACGCGCCGATACAGACGCGGAAGAAGTGATGATCATTTAATTGAGGACGACGGAGCAATGTTCTCAGTTGCCGTCTTTTACCTTCTGCCGAGGGGCGCTAGTTATATTTCTAGAGTTTTCTGGGAAGAAAGCTCATAAATGGACACACGTTCGCAGAAAATGGGTTGGACAATGTAATCGTTTCACTTCTTGCTATATCAGTCGCAGAGAGGCACAAGTTTAGCGGTAAGGGGGAAGATACAGATAGAACTTAATGGAATGATCACAAAACTTCAACACAACACAATCGAGGAAATCCTGTAGCAGCAAAATTCTCCAATTTCGCCGCTGTCGGCCAGCTTGCGACAGAACAAGTTTTTCCTACGGGAGAAAAAGTCAGCGAGCTGATATGTGAACGAGACGAAATGAAAATAGCAGCTTGAAGGGGAGGCGGGTAGGGGTGGGGTTAGAGTTCGTCAGAGTGCACAGAGAGGGAGGCAGGGACCCCAGGATTTGGAGCGAACATATCCGTGGACCGTGGCACGGTGGAGGGAGGGATTTACGAGACGGGAATTCTCTGGGCGGGTCCGTGATATCAGCAGAGTGTTGGGGTGGGGGCATGCGTTGTTTCTCTTGTTGTCCCAGAGGCAGAAGTGGTGCCTCATAACACACACACACACACTCCTACACACACACACACACACAGACACACACACGCACGCACACACACACACTCTTTCTGCCTTACTACAGAAGCAGATCTGCTTGGCTTCTGCAGAGGCACACACGAGTGCGCCAGTCTGCTCGCATTGGGGTTTATTGTAGTGTTTGTGCTCGGTGGCTCGGAATTCTGCGCCACAGGGCAACGGCTGCATTCTGCTCATGGCCCCCTGATGTAAGAATTTAATCAGCATTAAGTGGAATGGGCTCTTAGCGTCTGGCGAGGTGGTCTTCCGGAAGCAATGGCTTGCCCACGGTATACGAAGTAGGACGGACACTGCGGTCGAATAAGAGGACCAGCAAGAGAAGCAGTGTGTGTGTGTGTGTGTGTGTGTGTGTGTGTGTGTGTGTGTCTGTACTCCGAGAGAGCGTTGGCGGCATAAGACGAAGGCAGGGAATTGGCGGTGGAACTTGCATGAAACAATTAGTGTAGGGAGGGACCTCCGATGGCTGGGGCGAAATGCTGTTCAGTGCTGTATGTGTGTGGTGGTCGTGGTGGTAGTGGTGTGTTGTGGGTGGGTGTTGGTGCGGGATAGGGAGGAAGGGGTAGGAAAGAGCTGCCGAGAATTTCGCGTGCAGATGCAGTAAAGTGGAAGAGGTTGGCCACTAGAGCTCCTCGCCGAAGGAAATGTGCTTCACAGAGAATGTCCACTTGGCCGCGAGCTTGCATACGACCGCTCTCGATTCCTCCTCCCCCCCCCCCCTTCCGATTACTCCCTTTGTGATAACGTGTACTCGTGTGTGGACCGAGGGAGTGGGTGGATGGTTATGTGTGTGTGTGTGTGTGTGTGTGTGTGTGTGTAGGGGGGGGAGGGGGTTGCTCTTGTGCTGCAAGTAATTCTACAGACCGACAGAATGATGCTCTGACTCCAGTATGGAATCTCTGTCCCAAAGTCTGGAGGGATGGCGAAATGCCACTAGCCACTCCAAAACAGAGTCAATGTGTTGCTGTGTCTAGACAACAAATTAACGATATGGTATGTGCAAATTCTTTTGGAACTTGGAATACCAAAGAAGTATGTTAGACTTATAGAAGCGAGTTTGAAAAACACAAAAGGTAGAGTAAGCGTCGGGAAATTGGAGTCAGAAGAATTTTTAATAAAAAACGGACTTAAGCAGGGAGATGCCCTGTCTCCGCTACTTTTAATTTAGTCCTAGAATATATTGTACGAATGGCAGCAGATAATTCAGAGGGTGTGGAGTTAAATAGAAATATTAAGATATTATGGTATCTAGATGATCTAAACATCATTAGTGATAGGAAAGAATCTGTAACAGCAAATTCGAATGCGTTAATTAAGGATAGTGAAGATGTAGGCGTAAGGATAAGTGAAGACAAAAGTAAATACCTCGTTAGTACTAGAATGCCAGCAATTGTAGATCAGGAAATGTTAAGAGTTGGAGACATGCAGTTTGAAAAAGTGAACACAATTAAACATCTAGGCGAGGACAACACTTCGAGAAATGAGATTGAATCCGAACTGAAGAAGAGATTAAGGGCGGGAAATGCGTGCTACTTCTCACTGAATATATTACTTTCATCACGGATATCGTCTAGGAATTTAAGGATTAGAATATACAAAACTATTATTCCACCAGTTATGCTGTATGGGTGTGAGACTTCGTCTCTCACTGTGCAAAATGGAAAGCCGTTTCGAGTATTTGAAAACAAAATTTAGAGGAAAATTTTCGGAGCAAAAAGGGATGACATTAGCGGAGAGTGGCGAAAACTTCATAACGAAGAGGTTCACGAACTCTATTCAAGCCCTGACATAATCAGTATTATTAAATCACGCAGTCTGGGATGGGCGGATCACGTAGCTCGAATGGATGAGGTCAGAGCAGCGCGCAGAGTACTGGTGGGGCACCTAGAGGGAAAACGCCCTGTGGGGAGACCGAGGCGCAGATGGGAGGACAATGTGAAGGCTTATTTGAGGAGCCTAGGTATTGAAGGTGAATGGAAGGAAATAGCCCAAGACAGGGACAGATGGCGAAAATGGACTCTGGAGTCCGGTATGACCAGTGAGTGTGTGTGATATGTGCAAATATCATGATTTAGTGTGTGAAAATTACGACGTTTCTGGTTGATTATACGCGCAACATGTCTCGAACCTTTGGGGTTGTAATCATATTTAATACACTGTTTCAAATTTCAAGTCAGTGTCCAAAGTTCTTCCACGTCCGTACTGTACCAAATGCCTGCATGCATATAACAAAGTACCGTAGTGACTTTTATAATTGCATATCTTCACGCGCTAGATTACAGCATTCGAACAACCAGTTTATACATAAAATTACTCACCTCTTTTGACACCTTTTCGTTTAATAATATATGAGCAAACTAAAAGAATTTATCAGACGTCAAGCACGTTCATGCCGTCAAAACGTGCCCAGACCGATGCGTTTGCTGAAGTATGTTAGTTCACCTTCTGAACGACAAACTCTCCGTCTACACATTACATTAGTTTTGTCGCTATAAAATCACGTGTTGTTTCCCACTGTACTGAATAAGTCTCACATCTGCGCTGTGAATAAGTGCCATGTTTGCTACTGGTACATCGGTATCAAAAAATGCCTCTACCTATTAAATTTGTATGAAAGCTTCCAGAATACACTTTGATGAGATGAATTGATACAGCTCTTAGGATTCTGAAGAACTGCACTTCCGCAATGAGCTGCACAATTTATTATTTATTGTCTACAGGTTTCTGTCGCAGTGACCATCTTTACAGGAAAACTACATCATCGAAAAAACAAATAAACAATGTACACATAGAATAAAGCAAATAATTTGTTGAGTTGATGAAGGTAAAGACGTGGAAGTACTTACGAAAAATCTGTCCATTAGAGTACGCCCCCGTTAGCTGAGTGGTCAGCGCGGCGGAATGCCGCGCCAAGGGGCCCGGGTTCGATTTCCGGCTGTGGCAGGAGATGTTCTCCGCTCAGGGACTGGGTGTTGTGTTGTCATCATCATTTCATCACCATCTCCGACGCGCAAGTCGCCCACTGTGGCGTCGAATGCAATAAGCCGAACTTCCCCGAATGGGGGACTCCCGGCCCACAATGCCGTACGCTCATTTCCATTATTGTACATTAGAAGGATGTGCAGTTCAAGATTTCCGTCGATACCAGCACAAAACTGACTTTACTATGATTAAACAGAACGACCATTACGATGATAACATGAGGACTGGCATCTAACGATACGACAATATCCAAGAAATTATGCAGATATAACGGGTCTAGCTACCTTACAGTTCAAGGATGATCTTTTAGTAATACATATATTTGCTGTATACAAAGATTATATTGTCAGATATCAAAAATATGTCGACTTAGAAGGTTTATGTTTGAAAATATTTTTCTTTGTACCGTTTCTTGTGGCTATTATAGCTCTTCATGCTGTTAAAAACACAGTCGCAATGCAAATATTATGTTCTTTAGAAGACAGATTTTCATAATCTACATTATGTTGACGGATCACAACATATGTCTTTGTATGTATCACAAATCGAAGCCTAAAAGATGGTCACTGCATTGTAAGTTATGTAGGTTTTTCAATAATGTATGGGTTTTTTGATGTTCTCGTATCTACAGAGGCCAGTCCTCGTGTTATCACCTTGAAGGTCGTTCTGTTCAGTCATAGCGAAATCAGTTTTGTACTTGGATCGAAATCATGGCCTGTTATACGTAGTTCTGCAAACATTTTTTGACTCTGATGCTTTTCTATTTATCTAGTGGAAAGTAGATTTGCATACCATCTACTGCACAGCTTTTAATTTACATCCACATGCTTAAATTGATCAACTGTATAAGTTATTGGCTTTATAATGTGTGTACATTGAGTGGTTTCTTTTGTTGATGTAGTTGTTATGGAACAGGTTGTTATAACCGAAACAGGTATAAAATAAATAATAAATTTGTACTGCTGTATGTAAGCCTTTTAACAATGTTAACATCCTTAACCCGTATCGCAATAAACCATACTGTTTACACGTGAAAGGGTGTTAACATTGTTAAAAGGCTCATATAAGGCGATGGCTTGAATACATGATGGAGGATTTTTAAGGCGCGGTCGTTTGCAGTATACAGCTTTATAATGCAGTTACGGGAATTAAATATTTTCTACAGTCAATTGCAAATATGATGTCCTTCAAAAATCTCTACGTGACTGTGGATCCCAAACGTTGCAAGTGAATTTCCAAAAACATTAATGAGTTGGAGTTTACCTCGGGTCGTCAGTCTTCTGACTGGTTCGATGTAGCGCACTGAGACATCCTCTCCTCTGCCAGTTTTTACATGTGATGGTAGAATTTACACTATACACCCTCAATTATTTGTTGCACATATTCCAATACCTGTCTCCCCTTTTTTCCTTGGTATCTTACACATATCCTACTATCCCAGTGTTTTAAATAAATTATTTTACACATAGATTAATGCGGAAAACTCCTGATTTGTTATCGTACTAGATAATTACGTTTCAGCATGATTCTGCATCTCAAAAGTTTTGTTCAGTTTTAAGACAAATGTTTCTTCCTCATATCAAACTCAGTGCTTGGTACTGATGGAATTCTTCAGAGAGGAATGTTGTCTGCAACTGCTTTAGTCTACTTTTTATATCTTTCTTACTACGCCCATCCTGCGCAATTATGTTTCCAATTTGATTTTAAAATTTACGTTCACCTTCTCTTTATTTTTAGTTTCTTTGATTTACTTTCTTTGATCATTTTACTGTTCTTCTCATACAATAAGGCCTGTAATTCTTTTTCATTTTCCCTGAGGATACCATTATCATCAGCGAATCTTCCAGTGATATATTATCATTCTGAAACTTAATCCTATTCCTGAACTTTCAGTTTATCTTCATCATTGCTTCTTCTATGTACTGGTTGAGCAGTAGTGGTTGAAAACGGCATCCCTCATGCCATTACTCAAAGCCCATGCCTCTTGCTTGATCAGTCTAATTGTTCTCTCTTCGTACATACTGTATAATAACCGTCTTTCTCTACAGCGTACCTGTATTTATCTCAGAATTGGATGTATATTGTGTCATTACACGTACTGGAACGCTTTTTCTAGGTTGACAATTCCTGTTATTTGAGTTTTCCTGAGCCTTGCCTCCATTTTCAAGCACAACGTCCGAACTGCGTCTCTGGTGCCTTTTGTTTTCCTAAAGACAAGCAGATAGTGATCTGAAACTTCCTGGCAGATTAAAACTGTGTGCCGGACCGCGACTCGAACTCGGGACCTTCGTCTTCCGCGGGCAAGTGCTCTACCAACTGAGCTACCCAAGCACGACTCACGCCCCGTCCTCACAGCTTTACTTCTGCCAGTATCTCGTCTCCTACCTTCCAAACATTACAGAAGCTCTCCTGCGCACACTCCGCTGCAGAGTGGAAATCTCATTCCAGGTAGTAATCTAATAAATTCTCATTTTCCTTATCCATTATTTGGTGTGTTGTTCTCATCAACCACTTTGGATGCAAGAGGTGTTAAGCGGATTTTTCGTTACTCCTCGCATTTATTTACCTTTGATGTCTTCAGAATTGCGAGGATAATATTGTTAGCTATATCTCATAGAGTTTGTGCAAAATATTTGCAAAATGTTTTGATTACTAATCGAAGACACTACCATAAAGTGTGGTGGCTAAAATGATATCACGGATAAATGGGTGATTACACGCACAGATATCACGGATTCTGCGCGTATGAGAAAAGTAGTCCAACCATAACAAAGAACATATTAATAGCAAAATAGCCGATTTAGTAATATTCTAACAACGTAATCATGAAAACCTTGTGCCTCTGATAGATAACTGCATCAATTTTACCCATCTGTCGCACAGGATCCTCTGGTTCTGGTATTCCCGCAAAACCAGTGGAAAAACACTCGTTACAATGTTTCGAATGAAAGAGCAGTGATAGTACAAATTGAAACCGATAATCGATGCATGCTGAGCACTCTTAAAGGGTAAGGAAACACCTCATGATAAGTGAGAGGTACAGGCTCCAATTCCAATTTATCGGTTTTTTGTCGACTGCATAAATATGCAGTCAGAAGCTTTTTCAATACTCATTTGTAATGGAGAAATGAAATGGACTTCAAATTTCGTGTTTCATTATATAAGCGCATTCTTTAAGAGGAACTGAAGTCCTTTTATCATTTTCATTGTGTTAACGTTATATGTCGTCCACTGATTTACACGTTATGTGATTTCACGACCACCTGTATAACCCAAAAGTGTAAAGCGTCCTTGAACACACAAAACCGGTGGTTACCCTGATAAAAAGCCATTTGTATTTGCATAGCACGGAATATTTCCGTAGCATCCTAAGTATTGTAGCAGTTTCATCTATTCAGTAGCCAGACGACCTCAGAAGATGTCTCCCGCAGATGGAGACGAAACATTAGGTGGAGATTTTATACATCGACCACGGTCTCTCAGCCCGGAAATTTCAACTGAAGACAACACCGGCCGTGAAAGCCTACATTGTAAGAGTTTCATCTATTGATTATGACGCAGGTGGAACCTTTAGCTCTTGTACTGAGGTCAAATTAAAGGTTTGCAATTACTTGGATAAAGTGTGCACCAAGACTGCCATTATGATAGGGGTATCGGTGTTATCTGTAATTAATGGAATTAGTGAAGAAAGACTTGTGTACACCATGAGATCTACTGCGACAGGGCTCGTCGTCCATTGAACAGGACTATTGCAACGACTTATTTGTCTTTTGTAATGCCAGCAGCCAGCACGATCATCATCTGAATCAGTTACCTGTATAGTCGAAGACTAATGTAACCAGCAAAAACAAAATAACGGGATGCGTAAGTGTTTCTTTTACTCTGACCATAACCAGGGGCATTTTACGGGGAAGAAGTTATTAGTCCGCTAATAACCTTATTTGCCACAGCAACATGAATTCACATACAGTGAAAAAGGAATCAAATTACAAATTGGACTGTCTACTTACGAATCATTAAGCATGACGACCGCTTTGTGGTGGCATAAACCTCATTCTCGTAGTACTACACTAATTAAGTTTGACGCATAAGGACAAACTGCAGCCGGCCCGAGTGGCTGAGCGGTTCTGGGCGCTACAGTCTGGAAGCGCCCGACCGCTACGGTCGCAGGTTCGAATCCTGCCTCGGGCATGGATGTGTGTGATGTCCTTAGATTAGTTAGGTTTAAGTAGTTCTAAATTCTAGGGGACTGATGATCTCAGAAGATAAGTTCCATAGTGCTCACAGCCATTTGAACCATTTTTGATAAACTGCAATCAAAACTACGGTGTAAACTCGAAGTTTCCAAATGTATCATTTTGCCTTTCTCTGAACATTTTTGTATTTCCTTCTTCTGGCGATCTTTTGAAGTATTTCTTCTAATACCTTAGATAGTTAACTTAGTTGGCAGGTACCTCCCTTGCACCTCCGACGCTGGAGTCCAAACTAAAGCAACAGTCCGCTATTTCCCCGTCTTGTGACTTATAAAAGACATCATTATACAAAATGTCAACAAACGTCCGTACGACCGTGTTATGCACGGAAGATAGCATTCCGGTCAACGGACAACAACGCCGACGATGACGTCAGAGCATCTATTAAGCCGGGGAGTGTTTACCGGGTAGTCCTACATCCTCAATCGTTGTGCACACAGTCACAGACGGTGCAGTATGGCACAGGGAATGCACCTGCCTGACTCTCTACGGTGGAGGACCATAGCAAGAATGGAAGCAAAAATGTCGCAAGCCGAGGTGGCCCGATGGCTTAATGTGAATAATTCCGTTGTTTCTCGGACATGGCGACCGTTTATAGAGACCGAAACTGTAATTAAGTAGTATATCGAGAGGCTGTAACAATGGAAAATTGTACTGAAATGCAGGAGGATCTGCAACAAATTGACGCATGGTGCAGGGAATGGCAATTGAATCTCAATGTAGGCAAGTGCAATGTGCTGCGAATACATAGAAAGAAAGATCCTTTATCTTTTATCTACAAAATAGCAGGTCAGGAACTGGAAGCAGTTAATTCCATAAATTATCTGGGAGTAGGCATTAGGAGTGATTGAAAATGGAATTAGCATATAAAGTTGATCGTCGGTAAAGCAGATGCCAGACTGAGATTCATTGGAAGAATCCTAAGGAAATGCAATCCGAAAACAAAGGAAGTAGGTTACAGCACGATTGTTCGCCCACTGCTTGAATACTGCTCACCATTGTGGGATCCGTACCAGTTAGGGTTGATAGAAGAGATAGAGAAGATCCAACGGAGAGCAGCGCGATTCGTTACAGGATCATTTAGTAATCGCGAATGCGTTACGGAGATGATAGATAAACTCCAATGGGAGACTCTGCAGGAGATACGCTCAGTAGCTCGGTACGGGCTTTTGTTGAAGTTTCAAGAACATACCTTCACCGAGGAGTCAAGCAGTATATTGTTCCCTCCTACGTATATCTCGCGAAGAGACCATGAGGATAAAATCAGAGAGATTAGAGCCCACATAGAGGCATACCGACAATCTTTCTTTCCACGAACAATACGAGACTGGAATAGAAGGGAGAACCGATAGAGGTACTCAGAGTATTGCTTGCGGAGTATGGATGTAGATGTAGAAACTGTACCCCGAAGACCAGGGCAGGACCGACCTCGTGTGGCATCAGAAACAGAGGACCGTTAATTGGCTCTAAGGGCACGACGGTTCCGCCCTAGTAGTGCACAACAACTCACATCTGATCTAGCAGCATTCACTGGACGTATTGTATCGACGCAAACGGCGTACAGAAGGCTTCGATAGAGTGACCGTTATTGCCGGTGACCTGATGTACGAGTATGTGTACATCTGAAGCATCTTCATAGAAGAGAACGTCTAGAGTGGAATCATCAACATGCCACCTGGACGGTCGAACAGTGAGACAACGTTCCTTTCACAGATGAGTCCCCATTTGGTCTGGGAAGTGATTCTCGGTGGATTCGCATCTAGAGGGAACGTTTAACACGATATCTGTACCCAAACATTGTGTAAAGAGACCGATATCGACGGGGATCCCCCCAGTAGTGTGAGCAGGGATTACGTTAACCACTCGAACGCCTCTTCATGAATTTTTATGGGTGAATGGGCAAGGTTTAACTGCTGTCAGATACCGTGACGAGATCTTAGGGCCTCATGTGCTGTTCTTGCGACGTGTTGTCGGTGCATACTTCGTATAGATGGTCGATACTGCTCGAATTCATAGAGCACTGGTGCTTGATGTTTTCTTGGAAATGGAAGATACTGCACGCGTGGCGTAGCCTGCTCGCTCACCCGATTTGAAAGTCATGGAGCATGTCTCGGGTGCACACTGGAGACAGGTTGCATCACGTCGGCAAACTCCACCCATTCTACAAGACTTGCGAGTGGCTCTGCATGCAGAATGGGCGTTATTGCCTCAACATGATAATTGATGACATAATTCACAGCATACCCCATCGTTGTCAGGTCTGTTTTGCTGCCATAGGTGGTCACACCCCACACTGAACACAATAATCAGTTGTCGTAATATGTGTGCAAATCTGTTAAGTTGGAAGAAAAGTAAAAAGATTTTTGTCTACTGTTACTCATGTTGCAATTTACGTTCTTTATTCTTTACATTGTTTCTACTTTACTGTCTCCTTTTATACTGTTTTGTGGTAAAATAAACGCAAACTTGCAAAATTTCCGTTTGTTGCTTTAATTTTGGACAATAGTGTATATTTGTCTGGTCAACCTCTGTGACTGCCCTTTTGGAGATGTCGATTTTTTCCCGTCTGTATTGCCTAGTGTCATATTCGCTATCGCAGGTTTCTTATAGAACTAACGGTCTCATAATTCCAGTGAACTTAAGTATCCAAACTCATTCCACATTAATATTTCTGGCGATTCTCTTAAACTTCGTTATTACTAAATAGTGACGTGACTCTATGTCTGCGTCCTGGTACACGTTACAATCATATATCTAATTTCGTGGTCTCTGACCATGATATAAACCTGTTGGAATCTTCACGTGTCTCGGGGCTCAGTCAAGTGTACCTCCTGTTCTTGTGATTCGATGCTGCCGGCTGAGATTTATCGCAGGACTCAGTCAGTCTTTCTCCGCTCTCACTCTTACCACCAAGCTCACGTTCTAGCGTAACTCTACCTTCCATTTCTTCCTCTACCATCACGTTCCAGTTCACAATGATGGTCTCCTTGTTTCGTCTGGTTCAGTTACTGCCAACCACATTGTCACAGATCCTGCTATCGTCATAATTACTGCCAGTGTTGTCGATTGCCACCACAAGCGTCTTTGTGGTCTCTCTCTCTCTCCCACTCTCTCTTTTTGGTCTAATGCTATGCAACCACTTAGTACGACCCTTCTCCACCAAGTTCTGTCTTGAGCATGGTGACCTGCTTCCCGCAAGCCCCTCTTGGTCAAGTTCTTAATCTAGACTATCCAACACAATACACCAGGTCTTCGCCCGTGGCTGTCGAATTTTTCCTCTGTCACTGTTCTTTCAATTGCCTCTGACCTTCTGCCAATCTGACCAAAATATTTCAACTGATTTTGTGGCCTAAGCTGCATCATCGTCTCCAGTTATGGAAACTGTTAGTGACCCTGTGAAAAGCTGGCTGTTATTACACAACTTGCGGTTACTTCCGCTTTTTCCTATGAGATAATTTTAATATCCAGATGCTTGATAGTCTTATAAAGGTGAATGAAAATCTAACTTTACGATTCTTATATAGGTCACAGCGTAATTAATATAGCTGAGAGGAAAATTTGTTTAACACAAATAGTTCACAGCCTGCCGAAAACGGTCCCGAAGATACTGATAGTATGTCTAGAACTGTGTATACGATGTAATACCATTTTATGTTAATTGTTTCTATAACGGCGTGTGGAATATTCCTGATGTCGCTTTACTCACTTTTTTCTAAATGTGTGTACAGCTACAAAAATTTTCCAAAGTATTACAAATATGTTCGTGTGTTTGTTAATCGGTGGAACCAAATAAGGATCAGGTTTACTGCAAATGAACTGAGTGACGTTGTATGTATGCCTTTACTGGTCTTGTTTGATGTTTACCAAACACTCAGTGGCCCAAATCGGCCGTGTTTGAATAATGGCCTTTTGTTGTCCCAACGCCTGGGGGCTACTGGCAGTAACAAACTTTGCCGTTTGCGCTGTAATAACGCGATGAGTGGAAACACGAAAATGTATTTGGACCGGCGATAACGAACCTCAATTTCCGTCTCAAAACACAGTTACACAAAATAATCTGCAACGAAAACAGATGCAGTGCAAAAAGTTGAAATACTGCTGCTCGGAACCACTATACTTACTTGATATTTGTACAAAACCTCTAAAGGTGCATGTTAGTCATCACGGAAGCCTTAACGGCACATTTTAAAAAGAAAATCAAACTCACACATCTTTGAAACGCGGTGACGTACTCTGAAGTTTACTGCATTTGTACGAGTGATCTACTTGATTATCATAGTGGGGTGGCACGACTGATTTCTTTTCTTATCTTATGACGCTTTAGGTCTTCTCCTGTACTGCTACTATACTCGAGGTATATTGTAATTTATCTATCATGTTGGTGAAACACTTTCTTCAAACTGATCTTTGGTATAGAACGAGGAACGAAAAGGGTAGTAAGATGAAAAATAATAACGTGCTATTTTTGTTATGTTGATGACACTAAAATTTAGCATTTTATCAGGCCTTTTAAAAACCTGTGAAGAAGAACACAACATTTATTCCAATCACAGTAAGTACAACGAAATCTAATTGCTTTATTAAATACCACCGGTTTTGCAGGATTAAACTTCCATCTTCAGGCACCTGTCAAACAAAATTACTCACTGAAAACGACTAGTCATAAAATAACAAAACGTAACAGATTGCGGTAATTTTGGTCTGCAGGAGGGTATTTGAGCTACACTTGAATAGTTAGTCTTTTTGAGATTAACCGTAAGACTTTCATATTTCGCGTGTGGGTTATATTTCTGCATGAGGTTTTGCTGGGTCAGATTAATTCTGGATTGTTAATATACGTTGAGCTGTTACACTGTCATGTTCAAAGCCATTACGTAAAATCAACATTGTGCTTTTTCCAATTGGTAGTTTAGAAAGTAATATCTCCTGCTTTATTGTTATACTGCGCACTGAATTACTGTGATAATAGCAACTTATGGTTCCACTAATTGTAGGTTGGTACCTTTGGGAAGTAGTTGTAATCATCCACGTTAAACAGAGTTATGGTGTTTTATAGAGAAGTTTTCCCTTCGTGGCACTAATAACACCAAATACTTTAAATAAACAGTGATGCAGTTGGAAGATGTCTAACGGTATTATCTATCTGCACATTACTGCTTTCACTTTGGATAATGTCTACCGTTCAAGAACGACTTCACTGAGTTCCTTTTCCTCAGAGGTCTGCAATCCAGTGTATTACTCGTTTTCGCCTAACGAAGAAGTTAATACGGCTGCGTACAGTCTGCTTCACATAATATTCAATTTCAGATGGAGCATTAGGCAGCGGTTGACAGAATTAGGGTTAAGAAATACAGTAGAAGACGAATGTGTAGTGAAGGCAGCAGGCCGCGGTGGTCTAACGGTTCTGGCGCTGCAGTCCGGAACCGCGGGACTGCTACGGTCGCAGGTTCGAATCCTGCCTCGGGCATGGGTGTGTGTGATGTCCTTAGGTTAGTTAGGTTTAAGTAGTTCTAAGTTCTAGGGGACTTATAACCTAAGATGTTGAGTCCCATAGTGCTCAGAGCCATTTGAACCATTTGAAGGCAGCAGAGGATCAAGTAGGAAATAAGAGAACGATCGAATCTAATTAATGAAATAGAAAATATAAAAACGCTGCAAATGAAGCAGGTGAAAATGGGGTTACAAACGTTTATGAAATGAGGTTACACGAAGTGCAAAATGGCTAAGCAGAAATGGTTAGACGACAAATGTAAAGAGTTAAAAACATACATTACTAGGGGAAAGATGGAGACCACCTATAAGAAAATTAAAGAAGGCTTTGGAGAAAGGAGAGCAGCTGTATGAATATCAAAAGCTCAGACGGAAAAGTAGTCGTAAGCAAGTAGGGAAAGCTGAGAGGAGGAAGGAATATATTGAGGGTGTGTACAAGGGAGATGAACTTGAAGGTAGTGTTGTAGAAATGGAAGAGGACGTAGATGAAGATGACAGGGGACATATGATACTGCAAGAAGAATTCAAAAGAGCACTGAATGATCTAAGTCGAAACAAAACCCCTGGAGTAGACAACGTTTCGTCCGAACTACTGATGACCTTGTGAGAGCCAGCCATGACAAATCTTTCCGTGTGGTGTTAAGACATATGACACAGGCGAAAAATCCTAAAACCTCAATAAGAATGTAATAATTCCAAATACAAAGAAAACAGAAGCTGAGAGGTGTGAATATTACGGAAGCATCGGTTTGATAAGTCATGGTTGCAAAATACAACATGGACTCTTTAAAGAGGAATGAAAAAACTGATAGAAGTCGACCTCGGCGAAGATCAGTTTCGATTCCGGAGAAAGAAGGAACACGCGACTCAGTACTGACCCTTCGACTTACCTTAGAAGGTAGATTAAGGAAAGGCAAACCTACGTTTACAGCATTTGTAGATTTAGAGAAATATTTTGACACGGTTGACTGGAACACTCTCTTTGAAATTCTGAAGGTAGCAGGGGTAAAATACTTGGAGCAAAAGGCTGTTTACAACTTATACAGAAAACAAAACGGCAATTGTAGTAGTTGAAGAACATTGAAGGGAGTCAGTGGTTGAGGCGGGACTCAGACAGCGTTGCTGCCAATCTCCGATGTTATTCAAATCTGGAGTGGGAATTTAAGTTCAGGGTCCGCAGCTCGTGGTCGTGCGGTAGCTTTCTCGCTTCCCGCGCCCGGGTTCCCGGGTGCGATTTCCGGCGGGGCCAGGGATTTTCTCTGCCTCGTGATGACTGAGTGTTGTATGTCCTTAGGTTAGTTAGGTTTAAGTACTTCTAAGTTCTAGGGGACTGATGACCATAGATGTTAAGTCCCATAGTGCTCAGAGCCATTTTTTTTAAAAGGTCAGGAAAAAGAAAGAAAATGTTCAACGATTGTGGATGACATTCTAATTCTGTCAGAGACAGCAAAGGACTTGGAAGAACAGTTTATGGCACAACTTGATTTAAAAGAGGGGACAGGCTGATAGGGCATATTCTGAGATACCATGGTATCACAAATTTAATATTGGAGGGAAGTATGGGGGGAGAGGGGGGAGTTAAAATCGTATAGGGAGACCAACAAGATGGATGCAGTATGCAGATTCAGAAGGATGTTGGTTGCACTAGTTATTTGGAGATGAAGAGGCTTGCGCAGGATAAAGTAGCGTGCAGTGCTGCATCAAACCAGTATTCGCACTGAAAACCGCTACAACGTAACAACAATACAGAGGACTAGCATTATTGCCAATGTTGTTTATATCTGTTTTCTTGATGCTGTCGAGTATACACTGTCGTAGACAATTGTCATCCAGATATTTCAGGTCATTGGGTTTATTCTTAATAGTATAAGTTGCTTGTTTATTTAAGAATATGTTGAAGATGTTACCACTGGTTAACTTGTCATTACATTCAAGTTTCGTTTGATCCATTTCAGTACATTTCTTCCAGATACTCTCTAAGTAATATCACATACGACTACTAGTCATGGACGCCATATTACGACTACTACTGTCCAAAAAACATGTTTCCATCAAAGACCAAAGGTTAAACAGATGCTGTAAACTTGATTAGATTAAGATCATAGCCAGATGAAACATATAAATGGCTTAAGTTAACTCTTGATTTGCTGTTTGAAAAACTGAAGAATTATGGTGGTTGCTAAGACAGTCCCTATTTCATCAATTATTCAGAGTCACCACCTAACTGAGTTGAGAAAATTTAATTATAACAAGGGAATTAATTCCTGATTTTGTACACATTAATTGTAAAGATTTAATTGCTTTCATAAATTTATCAGCTGAAATCATTCCAATCATGTAGCAAGTTTTTTTCTGAATGAAAGGCAACACAGTCGATTTATTAAATACATTTTGCATTTTAGTATAAGTGTTACAAACGTTTCATTCAGGTTTTTGATATTAAAAACTGAAATAATTCTTTCAATTATAAAAAATTTACAATATGACTGAGATATTTAATCATAGCAAAACTGAAAGGGATGAGATAGACCAGAAGATTTATTAGAATTTCCAGTATCTCATCTCTTGAAGACTTTAAATGGGCAGAATGATACCACCTCCCCAATAACAAATCAAACAGTTCTATAACATGTTACGAAAATAAGTAAAGTGAATCTTGGTGTAACAGAACCCCATACGAAATAGACTGATATCCCTGGTGACGTTATAAAAGACACTGGTATTTTCGCTATTGAGTGATTTGACCCCATGTACAATTCGGTTCTAATTTCTTTCTGAATCTGCCACTTTTACTTCCGCAGGACAGCTGAAGAAAAGGACTAATTTGTGATATTGGCCGGAGTTATTTGTGTTCCAGCATTGTCACTTTCCATCATAACCAACGAGAATATGGGTCTCTGTGTTATTGATTTTACGTGGGAGAAACATCTTTCAGGAAATTTTCACAGCTCGGCTGGTAAAAATCACGTTCATTGAACGGTTCTCACTATCCCTACACTTGTTTTGACGTGATCAGCTTTTGTCTGCCAGCACTGCTTCAGATTCGTTTGGAATTATCATTCAGATTGTGAAAAGTGTCTTCGAGGACTGACACCTCACGGTGGTGAGGCGGTTAGCGTGTCCCTGAGAGCTACGTTGGCGGCAGCTTAAGTTTTTTGCAGGGTTACCCAAACCAGAGAAGTCGAAGTGTTGGGACCAGACGATGAGCAGTCCACAATGCGACTCCTGAAAGCTTCACGTTAGACGGCCTCCGGGATTGCTCGCACAAGAGGCAGGAGGGGCTCTTAGACGAAGTGAAGTCAGCCTTCTTAGGGGAAATTACACAAAATAAAAATAACACAGTGGTTGATTTACCAAAGGCTAGAGGAAGCAAACCTTGTTCAAAAGTTGTTGGCAAGTCATGAAGCCAAAAGGTGGCAGCCCCACCACACGTCTAACCTGGCTATGGAGGACTTTTATGTTTACTCACAGTATTCGAAGAATCGAACTGGACGGATCAAATAGGATACGGCACAAATAAGAAAGGGGCATACGATTTGGAATTGTGGAAAAGCTCAATATTGCGACTTGGAGTATGAGAAGCCTGCAGTTAAAAGCGGCAGAGCTATATAAAGAACGGAAACAAAGAACCATTAACACTGCAGCAATTACAGAAATGAATATAAACCTAAGAAGAACTACAGATTTAGATGGATACCTAATGATATACAGCCGTGTAGGATATGCAAAAGAGCAAGTAGTAAAGTAGCTGTAACAGTGGACAATAAATGGAAATCTAAAGTCTAAAATTATACTTACATAAATGACAGAATAATAACATCGAGATTCAGAACAGATCACGGACATCTAACAGTGATTGGGGCGTACGCTCCTGAAGATGGAAAAAGAGAAGAAACTGTGGCTTTTTATGGAACTGTACAAAGAGAAATAGATAAATACAACAAAACGGGCCACATATTAATCTGTGGAGATTTAAATGCCAAAATAGGAAATAATCCAGTACCTCTAACCATGGGGACTTTTGGAAATCAACACTTAAACAATAACGGACTTTCTCTTATACATTTTTCGTTACGTAATGGACTGAAAATTACTAATTCTTTTTTTTTAGAAAGAGAGACATACCTAAATACAGTGGAAGTGCATGGGGACAGAGTTCAGTAACATAGTACAAGAACACCAAGAGTAAAACCTGCAAGCAAGTCCAGGTTGTTCGTGGTTTTAGATGTAGTGGCATTTACTCGGATCACTACCTAATAGTAGCAAAAATAGCTATGCTCGCTGATGGAAGAAGGCAAAAATAGTTGAGACAAGAAGGGAAGAAGATTTTAAGGTCTATCTATTACGGAATGTGAGCATAAACCAGCTACAAAAAAAAAAAAAAAAAAAAGGTTCAAATGGCTCTGAGCACTATGGGACTCAACATCTTAGGTCATAAGTCCCCTAGAACTTAGAACTACTTAAACCTAACTAACCTAAGGACATCACACACACCCATGCCCGAGGCAGGATTCGAACCTGCGACCGTAGCAGTCCCGCGTTTCCGGACTGCAGCGCCAGAACCGCTAGACCACCGCGGCCGGCTCAAACCAGCTACACCAAAACAGACTGAATCTTGGCGTGAACAGGTCACCAGCATTGTGAAGCCTAATGCAGGGTTGGCTCAGGTGACTGTTAACATAGGGGGGTTATGTAGGGATTCTACTAAAGAGGATCAGGTAGTGATTGTGGATGGGGCTGGTAATAGTATTGATAGGGATGGGGAGTATAACATAGATGGTGACCTGGAAAAGATAGCCACTCAGACTGGCAACACGAATGTGCATTTCGTGGAACTGTTTCAGCGTCACGATCGACCTCATCTTAATACAGCCGTCAGGCGTAATAACATGAGACTTGGGGGTGGGCTGATGACAGAAAGCATCGGTCACATTTCAGTGGTGTCGGTGGAGTCTATCAGCAGGACGGGTTTCACTAGACACGGCCTGCACCTCAACAGGTATGGGAAGGGGAGGTTGGCAAAGCTTATAGGTGACAGCATAGGTGGGGTTGGTGGCATCACTCATGGGAAAATTCCTGCAGTAGTGGGTGTTAGAGCGGCACCTTTTTTAGATTGAAGTCAGCTGATAGGTATTCCTGCTTAAGGGAAGTCTCTCTAACAAGGGAATCACTTTTGACAAAGCTTAGATATCCGAGTAATGAGGGAATTAGTATATTTCATCAACATATACAAGGTATTAGAGATAAAGTTAGTGAACTGCTTATAGATGTTGACTCTGAAATTATTGGTATATCTGAACACTTCTTAAATAAGGAGATAATTCAGAGGCTTCCTTTACCAGGATACAGGTTGGCTGGCTGCTTTGCGGTGTGGGGGAGTAGCCATGTATGTGGAAAACGGCATCGCATTTGAGTCAATTGATGTTTAAAAGTACTGCACTGAAAAGGTGTTTGAATGTTGTGCAGGTGTGGTTAAATTTAACGGAGCTAAACTTGTAACTGTTGTTATTTATAGATCCCCAGACTCCGATTTCAAAACATTTTTGCTAAAGCTAGGGGAGGTTCTTGGTTCACTTTATAGGAAATACAAAAAGTTAGTTATATGTGGTGACTTCAGTATTAATTGTATAAGTGATTGTGCAAAGAAGAGGATGCTGGCAGACCTCTTTAATTCATATAATCTTATGCAAACCGTATTCTTTCCAATGAGAGTGCAAGGGAACAGTAGAACAACCATAGACAACATTTTTGTTCATTCCTCATTACTAGAAGGGCATTCTGTTAGCAAAAAGGTGAATGGCCTTTCAGATCATGATGCGCAAATTTTAACTTTAAAAGATTTTTATGCTGCAACACGTGTTAAATATAGTCATCAGCTGTTCAGGAAAGCTGATCCAGTTGCTGTAGAGACCTTTGTAAACCTTATAAAGGAACAAGAGTGGCAAGACGTTTATAGCGCTGATACAGTAGACGATAAATACAACGCTTTTCTCAAGACTTTTCTCATGCTCTTTGAAAGTTGCTTTCCGGTAGAACGTTTAAAACAGGGTACTAGCACAAACAGGCAGCCTGGGTGGCTGACTAGAGGGATAAGAATATCTTGTAGAACAAAGTGGCAATTAAATCAAAACGTTAGAAACAGTCGAAATCTAAATGCAGCAGCCCATTACAAACAGTATTGTAAGGTGCTTAAAATGTTATTAGGAAGGCAAAAAGTATGTGGTATGCAGATAGAACAGCTAAGTCTCAGGATAAAATTAAAACCATATGGTCAGTCGTAAAGGAAGTTGCTGGTCTGCAGAGACAGGTCGAGGATATAGAATTAGTGCGTAGTGGGAATGTTCGTGTTACTGATAAGTCGCATATATGTACAGTATTTAATAATCACTCTCTGAATATAGCAGGTGAACTAAATAGAAACCTAGTCCCAACAGGGAATCATATAGCGCTCTTAGAAAAAAGTGTTCCGAGACTGTTACCTGAAATGCTCCTCCATGATACTGACAAGAGGGAGATTGAGTTAATAATTAAATCACTAAAGACCAAGAACTCTCATGGATATGATGGGGTATCTAGCAGAATACTGAAGTATTGTTCTATGTATGTTAGCCCAGTTCTCAGCCATATCAGTAACTTTTCCTTTAGGAGTGGTCGGTTTCCTGACCGATTAAAGTACTCGGTAGTGAAGCCACTTTATAAAACGGGAGACATTGATAATGTTGACAATTTTAGACCTATATCTATGCCATCGGTGTTTGCTAAAGTTGTCGAGAAGGTTGTATATACAAGGTTACTGGAGCATTTAAATTCACATAATTTGCTGTCAAATGTTCAGTTTGGTTTTAGAAATGGTTTAACAACTGAAAATGCTATATTCTCTTTTCTCTCCGAGGTTTTGAACGGATTAAATAAAAGGTTGCGAACGCTAGGTGTTTGCTTTGATTTAACGAAGGCTTTTGTACTTTAAGAACAGAAAGCAGAAGTTAATTCTCCGCAATATTGAGAGTGGTAGTGATGTTCAGTCCGAATGGGGCACTGTTAAGTGGGGCGTTCCCCAAGGGTCGGTGCTGGGGCCACTGCTGTTTCTTGTTTATATAAGTGATATGCCTTCTAGTATTACAGGTGATTCAAAAATATTTCTGTTTGCTGATGACACCAGCTTGATAGTGATGGATCTTGTGTGTAATATTGAAACAGTAACAAATAATGTAGTTCATGAAATAAGTTCGTGGCTTGTGGAAAATAATTTGATGCTAAATCACAGTAAGACTCAGTTCTTACAGTTTCTAACTCACAATTCAACAAGAACCGATATTTTGATCAGACAGAATGGGCATATTATAAGCGAGACGGAACAGTTCAAATTCCTAGGCGTTCGGATAGATAGTAAGCTGTTGTGGAACGCCCATGTCCAGGATCTTGTTCAGAAGCTAAATGCTGCTTTATTTACCATTAGAACAGTATCTGAAATAAGTGACACTTCAACACGAAAAGTAGTCTACTTCGCATATTTTCATACGCTTATGTCGTATGGTATTATTTTTTGGGGTAATTCTTATGATTCAAAAAGGGTATTTTTGGCTCAAAAACGGGCTGTTCGAGCTATATGTGGTGTAAGTTCGAGAGCCTCTTGTCGCCCCTATTCAAAAATCTGGGAATTCTGACATTGCCCTCACAGTATATATTTTCTTTAATGTCTTTTGTTGTTAGCAATATTAGCCTATTCCCAAGAGTTAGCAGCTTTCACTCAGTTAATACTAGGCAGAAATCAAATCTGCATGTAGAATGCACTTCGTTGACTCTTGTGCAGAGGGGAGTCCAGTGTTCTGCTGAATCCATTTTCTATAACCTATCACAAGAACTCAAAAATCTTAGCAGCAGCCCAGACTCTTTTAAGTCTAAACTGAAGAGTTTCCTCATAGCTCACTCCTTCTATTCTGTCGAGGAGCTCCTGGAAGAGCTAAAAAATTAAGCAAATTCCAGTGTTACATTGTTGATTGTCTTCATTTAAACTTACGACTTGTCACCTGAATATGTTTTTTTTTATATTTCATTTTATCTGTTTCTAATATCGTGTTATAATTTCATGTATTGACTCGTTCCATGACCATGGGGACTTCTCCCTAATTTGGTCCCACGGAACAATAAATAAATAAATAAATAAATAAAAACCAGACTGAGACAAGTGATAGTATATGAACTGAATTGGGAAATGTAAAGCAAAGCATCGAACAGGCCGCAGATGAGTCACCGGGAAAAATGAATGAGAGAAGGGTAAGAAGGGACATAGAGTATGGAATGAAGATATCGCAGAAGCAGTTGAGGAAAAGAAACGAATTATGAGATATATTTATAGACGAAAACATAATCTGAGGAACAGCAACATAAGGAGAAATGAAATAGAATAAAACTCCATGGTCAGGAAGACAAATGAAGAATCGTGGAATAACTTCGTGAGCAGAATTGAACGTGATATCCAGGGAAGACAGTCCACAGCTTACAATCTGATAAAGAATTTACGTAAAACTGAAAAAGAGACAACAAACCTAAATATAATATCAGAATATAAACGAATTGCACATTATGAACAGCCCTGATGTAATGATAACTAAGGTTTAGAGGAAGACGCCCCTAAAATGGATGAACCATAAGACTGATGTTTCATAACGATCCAAGAACGAAACGACACCCTGAATGAAAAAAACAAAAAACAAAAACAAATCAAAAACGGAAAGAAACAGACTCCGACGGCATAAACGCCGAGTTACGTAAACACAAGCGATTATTTTTAAAAATTGGACTTGACCTTCTCCAGTTATACGATATGTGTTGGCAAAGACACCAACTCCCAAAACCTTGGACAGCTACTGAAGTTAATTCAATCTTTAAAAAAGGTAAACGAGATAAAGGTAATAATTATCGTGGTATAACATTAGCGAACACAGCTTACAAGATCTACGCCAAGTTAATGAATAAAAGTCTACAGATTATGGCCGAAAATATGTTATCTGAAGAACAAAATGGTTCCAGGAAAGCTTCATCCTGTACTGATAATGTTTTCACACTTAAACAAATTACATAAAAACAAAGAGGGTACACTAGAAAACACACATCGCTAAATATAGACTTAGAGAAAACCTTGGAATGGAACGTATTACGTGGGACGGAATACCCTCAGCAAATAACAACGGTGATAGAAAGCCCGTATAGAGTTACAAATATAAGAATAAAGGCTAACCATGCTATATCAGAAGAAAACATACGTACAAACCGAAGGGTTCTACAGGTGTGGAGCGTAACACCTGTACTTTTTACTATATGCATTGACGATGTGATTGAAACACGGAAACAGCAAATTGATATGGGCTTGAGATTATCACAAAACATATATGGTTTAACACGATGCTATTCGCAGACAACGTTGCAGCTGTACACGACCCATCTATAGACTGAACCAGATTTCTAAAGAATATAATATGAAAACATCCATTTAAAAAACAAAATTGATGGAGTTCAAAGGGACAAAACCGCTGGAAACTAAGATAATTACAGGAAAAAAAAATCATTGAACAAGTTAGTCACTTCAGTTACCTTGGGAATACTATAAGCTACCACAGTAAACTCGACATTGACAAGAAACTGCAGAAATGTCGAAAGACATGCGGGACAGACAATAGAACACTGAGATATAAAGTGAAAAAGACACAGGAATCAAGTTTTATAAATTAATGGCCATCACCCTCGTTGCTATTTGGGAGCGAAGTCTGAATAAATACTAAAACGTAAGAAAATAGGAGCCAAGAGGCAGAAAGGAATTATCTAAGAGGAGTTAATGGCTATACGAGAATAGATAGACTAAGAATCTGAGACATAAGAGCAGAGCATGGGATACATGTTGTAAAAGAGACGATCAAGTCTACACTACTGGCCATTAAAATTTCTACACCAAGAAGAAATGCAGATGATAAACGGGTATCCATTGGACAAATATATTATACTTCAACTGACATGTGATTACGTTTTAAAGCAATTTGGGTGCATAGATCCTGAGAAATCAGTACCGAGAACAACCACCTCTGGCCGTAATAACGGCCTTGATACGCCTTCGCATTGAGTCAGAAAGAGCTTGGATGGCGTGTACATGTACAGCTGCCCATGCAGCTTCAATAAGATACCACAGTTCATCAAGAGTAGTGACTGGCGTATTGTGAAGAGCCAGTTGCTCGGCCACCATTGACCAGACATTTTCCATTGGTGAGAGATCTGGAGAATGTGATGGCCAGGGCAGCAGTCGAACATTTTCTGTACCCAGAAAGGCCCGTACAGGACCTGCAACATGCGGTCGTGTATTATCCTGCTGAAATGTAGGGGTTCGCAGGGATCGAATGAAGGGTAGAGCCACGGGTCGTAACACATCTGAAATGTAACGTCCACTGTTCAAAGTGTCGTCAATGCGAACAAGAGGTGAGCGAGACGTGTAACTAATGGCACCCCATACCATCATGCCAGGTGGTACGCCAGTATGGCTATGACGAATACACGTTTTCAATGTGCGTTCAACGCGATGTCGCCAAACACGGATGGGACCATCATGATGCTGTAAACAGAACCTGGATTCATCTGAGAAAATGACGTTTTGCCATTCGTGCACCGAGGATCGTCGTTGAATACACCATCGCAGGCGCTCCTTTCTGTGATGCAGTGTCAAGGGTAACCGCAGCCATGGTCTCCGAGCTGAAAGTCCATACTGCTGCAAACGTCGTCGAACTGTTCGTGCAGATGGTTGTTGTCTTGCAAACGTCCCCGTCTGTTGACTCAGGGATCGAGACGTGGCTGCACGATCCGTTACAGCCATGCGGATAAGATGCCTGTCATCTCGACTCTAGTGATACGAGGCCGTTGGGATCCAGCACGGCGTTCCGTATTACCGTCCTGAACCCACCGATTCCATATTCTGTCATTGGATCTCGACTAACGGGAGCAGCAATGTTGCGATACGATAAACCGCAATAGTGATAGGCTGCAATCCAACCTTTATCAAAGTCGGAAACGTGATGGAACGCATTTCTCGTCCTTACACGAGGCATCACAACAACGTTTCACCAGGCAACGCCGGTCAACTGCTATTTGTGTATGAGAAATCGGTTGGAAACTTTCCTCATGTCAGCACGTTGTATGTGTCGCCACCGGCGCCAACGTTGTGTGAATGCTCTGAAAAGCTAATCACTTGCATATCACAGCATCTTCTTCCTGTGGGTTAAATTTCGCGTCTGTGGCACGCAATCTTCGTGGTGTAGCAATTTCAATAGCCAGTTGTCTAGAAGATCTGCAGGAAGACCAAGGAAAACAAGGGTGGATGCTTAGAAAACGGAACAGGCCTATGACCTAGAATACGTGAAAGAAGAAGTTTTCGAATATATGTCGCTGCTTTTGTAGTAAGTCCCTAATACTGTCACTGTACCAAGCGTCCCATCAGAATCAGAGCACGGCTACAGTGCGGCAGTAATTTTGCAAAGAAACATGCTGCTCTTTTCTCCCCGTGACTAAATGTTTTCTACTGACTGCTGACTTTGTCGCACTTGCTGAGCAAAGGAAGGGCTCTAGCTTTTTAACACTTCCTCCAACATCGATATTCAATGACTCTACATGGTGGTGTCACATTAATGGGAACATCTCTGGAAAGCTCGAATAAAGATCTTTCGGTGCGTGTACGTGCAGGGAGAGAGTCTATAAAGTTCTGAAAGTTAGCGACAGGGATGTGGAACCAATGCCGACTCCAGTGCAGTGGTCAGCTGTGCCAGGTATCACGATTGAGTATCCATGGCGCGAAAAGCTTGATTGAGTTGGTTCCTCAGATTCTGATTGAATTTAATCCCGGGGCGTTTCGTGGGCCAGGGAGCACGATAAAGTCATCCTGGTGCCCTTAGAACCACCACATACACTACTAGCTGTGTGACACATTCCATTGCCCAGCTAGTAGATGCCGTCATTGGTCAGGGAAAAAACTGGCTGCACTGTAGGGTGGACGTGACTCCCAAGGATACATGTAAACTTTCGTTGACGGACTGTGCCTTCCACAACGACTAAGTCACCCAGGGAATGCCACGAAAACATTTCCCATTGTTGAGTGTTACTCAGACCTCCAGCCTGAAACCTTGTGATGATTGTTGCAGGGCCACAGAAACGAAAAAACATAAAACGTAATTGATCTGAAGAGTACGCCTGTCGCCATTCAGGAGATTTCCAACTGCGGTACTGGGGCGCAAGTTTCAGCCTTCCTTGAAAATGAAGAGCAATCAGCCTGGGTGTATGAACTGGGCGCCTGCTGTGGATACCTATACACAGCAAGATTCGCTGAACAGTCATTGAGGAGACACTGTTTGTAGCCCCTTGGCTCTTCTTGGTGGACAATTGAAACTACCTGGCAGATTAAAACCGTGTCCCGGACCGAGAATCGAACTCGGGACCTTTGCCTTTCGCGGGCAAGTGCTCTAGCAACTGAGCTACCCAAGCACGACTCACGCCCCGTCGTCACAGCTTTACTTCTGCCAGTACCTCGCCTCCTACCTTCCAAACTTTACAGAAGTGAAAGACAAAGGTCCCGACTTCGGGTCTAGGTCCGACACACAGTTTTAATCTGCCAGGAAATTGAATATCAGCGCACACTCCGTAGCAGAGTGAAAATATCATTCTGGAAACATCCCCCAGGCTGTGGCTAAGCCATGTCTCCGCAATATTCTTTCTTTCGGAAGTGCTAGTTCTGCAAGGTTCGCAGAGAGCTTCTATAAAGTTTGGAAGGTAGGAGACGAGGTACTGGCTGAAGTAAAGCTGTGAGTACCGGTCGTGAGTCGTGCTTCGGTAGCTCAGTTGGTAGAGCACTTGCCCGCGAAAGGCAAAGTTCCCGAGTTCGAGTCCCGGTCCGGCAGACAGTTTTAATCTGCCAGGAAGATTCATATCAGCGCACACTCCGCTGAAGAGTGAAAATCTCATTCTGGGTGGACAATTGCTCAACAGTTGCACGTTTGTTCGTCCGTATTCATCTCCAGAGCCGTTGTTCACCACAGTCATCTATGGTTCGTTGTGACCCACAGTTGCATGGGCATAGATCTAGCACTGCGCCATTTACCATGCACGGTGTGCTTTAGCCAGGGTGGCACGGGAACAGCTTACAAACTTGTTTGGAAAATACGTGCACCCTTGGCCCGAAGGGCTGTGTACGACGTCAGATAGATTGCTCCGTTATCGCATTACGACGATGACTTTAGTGATGTTCTTGTCCTACCGACATGCTTTATGTATCGCCCACTGCTAGGGCTTGTATCTACCGTCTGTGAGTGTTAATTGCACTTAGACGTTGAACGCAAGTGGCTGTTACATTATTGTGGGTGGGCCGTGTATAACTGCATTGTGGTAGCTGTTGACTGCTGTATGTTCAATGAATGGCAAAGTTCGAACCACTTTTCACCCATAGATTCAATTGGCTTCCCTCTTAGATGAGTGTTTTCAGCAACCGCTAAAGATAATTGATGGAAAGTACGTTTAGTACGTTATCAGAAAATATTTTCTCTTCCTCAAGTTCTAAATTCAAGAGTCTCTCATTTTATACAAGATGCGGAATTATTGAGGCTTACTTTTAAATGTTTTACTACATTAAAATTTAATGTAGTTATAGACATCCCTTTAGCACTCTACATCCAGCTTCGATGTTTAATTGTACAGAGATTACTCTGAATTATGGCCCTGTATTTCTCAGAACATAAGGACTTCCTTTACGGCAATTTCACATAGCCATTGGAGGCGTTCCGTCTAATCTTTTGATATACACTGTGATCCAAACCTTTAGACTTAGTGTTTTATCGACAAAAGAGGATCGTAGCCCGTTTACAGGGAAAGAACGTATGGTCAAATGCATATTTCTGGCGGTACTAGGTCGTAAATCAGCATCGAGTTTGTTTGTAAACTGCTTACGACTACGTTTTACAACAAACAACCACATGTATTGACACTGGTCATCTGCAATGTGTCCTTGTTAACGTTTACCACCACATGTAGTTTGAAAGCGATTGTCAAAGATAGAGTGAGTCACACGAACTAACACTCATGCATTTAATTTGTGTTTCTGCAAGATGTAGTATCTGGGAAGTAGAATGAATATACAGGCTGTAAGTTTTGTCCACGAGAAGCTGTGATTTTAACCTATCCAACTAATGTATTAATATCGGCTAACATTTGAACGATACACTTTCATCGTTGGACTGGGAGTAGAGGTGTTCTTCCATTGTTAGAAAGAATACTGGTCCAGGTTTTATACCGGTTAGGCTCCCTTCAGAGTATTCTGATTAAAGAGTTCCATTTTGGCAGTGGTGTAAAACGCTTGCACAATAAAAAATCCATACCTAAAACTGGAAGATGCCCCGATCATACCAAGAGACAACAAAGAAAATAGAAATAATCTGCTGAATTGTAGACCATATCACTGACATCGATTTGTAGTATCTTTTTGGACATATATTGTCTTTGAACATAATGCAATGTCTAGAGCATAACGATTCAGAAAATATTATTTCTGTGAAATAATCAGTATTCTAGTGATGTATATGCTGTTGACAGTGGATCTCGAGGTGATTACATATTTATTGATTTTTGAGGAGGCTAATGACGGCATTCTTTATGAAGAGGTTCTAATGAAATTGCGTAGTATCATCTCAGCTACATAATGAGAATCTTGGCTTACTAAAAGAAAGGCCACCTAACCATGCCACAAAAACCACTGACTGAATAAATAAACTTGATGTGATATGCATCTTAGTGAAATCGGTTCCAAAATAGAACACTCGCACCTATGAAATCCTCTGACAGTCAGTCAATGGTGAATGCAATACAGAGACACATCTTCTATTGTCCTAAAGAAACAAGACACACAATGAAGCACAAAGCAGACAAAAGACACAAATACTATAGGCACTTCAGTAAATACAGAGACACATCTTCTGTTGTCCTAAAGAAACAAGACACACAATGAAGCACAAAACAGACAAAAGACACAAATACTATAGGCACTTCAGTACTGATGGTTGCTCTCAGTATTCTGATGGCTAAAAGATGTAGATGTGTGGATGGATGACTCTAAACATTTATGCAAATGTGAAACAGAGTAAACGAAAATAATTTTGCTGTTGTGTTATTAAGAAACAAGCTGTCTTAGTTACAGTGTTAAATTTTTTTTGTTATTTTCCAACGACACATTTCACATTTATATAGATTTCTTCAGACTGGCTGTTATTTGATATCAATGTGTAGATGCGATACCACACTTAAAATATCACAGCAGGCAAATGCTCCTTGTCAAGGCCTTAACAACAATGCACAGTGCCAGTATTTTTTCATGTGGAGCAATGTGATGCAAGTCAAATGGGATCAGGCCTACAGTAAAGACCTACCTCATAAACAAGAAGGGGGTCTAACGCATACTCTCATTGCATATATGTCATATGCATATTCAAAAGCAATAAGGATGTTTAGGTTTTCCAAATCAGCAAAGATCATGAAATTTCTTTTAAGAAAATATTAGCCCAAAACTTACCGATTTTTACTATTATAGACTAATTTTTATGGTTTTTAAAGAATATTCTATTATTTTGAATACTTTTTTCTATTTTTATATTAATTTTATCTTTCTTACATTCCCCTTTTCCTTAAGAAAAACAAGATTTCCTAAGAAGGAAAACGAAAATCAAACTAAAGAAAATAACGGAAATGAATTCTTTATTTATACTCACATTAAATTCTCCTATTGTGTTCTTCTTTAGCCAACATAAGATTGTCATGAACTGTCGATTTTTCATGTTGCATCAAAGCACATTTGATGACAGTTCTATCGCATTAGTATTTAACTTTAATTTTCTGGTATCTCTTATCACATTCTTTAAATGTATTATGATTTCCACCTTTCGATGTTTATCGTTACAGAATCCTTCAATTGTTTTTCATTTCCAGGCACTGACAAGAGTACTTGGGGTAGGTCATTTAAAGATTACAAATAGTGTAAAGAAAAAATAAAATTTTAAAACTAGAGATTCTAGATCATGATATTCATTGTTATTATTTTTAAGTTGCTTCATTTCTTGATATCTCAATTTAATCTGTCCTCCTCTTAAAAATTAGAAATCCCATTCAGTTGTTAATTTCAAATATCTTTCTGATAAAATAATTCTAAACTCATTATTAAGCTCCATTCAAATTTTCTCCCCATGTCTAGCACTCATATATTCACAGGCATTAATGTTTTACAGAACATTTACCTGTAACTCATTAGCATTTCAGAAAAACTACAAGTGGTAACACTGTTTAGCTTCTAGACTATATCTTCCACTTATAAAGAAACCATTTCTATTAAGGAAATTAAACCTTATTCGAAAATTTACAACTCAAAATTTACTTGATTTCTAAAATTCCTGAGATACAATACGTAGAATTCCTTTAAAAATGCTCTGTACTTGAGTAGGATTCGAATCAAGACATGCCCCTAGGAAATATTTCTTTGTTTGAATCACATTCACCTTACGCTCTAAGCCAATAGTGTTATGGTATGGATGATACTTTAAGTTCTTCATAAGTCATGTAGTATTTGTCAGAGGTTAAAAACTATTACCAAATTACATAAATTGTATAAATTAAAATTTTAAATCAGCAAGAAATGTTGTGCCATGATTTTTCGAAAATATGTGATGGAAACTTCGTTTTAGGGTATGTACAGGATTAATTTTCTTCCCACAGGCATGTGCGCTCCTTGAACACATGCCCATGTGAATAAAATCTTCATGATACCAGCTGACGGTGCTGCATTGGTTTCTAACGAGGGTTGTTCGATATATGCAAACCTGAAGATGACATAATGTATTATTGAAACTGGTTACCTAACAAATAAAACCAAAATAACGGCTGTTGGTGTTTCATTATTGAATATATACTGAATATTTTTATGAAGACATAAATCAATGATTTATCAGTTTGATAATAGTGACTATCAAGCAGATAATACATAAAGTATTTCACAAGTAAACAAGAAAGGTTTAGGAATAGTGAAATACAGGAGTAACTGTAAAAAAATAGCAGAATTATGTGGTTTGAAAGACGAAATGTATGCTTATATAATCGTCAATAAAATAGAGAAAAACCTAAAGGAGTCAAGAATTTGCTTAGAAGAGTATAAAAATTAAGTTTGACAATACTGAGCAATACAGAACTACGAATTGATACAAGCCATTAAATAAGAAATCCATTCAGTTTAGGTAAGTAAGAAGACACTGAGCTCACATGATTATTTATTATTACCAACATCAACAGTAGGCCTATAGTCGTCATCTTCTTTAAGAATTAACAATATTTTCTGTGTAAACAGAGACTCTACTCTAAAATCTCAACAACGTTAGCAGCTCTGTTTTGTTAAAGAAGTTAGTGAGCTACAGGTAAATGTTTTGTATAACGATACTGGCTGTGAATAGTTCCGTACTAGACATGGGAAGAAATTTGCATGAAGCTTAATAACAAATTTAAGATTATTTTAGCAGATATATGAAATTAATGACTGATTGGGATTTTAAATTTTTTGGAGAAGGACAGAATAAACTGAATACAAAGGAATGAAGCAACTTGAAATAATAATAATGAATTTCATGATTTAGAATTTCAAGTTTGAAAATTTTATTTGTTGTTCGAAATATTTTTAATCTTCAAATGACTAACACCAAGCAGTATAGCCACTGCACGGAAGTAAGAAATGTTGAAGAATTCTATAACGATAAACATCGAAAAGGTGGGTATCGTAATATATTTAAAGAAATGTGATAAGAGATGCCACAAAATTAGAGTTACATGTGAATGTGGAAGAACTGTGAGAAAGTGAGCGCTAGAAGAACATGACAAATCAACAGTTCGTAACAATCTTACGTCTGCCAAAGAAGACAAAAATAGGAAAACTTTAGGTAAATATAAATAATGAAAGAATCAGTTTCCCTTACTTTCTTGAAGTTGTTTTTCGTTTCCCTTCCTAGGAAACCCTGATTTTTTTTAGGGAAAGGGAAACATAGGGAAAATAAAGATAATAAAAATAGAAACACTCAATAAAAAATTGAAAAAGATCTTGATATCACAAGAAAAAAGTTTATGTTAATAAATATGTGTAGGTTTTGGGTCGTTTTTTCGTAAAAGTTAGCGAAAATAGTGAAATTTTGAAGAAATTTCACGATTGTTGCCGGATTTGGGAAAAATGAGACAAAACGTAAAGACTTTTACTACTTTCAAGTAAATTAATATCGTTTTTGATATCATCTACTAATCACGATTTGATGTAACATGCAGTCGGAATTTTGTTTCTGTGCGGCACAACTATGAGGCGGCGGCTGAGAGCTTTCAAAGAGCTCCTAGCTCGAGATCAACTGCTAGCGAAAGACACTCTCTGTCGTCCCTAGCATGATATAGTCTCTGGCAGTTTGCAGGGTCTCAAAAAGATGACGATGACTGTTGTGCAAATTAAATCACAAATCTGATATAAAATAAAATACACGGGTCCTCCGGCGTAATGTTTCTTGGTTAACACATGGTAAATGAGCCTAAACTGATTTCAAAAGATGCGAGACAGGCTGCAAATTTCCAGTTTTCAAAAGGACGTCTGCTAGACCGTATGTTGAGTAGCAAGTCACTACTTTCAAATTAATTGTTCGGAAGCTTGTCCCTAACACTACTGAGATAATGTTTAAAACGAAACAGTCCATAATGTAGTTGAACGGTCCACCGACTCACAACACACACGAGCCTAATTAGTATACACCTTCACCTCCCACCTTCAACTAGTTAGGGCTTGAAACTAGCACATTCACTTCTTCCAAACTTTTCCTTTTAGTGATGGATATCAAGAAGCACTTCTTTCTACAAAAGTGTACTGTCTTTCCCTAGCCGGCCGAAGTGACCGTGCGGTTACAGGCGCTGCAGTCTGCAACCGCAAGACTGCTACGGTCGCAGGTTCGAATCCTGCTTCGGGCATGGATGTTTGTGATGTCCTTAGGTTAGTTAGGTTTAACTATTTCTAAGTTCTAGGGGACTAATGACCTCAGCAGTTGAGTCCCATAGTGCTCAGAGCCATTTGAACCATTTTGTCTTTCCCTCCGATATTTTGGCTAGCTGCATTCGACAGTCCTTACATTGCTCTGTCCCGCCATGAACTGCTAAACTAGCAAATTAAAATCAAAAACGATTTATTTGCATCAGTTAGCTACACCTTACAGCTACTGCTCTACATATTCGCCGCTTCGACTTACATACTTGTCGTAGCGTTGTACCAATTCTCCGATACCCTTGTCATACAAAGCAGTCGCCTGAGCTATCCAAAAATTCTCTACTCAGGTCTGCAGCCCGCTGTCAGTGACAAATATTGTCTATATTGTCAGCGGTTCGTGTGAGCGTAGATGAAACTCAGGGTGAACCAATTAAGGCTGTATTGTGGGTGATCAAACACCTCTCATCGAAAACACTACAGGAGAATCTTCATTCCCTGCATAGTGTGGCAGAGAACTGTCATGAAGAAGTTAAAGCATGACGGTTACGTTAGTCGAATGCATGCCATATGACGAAATCACTCACCAGAACCTCACATTTCGCAGGACACACAATTTTCAAGGCATTTTTACATGGTGATTGTGCACTCAGAACTGAAAAGAGTGATGTTTTGCGATCGGCCGGCATACTAGAGACACTGCTCAAACCACCTGCACAAAGATTCATCGGATTTTCACTGTGGGTTCCATTTCGCGCCCTATCGGACCTTACTTTCCGAATAGCCCTCGTGTACAAATGCCGCAAAAGAAATGAAACAGTTTGAAAGAAAGAAAAGAATGAGATGGTTGACAATTTTATAATTTCAACCAGTAGATAGTGAATTAGCAGTGAGGCTGTTACATACAGAAATTGTGGTGTCACCGCCAGACACCACACTTGCTAGGTGGTAGCTTTAAATCGGCCGCGGTCCATTAGTACATGTCGGACCCGCGTGTCGCCACTGTCAGTAATTGCAGACCGAGCGCCACCACACGGCAGGTCTAGAGAGACGTACTAGCACTCGCCCAGTTGTACGACGACTTTGCTAGCGACTACACTGACGAAGCCTTTCTCTCATTTGCCGGGAGATAGTTAGAATAGCCTTCAGCTAAGTCCATGGCTACGACCTAGCAAGGCGCCATTAACCATTTCTAGAGAGAGTCTCACTTGTATCATCAAGAATGCTGTATAAAAATGATGGATTAAAGTTAAGTATTCCAGCAGCTACGTACTTTTCTTTATAGCATTCATTACGTATCCTGTTTCAGAACTACCGCCCATTTGCGTGAGTTGACGCGTGCATTTCGGCCTCCTCTATAAATTAGTGTGCGTTGTGTTGGCTAATCTGCCGACACAACAGAAATCAATTCGAGCTAATATACAGGGTAACAGTTATTGAACTATATGTAAAAAAAGGTAAATTAGTTACAAACTACGGCATACACACACTTTATTCAACATGTAAATGTCACTATGGGTATTCGGATTTAGGTTATGACACGTTCGATATGCCTGCCATCATACACACTACGGCATACACACACTTTATTCAACATGTAAATGTCACTATGGGCATTCGGATTTAGGTTATGACACGTTCGATATGCCTGCCATTCTTGTCATACAAAGCGCAGACGAGCAGCGAAATTTGCATGATACGCTAAAGTGTCGGAACATCGATGCAATCGATGACCTCCTGAATGGCTCTTTTCAGCTCAGCAGTAGTTTTGGGGTTATTGTACACTTTACCTTTAATACAGCCCCACAAAAAGAACTTGGTGGCCAATCGAGGCCGATGTCAGTGGCCTCTGGGTACCCCAGATCCTGAATGCGGTCCTCAAAAGTGCACCTCTAGGACATCCTGCTTCGTTGGAGTCGAGCTCCGTCTTGCATGAACCACATCTTATCGAAATCAGGGTCATTTTGGGTAATGGGGATGAAATCATCTTCCAAAACCTTCACGTATCTTTCGGTAGTCACCGTGTCATCGAGGAATATTGCACCGGTTACTCCGTGACTGGACGTTGCACACCATACAGTCAGCCGTTGAGGGTGAAGAGACTTCTTGACCGCGAAATGCGCATTCTCAGTCACCCAGATTCGCTAATTTTGCTTATTGACGGACCAATCCAAATGAAAATTGGTTTCGTCACTAAACCAAACCATACTAATTCCCATCATGCCCCGTGGCCAAACGAGCAGTTTGAACGTCATAACACAAACAGTTCGAAGTTACGAGGATTTTATTTTATACATTTCAATAACTGTCACCCTGTCTGTCCGCCTCACAACGACTTGGAAACCACTGAATAATCTTGAACTGCGGTCTGGGTTGCTTTGGCCAGTTAAAAGGTTCTGCGTTCTGCTGACTGAAAGCTGCAAAACCATTCTTCAACAGTAAGCAGGTCACACATCGTTTATTCTACTAATTATAAACGAAGAACAGCTTTCTTTATTTATCTTTACTTCTTCTATTTGGAAGGAACAGTTCATGTGACTACCATAACAGTATGAACGTCTGTAATCATTTCGAACCGAGTAATAAGCTCTATTAGTTTTTAATATTCAAGGGTTTCGTGACGGTTCAGTCTCGTCACGTCTGCGAGCCGCTTTGAATACTCTCCCGGCGCTTTCTGTGTCGACGGCGGCCACAGTCGGTGAGAAGGCGGTCCATGGCCTGCTTCGTCGGTGCCGCTTCCCCGGGTGGCCTCAATGTCTGTCGAAAACGGCGAACATGCTAGCATCTGGCGGTCAGTCTGCGACTTGCAGACGCAGTTTGCTACGTGTCTCGGCCGGGTGACAAGAGGGATTCCTCAACGGATTTTCCAACCTGCAGATGATTTTGAGTCGGAGTCTAATCTGCTTACCTTTCAAATGTATTGGAATCTGGCTCGCTAGAAACCCGTTGCTTGCCATGCTGCGGTGTGTTTCTGACGTTTTGTGAACTTCTCTTTTGCCAGGTTAAAAGTGTCACTGTGTTCGCTACAAACGATTCCTATTCATCAGTAAATTAAGGCGTGAGATTCTGTGCTAGCTTTCGTCGCCTACTGAAGGCCTACTCTTGTGAATTCTTTCAAGAGCAATTGTTCTTATTGATTACTGTTTTTATGACCCTTGTTTTGACTATTGCCGCGCGGGGTAGCCGCGCGGTCTTGGGCGCCTCGTCACGGTCCATGCGGCTCCCCCGTCGGAGGTTCGAGTCGTCCCCCGGGTATGGGTGTGTGTGTGTTGTCCATAGTGTAAGTTAGTTTAAGTTAGATTAAGTAGTGTGTAAGCTTAGGGACCGATGACCTCAGCAGTTTAGTCCCATAATACCTTACCACTAATTTCCAAATTTTTCTGACTGTTATGTATATAGTTGTTCCCCATTCAAACGAAAACGCTCCTTCACACCAGGTGGTTACAAGATATTTTTGTTTCAGTGTAAATTTGAAACCATTTGTGAAACTTTTTAATAGTGATGTTATTTTAAAAGGCATCTGTATGATGTCATTAACTTACGATATCTCTTAAATCTGGGCGTTCTAATAAACTATTGTAAGAGTTTAAAGTTTTCTAAATTATATAACCGTCTCAACAAATGCTGCTCCTTGTGTTCTTTTTTAATGATTGTGCACTGAGGATATTGTACATAGTGGTAATAAAATTATATGGCCAATTCGGGGTTCCTGTCTTGAAAGGATTTTGTTTTAAAACGCACCTTTTTGTGCTTATAGTAATTCCTTTTTTTACTACTTTTTTAAAATTTGTTGAGCACGTCTCCAAGCCCTGCACCACCACCACTCTTCCATCCCTGGATCGTTGGCTTAAGCGGGATTTGAAGGGATACTCTTGCATATTACAGTACAGCCCGTGCTACAGCGTTGTTTTTACTGTCACTGAAAGATGTAGGGCGGGTAGGACAGTTCTGAGACAGCACGATGCGAACACTGGAGGCGCTATAGCATTCATACAGTAGACGTATTTATGCTCTTGATAAGCATGCAGCACTTTCTTTCTTTCGCATAATATTACAAATTACTCATCATCGGTAATCTATGGTTCATTCCAGACTAGCAGAGAATCCATTGCAGGTTAATTCCCCTCTCTCAGGCTGATGTGGCCACGTACTATCACTGATGAATGCTGGTATGTAATTCGGTAGCAGGCTGGCGTTGACCCGCTCTGTAAAGCAGAAAACGAGACTACCTGCTACCAATCAGCGGCTGTCCAATCCCGTTAACTGCGAGCACGGCCATAGACAACCGCTTTAAAGCCCCAGCTGCAGTAGGGTTGTATGAACTGTTGTGATGGTCACGAACGTGACTGCCCGCTTTTCAGAGAAAGAGCGGTTTCACAGAAGAGTGTGGTCTACCTCCGGTGCTCCGTCGTAGAGACGTTGACCTGTGGCGTTAATGGCAAGCGGAGTTCCTAAGTCTCTTCGATAGTTACACACAATGGCGGGGTTAGTTCACTCCTGATACCCTTCCGTCATAGACACAAACGAATGTTTTGAACGATACAAGTACACAACTACGTGTCAGGCATACACTATAGACACTTTTTTTTTAAATTTACTGTGATTCCTTTTACTCAAATTCTCTTTTTTCTCAGAACATAACGGACCATACACAATAAGCTGCTCACTTACATAACACACAAGGAAGTAACATCAGACTGCATATAGGCACCATAACACAGATTAGAAACAACCGGAAAACACAATGGCACTTGGCAACAGTGTAAACAGCAAACACACACAGCTAATACGGTATTTTTTTATTTCATTTACTTTTTAACACAGTGAAGGTGAAGTGTTTAAGTGAAATGTGTTCGAAAACTCTCTGAATCGGAGATTCTGCTAAGAGCAGTGCAGCGAGGTACAGCTCCAGGGCAACACGTTTGCTAAAATAAAACCCCAAAAATGATAAGTAGAGCGGAACAGTAACTGAACGTTGGGAAACATGTACTCCAAAAAGTTTTTTATTACCGAAAGGTCAGTACCCAATGACTGGAAAGTTGCACAGGTCACATCGTTATTCAAGAAATGCAATAGGAGTAATCCACTAAATTACAGGCCCCTATCATTAAATTCCGTATACAGCAGGATTTTGGAGCATATATTTTGTTCGAACATTATGAATTACCTCGAAGAAAACGGTCTATCCACTCGGTGTCAACATGGGCTTAGAAAACATCGTTCCTGTGAAACACAGCTACCTATTCACTCACAAGAAATGTTGAGAGCTAACGACAAGGGATTTGAAATTGATTCCGTATTTCAAGATTTCCAGAAGGCTTTTGGCATCATACCTCACAAGCGGCTTTTAATTAGATTGCGTGGTTATGGAATATCGTTTTAATTATGAGACTGGATTCGTGATTTCCTGTCATAGAGGTCACAGTTCGTTGCAATTGACGGAAAGTCATCGAGTAAAACAGAAATGGTTTCTGGTGTTCCCCAAGGAAGTGTTATAGGCCGTCTCCTGTTGCTTATCTATAGAAGCGATTTAGGAGACAGTCTGAGTAATTTTCTTCGGTTGTTTGCAGATCATGCTGTCGTTTATCGTCAAGCAGAGTCATCAGAAGATTAAAAACAATTGCAACCCGATTTAGATAAGATATCTGTATGGTGCGAAAATTGGCAATTGACCCTAAATAATGAAACGTGTGCTAAAAGGAAACTTCAGTTACACCGTAAATCATTGAAACCTAAAGGCCTCAAATTCAACTACATACCTAGGAATTACACTTACGAACAACCTGAATTGGAAAGAAAACATAGAAAACTTTGAGGGGAAAGGGAATCGAAGATTGTGTTTTATTGGCGGAACACTAAAGAGATTGCCTACACTACGCTTGCGCGTCGTGTCTAGGAGTCCTGTTGTTTGGTGTGTGATCCTTACCAGAAGGGATAAACTAAGTAAATCGAGAAAACTCAAAGAAGGGCAGCATGTTTTGTATGACCGAGATGTGGGTGAGAGCCTGATACAGGATTTAGGGTGGACATATTTAAACGAAGGCATTTCTCGTTGCGGCGGGATCTTCTCACGAAATTTGAATCATCAACTCTAACCTCAGAATGCGAAAATATTTTGTTGACGGCGACCTACACAGGAAGAAACGATCATCATAATAAAATAACAATACATCTACTCGTAAAGCGTCTTTCTAATATCAATTCATTATTGCCACAATTAAACTTACATTTCATCTTTTGGCTTTACATTCCATTATAAAATCACTCATCATCGTCAATACCTATTTTACGTGCGGTGTAACACAAAATATTGGTATGGGAAAATTGCTACATTATAAGCTAACACTTGGTGTCTTTCCAGAGCACGCCACAAAAACTGCCTACTGCACCCTCTTTCGCTCACAGGCTGTTACACACTGACTGCAGTGCACCAAGCGCTCTCTTACTCCAAGCGCTACTATTTCCGACGAGAAGCAGTATCTTTGGCTCTGCGGTCGTGCAAAGTCAGCGACCCACTTTATAGAGCCCATCAGAGACATACATCGTTCACAATATACAGGGTGTTACAAAAAGGTACGGCCAAACTTTCAGGAAACATTCCTCACACACAAATAAAGAAAAGATGTTATGTGGACATGTGTCCGGAAACGGTTAATTTCCATGTTAGAGCTCATTTTAGTTTCGTCAGTATGTACTGTACTTCTTCAATTCACCGCCAGTTTGCCCAATTGAAGGAAGGTAATGTTGACTTCGGTGCTTGTGTTGACATGCGACTCATTGCTCTACAGTTCTAGCATCAAGCACATCAGTACGTAGCATCAACAGGTTAGTGTTCATCACGAACGTGGTTTTGCAGTCAGTGCAATGTTTACAAATGCGGAGTTGGCAGATGCCCATTTGATGTATGGATCAGCACGGGGCAATAGCCGTGGTGCGGTACGTTTGTATCGAGACATTTCCAGAACGAAGGTGTCCCGACAAGAAGACGTTCGAAACAATTGATCGGCGTCTTAGGGAGCACGGACCATTCCTGCCTATGACTCGCGACTGGGGAAGACCTAGAACGACGAGGACACCTGCAATGGACGAGGCAATTCTTCGTGCAGTTGACGATAACCCTAATGTCAGCGTTAGAGAAGTTGCTGCTGTACAAGGTAACGTTGACCACGTCACTGTATGGAGAGTTCTACGGGAAAACCAGTTGTTACCGTACCATGTACAGCGTGTGCAGCCACTATCAGCAGCTGATTGGCCTCCACGGGTACACTTCTGCGAATGGTTCATCCAACAATGTGTCAATCCTCATTTCAGTGCAAATGTTCTCTTTACGGATGAGGCTTCATTCCAACGTGATCAAATTGTAAATTTTCACAATCAACGTGTGTGGGCTGACGAGAATCTGCACGCAATTGTGCAATCACGTCATCAGCACAGATTTTCTGTGAACATTTGGGCAGGCGTTGTTGGTGATGTCTTGATTAGGCCCCATGTTCTTCCACCTACGCTCGATGGAGCACGTTATCATGATTTCATACGGGATACTCTACTTGTGCTGCTAGAAAATGTGCCTTTACAAGTACGACACAACATGTCGTTCATGCACGATGGAGCTCCTGCACATTTCAGTCGAAGTGTTCGTACGCTTCTCAACAACAGATTCGGTGTCCGATGGATTGGTAGAGGCGGACCAATTCCATGGCCTCCACGCTCTCCTGACCTCAACGCTCTTGACTTTCATTTATCGGGGCATTTGATAGCTCTTGTCTACGCAACCCCGGTACCAAATGTAGAGACTCTTCGTGGTCATATTGTGGACGGCTGTGATACAATACGCCACTCTCCAGGGCTGCATCAGCGCATCAGGGATTCCATGCGACGGAGGGTGGATGCATGTATCCTCGCTAACGAAGGACGTTTTGAACATTTCCTGTAACAAAGTGTTTGAAGTCACGCTGGTACGTTCTGTTTCTGTGTGTTTCCTTTCCATGATTAATGTGATTTGAAGAGAAGTAATAAAATGAGCTCTAACACGGAAAGTAAGCGTTTCCGGACACATGTCCACATAACATATTTTGTTTCTTTGTGTGTGAGGAATGTTTCCTGAAAGTTTGGCCGTACCTTTTTGTAACACCCTGTATAGGTTCATGTTAGTTTACATTAGTATCATTACAATGTTAAGGTGCCACGCATAAGTGTACCCCAGTAGACTCCTTTCAGTCAACATCAGTAAAATCATTTAACTGTCTGGTGAGTACTTACCCTGTTATACGCTCTCTTTGTGGATCTAAAGCCGTTGTGAAAGTGTCCACAAATGACCAGTGGTACAGAGACGCGTGCAGTACCAACGGCAAACGGTGCATACATTTTTAGACTCTTTTCTCTTTTTTCTGAAAACCGTTGCCGTTTCTACGACGGAACTGTGTTTACGTAAACGCCGTTAGGTTGGCTGCGTGTCCGCAAAAGAAAATAAAATTCCCGGGGCGATGTTGTTGGGGGAACACACGTGTTGGTCGGTCGTAACCAACAGCCGTGTAACCCGTTTTGCTGGGTAGTACGCTGCCAGCGGACGATGCCACAGCGGCAACGCCGGCGTCGAGGCGTGTCTCTGCTCTGAGCGTAATCGCCGGCGCAACGAGTAGGGCTCGGCTGCGGAACGTTCGGCCCGAGCGTTAAGCCGGCAGCAGCGAGCTTGGGGGGGGACAGCTAGCGACCGCGCGCCACCCGGCGGCCAAGCGCCGTTCCGGCCCCGAGAACGGCCGCGTCAGCTGCGCACCGCTCTGTTTAGCTGAGCTAATGGACGCGCAGCCCTGCCCATATCGGAGGAGTACCTGTCCCTTTTTCGCGTCCTCTGGTTTGCAGCATTTCTCTCTCTCTCTCTCTCTCTCTCTCTCTCTCTCTCTTCCCCTGTCTCTCTCTCTCCATCCATCTACCTTTCTCGCTTTCCGCTGCAATATCGAAACACACCGCAAACTGCGGGCTATTGTGGCTATCCGGCAGTAATGGTACGGCCAAATTCCTGTCCTACGTAAGCGGACGCGCAAATGTTTGCGATTAGAGGACTGAGGGGACGCTGTTTGCGGCTAGTTTGCAGACGTACGTTGTGCTACCTGGTGCGTTTGCCTGCTTTCGTGTTGTCTCACAATCACATCCGCCTGCAAACCGGAGTGGGGGCCAACCTAAGCAGCGCATTGCTAAAATTGTCCTGCTGTACTGATGTGAATCGTGTTAAAAACGAAGCAAAACCGCCAAAAGGAACCAAATAAGACGTTCTTCTTGTTGCAGAAACTACATTCATATCTGTCGTGCTCGCGGATGGCACTGTCTTACACAGAGAAGCATCAGCGCTAGAAAATTTCAAGCTCTTCTTTCTCTAGGTCCAAAACTGTGAGCCTCTGTTCATTATTTTCTAGTTCTTAGTTTTAACATTAGAACTCAGAATCTTGCAAAGAACAGTCCGTGTGCTTGTTTAGAGTTGGTAGTATGCTGAAAATGTCTGCTTCTACAAACTGGAAAGATTTATAAATAATGATTATGCCTAAATATCAGGATGAGAATCTGTGTTTCTTATCTAAAGTTCACTAACTGTTCCAGATGGCGAGAATTACTCCACATTTCCATAGCTTTAGTTCATTACTATGAACTAACACACTTTCTGAGCTTTCTCGTACTTAGCTCTCAGGTCATATTGCAGATACGCAGGTAGTTTTGCATATACGAGAAAAACAAGTCACATGTTCCACGACCAATGATAGTGAAAATCTACGAGTTAAAACATGGTAAATCTTGATCTTTGTGACAGATTTTTGTCATATTGCAGGTGCTATACTCGCACTGGATAATGCCCCGTATAGATTTTTAATATTTTTATAGATCATGTAACTGCCTACTGTTGGAAGATGTGCCACATATGCTGTCCAATCAATCAAATAGCTAGACATAAGAGACTGTCAATGATTGATTACAAAACACATGGTGGCAAATTTATTATTAATTACAAATGTGTTATGTTAGTTGCTGGAAGAAAAGGACATCCTTGTACAGTGAATCTCACTGACAGTGAGTATGTAGATCGATGTAAAAAATCTGAATAAATAGCCAAAAAGCTCTTTTGCCAGCAATTCCAGCAGATAGGCTTGACAATGTTGAGAACGTAACAAATTTTTTAAGGCAAATAATGTTTCAAAATGCGGGAAACTTCGTTGCATTTCCATGACAAGAGTCACTTGCATCAAATGTGAAATTTATTTATGTTTTGTGAAAAATAACTCTTTTGAAGTTTACACTAAAAAGTAAAGATTTTCTTTTACTGGCATTGGAAAATTATTACTTGGCAAAAACTATTGCGTAATTCTTATTTCCTTTCATTAATGAAACTATTTCAGAGTATTAACAACGACCTGTACTGAAAATCATATATTTCAAAAATATTGACATTGTTGTTGTTGTGGTATTCAGTCCTGAGACTGGTTTGATGCAGCTCTCCACGCTACTTTATCCTGTGCAAGCTTCTTCATCTCCCAGTACCTACTGCAACCTACATCCTTCTGAATCTGCTTAGTATATTCATCTCTTGGTCTCCCTCTACGATTTTTACCCTCCACGCTGCCCTCCAATACTAAATTGGTGATCCCTTGATGCCTCAGAACATGTCCTATCAACCAATCCCTTCTTCTGGTCAAGTTGTGCCACAAACTTCTCTCCTCTCCAATCCTATTCAATACTTCCTCATTAGTTATGTGATCTACCCATATTGCCATTAAGAAATATATTTTCTGTCTGCATTAGCATATGCAGTACACTGTTTTAAAGTAAGCAAATATTTTGCGGTAACAGTAAGAGAAAATATTAAGTAAAGGCTTGTACGTTTCCATGATAAATAGACTGGGGTTCCAAACACGTGGATGTCCATATATACCTTAGTGAATCATCAAAAAAATATTTATTCTGTATTTGTGCTATGTTTGTAAACTAGTTTGATGGAAAATACGGAAAGAAAAATTTCAGTTCTGGAACTGACGTGGCAAGAATACTGAGAATGTTTTACATTTAAGGAAATGCTGGTAGACCTGCAGAACTACTTGAAAAAATACAACCAATCAATTTATGTTTTTACTTTCTTACCCATCTCCATTTCGCGTAATATATCAGGATAATGTTTTCATCGACTGCCTCTCGAACGCTGAGATTACTTTTCGTTCTGTAGCTTGTAGTCTCTTTTTCTTCATTTATGTGCATAACACAAACACTTTTAGCTGCACTAATGATCGGATGCGGCGTAGCATTGGCCGTGCGGCCAACTAATGCGCTTGTTTAAGAGAATCGTAGCTTAGTGAACATATTGACACACGGCTCTCATCATATACGTAAGTATCACATTGTGGAGATGTAATTTATTCTTCCCCCTTGCGAGCTCTGTGGAGAGACGACGCAAGGGTGACCTGAACCCACAGAGTCGCAAGTGGAGTCCTTTTACAGTGTGCATTTTCTTTCGCTTTCCAACACTCTGATGTGAGATGCTTCGGAAACGAACCCTGATGATCCATGTGGTTGTCATCTGTCGCCTCCTGGTGGCAGGCGAGACTGAGAAACGCTCTCTCCAACTGTAGGAAGGGGCTCCCCAGTGACAAATAGGTGAGTAGTTTCAGTACAGGAAGTTCGGGACGAAATGGCGCCGCGGCCCTCGTTACTAGGTAGTTTCTCCGTCTGTGTAATGACTCAGAAGGGAATGGCTTTGAAAAACTGGTCGTGAGACGCAACTCCTGCAGGGCCGAAATCGAACTTTCATATGCAGATAGAGGCGATTCGTAATGGTAGCAGGAAGTTGAGGTGCTTGGGCGCATATGGCACTCTTTTCATTTTACCTGATACATATGAACAATAGAATGGTACGTCTTCGTGAACACCAGGAAGCCGTGAAGCCCTGATGCCATCTCAGCTATTGAAACAGTTCTACTCGCTCGCTCGCTCGCTCACTCACTCTCTCGCACACACACACACACACACACACACACACACACACACACACACACACACACACACACACACACACCACATACTCTCTTTCTCCCTCCTTCCCTCTCCTTCCTTGCGCGGAAATTTCCCCTAGGGCGTATTTTCTCTGAATTTAGCTAGGAAGGTCTTAGAAGTCCCAATCTTTTCTCGGCACTGGCTGATCACGAGTTGGCAGTTTTGATTGGCTGAGGAAGTTTCTGGAGCGCCTGCTGTTTGTCAGAATCCCTAGGACGATAAAGGGTAGGTTTAAAGTCACTCTGATAGTAGCTTCCAAGAAGTGATTGCTTCTAACTCTTGGGTGCTAGATTCCGGTGGACGTAGATATTTGCTCTCTGGTGTCAGACTTGAACAGGAGTGTACTTCTCCTCCACAGCGAGATCTTTCTGGACGTAGAATTCTCCTTCCGGTAAAGTTGAGACTGAATCAGGTACCAAACTGGCTATTCTAAGCCAAGGCTCCACGCTTGGCTTCTTACGATTGTTATAATTTGCTGGTGAAATTTGTATCTGCATTGAAGAATTACAGGGCATGCTGAAGGTAATTCACTGTCTTATGAGAATATAATGAGGCCTCTGAGTAAACGAAAGGAAGACGAATCTATTCAAGCATGGCAGAAATTAACAACAAACATTAAATCAGACCTAGACACCAAGTAGTAGGCAAAGTGAAGGCGCTCTGCTATTTCGGGAGCAAAATAACAAATTACAGACGAAACAAGGAGAATAGCCGAAGCAGAACTGCAGAGGCAAAGTGACATGTATCGATAAAAGAAATCTACTACTACCATTGCTATTGCAAGTCTTAAAACCAGCAAAAAAATTCTGAGAGTGGACATCTGGAACACAGAAATATACAGAAGAGAGTCATGCGACTGTGAGAAAAAGGAAAAGGAGACAATCGAACTGTTTAAGATGAAGTGCTACAGGAGAAAAAGTAGTAGGGGAAAACAAACAGTTCATAATTACAACAACATTTCGGATGTGTTGAGCATCTCGGCTGTAACTTTTTATAATACTGTTAGATGAGACCATGGACTGTCACCCATGGAGAGTGATGTGGGGCTAAGGACGACAGTAGATTTGTTTAATAAACTTCTTTATTCCGGCTCTCATCTGTAGTACACCAATAACAGCTTCGTGGTGGCGCCTAGTTCTCACTCATGCGAAACAATGGAAGTCTCTCATTGCTGACAGTGCAAATTGTGGGGCTGAGCACGGCGTCCTCAAATACCACTCTCAGCGAGATCTCCAGCTTCGACTATGATGACAACGTGGCCGCACAGCTGTCAGTTCCGCGGGGGCGGCCGTGACCCCCTCCAGTGAGCAAGCGGACAGTTCTGTCAATGTACGTTCAAATGATTTCCAAAAAAGAGCTGGAAGTAGTCACGTACATTGAATAACTGGGAGCATAGCAGATGATCCAAGCCTGGTGAACGGATAGGAATTTGACATTCAACGTAAAAGAATGTAGTGTATTACACTTAAATAGGTGGTAACATCCAACATTGTACGTTTAAATGATTGCTGAACAAACTCTTCGAGCTGTCACATCCATTAAATATGGAAATATGCGAACGGAGACATTAGAAATGGAACGACCTCATACACTGTCCAGTCACACTGAGATGTGACCACCAGGTAAAAGTCTGAATAACCACGTTTAGCAATACGAGACGTGTAGGAAGAGGCTTAATGAGGTTCTGGAAGGTAACGACATGGTTTTGGAGCCATTCCGACTCCAGTGCTGTGCCCTGCTGCGCTAGGTTTCTCGGCTGAGGATCTATGGCGTGAACAGCCCGACTGAGGTGGTCCCACAGTTTCTCGATTGCGTTTAAATCCGGGGAGTTTGCTGGCCAGGGAAGAACAGTAGAGTCATCCTGGTCCTCTTAGAATCACACACGTTCACTGCGAGCTGTGCGACAAGTTCCATTATGCTGCTGAAGATACCGTCGTGCCGAGGAGAAACGAACTGCATGTAGGGGTGAAGACGGCCCACAAATAATGATGAATACTTGTGTTTATCCAGTATGCCTTCCAGAACCACTAAAACATTCCCCAAGCTATAGTGATCCGTCCTGGTTGCAGGATGTTTCCTTTGAGATGTTTCACTCCTACACGCCAACGGCCATCTGTCCTATGGAGCATAAAACATCATTCTTCTGAAAAGGCAACCTCTCACCACTCAGTGAAAGTCCAGTTACGGTATTGGTGTGGAAATTCCAGCCTTCGTTGCCGATAAACTGCAATCAGCACATTTGCTCGGACCAGGCGCCTGCTGCAGAGGCCAATATGCATCAACGTTCGTAGGGGAGGCACTGTAGACGGCCCATTGTTTCATCTGGGTGGTCAGTTGTCAACAGGTGAACGTTTATTCGCCCGTACACGTCTCCACAGCGTCGTTTACAACTGTCATCTATGGTCCATATCGCACCACTGTTGCCTTGGCTCGGCTTTTGGACAGTGCCATTTTGCCACGGCCTGTGTACTTTAACCACGGCAGATGGAGAACAGTTTATAAATAGCCGTTTCGCAAATGCTTTCACCTCTGACTCGGAAGCCAATGATCATGCCCTTTTTGGCGTCAGATAAATCGCTCCGTTTAGATAACGGCTGCATTGTTTTCCACCCCTCCCCATGATTTTATATACCCTCCACGCCTAGTTCTGCCACTAGGTATTCCTCCAGCTCTTGCGTTAAACATTACGAGAGAGTCCTTACGAATCACCCTGTGGTTTACTAGTGAAATTCCTCTCTCCTACGTATATCTCGCGCTAATGCCATGGAGATAAAATTTGAGAGTGGGAACTCAGACAGAAGCTTATCAACAAACGTTCTTCCTGGGCACCATTCAGGACTGGAAGAGGCGACGTGCTGCATGACAGTGCTACAAAAATGCCTTGCGCCTCATACCACTCACGGCTCACAGAGGTTGGAACACCTCAATAGTTTCTTAAGTGTGACTAATGTTATTCAAGTCATATGACTTGGATGCCAAATAAGCACTATCTTGCCTCTAGAGTGTATTCATTTCTAATGACATGTTGCTATTGCCGAATCCAAACGTTATTGAAAGGTAAAGGCTAGGTTACAGGCAGACTGAAATATTCCATAGCCCGAACAGCGATTTGGCCTCGTGACCTTCCGTTCAGCAGACACGCGCTTTATCACTAGATCACCACGCCCAATATAGCCTTTCTTACCTGACGGATAAACTCCAATCTCTATCTTACCTCAACTTTTGCCCTTGTCAGCTGTCTGGTTGCATCAAAGATGTTCCCTGATGTCTTGATAGTGTCCTAACACGCTGTCCCTTTTTAGAGTGTTTTCCACACAAAAAATTCTTCCATCAATTCTTCACAGTACATTCAGATTTCTTGTCCGCCCAAAATGTGTTGGGGACAGGGGTCGCCGGCGACTATTGCGAGTTACATCTGATTAACGGGCAGAAGTGCAGAAAATCGCTCTCCGCGACTTCTCCACTTGACTCATATCACCGTATACGGTAAAGGGGATTTGATGTTCAACATTTTGAACTTTTTCTTCCAGAGGACGACGTCATTTATCGAAAATAGTTACTGCTTAGTAACGTGTGTATCAACTTTTCAGTATTTATGAAAACATCTTTTATTAAAGGCGTTGAGTGAAACCTAAAGAACATTTTATTGTTAACATTACTATGATTCGGCGTGTAATCTCTCCAGGATCCTGTACTACATAGAGACTAAAGTATCAAGTTAAAATACCGGTAGAACTTCACGAAGAAAGCTTTATACGAAAGTGGATGGCGAGAGATTGCAGGGATGGGGAAACAAGAGTTTGCAAAAATATTTGAAACTTGTATTAGAAATTAAAACTTATAGACGAGACACGAAATGAGTAGGTATTGCAAAGAATAAGTGAAGGTAGTCGCAGTTTGAGTATATCTGATTGGAGTGTAGCCTTACAGTTAGTGGTACGTGCACGGCAAGTGGGAGGGAGCAAGGAGGGAATAGAAACAATTGCAGACAATAGAAAATTTCTGCAGAAGAATTCTTAGGACCAAGATGACAGATCGAGTAACTATTGGAAAGATGCTATACGGAGTAGGACAGAAAAGGGCCTTATAACACAGCTTCAGTAAAAGAGGGGAGTGGTTGATACGACACGTTGTAGGTCATCAAGGAATAGCTAATTTGGTAGTGGAAGAAAGTGTGATGGGTAATGACAAGTGGATACTAAGGCTTTAATACAGTGAGAAAGCTTAAACATATATAGGATGTATAATCTACTGTTCTGAGTGTCGTCTCTAGCAACAGCTGGATAATTTTGTCTGTCGATGTTTCTGTTGGAAGCTATGTTACAACATGGAACCTCAGCAAATGATTGGAACCAACAGAATCTCAGAAATGAAAATATTAGAAGCGCTCAGAATGTGAAGGACGAAGGCAAAACAGTTATTATACTACACATCAAATTCTTTCAAACACTTGTATTTCTTTCTTCTTCTTATTTGCTTTCCATGTTCATACAGTTTTGTACAGTAAATGTACGGCTGCCCATATTTGACGTTACTTATACAGCACTCTCTTATAAGCGGTGTGCTTGAATAAATTTATTATTTATTTGCACTTACTTGTTTTCTCTAAATATTTACTTACATCTTCCTGTATAATATAAATCTCGATGCATGTTTACTTTCACATTGTTTTTGCCCAAATATGTTATCAAGCACATTGAGCCGTGGTAAAAAATTGCTGTTTTGAAGAGCCCGCCGCAGCGCGTTGTTTGAAGCAGTCGCCCTCCGTTTGTGGCAGTGGCGCCGCTGTGGTAATCACAGCTTTGGTGTCTCCCTCTGATGGGAAAGCGGAAAGGTTGCCTGTTCACGTGCATTTAAGGGGCGCTATTAACTCGGCAGGGGTTCAGTCGGAGTGAGGCTAGGTCAGAGTCTCGCGTCACCAGTTGCTGGTCGGTCTCTCGTTTGGATTTGTGCGGCAGTTAGTCTCTGTCTGTCGTCGGAGTGCTAGTATGTCTGTCGTTTGGATCAAACTTTAAGCCAGAAAATGAAAGTCTTGCCACTCCGCCAGTAACGGAATTCAGCTAGTGGTCGCCCGGTCGGAGCTGAGTTCCAGCATCTGAATCTGCGTGTTAGGCCGCCAGTCTGCTCGATTTGCTCGGGCAACGGTCATTGGCGGTTGGATCGGTCAGTTGGACGGTCGCACACTGTGACACGAGATGACTTGTCCGCCTTGAGCGTTGGCGCATGTGAGGCCCCACGTGATTCCAGTGGGCATCGCCGTATAGAAAGGGGTAGTGGCGTCGCGGTTCACACGAGAGCAACAGGAGCGAAACCACGACATTGGGCTGGCCGGGGCGAGCTGCGATGCCGTGAGACGGGAGACCGGCGCGCCTTCCTGCGTCCGTTGAAGCGGCTGGCAGCGGACGGTTCGGGAGAGCGTTGGGGACGCTGCACCAGGTCTTTGCCAGAAATCGCAGTTTATTAGAAGTTAAGTGATTGGGGGTATGTTGTTTCATTTACTTGTTAAATTCTACTTGTTTTCTTGGTGAGGCCACCAGCCGATTTGTTTTGGGGTCGTCCCACCATTCTTCTCCGTTTGCCCACCCGTGGGAAGGTGGTTATTTGTGAATTGGGTGGTCCGTTTTTTCCTTGTGGAATTGTGGAGGGTTAGAGCAATATGCGGTTCGGGTAGTTTAGAACCCCCCTCCCCCCCTGTCAATCTGCCATACGTTAATAGCTGCCTCTGTCATGTTTGTCGGATTCGGTGCTAACGAATTTATTGCTTAAAGGCCGAATTCTTGAAATATGCCACCCTTCCACCGTAAGAGTCCTTTAAAAAAAAACTAATTGCACTTTCGGTGGCAAATAATTTGAGTGTTGTACCATTTCCATCCCTGTTACGGGGTGCATAGTTTACGTGTTTGTGTGAGTTGTTAAAAATTTTTTAGTTTAAAGTAATCTGGTGTGTTGGAGATTTGGACCAGTGTACTCTTTCAGAGGTTGTTGTAAGCGGTCATGACTACGGCCGCGTTGAAAGAGAGCAGGCAAACTTCTCAGGCCGAAGGCTCCTACTGCTAATATTGTTCCTTCTGCCTCTAGATAAAATTGTAACTTGATATTTCGAGGGTGCTTTTGTGCTTATAATTTAAAATCTGTTTTTGAAAAAGCTTTTAGGAACAAAATTCACATTTGTTAAAAGTAATTTCATTTTCCATCAGTTACTTCCTGGCAACTACTTCCACGCTCACCTAGTATGATTAAATGTGTTAATGTTCTTGATGAACCGCTAGTAAATAAAGTAAATTCTTTAAGAAAAAAATCTGAAAGTAAATTCACGGTTCACACATTGTTATTTTCTGGCACTGGTCCAGAATAATTATAGCCATCCTTTCTGTATTATTAAGACGAATTTTCTTGCAAGATTGGCAAAAAATAAGTAAGAAGGTCTGAAGACACAGAGCGATATGGATTTGTGGTTAAGGCACTAGATTCGTATTCGGTGGTACCTGAACTGAAACCACCCTGAAGTCATCCAGATGTATGTTTAATTCCAGAAATCTATTTAAGCAAATACCGGAATGATTGCCTTAATGACAACACTATTGTCTCTCTACCGTATTCTTGTCTAGTACTCGTTGATGTCCCGCTCTAATGATCTTCTTTTCGACAGGACGTTAACCCCGAAACTTTCTTCCTTCCACACACAGACTACTTAATTATCAACGTACTCGTGGAAAGAAAAGTTGAATACGAAAGAATGACGGTAGTGGATGTGATTTAATGTCTCCAAATACCAGCAAAGTCTTTGTAAGTGTAGTTGTATGCGAGCAGTTTTCCAGTTTCCGTAATTCATGTCTCTTTTTCGAGACTTCTCTGTGACAGGAGAGAAAGCGAAGGTCTGCGTGAGATACCGGCAGGTTCCCCCGGCTGGGGACGGAGGGACCGCAGCCCCAAGGCGCCACTCCCAGCTGGCTAAGTCTGCAGATATATCAGCAGCCAGCAGGATGACACACGACACTCTAGCTTCTGAGGGAAACCAGGGGGACCCGATCCAGGCGGCTCACCAACCGCGGAACTCCGCGCGTCCGGCTTCTGCACTCTGCAGTCTTGACCACGGTGTTTGGGAGCCGAGACTTAATGCCCGTGCGCAAATAATAACGGTTTCCTCATCATCAGGGGCGCTGTGGCATCCCACTTGTTGGAAAAATTGAGATTACTGTCCATTAACTCATTCGAGTTCATACTGAGCCAGACTCTTAAAGCGTTTAACCTCAGTATCTGTTCACTTGAACAGTCTCCAGTTTGCTGCGAACGAGCCTATTCGTGTTCAGAGATTATTAGCGTTACTGATACGTTCTTTTTAAAGTAAAATTTGAGATTCAACAGGAGGCAGGCAACGACTGTAGATTCTTCATGTAAGTCTGAAATGTTGTTCAGTCAACGTTTATTCCGACCACAGTTTCGTCGAGTAAAGCAAGAAAATTTTCGCAAATGACTTCTCTCTCTGGCAATTAAAGATAGTCACTGATTTCTAATCAAGATTCACGTCTGAATCACCGTTTAGGTTAGTTGGTTCTTCTCAGGCAAAACACAATTTGTAAGCCCAGGCTTCCGCAGCCGTTTGTCACTAAAATTGTTCGGAGTATGTCATCACATTGTCAGTATGTAAATTTTTCCGACGTTTCCACTGTTTTGCAAGCCGTCTTCCTCTGGATTTTTTGCTGACTGCTGAAAACGGAAAGTCTGTGGCTCTTATAAGAATTTTACATACTGACAATACAGTCACATATCTTGAAGAATTTTAGTAACTAAACACAGTTTGTTTTACTTATGTCCATAAATAAATATGACGGAAAAATATAGAAACTTGGGCATACCGGAAGAGCTGTGAATACAATAATTAAAGAATTACACTTGGGTCTATATTATTAACATGAATATTCTCAATGGTCTTTCAAGCCGGAAAGATAAATACAGTGAGCATGATTAAGTGGATGCCCGTTGCGCTAGGTATTCGGAGATGAAGCGGCTTGCACAGGATAGCATAGTAGGAAAATTGCATGAAACCAGTCTTCCCATCTGAACACCGCAACAACATTATTAATGACTAGTACACTGTCTTTTCCACTCTCTAACATATTTCTTGAATCGTATGTGGTGCCCAGTCAACCCTGTTCGGCTGCTAAGTTACAGTTAGTCACATCGATGGAATTCGGTCACTTTTAACTCTTATATTGGAGGAAATGTGTTACAATGCACGTCTAACCAGCGTAAAGAGTTGTCATTTTGGTCAAAACAGTGAAGACTGGAGCACCAAGATTTAGGTTTTCCATTGTGGAATGGACCCCGTCACGGCGCTGTGGACATTCTACGTATATTAATAGTTTTATTACACGGCTACTGTTCAAAGGCAGCAAGTCGTCTTTCACACAGGCGTTGTCTGTTGTAACAGATGTACGATAACGGAGCATAGTGGAGTCAGGTCTGATGGTCTTTGGGGGAAAATCGGTAGGAGCTACTAAAGAAATGACAAAAAATGCTTGCAGTTTGTGCGCTAGAACGAAATACGTTAGTATCAAATTGTTAACAAAAGAGGTAACGGTCACACAAATAGACAAAGGAATAAATCTCCTTACAAATTAATCTACCAGGTTTGTGTTTAATTACCCGAAAAAAGTTTAATAGAACAATTAGCGACGAGATTTTTAACTGGGAACAGTAGAAGATGGCACAGACGTTGTTGAAAATCTAGTATGGAAAGTTAGCACACTAGGAAGTCAGTTTTGACTTCGGACATGTTATTTGTTAGTTATGATTATCTTGAGAGAAGGTGAACTTCTTATGCAAGATCGCTCGTAAACAACCTTTACTGTTGGTTACAGGTTCCGATGAGCATGGTTACCATCTTTAGATCTCGATAAAATGTTATTACATGTATACTACCTGTGCAAGTATTCATCCTAAAACATTGTCACGGATGACGGAGACTAGATGTACTAAGTTTCGGGGAGTTGCTGTTAAAACCACAATATACACGGTAGACTTTTGCGGTGCCCTGGCTGCAATGATGTGTGTAGTAGTGTGTGGTTTGGAACACGAACACCTGGTGGGCTAATTACTGTGTATAACGTGGTTTCAACCTTGACTTGACGATGCATCATTCATCTCATCCCTCAGACATCTGGCAATGTATTACAAAGATCAGTTGTATGGCTGGTACAGGAGATATGTAATAACCTTTTATGCTGTCATCTGAAGACGGTAACCATGCTCACCACAACCGACAATCGACAATAAAGGTTGTTTACGAGCGATCTTGCCTAAATAGATCACCTTCCTGTATGTAATTACTACAGATCGCCCCTTACAAGTCAGCATTATTAAACTAATAGTTATTAACTTAGATTCTGTAAGCCGCTAATTTAATCGGTACCTGAGAAATTTTGAATAATGTATGTAGACAAAGTACTCATCGGTGTGGAGGAAGACATGAGTTTTGTACAGGTTTTTCATTTCAGGAGGACAATATATGTAGCTGCCTCGAATGAATATGAACTAAAGGCAGCCCCTTTTATTCGTGCACAATCTGTCATGCAGTCAACAACATACAAAGAACGGTGCTGTCAGCCAATATGTCCTTTGCCTGCAAGGGGCAAGGAACGACGAACATCGTGGTACTATGTCTTTCAGTTCAGATGGATGACAGTAAGTGCACTGTTATCACTAAGTAACTAAGATGTTTCAGACGATGACTTGGCAGAAACAGCAAGATTTACAGAAAATAAACGCATATCTGTAGATATAGCACCTCTCCTGCTATCTGTTGTGTACATAGTTCCGCGTAGTCAGCACGTACACAACTTTCCCACCAGAGCACGCCCCGCTAAGCACAACAGCGCAGGCGCAGCGCTCGTCCGTCTCCGCACCACGAGATGGCGCTGCCATAGAGACAGACCAAATTCTGCTTCCGCCGATCCGCGTATTAATATGTAACGTAGCCAATAAGATTGCTGCTAACGTAGAACCTATTCTCCTTGCGGATCACACTTGCGCAGTGATACATGAACGTGCGAGGTATTATAACGAGTGTACAGACCTTCGATTAGTCAGTCTGCATTTGGCTGTACCAGTCCATAGTCAAGTTTAAGTCAGCGTCTAATAATATTACCATATTACTGTACATAGCCATGAAGATAAATGTAGAGAAACTTTTGTCAAGTATCAGAGATATATGTGAGAAGAAGATTAACGTACCAATACCAAAGGAACTTCAGATTGTCAATTCTTAATAGCATCCAGAACCAAGTTAAGTAATTTTTATGCTTGTTATTATTTTAATATATGTGTGTGAAAATTAATCAAGTTCTGTTTAAAGTTGGTCACTGTCAATCTGATACTCTAAGCATGCAAGTGGCATTTCTATTGTATGACCTAACGGCAGAAGATAAACACGCCACGATAAGACCACGAGACATATTGTTGACACTCGCCTACTTCGTTAGAGCGAGACAAATAATCTGATGGTGTGTGTACTGAAGGTCTTACAGTACGCACACCGCACTATCTGACTCACATTAGAGGTGCCTAATATGGAAAAAAATGGAAATGAGTGTGTGGCATCGTTGCCCAGGAGGCCCCTATTCGGGGAAGTTCGGTCGCCAAGTGCAAGTCTTACATCATACGACGCCACATTGGGCGACTTGCGCGCCGGTGATGAAGATGGATGAGGACAACACAACACCCAGTCCACGAGCGGAGAAAATCTACAACCCAACCGGGAATCGAACCCGGGCCCGCTTGCATGGAAGGCGAGCACATTACCACCCAGCTAAGCAGGCGGACGCCTAATATAGAACCGTGTGTGACGCGGAAAATATCAATATACACTCCTGGAAATTGAAATAAGAACACCGTGAATTCATTGTCCCAGGAAGGGGAAACTTTATTGACACATTCCTGGGGTCAGATACATCACATGATCACACTGACAGAACCACAGGCACATAGACACAGGCAACAGAGCATGCACAATGTCGGCACTAGTACAGTGTATATCCACCTTTCGCAGCAATGCAGGCTGCTATTCTCCCATGGAGACGATCGTAGAGATGCTGGATGTAGTCCTGTGGAACGGCTTGCCATGCCATTTCCACCTGGCGCCTCAGTTGGACCAGCGTTCGTGCTGGACGTGCAGACCGCGTGAGACGACGCTTCATCCAGTCCCAAACATGCTCAATGGGGGACAGATCCGGAGATCTTGCTGGCCAGGGTAGTTGACTTACACCTTCTAGAGCACGTTGGGTGCCACGGGATACATGCGTACGTGCATTGTCCTGTTGGAACAGCAAGTTCCCTTGCCGGTCTAGGAATGGTAGAACGATGGGTTCGATGACGGTTTGGATGTACCGTGCACTATTCAGTGTCCCCTCGACGATCACCAGTGGTGTACGGCCAGTGTAGGAGATCGCTCCCCACACCATGATGCCGGGTGTTGGCCCTGTGTGCCTCGGTCGTATGCAGTCCTGATTGTGGCGCTCACCTGCACGGCGCCAAACACGCATACGACCATCATTGGCACCAAGGCAGAAGCGACTCTCATCGCTGAAGACGACACGTCTCCATTCGTCCCTCCATTCACGCCTGTCGCGACACCACTGGAGGCGGGCTGCACGATGTTGGGGCGTGAGCGGAAGACGGCCTAACGGTGTGCGGGACCGTAGCCCAGCTTCATGGAGACGGTTGCGAATGGTCCTCGCCGATACCCCAGGAGCAACAGTGTCCCTAATTTGCTGGGAAGAGGCGGTGCGGTCCCCTACGGCACTGCGTAGGATCCTACGGTCTTGGCGTGCATCCGTGCGTCGCTGCGGTCCGGTCCCAGGTCGACGGGCACGTGCACCTTCCGCCGACCACTGGCGACAACATCGATGTACTGTGGAGACCTCACGCCCCACGTGTTGAGCAATTCGGCGGTACGTCCACCCGGCCTCCCGCATGCCCACTATACGCCCTCGCTCAAAGTCCGTCAACTGCACATACGGTTCACGTCCACGCTGTCGCGGCATGCTACCAGTGTTAAAGACTGCGATGGAGCTCCGTATGCCACGGCAAACTGGCTGACACTGACGGCGGCGGTGCACAAATGCTGCGCAGCTAGCGCCATTCGACGGCCAACACCGCGGTTCCTGGTGTGTCCGCTGTGCCGTGCGTGTGATCATTGCTTGTACAGTCGTCTCGCAGTGTCCGGAGCAAGTATGGTGGGTCTGACACACCGGTGTCAATGTGTTCTTTTTTCCATTTCCAGGAGTGTATCTATGCAAGCCATTGAAGTCGCTGCTGCGGGCAAAGGCGCTTGGAAATTTGTTCATTATGTTGCATGTCTGCAGGCGCGAACTAACTAGCTGCAACAGTGTTATGTAAGTCTGCAGGCTTCCGTGGCCGTTATCGCTGAAGTTAAAATCTTCTGGGCTATTAGGCCGCGTCATGTTTCTTCTAAAATGATCGACGTTTCGACCCCTCTGCTGGGATCTTCCTCAGGATCTTCCGGTGACCACTACTGCTAATGTTCTAGCATTTTAGAAGAAACATGACGCGGCCTAATAGCGCAGAAGATTTTAACTTCTTAGATGCAACGGTTAGGAGCGGGTGATTTATCCACTTGTTCTGATACGCCCCGCCCCAAGTGATGCGCTCTGCAACTACACAACGGCGCGTACTCCGAATCGAAACTTGAACAGGTGCTCTATCCACTGTGTGTCATTTTTCTTTGTTTCTTGTAGCTTTCAAGGAGTCGTCATTGAAACGCTGGAGGTTCTTATGAATAACGCCGTAGTTTATCATAACAGCTGCTTCACGTCCGACGTATCTGCCAGAGCAATCCTACGATGACATCAGCACAGACCATGAGTAAAGCAGCATGGACGATTTCCCCATCCTTGTCCTACTCGTACGTTACGTCTCTGCTGCTCTCGAGGTCGACAGGACATTAATCCATAATTATCCTTCAGTCATTATTTTTTTCAGTCACTTAGGGGACACCCTAATTGATTTTCTCTTTATTCACAGCGTACAGCCTCAATGGATAAAACCGAGAGCACTTAAACACCTTACGTTCTTGTGGTTGAACTTTCAACACGCAAAGTGACTGTTAGGAATTAAAAAAACTGCATTAAAAAGCAGTGTCAGAGAAAGGTACTTACGTCACAGACGCCTTCATAGGTAATCCTACAAGAAAAACCTATAAAGTTATTAAAACCTTTTCCTGCTTCAGAAACGAAATAGGAGAATGAGAGAGAGAAGAGTAGAGAGAGAGAGAGAGAGAGAGAGAGAGAGAGAGAGAGAGAGCGAGAGATATCTGCGTTTCAGTGTCACTGCAAATAAAGTAGAAAACTGTCACTGATGAGAGAGGACATTATTAATGAAACTAATTACTGCGAAATTTAGGAAAATGACCTGATATCACCGTTTACTATGTTGGTATTAATCATATAACCCATAAAAACAGAATGTAGGATAATAGCAGACGTACGGCGACAGCACCAACCGATTGACCTACTGAAACCTACAGTTTCATCAGCAGAAGTGGAAAATTTGGTCTTCGGGAAGGGTAATGCACATAATTTAGTACCAGATTAAGATACTAAAGCGAAGAACTGACGTTAACGGCATTTGTATTTTTTTTCTCATTGAAAGAGTATAGCTTACGCAGAATCCTAAATTTGAACGAAATAGAACTACTTGTGAGGTATAGTTTGCAGCAAAGCAGGAGATGTCAGCTCTTATTTCCCCCAAAAATGTTAGTAGACAGATGCAATTCAGAATAAATCGTCAGCAATCTTCTAGTGAACTGTGCAATTACTTCTATTGCGAGAGAGTTGGAAGGAACGTGGTTCCTGGTGGAGCAAACTGAAGCGCACATCTTGAAAATAATGATCAAATGTAATGGCAGTTTAGACCTGTCACCTATACATAGTGGTCAAGACAACGAGACTGGAATTATACTACAGTAGTTAACTGAAATTGTTTTGGCTCTAACAGGACGTACAGCCATTTACATCTTGCAACGCTACGCTACAGTGAATAAGAAATTAATATGTCGTAATCACTGTGGTAGAAAACTTATAAAAAGGGGAGTCATTTTGAAATCAGTGACTGCTACTTCGATGAATGATACTGGTTTTCAACCATTTTCGATCATAAATAATCGTTACTCAGCAGAGAAAGCAACATTCTAACATTCCTACGTGTAACCAGTCACGACATTACAAATGACTATTGCGAGCCGAACTACATACTGTAAGGTCAAATCTGCTGCAAAAATTGTTTATTTCCTATAAACACGCGAAAAACTTCTTTATTATAAATTATAGTCTCATGTAAATCAATGAGACACGATAGTAATGTGGAGTAGCAGAAATGAAATAAGTGATAAACTTAACCTCTAAATCGGGGAGCGAAAAGTTAAGGAATTCTACTACCTGGAAGCAAAATGACTGACTAATCAAGGGGAGGAGGCAAAAAGGGCATTCCTTGCCAAGGAAAGTCTGCTAGTATCAGTCATCGGCGTTAGTATGACGAATAAATTTCTGAGAATGTACATTTTGAAAACAGCGTACGGTGGTAGTGAATCATGGATCGCGGGAAAAATGAAAAGAAAAAACAAAGGCTTTTGAGAGTTGGTAGTATAGTACGATGTTGTGAATCTGGTGGCCTGGTAAGGTATGAAACATGGAGTTTTTCCGCAGAATCGGTGAGGGAAGGAAAACGTCGAAAACACTGACAACAATTAGGGACAGGATGAAAGGTCGTATATTAAGACACCAAGGAGTAACGTACTAAAGGCAGCTGCATAAGGTAAAATCTGATGGCAAAAGACAGTCAGGAATTCATCAACAAAATTAATTGGGGGACGCAGATTACAAGTGGTACTCCGAGATGTAAATATTGGCACCCGAGAGGAGTTCGTTTCGAGAGCCATCGAGGCAGTCAGAAGATTGACTCAAAAATAGTTTGATAAGCCATGGTTGAAAAATACTTGCACACTTATTTACAGAAGAGTAGAAAAACTGGTAGAAGCCTATCTCGAGGAAGATCACTTCGCCCTGTAGAGAAATTTGGGAACTCTTGGGTCAATACTGACCTTACAACTTAGAAGATAAGTTACAGAAAGGGAAGCGTGCATTTATAGCATTTGTAGGTTTAGTGAAAGATTTTGACAGTGCTGACTGGAACACACTGTATGGAATTATGATGGTAGCAGGGACAAAGTAAAGGGTTTGAAAGTCTGTTATAAATTGTACAGAAAATGCAGTTTAAGAGACGAAGAGAGGAAAGGGAAGCAGTGAGAAGGGAGTGAGATATATTTGTAGCCTATTCCTGTTGTTATTCAATATGTACACTAAGTAAGCAGAGAAGGAAAAGGAATTAATGTTCCAGGAGAAGAAAAGAAAATTTTGATGCTTGCTGAAAGCACTGTAAGTTTGTTAGAGTCGATAAAAGACTTAGTAAAGCGGTTGAAGGGATAGCGTCTTGCAAAGAGAAAATAAGATTAATATCGGCAAAATTAAAACAAGGATAATGGAGTGTAGTCAAATTAAATCATACAGTGCCGAGAGAATTAGATAAGGAAAAGACGATAAAAGTAGCAGCTCGGTTTAGCTATTTGGCAGCAAATATACTGATTGTGGTCGAAGTACAGACAACATTAAATCCAGTCTGGCAACTGCAAGAAAAGCATTTCTGGGAAACTGAGATTTGTTGACATTCTGTTGGGAGCGTTTTCTGAAGATATGGAGTGGAGCCTTATGTGGAAGTGGAACATGGACTATAAACAGTTTAACCAAGAAAAGAACAAAGGCTTCTGAAATGTGGTGCTATAGCAGAGTGCTGAATATCAGGTGGGTAGATCGAATTACTGCAGAGGAGATACTAAACAGAATTGGCGGAAAATTAAATTCATGACGTCACTTTACTAAAAGGAGATGTTGTTGAATAGGACACTTCCTGAGGCATCAAGTAATCATCATTTTGGTATCAGAAAGAAATTTGAAGGGTAAAAATTGTAGAGGGATAACCTAGGCATGAATACAGTGAACAAGGAAAAATGACTGTAGTTTCAGACAGTTATTAGGAGGTGAAGAGGCTTACAGATTAGCGTGAAGAAATACATCAAACCAGTCTCCGGACTGAAGACAACAACAACAATACTCTATTTTTAGAGCCTATCCCGTAGTGCGCGGTCCGACGTGATCAGACAACTTTCTTTTTAATATATCCCCAGTTAAACTAAGGAGGCAAAAGACGCGTAAACTTTTTTATACTATATTAAGTGTTTGTGTGCAGTATTTTCCGAGGCGGAGACTGCGAACCAGCATAGTATTTTCAAAAATGAGCGCCTAAAAGAAACTCTCGGGCTAACTAGTGTACCAGACCACGGTCATTATTTCTTCACGCTTGTACTACCGGTCTGGGTTACCTCCTCGTCTTGGAAGCTAGCACACAGTGCGTTAAGCCGTAGTAGAAGTCTCATGTGGTTCACTGAAAACCTTAATTTATCTACGAAAGATTTCTTACATTGTCGATCTGAGACAGAATACAACAAACTGTGCAAAGGGAATCAGAGATGACGAAGGAATCAAAGATGAGGGATCGATGTTTGCCTTATATCCCACGGCCTTCATTTCCAAAAAACCTTGACGCCAATGTTGCTTAAGTTCTTCTGTTCCTATGTTACGTGTGATTTTCACGCTTATCTTGCAAAGAATTTTATTATCTGGGGCTTAAATATTGAAATTTTGTGCTTTTATTCTTTGTTCCTTTTCCTAAAAACCATCTAGAGTAGAAAAAGTTACATATTAGTGTAGTTTCTTTCAAATTTCCTTTTTATAAGAAAAGTAGCCGTGAAACATACTGCCCAATATAAAAGAGAGAGAGGAAAAGTGATGATGTTTGGTTTGTTGGGCACTCAACTCCGTTGTTATCAGCGCCCGTACAAAGTCACAACCTTTGCTAAGCCCATTCTCGCCACTTTCATGAATGATGATGAAATGATGAAGACAACACAAACACCCAGTCATCTCGAGGTAGGTGTAAGCCTCTTACCCTGCCGGGAATCGAACCAAGGACCCCGTGCTCGCGAAGTGAGAACGCAACCGCGAGACCACGAGCTGCGGACCTAGCAATACGAGTATACCAGATGAAACGCCTTAAAATGTGCGGTATACAGTACCGCAACACACGCAAGTCGTGCAGTCCTGCCGAAAGAGGTGTGCTTCACAGTATCTCATTTGAACAAGTGTTAATAGCTCTTACGGTTGGCATTTTGCAGCCTAAGTTCACTAGACATTTTTTCTTGTTTCGACAATACTACCACATCTGAAAGTTTGATGGAGGAGTTCTGCTTCATCCGATATCTGTAAGCAGGGTGTGTCATACCTGGCTGCGAAAACGGATATTGATGAAAGTATACAATCGCAGAAGCAAATACGTTCGAGTAAAAATATGGATCTCCAAAACAGCAGTTTGCGAGGTTACTGCAAGTTAGTTACGAGCCGTCACTGACTTTAGGGTGAAATACTGCCAGCGATAGTAAAAATGTATTTGGTAGGTGAACTTTCCGGTTAAGTCCATCAAATTGGACTGAAATGTCACTCATGACACGTGGTTGGGGAATGAGGCACATGCATGATGCACCAACGCACAGTTTTCTGCTGATGTAAAACGACACCTAACCCGACAATATGATCCAAGATAGACACGCTCAACAGAGCCCGCACCTAGTCTTCAATACTCTGGACTTTTGTCTTTGGTCATCTCAAAGTTACTCCAATTAATAAGGTTCCAGAAATGGAGCGGCTAATAGCACAGTCTTCTCAAGATATAGGAGATGATGTGTGGCTGCTTAAAGGGATACGTAACACTGAACAGACACAGGTACAATATTGGATCTGCACCGCCCAGTCACATCAGTGTGATCATCGCCTATGTTCGAGGTCAACGTGCTATATACGCTCACAGACGACAGGTAGCAGCACTAGCTGTGGAGGGCATATGAAGCGTGTTCGTCGGCAACGAAAGCTGCAATTTGTAAGTCAGCACCGATACTGGACATCCACTGATTGGCGCAGGTGGCCTTTTCATACGAATCTCGTTTTATGCCTCGTCGGACAGATGGTCGTTGACGTGTACGGCGTTAAGTTTCTGGAAGCAAACACCACGTAGCAGTCGTCGGAAGGGTTCAGGCTGGAGGAGGGGGTGTTATGTTGTAGGGAATGTTTTCGTAGCGATCTCTCGGTGATCTCGTCATTAAGGAAGGCACAGTATGCATCTATTCTTTCGAACCATGTATATCCCTACATGCAGTTTGTTTTTCTTCGGCACGAGGGAATCTGCTAGTACGGAATTGCAACGCGCCAAATAGCGCGCAGCGTACGTGCGTGGATCGAAGACCATCAGGATGAGTTTACCGTACTGCCCTTGACACCAAAACCGGCGGATTTAAACCTAATCGAGAATCTGCGGCATCACCCCTGTCGGGCTGTTCGCACCACGATTCCTTAGCTGACAAACGTAACGCTGCTGGCCACGGTACTGGAATTGGCATGTCTCCACATTCCCGTCGGTACCTTCCAGAACATCATTCACGCCCTGCGCCGCGGCACGCTACTTATTACCGCCCTGCCAGTGTCCAGCAATGTTCATTTGTCTAGCTAAAAGCTGTAGTAGAAAATACTAGACCACTACTGTCTACTGCAGGTCGCAACATACATAGAATTATCCCGTAAACGGGATGTGGCTAGTACTGAAATAAAAGTTTTAACTTGGCAATGTAAATTTTCAGGTGTATTTTTACGATAAAGATCACAGTTAATACTGCCAAGTCCGTACTAAGTGTCTACACAATGTAAAGTTCCCACGCATACCACAATCACACACGTAGCCAGTTTATGGTATTTACACCCGTTACCGAAGTTAATAGGGTTCACTGTATCGTTTAGTTATGAAAATGCTTGTTCAAATGTTGTGCACTCTGCTCTACACGTAATACCTGTTCCAGTCTTAGATCGCACAACACACCACCCGGTTTTAACTAACAGTCAAAAGCAATAATTTTGATATTCCGTCCGAAATTCCACACGACTTCCACTATACCGTTCACTTAAATACACTTTGTACTACTTCACGAACTCGTAATTAGCATTTTTCCGCGATTTTACAGTACTTTCGTCGGAGCTGCTTTCAGTGAGATGTTACTAGTTCGAACCCTCAGCCCTCGAATTCCCTAGATCACACCAAAGGCTTTGTTCTCAGCATAGATTGGCGAGAGGCTGCATTTTTCTGATTGGCTGATATCACAAACGGCAAATCAGGTTGCAGTATTATCCCGCGCTAACGCGCGCTTTACTTCAATGACCAATCATTTCCAATCATTTCTATGGCAACTGCTAAATAAATAAATTTATAAAAGTATCAAATATAAAATTACTCCTTCTGAAATTACCGATTAATTTGTGTTCTACTCACGATTGATTAGTCCCATAAACTGACTGCACATTTAATTATAGCAAATCCCCTGTATAGTTTAACTGGTACTTCGTGAATAAACAAAACAGTTTTCATTTACTTCTGTTCTTTTTCACTCACACAACACTCACACTGCTAATTACTACACATATAAAACAATTATAATTATGCAAATACATTAAATATTAATCGAATATAACATTACAACATTGTTTTCACTACGACTGCTAGCACTGTCCATCAGCTGCTGACCACTGCCGCCTACTAGTACAACTACATGCAGCTCTGTAACTCAGGTCCATGTCAGCTGGTGACATCTGTCGATGACTCATGCCTATAACGATATCGTGCTAACAAGTGACAGGAGCGATGCAAAAGCGCTACGCCTCAACCCCGTAGTAACGCAAAGCTTAAACGTTTCACAGACACGAGAAGAACAGTATGGTCTTGTCAACAAAATTGGCCATGATGGTGATAGAATATGCCTTTGGCCATGAAATTAAATTAATAATTGCCAAACTGTGCAACAGTGTTTGCCCATAATTATTGGATCCTGTAACAGACCGAGATACGATGACGGGCAAATACACTCATCTTCGCATGGCTATTCTTATGTCTGAATTACAATTAACAAAATTTGCCGGGCTGTTATGCCACGGTGGAATGGATTTCACCTTAAAACCCGAAGTTTCGTCACTATCTGCGGAGGACGTTTCCAAGGGGTATCGAGCTTCTTTGAAAGTCCGATACACACCCTGGTTCGCAAGTGACTACAGCAAAAATTGCGCTTCCACGCGCTTCTGCGCAGTGGCGAGGCATCACATGTTTTGAATAAGCGAGCATAATTGGCCGTTGTCGACTGCCGTTGTACACTGTTGCTATTAGCCCATGGTGGAAGACTGGTACACATCTTACTCAGCACCGGAATCCAGATGTCAGTCAATTTCATGCCCTCATCCTTCGTATTCCTGAGGTGTTTTACAATACCTAAGGCCCCTCAGTAGAGCCTTTCATGGCATCCGCTTTTGGCTGCTAGTACTTGAGTCCAATCAAAATGAATCTGATGGTCTCCCGGCTGCAAAGCATGTACCGCAACAGCTGGTCTGTCAGTCTCCCCTCTTCTGCAGTTGACTTTGTGGCTATTCTAGTCACTTTTGACCGTTCATTTTGTAGTACCCACGTACACCACCCCACAACTATAAATTCCTGCTTTTTTCAGAGGATGGCGAGCGTCCTTGGCTGGTAGATTACTGCAACGTTCCGCCTTTTCATGAATTTTCCTATGAAGGCAGTAACGTCCTTAATGAAAGGAAGGAAAATATTTGATTTCACTGGCGCTTGAGTACCGCTGCGATTTCTACACGGCGGTCTTATCGCTCTTTTCAACTCACCGAATGAGTAACGATTCTTGAGCAATGCATAGGGGAGATGTTTCATGTCTGTCACACACTACAAACTTGAAAACTGTGAAAGGGTACAGTATCGCCCGACATTGAAAATAGGTACAACTTTCTTCCTTATTCTTGTCAGAACAACATATTTTTTGTAATAATAACTCAATTTCACTTAATACACCGAAGCCGGATACCAGTGTAGGAAAGAAGGACAATTTATTTATTTAATTGATCACATGTGCACTCTCACAAAATAAATCCCTACATCCAATTTGATGAGGTCTGTGAAATGAATGAATGTATGGTCGTCTGCTAACCGCATATAATGAATGTGCAATATATGATCATCTTTGAGACGGTCCTTTGGTCACCTTTGGTGGAACCAAAGAGATGAAATTTACCCAAGCTTTGAGCGCCTGGAATGTGGCTGACCAATACGGTAGCATGGTGCTCCTCCACCTCGGCGGAGGTGCGAGATGACCTAAAGAACGGTCATGTTTCAGCACTCTGGCGCTGGATGTTGTGCTGGTAAGACCTGTCTTAGGTGTGCTCCGTCAAGACAAAAGAGTGGAGAGAATGGTATGCATGTGAAATACTTAAGAGTAGTTTGGAATAATTATTTCTCTGTTTCAGGAACTTTTGGGGGGAGAATTAAATGACAGGCAGGTAATATTAAGGGGACCGTAGTAATCTTCGGAAGTGACCAACGGTCACAATAAAACCACGTGTAGCAATAAGTTGAAATACTTGCGAGTGCTAGTACTAAATTGAAATACTTCCGAGTGCTAAAGTTAAGCTGAATTACTGGCGTGTGTACTATAAGTTGGAAATATTTAAGAAATTGCGTGTGCAGGACTTGAAATTAGAGACGAGCAGTTCCACGTGGTGAGTACTGTGTGAGTCTGAATCTGTGTATGGGACAAAGAATAAAGAGAAGTACTTGTCCAAGGTATCAGTTGAGGACTCGCATGTGTGACAAATATGATCTTCATATTACTTTGCGTGTTATGTTTCCATGTGACTCTAGATTCAAACTCTAATACTCTGAGAGAGTAGCAAGGTGAGTCAGCCGTCTATCCAGCAACAACACGTGGCTTGCATTGCATAGGAAGACGTGCATATATCCTCCAGAGTTCGTGGTAGGAAAGAAAAGTTGCGGAGTGGGGCAGTGTCGTGTGAAACTGGGATGAATACTAATTGAAGTGCGAAAGCTGAAAGTGAAGTGATTCTAACGTTGTGACTATTCTTTGTGATGTACTCTATGTTGCCAGTGTGATGTATTTCATGTAATTTAAGTATGTGTGCTTCGCATGGGAGAGTATCAAGATAGGTTCAGAGGCAGTGGGTTATGCATGTTCCTTTTTGTACCGCTCGGTCTGGAGTAAATTTTCGTGATGATGGGTGTGAGAATCGAAGTGTGAGATATAGCAAAAGATCCACCATCCTATCCAGAAAGTGCACTGTAGCGTTAGATAATTACGAGACCATAAGATAGAGAATTACCAATGTAAAGCCATGCCCACTGGGCGAAGTTTCTCATGTGTAATTGTTGTATAAAATGTAATGGTGTGTTTAGGTTATCTATGAATAATAATAGAATTTATCGGAATAAAAATGATAGTTCAAACAAAAAGATTGGTGGCCTTGTTCTTCGAATAGTGTGTAGTCATGATATCCAGAATTTATAATGTGTGCGCCATTCATATTCAGTGCGATGGCCACGTGTTGATCAAAGCCGTTGGGTAAGAAAGAAAATATAGTATTGCCAGTGCGTAGTGAACAATCAGAATTATGTAAATTTTTAATAGTCAGATGTGCGTTATCCGTTTCCGTTGCGTAATATTCAAACAGGAGAATAATTTGTAGCTTAATTGAGAGTACTAGAGCTCATGATATGTCATTGATGTTACTCGATAAACAAGAATAAATCCATTCGCTTGGCAGACCACTCATCTAGCAGGCCTGACTGCTTGATGCCACAGTATGAGCAAGGCATGTGGGTGCCTCTCAACTAGAGTGGCTTATAGCAGACGTTGTTGTGAGACAACGTAAATAAATTGATCTTAAGGGAAGAAACTGTTTCCTGACACCAGTTATTGACTGAGTAAAAGTCATTTTTTATCAAAATACATTTGTTAGCACTTTATATCAGCGTCACACAGACAACTACACTGCTACGCTATTGAAATGTATTTAATCTAAAGTTGAACTAAGAAATCTTAATCTTAGGTTTTTATTCTGAAAAGCTCTTAAAGAAGTGGAACGCTGGAGTAAGGCACTTTTTGTCAAATTAAGAGCAGTATTGGATGAGAAAGAAAAAGCACTGGTAAGTGCTGTGTAATGGATAGCAAAGGTCTTTGCGAGCGAAAGACTTCATTAAACTTTGGCTGAGGCTTTGCGGATGCTGTTTGAGAGACTCCACTTATTTACTGACATGGCTTAACTCCACCGTTGTCTGCTTCAAGTTGCAAAAAGTTCAAGGCGTAGCAGGAATGACTGCATCTAAGCAGTGATAAAAGAACCCTGACTCTTTTAAAGCAGTTTTTATCGCCGAACCAATTCAATTAAAACTTCTGCAGCGCATTTAACTGGAACGGGGCCATCGATGTGAGAGAGACATTCGCCGTTTTAATCGCAATATCAGTATTCTCGTTTCAACACAAACTGTCTTCTACACGTGTCTTGATTATTCAGAGCCGGCCGGTCGCAAGTTCGAATCCTGCCTCGGGTATGGATGTGTGTGATGTCCTTAGGTTAGTTTGGTTTAAGTAGTTCTAAATTCTAGGGGACTAATGACCTCAGATGTTAAGTCCCATAGTGCTCAGAGCCATTTGAATCATCTGACCATTCAGAGATTTCTGTTTTAAATGTGCTTACCTTTAATCTAACAGGTCATGCTCCTATACACTGCTAAGAGGTACTGTGTATCAACATCTACATTTACACCCTCCAAAACGTCTTCCAGAGTGTGGCCCTCGTCATTTCGTGCAGCAATATCATTTCCATCTTTGCTTGTAGGAATCGCAAATGGTGCACTCAAAGAAAGATTGTCGATAAATCTCCGTGTGAACTTCGGTTTCTGTGATTTTACCCTCATGGTCATTTCACAAGATATATACGGACGGAATGAAAATTGTTACACCGCGAAGTACCAGTCTTTTATCCAATTTTACTTAGATGTTCATCACATAACGGGTGTTAAACTTGCATCTCCTTTGGAACTGATGCTCAACGTCAAAGTCAGTGTCAGTTGTGTCATGGACTCAAACAGACTCTGAATGTGATCTTGAAGAATTGCTTTCCGCTGCTGAGAAACAAGCTCTATCGCGAAGATTGCTGGCTGTAGACTGGTACGGAAACATACGTCTTCCCGTCGTGTCCCGGACGTACTCTACGGCTGACAAATCAGGGAACCAGGCAGGTGAGTCAAGCACCCGTACATTACACAAAACTTCTCTACTATGATTCAAAAACAGCTAAAAGGTCGCAAAAAATAGTCACTAGTTGTCATAGATCTCCTTTCTTTTAGTTTCAGGTTTCGGGCGTGGCTTATAATTAGATGACCAGTTAAATTGGCGACACAGCTTTACATTGCAAATTTGAGCACATACAGAAATGTATTTACATAGGCACAATGGTTTAAAAAAATTACAGAAATAATATCACTTTGTAGCATGAATATGGGAGACAGAGTTAGGTTGGCCCACATATTCCCCTTATTTTTTTCCAGCTTGTATTTTAAATGTATCCATCGATCTTTATATGCCATCTTTAAAACTACGTAATTATAGGTACATGTACATCTAGTCTTCTCAGTGTCTGTTTATTCATAAAAAATATTTAGTATAGTAATACCACCTGGGCTGACTTAACACATCCACGCTGCAATTAGGTCCGGCAGCTGGGGCAAGTTGGCCCACATGATTTCATCATTGATTTAATTACGACATTGGTTACTTAGCTGAAAATATATCTATTTTAAAACTCACAATTTAATTTAATACAGATTCCTAGAGCTTATGAAAAAAGCTAGAATTGTAAATTGTGTTATCATAATTATAATAACAGTTCGACAGAAAAGTATGTCCACAATTTTAATCAGTTTTCGTCTGAATGCTCGATAAGATCTTCACAGTACAAACATTCCAAAAACCATTCTTTCCCGTTATTTTTAACACATATCAGATGTGCCCAACTTTTACAGCTTGAGCATTGAATCCATTTCTCACCTGGATTGCTGTGAGAGAATGGTCCACGACATCCAAACCACGCAGCATTCTCATCTCTATCTTATTCATCTTGAAGAATCCTCTTAGAAATGCCTACTTTCTTTCTTTTATTTGAGGAGATATAGGTTGACCACGGAGCTTTTTTAAAATATTTGTTTGCTATTTATTAGAAGAAGAAAGGTTTTACGCAAGGACATCCGTATTTCTCTTTAAAGTGCTTTTTTTCTATCTGAGCAGGCTTGTTGGTCATGTTCTATCACCGCTAGTCTCATAGTTGCTTCAGAAACACTGCTTTTCCAGTTTTCGTTTTATAATTTCGAATCATCCTAAAAGCAAAACGATTGGACAACACTGATTAAAAGCATGTGTAAGTTCGACGGGTTTAACGTCCCGTCGACAGTGATGTTATTTGAAGACTACGTTCGAAGATACGCGTATTGAAAATGTATATCCTTCAATGCCCCGTAAGTAATAAATTCAAGCGTATATTACAATCATTGTCGTTGAACAGTCGAACACAAGTTACAGGCTTTGGAAGGAAACAAGAACATAAAATCGAACATCACGTAGATGTTAACGGTTGAAGGTCAACGCAAGGCTCAATTTCCTTACATAAAAATTACATTGGATTTGAACTAGCCTTCGACTGCGTCGTACCTGTTGAAATTAATAAGATTATTTACTTACAAATACACAGAGGGGCAGGTTGGTCATGTTGGCCGATGTGACCCTATGTAAATAGGCTATTGTGTCCCATCGCCATATTGCAATTATGTTAGTTGGTCTACGAAAACGTTGTAAACATTTATCGCCGTATACAGTGTCAAAATAATTCTATGAACTTTAAATGTTGTACTTACTTGTTTAGTAGAAGTGCTGTCTTGAAGTGCACAACAAAATATCTTGAGGAAATAAAATTTACTTTCACTAACAAGAAAATATTAAAACGGCATCAAAAAATGCACTGATAAGTTTGAAGAAGGACGACGGTACTGTTGCCACCAACCTCTGTGGGAGGTGGCGCATTCTAACAGCAGCATAACGAAATAACTCCATTGACCATCGTGCCCCTATGGCCATTGCGCTCCTATCTCCCCTAAAATGCTGTGACAGAGAAGTCTTTCGACTTGCAGTGTATGAAGTTACTATATACAGATGAGAACAGAAGTACTGATATGGCATAAACAGCTAGCACACGAATGAGTGTAGCGGCTCTCAACACCTCATAAGTAAACTCTTTTACGCTAGATGGCGTGTGAGTGGTCGTTCTGCAGTTCGCCAGTTCAGTATGGTAAGCCATTACTTTATCGTAAGAATTACCTTACAATAGGAACAGATATTTGTACAAAATGCGGAAAAGTAGTGTTTTACCATGCGGTACTGGTGCGCTGCAAGCCAATACTCACAGACCGTCTAGCATAAGCGAGTTTGCTTAGGTAGTGGTAACAACCGCTATTCAGTCGTCTGCTATATGTCTATCTCATATCAGTTCAAATGGCTCTGAGCACTATGCGACTCAACTTCTGAGGTCATTAGTCGCCTAGAACTTAGAACGAATTAAACCTAACTAACCTAAGGACATCACACACATCCATACCCGAGGCAGACTGTAGCGCCTAGAACCGCACGGCCACTCCGGCCGGCTCTCATATCAGTATTTCTGTTCTCCTGTGTATGTAGTAACTTCATGTGTTGCTAGTCGAAAGACTTCCTTGTGAAATCTTCCCGTCTCCTCTATACCTCTTTTGTTAACGATAACCTTCCCTTTTACAATAAACTATGAAACCTTTCCTTAGGATTTCTATCTCTTGCTTAATAATAACAAATGAAATCTTCCCTTTGAAATTTATCCTCTTTCTCAATCTCGGCATACAAATTTAATTGCTGCTTTTTAAAAGTGGTTTTCAGATTATTTCGACGAAACATAGAATGTGTCGTCGTCGTGGCCCCCAGTCGTTATCTGCAATAACCCAAAACTGTTCCTTACCTTTTTTTTTTACTGTTACTGGATCGCCATCTGACTGCTACATCGAACTACGACATGAATATACTTACTCTATTTTACTATACTCTATTAGCTGCTGGTGGGCTTTCATAATAAGTGGCTGTATTTATTACCAAAGCTGACGTTATTCTTTAATAGCAAAGCTGACGTTATTCTTTAATTTGACTGAAGTAACGTAATTCATTGTTAAACCTTTTCTTGACAACCATAAAATTTTTCAAAGTTTTACGTTGATGGTTTTTGGGATGGATTATAATTAGAAATGCAATATTGCCGGCAAAAGTTAATTATATTATGAACGAAATGATTTTACAAACGTTCAAATGAGACTTACTTTTTACAATAATCTTACAACTAGCAATGCGCAAACATACCTTCAGTAGTCTTGAGTTTCTCAAAAAATTAATTCAGTAATATTAGTTCCTCTTATTATAATAGTTAGCTGATGTCTCTGTGCATCCGTTTATAATCTCTTGTAAATCATAGCTAGTGGCTAGCAGCACACCTCTCCTCTCAACCTTTCGCTTCAGGCCTGCTACCGACTTGCTTCACATCTCGCTTACTACTGACTTCCTACGAACGCTAAAGTGCGGTCTCTCCTGCCAACAATGCCTTCTGGTGCAGACAATCCCTGCTACCATTACAAAATGTATCAATGCGCGGTCTTTCCCGCTCTTTTCTTAAAATGTATCCATACGCGGTCTCTCCCTCCCTTTATAAAATTGTATCAATTTGCGGTCTCTCTTGTCAACAATACTTTGGTGCAGACATTCCCTGCTACCACAATTATTTCCAACATGACAAATATTAATTATTCCTACTTAATCCTATTAATAAAATATAAACATCTTTCATAAATTGTGATTTGACAATAGACAATAGAAATATACACGTCTTACACTTGTCACAGCATTGGTGCCATTTAGTATTGTCGTACTTATCTCTGTAAGAATAAATAAAAACGTAAAGAAATAAAAATTTCGCTTACAAACCTTTGTGCCCGTATAAATATGTTTTGCATGTGTTCACATTTGCAGTTTAAAAGAGTGTATCAATTTAGCAAGTCGTTTCATAACGGGCCATACCCGAAACGAGTTTTGAAAATAAGAGTTGCATTGAAATCTAGCAACTACTTATTCCTACCCATCAGCTTTCTTAGGATCTTAGTAAACATCATTGAAAACAGCCGAATACCTCACTCGATACTTACAATCGTACTTACAATAGTCCTCAAAGCGTTTGTGTTGTGAACTGCAGCTACGAGTCTCGGATTATCCTGCTGGAACATGCAATGTGGTACCCTGGTCACGTAGTGTATGACAACAGGACTCACCGTTCTTACCACGTACTGGCTGCAATTCATGTTCCTTTCAGCTATTACCAAATCAGTCGTGTTGTCGTATCCAATAGCTCTTCACACCACGTTCCAGAAGTTGTATTTCTCTCTAGAACTGCTGCTTCCTGTGACTTTTCACCAGGTCGTCTACGGACGCAGTTTCTAGCTGCGGCATTAAGTTCCTTGAAGTTTCAAATTTCAAAACAGCCATGTGGAAAGTCAAAGCACGAACACTGCTGCAGCAGGCCTCCTGGCCACGAATGAATAAGTACGTGTTCGACGCTCGTCAGAAAATGGCAGTGGAGCAGTGAGGTAATGTCAAATTTTTTGAGTCTTCTAGTGTTTGTGGCTGGGAATTCGTCGAATTCGACCCGAATATTCAGAGGCTAATTCCTGGTTGCTCCTCCATTATGACATATCAGCCCACAAAGCGAAGATTGGGCACGAGGTTGTGGCCAGCAAACGGATAACGGTCCTGGATCACCCACCTTATTCGCCGGATTTGGTCCCAGCCGACTTCTTGTTGTTCCCCAAATTTAAGCTCGTAATGAAAAGACGCTGTTATGATGTAATTAAAGACATCCAAGAAAACTGTACTGCAGTACTAAACGCAACTCCAAAAAGAACTACGGTGACCGTTCCAGATACTTTTAAAACGATTTCTGCTGTGTTTTTATTCCGGGGGAGACTATTTTTGGTAAATACAGCTATCTTGTGAACTTAATCCAAGACTTTTATTTTTCATAGCTACAGTTCTATCGGAACATGGACGCGCTATGAATATGGTAATGCATTTCTCGTACACTTGATGCTTATTGAACGAATCCGTGGGGAAAACGTAAATATGTGTATTTCTTTTCCTCTTTTTTCAATTTCCGCCCTCATTAATTTCGTAGTAATTCAAGTGCACTGTCGAGACTGTTCAGTTTCTATCTAGTAAGTTAGTTCGATTCCTATGGGAACGGCCATCCTTGGGTAGTCCCACACCGTCATTTTAAGGCTCCAGAAGAGCCAAAGAACTGGTTGGAATTAGGATGTCAAAGCTATCACGCATCGTATTGCTTCCTTCTAGCAATGGCAGGCGTTTTTCCCGGTCCCTTGTTTACACTGTGATTTCTGGTGTTTATGTAGAGCAATTCAGTAATAGGTGCCTGCTGCTGACTTTGTTTATGTGCCAATAATGACCTAGATTCAGTGAGTTGCCACCTGCGTGACTCGCTTTTCTTCAAGAATCGCACGCAACTGATACTTTGCTACGTTATCGTCGGATCCTAAAGGAGAGAGGGGACGCAGGTTATTTATATTATTATTATCACCTTTATCACCACCATTATCATCATCATCATAAGCCATTGTAGAGAGATACAAGGCTGATGACAACATAAAGTAGTTTTACTTTGCATATATTGTCATTGTCATCTACTGCTAGCAAACGGCCTCCACTCGACTTTTGCGCGTATTACAATCTTCAGCTCTACAAATAAGTGTAGTTCCGAGTTTCCTATCGTCGTATAACCAACTTCCATATGTAGTCCTGTCGGTTTTGTTCTTACGTCTCGAAATCCTGCAAGGAAGTTCCCTCGTCTACCTAGCATTCATTAACCTGGCCACTTGTCCCACCAACCTCCATTTTATTTTCAACGTGGTTGTAATTAAATCCTGTAACTCAGTCTGTTCCATTCTAATTCAGTGCTATGCATTCATTAGTCTTCCTGTCGGTTCGTTAGTTATTCTTAATAATCACTCTCTCCTCTTTTGAATAGTTATAGCATTAAAAGCCCAGTACCCAGCCGTTAAATCAGAAATTGTGATATACAGATTGCAAAGGTGCCTTTTCAGATACAAATGAAGCTCAGTTTTGGTAAATGTGTTCATAAAAAAAAGCTCCAGAGATTTTGACTTCACTGTTTCTATTTTGTATCTGTCCAGTGGTATTCATCAACAGCCCTAAATTCGAAACATTATGAATTTCTACGTTTAATTTTTCGAGTTGTCCACTGAGCGTTTATACAGATCTTTTATAGTTTAAATTGTAATGCTATCAAACTTTATTGTAATTCTTAGATTAACTGCGTCAAGCGTTTACTTCTCAAATTTACGGACATTTGCTTTTCGAAAGCTATATTACTCTGCATTGTAATTTCTTGGACATTATACTAAATTAGCGGTTCCCAACATTTCTGAGACTCTTACCCCTGTGTGAGATCAGATGTCATTCAATACCCCGAAAAAAGTATGGACCGTAATTAATCTTTATACAGTGAAAAATAAACACTCATAATTTTAAGTGATAAGTAACTTACAGTAGCTAATGTTCAAAGAACTGTAACTTTTGTGTATTCTACATTTTTTACTACACCAAGAAATACCGAGTAAGTGGGGTATTTGGTTCTAATTACTTCCACCAATACTTTCCTCTATTTGGTTTATGTCGACCACTGAACATCGTCAGTCATGCACCTAGTTCACACAGTTGTTGAATTTGGATTTTCGTACTACCGTAGTCTAAGGTCTACATTCGAACCAGTAAGTTGTGGGGAATAGACTTTTATTCTTAAGAGTTATTCCAGTAACAACGATAGTGTCGTTAGAGTGTGCTGTCTTTTCGAGATCCGCGAAATTGTGCTTTTGCTCGAATTTCTCTCATAGAAACTTGTCCTCATCATTTCATCATCATCCAGGAAAGTGGCGAAATTGGACTGAGCAAAGGTTGGAAAATTGTACGGGCGCTGATAACCACGCAGTTGAGCGCCCCACAAACCAAACATCATCATCATCATCATCATCAGAAACTTGTCTTAGAATACAAACATTTACTTGCCAGTTTTCCAAACAAGATAATGGCTTACGAGAATTTATCAATGGTGACGAGTGCTAACTGATATCACAGCATGGTCAGGAAAAGGAATACATAGAAAAATAAAAATAGCCTTGACGTCTCTTATATCAAACAAAATTTAAAACTGAATGTCTACAAACAGTGCATGTTACCTGTTGTTTTACTCATGACACTGAGACGTGGCGTTTTAACATTAAGAGAATGGCTCAGCGACTAATAGAGGAATCCACATTGAAAATTACTGGTAGTGTCAAAAAAGCAAATCATTGGTTTACGGAACAGACTAGAATGGAGGACGGAGCTACGATAGAGATGGAAAATACAGTAGGAGGGTCAGTATGCAGGAGGACAGATGGCACACAGCCAAACAGTGTTCTTTCTTCAGAAATAACAGAACACTAAGAAGGCAATGTAAACAAAGATAAGAAGATGACAATGGAAAGTAAGCAGTAAGAAAGTGTATTCGTATCACTGAAGATCGCAGTGAATCGAAACGGTCCCATCGATTTGTGGAAGTATGGGGAAGGAAACCGTCCGTGCCTTCTCAGAGGAACCGTCCTGGTATTTGCCTGAAGCGATTTAGGGAAGTCACGGAAAACCTAACTCAGGATGTCTGGATGCGAGTTTGTACCGTCATCCTGGAGAAGTCGAATCCAGTGTACTAACCACTGCGCCACCTCGCCCGGTGGCGAATAAGTAAATGATTATAACTGCAAGGTAGAACTGCCACCAGAGTGCATTAGTGTTGTTCTTATTTACTGTTTTAAAGGTGTGGTAGGGTATATTAGGGTAGTGAACAGTATCAGATGTTGAGAGATCACTGAAGGATACCGAGATGGCGCATACTGATGTGAGACAGCGTTATCAACACGTGACAGACTGAAGGCAGCCTCATTATGGGTCTATCTGGGCAGGTGGTTGAATCGTGCTGCATCCAAATTTCTAGAGCATGCTGATGTGGCAATGGCCCAATGATGAACTGCACAAGAACGTGAGGGCAGGCGTACTCGTCAACATGATTCCAGTCGACTGTGTCTGACCATCACCAGGAAAAACCGGCCTATTGTGGACTAAGCTCATCGAAACTCTTTCACATCTGTACCTTCCATTCCAGACCTAGTACTCTCTGCAGCATCCTGTGTCATCAAGCGCCATTGGTCGGAGACTAACTGCAGCCGGACCAGAGAATTATTGTTCCTTGCGAAGGCTGCCATTAACAGCATAACACAAGCAGCTCCGTTTGGAGGGGAGCCTTGACAGGTGCTGCTGATGAATGGTGTCGCACTGCGTTCGATGAATCGCGGTACTGCACAGTCCTGGACGGCCATCGTCGGCTACTATGGCGGCTGAAATAGGGGGGAGGTAATATTCTTCCAATCTTTTCGAAAGGCACAACGATGTTACTCCTGGCGTCATGGTTTCGGGAACCACCCGGTTTGACTTCAGGTAATGGCTGATACTGATTGAGGGAATTTTGACATCAAGACAGCACCAGACGGACGTGTGTTACTTCTCATGCAACAGTACTGTGGTGCCATTTTTCAACAGGACAGTGCTCCTCCACACACGGCACCTGCCTCTACAAACTCTCTGCGTAATGTTGAGATACTCCCATGGCCAGCAAGATTACCAGATCTGTCCCAGATAGAACATGTGTGCGACCAATTCGGGAGTCAACTCCGTCTCCGTGCCAGTATCTAGTTACGACAGTTATGGACCAGCTGGGACCCGGAGAGGAGACAATGGCTCTGTGACATTTTTCCCAACTGAATCAGTGCATTCATCCACGCCAGACGGGTGTCAACGTCATACTGGTAAAAATTCTGTATAAATTCTGTATATATTTGACTCGATTATGTAATCTCTGCAATAATGTCCCACATCCACTCAACCCATGATTCAGATGGTTCAAATGGCTCTGAGAACTATGTGACTTAACAGCTGAGGTCATCAGTCCCCTATAACTTAATACTACTTAAACCTAACTAACCTAAGGGCATCACACACACATCCATACCCGAGGCAGGGTTCGAATCTGCTACCGTAGCGGTCGCGCGGTTCCAGACTGAAGCACCTAGAACCGCTCGCTCACAACGGCTGGCTCAACCCATGAAGTTCCATATCCCCTCCTCCTCTCCCTGTGTGTGTTTCATTTTACTTTTGTGAGGCAGTGAATATTGATTTTACCATAATTCAGATAGCAGTCATTACGTACAAAAAATATTTTAGAGTTGTTACTTATGTAACACTGACCCCCCTTTCATTTTTAGCCCTCAGAAAGTTTCATTTCACTCATCAGGGCGTTATTGTCCCGGGTTGGGAACTACTGTGCTAAAGTAATGTGCTATTCGCTGATGAACGAATTATTATTAGTACATTAAAATATTTCAGGCTAACTGAATAATCTTAATAGTGTTATGATAAAATATTTTATGTATCTTACTATTATTATTATTACAGTCGTAAACGTCTGCTACATGTTAAAAGTAGTAATGATGGCAAGCTGAATATGGGAAGGAGGGGGGGGGGGGGATACAGAAATTGTAACAAACTGGTTTCGCAGCCGCCACCTAAGGCACAACCTGAGGTTCACAACTGTTGCCGTTCGGTGGACGCTCGAATTCCCGGCACAGATGCATAGAAGGCTATGATATCTACACATTGTTTTTGATTATTTAATATCCGCCAAACAGAGCTTGTTCTGGAGAAGTACTTTGTTTGTACTGCCTGTCACGGATATATACTGAGTGGTTGGCAACATCGTAGTTGCAGTACTGAGGTTACAGTAATTGCTTAGTTCATGGGAGTTTCTTGATTGCTAGCGAATATGGCTCCACTCACAATTTTTTCTACAGTACGTAAGCACATTGGAGTTCAAGTAGAATTATATTTACATCACAAACCACCATGTACATGGTGGAGTGAAGTTCCCATTGTACAAATTAGTATATAGTAACTTCCTGGCAGATTGAAACTGTGTGCCGCACCGAGACTCGAACTCGGGACCTTTGCCTTTCGCGGGCAAGTGCTCTACCAAGTGAGCTACCCAAGCGCGACTCACGACCCGTCCTCACAGCTTTACTTCCGCCAGTACCTCGCCTCCTACCTTCCAAACGGCACGTCCTCACAGCTTTACTTCTGCCAGTACCTCGCCTCCTACCTTCCAAACTTTACAGAAGCTCTCCTGCGAACCTTGCAGAACTAGAACTCCTGAAAGAAAGGATATTGCAGAGACATGGCTTAGCCACAGCCTGGGGGATGTTTCCAGAATGAGATTTTCATTCTGCTGCGGAGTGTGCGCTGATATTAAATTTACTGGCAGATTAAAACTGTGTGTCGGACCGAGACTCGAACTCGGGACCTTTGTCTTTCGCTTCTGTAAAGTTTGGAAGGTAGGAGGCGAGGTACTGGCAGAAGTAAAGGTGTGAGGACGGGCCGTCGTGAATCGTGCTTCGGTAGCTCCGTTGGTAGAGCACTTGCCTGCGAACGGCAAAGGTCCCGAGTTCGAGTCTCGGTCCGGCACACACTTTTAATCTGCCAGGAAGTTTCATATCAGCGCACACTCCGCTGCAGAGTGAAAATCTCATTCTAGTATGTAGTAGGTTTGGAGGGATGGGGGAGCAAGTTCTTAAAGGCGTCCGTGTACGCTGTAATTAGTCTCATTTGTGTCCACATGCTTCCTAAGCAAGCTATGGTATACTTTTACAGTCTACATCTAATATCGGTTCTTGAAACGATGTAAGCAGGCTCTCGCGGTATAGTTTGCGTCAGTCTTCAGGAGGCTACCAATTAGTGTTTTTCAGAATGTCCATGATGCCCTCCGATCACTCAGACTTGTCAGCATCCGTCTCCTGGGAGACTTATCTAGTATGGCTCCTACACAATTCAGCAATACTGTGGAATGGGGCGCACGAATGATTCGTAAGTAGTCTCCTTTGTACAGTGACAAAATTTCTCAGTATCCAACAGATGAACCGAAGTCTGCTACCTACTGCTGTTGAGCCTACGTAATCATTCCGTCGCAAACTGTACATCTACGCAACTGTAGAAGTTGACTGTTTCCAGTTGTGAATCACCGATATTGCAGTCACAGTAACGTAGGTTTCTTCCATTTTGTGAAGTGCACAGTTTTTATTCCAGGAAATTCAAATGTTACTCGTCACACTACTCAGAAATCTTTCCAGAACTGATTCGATCTATTTTTCAGATTACACTTCATTACAGGGCATCTGCAAAAATTCTGAGGCTACCATCAATATTGTTCACTACTTCTTACTTACAACCCACTATATATATATATATATATATATATATATATATATATATATATATATATATATATATATATATATATACACTCCTGGAAATTGAAATAAGAACACCGTGAATTCATTTCCCAGGAAGGGGAAACTTTATTGACACATTCCTGGGTCAGATACATCACATGATTACACTGACAGAACCACAGGCACATAGACACAGGCAACAGAGCATGCACAATGTCGGCACTAGTACAGTGTATATCCACCTTTCGCAGCAATGCAGGCTGCTAGTCTCCCATGGAGACGATCGTAGAGATGCTGGATGTAGTCCTGTGGAACGGCTTGCCATGCCATTTCCACCTGGCGCCTCAGTTGGACCAGCGTTCGTGCTGGACGTGCAGACCGCGTGAGACGACGCTTCATCCAGTCCCAAACATAATCAATGGGGGACAGATCCGGAGATCTTGCTGGCCAGGGTAGTTGACTTACACCTTCTAGAGCACGTTGGGTGGCACGGGATACATGCGGACGTGCATTGTCCTGTTGGAACAGCAAGTTCCCTTGCCGGTCTAGGAATGGTAGAACGATGGGTTCGATGACGGTTTGGATGTACCGTGCACTATTCAGTGTCCCCTCGACGATCACCAGTGGTGTACGGCCAGTGTAGGAGATCGCTCCCCACACCATGATGCCGGGTGTTGGCCCTGTGTGCCTCACTCGTATGCAGTCCTGATTGTGGCGCTCACCTGCACGGCGCCAAACACGCATACGACCATCATTGGCACCAAGGCAGAAGCGACTCTCATCGCTGAAGACGACACGTCTCCATTCGTCCCTCCATTCACGCCTGTCGCGACACCACTGGAGGCGGGCTGCACGATGTTGGGGCGTGAGCGGAAGACGGCCTAACGGTGTGCGGGACCGTAGCCCAGCTTCATGGAGACGGTTGCGAATGGTCCTCGCCGATACCCCAGGAGCAACAGTGTCCCTAATTTGCTGGGAAGTGGCGGTGCGGTCCCCTACGGCACTGCGTAGGATCCTACGGTCTTGGCGTGCATCCGTGCGTCGCTGCGGTCCGGTCCCAGGTCGACGGGCACGTGCACCTTCCGCCGACCACTGGCGACAACATCGATGTACTGTGGAGACCTCACGCCCCACGTGTTGAGCAATTCGGCGGTACGTCCACCCGGCCTCCCGCATGCCCAATATACGCCCTCGCTCAAAGTTCGTCAACTGCACATACGGTTCACGTCCACGCTGTCGCGGCATGCTACCAGTGTTAAAGACTGCGATGGAGTTCCGTATGCCACTAACGGCGGCGGTGCACAAATGCTGCGCAGCTAGCGCCATTCGACGGCCAACACCGCGGTTCCGGGTGTGTCCGCTGTGCCGTGCGTGTGATCATTGCTTGTACAGCCCTCTCGCAGTGTCCGGAGCAAGTATGGTGGGTCTGACACACCGGTGTCAATGTGTTCTTTTTTCCATTTCCAGGAGTGTATATACTACAATGTTTTGTTGATTATTAGTGTTAGTCGACAAGATGAATTACAAATTACGACAGAGAGAAAAGTAAGGTATAAAAAAGATGACTTCCCTCAAGTCAAGAAACTGGGATGGAAGGAGAAGGAGGAAAGAGAGAGAGAGAGAGAGAGAGAGAGAGAGAGAGAGAGAGAGAGAGAGATTTCTCTCTACGAAAACATTAGGACTCTTAATTTACGAAATGTTCTTGGTCTGCCTAAAGTGTAAATATTCTGTGTAGATTAGTATGAATACTTTATATTGTAAAAGTCTTATGGTTCTAAGCGCTGTTTTATTAATAGAATCCTGCCGCTACGACGGGTTGAATTATGCACCGCTGTAATTACTGACGCACGTGGCACACCTTTTACCGGTAAAGGGAAGATTAATTGACCTATCATGTCGACGTACGCCGTACCTTCAGCGAGTTAACGCGCTCTCTTTAGTGTCCCACCAATATAGTCCAGTGTCCACTGACATACAGATCCCGCAGTTAGTTACGTAATTCGTAGTTGATGTGCACTTGTAAATCACCATCACCAACGTGGTAACTACGCTGCCTAAAAAAAAGAGTAAAGCACACAGAACGGGAGCAAGAAACAGAAAGTGAGTTGGTATGCGATATCATTTCAGTGAATACAACAATTTGATAGTTTGTGGCCACTTATCAGTATATTGTTCACCGTCTCTGGCATAGATGAAAGCACTAATTGTTGTAGTTGTGCTGGGAAAGTCCCTGAGGTTCAAGCGCTAGTAGAAAGCACAGAAGCTGAAATCGTTATAGGTACAGAAATCTGGCTAAAGCCTGAAATAAGTTCTGCAGAAATTTTTACGAAGTCTCAGACGGTGTTCAAGAAAGATAGATTAGGTAGAATTGATGGTGAAGTGTTTGTGTCTGTCAGTAGTGGTTTATGTTGTAGTGAAGTCGAAGTAGATACTCCGTACGAATTGGTATGGGTGGAGGTTATACTTAACAGCCGAACTAAGTTAATAATTGGCTCCTTCTACCAACCCTCAGACTACGATGATAATAGTTGCTGAACAGTACAGAGAAAATTTGAGTCTCGTAACAAATAAATACCCCACTCATACGGTTATAGTTGGTGGGGACTTCAACCTTCCCTCGATATGTTGGCAAAAATACTTGTTCAAAAGCGGTGGTAGGCAGAAAACATCTTCCGACATTGGCCTAAATGCTTTCTCCTAAAATTATTTCGAGCAGTTAGTCCACGAGCCCACGCGAATTGTAAATGGTTGCGAAAACACACGACCTCTTTGCCACAAACAATCCAGAGCTAATAGAGAGCATCATGACTGATACAGGGATTAGTGATCACAAGGCCGTCGTTGTAGCTAGGCTCAATACCGTTTCTTCCAAATCCACCAGAAACAAACGCAAAATAATTTTATTTAAAAAAGCGGATAAAGTGTCACTAGAAGCCTTCCTAAGAGACAATCTCCATTACTTCCGAACTGACTATGCAACTGTAGACGAGATGTGGCTCAAATTCAAAGATATAGTAGCAACAGCAATTGAGAGATTCATACCTCATAAATTCGTAAGAGATGGAACTGATCCCCCATGGTACACAAAACAGGTCCGAACGCTGTTGCAGAGGCAACGGAAAAAGCATGCGAAATTCAGAAGAACGCGAAATCCCGAAGACTGGCTAAAATTTACAGACGCGCGAAATTTGGCACGGACTTCAATGCGAGATGCCTTTAATAGGTTCCACAACGAAACATTGTCTCGAAATTTGGTAGAAAATCCGAAGAAATTCTGGTCGTATGTAAAGTACACAAGCGGCAAGACGCAGTCAATACCCTCGCTGCGCAGTGCCGATGGTACTGTTACCGACGACTGTGCCGCTAAAGCGGAGTTATTGAACGCAGTTTTCCGAAATTCCTTCACCAGGTAAGACGAATGGAATATTCCAGAATTTGAAACACGAACAGCTGCTACCATGAGTTTCTTACAAGTAGACACCTTAGGGGTTGCGAAGCAACTCAAATACTTGATACGGGCTTGTGTACCGATTAGGTTCCTTTCAGATTACGCTGATACAATAGCTCCCTACTTAGCAATCATATGCAACCGCTCGCTCACAGATAGATCTGTACCTACAGACTGGAAAACTGCGCAGGTCGCACCAGTGTTTAAGAATGGTAGTAGGAGTAATCCATCAAACCGTCGGTTTGCAGTAGGGTTTTGGAACATATGCTGTATTCAAACATTATGAATCATCTCGAAGGGAACGATCCATTGATGCGTAATCAGCATGGTTTCAGAAAACATCGTTCTTGTGCAACGCAGCTAGCTCTTTATTCGCACGAAGTTATGGCCGCTATCGACAGGGAATCTCAAGTTGATTCCGTATTTCTAGATTTCCGGAAAGCTTTTGACACCGTTCCTCACAAGCGACTTCTAATCAAGCTGCCGGCCTATGGGGTATCGTCTCAATTGTGCGACTGGATTCGTGATTTCCTGTCAGGAAGGTCGCAGTTCGTAGTAATAGACGGCAAATCATCGAGTAAAACTAAAGTGATATCAGGTGTTCCCCAGGGAAGCGTTCTGTGACCTCTGCTGTTCCTGATCTATATAAATGACCTGGGTGACAATCTGAGCAGTTCTCTTAGGTTGTTCGCAGATGATGCTGTAATTTACCGTCTAGTAAGGTCATCCGAAGACCAGTATCAGTTGCAAAGCGATTTAGAAAAGATTGCTGTATGGTGTGGCAGGTGGCAGTTTACGCTAAATAACGAAAAGTGTGAGGTGATCCACACGAGTTCCAAAAGAAATCCGTTGGAATTCGATTACTCGATAAATAGTACAATTCTCAAGGCTGTCAATTCTCAAGGCTGTCAATTCAGTTGGAAAGACCACATACATAATATTGTGGGGAAGGCGAGCCAAAGGTTGCGTTTCATTGTCAGGACACTTAGAAGATGCAACAAGTCCACTAAAGAAACAGCTTACACTACACTCGTTCGTCCTCTGTTACAATATTGCTGCGCGGTGTCGGATCCTTACCAGGTGGGATTGACGGAGGACATCGAAAGGGTGCACAAAAGGGCAGCTCGTTTTGTATTATCACGTAATAGGGGATAGAGTGTGGCAGATATGATACGCGAGTTGGTATGGAAGTCATTATAGCAAAGACGTTTTTCGTCGCGGCGAGATCTATTTACGAAATTTCAGTCACCAACTTTCTCTTCCGAATGCGAAAATATTTTGTTGAGCCCAACCTACATAGGTAGGGATGATCATCAAAATAAAATAAGAGAAATCAGAGCTCGAACAGAAAGGTTTAGGTGTTCGTTTTTCCCGCGCGCTGCTCGGGAGTGGAGTGGTAGAGAGATAGTATGATTGTGGTTCGATGAACCCTCTGCCAAGCACTTAAATGTGAATTGCAAGGTCGTCATGTAGATGTAGATGTAGACTAATTCGGTTGGAAAGAGTGTCATAAAGCAGCTGCATGCTCTTTGCAGTCCAGCTAGCTCATTACTGTAACAAGGGTCCTGGACACCCAGGATATTGGCCCAGAGAGGAGTTGACACCCGAGCGGGTTCCACACGTGTCCCATTGGGGACAGATGTGATAATCTTGCTCACCTAGGGAGTTACTCAACGTCTCGTAGACATTTCACGGAGACACGTGTGGACTAGCAACATCCTGTTGAAATATGCCATCACCATACTGTCGTACAAAAAGAAACGCAGGACGACTCAGGATGTCCGTGACGAACCGATGTACTGTCAGTTTCCTCCAGTCACTACCAGCCGTGACCAGAAGTAGTAGCTGACGACTTCCCACATCATGACACTAGGAGTACTGTTAAGACTGCTGGGCCTCACTGGAAGAAAGAGACCTCTCCACAGGTCGCGGCCATACTCTCCGATGATGGGCATCCGGGTAGTGATGAAGCACGATTCATTGGCGGAAGCAAGGTGAAGCAGTTGATCAGCAGTTCACCCTTCCCGGTCACTGACCTACTCCAAACACGGCCATTTGTGTTTTGGTGTTAACACCGGCCTACACATGGACGGAAATTCACTAATCTGACTGTTGCTGTTAGTCTTCGACCAGTGACTCAAAATGTTGCAGGCGAAGATTCGGAGGAGTTCCGATGTCCTTGGTGCACGTCATGGCGATCCTCTCTTGTGGTGGGACCAGAACCAGGAACATGACAACAAGTAAGCCTGTCGTATCATTCCCATACTCTCACATCCGAATGCTCAACAGATCTGGATATTCCGTGATTCGAGGCCGCTTTCAAACTCTGAATTCCTGATAACACTGTCGAAAATGAGTAAACACGTGTACGTAGTTCCATTAACATTCGACCATGTCCTTTGGATGCTTCACTCAGTGTGTTTGGTGTTTTGACAGTAAATGCTTGAAAGTAACATGCACTATTCACTGTTTAATATATTGTACTTGACTATTAATAGCGTTTCGTCACGTCCTTTTGAGTTAGACGGTCACGTTAAATAAGTCTACCAGCCAGATGTCGTATTGTGAAAGTTGCTGCTTCTCAAACGATGCTCAACAAATACAACCTCATTGTCGTGCAACAACTCGCTGTTGCGTGTGACCGGACTCCATAGAAAGTTTTGCGGCTGCTTGGTATCGAGGTTCTAGCGCCGCCATTGTGGCGGTTGTGTAAGTGTAGTCCACATTTGTGGTCTGTCGCGAACGCTCGTTAGGAAGAAGTATTGGAGGCGAGAGTACTGTATTTTATAGTGGCGTGTCAGTAGGGTTCGTTTGGTAAGCAGTAGACTTGGCCACTGTTTCTATGTTTCGATACAGTCTATCGATACGTGGAACTGTCCCAGTGTTTCGGAACGGCTGTGGTTCACTGTTTCGAAACAGTGGTGTTTCATTCCGCCCCTGTCTCGGATAACCGGACCAGGTTCGATCTCGAGCCAGACACAGAAACTGTATCGTTGTTTCAAAATAAGGATGTTTCAGTCCACCTGTGCTTTGAACGGACTAATTGTATCGAAACAGTGATGTTTCATTCCGCTCTGTGTCGTTCGAGATTCGGGCTCGGCACAGGTACTGAAACACAACATACCACTTCGTGAAACACTTCCAAGAGTATCGAAATCTTTTTGAAAAGCAGTAGCATGAAGCTTAAGATATCCGAAAATAAAGCTTCGTTTGTAGCTGACTGTCCTATTCCGAAATGGCGTAACATCTGCTTTATAAACACTAACCAAACAATAAAACAACTCATACTATTCACATTCAAAATAATAAGTATGTGAAAATCATTCAGTTAAATTATACTTTTTTTATAACATACGCTTCTCTGTTCACGTACAATAATCATATTAAGAAACGCAAGTAAGCCTACAACATTTTGAATAAAAAAAGGCGTAGAGTGACAGTTATTAGACATATATATAAATTTGATGTAGGTATAATTGCAAGCAATCTGTTTGACATATCACTGATAGTGTAATGGTGAACGGGAAGGGCTGCATGGTGAATTTATACTAACGGTTCGAAACACCTTGAAAGACAAAATTTTTTTCTGTTATATTTTGTTATTGATTCGAATTATTTGGCATTATTTGTGAGTCTATAGTCACTGTGCCTATAATCCACAATGATTCCCTTTGTGTGCATGGAAATTAGCAGGATGGGTATGTTACCCATACTATCGGAATGTGGGAATCCCAATAGCATATCCGTTGTTTCTGCAGTTTGCTCCCACCTCCAGTTCCGTTCGTGGTGGTTCTTCTGTCTTGAGCTATGGCTGTCCTCAGCCAATTGAAAAGTATGAAAGTCACACGACGCGGAAAGCAGCGCATTTGGTGCATGGAATACGAAACTGCCGAGACGCCTAAGTGACAGTTTCATACTTTCTGCGATATAGCGCTCTCGCACCTCATTTGTGTTTATATGGACATACTTATACAGTAGACATTCAAGATGATAACATGCGTAGGTTTATTAGATTACAAAACACAAACTGTTTCACTGTTTCGAAACAGCGTATCGAAACATTACATTGTACTGTTTCACTTGTTTCGAAACAGTTACGTGTTTGAGTTTGTCCATTTCTAGTAAGCAGGGAGTATTCATGAATGTGGAAGTTTGATCGAATCTCGTGGCAAATGATAAAACAATCCGGTGCACCTCAGTTTCCTGCCACTAAGTGGACATCAGATAGTACAAATAACGTAACAATCCGTCATGAGAGGAATGATTATCAGCGAAGTGAGCAGCTGAGGTGTGCCGTCCCTATATTACGCGCGATAATGCATTCATCCAGCTGCATACTCTCTTACTTGGCGTACGACGGATAAATATGTGCTTTCCTATCTTAAGTGCCCCACGAGGTTAAGTAACCGCAGCTGTATAAATTGCGATAAGGTGAACCGGTTCACCTTGGCTATAAATAAAGGCTATATTCTTCCTTCGGAAGTATTTGAAAATGGTTAATATCTTAAGCGATCTTCTTTCTTGGATATTAGTAAACGTGTTAATCGGCGTGGCTAAAACCCACACGAATATTCCTTCAGTCATTTTATGTTCGTAACAGAAAGTTGATTCCTATTTCTTCTTATATGCAGCAGAATCGTTTAGTCCACCTGGCTGAGAAGGGATGGCTTTTAAAATGTAAATCGTCACTGTAGTTCAAGAACTGCTTTAACTGTTCCACAAAACAATGACACGTCGCAATGCATAATTCTTTCAGCCATAGATACTATTTGAGTATCCTGACGCGTATTACTCGTTGGTTCAAATGGCTCTGAGCACTATGGGACTTATCATCTGTGGTAATCAGTCCCCTAGAACTTAGAACTACTTAAACCTAACTAACCTAAGGACATCACACACATCCATGCCCTAGGCAGAATTCGAACCTGCGACCGTAGCGGTCACAAGGTTCCAGACTGAAGCGCCTAGAACCGCACGGCCACACCGGACGGCTGTTACACGTATTTGTCACTTCAAAACGTGATCAAATGAATTCGCAATTGCGAATAAGGACTACCATCAGCTGTAGAATGGAATGACGACAGTGAAAATTTATACCGGTCCGGGACTCTAACGCGGATTTGCGGCTTATCGTGAGCGATCGCCTTACCATTTGGCTGTACTTACACGATTCACAGCCACATCCAAACTTCCATAAGTCGTCAACCATTCGTCTACGACCTGTACTCGTCTGTCCATTATGTACACTCCTGGAAATGGAAAAATGAACACATTGACACCGGTGTGTCAGACCCACCATACTTACTCCGGACACTGCGAGAGGGCTGTACAAGCAATGATCACACGCACGGCACAGCGGACACACCAGGAACCGCGGTGTTGGCCGTCGAATGGCGCTAGCTGCGCAGCATTTGTGCACCGCCGCCGTCAGTGTCAGCCAGTTTGCCGTGGCATACGGAGCTCCATCGCAGTCTTTAACACTGGTAGCATGCCGCGACAGCGTGGACGTGAACCGTATGTGCAGTTGACGGACTTCGAGCGAGGGCGTATAGTGGGCATGCGGGAGGCCGGGTGGACGTACCGCCGAATTGCTCAACACGTGGGGCGTGAGGTCTCCACAGTACATCGATGTTGTCGCCAGTGGTCGGCGGAAGGTGCACGTGCCCGTCGACCTGGGACCGGACCGCAGCGACGCACGGATGCACGCCAAGACCGTAGGATCCTACGCAGTGCCGTAGGGGACCGCACCGCCACTTCCCAGCAAATTAGGGACACTGTTGCTCCTGGGGTATTGGCGAGGACCATTCGCAACCGTCTCCATGAAGCTGGGCTACGGTCCCGCACACCGTTAGGCCGTCTTCCGCTCACGCCCCAACATCGTGCAGCCCGCCTCCAGTGGTGTCGCGACAGGCGTGAATGGAGGGACGAATGGAGACGTGTCGTCTTCAGCGATGAGAGTCGCTTCTGCCTTGGTGCCAATGATGGTCGTATGCGTGTTGGCGCCGTGCAGGTGAGCGCCACAATCAGGACTGCATACGACCGAGGCACACAGGGCCAACACCCGGCATCATGGTGTGGGGAGCGATCTCCTACACTGGCCGTACACCACTGGTGATCGTCGAGGGGACACTGAATAGTGCACGGTACATCCAAACCGTCATCGAACCCATCGTTCTACCATTCCTAGACCGGCAAGGGAACTTGCTGTTCCAACAGGACAATGCACGTCCGCATGCATCCCGTGCCACCCAACGTGCTCTAGAAGGTGTAAGTCAACTACCCTGGCCAGCAAGATCTCCGGATCTGTCCCCCATTGAGCATGTTTGGGACTGGATGAAGCGTCGTCTCACGCGGTCTGCACGTCCAGCACGAACGCTGGTCCAACTGAGGCGCCAGGTGGAAATGGCATGGCAAGCCGTTCCACAGGACTACATCCAGCATCTCTACGATCGTCTCCATGGGAGAATAGCAGCCTGCATTGCTGCGAAAGGTGGATATACACTGTACTAGTGCCGACATTGTGCATGCTCTGTTGCCTGTGTCTATGTGTCTGTGGTTCTGTCAGTGTGATCATGTGATGTATCTGACCCCAGGAATGTGTCAATAAAGTTTCCCCTTCCTGGGACAATGAATTCACGGTGTTCTTATTTCAATTTCCAGGAGTGTATATTCCCGTGCAGATCAGACATTGTAGTTGAAAGTCGCTACCCGGTATCGGCAGAAAAACACAATATTGTGGCAAAACACCTGTGAGTAGTCAAACATCGTTGTGAGCTTATCTCAGATAGCATACGTGACAAAAACCTATCAAACGATTTGGAAATATTCTCTCGGATGCTAACACTGGTTTCAGTAGCAAGAATGTGAAAGAAATTAACGGAGCTCCAAGACAATAATTGTTAATTAGAAGAAGTGCATCGTAGGAGCCTTGCGAACGTTAAGGCTGGAACTACATAATATTCGACAACGCCGACGTAGGGTTTAGCATCCTTCAGGGAATTTACTGTTCCCTTCAGCACTATAAATCACATGAACCAGTATATTTTGTGCTCTTTGTTATCAATATAGTTTAATTATTGTGATAATACAGAGTCTTACTGACCCAAGTCGTGCTAAAAATCATGGATTCTCGGCCCAGATCCCAAAAATTACCAAACCGTACTGTTTTATTTCCTTAAAAAATATTGTTAGAAATACGTATTTTTTGAGAACTAACAATTTAGTCTAGTTAAAAGTAGTTGCATATTTGTCTGTTGCGTAATGTAATAGAGCCTGATTTTCATAAGAAGTTAACCAAACATCTAATTGTGACTCTATTCTGATAGTGTTATTGAACACTCATCAAAGATAAACGATTGAGTTTTATTTGTTTAGCATTTCACTGTATGCAAAGTGTGGCTCGTGTATGTTGATTTACGGGTACCTAATTTTTTGGGACGTCTGTGTAGAGAAGTAGGACTGCAGATTAATTTTTTTGATTAGTTTATTTGCTCAGAACCATACAGAATACTTTCTTCACTTTAACCTGAGGTTGTGATTTGCTGTTAAGTGTTTGAGGATAACGTATATAATCGATATAACACGTAAATGTTAGATTAATAGTTTTCTCAAGAAATAATTAATGTCATTTCTTTGCTCATTATAACTATGTCCGACTGGGTCTGGCTACCGTTCACCTCGCCGCAACGTAGCCCAAGAGTAACGATTTGCGGTCGGCATTGTTCTGTAGACTGATTATGGCATTCTTTGGTGAAGAATACTTAACTGAGTCCGATTGCCTAAATTAACCTTTAGTGACACAACCACGCACAAAAGATTTGTAACGTAACAGCTCTCATGACTTCTACAGTGTTGTTTGTGTGGGGTTGTTTTAGAGTCATACATCGGAACAGAATAATTCCGCGTGCCACTGTAGAATTCTACACGTTCTCTCTGAGCCATATAAATCTGCTAGATTTCACGCTGAACCACCAATGGCAACTGCCCTTCTGCAAACCTCCGAAAATTCACTGCGTCTGAACACTTGTCATCTTATCGGTAATGCTAGTGTTATATCGAGGCTACGGTTTTACATGATAACAGCAAACTTATTAACGATTAAATAGTTCACGGACACTTCGGCGATTGTATGAAGTGATTGTCAGTATCAATTCGTGATTCCTTGTAGCATATTCAGTGAAAAGTGTCCAGATGCACAGCAAATGGTCGGAAAGGTCTCACTGTGGCGTTGAGAGACGAGTTCCAACACTTGGTGATGCCGTTATTTCGTTGTAACAGCGGAAGCAACTTTGAACAAATAATGTTTAATGTAGGTACGAGTGCCTCAATCACCAACACACAAAACATGAAGAACTTTCCGGATTCCTGTAATCGTTTTGCTCTTCATGTAACGCTGAGTGAAACCAAATTCATCACTCATTCTCGATTTGAAGGTCGCCATGAGATAAGTAACGGCCTGCATTTGTTTCCTCCTGTTCTGTACACGTCTCCTTCACATCTTTATTTCGAAAGACACCATATGGTGTGTCACTGAGGGTACTTCAATGCCGGTATTTAGGTCTATTATTGTTTCTCCTTTTCCCTTTCCTCCTAGCGGTTTGTGGACGGAAGGAACGGCTACCGGGAAGACTGGTTATTTTCTTCTTTCTGGTGTTCCTTTCGTCAGTATGTAAAAATGCAACTCTCACAGCATCACTTTGTTGTCTGTCTGCCTGTCTGTCCGACTGTTAAGCCCCTGTTTTTCAAGAACTGGTAGAGGTATCAAGATGAAATTTATGCACATACCAAGGTCTACGGACCGTTTGCGATGTAAATAATATTAGGTTCTAGGTCAATGCAATTAAAAGATACCGCCGTATATTTCACCCATTCTGATAGTAGGAAATTCACTCATCAATACCTACAGGTATGACCTAGAATCATAAAATTTGACAATAAGCTTGGTTTCACAATACAATTAAAGCAAAATAGGCCATTTATATCGTGTATATTGATACTCGAAAACTCATTAATCAAAACATGAAATACATGTATACATGCGAGATTTCAAAATACCCTAAAATTGTTGATTTGTAATTATTTCGCATAAAAAATTCTTTATCATTCGTTATCTGTCTATCTCTCTGCCTGTGTGTCCAGTAAGATCCCTTTTTTAAAGGAACGAGTAGAGAAATCTGAAATTTTTGTCAAATGCTAAGGTATACGGTGCCTTGGCTGTGTAAATAACTCCAAATATAGGGCCATTTATATCGTGTATATTGATACTCGAAAACTCATTAATCAAAACATGAAATACATGTATACATGCGAGATTTTTAAATCTCCGTTTTAAGGTGGCCTTCACGTATCAACGATGTAAGTAGTCGACAGGAAAAACACGTGGTTCGGAATCCACGTTAAACTCTGTGCTTATTACCCAGTTGGGTAACTGGGATGGGTCAGAGACACGCAAGTCGCCAAGTGGTCCCAAAAGGGAGTCCCGATTTTATTGCTAAATTTATTTTCTGACTGCGAATTGTTCCACATTAGCTGCAACAGGTATTCTACCTATTAGTGACACCTGAAAATCTGTACCGGACTGGGGCTCGAACCCCTTTTTCCCACTCATCGCGAGGGGTCGTCTTTATCACTTCGGCTATCCGCACACGTTCCTTGGAACGACCCAACCTCCATACGACACACTATCTACAAGCATGCATGTCTCAAGGAACAGACAGTAAAATAAATGTTACAAGCCTAGAACGGCTAAACGACAGTAATAACAATGAACACATAGTGTCAGTCTCCGTACTGCGGGATTCCAAGTAATGTTGCGAGCATTAAGGGATGTAGACAGTGTGGAATGTGGAGATTGGTGTCGGTCAGGGGAACATGCACGGATAGGTCAAGCGATTAATGCACGAGCTTGTGGGAAGCGGGAAACCCTTCCCACACTTTCCTGGGTTTTGGGTCATCAGTGTCGTGACTGGTTGACTGTTTCTGAACTCCACGTTGATTATAGCAGAAGAACTCCTCGTTCTCCAATAAGAAGCGTGATACATGTAAGCATTCTGTGATTCTGTAACAGCAGGACGACAGCAATGTGATCGTGTAATTACTCTAATTAGGGCAAGTGGTGTGAAGTTCCTATTGCGGAACCGGTTCTGATTTGTTTATTTGTTCGATTTATTGTCAACAAGTAGGATACTGCGGTCTCGTGAGATGATGAGTCTCGCCATGACCCGCCAGAGCTTGTCCGACCTTTGTGTATGCAGACACCCCCGACGCCTCTGTGGGACTCGTGATACTACCAGGACGCCACACGCAGACGAGTTCGCAGAGGACGCAGCTCTGGTAACGGGTCGAGGAGCAGCCAATCGCCACACAGCGCACAAAGCGGGCGGCTTCAGCGGCAGCGGCAGCGACAGCCCAGCCACCCGAGATGGCGCCCGTAATCAGGTTCCGCGCACTCCTGTGTGTGTCCTGTGCGGCCCGTGTGCATGTGTGTGTGTGCTGCGCGCTGACGGAGCGGCCCCTGAAATTAGAGTTGCCCGCCTCACAGGGCGGCCGCGCCAGGAACAGGCAGGCACAGAGCTCCGGCCCGGCGCCTTTGCCTCTCTGCTACACGCTGTGCCGAGACAACGGGCGCTGTATTGTCCTCCAAGTCTGACCTTCCCGCTTATCTCCACTTACAAAGCAAAGCGTCAGTCTACGTGCTGGCAGATCTGACAAGGGGACCTTACTGAGAGTTTTCTTGATCGGCGTAAGATTTGAAGAACCGTACCAGAACATAAATTTCTAAAGCACTGTGATGCGCTTTTAGAAAACACTCGAAAAATCTTCAGTGCCAACCTTTTTCGAACGCACTTATGTATAAACAATCGAGTTTTTATCAGAGCCGTCTATAGCTACGTGTGTATTTTTCTAGTCGTGCAAATAGCTACACTGTTGGTTGAATTCCTAAAAGCACCCATTTTTTTGCTTCTATTAGAATTTCGTGATTATTATCAAATGTAAATGTGATTAACAAATATTCAATCAAATTTTCTAACACAAATGATGAATTTTTATTTTAAATTTCTAATTGCGTAAATGTGGGAGTAGACGTAATAAAATAAAATTTGATACAGAAATACGAGATGTCTTACTGGATGATATACAGGGTTAGTCACCTAACATTACCGCTAGATGTATTTCGTAAACCACATCAAGTACTGACAAATCGATTCCACAGACCGAACGTAAGGAGAGGGGCTAGTGTAATTGGTTAATACAAACCACAAAAAAATTCACGGAAGTATGTTTTTTAACACAAACCTACGTTTTTTTAAATGGAACATCGGTAGTTTTGTTAGCACATCTGAATATATAAACAAATACGTAATCAGTGCCGTTTTTTGCATTGTAAAATGTTAATTACATCCGGAGATATTGTAACCTAAAGTTGACGCTCGAGTACCACTCCTCCGCTGTTCGATCGTGTGTATCGGAGAGCACCGAATTACGTAGGGATCCAAAGGGAACGGTGATGGACCTTAGGTACAGAAGAGACTGGAACAGCACATTACGTCCACATGCTAACACCTTTCTATTGGCCTTTTTCACTGACGCACATGTACATTACCATGAGGGGTGAGGTACACGTACACACGTGGTTTCTGTTTTCAATTACGAAGTGGAATAAAGTGTGTCCCGACATGTCAGGCCAATAGATGTTCAATGTGGTGGCCATCATTTGCTGCACACAATTGCAATCTCTGGCGTAATGGTTCAAAATGGTTCAAATGGCTCTGAGCACTATGGGACTCAACTGTTGAGGTCATTAGTCCCCTAGAACTTAGAACTAGTTAAACCTAACTAACCTAAGGACATCACAAACATCCATGCCCGAGGCAGGATTCGAACCTGCGACCGTAGCGGTCTTGTGGTTCCTGACTGCAGCGCCTTTAACCGCACGGCCACTTCGGCCGGCCTGGCGTAATGAATGCCGTATATGCCGCGCAGTACATCTGGTGTAATGTCGCCGCTGGCTGCCACAATACGTTGTTTCATATCCTCTGGGGTTGTAGGCACATCACGGTACACATTCTCCTTTAACGTACCCCACAGAAAGAAGTCCAAAGGTGTAAGATCAGGAGAACGGGTTGGCTAATTTATGCGTCCTCCACGTCCTATGAAACGCCCGTCGAACATCCTGTCAAGGGTCAGCCTAGTGTTAATTGCGGAATGTGCAGGTGCACCATCATGCTGATACCACATTCGTCGACGCGTTTCCAGTGGGATATTTTCGAGCAACGTTGGCAGATAATTCTGTAGAAACGTGATGTATGCTGCAGCTGTTTGGGCCCCTGCAATGAAGTGAGGACCAATGAGGTGGTCGCCAATGATTCCGGACCATACATTTACAGTCCACGGTCGCTGTCGCTCTACCTGTCTGAGCCAGCGAGGATTGTCCACGGACCAGTAATGCATGTTCCGTAGATTCACTGCCCCGTGGTTTGTGAAACCCGCTTCATCGGTAAACAGGTAGAACTGCAACGCATTCTCCGTTAATGCCCATTGACAGAATTGCACTCGATGATTAAAGTCATCACCATGTAATTGCTGATGTAGCGACACATGAAACGGGTGAAAGCGGTCACAATGCAGTACGTGCACGACATTACTTTGACTCAGTCCACCGGCTCTCTCAATGTGCCGTGTACTCATGTGTGGGTTCATGGCAACAACAGCTAACACACCAACTGCACCCGCTTCTCCTGTGACGGGCCTGTTACGGACCCGTTTGCGTGCTACGACCATACCTGTTGCATACAGTTGGAGGTAGATGTTTTGCAATGTGCGGCACGTTGGATGCTCTCTGTCCGGGTACCGTTCTGCATACACCCTGCAGGCTTCAGCTGCATTTTGTCGACACTCGCCATAGATGAGTATCATCTCCGCCTTTTCTGAGTTCGAATACACCATGGTCACAGTTCCTACAACACAACACTATCACAGACGTCTGGTAACACGGTGTACTACAGTTGGTCTGCGTGCGGAGACGAATGCAGAATAACAATAGCAGCAAGCGCTACATGCGGACACTGCGACATCTAGACCAAACCACAACAGCGCACTACAGCCACACTCGTAAACACGATCGTCATCGTAAACATGTCCCTGCAGATGCTGCTCGCCGACCGTGGCCCGTGTTTGTTACAACACGCAACTGAACGTCGGAGGTTTCAAGCGTCAACTTTAGGTCACAATATCTCCGGATGTAATTAACATTTTACAATGCAACAAACGACACTGATTACGTATTTGTTTATATGTTCAGATGTGCTAACAAAACTAACGTGGTTCCATTTAAAAAAAACGTAGGTTTGTGTTAAAAAACATACTTCCGTGCATTTTTATATGGTTTGTATTAAACAATTACACTAGCGCCTCTCCTCACGTTCGGTCTGTGGAATCGGTTCGTCAGTATTTGATGTGGTTTACGAAATATATCCAGCGGTAACGCTAGGTGACTCACCCTGCATATACACTATGTGATCAAAAGTATCCGGATAGCCCCAAAAACATATGTTTTTCATATTAGGTGCATTGTGCTGCCACCTACTGCCAGATACTCCGTATCAGCGACTTCAGTAGTCATTAGACATCGTGAGAGAGCAGAATAGGGCGCTCCGTGGAACCCACGGACTTCGAACGTGGTCAGGTGATTGGGTGTCACTTGCGTCTTATGTCTGCGCGCGAGATTTCCACACTCGTAAACGTCCCTAGGTCCACTGTTTCCGATGTCATAGTGAAGTGAAAACGTGAAGGGACACATACAGCACAAAAGTGTACAAACCGACCTCGTCTGAGGACTGACAGAGATAGCCGACAGCATAAGAGTGTCGTAACGTGTAATAGGCAGACATCTATCCAGACCATCATACAGGAATTCCGAACTGCGTCAGGATCCACTGCAAGCACATACTCTGACAGTTAGGCGGGAGCCGAGAAAACGTGGATTTCATGGTCGAGTGACTACTCATAAGCCATACATCACGCCGGTAAATGCCAAAGAACGTCTCGGTTGATGTAAGGATCGTAAACATTAGACGATTGAACAGTGGAAAAACGTTGTGTGGAGTGACGAATCACGGTACACAATGTGGCGATCCGATGGCAGGGTGAGGGTATGGCGAATGCCCGGTGAACGTCATCTGCCAGCATGTGTATTGCCAACAGTAAAATTCGGAGGTGGTGGTGTTATGCTGTGGTCGTGTTTTTGATGGAGTGGGCTTGCACCCCTTGTAGTTTTGCGTGGAACTATCACTGCACAGGCCTACATTGATCTTTTAAGCACCCTCTTGCTCCGTACTGTTGAAGAGCAAGTCGGGATGGCGATTGCCTCTTTCAACACGATCGAGCACCTGTTCATGATGTACGGCCTGTGGCGGAGTAGTTACACGACAGTTGCATCCCTGTAATGGACTGGCCTGCACAGAGTCCAAACCTGAATCCTGTAGAACACCTTTGGGAAGTTTTGTACGCCGACATCGTGCCAGGCCTCACCAACCGACATCCATACCTGTCCTCGGTGCAGCACTCCGTGAAGAATGGGCTGCCATTCCGCAAGAAAACTTCCAGCACCTGACTGAACGTATGCCTGCGAGAGTGGAAGCTATCATCAAGGTTAAGGATGGGCCAGCACCATACTGAATACCAGCATTACCGATGGAGGGCGCCACGAACTTGTGAATCATTTTCAGCCAGGTGTCCGGATACTTTTGATCACACAGTGTATATGGTTGATTTTGAGAGATGTTCGAGTCCCGTTTCGGCACAAATTATCATTGTCGCCATTCCATTCTACAGCTGATGGTAGTCCTTCTTCGCAAATGCGAATTCATCAGATGTCTTTCATGCGACATCCAATGCCAAAAGAAAGCATCTGTTTCTTTCCCGTTACAAACAAAGTAATATTCAAATCGGAGTTCCACGTGCCCACTAGATGGATCGCTCTCAAATCAGTCTAGTGCTATATTCGTTTGTTGACTTATATTAGTAGGGACACTGAAACACGAAGAGTAAAAAGCACTCCAGCAGCGTCTCAGAGGTACTGTGTGGTTGCAGGAACCAGTCAGCGAGGGCCAGGACAGTGCTATCGCTACTGGAATATTGATCATTCTTAGAATCTTACCGTCCCTGTTAATATATGGCAATAAAACAGATATCGCATTAGACTAATTTGGGAACGCTCTGTCGAATGGGGAGGCAAAATTCCGCTTTAAGAATAATCTTGTTTGTTTGGACTGACTACAGCTACACAGAGCAGAAACCAAATAGGATATACCTTCCGGAAATCCGGAGAAAACGCTCCTGACGACTCTTAGGAACATTATGTAAGTATTGATTCGTAATATCTGTAAATAAAGAGGATTCCACTTCCTGTTCGACGTTCTGCATTTTTGAAACAAATTTTAATTTAACATGAATATTCGCATTCTCATGCATTTAGTAGTTAAAGATAAAAGATCTTATTTTCATTAGAAAATTTTGTTCCCATATTTGTGAGTTAACATTTGAGTATGACAAAAATAAAAATAACATCAACCCAGAATCGAACTAGCAATCTAGCGATTAGCAGAGGACAACACTATTTAAAATTTGCTGGCAGTTTTGCTGCCCTTTCGATTATTTTTGTACTTAACAGTGCTCGGAAGCCTTCAAAGATTTTTTCCTGGTGTTTTCTCGAACTGAATTACACTGGTTTAGGAAACCGATTTCCGGGCACCGATATTCACATACTGTAGGCAATAAGAAAATTGCTGAAGGTCAGGAAGTAAGGTTCCCCAGTGATATGGCTGGTCTGATGAGGTCCGCCACGACTTCCTTTCCTCTGACACCCACTTCATCTCAGAGCAGCACTTGCAACCTACGATCTGCTGGATGTATTCCAATCTCTGTCTGCTACTGTAGTCTTTACCACCTACAGCTCTCTCTAGTACCATGGAAGTTATTCCCTAATGTCTTCGCGTCCGGCCATCCTGATTTAGGTTTTCTGTGATTTCCCTAAATCGCTCCAGGCAAATGCCGGGATGGTTCCTTTGAAAGGGCACGGCCGACTTCCTTCCCCGTCCTTCCCTAATCCGATGAGACCGATGACCTCGATGTCTGGTCTCCTTCCCCAAAGAACCCAACCCAAACCTAATGTCCTGACCGATGTCCTATCGTTGTGCCCATTCCTCTTCTTGCAAATGTTTTCCACAAATTCCTTTCCTTTCCGATTCTCCACAGAACCTCCTCATGCCTTACCTTGTCAGTACACCTAATTTTCAACATCAGTCTGCAGTAGCACGTCTCAAACGATTCGATCCTTTTCTGTTCCGGTATTCCCATAGTACATGTTTCACTACTACATAATGCTGTCTTATTCAAATTACGATCTGTATGTGATACTAGTAGATTTCTCTTGGCTGTCTGGTACGGATCCCACACTGCTGAGCAGTATTCAAGGAGTGGGCAAACAAGCGTACTGTAACCTACTTCCTTTGTTTTCGGATTACATTTCCTTAGGATTCTTCCAATGAATCTCAGTCCGGCATGTGCTTTACCGACGATCAACTTTATGTGATCATTCCATTTTCAATCACTCCTAATGCGTACTCCCAGATAATTTATGGAATTAATTGCTTCCAGTTGCTGACCTGCTATATTGTAGCTAAATGATAAGGTATCTTTCTTTCTATGTATTCGCAGCACATTACACTTGTCTACATTGAGATTCAATTGCCATTCCCTGCACCATGCGTCAATTCGCTGCAGATAATCCTGCATTTCAGTACAATTTTCCATTGTTACAACCTCTCGATTTACCACAGCATCATCCGCAAAAAGGCTCAGTGAACATCCGATGTCATCCACAAGGTCATTTATGTATATCGTGAATAGCACCGGTCCTACGACACTCCCCTGCGGCGCACCTGAAATCACACTTATTTCGGAAGACTTCTCTCCATTGAGAATGACATGCTGCGCTCTGCTATCTAGGAACTCTTCAATCCAATCACACAATTGGTCTGATAGTCCGTATGCTCTTACTTTGTTCATTAAACGACTTTGGGGAACTGTATCGATCGCCTTGCGGAAGTCAAGAAACACGGCATCTACCTGTGAACCCGTGTCTATGGCCCTCTGAGTCTCGTGGACGAATAGCGCGAGCTGGGTTTCACACGACCGTCTTTTTCAAAACCCATGCTGATTCCTACAGAGTAGATTTCTAGTCTCCAGAAAAGTCATTATACTCGAACATAATACGTGTTCCAAAATTCTACAACTGATCGACGTTAGAGATATAGGTCTATAGTTCTGCACATCTATTCGACGTCCCTTCTTGAAAACGGGGATGACCTGCGCCCTTTTCCATTCCTTTGGAACGCTACGCTCTTCTAGAGACCTACGGTACACCACTGCAAAATTTCTTAGGATTTTCTGCCAAGTCAGTACATAGAACTTTACTTTGGAATTCATTGAACGCCTCTCGCATAGCCCTCCTCACACTACATTTCGCTTCGCGTAATTTTTGTTTGTCTGCAAGGCTTTGGCTATGTTAATGTTTGCTGTGAAGTTCCCTTTGCTTCCGCAGGAGTTTTCTAACTCGGTTGTTGTACCACGGTGGCTCTTTTCCATCTCTTACGATCTTGCTTGGCACATACTCATCTAACGCATATTGTACGATGGTTTTGAACTTTTTCCACTGATTCTCAACACTATTTGTACTTGAGACAAAACTTTTGTGTTGAGCCGTCAGGTACTCTGTAACCTGCTTTTTGTCACTTTTGCTAAACAAATGGTTCAAATGGCTCTGAGCACTATGGAACTTAACATCTGTGGTCATCAGTCCCCTAGAACTTAGAACTAATTAAACCTAACTAACCTAAGGACATCACACACATCCATGCCCGAGGCAGGATTCGAACCAGCGACCGTAGCGGCCACGCGGGTCCAGATTGAAGCGCCTTTAACCGCACGGCCACACCGGCCGGCTTTGCTAAACAGAAAAATCTTCCTACCTTTTTTAATATATCTATTTACGGCTGAAATCGTCGATGCAGTAACCGCTTTATGATCGCTGTGTCTACGGCCTTAGGGAACTTCAAGCGTATCTCCTCACTCCTCGTCTTCCGTACCCCATTTCTTTCGCGTATTGATTCTTTCTGACTAGTCTGATAAACTTCAGCTTCCTCTTCATCCTTAAGAAATTTTGATCGGAGTGTATAATATCTCCTCCTGGATATATTTAACAATACAGTATCTGGTTTTGGAATCTCTGCCTGACAGTGATTTAATCTTATTGCAGCCTTCCCGTATCTGCCGGGCTTTTCCAAGTTTACCTCGTCCTCTTGAGATTCTTGAATGGAGTATTCGCTATTACTAGCTAATATTAGTTGCAGATCTCAGTTAGTCTTTCTGTCTCTTTCGTAACTCTAAGCCGACTGAGCCGTGCGCGGCTCGCGTTTATCCCATTTATTTTTTGTCATCTTCTATTACGGTACTGCCACCTCGTTTTCTTATTTCGTTAAGTGGGGCTTCTGACTTCCTGCCTTACTTACCCGTGAGCGGCAGCAGCAGCGCGTATCGGTAAGTGCACTGTCGTGCCATCTCTGGGGCGACCGATAGTATTTCCGCGTCGTCGTGTGTCTGACAGTCAGTTGGTGATGGACCAGCAGTGCAGTCGGGACGCAGCAGCAGTGAAATCGGGGACGGAGCGTCGCTGAGGCGCGGATAGCAAGTGCTCGCCGACCGCTGGAGACACATGTGAACTGTCCGACGGAGGGAGATTGGAGCGGGACGACCGTTGGTTGGTCGTTCTGTCCGTCGTCTCATCGGCCGAAGGTATTTGGTCCTTTTACTATTTCCGGGCCTATGAGTTGGTCGGTTGGCGTTTGACAGCTCAATGTTATGAAACGTCCCCTTAGAACAATTATACAAGACTGTACTTAAACTGACACACAATATTTTTAGCGCAACGCAATCTGACTTTCAAAAATCCCTACAAAAGAATGGCCCTGACTAACATTAACCTATACCTTTCACAAATCAATTACCTCACCAAAAATCTTCGTTACTCGAACTACTGCAATACAGCGAGCGCCACTACTGCCAGCTAAATTAAAGATTCAAACTACGGAAGGCACTAACTACTGATAGGCATAGTTAGCAAATGAAAGATTTTGATAGAGAACAAACAATGTATTTACCTTACTAGAGTTCAAAAGTTATAATATATATAGCAGTTCATGACATCCAGTCTTACAAATTTCAAAACTCCGCCATTTCTGTCCCCACATCCACCACTGCTGGCGGCTCACCTCCAAATGCGCAACGCTACGCGCTGTTAATATCCAGCTGCCTAACACTTCAATGGCAGACAACAATCCAAACTAGCCAAAGACTGCACACAGCGCAGCCAGTGATTTTCATACAGAGCGCTACGTGGCGTTACCAATAAGAAAACCTAAACAGCCTACTTACGATGTATAACTGCCTGTGGGAGTCAATACCTTCTACGTTGTTCCGTTGAATTCTCTGCTGTATGCTGGTCGGGTGAAGCGGAGATTATCTTGAAGGTGGGTCTGTTGACTGTCAGGCGGTTGAGTTGTCGTCGGATCGAGAATGGTTGGGCCGACTGCCTGTCTCACCTAAGCGAGCGTTAGTGTTTGAATTCCAGACCGACCCTCGGAACTTCTGAGCGCTCTTGAGTGTACTGCCTTTTCTTGTTTAATTTTGTTGTTTGTACTTGTATGGCTTATAGCCGATTTTTAGATTAAGGTTGTTTTGCCCTTAAGGCTTCAGATGGTTTGGGCCGTCAGCCTAATTTAAGAACTGCTTTACGTAAAGCCTTTGGCATTTTTGAAATTAATGTTATTGGGTCTTAAGGTTGGGCCTTCAGCCGATTTTAAATTTAAGTTGTTCTGCTCTTAAAGTGTCAGATGCTTGGGGGCCTTCAGCCTAATTAAGGAACTGTTTTAAGATAAGGCCTTGCCTTTTAAATTTCTGATATTGGTTGAGCTTTAAGTTACTGGCATTCAGCCGTTTTTCAATTAAAGTGCTCTTGCCCTTAAGGCATGAGATTGTACGGTGTATTCAGCCGCTAATTAAGTTCCAAAACTAACACTAACTAACTAAAACTGCTTTTATTTTTCTTAATTTTCTTGGCTCTTTTAATGTTTGATCAAATAAAGGGTTGTATGTTCTAGTGTGACTGACAGCCGCTTATTTTGGCTCCTTTCCACAACTTAAACTACCTGTCCTGTACTGCGGGTTTAGCAGGGCGTATCACTGATATTCCCCCGTAACCCTTTCATCTAATCTTTCCCCTATGACCGCATTCCAGTCCCCCATGACTATTTGATTTTCATTTCGCTTTACGTGCTGAATTACCTGAGCATACATTCTTATACTTTCCCTATCTCTTCATCTTCAGCTTGCGACTTCCGCATTTATAGCTGAACCATTGTTGTCGGTGTTGGTTGTTGTCGATTCTGATCACATTAATAATATCATTGAACTGTTGACAGTAACAATTCTGTCCTACCTTCCTATTCACAATAAATTCTTGTCCCGTTATACCTTCCTCTGTTGCTGTTCATCTTACCCTACACTCATCTAGCCAGAAATTCTTGTCTCCTAAACATTTCTCCTCGCCGATTCCGACCATACCTGGGTTGAGCCTTTGCATTTTCCTTTTCAGATTTTCTAGTTTCCCTGCCACGTTTAGGCTTCTGACATTTCACGCCTCGACTTGTGGAATGTTATTCTTTCGTTGGTTATCTTGTCTTTTTCTCATGATCACCTTCCCTTGGTAGTCCCCTCCCAGACATCTGAATGGGGGACTATACTGGAATCTTTTGCCCATGGAGAGATCATTACGACACTTTTTCAATTGCCGGCAACGTGTCCTGTGGATACACATTACGTTTCTTTAATTCAGTTGTTTCCATTGTCTTCTTCATCCTAGTGCCGTTGACCATTGCTAACTTTACACCGCAAGCGCAAAAGCGTGCCCTGCACCTCCTTTCTCTTTGACAAGGTCGTTGGCAGAATGAGGGTGACCTCTTTTGTCGGATGTCTTCGGCTGCCAAAGGTGATGATTTGTACTCAAAATTTAAGCGGTGGCGCGGTTCGAGCCGGACAGAGGACGTTTTAACTACTAATCCATGGCGCCTCCTATAGGCCACTGGTTCTTATAAAACTCTCCTTTTTGCAACATAGTCGTTTACGGCAACAGCCTCTCTTGGTGCGAAAGCAGTCTGATTTCGCCGCATTATCCGAATGGTTCCATTGAAGGTTGGTCTTTGCCTTGGTTAATATATTGGGAAACACTTCTGTGGGTTGTGGTAATAAAGCCTTCTAGATCGCTTTATTTATTTTCACTTTACGACAACTTATTGCCTTTGCGAAAGAAAGTACGTTAGGACAGTCAAATGAATGGTCAGCCATTTGCTGTATATTTCTCTGATAAAGTGTATTATGACTACAAAAAGTTCCACTTACATGTAACGAACTATCTAACTTTGACACTTCTCTTACACCAAACATCAGTTCTGCACTGAAAGTCATAGTTACATGGGCGTCTGCAGAAAGTTATCCAAGATGGGGATCGTCCTAAAATTGACGTATTCAGTATGCTTGGGAACTTTTCGTGCCCAAAGATGTAAATTTGACAAGAAGTACACAAACATTGTTGTATGCCAAATGTTTCATATTGATAAATATAAGATTTTGTTTAAGGGGGACTACTTTGGCACCTAAAAGGTAGGAATATTACATTGGTATATGCAAAGTTCATCCTCTGATATTATTCACATAAATATGGATATCACCTTTTTTATTTCACGATTTGAAATTACCTCTTCAAATGATTAAATCTAGCGTATACAGCGAGTTATTAAGTAAAGCTAGAAAATAAATGGTTCAAATGGCTCTGAGCACTATGGGACATAACATCTATGGTCATCAGTCCCCTAGAACTTAGAACTACTTAAACCTAACTAACCTAAGGACATCACACAACACCCAGTCTTCACGAGGCAGAGCTAGAAAATATTCACAAAAGATGTTTATACGTATTCATATACGAAAAATATCAGGTTGACTTTGAAAATTAAAAATCCAAAAAAAGAAAAACAGATTTGGATATTAACAAAAAACCGGAAAAAGCTCAAAGAAGAGGAACATAAACTAAACTGTTTTAACGTCGCCTTCACATTTGATCGTGTTAACTAATTTGTTTTATTTTTTCAAGCCTTAATCTTTTAGTATTAGCTGGAATAACAAAAGTGATCGAAATGTGTTGTGAGACCAATATTTTTGTTGGTTTGTTGGTGAAATAGTAACCCAGGGCCAGAATTCGACGATATGAATGTAGGAAGCTTTCCAAAGCAACCCTCAAACTCTACAATACAGCCGAGTCTCAACAGCCCATGACAGAAGAACACAGTTCCCGTCACAAAACTCTGGCGAGTTAGAATGCAGTTGTGTCAACTGGAATGCAGAATTCACAATTCTATGAGTGCAAGTCTTGCTGTGCTAAACCAGGTATGTGTAATTGAGTGGAACGGCCAAGTTCAAAATTATTTGAGAAAATCGCATTAGCTGAATACAACAATATTCAGCTCCACAACTTCCTCAACAGTCGTAAAATGCAATCAGAATAATTTATGAAAGACACGATATAAAAACAAATTTGAAATTCCCCCATTATAAATGCAAGGAAAGATACTGCTGTGACGTGAATGATTTTAAGCGTCAGCAATGAACAGAATTTATTCTTGTTACATAAACAACAATGATCCGCATTTACGAACACAGTTAATAAAAGTTTTAACTTTTAACTCTGCCTCGATTAAATACAGCAACCTACACGACTGGATCCACTGCAGTAATAAACTTGAAACACCCAACTCTCAATACGCCAGCCACATGAGTAGTTTTCTGAATCACGACGGGAGCCTTTCTGGATAATAAATAATATCAATCTTGCGCATGCTACAAGGTACGGCGGGATTCACAACCCCAAAAAGGTGACATTAGCACACTGCATCACACGATAGTAGACATCACCGTTGACGGCACAGGGCCAGCAGAAACGTACGTGCCCAGCCAGGAACCCACCGGGGTGGCAGGCTCCTTTTTTCAAGAGTAGCCACAGTCGCATGGCCCTCAGCGCCGCCCATTCGTGGCAGATGTGCGCACGGGAGTTCGAATGCATCGGAACAGTGGCGACTTTTGAGTCGGCACAACATCAAAACATTTAACGGTCTCACCTCCCGGGGAGTACGTTTTTTCGATCTATTGTAGGACAGAGAAAGATATTTCTTCGTTTCCACTGATGCTGTTTGGTCCACAGGTGAAGTACAGATAAACACAGCCAGCGAAATCGCTTTGTCATGTAAAGCTGAATGCAGGACCATCAAGCTTTGACGCATTTGCTTTGTCTGTAGACGAATAGTAAACAATTAATACGACTGAATTGGGTAGGGATAGAGTGGTATGCCTGTTTCGGGACTTGGGACAGATGTCTGGGAGGTATACAAGAGCTGCCGCCATTACGAATTCTTCTTATGTGCAGCTCGGTAACGGACGCATGAAGAAGCTTTTGCGAAAAGATTGGAAAGTTTCTAACGGAAATGTTCTGTCAGTGTTCACAACCACGCTTACTGAATGTCAACGGCGAACCGCAGTGAATTCGAGGAAACGGAGTAAATAGTGTGAACAGCCAAGCAATCAATAATACACTCCTGGAAATTGAAATAAGAACACCGTGAATTCATTGTCCCAGGAAGGGGAAACTTTATTGACACATTCCTGGGGTCAGATACATCACATGATCACACTGACAGAACCACAGGCACATAGACACAGGCAACAGAGCATGCACAATGTCGGCACTAGTACAGTGTATATCCACCTTTCGCAGCAATGCAGGCTGCTATTCTCCCATGGAGACGATCGTAGAGATGCTGGATGTAGTCCTGTGGAACGGCTTGCCATGCCATTTCCACCTGGCGCCTCAGTTGGACCAGCGTTCGTGCTGGACGTGCAGACCGCGTGAGACGACGCTTCATCCAGTCCCAAACATGCTCAATGGGGGACAGATCCGGAGATCTTGCTGGCCAGGGTAGTTGACTTACACCTTCTAGAGCACGTTGGGTGGCACGGGATACATGCGGACGTGCATTGTCCTGTTGGAACAGCAAGTTCCCTTGCCGGTCTAGGAATGGTAGAACGATGGGTTCGATGACGGTTTGGATGTACCGTGCACTATTCAGTGTCCCCTCGACGATCACCAGTGGTGTACGGCCAGTGTAGGAGATCGCTCCCCACACCATGATGCCGGGTGTTGGCCCTGTGTGCCTCGGTCGTATGCAGTCCTGATTGTGGCGCTCGCCTGCACGGCGCCAAACACGCATACGACCATCATTGGCACCAAGGCAGAAGCGACTCTCATCGCTGAAGACGACACGTCTCCATTCGTCCCTCCATTCACGCCTGTCGCGGCACCACTGGAGGCGGGCTGCCCGATGTTGGGGCGTGAGCGGAAGACGGCCTAACGGTGTGCGGGACCGTAGCCCAGCTTCATGGAGACGGTTGCGAATGGTCCTCGCCGATACCCCAGGAGCAACAGTGTCCCTAATTTGCTGGGAAGTGGCGGTGCGGTCCCCTACGGCACTGCGTAGGATCCTACGGTCTTGGCGTGCATCCGTGCGTCGCTGCGGTCCGGTCCCAGGTCGACGGGCACGTGCACCTTCCGCCGACCACTGGCGACAACATCGATGTACTGTGGAGACCTCACGCCCCACGTGTTGAGCAATTCGGCGGTACGTCCACCCGGCCTCCCGCATGCCCACTATACGCCCTCGCTCAAAGTCCGTCAACTGCACATACGGTTCACGTCCACGCTGTCGCGGCATGCTACCAGTGTTAAAGACTGCGATGGAGCTCCGTATGCCACGGCAAACTGGCTGACACTGACGGCGGCGGTGCACAAATGCTGCGCAGCTAGCTAGCGCCATTCGACGGCCAACACCGCGGTTCCTGGTGTGTCCGCTGTGCCGTGCGTGTGATCATTGCTTGTACAGCCCTCTCGCAGTGTCCGGAGCAAGTATGGTGGGTCTGACACACCGGTGTCAATGTGTTCTTTTTTCCATTTCCAGGGGTGTACCTAGGTTATGTAGTGCTTGGTAAAGCCACAGTGTTTCCAGTTCCACTAGGCAACGCTACATCTACAATTTGGTAGCAGAATGTTAAGACATCTGAGAATTCTGTAATGAATAAAATGTTTGCACCTGAGATTGCAGAAGGAGGCAACAATCCCCTCTGGTACCCCCACCCCCATCTCCTCTGTGGTTGCCTGTGAAGGGTTATGTGTACCTTACGAAGCACTGATTATACAGGCTGGTCAAGAAAAATCCGGCCCAGAAAATATTCACGCACCTTTAGATAGGCAATCCAAGTTACATCATTTCCACCAAGCGAGGATGCTGCCTTCCTTAAAGTACATGAAATATTTTCTGCGACGGTTTTATTTTACCCACTCTGTACTTGTGGATATTAAAAAGACCGTGATGAGAAGTACTTTTAACATTAAGTGCGACGGGGGATACTTAGAATATGACCTTACTCCCGCTTACATCGTAGCCTAAGACTCCGTGTGAGCTTTGATTCACTTTACCTCCTCCGTCGCTTTTTCGCAGATATGCGTACGAGAAAGCGATATAGTGGCTTAGACTCACAAAACTGTAATAGTAAACTACGCCATGATGGACAACGCCTCTGTTTTAGCATCTTCCACCAGAACTGTTTGCACATCTCCACAGAACGCTTTCACGCTTACTAAATAAACGGTTTCTTTGGATCGTTCCTCTATAAATCCAATCTGGTAGGAATCCCAGACTAACAACCAAAACTCAAACACGTCTCTAATGACGGTTTAATATGTTCCCTCTTTCATGCTCGGTGCACACTTGCTATGGCGTCTTCCGATGGTCCTCACTCTGGCATGTGTCGTTCTTACAATTAGCTTTATGAGGTGTTCCGCATTAAAGCGTTCCGTACGCTTCCTCTCAAATGTTTTATCGATATGACTATTTCCACTGATTGTTCGGCAGACTCGTAATCATACAATAAAGAATCCTTTTGCTAATTTATGCACAACACGTTACATTTGCTTACGCTGAGGGCCAACTACTAACTCTAAAACTAAAATATAAAAAAAAATCAGATTCTGCTAGATTCATAACGAGAGAAGCGTGGTGATGTGCATCAGGTCTGATTTCTGGGAGGCATATCGCCATAAACCATTCAGTAATCATAAAATATTGCTAAAATTCGATAGAATGAAACTTTCACTCTGCAGCGGAGTGTGTTCTGAAATGAAACTTCCTGGCAGATTAAAACTGTGTGCCGATTGAGACTCGAACTCGGGACCTTTGCCTTTCGCGGGCAAGTGTTCTACCGACTTTTTTGTTTTTCAAGTTGGTTTATTTGTCATCACAGATTACAGTATAACGCCACGTATTAGAAAACTTTCAGTACTGCTAAACGTACATATAGATTGTTTCGTGGCCAAAATACGTATAACTAGTTACAGTATTAATATTCAATCATTCATATATTACTCTATTTGTCTCTATGAATAATCATAATCGTATCATGGCACGTAAAGGCTTTGGGCTCCTCCTTGCGATGACCGTCGCCCAGGTGAAGAATCAATCCGGTGAAGGAGAATTTCTAGCGAAGAACAATTGTTAACTTGTGTATCAGTTGTCCTTCCGAGCTACAACTGTAAAATATTTCCTCCGGCTCGGATTAGAACTGGCAACCTATGGAATTCTGCTTACAGAGCCTCTATAGCCCACAATCCACCTAAATTCTTTAAGTCTTAATTCGAGCTTTATTTTCTTTCTAAGCACTTTGTCACTCTCGTTCGTAATTACTTGCAGTGCCAGTTGACCAGCTTGTGAAGCATGACATTTCAGGGTTCAGCTGGGGCCTCCACGGCTACAGTAGCTGCCTCGGGGCCCACGAAGGTCGTGCCGTACTTTGTCCTGAGCAGCTATCCCCTACTTGTTGCCATCACCCCTGCACGCTCCACATCAATAAACTGAGCAGCTTATCCTACACCCGACTTTTGGAAATGGATGTTCAGCATATTCCCAAATTTTAGTTTGTGATCTTTTAATGAGAGTGCCGGCCGCGGTGGCCGAGCGGTTCTAGGCGCTCAGCCGAGAATCGCGCGACTACTACGGGCGCAGGTTCGAATCCTGCCTCGGGCATGGATGTGTGTGATGTTCTTAGGTTAGTTAGGTTTAAGTAGTTCTAAGTTCTAGGGGACTGATGACCTCAGTGTTAAGTCCCATAGTGCTCAGAGCCATTTTTTTTTAAATGAGAGTGTATGCAAATATTCTTTTTGGATATACGTTTGGAACTCCAGTAGACTGTCTCCTTTCTTATCAATAATGTAACTGAAATAATTCCCGAAAATCCACATAATGGCGTAGTTTTCCTCGTAGGGATAAGCTACCTGATATGGAACCAATAAGTCGGAGAGTTCTACGTATTTACTATCAGTTCGTTTTATCAAAGCTAGTTTTCTTATGATGCCCTTCCATATATATAAATAGCGACCACATAAATATGTGTGAGAGTGTGTCCACAATTAGGCATTTTTGACATAGATTTGTGTCTGAGCTACCCAAGCAATACTCACGACCCCTCTTCCAGCTTCACCTCTGGAAGTACCTAGTCACAGAAGCTCTTCTGCGAAAGACGAGCTTCTGTGAGGTTTGGAAGGTAGGAGATGAGGTACTGGCAGAATTGCAGCTGTGAAAACAGGTCGTGAGTCGCGCTTGGGTAGCTCAGTCGGTAGAGCACTTCCCTGCAAAAGGCAAAGTTCCCGAGTTCGACTCTCGATCCAGCACACAGTTTTTATCTGCCAAGTAGTTCAAAAATTAAATAGTTTATCGCCGTGTTTGCAACTTTTACTAGTCTCCCGCAAAACGTAGGAAGTTATGAATACGAACAAAATGATACCACGAAGGGCAATGAGGAGAAAATCCAGAGTTTGGAGAACGGTATCACAGAACGTCCAAAAATAATAACTTATAACATTTCCCATTGTTACATTATTTCTATTTTAATTACAGATCTCATAATGGCAGCAGCCAAAATGTCGTAAGAAGTGATAGTACGATGATGAGCTGAAAAGTAATACATCCAAATTTCTTGCGTGAAAATTCTTAAAGGTTTTAAAATAAAACGTACGTTATTAACACCTTACACCTCTGTTCTTTATGTCTACATATTTTCGGCCTTCTGCCGCTAGACAGCTTCGAATTGTGGCTTATAACACGGCAGTGTGTAAGGTACCGATTTCTGCGCGTGAGAAGCAGAGTACTGCAATCGATTTTCTAATTCGAAGAGTTCGTCCACTGATGGCGCACTGACTCCTCCAGAATGACAATGACAGACCACATACGAGCATTCTCATCGATCATCCTCTACACCATTTCGAGTTGGCCCCACACGAATTTCATAAAGAACAGCTGCGAAGCCTTCACTTTGATAGTCATGAAGCGTTTCAAGCAGAGGCGAGGTGCTGGCACCTGGAACCTTCAACGAAGTGAAACATTTTACAGTGACGACATCAACAAAGTGGGCTCACATTGGGAGAAATGTGTACGTGGCCAGGGTGATCCTGTTTAGAAATAAATATGTAGATATGAAGAATATAGATGTGAACTGTTGATAACGTTTTTTTTTTACTTAAAAAGCTTTAAGAGTTTTCACATAAAAATTTAGAAGGCACTACTTTTCAGCACGCTCTGAGTACATCTACAATCCACAGTACAGCGCACAACGACTTTCTAACTGCGCTCTGTCTGGAAGGTAGCAGATAGTACGAGATCGTGATAGAGTCAATCGATATTGTCTGCGGAAGAAGATTCCGAGAAGGACAGAAGAGATGTGGTTTTAACTTAATTGCATACCTAAGTTAAATATAATTAGAAGGAGATTACTGTTTGGACTCTGACTGAAGACGTGTAGGCGTAAAGGTTCAAAGAACAGATTAATCGTTAGTGAAGTTACGAGTTATTTTGCTCATCAGTTGAAGGGCAGAGCGACGTGGACTTATGCAAATGAACGAATTGTTTATCTGAAGCAGTGACTGTTACGTGAACGTTTGTATTAGGCAGGAAAAGTAGGGCTGAGTTTATTATTTATAAGGGTGTAGTGTAGACATTGTGGAAAGTGAAATTTTGTGCTGCCCACCAGTCGAACACATAACAGTGGAGATGTAATTCTTGCCATTTACATTTGTGTTTTTGTAAAAGACGTCCTTGAAACCAATCCAGGATCCTTACGAATATTCTTTAAGACGTTTAATGTTCATCGAACTGTTGTCGGAATAGGAATTACTGCTGTAGTAATTTTTCAGAACAATTAGTAAATTGGAACGGCAGACGTTGCCATTTTCACCTCCATCTCACTTCAGTAATGGCAGAGCCGTGCGGCAATATATTGTAACACATGATGACTTTTAGTCAGAAATAGGAGCAACTCAAAACTACATCTCTGACAAACGGGAAATATTAACTGCAGTAAGTAATGACGGTTCCCAATGTGGCTATCATCACTAAATCGGTGCGGACAAGTGAAGTAATTCTACATCGTATGCATTCATATGCAATAGGAAATAAAATAATAAAACTGAATGAAATTAGCAATGGAACACATTGGAAATATATTCATCTTCATGGTACAATAGTCCAAACTTAGTGTAATATACAGTCACTAATATATTTTGCAATCTATTTGTGCATGTTTAGTTAAATTATGCTGATTATCAAAAATTTTAAAGATATGAGGGATAATCAAAAAGTTTCCATTCGAGGGCGTTGCAGCGGGTATACGCAACGTAGCGCGACTCCGAGGAGGGTGTATAAGAACCGACATGTAGGCATTCGCTTTTTTCCGACTTGGGTGTGGTAAATGCGGAAACGTCAACTATGGCCGCGTTATTATTAAATGGGTCCAAACAGGACCAACGTGCTGTTACTCTTTCCTTGGCTGCTGAAGGATCAACACCGGTAGGCGACGAATGGTGAATGAAAAATGTGTATGCAGCAGCATCTTTGTCGTATACCACCCATGTGGTAAACTGCGACAAGAGGTGGTGCTGTTTAGTGGTAACGCACGTCTCCTTGCCGCAAATGTCGTAACGTAAAAGTTGCGCCAACTCAAGGGGGAGACACTCGGGCAGCCGCCCTGGAGTCCAGGTATCTTCCCACGCGACTGTCACGCCTTGGGTTCCCCGAAGGGTCGACCATTCTCGTCGGACTAGGGTGTGTAGCAGACAGCTACAGACTTCTTTACGCAGCACGACTTTGTTTTGCCAAATGCTTATCCTCAACCCGATGCGTTTGTGGGACGACTGCCTACACATACGGCAGTTTTATCTGACTGGCGTATCGATTGTGTACTGTGCAACCTTCGAACGAAAACTTCTTCATCGCCCCTTACAGTTCGGACATTTTGAATCGAATATTTATATTAGAGGACAAATAGTGAAGCCACTGTTCCGTGATTTAACTCTGACTACAGAGAGTACGAAGTAAATCTGTACATAACAAATTCTTACGTGACATTAATGTATTAAACTCAGACACTAATTATTAAATGACGTATACTACCATAAAGTACCAATAATCGTAGTGTTATTATTACTACTGTACATCAATGATTTGTTGTCCGGCTTGAGTGTGCGAATGTGTCAGCTTTATATTTATATGATAAGATCTGGCGTTAAGGTGTGTCACTGAAAATGTCTACTCTCAGAAAACTTATTATAATATAATGTGTCGCAATTCTGAGATGATCCGGCCAACATCGGAAGGGGGGGGGGGAGGGGGGGTCATACTGGCCAGTCAAAGACACGTAAATAATCTGGATGTTAAGGAATGAGTAGCTCGAGTACATGCTAATACGGTACGCCGTATAAACAATATTGAAGCATTCACTTTGATATTGGGCAGTCCTGGTCCTCCAAGGGGCGGGGTCTCGCTACTATTTCATACATAAGTAGAATATTCGTGCCACACAGTACCCTTGACTGAAAATGTAGGAATCGAAGATCGTTACTTTGTGAAGTAGGCTAAAGGAATGGCGTTCGTTTTCCCGCTTTGACCCTCGAATTCGCTACGGTCGCAGGTTCGAATCCTGCCTCGAGCATGGATGTGTGTGATGTCCTTAGGTTAGTTAGGTTTAATTAGTTCTAAGTTGTAGGCGACTGATGACCTCAGAAGTTGAGTCGCATAGTGCTAAGAGCAACTTGAACCATTTGAACCCTCGAATACGATTCGTCAAGTCTCGCCAATTTGTAACCTCCCCACAAAATTAATTCACATTTAATCTAGCCACAAAATTCTTTTCTCATTTAATGTAAGCTCAAAACAGAAAAATTCCTAAACCTCTCGACAGTAAAAAATTATAATTCTGTCGTTCACATTCAGTGTAACGTCCCAACAAAAAAAATATTCAGTAATCTGGTAATAATACAATGTAACTAACTTCTCAATTAAATTGTTGATCTCTTATAACTTTTCAATAATTGACTGTGAATTTAACCTGGTAAATTTTGGACGTCAGCAGTGCTGCGTCATGGCCCTGAAAGATCATTCTGAATAAAAAGAGAAAAATTCTTACCGCAATGAAGTCGCCGAATAACGCATATATATCTGCTCTTACAATAAATTTTTCTGGCACAGCCCTGTGCAATGCTGGCCGATAGATTTGTCATTTATGAAAGGAAGCAACCGATTTTTCTTTTGCAACAATCGGGATGATCATGGATTGGAGAAATTAGTAAATTCTTTAAATTGAAATGAATGGTTGTTAAAAATTACTTTATATGAGAAAGATTATTATTACGACATTTTTAAAACATTTACATGGGACTCGAGATAACATTACTACATATGCGTGAGGCTGCTTTTTACCTTATACAATAATACTCAGGCTCCGGCATCGCTGCACCGCGACCGGGCCAGCCAACACGATACACCAGACCAGACCAGAGCAGACTGCAGACTAGCCACACAGCTACACAGTTCCTACTGCTGTCAACACTGCTCTCTGGTCAGCGATTCTCTTATACCTTGCATATCGCAGGCAGCGCATGAGCAATACATCGAAATTACATCTGCTCGGACCCCTTACATAACCCTCCACAAGGGGGGGGGGGGGCAAAAATTTGGCAGCGATGGTGAGTCAATTGGACTTGCCATGAGAAACAAATTTTTCTATAATCTACTTAATTAACTAAGTTTACAGTCATAGAGTATATACGTATATATAAGTGCAGAACATAAAATAAAATAGAGTGCACATGCACTGAGTACAGAACATATCAAGAAATAACAAAATGTATACGCAATGTGTGCAAAACATATTAACAAATGACAGATTTTCTAGCTTCCTTATCACATTCAAGCTTCTGATATTCCACGTGACAACTCCTAAAAACGTTATAGTTTCGTTGGTTATTCAATCTTTTGCTTATAGTCACTTCCCAATTCGCAGTCCCCTCCTGGAGATCCGAATGGGGGACTATACCGGAATATTTTGCCAATGAAGAGATCTTCATAACAGTTTTTCAATTTTCAATCACAGGCCACATGTCCTGTGGAAACACGTTAGGGTCTTTAATTGCAGTGGTTTCCCTTGCCTTATGCATCCTCATGCCATTGATCATTGCTGACTATTCCGCTTTTAGAGGCAGTTTCCCACGCTAAAGACAAGAGAGTGCCCTGAGCCTTTGTCTGCTTCGCTGCCCTCGTTGAGAATTCCATTAGCAGAATGAGGGTGACTTCATATGCCTGAAGTCTTCGGCTGCCAATGCTGATCATTAAACAAAATTTAAGCGGCGGACGATTCTGAACCCGGTACTGACGATCTTTCGATTTCCAAACAAAGAAACTACTCCTATACCACAAGTTTTTAGTTTGGTTTTGTAGAATGGCTGTCGCCAAGGAAGCAATGTGCACTAAAGTTAGCTTCCCTTTAACTGGAATGTTCCTGGGATCAGGTTGCGTCAAAACTGAATCACAAACACGAGACGCTGAGAGACAAACAACAATGCGATACACGCGAGGACTCAATCGACACTGAAGAAAGACAACGTGAGTAGCTCTCGCAGCGCTACGATACAGGTGGAAACAGACGGAACCTACCCGCCTGGCGTGTGAGGCAGGAACAAGCTACGGATCCCTTGAACAATATAAGCGCTACAAAGCATAAGTACAAGCATACATATAATTTTCAAACTAGTTATTTCCTGTGCTAGCCTCTTTGTCTCAGAGTAGCGCTTGCAACCTACGTCCTCAGTTATTTGCTTGACGAATTCCAATCTCTGTCTTCCTCTACAGTTTTTGCCCTCTACAGCTCCCTCTAGTACCATGGAAGTCATTCCCTCATCTTAGCAGATGCCCTATCATCCTGACCCTTCTCCTTATCAGTGTTTTCCACATATTCCTTTCCTCTCCGATTCTGCGTAGAACCTCCTCGTTCCTTACCTTATCAGTCCACCTAATTTTCAACATTCGTCTATAGCACCACATCTCAAATGCTTCGATTCTCTTCTGTTCCGGTTTTCCCTCAGTCCATGTTTCACTACCATACAATGCTGGACTCCAGACGTACATCCTCAGAAATTTCTTCCTCAAATTAAGGCCGTATTTGATATTAGTAGACTTCTCTTGGCCAGAAATGCCTTTTTTGCCATAGCGAGTCTGCTTTTGATGTACTCCTTGCTCCGTCCATCATTGGTTATTTTACTGCCTAGGTAGCAGAATTCCTTAACTTCATTGACTTCGTGACCATCAATCCTGATGTTAAGTTTCTCGCTGTTCTCATTACTACTACTTCTCATTACCTTCGTCTTTCTCCGATTTACTCTCAAACCATACTGTGTACTCTTTAGACTGTTCATTCCGTTCAGCAGATCATTTAATTCTTCTTCACTTTCACTCAGGATAGCAATGTCATCAGCGAATCGTATCATTGATATTTCACCTTGTATTTTAATTCCACTTCTGAACCTTTCTTTTATTTCCATCATTGCTTTCTCGATGTACAGATTGATGAGTAGGGGCGAAAGACTACAGCCTTGTCTTACACCCTTCTTAATACGAGCACTTCGTTCTTGATCGTCCACTCTTATTATTCCCTCTTGGTTGTTTCACATATTGAATATGACCCGTCTCTCCCTATAGCTTACCCCTCCTTTTTTCAGAATTACGAACAGTTTGCACCATTTTATATTGTCGAACGCTTTTTCCAGGTCGACAAATCCTATGAAAGTGTCTTGATTTTTCTTTAACCTTGCTTCCATTATTAGCCGTAATGTCAGAATTGCCTCTCTCGTCCCTTTACTTTTCCTAAAGCCAAACTGATCGTCACCTACCGCATTCTCAATTTTCTTTTGCATTCTTCTGTATATTATTCTTGTAAGCAGCTTCGATGCATGAGCTGTTAAGCCGATTGTGCGATAATTCTCGCACTTGTCAGCTCTTGCCGTCTTCGGATTTGTGTGGATGATACTTTTCCGAAAGTCAGATCGTATATCGCCAGACTCATATATTCTACACACCAACGTGAATAGTCGTTTTGTTGCCACTTCCCCCAATGATTTTCGAAATTCTGATGGAATGTTATCTATCCCTTCTGCCTTATTTGACCGTAAGTCCTCCGAAACTCTTTTAAATTCCAATTCTAATACTGGATCCCCTATCTCTTCTAAATCGACTCCTGTTTCTGCTTCTATCACATCAGACAAATCTTCACCCTCATAGACGCTTTCAATGTATTCTTTCCACCTATCTGCTCTCTCCTCTGCATTTAACAGTGGAATTCCCGTTGCACTCTTAATGTTACCACCGTTGCTTTTAATGTCACCAAAGGTTGTTTTGACTTTACTGTATGCTGAGTCTGTCCTTCCGACAATCATATCTTTTTCGATGTCTTCACATTTTTCCTGTAGCCATTTCGTCTTAGCTTCCCTGCACTTCGTATTTATTTCATTCCTCAGCAACTTGTATTTCTGTATTCCTGATTTTCCCGGAACATGTTTGTACTTCCTCCTTTCATCAATCAACTGAAGTATTTCTTCTGTTACCCATGGTTTCTTCGCAGCTACCTTCTTTGTACCTATGTTTTCCTTCCCAACTACTGTGATGGCCCTTTTTAGAGATGTCCATTCCTCTTCAACTGTACTGTCTACTGCGCTATTCCTTATTGCTGTATCTATAGCGTTAGAGAACTTCAAACGTATCTCGTCATTCCTTAGTACTTCCGTATTCCACTTCTTTGCGTATTGATTCTTCCTGACTAATGTCTTCAGCCTACTCTTCATCACTACTATATTGTGATCTGAGTCTATATCTGCTCCTGGGTATGCCTTACAATCCAGTATCTGATTTCGGAATCTCTGTCTGACCATGGTGTAATCTAATTGAAATCTTCCCGTATCTCCCGGCCTTTTCCAAGTATACCTCCTCGTCTTGTGATTCTTGAACAGGGTATTCGTTATTACTAGCTGAAACGTGTTACATAACTCAATTAGTCTTTCTCCTCTTGCATTTCTTGTCACAAGCCCATATTGTCCTGTAACCTTTTCCTCTACTCCTTCCCCTACAACTGCATTCCAGTCGCCCATGACTATTAGATTTTCGTCCCCCTTTACATACTGCATTACCCTTTCAATATCCTCATACACTTTCTCTATCTGTTCATCTTCAGCTTGCGACGTCGGCATGTATACCTGAACTATCGTTGTTTGTGTTGGTCTGCTGTAGATTCTGATTAGAACAACCCAGTCACTGAACTGTTCAAAGTAACACACCCTCTGCCCTACCTTCCTATTCATAACGAATCCTACTCCTGTTATACCATTTTCTGCTACTGTTGATATTACCCGATACTCATCTGACCAGAAATCCTTGTCTTCCTTCCACTTCAGTTCCCTGGCCCCTACTATATCTAGATTGAGCCTTTGCGTTTCCATTTTCAGATTTTCTAGTTTCCCTATCACGTTCAAGCTTCTGACATTCCACACCCCGACTCGTAGAACGTTATCCTTTCGTTGATTATTCAGTCTTTTCCTCATGGTAACCCCCGCCTTGGCAGTCCCCTCCCGGAGTTCCGAATGGGGGACTATTCCGGAATCTTTTGCCAATGGAGAGATCATCATGACACTTCTTCAAATTCAGGCCACGTGTCCTGTGGATACACGTTACGTGTCTTTAATGCAGTGGTTTCCATTGCGTTTTGCATCCTCATGTCATTGATCATTGCTGATTCTTCCGCCTTTAGGGGCAATTTCCCACCCCTAGGACAAGAGAGTGCCCTGAACCTCTATCCGCTCCTCCACCCTCTTTGACAAGGCCGTTGGCAGAATGAGGCTGACTTCTAATGCCGGAAGTCTTCGGCCGCCAATGCTGATTATTTATCAAAATTTAAGCAGTGGCGGGGATCGGACCCGGGACCAACGACGTTTTGATTATGAATCAAAGATGCTACCCCTAGACCACGGGTACCTGTTTTACGTGTATTCAAATAATTGTCGTGTACAACACCCCTGACAATATCGGAGAGGGGAAGTTTGTTCTATTTCCTTGATAGGAAATAATTCCTCGAGCTTCCATTGGTGCATACGGAAGAACGAGATAAGAAGGGAAAATAAAATATACTATTTTTAACACCATTCTCTCATCAAATTCAGACTTCAGAATTGTGTTGAATGGAGTAGAGGAAGGTCAGGTAATATCGGTATGCGAAAGTGTGTTTACAAACGCTAGCGGTAATGGAAGACCCTGTCACACTACTTGCGTGAACTATGGAGGAACGGGTTCAAGTGATTTCTAATCAAAACAGCAGTGCATTCCAAAGAGACATGTTATCTCTCTGTTACAAAGTTACATTTGGAGTGATGTGATTTGTTTCCAAGTAAGTAATACTGAAATCTACGATTATGGGTAAGGGGATGCAAGGCGAAAAGTTGGTGCCCATGCACAATCATGTGTCCTTTCCTGTTACTACCTTATTGGCATAAATACCTCTGAAACAGGCAGGCCTTTGGCAATCACGATTTCAGTTAATTTCACCACAGATTGAGTAAAGTAATATACCTCAATAATAGGGCAATTAAAACTCGTAGACCTTGAGTAGTAAGAGTTTCAGCTGATCCGAATTATGAAATAACTCTTAATTTGATCAAAAGAGAGCATCCAGGCCATCAATAATAACAGCTCGAGTTAAGTAATATTGTCATATAGAAAAGAGACAGGCCTTCAATAATAACTACTCCAATTAGGTAAAATTACCAAATAGAAAACATGTAGGCCTTCAATAATAACTACCTCAGTTAAGTAAAATTACCGAACAGAAAACAGACACGCCTTCAGTGATAACAACCTCAGTTAAGTGACACTGTCAAATAGAAAACAATCAGGCCTTCTTTAGTAACAGCTTCAGTTACGTAAGATCACCAAATAGAAAACGGGTTGGCCTTCATAAATAACTGATTCAGTAAGTAAACAGAGTTTGAATTGCCTCATGACAAGGAGTGCACCAGAAGGCTTAAACGCAAGGAGCAGAAGAATACACCAAACAGGAAGGCCAAGAAAGACTACAAAGAGAGGACTGGCCTTCCGAGGCCCTTTTCGTTGGGTACAGACCGTCAACAGAAATACTAACACAGCAAGGTTAATTACCTGAAAGTAACAATAATTAGCCAAACGATATATCCGCGTCACTGCAAAATACCGTCTCTACAACGATGGCGAAGCGGCCTGAAGGAACTAGGCCTCCAGACCCAATTACAGAGCCTCAGCAACTGCAAATTTAGATACCAAGGCACCTCCTAAACCGATATACATTGAAGAGCCAAAAAAACTGGTACACCTATCTAATATTGTGTAGGGCCACCGCGAGTGGCACAATACGACGTGACATGGACTCGACTCATGTCTGAAGTACTGCTGGAGGGAACTGATGCCATGAATCCTGCAGGGCTGTACATAAATCTGTAAGAGTACGGATGGTGAGTGGGGGGTGAGGCGGGGGTGGGTGGAGATCACTTCTGAACAGCACGTTGCAAGGCATCCCAAATGTGCCCAATAATGTTTCTGTCTGGGAGTTTCGTGACCAGCAGAAGTGTTGAAACTCGGAGGAGTGTTCCTGGAGCTAGTCTGTAGCAATTCTGGACGTGTGGGGTGTCGCTTTGTAATACTGGAACTTGTCACCTGTCAGAGTCGCATCTAGACGTATCAGCGGTCCCATATCACTCCAACTGCACACGCCCCCAGCCATTACAGAGCCAGACTTGAACAGTCCCCAGTTCATAGTAACTGAAGAAAATTATCAGTCACAAAAGACCATAGTTGAAGGAAAGCAAGTAATAAATGAATACACATCTCTCTGCAATGGAACTCTGTTCTCTGCCCTCAAAGAATTATTAGATAACACCACCCTATAGAACTCCCCTCCCCCCTCCCCTCCCCTCCCCCACATGGACACATCCATACATGCACACACATAAAACTAAGAATATATATATATATATATATATATATATATATATATAATTATAACTCCTCAAACCTACTCTCTCTTTCTCGTTCTCTCTCTCTCTGTCTGTCTCTCTCTCAACACAAACACACACACACACACACACCTCTGAGAGATTCAAAACAACTTTCAACGACATCTTCAACCGTTCCACTGTCCACCATCCTGTTTTCACACCTTCGACTGTTCCACTGTCTACCATCTTGTTTTTACATGTAATAAACAGTGACAGGGACAGTGACAACTCAATGCACAGACCTTGACAATGAAGAAGAGGATGAAAACAGAAAACATAACTGAAACATAATGTAAATAGATACACACACTCACGCATACACACACACACACATACACACACACACAACCGTCCACATAAATTATTAGTTTCAGGCTTAGCCATAACAGTCTAGCAATCGTAAATATTTTGCCTACATCAAGTTGTATGTAGTTGCAGGTGACAGACTGTAAGCAAAACTGAAACTGTAACAACATAACGCCGCAGGAAAACCACACCATGCGGTAAGAAGGTATGAATGCATAATTTTATGTGCTCTTTAAAAATCTGTACTTGCGATTTAGAAACTAATATTTGCATATATTTAATCAGTAAAGAACATTCCTTAAGTTTAACAGCCGCAATAATAAAACACCCACTGATGATGCTGTAACTGTAGTGAAACATGTCTGGGATAACAAACAAAATTGTGTTTTGCTATAGGCGGACCCCACCCTAAAACATATGTTATTGTTAAAGCAAACACAGACAAAAGAGCTGCAACCTCAAGATGATTAGAGCTGAACAGTATTCACTGCAAATGTTTTACTAAAAGTTAAATATATTTTGCGTTAGGCCTGTGCCTTTTAAAAGTTAACAGCTCCATTGCGAGTTTTTGGTTATTTGGTAAACTTTCTTCCTACGTAGAAAATTAATACTAAAATTTAGAAGTTATTTCTTTCATTTTAATACTGAAAACCGTTTAAGGTCAAATTAAAATTACTGTGTAACGAAAATTACTTCTGCACGTTACATTTTCACATCTGATACGACCGTCCAAAAATCGAAACCACCAAAATGCAAAGGCTGGAAATAAATGTAAAAATCGACGAATATATATTCTTAGGAGATTATGTTTTATTATTCTATTAAGTAAGGTATCACAGTACTGATTATTGTGAAGAATAATCCAGTACAAACTTAAGCGAAAATAATATTCAAACAGCTGACGTTTCCGATATTATCCGACATTCCCCGACAGAGTGCTTCTATGTATAAGTCACTAAATCGTTGGTTATAAGCGTGTTATCTCTTATTACTGAGAAACAGTACTACGAAATATTAGACCAACGCTCCAAAAAAGCAAATTAAAGTTGCAGTAGACATATTGTGTTATTTGAAGACATTTCAAAGGTATTGATTTAAACATTCCATAAAAAGCTACGTGACTGAATTTCATAGAATCAGTACAGGTGTTCACATATCCTTATCGTCTGTCACGCAATGTAATTACGCAGTTGAACACCTGAAGGAAAAAGAAATTGTCAGTATTGAGAAACAAACTTCCTTGTATCTCCCGCCAGTAGGGAATAAAGAAGACGAATAATATAATATTTTGTTATCTTTGTTTCTAGAGAGCTAATGTATGTACAATGGAAGCAAAAGCTGAGATAGACACTTTTAAACCTTTGAAGTATACGATAACGTAATTTCATTTGCAGTCGTCAGTTACTTCGTTAGTACAATAAGAAAATGCGCCGGCCAAGGTTTTTTCGATACACTTCCACAGAATCTTCGCACCTTACTTGAGTATTCAGTTTTTGTGAAAGTGCAGACTGTATTGTGTCTGTAATTTCGTACAAAAAGAAAAGAGCTTTGTGTGATGCAAAGAAGGGCCATTAATGCCCCACTCCTTTGGCACGAAGTTTCTCTGAGCTGGAGGAACCATTAACTCGACTGCGGAGAGTTTATTTCATGCTTGGGAAGACACTGCGTAACTTTAGAGAGGTAACTCTCGGCATGAGGGGGTCTCCGCCGCAGTTTAGTGTTCCCCCAAGTCCGCAGATGCTAAATTGCAGTTTATTTCTCTTAAATTGCGTCCCCGTCTCCTGATAACTACTTCCGAATACTCTCACATTTCAAAGCAACATTCGCCGTCAACGAATAAAACGCTTCCTTTCTCGAGAACCAACTACTAGAGATTTCTGTGTTTGGCATACATTCTTTGTCTTGTCACAACTTTCAGGGCCTCTAACTGCTACTTCTCCGCCAACTAGACTGCCTGACAAATAAATAAATAAATTCATAAATAACAAATTAAAAAAATGAAGCACCCACAAACATGGTCGCTAGTCAGTGTAGTTTCATACACTGACACAAAGACAGCGGGTATACAAATGACTGACTTGTATTACAAGTCCCTGTAATAGGTAGAACTGTCATCAGAGTAGATTGGTGTTGTTCGTTTTTTGTGCTGTTACCAGGCATGGAAAAGTACGGAAGGGACGTGAACAGCGTCAGATACTGATTGATCGTATGGAAGGATCGTCTCTTGTGAAACAATGATAGCAGCACTTGACACTCTGAAAGCAACCTCATTGTGGGCCTGTATTTCGTCGGCTGATCGATCGTGCAACATCCAGATTTGTGGGACAAGAAAAAAAAAAATGGTTCGAATGGCTCTGAGCACTATGGGACTTAACTTCTGAGGTCATCAGTCCCCTAGAACTTAGAACTACTTAAACCTAACTAATCTAAGGACATCACACACATCCATACCCAGGCAGGATTCAAACCTGCGACTGTAGCGCCTAGAATCATTCTGCCATTCAGGCCGGCTGATATGTGGGACATTCAGATGTGACAGTGGCCCACCAAAGTAAGGGCTCGTTTACTAGGCTTCAATGTACACGTTGACCCTGTCTGACCAGCACAAAGGTGAATGGCCGTATTGTGCACCGCTTCTCATATGCACTTGCCAGCCGAGATCAATTACGGACTGCCGGCATATTTCCGTGTTCTCGGAGCCCAACAGCAGCCGCATTGGGAATTGTCGTCCCATGTGTTGGTTGGCTTTAACACCAAAGTCACGTTGTGTTACGCAGTGAATCGCCCTGTCCTGAATGACCATCATAGGCTAGTGTGGCAACGCGTTGGAAATGGCCCTATTCTTCCAACGTGTTATAAGGGCACAGTAGTACTGCCCCTGGCGGCATGTTGTGGGGAGTTGTCGAATATGACATCAAATTAAAGCCGATTGAGAAAACTTTCACGTCAGAATGGTAAATCGTGAACCTCCTGTCTCCTCATGTGTTACCCCTCATATTGTAAAATAATTTTAGTGCCATTTTTCTACAGGACATCATTTACCCACATATGTCAGTTGTACCTATGAAATGTTTGTACGTTCTTGCAGTAGTCTGGTGGCCAACGAGATCTTGTTCTGTCCCCGAAAGAACACTGTGAGACCAGCTCGGACCTGAACTCCATAACAGTGTCAGTACCAAGGATATGAATAACTGGTTACACCAGTTGTAAGCCAGTTTGCCTCAGGAGCGGATACAATGGCGTTGAAGCGCCCTTCATAACCATTCCAAGCCGAATCAAAGCATGGATACAAGCCTGACGGGGTTCAACACCGTACTAATATGTGGGCTCACGCCGCCAAAGCTCTTTGACTCGATTTAGCGATCACTGAAATAAAATCCTATGAACCATGGAGATTTGTTTGGTTTTCTTCTCCCCCTCTGTGTGAAATATTGCTTTTAAAGTCAACTGAAATTTGTAACGTTTTAGGTGTCTCAGCGATCCATGTAACCCTACAGTAGGTGCAACCACAACGGTCAGATGCTTGTTGAGAGGCCAGACAAACGTGTGGTTCCCGAAGAGGGGCAGTAGCCTATTCAGTAGTTGCAGGAGCAACAGTCTGGATGATTGACTGATCTGGGCGTGTAACATCAACCAAAACGTCTTTGCTGTGCTGGTACTGCGAACGGCTGAAAGCAAGGGGAAACTACAGCCGTAAATTTTCCCGGGGCATGCAGCTTTACTGTGTGGTTAAGTGATGATTGCGTCCTCTTGGGTAAAATATTCCGGAAGAAACCTGGCGTTCTGCATATTGAAGCGTGGAATGTAAGATCCCTTAATCCCGCAGGTAGGTTAGAAAATTTAGAAAGGGAACTGGATAAGTGAAAGTTAGATATAGTGCGAATTAGTGAAGTTCGATGGCAGAAGGAACAAGACTCCTGGTCAGGTTGTAAGTAAGATGTTTAGGTTTTTATGTTGGTAACGCCATGTAGCGCTCTATATGAAAATCACTGACTGTGCTGTGTGCAGTCTGAGGCTGGTCGGCATTGTTGCAATATTTGCTATTGTAGTGTTGGGCAGTAGGATGTGAACAGCGCGTAGCGTTGCGCAGTTGGAGGTGAGCCGCCAGCAGTGGTGAATGTGGGGAGAAAGATGGCGGAATTTTGAGAGCGGACGATCTGGACGTGTGTCCATCAGAAAGAGTAAATTTGTAATATTGGATATCATGGACTGATATATATATCATCACTTTTGAACACTATTGAGGTAAATACATTGTATGTTCTCTATCAAAATCTTTCATTTGCTAACTATGCCTATCAGTAGTTAGTGCCTTCAGTAGTTTGAATCTTTTATTTAGCTGGCAGTAGTGGCGCTCGCTGTATTGCAGTAGTTTGAGTAACGAAGATTTTTGTGAGGTAAGTGATTCATGAAAGGTATTGGTTATTGTTAGTGAGGGCCATTCTTTTGTAGGGTTTATTAAAAGTCAGATTGCGTTGCGCTAAAAATATTGTGTGTCAGTTTAGTGTTGATCAGAATAAGTAAAGAGAGTAATGTGTGAGTACGTTCAGATTTGCTCAGCTGTTTCGAAATCAGATAACGTAAGAGGTTTATCAGCACAGTAATTAATAATTTTCTAAGGGGACGTTTCATATGTCGACCCTTAGCCGAGGATACGTCACTGGAATCTTCTGATTTTTTTCTTGTAGTTTGAGTAATTAGTGTAGCTTTTGTTTATTGCTAGCACGTAATTGTAGAGAGAATCTCCTTTGTAGTTGCAGTCTTTCATTGTTGTACAGCAAAACAGTTGTGACATGGATGTAGATTTGCACCAAGTATTTTGCAGCTGCGCTTGCGATTAGCCAGATATTATTTTCAGTGCTATGTTAATGTGTTTTCTTATTTTTGCTCTTCAAATTGTGCTTTTCTGTGGTATTGTGTGAAATATTGTGACAATTATGGCATGTGAAAAACGTAATACTAGGCTCCAAAGTCAACTGAGAAATGACACTGAAGACGAAAGCAGTGTGTTGGCGCCACCGTGTAATGAATTAACTAATGTTCAACATAGTAATTTGGTAATTGTGCATAGGGAAATGGAGTGGGCGGCAAATAATGGTGTAGACAGTGAAACAATTAGTGAACAGGGAAGCATTATCGATCGATCGGTCGGCAACAGCTCACCTCAGGAATCCGGAATGACAGGACACAATCTTGCAAATACTGCAGATTCAGGTTTTGGGTCCTCACTGTTTTCTCAAATGAGTCAAGACACATTTTCTGCTTGTCAAAATGAGAATGTTGTCGGTGAAAATACACTGTCAAAAATCATAGAGAATCAGATTCCAGACACTAATACATTATTATTGCAATTAATGCAACAAATGAAACAAAATCAGTGACAAACACAGAAAAAGTTAGATACAATGAAACAACACCAGAGACAAACACAGCAACAGCTTCAAAAGTTAGACTCAGTGGAACAAACGTTTGAACAAACACGTGAAGATTTAACTGCAGAGTTACTTAAAATCGAATATAAATGTCGAAAAGTCTGTAATGATGCAAAAACCCAAATTTGTGAGCATTTTCAACCAATTTTTTCGCGTCATGAAAATGCATTACAGAATCACAAAGCAGCCATAACAGAACTGCAAACTATTGTTCATGAAAATCACGACACCTTGCAAGCTAAAATTGACTCAGTTGCATCTACCGATTCGGTTACGCAACTTGCAAAAACTCAGGAAAACTTAAAGGACACAGTAGATACGATTTCAACACAAATGGACACTCTGAAACTTGGTTCAGAAAAACACACTGAGGAAATAAGTACACTGTCGGAGAAAGTAGCCGAACTTTCGGATCAGTTCACTAACTTATCTGCAAAGGTAGATGATGATCTGACTGACACAAGACCCATAGCCTTCACTGACACAGAAGAGTATGAACAAATTAGGAAACTGAAACAAAATCTGAATCAAATTAATACGCAACACCAAAGACAAATCCGGGAAGTACAAGATCAGCTGACACAGGTAATACAAGAATTACGTGTTTCAGAGGCCACTCGCACTCCAATACGGGAAGAGGGACATAGAAATACGGAACAGCCACAAAATAACAACACAGGGCACTTCGGAAGTTTTAAAAGCAATTGGCAAGGTACACCGAATTTTGAGATGGAACTGCCGAAAAGAAGTAACAATGACAGATGCGCGAATCGCCGACATGATGGTTTTGACTATAAGCTGTTTATTACTACACGTAAATTCAAAACATTTAAGAATTCCAGCAACGACATTCATCCACAAGCGTGGATTCATCAATTCTCTCATTGTTTTCCTCCCAACTGGTCATTAGAGCACAGATTAGAATTTATGTGTGGCTATTTAGAGAATGAACCAGCTGTAAGAATGTGATCGGTCATTCACGATTGTCACAGTGAAGGAGAATTTTATCATGCCTTCCTCTCAGCATATTGGTCTCAAGCTACACAAGACCGAGTAAAACGTAGCATCATAATGATGAAACATTTCGAACAATCTGAATTTTCCAGTCTTGCGAAATATTTTGAAGACATTTTGCACAAGAATCAGTACTTGTCAAACCCATACAGCCCCACAGAACTCATCCGCATTTGCTTAATCAAATTGCCTGAACATTTAAGACATATTATTTTGGCAGGACGTTTCAAAGACGACATTGAAGCTTTTCAGGGACTCTTACAAGAATTGGAAATTGACACTGACAATCGCAGGACGCGAAAACAGGAACACAACAATTACAGGTCAGATCCATCACAATTCTGCGATGAAAGAAATAATAACTGGACACGACAAGGCTATTCTTACAACGCAAATCGTGAACAAAACAGACACCACCTATATGACAACCACTGGGAGAGTAATAGTTACAGAGAAAGTTCGCATTTCCATAGTAATGAATATGACAGAGACAATCATAGAATGAGACAAATGGCAAATAGAACTATTATTATCACGGGAGACAGAATAGCTTCAGATGCAACGGTCCACCGTGCAGTGATAATTAAGGGAGGAATTCTCCACCACTTAACCGACAAAAAAGAAACTACAGGAACTACCGACATGACGATATAATAATAACGACGGACCTGAATTTCATCAGAACTGGCGGGATTCAAACAGGGCTGGGCCGTCTCGGCAAGGTGAATTTGTAGAAGTTGGGTCTCCTAATCCCAGTAACGACGCACGCCAACAAAGAGATAGTAGACAATGGCTCACACCGCAGGCAGCCACGTGCGCTGGCTGGCTCAGAGAAAAATAACATAGACGCTAACCTAAAAATTTGAGCATTGTTTACCGGTGTACCATATACCACATGATAATTCCGTTGAAGCTGGAGCTCTGCATAGTAGGAAGAGTAAAGGCTTGCACCACATTTCACATGTAAAACAGTTTATTGAAGATAATCTGTTTTTTAACTTAGCCTTTGCTATAAAATTTTTCACTTCACATTACTAGTATGCTTTGTCAGACTTAGAAACTGTTAACATGCAACAATGTTTCAAGTTAAATATCCAGTCAAGAACCAAGAGAACTTATTTAAACAGAAATTACGAATGCATTGTTATAGTGAACAGATGACACAGTGTTGTTATTTGTACATTCTTGCTTGTTAGTTGCATGAATATGTAACAACTATAAGGCTTACATGCTTAGAACATATACTGCTAATGAGATTTTAATGCAGCATTTTGGTTTACTTGAAAAGACATTCTTTATTCGAAGTACTTTCTGTGAGATTAAAGATGACTTAGTATTTGGTTTCTTTGACAGCTACACAATTATATAACGACGCTACTGATGTGTGACACAATTTACATTGTTGCTTTTGTACTGTATCTGTTTTATATCCGCACAGTTTTTCTGAATTCTTCTGGAAAGTAAAACATGTTTTAGTAGTAATTTTGTGGTATAGCTACAATGAAACAGCCTTTTTCGTAGCGCAACAGTACGTTACAGTATAGTACTTTCTTGAACACGGTAAAGTACGTAATAACTACGATATCTATATGCATAGCATTTCACTTTTCTTTATGATGAGGTAAGTACATTGACTTCTGCAGGACTTAGCTTATGGAGGACGATAACTACGAGACTTCCACAGAATTATCTTACAGCAAGACGCACATTTAGTGCTAAAGGACACATATTTGAGTGATTAATTTTGTACTTAAAACATTTATGTTTAAAGATTTTTGAATTACAATGATACAAATGTTTTCCGTGATACATTTCATTCCATTGCTGTAACCTGTAACACCTGAAGGGTTTTCCGTGATACATTTCATTCCATTGCTGTAATCTGTAACACCTGAGGGTATAATTACATTAATCCTCAGGGGGGTACACTCCTACTTTGAGTACCATGTGTTTGGCAAGCACAAGGAGCCCTAGCTAATATGGTATTTGCTTATACAACTTTACACATCGGTACCATATTTCTCTAACACAGAATTACACAGCTATCTGATTATTTAACAGAGAAACAAAAATTTTTTTTGCTTTGTCAGTGACACATGTTTACGCAATTACACAGTTGGATAATTTCACACTTATGAAATTGTATTTTGTCTGCATTGTGTGAACTGTTCGTACTTTTTCGGAACCAATGTGATACTATGAGAGCTTTGAATGTCGTATTTGGCAAGGGAGCATGATTTTTGAAGTACGTTTGAGGTAGATGACTTTATTGAAGGTCTTGAAATTATTGAAAGAAGCTGCGACGATTTTCAGATGTGATTGATCTGTTATGATGTTATTATTATGATGACGATGTGTATTATGCTGTTGAGGTATGTTTATGATCAATAAGATGATGCTACCGTATACAGGAATGTGATTACGTGTTTATATGTATATGAATAAAGAGTAGTGGTTAGGGACTCTGATTTGTGGAAAAGGATGTTCGAAACCAAGAATCGTACTTTAAGAATTATGAAATGTGTGTACATGCATGAATGTATCACAATGCCACCGAAAATTTTTTGGGCACTGTTATATTTGTAGGATTTTGTTTCTACACATTTGTAACGGAAATTCTCGACCTGTGAAATTTTTTTATGAGACTGTCACTGTAGTGCAAACTGCTGTCATAAATATTTCGGTAAGAAAGCTAAGTAACCTTGACGTAATGCATTGTGAACGCCCAGCTGTGGCAATCGCCTGAAAAAAGAAAGCCATTAGGTGGAGAAAAAAAAAGAGGCCATTATCTCCACTAATGACATTTCTTTGTAGAAAGCTTAGCAAAAACGACACGCTCAAACTTGAAAACAAATGATTACACTGTGGAGTTCTTAATTTATGATATTTACTAAAATGCCTAATGAAATGATGAGAAACATTTTTACATCTATTGTCTTTCTAGTTGAGAGATTTTTTTACTGCCTTTGGAGACGCTATTTGCCTAGTGAATGACGTTTCACCCATTGCTTTGTATACATATTTGCCTACTTTGTTTAATATCTAGTTTCTAGTTGCACTCCAGCATTGGTTACAATAAAATTTAATAGATGTACTAATATGACTACTTTCTGTCTACAGACACAGTAAAGAATAATATTATGATGTACTTTCTTAGAAAAGAGAGCACAAATAGACATTTCCCTTCACAGGAATTGCAAACATAATTTTTTCAACGATTAGGTCACTTGTTCCGTAGAGTAAGTCAAGGTGATGCATCCCTCTAGTGTTAAGATGTGACATAGTTATTAGACATTTCCTATCATTACTGTAATATTTTTTCTGCTTCAGCTTTGTCACGTTTAGGTATAAGTTATTGCACTTGCTGCTGCTGTGTGCCAGGCATAGTGCTACTGAATTTCACTTTGTATTACTCTGTTAAGCCAGTTTTACTACTGATTTATTTTTCTTGTTGCTGCACATTGGCTCATATTAGTTGTAATGTTGCATTTGCTCTGCTAATTCAGATATACTGCTGCTTGCTTTGCCTATTTGAATTTTTTTGTCATTCCTTTTTGTGTTAATTTGTTGTGTGTTGCTGCATTGCCTCATCCCTTAGTATATATATCTGAGCTCAGTAGATTTAAGTTAGCTTAAGGGGGGGGGGGGGCGGTAGACTATACAGGGCTATTACAAATGATTGAAGCGATTTCATAAATTCACTGTTGCTCCATTCATTGACATATCGTCACGACACACTACAGATACGTAGAAAAACTCATAAAGTTTTGTTCTGCTGAAGCCGCACGTCAGGTTTCTGCCGTCAGAGCGCTCGAGAGCGCAGTGAGACAAAATGACGATAGGAGCCGAGAAAGCGTATGTCGTGCTTGAAAAGCACTCACATCAGTCAGTCATAACAGTGCAAACTTCAGGACGAAGTTCAACAAAGATCCACCAACTGCTAACTCCATTCGGTGATGGTATGCGCAGTTTGAAGCTTCTGGATGCCTCTGTAAGAGGAAATCAACGGGTCGGCCTGCAGCGAGCGAAGAAACGGTTGAACGCGTGCGGGCAAGTTTCACGCGTAGCCCGCGGAAAATTGGCTCATGCCACAACTGGAGACCGACAGCGCCGACTTCATCTTTCAACAGGATGGTGCTCCACCGCACTTCCATCATGATGTTCGGAGTTTCTTAAACAGGAGATCGGAAAACCGATGGATCGGTCGTGGTGGAGATCATGATCAGCAATTCATGTCATGGCCTCCACGCTCTCCCGACTTAACCCCATGCGATTTCTTTCTGTGGGGTTATGTGAAAGATTCAGTGTTTAAACCTCCTCTACCAAGAAACGTGCCAGAACTGCGAGCTCGCATCAACGATGCTTTCGAACTCATTGATGGGGACATGCTGCGCCAAGTGTGGGAGGAACTTGATTATCGGCTTGATGTCTGCCGAATCACTAAAGGGGCACATATCGAACATTTGTGAATGCCTAAAAAAACTTTTTGAGTTTTTGTATGTGTGTGCAAAGCATTGTGAAAATATCTCAAATAATAAAGTTATTGTAGAGCTGTGAAATCGCTTCAGTCATTTGTAATAACCCTGTATAAGGAACTAACTATGAAGAATAGGGAAAGAATGCATTGAGAAGTTATAGGAAAAAGATTTGGGCAAAAATGAGTATTGTACAATGAGAAATATTTATTTAACAGGGTTAGATAGGATTTTTTTTGCAGGAGGAAATGTTGAAATAATAGGAAAGATCTATGGAATGAAGTTTTTGGTTGGACTGTAGTACCAAATGTTACACTGAAAACGAACCCTGTCCTTTCCTTTTGTGTTATTCCGCTTTGTGTTTGTGTACCCTTGTGTAATTGTGATTTTCCTGTCTTTAATGTGTTTAGTTTATAAGATTTATGTTGTAGAATTTTGTAGTACTAAGCTACATTCACTATGATGAGGAATACTGTTATCCTCAAATATAATTTGCATTAATAATATGTTATTTTCTTTGTTAAGCTGTTTATAGACATTATTAATTCTGTTCTGTTTCAATGCTCATATGTGAAATTAATGTTTCGAAAACTATTCTCATTATTTTATGAATTTACTAACATCATAATTCCTGTAACACTGATGTATATGTTTATTTCTATTCTTTTGTAAAGTCTATGTTACTACAAATGTTATCTGTACTGTTATGTTCTTTATTGATGTATTTTGTACCTTTGTAATAGTATTCTTATATTGTAAATTTATAATTGTATAGACACCAGTTCTTCAAATTAAGTTTCATTTCAGTGCACACGTTTCTGTTAGTCACAATATATGCACAGTATGTGAGAAGTTGGGACTGTTAGTGCTTGCACTTGTGTTAATAAATCAGCAAGGGACTGGTTAACAGCATTGCTGGTTCTAAGGACAATTCCAAAAACTTTGTGAGTGCACAAGTGGTGGTTATGGAATTGCTATATTGTCTGCAAGACTCTTCGATGGTGATTGGGCACCTGCACAGTCGCAACAGATTGCTGCTGGCCATCTCTACAAGGATAGAAGTGGGTCTGTACCTCTGGTGGCCCAACAATACAATACTCTTTACCAGGACTACAGTGGGTCTGCTCTGTGATAACCTACCTACCAATATTCTTCAAAACTTCGACTGACTCTGCTGTGGTTTTGGTTTGTTGCGGCCCATTACCAAAAAAATGGTTCAAATGGCTCTGAGCACTATGGGACTTAACATCTGTGGTCATCAGTCCCCTAGAACTTAGAACTACTTAAACCTAACTAACCTATGGACATCACACACATCCATGCCCGAGGCAGGATTCGAACCTGCGACCGTAGCGGTCGCGCGATTCCTGATTGAGCGCCTAGAACCGCTAGACCACCGCGGCCGGCTGCCCATTACCTGTATGCATGTCAAGAGTCAGCACTCTCTTTCCATTGGAAGGACAACACTACTTCTTCAAGACTACATGGAAATCCACTACTTCCGTGTGCATTTTCTTTTACTGCTCAGACTTTGAGGGAAAAAAAACACTGCAATTTTACTGCGATGAATGATCAGGACTGTCTTTATGGACTGTGAGAAAATTTTAGCTTTTGACCAACATTGTATCAATAAGTGTGTGCATTTGATTTCTTTGTTATTGTAATTATGAAAAATTTTAACAAATATGTATTGGCCAGTGCCCAAAACAATTTGTAAAATTTTTTGTGGGGAGCATGGGGGCTATGTAAGTAGGCTGTTTAGGTTTTTATATTGGTAACGCCATGTAGCGCTCTATATGAAAATCACTGACTGTGCTGTGTGCAGTCTGAGGTTGGTCGGCATTGTTGCAACATTTGATATTGTAGTGTTGGGCAGTAGGATGTGAACAGCGCCTAGCGTTGCGCAGTTGGAGGTGAGCCACCAGCAGTGGTGGATGTGGGGAGAGAGATGGCGGAGATTTGAGAGCGGATGTTCTGGACGTGTGTCCATCAGAAACAGTAAATTTGTAAGACTGAACTTTTGAACACTATTAAGATAAATAAATTGTTTGTTCTTTATCTAAATCTTGCATTTGATAACTATGCCTATCAGTAGTTAGTGACTTCAGTATTTAGAATCTTTAATTTAGCTGGCAGTATTGGCGCTCGCTGTATTGCAGTAGTTTGAGTAACGAAAATTTTTGTGAGGTAAGTGATTCATGAAAGGCATTGGTTATTGTTAGTCAGGGCCATTCTTTTGTAGGGATTATTAAAAGTCAGATTGCGTTGAGCTAAAAATATTATGTGTCAGTTTAGTGTTGATCAGAATAAGTAAAGAGAGTAATGTGTGAGTACGTTCAGTTTTGCTCAGCTGTTTGAAAATCAGATAACGTAAGAGGATTATCAGCACAATCATTCATTAATTTTTCTAAGGGGACGTTTCAAGGTGAAAACAGGATCATAAATACAAAAGCGAATAGAGGTAATGCAAGAGTAGGTTTCATAATGAATAAAAAGTAGGACCGCTTATAAGTTACAACGAACAGTGTAGCGAACACATGAACGCACTATTGTAGCCAAGCCAGACACGAAGCCCACACCTATCACAGTAGTACAAGTTTATATGCGATATCCGATAAAAAATAGAAAAAATTATTCAGGTAGTTAAGGGAGATGAAAATTTAGTACTCATGGGGGTCTGGAAATAGACAGTAGGAAAAGGAAGAGAACGAAAATTATTAGGTTAATATGGACTGAGGGTGACGAATGAATAAGGAAGCCGCCTGATGAAATGTTGCACAGAGCATAGATAACACTTGGTTAAAGAATCATGAAAGAGTGTCGTGTACGTGTCAGAGGCCTGGAGCTGCTGGAAGGTTTCAAATACATTATATAATGGTAAGACGGAGATTTAGGAACCAGGTTTTAAATTGTAAGACATTTCCAGGGGCATATGTGGACTCTGATCACAATTTATTGGATATAACTGTAGACTAGAACTGAAGAAACTGCGCACTGGTAGGAATTTAAGGAGATCGACCTCGATGAACTGAAAGAACCAGAGGCTGTAGAGAGTTTCAGAGAGAGCGTTAAGAAACGATTCACAGTTACAGTGGAAAGAAATACGGGACAGAAGGAATGGGTAGCTGTGAGAGACGAAATAGTTAAGGCAGCAGAGAATTAAGTGGATAAAAAGACGAGGGCTAGTAAAAATCCTTGGGTAACAAAAGAAATATTGAGTTTAATTGATGAAAGGAGAAAATATAAAAATGCAGTAAATGAATCAGGGAAAAGGAATACAAGCATCTGAAAAATAAGATCGACAAGAATTGCAAAAAGGCTATGCAGGGATGGCTAGAAAACAAATGTAAGGATTTAGAGGCGTACTTTTGGTATAACAGAGGGGTGAATGCAGAGGAGGCAGCTAGAAAGATTTGAATTGTGTGTGGACGAGTGCTTTTGGGAAAAATACGCCAGAAAAAGATATTCTTGTTTCAACAAAGATCGTTCTGGCATGAATGATTTTCCACTTTAAGCAAGTCTCGACTACTGATATATGTGATAGATTACCATTTTACCATCACGCGACATTTGCATTCAACAGGCAAAGTTCAGAAGTCTGGTGTAGGAGTACTGCCTGCTCTAATTCGAAACAACAAAAGTCAACGGAGTGACTATTATTGAATGTCATCAGGTCGCTCATTGAGCATTCGTATGCAGTACTGTTACTGGTGACGTGTTATGATGCTTTTATCGTTAACGTCCTGAGAAGAAATAAAAGGCTGAGCCCCTCCAAAAGACATAAACTCGAGCAAAGAGTAGTGTGAACATAATATTTTACATCTGATAGCTCCAAAAGTGTGTTTTGGGCTACGAATTCTGCCCCAAGGGCTGTGTGCAACACAGCTGGAATTTGTTGCCAACAACTGAGACACCTTTCGGTCTCAGCGTAAGAAAATCGAGCAACACAATTACATCACATGTGCTACTGCATGATAACGCACTTCTTGATTTGAGGAACAAAACTATCCAGGAGATTGAAACTAAAGTCGTCTCTCAGGCACTTGTATTGATAGAGAAGTCCTCTCTCAAGCACTTGTCCCTCTCGTCATATATTCGTAAAGTTTTACCTTTCCAGCTCTTGATCGATCAACCGTCAGCGCAATTCATTTCTAGACGAAAATACCCTTAAAACTACTCTGGTATAATGATATCGTTGGAACCAGTAGGTTTCAACTGGCGTAAAATTTGTAAACAACTTTAACATTATCAGATCGTTTTAGATATCGTGAAAAAAAATTCTTTTGCTGATTAATTTCTCTTTGATGATTACTGTTGCGGTTAGTAAACTAATGGATAATCCAGTTAAAATATTCACTGTACTAATACAAATTAAATTTAGCTTACTACAGAATCATCACGACGGCAGACTATCTTAATAAAGCATTAAGTATCTGTAAGACGATTGAGCCTATTTTACCACGAATTAGTAGGACATTACCGATTTTTGACTTCGAAAAGATCTGTATTTTCTTCATTTCCTGTATCATTCGCAATTATTATGGAAAGTGGCATTTCATAGATATAATTATGTATTCACAACAACAACAAATATGTCGTCATTATGAATTCGGCAGTACCGTAAGGTTTTCGCTCTGACACTAACGGTTACTGAAAGTAGCAAGGCGCGTTGTCTTACGATTCCCTTATTGCGTTTGTATCTGCCTGCTTGTAGGTCTGCTACAAAAGAATTAAAAATCTGGCTTTCAGCGAGTCTCGAAAGGCGAACGAAAGCAGCTTGCACCTGGTAGCCAAACATGTTTCTTGGGAACAGGCTACTTCCTAAAGTGGGAAGACATTCTTTTGTGGTTGAATTGTTGGCAAATGTCAGTCAGACGTGTGCCGTTGGTCTAAGCGTTTCGGTGTGTTGAATTTGTACCAATGATTATCTACAGGTTTTTTCTGTCCCAAATAGAGAGTTGAAGTCTCCCATTAGTATTTTCACGACATCTTGGTGGACTTTGCTCATAGTATTTTCGAGTGTGTTCCACAATTTTTCGACATTTTCGGTGTTTTCCTTATTTTCGATGTTGGTGGGGGCATGTGCATTTATGAGTGTATACTTTTTATATGGGCTCTGAATGAGCATAGTCATAACTCGATTGTTGATGGGTGTGATTTCTTCGACAGAGTTGATGATAGATCTGTGTTCGAGAAACGCAGTGCCGAAGATTGGTACGCCTTTCGCTACCTTTTGTTGTATTTTGCTCTTGAAGATGCCATGGTTTCCGTAACGCAAGTTTTAATTGTCAAACAATCGTGATTCTTGAAGAGCAAGGATGAGGATTTTTTGGTGGACGATTTCTTTTGTGAGATTATTTAGGTTTCTTGTTTGCATCAATGTATCGATGTTTAGTTTTCAAGTCAATGTTTTCTGCTTGTAGGGAAATTTACCAGAGATCTTCGATATTCTCTGCCGTGCTAACCTGGACTCCCCAGAGTGCGAAAATCCAACTGCCGCCTATCGGTGGCCAGGTTGTGTACCACCTGGGGTAAAGTTACATTTGCTTGCATAGTTCAGGTTTTCTTGTGTTTCATTGGTTTGGCCTGGGTGATACCGGGACCACACAGGACCAGAGGGTGTTGAAGCCTTTGGAAGCAAATATTTTCAGCCAAGCTCATTGAGCTAACAGACGGTGACCAGAGTAGCGGTGATTTTCACTCAGATGTGTCTGGATTTTGGGTTCAACGGATTGAGTAGCCGTTCAGAATTGTGTTAGTATTTGGTTCACCCTAAGTATTTGATTTCCTCGGTACCATCCATATGGGGGAGGGTTTCCCCAATCGGACACACGGGATTTTTATTATTACTATTATTGTCATTATGTGATTAGCAAATCTGATATGGAGTATCTTCTCACCACTGAGATAGATGTGTATTGTTCGATTCAGTATTTCCATCACACAAATATGGGTTATAATTACGTTACATTGCAGCTAGTCGACATATTTCTCACTTTTCCTTAGACAGTTGCCAGCTGTTACTCCATCATAGGAATTTATGTGCCCAGCATTGTTGCGATACAGATGTTCAAATTATCCGATTTCTGTAATTTCACATCGATACAAGATCGTCCTAATCGGATTCAGCCAGTCAGTCTGAATGTGGATATCCGACTACGACTCTCATCAAATGATAGTCTGGGGATAGAATGGGTGAACCACATTCTTAATCGGACTGTTGAATCCAGATCAATAATGTATGACAGGGCCTGAATTCTTAAACACTGTGGAAAATAATAATCCAAAGTGCTTATTACAAATACGTTATTTAAATATAAATATATGAACTAACGAGATAACAGTTTATTTACAGGAGCAGAGACCCATCCATCATAGCAGAGCAGTGCGAGATTGGTTTCAGGGCCAAGAGAGGATAAAGCTTTTGCCGATTGTTCCACGATCACCGAACATCAACCAGATAGAGAATATGTGGGCAGAGGTAACAAGGTCATTGCCATGTGTCCCTACAAATGCAAGCGACCTTTGGACGAATATAGAAAACGTATGGTGGGAAGTAAACCATCACGCTACACTGTCGACGACTTAATGAAATCAGTTCCCCTACGCCATCGAGAAATCTTACGTAATGATCGTGGGTGGGTTGGTTACTAAAAGTATAATCGTCTACAAAACCCATGTGGACAATTATCTGATAATCGGTCTAGCTTTGCTTTGTCGCAGCTCTTTAGCATACAGCAAGTCCATTTACTTTCAGTCCCCTCCTTACAATTCTCGCAATGCAAGGTAATTGAAAAATCTCATCCACTCGACGCCAGCTGAGGAACTTACTGGTGGATGTGTTGTTCAACACACAGTAGTTGTCACCCGCACTGGAATCAATAACTGTTTGTGTGTGTGCGTGCGTGCGTGTGTGTGTGTGTGTGTGTGTGTGTGTGTGTGTGTGTATGTGTGTGAATTTTCGTGTTAACGCACAATCTGAATCAATACTATTAATATTGGAGAGACAACCAACAATAAATATTGCAGCAAATATGACTGTAAAGAATTTTAATGCGATGGGAAGTTACAAACTGAATTTTTAACCATCCGACGTCCTGCGTATTACGTTAAGTAAGATGTATTAACTCCATAGTATCGTTAGCATAGACAGTGCGCTTTGTTGTCGAGGATCGCGACAAGTGCGGCATTTAGCAGTGCCCAATGGCGCCGCGATTTGTTTATGTTGGCTGAGCGTGGACACTGCAGAAGACGCTTCGCCCTAAACAGAAAGAAATCACCTTGGCTCTGACTGCAGTGAGCGGACATCACTGCCTGCGTGATCTTATAGTAACCAACGGTAGACTCTACTCACAGGCGCCATGGAGCAATTCCAACGGGTATCATGTCATCAGTCGTCAGAATATTAACCAGTGATGAAATGTCCACTCTATTTGAATCCCAAGAAAATAGGAACCTTCTCACAAAGGTATGTGAGGTGATATCAAACTTTATCCAACATACAATAATTAATTGCAGGGCTTTCATGTATGCAGTAATAGCACACAAAGAAATATTATGTCTTGTAAGCGTATATTTCATTTGCTCTTCTCATATTAACGCCCTTATTTTAACATGAAGTGAGAAAATAAACACGAAAAACTAATGTTCCTGAGAAGCATATAAGTCATTTTCTCTTCTCATATCACAACTTTTGTTTTAGTATGAAGTAAAAAAATAAACAATTTAGGGTTCTGAAGCACAATATGACACCAGAGTCTCATCGTAGGCGCTATCGGAAACGCCAAAAGCAGGGATCTGTCCATTCTTTTGTGCAACAGTCTGTTTCCTTTCATGTATTACTCCCGCTAGGAAATTCTTATTTAAGGACTTGTGGCCATCAAGTTCTTCAGCAGAACAAGACTTATGTTATTGTGCTAATTACGGTATGGAAAAAATGCAACAAAGACGAGTTCCGCTGGAGCAGTGAGGATATTTGCACATGTGTGTATTCAGCAATGACTGCCAGCTGCCACAACACTTCACAGAATCCTTGCGGCAGGCAACACAACTGTGCTTGCACTTCAGACTTCATTCAGTGAGACGTCAGGAGATGGATGAAAACGTCAAATTAACGTCGCTTTCCGAGTCTTATTCAATCCAGAATGAGGTGTTATTATGCTAGTTGAGCGTTCTAACAATTACACTTTTATGATTCCCATATGAGTATTTTGATAGCCAAAAGAATCCGTTAGTGTGAAACTATCGGGAACTGCATTAATATCTAACTGCAAGAACGTGAGACAATATGTGGACTCTTCTCATCGCTGCGTGACCTATTAATGTAATTTAGCATTCTCTATGTCCTAGTCGTAATGCAAATGGGACTTCAGAGGCGCTTTCCGCTATTCTTGACAAACATCAGCAACCTGAAATCACTGAGAGTCACAACTGCGTGATGATAATGGTTCAGGTTGTCAGTAGCTGTGGTGGTGTTATGCTGTCAAACTGCTTACAGTAACGCTAATGGTGGCGCACATAATTTACCGCTGACTACCTACGTAAGTAAAGATAGTGTTGTGGCGTCGTCGCTTGACTTTATTTGGCCTCAGCTTGAGTAATCCGATTTAACGAACATAGTACTCCAATCGCGGGCTCCTAATACAGTATGACTTCAGAGATTATCGTGCGGATATTACATTAATTCTGCAATGAAATGCTTAACATATCTTACCCTCAGCTATGCAGCTGGAATGACTCATTACACAGGTATTCCATGTTGCACTTGGTTAAGTGATCAGTTCGATGCAATCCTGCTCGCACTGTTCGTAAATACTCGTATACTTCAAAAAGTTCAAATGGCTCTGAGCACTATGGGACTTAAATTCTGAGGTTATCAGTCTGCTAGAACTTAGAACTAGTTAAACCAAACCATCCTAAGGATCGCAGAGACATCCATGTCCGTGACAGGATTCGAACCTGCGACCGTAGCGGTCGCGCGGTTCTAGACTGTAGCGCCTGGAACCGCTCGGCCTTCCCGGCCGGCATACTTGTATTCTGACCATTCGTTATTTGACTAAATATTAACTACAATCTAATTCGCATATATATGACGTCGGCTAGCGTTGGCACGAAGTAATAACTAAGGATTGGATGCCGTTGATGTCCTGTTACATTGATGGCAAGACAAATGTTCGCAAATCACCTCTATTGCCTCAAAAAACAATTGCATCTTAAATATCGAAGGACCGACGACCACACTGTCACAGCGTGTTGAAATACAGCAACGACGGCAGATGAAAATTTGTGACCGACTGGGCTTCGAACCCAGACATCCTGCTTACTAGACAGACGTTCTGATCACTGGACTATTTTTTCTTTAATGTTTGAGAAGACTTTCAGCATCAGGTAGGCGGAGGCAAAGAGGGCAGGGGTCGAAGATCCGGTCCTGTCATGGTCCTTCAGCAAGGTTCGGATGACATTCCGCTCCCAGTTGTTAGTGGCCATGCGCTTGGGAATCGCCCTTAACCACAGTTGGAGTTGGAGACTCTCTTCAGTTACATCTAAACAGTGCGCAATATGTTGCACTATTGTAAGAACCGAGATGCAGTATTTTGGTATTAAAATTTTGTAAATTTGTGGTGAGAACATAGGAGACCAAGCTGCTTAGGTCATCGTTCCCTAAGCTTACACATTACTTAATCTAACTTAAACTAACTTACGCTATGGAGAACACACACACCCATACCGGAGGGAGGATTCGAACCTCCGACGGTGGACACTATGATGACACAGCATTCAACCTCTTTGCAGCACCTATCTACACACGCTCCTCGTCAGACGCAAATACCCATTTTTGCCGCATACCACATGCGCGGTACTCCCCGGCCATTGTTCCACTAGCTTGCGTCCACACTTCATACCCGTGAGGGTCGGACGATGTCGTGCGTCTAGCACTGAAAACTTTCGATGACCCGTGGAGACCCAAATAGTTATACAGGATGTTTCAGGAGGAATAGTAAATATTCTAGGAGATGGTAGTATAGACAAATTGTTGAAATAATGACATATAACATGCGTCCAATTGTTATTGAACATACAGATAGCTGAGTTCAATGCATTTTCGTTTCGTATGTTGGCCCTTACAGGACCCAGTTGTCTACACTTCCTTGACAATGAGCTTCCAGCGTCAATGGAAGAGGTTCATTTGTCTACAAGAATGCGTATGTTCCTCCAGCTTGACGGGGCTCCTGCACATTGTAGTCGTCAGGTGACACATTATCCAAACCTAACATATATTGGAAGATGGATCATTAGATATGGGCACTTGTCTTGGCCTTCAAGGTCCCCGGACCTTATCTCTTTCGATTTTTGCCTGCGGGGATGGTTAAAGGCGAAGTCTACAAAGTAAACCCAAGAGCCGATTTGATCGTTCGGATTATGAATAGTGCAGCCCTCATAAAAGAACGCAAAGACGACCTACACGTGGTCTTATCAAGAGAAGTCAAATGTGCATTGAAGTTGGAGGGGGAATTTTTGAAAATCAACTTTGAATGTCCTCGATGGCTTTGCTTTGAGTTTGTTAGGGTTACGTACTAACAGCTGTATCCCTGTACACAATAAAAAATGGACGCATTTATATGGAATTTTGTATGCAATTCCTCTGTACTACCACCTGCTAAAATATCTAATATTCCTCCTGAAACACTTTGTATATGGATATATGTGTGGTGTCTGTTCTTTCAGACATGTCCGAAAGAAAATGCTTCATTGCATTCTGCAACGACCTTCGGTCGCAGGGGCTGATAGAGATTTCAGAGCTGCTTGGCTGTCTGAATAAAAGTAGATGCTACGGTTTTTGTAGGGTCTACTCTAATTCTCCTCCGTGCACATGCTGATAGAAGATATTATGTAATACTGTGGCCATCTTCCATAAAGAGATTCTAGGCAGTACACCAGACCCGGTGGTTTTTTCTGTTTTCGACCTGTCAGTATACCACTATATTATGTCTCCTGAACGGTGCAGTGGTTCGTTCTTCCATTGCTCCCTGCTTCCAACTGTTACATGGCAAAGTTTATTGAAACAGCTACAAGTTATTGTATAGTTAGTCGGCATTTCCCCAGCCATCGCCATACTGATTTGGGATTCCATATATTCTAACTATATCCAGTTATTTACAATTTTTAGCCTTTATGTCCCTGCTGCGGCCTCCATTTTAAATCACAAGTGTAAGGCGGGCATGTCTAGCCTAATATCCATCCCAAGAGTGGATGTCCTGCTAATTCCGTCTGTTTGTGAAAGCAGGCCAGTCTCTGCACTTTGCCAGACTCCCTAGCAGCCACCTTCTGTTCGACTTTGTTCATATTATATGACAATAAATTATCATTGGTATTTTTGCAGAGGAGTATATCCAATACGTACTGGGTTTAGACCCCAGTTTACCCTACAGCAGCTTCTAGTGCTTATAAGATTGTCTTTCGCAGTGGAATATATTCTTTATGTGAGGTGTTCATAATAGTTTTCCATCCAGGGCTACCTCTAGATACACTACAGCCCTCTCTAAAGTTTCATCGAGAAACATAATTTTTCAGTATATGTGCTGCACATGCTTCCCCATAAATAATACTACACCAATTTTCGTGGGGCTTGTGTTTAAATACTTTTTCACAATGTTCAGTGCACATAGGTTTAACAATACTATCAAATTTTCTAAGTCTTACTGTGAATAAATCGTCTACTTATTCTTTTCAAGAGTAGTCTCTCGCATTCAGCTCATCTATGAGTTCATTCACCATTAGGTTCTTCATCTCTAACCATTTACTCGAAGGTCGTATTACTAGAACCCCCTCGACATCCGGGAAGATACAGAGAGCATCCAGAAAGGGTAGTGCTTCTTCCACCTTCCCAACAAGTTGGTGAAGTGTTACCTCACATGATTTGCTTCGTAAGTATTATGAAAATGTGTCAGTTCATAGATAAAATTACGTATTCAGAACAACAAAAAAGATTGTCGGCAGAAAATAAAAGTGGCCTTATTAATTTGGCAGTACCGTAAGGTTTTTCGCTTTGACACTAAGGGTTACTAAAAGTAGCAAGACGAATTTTGCTAGAGCGTTGTCTTACAATTACCTCATTGAATTTGTATCTGTCTGCTTATAGTTCTGCTACAAAAGAATTAAAAATCTTGCATTCAGCGAGTCTCGAAAGGCGAACAAAGGCAGCATTCACCTGCCAGTCAAGCATGTTACCTTTCTTTTTTTTTCATGTTGTTCGTTGTTGATCGTTGTGTTTGGTCGTTGCGGACGTCACATGACATCCAGTCTAGTTCGTTTTGTTGATCCTTTCACTCGATTTTTTTATTACAAAGGCCAACCGGCTCTCTGACCGAACACGCTGAGCTACCGTGCCGGCATTACCTAGGAGCTAGCGAACAGGTGGGGCTCTTTGACGTACTTACTGGCTCAGTAGCCGCTATGGCAAATAAATCGCAACATAAGAGACGAGAGTAGTTGTATTTCCCGTGTGGAACCACTTTCGTTGACTCAAAAGCATTAACTGATATCCTTATGTCACGTCTCAAGAGAAAATCACTTACAGTATTCAATTGAAATGACACGATAATATCAAGTGAATTTAGCAGGATAGTTCTATGCCATGAAGGAAGTAACTCGTCGGTCACAGAGTTGAAAAACATATTCTGCGCTGTTGCCAAGTTTCAGTTATAGTGCCAGGAAGGATACAAGCTGATGTGTTCTGTGAGTGACCTCGGAAGTGACTATAGCTTCATCTCAAAGTTGCGGGTGGCAAGGGCCGCAAGATCATCATTATATGCCCATGAGTCTTATTTGCATTTCTGTAACTAGGTTTAGAGGCTAGAGTGCAATTACTTGTAATACATCGATCCACTGAATGCAAACTAAATGTCATATATTAATAACTGCGACAATTATTTGTGTTTTACTCTCTTAATCGGATCGAAACTTTGAAAGCGTATTCACCAGACGCGATTCACAATTTTGAAGCTTCTCCAGTGGTTGAGTTGGCAATGCCTCTTTGCTGTACAATATTGTTATTGAGATCACTGTCATTGGCACATCCACCAGAAGACAGGCATGGCCTGGCTTATTGTTGTCAGCTTTCCTGACGGATATTCTGCCTTTGCTCGAAACGTGAAGACTTGAGGTGAATTAGAACATTCCATATGGCGAAAATTTGATGTTTCTATTCTTCCAGCTCTAACATACAAATAACAGTTTCAATAAGCGCCAGAAAAGCACCTGTGAACCAACAGTTAATGATGCAATCATAATTAGTGGAATCTGACAAATTCCATCTGTCTGTTGATAATTGTGAAAACTACTTTTTCATCTTCACAGCACCGCAGTATGAACTCAAGGGTTTCATAGAATACCTGTACTTAATTTCGTTGTGATCGTTTTCAATGACAGTAGGGGAGGAGCAAAACCATCTGACTTGAAACATACTTTTCCAGTGGGATTTGAATCTTTGGCTACAGTTGCAGTAGCACGTCCAGTGAGGTATCAAGAATGTGAGCAATCACTCTTTGCTATAGTATAGCCTAGGGCAGAAAGAAGCAGGTTTCCGACAAAGTAAACGATGAGAGACACTGTCGCTGTCACTTATTAAACAGTAATTGTTCAGAAAATTACAACAATATCTAGTGAAATGAGTAGGTTGATGTAGCTCCAGTCTGGCACTATCATTGAGTTGCCAAACGTTTTCCGAATAGCACTTATGATATAAATGTGTGTGTGTGTGTGTGTGTGTGTGTGTGTGTGTGCGTGTCTGTTCTTAGGACATTTCCGAAAGAACGGACACTACGAATCGAAATAGACAGACTTCTTAATCAACTAAAGATTGAAGGACAGATGTCCAGGCTGTCATGGGCATTAAAATAGAACAACAGCGTCAGATGAAAATTGGTGCCTGACCAGATTCGAAACCGGATTTACAAAATTTTAATACGAAAATACTGCATCTCGGTTCTTACAATAGTGCAATAGGTGCGCACTGGTTAGATGTAACTGAAGAGAGACTCCAACTCGGATTGTAGTTCAGGGCGAATCCCAAGCGCATGGCCACGAAGAATTGGGAGCGGAAACTTAATGTCATCAGAACCTTGTTGAAGGACCATGACATGCGATCGTTAGACCGACTGCACAAAGTTCAGATTATAAATACATACATACTTAGAAAAATATATTACGTCGGAGCAGTCTTACCGATACTGCAGGTCACTGCACATAAAAATATAAGCTGTAGCCTCTTGGTATGTGCGGAAACAAAATATCATCAAAGTATCCTTCGACACGGCGACTTTTCAGAGGCAAAACGGTGGACTTGGAATTTAAGACGTGCTTTTAAACTAATGCACGCCACTAAGATAGGCATCACGAAACTTCTGTTCCTCTCGTTAGATCCTGGGGATAGGAACGCTCCTGTTAATGTAGCACGCCAGCCTAGATTACGCCCGAAAGTATTATGGCGATTGGAGCTGTATAAGACCTCTACGAGCACAAACCCACACTAGAAACGTTTATGATTATATTACCAGACATCGTCTTCACAACCAATTCTGGTAACTTAACCTACAAAAAACTGGAGGAACGTCTCGAAAAATATCAACAATAAAATTATACCAACTAGAGTAAGTGCCGTATGGTACGACTTTGTAATTGAAACCATACCCACAGCGGAACGATTATGGAAAATCAAATTGAGACCCATCTCCATAAGGCGACAAATTACGGCTTGTAGAAACTGTAGTGCACATCTTCTCATGTGAAAATAGAATCAGAATTTGGAACTGGGCTAGGAAGAAATTAGCACTCTCAATAGAACCGCAGAAAGTCAAATACCGATACCTGAAGCTTTACAACCCGACTGGAAATGTTACCCGTCCGCAAAGAATAACAGTTATTCGTGGCTTCTGGGACAGTTTGTGTTTTACGTCAAAACAAACAAATCTTAGAACTTAGTAGAGTACATGTTCTATATTGCAGTAGAACATTTTAAGCTGAAGAAGAATAACAAATATAAGGAATGGTTTTAAATTTTTTATCTATTGCTTTATGTGGGCTACAAAGAGGTGGTCAGTTTTATTCATTAGAAGAGGAATACTATTCTTTAACTTTTTCTATTCCTGGAATATTCTTTTACGTTGGATTTAAAATCAGAACTGTTCTAATTTAGCAAAACCCCACCGGCTCCGAAATTTCTTTTATTTGTTGAAAAATATATGGCTTCCTTACAGGCCTCATATGCATCCAGTGCATAATAAATTAAAATGTGAATATATTACTCAATGAATGTTTGTTATGTACATTTCCGTCACCCTTTCCATTGTTATAAGTTATGTTCTACAAGGAACGCACGCCATAGGAGGCGGCAATCTGTAATTTATTTTACCTAAATTAGTACTTCAATTTTGTTCTACAATTTAAAAGAATATACGGGTGCAAATATGGAATACATGGGAATAATGCAGCTGCTCAGTACCAGGTATGGGGGAGGCATTGTGGCCAGGCCTCGGATCTTCGACCCCTGCCCTCTTTGCCTCCGCCTACCTGGTGCTGAAAGTCTTCTCAAACATTTTAAAAAAATAATAGTGCAGTGATCAGATCGTCTGTCTAGTAAGCAGGAGGTCTGGGTTCAAAGCCCAGTCGGTCACAAATTTTCATCTGCCGTCGTTGCTGTATTTAAACGCGCTCTGACAGTGTGGACGTCGGTCCTTCGATATTTAAGATGCAATTGTTTTTTGAGGCAATAGAGTAGATTTGCGAACATTTGTCTTGCCATCAATGTAATAGGACTTCAACGGCATCCAACCCTTAGTCATACCTTTGTGCCCGCGCTAACCCATGTCATATACATGCGATTTAGTTTGTAGTTAATATTTAGTCAAATAACGAATGGTCAGTATACAAGTATGTAGGCCGGGAAGGCCGAGCGGTTCCAGGCGCTACAGTCTGGAACCGCGCGACCGCTACGGTCGTAGGTTCGAATCCTGTCTCGGGCATGGATGTATTTGATGTCCTTAGGTTAGTTAGGTTTAAGTAGTTCTAAGTTCTAGCGGACTGATAACCTCAGAATTTAAGTCCCATAGAGCTCAGAGCCATTTGAACCATTTCTGAAGTATACGAGTATTTACGAACAGTGCGAGCAGGATTGCAGCGAACTGATCACTTAACCAAGTGCAACATGGGGTACCCGTGTAATGAGTCATTCTAGTTGCATAGCTGCTGGTTTAAATTTGTTAAACATGTCATTGCAGAATTAATGTAATACACGCACGATAATCTCTGCAGTCATACTGTATTAGGAGCCCGCGACTGGAGTAATATGTTCCTTGAATCGGATTACTGAAACTGAGGCCAAATAAAGACAAGCGATGACGCCACAACACTATCTTTACTTAAGTAGGTAGTCAGCGCTAAATTATGTGCGCCACCATTAGCGTTACTGTAAGCAGTTTGACAGCATAACACCACCACAACTACTGACAACCTGAACCATTATCATCACGCAGTTGTGACTCTCAGTGATTTCAGGTTGCTGATGTTTGTCAAGAATAGCGGAAAGCGCCTCTGAAGTCCCATTTGCATTACGACTAGGACGGAGAGAATGCTAAATAACAGTAATAGGTAACCCAGCGAAGAGAAGAGTCCACGTATTGTCTCACGTTCTTGCAGTTAGATATTAATGCAGTTCCCGATTGTTTCACACTAACGGGTTCTTTTGGCTATCGAAATACTCATATGGGAATCATAAAAGTGTAATTGCTAGAACGCTCAACTACCTTAATAACACCTCAATCTCAGTCGGCCGGAGTGGCCGTGCGGTTCTGGGCGCTACAGTCTGGAACCGAGCGACCGCTACGGTCGCAGGTTCGAGTCCTGCCTCGGGCATGGATGTGTGTGATGTCCTTAGGTTAGTTAGGTTTAATTAGTTCTACGTTCTAGGCGACTAATGACCTCAGCAGTTGAGTCGCTTAGTGCTCAGAGCCATTTGAACCATTAACACCTCATTCTGGATTGAATACGACTCGGAAAGCGACGTTAATTTGACGTTTTCATCCATCTCCTGAAGTGCACGCACAGTTATGTTGCCTGCCGCAAGGATTCTGTGAAGTGTTGTGGCAGCTGGCAGTCATTGCTGAATACACACATGTGCAAATATCCTCACTGCTCTAGCGGAACTCGTCTTTGTTGCATTTCTTCCATACCGTAATTAGCACAATAACATAAGGCTTGTTCTGCTTAAGAACGTGATGCCCACAAGTCCTTAAATAAGAATCTCCTAGCGGGAGTAGCACATGAAAGGAAACAGACTGTTGGACAAAAGAATGGACAGCTCCCTGCTTTTGGCGTTTCCGATAGCGCCTACGATGAGAATCTTGTGTCATATTATGTTTCAGAGCTCTAAACTGTTTATTTTTTTACTTGATACTAAAACAAAAGTTGTGATATGAGAAGAGGAAATGACTTATATGCTTCTCAGGAACTTTAGTTTTTCGTGTTTATTTTCTCACTTCATATTAAAACAAGGGCGTTAATATGAGAAGAGGAATTGAAATATACGCTTCCAAGACATAATATTTCCTTGTGTGCTATTACTGCATATGAGAGCCCTGCAATTAATTTTTGTATGTTGGATAAATTTTTATATCACCTGACATACCTTTGTGAGAAGGTTCCTATTTTCTTGGGATTCAAATAGAGTGGACATTTCATCACTGGTTATTATTCTGATGGCTAATGACATGATACCCGTTGCAATTGCTCCATGGCACCTGCAGTCAGAGCCAAGGTGATATCTTTGTGTTTAGGGCGAAGCGTCTTCTGCAGTGTCCACGCTCAGCCAACATAAGCAAATCGCGGCAGCATTGGGCACTGCTAAATGCCGCACTTGTCGCGAGCCTTGACAACAAGAACGCACTGTCTCTGCTGACGATATTATGGAGTTAATACATCTTACTTAACGTAATACGCAGGACGTGGGATGGGTAAAAATTCAGTTTGTAACTTCCTATCGCATTAAAATTCTTTACAGTCATATTTGATGCAATATTTATTGTTGGTTGTCTCTCTAATGTTTATACACTCCTGGAAATGGAAAAAAGAACACATTGACACCGGTGTGTCAGCCCCACCATACTTGCTCCGGACACTGCGAGAGGGCTGTACAAGCAATGATCACACTCACGGCACAGCGGACACACCAGGAACCGCGGTGTTGGCCGTCGAATGGCGCTAGCTGCGCAGCATTTGTGCACCGCCGCCGTCAGTGTCAGCCAGTTTGCCGTGGCATACGGAGCTCCATCGCAGTCTTTAACACTGGTAGCATGCCGCGACAGCGTGGACGTGAACCGTATGTGCAGTTGACGGACTTTGAGCGAGGGCGTATAGTGGGCATGCGGGAGGCCGGGTGGACGTACCGCCGAATTGCTCAACACGTGGGGCGTGAGGTCTCCACAGTACATCGATGTTGTCGCCAGTGGTCGGCGGAAGGTGCACGTGCCCGTCGACCTGGGACCGGACCGCAGCGACGCACGGATGCACGCCAAGACCGTAGGATCCTACGCAGTGCCATAGGGGACCGCACCGCCACTTCCCAGCAAATTAGGGACACTGTTGCTCCTGGGGTATCGGCGAGGACCATTCGCAACCGTCTCCATGAAGTTGAGCTTCGGTCCCGCACACCGTTAGGCCGTCTTCCGCTCACGCCCCAACATCGTGCAGCCCGCCTCCAGTGGTGTCGCGACAGGCGTGAATGAAGGGACGAATGGAGACGTGTCGTCTTCAGCGATGAGAGTCGCTTCTGCCTTGGTGCCAATGATGGTCGTATGTGTGTTTGGCGCCGTGCAGGTGAGCGCCACAATCAGGACTGCATACGACCGAGGCACACAGGGCCAACACCCGGCATCATGGTGTGGGGAGCGATCTCCTACACTGGCCGTACACCACTGGTGATCGTCGAGGGGACACTGAATAGCGCACGGTACATCCAAACCGTCATCGAACCCATCGTTCTACCATTCCTAGACCGGCAAGGGAACTTGCTGTTCCAACAGGACAATGCACGTCCACATGTATCCCGTGCCACCCAACGTGCTCTAGAAGGTGTAAGTCAACTACCCTGGCCAGCAAGATCTCCGGATCTGTCCCCCATTGAGCATGTTTGGGACTGGATGAAGCGTCGTCTCACGCGGTCTGCACGTCCAGCACGAACGCTGGTCCAACTGAGGCGCCAGGTGGAAATGGCATGGCAAGCCGTTCCACAGGACTACATCCAGCATCTCTACGATCGTCTCCATGGGAGAATAGCAGCCTGCATTGCTGCGAAAGGTGGATATACACTGTACTAGTGCCGACATTGTGCATGCTCTGTTGCCTGTGTCTATGTGCCTGTGGTTCTGTCAGTGTGATCATGTGATGTATCTGACCCCAGGAATGTGTCAATAAAGTTTCCCCTTCCTGGGACAATGAATTCACGGTGTTCTTATTTCAATTTCCTGGAGTGTAGTATTGATTCAGATTGTGCGTTAACACGAAAGCACACACACACACACACACGAACACACACACGCACACACACACACACACACACACACACTCACACACACACACACACACACACACACACACACACACACACACACACACACGCACGCACACAAACAGTTATTGATTCCAGTGCGGGTGACAACTACTGTGTGCTGAGCAACACATCCACCAGTAAGTTCCTCAGCTGGCGTCGAGTGGATGAGATTTTTCAATTACCTTGCATTGCAAGAATTGTAAGGAGGGGACTGAAAGTAAATGGACTTGCTGTATGCTAAAGAGCTGCGACAAAGCAAAGCTAGACCGATTATCAGATAATTGTCCACATGGGTTTTGTGGACGAGTACACTTTTAGTAATCAACCCACCCACGATCATTACGTAAGATATCTCTACAGGGCGTAGGGGAATTGATTTCATTAAGTCGTCGACAGTGTAGCGTGATGGTTTACTTCCCACCATACGTTTTCTATAATCCTCCAAAGGTCGCTTGCATTTGTAGGGACACATGGCAATGACCTTGTTACCTCTGTCCACATATTCTCTATCTGGTTGATGTTCGGTGATCGTGGAACAAACGCCAAAAGCTTTATCCTCTCTTGGCCCTGAAACCAATCTCGCACTGCTCTACTACGATGGATGGGTCTCTGCTACTGTAAATACATTATTATCACGTTAGTTCATATATATATATTTAAATAACGTATTTGTAATAAGCATATTGGATTATTATTTTCCACAGTGTTTAAGAATTCAGGCCCTTATCTGGATTCAACAGTGCGATTAAGAATGTGGTTCACCCATTCTATCCCCAGACTATCATTTGATGAGAGTCGTAGTCGGATATCCACATTCAGACTGACTGGCTGAATCCGATTAGGACGATCTTGTATCGATGTGAAATTACAGAAATCGGATAATTTGAACATCTGTATCGCAACAATGCTGGGCACATAAATTCCTATGATGGAGTAACAGCTGGCAACTGTCTAAGGAAAAGTGAGAAATATGTCGACTAGCAGCAATGTAACGTAAATATAACCCATATTTGTGTGATGGAAATACTGAATCGAACAATACACATCTATTTCAGTGGAGGGAAGATACACCATATCGGATTTGCTGATAATAAAATGACAATAATAATAATAATAAAAATCCCGTGTGGCCGATACGGAAAACCCTCCCCCATATGGATGGTACCGAGGAAATCAAATACTTGGGGTGAACCAAATACTAACTCAATCCGTTGAACCCAAAATCCAGACACATCTGAGTGAAAATCACCGCTACTCTGGTCACCGTCTGTTAGCTCAATGAGCTTGGCTGAAAATATTTGCTTCCAAAGGCTTCAACACCCTCTGGTCCTGTGTGGTCCCTGTATCACCCAGGCCAAACCAATGAAACACAAGAAAACCTGAACTATGCAAGCAAATGTAACTTTACCCCAGGTGGTACACAACCTGGCCACCGATAGGCGGCAGTTGGATTTTCGCACTCTGGGGAGTCCAGGTTAGCACGGCAGAGAATATCGAAGAACTCTGGTAAATTTCCCTACAAGCAGAAAACATTGACTTGAAAACTAAACATCGATACATTGATGCAAACAAGAAACCTAAATAATCTCACAAAAGAAATCGTCCACCAAAAAATCCTCATCCTTACTCTTCAAGAATCACGATTATTTGACAATTAAAACTTGCGTTACGGAAACCATGGCATCTTAAAGAGCACAATACAACAAAAGGTAGGGAAAGGCGTACCAATCTTCGGCACTGCGTTTCTCGAACACAGATCTATCATCAACTCTGTCGAAGAAATCGAGTTATGACTATGCTCATTCAGAGCCCCTATAAAAATTATATACTCATAAATGCACATGCCCCCACCAACATCGAAAATAAGGAAAACACCGAAAATGTCGAAAAATTGTGGAACACACTCGAAAATACTATGAACTAAATTCACCAAGATGTTGTGAAAATACTAATGGGAGACTTCAACTCTCTATTTGGGACAGAAAAAACCTGTAGATAATCATTGGTACAAATTCAACACACCGAAACGCTTAGACCAACGGCACACGTCTGACTGACATTTGCCAACAATTCAACCACAAAAGAATGTCTTCCCACTTTAGGAAGTAGCCTGTTCCCAAGAAACATGTTTGGCTACCAGGTGCAAGCTGCTTTCGTTCGCCTTTCGAGACTCGCTGAAAGCCAGATTTTTAATTCTTTTGTAGCAGACCTACAAGCAGGCAGATACAAACGCAATAAGGGAATCGTAAGACAACGCGCCTTGCTACTTTCAGTAACCGTTAGTATCAGAGCGAAAACCTTACGGTACTGCCGAATTCATAATGACGACATATTTGTTGTTGTTGTGAATACATAATTATATCTATGAAATGCCACTTTCCATAATAATTGCGAATGATACAGGAAATGAAGAAAATACAGATCTTTTCGAAGTCAAAAATCGGTAATGTCCTACTAATTCGTGGTAAAATAGGCTCAATCGTCTTACAGATACTTAATGCTTTATTAAGATAGTCTGCCGTCGTGATGATTCTGTAGTAAGCTAAATTTAATTTGTATTAGTACAGTGAATATTTTAACTGGATTATCCATTAGTTTACTAACCGCAACAGTAATCATCAAAGAGAAATTAATCAGCAAAAGAATTTTTTTTCACGATATCTAAAACGATCTGATAATGCTAAAGTTGTTTACAAATTCTACGCCAGTTGAAACCTACTGGTTCCAACGATATCATTATACCAGAGTAGTTTTAAGGGTATTTTCGTCTAGAAATGAATTGCGCTGACGGTTGATCGATCAAGAGCTGGAAAGGTAAAACTTTACGAATATATGACGAGAGGGACAAGTGCTTGAGAGAGGACTTCTCTATCAATACAAGTGCCTGAGAGACGACTTTAGTTTCAATCTCCTGGATAGTTTTGTTCCTCAAATCAAGAAGTGCGTTATCATGCAGTAGCACATGTGATGTAATTGTGTTGCTCGATTTTCTTACGCTGAGACCGAAAGGTGTCTCAGTTGTTGGCAACAAATTCCAGCTGTGTTGCACACAGCCCTTGGGGCAGAATTCGTAGCCCAAAACACACTTTTGGAGCTATCAGATGTAAAATATTATGTTCACACTACTCTTTGCTCGAGTTTATGTCTTTTGGAGGGGCTCAGCCTTTTATTTCTTCTCAGGACGTTAACGATAAAAGCATCATAACACGTCACCAGTAACAGTACTGCATATGAATGCTCAATGAGCGACCTGATGACATTCAATAATAGTCACTCCGTTGACTTTTGTTGTTTCGAATTAGAGCAGGCAGTACTCCTACACCAGACTTCTGAACTTTGCCTGTTGAATGCAAATGTCGCGTGATGGTAAAATGGTAATCTATCACATATATCAGTAGTCGAGACTTGCTTAAAGTGGAAAATCATTCATGCCAGAACGATCTTTGTTGAAACAAGAATATCTTTTTCTGGCGTATTTTTCCCAAAAGCACTCGCTCCACACACAATTCAAATCTTCCTAGCTGCCTCCTCTGCATTCACCCCTCTGTTATACAAAAAGTAAACGTTGTGTTGCAGATGTTACCCCTATTTCCACTTGCGACTCAATTTTACAATGCTTAACTGTAGTTCATGATTTTCAAGTATGTAAAATCCAATGCTTAACTGCAAGATGATAACTAGAACTTAAAATTCGAAAATGACAGTTGGTACATACACTGACAGCGTGGCGCCGCGTTCACATGGGCGGCGCCGGATTTCAGGCGGCGGGTGGCGTCTAGCCGGTGGCCGGTAGCCGCTGCAGCGCGAGGAAACGCTCGAGCGTAAGCTGTTCTGATCGCGACGCAGCCACGAGCTGTCCTGCGGAATTGTTTCTGGAATACTTGTTATTGCTGGTGGGTAGAATGTTAAGCGAATTATCTTCGATGTTCAGTCATACTCATAGCCTTAGACCGACTGTGGTAAAAAAAAAAATACAATTGGAAGCGAACAGGCGACTATAAGTTTAGAACGGACGAGGCTTGCCACTTTTTTTTTCGCTGACCACATTTTTTGTTTTTATTAAGCGAGCAAGTGCTCTACCAACTTCTTTTATTGTTTTTTTTCTACCAACATTTTTTTGAAAGCCCCTTAATTAAAAAAAATTAAATGCCACCGCCACTTTTCATACTATTAAAAAAAATCTGGTCCACTTCAGGCGTTGGCTCCTGGCTAAACCTACTACAGAGAGCTGCGTATATACCAGGGGAAATATGGGAAATCAAGGTTAGGGCTATCCTTACAAACAACAAAATCTTCCTTTTTTTTAAATTTTATTTTTATTTTTTTATTTTGTATTGTGTAGTTTTGTTGCGTATTTGATCAGAGGCCTTCTGCGCCCCGCTGATAATATGTTGAGTCACGTCTTCTCGAAATTGATGTGTTCCGTAGAATTGTTCAGAAATGTTCATTGGTTCAAACAGGAAACCTTCTTCTCTCTTGGCTTAACACATTCCAGCTGCGAGGCGGCTCGTGGAAAGCACTCCCAAGGAAGTTCGAGAAAAATTGTCTGTATTTTGGGTGGCGGACAACGACATAATGACGGTCATTGAGGTATGTCCAAAAATCGGGTACAGAGTCTACAGTTTGTCCAAATAGGTAGTGAATGGCATGTCCGCGAATTCAATTCACTGCATTGGTCTTTGTCCGAGGAAAATAGGCACGTTCCGGAAATAATAATGAAAGGGGTGTAATCCGATCCGGAATGTCCCGCGTGAGAAAAGCCACAATACGTCGAACCAAGTGCCAAACCTCCGCCGCCGGTCCGCAAACAAACCGATGTTCATCATTGTCTGGCACTCCAGACGTGGAACATAGAGGTGATTGGGCGAGGTGGATACGATGAAGGCGAAATTGATTGATTTGCTTACCATTGACCAGTTAGGTACCAGACAGATTGAACATTCGTGTCAAGGTAACAGGCGAACACCGCGCGCCATACATGACGCCAGTCAACCTTGGGGAACTTTTGTTCAATCGGTTTAGGTGGACGACCTAATTGGAGGACATTATATACTTCCTTTGTCTTGAGTAAAAGCGGTCTTGGTAAGGTGAGGCGTAGATAACTGAGTTCAAGAAAGAAGTACCGTATATAATGGAACTGGGCCGGAACATCCGAGATCATCACTGGGGCTGACATTGAGACCGGCGAATATGCCGACAGGTGGAGACCAGTGAGGCTCGTTGGGCAACGTGTCCATACCGTCATCTGGGAGCTGACAAATAGGGCGCGAGCTCTATCCGGCACGTGAAACAGACCTATCCCACCTCGTTCACGGGGAAGAGTAAGGGTTGCATAGTTAACTTTGAACAACAGCCCAGAGCTGACGAAAGATGCCATCGCTGCCAACATGCGACGTGCCACAGTAAGCGGGAAAGGTAGAACTTGTGCTACATGGGGAACTCGGGATGCGATATATATATTGACATATCGAGCTCGTTGGAGAATATCTAGGGATCGAAGGCGATGGTCCATAAGACCTGCTCTGATCATTAAAAGGAGGCGTCGGCAGTTGATGGTGGCTGAACGCTGGAGATCAGATGAAAAATCTATTCCCAAACAGCGAATGGTATCAACGGTGGTGAGAGGTGTAACGCACTCCACGGGAAGTCCCGTGCCAATGAACATAACTTGTGACTTACGTACGTTTAAAGAGCTACCCCACACCTCACCATAAGTCGCTACCCACGTCAAAACAGCTCGAACCTCGTCGGCATTACGTAAACAGATGACTACATCGTCAGCACAGGCCGTGCAACAGGATCGGTAGCAATCTATGGACAACTCTACCAAACGTTGTCTTAGTCCACATAGCAAGGATTCCAAGGAAAAGGCGTACAAAATTGCTGATAGAGGGCAACCGTGACGTACGGATCGACATATTTTTATCGGTGGAGTGAGTCTGCCATTGTACATAATCCTGGACGAGGCACCCCGCAAAAGGCGCATCACTACCGTGATAACGGCGACTGGAAAACCCATATGCTGGAGAACGGCCGTGAGGAACGAATGGTCAACCCTATCAAAAGCTTGACTAAAGTCCAAAGACGCAAGTGCCCCAGAGAGGCGTTGTGCCTGGGTAACGGCGATCATATCCCTGTAGTGGCATAAAGCCGTGCGGATATTATTATCCCCTCCCAAAGATGCTTGGTCTGGCGACACAACATATCGGGCAACGTTTTTAAGTCGTGCCACCAAAAGGCGAGTGAAGATTTTCATATCAGTGTTAAGGAGGGTGAGTGGCCGATAATCACTGATATTGTTGCCACCATGCGGTTTATGTACAGGAATAATAATTCCTTCCATGAAAGCGTCCGGCACAGGTACTTCCGGAGACATCAGTTCCCGACAGATGGAGGTGAAGGTGGACTCTAACAAATCACGGAAGGTGCGACAAAATTCGAGGGGAAGACCGTCGGGTCCTGGGGAGCGGTTAATGGTTCCTGCCCGGATCGCATCGCGGACTTCCTCATCAGTCACCTCTGACATCAAGTCAATTGCCGCATCTCCTGGGATACCACCGAAGTTAAGCTGTGTGACTTCCTCGATCAACTCTGGGGAATGTGGAATTGCGGCGTATAGCTGCTGGTAGTGGGTGTGAAGCACATTCCCTATTGCAGATTGGGTTACGTAGCGACGCCCTTCTTGATGTGTTAGGACGTGAATCAATTTTCGGCGTCGATTTTGACGTTCTTGGATGATATGGTACATCGACGGATGTTCATGAGGAATGCGATCATCAGTACGAGATCGTACTATCGCTCCTTCCAAATGCCTTCGCATGAGATTGGAGATTTGGGCCTTAGCATGATTCATCCTTGTATGGCGCTCAGGGGTGGCTGCCATCGTGGAGCATTCTCGTAGGATCCTGTAATAAAAGTCCATAGTGCTCTTCCTCCAGGCGACAACATCTTTGCCATACCGGAGCAAAGTTTTTCGAAGAGCAGGTTTTGCACACTGGATTGGGTCGGCGTCTATTACATGTGATTCAAGTGTCTTCTATTAGAAGTCGACAGTCAGGTGAATTAAGAAGTGCCGTGTTCAGTTTCCATAAACCACGTCCGTGCCATACTGCATGTCTTGTGAGAACAACATCACAGAAGTAAGCCTCATGATCTGAGATAGCAACAGGCCAGATTTCAGCCTGTCGAGTGTGTTGAATTAGGGATCGCGAGATGTAGATGCGATCCAGTCGGCTAGAGGAATGCACAGTGTTGTACGTAAAGCCCAAAAGATAAAGATCACCGTGCACATGTCTCCACGTGTCAACAAATTGTAGCCGCGTGACGACTGTTTCCAGAGCTGCGCATGGTGAGTGACGCGGCAATTGATCCTGAGGTCGCTGGGAGCAGTTGAAGTCTCCACCCATGACCCAGTCATCGTGTGGTCCCATAAAAAGGGGTGTAACTTCATTCGCTAAGAAGGCATTGCGTTCACGACGGTAGCTGGAGCCCGACGGCGCATAAATGTTGATGACGCGTACACCAAAGAGAATAAGGGCCATACCTCTGCCGTTGGGGAGGTATAGGACATCTTCGGCAGGAAGACCTTCGCGTAAGATGATGGCAACACCACTACCGGTGTCTGAAGCGGGAGAAAGATGCACCGTGAAGCCGTGTGGTGGTGAAAAATCGGCGACATGCACTTCCTGAAAAAGCGCAATATCTACGTCCGCATCATAAATCATATCGCGAAGCTGCGCTAGTTTGTGGGGCGCACGAATGGTCGCGAGGTTAATCGTTGCGACACGATAATGCTGGTGTTGGAGTCCCACAGGCACAGGTGGGGCTTCTTCTAAAGGAGCGAGAGGTCGTCGATCTTGCCGGTCCGCTGAAGAGGCTGCTATTGTGGAGAGTTTGCGGGCGCGGGCGCAACCGATGGGGGCGCCCCATCATCAGCACCGTCCACCCCAGTCCCGTCGATCTCCACGTCGTCTGCCCAGGAGACAGATTCTGCGGTAGGGCATCGGCCGTGCACATCATCCACGTGGAGAGGAGACGTAGTTTTCGTCTCATCGGATAGGCTCTCTTCAACGTCGACCTGTGGGGGCGACGGCGCCAGTACGGAGGGATGGTCGTTGCCAGTGGTCGCCAGTCGTTCGCATCAGACTTTTGGTCATCAAAGAGCGGTTTGGCGTCCATCTTCAGGTCTGCATCCCTGGTATCCACCCGTAGAATGGATTCATCAGGGGGTGTACGGCTACGTTTCTTTCTCTTTCGTGTCGTCTCTTGTTTTCGAACATGTCGTACAGAGTCTGATTGCGGGTGGCTTTCGTCTGACTCCGGACCAGTCTGAAGGAAAGCAGAAGTAGGTACCACTCCCGGATCAACGTCCATCTCGGTAGCATTTTCAGTCACATTGCTGCGAAGATTCGGCATTCAGGATCTGGCGTCTGTGGCACCTCAGAAGGATTCTCAGTAGCGATTGCATCTACCTGATCAGACGACGTCAACGAAGTAGAAAGACCCTGTGGAGAGGTGCTACCTTCCTTGGCAACCTTGGCATATGTGACAGGGATCTGAGTGATCACCACTGGGGACGCTTCCTCGCCGACCGGCGTCTGAATCAGGCGGCGTCGCATTCAGGCGGATCTGACGTGGCCTTCTTGTCCACAACCCGCACATGTTCGGGGTTGGCCGTCGTACATGACAATGGCTCGCACCCCGCCAATTGTCAGATATGATGGTATATGTTTTTTCAGTTCAATTTTGACCTGACGCACACCATTAAGGACGTGGTAGGTCGTGAAGGTTTGCCATTTTTCCTCTACGTAACCGATGACGTTACCGTATGGTTGTAACGCAGAGACAGCTTCGTCCTTCGGCACTTCAAAAGGTAGTTCAAACACCCTAATTGTGCGTTGACCGTACTCTGCGAGTTCAAGTGTTACAGCTCCGACGTGACCATCAGAGTATTTGAACTTAAGTCCATTGGCATGGCGGCGAATAACAACTTCACACACCTTGGTGTTTGTCATTTTAATATAAACGACACTACTCATGATCGAAAAATGGATTCCGATAACGTGGTTAGGATCTAAACGAACTTCTTCACGTATGAACGTTTCAACTTCATGTGCACGAGGTCGCGCATGTTCAGCTGGGAAGGAAACTATAAGGGTCGCACGGCGGTAAGCGCTCGACATGTTGTTCACGGTGGACGGACACAAGCCTTGAAGCTACGGCGCGGAAGTAAACAACGCCTGCAACGGAGCACTGGCCGGCGCGCGGGGCCGTCCGCACGCTGCCACGGCTGAGAGCTGACTTACCACTAGACCACGGCCTCACGTAGTCCGACGACGTCTCGGAAGTAGACAACACTTCCTCCTACCACTTCTTACAGTGTTGCCAGATTGTGCATATGGCCGGACTTAAGTTGTCAGGGGCGGTCAGTTTTATTGGCCACCTGAAGTGAATGACTCGGACTTAAGTCTCTGTGGCGGCCGGCCGGCGGTCAGTTTTATTGTCTAAGATTGTACGTCTACATGAGTCTTATTAAAAATGTCAGTGCCGGTTCAAACATTACCGGAAAAAGTATTGCCTCTTAATGGTGTATTTTTGAAAATAATTACACATGAATATACAATAAATACTATCAACTGGTTTGCGTCACATGCAATCGACTGCCACATAGATTTACTACTCATGTCGACCAAGTCATTAACTTTGCACGAAAAAATAATAAACAGATGCGCTTCCACATATTCCTCTCTCTTTTTCTCCTGGGACCCACTGCTGACCAAAGTTTTCGTGAAGTTTCCCTTTATTTTAACGCAAATGCTAGAAATGGAAATCTCCCACACCAGCCGCCTGGCGTTTGACTGAATCGTCCGGACCTCACTGTGGGTCCTCACTCGATGGACCAACTCTATCTAGAAAAATGAAAAATGCGATAGGCGCTCAATAAGTGACACATCAATTTCAGTTGAAAAAGAGCGGAATTTATTGTGGGACATCATGAAATTTTCCTGCTTCAGCCCCTATAGTTTCAGGAAGTTCTGATAGCATGAGGCAACATACATAGCCTTCAAATTGGCGTCTATAACAGAGGTGCGTTCCAAGCACAGAACTGCCGTTGAGTTTCTTTTGGTGGAAAACCAGTTCATCGTAGATCTCCATGGGTGCTTACAGAATGTCTACGGAGACCTCTCAGTGAACAAAACCACAATGAGTCGTTGTACGATGCGTCTATCATCATTGCAACAAGAGCTGTGACTCTTGCAGTGTCGGAAACGTGCGGACACTCTCATTCGATTTGATCGCTGGATCACAGTCAAGCACCTCGTTGCTCAACTGGACGTTTCTGTTGGTAGTACTGACACACTCGTCAGCCAGCTCGGATAGTCAAAGATATAATCCTGGTGTATATTACCTCTTCCAGATCTCCATTAAGAGTAACGAAGGACCACTTCTGCAGAACTGCATGCTACGATGCTGATAGTGACAATTTTTGTCGAACGTCGTCACATACGATGAACCATGATTTCTAACTGGAAATAGAACGGTAATTCATGGAGTCCATAGATAGTGGCGCCACACCACCTCACCTCCAAAGGAAAAGTTCAGAGCCACACCCTCAGCTGGTAAGGTCATGGCGACGCTCTCTTGGGACACTGAAGGGATTTTTCTGGTTGATGTTCTCTCTCATGATACGATGATCAACTCTAAAGTGTAATTTGATACCATAACAAAATTAAAGAAGATTCACACAGACTTCTCCATGACCGCAAAAGGCCTCACGAGGGGAGCTCACGAATCATTATTGGACTCTTTATCCTCATCCACCCTACAGCCCAGATATCACACCTTCGAGCATCCATCTGTTTGAGCCAAAGAAGGATGCAGTTCGCAGGAAGCAGTGCATGGATGAAGGGAAGGTTATTGAAGCAGCAAGACATTGGCTACGACATCGACCGATAGAGTGGTACCATGCAGACATACAGATCAACCTAGTTACTTGTTGCAAGGTCGTCACAGTGAATGGAGGTCATGTTGAAAAATAGGATTTTGTAGCGAAAAGAGTGAGAGTTAATATGGTTATTGGAATCCTGAGTAAAACCAATCTGTTTTCTGCAAAAAAAGTGCTGGATTACTTACTAAATACCCCTCCTACATAAAATGTTGGGGATCAACATACCCAATGAAAAGAATTTCCGTAGGACATTTGCAGGAGGTGAAATGCTGCCATGTCGTCTCATGGTCCATACTTAGTTTTTCAAGCTTACATTCTCAGCAGTGCCCAACCGTCCTCCTTACATCTTTATAGAGCGAGGGTGAAGTCGCAAGTTCCTTGATCTTAAGTGTGGTTCTGTAAGTAGCTAACTGGCTTATTAAAATATTTAAAGATGGCGGGAATGAGATCCTGAGGCAAATAAATTTTCTACTGACCATCGATCTGGGTTTGTAAACACAAAATTCTCTTTTTAAGCTTGTACCTGAACACTTCATCAACCTAGATTAAAGATTAATAAGTGACAATCCCTGGTTGAAATCTTGTTGCTGAGTAAGATCACCAAACAACTCAACCAAGAGTGCACTAATAGTTGCTCTCTAGTCGGTCACTAATGGAAATGAAAACTCCTCATTTTGCAGAGGAACATACTGGTTAGCACATCAGAAACGATGACTTTACTGCCGCTTAAACACTTTACTGAGAACTTGAACGCAAAAAAGTCTACGGACCATCTCGCAATACGCGCAGTGAGCCAAGTGTGGCGCATTTCTTTCTGTAAACAACATGAGAACCAGTAACTACGGGTTTTAATTGCTCGAAATTACAAATACCTAAGCCAAAGGTACTGTTCTTAGCTCAATACGGGCACCAAACCACCAAAATCAAGGAGACCACCTTGATTAATACTCATGCAAGCTCAAGGCAGGAGATGGAGATCAGTCACACTTGGGCTGTTTACAAGGGTGAGGGATAGAGGCTGAGCCTCGGCGTCTGTTTGTCCTATGGCGTCAGCTGTTTTGAGCTGGCTTAGATATTTGGTGACATGAGCGGGTAAAATACCCCAGCTGGCCACAATGGAGACTCTGTTAGTTATTATAGTTCTTTCACCTGGAGGGCCCCTGGATTCCCTAACACTCACGTCTAGCATCCACTTGAGAAATCCCAATGATGTCAGAAACAGGAAGCTGCAAGTCCTGATACGTGGTAGGCCTTTCCGACAACAAAACCTGGGAGCGATCCTCTTGATTGATGACCAATACAATTGTAGCCACTATATCTGACTCTGAAAGTTGCACATCAAACACTAAGGCAGTAGTATGCACTTCACACATGTGATCAGTCACAGGTTCCCCAACCAGCTGTATGTGAATATATATTGGTTAATTAACTCGTTCGTGACCTGAGCAGACACTCTTTGCTGAAGGATCATGGTGTGGACACTGCTCATCAATTCAGCTAAAGAACTCTTACCGCCCGCATCTCGTGGTCGTGCGGTAGCGTTCTCGCTTCCCACGCCCGGGTTCCCGGGTTCGATTCCCGGCGGGGTCAGGGATTTTCTCTGCCCCGTGATGGCTGGGTGTTGTGTGCTGTCCTTAGGTTAGTTAGGTTTAAGTAGTTCTAAGTTCTAGGTGACTGATGACCATAGATGTTAAGTCCCATAGTGCTCAGAGCCATTTGAACCATTTTTGAACTCTTACCTGAGGAAAGTGCCATGCTTCTCTAGGTTTGAAGAAAACCACAAAAATTTCACCAAATGATTGGTGGTATCTATAAAAAGACAGTCTATGACCTTATTCACGCTAAGGAACGGATCTGGAAGTTTGGCAAAACAGGCTGCCTCACTAGGCGTATTCCGTTCTATGACGCTCCTCTGTCACACTACTCGCCCCCCCCCCTCCCCTCCCACTACTCTCGGGATCGCTGGTCTCATTCTAAAGCACTTTGCTTTCTTTTCACAGGCGTTACTGCCGTCAGTAATTCATTCACTTCGGTCTTAGAGGGAACATCAAAAATTACGGATCCCAAGTCCTTCACTCACCTCGACAAATGCATGATATCCACTTGGAGGCGATATATTTGTGTGCAGGGGAGAACTCCAAGAACTCCACACTCTTGTATACGTCTACCAGGGAAGCGGCGCATCTCTCAAGCATTGCACTAACCTGGACTGCACGTTCCGCTGTGACATCCATGGGAAGCGTGACTGTTGCTTGGAGTCGTGCGCATAACTCACTGCCATCACCATCCTCGCTCTGGTTTCGTACTCGCATTTCGTTCTTAAGCTGATCCTTCTTCAACGTTCCCACATCGATCATGGCACAAGCTTCCATGTTGCATAGGGTACTTCAAACAATAATGCGAGCAGTTTCCAAGCAATACAAATGTTACACAATAAAAAACGTTTACCAGAAAACAAACGGTGTTCGATGTTGAATGAAAGGAGAGCTAGACTAGACTGTAACCACACTGTAGCTACCAGAATCGCAACAAGGGCGTGTACGTAGTTAGAGGTCAAACAGTTAGTTCCTAGAGGAAGACTGGGGCACAATTTGTTACAAAGCATCTCCTCCCAAAATTTATTAACTAACAAGGGATTCTTTTCCAAAACAGTAACAAGATACAATCATCAATATTTTCGTTTCTATTAAAAAAAGGAAAAATACTAAAGATCAATTTTAAGAATTATTGAACTCTAAATACCACATGATAAACAATTTAGATACGCTTCAAGATTTTATGAAGACTACAAAGATAAAACACATAAAATACTAATAAGTTACAATTGACCACCTTGATGTAAGTTCGAGACACTAGCCTGCTGGTGGCACAACGGACCCCTGGTGCAGACCATGGGCTCCAGTCCCCAGCGACAACAAGGCATGCGAGAGTAAGTTAACCGCTGACATGTACAGGAAACACCCTCTTAAACAGTGAAAGAAGAAAAAAAGTCTTTGGCTCAGCTCTGAAATGTATCACAATTAGAGTGGATATAAACATGGGGGTAGCCATTATCAAAGGGTATATATATATATATATATATATATATATATATATATATATATGTGTGTGTGTGTGTGTGTGTGTGTGTGTGTGTGTGTGTGTGTGTGTGTGTGTTTGTGCGTGTAAAGCAAGTATCACCACAATCTTGAGCCGCGCGGTTAGAGGCGCCATGTCACTGATTGCGCGACCTCTCCCTCGGGCATGGGTGTGTATGTGTTGTTCTTATCATAAGTTAGTTTAAGCAGTGCGTAAGCCTAGGGACCGATGACCTCGGAAGTTTGGTTAGGAATTCACACACATTTGAACACAATCTTGACAAATTCAAAAGCCGCATTCAAAACTAGTATGTACGACTCAGAATGGACCTTAAGATTTCTTACAGTATCATATATAATCTAAAGGATGGAAGCACGGTTTGATAATCATATAAAATATTCCGCTTATTCCGCTAAAAAGTGTAGTTCCGCTGTCTAAGAAGGGAGACATGCTACTGACTGCAAGAACTACTGATTAAAGTTGATCCCATTCTTCTAGTTCAACACAGTGGTAAGATGAAGTCTAAACTTAAAATTGAGCAAAAATCGCAAGGCCTTAAAATCAAATCAAAAGAAAACAAAAGTGTGAACTTTGACTTAAGTTCGGGCGTCTTTTGTCGTTAATATCGATGTGTCTGCTTCCATTATGATGGCCAGTTGGTGCCAAAAAAAGCTGCCCATATTGTCGCGGTAAGTAAAAAACTAAATTTTGGAACCAAGTCGGCAGAGAAACAGTACTCATATAGATGCATTAAAGCAGGTTCCATCTTCTTGACACAGAGTGAGCACCTATCATTATGCTTGAAATATCTATGTAACGTACTGTACACCATCTGAAGATGAGCCTGGAAAGGTTCGAAAACCGGTTCATGGAATGAATAAACAACTATTTAAAAAAGTGACTGGTTACAATGTATTTGCATTCGATAAACAGTTAGGTCTTGACGCAGTGGTAACACCAGTTCCCGTGAGATCACCGAAGTTGAGCGCTGTCAGGCTGGGCTAGCACTCAGATGGGTGACCATTCGGTTTGTCGAGCGCTGTTGGAAAGTGAGTGCACTCAGCCCTTGTGAGGCAAACTGAGGAGCTACTTGACTGAGAAGTAGCGGCTTCGGTCTCGTAATCTGATATACGGCCGGGAGAGCGGTGTGCTGACCATATGCCCCTCTGCATCCGCATCCAGTGACGCCTGAGGGCTGAGGATGAGGCGGCAGCCAGTCGGTACCGGTGGGCCTTCATGGCCTTTACTTTATATCCTCATACGGAGAGAGGTATGAGCACGTGATGGACCCAGTAACAATGTCGAACAAGATCGTTTTGGCGGTCAGAGTCTTATGGTGCCGGAAGACGATGGGCATACTGACCTCCAAATAACAGAGAAAACTTACCGAGGGACGTTATTGTGACACTGTAGTCTTTCGTCATAAGCGTGTTTTCATGGATGCTTCGGCCCTCACTTCATTGCTTAGGATGACAATGCAAGCCTTAACCGAACAGCTCATGTGGAGGATCTTTTGGAACAAGAGGCTTTTCGGTGAGCTAACTGGCTTCCCGTTTTCCGCCCCTCACTCCCCCCCCCCCCCCCACATCCCCTCACAACTTACATGCCGTCTGTTGTCAATTGAACGCCCTACTACAAGAAGTCCTTGCTCACGTACGGGCAGAGCACGAACTGCTGTCCGTGGTAATCACACACCCTATTAAAAACCGTGTCCCGCCTCCTGTCATGTCCAGGGGCCGTCATAATTCGCTGTGACTTCAGTGTAATTATTGTCTTTGAATAAAAGTGCGTTTTTGTTCGCTCATGAAACGTATTTGCCAATTGCGAATACGATACCAGCACAGTAATTAAATTTACTGGAAATAAGTGGAAATTTTGTACTGGACTGGGACTCCAACCTCGATTTCCTGCTTTGTGCGAGACTTAATAGCTGTGATATCTCAGCACGCTTCATGAACAGAACCAAACTTACACCTGTCCCAGTATCTGCTACCCACAGAGATTGCACAGTTATTTCATTTCCACACAGGGAGAGACTTGCTTTGTTTTCTCATGAGTTTGCTTTGGCGTTGGCTTGAAATACATAAGTGAAGTAAGTGTACGCTTTTGACAGTGTCTGTAAATTATGAAATCTATTCGCAGACTGCGAGTACAGCTGTAAACAGGTTATACGATTTACTAGTAACGTTTCCAGTTTTACGCAAACTGTTGCCTTAACTGCTTTGGCTATCCGTGTACGATTCATAGTCAGACCCAGACTAAAAAAAAAAAATGGCTCTGAGCACTATGGGACTTAACTTCTGAGGTCATCAGTCCCCTAGAACTTAGAACTACTTAAACCTAACTAACCTATGGACATCACACACAACCATGCCCGAGGCAGGATTGGAACCTGCTACCGTAGCGGTCGCGCGGTTCCAAACTGTAGCGCCTAGAACCGGTCGGCCACCCCGACCGGCACCAGACTTTTATATGTGCTAGTGTCTAGGTCCCATAGTGCTCGAGTACAGATCGTATGATTCCCGCAGAGGCAGAGACATTCTGTTTGCTCGTCATCTTGCCTTGCTTTCGCCAGAAATACGGTAGAGCAGTGGCTACTTTTTCCAGTGTCTATGAACTTCGATACAGTGTTCCTTCGGATGCGCTTGCATGTCTGAAGGAACATTCCATCGAACCTTATAGACACCGCCCTACTGTATTTCACTCCAAAGCAACGCAATATGACGAGCGATGTCCAAAGGAACAATACAGACACTGCAGTAATCCATTTCTGACGTCTCATTGAGTATTTCTTTCCGTTACCCTCTGTACTTTGGTGTTGCAGTTCTGTCTATGTATGGTCCGAGAGACATTGAACTACGTTACTTTTTAGTTACATCATGTGAAAAATAATTGTGTCCTTCTGTTTGATGCGCCAGTGTATTACGCGAGTTCCTCTGCTTTGTTGAAGCGATTTAAATCCTGGCACTTCTCTGCCAGTGTTTCAATATTTGATCACTAGAAGGTACTTCCAGACAGCACCTGCTGAAGAGAACTACTCACGTTATCGAAATATTGTGCACGGACGACACATATCTCACAGATTACATGACACTTAAAAATGTCCGCAGCTGGTTGGGAAAGTCTGAAAAATTACAGAATTTAAACAGTTTTGTGAAAAAAAAGGAATACACCGTTTTGCTCAATACGCTCAAACTACAGTCACCTGGCCAGCCGCTTCTGCTGTGTTGTGCACACTTGGCGCATTAGGGCCACCTTTTTCTTGTGAACATGATGAGTAATTATCAATAATGCTCACATAAGATGTGACACAGACAAACGTGGTATTTTTTACTCCAGGGATATCATTTCTCGAGTTCGGGTTATGAGCTACCAACTTTCGCCACCATCTGAGAAACGAGAGAGTGGTGCAAAGGGAATCTCAAACTAGAATATCTGTATCTTCAGCTGCAACGGCATCGTCTAGAAACCACTTGATTGTACGTCTAAATATCTGTGAGGTAGGGCACTTGATACCGACGCATATCTTAATTTAATAACGGTGGTTCATATCTCGCTGCAGAACCACTTGAAGTCAGTTTTTCGTCACTCCATTTCAATCAATTTGCAAATAGCCAGAGTGTTATGTAGTACCGGAATTGTGGGGAAACCTGAGCATTCTCAATGCGTAGACTTAATCAGCCTTTGACAATCATTACCACTCAGATAGTCAAAACTGATACAATATTGGTACTTTATTATCACATATACACTCCAAGGGAAAAAAAGAAAAGAAACGACGCAACAAATGACATTATCCGAATGTGACAGATACGGGTAGACGTGATGATGTACTTGTATAGACGCATAAATGGTTGTAGTTCCTGAGAAATTGGATGATTTACTCTAAAGAAAGAGCTTAACAAATTGAACAAGTCAGTAACGCTTTGACCTACCTCTGGCCCTTATGCAGTTATTCCGCTTTGCAATGATTGACAGAGTTGTTGGATGTTGTCCAAAGGGATATCATGCCAAAATGTTGGACAACTGGCGCGTTATATTGCGAAAATACCGAGCTGCTTGAATAGTCCTGCCACGATGCTCCAAACGTTTTCTATTGGAGAGAGCCCTTACTGTCCAAGATAAGGTTTTGCAAGCATGAAGGCAAGCAGTAGAAACTGCCGGTGTATGAGAGGGCATCATCTTTGCTGGAATGAAATCACAGGATGGCTTGGCATGAGGAGCAACAAACCGGTGAGTAGAATATTGTCGACGTCCCGTTGGGGCATAATGGTGCCACTGTTGACAAGCAAAGAGGTCCGTCGTGCTATGAAAATAAAAAGGCAGACCAAATCAACACTGGTTGTCGGGCTGTAGGGCGAGTGACCGCTGTTCGAGCAATTCTGCTCCAGTATTGGAGATTCCAGGCCGAAGACATGTGTGAAAATTTTCATATCATGTTCACCGCACATGTAAAAACTGTAAACATGTTCATCCTGTGGCTCTTTTGTTCTATGGTTAGAAAACACGTTTGTTGCCTGTCTGTATTACATTGATGTGGTTTTGTACTTATCTACACTTAACAAAGTCTAATTACACCCCAATTGTTGCACTTGATAATGGCTTAAGGGCAAAATCATGATCGTATAATAAAATTAATTTTGTACAGTCAAATAACAGAAATACCATTCAAGCATTTGTTCTGGATTGAAGAAATATAATTTCACGAGAAGCACGTGGTGGGACGGGCTTGAAAGGAGCAGAGTATTTGTGGAGTGCAGCTAAGGGTTTTTAAGCTTGGCAGTACTTTGAGGTGCTTTGATGAACACTTGCCAGGGAAGTCAAACGGCGTTCATAGCAAAGACACTTCGACTGTCAAAATTTTATCAGTAAACTGTCGGAGTATTTGTAATAAAGTTCCCGAATTTACTGCCCTCCAGGAAAAGTACTTGCACTCAAATTATTCTTGCGGCTGAGAGCTGGCTGAAACCCGAAGCGAGTCTTGGAACGTCATCGGAAAGACAGATTAGGTACAGTAGGAAGGGGAGTGTGCTTTGCAGTTGCCAAAAAATATTGTCTCTACTGATGTCGAAGCTGAGTGTCACAGTGAAGTCATCTGATAGAGTATAACAAGTGTAGGTGAAACAAAGTTAATTGTTGGATGTTTTTACCGGTCTCCCGATTCTGCTGTGACTGTTCTAGAGCCATTCAAAGGAAATCTACGGTCAGTAGTGCGTAAATACCCAGATCTTGCAATACTGCTTGGGGGTGACTAACCTGCTGGGTATAGACTGGGATGTCTATGGATTCACTGCTGGGGGTACAGACAGAAGGTCATACGAAATACATTTGAACACGTTTTCTGATAAATGTCTTGAGCAATTAGCTCGGCAGCCCACTCGCAATGGAAATAACTTATAACTTGTGGCTACAAATTGACAGGACCGTACTGGCAGTGTCAGTACTGAAACGGGGATTAGCGATCATGATGTCATTATAGCAGCTATGATTACGAAAGTTAATAAATCAGTCAAGAAGGCTAGGAGAGTTTCTGATAGATAGAGCAGATAAGCATTTATTAGCATCTCTCTTAGAATAGGCATCACTTAGTTCTACTAAGATGTGGAGGAATCATGAGCAACGTTTCAGCAGATTGTAAATCGTGGTCTTGCGAGTTATGTGCCGAGTAAGTTGACGAAGCATGGAAAAGACCCAGTTTGCAGCTCGTGGTCGTGCGGTAGCGTTCTCGTTTCCCGCGCCCGGGTTCCCGGGTTCGATTCTCGGTGGGGTCAGGGATTTTCTCTGCCTCGTGATGACTGGGTGTTGTATGATGTCCTTAGGTAAGTTAGGTTTAAGTAGTTCTAAGTTCTAGGGGACTGATGACCATAGATGTTAAGTCCCATAGTGCTCAGAGCCATTTGAACCATTCTTTTGAAAAGACCCACCATCGTTTAATACGGAAATTCGGTGGATAATGATAAAGCAGAGGCTGTTGAACTTTCGTTTCAAAAGGGAACACACAAATGACAACAAGCGAAGGTTAGTAGAGATTCGTTCGTCTGTGAAAAGATCTATGCGCGAAGCATACACAACTACCGCGTCACACCTTAGCAAAATATCTGGCAAATCAGTGAAAATTTTGGTAAAATAGCTAAGCGGGCCTAAGTCTTCCATTCAGTCCCTTGTTGACCAGCCTGGTGTGGCAGTTGAAGATAAAAAAACGAAAACCGAAACTGAAAATTTCACGTTCAAGAAATTTTTCACTCAAGAGAACCGTACAAACTTACCTTCATTTGACCATTGGACAGACACTCGTATGGACGACATATTAATAAGCATGCCTGGAGTAGAGGAACAACTGAAAGATTTGAAAGCAAGTAAATCGCCACGTCCGGATGGAATCCCAGTTCAGTTTTACAAAGAGCACTCTACAGCAATGGCCACTTACCTAGCTTGCATTTATCGTCAATCTCTCGCACAGCACAGAGTCCCAAGTGACGGGGAAAAAGCTCAGGTGACTCCAGTATATTATAAGGGTTGACGAACAGACGGGCAAAATTACAGACCCTTAACTTCTGTCTGCTCCAGAATACTTGAATATGTTCGCTGTTCGAATGTAATAAACTTTTTGAGACTGAGAAGCTTATGTCCACGAATCAGCATGACTTTAGAAAGCATCGCTCATGCGAAACACTGCTTACCCTTTTTTACATGATACATTGCCAATAATGGAGATTCCATATTGCTAGATTTCCGGAAAGCATCTGACACGATGTTAACTGATGTGTTGTATTTACAGGAGGCCGAAATGCATCCTAAGCTCACGCAGGATGGCGTGAGGTCTGGAACAGGTCAATGTAATTTAATGTAGCAAATAAAGTACGGAGTTGAAGTAATACTTAACTTTATTCCATAATTGGAATGCATCGGTCTGATGGTTCATGCTTCCTTAGATACATAGCAAAGGATAAATGGCACCTTGCTAGGTCGTAGCAATTGACGTAGCTGAAGGCTATACTAACTATCGTCTCGGCAAATGAGAGCGTATTTGTCAGTGTAGCTTCGCTAGCATAGTCGGCTGTACAACTGGGGCGAGCGCTAGTACGTCTCTCTAGACCTGCCGTGTGGCGGCGCTCGGTCTGCAATTACTGACAGTGGCGACACGCGGGTCCGACGTATACTACCGGACCGCGGCCGATTTAAAAGCTACCACCTAGCAAGTGTGGTGTCTGGCGGTGACACCACATTAACGAAGGTGCAAGCATATGGAGTAAGTTCACAGGTATGTGATTGGCATATCAAATAAGTTCACAGGTATGTGAGTGGCTCGAAGACACAGTATGTTGCACTCGATCGCGAGTGTTCATCAGAGACAAGGATATTATCAGGAGTACTCCAGAGAACTGCGATAGGACCGATGTTGTTCTGTATACAAGGTGTCTATTTATCTTGACCACCACAAATAGTTATTTGTCCAGATGCAGATTATAAAACATTTCAAGCAAATGTTCTTTAGCAGTCAGGGGACATCAATCAGCATGATTGCCTTCGTTGTAGCTTTGTTTTTTTTTCTACAAAGATATGAACAGCGGTATGACATTTTTAAATGGCACGCTGTATTTTTTTTCGGTAATTCGTTTCCTCTCCTAAAAATCTATTCAAAAATGTATCACAGTGTGACATTCACTGAAACATAACGTTATTAATTACGTAACACAACACTGACTTTGAGCCCGGGCTCACAAATTCGTTCACTTGCTGGAGTTGTCAGATAACAAATGAAAACCAAGTAAAAACATATCACAAAATTGACTTTGACTCTCCTGTACCATGGCCCAGGAGTAGAACATTCAAAGGTGCTCAAAGTGGTGACCCTGGACATCGATACACTGGTGCACTCGTTGAATGAAAGAATTATTTACTGCTTCCAGTGCTGCCTTCTGCAGAGAATTAAAAACAAGCACGATATGTTCCTGCGTGTCCTCTGGAGTTGTTGGAATATCGCGATAGGCAACGTCGTTAATGCATCCCCAAAGAAAACAGTCCAGAGGATTTAAATCAGGAGACCTAGCAGGCCAAATAACTGTTCCCCCTCGACCAATAGATCTGGTACCATACCTTCGGCTCATAACACGACGTGCACGCGAGGCATTATGTGCTGGACATCCATCGTGTTGATACCACATAAGCATTTTGGTTCTTAGCAGCACTTCATCCAGAAGTGCCGTTTAGTCTACCATTGATGAAATCAGGACCAATAATTGTAGTACCACATACGTTAACTCTCCATTGACTCTGATGTTCCACCTGTCTAAGTCATCGTGGGTTGTCACTGGACTAATAATGCATATTCCTTGTATTTACCTGTCCTTTGTTTGACAAGGTACATTCATCGGTAAACAGAACATTGGAGAAGAAGTTAGGGCTGGCGAGGATTTGTTGCTGTGCCTACTGACAGAACTGTACACGAGTCTGGAAGTCATTTCCATGCCATTCTTGATGTAGGCGTACATGGTAAAGATGGAACAGGTGACGTGTAAGAATACGATGTACACTAGTTTTAGGAATGCCAGTCTCGTGTTCAATCTGTCGTGTGCTCACACGTGGATTCATAGCAACGGAAGCGAGAACACTGACTTCGGCAGCTTCGTCTATGCGAGTGGTACGACGATTGCGATGTCGTGGGATGAAACTTCCCGTTTCCTGAAACGTCGCAACAAGACGAGAAATATCCTTTGGGAAGGTGGGTTCTTGTCAGGATATCGCTCCCTGTACAGTTCCGCTGCCTGAGTAGCATTTCGCCTACCTTCAACAACAACAACAAAAAAAGAAGCGTTATGTCGATGCAGTTTGTAGGAAGGACAGCCTTTACTGTATGCCTATTCTACACAACAGTATTTAAAAGGACTAAACTACTATACTAAATGTACCCGTACATAAGAAAACAGTATTGCATTTACTGTTCTGCTAACTTAAATTCCCAATAGATGAGTAGCATTTCTGCCTTCTCTTCGTTGATGTACATTCTACTCACACAACTCTTTAACTGACTATGGCTAACGAAATGATGGGTGTGCATTCTACTTATGTTTTCATCTGTCAACGTCATCTCGTGGATGTGTTCCATTCCCCGAGTACCTGTACTAAGGGCTGGTAGCGTCAATGTCAATGTTGTGTTATGTAATTAATAACGTTATGTTTCAGTGAATGTCACACTGTGATACATTTTTGAATAGATCTTTAGGAGAGGAAAGGAATTACCGAATAAAAAATACAGGGTGACATTTATAAAAGTCATACCGCTGTTCATATCTTTGTAAAAAAACAAAGCTACAACGAAGGCAGTCATGCTGATTAATGTCCCCCTGACGGCTAAAGAGCATTTGCTTAAAACATTTTGCAATTTGCATCTGGACAAACAGCTATTTAGGTTGGTCAAGATAAAGGGGACACCCTGAATATATTTAAATGATCTCGATGGACAGTGTGGGCAGCAATCTGCAATTATTTGCTAATGATCCCTTGGTACACGGTAAGGTGTCGACGTTGAATGACTCTAGAAAGATACAGGACGACTTAGAAAAAATTATGAGTTGGATGAATGTGGAGAAAAGTAAGTTAATGTTGGTGAGTAGGAAGATAAAACCTGTAATGTTCGCATTTAGTGTCGTGTGTAGTGTAGTGTAGTGTAGTCGTTTAAATATCTGGGTCTAATGTTGTAAAGCGATTTGAGGTGGAACGAGCATGTGATAACTGTGGTAGGAAAGGCGAATGGTCGACTTCGGTTTACTGAGAGAACTTTAGAATCGAGTGGTTCGCCTTTAAAGGAGACCGCTTATGGGATGATGGTACGACATATTCTTGAGTACTGCTAGAGTGTTTGGGATCCATACCGGATCGGACTGAAGTTAAGAGACTTAGGTTCGAACAACACATAAATATTACGGAGATGCTTCGGAAATTCAAATGGGAACCGCGGGAGGGAAGGTAACATTCTTTTCGAAAAACAATATTGAGAAAATTTAGAGAACCGGCATTTGAAGTTGACTGCCGAACGATTCTACTGCCGCCTTGATACACTAGGCGTAGGGAGCACGAAGGTAAGATACGAGAAATTAGGGCTTATTCGGATGCACATAGACAGTCGTTTGACCTTAGCTCTATTTGCAATTGGAAAAGGAAAGGAATGACAAGTAGTGGTACAGGGTACCCTCCACCACGCACCGTACGGTGGCTTGCAGAGTATCTATGTAGATGTAGATGTTGATGAAGGCGTAGCGCGTGGTTGGACGGGCTTGAGAGCTGTAGCCATGATATCCGGTTCTGTAGAAACTGTCCCACACAGTCAAGCACTCTGCTAGTAAATGTGTTGACTGTGAGCTAGTGTTGTATCACTTTTGCAGAGATGAAGGGGCCCGCACAGCATACACTAGCGTAGAGAGCATCATCATCTTCGGGCTGAAGACCACAACAAGAACAAAATGGCTCTGAGCACTATGGGACTCAACATCTTACGTCATAAGTCCCCTAGAACTTAAACCTAACTAACCTAACGACATCACACACACCCATGCCCGAGGCAGGATTCGAACCTGCGACCGTAGCAGTCCCGCGGTTCCGGACTGCAGCGCCAGAACCGCTAGACCACCGCGGCCGGCACAACAAGAACAGAGAACACTAATTTCGTCATATACAATTATATGATCACAAAGGCTTCAGTGAATGACAGTTTTTGTCACTTGCGAATACACAATTATAATAATCTGCATTTTAAGACTATTTTATTAGGTCGTTTTCTTTCCTGTTTGTTTATCTGTTCGGTACAAATTCTCGATGGGCTGGAGACTTGAAAATTTCAACGCTGCTCACAACTGGATGACAGTGCAATACAAACTTGCTTTTTGGCCTGTGTGCAGCCGAGGGGTCTCTGCGTACCACTGTCTATTCTCCCCTTTCTTTTTCCAGTCACGTATCTAATTTTTATCTTCACGCTATTTCCACTAGGTATGCGCAGGAAGAAGCATGGTATTGGTTGATTCAGGTGAACAGAAACTGAAATAAGGTGGAGTTTATGTTTCTCTGTTGTAATATCACCGAAATGTTTGACATCTATTGAAAAATTTCACACATACACAAGACTAGAAGGAGATATGTTCCTTTTTTGCAACGAAATGAAAGGCTGTTTTTGGTCGTACACGCTTTTGGTACTTTTATTTATGAAGCTTCTTCAGTGGCTTATATTAAATGTTTTATGTATATATAATGAATGCAATATTTAGTCATTACAGGTATATCATCATCCTTGTTTGTAACCTGGGAAAAATAGAGTGAAACACAAGTTTCATACGGTTAAATTATCGTTCCCTGTTACTTACGATTTCCAATGTTGCTAGTCCATATGTGTTGTCCTAGAGATCTGTTTATTTGGTCTCCGTACTCCAGATGGCTGATTTTCGGCGTTTTTTCACCCACATTTATTACAGAACTTCACTTGCACTCTTCACTGTGAGTTGAAAATGTGTATGCTGTTGCCAAATATCGCTTTGAGTTTATATGCAGACTACCGTTTACGTTGCGTATGTGTGGTTTGATATTTGTTCACTTGTTGTCTGTATGTGGGTGTGTGTGTGTGAGTGTGTGTGTGTGTGTGTGTGTGTATGAGGGAGAGAGAGAGAGAAAGAGAGAGAGAGAGGTTTAATTAATTATTTATTCTGGTTATGTTTTACATTTCTGTTTGTTATTGTTTTAGTGGCTAACATGATGAGTGACTTATTGCTTATACTGATTTGCTCATTAATTACGTTCTTTTCGATTGCAAGAGCTCTTTGTGTGTGAATGCTTTCCTGTAAACACACACACACACACACACACACACACACACACACACACACACACACACACACACACACACATACACACACACGCAACGAGTGAACAAATATGAAATCACACATACTCACCTCAGACAACAGACGAAAGACAAACACACAGCAGCAGGTGGTAACACTATACGCTATAAACATACACACGTTCAACACACCGTGGAAAGTGCAAGCGAAGTGTTGTGATAAATATGAGGGAAAAAAGGAAAACTGGCGAAATGGAGTACCAAATCGAGCAAACACACTTCCAGAACAACTCACATGGACTACCAACTTTGGAAATCTTAACACAAAACGATTATTTAATCTAACGAAACTTGTGCTGCAGAAGTTGTTTCTAACACGGAAAACAAGAGAATAACATAAGAAAACGTAACATGGTAACAGACTTATAACTACTACATAATGCATTTATCATATATATAAAAAGAAGATGTTAAGGACACTGAAAGTGCTTCATAAATAAAAGAAGCGAAACCCCTATGGCAAAAAATAAATTGCCTTTCATTTCGTTGCAAAGACGGAACATACCTCCACGAATGTCGAAGCAACTAAGAAACGACGGTAAACGGAAAAATTGGAGAAAATAATTATTTTAATAAAATTCGGTTTATAATGTGCCACATTCTTAAATCAGGCTAAGAAACGTAATATAATTTCTCATGGTCCTGTCATATTCCTAAACCTACACGGACAGTATCGAGAAATACGTGATTCTGACCTTTTTATAGCTTTGAAAATACTTGTAAGATCTGAAACGAAGAACACTGGGCTCGTGATATATCAAAATTGGTTTTGATTTAAATAATTGATATATATTCTTTCGCTTGTTTCCAGGGCTGTATATAGACTGATGCCTCATAAATTTCATGTATAGATGAGACGTTTTTATATGGGAACAAAATATCGTTGCTCATAGTAATTGTTTGAAAAAGCTTGTTCATTGTGTCAGTGATGGCAAGTCTTCTTAGACGTCCGCCCCCTGTAGCTGAGTGGTACAAGCTTTCTGCCGGCACGGTAGCTCAGCGTGTTCGGTCAGAGGGTTAGCTGCCCTCTGTAATAAAATAACTGAGTTAAGCGAGCAACAACGAACATAAACGGGTGTCTCGCGACGTCCGCACCGAGCAAATACAACGAACGAAAACGAACAAAATTAGAAAAAAAAAGAAAAAGAAAAAAAGTGGATAAGCTTTTTTTAAAAAATAAAAAAGTGGATAAGCTTGAAAAAAATTATAAAAAAGTGGTCAGCGCGACGGACTGTCAGTCCTAAGGGCCCGGGTTCGATTCCCGTCTGGGTCGGAGATTTTCTCCGCTCAGGGACTGGGTGTTGTGTTGTCCTAATCATCATCATTTCATCCCAATCGACGCACAAGTCGCCGGAGTGGCGTCAAATCGAAAGACTTGCACCAGGCGAGCGGTCTGCCCGGCGGGAGGCCCTCGTCACACGGCATTATTATTATTATATTCTATTACACAACTACTTTACCGATCTTTTCAGAAACTCTGGTCTCTTGTTTCGTTAAGAACTGTATTAAGCCATTAGAACGGCGTATCAATACGTTTCAACGTGTAGTTTTCAACTGACTGAAGAAATTAAGTATTCGCAGTGGACTTAAGCAGCTAACACCACTGATAGTGAAGTTAGGTGTCAACATATGTCAACGGAAAAAGTTCGTCGTTCTTGCTACTATAAAACGTACTCACTGTGACTGTCAATTAACCTCACGGAACGAGAATGGTGTGAAAAAACGTTGGACGGAAGTAACATACACATGATGTGACACTGCCAACTAATAAAGCTCGAACTTTGACTATACGTAGAAAAGAACCGCTACCATACAATAGAGAAGGTAACTGAAAAATCACACTTAGGCGAACAGAAATGACACTTTTATTCAAAGACAATAATTACACTGAAGTGCCCGCGATTGATAATGGTCCTGTGGACACGGGGCGGGTAAAGGCTGAGAATGTTTCTTAATAGGGTGTGTGATCACCAAGGACATGTTTTGGAAAGTGCTCCCATGTTGGTTGCTAAGGAGTTCCTAACGAGATGCTAAGGACTTGCAAGGTTGCTAAGGAGTTTTAGGGAGAGGGCTTTCCATTCCTCCACCAGCGTGGTTAACAACAGGTGAATGGTCGTCAGTGCATGTGGACGTGCGACAGTGCCCCTTCCCAACGCACCCCACGTGTTCTCATTAGGAATCCACAGACCAGCCCATTCACGAATAATGTAGCATGGGCCGACTGGCCTCCAGATCTCTGAACTCGGCAGACTCGCCGGTAATATTATAGTGACACTGTACTATTTTCCCATGTGCGCTTGTCCAGAGCTACATTCGGGTCTGACTTCATTTTTAAGGATGACAACACTCGTCAGCGTTTAACACCGCAGGTGAGGGAGCTATGTGAATGCGAGTATATTTAGCGAATAGACAGCCCTGTATGTTCCTCCCCCCCCCTCCCCCCCCCCCGACTCAAATCCGACAGAGAACATGAGGTATGCATTCTGGAGGGACACTGCAGTACGTTCACACTCACTAACCATAATTCCGCCGTTTCAACCAAATGGTTCGAATGGCTCTAACCACTATGGGACTTAACATCTGAGGACACCAGTCCCCTAGAACTTAGAACTGCTTAAACCTAACTAACCTAAGGATACCACACACATCCATGCTCGAGGCAGGATTCGAACCTGCGACCATAGTGGTCGCGCGGTTCCGGACTGAAGTGCCTAGAACCGCTCGGTCACAGCGGCCGGCACCGTTTCAATCCCGCTGGTGCATGAATGGGACGTCCGACCATAAGAACGTCTTGCCAACCTTAATGGCCAGCATGTGAGCACGTTGCAGATCATGAAGTTCTGTCCATGGTGATCACACACCCCATTAAAAACCATTTTCCACCATCTGTAATGTCCAGGGGAGGATCATAAATCTCGGTAATATCCAGGGGAGGATCATAAATCGACTTGACGTACTGGGGATAGGAAAATAATGTGAAAAGTGATAGTAATTTGATGCTTGTGTTTGACGGTCAACAACGCAGGTAAAGCACGTGTCGCGCTGGACTGTACGTGTTCAGCACTTTCTAGCTATCAGTGCAGATTGTTTACGAGCAGTGCACACTTCGTATTTGCATTCAGAGGCCGGGTCGACGTGCAATGAAACACCTAACAGAGTTCCAAAGAGGGCAGATTGTGGGGGCCCGATTAGCTGGAGCATCAGTAACCAAGACAGCCAACTTCCTGAATGTTTCAAGAGCAACTGTTTCAAAGTCATGACTGTCTACACTAAACAAGGAAAGACGTCATCATGTAAACGTAATAGTAGGCGCAAATCAAGACAAAATGACAGAGATCGTCGTACGCTAACACGCATTGCATCAAAACAACACAGAAATACGGCGGTTAAAGTGACTACAGAGATCAATAGCCATCTTGAACACCACCTGTCGATACTGTCCGCAGAGAACTCCATAAAGCGAATATTCATGGACGAGCTGCTATACCGAAGCCATTAGTCACGACAACCAACCCAAAGAAGCGTAAAAGTGTCAGGAGCATAATTCCTGGACGGCTAATCAGTGGAAATACGCCATGTGGTCCGACGAGTCAACGTTTTCGTTATTTCCAACATCGGGCCGCATCTACGTCTGGAGAACGTCAAAAGAAGCATACAATCCTGACTGGTTGATTCCGACGGTTAAGCATGAAGGTGGAAGTGTGATGGTGTGAGCAGCTGTATCATGGTATTCTGATGGTCGCATCATTACTCTCAAAGACCATGTTACAGCCAACGATTACGTGAACATTTCAGATGATCAGGAGCACCCCATGATCGAAATGTTGTTCCCCAACAAGGATGCCATATTTCAGGACGATAATGCACCCATTTACAAAGCCGTGACAGTGACAGTACAGTCGTGGTTTGAGGAGCACGCAACTGAACTGCTGCACCTTCCTTGGCCAGCACAGTCCACGGACTTGTGCATTACCGAACCCTTCCGGGCGATATTGGAGCGGAGGCTCGGGAGCAGATTTCCGCCTCCCTCATCATTACAGGAGTTAGAAGAGGTCCTGATCAAAGAATGGCATAACATTCAACTGGAGACTATACAATCATTATATGGCAGTATTCGAAGAAGAATCGCAACTGTGTTACAGGCAAACGGGGGTCCAACCCCCTATTAATAAACCATTCCCAATTACGTACTGGTGTTCACATTACTTTTCCTATCCCCTGTAAGTGAATTATTGTCTTTAAATGATAATGTCTGTTCTGTTTTGCACACCAATGTCCTTTGCCTGTCTACATTTTAATTTACCATTTGTAGCTAATGAAATCCGAACAGCCACGTCGCTAGATGCACCCGATAAAAGGAAATGTACAAAAAAGCACTTCGTCGAAATAAACGTGCAGCTTTCTTATACGTCCATTGCTTAATTCTTAATGGCTCATTAAGTTGCCGACTACTAAGGCATGCAAAAGTTTGAAATTGATAAAATTTTAATGATCTGTAAGTTAACGCGGCGGAATGGAACGAGCAAATTCCTTTGAACTTGTAAACGTTGAACATATTGACTAATGAATGTCGGTGAAACTTTTTGCAGCTTGCTCCCTCGTCCGCTCGCTTGGAGGAAAATTTATAGTGCGGACGAAGCCATTTGCACATCACAAGAGCTGGATTACACAGACCGATGCCGGCAGAGTTGGTGCAGAATTTACTTGGTTTTTGCTACTCTTACGCCCATAATTTATTTCTCGCTAGCGATCCCAAGAGTAACATTTTCTCCTTATCAACCAGTTTAGGTTACGTTACCACGTACAATGAGATCAACGGTGAAGTTAAACACGTACTCGTTTCCACGGAGCGAAACGGCAGACCGTTGCTAGTTAAGTGTAGAGAAATATATCGAACAGTTTTTCCTTTGCTGACGATGGTTTTCTGCTTCATAGCAAGACTTTTCTTAGCAAATTGTGGAACGGGCAACAATGGAGTGAAAGAACAAGTAGTTGTATTGAATAATTTGGAAGGCATAATAGATTTTCTTCACTGTGCAGAACGGACATTTTCCTCTCAGATTTGGAGATATTTCAAACAACGGAACTTTTGATTTTCTTCTTCTTCCAAACTCATGATAGGCCTTCAAGTGTTCGTGGCTTTGACGGTAATTACTTCCAGAAGAGTAACTGATGTAGATCCGGACAAATATGTCGGATGAAATTGGGTACATTATTCTTCCAGTACTTCTATTAGAAACTGAATCATCTTTTGACATGACTCAACATAAGAGCATTTAACTAGAAAATGCGCATGAATAAAACGAAACAGCTGATCTGCCAGAAAAGAAAAAAAAATACACGATGTAGTGGGGTCATACGAATGGGCAGTAATAAGATGTGAATATGTCTTACTGGTTTCCTCAACATTCTCTGGATATCAGGAAAGAACTAGGAACAGAGGTGGACGATTATATGAGGAGTAAGCGTGTAGACGTACGTATATCATAAACGACATGTCTATTCCTAGCATAGCTGCAGATAGCGCACTATCAGTTTCATAGGTCATTGCCAAGAGCAACCCAGAAATATATCACCATACAAATAAATTTTCAGTTTAAAATAAATTTAGAAAATGTTGAAATGCACAATGCAATGTAGTTTAATTTACTAATAATATTGTAGATGATATGATATTAATGCTCTTATGATAATTCATTCAAGTTGATATAATTATTTAAATTGTATTCTCCACTTTCAGACAACTGTTAAGCGACGATAAAAAAATACATTGCAGTACTAAATTAGCTCAGCGGTATCTGGTGTCAGTATAAAAGATTCATATCTCTTTACTAATGGGAAAAGGAGGGATCTGAGACCAGCATAACTGTCATGGAACCGAAAAGATAAACCGTTTAAAATTACGCCTATAGATGAATGCACATGAGGTCTAGTGTAGATTCATTGAGAGACTCCTCGGATTTGATTAATGCGGCACACAGTGCGCACTCAATCAAAATGTTCGGAAACAAGTGTAAATAGTAACCAGAATGTACACAATACATTCACATTACACAGAATTATTGCGGTTCTTCTATGGCTCGCCAGAGTCAGTATGTGGATCTCGTAACTAGTTACATGTCCTTCGTTCGGAACTCTGTTAATACATTTATATCTACATTAATAGATTGCGAACCACTTGCAGAGGGTGCATTTGCACCTTGCATTAGGGTTTCTAGCTCTTATTTTTATGGGTTTGTAACCTCCCCCTCACTTACCGACCTTAATGACAGTGAAAAATGAAACCGCGTGTACCTAATGGGAATTTTGGAAAAGCAATCGTCACCGAAGTTAATCTGTCGGTAAAGAGTTACATCTTAATGAAAGGAAATGTGCTAATGAAACTGGTGGAAATTAATTTTGAAAAGGGGTAAAGTTAATAAAGAAAGTAAATGTGCAGCCGTTACGTTAACAATTAACTAGCGGTAATTAGGTATTTGAGATTTGGGGGAAATCACGGTCGCCAGTCCTAAGGACAATTACTATAGTAACAGAAAAAGAAAGGTTATTACACATATAATTAGCACCTGAAGCGTGGCAACTGAAGGTTGACACGTGTAGTGTGAAAACTGAAAGTTTGTCAGAAGTAATAAATTTCGCTACACCCTGACTTAATTTAGCAAAAGAATTAATAAAACCGGAAAATCGAAAGTTAATTTAGTGACTGAAGTTAATAGTGAGCTTCCTTTCTGAAGCACATCGAAATTCAGTAAAATACGGTTAGTCTTGGACTACCTCAACAATCATTTCAAAAGCTACTTGAATCTACGCAATTTAGAAATAAGAGATTTAACTTTGAACTTGAATTAAATGATTCTGAACAATTAACAATTGTAAAATTTAGTACGTACCAAGCTGAGCTGCCGTCACAGGTAACTAAAATACGGGAACAAAACTCGCACTCTTAATTTGTGCTTGTGCAATCTAAATATTGTAGCCAGCTATAAATACTTTAATTGAAACTTTGAAATTAAAGCAGTGAAAACGAGTTAGCTATATTACTTTAATGCTGGCGTTTGAATTTCAACGACACTCGGGTTCATTTCGGAAAAGGAAGGGACTCTGCTTGGTAATGCAATTGGGACAATGAGCAACAAACGTTCATGCTAAGTTGCTGTAATTATAGTGACGAAAATGGAACAGTTTGAAAAGCTGAGGTCTGCCATACAGTTCTAAAACTTTACGTGCGTCCAGTCTTCCTTGTCGGTTGATTGAAGGCTTGAAGCCGTCGGTCGAGGAGGTGGCGACAGTCACTCATTGTCGGCCGTCGCTGTTGCAGAAGCTGGATGTTGGCGCGCCTTCTTCTCGACACGGTCACCAGACGAAACGGGCTCTTGATGTGCGCTAGTTAATGTTTCCCGTCCGCGACACCATGTCAGAAACTATCATCGCAAGTCGAGCGCAATTACATGCTGCCAAACCCCGAAAGCGCGGCAACTCGCGGGAGCGTCACACAACACACCTGCTCCACTCGCTACTCCCGCCACACTCCTGCACAGCCCGCGCTCCACGCGGCAGAGTTAACACTACCAAAGATCCTACACACTTTGATTCTTCACACGACCTATCGACGTAATCGTTCGATAGCAGTTTTCCCTAGGCAAGACCCAGCGTAAAAATACAAATAATATTTACGAAACAAACCAATTATACATCGACATAAATGTATATATATATATATATATATATATATATATATATATATATATATATACAAACAGTAAAACAATTATAATATACAAAGAGATAGAAATGTCATATCTTGAGGTAACAAAGCAAGGAAAAAAAATAATAGTACAATAGATGGAAATAGGAGGATATGCATTTCCGTCGTTACACGTGCCCCACATTGTCTGAGGATGTTCGTGTAACGTAAACAGACTCAGAAAATGTCCCAAAAAGGAAACAGCCGAAATGCAAATGCTCAAAACATCAACAAAATTTAGCATTCTTCCAATTAACCATAAACCAATTTTTAGACGATAATAATTGAGTGGAGACACTCCTAATCTTATTCCACTCTGTCATCTTGATCAAAATAAAACAGGTTGACAACATATTAAAATTCATAGAAAATATAGAAAATGGTTTAGCTATTCCAAAATCGTCAAATTCCGTAACACTATCAAGAAACGGAATACTATTTACAAAATTAATCAGAGTACATGGTCATAAAAACAGGTAGATCAAAATACGCAAATAAATTATTAATTACATAGAATACACATTTTATATAACCTTTTCATAATTAATACTCTCGCCATGAAAGTCCACGCTAAACAAGAAATAATATACAGCAGATCGACAAAAACATAAATATTGACAGCAGAATTCTTTCAGCTGTCCAGGAAGAAAAACAATTCCGCCTTCCGTACCCGCAAGTACAAAGAATGCCGACAGCGGCACAAGAGCCGACAGCGGCACAAGAGCCGACAGCGGCTTCGCCTCGCAGGTGTTGTTGCGCCCGCCTGTGCGGCACGCTTGATCTCACTCGCCTGTGTAACGGCATTTCCAGAACGTCCGTTTCACTGAATTCTTTAAGAAAAACTCACTCCCGAGTAATCTCAAGGAGTCCATTAATACTATCATAGTGGATAAATCAACACTGTCCATCATCACACGCATGTACAAGCCTGAAACTTAAAACAGCGTCTAAGTACATCGGCAATGACTAGTAAATTACACATTCATTAAATCTTACAGCTAGTTACAAAACCATATTTACATTCCTTAATCTACTGTGACTCAGCTGAAAACTTAAACTAGCAGCTTGGATTTTTCAGATGATTTGATCATGATTAAATTGACTAAAATTAAATTGATTAATCAAAATTAATTACTTATTAATTACAACTTCTTTAATGACCTCTAGGTCAGGCAAGACCATCGCAACATGGCACTTCCTTAAATCTTACACTCTATATTTACATACTGTACAAATTACCCTTTCTGTGGTATTAATCGATCCTAGGTTAGTACAATTTCAAGTCTACAATGTTCCGTATACCTAATAGCTTTCCAGAGCTTGGATACTCTAAGCAATAAGCATTTGTGTGAGGTATACCAATGACTTTATATGGTCCATTATAAACAAACTTAAATTTAGAGATTTCATGGTCTATCTCGCTCGATTTCTCATGAGCTTTTACAAATACTAAGTCTCCGATTGCAAACTTAGCAAAACGCGCTTTAGCGTCGTGACGACGTATGCGAGCATCGGCTTTTAGCTTCATTACTTCTCGCAAACGATCTTTTTTCACACCAATACTAATGTCAATCCGTGGAGGGAATTTGATTATCTCTTCCAATTCACTTTCTACACTTGTGTCAATGCCGAAATTCCTCACGTTACGGCAGTTCAAATTCATTCCTACGTCAATGTCATCCGGCCAGTTTGCTTGTGTATAGGCTGGTATTGCTTATGCACACCGTCTCCTGCCTCGTCAAAACTAACTACTATTGTTTTATCTTGTGACGTACATGTCAAAGTTTTGCATTCGCAATTAATCACTGCACGGTACTTTAATAGCCAATCTAACCCGATAATTACTTCCGTAGTCAAGTCTGGCACGACGACAAACTCTTGTTCAAATCGTGCCCCGCACATCTCGAAGTTGACAAAAATCTGTTTTGTGTCCGGTTTACTGGCCTTCCCAGTAGCACCGATAATTTTCACTCCTGTTACTGGCATAACTACGATGCCAGGTCTGTCTTTCAGTAACTCAAATATTTTCCCAGATACAGCACTCAATTCTGCACCGGTGTCAATCAACACGTTTAGTTGTAGGTCGTGCATATTAACAGACACTACTATCTGTCTACACTTGTCCTCGACTGTTTCTTTATTTTCCCACAGTAAATCCTCGTCTATATCCAGGTCAAACCAGAAAAAACCATCCGGCTTTGATCCTAAAGCCGGCTTATCTGGCGGCCTTTTCAGCCTCTGTTCACATACCGTTTGTCCTGAGGCGTAGTCTGTAGCTTCGCCTCCAATACCGAAACCTTTTCCTGTAACTCGTCAACTAGTGAGTGTTGCTTTGCTATCAATTCACTAATTGTCACCTTCGTTGATTCCACTTTGGTCAGATTGATCTCATCTGCCAATCTACCTGGAGGAATGTGCCCAGTAGTATCTACAATTACTTCCTCTGGACCTGCTCAATCCACACTGCTATCGTCTGAGCGTATAATGTCAGCTCTAACCTCATACACGCTGTAATCTATGTGCTTTTCTACCAGTCGTGTCCGGCTATCACTAAAATTTTCGTAATCTTTCTCCTTAATACTCTCGCAATGTTTAAACTGGAGGTTTGCGTCGGATGGGTCGGCTACTCCTACCACTATAACTTTCGGTAAAGTCTGCCGGTTAGGGCCAGAACTTTCCGTTACTACTTCAACATCCAACACGACGAATCTTGCTCGTGCTCCCCATTAACGTCAACTATTTCTAGTAAAGTCTGCCGGTTAGGGCCAGAACTTTCTATCATTTCACAAACACTATCTTCCTGCGGGACGAGGCGCGGAAAATCCTGCACGCGCTCCCCATAAACACTTCTCCCATACAGGCCCCTATAATCTCTTAGTTCGTCGTATAAGCGACCGAACTGCCTTAACCAGACTTCATCCCTCTCTGCATCCCCTCGCTCGATGACGGACATTTTATCCGACATCTGATCTTCTCTCAACACTTGCGAATCGTTCTTAAACTTAATCTCCAGTTCCGCTGTGGGTATTACAGCTGCCACTTTATAATCGATTTCCGAAACACTACTTAAATTGTCCTCACTGACAGTGAATGTATTTTCTACTGCCGTGTATACAGCTGATCTACTACTTGTGGGCGCACTCCTTTCTCCTAACACTGGCACACACTCCCGCCGTTGATTATTCCACACGGAATTTTCATAATGACGATACCTGGGTTTTCTCCTGTTATTGGGCCGCCAAAATTTCTCCACGCCCGCTCGGCCCCTCACCGGCGCGGCTAATGGTTTCCCTGTCTCGTCCCAGCAGATACGCTCCCCGGATGCTGCTGAGGCGGCTGATCACACCCTCTGGCGTTATTATTATTCTGTGAAGCCCGTATCACGTTAGTATGATACTGGTTTCTGTCATTCCTGTTATTATTTGCATTGTACCGATTGTTATTACGGTCCGAACCATTATTGTTATTGCTGCGGTATGCATTATTCCCATGGTTATCGTTGTTATGGTTGGGGTGGTACCAGTTGTTGTTACCACGGCCTCTACCACTGTCGCGATTATTGCGCCAATTGTCCTCGTCCTCAACTCTTTCCAGGAAATCATTGATTGTCCTGTAATTGCTTCCTACGTAGCGTTTTGTATCATCTGGAAGCTTCTTGTAGAGTTCCCAGACTATTTCGGATTCCGTGCGGCGATCACGCAAATATTTCAAGTTGCGGATCCAGCCCTCACAAAACTCCCTCATCGAACCACGCGAATTCGCATCGAAAGGCCTCGATACGACAAATTCGCGTCAGACACTTTGCTGTTTTTGCTCTGACCAGTATTCAGCCAGAAACAAATTTTTAAACTCGTCAAAAGTCAGGTTCGTAATGTTGAGGTTTAAGCCCCAACGCTTGGCATCACCAGCCAGCACATCAATAACCGCATTAATTTTTCTCTCATTAGTCCATGATCTGGGTAAAACTCTTTCACAATTCTTGATGAAATCCGTCGCGTGTATACCGCCTTTTTTCAAGGGGTCGAACCGCTCCTCTTTCGTCAACAATTCCGAACTATGTGCATAGATTGGCACATAGCTCTGTTTTTCGTCAAGTTTCTTTTCTAATTCCGACACTCTCGTAATTACTTGGAAAGTGGTTGTCGCAAGCGTTTCCACTTCCCTCCTTTTCTCTTCGCAGGTATTAGCCTGCTCCCTCACTTTAGTATCTACTTCGGACACTAAAGCCTTTAAAGTTTCCACTTTCTTTTGATCCTCTTTTTTCACTAATTGAATTTGTTCCGTCACCTTATTCTCGATGATCGGAGCAACTGACTCTCCTACACTTTTCTCGATTCTGCTAATTTCGGAATAAAAACGAGTATTTATGCTCGCAATTTCCGCCTGAACGCCTATCATTTCCTGTTTAAGATTACTGATTTCGGTATTAATTACAACAATATCTTCTTTGATTTTATCAACTTTTGTGTTAACAACTCCAACATTGTTGTTAACAACGTTAATAGCTTTGTTCTGATTGTCTAGCATCCGTTCAATTTTTTCAAACTGAGCTTCTTGCTTGGCAGCCTGAGCTTCTTGCTTGGCAGCCTGATCTTCTAGCTTGGCCGATTGACTCTTGATTTCGTTAATCAAAACATTCAATAAATCAGTTAAATTACCAGAAACTACCGGTTTCACTTCCGTAGCGGCTTCCTCTTTAATTGTCCCCCCGTATTCGTCATCAAGGGATTCAGATTTGGTTTTCACTTCCGATTCCGATACATTTTCTAAAGTTTGGAATTCCATTTCTGCTCTTTGTTGCGTTTCGGCGGTCGCGTCTTTCATGCTAGCCGCCTGCCCCTGAACAATGGGTACCGCGGTGCGCGTTTCCCACTTTTCGACCGATTGTTCCGTACCCAAGTCTACCAAATTTTGACAATTGTTGCCTTCACTCATTTTAATAATTTTCGATATAAATGCCAAATCTCAAATATAATTGGGATTTCTCCCACTACTTATTCTCGCTGACGTAACGGCCTGTACAATACTTTGTTACAAGATTTGCACAATGCAAAATTCGTGTCCAGAACAACCTCAAATCTGAAGATTGTCCTGTCACCAGGTCGCCACGTGTAACCTCCCCCTCACTTACCGACCTTAATGACAGTGAAAAATGAAACCGCGTGTACCTAATGGGAATTTTGGAAAAGCAATCGTCACCGAAGTCAATCTGTCGGTAAAGAGGGAGGAAAGAGTTACATCTTAATGAAAGGAAATGTGCTAATGAAACTGGTGGAAATTAATTTTGAAAAGAGGTAAAGTTAATAAAGGAAGTAAATGTGCAGCCGTTACTTTAACAATTAACTAGCGGTAATTAGGTATTTGAGATTTGGGGGAAATCACGGTCGCCAGTCCTAAGGACAATTACTATAGTAACTGAAAAAGAAAGGTTATTACACATATAATTAGCACTAGAAGCGTGGCAACTGAAGGTTGACACGTGTAGTGTGAAAACTGAAAGTTTGTCAGAAGTAATAAATTTCGCTACACCCTGACTTAATTTAGCAAAAGAATTAATAAAACCGGAAAATCGAAAGTTAATTTAGTGACTGAAGTTAATAGTGAGCTTTCTTTCTGAAGCACATCGAAATTCAGTAAAATACGGTTAGTCTTGGACTACCTCAACAATCATTTCAAAAGCTACTTGAATCTACGCAATTTAGAAATAAGAGATTTAACTTTGAACTTGAATTAAATGATTCTGAACAATTAACAATTGTAAAATTTAGTACGTACCAAGCTGAGCTGCAGTCACAGGTAACTAAAATACGGGAACAAAACTCGCACTCTTAATTTGTGCTTGTGCAATCTAAATATTGTAGCCAGCTATAAATACTTTAATTGAAACTTTGAAATTAAAGCAGTGAAAACGAGTTAGCTATATTACTTTAATGCTGGCGTTTGAATTTCAACGACACTCGGGTTCATTTCGGAAAAGGAAGGGACTCTGCTTGGTAATGCAATTGGGACAATGAGCAACAAACGTTCATGCTAAGTTGCTGTAATTATAGTGACGAAAATGGAACAGTTTGAAAAGCTGAGGTCTGCCATACAGTTCTAAAACTTTACGTGCGTCCAGTCTTCCTTGTCGGTTGATTGAAGGTTTGAAGCCGTCGGTCGAGGAGGTGGCAACAGTCACTCATTGTCGGCCGTCGCTGTTGCAGAAGCTGGATGTTGGCGCGCCTTCTTCTCGACACGGTCACCAGACGAAACGGGCTCTTGATGTGCGCTAGTTAATGTTTCCCGTCCGCGACACCATGTCAGAAACTATCATCGCAAGTCGAGCGCAATTACATGCTGCCAAACCCCGAAAGCGCGGCAACTCGCGGGAGCGTCACACAACACACCTGCTCCACTCGCTACTCCCGCCACACTCCTGCACAGCCCGCGCTCCACGCGGCAGAGTTAACACTACCAAAGATCCTACACACTTTGATTCTTCACACGACCTATCGACGTAATCGTTCGATAGCAGTTTTCCCTAGGCAAGACCCAGCGTAAAAATACAAATAATATTTACGAAACAAACCAATTATACATCGACATATATATATATATATATATATATATATATATATATATATATATATATATATATATATATATATATATACAAACAGTAAAACAATTATAATATATAAAGAGATAGAAATGTCATATCTTGAGGTAACAAAGCAAGGAAAAAAAATAATAGTACAATAGATGGAAATAGGAGGATATGCATTTCCGGCGTTACAGGTTTCTCGTAACATGCTTAGAGCGTAATCTAATTTTCTCTTCACGTTTTCTACGGCCAAGATAGGTGTGATTGTTCACGGATTCCAGTTTGGAAACTGGTTTCTGAATTTCTGTTACTTGATATTTAAGAGATACTAAACGTGATTCCTCCAAAGTCTGCTAACAGAGACTTTTCTACATTTTCTTGCGTGAAACTGGTCACGCTACCGTTTTTGCGTACGCTCCATGTCCTATGTTAGCCCCACCCACTGGGATCCTATAATTTTTGCCAATAATTCCTATCCATCGTACAAGCATTCTGAATGCACATTCGTTCGCAGATAAATCTGGCTTCCACAATTCGTAATTCTGTCAATAAACTGTAGCACGACATCTACTGTTGCCTATAACTGTGGGTCTGTAGAACATCCATTTAATATACACACACAGTAATGCTATCAGATATAATGAATTGAAAGACGGAGCAATGAGTACGAATAACCTCTTTGCCCGAAGTCTGTCATTTTGAGGAAGTGTTTGAGTTACTTTAAATAGAACCTGTAGTAATAGCCTTTCAGAAGAATATTAGTACACAGAAGAATATACAAGTAGTTCGAATGGCTCTAAGCACTATGGGATTTAACATCTGAGCTCATCAGTTCCCTAAACTTAGAACTACTTAAACCTAACTAACCTAAGGACATCACACACATCCATGCCCGCGGCAGGATTCGAACCTGCGACCGTAGCAGTACCGCGGTTCCGGACTACAGCGCCTAGAACCGCTCGGCCACAGCGGCCGGCTAGAATATACAGATCAATGACAAAGCTCCATCAAAATACAAAACAATAGAAATTCTGAATTAAACGAGTGGTGATGAAAGAAAAATCCATTTTAGTACTACAGCAAGCGTTGATACACTTACACTGGGCTAAAAAAAAAAAAAAAATGTCGTATATTACACGTGTGCAGCAACCACAAAGGATGAGGTGAATTTATAACATTTAGTGACCGTTTCTCTGGAGAGAATAATTTGATAGTGAACGCGTCATGTGAAAGAAAAGGATCAATAATGTGATAAGCGTCTGGTAGAAACGGTAACTTAGAGATACACTGCGCAAAAAAACTGTTACTTTTTCGAAAACCGTATTTGTCTGAAGTTGTGACGCAGAAGTTTGAAATTTGGCTCACAAATACCTTCAGCCTTCCTCTGTAATTTTTTAAGTTATTTAACAAAGAAATTCGTCAAAATTACGTTGCAAATTGAGAAGATAGTTCATTTTTGCTACCAGTTTCGGCAACTCAGTATGCCATCTTCGGGCCCTAAGTGCACCTCTCTGAAATTATCGATATTTGTGTACTGGGGCCATCTGTTTCTGGACGTCGAAAACTCTCAAGTGCTTCGTTCGAAGACTTGACCTCACTAATGGTGCCAAGGAGTGGTGCCCAGCGATACCACCCTCTGGCTCGATAACCCCACCAAAGGGGTGTCGAAGGGGTTGCCTGCGCTTATGCGCTAGATCAGCCGCGAGGCACTATTGAGTTGAAAGGGTGTCCAACTGTCTGACAGGTGCGTATTTATCGTGCTCAACAGGAGTGCGTGGGTGGCACCGACGGTGTTGGAGTGTTAGAGAGGCCGTTTCATTGAAGCACGTGACAAAATTGCACTCTTCCGTGATCAAGCCATAGGCGGGCGGAAAACAGGAAGGCTGAAAAGCTTAAATACGCTGGCTGGTTTGGATGAAGTTCAAGTTTCGTCGAGTTGCTATAAACTGTGCCCAGTGGTTTTGCCCTGTAGACCAGAGCAAAAATTCCAGTCGCATTACACTTCGGGTCATATCACGTTCAATTGGATTTCAGCCCCATAACGTCCTTAGTTCTGGATCGTCTGGGGGTGTCAGAAGCGTCGGACATTATCAAGAACATTGTCCTATTGCTCATCGCACTGTGAACTGTCGTTTTAGATCGGGATATATGTGGGAGTTAACGCCCCAAAGGAAGGGGTTGTTTCATTGCCGTCATTTGTGCCACCTGCCTGACAGTGCGTCTCAAGTATTTTCCAAGGCTATCCATTAGGAATCCGCCTGATTTTTTACCACGACAGAGGTATCAAAAGAAGGGGTGAAATGTGGGTAGGAGGTAGGATGACGACCTTTCCACCATGTGACACGTCCCCGATGGGGTTGGATAGAATTGTGGTGCATCTCGGTGCCGATGTTATGTCATTAACCCAGTTTAAACATCATGTTAACTTGTGAAACGCTGTATCTTTTTCGCTAGCTTCGTCACCTTGTTGTCCGATGCGTCGCTGAACTCGAGGATGATATCGCAGGGCGCCACGCTTTTACACCGTTACAGAGGCGGGCTGTACGTATCTTTGTACTAACCTTCAAACTTATGGGTCGCAATGGCAGGTAATTACGGGATTACGAGAAAGCGATAGCTTTTTTCTCATAGCGAGTATGCCAAAGGTGACGCACAGATCTGTTCGTAGTCGAATAGTCTTCTCTACCTAAGACCGTGCTGAAACTGGTTCGCTGGCCGGGGTGGCCGAGCGCTTCTAGGCGCTACAGTCTGGAACTGCGCGACCGCTATTGTCGCAGGTTCGAATCCAGCCTCGGGCAAGAATGTGTGTGATGTCCTTAGGTTAGTTAGATTTAAGTAGTTCTAAGTTCTGACCTCAGAAGTTAAGTCTAATAGTGCACTGACCTCAGAAGTTAAGTCTCATAGTGCACAGAGCCATTTTTTTTTTTTTTTTGAAACTGGTTCTTTTTCTTCATTCTGTTATCCGAGTGCACCACGTCTTTATTTTTTGGGTGGTTCCATTAGCATTACTATCCTTTTTAAGGTGTTCAGTTCGTTACTTATTTCGTCCCCTGTTAACGGTACTCGATAAATAGAAAATGGTGTAAATCAATCCGTCTTGTAACTCACCAGAGGACAAATATTAGCAATATTAATTGTTCCAGTTTATCTTGGCATCCCATAAACCACAAATTTATTTGACATCGTCTTTGAATTGCTATTCAAGAACCAGTATATGGTTAAGATACCAGATCCTAGAATGTACTGTTATCACAGTGCTAATATGTGAACAAGGTAATCAAATGTTCAAATGTGTGTGAATTCCTAAGGGACCAAACTGTTGAGGTCATCGGTCCCTAGGCTTACACACTACTTAAACTAACTTATGCTTAGAACAACACACACACCCATGCCCGAGGGAGAACTCAAACTGCCGGCCGGGGTGGCCGAGCGGTTCTAGGCGCTACAGTCTGGAACCGTACGACGGCTACGGTCGCAGGTTCGAATCCTGCCTCAGGCATGGATGTGTGTGATGTCCTTAGGTTAGTTAGGTTTAAGACTATCTCGCCAGAATACAAGCAGGAAGTCGATCTTACGACAGCCTAGCACAACTGCTTCGGCCCAAATCTCTCTTCAGACAGTTCAAGATTCGACTGTACAAAACCCTGACCCAGCTGTTGTTCTATATGGCTGTGAGACATGAAGTATCCGGAAACAGGACTTCCATAAGCTCCTTGTTTTTGAGAGAAAAGTGCTTCGGAAGATCTTCGGTCCGTTTCTGGATGCAGATACAGGGGAATGGAGGATCAGATACAACCAGGAGCTTGAGGAACTATACTAGCAGCCCAACATAGCAGGAACTGTCAAAGCCAAACGAATGTAGTGGCCCGGATGGAGGATCACAGATGGCCTCGGAAGCTCCTGGATTTCACACCTACAGGAAAGAGACCGCCAGGGAGACCCAAGAAGCGTTGGAGGGATGGACTCCATGAAGATTTAAACCAAGTATCAATAGATGTGGACGAATGGCGGATAGCAGCAATGCACAGAATACAGTGGAGGAGGAAGCTTGTAGATGTGTGCGATCCACTGGGCCTGATCACGTAGTAGTAGTAGTAGTAGTAGTAGTAGTAGTAAGTAGTTAGTTCTAAGTTCTAGGGGACTGATGATCTTAGAATTTAAGTCCCATAGTGTTCAGAGCCATTTGAACCATTTGACTCGAACCTCCGGCGGGAGGGTCCGCACGGCCCGTGACATAGCGCCTCAAACCTCGCGGCCACTCCGCGCCGTGAACAAGATGATCATGAAAGATAGGAAGTAAAAGTCCGATTTATTATAAATGAGAAGTGATTTGTGGACCTGTGGTGTACGGGTAGCGTTTCTTATTAGTAATCAAAATTATTGCGCGCCATTTTTCGAATTTAGGTATCTATGAGAAACCGTTCTTAGCAATGTGTTTGCAAAACAGATGATATACTGTATATTCATTACATACAGTGGCCCATTAAAACACACAGGCGACATGTGGTGAACGAAAACTTAAAAAATTATGTGTTCTATTCTGAGGGGCGTGCTAACGCTTCGGAGCCGGAGAAGTTAAAAATTTAATAGCCGCATCTGATAAATATGAATCGAAAGTGGTTTATTGCTTAGTACCAAATTCACCTCTAAGTGTCACGGACTGTTTATGCTGATGCTAATGCCAACAGACGCTAGTTAGCAGCAACATGACGCACGTATCGCAGTTGGTAGCTTCTGCTAAAATGGATAACAGCTCGAAATTAATAATGAAGCGCAGCGGTTAGCTGAGGCCAGCGCAAAAGTATGCAGAATTTGATTTTGCAGAGGACCTAAACACGAGCGCATACGCTCGTTGCGAACGTGGTGGTGCTATTAATGCATGATTAAACATCAGAATTTATTGGCTGTATTAATTTGAGCGCTGCGTGAAATTCGATAAATGGGGAAATGCTTACAGACTGCGAGGCCAAACGGAGACCGCGTGCTGGTAACGGCAGGGGAGACACAAGTGGTTGGAAGTCGATCGCTGTATCGTTGCGTCGCGATATTTACTGCACCACTCGCTCGCGCGCCGGTCGATCGCCAGATCGCTGTGTATTACCCATTAATCTTGTACGGAAAAATTGACGTTTGTCCGCAGTAATTAATGTCGGTGCTATAAACCACCTCTGTCCTGGTGTTCGCCTCTTGCCATTTAAATGCAGTAAAACACAATGGCTACCACGCCGCACGGCATCACTGCACAAACACTGGCGTCTGTAACAGTTTTTAGTCCACAAGTACACTGACTCGGGTTTTTCACGCCTTAGTAAATATACTAGCTTAGTACCCGCTGCTTCGTTCACGTATACTGTGCTCCCTGCACATATTTTTTGTTTTTCTTCATTTAATAGAATTTGTGGCCTTCAGATATTTTTTTCTTGTTTTCATTAATCGAATTTTTATGTTGTTCACAACTTGTAACACCCTCTAAGCTTTTCACGCCAACTGAAGCTATATAAGCTTCATGTTTTCCAAATGTACTTCTGACCAAAAAGCGATTCTGGTAGCTGGAGTTCAAAGTCCTTGTTAATCATACATTTTGCGTTCTTGTGGAGATATTTCCGTAGCAATTATTATCCCCTAACAAATAACTGATTTTCATAAATTTAGCTTAAAATTTGTTTGATACAAGGAAATATTTTCTTAAAAATTGTCATTCCCTATTGCACCCCATTAGGGGTTGAAATTACAGAAAAGCGTATTTTTTCTTTTATTTCTGACGGAGAAGTCAAATATCAGTTGTCATAGATGTAGCCGTAAAAATCCTTTAATAGTTCATTAGCATGCCGAACCCAGAAGAATGCAAATTCCCCAAGACTGGCTCGGTTTCACGGAAGCTCGAAATTTAGTGCGGACGTCAATGCGAGATGCTTTTAATAGGTTCCACAACGAAACATCGTCTCTAAATATGGTAGAAAACCCAAAGAGATTCTGGTCGTATGTAAAGTACACCAGCGACAAAAAAACAGTCAATACCGTCACTGCGCGATAGGGATGGAAATGTTACCAATGATGGTGCCACTAAAGCGGAGTTACTAGATACAGTTTTTCGTAATTCCTTAGTTGTGAGCATAAGTGACATGAAAGCAGATATCTTACGTGTTGCGAAGCAACTCAAGTCACTTAAGAAAGGGTAGCCTTCCGGTCCAGATTGTATACCAATCACGTTCCTTTCAGAGTATGCAGACGCAATAGCCCCTTTCTTAGCAATCATATACAACCGCTCACTTGACGAAAGGTCTGTTCTGAGGCTGGAAAGTAGCACAGGTCACACCAATATTCAAGAAAGGAACTAGAAGTAATCCACTGACCCATATCACTGACCTCAATTTGCAGTAGGATTTTGGAGCATATACGGTACTCGAACATTACGAATCACCTTGAAGAAAATGACTTATTGATACATAACCAACACGGATTCAGAAAATATTGTTCTTGTGCAACGCAGCTAGTTCTTTATTCCCATGAAGTAGTGAGTGCTGTCGACGAGGGATCTCAGATCGATTCCATATTCCTAGATTTCCAGAACGCCTTTGATACCGTTCCTCACAAGCGACTATTAATCAAATAGCGTACATACGGAATATCGTCTCAGTTGTGTGACTGGATTCGCGATTTCCTCTCAGAGAGGTCACAGTTCGTAGTGATAGACGGCAAATCATCGGGTAGACGAGAAGTGATATCTGGCCTTCGGCAAGGTGGTATCATAGGCCCTCTGCTGTTCCTGATTTACATAAATGATGTAGGTGATATTATGAGCAGCCCCCTTAGATTGTTTGCAGATGATGTTGTAATTTACCGTCTAGAAGAATCATCAAACGATCAATTCCAATTACAAATTTATCTAGAGAGAATTTCTGTATGGTGCGAAAAGTGGCAATTGTCACTAAACAAAGAAAAGCGCGAGGTCATCCACGTGGGTAATAAAAGAAGTCCGATAAATTTTGGGTATAAGATGAATCGCACAAATCTAAGGGCTGCCAATTCGACTAAATTCCTAGAAATTACAATTAAGAGCAACTTAAATTTTAAAGACCACATAGATAATATTGTGGGGAAGGCGAAACAAAGACTGCGCTTTGGTGGCAGAACACTTAGAAGATGCGACTGACCCACTAAAGAGACAGCCTACATTACACTTGTGCGTCCTCTGCTGGAATACTGCTGCTCAGTGTGGAATCCTTACCAGATAGGATTGACGGAGGGCATCGAAAAAGTTGAAAGAGGGGCAGCTCGTTTCGTGTTATGGCGCAATTGGGGTGAAAGTGTCACTGATATGATACATGAGTTGGGGTGGCAGTCACTGAAAGAAAGGCGGTTTTCTTTGCGGTGAGATCTATTTACGATATTTCAATCACCAACTTTCTCTTACGAATGCGAAAATATTTTGTTGACACCCACCTACTTAGGGAGAAATGATCATCATAATAAAATAAGAGAAATCAGAGCTTTAAGGGAAAGAGTTAGGTGTTCCTTTTTCTCACGCGCCATTCTAGAATGGAATGGTAGAGAAGTAATAAGAAAATGGTTCGATGAACTCTCTGCCAAGCACTTGAGTGTGAATTGCAGAGTAACCATGCAGATGTAGTAATTATTTATTTTTAAAAAACGACGTTTCACCTACTACTTTATCTCCTTAGTGGCTGAATTACCAAAAATGCTGAAACACGCTCTTTTTATTTTCTGACGGAGAAAATATTAGTTTTAGTAGTTCTAGCTTCAAAATTCCCTTAATAGCAACGTACTTTCAAAAAGCCCTTCATTCCCTATTTCACCCACTTAAGAGTGGAATTTCAGACAATGCCTTCTTCAACGATGCCTACACTGTAAGATCCACATCCTTTAGAAACTTCAGGTTTCTCTCCTTAGCGGTTTGGCCTGGGCGATGATGAGTCAGTCAGTAAGTCAGTCAAAACATTGCCTTTAATGTACAGAGGCTGTACGCGGGTATGTTGCGATGTTTAGCATAACCACTAACTCAGTGCATGGTAGTGACGTAACTCACTGGTATTCGCGACCCACTTGGTCTATTCGTGCTTTTTTCAAACTCGTTTCGAGTTGCGTGGATTGATGGTGTAGGGCACTGAACTGGTCGCAGTTTCCACAGCAAACTGGAGCAGGGGCTGCAGATAAAATTGTATTGCTCCTGCACTGAAAATTGGATGGTGGCGCTGTGTTGACTGGTGGCCGACCTGCCAACTTCGATCCGTAGACAGCAGCTAAAAATTACCAATGTCACATTGCACAGTAACATTCAGCCTAATGGGAAGTTTGATAATGGATGACCTAATTCAGAGACGTATGGGTCTCTCACGTCCGCATGTATTGTAAATTTAGAATGAACGTAGCTCTAGAGCACAGTAAAAAGCTACATTAGACGTTAGCGACTAAAAACAGCTGACATCGAAAAACTGAAGAAAATCTCCAGGACTCAGTGGAGTGAAACCATATCTGACTGCCTACAACTTTTCTGGCTGGACTGGTGCTCAGTATAACAAAAATGTACCGTACATTCCTCTAACACAAGACTGTTCCCAGTTGTTGAAAGAAAGCATAGGTCACACCCGTTTACGAGAAGGGTAGAGTACGATCTCTACAAATCTAAAATCAACTATAATATCTTATAACATATTCTCAGCTAAAACTTAATGATATATCTTGAACAGACCTCTTCGATGCCAACCAGCATCGGCCCTACAGACATCGGTTATACGAAATCCAAACAAGATATTCTGAAAGTCATGGATCAGGCCAGTCAGGTAGATGCATTACTTCTTGACTTCTGAAAAAGATTTCACTCAGTACTGCACATGCTACACGGGACACGCCCGGGTTCCCGGGTTCGATTCCCGGCGGGGTTAGGGATTTTCTCTGCCTCGTGATGACTGGGTGTTGTGTGATGTTCTTAGGTTAGTTAGGTTTAAGTAGTTCTAAGTTCTAGGGGACTGATGACCATAGATGTTAAGTCCCATAGTGCTCAGAGCCATTTGAACCAGCCATTTGCTACACGGGAGACCCAAATAGTTTTGTGGCTGGATTCAGGATTTCTTGATAGGTTGGATGCAGCTTGTTATCTTAGATGGATACATCGACTTACGTAGAAGTAACTTCAGGAATAACCGAAGAATCTCTGTTACTACTCCTGCTGCTCATGTTGTGGATTATTTACAAGACAGATAATATCAATAGTAACTACATACATTTTTCAGTTGGTACTGGTGTTCGTAATGAATTATGATCTAAAAATAACTTCAAAAATACTCTCAAGTCTATAAAAATTTCAGATTGGTGTAAATATCTGTAAATTAGGTTTAAATGTTGAGAAATATAAAACTCTACATCTCGCAAAATGTAAAAATGGAGTATAGTACGACTACAATATGAACGAGTCCTAAGTTTTAGTTTGTTAAGTCACACAAAAACGTTTTCAAAGATATAATATGGAATCACATACATTCATTATATGTGATACATGTTGCAGACTTCGGTTCGTTGGTGGGATGCTGGAAAAATGCAGACAGTCTACAAAGAAGACATTGTATACAGTTTTGTGCACCCATATGAGAATGCATTCCAAATCTGTGGGATCCACACCAAAAAGGTTCCACAAATAATATTGTATGTATTAGAATTGCGGTAGTATGAATGGTCAAAACTGTTGTGGACTGACAAGACAGCCAGTCCACAGTGACGGGTAACCGAAAGGCACGCGTTTAATTCACGCAGGCTTGCTTAAGTCTGAAACAGGATACGGAATGAATGCTATAAAGAAAAGTACGTAGATGCTAGAATACTTAACTTTAATTCATCCTTGAGGTACATCGCTCTTGACGATACAAATGAGACTCTTTCAATACAAGAACTGTAAGGCTAATGTCGCCTTGCTAGGTCGTAGCCATGGACTTAGCTGAAGGCTATTCTAACTATCTCTCGGAAAAAGAGAGAAAGGCTTCGTCAGTGTAGTCGGTAGCAAAGTCGTCGTACAACTGGGGCGAGTGCTAGTCCGTCTCTCTAGACCTGCCGTGTGGTGGCGCTCGGTCTGCAATTACTGACAGTGGCGACACGCGGGTCCGACATGTACTAATGGACCGCGGCCGATTTAAAGCTACCACCTAGCAAGTGTGGTGTCTGGCGGTGACACCACAAAAACGTTTTATAACTCGCGGAAGAGCATCACGTTGAAGGTGAAAGAAATGGGAAACGCTTGGGGATAGACGCCAACCATCTGGCGAAAGCCTACATACGAAGTATCAAGAACCAGTATGAAGTGAGGTATATGGTTAAGATACTAGAACCCTGAACGTACATAATTAACGTAATGAAATTGTGTGAAAAAGATTATCACGAAAGTAAGTAAGAAAACCTGCAATTTACCATAATTAGGAAATGGTTTATGCACCTGTGATCTACCGGTAGCGCTTTTGTCAGTAATCAAAACGTCCTAGATCGCAGTTCGAGCCCCAGCACCATTTACATTTTGAATACAAATCGTCAGCAACGGCGGCAGAAAGCTTCCGGCATAAGAAGTTACCCTCATTCTGCGAACGGCCTTGTCAAAGAGGGCGGGTGAGTGGAAAAAGTTTCAGGGCATTCTCTTGTCGTTGGGGTGGGAAACTACCCCTAAAGGCGGAAGAATCGGTATTGATTAATGCAAGAGGATGCAGAGGGCAATGTGTACCCACAGGGCATGTGGGCCCGTAGTTAAAAAGTGTTCGCGACAACCTCTGCAATCTATCCAACATTACAGAATAGCCCCGCCCCCCCCCCCCCCCCCCGACCCTAGCCTCTCGGATCTCCTGGAGGGGACTGCCCAGGGGGAGGTGAGAAAATAATTGAACAAAGAAAGGTTAACGTACTACGTGTTCGAACGTGGAATGTCAGAAGTTTGGAAGTGGTAGTGAAGCTAGAAAATAGGAGAAGGAAATGTTAAGGCTCAAACTAGATGTAGTAGGTGTCAGTCAAGTGAAATGGAAGGAAAACGAGGATTTCTGGTTAGATGAGTGTAGGATAATATTAGCAGCTGCAGAAAATGGTATAATGGGTGCAAGGCTCTTATGAGTAGGAAGATAGGGCAGAGAGTTTGTTACAGTGAACAGTTCAGTGACAGGGTTGTTCTTGTCATAACTGACAGCAAACAAACACCGACACTAATATTCCAGGTATACATGCCGATATCGCAAGCAAGAGACGAACAGACAGACAAAGTATATGACGATATTGAACGGGTATTTCAGGACGTAAAGGGATATGAAAATCTAATAGTTACGGGGGATTGGAATGTGGTAGAGGAGGAGTGGAACAAAAGGTTAGGGGGAATGTCGGCTTGGTAGTAGGAACGAGAGAGGAGGAAGACTAATCGAGTTCCGCAATGTCAGTAACAGCGAATTGTTCAAGAATCACAAGAGGTGGAGCTATACTTGTAAAAAGGACGGGAGAAACGGGAAAATTTCAGTTAGCTTACATCATGGCCGGGCAGAGATTTAGAAATGAGGTATTATATCGTAAGGCGTACTCAGGAGCAATTATAGTCTGAGATCCAATTTAGTACTGATGAAGAGTAAGGTGAATTTTTACTAGTCAGGAAGGATCAGTGTCCAAAGAAATGGGATACGGAGGTACTAACAAGGCAGAAGGGATAGATAATATTCCATTGGAATTTCTAAAATCGTACGGAGGAGTGGCAACAAAACGACGATTCGCGTTGGTGTGAAGAACTTATGAGACTGCCGATATACCATCAGATTTTCGGGAAAACATCATCCACACAATTTCGAAGATAACAAGAGCCACAAGTGCGAGAATATTTTTGAGATGTACATGTGGAGCACAGCATTAGTAGTAGGTTAGGAGGGATGCCAGCGAATTTTCTTTGTGCGGGTTACATACATTTAGGAGCGAGCATACATTCACAGGCAAACCTGATTGTTTCATGACCTGAACCTATTGTTATGCTAATTCATTTATGACTCACTAGAGGTTGACTTATGACACCCTTGGGATAAAACTGCTCAAGAGGAAGGACTGAGGAAGTTTATTTTCCTTATTTTGGGTGCTACCCTGTTGGAAATTGGTGGGAATAGCTCAGCTCCTGCCCGCCACTCACAGCCCATTTGGAAAAATGATGGTGAACGGTCCATCTGTGCAGTGCTATTGGTGTGGAAGGTGCATGTATTACCTTGTCCAGCAACTACAAGCACTAATTACTTAGTTGTACAGATCACACAACACGAAATTCAAATCAATTTCAGTAATGTGTTGATGCATATCCTTTATTTAATCAGGTTGTGGCAGACAGGAACCTGCCACTTGGGTAGGGCTCATGGCTGCACTGTTCACCCCCACTTCTCATGACATAGTACCTGTAAGCACCCAGGAATTGAATGAAGTGCGGTCTAGCAGCTGTCATTTGCCCCCCCCCCCCCCCCCGGAATGGGTGTCTGTCTTCAGAAATCCACCACACATGTCAAAAACTGCCCAGTGTCCTAATTACAGATTAAAATACTAAATACAACTGACTACGGACCGGTTATCGGCCTCCTTTGATCTTGCGATCCCAAACAAAGCATCAGTTGACAGCATCCAGTTGATTGGGAAATTCCAGACTCGCTTCCTCTCTCTCTGTCTGTTTCAAATAGCTACTTCTTGTTTGTGTGTGAACTAACATCTCCAAACACAAAGACAGAGGTTTTTACCTCTCCTCAGAATACTGTGTTCCTATTGGCTAACGCTGGCGACAAAGTTTATGCAATTTCTATACCAAAAATAGAAGGAAATATCCATTTGCACTATCCTGTCAAATTAATTGTTTAATAATTTGGAGGTGTCAAATAGATTGCTTAAAACAGTCACCACTACTTTACAATGATCCTCCTCCACAATAAGACATATTTTCAACTTTGAATATCACACGCAAACATTATTCAGATCATATAATTAAAATTACGCCACAGATGGATCTTAGCGCTAAATACAACTGAGTTGTCGTATGTACCAACTTTTGACAACAAAACACCCTCCTCCACCGCAATATTTCCACTAAACACATGTGACGAAGAAAACATTCTGACTGCAATCGACAGTTGAGCAGCAGTCTCCTGGTAGCTTCACGCCTGATGTACCAGGTGCTCAGGGGCCAGAGAGAGTGTCACCTCGGCCAGCCAGAAATCAAATGGTCAATTTACACGAAGGGGAATAATTGTCCAGCGGTAACAATCGCCATTCTGAAGCTTCTCACGCAATACATTCATCCGCTTGTGGATAGTTCACTATTCAGAGGGCGCTGCAAGGGCCACCTCTGGGAGCTGTGTGCAAGAGCTGAGTAACCAGTGCAGCCAGAACTTTTCTTTGTACCTACAGCTCTTGACAGCCTTAGGCCGTGACTTCAATTCTCTGACCCCTCGTGATCATTGCTGCCGCTGGACATGGCATGTTGCAAGAGAGCAGTGGCTTGCATGTTTACAGTTACGTCTAACGAATTCCACCCTGACATAGAGTCCCAATACAAAATATCCACTTTACTACCTCCAAGACAGGGAAGTTGATGACCATATACCTGGAAGTTTTCAGGCAAAATGTGGATTTCTCACTCTTATACGGGTTGTTTTCGAAGATCAACTTAATAACTGCTACATTCTGCATAACAGGACTGGAATATTAAACTCGTTTTTGGTTCATTGAGGAGTGCTAAGTGCATGTTATACCTCTGTCGCAGGATGCTTCCTCCCTTTCGAACTCTCTTGAAGTAACAGAATGCTTTGTCACATACCAAGTCTCTAGGTAACAGCACAGAGAAGTTGTACCAGGTTTATATGCGTCTTCATATTTTCCCGGCGCAAACTCTGTTCCATAGAATTTCGGGCATGCAGCTGCATAAATTCAACTTCTTCCTCTAAGATTTCGGCTGAATACCGTCCAATCACGTCGGCTCACTCCGTAGATGGCTGGACGGTATTCAGCCGAAATATTATAAGTTGAATTTATGCGGCTGTATGCCCGAAATTTTATGGAATCAGGTTTATACTATGTATCACATTATAATTTCGGGAATATAACGATTTTGTTACTATGCTCATTTCTACCTGTGTAGGTGGGAGACGGAAATTTTGTTAAAATGTCTCGCCACAACGAAGAAGCGCCTGATTACCACTCCTACTCCCAGATAATATGTCTGGTACTCTAATCCTAGCCTCCACCCCCTTCCTTCCGGCAGCATTTCTTGATATCAAATTCATGAACTAAGTAACTAAACTGATGATGAGAGTCACTTTCCACGATAAACAATTTTTTTCCAGCTGTCGGATTACACTAGTGAGATAGCATAGTCACGCTAAGGTTGACAACCATACTACATTTCCATGCAATGTCAGAATATGTGGCGAGAAGTGATGTAACGAACATATGAGCAGAAGAGACATAAAATCGGTTGAACTGCTTAAATTGACGGAAAATACGTATAAAATGTGGGAAAATCGAGCGAGACTGGGTGAGTATTTGCATGTTCTCTTGGCGCGGTGTAATTCGTGTACATGGGAACGATTGTGTGACATTTCTGTTAATGCGAGAAAAAGTGACATGGCTGCACTGGGAACCAGGGAAAGAGACATTTTTCGTGGACAGTGATAAGACAGTTGGAATAGATTGTTGAATGTGAATGACCACCAAATGTTGAGTAATAAATTTAGATATGTCGCATCACAAGTCCAGGTGTGACCTCAAACTTGTGTGCAACCACATTATCGATTTTTATGAAGTGTCCTCAGCCTAAGAGCATTGTATTACTGGTTTCGGAGCTGCAATATACAACTACAGAATAGATCACATGTTTGACCCTGCGCAAGACTGTTTACATGTTTTAAATACTTGTTTTAAACTCTAACAAACAGTATTTACAATTTGCTTCCCTGTACTCTCTACCAATCACAACCATGCAGTGTCAGCTAAAAAAACCTTACAGAACAGTTGCTGCATGGTTTTTAACAACACTCTGATGTATCTCTATTGAGGTAATAGGGATAAATACAAGTTGACTTCCCTCCCCTCACCCCCCTTCCGGGATAAGAATAGGCCCGAGGTATTCCTGCCTGTCGTAAGAGGCGACTAAAAGGAGTCCCTCCCCAGCAAGGGGGTAGTTTGCACCAGCGTCCGGAGACGGACGGTTCAACGACTTACATTTGTGGTCATTTTGGTTTTTCGCTTGTTCTGGTTTCTTCCTTCGTTTGTATGTTTCCTTTCTTTGTCCTTCTCCCTCTCTCACTGTCTTCCTTACTTTTTACCTTGCCTTCTTCTCCTTGCCTTCTTGTTCACCCTATGGTCTCCGCCTCGGCGTTTGAGACAGTCTGTCCTTTCTCTCCCTCTCCCCCTTTTTTTCCTATTCTTCTTTCCTCCCTGTGCTTGCCTGAAGGCCGACCGATGCGTTCGAACGCGTAGCCGGTGACGGGGTAACGCGTAATTCCTCGCCCTGGGTAGACAAATAAGGCACTCACGTACCCCCTGGTAAAGGCCACATCCAGGGAGGAGTGATTGCCTGAGCTGACACCTTCCGACTATGCCGATTGGTCCCTCCGTTCGTTTCTCGCGAGGTGTGACCTGAGGTGTAAACGTTCACCTAAGGCGGGAGTGCCCTCTGAGAGGATCCCCACAAGGAAGGAGCGCGCCATCGGAGACGCTGGCAATCATGGGGGATTCATCCGCAATGGATTTCTCTTCTTCTCTCTCGACTTCTGCCCAAAAACGGAAACTTGACCAGCCACCAGTGACAAAAGTACTACCACCTGTCCCTAAGTTCATCGTAGTTTCTAGATCTGAGGACGGAAAGGATTTTTCATCTGTCACACCGTTCGTTATTCAGAAGGGCGTAGACGCCATAGCCGGACCTGTCAAGTCTTGTACTGGATGCGTAACGGTACCTTGTTGTTGGAAACTGAGAGATCCTTTCAGGCACAAAAACTCCTTCGCGCCACACTTCTGTACACGTTCCCTGTCCGGGTGGAGGCTCACCGCACTTTGAATTCGTAGCGTGGTGTGGTATCTACTAGATCACTCGATGTATTGACTGACGAGGAGATTCCGTCTTTCCTCGCTAAACAGGGAGTGACGGCTGTCCATAGGGTCATGAAAAAGGTCGACAATGACCTTGTGCCGACCCGGACACTTTTCTTGACGTTTGATAGTGTTCAGCTGCCTTCGTGCATCAAAGCGGGCTACGAGGTTATTTCTGTTCGCGCCTACATCCCGACTCCTACGCGCTGCTACCAGTGTTAGCGTTTTAATAACAACCGCCAGTCTTGTTCTAATGCGGCTAAATGCGTCACTTGTGGCAGGGACGCCGATGAGGGTGACTCTCTACCTCCGTCTCCTCGTTGCGTGAACTTTCAGGGTGACCATGCAGCGTCCTCCGGCGACTGTCCCATCTACAAGGACGAAAGCTGTATACAGGAAATTGGGGTCAAAGAGAAAGTGTCCACCTCGGCTGCTCGCAAGCTATTTGCTAGTAGGAAGCCCACGCTGCTCCCAGCGTGGAAATGCCGTACTGTCCTCGCCTCTCCTCGGCCTACCAGGGAGGTGTCGACGCAGACATGCGATCTGACCCTTAGCTCTACGATCGTTCGTTCGGCCAGTGCTAAGATCGTCAACGTCTCCTCTTCCTCCCGTCACCCCTAAGACACAAGCACCTTCATCTTCTGCCAAGACTAAGACCCAGAAGTCAGATGCGCGGGCCTTCAAGAAGGAACCGCCCCTTGAAGACTTCCTACGTACCCCGAACTCCCAGCCATCGACCAGTACTTCGACTAAACTACCTTCCAAGAAGGCTCATAGGAAGCAAAGTTCTGCTTCTCTGCCACTGCGCGTTTCTTCTACTGCGCCACCCAGCAGTTGCCACCCCAGGCCGTCAACCGTTTCGCCTGGCCGCACCGCTGGTAGCCGAACATTTGGCCGTTCACCGGCGGAGGAAGCTCCCCCTCCCGGCCATCTTCACCAACCTATTGAAAAAATGGACGATGACTCTCCGCCTATTGATAGCGCGCAGGGCTCGCTCGTAGCCAGGCCCTCAGCGGCTTTCGAGGTTACCCCTTCTTGCTTCTCCTTTTTCTTTTTCTTCTCACGATGGCACTTCTTCATTGGAATGTTCGCGGCATTTGCTCCAACCGAGAGGACTTAAAGTTGCTGCTACGCTTCCACTGTCCGCTCGTAGTAGCTCTCCAGGAAACGAAGCTACGCCCATGCGATTGAATTGACTTGGCACACTATGCCTCTGTGCGTTTTGAACTACCCCCTGTGGCAGGTATTCCGGCTCATGGAGGGATTATGTTGCTGGTCCGGGATGATATCTACTACGATCCCATCACATTGGACACCGATCTGCAGGCAGTTGCCGTCCGAATTACTCTCCCCACTTTCACATTTTCCATTTGTACCGTTTACACTCCATCGTCGTCTGCCGTTACTAGGGCAGACATGATGCAAATTATTGCTCAGCTAACTGCACCATTTTTGTTGACTGGAGACTTCAGTCCCCACCATCCCCTTTGGAACTCTCCAGCATCCTGCCCGAGAGGCTTCCTGTTAGCAGACCTTATCAACCACCTCAATCTTGTCTGCCTCAAAACTGGCGCCCCTACTTTTCTTTCGGACACAACTCAGACATATTCCCATTTAGACCTCTCTATACGTACTACCCAACTTGCACGCCGGTTTGAGTGGTACGCTCTTTCTGATTCGTATTCGAGCGACCACTTCCCTTGTGTTACCCATCCCCTGCATCATACCCCATCTCCACGCTCAACTAGTTGGAAAGGCTCTGAGCACTATGAGACTTAACTGCTGAGGTCATCAGCAGCAGCGTGGTTCCAGACTGAAGCGCCTAGAACCGCTCGGCCACAGCGGCAGGCGACGAACAATCAACTGATCACACAAGGATGAAAACAAGGCAACACAAAAGACACAGAAAATACTGTAAAAGCAACCATACTAAAATCTATAATGGAGGGAGAAAGGAAAAACGTATTTGGGGCGAAACTGACATGAGAATCAGTTAGCATCAGCAGGTATTGGAGACACGGCAGCAACATAAACACCATGTTTTGTAGAGCGGAAAAGTGTTACTTGCGAGTGAAGTTCCACTAAAACATGTACTGTGATTGTGTGTGCATTTCAACGACAGTTGAGGATGCAGATGATAACTGATTTTTTTGCAGTAACTGTAATTATGCGTACTCTCATGCTTTGAAAGACTCCCTTTTTCATTTTCAGGATAAATGTTTCAAAACGACTTCCTCTGTTTTCATCGTAAGCAGTTATCTGTAGGCTGCGTGCTACTTTGAACAAATATTGTTTATAGAATTATGTCACTGAAATATCACGAAGTCACAGAACTTTCAAATCTTACCATAGATTATCTCAACGAATATAATGGAGGAGCTTTAGTAGCGATGTGTTTTCGTTAGTGGCGCATGGAAACGGGTGACTGATGCTGAAAGGCTATACAGAATTAGGCTATGTTATCCAGCATCTAAAGAAATCAGGACTGTTAGTAATGTTGATCCATTAGAGACACTGACTCAATGTCTGGTAGGATATGAAAACATCATGACTCCGTCATGATATAATTCGACCAACAAAATACGGCCTACAGAGAGCTCCAGACGATGAGGATAAAGGAAGTCGTCGAAAAATTTAGAGTCATTTCGAATCAGACCCATCAACATCCTGCGAATATTTATCCAAGAATTTCGCTACGTAAATCCACGTTCCAATGGTATGCACGTAAAAGAAACCAATGTAAATATAATATTTTTGAAACAACTACCAAATATCTCAGTGTTCGTAATTGCTTTCAAATTGCGACGTCTCTTTCAATCCGTAATAGCAGTAGTAGTAGCAGTAGTAACTGTATTTGTAGACCACACTCTACTGATCCTCGGCAAATCAGTAGCTGAATTGACTAATTAAAGTTGTAATATGAGGGAAGTGATACCTGGGATCACGATCGTTAGTAAATTACCTGTTCGTTTATTATCCAGCGCCACACAAAAATTCAAAGTAATGAAGAATGGTGGTACCGTTACAATTTCTTATCCTGTTCCGGACTCCGACGCACTACTTCACGTTTCAATTCTCTACTCAACTAATAAAACCATCCTACGGTAGCTTTTCTGATCTATTACAAAGTTCTGCGTCTCTTAAAGTACAGTGAATTCAGGCAATTGTAACAATAAACAATCCTGTCGGAAGGACATCCACAACTAAGCTTTATACCTGCGGCTGAAAACACCGCTACAGTTATAAGGTTCTTTTACTTAGAACACGACCGGTTTCGGGCTCTTATACGCCCATCTTCAGGTGTCATAACTCGTTACTGTGACCCCGCACTGCGATGGACGAGTACAAGACGCGGTATGGTACCAGCGGGCGATATTTTCAAACTCTAGTTGTAACAATGTTTGTCCATAGACCGCTATTGACGGTAAGAGATACATTTTTCTTACTCTTTCATCAAATATGTATTATAAAGAGCGACCAAAAAGTTTCCGTTCTAAGGCCGTAGAGTTCAAAATCGGTATGCTTATGAGGCAAAATCGACGGGACCATTGAGGAAATCATCCAACGACGAACCAAGTTGAAGATAGCCTTTTGGTAAAACGCCGTGTCCTGCTGCCTGAAGAAGTCCGTAACGACTTGCTGTACATTCTCGTCTGACAGGAATCGTCTACCATTCACAGCCTTCTTTTAAGGACCAAAGATATGAAAATCGCATGGAGGGATATCGGGACTATAGTGCGGGTGATCAAGTGTCTCACATTCGAGTTGACGTAACTTCTGCGTTATTACATTTGCGGAGTGGGGACGTGCTTTATCATGAAGCAGCAGCACCCCTCGGCGCACCATTCCACAACTGTGGCTTTCGACAGTCATGCTGCCCCGTACAAATAACTCAGTGTCCGATGGGTATCTGCCGGTTTCATCCTTCGACAGCCCAGAAAAGAATAACAGCACGATGGTCCTGTTAGGACAGAGTTGGTACTAACGCCGGCATAGCTAATGTTTCTGCGTTTACCACATGCAATTTGTAAGGAAACGAATGCCGCACTGACCCCCTTGCCTAAATGTCGTTTCTTATATACCAGCATCGCTGTTGCGCTACGTTGCACGTACGCTCCTAGCCAGCCACACTCCACAAGAAGGCCGGCCGGTGTGGCCGTGCGGTTAAAGGCGCTTCAGTCTGGAACCGCGTGACCGCTACGGTCGCAGGTTCGAATCCTGCCTCGGGCATGGATGTGTGTGATGTCCTTAGGTTAGTTAGGTTTAATTAGTTCTAAGTTCTAGAAGACTGATGACCTCAGAAGTTAAGTCGCATAGTGCTCAGAGCCAGCCATCCACAAGAAAAGTAAAATAATAAGATGAAACACAAACAGAACTTTTACTTGTAAGACTACAAGGCCCTCACAAAATCATTACGTAGAGATCGTTAATTTTTGACCGTGTGCATTAACTGTGAAAGCGTTAGACAACTTGTAGCTCTACCAGTGAACAGCCAAGTAGCATTCTTTGCTGCTTTTATGCACACCTGCTGACAACGAGTTTTTATATTTTCACATTTATGTACATTCTGAACATCGATAACGAAAAACATTAGTCCAATACAGTGCACCGCTACACAAACAATCTACCACACGGCCAGTATCGTTTTCAAAACAACAAGACTGCGGCGGAAATGGTGTGCCTCATATTATGACAACGGTCCGCTCACTGAGAAGTGACGCGGACGTGCCAGCCTTTCCCCGGGGCTTTGCGGTGTCTGAGGGCAGCGCCGAGGCAAGTGTCGGTCAGTCACCATAGCACGTGGCAGCCACGGGTACCACAGTCGCATTATAAACAGAACAATAGTAGAGCAACGGCCCATTCAATCCCTTTGTAGGTAATGGTGATATGAAATTTCTTAAAAAGATTGGACGCTCTAACGGCAAAAGACTTCGCTGTTCTGTTCGCATTTCTTAACATAGGGCGTTCAGCATACAGCAGCTTGATACATGATCTCATGCATGTGACAGATGCAAGAATTTGGTGCGAATTACATGTCACGTAACACCAAGAGCAGTGATTGAGATAGCAATACGTTATAACTAAGTCTTCCTCCAACACGTCATTGTTCAATCAACATAGCTAACCATCGGAACTGCAAACAATGTGCCGGATGTACACTATCTGATCAGAAGTAATCGCACAGCCCTCCTGTAACGAGCATTTCACCACCAGATGTCGCGATGGAAGTACCCGCCAGTATAAGAAGAGGCGGGGAGCGTTGTCAGTAGAGAAGCAGTAGAGGCGGAATGGTTCACTCTGGAGAACTCAGTGTCTTTCAATACGGACTAGTCATTGGACGGCACCGGAGTAACAAATCCATCACTGACATTTTAACCATTCTAAATCTGCACGAGTCGACTGTTGGTGATGTGATTGTGAAGTGGAAGCGCGGAGGAAGAACCGCATTTAAACCAAGACAAGGCAGACCTCCTGTACTGACGCACAGCGGTTGGTTGTAAAAATTAGAATGGATTCAGAGGATGGGCTCACTCATCACCTCCAAACTACTGTCAACATTCCAGCTAGAACAATGATTTGAAGTATTTCCTTTTGTGTTTTATTTTTTTATTTCTCCTCATTTTACTGATGTTGAGATCATACCTGACAAGAGAGAGCTAATGTCTTACTAAAAACATGCTCTTATGAAAGACACTACTCGTCGGAGGACCAAACAAATTTTAAGTGTGTCAGTACATTGAAACTTGTAGACGCTATATGCTGTGAATGTCACACCTCTAAAATAAAAGATTTGTAGACTTTCTACCTTGACATGTTTCTTTATTGGGATCTAATGCTGATCATATGTAAGTCAGGTGATCTTGTAAAATTTACCACTACATAATAATCTATTTCGCCGTAATTTGTCGGGTTTATTGTCTAACGAGAACAACCACCCCTTCTCCTTGTTACGAACATAATCTGAATTGTATTTTTAATGTTTTACAGAAAATAGGTAGGAGAGGTTGGAGGTGGCTTCTTCAGAGGCCAACGACCGAGCACTATCAGTGATCATTTGTTAACTGCGTCTGTTTCCGAAGCGAGAACGCCCCTTAGGTACTTTATCTGAATGTTTCCCTAGTCGCGGATAATGTTTTGTTGTGGGACTTGTGTGGATCTCATTGGTCTCCGCTTCTGAACATGACGCCTGCCAGTCCACTCAAGGCCTATTACTGCCCCTATTATGAAAGAAAGTAAATGAGAATGGGCTCCTACAGCTACTATGTGTACACTGTAGCTGAAATTCAGTAAATTGCGCTTTGCGGCACTCTCATGAAGTATACTGGGCGAATCACCTAAAACTTCCACTGCAAATATTGCTGAAACGGAAAATGTTATTAGCGCCCGGTTTTCACAGAATGGTTTGGTAGTCAGGGGTCGTACTGTTAGCCAATAAACAGATTGTTGTAATACTTAGAATGTGCATTTTTTGTGTGAACATACTCTTTCGTAAATGGAACAATGCCTAATGACGTTAACAAACTAAAAGTATGGTAAAGTAGAATGTCTGTGGTGTTTGTTGCAGCATTCTAGTGCAAGTCGCTTACGAAATATCGTGTTCTGATAAGTTCCCACACCGACACTTGTACAGTACCTGTGGTAGCACACTAAAAAACAGCATAAGTGCGTACACTAATTACTTGAATTCTAACCAATAACGACGCAATTGACCGTCACAGGTTGTGTTCAAAACGACCACCGGCAGCGGCAATGGACTCGTCCAGTCTAGTGTGGAACTACAGCTGCATAAGAGCTAGAATTTAAGGGGAGAAGTCCGTGCAGACTGCGGTAAAACGTGGCTGCGTATCATTGGGTATATTTGGTATGTCCTTGTAGACAGTGTCTTTCAACTTTCCTCACAGAAAAATAAAATGTACGGGTCTCAAATCCAGGTAACGAATCAACCGAAGTACAAGTCCTCTGTGTCCAATCGAACCACCTGGAAATAATTCCTGAAGACATGCTGTAGTACGTCGTGAAACATGGGTTGGGGAGCCATTGTGTTGGTAACATAAATTCTCCCTAGCCTGCACATCTATGTCTTCTATCATCCGTGGAAGACGGTGTGTTAGGAGGTTGCGATGCTTGTGCACGGTCAATGTTCTGTCTCTGAAAAGCAGGCCTATAAGCTGATGGTTCGCTTAACTACACCATGCGCTTATACTCCATGGACACTGTCGTCCCACTTGACTAAGCCAAGAGGGATTGTCAACAGACCAATAGCGTGCATCTCCGAGGTTTACCTGGCCAACATTGCTAAATTTGGCTTCATCACTATAAAAGGATACATGATACGATCTCTGTTAATGCCCATTTACAGAAAGTAACACGAGTCTCATAATGATTTCTATACCGCTCTTTATGGAGAGAGATGTGTTAGGAATGTACCCTGTGTTCATGGAGAGTACGTAGTGTAGGACACTTGCCTGATTCACGCCACTTCCTTGTTCTATTGCGTGGGAGAAAAAGTGAGGATCAACTGCAACAGCAGCGATAGTATTAATTTCCCTATCTTCTTTCGTCACTTCTTTCATTCTGTTACTTTGTCTAGGTGTTACGCTACCACTTTCATGTAAATGTTTGGAAAGGTTATAAGTAATTCCTGAGATGTTTGACTTCTGTTGGGATAGCTTGCCGTATATACCGTACAAGAACGAACTGCATTCTCCCTACTCTCACCATACAGAATGAGCTTGTCAGCTTTTTCTGCACTGGTAAATCCCATCATCCAGTCACGACCTATTGCCTGGCCTACCAATCACGATCTATTGGCTGGGTTGTCACACACTCACTAACAAGTCACGTGCACTCAAGGACTACCCAAACACACTCTAAGCAGACAGAATAACGTCATACCTAGCAACTAAGCACGATCAATGGCTCAGACAAGCATCAGTGTAGAAATTTTTTAAAATACAATATCTCGAAAAAGACTCGCACTAGAATTCTGCAACGAACACCACTGACATTCTACTTTACCCTACTTTTGGTTTGTTAATGTCAACAGCCATTGTTGCTTTTAAAGAACTTTATGTTTGCACAAAAATACACTTTCTACGTGTGATTATGATCTGCTTATTAGCTAACAATACGAGCTCCTGACTACCAATTCATGCTGTGAAAACTGCACATCAGTAGCACTTTCCATTTCCCCAATATTTTCGGTGTAACTGTTAGGTTATTCATCCTGTAGATGTACTGTATTTTCTTATATATCTGAAAGAAAAGACATCACGTATATAATAAGATGAGGGCGGTTAATGATCATTTATGTGGAGATGCACACCATGGCCGAACTCTTATAGGAATCGGCGAATTTCAACGTGTAAGGAAGATAACGGGCAAGGTACACTGCATGAGAAATGTGTGGATAAGTTGAGAATTTGGGTCTGACGGGAAGTGCGATAGAGTAGTCCGTGCAGTTGCGATGATAACTACACTCCTGGAAATGGAAAAAAGAACACATTGACACCGGTGTGTCAGACCCACCATACTTGCTCCGGACACTGCGAGAGGGCTGTACAAGCAATGATCACACGCACGGCACAACGGACACACCAGGAACCGCGGTGTTGGCCGTCGAATGGCGCTAGCTGCGCAGCATTTGTGCACCGCCGCCGTCAGTGTCAGCCAGTTTGCCGTGGCATACGGAGCTCCATCGCAGTCTTTAACACTGGTAGCATGCCGCGACAGCGTGGACGTGAACCGTATGTGCAGTTGACGGACTTTGAGCGAGGGCGTATAGTGGGCATGCGGGAGGCCGGGTGGACGTACCGCCGAATTGCTCAACACGTGGGGCGTGAGGTCTCCACAGTACATCGATGTTGTCGCCAGTGGTCGGCGGAAGGTGCACGTGCCCGTCGACCTGGGACCGGACCGCAGCGACGCACGGATGCACGCCAAGACCGTAGGATCCTACGCAGTGCCGTAGGGGACCGCACCGCCACTTCCCAGCAAATTAGGGACACTGTTGCTCCTGGGGTATCGGCGAGGACCATTCGCAACCGTCTCCATGAAGCTGGGCTACGGTCCCGCACACCGTTAGGCCGTCATCCGCTCACGCCCCAACATCGTGCAGCCCGCCTCCAGTGGTGTCGCGACAGGCGTGAATGGAGGGACGAATGGAGACGTGTCGTCTTCAGCGATTAGAGTCGCTTCTGCCTTGGTGCCAATGATGGTCGTATGCGTGTTTGGCGCCGTGCAGGTGAGCGCCACAATCAGGACTGCATACGACCGAGGCACACAGGGCCAACACCCGGCATCATGATGTGGGGAGCGATCTCCTACACTGGCCGTACACCACTGGTGATCGTCGAGGGGACACTGAATAGTGCACGGTACATCCAAACCGTCATCGAACCCATCGTTCTACCATTCCTAGACCGGCAAGGGAACTTGCTGTTCCAACAGGACAATGCACGTCCGCATGTATCCCGTGCCACCAAACGTGCTCTAGAAGGTGTAAGTCAACTACCCTGGCCAGCAAGATCTCCGGATCTGTCCCCCATTGAGCATGTTTGGGACTGGATGAAGCGTCGTCTCACGCGGTTTGCACGTCCAGCACGAACGCTGGTCCAACTGAGGCGCCAGGTGGAAATGGCATGGCAAGCCGTTCCACAGGACTACATCCAGCATCTCTACGATCGTCTCCATGGGAGAATAGCAGCCTGCATTGCTGCGAAAGGTGGATATACACTGTACTAGTGCCGACATTGTGCATGCTCTGTTGCCTGTGTCTATGTGCCTGTGGTTCTGTCAGTGTGATCATGTGATGTATCTGACCCCAGGAATGTGTCAATAAAGTTTCCCCTTCCTGGGACAATGAATTCACGGTGTTTTTATTTCAATTTCCAGGAGTGTATGTCTGGATGGCGCAGTGGTCAGCCCATCTGCCTAGTAAGTAGGAAAACCAGGTACGAATCTTCGTCCGGCGCAAATTTCCAACCTACCCCAGCGATTTAAATCTGTGCCCACTGGCAATTAATGTTGTTGATTCCTTTGTTTCTTGGTTCATACTGGCCATATGGTCAAAATGGTGGCACCACCTATATAATTGCCCAGCGGGATTAGCCGAGCGCTCTTAGGCGCTGCAGTCATGGACTGTGCTGCTGGACCAGGCGGAGGTTCGAGTCCTCCCTCGGGCATGGGTGTGTGTGTTTGTCCTTAGGATAATTTAGGTTAAGTAGCGTGTAAGCTTAGGGACTGATGACCTTAGCAGTTAAGTGCCATAAGATTTCACACACATTTGAACATTTTGAACCTATATAATTAAGGCGAGGATAGCCAGTGATAATTTCTGTGAAGATGAACACCACACGCGAACGCTTATGGGAATCAGCAAAATGCCGCGATTAGTGAGGAAAATGGGCAAGCAGAACATCAGAAGTATGTGGATAAGCTGAGAATTTGGGTTTGATAGGAGACATGATAGCGTAGTCCGTTAATTTGTGATGACAACTATGTCCAGATGACGCAGTGGTCAGCGCACTTACCAAGTAAACAGAAGACTCGGGTCCGAATCCTGGTAGGACTTCAATTTTCAACTTTCCACATTTCCCCATTGATTTAAATCAATGCGCACTGGCAGCTAAAGTCATTAATTTCTTTGTGTCTTGAGTTTCATGAAGGTTTCTTTTCATATCAAGGAAATTCATTTAAAGATAACTTATTTTATTATCTTCTAAGACAGGGCTTCCCAATCTTTTCAGCTGTCAGACCCCTTCTTCAGTCGAAAATCCATGGCGGACCCCTAATCAGTCAAGAGCAAAACCCATGTGAATTGAAAGCTTCTTAGTGCAAGTGCGATGTTCCAAATGACTCCCTCCCCCCCTCCCTCCAAAAGTATGAATAGTCTTTGGTTTAGAGATGAATGAAAACAACTTGAAATTAACGATCCAATTTGAATTCCCACTGTATCCAGACACTTGCTATTGGATTTACTCCCTTTTTTCAACACACTATAGCCTGATTAAAATTACTTTGACATTTCACACGTTGGAGCTGCCTTCCTCCAAGAGCAATCAACGTCACGTCCAAACTGTTCGGTGATTGGTCGACAAAGCTCACTCCGCGTATGCGTAAAAGGTTTCAGCGCACATAGCGCCGTAAGCCGGCGCACAAACGACCCCCGTATTGCCGCGAAAGAGTCTGTCAGAGAAGCCAAATTCTCCGGCGCTCAACTGTGTATGCGTGCTCGCTTAAGAACCGCAGAGGCTGCTTGGGAATACGACCTGAAGTAAAAGTAAACATGTGTTTCACACGAAAAAAATTATGATGAATTTGATTTTCCCATTTTTATTCAATAATTTTACTCATTATTTTACACGATTTGGTGAAAGGTGGCCGCGGACCCCCTAGAAAGAGCCGGCGGACCCCTAATGGGTCCGCGGACCACAAGTTGGGAAGCCCTGTTCTAAAATATTCTATTCCTTTACATTAATTCAATTGTGCCATCTAATTGACAGATAGGTAGGAAACGCCACAGGCTGTTCTTAGCGTTTCAAAAAGAATACTGTACAATAGTCGAGCACCTTCTCACAAACTATCGACACTTAAGGTGGTGTAAACAGTGACCCCACTGGAAAGGGGATGACTGAAAGAAATGGAACGGAGTGCTGAATCACGTTATACCTTGTGGCAGTCCGATAGAAGGCTTTGGGTTTGACGAACGCCTGGAAAACTTTACCTGCCATCATGTATATTAGCTACAGTGAAATATAGAGTAGGTGACGTTACGGTATGGAGGTGCCTGTCGTGGTTGTGGAACATCTCTGGCATGAGTTGAAACGTCGACTTCGCTCCAGACTCTCAACGTTTAACATCGCCATCTTCTCTAATTTCGGATGTTGGGAAGAATGGGCCGACAATCATCCATACACATTCAGACATCTAATTTAATGTATCCCTACCAAAATACAACCTGTGATAAATGCTTATGGTGAACACGCTCCAAGTTAATGTCCACTAATAGGTGTCTGGATACTTTTAATCACACAGGGACACTTAATGGCATGATGATGAAGATCGATATGGAGCTTGTAAATCGAATAAATGATTGAATATCTGTCCAGAAGGAATTCAGCTTATATCTGTAGAAGAAGACTTCTCTTTTGTTATATACGATTTCCGATGCGAGTATGGGCTTCGAGGTTTTGGTAAGTACAGAGAGGTACTTTTTAATAACTTTATGGTCGTTGACCATGGATAATGAGGACTTGCAAGAAGCTTTAAAGTCGAACGAAGGGTTGAATATCCACCCTGGAGGAAGTCAGTTTGCTTTTGCAGAAGAAGACGTCTGATTTGTTATGTAGTATTTTAGAAAGGAATACAAACTTTAAGGTTTCAGTAAAGGCAGAGAGACATATTTTAATAGCTCTGACGTAATGAATCACTTCAATAATTGTTTACTATATTATGTTTAATTTCTGGTTCAAGTGTAACTGAGGTTTACTAACTACACCGCACGTGAAGATAAATATATAATGTTAACTTGCATAGAAGTTTCCTGATCATCGATTACGTCGTAACCATTCTTTCACTAAATATAAATTACCTATGAGACACCATTTCATTAATTAATTTTCGTGGAAGCAAAATTTATTATTTACAGTTACTGATAACATAGTCAATAACAGTAATACGATGATTAGATTTTAATGTCCAATTGCAGGTGTGTACGCATTTGTGACCGACCCCATTTTCGCCATTGGGTGCATACTGTCATCATTTATTGTGAATACAGCAATCGAACTTCGGTCTTTAGTGAATATCAAGTTGTTGAAGTTATTTAGATGCTGATACACAGCAACTGTTAACACGAAAAAAATAAATAAAATGGATCTTAGCTTATAGCGTGTTTGTTAGAGTTCCGAAGACACATCATTGGTAAATAACATGTGGAAATTAATGGTGTGCTTCCAGGTATAAGGTCGAGTGCCGTTTCAGTTGTATGCACGACAACTCTGCTTTATACCCGAAAGCACACCATTAATCAATCACGCCGAGAAAGCGTGAGATGTAACAGATGGAAATAGTTCTTGAGAAACTGGTTTCGTGATGTCTACGCAGGCCAGCTTCGTACACTTCGAAGCCAGTTCCTCAGCCATCATTTCCATCTGATTACATACCTAAATGTTAACTGTTAGTGTGTTTAGTGTCGAAACCTCTTCACAATCTCTTAAAGCTGAAATTACCATAGTGGGTATTGCAAAAATACAGTCAAAGGTAAAAGCATTTTCGTTCAATAAATTCAACCATACTGCAAACCACAACAAAATACAATTACGTAGTCTACTTATTGTGTATTCAATCGACCAAATCATTATCGCTGATCTCCAAAATCTCACTCAGGGTCCCACACCTTCCTAAATGTGACGTCGCCGCACTAGGTGGTACACTGTGAGCACTTTATTAGATGCCCTAGCTGATAGTGAAGTTGAACATGTATAGAAAATCGGTGGGTAAATATGAACAGTAAACAAGCGAAAGATTCATTTCACTCAAACCAAATTTAAAATTGTATTTGTGGACCATATGGTTATATGCCTGTCCACCTCTGTCATAGCGAGAAGAATGCTGGCACGTAAATTCTGTATGGATGCATTGTTTCATATTATATATTCAGCAGTAGCTTAATTTTTGCAATGAGTACAGTATTTACTTTCCTGATATTTTTAATCTGTTCGGTGCAGATTTGCTTAAAAGTGTGGTAATCGCAAAGATATGATAACCTTGAATTTCACGAGTAACTTTGTCATAATCAGTTTTAACGTTCTCAAGTAGGATTGCTTGGATGTGGTTGGGTGGAAAGCGTACCTCTCGTGTTCGCATAGATACTTAGGTTTTCTTTCTTAAATTCTTCTTTGGTAACCTCATACAGCAACAAGTCTAAAGCACGAATTTTGCAGCGAAAGTTTACTGGTGTATTTTACTCCCTTCAAGTACTTTCATATTTCATTTTCTCTGGGAACTCACTTTCATGAAAGGAAGCTTATTTCTAACCGCAAGTGAAAATTCCCTAATAATATTAAGTTACATTTACTTGATTCATAATGAAACATCGAATACATTATGATAATACAGTCAGCCTAAATATTTAGCAGTACCTTCTCATGAGATTAGGCAAAATACTGCTGACTAGCACTGGGAATCATCACTGGGAGTCGTGAACTCGAACGAGCAGTTTTGATATCTTGACGCGAAACGCTCACAAAAAAGGGTTCAATATTTCAAATTTTATTTTATTTTTACAGTTAAAGTAGCATGTCTTGCTGCAACAGTTGTGTAAGTGGATCGAGAGAGAGTTCTATCGGACAGCCATTATTTGAAGTATAACACAAGCTTCTGGAGCCAATACTATTGTCATCGAAGTCCATGAATTTCCATATTATTTTTTACGTGGATGCAGCTATCCCTCTTTACTTTCGTAAAAAAGTAACGATAGGTGAACATAAAGCTACATGTGATTGACAAATGTCTCTAGAATAGTCTTTTAGGACATTATTAATGATAGTACGAGTGTCGATATGTTCAGTGCATTCTGACAAGAATAAAGATGATGCAGTAATTCAAACTGTTTGTAAGATACGTAATTTTATCGAATTCATGATGTCATGATCTTATGGACAACTCTCATCAGGTGACAGGAAACCGTAAAAGACATACCAATGTTACGTAGCTTTTTAATCAGCTGCGTAGTTTCTTTCTAAACCCAAGTGAAAATTCCCTAGTGATATTAAGTTACATGTACTTGCTCCATAATGAAAGTATTTGAGCTGAAACTACTTCCGAGAACTCTGTAAACAGTTTTAGACACATTAAGTTGTATGTTTTTGTTTAGTTTGTTTCTATCCCACAATTAAATTACACTTACTCAGTTCTGATATTTCAGTGGTAAACGCATCTCTTCCTTAATCTTGAGTACTTTCGTTGCTGTATGCAGTATTATGCGATACTAAATATATTTTCTCCTCAAGACTGTCATTATAAATTCCGAAGTTATCGTAGTCTGTTGTGTCCCAGGTACAGGTTCTGTCATACATACAAAACAAATAACTTCGAGGAGTGTTAATCACACAGACATGACTCATTGTGTAAGAGGAAAAAGGCCTATTCAGCTGTCTATGAGAGCTGATGACTGTGTTCTCGGACTTGGGAACCTGATGTCATGCTTCAATTCACTCAGTAGTGCCAATTTGCATACTGTTTGTTGAATCTCCGCTGATCGTATTTGATTACGCTGGAAGCGGTCAGGTATCCTTTACGGTTTTTACAATTTATTTCACAGGATAGCGAGTAAGCGTATATCAGTAAGTCTTCAGCCTTTCCCTCATCTCTGTTGCAAATCTCTTAGTGCACTAACTGTCACTCCATTCGATATTTCTCCGATATACTCTTAATATTTTCTTTTGAGTGCTGTTTCTACTGCTTTGAGCTTAACGCCTTTCATATTTAACAGTTTGACATTAATTGGATCTCAGGTTGGTGTACGGCTTTACATGAGGCAAAAATCGGCACTGCTCGTTTATTTTTATGAATTATGACCGAAAAGTCTGTCAAAGGAGTTGAAAGACACACCATAATCTTTTTACTGTACTCCTCTTATGCACCCTTTTCAAGCCCTCATAACATTACTGCCAATGGATAACTTACTCCCGAGAAGGCAAAGTTAAAATTGTGTAACAGTTAAAACATTTCCCTTTCTTGCTAACATGAAAGCATGCTTTTTTATGAGAAACGTTTTCATTTTCATGGTCAGAAATTCACGGGTACAGACAATTTAGATGAGAAAAACCAACAACTCGAACATCTTATTCACTTCGGAAAAGATTACGCAGAGGTACAATTTAGGTTGGAGTAATTAACATAATTATATTTTCTTACTTATCGTCACGTGAAGTGTGATACTAATATCATAGTACCATGGATGATATCTATGTAGACAGTTTTGTTGGTTTTTGATTTGTTGAATGAAACTGACTTTTTGGTGATATATCCACTTAAGAAAAGTGAGTGGGTGCGATTCACAGCTGGGAGCCCTATTAAAGGTTACAACGTTATATGTGTTATCCTCGAGATCTATTTATGCAACCTCCACGAAGTCACATGAAGAATAAAGCATAAAGTAATCGTACAACGATAAGGATATGTTAATGCTATAATGAATCTGAATCTCCGGTTCAATCTGCGTGTGAAACATTTTATGTTTTTAAAACCAAAAGATATATACTTCGTCAGAGACTCTGCAAACGAGCCAAGATTCCTGAAACCAATAAAGTGCATGAAAACTTTGGTAAACAAAGAAGACATCGTAAGGAACTCTTTTATCGCCTGGACATTGTAACATAAGCATTCATTTTTTATATGTACTGTAATTCTGATTTATATAGAGAGTTTTGTTTTACATTTGTATGTAGAATTCTTGTAAAATGCTATAATTGATTACCTCCCACATTAATAACCATAATTTTGTATGAATATTGGGACTTTTTTTGTTTCCCAGAGTCCTTAAAGAAAGGTTGGTGACGAATCGTTCAAGGGTACAAAGGTAGAACACCTTACGTGTTAACTCGTTATTTATTCTGTATCGCTAAGCAGAACCTCCCGTAGATTGTTTTTCCTATAATTTCTTTCAGTTTCTTGCGTTTGTTGTTACGTAAGAATCTTGTTACGATGATCTGTGATTTGCTTTCGAACAATAACGTCAGCAATCGCTTCATTGTCTTGTATCGTGCTTCAACAGGACCAACAGGTGGCAGCCGGATATTATGTGAATGCGCAGCTTTTAACGCAGTCATTACTTACCTACAATTTCAGATCAGGTTTGCCGCCTTTGGACCATTCTGTCGCTAGTCACGATATTTCATTGCGACTAGCAATTTATTATTCGTGACTTAATGAGAAAATTGTTATTTAATATAACTAAGGCTTCTTTCTTGTAGTAAATTAAAGAGTGAAACGGTTTGAAATGTGCAGGAGTTTCACTTAAAATACTTGGTGAGCAAGTTCTGGAGTTCACTAGATATCAGACTACGTCTCTGTTTACAAGTTTTTGTAGCATTCTGTCTCGTCAAATTGAATCATACATTTGCTGCAAATGGCATGTGAATTATGAGTTACTTTTTCTCTGTTGGATGATGTAAATTGTGTGCTGGTAGCGCAAATCTGTAAACTTATTTCTTCGCTTCATTTGTAGTAATTGAGCACCAAGCTTGTAGTGTGAGCGGAGTACGATGGTATCACACGTTTTAGAAAACTTATATAAGAAAATATTAAGTTTCCATTATTTTAACGTATTATATTATCAATCCATAAGAAGACATTACTTATTACACCTTGTAGTAGGAAATGTTACGGATGCTCGGCGTAGGTCGACGTTGTTCACGTCAAAGGGGCGAAGTACACGTGTAACACTATGTAGATAAGATGCCATATACTGTGTTCATCACAAAACGTTTGAGAAGTTTTACCGTGTGTAACCTACATTGACGGCATTGCCTGCTACCCCCGTTAAAAGCTTCCCATGTAAAGAAAGTATACAGGGTGAGTCACTTAACAAAACCGCTGGATATATTTCGTAAACCACATCTAATACTGACGAATCGATTCCACAGACCGAACGTGAGGAGAGGGGCTAGTGTAATTGATTAATACAAACCATAAAAAAATGCACGGAAGTATGTTTTTTTAACACAAATCTACTTGTTTTTCAATGGAACCCCGTTAGTTTTGTCTGCACATCTGCACATATAAACAAATACGTAATCAGTGCCGTTTGTTGCATTGTAAAATGTAAATTACATCCGGAGATATTGTAACCTAAAGTTGACGCTTGAGTACCACTCCTCCGCTGTTCGATCGTGTGTAGCGGATAGCACCGAATTACGTAGGGATCCAAAGGGAACGGTGATGGACCTTAGGTACATAAGAGACTGGAACAGCACATTACGTCCACATGCTAAATTAATAAAGGAATTTCTAAAATATACTCACAACGTTAATTACAGACTTACGTGTCACACTTAGTCAAGATTTACTATTCAGTGATTACTATCAGTACTATGACGAGCAAAAGGTAACGAAGACAAGTTCCATTTTTTATAATGTGGGTATTTTTGAGACTAGTAGACTTCTTTTGGCTATGAATGCCTGCTTTCTCTGTCCATCATGGGTTATTTTGATGGTTGGGTAGCAGAATACTTTAACTTCGTCTACCCTGTAATCATTAATTCTGCGTTAAGTTTCTTACTGTTCTCATTTATCCTACTTCACATTACTTTCGTCTTTCTTCAACTTATTCACGAACCATATTCTGCGCTCATTAGACAGTCTATTCCATTCATCATATCCTATTACTCTTCTCCACTTTCACTGAGGACTGAAATGCCATCAGCGAATCTTATAGTTGATATCATTTCACCTTCGTTTCATTTCCATCGTTGTTTCTTCGATAAATTGATTGAACAAGAGGGGCGAAAGGCTACATCGCTGTCATACATTCTTTTAACTCTGAGTACTTCGTTCTTGGTCCTGCAATTCTATTGTTACCTCTTGGTCCTTGTATACACTGTGTATCACCCGTCTTTCTCTACAGCTTACTAGTAGTTTACTCTGAATTCGAACATTTTACACCATTTTACGTTGCCGAACGGTTTTTTCAGGTCGACAAATACTATGAAAATGTCTTGTTTTCCTTCAGTCTTGCTTCAGTTATCAAACGCAACGTCAGAAACTTCTCTCTGGTGCCTTCACCTTTCCTAAAGCCAAACTTATTGTCGTCTTACAGGTACTCCATTTTCTTTTCCATTCATCTGTATATTCTTCTTGGCTACAACTTGGATGCAAGAACCGTTAAGTGCGCAATATTTCTCTCTCCTGCCGACTCTTGCAATCTTCGCAATTTTGTGTATAATGTTTCTCCGAACGTCTAATGGCCTACCGCCAGTCATACACTGTACACACTGACGTAAATAGTCGTTTTGTTGTCACTCCTCCCTCCCTCCTCTCCCAATGATTCTGGAAATTCTGATGGAATGTTATCTATCGCTTTCCCTTATTTGGTCTTTTAAATTGTACTTCTAACATTAGAACCCCTATCTCTTCCGTACCGATTCCTGTTTCTTCCTGTATCACGTCATGAGACAAGCCCTCCCATTCACAGAGGCCATCATTGTACTCTTTCCACAATCATACAACTAATAAGTGGTGACCTGCACCTTCTCCAGATGTCACACCACCACTCGCTAGCGACTAACGATCTCTCGCATAGCTTTAAAACACAAAAAAATGGCTCTAAGCACTATGGGACTTAACATTTGAGGTCATCAGTCCCCTAGACTTAGAACTACTTAATCCTAACTAACCGAAGGACATCACACAGATTCATGCCCGTGGCAGGATTCTAACCTGCGACCGTAGCAGCAGCGCGGTTCTGGACTGAAGCGCCTAGAACCGCTTGGCCACAGCGGCCGGCTTTTGAAACACCATGTAATAACGTACTCAGAACTGTCATCCTAATTCAGTTTGATTCGATGGACAGTTTTATGCAATAATCGATTGTCAGAATTCTTCTGTCAGCATTTCAGTTTAATTCATCAGTGAAGTAAGACGTTGCTCTTTACGGTCTGTGAAATAACTTCCTCGATAGATGAAAGATTTGAAATTGCGAAAGCAAATGTGAAAACGGGTACGATTACGGGAACTCGCGAAATTTTCGTTGTTAAGTATCCGTCTAGACGACTACCAGCCAAGAGAGCTATACAGAGTCTGTATAAAAATTGGCGCACCTACGAATCTGTGCAGAATGTAAAAATGACAAATTATTCCTTCCGTTCGCACACGAGAAGTTATTGCAGACATTAGCCGAAGAACTATTCAGAGCCCAAAGAAGTCTATAAGCAAACTGGTCCAACAGGAGCATGGAAGTAGGAGGAGTTACCAGAGGATATTGAAAACTCTTAATTTCGAGCCACATACTGTAACGGTAGTGCAGCAGTTATGGGAAGATGACAGTCATAAACGTGAAGACTGACTGATTGAATAACATCAACGATGTTTTGTTAGATCCTTCCCATTACATCATGTGTAGTGAACCATGGTTTCATCTTTCCCGTCTCGTGAATTCACAGAACACGTGCTATTGCGCAACGGACAACCCCACGATCGTGTGTCAGCAACCACTCGATGATGAAAAAATCGTGTTTGGTGTTGTGTAACAGAAACGTGCATCATTGAACCGATAGTTTTTGACACTATCCTTAACATGGTCCCATGTAAGGAAATTTTTTGTGTATTTTGTGATCTACTCACTGAATATGAAAGATAATACTACTTCTTCCAGCAAGATGGGACAATACACCACACGTCTGAGATATTCCTGGAACGAGTCCGTGACGTCTTCACTGAGGAACGAACTGTCAGAAAACATTTACGGTCAACACGTTCGCCGGGTCTGACAACGTGCGATTTTTACCTGTGGGGACGCCTAAAGAGCAAGGTTTATGAAACAAATCCACGCACTCCACAGGAAACTGAAAGATAACATGAGGCCGGCTGCTGTAGCCGAGCGGGTCTAGGCGCTTCAGTCCGGAACCGCGCTGCTGCTACGGTCGCAGGTTCGAATCCTGCCTCGGGCATAGCTGTGACTGATGTCCTTAGGTTAGTTAGGTTTAAGTAGTTTCTAAGTCTAGGGGACTGATGACCGCAGATGTTAAGTCCCATAGTGCTTAGAGCCATTTGAACCATTTCATAACATGAGTCGTAAAGTAGCGCCATTGATATCTGAATTTTACTCCGGGTTCATCTGAATATGCTTCGACTTGTATAGCTGTGTACTGCTGTTGCAGGGGTCAGTTTCAGAATCTCCTATAAAATATATTTAGAGAAGATTCTGAAAGTAGGTATTTTACACTGTATTTTTCGTTTTAAATAAATGGTAAGCACATTAAGAGCATTTCAACAGGTCGTTTCTGTAATTCCTCTTCATTTCTTTTATGATTGCATGGGCTCCTTCTACCTACACCGCCCTGTGTGATCTGAGAGAGTCCGCGGTGACCTTTGCTGACGCTGAGAGCTGCGGCCGCCCACGTGCCCACGTGCCTGCAGGCTGCCACGTGCTGCCCTGCACAAAGCCTCGGGGCACCTCTGGGCACGTGCACTGCTTGCCCACGTAGCCGCTGGAGCAAAGCCAGCGGTTTACCTAGCTCGCTGTCCTATTGCTCTTTGTGTCTGTTTGCGAGCGAACAGCCCGCAAAACTGATTATTTTTCCCGCTCAGCAACGTAGGATGGTCTGGTTTTTCATTCTTCCTTTTACATCAGACGTACACTGTACACACACAATGTAAACACCTACAGTAAGGAGCACTTGCCAGTAAAAATACAACGTGAGCTCTGAAGGAACAAAAAGAAAAGAGTTTCAGAGCCGCTTTGCTACTGGTGCTGTATACGTGGTGAGTCACCTAACGTTACCGCTGGATATATTTCGTAAACCACATCAAATACTGACGAATCGATTCCACAGACCGAACGTGAGGAGAGGGGCTAGTGTAACTGTTTAATACAAACCTTACAAATATGCACGGAAGTATGTTTTTTAACACAAACCTACGTTTTTTTAAATGAAACCCCGTTAGTTTTGTTAGAACATTTGAACATATAAACAAATACGTAATCAGTGCCGTTTGTTGCATTGGAAAATATTAATTACATCCGGGGATATTGTAACCTAAAGTTGTTACACTCAACTTTGATTTTTGCCATGTAGGTTTCATTTGATGATGCAGAAATAAAGAACGTTTGGTGGGTGCAAAGGTAAGCTTCACTGATGTAATGGAATCAACTATGTACCAAGCTGAAATACTACGAGGATTGCTCGACAACAACATACAATCCATTCTCTCGAAACATTCTCAGCAGGAATAGTTTCTCTATCATTGACATGTTTGGCAGTGATACGATAATGTTAACGTCTCAAGACCCAACACAGTGCATATATTTAAAGCATCCAAGTGGCTTCTACGGTGCAATATGAATCACCAACGACAGACTCAGTCAGTACCAAGATATATGATGAATCAGCGTCTGATGATACTGTGATGCATGTATTGGAACATAAAGATAACGATGACGGGGTGGGGGGAAGGGTTAGATGTGTATATATGTCTGTGTACGTGTAGTTCACCCAAGTTGTCAGTATTACTTCTATTAAAACCAATTCCATACAAGTGGAGTTTGCAGATGGCATTCCTAAGTCTATTAGTGTTTCAATTGGTTTGTGTGAATTACATGCTGGATTTAAAGTGTGTAAAACCAGTTATGGTACTTGTAAATTATTGCAGAGCGATGATTGGGATTGATGCAGATACAAAAGAATGATAATGTTTTAACGATAATAGCATGTTTTCCACAGTTTGTAAAGTACGTAAATGTATATTAACAATGTGTTTATATATAAATGCATTTTCTGCTATTTCAAAGAAACTTAACACAGTTTACATGAGATTAAATTTAACAGTTCAGGGAGAGAGATTTAACAGTTCACACGTTTTCATTTGTTGTCATTGTGGTAGAAACTAAGTAGTTAATGCATTTTCAGCGAACAGTTCACTACTAGCAGAGATAAAATGTGTGTAGAGGATGGTGGCTCAAAAATTAAAGTATGTACAGGTGAATGATACAAGGTGCCTGTGGGAGGGAGGCCACCCCCTCATGATTCCCACCCTTATGGATGGGTTGGTACCATCTGGAAACAGCACATGATGTCAAAGGGAAATTGGAGAGAGAAATCTGGCAACAATGCAAAGCACGTAATGACAAGACGACAAGCCAGGGTAATAGGGCGTTGGTTCAGACATCAGGGAATAACATCCAAGGTACTAGAGACCGCTGTAGAATGTAAAAAATCGGAGTACACCCAACCAATAAATGAGGACATACGATAAAACAGGTATTCTGATAGGAAGAGGTTGCTACAGGAGAGAAATTCGTTGTGGGCTGCATCAATCAAGTTAGAAGACTGAAAAGAAAAGGTTGTCGTATACAGATAGTCCTCTGCGTTTAATGGGCTCGTTATCGACAGAGAACTTTGTAGGCCATCCTTCCTGCCTTTCTTCAACAGACCTAAAGCTGCCGCCCGGGAGAACAAAGGTTCGCCATTTATTACTATTCGCAAGAACCACTTCCGCACAATCCCCTATTTGACTTTTCTCAGAAATTTACAACAAAGCCGCCCATTAGCTCTGCTAACGAAACGTTTTCGTGCGAACAAAGGGGCCATTAAATGCTTGATTTTTTTTCTGAAAGTGGCGTAAAATGCGACCGTTCGTCTCCGTATTTACTCTCCATTTCTGTATTACTGTTCCGTAGAGCGAAACTGGCGCGTTCAAGCTGACGCGGTCCAGATAGTTGTTGCCAGTAAAATTTTTCTTTCGTAATTGATCATACGAAAAATACGATTAAAATTGCACGGAACACATCAGTGTATTTTTCTTTAACATATACTACAGGAAACGTTTCATATTGCGATTTATTGAGTAATCGTACGTGGTACAAAGCAATCATTCGTCATTCTAGTGCATTTACTTTGTATTCATTTATACTGTGTAGAGTTTTAAAGGGCTCATATATTGATTATGAATTACTGTTTTTTGGCGGTGCACATAGTCAGGTATTGGAATAAAAAATAGTTCTGTATTAAAAAATTGTTGAATATATGCTACTTCTCTCCACTGAACAATATTCTCAAATTTCTTCCATTTGTAGAAGTTTTGATTTTCAACAGAGTGATTCTCTTCCCAGGATAACTATAAGAATACAGGATTGTTTGTACAATGTCCTATGGTTACTAATAGGATTATTTGTATGAGATCTCTTTTCTACCTATTTGTCTTTAACTTAGTGACACTGTAAAAAATCTCTTTTCTACCTATTTGTTTTTAACTTAGTGACACTGTAAAAAAGTCTACATGGAGAATGTTGACATAAGTTATCTGGTGCCACAGACCCTGCATGTAACATGTGAGAAATAATAAAGGCAGAAGGAAAGGGAATGTCCAGAGGAAGGATAAATGGACCACATTGTTGTCTTTCGGGGCAGAAATTACGTAACTCTGAATCCACAGTTATTTTATAATGATGTTAGAACGTGGAACATTGTATACATGCTCCTTTGACCACTGATTTGAAAATGTACAGCGTTTTCACAATCACTGATTGTCATCAAGAGTGTCTGTGAACTGAAGGCTCATGTGAATTAATAACATTGTTAATGGCATATTAGAGAACATACAGTTAAATCATTCTGTGGTGTGGATACTGGGATTCTCAGCCAGTACAAAACTGTGCAGGTGTGTATAATAGAAGCACATCTAATCCAGCCTCCATAACACGAAGACCACTATGGAACAAGGATGACACATTTCAGAAGAGCGTATATTTTCCACATATCCTGCAGACACAGATGTGCCATGGTATGGTAAACAAGTGAATCAGAGTGGAAAGTGAAAAGGAGCTGCAAATGTTAACATACGCTAAAGCTGAAGTACTTGGAAGAGTACAATTCTTATTGGAAAAATATATCTAAACTGCTCAAAGATTCATCATGGATTTCTTGCTGTAAGTGGACCAAAAGCAAAACTGCGTCCAACCATGTTGAAATGATGCCACAAAATTCATCAAACCTGTGCAGACATGAATGATATTGATCAGGGGAAAGGCCATTGGCATCAACCACAGACGATGGTTACCAATATTTTCGGTAAGCTGAAATAACGTGTGCTGGAAGAGGAGGGCAGGGAGATTTCCAACGATGAAACTTTCACACAGTGGTTCTCGAATGGCTTTGTGACCATTCAGTGGATTTCTGTCGTCGAGGACTTGAACGATTAATAGAACGTTTCGGCTTTTATTTTCAGGAACTTTGTGGTTACGTTGAAAAACAGTGTACTGTATGTGAGTCATTCTGAAGTGTAGTGCAGCATTCAAAAAAAGTTAATGGTACAGCCATAATAATGTATGATTTACTCTTTGAGGTTCTCTTGTAGCAGTTGGAATTCCAAGTATACATAATCTTATCAGTCGAACTATGGTAAGAAAACCAGAAGATACGCAAACAAATAAATACATTTATGTACACTTGCACATATGGGAAGGCATGAATGGCAGACAGGCTACATCAAAAACATATACGGGCCTGGTGGTCTAGAGGTAAGACCCATGCCTATAAACTGAGAGTGGGCAGGACAGAACACCAGGTAAATGACAGAAGTTTTTGAGTTTACTTTCAAGCTAGCCTTCGCTTCTTAATAATACGAAGATTCCTCAGGAATGAAATGTTGTCTGAATTGCAACTAAGCTGTAGGTCCACAGTCCTCAGTAGAATTACAGAGTGGGGATCCGATTGAAAGACTTGCACAAGGTCGTTGAGACACACAATGTTATTATTATTATTATTATTATTATTATACATTGTATATTAAGATACAGCAGAGAATTGATGACAGAAATTTAGGCAATCGAATATAACATACATCTCTGAACAAATCTTTCTAACATCATCACATCTGGACAGTGGTACCAAGGCCATTATATCATCATGTCCTATATTTTGAATACCATCCTCACTATATGCCATCCCACACCCCTCCGACACCCCATAACCCACACCCTCACTCCTCCTGCCCCCATCCTCCACCCCACTGACCCTGCACTCTGTACTCTCCCCACCCTACACATCCCACACACACCATATCCAGCAACCGCTGCCCGCTGCAACTCCAGAAGCCTTGCACACCCTGCTCACCCCATCGCCCAGAACTTCGTGGCAGTTATCTAATCAATTTGCACATGTACTAAGCAATCTATCAAAAATTGTGATGCTTAACATAAACAGGTCAGTGGCGTAACATCATCATGTAAATGTCTTGATGCTCTTACCAATTGTTGCATTGCGTGTGAGCTTGGCTTGCCTACCATGGAGCAATTTTTCGTATAATATAACATTTCCTATGTTGGCAAGAGGTACAAGACCAGGTTCCTTGAGACATGTACGCATGTCTGAAATGTAATTGCAATTTTGAATCAAGCAACCGCCAGCTGTAGAATGGAATGAGGACACTGAAAATTTGTGTCACACTGGGACTTGGACCCCGATTTTTTGCCTTTTGCGTTTGGTCGCCTTAACCATTTGGCTCTATGCGGGTGCTTCACAGCCAGACACATACTTCCATAAGTCGCTGGACATGTGTCATTAACCTGCGCTCATACTGTTACTGTTATTCCCATACAGGGAAGACACTGAATAGAAAATCGCTAGCCTGGTATTGGAAGACAAATATCACATTGCATGTTGGTCTGAAGGAACATTACATCGTAGATGCGGGCACTGCAGTATTGTGTAGCAGACTAGCGACTCTGGATTAAATGTCTCACCTGTTTGGGCAGTAGCACAGCCACAGCCAGAACTGGAGTCTCAGCTAAATTCTAGCAGAATACTGCTGTTTGCCAATATATACCATTTGATTACAAGTGGATCTAAAAATGTGAATGTAAGACTAGCACTTCACGGTGACTTTGATGTGGTAATTCAAACAGAGAATGCTCAACAACTAAGAAGTAGACTGCAGCATGTGTGGTACAAATGGGAGTGTCTGTGTAGTATGACAGAGTTCATAGAGAGAAAGATGATAATAGGATGCAACGCATCATTTTCTGCTACTAACATCAGTATGATATGGGTTGAGGGGTCAATATTTCGATATGTATGGAGAGGTAACACTTCAATTTAAATCTGATGGCGTTGTCATATACATTAAACATTCCAGTGTGATGAATTTAAAGAACCTGTACAATGCTTCACTGACTGTGGTAGAGTGGATTTGCCACTGGCGTTCTGATATCAGAGCTGCAAGCTGTGGCTTTATTGATCATTTATGTGTGCATAGTGTAAAGATAGATAAATTAGAACGGTGTGTAAATGTGTGTTTACAATCATGATGAAGATATGCATTTCAAAACCCTATAAGCAGCAAATCTGAGGGAGCTAAATTAACTGAAGGAATGCCTATGATCGTAATTGCACCCGTGGGTCTGAATATGACTCAGGTGGAATTCAAGGTATATAGACAACAGTTATTTGGACAATACTGCAATATAACTGAATGATAGCGTGTGATGACGTGAATATATATATATATATATATATATATATATATATATATATATATATATATATATATATATATATAGATGCTTAAAAATGTTCTCCAAACGAATGTTCTTGTTTGTTTTTATGCTATTGGCTCTGAGCACTATGCGACTTAACTTCTGAGGTCATCAGTCGCCTAGAACTTAGAACTAATTAAAAATAACTAACCTAAGGACATCACACACATCCATGCCCGAGGCAGGATTCGAACCTGCGACCGTAGCGGTCTTTTATCCTATTCTGCTATCAATACTAAAAATGACATACACTATGTGATCAAAAGTTGAATGTGGTTGAAAATGACTTACAACTTCGTGGCGCCCTCCAGCGGTAATGTTGGAATTCAGTATGATGTTGGCCCATCCTTAGCTTTGATGACAGCTTCCACTATCGCAGGCATTAGTTCTACCAAGCCCTGGAAGGTTACTTGGGGAGTGTCAGCTCATTCTTCACGGACTGCGGCACTGAGGAGAGGTATCGATGTCGGTCGGTGAAGCATGGCACGCAGTCGGCGTTCCAAAACATCCCAAAGGCATTCAATTGGATTCAGGTCAGGAATCTGTGCAGCCCTGTCTATTACAGGGAGGTTATTGTCGTATAAGCACTCCGCCACAGGCCGTGAATTATGAACAGATGCTCTATCGTGTTGAAAGATGCAATCACCATCCCCAAATTGCTCTTCAAGAGTGGGAAGCAAGAAGGGGCTTAAAACATCAATGTAGGCGTGTGCTGTGATAGTGCCATCCAGAACAACAAGGAGTGCAAGCCCCCTCCATAAAAGCACGACAACACCATAACAACACCAGCGCCTCCGATTTTTACTCTTGGTACTACACACGCTGGCGGATGACGTTCACCGGCATTCGCCGTACCCACACCCAGCCATTGGATAGCCACATTGTGTACCATGATGTGTATAAGTGTGATGTGTGGTTTATGAGCACCCACTCGACCATGAAGTCCAAGTTTTCTCACTTACCGCCTAACTGCGTCGTACTTTCAGTGGATCCAGATGCAGTTCGGAATTCCTGTGTGATGGTCTGGATAGATGTCTGCCTATTACACATTACGACCCTCTTCAATTGTCGGCAGTCTCTGTCACTCAACAGTAGAGGTCGGCCTGTAAGCTTTTGTGCTGTACGTGTCCCTTTACGTTTCCACTTCAGTATCACACGGAAAACAGTGGTCCTAGGGATGTTTAGGAGTGTGGAAATCTGGGTTACAGATGTGTGATACAAGTAACACACAATCACCTGACCACGTTCGAAGTCCGAGAATTCCGTGAAGCACCCCATTCTGATCTCTCACGATGTCTAATGACTACTGATACGGAGTACCTGGCAGCAGGTGGCAGCACAATGCCCCTAATATGAAAAACGTTCCTTTTTTGGGGGTGCCTGGATACTTTTGATCATATAGTGTATATTAAATTAACTTATAGTTTCTCATCCCATTAACAGTACATTTTTGGAAATCGCAATAAATAGTTTGTTAAGAAAAAATTGCTTTCATATATAGAGATGCATTTTATCAACTGACAGATAGTGTCTGTGATTGTAGTAATCGAATTAGATAAAGTTTTGTGTGCAAACACAGCACCGCAGTGATCTATCACCTAAATAATTTTGCAGAACATAGAAGCTGAATTTTTGAAATATAAGAGGCAACTATTTGCGAAAGAAATATTGCAGTATGTAATGTAAATTTATCTATGTATATAACTCTATCACGTTGTACACATGTATATGTGTATCCATATCCTCTTAATGTACTCGACTGATTTCAACCATACTTGCTACACATATCCCTTAATGTCAGGCAACTATCGTTGTCAGTGGTCCGCAGCACGTGGTCTAGTGGCTAGTGTTGCTGCATACGGAATACGGGTGTCTGGGTTCGATTCCCGGCCGGGTTGGGCATTTTCTCTGCCTGGTGACTCGGTATTTGTGTTGTCCTCATCATTTCATCATCATCATCATTCGTGACACTTCCTAGATTGGACTGTGAAAGGAACTGGACTGTGTAAAATTTGGGACTTTGTACGGATGCTGATGACAGCGCAGTTGAGCGACCCACAAACCAAACATCATCACCATAATCGCTGTCAATGTAAGAACCACGTACCTTTCTCAATTCAGGAGATATGATGTCATAAACAATGAAATGCGTGAAAAACTACTGCACCATTCATTATGTTTAAATGTATTATTTGTGTGCTGCTAACTGTATTCGCAATAAATTTCCGAGGCAGCATCTGTATGTGCCGCTTAAGGCATCTACAAGATTATATCATGTCATCATACATAATTCAGGAGGTATGACATCATAAACACTGAAGTATGCAAAAATGTTCTGAACCATTCATGAAGTTTTAACACATTTAATACATTTATTCTTTCCTACTAAGACTCTCCTACAGTCGGGTCAGCGTAAGGAAAGAACACCTGGCAGTGCTGTTGACAGCTGTCAACCGCTAAGCACAAACGGCTTCAGGCGAAAACGTCGGCCTTCTACAGAGCTAGGAACAGGCGTTAAAACAGAGACATTTACAAAATCGCGTTGTGGACACGCAATGTAGCTGCACCCAGCGTACAGAATCTGTTTCGGCCATGTTTTTTAATCTGGATAGTGTAGTTATACTTCTATATTTCTTTGTATGATTTTCTAATTATGTCAAAGTTTTTTCCACGAATACATGGTAATGAAACTTTTTGATACATCACTACAAACAGAGTTTCTTATTTGGTTTTGTTTCTCATAGAAAACTGGCAAAATGAATGTACAGACAATGTCAGGTTTGTCAGCTAGTAAATAATATAATTTCTTTGTAAACTGTTTGTTTTCCAATGCCTGGCAATTCAAAATAGTGATACAAGACATTAGAGTCCAAAGTGATAGACCTGGAGATAAATATGGTAGTTTAATGCACCTCACTGGTTTTATATGTCAGTAGGGTGTAAGAGGTGTTTGCTCAGCTTTGGTTGGTATTAGTTCACTCCTGCATAAAATATAGTATGTATCCAGTTTACCAGCTAAAAATAAGATGCACTGGGTTGCTATAAATTACATCAATCTTACTCTGAACGTTGATATTAGCAGAATCAGTGTTAGGCTGAAAGTTGATAGCAACTAATCAGTAGTTTATAGATAATTTTACTGAAGGTAAGGGCAAAACCAAATCCTGTATGAGCTTCTGGTAGCATGGAACTGCGCATTGCCAGGTTTTTCGTTTCTTCTCAGAAACCTCTTTGATTGCCAAGGAATACACAGATAACGTTCTCGGCTGAAAGATCTATATGAGTTGCGAGTGGAGCCACATACGATGTGCTCTTTAGCTGCCATGGATTTCACATTCCAGCCTATCGATTGGTTGCAGAGGAACTTGACTTCCGGGTGATGGATGGCGCTCGAATTAGCATGATCGCTTCTGATGATTTCATTCTGGACCTGACAACACTCTAGCTGGCCGGAGTGGCCGTGCGGTTCTAGGCGCTACAGTCTGGAACCGCGTGACCACTACGGTCACAGGTTCGAATCCTGCTTCTGGAATGGATGTGTGTGATGTCCTTAGGTTAGTTCGGTTTAAGTAGTTCTAAGTTCTAGGGGACTGATGACCTCAGATGTTAAGTCCCATAGTGGTCATAGCCAGCCTGACAACACTCTACTACGAGTAGGATGTAATTTATGCAACACAGTTAATGGAGTATCACCAGCAGCCTAGTACGTATTCATCCGGTGTAGCACTGGAGCTGTATACGTTCCGTTATTTCAACTGGGTCACTTTTCTTTGTGAAGGGCTTGGAGAAAGCGAAGAGGATTAATAACTTCTTTTTGGAGTATGATGTTTATAATATTTAGAACAGGGGGAACCCCTCACTCCCTGGACTCCAACTGAAAATACGTATCAGCGACTGTTGAGTTAAATGGTTCAAATGGCTCTGATCACTATGGGACTTAACGTCTATGGTCATCAGTCCCCTAGAACTTAGAACTACGTAAACCTAACTAACCTAAGGACATCACACAACACCCAGTCATCACGTGAGTTCAATATGAAATTGTTTGAACAGTGGTGGTGTGATCATGACTCGTGAAGTTATATGATGAATGCAACAATGATAGAAAAGTAAAGTTTTTAATCTCAAAATGCACGTGCAAAAAATAAACATTTTAGTGAAACAGTGACTTTTGGTGTGAAAATTACATCTACAATATTGAAACCGAACCCACCGATTGCACGTGTGGCCGATATGCCGTTTTATTTTAGATGTCCGATTCGCGTGCAATCGAACCGATTTTTAACGTTAAGTAGCAGGGAAAGGAATGCTTTCTAACCATGAATGTGACAATATTTACACGTATTAGCCGTAAAAATTGCTTAAAACAGAATTAATAATACTCAAAATAATTTTTGTATCTCTCCAGAAGTGAAAATACGACACTAGCCACACTATGGAAAGTGAACCCGGTTGGCAGTTGAGTTTACGACACCACCCGGTTGTACCGCTATCCACTTGGACTGCCTCACAAGAAAATAACTGTAGTCCATGCCGTGCTGCCTGCATGCTACTTCTCAGGAAAGTTCAGCTTATAGTTCGTTCAGTAGAGCATTTTCGTTAAAACTGAAAGACAATACACTGTTTTTACTCACATTACCAACAATACTTTAACACGTGTTACCTAACGGAATACTATTATTACAAAGGCACCTATTTATGATTTAAACTTCACTCCAAAGTAAGGTGTGGATAATGTGGTTTGATTTTCAGGATTGGTAGAGGACATAAGTTATTCCACACCCAACACCTTATACATTGATGCACCAAAGAAACTGGAGTAGTCAGGCGTATTCAAATACAGAGATATGTAAACAGGCAGAATATGGTGCTGCTGTCGGCAACGCCTGTATAAGACAAACGTCTGGTGCAGCTGTTAGATCGAAAACTGCTCCCACAATGGCAAGTTACCAAGATTTAAGTGAGTTTGAACGTGGTGTTATAGTCGACGCACGAGCGATGGGACACAGCGTCTCGGAGGTAGCGATGAAGTGGGGATTTTCCCGTACGACTATTTCAAGAGTGTACTGTGAATATCAGGAATCCGGTAAAACATCAAAGCTCAGACATCGCTGCGGGCGGAAAAGGATCCTGCTAGAACGGGACAAACGACGACTGAAGAGTACCGCTCAACGTGACAGAAGTGCAACCCTTCCGAAAATTGCAGCATATTTCAATTCTGGGCCGCTAACAAGTGCGAACCATTCAAAAAAACATCGTCGATATGGGCTTTCAGATCGGACGGGCCGCTCATGTACCCTTGATGACTGCATGATACAAAGCTTTATGCCTCGCCTGGGCCCGTCAACACAGACTTTGGACTTTTGATGACTGGAAACATGTTCCCTGGTCGTATGAGTCTCGTTTCAAGTTGTACCGGGAGGATGGACGTGTACGGGTATCGAAACTACCTCATAAATCCATGGACCCTGCATTTCGACGAGTGACTGTTCAAGCTGGTGGAGGCTCTGTAATGATGTGGGGCGTGTGCAGTTAGAGTGATGTGGGGCCTCTGATACGTATAGATACGACTCTGTCAGGTGACACGCCATCAATTCATGCCCATTGTGTATTCCGACAGACTTGAGCAATTCCAGTAGGACAATGCGACAATGCGACATTGCACACGTCCAGAATCGCAACAGTGTGGTTCCATGAACACTCTTCGGAGTTGAAACACTTCCGCTGGCTGCATAACGTCTCAGACATGAACGTTATTGAGCATATCTGGGACGCCTTGCAACGTGCCTTCAGGAGGGATCTCCACCCCATCGTATCTTACAGATTTATGGATAGCATGATGTAAGTTCCTTCCAGTACTACTTCAGACATTAGTCGAGTCCATGCCTCGTCCTACTGCGACATTTCTGCGTGCCAACTGAGCCCTACACGATATGAGGCTGGTGTACCAATTTTTTTGGCTCCTCATTGTGTGACCTATCTGGCTTTGGTCTTAAAGCAAACAGCTTGCAGCTATGTAGCCTTACTGCATGACAAATTCACTGAAAGAAAACTATATTTATTAACATTGTTTTCATTGGCATCTCAGAAGGAGCAATTTAAATAGTTTCTTTCAGTTTGTGTTTTTGAATGTGCCAGAAATAAAATGATTTTAATGACTTTTGTGGCAACAGTTCTATTTGGAAACAAGATGGAGGCAGACTATGATATTCTTAAATGGCTTAATGGCTGCCATCTTTACTTTGAATAATTACATAAAGTTGATATTTATCTAAAGCAAGTATAAAGATACGATGTCTCATAAACTGAATTTGGCAATGACATCTCAAAGCGGCCATACTATTTGTCTCTTCAGAATGATGGTACACAGTTATTCTTGGTAGTTACTTTTATACAACACTGAAAGAGTGTTGTAACACCAAAATTAATTAACTATGATCTTTTGACTGTACAGAATGACAGAAAAGTTATATTTAACTAAATGGACAGGGAATTTAGGACCTGTGTATGACTTTAAGAACTTGATTCTAACAAATACTTTTACCAAAAATATATTACAACTTTGGCAAACTATGGGGTTGACTGTAACTCCGTGGCGTACTGCTAAATACGGTTAATACGGAAATGTCTTGCCTTCTTGGTTGCAGTTATATCAGTGTTGAAGTTGTTGCTTGCTGAATGAAAATTTTGATAGACTCTTCACAACTTCAGTAATGGAATTAATTTATAGCTAACACGCACGTACTGTAGCCATGTTAACTTGCTGTATCGTCGGCTCCACATTCCATCATATAAAACTAGTCAGATATCCTTGCGTTCCGACTCAAAATAGGCTGGAGACAACTTGAGGAACTGTACACCACTGCCACACCAAGTATTAAGCACTTTCACACTGAGTTTTTATTGTTGAAGCCTCACATCACCAGACATAGCATGTCACAATACGTACACCGCCAAGGCTAGACTGCTACTGCTTCTGGTTTTCCGTTTTTTCCCCTCTTTCCCGAGGTCATCCAAAAGAATGGCGGCCGACAACCTGTATTGGATACCCTACCCTTATGATTTCACTTTATTTAAATGAATTACCTATTCTAATACATTTAGCATGTTACCGTAGTATATTTATAAATTACATCCATTCCTGTAATTTATTTTCTATAAAACTATTGAGTTTTCACAAAATACAATCGTCTTCCAACGAACATTTATCACAGAAATAACACTTTCGTATCTTGACGTAGTTATGGAGGTTTCCTTAATACTAACATTTGTAAAAGATGGGTAATTGTGCTAAGTTGATTTTCATTAGACACCGGTTTAATGAATAAAAGGTTTTAGACATTTCAGTTTGAATTTAACTGTATCATATCAGTGTATATCACAGCTTTCATGCACAACGCCTAGCTATTATTTTAAGTGCTCTTTTACAAGTAATTGTAAGTGTTATGTACATCGAATTTTACACTACGTGGTTTATATGTGTATGTCAATTTCATAACTGACAGCATGCATTTGATGGCTGCATAAAATGCCAGATGGTAGTACCGTCTCCAATGTGTTGGAAAGTTTACTGCATGTCCCTGCCAAGCAGAGGGATCAGAGTCGTAATGTTACTGATGTAGCAGAAAGGTGGAGCTGTAGTGGCAATAGGATTCAACCGCTACATGCCTATATCAAGTAATGGGAACAGTTTTTGTAAAAACCTGTTTACTTCAACATTTAATAAGTCAGTTCTCACCAGGACACTGACATGGGTTGACACACAAGCCACCACCTCTGAACCCTACTGCCCCAAGTCTGTTGCTGATGACTTAGCATTCAGGTCTATGTCTAATGCATTGTAAAGTCTACAAGCATCTTGAATTGGATGACTTTCTACATAGCGCTATAGCAAAATGAAGGAATACCTGATTACCAGTTTACATCACAATAGCAGCATATAGTACTGTGATATAAATACTGCTTCCTAATGTGAGAAAAAATGCGTAGCACTGCATTTGAATAGTAGAGAACCTCTAACCATAGAATATCCACACAGAAACATAGACAGTCACTAACAGTGCCTTACAGCATCACCATCTAAAAACGTCTTAGGTTGTGTTCCAAAACTGAACAGCATAGAGACAGAAGTGATGACACTTTCTGCAGGACCTGACCATCATTTTGCAGGACAATGCTCTAGCATGTAGAGTGAAAGCTTTTACCGTTTTGTTTGACTGATAGGGCTGCTAAGTGCTATACCACGTACTGCACTCCCCTGAGTTAGTATATCGTGAGTTAAACCCGATTTCTAAACTGAAGAAAACACTTCACGGCATTCGCTTCAGAACTGCTGCAAATTCGTCTGGCAATAGGCGGTGCCGCTCGAACTGTCAACACAACTGGCACTGCTAAGAGTAACCTACGACGTCCACATCGCTGGCAACGGCTTATACACAATGCTGGTGACTAGTTTGAAGTTCTGTAAAACGTTGAAAGACGTATCTATTTTGTACGAGGTGTAAATAAATAGTGTACACTATTAAAGTTCAGTCCCTCGTATGTACATGCTTGGGACCAAATTGCAAGGGATAGATGTCATTGTCAGGGACGCATGGAAGAGTTATCTAAAGTTTTAACACCCAATACTAACTAACAGCATAGGCATCAAACTTGGTTGGAGCTAAGTACTTAACTTATTCAACGTAAGTACTGCTCGTTACTTGTTTTAGTTTTGAAAGAAAAACTGAGTGTGCGACCTGCCTATGATTAAAATGAAAACGTACATAAATGAAAATGTATAAGGTATACTGAACTACATGCATACATTATTTGATAACAATACCTTATCATCTATTATATAATATATTATAGTGAGTGGCCCTCATTGCAATGAGATATGTTTTAGTACACGAATTCTTGAATTCACTAGTAGTATCAATGTCATTGTCTCTGATTCAGACACTCACAGATACATATTACTCTGTAAACTGCAGAGATTACATACTGCAAAAGACAAACTATTTACTGATACAGTTTGAATCACATAAGATAAATCTCACTGCAGATGCTACAGGCCTCCACATGAAGAAATGCAGAGTGCATTTTTAAAGCATGTAGGGTCATTTTGTTTATAAGCTGAAAACTCCATCTCCACTGTCTCTCCGCATAAGAATAACATGGAGCTGGTGAACAAAAATATTTTTTTCTTCTGAATGCATCAAAAAGATTGTCAGCATACCAACATATGTGACATTGGCACTGAAAAGATTTTTAATAGCACACATTTCTATAAATCGCTGCTTGCAGCTGCAGTGCTGAAAGAAATCTCATGCATGCCACCACTTCTGAAGAATGTTGCATTCCCATGGGAATGATTTTAGTGCACAAATGCACAATGTTTCTATGAAAATGACTGCATCGTACCACTAACAAATGTAGATTTTTACTGCACACATGTGGCCAACTTCATCATGTGTTTCAATAAGTGTCGGCTGTATGTAGCGTCAATTCTGCAGTAGTTAAAATCTGTCGTACACTCCCGCAACCATGTGTACAGGTGTGGAACGAACGAAGTATACAAGTGTGGAACACAATTACGGTAAGATGACGATGTCACGCAGTTCCGCAGTTTGTATTGTCTACCAGTAATCGCAAGGTGCACCACTGCAGAACAACTCAAGTACAGTCAGCTGCAGGCATCATAGAGATCTAAGCAAGTCGCTGCAGCTTGAGCATGCAGCTGAGTGCTAAATTTGTGTGTGGCGTGACTGACGGGATTTGTTAGAAAATAAGATAATAATCACATACCTGCGGTACACCATTCAGCAGATGCTAAGAGAAGAAGAATTTATTTATTTTTCTACAAGATCATCAAGTCACGAGACATACCAACAGAAACTATTTCGCAGACCATCTAATGCAGCATTGTATGTGATATGCGAATCGACACATGTGGCTGTCAGGATGTGAGTCGGTAATTGTGGCAGATTCTGAAACTGGAGTGAATTGCATCATCAGACGGCTACTGGAGCAGAAGCACCATATCCACTCATATCTACTGGCGTAATACATGGTTCTCAGGTTATGTGTGCACATCAGGGTTCAGGTATTGGATTATTGGCTTTGTACTATACATACAGACGCTCACAAAGGCTTAAGAATGCAAGCAGTCATCAACTGCTGCTGTTTACAATTTTGTATAGATAAGGTGCCCAAAATTGTGTCTCATTCTCCATGAGGAGTGTAGACAACGCAAGTCAAAAATTTACCTGATCCTTGTGGTGAGGATGCGGAATATGAGGTCAATAAATAGTTACAAAAAAAATTTTAATTTGGTAAGGCAGTTTAATAAGAGTTGAACGTTTTCTGAAACATTTATGAACTCATATTGCTTGTATCTCTTCTTCTTCAAATCACTGAGCACTAGACATTCCTATGTTTAAAGGCTCTGAATAGATGCATTTTTATAAATTCCCTAAAACCAGGACATCTCACGACTTTTGAAATAAGCTATGCTCTTTCCACAGTTATAGGTTGAGAATGATGACTCCATATCTTCATATGCCACTCCACCAACATCCCTGTGATTTTCATGATAAAACTGTGTCAACCACATTGCTGTTTTTCTAGTTTTAGTACACCTTGCTGAGCTAAATGGTTTTGGTGAAGCTACAATTATGGAATACCACGTTCATACTTGTCCAATGTTGGAAAATGCGATGAATATGTCATATGGAAACACACATTGTCCAAACTCTTCTTAAAACCCTGTGTGTATCTGTGATGATGTTCACATTTCGTGGCATCATTGTAAAAAGAAAAAATTCCCTCGAGATGTTCTGTAACTCTTCTACATGCATCCTACACACTGTATAATTCCTGTTAATGGCAAGAAGCTTACGAGATGATCATGTAACAATAATGTGTATGCTGTGGGCCTACAGGCAAGTTTTGCAAAGATTCAAGCTCAGTAATACATCTACAGTTCTGGTCCTTACCAATTCACATTGCTCTGCTCATTCTATCACACCTATGCGTGATTAATCCTTAAACTTCTAGTGGATGAGTGTGCTTCCAAAATCATCATCAATCTGATACCAAGCTGAGTAAGTAAAACCTATCGTACATGCCATGCCATAGTCCATTCAAATTTTTGTCCCAGTCAGGCTGTAAATTGTTGCATGGAAAAAACTGGGAGTTTAGTTAAATTCTAGCACTGGTCAGCTTAATCCTTTTTAAGATTTCTGCTCCTATCTGTTCGCAGTGCTACAGAGGCGATTCTACCTGACAGATGTCTTAATCGTCCAGGCTTGTGTAGACGACTCTTGAAAGTTTCGATACTCAAACAACTCCCATGAAGGGGAAGATAACAGCTGTTGAATTCTGGAATTCAGTATGTGTAAAAGGTCCAGGTTATCTTCATATGATAGAGACATATATGGCATATTCGACACCAGTTTATGAAGTACACACTTATGCACTTCTTCTGCTTCTCCTGGAACTTATGAATTATTATTAGTACCAATTCGAACTAAAATCTGCTTATGTTTAGCGTTCATAATGATGTGCTTATTATCATCAAAGAATCCCATGTACATTTTGAGCAGCATATATTCACCAAAGGGACTATTTGTCGATTCATCTATGATTCATCCAGCATTTTGATCCAATGACAGAAAAGAGACGTATGTTTTCACATTTGATATGATCCCAACGTTTCTGTTGTAGTCGATTTTGATGCCATTACTTTCATATCTTATTTCTTGAAATAGAAAGGAGAGTGCATTACGTATGACTACTGCTGATGGAGTGCCTCTAGCCCCCTTCTTCTTAGGACTAAATATTCCTTCCAGATATAGACTGCTCTTGCTTGGAATTAATCCTCTATTTACCAGGAAATCCATATAACTTTACCTACTGATCAGGCCTGTGTTATTTAAATTGACAGAAATTGACATTATCTTGACTACTACTTGTGCACTCTATATTGTAATTATAGGAAAAAAGGATTTACAAATAATCATGGAAATATGAATTAAAGGGATGAATGATTTTTTAAGATTACTCTGTAATATTCCGGCTGTGCAAGCAGTCACCATAGCTAATAATGAAAACGTTGAACACTAAGACTTCGATAAGAATACAAAGACATAAAAATTAAAAATGCTATGTCTCTTCCTGGAGTAAATTTTTCATGACTCTTCAACGATGTAGTTCTTCGCTCCGTTACTACTGATGTCCTTGCAGGCAATCAAAACCGTCCAAATACTTGTAGCAATGTACTTTCATGGACTAATAAATAAATATTCAAACAACTTTTTATAACTGTCCTGAATAAATTTGCACGCACAAACTTTACGCAATACATTGGCGAGGTTAAACATGTGTCGTGCGTACACATGCATCTAGTCTCTTTCAGATCTCAACAAAGACAAAGAGGTAGCTACTAATTAATTAGTGCACACAAGGTTTCTCATTAATAATCATTTCTTGCCTCGCAATATTTCATCATTGTCACAGATGATGTCCCTATCTAGCGGCCGGAGAGCGCGTCTTTTAACCAACTTAAAAATTACCGCCACAACTGTCATAAAAATAATAGTACGCGTGGAATGACGACTTCGTATTTGATCCAGAGATGTCATATGCCACCTGGAGGATTAAAATTCACTGATAATGGTTTCAACGGCGTCTGCCAACGTATAGCTTAGTGGCATAGATTCCAGTGCTCCAATGCGCCGTTTGTGTCTACCGTTTAACAGGGAATTCTCATAGAAGAAGGCCCAACGGCTGCAAACCCGTGAAGCAAGCATGCCACGGACACGCCTTCATACTTTCTGCAGCCAAATGAGCTAATTTGAAAAGGGTCAAATTGTGGTCTTCTGAATGGTGGGATGGTCCTTTTTGAGAAATGCTACGCAAGTTAGATGTGTTGGGTCAGTTATGCAACGATGGTGGTGTCGGTGGTCACGTGAACATTCTCTGCTCATTGAATGTAATTTTCTTTAGACAACCCATAGGTTTTTTATTCTTTTGTAATTTGACGAACTGAGTTCTTAACTTACCTGAAATTTATTCCAGCATCTAATTTAAGTTCGGTACTAATTACTTTATTGACTGTGAATGCAGCAGTATGTTGTCCTATAGCAATGGCCATTCTTCGACATAAATGCTTGGCTTTATGACCTAATATTCGATGCAGAATGTGACAATCTGCTAAACCTTGATCTGCAGCATACATGATATAGTGCTGATTGTATACAGGGTATTTCAGAAGCGATGGTCAGTATTCAAGGATATGACCGGAATATGCATTCGAAACAAAAAAGTTAACATAGTGTTTAATATACATACCTTAAGTGGAGCTGTAATGGTCCAGCTCTTCCATGTTAATTTTAGCAAATGGAAGGAACATTTTTTCTAAAACCATTAAACATATTTCTCTAAAAGTTTGGACTGCATGTTCACTGAATATTTCTCTACAAAAGTATAATGCCATGTTAAGAAATATTTATAGGTTTTTGTTAAACAATTTTTAAACATGCTTATTTTTTTCTCTAAAATTTTGCTAATATTTCTTCCGAAGCTCTTGAATTATACAATTTTTTTTTTTACAATTTGTTACAAAAATGAAGGAAAAGAACTAAACAATATTGTGTATAAATTTCATTGATATACTCACTAGGGGTAAGATAGATACAGCCTACAGGAAAATTAAAGAGACCTTTGGAGAAAAGAGAGCCACTTGTATGAATATCAAGAGCTCAGATGGAAACCCAGTTCTAAGGAAAGAGGGGAAAGCAGAAAGGTGGAAGGAGTATATAGAGGGTCTATACAAGTGCGATGTACTTGAGGACAATATTATGGAAATGGAAGAGGATGTAGATGAAGATGAAATGGGAGATACGATACTGCGTGAAGAGTTTGACAGAGCACTGAAAGACCTGAGTCGAAACAAGGCCCCCAGAGTAGACTACATTCCATTTGAACTACTGACGGCCTTGGGAGGGCCAGTCCTGACAAAACTCTACCATCTGGTGAGCAAGATGTACGAGACAGGCGAAATACCCTCAGACTTCAAGAAGAATATAATAATTCCAATCCCAATAAAAGCAGGTGTTGACATATGTAAAAATTACCGAACTATCAGTTTAATAAGTCACAGCTGCAAAATACTAACGCGAATTATTTACAGACGAATGGAAAAACTGGTAGAAGCCGACCTCGGGGAATATCAGTTTGGATTCCGTAGAAATGTTGGAACACGTGAGGCAATACTGACCTTATGACTTATCTTAGAAGAAAGATTAAGGAAAGGCAAAACTACGTTTCTAGCATTTGTAGACTTAGAGAAAGCTTTTGACAAGGACGACTGGAACACTCTCTTTCAAATTCTGAAGGTGGCAGGGGTAAATTACAGGGAGCGAAAGGCTATTTACAATTTTTACAGAAATCAGAGTCGAGGGGCATGAAAGGGAATCAATGGTTGGGAAGGGAGTGAGACAGGGTTGTAGCCTCTCCCCGATGTTATTCAATCTGTATATTGAGCAAGCAGTGAAGGAAACGAAAGAAAAATTTGGAGTAGGTATTAAAATCCATGGAGAATAAATAAAAACTTTAATGTTCGCCGATGACATTGTAATTATGTCAGAGACAACAAAGGACTTAGAAGAGCAGTTGAACGGAATGGATAGTGTCTTGAAAGGAGGATATAAGATGAACATCAACAAAAGCAGAACGAGGATAATGGAATGTAGTCGAATTAAGTCGGGCGATGCTGAGGGAATTTGATTAGGAAATGAGAAACTTAAAGTAGTAAAGGAGGTTTGCTATTTGGGGAGCAAAATAACTGGTGATGGTCGAAGTAGAGATGATATAAAATGTAGACTGGCAATGGCAGAGAAAGCGTTTCTGAAGAAGATAAATTTGTTAACATCGAGTATAGATTTAAGCGTCAGGAAGTCGTCTTTGAAAGTGTTTGTATGGAGTGTAGCCATGTATGGAAGTGAAACATGGACAATAAATAGTTTGGACAAGAAGAGAGTAGAAGCTTTCGAAATGTGGTGTTACAGAAGAATGTTGAAGATTAGGTGGGTAGATCACGTAACTAATGAGGAGGTATTGAATAGGATTGGGGAGAACAGAAGTTTGTGGCACAACGTGACTAGAAGGAGAGTTCGGTTGGTAGGACATGCCTTGAGGCATCAAGGGATCACAAATTTAGCATTGGAGGACAGTGTGGAGGGTAAAAATCGTATAGGGAGACCAAGAGATGAATACACTAAGCAGATTCAGAAGGATGTAGGTTGCAGTAGGTACTGAGAGATGAAGGAGCTTGCACAGGATAGATTAGCATGGAGAGCTGCATCAAACCAGTTCAAATGGTTCAAATGGCTCTGAGCACTATGGCACTTAACATCTATGGTCATCAGTCCGCTAGAACTTAGAACTACTTAAACCTAACTAACCTAAGGACAGCACACAACACCCAGCCATCACGAGGCAGAGAAAATCCCTGATCCCGCCGGGAATTGAACCCGGGAACCCGGGCGTGGGAAGCAAGAACGCTACCGCACGACCACGAGATGCGGGAAAACCAGCCTCAGGACTGAAGACCACAACAACAACATACTGTTAGCAGTTTTTCAGCAAATTTTCCTCAAAGATGAAAATTTTAAAAATACGGGAAATGGCTTCCAAAGTTTTTTAATACGTTTCTGCATCATATGATGGCTTACCAGCATCCCCTCCTTTTCCAGTGTTAGTTTCCTTTTCAGTGGCCTTTCCTTCCCTTTTTCTGCATGTCGTAGGCTTTTGTCTCTTCTTCCTGCACCTCTTAGTCTTTATTTAACGATTAGGCGCATTGTGTAAATGGTGTTGTGTTCTGATTGGAAACCTGAACGTTTTAGCTCATCACATTTAATAATGTTTCCTTCAATGTATGTTGCCACTGCATCATACACTCCAAAATGCAATTTTTTTATGTGTACAGACACTCTTTTGGGAATCCTAATCCAACTTAAATTATTTACACTTCCATTTGGATTTTGGATTTTCCCATTTAAACACTTTTCCGATAAACTTGGATGTGGTAAATCTCTGAATATGGGCTTAATTACATCAATTATAGCATGTGGCAAACTGTTTTTATGGTCGTATTACTTTCCTGATTGTACTTACACGATGAGTCATCACCTATGGGGCACAGTGCATGTTGTAGGTGCTCATTTGTTGATGGAGTATGACAAAATAATGCCCATACTGCTCTCCTCATATGCTCAATGCTTCTTGTATTTTGCCTAATTGCACACCCATAATACCTCAGCAATCTATCAATTGCTTCATCTGTCTATCTTCCTCTTCCTCCAAGGGTCTTACTGTCATTAAGCTTCTAGAATCCTAATGTCTGCTATTTTTAATGTGAATTTAATTGCCGTAAGGTTTGAGTTCCTCTACAGCTCTAGATCCCTAATGACCATCGCCTAGATAGTTAGTGTATCGTACATTATACCACTCCTGTGATCTGGAAAAAATTGCTTTCACTCACTCTGCTTCCATTGCTCCACTTGTGCCATGAAAATTTGCCTCCCAACTTTTACTATGTTCGTCCTTGGTACTGCCCTTACATCTACAATGTTTTAAGAGAATAGCAACATCAATTACTTTGCAACTGTCTCTACTGGTAGCTGTTAGAACTCCATTTAGAGATTTATGACCTCTACGTTGCCATGAGCCATCTAAAGCCACAGTTAAATCTTTACAATTCCCATTATCTGTCACAGCTTCTTCATCTGCTTTCTTCATTGTTGCACGAGCAAAATCTTCAGCAGAAGATCCCACCAATTCATTATAAAATCCTAACTTGGTTGGTGGTTTTTGCAAGTTCATAATTCCACATAACATTGCCCCTGCAGCACTGCCCTTGCCAATGCAACGCAATCCATACACTAGCCTAACATTTATATCATACACGGTCTATTACCACTACGAGGAATACTGTCAGAATTAGCAAACGAAACTTCTGCAGCACATTTGTTACACTTCAATAACATTTTACATGCCAAACCAATGTGTGAAGTTATTTTCAATTCCAGTCCTCTTTCTTTGCAAACTTGGCATAATACGTTATGTTTCAAAATATTAGAGATCAAGGAAATGTTAATTATTTCATTCACATCATTACTGTCACTTTCATAGCTTTCAAATTTTTCCTTGTTGTCACAAAGTTTCTTGATGGAAGATGTTCTATCACATTCATTTGGAGTAGTCGGTGAAGCAGTCTGAGCAGCATCTTCCTTCGAAACAACAAAAGATTTCTTCTTCCACTCATTGTACCTTTTCTTAAACACTCGATTTCTGAAACGGGGCAAATTGATATCCACAAACCAAATACGTAAAACAGGTGCGAGCAAAATTCGTCAAATACGCAAAATTGAACAGTTAAACAACACAAAGCAAACTCCACAAGTCAACACACACAGTTTACCGATATGAACAGTCACTCGTCACAGAGATAAAGCCATACAACGTTGGAAATAAAACACTGTTTAATTCCGCAAAGATACCCGGCTTGCAGCCAGCGAGCGGCGCCGTCAGAGGTCGCGTCAAATTTGCAGCGATAAAGAACACACTTAGAATTCATTTAGAAGGGTGAAACTTGATTTGTTTTATTCAGAAAACTCCAAATAATTTTATAATAAAAAAAACAAAAAACGTTAATTTTGTCATTTTCATCGTTCCCTCTTAAGAGCTTTGAGCACTTGTTCATCTTTGCTATTTTGAAACACAACTATTCTAATGAAGAAGTGCTCATAACTTGTAAGGTATGCATTTTCGAGCACATGTTTACTGTACATTTTTTTCTTGTTTTGGTCCATACTATCACTTCCCAAAGTATGGAAAGCAAAGAGCTTGCAGTTGAAGAGAATTGTTTCAAAGTATCGAAGGTCAAGAATTGCTGATAGCTCTTAAGATATGCATTGTACACCCCATGTTTACTTGACTTTTTTTTATTTCGAATGATAATTCCCGTTAGATCCCTGAATATTCACCACCACTTCTGAAACACCCTGTATATCGTCTAGTACATTAATTACGTTATTGCCATGATCTAGACACTTTTTCATCTTCATTCCATCTCCACAGAAGTTGAATCCAGGACACGCATTTCAACTGGTAGGTATTAACCTACTTCTGTTGATACTTTTACTATCACTCTTGTCACATTACTGCATGGATTGGGTTTGTATGCCGTTTTGTACAGCAAACTGCGAGTGTTCACCCAAATATTTTGCTTTAGTGGGAACGGAAGGTGTTTCACTATGCGTTGCTTCCTCTATGTTTGACAATCCACTATAAGAGGAACATGTCTGGTTCAGAGTTTTCCTGCAATTCCTCTGTGCAGAAACTCCATTATCGTTGATTTATTTTCTGTGTACCAATTACTAAGACAATAAAGCAATCAGGTCGTGCAGACATGTAACTTGTAGATCCAGTCATTTCGTAATTGTCACCAACGATAAAGTTAGACAGTTGCCCAGATTGTCCCCCAAATAGTTTATATAGATAAGGAACAGCAAAGGGCCTATAACACTACCTTGGGGAACGCCACAAATCACTTCTGTTTTACTCGGAAAGTGATAGAGTAAAACAGAAGTGATGTCTGGCGTTCCCCAAGGTAGTGTTATAGGCCCTTTGTTGTTCCTTATGAATATAAATAATATGGGAGACAATCTGAGCGGCCGTCTTAGGTTGTTTGCAGATGACGCCGTCGTTTATCGACTAGTAAGGTCATCAGAAGAACAGTACCAATTGCCACATGATTTATAAAAGATATCTGTGTGGTGCGAAAATTGGCAATTGACGCTAAAAAGCGAAAAGTGTGAGGTCATCCTCATGAGTGCTAAAAGGAATCCGTTACACTTCGGTTACACGATAAATCAATGAAATCTAAAGGCCGTAAATTCAACTATATACCTAAGAATTACAATTAGGAGAAACTTAAATTGGAACACACAGGAAATGTTGTGGAGAAGGCTAGTTAAAAACTGCGTTTTATTGGCAGGACACTTAGAAAATGTAACAGATCTACTAGGGAGACTGCCAGCACTACGCTTGTACGTCCTGTTATTGAATTCTGCTGCGGGGTGTGGGATCCTTACCAGATAAGATTGAAGGAGTACATCGAAAAAGTTCATAGAAGGGAGATATTTGGCCAGGTCACGATCAATGGACCACCCTAAATATACAGCTACAGAACATTCTAGTAAAGTGATTCTTGACGTTTGTGGATACTTCTAGAATCTATTCGAAACGAATATAGAAATTAAAATTTTACGGATCAGGTGAGCTATAAATTCACGACCCTCCATGCAACAGTCTAGTATCATAACCACTACACCACGGTGACTGTGCTGCTCAGCTTCTTCTGCGACAATATTACTGGCCGTAAGTGTACCGGGAGTCAGTACGCCAATGCAACATTATGCTGCCGGATGTACCGTGATATGGCGAGCGATGGGAACACGTAATGCGCCCAGGTACGTTGTCGAATGTGTTCGTTTTGGTGGTTCAGTTTTAATGGCGTGGTGAAACTTAATGTTGCAAGGGCGTACTGATTTCCAAACCAAAACACTCGACGGTCAACGTTATTGTAACACTGTACTCCTTCCCCATGTGAGTCTTTTGGCCCGCATCTCGTGGTCGTGCGGTAGCGTTCTCGCTTCCCACGCCCGGGTTCCCGGGTTCGATTCCCGGCGGGGTCAGGGATTTTCTCTGCCTCGTGATGGCTGGGTGTTGTGTGCTGTCATTAGGTTAGTTAGGTTTAAGTAGTTCTAAGTTCTAGGGGACTTATGACCACAGAAGTTGAGTCCCATAGTGCTCAGAGCCATTTGAACCATTTTTTGAGTCTTTTGAGGGACTTCAGTTTGATGGATGGCAATGCGTGACAGAGCCGATCAGCGTAAGTGGAGGGGCTCTTGGGACGAGAGAATATTTGGTGAATTGACAGCCCTGCCCATTCCCCCGACTTAGATTCCATCGGGTCCGTGTGGGATGCTTCGGGGAAACGTATTGGACCATTCTGCAGGTGTCAACCGCGTTGTTAGAAGAATAGAACGCCCTATCACAAGAACTCGTTACCAGCCTTGTGGCCAGCATGGGAGTGCGTTCAGAGCATGCTTTGCCGTCTGCGATGATCTATTAAGAAACATGTCCCGCCCTTTGTATAACCCATGGGACCATCTTGGATCGCGATGACCTGAGTGTAATTGTTGTCTTTGAACAAAAGTGTCATTTCTCTTCGTCTCATTGCGTGTTCCTTTCAGTTACCTTCTGCTCTGCACCGTATCAGTTCTTTCTGTGTGTGCGTCAGGCTTCATAGAGTTATTTCACTTGGCAGAGATACATGATGTGAAAGTTACGCGCACCGTTAAGTTTTGCACATCAGTGTAAATCCACATTAATACATTGCAAATCACTAAGTGCATGACAAAGTGAACTTTCCACTGTACCACGTACTGGCACTTCTTTCCGCGGAGAAATGATTCCTTACATGCCTCTGTGCGAATTACAATTAGTCCGGCGATCCCTAAGGGAACAATACAAAATGGATCGTGTATAATCCAAGGTTCCCCGTTCTTGAAACTTCGCAAGTAGGGTTTCATACAACAGTGGACGTTCGATTTTCAAGTATCTACCTGCTTATGTTCTCCAGCACTTCCGTGATGCTCTGGCATTTAACAGATACCCCTATCAACTTTCTTCTGCCTTTCTTTGTAGACGTCCAATATCCTCTATCTCTTATAGATACCGTACGCTTGAGTAGTATTCTGTGGCTAGTCGCACAAGTGTTCAGTAACCAATATGTATCGTAGACGGCATTTTCCCAGTACACTATCAACGATTAGAAGTCTGCCACCTACTCCCCGTGCTGTTGAGATTATGTGACCGATCCCTTTCGTATCTCTACAGACAGTTACAACTAGGTATTTGTATGACGCTAGTGATTGCAAAAACATATACCGGTACCTTTGTCTTTAGCTACCATTACGGCTTCATACGCAATAAGTTCACATTTTTTAGAATTTCCATGACGCTTCCCGGTCGCAAACAACTGTGTGACCAACCATGCCTCCTTTCTTTATTACTTCCCGTTAGTCCTGTTTGGTGTGGGCAATATTCTAAGACGGTTCGCGCGAGTGCTTTGTAAGCAAATTTCTTCGCACACCAACTGCATTGCCCCAGTGTCTACCACCGAATCGAAGTGTGTCACCTGTTTTATGTACAACTGGACCATTGAGATGTTTCCATTTCACATCCCCATGAACTTCTTCAGTCAGGTATCAATATTAGTTGCCTGGCTATCAATGTACCACCCTGTATACCAGGGATTTCCTGAGTGGTCGATATCGACCCCAAGGGGTCGATATCGGTTTCCCAGGGGTCGACATAAACGAAAACTGATTTTGGGGGTCGACGAGGTCTAAAAATCGACCCCTAATAAATTAACACAAGTTCTTATTTAAAAGTTTCAAGGTAGGTAGGTACTGTATTGTTTATGTTGTGTTACGTGTACTAATAATAATTAATATTTTTGTAGGAAATAGCATTGTTGTAGTAATGTAAAGTCTCAAGTTCGTACAAGATGAAAAACTCGGTAAGTCTGTGTGGACAAGTTTGTGCAAGACAATGAGTTCGAGTGTACGTCTTTCAGGCGCGTTTTGACTTGCTCTCTATTTGACGCTTACGCGATTTAACACGAATGAATTCATGATCAAATCCAACCATGTTCCTGATATTTTACTATTTAACGAGCTTGCACTTAGGTTGAAAGTTCATTTGCGTTTTGAAATTCGTTGGAGCTTGAACGATAATAACTCATATAAGTACTCATTTATTTCAAGAGATTACGAAGTTATTACATAGCTAAATTAAGAGAAGTGAAGTGACTGAAAAAGTGGTAAACACAACATACAACATATTTAAATAGGTAGGTATAAAAGTATTTGTAAAAATTACTTACACTTAAGTTGTTAAGTAGGTAGGTACCAAAACTTTGAAGTGTTCAGTTTGCTTTGGTTTTCGTTCTTATGCTGGTAGGTACCTACTTACCTGATACGAATTTTCTATACTTAATTACCTACTATAGTTACTTACCTAATATAGGTATCCAAGTTTATTAATGAGTAAGTCAGCAATACGTAACAAAAATCCATTACATGGGTGTGATAAAAATAAGATAGTGTGCAAATTTAACAGTTTATTATTGTTTTTATTTAGGTAGTTTTTTATTTGCAGAATTACTGAGAGTTTTATGATGGCGGACACGAAAAAAAAATGCAGGCAATACAGTTTGGACTACTTGAAGTTCGGATTTATTGCATCTCCATCAAATCAACACTTGTCGATGTGTCTCATATGTGAAAAATTATTCAGTAACGATGCCATGAAGCCTTCAAAAATGGATGACCACTTATCAAGTGTACATGCTGACAAAAAGAGTAAGCCCTTGTCCTTTTTTCAAGCACTTAAAGAAAAACTACACAAAAGGCCATCCATAAGATCGATGTTTGCGTCATCATCTATTGAAGACGATGATGGTTTACGAGCGTCCTATAATATATCTTTACTAATAGCGAAGTCGGGGAAACCCCACACAACTGGAGAGCAGCTTATCTTGCCAGCCATTGCGGAGGTCCTTAACAATGTATTGCACAAACCCACACATGATATTTTAAAGAGAATACCTTTGAGCAATAACACCGTTCAGAGACGCATAGACGAGATGGGACGCGATGTGGAAATCATTTTATGCAGGTTCTTACAGACCAACAGATTCTCTCTCCAATTGTACGAGTCTACATTACCCGGCAATGAAGCTATGTTGTTAGGATATGTTCGATTTATCAAGGATGAAAATAGTTGCCAAGAACTGCTTTTTGCTACACATTTAGAGACTGATACCAGAGGAGAATCGATTTTTCAGGCCGTGGAACATTTTTTTACTGACAAAGCTATTCCATGGAAGAACATTGTTTCTGTTGCGACTAATGGTGCACCGTCTATGGTTGGTCGTCATCGTGTTTTTATAGCTCACTTAAAGCGACAACTGCTTGATGTACTGGTCATTCACTGCGTCATTCACAGGCAGCATTTAGTAGCAAAAAATCTGAGTCCTAGATAGCATAAGTCTTTACAATATGTAATTAATGCTATCAACAAGTTTCGAAGCAATTCCTTGAACTCTCGGTTATTTGCTCAGCTATGTGAGGAAAACGACGAAGTCTTTACTCGATTACTTCTGCACACTGAAGTTCGCTTGCTTTCAAGAGGCTCTTCCTTAGAAAGATTTTCAGCCATTTTTGAATCTGTGTTGGAGTTTTTACAAGAAAAAGATCCGAATTTGAAAGAAAATCTGAACAATTGTAAAACAGATATTTATTACTTGACTGATATCTTTGGAATGTTCAACAAAGTTTATTTGCAACTGCAGGGTGACGATCTTAACTTGATTAAAACAAAATCAATAATATCGGCCTTCGTGGGTAAACTAATCCTTTATAAACAAAATTTAGGCAGAAAAGAATATTCGCAGTTTCCGCATTTGTCAAAATTACCAGAAATGCTTCAAGATGATGACATTTTATTATATGTCACTCACATGGACGCATTACAAAAGGATTTTACGGAGAGATTTGAGGATCTTTTTAATTTACAAATTCCTCAATGGATAATAAATCCGTACAAAACCACAGCCATAGAAGAAGCCAATGTGATAATGCAAGAAGAGTTGATTACCATCAGCACAGACGAAGAGCTTAAGCAGAAGTTCAACCAAGGCTATCAGAAGTTCTGGTTGCAACGCAACATTGAAACACAGTATCCTACATTGTGGAACATTGCTGAAAAATACCTGATCGCTTTTCCATCATCATACCTAGTTGAAAAAAGCTTCAGTGTAGTAATAAACATTTTGACGAAACTAAGAAACCGTTTGAAAATCAACGAACGTGGAGATTTAAGGCTGCAACTCACCAACATTGAACCAGATGTAGCTAGATTGGTAGATAGTCACCAGGTTCATCCATCACACTGAATGTTTTATTTTCTCTTTGCGAATTAATACTTTTTTGAATATAATTTCCTACCTACTTAAGATTCTTTAAGTACATAATTTCTAATAATCATTATAAATTAAACTTGATATTTACTGAATTGTATGTCCTTTTATTTTGTTAAATTTTGATGAGAAAATGAAGTCAGCTTTACTCACTTAACCAAGTGCAAAGTTTTCCAATTGGTACCGTAGTACCTAGGTATTTTGTATCAGTAGGCAAAAACTAAAGATAGGTCCCCTTATTCATAATAGTCTGCTAACTTAAAGCATTGCTAATTCTCACTCTGTCTTCTTCTATTGATCTAAGTCAGAATGAAAAACAACAGCTGTTTTAAGTTAGCGGACCATTGTGAATAAGGGGGTTGATCCTAAAAGTAGGTAATTTGGCCATGGGGATCTGAGGTAACAGTTCATTTTGGAAAAGTGGTCACTTGTCCAAAATAGTTTGGGGATTCCTGCTGTATACCGTATGTGTTCTGGCCGGAAGCAATTCGCTTTGCGCTCTTGTATGTGCAAATACTGAATAAACCTTCGTTAAGTGAAGTTAGTGTTCGTCATTCATCTAATTACAGCGTCTTCTACGTGGCAATATTTTGATACTGTACTTCTTCCCCACACGCCTATTTTTCAGTGCATGCGGCACTAACTTCACTTGTATGGTTTACTCTGTGCGACCGCATCTCACTGCTCAGGTGAAGGAGCTCTTAGAATGAGAGGATAATCAGAGACTGGACTGGCCAACCAGTTCTCTCGACTTCAATCTCATGGAGCAAGCGTGGTATCTGCTTGAAGTAATCAATGTAGATTGAAAAAAGAATAGCCATGCGGGGACGCGAATTCCGTTCCTTCGCAAAATCAGCCCATTAGCCCAACGACAGCAGTCCTAGCTACTGGCGGTATGGTTCCCTTGAAAAAGTCACGACATTTCTTTTGAGACGTCCCCTTAGAAAAATTAATGAACTGCTGTGCTGATAAACCTCTTACATTATTTGATTTTCAAACAGCTGAGCCGAACTGAACGTACTCAGACATTTCGCTCTTTACCTATTCTGATTAACACTAAACTGACAGCCAATATTTTTAGCGCAACGCAATCTGACTTTCAAAAAACCCTACAAAAGAATGGCCCTGACTAACAATAACCTATACCTTTCACAAATCACTTACCTCACAAAAATCTTCGTTAGTCGAACTACTGCAGTACAGCGAGCGCCACTAGTGCCAGCTAAATAAAAGATTCTACTGAAGGGACTAACAGCTGAAAATATTAGATACAGGCTCCCAGGTAGATGCTATTTTCCTTGACTTCCGGAAGGCGTTCGATACAGTTCCACACTGTCGCCTGATAAACAAAGTAAGAGCCTACGGAATATCAGACCAGCTTTGTGGCTGGATTGAAGAGTTTTTAGCAAACAGAACACAGCATGTTGTTATCAATGGAGAGACGTCTACAGACGTTAAAGTAACCTCTGGCGTGCCACAGGGGAGTGTTATGGGACCATTGCTTTTCACAATATATGTAAATGACCTGGTAGATAGTGTCGGAAGTTCCATGCGGCTTTTCGCGGATGATGCTGTAATATACAGAGAAGTTGCAGCATTAGAAAATTGTAGCGAAATGCAGGAAGATCTGCAGCGGATAGGCACTTGGTGCAGGGAGTGGCAACTGACCCTTAACATAGACAAATGTAATGTATTGCGAATACATAGAAAGAAGGATCCTTTATTGTATGATTATATGATAGCAGAACAAACACTGGTAGCAGTTACTTCTGTAAAATATCTGGGAGTATGCGTGCGGAACGATTTGAAGTGGAATGATCATATAAAATTAATTGTTGGAAAGGCGGGTACCAGGTTGAGATTCATTGGGAGAGTCCTTAGAAAATGTAGTCCATCAACAAAGGAGGTGGCTTACAAAACACTCGTTCGACCTATACTTGAGTATTGCGCATCAGTTTGGGATCCGTACCAGATCGGGTTGACGGAGGAGATAGAGAAGATCAAAAGAAGAGCGGCGCGTTTCGTCACGGGGTTATTTGGTAACCGTGATAGCGTTACGGAGATGTTTAACAAACTCAAGTGGCAGACTCTGCAAGAGAGGCGCTCTGCATCGCGGTGTAGCTTGCTCGCCAGGTTTCGAGAGGGTGCGTTTCTGGATGAGGTATCGAATATATTGCTTCCCCCTACTTATACCTCCTGAGGAGATCACGAATGTAAAATTAGAGAGATTAGAGCGCGCACGGAGGCTTTCAGAGAGTCGTTCTTCCCGCGAACCATACGCGACTGGAACAGGAAAGGGAGGTAATGACAGTGGCACGTAAAGTGCCCTCCGCCACACACCGTTGGGTGTCTTGCCGAGTATAAATGTAGATGTAGATGTAGATGATAGGCATAGTTAGCAAATGAAAGATTTTGGTAAAGAACAAACAATGTATTTACCTTAATAGTTTTCATATATATATAATATCATCCAGTCTTACAAATTTACTGTCTCTGATGGACACACGTCCAGATCATCCGCTCTCAAAACTCCGCCATCTCTCTACCCTTATCCATCACTGCTGGCGGCTCACCTCCAACTGCGCAACGCTATGCGCTGTTAACAGCCAACTGCCCAACATGACAATAGCGAATATTACAACAATGCTAACGAGCCACAGACTGCACACAGCACAGGCAGTGATTTTCATACAGAGCGCTACGTGGCGTTACCAAATAAAAACCTAAACAGCCTACTTACACTTTTAGTCATTCCAAGATGGAGCTTAGTCTCTAACGACCTCGTTGGCAACAGGACTTTAAATCCTAAACATTCCTCTTTGGCCTACATGTTAGATAATTTACCGTGGAATTCCAACTAGAGTGGTATTTGACATTTCTGGATATACGAATTATTGACAAAAGTGAAAAATACATTGAGTGAAAGCAAAGGGGAAAATCCTGCAGTGGAATGACATCTGATATTGCAATTTTTGGACTGGTAACTCATCACTTGCCTTAGTACCATCAAGGTGTAGAACACACAGAGTGAATAACAGGGACCCTGATGCTTCTGTACCCCAGGGCTGTTAATGTACGCTTTTGCATTGGCGCTCGATTAGTAGGTAGTTATTTCAAATCCTGGTAGTCCAAATGCTGGTGGCGAAAGAACTTTTCCACCAGCAGCATTTGACAGGCAAGACGAAGAGAGTCGGTTTCGTATAGTTCCCCACCACCAAGATTTGCACCAGTGACCTGCATTAAAGTGAAAAACTCTACACGGTGTCTCATTTGAGCTGGGACGTTCAGATCGACTTCTCCCTTATCGTCAGTCACAACATAAGCAAGATACTAAAATTCCACACACATTCATTACAGGCATTTACAGTGAACAGATATTTTAAGGCACTATTGTATGTGAAGACAGAAAGTCTTTCTTCTAGTTGTCTTTCAGCCAAATATGTCACAAGACGTTACTTTTCCTGGTACTGACAGCTCAGTACGAAATCAATCCCGGACAGACATGAAAATCAAAAAAATTCACTGCCTTACAAAAATGTGCATACTCGGAAGACGTAGTCGGATGTGAGTGTAACTTCGTACACGTACACATGAACAGTGGGTATGTAAATGGTTCTCTGTGACAGGGAGAACGGCCGGTGCATCAGTGTTGTTCGTGTTTACTGTTGTTACCAGACCCATGGGGCTATGTTAGGGACGTAAACAGCGTCTTATGTTGAGTGATCACTGTGGAAGACACGGATATTCACACATACGTATGAGGCACAGTAATCAGAGTCTGACATAGTTTGAAAGGCATCTGATTCTGAGTTTCCACTTGAGCGAACGGTCTAATCATGCAATATTCAGATTTGTGGGGCATTGGGAAGTGACAATGGCCTCCTTGGGGACGGGAGGGCAGGTTCACTCGTCTCCAAGGTTCCGGTCAATCACGTTTGACTACAAGATTTGGGAGACAATCTGAGAAGCCGTCTTCGGTTGTTTGCCGATGACGCTGTCGTTTATCGACTAATAAAGTCATCAGAAGATCAAAACAAACTGCAAAACGATGTAGAAAAAATATCTGAATGGTGCGAAAAGTGGCAGTGGACCATAAATAACGAAAAGTTAGAGGTCATCCACATGAGTGCTAAAAGGAGCGCGTTGAACTTCGGTTACACGGTAAATCAGTCTAATGTAAAAACCGTAAATTCAACTAAATACCTAGGTATTACAATTACGAACAACTTAAATTGGAAAGAACACACAGAAAATGTTGCGAGGAAGGCTAACTGAAGGCTGCGTTTTATTGGCAGGACACTTAGGAAATGTAACAGACCTACTAAGGAGACTGCCTACACCATGGTTGTCCGTCCTCTTTTAGAATGCTGCTGCGCGGTGTGGGAGCCTTACCAGGTACGACTGACGGAGTACATCGAAAAAGTTCAAAGAAAGGCAGCACGTTTTGTATTATCGCGAAATATGGGAGAGAGTGTCACAGAAATGATACAGGATTTGGGCTGGAAATCATTAAAGGAAAGGCGTTTTTCGTTGCGACGGAATCTTCTCACGAAATTCCAGTCACCTACTTTCTCCTCCGAATGCGGAAATATCTTTTTTGACGCCGACCTTTATAGGGCGGAACGATCACCACGACAAAATAAGGGAAATCAGAGCTCGTACCGAAAGAAATAGGTGTTCATTCCTTCCGCGTGCTGTGCGAGATTGAAATAATAGAGAATTATGAAGGTGGTTCAATGAACCTTCTGTCAGGCACTTGAATATGATTTGCAGAGTATCCATGTAGATGTAGATGTAGATGAAGAAGGTACTATCGCTGTATTGTGCCCCAAGTCCATCGTAACTCATTCACATCTGCGGGTGGAGTGCAGGTAGAAGTAGAAATGAACTTCCTGTAACATTCTTATCATCTCACACCATTAGCAGAAGAGTACCAGCAGCCGTACTATGGTATTACCGCTGCATCCTACGCTGTCGATAACGCCACAACACGAAACTGCTGCGTCTGGAATGGTGTCATGAAGGGCAAGAATGGACTACCGACGAATGGTGTCGCGTAGTGTTCAGCAATGAATCCCGGTTTCCCACTAGAGGGAATCATGACATCCACTACTCTTAATTTTTTTCTCAGTCAATGCAAAAGTACAGTCGCAGAACAGAAAGCTATGCCTGAAACCGTAAACTTTTGCTTTATTGTCATACAATATCCAGTCAAAATAAGATAACTGTACAAATGTATGATTGTCCAGTAGTTAAGTCTCACACAGCGGTCAGACCAAGGAATTAATCGTCTTCCTCTAGCACTTGCAAGTATGCTATTCTTACTTGCATCATACTGAAACAGACTTGAGGTAATTTCAGGTGATCCTCATTTACCTTGGGATTCATACCACAGTTGCATTGGAGTTTCCATTTTTCTTGCGTAGAAGTCAACAAAGCTACATGTGAAAAGTTGCCTCTGATAATACACCCCTGAATATTGTAATGTAGTTCAAGATAAAATTTTCTGCATGTCCACACATAGTACAATATAATCTTTGTCCTTACTGGATTTTGCATTCTTAATATCAACATCCAGTGTTTTGTATCGTAGTTCAGATTTCAAATGGTGGTGTTTACATTCTGTCTGAATTTGTTGTCTTACTTCCATATCACTTGCAGCAATAAGTAAATGTGCATCTGACCTGGGTGCAACAAATTTTAAATTAAATTCAGAGTTAAAAATACTAGGGTGTTGAATAAATAATGGAAAAAGTTTTTTATCCAGAGATTTCAGTTGAAAAATGTGGAATTTGTTGTGGGTCATCAAGAAATATTTTCGCATCAGCTCCCTTTATTTTCAAGAAGTTTCGATGAGTGGCGAAGCTACACGCAGACTTTAAAATAATGTCTGTAACAGAGGTGCCCTCTCTGCTGATACGGTCACAGGTTCGAGTCCTGCCTCGGGCATGGGTGTGTATGATGTCCTTAGGATAGTTAGGTTTAAGTAGTTCTAAGTCTAGGGGACTGATGACCTCAGATGTTAAGTAGCACAGTGCTTAGAGCCATTTGAACCATTTTAACAGAGGTGTGTTGCAAGTAGCTAGCTGTCACTGAGTTTCCTTTGGCGGAAAACCAGAGCATCGCAAATATTCATAGGCGCTTGCACATTGCCTGCGGAGATCTGGCACTGATCAAAAGCGCGATGAGTCGCTGGGCGAGGCGCCTGTAATCACCGCAAACTTGTGCGATCTCCGTCGTGCTGGTGTGGTGCACACTATTGTGGCTCCTACAGTGTTGAAACGCATGGTCAATCACATTCGAGATAATAAACTGATCGCAGCCAAATACAGGGTGTACATAAAGTTCAGGAACACTTTCAATTATTTATTGCATGAGAATTAAACGTTGTACAGATCTCACACATATTTCATTTTGAAGAGAAACTCTGAAAGGTGTTTTTTTTACAGACATTAGATATGCGAACCATGAGTGACCCGGCAGACGTCAATACGGTAATTTAATTCTTGCCATACCCGTCCCAGCATAGCATCGTCGACTGTGGCAGTCACTTCCGTATTCTCTCCCGGAGCTCTGCTACATCACATGGTAGAGGTGGTACATACACTTGCTGTTGTTGTGGTCTTCAGTCCTGAGACTGGTTTGATGCAGCTCTCCATGCTACTCTATCCTGTGCAAGCTTCTTCATCTCCCAGTACCTACCGCAACCTACATCCTTCTGAATCTGCTTAGTGTATTCATCCCTTGGTCTCCCCCAAGGATTTTTACCCTCCACGCTGCCCTCCAATACTAAACTGGTGATCCCTTGGTGCCTCAGAACATGTCCTACCAACCGATCCCTTCTTCTGGTCAAGTTGTGCCACAAACTTCTCTTCTCCCCAATCCTATTCAATACTTCCTCATTAGTTACGTGATCTACCCATCTAATCTTCAGCAATCTTCTGTAGCACCACATTTCGAAAGCTTCTATTCTCTTCTTGTCCAAACTATTTACCGTCCATGTTTCGCTTCCATACATGGCTACACTCCATACAAATACTTTCAGAAATGACTTCCTGACACTTAAATCTATACTCGATGTTAACAAATTTATCTTCTTCAGAAACGCTTTCCTTGCCATTGCCAGTCTACATTTTATATCCTCTCTACTTCGACCATCATCAGTTATTTTGCTCCCCAAATAGCAAAACTCTTTTACTACTTTAAGTGTCTCATTTCCTAATCTAATTCCCTCAACATCACCCGACTTAATTCGACTACATTCCATTATCCTCGTTTTGCTTTTGTTGATGTTCATCTTATATCCTCCCTTCAACACACCATCCATTCCGTTCAACTGCTCTTCCAAGTCCTTTGCTGTCTCTGAAAGAATTACAATGTCATCGGCGAACCTCAAAGTTTTTATTTCTTCTCCATGGATTTTAATATCTACCCCGAATTTTTCTTTTGTTTCCTTTACTGCTTGCTCAATATACAGATTGAATAACATCGGGGAGAGGCTACAACCCTGTCTCACTCACTTTCCAACCACTGCTTCCCTTTCATGTCCCTCGACTCTTGTAACTGCCATCTGGTTTCTGTACAAATTGTAAATAGCCTTTCGCTCCCTGTATTTTACCCCTGCCACCTTTAGAATTTGAAAGAGAGTATTCCAGTCAATATTGTCAAAACCTCTCTCTAAGTCTACAAATGCTAGAAACGTAGGTTTGCCTTTCCTTAACTTTCTTCTAAGGTAAGTCGTAAGGTCAGTATTGCCTCACGTGTTCCAGTATTTCTACGGAATCCAAACTGATCTTCCCCGAGGTCGGCTTCTACTAGTTTTTCCATTCGTCTGTAAAGAATTCGCGTTAGTATTTTGCAGCTGTGGCGTATTAAACTGATTGTTCGGTAATTTTCATATCTGTCAACACCTGCTTTCTTTGGGATTGGAATTATTATATTCTTCTTGAAGTCTGAGGGTATTTCGCCTGTTTTATACATCTTACTCACCAGATGGTAATGTTTTGTCAGGACTGGCTCTCCCAAGGCCGTCAGTAGTTCCAATGGAATGTTGTCTACTTTGGGGGCCTTGTTTCGACTTAGGTCTTTCAGTGCTCTGTAAAACTCTTCACGCAGTATCGTATCTCCCATTTCATTATCATCTACATCCTCTTCCATTTCCATAATATTGTCCTCAAGTACATCGCCCTTGTATAGACCCTCTATATACTCCTTCTACCTTTCTGCCTTCCCTTCTTTGCTTATAACTGGGTTTCCTCTTAAATGTGCCCCCACAGAAAAAAGTCACACGGAGTGAGATCTGGTGATCGGGGAAGCCATTTCATGAAAAAGCTCGCTCCGCACCTAAACTCGCCTTGTTTACGACTAGCGCTGACTATCGGCAAATTGCCAAACTACGCTGTGTTGGTATACATGAAAAAAGAAATCTTTCAGGGTTTCTCTTCAAAATGACATATGTATGATATCTGTACAATGTTTGGTTCTTGTGCAATAAATAATTGAACGTGTTCCCGGATTTTGTGTACACCCAGTATTCCGCTGCACAACTGGACGTCTCTGTCGGCAGCGCTAACACATTCGCCCCACAGTTGGGACAGTCAAAGGTGTGTGCCCGGTGGTCTCCTTGCCGACTAGCAAAAGATCGTAAAGAGCAACGAACTACCACCTGTGCGGTACTGCTTGAGCTTTACGGGGCTGATAACGACAATTTTTCGTCGAATATAGTCACAGGGGACATTGACGAGTATGCGTGCTCTCAGTCTCCCATGTAGCCCAACATCGGGCCACTGTCACATCCAAATTACCCAGAAATCAAGATACTGCACAATTCGAACAGCAAGCCAAACGCAGACTCACAATGGTGCAACTTAGAGACTGTTACTGATAACATTGTTTCAGGCTTGTTCAAGCCATCTCCATGTCCTAATTGTAGCTTTGATCATTTGTATACCCGTCGAAGGTGTGTAAGCGTAGGGAGAAATATTGACAGCCGACCATGTCTTTCAGTTACTTTACTTTTTTGTCAGCTATGTCTTTCACATTGCTTAGGTCTTAGGAAGGTCCAACACTTATTCCGTCCCTCTCACAGTGACACGCGAGTGTAACGCAGTAGGCCTACTAACTGACGCACGAACTGACAACGTCTTAAAGTGAATTCTGTAGCTTCATTGTGCGATAGGAAATTGATATACTGACCGACCGCAACCTCATACTGTCCTAGAGCAGTCTTTGCATTTGAGTACCGCAGGGACACCACGTAGCCCTGCAGCTGTCTTGTAACCTCCGTTAACGGTTATGCAGTAACTAGGATCCAACCAGAGTCCTCTGTTTAACTGTCTCATACATTACCTACAATGTGAATTATGCAAATTACCTTGGATGGGGAGAGGGCACGTTAGTTTTCTGACTGGTTTTATGTGATGTGCCCCCTGTAATAACGCACTTTCCTTGTAGATAGACATTAGGCATTTTAAATGCCATAGTCTCCATTGACTACTGCATAGTCATATTGTTAATGATTGCTAATTATTCTCCATTTTAAGGATAGTTTCTCACACCAAGGGCAAGCCGGTTCCTTGAAAAGTAATGCAGTGGAAGCTTTGAATACTATATCACTTCGCAAACAAGGTCACGAGGGCGAATGCTAAGGCAGAAAAGACTTGGAGTGCATTCGGTTGTGTTAAGCAGTGGAAAGAAAACTTCTCTAATATCCAAAGAATATCATATTTTGTGTGTCGTCTGAATCCTTGTTAAAAGCTAGGAATATGTTGCTTCAATCCAAGATAACATAGAAAGATTAAAAATGCTGTGCACTGGATATTGTCTGCAAGTTACGTACAATTTGTCTGGGAATAAAATCACCGGGTTTACCATCTAAATCCTACCCCCATGAACCATGGACCTTGCCGTTGGTGGGGAGGCTTGCGTGCCTCAGCGATACAGATGGCCTTACCGTAGGTGTAACCACAACGGAGGGGTATCTGTTGAGAGGCCAGACAAACGTGTGGTTACTGAAGAGGGGCAGCAGCCTTTTCAGTAGTTGCAGGGGCAACAGACTGGATGACTGACTGATCTGGCCTTGCAACACTAACCAAAACTTCCTTGCTGTGCTGGTACTGCGAACGGCTGAAAGCAAGGGGAACTACAGCCGTAATTTTTCCCGAGGGCATGCAGCTTTACTGTATGGTTAAATGATGATGGCGTCCTCTTGGGTAAAATATTCCGGAGGTAAAATAGTCCCCCATTTGGATCTCCGGGCGGGGACTACTCAGGAGGACGTCGTTATCAGGAGGAATTTAGTCGAATTAAGTCGGGTGATGCTGAGATAATTAGATTAGGAAATGAGACACTTACAGTAGTAAAGGAGTTTTGCTATTTGGGGAGCAAAATAACTGATGATGGCCGAAGTTGGCAATGGCAAGGAAAGCGTATCTGAAGAAGAGAAATTTGTTAACGTCGAGTATAGATTTAAGTGCCAGGAAGTCGTTTCTGAAAGTATTTGTATGGAGTGTAGCCATGTATGGAAGTGAAACACGGACGATAAATAGTTTGGACAAGAAGAGAATAGAAGCTTTCGAAATGTGGTGCTACAGAAGAATGCTGAAGATTAGATGGGTAGATCACATAACTAATGAGAAGGTATTGAATAGAATTGGGGAGAAGAGAAGTTTGTGGCACAGCTCGACAAGAAGAAGGGACCGGTTGGTATGACATGTTCTGAGGCACAAATTTAGTGTTGGAGGGCAGCGTGGAGGGTAAAAATCGTAGAGGGAGACAAAGAGATGAATACACTAAGCAGATTCAGAAGGATGTAGGTTGCAGTAAGTTCTGGGAGAAGCTTGCACAGGATAGAATGGCATGGGGAGCTGCATCAAACCAGTCTCAGGACTGAAGACAACAACAACAACTACCATCTAAATATCCGATATAGTGGGTTAGCCAGTGTATACTTCCTAGGACTATCTTCCACGAATGGTTGTGTCGTATTGTTATGAACAACTGGTGAAGAAATGGCGTCAGAAAAAAATGGCTCTGAGCACTATGGGACTTAACAGCTATGGTCATCAGTCCCCTAGAACTTAGAACTACTTAAACCTATCTAACCTAAGGACATCACACAACACCCAGTCATCACGAGGCAGAGAAAATCCCTGACCCCGGCGGGAATCGGACCCGGGAACCCGGGCGCGGGAAGCGAGAACGCTACCGCACGACCACGAGCTGCGGACAAATGACGTCAGAGCTCATTTCCATCGATACGACTCTTAGCATTGTCTTGCTTGTATATAAGAGAAGGCGCTGGGACGATTAGTACAGTTTCAGAGGCAGGTCGCTGAGAGGAGACAGCATGATGAACAATTCACATATTCGGATTTGGACGACGCTGCCGCCGTGTTCAAGTTGCTGGAAGCACGAAAGCTGAGGGGGTGGTGGCGTCTAAGCTACTTACGAACGATACGAAGGTATGCCGAGGTGTCTGAACGGGTGCGACCTCTTACGACTCGCAGTAAACTCTCGCTCATATAATCTCGTTTCCTTTTTTTCAGAGCCTTACGTTTATTTCATACGGCGGAGACGATGACGACGCCACCGTTTACAAGTCGCTTTAAGCGTAAAAGCTGACGAAATTGGGGCTTCGACGCTGTCAGCAAATTATACGGAGGTATGCCTTGGTATCTGAGCATTTATGTGCTGGTACGACTCATAGTTAACTCTCGCAGTTCTTTCTTTTTTTCCACCTTGCATTTATTTTAGCAGGACGACGATAACGACGACGACGCCACGTAAAAGTCGCTAAGTTACTAGAGGAGATAAAGCTGAGTTGGCGGCGGCGTCGAGGCTGCTTGAGAAAGATACGAAGGTATGTTGTGGTGTCCTAACACATACGAGCTCCGATGACACGCAATAAACTCTGTCTGATGCACTGTGTTTTTTTTTCTTCCAGAACGTTGGATTTATTTAAGTAGGACGAAGACATTGCTGCCACGTAGAAGGCTTTGGAAGCGCCAAAGTTGATGAAGTAGCGTCGACACTGTTTTCAAACGATACGAAGCTATGCCGTGATGTCTGAGCACGTGCGACTGCCATGACTCGACTTAAACTTGCTAATGTACTCTCTTTTTTTTCAGAGCCTTTCCATTATCTTTATAACCAAGAGGACGCCTACGTCGCCATCGCCGTGAACAAGATGATGGAATTGTAAAACTTGAGGAGGCGGCGACGTCGCCATTGTTTACAGGCGAGACGAAAGTACGCCGTGGTGTCTGACTGCTTAGGCTGTTACAAGTCTCAAGGCAGGTGGGGATGCCGGAGAACCAATCTAACGGAGATGTACCAGCCAAGAGTAGAAGATGGCGTGTCCATGTTAAATAGTTTGGACTCAATATTAATGCACTTGTAAATAAACTAAAATAAAATGTAACACAATAAGTGAACTGATTTTTAATTGGTATAGTGATAGAGAAATGGGTACATAGCTATAGACATATGGATACAAGCGAGAGACGCAAAAGTATTTAACAAATACATAGAAACATACTAGTTTGAAGCTCAAGCGAAATAATTTCTCAAACCTCATCTTAAAAAACACACAGCCTCACAGAGGAACGGATGGACGGATGTATGTATGTATATGTATACGTATGAACCTTCGTGTTACACAGTGGCATGTTGTTGCTTATAAACAAGCGCCTATGATTTTTATGCTTATATCTGCCTTACGTATGGAGTTAGTGGCACATTAACGCACTGTCCCACGTAAAACAGATGTAATGTTCAGTTATACTTCATCGTTACGGACGAATCTGACACTACCCTTGGATCTTAAATATTGAACTGATCCGCATATGGGAGCCGGCGTTCCTTCTCTATACTTACGGATCCCGCAATTCAGATGACTTTGACGCCAAGTGCGACTTCGGAAGGATACAGCACTGTGGGCAATTCCAGTGGGCAGTTCCAGCTTCCTCAGGGACCTCTCCCTACATTGAGAGGGCTCACGTTCTCACACGCTGTGAGAGTTGCTGCTCTCAAATAATCATGCAATCTGGAACACCTGCTACAACGAATAAGAGAATTACTACGCCAGTGCAAGTTATCAAGTTATCATGTTATGGGTGATGGGTCACTACGGTAACAGAGGAATTATTGAAGTCGATGTTCTCGCTAAGATGATTACTCACTATGGGAAAAAAAATTTATGACCATGTTCCGTAAACAGACCTTAAAGAGATGTGACGTTAAATCAGATTCACGGTAGAATAAGTTGCACCTGCTATACCAACTTAAAAGACGAGATTACGCAGATATAGTGCAGAATATCGTACGCAGCAATGATACACCTTTTGGATGTATCAAAAAAAATTCCTCGACACAATGTTTTCGTCTCCGCTTTAATCACGGGAGATTCGTGAAAGTCCTCTTCGTTTACAATGGACTGAAGAACACTGTAGCGGGACTTCGAATTTCACCGCGCTACACTCGTTCCCTCAGATAAAAAATATCTCGTCGCAGCGGTATGAGCGCTCGACGGCAGAGGAAATACTAAAATTGTAACTCTTTTTTTGTTTTCTGTCCGTTTTCTTGTTTGTCTCTTGATAGCCGAAGCTTAAGGCAGACGTGATCTAATGAAGACGTTAAAAAGAAAAAAACTTATTAGCTAGTCTTGATCTGATTTTAATGTGTAGACATATTGTGGAAGTTGTTAAGAATTTCGGATGATGGAAGTAGCAAAGTAAATTAAATTGCATACAGTATCAAGATGATTTTAATTGGTATTAATTAATGATTCCTGGACGATTGCAAGATTTCGGAGCAGACTTTTCACGCCGAAATGAAGGAGAGTTTTGAAGACCTGGACGCCGCACGAAAGAAGACAAGTTAACCTGGTAAAGGATGAACTCTTATCTACGCCACTTCCCCCTGTCAGTTACATTTTGTTATTCTCTGTTTCTTTTCAATAATTTTTGTAGTGGAAATTGGTTTAACTTTTGCTCAAAAACACCCCAAGGACCACCCCAACTATAGCTTTTCTGTAATACGAAGTCCGATCTGCATTTCTCTCTTTCTTTCCCTTTTTTCACGGTCATTAACGATTTAAAAAAAAACATTTTCACTTACGATTCCTTCCCACATTTTCAACCATTTTTCTTTTTCTTTTCTTCTCTCTTTTCTTTTTTATTAACCACTACAACACCTGTGAGACGGTTCTGCGGAGGAGAACACTCAACACATCAGTTTCGGTTACCACTACCATACCATTCAATTATTTTAATTACATCTGGCGGGCGTGTTAGCCTGAGAGTAACAGTACGCTCTTCCCACAAAATCACCGAAAGGTATTTCCTGTACAAAGTGTGTTTTTGAGCTTATGTCATATGATGACGTATGCAAGACATATGAAGGGGAAGACATGCGTCTTCCCCTTCATACCGGCCTTCAAAAATGGTTCAAATGGCTCTGAGCACTATGGGACTCAACTTCTGAGGTCATTAGTCCCCTAGAACTTAGAACTAGTTAAACCTAACTAACCTAAGGACATCACAAACAGCCATGCCCGAGGCAGGATTCGAACCTGCGACCGGAGCGGTCTTGCGGTTCCAGACTGCAGCGCCTTTAACCGCACGGCCACTTCGGCCGGCCCATACCGGCCTTCACTGTACTCTTTCCATCTATCTGCTCTCTCCTCTGCATTTAGCAGTGGAATTCCCATTGCATTCTTAATGTTACCGCTCTTACATTTAACTTCATCGAAGGTTTGTTTCACTTTCCTATATGAAACCCTTCCAATAATCATTACTTCTTCTATTTCTTCACATTTTTCATGTAGCCATTGGGCCTTAGCTTCCCTGCACTAATGATATATATTTCATTTCTAAGTGACTTTCACATCGGTATTTCTGAATTTCCCTGAACATGTTTGTACTTCTTCGGTTCAAATGGCTCTGAGCACTATGGGACTTAACTTCTGAGGTCATTAGTCCCCTCGAACTGAGAACTAGGTAAACCTAACTAACCTAAGAACATCACACACATCCATGCCCGAGACAGGATTCGAACCTGCAACTGTAGCAGTCTCGCGGTTCCAGACTGCAGCGCCTAGAACCGCACGGCCACTTCTGCCGGCTGTACTTCTTTCTTCCGTCGATCAACACCATGGTTTCTTCGCAAGCAGTCTCTTTGTATCTATTTCGTTTCTTTCCAATCTCTGTGATTGTCGTCTTTATAGATGTCCATTCATCTTTAACTGAACTACCTACTTATCTATTCACTATCGCGGTATCTTTCAGGCAACTTAAAGCGAATTCTTCATTGCTTAATATTTCCCGTATTTCCCTTCCCCCTTCTTCGTGGATTGATTCTTCCTGACTAGTCTCCTGAATGCCAGCAATCTCATCATACTAAATTAAGATCTCAGTCTCTATCTGCTCGTTGATATGCCATACGACCAAGTATCTAAAATGGTTCAAATGGCTCTGAGCACTATGGGACTCAACATCTTAGGTCATAAGTCCCCTAGAACTTACAACTACTTAAACCTAACTAACCTAAGGACATCACACACACCCATGCCCGAGGCAGGATTCGAACCTGCGACCGCAGCAGTCCCGCGGTTCCAGACTGCAGCGCCAGAACCGCTAGACCACCGTGGCCGGCGACCAAGTATCTGATTTCTGACAATGCTTGATAATTATGTAATCCAACTGGAATTCCGGTGTCTTCAGGCCTTTTCCACGTATATCTCCTACTCTTCCGTTTCTTGAACGGAGCATTCGCTGTTACTACCTCAAATTTTCAGAATGAGATTTTCATTCTGCAGCAGAGTGTGGTTCAAATGGTTCAAATGGCTCTGAGCACTATGGGACTTAACATCTATGGTCATCAGTCCCCTAGAACTTAGAACTACTTAAACCTAACTAACCTAAGGACATCACACAACACCCAGTCATCACGAGGCAGAGAAGATCCCTGACCCCGCCGGGAAACCGGGCGCGGGAAGCGAGAACGCTACCGCACGACCACGAGCTGCAGACGCAGCAGAGTGTGCGCTGATATGAAACTTCCTGGCACATTAAAACTGTGTGCCGAACCGAGATTCGAACTCGGGACCTTCGCCTTTCGCTGGCAAGTGCTCTACCAACTGAGCTACCCAAGCACGACTCACGGCCCATCCTCACAGCTTTACTTTTGTTTCCTACTATCCAAACTTTACAGAAGCTCTCCTGCAAACCTTTCAGAGCTAGCACTCCTGAAAGAAAGGAGACGAGGTACTGGCGGAAGTAAAGCTTTGAGGACGGGCCTTCAGTCGTGCTTAGGTAGCTCAGTTGGTGTAACCCACAGTGGAGTAGGCGCATGGACACGCGCCTCCTTTTTCTTATGCACTAAACCAGAACACACTGGTTTTCCCTCACTCCACTGTATATTGCTTCACACCTCTTAGCTTACATTAGTATTATTATTCTTTTTTTTCTACACCTTGTTCATAAAAAAAATTGCTCGACTTGTACGAGTATGTCTTCTGTTATCTTCGCCGGAAGGATGGCATTTCTGTTGTATTTAAGTTTGTACCAATAAAGATCTTGTGTTCATTTACCCTGTTCCTGGAAAAAAAGTAATAATAATAAAATAAAATAAACAAAAAAAAGTTGGTGGAGCACTTTCCCGCGAAAGGCAAAGGTCTTGAGTTCGAGTCTCTGTCCGGCAACCAGTTTTAATCTGCCAGGAAGTTTCTTTACATCAAATTTGTTGCAGAATTCCGTTAGTCTTTCTCATTCTTACTATCAAGCTGATAGTCCCCCGTAACTCTTCCTCCTACTCTTTCCCGATACAACCCCTTTTCAGTACCCCATGACTATTAGACCTTCGTCTCCCTTTACGTACTGAATTACCCGTTCAACATCCTCATATACCTTCTGTATGTATCTCTTCGTCTTCTGATTGCGTCGTCGGCATGTAAACCTGAACAATTGTTGCCGGTGCTGGTTTGCTGTTGAACCTGATGAGAACAACTTTATCACTGAACTGTTCGCAGTAATAGAATCTCCGTCCTACCTTCCTGTTCATAAAGAGACCTACTCCCGTAATACCGTTTCCTGCCGCGGCTGATATTAAAATCTAGTCGTCTGACCAGAAATCCTTGTCTTCTTTCCATTTCACTTGGTTGACTCCCACTGTATTTGGATCGAACATTGGAGTTTCCTTTTACGAATTTTCTAGCTTCCCTAGCACGTTTAAACTTCTGACATTTGGCAGCCCCACTCGTTAAACGTTACTCTTTTCTTTATTGTTCAATCTTTTCTCATTGTCTCCTCCCCCTTGGCAGTTCCCTCTCGGAGATGCGAATGGGGGCTAGTCCGGAATCTTTATGAATCGAAAGATGACGATGACACTTTTTTCAATTACTGGTCACGTGTCCTATGGATACACATCGTGTGTCTTTAATGCAGTGCTTTCCATTGCCTTCTGCATCCTCATGTTGTTGATCACTGGTGATTCTTCCGCCTTTCAGGGACGATGTCCCATTCTAAGAGCAAGAGAGTGCCGTGAACCACTATCTGCCTCTCTGCCCTCATTGACAAGGCTGTTGGCAGGTAGAGGGTGACTTATCACGTCGGAAGTCTTCTACCACCACTGCTAATAATTTCTATTCGCTATTTAAGAAGTGTTGAGGTTCGAACTCGGGACTGGGGTCGTTCTGGATACAGTAGCCATCGCGAAAATAGGGACCTCAGAGTCATCTTGCTGTCTTATAGCATTGCCATTTAGTGATAATTTCAAATGTTAGTGAAAATCCGAAAAAAATATTAAACATCTCTATTTTTAGTCTAGAGTATGGTGGAGTACTTTCCAAAAGGAAATTCTTGCCTGCTGCTACCTGCTATATTCTCTTTAGCTGCTTTTATGTCGTCTCGCTGTCTCTTTAGAGCTGTACCATGGGAAGCAACGAGAGGAGGTTGATTGTTGGCCGGTATACTCTTTCTGTAACACAAACTGCACGCAATTAACCACTGGGTTCTTTATTTATAAACAAAGAGCTACTTAAGTCTCCATGTGCTGTGGTACAAGTTCACTTCCGTATAGTCCACGTAGCCTCAATGATTTTGAAGAAGTCCGCTATTTCCACTATAATGTCGCTATGAGCTGTCTGTCTCTGTGCTAGACGCTAAAACGCTAAGTCTGCGGCTCCGTCTCGGTCACACGCTGGAACTCCATGGCGTACAGACTCGAACTAACTGGCTAAATTGTCATTGCCCACCCCCCTCCCGGCCGCGGCTGCGATTGCACATACTGTGGCGGCTGGGAGAGCGTTGGGGGCGTGTTTCTAGCGAGTCTTAAGTGGTTGGGCTCCATCGTTCCCCTCGTAACCTCTATATAAGTTGTGATGTCTGAACATGGGTGTAATCCCAAAACGCGTACGCAGTGTCGTCTTAACTGCCGCCTGCTTCACGTCTGCTGTGCAGCGAGCTACCTTAATTTAAGTATTAACTGTATTTTTCTGACTTGTCACTTCTTCTTCCGTGTGTTTTTGCTTTTAGGAAGCTTTAATTGTCGAGTGCTAGTAATAGTGTTCCATAGATTTCGTGTTTGTTTTGAATACAGTCAGAGAGAGTCCCTTTAGTCAGCCACAGTGCCAGTAGTGCTAGTGTTTGTTTTGAATACAGTCCAGAGACAGGTAGTGCCAATATCATTGTTTTCTACAAGAAGTGGCTAGCAATCACAGTTTAGTCAACAATCAGCCGCCTTTAGTGAATTAGCAGTCTAGTTAAAAGTTGATTAACTCTCTACAGTAAATTGATTCCTTAGGATTGATAGGATGTGTGACTGCTGTGTACGGACGCAGGAGGAGCTGGCCACTGTTCGCGAACAGCTGAGCGTGTTGATGGCTGCGGTCAGCCGTCTTCAGGCTGCTGCCTCGGAGTGTAGCGGCATTGGGGAGTCTGGTGCGTCGCATGGTACACCCCAGGTGTTACATGCTTCACCCACTGTCCCTGCTGTCGAGACATCTTCGCGGGTACCGGGGGCGGTTGGGCCACCCTCTCCCCAAGGGGAGTGGCGGGTTCAGCGGCGTTCGCGGCGCACGAGGCGGAGGGTAAATGTGGAGGCTGGCCGTGTGGCATCGCCCGCTCTGCTTGTGAGTGGACATGTGGCTGCTCCTTCAGCAAGGTCCGAGCAGGTACACGGGGGGAGGGGTTTATTAGTTATTGGGAGCTCCAACGTTAGGCGGGTGATGGAGCCCAATACGGAGATAGCGGAAAGGTCGGGGAAGAAGGCTAGTGTTCACTCTGTCTGCTTGCCGGGGGGTCTCATGCGAGATGTGGAGGAGGCCCTGCCGGCGGCGATAGAGAGCACTGGGTACACCCGACTGCAAATTGTTGCTCATGTCGGCACCAATGACTCCTGCCGTCTGGGTTCAGAGGTCATCGTCAGTTCGTACAGGCGGTTGGTGGAATTGGTGAAGGCGGAAAGCCTCGCTCGCTGGGTGGAATCAGAGCTAACTGTTTGTAGTATCGTTCCCAGAACCGAACGCGGTCCTCTGGTTTGGAGCCGAGTGGAAGGCTTAAACCAGAGGCTCAGACGATTCTGCGGAGATCTGGGGTGCAAATTTCTCGACCTTCGCTATCGGGTGGAGAAATGTAGGGTCCCCCTGAATAGGTCAGGCGTGCACTACACGCCGGAAGCGGCTACAAGGGTAGCGGAGTACGTGTGGAATGCACATGGGGGTTTTTTAGGTTAGAGAATTCCCTCCCTAGGCCCGACAAGATGCCTCCTGAGACGCGGCAAGGTAGGAATAGGCAAAATGCAACAGGGAATAACAATATTAAAGTGCTAATACTAATCTGCAGGAGCGTCTATAGAAAGGTCCCAGAACTGCTCTCATTGATAAACGGTCACAACGCCCATATAGTACTAGGGACAGAAAGTTGGCTGACACCAGACGTAAACAGTAATGAAATCCTAAACTCAGATTGGAATGTATACCGCAGAGACAGGCTGGACAGTGAAGAGGGAGGCGTGTTTATAGCGATTAGAAGTGAAATAGTATCGAAGGAAATTGACGGAGATCCGAAATGTGAAATTATATGGGTGAAGGTAACGGTTAAAGCAGGCTCAGACATGGTAATTGGATGTCTCTATAGGCCCCATGGCTCAGCAGCTGTTGTGGCAGAGCACCTGAAGGATAATTTGGAAAATATTTCGAGTAGATTTCCCCACCATGTTATAGTTCTGGGTGGAGATTTTAATTTTCCGGATATAGACTGGGAGACTCAAACGTTCATAACGGGTGGCAGGGACAAAGAATCCAGTGAAATTTTTTTAAGTGCTTTATCTGAAAACTACCTTGAGCTGTTAAACAGAGAACCGACTCATGGCGATAACATATTAGTCCTTCTGGTGACAAACAGACCAGAACTATTTAAAACAGTTAACGCAGAATAGGGAATCAGCGATCATAAAGCGGCTACGGTCTCGATGATTTCAGCCGTAAATAGAAATATTAAAAAGGGTAGGAAGATTTTTCTGTTTAGCAAAAGTGACAAAAATCAGATTACAGAGTACCTGACGGCTCAACACAAAAGTTTTGTTTCAAGTACAGATAGTGTTGAGGATCAGTGGACAAAGTTCACAACCATCGTACAATATGCGTTAGATGAGTATGTGCCAAGCAAGATCGTAAGAAATGGAAAAGGGCCACCGTGGTACAACAACCGAGTTAGATAACTGCTGCCGGCCTAGGTGGCCAAGCGGTTAAAGGCGCTACAGTCTGAAACCGCGCGGCCGCTCCGGTCGCAGGTTCGAATCCTGCCTCGGGCATGGATGTGTGAGGTTTAAGTAGTTCTAAGTTCTAGGGGACTGATGACCTTCGAAGTTAAGTCCCATAGAGCTCAGAGCCATTTGAACCATTTTTAGAAAACTGCTGCGGAAGCAAAGGGAACATCACAGCAAACATAAACATAGCCAAAGCCTTGCAGACAAACAAAAATTACGCGAAGCGAAATGTCGTGTGAGGAGGGCTATGCGAGAGGCGTTCAATGAATTCGAAAGTAAAGTTCTATGTACTGACCTGGTAGAAAATCCTACGAAATTTTGGTCTTATGTCAAAGAAGTAGGTGGATAAAATCAAAATGTCCAGACACTCTGTGACCAAAATGGTACTGAAACAGAGGATGACAGACAAAAGGCCGAAATACTAAATGTCTTTTTCCAAAGCTGTTGTAAGTAGGCTGTTTAGGTTTTTATACTGGTAACGCCACGTAGCGCTGTGTATGAAAATCACTGGCTGTGCTGTGTGAAGTCTGTGGCTAGTTTGCATTGTTGTCTGCCATTGTAGCGTTGGGCATCTGGATGTTAACAGCGCGTAGCGCTGCGCAATTGGAGGTGAGCCGCCAGCAGTGGTGGATGTGGGGAGAGAAATAGCGGAGTTTTGAAATTTGTAAGACTGGCTGTCATGAACTGCTGTATATATTATGACCTTTGAACACTGTTAAGGTAAATACATTGTTTCTTCTATATCAAAATCTTTCATTTGCTAACTATGCCTAACAGTAGTTACTGCCTTCAGTAGTTTGAATCTTTTATTTAGCTGGCAGTAGTGGCGCTCGCTGTATTGCAGTAGCTTGAGTATCGAAGATTTTTATGAGGTAAGTGATTTGTGAAACGTATAGGTTAATTTAGTCAGGGCCATTCTCTTGTAGGGATTACTGAAAGTCAGATTGCGTTGCGCTAAAAAAATATTGTGTGTCAGTTTAAGCACCGTCATGTATAATTTTTCTAAGGGGACGTTTCATGTGTCGACCCTTAGCCGAGGATACCTCACTGGAATCTTCTGATTTTTTTCTTGTAGTTTGTGTAATTAGTGTAGCCTTTGTTTATTGCTAGCGCGTAATCATAGAGAGAATTTCCTTTGTAGTTGTAGTTTTTCATTGTTGTACAGTAAAACAGTTGTGACATGCATGTAGATTTGCACCAAGTATTTCGCAGCTGCGCTTTCAATTAAGTAGACTTTTTTCCATTGTTATGTTAATGTGTTATCTTATTTTGCTCTTCAAATTGTGCTTTTCTGTGTTATCGTGTGAAATATTGTGACAATTATGGCGTGTGAAAAACGTAATACTAGGCTCCAAAGTAAAATGAGAAATGACAGTGAAGACGAAAGCAGTGTGTTAGCGTCACCGTGTAATGAATTAACTAATGTTCAACATAGTAATTTGGTAATTGTGCATAGGGAAATGGAGCGGGCTGCAAACAATGGCGTAGGCAGTGAAACAATTAGTGAACAGGGAAGCATTATCGATCGATCGCTCGGCAACAGCTCGCCTCAGGAATCCGAAATGACAGGACACAATTTTGCAAATACTATAGATTCAGGTTTTGCGTCCTCACCGTTTTCTCTAATAAGTCAAGACACATTTTCTGCTTGTCAAAATGTGAATGTTACCGGTGCAAATGCACTGCCGTAAAGAGTAGAGGAACAGATTCCAGACACTAATGCATTGTTATTACAGCTAATGCAACAAATGGAACAAAATCAGAGACAAACACAGCAAAAGCTTCAAAAGTTAGACACCACACTTGAACAAACACGTGAAAATTTAACTACTGAGTTACATAACATTGAATCGAAATGTCAAAAAGCCTGTAATGAAGTAAAAACAAAAATTTGTGAGAATTTTCAACCTATTTTTTCGCAGCATGAAAATGCATTACAGAATCACGAAGCAGCCATAAAAGAACTGCAAACCATTGTTCATGAAAATCACGACACATTTGCTGACTCACCAGTACCATTATCTCTACAAGGACTACAGTGGGTCTGCATCTTTGATGACCCACCAATACCATTATTTCTACAAGGACTACAGTGGGTCTGCATCTTTGATGACCCATCAATACCATTATTTCTACAAGGACTACAGTGGGTCTACACTTCGTCTGACTCACCAGTACCATTATTTCTACAAGGACTGCAGTGGGTCTGCACCTCTGGTGGCCCACCAATACCGTAATCTCTACCAGGACTACAGTGGGTCTACTCTGTGATGACCTACCTACCAATATTCTTTATAACTTCGAATGACTCTGCTGTGGGTTTCCTCTGTTGTGGCCCATTACCTGTCTGCAAGTCGAGAGTCAGCACTGTCTTTCCGTTGGAAGGACAAGACTACTTCTTCAAGACTGCATGGAAATCCACTACTTCCATGTGCATTTTCTTTTCCTACTCAGACATTGAGAAAAACACTGCAATTTTACTGTGATGAATGATCAGGACTGTCTTTATGGACCGTGAGAAAATTTTAGCTTTTGACCAACATTGTATCAATAAGTGTGTGCATTTGATATGTTTATTATTGTAACTACGAAAAATTTTTTCAAATCCGTATTGGCCACTGCCCAAAACAATTTGTAATATTTTTTGTGGGGAGCATGGGGGCTATGTAAGTAGGCTGTTTAGGTTTTTATATTGGTAACGCCACGTAGCGCTGTGTATGAAAATCATTGGCTGTTCTGTGTGCAGTCTGTGGCTAGTTTGCATTGTTGTCTGCCATTGTAGCGTTGGGCAGCTGGATGCTAACAGCGCGTAGCGTTGCGCAGTTGGAGGTGAGCCGCCAGCAGTGGTGGATGTGGGGAGAGAAATGGCGGAATTTTGAATTTTGTAAGACTGGATGTCATGAACTGCTGTATATATTATGACCTTTGAACACTGTTAAGGTAAATACATTGTTTCTTCTCTATCAAAATCTTTCATTCGCTAACTATGCCTATTAGTAGTTAGTGCCTTCAGTAGTTTCAATCTTTTATTTAGCTGGCAGTAGTGGCGCTCGCTGTATTGCAGTAGCTTGAGTAACGAAGATTTTTGTGAGGTAAGTGATTTGTGAAACGTATAGGTTAATTTAGTCAGGGCCATTCTCTTGTAGGGATTACTGAAAGTCAGATTGCGTTGCGCTAAAAAAATATTGTGTGTCAGTTTAAGCACAGTCCTGTATAATTTTTCTAAGGGGACGTTTCATACTGTTTCACAGAGGAAGACTGCACTGTAGTTCCTTCTCTAGATTGTCGTACAGATGACAAAATGGTAGATATAGAAATAGAAGACAGAGGGATAGAGAAACAATAGAAATCGCTCAAAAGAGGAAAGGCCGCTGGACCTGATGGGATACCAGTTCGATTTTACACACAGTACGCGAAGGAACTTGCCCCCCTTCTTGCAGCGGTGTACCGTAGGTCTCTAGAAGAGCGTAGCGTTCCAAAGGATTGGAAAAGGGCACAGGGTATCCCCGTTTTCAAGAAGGGACGTCGAACAGATGTGCAGAACTATAGACCTATATCTCTAACGTCGATCAGTTGTAGAATTTTGGAACACGTATTATGTTCGAGTGTAATGACTTTTCTGGAGACTAGAAATTTACCCTGTAGGAATCAGCTTGGATTTCGAAAAAGACGGTTGTGTGTAACCCAGCTCGCACTATTCATCCACGAGACTCAGAGGGCCATAGACACCGGTTCACAGGCAGAACCCGTGTTTCCTGACTTCCGCAAGGCGTTCGATACAGTTCCCCACAGTCGTTTACTGAACAAGGTAAGAGCATATGGACTATCAGACCAATTGTATGATTGGATTGAAGAGTTCCTAGATAACAGAACGCAGCATGTCATTCTCAATGGAGAGAAGTCTTCCGAAGTGAGAGTGATTTCAGGTGTGCCGCAGGGGAGTGTCATAAAATGGTTCAAATGGCTCTGAGCACTATGGGACTTAACATCCATGGTCATCAGTCCCCTAGAACTTGGCGAGTGTCATAGGACCGTTGCTATTCACAATATACATAAATGATCTTGTGGATGACATCGGAAGTTCACTGAGGCTTTTTGCAGATGATGCTGTGGTGTATCGAGAGGTTGTACTGAAATACAGGAGGATCTGCAGCGAATTGACACATGGTGCAGGGAATGGCAATTGAATCTCAATGTAGACAAGTGTAATGTGCTGCGAATACTTAGAAAGATAGATCCCTTATAATTTAGCTACAAAATAGCAGGTCAGCAACTGGAAGAAGTTAATTCCATAAATTACCTGGGAGTACGCATTGGGATTGATTTAAAATGGGATGATCATATGAAGTTGAACGTCGGTGAAGCAGATGCCAGACTGAGATTCATTGGAAGAATCCTAAGGAAATGCAATCCGAAAACAAAGAAAGTAGGTTACATTACGATTGTTCGCCCACTGCTTGAATACTGCTCAGCAGTGTGGGATCCGTACCAAATAGGGTTGATAGAAGAGATAGAGAAGATCCAACGGAGAGCAGCTTGCTTCGTTACAGGATCATTAAGTAATCGCGAAAGCGCTATGGAGATGATAGATAAACTCCAGTGGAAGACTGCAGGAGAGACGCTCAGTAGCTCGGTACGGGCTTTTGTTAAAGTTTCGAGAACATACCTTCACCGAAGAGTCAAGCAGTATATTGCTCCCTCCTACGTATATCTCGCGAAGAGACCATGAGGATAAAATCAGAGAGATTAGAGCCCACACAGAAGCATACCGACAATCCTTCTTTCCACGAACAATACGAGACTGGAATAGAAGGGAGAACCGATAGAGGTACTCAGGGTACCCTCAGCCACACACCGTCAGGTGGCTTGCGGAGTATGGATGTAGATGTAGATGTTCTAATGAAAGAGTCAATTGAACATCTCATGACTTTATAGCGATTGTACAGTATTGGATGCCAATTATTAGGATCAAAATGTAATAGATATCAGTCAATAAAAAAGGCATTTTGAGTTTCTGAAATGCGCCTTGACAATCTTTAGACCACACAAAAGATAAATTTTTGCTACGGACGCTATGCAATGGAGCCGCGATCTGAGTGGCGCTCGGTATGGACCGACAAACATGCACAATGTTTTAAAATGAGGCCACGTTCATTGTCAGTACGTCCTAGAGATGGCAGCACCGTACGGCGGATGGAATTTTACCGCCAGCGGCGAGAATGAGAACTGTTTTAAATACTTAAAATGGCGACGGTTTCCTTACTTGAACAGCGTGCAATCATTCGTTTTCTGAATTTGCGTGGTGTGAAACAAATTGAAATTCATCGACAGTTGAAGGAGACATGTGTTGCTGGAGTTATGGATGTGTTAAAAGTGCGTTCGTGGGTGCGACAGTTTAATGAAGGCAGAACATCGTGTGACAACAAACCGGAACAACCTCGGGATCGCACAAGCCGGTCTGACGACATGATCGAGAAAGTGGAGAGAATTGTTTTGGGGGATCGTCGAATAACTGTTGAACAGATCGCCTCCAAAGTTGGCATTTCTATGGGTTCTGTGCACACAATCCTGCATGACGACCTGAAAATGCGAAAAGCGTCATCCAGGTGGGTGCCACGAATGCTGACGGACGACCACACGGCTGCCCGTGTGGCATGTTGACAAGCAATGTTGACGCGCAATGACAGCATGAATGGGACTTTCTTTTCGTCGGTTGTGACAATGGATGAGACGTGGATGCCATTTTTCAATCCAGAAACAAAGCGTCAGTCAGCTGAATGGAAGCACACAGATTCACCGCCACCAAATATATTTCGGGTAACCGCCAGTGCAGAAAAAATGATGGTGTCCATGTTCTGGGACAGCGAAGGCGTAATCCTTACCCATTGCGTTCCAAAGGGCACTACGGTAACAGGTGCATCCTACGAAAATATTTTGAAGAACAAATTCCTTCCTGCACTGCAACAGAAACGTCTGGGAAGGGCTGTGCGTGTGCTGTTTCACCAAGACAACGCACCCGCACATCGAGCTAACGTTACGCAACAGTTTCTTCGTGATAACAACTTTGAAGTGATTCCTCATGCTCCCTACTCACCTGACCTGGCTCCTAGTGACTTTTGGCTTTTTCCAACAATGAAAGACACTCTCCGTGGCCGCACATTCACCAGCCGTGCTGCTATTGCCTCAGCGATTTTCCAGTGGTCAAAACAGGCTCCTAAAGAAGCCTTCTCCGCTGCCATGGAATCATGGCGTCAGCGTTGTGAAAAATGTGTACGTCTGCAGGGCGATTACGTCGAGAAGTAGCGCCAGTTTCATCGATTTCGGGTGAGTAGTTAGTTAGAAAAAAAGTCGGAGGCCTTAGAACTTGAATGCACCTCGTAGTACGTCATCTTGTCTAGTGCTGACTGCAGTTCAGACACATTGCGAGCAACAGGCAGGTCACGTATTGCAAGAAATGAGATTTGAGGGGTTGAACAGCCTGACTGTTTATCACATGACTTAAGTACCGTAGTTCAGTTTGAGAAAAGTCACACATTTCGAGATGACACTTGAGTCCTGCATCTGACAACACTCGAAAAAGAGCACGCAAATTGGCAATGTGTTCCTCTGGTGTACGACCTGAGACAATAAGATCGGCAAGGCAGTTTGATAAAAATGGCACTTCTGCAGTCAGGTGTTCCAAGTAATGTTGAAATATGTCGGGTGCGGAAGCACTGCCGATGGGCAAAAGCAAATACTTCAACAGTCCTAAGTATGTATTTACAACAAACACTTCCTGTGATTCTTCATCCAATGGAATTTGTAGGTGGGCATCACGCAAATCCGTCTTAGAATAGTAACATCCTGCACCAAGCCTGTCCTTGATCTCCGCAGGGCGAGGTATCGGATAACTCTTTGAAGGGCAGGCAAAACTCTAACTAACCACATATGTAGACGGTTTCAATGGGCGGTGGTCACTCTGGCTAACTACATAATATTTTCATATCAGCGCAAACTCCGCTGCAGAGTGAAAATCTCATTCTGGAAACATCCCCCAGGCTGTGGCTAAGCCATGTCTCCGCAATATCCTTTCTTTCAGGACTGCTAGTTCTGCAAGGTTCGCAGGAGAGCTTCTGTAAAGTTTGGAAGGTAGGAGACGAGATACTGGCAGAAGTAAAGCTGTGAGACCGGGCGTGAGTCGTGCTTCGGTAGCTCAGATGGTAGAGCACTTGCCCGCGAAAGGCAAAGGTCCCGAGTTCGAGTCTCGGTCGGGCACACAGTTTTAATCTGCCAGGAAGTTTCATATCAGCGCACACTCCGCTGCAGAGTGAAAATCTCATTCTGGAATATTTTCTCCCTTTACCGCTCAGGGGCAGTAGTCTCTCTGCCAACCACCTAATTTGTGCCTAAAATGCTGCAAGATGGCAGTGCAGTTCTTCTGCGCGAATTTTTGCCGCGTATTCAGAACAATAGTTGATATTTCTTCATTGTTGGCACTCTTCTTGGAAGCGGCGTGCAGTGTTCTCTGTAGCTCTTCTTTATACGACTATTTTTGGTAAGTAATTGCTTATATTTATGTGTTGGACACATATACGTTTACGTGTAATGTAACTTTACATTGAAATAGAATTTTCCATGTTTTACAGACAAATTTCTGTGTGGTTAGTGCTGCTAACCTCCGCCCTTCTGCTCCACCTAGTCTCCATCGAATATGTCTAGCCGAAAAGGAATAACTGAGGACGAATTTTACTGAATTTTATTTGAAGAAGTACCTTCTAGTGACAGCAGTGTTGACAGTGATGGAAGTGATGGAAATGACCCCACATTCACGACAAGCTGTGCAATTTCTAGTCTTGTGTGCAGTCGTGTGGTTCTAAATTTAACCAGTGGTCTTCATGGAAAGAATCATATTATTTTCATGGACGATTATTTTACATCATATGATCTTTTCAAGGACCTAAAATCCAATGATGTGTACGCTTGTGGAACAATAAATCCCAGAAGGAAAAACATACCAAAACTCAAGGAAGAAAAGGAACTGGAAAGAGGGCAATTCTATTACAAAATGAACAATGCTAGTATAGTAATCTATAGATGGAAAGATAACAGGGCAATAAACTTGATTTCAACATGTCATTCACCATCAGATGTGTCCACAGTAACTCGAAAAATGAAAGATGTAAAATAATCAATATCACTTGTCCAGTTGTATTGAAAGACTACAATTCCAGTATGAACTATGTGGATAATTTTGATCGACTAAAGTCAGACTATGCTATTGACAGAAAACAGCAAGAAATGGTAGATAAGATTGTTTTTTCACTTTTTAGACTGCAGTGTGACAAACGCTTTCATTATGCACAAAAAATCGAAATGGAGCAGTTCTCCAATAAAGACTTCCGCCTAGAGGTGTACAAAATCTTGTTGGCTCCAAAAATAGTTTCAGAGGCAGCTAATTTTGCGGTGATGGGTTTGCGGTGATGCTTTGGACCCTGGGACCGATGACTTTTTACATGCTAATTTAAGACGCTAACCCACCCTTCTTTTATCTCTTTTTGCTCATTATTGGTCGTTTTATTTGTTCAGGTTGGACGTCACATGAAGCTTGTTCATGTTCATCGTTGATCCACTTCCTCAGTTTTTCTCTTTTTATATTTATTATTGCACAGGGCAGCTAACTCTCTGACCGAACACGCCGAGCTACCGTGCCGGCGAACCCCTAGACCACGGGTGCGCTTAGCTACTGCATCGTTAATCGAAGATACTGTATATTGCAAAAGGGCTAGTAGGCGGGCTGACCTCGGTGCTTGATGCTTACTGACTGCAGGTAACTCGTGCGACCTTGAAACGTCTAATTTCGTGGGGAACAAAGTAATCAAACATGTTACCCCTATTTATTACGGTCATAGTAACGTCTACCCCCCCCCCCCCCCCAAGCCTGCTAGTTGATCCATTTGTTTTATTTCCTCTCTTTATCATCAGTACAAGGCCCGCGAAATTACAGACAAATAACCTTAATGTCGCTTTTCTGCAGAGCTCTTTAGCATATTCTAAGTTCCAATGCAAAAACTTTAATTGCGACAGAATGACTTCGGATCAAAAATCAGCACAGTTCCGAAATCATAGCTCGTGCGAAACTCATTTTGCGCACGATACCCTGGTGCAAAAGACAGTTTCCACATTCCTATATTCCCGAAATCCATTTTCCACTGTGCCGCGTTGCAGACTGTGAGCAAAAGACTGCTGAGCCTACGGAATAGGTTCTCAGATATGTAACTGTCTGAAGGACGCCATAAGTAACAGAACCCAGTTCGTTGTCCAGGATGGAGAGTGTTCACGAGACACAAGCTATCTTCAGGACTGTCTCATGGAAATATGACAGGACCGCTCTTGTTCATTATATACATAACTTACATGATGTACTGGGAGAGCAGCAATCTGAGACTGCTCGCTGATGACACTATGCTCTACGTGGAACTGTCGTCGTTGGGTGAATGTAAATGGGTACAGGATGGCTTAGATATAATTTCTGTTTTATGTTGTGAAGGACAGCTTACGCTAAATGTATAAAAATGCAAATAAATGCAGAATCGAATACAGTATTAGTGGTGTGCTGCTGGATACAGTGACGTCGCAAAACGATATGAAATGGAAGGAGCAAAAAAGAAAGGTAACAGGGAAGGAGTACGTTTGGGTTCTATTTACTGGGAGAGTTTCAAGAAAATTTAGCCCATGTACAAAGAGATGACGTATGGAATGTTTGTGGGACATGTTTATGAGCACTGCTCGTGCGTTTCGATTAAAGGAAGACATTGAAGCAATTCAGAGGTGTACCGCCAGACTTGTTACGGGTAGGTTCGATCAATAAACGAGTGGTACGAAGATGCTTCATGAATTTAAATGGGAATCGCTTGAGGGTAGTCAACGATCTTTTCGCGAAATACTACCGAGAAAATTTAGAGAATAGGCATTTGCAGCTGTAGAACAATTCTGCTAACGCCCAAGTGCATTCCACATACGGACCGCGAAGAGGAGATAAGAGAATTACGGAGAATTACGGCTCGTACAGAGACGTGTAGGTAGTCGTTTTCTACCATGCACTGTTTGTGAGCGATACAGGAAAGGAAATGTCTAGCAGTGGTGCTGGATACCCTCTGCCCTGCACCATATTCTGGCTTGCGTAGTTTGTACGAGTATGTAGAGCCACAGCTCTTTGCCTCTTCAAAACAATGGACGAAAGAGACCTGTCCTCTGGTTACCGCCATACTTTTCTGCTTTCGTCATCAGGGGGAGTGCAGAACACTGATTTATCGCTGAACACAATGAGAAGCCATTCATCACTACGTCATTCTTCCCGGTAACAGCACCACTCAGACACGTAGTGTACTTGTGGTGTGGTGTTAAAGGTAGGCTACGCGTGAACGGTAATTCTCTAGTACGGTTGTTTTCTAGTCTCCGGCCAATAGTGTGGGATGACAATGTTGCTGTAGGCTCATCACTTGTTCTCGGATGGCTGGCACAGTTGTGAAGATTGTATGATGTGGTATTTGTAAATACTGCGACCCTCCATTGTGGTGGTCGTACGTGGCTGACTGGGACACTGACGAAGAATATGCCTACTCTCACATCCCCATGCAGCCCGACACCAGACCGCTGTCACATCCGAACGCCCCACAAATCAAGGCACTGTACAATTCGAGCAGCCAGCCAAATGCAGACCCACAATGAAGCCATTTTGAAGCTGTTAATGATTGCATTGTTTCACACTTCTGCAAGCCGTCTCCAAGGCCTAATTGCAGCTCTGATGATTTGCATACCCGCCGAAGGTGTGTACAAGTAGGAAGCTATATTGACAGCCATCGTCTTCCAGGTGCGTTACTTTTTTTTGTCAGTCATGTTTTTCACGCAGCTTCTTGTTAAAGGTGTTATGAACGACCTAGACCAATTGTTTCTCTCTCAAAGCGACACGCGAGTTTATGGAAGTAGGCCTGCTAATTGACGCAGGAACTGATATCCGCTAAAAGTGAAGCCTGTAGCTTTATTGTATGATAGGACACTGGTATAGCGACCGACGGTAGCCTCATTCTCTTTTCGCTTCTCTTGCCTATTTTTTATTTATTTATTTGCTTTGTTTTTATTCTCATTCTTATTATTATTCTTATTCGCGTAACAACTCATATATTAAATGAGATATGTTACTACGAAAAGAGACTCGAAATACCTTTTAGCGGTGCTGTGCTATGCCTTTCTTTGGATCACTAATTTTCAACAAAAGAAAATGTATTATGTTCCTATTGTTCTGTATCTGGCTTTCTATTAAAGCAGTTATAGTACGCAATGATTTTCAGCATCATAATTTTGCAGTGGATTTTTGTTAATAGTAAAACAACAATTAGTACCACGGCTAACCAGAGAACATGAGACTATTATCGGAGAAAAATAATGTTTTTACTATAAGGTTGCCATACCAGAACTACGCACTGCAAGATTTCTTTCATGTGATGAAAATAAATTATCTCTTTTCATTATTAGTATTATATTATCAGCAGCCCGCGTCAGCCTGTAAAACACATCATAAAATCTGCTGCTCTGCTCTGCAACTTCGAAAGCTGAAAGAAATAATTTTTTACTTCACTATTACCTGACCGCTTCTTTGCGGTATGATAGGTTTCATTTACTGCAATTTAAATGAACCGCGTCAGCGGCTGGCTCGTTCGTAACGCCGCTCTGCACCACGAATAATATTTAAACAACTGAAAATGTCTTAAAGGGATGGGATAAAATACCATGCAAGCTTGACATGAATCATAATGCAAGGTTTCACTAAATAACTCTATTCAAACATTTAAACAATTTGAGTAGTACACACCTTTTTAACAATCTTGCTTAATGGCGTCCTTCTTACAAACTTGACAAAAGAATGCTACGCTAGCATACAATATCATGTCACAGGCTATCCTTCCCACGTAACTCCAAGAAGAAGAAGACAGAGAAATTAATGTTCGTTATGTATTATTTATACTAGTCACATATTCTCTCTCATCTTTGTTTGATATTTATCGTCTGTGGCGGTTTCATTACTCGCCGACACAGATATTATCTAAAATAAATAATAAAAAAGTACATAATTTTATACAATAACAAGATATGATACACAATGTTTTCTCTTTATCACATAATATGTTTTTTACTAAGAGACGTTACACTCTGCTTATACAGTTCCTGCATATGGGTACCGCAGGGCCATCACTTAGGTCTGCAGCTGTTTTCCAACCTGTGTTAACGGTTTTACAACTAGGATAGAACCATAGTCCTCCGTTTAGTAGTCTCATAAGTGAATGATGCAAATTACCTTGTATGGGAAGAGGGATCATCAGTTTTCTGACTGGTTTCATGTGATACGACGTCTGTAAGAGGACACTTTCTTGTAAATACACATTACGCATTTTTAATCCCATCGTCTCCATTACCTTCTGCATCGTCATATTGTTGATTCTTATTGACAATTGCTCACCCCAAGGGCAAGCGGGTTCCCGGAAAAGTAAGACAGAGGAAGCTTAGAAACCAATAACAAGGTCACAAGAGGCGAATGCTAAGCCAGAAAAGGGTTGAAGTGTATTAGGTTGTGTTAAGCTGTGGAAAAAAAAGCCTCTCTAATATTAAAAGTGTATCACATTGTGTTTGACGTTTATAAGAATCTTTGTTAAAAGCGAGGAACACATTGCTACAGTTCAAACTAGGCCTATAACTTTGCTTCAGCAGTTTTTTCTCGAAGATCGGGTCTTTGTTGTGAAAACCTTACAAAAAGTGTGATTCATAGTATTGCCCATTGCTGGCCACTACATTCTCCCATCTTTTGTACAGCATACGAATCCCGTGGCGGAAGTATTCGGCGTCTTTTGTGGGGATCCATGAATCGATTCAATTTTACACTTGTTCGTATGATCGGAAGTGCTGGTCAGCCAGACTGTACGCCACTGATCGAAAAAGGTGGTAGTCAGAGAGAGCAACTTACGGAGAACACGGCGGGAGGGATAGGACTTCTCATTTCAACGTTTCCATGTGTATTTTGACGGGTTTTGCGACATGGGGTCGAGCACTAACCTGCTGCAAAAGTACCTTTACGTGTCTATCGCTGTATTGTGACCGTTTGTGTTTCAGTACTGCGCTCGAACGCGTCAATTGCTTTCGATAATGATGTCCTGTGACTGTCTTCGTCTGTTTCAGTAGCTACGAAAACGTTCTGTCCTCCACCGCCATCCCGGTCTTCGACATCAAAATCACCGTTCTTAAGGCGTTGAAAACATTCTCTGTACGTTCTTCCACTAATAGTTCCCTCACCATTGGTCTTACCCAGCATTTTAAGAGCCACAGCCGCAGATTTCCTCACGTTAAAGCAGAAAATTAAAACTTCCCGCAAATGGCGAGAAATGGGTACATAAGTTGGCGTACTTAATTGAGAATAACCTAATGATGCAATCACAAATCGACTAATATTTTTATGGCCTTATGTTTACAGATGCCTAAGCTTATTGTTCAAATGGCTCTAAGCACTATGGGACTTAACATCTGAGATCATCAGTCCCATAGACTTAGAACTACTTAAACCTAACTAACCTAAGGACATCACACACATCCATGCCCGAGGCAGGATTCGAACCTGCGACCGCAGCAGCAGCGCGGTTCCGGACTGAAGCGCCTAGAACCGCTCAGCCACAGCGGCCAGCCTAAGTTTATTGTATTACACTGAAAGGGTACAGTACCGCCCGACATTCAAAATAGGTACAACATACTTCATTATTCTTGTCAGTACAACGTATTTTTTCTAATAATAACTCAATTTCAATTAATACAGTGAAGCCGGATAGCAGCGTGGGAAAGAATGACAATTTATTTATTTAATTGATCACATGTGCACTCCCACAAAATAAATCCCTACATCCAGTTTGGTGAGATCTGTGAAATGAATGAATGTATGGTCGTCTGCTAACTGCAGATAGTGAATGTGAATATATGATCATCTTTGAGACGATCCTTTGGCCACCTTTGGTGGAACCAAAGAGATGAAACTTACCGGAGCTTTGAGCGCCTGAAATGTGGCTGACTAATACGGTAGCATGGTCTTCCCCCACCTCGACAGAGGTGCGAGATGACCTGAAGAACGGCCATGTTTCAGCACTCTGCCGCTGGATCTTGTGCTGTTAAGACCTGTCTTAGTTGTGCTCCGTAAAGACAAAAGAGTGGAGACATGGTATGCATGTGGAATATTTAAGAGTAGTTTGAAATAATAATTTCTCTATTTCGGGAACTTTTGTGGGGAGAATTAAATGTCAGGCAGGTAATATTAATGGGATTGTAGTAATCTTCGGAAGTGACCAACGGTCACAATGAAACCACGTGTAGCAATAAGTTGAAATACTTCTGTGTGCTTAAGTTAAGCTGAATTACTAGCGTGTGTACAATAAGTTGAAATATTTAAGAAATGGCGTGTGCAGGACTTGAAATTAGAGACGAGTACTTCCACGTGGTGAGTACTGTGTGAGTCTCAAACTGTGTATGAGACAAAAGATAAAGAGAAGTACTCGTCCATGGTATCAGTTGAGGACTCGCGTGTGTGACGAATACGTTCTTAATATTACTTTGCGTGATATGATTCCGTGTGACGCTAGATTCAAACTCTGAGAGAGAAGCAAGGTGAGTCGGCCGTCTATCCAGCAATGCCACTTGGCTTGCATTGCACAGGAAGACGTGCATATATCTCCAGAGTTCATAGTAGGAAAGTAGAATTACGAAGTGGGGCTGTGTCGTGTGAAACTGGGATAAATATTAATTGAAGTGGGAAAGCTGAAAGTGATAATGTTGTGACTATTCCCTGTGTAGCATTTCATGTTGTAGTGTGGTGTATGTCATGTAATTTAAGTATGTGTGGTTTGCATTGGAGAGTAGCAAGGTAGTTTCATAGGTAGTGGGTATGCATGTTCCTTTTGTACCGCTCGGTCTGGAGGAAAGTTTCGTGATAATGGTTGTGAGAGCCGAAGTGTGAGATATAGCAAAAAAAAAGATCCACCATCCTATCCAGGAAGTGCACTGTAGCGTTAAATAATTACGAGACCATAAGATAGAGATTCACCAATGTAAAGCCATGCCCACTGGGCGGAATTTCTCATGTGTTATTGTTGTAGGTTATAGAATTTGTGTGTTTAGGTTATAGAATTTATCGGAATAAATAAGATAGTGAAAAGAAAAAGATTGGTGGCCTTTTCCTTTGAACTGTATGTGGTCATGATATCCAGAATTTATAATGTGTGCGCCACTCATATTCAGTGCGATGGCCACGTGTTGATAAAAGCCGTTAAAATAAAAGGAAAGAAAATGTGGTATTGCCAGTGCGTAGTGAACAGTCAGAGTTCTGTAAATTACTGATAGTCAGATGCGTGTTTCCGTTGCGTATTATTCATACAGGAGGATAATTTGTAACTAAATTGTGAGTACGAGAGTTCATGTTACTCGATAAATAAGAATGAATCCACTCGCTTGGCAGACCACTCATCTTGCAGGCCTGACTGCTTGATGCCACAGTATGAGCAAGGCACGTGGGAGCCTCTCAACACATATGACCAACCACCTGAACCACGCTTGCCGCTACTGCCGTCTATTGCAAAACGGCGGAAGCAAAGTTGTAGACCTAACAAAAAAATTAAAACGTGGTATACAGTATATTGTCTCTGAGTTACGTAAGAACTAACTGTGGATTAAAACCACCAGGTTTTCCATCTAGATATCAAACACAATGGGTGAGCCTGTGTATATTTCATCGCTTGATGTTTCAGGAATCGTTGTGTAGTATTGTTATGAACAATGGGTGAAGAAATGACGTCAGAGAACATTTCCACGGTAACGGCGCTTAGCATTGTCATACTGCTATATAAGAGAAGACGCTGGGAAGTTTAGCATAGTTTCAGAGACAGGTCGATGAGAGGAGACAGCATGATGAAGAAGGCCAACCTATTCGGATTAGGACGACGCCGCCGCCGTGTTCGAAATGCTGAAAGCGCTAAAGCTGAGGGGGTGGTGGCGTCGAAGCTGTTTGTAAACGACGCGAAGGTATGTAATGGTGTCTGAGAGTGTGTGACCTCCAACGACTCGCAGCAAACTCTCACTCACGTAATCTCGTCTCCTTTTTTTCAGAGCCTTACATTTATTTTGAACAACGACGATGACGACGACAATGACGACGATGCCGTGTGCAAGTCGGCGGTGTGTAAAAGTCGCTACAAGCGCAAAAACTGAGGCAGCGTCGAAGCTTTTTGAGAACGATACGGAGGTATGCTGCGGTGTCCTAACACGTACGAGTTCCTACGACTCGCAATAAACTCTGGCTCATGCAGTCTTGTTTTTTTTTTATTTCTTCCAGAGCTTTCCATTATTTTGAGAAGGACGACGACCACGACGACGACGACAACGTCACCGCCACGTAGAAGTCGTAGGAAGAGCAAAAGCTGGTGTGGTGGCGTCGACGCTCTTTGAAAACGATACGAAGAGATGCCGTGGTGCCTCAGCACGTTCGACCGACGACGACTCGCCGTAAACTAAGTAATGTTCTCTCTTTTCTTTCCAGAGTCTTCCCATTATCTACGACCACGGCGACTGCAACGTCGCCGCCGCCGTCGTGAACAAGACACTGGGAGAGCGAAATCATGAGGAGGTGGCTGCATCGCAGTTGTTTGCAACCGAGTCGAAAGTACATCGTGGTGTGCGACAGCTTAGCCCCTTACAAGACTCTAGACTCGTGGAGACGGCGGAGTACCAATCTAACCGAGGTGCGCCTGACGTGCACATGTAAATAAACAAAAATAAAAAACTCAAATAAGTAAACTAATTTTGTTTTAATTGCTGTAGCGATTGACAAATGGACACATCGCTATAGACGTACAATTACTAGTTAAAGGCTCAAAATTTTCGCCAGAGACTCAAAAGTATTTTCTCTCGCGCTTACAAACAGCGACAGATGAATGGGAAATATACTAGTTTGAGGTTCGTAAGTTAAGCGAAAGTAATCTCCTCATTCTCAAAAAATGTTGGTTGGTTACAATTGTATCGCTAACGTCCTGATCTTAACGCTTATGGTTAAATTTGTATCACTATCGTCCTGATATTAACGTGTATCTCAAGAGTATACGAAGCTACGTATTATACAGTGATATGTGTTGCATACAAGCAAGTGCCACACGTATAGAGCCTATACCTTCCCCTGAAACTCCCATATACAATGGTGTTACATTAACGCACTGTCCGATATCACCGCCGATGTAATACACAATTATGATCCATCGCAACGAACGAATCTGACACACTATACTTTGAACTGAAGATGAATATTGAACTGCTGAACCTTTTATGTTGTGGGAACTGGTGTGCCTTTTCGATACTTGCGGGTCACGTAATTTAGATGGCGCTGACGGCGCATGTGACTAATCACTATGGGAAAAAAACCAATAATTATGTCCGGTAAACAGACTTTTGAGAGGTGTGATGGGAAATAAGATTCACGAAGCAACAAGAGGCACCTGCAATACCAACGTAGGAGAAGAGATTGTGCAGATATAGTACAGAATATCGTGCACAGCATGGTACATCTTGCAGAATATCGTGCACAGCATGGTACATCTTTGGGATACATCACAGAAAATTCCTCGACACAATGTTTTCGTCTCCGTCTTAATCACAGGAGATTCGTGAAGCCTACAGTGGACTGAATCACACCTGTGTGACTGTTCTGCACAGGAATTGTTCTGCGGAGGAGAACACTGAATAAATCAGTTTCAACTGCCACTGCCGTACCACTCACTAATTTTTATTACATCTGGTGAGCGTATCAGCCTGAGAGTTCCCATAAAATGACCAAAAGTTACTTCCTGAACAAAGTTTGTTTAAGAGCTTATGTCATATGAGGACGTATACCTTTCGAATTAAACCGAAAGTAATCAGTTAACTGGGTCCCATGATGTTCAGTATTTAGTATCAGCACATAACAATGTATTGTCCAAATACGTCTGCTTCTGATTTACTTCACCATGCACCATCATTTGAAACAGGGGTGATTCAGGAAGTCGGTCAAGCGGGGGGGGGGGGGCGGCGAGGGGGGGGGGAAGGCTAATGGTGACGGGGGTAGGTGGAGGCGGCTTGGGCGAATGAAAGAATGAAATAACTCTTAACAAAAGGGTAGTTGGGGTTCTCCACCGACAAATTGGTAAAATTTGCTTTAGGCCTAACAAATACAATATTTGCAATTTTGTTTATCATTTGGGTGTTGTACCCATTCTCTCTGGCTATTGGAGATATTGTATTTAGTTACTGTGTGTAATTGAGTTTGTCCAGTGGAGTTCTGTTGAGCCTGTGTAGCGTGTGTCTGAAATTTGAGAGTTTGTGTGCTTGTGGTTGGTTGGAGTTGATGTGAATGGTTGTACTTGTGGCTGTATATTTCCTGAAAATTCCAAAATTATGTTTGTTGTTGATTCTGCGTATGGTAATGTCTAAGAAATTAAGCTCCATATCCTCTCCTGACTCAATGGTAAATTTTATTTTCCTGCGAACTGTATTCATGTCACTGTGGAATTGTTTTATTCGGGTATCTGTTCCATCAATCAAACAAATGATGTCATCTACATATCGGTAGCAGTATATAATCTTGTACTATTTTGGATGTATAATTGCACTGAATATTTTGTTTTCAATGTGGTTTAGAAATATGTTTCCAAGTAGACCACTGATCGGTTTTGGTAGGCCATCTTTTTGCAGATAGAGCTCTTTCTTGAAAGTGAAGTAGTTCTGTTCTGTTATAATCTTTAGGGTGGCTTCTATTTCGTCTATGTGTGTACTTGTTATGTCCCCTTGATACTGCAGCTGTTTTTTAACAATACTGATTGCTTCTTCTACTGGCACATTTGTGTGCATGGATGTGATGTCAAAAGATACCAGGGTTGCTGTTGATGCTATGTTTATATCTTTTATCTTTTATGTCAGTTCACTGGAATTTTTTAAGTTTCTGTTGTCTGTGAAAGTACATTAATCTGTAGTAATGTATGTAAGTTTCTAGCTAGGTGGTAAGATGTTGCATTTTTTAAATTGGTTATAGGCGTGACTGGACAGTTATTTTTATGTCTCTGTGGTAAACTATTGAGGCTGGGTTCTTTGGGATTCTTTTGTGTCATGTATTTGGCTTGAGTTGCTGTGATGGTCACTCTGAGGGTTTTGAAGAGTTTTTGAATGTTCTTTGGTACCTCATGGTAGGATCATTGATTAACTTGATGATGTTGTACTGTTCTATAAATTCTTCTGTTTTCTTGATGTACTCTGCCTCATTCATCAGTACAAGTGTATTCCCTTTGTCTGCTCTGGTGATGATTGCATTGTGTTTTTGGAGTTTTTTTTGTTTAGTTTTACAGATGTATTTTGTTCTGTTGTTTTTGTTTTTGAGATGATGTGTGTCTTGTTCTCCTCTATTATGTTTATCTCTTCTGCTACAAGTTCCCGTGTCAAGTTGCCATTGAAATTTGGGTTCTCCAACTTTTCTTCTTGCTTTATTATATATTCTGTTTCTGTGATCAGGTTTTCTATGATTATGTGCGACAGGTTTGTGTTTATGTTGTGTTTAGGCCCATTTTCAAGTAATTCTGTTTCTTGTTATGTTAATTCTACGTCAGTTAAATTGACAAGTCTGTCATGGAACTGATGTTGGGTCCCTACCCTGTCTTCTTTATCTATTGCGGTGGTAACTGTTTTCGAGTTCGGGGTAAAAACGTGTCTACAGAACGTGTGTACCCAGATGTCGCACGATTTCGAAGTTTTTGTCTGGGGTCAGCAATTTGTGTTGGTAGGCATACCCTTCTTATTTAGCTTTCTTGATTATTGTAAGTGGCACTCGTACATCAATATACGTCAATGCATATTAATAAATAACAAGACGCCCATTTTAAATTAAATGATATTTATTGGTTTCGACAGTAAGCTATTTGCCGCTCTTATTATTTTGTTAAAAACGTGTTTGAAATACACGGCAACCTATATTGCTACATAATTATAAAAAAATTATTGCATCTGTTGAAGCAATACATTCGCTGATTCCTGAAGTTATTTTATCCAGTGTAATATGATACTCCATTGGTGGTGGGGGTTATAGACCCCATTCCCCTCCTCCCTTGCCACCACCCCTGATTTGAAACCGATAGTTCTTGGAAACTCTCCTCTCGACGTGATGCAAATCTCTTAACTAGAAAGGTGAGTGAGTTGCCTAATCACAGGCGCTTTTGTCTCTCCATTTCCGATCTGTTGTGAGAGAGACATGTCTCTCGATATCACGGATATCCTGGTGAAACCGCTCCCCCTGTTTTTCACTGTAAGCTCCCAGGTTATCAGGAAAACCGTCTATGTGGGAGTATAAAAAATGGACCTTCAAGCTCATCTTTCAGCCTTGAGCTTCGTATGCTGCTAGCATCCGTTGAACAATGGATTTGTAGTGAAGATCATTAGTACATCACTGGCCATTGCTGCACAATGAAGATGACGTGCTACAGACGCGAAATTTAACCGACAGGAAGAAGATGCTGTGATTTGCAAATGATTAGCTTTCAAGAGCATTCACATAAGTTTGGCGCCCGTGGCGACACCAACGTGCTGACATGACGAAAGTTTCCAACCGATTTGTCATACACAAATTGAAGTTGACCGGCGTTGCCTGGTGAAACGTTGTTGTGATGCCTCGTGTAAGGGGGAGAAATGTGTACCATTACGTTTCAGACTTTGATAAAGGTCGGATTGTAGCCTATCGCGATTGCGGTTTATCGTATAGCGACATTGCTGCTCGCGTTGGTAGTGATCCAATGACTGTTTGCAGAATATGGAATCGGTGGGTTCAGGAGGGTAATACGGAACGCTGTGCTGGATCCCAACGGCCTCATATCACTAGCAGTCGAGATGACAGGCATCTTATCCGAATGGCTGTAGCGGATCGTGCAGTCACGTCTCGATCCCTGAGTCAACAGATGGCGACGTTTGCAAGACAACAACCATCTGCACGAACAGTTCGACGACGTTTGCAGCAGCATGGACTATCAGCTCGGAGACCATGGCTGCGGTTACCCTTGACGCTGCATCACAGACAGGAACGCCTGCGATGGTGTATTCAACGACGAACCTGGGTGCACATATGGCAAAGCGTCAGTTTTTTTAATGAATCCAGGTTCTGTTTACAGCATCATGATGGACGCGTCCGTGTTTGGCGACATCGCGGTGAACACACGTTGGAAGCGTGTATTCGTCATCGCCATATTGGCGTATCACCCGGCGTGATGGTATGGGGTGCCATTGGTTACACGTCTCAGTCACCTCTTGTTCGCACTGAGGGCACTTTAAACAGTGGACGTTACATTTCAGATGTGTTACGACCCGTGGCTCTACCCTTCATTCGATCCCAGCGAAACCCTACATTTCAGCAGGATAATGAACGTAGGCATGTCGCAGGTCCTGTACGGGCCTTTCTGGATACAGGAAACGTTTGACTGCTGCCCTGGCCAGCACATTCTCCAGATCTCTCACCAATGGGAAACGTCTGGTCAATGGTGGTCGAGTAACTGGCTCGTCACAATACGCCAGTCACTACTCTTGATGAACTGTGGTATCGTGTTGAAGCTACATGGGTAGCTGTACCTGTACACGCCATCCAAGCTCTGTTGACTCAATGCCGAGGCGTATCAAGGCCATTATTACGGCCAGAGGTTGTTGTTCTGGGTACAGATTTCTCAGGATCTATGCACCCAAATTGCGTGAAAATGTAATCACATGTCAGTTCTAGTATAATATATTTGTCCAATGAATACTCGTTTATCATCTGCATTTCTTCTTGGTGTAGCAATTTTAATGGCCAGTAGTGTATTTCCCAAAAACTTTCGCAATAAATCCTTGAACGATACCCAAGCTTCTTTTTCCTTCTCATTCATACATTCCACAAAGAGGGTGTCGGTTAAAAGTTTTCTTATGTCGTGGCTAGTGAAAACTCCCTCTTTCAACTTTGCTTCTGACTGTTTCGAGAATTTAGTACACAGATATTTAAAACAGCCCCCATCCTTTTTCCGCGATTTTACATATTTTTCCATCAACCCCAATTTGATACGGTGAGGAGCCTACAAAACTTTTTCTGGTGGTACCAAAGTAGAATTAATATCATTTTTCTTTCCAGGATTTAAAGTTTCTCGGGGTGGCCAATCACTTTTAGTCCAGTACTGTTCTCTGGCTCTACTATAGCACAAGCATAAGAAGCGTGGGTAATTAGTATAGCCTGCCTGCTGAACAAAAGTATCATTAGTATTTTGAAGCCGCACAAATTATCCATTGATGGTCTTGATATTTGATTTTTTCCAGGATAATGGCCAAATTGTTACAGTTTCCGTCCATATGCACAGACTGTCCCATCGGAAGCGATGCAGATTGACTTCCATTGTGCAATATTACTACTTATGACTAGCTTTGGATGACTCAATGAATAGGCGCCATTCAGATGAGTCATACTGCATATCAAAGCAATGCCTGAGTCCTTCCACATCACTGCAAAAATTATAAATGTCTTCTTTCGAGAAAAACTTGGTAAATTCTATTACTCGGTTTATGTACCATGAAAATGAGGTGCCAGATGATAAAAGGTTCTTATTTTTTAATATGGAACCTAACAGTTCGGCTGCATCTTTTGAAAGACCTTAATCTCTTCCTAGATCATAGAGCTCACTGTGAGAAAATAGTTGAGGCCTTTCATCTTTGTCTGAAGGAAAAACGGAGCTTGATTTACTCTGAGGAGTTAATGTAACTTCGTGTACCAACTCACTCGGGTATTCATCCAAACTGGAAGGTGGGTGTGGGACAGGCATTTCAGAGCTATGGAGCACTGCACGTATAGCTGAGTCAAGATTAGTATACCTTATGCTTCTTTTGTTTTTTGAATTGAATCCCTTTACGTCAACTGAACAGAAGTAGCAATCAGTGGTATAGTTTTCCTGCTCACGCCATATCACGGGAATTCCAAATCGAAATGCATTTTTCTTACCCTTAAACCACAAACGAAGATCTTCATCACATCTTGTACACACCTTATGAGGGTCTCGTAGTTTATCTTGATCTCCAAGTTTTAATTTAAAGTAAGCAAAATAATCTTTCCGCACAAAATCACTTATGCTTCTCTGTTGACTTTTAATAGTGTATTCATCACAGATATAACAAAAACTGTTTGGAGAAATAATACAACCTCTTGTAGTCATGACTAGACAGAAACAACAGCACTGTTCACTTGGATAGCAATATGTCTACTGAGAGTTTCTCTTTATTTCATGCGAGATACGAGTCGTCATTTGACTTGTCGCAACAGGATAAAACTGAACAATAAGATTGTTTGCATTTGCTTCTGGCGTCCAGGAGTTCACGGTAAAACCTGCAAGTGGTAACAAAGAATAGTTAACATTGTAAATTTTTAAATTTAAGTTTACTTTATCAATTATAATTGATATAATGTTTAATACACTCCTGGAAATTGAAATAAGAACACCGTGAATTCATTGTCCCAGGAAGGGGAAACTTTATTGACACATTCCTGGGGTCAGATACATCACATGATCACACTGACAGAACCACAGGCACATACACACAGGCAACAGAGCATGCACAATGTCGGCACTAGTACATTGTATATCCACCTTTCGCAGCAATGCAGGCTGCTATTCTCCCATAGAGACGATCGTAGAGATGCTGGATGTAGTCCTGTGGAACGGCTTGCCATGCCATTTCCACCTGGCGCCTCAGTTGGTCCAGCGTTCGTGCTGGACGTGCAGACCGCGTGAGACGACGCTTCATCAAGTCCCAAACATGCTCAATGGGGGACAGATCCGGAGATCTTGCTGGCCAGGGTAGTTGACTTACACCTTCTAGAGCACGTTGGGTGGCACGGGATACATGCGGACGTGCATTGTCCTGTTGGAACAGCAAGTTCCCTTGCCGGTCTAGGAATGGTAGAACGATGGGTTCGATGACGGTTTGGATGTCCCGTGCACTATTCAGTGTCCCCTCGACGATCACCAGTGGTGTACGGCCATTGTAGGAGATCGCTCCCCACACCATGATGCCGGGTGTTGGCCCTGTGTGCCTCGGTCGTATGCAGACCTGATTGTGGCGCTCACCTGCACGGCGCCAAACACGCATACGACCATCATTGGCACCAAGGCAGAAGCGACTCTCATCGCTGAAGACGACATGTCTCCATTCGTCCCTCCATTCACGCCTGTCGCGACACCACTGGAGGCGGGCTGCACGATGTTGGGGCGTGAGCGGAAGACGGCCTAACGGTGTGCGGGACCGTAGCCCAGCTTCATGGAGACGGTTGCGAATGGTCCTCGCCGATACCCCAGGAGCAACAGTGTCCCTAATTTGCTGGGAAGTGGCGGTGCGGTCCCCTACGGCACTGCGTAGGATCCTACGGTCTTGGCGTGCATCCGTGCGTCGCTGCGGTCCGGTCCCAGGTCGACGGGCACGTGCACCTTCCGCCGACCACTGGCGACAACATCGATTTACTGTGGAGACCTCACACCCCACGTGTTGAGCAATTCGGCGGTATGTCCACCCGGCCTCCCGCATGCCCACTATACGCCCTCGCTCAAAGTCCGTCAACTGCACATACGGTTCACGTCCACGCTGTCGCGGCATGCTACCAGTGTTAAAGACTGCGATGGAGCTCCGTATGCCACGGCAAACTGGCTGACACAGACGGCGGCGGTGCACAAATGCTGCGCAGCTAGCGCCAATCGACGGCCAACACCGCGGTTCCTGGTGTGTCCGCTGTGCCGTGCGTGTGATCATTGCTTGTACAGCCCTCTCGCAGTGTCCGGAGCAAGTATGGTGGGTCTGACACACCGGTGTCAATGTGTTCTTTTTTCCATTTCCAGGAGTGTAATTATTAAATTGAAAAAACCCACATAGGTTTATTAATAATGAACATAAATACTACAATATACATTAAAACCTATGTGATAGAATTTTTTGAGAGTTTTTCCTCTTTTTGGAAGGTCATAATCTATAAGAAAATGTTAAAAAATCGTATGCAGTTTTTTAGTCGTAGACCTGTGTTATTGACCACTTGAGCCGCTAAAGGGGTGCCAGGGACGCCGAAGTGGAAGCTTTGTATGTAGCGCATATCACAGTAATTACGGAAAACGAAAGGGTTAAATGTCTACAAGGAAAACAAAGAAGTGGTAGGTGGCGGGAAAGAAAGGCATGAGTGCCAAATGATGTCACCTTCCTTGGTAGTTGCACATTCCTGAGTTACTTGCTTATAACTTATTCCTGAGTCTCTGTAAGTGGGCTTTCTCGGGGTAGTTTACGTCTATCTTCAAGCGTCTGCCAGTTCAAATTCTTCAGTATCTACGTGTAACTCTGCTACGGTTCAAATACCTATATGACCATTTCTGCTTGCTTTCTATGTGTACGTTCAATATCCCCTGTTGGTCCTATTTGGTACGGATCCCACACACTAAATCAGTGTTACTGGTTGTGTCCCACGACTGTTCTGTAAGCAGTCCTCTTTGTAAGCAGTGTCCCTGCTATTCTACGAATAAACCGAAGTCCGCCACCTCCTGTACCTACAAGTGAATGTATCTGATTATTCCATTTAGTATTCCTGTAAACTGTTACACCCAGGTACTTGCATGAGTTGTGTGATTCTAGTTGTGAATCTTTGATATTGGCATGAAAGTATACCACATTTTTTTCGATTTGTGAGGGACATTCCTGAACGTTCAGAGCAAGTCGTGAGTCCTTACCCCAGTTTAAAATCTTATCAAGATCTGACTGAATATATGAGCACCTTTTTTCAGGCAGTACTTCATTACAGATAACTGCATCATCTATGAAAGTTCTGAAGACCATTAGGCTAAAAGCGCCTGCCAGGTGATTATGCGAGTGAATCATGATTAACACGCGTCCCAAGACACTTCCGTGGGTGTAGTGATGGTCAGGCGACGGTCGAAAATATGTAAAGACCAGAAACACAACAAATAACTATACGTAATACTGACGACTGGCATTCAAAACAGCTTCCAGTCATGTTGAAATGCATAAATGCAGGTCTTGTATGGTTTACGGTAGAATCTTATACATTCCTCCTGTAAAATATGGGCTATTCAGTTACAGGTGATGGAGGTGGTTAAACATCACACTCTCTTCTCTCCGAAGCAGACCACAAAGGCTTAAATATCTTGACATCCGCTGACTGTTGTGACCAGCGGCCATGCGACAATTCATCGTCATCCTCACTAAAGCAGTGGAACACAGCATCTTCAATGGGGAACATCCACTGTACCATGGAATGGACCTAATCAGCAAAAACGGTCATATAATGATAGTTGGCAGTAATGGGACGTTGCAGGGCATCTATGTGGTCCACGGAATACAACGATATCGCTGACTAAATCTCACCGAGAGCCCGCCATGTCGCACTCTTGGGGCGTGAAGTCAGTCAGAAGTTGGGAACAGTGTGAAACGAGAGTCATCCGACCAAATTAATTTCTTCCAGTGCTCCATAGTCCCGATTTTATAGCTTCGGCACCACGTTTTTCTGTTATGGACATTTGCATCACTGATGAGTGGTTTCAAAATACCATCTCGCCCAGCAATCCGCTGCTTATGGAGCTCCCTTCCAATGTTTAGGTGCTGACAGGGTTCACGAGTGCGACTTTCAGTTCTGCAGTGACTTTTGCGACTGCCGTCCTCTTATATTTCTTCACAATCCTCTTCAATGACCGTCCGTTACGATCACTCAGTACACACTTACTCCCATGACGTCACTTAGTGGATGATGTTTTTTTTTTCGTTTTACCTGTATGCGGTAAAAATCTTCGGTACTGCGCCTCTTGAAACAACAAACACTTCTACTACTAGGGTTACGAAAGCACCCACTAACAATTAGCCAACACTGGGATTCACTTAGCTCCGACCTAATCCAGTCGAAACTACTCAGAACACTGTTCTGTCCCCGACTGACACTTGCAACGTACTGAGAAATTTTCACAATTACCGTTCGTGGACAAATACAACAGTGCAAACCAAAGGCTTGCCAAGCATATACATTTATGTAAAAGCGTGAATTTCTCTCGGTGTTTCGATGTTTTTGTCCTATCCCTGTATATCACGAAGACAAACCGCCCTATTAGCTGAACGGTCAGCGCGTTGGAATGCCACGCTTTGGGGCCCGGGTTCGATTCCCGACTGGGGTGGAGATTTTCTCCCCTCAAGGACTGGGTGTTGTGCTGTCATAATCATTTCATCGCCATTGTCGACGCGCAAGTCGCCCAATGTGGCACCGCACTCACTAAGACTTGCTCTTGATGGTCGAACCTACCGTCTAGGAAGTCCCCCCCCCCCCCCCCCCCACTGACGCCATACGCTCATTTCCATTACAAAGACAAAAAGATCTGAGGACTGTTAACCAGTGCCTACCATGTCAATATTACAGAACAAGCGTCCCAACTCAAGATAAAAGAGCGGGCTATATGTGTACATGAATATAACACTTAATATTTCAAAAAACGTACAGTACAAGTAAGCGATATGGGATTTAAGGAGAAAGGTCTACATAAAACATGTCCTTTAGATCATATTATAAAAATTTTAGAAATCTCCTCACCAACGTTTGACCATCTGGTGCACAGATATACACTCCTGGAAATTGAAATAAGAACGCCGTGAATTCATTGTCCCAGGAAGGAGAAACTTTATTGACACATTCCTGGGGTCAGATACATCACATGATCACACTGACAGAACCACAGGCACATAGGCACAGGCAACAGAGCATGCACAATGTCGGCACTAGTACAGTGTATATCCACCTTTCGCAGCAATGCAGGCTGCTATTCTCCCATGGAGACGATCGTAGAGATGCTGGATGTAGTCCTGTGGAACGGCTTGCCATGCCATTTCCACCTGGCGCCTCAGTTGGACCAGCGTTCGTGCTGGACGTGCAGACCGCGTGAGACGACGCTTCATCCAGTCCCAAACATGCTCAATGGGGGACAGATCCGGAGATCTTGCTGGCCAGGGTAGTTGACTTACACCTTCTAGAGCACGTTGGGTGGCACGGGATACATGCGGACGTGCATTGTCCTGTTGGAACAGCAAGTTCCCTTGCCGGTCTAGGAATGGTAGAACGATGGGTTCGATGACGGTTTGGATGTACCGTGCACTATTCAGTGTCCCCACGACGATCACCAGTGGTGTACGGCCAGTGTAGGAGATCGCTCCCCACACCATGATGCCGGGTGTTGGCCCTGTGTGCCTCGGTCGTATGCAGTCCTGATTGTGGCGCTCACCTGCACGGCGCCAAACACGCATACGACCATCATTGGCACCAAGGCAGAAGCGACTCTCATCGCTGAAGACGACACGTCTCCATTCGTCCCTCCGTTCACGCCTGTAACGACACCACTGGAGGCGGGCTGCACGATGTTGGGGCGTGAGCGGAAGACGGCCTAACGGTGTGCGGGACCGTAGCCCAGCTTCATGGAGACGGTTGCGAATGGTCCTCGCCGATACCCCAGGAGCAACAGTGTCCCTAATTTGCTGGGAAGTGGCGGTGCGGTCCCCTACGGCACTGCGTAGGATCCTACGGTCTTGGCGTGCATCCGTGCATCGCTGCGGTCCGGTCCCAGGTCGACGGGCACGTGCACCTTCCGCCGACCACTGGCGACAACATCGATGTACTGTGGAGACCTCACGCCCCACGTGTTGAGCAATTCGGCGGTACGTCCACCCGGCCTCCCGCATGCCCACTATACGCCCTCGCTCAAAGTCCGTCAACTGCACATACGGTTCACGTCCACGCTGTCGCGGCATGCTACCAGTGTTAAAGACTGCGATGGAGCTCCGTATGCCACGGCAAACTGGCTGACACTGACGGCGGCGGTGCACAAATGCTGCGCAGCTAGCGCCATTCGACGGCCAACACCGCGGTTCCTGGTGTGTCCGCTGTGCCGTGCGTGTGATCATTGCTTGTACAGCCCTCTCGCAGTGTCCGGAGCAAGTATGGTGGGTCTGACACACCGGTGTCAATGTGTTCTTTTTTCCATTTCCAGGAGTGTATATTCTTTTCGAATTCAGAAGGATCATGCTACAAGTTTGTAATACTATGCTACATTCTTAAATCACACATTTGTAATTTGTCCTTCTAAGCTACTCTATGCTATATACAGCATTTGCATAAGAACGAAATTGGATCTCCCCATTTGTTTGGATAGGTAGCTCCTGCTGCACTGAGCCAAAAATCCGGATTCACAGGGGCTCTGTTGCCACGCCACCCAGGGTGTAGGGATTTGGAGATGGATGTAAGAGTCTCATCAGGATATACTTCCTGGTATTTCCCGAAGCTCAGCTCCTCGCTGCTTCCGTAAGGTTCTTGTAAGCGGACTTCTATTGTGGTGTACCTCGTCGTGTTTTATGGCCTCTTCTTGGTTGCCTCTCGGCCACGTAGGTTTGCATTCGTAAGCAGACATTTCGGCTGCCCGCAAGTTCTGCTTGGCCACAGCTCCTCATTCTTTGTTGTTATGGAGTAGTGTATTACGAAAGACGTTTTTATCGCTCTCTGAAAGATCTTGCCTAATGAAAGACGCCCAGACGATGTGGTTTGTGGTACCGATTCCTACATATCCACAACTGTCTACGGGATGTTGGTTTATCTTCAGCAAGCTGCTGGGATAAGGACCAAATACCGATAGATAGTTAGTAGCTCGAAGCTTCCTGGCAAATTGAAGCAGTGTTTCGGGCCGGGACACAAACATGGTACTTTTGCCTTTTGCTGACAAGTCCTCTACCTACTGAGTCATCCAAGCCTGATTCGTGACCCGTACTCAGAATTTCACTTCCACCAGATCTCCATCTCCTATCTTACGAACATCGCAGAATTTCTCCTGTATACCTTACCGGACACATTCTCCTGGAAGAAGGGAGGGAGTGAAACTATGAGGATGGACGGCGAGTCGTGCTTTGATGACTCAGTCGGCAGGGCACTACCTCACGAAAGGCAAAGGTCCCTTGTTCGAGTCCCAAGTTAGAAATCTCTGTTCACTCAGTTGCTGAGTGGAAATTTATTCTTGAGTTTGTAGGTCCCTTAGCCGTAAACAAGTCTGACGTTGCCGGCCGAAGTGGCCGTGCGGTTCTGGGCGCTACAGTCTGGAACCGAGCGACCGCTACGTTCGCGGGTTCGAATCCTGCCTCGGGCATGGATATGTGTGATGTCCTTAGGTTAGTTAGATTTAATTAGTTCTAAGTTCTAGGCGACTGATGACCTCAGAAGTTAAGTCGCATAGTGCTCAGAGCCATTTGAACAATTTTGAAGTCTGACATTCTTGATCTCTCTTGTGTGTTAAGAAAGAACGGATACGCCCTCCTTCCTGTTCCTGGCCAAAATCAGGTAATCTAGTGTTATCGCCTTTGATTATTAATCGGAACATTGTCGTTCCTGGGAAAAAACCTCGCCACGGCTTAAATTTTGAACAAAAAACGTCTGGAATGCCGTCCGACAATTCTTCTTAACAATTCACTCTTATTCAGCCAACAGCCTTGTCAAAAGGGGCGGAGGAGCGGACAGAGATTCGGGGCATATTCTTGCCCTTTGGGTGGGAAACTACTCCTAAAAGGCGGAAGAACCGGCAATGGTCAGCTGCATGAGGATGAAGAAGGCAATGGAAATCACTGCATTAAAGACACATAATGTGTATGCACTGCTTATGTGGCCTGTAGTTGTGAGAGTTTGGAGCATTATGGAAAATACCCTCCAACCAACTCGGGATTTTGACCATCTAACGAGATAATTCGACAGAATTTGGCACCACATTCCTCAGGAGGATATCTATCAACTCTACCAGTCAATGCCAACCCGAATAACTGCTTGCGTAAGGGGCAGTGGTAGACCAACGCGTTATTGACATGCTCAATTTGTGAAGCTCTTTTTCTTCAATAAATCTTTGAAGTTTTCTGAAAGTTTTTTTTATTTGTCCGTGTAAATAACATGTACTGAATTCCGTCCTATTCGCATTATTTCTTCATGATGTGTCGCTTTTTCTTTATTTTGTCTTAAAAGTGTATGTTGGCACAAGACGGATTCGGTCTCTCAATATCCCTCCAGTTTTGCACTTTTTTCTCCACACACGATAGCCTTATCTGCTAACTGAATAAGTACAATGCCAGTTCATCGGGATTGATCGACTGTGTACTTCAGTGGGTAAACACATACTACAGTCTTATAGACATTTTTTTGAGGATCTCGCCATCAACAGTACATCCATGGAAATTTCTAGCCTAACCTCTCATGGTGTGTGGCCTCAAGTTTGGTGAGGCTACCTACCCACAATGTTAGCAACTATGCACAGTGGACAAAAGATATCTTACCTCCAGGCGACATTTCGCTAGCACCGTGTAACGCTGTCTCTTAGGACTAAATTCGGTGAGGAGATAAGCTCAGAAAATGCTGTATGTATGCTACATCCAGCTGAAGTCAGTCATTTATAATTAGATCTTGTAGATCCGTTAAAGAAAGGGCATGTTGACTGCTACGTTTAACCTCCTGTACCAAATAGTTTCAGATATTTTCTATTGAATTAAGATCGGGTGATTTAGGGCGCCAGTCGAGATGAGATGCAATGCTTAAGCAATCGTGAAACCAGGAATAAATGCCTGCAGCCCAGTGGAGACGGCCCCTCTCGCCTAGGAAGATGTGAGTGTTCACCACACACTCATCCTGAAGCCGTGGTTGAAAGGGAAATAAGTAGTCGTCGTAAATTTTGAAATTTACGTCCTGGTTTATGCTCACGGTAATCTTAATAATGAGACCAAACAAGAGGTAAAAAACACAGCCAACACTCACAGACCCAATTCTGACATTACTCATTCTGTATACCATGATTTAAACGCTGCTTTGTGCAGTCGGTGCACTCGACGTCGGGCGTAATTTGAAAAGAGAAAAATTCACGAATCGTCGGACCCCATCACACGCTTCCAGTCATCTACTGTTCAGTTGCCAATTCCTGTAGTTCTTTGGTTTGTTGAAGACGATGGGAGCAACGGCCTTTATTTCAAAATTTGTGATTTTTGCGGCGTAGCAGATTTTAAATGTCCATTGCTTGCAGTTTTCGTCGCAATATTTGCTAGTAATTCGGATGATATGGACCATCATCGGGTGAACTGTCCTTGACAAGACGTGACACTAGTCTCCAGTCTCTGCATAATCATCAGACAAACAGAACATCCATACAGGTCACACACCATTGAGAAAGCTAAAATTGATGGGAAGAGTGACTGAACTGACTGTAATATCCTTCAAATCAACAGACTTTAAGCAGATTCTGCATGAAGGCTCGTGATTTCAGCCGCGCGAAGAAGCGGGATGGTCCTACCGACGTGTGGAATCTAAGTTCATTCGCAGTAAGCCAGTTCGCAGCGTGAATTAATGAAAGTTTAACCGCGAAATGCGAGTAAGTCTTGAATGACTGACAAAGATTGCAGACTGAACAGTAGATGACTGGAAGCGTGTGATGGGGTCCGACGATTCGTGAATTTTTTTCTTTTCAAATTACGCCCGACGTCGAGTGCACCGACTGCACAAAGCAGCGTTTAAATCATGGTATACAGAAGGAGTAATGCCAGAATTGGGTCTGTGAGTGTTGGCTGTGTTTTTTACCCCTTGTTTGGTCTCATCATTAAGATTACCGTGAGCATAAACCATGACGTAAATTTCAAAATTTACGACGACTACTTATTTCCCTTTCAACCACGGCTTCAGGATGAGTGTGTAGTGAACACTCACGTCATCCTAGGCGAGAGGGGCCGTGTCCACAGGGCTGCAGGCATTTATTCCTGGTTTCACGATTGCTCAAGCATTGCATCTCATCTCGACTGGCGCCCTAAATCACCCGATCTTAATTCCATAGAAAATATCTGCAACTATTTGGTACAGGAGGTTAAACGTAGCAGTCAACATGCCCTTTCTTTGACGGATCTACAAGATCTAATTATAAATGACTGACTTCAGCTGGATGTAGCATACATACAGCATTTTCTGAGCTTATCTCCTATGCGCAATTCAGTCACATAAAACCAACTCACTCAATAGCAGCTCAGCTACAAGCCGCATAAAACACCATGACACGTCTTGTCCTAGCCATGGGACACATCTAGGAAGCTGCTCCCGATTTCCTTTGGTTCGGGCTAGGTTCTCATTGACCAGTACGTCTGGAAGTGCCGCAAAATAACAGAAATATAGAAATAGTAAAACTGGCCATTGGAAAAAACGATTTAATAGACAGCTTTATGTATTATAGCTTTTGGTATCCATTAACAGAGGTACCTCACAACAAGATTGGCTCCATGATTTTAGACTCGCAATCAATCGTCCTCACACCTGATCTTCTTTTCTCAAATTAATAGTTTTCCTTTCAGCAGCAATTCGAAATAGTTTGTATCATCGTCACCTCAATATACTGTACATCAGTATTTATTATTTCTCTTTTGTCTCCATTTTACACGGGGGCAAACAGTGATACTATACTATGATAACTAGAAAACAAAGCAAAACTAACCTCTATTGAGGAAACAGGTAGGATACATCATTCATCTGAAACTCTGAAGTGCACTGTAAGCGGAAATTACTAGGTAGCAATAGTTAAGAGTGAAATATACGAAGGAAGGGATCAGTGCAAAATATATTTATGGACGTTGTACGCAGGAAATTAGCACGGACAAAGTACATTCTTTGTTACTGCGCATCAACTGTGGAAACGGTGCGATCCTCGCGGCCACGTACCGACACCATTGTCTCCAGCCGCATAATGCTATGGGCGGGGAAATGGCGATAGCAGTGATTCGTGATACTGCGCATCGTATATCAGACTCATCCCCATCCGTTGTCGTCTCCTTCCGTTTTACTGATGCTGTCCTAAATCTCCACACCGCTGAGTGTTCACACACCTCCATTACATACTGCACGAAACACAAACGTGCGTTCTAGGGCGGACACACACACACACACGCAGACAGACATATGCTTTATAGCATAATTGACTAACACATTCGGATGAAAAGAAAGTCTATTTATCCTACTGCACCTTTGTGTTAATAACTGGAGACTTAGTTTGGGAAAGTTAATTCATAGTTTTAGCAAATGAGGTGTCCATTGTAAACATACGTAAAGAGTGTAGGACTGGGTATTTCGGAAGCAGCGTAGAAATAATTAGGTTCAGTATAAGCATCCTTCTCAGGTTCATCAAATGACGTCAAATAAAAGCAGCATTCCTGGCCCAAAATCGTATCTCTTAGGTTTTGAACCGTCCGTGTGCCAGTTATACATACAGCTGTGGTGTACGACTCATTACAATGCGGCTCTGAAGCAACGTTAATACATCTTATATTTATTGAGATTTACAGTGAAAACCGCCGTCCTGATGCGCCACAAATGCAATGATGAATAACCACGCAAAAATATTTACGGAATGCGGTACAAGAACAGCAGAGAGTAGGAATTGTTTAAAAGACGCTTTTTTGCGGTTATCGCTCCAAATATTTTTGCAGATATAAACGGAAATTAATCTTACAGCGGAAATACTCGTTCTTTTTTACGTTTCTGATCATTCTTACTCATTCCTGGACGAAATCACGGAGAATAAATACCTTTCTTAGCTGAATTCAGTATTTCTCACTAACATTTTGTATTGTAGCTGTAATGGGCGTTTATCACAAAGTTTCATTTATGTGCAAAACTTTGAAGCTCAACTGAAATTCTGTTACGACACTTTCGATTACGCAGCGCAGTACAATTTCAGTTGCTTCACACTGATTTATCACCAACATGCGCAAGTTATAATATTTACTGAGGTCTTTGTACAATAATTTAATTTCCCAGCCGCGACAAAAAATTTCCCAACTCGATGTCTATATATAGTTACACAGAAGCGCTGCGACACAATTATTCAGTGACTGCAATGTTCGAACTCATTCTCCGCTTTCGCTCCCATGCTAGTTTTAATTTCACACGCATTGCAGACGCATTTCCGGTATCTCGGCGACCTACCGAGTACGGATGCGCTGTGAATCCTGAGTAGCACCTAAGCGTGCCGGGGGCTAACGATCCACACAAATAAGAGATACAGCTTGGTCCTAATACCAAGTACGGCAGTGTAGTGCAGTGTTTATTAGTGTAGTGCTGTGTAGCACAGCGTTGTAGCAGTGTAGTGCAAAATTATAAATTAAAAAATTGGTGACCTAGCAGTGCCACATAGTGTAACAGACGAGTAGTGTGTGCCTTCTAGATTCCAGATGAACGGATATCTCGTCACCTGATGGCCAAATGGTAGCATTCAGTCTTTTTTCGGTCATTATTACTGTTATTTTTTAATGTAGATATTCAGTGTAGAATTTCCCTTCCTAAATAGCATAATCCTTAGTTATTACTAGCATCAGACGTCTTTTAAAATATTATGTGCTTTATTCATGAACCATGGACCTTGCCGTTGGTGGGGAGGCTTGCGTGCATCGGCGATACAGATGGCCGTACCGTAGGAGCAACCACAACGGAGGGGTATCTGTTGAGAGGCCAGACAAACGTGTGGTTCCTGAAGAGGGGCAGCAGCCTTTTCAGTAGTTGCAGGAGCAACAGTCTGGATGATTGACTGATCTGGCCTTGTAACACTAACCAAAACGGCCTTGCTGTGCTGGTACTGCGAACTACTGAAAGCAAGAGGAAACTGCAGCCGTAATTTTTCCCGAGGGCCTGCAGCTTTCCTGTATGGTAAAATGATGACGGAAGCCCCTTGGGTAAAATATTCCGGAGGTAAAATAGTCCCCCATTCGGATCTCCGGGCGGGGGCTACTCAAGAGGACGTCATTATCAGGAAAAAGAAAACTGGCGTTCTACGGATCGGAGCGTGGAATGTCAGATCCCTTAATCGGGCAGGTAGGTTAGAAAATTTGAAACGGGAAGTGGATAGGTTAAAGTTGGGTATAGTGGGAATTAGTGAAGTTCGGTGGCAGGAGGAACAAGACTTGTGGTCAGGTGAATACAGGGTTATAAATACAAAATCAAATAGGGGCAATGCAGGAGTAGGTTTAATAATGAATAAAAAAATAGGAGTGCGGGTAAGCTACTGCAAACAGCATAGCGAACGCATTATTGTGGCCAAGATAGACACAAACCCCACGCCTACTACAGTAGTACAAGTTTATATGCTCTGCAGATGATGAAGAAATTGATGAAATGTGTGATGAGATAAAAGAAATTATTCAGGTAGTAAAGGGAGACGAAAATTTAATAGTCATGGGTGACTGGAATTCGAGAGTAGGAAAAGGGAGAGAAGGAAACATAGTAGGTGAATATGGATAGGAGCTAACAAATGAAAGAGGAAACCGCCTGGTAGAGTTTTGCACAGAGCATAAGTTAATCATAGCTAACACTTGGTTCAAGAACCATAAAAGAAGGTTGTATACGTGGAAGAATCCCGGAGATACTAAAAGGTATCAGATAGATTATATAATGGTAAGACAGAGATTTAGGAACCAGGTTTTAAATTGGAAAACATTTCCAGGGGCAGATGTGGACTCTGACCACAATGTATTGGTTATGAACTGTAGATCAAAACTGAAGAAACTGCGAAAAGGTGGGAATTTAAGGAGATGGAACCTGGATAAACTGACTAAACCAGAGGTTGTACAGAGTTTCAAGGAGAGCATAAGGGAACAATTGACAGGAATGGGAGAAAGAAATACAGTAGAATAATAATGGGTAGCCTTGAGGAATGAAATAGTGAAGGCAGCAGAGGATCAAGTAGGTAAAAGGACGAGGACTAGCAGAAATCCTTGGGTAACAGAAGAGATACTGAATTTAATTGAAGAAAGGAGAAAATACAAAAACGCAGTAAGTGAAGCAGGCAAAAAGGAATACAAACGTCTCAAAAATAAGATCGACAGGAAGTGCAAAATGGCTAAGCAGGGATGGCTAGAGAACAAATGTAAGGATGTAGAGGCTTATCTCATGAGAGGTAAGATAGAGACTGCCTACAGGAAAATTAAAGAGAGCTTGGGAGAAAAGAGAACCACTTGTATGAATATCAAGAGCTCAGATGGAAACCCAGTTCTAAGCAAAGAAGGGAAAGCAGAAAGATGGAAGGAGTATATAGAGGGCCTATACAAGGGCGATGTACTTGAGGGCAATATTATGGAGATGGAAGAGGATGAAGATGAAACGGGAGCTATGGTACTGCGTGAAGAGTTTGACAGAGCACTGAAAGGCCCCGGGAGTAGACAACATTCCATTAGAACTACTGACGGCCTTAGACAAAACTGTACCATCTGATGAAGAGGATGTATGAGATAGGCGAAATACCCTCAGACTTCAAGACGAATATAATAATTCCAATCCCAAAGAAAGCAGGTGTTGACAGATGTGAAAATTACCGAACTATCGGTTTAATAAGCCACAGCTGCAAAACACTAACGCGAATTCTTTACAGACGAATGGAAAAACTGGTAGAAGCCGGCCCCGGGGAAGATCAGTTTGGATTCCGTAGAAATATTTGAACACGTGAGCCAATACTGACCTTACGACTTACCTTAGCAGAAAGATTAAGGAAAGGCAAACCTACGTTTCTAGTATTTGTAGACTTAGAGAAAGGTTTTGACAATGTTGACTGGAATACTCTCTTTCAAATTCTAAAGGTGGTAGGGGCAAAATACAGGGAGCGAAAGGCTATTTACAATTTGTACAGAAACCAGATGTCAGTTATAATTGTTGAGGGGCATGAAGGGGAAGCAGTGGTGGGGAATGGAGTGAGACTGGATTGAAGCCTCTCCCCGATGATATTCAATCTGTATATTGAGCAAGCACTAAAGGAAACAAAAGAAAAATTCGGTGTTGGTATTAAAATCCATGAAGAAGAAATAAAGACTTTGAGTTTCCTCGATGACATTGTAATTCTGTGAGAGACAGCAAAGGACTTGGAAGAGCAATTGAACGGATTTTACAGCGTCTTGAAAGGAGGATATGAGATGGACATCAACAAAAGCAAAACGAGGATAATGGAATGTAGTCGAGTTAGGTCGGGTGATGCTGAGGGAATTAGATTAGGAAATGAGACACTTAAAGTAGTAAAGGAGTTTTGCTATTTGGGGAGCAAAATAACTGATGAAGGTCGAAGTAGAGAATATATGAACTGTAGACTGGCAATGGCAAGGAAAGCGTTTCTGAAGAAGAGAAATTTGTTAACATCGAGTATAGATGTAAGTGTCAGGAAGTCTTTTCTGAAAGTATTTGTATGGAGTTTAGCCATGTATGAAAGTGAAAATGGACGATAACTAGTTTGGACAAGAAGAGAATAGAAGCTTTCGAAATGTGGTGCTACAGAAGAATGCTGAAGATAAGGTGGGTAGATCACGTAACTAATGAGGAGGTATTGAATAGAATTGGGGAGAAGAGAAGTTTGTGGCACAACTTGACTAGAAGAAAGGATCGGTTGGTAGGACATGTTTTGAGACATCAAGGGATCACAAATTTAGCATTGGAGGGCAGTGTGGAGGGTAAAAATCGTAGAGGGAGACCAAGAGATGAATACACTAAGCAGATTCAGAAGGATGTAGGTTGCAGTAAGTACTGGGAGATGTAGAAGCTTGCACAGGATAGGGTAGCATGGAGAGCTGCATCAAACCAGTTTCAGAACTGAAGACCACAACAACAACAACAACATATTCATGCCAATTTATCCGCAACATTCGATCTGTTCTTTTATGTAGATAACAGATTAAAAGAAAATAGCAAATAAATAAATAAATACACAAGTTAAGACATTGGATGCACATTTGAGAGGAGGTGGATCAGATCCTCGTAAAGGCCTCTTTAAAATGAAATTATCCATTAACCGAATTTTAAGTAATTCTGTATGGGTTAAGTCTGTTCCCTTATGAAGTAGGGTTATGAAATTCATATTATACGTAATTATTTTACTGTTTCAGCATCCACAGTACCCTTCGTTTACCCACAGAGCCTTAACGACTACCTTGTTAAACTGCCGCTTAACGGCGAGTCTCAGTCACCTGCGATAAGTGGTTTCACCATGACTCAACGCTATAGTCTCAAAAGTGGTAGAACATCAAGCAAAGTGCAAAACATTTGGAAATTTCGCTGCTAATATCTTGTAAAAGTATATCCGGTGACAAACGGCATACTAAGCCTTTAAAATAGATCAAAAATTCGTGAAAAATTAGGGACCACAAATATTGGTATCTGCAAGTGGCGTCCAATAAAAATTTAAATAATTGAAAAGATTTGTTTAGACTTTGCTTTGGTCAAAACGATGCCACCAATGGGAAATCTCTGTCTACTAAATGATATTAAATCCAGGTTTCTGGTGTGCGTAGTTCATGGTACGTGCCTAGCTCATGGTATGCATCTACATTAATTTCTCTTTGAAATTCGAAAATCATCGGGGGTAAAATGCAGGGAACGGAAGGCTTTCTATAACTTACACAGAAACAATACTGCAGCTGTAAGAGTCGAAGTGCATTGAGGCAGTGGTCGTGGACAGTCCGCAGTGTTTTTAAATTCGTATGTAGAGTGGCAGTAAAGGATACTACGGGGAATTTTGGAAAAAAATTAAAGTTCATGGAGAAGACCCATAGCTTTAAGATTTACCGATGGCATACCAATTCTGTCAGCAAAGAAATGCGAAAATTTCAACGAAATTGGTAATGTGTTAGAAAGGGGTTAAGTGCGAACAAGAAAAGTAATGTAGTCGAACTAAATCATGTGATGCTGGGGGCAGAGCGTGGGGATCAGGTTGCGAAACAAGGTGTTCAAATTTTATGACACTGACGGAAATAAAAGTCGTAACACCAAGAGGGTATCTGCGACAAAAACGAATGTTGTTAGGCTTGTTTCTACATCTGAACGATGATAAGATGATGTATAGTCAAATCTCATAGCAGTCGCTTAAGAGCAGCGCTAGTAGATTTAAATACACGCTGTAACGGTCATTAGCGTTAGTTACCTTTGAGACTGGACGTTATGAGTTGATGCTAGTCAAGAATGCCTTAGAGGCGGTGAAGACGCCATTATCGACGCCTCACTGAGTTTCAACGAGATGTCTAATAGCTGGATGTTCTTTCTTTCTCCAATACTGCAGGAAGACTTGGCAGGAATGTAGGCACTGTGCATGACTGCTGGCAGCGTTAGCCACGAGAATGTACGATCCAAGAAGCCCGGCCGCAGGTTGGCCAGTGGCACTACCAACAGGGAGGACCGCGTATTCGGCGTATGGCAGAAGCAATTTCACCTGCATTTGGCACCACATTGACACAGCGAACTGCTACAAATTGGTTACTTTAAGGACAGCTCCGAGCCAGACACCCTGCAGCATACATTTCACCGACTCCAAACCATGGCCATTGGCGTCTTCAGTGGTGTCAAGCGCGAGCTCATTGGAGGGCAGGTTGGATGTCTGTTGATTTTCTGATTAAAGCTTGTTGTGCCTTGGTGCCAGTGCAGGCCGTGTGTTGGCTATAAGGAGGCCAGGTAAGGTACTGCAACCAACTTCTCTGTATGCTAGACACACTGGACCTATACCTGGAGTTATGGTCTTGGGCGAGATTTTGTACTCGTAACTTTTGATTCGACCTGTTGTGCTGCCATTCGTGAACAGTATTCCAGCGGTGTTTTCCAACAGGATAACGCTGGCCCACAACCGCTGTTTATACCCCGCATCCTCTACAGTGTCCATAAGTTGCCTTGGCCTGTTCGATCACCAGATCTGTCTCCAATCGAGCACATTGGGACATTATCGGATGACAATCCCAGCGTCATTGACAGGCAGCATTAACTGTGGCTTTATTAACCGACCTAGTGCAAGAGGCATGGAACTCCATCCCACAAACTGACACCCGACACTTTTACAACACAATGCATGCACATTTGCTTTCAACATTATGGCGGTTACAGGTGTTATTAATGAACTGGCATTTCACATTTTCAATGGCTTTCCTTTCAATGTGTGATGTTGCTATGTTGATCACTTACGTATGTATTGTAGACAAAGTTATTCCGAAATTTCGTTAGTCTACGTTAATTATTTTTTATGTTGCAGTTCTCTCCCGTCAGAGTATTATAAAATACAGACTGGAAATAACTAGAAGATCGTTTCTGAAAAAAAAGGGAAACTTTAACACCAAATATTAATTTCAACGTTAGAAAGTCTCTCGCAGATATGTTTATTTGGGATGTAGGCTTAAAACGAAGTGAAGATGAGACTAAACAGTGCAGGCAAGAAAAGAAAAGAAGCTTTTCAAAGGTGAAAGTGGAGAGGAATGTTGTAGATTAGGTGAGTAAATCGAGTAACTAACGACAAGGCACTGAACTGATTCCGGTAGAATAGATATTTATGGCACCAGCACTCCGAGCTGATGTAAGGTGGGTCTTGACTGTCATGAATTTTGAGGCTATCGGAACATGAGTGTTATGCTTATTTGTACCTCAGGACATAGCTGTTTCCTTTTTGCAGCAACACTATTATTGTACTATTGATTTTCCGCTGGGTGTCTTTACGATACGGCGTTGAATGATTTCTAACACAGGCTAGTTAGTGGATAACTCTGATGACAAAGATCATAATAATAAAAGGAACGTAATGAAAATAAGTCATGTGATCCAGGGGAGTGGGAATTAGATCAGGAAACAAGATACTCCCGCTGAACGCAATTTTGCAGTTCCAGTTTCTTGCTACTGTTTGCTGAATTACTTTCAACTTTAAGTTTCTGAGCTATCTGAAGCGCTTCTTATTTTCTTTTCTTTTTTTGGTGGTGGGGGGGGAGAGTTCCTTTATATTGACTATTTATCCTAGCCTTATTGGTCGGTTTGTTCTCTTTTTGAATTAATCTGAGTAGGACGCCCATTTTCTGATTCCACAGAGATGTTTTACCCATGCTTTATATTATTTGTCTGGTTACAACGACGTGATTATCTTCCTGATGTTGGAGAATTACAGAAGCATATTTTTTCTGAAATCTTAGATACGCTATCAGGACACAGAATTTCTACTTAATTGGAGCACTTAAGATTCAGCTCATTTGAGAAAAAATACGTGCCGACTGAATGAGTACGTTACCTCATGCACTTCTGAAATAGCTATTTGATATATGACTGCCAGTCATCTTCCCGATCGTCCCTCAGGTTGCAACCATGTGCAGACTGGGGCACATGTTGGAGCAAATTATGGCTGCCGCCTTTTCTCCGATGTCATACTTCCTTCATGCGACGACTTGCGGAGAAAGTTAAAAGGCCAGCCTTGTTCACGGAATTTTAACGAAGCTTACAATTTGCAGCACTGTTCCCAGAACTGAACTTGGCGCCCTGTTTCTAAATTGAGTAGTGGGCTTGAACTAGGGACTTCAAAGAGTCCGATACAAGGTAGACTTTTGGCGTAGAGTTGAGAACTGTAGGGTCTCAACAAATGAGTTTTGTGTGCACCTCACAGCAGACCTAGTCACCCAGGTAGTTGCTCGTTTGCGGGATGCACACAAGAGTTTTATTTTTTATTTTTTTGTTTGATTGTTTAAAATTCTCTCCATGAACTTCAGACAACGACAGATGTAGAAGACCCAGAAGAGTCAGTATAATCCAAAGAAATGCTCCATTCAAATCCTGACGAAGCTTGCGACAATATGCCAGAGTTTCAGAGCTCCTAAAAAGCAGTGGGCTTCACATAAAACAGAGCACAGAAACATGGTTGAAACCCGAAGGTGCTAAGTCAGATTTCTTGGGGAACTTTTAGTGTATATCGAGTGGATAGTTTATAGGGAAATTTTTCGCGGTATAGAAGCAACTCAAATCTACCGAGATAGAAATTGAAGCAGCTAACGAAATTGTTTGGACAAGACAGTATCAAAGATGGGCGTGAGCCTATAATTTTATCCTTCTAAGTATATCCAACCCCACCTTTAAACGTAACCGAAAAATTTAGAGAACAGGTCAGTTCACTATTTCATAACTTCTCCCTTCATACTATGATCAACGGATTTGACTTCAAAAATCAACAATCAGTTCGGAAAATTACGGTTTTGTAAGGGTGAACGTGACAAGACGACCTGTTTTGTGTATTCAGCAAACAGTGTCGTATGTCAATAAAGAACTAGGAACATTGAGTTCTAAAGAGGACCGTGCAGAAGAACTGTGAAGTAGGTTTAAAAGAACGATTGATGAAGCATTTGATAGGTATGTTCCTAGTGGAACAGTTCGTGGTGGAAGGGGTCCTCCGGGGTATACTGTCACTGTAAAGAAACTCCTAAAGGAAAAGAGACTACTGTATAACAGGTGCAAAAGCACCGGGCTCTACAGTGTGAGTCAGGAGGAAAACTACATGCCTTGAGGGTTGATAGCGTTGCTGATTGTGAACAAAAAAAAAATTCAAATGAACGTATGCCATTCTCTTAAACGGTTCCGACATACTCGAATAGTTATTTGAAATTCCGTACGGCCAGTATTACAAAACCTCACTGAAACTTATCCGGGGCGTTGGATCGGTCGCTGTGGGTCACTTCTTGGCCACCGAGGTCACCCGATATAACTGCGCTAGATCACAGTTTGTGAGGTTTTCTTAAGAGCAAAGTCTACAGGCGCAGAGTGAACACAAAGGAAGAAATTCTCGCCCGTATTTTACAAGCGTCCGTCGACCCATGCGCAAGCGAAGTGCATGCTGAGATGGTCAGCAAAGACAACATTAGGTAGAGTAATATCACTTTGGTTCTATTCGCATGTGAGTGTTGGTATAGACGGATATGCGACGAACGATCGTTTGCTCAAGTAAAGGACAGCACGAATGAGCTCAGAAAAGCATCACAGCAGCTGCCTACAAGAGCTGCAAAATGCATAGCAGTTGACGATGGACTTTTCGAAGATCTTCTGTGTGGAAATGCATACAATTAAACAAAACACTACATTACAATGTTTCATTTACAGTCACTTGCATTTGTCCTGTTACTCACTGTTTCCACTATTTTCCTCGGAAACTGTTAAGAACAGGACACATGTACATATGACCCTATTTTCAGAATCATTAATATTGTGAACCCTCGAAGCATGTATCTTTCCTCCTGGCTCACCCCGTAGACAGAGACATGCTGAGTGAAACACGTTTGCCTTTCGACAGATTACTGTATGTAGCCGTCACCTCAACCACAGTAGAATATTGTTAAAAAAATGTCTTACACAAACTCAAAGAAATTCTAATCACATGTAAAGTCTGTTAGTGGCACCAAATATGGTATCCATACACTAAAGGACGAAACACGAACAAAGAAACAGTAGAAAAGTCAACAATTTAAAATGCTCCTTCACAAACAAAAACCAGTATTATCATAATTTAACTGTCGGATCACTGCAAAGCTGTGAAATAGATATTAGTGTCAGTCGTATTAAGATTGGTTGGTTGACTTGGGGTAGGGAACTAGTGAGGCCATCGATCCCAATGGTTTAGGGAAGGATGGGGAAGGAAGTCAGCTGTGCGCTTTCAAAGGATCCATCCCGGCATTTGCCTGAAGCGATTTAGGGAAATCACAGAAAATCGTAATCAGGATGGTCGGACGCGGGTTTGAACGTCGTCTTCTCGAAGACGAATCCAGTGTGCTAACCACTGCGCCATATCTCTCGATCCAGTGGTATTAAGGAACAACAGAAATCACTAAAATCTAATACAGCTCCAGGATTTCATGGAATCCTTGTCACACCCTATCCCGAATTTGGGCTGGATTAGTCTCCCTCGTAACCGTAATCTATCGAGATCTCTTAAACCCAACGCTGTGCTCCATTATTTGAAGAAATAACAGTCGCACCGGCGTGAAAGAAGAGTCGCGGATACATTCGACGAAACTAGTCTCCAATAATCTAGACATACATTTGTTATAGTATATTGGAACGTATTCTGAGTTTTCTGCCCCTACCGATACGAAAGTGTAAGCTGTAAACAGAGCAAGAGTCGTCGTAGATTGTGCACTGAATCTATCCCAATAGCGAAAACTGGACAGTCCAGACCAAAAGCGTTTTGAAGAGATACTGAGCACTTCATACATCACTGAACCAGTGATTACTGACCGCCGGCCTCCCTATACCCCGTAAGAGAGGCATGGCTCACGTGAGACCCCTGCTCCTCTTGCGAGCAGTGGAAGCGTTTGTCCTAATAGCTTGGTTCAGCAACTCTGAGTCAATACTGATTCTCGCTGTAGGCAGGGATGCTAAATTTAACTCAAATGGAATGCGTTAGCTCCAACAGAATAACCTCCTCCGTGTCAACAATCTTGAATTGCAAGAACATGGGCCATGTGAAACCCAACTCGCATTTTTCTCACACGACGTCCTGTATTTCACGGATAAAGGCAGTTAAGTAGATGCTGTATTTTTTTGGTTTTTGAAGAGCATTTGACTCAGTCACACATTTACACTGATTATCGAAACTATGATTCTAAGCGCTATCAAATGAAATTTGTGACTGGACTGAGGATTTTTGGTAGAGCCGGTATACCAAGAACATAGGTTTTACATTTACAGGGAACCAAGATACACTGATAGCACAATACAGGAATCATCACACTATCCAAAAGCACACAAGTATGCTGCGGCATTCAGATCGATGTTGAACAGTATACACACTTTATCTACAAAACTCGGTGCACTAATGAAAGAAATGTGTACCATTACATCAATTGCAGTAGATAATGCTTATTCAGTAAAACTGATTGACAAACTGTCCAAAAATATATAGGTAGAAATCAGTAATAAAAACACTATATGGAAAATAACTGAAACAACAAAACTTTTCACAAGGATTCCCTATTTAGGCACGGTATCGCAAAAAAATGCTGACCTATTCAGAAATACATATACAAAAATGTCATTTCACAGCTTTTTGTGTTGGTATGACTACGAACAAGCTGTCCTCAAGAATGAATGACCACCGCCAAACTGTGACCAAGAGCAAAGTACGAGTAGTTCACCGTGTGGATACAACATGCAGCCGTAAATTACACGTTTAATTTCAACGGCTGTGTCACTACCTGAGCCATATGGATCCTTCCCTCCACCACGAGCTTTCTAAACTGCAGAGTTGGGAATTATCCTTACAACATTTTCTCCGCTCCCGTAACTATCCCGGCCTCAACCTCGTATAACACACTGTCCCAAACTCTCCACCCAACAGTTACCACCCCCTCTGTCCTATCATCTCCTCCCATTCTCATCTCCCACCCTGTTTATTTACAGCCCTCTGCCAACGCATCCGCCTGTCTTCCGAGCTCCTCTCCTATTTTGCTCCTTTTTTCCCCACCTCACTGCCCCAAAACCTCCTGATGCTGCGCCTGTTGACAGTCTAGCTCTTGCACACTCCACCAGACAGCGTTCCTCTTTCTTCCAGTCTGTACGATACTATTCCTTCCTCTTCCCCACCCACGTCAGGCTGCTGCTTGCATTTCCCGCGGTAGGTGTATCGCTGCCCGAGTTGCTGGAGCTCGCGGTCGTGTGTGCATGAAGTGTGCTTCCTTGTGTGTGAATGGTGTATGTCTCTCTTCTACTGATGAAGGTTGTGGCCGAAAGCTTTATCCAAGTATCTTTTAATTGTGCCTATTTGCAACTTACGTGCCTTCTAAACGGTAAGTAGCAATCTGCCTTTTCCCACATTGTTTATGTTCCTATCTGGAGTTTGCTCTGTTCTATTATAAAAACGTATTTTTTTAACAAGCGACACACTTGCGCCCCATAGTAAACATAAACACCACAATTAGGGAAAACAGTGGAATATTCAAATTACAGTGTACCAGTTGCCCTGCGTTTTACATAGATGAAACAGAAAGAAATTTACACAAGCTCCACGAAGAACGCACGAACAACCACTTCGACAAATCCACAGTAGCTCACCACATGTACCTTAAAAGTAACAGAATAAGTGATAGCCACAACAGACTACTGTCCACCACACAGAAAATAAAGATAGAATACTTGAGCTGCTGGAACAATTAGAAACACTATTATACAAAGAAATAATCTTCGGAAAAACATACTGAATCAAAAAACAGGGTTCAGCATCCACAGTTTCTTAAGCGATTTTGAAAGTTTAATTTTTTCGAAAGACCAGGGTCTTAATAGTGCAACAATTTCTTAAACATATGATGACATCTGATAGTTACACAAAAAACTTCTTTACAAACGGAATCTATATGTTATAAATAAAACAGATCTTTTATACTTCATGAAATAACAACACCGATGTATACATAGAAGGTAGCACATTTACATTTTGGTGTTCTTTGATTTATTTTGAATTGTGTTTACAAACGTGGGGTAAAACTAAATGTTTGTATATGTACTTAAGAGTGACTACTCATACTGTACTTCAAAATCACGTAACCTCTGCTGTAAACAGCAAGTAATTATTCGGTGTCGCCTTAGTTTTGCAAAAGCTTATATTCACAATGTGCTACTTTGAAACTGTACCTACGTAAACTTAACAGGACAAGTATTAACGTAAATTTGAAAAGTGATGTAGACTGATAAGACACCTGAAGATAGGTCCCAGGGTTTAAAGCGCATCGTTCATTGAAATAAAATAACGATTTGTGACTGAATGCGGATTGTTTTCTATTTCACGAGCATATATGAAGTTTTCTCGGTTCCACCTTCATGAATGGCAGGCCTTGCAGCAACGTATCGCTTTCTGTGGTCATTCCCAGCTGGAACGACGTCTCACTTATTCCGAAGTATGCCGCAAGGGATCAATTTTTGTGTTATATTTGTTCAGAAAATGCAGTCCAAGAATTGCACAGTACCCCTCATTGTCACCGGACAATAGTTCTATATATTCCCGAAAATTCCTTGCTCCAGTACAGTTTCCGAGCAACGCCGACCTCAATGATGCCACATCATTGTCCCCTACTCCAAATAGCCTATTTCATGAGCCAGCCGCTGTGGCCGAGTGGTTCTAGGCGCCTCAGTCCGGAATCCCGCTGCTGCTACGTCGCAGGTTCGAATCCTGCCTCGGGCATGGATGTGTGTGATGTTCTTACGTTGGTTAGATTTAAGTAGTTCTAAGTCTAAGGGACTGATGACCTCAGATGTTAAGTCTCATAGTGCTCAGAGCCATTTGAACCATTTGAACCTATATCATGGATATATGAGGCAATTCCTACCCATGTGGTTCGTAGTAGTTGTCAATATATGAGCCCCTGTATCGACTAAAAATGTATGTTCCAATCCGTTTACAATGGCCACCAAGCAGCACTCTGCCCCTGCAAACGTTCTTGCAGTATTCTGCTGTAGAGGAATTCCCGTTGGCATTTAGCGAACACTCGTCATGATCCCGTCCACTAGGCTTCCTATTTTGACAGTCTCGTGCCAGATGGCCCTCCACCCCGCAAACATAACACTGCTGTTGGCAGCATTGTTTCCGGACGTATCCCGCAGATCCATAACTATACCAGTGACGAAACAATGCTCTGCTCATTCTGCACCCGAGTTGCTGTGTCCAAATACTCGAGCTATGTAAAACCTTAATAGCAGCAACCAAGTTCTTTTGATTTTCCTTCCATACGCTCCTCTACATATCGGCTGGATGTCACCTCAACATTATATCTGTCATCGTGGGTTGTGTATCTTGCAGAATACTTTTATCTGCCTCTTATTCTGCGTCAACACGTAGGCTTTAACAGTGGGTTTCCTGACTATCTAAGAATGCTTCCGCAGGATAGTTTTGTTTCTGAAACATCCCACTAAGATGTTCCCTGAAAAATCTGGCACTACTGTGTTTGCGGTACTAGTGTCAGAGTGTCTTCTTAATTGTTCAAACGAACGTGCCTTATTTGATCCCTTATGAGACATGACGTACGCCTTTGGAACACCTACTAAGCGTAACTAGGACATTTGCAGACGTAGGTCTTCCGGCCAGTTATACAGACTAGCAGTGACTTCGATATTAGCAAAAAACGCTGACAGGTTCCTAATTGGTTTACACTGAAATGGAAGCTACTATCTCTCCGCAACAGGACTCGCGAAGGGGCAGGTATACTGATCAAAGATTTCCCCCTACAGTTCCGACTTGTCTACGTTCACTATCTGCCGTTGAAGTGTCTACCTGCTTTGTAACGACGCATTCTTCTCCGCTAGTTCGACTATCTGTTTCGTCAATATCTCACTCGCTTCCTGCGTCATCATTGCTCTTGTTTTTGCCATTTGTGCAACCTCTATATAACATTACAGTACAGTTAAAGTACGCCAAAAAAGAAGGACATCTATCACAACACTCGGACACACGTACAAAAACTGACACTAATTTCTTCGAAGGGTTATAGCCAATTGAGACTCTGAACACGGATGTGCCTCATACCCATAAAATTGGCATGTGCCTAGTTGATACTGCCTACATAGACATTAATTCATGACCTGCCAAATTAAAATATTGGCACCTCACAGGCCATAAATATGGATCTTTACAATTCCGCTTTAGTTGGACAAGATTTCCATGCACATACAGTCTATTTCCCATGGCCATGAACAACAGACAGTAAAAAGGCCACAATAATAAAAACTCCACCAAAAACGTGCTGCTAAACAGCACGCTGCAACCAGAGACGTGCCGAAGAAGCCATTTGCCACTTGCGTCAACACTTGATAGCCACCAGGAGGGCGGTTTCGAAACACTATCTTGAGTAAAAAATAAAATCACTGAACCGTCTGTAGTCATCCCCACCCCAACGTTGTCATGGAACAAAAGAATGTGGATTAAGCAACTGCTGTGTCGTTTCTTCATTTTACAAAATGGACTTATACAGTTGGGCTGTCCCACAAATGGAGCTCATCGGCAACTATGGTCTTTGGCGGAATGGGGTAGCTGGGACTGGGGATGCTGGTAATCCACCCATTTGGGGATAGTGATTAACAGGTGATTCGTTACCTTTCACTTGTCCCACGAGTCGTCAAGGAAACAGCATCGTTAGACATTCCATTACTACGTAGTACTACACAGGCGTCACAAAATCATGGGATAGCGGTAAGGACATATACAGATGGCGCTAGTGTTGCGTACACGAAGTATACTAGGGCAGTGCATTGGCGGAGCCGTCATTTGTACTCAGGTTATTAATGTGAAAAGGTTTCTGACGTGATTATGGCCACACGACTGAAATTAACAGACTCTGAATGCAGAATTGTAGTTGAAGCTAGATGTCTTGGGCATTCCGTTTCGGAAATCTTTAGGGAATTCAGAATTCCGGGATACATAGTGCCAAGAGGGTGCCGAGAATACTAGACCTCAGGCATTACCTCTCGCCACGGACAACGCAGCTGCCGACGACCCTCACTTAACGACTGAGAACAGCGGCGTTAGCATAGAATTGTCAGTCCTAACAGACAAGCTAGAATGTACGATATAACAGTAGAATTCAATGTGCGGCGTACGGCGAACGTATCCGTTAGGCCATTGCGGCGAAATTTGGCATTAATGGCCTGTGAGAGCAGGCGACCGACTTGAATGCCTTAGCTAACAGCAGGACATCGCCTACATCGCCTCTCCTGAGCTCACCAGCAAAAGTGTTGGACGCTAGAAGACAGGAAAACCATGACCTGGTCAGGTGAGACCCCATTCCTATTGGTAAGATTTGGTGGTAGGATATGAGTGTGGCGTAGACTCCACGAAGCCGTGGAGTTGTTAGTGGCTCCATAATGCTGTGGGCTGTGTTTACATGGACTGGACTGCCTCCTGTGGTACAACTGAACCGACCATTGACTGAAAATGGTTGTATTTGGCTAGTTGGAGAACATTTATAACCATACGTGGACTTTATGTTCCCAAGCGGTGATGGAGTGTTTATGGATGACTAAGCGTCACGTCACCAGGGTACAAATTTTTGCGATTGATTTGGAGAACATTCTGGACAGTTCGAGCGAATGATCTGGCCACCCAGATCGCCCGAACCACATCGAACAATTATTGGACGTAATCGATAGTTCAGTTCACAGACAACTTTCTGCACTGACAACACTTTCGCAATTGTGGACAACTTATTGAGTCTACGCCCCGTCGAGCTGCTGCACTGCACCGGGAAAAGGAGGTCTAATAGAATATTGCTTTTGTCATCTCACGGCGCAATATAAATGATGATGTCCAGTGAGGCAAATGGCCAAAGAACGAAGCCACTGACAGGTAGCGAGAGAACTGTTGTGGTCAGAATACGGCTCACAATCACAGGCAGCCGGGGATGTAGTGCAGGCAGGGAAGCGATGACGTCAACAGCAACGCAGAGTTGATGACTCCAGCAAGAGCTGTACTGACACCAGTGGGATCCGCACTATCTAGAGACAGCCAAGCAGCCCCAGACAGGGCACGCTGTGGCTTGTGGAGTCACACAGTGGACCTAGTGTAGAAGAGTTAGCTCACAGAAACGGTGTCTGCCCATATCAGTAGAGGCGGGTTGCATCCTGTTTTTCCAGCACAGGCGATGGCAGTTGAAAGGCTGCACAGGCCCGAGCTCGAGCTATAGACTTCCAGCGTTGGAGGTCAACAGCTGAAAAACGTCCCCATGTGGCCCGCCACTTGGAGGGACCACGTTCACAGCATCAGACTTGGCACCAGCAGCAAGGCCGTGGGTTTGCTTTGAGTCAGCAGTCTTCTGACTGGTTTGAGGTTGTACGCCATATTTCCTCTCCTGTGCCAACCTGTTCATCTCAAAGTAGCACTTCAACCTAAGTCCTCAATTATCTGCTGTATGAATTCCAAGTTCTGTGTTCCTCTACCGTTTTTTCCCTCTACAGCTACCTCTAGTATCATGGAAGTCATTCCCCCATGTCTTAACAGGTCCTATCATCCTGTCCCTTCTCCGTGTCACTGTTTTCCACTTATTCCTTTCCTCTCCGATTCTGCACAGAGCCTCCTCAGTCCGTACCTTATCAGTCCACCTCATTTTCAGCATTCGCTTGTAGCACAACATCTCAAATGCTTCGATTCCCTTCTGTTCCGGTTTTCCCACGGTCCATATTTCACTACCATACGTATATTCTCAGAAACATCTTCCTCAAATTAAGGCCTACGTGTGATACTACTAGACGTATATTGGTGAGGAATGCCCTTTTTCCAGTGCTAGTCTGCTTTTGATGTCCTTGCACCGTCTTTCACTGGTTACTTTGCTGCCTAGGTAATAGAATTCCTTAACTTCATGTACTTCGTGACCATCATTCCTGATGTTAAGTTTCTCGCTGTTCTCATTGCTGCCACTTCTTGTTACTCTCAACCGTTATTCTATTCTCATTAGACTGTGTATTCTATTCAGCAAATCATGCAGATCTACTTCACTTTCACACAGGATGCCAATGTTATCAGCGAATCGTAACACTAAGATCCTGCCACCATGAATTTTAATTCCACTCCTGAACCTTTCTTCTATTTCCCACATTGCTTCTTCGATCTACACATGGAACAGTAGGGGTGAAAGACTACGTCTCTGCCTCACAAGCTTTCTAATTCGAGCGCTTCGCTCTTGGTCGTCCACTGTTATTATTCCCTCTTGGATCTTGTGCATATTGTATATTATCTGTCTCTCCCTACAGCTTACCTCTACTTTTCACAGAATTTCTAACATCTTACACCGTTTTACATTGACGAACGCTTTTTCTAAGTCGGCATATCCTGTGAACGTGTCTTGATTTTTCTTTCATCTTGCTTCCATTATAAACCGCAACGTCGGAATTGCCTCTCTGGTGCCTTTACCTTCAATAAAGCCAAACTGATGGCCATACAACACATCCTCAATTTTCTTTTCCATTCTTCTGTATACCATTCTTGTCATCATCTTGGATGCATGAGCTGCTACGCTGATTGTGCGATAATTTTCGCACTCGTTAGCTCTAGCAGTCTTCGGAATTCTGCGGATGATATTTTTGCGAAAGTCAGACTGTATGTTGCCAGACTCATACATTCTACACACCAAACTGAACAGTCGTTTTGTTGCCACTTCCCTCAACGATTTTAGAAATTTTAATGGAATGTTATCTATCCCTTCAGCCTTATTTGCTCTTATGTCCTCTTAAATTCTGATTCTAATACTGGATCCCTGGATCCATTAGATCTTCTTAATCGACTCCGTTTCTTCTTTTATCACATCAGGCACATCTTCTCGCTCATTGAGGCCTTCAGTGTACTCTCCCCACCTAATCGCTCTCTTCTCTGCATTTAAGAATGGAATTCCGGTTACATACTTAATGTTACCACCCTTTCTTTTTATTTCACCAAAGGTTGTTTCGACTTTCCTATATGCTGAGTCAGTCCTTCTTCCGACAGTCATTTCTTTTTCGATTTCTTCACATTTTTCATATAGCCATTTCGTCTTAGCTTCCCTGCACGTCCTATTAATTTCATTCCTCAGCGACCTGTATCTCCGTTATCCTGAATTTCATCGAACATTTTTGTACTTCCTTCTTTCATCAATCAACTGAAGCATTTATTCTGTTAACCATGGTTTCTTCGTGGTTACCTTCTTTGTGCCTGTGCTTTTATTTCCAGCTTCGGGGTTGCTCTTTTTAGAGATGTCCATTCCTCTTCAACTGTACTGACTACTGAGCTATTCCTTACTTCTATATCTATAGCCTTAGAGAACTTCAAGTGTATCTTGTCATTCCTTAATACTTCCGTATCCTACTTATTTGCATACTGATTCTTCCTTTCTGATCTCATAAACTTCAGCCTACTCTTCATCACTACTAAATTGTGATTTGGGTCTATATCTGCTCCTGGTTACCCCTTACAATCCAGTATCTGATTTTGGAATCTCTGCCTGACGATGATGTAATCAAAGTGATATCTTCCCTTATCACCTGGCCTTTTCCAAGTATATCTCCCCCTCTTGTTTCTTGAACAGAGCATTCGCTATTACTAGCTGGAATTAATTACTTAACTCAATTAATCTCTCTTTTTTCTCATTCCTTGTCCACAGCCCATATTCTCCTGTAACTTTTTCTTCTACTCCTTCTTCTAGAACTCCATTCCATCCCCCATGACTACTAGATTTTCATCTCCCTTTGCATATTGTATTACCCTTTCAGTATCCTCATATACTTTTTCTGTCTGTTTGTCTTCAGCTTGCGACGTTGGTGAGAATACCTGCCGGTGTTGGTTTGCTGTCGATTCTACTAAGAACAACCCAATCACTGAACTGTTCACAGTACACAATCTCTTCCCTATGTTCCTATTCGTAACGTATCCTACTCCTGTTACACCATTTTCGGCTGCTGTTGATATCACCCTATACTCATCTGCTCAGAAATCCTTGTATTCTTTCCATTTCACTTCACTGATATATCTAGACTGAGGTTTGTATTTCTCTTTTCAGATTTCATAGCTTCCCTACCATGTTTAAGTTTCTGAAATTCCACCCCCCCCCCACTCGTAGAACCTTATCGCTTCGTTGATTATTCAATATTTTTCTCATGGTCACCTCTCCCTTGACAGTTCCTTCCCAGAGATCCGAATGGGAGACTATTCGGGAATATTTTGGCAATGGAGAGATCATGACGACACTTCTTCAGTTACAGGCCACATGTCCTGTGAGTACGCTTTATGTGTTCTTAATGCAGTGGTTTCCATTGCCTTTTGCGTCCTCATGCCTTTGATCATTGCTGATTCTTCCACCTTTAGGGCCAGTCTCCTACGCCAAGGGAAGGAGAGTGCCCTGATCCTCCACCCCCCGCGGTTAGCAGCGACTAAGGATGGAGGTGAAGAGTTGTAGAATGACGCAGACTTTAGACTCATGGACTGTGACCATAATAAGGTGACTCCAATTCCTCTGATTGGGAATGAGGAATGTTTATATAGGCCTCTCCCATCCTTGTGTTGTTAAAGAATCGATTTCCACCACATAAATCACAACAGATCCATGATTCAGACGTGAAATAATCGGTATTGCCACGCCTTGGTGGCTCTGCCTTTTTTCTGTGTCAGTGCTATTGCGCCACTGGTCCTTCTGGTGACAAGAGGTAGACACAGTGCCACCTATTTGACGATAACAGCTGCGTCAGCAGCTTAACTTCGCTTGCCCAGCCGGACTTGACCTGTTTTACAGGTTCAAAATGGTTCAAATGGCTCTGAGCACTCAGAACTACTTAAACGTAACTAACCTAAGGACATCACACACATCCATGCCCGAGGCAGGATTCGAAACTGCGACCGTAGCGGTCGCGCGGCTCCAGACTGTTTTACAGGCTTTTTGTGATTGCCGAGGAAGGCATCTCAGTGTCACTCAGCCACGCCATCTAAATCGTTTGCGATGTAACACTATCTTCCATGCGCGAACGCAAATGGAACAAACTGTAACAGCTGGTACAATGGAAAGTAAATGTAAAGTACCTGCTGCCACGTACTTCGTAATCCTATTTTAGAAAACTTTACTGTGGCACCTGTTGTGAGACGTCTGCTGGAAGATTACTCAAGACTTCGGTCATGAGTATGAGGCAGTGCTAGATTCAATGCTACTAAATGTCTGGTCCAGTCCGCTTTGGTTGCAGTCACATATGACTAACCTGCGGCCAATGCACGTGCATGCAAGCCATGGAAGCTGTCAGCTGCTCAGCACCGTGTACTGCACATCTACAGCTTGATAATGAAAAGCATTAATGTACTTCAGTAAAAAGTCACCAGCTGATGTTCTGGTACTTTCATGGAAGCGACTGATACCCAGTGAAGATTCCCACGGATTGAATGGGCATATTATAGTTAATCTAAAAATGTGATGGATGACTAGTGGTTGTTTAGGTTCATTTACTTCACGGTAAGTCATTAAACTACTTTGCAAAGACGACTACCATGAATTTAACTGCGGTCCAAAATAAGTAAATTGTGTAGACGTATGGACTACTATACCGGTCACGAAAGCTGACAACTGCCGGGAGAGCGGTGTGCTGACCACATGCTCCTTCATACATGCATCCAGTGACACAGATCGGCTGAGAATGACGTGGCAGTCTGTCGGTACCAGAGGGCTTTTACTAGACCTGGTTGGACGGAGGTACAGTAACTGCTACCCTGTACACTTATTATGAAGAGGCAGCAATTAATTCATTTTTATTTCAAATACCGCACTTAAGTATATTATTTATAATTTATAACAGTAATTGCCCTACAGCCCAGTTTGCTAAGCTGGACAGAATAACAAATCCGTCCTTACACTAACTGCTTCCCAAAGTAGGCTTAACTAACATTCACTGCAGCACGTTATCCGACAAAGACGGTGATGCTTCGCACCTATTCTACCGTCCCACAAAGTTTGTTCTTGAGGTTCTACCATTCCTTAAGAAATAGCTTTTCACATGACCTGCATCTTCTTAAAACACGTATTCTTTAACTGGAAAACAAATGTATACTGTCGAGTTAGTTACTACTATTTAAAATCTGGCACGATACACATTAATATCATTTGCCTGCAAAAAATCGAACAGGAAAATTACCTTGACCTTTCAGAGCGGAATGGAATTATCTTGACCTTTTAGAACGGAATGGAAAATTTACACCGTGTTATTTACTTTACCGCTATCACTTTCAACGCAGAGCGTTAGCATATTGTAGCGTACAGAAAAGGGTTTTTCGCTGAAGCGTAATAAGGGAGCAGCTTCTAATTTCCTTTGTATGCGGCCGTCATGAGAGAGACGAAAGATCATCTGCTAGTCTTTGAACTTTCCTGCGCGTTGTAAAGAATACCGCAGCTGACATCCGAGTAATGTACGGACGTTAGAGAATCCGACTGCGAATGGCGTCTTTTCTCTTTTAAATTTAGTATTAGCCCACTGGAGCGAATACATAATTTTCATTTCATTTTAAAGGTTTGTGGCAAGAAGACGTATTAAACGTTACTTGCTATGTTAGAAAATTTAGTTTCTTTCTGCACTGAATGGTTTTAGCTTCTCACTTATCACTTTTATGCCTGAAACAATTGACAGATTTGTTTGCAATATCAAAGAGTGCCTCTGACAGCTGCGGTAGAAGAATTGGGATTTCGTATTATGGAATTAGATTGTGGAATCATCACTACTGTATTAGAATGACAGGCCAAGAGGAGGAATAAACCACAAAACCTACATGAAACTGGGAAAATGGAAACGACTCCAAAATTTTGGAAATATACCAATCATATTTATACGCGAAAGTAGAAATCAAACACGATCGCTGTCGGGAATGGAGCGGAATAGGCTGTGGAGTTCTGAAACAGAATACCAAACCGGGAATTATTATCACCTTCTCTATTAAATACTATAATGTGCGACGATTCAGCGGAACTTCTACAGTTCCAGAAGAGGTAGAAATATGAAAGGAATCACAAACGCTTGGTCTTAATCAGTGCATGAGGAACGCCTTGGTTGAAAACCGATTTTATTCAAAGGGAATTAATTTGTGATCCATTTTATGACATTATTGACTGTTACGTGCCTTCTCAATTTTTTTGGTAATTCAGTATCACACACTAGCCAAACAACCGGCAGTCTAGGGGTAGCGTCTTTGATTAGTAACCAAACCGATCTCGATCGATTCCCGCCACCGGCTAAACACGTCACCCTCGTTCAGCCAATGACCTTGTCATGTCCTTCCTCTTGGAGTGGGGAATTGCCCCGAAAGGCGGAGTAATCTGCACTGATCAACAGCGTGAAGATGCAGAGTGAATGGAAACGACTGCGTTAAAAACATATAACGTTTATCTACAAATCATGTGGCTTGTAAACTAAAACGTCTCATTTTGATCTCTCGGCTGGTTGGTTGGTTGGTTTGAGTGAGGAGAGCAAACAGCGAGTCATCAGTCGCATCAGCTTACAGAAGGATGGGGAAGAAGTCCGCCGTGCCATTTCAGAGGCATCATCCCAGCATTTGCCTGAAGCAATGACGGAAAACCTAAATAACGATGGCCGGACGCGGATTTGGACCATAGTCCTCCCGAATGCTAGTCCAGTGTGCTAATCACTGCGCCACCTCGCTCGGTATGATTTCTCTATTCGCATGAAATTCCTGACAAGTCCCTCATCGGATCTTCGGCAGGGGACTAGCAAGAAGGAGGTGACCACGGAAAAAAGACCGAACAACCAACGAAAAGATAACGTTCTACGAGTCGGGGTATAGAATGTCAGAGGTCTGAACGTGGTAGGGAAACAATAAAATTTGAAAATGAAATGCTAAGGCTCGCTCGGTCTTTATATAGTTGGTGTCAGTGAGGTGAAATGGAGAAACCACAATAATTTCAGGTCACCTGAGTATAGGATAACATCAAGAGCACCAGAAATGGTATAACAGGAGTAGGATTTGTTACGAATAGGAAGACAGGGCAGGGAATGAGTTACTGGAAACAGTTCAGTGATAGAGCTGTGCTCATGAGAGTGGACAATAAACTAACACCAACAACGATATTTCAGGTATACATGCCATCAAGGCAAGCCTAAGAAGAAGAGACATACAAAGTATATGAGGAGACTGAACGGGTAATTCAGAACGAAATCGGAAATTAAAATCTAATAGTCATGGCGGGCTGGAATGCGCTTGAAGGGTATGGAGTAGAAGAAAGGTTTATGGGAGAATATAGGCTTGGTAGCAGAAATGAGAGAGGAGAAACACTAATTGAGTTCTGTAATAAATATCAGTTAGTAATAGAGAATTGTTCAGGTATCACAAGAGTAGGAGGCTTGTTTGCAAAAAGAGCGGGTCAGGCAGAGATTTCGAGATCAGATACTGGATTCTGAGATGCACCCAGGAGCAGACATAGACTCGTATCACAATTCAGTAATGATGAAGGTTAGGCTGAAGATTATGAGATAAGTCAAAGAATCAGTGCACTAAGAAGTGGGACATGGAATTACTGAGGAATGAGGAGATGCTCTTGATGTTCTCCGTGACGATAGACGCTCCGATAAAGGATAGTTCAGTGGCCAGTTCACTTGAAGAGGAATGGACATCTCTACAAAGAGCAGTCACAGAAGTTGGATAGAAAAACATAGGTACAAAAAATGCAAGTGTGAGGATACTATGGATAACTGTAGAAATACTTCATTTGATCGATAAAAGAAGGAAATACAAAAATGTTTACGGAAATTCAAGTTTACAGATCTACATCTACATCTACATGGTTACTCTGCAATTCACACTTAATTGCCTGGTAGAGGGTTCATAGAACCATTTTCATACTACTTCTCTACCATTCCACTCTCGAACGGCGCGTGGAAAAAAGGAACGCCTAAACATTTCCGTTCGAGCTCTGATTTTTCTTAATTTATTTTGATGATCATTTCTCCCTATGTAGGTGGGTATCTATAAAATATTTTCGCATTCGGAAGAGAAAGTTGGTGGTAGAAATTTCATAAATAGATCTCGCCGCAAAGAAAACCGCCTTTGTTTCAGTAACTGCCACCCAAACTCGCGTATAATATCAATGACACTCTCACCCCTATTGCGCGATAACACGAAACGGGCTGCCCTTCTTTGCACTTTTTCGATGTCCTCCGTCAATACTAACTGGTAAGGATCCCACACCGCGCAGCAATATTCCAGCAGAGGATGGACAAGTGTAATGTAGGCTGTCTCATCTTCTAAGTGTTCTGCCAACAAACCGCAGTCTTTGCTTCGCCTTCCCCACAATATAATCTATGTGGGCTTTCCAATTTAAGTTGCTCGTAATTGTAATTCCTAGTTGTTTAGTCGAATTGACAGCCCTTAGATTTGTGCGATTTACCGTATACCCAAAATTTATCGGATTTCTTTTAGTACCCATGTGGATGACCTCGCACTTTTCTTTGTTTAGTGCCAATTGCCACTTTTCGCACCATACAGAAATGTTTTTAGACAATTTTGTAATTGGGATTGATCGTCTGATGATTTTACTAGATGGTAAATTACAGCATCATCTGCAAACAATCTAAGGGGGCTACTCAGATCACTTAGATCATTTATGTAAATCAGCAACAGCAAAGGGTCTATGACACTACCTTGCGGAACGCCAGATATCACTTCTGTTCTTCTCGATGATTTTCCTTCTATCACTACGAACTGTGACTTCTCTGAGAGGACATCACGAATCCAGTCACATAACCGAGACGATACTCCATATTCACGCAATTTGATTAACAGCTGCTTGTGAGGAACGGTATCAAAAGCCTTCTGGAAATCTAGGAATATGGAATCGATCGTAGATCCCATGTCGACAGCACTAATTACTTCATGGGAATAAAGTGCTAGCAGTGTAGCATAAGAACGATATTTTCTGAATCCGTGTTGGTTATGTATCAATAAGTCATTTTCTTCAAGGTGATTCATAATGTATGAGTAAAGTATATGCTACAGAATCCTACTGCAAATTGAGGTCAGTGATATGGGCCTGTAATTCAATGGGTTACTCCTATTTCCTTTCTGGAATATTGGTATGACATGTGCTACTGTCCAGTCTTTAGGAACAGACATTTCGTCAAGTGAGCGGTTGTATATGATTGCTAAGAAAGGCGTCATTGTATCTGCATACTTTCAAAGGAACCTAATTGGTATACCATCTGGACTGGAAGACTTGCCTTTCTTAAGTGGTTTGAGTTGTTTCGCAACACCTAAGATATCTACTTTTATGTCACTCATGCTAGTCCGCAGCTCGTGGTCGTGCGGTAGCGTTCTCGCTTCCGCGCCCGGGTTCCCGGGTTCGATTCCCGGGGGGGGGGGGGGGTCAGGGATTTTCTCTGCCTCGTGATGCCTGGGTGTTGTGTGATGTCCTTAGGTTAGTTAGGTTTAAGTAGTTCTAAGTTCTAGGGGACTGATGACCATAGATGTTAAGTCCCATAGTGCTCAGAGCCATTTGAACCATTACTCATGCTAACAGCTGTTCTGGTTTCGAATTCTGGAATATGTACTTCATCTTCTTTAATGAAGGAATTACGGAAAACTGTATTTAGTAACTCCGCTTTAGTGGCACCATCATCGGTAACATTTCAATCGCTATCGCGTAGTGACGGTATTGACTGTTTTTTTGCCACTGGTGTACTTTACATAAGACCAGAATCTCTTTGTGTTTTCTACCATATTTGGAAACAATGTTTTATATAGGAATGAAATAAATAGGAAGTGCAGGAAAGATAAGGCTAAATGGCTGCATGGCAAATGTGAAGAAATCGAAAAAGAAATCTTTATCGGAAGGACTGGGTCAGTATATAGAAAAGTCAAAACAATATTTGATGAAATTAAAAGTGAGGGTGGTAACATTAAGAAAGAAATGGGAACTTCACAGTTAGATGCAGAGGAAAGAGCACTTAAGTGTACAAAACACAGTGAAAGGTTCTATGAGGAGGAAGACTTGCCTCATGATATGATAGAAGAAGAGAGAGGTGTCGATATAGAAGAAGTAGGGGATACAGTAGTAGAATCAGAATTTGAAAGGGTTTTTGGAGACATAAGAGCAGTTAAGGCAGAAGTGATTGATAACATTCTATCGGAATTTCTAAAATCATCGGAGGAGTGGCAACCAAACGACGATTTTGTTGGTGTGTGGAATTTCTGACCCTCAGAAAAACGTCATCCATACAATTTCGAAGACTGCACGAGCTGTCAAGTGCGAGAATTATCACACGGTTGCCGTAACAGCTCATGCACCCAAGTTGCTGACAAGAATAGTATACAGAAGTATGAAAAAGAAAACTGAGGAATGTCAAATGAGGATCTGTTTGGTTTTAGGAAAGGTGAAAGCCTCAGAGAGTCAGTTCCGACGTTGCGGTTGATAATGGAATAAGGCTGAGGAAAAACCAGAACACTTTCATTTAATTGGGCCAACATGGAAAAAGAGTTCGACAACGGAACGCGGTGCAAGATGCTCGAAATCCTCAGAAAAATAGTTGTAAGCTACAGAGAAAGACGGGTAATGTACAATATCTACAAGAAACAAGACGAAATAATAAGAGTGGAAGACCAAAACCGAAGTGCTTGTAAAGGAAATAAGTCAGGGATGTAGTCTTTCACCGCTACTGTTCATTATACACGTCGATGAGGGAATGACGGCAATAAAATGGAGGTTCAAGATTGGAATTAAAATTCAAGGTGTAAGGATATCGATAATACTATTCTCTGATGACATTGCTATCCTCAGTGAATGTGGGACAGAATTACAAGATCTGCTGAACGGAATGAAAACTGTTATGAGTGCAGAATATGGCTTGAAACTAAATTGAAGAAAGACCAATGTCATGAGAAGTAGTTGAAATGAGAACAGCGAAGAACCTAAAATCAGGTTTGGTGATCACGAAACAGACGAAGTTAAGAAGCTCTAGTACTTAGGGTGAAAAATAACCCATGACGGATGAAGCAATCAGGACATAACAAGCAGAGTAGCACTAGCGAAAAGGGCATTCCTCTGTAAGAGAGGTCTGCTAGTATAGAGATAGGTCTTAATGTGAGGAAGAAATTTCTGGGGATGCATTCTATTGTAGTGAAACATGGACTGTGGGAAAACTGAGAAAGAGGAGAATCGAAGCATTTGAGATGTGGTGATACAGAAGAATGTTGAAAATTAGATGGAGTGACAAGGTAAGGAACGTGTATATTCTCCGCAAAGTCGGCGAGGAAAGGAGCATGTGGTAAACGTTGAGAAAGGAGGGGGGAGGAAATTAGTGTTTAACGTCCCCATGACAACGAGGTCATTAGAGACGGAGCGCAAGCTCGGATTAGGAAAGGATGTGGAAGGAAATCGGCCGTGCCCTTTCAAAGGAACCATCCCGGCATTTGCCTGAAGTGATGTAGGGAAATCACGGAAAACCTAAATCAGGATAGCCGGACGTGGGATTGAACCGTCGTCCTCCGGAATGCGAGTCCAGTGTGCTAGCCACTGCGCCACCTCACTCGGTAAAACTTTGAGAAGAAGAAGGGACAGGATGGTAGGTCATGTATTAAAAGATAAGGGAGTAACTTCCATGGGACAAGAGGGAACTGTAAAGGGTAAAAGCTGTAGAGGGAGTCGGAGACTAGAATACACCCAACAAATAATTGAGGATGTAAAGTGGGATGTAGGTTGCAAGTGCTACTCTGAGATGAAGAGGTTGGCACAGGAGAGGAATTTGTGGCGGTCCGCATAAAACGGATCAAAAGACTGATAAGGACAAAAACCAAAGAAATCAGTGCTCCTGCCAGTAAGACACCATGAGAAAAATTTTTCTCAAATGAAATTAGCTTCGTGGTTCATTTCTTCGACCATATAGCGTCTACATCTACATCTACATCTACATGATTACTCTGCAATTCACATTTAAGTGCTTGGCAGAGGGTTCATCGAACCACAATCATACTGTCTCCCTACCATTCCACTCCCGAATAGCGCGCGGGAAAAACGAACACCTAAACCTTTCTGTTCGAGCTCTGATTTCTCTTATTTTATTTTGATGATCATTTCTACCTATGTAGGTTGGGCTCAACAACATATTTTCGCATTCGGAAGAGAAAGTTGGTGACTGAAATTTCGCAAATAGATCTCGCCGCGACGAAAAACGTCTTTGCTTTAATGACTTCCAACCCAACTCTCGTATCGTATCTGCCACACTCTCTCCCCTATTACGTGATAATACAAAACGAGCTGCCCTTTTTTGCACCCTTTCGATGTCCTCCGTCAATCCCACCTGGTAAGGATCCCACACCGCGCAGCAATATTCTAACAGAGGACGAACGAGTGTAGCGTAGGCAGTCTCTTCAGCGGACTTGTTGCATCTTCTAAGTGTCCTGCCAATGAAACGCAACCTTTGGCTCGCCTTCCCCACAATATTATCTATGTGGTCTTTCCACCTGAAGTTGTTCGTAATTTTAACACCCAGGTACTTAGTTGAATTGACAGCCTTGAGAATTGTACTATTTATCGAGTAATCGAATTCCGACGGATTTCTTTTGGGACTCATGTGGATCACCTCACACTTTTCGTTATTTAGCGTCAACTGCCACCTGCCACACCATACAGCAATCTTTTCTAAATCGCTTTGCAACTGATACTGGTCTTCGGATGACCTTACTAGATGGTAAATTACAGCATCATCAGCGAACAACCTAAGAGAACTGCTCAGATTGTCACCCAGGTCATTTATATAGATCAGGAACAGCAGAAGTCCCAGAACGCTTCAATGGGGAACACCTGATATCACTTCAGTCTTACTCGATGATTTGCCATCTATTACTACGAACTGCGACCTTCCTGACAGGAAGTACGTAGGGTGAAAAATAAGCCATGGCGTGACTCATGTTTCTTAGAAAAATAAAAAAAAATTCGGACTCGGCCACCATATGGTACAGGCAGTGATGGCAAATGCTACTTTAAGTTACTACTTGGTACACCTGACTTATAATTATGACTAAAATGGCAGCCGTACTCTGTAAAGCTGTTGAGCAAACTGAAAACTCTCACTCACTGTGATTTGTAGCGGATAGGTGACTTCTCGGCCAATGCTAACTGAGAGGGTTGGGCGGCTGAGTGCCGAGCCGGGCCGCCTGCATAATGCAGACGCTAGCAGCGTGGACGTGGCGGCCCGTCCGACAGGACACGGTCCTGCCGGCATAGCCCGGGCAGATAATGGCGGCCGACGTCGGAGTCAACTTTTAGGACTTCAGATCGTCGTTATACGCTGCCATTTGAAATGCTTCTAGCGTTGCCATCTGGGCGACTCCTTCAACACTCGAGGATGTCTTTTCACAAGTAGGGAATTCGATTAATCCAACATTTTTTTTTCTTTATTGATTTTCAATTCCCCCCGAAGGGGGCGGGCTGGCCGCAGCTTAGTAAGCTGCTCTACAGCCTACATACTTTGTTTTTAATAACGGAATCAGAAAAGAAACAAGAAAAACAGGCGATAAAACTGTGACTTAAAGTGTAAAATGGCGGAAAAATGCAAAAAGTTAAAACAGAAAGCAAAAGGGGTTGGCAATGTTAATAAAAGACACAGGAATCAGACAAGTAACATAGTACACACACAATTAAAAAACATGGCGACAGTCTGGTTTCTGTTCGCAAGAGATAAAAAGCACACCCAGCGACAGTATGATGGCCGTTCGCAACACTTCCCAAAAAAACACAAAACGGTACATTCACTGTAAAACACTCACTGTAAAACACTGCACTAAAATGGCGGCACAAAGATGACACTCTCGAGCCAAAGGCAGATGGGGGGGGGGGGGGGGAGGGACCTGGAGGAGGGGGAAGAAAAAGGAGGGAGGAAGGAAAAAAACGAAAAGGGGGGGTACCAAGGAGGGAGAGGACTCATAAAGGGGGAGAGGGGCAGGGCAGACGCGAGAGAGAATGAGAGGAGCCAGAGGAGGCATATGCAAAAGGACTCGGGGGAGAGAAGGGGGCAGAGAGAGGGGAGATGGGGAAAAAAGAGGATAGAAGGGGGGGAGAGGGAGACCGGGAAGAGGACTGAGGAAAGGAGGGGGAGTGAGGATCTGAGTTGATAGGAGGGATAAATGGAGGGAGAGAGGGCATCATCCGGAAGGGGGAGTTGATGGAAGCCACCTTGGGAAAGGAGATGAAGGGTGTAGAAATGGAGGGTAGGGGGGGCACAACAGTGAAGACGTGGCAGGGGGCGAGGATGGGAGGGGAGACGAGCAACCAGGGGGTGAGGGGGATCAAGGCGGCTGGAGGTGTAGAGGATGCAGATATGTTCGAGGAACAGGAAATCCAACATTTGTCGTTTGTTCTCTTAATGATGAAATCGACTGCATCGATGTGAGCTTGCAGGGAATGAAGTAATACGCTGCACTGCCCCACTGATATAAAAAGAAACTGCCTGTGGCTTTTCTTCACGTTTATGGCAATATTTCATATACAGGGTGGTCCATTGATCGTGACCGTGCCAAATATCTCACGAAATAAGCCTCAAACGAAAAAACTACAAAGAACAAAACTTGTCTAGCTTGAAGGGGAAAACCAGATAGCGCTATGGTTGACCCACTAGATGGCGCTGCCATATGTCAAACGGATATCGACTGCGTTTTTTAAAATAGGAAGCCCCATTTTTATTATATTCGTGTAGTACGTAAAGAAATGTGTATGTTTTAATTGGACCAATTTTTTCGCTTTGTGACAGATGGCGCTGTAATAGTCCAATGGCTCTGGGCGCTATGGGACTTAACATCTGAGGTCATCAGTCCAGTAGAGCTTAGAACTACTTAAACTTAACTAACCTAAGGACATCACACACATCCATGCCCGAGGCAGGATTCGAACCTGCGACAGTGGAGGTCGCGGAGTTCCAGACTGAAGTACCTAGAACCGCTCGGCCACCACGGACCGGCGCTGTAATAGTCACAAACGAATAAGTACGTGGTATAACGTAACATTCCGCCAGTGCAGACGGTATGTGCTTCGTAATACATTACCCTTGTAAAAAAGGACCGTTTACCAATTGCGAAAAAGGTCGATATCGTGTTGATGTATGGCTATTGTCATCAGAATGCCCAACAGGCGTGTGCTATGTATGCTGATCGGTATCCTGGACGACATCATCCAAGAGTCCGGACCGTTCACCGGATAGTTACGTTATTTAAGGAAACAGGAAGTGTTCAGCCACATGTGAAGCGTCAACCACGACCTGCAACAAATGATGATGCCCAAGTAGGTGTTTTAGCTGTTGACGCGGCTAATCCGCACATCAGTAGCAGATAAATTGGGCGAGAATCGGGTATCTTAAAAACGTCGGTGTTGAGAAAGCTGCATCAACCTCGATCGCACCCTTACCATATTTACATGCACCAGGAATTGCATGGTGACGACTTTGAACGTCGTGTACAGTTCTGCCACTAGGAACAAGAGAAATTACGGGTCGATGAGAGATTTTTTGCACGCTTTCTATTTAGCGACGAAGTGTCATTCAGCAACAGGGTAACGTAAACCGGCATAATATGCACTATTGGGCAACGGAAAATCCACGATGGCTGCGACAAGTGGAACATCAGCGGCCTTGGTGGATTAATGTATGATGCGGCATTGTGGGAGGAAGGATAATTGGCACCTACTTTATCCATGGCCATCTAAATGGTGCAATGTATGCTGATTTCCTACATAATGTTCTACTGATGTTTCTACTGATGTTTCACTACCATGACAGAATGGCGATGTACTTCCAACATGATGAATGTCCGGAACGTAGCTCGCGTGCGGTTGAAGCGATACTGAATAGCATATTTCATGACAGGTGGATTGGTCGTCGAAGCACCATGGCCTGCACGTTCACCGGATCTGACGTCCCCGGATTTCTTTCTGTGGGGAAAGTTGAAGGATATTTGCCATCGTTATCCACCGACAACGCCTGACAACATGGGTCAGCGCATTGTCAATGCATGTGCGAACAGTACGGAAGGCGAATTACTTGCTGTTGAGAGGAATGTCGTTACACGTATTGCCAAATGCATTGAGGTTGACGGACATAACTTTAAGCATTTATTGCATTAATGTGGTATTTACAGGTAATCACGCTGTAACAGCATGTGTTCTCACAAAGGTACATATTTCACAACCGAAATAAAATTCTGAAACGTACTTAAGTTCTGTATTTTAATTTAAAAAACCCACCTGCTACCAACTGATCGTCTAAAATTGTGAGCCATATGTTTGTGACTTTACAGCACCATCTATCACAAAACGAAAAAAGTGGTCCAACTAAAACATCCATATTTCTTTACGTATTACACGAATATGTAACAAAAAATGGGGGTTCCTATTTTTAAAAAAACGCAGTTAATATCCGTTTGACCTATGGCAGCGCCATCTAGCGGGTCAATCATAGCGCCATCTGGTTTCCCCCTTCAAGCTAGACAAGTTTCGTTCTTAGTAGTTTTTCCGTGCCGGCCGGAGTGACCGAATGGTTCTAGGCGCTACAGTCTGGAACCGAGCGACCGCTACGGTCACAGGTTCGAATCTTACCTCGGGCATGGATGTGTGTGATGTCCTTAGGTTAGTTAGGTTTAAGGAGTTCTAAGTTCTAGTGCTCAGAGCCATTTATATCACTTTTTGTTTTTTTGTTTTTACGTTTGACGCTTATTTAGTGAGATATTTGGCCCAGTCACGATCAATGGACCACCCTGTGTAACAGGTTTTGATGACGACATGATCTTTTCAAACAATTAATTGCTATAGGGAAAGGTTAACAAGGGGCACTGCTTAATTTTGCTGCATTTATTACTACGTTTGATCTACACTCCTGGAAATTGAAATAAGAACACCGTGAATTCATTGTCCCAGGAAGAGGAAACTTTATTGACACATTCCTGGGGTCAGATACATCACATGATCACACTGACAGAACCACAGGCACATAGACACAGGCAACAGAGCATGCACAATGTCGGCACTAGTACAGTGTATATCCACCTTTCGCAGCAATGCAGGCTGCTATTCTCCCATGGAGACGATCGTAGAGATGCTGGATGTAGTCCTGTGGAACGGCTTGCCATGCCATTTGCACCTGGCGCCTCAGTTGGACCAGCGTTCGTGCTGGACGTGCAGACCGCGTGAGACGACGCTTCATCCAGTCCCAAACATGATCAATTGGGGACAGATCCGGAGATCTTGCTGGCCAGGGTAATTGACTTACACCTTCTAGAGCACGTTGGGTGGCACGGGATACATGCGGACGTGCATTGTCCTGTTGGAACAGCAAGTTCCCTTGCCGGTCTAGGAATGGTAGAACGATGGGTTCGATGACGGTTTGGATGTACCGTGCACTATTCAGTGTCCCCTCGACGATCACCAGTGGTGTACGGCCAGTGTAGGAGATCGCTCCCCACACCATGATGCCGGGTGTTGGCCCTGTGTGCCTCGGTCGTATGCAGTCCTGATTGTGGCGCTCACCTGCACGGCGCCAAACACGCATACGACCATCATTGGCACCAAGGCAGAAGCGACTCTCATCGCTGAAGACGACACGTCTCCATTCGTCCCTCCATTCACGCCTGTCGCGACACCACTGGAGGCGGGCTGCACGATGTTGGGGCGTGAGCGGAAGACGGCCTAACGGTGTGCGGGACCGTAGCCCAGCTTCATGGAGACGGTTGCGAATGGTCCTCGCCGATACCCCAGGAGCAACAGTGTCCCTAATTTGCTGGGAAGTGGCGGTGCGGTCCCCTACGGCACTGCGTAGGATCCTACGGTCTTGGCGTGCATCCGTGCGTCGCTGCGGTCCGGTCCCAGGTCGACGGGCACGTGCACCTTCCGCCGACCACTGGCGACAACATCGATGTACTGTGGATACCTCACGCCCCACGTGATGAGCAATTCGGCGGTACGTCCACCCGGCCTCCCGCATGCCCACTATACGCCCTCGCTCAAAGTCCGTCAACTGCACATACGGTTCACGTCCACGCTGTCGTGGCATGCTACCAGTGTTAAAGACTGCGATGGAGCTCCGTATGTCACGGCAAACTGGCTGACACTGACGGCGGCGGTGCACAAATGCTGCGCAGCTAGCGCCATTCGACGGCCAACACCGCTGTTCCTGGTGTGTCCGCTGTGCCGTGCGTGTGATCATTGCTTGTACAGCCCTCTCGCAGTGTCCGGAGCACGTATGGTGGGTCTGACAACCGGTGTCAATGTGTTCTTTTTTCCATTTCCAGGAGTGTATATTCTGTACTTGTTGAGTTTCGGTTTTTGTCATCATCAGAGCTTGATGTAAAATCATTAATGCAAAGTGTAGTGTTAAAGAGGGAGGGTGCTGGCACGGGAGTAGGGAGGGAGGAGAGGCAAAGATTCGGAGGAAGGTGGAGAACAAACAAGCTGTGTAGTTATTCCAAATCCAATGGCCATAAATGTAATTTGTCCTTTGTAGAGGTAATTCGAACCTATTTACCTACTAGCAGGAAGGCTATTGATGATTGCAGATATCCTACTCTGGTTAATAATTTCTAAGGAACAGTGAAGTTGGACACGAATAATCACAGCAATGATGAACGACATGAAACATAGCACATGCGTAAAAGAGTTGGAATGGTATATTTATATAGAAAAATGGTACAGATTTCGTCACATGGGAAAGCAGGATAACAGACATAAATAACGTTCCTGTGTGATATCGGAAAGACTCCCAGCAAAAAGATAGATGTCGCACTCTCAGAAAGGAATATGCGCTCCTCGGACACTAATGCACAATTTGTTCCTATTATTCGTGCTGGATAGCACACTGTGCGGAGTCCTTTGGAGGAGTTCTTGGGGGATATTATCGCACTCCTCTATCAAGGCAGGTTTTATTTCTTGCGCGGTTCGGGGAGGGGATGTTCGTTGAGAAGTACTTATGCCAAGAGCAACCCAGGTATGCTCTATAGGTTTAGGTCCCGGGTGTACGCAGGCCGTTCCATACGTTCAGTATATTTACTTTGTAGTGTGTGTGACACCGCAATGCTCTTGTGTGAGCGGGCATCGTCCTCCACAAGCTTGACGTCGGGATGTGCTGCACCCCTAAACAGAAAGATATGATGCAGAGCAATCTCCTTGCAATACCACTGTACTGTAACGGTATCTCGTGCAGAGATATGCAGCGGTGTTCGGCCACTGTACATAATGTCTACCTATACCATAAAGCCTAGGTCACACCGATGATGTTCATGAATATTCTGTGGTGTGTAATGTGTTCCTCTCTCTCCCCACATTGGAAATGCGATGTGCCTAGGGCCTCCCGTCGGGTAGACAGTTCGCCTGGTGCAGTTCTTCGAGTTGACACCACTTCGTCGACTTGCGTGTCAATGGGAATGAAATGACTATGATAAGGACAACACAACACCCAGTCCATGAGTGGAGAAAATCTCAGACCCAGCCGGGAATCGAACCCGGGCGTTAGGCATGACATTCCGGCGCGCTGACCACTCAGCTATTAGTGGCGGACTCTCTCCACATTAACGGGCGGCCAGAATCACTCGCCACAGTGAAGCGAGAGTCGTCGGAGAACGTCACTCTGGACCACTGTTCCTGACACCAACCAACACCTTCCCTATACCAACGACGTCTTTGTCGACAATGGTGTGGTAGAAGTAGGATGCGTTTAACTAGCTTCCGAGCATATAAACCTGTCAGATTCGATCACCGCATTATGGTTCTGGCAGGGACAAGGGTATCAGTAGCGATCTACCTCGGAGTTAGAAGTCTGTTGTTTTTCGGCACTAGAGCTACATATCGATTCGCTTGCAGTGTAATGGTCCATCTATGACCAACGCCACTAGGGCTACATATCGATTCCCTTGCAGTGTAATGGTGTGCCTATGACCAACGGCACTAGGGCTGCATGTCGATTCTCTTGCAGTGTAATGGTCTGTCTATGACCAACGGTACTAGGGCTACATGTCGATTCTCTTCCAGTGTAATGGTCTGTCTATGACCAACGGCACTAGGGCTACACGTCGATTCTCCTGCAATGTAATGGTCTGTCTATGACCAACGGCACTAGGGCTACATGTCGATTCTCTTGCAGTCTAATGGTCTGTCTATGACCAACGGCACTAGGGCTGCATGTCGATTCTCTTGCAGTGTAATGGTCTGTCTATGACCAACGGTACTAGGGCTACATGTCGATTCTCTTCCAGTGTAATGGTCTGTCTATGACCAACGGCACTAGGGCTACACGTCGATTCTCCTGCAATGTAATGGTCTGTCTATGACCAACGGCACTAGGGCTACATGTCGATTCTCTTGCAGTCTAATGGTCTGTCTATGACCAACGGCACTAGGGCTACATGTGGATTCTCCTGCAGTGTAATGGTCTGTCTATGACCAACGGCACTAGGGCTACATGTCGATTCTCCTGCAATGTAATGGTCTGTCTATGACCAACAGCACTAGGGCGACATATCGATTCTCTTGCAGTGTAATGGTCTGTCTATGACCAACGGCACTACGGCTACATGTCGATTCTCCTGCAATGTAATGGTCTGTCTATGACCAACAGCACTAGGGCGACATATCGATTCTCTTGCAGTGTAATGGTCTGTCTATGACCAACGGCACTAGGGCTACATGTCGATTCTCTTGCAGTGTAATGGTCTGTCTATGATCAACGGCACTAGGGCTACGTATTGATTCTCTTGTAATGTAATGATCCGCTTATGACCACCGGCAAGCTTAGGCGAAGGATTTCCTTTCTTAATCCCAAAATTACATTTTTGGACTTACCCATAACTCTGACCAGGTTAGTGACACTTTAATCGCCTTCTAACTGTCCACGATCGTAAGCTCTCAAATGACGTGTTGCATATTTCCGTACCACACGGACTGCAGCTATAATCGATTTATCAATAGCATTTGGCACATGCAATACTGAATGAAATCTCGAATATGTACGGAGAATTCTTGTACAGTCTTCGCTGCAGTTAACACGCCCCACCCGCTACATTTGCTTTTACTATCACTGGATGGGTGTTCAATAGCATGTGTCAGTTGTACCTTGGCTATTGTCAAGCAATTTATTTAGCGTGACTTGCAAGGTGCTTGTTATCTCCTTCCTTCCAAGCAATGTATTTAGCGTGACTTGCAAGGGATTTTTACCTCGTTCCTTCCAAATACACTAAAGCACCAAAGAAACTGGTACAGACATTCGTATTCAAATATAGAGATTTGTAAACAGGCAGAATACGGCGCTGCTGTCAGCACCGCCTATATAAGGCAACAGGTGACTGGCTCTGTTGTCAGATCGGTTGCTACTACTACAATAGCAGATTTTCCGCACGAGCGAAGGTTCAAAAATGGCTCTGAGCACTATCGGATTTAACATCTAAGGTCATCAGTCCCCTAGAACTCACAACTACTTAAACCTAACTAACCTAAGGACATCACACACATCCATGCCCGAGGCAGGATTCGAACCTACGACCGCAGCGGTCGCGCGGTTCCAGTCTGAAGCGCCTAGAACCGCTCGGCCATACCGACCGGCAGAACGAGAGAAGGGACACAGCTTCTCCGAGGTAGCGATGAAGTGGGGATTTTCCTGTACGCCCATTTCATGAGTGTACCGTGAATGTAAGGAATCCCGTGAAACATGAAATATCTGACATCGCTGAGACCGGAAAGAGATCCTGCAAGAACGGGCCGACGACAACTGAAGAGAATCGTTCAACGTGACACAAATGCTGTCATTCCGCAAATTGCTGCAGATTTCAATGCTGGGCCATCAACAGGTGTTAGCGTGCGAACCATTCAACGAAATATCATCGACATGGGCTTTCGGAGCCGAAGGCCCCCTCGTGTACCCATGGTGACTGCACGACACAAGGCTTTATGCCTCGCCTAGGCCCGTCAACACCGACATTGGACTGTTGATGGCTGGAAACATTTTGCCCCGTCGGGAGGGTCTCGTTTGAAATTGTATCGAGCGGATGGACGTCTGCGGGTATAAAGAAAACCTTATGAACCCATGGACACTGCACATCAGCTGGGGACATTTGAAGCTGCAGGAGGCTCTGTATGGTGTGGGGCGTGAGCAGTTGGATGGATATGGGACTCGTGATGCATCTAGATACGTCTCTCACAGTCGATACGTACGTAAGCATTCTGTGTGATCACCTCCATCCATTCGTGTCCATTATGGATTCCGACGGACTTCGGTAATTCCGGCAAGACAATGCGACGCCTCACACGTTCAGAATTGCCCCAGAGAGGCTCCAGGAACACTCTTCTGAGTTTAAGCACTTCCGCTGGCCAGCAAAGTCCGCAGACATGAACATTATTGAAGCTATCAGAGATGCCTTGAACCGTGCTGTTCAGAAGAGATCTTCACCCCCTCGTACTCTTACGGATTCATGGACAACCCTGCAGGATTAATGACAAGTTCCCTCCAGCACTACTTCAGACATAAGTCGAGTCTATACCACATCGTGTTGCGGCACTTCTGCGTGATCGTGGGGACCCTTCATGGTATTGTGCACTAGTTTCTTTGGCTCTTCAGTGTAGGTACAGGCATAGGAGTAAAACGAATAGCGGAGTTTATTTATGCATCCAGCTGTAAGAAGGAAGTTGAAATAGAATCCTGCTCACTCTGTGAAAGTTTGCACTTAGCAGTGGCCAAATGGTGCCTTCAAATGAATTCGAAAAATACAGCGGAGAGAACGCACAAAACACACACACACACACACACACACACACACACACACACACACACACAAAGATTTTGCAGGAAACATAGAAAAAAAACCACCTCAAAGAGTAATACAATGAAGGTCGAATTGGCGCCCTTTTTACCAACTCAAAACATTCGAAGAAGCTTTCCTGCATTTTTTGCAACATTACTGATCTTTAAATATAGTTGCAATCAATGTCCTAGTTAACGGGACGGATTAAAAAGTCAGGAGCTATTTAATGGCGTGACTAACAGTATTGGCAAATTCCAATCATTGTTTTTAGCTGTGCAATTAAAACTTGCTACTTCTAGAATGAGGCAGTTTTAATTACTTCTTTCTCGTGAACGGATTCCTTACACGCTGCTAATCCGTCGTTCCTATTAATATTAATCTGCAAGTAAAGCCGTCTGTCTTTAAAAAGAGCTGAACCCTCTTACCCCAATTTTTGGAAACGAAGCTCTACAGTGTCTCTTCTGAATTACACCATGCGTAAGGTGCAAGGGCTGAGGTCAAATGCTAATCTAAATGTCTTCACCTTAAAAGCATTTGACTGTGTCACACCAACGTTTGTTAACGAAAGTAAGTTCCAATGCGATATCAGTAGAAATTCATGACTAGATTAAGTTTATTGTTAGGGAGGACAAGGATTATTATCTGGAAAGGAGAGTCATCGTCGTATATAGAATTAACTTCTGGTGTGTAGCATGGAATTGTGATGGAGCCCTTCCTCTTCATATTTTGTGTTGATGACATGTTGGGCGATATTAATGATAACCTCAGATATTTTGTGGATGCTTCAGTTGTCGGCAATGAGTAACTATCTGAGAAAAAAGCTACACGGACATCCAGTCAGATATTCACAAGATTTCAGAGTGGTGCTAATATTGGTAATTTGCTTCTAATGGTGGAACAACGAAAATATCAGTACGTCAGATTTAGTATCACTCATGACTTGCAAATACCTGGGCACAGTACATAAATTGGCGGATATGTGGTATTTGAAGAGTAGGTGCAGAGAAAGAATTGCGTGGGGAATTCTGGATATCAGTAACATAATGTGTAATAAGATTTATATCTCATAAAATAATGTACCATTCAAGCAGGAAACACTGGAATCACATTTCGTAAGATTTCGAAAAAAAAAAATCATTGTCCTAAGTTGGAAGTGGATAGTAAACTTTAGGAATGAAGGAAGTATAACAAAAGACTGAAGAATATATGCATATCTTTGAGCAGCAGATATGAATTTCCAGCCATTTTTGTATGTGTAGTATGTGTATTTGCATCATACTCCGAGATATCATCGGTGTGTAATTAATAGTCACATTGCACTGAAATCAATGTTATTTCCTAAAGACACCGGTTTCATGCCTAGTGACATTAAATCCGTCATAAATCCAGTCGCAGATTCAGACGTTATTGTTGAGGCGTATTTTCGAGATGGTTGCGCCTTAGCGGGTGACGAAATGTGCTCGACAATTTGACTCACGTTAACAGACTTGCTCGACAATTTGACTTACATTAACAGACTTTCTGCAGTATGGGACTCGTCTGTTAGTGATGCAGATTCTTGCAGTTGTGGTCAAATTCCTTCAGGTACCGTTCGCGATAGGTATGAGGAGCTTCTTCCACCAGTGTCCTCTGAAGAAACGAAGCCCACGTCCGACACATTAATTTATATTAATGCTATTCAATCTTATCCCATGACAGTTTCAGAATGGCTAAAGTCTGGAGTCATAGATTATACTAAGACGAATTGTACTATAAAACGGTGCCAAAACATTATCCACCTCCTTCCATAGTTTCAGTTTTAATTAGAATTTATGTGCAGTATTCGACTAGTTTGGGATCAACACGTGACGGATGTGCATGTACTCTTGCGGCAGTACTTATTTTCATTTTACCTTCATTTGAGGTCCCATAATATTCTGGCCCCACACAGCAAGCAAAGTTCAGCCACGGATATGTTGGCAGAGAGCGTGGGCACGTAAATAGCAGTCAGCAGAAAGCTGCCACTTGTCAACTAACAGTACGACTGACATGCCAGCGACCACTATTTCCTACGGATGCATTTCGTGGGGAACAATCATGCCTTCACACTCCAACATGTGATGCGTAATACAAGACTTCGTGGCTCGCCCTCATTCGGAATTCAGCTTCTAGACCGACAGCAACACCGTAAGCCGACGCCTCTCACCGCAACCGCACGTCGATATTTAATTCACGTCGCATGCTGCTACGATCTCAGTTCTACCTCCACGATGTCCGTACTAAATAAATAATACATATGTAGCTCCTGCTTTGATGCCTAAGTGTGGATCTGCCACACTCCTCGCGTGTACGAGCTATGTTACCCGTATCTGTACGATTTTCATGCAGTATGTACGAAACTGTTGCCTCATACTACCTGATTTCTTCCTATCCCAAATTCATGATGATGTTGAAGATTGGAAATGAGTTTAGCAGGAACCACGTTTATTACACTCAACCACCTGAAGCGTTTATCCACACATTTTTTGTGAGGTTTACACGCAGCTGACTATTTTAAAGATTATACTGATGGATATCTTTTGGAAATTCGGATGAAAATGTCTTCAAAAGTAGTAAATTAGCAAACTGACTGAAAAAGATGAAGAGCATTCCGAGAAGAATTAAATGAAGCTCAGGAAACTAAGAGCAAATACGAAGGTTGGAACTTTAATAGTAGCAAACTATTTATTTGCAACTCGTACAAAATAGATACGTGTTTCAAAGTTTTACTGACCTTCAAAGTAGTAACCAGCATTGTGTATAACCCGTAGCCACCGATGTGGAAGTTGTAGGATACTCTTAGCAGTGCCAGTTGTGTTGACAGTTCGAACGGCGCCGTCTATTGCCCGACGAATTTGTAGCAGTTCTGATGTGAATGGCGTGAAGTGTTTCCTTCAGTTTAGAAATCAAGTTGAACTCAAGAGGGCTTCAGTCAGCGGAGTGCAGTAGCTGGTGTAGCACTTGGCACCCCATCAAGCAAACAAATCAGTAACAGCTTTCATTGTACATGCTTGAGCATTGTCCTGCAAAATGATGGTCAGGTCCTGCAGAAAGTGTCATCACTTCTGTCTTTAAGCTGGTCGTAGGAAGTGTTCCAAAAATGAACAGCATAGAGACAGAAGTGACGACAGTTTCTGCAGGACCTGACCATCATTTTGCAGGACAATGCTAGAGCACGTACCGTGAAAGCTGTTACTGATTTGTTTGAGTGATTGGGCTGCTAAGTGCTATACCACCTACTGCACTCCCCTGACTTAAACCTCGTGAGTTAAACTCGATTTCTAAACTGAAGGAAACACTTCACGGCATTCGCTTCAGAACTGCTGCAAATTCGTCGGGCAATAGACGGCGCCGCTCGAACTGTCAACACAACTGGCACTGCTAAGAGTATCCTACAACTTCCACATCGCTGGCAGCGGATTATACACAATGCTAGCGACTACTTTGAAGATCAGTAAAACTTTGAAACACATATCCATTTTGTACGAGCTGTAAATAAATAGTTGCCATTATTAAAGCACCAACCCTCGTAAATTGGAGTAACGATTGTCGAAAATGGAAAATGAAATCTATGCACAGGAGTTTTAACATATTTCCTGAATTGTTTACATTGCGAAGGAACTCCACTCTCTCTGTGCATAGTGCAGTAATTATTTTACAACATAGAGTTTTTATTTATAAGGAAAATCAACTTTAAATATGCACAGGTGTTTAAAATGTTTATAAAATGCAGAGATTATTATTGGTTAGCACAGCCTCAGTACCTACTTCCCGCATAACGGCCAGCCGAGGTGGCCGAGCGGTTATAGGTGCTACAGTCTTATACCGCGTGACCGCTACGGTCGCAGGTTCGAATCGTGCCTCGGGCATGGATGTGTGTGGTGTCCTTAGGTTAGTGAGGTTTAAGTATTTCTGAGTTCCAGGGGACTGTTGGCTTCGGAAGTTAAGTCCCATAGTGCTCACAGCCATTTGAACCATTTTGAACCGGCATAATAGTTCAAATGTGACATGTTCGATGACAAAACTTTCTTAAGTATTGTGCTTATCCTATGACACTGGAAAGTATTCACGTTAGAGCTACAATGAAAGCTTTTTTTCCGCATGTGAGGCACAAATATTTATGTTTTAGAAACAAATCTTTAAAAAAATAACCAAATTTAAGAAATGCACAAAGCCAACTGATAGCCACGCCTAGTTTCACAGGTGTCAGAGATTTTCTAGATGAAGGTAAAAAGGCCTTTTATTTAGTTAATACTAAACAGATTGAACACAATAATGAAAACAGAAAAAAGTCTACAGTAATTTATTCAGGTGACAATTGCATTTGCAATACCACGAAGACGGCGTGCAACAAACCTGAAATCAGCACTAATTGTACCAAAAGCTTCATTACGCAAAATACATAAAAGCACTGTACAAAAAAAAGAGGAATTACCCGAGTGGGAAGGAAATCGGTAGAAGTAATTTCAATATACTGGCAAACAAATGATTACAATTTCAGAAGAATTGGATAATTTATTCGAGAAAAGGTGCCTCGCAAACTTAACTAGTCAATAACGGGTCGGGCCACCTCTGGCAAAGAGTCATTCTGCCACTGGTTGCTCTGCAAAGAAAGAGGAATGACGATGTAATATTTTTAAAAAATTACAATGTAGTCTATAATTTAAAAAGAAAATAGTGTGTGGCGGTAAAATAGAACTTATTTTGCCAACGAACATTCCTCATAAAAGAGAAAATATGCTGATGTATTTAAAAAAAAAGTATTGATTCGCCATAGCAATGTAGTGCATTTTGAAAAGGAAATATAGTGACTAGCAGTAGAAAAACGTTATTTTATAACCAAATACATTACCCAAATTTCATTCCAAAGATATACCTTCCACTGTCTCAATCAAGGAACCGTTATCCGTATCCCAATAGTCCGCAGCTCGTGGTCGTGCGTTAGCGTTCTCGCTTCCCGCGCCCGGGTTCCCGGGTTCGATTCCCGGCGGGGTCAGGGATTTTCTCTGCCTCGTGATGACTGGGTGTTGTGTGCTGTCCTTAGGTTAGTTAGGTTTAAGTAATTCTAAGTTCTAGGGGACTGATGACCATAGATGTTGAGTCCCATAATGATCAGAGCCATTTGAACCATTTCGAACCGTATCCAAATAGTGACAGATGCATCGAAAGAACGATTGGCGGGAAACTTCCATATAACTTTAATTTCTCATTGCAGTTATTTCACCAAACAAGTGAGAGAGGAAGCAAAATATTTATCGGAATGTACACCCTCTGATTTATTTTTAAACAGGGAACCCCTCCTTTGTTTACATCGCCTCTGTTGTAGCATCTACGACTGGAATTTGCTTTGCATCTACAATAATGACGCTATGATCAGATACGCTGCTCTTAGTTGAATCTTCTCTATCTCTTCTATTAATGGCACTTGGAAATGATCCCAAGCAGACGAGCATCCTTTTTTTCCTTGTTTTAATATTGATCAATAGTCTGGGATCTTTATCAAATCACGCTACTCGAAGACGTAGAGAAGACCCAAGATGAGCAGCATGTTTCATCGTGGGATCAGTGTGTAGATGCTAAACAAATTCCAGTGGTAGACAGTACAGGAGAGGTGACATACATAATGAACATGTTTATTGTTGAAAAATATCCGAGGCAGTACATTCTGGGTAACATATTACTTCCTCATACATATGTTTTAAGAAATGACCGCAACAGAAATTAGAGTTAACACACAGGTTTTCCATCAGTTGCACTTCCCACACACCATTTACAAATCGAACAGAGATGGGGATTAAATGACTGAGGCAGCAGAAATACCGTCTTTGGAACTAAATATAAGTAATGGGTTTGTTTTCTGCTCCCAGGTATGATATTTCATATTAAATACTGATTACTCAGCAACAGTGGATAGTTGATTTTTTTCAAAGAAGTACCTGAATGTCACCACTTTACAGAAGAAGCAATGGCAAAATATTTTTTATCCTCTCTGTCCCAATTTTCTTTTTTGATTAATACAGACTACATTGCAATGGCAGATGAATTATACATCAAATTATATAGTGCATGATTTGAATCAATGACATAAACATATGTCGTCAAATAAGATTATTCTCAGTATTAGAGGGAGGTGTCAGTATGTATCTATATCAGAGGAATGACTATATATATGCATATTACAGGGATTGGTCTGCATCGTACACTAATTTACATGTACGCTTAGAGTGAGCAGTATACAGAGAACATAACTGGAATTTTCAATAAAAGCTATGGGGCTTTAATACACACACTAGATGTAAGAGGTAGATGACAGACCATTTGTTTACCTTAAACAAAGATGAAACATTTCAGAATCATTGCATTAAATATAGGATGTCTGTCCCAAAAGATGTCAGACGCATTGTCTATGATGTTTCGTTACATATGAGTGATGTCGTTTCTGCAATATATAGATGGAATCAGGCCAAATAAATGCTGCTCTCCACATGCTTCGTACTACGCCCTGTGTCGACGAAAAGCGTCGGTTTGTTTCCTGTTACGAACAAAATGATTTTTCATTGCGGAATTGTGTGTGCACATTCGATAGAGCAATTGCAAGCAAGAGAGCACTAAATAAACTGTGCACTTTGACAGTGTGATTGTTATGTAACAAGAGGCTACAAAATATCTCGTATATTTAAAAATATCTCGGCAATTTATCTTTAGCAGAATCCTGAACGTTGCTACATAACTGTAGAATGCCATGACACTTGGATTTATTTAATTTAAAGCATTTTTAAATGTCTACTGTAACACTGTAGTGTAGGACCCATCTTGAGCAGGTAAGTTTTGATTGGGGCAACCATATTAGGTCACAAATAATGCTAATTAAGATGAGAATATCTTGAAGAAATATATGGCAGCCGTATTGGGTCATAAATTATTGTCATAAAGGTAAGGGCGACAAAAGAAAGGGGACCAACAGCTCATTTGAGTTCTGCTGCTAGAGGGGAGGGAATGGGGCAAGGGGGGGGGAGGGTGACAGTTGCAGTTTGTTTAGATAAGGGCCACAAATCATTGGATCCTTTCTCTCTTTGTCACATTACAAATGTACACTCACACACATTTTACATTGTTTATATATACTTGTCTTGATTGCCAGTCCATCACCTAGCTACTGAGTGAAGTAGCACAGTGATTAGCATACTGTATTGACATTTGAGCAGATGGCAGTTCAAAAACCCATCTGCCAGTCATGAGTTCGGTTTCCTGCGGGTTCCCAAAACAGCAGAAGGCAAATGTGCGGACTGTTCCTTTGAACAGTCATGTCCGGTTTCCTCCTGTTCCCTTCGCGAATACAAGCTTTTGATCTGTCTCTAATATGTCGACAGGACGTTAAACACTGATCTTCCTTCTTTCAATCACGTAGTTAAGTAAGTCGAACATTTTCTACATATTATTTTGAACTAAGATGTACTTCAAACACGTATATTTTATTGTGCTTTCTTGAAGCAATTAGTATATTCTTGTGTCCTGATTGCCTACCGGGGGATGACCAGTCCGACAGAGTGCAGATGGAACCTATTTCTCGGAAGATCTACTTTTAAGCCAACTTTTACTGATTTACTCATGAATGTAACATATTAAAACTGTCATCCACCTCACATTACTAGAAAGGAAAAACGAAAGAAAAAACGGAAAAAGTGACTGGCTTTCTTTGGACGCTTGAATGCCGAATGACTCAAAAGCCATAGGTAGATGGTTCAAATGGCTCTGAGCAATATGAGACTTAACATCTGAGGTCATCAGTCCCCTAGAACTTAGAACTACTTAAACCTAACTAAGGACATCACACACATCCATGTCCGAGGCAGGATTCGAACCTGCGACCGTAGCGGTCGCGCGGTTCCAGACTGAAGCGCCTAGAACCGCTCCGCCACAACGGCCGGCCATAGGATGATGGATGATCTCCAAAAATAATTGGATCGAACTGGCGAAGTCGCATCTGGAACAACTGGAGGTCGCAACAAAGAACAGTCTTTGGTTCCGGAAAGTTCCAGGGAGTTTTCATAATGTCACTTACCGGTAAGAAACTCACAGTGACCAAGGGCACGAAGCAGAACAAGCTGCCTCACAGCCAGGTAATGAAGCAGTACTGGAAAAAGAAAGAAATTAAATTGTAATTGGAGTAGACACGAGCCCTATGGGACTCAATAGGCCAAAACGACGACGAGGAAGAAGAAGAAGATAATATGGTTTTTAATTATAATGGGTTATTGAGAGGGCATGCATAGAAGAATAGGAAGGAGAAAGGAGGAGAAAAATGATCATTGTTACAATAATATGAAGAACCGGAGAGAAGTTAAATAATCCCAATGGGTAGAACACTACATCCATTTTCCACTCAACACTACTTTTATTACTCGTGTGGATCCTAATCCAAATCGACGGTGTATTGGTGTATTTTTCTTATTTCAAAATGCATAAGAAGAAATGTGTGTCTAGCGTAGAATTCGAATACAGTTAGAATCACACAGGATAAATAAAGAGACAAAGCCACCACAGAATACTGAAAAGTATTTCCGGTATCAGAAGGTTCGTAGGTAAAAAGTCAACCTCCTGTTAGGTCGTCGCTGAAACCGAATAAGTGAATTTTTGCCGATCAAGCGGGATCTCGTGAAACGGGCTCGATCAGATCTCCGTTTTTCGTATAGGGAATATTCACTAACCCGTTGGACAGAAAGCAGAGGGGCAACGATGGAGGTTAAAGGGAGGAGGAGGATGATCCCTCTGCGACAACGGGACAACAAATTGCCCCATCGCGGTAAAATAATAATAAAAAGAGAGCAACAAAGCGACGGCACTGTAGCTAACGACTGGGACGTTGTAACGGGACGACGCTGAGCCGGATAAATGAATATTCACGAAACGAGCGGCAGCGCGCCACATAAATTGCATTATCAGAGGCGGCAGCGGCGGCGCAATAACTCAGTTTGGCAATGTCCGCCGCGCAGCGCCCATTCATATTCATCCGGGAGGGCCCGCGACAGGTGGACAGGGCGGCGAGCAGGGTCGCCGGGAAGTTGGCAGCACTGGCCGGGCCGTCCCCTCAGTGCTCAGTCCTGGGCGGTGTTAAATCCCGACCCTCCACGTCACGCTTGGTGTAACACTCCAGCAGGGGAAAAGCGGAATGCCGCTTTGAGCTGTCCAGCTATACGATCCACCAACACGACGCGAGGCCGAGGGTTCTCAACAGCAACTCGCCACTGCGAATATTCCGTTAAAACGACGACCAGTGAGGTACAATCACAAGTGCCTATGTCAGTGATACAATAGTCCTTATTCCCGAAGCACAACCGGTTTAATTATGGAACTTCCTTTATGAAAGCTTTAATATTTCCCTCTCGTTCTAAAACAATGTTTTGAATAGTTTAGATTTCCCCCTTTCCTCTTTCCTGTTTGGATTCGTTTGCAGTGAATTATTAGTTACCATTTCGTGCTCAATTTTGTTACGTAGTTTTTGAGATTACCGTTTTTAATTAACACATCTGGGTTCTGTTACAATTTTTTCCACATTTGTTATCAGTTATGTTCCAATGTCTTTCCTCCAATTTCACAAATATCTAAGGAAATTATCTTTCACTGTCAGACCAAATGTACTTCAAGATCCGTAGAATTCTTCAAGGACATACATTGGGAAAAGTGAACCGTTAGTACAATATCTTGGTGCATCAAAATGTGTAATAATCATTATAGAAGATGGTATTCCGGAGACTAAACGCACCTGTATGACATGTATCAGTTTCACGTCAGTATTGCTGTATTGCCATTGTTATGAATACGTCCGCTCGTTGTCCAAGTGAATTAGTGATCGATATATAAAAAGAGTCGTTTTTTCAGTATTTGTCAACACTCCCATTCGATGTAAATCAATGGCGAAAACTTACTGATATACGTAAGGTTAAAAACTCTTTAGTTTGCAAGTTTTTTATCTTTAAAAGACATTTGTTCAACGCTCTAGTACGTGCTACATATGCATATCTTAACATTAAAATGTTATGAACACTGACTTAACATATGTACGAAAATACTCAGATAATCCCTATCACGACTGATTGTTGTGAAATTATAATAACCATTTACACTCCAGAGAATGTTCCTCTGTACCTGCCAGATAGTTGCACATGGAATACACAACTCAAGAGAGGCACCAAAACTAAATTTTGAAAGACTGCTCGTAAAACCTTTGCTCTGTGTTCTGCATTTTCACATGCGTTAGGGATTTATTATAACTTGTAAAGTACTGAAGAAGTATATAGAAAAGTTAAAACAACCTTCTGCAAAATTAAAAGCAAGCCCGCCAACATTAAAAATACAATGGTAATTCCATTGTTAAATTCAGAGGAGAGACTGAATACTTGTAAATATTACATGTAAGGTATCTACGGATGAAGAAGTAAGATTGGATATAAAAAACACAGAGGGTCAAGTGTTAAAATCTGATTATCAAAGCTTTGGAAGACTCGTGTTTATAGAATACGGAACGGGTACATAATATAGCTTTAAAATTTCTAAAATCATTGGGGGTATTGGCAATTAAACACATATCGAAGTTTGTGTTTAGAATCCATAAAATCTCCTAGTCATGCCATCAGACTTTCGGAAAAGTACCATCCACACAATTCCGAAGATACTAAGGGTAAGTAAGAGTGAGAACAATTGCGACATCAGTCCAATAGCTCATGTACCCAACTTAGTGAAGAGAATAAAGCCAGTAGTGGAAAAGGAAAACGGGGAGATGCTAGATAGTGATCAGTTTGGCTGTCAGAAAGGTAAAGGCACCGGGGTTGCATTTCTGACGTTGCGCTTGATACTGGTAGCAAGACTTAAGAAATGATACAAGATGTTGGAAATTCTCGGGAAAACTAGGTAGGCTTGTAAGCTACGGTGTAAGTAGGGTATTACACAACATGAGTGGAAAACTATTCCTTTTCAAGTGAAACTGCCTTCTGTGGTATTCAGTACTGCAGTACCTACAGCCTTAGGAAATCTCTAAAACTCACCATCATTCCTCAGCACTTCAGTGTCCCACTTCTTTACCCGTTGAATCTTCCGGATGATTCTCATAAACGTCAACGTAATCTTGATCCAAAATTGCGATTTTTGTCTATATGTCCTCCTAGGTACAGTTTGTAGTATAGGTTTTCGGATCATTTGTCTCTTCATGCTCCAATCCTGCTGAGGTCTTGCCGTGTATCGATGTCTTTTCCAAGCTCGCGTTCTCCCCCTACGATTTTTAAACAATGTATTTCTCCTCACTCATTCCCAGTACCGTGTCCAAGTTATTCCTTAACGCTGTTTTCTGTATCTTCTCTCACTATGTTTCACCATGTTTATTGGATTTTCAACCCCCTGACACCGAATTACACCTTCAGTATCCACATACATACCCTTTATGTCTTTATCTTCTGAGATGTCAGGATGTATAACTGAAATATAGTTGTTGGCGTTGGTTCACTGGCGATTCTAATGAGAACAATCCTGTCAATCCACTTTTAACATTAACCATTCATTTTCCTTACGTTTTTGTTCATATTGGATCTTATTTCCATTTCGCTATTTCTGGTGCTGGTGATATTAAGCCATAACTGAATTGCCAAAAGTCCTTCCCTTACATTTCCCTTCAGTGGCCCCCCTGTCCCCCCCCCCTCTCAGTATCTGGTGTAGTTAGGCGGGCTCATAGAAGAGTACTGGAAGCCTTAAAGAGGGCATCTTGAAGCAATACCCTGTCACAAACACTGTGCCGTGACATCCACTGGGTGGCGGTACCTGCCTGGCAGTCAGTGCCCAGCTAGTTATATAAAAACAGGGACACTTTGGCACAGGGTAGCGTGACATCTGCGGTACCAACACACAACAAACCCTACTTTGAAATGTACGAAAACTGGCTATGCGGACAGCTAGGTCATTGAATTTGCAACACAGCAAGTGGGCATCCGGTAAAGCAATGGTTTCCGCTGTGATGCCTCTCTGATTCACTGCCATCTTGACAGAATCGCCGACCAGTCTGTCTGGCCGACGCCTGATGTGCTGAGGGTCGAACTGAGACACTCCTATTAACCAAACCAGCTCTCTGGTACTTAGTACACCATGTCCGTCTGCTACATCAGCTATGACATATTTCAGCCACAGGCTGTGAATGGCGACCACACAAGGTTGTGCCGTGTTTGGCTGTGCTGAATGTAGTAGGTTGCAGTGACCTCCAACAACCTTTTGGCGATACCTTTTTGACGACTCCTTTTGATGCCCTCCTTGCAAAACAACCAGAAACGAGGTTGACCTAGCCACATGAATAATTGGAGTGTAGGGGTCACGGCTTGGGGCCATTATGGTTGAAGGACGACGAAGAATTGGCAACGGTGGTGAAGGCCAATCATGCCCTCTGGGCGCGTTATGTAACAGCATTACCGAGTTATACAGGGTGTTACAAAAAGGTACGGCCAAACTTTCAGGAAACATTCCTCACACGCAAAGAAAGAAAATATGTTCTGTGGACATGTGTCCGGAAACGCTTACTTTCCATGTTAGAGCTCATTTTATTACTTCTCTTCAAATCACGTTAATCATGGAATGGAAACACACAGCAACAGAACGTACCAGCGTGACTTCAAACACTTTGTTACAGGAAATCTTCAAAATGTTCTCCGTTAGCGAGGATACAAGCATCCACCCTCCGTCGCATGGAATCCCTGATCCGCTGATGCAGCCCTGGAGAATGGCGTATTGTATCACAGACGTCCACAATACGAGCACGAAGAGTCTCTACATTTGGTACCAGGGTTGCGTAGACAAGAGCTTTCAAATGCCCCCATAAATGAAAGTCAAGAGGGTTGAGGTCAGGAGAGCGTGGTTGCCATGGAATTGGTCCGCCTCTACCAATCCATCGGTCACCAAATCTGTTGTTGAGAAGCGTACGAACACTTCGACTGTAATGTGCAGGAGCTCCATCGTGCATGAACCACATGTTGTGTCGTACTTGTAAAGGCACATGTTCTAGCAGCACAGGTAGAGTATCCCGTACGAAATCATGATAACGTGCTCCAGTACAGTACAGTACAGTACATACTGACGAAACTAAAATGAGCTCTAACATGGAAATTCAGCATTTCCGGACACATGTCCATGTAACATCTTTTCTTTATTTGTGTGTGAGGAATGTTTCCTGAAAGTTTGGCCGTACTTTTTTGTAACACCCCGTATATTTAGTACTTCAGGCTGTATAATCTAGCCATCTTCTATGTAGCAGGTGCGAGAGCAGTTGGAGAAGCGCAGGGACTTGGTACTTGCTTACTTGTCATCCTCAGCAATCTCTAGGGGCGTTGTTTGCCCGGTGTTGTCGTCCATAAGGTCGACGACTTCCCTTTACTAGGGCACGCACGTGGACATCATAATGGGAGTCCAAGTATGCTCCCAGCCACAAGTCCAGGTGCTGATATAGGGTTACAGTATGGCCTCTCCACCAGAGGAACGCTGCATACGCTGTTGCGTGCCCACAGATGCACGTCGGGGCAGTAGCAGCTTGCCTGACACCCAGTTACACGACAGATTGAGGCTACGGCCTCGCAGGCGTGTTTTTCGCGCACGTTTGTATCGGAATTCACTCTACACGCCAATCACTCTGTGCTGGCCACAAGGATACTTCTGTCAGTCAGCGTGAAGCCCAGCAAATACCATCAGTAGTGCGTTGGTGCAAGCTGCAGCATCATTTACTCTGTGCAGTTAGTTTCAATTATGAGAGGCATTTCATTAAATAAGGTGAAACGTCCCCTTAGAAAAATTATACATGACTGTGCTTAAACTGACACACAATATTTTTTTTTTGCGTAACGCAATCTGATTTTCAATAATCAATACAAAAGAATGGCCCTGACTAACACTAACCTGTACCTTTCACAAATCACTTACCTAACAAAAATCTTCGTTACTCGAACTACTGCAATACAGCGAGCGCAACTACTGCCAGCTAAATAAAAGATTCAAACTACTGAAGGCACTAACTACTGATAGCAACAGTTAGCAAAAGAAAGATTTTGATAGAGAACAAACAATGTATTTACCTTAATAGTGTTCAAAAGTGATAATACATTCCTGGAAATTGAAATAAGAACACCGTGAATTCATTGTCCCAGGAAGGGGAAACTTTATTGACACATTCCTGGGGTCAGATACATCACATGATCACACTGACAGAACCACAGGCACATAGACACAGGCAACAGAGCACGCACAATGTCGGCACTAGTACAGTGTATATCCACCTTTCGCAGCAATGCAGGCTGCTATTCTCCCATGGAGACGATCGCAGAGATGCTGGATGTAGTCCTGTGGAACGGCTTGCCATGCCATTTCCACCTGGCGCCTCAGTTGGACCACCGTTCGTGCTGGACGTGCAGACCGCGTGAGACGACGCTTCATCCAGTCCCAAACATGCTCAATGGGGGACAGATCCGGAGATCTTGCTGGCCAGGGTAGTTGACTTACACCTTCTAGAGCACGTTGGGTGGCACGGGATACATGCGGACGTGCATTGTCCTGTTGGAACAGCAAGTTCCCTTGCCGGTCTAGGAATGGTAGAACGATGGGTTCGATGACGGTTTGGATGTACCGTGCACTATTCAGTGTCCCCTCGACGATCACCAGTGGTGTACGGCCAGTGTAGGAGATCGCTCCCCACACCATGATGCCGGGTGTTGGCCGTGTGTGCCTCGGTCGCATGCAGTCCTGATTGTGGCGCTCACCTGCACGGCGCCAAACACGCATACGACCATCATTGGCACCAAGGCAGAAGCGACTCTCATCGCTGAAGACGACACGTCTCCATTCGTCCCTCCATTCACGCCTGTCGCGACACCACTGGAGGCGGGCTGCACGATGTTGGGGCGTGAGCGGAAGACGGCCTAACGGTGTGCGGGACCGTAGCCCAGCTTCATGGAGACGGTTGCGAATGGTCCTCGCCGATACCCCAGGAGCAACAGTGTCCCTAATTTGCTGGGAAGTGGCGGTGCGGTCCCCTACGGCACTGCGTAGGATCCTACGGTCTTGGCGTGCATCCGTGCGTCGCTGCGGTCCGGTCCCAGGTCGACGGGCACGTGCACCTTCCGCCGACCACTGGCGACAACATCGATGTACTGTAGAGACCTCACGCCCCACGTGTTGAGCAATTCGGCGGTACGTCCACCCGGCCTCCCGCATGCCCACTATACGCCCTCGCTCAAAGTCCGTCAACTGCACATACGGTTCACGTCCACGCTGTCGCGGCATGCTACCAGTGTTAAAGACTGCGATGGAGCTCCGTATGCCACGGCAAACTAGCTGACACTGACGGCGGCGGTGCACAAATGCTGCGCAGCTAGCGCCATTCGACGGCCAACACCGCGGTTCCTGGTGTGTCCGCTGTGCCGTGCGTGTGATCATTGCTTGTACAGCCCTCTCGCAGTGTCCGGAGCAAGTATGGTGGGTCTGACACACCGGTGTCAATGTGTTCTTTTTTCCATTTCCAGGAATATATATATATATATATATATATATATATATATATATATATATATATATATATATATATCAGTTCATGATATCCAGTCTTACAAATTTACTGTCTCTGTCCAGATCATCCGCTCTCAAAATTCTGCCATCTCTCTCCCCACATCCACCACTGATGGCGGCTCACCCCCAACTGCGCAACGCTACGCGCTGTTAACAGCCAACTGTCCAACACTACAATAGCGACTATTGCAACAACGATGCCAACCAGCCACAGACTGCACACAGCACAGCCAGTGATTTTCATACTGAGCGCTACGTGGCGTTACCAATATAAAAACCTAGAGAGTCTACTTACAAAGAATGCCGTCCTTGCATTATGTACCGCGTTAATTGTCCACAGCCATCAGATAATGTACAGAAACCATGCAATTTTAATGTATAAATGTTCTCATAAAGAGTTTCACCACTAACCCTATATATAGATCGAAAATTAACTAAACTTTGCTCGTTTTTTCTTGTATTACAGTACAGACAGCAGAACAGTGCAACACATCGTAAATGAAAGCATCTCCAATAAATGGCACAGCACATAGGAAACGTACTTGAAAATGCGAAGAATTTCTTTAAAATCATCGTCAAAAATGTAAATAAAAAGAAAACCCACAGGCTTTCTTCAAGTATTTCTGATGGAACAAATACAATTTTACAGGAATCTAGTGAGTGGGAATACGATGTGCTCTCTACTTTTTGAGTTTCTTCTCAGCCGATCTACAATTGCTGGCATTATTAGAGACACATGCATGATCCCATAGCAGATGCTAGAAGAGCACTACATGAAACCACCGACCGTACAAGAGTGAAAGAGTATCAGTGATCAGTATGAGAAGAAAGTAAATTTCAATCAATGTGTGGGATCCATAGGAGAGTAACATATAAGCATCGTAAAATTATGAGATCAGGCAGAGAATATTATAACGACAACAACATACTTTTCTACTGTACTAATGACCATATACAACAACAATTGTTCAGATTCATAGACGTAGGGCATTTGGTCATGAAGGAAACTAATGTATTCAAAGCAACTGAGTTAGGTAAAAAAACTTACAGCCAAACTTCGAATGTGCCAGATGCAGCTCCGCTTCCACATAATCCTCGTGGACTGAGAAACCCCTTATGTGCTTGTGGCTGATGACGCTTTTCCAGTGAGCGAGAACTCAAGTAGACCGTACCCTGCAAGAATCCTGACTAATAAGCAAATAATCTATCACTTTTACGGTGTTACGTACCTGAGGCGACAAAAGTCATAGGATAGTAATATGCACATATTCAGATGCTGGTAGTACCGTGTACACAAGGTATAAAAGGGCAGTACATTGATAGAATTTGCATTTTTACCGGGCGATTCATGTGAAAAGGTGTGCGACGTGATTATGGCCGCACGGCGAGAAATAACAGACCTTGGGCGCGAAATGGTAGTTGGAGATAGATGCAATAGACATGGAAATCGTAGGCGAATTCGATATTTCGAGATCCAGTATCAACAGGGTGCCGAGAATACTGGATTTCAGGCACTACCTCTCAGCATGGACAACGCAGCGGTCGATGGCCTTCACTTAACGACCGAGACCATAGGCGTTTGGGTAGAGTTATCAGTGCTATCAGACAAGCAATACTGCATGAAGTAACCGCAAAAACCAGTGTGGGACTTATGCGTTAGGACATTGCGGTGAAATTTGCCGTTAATGGCCTATGGCAGCAGACTACCGACCCCAGTGGCTTTGCTAACAGCACGAAATCGCCTGCAGTGCCAGGTGTGGTCTCGTGTCTATGTTGGTTGGACCCTATATGACTGTAAAACCGTGGCATGGTCAGATAAATCATGATTTGAGTTGGTAAGAGCGAACGGTATCTACACACATGCAAAGCTGAAAACTGTACTCAAATACTGGTGTACCACCCGTAACATTGAACTGCTGCAACACGTTACACACTTCAGTAATAGTAAATCTTTTAGCCTTTATGAATCAGACACACAATGAAATCCAGTGTATCACTCATATAGGTAAGTCTCTGCTTAAATTCACAAACTTGACGAACCATTCACTCAAGCGTCCTGCAGTGAAACATAAATCCCTAAGATACAATATCTGTAACACATATGGTTTAGGGCTGTCGTTAGAAAATCTTTTCAAGGCTTTACAATTTTAGAGTTATAAAAAGTTGCCCAGGTGAGAAGAGGACCCGCGCTCTGAGGCTTCTGTGCACATTTATATATGTATGTAGATAGTTCATCCGTCGCAGAAATCGAGAACCTCGATGATTTTTGCCTGTATTGACGTTGATTGATACTAGCAGGGTATCAGTCCTGGGAATTCCTAAGCTTTCGAGAATGTGTTAATTTTAAGTCTGAAGTAGGACAACAAATGACAAAAGAAATATTTAGTTTCATTTAATATAATTAACAATTTTTTGTCTTTTCCTTTACTTTGACTGTGCAACCTTGCTTCTCGCTAAACTTCATGCTTCTAGGTCAACGCGAAGGTTTTAATGAGTGAGTTTGCTAGTATTATAATATGTGACATAAATGGCTATATCTTTCAGTTGAACTGCCTTAGAAGCGTAACTGTTATAAACCACGAAGCGACTATACACTTCAGTGTATGACATAAATGTCAATTTCACACGTTTACACTTACAGGATAAAAGGGCGTCTTAACAGAAACATGGGCAGACAGATAGCCAAACAAAGAAATGTCTTCTGAGATAATTACAAATTAACAATATTCGAATTTTTAATTTATTTTTAGTATGAAAGCTTACGCAAAATCTCATGATTTTTAGTCAACGGGAACTTCACTATACCTTCTGATGCGAGAGTTTGCATGTATCGAAATATGTACCGTAAATTTCCATATCTGCATTGGGTGGGAAGCTCGCGTGTACTACAACACCAACGCATCATAGACATTAGTATGTGATACTAAATTCAACTTGACACGTCGCCGGTTCTTGGGAAGGTAGGGTCCTAACAGATGGATGGACAAACAGTTAGTTGGACAGCAAATCACAAAACATTTTATCGTGTGACGTAATTGTAATTAAGAATTTTAGGAGTTTTCCCTTTAGTTTCACTGTATAACGTTTCTCCTTGCCAAAATTCTTGATTCCAACGGCGAGTACCTCACAGGATTTGATGACTGAGTTTGCAAGTGTCAAAATGTTTGACAATAATGGCCGTGTCTTTTGATTGCACTGACGTGTTTACTTGGCCAAGGGAGGAAACCTTGGCATGTAACATAAATTTCAACTTGAATTGTCCATCCTTTTCTAAGAAATAGGGTTTTTAACACCCGGACGGAAAGAAAGACAGACAGACAAATCGACAAAAAGTTACCCTATAAGGTTTCCGTTTTCACCGATTGATGTAATGAACCCTAAAACAGTTAAAGTATGTATTAAATATATTTCAATATTCAACTATTTTTTTCGATGTTTGACCTATAGATGTATTTTATATTACATGACACTAAATCCTTTCGGCGGTGTCGAAAAAGACATGAGTGGTGTACATACAGATTTTTGGGTATATGTTTACAAAAACAAAATGTTAATACAGCGGAAGGGGTAGCAGAAGGCGTTATACGTTGAAGCAGTAGACCGATATTTATCAAATTTTTTTATAACATAGTGGATATTAAATGCTTAAACTTTTGTTCTCACGGAAACGTTGTAACCTCCCCACAAAATAAAATAAATAACATAAATATTATCCTCATTTAGAGTAACCTCAAAACACAAAAATTCCTAAACTTCTCAACAGTAAAAAATTATGATTATGTCGTTCACATTCAGTGTAACGTCCCAACAAAAAATAAATTCAGTAACCTGGTAATAATACGATGTAACTAACCTCTCAATTCAATTGTCGCTCACTTATAAGTTTTCAATAATTGACTGTGAATTTAACCTGGTAAATTCTGGACGTCAGCAGTGCTCCGTCATAGCCCTGAAAGATCATTCTGAATAAAAAAAGAAAAAAATTCTTACCTCAATGAAGTCGCCGGATAACGCATATATATCTGCTCTTACAATAAATTTTTCTGGCACAGCCCTGTGCAATGCTGGCCGATAGATTTGTCATTTATGAAAGGAAACAACTGATTTTTCTTTTGCAATAATCGGGATGATCATGGATTGGAGAAATTAGTAAATTCTTTAAATTGAAATGAATGGTTGCTAAAAGTTACTTTTTATGACAAAGATTATTATTAGGAGATTTTTAAAACATTTACATTGGACTGGAGATAACAATACTACATATGTGCGAGGCTGCCTTTTTTACCTTATACAATAATGCTCAGGCTCCGGCATCGCTGCAACACGACCGGCCCAGCCAACACGATACACCAGACCAGACTACTCGCTAGCAACTACTTACTCCTACAGCTACACAGTTCCTACTGCAGTCAACACTGCTCTTTGGTCTCAGATTCTCTTATGGCTTACATATCCAAGGCAACACGTGAGCAATACATCGAAATTACATCTGCTCGGACCTGTTACATAACCCTCTACTGGGTGGGGGCAAAAATTTGGCAGTGATGGTGAGTCAATTGGACTTGCCATGAGCAACAAATTTTTCTAAAATCAATTTAGTTACTAAGTCTACAGTCACAGAGTATATACATTATGGATAAGTGCGGAACATAATAAAAAATGAAATAGAGTGCACACGCACTGAGTACAGAATATATCAAGAAATGACAAAATGTATATGCAATGAGTACAAAAGGTATTAACCAATGACAATGTGCACACGCACTGTATATTTCTTTAGCATTTTTACATAACGTATCATGAAGTGAAATAAAGTGCACATGCACTGAATACAAAATATATTAACAAATTAGGTAAAGTGCACACGCACCGTAGAAGTCTTTAGCATTTTTACAACATATCATGGAGTGAAATAAAGTGCACACACACTGAGTAGAAAATATATTAACCAATGACATAAAGTGCACACGTACTGTAGAATTCCTTAGCATATTTAGAACGACTGATCGTATCAACAATTGAAATGAAGTGCACACGCACTGTAAAAATCTTTAGCATTTTACAAGAACTGATTACCCTAAAAAATGAAATAAAGTGCACACGCACTGTAGAAGTCTTTAGCATATTTACAACATATCATGGAGTGAAATAAAGTGCACACGCACTGTAGAAGTCTTTAGCATATTTAGGACGACTGATCATATTAACAAATAAAGTGCACATGCACTGTAAAAATCTTTAGCATTTTACAAGAACTGATTACCCTAAAAATGAAATAAAGTGCACACACACTGTAGAAGTCTTTAGCATATTTACAACATATCATGGGGTAAAATAAAGTGCACATGCACTGTTGAAGTCTTTAGCATTTTCAGGACAACTAATCTTATTATCAAATGAAATGAAGTGCACACGCACTGTAAAACTCTTTAGCATATTTCAAGAACTAGGAAAGTAATGGGAAGGATTGCATCATGGTTGTAGCACAGTAGGTTGCACGTAGCTGCACTGAAAGTCCATGTCTTTCTACAGAAGCACAACACCAAGTGAGACAATCTGAAGTTCTCTTCCCTGAAGTATTTATCAGTGTAGCCAAGACACTGAAATGTTGTATTAATATTCAATGTTATCATTTTGGTAGTACACCAAACAGTAGGACCATAATAACATCTCCATCGTTCAAGGTGGTGGACAGCATGATGTGTCAGCACCACATTCTTGTAGAATCCATACTCTTTCACCAATGTAGAATTAGCGCAAAAACCAAATATAGTGCTCCATGATCATGAAGATGGACAGGACAAACAGATATTGCAGTAATTTCTGGTAATTAGGTAAGAAGGTGAAGGACATTAAGTCTTATGCTAGTCATCATTGAGAATTACATTAGTCTATCAACCAGTTTGAGTAATTATTGGCATTCATTGGCTATTTACACAGCACTTAAGTAGTATGTATGGAGTATTACAGAACATTATTCATAAGTTATCTCAATATAGTAATTATTGGCACTTCTTGGCCAGTTACAAAGCATTGTTTTATGCATTATTCAGAAGTCATCATTCAAAATGAGTTAATTATTGGCATAGCATTTATACATAATTCATCTAATTACAGTAATCATTGACATTCATTGACCAGTTACTTAACATGTAGCAAGTATTGAATATTACAAAACACTATTCATAACTCATCTGATTGCGATAATTATTGGCACTCATTGGCCAGTTACGAAGTATTCATATAGTTTTACAAAACATTATTCAGTATTATTCAGAAGTCATCATTCAAAACAAGAGTTATTTATTGGCATAGCATTTACAGAGTATAACAAAAATATTATTTACAGAAATTATTGGCATAGCATTTATGCATTATTACAAAACATCATTCATTATTACTCAGAACTCATCATTCAAGTGACTTAGGACATATTTAAAATGTAACACACTGTAACTATTACTCAAGGTCTCTGGTCCAATAATACATAGATATAATGGATTCAATACATCTGAGAAATTTGCATTATATTTAGGACTAGAAATATATCCTAAATTGGTAGCATTATTTGGTTGTATACTGGTAATAGCTGGGACTGGTAATAATTTTTTTTGTGTTAGCAATGCATTGTGTTGGGATCGATAATTGCTGGGGCATGAAAATATATGCTTTTGATTTATTGCTGTAAATAAGGATTAATAACGTCATTCGTCATGAGTCAGCTGTAGCAAGGTTATGAAACAAGTAGAGTATATGTGATCACATTCATGAATGATACACACAAATGGATAAAAAAATGCAAGTACCAGAACAGGTTTAATTACTAACTGCTTATAGCACATTAATTTCATGAATAGCTTCGCCTGGAAAAAATACAAAATGGACTATTGAGCTGAAAAAAGAAACGCATATTTTGCTGAAAAGTAGTGAACTTCGAATTAATAGGTAATGAAACGTGTACTCAATATGTATGTACTCTAGCTGTCCTTTCCAAAACATTCAGTCATTATACCATGCAACATAAGACATACTGTCAAAACGAACTGCAACAAATACTTAAATAACTACATAGCATCTCCTAACTAATAGTAAATATATAAACGTCATCATTATCATCATCTGCAAAGAAAAACTTCATTATTTATATTACCATAACTTCATCACTATCATCACCTGCAAAGAAAAACCTCATTATTCATATTAGCATATTCTTCATATAATTATTCATCATCATTTATTATCATCTGCAAAAAAGGACACTTCATTATTCATTATTCATATTACCATTTACTTCATACAACTATCCATAGTATAGAGTTTCTTATTTCTAGCACATTTCATCACTAAAACTAAGATGTGTAGTTCTGTCTGACAGCCTGCATCAATCGCCTCGTATCCTGTAAGAAAAATAATTAGTCAAGACTGCTATCATACGATGTGTATAGTAATGCTTGTTAATTCTGATCCATTTACTCTTCCTGACAAAATATTGCTTTTCTTTCGTTCATTCCGATGGTAAAATTTCCATTTCAGAGTAAACCACTGTGGTTTTGTTTAATTTATTTCTTATACACGTTATTGCTTTCTGAAAATGATGAACAGGAATTAATATCTTGCATTTAAATCATATACCCATTAGATGAAAACTTGTTTCTAGTGATACAATTAATCATACAGCATAGCATGACAGAAAACGTATTAGGTCAAAAACATAGACAGTTTTCAAGTACAAAAAATGTACACACACTATCATAATGTAGTGGCAAAAAATGTAAAATAGTCACGATGTTGAGATATCATAAGGAAAAACGTCAATGTCAACTGGTGTTTCTTACATCTTAAACATTTCATAGTGCATACAGACAAAAATTCTACTTTCGATAGGAAAACAATCATACATATACGAAAAATGAAAAGGTGCACAGTCTGATATATAACGACAAGAAAGGCGACCTGCTAACCTTACCTTGCCGGACACTTGCCAAGGAAAAATATGATCATTATCATTAAGTAGTCACATAAATATAATTGCATAAGTGGCCATATAAATATCAGCAAATGGCATTACAGTGTGATAAATCATAAAGTATGCTCATTCAATAAAAGGTTTAGTATTGGAGACATGGTGATTGCCTTTGCTTTTTCTGGTTCTCAAAGTTTCGACATGCACTACATTAGGGTGAGGAATGCTTCGTATTCTATATCGACCTGCGTATAGAAGCTCAAATTTGCTGCATCTACTCTTTCCTCTGTTGGATAAATAATACGCGCGTACTAATATCTTTTGTCCAATGTGAAAGTCACGGCGTGTACAAACCTGTTTCTGCTGTCGTCTCCGGCGCTCTGCGGCACGTTTGATGTTGTTCAGCGCAATGTCAATTATTTCATGGTGGGGTAGTCGACGAGATGTAGGAAAGGATACTAATTCTTTAATTTTATTGGGTGGTTCAACATTTTTCAATATAACAGCCGGAGATAGCATAGTAGATTCATTTGGTATGGAGTTAATTACATCCTGGAATGGGAGTATGTGTGTGCCCCAATCAATATGTTTTTTATGGCAGTATATTCTACATAGTTTACCAATTTCCTTCATTAGTCGTTCACAAGGATTCGAAGAAGCGTGATACTTGGATATATAGATCGGAGAAATGTTTCTAGCTCGTAACATACGTGTCCATATAGCAGATCGAAATTGTGGTCCATTGTCGGAAATTACTTTCAATACATGTCCGACATGGAATAAAAAATGTTTTACAAATGCATTCGAAATAGTTTTAACAGTAGCTTTGCGTAACAGAGTGAAGGTAACAAATTTCGAAGTGAGTTCAACAGCGACAAAGATGTAGTAAAAACCTCTATTAGTTCTGGTAATCGGACCAAAAATGTCTACAGCAGCCATGTGTCTGAATTTAACGGGTACAATGGGATGTAACGGAGGAATATGTGAAGTCGTGTCTGACTTAGCTTTCTGGCACATTTTACATGACGCTAAAACTCGTCGAATACGTTTCTCCATGTTCGCAAAATAACAGTTCTGTTTCGGTAAAAGAAAACATTTTCTGGCTCCGTAATGTGCGTAACTTAAATGAGTATACCAAATTAATTTGTTAACAAGCTCGTCAGGAATACATAATAACCTATTGTTACTGTCGGGTGAGAGCGGCGAAACAGAATGTTATTGCGTACAGTGTAATGGTTTCTGATGGTAACATTATTCCTATCTTGCCAAAGGTGTTTAATTTCATTCCATACGTTGTCTTTGCTCTGCTCTTGTGCTATGTCTCGTAATGATGCCGAAATATAATTTTCGAATGCAACTTGTTGAATATACATGACGCAAAAATTTTCTTGGCACAAGTTGGTTGCGATGTCTTTCTGATTGTTGCTGAGAGAACGGGGTAGTGCGTCTGCTACAATATTTTGTGTACCGGGAATGTGAACAATTGTCAAATTAAATTCCTGTAAATAAAGTTTCCATCTGCTTAACCCGTCGTGTGTAAACTTTGCGGAAAGTAAAAACTGTATAGCTCTATGATCTGTGTAAACGGTCGTATGTTTTCCATAAAGTAAATGCCCATACAAAACACAATGTTTCAAGTTCTGTAACAGAATAATTGCGTTCAGCAGGTGACAGAATGTGACTTGCAAAGGCGATGTTTTTAATTACTGTAGTACCATCTTCTTCAATTTCCTGAAAAATGTGTACCCCTAAAGCGGTGTTAGAACTGTCGGTGGCAATGGAAAAATTTCTGATAAGATCAGGGTGTGATAAAAGTGGTGCGTTCAACAAGGCATATTTCAAATTAACAAATTCAGAATGTGCTTGGCTATCCCAGGACCAAATAGCGTTTTTACCCGTCAATTGGCATAATCTAGGGGTGACTAAAGCAGAGTAATGAATAAATCTACGAAAAAAGTTAATTAAACCCAAAAAGCTGCGTAGTTGTTTCTTCGTCGTAGGAACAGTAATGTCACGTAAAGCTTGAAGTTTTTTCGGGTCAGGCGCAATACCTTCTGCTGAAATTACATGTCCAAGAAATTTTATGGAAGTTTTACCAAAGTGCGATTTGCTAAGATTAACTGTGAGTCCTTGTGCACGAAATGTCTGTAACAGTTGTTCAAGAATCAAAATGTGTTCAAACCAGTTGGCTTCAGCGATAACGATGTTGTCTACATACGTTGTGATTCTGTCTTTCATGCAAAACTGTATATCGAATGTCGTCAAAACTAATAACTTTTTCGTGAACGAGAGTTTGTGTGTCAAAAGTATGGCTTGCGTTGCTGGAAAATGCAACCTGTACTGTATCTAGTCAAATTCTATCTGACGTGCTGTTATTTGCGGGAGAATGCTGTGGCATTTCAACTATTTGTACTGTTCTGTTACTTCTTCCTGAAGTATTACGTTCGGGATGATACCGACTGTCCGGTTCATTCATGATAATCTGTTGCGGCTGATGATTCTGCTGCTGGTAAGACCGACTGTTACGCTGAAAACTGTGCTCATTACTTTTATGCCTGTCATGATAGTCATTGCTATACGGCGCGTTGCGATAGGAATTGAAATGATGTGTTTTCTGTACGTAGTGATTTCCCTGTTGCTGTGCGTTACTATTTGGCGGAGCCGACGCTATAGGTGTAGGCGGCGAAACATTAAAGCTTGGTTGACCTTGCACATTACATTGTTAGGTATGCTAACCGGCTGGTTTTGTTGCTGTTGTGGGGAAAACCCTCTATTGTTGCGTGGTGTCTACGATTGCTGATAATTTTGTACATACTGATGATTACACTTCTATCTTCCATTTTAATTACGCTGGTAGTTCTGGAGTGTCTAATGAAAATTGTCACTTTCGGTAAAACTTGTCATATCAGGTTTCTTTACTAATTCCTAATTATAGATAGATCGATAGTTGTAGAGCTGTTCTGATAGATATAAAGGATAGTAGAAGAGAAGGCAGCAGTGCAGAAAACTAAAGATGAAACAGCACTACTACGGCTCGGGGCCCTGTGCACGTACTCTCTGTAAATTACCTAAATTATACTGGCTGTGTGACTGTGAGAAATATTCGGAAAGTGGCGTATGCTGTGTCGTGTTACAGGCTGAGACATTTCTCATCTCTGTTACCTCTTGCTGTAAAGACGACACTTTTCTACGCAATGTATCATTGGACGAACTTATCTCACTGATTGTCTGCTGTAAATTTTGGAATTCAGGTGTCTGATTAAACGAATCTGGTGACGTATCGTCTAATTTGGTGTCATTGTTATTTTTGATATCCTCAGTACGACTGGCCAATTCAATAAGTTTTTCAGTCAATGCTTTAACCTGATCATCATTTTTAATGTCACAAGCATTAATTTGTTTTTGGATTTTACGTGTGGTTTTGTTCAGTTTCTTAACGTCTGCTTTGATAGCATCGGGATCCTGTATTAGTTCCAACTTTTCAAGTCTGTTGGTCATTATCTGAAAGTCTAATGTGTGTGTGTCTGTTTTTGTTTTAAGATGGGCGATTTCATCATGCAATTTGGTGTTCAACTGTTTGATTTCGTCTGATACTGTAGCAATGTTGTTGTCTACGTATGTTTTTGCTTTCGTAAACAATTTACGCTTATCTTCCTGTCTCTGTGCAGTAATTGTTTCCATGACTTGTTTCTTTACTTTGCTCTGTTCCTGTACAAATTTACGGTAACGCGTTTCACTGGTGATTAAAACGTTCGTAAATTTGGCTGTTTTGTTGTTCAAATTTCGTGTCTACTTTCGCATCCAGTGTGGGGGAAATTTCTGATGACATTAATTTAAATTCGTCGCGTAACTGTGTTGCGTTTTCAGAACATTGTTTAGCGACTGCACTAATTTCATCTCTAAGTAATTTTGTTGTGGCTGCTTGCGTACTACTTAATTCTTGTGCAACAGATCTAATTTCTTCACTACTGTTCCTAGCACAAGCCTTAATTTCCTCGCGTAATTGATCTTTAGTATCGTGACATTGCACGGCAATGGCTGTAATCTGTTCACTAAGTTGTTTGAAATTGTTATCTTCTTTTTCATTAAGTTGTTTGTTCGATTGATTAAGGTTGTCCTGTTTTTCATTCAACTGTTCGAAATTTTCATTAAGGATGTCTGGTTTTTCATTAAATTGTTTGTTCGATTCATTAAGTTGTTTGAAATTGTCGTCTTGTTCTTTCTTAGACTGTTTGAGATTTTCATTAAGTTGTAGCAATACTGTCATTACTTGAGACATGCCAAAAGTAGCGACTCTACTTTCTATGCTGTGTGTTGATGTATCTGCATTTGTCACGTTTTGTGTAACCATTTGGTCATTCTCTGATTCTTAAAAGGGTTCGCCAATTGGATGTGCACTGTTAGTCACTACACCGGAATCAAATAAATCTGACATATTTTGAGTACATTGTTCACCTTCGTTAGAAACAATTATCTGTTCGTTACGTAAATTTTGCAAATCGGGTGTGTCAAGCTGGGCAGCGTTCATTGTATCAGAACGTGCCGCGTCATCAATTGTTACATTTACTGTGGACATAATTGAATTTGTTTGCTCATCATTAGAATTAAAATCATTACTAGTGGTCAGTACGCACTGATTCTCAGTAGAGGATTATCGTTATTACACTGAGTGTTACAAGTATTATCGGTCAAATAATTCGAGTCGGCTATTTCACTCATTGGACATCGCGATGTACTGTTAACAGTTTTTCGCGGCATTTTTTACAAATCAAAATTAAGCACAAAATGAAACAAAGACGAAGCAAAAATGGAACAAACACAATTACAATAAAGAGCAATAAATTGCCGATGATCTGTGAAAGAAAGAGTGACAAATTAGTAAATGCGTGGCGCCAGATGCAAACTACATTTAAGTAAATAAGAGCAGATATATAACTGACTACCTCTCAGAAATTCACAAAGAAATACGATCCTGGCCGGTTGTCGCCACGTGTAACCTCCCCACAAAATAAAATAAATAATATAAATATTATCCTCATTTAGTGTAACCTCAAAGCACAAAAATTCCTAAACTTCTCAACAGTAAAATATTATAATTATGTCGTTCACATTCAGTGTAACGTCCCAACAAAAAATAAATTCAGTAACCTGGTGATAATACGATGTAACTAACCTCTCAATTCAATTGTCGCTCACTTATAACTTTTCAATAATTGACTGTGAATTTAACCTTGTAAATTTTGGACGTCACCAGTGCTGCGTCATGGCCCTGAAAGATCATTCTGAATAAAAAAGAAAAAATGCTTACCTCAGTGAAGTCGCCGGATAACGCATATATATCTGCTCTTACAATAAATTTTTCTGGCACAGCCCTGTGCAATGCTGGCCGATAGATTTGTCATTTATGAAAGGAAACAACTGATTTTTCTTTTGCAATAAACGGGATGATCATGGATTGGAGAAATTAGTTAATTCTTAAAATTGAAATGAATGGTTGTTAAAAGTTACTTTTTATGACAAAGATTATTATTAGGAGATTTTTAAAACATTTACGTGGGACTGGAGATAACAATACTACATACGCGTGAGGCTGCCTTTTTTACCTTATACAATAATGCTCAGGCTCCGGCATCGCTGCACCACGACCGGCCCAGCCAACACGATACACCAGACCAGACTGCTCGCTAACAACTACTTACTCCTACAGCTACACAGTTCCTACTGCAGTCAGATTCTCTTATAGCTTACATATCGCAGGCAGCGCGTGAGCAATACATCGAAATTACACCTGCTCTGACCTCTTACAACGTCTTCCTGAAGAGTGGGGCTCACTGACAATGAAACATCCTTGTACTAGTCCTGGCATGGAAGGAAATAGTCCCCGGATATCATCGAGAGGAATTTTTGGTCATGCTTGAAACACACGGAGGGTCTGTTCCCATTACGTGCCAAATATGTTCTAAGGAGGACATCACAGGACACTGGGCAGATCAGTCAAGGATCTAAACTTTTCTCAAAGCATTTGTGGCGTGAACTGCAGTGTAGCGTCATGCACTATCCGCCTCTAATTTGCCATTTACTCTTTGTATAACGCGTGCCCAGATTTCAATTGTTGCTATCAGCCTCTTCAGCAGACACAGTGGAAAACTGCCATGTGCTTCTGGAAGGACTTGTACGTACTCCTCCTGTGTCCCGAGTCCATCTGTTCACCACTCACTCTGCAGGCACTGCACTGTCTGGCGACCTGCTGATATTATGCTTCCGTGTCCCTCAAGTATGATCTTTCTGAAAGTGAGAAAGGTGACGATAAGCTACACATGCATATCCTCTGGGCATATTGTTTTACGATCGCCACTTTAAAAGCTTCAGTAACGTCATACATACACAATGTCTGTTATGTACTCACTCAAGTCTTTGTCTGTGGAAATGTTTGTTATCCACACCAAAAATATTGTAAATAAGCTACAAAAAATGCAATTTTAATGAAGGTATCCCACATACCTAACCGAGGACCAGCCAATAGGACATTCGTGTGTTTCCTGGAAACCGTCTCAAATGGTTAACTATGTCATATTATGTTCGTAACATGCCTTTTTTCTTCATGAATTTCAGCATTAAAGAAAAGAAAATGGGATCAAATTCAGATAATTTGAAAGCGCCCTGAAACGCTACAAAAAAATGGCTCTGAGCACTATGGGACTCAACATCTTAGGTCATAAGTCCCCTAGAACTTAGAACTACTTAAACCTAACTAACATAAGGACATCACACACACCCTTGCCCGAGGCAGGATTCGAACCTGCGACCGTAGCAGTCCCGCGGTTCCGGACTGCACCGCCAGAACCGCTAGACCACCGCGGCCGGCGAAACGCTACATTTAAGTTATGCGATGCCTGTGTCGTTACCGGCTAACACACTGTTCCTACTGTCATACACAGTGATATCTCGTTTTAGGAGCTACGTTTCGGAAAGTGGGAAGCGGCGTGGTCTCAGGCGCCTTGTCGCGGTCCGCGCGGCTCATCTCCCCGCCCACCCCTCCCCCTGCCGATGATGGAGGTTCGATTCCTCCCTCGGTCACGGGTGTGTGTGTGTGTTGTCCATAGCATAATTCAGTTTCAATTACGTGAAGTAGTGTGTAAGCTTAGGGACCGATGACCTAAGCAGTTTGGTCCCATGAGATCTTACCACAAATTTACGAAATTCTGAAATTGGGTTTACAAATGGTGTGCAGTACCACATTGTACAAATACATCTATAAAAACTTCTGAAAAATAGTTTCTGAGTCTTCCTAACAATGAGATGATGCGTAAAATGTGGTTGTAACTCGCTCGTAGACATCCAAGTGAGATAGCGGCTTATTTCTTCGTGGATCTTGAACAAGGTGTCGTTTGTTGTGTAATACTTAACGTGTTGGAATTTTAACGCAAGTCCTCATTCAGAAAAAGTTTTATTGTTCTTTTTCCTACCAGTTTTCTTCGTTTAACACTTTTGACTTCCTAAGTTTACTTTACTCGTAACACAGTTTAGTAAAAGTTTTCAATTCTGTTTCCCATTACATTTAAAGATCTATTTCTATTTATTGGCATCATTTTACACCTGATCAATGTTAAATGAGTCACATGGTATTAACACACTAGACTTCATGCCTAATGTACCTGCTATTATGTAGACTGTGAGAAACCTTTTAACAATTTTCGACGCATAATTCTTCCCAAACAAGTCGCTGAAGACACTTTACAAGTTTCAACTGTCGTCAGTAAACCTATTGTAAAGCTGTTTGATTTTTAAAAAGAGAAAAATTGAACATTGTTTGAAACCTACGACGAAATGTAATAAGAAGACGGCATTATGATAAAATGAAAGTTGGTACTGCTTAAGCACTTTTAAATTATACTAATTCATCAGCAGTTAAGTACGCAGTTGAACAACAGGTACTTTAAGGTTCTGCTACATCAACTGCATTTTTTACAGACATAATTTTTCAGTGGCTTAAATCAATAACCTGAAGGAACAGAAAAACTCCAATGCGTAAAGCTCTTGCAGGCAAACAAGATGATGCTCTGGCAGTTTCCCACTAGTGTTATTACGATGTCTGAAAAGGTGAAAAATGAGAAAATAGGTACCTGGAAAACAGTAGTAGTTCTGGCAGCAACTACAGCAAGTAAAAAGTTTCAACTCCATGTTGTTGTGCAGGATTTCACAATTTGCCCTGGAAAACCTTTTCAGCATGATCCGAGTTAATATCCATTTGCAGATTCCCTCAGCTCTGACACAATTCTGCGACTTATTTATGTGTCACAGTACTTCAGTCCCAAATTGCTATCGAATGGAGTTTTCAGGTCTCTTATTTGCAGAACAAAAAAATCTCGGTTGTTATTGAAGTACGGAGAGACCAAGAACGCTTCAGTTTTCGGAAGATTTCCACTATTACCCGTCATAAAGTTCCTTTTCATTATTGCTTAAAAGTTACAAATGCGTTTTCCATTGGTAACTAACCAAAATTTATGCAGGAAAGTCACGGGAAAGCATTACCAATTTCGGTCAACACACCTATAACACACGTATAGCTTCGTCTTACTTCTAGCCTGTGATGTCACCAGAGCTTCAGCAGATAAAAGAGCGTTTTCAATCAAATATTGAAATTTAATGATCCTTAACCTTCAATTACATAAAAATAACACATATGTTGTGAGAATATTGACGAAAATGCTCCATGGATGTTATAATCATTCAGAACAACGATAATCGGAATCATATTTTTAAGAAAGGTAAATAGCCTTTTACGTACGACTGTGGGGTAGATCATCGCATAGAATACAAATAATGATCAGTCGAAATGGGTGTTGATGTATCAAGTACACATTTAAGGTACAACTAAGAAGTAGGTACTCGTACAACTACAACTACGACGTTGTGAATTTCTGATTGTTCATTCTTATACCAGTCGGTCTTACACTACCTTTTTCACGTCAGCACGGCTCGGTGTGGTGCCCGACACAGGTGGGGACATGCAGAGAGGTCGCAGCACCTGCGGGTCGTCTGAGAGGCTGCTCCAAGTGCCCGCAGCGGCCCACACAATAGCGCTTTGTCCTCGCAAGGACACCGCACCACGCCTCCGCTACTCTCACGCTAGCAACTGCCCTCAGAATCCCTATGTCCAGCAGGTCCACAATGACTCACTTGTTGATCGCAGTCCTGCCAAACGGATCTCATCTCTTATTATAAGTGGTTTCTTCAATGAGTATGGCATTTTACATCCGGCAAAGTCAATAGTAAAAGGATCGCGTAAGCGACTAGGGAGAGGGAGACTTTAGGTATACCTGCAGAATCAGCACTGGGACCAGTTTTCTTTACGTGCATGTAAATAACGTACCATTCGTATCCTCTCATCGCAAATATGTTGTATAAGAACAGTGAGCAAAATACCTATCAGTAAAGATATCCAAAGTAATTACACTACTGGCCATTAAAACTACTACACCAAGAAGAAATGCAGATGGTAAACGGGTATTCATTGGACAAATATACTAGAACTAATATGTTATTACATTTTCACGCAATTTTGGTACGTAGATCCTGAGAAATCAGTACCCATAACAACCACCTCTGGCCGTAATAACGGTCTTTATACGCCTGGGCATTGAGTCAAACAGAGCTTGGATGGCGTGTACAGGTACAGCTGCCCGTACACCTTCAACACGATACCACAGTTCATCAAGAGTAGTGACTGGCGTATTGTGACGAGCCAGTTGCTCGGCCACCATTGACCAGACATTTTCGATTGGTGAGAGATCTGGAGAACGTGCTGGCCAGGGCAGCAGTCGAACATTTTATGTGTCCAGAAAGGCCTGTACAGAACCTACAACATGCGGTCGTGCATTATCCTAGTGAAATTTAGGGTTTCGCAGGAATCGAATGAAGGGTAGAGCCACCGGTCATAACACATCTGAAATGTAACGACCACTGTTCAAAGTGCCGTCATTGTGAACAAGAGGTGACAGAGACATGTAACCAATGGCACCCCATACCATCACGCCATGTGATACGCCAGTATGGCGATGACGAATACACGCTTCGAATATGCGTTCACCGCGATGTCGCCAAACACGGATGCGACCATCATGGTGCTGTAAACAGAACCTGGATTCATCCGAAAAAATGACGTTTCGCCATTCGTGCACCCAGGTTTGTCGTTGAGTACACCATCGCAGCCGCTCCTGCCTGTGATGCAGCGTCAAGGGTAACCGCAGCCATGGTCTCCGAGCTGATAGTCCATGCTGCTGCAAACTTTCGTGCAGATGGTTGTTGTCTTGCAAACGTGCCCGTGGCTGCACGATCCGTTACAGCCATGCGGGTAAGATACCTGTCATCTCGTCTGCCAGTGATACGAGGCCGTTGGGATCCAGCACGGCGTTCCGTATTACCCCCATGAACCCACCGATTCCATATTCTGCTAACAGTCATTGGATCTCGACCAACGCGAGCAGAAATGTCGCGACACGATAAACTGCAATCGCGATAGGCTACAATCCGACCTTTATCAAAGTCGGAAACGTGATGGTACGCATTTCTCCTCCTTAAACGAGGCATCGCAACAACTTTTCACCAGGCATCGCCGGTCAACTGCTGTTTGTGTATGAGAAATCGGTTGGAAACTTTTCTCATGTCAACACGTTGTAGGTGTCGCCACCGGCGCTAACCTTGTGTGAATGCTCTGAAAAGCTAATAATTTGCATATCACAGCATCTTCTTCCTGTTGGTTAAATTTCGCGTTTGTAGCACGTCATCTTTGTGGTGTAGCAATTTTAATGGCCAGTAGTGTGCTACTGCTGCATCAGCGAAATACAACTGAAGCCGAACTTTTCCTGTGAGTAACTGCTGTTTATGTGTCTTGTCAGTCATCAGTTCACATTAGCACGAATCCCTTTCGCTTTTGATCTGGAAAATGGTTACATGTCCTCACATCTCACAAAACCAAAGACCTTTTCTCCGAACACTTGTCTGGAAATTGCTACAGGGCATAGTATTGGATATTTTCGACTATTGTCATGTCCTGTAACATTACCCAAATTGTGCCTTTCTTTGATGTAGTCTTAAATTCGTGCCTGAGATACACAATCTACAAATTCGACCAAGACTTTTTTAATTCCTGTGGAAAACTATCACGCTTGCATAAAATATGAAGACGCCTTTATCATGCACGGTGTTTCCTTGTTAGTACTGTCTGTAAACACAAGCTCGCTTACTTGCCCACAAATGCAGCATTTACCCGTCAGCAACACCCACATGGCACGTGATTATTGCAACGTCCAGTTTAATGAAAACAAGAAAGATGGAAAGAAAGTAAGTAAAGCGTTAATTATTTCGAAAGTACTCGCTATAACTCGTGAGAGAAGACTATCAGTACCGTCGTGGAAAAATTTTTGCGGCTGCCTACGGAACCCCGACGTCCGAAGCAAATCGACGGCTATGAATGTCTTTGTGAAGGGCTCTACAAATATGGAAATCGCATGGGGAGAGATAGGGACTATATGCAGGATGTGTAAGGGCTTCGCAGCGAAACTTCTGCAGCATAGTCAAAACAACTTTGGCAACATGTGTGCCTGCCCAGTACGCTGCAGAAGTTCCGTTAGGAAGCCATTATACATCCTCCATTCATTCTGTCCCAATATCTCTACATGCGATTTCCATATTTTTGGAGAACTCAAGTAAGACATTCCTGATGATCGATTTGCCTGGCTGCAATCATGTTTCCGTAGGCAACCCTAAACATTATTCCATGAAGGCACTGACCGTCTTGTTTCAGTGTGAGATAAATGTATTACCATTTACGGCGACTACTTTTGAAATAACGAACACTTAAAAGCGGTGTCTTGCTTATTTTACTTTTCTATGGGAATTGTGGTAAGATTCCTCAACAAATAAATTTATTGAATAGACGATAGTTATTTAATTCAAACTCTTCTCTATCAACTATTCAGGATAAGGCAACCAACTTTCACCATATCAAGTGGAATTTTATTCATGACTCGCAGTGAGCCATGAATTCCCCTTATTCGGAAGGGAAGAGTTTGAAATAGTTATACGGGGTTCCGTAAGCGCAATGGTCGCCTGCGAGAACAAACTCGGCTGCTACACAGAAAAGCACGAGATCCGCACGACCCTACGGAGACCGACTAAGCAACGCATTTACTGATTAGCTGATCTGCATATCATAAGGGTCAATCGGGGGTTGCAAGCTGTTCTTATGTGCGAGGGGAGTTTCACTGAATTGACGAATGCAGACTCATGTTAGCATGACTTCTTTATTACGAAAAGAGCGTAAACGAGAACATGCATGAATACTGAGAAAACAAGGTCGTTATTTCCGCTTATGCAGATATTATTGAACAAAATTTTGCGGGAGGAAGGAAACATTGATTTAGCAGTCTGCCCTCTTCATGATGGCGAGGAACAAGAGGAGTGGCGGGAAGAGGAATAAGGGTTCTGCTCGTTGTGATTAAACAGAACGCGCAAGTTCTGGAAGAATTGATGTTGACTTCCGGAGCTGCTGTAGCTACGTGATAGCTAGTATGGTAACAGTAAGCATCGCGCAGCATAGATAAGACGTCGCGAGTTCGAGTACCTACCCTGCTACATCTTTAAAACACAATTCTGCTGTCTGCTGAAGTTATCAATCTAACGGAACTTTGAACATATTTCCTTCGCTTCTCGAGACAAAATAGTCGCATGTGGAAAAAGGGCTAACTTCTGCGAGATTTTGTTCTTTTCAGGTTTAATAGACGGCTAGGCAGCAGATGCATCTCGAAGCTTTTGTATTATGTATGGGGAGAGCGCAGCGTGCCACAATACGTCTGAAAAGTATTTTCTAGATTATCTGTTGTATGGTAGTGGCATTTTATTCTTCTTCAAAGCTTGTTTGACAGCTTTAACTCAGAACAAGTTTTCTACATGCATGCAATCAATAAATTGCATGTGCATTGTCGGACTGTTATAGATAACATCAGAGAATTAGCACATATCGTTAATCATTAATTTCTGACTCGTGTTTACTATTGTTTTAACAACACTAACAGAAACCTTCCGAAAATTGTGTTCTGTATTATAAGGAATGAAATAAAACTACCCACGATAACTTTACGACTGAGTATCTGCACACAAGTGTGCCTCTATCGGCACGAATTACGAAAATGCTAATCGCTTGGACTTCGATTAGGTCTGTGTTTAATTGGTATGCTGTGTCATACTCAAGAGGTGTGCAAATGTGCCATTTTGTAAATAAACTTATGTATTCCTAGAAACCCAAAAGATGCTTGTCAGCAGCGGAAAGAGGAGTTACTTTAGTGCAGAATTGTAAGATTTTCACCATTGCACTATGAGCCGAAAGTATTTTCTTGTGATTTGTTTGATTTTACTGCTTGTAGGTCTTTTGCAGAAGAGGTAAGAACGTTACAGTCAGCGAGACTGCGACCGCGGATGATAATAGACGCTTTATCACAGTTCAGCACGTTACCACAGAGCTAGCGAAGACGTATGTGTCTAGATTGCTTCTTTCGAGGCCATTAGTGGTTATAGCTCGTAAACCGCTATATAAAGGACGATATTAGTTGCAATTTCCACGTGCAACTACCTTACTGGTCTGAAAACCTTAAATTTACAATCTTTGGTTACACCTCAAGCGATAATAACTCAGATTAGTCAGTGGAAATGACAGGAAAAAATCAAGTGAACTATGAGGCTTAATTCCGTGCACGCCAAGAAGTAACTCGTCAATCACAGAGTTGCCAAACATTCCTTGCCTTGTTGCCAAATCTCAGTTGCAGTACCATCAAGAAGAAGACGAACCAATGTGATCCTACTGTGGCCTGGGAAGTGACCATAGCTAGCGTCTCGACGACGCGGCTGCTACGGCCTCGAATATGTAATGCGTCTGATTCGCATTTCTATAGCTAGGTTTAGGGACTGGAGCGTAGTTACTAATAATACTCAGAACTGACTGCCAACTAAACATAATAAATCAGTAACTCTCATAGTTGTTTTTATATTTCTTTCGTAAGTGTACTCAAAATTAAGAAAGTCGTTCAAGGACGTTTTTGTGCCTTGCCGATAGTCTAACACAACAAACAAATAAAAAAAGAATGTGTGTGTGTGTGTGTGTGTGTGTGTGTGTGTGTGTGAGAGAGAGAGAGAGAGAGAGAGAGAGAGATATATATGTATAGAAATATTTCATTAAAATGACACATTCCACATCATTACGAAATGTCGTATTCATGATCTATGGAACAAGTACTAATCTAAATTAATCTAATCTAATCATATTGCTGACTAGCCATGAAGAGTCATGAATTACCGAAATTTTCGCCAATATCAGTAACCAAATCTAAACTTGAAAATAAAACACTACAGTTTTTGTAATGAACCGGGACTCCTATCAAGACCCTTTCGTCCCTCTTAACTAACCACGAAAGAGGTCTGATATACCTCCATTCAGAAGTAACAAAATGTGTATGCATTTAAAGATGAAGCGCATGATGTGAAGTTCTGTGACGGAGATACGAACCCAACACGTAATCGGATTGTTAACTAAGTAAAATCAAATGTTACTATCGGTTTTTCTTACAAGCTGCTAGGTGTTTCAATCTAAATTAAGGATACAAATTTTTGTGCCTGAGTGACAATCGAACCGCACACCTACCGTCCTTCTTTATCACCCACGAATACAGCTTAAGTATCAATTGGTTACCCGCCAACCGTAAGATGTGTGCTTGTTTGGCCAGAAATAACGACACCTGTGGGAATGTTGGCAACACATGATCAGACATTAAAAATAAATTTTTACTAGCAGGGCAGTGTGCACGTGATAGGGCTTGAAATGACATTTTGAATATTTTTGTACTTGATCAGTATTCGGACCCACATAGTCTGTAGGTCAATCAAGTAGAAGTAAAATAAGAGCCCTGTTTCTTTAAAAGGCTATTGGCTCATGAAACGAAATAAAATTTTCTAATGTAAGTTTACTGGCGACAATATTTCTGTTTACCATAACTTCCTCCTATGTCATTTCCCAACGTAAACCGGATCTGCCCAGTTGATAATGAAGGAACGTGAGGTTTAATGCGGATTCTGGATTATAACGTCTTTCTCTTGAGGTTACCAGAGGTAAAGTAAATCAGTTTGTGCCTCTTAAAAGTAAATGCCTTAACCCACGCATTGCAGCAGTGATAGGTCGTTCCACCAGACCATTGTGGCCACATTTCCCAGCCGCAGGAGTGTGCTGTAACGGAAGATGTTCTTAACTTACAAAATTAGTTACGGTGGAAAAACTGCGAGTCTATTAAATGGTTGAGTAGAAGCAAGCTTCTGAAGCGGAGATTATGCTATTCTCATATCAGCAGGATGTAAAGACTCCTCTAGGCATCATAGCCTCGATGTGAAGCTATTTTGAATTTTTCACTTATTCAGCAAATTTCTTAGTTCGAGGAAATCCACTGCGAAGTGTGAAGTTATTATTATCATTTTCTTCATACCGCTGCTGGAATACAAGTTCTTGAAGATCATTTAATGCCTTTTGGACATTATACACTCCTGGAAATTGAAATAAGAACATCGTGAATTCATTGTCCCAGGAAGGGGAAACTTTATTGACACATTCCTGGGGTCGGATACATCACATGAGCACACTGACAGAACCACAGGCACATAGACACAGGCAACAGAGCATGCACAATGTCGGCACTAGTACAGTGAATATCCACCTTTCGCAGCAATGCAGGCTGCTATTCTCCCATGGAGACGATCGTAGAGATGCTGGATGTAGTCCTGTGGAACGGCTTGCCATGCCATTTCCACCTGGCGCCTCAGTTGGACCAGCATTCGTGCTGGACGTGCAGACCGCGTGAGACGACGCTTCATCCAGTCTCAAACATGCTCAATGGGGGACAGATCCGGAGATCTTGCTGGCCAGGGTAGTTGACTTACACCTTCTAGAGCACGTTGGGTGGCACGGGATACATGCGGACGTGCATTGTCCTGTTTGAACAGCAAGTTCCCTTGCCGGTCTAGGAATGGTAGAACGATGGGTTCGATGACGGTTTGGATGTACCGTGCACTATTCAGTGTCCCCTCGACGATCACCAGTGGTGTACGGCCAGTGTAGGAGATCGCTTCCCACACCATGATGCCGGGTGTTGGCCCTGTGTGCCTCGGTCGTATGCAGTCCTGATTGTGGCGCTCACCTGCACGGCGCCAAACACGCATACGACCATCACTGGCACCAAGGCAGAAGCGACTCTCATCGCTGAAGACGACACGTCTCCATTCGTCCCTCCATTCACGCCTGTCGCGACACCACTGGAGGCGGGCTGCACGATGTTGGGGCGTGAGCGGAAGACGGCCTAACGGTGTGCGGGACCGTAGCCCAGCTTCATGGAGACGGTTGCGAATGGTCCTCGCCGATACCCCAGGAGCAACAGTGTCCCTAATTTGCTGGGAAGTGGCGGTGCGGTCCCCTACGGCACTGCGTAGGATCCTACGGTCTTGGCGTGCATCCGTGCGTCGCTGCGGTCCTGTCCCAGGTCGACGGGCACGTGCACCTTCCGCCGACCACTGGCGACAACATCGATGTACTGTGGAGACCTCACGCCCCACATGTTGAGCAATTCGGTGGTACGTCCACCCGGCCTCCCGCATGCCCACTATACGCCCTCGCTCAAAGTCCGTCAACTGCACATACGGTTCACGTCCACGCTGTCGCGGCATGCTACCAGTGTTAAAGACTGCGATGGAGCTCCGTATGCCACGGCAAACTGGCTGACACTGACGGCGGCGGTGCACAAATGCTGCGCAGCTAGCGCCATTCGACGGCCAACACCGCGGTTCCTGGTGTGTCCGCTGTGCCGTGCGTGTGATCATTGCTTGTACAGCCCTCTCGCAGTGTCCGGAGCAAGTATGGTGGGTCTGACATACCGGTGTCAATGTGTTCTTTTTTCCATTTCCAGGAGTGTAGAATTAGTTGCCCATGAACGGATTCTTCCCCTGTCTATGGAATCCTTCTCATGTTGATATCAAATATCAGCAATTCCTCGTAGATTACATTAAAACTAAAGTAATTGATGAAGACATTACTAGATAACAGAAACGCGCTGCCTTTCTTCATTTACTTGCGGCTAGAAATGGCTGTCGAATACTGCCAAACCAAAAGCCAAGGGATCTTACTGCCTTCCGAAATACGTCGCTGTCAGTTCTTCCATATGATTTGGTCGACGTGACCTGTTTCAAGTTGTGTATGACAGAGAGAGTTTTAGAAAATCAGTTGTTTTCCTTTACAATAAACATAAAGATTTTCAGAAATGGCTCTGAGCACTATGGGACTTAATAACTGAGGTCATCAGTCCCCTAGAAGTTAGAACTCCTTAAACCTACCTAACCTAAGGACATCAAACACACCTATGCCCGAGGCAGGATTCGAACCTGCGACCGTAGCAGTCACACGGTTCTGGACTGAAGCGCCTAGAACCGTTCGGCCACCGCGGCTGGCCATAAAGATTTTCATTCTAAGCTATCCAAGTTAAACACTTTCTCAATATTAGTTCAAATTTAATATTCGCTTCTACAATGTAGGAAAGTATTTCACAGTTGCAAAACCCGCATCCAACTCATTGACGTTATGCTTAGTCGCTGACCATAAATTCTAGCTCAGAATGGCACCAGTTTAAGTAATATAATGTAGCGAAGACTGATTGCCAGTGCTCTTTCTCACCGGCAAATACGCAATTCATTCATTGGGCTCCATTAGTACACTGTAACAGTAATTTCTGCGTGTATGCAATGTATACGGACTGTAGAATTTAGTGGTGCTCTCTCTTCCACTTCTGTACACAATATGCCTGACCTTAGTGGGCCATTTATCATTACAGGCCTGGGCAGTGCAACATCATAATAACAACAGTAATGTTCTTATACAGACAACCTGACTGTTCATTTTTCCGGATTTTGTAATCATTTAAATAAAACAGCATGGCCTTCCTTTGGGAGACATTTCGTCCCCATTTCCCTTCTGTGAAATTTGTCAGTAAGCTTTTTGCCTTCCAACCAGCGAAATGCGGCAGAGTACGGTCGGTAAACGATTCACAAACCACGATTTAATGCCGTTAAATTGGTTCAAATGGCTCTGAGCACTATGGGACTTAACTTCTGAGGTCATCAGTCCCCTACAACTTAGAACTACTTAAACCTAACTAACCTAAGGACATCACACACATCCATGCCGGAGGCAGGATTCGAACCTGCGACCGTAGCGGTCGCGTGGTTCCGGACTGTAGCGCCTAGAACCGCTCGGCCACCCCGGCCGGCTTAGTGCCATTAAAACGATTTCTTTAAACATTGTCGTAGCTGAAGGAATTTGGTTTCTTCTTAAATCGTCCTATGCAGCAACTTTCACAGATACCTCAAATAGGAAAAGCTCTTTACCCAGGTACGAAGATTGTAATACAAACTTCCCACAGTTTGTGTCAGGTTCATCATTTCATCTGATAGCACTGCGTAAGAATTTTGTCTAAGAGGTATCACAAGTAGTGTTCCTGTAGCTGTGGGAATCATTGGTAGAAACGAGTTTAACACCAATGGGTGCAGTACTTCTAAATAGTCAAAATGACTATCAACCGAAGTCTGAGTTCATCCAAAAACTGAGGCGTATTTATGATCTTGAAGCTAGCCTGTGTATCCTTGTCTTCCTTGAGTGGGCATTGGAAGGTGTTTACACGCACGTATACAATACTATGAATACTTCGAAAGCTATAGTTAATGTTGCTCTCATAAACTAATTTAGGTCTTTTTTTTTAATTCTTCTGAGTCTTCAGTGTGCTATATGTGTTGTAGATGCAGTCTTAGACAAAAAAATTGAACGCCGATTCATTTACGTAAGGCGGACAATACAGTCGTGCTCCCCTCAGAAATCTATGTTCGGCAATATGCTCGATCTGGCAACATTGTAGACTGCAGCACTTCCCGGTGGAAGTCTTGACTGCAGTGTGAGTTCATCACTTTTGGCTACGACCATTGTCTTGAGGTAAAATGCGAGACTTGCTAATATGACGTCTGGCAACCGAAAGTACACGTCGACAAAACTTTTATCGTCCCTTTCCTCTCGGTACTGAAGATATGAGTGTAATCTACAATATAGTTCGTTTTCTGTCACATTGGTAATAACAGTTTGGTTCAAAAATACTTTAGCGAGAGATTTCTTGGCCAACCATCTGCCTCTGAACACCGCATGCGTCTGAGTTATCTGGGACCCATTTGCTGCTTACCGGCGGGGGCTGAGGCGCTGCGCTGCCTCGTCTTCTGCTGACAACGTCTGCTCCACTCCTCACTCTCGACGGGGTAAAATGCTTTAATGTTGTTGAGTGGTGACCCACAAAATCTGTCTACGATTTGTGTTTCACACTCGTTAGCAACGGAGGCACAAAACCGTTTTTATTTGATGAGTATTTTATTATACTAGTATGGAATACATCATTGTGGCACAGAATTAATTTCATTGTTTCTGAGCTGGAAATCGCAACTAATCTCGACCTTTAAATAGCGGTTTACGAGTTCTAGCCACTGCTGGCCTCGTAAGAGGAAACCAAGACACATACGTCTTCGCTAGCTCTGTGGTAATGTGCTGACCTGTGAAAAAGCGTCTGTTATCGTCTGTGGTTGCAGTCTCGCTGACTGTAACGTTATGGTCTCTTCTGCAAAAGAGTAGTCAGATAAAACATCTATAAGGAAATCGCAAGAAAATGCTTTCGGCTCATAGAGAAATGGTGAAAAACTTACAATGCTGCACAAAAGGTAACTCCTCTTTCCGCTGCTGACAAGTATATTTTTGGTTTCTAGGAATACATAACTTTATTTATAAAATGCCACATTTGCATACCTCTTCAGTGTGACACAGCATACCAGTTAAACACATACCTAATCGAAATGTAAGTGAGTAGTATTTTACTAATTCGTGCTGATAGAGGTACCCTTGTGTACAGACACTTTGTTTTATTAAAACAGACTTTTGTCTTAAGGTTATCATGGGTAGTTTTATTTCATTACTTATAATACAGAGCACAATTTTCGGAAGGTATCTTTTAGTCATGTTAAAACAATAGTAAACATAAGACATAAATTAATCGTCAACGATATATGAGAGTTTTTTGAAGTTATCTGTAACACTCTGACAATACACATACAGTTTATCGATTACACGCATGTAGAAAACTTGTTCTAAAGTAAAGCTGTCAAACAAGGTTTGAAGAAGAATAAAATGCCACTACCATACAACAGATAATGTAGACAATACTTTTCTGACGTATTTTGGCACGATGTATTCTCCCCATACATACTACAAAAGTTTCGGGGTGCTTCTGCTGCCTGGCCGTCTATTAAACCTAAAAAGAACAAAATCTCGCAGAAGTTAGTCCTTTTTCCACATGCGAATATTTTGTATTGAGAAGCGAAAGGAAATATGTTCAAAGTTCCAATAGATTGTTAACTTCAGCAGACAGCAGAATTATGTTTTAAAAAATGTAGCAGTGAAGTTACTCGAACTCGCGACGTCTTATCTATGCTGTGTGATGCTTACTGTTACCATACTAGCTAACATGTAGCTACAGCAGCTCCGGAAGTCAACATCAATTCCTCCAGAACTTACGCATTCCACAGTGCTGTGAGATAATGCATGTGGCCCGTATCCAGACTTCTGATAGACAGACAGTTGCAGCTTTTTCTTTTGCAATGCACGACGTTTTCAACAAACAGATAGCACAATAGGGTAGGTCAAGTGGAAAGGGACACTTCTTATTTAAATTTCTGCATCCTACACTGTTGGGTGTTCTGTGTAGGTGGCAGTTACGTGATTTTATTTCGGTGATTACAAAACAAAGTCGAATGTATACACTGGGTGGCCGAGGCAACTAGTTCATGGCGATTGGGTGAACCAAGTAAAGAATGTACTGAACATGCTACAAACCACTACAGAATTCTGTGTGTGTCAGAATTCTCATCCAGTGTGGCGCAACGGCTTTATAATAGAAAAGTGAGTCACAGAGAAAAGGATTTGGTGGTCTGTTGGATTGATGATAAGTTCATATACTTATGGTCTGGGTCCGATTCCAACATCTGCTGATGATCTTTGATAAGGATAGACAGATTATACTCTTCTGTCCACGCCAAGTGAAGAAGGTATAGTGGCATTGTGGTCTGAAATTCACATTAAACATGATATTCTTTGTCTACCAAGTAGACGTTAGGTTGAACTGTAATAAAGTCAGGAGTGGCGACATATAGAAACTCAATCACCAGGGATCTTTCTTATACTAGTTATTTATTTCCTGTGACGAAACAAACGCTATGTATGGTCACAGGACACTTATTCCTTTTTTTTTTTTTTAGCTTCTGTATGTCGATAAAATTGGTTCTTAACTGATAATGCAATGAGTTGGTGGGCAAAGTATCTATGAGGAACTTCACGTATGTAGATGGTGGAAAATGGAGAATGTTGGTCTCACGGGAAGCGTGTAAGGGATAAGTCCCTGCAGTTGCGCTAATTATCTGTGTTCTTGGTGGATAGGTCCACTTGAGCAGCGTTACCTCGTGTCCGCTCCGTTGCAGCGTAAACAACCCGCGTACTAGTTTATTCTCTTTGTGTTTTCTTGTGTTTCTTGTTACAAGGTGCATCGTCCTCGTGTCGTCGTGATATAGTATTTTGTACAGTGTTTTGTATCTTATTTTTGGCTGTTTCTACCGCTAAATAACCGTTTAACATGGAAAGAAAAGTTACCAGGATGTGAACTCTACGTTTTGAATTAGACAAGTCCACCGGTAATGTTCAGCCAGGTTCCATGGAAATCGACAATTGGATCGTTGATGTCATTGGAATCACGACCGATCAAGTCCATACAGCCTACTTTGATACAGATCAGTACTGTATATCCGTTGAGCTATTAAATCCTATGCTCCTGGATAAGATTCTGTTGACATTTGGAGGGAATGTTTTCTCAAAGACGTTTTATCGAAATATGGAGATGTGAAACAAATTCGGCACGAACGGTGGTTTCCACAGCACGAATTGCAGTACTATAATGGTGTACATTCAGTAGAGATGCAAATCAAGGCAAATATTCCCTCCCACGTACTTGTTTGTGGTTATAAGGCAGATGTTGTAGCAACGACACCCTGTGTCAGTACTCAAGATTGTACGGTAGTGGCCCCTGCGGAGTTCCCACCATTACCACAGAAGGTAATACCGGCACAGGCTCCCTTTAAAAATGTTACACCTTCTGTTAACGGCACTTAACAAAAGGGGGCGAACATGTGACGAGTATGGTCCGGATGAAGACTCCTTACACAAAGAACGGGATACCAGCAAAAATGCCAGTAATGTTGCGTCTGAAATTAAAGTTCCGGCTACCGACATAAACATAAACACCGAATCATTCCAAGTCCCAGCGGTAAACAACAAGCCTTCTGCGCCTGAACAGCAGCAACGGGAAGAAAGTTCCCTACCTGGAGAGCAAGTACAAGTCCAGCAACCACAACAAGTAGAGCCAGGACGTAAACAAACAGCGTGTAGTCATGAGCCGGTGGAGAGTGAAAGTAAACATACCGGCCGGCATCAACATAGCTCCCATAGTAAACAGGGCGGGGAAGCGAGTGTTGATACACACACGGACAGTGAGAGTGTTGGAGGAAGTAGAGAGCCACCGCAGAGCAAGTCGGTTGAAGCACAGGCAAGGGACGTAGTGGCAGGTGAGATGGACTCGACATCTGCCTCCACATCGTCGTTGAGTGACTGTAGGAGGATACAAGATGACTTGGATAGGATTTGTGATTGGTGTAAAGAATGGCAGCTAACTCCAAATATAGATAAATGTAAATTAATGCAGATGAATAGGAAAAAGAATCCTGTAATGTTTGAATACTCTATTAGTAGTGTAGCGCTTGACACAGTCACGTCGATTAAATATATGGGCGTAACATTGCAGAGCGATATGAATTGGGACAAGCATGTAATGGCAGTTGTGGGGAAGGCGGATAGTCGTCTTCGGTTCATTGGTAGAATTTTGGGAAGATGTGGTTCATCTGTAAAGGAGACCGCTTATACAACACTAATACGACCTATTCTTGAGTACTGCTCGAGCTTTGGGATCTCTATCAGGTCGGATTGAGGGAGGACATAGAAGTAATTCAGAGGCGGGCTGGTAGATTTGTTACTGGTAGGTTTGATCATCATGCGAGTCTTACGAAAATGCTTCAGGAACTCGGGTGGGAGTCTCTAGAGGAAAGGAGGCGTTCTTTTCGAGAATCGCTACTGAGGAAGTTTAGAGAACCAGCATTTGAGGCTGACTACAGTCAATTTTACTGCTGCCAACTTACATTTCGCGGAAAGACCACAAAGGTAAGAGAGATTAGGGCTCGTACAGAGGCATATAGGCAGTCATTTTTCCCTCGTTCTGTTTGGGAGTGGAACAGGGAGAGAAGATGCTAGTTGTGGTACGAGGTACCCTCCGCCACGCACCGTATGTTGGATTGCGGAGTGTAGATGTAAATGTAGACCCCCCGTCCCCGCCTTCTGCAGAAGGATCCAGCACCAGTCGGAGGCGTAGAACCAAAGTAGAGCCCAATGCAAACGTTACGCGTAAAAAGAACAAAAACACTGACATTGCTACTGAAGCCAATGACAAGAAGTAAGCGGACAGGTCGAACCGTTAATGGATTGGTACGTGGGCGCGGAAGTTTAACTCATGGAGGAAAGAGAGTCAAGTACAAAAAAAAAATGGTTCAAATGGCTCTGAGCACTATGGGACTCAACATCTTAGGTCATAAGTCCCCTAGAACTTAGAACTACTTAAACCTAACTAACCTAAGGACATCACACACACCCATGCCCGAGGCAGGATTCGAACCTGCGACCGTAGCAGCCTCGCGGTTCCGGACTGCAGCGCCAGAACCGCACGGCCACCGCGGCCGGCAGTCAAGTACACATTAGACACTGGTACTAACGTACAAGGTACTGACACTTAACGTTAACAGGATTAAAGCAGATTTGAAATTCGCTGCTTTACAGCAATTCCTCTATGAATCTGACGCCGACATCGTATTTTTACAAGAAGTTGTTTTTGCGGGTCTTCATATATATGGATTTAAAACGATAGAAAACGCAGCGGTAGAAGACAGTACAGGAAAAGCTATTTTAATATGGGAAGGCATTCCAGCTAAAGACATTGAGCTGTTAGAATCTGGCAGAGGTATCGGCTGTACAATATATGAAGTGACTGTGGTAAATTCATACGCACCTTCCGGTAGCACTAACAAAGTCGAACGTGCCAAATACTTCGAGGAAAATATTATTTATATTCTTCGAAAAAACCCGCACTACCTCATTTTAGGCAGCGATTTCAATTGTGTCCTGCATGAGAAAGATCAGTCTCCCAACTTCTACTACTGCAGGGAATTACATGATCTTGTGAAACACCTTAGGCTCAAAGACGCTTGGGAACTAAAATTTCCCATCCTAGTGCGATATACGTTTTTTACCTCCACTTCGTCCAGTCGTCTTGACCGAGTGTACATCACTGACAGCCTATGTGACTAAATTCTGGCAGCTGATGTTATTCCAACCGCTTTCTCTGATCACTGCGCAGTTTGTATAACCATCAATTTGGACAAACTACCAACGAAATTGTACAGAAACCTGTGGATGCTAAACGTATCGCTTTTATGAGACAGGGAGCTGGAAAATGACGTTAGAGCAACGTGGGATGCTTGCCTACGCTCATTCCATAGACATACAATCAAAGTAGACTGGTGGATTAATATTGCAAAACGAAAACTCCTCCATTGTCTAATGTTTTATGGGAGACAGTAGACAGTAGGAAGACTACTGAATTTTATTACTCTGCTTTAAGGAAACTGTATGATAACTGTCATGATATAAACGCGTCGCTGTCACGAATAAAAAGCATCAAAGCTAAAATAATTGGTATCAAACGTAACCAACTGGAAGGACTCAAGATAAAGTCCAAAACTCATTCTGTGCTGGAAGATGAAATAACATCAATGTATCATCTCATTAAACATAAGTCAAATCGTAGGAGGATGTTTATTGATGAGGTGCTGACAAGCAATGGCAGAGTACTATCCAATCAAACTTACATCGTCCACGAACTGCAACAACATTATGGGAACTTATATTCTGCAGAACGTGTTGACGAGGAGTCACTAGCTGAAATTGTCAGAACATTACCCAGTGCTTTTACTCCTGCTGCAAATAATGAACTTTTATATTGGAACAGATAAGCCCTCGGTCACAAATATTAAGTCAAAATTGACCTGGTTTCGACGCTACTATGAGCGTCGTCTTCAGAATTAGACTAACTGTTCTAAAACATTTTAGGTATATAGTACATTAATAAAATTAAAGTTTGTACTGACTAGAAAATATGTGACTTGTAAGTACTGCATCTTTTCCAGTCAGTACAAACTTTAATTTTATTAATGTACTATATACCTAATATGTTTTAGAACAGTTAGTCTAATTCTGAAGACGACGCTCATAGTAGCGTCGAAACCAGGTCAATTTTGACTTAATATTTGTGACCGAGGGCTTATTTGTTCCAGTATAATTCTGACACGGTCACTGAACCTTAACAGCTATGTTCAATGAACTTTAGGCCGATTTTACTGAAGATGACGTTTCAGAGCTGATTAGCAAATCCCCTACCCATGAAAGTCCAAAACCAGACAGACTAGCGAAAGAAATTTTACTATAAATTTGGAACATCATAGGGTCTACTTTTACCACAGTTTTAAATAAGATAATAAAAGGAGGGACCATCCCAAGGAATTTTAAGGAAGGGAAAATTGTTTTAGTGCCTACTACCAGGTGACAGCACCGCATCGACAATTTCAGGCCGATTACTTTATTAAATTTTGACTATAAAACCGTGGCCAGTGCGATCAACAGTCGACTGTCTCCACTAATCCGCAAAATCGTCGAGAGACATCTGTTCTGCTTCCTTGGCCGGACAGTCATGACGATGGTTTCAGAATACAGAGACATCATTTCAGTAGCCTCAGTAACTAATCTGAAATGTGCATTACTCTTCATTGATTTCCATAAGGCCTTCGATCTTGTCACGTAGCGATATCTGGAGCACATTATGTTACAAACTGACTCTGAGGAGAGTGTTATCAGGGTCGTCCGCCACATGCTCACAGGACTAACAGCTAACACATTCAATAAACATTGAGAGAGGCTTTCCACAGGGCAGTCCCCTCTCCATGTTGTTGTTTGTCCTGCCATTGGAGCCACTGCTCAGGAGAATAAATAATAAACTATCTGGCTTTTCAATGTCCGGTGTACCTTTCATTCTAAGCGATTACGCTGATGACGTGGGGGTACTCATTCGACGAGAAGCGGAAATAGAAATCCTGAAAGGCGAACTAGACAAATACAGCGCTGCTTCAGGAGCGAAAATCAACATCGGGAAATGTACGAGTAAATTAATGAATATTAGAGGTATTGCCGACTTAGCCATATCATGGGCCGACCAACAAAAAACTCTAGGCCTTATACTCGACAGATGTCCATTAAAAATGGCTATAAAGAACTGGAGACCGACCATCAACAAAATGCATGGCACCACTTTAGAAGCTAGCTGGAGATCAGTGAATATAAATGACGCAGTACGAGTTGTTAACACCTATCACTTTTCGAAAGCATACTATATGGCTCTGGTGTTTCCCATCTCCAAGATGCCAACCAAGAAGGCAAAGCAGCTTGCAGTCAGATATGTATGGAGAGGGCATATCTTCAAACTCACTTATGCTGCTATCACCAAACCACGGTCTTGAATTAATTGATTTAAATAGGAAAGCCACTGCATTGTTCCTCAAAAGAATAACAGTATAATAAATGAGAACCCAAACTCCATCACAGCTAAGCTTTTCACCACACTTAGACCTAAAAGTATGTACCCGCCGGTTGATATCCAAAATATCAACTTCCATCTCAAACATTTTCGCATATTCTATCTACAGATGAGTTACTTAGGGGACAGTACCATGAGAACCGCTTCTTTAAACACAACGAAAATAATTCGATATTGGCAAAAGACGGACGAGCCTAACAACACCATCCATAAGCACGCGAATGTCAACTGGGCAGCGGCTTGGAGCAAACTGCCCCTGAAGATCCATACATCAGAAGTCTCACCCACCGGGTACCGAGTGGGCAATGAACTCATACCGACCAACGAGAAGCTTCATCGCATCGGCGTCAGTGACACATACAGATGCTTTAAGTGTGGACTGACGGACTCGCTGCTCCACCTGTAGTAGACACATCCACAACTGGAGATGGGTAAGGAAAATACTCGCTGTACTCGCCAGAAGCTCTGAAATAACGTATATGCCGGAGATACTCCTGTGGCCCGCTACAGCTTTCCGGCAACCAAAAGTAAACGATTATGTGGCTGTTAGGTAACTACGTGCAATACATTATCAGCGACAACGGCGTCGACAACCTAACAAGTTTCAAATCTTACGTGTAAATTAATAGATGGAGAACGACACAAATAAGCGACGATAAAAAGCACTTCAGCAACATGCTAGCCATGATATTTGAAAAGCATGGCATACGTTAATAAAAGTCAAATATTTTTTTTCCACAAAGAAGGGCAGACTTCTTACTTTCCCTTCAAACTGAATATTCCGTTTTGTTTTTCAAGAATGCAAAAGTTTCTTCTTACATTCTTCATTTAAAATGTTGTTAAGCATTATTAAATAACATTGCTGAAATGAAAGAGTGACGGGATCTACTCGTTTCACACGAAGAAGCCTATTTAATTCCACAAGTGGTGGGACGGCCGAAAGAGGAGGAATTTATTTATTTTCTTTCTTTCCTGTAATCAGTTTAAGACGCTGCCGTCATGGACTGTGCGGCTGGTCCCGGCGGTGGTTCGAGTCCTCCCTCGGGCATGGTTGTGTGTGTTTATAATTAGGATAATTTAGGTTAAATAGTGTGTAAGCTTAGGGACTAATGACCTTAGCAGTTAAGTTTCATAAGAGTTCTCACACATTTGAAAAATTTTTCTTATCAGTTTTTTTTTTTGTGAAGAAGACATTATCGGTTCTCTAAATTCTTGTAACTGATGTGGACAAAAAAAAAAAAGTGGCTCAGATGGATAGAGCGTCTGCCATGTAAGCAGAACATCCCGGGTTCGAGTCCCGGTCAGGGCACACATTTTCAGCTGTCCCCATCGAGTTATGTCAGCAACACCTGTCCGCAACTGAGGATATCAATTAATTATCGTTTATTCTAGAGAAGCTGCTTTGTCATCAATTGTATCTGTTCTTTCGAGAGCAGCTACTGTCTTCATATACACGAAATCTTTGCTTAGTCTGCATGACCTGGGTTCGAATCCATATGCAGAACATGACGGTTCGTCGTGTCATTCGAAGTTCATATATATTCTCAACTAGCTGCTCGTGAATAACTTAAATTTTTGATGTCATTTTGTGTTAAATAAGAATTACGGTATCTTACCTTGAAGAGTAAATCATGAATACGACGAACTTACTACGTGCCTTACCTATCTGACGTAATAATGAGAGTGGTAACATTTCAGGTACGTCATTTATTGTAATAAATGTGAGCTTACAAGCCTTAAGGACAGTCTTATCTGTGATAAGATGTTCCCTGATATTTGTAGTATCGTGGTACTACTTCACATCTTGAGTTATTGCGATACAGAGCAGTTTTTTATAGTGGTGACTAGGTGGAACCAATTTCAGTAGTCAAACGACTGTACCGAGGAGCGACTGAGGACATGCTAGACCACTGCGTTATGCGGGTTGTATGCAAATCAGGCGAAATGCAATTCAGGTCGTTCGGATACTTCTGAGCACGACTGTACGTCTGGAGCACAGGAGTGTACGATAGTGAATCATGGACAGTGGGAAGACGGGAACAGAAGACAACCGAAGCGTCTGAGAACTTACACTGCAGAAAAAAGTTTGCAAACTGGGTGGGCTTATAAGATAAAGATTGAGGAGGTTCTCCGCAAAATCGTCGAAGAAATGAACAAATGGAAAACACAGACAAAAGAACAGATAGGATTATAGGACATCTGTTAAGAGGTCACGGAATAACGTGTATGGTACTGGATGGATATGTAGAGGGTTAAAAGTGCAGGGGAACACAAAGACTTGAATGCATTCAACAAATAACTGAGGACGTAGGTTACAAGTGTTACTCTGGGATGAAGACCTAAGCGCAAGACAGGATTACGTGGTGGACCGCATCTAACCACTCAAAAGACTTATGACTCAAATTGAAAAGGCAGCGGCCTGCTGGAAAGTAGAGTTCTACCGGCTGTTTCGCTGTGAAACCTTACCAACCTCGAGGCCGAATCTCTTCTCCCACGAACACAATGTGTGCTGCTCCAAACGCCAAACTTAATAGACCACGAAGCACCTAAGGCGTCGTATGATTTCTCTTCTTCGCTACTGCAGCCTTACTTCAACAGACCAGTGCTGAAATTATAAAAGGGCCATTTATCTGAACTTAAACAATAATTACTTAATACTAATACAACTGTTTCTTCGGCTTACCACGCTGATCGGTTTGAGATCATACACTCGGTTCTGAATCTGTTGGGTCACATTCAGTTACGATAATAGTAAACCTATCGATGTGTCATACTTAAATCATACAATTAAAACATACCTAAATATTATTCTACTGGCTAATAAGCTATGTCATACGGAAACAGCTTTTTATGCCCTTTTGAACTGCGACATCATACTTCACTTGTATTACAGCGCTTTTGGAATAGTCATTGTTATTAATGACTGTTTCAGTGAATTGGAAATGTTTCCATGAAATCAATCTTGCATATACATAAGTAGACAGGTGAAATGTGTTTACATTTAGTTCTGACTTCCTACTAGTTTTACGTGCCTGAATTACGGCATTCTGGCTGAATTTGCACATTGCTTACTTTTAATTCGTGTTCCAGCTTAATGAGTCGCCTACGTCGTTTTTCCAGATGTACCTGCAAACAGTAGGTATCATATGAGATGGTGTATGGCTCTGCAGCTGGAAGGATGTAACAGAAATCAAAGTTTTATTGTTTGCTGTAATGGTGTAATCGTCTGCAATCCTCAACGATCCCAATTTTTACTGTACAGATTGTTGTGGATGTTGGTGAGCTGGTATCGTGGATAACACCAAAAATATAAACACAGATTTTCCGTAGGGTTAATAGCAGATACGTAGCTTGATTGTCACTGGGTGTAATGGCCAGCACTTTCGTAAGCTGCAGCCCCAAACGGTCGACGCGAGCTGAGTGTTTTCCCTTAAAGCTTGTGTGCAGAAGGCCAGCTTCTCCTCTCAGAAAGGTTCAGCGTGGCACACACATGTCGACTCTTCAGCTGAGGCAGCCGCCTTCGGTGCAATTCCTCCTGTTAGCTCTATTGTCCAGCGTATTCACTGTGTCGAACCTGCCAGCAGCAGGCAGCAGCCCATCGGACTTCTATCGCCTATGGTGGTCACGTCTCAAACTAGTCGTTCGCTAGAACTGAATTGATTGGTTCTAGAGTTGCACTGTACCGATATTACGGTTCGATAAATTTGGTACACTGCGCAAAACATGTTGCAAATGGTAGGCTTTCCTGTAGTATTAGTAAAATTGGTGGGGGAAAAAAACTAATTAATTTGTAAGAGAGAGAATGTGCACCGACGCCTTCTCTTTGTTTTGTTTTATTTGGTTGTTTGTTTTGCACATAATTAGAACCGCACATCATTCAGTATAAGGCACTGTGTATTTCTTACACAATACAAATCGCATTTTTAATAGATAAAAATTTGTTGACACCGTAACTTCTGTGCTTTTATGTAACCAGAGCCATTAGTTTCTATGGAAGTAAATGAATAAACATGAATATATTCAAATAATTATCGACGTCATTTTGTACTCAACCGAATGTTCTTCTTCTCGTTCAAAGGCGAGTTTCCTGTTATTATTGATAATTTTGAAATTCGTTCATGACTAACAAAAACGAAGTACTAAAGCGGTGTTTTACGTATTTTTTTTGCATTTTTTAGTTTCACCATCTTGTTGAGAAAATAACGTTTTCTTACACTATATGATAAATCTGTATTGTTTCCTTTATTTCTACAAAAGCGACCCTCTACATCTACATCTACATCTACATCTACATCTACATGATTACTCTGCAATTCACATTTAAGTGCTTGGCAGAGGGTTCATCGAACCACAATAATACTATCTCTCTACCATTCCACTCCCGAACAGCGCGCGGGAAAAAACGAACACCTAAACCTTTCTGTTCTAACTCTGATTTCTCTTATTTTATTTTGATGATCATTTCTACCTATGTAGGTTGGGCTCATCAAAATATTTTCGCCTGGGCGCTAATGACCATAGAAGTTTTGCGCACTAAAATCACAAAAAAAATAAAATATTTTCGCATTCGGAAGAGAAAGTTGGTGACTGAAATTTCGCAAATATATCTCGCCGCGACGAAAAATGTCTTTGCTTTAATGACTTCCAACCCAACTCGCGTATCGTATCTGCCACACTCTCTCCCGTATTACGTGATAATACAAAACGAGCTGCCCTTTTTTGCACCCTTTCGATGTCCTCCGTCTATCCCACCTAGTAAGGATCCCACACCGCGCAGCAATATTCTGACAGAGGACGAACGAGTGTAGTGTAAGCTGTCTCTATAGTGGACTTGTTGCACCTTCTAAGTGTCCTGCCAATGAAACGCAACCTTTGGCTCGCCTTCCCCACAGTATTATCTATGTGGTCTTTCCAACTGAAGTTGTTCGTAATTTGTACACCCAGGTACTTAGTTGAATTGACAGCCTTGAGAATTGTATTATTTATCGAGTAATCGAATTCCAACGGATTTCTTTTGGAACTCATGTGGATCATCTCACACTTTTCGTTATTTAGCGTCAACTGCCACCTGCAACACCATACAGCAATCTTTTCTAAATCGCTTTGCAACTGATACTGGTCTTCGGATGACCTTAATAGACGGTAAATTACAGCATCATCTGCGAACAACCTAAGAGAACTGCTCAGATTGTCACCCAGGTCATTTATATAGATCAGGAACAGCTGAGGTCCCAGGACGCTTCCCTGGGGAACATCTGATATCACTTCAGTTTTACACGATGATTTGCCGTCTATTACTACGAACTGCGACCTTCCTGACAGGAAATCACGAATCCAGTCGCACAACTGAGACTATACCCCATAGGCCCGCAGCTTGATTAGAAGTCGCTTGTGAGGAACGCTGTCGAAAGCTTTCCAGAAATCTAGAAATACGGAATCAACTTGAGATCCCCTGTCGATAGCGGCCATTACTTCGTGCGAATAAAGAGTTACAAATCAACAATTTTCGAATAAAACCTGACTTAAACTTCGAAAATTTCTGTTTTGCTGTAAATAATATTTTTTCTTAAGCAACAGGTAAGCCTGCTTGCCTACGATGCAGGGCTCGGGTTCGATTCGCAGTCGGGTTGGAGATTTTCTCCGCACGTGACTAGGAGCTGTGTTGTCCTCATCATCATTTCATCATCATCACCGACACGTAAGTCGCCCATTGTGGCGTCACCTGCATTAAGACTTGCAAGCCGGCGGCTGAACTTCCCCAGATGCTGCCTCCCGGCCATCAGTGCCACACGATCATTGCGTTTTTTTAAGGAACAGGCAGGAGTGATAGTATGTAGAGCAAAAATGTCCGTAGTTTATCGAGCCCTTCATCTACTCTCACTCAGTATCTAAACAGTTCGCTGCTTCCGGTGTTTAGGGGAAAATAATAAGACACTGGTTGTATTGATAAAGGATTCAATCGTTATGAGGTAACTTCCGATAGGTATACGACACATCCAACACACTGGTAATGCGGGTATGCCCTTAACTGACCAAAGCAACTAGGGAAACTACGGTATCTTTGTGATAGTGTCGGTAGTTTACAGTAGTTTTATAACTCTAATTGAATCTGGTGAACCCTATATTAGCGGAATGACACAGTTTCAGACATTTTGGCTTCTCGGAAGGTAAATTTCTGACTGTTCCCAGTTTAGCCATCTGGTTTGTACGGGTAAGTAAGTTTACGAGTAGTTAGATAGACACTGAGTAGCTATACAGTATGTGTTTGTACTAAATGTGTCGAGTTACTCACTTTAAGGAAATTTAATGATCTAAAGATGGTTGCTTGAGCAATCGAACCCTGTCATCAGTTTATAAATATTAACGTCAAGAATAATTTTGTGTTGAAAATTAATACCAATTACTCCACAAACTTGACCTGTCAAGTACTATCAGACTAAATCTAAGAAAAATAGCTCACGATGACTAGCGATAACCAGTGAAAGAGGAAGTTCATTAGCCGCACTCCAACTGAAGGTAGAACGCAAATGTGAGAGGCGTTGTAGTTGGTAGAAAAGCATTTAGCCGGCCCTAGGACGGACATGGCTTGGAGCGTTGGTGGATAACAGGTTTCTCCAGGCTGTCATGTCTGTGACAGACTTCCCAGTGCAGCCACACAAAGGCTGATGTTCTGAACTTTGCTGGGTGTTGGATCATAATGGGTCAGACAAGCCGGCCGGAGTGGCCGAGCGGTTCTAGGCGCTTCAGTCTGGAACCGTGCTGCCACTATTTTGGTCGCAGGTTCGAATCCTGCCTCGGGCATGGATGTGTGTGACGTCCTTAGGTTAGTTAGGTTTAAGCAGTTCTAAGTTCTAGGGGACTGATGACCTGAGCTGTTAAGTCCCATAGTGCTCAGAGCCATTTGAACCATTTTTGGGTCAGACAACTGGATACGTGACTGAAGGCACAGTGATCACGTTTAATAAAATGAAGGACAGATCTGTCTGGGTCACTTTGTATGTGTATTTGGATTACCGGTTTCGACTTTCGTCCTTAGATCTACCTATCTAATTTGTGCGTAGCGTATTTCGTCAGTAGGGTGAAGATGTAGTAAAAACCATGAAGTTGTACATCTTGAATGGTGATCGGTGTATGGAGCTGCTTATCAGGCTCTTGAATCCCGGCTGGACCACGGAATTTTTCAGTCTGACTTTGACCTAGCCTTCACCGCTCACTGATAAGAAGATCCTCCAGAAACGAGACGTGGTTTGGATTACACCTTAAACTGTATATTCCACTGGAATGAGATTTTCACTTTGCAGCGGAATGTGCACTGATATGAAACTTCCTGGCAGATTAAAACTTTCTGCCGGACCGACACTCGAACTCGGGACCTTTGCCTTTCGCGGGCAAGTGCTCTACCAACTGAGCTACCAAAGCACGACTCACGAACCCTCCTCACAATTTTACTTCCGCCAGTACCTCGTCTCCTACCTTCCATACTTCACAGAATTTCTCCTGCGAACCTTGCAGGACTATCACTACTGGAAGAAAGGATATTGCGGAGACATGGCTTAGCCACAGCCTAAGGGATGTTTCAAGAACGAAATTTTCACTCTGCAGCGGAGTGTGCATTGATTTTGAAACTTCCTGGCAGGTTAAAACTGTGTGCCGGACCGAGACTCGACCTCGGGAACTTTGCCTTTCGCGGGTTAGTGCTCTACCAACTGAGCTACCCAAGCACGACTCACGCCCCGTCCTCACAGCTTTACTTCTGCCAGTACCTCGTCTCCTACCTTCCAAACTTTACAGAAGCTCTCCTGCGAACCTTGCAGAACTAGCACTCTTGAAAGAAAGGATATTGCGGAGATATGGCTTAGCCACAGCCTGGGGGATGTTTCCAGAATGAGATTTTCACTTTGCAGCGGAGTGTATGTTGATATGAAACTTCCTGGCAGATTAAAACTGTGTGCCGGACCGAGACTTGAACTCGGGACCTTTATATATTCCACTTTCCGAACAAGGTTACTAGGGTAGCTTAGTGACCCGCAAGTCATCGAATTATTGTCTACTTGAAAACTTTCATCAGGTCGTTGAGACACACGGAATTACTATTACTGAAACGTTATGCCCATTTACTGTTAACAAAGACAAAGGTGTTTCTACTAAAATCAACACAAAAGATACTTTCGTCCACTTAATGTTTTGTAAACAACATGAATGTTAACAGATAACGCTGTTTCCAGTTGTATGTAAATTTGAAAAGTATACTTCTGTGGTATATGTATACGGAGACGGAGTTCATTTGTACTGAATTCACGACATTGTCCTAGTGGTCATGAATGTTCAATGTCGCGTATTAATCTTCAGAAAGAGAGGCCGGTTGCTGATTTATTGGTTTGAAGGCAACAAAATTAAACTGAATTTTGGATACATCTATTGGAAAAAAATTCGATTACCAACTTTCGAGAAACAATCGCGTGTCTATGACACGCAACTTGAATAAAATTTACGTGAGAGGCGTGGCTAGGACAGTTGAGAAAAATAGCCCGCGAGAGAATAAAGTGTGTGTGGGATGTAATGAGTATCGGAACGGGGAAATTGCTTTTTTTATTGCGGCAATTTAAATTGTAATCAGTCGTCGTCAGCGGCATAGCAGCTTTACAAAACGGGTCATTTATATACGACTATTCTAGTGTGGCTGAATATTCCAGTCGAGTGGGTGGGTAGATAGAGAAGAGGAGGGAGAAGGCCGAAATTAGCATACGCTTTCGCGCTCGGTTTTCTGCAAGTGATGAATACTTCACCGGTACGTGATTTATTCACGCCGCTTTTATACAATGATGATATCGCACGAAGCATGTTAATTGCATTCGTAAATAAGCTTATTACATTGAAATGGCACTAAAAATAGTTATGCAGTGGTTCCTAGTAGCGCGCTGTTGGCTCGTCGATGTGTAGAAAAACGTGCACCGGCGGCACACGCTGAGCTGTACAGTAGCGCCTGAAATTGCGACACTTGTATGAGAGGTCGAAACAATGGAAGCGCGAATATATCAGAGTCCTCTTGTGAATGAGTTTGTAACAAAAAGCAACGAAGAGTTCGAAAAATACAATCTGCGCGTATTAAGCGTTTCTCTAATGCTTGTTCGTTGGAAATGAAACTAGACGCACGTCACAGAAAGGTATCTTTTTTTCATACAGTGCTTTTTATGTTTTCATATTGGTACGTAAAATTTAAAAACATTTGAAATGTAACGTTATTCCAATCACTCAATCACTAAATCATTGTAAGTGGTATCTCAGTGAGGAGAAATCAAAGTTTTGTCTATGGCACCGAAATTCTATAGGTTCACAAAGATACGACGGAATTTTATTTATACCTTTTTTTTAATTACTCTTCACAATAACCGCCTATTACAGAGAAAGTTATGTAGGGTATAAAACTCACATTTGTTTGCACATTGTAGTATGTATATAATAATTACTAATATCTAGTATTTACAAATACTATAAGGAAAACAATACTGATACTACAACAATACAATAAAATATCTAGCACTACAACTAATTAAAAAAAGAGAATAACCACTTTCTGTCGGTATCAAATTACTTCAGAGCACAGACCAATTACCGAAATACCAGTACTACTGTTGGTACTACTTTCTCTGTGAGTAAAATCGGTAATTTCCTTTTTATTTATTCATTAGGGTAAGTCTAAGCTATACAGCGTCTCATACGTAACGGATCAGCCCTCAAACTGACCAGGAAAGAATGTGTACTGGATTTGTTAAACATTACTGACAGTCGAGTCCACGTTTCACTGTACTTTTTAATATGTTAGTTCTCTACTTCCTTACACCATAGCCATGGAAAATGTTGGAAACTGTTTATTTCAATGGCGTCCGACCAAGGTTGCCTTCTCTTCGTCTGTATGAAATATTGTCTTGCCTGGACGCCACCGTAAGAGCAAATATAGTTCCGCACAATACTGAGAGTATACGGCGGAGAATTCGCGTTAATTTTGAGTGGACAATAAATTGGTGATATGTGTTCGAGTGTCCTTCAGATTCCATTTTTTTTTCTCGACGAATGAGAAATTGTAATTTACCAGTTACTTACGATAAACTTCGTAAAACCCAAACCGTATTTGTTTCTCACTCCAAATATGAAACCAAAACTTGTTATACTACATAAACAGAGCTGATTTGATCATTTCCACTATTCCGTACGTCTACACCTACATACACACATAGTCCACAAACCACAATGACGTAGGGTACCTTGTACTACTACTAAATCACTCCCTTTCCTGTTCCATTCACAAATTGATCGAGTGTAAAGCAATAGTCTACATGCTTCCGTACGTTCCCTCATTTCTCTTATTTTGTCTTCACGATTCTTCGCTAGTTGTATGTTGGTGGCATTAGGATCACCATGCAGTCTGTCGTAATCGCTCGTCGCCAAAGCTTTCTCAACAGTGGAAATGCTAGTCCTCTCTGGGAACTTCATTGCTGAAATCTTCTCAGGTTATCAGCAAAGTTGTGGTGTTGTGTTGCCGCAACGTTTCGAAGTGTTTCCTGCACGCCATCTCCAGGTGAAATGTGGGTTTCGTGTCCGTTTACTTCCGTTATAGCCGAGGGCCCAATTTGTGGACCAATCACGTGCCACCGGAAGCGATGTCACGTACGGTGGTGGCGGAGTGCCCCTGCCGGTTAGAGAGAGGCGTCGAGATCTGTTGCTAGCTCTCCGTTCCACCGCCGGCCGGTGTGGCCGTGCGGTTCTAGGCGCTTCAGTCTTGAACCGCGTGACCGCTACGGTCGCAGGTTCGAATCCTGCCTCTGGCATGGATGTGTGTGATGTCCTTAGGTTAGTTAGGTTTAAGTAGTTCTAAGTTCTGGGGGACTGATGACCACAGATGTTAAGTCCCATAGTGCTCAGAGCCATTTCTCCGTTCCACCCGTGCATTGGACGCTTTCACATCAGAGCGTTCCTGAGGTATGTCTGCTAATTTCGCATCCTATGCGAAGCTCATGTGGAAACTGCTGCACCAGCTGACGAGATCGCCATGTGCTCTTATTTTCTGCCTTGTTAATGAACGGATTCCAGAAAGAGGTGGTGCGGCATAGCACCTCAGTCTGTTCAGAAAGAAACGCATGTCCTTCGTTGATGTTCTGCTCCGTGACTGCAGACTTTTCGGTCACTGAAACTGGACGATTTACTTTTCCCAAAACTGTTTCACAGAAGAAGACTGCACTGTAGTTCCTTCTCTAGATTGTCGCACAGATGACAAAATGGTAGATATCGAAACAGATGACAGAGAGATAGAAAAACAATTAAAATCGCTCAAAAGAGGACAGGCCGCTGGAACTGATGGGATACCAGTTCGATTTTACACTGAGTACGCGAAGGAACTTGCCCCCTTCTTGCAGCGGTGTACCAGGTCTCTAGAAAAGCGTAGCGTTCCAAAGGATTAAAACACTTCGCAGGTCTTCCCCGTTTTCCAGAAGGGATGTCGAACAGACGTGCAGAACAATAGACCTATATCTGTAACGTCGATCAGTTGTAGAATTTTGGAACACGTATTATGTTGGAGTATAATGACTTTTCTGGAGACTGGAAGTCTACTCTGTAGGAATCAGCATGGGTTTCGAAAAAGACGAGCGTGTGAAACACAGCTCGCGCTATTCGTCCACTAGACTCAGAGGGCCATAGATAAGGGTTTCCAGGTAGATGCCGTGTTTCTTGACTTCCGCAAGGCGTTGGATACAATGGAGAGAAGTCTTCTGAAGTAAGAGTGATTTCAGGTGTGCCGCAGGGGAGTGTCGTAGGACAGTTGTTATTCACAATATATATAAATGACCTTGTAGATAACATCGGAAGTTCACTGACGCTTTTTGCGGATGATGTTGTTGTATATCGGGAGATTGTAACAATGGAAAATTTTACTGAGATGCAGGAGGATCTGCAACGAATTGACGCATGGTGCAGGGAATGACAATTGAATCTCAATGTTGACAAGTGTAATATGCTGCGAATACATAGAAAGAAAGATCCTTTATCATTTAGCTACAATATAGCAGGTCAGCAACTGGAAGCAGTTAATTCTATAAATTATCTGGGAGTAGGCATTAGGAGTGATTTAAAATGGAATGACCAAATAAAATTAATCGTCTGTAAAGCGGATGCCAGATTCAGATTCATTGGAAGAATACTAAGGAAATGCAGTCCGAAAACAAAGGAAGTAGGTTACAGTAGACTTGTTCGCCCACTACTTGAATACTGCTTATCGGTGTGGGATCCGTACCAGATAGGGTTGATAGAAGAGATAGAGAAGATCCAACGGAGAGCAGCGCGCTTCATTACAAGATCATTTGGTAATCGCGAAAGCGTTACGGAGATGGTACATGAACTCCAGTGGAAGGTTCTGCAAGAGAGTCGCTCAGTAGCTCGGTACGGGCTTTTGTTGAAGTTTCGAGAACATACCTTCACCGGGGAGTCAAGCAGTATATTGCTCCCTCCTACGTATATCTCGCGAAGAGACCATGAGGATAAAATCAGAGAGATTAGAGCCCACACAGAGGCATACCGACAACCTTTCTTTCCACGAACAATACGAGACTGGATTAGAAGGGAGAACCGATAGAGGTACTCAAGGTACCCTTCGCCACACACCGTCAGGTGGTTTGCAGAGTATGGATGCAGATGTAGATGTAGATGCAGATGTGACACTCGCAGGTGACCGTAGCCCCAGTCGGTCTTTGGCTGACCTATGAAAATTTTTTATTCTTACCCGGTGAATGGAAAATTGTTTTATATTGTGTTTCTCCGTTATCATGACAATCTTGGCTGTGGGCGGTCCTGAGTACGTTACGAATTCTAGTTCTTTCTTCTGGACTTCTTTTCTTTCTTCTAACTCGGATCGAGAGCGGCCATTTTTGTTTTTTTCGCAATTACTGGGACTCGTTAGGCAGACATTCCTTGTCTATGATTCACGTTCTGTGTACCAGAGTGGTGAGCAGAGCTTCGCGTTGTGCTGGATGGTGACAGCTACTAGCCTTCTTGTAGGGATCTGTGTGTGTCTTCTTCCTGTAGACTGAATATACCAGTGTACCTAGAGGTTTCTTGTTTGTCAGAGTGTCTAGGAACGGTAGAAATAAGGTTTCCTCCACGCACATGGTGAAAATGAAGTTGTCATGTATGCTGTTAACGTGTCACACGAATTATTGTAGGTTTTCTTCACCATGCGGCCAAACCGCTAATGTGTCGTCTACGTGTCCGACAACCTCCTTTGAAGAAACAGTTCTTGAAACAACCCTTCATATATCTTCATACAGTCTCTAGACAGTTCACTGCTTCCGATTTTCAGGGAAAACTAATAACACACTGATCGTACACATAAAAGAATCAATAGATATGAGTTAACGCCCTACACGTACGCAACAGATCCAACACACTGATAATGCGGATATTACCTAACTGACCAAAGCTACTAGGAAAACTACAGTAGTTTGCGGTTATTTATGATCTACGGTACCCAACAGCAGTTTTACAGCTCTAATTGATTCTGATGAACCTTGTATTAGAGGAATGACACAGTTTCGGACATTATGGAACCACAATCCGTTGTAAAATTATGATCGCCCAATACAAAAACTCGCCTATAAAAATTAAAATGGTTATTGCAGCCTCGCGAGGTAGCCGAGCGGGCTGAGGCGTCTTGCCACGAACCGCGTGGCTCCTCCTTGGAGGTTCGAGTCCTCCCTCGGGCATGGCTGTATGTGTCGTCCTCAGCGTAAGTTAGTTTAAGTTAGATCACGTAGTGTGTGTGGAGCGATGACTTCAGCTTCAGTAAAGTTTGGAAGGTAGGAAACGAGATACTGGCAAAAGTAAAGCTGTGAGGACCGGGCATGAGTCGTGCTTCGGTAGCTCAATTACTTAAATATCAGAATCACAATAAGAAATATGGTAACATGCTCCGAATTGTCTTCAACCGAATGGTTAAAGGTTAGGAACTGGATTCCTAGTACAGAGGGAATGGGTTGGGTCACGTTCCCGACCCTAACCTCACTTGCAAGTCACACATGAAAAATAAATCAGTAGTACAGCAGATACAAGGATATGGCGAGAAACATCTGGTGTCTGATATAAAGGAAGATCTTGAACTCCCTATAGATGCGTTTAGAAGGCTGGAACTGACAAAAATAACAAGGCAGTGAAATATTTTGCGATGTCGCTGTTCGGGACTTCTCTTCTGTCCATGTAATTTACCCTGGAAGGAACACACATCAAGGATTTACTGAATGATTAAGCCGGCCTCGGTGGTCTCGCGGTTCTAGGCGCGCAGTCCGGAACCGCGCGACTGCTACGGTCGCAGGTTCGAATCCTGCCTCGGGCATGGATGTGTGTGATGTCCTTAGGTTAGTTAGGTTTAAGTAGTTCTAAGTTCTAGGGGACTGATGACCACAGCTGTTAACTCCCATAGTGCTCAGAGCCATTTTGAATGATTAATTTGGGTCTGGGAAATGATGATGAGGAACCGGCTGCAGAAGAAGAAAATGTGCATGCTGATCTGCCACCAGTTGAAGGTGACAGTGAAGGTGCTAAATTGTGCTACTGCTAAAGACTAATTTTTTGAATGCTGTAATTTATGACTGCAATTATCTGGCACCTTATTTATGATTTATGTCATTTCAGTGTTGCCATTTTTGTTACTTTTTTTGGTGAATTAAAAAAAAAAAAGATGGTAGAGCACTTGCCCGCGAAAGGGAAAGGTCCCAAGTTCGAGTCTCGGTCGGGCACACAGTTTTAATCTGCCAGGAAGTTTCATATCAGCGCACACTCCGCTGCAGAGTGAAAATCTCATTCTGATGACTTCAGCAGTTTGGTCACATAAGATCCTATCACAGATTCACAAAAAAATGCTTATTGCAAACAGAGATTTTGTGAAATAGCACTCTCTGTTCCCCTATAACACCCAGCGCCATAAAAGTTGCCATAAACGTCGAAGCCTATGTTGATGCCTATTCCGTAATTTCCGGAAGGTTTTCAACTACGTTCCGCACTGTAACGAACGAAGTACATGCTTAACTAATATTGGACTGTATTTAGGACTTACTAGCTGACAGAACATAGCACATTGTTCTTAAGGGGACGAATTCGAGATAACCAAGGCCGCGTTCTAGGGAGTTATTTTTTACAGTCCATGGAAATCGTCTTGTGTGTAACGTCGGAGGCTCTGTTGCACTATTCATTGGCGATGCTGTTTTCTGCAGGAAGGTGGTAACGGTAGAAGACTGAAGCGAAATGCAGGAACATCCGCATGGGACCAACGACTGACTGGTGCAGGGATTGACAGTTGGTCCTGAACGTAATGTAGTGTAACTCATTCATCTACACCTACATCTACATGGCTACTCTACAGTTCACACTTCAGTGCCTGGCAGGGGGTTCTTCGAACCACCTTCAGACTCTTTCTCTACAGTTTCACTCTATAACTGCGCATGGCAAAAATTAACACTTAAGTCATTCTGTATAGTCTCTGATATCTCATATTTTATCATCATAATCATTTCTCCATTTGTAGGTTGGCTACAATGAAGTATTTTCACATTCATGGGAGAAAGTTTGTGATTGAAATTTCGTGAAAAGAACTCGCCGCAACGAGAAATGCCTTAAGTTTAATGATTACCAGCCGAACTCGCTTATTACATCCCTAACCCTCCCTCCCCTATTGCATGATAATACAGAACTATCTCTCCATATTTGTACTCTTTCGATCTCCTCTGTCAATCTCATCTGGTAAGGAACCCACACAGCATAGCAGTAGCTTAGCGGAGGACGAACAAGTTTAGTGTAGGCAGTCTCTCTAGGAGACATGTTGCATCTTATAAGAGTTTTTTCAATTAAACGTGGTCGTTAGTTTGCGTTCCCTACTACATTGTAAACGCGATCGCTGTAGTCGTAAACTGATCGTAATTGCTACTTCTAGATATTTAGGCTAACTGACAGCCTTTAAATTTGTGTGATTTATCATGTGGCCGATATTTAACGAATTCCTTTCAGTACTCATTTTGATGAGGTCATACTTTTCACTATTCAGGGTGAGCTGCCAGTTTTGCATCGTGTCGGAATCATTTTGCAGTTGGTTTTGATCTTCTGATGACTTTACTAGATGGTAACTGACAGCATCATCTGCAAACATTCTAAGACGGCTCCCTAGATAATCTTCTGAATTGTTTATGTAGATTAGGAACACTAGAGGCCTTGTCACGCTTCGTTGAGGAACCCTGGATATCACATCTGCTTTACTCGAGGTGTTTTAGTCGAGTACTACGTACTGTGTCCTCTCTCGCAGAAAAATCACAAAACCAGTCACACAATTGAGACCGTACTCCATTGGCACATAGTTTAATTAGAAGTTTCTTGTGAGGAACGGGCTCAAAAGTCATTTGGAAGTCCAGAAGTATGGAATCAACTTGAGATCCCCTGTCGCTATCACTCACTTCTTCGTTCGATTAAAGCGCTAGTTGTGTTTGACAAGAACGATTGTGTGTCAGTTGACCGTTATCTTCGAGGTAACTCAGAATATTTGAACACAGTATATGTTCCAAAACCTGCTGCAGTTGACATCAGTGGCGTTTGTAATTAAGCAGATTACGTCTATTTGCTTTCTTGAGCATTGGTGTGACCTGTACTAATTTGAAATGTTTTGATACGTATCATCAGTCGATCGAGCGGTTGTATATGATTACTAACTAAGGCGCTACTGTATCAGCATACTCTGGAAGAAACCTTATTGGTATGTCTTTATTAAGTGGTTTGAGCTGCTTCGCTACACCAAGAACATCTACTTTTAAGTTACTCGTGTTGGCAGTTCTTCTCTATTCGGGTTCTTTTTTGTTGAAGGAATTTCGGAAAACTGTGTTTAATAACTCCACTTTAGTGGTGCTGTCATCGGCGACATTGCCATTGGTTTTGCGCAGTGAGGGTATTGACTCTGTGTTGCCGCTGCTGTACTTTACATAACACTATAACCCCTTTGAATTGTCTGTCGGGTTTTTACACAGAGTTCCGTTTCGGAAGGTCTTAAAAGCATCTCGCACTGAAGACAGCGCTAAGTTTAGAGTTCCAGTAAAACATCGCCAGCCTTGGAGACGTTTGTTGTTTTAAAATTAGCAGAATTTTTTCTTTATTTCTGCAACAGTATTCTGTCATCTTCAATAAAATTCTTCAGGGTATCAGACCGCATCGTCATAATTTAAAATGCGCCAACGTTTCGGCCAGCGTTGCAGCTAGCCTTCATCAGGGCCTTACGTTAAACTGCTAAATGAAACACACTTGGTTCCCTAAATAGCTGCACAGGCAGATAAGGGCAACGCCACTGTAGTCTTGGACACAACTGATTACAACAAACGAATGGAAGATATTCTCGCAGAACCTATCTACAAGAAACTTCAGGGAGATCCGACGGCCAAGGTGATCAAAACGACGCAGGCACTGCTCAAGCACTCTAGAATCAACTTCGACAAGGCCAGAAGATTCATCCCGCAAGCGACACAGGCACCAAGGATATATGGTGTACCGAAGGTACACAAAACCGACTTCCCCTTAAGGCCCATAGTAAACAGTATAAATTCGCCGACCTACTACCTAGCGAAAGAACTGGCACCTAGGCTCCGACACCTAGTGCATCAAACTGAGTCGTACGTTAAGGATTCCACTCACTTCGTGTCTCTGCTAAAGGAAATGCGTGTTACGGACCAAGATCTGATGGTTAGTTTCGACGTTAAATCCCTATTCACGAATGTCCCAGTGTCAGATACTGTGAACATCCTAGAAGAACGCGTGGGACCTGATATATGTGAGCTTGTGCGCCACTGTCTGACGACCACCTATTTCAAGTGGAGAGGTCAATTTTATGAACAAACTGACGGTGTAGCTATGGGCTCACCCCTATCGCCCATCGCAGCAGAAATCTTCATGGAGGCATTTGAGGAAACAGCCCTCCAGTCCGCACCATTACGTCCAAATTGTTGGCTTCGTTATGTCGATGACACTTTCGTCATTTGGCCCCACGGAGAAGAGGAGCTACAGAAATTCCACAAGCACCTTAACCAACAGCATAGGAAAATTCAGTTTACAATGGAAACAGAGAAGAATGGGGTGCTGCCTTTTCTCGACGTGGAAGTTTATCGAAAACCTGATGGTAAACTTGGCCACAAAGTGTACAGGAAACCAACTAGTACGGAAGGTACCTTCACGCCTCCGCCCACCATCACCCCACGCAGAAGAAGTCCGCCCTGCATACGCTAACGAAGAGAGCGTACAGGATAAGCGACGAAGAACATCTGAAGACAGAACTTGAACGCCTCAGTTCCATCTTCGGAACTAATGGCTATGGGAAGCAGATAATAGACAGCACCATGTCGACAAGGGAGAAGACTAATAGGGAAGAGGAGAAAGAGGCACAGAGTATTGCTGTGTTACCATATGTACAAGGGGTCACCGAACGTATTGGCAAAATCCTACGAAAAGCCGACATCAAACCAATTTTCCGAAGCAGTAACAAAATATCAGACATGCTCGGTTCTACCAAGGATGCAGTTGACAAACTACACACAGCTGGCGTGTATGAAATTGGTTGTGCGTGTGGATTAGTCTACATAGGTGAGACGGGACGTCCGATTAGCACAAGGCTCTCGGAACATGAAAGATATATCCGCCTGAAACAACACACCAAGTCAGCAGTGGCGGAACACCAAGACGAGTGCGGGAAACCAATAATTTTTCAAGAAGCCCGCGTCCTGGCGAAACAGCCTCTTACTTTCAAAAGAAAGATTAGAGAGGCGATAGAAATAGCCAAAAGACCCTCCAACATGAATAGAGAGGACGGGTACAAGCTTCCGAGGTCTTGGCTGCCTGCTATAGCAGGGCTACGGAGCGGCGGCAGAGCCGTGGCGGCCCATGCAGACACGCGGAGAGCCGCAGTAGTGGTCGCGAGCACGCAAAGCAATGGCACGCCGCAGCCGGTTTCTGGACAGCATGCAAACAGTGTGACGTCACAGCTATCACCTGTTCGCTATTCGTCCGTCTCCTCCAATGGGGTGGATTAATACAAAGACCAATAGAAAACAGCTATTTCAGCCAATGACAGACAATAAAGGAAACACCAATAAAGCATACCTTTCACCCCTCTTCCTCCCCCCTTTTACAGCCAATCAAGTAACGACACGGTTTTCTCGTGCAGCTATTTAAGGAACCAAGTGTGTTTCATTTAGCAGTTTAACGTAAGGCCCTGATGAAGGCTAGCTGCAACGCTGGCCGAAACGTTGGCGCATTTTAAATTATGACGATGCGGTCTGATACCCTGAAGAATTTTATTGAAGATGACAACGGCCGCGGAAGCCTACGCTTACAGTATTCTGTCATGTTTTGTGTACCATGGGGTATCAGTACCATCTTTTATTAATTTATTAGGTATAAACTCTCAGTTGTATCAGACATTATTTTCTTAAATTTATGCCACATGTGGTCTACATTTTACATTGAAGCTCCACACAACCTAGTATAGGCATGCGTATTCAAATACAGAGATATGTGAACAGGCAGAATACGGCACTGCGGACGGCAACGCCTAGATAAGACAACAAGTGTCTGGCCAGTTGAGTTTGAAAATGGTGTTACAGTCGGCGCACGAGCGATGGGACACTGCATCTCAGAGGTAGCGATGAAATGATTTTCCCGTATGACCATTTCACGAGTGTACCGTTAATATCAGGAATCCGGTAAAACAACAAATCTCCAAAATTTCTTCGGCCGGAAAAATATCTTGCAACAATGGGACCAACGACGATGGACGAGAATCGTTCAACGTGGCCGAAGCGCATCCCTTTCCTAAATTACAGCAGATTTCAGTGCTATGCCACCAAAAAGTGGAAGCGTGCCAACCTTTCAACGAAATATCATCGATCTGGGCTTTCGGGGTCGAAGGACCACTCGTGTACCCTTGATGACTGCGCGACACAATGCTTTATCCCTCGCCTGGGCTCGTCAACTCCGACATTGGACTCTTGATTACTGGAAACATGTTGCCTGGTCGGACGAGTACGTTTCAAATTGTATCGAGCGGACGGACGTGTAGGGGTATGGAGAAAACCTCATGAATCCATGGACCTTGCATGTCAGCGGTGTACTGTTCAACCTGGGGGACACATTGTAATGGTGCGAGGCCTGTGTCGTTGGAGGGATTTGAGACCCCTGATACGTCTAGATACGACTCTGACAGGTGACAAGTACGTAAGAATCCTGTCTGATCACCCGCATTCATTCTTATCCATTCGCATTCCGACGGAGTTGGGCAATTATAGCAGGACAATGCGACATTCCACATGTCAAGAATTGCTACAAAGTGGCTCCAGGAACGCTCTCCTGAGCTTAGCACTTTCGCTGGTCACCAAACTCCCACACATGAACATTACTGATCATAATCTGCCAGGAAATTTCATTACTGAGCATATCTGGGATGCCGGGCAAAGTGCTGTTCAGAAGAGATCTCCACCCCCTCGTACTCTTCCGGTTTTATGGACAGCTCTGCAGGATTCATGATGATAGTTTCCTCGAGCACTACGTCAGACATTAGTCGAGTCCATACCACGTCGTGTTGTGGCACTTATGCGTGTTAGCGGGGGCTCTACGCGCTACTAGGCAGGTGTACCTGTTTCGTTTGCCTATCGGTGTATATAGTTAAGTAGGAAGGAGTGGAGGCTGTCTTTTACGAAGGCGTCGAAGGAATTTCTATCTACTTTTTTAATTAGGTATATTTTACATTTACTTTTAGGGAATTTAGATTTTGCGGTGGTCAATCTCGCTGAAACAATGTTGCTGTCACTAATCCTTGTAATCTTTATAATTCTTCACCAGCTGGGACGTAGTCGTTGTTATTCAGAATTACTTGTTGCTAAGAGTTAAAGTACGTTTTCGGAATCATGTACGCATCCAATGAGTTCCTGAACCAGTTGCTCAAAATAATTTTCTGAGAGAATGTTTAGTACAATTTCTGATAGTGTTTTATACCATCCACAGTCTCTGAATATGTAATTTTGCCAACATATCGAGAGTTTATTGAAGCCACCACCAACTATAAATGCGCGAATGGGGTACCTGTTTCAGACTCAAGTTTTCTTTCAACTTTTCAACAACTGGACCATCTGAGTCGAGTGGGGGGAGGGGTATGGAGACTGGTCTGTAAAAGGAACCAATTTAAATTTATTCCGGTTATCAAGTGTAATCTCTACCCATATTAACTCACAGGAGCTACCTACTACAATTTTGCTAGAAGATGAGTTAGTGACAGCAACAAAAATGCAGCCACAAATTGTATTTAATAAGTTCTTTCTGAACACTGCCAGGTAATTTGTAAAAATTTCAGCTGAACTGGTATCCGGCATTAGCCAGCTTTCGGTACCTGTAACGATTTGAGATTCATTTCTTTCATAAGCGTTTGTTGCTCTGGCTCTTTCTCAAGGCAGCTACGACAACTTACTACAAGACTTATTGTCACTATATCTACTCTCTTCTTGTTTTCGTTCTGCGCCCTTTGAAGGTGAAGTCCTTTCTGCACCCTTCTGAGGCCCTCTAGCAAAAAAAAAAAAAAAAAAAAAAAAAGTTGTCGCCTCCTGTGTGAAGTGCAGTGAAGTGCAAATGTGACCTATTAAGCACAACGCGAAACCCTCCCACTCTATGACACAAGTAGAAGAAGCTGCAACTTACAAGGTCGCAGAACTGATTCAGAGCCTCCACCTAAGGTCCAAAATCGGTCCTGTCGACGATGCTACAACCAGCGATGGTGGTCTAGAGGCTAACGTCTTCGACTAGTAATCTAAACGTCCTGGATCTCGGATTCGAATTTCACCACTGCTTAAATTTAGAATAAAAATTAACAACGATGGAGGCAGAAGACTACTGGTACCAGAAATCACCGTCGATCCGCCTACGACTTTGTCTAACAAGGCGGAGGAGCAGACAGAGGTTCAGGGAACTCTCTTGCTCTTGGGGTGGAAAACTGCTCCTAAAAGAAGGAAAGAAACAGGTATGATTAACGGCATGAGGATGCAGAACACAACGGAAACTGTTGCATTAAGACACATAATGTGTAAACAAATGACGTATGACTTTTAACTGAAAAAGTGTCATAATAATCTATCCATTGATAAAAGATTCCGAACTAGACCCCCATTCGGACCTCTAGGAGAGGAATACCAAGGAGGAGCTGATTATGGGAAAATAACAAACGAAAGGGGAACGTTCTGCTAATCGGGTTCAAAAATGTCAGAAGTTTTAACGTGGCAGGAAGGCTAGAAAATCTGAAAAGGGAAATGCTAAGGCTCCATATGAATATAATGGAGGTCAGTAAAGTGAAATTGAAAGAACACAAGAGTTTTTCGACAGATGCATAGAGGGTAATATGAAGAGCAGTAGAAAATGATGAAATGGGAGTAGGGTTCGTTGTGAGTAGGAAGGTAGGGCAAAGAATGTGTTATTGTGAACAGTTCAATGATAGGGTTGTTCTCATTAGAACGGACAGAAAACCGACAACTACAACAATTTATCAGGTATACACGCTGACGTCACAAGCAGAAGATGGAGAGATAGAGAAATTGTGTGAGGATATTGAACAGATAGTTCAGTACGCTGTGACTGCTTCGTTTTACTGTTGTTGTTGTTGTGTACGCAAACTGCAAACCTGTTTCCTACTCCTATGCTTCCGTGTGTATATCTGTGTTATTATGTGAACCTGAACAATACAATAGGTGTACTTACCTAAACAGTATTAAAAAAAAGAAGGATAAATGTCTAAATGCTTTTATTAAAATGCCCTGCAGTATTACTTACGTAAACTAAGTAAAATCCAAAACATTAAATAACACATACGTGCGTGTGTAATATTGGACTGTAAGAATAGGATTGTCTGACAAAGTAAATGAGATCTGAACTACACTGAAATGAACCTGATAATAATTTTGAATTGCAGAACTTGACTACTAAATATTTTACTGTGTCCTCAAGCTGATGTGAAACTGGCCCTAACAGATTTTGATGACTTACCTTCGTGCAACGGAATCTCGGACTTTTTCGAAAGTGTTGAATGTTAACGTGGACCGCAGCACCAAATTAGCTAAAGAAAATAAAGTGTGCCCAAGTGCAATACAAGGAAATACGACTACACTGAGTACATCATACTTTACTTTGATTGACTGTGTTCCGCTAAGTGCAATGCAGCGACACACAACTACAAAACAAATACAGTGACAGACGTGGAAAGTAACTGAAATTACTGAATAACGTAGAAGAGATTAGCATTAAAAAACTATAATGTGAAACCCAGATTCATTAACAACTAACGTAACAACATTCATTGCTTGTAATGAAACACAGTTCTACCATCTAATTCGTTACTGAAATGGCAAAGGAGTGGTGAATCTATAACTCTGAATGCATGTAATTTTCATAAACTAATCTCAAAAATAAATGAACACGAAGCTAACCATTGGCTTCTTTCAAACTCATCATAAATTAGGCCTTAGCAAGCAATGAAGTGACAACATTACCAGAATATCTCCACGCCCGTCAAGTCAGTTTTTTCCAAAATGCAACATCCTCTGCATTTGCATCTGTCTCTTCTGCTACTTATTTCCAGACCGCTCAGCAGCTAGACAAACACCCGATTCTCTCATTTAATACTCACTGAGCACTGTAATGGCAACAGCAATGCTACTGACAACCAAAGATCATACTGCTTGTACTCAGAACGTCTGTGGCGCAATATACTGACTATTGAAGACTAGTGTTTGAAAATTATTCAGTCACCAAGTACGAAGTATGACACATAGAATAAAAAGAAAGCTCACATAAATTTCATTGAATACTAAAAATAAGCTAGAAAACCTTACAACGAAAAGGGAGACGAAAATGGGGGCTTTGAATGCGCTTGTAGGGGAGGAAGCAAAAGAGTTAAGGGAGAAAACGAGCTTGGTATTGGAAACAGAGAAGCGAAATATTAACTGCATTCTCTGGTAAATTTCAGCTAGTAATAGCGAATAATCTATCCAAGAGTCAAAAGATGGAGAGGTATACTTGGAAAAATCCAGAAAATACGGGAAGAACCCATTTAGATTACATCAGGGTCAGACAGAGACTCAGAAATCAGATACAGGATTGCAAGAAGTACTCAAGAACAGATGTAGGGTCGTATCATAATTTAGTAATGATGAAAAGTAGGGTGCAGTGTAAGAGATTAGTCAGAAAGAATCTGTGCGAAAATGACTGTGATTCGTAAGTTCTAAAGAATGAAGAGGTAAACATGAAGTTTTCAGCTGAAGAGGAACGGACGTCTCTAGAAGTATCAGTCACAGACATTGGAAGGAAAAAGGTAGAATGAAGAAAGGTACTACGAAGCAACATTGGGGAATAGAAGCAATACTTTAGTAGGGCGACGTAAGAAGTAAGTAGAAAAATGGTCAGTGAAATATAGGAATGCAATAAATAGGAAGTGCAAGTAAGATAAAGGAAAACGGCTGCAGGAAAAATTCGAAAAAGAAATGATTATCAAAACTAATGATTTAGCACGTAAAAAACTCAAATCAGTCTTCGGTTAAATTACAAACAAGGTCGAAGTCCAACGTTAAATGCAGAGGAGATAGTGGACAAATGGAAAGATTACGCTGAAATCCTCTATGAGGACGTGTGCTTCTCTAATATATGATACAAAAAGAAATATGAATTGAGGGTCTGTTAGATGACGATCTGCTACGGTCGCAGGTTCGAATCCTGCCTCGGGTATGGATGTGTGTGATGTCCTTAGGTTAGTTAGGTTTAAGTAGTTCTAAGTTCTAGGGGACTGATGACCACAGCTGTTAAGTCCCATAGTGCTCAGAGCCATTTGAACCATTTTTTAGATGACGATCAGTTTTGCTTTAGGAAAGGTAAAGGAACCAGAGATGCAGTTATGATGTTGCTGTTGACAATGGGAGCAAGACTGAAGAGAAATCAAGACACGTTCATAGGATTTGTCAACCTGGAAAAAGCATTGGACAGTATAAAACAGTGCAACATTTTCGAAATTTCAGGGAAAAATAAGGGTAAGCTACTTGAAAAGACGGGTAACGTATAGTATGTACAAGAACCAATAGGGAACAATTAGATGGGTAGACAAAAGCGAAATTAAAAACAATATAGGACAGGGATGTAGGCTTTCGCTCCTATTCTTCGAATAAGTAAGGATGGAAAAAGGAAAGGTTCAGGATTGGGATTAAAATTTGAGGTGAATGGATATCAGTGACAAGATTCGCTGATTGCATTTCTATCCAGAGTGAAAGTGAAGAAGAATTACAAGATCTGTTAAATGAAATGAACTGTCCAATGTTTACAGATGAAACTAATGACTAGGAGCAGAAATGAGGACGACGAGAAACTTAATATCAGAACTGGCGATCAGAAGCAGGTGAAGTTCAGGACTTCTGCCACTTACACAGCAAACTAACCCGTGGTGGACAGAGTAAGTTGGACACAAAAAGCATTCTAGCACTGGCAAGAAGAGCATACGTGGCCAAGAGAAGTCTTCAAGTATCAAACGTAGACCTACGTTTGAGGAAGAAATTTCTAAGAATGTACGTTTGGAGTACAGAAAATAATTGAGGACGTTGGTTGCAAGTGCTTCTCTGATATGAAGAGGTTGGCAAAGAAGAGGATTTCGGGGCGGGCAGAATCAGACCAGTCAGAAGACTGAAATGGACACATTAAATAAAACTTGATCTCGCTTCTAGTTATTGGAAGCTCATTACAACACACCCAAACGACACGCTGTTCTTTGACCTGCTGCTGCCTGGACTGGAAATGCTGCCCATGTAACGAGCTCTACAACTAAAAGTATCTGCTCACAGGAAAACAAACGCCTGTCGCAAAACCAGCAATTAAAACGCGGAACTGTAGCTACCGGAGCTAAAAATTCTCTAGAAATTTAAGATTTTTAGACTAAAATGGACGCAGTAAATAAAACTGTAAATCGCTTCTTGCTAATGGAAACTCGTTACGACTCACAGACGAAACAATGTACTCTGAAGCGATGTTGTCTAGACGGGAGGTGCGGTCCATCATTGCGTAAATTGCAAAATAATTTAGATAAGGTGAAAAGTGTAAAGTCATCTATACTAGCAAAAAAAAAAAAAAAGAAAAAAAGTTAAATTTCAGTTACGTCATACAAATCTGAAGATTGTAAATTCTGCTAAATACTTTGGGATTACAATTACGTATAACTTAAATCAGAAAGATCACATAGATATTGTTGTGGGGAAATCAAACCAAAGACTGCGATTTATTGGGAGGAAGCCTAAGAAAATGTAAAAGATATACTAAGAGGCTGCTTACACTATGCTTGTCGGCTCTCTTCTGGAGTATTGGCGTACTGTGTGCGATCCGCATGAGATAGGATTAATGGAGGAAATCGAAAAAGTTCAAAGAAGGGCAGCTTGTTTTTTACCATCGCATAATATTGGAGAGAGTGCCACGGATATGATACATGAATAGGGATGGCAATCATTAGAACAAAGGCTTTTTTTGCCGCTGTAGGACCGTCTCATGAAATTTAAATTACCAGTGTTCTCCTCAGACTGTGTAAACATTTTGTTCGCTCTCACCTGCATAGCGAGAAATGATCATCTCCTTCACGGGCACATAACTGAAACCATTTGAACAGCAGTAGCGGCTCTAATTTTTACTGCATTACCTTCATGACTTGATGATTCAGTGGATGCAATAATCACAATTAAAACAATTGAGCGACACTTATAACAAGATAAGAGAAATCAGAGCTCGCATGGAGATATTTAAGGTTTTATTTTTCCAGCGCGTTGTTGAAGAGTGGAACTCTAGTGACGCAGCTTAAAGTTGGTTCGATGAACCCTCTACCAGCACTCAACTGTGAATTTCAAGGTAATCATGTAGATATAGATGTAGGTGTAGAGTACTAGATCTGTTGCAGTTGCTAATTAATTCAGTGGGAACAACAACCACCATGAAATTCATTGAAGTGTCCGTCAGAGGATTCATGAAATGGAACAATTAAATAGAACTAAGCTGCAGAAGAACCATATTCCAGGCAAGGCTGATTGGGAGAATCGCAAACAAATATAATTTATCCATGAAAGAAAAGACTCACAAAAGACGTTTTAACTGATCATTCTAAATTATTGCTTATCATGATGGTAACGGTCGTCCGCGAAAATTGGGGGTGGGAAGGGGGGAGAGGGGGTGGCAAGACTCCATAATTAACGTTTTTTTATATAAATGAGTTGGACAGTATCAAAAAGTGTCATACCATAAGAACTGAATTTTATAGATGACACAAAGAACTTGTTATATACCAATGAAATGACGGTTATCAACCCACTTCTAGAAGGTTATAGCTATTATAATTTCGTGATCGTAGTTCCAGTATGAGGATGCTACTCAGGTTTTCCTTACATAAAAGCTGTACTGTCGTGGGCATTAATTACTTCTTATATTGGACGTGGTGAGTTGATGTTACTCAAGAGAGTGACAAAAATGCCATTATGAAGACATCACTGAGTTTGAACGAGGTCGTGTAATAAGGCTAAGAGAAACTGTAAGATCCTTCTGCAGTACTGCAGAAGCACTTGGTGGGAATGTAGTCACTGGACGTGTTTGCTGACAGCGGTGGACACGAGAACGTAACGTCGCAAGAAGGCCGCTCTCCGGACTGCCACAAGGCACTACAGGAATTGAAGACCATTGTATTCGGCATATGGCTCTGGCGCATCGCACTGCATCTGCAGCAGCAATTTGAGCAGCAGCTGGCATCACAGTGACAAAACGAACTGTTACAAATTCTATTGCTTCGAAGGACATCCCCGAACCAGGTGCACTTCGCAAGCATTCCACTGTCCCCAAACGAACGCCGTTAGCGACGTCAGTCGTATCAAGTGAGAGCTCATGGGAGGGGAGGGAGGATATCTGTTGTGTTTTCTGATGACAGCTGCTTCTCTTTCTGAAGACAGCTGGCTCTGCTTCGGCGCCAGTGATGGCCATGTGTTGGTTAGAAGGAGGTCAGATGAGGGTCTGCAACCAACCTTTCTGCGTGGTAGACACTCTGGACCTACAACTTGTGTTATGGTCTCGGGTGAAGTTTTGTGTGGCAGCAAGAGAACTTTTGTGGTTATCCCATACACCCTGAATACAAATTTATACGTCAGTCTGGTGACTCGACCTGCTGTGCTACCATTCATGGACAGCATTCCAGAGGCTGTTTTCCAACAGGATAACGCTCGCCCAAATATCACTGTTGAGTCCCAGCATGCTCTACAGAGTGTCAACATGAAGCCTTGATCTGCACGTTCACTAGACCTGTCTTCAGTTGAGCACATATATTACATTATCGCCCGACAACTCCAGCATCACCCACACAGAGCGTTAACGGTCTCTGTACTACCAACAAAGTGCAACACACACAACACACATGGAACTCCATCCCACAAACTGACATCCGGTACCTGTACAACACAATGCATGCACGTTTGCTTGCTTGTATTCACCATTCTGTATCTTACACCTGTTATTAATGCACCTGCATTTCACATCTGTAATGGCTTATCTCGCACTTACAAGTACCTGTGATCTTACAATGTTAATCAATTAAATATGTTATCCAGACAAATGTATTTTTGAAATTTCAGTAGTCTACTTAAATAATATTTTGGTGTTGCGATCTCCTTTTCCGTCAGTGTAATTAAGAGGCGTACAGTATTAAACTACTTGGAATATATTATTAATTCTTTATACCATGTTATGGTATATTTTAACTTCACCTACGTGAAACGGAAATTTCTTATTGCTTCCCAACTCTGATGGATGTGTTTGACTATTGCACTTTAATAAATTGAGTGCCGGACCCCAAATGTTATTTAAATTGAAACAGCCGTTCCTATTTATTAGATTTTTCTGACGTCTGTATTTCAGGTGTTTCACTGATGTTCCTTGCATTATTCCACGACAGTTCTGATAGTTTGACCCACATAAGAGATGTCACATTTGCATGGAATGCAATACACACCCCACTTGTGAAGACCTAGTTCGTCTTTAACATTACGAAGACTACATTTTGTCTAAGTTGAAGGGAGTGAAGTATACTGGTTCCCAAGTTTCTGTAGGAGTTTACAGATATTGCCGGATACTGGGCCGTCATAGGGTGAGTGAGAGATTTTTGGCTTCTTTTCCTCAATCTCAACCTGTTTCTCAGGATTCATGATTCTGACTGCACCGCCCGTTCAATTTTGTAATATTCGTACGCATTTCTTCGGAACGCTGTTTATAGATATTATAAGTCTCCGACGAGGCCCTCGTTGTCTGAAAGTGTTCGAGTTCTACGGACCAATGCCTTTAGTACACCATTTCCTTTGAGATAGATGGTGATAGCTCCTGACGTGGAGATAGAGGTCCGAGAGCGTAAATTTTCTGTAGACACTATGACACATGGATCAGTACAAACACTCTGGTTTCAATTAAATTTTACTGAAAACAGTCTTGATGTCATAAACATTTTATTTAAACTGATGGCCGGTTTCGATCTATCGTACTTAGGTCATGTTCAGACCTTGTACCCTGCAAAGACAGCAGTAAACCAGCTTAGAGGTAACAAAGTAATTATAATATTGCAGCGAAATTGTTATAATTACTACGAATAGTCTACCCATGATGGTGGCTGGAGCTGGGGTGACTGAGTTGCCTACTCTAGAGAGATGTAATCGACTGCTGATTGTGGTTCAGCTGCTCTTGGTTAAATAATGATAGCCTCGTCCCCTGTCTCCAGAATGGCGTCATTACTGGCCAATGGCTGTGAATCGCCAGTATAAGTAAAAGAATCTACTCCTAAAATACGATTTCTCCATTACGGGAAATACAAGAACAGTTATTCATTTTAAACTATGACTTCATATGTAGCAGTTAAAATGTGGATGAAAACTTCGTTAACCATGATACTGGTCGTGTGAGCGTTGGCTGCCCTCTACAAGTCACAGACAGATGGTGCACATGTTTACATCGATTCCTCTATAGACCAGAGATGTTGCGAAGGTTGGCTAACGCAAAGGATGCCTTCGAGTAACGCTGGAGACGATGTGAGAATCTATCATACATCGATCATTCTTGAAATTAAAAGATAACGCCGTAATATACAACCAAAACGCGTTCAAATACATGAAACTATGTGGTGGATCTGTCATAAAATGTGCATAATAAGAGCGTTAAAATAAAATAAAATTGAAATACGGAGTACATTGTCAGTAAAAGAGATGTGTGTACAAGCAGCACTCACTACATGGAGACGAAAAAGATAAAACAGCTGCCGAAAATATAATCTAGTGTAGGCTGTCAAACCGAGTACATCTATACGTATGAGAAGCAATTTCCTCAGTGCATTTTGATGTGTCAAAGCAGCGGAGGAAAATACATAATCCAGGAGACTTATTTGAACGCTGCCTGTTTAATTTCTATGGTTTCTGTGGATGTTGTTAAGAACATCTGATGTAAAAATGACTGGAATTGCAATGACAACCTCACCAATATCGGCCTGAGTGAAAACAGAAGCGTTACCACTGCGATACAGGTATATAACTAAAAGCATGATGGACAGGGGAAAGAAGCTGCAAACAATCGATAACTCCTATGATAGCAATAGCTATAAAAAAAAGTAGTAATAATGGAATTTAATACTAAAATGTATTGTATTAAGAAAAATAATAATCCCTCTGCTAAGGAAAATTGGAAGATCACCACTAAAAGCGGGAAGAGTTGACGATATTTCAAAGTAGCTCATCGAATAAATCAAAGAAAAATTTTTCGCTAAAATCCAATTGTTCGTTACGAAGAACCTCTGCCTCCTTTTTAAGATGAGTGTAGGTTTCAAGCTCCTCTATAAAATTAAGCAGAATACCTTCCGGACATGTATTCAAAATTTTGAGGTAATTTTCGATGTTACCCTCTGAATGCTTATTCTGAATAATGTGTTGAGCAAAGACGAATTCGTTACTAGATGTTGTAGCAGTATACCCACGATAACTAGTTTTGAAATTTTTTCTCGTTTGGCCTATGCAAAGATTGTCCTTTACAGTGATTGTCACAAAAATTTATTTCATAAATTACAGAGTTCAGATATTTAGTACTACAATTTTCAGCAGCGCGTCTTAATCTATTCTAGAGACAGCATGTTTTCTGAAAAGGCTAAGATCAATTCTGTATTTTTAAATATTTTGTTAATCTTATCAGAAATATTGTGTAGGTAAGTCGTTTTACTAATTATTATTATTAATAATTACCTTGACCTGTAGCTTGACCAAAATTTTGGTGAGAAGTTTTTACATAGGAAATAAATCATAAACAAATTTGGCTGTAGCTATCCGTTTCAAAATATCAAGTTCTTTCTGTTCTGAATCTACTTCTAATGACTGCTTTAGAATCCTATGAATCATTGACTGAAAAAATGTCATTTTGCACCTGTATGGATGGCAAGATGTTGCGTTAGTAACATTGGAAGTTGTAGGCTTTCTATACATAGCGAACTGATATTTGCCATTATCATTAGTATCAACCTGCCACTATCATTAGTATCAATTTGGCGGACTCTTGCCTTTGCTTGAAAGTATGGTTTCGCCACGACCGGTTATGTAGGGCTACGCACCGCTATGCCATCGATTTGTTCATAGTATTTTTCGTCAAATAGAAATTCGGAGATTTCAGAAAGTGTCTAAAAAGATCTGTGAAACGACCGTCGAACTTTCCCGCGATTATAACCAAGGGAAGATGGAACCCTGTACTCTGGAGCTGCATTTGACTGAGTCGAGATCTGACATTCGAACTTCTCCTACGAACTTACACCCGAAAGTATACAATTAACAAGGCTGAAGAGTATTCGAATAAAGCGATGATCGGTGGAGTAACGCGGGAAGTGAGGCACAAAGGTATCACGCGAATTTTGGTTTTCGGGCAGCAAAAAAATTTACCATAGCCGAAGTAAACAGGGTACAAAGTGCAGAAAATAGTGAGAAAAACTAATCTCAGACAAACAAGTAAATATGTGACATAAATTTAGATGTAATGATGTGCGTTTTGTTAAAGTATTTGTCTAGAGTGAAATCATGTAATGAAGTAAAACGTGGCCAATAAACAAATAAGAGAAGAAGGGAGTGAAATTTGGCATGTGGCGCTACGGAAGAATGCAAAGATTAGTGGATAGATCTTCTAACACATGAAGAGGGAGTAAAGAACGTAATGGCACTGTTTGATTAAATATATCCCGAAGCATCAAGCGTAGAATTTGGTAAAGAGGGAATTGTGGAGGGCAAAATTTGTCGAGAGAGACCAAGGCCAGACTGTGAACCGTATCATATCTGTGATTCGTGTTTGCTCATCGTTAGATATCGTCGCCTTGTTGAAATTTAGTTTTACGGAGAGTTCTCAAAATACGTGCTCAGTAAAATATTTAGTTAGGATGACTTGGCTCCTCAGTTATTATTACTTATAGCAGCATGACGATCAGTCTCAGATCTCAGAATGTTAATCACAGGCAGAAACTTCCAGAAAACTACGAATCACTGCGACAGTGGCCAAATATTTACGGCGCTCTTTTACAAATGAATTCTAATGGCCGAATATCACGAAAAGTGACAGAACTAAGCGCTGCCATCTTATCTTTACAAATACAAACTAACAATGAATTGACTTGGCTAAGATATATGGATTTCGCTTCGTGTCTTAAAAATTTAACGATTTTGTTTGGCTTCTTTCGATAGGCTTTATTTAGAGTCGTTGCTGGGAAAAAAGAATTTATTACGTTTCCTATGTGGTATGGGTGCATACTCATTACATTATGATTTCGCTTTGTCTGCTAGTAAAAATTCCTAGGGAAAGATCAAGCCTATATCAATACACTAGAACGGCTAATAGACAGAGAACTATATCGTCTCAAAAATCCAATGAAGGTCATGAGGGGAGATTTGTTACGGCTTGAGAATGCCAGTCTTTACCTCGCCTTTGGAAACTCCTTTCGGAAGTAAGGCACAAAGCAAGTCTGATCGAGAGCGTCATGCATTATTTCGCTTCTCAGAGCCCTTCATTGAAAGAAACTGAAAGTAACGTCTTTCAAAAGTAACGCCATAGAAGGGCAAATTTGGTTGGAAAGTGGGAGCAGGCGAGCGAATTTTTACACGCCGATCCATCTTATTCCTAATATTTTATCATTTAACTTTAAACATGTACGATTCCTGGTGTGCTTATGATATGTCATAAAAAAAGAATAAGAAAAGCGCATGGCTGGACTCTGCATATTGCGGGCGTGGAACTTAATGCCAGTTGCTTTTCGCATGGCCAGCCCTAAGTGGCTATCTCACACGTTAATAAAGCAGACAAGCTGTTAGTTCATGTCCCCAATTATATTAGTTTAAAGATTGTGTAGAAGGAAGCTTCAGAAGTCAAAAGTAAATTCAGTGCACAGGCACATCCATGAATAAATACCAGGCAATGCCGGGTATATCAGCTACTTATTAAACACTTTCCACAGCTTTGGTGGCTGAGCACCAGTTTCATTGTCACACAGTGGGCATGTCATATATTGAGTATCCATATTCTGATGCTCTGATACCTGTTTCAACATCAACCACACAATTTTAATTTAGTACTGAGATATTTCTATTCTCTTGGTGCAATACATTGTTTCAGATGGTCTGATGACCTTCCTCAACACCTGGCAGGATCGTCTCTATTAAAATTCGGTTAAAGGGCTCTGACTGTCCTTCATAGTTTGATATAGATCCTGTTTGCTTCTAGATGATATTATAATGAAATCATTTATCAAATTGTTGCATATTAGTATTGTATAAGTGCCTCCACTCTTTTTAATTACAAAGAGCCAACAAAGAAAGTGATTAAGATTTGAAGGAATGTTTTATATTTGTCGTTAGTTCTTTGGAAAACAACGTAGCACTTATGCCCAAAACATTTTTCAAAATGTATGCGTTGCCAAGTGGTGACACACTATACAGGGTGAGTCACTAACTATTGCTACGTAGAATAACTCCGAAAGTATGATAGGACCTGAAAATTATGTAGGACAAAAGTTGCATGAAACAACGTGTGCCATAATATGACGTTGGTTTTTTGTTGCTAGGTGGCGTCGCTTCAGAGATATGAAGGTCAACTTTTTTTAATGGGGTGCTATATTTTGGTATTTATTTTCTGATACTGGCTACCGAGACGAATCCAATTATGTGTAACAGTAAGGTCTTTGAAGGTCAACGAAGGTAAAAAGGGTGGCATGGACGTTCATTTACAGATGATGTTCGAACTGATGACCATTGGTATCACTGCCGTGATGCAATCTTCTTATCATGGATTGCGTCGTATTCCTTATCACGTCGGCACTTATCGAAGCACATGCTCTGACAGTTCTCTCTCGCATATCTTCAGGTGTAGTTGGAAAGTCTTTATAAACAATGTGTTTTACAAATCGCCACAAGAAAAAGATGCAGAGGGGTCAAGTGAGGAGAACGAGCCGCCAACGACACATCTCCTCCGCGTCCAATCCAACCATTTGGGAACTGTCTCTGCAACTAATTTCTAGTCATCAGCGAGAATTGTGCCAGACACCCATCGTGTTGATACCACATTCTGTTCCTTGTTTCTAAAGGGATTTCTTCCAATAAAAGACCTAATGTTTCTTGCAGGAATGTGGTGTACTTCGTACCATTAATATCTCCTTCGATGAAATAGGGGACTATAATTCTGTCCTCCTGAATCCCACACCATACATTCACCAACCACGGTTTTTGGTGTGCAACTTGCCGCAGCCAACATAGATTTTCAGTTGCCCAACAATGCACGTTATGCAAATTAACATTTCCATGGTTCGTGAATGTAGCCTCGTTAGTAAATCAAATCAAATTAATAAATGTGTCATCCCTCTGAATCTGAAGTTGAGACCATCGGCAGAATTCATTGTGACGTATACAATCCGTACCAGTTAATTCTAGGTGGAGGCTGATATGGTAAGGATGATATTTATGGCGATGCAGAACACGAACCACAATACTCTGGCTCACGCCAGATACCCTTGCGATTTGACGTGAACTAAGACAAGGATCTCGAACCACAGCGGCAAGAGTACCATTTCCGTTTCCCCGTTAGTTTCGTTGCCGGATATGTTTCCGATGCATTAAAGATCCAGTTGTTCTCAATTTATCATGTAAATATTTAAATGTACGACGTTTAGGGCGAGTACGTGAGGATATCTTGCAGCGTATAAGTCTCTAGCTCTCACTGAATTTCGTTGGCATTCTCCGTAAATGAGAAGCATATCGACTTGTTCTTCGAAGGAATACATCATTCACATTCACTTAATTCGACGATACTAGTGTAACCGTTCCTATTAATGTTGTACTGAGTAACCGTCGAATGGTGTTTACATGTCATTGGCACGTAAGATGGATAAGCCCTAATCGGCGAATATTTACTATTTGCACGATTTACAAGAGAGAATTGTCAGAGAATGAGCTTCGATAAGTGCCGAAATGATAACGAATACCACTCAATCCATGATAAGAAGATGGCAGCACTGCATTGATACCAATGGTCATCTGTAAAAGGACGTTCATGCCATCTTTTGACCTGCGTTGACCTTCAAAAAATGGTTCAAATGGCTCTGAGCACTATGGGACTTAACATCTGTGGCCATCAGTCCCCTAGAACTTAGAACTACTTAAACCTAACTAACCTAAGGACATCACACACATCCATGCCCGAGGCAGGATTCGAACCTACGACCGTAGCAGTCGCGCGGTTCCGGACTGAGCGCCTAGAACCGCGAGACCACCGCGGCCGGCTTGAGCTTCAAAGACCTTACTGTTACACATCATTGGATCATGCGATAGGTGGTATCAGAAAATAAGTACCAAACTATAGAATCCCATTTAAAAAAACGAAGTTGACCGTGATATTTGCTGACGCGATACAACCTAGCAACAAAAATCCAACGTCATATTATGGCCCCCGTTGTCTCACACAACTTTTGTCCAACAAAGTTTTCAGCTCCTATCATACTTTCGGAGGTATTCTAGGTGGCAGTAGTTAGTGACTCAGCCTGCACATTCACATCATATTTTTTCTAGTGGTACTTTTGAAACAAATACATATTTAAACTTCAAAATAAAATACTATTTGAAAAAAATTTTCTACATTTGCATTAAGGGATCGTTTTGTTGTTATTATTTGGTACACTGTGTTAGTTAAGTCCGTTGTTCCCTGCACCATCTATATGATTAATCGTAATGATGTGGAACGAGTCATTTTACATTCGTTTGTAATTACGGACATCATAGTCCCTTTTGAACTGCGGCGCATTATTTACAACAAACTTCATGAAGAAGTATATGTATGTGGGAAGCAGAATTTGATATGTCTAACCCCTGAAGATATATCTGCAATATTATGGTGGGTGAGCAAACAATCGATTCATGCAGTAGAATGTCATCAGAAAGGAACGCGTGTTCTATTAATAACTATTCCTTCTTAGTTGTCTCACTTCAGGTAATACTGACAGCAGTTCCGCAGTTTTGGATTCTGCTTGGGTGACAGGTCTTTCAATTATAAACTAATGACTTTTTTGAACCATGAATAAAAATTAATGAAAGTACGTAAAATACTTTAACTTCCTGATTTGTATCGCAGATGCAGATGACGCTGAACTAAGTTCTTATATTAAACCAGGAATGCATTTTCTTCTTCATGAAATTCTCATCACTACAGATACTTTAAAAGTTTTATGTTCCCGTAATACGGTGGAAGAGCTTTATTGGTCTGGAAATCCTGTCTGGGTTTGTACGCCCACCTCCGCCTTGCAGAAATCATTTTATTTCGACGCCTATTCGGCGATTTTCAGGTCGCTGAAAATGAGATGAGATGATTAGGACAACGCAAAACGCTGTCCCAAAGCGCAAAAAATCTTCGACCACACGACCTTGAGTAGCGAACTAATAACTAGATCACAAGCTGGAAACATTTGCCCGCAGTGCGTTACACCTGTCGGTAGTGTAGTGTAGTCTCTCTGTGCGGACTGCAAAAATGGTTCAAATGCCTCTGAGCACTATGGGACTCAACTTCTGAGGTCATCAGTCCCCTAGAACTTAGAACTACTTAAACCAAACTAACCTAAGGACATCACACACATCCATGCCCGAGGCAGGATTCGAACCTGCGACAGTAGCGGTCGCGCAGTTCCAGACTGTAGCGCCTAGAACCGCTCGGCCACTTCGGCCGGCTGCGGACTGCAAGTCAGTCGAGATCCTCACATTATATTTACGAGAAAATTTGATCTAACTTCGAATTACTGGTGATCAACTGAACGAATCTATAAATTTTTTGTTGTAGATTTCTATGGCTCAGATTTCGACCTGTTTTTAGCGTCTCCGTCGAAGTGGTGCGCGAGAGAATGGCAACACGACAATGATTGTGACACAGTGTTGCGAGTCTCTAATGGTGCAACACAGAATTAAAAAATTACTGTAGATTACATCTGGAATAGGTGTCAGCACGAATAAAATTTATGATTTTGGTCTGGTTATATTTTTAAAAAATCTCTTATTCTCACCAATGGCATAACATCCAGATCTGCATGCTTTTCATAAAAACGTTTATTCAATTTTGTTATTGTCTTGAAGAGAAATATTAGAGGCTCAAATGTTAGCCTATGGAGAAAAGATGAAGATAGCTCATGGAGGTTTCTTCTTCTGCTGCCGTCACCGTACATTTCCAAGACAGTTACTGATTTCATCAGAAGCTGGAAAGGACAAGATGAAGAAAGTAGGAGGGGAAAAAATATGCATACACATGTGTAAAGAAAACAGTCATGACGAGGTATTGCTTCTATGGAACAGTGTTTAATTTAATATTTGAGTACTGTCATGCAATGGTAGCGAACGACGACAGATTGTACACTACAGATTTCGCATTGTTTCGATAACCGAATGGCTAGACGTCAGGACCGGCCATTTTGATTGAAGTTTCCCGGTGATTTCATTAACCGTTTCTGGTCCATGCTTCATTAAACAGAACGGATGACTGATTCGTTTACAGGGCCTCGTCAGATCTCAGCAAACATCCAGCCTGACCTAATGAAGCAAATACGTCCGTCCGCAATCACAGGAACAAATTCATATAGCCTGTGCGCAGTTTGTGGTTGAGTGAACGCCTTCGTACAAGCGGTACCGATCCACGCGGCAGTAAACAGAGCGGTAATAATGGCTGGCAACGAGAGAAAGGCAAGCAGGTAAACTGTTTACAGTTCTCCTTACGAATGAAACGCTACTTAAATTTCGTCTCCATTTCAGTATATTACAGTGAAAACTGAGCAATGTTTCTCAATAGTGCTTAGCGACAACAATCTCTTACGCATACAGTTATGCATACACGCAACAGACCTTTATAATTTTGTCTCCACCGTATTACAACAAAAATAGTCCAGTCACCAGGTTCTGACCAGTCTATGCTGGAGGTCACTCTTTTTTTCCGGAAATGCTGAAACTATTTTTTCCTCAAAAATTGCCCCAACTGTCGATATCTTCAACTCCGTTCCCATCTCATCAAGGCTCCAACTGAAAGGGACCGAGCTTAAGAACGTCCTGCATCTGAATACCCTCGCCCTCTATTCTATGGGAAAGAAATGTTTTCGCCCTCTATTCTATGGGAAAAGAAATGTTATAAAAATTAAGCTTTCTATTTTTTAATTATTATTTCTTTAACTAACGAAAATATTTGATATTCAAGCCGTAGTCGGCCCAATGATCTTTTCTTTCACCTCTGGTGATAATTTCTGTATGTGAAAAATACCTAGTTGCACTGTCGCACGGAGAAGATCCCGCTAGAACTTGCTGGATGGGCCATTTCAAAGATCACAGGAAGCCAAGGGAATACCACCTCGAATAGGATCAAGTATAGCAGAACAATGTGATTGCATACCATCACTATTGTACTAGCACAGTCGATGTTGATATAGCAGCAGTTCTTAATATAAGGTATTTTCTCCAGAACCGTGTAAACACTTGTGCAGCTTTTATAGATAATTAATTTTTACAGAATGAATATTTCACTCTGCGTCGGACTGTGCCCTATTTCGACGCTTGCTGGTGGTTGAAAACTGTGTGCTGCACCGCGATTCAAAACCGGAACCATGCGTATCGCGGAAAGCATAGTCTTATTCACTTCAGCTTATTCCATGTTGCGCGTTTGATCCATCACCCAGTTTTAAGGTATCAAACAATTTCATTAATATTTTCTGCGTAAGAGAGACATATCGTGATGGAAATAGTTGTAGCTCATCATGTACGAAATGCTTAAAAGTACTAAATGAGTGGTGCGATATCTAAATGACATCTTGTGGTATAAATATGTGAAGATGAAACGGACTGGAGATACATGCCCAAGAACACCGTGGAACTCGAAATATGCTAAGCTGAGCAAGCCTGTTACGCCCAGGCAAAAATGTGACTGAAGATTCATGTCATCGTACGACAATTAAACGCATAATCATCATGGTATCTCATAAATCCTCCTTCATAGAATTACTATACGCGAGAATGTCGCATGTCTCACTAGCTTTCATCAGTAAAGTGAAGTGAGAAACATAGAACTGAAAGAGCACTCAATTAAGTAGATTCCATATAACAAAATCCACTCTCAGTTTTGCCTAAGCTACGACAACGAAGAACGTAGCGTAACTTAATCACCTCTTTTTCGATCACTATCTAATGTATGCCTCTAGTGCAGAAAAACTTCAACTATGAATGAAAAAAAGAGAGCACGTTTCAAAGTAGCCTTGAAAATAAGATTAAGGTAGCGTGTAGCAGACATGCTGAAAACGTATTACTAACTGTGAAGTCATTGAAACAAGGGATGAGTTTTTATGTTTTGAGTAGCTGAAGACACTGAATGGATGAAAAGTACGATAAATTAAAAGCAGTGTGAAAACGGCACTGAGTGATTTTCGTGAATTGAACGGTGTTTTCAGATCTCCGATAAGTCTGATAACGAAAATTGGCAATCTGCATGTATTACCTTTTTCGATTTACGACGGTGGGACATGGACATTTCATGCGAAAAACTATTGAAAAACTGAAGTTTGCTAAGCGAATAACAGAAAAATGTATTTTTTCAGTTATTGTTTCAAAAGGTACCCATTTGTCCACTTTTTCTTGCGGACTATCTACAGCTCTGGCTGTTTCTCCACCCCCAGCCTCCATTTTCGTCTGTCCTGCCTTTCGTCATTATTCACATTACTTGCTTCCGTATGTGTGTGTGTGTGTGTGGGGAGGGGTGATACGTAAGAATAATGGTGGTGGAGGTTGTTGGTATATAGCAAATTTCCTTTATAGAGGGGAGAGAGGCATATACTGCTGATGCTAATAATGACTGATTTTACCACTTACTTTATTCTAGTTGTTATATTTCCTTCTTCAGCCAACACCTGCTATAAATTGGTGAAATAATTAAATATGAACACTCCTCATTGTGTCGGTGATTGTTCAAACGTCACCATTTTCTCAAGAAATTACTGTTCGATTTATCGATTGAGCAGTGACCTGATACATGCACAAAGTTTCAGATAACGCTAAATCAATGATGTTAGAATTTGTACTGATGCTGTTAGTATCAAGCATATTTTAAATTTACAAGATCGTGCCACCCTTCATGCAAAACTCTAGTGAATGTATGTTGTTGTTGTTTTGGTCTTCAGTCCTGAGACTGGTTTTATGCAGTTCTCCATGCTACTCTATCCTGTGCAAGCTTCTTGATCTCCCAGTACTTACAGCAACCTACATCCTTCTGAATCTGCTTGGTCTCCATCTACGATTTTTACCCTCAACGCTGCCCTCCAATGCTAAATTTAATCCCCTGATGCCTCAGAACACGTCCTACCAACCGGCCCCTTCTTCTTGTCAAGTTGTGCCACAAACTCCTCTTCCCCCCAATTCTATTCAATACCTCCTCATTAGTTATGTGATCTATCCATCTAATCTTCAGCATTATTCTGTAGCACCACATTTCGAAAGCTTCTATTCTCTTCTTGTCCAAACTATTTATCGTCTATGTTTCACTTCCATACATGGCTACACTCTATACAACTACTTCCGGAAACGACTTTCTGACACTTAAATCTATACTCGATGTTAATAAATTTCTCTTCTTCAGAAACGCTTTCTTTGCCATTGCCAGTCTACATTTTATATCCTCTGTACTTCGACCACCATCAGCTATTTTGCTCCCCAAATAGCAAAACTCCTTTACTACTTCAAGTGTCTCATTTTCTAATCTAATTCCCTCAGGATCACCCGACATAATTCGACTACATTCCTTTATCCTCGTATTGCTTCTGTTGATGTTCATCTTATATCCTCCTTTCAAGACACTGTCCATTCCGTTCAACTGCTCTTCCAACTCCTTTGCTGTCTCAGACAGAATTACAATTTCAGCAGCTAACTTCGAAGTTTTTATTTCTTCCCCATGGATTTTAATACGTGCTTCGAATTTTTCTTTTCTTTCCTTTATTGCTTGGTCAATATACAGATTGAATAGCATCGGGGAGAAGCTTCAACCCTGTCTCACTTCCTTCCCAACCGCTGCTTCCCTTTCGTGCCCCTCGACTCTTATAACTGCCATCTGGTTTCTGTACAAATTGTAAATGGCCTTTCGCTCCCTGTATTTTACCCTTGCCACCTTTAGAATTTGAAAGAGAGTATTCCAGTCAACATTGTCAAAAGCTTTCTCTAAGTCTACAAATGCAAGAAATGTAGGTTTGCCTTTCCTTAATCTTTCTTCTAAGATAAGTCGTAAGCTCAGTATTGCCTCACGTGTTTCAACATTCCTACGGAATCCAAACTGATCTTCCCCGAGGTCAGCTTCTACCAGTTTTTCCACTCGTCTGTAAAGAATGCACGTTAGTATTTTGCAGCTGTGACTTATTAAATTCATAGTTCGGTAATTTTCAAATCTGTCGACACCTACTTTCTTTGGGATTGGAATTATTATATTCTTCTTGAAGTCTGAGGGTATTTAGCTTGTCTCATACATCTTGCTCACCAGATGGTAGAGTTTTGTCAGGACTGGCTCTCCCAAGGCCGTCACTAGTTCTAATGGAATGTTGTCTACTCCCAGGGCCTTGTTTCGACTCAGGTCTTTCAGCGCTCTGTCAAACTCTTCAAGCAGTATCGTCTCTCCCATTTCATCTTCATCTACATCCTCTTCCATTTCCATAATATTATTCTCAAGTACATCGCCCTTGTATAGACCCTCTATATACTTCTTTCACCTTTCTGCTTTCCCTTCTTTGCTTAGAACTGGGTTTCCATCTGAGCTCTTGTTGTTCATAAATGTGGCTGTCTTTTCTCCAAAGGTCTCTTTAATTTTCCTGTAGGCAGTATCTATCTTGCCCCTAATGAGATAAGCCTTTATGTCCTTACATTTGTCCTCCAGCCATCCCTGCTTAGCCATTTTGACTTCCTGTCGATCTCATTTTTGAGACGTTTGTATTCCTTTTTGCCTGCTTCATTTACTGCATTTTTATATTTTATCCTTTCATCAAATAAATTCAGTATCTCTTCGGTTACCCAAGGATTTCTATTAGCCCTCGTCTTTTTACTTACTTGATCCTCTGCTGCCTTCACTACTTCATCCCTCAAAGCTACCCATTCTTCTTCTACTGTATTTTTCCCCCCATTCCTATAAATTATTCACTTATGCTCTCCCTGAAACTCTGTACAACCTCTGGTTTAGTCAGTTTATGCATATCCCATCTCCTTAAAATCCCAACTTTTTGCAGTTTTTTCAGTTTTAATCTACAGTTCATAACCAATAGATTGTGGTCAGAGTCCACATCTGCCCCTGGAAACGTCTTACAATTTAAAACCTGGTTCCTAAATCTCTGTCTTACCATTATATAATCTATCTGATACGTTCTAGTATCTCCAGGATTCTTCCATGTATACAGCCTTCTTTTATGAATCTTTAACCAAGTGTTAGCTATGGTTATGTTATGCTCTGTGCTAAATTCTACCTGACGGCTTCCTCTTTCATTTCTTACCTCCAATCCAAATCACCTAGTATGTTTCCTTCTCTCCCTTTTCCTACTCTCGAATTCTAGTCACCCATGACTATTAAAGTTTCGTCTCCCTTCACTACCTGAATAATTTCTTTTATCTCATCATACATTTGTTCAATTTCTTCATCATCTGCAGAGCTAGTTGGCATATTAAGTTGTACTACTGTAGTAGGCATGAGCTTCGTGTCTATCATGGCCACAATAATTCGTTCACTATGCTGTTTGTAGTAGCTTACCCGCACTTTTATTTTTTTTATCCATTATTAAACCTACTCCTGCATAACTCCTATTTGATTTTGTATTTATAACCCTGTATTCACATGATCCAAAGTCTTGCTCCTCCTGCCATCGAACTTCACTAATTCCCACTATATCTAAGTCTAACCTATCCATTTCCCTTTTCAAATTTTCTAATCTACCTGCCCGATTAAGGGACTTGACGTTCCACGCTGCGACCCATAGAACGCCTGTTTTATTTCTCCTTATAACGAAGTCCTCTTGAGTAAGCCCCGCCCAGAGATCCGGATGGGGAACTATTATACCTCCGGAATATTTTACCCAAGAGGACGCCATCATCATTTAACCTTACAGTGAAGCTGCATGCCCTCGGGAAAAATTACGGCTGTAGTTTCCCCTTGCTTTCAGCCATTAGCAGTACCAGCACAGCAAGGCCGTTTTGATTAGTGTTACAAGGCCAGATCAGTTAATCATCCAGACTGTTGTCCCTGCAACTACTGAAAAGGCTGCTGCCCCTCTTCAGGAACCACACGTTTGTCTGACCTCTCAACAGATACACTCCGTTGTGGTTGCACCTACGGTACGGCCATCTGTATCGCTGAGGCACCCAAGCATCCCCACCAACGGCAAGGTCCATGGTTCATGAAGTAATTTAATCAGTGATCCGTCCGCATCTCGTGGTTTAGTGGCCAGCGTTGCTGCCTCTGGATGACGGGGTCCCGGTTTCGACTCCTGGCCGGGTTGGGAATTTTCTCTGTAGTCTGTATCAGCATGTCTTCGAAATCTTCTTTTACCTTCAAGTGCGAATTTTCTGCAGGGGCATTCACTTCCTTTACCAGATATACTGGTCTCTAAATCTTAGACTGAGCTTTATCAACCTTTCATTAACTGCTGCCCACGGTGTTATATATTTTAAACTCCATTTACTTAGAGCGATGGATATTTCTTTAGCCCTCCTGCTTTTGTCCATCCCACTAAAATAATGGACGAACACTAACAGTTTTTACAACCAGTACATTCCTATCTGTTACGGAAATCAAAAATATAACAATATTGTGCTCTCTTATAACCATTAAAACTTCTTATTGTTTATTCCGGATATCAATGGTATGTTTCCAGAAGCATGTCAGACCAGATGTTTACACACACACACCATGCAGTCCGTAAATTACGGGCCAGTGTTTTGTGGGAGCTGAGCTGGCACCCAAATGCACCCGAGATGTGTTCCACTGATAAGGGGAATCTGGTGGCCACGACATCAACTTAAGTTCACTGTGATTCTTCCCAAGCCATTTTGACATGTACAGTTATGCTGCTGCGAGATTCTTTAGCCATCAAGCAAGACATAAAGCAGCTGATCCGCAGTAAAGTCACGGATACTTCGATCACTACCACAGTTCCTAAGCATTCCCAGGCGTATGTCCCATTAAATATAGCACTTCTCCCACTGCCTGCGTTCGTAGCGTGGTGCATGTTTTTTGCTGCTGTTCGCCTGGATTTCGGTGAATCAGGATAGGATCATAGCCCTAGTGTAAAAATAATAGTGATCTATCAGATAAGCTGGCACGTTTCTATTGAACTGTAGTCCTGTCTTGATGATCCCGTGACGACTTCAGTGCTAACTGATTATGTCATTGGATCAACGTGGGTAAACATGGGGTCGTCTTCTGTGGAGCCTTAGGTTCTACAATTTGAGCTAAGTCGGTTTGCTCCGAAACTTGTTCCCGCACCATCATTGTAATCCGTTGTCAGTTTTTGCCTGAGTTAGTCAGGTATCACACTTCACAGGCTGAGTAAACCACCGACTTCCTCGTTCTGTCATGGGGCAAGGTCATCCAAAACGTTTTCACCTACTCATGGTTTCACCGTCCAACAATCATTATTCATTGACATTCGCGACAACAGCACGCTAGCGGTCGACTAGTTTCACCAATTTCGTGATGCATGTTCCGTGACACCGTGCTTACCAATCTGCCCTTTCCCTAAGTCGCTTTTATCCGTATATTTGGCCATTTTCGGCCCTTATCGTCGGTAGAACGGTTCTCCCTTCTTTCCTGCTCCACTTGTATACTTTTCTAACCACAAAATGCTTTATTCAACCTACTGGTAGCAAGTGGTCATAACATTTCAATTTATAAGTGTAGTGGTAGGTATAACACCCAGACAGATAGGTAGCACATGGGTAGGAAATTTGTTTGTTGGGTTTCAAGACTTTTTTTTTTTTTTTTTTGAATCGTCAGTCTTCTGACTGGTTTGATGCTACCCGCCAAGAATTTCTCACCTGTGCCTACCTCTTCATCTCAGAGTAGCATTTGCAACCTACGCCCTCAATTTTTTGCTACATGTATTCCAGTCTCTATCTTCTTCTACAGTTTTTGCCCTCTACAGTTCCCTCTAGTACCATGGAAGTCAGTCCCTGATGTCTAAACAGATATCTTATCATCCTGTCCCTTCTCCTTTTCAGTGTTTTCCACATATTTCTTTCCTTGCCGATTCTACACAGAACCTCCTCACTCCTCACCATATCAGTCCACCTAATTTTCAATATTCGTCTGTAGTACCACATCTCAAATGCTTCGATTCTTTTCTGCTTCGGTTTTCTCACAGTCCATGTCTCACTGCCATTCAATGCCATGCTCCAAAGGTATACTCTCAGGAATTTCTTCCTCAAATTAAGGATTATATTTGATACTAGTAAAATTCTCTTGGTGAGGAACGCTCTTAATGCCAGTGTTATTCTGCTTTTGATGTCCTCCTTGCTCCGTCCGTCATTGGTCATTTTGCTGCTTAGGTATCAGAATTCCTTAACTTCAACTACTTCGTGTCCATCAATCCCGATATTAAGTTTCTCGGTGTTCTCATTTCTGCTACTTCTCATTACTTTGGTGTTTCTTCGATTTACTCTCAACCCTTATTATGTACTCATTAGACTGTCCATTCCATTCAGCATATCATGCAACTCTTCTTCACTTTCACTTAGAATAGCAATGTCATCAGCGAATCGTATGATTGATACCCTTTCACCTTGAATTGTAATTCCACTCCTGAACTTTTCTTTTATTTCCATCATTGCTTCTTCGATGTACAGATTGAACAATAGGGGCGAAAGACTACATCCCTGTCTTATACACTTTTTACTCCGATAATTTCGTTCTTGGTTGTCCATTCTTATTATTCCCTCTTGGTTCTTGTAGGTATTATATATAACCCGTCTTTCTCTATAGCTCACCCCTATTTTTCTCAGAGTTTCGAACATATTGCAACATTTTACACTGTCGGACGCATTTTTTAGTCGACAAATCCTATGAGCGTGTCTTGATTTTTCTTTAGTCTTGCTTCCATTATCAACCGCAACGTCAGAACTGCCTCTCTCGTGCCTTTACCTTTCCGAAAGTCAAACTGATCGTCATCTAACATATCCTGAATTTTCTTTTCCATTCTTCTCTATGTTATCCTTGTCAGCAACTTGGACGCATGAGCAGTTAAGCTGATCGTCCGAAAATTCTCGCACCTGTCAGCTCTTGCAGTCTTTGGAGTTGTGTGAATGATATTTTACCGAAAGTCAGACGGTATATTGCCAGACTCATACATTCTACACACCAACGTGGATAGTCGTTTTGTTGCCACTTTCCCTAGTGATTTTAGAAATTCTGATGGAATGTCATCGATCCCTTCTGCCTCATTTGATATTAGGACTTCCAAAGTTCTCTTAAATTCTAATACTGGGTCTCCTCTCTCTTCTAAATCGACATCTGTTTCTTCTTCTATCACATCAAAGAAAATTACACCCACATAGAGGCCTTCAATGTCCTCTTTCCACCTATCCGCTCTGTCCTCTGCGTTTAACAGTGGATTTCCGGCTGCACTCTTAATGTTACCACTCTTGCTTTTAATTTCACGCTGAACATTTTAGTACTTTCTTCTTTCATCGATGAGCTGAAGTGTTTCTTCTATTACCAATAGTTTCTTTGCAGTTACCTTTTCCGTACCTATGTTATCCTTTCCAGCTTCTGTGATTGCCCTTAGAGATGTCCATTCGTCTTCAACTGTACTGCCTACTGAACTATTATTTTTTGCTGTATTTACAGCCTTAGGGAACTCCAAGTGTATCTCGTCATTCCTTAGCACTTCCACATCCCACTTCTTTGTATATTGATCTTCCTGACTTACCCTTTAAACTCCAGCCAACTCTTCATCACTTCTATTTTGTGATTTGAGGTTGTATCTGTTCCTGGATATTCCTTATAATCCAGTATCGTATTTCGGAATCTCTGTCAGACAATGATGTAACCTAACTAAAATCTTCCAGCATCAACCAGCCTTTTTTAAGTATATCTCCTCCTCTTGTGATTCCTGAACAGAGTATTTGCTGTTACTAGATGAAATTTATTACAGAACTCAATTAGTCTTTCTCCTATCTCTTTCCTTGTCCCAAGCCCATATTCTCCTGTAACCTTTTCTTCTACTCCTTCCCTTACAACTGCAGTCCAGTCCCCCAGGACTAATAGATTTTAATCTCACATTGTATTACCCTTTTAATATCCTCATATACTTTCTCTATCTCTTCATCTTCAGCATGCGACGTTGGCATGTATTCTTGAACTATCGTTGCCGATGAATGGTTTGCTGTCGATTCTGATAAGAATAAACCTATCCTCATATACTTTCTCTATCTCTTCATCTTCAGCTTGCGACGTTGGCATGTATTCTTGAACTATCGTTGCCGATGAATGGTTTGCTGTCGATTCTGATAAGAATAAACCTATCACTGTTCACAGTAACACACTCTCTGCCCTACCTTCCTATTCATAACGAATCCTACTCCCATTATACCATTTTCTGCTGCTGTTGATATTAGCCTACACTAATCTGACGAGAAATCGTCGCCTTCTTTCCATTTCACTTCAGTGACACCTAGTATATATAGATTGAGCCTTTGCAATTTCTTTTCAGATTTTCTAGCTTCCCACATTCAAGCTTCTGAAATTCCACGCCCCGATTCATACAACGTTATCCTTTCGTCTATTATTTGTTGTTTTTGTCATGGTCACCTTCCTCTTGGCAGTCCCATCCCAGAGATCCTAATGGGGGCTATTCCGGAATCTTTTGCCAATGGAGAGAACATCATGACACTTTTTCAATTACAGGCCACATGTCCCTTAGACACACGTTATGTGCCTTTATTGCAGTGGTTTGAATTGCCTTCTGCATCCTAATGCCGTTGATCAATGCTGATTCCTGATTCCTCCGCTTCTAGGGGAAGTTTCCTACCCCAAGGACGAGAGACTGCCCTGAACCTCTGTCCGCTCCTCCGCCATCTTTGACACGGCCGTTTGGCAGAATGACGGTGACCTCTTATGCCAGTAGTATTCGGGCGCTAATTCTGATTATTAATCAAAATTTAAGCAGTGGCATGTTCCGATTCCGGGACCGCGGACGGTATGATTACCAGTGAAAGACGCTACCCCTACAACACGCGTGTTAACCACGGGTGATGGAGAGATTAGAAAATACGAAAAGGACGGCCTAGTGGAAGGTGAACTGAAGGCATCAGGAAAAATGCTGGAGCGATAGGCACATCCACTACTGGTTTAAAGTCCAAGCGACACAAGCGGATACCAGTGAGTCGCAGATGAGGACATCAGCGCAGTATCATCTGATATGTCGTCATGATGATATTTCGATAAACTAAAAATTATGTAATGTGCTTCTACTTAAGATATAAGTTTGTGTCACACAGACAATCCTTTAAGTCCAAACTGAATAGCGATCCATGCCCGAGGCAGGATTCAAACCTACGACCGTAGCGGTCGCGCGGTTCCAGACTGAAGCGCCTAGAACCGCTCGGCCACTCCGGCCGGCCTAAATTATCCTAAGGTAGAACACACACACCCATGCTCGAGGGAGGACTCGAACCTCCGCCGGGATCAGCCACACAGTCTATGACAGCAGCGCCTGAGACCGCTCGGCTAAACCCGTGCGGCGACTGTTCTAGTATGCATGTTAAATGTAACGATATATTTCGTACAAAACTGTTTACGTAGAATGTTGACTTGCATTTCTGTGCTGTAAGAGAAGAGGAAATGTACTTACGTTGTGGAGAAATATATTTTCCTTCCTCATTCTAACTGGAATCTTCCTCGTGGTTGATATGTTGGACACTTATAGAACTATAATTCAGTTACGTCACCGTGATAATGACGTCTGACAGCTGTAGAAGGACTCCGTCTTATCTGCTAGTAGTCCAAAATTGAAATTGATTTCTCCAGTCCAGGCATAGTTTGACAGTGGTAGGTGTTCGCACGTCGCAGCAAAGCTACAAACTGTTCTCATGTGATTCGGCTGCGTCCTACCTCTCCGTTGTGCGGTTGTTTGGGTCTGCAGCGCTGTCTGCCTTCCTTTTCGTGTAACAAGGAGGTAGAAAAGAGCACCAATCAAGCACAGACCTCACCTTCTTTCGGGTGCCGCCTGGTGTTTGCCTTCCCCGCAGGTCTGCGACGGAAATCTGAAGAGCGAGCAGCTCTCCCGTATTTCTTCAGTGGACCGAGCCGCATGAGGAACTGCCGTGGCGCATCCGTCTGTTTTCAATGCGGCGGTTAGAGCCATCTCCGGGAAGAATATAGAATTTGTTTTCCAGGAATTTCTGGACCCTGGTTCTGTCTAGTAAGTGCGGATGTACCTCTGCGTCTTTCTGGCTTTCCAATCGTGAGGGCAATGACGGCGCCTCGTCGTGCTGTCGAAGTACTTGGCCGCACCTTGGGGAAGCTCGATTGGTTAGTGTAATATCGTACTCCATAAGTGGCTGATTGCCAAGGATTAGTTATTTGGAATTACGACTTTAATATCTTTTAAACTGTTTGTTTGAATGAATGTCCAAACAGTATCATGATTAATTATTACTGTTTAAAATAAGAACTTTTTGACTTCCCGTTGTCGCCATTTCTGCGCAATATTTTATCGCTCTCAAGGTTCATTTTTGGAACTGTAAACTAATATTTAATACTGGTTTTATCTGATATTTATGCCTCTGTGTTTTATTATTTACTCGGTACTAGGCGCTTCAGTCCTTAACCGCGCAACTGCTAAGGTTGCAGGTTCGAACCCTGCCTCGGACTTGGATGTGTGTGATGTCCTTAGATTAGTTAGGTTTCTACATCTACATCTACATCCATACTCCGCAAGCCACCTGACGGTGTGTGGCGGAGGGTACCTTCAGTACCTCTATCGGTTCTCTCTTCTATTCCAGTCTCGTATTGTTCTTGGAAAGAAGGATTGTCGGTATGCCTCTGTGTGGGCTCTAATCTCTCTGATTTTATACTCATGGTCTCTTCGCGAGATATACGTAGGAGGGAGCAATATACTGCTTGACTCTTCGGTGAAGGTATGTTCTCGAAACTTTGACAAAAGCCCGTACCGAGCTACTGAGCGTCTCTCCTGCAGAGTCTTCCACTGGAGTTTATCTATCATCTCCGTAACGCTTTCGCGATTACTAAATGATCCTGTAACGAAGCGCGCTGCTCTCCGTTGGATCTTCTCTATGTCTTGTATCAACCCTATCTGGTACGGATCCCACACTGCTGAGCAGTATTCAAGCAGTGGGCGAACAAGCGTACTGTAACCTACTTCCTTTGTTTTCGGATTGAATTTCCTTAGGATTCTTCCAATGAATCTCAGTCTGGCATCTGCTTTACCGACAATCAACTTTATATGATCATTCCATTTTAAATCACTCCTAATGCGTACTCCCAGATAATTTATGGTATTAACTGCTTCCAGTTGCTGACCTGCTATTTTGTAGCTAAATGATAAAGGATCTATCTTTCTGTGTATTCGCAGCACATTACACTTGTCTACATTGAGATTCAGTTGCCATTCCCTGCACCATGCGTCAATTCGCTGCAGATCCTCCTGCATTTCAGTACAATTTTCCATTGTTACAACCTCTCGATACACCACAGCATCATCTGCAAAAAGCCTCAGTGAACTTCCGATGTCATCCACCAGGTCATTTATGTATATTGTGAACAGCAACGGTCCTATGACACTCCCCTGCGGCACACCTGAAATCACTCTTACTTCGGAAGACTTCTCTCCATTGAGAATAACATGCTGCGTCCTGTTATCTAGGAACTCTTCAATCCAATCACACAATTGGTCTGATAGTCCATATGCTCTTACTTTGTTCATTAAACGACTGTGGGGAACTGTATAGTTCTAAGTTCTAGGGGACTGATGACCTCAGATGTTAAGTCCCATAGTGCTCAGAGCCGTTTGAAACTTTTGAACCGGAACAGTCAGTGAATAAAGTGTGGCACTTAGTGGCCAGATTAACAAGCGGCGCAGTGAATTGTGCAGAATGGGCGTAACTCAACGATCCTGGGATTATTCAAATCAACAACAGAGGGATGAGTTGAATAAGGGATAAGCTTATTCGGACGTGGGCCAATACACTGCGATGCAGATTATTTTATTTACATCGAACGCCACTACATGCGTCTTGAAATCAGTGTGCTTTACTTTTCACAAAATTGCACTGAGCGGAGACTCATATAACTGTCACGACGTACAAGTAAACTCAGCGAGATACAGGCCAAGATTGAGAAACATTGAGGTTCACGTGCTTTGTAGACGTGGCCTCTCCACCATGCGAAAGCAGCGCTTTGACTTCATTGTTAACTTGCTCTGAAGGTATAGTACACCTCCCGTGCTTTGGTTATGCTGAACTGACAGCAGTAATAAACGTTTACGCAGGATGTCTGACCCTGTTCTGCAACACCCTCCAGGCACATCTGTGGATATAAATCCATCTACGGCGTTGGAGACATTTTGAATGAAATGGTATTTGTCATGTTGATCACCTACTTTAATGAAAAGGTGTCCGTCAACGGTGAAAACTACCTGTAAGTTAATACGTATCTTTTCGCTACAGTACCTATGGATCCCTTTTTCGACTAATAGAAACATAAACAAATAAAAAATCAACGGAATATCCATTAAGAACAATACAATTGATGTTATTGTAGTGGTCGTCAGTCAAAAGACGTGTATGGTGCAGGTCTCCAATGCCAGTCTAGCCCGTGAAAGTTTCTTCCTCTCTATGTAACTGCTGTCAAAGTGACGGTTCCTGGGTGCCTCCGGATGTATTGTATGAACTTATCCTCTCATTTAGTCAACTTTGGCCTTAACGCTCTTTCCTTAGCATTTCGATTCACCATGTCTTCATTAATCATTCGATCTATCTAATCTTCAGCATCGCTCTGTATCACCACCGTTCAAGAAACTTATTCTCTTATTTTGTATACTAATTATTTCAGACGTTTCACCTCCATACAAGAACTTTCAGAAATTCATTAATTCTGAATTTACTGTTTGGCTTTGTGTTCGCGTGTGGCCACTGACGTGTAAGCAGCAGTTATCTCTATCACCAGTAGCGTAATGTGACAAGGAAGGACGTGAATGGCGCTGGCATTCACAACCGCCCGCCGTGCCCTCAGGAGTGACTTATGGAGTGCGGATGCAGAGCGTGGGCGGCAACCGTAATGGCCGTAATATATCATCAGAGTGAGACCGAGGACATAATCGAGCCCCTGTACTTTGAGGAGAAACCCTCCATCAGCGGTACTTGGGGTACTTTGTGGGTCAGCAGGTGTTTTCCGTTTCTGGTCACGCGGGCCGCCGTGGCATACTGGCGCAGCTGCTCCGCGATGAAGACAAACGACGGCGCGGACGGGGCGTGGCCCTAATGAGACGCCTCCCCCAACCCTGCCACCGCCCCCGCGGCGGCCGCCGCCTCCCACGGTGTTATTTACGGCAGGGGCGGCTCGCGCACTGTCTGGCCCCGTTCCATGCGGTGCTGCCGCGCTGGAGGTGGGTCTGGATATCAGGTCGGCCTCGGGAGCTGCCTCTGGCGGAAAGTATCAGGTGGGTATTGCCAGAGGCACAGTCCAATATTATTAGAAAAATCTTCGTTTGTGTCCCTATTTTCTACATTTATTCCAAACAATTAAGAGAATAGGAAAATAACTTGTATGTACAAGTTTAATTATCTTTTCACTAACTACCACGTTTCTCTGGTATTGCACAAAATTTCAAAAATGTTGAATATCACAATCGTATGGTTGGGGACATTTGTTACACAACTTGGCTAAAAGATTAGGTCAGTAGACAGGACACATCCTGCGGCATAATTTAATAATAGATGCAAAATGCATGTGTGGGGCGGGTGAGGGGATGGGATGGGTGGGATGGAAGGGAAACGTAGGCTTGAGAACAATAAGTAGGTTCAAATGAATGTAGGTAGGAGTTATTCAGGAATTATTAGCATGGAAAGCTGAATCGAGGAACCCCTCGAACTGAAATAATGATATGATAGTAGAAGACCAGATTGGCTTTTGGAGAAATCTAGTAACACGGGAGGCAACGCTGATTTACGACTTCACAGGTGCAAATGATAATGGAAAAACGCCTAAACGAGCTCGTCTTGTAATTTGTATCACTACAAGTGAATAAATAACTATTGCAGCGAAAGACTTGTAATTAAAATATGTCGTGTTTTTTGACCTCATGCAAGTTGCAGTCCGTCTGGAAAGGAAATTCTTACACAGAACATCTAGAGAAACTGAGTCAAATATCCCACACCACTTACGTCTAAAAATAAACATGGTGAACGTCTTAAAAGCTTCGGAGGAAAACGAGAATGAAGCAGAAAATCACTATCAAACTACATTATCTAATCATACCATCAAACCGACATTTAAGCTCCAAGATGCCATATCGACGACGTCGTACAAGCTAAGACGTAAGCATTAGATGCCATACCTAGACATAGAAACGCAAGGAACAATATTATACATATAATATCATCCGCACAGATGAAAATGGCATAACGCCGAAACGAGCTCGTCATGTAACTTGGATCACTACGAGTAAACAAATAACTAGTGCAGCAAATATCTTTTGCTTAAAATAAAAATTTCGTTCTCTTAGAAGGATTACTGAGAAAGACAAACCATGTTTTTATAGCAGCTGTTTCAGGACATTTACACTTGGCGTGCTTTTGACAATGTTGAAAAATGACTCTGAGCACTATGCGACTTAACTTCTGAGGTCATCAGTCGCCTAGAAGTTAGAACTAATTAAACCTAACTAACCTAAGGACATCACACACATCCATGCCCGAGGCAGGATTCGAACCTGCGACCGTAGCGGTCGCTCGGCTCTAGCCTGTAGCGCCTAGAACCGCACGCCCACTCCGGCCGGCGACAATGTTGACAGCTATTTTCTCTTTGAAGTTCTGAAGGTAACAGAGTTAAAATACAAGGATTCAAAGTTATCTGCAAGTTATACCGTCATGGATGTAAAGCAGCAGTTTAGAACGGAGTGTGACAGAGACGTTATTTATCGCTGGTATTATTCAGGCGGTATGGTGGACAGCAGTGTTTGCCGATGTCGTTCTGATTCTGACGGAGATGGCAAATATTTTCGAAGTGTAAGTGGGTAGAGGCTATAAAGTGAAAAATAAACAAAATAAAACAATGGAAGTGTAATGCAAAGAATTAAATCATGCAGTTCTTAGGAAATTGGATTTGGAAGTCCGACAATGAATGTAGCAGACGAGTTCTGTAATTTAGGAAGCAAAGTAACTATTGTCGAAGTACAGAGGACACAAAATGAAGACTGCCTATAGGAAGAAAGGCATGTCTAAAATAGAGAAAATTATTAGCATCGAACATAAATCTAAGCACTGGGAAATCTTATCTGAAGGTATTTGTACAGAGTGTAGCCTTGCAGAAGTGAAACGGCAGATGGTAAAGAAAAGAAGGCAACAGAAGCTTTTGAAAAAGGATACTAAGAAAGAAGACTAAAGAGTGGGTAGGCAGATCCAATAAGGTGGCACATACACGTGAAATTAAAGAGGAAAAAAGTTTGACACCTTTTTCTGTCATCATTCTTCTGACCGGTTTGATACGACGCGCCACGACTTCCTGTCCTCAGCCAACGTTCTCATCTAGAAGTAGCACTTGCGCTAAACCTTCTCACTTACTTCATTTTCCAATCTCTGTCTTCCTCTACTGTTTGTACCCTTTACAGCTCCCGAAAGTGCCCTGATGTCTCAACACGTGTCCAACTAGACCATATCATCTTTTCCATATCTCCCTTTCTTTTCCACTTCTGCGGAGGATCTTCTCATTTGTTGTTCACATTATCAGCCCACTTAGTTTCCCACATCTTACTACAGCACAGCATCCCTGACAGATTCTTTTCTTTTAATATTTAGAGACATACATTGTTCCAGTTAAAGCGCGTTCCATTTTTTAGTTATTTGTTCGACACTTATTTAGGGTATGTGTCTTTCTGGCACTGAATGCAACCTTAATGACGATACGCAGTGTATCTCTGCAGATACCAAGTATGTTGGCAAGTATTTCGCTTTAGGTTAATAAGTATGTGTTGGTGTACATTTTAATATCAGTTACTACCTAAAGACCACTAGCGTAATGTATTTGTAATTTTTGTCATAAAGTAATGTCTATCGACTTTTAATGCTACGGTGGCGTTGTTTTGCACGGTAATCGAATGAATGAGTGAATAGTAAATGAAAATGAAGCAGTAAGTTTTTTAATCAGTCTGTTAACTTCCGGATTACAATCGAGTTTTGATGGAATACAGCCATGTGTTTTACTGAACTGGTGTCCAAATGGTTCAATTTGATATTATCTGAAAATCAGAAAACTCCGACGTAATATAGCTAGAGGACTGTAGAATTGGAAAGGATTTTCTATTACGCGTAGCGTCATTAAGTGGCCGCCAAGTCTGGTACTGATATAAGAAAAACGGAATATTCACATATAGATCATTTTCCTTAAATTATATAATTACATTTTATTAGTGGGACCACTTAGAATCTACTAAATGACATTCCAAGACTTTCTTGCTGATGTCTTCAACAACAAGAGAATTCTCAGAAGACAAACTGTGTTTGGCGTTAGGTACTAGAACTGTTATGTCACACATCGATTGCTTGTCAGATACATCCTTTTGGAAATTTTTCTGCCCACCTTACTACCTCCTCCATACAAAATAAAAATATTCCTGCCGATATCGAAAGTGTATATATTACTCCTGTATGTTTTATGACTTCTAAGAACGTTACATTTACAGTAAATTATTTTATCAATTAATTCAACAGTCTACCTTTATTTCCGTAAATATTATCTCATATCTCATTGTAGAGTTTCAACAAACATTTTGACCTTGTCTTCCGTGATAATATACTGGTGGAGTGTGTCGTAGCTACATACTGTTAGGACTAAGTGTTAACGAGCTACATAAGTAGTGGGGTAAGGGTGATACAGGTACAGTTTTGATATCAAACTGATATCAAATTAATTAATTAATTCTACAACAATTAATTTCTCCCTTCCCCTCTGTGAAGTCCCCGGTCTGTCCATGGTTCCCTACCCCTCCCTATCTCGAAAATCCCCAACCTTCCCCTTCCCTTCACACAACCTTGTCACCACTCCTCCTGAAAAAAGTATTGATGGAAATAATCACTCAATCTGTGCTGAACTGTTGAACTGGAAGGATCTCACGACAAGAAATTGAAATCAAATCAACTACATTGCAGAGGACATACTGTTTTTTTAAGAAATTAATGTGCATAATTTTTATTTAATCAGTTTGCAGGAGACATAACTGTGGATCTCGGCATCTGATAGGAAAAACTTATCATTCTCTGTTTTTTATTTAATTTTGGAAGCTGTAAGTGTAGCAAAAATACTTTGGAAAAAGTTATCAACTTGTCGGAAAGTAATTAAATACGCAAGAATATCACGTTTTTCTATTGTCCATGGGATGCAGTCTCGAAACTTGCACCAACACCAATATAAAACACTCATTGCAAGTAATAACGCCGCCACAGACTGCAGTTGTAGCACTAAATATAGTCGGTCGAGACATATTTGGCAAAACAAAGCTCGTTTTGATGGTAAATCATAGATGTCGCGAAAAAACGGGTAGTTAAAAACATCGTCACAGATAGAAATAATCACAAAAAAATTAACTGACACTAACCACACGTCTAGAAACTGACAGTAAATCATATACATCACGAAAAATCAGTAGTTAAGAACACTGCAACACCGATTACTAAAGGCAGCAGAAAAAATCCGTAACTATATGCATCTTCCATGGGAACGGAGCTCTGCTTTTGTGTTGTGAAGCAGACACAAAACATGAAGGTCCTGCTCGCTGCCACACTACATCTTCCTGCGTTGTCACCAGGTTAATGACATAATTCTGTGTGCCACCATCAGAAGACAGCACAGTATAGGCCAATGGCACGGCAGCTGATAGCTGGGAGCCAGCAGAGCCACCAGCGCACTTCGGTCTGTGAACAACTCATTTGGTGGCGGCTCCACGGCGTTTCTAGAAAGATAATGTCTCCCTTTGTGCTGGGGCCACGACCAGTCTTTGTGGGCCAGATTTATTTTCTTTACTTCTTTTTTATTATTACGTTGACAGTCTGCGGACTGGAAGCGCCGTCTTTTGGCCATTGTACTGGCCTCACTTTGATGTGGTCTGTCATCTTGCAGCGATTTCATCAAAGACATTCCTCGAAAGAGTGCTCGCTTAACAATATACTTCCTGCATTTTGTCTGAAGGACCCCCTATCCTCTCTCCTTTTGAACCACCACAAGCCCCAAGGTGTTTGAGCCGTAGCAGTAGCTCCAAAGACAATTCTAGAAAGTCTGATGAAGAACTATTCGGTTCTTGTCTCCACAAACGTACAAGAACTTGCTTCAAAGGCTTTAGAAAATTTGTATGGCAAACACCAGGATGCAGACCTTGGCTTTGATGTAACCAACAACTGGTTTTCCAAAGTGAACTGTTGAATATGACCAGACATTCCTGGAACGTTGACCTTGTGAACAACACCTGTCCCAGAGGGTTTTGTGCCATCTTTGATGTAGCCAACTACAGGGTTTTGGGGGAAGACTGGTGAACACCGACAAAGGCATTTCTGGAACGTGGACCTTGTGAGAACTACGTATTGATAGATGTTTTCACAAAGGCTTTGATGTAGTCGACAATAGGTTTTTTTTTCTGGAAGGACAGCTGACCCTTGACAAAGACACTGCTGGAGGAATAACGACTGACTATTGCTTCACCGTTCGTTCCGTGGGACGACATCTAAAGTGTCTGAAACTACTGACCAGTGTTCTCCCATGTCTAAGGGTTTGTAGTAGTTTCTGCCAAATTAGTGGGCAGAGCTTGAGTATATACAAGTCATACCGCCTCCACTGTCATCTTCAATCAGCTCTAGTCTGTGACTATGTTCAGTTGTCATCGTCATTATTGTATCCGTCCACCTCTTTCGTCGTGTTATCATCTAACGCCTCCATGAAGCAATATGCATCTTCAAGCACCATCGGCAGCCTTAGTGACAGAGCAAAATGTTCAAGGCAGTGCTTGGAGGAATTTCCATTAAACACATATTTTCATAACAAGTGTTCATTGCTTTGAGTCTTCCGATTCCGGTGTATATTTTCGTTATTCTGTTGCTCTGGGTGTTCAGATTTAGTAGCAAGTGTTCATATATTTTGCAGCAGGGTTTCATTAAAATGTTTAATAGTAAGCGTTTATGTTTTCAGATTTCGAAGTTTATGAAATCCAGTAATACATTTTCTCTAGAAAAAGTTTCCTTATGGTCAGAGGGTGGTGCTGTACGACTGCTGGAGCAGCATCCAGTGATGGTTCCGCCATGTATGTATGTGTTCTCAAATGGCTCTGAGCACTATAGGACTCAACATCTGAGGTCATAAGTCCCCTAGAACTTAGAACTACTCAAATCTAACTAACCTCAGGGCATCACACACCTCCATGCCCGAGGCAGGATTTGAATCTGCGACCGTAGCGGTCACACGGTTCGGACTGAAGCGCCTAGAACCGCTCGGCCACCACGGCCGGCTATATGATCTCTTAAACATTTTTCGTAGTACAGTAACTTGTCCATCTGTATATGTTTTTAAATCAGTATGTTCTTGTTGCTGTAGCTGATGTAGAGGAGCTCAAGGGTTCCATTAACAACTCTCGGTGAATCTACTGCAGATGTCGTGAAAGTCCATATTCTTTTCGTCAATTTTTTTCATAGTGCTGTATAATGTTTTTGAATTAGTACGTTCTTGTTGCTGTAGGCGATATTAGTGAGCTAGGCCACTGGCTCCATGCTGGTCCAGTCATGGAGGTGTCCCAGTTGGTGGAAGAAATGGAGCAGGAGCTTGGGCTCCTTGAATCACACTCACCAATGCCTGGCTGGCTCGAGATGAACACTCGCCGCGTGGGACTAGCCGAGCGGTCTTAGGCGCTACAGGCGCTTGACAAAGACACTGCTGGAGGAATAACGACTGACTATTGCTTCACCGTTCGTTCCGTGGGACGACATCTAAAGTGTCTGAAACTACTGACCAGTGTTCTCCCATGTCTAAGGGTTTGTAGTAGTTTCTGCCAAATTAGTGGGCAGAGCTTGAGTATATACAAGTCATACCGCCTCCACTGTCATCTTCAATCAGCTCTAGTCTGTGACTATGTTCAGTTGTCATCGTCATTATTGTATCCGTCCACCTCTTTCGTCGTGTTATCATCTAACGCCTCCATGAAGCAATATGCATCTTCAAGCACCATCGGCAGCCTTAGTGACAGAGCAAAATGTTCAAGGCAGTGCTTGGAGGAATTTCCATTAAACACATATTTTCATAACAAGTGTTCATTGCTTTGAGTCTTCCGATTTCGGTGTATATTTTCGTTATTCTGTTGCTCTGGGTGTTCAGATTTAGTAGCAAGTGTTCATATATTTTGCAGCAGGGTTTCATTAAAATGTTTAATAGTAAGCGTTTATGTTTTCAGATTTCGAAGTTTATGAAATCCAGTAATACATTTTCTCTAGAAAAAGTTTCCTTATGGTCAGAGGGTGGTGCTGTACGACTGCTGGAGCAGCATCCAGTGATGGTTCCGCCATGTATGTATGTGTTCTCAAATGGCTCTGAGCACTATAGGACTCAACATCTGAGGTCATAAGTCCCCTAGAACTTAGAACTACTCAAATCTAACTAACCTCAGGGCATCACACACCTCCATGCCCGAGGCAGGATTTGAATCTGCGACCGTAGCGGTCACACGGTTCGGACTGAAGCGCCTAGAACCGCTCGGCCACCACGGCCGGCTATATGATCTCTTAAACATTTTTCGTAGTACAGTAACTTGTCCATCTGTATATGTTTTTAAATCAGTATGTTCTTGTTGCTGTAGCTGATGTAGAGGAGCTCAAGGGTTCCATTAACAACTCTCGGTGAATCTACTGCAGATGTCGTGAAAGTCCATATTCTTTTCGTCAATTTTTTTCATAGTGCTGTATAATGTTTTTGAATTAGTACGTTCTTGTTGCTGTAGGCGATATTAGTGAGCTAGGCCACTGGCTCCATGCTGGTCCAGTCATGGAGGTGTCCCAGTTGGTGGAAGAAATGGAGCAGGAGCTTGGGCTCCTTGAATCACACTCACCAATGCCTGGCTGGCTCGAGATGAACACTCGCCGCGTGGGACTAGCCGAGCGGTCTTAGGCGCTACAGTCATGGACTGTGCGGCTGCTCCCGGCGGAGGTTCGAGTCCTCCCTCGGGCATGGATGTGTGTGTTCGTGCTTAGGATAATTTAGGTTAAGTAGTGTGTAAGCTTAGGGACTGATGACCTTAGCACTGGAGTCCCATAAGATTTCACAAACATTTGAACATTATTGAGATGAACTCTCTTGACATTGTGGATGTGGTATTATTGTGGAGGCAGGATGGCATCACCAGTGCTTTGGGTAATTCATGTACCCATCTTTATTTTTTGTAGCACATATAAAATCGGTTTTCTTTCTTCCTTTGCATCAGCAGCAGAGGAGTTTGTAACATATGTATTTATTTATTTCCTATCCTTTCCCTACAGTTGACAAGCAAATACTGCCACAGGTGCGATCCACTCTGCCATCCTCATAGTATGCTGCAGCATGTGTCCCACGGCAAGTGAAGAAGGCATCACTAAAATGTGGTGCCATGTGGCACGCCTCATCTGCAAGGATGAGGCTTGTGGCCCACGAGTGGCAGCCACCTCAGCTGCCACCATTCCTGCCACTGTCCCTCTCATCACCTCCACCAACACATCACTCCTGTGGCAGACATGGGCTTCCATCCCTCTGGCCTCTTGGACACTACCACCACAGGCAACCGATTTGGGACTGCGAGCTGCAGGCAGCTCACATCAGCCATTCCCATAGCCGGAGTGCACCTGTTGCCCCAACGCAATTGCACCCCACTGTCATTGGTCTTGCAAGGCACGCCACATACCTCATCACTCCAACGCAAACCTCGCTTCGTCCACAGGATGGTCATAGTCCTTGGCTGCTAGTTGTAATGGTAGTTATAGTGGTCCTATGACTAGTGGCCATTCGCTCTCCCATCCTTTTACAGACACCAAGTTAGTAATATGATGCCACAGCTAAACTACAAGGTGACTGAAGACGCATCTGAGCTTCCATCTCGTTTTCTCTTGCAGAGAACCCAGCAGGAAGGCACAGAGACCCAGTCGGTTTTCTGAAAGCCTGCCCTCCTTATCTGGAAGCAGAGCTCCTTGAAATTCCCATGCAATCATCGAGTGTCGAAAGAGTATGGAAACTGATTAAATATTTACCACCAGTTTTGTGTATTGTCTGCCTCAGTAATTGTTCATTCTTGTATTGCATGACAGAGGTTACTTAAAGTAAAGTAAAATTTCACTGGCAGAACTAATAACTAAGGATACAGCACAAATTAAGGGTGCGCAAATTAATTTATTCCGTATTTAGCTTAGTGACTGAATTCTGCTGGTTTGGTACGTATTTTATTGTTGCTATTTTAAAGTAAAACCAATTGCTCATTTGCTTAAATTCAGTTCAGTCTCACAATAATCAAAAGTAAATTGCTTGCCTTTTTCTAAATTTTGCTTTGCATTGCCCTGAGGTTCCTGAAAGTTATTTTTTACGTAATAAAATTCAGGTTAAGCCAGTCATTTATTTAACCAGTAATGTTATGTAACGTTACTCTCAAAATTTAATATTAGCTGCTTTCTGGTTCATTTATTTTCTTATGAACTGTTGTGCTGAGGAAAATCTTGACAACCTTCTGTTGCCACGCCAGTGACTATTTGCTTAAATTTGGCTGCCGTTACCTTTCTCAAGATTCTGGAGATTCATTGCCCTAGTGCGCTGGCGACCGTTTAATTATACTTTGTTAGCTAATCAGTGTCTTCTTTGTGTTATCAATGATTTTTGTAGTAAATATTACTTGGAACACTTTTTCCCCCTGTGCGGTTCGTGAAGGAATGTTCTATAGTCCATTCATTTCAAAATCATCATCTGAATTTAGCTTAAATTTAGAATAGATCCTTCCTTTAGAAGAGTATGCTGTACAATGTCCTCCGACTAACCAGTGTCATTTTCCTTCGGTAACGACAGCCTTATTCACTGTAAAGTTTCGTTAATCATATGCGATGACCATCAGTATATCGCAAACCAGTGGGCAGATTAGGAAGGGGCAGGTTATACCACAACATTTGTATTATTTAGTAGCTTAATTTCACCTTTATTATTAGAACCCTTTGCCAGATACGTATGACCAGCTACTAAACTATCGTAACAGAATTATTTTGAAGGCAAAACTCATAAAATGACCGCAAACAAGGCGATATCTTTACTCCACAAAGCATGATGGGAATTGTGGTAGTTAAAGGGGAGTTGAGTGCATGAGCCTAAATAATTCTGATATCTGTAATTAATTTCGGTGACATTTCCACCTCTCAACCGTGGCTCCTTGCATAATATGGCGAACTGTGCCTACGATCTTTCCACATTGGCTCGGAGAGGCAGTCAGCATGTAATGAAGTTTAGCTATTTCCCTTCATTTATCTTAACGCTGCGTTAGTGTAAGTGGCTCGCACGAATTTAGTAATCGTTGTCTTATAGGTTTTTTTTTTATTTAGCTGTGGTTTTCTTTGTAATCGTTGTTCATATGGATGTTGTTTCTGCACAACATTCCATGATTTCTGTGTGGTGATATCTAGCGTTGCTAACAGCTTTGTGGATCAATTTTGCAGGGAATGATAATTGATAAAGCAAATTAATGTGACGAGTTTTATAGGGAGACTAGGGAGAGTAGCATAAATTTTAAAATTTTTACGAAACGTCGTGCACTGCATATTTCGGTTTGTCGTCTGTTCGCGTGAATGTTAACGTGAAGTAAGTCTAGAAAGTCTCTTCGGGTTTGCAGCCGGATCCTAAAATCAACTTGACTCGATATTTCGGCGATCCAACTGGTCGCCATCTTCAGGAGAATACTGCTTCTGCTGATGAGTCCCACTGAGAACTGACGCCAGGCTGCAAATCGACGTCCTCTATAAGCGACCGTTCAGTACACGGCGCATGCGCCGCCCATCACGGTTGCTGCCCTCCAAGACAGGGAGGTGACGCCCCTCTTAGTGGAACACTGCTGGCAACGATATATCGCACTCAGGGCAGCACCGAAGAACGTTCAATTTTGATGCGAGATAATACAAGATTCCACGTATTGCTAAGAGGAAAACCATTGTCTCTGTTGATTAAATTATCCGCCAACCTAATTTCAATCGCCTCTTTATGGACACTGTTCCAAAAACCGGAAATGTTGGCAACCACCACAGTTTCATCAAATTTCACACCGTGTCCCTCATTTAAGCAGTGTTCTGCTACTGCCGACTTTCGGCTGTTGTAGCCTCGTACAACGGCGATGTTCCACACACCTGTCGTGAACTGTGCGAATAGAACGGCCAGTGTAAGCCTTCCCACACTGACACTGAATTTTGTGTACTCCGGGTTTTCTAAGCCCCAAATCATCTTTCACAGAGCTGAGTAGTGCCCTAATCTCGCATCAAATCTTCGGTGCGGCCCTGAGTGCGATATATTGTTACCAGGAATGTTCCACTAAGAGGGGCGCCACCTCCCTGTCTTGGAGGGCAGCAACTGTGATGGGCGGCGCATGCGCCATGTATTGAACGGTAGCCTATATAGGACGTCGATTTGTAGCCTGGCGTCAGTTCTCAGCGGGACTCATCAGCAGAAGCAGCATTCTTCTGAAGATGGCGACCAGCTGGATAGCCTAAATATCGAGTCAAGTTCATTTTAGGATCCGGTAGCACACCCGGAGAGACTTTCAAGACTTATTACGCCGGGTAAGCCTACGTAGTCACATGTCGTAAGGCTACATTGAGATGTAACGGGACTCAGTCCGAAAGGTGTAGTGTGATAGATAGGGCAGAAGCTATGTACGAAAATGGGTCAGGGGATGAGATGAATCACGTTCCCAGGGAACAGGATAATATACACACTCATGTGAGGTACCCTTCAGTAAATGGTCGCGAGCGTAGCAGTGAAGGTGATAATATGGAAGAAGAAGAACACAGAGGCATCAAAAGGCCAATCTTGTCAAGACGATGTAGCAGGGCACACGAATCGCTCGTCATGTCACCAATCGATGGTATCGAGTATCAGCAGGAGTCGAGTTCAGTATTCCAGATTTTCGAAGAAATAAAAGAAGCCGAAAGAATCAGAAAAGGGGAAATGAAAGAATTAGGAAAGAGACATCACGGGGCAGAAAAAAATTGGGGAAACATCTTGATAAAATCGGTGACAATGTAACAGAAGTGCGGAAGACCAGCGGCGAGGCTAAACGGATTTCGTTAACTGCAAAGAGAGAGGCTGGTCTAGCTAGGGTAGAAGTGGCAGTCGCCAAAAGAACGGCCTTAACGGCAAATAACCACGTCAGGCTAGCGATTCTAACTAGATACATTAATGCGTTTTCAATTGACAAAGAGGATGTTGCGAGTACCTCAAAAAGACTAACGAGTGTAGGAGGACAAGATGCGGACACTTCACAGAAAATACAGAGAATAGAGGGAAGTCTTTTTCAGATAGAGCAAGGAGGAGAGAGGGGTGCTTTGCGCTCCGATCTCACGGGAGTGGCAGACAGAATAGTGTCATAAGCGGGATGCTCACCGTGTGAGGCGTCAGAAAGAGAAAACGCATCACAGCATGCGAGCTCTGGCCGCGGCAGCCATCTCTTCTACAGCTGCAGGCCACTTAACAGGTGCAATGCAGAGCTGGAATACCAGAGTAATGCACTGTTGGTCGCTCCCTACTGCCAACCGGAAGCATCCGGACATGTGGGGCAAAATAGGATGTGGGACTCGGTGCTTAGCGCAAGCACGAGGCAAAGACAGGACATGGATTATAAGCATTCACAGTCAGTGCTAAAATTCCAGAATTTTCTAGAAAACGGAAGTCCGCTCCACGCGAAAGTAAGGCTATCTCAGTTTATCCACTTATTACCGGGGTCATGGCTGCTAGAGACAAAACTAAAATTTATCTGCTGACATTTGGAATGTCCAGCAGCCGAGAAAATGCGCGCGGTAGCGGCAAGCTGCCCATAATTCCAACAATTCAGAAATGCATTTCTTGAAATGTACTGATCACGGGAAATGCAAGATAGACGAAATCAAGAAATTATCCTGTATCTGACCTCAAATCGTCAGAACGCTACGAAGTTACTCGAAGGACTAATTAAAAGGAACTAGTTTGAGACACGCTACACAACGACAGTGAAATCATCCGGTTTACTTTCTCGAAACTACCAGGTAATTACCAGCTAGCCCTGGTAGGAAAATGTACTACAAATACGGAGATCTTTAAGAGTCTACTTCGTGAACTCGAGCTGAAATTCGACAGGCATGTTGCCAGAAAACGAATCGCAGGATAGAATAACAAGAAAAACACCTGAAGAATGACGGAAGAAATAATAGGGATGGACTATCAGGAGGACAAGCGCACCGAGAACAGTATTATGGAAGAACAGGAAACTTTAACTAATTCCAGAGAGGCAATAACGAGCGACATTTTGAGCAAAACGGGCGAGAGGCGAACCAAGTTTCTCAGGGGGCCCAGGTGGTCGAATTTCGGGCACGTAACCGCAATAGCCAACAGCGAAGTAACAATACGACGCAAAACTGAAGCCAGGTTCTGAGGAAACGGCCCGAAAGATTCTGCGAACACTATCGGACCGAGCCGGTACATTTGTTACAGTGTGAGGATCCATCGGAGATGCTGCTGGAGGAGCAAAAAATGATAACGCGACAGGACCTTCATGCCATGATTGCTGTAAACATGGGTGACGTGCATTTGTAAGATATAATCGACAGTGGTAGCCACACTAGAGACATTTTGGGGGTGGCATACCAACATTGTTAAGAGAAGAGGAGTTGGCCTACCGTATCGATGAGAAAGACGAAGATAAAAAGTCTTACATGGAGAAAAATGCACGGAAGTAAGCCTGCAGACACGATTGGAATTCATGTGTCAAGTACACGAACTAGAAACCAACTTCTTAGTCGTACCAAATTTAGCAATCGACATGATCATAGGGAGGATTTTCCTAAATGAATACTAGACCATTTTAGACTTTGGTAGAGGAGAAATTGTATTGCGCAAGAGCAATAAAACCTGAATAAAATGTGAGGAGCACACGCTACAGACACAGCTTCCAACTAGATGCGATCATCTGAACTATACGAATGGTAACTACAGAAAATGCCAGGCTTCGGAGGAGTATTCTCAGCAAGCAGGGAAATGGATGAGGGAGTAATGATCCGAGAAATCAAAGAGGTCATAGACAAAAAGGTTGAGCCCGTTCTGTGCACTGAAGCTGAGGATCACATTTAGTTACGTGACGGACTAGTAAAGAACATGGAAGTCTTCCTGACTAAGCCAAACTCAAATAAAAATTTCCAAAACGAGTTTAAGGTGTGCTGCACAAGAAATTCTTTGTGTCACCCTATGCTATTCCTGTGGTACACAAAGTGGTGAGGGAAATCACGAAAAATGTTAGCAGGTGGCGTGATAGAGCCTGCCGCGTCCACCTAAAATAAATAACCCGCTCAAAGAAATCCAGAAGGTAGATGGATCTATCCGTCTTGTCCTTGACTCAGATCAGATCATGACACAGACAGACAGACCCGAGAGGCTCGAAGAGCCTCTCCAGAACTTAGGTCTATCCGTTTTCCCCTCTGTAAACCTCAGATATAGCTTCTGGCAATTTGAGCTGCACCATAGTCGCCGGCGGTTAACAGTATTCCTGGCATGTGGGATGTTTATCAGTTTCACAGAGTGCCTTTTGGGCTTAATATTTCATCAGCTGCGTTTATCTGAGGTCATCAAAGCATTCTAAGTGATTACCTCAAAAGTCACTAACAACTACTAGTAGCCGAAGACACATGGCAAGAACATCATACGGTACTGCAGGAACTTCTTCATACCTTTAGTGGGTTTAGAGTCACTGCAATCATTGAAAACTCAGTATCTGGAACGTCATCTGTGAAATTTCCTGGTCACATCGTAACAGCAAATGGAATTAAACCCAACCCCCAAAAAATTTAAGCGATTGAGATGTTTGAAAGACCCACAACCAAAAGACAGCTAAGATGTTTCCTTGGTATTATGAATTTTTATAATTGATTCATTCATGTGAACACCCAGAGTAGCCCACGTCTAAATTAGCTTACAGGAAAGAAAATAGCATGGGAATGGGACGAAATCGTGGAGTGAAAATTTCAGGCCTTCAAGTTGGCACTTGTAGAAGTGCCAGTACTATTACAGCCCAACTTGGCCAAGGAGTTCCGCGTTGTCACTAACAGTTGCAATACAGGATCGAGCGTCATAATCATCCAGGATTACATTGAAGGTAGAAATAGATTTAGGAAAACTATTGCATTTAGGGACAGAGTCCTTTCAAATTTCTGAAAGAATTGCTTTGTCACAGAGATAGAAGCATTGGGAATTGTCTGGGGGTTTGAAAAGTTAAAATATTTCTTATACAGGAGGAAGACCAGAATCTATGCAGATCACAAGGCTCTGGAATTCTTGCTCACTGCGAAATGAACCCATATGAGGCTAATAAGATGGATTATTGCTCTGCGCTGAATTCAGTCTGGAGCTCGGAGCAGGAAGAAGCATGCTGACAAGGAAGCCCGTGAAGGAGTATTACAAGTGGGCCAAAAGACTTCTTAAATCGTTTCGGCTATGAAACAAATTGAAGCGGAAATACCAAAAATTCCTGTCAGGAGGATCGGCCACTAGAAAGCTTTTAACTGGAATCGACAAAGAGCAAGAAATCAATGGGGCTCCACGATATTTCCCTATTAAATAATTTGTAGAGTGGCTTAGGGTAGCAAACTCCTGTGGAGTATGTTTAGGCTAAAGTGTTTAGGGCAGGAATGTACATAAAGTAGATGTTGGAGTGCGTAGAATAGATTTTAAGCAAGTTATTTGTCATTGTGTAGAACGATAAATTAAACCAGACGGACGAAGTTATATTGTGCACGAAAATTAACTGGGTTCCTTTCCATTCACAATAAACAACGCGTTGTTGTTGTCGGGGAGCAGTACCGTCCATCCGAGACTCGAACTATGGGAGACGTTTTATGTGTGTGTCGATATTGGCCGAATTCGTGACATGGATGGGGTTGGGGAGCTACTGGTCTTATTTTTTGTTGGAGTATGGGCACACCACTTGTTGCGTTGCACCATTTTTTTCGAAAGAGTTTTTTTGGGGTAAGGGCACTCGATTGGTTGCGTTGCACTATTTTTGTAGGAGGTTTTCGTTGGAGTATGGCCACGCCACTGAATGCGTTGCGTCACTTTAAGAGGGAGTTTCGATAGACTATGATGCAAAGGTGACCATCGAAACCGCCCACGCCACTGTTGCGTCGGGTACATCATCGCGGGAGTAGCGAGTTTCCCGCAATAATGCCATGTCGGTGTACGTGTGGACTCGACACGGTAGCACTGGACATTCAGAGTTACGGGCGTTAGCAGCATCACCTGGACCGAATCTTGTGTATGAGCAGGTGAAGCCACGAACACATGCGTAATAAAAGCACTAACATAATGAACATAAGGCCCGTAATAGAACTTGATGAAGAATACGTTGGGTATGATAAAAGATCGAGAACATCACTGAGTTACAGTGTACAACATATGGGGGCGGCGGAAAAACCAGCCAGTGGCGGCAACTCGACGCCCAGCTGATCACAACAAGTGCAACCTGGGAAGAAAGGAGTCGTGGTAGTGGTAACTGTATCGGTCTGCAATATAGATATTTTTACAAATGCTTTTATTATTACTACTTCAAAGTTATGCGTTTCGATCACTAGATCATTAGTATGCAAGGATGATTAATTGTGTTCTTCTTTTGTGGTATGTTTTACGCTGTGTCATCACATGTTGTTTTCAGATATGACAGGAGTCGTCATTGAGGGCGGTGTCGCCTACAATGCTAGTGCTGTAGTTGGTCATGTCGTAGTTAGTATACGAGTAATGGAAAATTAGTCATATGGAGATGGGTAGACATTGTGTTATTATTAGAATAATGTATACTGGGAATAGGGGTAATTCTGTGTCTTGCATCTATTTGTTGTTTTCGGTAAAGTTTTCTCCCATTTCTACCATTAATGTAGAGTTGTTGGGTGTTGTAGGGTGGTGTTGCGCAACATTCATCTTAGTTCGTAAGATGGCCGAAGTCTTGTAAAGAAGTATAGCTTACTGTAAGCTATTCAGTCATGAATTTTACAGATATGATAATGGCAATATTACAAATTCAAATGAATACTAGCGATTAATATTGTCACAGTAAAGACTGTGTTCTATTTTGTTTCTATGTAATGTATTTGTAAAATAGTATTGTGAAAGTATTGGGGACGATGAGCAAGAAGGAATCCATCAGCATTGTGTAGCTGAAAAGAGGCGTGGATGCCATCCTCTGACTGATAGTGCAACCATATCGGCTGCATTCGTCTTCATGGACGACAATTCGCGCCTACATTGTGCACTTCTTGTGAATGACTTCCTTGAGGATAACGACATCGCCCGACTAGAGTGGTCAAAATGTTCTCCAGACATGAACCCAATCGCACATGCCTGGGATAGATTCAAAAAGGCTGTTTGTGGACGACATGACCCACCAGCCACTCTGAGGGATCTACGCCGAATAGCCGTTGAGGAGTGGGACAATCTGGACCAACAATGCCTTGATGAACTTGTGGATAGTATGCCACGACGAATACAGGCATGCATCAATGCAAGAGAACGTGCTACTGGGTATTAGAGGCACCGGTGTGTATAGCAATCTGGACCAGCACCTCTGAAGGTCTCGCTGTATGGTAATACAACATGCAATGTGTGGTTTCTCATGAGCAATAAAAATGGCGGAAATGATGTTTATGTTGACCTCGCTTCCAATTTTCTGTACAGGTTCCGGAATTCTTGGAACCGAGATGATGAAAACCTGTTTTTAAATGAAACAACAAATTTACTGTTACCAGTCACCGTGACTGGTAACAGTGAAATTGTTGTTTCATTTAATGTCAATAAGAGTCACGGTAAAGCCTAACTAAAAATGTTCGCATTTAAAACTTTTTATGATGTGTGTATTCTGTGAATAAGTGTGAAACAACAAGTGTAGCTAAATACTGTGTATATCCGTGCCCACAACTGATAATATGAATTATGGGAATTGATTTCTTACAGATACCACGATGCAGTTCACTGTAAGCACACAAAAGTAACAACATTTCCCTTTCGTGAACTTTTCTATAACGATTACTAAATTTCCGTCGTTTTCGTCAGCCTCATCACGACAGTGTTTCTCTCCAGATGGTCCAGCGTTAGCTGGACCCAACTCCGGAGTCGCCAGGACCAAAGCAAAGGGCTGGGGCAGTGTCAACGCGGCGAACATAGGGACACTTCCCAATCCGACAGTCCTCTTGCGGCGCGTGGCGGAACAAAGTCAGAGGCCAGAGCAGCCCACAGTGCTATAAGTGCGCATAAGCGAGCTGTTGGCAGCGGCAGAGCGCCAGAAAAAAGCTTCCTCTGCAGCAAGGGAAAACTACTGGTGGCAGACGTACTTGTTTGGTAAAAACGGCATTGACCTATTTGACCTATGGAATCAGTATTTTCAGTGCACGCTGATGACACTCACTGTCGGCATAACACTAATTACATGATTCCGTCTCCCATGCAATCGACCGGACCGCAAGCACAATGGACTTTGTGCTAAGGAGTCTGGATATCTGTATCCTAATTCAATTTCTCCTCTCTTAGAGAGACTAATATCTGAGCGACTGATGACGAATGACCGGATCTGCAAACCAGCTCTCAAGTGCTTTCTAGTGCCATCCAGATCAACATAAACTTCATTTCCGCCCTTTTTATTGCTCATGAAAACCACACATTACATGTTGTACCACCGTATAGCGAAACCTTCAGAGGTGGTTGTCCCGATAGCCGTCCTTTTTAATTGAAAAGTAAAATCATTTTTTGTGTTGCATTTCTTACATATATTTGGTGCCACTGTGGCAACACAATTCTGTTGTTTATTTTATTGTGACGTTGTTTTGATATTTCGAATTGTCTAACGTGATGTATGAGTGCTCATCACCACCCACAAAATGTCACACTATGTAGATGCCACAAAAATGTTTCATCGTGTTGTCAGGTGTAGGAGCGCTGAATAATTGTTGCAAATTTCCTTCATCAACGTTGAATGTCAGTTGAATGGACCATCAGTTACCTGCTTTCAATGTACAATCCTCATCTGGTAATGGCTACTGTATTGCGTGAGTCAATAGAACAACTCTGAAGTTAAACTGTTGTAGTAAAGACATGGGCCTTCTTGGAGGATGACGAATTTGTTTGCTTTGGTACACAAAAATGGATTTTTAATGGGTTAAGACTGTCTGTGAAATTGCTGAGTCCAGATGGTCCTATAATTAACGGCAGCTTCCAGCACGGCGATTTGCCAAGTGCCCAAATTTCATCTGTATGGAAGACTTGCTCTCTGAATGTGTGTGGTATCCCTGAGCATAAGTCTGTGTTGCATGTGGTGTTGTAGTTTGCGGCATCGTTAACACTTCCACTTTTTGCCTTGATTTAATTTTTTCTCCCTAACTTCCCGTGATGTGATGGCCAATTAAAGTAAGTGGAATATCAGCTGGGTGACAGGGCTCCTGCATTCTATTAGGCATGGGACGATGTGTGGCGGCACGTCTACCTTGACGATATGCTCGTCGAACCAAAGGAGTCCGCGGCGTTTTCACCGTTTTGCAGCGAGGTGAGCAGGGTGTCTGAGACGCGGGCATCGTCAGAGCTGGCGCCTCGCAAATTGTTTTACTGCACTGGGGCCCGCCACTCACCTAGCTATACGGATTTCTTTAATGAATTTGGGTGACATGTCCAGCTCTCAAACCCTGCACCTCACAAGATATTTATTTGCTACTTACGCTGTATCATGTTACATACACGCCTTGTCAAGCAGGTTGATCCCCTTACAAAGTGTGTCAACCATTTCTGAAACTTTGTTCCAGGTCCATAGTAGATTTATCTGGGAAAGTGTAATTCGAACTGCATTTTGCCCAGAATACCACTAGCTCCTGTTATATCTCTCCTATCAGGCATGTTATACTATGTAGTGGTTGTTGTCTGCTCATCCTATTACATAGCAAATCGTCAGAGCCAATCCAGCTGTTTCGTGTTTCAGGAAAGCCGAATCTGTCAGATTTTGCCTCGAAGTCTTATCAATCACTGTGAAAAATGTAGCGATTGAAGCTACAATTGCAAATCGGATGCGGACTGGTAATGGGGCAGTTTCTTTTTCTTTTTATCTTTTTTTTCGACCCAAGTTATCGATTACTACTTCAAAAAAAAGAAAAATGGTTCAAATGGCTCTGAGCACTATGGGACTTAACTGCTGTGGTCATCAGTCCCCTAGAACTTAGAACTACTTAAACCTAACTAACCTAAGGACACCACACACATCCATGCCCGAGGCAGGATTCGAACCTGCGACCGTAGCGGTCGTGCGGTTCCAGACTGTAGCGCCTAGAACCGCTCGGCCACCCCGGCCGGCTTAGTAATTCCAGTTCAGCACATTAACACAAGAAGTCATATGATGTTAGATCTACGTTTATACCGTTACTTGACTTTTCTGGATTAGCTTCAGGTATGCGTAAGACCATCAAACAATTGATATAGCTTTCGTGAGGCACTCCTCACCAACAACACGCATTACCCTTAATAATAATAACGCCATGTGAGTAGGGTCTCCCGTCAGGTAGACCGTTCGCCTGGTGCAAGTCTTTCGATTTGACGTCACTTCGGCGACTTGCGCGTCGATGGGGATGAAATGGTGATTATTAGGACAACACAACATCCAGTCCCTGAGCGGAGAACATCTCCGACCCAGCCGGGGCCACGTTTTTTTTTTCTTTTTTTTTTTTTGTTCGTTATTGATCGTCGTGTTTGGTCGTTGCGGACGTCGCCAAGACATCCTGTTCAAGTTCGGTGGTTGACCCTTCCACTCAGTTTTTTATTACAGAGGCCAACCGGCTCTCTGACCGGAACACGCTGAGCTACCGTGCCGGCTCATCCCTCAGCTACCGGGGCGCATTACCCTTGTGTAACTAAAACACACCTGCTTCGTAGTTTGATCCACAACGAACAAACAGCTCATGGGATAATATAAACACTCCATCACAATAGAACAAGGTGAAGAAGTTCTCGCCAAGGCTTATTCTAGTCCTGTGGCGGTCTTTTGACATTGAAAAAAGGTGAATTCTGGTTCATACGGAATACCACGCGCTTTGCACGTTCAAGCGTCAAACCAGGCTGAAGCGCGTTGGGAGAGTCAGCTTCATCGTCCCGGTGGCTTTTGGAAAAGTTTATTATGGGCTCCAAACCAGGCACAGCGGGTTCTGTCCAGTCTGTCTCGCCTGCTCGCCTGCACATCCTGCAGCTATATATTTAGCAATGTGAACTTTTATTCCTGTGAAACAATAATTGACGATAAGTTATGCAGAACTCAAAACCATTTGGCTCCTAATACACCACTAGATCTTCTCCCGTATTATTCTGGTTTCACCATCTCGTCGGCTGCTCTCCCCTGCAGTCTACTTAGTAAACGTGAACACCACACACAGGTTAAAACTTAGGTCTCTTCCGGCTGATCTACTACTGTCTTACATGTTTCCGACTTCCGTATCTCAGGAATAAACTGAGGAGATAGCAGGAATCGGTAGATTAAAACTGAAGAAACTGCAAAAAGGTGGGAATTTAAGGAGATGGGACCTGGATAAACTGACTAAACCAGAGGTTGCACAGAGTTTCAGGGAGAGCGTAAGGGAACAAATGGCAGGAATGGGGGAAAGAAATACAGTAGAAGAAGAATGGGTAGCTTTGAGGGAGGAAGTAGGTAAAAAGACGAGGGCTAGTAGAAATATTGAATTTAATTGATGAAAGGAGAAAATATAAAAATGCAGTTAATGAAGCAGGCAAAAAGGAATACAAACGTCTCAAAAATGAGATAGACAGGAAGTGCAAAATGGCTAAGCAGGGATGGCTAGAGGACAAATGTAAGGATGTAGAGGCTTATCTCACTAGGGGTAAGATAGATACTGCCTACAGGAAAATTAGAGACCTTTGGAGAAAAGAGAGCCACTTGTATGAATATCAAGAGCTCAGATGGAGACTCAGTTCTAAGCAAAGAAGGGAAAGCAGAAAGGTGGAAGGAGTATATAGACGGTCTGTACAAGGGCGATGTACTTGAGGACAATATTATGGAAATGGAAGAGGATGTAGATGAAGATGAATTGGGAAATATGATACTGCGTGAAGAGTTTGACAGAGCACTGAAAGACCTGAGTCGAAACAAGGCCGCGGGAGTAGACAACATTCCATTAGACCTACTGACGGCCTCGAGAGAACCAGTCCTTACAAAACTCTACCATCTGGTGAGCAAGATGTATGAGACAGGCGAAATACCCTCAGACTTCAAGAAGAATATAATAATTCCAATCCCAAAGAAAGCAGGTGTTGACAGATGTGAAAATTACCGAACTATCAGTTTAATAAGTCACGGCTGCAAAATACTAACGCCAATTCTTTACAGACGGATGGATAAACTAGTAGAAGCCGACCTTGGGGAAGATCAAATTGGATTCCGTAGAAATATTGGAACACGTGAGGGAATACTGACCCTACGGCTTATCTCAGAAGCTAGATTAAGGAAAGGCAAACCTACGTTTCTAGCATTTGTAGACTTAGAGAAAACATTTGACAATGTTGACTGGAATACTCTCTTTCAAATTCTGAAGGTGGCAGGGGTAAAATATAGGGAGCGAAAGGCTATTTACAATTTGTATAGAAACCAAATGGCAGTTATAAGAGTTGAGGGGCATGAAAGGGAAGCAGTGGTTGGGAAGGGAGTGAGACAGGGTTGTAGCCTCTCCCCGATGTTATTCAATCTGTATAATGAGCTAGCAGTGAAGGAAACAAAAGAAATATTCGGAGTAGGTATTAAAATCCATGGAGAAGAAATAAAACCTTTGAGGTTCGCCGATGACATTGTAATTCTGTCAGAGACAGCAAGGGACTTGGATGAGCAGTTGAACGGAATGCATAGTGTCTTGAAAGGAGGATATAAGGTGAACATCAACAAGAGCAAAACGAGGATAATGGAATGTAGTCGAATTAAGTCCGGTGATGCTGAGGGTATTAGATTAGGAAATGAGACACTTAAAGTAGTAAAGGAATTTTGCATTTGGGGAGCAAAATAAATGATGATGGTCGAGGTAGAGAGGATATAAAATGTAGACTGGCAATGGCAAGGAAAGCGTTTCTGAAGAAGAGAAATTTGTTAACATCGAATATAGATTTAAGTGTCAGGAAGTCGTTTCTGAAAGTATTTGTATGGAGTGTAGCCAAGTATGGAAGTGAAACGCGGACGATAAATAGTTTAGACAAGAAGAAAATAGAAGCTTTCGAAATGTGGTGCTACAGAAGAATGCTGAAGATGGGTAGATTACATAACTAATGAGGAGATGTTGAATGGGATTGGGATGAATAGAAGTGTGTGACACAACTTGACTAGGAGAAGGGATCGGTTGGTAGGACATATTGTGAAGCATCAAGGGATCACCAATTTAGTGTTGGAGGGCAGCGTGGAGGGTAAAAATCGTAGAGGGAGACCAAGAGATGAATACACTAAGCAGATTCAGAAGGATGTAGGTTGCAGTAGGTACTGGGAGATGAAGAAGCTTGCACAGGATAGAGTAGCATGGAGAGCTGCATCAAACCAGTTTCAGGACAGAAGACCACAACAACAACAACAACACCAGGAATCGAACGAAGGTCCTTCCACTCCAATGATACCGACGCTAACCACTTTTTCCTGTATCTTTCTTGATCATTCTTTGACTACGGTTCTTTGAAGGTATTGCATTTGGCCTCTCAAATTCCATCGATGAACGCTTCACTCAGTTGGTTTTTGTTACAGAGGGTAGCTTGTCCCCTGACCGAACACGATGAGCCACTGTGCCGACACGTTCGGCTATGGAGGTACTTTACTAACTGCCAAATTAAATCAGTTTTATGTTCCCTCTATGAACCAGGACTGCAGACTTGTGCCAGCTAATAAACAATACGTAGTGACTCTCGATAATTTGAAATTCAAGGAACCAGCGAAGAAGTGCAAATTATCAAGCGTTCAAAATAATAGTTGAAATAATCGAGGGGGACGGAGTGAAAATTTTAAATTAACGAGAGGTTGATTGAAAAGATGTTGTAATACATACATATTACATTCACATGTACTGTACATTCATCTGTATTTTAATCACATGCAATATAAATACACGCATATAAAGATCTGGTACTTACATACAGGAGATAAAAAACATTCCAATGAAAATATTACACGTCGCTTAGAGAAAAGGCGGTGATATTTTTAAGAGGACTCGACTTCCATCTATCACTGTCCAGCGAATATTCGATGCTGATGAGAACTGAGACGAAATCGTCACTGATGTCCATTATGAGAGCTCAGAAGCGTGGGATATGGATAGATGACCCTGCCTCTTTCAGTGTGACTGGAATTGGCGGTTCTTTTTCTTTATCTTCTCGTTCCTATCCTGACAAGCCAACAGTTGAGCGTAAGTCACAGTACCATCGACAGCCACGGAAACGTCCAAATAAACCAAATCCTGGAAGTTGGCTAGAAGTTTCCATCGTGTGGCTGGCGGGACTGAATTCGTTAATCTTCGCGATCCTGACGGCAGCTCCACGTTTTCTCTTTGTAGTACAAACCACCATTTTCTGAAGAAATTGTAAACGGTGGTAGCGCTGACATTTTTCCAAGCTTTATCAACCATAATTATGGCATCAAAACTGTTATTATCGCCTTTTAACGTTTTTCAATGCTATCCATCGGAAGTAAACCAATTTCTCCGCTGTAGAGAGTTTTCAAATTTTGCATTAAGCCGCATTTCTGTCGTTTCAGTCTAGACGTCGTCTGGGTTGGAATCAAAAGAAAAAAAAAACAATTTTACGTGTTCTATTGCTGTGTATGGTGCAGTTGTCCAAAAACCAAACAGGAAAATTTTGCATTTCTCATTTTTCAGTTCACTACCAAAAGAGGTCAGCCATTCATTAAGCAATTCAGTCGTCACCCATAATTTTTTGTTTGAGCAACAGGTTCTTGGAAGCGATTTTATTCCCTTGAAACAGTGTGGTTTCGCATAATTCCCTGCTATGAAAAGTTATTAACTTCGGAGAGCCGACCAGGGTGGCCGAGCGGTTCTAGGCGCTACAGTCTTGAACCGCGCGACCGCTACGGTCCTGCCTCGGGCATGGACGTGTGTGACGTCCTTAGGTTAGTTAGATTTAAGTAGTTGTAAGTTCTAGGGGACTGATGACCACTGCAGTTAAGTCCCATAGTGCTCAGAGCCATTTGAACCATTTAACTTCGGAGATCCACCTATGTTACAGGCTAGAAGAACAGTTATTATGTCATTCCTCATTTTTCCTCCGCAGCACTTCAGTTCATCTACCCACTCAGTACACACGGAAGTGTCCACGCTGACATTTTTGCTGCAGGCTTTTTAACGCGTTGGAGTGATGTTCCTTAAAAGTTGTGGACCGCCGCTCACTTGCCACATATTCTTCAATCCGGAGAGAATGAGCGTAAGAATTGACTTCCTCCTTCAAAACGAAACCACTCACGGGGAAGTTTTGTCCTCTGCACTGATTTGTCCACTTGAGAAAGCACTATTCGAGATTGGGAAATTCGGCAATATGTGACATTGTTCGTCCTGTACCTAAGACCCCACTGGTAATATGAACTTTTTTTTTAAATGATTGACAATGTAGATGAAAAATAGCAAATTGGTTTGCAGCATCTGCTTTCCAAATTCCACTCGGCACAACTTTAAGACCAGCTTATTTTCATTAACCGAAAGACACTTGTTTCTTCTAGTACTCTTGGCATTTCACAGTTTCAAGAAGCTCGGACTGAGTAAAAGTGAGGGAACTCTAAAAGGAATCGCAGAAGCAGTGACTTCAAATTATAGACCCTGATTGCGAATTATCAAGTGTTGCCGAAATGCCAATACATGCCCCCACTAATACAACTTCAATTTATCGAGTGGTCCAAAACATATTGATTGTTTTCAGTTTGTCGAGTATTTTTCAAGCTACCGAAAATGTTTTTCAGATCATTAAGGGTTTCAAATTATCGAATGTAAAGTTATCAAGAGCCGGCTGCATTAATTTCAACATGATAATTAAACCTTCACGGTAACGCCTCTTTGTAGCTTCCCAAGGAAGCTACCAGGGTTGGGCTACCAAATTCTACACAAGATATCTTTTCATCGTGAGGCTAATGACCGTTTCTTGACAAGCGTCCGTATTAATCTTTTGGAGCAGATGCACGAGCTGCTATTAAGATACATTTTTCGATGTGTCTATACTACTTTGGTGCTCACAAGACGACAGGACGAACTTTCTCTCACCGATCTGATTGATATTGGCAGGCTGTGTACAGCTCGACTAGGACTTGTTTCTTACAGCAATCCTGAAGAAACAGAAACTGACTTTGACACAGAATGAAAGCAGACTACAGACTGAATGGAATATAGACTGAAAAACCAACTACAGGAAGTGTGATCCTGCACTGAGAATCATAGAAGTTGGGGCACATCAATGGGAAGTACGGGACTTCAAATAATAGAGAGTATGGGAGACGTAACATCAAATTACAAAATGCTGGCGAAACGCACTTAGCATTACAACATCGAAATAACGAGGGGACCAAAATACATTCATTTTTTCAATTTATAGAGTATCTTTCAATAGACTAGGAAATAATTTCAAATTATTCAGCATTTCAGATCATCGAGTGTTATTATCTAGAGTCGACTGCATCAACTTAGACGTGATAATTAAACCTTAGCTACCTCTCATAATGGGCTCCTAAACCGATACTACGAAGTAGTTCTGCTTAATGTAAACAGGAAGACTCAACTCTCAACCACTTTCGAGAAAATCGGATATGAAAGTGGTATGGTCCCTGATATTGAAGAATTTCGCAGCTGTGCGAGTAAGCGCTTAGTTTTAAAAGCGCGCGAGGTCTGTCGATTGAGTATCGCTACGGATACCGTTCTCTCTCTCTCTCTCTCTCTCTTCCCATTCTCATATCCCACATAACTCTAACAACAGATACAGATGATGCGCCAGGAAACTTTGTAGTGTGCGAGAACCGTTTATGAATGTGAACCAAGTTTATTTTGCAACAGACACTGAAGAAACAATCAAAAATTTAACCTTCATTACAAGTGCTGTACGTTGCGGCAGTTGTTGTTTCCCATGTTTCTACGACCAGTACCATCTTTATAAGTGCCGTTACATATTACACATATCACAAATGTAGGTACAGTAATATAAATGAAATTATAATGTTTGATTGAAAGTTCTTGTGTATCCTTTTCCCATTCCCAGTCTCATTACAACAGGACAGAGATTAAGAAAATAGTAAACGAATCATTAAGTATTGATAATCTCCAAAGCCATAGCAAATTTGTTATAGAATTACGTGGGAATGAAAAAAAAAATACCGCTAGGGAGAGTCGACCCAAGAACCTCGCGATTGTGAAACTGAGCCGTTACTTGCTCGACTGCGGAATATGTAAATGCTAGCGGAGATGCCAAGTTATAAGCACGTGTAAACTGGACTTTCTTTTCCAAACTCAAATTTCTCGAAAAACGGTTGAGAGTTGCGTCTTCCTGTTCACACACGTTGAAGTCATAGTCATATTGACATCCTGTCAGAATGAATCAATTCGTTTTGTGGAAATTCGTATGGTCCATCCGTAAGTGCACTGGGGTGACGAAAGTCATGGGATTCCTCTAAACATTGTGTCGGACCTCTTTTTGCGCGACGTACTGTAGCAATTCGGCATGGCGTGAACTCAAAATGTCGTTGGACCTACGCTGCAAAACTATTGACTCAAGCTGCCTCTATAGCCGACCATACTTGCCAAAGAAGTGTTACCGATGCAGGATGTTGTGCACAAACTGACCTCTGTATCATGTCCCATAAATGTTGGAAAGGATTTATGTCGTGAGATTTGGCTGGCCAAATCTTTCGGTCGAATTGTCCGGAATCTTTTTCAAACCGACCGCGAGCAACTGTAGTCCGTTGACATGACATCGTTGTTTGGGAACGTGAAGTCGATGAATGGATGAAAATGGTCTCTAATTAGCCGCACATAGCCATTTCCAGTTAATGATCGGTTGAGATGACTCAGAGGGCCGGCCGTAGTGGCCGAGCGGTTCTAGGCGCTTCAGTCCGGAACCGCGCGGCTGCTACGGTCGCAGGTTCGAATCATGCCTCGGGCATGGATGTGTGTGATGTCCTTAGGTTAGTTAGATTTAAGTAGTTCTAAGGTCTAGGGGACTGATGACCTCAGATGTAATGTCCCATAGTGCTCAGAGCCATTTGACTGAGAGGACGCGGTCCATTCTATGTAAACACAGCCTACACCATCAGCTTACTGAGTGCATTTTTGACAACTTGGGTTCATGGCTGCTTGGAGTCTGTAACACACTCGAACCCTAGCATCGGTTCTTACCAACAGAACTAGGGATCCATCTGGTCACGATACGGTATCCAGTCATCTAGGGTCCAACTGATGTGGGCACGAGCCCAGGAGAGGCGCTGCAGGAGATGTCTTGCTGTTAGCCAAGGGATACGCTTCAGTCGTCTGCTGCCATAGGTCATTGACGTCACATTTCACCGCAGTGTCTTAACACATACGTCGATGTTCGTCCTACGTTGATTGACACGGTAATTTCAAGCAGTGTTGCTTGTCTGTCAGCACTTATAAATCTACGCAGACACTACTGCCGTCGGTCCTTAAATAAAGGCAGTCAGCCACCGTGTTAAAGTCAGCACTGCCATTAGATTTCACAAGCTGCGACATTGTATCGGAAAAACAGTGACCCGTGTATACAATTAGTTTCCTTTAATTTACGTCAATGGTCACAAACTTTTTGTTAACAGATTACCGGTTTCGGTCTTTAATGAACATCATCTGATCTGCAGAAAAAATGGGAAAAACATAAATACACTCGCAGATTGTCTTCAGCTTAGTAACAACACATAGACCATAATGAAAAGTAGTACTGACAATATATACATTTGTGCGCTCTAAGTATGAAGAGGCATACCTGTTTCATAAAAACAAAGTCCTAATGACGACACGAGCGGCCGGCCGCGGCGGTCTAGCGGTTCTAGGCGCTCAGTCCGGAGCCGTGCGACTCCTACGGTCGCAGGTTCGAATCCTGCCTCGGGCATGAACGTGTGTGATATCTTTAGGTTAGTTAAGTTTAAGTAGTTCTAAGTTATAGGGGACTGATGACCATAGATGTTAAGTCCCATAGTGCTCAGAGCACTATGAACGTCACTGGCCCCTACGGTAGACTAAAGAAACGTTGAACAAACAGCAGGCACACACACACTCACACACAAAATAGAGCCGGCAAAGACAGGATGAAAACCATTCCTATGAAATTTAACGGCAAAATATCCCTGCAAATAGAAAAATGTTTTAAAATGTCTGATGTCAGATGTGGCTTTCAGGTTAACAACACCCTAAAACTGCGAATAAAACTTAAACTGAAAGGGAAGTCTGATAATTTTGATGGATCTGGAGTATAGAGGATTGACTGCAGTAACTGTGACAAATATTATATCGGTCAAACGGGCTGCTCTTTTAAATTGAGGTTCAAAGAACACTCACAGCCACGAAACAAAACGGCCTTGGGACAGCATTTATTGATACTGGTCATTCCATTGGGAGCATTGAGAATTGAATATGTATTCTTCACAATGTGGAAAAACGCTGTGCGCTTAATTTGTCAGAAGAGTGTGAAATTTGTAAATCAAAAAATTAAGAACCAACTGAACTGATTAACTGGCAGAGTGACTTTGTGCTCAATGCCTACTTTGCTTTATTTTACAATGTTTTGCTCTAATAACAGCACGCCTCTGTTATGTATAGTGTGTTGATAATTTCACCTAGTGTAGACTGCAACGGTCGCAGGTTCGAATCCTTCCTCGGGCATGGATGTGTGTGATGTCCTTAGGTTAGTTAGGTTTAAGTAGTTCTAAGTTCTAGGGGACTGATGACCACAGATGTTAAGTCCCACAGTGCTCAGAACCACTTGAACCATTCACCTAGTATTGAGTGCCTCACATATTTACTTCGTTTTCGTACGTTTTACGCACGGCTGTAGTATGTTCTTGTTCCTTCTCTATTCATGTTATAGACTGCATTAACCAGATAATGTGGGTCATCCACTGTTACGGAATTTTATCATTCTTTTCTTGCAACGGAGTGCCGCAGGGTACGAGGGGCCCTCTGCCGGTCACGTTCCTCCAACCACTTCCCTCCTGTGCGGAATTCTGGCGTTAGCGCTAACAAAGGGCGCTGATTATGTTCAGAACTATATTTTCTTTCATTGTGGCTCCTTTAGCGATTTGTTTTATGTTGTTTAATATTACCCGGTTCAATATCAACGGTGTTTAATTTTTACGTCATTGTCTACAATATTGGCACTAGAGCATATGTCAACCACTGTTTTTAACTCTTCGTCTTTTTAACAATATTATTTTTGTAATGTTCTTCTTTTTATTACTGTAATGCCTTTTATACGTTATAAGCTTCTCTACAGACCTCAACTATTGTATCGGTTAGGGTTAGGTTAATGTTGTTTAACGTCCCGTCGACAACGAGGTCATTAGAGACGGAGCGCAAGCTCGGGTTATGGAAGGATGGGGAAGGAAATCGGCCGTGCCCTTTCAAAGGAACCATCCCGGCATTTGCCTGAAACGATTTAGGGAAATCACGGAAAACCTAAATCAGGATGGCTGGAGACGGGATTGAACCGTCGTCCTCCCGAATGCGAGTCCAGTGTGCTAACCACTGCGCCACCTCGCTCGGTCAACTATTGTATCCTTCTTTATTTTCGCTGTTTCAATTACTTATTGAAAACTAGTGTATGCCGACAGTAGCGATATCTGGTGAACTTACAACACAAAGATCTTGTGGCTACTGAACGACAGCTTGTTTTAAGCAGTAGTGCTACTGACAACATGACTCGTGCATTTGATGTTATTTATACGTATTTGACAATGCTGGTGCTAATTCCGCATTTAACATTTGACGATGCCACTATGGCTACAGTACATTAGGACCTTTTGTATATGAAACAGGTATGCCTCTTCATACTTAAAGAGCACAAATGTATATACTGTCAGTACTACTTTTCATTACGGTCTATGTATTGTTTTTAAGCTGTAGACAATCTGAGAATGTATTTATGTTTTTCCCATTTTTGCTGCACATCTGACAATGGTCATTAAAGACCGGAACCGGTAATCCGTTAACAAAAAGTTTGTGACCATATAACTTACAAAACTTAACAAATGGGTGAAGAGTGCCACCATAAAATCAAGAACCTTTTACAATAGTGCTTTTAGAGTTTATCCAAAAGACAAAATCCAATAATAAGTTAACTTGGCATTACAATTTAAAATGATTTATATAAAAAACTTTGAGAAAGATAACGGCGCTTGGCACCATAAAATGAAAGAAGCGCAACACACAACCAATAAATATAATAACAAAATAATAATTTGATACAACCAAAGGGCGAGGGCCACTCCCAACGCAATCACAGACGAGCGAGCTCAACACTTGGAAGCCTTCCCACTGTCCCCGAAATAAACCGCTGAGAGCTCCTCGACATGCCATCCACAACTACCCATCACTTACGCACCTTGGTTATGTTCTGTAACACACGACAGATAATATCAACACAAGATAAAATTCAAAAATACAGTATAATATCCCGACAGCACATGATAACGACAGCGCCGTTAACTCGGGTGCTCTTAATAAGTGCCGGAAGCCAACACACACAAATCTCAAACAATTCTCGCTTCCTAAAACGAAACAATAAAAGTCAGTGCACATGAATAGTCAAACCACAGTCTTAAAAGTGCCTTAACGACACCAAATGCGACTATTCCACCAAGTTGATAATAACACAGTAAAAAAATACAGAACATACCACTAAATGCTGTTACACAACCAAATTGACTAGGTCGTGTTGTTCAGGTCCCAGAAGACCACATATACCAAGCAGCAGTAATCCACTATGTATATACTGTACAAAACCGCCCTTCTTAGGCAGACTTTACCTAACACATCGACTGCCAAAAGTACCATACATGAACGCAACTCCGGGCAGGACTCCAGTTGAGCAAATAAATTAGTACCAACAAATATCGTAACGAGCCACACACACAGCAAAAACTTCCAACAACACTGTCCCTCATCAGAAAGTTCAGAAACCGCTGCTGGAGCTTCCATGGGAAAACCTGAAGAGCCAACCGAGCCCACAGCATAACGAGGCAGACGACTGCAAAACTGAGCCACTAGTTGTCTCCGGGCCAGAGTATCACAGGACCCCACCGGACCTCCACATCAGACAGGCAGGAAGAGCAAGTACGCCGACTCCAATTAATCACCACCGCACGGCCAGCACAGCGGCGAGTCGCCTCCGCCCCAGACCACTGAGCTCATATTGCGAGGCAAAAACCTTAGCGCTAGTCGCTAGCAGGTCAGGCAGAGCGAACTTCACGTTCCGTACAGTACCCAGAAAGCCAACTACCCTCTCGCTTGCCGCCGGCCACCGCAAACACGCCAGCGACGTCATAGCAAATCGCCACCGGAGCGCCACCCGCACCAGGACAGCGAACTATAATCGATTACAGTGCGCGCTCTGAACAAGATCACAGGTTAGCGACGCGCGCCGTATCAGCACTGTCCGATTATACCATGGAGGTAAGAATAGAGGGAGACGCCGTGACGTCACAGCTGCGAAGCTATGTGAAGCCTAGGGTAGCCATCTCAATCCGACCAAAACATTACTACTGTAAGCTTGTGTGCATAGGCTTGTCGCTCGCTTTTGGAAGGTTTTTGCGCTATTATAGTGACTTGTGTGGTGTTCGGATGTACGAATCGTTCTGATTGTCATGCGAAATCGAAGGGAATAACATTTCATGTGTAAGTTGTCTCGTTAAGTGTGATTTTACAACTTCATTGTGAATGAACGTGTGCTACATCGGTACTTGTACTATAGCGTGTTTTTCTCCTGTATGATTTTAGATTTCCTAAAAATGAAAGTCGGAAAGCTCTGTGGGAGAATGCCGTGAGGAGCAAGAATTGGCGTGCGTCTAAATGGAGCACTATATGTTCCCAGCAATTCCGAGAAGAGGACATAGACCGAACTTCCATTTCAACAGTAAGGCTCCGAGAAAATGCTGTACCATCAGTTATCCCTACACACCCAAAACATTTGCAAAAGGTATGTTAATTCAAAGAATTAAATTCTCAGTTTTCAAGTTCACGTTTCAGTATAACACGTACGTATCGTCGATAATCGAAGTGTTGACTAACTCACTTTGTCTTCATCATGTACCAAATTAAAATCTGACACTACATTAACTGGCGTAAAGTATAGGCCTAAACAGGACACTGTATAGATTTGCCATTCTATGTACCGTATTTCAGCAAATATTGGTGGTAATGAACAGTGTTTCCCATAGTGTAACGTAACTGAAATGTCCCAGTACGTATTACAAATAATATGTATTTATGGGGCTTTGGAGGGAGGGTATAGCTAACTTAGTTTTCAGTTTCTATTATTTAGTTTGTGATACACGTTTATTACTGAATTCAAAAAATGGTTCAAACGGCTCTGAGCACTATGGGACTTAGCATCTGAGGTCATCAGTCCCCTAGAACTTAGAACTACTTAAACCTAACTAACCTAAGGATATCACACACATCTATGCCGGAGGCAGGATTCGAACCTGTGACCGTAGCAGTCGCGCGGTTCCGGATTGAAGCGCCTAGAACCGCTTGGCCACAGTGGCCGGCTATTACTGAATTAACAAAATTGTATCGTTTACATTGAAGGCTAGCTATTCGTAATATTACATTAAAATTGGCCACAGTGGCCGGCTATTACTGAATTAACAAAATTGTATCGTTTACATTGAAGGCTAGCTATTCGTAATATTACATTAAAAACTATTTTTAATCAGAAGAAACGCGGAATTTCTCCTTTACGAGATTTTATTTTAAACAAAAACTTTGAAACAACCAATCTGATGACGTTACATGCGTATATGGTGCAATTAGCGACTAATACACGCAGCGCTGTGGCACACTGGCAATGTTTAGGTCATAGTGTCATGGCAGCGAGCCACGCCCCCGTGGCTTCAAAACGTAGAACGGCTGGGATACGTAGCGCCATCTCCCCTTATTCTTAAGGCCCGTCCACACGCGACGATCTGTCTGCGCAAATGTCTGCGCACATCACACCTGCGCAAACAGATCGTTGCGTGTGGACAGAATATTTGCACCGACCTGGAAGTTGGAGTTGGAGGTTTGAGCGAAACCTCTCAAATCTGTGGGTTCAAACCACATCTGCGCAGACAAGTTGGATCGTGTGGACAGGAGATCGCCGCAAATCTGGCACGAAACAGCTGTTTGCTCAGTCTAGTGTTTGTATTTGTGCGCATAGGGCATTAAAATGGCTGATACTCGTCAGTGTTCTCGAGAGTTTGTAAGTGAATTCATTGAAATATATAGAAACCACCCATGTTGGTGGAAGATGAAAAGTAAAGAATATAGTGACCGAGACAAAAAGACAGCAGCATACAATGCTCTAATTGAAAAATTGCGGGCAGTTGACGCCTCGGCAAACAGAGAAACGGTAATAAAAAAAAAAAAATCGTTGCGAACTGGCGAAATTATTTGCGCACGGATGTCTAAACTTATAATTAGCTCTTAAAGCTTGTAACCCCTCATGTTATGAGAAAAAATACTTGTATGAGAAGGGCAATGTCTCCTCATGAACGGCTGGCGGTAACATTAAGATTCCTAGCAACAGGAAGGAGCTACAAGGATTTGGAATTTTCAACTGCAATATCGAAACAAGCGTTGAGTAAAATAATACCCAACACATGTGAAGCTATTTACGCTGTCCTGAAGGATGAGTTCATGAAGGCAAGCTAAGTAAATTAAGTCTGTCAGCGAACTGTTTACCGAAAAGAGTTATCCAAAGTTCAGAAATCTACAAGATCTGGTGTAAGAGTAGGTCAAGTATACCAGCCAACGTTATGGTATTTTGATCTGCTTGGCTTTCTTAGTGATCAAGAAACGCCAAGACCAAGCAGGAGTACAACTGAAGATGAAATTGGAGTGTCAATGTGCCAGGAAATGGAACACGAGGTAATGTAAAACAAAACAGGTTCGCCCTGCAACTCTCGCAGTAAATGTACGTGAGAAAACTCCTTTCGCTTTAGCAACCACTGTCTACACCATTTTGACCGCCTTCTCTGTTTCCTGCGGTTGGTCTGAATGTTTTTTGCAACACAAGTTGCGAACACAGACCACAACAGAACTTCCTCCATTTCTATATTTCAAAATAACTGAATTAAATTTTTGACGTTTACGGGGAGCGTAGTCGCTTCCCACGGGTTTTTCTTTTCTACACCGACAGATGGCGGGCGAGTAGTAGATTGGGGTTTGTGTCGTGTGAACACACCACATTTGCAGCGATCTTTTGCATGTACAGACATCTGCGCCAATGTCTGCGCAGACAGATCGTTGCGTGTGGACCGGGCTTTACCTCCATGGCAAACACACGCCAGCGACGTCATAGCAAATCGCCACCGGAGCGCCACCCGCACCAGGACAGCGAACTATAATCGATTACAGTGCACGCTCTGAACAAGATCACAGGTTAGCGGCGCGCGCCATATCAGCACTGTCCGGTTATACCCTGTGGACGCGATACTACTGCCATCTGTGTAAGAGCAAATCGCTGTCCCATAACTTTGGTCCCGTCAGCGAATGATCAACTAGGAGAAGGGAAGGGAAAGTAAACACGACTCATAAAGCCGAAACGGAGAAACCTGAAGTGTTGTTTCCGGAGCGGCGGCAACTTGGCCGGTGCGGCCGCAGTGTTAATCTGCGGGAGTCGACGGCTCTCATTTGGGCCGGTCCGCCGCCCGGCCGCGCGGCTCCTACAAGTTGGCGGAGCCACTCGTGTCTCCGCTCTCTGCGGGGAGGCTGGCGGGGGCGTGGCGGGGCTCCAAACTTGCCGGCACTGTGCGCCGCGCCATTCAGAGCAACTCGAGCACTTCCGCCGAGTTCCGTCTTCGCGTCGGTTCGCTGGCGCGCCACTCGCGCCCCTTGGATGCGGGCGATCGGTCGAGACAATTGCGCAATAAGCGGCGCACAGTTTTCGCCGGAAGCGAGCGCCGATTCCCCAGAGGCCACTCCGTTGGTGTGACGTCACGCCTCATGAATTATTCAGAGTATGGCTCACAGAGTAACGTGCGTTATTCCCGGTAATATTACTCGGAAATGCAGAGAGGTCCCGCGGACGCATTTTGAGTGCGCCTAAAAGCAGTCCCACTTACAATTAAGAATTTACGAATGCTTCTTCAACTTGTTTGGGTAACAAAGGCGCTTTTATCTATTATTACGCAGAACGCGGTGACGATATGCCGTCAGAAAACACCACGAATGAGGAACAAGTTCGTAGGTCTGCGACACGTGCTACACAGTAAACGTAAGTGAAAATACAGGGTGTTACAGTGTAAGTGCAGATATTTTTATTAGTGACTGAGGACAGTTTGCTGAACAACATTACATCAGCGTTTTCTTCATTTGCAGTCTATTAATTGCAGGTGTCAGGAGTAGTACTTCCGAGTTCAGGTGGGAAGAGGAAGTCATTGTTTAGCCGAGCGGTCGAGGCCATGGTAGCTCAGCGTGTTCGGTCAGAGGGTTAGCTACCCTCTGTAATAAAAAAAAGAGTTAATCAATCAACGACGAACTTAAAAAACGGGTGTCTTACGACGTCCACCCCGAACAGATGCAACGAACGAAAGCGAAGAATATGAAATTTAAAAAAAAAAGAAAAAAAGAAAGCGGTCTGAGGCGCGTTGTAATGGTCCGCGCGGCTCTTCCCGTCGGAGGTTCGAGTCCTTCCTCGGGTATGGGTGTGTGTGTTGTCCTTAGCGTAAGTTATTTTAAGTACTAGTGTGTAAGCTTAGGGACCAATGACCACAGCAGTTTGGTCCACTAAGACCTTATCACTAATTTCCAGCCGGCCGTTGTGGCCGAGGGGTTCTAGGCGCTTCCGTCTGGAACCGCGCGACCGCTACGGTCGCAGGTTCGAATCCTGCCTCGGGCATGGATGTGTGTGATGTCCTTAGGTTTAAGTAGTTCTAAGTTGTACGGGACTGATGATCTCAGATGTTAAGTCCCATAGTGCTCAGAGCCATTTGAACCATCTTTGAACTAATTTCCAATTTAAGTCATTGTTTATTTTCCCCTGGACAGCAGGTCAGGTGTTGCAGTGTGGATGTAATGGCGCAAAACGGCTTGTCTTACTGGCAGGGGCAATCTACTTAATGGTGCATCTACGCGGAAAACATAAAGAAATAAATTATGTGGTATATTTACGGGAGGGTGTTAGATGCAGAAAAACATTGAAGTTGACATACACTACTGGCCATTAAAATTGCTACACCAAGAAGAAAGGCAGATGATAAACGGGTATTCATTGGACAAATATATTATACTAGAACTGACATGTGATTACATTTTCACGTAATTTGTGTGCTTAGATGCTGAGAAATCGGTACCCAGAACAACCACCTCTGGCCGTAATAACGGCCTTGATACGCCTGGGCATTGAGTCAAACAGAGCTTCGATGGCGTGTGCAGGAAAAGCTGCCCAAGCAGCTTCAACACGACACCACAGTTCATCAAGAGTATCTTTTCTGTATCCAGAAAGGTCCGTACAGGACCTGCTACATGCGGTCGTGCATTATCCTGCTGAAATGTAGGGTTTCGCATGGATCGAATGAAGGGTAGAGCCACGGGTCGTAACACATCTAAAATGTAACGCCCACTGTTCAAAGTGCCATCAATGCGAACAAGAGGTGACCGAGACGTGTAACCAATAGCATCCCATACCATCACGCCGTGTGTTACGCCAGTATGGCGATGACGAATACACGCTTCCAATGTGTGTTCACCGCAATGTCGCCAAACACGGATGCGACCATCATGATGCTGTAAACAGAACCTGGATTCATCCGAAAAAATGACGTTCCGCCATTCGTGCACCCAGGTTCGTCATTGAGTACACCATCGCAGCGCTCCTGTCTGTGATGCAGCGTCAAGTGTAGCCGCAGCAGCGGTGTCCGAGCTGATAGTCCATGATGCTGCAAACGTCGTTGAACTGTTCGTGCAGATGCTTGTTGTCTTGCAAACGTCCCTATCTGTTGACTCAGGGATCGAGCCGTGGCTGCACAATCCGGTACAGCAATGCGGGTAAGATGACTGTCATCTCGACTGCTAGTGATACGAGGCCGTTGGGATCCAGCACGGCGTTCCGCATTACCCTCCTGAACCCACCGATTCCATATTCTGCTAACAGTCATTGGATGTCGACCGACGCGAGCAGCAGTGTAGCGATACAATAAACCGCAATCGCGATAAATTACAATCCGACCTATATCAAAGTCGGAAACGTGATGGTACGCATATCTCCTCTTTACACAAGGCATCACAACAACGTATCGCCAGGCAACGCCGTTCAATAGCTGTTTGTGTATCAGAAATCGGTTGGAAACATTCCTCATGTCAACACGTTGTAGGTGTCGCCACCGACGCCAACATTGTGTGAATGATCTGGAAAGCTAATCATTTGTATATCACAGGATCTTCTTCCTGGCGGTTAAATTTCGCGTCTTTAGCACGTCATCTTCGTAGTGTAGCAATTTTAATGGCCAGTAGTGTATATTGAGGTACCAATGATAACAACATCAGCACCTATATCCGTTACACCTTTTATAAATGTAGGACTTGCAAGACAAGATTTTTTCTTGTTAATGCTTTCGATAAACTTTTACAAGGGTTAGAACCCATTGTATCTCATCTCGCCCATCGCAGACCCCTACGTTCGAAATACTGGGCGAGTTTGTTTTACGCACACGGATCTCCAGTTGGGACTGTGAAGGATGTAAGCAACAGCTGTGCCACTTGCTGTACAGCCAAGACAAATCTCCAGAGAATCTTTCCTGCACTACGTTTATCTTAAAAAGTTCTGTGTATGTGAAACTGTGAATTAATGAAGCAAGATTAGAGTTTAATGTCCTGTTGAATGTGTGTTCATTGGAAATGCAGCATAGGCTCAGATTACGAAAGAATGGGAAAGGAAATCGGCCGTAACCTTTTCGAAGGAGTATCTCCGGAATTTGCCAGGAAGGATTTAACGAAATCACAGTAAACCTAAATCTGGATGGCTACACGTGGATTTGAACTGTGATCCTCACGAAAGTGAGTACAGTGTGCTAGCCACTGCGCCACTTCTTTCAGTGTCAGACAGTGAATATGTAGTGTTGTTTTAGTGTCTATGGGACTAATTTCTTTATTGTACACTCCTGGAAATGGAAAAAAGAACACATTGACACCGGTGTGTCAGACCCACCATACTTGCTCCGGACACTGCGAGAGGGCTGTACAAGCAATGATCACACGCACGGCACAGCGGACACACCAGGAACCGCGGTGTTGGCCGTCGAATGGCGCTAGCTGCGCAGCAATTGTGCACCGCCGCCGTCAGTGTCAGCCAGTTTGCCGTGGCATACGGAGCTCCATCGCAGTCTTTAACACTGGTAGCATGCCGCGACAGCGTGGACGTGAACCGTATGTGCAGTTGACGGACTTTGAGCGAGGGCGTACAGTGGGCATGCGGGAGGCCGGGTGGACGTACCGCCGAATTGCTCAACACGTGGGGCGTGAGGTCTCCACAGTACATCGATGTTGTCGCCAGTGGTCGGCGGAAGGTGCACGTGCCCGTCGACCTGGGACCGGACCGCAGCGACGCACGGATGCACGACAAGACCGTAGGATCCTACGCAGTGCCGTAGGGGACCGCACCGCCACTTCCCAGCAAATTAGGGACACTGTTGCTCCTGGGGTATCGGCGAGGACCATTCGCAACCGTCTCCATGAAGCTGGGCTACGGTCCCGCACACCGTTAGGCCGTCTTCCGCTCACGCCCCAACATCGTGCAGCCCGCCTCCAGTGGTGTCGCGACAGGCGTGAATGGAGGGACGAATGGAGACGTGTCGTCTTCAGCGATGAGAGTCGCTTCTGCCTTGGTGCCAATGATGGTCGTATGCGTGTTTGGCGCCGTGCAGGTGAGCGCCACAATCAGGACTGCATACGACCGAGGCACACAGGGCCAACACCCGGCATCATGGTGTGGGGAGCGATCTCCTACACTGGCCGTAGACCACTGGTGATCGTCGAGGGGACACTGAATAGTGCACGGTACATCCAAACCGTCATCGAACCCATCGTTCTACCATTCCTAGACCGGCAAGGGAACTTGCTGTTCCAACAGGACAATGCACGTCCGCATGTATCCCGTGCCACCCAACGTGCTCTAGAAGGTGTAATTCAACTACCCTGGCCAGCAAGATCTCCGGATCTGTCCCCCATTGAGCATGTTTGGGACTGGATGAAGCGTCGTCTCACGCGGTCTGCACGTCCAGCACGAACGCTGGTCCAACTGAGGCGCCAGGTGGAAATGGCATGGCAAGTCGTTCCACAGGACTATATCCAGCATCTCTACGATCGTCTCCATGGGAGAATAGCAGCCTGCATTGCTGCGAAAGGTGGATATACACTGTACTAGTGCCGACATTGTGCATGCTCTGTTGCCTGTGTCTATGTGCCTGTGGTTCTGTCAGTGTGATCGTGTGATGTATCTGACCCCAGGAATGTGTCAATAAAGTTTCCCCTTCCTGGGACAATGAATTCACGGTGTTCTTATTTCAATTTCCAGGAGTGTATTTTTCATCCTCTAGCTGGGCTGTTCGAGTAATAGTCTGTCGTGGACGAAGGGATTTTTCAGCGAAATAGCAGGGGAAACGGTAATGGGGCTTAACATGTCCCAATTGAGAATATTTGGGAGGGGATTTTCATGTCCGGCATTTGCCCTACAACCAAAGGATACCTCTGTAAGACCTAAGTACAATTGAGAGATGGAAATTATTCATTCCAATTCTGGGACAGTAATACCCAGACAAAAAGTTGAAGCTTAGTCCGTATGAAAGTATACTGACTACTGAGAATTGTTGAAAGAATTTTCATGGCATCTTTGAGTCTCAACGTGTGACAGTATTCTAAGGTACAACTTATTTGCAGATAAGAGAGCATTTTACTTCATTCCCTGTTTTGCTACTTCAAGTACGGGAAGTAAATGTATCAGCACTGCAGTACCTATGGAGTAAGGAGCGAGCGGTAGGTTCCCATACCGGCTATCAGAGGCGGTTGGCCATCTGGCGCTTTCGGAGCCAGTGGGAAGAGGTACTGATGCAGAAATCGCTTGCGACGTCAGCAGAGAGACACGTAGGAAAAGTACGTCTATTCTGGCGCAAGTCGAGTAATTACTACTAACAAACATTTGATAGTGAAGTTGTCTTTTGCCATTCAGATATTAGGAGGAGTATATAGCTCATAAATACTATCCTTCAGAAATTTTACGATGCTAGGAAACGTTAATATTAAGAAATATATCAATAACTTGAGATAATTGAAGACGTATAATCTTATACAAACTATACCGGGTGCTCACTCAAGTTATAACTTGTGTGTCATATTCGAAAGCCATCGACATGACACCTTTCGATCTAATCATGTTAGACTTTGCTCTCGTACGTTAATAGTTACCTTATAATCAGTGTCAACAGGTTCATTCTATAGTGTTTCCTAAATAAACGCACCACAAAAGTATCCTGTGTAAAAATTATTTGCACAAAAACTTCTCCCCACTTCATTACGAACAACATAGGCAGTAGTGTTGCACTTTCAGAATCCGATGGCGCTGCTACGGCGATGCAAAGGGGACGTAAAACTACTAGAGCATCTCCACACAACAGGTACGAAGAATCCCTAATCGGCGACCCACTAAGTCAGTTCAAGGACAGACTGGCTTTAAAATATTGCAAAAATGGGGTGGCAAAGCCTGGCCACTTGTAGTGCACGCCCCTTATACCACCATGTACGGACTCATCGATTAAACTGAGACATTTCTGGACGTTTACTACGAGTGGGAGGGTTCTTGCAGTATGAAGGGCTTTTACAGGACATCATTCTATTTAGCCAAACATCCGTGATGGCTGGCAGTCGGCAGAGACTAGGGAATCTTTACGAGCGGATTTCCAGTTCTGACATTCGCCTGATGATTAAGGGAAACTATCAGAAAATCTTGGTCCGACTGGGGCTTGGGTGACGTAGGTATAGATGCTACGATAGAAGATATGTATATGTGTGCTTGTGAGAGAGATGTTGGCAAAATCGCGTTACTTGACCAGTAACGGCAAATATGTTACGCAAACAATAAACACTAAATAGTAATCCCAACGAATATTTTTCAGTCCACAAAACATTTCTATAATTGTTTACTACAATAACAGAGTTTCAAAATGGTTCAAATGGCTCTGAGCACTATGGGACTCAACTGCTGTGGTCATAAGTCCCCTAGAACTTAGAACTACTTAAACCTAACTAACCTAAGGACAGCACACAACACCCAGCCATCACGAGGCAGAGAAAATCCCTGACCCCGCTGGGAATCGAAACCGGGAACCCGGGCGTGGGGAGCGAGAACGCTACCGCACGACCACGAGATGCGGGCAACAGAGTTTCAGAATACTGATGTGGCGGTAAGTAAATCTAAGGGAAACGCTTATGACACGAGGTTGCAGTTTCGGATGTGCTCGGTATGAACGCAGAAACGCATTGGATTCTGAAGCGCATTGTTTGACAATCATTCTTAACATCGTCCCTTTCTGTTATTTCCTACGCATATGACCCACCTGAAGGTGAGTTCGTCAGTGATGAGACATTTTCCTATTACGATGATAGAAATAGTTTTATTTTGTCAGGATTGTGGCAATGAAATCCTGTCGTTAATAACAAGTAATATGTATCGTTTCTATGAGCGAAAAGTGAACCCAGGATGGTGATGATCACGGTCTCATCTCCACTTCATTCTTCGCAGTTGGTGTGGCATATCGCAATAAATTCATTTAAGTTCCCTTTTTACCTTACCCTTAATGGAGCAAATTACATTAAATCGCAGTTGTTACTTGTTGCCTAACTACGAGCATCACGTTACGAGCGCATAACTGTGTAATTATTATGTTGCAGACAATCGTGGTCTCCATACTTACTGCAGCGTACCTTATTCTGAATTCTATTGGCATCTTATATTCACTTCCATGAGCACTGAATTGTAGATACTTCCCTACTTATGCGATATACACCTTTTCAACCAGGAACAGGTCACACACCGTTACATCTCATCCACGAGAGACAGAGAACGAAGTCACTGCTCTAATGTGACTGCGCAACTGCCACCCAAGTTTCTGCGAGACTGTGGTCAGTTAGGACCAAACGTCCTGTGGTGCCCAATATATGCTTCACAGGACTGAATTCAAGTGGCTCTCCATTCCACACAATCACACTTACATCCATGAAAAGTTCTCTATGCAGCGGTGAATTGTCTTTTTGAAGGTTCGTTTAGTTTTTGAGGTCGCATAGGTGAACGAAACGATTCACATAAACAGACAACAGTCTTCCGTATGTTTCATCGGCATGAGACAGAGGTGACCTATTAGGGATACTATTTCATTGCAAGTAATTATCACCTCCTACGCTGTGCCTTCCTTTCAACACGCACATGAGATAGGACTACATCAATCACCTGTCTTGACAACAAGTCGACTAACACACTCTTACTGTGTAACTGACATATACGAACACATTGCGAGGCTGTGGCCTATTTCAGGCCTGTTTTATTACATTTCAGCCTAACTGCATACTGAATCTGCATACGAGACACTCTTACTTTATTCACTTCCCGATTCGTGTTTACTTGTGTACTTTTCTCCGGTATTGCGCTGGTTACATGAGTAAGATACTGCAGTGCCTGCATAGTTCAGAAGTACGATACATTAATGGGTGTCTGAAGGAACACTGAATCATATTTCTGAAGAAAATAAGGAAAGCAGTACCGTATTTATCCGCCGATACCGGGCAAGCAACTTTCTTAAAATGTCTTCCCTGTACGGGAATGTATATAATGATTGCCGGAGTGCAGGTTTTAGGTACATGGTTGGGTGCTGACCGCGAGTCGTGCTCGGATAGCTTAATGTTGGCGCAGAAGGTAATCGATTCCGATAAGCGAGAAATCCGGGTTCGAGTCCCTGTCTGGCACAAATTTTCATTGTTGTATTTCCATTATACAACTTACGGTTGTCCACATTCGCAATGGCTGCTTTCCACCAATGTAGGTTAGCCTCCTCTCTGTGCATAACATTTCATGCTTGTAGCAGTTTCTCCCATTAAATGCCTCTGATCTTGCTTGACCAGGAAACTTTCTTCCGCTGGGGCGAAAACAAGAAGTACTTCCGCACGCTTTGGAAGAACTGCCGGTCACTCTAAGGCAGGTCCAACACTAGCGAACAGCACGGAGATTCGGCCGAGCCTTTCAGGGATCATCTTCCTGGCCCAGCCTCCACGTCCAATGAGCGGTGGAACGGGAGAGAAGTTCTCTAGAGAAGAATAGAAAACCACTTGATGAGGGAGTAAAAATTCTGCTTGTTAGTAAATTTTGGGACCCGTGACGAGTTCAGGAACTTATAAAGTAGCGTTTTCAGTTGCGCACGGCAGTTGATCGGGTTGGGGATTTTCTCTGCACGGGGACTGGGTGTTTGTGTTGTCCTCACCATTTCATCATCATCCTCATCATTCGTGACAGTGTGAAGCGAAACTTGTTGTCCCGTCCCATATATTTCTCAATAACTTCCGATACAGGAGAATTAATAGCGAGAGTGGCTTTACTCTCCAGAAATAAATCAGTTGTAACAAGCAGGAGAGAATGGACCAAATGGTGTTTATTTATTTATTTACTGCATCCCTTCCCTTGTGCGACCTGGGCTGTATGAATGAGAAAATATGTGAAGTAGGAGAAAGCTTTAGTCAGAGGTTGTAGCACTGCATGAGTAGAGTGGTTCTGTGGTAGTATAGTACCAACCCCTAAACGCGAACAAGTTCAGCAAAGAAAGTGTGCAAGTCAGGTCAGAGATGTCGCGAAGGCACGATTATTGGCTCTGTCAGGATGGCGAACGAACCTCTCCACCACGTTTTGAACGAGCAACGGTTAGGCGATGTGGCCACAGGTCCACTTGCCCCTAGGTAGCGGCTCTGGGCGGAAGTGGAAGACGTAGTTCTCGATTTACGGTAATATTAACAAAGGTATTAGAATGTTTCAAATCTGTTCGTTACTAAAATCCAGATGTTGAAATAAAGTCTGAGATTACCAAGAAACCCCCATAAGGGAGATGAATTTCGTAATCTGAGTAAATTTCAGTAAGAACTTTGCGTTTGCGCCTTGGTCAGGCACTCACCACGGGCCTTAAGCCCACGGTCGTATTAGTGCTCTGTGCGTAACAGAAGTTAACACATTTAATGTATTTTAATGTGGTCTTTCTTCCACAGTAATATTTTGGGTTTTTTTTAGTTTTAATATGTTTTCTTTGTGTACTTGGTTTGCCGCTACTTGGTCGGTTGGAGCAGCCGCCACGTAGGTAAAACGCAGTTTTATTCCGAAAATGTACAGTAGACGAGAGAATAATTATACGGTAGTGCATGAGTGTAAGATAGGGAAGAAATAATTTTGTGTGTCAGCATTCTTTTTTTTTTCGGTTGGCTACCCCAACTTGGCCCTGTGTGTGGAATAGTATCAAGGTGATAATTAGTTAATGTTTCATGTGCGCCCTCACCACTATTTCATTTGCTGATAAATATGTGTGTTACACAGAATATACGGATTAAACTCTTGCATCTAGCAAAAGTTCAGATTTTAATGTCCATTGATGGGATACAGACTTGCTACATTTTCCTGTCTTATGATTGTAAATGTCCCCCCCCACCCCTCCCCCCAGTCAGTAACGTGGTGTTGTATAGGTACGGAGGACTAAACCAAAATTGGTAGTCGTAGTCAAGTGCATCACTTGCTACCCCTCTTCAGCGTACGCTTTTAATGAAAACAGAAGTATTTGGGCAGATACTCTTCCGCCCTTCTAGTGCCTTTGCTGGACTTGATCTGCGTGACCTATAATAATTAAACGTAATGACAATAGAAGGCATGGGTCTAAGTATAATTGTGTGCCTGCATGAAATTCCATTGAAGCCAGGTCTGCCCTCCTCTCTCCCTTTCCATAATTACGTAGCGAAAGTAAATCCTGTTACCTAGAGGGACCAATTGTGATGATGTGTAATGTGAGAGCCCCTGCTATTGCATAAGAATGGGCAGTAACTATTCCAATAAACATACGGCTAGTTGTTGAAATGCAATAGGTATTAAATAAACATCAGTTAATCTATATCCTCGACTGATTATTTCCTCTCTTTACCATAAAAAACATAAAGAATAGGTGAAACCTAAAGTTATTCCCTACCTCAGTCGCATGCTGGGTCGACAAATGAAAGTAAATAAAATCTCTATGCTGCCTATTAAGTCCTGCGTAGGTGTCTTCTGTAGTGGTTCTAAAGATTGCGTTATCCGTTGCCTTCAAATTTTTACTCATCATCATCATCATCATTTAAGACTGATTATGCCTTTCAGCGTTCAGTCTGCAGCATAGCCCCCCTTATACAGTTCCTCCATGATCCCCTATTCATTGCTAACATTGGTGCCTCTTCTGATGTTAAACCTATTACTTCAAAATCATTCTTAACCGAATCCAGGTACCTTCTCCTCGGTCTGCCCCGACTCCTCCTACCCTCTACTGCTGAATCCATGAGTCTCTTGGGTAACCTTGCTTCTCCCATGCGTGTAACATGACCCCACCATCTAAGCCTGTTCGCCCTGACTGCTACATCTATAGAGTTCATTCCCAGATTTTCTTTGATTTCCTTATTGTGGACACCCGCCTGCCATTGTTCCCATCTACTAGTACCTGCAATCATCCTAGCTACTTTCATATCCGTAACCTCAACCTTGTTGATAAGGTAACCTGAATCCACCCAGCTTTCGCTCCCATACAACGAAGTTGGTCGAAAGATTGAACGGTGCACAGATAACTTAGTCTTGGTACTGACTTCCTTCTTGCAGAAGAGAGTAGATCGTAGCTGAGCGCTCACTGCATTAGCTGGTAAGTTAAAACCACCAGCTACAAATTATTAATACCCCAGCAGTAACTCACAGGGGCCTGTAATTTTGTGGACTACACGAATTTGTTAAACCAATACTACAGAGGGTAACTTGCAGAAGCTGTAGGACTTGATAAGCGACGGTAATCTTCCCACCAGGTCGAGTTTTACCAGTGCCAACGGTAGTAAGGTTGCGTTGCAAGTGGTTAGATTGTCATGTTAAAAAACTGGACTGTGTGAAAACTGGGACTTCGTACGGGCGCTGGTGACCGCGCGTTTGAGGGCCCCACAAACCAAACATCGTCATCATCAAACAGCAGTTGATTTTTCAAGTGGCCTGTTAGCTCCGTGGGCGTAATCCATCACTGTAAATATTCTGGGTGTTAGATTCAGCATTGGTCTAATCTGCATATCCGTGGAGCACGTGATGAGCAAGAGGTCTTTACAGCAAACCTGTCTACTGGCAAGGTAAAACTTACTAATCAATCTATACGAACCTTTCCTATCCTAGCATGGGAATCCAAGCCACCTATTAAGCAGACAGTAAGTTTTGTTGTAGGTACTGTTTTCGGGCGAGACGTCGAATGTCGTCGTGAAACTCCCAAAATATTTAATCGGCGCCGCTGACATCTTCAGGTGCGGTGAACAAACTGCTAGGCTGTGACGGAAGCCTCCTTCCTATGCCAATATAAGAAGTAATCGTGCAGGTGTGAAATGCCAATTTCGATGAACTATAGTCCAAATATCCTAATGGTAGCAGCGGAGTCAGCTACGCTACCGGTCTGGCGGGTTCGGCGCACAGGCCAAGGCTGCCAGTCACGCTGTATGCTGCCGTCGACCACATCAGCATCCTCTGTCGGGAGCCACCTGCCGATGTACGTGACCGCGTTGTCGCGTACCCATCCGTGTCGTTGTCATCAGGATATCTGAGTCGCCATCGAAGCGTCACCCCTCGTACGACCATGAATTCCTCTTTGGTGTCGCTGCAATTTTAACATGGCCACCGCTGGGTTCTATTCTGTGCTATTTGGTATCCTGTATCTCAGTGCAGCAGTTGTGTCGAGCTGCGAGTTCCCATCGCTTCTTTCATATCGCTGTCCCAGTGCGAAGACGTGGACGAGAGAATTTAGGTATTACTGTAGTCCACACTGTGCCTTGTACTGAGTTCGGCCACAGCAGATTTCTCTGGCTGACCCAAACGTGTGTGTCACCGCAACTCAACAACCTCACACAATATCTACAGCCTCAGAGAACTTCGAACAGACATTATTCTGTAGTCTACTCTCTTCTTTCTGATCGTTCCTTTAAATTTCTGCTGATCCTCAAGATAAACATGATTTACTGCGCATGGGGGTAGATACAAAGACACCTTGTAGTTTGATAACAGGACCAGCTACTAAAAGAGTCCCATTCGTTAAACTTATATAGAGTGGAATGCTCATTCAAAACTAGTTGTAGAAAACGCAGATGCTTCCCAGAGACTGATTAAAAATGTAATTCCCCCACCGAACATTTAGGTTATTGTTCGACCAATTCTTGATATTTTACCACTAGTCTTCGACACCCATCAGATAAGATTAATAGAGGAGTAGCGTCTGCTACCGGCGTGGAATGATATATCGTGACGGTTTAGAACTTACGAAACGAAGCAGTTCTCTTCTTTAGAACTGTATTCTGTCTGGTGAGTGTCTCAGACTATTGAGTAAAGATCAAGAATTGGTCGAACGAGCACTTTGTAACCTAACTGTTCGTTGGAGGAATCAAATGTCTAACGAGTCTCTGGATCACATCTGTGTTTTCTGTAGCTAGTTTCATATGAACATTCCACTTTAACTTGATACGGTTGCACCCTCCTACACATGTAACGAATGTGACTTCTCTAGTAACTGATCCTTTAATGAAACTACAACCCGTGTTTGCACCTATTTATAAGCGCAACACAACTTGTTTATCTCGAGGATCAGCAGAAGTTTAAAAGACTGAGAGAAGTTTGAAAGAATCATCATAACGAGGATACTGAAGACTGTCTATTTGAAGATTTCCGACGCTGTAGATACTGCGATAATAAAGTACACGGCAGGCAGTTGAGTTGTGGAAGACGGGAAATCCTTAGAAATAGTGACACACTAGTTAGATAGACAAATGTACGTATAAGATTGGAAAAATTCGAAAAGAACTGTGGATAACAGACGATATACAACAACTACCAAAGAAACAGAAAATTATTCTGAAAAAGAAGGGAGTACTGCAGTTTCAGTGACACAAGAAAATAATATTGGGGGGCAAGGAAATTAAGGGCAAAGGATGAACATGAAGAAATTTATAATGAATGATTCAACATCTACAATAGTCTTAACAACCTTGGGAGAATCTAAACGAAAAGACACTGACATGAGCAGAGGAAAAAGAGTTCAGTTGTCAAACAGAAGAAAGAGTGGATCTGTGGGAATAGTAAATTAAGAAACTCTGCCATGAGAAATAACTACTAAGAACTGCAAGCGATTTAGGGCCCATAAGAAATCCAGTATTAGTGTCAGACTTTGACAGAACCTTGGAAAACTTGCTGTGAACGAATCACAAGGGTTGGGGTTTCTAGAAACATTGCCGGAAGTGCAAGCAAACGACAGTTCAAGCTAGCCTGTAAAATCTATAAAGGAGAGACGTACTGTAATCTACTACCTGTGTTTCGGAAGATCGTAATACTCCCGACGATAGCAGCGACAGGTAACTGCAAGAGGTCAGCATCACAGTTGTTACATTTTAATTTCTGAAAATTTGGAAATTTGTGGTAAGTTCCTGCGGGAGCAAACTGCTAAGGTCATTGATCCGTAGGCTTACTACTTACGGCGGGTAGGACGTCAAACGGACCGACTTGGAGCAGGTGAGGTATTACATGACATATTAACTTCTACTGTCTATAGTTTTACAAATAAATTCATAAAACTTGGTCAGTATGACCAGGAAGGATTCAGAATTCACACTCATAGCAGCGGAAGTACAAGAAATATAACAAAATAAATCTTTTTACACGTGAAATTTCATCATTTTTTCACTTATTATTGGTTGCATTTGTTGCTATAGGTACTGTTTTCTTCTTAAGTAAGAGAGATTCTTCAATTAATTTTGCACTGCTTACAAACCATACTTACAGGTGTATGAAACTCTATAATTTTCTAAATCTATTAAAACTGTGGTAACAATTGAGATAATTAACTATAAAATTAGAGTTCTTTCTAAACATGAAGTTTAAAATGTTACAGCTCATTCATTTTTTCATAAATTAAATAAATTCTAGTGTTTCATACATGATTTGTATGCTATGGAAGATTCATCGAAGAATGTTTCTTATTTATGTAGAAAACCGTACCTATAGCAACAAATGCAGCCAATAGTAAGTGAAAAAACGACGAAATTTCTCACGTAAAAAAATATTTTATGTTTTTGAACTTCCACTGGTATGAGTGTGAATCCTGAATCCTTCCTGGTCATGCTGACAAAGTTTTACGAATTTATTTAAAAAAGTACAGACAGTGGAAATTAAAATGAGCTGTGATGCCTCTCCTGCTCCAAGTCGGCTCGTTTGATTTCCTACCCCTATTAAACTAATTTAATCTAACTTTCACTAATAACAACACACACACTCACGCCCGAGGGATGATTCGAACCGTGGCAAGGCTCCCCAGACCGCGCGGCTACCCCGTGAGACCCCTTAATTTCTGAGCTGAATAATGTATATGAAAAAGGTAAATAAAATTGAAGACACGTTAGCTGATTATTTGTTTGACCTTAGTAAAGGTAGAGGCACCATATAGATTTTTCTGATGATATGCTCGATAACGAAAGCAAGACCCAAAAAATCGTCATACTCTGGTAGGATCTGATGATGTAGAAGAAACATTAGATTACGTAAAGTAATCCAAGCTGTTTGAAAAGCTTAGAACAACCGGAAGATGTGTATTCTATACAAAATATATGAAAACGGAGAGGGAAGAACAAGAACTGAACATCAAGAGAAAGTGCCCACATAAAAAATTACCATAAATGCATTCTTGCAACTCTACCTTTAAACCTGTATATCGAAGAAGCTATCATGGAAATATAAATTGAGGAGTGGGGTTAATATTTAGGGAGAAAGGGTCTGAATGATCGAATTCGTTATTGGTTTCGTCAATCATTTGCAAGAACGACGATATTTATTTTTAATTTTTTTGCAATTCTTCTCCCACTGCCAACTACATTTTGGAATGCAGGGAACCCACAGTCGCATATCGATCGTCGAGGAAATTCCTCGCAGTCGCTCATCGTCAGTAACGACATAGATGTGTTATACATGATGACAATGTGTATGTGAAGTTATCAGTAATGAATGTTTCGTGGATGCGAGACTGTTCAAAGCTATTCATAGAAACAGTTCAAAAACTGATCGCCATTTCTACAGCGTAAATAAGAGACAGTATATTTCATTTCCCTACAGTATGTGACAACAGGGTGCAGGATGGTGTTTAATGCATCGAGATTGGTTGTATAATAATGCGTGAAGAAATATCCAAATGCCGATGTCTGTCTCTCGAAGAACAATTATTCATACACGTGTTCAGCAAATGATTAACGCACGATGAAAAAATTTGATTGCACGGAACTGTGAAGCGGCGCATATTGCCTGGTCCTGGAGAACATTTTCTTCTGTTTTCTGGGCCACAAGAGCAGCCGCCTAACACAAACGGCACCCAATAAAATAAATGGAAATCGGAAAGGGTGCGCCCAGGTCGGACTCCAATATCCTGGCGGCTGCCGGAATCCAATATCAGCGCCATCTGTCGACGGAGGGGCGAGGCGAGCCGAGGAAGGCCGTGGTCGTGCTGAGAGGTCGCGGGTCGGCCGGCGGCTCGGGGATTAAAGCATTTACACAGTCTGAGTCAGTAAGCGCTGCGAGAGGTCCGCCGACAGCCAGCGCCGCAAAACGCGACGCTGCGTAACAGGTACCGCAGGGAGGGTTTGCGCGGGTCCTATGTGGACTGAGTTAAGGAACAAATGGCGTCCTGCACATCAGGCGTATCCTACTTTAAACAGTCCGATAATAATTGAAAACATGCTGGTGCTCAGTACTGAGTCTCAAACCCCATTTCTGATGCTCTCTAGTGGATGAAAACTGTGTGCCAAATGCGACTCGGGTCCGAACTTGCCTTTGGCGGGGAAATCCCACCCCGACTGAGGGCACAGGCGCGTCTTACGACCTGCCACCTTAATCCTTTCGTGACCAGCCGGACATGTATGTCTGACATAAAAATTCATTTCCCTGAACACAGGGATATGCAAGTCCCACATCTGTGCGGTGTTACGATCTAGCGTTAAATGTATCAACTGTTTCGATCCAACAGGCTTGTTTCTTGGCACCTAATGCGCAAGACATCGCTTGATTGTTGCATTTGTGGATTGTGAACCTGTCATTTTGCTTTTTCTTCCTTGTCTGCAGTAGATAAGTTCAGTAAAGATATTTATTGCCTTTTTTACATTATTTATAGAAACATACATATTTGTGCCTATGACAAAACACTTTTAAATTCGCTTAGCACTTCTGCCTTTTGGTCAGTGTGCGTAGTGAATTTCTATTTGTGCCTGTTTCGTGTCTGTGTGAAAATTTTTGTATTTATGCATTGTATTCGGTACTGTAATCTTATTTTATTTATTATGGACGACTACACACACAACACTGGTGTAGTATTCTACAATATTTATTATTTATTTCACAAACCAGTTTTTGGCTGTTATGCCATCAACAGGTACAGAGATTTTGTTTTATTTCCCTTGATCTGATATGAATCGGGAAACGCCACAGACTGCCGGATTGTCTTTTTGTGATGAATGGTGGCGTTCCGCTTCTCCTTATATTTCTTCCTTTAGCCGTCTTACAAGACCAAGATGAAAAGAAAGCTGGTCACATTTCCCTCCTTTATTACAATTCCACGTGATGAAACTGTTAATTATTGCAACGTAAAAAAATTGAATTGAACGTTTGGCGTCATTGGCCGTGAGGCCCCTTGCGGGGTAGGTCGGCCGCCATGGTGCAGGTCTTATTACATTCGACGCCACATTGGGCGACGTGAGCGCCGGATGGGGATGAAATGATGATGTAGACAGCACAATACCCAGTCCCTGAACACAGAAAAATCCCCAACCCAGCCGGGAATCGAACCCAGGCCCATAGGACGGCAGTCCGTCACTCTGACCACTCAGCTACCTTTCTTTTTTTCATTTTGTTCGTTATTGATCGTTGTGTTTGGTCGTTGCGGACGTCGCAAGAGATCCTGTTCAAGATCGGTGGTTGATCCTTCCACTCAGTTTTTTTATAACAGAGGCCAACTCTCTGACCGAACACGCTGAGCTACCGTGCCGGCGCTATCGGGGCGGACAACGTAAAAAAAGAGAATAAGAAAGGTGATGCTACCACTTGAGTGACCTGCTGGCAGTAGCATATCTATGTCCTCGCTGGTCGGACCGGCCTACAGCTCCCATTGCAGCTGTGTACTCTACCATGAATGCGAGGCAGGATATAGCTGAGGTTTTACCATCTCTGTTATTTCTTCTGGCGAATCTTACATCTTTGGGTTGGTGAGCAGTTGACAAAACTGTGACTTATTTATTTTGCCACTTTACTGCAGATGCGTATCCTTTTGTGCGTATGACGTTGTGAGCTTGTTTGCAGTTGAAACATATTTTCCAGAAAAGAGAACAAGTTGACGATGCAGACAATGCAGCGCACTGTAGCAAGGGATAAAAACTAATTTCTTAATTAGCTACTGCAAATTACCGCTATGTATTCAGCTACATTTTGCAAAGTTTCATAAAAATGTTAAGTTCTGAGAAAATTAATTTGTTTCACATAATAATGGTACTAATTTCTTCTATTTATAGATCCTAATCCCTAGTAAATCAATTGTTTTAAGCGGGACGAATATGTCCCGCTGGGTGCGAGAAGGAATAGATTTAGGGAACCGTTTATTCCTATTAGAGTCTAGCGGGACGTATATGTCCCACCTAAAATAATTATAAAACTAGAAACAACAGTCAGATTTGAAACATGGCCTGACTCAGTAACCATTCCAAAAGCGGGAAACCAATTTTAGCTGTAATATTCGAAATTTTAATTAATTCATTCATGAAATGTTAAATTCGTGTAAAACCTCTCTCCCATCTTCCTAGATTCACATAAGTTCTCCTGCGTAAATAGTGCTCCTGGAAGAAAAGCAAAATCGACGGAGAAAAGCCTCGGCTTTTGGATGGATCTAGACGTATACGACAATGATTATGAGAAGGAGTACTAAATAAGACTGAAAGGATGGATCTGAATGTTTTTGTACTCAGCGAGACGAAGAGGAACAAAATAGAAAGAATCAGTAGTAAATAATTATATCTATTTTAGGGGGGAAAATGGGGGTGTCAATAATGATTAAATCGAAATAAGGCAAACAAATGACAGGGGTGGAAATATACGAGTAGTCGTCGATTTTTAAAGTTGGACCTCACAATCTATGGATCATCTACCACTATATTAGGGGCATATACAACGAAAGGTAGTGTGCATTACAACGATAAGAAAATTCTTTTTAACAAACTTGACGAAATCTTAGCAAAAATACACAACTAAAACGAGTTAATTTCATTTGGAAATATAAATAGTAGGCCTGTCTGTAAAGCTATACAAGTGGTAAGTCACTTCAGAAAGTAAATAGTTACTAACAATGGTCTCATACTAATACAAATATATAGTGAATGTGAAAAAGCAGTTGCAAAAACTTTATTTCAACCTAAGAATTTACAGATGTACACTAGGGAGACTCCCGGGCGAGATGTTAGAAATACCGCTGACTTGATGATACTCAACAGAAACAGAACATTCGGGGTGACAGATATTACTATGTATACAACCTGAATGTGCAAGTAACCACAATACGGCAGTATGGAAAATCATTTACCTCTTCAAAGTAATGAGATGTACAGTATGAAAACACAGAAATGAAGCAATATTGCGGGAACAATATTTTCAACAGACCAACTAAATATTGAGTTGTTATACTAAAATATGGTAGGTAACTAAATTTTGCACCCGGTGTCTAGGGGTAGTGTAACCAAAACGTCCTTCACCTCGGGTTCAAACCCTCCCATCTCCTAAATTTTGAACAAAAATAATCAGCTACGCCGGCTGAAGGCTTTCCATATAAGAAGTCACCCTCATTTTGCCAACAACTTTGTCACAGAGGGCGGAGGAGCGGACTGAGGTTTAAGAGAGTCTCTAGCCCTTGGAGTGAGAAACTGTTCCTAAAGACGGAAAAATCAGCGATTGTCAACGGTATGAGGATGCAGAAGCTAATGGACTGCCAATGTGGAGGTGATCATGAGAAATACAATGAGAAATCAACGAAAGGATAACGTCATACGAGTCAGGGTGTGCAATTTCAGGAGTTTGAACGTGGTAGGGAAGCTAGAAAATCTCAAAAGGGAAATGGGCTCTGAGCACTATGGGACTTAACAGCTGTGGTGATCAGTCCCCTAGAACTTAGAACTACTTAAACCTAACTAACCTAAGGACACCACACACATCCATGCCCGAGGCAGGATTCGAACATGCGACCGTAGCAGTCGCGCGGTTCCGGACTGCGCGCCTAGAACCGCGAGGGAAATGCTAATGCTCAGTCTAGATGTAGTGGAGTCAGAGAGTTGTAATGGAAAGTAGACAAGGATTTCTGATCAGAAGAGTGTAGGGTAACATCAAGAGCAGAATAAAATGGTATAATGGGAGTAGGATTCGTTGTGAAGAGGAAGGTAGGGCAAAGAGCGTTTTACTGTGAACAGTTCAGTGACAGGTCTGTTCTTATCACAATCGATAGCAAACCTGCATCGACAACAATAGTTCAGATATATACGACAATGACGCAAACCGAAGGTGAAGAGGTAGATAAATTGTATTTTGAACGATAATTCAGTACGTAAAGGGAGAGGAATATTTAATAGTTATGGGAAACTGGTACGCAGTTGTACGGGAAGGAGTAGAAGAAAAGGTTTGAGAAGAATGTGGGCTTTGGACAAGAAATGAGAGAAGAGAAAGATTAATTGAGTTCTGTTATAAATTTCAGATAATAATAGCGAAAACTCTGTTCAAAAATCACAGGAGGCGGAGATATACTTGGAAAAGGTCGGGAGATAAGGGAAGATATCAGTTAAATAACGTCATGGTCAGACAGATATTCCGGGATCAGACTCCGATCAAAATTTAGTAATAATGAAAAGTAGGCTGATGTTTGAGTGACTAGTCAGGAAAAATCAATGCGTGGTTCGACACTGCCGTTGATAATGGAAGCAAGACCGAAGAAAAATCGTAACACGCTCACAGAATTTATCGACCTGGGAAAAGCGTCGGCAGTGTCAATTGGTGAAAGATGCTCGAAATTACGCGAAAAATAAGGGTAATCTATAGGGGAAGACGGGTATAGTACAATATGTACACCAACCAAGAAGGAACAATAAGACTGGGAGATGAAGAACGAAGTGATCGGATTAAAAAGGGTTTAAGACAGGGATGCAGTCATTCGCCCCTGAAGTCCATTCTGTACATCACACAAGCAGTGACGGAAATAAAAGAAATCTTCTAGAGCGGAGTTGAAATTCATGGTGCAAGGATATCATTGATAAGATTCGCTGATGACATTGCTGTGCTGAGTGAAAGTGAAGCAGGTTTACACAACCTGCTGAATGGAATGAACCATCTAATGTGTACAGAATATGGATACATAGTAAGTCGAGGAAAGACGAAAGTAATGAGAAGTAGCAGAAATGAGAGCAGCGAGAAACTTATCATCAAGAATAGTGATCACGAAGTAGAAGTTAAGGAATTCTTCTAACTGGGCAGTAAAATAACCTGTAACGGACACAGCAAGGAGGACATGAAAAGGAAACTAGAACTGGCTAAAAGCGCATTCCTGGCCAAGACACGCCTTCTAGTATGAAAATAGACCTTAATTTGAGGAAGAGATTTCTTAGAATGTACGTTGGGGGACAGCAATGTCTGACAGTAAAACATTGTTTGTGGGAATACCAGAACAGAAAGGAATCTAAGCATCTGAGATGTGGTGCTACAGATGAATATTAAAAAATTTGGCGGAACTGAATAAGGTAACGAATGAAGATGTTCTTCGGAGAACCGGCGAGTGAAGGAAAATATCGATAACACTGACATGAAGGAGAGACAGAATGATAGGGCAACCCTTAAAACGGCAGGGAATAACTTCCATGGTAGTAGAGGGAGCTGTACAGGGTAAAATCTGCGAGGAAAACGAAGATTGGAATACATCTAACAAATAAGTGAGGACGTAGGTTGCATTTGCTACACTGATATGAAGAGGTTGGCACAGGAATGGATTTCATGGCGTTCTGCATCAAACCAATCAGAAGACTGGGAAAAATCAAACCTGTACCAGAACAGTTATGTGATCAGTTGAAGAGCAATGTCTTCCAAACGGCGACGAAGCCTAAGGGATTTTTGAGAGAAGAAGGATCAGATGTGTGGAAAATCTCAGCAAGGACTTGGCACATTGGTTACGGAGACGTCAAAATCTACCAATAGTTATCAGACTATTCAGCCTAAAAAAGGATACGTTGTTTTGAGGTATAGGGTCAAAGACATGGTCAAAAGGAACAAAGAACACCATTGGAAATCACATGTACACGAAATGACAAACAGGCAGATCTGCTTGTCTCTGCACCCATGGAAAAGGTATGGGATAAATGTATATTGATTTTAGCGGGTCACTACCTTGGTCCAAAGGGAATAAAAGGTATATTTTACTTTCAATAGATTTCTTATGGTAGGAAGGAAGGTGATGATACGTAAAGAGTTTTTTCCTGTGTGCGGTCCCCTGCAGCCCTTAATTATGTACAACCCTGCACTTTTACATCGTATATGTGTAAGTTTCGTGCGGGACTACGCATACGTGAAAGCACTACACTCCCTGCTTCCAAAATCCATTTCATATGGAATCTAGGGATGGGTTGTAATGCCTAAGAGGCCATCTGTCCCAATTAAAGCCAGTAGTTAAGGACGTAGGACTCATACATAAGGACCCTTCATGGAAGTATGGAAGTGGGTATGCGTAAGGGGGGATTGGGGCACTATAGGATTGTGTGGTGGGGGGGGGGGCAGTATGTGCCACGGAGTGGCACATTTGCGATGATAAAATTCATGGTGAAATCTTCAGGGGTCATTTATTTTGCACACTTTGCTATTAGTGTCAGTCAGTGACCATTATCAAGCTTAGCTGCTATACACGGCAGGAAAGTTATACCGTCTATACCAGCTGAACTTGATAATTGTCACTTACCGAATCCAGTAGCGAATTGCACAAAACAAAAGCAAGTTTAAGTATGAATTATAACAATTATAAGGCTCCTGAATATCACCGCCTGCAAACACACATATCTTTGTAACGGCCAGCATCTCTGTCGCTTGGCTCTGATGCCGTTCTGGGCCGACAACAGGAGCTAGAGGCGCAGAGTGGCTGCCAGTGCGAGTTGGCAGAAGGAGACGGGTGGATCCTAATGTGCACACTAAGTATGGATTGCGTACGACTTTTTGTGGCTAAAGGCACTCCGTGGACTTCGGGAGAGATTAGTATTTATCCAGGTTTCAGAATCGGGTATTCGTACGGAGATGTCGCTCAACTGTGGTCTGAGTCAGTGATTGTTGGGTTTTGGATTTCGTACGACAGTAGTATTTTATTTGTTGTTGTTTCCAAATAACGGGTACGTGATTGAAAATTAAACTAACTAACAGTAATTGATTACGGCCCGTCCACAATCGGAACCCAATTCTGCCTTCATTGTTAGCAGGTCTCAAGTATGCTGGGTGACCTATGGTCAGTAAAGGCTTAAATCTCTGTTGATCCATTATAGACGTCGGAACAGTGTCAGGTCAAGAATTTACGAAGCGAACCGACAAACAGGCGTACGTTTTGAAAAAAGTATTTTATTTTATTTTGACAACGAGTTGGGGATTTCAATATCCTTTCTTCATGCCCTATATGCACTTCATTAACAGACAATCAGCTGCATCGATATCAGCTCACTGGAGCCGTAAGTATCTGGATAACATGCTTTCGTTATTTGAGTACTTCTTTTTAAGGCTTGACTACAACAGCATTAATAGTAACCTCCTGTTTTTTGCAGGTGACGAAGTTATCTATAACGATGTGTTATGTGAAAAAAATCTGCACAAACGTCTAGCCATCTACAAAGATATGTGTAAGTTTCGTGTGGGACTACGCATACGTCAAAGCACTACACTCCCTGCTTCCAAAATCCATTTCATATGGAATCTAGAGATGGGTTGTAATGCCTAAGAGGCCATCTGTCCCAATTAAAGCCAGTAGTTATGACAATTCCTCTGCTGAAAGACGTGCTCCCATTACAGATGTAGTACTCCGCCTCATTGTGACTGCAAGGTGCTACGTCGCGTACTTTAAAGAATGTTACACAGAATAAAACATGAGCGAGCGCCTAAATAGTGATGAAGGTTGAGACGACTAAGAAATGATTACACTGAAGCAGTACATGATACTCTTACCTTTTGATTACTAATTCCATTCAAGAGAACAAGGTACAGCATCTTGTGCCTCTTGTTGTGATACTATATCAATAAATTTAGTGTAGTAATACTATTAAGGAAGCTAATTGAACAGAGGTATTTAACTGCATCCGGTTTACTCAAGGCTGACTAGAGAAATAGTGGAGAGATACAAGAAGAAGAATGAAAGTCGTCCAAAACCTGTGACTTGAAATTCAATCATAGCGTCTCTCTGTAAGCCTGTACTGTCTCTGATGAAAACTAGAGCGCCTGATAAAATATTAGCTGTATTTAACCAAAAAACCGCTTACTCATATATGATTTCAAGTGCTGCAAACCTGGCACTCATTTCAAATGTTCAAAAATATAAAATTATGCACAAAAAAAATCACATACTGGCCGGCCGTTGTGGCCGAGCGGGTGTAGCCGCTTCAGTCTGGAACCGCGCGACCGCTACGATCGCAGGTTCGAATCCTGCCTCGGGCATGGATGTGTGTGATGACCTTGGATTATTTAGGTGTAAGTACTTCTAAGTCTAGAGGACTGATGAACTCAGATGTTAAGTCCCATAGTGCTTAGAGCTATTGGTTCAAACCGGCTCTGAGCACTATGGGGCTTAACATTTGTGGTCATCAGTCCCCTAGAACTTAGAACTACTTAAACCTAACTAACCTAAGGACATCACACACATCCATGCCGGAGGCAGGATTCGAACCTGAGACCGTAGCGGTCACGCGGTTCCAGACTGAAGCGCATAGAACCACACGGCCACACCGGCCGGCCTTAGAGCCATTTGAACCGTTTGATTTACAAAGGAAATTGCTTACAGATAATTTGTTCGTCTCGTGTTAGAACATTGTTAAAGTATATTGCTCAATTACGTGGAGCCCACGGAAAATAAGATTAACGGGAAATGCTCAACATACACAAACACGGTCAGTACAAGCGGTCACAGCTCAGTTTGACTCATGGGAGGGTTCCACGGGAATGTTGAAAAACCTGATTTGGCAGATTCTTAAACATCTACGTCAGTTGTCCCACGGAAATCTGCTAACAAAGTTGCAGGAACCAGTGTTAAGTGATCTACCTGGAGATATTCTCCTGTAGGTATCTTGAAGACAATATTAATTGTTACATAGAAACAGGAATTTTTCTTTCCTAGTACCTTTGGCGTCAACATATAAGCACTCTGGAACTACATGACTTTCTCCTTCTGAGTCAACTGTATCCAATGATGTTTCGTTCATTTTTATATTTACAACACCTTAAACTTTATTCATGGTGGTTACACTTTCATTAGGGTTAGTACAATTTCAACAGAAATTGTTTATTTGTTTCTTGAAAGTAACATCTATGAAGATAGAATGAAAATATTTATTTTTGTGCCTATTGTTAGGGTTTGTTGCATCAGCCGCTGTGCTCGACACTGAAAAATTATATGTCCCTTATTTTCAAAGCTATTTTTTCAAAATATGACTTTCTCTCTCTTTTCCATTATATTCAGTGCTGTTTTGTTCAGTTTCATACGCACAACACATTAAAATTTATTCATGATTTTTGCACTGACTACTATTGGGGTCTGTATAATGCTAATGTAAAATTCTTTTTGTTTTTCTTGCGCTCTATACGCATTTGGCACCGACGAAACGTGTAGTGTTATGCTAAATGGCCTCCGTTTTGCGCTTCATAGTTGTTTGCAGAGTGTGAATTTGAATGTACGAGCGCAGTTCGGAAGGCAAGTTCCCAACGGTCGTGAAATGGAAACCACAGTGAAAATCATAAATGGTTTATTTGCAGTAGTTAGCTATACCGTACAGCTACTTCTGTACATCGTTACCTCTCCGACATAAACAGTTGTACCAACTCTCCAATACCCTCGACATAGAAGACAGCCACCACTGCTTTCCGCCAATTTTCTACGCTCGTTTACAGCTCGCTGTTCAAAAGTGGTTCAAATGGCTCTGAGCACTATGCCACTTAACTTCTGAGGTCATCAGTCATCTAGAACTTAGAACTAATTAAACCTAACTAACCTAAGGACATCACACACATCCATGCCCGAGGCAGGATTCGAACCTGCGACCGTAGCGGTAGCTCGGTTCCAGACTTTAGCGCCTAGAACGGCACGGCCACTCCGGCCGGCCAGCTCGCTGTCTGTGCGGTTCGTGAGCAGAGATGATACTCAGGATGGGACAATTGCGGATTTTGTTGTGTGATCAAACCATTCGCATCGAAAACGGTGCAGAAGCATCTTCACTGCCCCTGCAGAGTGTGGCGAATATCCTCATGAAGGACGAAACTCATGAGAGTTTTATTGCGTGGGGTGCACGACTTCAGTCATACTTGGCGGCAGACACTATTTTCTAGGCTTGTTTAGGTGCTTATTGGGCGCTCATAAATGAAAAGACCGATGTGTCGCGGTCGGCGGGTATGCTAGGGACACTACGTAACACACATGTTCAAAACATTATCTGATTTTCACAGTGGTTACCATTTCCTGACCAATAGAGACTTACTTTCGAATAGCCCTCGTAGAAACTCTCAGGACCTGTTACGTTGTTTCATCTATTTCCCGCCTACATTTTGCTACAAATCTCGCACAAATCTCATCGCAAAGACGTAAACGACATGACAGCTAAAATAAATTGTGTGAAAGTAATGGTCACGAAATTTATTAGGAGTTACATGCTTAATGATTTTACAATGACATATACATCTCTTGATTAACACTGCTAGTGCCATTGTGTGCCACGGCTGTAAACTCTCGTAAAATCCTCCACTCTCCATGATTAACCTCATCGAATAACGAATTTAAACTGACAGTTAATGGAGATTTACTGTAAGCGCTAATTACGTGCTAAACAGCTGCAAGCGCAGAGCTTTCAGAATGTCACGTAAATTTAATTTGTACAATTATTTTATTTCCCAAAGCAAGAGCATTCTCTCGCAACAAATAATGGAAAGGTGGAATAGCGTGCACGTTTTGAAGCGTGATTCGTTTCACATCAGTAGACAGAATTTTATTGGCTTAATGTCCTATTCAGTATTTCCAGAAGGTTCAGTACAACTTGCTCATGATGAATAACGTACACATTCCGAGTTATAAGCACTGACTGAACTGTTTTTTTGTCTAGATAATGCCGTAAAACGACATGTTACACATTTTCTTGCAGAGACAGCATTTTGATTATCGCAATTCAAATTTCGTACAGCCTTCATCAGTGTGTACTGAACATATGGTTGCTACTTGTTCTAATGCAAATATTACCCGAATCTGAGATAAAGTGTTAGAACTACAAACGCGAACAACTTATTATTTCTGTCACAGTTAGAAATGTGAGTAGCATTTTGATCACAACGGAACTGACAGTACAATTTATCCACTAACTATTTTCTTTGTAACAGCTGAGTACTGAAAATGAGTTACTCCAAAAAATAGTCGTTCCATAAAAGAAATAGTAGCTTTATTTACCTGTGAGTAATCATTTCTAAAAAAACTGAAGAATAATGTTTTTTTAAATTTTTTCGTTCGTGGATGCCACAGTTATGCAGAAATCTTTGACTGACTCACGCCATTTTATTGTAAAGTGCCATTCATTTTATTTCACTCAGTCATGATTTCAGATTTTAGCCATTCTCAAGTACATTTTGAAATGTTACAATATATCTGACCGGTCTTACGTGATATGTTGTCGTTGGAACAAAATATTTTTGGTCTTATAAATTATGATAACAGAAATATGTTTTTTCCAAGCAGACGTGCCATTTAAGTCATGTCAGATACACTCCTGGAAATGGAAAAAAGAACACATTGACACCGGTGTGTCAGACCCACCATACTTGCTCCGGACACTGCGAGAGGGCTGTACAAGCAATGATCACACGCACGGCACAGCGGACACACCAGGAACCGCGGTGTTGGCCGTCGAATGGCGCTAGCTGCGCAGCGTTTGTGCACCGCCGCCGTCAGTGTCAGCCAGTTTGCCGTGGCATACGGAGCTCCATCGCAGTCTTTAACACTGGTAGCATGCCGCGATAGCGTGGACGTGAACCGTATGTGCAGTTGACGGACTTTGAGCGAGGGCGTATAGTGGGCATGCGGGAGGCCGGGTGGACGTACCGCCGAATTGCTCAACACGTGGGGCGTGAGGTCTCCACGGTACATCGATGTTGTCGCCAGTGGTCGGCGGAAGGTGCATGTGCCCGTCGACCTGGGACCGGACCGCAGCGACGCACGGATGCACGCCAAGACCGTAGGATCCTACGCAGTGCCGTAGGGGACCGCACCGCCACTTCCCAGCAAATTAGGGACACTGTTGCTCCTGGGGTATCGGCGAGGACCATTCGCAACCGTCTCCATGAAGCTGGGCTACGGTCCCGCACACCGTTAGGCCGTCTTCCGCTCACGCCCCAACATCATGCAGCCCGCCTCCAGTGGAGTCGCGACAGGCGTGAATGGAGGGACGAATGGAGACGTGTCGTCTTCAGCGATGAGAGTCGCTTCTGCCTTGGTGCCAATGATGGTCGTATGCGTGTTTGGCGCCGTGCAGGTGAGCGCCACAATCAGGACTGCATACGACCGAGGCACACACGGCCAACACCCGGCATCATGGTGTGGGGAGCGATCTCCTACACTGGCCGTACACCACTGGTGATCGTCGAGGGGACACTGAATAGTGCACGGTACATCCAAACCGTCATCGAACCCATCGTTCTACCATTCCTAGACCGGCAAGGGAACTTGCTGTTCCAACAGGACAATGCACGTCCGCATGTATCCCGTGCCACCCAACGTGCTCTAGAAGGTGTAAGTCAACTACCCTGGCCAGCAAGATCTCCGGATCTGTCCTCCAATGAGCATGTTTGGGACTGGATGAAGCGTCGTCTCACGCGGTCTGCACGTCCAGCACGAACGCTGGTCCAACTGAGGCGCCAGGTGGAAATGGCATGGCAAGCCGTTCCACAGGACTACATCCAGCATCTCTACGATCGTCTCCACGGGAGAATAGCAGCCTGCATTGCTGCGAAAGGTGGATATACACTGTACTAGTGCCGACATTGTGCATGCTCTGTTGCCTGTGTCTATGTGCCTGTGGTTCTGTCAGTGTGATCATGTGATGTATCTGACCACAGGAATGTGTCAATAAAGTTTCCCCTTCCTGGGACAATGAATTCACGGTGTTCTTATTTCAATTTCCAGGAGTGTATATTGAAAAAGTTCTACATGCGCTTGAAAACTTATATCAAACCGAAGTGTTTATTGTCTGAAATAAAATGAGGAGTAATGTACAGTCAGTTGATGTAAACATGTTGCCAAAGACCATGTCTCGTACATAGAAAGTAAAATGTGGGAGAAGTAAGAGAGGCATCAGAAGCCACTGAACAGGACTTCCCCTATACACCTGGTCCTCCGAAGGTCTTATAGACTTGTAATCGAAGATATGTCTCGGACTGCGTGCATATAATTGATTGTAAAAGTAATGTAATATAATGAAACAAAAAAAAAATTGAAAGAGGGAGTTGTGTCACGTAATAGCTGGGAGACCCCCAGGGGTTGTTCAGCATTCTAGACAGAAAGCGATTTCTTCCTCTGTGCACCATGGCATGATGCTTCAGAGAGATCTGCTACCTCGCTAACCAAATTTTTGTCCTACCCCTAAAGTCAAGTAAACAGATTAGAAGATTTAAAACCGACTGGTGCAAACCACTTCTCAATCCGACCTTTGGAAAGGTAGAGGTTAAACACACAAGTGAAGTCTCACATGCGAAGTAATCATTTCTCTCTGTGTTTCATACGTCAAATTTTATATTCCTTCCAAATATGTAATACACAATCACGTACCCACCCACACCCACCCACCCACCCACCCACACACACACACACACACACACACACACACTCATACGTCTCGGTATTACATATGTCAAATACTGAACTCCCTACACATGTGATCACTTTCTTTACACATCTGCCTCATCGTTACAATATATTGCTAAGATTACAAGGGAATTAAAGAAAATACGTGCAACATATAAAATACTTATTTTATTACAAATAATTGTCACATGCAGTGAAGATAACCGTATTGTCTTCCACAATTTTTCCATGATATCAGTTACAAATAATAGTAGCTGACATCCGACTGATGTTAGGGCACTATTTAAGTCCCAATAACACCTAAAGCGCAATGTATGATCCGTGACACACACCCCGCAATACGTTACGAATAACGCCTAGTGATTAACGTCTAATGGTTATTTTAACACCCAATATGCAAATTTTGCACACATGCATACCTCTGATATAATATTAGAAAATGACTCCAAGGCCAAAGACATGCATTATTTATGTATAACTTTATTCCATCAGAAAGATGTTATTCGCTGAAGTTACAATCTACGTTAAAAATTTTTTATATAAAATTCACCACTCTCCATGATCTGTGATGGTAGATTCAGTTCTTGTAAGAAAGAAAACTGACTGCTGTATTATTCTCTACCAACGACGTAATTGGATGCCAGCCCTTTGCACACAGCACCCTTTGCACACAGCACTGTACAGTAAATGGGCGGGAGAATGTTTCATATCGATATTAGTGAAGTCCTGTCCTATCCCATGGACGCGATTACCTATATATATTCCATAATCTCCCTCTCTCGAGCGTCGTGGTGCGACTTGTATGATTGTACAGACTTTCTAGGAAGATTAATGCTCGCCATTCTTTCAAAACCTTGATTACTTTTTTCTTACGGGGCCGTCGATAACTCCTACCTTCACGTTTCCCAGATCACGATATTTCAGAGAAATTAGTACAACTTTTTCAGGGAAAAACCTTGGGAAGATCGACTTTACCTATTTATTTGCAAGAGGTCGCACATGAGATACACGACCTATGACGTAATTTTTTTTGGAACTAGTATGTTCTTTCGGGTACTGCACAAGATGTGCAGTACCCGAAAACTGGAGAAAATGAGTGCTTAACCCTCTCCCCCTCCGCCTACCTCCCAAAGAGAGGGAGAGAGAGAGAGAGAGAGAGAGAGAGAGAGAGAGAGATGATGATGTGCGTGCGGTATTCTCCTAGATCATTATTTATTGTATATTAGATTCTAAGGGCTAAGAGAACGAAAGTCAAACACTCTCCTCCGGAAATTCGATCGGATCTGTTTATTTGTGTAATCTGTGCTCTATAGTGTACAGAAGATTGTCAATGTCAACTCCAGCCTTTAAACAGTGGAAAAAATCTGCAATATATTATAATCTTGTTCATTCATTAAAGCAAACATTGCGGTTTATCATTCATATTATAATGTTGTTGTCTCACTAAAATAAACGTTCCAGAGAGGAATTTATTTATCATTATAATAATTTTACGTGCACAATAAAGCCGACCACCTCTGCAGCAGGAATGGCCAGTGCCACTGCATTTGGTGCAGAAGGCCCTGGTATCGATTCCAGATCCTCCTCAGATTAGTCTGAAGGAGGGAGATCACGAAACTGACATTTGAAAGAAAAGAGTGCTTGGAAATATCCAAAATCGTCATTCCCTTTGTGTAGTATTTGATCAATCTAATGTAATGGGTTTATCAAATACTAAACTGAATCTGCTGAGTTACGTTGCGAACTACATTTTCGTAAGAAACAACGCTCAGTGCTCCTTAAAACGTTCAGATTGATAATCAGTGCAGTTGTCCGATATTAACTTTCCTACGACGTTTACAGCTCTGCTGCTGATAGAGAAATGACGTCAGCAAGTAGGAAGCTCTGCAAATTGTGGAACACAGGATTTACAAAAATTTCTTGTGAATCAGAATGAGCATATGCATATTTTTTAAAATATTTTATTTCTATATATATATATATATATATATATATATATATATATATATATATATATATATATATTTGCTATGTTGCTGCAAAAAAAAAAAAAAAAAACAGGTTCAAATGGCTCTGAGCACTATGGGACTCAACTTCTGAACTTAGAACTAGTTAAACCTAACTAACCTAAGGACATCACATACATTCATGCCCGAGGCAGGATTCGAACCTGCGACCGTAGCGGTCTCGCGGTTCCAGACTGCAGCGCCTAGAACCGCACTATGTTGCTGCAACACAGACCAGTCGAAAATGAAAGACAATGATAGTTAATGCAGAACATCTTTTAAAAGTTTGAAAGTGCCATATCTGGCAAAGGTACTAAAGTGGAAGCCGGCCGGAATGGCCGTGCGATTCTAGGCGCTACAGTCTTGAACCGAGCGACCGCTACGGTCGCAGGTTCGAATCCTGCCTCGGGCATGGATGTGTGTGATGTCCTTAGGTTAGTTAGGCTTAATTAGATCTAAGTTCTAAGCGATTGATGACGTCAGAAGTTAAGTCGCATAGTACTCAGAGCCATTTGAACCATTTTGAACTAGGTCCCGAGTTCGAGACTCGGCCCGGCAAACAGTTTAAATCTGCCAGGAAGTTTCATATTAGCGCACACTCCGCTGCAGAGTGAAAATCTCATTCCGGAAACATCCCCCAGGCTGTGGGTAAGCCATGTCTCCGCAATATCCTTTCTTTCAGGAGTGCTAGTTCTGCAAAGTTCGCAGGAGAGCTTCTGTAAAGTTTGGAACGTAAGAGACGAGGTACTGGCAGAAGTAAAGCTGTGAGGACGGGACGTGGGTCGTGCATGGGTAGCTCAGTTAGTAGAGCACTTGCCCGCGAAAGGCAAAGTTCCCGAGTTCGAGTCTCGGTCCGGCACACAGTTTTAACCTGCCAGGAAGTTTCAAAATCAATGAACACACCGCTGCAGAGTGAAAATTTCCTTCTTGAAACATCCCTTAGGCTGTGGCTAAGCCATGTCTCCGCAGTATCCTTTCTTCCAGTAGTGCTAGTCCTGCAAGGTTCGCGGGAGAACTTCTGTGAAGTTTGGAAGGTAGGAGACGAGGTACTGGCGGAAGTAAAATTGTGAGGAGGGTTCGTGAGTCGTGCTTGGGTAGCTCAGTTGGTAGAGCTCATGCTCGCGAAGGGCAAAGGTCCCGAGTTGGAGTCTCGGTCCGGCACACAGTTTTAATCTACCAGGAAGTTTCACCCTGTACAGTTTTTTGAAATGCTTCAGGTAACATCCTTCACGTAATTTTTTGTTGAATATTGTGCAAAGGAATTCAGAATGTTTGGATCATTCTGTGAAGTACTTTTAAATACTGAAACTTACATCCTTTGTGTAATTCGTTTAATAAATACTTTTAAGCACGATGCAAAATATTCAGGAAGTTCACACATATTTGAGGGGATCCAAAATACCGCGTTGCAACATGTAGATTGTTTTATATACTTTGTACTATGTCGCATAAAACCTGGTTGTTCCAACACATTTGGCCTTCCTACAAAGTACTTTTAAGTACTGCAGTTTGTATCAGTTATGACATGTTTTTGATAAATCTGTTAAAAGAAATGGGACAACTGTTGGGTCGAAACAGTACACTGAAGGCCTGTATGAGGGGAAGGAATTATCTGACATCGTGCTTGAAAACGAAATTGAAGTCGATGTGGGAGGTAAAATAATCAAATATTGTGAGACAGAATTTAAAACAGCTTTGGAAAACTTGAGATTTAATAAGGCAGAAGGGCCAGAAAACTTTCCACTGAAATTTATAAATCCTTTTGGGAAAGTGGAAAGCAAACGACTATTCAAGTTGTTGTGTAGAATGTACGAGACAGACGACGTACCATCGGACTTCCGATAAAACATTATCTACTCAATTCCAAAGATACCAAGAGCGGACAAGTGCGAGAATTATCGCATATCAATTTAACAGCTCATGCGTCCAATTAGCTGACAAGAATATTATACTGCAGAGTGGTAAAGAAAATTGAGGACCTGCTGGATGACGATTCATTTAGCTACATTAATGGTAAAGGTACCAGGGAGGCTGTCCTGATGCTGAACTCGACAATTGAAGCAATGTTTAAGGAAAATTAAGACATGATCATAAGATTTGTCAACCTGGAAGAGGCATTTCACAATTTAAAATCGTGGAAGACGTTCGAAATTATGAGAAAAATGTAAGATACAGGGAAAAACGAGTAAAGTACAATACGCAAAACACCCTAGACTGAACAATAAGACTGGAAAACCAATAACGAAGTGCTCGGATTAAAAAGGGAGTAAGACAGTGATACAGTCTTTCACCCCTACTTTTCAATCTATACATCGAAGAAGGAATAACGGAAAGGAATGTATCTTTCAAGGATAAATATGGGACGAAAGCATATGAATTATAAGATTCACTGCTGACGTTATTACCCTGACTGAAGATAAAGAATTACGAGATCAGTTGAATGAAACGAGCAGTCAAGTTATATGGAACACTGACTGAGAGTAAGCCGAGGAAGGAGGAAAATAATGAGTAGCAGAAATGAGAACAGCAGACAATTCAAAACTAGCGATCACAAAGTAGACGGTGTTAAGGATTTCTGCTACCTTTAAAGCAAGCTAACCCATGATAGCTGCAGCAAGGAGGACATTCGAAACGGACCACCACACGCAAAGAGGTTATTCTTGACCAAACGGAGTCTACTGTCATCAAACGTAAGTCTTAATTTAAGGAAGAAATTTCCGGGAATGAACGTTTGGAGCACAGCAGAATATAGAAGTGAATCACGAATTGTAGGAAAACCGTTTGAGACCTACATCTACATAATATTCCGCAAGCCACCTAGTGGTGCGTGGCGGGGATATTTTTGTACCACTAACTGGGTCAAAAGGTGAGACGTAATTGGGGGTGGGGAGGGTGGGGTGGGGGAATAATGTTGTCCCAGGAAGATCAACAATACTCAAGGATCGTTCGAGCATGTGCCTTTTAAGCCACTTCCTTCGTGGATGAGCTATATTTCCTTAAGATTCTTCCTGTGAATCTGAATCTGGCTTCTGCTATTCCCATTACAGGATTTATGTGATTATTCCACATAATAGCGCTCTGGGTACTTAGTCCTAGATATTTTACGGTAGATAATGTTTCCAGCGGTTTATCATCAATAGTGTTCCTTTACAGTAGTGGATTACTTTTCCTTTGACTCGCGACCTGTTCCCACAGTCGGTAGAGCTCTTGCCCGAGAAAGGCTTAGGTAACGAGTTCGAGTCTCAGTCTCGTACACAGTTTTAACCTGCCAGGAAGTTTCAAAATCAATGCACACTCCGCTGGAGAGAGAAAATTTCATTCTGAAAACATCCCCCAGGCTGTGGCTAAGCCATGTCTCCGCAATATTCTTTCTTCCAGGAGTTCTAGTTCTGAAAGGCTCGCAGGAGAGCTTCTGTGTAGTTTGAAAGTTAGAAGACGAGGAAATGGCGGAATTAAGGGCGCGGGGCCGAGTCGTAAGTCGTGCTTGGGTAGCTCAGTCGGTAGTGCACTTGCCCGCAAAAGGCAAAGTTCCCGAGTCTCGGTCCGGCACACAGTTTTAATTTGCCAAGAAGTTTCAATGAGCAGTTTTTCCTCAGAATAAGCGAAGGAAGACACATATGGAAAACACTGACAAGTAGGGACAAGATGATAGGATATGTGTTAAGAAAATTGAAGGAGTAGCTTCCATTGCACTAGACGAGCTGTAGAGGCCAAATATTGTAGAGGAAGACAGACATTGGCAAACGTCCAATAAATAACTGTTCAAAAATGTTCAAATGTATGTGAATTCCTAAGGGACCAAACTGCTGAGGTCATAGGTCTCTAGACTTACACACCATTTAAACCAACTTATGCTATGAACAACACACACACACACACACACACACACACACACACACACACACACACACACACACATGCCCTATGAGGGCTCGAACCTCCGGCGGGAGGGGTAGCGCAATCCGTGACATGGTGCCTCAAACCACACGGCTACACCGCGCGGCGAATAACTGATGATATAGAATGCAATTGCCACCATCAGATGAAGAGTTTCACACATTTGTGGAATTCGTGGTGTGCTGCAAAAAAAAACTCGTCAGAAGACTGATCACAAGAAAGGCGTAAAATTTTACAGAGCGTTTCGATACTTTTAAGCATTCTTTAAACTATTGCGTTGGCGCATAAATTCATAGAGCTTTGTTTTGCCTGTTTGTATGACGGCTCCTGTGGGTTTGTTTATCTACTGTCATTTTTTAATTTGTAGTTCATTGTTGGTATTTGAGTTTACATAATGCCGCTTTGTGATTGGGAGGTAAGGATTAGAGCTGTGGACGCTAGAAAAGGGGAGTGACAAATGGGGAAATCGAAACATTTCCGACATACTCTTTTTTTACTGCAGTAGAGGGGTGAGAGCAGCGGAGGCAACCATAAAAAATTGCGCTGTGTATGGGGATTATGCCACTGGGCAGAGCGGGTGAAGAAAATGGTTTTCTCGTTTTAAGAAGGATCGTTTTGACATGAGTGACACTCCAGGTTCAAGAAGTCCTTCAGGGTTTGATGAATATCGTTTAACGTATTAATCCACAGTGGTCTATGTCTGTGTGCTCAAGAATTGGCAGATGTGATGAACTGTGACCATTCCACCGTCGTGTATCTGGTGTATGTGTACCGCATACACCAAAATCACAAAAACTAGTGGGTGGTCATACGTGCAGTTCCGCTTTCTCATTATCGATTAGCTCGGGAACACCACCAACCATTCCTATCCTTTATCGTTACTGGTAACGAGAAATACTAACATAAGGAAAAGAAAAGAGTGGTTGAGCTAAGTAGCAACAACGCATACCAGCACTTCCGCGCATGCACGAAAGGTAACCGGCCGGTTGTTATGTGAATTTGCTATGTTTGTTAAACTCATGGAAAAATTCTAAGAACTTATGCACCAAGTCAATACTTACCAGTACTCCAAATTTCCATAATTGTTTGGTTTAAATGGTGCAGAAATAAATTAGTGTGAGATACTAAAGTACTAAATTGTGAAAGGCTGTGTAATTTTAATAGTACATTTTGATTGGCGGGAAATGTGTGGGGAGGGGAGGAAAGGAGGGCATGAAGACGAGGGTGGTGTGGTGAGGGGTGGCTGGACAGGGGAGGTAGCAGGACCTGATGACACGACAGCCAAAGTGGACGTCCTTCCTCTCGGGTGACAGCCGTGTGGGAGATAGCCCAGAACCTTTATAACCAATATTACTGTATTTATTTCGCTTATTGCACGTAACGTGGAAAATCAATAGAAAATCTAATTTATAATCTGTACTCATCTTAGTGCAGTGACTTGTCTCATGAACAAGATTAAGTGCATAAATATCTGAACCCCTAAGTAGTTTTTACATTCTGTGTATGAACTGTATGTACTGTAAGCGTAAGCGTACCAGAGAGATGTATTGTTAGCCTAACAAAAGCCAGATACTTCCAAAAGCATTCAGTAGTGTCTTTTTCGCTATTTAATCTTGTGTTTTATCTCAGTGAAAGAAGTATCTCAGCGGACTCTGCAATCTGCTTTTGTTCTTTCGTACGCATCGCCACGGTTTTGGACGAAACAAGGCCGAAATAGCGGAGTTGGCCGCTCTCTATTGGTACAACGGCAATGACGGAAAGAGTTCGCAACGCAACCAAAAGCACGTCGAAAAGTCGTCCGTATTCCTGATGTTTTGGAAGCCGATGTAACTGTCGAAGACGTGAAGGAAGAACTCCAACTGACGAAGTAACTCCTTGAAATGCTGTTGTGCAACGTAGGTGCAATGTCAGTGAACGGCTTCCAAATTATACACTACTGGCCATTAAAATTGCTACACCTCGAAGATGACGTGCTACAGACGCGAAATTTGACCGACAGGATGAAGATTTTGTGATATGCAAATGATTAGCTTTTCAGAGCATTCACACAAGGTTCGCGCCGGTGGCGACACTTACAACGTGCTGACATGAGGAAAGATTCCAAACGATTTCTCATACACAAACAGCAGTTGACCGGCGTTGCCTGGTGAAACGTTGTTGTGATGCCTCGTGTAAGGAGGAGAAATGCGTACCATCACGTTTCCGACTTTAATAAAGGTCGGATTGTAGCCTATCGCGATTGCGGTTTATCGTATCGCGACATTGCTGTTCGCGTTGGTCGAGATGCAATGACTATTAGCAGAATATGGAATCGATGGGTTGAGGAGGGTAATACGGAACGCCGTGCTGGATCCCGACGGCCTCGTATCACTAGCAGTCGAGAAGACAGGCATCTTATCCACATGGCTGTAACGGATCGTGCAGCCATGTCTCGATCCCTGATTCAACAGATGGGGACGTTTGCAAGACAACAACCATCTGCACGAACAGTTCGACGACGTTTGGAGCAGCATGGACTATCAGCTCGGAGACCATGGCTGCGGTTACTCTTGACGCTACATCACAGACAGGAGCGCCTGCGATGGTGTACTCAATGACAATCTTGGGTGCACGAGAGGCAAAACGTCATTTTTTCTGATGAATCCAGGTTCTGTTTACAGCATCATGATGGTCGCATCCGTGTTTGGTGATATCGTGGTGAACGCACATTGCAAGTGTGTATTCGTCATCGCCATACTGGCGTATCACCCGGCGTGATGGTATGTGGTGCCTTTGGTTACACGTCTCGGTCACCTCTTGTTCGCATTGACGGCACTTTGAACTGTGGACATTGCATTTCAGATGTGTTACGACCCGTGGCTGTACCTTCATTCGATCCCTGCGAAACCCTATATTACAGCAGGATAATGCACGACCGAATGTTACAGGTCCTGTACGGGCCTTTCTGGATACAGAAAATGTTCGACTGCTGCCCTGACCAGCACATTCTCCAGATCTCTCACCAACTGAAAACGTATGGTCAATGGTGGCCGAGCAACTGGCTCGTCACAATACGTCAGTCACTACTCTTGATGAACTGTGGTATCGTGTTGAAGCTGCATGGCTAGCTGTACCTGTACACACCATCCAAGCTCTGTTTGACTCAATGTACAGGCGTACCAAGGCCGTTATTACGGCCAGAGGTGGTTGTTCTGGGTACTGATTTCTCAGGATCTATGCACCCAAATCACGTGAAAATGTGATCACATGTCAGTTCTAGTATAATATATTTGTCCAATAAATACCCGTTTATCATCTGCATTTCTTCTTGGTGAAGAAATTTTAATGGCCAGTAGTGTAATTACTGGATTCAGCGTTTTTGTGAGACAAAGGAGAAGATTTTTGGGGTTGAATCTGGAGAACAGAATGGGTTTCTAAGAATTCGAGCATGGGACTCCTCGGCCTTTGAAGTAGGTTAGTGCTATTACAGGCTGCAGTTCACATAACAGCAGAAATTGTATTATGAAATTTTGGTACACGTTTCTTTTTTATGTAGTAGCTAACTCTACCACAGTCGCTTTACATATGATGGCAAATAAATAATAAGCGTCCAGAAGCCAAGCTCCTATCGGATACGTGCAGTTACAGGTCTAGCGTCTAGTATGTGTTTTTGCAACGTTCATTCCCTTCAGTCATTACAAATATCAGTGAACCAGGAAGTGTATGAAAGTGATCAAGGATAAATGAAATTCTCAAGGGTATAAGACTGGACATGTGCGTAGATTCCTAGGCTGCCACACGAGGTGAAGGAATTCGACCCAAATCCAGAGACTGAGTACTATGAGTGTTTTACGCACAGAGTTCACGAGGATGAGGAATTCTCAGCGAAATTTAACAGTAATGTGAATTGTCTCAGTATTGTGTACAGCGCTCCTGGAAATCCTATTGGTCATGGTGAAAAGGCAACGTATCTGCCGAAACGTAACCTTTTTTGAAGTTCTTGATTACTGGGTTTGACTGGTCCCTTCTTCGTGGGTACCATAACTGTTCAGGCATATTTTTCAATGCATCAGGCAAGAATTTTGACTGCCACTGGAACCCTTTATGAAGATGACAAGTTTTATGTGCAAGAAGAGTCCCACATCTGTACAGTCATGATGTCAGGTTGTACTTAGATGACACTGGTTATATCAAAAGTTCGTTTTGAGTAACAACCTCATTTCTCCTGATTTGACTCCTGTGGACCAACGTGCAAGGGTCATCATGAATTATCGTCAGAAACCATCTACAGTCAACGAGTTACGTCGAAAAACGCTGACAGTATGCTAGACACACTGACAAGCGTACTTTGGTATCTAGCTCGTTGCCATCTGTGTTGTTTTGAAGCTGATGCTGTTCATTTCTAACATATAACTTTCTAAAATATGTGGGTCAGGTTTTTAAGGAAACAGTAAGTACTTTTTCCCTCCCCAATGTAAGTCAGACAGGTATCTGCAGTTCCTTCTACGTTTTCTTGATTTAAATTGCATATATTGAAAATGATGTTTATGGAAAGCCTACAACTATGATAACAGTAAATGTAATCGCTTCAGTACTTTAGTTTCTACCATTTACTGCCAAAACTAAAATGACTAACAATTTGAAGGAGAGTTTCTCTTCCCCAGCAAACATCTTTATCTCTCCTATCACGTAATTGGCTAGATAATGTCTGAAATCTATAAGCCAAAAGCCTGTAGTTGCCAACTATACGCACCCTGGCAAGAACCACTGAGTGGTAATTCTAGAGCGATGTGTGGCTGCTGGTGGAAGCAGGGAGGGCTATTTCGAAAGAGATAAAGCATGCGAGCTGAGTCGTTGAGCGGAGATAGCAGGGCATTGCGGCGCTCTCTGCCGATTGCCCGTCAGCGGGAATGGAGTTGGCGGTGGCGCAACCATACATCGCGAGGGCGGCGGTGGCGGCCGTGGAGGTGGCAGGTTATATGTGGGGGCGGGCTGGGACGTGCCGCAGCCCCTCAGCATGTGCGCGTAAATCATGCTGATCCGATCAACACGGCGCACGGCGACCGCCAGACCAGTTCTCCGGTTTGGACTGGGAGGGATGTTGATGGCGGGGGAGAGTGGGGAGGGGGCAGATCTCAGGCGACGCAACAGCTTGCCGGCCGCTTTTCACCCAGCGATGTATTGATTTGGGCTCTGGGCTCCACTAGAATGAATAAACTTCGTAGTGGGTTTATAGATGTAAATTTTCTGTTACAGATGTGTTTGACAGAGACTCAAGACCAAGTCGTCATCGAATATGCTCATACAACTATTGGAAGATTATAACGTTTATAATATAGTTAAAGACAGTAGATAATGAGGCATTTAACAGAGTACCTGGAAAGATATCGGGGTGTGAGTTGAAACTGTATATAGCAAGCCAAGATCCAGCCACTGGAAGGTAGCAGACACCGCAGCCGCCATACGTAAAGCAGCATTAAAAGACATATAGCGTAGACGGAAGAGCAACTGTGCTACATGAATTACGGCCTGGATAGCATCTAAGAGGTGCATCAAGAGTGAAATACCTAATATTGCGAATATTACTTGGCAGCTGGGTTTCGCGGCTAGGGAAATAGGTTAACTCCTCACAAGAATCATTTATATATATTGCTCATCTGAATCACAAAACGATATAGTTCTAAAATTTCATCCACTATACTACTTAAATTTTAAAAACCACAATATACGTAATTATTATCTCTATCATTAATCTAAATTAGTGTACAGGTGAGTTTTTTACTGTGGGACGAAGTAGTATTTTAAAAGCCTGGCATCTGATTAAAAAAGTTTAGTAATTTTAAAAAATGCTATCCCGCGATACCTGTGTACACTCCAATGTTCCACCTCCGTGATGAGACAGGGGTAACTGTTCATAAACAGGAACACCCCATATTGATGGTAGATTTGGATTCTACGGAAAAAAATACGTAAATGTTGTATGCAACACTTTTCTCGTTGCGCAGTACATAAGAGTTCTAACCGAAAGGTAACACAGCTGAGTCCCAGAACAGTATTACGTCGAGAAGAATGCGTTAGATAAAAAATATAAAAACACACGTGTGTGGCAAACGACTGAGTCTTTTGTACTTTTCAGTATATTCCTGCTCTAAAATATTCATTCATTCTTTATGTAACGATCCCTTTGCCATCACGTCGTCCGTCATCTATTCGGTACGTTCCATCATAAACTGACACCCATATTTAGGTAGAATGCAGACCATCACGATAGAAGAGAATACTGATATCGTTCACATTTATGGAGAAAGTGGAAGAATGTCAATAACGTTGTATACCTTTATGCTCGACGTTTTCCACACAGCGCTTCTCTTTGTACTGTTATTTCGGCACTTGATCTGTATAATCACGAAAAAGGAAACGTGGAAGAATAATTAACGGAGAGAATAATGAAACAGTGATTTTAGCTGCAGCAAATTATAGACCCCACTTTAGCACTCGGCAATTAAGTCGGGAATCGGGAATTAGTCCTACTACAGAATTTCTTCACGGGTTTGCAGCCGGATCATGTCTCGCTGGCGAGGCAGTGCACGAGCATTAACTCACCTGAAGATGGCGGCCAGCTGGTCCGCCGAAATATTTTGTCTGGACGACGACATGATCCGGCTGCATACCCGTGAAGACTATCAGTAGTTATGACGTCAGGAAAGTCTACGAAATCACAGTCCTACTACAGTTTGCCGAATTTTGAATTGTAGGAAGTATCATTCGTATCACCTTTCCCTCCATTATAAACTTCATGGGTATGATTTGCAGAACCGAATAACACTTTGCCTGTGGTCGCTTCAGGAAATACAGATAGGTCCCAGTTTATTTGGTCCAGTTTCGTTCTCTGACTAGTGGACTTCGATGATCGATGGTACGTTTAATCGACATGACATACATTATTTTAATTTGCAAAACGAAATACTGATTATGCCTAACTGAACACCAGAGGCTGTAGAATATTAATGGTTGGAGTGGAATAATTGGTGAGAATCTCATTGGTCCATTCTTGATCGATGGCACCTTAAATGACGACCAATACGGGACGTTCTTGGACCTCAATCTTCCAGTACTGATTGCGGACCTTCCTGTACATATGCGACATACCATGTGGTTTCAACATGATGGTTCTCCATCACATTGCTCTGTAGCAGCACGAGTAGTGTTTGATATGGTGTGTAATCATCGGTGGACCAGAAAAAGTGGTCTAGCGCCTTGGCCATCAAGTTTGGCAGATCTTACTTCTTTATACGAATTCATGGTGTCTTTTTTCAGACGTCCGAGAGAACAGGCACCATACATTCATATAACTGGTACCCCTACAGGGGCAGTGGATCCAACTTCTTCTGTGGGGAAGCACAAGTACGTTCGAGCATGGAGGAATCGGACAGGGACTGCTAATAGGGAGGCCCGGTGAGAATATGGGTCAGTTATGAGGCGTGCAGAGGTAGTCTGCACTATTGCGATACAGAGTGTGTACCGGCTGGCGGAGTGATTAAAACAATTGGTTAGTAAGCAGCAGATGCTGGATTCATAACGTGGTCCCATACACATTTTCACTCGTCGCTATTGACTCCATGTAATGTTCCGATGCAGCTGACATCACTAATCCGTTTCCTTTTCTACCTCGTCCACCTATTGAATCAGATCTTACTTCACCTGATGTTTGTTGATGGAAGAATGAAGTTCATAATGAAGGGCTAACTATTCCAACGGCAATGAAATGGTTTCTGAGAGACATGTTGTCACTCCCCACGAGCTGACAAGTATCCATCCATCTGGCAATCATTTCAACTGCAGTCTACCTAAAGATGAAGAATGAAGAGTGCGACACCTAGTCCGACGTTCCACAAACGGCCATCTCTATCGCCATGCTGACGGTAACATCAGCATGGTAACCACGGACCACGCGAGTATACGGGTGCGTACTATGCGCACATTCGAGCTGCCGTTCGAAGTCCCAGCTGCGATCGTATGAGACGGTCGTAAGCTATATGGAAGAGAAGTATTGAAACGTCCCCTTTGAACAATTATACATGACTGTCCTTAAACTGGCACACAATATTTTTAGCGCAACGCAATCTGACTTTCAATAATCCCTACAAAAGAATGGCCCTGACTAACATTAACCTATACCTTCCACAAATCACTTACCTCACAAAAATCTTCGTTACTCGAACTACTGCAATACAGCGAGCGCCACTACTGCCAGCTAAATAAAAGATTCAAACTACGGAAGGCACTAACTACTGATAGGCATAGTTAGCAAATGAAAGATTTTAATAGAGAACAAACAATGTTTCCAGAATGTTCAGACGTTTCAACAAACAATGGTTTACCTTAATAGTGTTGAAAAATCATAATATGCATAGAAGTTCATGACAAATTTCAAAACTCCGCCATTTCTCTCCCCACATCCACCACTGCTGGCGGCTCACCTCCAACTGCGCAACGCTACGCACTGTTCACATCCAGCTGCCCAACACTACAATGGCAGACAACAATGCAAACTAGCCACAGACTGCACACAGCACAGCCTGGATTTTCATACAGAGCGCTACGTGGCGTTACCAATAAAAAAACCTATACAGCCTATTTACGTAGCCCCCATGCTCCCCACAAAAAATTTTACAAATTGTTTTGGGCAGTGGCCAAAACAGATTAGAAAAAAAAATTCGTAGTTACAGTAAGAAAGATATCAAATGCACACACTTATTAACAATGGTGGTGAAAAGCAATAATTTTCTCACAGTCCATAAAGACAGTCCTGATTATTCATCACAGTAAAACTGCCGTTTCTTTTCTCAAAGTCTGAGCAGTAAAAGACAATGCACAAGGAAGTAGTGGATTTCCATGCAGTCTTGAAGAAGTAGTGTTGTCCTTCCAACAGAAAGACAATGCTGACTCTTGACATGCAGACAGGTAATGGGTCACAACAGAGCAAACCCACAGCAGAGTCATTCGAAGTTTGGAAGAATATTGGTAGGTAGGTCATCACAGAGTAGACCCACTGTAGTCCTGGTAGAGATTACAGTATTGGTGGGCCACCAGAGGTGCAGACCCACTGCAGTCCTTGTAGAAATAATGGTACTGGTGAGTCAGCAAGGTGTAGACCCACTGTAGTCCTTGTAGAAATAATGGTATTGGTGGGTCATCAAAGATGCAGACACACTGTAGTCCTTGTAAAGATGGCCAGCAGCCATCTGTTGTGACTGGGCAGGTGCACAATCGCCATTGAAGACTCTTGCGGATAACACAGCAAGCCCATAACCACCACTTGTGCACTCACAAAGTTTTTTGGAATTGTCCTTAGAACCAGCAATGCTGTTATCCAGTCCCTTGCTGAATTATTAACACACGTGCAAACACTAACAGTCGCTACTTCTCACATATTGTCCATATACAATGACCAACAGAAACGTGTACAGTGAAATGGAATTTACAAGTTAATAATATGATGAACTGGTGTCAATTACAATTTTATAACATAAGAATACAATTACAAAGGTACAAAATACATCATTAAAGAACATAACAATACAGATAACTCTGTAGTAGTACAGGCTTTACAAAAGAGTAGAAATAAACAGATACATCAGTGTTACAGGAATTATGACATAAGTACATACATAAAGATCAGAATAACTTTTGAAATACCACCTTCACATATGAGCAAGAAAACAGAATAAATAATGTGTAAACATCTTTTCAAAGTAAATAACATATTATCGGAAAAATTCTACAATGTAAATCTCATCAGATAAACACATAAAGACAGGAAGAACAAAATATACAAGAGTACACAAACACATAGCGGAATAACAGAAAGGGAAAGGATGGGGTTTGTTTTACTGCAGTATCTTGCAAACAAAACTTTCTTTACTTCTTGGAGATCTCCCTTCGTTCTTCATTATTTCAAAAAGTGCTATCTATACCTGCTTTCTGTACTTTTTTCGTAAAACTTCTCAATGCATTTCTTCCAATTCATCGCAACTGATTCTCTTATATAGTCTACCCCCTCTTAAGCTAACTTAAACCTACTGAGCTCAGATGTTAAACTAAGGGACGAGGCAATACAGCAGCATAAAAAAAACAGCAATAAAAAAAATGAAAATTGTCAAAGCAAGCGGCAATAAATCTAAATTACCAAGCAATGCAATATGACAACCAATATGAGCCAATGTGCAGCAACAAGAAAAATAAATCAGTACTAAAACTAGCTTAATAGAGTAATACAAAGTGAAATTTAGTAGCACTATGCCTGGCAAACTGCAGCAGCAAATGCAATAACTTATATCTAAACATGACAAAGCTCAATCAGAAAAAATATTACACTAAAGATGTCCATGTCTAATACCTATGTCACATCTTAATACTAGAGTGATGCATCACGATAAGTTACTGTAGCAGACAAGTTACCAAATCGTTTAAAATATTATTTATGCAGTTCCTGTGAAGGGAAATGTCTATTTGTGCTCTCTTTTCTAAGAAAGTACATCATAAATGTATTCTTTCCTGGGTCTGTAGACAGAAAATAGTGATATTAGTACTTCTATTAAATTTTATAATAACCAATGCTGCAGTGCAGCTAGAAACTAGATATTAAATGAAGTGAGCAAATATATATAGCCTATATAGAGCAATGCATGAAACGTCATTCACTAGGCAAATGGCGTCTCCAAAGGCAACAGAATCTCTCAACTAGAAAGACAATAAATGTAAAATGTTTCTCATCATTTCATTAGGCATTTCAGTAAATATCATAAATTGCGAGCTCCACAATGTAATCATATGTTTTCAAGTTTGAGTGCCTCGTATTTGCGATGCTTTCTACAAAGAATTCTCAAAAGCGAGGATAATGCCCTCCCTTTTTCTTTTTACCTGTGCCTCTGAAAAGGCACACACTAATGGCTTTTTCTCCAGGCATCTGACACAGCCGGCCGGTCAAGACGCATTACGTCAAGGTCACTTGGCTTTCTTACCGAACTATTTACGACACCAGTTTGCACTACTGTGACAGTCTCATACAAAAATTTCACAGTTCAAGGATTTGCGTTGCAAATCTATAGAAACAAAATCCTATAAATATAACAGTGTCCAAAAAATATTCGTCGGCATTGTGATACATTCACGCATTTAGACACATTTCATAAATCTTAAAGTACGATTCTTGGTTTCCAACATACTTGTTCACAAGTGAGAGTCCCTAACCACTACTCATTATTCCTTACGTTATTACACATATACATATTCGTCAACACTTCTTCAATATTTCATCATAATAAATACGTAGCATGATCAAATTCCTCATATAGCATCAGCTTATTGATCATAGATGTACCGCAACAGCGTAATACACATCGTCATCATAACATCATAAAACCTCAGCCAAATCTCAAAAAAGGCGTAGCTTTCTGCAATAATGTCAAAAAATAAAAATAATTCTCTGCTCATTTCAATAGTGTCATCTAACTCAAACGTACTTGAAAATCATGACCCCATACCAAATACATCATTCAAAGCTCTCACAGTATCACAATAGTTCCAAAAAAAATGAACAGTGCACAAAGTACAGACAAAATACAATTTCGTAAGTGTGAAGTTATCCAACGGTGTAATTACGTAAACATCTGTCACTGACGTAGTAAAAAAAAGGTTTGTTTCTCTGTTAAATAATCAAATAGCTGTGTAATTCTGTGTTGGAGAAATATGGTACTGATGTGTAAAGTTGTATAAGCAAATACCATATTAGCTAGGGCTCCTTGTGCTTGCCACACACATGGTACACAAAGTAGGCGTGTACCCCCTGAGGGTCGCCATATGAAACGTCCCCTTTGAACAATTATACATGACTGTCCTTAAACTGACACACAATATTTTTAGCGCAACGCAATCTGACTTTCAATAATCCCTACAAAAGAGTGGCCCTGACTAACATTAACCTATACCTTTCACAAATCACTTACCTCACAAAAATCTTCGTTACTCGAACTACTGCAATACAGCGAGCGCCACTACTGCCAGCTAAATAAAAGATTCAAACTACTGAAGGCACTAACTACTGATAGGCATAGTTAGCAAATGAAAGATTTTGATAGAGAACAAACAATGTATTTACCTCAATAGTGTTGAAAAATCTTAATATACATGACATCCAGTCTTACAAATTTCAAAACTCCGCCATTTCTCTCCCCACATCCACCACTGCTGGCGGCTCACCTCCAACTGCGCAACGCTACGCGCTGTTCACATCCAGCTGCCCAACACTACAATGGCAGACAACAATGCAAACTAGCCACAGACTGCACACAGCACAGCCAGCGATTTTCATACAGAGCGCTACGTGGCGTTACCAATATAAGAACCTAAACAGCCTACTTACAGTATGAGCTGTGGTAAAAATTTCTGTTTTGAAGAGCACGCCGCAGCGCGTAAGTCGCCCACCGTTTCTGACGGTGGCGCTGCTGTGGCAATCGCAGCTGGTGGGAAAGAGGAAATGTTGCCTGTTCATGTGCATTTATGGGGCGCTTTGAGCTCGCCAGTCGGTCAGTCTGGGTCAGTCTTTCGTCCCCAGCTTGCTAGTCTGTCGCTCGTCCGCATTTTTTAGGCAGTTAGTGTCTGTTTGTCGTTCTGAGTGCTAGTATGTCTGTCGTCCGGGTCAACCTTCAAAGCCGGCAAAATGAGAGTCTTTCCATTCCGCCAGTAAGAAACTCAGCGAGTGGTCGCCCGGTCGGGGCTTAGTTCCTGCATCTGAGTCTGCGCGTTAGGCCGCCAGTCTGCTCGAGTTTGCTCAGCAATGGTCATTGGCGGTTGGATCGATCGATTGGTCGGTCGCGCAGTGAGACACAAGACGACTTGTCCGTCTTGAGCGCTGGCGCATGTGAGGTCGCCACGTGAGTCCAATTTGGTGCGGCGTATAGCGAGGGGAAGTTGCTTCGCGGTCGATACGAGAGCAACAGGAGTTAACCCATGACATCAGTCTGGCCGGTGCGAGCTGCGACGCCGTGAGACGGGAGATCGGCGCGCCTTCCTGCGTCCGTCGAAGCGGCTGGCAGCGATCGGTTCGGGGGAGCGGGTTGGGTGTGCTGCGCCAGATGTTCTCGAGAAATCGCAGTTCATTGGAAGTTAAGTGATTGGTGATATGTTGTTTGATTTACTCTTGTTAAATTATACTTGTTTTCTTGGTGAGGTCACCAGCCGTTTTGCTTTGGGGTCGTCCCACCATTCTTCTCCGTTAGCCCACCGGCGAGAAGGTGGTTGTTTATAAATTGGGTGGTCCATTTTCCCCTTGTGGAGTAGGGGCGGGTTAGAGCAAACTGCGGTTCGATTTGTTCGGTAATCTCCCTATCAATGTACCGTACGTTAGTAGCTGCCTCTGTCAGGTTTGTCGGATTTGGTGTGTTAACCAATTTATTGCTTGGAGTGTAACGGCCTAATACCTGAAATATGTTTTGATCTTTGGAAACTTTGATATTATTGCCTATGATCTTGAGAGATGGTATCTGTGTACTGTAGAGCATCTTAGCTATTGTTTAACCTACCTTGTAGAATTTTATATAAGATTGCATTTCATGGGCTTTATTTAAATGATCATTCTAGTATATAAAGTAGCCACCCCTTTCATCGTAAGACTTTTCTTTTCAAATCAAGTTGCACCGTCGGTGGCAAGGTTAATATTTGAATTGTTAGTGTTTTGTACCATTTCCATCCATCCTACGGTGGGTGCACAGTTTGTGTGCTTGTGTAAATTGTTAAAACTCTTAGTTTAAAGTTATCTGGTGTGTTGCAGATTTGCAACAGTGTAGTATTTCAGAGGCTGTTGTGAGCGGTCGTAACCACGGCCGTGTCAAAAGGGAGCGGCAAAGTTCTCTGCCCGAAAGCTCATACAGTCAAAACTTGTTTCTTTCTGCCTCTGAATAAATTGTAACTTTCATATTTAGAGGGTGCTTTCTGATTGTAATTTTAAATCTGTTTCTTTAAAAAATGCTTTTAGGCACCATTAAAGTGAAGAAAATTCCCATTTGTTAAAAGGAATTGGGTTTGATTTCATCAGTTACTCCCTGGCAACTACTTCCATGCTTACATAGTGTGATTAAATGTGTTAATGTTCTTGATGAATCGCTAATAAATAAAATAAATTCTTAAGAATATTCTTTGAAAATAAATCACGGTTCAGAGTGAAACACGTTTGAAACCCATCACGTTCTTAACTGCGTCGACAGGTACGCATCGAACTCCGCAGTCACGTGTCGTCGGCGGTTGCCGAGCCATCATTCACTATGGCGGACAACTGCGGACGAGTGCCGGCTGTGGACAGGAAGGCCACGTCCGATCGAACTGCCTCCAACGCCACCTTGTCCAGGTTCCACTTGCGGAACCGGTACAGAGAGCGTTGCGGACCGCGATACCGCTTACGTACGTGGAAGCGGTACGCTCGGTGTGCACAGACGCCGCACCCATGACGCAGTCTCATGCGACCGCGAGCACAGCTGCCGATAACGACGAGACGCACTTGAAGGACACACCTCCCGCCACCACCACCACCACCGTCGTCGTCGTCGACGTTCGGACGCCAGCCTCATGGCCGAAGGAGCCAACCGCAGCCCTTCGACGGCAGTAGACACGCGGTCCCGGTAACAGTGGTCGCCGAAGCGTCATAAAAAAAGCCGCCTCTCGACCGAAGACGACCAACGGGGCGGAGACAGGCAGCGAGCTGCCGACATCGTCTCTGACTCCTAGTTGCCAACAGACTGTACCGGTACGTCTCCAAGGCAGGTAGGTATCCGACGCCATGAACAGGACGACGGCACGCCCACCCCAGACGTCCCCCTGACTGAAGCCCCTCAGGAGAAAGGCTTGGCGATGGAGAACACTGCCTGCGACGACGTGCCGTCACTGATCTGTCTCCCGTACGGTGAATGGGTTGCCGAAGTGGAGGCAGAAGACGCACCAGAAGCCATTGACATTCATCCGCCATACAGAACTGGCGCCCCACTTCGGGAGAGCGTAACACCTGCAGAAGGGCCATGTTAAACATGCCTGTCACAAGTATAGGTAGCCAAGTGGCCCCATTACCACAAAGGGGAAGCCCCACCCCCCCTTGTCTCTAAATACACCGCATTAAGATGTACCAGTCCTACCGTGTTTGTACGATCAAAGTCAACGCCATACTCTGTTACCAAAACGCGCATGTTTCATGATATGCTCCAGGCGGAACTGCCATCATCTAATGCGACGTCATGGAGGCATCAGACGTCATGTATCTGCAATCTGCATGAGGTCTTGCCATTTGCCTCCGGGAAATGTCGCCGCTGTGATAGGATCACCTTTTATTCCGCCGAAATTGCTGCACTTTTGAACGGAAATCCAGGACACGACGTGGTAGTTGGTGATGTTAACAGCGTTTTGGATGCAGTGGATCGAATAGCACGCTGATCTAGTTGCCCGGCACTATAGGCACTAGTGCAGGAACTGCGCCGCAAGACACATAGCGTCTCCTTCATGGGAACCGCCGTGGCTAGACGTACTCCACCGACCCCTCCGCCAGCCACCTTGACCGGATATACGTCTGCCGAGGACTCAGCAGCGACAAGGGCCACGGAACTGACACCCTTTACTGGCCATATGGCATACATCTATTTGCTCCGACAACTCACATACCGCAGCCGCAGTCCATGGGCACTGAACGTTTCCAATGTGTAAGAGGACGCATCTCATTGGGAGATCACTGTTATGTTAAATCGCTACCTCTGGGGTCTGCATGTACATCCTTCCACCTTACATCGGTGGTTTGACAGCGCCAAGCCGGCCCTCCGACTGACGATCATAGGATGTGGCCATAACAGAGCATGCTGGCATCGAGCGACGTCGGAATTTTACTATACAGTGCTAAGGGAACTAATGACACAGCCGTCATCACGAGAGTGACAGTGGTGAAATGTCTCAAAGTTCACCTCTTCCGTCTCGCCTCGGAACACCCTGATGGAGCCTCAGTCCGGGCGAGAGCGCAGGATAACATCACCACCGAAATGGCATCCGTATATACCGTCATCAGAGAGAGAGAGAGATGCCACTTTATAACATCACTAGGGACAACAGCGGGTGGACGCGTCGACACGGAGTGTGTAATCGCTGCAGCACTCGTCTAGCATCACACCATGTTTCATGGACCGTCTGCGAGTACGAAGGCACCCCGCATGATCTGCCTGTTCCCAGAATAGTGGCCCAGGACGAGGTCCTGTTGGCTCCCATAACTGCTGAAGATTAAATGCGGGCTAGGCACACAGCGCCCGGGAGAAATGACCAGGCCCGGACAGCTTTCCAAACGAATTCTATCATGCCTTCAACCCCCTGGTGGGCTCTCATTCGATTCAAATGTTTCAAGACCTCCTCCGCGACGATTTTACGGTCCCCACAGATGTCCTCGAAGGCATCATGACACCAATTCCAAAACTGAGCTGTTTTCACCGTTGTCACGACTATCGTCCTCCTAAGCTCCTGAATGAGGTTTATAAACTCTACGCCCATATCCTTCGCAGACGTCTTCAGGCCATAGTTGGGTACGTGACCTGTTCTGGTAAGATACGTTTAGGCAGCGACAACAATCTCCATAGGGCACTTTGCGCTTACCGCGAATCACGGGGATGGCGGCGGCCTGCTTCCTGCGAGGCGCCCTCGTCTCCATCTATTTTGATCACACCTTTGGTCGTGTCGAGCACTGCTCAGGTATTGCTCGAGCGCATGGGCCTCTGAGAGACGTCAGCTAGGGTGATTAATCCTACGTTTAATCCATGGGGTGCGATCCAGGATTATGGCCAATGACCACGAAACCGAACACATCGCTTTTGGACAGTCGGTGCTACACCGATGTCCTTTAAGAGGAGTCTTATTCACAGCGGCTCTCGAACCTGCACTGCACGGCCTTTACAAAGGAGATTGCGTTCGAGATCTTCCGATGTGGTGCTTTCGCCGACGATATGGTACCCTTGGTGTGACAGGGCAACGAAATCCAAGCGACGGTTCAGTGGTTGTGTCGGTATGGGGCGATAGAAGGCAGCGTCGTCTACATGCACGAGGCGACATACATGGATGTCGGGAGAGGCCTTCTCTGACTGACAGTGATCGCCTTCCAGAAGGTTCCCTCACTGAACGAGCTGGGAGTGCAGTTCTCCAGTACAGATCGCCGAACTGCAACAGCCATATATCGCCAGCTACTACAACGGACACATACGCTGCCCCGTAACAGCAGTTTCGGCAACGTGGATGTGGTTCTCCGGATGCATTACATGAACACTTACCTAGTGTATTTTGCAAACATTCTTTCCATAACGGTCAGCATGGTCCATAGTTCCCAGGCAGCATACGGACATTTTATTAGTGTAGGTCACATACTCAAAGTTCACTACACTACTTTAAAGAGACCTCTGAAGGCGGGTGGCCTCGGGTTGACTTGTCTCTACACGCCGCGTGGGCATTGTACCCACGGACACGACTCGCATGGACCGCGCCCAGCATCGGCTTGACGGGGATGCTGCTTCAGACCGTCGAGCCCCGAGATCTTCGACCGCCGGTCGCCGTGGGCTACTATGAACCACTGTCACCCACATCCGAGATTTCCTAGTAGAACTGAGCTACATGACCGAGAATCTACTGGCGACGAGGGCGCCGACCATGAGAGACGTTTACCGCATCTATGAAGCACGACAACCCGCACCTACATCGAAAAGTAACACCCGACAATCCGCTGGACTAGGTGTTGCGGGCCGTGCATACCCCATACCCGCCCAAGTACGCTCGTTCCTTGTGGAGCGCGGTGGTGAACGACAAATTAGCCACACCACAGCGCCTCTATTTCGTCCTTCTTACAGATGACACTTCTAACCCGCACTGCGCGGTGGCTGATTCGGACGCGCACTGCTTGACATTTGCTGTGACGGGCAGCTTCTGGGAGCTTACAAAACGTATTCTGGCGCTCCTGTTGCGACAATAGCCAGAGTCTATCAAACTGGACGAACTCCTACGCACAGACGCTGTTTACTCTCCCACCTCCAGAACGAGCACTGTGACGGACATGGTGCTGTATTACGTTCTGCAAGCCATGTCCGAAAGCGCTCTCGACCTGTGGTTCCGCCATGCATTGTATCGGACACGACCATCAAATTATTTAGGAGCATTATCCGAGGATCCTCCTGCCCATTTTGGCGCTCTGAGTACCAGAAAGCACACTTGAAGACGATTTACGGCACATGACTCATCCTCTGAGGAAACAGTTTTCAGTGCGTCCTCCTCCATTAATTTACGCGAAGCTTCTGGTGGGGGAAGTAGGATGCGATTAAAAATAACCTCTTTCGCTCCTGTAAGACCCCTTTCCTTCCTTGTCTCTGGGAACGCGGGAATGGGACATTGAAGCCACGCCTCGGAAGGCAAGGCCTGCCCTCTTTGCCCCGATCCTCCATTCAAGATTCTTATATAAAATTCTGATCCGGTACACATTTTCACTCCTCGCTACTGATTCCATATAACATCCCGATGCAGTTAATATCACTAATCCCTTTCCTTTCCTTCCCATCTCTCCATCGCCCATTTAATCATATCTTACTTGACCTGACATTTGTTGATAGAAGAATGAAGTTTATAGCGAAGGGCCAACGACGTTCGGTAACATGAGTAGTGTATCACCAATGTATGTCAGAAGATTACATCGGAAACACTTCTCAGCTCTATCGAATCATTCCATGTATGGATAAATGAATGAATCTAAGAGTGCGGAGACATTTTTATGTCTTCCTGTGAAATAAATCTTAGAAACCATAACGTTTACGCTTTCACGGCGGGCGTCTTCATTAGATAAAGCTTCCGAGCTAGAGAGCCTATATGTAAACGGGACCTCCACGGCCTGGCAGCCAGTCGTCGACTCATCTCGGTGCTGCCTGCAGTTGGCAACGAAACGCCAGGAGGACGAAGTTTTACAGATCGACCACGGCCTCTCAGCCTGGAAGTTTTAACTAACGAATTCTTGGAAACAATTATCTCAAACAAGCTTTTTTCACATTACTGAACATGTCTCGTTTTCTTATTTTTATTCAGTGTATTTTTGTCGAGATAATGTTGTTGTGCAACTCAGTTCTGTTGTCTGTCTATTACAAAACCATATGTCACGCAACGACAAACAGTGCTACAGGCGATAGTTACGTATTTTTTTACATTAGAATCCGGATCTACAATAAAAATTTGATATTTCTAAAAATGGTTCAAATGGCTCTGAGCACTATGGGACTTAACATCTATGGTCATCAGTCCCCTAGAACTTAAAACTACTTAAACCTAACTAACCTAAGGACAGCACACAACACCCAGGCATCACGAGGCAGAGAAAATCCCTGACCCCGCCGGGAATCGAACCCGGGAACCCGGGCGTGGGAAGCGAGAACGCTACCGCACGACCACGAGATGCGGGCTTGATATTTCTGTTTGGGATATCAAAGCTGCGTCTCGTCCTACTCTCTAGGGGGGGGGGGGGGGGGGAGCGGGGGTTCAACATTGGTATAGCTGAATAGCATTTCTGAAACGATTAAACATGTATTGTTCCCTTTTTCAATCCGATGCGTAGTTTGAGATTTCTTGGTACCAAGATAAAAATCTTTCAGTGCGTAAGCTGGAAGTAATAATATGAAAAACAACAGTTCATAAAATAGCTGCATAATATTCGCAGTGTTTATGGATACTGATACACGGAGAATCCGTTGCCAGCCACTCCAAATTTCCGCTTTCTATATAGTTTTAAGATGTAAGAGGTGGAAATGAGAATTATATCAAATTATGGAAGCAGCCTACACGTGGTATGAGAAACTGAGTGCCGCATTAAGGCGGCAGTCGGTAAATGCAACGCGCGAACGGATTTCAAGGCGCGACAGTCCGCATGTGGTGCACGATAGCATTTTCGATACACAAAGTTTGTACAAACTGGAAAGATGGCATCGATTTACAAAACTGCACTGGACATGAGGTATGTTTTGGAAGGCGAAAGATTCAAAAAATGGTTCAAATGGCTCTGAGCACTATGGGACACAACATCTTAGGTCATAAGTCCCCTAGAACTTAGAACTACTTAAACCTAACTAACTTAAGGACATCACACACACCCATGCCCGAGGCAGGATTCGAACCTGCGACCGTAGCAGTCCCGCGGTTCCGGACTGCAGCGCCAGAACGAAGGCGAAAGATGTATATGAGTTTACGCCCTGACAGTAATTAGTTCGACTATTTAGCCTTCCACTTAACTATGTGGCCCACACGTTTGCTGAATTGATTATGCTTGTTGTTGATAGCCTGCATTAAAGGTTATCACGTTTTTCAGATTCTAAATGACCTTGAATGCTAAATAATATTAATGAAATGGTGCAACTGTCATTTTAGTCAACTGTTGATGAGTGATTAATATATCAGCACTGGACTGATCATTTACAGAAATTATGGCTCAAATTTATTGATTAAAAATAGGACAAGATATATATTAAGCGTGATGAGAAATAAGCAGGAGCTCATGGCAGTACGAATATGTCACGAACAGTTAACACGCCCCCGATGAGAGCTGGTTGGCAAAGACTAAGCTTTGTCTGATCTGTTTACTCTGGCTCAGTGTTTGGATTAGGAAATCTGAAATTAACTAATAGAATAGAATTTGATGGATTTATTCCACACAGAAATTATACTACGTTGGAGCAGCTGAGAACAAGTGTCAAGACCGTGGTCCTCTTTGCTCTAACAAGCCGGAGCAGCAATGTCTAGTCGGTGTGTCGACTTGTCTCAGGTGACGGTCGTGGTTCAAGAGTGTGCTGAATAGTGATAGAGTGACTCGTCCTGTCTCAGATTTTAATCCGGTGACAGCATGTGCCACCAGGGGCATAGAAGAAATATCAGTCGTCACGTGAACATTTTCACACCTATAGAGGAGGTTCTGGCTGTGCACGCAGCACAGCCCCAGCCAGGATAATCGTATTTGAAGTTCAGCAGTGGTACATCGTACAGCTACCACGGCGTAGATAAGTGTGCTTTCGAGCTGAGACGTGTCAACATGATCTTTTACGAACCGGTTATTAGCAGTGAGACTAAAAGCACGCATGCCTTTAGGCCATCTCCCACTCACGCAACAGAGACGTGCATGGCTGGACTGTTGCCGTCAGAGGATCGCTTGGAAATGTGCGGCGTCTCGCTTCCCGCGCCCGGGTTCCCGGGTTTGATTCCCGGCGGGGTCAGGGATTTTCTCTGCCTCGTGATGACAGGGTGTTGTGTGATGTCCTTAGGTTACTTAGGTTTAAGTAGTTCTAAGTTCTAGGGGACTGATGACCATAGCTGTTAAGTCTCATAGTGCTCAGAGCCATTTGAATCATTTGAACTAAATGTGCGGCGTGGTCTTCCGCCATAAAAGCAGATTATCCCTGCGCGCAAGTGATGGTCATTTGCGCATACGACATAGAATGCGTGCAGAGTTTGAACGGAGCATCAAACTAATTATTTTTCACATCTACATTGTTCTATGATATTTGCCATATGTCACAAGGTAGTCAGGCAGATACAGGTAAAAATGATCTCGCTAACTGATCGTTTTGCTTGTTCTGCCAAGTCTTGTTTTGTTGACAACCAATCAACGAAATACGAAAAGCATGTCGCACTGCAAAGGAAAAAAGTTTACCACTGCCGACCTAACTTACAGCTTAATCTCCACTTTTCGATGAGACAAAAAAATGTTATTCCCACGTCAAAAACTCGTCTGATATCAGAGTCAGTGTTACATTATAGGGGGTTCAACAAATTACTTTCCCCATCATTGATACTTGTTAAGTGTCAAAACGTCCCTTCCACGTCTAAAAATTTGAAAAAATAGGTCAGCAACGCAAGAAAGTGATACGTTTATGCCAAACTGGTGTCCGAAACCAGTTTCCCCAGCACTGTTTTAATGTCTAAAAACATGTGGCCTGCTAAACAAGCAGGTAACCTTATTGTAGAATATGGGAACGAGTTTGAAACATTCTGTTCCTAGGAAAATTGAAAGCAATGTAATTAATCAATTAGTAATATATACTTACCGAAGATGAGTTTTACTTAAATACTATTCCACAAAGCCTCAACATCGCGAAATGAAATCAACTGCTGCTTTATCCTCGTATTGCTTTCCGTCACCAACAAATAGAAGCACTTGTAAACGCTCATACTTCGAATGATGTAACATGGTGTAAGGCAACTGCGCCACATAATGTTCCACATCTTTGACGCTTGCCGAGTGTCACAGTGTTAATTCAACGTTTAGCGTGTCTGCATAAATACGTCAGTGATGCAAACAAGTCCAATGCTTACGTAAAGTATCACACTTATTTTCCACATACGCACACATATCCATAAAATTGTAACCTGAAACAGAAATATAGACTCTCATGTGAAGTATCTCACAACTTTCTCATTACTAAACAGACGAGTTTATGAAAATGTATGTTAAACGGATAGTTGACATTACTAGTTAGGTCCCAAAAAATATATGTCATAAAGGTAACCTGGCCATGCTTATAACCACAGAAAATGTGTGTTGGCTAAAATACTAGGCAAACATGCAAACAAGTTATTCTGAATTAGTCGCAGAGCATAACACATTAGGCATACTCTTGGTGTAAGTTACACCGTAACACACGGATTACTATAATCATTTTCGACAATTCTGGACTTACCCTTATATGGCGAGACGTGGGAATACGTGTTGCCCCCGGGAACATAATCGTTTTGGTGATCTGGGTGCTATGGTGTGGAGAGAAATGAAGTAACATGGGCTTACTGAGCACCAGATCTTTGAACACTGTACACTCCCTGGCCAATGTTATAGTGACACTGTACACCTTCTCATGTGCGTCTTTTCAGGGATGCACTGGGCCCCAATGTCATTTTTATAAATGACGATGCGTGACCGCGTCGAACGGTGTAGGTAGAGGACGTTTTGGAACAATGAGAATGTTCGGCGAAAGAGCTGACCTGCCAGTTCCCCCCGAATTAAGTTCTGTCGAGCACGTGTGGGATCCGTTGGGGAGACATACTGCAGCAATAGCATATGCACCAACGTCCATCAAGCAATTGTCAACTATGCTGGTGGAGAATTGGAACATCATGTCACAGAAATTGCTTACCAACCTTGTGGTCAGAATGGAATCACGTAGCAGAGCTGGGTTGCCTGCCGTGGTAAGCACACAGCCAATTTAGAACCATGACCCGCCTTTTTATGTCGAGGGTACCATCAGGAAGAGCGGTGCATTGTGAACTGTACAATACTATACTGTAGCTGTTCTCTCTGTGTATAGTCCAGTTTCATCGAATTAAGTTACTTGCCCGTGAGACATCACTTGAAAGCTATTTTCGTTCTTTAGTTTCGCATCGAGTTGGTGTTTCTCTTTACGTATGTGTTCGTGTGTTCCACATCTCCTCCTAAATGGCTGGATAGACATCAACGTAATATGGTATACTTAATACTAATTGTCTGTAAAGAAGAACTCTGGTGGTAAGAACCACCTAACCCCAACTGAGATGGGTGCATATAGGAAGTGGCCAATGATACAGGTGGAAAAAGGTGGTGGACAGAGAGAAGGGGAGGTTAAGACTGACGGAGGAGGGAAGAGGTGATAGATGGAAAGAATGATGTGGATAAAAAAAGTGTGGATAAAGAGATGGAGAATGAGGGACAGAGAAAAGGGGAGGTGGACAGAGGGAGGTGGGGAGTAGGATATGGACATAGAGAGGGTAATGGACAGAGAGAAGGAGAAGAGACTATGCACAGACACTGACTGGGAGGAGGACGATGGGTGAGAGAGAGAGTGGGTGGAGGAGGAGATAGACAGTGAGTTGAGGGACGAGGGACATAAGGTAGGGGAGATGAGCAGAAGGAGGTGGAAGAAGGCAATGTACAGACAGATAGGTGGGAGCAGGAGATGGGCAGATAGAGGGGACGAAGAGATGGACGCAGACAACGCGTGATGCACAGATGGGAAGGAGGACATGGGTAAACAGAAAGTGGAGAAAGGGAGATGAAAGAAGCTACTTCTCCAAGATCTATCTGAGAATAACGTAAGGTCAAGATCATTGAGAAAATGTTAATTACGACTCAGCATTTTATGGTGTAAGACTTCATATGGACAAATTTTCATTTAGTGGGTTTACAGACTTTTAATTTGCTGTACAAGGATTACAGCAGGTCCTTCAAAGTCTATCATACGAATTGTAATTGAGTGTCATTTTTTTAAGTCTCAGCAGCTAAAGATATCAAAAAGCAATATTATTTAAATGAGTTAGTACATATATGTCACTAATGATATTATGTAAGTATGCTAGTGTTCTACAACTAACGCAAGTTAGAACTACGATATGCTAGTCGATCAATAGCCAATCAAAATGGAGAGACCGGCAGAACTATGTTGAAAAATTTAATCTAAAAATTATTTCTCCGAGTTTAAGAAAGAAACTCTCTTTCTCAAAATAAATAAAGAAATAGCGATCAGCCAACAAGATACTGTTGTAAGTTCCCAATTGATCATATCGCTATGTCGAATACACATCTAAAGAAAGGATATTGCGGAGACATGGCTTAGCCACAGCCTGGGGGATGTTTCCAGAATGAGTGCTAGTTCTGCAAGGTTCGCAGGAGAGCTTCTGTGAAGTTTGGAAGGTAGGAGACGAGGTACTGGTAGAAGTAAAGCTGTGAGGACGGGGCATGAGTCGTGTTTGGGTTGCTCAGTTGGCAGAGCACTTGCCCGCGAAAGGCAAAGGTCCCGAGTTTGAGTCTCGGTCCGGCACACAGTTTTAATCTGCCAGGAAGTTTCATGTCAGCGCACACTCCGTTGCAGAGTGAAAATCTCATTCTGGGAACTCAAAACTAAATTACAAGATTGAGAATTGAAAGAAGTATGCATGCTAAAATGGATGTTATGAACAGGCAGTACACTCATGTTACAAGGCATTCAAAACATGTAGTAGTACCAAATTATAAAATGCACGTGACACCTTACTAGCAACTACAAAAGAAGCTTCAAACTCAATAAGACAGTGTGTAGACGGTCCGTGTTGTTGAAGAAGACTTCCAAAATAAAGAAATAAAAAAAACCGGGACTAAATGGATACCACCCTCAAAAATAAAAATGGCAATTGGCACTTAATCACGAGAGCTGCAGTGAACTTTGCATATATTTAAAATAAGTACTGCATTGCGGTGGAAACAAAAAAATAAATATTTATACCACAAATTTTCCTTAGAATCAGTCCAGCTTCAAGTACCAAATGGAGAGAAAATTGCTGGAGAAATTAAAAGTTTAAAAAAACGACATATTATTGGACAAGATAGAAATGTTAACACTAATAATAACAAGTGGTCTACACTATATTTCATATGTAAGTGCATATGCAGTATGAGAATTACTATGCCTTCCGTGTGTGAAGGGGATGAGGAAGCATGCAAACCTATTTTACGTCTATTAAGTCTTAGTCTCGACCTGGGTGAAATGAACCTGTCTCTGAACGTGGCAGCCAATGTATATTGTTCTACATTTGAGCTGTGATGGAGCAGATTGGGACCTGTCAATCTGACAAAGAGCCTGAGATCGCGAACCACACCTTCACACATCACTCCGCTCCACTATCAGTTTGGCCAAACTACTGTCCCACACGGCTGCGGTATTCATCCTCCTATGTCTTGGAATTTTCTTCAGAAGATCTTTACGTCCATCCAGGGTAGAGGCCAGAGACGAACGCGAAACTGCGATTCCAGTTTAGGTTCTTTGGTTCTACTTATATTACAGCCGCATCATTGGTGCTCCTGTGGCCATCCTGCACTGACCTTGTAGCTTCCTGGCAATAGCAGACATTCGAGCTTTATGCCGTCGTCGCACATTATGTTCTTCAGCACATCATGTTCAGGGTCTCACAGTTATGTACAAATACAGATCTTTACGAAGATATATGTCTTCGGAAAGCCTCTAATTTCACATGTTTGGAACTCAGTATCTAGTACGTTGACATTGTTCAGACTACTTTTATGTACTTTGCAGTATCGGGATCTGGAACCGAGGAATGAAGAGTAATATATTGCGGGGTTACATTGTCACTAACCAGACGTTGTCTCTATTTTGCATTGAAATATGTGTACATATAAGTAAAAGAGCTCAAGATCATAGATGAAACTGACAAAACTTCTAGTGACAAGTACATGCTTTCTTCTGTCCTAAAGATCTATTCACCAAACTCAGTAGTTCTTGAGAAATAAGTGAGACCGTAGCCTCAGCCTCTAATTCTCTAGCGGATAAGGAACGTCATCCGAGGAAGCCAGGGAATTTTTGTTGATGGACAAATTGTGGTTGATACATACTTTCACTTTCAACTAAAAAACAAATTTCATAATAACAATATAAAATTTTAATTCGGACTTTCGTCCTCTTGAGAAAATATACAACTGGCTTTCACAAATGGCATAAGCTTCTACTCAAAATTCTAAGTTATTTACACCCGATAAGCTAATTAATTTAACCAATGTAGAAGCAAACAAATTCAGAATATTAAAAGCTTTGCTATCTGCATCAACAAATGAAAAGGTCAGCTCTTAAAAAAATTACTGGATGAGTTTGGCGGGCCGGAGCGCCCGAGCGGTTCTAGGCGCTTCAGTCTGGAACCGCGCGACCGCTACGGTCGCAGGTTCGAATCCTGCCTCGGGCATGGATGTGAGTGATGTCCTTAGGTTTAAGTAGTTCTATGTTCTAGGGGACTGATGACCTCAGATGTTAAGTCCCATAGTGTTCAGAGCCATTTTTGATGAAGTTGCTTTGTAAACATCATCATGAGAAAGGTTAACAACACCAACTGAAATACAGAAATAATAGAATGTTTAAGTGAACTGCTTGGCTGGCGAAGGCTATGCATGGACCCACAGTGAGGTTTCAGTCAAGTAGGACGCCAACACCACTGCCTGGGAAGCACTGGCCGGGACCGCGCGGCAAGGCAAACTGACCACCGTCCAGACCAGAAAGAGCGCTTTCGAAATCTATAAATAACTAACACTAAAGTTAGAATACTCGATGACAGACCAAATATACACAAATGAATACTACATTAGTGCAGGACCAAAAGAGGGCGTGAGAGTAAGACGGGCACGCTCAAGTGACAATGTCTAATCCTATAAAAGGCCTTTTAATGCTTATCGGTGGTCACAATGAAACTGACTTGACAAAATCTCTGCCCTTCATATCAAATAAAGTCCAAAATCAAAACTGGGCGAAGAGCACATTAATATACTACATTAATGTCCATTATAATTATCCGGGCTCTTATGCCGTGGTCGGTTGATGAATTGTGTGGTGATTCCCAACGTTTCGTCTCTTCATCTTCAAGGGGATCCGTAGCTCGATGCATGGACCCACGACCCACGACGGCGAGGCCCAGGCACAGCGGATGGAGACGAGGGCCTGCCTTCGAAACATGTTGCCTCGTCGAACGCCGACTGGAGAGAGCCCTCGGACATACCCCAAGCCGGAAAACCAAAGGCGAAACAGTGATACAAGACCAAACGAGTGTCGATATTAGCGACGCAAGTGGAGCACAACTAGCACCAGTCGCCACGGCTCAACCTCGCCCTCCTATTTCGAGAACCACCGGTCAGAGTGGCTAACGCCGGAACTCTCACCCCAACTTAAACTGGCTCAATTGTACTCTGAAAGCCCTACCCGGGCTAGGCTTCTTTACCTGGAAATTCGCTGGACTTACATATTCAGCACGGTCCACGGTATCTCGGCTTAACTTTCCCCTTTACATCCTGACCCGTGGGAGCCGCCGAATGGCGAACAATTAAGAAAACGCCAATTTTCCCAGAAAATGCTTTTCGCCCTTTGTTGTACCTATTTGCCTGCCGACTGTGGGATAAATATATATTACTCCGAGCCCGCTGCCAATTTTCTCTCAAACCTTCAGGAGTTATCGATGCCAGCAGCAAATCACTGTTACTCTACAAGTACGAGAGGGAAGAATTAACAGAATGCGCGAACATTAACGCATTGGGTGCGACACCAGTAACCTCATGTCTAGCGAATGCCTTATTCAGCGAGGGAAGACTCAATCCCATCTACTCGGTGACTTAGAATAGTATATAGTTAAAGCTGCCTTTAAATTCCCGTTGACCCTCTCCTCAAAGGACGCTTTAGGATAATATGACGTGATATGATTGATCCCGTGGTTGAAGCAAAAGGCCTGCAGCTGTGGCGAAGCGGTTCTAGGCGCTTCAGTCCGGAACCGCGCTGCTGCGTAGGTTCGAATCCTGATCCTGCCTCGGGCATGGATGTGTGATGTCCTTAGATTAGTTAGGTTTAAGTAGTTCTAAGTCTAGGGGACTGGTGACCTCAGATGTTAAGTCCCATAGTGCTCATAGCCGTTTGAACCATTTTGAACCCTAAAGATCTTCGGTAAGAAGGCCGGGGCATTATCACTCACCAAGGATTTAGGTGGCCCAAACCATGATATTACGCTTGCCAACTGGTGAGTGGTAATATCAACCGTATCCCCATGAGTTGGTTGCAGCCACACAAAGCGAGAGAAGGCAACAACTACAACCAATACATATTTGTTAACCATTCTAGTACGCGGCAACGGTCCGATGTAATCAATAAAGACTATCGAGAGGGTAAACTTCCCTTTGAGATTGTAACAGCCCCTGAGGAGCGCCCGAGTTGGGTTTCGACCTTTTACATGCCCGACAACTTGCAACCAAACTACCCACGTAGCGATACATGAGGGCCAAACAAATCTTTCACGTACCTTCGCTAAGGTCTTATACAGGCCTAAATGGCCACCAACTACAGACGCATGAAGGTACTTAAATACCGTAGGTATTAAACACATCGGCAAGCAAATTTTTAACTGCTGGACCTCGCCCACCTGCTTGCAAAGGACACCAGGTCTCACACAATAACCCGGAGGAAGCTCCCCTACCATTAACTTCTCCCTCACCGGACCCCAGATCGAGTCATCCGACTGCTTTTCTTGCAGGTCGCATAATACTCGGTAATATCCGACAATATAGCTCCCACCACACTGTGGTTCAGATCTTTGGGCCTTTGAAGGCTCATCAGTAAACGTACGACTTAAAGCATCAGCTACCGCGTTATCGGAACCTTTAATATGATTGACGTCAAAACTAAATGCTGAAATACGCACAGACCAACGAGAAATTCGACCGGTTTTTCGTGGCCTAGCCAGAATCCAGCTCAAAGACTGGTTATCTGTCACCAGAAGAAAATGTTTATGCTCAAGATAAAAGTTGAACTTCTCTAAGGCAAATATAACTGCCAGGGCCTCCAGTTCATAAACAGAATAATTAGACTCGGGACCAGATGAACGGCGTGACCCGTAGGCTAAGGGCCTCCTTTCTCCCTCCTCCTGGAATAAGACGGCTGCAATATCCGCATGGGAAGCGCCAGTTTGTACGATCCAGTTCTTATCGAAATTCGGTATAGCTAATAAGGGTGGATTAGAAATAGCAGCCTTAAATTCTTGAAAGGCAATTTGCTGGGCCTCACTCCAAACGAACTCCCTATCCTTCTTACGAGGGTCGTTGAGGGGAGCAGCTAATTTGGCATAATTCGGTATGAACTTGCGAAAGAAATTCTCCATTCCCAAAAAACGGGTGATTTTCTTCTTACTCCGTGGAGAGGGGATCTCGCGCAGAACCTTAGTTCTTTCCTGATCAATGCTAATCCCCTTGGCCGAAACCAAGTGTCCCAAAAGCGAAATATGCGATCTACAAATGGTAATCCTCGAGGGTTTGACGGTGAGCCCAGCCGATGCTGATGCTGATAACCTACGTGATCCTCTAGGTTTCGACTATAAACCGCTACATCGTCAAGGTAATTATACACACAGACAAATTTCAAATCACCCAGAACGGATAGTAAACGAGATAATACAGCTGCACCCGTGGCCGAACTAAAAGGAACTCTATTGAATTCGAAAAGGTTCCAGTCGGTGCAAATTGCTGTGACCGGCTTCGACACTTCCGATAAGGGAATTTGGTAATACGCCTGGTTTAAATCGGGGGCCGGCCGATGTGGCCGAGCGGTTCTAGGCGCTTCAGTCTTGAGCCGTGAGACCGCTACGGTCGCAGGTTCGAATCCTGCCTCGGGCATGGATGTGTGTGATGTCCTTAGGTTAGTTAGGTTAAAGTAGTTCTAAGTTCTAGGGGACTGATGACCTCAGATTTTAAGTCCCATAGTGCTCAGAGCCATTTGAACCATTAAATCGAGGAAGACAAACACGGTCGCGCCAGAAAACCAGGTGAAATAATGGAGTAAATCTGGAAGTGGCACAGATTCCAGGACTACCTTCTGGTTAACACGACGGTAGTCTATAACAACACGAAAATCTTTGCGTCGGTCTTTGGGAACTAAAAAACGGGTGCAGAATACGGCTAGATGGATGGCATAATTACCTGCAGCATTTTATTAATTATTTGCTTTAATACCCCCATCTTCGGAGGTGATAATCTATACGGCCCCTTTCGGACAGGAACACTGTCAGTCAAGACTATCTCGTACTCCAACAGTTTCGTCACGCCTAACCGCTCGGACAACACCTCTGGTTACCGCTCAAGGACCTGTCTCAAGCCCAGCACTTGCTCGGTGGAAAGATGTCCCATCGCAACCTGCACATTACCCAAATAGTCGACACTGGTCCCTCTTGACTGATTACACGAACAAAGCGACAGTACCGATTCAGGAGCAAATTTGAAATGGAAATTACCGGCCGCATAATCAATAACCTATCCGGTACGTCGCGCAAAATCGCATCCCAATATCAAGGGAATCTTCATATTACTAACAAAGATAAAGTTATATGGCCAGGAAAACCCATTAATGTGCAAATAACCCCGCACGTCCCCTGTCAAAGGCAACTCCCGGCCGTTTGAAATCCAACATCTTTGCGCAGGAGGGAATGGTAAGGAAAATTTACAGAAATGTCGAAATTCTAGATACCACGTCTGGTCAATTAGAGATACCGAACTACCGGAATCAACTAGATCACAATTCGGTTCATCTTCAATCCGAGCACAAACATACGGCAAGGGAGAACGACTTACACTCTTAATCACCTCACAATCCAAAGGCCAGTTACGATCTTGGCTAGCCTTACCTCGCCTCTGGCGTCAGCTATTCGGCCTAGGGCTACTGGACGCGGGGAACTGCCGCACTAAGCGATCGGTAGCTTGGCAACGAGAAAATCGTAACACTCGAGGGCTATAGGACCCACTTTCTCTATCACCACCTGTAATTACCTTACCACGCAAGGTTGTTTATTTTGGCATTGCGGACGTTGATTATGAACTAGGGAGACCTTCTCTACGTAATTAATTAGCTGCTAGAACTGTGCCAATGAAGTCGAACGCTGCGTAAATGTTAAGCGCGAACGATCTTGAGGACGTATGCCATCAAGTAGATATTCAATATTATCTATTTCTGATACCGACATGTTAAGAGCAACAACTACACTACGCACTCGATCAAGATATTGGGCTAGTGTCTCATGATCTGCTTGTATTCTCCAATAGAGATCACGCTCCAGCTGTATCCGTATTCGATGCGAGAGCTTTCACCCTAAAATTTTCCGACGGAGCTCGACCAATGTTCCTAGATTCTCCGCTAATATGTTACCAAAGCACGCTTGAACCATGGGATACAATAACGACCAAATTACGCATCAGCATGAACTTTTAACTGGAACAGTAACCACAACAATTCCTGAATGTGATCTAAGGTTTCAATATGTAATTCTGAAATCCCTTCAAACAATTTTACAATAGGATTCGGCAATTTCAAAAAACAATCAGAGTACACAGTTTTACACTGCACTCCCACGCCTTTATCTTTACCCTGTACAACGGGCTCGTCTCCCAAACCTCCCTCACCCATAGTAAGCGCGATGGCAGAAGCTTGCATATTACGAATGTTACAAATAATTTGATTGCGAAGTTCCTGCATTGCTTCACTGAGATCGATAGTCGATAAATCCGTTAAACAGTTACTACAGTGATTTAGGTGAGCCTCTACGCGGCAAATTTGCCTCTGTGCAACTTGAGAAGATCTTAAAAAGTCGAGTGTAGGGCAAATGTCGTCCACCGGCACTTTAATGCGTGTGAGCCACTCACCCACATCAGCAAGGTAATCAACAGGTAGGGAGACCGGAGCATGCGCCTCCGCCACCCGGAGCCCCGCCGCCAACTCGTCAACATTGCCCACCACGGGCAAACGGCGTACGCACAGCTCGTAAATCAAATACTCGCGTCGCAAATATGAAATTCCAGGGCAGGTCCGTCCACTCATGTTGGACAACTTCCTTAAACAGCAAAACGTATTAGCTACGTTTAGCAAACACTATTATCACAAGCTTTGACCATCAACACTCAGGGTAGGAGAAGAGCCCCACCCTTTTTTAGTTCTGCCACTAATTGAGCTGTGGTACTGCTAACTACAGCTACTCGAAGCTCCTAGGAAGCTAGGGATCCTTGTTGATGAACAAATTGTGGTTGGTACATAATTTCAATTTCAACAAAAGAACAAATTTCAGAATAACAATATAAAATTTTAATTCGGACCTTTGTCCTTTTTAGAAAATGTACAACTGGCTTTCAGAAATGGCAGAAGCTACTACTTAACATTCTACTTAAAATTCTAAATTATTTACACCCGTTAAGCTAATGAATCTAACCAATGCAAAAGCAAACAAAATCAGAATATTAATACTTTGATTTAAATCAGTTGCTAGCTACATAATCAAATGAAAAGCCAGCTCTTAAAAAACGACTGGATGAGGTTGCCTTGTAAACATATTCATGAGAAAGGCTAACAACACCCTCTGCAATACAGCAATAGGATGTTTAGGCAAATTGCTTGGTTGGCGAAGGCTCCGCATGGACCTACAGTGAGGTTTCTGTCAAGTAGGACGCCAACACCACTGCCAGGGAAGCAACGGCCAGGTGCGCCACACGCCAAGCTGGAAAACCAAAGGCGGAACAGTCTGATATCAGCGACGCAAGTGGAGCATAACTAGCACCAGTCGGCACGGCTCAAAACCATTTGAGAGGCTACATAGGGACAGGTGCGTTTAATTTAAACACAAGTATGAGAAAACAGAGCTGAAACCACAAAGAGACTGAGAAATATCTGGACAAACTACGTTATTATGATTGCCAACCAAACATTGTGTGTGAAGTGGCTGTATACTACTTGAATACGACACACAGTAGTTAATGGATCTGATATCATTTCTCCAAAATAGAAAATATTCCTGAAAGTGCCGGTAGGGTCACTTTCTTCACTTTCCTCGTCACACCAACTCCGTATCATTAAAGACCCCTTCTTTGGGCAATGTTAGCCTCACTGAAAATACTTCATCCTAAATGATTTCCTAAATCTTAGCAGTTAACATTTGATTGTGATGAGGATAGCTGTGAAATAATCATGATATGACATTCAACACAGAACATAGCGACCATTGTGTTCGACAATCGGAAGCAACTATGAACATAACTTTTCGTAATTTTTTTTTTATTTCCACTAGCCTTCCGATTCATGGCTCACGTCGATAACCTCCGCTATGACAACTTCTTCGTGTCAGAGTAGTAATTACACCGATAGGCCTCGTGCTTATGTTCCAAGATCTGTCCTCCACTGTATATTTTGTTCTCTACAGCTTCTCTAGTACATCACCAATTATGTTCTTATACCTCAACACGAGTCCAATCGTCCCCTGTTTGTAATCAGTTTTTTTCCACTTTCTCTCGCCGATTCTGCGAAGAACCTCCTGTCTTATCAATCTACTCAACTTTCAGCATGCTTCTGTAACACCTCATCTCAAAACCTTCGAGTCTCTTCTTCCTCAGTTTTCTCTAGGTCGATGATTTACTTCCATATGTAATGGTACTTGAATTACGTAACAATTATGATAGCTCACCTTAACCTCTCGATACCAGCAATATTTTACTGTGTATCTGTAAAGTACTTAACATATATCTGAGACAACATTCAGATTTGATTTCCTTTGTGATACATCGATATGTTTTTATTGCAATGATATTATTCTTGTGTGTATTCTTTCTTTCGTCACTATGATTTTTGACGTACTTGTAACTCTGACTTTTGGGCGCGTAAGCGATTATTAGTAGTTAGTTGTTAGAGAGTCGGACCTTGAAAAAGTCACGTCTTGGACGTCATGTTGGAAAGACGCATAACGTAGTCAGCTTATAAAATGTGAACTTTAACAGTGAGGAAGATGTTTTCAAGTATGTTTTGTATTGTGAAGTGATGTTTTGTGTGTTACGTGATATTGCAATAAAAGCAATTAAAAGGAAGTGTAACTTAAATTCGGAGTGCTGATTATGTTTTACATCACTATTGTGCTAACTTTGAAAGGTTTAATCTTTAAGAATGGTTTGTGAAGCGCATCTACAAAACTTTTGAATATAGCAGAATAAAACCTAGGCCTCTTTGCATCCGAGCTTGGAATCATCACCACCTAGATTATCGACGATTGAGCCATGATTTTACAACGAGACCAGCGTGGGAAACACGAAAAAATAAGTGCCTAGTTTATTCATTATTACATGACACCTGCCACACAATAACTGTTGTTGCCCGAAATGCAGTATTTAGCAGCGTGAGCAACACCACAATCATTATTAAATTCTGACCTTTGTTGTGGTAGGGTTTTTAGACATGGAGAGCTTTTTTCCAAGTGTATTATTTCAGACTTTTTTTCCTTCATTCCATCCTTCGGCAGGGGATGCTGTCTTTACCTTTCCCAATATGCTTCCTACATCCTCCTTGATTCACCTGTGGAGCGTTATTTGACTTCCACCTCCTTCATTCAATCTGCAACGTAGTCTCAAATTTTGATATGCCGTTTCATGACTAACCTCATTTCTACTGCTTCTCATTACTTTGGTACTCCTTTGATTTAATCTGGTTCATATTCTGTTCGTTCCATTTTACATTTTCAGGAAAGGCAGCAATGTCATTAATGGATTTTATCTTATAACCTTTCTCCCGATTTTTAATACCTCTCCTGACCCTTTCTTGTATTTTTGTAATTGCCTTAATGTATAGATTGAACAGTAGTCAAGAAGGATGGCATACTTGCCTTACAGCATTTTTGTGTCCGAGAACTTGTGGTTGAACATCTCGACTCACCCCCATTTTCTGTAATAAGTGGAATCCAGAGAATTTGACGCCATACTGTGTGGCTTTGCAATAATTTCACTCCATCCTTATCATAGGCGTGAATTAAGCAACCAATGAACATCCAGAAAATGTGGGAGAAGATGAAACGGCCGTACCACAATCATAATAATGGAAGAAGAAAAAATTTGACTCATTATCTGATACGTATTCTACATTAAGATTTACAGAAGCAGGCAAACGAGACTGGAATGAAACTGAATAATAGTATTCAGTATTAGGCTTCACATGTGACTAAGCATCAATTGAAATTAAGAGATACAAAACGATATTACGAAAGCCACTTGAGCCATAGCCAGCTCGCATTTATGCTGTTCGTTCTTTGGCATTTTGTCACAGTCGAGTGGCATCTTATTTCTCCCTGAGTTACTACCATAATGAGTTGCTGACTTGCCTCCTTCAGTGGCAGCAGCTGCACTTATCGATACTCGTACTGCTCTACCATCTTTGGTGTGACCGCTATATATCCATGTGGTGGTGTGTGTGGCAGTTGGTCGGCTGGAGCAGAGTAGCGAGGATGTCTCCGTGGCACGAGGTCAGGCCGGGACCACTGGCGGCGTGCACGCACGGTAGGATTGTGAGGTGCTAGCTGCAAGAGCTACAAAGTTCTTTGCCCACCAAACCTGGACACTGAAGTTGAATGATCAGTTACCCTGTTATGAAACCTCAACTGCAGTGACATCTCTTCGTTCATTGCCGGTTGTTGCTTCCTGGACTGTTCCAGCTAGCAGCAACGTATGGTATGTTGGAGTTGGCGAAATTATTCAGCCATCTTCCTGTATGGTCTTCTACTATTAAATTGGTTGTTACTGAAGTACATCAGCGGTATTTTCTGCCACAGTTACCTGCCCTGGTCGTTAGTGCAGATTTCTGGCAGTGTGTTGTCCTCACCGTATTGATGCTGACACAGCAGTTGAGGTTTCATAACAGGTCAACTGACTACTCAACTCCAGTGTCCACGTTTGGTGCCTCACAACTCCGTCTATGCGTGCACTCCATCAGCGGCCCCGGCCTGACCTCACGCCGCGGAGACTTCCTTGCTGCTCTGTAACAACCGACTGACTGGCTACTCCAGTACACAGACAGCATTCATCTGCTGAGTGGAAATCACAGAAGCTACACACATTTCCAAGGAAACTCCGACAATCCTAAAACCAATCGCCGTGGAAGAACAAGGAGAAATGACAAGTTACACACACAGAGAGTTTCCATAAGTGGTCGGCGACCAAATACTCGTTGTCCGATGAGGCGACCGACAGAACAAACACATGGCTGAAGGTCTTAGTTACAACATAGAAGAACGAGGGCTTAATGCCTGGATAACAATAACTCCAATAAGAAAATTTTAAAAAGTTTTAGACAAAGACCTTTCAAATTTTAATTTAAGTAGGCTGAAGGCCGTATCTTAAAATATTTCACATAAGGTACGGCTGAAGGTCATATACTGAACATAGAACAACTTACGGCTTAAGGCCTGGATAACAAATTAAGGCAGAGAGGAAAATTTTTAAATTTTCAAATGATTATTTTATTTTTCTTACTTCAGATGGCTGAAGGCGGTATGTTAAAGTCTTTCACATAAGGATCAGCTGAAGACCACATACTGAACATTAAAACAAATTAGAATAATACACAGCTGAAGGCCTCACACATTACTTAAGACAAAAGAAAATCACAATTCCGAACAACTGAACAGTGGTGCTTAGAAGTGTCCCAAGGATTGGCCTGGGGAGGAAACTCTAACAACAATTTAGGTGAGACAGGCAGCCAAGCGTGGGACTAAATAAATGGGTAGCAGCATGACCTTGGGACAGCTGAAGAACCAACCAACAACCTTATTAATTTCATTCCACCAAACCAATGGCACGACAAATATCACCGAGGGCGAAGGTCCCAGCAGCACTTCGTCTTGACAATAGGAATCTAAACACATTCAAGACACAATAACCACTGAAAGACAAAAACTAAAAACACCAAAGCTGTCGACTACATGCCACGCCAGACAGCATCAACAACGCAATGAAAACACACTGCCAGAAAACTATGCTAACGCCCAGGCAGGTAACCAGAACGTTAATGGCCACAAGGGAGAAGATACCGCTGCTGCATCTCAGTAATAAATTACAATCATTTCAGTAGTTAAACATTATACAGAAAGACGGCTGCAAAATGTGCCGACTCCAGCACACCATACGTTGCTGCTTGCAGGAATGGCCCAGGAAGTAACAACTGGCAATGAATGAAGAGATGTCAAAGCAGTTGAGGTTTCATAACAGGTTAACTGATTACTCAACTCCAGTGTCCAGGTTTGGTGGGCGACGAACTTTGGAGCTCTCACAGCTAGTACCTCACGTGTGCGTGCACACTGCCAGCCGCCCTGGTCTGACCTCACACCACAGAGACTTCCTTTCTGCTCTGTCACAACCGATCGGCTGGCTACTCCAGTAAGCAGACAGCATTCATCTGTTCAGTGGAAATCACAGAAGCTACACACAGTTCCATGTAAACACTTGCACCAAGAACTCCAACAATCCTAAAACCAATCACCGTGGAACAACGAGGAGAAATGACAACTCCCACACACAGAGAGTTTCTATAAGCAGTCGGCGACCAAATACACGTCGTCTGATGAGACGACCGACAGAACTAAGAATCCAGGTCGTCCCCAATCACGTTATAACTGGCAGCAACGGTCGGGCGAGTCTTGGTTGTCCGGAGCTCACTGCAGCTCCAACCCGACTCAACTCGATGTCCGTTAGGAACTCGGAGACACGGTGACCTGGGCACACTTGCTCGGACCCACTCATGCAGAGGTAGCTCTTGCCCATCGGCGACGACTTCTCTGCACGAGGAAGAAAGCGACCCATGTCTGGCAAGATGACAAAATGACGAGGCCCAAAAATTGTCAAAAGGCCAAATACACGTCGCCCAACTAGACACCAACCGAACGAGCAACCGACGGACGTTCCTGCTCCAATGTCCTTCCGTCGGACAGTTCATGTGTGTGGCCAGCGGTCGGCAAGTAAGAGACTCACTGGTACTCCACCCCCGACTGAACTCCCGACAGACGACGACCCAGAAATACTAGCAGTCGCCCCAGAGTTAGTACGACAGTAAACTTATCGATAAGCGCTGCTGCTGCCACTCACAGACAAGCAAATCAGCAGCTTATTGACGCCAGTAAATCGAATAAGAAGGAGGTGACAGTACCGTAAAGACAAGGCGACAAGCAATAAACGCAGGAAGACGTGGCGTGCACGGTTCAACAACCATAAGCGTATGCATCTCGTCAGTTAACCAGTGCCGAACTTAAATATTCCGTCTACGAGTGCGAGGCGTTGGCCGTTTTGTTCGCGCTGGAGAAGTATCACTTTTACCTTGAGCATCGGATATTTCAGCTGGAAACCGACAATCAGTCACTTAGCTGGGTGTTAGCCGGGCCATGTAAATCTGGCCATATTACCAGGTGGGCAGTACGAATTTCTGCATTTTAATTTGAGGTTAAACACGTAAAAGGCACTGGAAAAATCCTTTCGGATGTCCTCAGCTGGATGTTCACTGAATCTACACCTAGTGAAGGCACCAAGGAAACAGAGGGAGGCAGTCTTATTTGTATCGTGTTAGGTCACATTCCTCTTTTATTTGATGATGTTGCTCAGCATCAGGATCAGGACCCTAATTGGGCACCTGTTAAGAATTGTTAGCTGAGTACGTTATTAAGAAGTTCATTTTGTGTAAAAGGGTGGGACGTGCTAAGCAATTCAAGATCTGTTTGCCAGTAGCTTTGGTGCTCCCAGTTTTTCATAGTTTTCATGATTCGTTGGTTGGTGGGCACTTAGGAACTTATAAACCTTGCAAAAAATTTTAGGAGCATTTGATTTTGCCTTCCATGGACCGTGACGTGAGAGAGATGGTTTCTCGATGTCGTTTGTGTAATGTAGCCAAACCTAAGAATGCTCTTCAACAGGGCCTGTTGTGTTATGAGCGCGAATCCTGTCCTATGCACAAACTCTATATCGATTATATACCTCGTACTAAGAGAGGTCATCGGTACGTATTGGTTATTAATGATGCATTTTAGAGATTTACGTGGCTCCTTCCAAGCCACAATATGACTGAAAATACCACTATTTCGCACTTAACTAATGTTTTCAGTGTTTTGGAACCCCCAAACAAATCGTTAGTGATAATGCGCCCTCCTTCCTTTCGGCTCGCTTCAGGGCCTTCTGTTTTCTGAGCGGTGTCAAGCATGTCACTACTACGCCGTATTATCCGCAGGGATCTTTTGGGGAGAGAGTCAATCGAAATCTTAAATCCTCATTGATTATTTACCATCACAAGACGCCTAGTAAGTGGGGTTCTAGTCTTCCTTGACTTAGTTTAGCTTTCAATACCGAAAAACACGAGGCCTTGAAAACTACTCTGGCCTCCTGGACCCATGCCTATCCTGTTAATTCCCCCCTTTCGAACTTGTGGGGAATTCAAGATCTAATTCCGGCGGATATTACCCCTCAAGCCGTCAAGGAGAACTGGAACCGTGCCAGACATAATATTCTCAGGACCCATAACAAACAAGCTGAGCCTTAGAACCGTAATTCGCGAGCCTGTAGGTGAAAGCCAGAAGATCAGTTCTATGTCCGTAATTTTCCCATGAGGCAGGAGCGTGTCGGAAAACTTAGTAAATTCATTCCCTGTTTTTTGGACCCTTGCACCAATGTGGGTATTTTAGGCCCAGTTAATCTGCTGGTTAAAGATAAATGCACCGATCTAACCCAGATAGCTGAAGCTAGCGGCTCTCTCGCCCCTCACTCTTGTGCAGCTCCAAGGCGCAGTCTGCACCTCCACAGCTATGGCGCGTCCGTGCGGCGGAGGTTGGAGGTGGCTTTAGTGGGCCGATTGGCCGAAAATATCCATCACCAGAAGTTTGTCGTGGATGGCATGTAACTTAAACGATAGTCATTCTCTCCGGTTCCAGACGCAGACAGAATAGCTACACGTCTGCCTCCAGGCTCTCTTGTTTTTACGTATTTTCCCTGCGCCTCTGACGTACTTCCTCTGGAAGGGACAAGTGGAGAGCTCTTCGATAGTTACAACGTCAGTTTTTCTCAGCCAGCTTTGGCTCCTACAGATAGGTCACTCAGCTCTATTTTAACTGCAATGTATGGGTTCTTCATAGAACTTCAGTGTTCTGTGCTGCAGTGTTTTCTTCCCATTTGTATATGAAGCCCGCCGGGCCATATCTTCCCACCTGCGACCGGTGTCGTAAACCTGCCTCGCAGAATCATTTGCAGAATATCAGCACTGTCCGCCCCTGTGGTTCTAGGCGCTTCAGTCCGCAACCGCGCTGCTGCTACGGTCGCAGGTTCGAATCCTGCCTCGGTCATGGATGTGTGTGATGTCCTTAGGTTAGTTAGGTTTAAGTAGTTCTAAGTCTAGAGGACTGATGACCTCAGATGTTCAATAGTGCTTAGAGCCATTTGAACCATTTTGAACCCGCGCCTGACTTTCAATGTGCCAATCGGTCCCTGAACTACTGCTTTTCAGCTACAGCTGCGGGAAATTTAGAAAAAATTCCCAAATCCATGGCTATACTTATTCGTGGCGTAGCATGTCTCCTGCCTCCCGAGAAGATTTATCCCGAATCCTTAACATCGTACTCCAACTCAACTATCTTAACTCTGATAATGTAATTTATGTATTGAGGACAATCTTCCGAATTCATCATACGGGACTTACGCTCAAACTTTACTACTGCCTTATTCTACCCTTATACTCTAATTACAACTTAAAACTAATGGCTTCTCCGATCAAAGTCGGTCAACCATTCTACTGGTAACAGGTGTGTTGGCACATCCACAGCCTATCCTCTTTTTCATCTTACGCAAAAGCCTGCTAGAAACACGCCACAACTGGTGGCCGATAGGCTCTCCACTAAAACTTCGTGCTCCTTCCCGGAAATGGTGTACATGCTGCCGCATTTGTTCCATCGAAATTCCTCCTTGCTGGGACTCTATTAATCTGTCTAAGGCTGGTTCAAATGACTCTCAGCACTATGGGACTGAACAGCTGAGGTCATCAGTCCCCTAGAACTTAGGACTACTTAAACCTAACTAAGCTAAGGACAGCACACACATCCATGCCCGAGGCAGGATTCGAACCTGCAAAAGTTCTGGATTGAGTGTGACATTTAAATACGTTAAATTCTGAACAGGTAACACCCACAGAGATATTTCTGGCCAATAAAACGTATTCTGCACCAATGCCATAATTGTTGAGCCTGTAGGAGTGACCGGAAGACGAAAATCCGTCCCGACTACCTCACAAGTCGTGCCGTTAATGATCGTTCTGTTTTGCCGAAGCTTGAGTTTTTTCAACCATACCGGTCTGTCTCCGTAATAATTCAACCCGTGTATTCATCCTCTGGAAGTACATTCTGCCTATCAGAAGCTCCGTCCCACAGCTCGTCCATTTACTTCCCCCAGAAACAAATTCGCTTCAGATGTTCACATATCGATGCGTACTTGGCCATCTGGACAGATCACAGATTACTCTATCACCCACTTCCTCTTTTCAAGAACGCACAATCCACAAAAAAACAGTATCAGTAACAACGACTTAATAAACTAACAACTCGGCAAAAACAACAAATATCCCTTTGGCAATAAAAATCATACTCCCTGATATACTAAAGGAAAAAGACTCAACAAATTACAATTATACAACATACTTACGCGATCTTAACCTACACGGCGTATCATGCAGCTTACGTTGCTCACCAATCCAGGTTCCATCTTTTTACCCTTTGTAGCTTTCAACTTCTGGTTGGCTGCCGATAACTGTGGTATCCGCTCTACCTTTCCTTTAAACGGTTTTATGCGGGTGACGTGTATAATAGACGTTTTTGCGGGGAACTGTGTCTTCATGTTGACCGGTGGCGTCATTTCCACGACTTCGTATGGTCTCTGGTATTTTAGTGAAAATTTCTTCGTTTTCACGTTTGACGTTTAGGGACTAGTGACCATTACCCATTGCCCCACGCGGTATTGCTCTATTGTCCACGAGACAGTTCGGTTGTTCCTGGCATTCTAGCCCCTTCGTGTTTGCCTTTTGCACTTTCCTCCCAACTTCCCTAATTCTACTGCCAAACTTCCCCACCAACTCACCATCTGGTCTTAATTTAGGAATCAAAATGTCAAAGGGAGACGACATTTTCCTGCCGTACACCACCGTCGGTGTGGCCGAGCGGTTCTAGGCGTTTCAGTCTGGAACCACGCGACCGTTACGGTTGCAGATTCGAATCCTGCCTCGCGATGGATGTGTGTGATGTCCTTAGGCTAGTCAGGTTTAAGTAGTTCTAAGTTCAAGGGGTCTGATGACATTAGATGTTAAGTCCCATAGTGCTCAGAGCCATTTGGATCACCTGAACCTACCGTACACCACCTCACATGGCGACAGGCCTGTTGCAGTATGAATCTTCGAATTATAGACACACTGTACATTTGGTAAATAGGTGCCACAGATGTCGTGTCTGGAACCTACGTAATAGCTCAAGGTGATTGCAATTGTCTTGTGCACACGTTCCATTCTCCCTTTGACCTGCGGATGAAATGGGCTCGCCCGTAACTTCCTTACACGCATTAATATTCTATTATTCCAATCTCGAGCAGCGGGGAGGGGAAAACACCTATATCTGCAGAAGCGAACACGCGACGGTCCACTCTCACCTTTGTGGCTACATCCATCTCCTCTCTATGTGTTGCTGTTATAAGAGCTGTCTCTGACTCCTTTGGGTTCTCCGTAACCTCCGTGACATTTCAGCGGATATTCCAAGCAAAAAAAAAAAAAATGCAGACATGTGTCTGATTTAGCTTACAGATTCTATCCGAAAACGCTTCCACAGATTCATTGCGCTGCATGGACGTCGTACTTAACTTCTCCCGAAAAAGTCGCACGCTGTTCTGGTTTTGGTGCCTCTGGCACAATCCAGCTGCCCACTTCCGAACCGATGTGTTGTACTCAATGTCTCGTGGTAGACACCACAAGCTCTGGCTTCTTCCAGCAAATGCATATTTGCAACCCACTTAGTTAATTCATCCGACCCATGCGCTTTCGCACTGTTCCTAAGATCGTAAACGAAAATTGTCATTCTTGCGTAACCTTGTCCGAGAATGGATTAATCAGTGCGACCACTGGGGGGGGGGGGGGGGTCATTTGGAACAGAAGGCACTCTCAATCTAGATTTAGTTTCCCGAGACCCCGATTGCGACTGACTCTCCTTATAAGCCTCTAACACAAGATTAATTTCGAAATTTCTCTCCTTCACGCTTTCAGACTGCTCTGTTAGCGCTTCCACCTGCCGAGTTCACGCAGCAACTGCACCACATCCAAGCTAATCGCAAATGTTTCCACCGTTTTGCTTTCTCTGCTTCCACCTTAATTAAATTTTTTTTCTTAAAAACAAAACACAAACTCCCATTAATCTTACAAAAAATTGTAAGGTGTCAGGCAAATCCAACACCTTCCATGAAAACCCTGACATGAGCAGCAAATCCAGTAGTATGTCACATAGCTCCGAATAAATCGTGAGATTAAATTAACCAAAGTCATACGAGTAACGAGTGAACAAATGGAATACCACAGAATGCCTAAATGCATGTCACACCTTCCCACCGTGAGACAGACGCAGTTCCGAGGGGAGAAACGAGAACAGAAGCCGAGAGCAGAACCGTGTTAAGCTGGAAGGCCCTACGATAAGGGATGGACACCCACGTCTCCAGCCAACCGCCAGGACCACCCCCCAGCCCACGTTAAAAGCTAGAGCCCTCCAGAAGAACAGTATAGATCTTATGATAACACAAAAACGGCCACCCCAGCCGCAAGTTTTAGCGTGAGACTTTTTCGCATCTCTGTTACGTCAGGACCACCCCCCAGCCCATGTTAAAAGATAGAGCCCTCCAGAAGAACAGTATAGATCTTACGATAACACTTAAAGGACCACACCAGCTGCAAGTTTAACGTTAGACTTTTTCGCGTCTCTGTTACGTTGCAAACTTTAAAAACACTGCCCCACCACGAAAAGTATAACGTTTCTTATTGGATAGACAGAATTTTTGTAGGCGGAGCTTAAAGTTAACATTGAGACCCTGATTGGTCAGATGAAAACACAGCCAGATAGTTTTTTTTAAACCAGCTTCGGTAAATTGTAGTAAGGAGAAGTTAGGAGAGAGTTGCTTCCGAGACGGCGAGGTGAGCGGAGCTGTGCAGCCCGCCGCCCCCTGACGAACACTGACAAGGTAATGGACAAACGTGATGCTGCATAACAGCGCATAAAGCTTCACTCAGAACTGCAGAGGTCTCTTCTGTTACACCCCCTTTTTACGTAATACTAGTGTCGATCGTCAATTGAAGCTCATGGTATTCATATTTGCTACGTAAGTTAAAATCTGAAACGCGAAGATTTTTCTGTTATATAATTATTGAGAAGCCACATCAGCCACTGTAATTTATGACAAGTTAGATAAGTAATTAAAGATAATTGACGGTCACTGTAGGCCATTTTGATAGTTTTCTCTTTTGTCAAACTTAAGTGAAACCTAGATTATAGATGTTTTATGGCATAGGTCATCCTTCGATCCATTGTAGAACTTGGAAACCCACTCAGGGAATATTCGTTCACATTTTTGTTGAACGCAGTTGGTTTTTATCATCCTGTATTAAGATATTTCCTTTTATCAATAGTGCAATTTAAAAAAAAATGTTTTTTGAGTATAATAAAATTTCCAATGGTAAACTTAACTGCTTTTTCGACGTTATTTTACAAGCTAACTAAAAATAGGAAACCCTTGAACCCCTTCCACAAAATGTAGTTAGTATTAAGATTCTTTTACAGGGAGTGCAGTGGAGCTGACGCTGAAATCATTAAGTATTTGGTTATATCATCGCTAGCCTCACTGAACTCTACATGTCATGTGTGGTCTGGCGTCTCCTTACCTGCAACATGTCCCAGGTTCAAACTAGTCAATTCCCTAAAAAACACGCTCAGAGCGTCGTTGCGCGAAAGTGGTAGGGAGACACGACTTAGAACAAACAGACACCATGCAGAATGTTAGAAAATGTAACACAAATTAATTCCTCCGACGAATCATCACCCACCTAAACTCAGTACAATTGCTAGACAGATGACGTGTAAACCTACAGACATCTACATCTACATGGATACTCTGCAAATCACATTTAAGTGCCTGGCAGAGGGTTCATGAACCACCTTCACAATTCTCTATTATTCCAATCTCGTATAGCGTGCGGAAAGAATGAACACCTATATCTTTCCGTACGAGCTCTGATTTCTCTTATTTCTTCGTAGTGATCATTCCTCCCTATGTAGGCTGGTGTCAACAAAATATTTTCACATTGGGAGGAGAAAGTTGGTGATTGGAATTTCGTGAGAAGGTTCTGTCGCAACGAAAAACGCTTTTCCTTTCATGATTTACAATCCAAATCCTGTATCGTTTCTGTGACACTCTCTCCCATAATTCGCGATAGTACAAAACGTGCTGCCTTTCTTTGAACTTTTTCGATGTACTCCGTCACTCCTATCTGGTAAGGATCCCACACCGCGCAGTATTATTCTAAAAGAGGACGCACAAGCGAAGTGTAGGCAGTCTCCTTAGTAAGTCTGTTACGTTTTCTAAGTGTCCTGCCAATAAAACGCAGTCTTTGATTGGTCTTCCCCACAACAATTTCTATGTGTTTCTTCCAATTTAATTGGTTCGTAATTGTAATACCTAGGTATTTAGCTGAATTTACGACTTTTAGATTAGACTGATTAATCGTGTAACGGAGGTTTAACGAGTTCCTTTTAGCACTCATGTGGATGACATCTCACTTTTCGTTGCTTAGGGTGAACTGCCACTTTTCGCACCACTCAGATATTTCTACTAAATCGTTTTGCAGTTTGATTTGATCTTCTGATGACTTTATTAGTCGATAAACGACTGCGTCACCTGCAAACAACCGAAGACGGCTACTCATATTGTCTCCCAAATCGTGTATATAGATAAGGAACAGCAAAGCGCCTATAACACTATTTTAAGGAAGGCCAGAAATCACTTCTGTTTTACTCGATGACTTTCCGTCAATTACTACGAACTGTGACCTCTCTGACAGGAAATCACAAATCTAGTCACATAACTGAGACGATATTCCATAAGCATGCAATTATCACTACGAGCCGCCTGTGTGGTACCGTGTCAAAAGCCTTCCGGAAGTCCAGAAATACGGAATCGATTAAAAATCCCTTGTAAATAGCACTCAACACTCCATGAAAATAAAGTGCTAGTCGTGTTTCACAGGAACTATGTTTTCTAAACCCATGTTGACTGTATGTCAATAGACCGTTTTCTTCGAGGTATGTCCGAACACAATATATGTTCTAAAATCCTGCTGCATATCGACGTTAACGATATGGGCCTGTAATTTAGTGGATTACTCCTACTACCTATCTCGAATATTGGTGTGACCTGTGCAACTTTCCAGTCTTTGGGTACGGATCTTTCGTCGAGCGAACGGTTGCATATGATTGTCAAGTATGGAGCTAATGCATCAGCATTCTCCGAAAGGAACCTAATTGGTATACAGTCTGGACAAGAGGACTTGCTTTTATAAGTGATTTAAGTGGCTTCACTACTCAGAGGATATTTACTTCTACGTTACTCATGTTGGCAGCTGTTCTCGATACGAATTCTGGTACAGTTGCTATAGCTCTGGTACACGGCAACTTATATCCAGAATGGACACCTCAATGGCACTAAATTCCACCACCACCTGCAAACAAAGATAAATCCACGGGTTCCTGTGGCTTCACAGAAATAGCTGTAACTGTCTTGTACCATAGCTCTTACAACTAACTCTGATAACAAGAGAAAACTTAGAAAATAACATAATGAAACTTAGACTTGGTGGTGGTAGTGGTTGTTGGGATGTTTAAGGGGGACTAAACAGCTAAGGTCATCAGTCCCCACTTAGACTTGCCGTAATACATTGTGCTGAGAAGGAACCGCCCAATCTATGTCAAGTGCCATGGTCTCTCTCAGCACTCAACAAAACCAACTCTCTCACCAAAACGTTATGTGACTCACGCCAAAGCGTGCAGAGAAACACAGGCGTCTCACTGTCTTTATTGCATCAAAGGTACACAGTGGACCTCCTGCTGAACTGACTCCACGCCCCGTGCGTTCGTGGGTCAGCGCCAATGGCAGTGCCGGAATCTGTGACGTCGGCGCCCAGTCGCCCAGCCTTCCTGACGTAGCGCTCCTATTCACGCCAAGGTCAGGTGGCCACCGCGTGTGCTGCTGCGCCCAATAGTCCGGAACATGTGCTCCCTCCAGAGCGACTCGTGGACCCCGTGTCGAGTCCATGAGGAAAACAGACGACCGCCGTCGTTGAAGTGAGCTTTAGCAGCTTAGACCATCCGCTCAGGGCAGCTCCTTCAGTGACGGCAGACAGCTCTGCACCGCGGAGGCCATGAGTTCGCGCCCCGGCACCACTCCTGCGGACGGCAGCTTGCAGTCCGTCGGACGATGTCACCCTGAGAGCGGAGGGTAGCGGCCCTCTCGTTCCTCGCGCCGGTGCAACTCCAAGGTGCAACGCGCCTCGCCGCAGCTATGAGGCGTCCGTGAAGCGGAGGTTGGAGGTAACTTCAGCGAGCCAGTTGGCCGCCAGTATCCGTCACAAAAAGGTCACCTTGTTTGGCCTGCAACTTAAACAATCATCATTCCTTCATTCTAGACGCAGGCAGAATGGCGACACTACCACATCTGGCTCGCTTATTTATACGTTATTTTCCTACACCTCTCACGTACTTCCTCTGGTGGGGACAAGTGTTTCATAATTACAACGTCAGCTTTCCTCAGTCCGCTTCGGCCCCTACACACAGGTCACTAGGCGCTCTTGTAGCTACAACGTATGAGTTCTTCACAGCACGCCAGTGTCCTGTGCTGCCCTGATTACATCACAATTGTATACTGTATCCGCCATACAAAATCTACAAAAATTACCCAAATCCAAGCCTGTACTTATTAGTGGCGCAGTAGCTGGGAGAAAGTAGTGGCCAGCGATGACCAATACTTTGAATTTTTTGTAAGTTTTAACAATAAAGTCTCTAACTTCTACATCTACATCTACGTGATTGCTCTGCTATTCACAATAACGTGCCTGGCAGAGGGTTCAGTGAACCACCTTCATGCTGTCTCTCTACCGTTCCACTCTCGAAGGGCACGCGTGAAAAAAGAGCACTTAAATTTTTCCGTGGAAGCCCTGATTTCTCTTATTTTATCGTGATGATCATTTCTCCCTATGTAGGTGGGGCCAACAGAATGTTTTCGCAATCGGAGGAAACAACTGGTGACTGAAATTTCATGAAAAGATCCCGTCGCAACGAAAAACGCCTTTGTTTTAATGATTGCCACTCCAATTCACGTATCATGTCTGTGACACTATCTCACCTAGTTCACGATAATACAAAACGAGCTGCCCTTCTTTGTACTTTTTCGATGTCATCCGTCAGTCCCACCTAATGCGGATCCCACAACGCACAGCAGTACTCCAGAATATGGCGGACAAGCATAGTGTAAGCAGTCTCTTTGGAGACCTGTTGCACCTTCTAAGTGTTCTGCCAATGAATCGCAGTCTTTGGTTTGCTCTACCCAAAATATTATCTATGTGATCGTTCCAATTTAGGTTAATTGTAATTGTAATCCCTAAGTATGTAGTTGAATTGATAGCACTCTGATTTGTGTGACTTATCGCGTAATCGAAATTTAGCTGATTTCTTTTGGTACTCATGTGAATAACTTCACACTTTGTCTTATTCAGGGTCAATTGCCACTTTTCGCGCAATACAGATATCTAAATAATTTTGCAAGTCGTTTGGATCATCAGATGACTTTACAAGACGGTAAATGACAGCATCATCTTCAAACAATCTAAGACCGCTCCTCAGGTTGTCTCCTATGTCTTTAATATAGATCAGGAACAATAGAGGGTCTATAACACTTCCTTGGGGAACGCCGGATATTACTTCTGTTTTACTCGATGACTTTCCTTCTATTACTACGAACTGTGACCTTTCTGAAAGGAAATCACGAATCCAGTCTAACAACTGAGGCGATACTCCGTAGGCACGCAGTTTGATTAGAAGACGCTTGTGATTAACGGTATCGAAAGCCTTCTGGAAATCTAAAAATATGGATTCAATTTTACATCCCCTGTCGACAGCACTTATTACTTCATGAGTATAAAGAGCTAGTTGTGTTTAACAAGAACGATATTTTCTGAATCCGTGCTGACTATATATCAATAAATCGTTTTCTTCGAGGTACTTCATAATGTTCGAATACAGTATATGTTGTGAAACCCTATTGCAAGTCGACGTTAGTGATATAGGCCTGTAATTCAGCGGATTACTGCTACTTCCCTTTTTGGGTATTGGTGTGATTTGAGCAATTTTCCAGTCTTTAGGTACGTATCTTTCTCTGAGCAAGTGGTTGTATATAATTGCTAAATATGGGGCTATTTTATCAGCATACTCTGAGTGGAACCTGACTGGTATACAATTTGGACAGGAGGCCATGCCTTTATTAAGTGATTTAAGATGCTTTGTTAAACCGAGGATACCTACTTCTATGTTCTCATCTTGACAGTTGTTCTTGATTGGAATTCAGGAATAATTGCTCCGTCTTTTTAGTGAAGGAGTTTCGGTAAAGCGGGTGTAATAACTCTGCTTTAGTGGGTGTCACTGTCACCAGTGACTTCACCATTGTTATCGCGCAATGAAGGTATTGATTGTGTCTTGCCACTGGTGTGCTTTATGTATGACCAGAATCTCTTTGGGTTTTCAGATTTCGAGACAGAATTTCGTTGCGGAAAATATTAAAAGCATCTCGCATTGAAGTACGTGCCATGTTTCGAACTTCTGTAAAACTTTGTCAATCTTGGGGAATTTGCGTTCTTTTAAATTTGGCGTGCTTTTTTCGTTGCTTCTGCAACAACGATATGACCCATTTTGTGTCCCATGGGAGGTCAGTACCACCACTTATTAATTTATGTGGTGTATATCTCTTAATTGCTGATCTATTGTAAAACATTCCCCGGAGGGGATCAGGGATTTTCTCTGCCTCGTGATGACTGGGTGTTGTGTGCTGTCCTTAGGTTAGTCAGGTTTAAGTAGTTTTAAGTTCTAGGGGACTGATGACCATAGATGTTAAGTCCCATAGTGCTCAGAGCCATTTGAACAAATTTTGAAAACATTCCAGAACTTTTCTGCACTTATATGATCAGATCGGAAGGAGTGAAGACTGTCTCTTAAAAAGGCGTTAAGAGCATTTTTATCGTCTTTTTTAAATGGATATACTTTGCGTTTCTTTTTTATGGTTGTAGGTGTTACGGTATTCAGCCTAGCAGCCACTGACTTGCGGTCGCTATTCCCTGTATTCGTCACAACACTCACTATTTGTCCAGGATTATTTGTTGCTAAAAGATCAAGTATGCCTTCGCGACCATTACGCTTCGAGTGGGCTCATGAACTTATTGAGGAAAAGCAACGGGGGCAAAGTTGTGGACATAATATTCCTCTTTAATCTCTCCTATATCTTAAGCTTTACTTCCACGTAGGCTTTCGCGATCGTCAACGATGATATTAAAATGTATTAGGTCTTGGCATAGCATCATATTTTCGACATACTTTGGATCCGACGTATCCGCTTCGTGCTGGGGCCTTCTTCAGGTACTTGAGTATTTACGTCGACAAAACGTGGGAACACGATTAAGCAGTGAAGAAAAACGTTGTAGGTGAGCACAACACCGTCCTCCGTTGTAGCAAATCTCTTTACGATTTATAAAGTGAAATAGACAGGTTTCCTCCTGCTTAAAAGACTAACAGAAAAGTGAGGAAGGGCGGCCTCAGTCCTCAGTCAGCCTTCAACAAACATTTAGGTGTGTGAAAATATTCACTCTCTTTTAACAGAATACTATAAATCATTTTATGCAGTCTCTCTTTGAAGTGAAGCCTTCATACTCAGCACCTCCTCTAACTGCCACAGTCTATAGTACATGTCTCTCTTCGACTGCCTCGTTTTTCTCCCATGGGCACTTTTCCCTGTCTGTCTCTCCCAATGTCTCTGTCTTCATCCGTTTCTCTCTCTCTTCCTAAGGAAGAGAGAGAGAAACGGATGAAGACAGTCTTCTTCTTTGCCACATTTACTGTCTGTCTGTTCCACTGCCACTGTCTTTGTCCCAATCTTTATCCCTCATTGCCAATGTGTTTTTCTTTCTCGGATACAGTCTTCTGTCTTACTCTTCCACCATCGTTGTCTCCAATCCGCACATCTCGTTGGGGATTATTTCTGGGGGTTTTGACTAGTAGACTGGGCAACTAACACGAGGATATAGGGGATGCGGAAGACTGGAAAATTTTTTTCGTTTTGAAGTTTGCCGATCTTCGGAAGCCGGAGAAGAGTGGTGGGTTCTAAATGCCCTCCAAGCCTGTGTATGGTCACCACTCACCTCTCTTTTTCGATTGTCTCAACTCTCTTTTGCTCCCAATGCTACTATCTCTATCCATCTCTATTTTCCTTTCGCTGCCACTGTCTCTCCCTGACCATGAATATCTCCTCTCTCTTTAGCTTCCGCTGCTACTGTCTTCATGCCTCTGTCACTATCTTTCACTACCACTCTGTCTTTCTTCCCCACTGGCAGTCTCTTTTCCGCGAACAGTGTCCCTGCTACTCTCTTTCAGCACAGAAAGGACCAATATGTTCACATGCCAAAATCTCTGATGGATGCGGAACGAAGATTGAGGCAGCTAGTTCCCCACTTTTCTGTAACAGATTTTTAAGCAGGAGCTTATTATCCTTTTTGTACTCCGACGGAGCATTTTTCACCTGTTGTCTTCTTTTACTCTGTTATACCAGTGAGTTCTGCTTATATAAACCGAATTTTGTAGGTCAGTAAATATTTCGTAGATTATTTCTACACTGCGACACATTTACGTGCGTGGCATGTTTGTGTTCGAGTATAATGACTTTTCTGGATACTAGAAATCTACTCTGTAGGAATCAGCATGGGTTTCGAAAAAGACGGTCATGTGAAACCCAGCTCGCGCTATTCGTCCACGAGACTCAGAGGGCCATAGACACGGGTTCACAGGTAGATGCCGTGTTTCTTGACTTCCGCAAGGCGTTCGATACAGTTCCCCACAGTCGTTTATTGAACAAAGTAAAAGCATATGGACTATCAGACCAATTGTGTGATTGGATTGAGGAGTTCCTAGATAACAGGACGCAGCATGTTATTCTCAATGGAGAGAAGTCTTCCGAAGTAAGAGTAATTTCAGGTGTGCCGCAGGGGAGTGTCATAGGACCGTTGCTATTCACAATATACATAAATGACCTGGTGGATGACATGGGAAGTTCACTGAGGCTTTTTGCAGATGATGCTGTGGTGTATCGAGAGGTTGTAACAATGGAAAATTGTACTGAAATGCAGGAGGATCTGCAGCGAATTGACGCATGGTGCAGGGAATGGCAACTGAATCTCAATGTAGACAAGTGTAATGTGCTGCGAATACACAGAAAGATAGATCCTTTATCATTTAGCTACAAAATAGCAGGTCAGCAACTGGAAGCAGTTAATACCATAAATTATCTGGGAGTACGCATTAGGAGTGATTTAAAATGGAATGATCATATAATGTTGATTGTCGGTAAAGCAGATGCCAGACTGAGATTCATTGGAAGAATCCTAAGGAAATGCAATCCGAAAACAAAGGAAGTAGGTTACAGTACGCTTGTTCGCCCACTGCTTGAATACTGCTCAGCAGTGTGGGATCCGTACCAGATAGGGTTGATACAAGACATAGAGAAGATCCAACGGAGAGCAGCGCGCTTCGTTACAGGATCATTTAGTAATCGCGAAAGCGTTACGGAGATGATAGATAAACTCCAGTGGAAGACTCTGCAGGAGAGACGCTCAGTAGCTCGGTACGGGCTTTTGTCAAAGTTTCGAGAACATACCTTCACCGAAGAGTCAAGCAGTATATTGCTCCCTCCTACGTATACCTCGCGAAGAGACCATGAGGATAAAATCAGAGAGATTAGAGCCCACACAGAGGCATACCGACAATCCTTCTTTCCACGAACAATACGAGACTGGAATAGAAGGGAGAACCGATAGAGGTACTGAAGGTACCCTCCGCCACACACCGTCAGGTGGCTTGCGGAGTATGGATGTAGATGTAGATGTAGATGTAGATGTGAACAAAAAGTAAACACGCATAAGTTCGAGACAAAGTCGTCTATTAATCAATGAAAGTTTACTTTACCCAATGCAAACAGATAGTTATTTTATAAGCCGAATAAGGCCTACCCTACGCCACAGATAATGCAAAGGAATCAACCGATTTGTTCAGTTTGCCTGGGCTAGGGGTAGTGTATAATTTTCAAATTTTGACTCTGTACTGTACGATAGCTTTAGAATGCCGTGCTTCCGATTGATATATAAATGTTCGTTAGGCCAAGAGCAATCCAAAGCAATTTATCCCTTGAAACTTCCTGGCAGATTAAAACTGTGTGCCCGACCGACACTCGAACTCGAGACCTTTGCCTTTCGCGGGCAAGTGCTCTACCATCTGAGCTACCGAAGCACGACTCACGCCCGGTCTCACAGCTTTACTTCTGCCACTATCTCGTCTCCTACCTTCCAAACATTCGAGTCTCGATCTGGCACACAGTTTTAATCTGCCACGAAGTTTCATATCAGCGCACACTCCGCTGCAGGGTGAAAATCTCATTCTGGAATTTATCCCTTATCTCTGTAATCAATAGAGCCCCATATATGACCGCCTTAAAATAACGGTTTCTTACGCCGCTTTATTGAACATATTGGTACCGCGCGCTGTCGTGAACTGAGCGGTGGTTGCACTGATCGTTTTACACATCGTGCGCATCTGTAGCCTCACGAACTTGTCTTTTGCCAGTATCAAAATACGTACTAGATTTATCGAGGGTTTCTCTTGTTGATTCAAGTTCACGAACATTTTGCCCAAAATAATGGACGACTTTTTCGATGTGACTTACAACGGTGTTGACTGCGATAAAAGCGGAAAATAAGTTTGCGAAACTATGATATTCTACCATCCTATGAAGTCGGTTCCCAGAAATCGGCCTTGCGAAGAAGGCCGAAATGTAGATTCCAAAATGTCTGGAGAGAATGACACGTTAGCATAATCCAAGAACTTGAGAGTTTCCTGTTAAACACCCACTTTGAGTTATTTAGTCTTGTTCTCATGTAGCGACGTGGACCAGACTTTGCAGACACTTAGCAAAGATCGACATATTTCAGCAACATGCACTGGGAGATACAGTTCACTCTCGTAATAGAGAAGAATGGTGCAATTCCGAGACGTCGAAGTATATAGTACAAAGTAGGGCACACTGGGGTACAGAGTACATCGCAACCCTACACATACAGACAGGTATCTACACGCCCAATCCTACCACCACCCAGCGCAGAAGAACTCGGTCATACATTCTATGGCAATCCGTGTGCATCGCCTAAGTGATGCCGGAAACATAACACCTGAGCTTAAAAGGCTACGCACATCGTTTCAAGCCAATGGCTACAGCAATACGTCGATCCACACAGTCTTGTCGACGGATACAAGTAAACAAAATGAGCAAGAAATAGATAACCTGCAGGCAGCAGTGCGCTTACCTCATGTGAAAAACGTTACTGACCGAATACTAAACACCTTCGCCGGGTTGGGGTATAGCCTGTCTTCTATAGTGGTCGCAGGATCCTGGACGTGTTAGGCTCCAGTAAGGAAAGGTACATGCATTACACACTACAGGCGTGTACAAGGTGGAATACGAATATGGAGAGGCATACATCGGCGAAACTAGCAGGCCAATAGCAACGCGCATTCGGGAACACGTGCACTGTATTCGTCTAAGGCAACACAACAAATCTGCAGTGGCAGAACAACAGCAAGATTTCGGACAAGAAATAAAATTCAGCGAAGTCTGTGTGTTGGCCAAGCAACTGGTTATGACGAAATGCAAAATAAGAGAGGCAATCGAAATAGTTAAACACCGTAAGTACATGAATAGAGAGGATGGACTCAGGCTTTCCCCTCGTCTTAGCTGCCAGCAATCAGAGCCCAACAGACCGCACTGTCAACACGAGGTGTGAGCACTACCGGTGAGTAGCTGCCGCTGTGTAGCCGACGCCCAGCGTCTGGTAAACAGGAGCCAACTTCTCATCCGCCGGTGACAGCCAAACATGGCACATAATACAAGAGCCAATAGACAACAGAGGTTACGCTCTCCCTCCACCGCAGTAGCCTATTAAAATAAAGTTTCCTCTGCTTTCTTCTTAAGTGGCCGATGAAATGAACTATCCTTTTAAAATTATGACGTAATGGGATGCGCAGTGAACAGTAATAACAAAATACAGGGGACACTGCATAGCTAGAACGCACCAGTAGGACCAGAGAAGGCCTCTGTAACCGTGGCAAAAACGTTGGCTTTCTCCAGCAGCAGTTTTATTCAATATGACGCTGTAAATGGCTCTGAGCACTATGGGACTTAACATTTATGGTCATCAGTCCCCTAGAACGTAGAACTACTTACACCTAACTAACCTAAGGACATCACACAACACCCAGTCATCACGAGGGAGAGAAAATCCCTCACCCCGCCGGGAATCGAACCCGGGAACCCGGGCGCGGGAAGCGAGAACGCTACCGCACGACCACGAGCTGCGGACATGACGCTGTAACATACCCAGAAATGTCGACTGACTCTGGCCCGGGGAAAGCTACGCCATTATACATAGAAAAGATGTACCCGTAACTGGTATGGGTTATGTACATTCATGATCCTTGACGTGTCTCTGTGCGTCGTTTGGCGGTAGCTTTCGGTCACAAGTTCCCGTGCGTATTGGCCGATCGGCGCTTAGGCGGTTAAAGAGCACGTCGTCTCCTTGTGCTTCGAATGTGAGGACAGCCTACATAACAGACGCGGTTGCCACGGGTTTGCAGTCTGGGCGAGATAGTTCTGTTTACTACGATTATCGGAAGGAATGCTGGTATGCAAAGTTATTAAATTATTTGTGAGATGCTCGCATTCTGTGGCTAACTCTTTCACTATTTAGAATTGTGAAATATTCTACGAATTGCGGAAATGAATATGTATTCATAAGCACAGTTTTGCAAACGGTTTGTGCCTTTGTCAAATTGCTATGCACGAGTTTGATTACAGAAACGAATTCTTGTCAACTAATCCGCTACACTATGCAGTCAGTTTAGTCACTCTTTTCTGCATCTACTTTTTACAATGATTTTCCCTGTGTCGTGTATGGAACTGAGTTGCCAATATATCCGACATGTGTTTTACGCGTGTTTGTGATCCGAAGGGCTAATGCGTTATTATATTGAACCGGTTCTGAGCTAATTACTCAACTTAAATTCAAATACTATTTCTCTTTTTAACATTCCTGATCATTGTCTGGGTATTTAAGAGCACATTGACATAACCCTTGTCTAGCGCAATTGCGTGATCTCATTTTAAGAGACGCTACTTTCGCCTCATCTAATGGTTGTTTTCGACGAATTTAATCGAGTATCTGATTTCACAAATAGCGTGACTTATTTTTAACAACACGTAACCCCGTTCTGAAAAATATATTTGAAGATAGAAGGTATGTATTAACGATGAATGCTGGTTGGAGGGACTATATGCATGATCCTTCAATACTGTATTTCTTCATGCTTTAGAAACTGCCTCAGAGCATTGCCTCGAGGTGTGTAACACGTCCTGAATAGCCATGCACATTCAAATCTTCAAACTACATATATCATTCAACCGACTTTGATTCGTATTGCCACGAAATGTTCAGTGTTTATTATTTGACTGTTATGAGTGAAGTATGTGTTCTACATCTCCACTGCACAGTGATCAAATATTCGTTGCACAGTACTATACTCTTGATATTATTAGGATCTCGTGAGTGACATTCTTGTTCAGTGTTGTTCAGTTTTTGATGTTTTCCGGTGCGCGATTTTAATTCAGGAGTGAGTAGCTCTTTTTTTCTCATACCTTGGTGAGATTGCGTTTATTAATGAATTATTTGTGTGATTACTGGATTCTTTACAAACCATAGTTTCTTCATATCAGGCCAAGTTAGTTTTACTATGCAGTAAACAACCATAAACTTTACAGACTTTTTATCTTCATAAACATCTGATCATTCTATGTTTACCGCTGCTTAGTAGCTTGTGATGTGAGATATGAGTAATGCTCATAACGAAGAGAAATAACGTTGTACCATCTAATTACAATACTTTTCTGAAGCTTCTGGAGTAAGTCACATCGTTTAAATATTTAGGTGGCAGTGGTGACGAATGGGACACTTAGGATTGTCGTTGGGGTTTAGGAAAAGTGCAGCGCATCAGCAAAGAAACTCGTTGGAAAGAAAGCACGACCAGTTGTAGAATATCACTTAACAGTGAGTCTTTATCTAGTATGTACGACAACAGGCACTAAATTCAGAGAATGTTAAGACTGTAACTAGTAGATATAGTAACAAAGATCTCAAATGGGGACGTTTGCAAGAGACAGAGGCAGTTGTCATGGTACCCTGTTGAGTAAATTTACGGATATGTTATTTGAGGAACACGGCTGCTACCGTCGCACATATCCAAAGGGGTCGTAAGTAAAAGATACGACAGTTTAGGGGGCATACACAGACAAGTGTACGGCCATTTTGCTTTCGCTCAATAAACAAGTGAAATAGGATGGAAAATCGCCATTACGATGTCCTCTCCGACACGCTTTGAATAAAGATTTTTGAAGTGTAGTGTTTGTAGATGGACAAGCTCATGGGAAATTATCAGATTCTGTAAATTTAAGTTGTTCGACTAATTTATTCATCGTATTACTAGCAGAGGGACCCCTCAGTGCTCAGGTATTTATAGCTGTGCGTCTACTATCGTACCACGCAGCTTCTGGCCTTGTGCTTAATTTTTATGACGTCATATCTCCTGAACTGTGTGTCATGACTTCATATAATTTTGTAGGTACAGTCAGCGGTATACATGGAAACATTCTGCAAACCATATTGGTGAATGGACTTAGTAGAAACGAAGTAATAAATTTAAATGTCATGCACAATACGGCAGTTTTTCACGCATCGCACTGTTTATGACGTCATATCTCCTCAGTTATGTGTAGTTTAATGATATACATTCAGCGGCATATGTGGATACTGTCTGCGAATTTTACGGCAACTGGAGTTAGTAGCAAATAAGTAATAAATTTAAACTTCACACATGATACGACAGTTTTTCATTGTTTGATATGTCGCACCTCCATGTATCGTAGAATGATATTTTGCCCTTACATTCAGTGGCATATGTGCATACTGTCTGTAAAAGTATGTCGCGAATTCTGTTACTAGTGAAGAACTAATAAATTATAATGTCATGCCTCATACGGTAATTTTAATGCATAACCAGTGTAAAAGTATTAATCGATAAACATTTTTACTTTCATTATTTAGGAGGAATTGACGGGTGGGAAAAAATTTCGCAAGGCTTTGTAATTATAATTATGCAAAGTTTGTAATTATGTGCAAAGTTTGTTGCAACTCTCTAAGTGCTCTCAGTCTCAAATACTTGATTAATAAACACACACACACACACACATACACTCTTTTTTAGAATATGTATGGGTTGGTTTTTCACACACTTATATCAGGTTCAGTGCCTGATGTACTCCAAAATAAAACACTACAAGTCAAACAAGACACTTTTGTATTTTCTATTTCCTTGCATATTGTTATTATTAATGTCTTCTTGTTGAAGTGTTCCGCCTACGTAACTAAATAAAATACTTTTCTTTTTTTGCCATACGGGTTTCATTCCAGTTTACTCTCGACGCAGTCAGTGGCCCATAATACATATATACTTGCGATCTGCATGTAATAAAAGTGTTTCCAGATGTATTACTGTTTCAGATTTCTTTCGTTATTTTCATATTGTTAGGTAATACACAACTTTTAGGAGAGAGAGTTTCATTAGGTTAAATTTTTATTTGGTTTTTCTTATACTTTTTTAGGAATTTCTTATCACGTAAGTGTCGAACTGAAATTGTTCCTCGTTGCCTTGCGAACACCAGTCTGACTGATTTTCGGCGTCTGTGAGTGCATTTCACCTAAATAATTGACTTTCATTATGGGTTTTGTTACAACTTATGATGGTGGCTGGTGTTTGCTGTTTATAATGTGTAGTGTTGTCATCTGTCGCTGTGTATTTTTCGGTTCTCTTTCTATTTGCGTTGGGGTGGCCGTATGTATTTTGCGTTTTGTTTGTTAAGTAGATATATGTGGTTGTGGGAAGCTCTGGGCTAATGGGGGAAATGAGTGGAGGGAATTGCTTCATAATTTTCACATTCTATTCCATGTCAGATGGATTATATCCATGCTAAATGGAAACAAAAGACAACCTAAAAACACATGGCAGCAGTTCACAACACTACAAACACTAATACACACATTCAACACACACAGTGGAAGCAAAGTGTTTAGGTGAGATGTGCTCTAAAGGCCGGAAACTGGACATCCTGGTGTACGCAAGACAACAAGATACAACTCACCATATGAGATAAGAAAATCCCAAAAACAGTAAATCGAGCCAAACAGCAGTTTAACCTTTCGGAATTTGTTTCTAATCTAACAATAAGATAATAACGAAATAAGTGTAATGTAGTAATGTAATTGGAAACACATTTATTACATAATACAACAAACGTATATTACAGGATGTTTCGCAAATAAAGAGAGGTGAATCGTGTGTGGAAAAATAACAAGCAGCTGTTTATCTAGTTGTACAGACAGCTCGCATCTCCAAGACGATATTAATAATAAACAACAACGCCTCCAAAAATGTTCGCCGAAATGACTAGCGTGGAAATTCTCGACAGTACTTAATTTGGCTTTGCTTGAAACGAGACAATAGTTACAATGTTATCGAAAAAACGTTAAGTGAAGGGAGAAGAAACGGAAAAACCGTCAGTGCTTCGGATGTTAAGAGGATAATCGAGTATGTCTTTTCCTTTCCAGTAGCCAACTGCCGCGAACAGTCGACGAAGCGGACAGCACATCGTAGAGAGTGGCAGGTGCCGAAGACATGAACCATTCTCCCAGAAGAATTCCGGTGACAGCGGACGGAGAGGAAATTGAGTTTTCTCCGCTGTGCGAGGAGATTGCCAATGCGGGCGAGTTCTCGATCCACTACTGCATCTGCCATAAAAAATGAGAAAACGGAAAATTTCCACTTCTTTGAGTTTTAATCTGGCTGACTGCAGAGCAGTGCGTTAAAATCATTTTTCGTTTGAATCTGATCAATGTAAGAGATTCCTTTACGCCACTAACGAACCATAGTATTCCGGTGCACAATGTGATGTACTGTGTGGTACCTTTGATAAGTGGTTAACAGGATAATGGTATACAACATTATTTCCATATCTTCCCCACTTTATTCTCTACTAACAAAACCAAGAAACATATCACCAAATTACAAATATCCTGTCCATTGGTGCACAGCTCATTTTATTTTTATTTTTCCATCTGTAGGCGTAAACAGCGCATGTCCATTTCTCACACTGAAATCAAATATAACCTCTTTATTCATTGTGACTGTCATTTTGAGCATGACTCATCTTCAGGCAGAAATTGCAAAATTACATATGCACATAGGAATTAATAAAGTTGCTAGTGTACCTATTTGCATCTGCGATTTCTCCTTAAAGTTAACTTCAAAATTGCAGTATTAATAAATATAAATTAAAACAGCTGTTCACAGCCATAAGGGGAAACGACAATGTTTAATAATAGCTTGGTGATGTCAACCCATCCCACATCGAGCTAGAAACAAATAAAAATAAAAATCCATTATCATTGCTTTACGGTATGTGTTAAATTTTCGATGATTTAGAGTACTGTAGAAATTAAAACTGGGCCTGTCAGATGAATATTTTACCGAAACTTACTTGTTTGAGAGCCCATTAACACACATTACACTTAGGCTATAGGTTGCATCTCAACCTGTAGGCTAAGTGTAATATGTCTTACAGGGTTCTCCCATTTATATTCCACATTACCCTTCCTCTGAACATCTGTAAGAGGAAGGGTTTCGAGAAATAATTTCCTAATAATAGTACCTTTTTATGTATTATTTACGAGCCAACAGGCTGAAAGTTAAAAATTAACGTTATTCTCGTCATCTTTTAGAAAATTTCATTTAAATTTTGTATAATTCGATAATTCATCTGTTGAAACAAAAATGCGAGTGATAGATTATGGGAATTTAAGCATTTCTGAAACGTTCCGAGCAAAAGAAGACAGAAAAAACTGACCAATTTAAAATAATACTACCAGGAATATAAAATGTGGACAGAGATATATTTAGTAAAATCAGTCATAGAATATATAATGATAGCCAATATTTGGACCAAGTGGTACTCGTTTTAAGACATATGGTACAGATAGCGAGTCTAAAAAATTATTCTATGTCGAATGAAGAATTCTGAATTTACAAAATAGTTAGATAGGTTTCAGATGGTTTCTTATGTTTTCATAGTTATTGTTTGGAATACATTTTGTGTTCTGTATTTGGTAAGGAAAAAGTATTCAGTAAGCGTCCCAGTTAAGATATGATATCTGTAAGAGGCTCAATAAAAGCCAATGGATTACAATGCTAATTATTTACGATACGCTTGAACACATAAACAAAACTAGAGTATTGTGCATTAAGCCAGTTGTAAATATGATACGTTGGACTGCTGTCTAATTCTCATCTCATATCTGTGACTACATATGTAAAGAATTGCAGGGAACAAACAATAGCGTAGCGTCAGAACTCGAGCGCTGGAAGGAATGTAGAATTATGTAAATTGGTGCTAAACGCATACGTTTTCTTCTGCAACAGGCGGGTGGTACTTTTATTTAATTAGTGCAGTTTAGCCCATGTTTTATAATTACATTGCACAACTGCAATTAAGAACAAGTGAAATAATCTTAAAACAAGACTGTGTCATAAACTGGGAAAATATGTCTGAAATTATGAAACATAGACTACTGACCGGAATAAGTCCCTGAGCTTCGTATCACTATTTTGAGCGAAGTGCATCATGTAAACCTCAATGCCAACACACAAATGTATACGTCTGTCGATGTGCAGTTGTTGCTGTGAGCAATCAGGACTACTATAAAGCGATTTATTACCACAAAAGACTTTTTTGTACCCTCCTTTTTTTGTCAACTTCTTAAAGAAAAGAACTTTAAATGACGATTTGTACAACACTGAATAACTGAGTTTCAAGGTATACTCACAATCAATTTCTTTACCTAATCTCGCCGTAAACTCGCAATGAGTATTTCTAAACGTTACTTGTTAAGACAGGGACAACAGACGTTGTTACTATTTCGTCAAATCCGACCTTCTCCTCTTGGATGTGATGGTTACTGCGTTACTATGAAGAAAAGGTTTAAGTTAAGATGAGTAGAAATGTTTCAACAAACAGTGTATCGCTTTAATAGCGTGAGGAAAAGGTCATGGAAGATGGTTATAAACAAAGGAGAAAGTATGAGCCACGATATGAATCCTGAAAGGAAAATTAGAAGTTTAATACTGATATTACTGGACAAGTTAACAAATTCATATACTGAGCCATTTGATAAGCAGTTGATGGACACTGAAAGAAAGAAATACGTAGCTAAACGTTACTTCATTTGGTGTATTAAATTACTTTGTCAATAATATTAGTGTTGAAGCTAAACGGCAGTGAGTTACATTACTTGAATACACATAGCAATCTGTCACTTTTTATAACAAACCAGTACATTATTTTGACGAAGTTCCACACTAGGAACTGCTTGATAAACTGAATACCTATTGTAAAACTGACCAATGGCAGGGTTATGAATCAATGAATGTGCAGTTGTTGCATAAACTACTAGAGCTGCTAGAAACTGATTTACTAAAAAAAAGACTGTTGTGCTCAATTATAACGATTTTGGCCAACGTTCACATGTGTTGCCATCTTTATTTTCTCAAACAACAGGGAAAAACTTTAATTTAGCATTCGTGACACAATGAATTAATTTTTCATACTACATTTATTAATTAAATGCGCGCACAAAGTCGAAATAAGTGCTTCCAATATTAATGGGTAATACCTACGTTTATATAAAAAAACTTCTTGTTCACAGAACAACATTGTTATCATTACACAAAAAAGTGGTTTATTCCTATATCTCTTTATGATATAAGTATTCCAAAGTAATTTTCACAGGTTTGTACAGGTTAAGACTGATAATCTATAGGCAGTACGAAAATTCGTCCATAGATTGAAATAAGTAAGTTGTGAACACGCAGAAGACATAGGAAGATAAACATGTACTCAAGAGAAACAAAAATACATGCTGACATCATTGGGATTTTTGAAAATGATGCGTAACTGGGCAAAAAATTTCACGGAGGAACTAACATATCATATCGAAAATTAGTTGTAACACTTGATGACGAACATTTTCCATTGCTCATTGAGCCGTTGTATTTTAATGAAACCCGTGTCACGTTAAATTGTTCGTTTTATACATTGATATATGTATTGACACAAATGCAATGAAAGAGTAATACAAACGTATTGTGCATCAGAGAGGACTTTATAACTTTGAAAATTTGTACGAACTTATTCATACGACCTACAGTTTTACTCTTCGTGCCACCTTCAAAGAAAATAGGTCACGCATTGACTTTTTCATAAGACGTCCAGGATTTCCTAAATGTCCGCTTTCCACGTAAGTGAATGGGCCGAGGTGAGCCAGTTGCATTCGATGCACCTGGCACCTATTTACTGTTTCTTTTGGGGAATCGTCAAGGGTACCTTGTTCGGATCACCCGTAGAAACTTTTCTACCACAACTCGTAAGTAGTCTCTGTCTCGCAGTTGATCGTCACTTCCGAAATGCTGCAGGGAATTTGTCAAGAAACCTATAACAGATGGTATGTGCTTTACATAACCATTGGAAGCCATTGTTAACCTGTTTTGATGTATGGCAACGTATTTCGCAATAAAATGACACCAAAACCATGTCTGTAGATTAAATTAATTAATCAATATGAGTTTTCAAAGTTGTTAGGTCCTTGGGATACACCCTCTTTTATAGCACTTCTGAAAAGAGTAGGAGTGAACGAAATTCCACCGACAAGAAAGGAGAAATTTAGTTTTTGTAAATTGGTATAACGAGAAGTGGTAAATCAAGTGGTACAGTTAAAGATGGGACGTTGGAGGGTAAACACGGACGGAAGGGACGAGTCTTTTTATTGGCGGTAATAGCCGGAAGTTATAAGCAACAGAAGATTATTATAGCGCAGAGGACAGGAAGTAGTTTCAGAGTGAAAAGACGAGTGAAACGAAGAAGTCACCAATATGAAACTTCCTGGCAGATTAAAACTGTGTGACGGGCCGAGACTCGAGTTCGGGACCTTTGCGTCTCGCGTGCAAGTGCCCTGCCAACTGAGCAACCCAAGCACGACTCACGCGCCGTCCTCACAGCGAGCAGGACAGCTTGAAGCAAACCAGGCGCTGTATCATGTGTGAGATACAGAGGCGAGCGAGTGCGCCGGGACTTACCCCAGTTCACTGCTAGTAGCGCCACGTCACCTTAAAGCGCCTGCATGTAGCGCACAAGTATTGCACCACAATTTAGTATGAAATTCAAAATCAAAATTTATGTTTAAAACTTTGATAAATTATAGTTTAGTGTAATAATGTTCCAAATACCAAGTCTTGATGTTCTAAACTTAACAGTTTACGTAAAAATGACGTTTTAAGAGAAAAATCAGAGGCGCTAAATAATGACGCTAGGAAGTGAGAATTTGGTCAGAAGGTGTAGTTAGAAGTTATAAGTAAGTGATGCTGGTTTCCGAAACCATAAAACAAAAATTAACGCCAGAATCCACGTTTTTCGGAAAAATCAGAGGCGCTAAACAATGGACTTAGAAACTTGAAAATTTGTTTTATGCTTCAGTACACCCCAAAAATCATAACAGAGAGTCCACGTTAATCTACCTCTTATAGTTTTTGAGTAATTAAATAAAAACTAATTTTTTAACTAAAATGTACCTAAGTGTTGTTGATTAAGTACTTGAAATTTTAATGATAGAGGATTTTGGTTAAACCAGATGATCAAATATATCAAATAATAGAGCTACACCAAGTTTAAGACTTGTAACATAAATAGCAACTGATATAAGTCTTAGCAAAGGTATGGTTCAGGGGTAACAATCTACGGTTAGTTCTACTAAATAAATTATATTAAGCAAAGTTTTCATTTTAGCAATCTGAAACTTTCTACGTCCTTTCAAACTGCTTATCTGCATACTAGAAAAAATTAAGAAGTTTCTGAAGTAATTGGTAACTATATTATTAAAGATTATGTGCCCGAGATAACGGTCGTTTGTAGACTGCCGCCGTATGCAAATAGACAGAGACAACAGATGTTTTCTCGGCAGTCTGCACCGGCACCTTATAAATACAGCCCTTGAAGCAGTAGGAAGGTTCACTTCGCTCTCAGACACTGTGAGGTCCACGTCAGTTAAAAGTCTGGTCGCGCTCTGCCTCGGATGACGTCAGAGCCGAGCTGTGACAAGCGCGTATTTGGCAGTGAAAACGGATAGTGAACTCGCGAGGACTGCACACCGTCCTGGATCGTTTAGAATTGGGTTAAATAACTGTTGGTGTGCTGTTTGTGTGAAATACAATTCCGCATGGGAAGTGGTGAATTTATTTCCACTTTTATGGCGAGTATTAATTTTTGAACATTTATTGCGAACTTTCAATAGAGTGATGTTAGTTAGGGCGAAAAACAATCTGGTAGGAAGTTACCGTAGAGGTCGCCTCTGAACTGCTAAATGTGCTGTTAGATTAGAAAGACTTGTTTTCAATTGAACATAACGCAATTTTAAGTGTTGTTTGTGAGAAACTTTAATTAAATTAAATCTTGATTGGAACTTTAAACTTTTACTGAAGTCATAGTCCATATCCCGCAAAGAAATGGGAAATAGACACTTTTCTTTCAGTGGGCTGGACTGGAATGTGGCAGTGCAGACTGCAGTATCTTTCCCTTCGCTTTCTGGCTGACCACCAAATTAGTTGCCAGGTTCACGTGATTAAAGACGGCATCAAAACTTTAAACCAGTGAAGTAACTTACTTGCCGCCCCACAAGCTTCTGTAAAGTTTGGAAGGAAGGAGGAGAGATCCTGGCAGAAGTGAAGTTGTGACGGCGGGGCGTGAGTCGTGCTTGGGTAGCTCAGTTGGTAGAGCACTTGCCCGCAAAAGGCAAAGGTCCCGAGTTCGAGTCTTGGTCCGGCACACAGTTTTAATCTGCCAAGAAGTTTCATATCAGCGCACACTCCGCTGCAGAGTGAAAATCTCATTCTAGAAGTTGCCAATACTTTATCACAGCAGCATAGTTGCAATTAATTACTAGATTTTAAGAAAAGACATCAGTTTTGAAATTATAAGAAAAAGTGGGAGACCAGAGAGTTGGTCGGAAGAGTCAAGACTCAAGACTGAAGAACTAGTAAAAGGATGACGCACAAGGCGACGAATGTCAGGCTTTACAAGAGGTCGGAAAGAAGAAAGTCTGTCGGCGATTTTCTTTGAAAAGATACTAATATTTTACATAACTGCAAAACTGTGTAGGAAGGAGGCAATGGCGTTATCTTCGTGCATGAGAAGATGGTCTGTGGACAGGTTATTGTAACATAAATTACAGTGAGGACGAAACCATATGTTAAAACTAACAGTGAAATATTAATAAACAGATGACATGTTACTAAAATCTTTGCGTTGTAGTCCATTGTTGTGTGTAAATAAACGTTTGAGTCAGTTCGTTCAGCAAATCTTAGCTCCATACTACATCCCGACTGTTTAAAGAAGTTTCCATAACACGACACTGCACTGCAGCTTCAGTGGGAATTAAGAGCGTTCCTTCTAAACAATTTGTTCATTTATATCTTGTAACCAGTCTTACGTCTTTCCGTTTCACTAAGAACATCCGACGCCTTACAGTGCCAGTAACTCTCATATGCTGCTACAATTACCTCTTTAGTGAGGCACATAGATTATGGTGGGCAGAGAGGAAATTACATTGATGTGTTGAAACTTCTGTGGTCTATGATCTTCGGAGGCAGCCATAATTTTTGCCAAGTCAAAGAAAGCTTGCCTCCGAAATAAACTTTATGCTGTGGACATTAATTAGGGTTGTCAACAGTAAAATGCTTTGAGATTAGAGACAGTTAATTCGGGCTTCTAATAATATACTCTACCTGGATTCAAACACAGAATTGTCTTTCGGTCAATGGGGTTTGCTCCGCCGTCAGATGTACTTGACAGAAAAATGAGGATGAAGAAGGCAATGGAAACCATCGCATTAAAGACACATAACATGTATCCACAGGGAATGTGGCTTGTAACTGTATTCAATCACAGAATTTTCCTGCGGTCAATTGTTTTGCTCCACTTATTTAACTCGGTAGTAGAACGTCATACGTATTTGACAGCAAGGTCTAGATTGGTTTCATTCTTTGATTCATCTGCGAGTAACTTTGCATTTTAAATTCGTTTGTAAAGAACTGTTCATACGTATTATTTCATATCAAAATATACTAATGGCAGCTGAACGTAACATTACCATTCAGCACATTGCAGTAGGAATCTTACACACTTTCAGTTAGTGTTTCCGATTTGGACATCTGTGTACAGATTGCTCAGCAGATTCAACAATTCCTAACAGGTGCCGGGTTCGATTCCCGGCGGGGTCAGGGATTTTCTCTGCCTCGTGATGGCTGGGTGTTGTGTGCTGTCCTTAGGTTAGTTAGGTTTAAGTAGTTCTAAGTTCTAGGGGACTGATGACCATAGATGTTAAGTCCCATAGTGCTCAGCGCCATTTGAATTACGTGTACTGCTGGATGGAATGAACAGTCTAATGAGTACAGAACACTGATTGAGAGTAAATCGAGGAAAGACGAAAGTAAAGAGAAGTAGCAGAAATGGAGAACAGCGAGAAACTTAGCATCAGGATTGATGGTCACGAAGTATGTGAAGTTAAGGAATTCTACTGCCTAGCCAGAAAAATAACCAACGACGGACGGAGGAAGTAGGATATCAAACGTAGACTAGTACTATCAAAAAGAGCATTCCTGGCTAAGAGAATTCTACAAGTATCAACCATAGGGGAAGGAGTTTCTGAGATCCCTACGTTTGGAAACCAGCATCGCATGGTAGTGAAACACGGACTGTGGGGAAAACCAGAACAGAACAGAATAGAAGCATTTGCGATGTGGTTCTACAGATGAATGTTGAAAATTAGGTGGACTGATAACGTAAGGAATGAGGAGCTTTTGCGCAGAATAGGAGAGGAAAGGGATATGTGGAAAACACTGACAAAGAGAAAGGACAGGATGATAGGACATCATTTAAGACACCAGGGAATGATTTCCACAGAACTAGAGGGAGCTGTGGAGGGCAGACCTGTAGAGGAAGACAGAAATTGGAATACGTCCAGCAGTGCTACTCTGAGATAAAGAGGTTGGCACAGGAGAGGAATTCGTGACGGACTGTATCAAACCAGTCTGAAGGCTGATGACTCCAATAATAATAATAATAATAATAATAATAATAATAATAATAACTCTTTGGCATGATTCTGTCACTGGGTATTATCTATGAGTCGGTAAGAGGAGGATCTCTGCACCGTGAGACACAGGGAGTTGATAGAAGTATGATACGTACCCCTTAACGATTACAGGAGTTATGTACATTGTACTTACCCAAAAATAGTGTGAAAGTCGTATTTCTTTGCTGTGTCACTATTACGCTGTCACATGGCTGGTACTCCATTTCCTACAGTGGTGTACCCGAATTTCCGTGTCGTGACGAAATTCTGCTATTAAACAGAAAATCTGCCTCGTTTGTTACATCATCGAGAATCCTGCCGTTACGAACGGTACAGCCTCACCGTGTTTTTGGCTGGCAATGTCGAGAACGTCTCTCGAAAAGTACTCTTGAATTCGACGAACATTCCGTGTTCAAAATCGCATAATATCCACCGAGGCTTGGACGATAGTATTGTACCGAACGACGTGGCCACAATGCCTCCATTGTGAGCTACATCTTCGGGCCAACATCGCATCTCCGCCGACGCCAAGCAGCGAATTGTGCCACAACGAGCGCCGTATTTAACGCGTGATCTCAAAGATAAACATTAAGAATTTGACACCAAGTGAATCCATACCTGGTACTTAAGACAAAAGTGCAGCAGAGAATCACAATAAACAATGACAGCCAGCCTCTCTAAAAAACTTTAGTCTAAGTGCCTGCAACTTTTGCGAATGACAAGTGCTATTATTTATTAACGTTACTACACTCGCATTAACGACATGGGCCATACAGATGCCTCCCACAGTGCAGTTACGATTGTACAACAAAGGCACCGTCCGCAGCTCGTGGTCGTGCGGTAGCGTTCTCGCTTCCCGCGCTCGGGTTCCCGGGTTCGATTCCCGGCGGGGTCAGGGATTTTCGCTGCCTCGTGATGACTGGGTGTTGCGTGCTGTCCTCAGGTTAGTTAGGTTTAAGTAGTTCTAAGTAATAAGGGACTGATGACCATAGATGTTAAGTTCCATAGTGCTCAGAGACATTTGAACCATTTGAACAAAGGCACCCGCCAAAGCACTCATTCGTACTGTTTCGTCATCCACCTGCCAAACGGACCGCTAGATCAAGGTTTACATCTCCTCGTAGTATCTGTGCATTCCGATTTTCCAAATCCGGTTCCCACTGTCGGGACTAAACGGGAGCTCAGCGAGTCAGATTGTGGCGTCATTCGTATTCCAGAATATACAGAAGAATGGAAAAGAAAATTGAGAATCCGCTAGGTGACGATCAGTTTGGCTTTAGGAAAAGTAAACGGAGGAGAGAGGCAATTCTGACGTTACGGCTACTAATGGAAGCAAGGCTAAAGAAAAATCAAGACACTTTCATAGGATTTGTCGACCTGGAAAAAACGTTCGACAATATAAAATTGTGCAAGCTGTTCGAGATTCTGAAAAAAGTAGGGGTAAGCTATAGAGAGAGACGGGTCATATACACTATTTACAACAACCAAGAGGGAATAATAAGAGTGGACGATCAAGAACGAAGTGCTCGTATTAAGAAGGGTGTAAGACAAGGCTGTAGCCTTTCGCCCCTACTCTTCAATTTGTACATCGAGGAAGCAACGATGGAAATAAAAGAAAGGTTCAGGAGTGGAATTAAAATTCAAGGTGAAAGGATATCAATGATACGATTCGCTGATGACATTGCTATCCTGAGTGAAAGTGAAGAAGAATTAAAAGATCTGCTGAACGGAATGAACAGTATAATGAGTACACAGTATGGTTTGAGAGTAAATCGGAGAAAGACGAAGGTAATGAGAAGTAGTAGAAATGAGAACGGCGAGAAACTTAACATCAGGATTGATGGTCACGAAGTCAGTGAAGTTAAGGAATTCTGCTACCTAGGCAGTAAAATAACCAATGACGGACGGAGCAAGGAGGACATCAAAAGCAGATTCGCTATGGCAAAAAAGGCATTTCTGGCCAAGAGAAGTCTACTAATATCAAATACCGGCCTTAATTTGAGGAAGAAATTACTGAGGATGTACGTCTGGATTACAGCATCGTATGGTAGTGAAACATGGACTGTGGGAAAACCGGAACAGAAGAGAATCGAAGCATTTGAGATGTGGTGCTATAGACGAATGTTGAAAATTAGGTGGACTGATAAGATAACGAATTAGGAGGTTCTACGCTGAATCGGAGAGGAAAGGAATATGTGGAAAACTCTGACAAGGAGAAGGGACACGATGATAGGACATCTGCTAAGACATGAGGGAATGACTTCCATGGTACTAGAGGGAGCTGTAGAGGGCAAAAACTGTAGAGGAAGCCAGAGATTGGAATACGTCAAGCAAATAATTGACGACGTAGGTTGAAAGTGCTACTCTGAGATGTAGAGGTTAGCACGGGAAAGGAATTCGTGGTGGGCCGCATCAAACCAGTCAGTAGAGTAATGACCAAAAAAACAAACACGGATAGGCGGTCGAATGCAAGCCTTGTCACACACAGTTTGGTGACACTCCTATCCAACCAGCAGTTGACCGACAGGACTCGCCTCATACCTCACGTTTTTCAGCGGGCGATACACCCACCTTAACATAGTGTCTACAACACTTCCAACAGACGACGCACAGCCGCAGCCTCTCCTCAACGTGAGACACCGAGAGTTAGTAAGCTTTGTACGCTCGTAAGAATTACACGAGTTATGAGAATTATGCTTACTAATAAATAGTGTGAAAATCATCGACGCAATGTCACTATTGTGATATCACACCGCCGGTACCCATTTTCCTCAAATCCATGACAATCGGTAGAGCTCATCAGGAAACAAGGGCAAGTATTGCACGAAGCCGAATCTGTGCAGTAGTGAGTGAAACCTTCCCTGCTTCATTTGTCTCGAAATCTATACCGAAGAAACTCACACCGCATGAGAGATGAGTAGCAAACTTTACGTCGAACTCCTTGGAACATGCATCGCGGTATTGTAAAAGCATATGGTATGAGTGTCTTGTCATGATCGAATGAAAAGAAGTTGATTATAACAGTACAGTGTAGATATTTTGGTAGCTAACAATTGTGTCAATGTACATGGTTGGAAAAACCTCATACTCCGAAACGTCGCAGAGAAAAAGTATTCAAACAATTGGGCTGGCAGAAGAGCAAACACCGTGTTACTAGAGGAGGCCGAAATGCACGCGTTTAGCTCACTCAGGCTGGCGTGAAGAGGGAAGAACTATACTGACGTGAGGTATGGAACACGACAAGGAATGAGAATTCAGAAAGCGGGCGTAATTACTTTGATACTTAACTTTAATCTATTAATGGTGAACGTCGCTCTTGACGGTACAGGGCGCTGATGACCTCGATGTTGAGCGCCCATAAGCCCCAACACACCACCACTTGACGGTACATGATCCACAATCTAATGTTCAGAAGACATATAGTAACTGAATATGGCGTCTAGCTAGGTCGTAGCAAATGACGTAGCTGAAGGCTATGCTAAACTGTCGTCTCGGCAAATGAGAGCGTCTGTAAACAGTGAACCATCGCTAGAAAAGTCGGCTGTACAACTCGGGCAAGTGCTAGGGAGTCTCTCTAGACTAGACCTGTCGTGTGGCGGCGCTCGGTCTGCAATCACTGATAGTGGCGACACGCGGTTCCGACGTATACTAACGGACCGCGGCCGATTTAAAGGCTACCACCTAGCAAGTGTGGTGTCTGGCGGTGACACCATACCAACTCTGTTTGAATCACGTCAAGTAAACGACAGTGGTGGTACACTCATACTTTGTGATAAAACTCTTATGATTAATTAGGTTTAATAACGAATAAAAAAATAGGAGCGTGGGTAAGCTACTACGAACAGCATAGTGAACGTATTATTGTAGCCAAGAAAGACGCGAAGCTCACTCCTATCACTGTAGTACATGTTTATATGTCAACTAGCTCCGTATATCATGAAGAGATTGAAGAAATGTATGATGAGGTAAAAGAAATTATTCAGTTAGCGAAGGGACACGAAAATTTAATAGTCATGGGGGAGATGAATTCGATAGTAGGAAAAGGAAGAGAAGGAAAAGTAGCAGGTGAATGTGGAATGGGGGTAAGAAATGAAAGAGGAATCCCGCCTGGTAGAATTTTTCACAGAGCATAACTTAATCATAACTAACACTTGGCTTAAGAATCATGAAAGAAGGTTGTATACGTCGAAGAGGCCTGGAAACACTAGAAGGTTTTATATAGTTTATATAATCGTAAGACAGAGATTTAGGAACCAGGTTTTAAATCGTAAGACAGTTTCAGTGGCAGAGGTGGACTCTTGACCACAATCTATTGGTTATGAATTGTAGACTGACTGAAGAAACTGCAAAAACGAGAGAATTTAAGGAGATCGGACCTAGATAAACTGAAAGACTCAAAGGTTGCGTAGAGTTTCAGAGAGAGCATTAGGGAACGACTTACAAGATCGGGAAAAGAAATACAGAAGAAGAAGAATGAGTAGCTTTCAGAGATGACAAAGTGAAGGCAGCAGAGGATCAAGTAGGTAAAAAGACAAGGGCTAATAGAAACCCTTGGGTAACAGAAGGGATATGGAAAGGGAGTGAGACAGGGTTGTAGCCTATCCCGATGTTATTCAAAAATGGCTTTGAGCACTATGAGACTTAACATCTTAGGTCATCAGTCGCCTAGAACTTAGAACTACTTAAACCTAACTAATCTAAGGACATCACACACATTCATGCCCGAGGCAGGATTCGAACCCGCGACCGTAGCAGTCCCGCGGTTCCGGACTGCAGCGCCTAGAACCGCACGGCCACCGCGGCCGGCCGATGTTATTCAATCTGTATATTGTGCAAGAAGTAAAAGATACAAAAGAAAAATTTGGCGTAAGAATTAAAATCCATGGAGAATAAATTAAAACATTGCGGTTTGCCTATGACATCGTAATTCTGTCAGAGTCAGCAAAGGACCAGGAAGAGCAGTTGAACGGAGTTGACAGTGTCTTGAAAGGAGGATATAAGGCGAACATCAACAAATGCAAAACGTGGATAATACAATGTAGTAGAATTAAATCAGGTGATGCTGAGAGAATTAAATTAGAAAGTGAGACACTTAAAATAGTAGATGAGTTTTGCTAGTTGGGGAACAAAATAACTGATGATGGTCAAAGTAGAGATGATGTAAAATGTAGACTGGCTATGGCAACGAAAGTGTTCCTGCAGAAGAGAAATGTACATGGTTGTTGTACATTGCCAATGCGAAGGGGCAGGAGAAGCAGCACCAAAAGAATCAATTCCACACAAAGAGTCAGCCGCAGAAGAACGGCCAGAGTTCTGGACCTGTATGCATTTAATTTGCGTAGCATCCGCCCTGATACCACCCACTCCGATCAGGGGCTCTCCTCACAGGCGCCACCCAGTCACAGCAAGGGTCGTCTGGCCCAGCAGCCATTGCCGGGAGTTCCAATGCTCCAGAATTGATGTAATGTTGTTCAATACAACGTCCTCAGTCAGCAAGAAAAATATCCATGGAGAAGAAATAAAAACATTGTGGTTTGCCTATGACATCGTAATTCTGCCAGAGACAGCAAAGGACCAGGAAGAGCAGTTGAACGGAATGGACAGTGTCTTGAAAGGAGGATATAAGATGAACATCAAGAAAAGCAAAACGTGGATAATACAATGTAGTCGAATTAAATCAGGTGATGCTGAGGGAATTACATTAGAAAGTGAGACAATTAAAACAGTAGATGAGTTTTGCTAGTTGGGGAACAAAATAACTGATGATGGTCAAAGTAGAGATGACGTAAAATGTAGACTGGCTATGGCAACGAAAGTGTTCCTGAAGAAGAGAAATTTGTTAACATCGAGTATAGATTTAAGTGTCAGTATGTCTTTTCTGAAAGTATTCGTGTGGAGTGTAGCCATGTATTGAAGTGAAACATGAACGATAACTAATTTAGACAAGAAGAGAGTAGAAACTTTCGAAGTGTGGTGCTACAGAAGAATGCTGAAGATTAGATAGGTAGATCAAGTAGTTAATGAGGGTGTACTGATCAGAATTGGGGAGAAGAAGAATCTGTGGCACAACTTGACCAGAAGAAGGGATCGGTTGGTAGGACATGTTCTGAGGCATCAAGCGATCGCTAATTTAGTACTGGAGTGCAGCGTGGAGGGTAAAAATCGTAGAGGGGGACCAAAAGATGAACACACTAAACAGATTCAGAAGGATGTAGGGTGCAATAGTTACTTGGAGATGAAGAACATTGCACAGGGTAGAGTAGCATGGAGAGCTGCATCAAACCAGTCTCTGGACTGAAGACCACAACAACAACAACTACGATTATTTACAGACGTCGATATGAGCACCACATCACGTAACGTGACCCATCATTTAGTTCCTCCGTAGGACGAATCCCCTATCTTCCGACTATTGTAGGTATACCAACAGCATACTCTAAGTTTCATCATTATGACATTCCAGGAGGAAAAGAATCTACCTCAAAAAATTATCAACAATTCATGAAAACTACCCAAGTGAACTACACACAAAGTTCACACAAAATGTCTTATACGCGACAGACACATCTACAAGTAGTTTCGTCTTCTTAATTTATGATTGACAGTCACCATCTATTTACACAAAATGTCTTGTACACAACATACCGATGTACAAGTAGCTTTGTGTTCTTTAATTTGCTATTTTCAGTCACCATTCTACCGCATTATCCATTGACGGTCATAATACTTTCACGGATTATCTCCATTAGTACGTTTGTGACTCGGATAATGCTTCGCCGATAGATACGCTGTACTGGTCACTGTATGGTCAACAGAAACGGAAGTTAAAATATGTGCGTCCAAGCACACGCAATAGGACAGAAAGCGTGTATCAGATTTGGTCAGCAGCTATCTCATATTTATCGCTGACGATGCTGGAATATACGAGATGGTCGCTAAACGAGCATAATGAAAGGCAGATTGACGTAGTATTTTCTGGTGTACTGAATGATAACTTTCTTGAAAAGCACGTAAAAGCAAGTTAATACGCGTAACAAAACGAAAGGACCCGGTATATCGCGACAGGACTCGGTCATGTTGTTTATAGATCTGGCGACAACATGGCGAAATGTTATGAAACGGGAGGATGACGCAAAACTGGTTCTAAGGAGGTTGGATAAATACTTGGATTTACTGAGTGTTACGCGTGTCGCTTAAGCACCCGCACATCCAGGGTGGTTACTTTTCTTTCTATCGGAAGTTCTCTTTGGGCGGCCGCACAGATAGCGTATCGGGCGCATTCTTGCGAAACAGAGCGACAGTACTAAGTTTGGAGAGTGATCCACTTCTTCACGTTGTTAAGGACAGTCCGTGATAGCCCTGTCAACAGAAACCAAGAAATGTCGAATAGAGGAACAATTGGTGTAGTCGCAAATTTTTGTGCATTAGTTTGAGGGAGTGCCATGAATCGAATACTAATAATCCTGCCCGCATCTCGTGGTCGTGCGGTAGCGTCCTCGCTTCCCACGCCCGGGTTCCCGGGTTCGATTCCCGGCGGGGTCAGGGATTTTCTCTGCCTCGTGATGGCTGGGTGTTGTGTGCTGTCCTTAGGTTAGTTAGGTTTAAGTAGTTCTAAGTTCTAGGGGACTGATGACCATAGATGTTAAGTCCCATAGTGCTCAGAGCCACTAATAATCCTGACCGTTCGGGTGTGAGCGTCAGGTTGCCAATGCGTTTAAACGTCACTTTCTTAGGTTTTTCTAGAATAACTTGGAAACCACGGCTTCTAGGGAAAATGCTTCCCAGTATAAAATTATATTGCACTAAATATCCTACAAAAAGATTTCATTCACTTTTTCTCTAGGCCTAATAACTTCCGCGTTGCAAGGGATAGAAAAATCTCATATTATTAACAGTAATGTTATAACGGCTTAAATTTAATGTTTTTTGATAAATGAAGTGGGCTAGAGCCGAGTTACGGGATAAATTATGTTTGGTGGTGAAATGGGCTGTAGATGAGCGTGTGTGTGTGTGTGCGTCGAGGGTAGCCTACTGTTATCTTGCACTTCCTTCCTTCGTAGGTCTGGAAACTAAATAGTGAGCAGGAAATTCTCCATTCTCTCTCTCTATCCCACTACGTCATAAAAAGAAACTACAGGTTGTTTCACAAAGTTAGAAACGCCGCCCACTGCGTGCAGGGGGGGGGGGGGGGGGGCAATGACGTTTATTTTCCACAACGTAAGTTAAAACTGTATGAAGTACACATATGAAATACTAATAGTACTTACACAAGAAACATATTAAATCTCTGCGCTATATTCTACACTACTGGAGAGAAAACTGATTCTTAATCGTCGTGTACCGCAGTTGTAGCGTTCTGCGGAGAAATATTTTCTCCACAAAGAGCGCTGCGCTCGTTTTTACAGACCACCTATACCTCCTCAGCGTTTCCAGTCTACTTCTCTTGTGAGAGTAGACAAAGTAATTTCACTGAGATCGTGTTCGTGTAACCATTTTATTTATTGAAAACTTACTTATAGTTGTAAAGTGAGCTTTCGTTTAAAATACGTTCCCATTATGAAACGTCCCCCTAGAAAAATTAATGAATTGCTCTGCTGATAAACCTCTTGCGTTATTTGATTTTCGAACAGCTGAGCAGAACTGAACATACTCAGACAGTTCTCTCTTTACTTATTCTGATCATCACTAAAGTGACACACAATATTTTTTTTTTAGCGCAACGCAATCTGACTTTCAATAATTCCTACAAAAGAATGGCCCTGACTAACAATAACCTATACCTTTCATGAATCACTTACCTAACAAAAATCTTCGTTACTCAAAGTACTGCAATACAGCGTGCGCCAATACTGCCAGTATTACAAATTTACTCTTTCTGACGGACACACGTCCAGATCGTCCGCTCTCAAAATTCTGCCATCTCTTTCCCCACATCCACCACTGCTGGCGGCTCACCTCCAACTGCGAAACGCTACGCGCTGTTCACATCCAACTGCCCAACACTACAATAGCAAATATTCCAACAATGCAAACCAACCACAGACTTCACACAGCACAGTCAGTGATTGTCATATAGGGGACGTTTCAGCACAAACAGTGCCTGAGAAGTGTTTCATTTGTATAATTGATGTTGTCGGTGGTCTATGTTGCACTGGTGGGAGTGATTGAATTGGTAAATGTGACATCTTGATGCTGTCTATCGCTGACAGCTTATTGCAAAGCCGTGTGATTGTGTTGTAGCCACTTTGTGCCGAATTAATGAGTGAACACATAGTTACTACACTTTTCTACAAATGAATTGTATTACTAGAAGACTGCGTAAATATTTTCCTCTCAGTAAAGTTAGGCACTTGTAGAGTGATCTGCTCTAAGTGGAGCCCTTTACCACACATCTACAGCATATCTTACAAGACAGGATAACATGTTTAAGTCTAGAACAGAAATCTTTTGTAATGCTCTGCTTGGCTTATACTAAAAAATGTCAAGTTGCATAACATTTAAGTGATCTCCTTCAATTGCAGAGGGAGCCAATTTAAGTTTCTTCACCTCCTCTGACGTTGGGAGATTGAATACTAGTGATGCATTTGAGACCCCTGATATTGTGAAAAGTATTCCAGTCGTCGATAGTGGAGACAACTCGACATTGTACATTCATATTGACAGCTTCTTACACTTCGGGCAAGCTCTTTACTGTGGCGGACTGTAGACTATTCGCCTGCTGGGATTTTTTTATATAAGAACTGCAAATAAGTACTCACTTAGTAAACTGAAAATAACTCATACTAAAAAAACATTCAATCTGGATCACGAATAGTTTTTATTCGTATGATATGGTAACCGTTTTCAGTTGTGCATAAGATTATTAATGTCCCAGTGTGTGACGCATGGAAATTGAAAACGTTTTTCACACAACAAAAGTAAAAACCATTTGCTATCTGGACTGATTATTTTTCTTACATTACGATACAAGATCGCTAACCTTCCAATTATAGGTTAGAGAATTATTGTTTAAGTAACTCCACTATATACACTCCAGATATGTGAAGTTATTTTGTCCGCTCATTGTTGAGATCAGGAAAGGAAATGGTGGGGACGTATTGTGTTTCTACTAACTGAAAAGCGAGCAGCACATATGGTCGGGAAGGTGCTATTCCCAGAATAACGCTACAACTTCCTTCCAGGATGATTAAGATCCAAATTCCTTCTAACAATGAACAACATTGTGCGGATGGTTATGTAAATTCTGACCGAAAACGTTTCATGCGTTAACATTATTGGTAGATCGTATCGATGTTCCACGTAGTCTTAACGAACTTTATGAAAAATAAACATCCCCCACATAAATGTGTTCACTACGCCGCCAGTGACACAGAAGGCGAGCTGTGTAATTGTTGGTATAACTTTGTGAAACACCCTGAAGACGCTTCTTGTGTCACAGTGGAGTAGAGAGAGCAATCAATCGCTTACTCGTTCTTCGGTATGCAAACCTACACGACAGGAAATGCATTGACACTGTTTATTTATTTATTTAACCTAATGTTTTACATGGGACCATGGTTTAACACATACAGTATTATTGTTTTGTATCATAGTTACCTAAAAATAACAATTTTAGTATGAGAAACAGTATTAAAACGATTTAAGTGTCTATATAGACAGTGTCAGTAAATAACACTAACTGCGAACTAATAAAGTTAGTATTGGCAGTACCTGTACTATTGCTGCTGCTGCCACCAGTAGTGATAATGGATATAATAACAATAATGAGGACGATAAAAGTGATAATAGTGGCAAACATAAAAAATTATAGGTATGCAAAACAGATGTTTTCTAATATAGTGAATTCTGGGGAAAGGGAAACTAAGAAAACTACACCAGTTAAGGACACTGGGAAACAAGGAAGATCTTATTGAACATAGCTAACGACTGTGTACAGGGACAATTTTTTTTGTCATATTCTGACTGGTTTGATGCATTTCAGAGCATTCACACAAGGATGGCGCCGGTGGCGACACCTACAACGTGCTGACATGAGGAAAGTTTCCAACCGCTTTCTCTGCGGTGGTGTACTCAACGACGAACCTGGGTGCACGAATCGCAAAACGTCATTTTTTCAGATGAATCCAGGTTCTGTTTACAGCATCATGGTGGTCGCATACGCGTTTGGTGAAATCACGGTGAATGCACATTGGAATCGTGTATTCATCATCGCCATACTGAAAGAACGAGGCATTCTGCAGATACTTCATGTACCTTTCTCATTGAGGTTTTTGAATTGTGCGCCCCTTGTTCGTAACATGATTATTATTTTTTTCATGTATCTACACATGTCCATAGAAGGTTATGACACGAATGTTTCTTATGACATTACGGGATAAAAGGCGTTATATTAAATGGAAACTTACAACTGGATTTCACAATAAGTCCCACACATTTTATATAGAATATATACATTATTGGCCATTGAAATTGCTATACCAAGAAGAAATGTAGATGATAAACGGATGTCCATTGGACAAATATATTATACTATAACTGACATGTGATTACATTTTCACGCAGTTTGGGTGCATAGATCCTGAGAAATCAGTACCCAGAACAACCACCTCTGGCCGTAATAACGGCCTTGATACGCCTGGGCATTGAGTCAAACAGAACTTGGAGCACAGGTGCAGCTGCCCATGCAGCTTCAACACGATACCACAATTCATCAAGAGTAGTGGCTGGCGTCTTTCGACGAGCCAGTTGCTCGGCCACCATTGACCAGACGTATTCAATTGGTGAGAGATCTGGAGAATGTGCTGGCGAGGGCAGCAGTCGAATATTTTCTGTATCCAGAAAGGCCCGTACAGGACCTGCAACATGAGGTCGTGCAATATCCTGCTGAAATGTAAGTTTTCGAGGGATCGAATGAAGGGTAGAGCCACGGGTCGTAACACATCTGAAATGTAACGTCCACTGTTCAAAGTGCCGTCAATGCGAAGAAGAGGTGACCGAGACGTGTAACCAATGGCACCCCATACCATCACGCCGGGTGATACGACAGTATGGCGATGACAAATACGCACTTCCAATGTGCGTTCACCGCGATGTCGCCAAACACGGATGCGACCGTCATGTTGCTGTAAACAGAACCTGGATTCATCAGAAAAAATGACATTTCCATTCGTGCACCCAGGTTCGTCGTTGAGTACACCATCGTAGGCGCTCCTGTCGGTGACGCAGCGTCAAGGGTAACCGTAGCCATGGTCTCCAAGCTGATAGTCCATGCTGCTGCAAACGTCGTCGAACTGTTGGTGCAAATGGTTGTTGTCTTGCAAACGTCCCCATCTGTTGACTCAGGGATCGAGACGTGGCTGAACGATCCGCTACAGCCATGCGGATTAAAATGCCTGTCACCTCGACTGTTAGTGATACGAGGCCGTCGGGATCCAGCACGGCGTTCCGTATTACCCTCCTGAACCTACCGATTCCATATTCTCCTAACGGTCATTGGATATCGACCAACGCGAGCAGCAATGTCGTGATACGATAAACAGCAATCGCGATAGGCTACAACCCGGCCATTATCAAAGTCGGAAACGTGATGGTACGAATATCTCCTCCTTACACGAGGCATCACAACAACGTTTCACCAGGTAAGCTGGTCAACTGATGTTTGTGAATGAGAAATCGGTTGAAATTTTTCTCATGTCAGCACGTTGTAAGTGTCGCCACCGGCGCCAACCTTGTGTGAATGCTCTGAAAAGCTAATCATTTGCATATCAGAGTATCTTCTTCCTGTCGGTTAAATTTCGCGTCTGTAGCACGTCATCTTCGTGGTGTAGCAATTTTAATGGCCAGTAGTGAATGTATGTAAGATACGTTGACAGGTTACAATCTTTTACGTTCTCGTATTCTGATATTTATTTCTCATATCAATTTTTATATTAATTCTTATACTTTATTCGTTCGTTTATTCTTCAGGGAGATTTGGTGCACTCACTCGAATGATACCGATCGTAGAAACATTCGTAACTTAGATATTCCGAAGATTACGAGCATCACACCAAGGCGGGTTTGCGACAGCGACATTTCTTCTTATGAATCTTATATTGTTGAGAATAGTGAAGACTTCGCACTTTGGCAATAATTTCCCCTGCCAGCCATGCATAATGGATCAATCTTCCGAAAACTGGCGGTTACAATTGATTATCAATCAAGATACACCACAGGAATTTCACCAAAAACAATTTTTTTTCAATTAATTCATCTGATATACAATTAGTGGACGAATAAGGACACGTTCTATCAATAGTCACTGGAAAACATTCGTGTAATAGTCTGCTACAGATATAAACAAGAATAAAAATAATAATCCGCTTTATATCATGGGGCGCTAAATTAAGAAACTGCTACACTAACTACCGTGCCACCATTTCATACGTGGATTTCGCATGGTAAAAGGCACATAGAGGAATGGAAAATAACTCCAAAACTTTAGTCGTCGTTTTCCAGAAATATTGTGGGTTGGTAGGAGAGCCAACACCGGGTACTATAGGAAGCCGAAAGGCACGCGTTTTAGCTCACGCAGGCTGGCGTGAGGTCTGGAACAGGACAAGGAAATTAGACTTCAGAAAAACGGACGTACACTCCTGGAAATGGAAAACAGAACATATTGACACCGGTGTGTCAGACCCACCATACTTGCTCCGGACACTGCGAGAGGGCTGTACAAGCAATGATCACACGCACGGCACAGCGGACACACCAGGAACCGCGGTGTTGGCCGTCGAATGGCGCTAGCTGCGCAGCATTTGTGCACCGCCGCCGTCAGTGTCAGCCAGTTTGCCGTGGCATACGGAGCTCCATCGCAGTCTTTAACACTGGTAGCATGCCGCGACAGCGTGGACGTGAACCGTATGTGCAGTTGACGGACTTTGAGCGAGGGCGTATAGTGGGCATGCGGGAGGCCGGGTGGACGTACCGCCGAATTGCTCAACACGTGGGGCGTGAGGTCTCCACAGTACATCGATGTTGTCGCCAGTGGTCGGCGGAAGGTGCACGTGCCCGTCGACCTGGGACCGGACCGCAGCGACGCACGGATGCACGCCAAGACCGTAGGATCCTACGCAGTGCCGTAGGGGACCGCACCGCCACTTCCCAGCAAATTAGGGACACTGTTGCTCCTGGGGTATCGGCGAGGACCATTCGCAACCGTCTCCATGAAGCTGGGCTACGGTCCCGCACACCGTTAGGCCGTCTTCCGCTCACGCCCCAACATCGTGCAGCCCGCCTCCAGTGGTGTCGCGACAGGCGTGAATGGAGGGACGAATGGAGACGTGTCGTCTTCAGCGATGAGAGTCGCTTCTGCCTTGGTGCCAATGATGGTCGTATGCGTGTTTGGCGCCGTGCAGGTGAGCGCCACAATCAGGACTGCATACGACCGAGGCACACAGGGCCAACACCCGGCATCATGGTGTGTGGAGCGATCTCCTACACTGGCCGTACACCACTGGTGATCGTCGAGGGGACACTGAATAGTGCACGGTACATCCAAACCGTCATCGAACCCATCGTTCTACCATTCCTAGACCGGCAAGGGAACTTGCTGTTCCAACAGGACAATGCACGTCCGCATGTATCCCGTGCCACCCAACGTGCTCTAGAAGGTGTAAGTCAACTACCCTGGCCAGCAAGATCTCCGGATCTGTCCCCCATTGAGCATGTTTGGGACTGGATGAAGCGTCGTCTCACGCGGTCTGCACGTCCAGCAAGAACGCTGGTCCTACTGAGGAGCCAGGTGGAAATGGCATGGCAAGCCGTTCCACAGGACTACATCCAGCATCTCTACGATCGTCTCCATGGGAGAATAGCAGCCTGCATTGCTGCGAAAGGTGGATATACACTGTACTAGTGCCGACATTGTGCATGCTCTGTTGCCTGTGTCTATGTGCCTGTGGTTCTGTCAGTGTGATCATGTGATGTATCGGACCCCAGGAATGTGTCAATAAAGTTTCCCCTTCCTGGGACAATGAATTCACGGTGTTCTTATTTCAATTTCCAGGAGTGTAGTTGGTGGAATACTTAACTTTAATCCATAAATAATGAGTGTCGCTCTTGACTGTACATGACTCATAATATCAATAGTAACAGAACATGGCGCCTTGCTAAGTCGTAGCAAATGACGTAGCTGAAGGTTATGCTAAGTATCGCCTCGGCAAATGAGAGCGTATTTTGTCAGTCAACCATCGCTAGCAAAGTCGGTTGTACAACTGGGTCGAGTGCTAGGAAGTCTCTCTAGACCTGCCGTGTGGCGGCGCTCGGTCTGCAATCACTGATAGTGGCGACACGCGCGTCCGACGTATACTAACGGACCGCGGCCGATTTAAAGGCTACCACCTAGCAAGTGTGGTGTCTGGCGGTGACACCACAAGAAACTCTTCAGAATCTACGGATAAGCCGAGAAACGTGTTCTGCTATTTTGATTCCTCTTCCGCTGAGCGAAGTTTCTGAGAAATCGGGTGATGACAGTAGCAGAGTTCTCCTTATCAGTATAGGATACCGTTCAAAAATGGTTCAAATGGTTCAAATGGCTCTGAGGACTATGGGACTTAACTGCTGAGGTTATCAGTCCCCTGGAACTTAGAACTACTTAAACCTAACTAACCTAGGGAACCATGTTGAGTTTTCCATAATCATTACATATATGTCTTAATCTACGGTTTATATCTTCTCTTGTTTTGCTTGTCATTACGTTCTGCTATACTGAAAACAAGAGGAACGTATCAATTGTTCGTAGATCAATCAGCCACAACATTATAACTACCTGCTTAATACCGTGTAGATCTAGTTTTGGAAGGCATTATAGGAACGATTATGCCTAGCATCCATTTCACAAGTTCTTTGTAAGTTTCCGAAGATATATGGCGCCAGATATCTACACACAGTTTACAGAATTCTCATAAATTACGGGCTTGCGGTTTGCGGGCGCGAAGGTAAATTATGAAAGCATTCCTCATGAGCTGTATCAGCTACAGAAAAAAGGAATTTGGTGCCTAAGGAATCAACGCCGTAAGATAACTGGAGAGAGTACACGGGTACTCTTATCCTCCACGCCCTCCCTCTTTTCTTCTAACTATTACACAAACCCAGGATGACTCATTAGGCAGAGAGATGTGAGTGCTTTATTTCGAGCTGCATATTTTACAGTAGCCGCAGCCAATACAGCTGACAAATACTTCGAGTGAACGGGAATATTCCTGTTCAATCTGGATGTCTTCACAGCGGAAGACTTTGGTCTAACTGAAATCTCTGACAGAGACGAGTTTCCAACAACCAAGAAGGCAAAGGAATTTCATACCCACGGACAAATTTTGCTCCTCAGTGACAAGTTTATCGATGTAGTCACCATAAAGAAAACAAAGAACGTAATACTAACGAAATGTAGAGAGCTGATGTACGAAAAGGAGCAGACTTACCCAGTATTTTTCCCTGCCAAAATATGATCGACCCACAAAAAAATGAAAATGTCAAAAAAATCTGAAAAATGCTGCCTTAGACAACGAAGTTAAACCAGATAAAACTAAGAACAGCCAAAATACCAGTACCAACAATGCTGAATCTCCAGGGATAATCAGGACTTATCCACGCCATCATCTTCTGGAACAACAATATCCAAATCCAAAGAGAGATCTGATGTTTTGAATTTCCCAGGATGTGGTGAAGTGTACAAGGAAGACTGGATTAAGTGTGACTATTGCTCTGAATGGTGGCACAAAGAATACACGGGTTATGAAGGGCGTGGTGAACTTTCTTGTGATTTATATTAGTGCCTAGTCTTTGAGTAAATGTCTCGTAGTCTTACAACTCAATAAGGTTAAGAGTATGAACGAGCAGTATGGTTTATGTTAAAAGTTAGGCAGCTCTAAGTGATATACGTTGTTTCAAAATCAACCAGCAATAATTCGTTATAAGAAAAGTTTGTTTCAACCTTCTCATCTACTATGTGTGAGTGGTTAAATACTACGTGCGTATTCTTTCCTAACATACCCCTACTTTAACAAAAGAACGAAGTATTAAAATGTTCAGGGAAACGAAGGAATACTGAAATATCGTCAGAAATGAAGCAAACAGGAAGTGCAGAGAAGGAAAAGCGGGTTGGCTGAAGGAAAAAGTGAAAACATGTAAATAGAAATGATCGTCGGAAGAATGAGTCAACGTATAGAAAAGTCAAAACACCCAACGATGAATCTAGAAGCGAGGGTAGTATCATAAAATGTGGAATGGGAGTTTCGATGTTAAACGCATAGGAGAGAGCGTGTAAGCAGGAACAGTACATCGCAGGTCGACGTGAGGGAGAGGACCCGCTTGATGACGTGGTAGTGTGGAGTCGATATCGAAGACATGAGGACTCAGTATTAGAGTCAGAATTCTAAAGAGGTATGAAAGACTTGTGATTAGATAAGACAGAAGGGATAGGTAACATCACTTCGGAATTTATAAAAGCGACTAATGAAGCTGGTGTGTAAAATCTGTGAAACGCGATATTCCGTCAGACTTTCAATAAAATATCATACACACATTTCCGAAAATAAGAAAAACAGCTAAGTGCAAGAATCGCACAATCAGCTTAAGATGGATCCAAGATGTTAACAATAACAATACGAGGAAGCAGAAAAATGGGAAAAAAATTGAGAATTTGTCGGATGGCTACCAATTTGTCTTTAAGATCGATAAAGGCATCAGAGAGGCAGTTCTGACGTTGTGCTTGATGTTCTTGATATTGGTAGCAAGAATGAGCAAAAATCAAAGAACGCTCGTATGACGTGTCGACCTAGAAAAGTTGTTCGACATTTAAAAATGCTGCAAAATGTTCGAAATTCTGAAAAAAGTATACGCGTGAGCTGTAGGGAAAGACGGGTAATATACAAATATGTACAAGAATCAAAGGAGAAGAGGGAGGCAGGAAGACCAAGAACGAAGGGCCCAGATGAAAAACGGTAAGAGTCTCACACCCCTGCTGTTCTATTCGTATATCGAAGAGGCAATAAACAAAATAAAAGAACTAGTGACGTTTAGGATAAAAATTGAGGGTGAAATGATATGTCTGATAAGATTCGCTGATCGTATTGCTATCATCAGTGAAAAGAATGAAAAATTGTAACACCTCTTATATGAAATGAACAGTGTAATGGGTATTGGTCGCATTGGAATGAAAGTAAACAAAAGAAGGTGAGAACTAATGACAAGAAGCAGAAATAAGAACTGGGAGAAGGTTCACTTCAAAATCGGTGTTCATGAAGTTGAGAAAGGAATTCTCCCACATTGGGCACTGAATAACCAATGGTGCACGAATCAAGGAGGACATAAAAAGCAAACTATCGCTAGCAAGAAGGGCGTTTCTGGCCCAAGATAATTCTATTAGTATCAAACGTAGGTCTTAAATTGAGGGAGAAATTTCTCAGTACGTACATTTGGAACACACTATTGCACGGAGAAAGAAAATTCTGTGAGTGTACATTTGGAGCACAGCATTGTATGGTAGTGTAACACGGACTGTATGAAAATCGCAACAGAAGAAGACCAAAGCATTTGAGATGTGATGCTGCAGAAGAATGTTGAAAATTAAGTGAACTGATAACGTAAGAAACAAATTTCTACGCAGAATCGTTGAGAAAATGAATTGGTGGAAAACACTGACAAGAAGAAGGGATAGGATGGCTAAGGACAGTGTGGCAAATAAAGTAGGCACGAATTCTTTCAGAAGGACAAGTATAGTAATATTTGTTGAAGGTTTCTAATGAATATACACTCCTGGAAATTGAAATAAGAACACCGTGAATTCATTGTCCCAGGAAGGGGAAACTTTATTGACACATTCCTGGGGTCAGATACATCACATGATCACACTGACAGAACCACAGGTACATAGACACAGGCAACAGAGCATGCACAATGTCGGCACTAGTACAGTGTATATCCACCTTTCGCAGCAATGCAGGCTGCTATTCTCCCATGGAGACGATCGTAGAGATGCTGGATGTAGTCCTGTGGAACGGCTTGCCATGCCATTTCCACCTGGCGCCTCAGTTGGACCAGCGTTCGTGCTGGACGTGCAGACCGCGTGAGACGACGCTTCATCCAGTCCCAAACATGCTCAATGGGGGACAGATCCGGAGATCTTGCTGGCCAGGGTAGTTGACTTACACCTTCTAGAGCACGTTGGGTGGCACGGGATACATGCGGACGTGCATTGTCCTGTTGGAACAGCAAGTTCCCTTGCCGGTCTAGGAATGGTAGAACGATGGGTTCGATGACGGTTTGGATGTACCGTGCACTATTCAGTGTCCCCTCGACGATCACCAGTGGTGTACGGCCAGTGTAGGAGATCGCTCCACACACCATGATGCCGGGTGTTGGCCCTGTGTGCCTCGGTCGTATGCAGTCCTGATTGTGGCGCTCACCTGCACGGCGCCAAACACGCATACGACCATCATTGGCACCAAGTCAGAAGCGACTCTCATCGCTGAAGACGACACGTCTCCATTCGTCCCTCCATTCACGCCTGTCGCGACACCACTGGAGGCGGGCTGCACGATGTTGGGGCGTGAGCGGAAGACGGCCTAACGGTGTGCGGGACCGTAGCCCAGCTTCATGGAGACGGTTGCGAATGGTCCTCGCCGATACCCCAGGAGCAACAGTGTCCCTAATTTGCTGGGAAGTGGCGGTGCGGTCCCCTACGGCACTGCGTAGGATCCTACGGTCTTGGCGTGCATCCGTGCGTCGCTGCGGTCCGGTCCCAGGTCGACGGGCACGTGCACCTTCCGCCGACCACTGGCGACAACATCGATGTACTGTGGAGACCTCACGCCCCACGTGTTGAGCAATTCGGCGGTACGTCCACCCGGCCTCCCGCATGCCCACTATACGCCCTCGCTCAAAGTCCGTCAACTGCACATACGGTTCACGTCCACGCTGTCGCGGCATGCTACCAGTGTTAAAGACTGCGATGGAGCTCCGTATGCCACGGCAAACTGGCTGACACTGACGGCGGCGGTGCACAAATGCTGCGCAGCTAGCGCCATTCGACGGCCAACACCGCGGCTCCTGGTGTGTCCGCTGTGCCGTGCGTGTGATCATTGCTTGTACAGCCCTCTCGCAGTGTCCGGAGCAAGTATGGTGGGTCTGACACACCGGTGTCAATGTGTTCTTTTTTCCATTTCCAGGAGTGTAGTAACGACAATAGCTGAAATCAGAGCAGCATTTACAGTGCCTCAGAAAACCTTCAAAAATACATTACCCGATGCTGGTTGAGATATCGAGCTGTCATGCAATGTTTACCGCTGACAGTATACCAGGGGCCTGCCGTTGTGGCCGAGCGGTTCTAGACTCTTCAGTCTAGAACCTCGCGACCGCTACTGTCGCAGGTTCGAATCCTGCCTCGGGCATGGATGTGTGTGATGTCTTTAGGTTAGTTAGGTTTAAGTAGTTCTAGGGGACTGATGACCTCAGACGTTAAGTCCCATAGTGCTCAGATCCATTTGAACCATTTTTGACAGCATAATAGGGAAAACCGAGAAGTAATGAAGAGTAGTGTTCAACGTCCCGTCGATGAGGAAGGAAATAGGACGTGTCCTTTCAAATAAAGTATCCCGCCATTTGCCTTAAGCGATTTCGGGAAATGAAGGAAAACTTAAATCAGGATAGTCAGACGGGGATTTGAAACGTCACCCTCCAGAGGGCGAGTCCACTGTGTTAACCACTGCATTACTTGCAGAACACGAACTTGCGTGGTTTACAGTCAACTAAGACATTGGTGACGATCTGGGGTGTTCACTGACGAGTCTAAAAAATGGTTCAAATGGCTCTGAGCACTATGGGACTTAACATCTGTGGTCATCAGTCCCCTAGAACTTAGAACTACTTAATCCTAACTAACCTAAAGAGAGCACACAACACCCAGCCATCACGAGGCAGAGAAAATCCCTGACCCCGCCGGGAATCGAACCCGGGAACCCGGGCGTAGGAAGCGAGAACGCTACCGCACGACCACGTGATGCGGGCACTGACGAGTCTAGTTACTGTTTGTGGCAGTCAGATGGACTACAATGTGTCCTTAGATGACGTGGTCTAAGGTCAGTGATAGGGTTGATTCTTGAGACCAACACCTGTGGAATTCCCATAAAAACGGTGTAGAGTAGATACTGACGACAGATTTGGTTCTTGTTGTAGAGAGCCATGGCGCTCGCCGCTACATGTTGTCACGCCTAAGATGTCTGCGGTATTAAATGCCATATGCCAAGATAATAATGTCAGATACGTAATGGCTGCTCACTGCGAACGCCTTGAGGAATGTACGGTTTTTCAAAATGTCCTGAATTCGAGTCTTGGTCCAGCACACAGTTTTAACCTGCCAGGACTTTCACATCAGCACACACTGTGCCATACAGTGAAAATCTCATTCTGGTACAGTTTATCGACTGACCTGTCCTATCCCCTGATTTTCCATCAGTAGACCACGTCTTGGATGCGATGGGAAAATGTTATTTTCGTAGCAGCCTGCAGCTAACAGTCTTCACGACTGTTCTGTGTTTCAGGCATGACAACGTTCGGACTCATCTTGCTTCAAGGCCAGAACATGCCTGTGGGCTCAAATGGCTCAAATGGCACTGAGCACTATGGGACTTAACTTCTGAGGTCATCAGTCCCCTAGAACTTAGAACTACTTAAACTTAACTAACCTAAGGACATCACACACATCCATGCCCGAAGCAGGATTCTAAACTGCGACCGTAATGGTCGCGCGGTTCCAGACTGTAGCGCCTAGAACCGCTCGGCCACCCCGGCCGGCCATGCCTGTGGGATTCATCTCGAACAGATGTTGATGATGGACATGAGCATCCAAATTTTCCTTATTTAATAGATGAATATTTCCAGAAAGTTCATTGTGTAGCTCTTTCGATTTGCATCACTGTATATTTCATTAATGGATAAACTTCAAAGAAGGCAGAGGAGAATCACAATTATGTAGCACCCATTTTCTGATGAGAAACGCCGGCCATTGTGGCAGAGCGGTTCTAGGCGCTTCAGTCCGGTTCCGCGCTACTGGTACGGTCACACGTTCGAATCTTGTCTCGAGCATGGATGTGTGTGATATCCTAAGGTTAGTTAGGTTTAAGTTGTTCTAAGTCTAGGAGACTGAGGACCTCAGATGTTAAGTCCCATAGTGCTCAGAGCCATTTTAACCATTTTGATGAGAAACAACACAAATGACCATATTTGGAGATGTATTTATTTAATTATGGCTGCATTTTTGAAATCTGGTACCGTTTAATCTAAATCGAATTGCGCCATGCAAAATGTCGTCGAAAAATTTAGATTGTGCACCATACATAATGTGTTTGATAAATTTATACTTTGTAATTACCTTAATTCATTTTGACCGATTTGCACGTAAAAACAGTTAAAAGAAACAAATAAGCATAGCACTAAAAATTAACAAATCATAGATAGCAAAGATAAATTAAAATTTGTAAGAAAATTTACCAGTTCGCTGTTCTTGTGAATGTTCTGCAACAGCCTGCCCACGGACCAGCAAGAATGGCTCAATCAGTTGTTAGTACATCTATGTCTGAACCCACCGATAAATTCCACCAAGTTTGTGGAGAAAAACTATTGTACCAAGTACCTCATTACGATGCTTACATTTTCTTATAAAACGAAACAGCCATAACACATTAATCATACTACTCCGTTAGCCACTAGCCAACATTTGCGTACCGGTAAACTAAGAAATTTTGGTGACATAGTAATGGTGGCTTCCTGTAAGTAATAGGAAGTAAGAGCAGCGAGCAAGGCGTGTGACCACATGGAGACCAACAGTCATTTACTCCTTTAAAATATCAATGTTCCCAAAAGATGTAGTAACTGCAAAGTATTCAAGACAGTAGGTCATAGTCTAGTTGTAATTTTCTGCATGCCAAGCTTAGACAATTTGCAGCTACATCGCTGACTTATGCAAGGAAATGAAGGTGCACATAACCTAGTATCGTTGTGAAGTTGTGCATTTGAATAACGTGATATTATCTTGAAATTATTTCCATTTCGTCTTTGTACACATTGTCGGCCATTATCATATGTGGAAATATTGTTTGACAAACTATGAGAGTGTAAAAGTCTGATACCATATTTTCAGCAGTGGATTTGTGTACAGTTCTTAGTTTAAATGTTTTACAGCATTGATAATGCTGAAAAATTAGACTCACTTTTACTGAAAGCATTTATCGGTTCTTCATTTACATCGTTGTTTATTGATCTCTTTAACTTGTAATAATTGATGTTTGCTTGGTGTTTGCCGTGTTTTCTGCGGTCTGTTTGTGTTCCAGTTTTCTGCGAGTTGGGGTGTGTGGGAGTGGCGCCACGTTCTGCTTCGGTGCACAGAAGCTGTGACTCCCGGTTGGGCCCCGGCGTTTAGGTGTTGTTTTGGACGACTGGTCTTCTGCTTCTGGCATTTTAAGTTAAGTCACCTTTTAGCCCAGGACAGCCTGGCGTCACTGCCTGTTTGCTAGTTATTGAACCTATTTTGTGTATATGTAAAAAAAGTGGTTTTTCAATTTGCTTGGGAATCAATTGTATTAATTAAGTTGATGTGCTCCTTGTGTTATTTGGGTTCGTTGCGAACTGGTGTGAGTTGTAAATGACTCTTCCAGCTGTTGTGGCCGAGCGGTTCTAGGCGCTTCAGTCTGGAATCGCGCGATCTCTACGGTCGCAGGTCCGAATCCTGCCTCGGGCATGGATGTGTGTGATGTCCATAGGTCAGTTAGATTTAAGTAGCTCTAAGTTCTAGGGGACTCATGACCTCAGATGTTAAGTCCCATAGTGCTGCGAGCTATTTTGTAAATCACTTTCATATTGTAGATTATTGCCTTAAAAAAATAGAAAACTATGTGTGCCACCTTTAAAATCACCTTCAGATTGTAATTTGTCTCTTAAGCCTGGAAATTTCGGTGGCTCATCTTTTAAGTAAATTGTTGTAACTATATATTTCGATATTGTCTTTAGAACGGCCACGTGTTGATTTCCTCTAATCTGTTCTATAAAAGCTTGTTTTGAATAAATTGTTATTAATTGATTAGGTAGTTGTGGTGTTAAGGAGTGACATAGTAGGGGCCCCGACCTTCCATGCTAGGTGTACCCCTCATTCAGACTTCCTAGGTCACAGTCCTTATAGACGGAGGATATGTTCATACTCGGAGGGGCTATGAAAGGGAATTCGATGTACAAAGAAATCACCCCACAAATCGTCTTAGACGATTTACAGAAATCACGGAAAAATTAGATACGGTTGGCCTGGGCGGTAATTTGAACCGGCTTCCTCCCGAATGCGAGACCAGTGCGCTAGCTACTGCTCTACGTCGGTCGGTGCCGATACACGAATCAAACGATAGCCGAGCGTGTGATCGATCAGTCGAAATCGATCACTTGTCGAGACAACGCTGCCGGCCTTAGCTCCGGCCCGTGCGGCGAGGCGCGGCGGTGTGGGCGATCAATGCTGCGCCTGCGCGCTGGGGGCGTCGCCGGCCACGCAGGCGCCCCGCGAGGCTGCGCTCGGCGTCGCGGCGCCGGCTCGACGCCGCAGACGGCAGTTGCCGCGTCGCGGTCCAGCCAGACATGCTGCGCCCGCTTCCACTGCGCGCCGCGGCGCAGGTGCTGCTGCCGCTGCTGCTGCTGGTAGCCGTAGCGTCGGCGGCGGCGTCGGCGTCAGCGGGGGAGGCGGCGCCGGCTGCGGGTCCCGTGTGCCAGCAGCTGCGGCAGCGCGCCAAGGCGGCGCCGCTGGCCGCGAGGCTGCTCGCGCACGAGGACTTCTCCCGCCAGCTGTGGCCCGTGTCCATCCTGCGCCACGACGCCAACATCTCTGACGACAGGTAAGGGGCACAACAGAAAAAAATCCTCTTAGAACAATAATTTTCATTTTAGCCGTAGGTGAACTCTCGGTTGTCAAATGCAATTCTTGTGAAATGCTGTTTTCCTGAAATGGTTTTTTTCTTAAATGCTGTTGTTGTGAAATGCTATTTGATGTAGCTGTCCACATTAGTGTACCTTGTGCATTCCTCTACACCACTGCAGAGGCGCTACATCTACACATATTTAAATGTGCAACAGCATTCAAGCTCTGATCTCCCTCTACAATTTTCTCCATACACACTTCCGTCTTTTACCACACTTCCGATTTCTGCAAGCCTCAGATTGTGTCCTGTCAACCGATCCCTTCTGTTTGTTAAGTTGTGCCACATTTCCACCCCCCCCACCCCCCCCACCATGGTTCAGTGGCTCCTCGCTAGTTATTCGACCTACACGTCCAACATTTAGCATTCTTATGAAATTATATATATATATATATATATATATATATATATATATATATATATATATATATATATATATATATACTGCAACATTCACTTGTTGCTATTATTGTATCAGCACGATGCGTTTCGGTGGCATGCTGCCGTCGTCAGATGCATTCACAGACAGTTTTACATTGTAATTAAAATGAAGTGAGGCTAGTTTCCTTTCCTGTGTGTATCAGTGATGTTATGTGTCGAAAAAAAAAGATGCCTGTTGAGGAAGGCACGTAACCTCACTGGCACGCGCGGTGAAGGAAACTAACCTCACTTCATTTTAATTAAAATGTAAAAGTAACTGTAAATGCACCTGACGATGGAAGGATGCTGCCAAAATGTGTTGTGCTAATAAAATATTAGTAACAAGTGACTGTTACGGAATACATTATTTCATAAAAGTCTTAGAATACAGCCACAGCCCTCAACCTCCATATAACATAGATAAACTTAAAGTTTAGCATTCTTCTGTATCATCACATATCAGAAGTTTCTATTATATTCCTGTGCGAACTGATTAACTTTCATGTTTCACTTCCGTACAAAGCTACAGTCCAAACCAGTAGTTTCACAAAAGACCTCCTGAAATTCAAGTTTATATTAGATACTAACCATGTCGACTTGTCCAGAATCGCTTTTCTTGCTATTGCGAGCCTGCATTTTATATTCCCTCTAATTCTGCCGCCATCTGTTATTTTGCTGCCCAAAAATGCATTAAATATCCTATTTCCCTCAACATTATCAGATTCTGTTCGATTTGATTATATTACCCTTGTTTCACTTTTCCTGAATCTCATTGTATAGCCTCTCTTCAAGACACTGCACCTTCCGTTCAAATGCTCTTCCAAGTCCTTTGCTACCTTTGACAGAGATACAGTATCATAAACAAACCTCAAAGTTTTTATTTCTCCTCCCTGGACATTAATTTCCTACACAGTTTTTTCTTGCTTTTCTATGCTGCTTGTCCAGACTGAAGTCCTGTCTCTCTCTCTTCTTCCTGCCCTCTCATGTGCTACAGTCTGTTTTCTTTTAAAACTGCTGATAACTTTTCGTTTTCTGTATTTTATATCTGCAACCTTTACAATTTCAAGAGGGGTTTCCCAGTCAACACCAACAAAAGCTTTCCATCAACCTGTAAATCCTATAAACATGGGTTTGATATTCTACAACATATCCTAAATATCTTGGGAGCAGTATTGTCTTGCGCATTCCTACATTTCTGCGAAACATAAAGTGATATATCTCGAGGTCGACTTCTGTCAGTTCCCCCATTCTAAAGTAAATAATTCGTCAATATTTTGCAACGAACACTTGTTCAACTAATTATTCCATATAATTCGTACCTATCAGTTGTTGCCTTCTTTGAATTTGAGTAATTTTTACATTGTTCCTGAAGACTTACGGTATTAAACCTAATATATCTTTCATACCAGGTGGAACAGGTTTATCTTGTCTGGCTCTCCGAAGGGTCTCAACAATTCCGAGCGTATGTCGTCTGCTTCTTTTGGCTCAGGTCTACCAGAACTCTGTCAGATGATGTGAAATATTAGTAAGATATAGAATTGTGTTTATCCATGTGATTAGATGATGTCACTAGAGGTGTTCCTAGCGCAGGCTTTAATCTTCAGTTAATATATATCTTTAAAAACGTTTAGGCCTAATTAACAACGTAAAACATAGTTCAGCCGTTCTACTAAGCAGTGTCCGCCTTATTGCCATTCCAGTCCTCTTCATACGCTGCTGTGACCGTTGAACCCACACATCGTGTTTCGTTCTGCGATCCCTCGTCATCTATCGGCTGGGCAACTATCTCGTATCGCGTGTTCTACTGCGTGTTTGCTGGGAAACGTTGATCGGCGTCCTGGCGCACCTGTGGTGTCGCAGTGCACTAACTTACGGTCGTTACTATGCCAGCGAAATAAAAACAAGTCCCAGTGTTCGCGTGCATTTAGCACTATCATTGTCTTGTGATAAAGCGATTCCCTGTTTAGGTGTGTCCGCAGCTCGTGGTAGTGCGGTAAGGTTCTCGCTTCCCACGCCCGAGTTCCCGGGTTCGATTCCTGGCGGGGTCAGGGATTTTCTCTGCCTCGTGATGACTGGGTGTTGTGTGCTGTCCTTAGGTTAGTCAGGTTTAAGTAGTTCTAAGTTCTAGGGGACTGATGACCATAGATGTTAAGTCCAATAGTGCTCAGCGCCATTTGAACCATTTTTGTTTAGGTGGCTTGAAGAGAGGTTTACGTACGTCACCTTTATCTCTTGCTGGATTGCTCACAAGCATGAGGGAGTTTGTTGCACCAGTGTCACGATACGAAGTGATTGCACCAGCCGATGGAAGAAGCAGTTGTTGCAAAAGGAGACAAGTGTGTGGGTTCGAACGTACCAGCACCATGTGAAGTAAGCTGAATTTGAAGAAGGACAGAGAGAGCACAGTGCGACGGTTTTCCTGTTACTTACGTAGTTCAAATTATAATCTTTGTTAGAGAATCTTGTATAGTTTGCATGAAGATGAGAGCCTGCTCTGGAAATGCATAGTGATTGTTGCGACCTAATTACTAATTCTGTATGGCTGACCCCAATTTTATATTTCAGTAAGTTCCTCGTGAAATTTTTAGATCCAAATCATCTGTCGTACTGGTTGTCGCAACGGATTAGAATATAGTTCTGTGTGCCGGGCCGAGACTCGAACTCGGGACCTTTGCCTTTCGCGGGCAAGTGATCTACCTACTGAGCTACCCAAGCACGACTCACGCCCCGTCCTCACAGCCTTACTTCTGCCAGTACCTCGTCTCATACCTTCCGAACTTTACAGAAGCTCTCCTGCGAACCTTGCAGAACTAGCACTCCTGAAAGACAGGATATTGCGGAGACATGGCTTAGCCACAGCTTGGGTGATGTTTCCAGAATGAGATTTTCACTCTGCAGCGGAGTGTGCGCTGATATGAAACTTCCTGGGAGATTAAAACTGTGTGCCGGGCCGAGACTTCTGTAAAGTTTGGAAGGTAGGAGACGAGGTACTGGCAGAAGTTGGACTGTGAGGACGGGGCGTGAGTCGTGCTTGGGTAGCTCACTTGGTCGAGCACTTGCCCGCGGGAAGGCAAAGGTCCCGAGTTCGAGTCTCGGCCCGGCACACAGTTTTAATCTGCCAGGAAGTTTCATATCAGCGCACACTCCGCTGCAGAGTGAAAATCTCATTCTAGAACATAGTTCTACTACATCTTCGGCTTCGGCTGTCGACCTCGTTGCATCTAAATCACTGGAACAACAGCCTTGCAGCTAAGACGTTCCCAACGATCTATTGTTGAGCGTTCAACGATATATAGAAAAGTATTGAAAGTAACTTTTATTTTCTGTAGTCACAACGATTTCCAATTTCAATCGCTATCAGATTCATTGCTATACGTACAGTATCCTCGAGGCACCAATATGTGACGAGGAGTGCATCATGTAACACTATCTTTCATGTTTTGGTTGCAAAGGGTGTGCGGGAAGAGCGACTGTTGATGAACCTCGTTATGGGCTCGAATCTCTATAAATTCACCTATAATATCTCGTTAAGCAACAGGAAAACAGAATACATAAAAACATTGTGTGGAATCAGGCGATTGTCTGAAGTGGCTCTTTACCTCGGCCGTAGTGGGTGAGTTAAACAAATTATTTGAAATGGCTGTAGAACGGAAACTGTACCATTCAGGACATTGGTTCCCATTCAGAATATTGTGTACTCAGAACTCTCTTCAACTCATGTAACTCTGTAACTGTAATATCCCAGCAGCCCCTGTGCATATGGGAATAGGTTGTTAGTTGAATTTTCTAGGGAGGAGAATGCCAAGGAGGGAGTAATCATTAGAAAGAGGTACAGTAACAAACGCAAAAGGTAACATATTACCACGTGAAGCGAGGACTATCAGAAGGGTAGCAGGGGCTGTGCAGAGTGGACTTCTAGGTTAGAGGGTCTCGGGAAAACACAAAAAGAGCGTCGTCTCAAAGAGTGCAGGTCGAACACAGGAGGACCGTAGATACGGGAACCATCGGTATAGAGTTGTAACTGTTTTGGGAAACTACCAGAGCTCCAAGCACTAATAGAAATCACTGATGCTCAAATATTTATAGGTACTGAAAGCTGGCTAAAGTCGGAGATAAGTTCAATCGAAATTTTTGCGAAGACCCTAACGGTGTTCCGAAAGGATAGGTTAAACATAGATGGCGGTGGCGTGTTTGTTGCTGTTAGTAGTAGTTTATCTTGTCACGAAACTGAAGCAGATAGTTCCTCTGAGTTAGTGTGGGCCAAGGTCATTCTTGACTACCGGAATGAAATAAATATTTGGATCCTTTTATCGACCTCCCAATTCACATGATACAACTGCTGAAAGGTCCAAAGAAAACTTGAGTTTAATTTCAAACACGTGACCGACTCAAACAATTATAGTTGGTGGTGACTTTAATTTACCCCCGATAAGTTAGCGAAAAAACGTTTAAATCCGCAGGTACGCATAAAACATCATGCGAAAATGTGCTAAATCCATTCATGAGCCCATGCGAATACTAAACGGTTGTGAAAACACACTTGACGTCTTATCAAAAAATTAATGCAATAATAACTAGTAACAAGCATCAAAACAGATATAGTGACTACTGAACACAGAGTTGTCGTAGCGAGTCTGAATATTGTAACACCCAAATCCTATAAAATAAACGAAAAATATACGTAATCAAAAATGCAGATAAAAATTCATTTGACGCCTCCCCGAGAAACAATATCTACTCCTTCTAAATTAACAATTTAAGTATAGAGCAGTTGTGGCTTAAATTCAAAGAATTAGTGCCGGCCGCAGGTGAGTGATTTATACCAAATAAATTAACATACGACGGAGCTGATCGTCCTTGGTACACAAAACGGGTCAGAAAACCGTTGCAGAAAAAACAAAATAGCATGCCAAGTTTAAACGGACGCAAGATCTCCAAGATGGACGGTCTTCTACAGAAGCTCGAAACGTAGCGCGGACATCAATGCGAGATGCCTATAATAGTGTCCGCAGCAGAACATGGTCTCGAAAACTGGCAGAATATCCAAAGGGATTCTGGTCGTATGTGAAGTATGCTAGTGGCAAGACACAGTCAATGCCTTCTCTGCGCGATAGCAAAGGGAATACCATCGACGACAGTGCTGCCGAAGTGGAGTTACGAAACACACCTTTCCGAAATTCCTTCACCAAAGAAGACAAAGTAAATATTCCAGAATTCTAAATCAAGAACAGCTGTCAACATGAGTAACGAGAAGTAAATATCCTCGGTTAAACGAGACATTTTAAATCACTTAAGGATAGTAAAAAATTCAAATGGCTCTGAGCACTATGGGACTTAAGTTCTGAGATCATCAGTCCCCAAGAACTTAGAACTACTTAAACCGAACTAACCTAAGGGCATCACACACATCCATGCCCGAGGCAGGATTCGAACCTGCGAACGTAGCGGTCGAGCGGTTCCAGACTGTAGCGCCTAGAACCACTCGGCCACCCCGGCTGGCAAGGAAAGTAAGTCTACGACTCCAAATTGTATACCATTTAGGTTCTTTTCAGAGTATGCTGCAGCAATAGCTCCATACTTAACAATCATATACAACCGTTCGTTCGACGAAAGATCCTTACCCAAAGACTGGGAAGTTGCACAGGTCACACCAATATTCACGGAAGGTAGTATGAGTAATCCACTAAATTACAGGCCCATATCATTAACGTCGATATGCAACAGGATTTTGGAGCGTATATTGTGTTCGAACATTATGAATTACCCCGAAGAAAACGGTCTACTGACACACAGTCAGCATGGATTTAGAAAACATTGTTCTTGTGAAACACAACTAGCTCTTTACACACACGAAGCGTTGTGTGCTATTGGCAAGGGACTACAAATTGATCCCGTATTTCTAGATTTTCAGACGGCTTTTAACTCTGTACCACACACGCGACATGTAGTGAAATTGCGTGCTTATGCAATATCGTCTCAGTTGCGTGACTGAATTCGTGATTTCCTGTCAGAGCGGTCACAGTACGTAGTAACTGATGGAAAGACAAAAAAGTAAAACCGAAGCGATTTCTGGCGTTGCCCAAGATAGTGTTATAGATCCTTTACTGTTCTTTATCTATATAAACGATTTAGGAGCCAATCTGAGTAGTCATCTCAGCTTGTTTTCAGATGACGCTGTCGTTTATCATCTAGTAAAGTCGTCAGAAGATCAAAATAAACTGCAAAACGATTTAGAAAAGATATCTGTATGGTGTAAAAATTGGCAATTCATCCTAAATAACGAAAAGTGTGAGGCCATCCACATGAGTGGTTAAAGGAATCCGTTAAACTTCGGTTGCACGATAAATCAGTCAAATCTAAATACCTAGGAATGACAATTACGAACAATTTAAATTGGAAGGAACACATAGAAAATGTTGTAGGGAAGACTAACCAAAGACTGCGTTTTATTGACAGGACCCTTAGGAAACGTAACAGATCTACTTAAACTACTGCCTACACTGCGTTTGTCCGTCCTCTTTTAGAATACTGCTGCGTGGTGTGGTATCCTTACCAGATAGGATTGTCGGAGTACATCGAGAAAGTTCAAAGAAGGCAGCACGTTTTGTACTATCGCAAAATAGGGGAGAGACTCTCAATGAAATGATGCAGGATCTGGGGTGGGCATAATTAAAACTAAGGAGTTTAGCGTTGGGGTGGAATCTTCTGACGAAATTTCAATAACCAACTTTCTCCTCCGATGCGAAAATATTTCGCTGACGCCGAACTACATAGGGAGAAACGATCATCATAATAAAATACGGGAAATCAAAGCTCGAAATGAAATATGCAGGTGTTCGTTTTTTTCCGGGCCCTGTACGAGTCTGGAATAATAGAGAATTATGGTGGTGCGATGAACTCTCTGCCAGGCAATTAAATTTGATTTGCAGAGTATCTATGTAGATGTAGATGCTGAAGACCGAAAATGGTAGAGAAGCTAGAAAATGCAAAATGTGGAATTCAAAGGCTCTGTCTAGATATAATGGTTCTTAGCGAAGTAAAATGAAAGGTAGATAAGGGTTGCTACTCATATGAATATCGGATGATAACAATTGTAGAAAATGGTGTTAATGGGAATAGGATCGGTTCCGTAGAGGAAAGTTGGGGACAGTGTTTAGTGATGCGGTCGTTCTTATAAAATTCAACAAACCAAAGTCTGTAACACTAGTTCAGGTACACAAGGGACTTAACAAACAGAAGATGATATAGAGAAAGTATATGAGGCTAGTGAACAGATGATTCAGTACGTAAAGGGAGATGGTAATCTACTGAACGCCGCAGTACGCAAAGGAACTGAAGAAAGAGAATATGGGCTTGGTAGTATGAACAAGAGAGGAGAAACACTAATTGACTTCTGTATTAAATTTCAGATACCAATAGTGAATAATCTTTTAAAAAAATCACGAGAGCAGGAAGTGTACTTGGAAAAGGCCGGAAGGTACCGAAAGATTCCAGTTGAATTACATCGTGCTCAAAAATGGATTTGAAAACAGATTGCAGAGAGTATGGGATACTGAGGTATTGAGTGATGGTGAGATACGTTTGACGTTTCCTGAGGCTTTATACCAATACTGCGATAATGAATACCACAGTTTGCAGCTCAGCTGAAATCAATTGACATTACTAAGAAGGTCAATAGCAGAAGCTGTTTGGACAAACATACACTCCTGGAAATTGAAATAAGAACACCGTGAATTCATTGTCCCAGGAAGGGAAAACTTTATTGACACATTCCTGGGGTCAGATACATCACATGATCACACTGACAGAACCACAGGCACATAGACACAGGCAACAGAGCATGCACAATGTCGGCACTAGTACAGTGTATATCCAACTTTCGCAGCAATGCAGGCTGCTATTCTCCCATGGAGACGATCGTAGAGATGCTGGATGTAGTCCTGTGGAACGGCTCGCCATGCCATTTCCACCTGGCGCCTCAGTTGGACCAGCGTTCGTGCTGGACGTGCAGACTGCGTGAGACGACGCTTCATCCAGTCCCAAACATGCTCAATGGGGGACAGATCCGGAGATCTTGCTGGCCAGGGTAGTTGACTTACACCTTCTAGAGCACGTTGGGTGGCACGGGATACATGCGGACGTGCATTGTCCTGTTGGAACAGCAAGTTCCCTTGCCGGTCTAGGAATGGTAGAACGATGGGTTCGATGACGGTTTGGATGTACCGTGCACTATTCAGTGTCCCCTCGACGATCACCAGTGGTGTACGGCCAGTGTAGGAGATCGCTCCCCACACCATGATGCCGGGTGTTGGCCCTGTGTGCCTCGGTCGTATGCAGTCCTGATTGTGGCGCTCACCTGCACGGCGCCAAACACGCATACGACCATCATTGGCACCAAGGCAGAAGCGACTCTCATCGCTGAAGACGACACGTCTCCATTCGTCCCTCCATTCACGCCTGTCGCGACACCACTGGAGGCGGGTTGCACGATGTTGGGGCGTGAGCGGAAGACGGCCTAACGGTGTGCGGGACCGTAGCCCAGCTTCATGGAGACGGTTGCGAATGGTCCTCTCCGATACCCCAGGAGCAACAGTGTCCCTAATTTGCTGGGAAGTGGCGGTGCGGTCCCTTACGGCACTGCGTAGGATCCTACGGTCTTGGCGTGCATCCGTGCGTCGCTGCGGTCCGGTCCCAGGTCGACGGACACGTGCACCTTCCGCCGACCACTGGCGACAACATCGATGTACTGTGGAGACCTCACGCCCCACGTGTTGAGCAATTCGGCGGTACGTCCACCTGGCCTCCCGCATGCCCACTATACGCCCTCGCTCAAAGTCCGTCAACTGCACATACGGTTCACGTCCACGCCGTCGCGGCATGCTACCAGTGTTAAAGACTGCGATGGAGCTCCGTATGCAACGGCAAACTGGCTGACACTGACGGCGGCGGTGCACAAATGCTGCGCAGCTAGCGCCATTCGACGGCCAACACCGCGGTTCCTGGTGTGTCCGCTGTGCCGTGCGTGTGATCATTGCTTGTACAGCCCTCTCGCAGTGTCCGGAGCAAGTATGGTGGGTCTGACACACCGGTGTCAATGTGTTCTTTTTTCCATTTCCAGGAGTGTAGATACAAGGAAGGTGTCTGTGAAGAAACCTATGATAAAAGAGCTAATAGGTCATTTGATCGACGAAGGAAGTAAATGCAACAAGATTCAGCGAACTACAGTGGTACTGAAGTGCAGGGAAGTCAATGTGAAATGTCAGCAGGATAACTGTGAAGAAATCGAAAAATAAATGGTAGCCGGAAGAACTGATTCAGCATACAGAAAAGTCAAAACAATCTTCGGCGATGTTAAAAGAAATGGCGTCAACATTAAGAGTATAGGAGAGATGATGATGATGATGTTTGGTTTGTGGGGCGCTCAACTGCGTGGTTATCAGCGCCCGTACAATTATCCAATCTTTGCTCAGTCCAATTTCGCCACTTTCCTGGATGATGATGAAATGATGAGGACAACACAAACACCCAGTCATCTCGAGGCAGGTGAAAATCCCTGACCCCGCCGGGAATCGAACCCGGGACCCCGTGCTCGGGAAGCGAGAACGTATAGGAGAGAGCAGGAAGATGGAAACAGTTCATTGAAGGCGTCTACGAGTGGAGAGAACTGTCTGAGAACGTGATTGAGGAAGAAATGGTAGTTAATATGGAAGACACAGGCTATCCGCAACTAACGTCAATGTTTAATACGGGTTTGGAACTCTTGCGGGCATATGAGGCAGAGGGGATAGATAACATATCTTCGGAATATCTTGGGTCATTGGTGAAATGGCAACCAAGCGATTATTCCAGCTGGTACAGAATCTATGAGACTGGAGACATTCCATGAGACTTTCGGTAAAACAGCGTCCAGACAGTCCCGTAGATAGCAAGGAAAGATAAGAGCAATAACTATCGCACAATTAGTTTAACGGCTTGTGCATTCAAGTTGCTGACAGTGCATGATAGACCTGAAAAGTCAATACAAGTTCATAGAATTTGTTGACTTGAAAAAATCATTGGACCGTGTAAAATAATGTAAGTTGTTAGAAAGTCCGAAAAAAGGAGTTAACTTTAGGGAAAGAAGGATAATGCACAATATGGCACAAGAATCGGAAAATACAAATGGAATGCCAATGAAATGTTCGGATTGAAAACGATGTTATACATGGATATAGTTTTTCTTCCTACTGTTCAATGTATTCGTCAAAGAAGCAGTGACTAAAACAGTAGAATGTTTCAAGAGTGGGATTAGCATACAGGGTAAAAGTGTATCAATGGTTAGATTCGCTGATATTGCTATCCTCTCTGAAAGTGAAGAAGATTACAGGACGTACTGAATGAAATGAATAGGCTAGTGAGTAGAGGATATGGACTGAGAATAAACCGAAGCTGAAAGTATTGCCAAGTAGCAATAACTTTAACATTAAAATTGGTGGCCACCAAGCAGAAGAAATTAATGAATTGTGCTACCTCTGAAGTGAAAGAACACATCAACACTCTGACCACGCCTCGTGGCACGCAGGTGACCAATCAGAATGACATCGTCCACGCATTCGTCGAACACTACCGTCGTGCTTATAGTGAAGAAGATGCTGAGGCTGAAGCAGACGACTGCATTTTGCATTACGTCACGCGTACCTTCCCCCACTCGGAGGCGAATGCTTTGACAGTGGTGGTCACGCGAGACGAAGTCGACAACGCAATCGACAAGAGTGCAGTCAGCACATCGCCCGGCATTGACGGCTTAGCGATTGAGTTTTACCGTACCTTCCGGGACCTCGTGGCAACGCGGTGGACGACTATGTATCAAGAGCTGATGACATCTGACCAAGCAATCCCACCCGCCCTTGCTGAGGGCATCTTCATACCAGTCCACAAACCTGCCCGTGGTTCGATGGTCACGAGTTACAGACCGCTCACCTGTAACAGTTGTGTTACTAAATGTGACACTTCTGTCACTCAATGTAACTGGGTTTTCTCTTTTGATGCTATCAATTGTCAGGATGAGCATTCTAAAGCATTCTGTCAGGGTGAAAATATTAAATAAATTAACTTTTCTCTCTTAACAACATGTGGGCAGGGTGGGTTCTTCCTTGGCTCGGGTATGAGGTCGAATGAAACATCATTTTTACATAAGATAACTTTTATTGAAGATTTGTACAACTGTATCTTACGGGATGTTCTGGTTCGAAGAGCGGCAGCTGTGTCGTTTACGTAGCCTTCTGCTGCGGCAGCGGCGGCGGCGGCGGCGGCGTCTGATTACGCGTAGCGGTGTGTATCTCGTGTCGCCGTCTCGCCCAGCTGACCGGAGACGCGCAGCGCGAGGTGGCCCGTTTAATTATTGCGAGCGACGTCGTGCATCGGATGGTGATACCTTGAATGTGGCGTCCCAGTGTTTCTCTTCTCTAAGCGGCCGCGTGTGTTCTGCGTCGGCCAGCAGAGCGGCGCGGCGGGGGAAGGCCAGTGTCCCGGACTCGAACCACGGACTCCCGCTTGCCAGTCTTCGGCTGTCAGGTCTTCATCCCAGCTCACAGGTGACTGCTGAAGTGAGGCCGTCTCCTTCCCGTCCTCACGAGTCACCCGGGTACGTAAAGATCAGACTTCAAATACCTTTTAACTTCTGTCTTCTGGCGCCGAGGCTGCTGCTTGCTATTCCATTACAGCGGCGGACTTGGTGCGTCTGTGCATGATGTAGTCTCTTCTTGCATGACGGTCTTCAGCACCGAAACTAACTTAAAACAACTGCTACGCTTCTCCACTTCTTCGTCTTCTTCGTCGCTCGTCTCCGTCTCCGTCTTCGCCTTCGTCTTCCTCTCGTCTTCATCTGTCGGGCCCACTGCGTCTCGCGTATTTATTCACTTCAGTTTACTGGAGGTGCACGACTTCACGGCCATTGCCTCTTCTGTCACGTTGAAAAGATTCTCGAAGATTCTTCTTAACGTCGGTCATTGGCTCTTGGAATGTAGGCGAGGGCCTTTGCTCACATGCGACAACTGAGAAACACGTGAGCCGGTCATTGCCTCTTCTGTCACGTTGAAAAGCTTCTCGAAGAATCTTCTTAACGTCGGTCATTGGCTCTTGGGATGTAGGCGAGGGCCTTTGCTCACATGCGACAACTGAGAAACACGTGAGCCGGTCGGGCGATGCCCTGACGGCTGAATCGACAGCGCCCGCTTATGTGGAACTTGCTGACTTCACGGTCATTGTCTCTGCTGTTCTGCCCGCTGAATGCCAGTATGTAACTCTTTAAACTAAACCAAGTTTTTCATTTATATTCTAATTTCTACTTCACTTTGATTTCACTAATTTATTTACTTAAGTACCACTCAACACACCCTACTCAGCGCCGATTACAAGAGTTTCGATCGCTCCGAACAATACTCCCTCATATCCTCTCCCGAGAGAAAATGACGCCTGGGATACAGGTTAACATGCAGACTGCCACAGGGGAATGCCGTTACTTCATTGTGATGGCGGCGACTTGCAGACTCCGTGCAGCGGTCGTCCCTATAGACTTCGACAGCCCCTTCGATAGAGTGCGCCATCGTTTCCTGATTTCGGTGGCGGCCCAAATAGGCATCTCCCCCTCCGTTCCTCGACGTCCTCCGGCGTCATTACAACAGTGCCAGATCACGTTTACAGGTCAACGGACGTTTAGCAGGGCCGGTACGCATCTGTCGTTCCACACGGCAAGGGTGCCCCCTCTCTACCCTCCTGTATGCCTTTGCCCTTGAGCCCCTCATTGGGCTCACCCTACGCCAACACACGTTTCACTGTAGGGCATATGCTGACGACCTCCTCCTCCTCATTCGCTCCGGCTCTGAGATTCGAGCAGTCCTCGAACTGATTACCTGTTATGGGGCTGGCACTGGTAGTGCCATAAATGTCGCCAAATCTTCTGCAATACACATTCGACGAGGCTTCCAGAAGGGTAAAGTGGCACCCCTGACGGTTGTGCGGACTTTCCGGTACCTGGGCTTTACCTTTATCCCCACGGTCTCAAGCACAGCGGCAACGAATTTCCATCGCCTGTTACACGTCATCCGCAACAGCGTAAGCCAGAACCTCCTGCGCCGCCACGACACACGTCAACGCGTTGAGTTTCTTAATCTTTATGTGGAATCAAAATTGGTCGACACCGCGTAAGTTCTTCCTTACCTAAGGGATGTCCCAGAGTTCCGTTTTAGGTCCCCTATTCTGGGATATCCACATGGAACAACTTCTAGACAACTTGCAACAGAGTGAAGAGGTGCTAGAGGTGATAGCCTACGCCGATGACCTCCTTCTGCTGGTTGACGGCCGGAGTCGTGAAGATATTGAACCAAAAATATAAAGGGTCATGGCAAAATTTCAACTATGAAGCCGTAATACTAAAACGTCTATTTCACCAACTAAATCAACATACCTTTTGCTGAAAGGACAGTTGGTATGAAATCCTACAGTGAGAATTGGGGGCTCACCAGATCTCAGGCGACATGAGACACGCAACTTGGGAACTATCATCGATGAAAGGTGGAACTTCGGGAAGCACATTGAATCCGTAACCCAAAGAGCATTAGAAGTACTCAATAACCTCATCTCCATAGGACACAAAAGATTTCATCTTCCTCCCCCACATGATAAACTTGTACCATAACAGTATACTAACTTCAGTAGTGGGTTACGCCTCGGGAGTCTGGGCACACAGGCTCACAAGGGTGGTGCCCGCCATGACAGTGAGAAGAGTACAGAGGAACATGCTGTTAAGACCTGTGGGGGCTTATAGGACATCTCCTGGGGGGGAGCCGTGTTAGTGATAATGGGGCTCTGTCCTCTGGACATCAAAATTAGAGAGCAAGCAGCATGGTACTGGGCTAAGAAAGGGAATGATATGAAATTAGAAAGTATTCTGGGAGTTCGGGCTAGGGACAAGGGTGAGATAAGGAAAAAAGGCGAGGATCTATGGCAGTAATTATGGGAAATGGATGAATCTGACAGAAGAACCTTCAGACTCTTGCCAAATGTTAAAGAAAGGCATGAGGTATTTCGAGCCAAACCGGGGTCTAATTCATTCTCTCACTGGTCATGGGCCGCACCCGACATATCTATGCCAGTTTGGGAAGAGGCTACACCTGAATGTGACTGTGGCACATCGGAGGATACTCCCGACCATGTGGTTTACGAATACCCCCTTTTCGATGATGTAGCAGTTACATTACGACAACAACTACCAAACAATGATACATATGGCCTAATGAGATACGAAGAGACTTTCGAAACCTTGAATAACCTGGCAAACGAGGTATCACGTAAGGTTCTGCCTGCATACCTGAGGGACATTCGCGATTAAAACCAACAACTGAACGTGTCCTAGTACCCTAATCCTGTACCGCCTGTGCGTGGACAGGTCGACTCGCTAGTTGAAATCCGCCACGTGCAGGGATAGGGAGAGTGGAGTACATTAACTTCACGATTATGACAGCACCGGACTTGACGTAGGTTAATTAGTAGTTAGTAAGATTAGAAGTAGATACAAAATAGGAACCTGCAGCGACTAGTAAGTTTAGCCTGCCTTGTGTCAGGGGCACGCTCATCGGGACTAGTTCGATGAGCAAGGCATTGCAGTTGGTTCACATCCACACTGACACACCTGCAACGCTGCAGGCAGTTAGGATTACTAATAAGCAGGTAGTAGCGTATAGTTTAACAAAAATCGTAAGTTTGCCCATTAACCTGTACTGTTTACACTGTCTGTAATTTACATATTTACAAATTAACTGTAACAGCTGCAAATAACATACAACATTGTATCACTTAGGACCCACTAATAATTAAGGTTGTGCGTTATATAATGTAAAAATATTTTCTTAAAAAACTCTCTCCGCCGACTGCGATTGGGTGCAACCTTCAGGTGGCTTTTGGCTATTATCTCACGGCCGGTTCCATGTTTAAAGTCCGTTATGAGACACTTACCTTGGCCCCTTGGGATCGTCAACGTCCGTATGTGAGCTGCGGCCCTGTATATGAGTACCATGAGCAGACAGTGGACCGGCTGGTGCATATCTCTAACACGCGGTTTGCTTGCGGTCCTCCTGCCTGCTTCAACCTCACCACCGGTGTCTGTCGGCCATATCGTGCCTCATTTGTCTCACATTTCGACATTTTTCGGCGACTACAGTTACATACATACCAGTCTCCCAGATACGCGCCCACCCAGGACTAAGGATTTTTACAGCCTGCTACTGCGCTGTGTTCCCCGGAATGTGATGGAGACCAAACATCCCTCCATCCAGTAGCCCATATTGTGGACGACCGCCCACCAGCCCTTCATCTCTACGAATGTACGGGCGCTGTGGTATCACTTAGTCAACAGGAAATTAACCACGAAACAGTGACTGCACAACATTGGCTTGTCAGATTCCTCTCTCATTGTCTCCATTGCCAGCAACTGGACACTGATGATCCACCGTCTGTCATGCGCCTCTTTGCAAGATGTCTGGCGCTTCGTGGAGCAAATCATTGCCTGCTATCTCCGAATGCCACCAGACACAATAGAACCTCGAATGTTTCCATACCCGGAGGACAAACATTTGCCCGCCTCCAAATGTCATGCTATTTCGTGGGTCAAAGTGTGGGCGGTCGCTTATCTCTTTCATGAGGGACCTAAATCCCGCCTCGACTTCTGGACTTATTTACGAACAGTTCATGCAACTCTCAAAAACAAACAACGTTACCGAAGATTATTTCCTAACTACCTTAGAGGCGTCTTTCTTAGACCTACATTGAGCGGAGGGGGGGGGGGGGCTGTCTGAGGCAGAGGGGAAATGGGAGAGCACATTGTAGATTGCGCGGATTTTATTTAATTTTTCTTTTCCTTTTTCTTTACCCAGCATTTATATTTTTTTTCTCTGTCTCCGATGCGTTCCACATAATTTCATGGTAATAGTGAATACTGCAAAAACACAATGCACATAAATAAACAACAATGACTTCCACTTCTGTTGATTCCTGTGTCTTCCCTATGCCCCACAGGCTCGGTGGTGGTAAAGGGGACACTGTGGACAGGCCTCGGGTCTCGAACCCCTTCCCCTTAAAAAAAAAAACAAAAAGAGTCTGACAGAGTGTCTGCCATGTAAGCAGGAGGTCCCGGGTTCGAGTCCCCTTCGGGGCACACATTTTTCAGCTGTCCCCGTTGAAATTTATCAACGCATGTAAGCAGCTAAAGGTCTAGACTTCATTATAATTTCATTCTTCTAGAGCTGCAAGATCACCAATGATATCTGACAGATATCGGCTTCGTATAGAGAAGCCTTTATATATTTTCTTATTCCATTTTTAAATTTTGGCATCCACTTTTTGTATGTTGCAGTCTTTTGCTGAAATTGCAAAAACTACTCCGGAGAAGTAAGGTTTTTTTCAAATATGAAAAAAGTTTCTAACGTACAACATGGTCTTCTACCTAGGAATAAACATGCTGATGAAATTGAAGAGCGTTGCGATCAGTAACAGTCTGCTGCTCACCAATAATCAGAAAGAGAATTTAAATTACGCAGAACTGTTACTAAAAAGCAGTTGCAAGTTTTATACATGTTTCAGTAGATGCTTTTGCATACAAAACAAAAATTTACGTTTTCACGACAATTACAGTTGTTACGAGGCTGCAAAGCTCAGTTGGTTCGCAAACATCACATGTTCCACGGTAACAGACCTTCTTCCGTTGCAGAATACAAGATAACGAACGACCGACGTCTACATATATTACCACTGGACGCTTTATGAATTAGTTTGCCACAAATACCTTGGCCCCGGCGAGATGCTTTAAAGAATTACAAAATCTGTGAAAATACGTCTAGCACAAGATCATATAAATCGTTGAGGCGGTTATCACATGGACAAGGCTTGCGACCCGGTAATTTCTTTAATGTCTTCTAAGAGAAAACATTTTATTCATAATGACACGCCTGGCGACAACTGACGCTTGTTCTTAGCGCCGCTAACGCGCGTTGCGACAGAGGACGGACGATTAGTCTCACTTTTACGCTTGCACCTACCGCCACAGATGGAACCGTATTTGCAGAGAGAGCGGATTTCCATAGAGGACGCTCCTGTGACTTCTTCCAATGCACATGCGTCCCTGCGATAGTAGTTGCTATGAAGCCGACACCGTGAATTAGCGTTCTCCCGTGGCAGACACTCACTAGAATATGGCTGGACGGTTGCCAGCCGAAATATTGAGGCAAAGAGTCAACGTGACACGGCTGCAATCCCGAAACCTCATACACTGAAGAGAAAAAGAAATTGGTACAAATGCCTAACATCGTGTATGGCCTCCGCGAGCATGAAGAAGTGCCGAAACACTACGTGGCATGGACTCGACTAATATCTGAAGCAGTATTGGAGGGAACTGACACCGTCAATCCTGCAGGGTTGTCCATTTATCCGTAAGAATACGACGTGGTAGAGATGTCTTCTGAACCGCACGTTGCAAGGCCTCCCAGATATGCTCAATAATATTCATGTCTGGGAAGTTCGGGACAGCGGAACGGTTTAAACTCAGAAGAGTGTTCCTGATGCCACTCTGTAGCAATGCAGGACGTGTAGGATGTCGCACTGTCCTTCTAGAATTGCGCAAGTCCGTCGAAATGCACAGTGGACATGAATGGATGTAGGTGATCAGACAGGATGCTTAGGTACGTGTCACCTGTCAGAGTCGTATCTAGACGTATCAGGGGTCCCAATCGCTCCAACTGCACACGCCCCACACCATTACAGAGCCTCCACCAGCTTGAACGGTCCCCTGCTGACAGGCAGGGTCCACGGATTCATGAGGTTGTCTCCATACCTGCAAACGTCCATCCGCCCGATACAATTTGAAACGAGTTTCGTCCGACCAGGCAATATATTTCTAGTCATCAAGAGTCCAATGTAGGTGTTGATGGAACCAGGCGAGGCATAAAGCTTTGTGTCATGCAGTCGTCAAGGGTACACAAGTGGGCCTTTGGTTCTGATAGCCCATATCGATGATGTTTCGTTGCATGGTTCGCACCCTGACACTTGTTGATGGCCCTACAGTGAAATCTGCAGCAACTTATGGAAGTGTTGCGCTTCTGTCACGTTGAACGACTCTCTTTAGTCGTCGTTGGTCCCGTTCTTGCAGCATCTTTTTCCGGCCGCAGCGACGTCGCAGATTTGATGTTTTACCGGATTCCAAATACTCACTATACTCGTGAAATGGTCGTAAGGGTAAACCCCCACCATCACTACCTCGGAGTTCGTGTGTCCCATCGTTCGTGCGGCGACTGTAACATCACTTTCAAACTCATTTAAATCTTTATAACCTGCCATTATAGCAGCAGTAACCAATCCAACAACTGCGCCAGCCACTTGTCATGTAAAGCCGTTGCGGACTACAGCACCGTATTCTTCCTGTTTACATATCTCTGCATTCGACCAGTTTCTTTGCCATTTCTGTGTAGAGTGTTATAAAACTTGTTTTAAAAATATGTTTGATTTTATTTACCAAATCATTTTGTAAGTGAAGTATTAATATCTTCTAAATACCTTTGATATATTATGCAGCACTTAAATCTCCAAAAATCAAAATGTTCACAAATGATGCACGAAACTCAGCGTTATCTCTAACAACGACAAAAACAGCATAAAATTACTGGAATTGATTATGGCAGTCTTTAGTGATTATTCCTTCACGTGGTTCTAAATCAGTAACTGCACTACTGGCTATTAAAATTGCTACACCAAGAAGAAATGCAGATGATAAACGGGTATTCATTGTACAAATATATTATACTAGAACTGACATATGCTTAAATTTTCACGCGATTTGGGTGCATAGATCCTGAGAAATCACTGCCAGAACAACCAACTCTGGCCGTAATAACGGCCCTGATACGCCTGGGCATTAAGTCAAACAGAGATTGGATGGCGTGTACAGGTACAGCTGCCCATGCAGCTTCAACACGATACCACAGTTCATCAAGAGTAGTGACTGGCGTATTGTGACGAGCCAGTTGCTCGACCACCATTGACCACACGTTTTCAATTGGTGAGAGATCTGGAGAATGTGCTGGCTAGGCCAGCAGTCGAATATTTTCTGTATCCAGAGAGGCCCGTACAGGACATGCAACATGCGGTCGTGCATTATCCTGCTGAAATGTGGGGTTTCTTAGGGATCGAATGAAGGGTAGAGCCACGGGTCGTAACACATCTGAAATGTAACGTCCACTGTTCAAAGTACCGTCAATGCGAAGAAGAGGTGACCGAGACGTGTACCCAATGGCACCCCATACCATCACGCCGGGAGATATGCCAGTATGGCAATGACGAATAGACGATGCCAATGTGCGTTCACCGCGATATCGCCAAACACAGATTCGACCATCATGATGCTGTAAACAGAACCTGGATTCATCCGAAAAAATGACGTTTTGTCGTTCGTGTACCTAAGTTAGCCGGCCGGAGTTGCCGCGCGATTCTAGGCGCCACCATCTGGAGCCGAGCGACCGCTACGGTCGCAGGCTCGACTCCAACCGCGGGCATGGATGTGTGTGATGTCCTTAGGTTAGTTAGGTTTAATTAGTTCTAAGTTCTAGGCGACTGATGACCTCAGAAGTTAAGTCGCATAGTGCTCAGAGCCATTTGAACCATTTGCACCCAAGTTAGGCGTTGAGTATACCATCGCCGGCGATCCTGTCTGTGGTGCAGCGTCAAGGAAATCGCAGCCATGGTCTCCGAGCTGATAGTCCATGCTGCTGCAAACGTCATCGAACTGTTCGTGCAGATGGTTGCTATCTTGCAAACGTCCCCATCTGTTGACACAAGGTTCGAGACGTGGCTGTACGATCCGTTACAGTCATGCTAATAAGATGCCTGTCATCTCGACTGCTAGTGATACGAGGCCGTTGTGATCCCGCACGGTGTTCCGTATTACTCTCCTGAACCCACCGATTCCATATTCTGCTAACAGTCATTGGATCTCGACTAACGCGAGCAGCAATGTCGCAATACGATAAATCGCAATCGCGATAGGCTACAATCCGACCTTTATCAAAGTCGGAATCGTGATAGTACGCATTTCTCCTCCTTACACGAGGTATCACAACAACGGTTCACCAGGCAACGCCAGTCAACTGCTGTTTGTGTATGAGAAATCGGTTGGAAACCTTCCTCATGTCAGCACGTTGTAGGTGTCGCCATCGGCGCCTACCTTGTGTGAATACTCTGCAAAGCTAATCATTTGCGTACCACAGCATCTTCTTCCTGTCGGTTAAATTTCGCGTCTGTAGCACGTCATCTTCGTGGTGTAGCAATTTTAATGGCCAGTAGTGTAGATTGAAATGTTGACTAAGAAATATGCGTTCCCTCGTACATAATACTTAAGGTTCAACACTCTTCGCTAATACAGGGAGCCGTGAAAGGTATAAACTGTAGGGCGAAGACAGAGATTAGAATATCCCAAAAAAATAACTGAGAACTTTGGGTGTTAGTATTTCTCGGAGACGAAGAAACTGGCACGTGAAAGGAAGTCATGGCAGGCTGCAACAAATCAGAAGACTGAAGCAAAGGTGTCCATCTTGACAAGGAACCCATAGGTTCGCAGAGTTCTGAAGAATAAGGAAAGGATGAGTTTCAAATCTATAGCATTCGTCATCTACCATCTGCGTTCCTCACGGCGGATCTGCAGTGGTTGTTCTACCTCACATTGATTCGGACAAATACTACTAAATTTTAGCTGTTGTTGCATTCAATAAATGAACGTTGATCATCCAGTCAAACCGTGCCCGTTCTTGACGCCTCTTGTTGCCTATGTTATCTTTTAGTTGTTGTCCGCATCCTTTGCTTGCATCAAGCGCCAAACGTATCTAAATCTCTTAGTTGTTGCTAACAAAGGACATCGCATTCCTCTCTACAGCTATGTTTTCTGGGACAGCTTCGGAGCTTTGTCTGCCAACTTATTACAATATTTTTAACAGTAATGGTCGTGATAAAATCTCCTGGGGGATTAGCCGAGTATTGGCGTCGTCTTGGCGCATCTGTCAGTGAGTTTCGTACCCGTTATCTGTGCCTGAAGACGATGTTTACGAAACTCACTGAAACGATGTGACAAGACGACGATACTGCTCGGCTGATGCCCGAGATAATTTTATCATACCCCTAGAAAATCCTGCAGTCGCAGTATAGATATAGTAAAATTTTCCGTAAGCCGTTTTTCCGATAGACTGTAATTACGTATTTTATTTACTAGCGTTTGGTGCGGAATTGTAGTGATGGCTTTCTTGTAGTAAGGATACACCACAAGCAAATATGTTCGGAGAGACATTTAAGAATTTAAATAAGATTTCCTCAATCATGTTTTTAAAAAAACGGAAAACTGTCAAATATCACTTCGTACGTAACATGTCAAGTTGCACATGAAGTACTGTATAACACGGTCATTGTAGCTATAGATCTGACAACTTTATGAAGCTGCTGTGACAGAATGAAACGGTACAACAAACAAACCTTCCGGTAACAAGGGGTCAATGTAAACAATGAGTTCCTCGAGACCATTGCAAAAATGTTGTTTCCTATCGCACTCGTTGTGGTACAGTCTTTCTTCTCTTGGGTCGTCATGAAATCCGGTGCTGTTTACTAGGTTAACGTAATAAAAATAGATGTAAGCATCAACGTAAGTGTTGTTTATGGAACCAAGTCGGCATTCTAGTGTTATAAATGAGAAATATCTCAGGAAATGTGAAGTAGTATTTCCACAATGGATTCGATATACGATGTTCTAAGGCGAGTTGTAAACGTGTTGAGGTGCGAGTTGCAGCAGCATTTCTTTACAGTATTTCTTTACGTTCCGAAATAAGCAGGAACTAGGCAGCTAGTGAATAAATGACAACCAAAAATTATTTAGCAAGTACTTGTATCGGAATTATGCTTTATCATGTAGATAAGAAAAGAATAAATTCGTCTTTTCCTACGTAATTGTTTTGTGTCAACCTAATGTGTCTCTCATATTCGTGCTTCGTACCTTCAATGGTCTATAACATATTTAATTATAGATGTTTTTATATAAAATCCAATTTCTTTTCAGTCTAATTATTTGTGTTTACAAATACAAGTTGGTGCTTTTTACACTTGCACTCATTTTATACTCTGTTCATACATCCAACAGTCAACCTGTACGAACTAGATGAAAGTAGTACAGTTGATTATTTTCGGGGGCACATCTGCTAGCGCTAAAATTGGTCCGCCACCCCAGCCAGCCCCCTGATGGTGGGGCAGGAGGCAACTTTAAAATTTCAAATGAGAACCCCCATTTTTATTGCAGAATCAGATTCTACTTAAAAAACTACGTACATTTTGTCCTAAACATTTGTTTTGATTCTTGGTAGTTGGCGCTGTAATTCAAGAAAAACCATGTTCTCATTTTTGCGTGGAAATGGTTACGGAAAAATAAAAAATACTTATTTACTTCGTAAATTTTGATTCGCTAAAACTAAAACTCTCCCCATGGGTTAGGGTTTGAGAGAGAGGAATTAGAGTTGTACCGATGTTGACCCAAGTATTTTTTATTTATCCGTAACCATTTTTCACGCAAAAATGAGAACATGGACTTTCTTGAATTACAGCGCCAATTACCAAGAATCAAAACAAATGCTTAAGACAAAATACAGCTAGTTTTTTATGTAGAAACTGATTCTGCAATTAAAAATGGGGGTTACCATTTGAAATTTTGAAGCTGCCTCCCGCCCCAACCCCCAGGGGGCCTGGGGTGGGGGGCTAATTTTACCACCAGCAGATGTCCCCCTCGAAAATAATCAACTTTGGATTCTACACATTTTTGATGTATGGAGCTTACTTTGTCAACTTAATTTTACACCCTGTATGTCTCATTTAAACAGTTGTCTGCAGAGCACTATTTACACATTCTTGCTCGCATCAACTCTGGAAAAATGAAGGAATGGACGCGAAAATTGAGTAAATTTCTGCTGCAGTGCTGCTATCCAGGAGTAGGTTCAGTAAATCAGATGCACAAATCGACACTCACAGTAATGGTGACAGATATCTTCGCAGACTTTAGCTCTCACGGAAGCCACAATAAAATTCCGGAACCTGTCGCTACACAATGAACTCGCTACACCACTGTAATGAATAAGTCTAAATACGAGCTTTAGGAAACACAATATTGGCCCATTTGCTTCAGTACCACATCTATGTGGGATCTGCGTGTCAATGTGCGCTCAGTGAACCACTTATTTTTGGTCAGACATGTTGACTCCGAAACGGGGTAACACAGCGCGGTACGCCGACGGCTTCATGAATGTGGCATGGATGTGAGGTGACCCGGCACGTATGCGTCGTTCATCGCTTATCACAGGATCGAGAGAGCGTGTTTAATGCACCAGAGGTCACATGTGAGCCATAGTTTAGCCGCCAGATAGGGCAACTGCAGTCCATTAATGTGCACGTAGAAATTCTGGAACACGTGAGGCAATACTGACCTTACGACTTATCTTAGAAGAAAGATTAAGGAAAGGCAAACCTACGTTTCTAGCATTTGTAGACTTAGAGAAAGCTTTTGACAATCTTGACTGGAATAATCTCTTTCAAATTCTAAAGGTGGCAGGGGTAAAATACAGGGAGCGAAAGGCTATTTATAATTTGTACAGAAACCAGATGGCAGTTATAAGAGTTGAGGGACATGAAAGGGAGCAGTTGTTGGGAAGGGAATAAGACAGGGTTGTAGCCTCTCCCCGATGTTATTCAATCTGTATATTGAGCAAGCAGTAAAGGAAACAAAAGAAAAATTCGGAGTAGGTATTAAAATCCATGGAGAAGAAATAAAAACTTTGAGGTTTGCCGATGACATTGTATTTCTGTCAGAGACAGCTAAGGACTTGGAAGAGCAGTTGAATGGAATGGATAGCGTCTTGAAAGGAGGATTTAAGATGAACATCAACAAAAGCAAAACGAGGATAATGGAATGTAGTCGAATTGAGTCGGGTGATACTGAGGGTATTAGATTAGGAAATGAGACACTTAAACTAGTAAAGGAGTTTTGTTATTTGGGGAGCAAAATAACTGATGATGGTCGAAGTAGAGAGGATATCAAATGTAGACTGGCAATGGCAAGGAAAGTGTTTCTGAAGAAGAGAAATTTGTCAACATCGAGTATAGATTGAAGTGTCAGGAAGTCGTTTCTGAAACTATTTGTATGGAGTGTAGCCATGTATGGAAGTGAAACATGGACGATAAATAGTTTGGACAAGAAGAGAATAGAAGCTTTCGAAATGTGGTGCTACAGAAGAATGCTGAAGATTAGATGGGTAGATCACATAACTAATGAGGAAGTATTGAATAGGATTGGGGAGAAGAGAAGTTTGTGGCACAACTTGACCAGAAGAAGGGATCGGTTGGTAGGACATGTTCTGAGACATCAAGAGATCACCAGTTTAGTATTGGAGGGCAGCGTGGAGGATAAAAATCGTAGAGGGAGACCAAGAGATGAATACACTAAGCAGATTCAGAAGGATGTAGGTTGCAGTAGGTACTGGGAGATGAAGAAGCTTGCACAGGATAGAGTAGCATGGAGAGCTGCATCAAACCAGTCTCAGGACTGAAGACCACAACAACATCAACCACAATATTTGTCGCAGGGATGCCTTCGGAAGAGAGAATGTTTGTTTGTGGGATGATCTGTTTTTAGCTGACTGAATTTTTATTCTTCTGGCGATATATATATATATATATATATATATATATATATATATATATATATATATATATATATATATATATATATACTACTGGTCATTAAAATTGCTACACCACGAAGATGATATGCTACAGACGCGAAACTTAACCGACAGGAAGAAGATGCTGTGGTACGCAAATGATTAGCTTTTCAGATCATTCACACAAGGTTGGCGTGACGACACCTACAACGTGCTGACATGAGGGAAGTTTCCAACCGATTTCTCATACACAAACAGCAGTTAACAGGCGTTGCAAGGTAAAACGTATTTGTGATGCCTCGTGTAAGGAGGAAAAATGCGTCCCATCACGTTTCCGACTTTGATAAAGGTCGGATTGTAGTCTATCGCGATTGTGGCTTATCGTATCTCGACATTGCTGCTCGCGTTGGTCGAGATCCAATGACTGTTAGCGGAATATGGAAACGGTGGGTTCAGGAGGGTAGTACGGAACGCCGTGCTGGATCCCAACGGCCTCGTATCACTAGCAGTCGAGATGACAGGCATCGTATCCGCATGGCTGCAATGGATCGTGCAGCCACGTCTCGATGGGGACGTTTACAAGACAACAACCATCTGCACGAACAGTTCGACGACGTTTGCAGCAGCATGGACTATCAGCTCGGAGACCATGGCTGCGGTTGCCCTTTCGCTGCACCACAGACATGAGGGCCTGCGATGGTGTACTCAATGACGAACCTGGGTGCACGAATGGCAAAACGTCCTTTTATCGGGTGAATCTAGGTTCTCTTTACAGCATCATGATGGCCGCATCCGTGTCTGGCGACATCGCGGTGGACGTACATTGGAACCGTGTATTCGTCATCGCCATACTGGCGTATCACGCGGCGTGATTGTATGGGGTGCCATTGGTTACACGTGTCGGTCACCTCTTGTTTGCATTGACGGCACTTTGAACATTGGACATTACATTTCAGATGTGTTACGATCCGTGGCTCTGCCCTTCATTCGATCCCCTCGAAACCCCACATTTCAGCAGGATAATGCACTACCGCACGTTGCAGGTCTTCTACGGGCCTTTCTGGATACATAAAATGTTCGACTACTGTCCTGGCCAGCACATTCTCCAGGTCTCTCACCAACTGAAAACGTGTGGTCAATGTTGGTCGAGCAACTGGCTCGTCACAATACGCCACTTACTACTCTTGATGAACTGTGGTATCGTGTTGAAGCTGCATGGGCAGCTGTACCTGTACACGCCATTCAAACTCTGTTTGACTGAATGCCCAGGCGTATCAAGGCCGATATTACGGCCAGAGGTGACTGGTCTCGGCACAGGTTTCTCAGGGTCTATGCACCCAAACTGCATGAAATGTATTCACATGTCTGTTCTTGTATAATATATTTGTCCAATGAATACTCGTTTATCATCTGCATTTCTTCTTGGTGTAGCAAAAAATGGTTCAAATGGCTCTGAGCACTATGGGACTTAACATCTATGGTCATCAGTCCCCTAGAACTTAGAACTACTTAAACCTAACTAACCTAAGGACAGCACACAACATACAGCCATCACTAGGCAGAGAAAATCCCTGACCTCTCCGGGAATCGAACCCGGGAACCCGGGCGTGGGAAGCGAGAACGCTACCGCACGACCACGAGATGCGGGCTTGGTGTAGCAATTTTAATGGCCAGTGGTGTAGTTACTGCTTGACATGTTCAGAATGCCATGCGATACCCAAATAAACCTATCTTAACATTGTCATTTTCAATATTATCAACTGTTTCTCCTAAAAAGCAATTTTGTAAAAATATGATTCATGTACATTCTTTTTAGTAGAATAGCACAAATGTTTCGAGTTGATAAACGAAGAATGAAATGATTATATTCAACATGCCAAGAGTGTCATGTGCGTGCTTGTAATGTACCTAAATTTCATGAAGGCACTCATCATGTGTTCTAATTAAATTTGTTATAATAAAAAGGGGGGGGGGTAGCACCTGAGATTAGTAATCAAAACGTACTCGGTCCCAGGTTCGAATATCGCCACTGCTTACGTTTCAAATAAAAATCATCAGCAAATGGCAGCCAAAGACTTCCCTGATAAGAAGTCATTCTCATTTTCAAATGGCCTGCTGAGAGATGGCGGAGAAACGGACAGGAGTTCATGTCACTCTCTTGCTTTGGGGTGGCGGTTGAATCGACAATGATCGACGGCCTGAGGATGCAGAAGATAGTGGAAACCACTTCATTAAAGACATATAAGGTGTATCCCCAGTACTTGTGACCTGATTTGAAAAAGCATCGTGACGAAATCGCCATTGACAAAGGATTCGAGACTAGTCAGACATTTATTTTGGATCTCCGGCAGCGAACTTGCAAGGGGGAGGTGACTATAAGAGCATGAATGAATAACCAACGAAACGATACCGTTCTACGTGTCGTGGAGAGGCATGAAATAAGTTGGAATTTGGTAGTAAAGAAAGAAATCTGAAAGGGAAATGTTGAGATTCAGTCTAGATATGTTGTGGATCAGTGAAATGAAATGGAAAGAAAACAAGTATTTCTGGTCAGATGAGTGTATGATGATAGCTACAGCAAAAGAAAATGGTGTAAGGGGAGTAGGATTCGCTATGAATTGGAAGGTGGGACAGAGACTTAATTACTGTAAACAGATCAATGATAGGGTTGTGCTCGTCGGAAGCGACAGCAAACCATCACGACAACATTGGTTCAGGTATATATGCCGACGTCTCTAGCACAAGATGAGGAGGTAGAGAAAGTCTATGACGATACTAGACGGATCATTCAGTACGTGAAAGGAGATGAAAATTTATTAGTCATATGTGATTGGAATGTGGTTGCAGGGGAAAGAGTGGAAGAAACGTTACGGGAGAATATGGGATTGGTAGTAGGAGAGAATATGGGATTGGTGGTAGGAATGAGATAAGGAGAAAGACTAGGCGCTCAGCAAAAAATGAGAATCACTTGACAAAAACCGGGAGATACTGGGAGATGCCAGTTAGATTACATCATGTTCAGGCTGAGAGACCGAAATCAAATATTGGATTGTGAGATATGAAATCAGATCACAATTAAGTAATGACAAGAGTAAGTTGAAGTTTCAGGTGCTAATCAGGAAGAATCAATGCTCAAAGAAGTGGGATGCGGAAATACTTAGGAACGAAGAGATACACATGAAGTTCTCTGTATTTGCAGATACTCCGAAAATGAATAACTCAGAAGACAGTTCGGGTTGAAGAGGAATGGACATCTCTAAAAAGTGCAATCACAGAAGATGGAAAGAAAATAATAGATACAAGGAAGGTAAATGCGAAGTAACATGGGTAACAGAAGTAATACTTCAAATGGTCGATTAAAAAAGGAAGTACAAAAATGTTAGGAAAAAATAGGAATACCGAAATACAATTCACTGTGGAACGCAATAAATAGGGAGCGTAGCCAAGCTAAGACCAAATTACTGCCCGAAAAATGTGATGAAATCGAAAAAGAAATGATTATCGTAAAGTTTGACTCAGCATATAGAAAGTAAAATCAACCTTTGTTGAAATGAAAGACAAGGGGGATAACGTTAATAGTGCAATAGAAATTCCACTGTTAAATAGATGGAGACAGCAGACAGAAGGTCTCTGTGAGGGGAAAAAACCTAACGACGTGACAGAAGAAGGAACAGAATCTATAGGGAAGAGATTGGGTTTAAATGGTTCAAATGGCTCTACGCACTATGAGACTTAACATCTGAGGTCATCAGTCCCCAAGACTTAGAACTACTGAAACCTAACTAACCTAAGGACATCACACACATCCATGCCGGAGTCAGGATTCGAACCTGCGACCGCAGCAGCCGCGTGGTTCCGGACTCAAGCGCCAAGAACCGCTTGACCACAGCGGCCGGCAAGAGATAGGGGATGCAGTCATTACGGGAAGTGGTTATAAAGCGACTTTTCACATTGCTTTGCAGTATATATGAGTCTGCCGATGTACCATCAGACTTTCGGAAAAACATCATACACCCAATTACCAAGATTGGAAGAACCGATAAGTGCGAGAATTGTCACACAAACAGCTTAACAACTCACACAACCAATTTTCAGAAGAGAATAATATACAGAAGAGTAGAAAGTAAAACTGAGGAAATTTCAGTGACGTGTAGTTAGACTTTAGAGACGGTAAAATCACCAGACGGGCAGTTCTCACGTTGCGACTGATAATAGAAGCAAGACTGTTGAAATATTGTCACATTTGAATTGTTCAAATGGATGTGAGCACTATGGGACTCAATATCTGAGGTCATCAGTCCCCAGAACTCAGAACTACTTAAACCTAACCAACCGAAGGACATCACACACATCCATGCCCGAGGCAGGATTCGAACCTGCGACCGTAGCGGTCGCGCGGTTCCGGACTGAAGCACCTAGAGCCGCTCAGCCACAACGGCCGGCCTATCGTCACATTCATAGGATTCGTCGACCTGGAAAAGCGTTCTACAATGTAAAATGGTGCAATATGATGTAAATACTGTGGGAAATATGAGCAAGCTACAGGAAAAGATGGATTGTATAGAATATGTACAAATCCCAAGATGAAACCATAAGAGTGAAAGACCAAGACCGAGGTGCTCAGATTAGAAAGGATGAAAGACAGGGATGTAGTCTTTCACCGCTACTGTTCAATCTATACAAAGAAGAAGCAATGAGGGAAATAAAAAATGTTTCGGGAGTGGGACTGAGCTCGAAGGGGAAAGGTGATCAATGATAATATTTTCTTGATGACGTTGCTATCCTCAGCGAAAGTGAAGAAGAGTTACACAATGAACAGTCTAATGAGTACTAAAAAGGACTGACAATAAAAAGAAAGACGAAAGTAATGACGGGGTGCAGAAATGAGAACAGCGAGGAAATTAATATCAGGATTGGTGATCTCGAAGTAGATGAAGAATTCTGATACCTCGGCAGAAAAGTAGCCCATTTTGGACGGAGAAAGGAGAACATCAAATGCAGACTATCACTGACAACAGGGCATTAATGGCCAAGAGAAGTCTGCTAGTATCAAACATTAGTCTTAATTTGAAGAACCAAATCCTGACTATGTTGGTCTGGAGCACAGAATTGTATGGTAGTGAGACATAGATTGTGGGAAAACCTGAGCAGAAGAGAATCAGTGCATTTGTGACATGATGATGCAGAAGAAAAATGTTGAAAACTAGATGGACTGGTACTGTAAGGAATGTGGACTTTTTCACAGAATCGGCGAGGAAAGGAATAAATGGAAAAAAACGAGAAGAAGAAGGGACTGTATGAGTGTACATCTGCTAAGACATTAGTGAATATTTTCATTGATACGAGAGGTAGCTGTAGAGGTTAAAAACTGTAGAGGAAGACAGAGATTGGAATACATACAGGAAATAATTGAAGGTGTAGGCTGCTATCTCCCTTAGATATCTCGAGTTAGGAAATGTACTGGGCTTTGGTTCTCATAGACGAGTAGCGCTAGCCGAGTTTCAGAAGATCAGTTTGCGGAATCCTAGTATTTTTTTACAATATAGACGAGGTGTTCATTCTTTCATTCTCCGAAAGAATCATTTTGCCTCAGCGTAAAAAAGTGTTGCATTGCCCCACGACTAACGCCAGCGATACTGACTAATAATTATGTGCTCCCAGTCTTTGTCTGCAGAGCTGAATGTGCTCATAATTTAGGATGGAGACTATGCCTGCTCAAAATACTCGTGCCCATGAAAGTGTTTTCATAATGTCCAAAGTAATGTGAGGAATCACCTCACAGTTTCTATTAAACTAGAAATGTTAAATAAAATTGGCGCAGTGACATGTTTTAACAAATTTTCTGCAACGCTTTCGAAATTGTAGAAATTTGTTTACGACTATCATACTGTGACAGTCACCCTATACCGAAATTTGTTTGCTGCAGCATGTGCTCTCCTTGCAGCTATCTGAGACTGGATGTATACGTTCTAGATAAATAGCAGAAGCAGTAGTATTACAAGTCTGACCCAAAATTCATGCGCACACTCGTAGTATTAACAGGTATGTTATTTTCTAGCGACCGCCGTTAGGTATCGTATTAAGTAGTTACTCGATCGTGGAGCTTCTTTTATTTCCTGCCTGGTCTAAATGTAGAGCTGGGGCGCGACAGTTCAATCTTGCGGCCGTGAATAAGCACCTCCTTGGGCTACCTTTATTCTAGACGTAACAGCTTTTCCAGTCGTAAAAGAGAGGTTTACCACCGGCAGTACTTGGGCAAGTGTCGTCTGACGCTCTCTTTTTTATACTCTCCAATAAAAGCGGCGTTTCCTTCTCAATAGCGGGCCCTCGTCCGGATGACGCGAGCGCCGAAACGGCGTGGGCGGTTGCGGTGCCGTTGTTTGGAGGCAAATTGTAAAACCAAACTGAATTGAAGAAAAACTCTGGCTGGAAACAGATATGAACGTCCTATACAAATGAAATGGTGCACTACGTAATTTATCTCTCACCTGCTGTAGCAAAGGGGTGTAAATGCAAATTTAGTCGGGATGTGCACTTTGTACTATGAGGTGATCGAAGTCATGGGAAAGTGATAGGCACAAGTACAGATGGCGGTAGCATCGCGTACACAGGGTACAAAAGAGCAATGCATAGGTGGGGCTGTCATTCAAGGTGGTCCATGTGAAAAGATTTCCCAAGTGATTATAGCCGTACGAAGGGAATTAACAGACTTTGAACGCTGAATAGCAGTTAGAAATGGTCGCGTGGAACATTACATTTCGGAAACGTTAGGGAATTCAGTATCCCGAGTTCCACAGTCTCAAGAGCGTCCCGAAAATACAAAATTTCAGTGATTATCTCTCACCACGGACAACATAACAGCCGAAACTTCTCTTAACTACTGAGACCAACACCGTTTACGTAGAGTTGTCACCGCTAACAGACAAGCAACGCTGCATGAAATTACCACAGAAATAAGTGTGGTACGTAACGACGAACGTATCTATTAGTACAGTGTAGCGAAATTTGGTGTTAATGGGCTATGACAGCAGACGACCGTCACCAGTGCCTTTGCTAACAGCACGAAACCGCCTGCAGCGCCTCTCCTGCGCTCGTGACAGTATCGGGTGGACCTCAAGCGACTGGAGGACCTGGATGTGGTAAGATGACTGCCGATTTCAGTTGGTAAGAGTTGATGGTAGGGTTTGAGTGTGGCGAATACCCTACGAAGCCATGGATTGAAGCTTTGAGCAAGACGCTGTGCAAGCTAGTGGTGGCTCCAAAATGATATGGGCTGTCTTTACATGGAATGGGATGGGTCCTTCTTCTGATGTAACTGAATCTATAAGGACTGGAAATCGTTATGTTTGGCTACTTGGAAACCCTTCGCAGCCATTCATGGACGTCCATTTTACCAAATATGCCACCGAGCAACAATTGTTCGCGATTTGTTGGACGAACATTCTGGACAATCCTAGCGAATGATTTGGCCACAGTGATCGCCCGACATGAATCCCACTGCATTTTCATTGGGCATAATAAAGAGGCCAGTTCATGAACGAAATTATGCACCGCCAACACTTCCGCGGCTATAGATGCAGCATGGCTCACTATTTCTACACAGGACTTCCAACGACTTGTTGAATCCATTCCACATCAGGTTATTACAATATCCCGGGATAAAGGAGGTCAGATAAGATATCAGGAGTTACCCCATGACTTTTCGCACCTCAGTGTAGATCCTCTTTGTATGAATCTTAACGTCTTTGTATGCAGAATGTTTGAGAAATAGAGGGCATGATTTCAGGTGTGTGTTCCTCATATGTAGACAAAAAATGGCTCTGAGCACTATGGGACTTAACATCGAGGGTCATCAGTCCCCTAGAACTTAGAACTACTTAAACCTAACTAACCTAAGGACAGCACACAATACCCAGCCATCACGAGGCAGAGAAAATCCCTGACCCCGCCGGGAATCGAACCCGGAACCCGGGCGTGGGAAGCGAGAACGCTACCGCACGACCACAAGATGCGGGCATATGTAGACAGCAAAAAGAAGTACATTACAACATGTCTACCGAAATTCGTGGCTCCGACTTACGACCGTCAAAACAATGGTATTCACCACAGCATTTTTCTTCTCGCAGGTAGTTGCCGTGACAAAAGATACTGAAAAGACATTTATACAAACCCTTGACTGTTGCGTTTGGCGTTTGAAGCTTACGATATGACGGTAATGCTGTACTGGCTTGTTTTTCGCATAAGGAGAGGTACTTACACGAGAAGCCACGTGCAATGCGAGAACAGAAACGACATACAGTTTTGCACTATCCCCCCACGACGTTCAGTTATAACTAATTTAGAAACGTAAAGTCAGAACTGGAAGATCAATCGGAAAGCGCTATGTTTCACCGCGTGTAGGTTTACATTCGTTGTCTTATTAAAGATATTTTTGGAACATTGAAGATTTATCACAAGTACATCACCCTCGCTAGGATTTGTTATAATTAAATATCAGTTAACGACGCATCGACGGAAAAAGTCATCAACAGATCGTAACACGAACAATAACTGTGAGACTTGTGCTCAGCGTTTAATGTAACAGGCCGCACGGTAGGTCAGTGTGTTCGGTCAGAGGGTTAACTGCCAAGAGTAAAAAGAGAGAGAGAGAGAGAAAGAAACGGAGAGAACAATATCAGGTACAAAAATGATGCCGATTGCTTAAAGACATCATATTAGCGAGGTCGAATGTCACAGGTTCGTCCTTCGAATGTAAAAAAAGAATAAATAAACATCTTCGCGTTTCTGACGGGTTCTGAGACCAGCAATGATATTCGGATTCTAAGTTGTCACAAATATCTGACTGTCTTTTTCTCCCATGTTGCGATTTCCATGGCTGTGGTTACGCAGGAACCTAGATTACAGGTTTAATAGCTGTTAGTGAACGAAATCCTCAGCCCACAGGCGTTAGTGGGTGCAGATATAGAGGGCATGTGGTCAGTACATCGCTCGCCATGCCGTGTGTCAGTTAACGATACCGGAGCCGCTACTTCTCAATCAAGCAGCTCCTCAGTTTGCCTCACAAGAGCTGAGTGCACTCCGCTTGCCAATAGCGTTGGTGGCTGAAGACGTCCGGCATAAGAAGTCACCCTCATTCTGCCAACGGCCTTGCCAAGACGGCGGAGGAGCGGACATAGGTTCAGGGCCCTCTCTTGCCCTTGGGGTGGGAAATTGCCGCTAAAAGCGAAATAATCAACGACATGAAGATGCAGAAGGCAATGGAAACCATTACATGAAAAACAAAAAGCATGTATCCACAGAACATTTGGTCTGTAATAGAAAAAGTATAATGATGATCTCTCCATTGATAAATGATCCCGGAATAGTCCCCCATTCCGCCGGCCGGAGTGGCCGTGCGGTTCTAGGCGCTACAGCCTGGAGCCGAGTGACCGTTACGGTCGCAGGTTCGAATCCTGCCTCGGGCATGGATGTGTGTGATGTCCTTAGGTTAGTTAGGTTTAATTAGTTCTAAGTTTTAGGCGATTGATGACCTCAGAAGTTAAGTCGCATAGTGCTCAGGGCCATTTGAACCAAGTCCTCCATTCCGATCCCCGGAAGAGGACTGCCAAGGGGGATGTGACCATGAGAAAAAGACTGAATGATTAACGAAATGATAGCGTTCTACGAGTTTAAGGGAGGGGTGGAATGTCGGAATCTTGAACGTAGTAGGGAAGCTAGAAAATCTGAAAATGGAAAAGCGTAGGCTGAATCTAGATATAGCAGTGGTCAGTGGAGTGAAAAGGAAAGAAGACAAGGATTTCTGGTCAGATGAGTATAGAGTGATATCAACAGCAGGAGGATATGGTATGATGGGCGTCGCATTCGTTATGAACAGGAAGGTAGGGCAGAGAGTCTGTGACTGTTGTAAACTCCCCGCAAAAATGAAGGAAAGTAATTAAATATTAATAGTCATCGTGCTAAGTGTAACCTCACCGTGAAAATTTCTAAAGACAATTCTAATGAAAACGTGTGCCAAATGTTGACTTCCAACAAAATTAACGCTAAAATGAACCTGATAAATTTTATAAGGGCAGCTGCGCTGTCCCTCGGCCCTGTGCGATTATAAAATGTGAACAAAAAAAAAACAAAATTCTTACATCAGTAAACTCCCTCAATATCTGCTCTTGTTTTGCGGCACAGCTCCGTGCAATGCTGGCGTATATTTAATTCTGATTCTTGGAGGAAATGCATAGGAAAAATTCTTTAAATGGGAATGATTGCCTTTCTTTAGAAGATTTACTTTATAAAAAAATTATTATTGGGGCAATTCTTCAACAAATTAATTACAATTACAATACATTATTAGCTGAGCGCAATGCTGCTTCATTATCTTATTTAACAATATACCTCGTCCTGAATTGTGACCAGAGACCCATGTCGATCCCCGCCGACTCCTCACACACTACTGACTAACTACTGCTCTCGAACTGCTAACTCGCAACTGAACTACATGCTTTCGCGACTCGCTACGTACCACAACTGCTCCTGCCGGCTCGCTACACGCAACTGAACTACATGCTCCCGCTACTCGCTATGTACAACAACTGTCTCGCAACTGAACTACATGCTCTCGCGACTCGCTACGTACAACAACTGCTCCTGCCGGCTCGCTACACGCAACTGCGAACTGCTCACTCGCGCGGTTAAGCGCAGACTAGCAACGATAAATAACTCTCTGGTCAGAGATTCTCTCATGGCTCGCCATCGCTGGTACTGAATACACTGCACATACGTGTTTCACTGTGAACAGTTCAATGACAGGGTTGTTCTTATCAGAATCTGCAGCAAACTAACACCGACAAGGATAGTTCAGATACACATGCCGACGTCCCAAGCTGAAGATGAAGAGACAGAGAAAGTATACGAGGATATTGAAACAGTAATATAGTACGTAAAGGGAGACGAATACCTAATAGTCATGGGAAACTAGAATGCAGATGTACGGGAAGAAATAGAAGGAAAGGTTACAGGAAGATATGTTCTTGGGGCAAGAAACGAGAGAGAAGAAAGAATAATTGAGTTCTGCAATAAATTTCAGCAACTAATAACGAATATTTTGCCGAAGTGTCAAAAGAGGAGAAGCTGTACTTGGAAAAGAACAGAGATTCAGAAATCAGGTACTGTAATGTAAGCCTTACCCACGAGCAGATATAGAGTCAGATAACAATATAGTAATGATGAAGAGTAGACTGAAGGCTAAGAGATTAGGCAGGAAGAATCAATACGCACAGTGCTCAGAAACGCAGAGATATGCTTAAAGTTCTCTAAGGATATAGATGTAGCAATAAGGAATAGCTCAGTGACCAACAGAGTTGAAAAGGAATGGACATCTCTAAAAAGGTAAAAAAGACTATCACAGAAATTGGAAAGGAAAACATAGGTACAAAGAAGGTAACTGCGAAGAAACCATACGTAACAGCAGAAATACTTCAGTTGGTCGATGAAAGAAGGAAGAACAAAAATGTTCAGGCAAATTCAGGAATAAAGAAATACAAGTCGCTGAGGAATTATTTAAATAGGAAGGGCAGGGAAGGTAACATTAAATGGCTTCACGAAGAATGTGAAGAAATCGAAAAAGAATGGTTGTCGGAAGGATTGACTCAGCACATAGGATAGTCAAAACAACCTATCTAACATTCTGCGTGGTGTCTGTTTGTTCTATATCGTGTCTCCCTACCACTTTCGCGAACGACGCTCTGAGCGTGTTATTTAGGGAATTGACTAGTTTGAACCTGGGACCTGTTGCTGGTAAGGAGACATCAGACCATACATGACATGTAGAATTCAGAAGAGTTCAGTGAGACTAGCGATGATATAACCAAATACTTAATGATTTCAGCGTCAGCTCCACTGCACTCCCTGTAAATATATCTTAATACTAACTAAATATAGTGGAAGGGGTCCAAGGCTTTACTATTTTTAGTTAGCTGGTAAAATAGCGTCGAAAAAGTAGTTAAGTTTACCATTGGAAATTTTATTCTACTCAAAAAACATTGTTTATAAATTGCACTATTGATAAAAGGAAATGTTTTAATACAGGATGGTAGAAACCAACTGCGCTCAACAAAAATGTGAACAAATATTCTCTGAATGGGTTTCCAAGTTCTGCAATGGATCGAAGGATGACCTATGCCATATCACATCTGTAATCTAGGTTTAAATTAAGTTTCACAAGAGAAAAAACTATCAAAATGGTCTACAGTGACCCTCAATTATCTTTAATTACTTATCTAACTTGTCGTAAATTACAGTGGCTGATGTGGCTTCTCAATAACTATATAACAGAAAAATCATTGCGTTTCAGATTTTTACTTCAAGTGGCAAATGTGAACACCATGAGCTTTAATTGACGATCGACTCTAGTATTACGCAATAAGAGGGTATAACAGATGAGACTTCTGCAGTTATGAGTGAAGGTTTATGCGCTGTAATGCAGCATCGCGTGCGTTCATTACCTTGTCGGTATTCGTCAGGGGGCGGCGGGCAGCACAGCTCCACTCACCTCGCCGTCTCGGAAGCAACTCTCTACTAACTTCCCCTTACTATAATTTACCGAAGTTGGTTTAAAAAAACTATCTGGCTGTGTTCTCATCTGACCAATCAGGGTCTCAATGTTAACCCTAAGCTCCACCTACAAAAATTCTGTCCATCCAATAAGAAACGTTATACTTTTCGTGGTGGGGCAGTGTTTTTAAAGTTAGCAACGTAACAGAGACGCGAAAAAGTCTCTCGCTTAAACTTGCGGCTGGGGTGGCCCATTTTGTGTTATGGTAAGATCTATACTGTTCTACTGGAGGCCTCTAGCTTTTATCATGGGCTGTGGGGCGGCCCTGATGTAACAGAGACGCGAAAAAGTCTCACGCTAAAACTTGTGGATGATGTGGCCCTTTTTTGTGTTATCGTAAGATCTATACTGTTCTTCTAGAGGGCTCTAGCTTTTATCATGTGCTGGGGGGCGGTCCTGACGTAACAGAGACGCGAAAAAGTCTCTCGCTAAAACTTGCGGGTGGTGTGGCTCTTTTTTGGGTTATCGTAAGATCTATACTGTTCTTCTGGAGGGCTCTAGCTTTTATCATGGGCTGGGGGGCGGTCCTGACGTAACAGAGACGCGAAAAAGTCTAACGCTAAAACTTGCGGCTGGGGTGTGGTCCTAGTGGTTAGCTGGCGACGTGGGTGTGCGTCCCTTATCCTAGGGCCTTCCAGCTTAACACGGTTCTGCTCTCGGCTTCTGTTCTCGTTTCTCCCCTCGGAACTGCGTCTGTCTCACGGTAAGAAGGTATGACATGCATTTAGGCATTCTTGAGTTAACCTGTGGTATTCCATTTGCTCACTCGTTACTCGTATTACGAGGGCAGTTCAATAAGTAATGCAACACATTTTTTTCTCGGCCAATTTTGGTTGAAAAAACCGGAAATTTCTTGTGGAATATTTTCAAACATTCCCGCTTCGTCTCGTATAGTTTCATTGACTTCCGACAGGTGGCAGCGCTGTACGGAGCTGTTAAAATGGCGTCTGTATCGGATGTGCGTTGCAAACAACGGGCAGTGATCGAGTTTCTTTTGGCGGAAAACCAGGGCATCTCAGATAATCATAGGCGCTTGCAGAATGTCTACGGTAATCTGGCAGTGGACAAAAGCACGGTGAGTCGTTGGGCAAAGGGTGTGTCATCATCGCCGCAAGGTCAAGCAAGACTGTCTGATCTCCCGCGTGCGGGCCGGCCGTGCACAGCTGTGACTGCTGCAATGGCGGAGCGTGCGAACACACTCGTTCGAGATGATCGACGGATCACCATCAAACAACTCAGTGCTCAACTTGACATCTCTGTTGGCAGTGCTGTCACAATTGTTCACCAGTTGGGATATTCAAAGGTTTGTTCCCGCTGGGTCCCTCGTTGTCTAACCGAACACCATAAAGAGCAAAGGATAACCATCTGTGCGGAATTGCTTGCTCGTCATGCGGCTGAGGGTGACAATTTCTTGTCAAAGATTGTTACAGGCGATGAAACATGGGTTCATCATTTCGAACCTGAAACAAAACGGCAATCAATGGAGTGGCGCCACACCCACTCCCCTACCAAGAAAAAGTTTAAAGCCATACCCTCAGCCGGTAAAGTCATGGTTACAGTCTTATGGGACGCTGAAGGGGTTATTCTGTTCGATGTCCTTCCCCATGGTCAAACGATCAACTCTGAAGTGTATTGTGCTACTCTTCAGAAATTGAAGAAACGACTTCAGTGTGTTCGTAGGCACAAAAATCTGAACGAACTTCTCCTTCTTCAAGACAACGCAAGACCTCACACAAGTCTTCGCACCCGAGAGGAGCTCACAAAACTTCAGTGGACTGTTCTTCCTCATGCACCCTACAGCCCCGATCTCGCACCGTTGGATTTCTATATGGTTGGCCCAATGAAGGACGCAATCCGTGGGAGGCACTACGCGGATGATGAAGAAGTTATTGATGCAGTACGACGTTGGCTCCGACATCGACCAGTGGAATGGTACCGTGCAGGCATACAGGCCCTCATTTCAAGGTGGCGTAAGGCCGTAGCATTGAATGGAGATTACGTTGAAAAATAGTGTTGTGTAGCTAAAAGATTGGGGAATAACCTGGTGTATTTCAATGCTGAATAAAACAACCCCTGTTTCAGAAAAAAAATGTGTTGCATTACTTATTGAACTGCCCTCGTACTTTGGTTAATTTAATGTCACGATTTATTCGGAGCTATGTGACATAATACGGGATTTGCTTATCATGTCAGGGTTTTCATGGAAGGTGTTGGATTTGACTGACACCTTACACCTACAGTGAATTTAAAAGTAAGGATGCAATTAAGAATGCAATGGGAATGCGGAGGAGAGAGCGGATAGGTGGAAACAATACATTGTAGGCCTCTATGAGGGGGAAGATTTTTCTGATGTAAGAGAAGAAGAAACGGGAGTCGATTTAGAAGAGATAGGGGATCCAATATTAGATTAAAAAGTTAAGAGAGCTTTGAGACTTAAGGTCAAATAAATCAGAAATTATAAAATTATTGGGGACGTGGCAACAAAACAACTATCCACGTTGGTGTGTATAATGTATGAGTCTGGCGGCATACCATCTGACTTTTCGAAAAGTATCATACGGAAGATATCAAGAGCCATCGAGTGCGAGAATTATCGCACAATCAGCTTAACAGCTCTTACAGCCAAGTTGCTGACAAGAGTAATATAAAGAAGAATGGAAAAGCAAAATTAGGATGTGTTAGATGACGATCAGTTTGGCTTTAGGGAAAGTAAAGGAACTAGAGAGGCAATTCTAACGTTGCGATTGATAACGGAAGCAAGACTAAAGATAAATCAAGACACGTTCATAGGATTTGTCGACCTGGAAAAAGCGTTCGACAGTGTAAAATGGAGCAAGGTGTTCGAAATTCTGAGAAAATTAGGGTAAGTTATAGGGTGAATTGGTGATATACAATATGTACAAGAGCCAAGAGGGACGTCCAAGAACGAAGTGCTCGGATTAAAAAGGTGTAACACCGTTCAATCTGCACATGGAAGTAGCATTGAAGGAAATAAATGAAAGGTTCAGTAGTGGGATTAAAATTCAATGTGAAAGGAATCAATGATACGATTCGTTGATGACACTGCTATCCTGAATGAAAGTGAAGAAGAATTACATGACCTGCGGAGTGGAATGAACAGTCTAATGAGTACAGAACATGGATTGCGAATAAATTGAAGAAAGATTAATGTAATGAGATGTAGTAGAAACGAGAATAGCGTGAAACTTAAGGATTGATGGTCACGAATTAGATGAAGTAAAGGAATTCTGTTTCCTAAGCAGCAAACTAACCAATGTCGGATGTAGCAAGGAGGACGTCAAAAGCGGAATAGCACTGGCAAAAAGGGCATTCCTGGCTAAGAGAAATCTACCAGTATCAAACATAGGCCTTAATTCGAGGAAGAAATTTCTGAGAATGTAAGTTTGGAGCACAGAATTATATGGTAGTGAAACATGGACCTTGGGGAAATCGGAACAGAAGAGAATCCCAGCATTTGAGATGTGGTGCTACAGAAGAACGTTTAAAAATACATGGACGGATAAGGTTAGGAATGAGGAGGTTCTGCGCATAATCGGAGAGGAAAGGAATATGTGGAGAACAGTAACAAGGAGAAGGGACAGAATGATGGGATTTTTCTCAATACATCAGGTAGTGACTTCCGTGGTACTAGAGGGAGCTGTCGAGGGCAAAAACTTTGGAGAAAGACAGAGATTGGAACACAAAAGGCATTTAATCGAAGACGTAAGTTGCAGGTGCTACTCTGAGATGGAGGATAGCACAGAAGAGGAATACGTGACGGGGCGCATTAAAGCAGTGAGAAGACTAATGACTCAAAAAAAAAAAAGAAATCTAACACAGGAAGACTTGAAACTTAAACAGTATGGGGCTTGTTTTTGCTTTTGCACTGTTAAGTACGCTAGATATTTTTGCTGGAAACTATTGTAGAAATTTCAGATCTCACTTCGCACACGCGCAGGTTATTTGATTTCACTGCATAAAACAGCAGTACGAAAAAGAAACGACACATTATTTTCACAGACAGGTATAATTATCGCAAATAAATATAATTATCAAAAGACACACATTTTACACACAAGTTGGGAAATTTTCAAAGAAGCAGCGGTGCTCTGAGTGGTGAACATAAATCAACTGTTTCCAATCTTGCAACTATATCAGTTTACATGCACGCTGGTGGAACATAGCGCTTTTCCATTCGCCTTTCAGTTATGATATTTAGTTAGTCGCCTGGTTAGAGCAGTGACGACGTGGTGGTTATAGTGCAAAAATCTGTCTCGTTCCCGTATTCTTATTTGTCATCGGTCATCATCGTACGTGTTCTGATGGGAAGGTTCCATGTCCTTGTTTCGAGATGGTACCACCAAGATCTAAAAGTCGAAATGAAGAGGAGGTTATTCAGGACTCTTTCTATCAGTAGTAGACGTTGGATAGCGCTGGAAGTGAATGTTCCTCATACGACTGTCTATTGCGACGTCAAAAGTTGTATCCTTATCATTCATGTGTACAGACTCTACCACATTAATCGTACAACTCGCCGCTACTTGGGTTGAATGTTCCCTCATCAGTAAAAAGATAAATATGGCTATATTGTTTGGCCTCAACCCTCATACGATTTTGGACCTGTCGACTTCTACTTGAGGAGTCATTTAAAATCATTGGTGCAATTCTCTGCAGCGTCTGACGGGGAAACGCTTGGGAATCGAAATTTGACAGGATGTGAGGAAATACGAAGAACTGATAGAATTTGGTACTGTGTTCCCACAGCCATAAAACGTCCATGAGATGAGTAGAATACCGAGAATTTGAACATCTTCTGTAAAGCAAACGACTTGTGGGAAGTTCCAGCGAATATCACTATTTTGTTCGTAAACGAAGCATTCCGGACATATGCTGTAATCAAGGTTTTTTTTAGTCTACCTACTGGAAATACATCGCTGAAATTATGCTCTCTATTTTTGTGTATATCTGTGTGGTTCTTACTTTTCCGGTGAGGTGTGATAACTTCCCCAGTTGGGCTTTAGGTCATACACCTGACCACCCAATTTCCAGCAGACATAGCACATTCAAACTCATACCTTTTACTAGCGACAGTGCCGCCGAGAGGTGTTATAAAAAACCAGGTAACGAATATAAGCTATGATGTTATGAGCTAAATATCAGTGTTGCGCTTAATCTGCTGCTGTCATCATACACTATAGCATCAAACAGATTGGAAAATGTATTCGTCCGATGAGCGGAACTAATCTAATATATAAAATAACATGCGGATTGTGTGCCGTGCAAAAGATGTCTAATTTTGGTGACATTTTTTGGTACTTTATTGTGTGAAAATCAACACCAGTTGCAAAATTTGTTTTACGGAACCTTAGTTGTTCTAGTCTTGTCGGTTAAAGCCAAATACGTCTAAGTAGTCATAAGCATCAATAACGCAGTATGTAACTCTGTGAGATACCTACCTCACAAACCGAAGTAGAAGAATGCCAACCACTTGTTGATGTCGGAAAAGTTACCTGGAAAGTCATAAAGCGGATCCCTGATGTAGGAAAAATCCTTTCGACATCATGCCGAGTCCCCGCAATGCGTTGTTAATAAGCCATTAGACTGTTCATTATTATCAGAGTGATATAAAGACTATTTCTTAAATCAGTGGAAATAGAATACTATATTCTGGTAGCCAATCTACATAGCGCCACATTCGATGATACGTAACATGAATAAATAAGGAAGTTAAGATAAAGACTATTAACTGCATTTTCATATATCAAGGAGTCCATCTTGTGCACAGTTTAGATGAAATACGAGAACCATTTGACGTGTATATTTGTTGAGACATTTTGGTGATACGTGACAGTGCATCACACAGTCTATCTGGAACTAATTTAAATCTCAACAACGGAACAATTATGTTCGATGGTCCTCTAACTCCAATTAAACACTGTATAATCGAACAAAATACAACGACCGCTATCATATATTTAAATAACAGACGTAGATCCCAAACTCCCACTCTGGGCGACTGTGTAAAATTACGAGGATATGAGTAAGTACTTGAAAATGGTATATCGCCGAAATAAACTGAAAGGGTGGAACATATGACTGTCATATTAACGCAGCCAAGGTTAAGTGGTAGTATCTTTTAATAAATTTGAGGCTGTGGAATAATATATGAAAAAACTTACTGGCACGTTGAACATTTGCGAAAGTTATACGACGGCTTTTCAGTATAATACTAATGTACTGTGATGGGAAATGCATTCTTCAAGTTAGGGAATAGAGGAAAGTCACATGCGGCTAAATATGGAAGGACGAGGGATGCAATTGGCATTGATCTCTGCGTGGAATTCAGTAACAACATTTGCAGTATGCAGCAGTGTCTTATCATGGTACAGCCCCCAGTCTTTTTCAGAGATACATAAACCTTTGCGCCTCATATGGACTTAAAGCTTAAAAGTTTCCAGGACATTCCTGTAGTATTGTCCAGTTATTGATGTGTGTGTGTGTGTGTGTGTGTGTGTGTGTGTGTTTGTGTGTGTGTGTGTGTGTGTGTGTGTGTGTGTGTGTGTGTGTGTGTGTATGTGTGTGTGCATGTGTGTGCAGGTAGAACATGCTGATATAACCTTGCATAAACATAAGAAAATGAAAAGAACATAACCTTCTCAGCAGAAGTACTACCTTTGCTTTTCTGGGGTTTGTGATGAGAAATATATTCACATTGATCTTTACTGTTCGCTCTCAGGATCAAAATGATGTAGCCAAGCGTCATCAGCAGTGATTACCTTTAAAAGGAATTCCAGATCTTCGTGTGACATCAACCTCAACTGCATGGAGACCTGCACGCGAATGTCCTTTTGTTCGTGAATCAGCTGACCTGGAACCCACCGCGCATACACATGTTATGTGTAAATTTTCCGTTACGTGCGGGTGTTACCTAATGAAATTTTTAGTATTACAGAAAGTCTTCTTAAGGCTGTTCGTCGATCCTCTCTCTCTCAATGACAGCAGCGGTGTTGTATTCTTCCCTTGGAGCAGTAACTGGAGCGCCGCTCCACCTTCTTCTGAAACCGATTGTCTCCCCTCTTGAAGCAATTTAAACTACCTTCGAGCTGTGCTGTTGAGAAGAACCGACTATTTATAGTTTATAGGTTTCTCGAAACACTGCATACTGCATATGCCCCAGTTGAAGATCCGCGACGCAAAAGGAATTTCAAAGCCGGCGCTTACGGGGGGGTGGGGGGGGGGGGGGTAGGAGGCGGAGGGAGGCGAAGTGCCACCGCCCAGTGCGGCGCGTATTCGTAGGTGACAAAATTTTAAATTTTAATTTGTTTCTAAAAGGGCGAATTAAACGAGACAATGACAGTTCGGATTTTAGGTGCGAAAACAGTCACCCACGTTCGGAATTTACGTACAAAAATAGTCACCCATAAATAACTCCGAACTGGAGCGAGACTGATGGTTCGAATTAGGTCTAACGGTATGTTGGGCAATGCTCTAAGACAGGGGTCTCCAAACTACGGCCCGCGGGCCGAAACCGGCCCGCGAGGGCCGGCAAAACGGCCCGCGTTAGCTGGCCGGACATCCCCGGTATCCGGCCCGCCAAATATTTGAGGTGGCACCTATACTGCCAACAAATGAGTTTCGAGGCCTATGGCGACCAATACACAGCAACATTGGCTCTGCTACTCGCTACAAGAGTACATAACTAAACTTATTGTTGCGCCGCTTGAAATAACAAGGCGTTGACGTACTCTACCTCTGTTACGTCTTGCAGTAATACTGTTGTTAACAATGATTTTCAGATTTCGTTAACTTTGCAGGACGCTTTCGTGAAGAATGTGCTGTGGCGTACTTTTTTGTCCGTGAAATTCGCCAGAATAAATAAAATACGCCAGAATTTCGGTCAGGTACGTCCACCAATCAAAATTATGTAATTAAATAAAAATCGTAGTTCGTTTCTGTGCTAGCTATTCCCACAACCTTAGGTTTTTCCGATTTCATCTTTCCTTTAGCCTTACATTACGGTGATCATGCGGTGTTAGGGTGCTTTAATCCCTCTGGGTAGATCTTGGCCCTTAAGACTTCATGGAGGAGTCAATGTGGACTAAAAAGTTTTGAGACCCCTCCTCTAAGACAAATTTTAACCCTTTCAAAAAAAATATTGCTTCCCATGAGGTTTACGTGAAAAAAAAGGTTTTTTGGGAGTCTCTTGCAGCGCGCCAATTCTGTAATTTAAACTGATAAGAATCGGTTCAAACTTTGCACGAAGGTAGATAAATGTATAAAGTCAAAACAAATTTTTTTATCTCACAGTCCTTATACTTTGTCGAGATATGATAGTTTAAATTCGACGTAAACGTTGGATGTAAGAGCATATTCTTTTTTATGTGAATTTAATGTACGGAAGAGGCTAAAAGTGAATAAAAAATAAAAAATGCGTTACTACAATAAATTGAAAACTCGCTTTCAAAAAGCTAGTTTAATTCGGGTTTTACTTACAGAAATACACGTTTTTGCTAGATTTTTACACCATGCCGGTATTTCAAACTTGAAAGAAATGTTTCAAATTTTTTAACAATGTAGACATTTGCTGTTCTCTATGGTAAGTTACTATAAACTTACTATAACGGAAATGAGACTGGTTAAAGTGGCCTTTCCACAGAGTTCTGGTACACGATAATTACCGCTACGTTTTACAAATTATAGAATTATCAGCAAGCTGTAGGTTGCAGGAAAGCTATAACAGCTGCAAAACAGTAATTTGTTATAGTATTAATAATTTCAGTAATATAGCCAAGATTCTGGGAGTAGGGCAGAAACTTTTATCCATGTAAGACAGTAGTGTATTTTCCTTCTGGCTTGATCATTTCATGGGAGTAGTTCTTTTAAACCATATCCACTGCAGAATCCATTTAACGTAATTTGGTGTAAACTTGCCCGTAGAGAATGGTTGTATAACTTACGAGATTCCTAAAACGATTGGCCTTGCGTGGCGGAAGAAATTCATCATGCCTTTACTGAAGAGGCATCCCAGTATTGGTATCCTCTGTAGCGGACAGGACAGACCCAAACTTGGATGCCAAGTGGAGGATGGGTGCCCACCTGTTGCCGATGCACGCGGTCTCCGGATAGCATTACTGCATCGTGAAGCATATTTTCTATACTTAAGATGTGTGAATATTTTCCATGTGCCGTTACTGTGTGTGTGTGTGTGTGTGTGTGTGTGTATGTGTGTGTGTGTGTGTGTGTGTATGTCCATGAATTGAAAAAGGGATAGTGTTTGTGAATGACAAACAAAGAACATGCAGGAAAGCAATAAAATAATGTTAACTTATCCATTTTACTTGTTGTTTAGCTCCATGTCTGCATATTACACATAGCCGGCCGGTGTGGCCGTGCGGTTAAAGGCGCTTCAGTCTGGAACCGCGTGACCGCTCCGGTCGCAGGTTCGAATCCTGCCTCGGGCATGGATGTGTGTGATGTCCTTAGGTTAGTTAGGTTTAATTAGTTCTAAGTTCTAGGCGACTGATGACCTCAGCAGTTAAGTCGCATAGTGCTCAGAGCCATTTGAACCATTTTATTACACATAACCAAGAAATACAGGAACCAGCAACTTTTCGCGCTTCCGCTCATCTTCAGTTAGCGTCATACATTCCTGAATCTTCAGTTAGCACATCGTTACAAACATCGACTGCAATTTCTTTGTTGCAGCTGCCCTGAGCAAAATTACAGTTTTATTTATCTGTTACACTTCGCGAGTTGTACACTTACACTATATTACACTTTGGATTTATAGAATGATTGTCCATGTCCCTTTTTTCCGCATTCACAAGCGTGGCACTAACACCTTTACTTTGTCTGACGCTCAGAAACAGCGCTGCATTGCGATGCTGGTGATTGACAAGTTTATCTCCACCGGAAAGTTACGTCTGCATTCAAAGTTTGTTTGCTTACAAGTTGTTTAAGATCAGATGAAGTCAGTTAGGTGTAATAATTGAATAATTTTAATTTGTGCTTATGAAAAAGAAAATTTTTTACAATGTGATGTACAAATACGTAAACTGAAAGAGGAGAAAGGAAAGGAATGTGAAGGGAGTACTGACGGCAGGTGCATCAGGACACTGCGCAGAAACAGCGGCGACGTGTTGCAATGTGTCCCAGACTCAGATTGGAACCCACGACCTCTTCCCTACTAAGCAGGTACATTAACCCCTAAGCTATCCAGACTCAGCGCTGAACACCACAACACGGACTATCTCGACATACTTCTCGGCCGACCCACATTCCCACCGAGCGCCACCTATACGCACTCCTTGTCCGTGTCGTCCACGCTCGCTACTCTGAGATTCCCGGCGAAGGTCGGACGTATTTGTGCATCCACAATGAAGGAGGTGGCATCATTGGCCATCTAGGCGAATCACTTATATCACACCATCACTTATATCACGTATGCTAATGTGCTACTTCAGAGAAGCTTTCATTTTATTTTTCAACTTTGACTTACTTACCGTTGAAGATGAAAGCAAACATGTCAGTTGGCGACATGGCAGATTCTGCGCTGTTTTTTGACCATAATGTAAAGAAAAAGCGTTTGTGTCATGCTTAAAAAACGTGAAAAGCAGGTGGCACGGCTAGGAGACTATAAAATGCGTGTACCTTACGAATAATATTTTATAAATAGGCATTTGGCAGAAGCTCAAAACAAGTGTGAGGTCATCCACATGAGTGCTAAAAGGAACTCGTTAAACTTCGCTTACACGATAAATCAGTCTAATCTAAAAGCCGTAAATTCATCTAAATACCTAGGTATTACAATTATGAGAAACTTAAAACGGAGGGAACACATAGAAATTGTTGTGGGGAAGGCTAACCAGAGACTGTGTTTTATTGGCAGGACACTTAGAAAATGTAACAGGTCTACTAAGGAGACTGCCTACACTACGCTTGTCCGTCCTCGTTTTAGAATACTGTTGCGCGGTGTGGGATCCTTACCAGACAGGACTGACCGAGTACATCGAAAAAGTCCAAAGAAAGGCAGCACGTTTTGTATTAATTTGAAATATGGGAGAGAGTGTCACAGAAATGATACAGGATTTGGGCTGCACATCATTAAAAGATAGGCGTTTTTCGTTGCGACGAAATCTTCTCACCAAATTCCCATCACCAACTTTCTCTCTGAATGCGAAAATATTTTGTTGACACTGACCTACATAGGGAGGAAAGATCACCTAGAAAAAAGAAGGGAAATCAGGGCTCGTACGGAAAGATATAGGTGTTCATTCATTCCGCGCGCTATACGAGATTGCAATAATAGATAAATGTGAAGGCACTTAAATGTGATTTGCAGAGTATCCATGTAGATGTACATGTAGATGTTGCAGTATTGGAATAAGTAAAATTATATAAAAAAGTCGCTAGTTGCTGAATTCCTTAACATAATTAAAAAATAAGTGTATTGGCCATGAGCGATTTTCAAACACGGAGAGGATGGAGACCTGGATTGTCCGAGTGGTTTGCAAATAAATAAAACTTTTTAAAATAATAAAAACTAAAAATTAGGTGAAATGACACAGTTTCTGAGACTTTCCTGGTTTCATACATATATGATTTTGTGTAGGTATACAGACTAAAGCGGCGAGTGAAAACTCGTATGAAGGCCGGGAATCAGACCCAAGACTCCTGCTTACTAGGCAACCTTGGTACAATGGTTCACACAGCTGCATGGATTACCCTGGCAAGTCTTTCTTCCATTTCATTTGTGTAAGTACCTGCTCCTGGTTTTCGGACCGGACACCCAATTTACGTTCGATTCCGGGGTGCTACTCCAGAACATGGAGCACCTGGGCAATTCTGTTCGGATGTAAGGGACAGTTGAAAGTAGACTGGGGCGGCTGTGAGATTTTGGACCGAGGAGAGACGCGTGCCTGGGTAATCCGTGCAGTTGTCTGAAACGCTGAGTCAAGATGTCTTAGTGGCTAACACACCTACATAATAAGCGGAAGACCCGGCTTCGATTTCCAGCCTTGATATAAATTTTCATTCCCCGCTTCAGTCTATATACACATAGCTTAGGTAATCGGGCATATTAACTGACTTCCTGAACCCACAATGTAACCTCTTTCGTTACACCCATCATCTGCCCGTTTCGCACATTCTTCTGTACTTCAGTACTAACTCACGTCCCAGTCTACTTTAAATTCCCCTTTACACATGAACAGAATTGTCGAAGGTTTCGTTGCTCTGGGATAGCACCTCATCTTGCACATCGTTATGACATTTCTACAAAAGCTTAGCACGAGTCCCACTTTTGACTGAAGCATTTGTACTTAAAAACGTAACTATCTGCGTCGTAATTTAGAGCCCAAACGCAATTTTACCTCCCGTCGGAGGTTCGAGTCCTCCCTCGGCATGGGTGTGTGTGTTGTCCTTAGCTGGGACCAATGAGCTCAGCAGTTTGGTCCCTCACGAATTCACACACATTTGAACAAACGCAATTTTTGTAATTTTTTGTTCCATTTGAGGCTAGAATCAGAGATTAATATATGAATCACAATCCTGAATAGCTTTCTTTTCAGAATACCAGTTCTACTAAAGAGGAATAATTATTTATAGCTGTCTGATTAAAATGGCTGTAAGAGAAGAAAACGGTGTAATTACTTTCCATATGAGGACGTGAAAGTGACTCAATCTTGCAGTAAACTTGTAGTGCATTTTTATAGTAATAAATTCTTCATTGTGGACATCTTAATTAATTTAGCATTAATTAAAATAGAGCCTTCCACTTGAAACCAACTTAACGCCATGAGGCAGTCTGATATCTTGCGACATTTGCAACTTCCACCACGAGGCTGTCAGCATTACAGGTACGTGGCGCGCAAGGGAAGTACAGCAAGGTGCGAAAAGTCATGGAATAGCGATATGCACGTATAAAGATGGCGGTAGTATCACGTACACAAGGTATAAAAGGTCATTGCGTTGGCGAAGCTGTCATTTGTACTTGGTGATTCACGTGAAAAAGTTTCCGGCGTGATCCTGGTCACACGACGGGAATTGAGACATAGAACGCGGAATGATAGTTGGAACTAGACACATGGGACATTCCATTTCGGAGATTATATTACGAGAGAAAACATGCTTTTCGCATCACCTATTACTACGAACAACGCAGTGATCGACGGCCGTCGCTTCACGACCGAGAGTTGCAAGATTGGTTAGAGTTGGCAGTGCCGACAGACAAGTAATACTGAGTGAAATAACCGCAGGAATCGATATGTGATTTACGCCGAACGTATCCATTAGGAGAGGGCGACGAAATTTGGCGTTAATGGGCTATGACAGCAGACGGCCGACTCGAGTGTGTTTGCTAACAGTGCGACGTCACCTGCAGCGCCCCTTCTCGGCTCGCGACCATATCGGTTGGACCCCACAATACTGGAAAACAGGGACCTGGTCAGGTGAACGGTTCAAATGGCTCTGAGCACTATGGGACTTAACATCTGAGGTCATCAGTCCCCTAGAACGTAGAACTACTTAAACCTAACCAACCTAAGGACATCACACACTTCCATGCCCGAGGCAGAAGTCGAACCTGCGACCGTACAGTCGCACGGTTCCGGACTGAAGCGCTTAGAACCGTTCGGCCACCGCAGCCCTGGTCCCAGTTGGTAAGAGCAGACTCCACGAAGCCATGGACCCAAGCTATCAACAAGGCAGTGTTCAATACTGCGTTGGTTCCGTAATGGTGTGAGAAGTATTTACATGGACGGAAACCATTTTCAGCCAATCATGGTCTTCATGCTCTTAAACAAGGAGAATTTTTGATGGATGACAGTGCGCCATGCCACTGGGTCACAGTTGTTCGTGATTGGGCTGAAGAATATTCTGGACAATTGGTGCGAATGGTTTAGCCACTCAGATCGCTCAACGTGAATCCCATCGAAGAAAATCGAGAAGTCATTTCGTGCACAAAATTCTGCACCAGCAACACTTACGCCGTTGTGGATAGCTATGGAGGCAGCATGGCTCAATATTTCTGCAGGGACTTCCAACGATTTGTTGATTCCATGCTACGTCGAGTTGCTGCGCTAAGCCGGCAAAAAGAGGTACGACACGATACTAGTAGGTATCCCATGATTTTTGTCACCTAAATGTATATAAACAGTGCACAGACGAATGGGAGATCATCCACGCGATGAGCTGTAAATACGGTAGGTCTAAGCTTTTTGACATAAGCCACATGGACAAAGGCCTGATTTCTACGGCCTGCGGACGAGAATATCCGAAACGGTGCTGGTGGTCGGTTGTTCGCGTACTATCGTTAGCGTTTATGATAACTGGTTGAAGGGCGGTAAACTGAAGTTGGCGACAAGTTGTAGGACTCCACGTCGAGGGTGGAACCTGCCGGCTATGTGAAGCAGCACAGGCAGGGATCTGTGACAGACCTGACAACAGAGTACAATACTCGTTCAGGAACACAGAGCCCATCAGCTCGCACTGTTGAACATGGAGCTCCACAGCAGACGATCACTTCGTGTTTCTGTGCTGACCCAACGACACGGTCAGTTATGATTGCTATGGACACGAGGTAATCGTGACTGGACCACGGATCAAAGGAAATGGAAGTGGTCGGATAAATGAAGTTACTTGTTACGACACGCCGACAGTCGCGTGCAGATACGCTGTCATACAGTTTGACAGCTCCCCGAAACAAGCATCGCGTCACAGACGCAAGTCGGCGGGAGCGGTACTAATTCAGCTTTGCTTCCATAGCCCTGCGGTAGTATTCGAAGTCATTGTGACAGTTGTGAAGTACGTTACTGCGAACCGTAGGCATTCCTCCATGCTTGATGTTTTCCCCGACTGCGACACCAACAAGGTAATTGTCCACGCCGCAAGGCCAGAATCATGCTATAATGGTTTCAGCAGCACGAGAATGAACTCACGCTGATGTTTTGCGTCCAGGTCCGTCTGATCTGGACATGTGGGACGCTAGTGAGTGTCGGCTCCGCCTCCACAAACCAACAACCCGAAATGTAGGAGATTTGTTGACCTGTGCAGAGACATCAGGTAGATTGCGCGCAGAATAACGTGTCCGGTATACTCGTAGTTGGAAGGGCATGCGTGGGAAGAGCGATAGTGATAGGTTGCGGACAGCCGCTGTAACGGATATGCCGAGCACTGTAGGGGAAGTGCCACTCTAAACTCAAGTTTACACTCATAAATTTTGTAAATATTAAGTGGAGGCCCTCGATGCCCACACTTGTACGGTGAGCATTCAAAAAGATCTATTGTCACCACTGCTTTAGAGAGCATCTGAAAAGAAATCCGATGAAAATGCAACAAAAACAGCGATTTATTTTCGCCTGGTTTGTAAACTATTTTTAGCTGTCAGAGAAGCGTCCTGAACGTCGAATTATGAGTAAAACATATCTATTTACTTTTGACACGTTAAAATTTTCTTCTTTTGCCAAAACAGTGTAGAGTTTGCAAAATATCACCTACTCACATTTGAGCAGCCGCAATTTCGAGAGAATTCTGAAACAATGGTTTATTTATGTAAGGAACTGAGGAAAAGTAAGGTGAATAGGTGAATAGCTTATGAAAAAGCACATCCTCGGTGTAAAAATAAACTTGTAAGGTCTTCACTTACGTTGTTTCAAGAGACTCAGAATTTCTCGTTTCACCAGCTATCGATGGGCCTATATACGAGGGCTATCCACAAAGTACATTACGTTTTCGTTTGTGTCCGTTAGGGGCGGGGCTAGCGCGGCCATCTTGGTGTCATGGCATTCCGCCGCTCAGTCGGCATCCTGCCGTGCTAGAGACAGGTTCGTGCTGTACTCCGTTGAGTTACTGTGACAGTTTGAAATGTCAGCGTTAATTGAAAATGCCGTGAAGTGTGAAGTGCGTGCTGTAATAAGGTTTCTGACTGCAAAAAACTGTACACTGACAGAAATCTATCGGCAGCTTTGTGAAGTATATGGGGACAACATAATCAATGAAGGTGGAGTGCGTCAATGGGTCATAAAATTTAAAAATGGCGGAACTAACGTTCACGACGAAGAGCGAAGTGGGAGACCCAGCACAGTGACTGCGGAACTTGTCGAAAAAGTCGATGCCGCGGTCCGTGAAAACCGTAATTTCACAATAACGAAACTCTCCATGAGTTTTCCACAGATTTCACGAAGTTTGTTGCACGAAATCATTACCGAAAAGCTTGGTTACCACAAGTTTTGTGCAAGATGGATACCAAAAATCTTGACAGAGATTCATAAAAATCAGCGAATGGCTGCAACGGTAACGTTTTTGGACGCTTGGGAGAAAGATGGCGACTCATTACTCGATAGCATCGTTACTGGTGACGAAACATGGGTTAAACATGTGAACTGCGAGACAAAATTGCAGTCAATGCAGTGGGGGCACACAAATTCCCCCCAAAAACCCAAGAAATGCAAGCAGACAATGTCGGCAAGGAAGGTGATGGCGACTGTCGTTTGGGACAGAATGGTGTGATTTTTGTGGATTTCCTGGAAAGATGCACTACAATAAACTGTCAAAGGTATTGCCAAACTCTGCGCAACCTCAGAAGAGCAATACAAAACAAGCGCAGGGGAAAGTTTGGCTCAAAGATCTTGCTGATTCACGACAACGCCCGGGCCCACACGGCAAATGCCACTCGTGAAGTTCTCGAATCTTTTAAGTGGGAGTTGTTTCCTCATCCGCCGTACAGTCCCGACCTGTCACCGAGCGACTTCCACTTATTCCCAGCAATGAAGAAGTGGTTGGCTATGCAGCGTTTTGATGACGATGCACAGCTTCAAGAATTGGTAACCACATGGTTGGAGGGGCAGGCGGCCGAATTTTACGACGAAGGAATTTCCAAGCTCGTCCATCGCTACGATAAGTGCCTTAATTTAAATGGCAACTATGTAGAAAAGTAGTATTTAAGTGTGGCTTTCATCTGTATATAATAAAAAAATTTCCAATTCTTTACTTATTTTTAATTCCAAAACGTAATGTACTTTGTGGATAGCCCTCGTATTACATTCTTTAATCAAAAAAGTCTTTAATTTATGGAATAACGCAGTAGATAATGAAATTTTGCATAATAACCGTATGGTAATATACTCTTCTTTTTGCGTACTATCATTAGCCAAAATCTCATTTCGATATCTCAAACGTTTATGAAACATGAGGAATGTTGTAGATATCTCAGTCTGGCTTTATCGCTGGCGTGTGCGATTGAAAATGAGTGCGCTACATCAGACGAATTTTCACGAGATTGGTACCACCCAAGTCTAAAGAAAAATTCAATGTTCTAACTAAATCTCCATATACAGCGAAATGTTTTGCAGTTTGCACCAAATGTAAAATCATAGCGACCCCTATTTTCCACTGCAAACTTCATCGAATTTCTCGCAGTTTACTTGAAGGCAAATATCACAATACTATGACAGTTAAAGAAATTACAGGTATGTCATCATGAAGAAGATGTATTGAGTTACAAGTAACGCAAAAATGAAATTTTTTCCGAATAGTTTCTGTAAAAGCGTTTGAGAAAGGCTGCAGGACGTGGCCTTCCCGTACGAACAAACTAATGAACTCGCCCAGTTCCTTGGACGAAAATCGGTCACTGCGCTTCGTCCACTGTATCCTGCCCAGGCTCTGCCATATACATACCAAGACTTGTTGAATTCAGGCAACACAGAATCTCTGTTTTATTGCACTCCAGAAGTCGAACAATAGACTGCTAAACAGTTGACCATAATGTTTTGGCTCATCAGTGTGTCCATTTTGCGTAAGTGGTATGTCATTATAACTTTCGTATTTGGTTATGGGAGTGGTTGCTTAGAGCAAACGGCGCAGGACAACTCCGCTTCATTTTCATGGTAAAAGTGTCATACCTTTATAGTAGAATCGTCACCTGTGTGGTATGTTGAAATAACGTAAGCTCATCCATGGATTTCCGTGGAAAGCTGTTGTTGTATACTCTCTTTTTTTTTGTGTCGTCAGTCTTGTGAATGGTGTGATGCTAAAAGGCACGAATTCCTCTCCTGTGCTAACCTCTTTATCTCAGACTAGCACTTGCAACCTCCGTCCTCAGTTATTTGCTTGGTGTATTCCAATCTCCGTCTTCCTCCACAGTTTTGGCCTTCTACAACTCCTTCTAGTAACATGGAATTCATTCGCTGATGTCGTAACAGATGTCCTATCATCCTGAACCTTCTCCTTATCAGTGTTTTCCACATATTTCTTTCCTCTCCAGTTTTCGGCAGTTCTTTCCTTATCATTCCACCTATTTTTCGATATTCGTCTGTAGCAACATATCACAAATGCTTCGATTCTCTTCTGTTCCGGTTTTCCGACAGCCCACGTTTACTACCATAAAATGCTATGCTCCAAACTTACATTGTCAGAAATTTCCTTCTCAAATTAAAGCCTATGTTTGATACTATAATTCATCAGGCCAGCAATGCCCTTTTTGCCATTGCTAGCCTGCTTTTGATGTCCTTCTTGCTCCGTCCATCATTGGTTTTCTTGCTGCCTAGTTAATAGAATTCCATAAGTTCATCTACTTAAGGACTATGTTTGAGACTATATTTCATCTGGCCAGAAATGCCCTTTTTGCCGTTGCTAGCCTGTTTATGATGTCCTCCTTGTCCATCCATCATTGGTTACTTTGCTGTCTAGTTAATAGAATTCCATAAGTTCATCTACTTAGTTTCCCACTGGTCTTATATCTGCTACTTCTCATTACTGCCGTCTTTCTTTGATTTACTCTAAAGCCATATTCAGTACTCATTAGACTGTTCATTCCATACAGAACTTCATGTCATTGTTCCTGACTTTCACTCGGGATACCAATGTCATCAGCGTATCGTGTCATTGATATCCTTTCACGTTGAATTTTAATTCCATCCTGAACCTTTCTTCCATCTCCATCATTGGTTCTTCGATGCAAGATCGAACAGAAGGGGCGAAAGACAAAATTCCTGTTTTACACCCAGAGCACTTCGTTCTTGGTCGTCTTCTATTGCTATTCCCTCTTGGCTCTTGTACATACCGCCTATTACCCGCCTCCCTATAGCTTACCAGTATTTTTTTCGGAATTTCGTAAACCTTCATTATTTTACATTTTTGAACCGTTTCTCCAGGTCGACAAATCCTATGAACGTGTCTTGATTTTTCATTAGCCATACTTCCAGTATCAGCTGCAACTTAAGAATTGCCTCTCTGGTGACTTTACCTTTCCTAAAGCCAAACTGGTCACCTTCTCACTCCTTCTCAGTTTTCTTTTACATTCTTCAGTATATAATCCTTGTAAGCAACTTGGATGCATGAGCTGTTAAACTGACTGTGCGATAATTCTCGCACTTGTCAGCTCTCGCAGTCTTCTGAATTGTATGGATGTCGACAGACTACATTCTATGCACCAACGTGAGTAATCGTTTTGTTGCCACGTCCCCAATGATTTTAGAGATTCTGATGGAATGTTATCTATACCTTCTGCCTTGTTTGATCTTAAGATCTGCAAAGCTCTCTTAAATTCTAATTCTAATACTGGATCCCCCATCTCGTCTAAATCAATCCTTGTTTCTACTTCTATCACATCAGACAAATCTTCCCCCTCATAAAGGGCTGCAATGTACTCTTTCCACCTATCGACTCTCTCCTCTGCATTTAACAGTGGAATTCCCGTAGTACTCTTAATGTTACCACCGTTGCTTTTAATTTCACCACAGGTCGTTTTGTCTTTCCTATATGTTGCGTCATTCTTCCCGACAATCATTCCTTTTTCGATTTCTTCACATTTCTCATGCAGCCATCTCGTCTGAGTTTCCCTGCGCTTCCTATTTATTTCATTCCTCAGCAACATGTATTTCAGTATGTCTGAATTTCTTTGAACATTTTTGTACTCCCTTCTTTCATCGATCAGCTGAGGTACTTCTTTTGTTACCCATGGTTCCTTTGCAGTTACCTTCTTTGTACCTATGTTTTTCTTTCCAAATGCTGTTCTTGCCCTTTTAGAGACGTCCATCGGCTCTTCAACTGTTCTGTCTACTGAGCCATTCCTCAATGTTAGATCTACAGCCTCAGGGAACTTCAAGCGTTTGTCATCGTCCCTTAGTAGTTCTGTATCCCACTTGTATGCGTATTGATTCTTCCTGACTTATCTCTTAAACTTCATCCTACTCTTCATTACTACTACATTGTGATCTGATTCTATGTATGCTCCTTGGCACGCCTCTCACAATCCAGTGTCTGATTTCAGAATCGCTGTATGTCCATGATGTAATTTAATTGAAATCTTACCGTGTCATCCTTTCCTTTCCAAATATACTTTTTTCCTCTTGTGATTCTTGAACAGTATTCGCTGTTACAAGCTGAAATTTATTGCAGACCTTAATTAGACTTTCTCCTCCAGACCTCAATTAGTCTTTCTCCTCTCTCATTCCTCGTCGCATGCCGCTATTCACCTGTAACCGTTCCTTCTCCTAGAACGGCATTCCAGTGCCCCATGACCATTAGATTTTCATCGTCCTTTATATACTGTATTAACCTTTCTATATCCCCATACACCTTTTCTATCTCTCCATCTTCAGCTTGCGGCTTCGGCATGTATACTTGAAGTATCGTTGTCGGTTTTGGATTGCTATCGATTATGATAAGAACAACCCTATCACTGAACTGATCACAGTAACACACTCTCTGCCCCACCTTCCCGTTCATAACGAATCCTACACCCAATGTACTATTTTCTTCTGCTTTTGATATTACTCCATACTCATCTCATCACAAATCCTTGCCATCTTTCCATTTCACTTCACTGACACCTACTATATCTAGATTAAACCTTTGGATTTGTCTTTATAGTTTTGTTAGCTTCCCTTCCACATTCAAGCTTCTGACATTCCACGCCCAGACTCGTAGAACGTTATCGTCTCGTCGGTTATTCAGTCTTTTTCTCATGGTCACCTCCCCCTTGGCAGTCCTCTCCTAGAGATCCGATTGGGAGACTATTCCGGAATCTTTTGCGAATGGAGAGATCGTCATGATAGTTTTTCAATTACGGGCCACATTTCCTGTGGATACACGTTATGTATTTTTAATGCAGTGTTTTCCATTGCTTTCTGCATCCTCATGCCGTTGACTATTGCTGATTCTTTAGCCTTTAGGGATAGCTTCCCACTTCAAAGACAGGAGAGTGCCCTGAACATCTCTCCGCTCCTCCGCCCTGTTTGACAAGGCCGTTGGCAGACTGAGGGTGACTTCTTATGCCGGAAGTCTTCGGCCACCAATGATGAATATTAATCAAAATTTAAAAGGCAGCGGTTTTCGAACCCTGGACCAAGGACGTTTTGCTTACTAATCAAAGACCCTCAGTGTACTCTTTGCACCTATCCACTCTCTCCTCTCCATTTAACTGTGGAATTCCCATTACGTTCATGATGCTACAGCCTTTACTGTACAGGCAGAAAATCCACCATGATTGCTGGCTGAGGCTGCGTTCTGTATCCCATTCTGGGCCGTCACAGTGTTTATATCATTAGAGAACTTTTCTTTTTTTAACAAATCTTAAATTCCCTACACATGATTGCTCTACAATCAATCGTAGAAAAATATTTTTTTCAGACAAATTCCCAGCAGGCAGCCTGTGGGGCAGAAGGGTTTCCAGAACGGAACAATTGGAAGGTGCCTTCCTGTTCTGATGTTCGCTTCAAAACCAAAGAAAAAACTTTTTACCTACTGGGTCGGAAACCAGGGGACTGGAATTATTTTATTTATTAATGAGACGGAGTTCTTTGTTGACAGTTGAGGTATGCATATTCCTACTACGAGGGGGATGGGGAAGGGGGGAGGGGAGAATGTGTAACGCGCTGAGACAGGGAGAGCATCCAAACACTCCTTATGCTAATTATGCACGGTCCTTTCAAAACCATGCCGAATCTGCACCGATGCGTGACACAGCCTCAAGACAAGGAATAAGACACGAAACAACAGATCTACGGGAAAGATCTATCTTTAGGGTCATAGAAATATCACGTTAAATGTTTGCAGCACACTACGAAAAGGAGAAGCAATTAGGAAAGGGAAAAGAAAAGAATACTAACAATTACGATCGCTACTGACGGGAAAATTATGCCTGTAATTAAATGAAAATCTGCCTCAGCACTTCACATAGTAGCTTTTCCGGGTGATGTAGTAACAAGCCTGAAGCACAGTGAAGGGAGTTTTGTTCGTCTACTATTCACCAATGGTCCAGGTGATTCGCACATTCAGCTGATCTGCACTCCTCTTCATTGCAAGTATACTGATCTTCGGCCAAAATTATTCGTATTGCAGGGTTAGTCCGATGCTTTTCGAGTCTCAGTACTTGCAAACAAGATCCACATGCACTAAAGTGTGAGAGATCCGAAGACATCTTATTTCAGACGGCGCCCGGTCGTGGGTCAAGCGCACGTCTTATGCACCAGTACTGGACGAGGAATAATTCCCGTTGTGAGAGACACGAGCTCGCCTTATACGATCTTGTAACAATAGCGACTACTCTCGTCGAGATTGTCACTCAACGCTAAACGTTCTGCTTCTCTTTCTAGGTAACGATTTACCTTTCATGTGTACTTTGTTGTTCTTTATGTTCCACATCTGTCTTAACAATGACGCAGGGCAAATAGAATTTCCGTATCGATCTATATCAACTTTATTAATATGTTGTAGCTAAGTTAAGTTCTCATTGTTAGTCCTGCAGTGATATGTCACACATGGCACCCGGTATTTAAATTTTCATAATACATAGGACACAATAAGTCTTGCTGCTGTTCGCAGCTCGTGGTCGTGCGGTAGCGTTCTCGCTTCCCACGCCCGGTTTCCTGGGTACGATTCCCGGCGGGGTCAGGGATTTTCTCTGCCTCGTGATGACTGGGTGTTGTGTGCTGTCCTTAAGTTAGTAAGGTTTAAGTAGTTCTAAGTTCTAGGGGACTGATGACCATAGATGTTAAGTCCCATAGTGCTCAGAGCCATTTTTGAGTCTTGCTTCTCAGTTATAATTAGTTCATTTATTTCCTTGTCGAGATTAAACTCTTCCACATGCGTAGCAATTTATTGCTTGTAGTTCATTTATTTTCTTGTCGAGATTAAACTCTTCCACATGCGTAGCAATTTATTGCTTGTCACACATGACACAATTTAGTTTGTTATGGATCATTTAGAGGCGTGTTACGGCACTGCAGCGTGGGGATGTAATTGCTTATCAGGACTGCTGACACGTACCTACAAATAAAGAAAAAAAATAACTACAGAACTTTATTTTGTCGGCTTAGAAGTTGAACTTCAAAACCACCTCATGTAAATGTAAAATAAAAATCTTTTCTTGTAATTGGAAGTCTTAGAAGTTTTATATGCGGTGCTATATACACTGACGGAAAAACATCGTAACACCAAAAAATAATTGTTCGCGATCAACGAAAGATGGTAGGCAACTGAACGATGATCTCTATCAACATTTGGCGCCAGTCACATAAGAGTGGAGCAAATAGCGCCACTACAATGGTACCGATCAATTTGCTTTAAATACGCTCTATTATGGTCGTGAGCGTTAGTTAATATTGAGATCGGACGTGGTTAGTCAATAATGCCTTTAAGGCGAGAAAGATGCGATTACAAACAGCTCATTAAGTTAGAACTAGTTCGTGTAATAGGGCTACGACCATGAGTGTGCAATAATTTTTAGAGGATTCTTCACATTCGTTTGTTTCAATGAATGTAAGGGCGCTGATAACCTCACCGCTGAGCGCCCACACATACACACACACACACACACACACACACACACACACACACACACACACACACACACACAAACACACAGTACGGCTACAAGAAGCTGGAAGTTCCTTCTGAAATACTGTAGGAAGACTTTTCAGGAATATAGCCACTGTACGTGATTGCTGGCAGCGGTAGTCACGAGAATGTACGGTCACAAGAGGGTCGGACTCTGGACGGCTACGTAGAGCTACCGAGCAGGAAGACCATCGTGTTCGGCGTATGGCTCTGTCGCATCATACTGCATCTGCAGCAGCAATCTGAGCAGCAGTTGACACCACGATGACACGTCATACTGTTACATATTAGTTCAAGGACAGCTCAGACCCAGTCGAAATCCAGAGTTCATCCCAACGACATCAAACCAGTGTCATTTACGACTTCAGTAGTCCCATCGTTGGAGTACAGGGGGAATGTTGTGTTTTCTGATGAAAGATGGTTCAGTCTAGGTGCCGCTGATGGCCGTGTGTTAGTCAGAAGGATGCCAGTTGAGGGCCTGCAACCAACCCACTGTGTGCTAGACGCTCTGAACCTACACCTGAAGTTACGGTTTGGAGTGCAAGTTCGTATGAGAGCTGGAGCACTTTCCTTGTTATGCCACGTACACAGACCGCAAATCTGTAGGTCAGTGTGCTGATTCGCCCTGCTGTGATGCCATTCGTGAACAGCATTCCCGAGGGTGGTGGGGGATAGGGTGCTGGAGGGGGGACTGTTCTACAGGATAATGCTCTCCTACATTGTTTTCCTACAGGGTAATGCTCGATACGTGAGGCAATACTGACCCTACGACTTATCTTAGAAGCTAGATTAAGGAAAGGCAAATCTACGTTTCTAGCATTTCTAGACTTAGAGAAAGCTTTTGACAATGTTGACTGAAATACTCTCTTTCAAATTCTGAAGGTGTCAGGGGTAACATAAAGGGAGCGAATGGCTATTTACAATTTGTAAAGAAACCAGATAGCAGCTATAAGAGTCGAGGAGTATTAAAGGGAAGTAGTGGTTGGGAAGGGAGTGAGACAGGGGTGGAGCCTCTCCCCGATCTTATTCAATCTGTATATTGAGAAAGCAGTAAAGGAAACAATAGAAAAATTCGGAGTAGGTATTAAAATCCATGGAGAAGAAATAAAAACTTTGACGTTCACCGATGACATTGTAATTCTATCAGAGACAGAGAAGGACTTGGAAGAGCAGTTGAACGGAATGGACAGTGTCTTGAAAGGAGGATATAAGATGAACATCAACAAAAGCAAAACGAGGATAATGGAATGTAGTCGAATTAAGTCGGGTGATGCTAAGGGAATTAGATTAGGAAATGAGGCACTTAAAGTAGTAAAGGAGTTTTGCTATTTGGGGAGCAAAATAACTGATGATGGTCAATTTAGAGAGGATATCAAATGTAGACTGGCAATGTCAAGGAAAGTGTTTCTGAAAAAGAGAAATTTGTTAACATCAAGTATAGACTTAAGTGTCAGGAAGTCGTTTCTGAAAGTATTTGTATGGAGCAAGTGAAACATGGACGATAACTAGTTTGGACAAGAAGAGAATACAAGCTTTCGAAATGTGGTGGTACATAAGAATGCTGAAGATTAGATGGGTAGATCATGTAACTAATGAGGAGGTATTGAATAGGATTAGGGAGAAGAGAATTTTGTGGCACAACTTGACTAGAAGAAGTGATCGGTTGGTAGGACATGTTCTGAGGCATCAAGGGATCAACAACTTATTATTGGAGGGCAGCGTGGAGGGTAAAAATCGTAGAGGGAGACCAAGAGATGACAACACTAAACAGATTCAGAATGATGTGGGTTGCAGTAGGTACTGGGAGATGAAGAAGCTTACACACGATAGAGTAGCATGGAGAGCTGCATCAAACTAGTCTCAGGACTGAAGACCACAACAACAAACAACAACAATGCTCGACCACATACTGTTGTTGTAACGCAACCTGCTCTACAGAGCGTCGGCATGTTGCCTTGGCTTGCTCGACCAACAGATCTTTCTCCAATCGAGCAAATACGGGATATCAACGGAAGGCAACTTCAGCATCATCTATAAACAGCATTAGTCGTCCCTCTATTGACCGACGAAGTGCCATGGAACACCATCCCACAAACTGATATCTGGCACCTGTAAAAGATAATGCATGCACTTTTGCATTCTTAAGTTGAACATTCTGGCTGTAAAACCATTTATTAATGAACCAGTATTTCATATTTGTAATTGCTTGTATTGTAGAGACGTTAACCTTGATCTTTTAATGTTAACTGAGTGAATATGTTTCCTAGACAAATGCATTCCCGAAATTTTATTGCTTTACATTAATTATTTTTTGGTGTCGTGATTTTTTGCATCAGTGTCGATCCACACTTTGCACATTTAAAGCAAAATGATGAAACAAGGGGTGTCCAAGTCGCTGTCACAACGAAGTTGTAATATTTAATGACACAAGCACAGCTGACTCGAGAAGATGAAGTTAGCTTCGAAATGAAGACGTCGTAGAAACACGTTAATGTTCAGCAGCAGGAAAGTACGAAATACAACCATCAACTAAGGAATTATTTGAACGCTGTTGTTCCGAGTAAAAGTTTATTTACCAGTAAGGAACCTCAGAGAGAGAAGCAGAGTATTATACATTTTGAGAATCTTATAAGTTCTTCTATGGAGAACTTGTACAGACTGGGCGAGCAGCCTTAGGCGCGGTTCAGACAGAGATGATGCTACACTTGGCAATAAAGGTCACATGACGCGATGCTTTCGGTACGACTCCTGTGCTCCCACAACGATGATACGAAGTACGGTGATGCGAGTCCCCACACACATATCAAGACATCAGGAATCACATTTCTGTTTCAGTTGCAATTACGAGAACTTCTGAAGAGGACTTTATTGTGTCCTAACATTATTTAAAGGTCAAAAAACTGAAATGGAGAAGTAAGTACTGAGTGCACACGTAGGGGGCCATACATAAGAAATATACAGTGACTATGCCTGTCAGTATAGATTTCTCTTTTACCGTTCACGCATCGACACCGACGTGACAAAAGTCACGGTTTATCTCTTAATATCGGAGTAGTGCAGCAACTCCAAGTGACATGGACTCATCAAGCCGTTGGAAGTCCCCTGCAGAAATACTGAGCCACGCTACTAGTTGCCAAAGTTTTGCCGGTGCAGGGTTTTCTACTCGAACACATCTCTCGATTATGTCGCACAAATGTTGCATAGGATTCACGTCATGCGATATCCGTGGCCAGATCATTCGCTCAAACTGTCCAAAATGTTCTTCAAACTAATCGTGAACAGTTGTGGCCCAATGACATGACGTATTGTCATCCATAAAAATACTAGCGTCGTTTGGGAACATGAAGTACATCGTCGGCTATAAATGGTCTCCAAGTAGCTGAACATAACTATATCCAGTCAATGACAGTTCAGCTGGACCAGAGGACCCGCTCCATTCCATGCAAACACAGTCCACACCATTATGGAGACACCACCTGCTTTCACATTGCCTTGCTGACAACTTTTGTCCGTGGCATCGTCGGTCGCGCCACACTAGAATCCCAACATCACCGCTTACCAACTGATGTCGGGACTCATCTGACCAGGCCACGGTTTTCCAGTCGTCTAGGGTCCAACCGATATGGTTACGAGACTAGGTGGGGCGCTGTAATTGATGTCGTGCTGTTAGCAAAAGCATTCGTGCCAGTCGTCTGCTGCCATAGTCCATTAACTCCAGTTTCAGAATATGTTCGTCATACGTCCTTGCGGTTAATTCACGTAGTTTTGCTTGTCTGTTGGTACTGACAACTTTATAGTAACGCCGCTCTGGTCCGGCGTTAACTGAGGGCCATCGCTCACTGCGTTGTCCCTGGTCAGTGGTAATGCCTATAATTTGGTGTTCTCAGCACAGTCTTGACACTGTGGATCTCGGAATATTGAATTCCTTGACGATTTCCTAAATGGAAAGAGTCATACGTCCGGCTCTAAGTAACATTTCGCATTCTAAGTCTGCTAATTCCCGTCGCGAGGTCATACTCACGTCGGAAACACTTTGACACAAATCATTTTAGTATTAGTTACAACTCCACCACTGCACTGCCCATTTATACCTCTTGTACGCGTTACTGCCGTAATATTCATATGTGCATATCACTGTCCCATGACATCTGTCACTTCAGTTGTTGTTTCTTGTGAGCGCTCCCAACACGAACACAAATTCCGCGAACTCTACAGAATGAGTCAGGACAATTTCCATTTCTTGGAGTATCTAGTGAGAGCTACTCTGATAAAGTAGGACAAAGATTTTCGTCTTTTTACTTGTTACAATGAAGTAAATTGGTGCAAGTGTTTGAGTGACGTTGAAGGGCACTCTATTCAATGTGGTACATATATAAATAATGGTTACAAGTTAATAAAGCAAGAACTGTATTCCTGCTACTGTGTAGTGTAAGATTTAGCTTAAACAGTATTTAAACAAAACGTTGCTGGATTTGAAGAGAAATCAGTCACCACCGATGGTGTTGCAGTGGGTGGTGAAATTTGCATGGGGGTAGACAATGTGTGAAAAAGCACACGACGATACGAAAAATTTCCGACCTGTCTTCTGTGTTTCGTCCACGCGCTATTTCTGAAGTAGCAGGAATTTACACCTGTCACAGAATTTCTTGAAATTAGGGAGCGGTGATAGGAAAAACATCCATCAGCATCATCAGCCGATGTGATTCGCTCTGATTTCTGTAAGTTTTTCGCTTCCAGATTTGGCTCGTATTGACAGCGTGAGATAAAGAGAAACAGGAGGCAGCTCCGCAGTCAGTTGAGCAGGCGACAGTAGCCTCGCGTATGACGCCTCGCAGACATGATCGTCACGAACAACATCTAATACACATCAAAAATAGTTTCGCATCAACTCGGTTCCGGGAGTTCCGGAACCTGTGCGGAAAATTGGAATAGCGATCAACATACACATCATTTCTGCCCTTTCTATTGCTCATGAAAACCACACATTGCGTGTTGTACCACCATACAGCGAGACCTTCAGAGGAAGTAGTTCAGATTGCTGTACACACCGGTACCTCTAATACCCAGTAATAGCACGTCCTCTTGCGTTGATGTATGCATGTATTCGTCGTGGCATACTATCCAAACGTTTATCTAGGCACTGTTGGTCCACATTGTCCCGCTCCTCAACGGCGATTCGGCGTTGGTGGGTCACGTCGTCCATAAACAGCCCTTCTCAAACGATCCCAGGCAAGTTCGATACGGTTCATGTCTGCAGAACATGCTGGCCACTCTAGTCGAGCGATGTCGTTATCCTGGAGGAAGTCATTCACAAGATGTGCGCGAGTGGGGCGCGAATTGTCGTCCATGGAGACAAATACCTCACCGATATTCTGCCGATATGGTTGCATTATCGGTCGGAGGATGGCATTCACGTGTCGTACAGTCGTCACGGCGCCTTCCATGACCACCAGCGTCGTACGTCGGCCCCACATAATGCCACCCCAAATCTGCAGGGAACCTCCACCTCATTGCGTTCGCTGAACAGTGTGTCTAAGGTGTTCAGCCTGACCGGGATGCCTCCAAACACGTCTCCGACGATTGTCTAGTTGCAGGCATATCCGACACTCATCGGTGAAGAGAACGTGATGCCAATCCTGTGCGGTCCATTCGGCATGCTGTTTTGCCCATCTGTACCGCGCTGCATAGTGTCTTGGTTGCAAAGATGGACCTTGCTATGGACGTAGGGAGGGAAGTTGCCCTTCATGCAGTCTATTGCACACGGTTTGAGTCGTAACACGACATCCTGTGACTCCACGAAAAGCATTATTCAACATGGTGGCGTTGCTTTCAGGGTACCTCCGAGCCATAATCCCAAGGTAGCGGTCATCCACTGCAGTAGTAGCCCTTAGGCGTCCTGAGCGAGGCATGTCATCGACATTCCTGTCTCTCTGTATCTCCTCCATGTCCGAACATCATCGTTTTGGTTCACTCCGAGACTCCTGGGAATTCCCTTGTTGTGAGCCCTTCCTGGCACAAAGAAACAATGCGGACGCGATCGAACTGCGGTATTGACCGTCTAGGCATGGTTGAAGTACAGACAACACGTGCCGTGTACCTCCTTCTTGGTGGAATGACTGGAACTGATCGACTGTTTGACCTCCTCAGTCTAACAGGCGCTTCTCATGCATGGTTGCTTACATCTTTTGGCGGGTTTAGTGACATCTGTGAACAGTCGAAGGGACTGTGTTTGTGATACAGTATCAACAGCCATGTCTATCTTCATTGGTTCTGGAAACCGTGGTGATGGAAAACATTTTTTGATGTGTGTATTTCTCGCGTATTTTCACGGGAGTGAAAAATGGTAGGGTTCTCCTTACACCGTTAAAAACAATTTCAATATGTTAGCCCTTTTTGATATACAGGAATATGTTCCATAAAATCCACTAAACTTAGACTGGCTAGCGGCTACATTTTTCTCTGCGAAGTTCCCAAATTATGCTACTTCGAAGTTGTTTAACTTCGAAATATCGCTGTAACTATGATCAATAACGAAAAGAAATCCATGTAATTTTCAGGTTGTGATGTCAAGGTATAAAATGCCAAAAAATATGTCTTTTCTGAATAATTTCCTCGAAATCGAGTGAGAAAGACTTCATAGCGGGGAATACATGCGAATCCCAAAACAGTTATTTTAGAATTGTACGCAAAAAGTATTACTGAGAATGTAACTACAGAGATGCTTGTAGCTTTGCTTCAGCCCCATAAAACAATGTTTTTAGTAACACTGGATTAATGGAAATTTCCCTCTGTACACATCGTAGGACAACTGCTGTGTGGAGCTACCAGCACTCTATGTTGTGCCGGGTGATTCGGATAGACACGTATAGTGTTGTATCGCTGTCGTCCAAGCACGAACCATTTAAGTCGATTTCACTATGTTTCTATGCTTTACATAGGTGTGGGTTGCTTCTGCATCATATCGTAAGTTGTATCGCACATCGTATCGCCTCAGCGAGGACCGCACCGTTGAGCGACTTTCTTCTAAATGAAATCGTTTTGACTGAATATTGCAGCCTCAGTGCACACTAAAGGCATCATTACAGATTTACACTTCGTTACAACTCATCATTAGATCATCTTTATTTAAAATACTAGGCATGTATTGGCGACAGTCATATTAACCTATATACGCAGCTACATTTCTCGAACTCTTTACATAGTATCTTGACAAAATGCAAGTGAACAGGTCAACATAGGTGCCCCAGGCTCTCTTATGACTGGAAGCAAAGGGTACAGACCAATAATAAATAAGATTTTATGAAATTATGATATTTTCTGAAGGCCGTATTGGACCATTCTACACACTAAACAATGCTACGAAACGTTCATTAACTAAATTATAGCACTCAATATTTTGCATAATATTTGTTTAAATTTTTGGTGGGTTGTACGACATGTAATATTAATGAGTAAAAGAGTCATTTTCGTTACAAAAAGCTTTAATCATACACATTAAACTGAAGTAAGTACACCCTACACATATTAGTACCCAGTTCCCGCTTCGGGAGAAAATGAACTGAAATAAGCAAAATTTGTAGTAAAATTATTAAGTTAAAGCTTTAAGGATAATGAGCCTAAATCGAAAGTTAGTTAAGCTTTTACTGAAACATTCATTATTCCATATGGGCACTGTTTTCATGGTCCCAACTCTCACAAATGTGGCATTTATTCCAGACTTCTTCGAAGATCCCTTTGATAACACAATTGTGTTTGCTGTTCATCACTGAATGTTCTTAAAAATATTGTTTCCAGAAATGGGTTCATGTCCACATCATTGATCTCTCGTAAAGCTGTAAGGCTACCTGATGATGTACTTCGTGGAAAAAAATAGTTATCACTTGCTTCCCTTATTCCCAATTCAAGAAATCTGACCTCTTCTATGACTATGTTCATGTTAGTTTCATACCATTCACCACATTCACCTGCTAAAGAATAAATGTAAAAAATTTAGGATTTTGTGGTACTCGTTTTTTCGGTTAAAATCCTAAATTGCTCTGTGCGATGCAGTCCGAACATCCGCTTCGGTAATTTAAAATTTCCTACGTTAATGCTTGGTATAGACATTGTCAGAGCCTAAAATATAGACTATATTAGATGATTCTAAAGATGTATATTACTCATAATAAAATGAGTATTATTTACTTCCAAACAATACATAATACTCAAAATTTAAGTCAGTGTAGGGTATAAACAGATAACTTGTTATCGCACCGAAAATCACTGTTGTTTTGATCAAAAATCATGTGAGCGGTCTTCTTCCTACACAGTTCACACTGCAGTAGCCCTTTAAGTGCTTCGTCAGGCGCTAGAGTTTAGAAACGGATACATTCCACTATTAGAAAGTGTCCGACCATTCCATAGTAGCATGAAGCAAATAAATTTAAAATCGCAAACATAGAATTAAAATCTTCACCATATAAACTGAATTGTGAGCTGCACCCTTATCAGAGTTTCATTTTGCGATTAGTTGCGTACAAATTTTATTTTATTTTGTAGTTTAGTTGTCTAGTATTCTACTATCCCATTTTTTTCTTTTTAAGTAGACCTTCTTATGTTGACTTGCAACAATATAACTGACTTATTAACGTATATTCCAATAGAAACACACTAAAACATTGACGTTCGACCTAAAATATACTGATGCTTTTTTAAGCATTTGTATGCTACCATAGCAAGTAACAGCCGCACGTAACACAAGAAAAGAGGAGAAAACAAAACTAGTGAAGGCTAGGTAGAGGAAAAGTATATAAAGTACGAGAGAATCTGACGAACGTTAGCTAATATTTGCTTTCTCATATTATTAAAAAAAGTCCTAACACTAACACTAAACCTCAACGCTCCTTGATATTTACTTACGTCATTTGCCGTACCTCGCCCCCTTTGAATTCTTACATTTTCTTCCCATATTTATGAATACTTAACAAATGTCGTGTACACTCATACGACTTTTACTGCTTCCCTTTTCCTTTTCCTTTTCCTTTTCTCTGCAGAGTTTACGAGCTTGTAACTTTTAACGCGTACATTGATTTGGCATGCAAGAACTCAATATTTGCCCTTTATAAAATTATCATTTAAGATTCGTATTTTATATTCTGTATTTCATATTCGGCACTCAGAAGTAAATTCAGTGTTTATGTAAAGACAATTTCATAATTTACAGCATTGTCAAATGTATCAATCATCTTTCTAAACGAGGCTATATTGAACTTTATTGCATTTGAATAACATCTTCCATAGGCTACAACCCTGTCGCTCTCCCTTCTCAACTATGACTCCCCTTTCACTACCTTTGACTCTTTTAGCTGCACTCTGCTTTTCATAAGCTGTAAATAACCTTTTGCTCCCCGTATTTCATCCTGTTACCTTCAGATTTTCAACAGCATGTAGTCCAGTCTACAATTGTAAAAGCTTTCTATAAAAATTTACAAATTCTACTATCGTAGTTCTGCCTTTCTTCTAAGGTAAGCCATAGGGTCAGCATTGCCTCACAAGTTCCTACACTTCTCTGTTGTGGTCTTCCCCGTTGTCGAACTCCGTTTTCCTATAAATAGCTCATGTCATGATCTTTCGATAGTATTCACATCTTTCAGCACATGCCTAACTAGGAACTGAAACTGCTACATTTTTTCCGGAAGTGTGAGGGTATTTCGCCGTCTTACGTATCTTGCACACCAGGTGCAATTATTTTGTCATGTCTGGCTCTCCCAAGGGTCTCAATAAAACTAAGGGAATGTCGACTACGCCAGGCGTCTCAGGTCTTTCAGTGCTCTGCAAATTCTTCTCGCAGCATCATATCTCTCGTCCCGTGTTCATCATTTATATCTTATTTGCCTAATACATTGGTCTTAAGGGTGTTACTTTTATATAGACCCTCTCCCGGTTCCTTTCTCTTTTCGGCTTGCTACCTGAACACTTGATATTAATATAGTTGTTTATCTTTCCACCAAAGGTATATTTGGTCATTCTGTAGGCATTTTCCATTTTTCCCCCTAGCTATACATGCGGCTACAGCCCTGCACTTGCCCTCAAGCCATTCCTACAGAGCCACTTTGCACTTTCTGTCAACCGTATTTTTTAGACTTCTTTATCTTCCTTCATCTGCTTCAATCACTGCATTTTTATATTTTCCCATTTCAGCAATTAAGTTTAGTGTATTCTGGTATTTCTATTATGCGTGGTTTTATTACCTATGTGGTTCATGTTGTCTTTAATATTTCTTGTCTGAAAGTTACCTATTCATTTTCTAAGGTATTTCTTTCCCTTGTTTCAGTATAACGTTGCCTAATGCTCACGCTGAATCACCAAAAAACCTTTGGTTGCTTCAGTTTACTGAGATCCCATCTCCTTAATTTCCTGATTTTTTTTCCAGTTTCTACAGTGTTAATGTGCAGTTCGCAACATACAAATCTTGATCAGAGTCCACGTCCGCCCTTGGAAATGACTCACATTTTAAAATCCATTTTAAAATCTGGTTTCGAAATATCTGTCTTACTATTACATAATCTTCCTGTGTCTCCAAGTCCCTTGTACGTATACTGCCTACTTTCTTCGTTGTTAAACCAAGTAATAGCGATGATTTAATAATGCTCGGAGCAAATTTCTACCATGCATCATTTCTTTCCTCCAGTCAGTGCTTTACTGCTATTGTTCCTTCTCTTCATTTTCCAGCAGCCCAATTCCACACACTGTCATTAATCTCTTATCTCATTTAACTAACTGAATAATTTTCATCGTCTCACTAAAGTTTGTTTCAATTTTTCCGTTATTTGCACAGCTAGCTGGCATATAAAATTGTACTCCGTGGTGGGTATTAGTTTTGTGTCTTGGTTTGTTACGACAATGCGTTCACTATGCTGTTTGAAGTAACTTATACGTATTCTTACCTCAATACTCGTTGCTAGGCATGGTCCTGGATTACCTCTATATGATTTTTTGTTGGTAATCCTGTTCTGACCTGACCAAAAGTCCTATTCTTCCTCCCACTCAATTCACTAATTCCCAATATATCTAACTTCAACTTATCTCTTTTCACACCTATCCGATTAAGGGATATAACATTCCAGCCTCCACCCCCTAGTATGCAAGTTTTATTTTTTCTAATGACGACAGTTTCCAAGTAGTTCCCATCCGGACATACGAATGGAGTACCAGCACAGCAAGCCTTTGTTGACTAATGTTAGAAGGTCAGATCAGTCAGTGTTCCAGGCTACTGCTCCTACAAATACCGTAAAGGCTGCTACATATCTTCAGGAGTCACGAGTTAGTCTGTCATCTCCATAGATCCATTGTGGTTGCACCTACTGTAGGTCAGTCTGTTATATTAACCCACGCAAGCGACCCCACCTGGATTTAGTTCATGCGGGACAAGTAAAATAAGAGGTAATCATAATGTGCTGAAATTTGTTTTTCTTGAATGATAGTGATGTCCTACTACTGAAGCAGCACTAGAGTAGGGCTGGGCAAATACTGTTTCGCGAGTGCAGGCACTGCGAGATGCCCGCGTGGTCTGCCCACGGCTCTCCCCCACTCTGTCAGCCAGCAGAGCCACCACCATCTACTCGCCTAGCCATGAACGTCACTGCACGCGCAGAGCCACTCGGTGCGTTTACTTCCCGTCGTTTCTATTATCTGTGTAGACATCTCGTTCGGTGTTTGTGTTAAAACAGCACTAGTGGGTGAAAAATGGATGAGGAGGAGTTAAAATAGTTGAAACGGAAGAACTTTGAACTCATACTCGTTAATCCACAGTGGGAAGAATAGTACTTTTTTGTTGGAAAGCAAAGCGGACCTCTGTGTTTAATCTGAAATGCAACATTGTCTTCACGGACGAATTACAATGTGAAGTAACATTATCAGCTGCTTCACTAGAAAGATGTAATCTCTTTGAATTATGAAGAAAGAAAAGCCAAACTTATCGAACTGAAGCAGAAAAAGGAGAAAGAGGTACGTATACAAAATTTGCGGTAAGGTCTTATGGGATCAAACTGCTGAGGTCATCGGTCCCTAAGCTTACACATTACTTAATCTAGCTTAAACTAACGTACGCTAAGGACAACACACTCATCCATGCCCGAAGGAGGACTCGAACCTCCGACGGGGGGAGCCGCGCAGACGTACATAGTCACGTAGACAATTATGACATTGATTCATATTATTACTGTTATTAATAATATGTTATGTGCATTTTTTGTCACTTTTACATTCTACTGTACTTATTTGCAGGACGAAAACCTCATCATCCACAACGATGCAGCGACGACAGTAATCTGTCCTTTAGCTCTTAAAATAGCTAAAACAGTACGGCCCCTCAGCGATGGAGAATTTGTGAAATAAAGTTCTGTTGCTGACGGGAAAATTTTGGGTCCTGCTTTTTAAACCGTTCCTCTTTCACGGAAAACGGTGTTCAGGCGCATTAAAGAAATGGCACACGATGTGGAAGCTCAATTGAGAAACAGGATCAAAGATTTGGTTTTCCTTTCATTAGCATTGGACGTACGTTACTAGCATTTGTAGACTTAGAGAAAGCTTTTGACATTGTTGACTGGAATATTCTCTTTCAAATTCTAAAGGTGGCAAGGGTAAAATACAGGGAGCGAAAGGCTAGCTACAATGGCAGTTATAAGAATCGAGGGGCATGAAAGGGAAGCAGTGGTTGGGAAGGGAGTGAGACAGGGTTGTACAGGGAGCGAAAGGCTATCTACAATTTGTACAGAATCCAGATGGCAGTTATAAGAGTCGAGGGGCATGAAAGGGAAGCAGTGGTTGGGATGGGAGTGAGACAGGATTGTAGCCTCTCCCCCATCTTATTCAATCTGTATACTGAGCAAGCAATAAAGGAAACAAAAGAAAAATTCGGAGTAGGTATTAAAATCCAACGAGAAGAAATAAAAACTTTGAGGTTCGCCGACGACATTGCAATTCTATCAGAGACAGCAAAGGGCTTGGAAGAGCAGTTGAACGGAATGGACAGTGTCTTGGAAGGAGGATATAAGATGAACATCAACAAAAGCAAAACGAGGATAATGGAATGTAGTCGAATTAAGTCGGGTGATGCTGAGGGAATTAGATTAGGAAATGAGACGCTTGAAGTAGTAAAGGAGTTTTAATATTTGGGGAGCAAAATAACTGATGATGGTCGAAGTAGAGAAAGATATAAAATGTAGACTGGCAATGGCAAGGAAAGCGTTTCTAAAGACGAGAAATTTTTTAGCATCGAGTATAGATTTAAGTGTCAGGAAGTCGTTTCTGAAAGTATTTGTATGGAGTGTAGCCCTGTATGGAAGTGAAACGTGGACGATAAATAGTTTGTACAAGAAGAGAATAGAAGCAATTTTGTTATATGATGACATGTTGGAGACCGTGGCTGTTTTTGAAGACAAATGTTGATGGTGTTAGGACAGCAACCAGCCACAAATTGTGGCTGGTTGCTGTCCTAAAGAGAATAGAAGCTTTCGAAATGTGGTGCTACAGAAGAATGCTGAAGATTAGATTGGTAGATAACATAACTAATGATGAAGTATTGAATAGAATTAGGTAGAAGAGGAGTTTGTGGCACAACTTGACAAAAAGAAGGGACCGGTTAGTAGGACATGTTCTTAGGCATCAAGGGATCAACAATTTAGTATCGGAGGGCAGCGTGGAGGGTAAAAATCGTAGAGGGACACCAAGAGATGAATGATACATAAGCGGATTCAGAAGGATGTGTTTTGCAGTAAGTACTGGGAGATGAAGAAGCTTGCACAGGATAGGGTAGCATGGAGAGCTGCATCAAACCAGTCTCAGGACTGAAGACCACTGCAACAACAGCATTAGACGAAAGCACTAATGAATGAGTTGTTCCTCAACTTGCAGTCTTTTTGCGAGGAGTTGAATCTCAGTTTAAAGTGATTGAGAAACTCGGTTTAGTGCCTGTGGCTGACACAACAACAGCCGACAATATATTTTCCTGTTAAGAATATGTAATAGAGAAATACGAGCTATGTTCGGAAAAACTTCCATTGATTGCAACAGATGGGACTCCTGCAATGATTGGTCATAAGTCGGCTGTCGTTGCTTTGATACGAAGAAAAGTGAAAGCCGTCGGTGTCTAGCAGGTACTACCAACAATACATTGCCTTCTTCATCGTGTTAACAGGCTAGCAAAATCTGCCAAACTAGTTGGCGTCATGGACGTGGTTATAAAAACAGTTGACATTCTCTGATCGCATGGTTTGTGACACAGACAATTCAAATGGTTCCTGGCAGATCTCGAATATGAATACGGCGATGTCCCATGATTTGTGAAGTACGCTGGTTGAATTTAGGTGTTGTTTTAGAACGATTTTTTAATTGCGAAAGAAAAACAGGTGAAAGAATTTGACATCCAACAGTGCGTTTTTAACTGACGTAACCAAGCATCTGAATAGCTTTAATGTAGCTTTGCAAGGTAGAAAGAAGGTAATTAGCGAAGTGTTTGACACTCTTTTGGCACTCAAAAGGAAATTGCTTTTGTGGGAAAAGTAGCTGTCAGAGATGTCGTATGTACACTTTGCACTTGTTACTGAAAACAATTTGGAACAGGAGAGGCTCAAAGAAAATTTTGATGGGTTTGTAACGGTGCTACAGTCTCACGAAGGCATTTTTGACAGTAGATTTGAAGACTTAAATCGACTGGAATGCGATGTCTACCTTTTCGTGACTTCTTTTGTAACTAACGCTGAAAATGTGCCTTCTGAAATTCAGTTGGAACTCATTGACTTTGAATGCAATCGTGTGGTGAAGTAGATGTTTCGCACTGCAGAATCCTTGGAAAGCTTCTACAAACATTTCCCACGTGAATAGTTTCCATTGTTAATTAAAATAGCGGCTCGTGTGTATTTTTTTTTATTTTGGAACAACATACATGTGCTTAAATGTTTTGTCAATAGTGAAACGGACAAAATCGAAGCTTAGGAGTAGTCTTACTGATGTACATCTGGCTAATGCAGTGCGCCTAATGACCAGTAATTTCACACCAAATATCAAGCTGCTTGTTGAAAGTCATTGTAAAAACATCCAGGATGATGAAAATTAATGCCTATGTCCTATTCGTACGTAGTGCCCCTCCTCTGAACTACACACGTTTGTGTAAATATAACGTAACATGTATAGTACCAATGTGTTCGTTTCTTAATCCCTTACGTCTGTATCCTTTTCGCGGCCATGAAAGAAGAACATGTTACAATGATTCGAAACGGTGTTTCATCCGTACACGGCCAACCGTTGCATGGCACAGGATGCACTTCGGGTAAGCACTTACGTCCCACACACTCATGTTGTGCCACATATGTTTGACTTCCCGATAACCGTGTACCGGCGCCGTCTTCACGGGCGCCACATATGCGTGAAACGACCTCGGACGTATGTGCGTTCCCCCTGTACTACGTAGGTTAGCTTGTCCATACTCACCTGTGTGCACGAAGCGCTCTCACAGGGCCACGGTTGCCCCCGTGCAGTGTGCATACAGGCGGCCAGGCACATCGCACAGCTCTGCTACCCGCACTACGTGCCTTCCACAGCTGCTCACCGTTGCCCTCGTGGCAACCATACGGGCAACTATCGTGCTCACGCCGGCTCTAGAGCACCTCACTAGAAGAAATGTCAAGTTCGGTAAACAAAACCTCCTTAGAATTTTTCGCTCAGTACTGGATATTTGTCGACGGGTCCTATATCTTTATACTACCAGCAGCTCAAGAAGTTTGGTGTTTTGGTACCTTAGAAGCAGTAAAGACATGTGCTTAAGATAAGGGGACAGGTGAACCTTATTCTATTATATAGTGGTAATGTGGTTTTCGTGGTCCGCAGCAGCCTCAGAAATGTGAACTTCCGCTGAGGAAATCTTTTAGTAACATTTTAAGACCTGTAAAAAAAAATTTCCAAGCCCTCTTGCGAATTAAGTAAAATTTAAATATACGTTGAGCATACATACTTCTCATGGACATTTGGCGAACAAAACGTTGATAGCATGCTTTGTCAAACTAAACTAGTCAGAGAATTATACAGATATAATCAAGTGTCCGTTGTTTTCCAACAGTTTGTTCTGGTTGGTCACATCATGTATATATTAGTAAATCATTGAAAGCAATAATCATGAAACTTCTAACAGTTCTGTGTCATATGTAAATACAGAAGTTAAGTCGCTAATATATATAGCGAACAACTGTCAGAATTGTCATAGTAAGTGTGATATGTCTGAGGCATTTTATAATTTAAAGGTTTCCCTAAAAGAAAACGCACCCATCTAGCGCAAAGAGTAGGGAAACCAAAGCACACTTAGCTATACTTGCATAATTACCTGATTTTAGTTACAAAGTTTAGATTGACAATGTATATGATGAATGTCTGTTTCACCAAAGGCTATCCATGACCATTAGATACGAATAACATATATTTCAGTTTCACTTTACTTCTCTCGCAAGTCGAATTAACACATTTTTTGCAGGTTTTAAGATATTAATGTAGCTTTTTTTTATTTTTTCTTATTTTGGTATCAGGAATTAGCCAATATACGCCTATATCAGTTATGAATGTGAGACTAAATGTGACTGTGTATAAAATAACAGAAATTTCACAAAACCTCAGTCTCCTACGAAAGAATATCGATTTTTTTTCCAAGTCGCCGCAGGAAGGAACCTCACGCCAGTACGTGTGTGGTGCGGGCTAATAATGTGTATAACTCAGTACAGAATACAAATTATGTTTGTGAGTTCGCGACCATCTCTGTATTATTGACTCCATTTTCAGCCTAGGTCGCGTTTGCAAGTTACTGAGTTCCCATTAAACAACATACTTCAATGTACAGTTATCAGAAGTTTCTAAAAATAAAACTAAAATAAGCAAAATGAGACTCGAAAAGACAATCATTATTGTTACCTTAATTATGCAACAGATCGACCCAAGTTGAATACGGTTCTCAAGACATAATTTAAAGTCATGCCAATACAAGCAGTATTTGTTAAATTAAATGACACTTAGCGAAAACTTGAACAAAATGGCTATTTCGCAGTGCTAGTCTAGCGGTTACTTGATGATTATCCTGTAACCACCCAGGTATTTCTCCTATTTATAAACAAAAATGGAGAATAGCAAATCTAAAAATCTTATCAGTGCTAAAATGTAAAAATGTAACATATTAACAGAATATTCCGTCGGTTCTTGGTAGAACAACATTATAATAATAAATGAAAAGCACCAGTTTGCTTTTGTTCTACAATATTATTTTTATTGCTACCCGGTTTTCGGCTTACAAGGCCATCTTCAGGCATTTACTGAGTATTATCACCAAAGAAGTTAAATGTTAGCAGACAACATTGGAAGAGAAGTAACACATCTAGAGTGAACTAGAAACATACGGTGAGTAACATCTTTGCAATGAAATAGTAAAAACTGAACAGTACATAAATAACAATGGAGTTGACAGGAAAACCTTTAGCACAAAACAAGAATAGCATGCCTACATAACAGTTTCTATTGATAAACAAAACTATTGAAATAAGATAAAATTAGTACTAGGCAAGGCTGCATCAAGAGGTATGAAACATGGAGAGTAATACACAACCAATTAAAAAAGAAGAGACAGTTGTCAATGTAAATACAGAATACACGAGGACCTTAAGCCATATCAATACAATAAACAGAAATTAATAAATGCAGGAAAATTGAGGTGTTTGAGGGAACCTACAGTTTGAGAGCGTGGTGGTACTGCATTTTAACATTAACATTATAATCAAAGCAGTGGCTGTATACCAGTTTACTTTAAGTAAATGAGCAAAGTAAAATATGAACAGTATTTGATGAGACAACTACAAGGGGAGTTAAACATGGACAGTAATACAAGTACAAGTTAAAAGCAAACCCTCACTCAGTTAATAGCAAAGATAAGATCCAGTTATTAGCCAACAGTGGGGTATACAAAATCACCTGTTCTGATTGTGACAAATTTTACATTGGTCAGTCAGGCAGAGACATATCAACTAGGCTAGCTGAACATGAACGCAGCTGGAGGTTGCAGAATTCAGACTCTACATTTGCTGAGCATGTACTGAGTGAGGGTCACAACTACCAGCCAGTGTCCCATGTACTTCACTTAGCAAACAAAGGCCATAAACTCAACCTGCTGGAAGCCCTGGAAATTAACAAACATCTTGCTCACAGTCCAGATCTCATCCTAAATGACCAGACACAACTCAACACTTCCCCTCTCCTAAACTTCATATAATCATCTTTGTTGTTCATTACTTCTCACACTCTCTCTTCCTACATATTCCCATTTTCCTGTAGTCATTAAGTTGTTTTATTTGTTGCGGTTGTCTTTGTATTCCACATATGCTGTAGTTTCAATAGTTAAGGGTTTGCTTTTAACTTGTACTTGTATTACTGTCCATGTTTAACTCCCCTTGTAGTTGTCTCATCAAATACTGTTCATATTTTACTTTGCTCATTTATTTAAAGTAAACTGGTATACAGCCACTGTTTTGATTATAATGTTAATGTTAAAATGCATTACCACCACACTCTCAAACTGTAGGTTCCCTCAAACACCTCAATTTTCCTGCATTTATTAATTTCTGTTTATTGTATTGATATGGCTTAAGTTCCTCGTGTATTCTGTATTTACATTGACAACTGTCTCTTCTTTTTTAATTGGTTGTGTATTACTCTCCATGTTTCATACCTCTTGATGCAGCCTTGCCTAGTACTAATTTTATCTTATTTCAATAGTTTTGTTTATCAATAGAAACTGTTATGTAGGCATGCTATTCTTATTTTGTGCTAAAGGTTTTCCTGTCAACTCCATTGTTATTTATGTACTGTTCAGTTTTTACTATTTCATTGCAAAGATGTTACTCACCGTATGTTTCTAGTTCACTCTAGATGTGTTACTTCTCTTCCAATGTTGTCTGGTAACATTTAACTTCTTTGGTGATAATACTCAGTAAATGCCTGAAGATGGCCTTGTAAGCTGAAAACCGGTTAGCAATAAAAATAATATTGTAGAACAAAATCAAACTGGTGCTTTTCATTTATTATTAAAAATGTAACAGTTGCACATCTTTTTCTTTCATTTGGAAGATGATACTGTTTTGACTTAAGACTGAATCAAACGATGTCTTACATTTAGTTCGAGGTGCTTCACTTAAAAAAGACGACACAGTTTTTTTCTTCTCTTTTCATACATTTTCGTTTATAGTATTTGACAGGGGCTATATATTGAATTGAAACTAATTATGCAATTGGAATCAGCTATGGTAATTCGGCTAATCGAGACGGAGGTTGGAGTAGCGCTTAGACTTCACAGAATCATAAGCATGGAGCGTGGGTACCGGTTGAGGGCTTGCAGAGGCCTATTGATCTCGTTACTTTAAAACATTTCTTATAGTCTGAGTTGGCAACTCATTGTGTTGGATCAATCTTCGCACTTACTTCTGCAGACTCGGTGTAGCTACGCACTTTTTCGGAGAGCCAGGAATTGGTTTAAATTAAAATACGCTATGCCAGTTACACATTTTTCCAAGCGCAGAACGACACGTTTCAGGAATTTATTTCCTATTTTCAAGTGCAACTCCTGACACTGGTAATTTATGCGATGTCGTCCTCTGTGCTGTTCTGCCGCTTTTTACGTGCAACATCTGTTTGTGGAATTATCAATCTCGTGGTTTCTTACATACTACTGATGGACAATTCATATTGTTTTACATCTTCTTACAAGTACTGAGCCTCATTCAGTGTCCCGTAATCTACACACCTACACCAACCATCACTCACACTGCTTCTTACGTGAAATCAAAACATCATTCAAAGATGTTGCGACAGCGTGGCCTCCAAAAACAGTTTGACTGCAATCAGGAGCTTTCCATTTTCGTGGATTACGTACATTACATCAAACTGTTAGTTACAACTTCTGTCATTAACACTCCTGACTGCTTAAACTATCAGTTACGTTTTATAATCTGCTTCATACTATTTTTCTCATAATACCTTGTGCTTTTTTTTTTGTATGTGATCAGTTTTTGGACCCGTGGTCTGTCGGTTGCGTCTTTGACAAATAATCGTGACATCTTGATTCCTGGTCAGAATCGAACCACCACTTAAATTTCTAATAACAATCAGCAGCAGTGGCCGTCTAGGACATCTGCCATAAGAAGTCATTATCATTCTGTCCACGTTCTTGGTAAACAGTGCCGAGAGCGGATAGATGTCCAGGCCGCTCTCTTACCTTTCAGATGTGGAACTCTCACTGAAAGGCGGGTCAATGGCCCAATGGCAGGAACATGGAGAAGGCAATTGAAACCACTGCATTAAAGAGAGATAAGGCATATTCTTAGGTCATGTGGCCTATAGTTGTAAACGTTCCATGATGATCTCTCCATTGTTAAAATATTCTACATTAGTCCACTACACCTCTGGAGGGGAGTGTCAAAGAGGAAGTGACCGAAGTGAGAAGGTAGAATACCCAACGACAGGGTAACGTTCTACGAGTCAGAGGATGGTATGTCGGGAGTTATAACGTGATGGGAAACCTAGAATATCTGAATACGGAAATTCTAAGACTGATTCTAGATATTGTGGGGATCAGTGAGAAATTGAAAGAAGACAAGGATTTCTAGTCTGGCGAAAGAGGGTAACGTCAACATCATCAGAAAACGGTATAACGAGGATTCTTGGCGAACAGCAAGATAGGGTAGAGAGTGAGTAACTGGGGACAGTCAATGATAGAGTTGATTTCATAATCGACAGAAAACCAACGATGACCAAGCCCAGGCATTAATGCCGACGATGCGACCAGAAGAGGGAGGTAAAGGAAGGCATATGACGATACTGAACGTATTCATTACGTAAGAGGAAATAAAAATCTAATAGTAAAGGAAGACTGGAATGCAGTTGTAGGGGAAGGTGTAGAAGAAAAAGTTAGGAGGGATTACGTGCTTGGTAGTAAGAATGAGAGAGGACCTAGAAATACCGAGTACTCTATTCAAGAATTACAAAAGGAGGTGATACACGTAAAAAGGCCCAGAGGCATTGGAAGATTCCAGTTAGATGATGATGATGAGCGTTTGGCGTCATTGGCCGGGAGGCCCCTCACGGGGCAGGTCCGGCCGCCTTGGCGCAGGTCTTATTACATTCGGCGCCACATTGGGCGACCTGCACGCCGGATGGGGATGAAATGATGATGAACACAACACAACACCCAGTCCCTGAGCGGAGAAAATCTCCGACCCAGCCGGGAATCGAACCCGGGCCCGGAGGACGGCAATCCGTCACGCTGACCACTCAGCTACTGGGGCGGACATTCCAGTTAGATAACATCACGCTTAGAGATTCCGAAACCATATACTGGAACACATATAGGTTTCTACCACAATTAGGTAATAATGAAGGGGAGACTGAGTTTTAGGGAATCGTACGGAAGAACCAGTGTAAAAGGAAGTGGGATGCTGAAGTACTGAACAAAGTGAGAAGCGTTTGAATTTCGCTTATGATGTGGTTACTGCAATAAAGAACGTCACAATAGGCAGTTCAGGTGAAGAGGAGTGGACATCTCCAAAAAGAGCCGCCACAGATTCTGGGAAGAGTGATACGAGTACTAGGAAGGTAGGTGCGAAGAAACCTTGGGTAAAAGAAAAATTAATTCAACGAAGAAGAAAGAACCCACAAGCAAGTTGTGGGGAAGGTAGGAATACGGCAAAAAGAAATAACTAAGGGATTGGACAAATAGGAAGCATAGAGAAACCATGGCGAGATTCCTGCAAGCGAAGTGTAGAGAAATCTAACGTAATAATCGCTGGAGGGAGTGACTCAGCATATACAAAAGTTGAAAAGTTGAAACAACCTTCGCTGATAATAAAAGCAAAGGAGTCAACATTAAGGGTGTAATGTGAATTCCACTGTTAAACGCAGAGGACTCAACGGAAAGTTGGGTAGGGTACACTGAAGAGAGGAAGACATTGTCTAACGAAATAATAGAAGTAATTGGAGTCGATGTGGAAGAGGTAAGGGTCCCAGTAGTAGCCTCAATAAATAAAAGAGTTCAGGAAGGCTTAATATGGAATAAGATAGAAGGTATAGATAATATGCCATCAGAATTTCTAAAACCATTGGGTGGAGTGGCAACCAAATCATTATTTAAAATGGTACACGGAAATTGTGAGACTGATGACGTATCATCAGACTTTTGCAAAGATATCATACAAAAAATTCTGAAAATAGCAAGAGCTGATATGTGCCATCTGTTCGAAATTCGGAGGAAAATAGGATTAAACCAAAAGGAAAAACGGGTGGTATGCAATACGTTCGAGAACAAAGTGCTCGGATCGAAAAGGGTGTGACAAAGGCTTGTAGTCTTTCGCCCCTACCTTTCAGACTTTATATTGAAGAAGTAATTATCATCATCATCATTTAAGACTGATTATGCCTTTCAGCGTTCAGTCTGGAGCATAGACCACCTTATACAGTTCCTCCATGATCTCCTATTCAGTGCTAACATTGGTGCCTCTTCTGATGTTAAACCTATTACTTCAAAATCATTCTTAACCGAATCCAGGTACCTTCTCCTCGGTCTGCCCCGACTCCTCCTACCCTCTACTGCTGAATCCATGAGTCTCTTGGGTAACCTTGCTTCTCCCATGCGTGTAACATGACCCCACCATCTAAGCCTGTTCGCCCTGACTGCTACATCTATAGAGTTCATTCCCAGTTTTTCTTATTAAGGACATAAAGTTTCAAGAGTGGGCTTAAAATTCAGCTGGAAAGGCTATGAATAAGAAGGCTGGCTAATGATAAAACTATCCTCAGTGAAGGGAAGGTTTGGAATGAACAGTCTAATGAGTCCCGTATGTAGATTGAGAGTAATGCAATGCTAGACGTAAGCAATAACAAATAGCAGAAAAGAGAACAGCAAGAAACTCAGCATCAGAATTGGTGACAATGAAGTAGGCAGAGTTAAGAGATTCTGCTACTTTGGAAGCAAAATAACCCATGATAGGCGAAGCAAAGAGGACATTAAAAGCAGGCAATCACGGCTTTCCTGTCCAAGGTAAATCTACTGATATCAAACATTGGCCTTATTCTGAGGAAGAAATTTCTGAGACTGATGTTCGGAGCACAGAATTTTGCATCGGTGGGTCATGGACTGTGGGGAAACCGTAACAGAAGATATTAGAAGCATGTGAGATGTGGTGCTAAATACAGTGTTGAAAATCAAGTATACTGACGAGTGTGGCGATTCTCCGCAGAATCGGCGAGGAAAACAATGGGGGGGGGGGGGGGGGGCAGACACTGACGAGGAGAAGGGATACGATTATAGGACCTCTAAAGATATGGGGAAATAACTTCCGTGACACTAGAGGGAGGTGCAGAGGGTAAAAACCGTAGACGAAGACAGAAATTGGAATATGGCCAGCAAATAATTCAGGACGTAGGTTGCAAGTGCTACTCTGAGAAGAAGAGGATGACACGGGAGAAGCATTCATGGTGGTCCGTTTAAGACCAGTCTGAAAGCGTATGACCCTTCCCCTCCCCACTCAAAGTGATTACTGGAAGTAATGGAGGTTCTTATGATCTACTTTTGAGAGTGGGTTTTCAGTGATTTGTACGTGTGGTGCTATCCTCATTATTCGTGGTGTTTCGCCGAGTTCGAGTTTGGTGATCATGGGCCAGGCCTTAATTATGTATGTGGTGTCTCTTCTTTGGGACATGTCTGAAAGAACAGACAACACATGTATGATTATGTCTCCAGCGTGCCAAAAGTAATTATGTACCAGTAAAAATTTGTTCTGTTTGTGAACCGTAACAGAAATCTTGTATACAAATGGTCTGCTAAGTATTGTTTTGACTGTATTTTATCATTTTCTTACATAAAGAAGGGATTTTTTTCCTCTTTCCTACGTATTTGTTTCTGTATTTGGCTATCAGTAAGTCAGCGAAGGAGAAGTCATCAGCTGATGCAATTCGCTTAATGAAGCCAAGCTCTTTTAGTTCAAAGGAATTCTATTTGTTCTTTGTACCATTCATCCTGCCTTCTTGTGACACCAAATATCGTCGATAATTCTACCATGTTTTACAACACCAGCAGCAGAAAAATTGTCATTAGAATGTATACATCTCATGCTAAATGGTATAAGGAGTCTATGTTTAAATTCTGGTCTTAAGTCACCCCATTTTCAGATATATTTACTTTCATTGTTAACTGGAAATTTAGTTCTCTATACAAGATAAATAAGAAATAGTTTGACAAACTTTATGGTCAGATACTTCACACATGGAACTGGAAGTCTTTGTTTATGAATTATGGGCGAGAGAACATTTTACAAACATTTTCAATCAGAAAATTAAAAACGGTGTTCAAGATGTCGATATGATTCTATATACACGTGTATTCATTCTTCTAGCAGCTCTGTACGATATCGAATGATTTCACGAATTTCTAAGACCTCTTGACGTATCGTCCCTGAGTTAAGAGTGACTGCTGCCTAACCAAAACTGATTTAGGTGACACATAGAAATTAAGGGATTGAGGTCAAAGGAAACTGCAGCCGATGCAATGGCACTCCCCTACATATTCGTGTGGTAAATACATGGTGACAGTTATTGAACAATATGAAATAAAATCGTCGTAATTTATGAACGGTTAGAATTAAGACGTTACGGTTGGCCGCGGGGCATGATGGGAATTAGTATGTGCTGTATGGCTTGGTTTAGCAACAAAGATTACTTTCATTTGGATGGGTTGGTCAATAAGCACAACTGGCGCATTTGGGGGACTGAGAATTCGCATTTTGGGGGTAGAGAAGTTGATTCACCCTCAACGGGTGACTACGTGGTGTGAGTGTGCTCCCTGCCGCCGTTGGATAAGCAGCTGAGCAGCAAGTCGTATACTCCTAGCTCACTCATTTGTTACATAGTTTAATTCTTAATTTCTTTGCGTGTTTTTGGTACTTGCATTGTTTAATTCATAAATTTCGAGCGTATTATAGTATTTGAGAGTTGTAGCATCGCGTTTTAGTACCTGAATAGTGTAAATTCGCGTAGTCGTTTGTCTACTGTTTTGTTTTGAACGGCCAGTGTCGGTTGGTCGCAGTCAGTGTGCTCCCTGCCGCCGTTGGATAAGCAGCTGAGCAGCAAGTCGTATACTCCTAGCTCACTCATTTGTTACATAGTTTAATTCTTAATTTCTTTGCGTGTTTTTGGTTCTTGCATTGTTTAATTCATAAATTTCGGGCGTATTATAGTATTTGAGAGTTGTAGCATCGTGTTTTAATACCTGAATAGTGTAATTTCGCTTAGTCTCCTTCCGCCGCCGAGCAGTGTCAGCAGTGCGCATTACTGCATTTACTAGGCAATCTTGTATTTTAATAACCGTTTAAATTTTGTCGATTTGTTTACGCTCTCTGTAGATTAGTTCAGACGTTCTTAGCAAAACAGTTTTTAGCATGGATAGGGACTGCAACTGCTGTGTTCGGATGCAGGCTGAGTTGGCATCCCTTCGCTCCCAGCTTCAGGCAGTGTTGGCTTCGGTCACACAGCTTGAGGCTGTTGCCAATGGGCATCACTGTGGGGGTCGGGATGGGGGTTTGTCGGGGACGGCCAGCTCGTCCCACGCATCCCCTGATCGGACTACGACTGTGGTTGCCCGGGATACTGCCCGCATTGAGGCTGATCCCTCACCTGTGGTAGAGTGGGAGGTCGTTTCAAGGTGTGGCAGGGGGCGAAAGACATTCCGGAGGGCTGAACGGAAGGCCTCTCCAGTTTGTCTGACGAACCGGTTTCAGGCTCTGTCTCAGGCTGATACTGATCTTCGGCCTGACATGGCTGCTTGTCCTGTTCCAGAGGTTGCCCCTCAGTCTGCAAGATCCGGGCAGTCGCAGAGGGTGGGCTTACTGGTAGTTGGGAGCTCCAACGTCAGGCGCGTAATGGGGCCCCTTAGGGAAATGGCAGCAAGAGAGGGGAAGAAAACCAATGTGCACTCCGTGTGCATACCGGGGGGAGTCATTCCAGATGTGGAAAGGGTCCTTCCGGATGCCATGAAGGGTACAGGGTGCACCCATCTGCAGGTGGTCGCTCATGTCGGCACCAATGATGTGTGTCGCTATGGATCGGAGGAAATCCTCTCTGGCTTCCGGCGGCTATCTGATTTGGTGAAGACTGCCAGTCTCGCTAGCGGGATGAAAGCAGAGCTCACCATCTGCAGCATCGTCGACAGGACTGACTGCGGACCTTTGGTACAGAGCAGAGTGGAGGGTCTGAATCAGAGGCTGAGACGGTTCTGCGACCGTGTGGGCTGCAGATTCCTCGACTTGCGCCATAGGGTGGTGGGGTTTCGGGTTCCGCTGGATAGGTCAGGAGTCCACTACACGCAACAAGCGGCTACACGGGTAGCAGGGGTTGTGTGGCGTGGGCTGGGCGGTTTTTTAGGTTAGATGGCCTTGGGCAAGTACAGAAAGGGCAACAGCCTCAACGGGTGCGGGGCAAAGTCAGGACATGCGGGGACCAAGCAGCAATCGGTATTGTAATTGTCAACTGTCGAAGCTGCGTTGGTAAAGTACCGGAACTTCAAGCGCTGATAGAAAGCACCGAAGCTGAAATCGTTATAGGTACAGAAAGCTGGCTTAAGCCAGAGATAAATTCTGCCGAAATTTTTACAAAGGTACAGACGGTGTTTAGAAAGGATAGATTGCATGCAACCGGTGGTGGAGTGTTCATCGCTGTTAGTAGTAGTTTATCCTGTAGTGAAGTAGAAGTGGATAGTTCCTGTGAATTATTATGGGTGGAGGTTACACTAAACAACCGAACTAGGTTAATAATTGGCTCCTTTTACCGACCTCCCGACTCAGCAGCATTAGTGGCAGAACAACTGAGAGGAAATTTGGAATACATTTCACATAAATTTTCTCAGCATGTTATAGTCTTAGGTGGAGATTTCAATTTACCAGATATAGACTGGGACACTCAGATGTTTAGGACGGGTGGTAGGGACAGAGCATCGAGTGACATTATACTGAGTGCACTATCCGAAAATTACCTCGAGCAATTAAACAGAGAACCGACTCGTGGAGATAACATATTGGACCTACTGATAACAAACAGACCCGAACTTTTCGAATCTGTATGTACAGAACAGGGAATCAGTGATCATAAGGCCGTTGCAGCATCCCTGAATATGGAAGTTAATAGGAATATAAAAAAAGGGAGGAAGGTTTATCTGTTTAGCAAGAGTAATAGAAGGCAGATTTCAGACTACCTAACAGATCAAAACGAAAATTTCTGTTCCGACACTGACAATGTTGAGTGTTTATGGAAAAAGTTCAAGGCAATTGTAAAATGCGTTTTAGACAGGTACGTGCCGAGTAAAACTGTGAGGGACGGGAAAAACCCACCGTGGTACAACAACAATGTTAGGAAACTACTGCGAAAGCAAAGAGAGCTCCACTCCAAGTTTAAACGCAGCCAAAACCTCTCAGACAAACAGAAGTTAAACGATGTCAAAGTTAGCGTAAGGAGGGCTATGCGTGAAGCGTTCAGTGAATTCGAAAGTAAAATTCTATGTACCGACTTGACAGAAAATCCTAGGAAGTTCTGGTCGTACGTTAAATCAGTAAGTGGCTCGAAACAGCATATCCAGACACTACGGGATGATGTTGGCATTGAAACAGAGGATGACACGCGTAAAGCTGAAATACTAAACACCTTTTTCCAAAGCTGTTTCACAGAGGAAGACCGCACTGCAGTTCCTTCTCTAAATCCTCGCACAAACGAAAAAATGGCTGACATCGAAATAAGTGTCCAAGGAATAGAAAAGCAACTGGAATCACTCAATAGAGGAAAGTCCACTGGACCTGACGGGATACCAATTCGATTCTACACAGAGTACGCGAAAGAACTTGCCCCCCTTCTAACAGCCGTGTACCGCAAGTCTCTAGAGGAACGGAGGGTTCCAAATGATTGGAAAAGAGCACAGATAGTCCCAGTGTTCAAGAAGGGTCGTCGAGCAGATGCGCAAAACTATAGACCTATATCTCTTACGTCGATCTCTTGTAGAATTTTAGAACATGTTTTTTGCTCGCGTATCATGTCATTTCTGGAAACCCAGAATCTACTATGTTGGAATCAACATGGATTCCGGAAACAGCGATCGTGTGAGACCCAACTCGCCTTATTTGTTCATGAGACCCAGAAAATATTAGATACAGGCTCCCAGGTAGATGCTATTTTTCTTGACTTCCGGAAGGCGTTCGATACAGTTCCGCACTGTCGCCTGATAAACAAAGTAAGAGCCTACGGAATATCAGACCAGCTGTGTGGCTGGATTGAAGAGTTTTTAGCAAACAGAACACAGCATGTTGTTATCAATGGAGAGACGTCTACAGACGTTAAAGTAACCTCTGGCGTGCCACAGGGGAGTGTTATGGGACCATTGCTTTTCACAATATATATAAATGACTTAGTAGATAGTGTCGGAAGTTCCATGCGGCTTTTCGCGGATGATGCTGTAGTATACAGAGAAGTTGCTGCTTTAGAAAATTGTAGCGAAATACAGGAAGATCTGCAGCGGATAGGCACTTGGTGCAGGGAGTGGCAACTGACCCTTAACATAGACAAATGTAATGTATTGCGAATACATAGAAAGAAGGATCCTTTATTGTATGATTATATGATAGCGGAACAAACACTGGTAGCAGTTACTTCTGTAAAATATCTGGGAGTATGCGTACGGAACGATTTGAAGTGGAATGATCATATAAAACTAATTGTTGGTAAGGCGGGTACCAGGTTGAGATTCATTGGGAGAGTGCTTAGAAAATGTAGTCCATCAACAAAGGAGGTGGCTTACAAAACACTCGTTCGACCTATACTTGAGTATTGCTCATCAGTGTGGGATCCGTACCAGGTCGGGTTGACGGAGGAGATAGAGAAGATCCAAAGAAGAGCGGCGCGTTTCGTCACTGGGTTATTTGGTAACCGTGATAGCGTTACGGAGATGTTTAATAAGCTCAAGTGGCAGACTCTGCAAGAGAGGCGCTCTGCATCGCGGTGTAGCTTGCTCGCCAGGTTTCGAGAGGGTGCGTTTCTGGATGAGGTATCGAATATATTGCTTCCCCCTACTTATACTTCCCGAGGAGATCACGAATGTAAAATTAGAGAGATTAGAGCGCGCACGGAGGCTTTCAGACAGTCGTTCTTCCCGCGAACCATACGCGACTGGAACAGGAAAGGGAGGTAATGACAGTGGCACGTAAAGTGCCCTCCGCCACACACCGTTGGGTGGCTTGCGGAGTATCAATGTAGATGTAGATGTAGATGTAGTGTCCAATCACGGAATAGTCGATGCGATATTCATTGATGGCGCGGTGACTACCGAACAGTACGTGAAGGTTCTGGAAGATGATTTCATCCCCGTTATCTAACGTGACCCTTATTTTGACAAGATGTCGTTCATGTAAGATAGAAGCTGGGGAGTGTTTGAAGTTCTGTAGGAGCAGTCTGGGGACAGTATTCTGGCTCTGGGGTACACAGAGGCCACTGGCATGGGACTCGATTGTGCGCCATATTGTCCGCATCTGAAAACATGCAGCTCCTTTTTGTGGGACTATATTGAAGACAAGATGCACAGCAATGACCCCAAAGCCATTGCTGAGCAGATAACAACCATCAGGAACGTCATTGACAGCATCGATGATCCGATACTTCAGCGGGTCATAATTTCGTCTGCTACGCATAGTCGCCAATGACGGCAGGCATATCGAACATGACATAACCTCAATCGAATATCTGTAGGGACATATACATGTTGAATAAAGTGTAGTTTGTAACAAACTTACGCTTTTTTCATATAGTTAAATACTCACCACCCTGTATTTATCATACATTACATTTGAAACAACTGAATGAACTGTGCTATATTCCCTTCACAGATAAATCAAGTGATTCTTGTACAAAATCTGGAAGTCTGTTCTGAGTACAATCCTTGCACTAAGCATAGGTAAAGGTGCGATTGCACTGCGTGAGAAATTATGTCACGAAAGTGTTACAAGAGGCACTTTTGCGGACTTTCTCGCAATTTCATATACACGGAGCAAAACATTGTGCGAAACGCCATAGCTTCGCCACTGGTGGGGCAAGGAGCTATTTCGTCGGCGATGGTAGTGTAGAAACCATCCCTTGCAAAGACAATGCGGATTTCTTTTCCTACTTCCTGGGGGGGCGGGGGTACTTGTCCCGTAATTTTACAATGAGTAACCGTACCTTACAACAAATATGGTACCACCTTCCTACTGTCATTACTGAACACAATAACCAAGTGTTAGATATTTATTACAAGTGTTTTGCAAAGAGTAAATCGGTGGACTATCAGAAATGTGTTCAATATTAATACGTCAGCACCTACCTCTACATCTGCATCTACATCATTGTTCCATAATACACAGTCAAGTGTTAAGTTACTTTTCTAACGTTATACTCTCGAAAAGCATGCGGGAAAAATGAACATTTAAATCTTTCATTCCGAACTCTGATTTCTCTTATTTTACTATTTTTATTACTTCTTCCCTTGTAGGTGGGCACCAACAAAATATTTTCATATTCTGTGGAGAAAGCTGGTAATTGAAATTTCATAACAAGCTGCTGCCGTGGCGAAAACCGCCTTTGTTTTAACAACCGCCACCCCAGTTCAAACATATCCGTGGCACTCTTTTCCCTATTTCGCGACAGTAAAAAGCGAGCTGCCTTACTTGAGCGTTTTCGACGATCTCCGTCAATCCTATACGATGCGCATCGCACACTGTACAGCACCACTCCAGAAGAGGGCGGACAAGCGTAATGCTGGCAGTATCTTTAGTAGACCTGTTACTTTTACTAACTTTTCTGCCAATAAATTGCAGTCTTTCTTTTTCTTTCCTCATTGCATTATCTATGTGGTCGTTCGAATTAAATTGTTCGTAACTATAATCACTAAATATTTAGTTGAGTTTATGGGATTTACATTTGTATGAAGTATTGTGTAACTCAAATTTGGGAGACGGCTGCTGTGGCAGAGCGGTTCTAGGCGCTTAAGCCTGGAACCGCGCTACCGCTACGGTCGCAGGATAGAATCCTGCCTCGGGCATGGATGTGAGCGATGTCCTTAGGTTAGTTAGGTTTAAGTAGTTCTCAGTTCTAGAGGACTGATGACATCAGATGTTAAGTCCCATAGTGCTCAGAGCCATTTGAACCATTTCAAATGTGGGGGATTCTTTATAGTCCTCATGTGGATGGATACACACTTTTCACCATTTGGAGTCGGTTGCCACTTTTTGAACCCTACAGATATCGTGCCTAAATCATTCCGCAAATCGTTTTGGTCATTCTGATGACGGTACATGGCGGTAAATGACAGCATCATCTAAGAGGACTGCTCAGATTGTTTCCTACATCGTTTATGCAGATCACCAACAACAGGGGACCGATAACACTTCCTTGTGGAACGCCAGTTATTACATCCGTTTTAATGGATGAATTTCCGTCACTTACTGTGAACCGTGACCTCTCTGACAGGAAATCACGAATCCAATCACACAGTTGAGGCGATTCTCCATAGGACAACCTAGCTGCGGGAAAAGCGTGCTAAAAAATCTACTAAAGCAATACAAGCCCGAGGACACACACACGACCGTTGTATATGGAAAAAAAAAAAACTAGATGCACCCCAATGATTTACTGCAGCTGTCACCCAGTTTAATTATGTATGTCGTCACGACAGAAATGGCGTGACCGCTCAGCTCTTATAAGCTGCTTGCATGTCGAGGCCCCAGAGGTGGGAGAGGAGGGACCGAACGGCGGAAGGTACCAAAACTATATAAAGGACAGTGAAAATCTGACCAAAAATTTGAGAGAATAAATGGCTGCTAGTGGTTTCAGAGGACCGTGGTTCGAATTTTCGTTGACAAACGGCTCTACCACTTGGCTGCAGGTGCCAGCACGAATGGGCGTGACCTGAAAGACGCGCTCCCGACTCTTCTCTAGTCTAAGCCACAAGCTTGCAAACGTGATACAGATGTGCCGAAGTTAGGGGAGGAGTACGGTACTGGGGCCTTCGGCACCAGGCTGTTAGCTGGGTATGCACCCACTTGAGAGCTACAACGGCGCCCTGTAAAACCTGCCTAAGGCTTCTGAGGCAGCTTTTTCGTCATTATTTACGTTATTACAGTTTACTAAAATAAATGCGCAATCAAGTTTGCACCCATGCGACCACAGTATAAGTGAAGGAAAATGTACACTACTGGCCATTAAAATTGCTACACCACAAAAATGTACTACACACGCGAAATTTAACCGACAGGTAGAAGATGCTGTGATATGAAAATGATTAGCTTTTCAGAGCATTCACACAAGGTTGCCGCCGGTGGCGACACCTACAGCGAGCTGTCATGAGGAAAGTTTCCAACCGATATCAAATACACAAACAGCAGTTGACCGGCGTCGCCTGGTGAAACGTTGTTGTGATGCCTCGTGTAAGGAGGAGAAATGCATACCATCACGTTTCTGACTATGATAAAGGTGGGATTGTAACCTACTGCAATTGCGGTTTATCGTATCGCGACATTGCTGCTCGTGTTGGTCAAGATTCAATGACTGTTAGCAGAATATGGAATCGGTGGGTTCCGAAGAGTAATACGGAACGCTGTGCTGGATCCCAACGGCCTCGTATCACTAGCAGTCAAGATGACAGGCGTCTTATCCACATGGCTGTAACGGATCGTGCAGCCACGTCTCGTTCGCTGATTCAACAGATGGGGACGTTTGCAGGACAACAACCATCTACACGAACAGTTCGACGACGTTTGCAGCAGCGTGGATTATCAGCTCGGAGACCATTCCTGCGGTTACCCTTGACGCTGCATCACAGACAGGAACGCCTGCGATGGTGTACTCAACGACGAACATTGGTGCACGAATGGCAAAACGTAATTTTTTCGGATGAATCTAGGTTCTGTTTACAGCATCATGTTGGTCGCATCCGTGTTTGGCGACATCGCGGTGAACGCACATTGGAAGCGTGTATTCGTCATCGCTATACTGGCGTATCACCCGGCGTGATGGTATTGGGTGACATTGGTTACACGTCTCTGTGACCTCTTGTTCACATTGACGGCACTTTGAACAGTGGTAGTTACATTTCAGATGTGTTACGACCCGTGGCTCTACCCTTCATTCGATCCCAGCGGAACCCTACATTTCAGCAGGATATTGCACGACCACATGTTGCAGGTCCTGTACGGGCCTTTCTGGATACAGAAATTGTTCGACTGCTGCTCTGGACAGCACATTCTCTCACCAATTGAAAACGTCTGGTCACTTGTGGTTGACCAAGTGGCTCGTAACAATGAGCCAGTCACTACTCTTGATGATCTATGGTATCGTGGTAAAGATGCATGGGCACCTGTACCTGTACACGCCATCCAAACTCTGTTTGACTCAATGCTCCGGCATATCAAGGCCGTTATTATGGCCAGAGGTGGTTGTTCTGGGTACTGATTTCTCATGATCTATGCACCCGAATTGCGTGAAAATGTAATCACATGTCAGTTCTAGTATAATATGTTTGTCCAATGAATACCCATTTATCGTCTGCATTTCTTCTTGGTGTAGCAATTTTAATGGCCAGTAGCGTACAAACGTCGTGTTGAATGTGAACATGACAGAGTGGGTCGTTGCAATAAGTGCAATTGAGAGACACGGATAGAAGCAATAGAAGGCTACTCTGCAGCCTCGTTGAAAGGCGGACCTATCTCAGATGCTAGTGTCATAGGCAAATGGGTGGGTGCTAATATTTAAATACGAGTGTATTGCAAGGAATCAGTGAGTTTTTATGGCGAAGGCGAAAAAATAGAGATAGAACGTCCTGCCCTATCGCAGAATAAAAATAGATTCACAAGCATTTCTGCGCAAGCGGGTTCGGAACGTAGTACGTCGTCTTTCTCCCGTGGCCTTTGATTGCTTATTTCACTGGTGCTAGGTGAGTGCTCGGCACTGATTATGAATTGCCCTATGACTCTTGGCTATCAATTTGGTACTTACGAACTCTGCACCTGTACCTTACCTAACGTAACGGCGAAGTCTTAGTGAGAAATGCAAAAATGATTACAAAATTTTTGATCTGCTAGGTGTTCACGTTTTGATAGACTACTGAGATGTACAAATAGCTGGACATTGTCTCGATGCCGTCGAATGTAAAGTTCCATTTACAGCTTAAAAACGACGAATTTTTGGGATGCGTGGTTATGTGGAGTTCTTATCTTCTTATGGTGCAAGGGTACCGCTACCTAAAGTTTAAAAAGTAATTTTGGTATTACCTAGACTGATTTTACCTTGTGGCTAGTGCTATTTTCAAATACTGTGCCACAAGAACTGTGTCTAACCTTTGCTGTTGCAGTAAAGCCGAAGGTGCGACAGAGAATTTGAGATCAGTGGTTTTACGATTCGAGGACATGTATCTCACAGCGCGTAAACCAAACCTCCGCAGTGGAGCATGTCAAAGCGCGCTGACGCGGTCGTGGTGAACATAGAGTGGCGCCACACCGATCTCCCGTTCGGCTTCGCTGGCGTGTGGTTAGCATCGCTGAGTCGACGCGCAGCGGCTGCGGGCGCTACAAATATTTAACTTCCGCGACCCGTGTATTTATGCGCTTGCAAGCACGAGTATGCATTATGCATGCGTGCATGTGTGTGTCTGTCCACTAGTATTGGTGTTAGACTGTGAGTGTGTGTGCGTGTGTGTGACATCGGTGTATGACAAACGGGAACTGGAAAGAGACAGAGAGAGAGAGAGAGAGAGAGAGAGAGAGAGAGGGAGAGAGAGAAGGAGAGGAAGAGCGAGGTGGTATAAATCGCCTGGAAAGTCGTTTTGCCGTTTGGCCGCTGTTGCTCGTATGTTGTTTGTGCTTCCTAGGCACGAATGCGACTCGTCAGGAAATAACGAGAAGTGCTAAACTGCACCTGGCAACCGACCGCATTTAAGCTGAGCCAAGCGCAGGGACGGCTGACTCATATGGTGGCACGATACAAATTCCAACAAGTTACACAAACACATCTGGTTCTTTTTGTCTTTGTTTTTGTTAAATGGGCTGAAAATCCTTCAGGCCAAGTTCACAAATAAGAGTTTCTTTTTAATTACTGGTTTTAGTTTTTCCAGGTCTAATAATATATATATATATATATATATATATATATATATATATATATTCTGCATATAACAAAATAGCAACGTAGAACAGCTTGTAGGAATCAAAATAACTAAACTGCTAAGAAAAATAATAATCACAGGATGCATATCATAAAAAATTTTGACTAGTGTAAATGTCATAACGGCCCAACACATCGTTAAAATCATTACTTTTTCATGACAACATCCCTACAGAATATGTAGGTAAAACAGCTTTACATTGTTGGTAGCCATTCAAGTGGAGCGAAGGTTATAAAAGTGAAAAATTGTGCATTGAGATAAGGAAGACACAGTGAAAGTGTGGAAACATATTTACATAAGTCAGGACTACCACTAGAATGGATATACGCTGAAGAGCCAAAGAAGCTGATACACCTGCCTAATATCATCTAGCCCCCGCGAGCACGCAGTGGTGCCAAAATAGGACTTGACATGGATTTGACTGATTTCTGAAGTGGTACTGGAGGGAGTTGACACCATGAATCCTGCAGGGGTATCCATAAATACGTAAAAATACGAGGGGGTGGAGATCTCTTCTGAACATCACGTTGCATTGAATCCCAGATATGCTCAATAATGTTCACGTGTGGGGAGTTTGGTGGCCAGTGGAAGTGTTTAACCTCAGAAGAGTGTTCCTGGAGCTACTCAGTAGCCATTCTGGACGTGTGAGGTGTTGCACTGTCCTACTGGAATTGCCTAAGTCCGTCGTAATGCACAATGGACATGAATGGATGCAGGTCTGATCAGACGGGATGCTTAGGTAAGTGTTACTTGTCAGAGTCGTATCTAGACGTATCAGGAGTCCCATATCGCTCTAACTGCACATGCATCACACCATTACAGAGCCTCCACCTGCTTGAACAGTCCGCTGCTGACATGCAGGGTCCACGGGTTAATGAGGTTGTCTCCATACTCGAACACCTCCACCCGCTCGATACAATTTGAAACGAGACTCGCCCGTCCAGGCATCCTGTTTAGAGTCATCAACAGTCCAATGTCGGTGTTGAAGGCGCCCAGGCTAGGCGTAAAGCTTTGTATTGTGCAGTCATCAAGGGTACACGAGTGGGCCATCGCCAACGAAAGCTCATATCCATGATGTTTCGTTGAATGGTTTGCATACTGACACTTGTGATGTACTAGCATTGATATCTGCAACAATTTGAGGAATGGTTGCACTTCTGCCACGTTGAACCATTCTTGAATCGTCATTGGTCCTATTCTTGCAGCGTCTTTTTCCGGTCGGAGATTTGATGTTTTACCGGATTCCTGATATTTACAGTACAGTCGTGAAATGGTCGTACGGGGAAAATCCACACTTCATTCTACCTCGGAGATGCTGTTTCCCAACGCTCGTGCGCCGACTATAACACCACGTTCAAACTCACTCAAATCTTGATAACCTGTCATTATAGCAGCTGTAAACGATCTAACAATTGCGCCAGACACTTGCTGTCTTGTACAGGCTTTGCCGACCTCAGCGCTGTATTCTGCTTGTTAACATATCTCTGTGTTTGAATACGCGTGCCTGTACCTGTTTCTTTGGCGCTTTAGTGTATAAGTTAAAAATATATTCTTACCCAAGGCATTATGCTGTTAAAACCGAGTAAACTACGAAGATTTCTGTTATGAGATTATACAGATATTGTGTAAATTGTATCAGTTACTTGGTTCCTATGATGATCTCTATTGTGAGATAACACAAATACTGATTAAATTGTACCAGTCACTAAGTTTTAACGGCATAACCTCCTTTGGTAAGGCGATATCTATCACATATATATAATCCTTTTAGTGGATAGTTTTGTTTCATAGTTTCACAGCCATTTACTTTTCCTAACGTATATTTTTCGGAATTATGACCTTAGTTGTACTTGATTGTTATGAACGATGTAAAGCTATTTTACTATTTCTGTATGGATGTTGTCATTTTTTAATTATTGGGTTTAACGATGTGTTGAGCCATTATGGCAAACACGCAAATGAAGAATGCTTTTATCCCGTAATTACTTTTTCTTATACATTTGCACCTTGCTATTATTTTATGTGTAGCTTTGGATTTTGGGTCTATCATTTTGATTCCTATAACCTGTTGTACATTCTTATATTCTTAAGTACAATTTTATAGCTTTGGTCTCAAGATGGCTCGTGTGTATCTATAACTAGTAATTAAAAAAAAATATTTGAGATCTTGACGTTGGGTATTTTCCAACCTTAAATAAAAATTATCACAGATCGCTTGTTTTCAACGTTGATATTGTCAACAAACATTATAAATGCCCGTGGTTACACAACGAGTAACCATAGATCGCTGGGATAAACTGAAAAAAGTGAAAGAAATGGGACCAATACGACAGTATTTATGAAAAAATGCAATAACATATCGAACCTTTGGAAAATGTTGCGAAATGCATCTCTATTGAATGAGCAAATAGAGATAATTCTCTGATAAGTACAGCTGACAATTACTGTTTCTGTTTTCCTTTACCTCGTTAGCTTCACATCTTGCATTAAATTTCTCGTGTTTCAAGGGAGCACTAGATTCATGTGCAAACAGAAAAAGTGCAACATATCTGTAGTGTACTAAAGACAACGCTATTGAAGGAATCTATAATGTTTACGGTTAGATAGGGTTCAAAAATCAAGAACTAACAAACAGTAATATGTGCAAATTATGGTCCCTTAGTGACTGTTAATAGTACTACAAATTCCTGAAAATATGTCTACTATTAATGTAAATAATGAGGCTGTATAACGAGGCAATGTTACTGAGTTACAACGGTCTGTGCAAACTTGGTTAATTCAGGTTACCTACAAACGTAATTCATAATCTTACCGATGAACATTGGGCTCTGTAAAACTTATTACAAACGTAATTATTGCAAAGCGCTTTACCAAAATTTTGCTATAATCAGGAGATAGCAAAAATTACGGTCCGATGACCTATCGAGGTAATTGTCAATAGAGACGGAATTTATTCGGATGGGTCAGGAAACTGTTAGTGGCGTTCTTTAAGGAAACACCCTGATAGCTTTACTGAATTCGTGGGAAAACGATATCAGAGGTATTTAAACCCAGCTTTCGCGCCGGGACTAAATTATCTTCAACAGTGTGTCATCTTACTAAACATGCGTTTATTTTAAGTAAATTAGGTAAGTTGTTGTTTTGGTCTTCAGTCCAGAGGTTTGATGCAGCTCTCCATGCTACTCTGTCCTGTGCAAACTTCTTCATCTTCCAGTACCTACTGCAACCTACATCCTTCTGAATCTGTTTAGTGTATTCATCTCTTGGTCTCCCTCTCCGATTTTTGCCCTCCACGCTACCCTCCAATACTAAATTGGTGATCCCTTGATGCCTCAGAATATGTCCTACCAATCGATCTCTTCTTCAAGTCAAGTTGTGCCACAAATATCTCTTCTCCCCAATTCTATTCAGTTACTCCTCATTAGTTATGTGATCTACCCATCTAATCTTTAGCATCCTTCTGTAGCGCCACATTTCGAAAGCTTCTATTCTCTTTTTGTCTAAACTATTTATCGTCCACTTTTCTCTTCCGTACATGCCTACACTCCATATAAATACTTTCAGAAAAGACTTCCTGACACTTAAATCTATACCCGATGTTAAGAAATTTCTTTTCTCCAGAAACGCTTTCCTTGCCATTGCCCGTCTACATTTTATATCCTCTCTACTTCGACCATCATTAGTTATTTTGCTCCCCAAATAGCAAAACTCATTTACTACTTTAAACGTCTCATTTCCTAATCTAATACCCTCAGCGTCACCCGATTTAATTCGAATATATTCCATTATCCTCGTTTTGCTTTTGTTGATGTTCATCTTACATCCTTCTTTCAAGACACTGTCAAATCCGTTCAGCTGCTCTTCCAGGTCCTTTGCTGTCTCTGACAGAATTACAATGTCATCGGCAAACCTCAAAGATTTAATTTCTTCTCCACGGATTTTAATTCCTACTCCGAATTTTTCTTTTGTTTCCTTTACTGCTTGCTCAATATACAGATTGAATAACATCGGGGATAGGCAAGAATCCTCTCTCACTCCCTTCCCAACCACTGCTTCCCTTTCATCCCCCTACTCTGGTAACTGCCGTCTGCTTTCTGTACAAATTGTAAATAGCCTTTCGCTCCCTGTATTTTACCTATTTCACCTTTAGTATTTGAAAGACATTATTCCAGTCAACATTGTCAAATGTTTTCTCTAAGTCTACAAATGCTCTCCTTAATCTATTTTTTGGGATAATTCGTACTGTCTGTATTGCCTCACGTGTTCCAACATTTCTATGGAATACAAACTGATCTTCCCTGACGTCGGCTTCTACCACTTTTTCCGTTCGTCTGTAGAGAATTCGCGTTAATATTTTGTAGCCGTGGCTTATTAAACTGATAGTTCTGTAATTTTCACATCTGGCAACCCCTGCCTTCTTTGTGATTGGAATTATTATATTGTTCTTGAAGTCTGACGGTATTTCGCCTGTCTCATACATGTTGCACACCAGATGGCAGAGTTTTGTCAGGGCTGGCTCTTCCAAGGCTATCAGTAGTTGTAATGGAATGTTGTCTACTCCCGGGTCCTTGTTTCGACTTAGGTCTTCTAGTGCGCTGTCAAACTCTTCACGCATTTTCATATCTCCCATTTCATCTTCATCTACATCCTCTTCCATTTCCATAGTATTTTCCTCAAGAACATCGCCCTTGTATAGACCCTCCATATACTCCTTCCATCTTTCTGCTTTCCCTTCTTTGCTTAGAACTGGGTTTCCATTTGAGCACTTGATATTCATGCAAGGAATTCTCTTTTCTCCAATTTCTTTTTAATTTTCCTGTAGGCAGTATCTATCTTACCCCTAGTGATATGCGCCTCTACATCCTTTCATTTGTCCTCCAGCCATCCCAGCTTAGCCATTTTGCACTTCCTGTCGATCTCATTTTAGAGTATTTTGTATTCCATTTTGCCTGCTTCATTTACTGCATTTTTGTATTTTCTCCTTTCATCAATTAAATTCAGTATCTCTTCTGTTACCCAAGTATTTCTATTATCTCTCGTCTTTTTACGTACATGATCCTGTGCTGCCTTCATTATATCATCTCTCAAAGCTACCCATTATTCTTCTACTGTATTTTTCCCCCATTCTTGTCTGTCGTTCCCTAATGCCCTGAAATTCTCTACAACCTCTGGTTCTTTCCGTTTATCCAGGTGCCATCTCCTTAAATTTCCATCTTTTTTCAGTTTCTTTAGTTTTAATCTACAGTTCATAACCAACAGATTGTGGTCCGAGTCCACATCTGCCCCTGGAAATGTCTTACAATTTAAACCCTGGTTGCTAAATGTCTGCCTTACCATTATATGATCTATTTGAAACCTGTCAGTATATCCAGGCTTCTTCCAACTACAGAACCTCCTTTTATGATTCTTGAACCAAGTGTTAAACTGTGTTAAGTTATGCTCTGTGAAAAATTCTACCAGGCGGCTTCCTCTTTCATTCCTTACCCCCATTCCATATTCACCTACTACGTTTCCTTCTCTTCCTTTTCCTACTACCGAATTCCAGATATATTGTTATCAATTAATATTGTAAGCTTAAAATACTTAATTCGCTGCATTAACAGCAGAAAACGTAGTCTCACTATTTCCTCATTGTCCTCTCCTTCAGTTCTAAGTATAGATGATCATCTTAAAAGCTTGTTTACTATTATTGATCGGGTGTTTTCCAACGAATATCACACACTCATCACATGAGAATCCTTACGGGGATAGACGTAGGGTCATAGGGCATTATGTTGACGTTACATCCGAAGTTAACGGTTGTGTATTCCAGAACAATTAAGTACTATGTTTTAAGTTAAAGTTTCATAAACTCAACCACGAATCACAAGTGCAAACTGTGAGAAAACTTCCTTAAGTTCTAATTGCTTCGTCGTTAGGTAGAAGTGTGTTCATATCCCCATTCCAGATAACATGGTAGTGCTTGTAGGGCTGCAACTTGAGAAGTCATACGTAGTCTCGTTGAGGCAGCAGATTTGCCGTCCTTCTAACCCTCTGTCGGAGGTCACAGGTTTTCCAGACACGTTCTGTCGATCAGCAACCAGAAGGGAGGAAGATGAGATCGGGCTAAAGTAATCCCTAGACAAATGGCGACTACGAACGGTATTACGTGACTGGTATTTTGTGCTGGCTTTATTGAGTGGTCGATACGTCATGAATTACGTCGTGATCCACTACTGCAGGCGGTAATGGCATTTCATCTCTTCATAGCGGCAAATTCTCTGCTCTGGCGCGTATGACACATTTTTGCTGATGCGAAACTTAGTCCTTGTGTCTATCGCTATTAATTACCTGTTACAAAAATTGTGAAACTTCTTCAGTGTTTTATTTTGAACTAACATTTACCATCATCGATTGCGTTTGTATGCCCGTATTTAAACCTGAAAATATGAGGTATATGGAAAAAATCTGTAGCAATAGATTTGAAGCAATTTATTGTTGTCAGTTACCACTGTAAGCTGGAAGTAGTTAACTCTGCCCATTAACTCACGTAGCAACTTCAATCTGCTTTGTAATTTAATGAAACCCTCTTCATTGAGTTAACGCCACAAAGACAGAAGGTAATGTGGTGTAATTATCATAGAGTTCCTAAAGCTCTTATGTTTTAATGGGCCATAGTCGGAGGGACATCAAAGAGGCCTCTTAGTACAGCACTCTGAGAGCTTTCATGTCTGCCGGCGCCATTATCTTTTACGTGACACCAGCCAACCACGACCTGTGCTGCTAAAATGTGTAATACTGTGCTCTGGTGCCTGGCAGTAAATGATTCTCCGAGGTATAGCATGGCATCCATAACGTCAGTACCACAAAATGTTCACGTCTTTTAACTGGTGAGGCATTCGTAGCTCCAGAAATTACAAGTTCGTCATTTTTTGTGAGGTTGTTATGTCTCGTGCAGCGGGAAATAACTGGAACAAAATATTTGTCTAGTAACAAAGAACACTCCAAACAATATACGTGTACGTGTTCGACCAGTCAGTTGTGAGCAGGCAGCGTTAAATAGTGTACCTGCGACCGTAGTGTGTCAAGACTGTTGGTCACAAATGGCAATGCAGCAACATCTCTAAAACGACTGTTCAAGACATTCTGCAGAATGTTTTGAAGAACAGAAAAATTTGCAAAGTTAGTCCTTTGTATCCAGACTCCCAAATAAAAGCAACAACGCGCTGACGCCTTTCCCAACTTGATTGAAATGACAAAAACCAACCATCTTTTGTTAGAAAAAATGAGTGTACTTGACTATACTTTGCAGTGTCAACACGAACATACCAGGAAACAACAAAACGCAGAAATTCACATGAAGGATCAACATCTTGACGGCATAACTGACTTCAAGCCACTGTGATGCGGCAGTATAAATAAATATAAAATAAGAACTTTTCTAAGAGTTTTATGTTTGTACGGCTGCTCTGTGTGTTGTATTCAAGTGTGGGAGACTATGTAAAATGCCGGAGGTAGTAAAACCACCCTCTTAAGATTTCTCTATTTTTATTAATCTAGTCTCGAAACTTATCTGACTGACAGAGAATATTCACACAAAAACAGCACTAACAGCATACTTCGTAGTAAACTTGTAAGACAGGTCAAAAGGTGTCTGATACAATTTTATGTGATGCACTGCCTGTGCAAAGATCAAAATTTTGTAATTTTCGGAAGAATCTCCATTCTATGAAATCATACGCATCTATCTACACTTACATTTATATTCCACAAACGTGGTTATGGTGTTTGGGACAAAGTACTCTGCATACGACAGCCACTTCCCCCCCCCCCCCCACCCACCACCGGCCCTTTCATTCCTTTTCCAGTCGGGAATCGTCCCCAGGAAGAACGATCGTTGCTAAACATTCGTCTAAGCTTCGTTGCTAAACATCCGTGTAAGCTCAAATCTCTCTATGAGTTTGCTGTATATCCATAAGGGAGAAGCACTACACTATCCAGTCAAATGTGACCATCTGTCATATGTCTGACTATCCACTTTTTGCAGTGCACACTTGTACGAGATGTGCAGGAAGAGAGTCGGTGAAGTTCGGATGATGCAGACAGGGATGTGGAGCCATTCCCCCTCTAGTGTGGTGGACATCTGCGTTAGGTTTGGCGGTTGGGACTCCATGGGACGAACAGCTCGATCAAAGTGGTCCCACATACTCTCGAATGGGTTTAAACCCATGGGTTTGGTGGCCCGAGAAGTACGGCTAACTCATCCTCGTGCTCTTCTAACCATGCAGTTACGCTACAAACTGTGTGACGTGTCACGTTGTCCTACTGGTAAATGCCATCATGCCGAGGGAAAGCAAACGGCTTGTAGGGGTAGAAATGTTCCCCAAGGACAGCTGCATATCTGTGGTAATCCATTGTGCCTTTCAGAATGTCAGTGTCACCTTATGAAAGCCACAGCAACACTACCCAGATCATAAAGCTCCCTCCTCAGGCGTTGACCCTTCTCACGATTGTTGCAGGGTTTTTGCTTTCTGTTCGATGGAGCATAAAACGTGACTCACCTTACAAGGTCACCTCTCGCCGCTCGGCGGACGGCCAGTTATAGTACTGACGTGTAAATTCAGAGTCCTCGTCGCCAATGAACATCAGTCTGCATGAAACAGATGCGTGCCGTGGAAGGCCATACGCAGCAGCGTTCGCTGAACTGTCGTGAGGAGTCACTGTTGGTAACCCTTTGGTTCATCTGGGGGGTCAGCTACTCAACTTCTATTCGGCTGTACACGACCATGCAGCCCTCGTTCATCCCTGTCATCTATGGCTCATGGCGCACCCCATTTGCCTCGGCGCCAGTTTTGGATAGCGCCATTATTCCATGCACGGTATACGTTAATATCCGAGGCATACGAACACTTTAAAGACTTAGCCCTTTCAGAAATACTTGCACCCTTGGCCCGAAAGCCTACGATCAAACCCTTTCGGGCGTTAGGTAAATCTTTCCGTTTCCGCATTACGACAACGAATGCACTGTTGTCGCAACCCCCCTCCCCCCTCCAAGCTTTATACATCCTCCAGTGCAACACTGACAGTGCTGTCAGCTGCCGTCTGTGAGTGTTAATTGCACGTTGACGTCGAACATTAATGTGACTGGACACTGTATATTAGTGCACTGTTCTATGGAAGCAAATCATCAGAATCAATTAAAATGCATGAAAACTCAGTGGGAAAAAAATAACAAAGAGCGAAATTAACACAACGGTGAAGGTGTGTTAAATACTGCATACCGTTCTTTCAGTTCACTCAAAAAGAAATATTATAGTCTTAGGTAAAAATCTTTAAATGCTTTTAAGTTTCCAAATAAGGTTAAAGAACTAAGAACGTAGCTAAGTACATTTAAGATTGATGGAATAACGCTTAAGATTTGAAACATTCTTCAGTTAAAGCACTTACTTTCCTCTTCTGCCTCAATCATTAGGACAGCTGGTCGGTTGCGACTTCTTGATCCGTCCATCTGCTCCCTTCTGTACCGTAGCATTTGTGCTGGAAGACGTAAGCCCTTGCTTTCTATATTTTCTTTCCGTTCTTTTCTCTACTCCTTAACCTTTTCATATAACTTGTAAATTCCGACATTCTTCCGGACGGCCTCATTTTTTAATCTGTCTCCTCTCGTCTACTTTCTGTCACCATATATTGGAAATTTCATAGTCCAGTTGGCATTTTCGTGTAGTGCTCAGGGAAATAACATAACTTTCTAGAACTTTAGCATTTTGTCCTTTCGTACTTTTCACCTAAGCGTTCTAAAAAATTTTTTCCAATAATCATTCGTCGAGTTGTGGTATATCATAACTCAAGAATCTCAATGTTATGGGCTTCCTTTTATTTACCGACTTGTTTAAATACCGTGTCTTCACTGTTTTATATAGTTCATATACACTAACTGGTCTAGGCAATCGTATTCAAATACAGACGTATGTAAACAGGTAGAATACGTCGCTGCGGTCGGCAACCCCTATATAAGACAACAAGAATGTGGCGCAATTGTTAGATCAGTTACTGCTGCTACAGTGGCAATGGTTTGAACGAGGTGTTATAGTTGGCGCACGAGTGATGGGAAACAGCATCTCCGAGGTGGAGGTGAAGTGAGGACTTTCCCGTACGACCATATCACGAGTGTACCGTAAGTATCGGGAATCTGGTTAAACATCAAATCTCCGACATCGCTGCGGCTGGAAAAAGATCCTGCAAGAATGGGACCAACGACGACTGAAGAGACTCATTCAACGTGACAGAAGTGCACCCCTTCCGCCAACTGCTGCAGGTTTCAATGCTGGGCCATCAACAAGTGTCACCATGCGAACCATTCGACGAAAGATCATCGATATAGGATTTCAGAGGCGAATGCGCACTCGTGTACCATTGATGACTACATGACACAAAGCCTTAAGCCTCATCTGGGCCGATCAACACTGACAATGGACTGTTGACGACTGGAAACACGTTGCCTGGTCAGACCAGTCACGTTTCAAATTGTATCGAGCGGAAAAGAGCTAAAATGTGCATGAATTTCTAAGGGACGAAACTGCTGGGATCATCGGTCCTTAGACTTACACTCCACTTAAACTAACTTATGCTAAGAACAACACACACACCTGTGCCCGAGGCAGGACTCGAAGCACCGATGGGAGGCGCTGGGCAATCCGTTACATGGCGCCCTAAACCGCGCGGCCAAACCGCGCGGCCAAACCGCGCGCCATATTGAGCGGATGGACGTGTACGGATATGGAGACAACCTCAATGAATCTATGGACCTTCCTGTCAGCAGAGGGATACTCAAACTGGTGGAGGCTCTGTAATGGTGTGGGGCGTATGGAGTGATGTGGGACCCCTGATACTTCTAGATACGACTCTGAGAGGTGACACGTACGAGAGCATCACGTTCATTGTGCATTCCGACGGACTTGGGCAATTCCAGCAGAATAATGCGTCACCTAACAAGTCCAGAGTGGCTCTAGAAACACTCTTTTGAGTTTAAACATTTTCGCTAGCCACTAAATTCCCCAGACATGAACATTATTGAGCACATCTGGGATGCCTCGCAACCTGCTGTTCATAAGAGATCACTACAACTACGTACTTTTACAGATTTTGGACAGCCCTGCAGGATTCGTGATGTCAGTTCCGTCCGGTACTACTTCAGATATTAGTCGAGTCTATGCCGCGTCGTTTTGTGGGACTTTTGCGTGCTTGCGGAGCCTACACGATATTAGGCAGGTATACCAGTTTCTTTGGCTCTTCAGTGCATAACTCATTGTAAGCTACCTTCGTTATCCGCAACTAGAATCTGGTGATCAACAAACGTAAGAGTTTTGATGAAAATTTTTCCTTTGAAACTGTCCTCCATATTAAATTTCATAATCCCTCACAACTTCCACTAAATACTAATTAAAAAATATCGGATAAGTACTGCACCATTCCCTGACCATTTTATTATTTTCTTAAACGGTATTTCCAGATTTCAGCTTTACATTCATCTTTATTCCTCTATTTATGCTTCAGATAAAATTCATCAGATGTCGTGGTAAGCCTCTTTTCTTCCGTAATAGTCTAGGGTCTTCCTGTGTGTACATCATCAAGAGATGAAAGCATTTGCAATGATACAGCAAAAAATAAGTTCAAGGCCCTGCATGAGTTAAATTTCATGAGTGATTCTTCTTAAATGTCCGCTGAAGTTATTGAAGAAATAGGCTAGCACTCGTGCAGAGTTGAAGTCTTCTAGTCGCGAAAACATACAACACTCAAAAAGAGTGTGAAAGTATGATAGTCAGAATTCTATCAACAATAAAATTTTCAAGTGTTCAAAACGTGCTGCTGCGCAGCTGTTCAGTAACAAATGTCAATTGTTGCCGAAAGCTATCCATCTATATAAAACAACGAAGCAAAGTAACTAAACATATCGGCAAATAAACCGAAGTCGATAATATTCCAAAGCTCACTACCTTTATGATATAAATCCATATTTGGAGACAAACTATGGGATACGTAAACACCTTCAGATTCTTGGGCTGTGACATATAACTCGGCGAAGTGATTATCGAAACTAAAGGCTTAGAACGCTTAGGAAAAAAGTACCAACAGGATATTATGCTAGATTCTTAGAAAGTTATGGTACTTCCGTGTGGACTATATGTAAATGGAAACTGTTCTATGAAATCACGAACATAGGCTATAATAGACTCCAAGTAGCCGAGATGATGAAGAAGAGGAGACAGATTAAAAAATAAGGCCATCCGGAAGAATGTAGCAAATCACAAGTTAGATGAAAAGGTTAAGGAGTACAGAAAAGAACGGAAAGAAAATATAGAAAGCATGGGCTTAGGTGTTTCAAAACTGATACTGCAGTATATCCCTAAAGGAAGAAGGGACATTAACGGTGCCAAGAGTAGATGGATGGATCAAGAAGTCGCTACGGACCTAGTGGTTTAATGCTTGAGGCAGAAGAAGATTATAGGTGGTTTAACGTAGGAATGTGTCAGATATTATGCGTTATTCTCATAATCTTAAATGCACTGAATTCCACGTTCTCCGATTAAGGAAACCGTTGTCCACGTGACACGACTAACTCCATACCGAATGACTGCAGAAAACCGCCAAAAGCAGCACAGTCACCTACTTACGTCCTCTCGAAAGCCGACTCGGGTTCACAACTTTTCATAAAATAACGTTAATATGACCACATCTGAAAGTATATATTTCTTATTCTTTTGCAAAGAAAAACTGATCTTGATAAAATGAGCACCTTTCCAATCTGGTCACTTTCAGATCTCACAACAAAATTCTTTCATACGTATTACACGAAGTATAAATAGTGTCATAAGAGAGTGTCAGTATACACAAGTTTTAAAATAGGAAAATAAACAAAATATTTGTGTATTTATAACTGAAGAGATTGGCGGAAATAAGAGCTAAACCATAGGAGCGCATTTTGTGTTACTACATGTTATACGCTTCGTTAAGTTCAAATATACTGGCATAAAAACAGCGAGACCGAGCAATTTATGTATCAGTTTTTACCAGTGTTACAAATGGAACTAAGCTCACCGGACAAAACATTTTGTCGCCCCTAGAGAAATCATTAAAAGCATCATTTAATACTGCCTGATTCCATCCTTAGACTTGATAGCCTCATGGATTCGCTCAGGAAGTGAGTCCACAAGATTGTTCGAGAACGTCGCATTCTCGTTCAGCCATTCTATGAGGATTTGATCGCGCAGTTCCACCAAATTGCGGGGTTGCTGATGTCGGTGTTTTACCTGCTGTTCCAATATGTCACATAGATTCTCTATTGCGTTCAAGTCACGTGACGTTGAAAGACAGCCGAGATGTAATAGGGCGGGAAAGTGTTCAGAAAACCAGTTACATTTTCTGCCAGCCTTATGAACTATGTTGCAGTTGTCTTTATGTACCTGTGTGAGCAATGGCGTCTTACGGGGGATCGACTCCAAATGTTCGTTGCAAGCAGTTCCAATCGTAATGTCCTCTCGTCAATAGGCTGGGACTTACCTTCATTCATTGCCTGCAGCAATTCCGGTCGGGTTTGGAAGCTGTTTTGATTCACAGGCCGTGAAATGCTCCTCTGGTCCTTCTCAATCAGGGTCTTTTCCCAAACACTATTCTGGCGTCGAGTTCCGTAGGCACGTGTGTTACACCACTGCTTGTAGACGGGCTCTAGAGTCCACCGCGAAACACCAACAACTCCATCAACTACACACACTGTATGGATACGCGCACAGTCACACTACCTGCAAGCAATATGTTTCGCCAGATGCATATACGCATCACCAGATTTTTAACAAGTTTATAGGATTTGTGAAATTAGTTGTTATGTTTAGTCAATTGTTTATTTTTTATTAATTTAAAAATGTTTAAGATTACATAAAATCTGAGTGCAGATGTCGAATTTCCTGTAAGAAAGGGATACCACATATGTGTATACGGTGAATCACCTAAAACTTGCACCGCAAACACTTCGGAACTGTTAAGTGCTATTGATGTGCGGTCTTCACAGAATAGATTAATAGTTATAGGCTCGTATTATTAGCCAATTAACGGGTTGTGATAATATTTAGAAAGCGCTATTAATACACAAATATACACTTTTTAAAATGGAGGAATGCTTGTGGACATTAACAGACTAAAAGCAGGGTAAATTAGAATGGCAGTGGTTTTGTTGCAGTACTCTAGTGCGAGTCGTTTACGAAATATCGTAGTTTTTAAAAGTTCCTACACCGACACTTGTACAGCATATGTGATATCACACACTAAAGAACAGCACAAGTGTTTACACCAGTTATATGGATTCTAGTCAGTAACGAGACAACTGACCGTGACAGGCTGGGTTCAGAATAACCTCTTGTAGCTGCAATAGATGCTTTCAGTCTGGTACGGAACGAATGCTGCGCACATGCTAGCAATTAAGCAGAGATGTCCGAGCAGGCTGCAGTAATACGTCGTTGCATACCATTGCGTGTAGTCGGTATGTCCATGGAGACAACAGCTTTCTGTTTCCCCCATAGAAAAAAGTCTACATACGTCAAATCCGGGGAACGGGCCGGCCGAGGTACAGATCTTCTGCGTCCATTCCAAAGATTATGTAACAGTTCGTGAAGACCTGCTGTAGTACTTCGTGCACTATGGGCTGGACAGTCATCATGTCAGAACCACAGATTCCTCCTAGTCTGCAGAGGAACGCCTTCTAGCATCCGTTAAAGATGGTCTTTTAGGAGGCTGCGATACTTGTGCTCGCTCAGTGTTCAAACTACGAGCTGCTGGTTCACTATTCAGCACCACACGTTTACACTCCATAGACGCTAACGTTCTAGCTGCTGAAGCCAACGGGGACTGTCACATAACAATAACGCATGTTTTGGCAGTTTACCTGGCCATGATAGGTAAATGTGGTTTCATCACTAAAGAAGATGCGCGACACATCTGGACTATCCTTTCTTAATGCCAATGTACAAAAGTTAATACAATTTCCGTAATCGTCTCCATGCAGCTGTTGATGCAGAGAGACGTGATAGGAATGGAACTTATGTTGACTGAGGAGGCGTACGACGCTTGCCTGATTCATGACACTTCCTCGTACGCTTGCACGGAAGCTAACGTGCGGACCAATTGCAACAGCAGCAAGAACATTAATTTGCCCCTCTGCAGTCGTCACTTGTTCCTCTTCTGTAACGTGGTCTAGGTACTACACTATCGCTTTCACGTAAGTGGTTGAAGAAGTTAATAAATAAATGCCGCGACAGTTGACGTCTGTTAGGACATCTTGCCGTGTACACTGTGCAAGAACGAACTGCATTCTTCCTACACTCTCCGTACGCCATGAGCTTGCCGACTTTTTCTGCATAGGTAAAACACTGACTGTTCCAATGGACTCAAGGAATATACAAGCACAATGTAAGCAAACATGACAACGTCGTACCTAGCAACTAAACGGATTGAATGGCACAATTGTCGGTGTACAAACTTTTTAAAATACGACTCGCAGTAGAACTCTGCAACAAACACTACAGATGTTCTAATTTAACCTGCTTTTAATTTGTTTATGTCATAGATATTGTTCAGTTTAAAAATATATATTTGCACCAAAATTATTAAATTATGTAAATATTGTAATAATATTACATTAATATTATTAAAATATATTTCTTGGCTAACATTACGAGCCCCTGACTACCAAACTAATCGGTGAAAACCGCACATCAATAGCACTTTCCATTTCCGCAATATTTGCTGTACAAGTTTTGGTTCATTCATCCTCTACAGTATAGTTATTCAAGACACAAAGACCATAAAATAAATATGACCATTGCAATAAAAGTATGCATTTACTTAACTTGTCGGCATTTTACGTTGAATCGGGTATGATACGCCATTTTCTTCAGAATTTCAACATACATCAAATGGGCATCAATATTCAAAATAGCATTATTGTATAGAGAATTGTAAAATATGGCTGGTGATCTTTCTTAGTCGTTAAGCGATGCTTGGATATTCCATGCACTGCGAGATAAGGTTTTGGCTCATATTGTAAACATGAAGTGTTAGCGACTTGCGCCTAAGGAGCCGTTTCTCTGCGTACCTCTGCAATGAAAACTAGAATCCATTAAAATACGTAAATGAATTTTCTCTAGCCTCTCAAAGTTTCTGGTATATGGAATCCCTCTTCCTCGTACTCTCGGTGACAAAAATCAAGTCTGAAATTTTCTTGCTGCCCGAAGTGAGTCAGAAAATGCATGATGAATTTTTTAGTTACACCTATTCACATAAATGCCTGGAAGATTTTCATAGATGCCGTAAACGATATTTTGGTACATCATATAAAGAACAGCAAATAATTCTTTAAGTGTCTTTTTGATTCTTGCAAGCAGATGCGATGCAGAATGACACTCAGACTGCGTGTCCTCCACACAAACTTACCATAAATCTGTGCATACAGTCCCATGGGAATGCTTCCACCAAGACATCAAAGAAATCTAAAGGAGATCCCAAGGGTAGTACAATAGGCGGATGTTTGCTCATTATATCTGGGAAACAATGAGGCATAGAGATCCAGCATACAGGAAAATAAGTAAAAAGGCCACAAATTTTTAAATGTAATATTCATCTCACTCATTATGTTTCTATGATTAAGGTTTAATCCTGAGTGATAATGTTAATCTATTATTTATTTTAATCAGTCTCCTTTCTTGTATGCAACATTGTTTTCATTGTTTTGATATTTCAGTTTCATTTATTTTCTTGTAATAAACTTTTTTTTTTCTTGGGTTTTCAGACGAACAATGTTGGAAACTATCAAAAAACTCAAATGAAACGTTATATCTGTTCTAGTGAACTTATTCACTAATACGTCATATCCAGTAATACGTCATAATCTTCTTTACGGTTGAATTACTTTTGTACAGAATTCTTACAACTAAATAAAATTTGACATCTGACTTCCTCACAGATTTACTTCCCTATTGCCTTATTTATTTTGTGGCTCCGACGGGTTCTTGTGATTGTTCAGCGACATCGTAATTAAGCATATTCTTATGAATGTTCAGCGACATCGCAATTAAGCACTACCGAACCTGCTTGCATTTTTTTCTCTTACACTGAAGCTGATGAACCACAAGTCTTAATGTCTTTCCTTGTGACTTTTCGTACGTATAACTACATAGTCAACAAACAGTGCTTCAGGCCTCCTGACGACAACTACTTCTCGACTTATAAATATGGTGAATATGAATGATTTTTTCAGACGTTTCGTGGCATGCATGACATTTATTACTTCTGTCTCCACCGAAAATGAAGTCTGGAAAGAAGTATTCACTCTATCATATACCTTGTGTGATATTTTGAGCATAAGAGTTTTGATTAATACGCAGCATTGCGTAAATCTATCGCCCGTTCCCCGAAAATCAAGAAACAGTGCGTCAACCCAAGCTAATTCATGTACAGCTTCATTCATGGAAAGAAAGGACAGAACTCCCATGTAGTATTTGCAGAATCCGTGTTGAACCTCATCGAGGAGTTGATCGTCTGGAAAACATACAAAAGAAACGCTTATACCAGAACTCTACATCTGTCTTGCGTAACATTGGTGTTAAATTTCGTGCTTTTAACCTTCGTGCTCTCACAGAACTTTGGACGTCCTGTGCCTTTTCCGAAACCCAGTTACATACTGTGCTCATTTGGTCCATCTATGATAGACTGCAGATAGAAGAGGTGTTTCGCAAAATCGGTACCTCATAAGTTTGTGTGATCGCCCTCTGTTGTGGGAATTTGATTTTTTCGTATTACAGTCGCTTGTGTCCACGAGTTTCAGTTTTGTGTCCTAACAGCGCTCTAAAGACAAAAACCGATCAAAGATTTCAGTATTACTGTCCACTCTTTTTCATCTTCTGGTTGAGTGGTAGACTGATAACGTGACTGGGTAGGTGATATAGATCGCCTTCAGCAGACAAAACTTTGCTTCTCGTATACCTCACGTTAAGCTAGATTTGGTTGCTTTTGTTTATCAGCAAGGCGTTGGCTGCATTCGAATCTGTGGTGAAGCTCTCTCTACAGTCATAGTAACTTCCGTAGCTAGTTTTTAACTTATACTGGGCGATTCTCATCCTTTCGCTTTTCCGTGAGTTAAAAAGTCTCTGACAGAACTTTTGAGGCTGTGGGTGAACATATCATGTTGCTACTATCGGCTCCACTCTGTTACCCTATAAAAACTCTCATACAATCATTTCATGGTTTGCTGGTTAATCATAATGTGCTTGTAAAGGTTAGGATCCCGAAGCCATAATGCATGGTAGCCAGTAGCCATTTCTGAAGAAAGCAGAATGTTCTTGGTGCGATTACTTTGATAGCCGCCCTGTCGTGAGAGTATTAGATTCAAACTGAAGATTATTTTGTGTTCAAAATGAGACTTATGTTCTAGAATGATATCTTCGTCCATACTGAAAGCACTGCGTCTCCTATAGGTAAATGGCTATGTAGGTATGGTATTGTAGCAAAGTCCTGCTCTGTACAGTGGTTCCTTAGTGATGAGTTGTCTTCCCAAAATGAGATCTCTTAGTAATCCCAAATTTGCGGAGGAGATGTTTGACGATTTTTAGATGACTACAGTTTCACTTAGTCGGTATTACATTAATTAGCCAGCCGGAGTAGCTGAGCGGTTCTAGACGCTACAGCCTGGAACCGCGCGACCGCTACGGTCGCAGGTTCGAATCCTGCCTCGGGCAAGGATGTGTGTGATGCCCTTAGATTAGCTAGGTTTAATTAGTTCTAAGTTCTAAGGTACTGATGACCTTAGAAGTTAAGTCCCATAGTGCTCAGAGCCATTTGAATCATTACATTAATTACTTTCCTTCTACGGAGTCATCCCATATGAAATGGGCACTCAAAGAACCCATATGAAACTGGAAATATGTCAAAAGCAAAGGCCTGTACACGTTTCGCCTTTAACAAAAGAGATTGGACGGTCGTCAGAACAAAACTTTTGTGCTATTCGTAATATGCATGTAAAAATATAGGATGAACAACTTCAGCTTGCGATATATCTTTTCATATCTTCATCTGCTTCCGTCAATTACGGAGGAGAGCGCCATCAAAAAGAAAAATATTTATTTAAGCTTGGGGTTCGTTCTACATCGTGCGACGCGACACCAATCGATAAACATTTGTATAAAAATCAGGGGGCGGAAAAAAATTTAAAAAACCCTACTTAACGTTACTCTACTCTGGAGAAAGTTCCAAGAATTATGGTGGAACAAACTGTGGCGGCTATGAAGAAATAACGCCAGTGATCGCTATACATGATGTGACTATAAGAGCAGATTCGGCCCACTTCACCTCACAGAATCCCCGAAGGAAAGGCCGTAAAATCAGAATATGGTCGGTGGTGATAACCAGAATGTCCCGGTGCTCAAACCGTAACGGTCCAACTTGAGCCACTACAGCGAGATGATGGCGCTGCGCTTATCGTTCTCATGGGCGCTTACAAGCTGTTGGCATCCGCTCCTGAGGTACACGGAGGCAACGCACGTAAGAGCCTACCTGAGGTGACTGCTCAAGTACTGGATCGGTCAAGTGAACATAAATGTGTGTAGTGTGGGAAAAATTCGCGTATCTTTTATATAAAAAAATTAATATATTAGAGCGTACTGTTCTTTTGATTTTCTCGTTTAATACAACTGTCCATCATAGTATACCTTGTGCAAGCTTCTTCATTCCTGCGTATCTACTGTAACCTACATCCATTTGAATCTTCTTACTGTAGTCAGACCTTGACACCCCTCTATAGTTTTTACTCCTTTAACTTTCCTTCATTGTCATACTGACGATTCCCTGATATCTATGGACGTGTCCTATCAACTGATTCCTACTTATAGTCAATATGTGCCATAATTTTTTTTTATTTCCCAATTTCCAGTGAGCAATCTAATCTACCTAGCTGATCTTCAGCACTCCTGTGCAGCACCACATTTCAAAAGCTTGTATTTTCTTCTTGTCTGAACTGTTTGTAATCGACGGTTACCTTCCATGCTACGCCCCGCACCTGACAAATACCTCCGGTAGAACCTTTCTTAAATTGAAGTTTATAGTCTGCACATTTATAGCTCTGTCAGCTTGTAGTTAATACTCAGTCTACTTCGCCACTATCTGTTATTTTGGTGCCCAAATAACTAGATGTATTACTTTTAGCGCCTCACATCCTAACCTAATTCCCTTAGCTTCACCTGATTTTGCATGACTACATTTCATTAGACCTGATGTACTTTTGTTGATGTTCATTTTGTAGCCACTCTTTAAGACACTTTCCGTTCAGTTCAACAGATTTTCCAAGTTCTTTGTCCTCTCTTGGTTTTCTTCTCTTGTCTCATGGATTGCTCCAGGTACTGACTGAATAACGTCACTTCATAGCTGCTGCTTCCCTTTCATGTCCTTCAGCTATCATTACTGCAGTCTGTTTTCTGTACGAGTTGTAGATATCTTTTGTTTCGTGTATTGTTTCCTTGCTACCTTCGGAATTTCAAAGAATGTGCTATTGTCAAAAGTCTTTCCCAAATCTACAAATACCACAAAGGTATGTTTTCATTTCCGTAGTCTGCCTTCTAAGACAAATCATAATATCAGTATTGGTCCGCACCTTCCTCCATTTCACCGGAACACATCTAATCTTTCCCGAGGTCGGCTTCTAAAACTTTTTCCACTCTTCTGTGAAGTCGCTTAGTAACTTTCACACGTGTCAGTAATTGCCTTCTATGAAACTGGAACTATTACATTATTCTTGAAGCCTGAGGATACTTGGTCCGTAGTATTTATTTTGCATATCAGGTGAATTGCTTTTCTATGGACCTCCCAAATATCGCAACAATTCTGAGGAAATGTCGTCTACTACAAAAGCATTGTTTGATCTTTCAGTGCTCTATCAAATTCCTCTCGCAGTAAAGTACACCCGATCTCATCTTCACGTACTGCACTTTTCCTCTCTGTAACACCTTTTTCAAGTTCGTTTCCCATGTTTAAGCTTCCAGTATATTCTTTCCAACTTTCAGCCTTCTCATCCTGGCTTATTACTGGCCTGACAGCCAAGCTCTTAATACTTACACAAGTGTTTCTCATATCTACAAACGTCTCTATACTTTCTGAATAAGCATCATCTATCTTAGCTATAGTAATGCATTCGTCTACAACTTCGTACTTTTGCTCTTCATACCGTGCCGTTTCGCACTTTCTCCTAGTCTTACTTCAGACATCTGTATTTCCTTTTGACTGGTTCATTTGCTAGGGCAGGTAAAACGGGAGGCAAGTGCCTAAAATATTTCCTTTACTTACTTCCATGAGTAAAAGGTTTCAAAACGAGAGGCACGGTTGGAAAATCCCACTTATTCCTGCACACATACACTAAATATTTTCTTGAGACTACATCCGTATTTTGTATCTTTTCGCTTCCAGTCGGCCAGCTGTTTTCGAAGAAACACAACTGGGTGATAATATATAATATTCACAACGTTAGAGCGTATACTTCTTTCCCCCTTTCTCCAGTAGACAGAAATCGATTAAAAACTCAGTTTTTTAATGCGAGTATCATCTTGAGCTTTTTTCAGTCCAATATCTCACGTCTAGAGACTGAATAATAGGGACAGCTGGAATACCTTATCGTTTCCGCATCAAGACAACTAAATAATTTTTCTACTCATACGAATATGTATCTGTTGTCTGTCAATAATGAGTCGTTGTTCGCGTTGTCACATCTGTCAATTCAACGATTCTTGGCTGCCAGAGCTTTGTAACATTCACATTTTAGAAAAATAGCTTCGTAAATAAAATGTATCAACACAGTTTCTGTTCTTGACACTGGTACTTTCACTCAGTTCTCTGTTTAACACTACCTATATCTCATCTGCTTGGCGTTCAGTACGAAACTAATGTGAAAAGTTATTGTAGATGCAGCGAAGTCTCAGAAATGGCACTCTCATACAATTTAGTGCTTCACAACATACTTATTTCCTAACGTAATTAAATTAGGTTTGTCTACATAAATTAATATTCCTTTCACTGCAGTCAGATAATTTTAATGTAACTGACATAAAACGTGCAAATTTTGATGATGAGTCGGGTGGACTCAATATCAATATTCCAGCGAGTAACTTAAAACATATATGTATTTTAATTACATCAAGCTACTGAAAGGGATATTTTGTAATTACTGCCATTGTCAATAAAACCGGCTGTAATAACGTTAAATTTTACAAATTTATCGTATGAATTTTGTTTCCGTTTAACATGATTCAACAGCAATTTCATTTCAAATAAAATGTAACTTAAAGTCCAAGCCACTGATTAAATTTACCTACGAAAATCAGCTATTATTAGGAGAAAATAATACAAATCATGTTTAATTATGTAGAAAATTTCACTTAAGTACAAAAGAATAAAATTACCAAGAACAAAATTATAAATACGTTATCAACAAAGTAATCAATATTTGTGATAAACGTATCACACAAAATTCGAGGAGAAAGTGTCAGAGCACTTATAAACTACAGACACAAAAAACATGCGCATTATCTGCCAGCAGTTGATAGAAATTCAGGCTTGGCAAATCGTTTCCTATATAAAAGTCCATGTGGTACAACGACCAGTTTCATTACAAATGCAAAGAATTTATTTTAGTTCTTGGTTACAAGAGACGTTCTCTACTACAAAGGCAACAAATGCCTAGTAAACACTGCAGTAGCTGCATTTTAATTACGATGACAGACACAGGAACGTCTATCTAGTGCTGTCCCAGATGACTGCAACTTCCTATTATCCCCTTCTTTCTGGAAAAATACTCAGTCGGCGTACAACGTACATAGGGGAGAGAGCCCGATTCTTTTCTTTATGATTATATTTGACGTGCTTAATTTCACGCTGTACTAAAATAAAATACACTTTAACATGCAGCAAGCATCCCAATAAAATGTGTCTTACTAAGGGTTTCATTATTGATATTATTTTGATCACAACTTGTACATTATCTGATTACTGAGCATTTCAGTGATTCTAAATTCGGGTTCCTATTATTGGATAGTAGTCAGGATTAAGTACAATTCGATGTAAGGAGAAACATACTATATATTTTAAGTACTTTTAATACATAACTTACAAAAACCTTACTTATACAACATAAAAACATTATTCATTCATTTACCGTGCATTACTTGCTTAATTTATTATAGTGATCACATACAAATGTTTTCCAACGCTTGTTAGCAACGCCAGAACACAATTCAAGCGCCCAACGAAGACATTTTCGTCAACGGATCCACTGTTCGCCACTTGTGTCTAATTTGTAAGCGTATTGCAATATAGGCACTCCTCATCAGCACTGTCTTCGTCATCAGTGGAGACTAGTGGAGCACAATCATCTTAAGATGAGGAAGGAGATGAGTAACGCTGTTTTCTGTTTCCTTTTTTTCTGTCTTGTTGCAGGTGCTCTTGATGCTGAAGCTGTTGACCTTTCCGAAGATTAACGTTCTGACCGAGCTCTGGCTGATTTTGTGTTTGATGACCTGGTTTAGACCTAGGCTTATCTGTTGGGCCTTGTCATTGCCACTTTTATTCAAGCTATTTCTTGAAAGGCGAGCTAGTGATTGCAGCGGCTTTACCAGTGGGATGTGCTGTTGCATTTGTTTGGCTGACTGTTGGAGGTGGACGCACATGGAAATGTGAAACATTTTTTTTCATTTGGTTGGGCTCCAGAAGTTCAGGATCATTGTCAGGATTGAAACTTCCTGGCAGATTAAACCTGTGTTCCGGATCGAGACTCGAACTAGCGGCCTTTGCCTTTCGCGGACAAGTCCTCTACCATTGTCTCTACTACTGTCAGGATTATATTGGGCTGCTGGTAGATGGTTTTGTAAACTGTAAGAAGTTCTTGAACAATTCTTTAAAAATATAGAGCTGAATCTATCCTGAGGGGTGACAGCTTGAAAGTTTTCCTGGAGGACAAACCTTCAAAAATTCTGCTTTCATATATTTAAGAGGAAGGACACTCAGCGACGGAACAAACATGCCAGCTGCACTCATGCAAGTTACCAGTGTCATCAGGGATCCTCTTTCTTGTGATGACAAACTTCCTACCTGCTTTCTGCCCTCTAAACTAATACCTTTTGTACGTCGCTTGTCAACAACGGTTATACCCGTTGCATCTACGTTAAGCGCTTTAGCAGGATTGAAACCAATCTTTTCTAGCTCAGGCTCCAGAAGTTCGAACAAGGAATCAACGTTTTTCTTTGGAAAACTTTTAGCTCTAGTCAAAGAATAGGACTCTGGTCTTCTTAAACTAAGACAGGGATGACGCTTTACATAATTTCTGAGACATTTTCTTCCGCTGCTTCTCTTGAAAGCGCCTACGGATGTTCGATGTCGTTTCTCACTGCTAATTGGAAAGCAATTTGCCTTACGTTACATGACCGTAACCCAAAATACCTACTTTCCATTACTTTACAATAACGTACCAATTCTTCTTCCAAGTCCTTTCCTAACATACAAGATATTCCTGGTTTTTTGTCAACCAAACTTTCAATATTTTCAGTTTTGTTCCTTACATAATCTTCTATGTTTGATTTGGGAACGTGGTAGTTTTTTTGCTGCTTTCAAATGCCCACATTTCTTCTCTGTAACGGCATTTACTGCTTCTAACATTGGTTGCGGATCTCATTGTTTACTTTTCTTGATTGGTTTCGACAGTGAGATCTGCAAAATAAGTATAACGTAAGTAAAAAAAAAAAAAGCTAAGCCAACTATCGTATATCCAATAATTAGAACCCTCCCACTATCCGTTAAATGGAACCCATGCTTGAAAGGGAAGACCAGCATATACCAAAGACAGCATTTAACAAACGTATTATGTCGAACTGTTGTTCAGAAGCTGAAATTGTAAGTTTTCCCACTATGTATAACATAAAACCGTATACACCTACATTTAGTCTATGTATGCGCGTATAGTGAACTTGGCAGAATATTTCTAAACTCCGAATTCACTCAGGCAACCACTTCACCAGAAAGCACACTTCGTACTGCGGCAGCACTCAAAATGGCGTCTCAGCGGACCAATAATTAACAGTTCCTGCCAGCTCCGACAGAGTACTGTCGTTACTTGATTAGAAACATTACTATCCAGTAAGTGGAAACTATCCGATAATCGGGCACTCTCCCCTATTACTTGTGGCGTAGGCGTATGTCTTATTTCATGATACACTTATAACGTTAGGACTGTACGTTAACGCAACTGAAGCAGCAGGGTAAAAACTGGGTAAGGTCGGCGAGTTCGAGTGGATGTGATCCTTTATATGACAATGGAAGAACTTGTGAAGGCATTCGGTATGAGATTATGAGTAACAGTAACGTATCCAAGTAGAAAAATTGGGGACTTCAGCGTACAGTGCGAGCCAGGTAGTGAACTGAAGCTGTTTATTGTGGAAATCCATGCGGATATCTGCGCTGGACACAGTACGGTCACAAAGCTATCGAGTACTCTGTGGAGATGTTGACGCTGTGGCCTTACAAAAAGTAAACTTCTTTGGTAACAGACCTGGGAACACCCAGCGACGTTTCAATTGCTTCCACCAGTAACGCTTTTCTTGAAGTGGAATTCATGGAACCTAGAGAAAACCGAACAATTGACTACGGTACTGTTTGCTGTAAGGCTGAAGTCAGGACCAAATGCACCCCTGGAAACACGCAAATGGGGGAGTACAGTGTCATGTTAACGGTGAGCAGTGAGTGTACCGTGTTCAAAGATTTGCAGGTCAGGAAGCCCACGTTAACATTATGTCTTGCCACTTCATAACACTTGGACCAACAAAACTATTACATTCGACTGCGTTCGTGGACGCATTACGTGTTCCCACTGTTTTCAGGACCGCTTTCGGTCCTGTTTTTATGGACGACACCGCGCAACCGCATCGAACTGCACATATGGGGGAACTGTTGGAATGATACAATATTAGGGGAATGGACTGGCGTGGCCATCACACCCAGTTAAATTTCCGCGAGCACGTGGGGGATGCGTTGAGGGAACGTAATGCAGCACGTCCATATGTGCCCACAGCCATACAGTAGTTGTGAATCGTGCTGATAGGCGCACGGAATGCTCTACCACAAGAAAGCCTTACCAACCTTGTGCTCAGCATGGGATCACGGTGTAGAGTATGCATTTCCGTTCGTAGTAATACACTCCTGGAAATGGAAAAAAGAACGCATTGACACCGGTGTGTCAGACCCACCATACTTGCTCCGGACACTGCGAGAGAGCTGTACAAGCAATGATCACACGCACGGCACAGCGGACACACCAGGAACCGCGGTGTTGGCCGTCGAATGGCGCTAGCTGCGCTGCATTTGTGCACCGCCGCCGTCAGTGTCAGCCAGTTTGCCGTGGCATACGGAGCTCTATCGCAGTCTTTAACACTGGTAGCATGCCGCGACAGCGTGGACGTGAACCGTATGTGCAGTTGACGGACTTTGAGCGAGGGCGTATAGTGGGCATGCGGGAGGCCGGGTGGACGTACCGCCAAATTGCTCAACACGTGGGGCGTGAGGTCTCCACAGTACATCGATGTTGTCGCCAGTGGTCGGCGGAAGGTGCACGTGCCCGTCGACCTGGGACCGGACCGCAGCGACGCACGGATGCACGCCAAGACCGTAGGATCCTACGCAGTGCCGTAGGGGACCGCACCGCCACTTCCCAGTAAATTAGGGACACTGTTGCTCCTGGGGTATCGGCGAGGACCATTCGCAACCGTCTCCATGAAGCTGGGCTACGGTCCCGCACACCGTTAGGCCGTCTTCCGCTCACGCCCCAACATCGTGCAGCCCGCCTCCAGTGGTGTCGCGACAGGCGTGAATGGAGGGACGAATGGAGACATGTCGTCTTCAGCGATGAGAGTCGCTTCTGCCTTGGTGCCAATGATGGTCGTATGCGTGTTTGGCGCCGTGCAGGTGAGCGCCACAATCAGGACCGCATACGACAGAGGCACACAGGGCCAACACCCGGCATCGTGGTGTGGGGAGCGATCTCCTACACTGGCCGTACACCACTGGTGATCGTCGAGGGGACACTGAATAGTGCACGGTACATCCAAACCGTCATCGAACCCATCGTTCTACCATTCCTAGACCGGCAAGGGAACTTGCTGTTCCAACAGGACAATGCACGTCCGCATGTATCCCGTGCCACCCAACGTGCTCTAGAAGGTGTAAGTCAACTACCCTGGCCAGCAAGATCTCCGGATCTGTCCCCCATTGAGCATGTTTGGGACTGGATGAAGCGTCGTCTCACGCGGTCTGCACGTCCAGCACGAACGCTGGTCCAACTGAGGCGCCAGGTGGAAATGGCATGGCAAGCCGTTCCACAGGACTACATCCAGCATCTCTACGATCGTCTCCATGGAAGAATAGCAGCCTGCATTGCTGCGAAAGGTGGATATACACTGTACTAGTGCCGACATTGTGCATGCTCTGTTGCCTGTGTCTATGTGCCTGTGGTTCTGTCAGTGTGATCATGTGATGTATCTGACCCCAGGAATGTGTCAATAAAGTTTCCCCTTCCTGGGACAATGAATTCACGGTGTTCTTATTTCAATTTCCAGGAGTGTAATACGCGCTATTGAGAACCATGTCCCGCCTTTTGTAATCTTCAGGGGACCATCATAAATCGCGATAACTTCAGTTTAATTATTGTCTGTAGATACAAATGTCATTTCTGTTCGTCTCATTGCGTATTTCTGTCAGTTACCTTCTGTACTACGGTATAGGAGCTCTTTCTATGTATGTTCCAAGATTGGTCCATATATGTTACATGGCAGTGACATATCATGCGAAAGCTGTTTCCTTCCTTGAGTTTTGCACATCAGTGTATTTTACATGTTATTCATATTTTCCTTTAAATTATACATTAACTCACATCACACAGAACTGTGGTGTGTACAGTCCGGAACCGCGAGACTGCTACGGTCGCAGGTTCGAATCCTGCCTAGGGCACGGATGTGTGTGATGTCCTTAGGTTAGTTAGGTTTAAGTAGTTCTAAGTCCTAGGGGACTGGTGACCTCAAATGTTAAGACCCATAGTGCTTATAGCCATTTGATCATTTTTTTTTTTTTTTTGTGGTGTGTACAGGCCCAACGTTATATGAAATTGCAGTGGGATTAATGCTGACAAATTAATTAGTAGAGAGTGTGGCACATATCTATTAAAATTTCAGTAAAGAAGTTTTGTACGCAATTCAAAGTAATGTAGGTGGTTGAATTTTGTATTGGAAGATAAGTAATTTACCCAATGGCGCATTTAAGAAGCATTCTGTGTACTATGTCAATTAGCTATATGGGCTCACAACAGACTGGCTGTCCCATGAACAGAGTTCTCCAGTTTGTCTATTACTTGTAAGACTGCACTATCCGCACAAGTTAAAGGTCTAGGATCAAGTCCTAGTTCTGCTGACCACTTCATCACTCAGTTTATCTAACTCAGTATATCAAAATTTATGTTATAGAATCCTGACTCGATAAAGTAAAAACCAAAGCTAAATGCTGAAACAAAGTTCTTCTTTTGATATTCTAGTAACATTTCGTATTTCGCAAGAAACATTTGCTGCGAAATCTGAGTAATCTAATGTATAGGGTATTAGATTAGATTAAGTAGATTCGATTCAATATAAGAACGTACGGGAAAAAGATATGGTGAATTATTTACCTTTTTCTAAAACTTGTTTCTTTCAGATCTCTCTCATAAAGCCACTATCGCGGGGCTTCCAATTACTCAAAGAGGTCTGACTCCATAAGGAGCACAAATAGATGTTCATGGCGCCTGGAAATTGTACGATGTTAATATCGAACTGCAGTGCGGATCTGATGCTGAAGCATTATTGTAATGGTAATGAGGAAGCTGAGGCTAAGTAACCTTTTACTACGATATGAATGTGCAATTGGCTGCATATATATGTTCTCGCTAATGCAACAAGATGTAATTTATGAAGCTACTGGAAATGAATTAAAATGACTCGAGGCTCGTGCTTCATTATTTATTTTTCCAATAGCGATAAATTTCATCGTAATTAATTTTAGTTTGAGCGTGATTTATTAATTAATTCTGTTTAAAAACGTTCGACGGGGTGACGCACAAAAATGAAACTTCAAAGGAAAGGCTTCCACTCGAATAATGACCCATCTGTAAATACCCAGAACGTCAAAGGGCTGCTCTGCTCTTCAGGCATTTCCGGTTGGAAATAGCAGCTATAACAGATACATTTGCTAACTGAATGACGTCATCATCCTGTAGCAATCCTCTTCAAACTCGGACAAGAGGCGAAACTGGGTGTGTAGTTTTTGTCACGGCACCATGTGGAAGTTTACACTGCAGATAACTTTCGAGCGTCAACAGCTTAATGGAAAGTTGTACAGGTCAAGAAAGGTAGTAGGAGTAATCCACTAAATTACAGACCCATATCGTTAACGTCAAGATGCAGCAGGATTTTTGAACATATGCTGTGTTCAAACATTATGAATTACCTCGAAGAAAACTGTCTATTGACACACAGTCCACATGGGTTTAGAAAACATCCTTTCAGTGAAAAACAACTGGCTCTTTATTTACATGAAGTGTTGAGTTCTATTGACAAGGGATTTCAGATCGATTACGTAATTCTGGATTTCTGGAAGGCTTTTGTCACTGTATCACACAAGCGTGCTGACGGAAAATCGTCTCAGTTATGTAACTGCATTTGTAATTTCTTGTCAGAGAAGTCACAGTTCGTAGTAATTGATGGAAAAAAGTCATCAGAATATTTAAAATAATTGCAGAACGATTTAGAAAATATATCTGAATGGTGCGAAAATTGGCAGTTGACCCTAAATAACGAAAAGTGTGAGGTCATCCACATGATTGCTAAAAGGATTTCGTTAAACTTCGGTTACACGATAAATCAGTATAATCTAAAACCGTAAATTCAACTAATACCTAGGTATTAGAATTACGAACTACTTATATTGAAAGGAAAACATTGAAAATGTTGTGGGGTAGGTTAAACAAAGACTGCGTTTTATTGGCAGGACACTTAGAAAATGTAACAGATCTATTAAGGGGACTGCCTACACTACGCTTGCCCTTCCTCTTTTAGAATACTGCTGTGCGGTGTGGGATCGTTACCAGTAGGACTGGCGGAGTACATCGAAAAAGTTCAAAGAAGGGCAGTACGTTTCGTATTATCGCGAAGTATGGAAGAGAGTGTCACAGAAATGATACAGGATTTGGGGTGGACATCATAGAAAGAAAGGCGTCTTTCGCTGCGACTGAATAATCTCATGGAATTCCGATCACCAACTTTCTCCTCCGAATGCGAAAATATTTTGTTGACACCGACCTACATAGGGAGAAACGATCGCCACCATAAAATAAGGGAAATCAGAGTTCTTACGTATTCTTTCTTTACACAAGCTATACGAGATTGGAATAATAGAGAATTGTGAAGGTGGTTCGATGAACCCTCTGCGCCGGCTGGTGTGGCCGTGCGGTTCAAGGCGCTTCAGTCTGGAACCGCGTGACCGCTACGGTCGCAGGTTCGAATCCTGCCTCGGGCATGGATGTGTGTGATGTCCTTAGGTTAGTTAGGTTTACTTAGTTCTAAGTTCTAGGCGACCAATGACCTCAGAAGTTAAGTCGCATAGTGCTCAGAGCCATTTGAAACATTTTTGATTTGAAGCCTCTGCCAGGCAATTAAATGTAATTTGCAGAGTATTCATGTAGATGCAAATGTAGATGTATAATGATGTAGGACTGATGGGGTGGGACTATTTGATGACGTTAAGGGTTAACCATATTTAATAAATTCATTTTTAGAAGTAGTTACTTTTTTCTTTGTATATATAGACCGTTGAGTGGAAACATTATGACAGCCTGCTTAATAGAGTGTTTGTTCACTTTTGGAAAACATTACAGAGGAGATTCTATATGTCACTGATTTGGTAAGTCCTTGATGCACTTATGTTGGTATGTGGTGATAGTGGTTCACGCTCAGGTCCAGAAAAACATTAAATTGCTGGCTATAGGTTTGTGAATACAGATCTGGAGCTCAATAGCTTCTAAAATGTATGTTGTCGTGTTCACATTAGATGAATTGGTGGCTATGACATCAACGTGTGTTCGCTGTCATGCTCCTGAAACTATTGTAGCGTGACTATGGTCCTGCTTGAAGATGCCATCGAAATCGGAAGAAGACATCAAACGGGAAAGGTTGTAGGGATCTACAATAATGTTCGCGTAGTCCATTGCTGTCAGGGTTACTTCAGTTGCTACCACTGGTCGGCATAGCATAATATCGTCCAACTGCTCCTACCTTTGTGCCGTGGTGCATTTTTCTGGTGGCCATTCGTGTGTACGACGGCGTATCTGGACATGACAATCGACCTGTGTCATGACAATCGACCTGTGTCGTGACAGTCGACCTGGTGTCAGAAGGAACGTGATTTATCTGACCACATGACACAAACACGTGTACATTGATTTACGTCTTAGTCGTGACGATCCCTTGTCCACTGAAATCGTAGCTGATGATGTCGTTTGCTTTCCATGGGAAAGTGTGAGAGTAGTCTCCAGCGGAGTCCCATGTTTGCCAATGTGCGCTGAACGGTGTGCTCGAAACACTTGTTCCTACAGGTACATCTACATCTGTAATCATAGAGACACTGTGAAGTGCATGGCTGACGGTACGTCACTCCGCACCAGTTATTAGCGCTTTTTCCCTTCCATTCCCGCATAAACTGCGGGAAGAGTGATTGTTTAAATGTCTCTGTTTGTGCTATACTTAATCTAATCTTGTCTTCACGAACCCATTGGGAGCGATGCGTAAGGGGTTGTATTATGTTCCTAGAGTCACAGTTTAGAGTCGGTTCTTGAAGCTATGTTAGATGAATTTCTCTGGATAGTTTCCGTCCATCTTCAACATCCGCCAGTTCTGTTCTTTTATTATGTCTGTGACACTTTGCCGCGCGTCAGACAAATCTGAGACAATTCGTGTTGCCCTTTTCTGTATACGTTCAATATCCCCTGCTAGTCCTATTTGGTACGGGTCCCACACACTTGAGCAACTTGAGCGGAATTCCAGGATGGGACGCAAGAATGGTTTGTAACTAATTCCTTTGTAAACTTTTTTTATGCCAGTATAAGGAAATCTGCTATCTGCTTTACTCACGACTGAGCCTAAATGACCGTCCCATTTCATGTCCCCACTACGTGTTACACCAAGGTATTTGTATGAGGTTACAGATTCCACCTGTGACTCCCGATGCTGTATTCATAAGATGCTATGATTTCTCGTTTTGTGAAGTGCCCAATTTTAAATTTCTGAAGATTTAAAACAAATCTTTGATGTTCGAATACCGATCGTGGTAAAAACTTTCATTCGTCGCTTCAATCCGCATTTATACATTGTAGGTGTCTGAGACTTGAAAAGGTATGTGGAACCACAGAGTTTCATTTAATATACTTTCAAACCTTATAAAGACCTGACTAAATACTTGTACAGATTCATTCAGACCGTACTTTGCTGTAGACAGCCGCATCATTTACGAAAGGACTGAGGTTAGTATTAACATTATTATACTCCACGAGCAGCAAGGGACCCAACAAGCTCCCCAGGCGCACATACGAAGTTACTTCTACATCTGTCGATGTCTCTCCACACAAGACGACACGCTGCATCTTCCCTACAAAGAAACCCTCAATCCAGTTACAAATTTCATCTCATACCGAATACGATCGTACTTTTGACAACAAGCTTGGGTCTGGTACTGCGTCAAATGCTTTTCGGAAATGGAGAAATACTGCGTTACCTGCCTGCCTTGATCCACGGCTACCAGATTTGTTGTCAGGTCTGTCAAAGCTCGCCGCCTTTTCGGCGTTACGAACTAGTCAAGCTTCAGCCCTCACTTTCTGCGATAAGAAGTGAAGTTCCAACACTTTATCCCACCCGTTATTTCATCGTCCTTCAGCCGCTTTCCGCAGATGTTCACGACGCCAGCAGGCGTAAAGTGACGCACTTTGAAATTACAAGGCCCTTTTTTTAGGGGCTTCAAGTCGATTTAGTGGCCGTTACGGCTGATGAAATAGCTCCCCATTCGTTTATTTTCCGCTTACATCCTTTAGTTACCGCGTTACTTACACAGAACGCCACCAGACTGCATTCAGTCTCGCTGTGGACAGTGGTCATAATGTTTTTCCTTATCAGTCAAAATATAACTGCAACTTTCCGTACTGTACTCACTTCTGTAAATACCATTTTGGCATGCTCATAGTTATCGCCCCGCTTTCAAAAATTAATATAATAGTAAGTGTCATAGCCTTCCTGTACTGAGGGAAGATCGCTTTTATCATGGGAAACGATGATGGTTCAATTAAAAGAGAACTCATTTTTATTCCTAGAATGTATGAAACAGTACATTAATTAATAAAATCAGCTTATTGTGCCGAAAACTAATATAACTAGAAAATGACGAAAACCATAGACAGATTTTCCTCCTTCCACGTTTGAAAATTCCTTATGCTACCATGCTACCATGGTAATGATTTAGCATAATAGGAGCACCGCTTGTTCTTTATTTTACTCCGACGCATGTTCATCACTTCATGCCTTGAGAACTTATGTAGGTAAGACTTTAAGTACTGCAGATTGAGCAAGATATTTGTCAATTTTATAGTGATCTGTGAAACGAACGCCGTCTGACGTTTTCATCGTCGCTCGTTAAACAGAGAGATTTCGTAATATTCGAGCCTACATTAATAGGAACTCATTAATTAGAATTCTGTTAGTATCTGTTGTGAAGTAAGCAGTGTTGAATAGCTTTACAACTCTAGTAATGACTTGCTATGGGGAAGTCACCATCAAGTTGTGAAACGTTTCATTTGTCAGGGAGCAGCCACCCATGCGTACTTCACAACCTATGGGGAGCGGGCGGGCCAGTGAACTGCCTATGAAGTTCTTCCGCCGGGGCAGCGATACTGCTATCACAACGTGGTACAAGAATCCAGTCCACCGCAGTGAGGAGCTGAATTTTGTTATGCCATGTCCCGACGCTGCACTGCATTGGCCAACTAAGTGGCCAGAGGTGGAATTATCACAAAAAACTGGGCAGGACAACTATAAATACTTACCACTCAGATCTGAAAAGTATCTGTCCTTCGACTACTGCCGACACCGACACATTCTCCACACCAGACGTTGGTTTCACGTGGGCCAATCAGCTGCGATTACATTAGCTGTATCACCACCTACCAGCTGGTCTACTTGCCACTGCAAGAGCTGATGACAGCATGGCTCAAGCTGGTACCACTAAAAGGGGATCACACTGCTAACGCTAACATACTCCATGCCAGCCTATGCTCCCAAGTGGGCCAATCAGCTTTGACTATATTCAATCGCAACACCTGCTAGCTGCTAGTCTACAAGCCACTGCTGGTGCTGTTGTTAGCTGGGCTTGAGCTGATGCCACCAAAAGAGGCAGAACTGATGACGCTGACATGTAGTTCATGCCATCAGCTCGTCCCATGTGGGCCAATCACCAACAAATACATCCAGTTGCACCATCTGCTAGGTGCTAGTCAGCAAGCCACAGCTAGCACGGATCACGCTGATGCCATCAGGAGAGGGTTACTAATGCTGAGCCGGCCGGAGTGGCCGAGTGGTTCTAGGGGCCTCAGTCTGGAACCACGCGACCGCTACGGTCGCAAGTTTGAATCCTGCCTCGGTCATGGATGTGTGTGATTTCCTTAGGTTGGTTCGGTTTACGTAGTTCAAAGTGTAGGGGACTGATGACCTCAGATGTTAAGTCCCATTGTGCTCACAGCCATATGAACCAATTTTACTAATGCTGACTCTGACACATAGTCTAGGCCAGTCGTAGGTCGACTAAATCTACTCGCACCATTTACAAGCTGCTCGGTTACAAACCACTGCTACTGCTAATGGTAGCAGGGTTTGAGCTGGTGGCACAAAAAGGTGGTCACTCTAGGATGAACATATAGTCTTTGGATGTCATAAAGGCAACCTGGGTGTGGTACCAGCACACCAGTATACTAGCACACGGAACGCCTGGCCGATCGCCGCAAAGGCTGAATGTTCAGAGCACGTACCTGCCACCCACATGATGCCAACCGCCAGTCTTACGAGTGCAATGCTAAAGCACCATCTGCCACTGCGCTGAGTCAGCACTCAACCGACCTGCATATGTGCGCTGCCGAGGGAATGGTTCAAATGGCTCTGAGCACTATGGGACTTAACTTCTGAGGTTGTAACCTCCCCACAATAATAATAATTAAATGAATTTTATATATTGTAACCTCTGAACAAAATTGGTTCCCATTTATAGTCTCCGTGCAGAAATGCATTCACATTTAATGTAACCACAAAATTCAATTCCTAAACACCAAAATAATAAAAAAAATTCAGTATCCTGGTAAATTTTATGACGACAGCAGCGCTGCGCCTCGGCACTGTATTCTGAATAAAAAAAGGAAAAATTCTTACCTCAATAAAAACTGCGAATATATCTGCTCTTACATAAAAACTTTTCGGCACAGCTTTGTGCAATGCTGGGCTATATATATATATATATATATATATATATATATATATATATATATATATATATATAAATTTTTTTTAATTCTTGGAAGGAATGATCATGCATTGGAAATATTCTTTAAATTTAAATGAATGCTTTTCTTAAAAACATTACTTTATATTATAAAAATTATTATTGGGGGCATTTTTTTAAAGAAATTAATGACAGTTAATATACATTACTAGATATGCGCAAGGCTGCTTCTTTACCTTCTACAATAATACTCATCCTCCAGAGTCCCGACCAGAGCAGACTGCCGACACGCGCAGGCACGCGCCGACTCCTGTCGACTACTCAAGACTACTCAAGACTAATGCATACTCCTGCAGACTACAGAAGGCTAGTGCCGACATGCGACATGCAACAACTACCTACATACTACTCTCTGGTCAGAGACTCTGCCATGCCTCGCCCATCGCCGGCAACGCATTCGTCTTACATAACCCTCCACTGGGGGGGGGGGGGGGGGGGGGGGGGGGCAAAAATTTGGCAGTGATGGTGAGTCAATTGGACTTGCCATGAGCAACAAATTTTTCTTAATTAACTAAGTTTACAATCGCAGAATATATACATATATATATAAGTGCAGAACATAAGACAAAATATAGTGCACATGCACTGAGTACAGAACATATCAAGGAAAGACAAAAGTATACACAATGAGTACAAATCATATTAACAAATGACGTGAAGTACACACGCACTGTAGTTCAGAACATATCAGCAAATCACAAAATGTATATGCAATGAATACAAATCATGTTAACAAAATGACATAAAGTGCACACGCACTGTAGTACAGAACATATCAGCAAATCACAAAATGTATACGGAATGAATACAAATCATGTTAACAAAATGACAAAAGTGCACACGCACTGTATATTCATTTTTTTACTATTTAACAAGAACTAGGAAGGAAAGGGAAGGATTGCATCATGGTTGTAGCACTTTAGGTGCACGCAGCTACACTGAAAGTCGATATCTTGCTACAGAAGCACAACACCAAGTGAGACAATCTGAAGTTCTTTTCCTTTAAGTATTAATCAGTGTAGCCAAGACACTGAAATGTCGTAGTACTATTCCATGTTATCATTTTGGTAGTACATTAGGTATACCAAACAGTGGGACCATAATAACATCTCCATCGCTCAAGGTGGTGGACAGCATGTCGTGTCAACACCACGTTCTTGTAAGGTACACCAACGTAGAATTAGTGGAAAACCATGTATAGTGCTCCATGATCATGAGGATAGACAGGACAAACGGATATTGCAGTAATTTCTGGTAATTAGGTCAGAAGGTGAAGGATATTAAGTCTCATGCTAGTCATCATTGAAAATTACACTAGTCTATCAACTGATTTGAGTAATTGGTGGCATTCATCGCCCAGATACTGAACATTTATGTACCATGTATGAAGTATTACAGAATAATGTTCATAAATCATCTGATTACAGTGAACATTGGCACTCATTGGCCACTTACATACCATCAGAAGTCATCATTGTAAACAGGAGCTAATGAATGGCATAGTATTAACATAATTCACTTAGTTATAGTAATCATTTGCACTCATTGGCCAGTTAAAAAACATACAGCAAGTATTGAATAGTACAAAACATTTTTCATCATTCAAGTGACATACGACATACACTCCTGGAAATTGAAATAAGAACACCGTGAATTCATTGTCCCTGGAAGGGGAAACTTTATTGACACATTCCTGGGGTCAGATACATCACATGATCACACTGACAGAACCACAGGCACATAGACACAGGCAACAGAGCATGCACAATGTCGGCACTAGTACAGTGTATATCCACCTTTCGCAGCAATGCAGGCTGCTGTTCTCCCATGGAGACGATCGTAGAGATGCTGGATGTAGTCCTGTGGAACGGCTTGCCATGCCATTTCCACCTGGCGCCTCAGTTGGACCAGCGTTCGTGCTGAACGTGCAGACCGCGTGAGACGACGCTTCATCCAGTCCCAAACATGCTCAATGGGGGACAGATCCGGAGATCTTGCTGGCCAGGGTAGTTGACGTACACCTTCTAGAGCACGTTGGGTGGCACGGGATACATGCGGACGTGCATTGTCCTGTTGGAACAGCAAGTTCCCTTGCCGGTCTAGCAATGGTAGAACGATGGGTTCGATGACGGTTTGGATGTACCGTGCACTACTCAGTGTCCCCTCGACGATCACCAGTGGTGTACGGCCAGTGTAGGAGATCGCTCCCCACACCATGATGCCGGGTGTTGGTCCTGTGTGCCTCGGTCGTATGCAGTCCTGATTGTGGCGCTCACCTGCAGGGCGCCAAACACGCATACGACCATCATTGGCACCAAGGCAGAAGCGACTCTCATCGCTGAAGACGACACGTCTCCATTCGTCCCTCCATTCACGCCTGTCGCGACACCACTGGAGGCGGGCTGCACGATGTTGGGGCGTGAGCGGAAGACGGCCTAACGGTGTGCGGGACCGTAGCCCAGCTTCATGGAGACGGTTGCGAATGGTCCTCGCCGATACCCCAGGAGCAACAGTGTCCCTAATTTGCTGGGAAGTGGCGGTGCAGTCCCCTACGGCACTGCGTAGGATCCTACGGTCTTGGCGTGCATCCGTGCGTTACTGCGGTCCGGTCCCAGGTCGACGGGCACGTGCACCTTCCGCCGACCACTGGCGACAACATCGATGTACTGTGGAGACCTCACGCCCCACGTGTTGAGCAATTCGGCGGTACGTCCACCCGGCCTCCCGAATGCCCACTATACGCCCTCGCTCAAAGTCCGTCAACTGCACATACGGTTCACGTCCACGCTGTCGCGGCATGCTACCAGTGTTAAAGACTGCGGTGGAGCTCCGTATGCCACGGCAAACTGGCTGACACTGACGGCGGCGGTGCACAAATGCTGCGCAGCTAGCGCCATTCGACGGCCAACACCGCGGTTCCTGGTGTGTCCGCTGTGCCGTGCGTGTGATCATTGCTTGTACAGCCCTCTCGCAGTGTCCGGAGCAAGTATGGTGGGTCTGACACACCGGTGTCAATGTGTTCTTTTTTCCATTTCCAGGAGTGTATTTAAAATAATTATTGGCACTCATTGGCCAGTTACAAATCATCAGAAGTCATCATTCAAAACAGGAGCTAATGAATCGCATAGTATTAACATAATTCACTTAGTTATAGTAATCATTGGCACTCATTGGCCAGTTACAAAACATCAGAAGTTATCATTCAAAACAGGAGCTAATCAATGGCATAGTATTAACATAATTCACATAGTTATAGTAAACATTGGCACTCATTGGTCAGTTACAAAACATCAGAACTCATCATTCAAAACAGGAGCTAATCAATGGCATAGTTTTAACATAATTCACTTAGTTATAGTAATCATTGGCACTTATTGGCCAGTTACACAGTATTCTTATTTTTTTATAAAACCTTATTCAGTATTATTCAGAAGTTATCATTCAAAATGAGAGTCAATTATTGGCATAGCATTTATAGAGTGTAACAAAATATTATTTACAGAAATTATTGGCATAGTATTTATGCATTATTACAAAGCATCATTCAGTATTACTCAGAACTGATCATTCCAGTGACATAGGACATATTGAAAATGTAACATACTGTAACTATTATTCAATGTCTGTGACTAGAAAACATCATTCAGTATTACTCAGAACTCTCTTAAACTGGTAGCATTATTTGGGACAGGTAATACTTTTTTTTTGTGCTAGCAATACATTGCGTTGGAATCGACAATTAATTACTGGGGCATAACAATATTTGCATTTGACTTATTGCTGCAAATGAAGATGTGTAACGTCATTCGTCATGAGTCAGCTGTAGCAAGATTATGAAACAAGCAGAGTATATGCGATCACATTCATGAATGACACAGGTTTAATGACCAACTGCTTATAGCACATTAATTTCATGAATAATTTCTCCTGCAAAAAATAGAAAATGGATTATTAAACTGAAAGAAGAAACGCATATTACGCTGAAAAGTAGTGAACTTCGAATTAACAGGTAGTGAAATGTGTATAAAATATATATGTTCTCTAGCTGTCCTTTCCAAAACCTTCAGTCATCATACCATGCGACATAAGACATACTGTCAAAACGAACTGCAACAAATACTTAAATAACTACATAGCATAAATACATAAACTTCAACATTATCCTCATCTGCTAAGAAAAACTTCATTATCCATATCATCATAATTCCATTATTATCATCACCTGTAAAGAAAAACTTCATTATCCATATTAACATATTCTTCATCATTATTCATCACCATTCATTATCATCTGCAAAAAAGTCACTTCATTATTCATTATACAACTATTCCTTATTTCTATCATATTTCATCACTAAAACTAAGATGTGTAGTTCTGTCTGACAGCCTGCATCAATCGCCTCGTATTCTGAAAGAAAAAATTAGTTAAGACTGCTATCATACGATGTGTATAGTATATTCTCGTTAATGCTTGTTAATACCGATCCATTTACTCTTCGTGACGAGGTATTGCATCTTCTTTCGTTCATTCTGAGGGTGAAATTCCCATTTCTGTTTAATTTATTTCTTTTACACGTTACTTCTTTCTGAAAATGATGAACAAAGATTAATGTCTTGCATTTAAATCATATACCCATTAAGTAGAAACTGGTTTCTAGTGATATAATTGAGCATACAGCATAGCATGACGGAAAACGTAATATGTCAAAAACATAGACAGTGTTCAGAGGCAAAAATGTACACAGTGTATCACAATGTAGCAGCAAAAAATGTAAAATAGTCACAATGTTGAGCTATCATAAGGCAAAATGTTAAAGTCAACTGGTGTTTGTTATATCTTAAATATTTCATAGTGCATACAAACAAAACAGGAAAACAATCATACATTCATAAAAAATGGAAAATGTACACGGTCTGATATATAACGACAAGAAACGACTTTCTTTGTGTTCAACTTGTATGTTGTGTAGTTAATAGAGGCGAGAATTGAAGACTTTAATGGAGAGAGAATTTGATAAAATTAATATGCCACTAGATAGAATTGCATAATTGTTCATAAAATATGTAAGTTTATCTGGAAAAATGTGCACAGTCTGATGCGTAACGACAAGAAAAGCGACCTGCTAACCTTACCTTGCCGGGCACTTGCCAAGAAAAAATACGATAATCATCAATAAGTAATCACATAAATATAATTGCATAAGTGGTCATAAAATGTGTAAGTTCATCTGGAAAAATATGCACGGTCTGATGTGTAACGACAAGAAGAGGTACCTGCTAACCTTACCTTGCCAGGCACTTGCCAAGAAAAAATACGATAATTATCAGTAAGTGTCCATGTGAATATAATTGCATAAGTGGTCATAAAGAAATTAGGAAATGGCATTACAGTGTGATAAATCATAAAGTATGTTCATTCAATAAAGGGTTTGATGTTGGAGACATGGTGATTGCCCTTGCTTTTTCTGGTTCTCAAAGTTTCGACGTGTACTACATTGGGGTGAGGAATGCTGCGAATTCGATATGGACCTGCATATAGAAGCTCAAATTTACTGCATCTATTCTTTCCTCTGTTGGATAAATAGTGTGTACGTACTAATATCTTCTGTCCAATGTGAAAATCACGGCGTGTACAAACCTGTTTTTCTGTCTTCTCCGGCGCTCTGCGGCACGCTTGATGTTCTTCAGCGCAATGTCAATTATTTCATGGTGTCGTAGTCGACGAGATGTATGAAAGGATACTAATTCTTTAATTTTGTTAGGTGGTTCAACATTTTTCAGTATAACAGACGGAGAGAGATTCATTTGGTATGGAATTAATTACATCCTGGAATGAGAGTATGTATGTGTCCCAATCAATATGTCTTTTGTGGCAGTATATTCTACACAGTTTACCAATTTCTTTCTTTAATCGTTCACAAGGGTTCGAAGAAGCATGGTACCTGGATATATAGATCGGAGAAACGTTTCTAGCTCGTAGCATACGTGTCCATATAGCAGATCGAAACTGTGATCCATTGTCGGAAATTACTTTCAATACATGCCCTACATGAAATAGAAAATGTTTTACAAATCCTTTCGAAACTGTTTTAGCAGTAGCTTTGCGTAACGGAGTGAAGGTAACAAATTTTGAAGTGATTTCAAGAGAGACAAAGATGTAGCAAAAACCTCTATTAGTTCTGGGAAACGGACCAAAAATGTCAACAGCGGCCATGTGTTTCAATTTAACAGGTACAATGGGATGTAATGGAGGAATATGTGAAGTCGTATCTGACTTAGCTTTCTGGCAGATTTTACATGACGCTAAAACTCGTCGAATACGTTTCTCCATGTTAGTAAAATAACAGTTCTGTCTCAGTATAAGAAAACATTTTCTGGCTCCGTAATGTGCGTAACTTAAATGAGTATACCAAATTAATTTGTTAACAAGTTCGTCAGGAATGCATAATAACCAATTGTTGCAGTCAGGGTGAGAGCGGCGAAACAGAATATTATTGCGTACAGTGTAATGGTTTCTAATGGTAACATTATTCCTATCTTGCCAAAGGTGTTTAATCTCTTTCCACACGTTGTCTTTACTCTGCTCTTGTGCTATGCCTTGAAATGACGACAAAATGAAAATTTCAAATGCAACTCGTTGAATGTACATGACGCTGAAATTTGCTTTGCAGAAGTTGGTTGGGATGTCTTGCTGATTGTTGCTGAGAGAACGGGATAGTGCGTCTGCTACAATATTTTGTGTTCCGGGAATGTGAACAATTGTAAAATTAAATTCCTGTAAATAAAGTTTCCATCTGCTTAATCTGTCGTGAGTAAATGTAGCCGAAAGTAAAAACTGTATCGTTCTATGGTCTGTATAAACGGTCGTATGTCTTCCAAAAAGGAAATGCCGAAATCACGTAAATGCCCATACAACACATAATGTTTCAAGTTCTGTAACAGAATAATTACGTTCAGCAGGTGACAGAATGCGACTCGCAAAGGCTATGTTTTTAATTACTGTAGTGCCATCTTCTTCAATTTCCTGAAAAATATGCACGCCTAAAGCGGTGTTAGAACTGTCGGTGGCAATAGAAAAATTTCTAGTAAGATCTGGGTGCGATAAAAGTGGTGCATTCAACAAAGCATGTTTCAGGTTCATAAATTCAGAATATGGTTGCTTATCCCAGGACCAAATAGTGTTTTTACCTGTCAATTGACATAATCTAGGGGTGTCTAAAGTAGAGTAATGAATAAATTTACGAAAAAAGTTAATTAAACCCAAAAAACTGCGTAGTTGTTTCTTTGTCGTAGGAACAGTAGTGTCACGTAAAACTTGAAGTTTTTCCGGGTCAGGCGCAATGCCTTCTGCTGAAATTACATGACCAAGAAATTTTATAGAAGTTTTACCGAAGTGCGATTTACTGAGATTAACCGTGAGTCCTTGTGCACGAAAAGTTTGCAACAGTTGTTAAAGAATCAGATTGTGTTCAGACCAGTTAGCTTCTGCAATAAGAATGTCGTCTACGTACGTTGTGATTCTGTCTTGAAGTTCTGTCGGAAGTATTGTATTCAAACCGCGAATAAATGCTGCTGAAGAAATAGTTAAATCGAACGGTAATTTACAAAATTGATAACAGTCACCAAAACAGAGAAAAGCCGTGTACTTTCTGCAGTTCGGATGGAGTTGAATTTGACAAAATCCCGATTTCAAATCTAATGTGGAATAAATAGCAGTACCATGAAATTTCTGTAGAAGTTCTTCTAATGTCTGTGGGCGATCCGTTTCATTAATAATAATGTCATTGATGTGCCGTGAATCAAGTACGAGGCGAAGTGAACCATCCTTTTTCTTAACAATATGGAGCGGGTTTGTGTACGGACTAACTGCCGGTTCAATAATAATTCCTTGGTCAAGCATAGCTTGCAATTCTTTCTTAACTTGTTCTCTGTGAATATACGGAATGGGATAATGTTTCGCTTTAAATGTGTCGTGCTGTTTAACTTGAAATTCATACATAAAACCGGACATAGTACCAGGAACGTTGTCAAAAACTGGAGCTTGCTGTAAAAGAATTTTGCGTAGTTACGTGCGTTCATCGTCTGTATTTGCACTGCTCTGTTTAACTTTATCAGAAATCATCTGTATAACGTCATAGTCGGCTTCGTCTGGAGTGTTATATTTGTGTACGTACGTTTCTGTGAACAATGTGGAATGACAGTCTATGTAACGTGATGCGGAAATGACCTCTGTACGATTAATTGTTTGTTCTTCTGCAGATAAAGAGTGCTGAAATTCTAATGCCAGTTGTACATTTTCATCCTTTAACATTAAATAGGAATTTTGAAAGTCAATAATTGCGTCGTGTTGTACCAGAAAATTCGTACCTAAAATAACGTCTGTCGTCAATAAGGGAACAATACAAAAATTTGAGTGAAATGTATGACCTGCAATACAAAATGATAAATGTGTCTCTAACTTAACATCTACTCCTTTACCAGATACTGCTCCTTTTACTTTCGTTTTGCCTAATGGTAACGTAGGATAGGTACTCTCTTTGTTACATTCGTTGAAAGTTTCCTCATTTATGACTGACATAGGAAATACAGAATCGATTACTGCTGAAAATTTGGATGATCCAATCTTTACTTCGATGACAGGGTGTGAAATGATTTTTTGAATAACTGGTCTTTCCTGCAAAAGAGTGTCTCGGATGTCGTCAAAAGTAATAACATTTTCGTGAATAAGATTCTGCGTGTCAATAGTATTGCTTGCATTGCTGGAAGATGCAACCTGTACTGTATCTAGTCAAATTCTATTTGACGTGCTATTATTTTCGGGAGGATGCTGTGGCATTTCTACAATTTGTACGGTTCTGTTATTCCTTCCTGACGTATTACGTTCGGGATGATATCTACTGTCTGGTTCAATCATGATAATATGTTGTTGAGGATGATTTTGCTGCTGATAAGACCGACTGTTATTAAACGTACGCTGAAAATTGTGTTCATTACTTTTACGTCTGTTATGATAGTCATTTCTATACGGTGCATTGCGATAGGAATTGTAATGGTGTGTTTTCTGGACGTACTGGTTTCCTTGTTGCTGTGCATTATTATTTGTTGGAGCTGATGCTATACGTGCAGGCGGCGAAACATTAGAGCTTGGTTGACCTTGTACATTACATTGTTGGTTAGGTATGCTAACCGGCTGGCTTTCATGCTGTTGCGGTGAAAAACGTCTATTGTTACCAAAATGTGGTTCCTGTTGTTGATAATTTTGTCGATACTGATAATTAACATTTTGTCTGTTATTAAAGTTCTGGTGGTTGTCGTCTCTGAAGCGTCTATTACCTTAGCTATTGAAATTGCGTGGCTGATCGTAATTGCTGTATGTTTGCTGACGTTGGACATTATGTGAAAAATTTTTGTTTATAAAGGAATAATCCGATTGCTACGCTTCCAAAAGCTGTAACAGATCTCTGAATTCCGAAATATTTTCTTTCTGCTGACCCGTTAAAAGTGACACTCTTAATGATCGTGGTAACTTAGAAATACATAATTGAATAAGTGCAGATTCACTGTATGGTGCACTCAAGTATTGGTTTTGTTGAACCATGTGATCAAAAAATTGCGTGACAGTGGGAAAATTTGAGTTCTCGCAGTTCGGTAAACTAGTTAATTGATCCTTGATTCCGCGCTGTGTCGTCTTCGACCAATACGCTGACAGAAAAGCATTCTGAAATTCTTCTACCGAGTAGCATTGTCTCGCGATCGGTCTCATACGAGTTGCCGGTTCGCCTTCCAAAAAGCTGCAAATAAATTCAAGTTTGTGTGTTACGGGCAAAGTCGGTGGTAAAGCAAAGCTAATTTGTTGTATCCAATCCAAGGGGTGAATCTGTGTTCTGTCATTTTTAAATACTTTAAATTTTCTCACGGATAGAAAATGCTTGTAATCAAAATTATCGTCTCTGTATGTCTGAACAGGTTCAGGATTGTATGAGAATCTATTTGTCTGTGACTGATCGGAATCTAACTCACGTACTCTCTGTAAATTACCTAAATTATAAAGGCTGTGTGAGTGTGACAAATGTTCGGAATGTGGCGTATGCTGTGATGTGTTAGTGACTGAAACATTTTTCAACTCTGTCACTTCTTGCTGTAGAGTTGACAATTTTCTACGTAATGTATTATTCGACGAATCTATCTCACTGATCGTCTGCTGTAAGTTTTGGAATTCGGGTGTTTGATTAAACGAAACTGGTGTCATTATTACTTTCGATAACGTCAATACGACTGGCCAATTCATCATATTTTTCAGTCAGTATTTTTACCTGATCATCGTTTTTAGTGTCACAAGCATTAATTTGTTTTTGTATTTTACGTGTGGTTTCGTTCAACTTTTTAACGTCTGCTTTGATGACATCGGAATCCTGTATTAGTTCTAATTGTTCGAGTCTGTCGGTCACTGTCTGAAAGTCTACTATGTGTGTATCTGTTTTTGATTTAAGATCGGAAATTTCATCACGCAATTCGGTGTTCAATTGTTTGATAGTATTAATTTCGTCTGATACTGTAGCAATATTGTTGTCTACGTATGTTTTCGCTTTCGTAAACAATTTACGTTTATCTTCCTGTTTCTGTGCGGTAATTGTTTCCATGACTTGTCGTTTTACTTTATTTTGTCCCTGTATAAATTTACGGTAACGCGTTTCACTGATTTGTAGGTGGTGATTAGAACGTTCGTCAATTTGACTGTTCTGTTGGTCGAATTTCGCGTGTACTTTTGCATCCAGTGTGCGCGAAAGTTCTGCTGACATTAATTTAAGCTCGTCGCGTAACTGTGTTGCGTTTTCAGAGCATTGCTTACCGACTGCACTAATTTCGTCTCTAAGTGATTCTTTTGCAGCTTTCTGCGTATTCCTCAATTCTTGAGCAACAGATCTAATTTCTTCACTACTTTTCCTAGCACAAGCCTTAATTTCCTCACGTAATTGTTCTTTAGTATCGTGACATTGCGCGGCAACGGCTGTAATCTGTTCACTAAGCTGTCTGGAATTGTTGTCTAGTTTTTCATTAAGGTTGTCATGTTTTTCATTAAGTTGTTTGAAATTTTCGTTAAGGTTGTCTTGTTTTTCATTAAGTTGTTTGAAACTTTCACTCTGTTGTTTGGAATTTTCGTCTTGTTTTTTATTATGTTCATTAATTTGTAGCAACAATGCCATAATTTGATCCAAGCTAAAATTAGCAACTCTATTCTCTGTGCTGTGTGATGGTGTATCTGCAATTGTCACGTTTTGTGTATCCATTTGGATATTCTGTGATTCTTGAAAATGTTTGCTAGTCGGATGTGCACTGTTAGTCACTACCTCGGAATCAAATAAATCTGACGTATTCTGATTACATTGTTCATTTTCGTTAGAAAAATTTGTCTGTTCATTACGTAAATTTTGCAAACCGGGTGTATCAAGCTGCGCAGCGTTCATTGTAACAGAACGTCCCGCGTCATCAATTGTCGTTAAATTAACAGAGGACACAATTGAATTTACTTGTTTATCATTAAGGATCAAAATCAATACTAGTGATCGGTACGCACTGATTGTCAACAATTAGGGGATTATCATCATTACACTGAGTGTCGCAAATACTATAGGTCAAATTATTCGAGTCGGCTATTTCACTCATTACACATCGCGATGTACTGTTAACAGTTTTTCGCGGTATATCTCACAAATCAAAATTAAGCACAAACGAAAGAAGGACAATGCAAAATGCAACAAACAATTACAACAAAGAGCAACAAATTGCCGATGATCTGTGAAAGAAAGAGTGACAAATTAGTAAATGCGTTGCGCCAGATGCAAACTACATTTAAGTAAATAAGAGCAGATATATGACTACTTAAAAGAAGATTCACAAAGAAATACGCTCCCCACAGAATAATTTAAATTAGAAACCAGGAACCAAGTGTAACCTCCGCACAAAAATAATAATTAAATGAATTTTATATATTGTAACCTCTGAACAACATTGGTTCCCATTTTTAGTCTCCGTGCAGAAATGCATTCACATTTAATGTAACCACAAAATTCAATTCCTAAACACCAAAATAATAAAAAAAATTCAGTATCCTGGTAAATTTTATGACGGCAGCAGCGCTGCGCCTCGGCAGTGTATTCTGAATAAAAAAAAGGAAAAATTCATACCTCAATAAAAACTGCGAATATATCTGCTCTTACATAAAAACTTTTCGGCACAGCTTTGTGCAATGCTGGGATGTATATATATTCTTGGAAGGAATGATCATGCATTGGAAATATTCTTTAAATTTAAATGAATGCTTTTCTTAAAAAAATTAATTTATATTACAAAAATTATTATTAGGGGCATTTTTTTTAAAGAAATTAATGACAGTTAACATACATTACTAGATATGCGCAAGGCTGCTTCTTTACCTTCTACAATAATACTCATCCTCCAGAGTCCCGACCAGAGCAGACTGCCGACACGCGCAGGCACGCGCCGACTTCTGTCGACTACTCAAAACTACTCAAGACTAATGCATACTCCTGCAGAATACAGAAGGCTAGTGCCGACTAGCGACAAGCAACAACTACCTACATACTACTCTCTGGTCAGAGACTCTGCCATGCCTCGCCGATCGCCGGCAACGCATACGTCTTACAAGGTCATCAGTCCCCTAGAACTTAGAACTACTTAAACCTAACTAACCTAAGGAAATCACACATATCCACGACCGAGGCAGGATTCGAAACTGCGGCCGTAGCAGTTACGCGGTTCCAGACTGAAGTGCCTAGAACCGCACGGCCACACAGGCCGGCGCTGCCAAGGGACAAGAGCACCGCTGTATTTTATACTGACACAGCTACTGTCGCCTTGTGTCGAACACACGCCACCTAATCGCCGATATGAACCTCTGTACGAGTGTGTTACTGAACAATGAACGTCATTGCTAATTGAACTCTTGTGATTCCATAACTAATGGATCTGGTAGTACCCCTTCGTGCTAGACACTCCATCTGTGATGCACATTCTGGCGTTTATTGGTGTCCTTACCTGAGAAAATATTACATGCGGTAATAGTTATTTGAAAGCTGAAAGCTGAACCACTCAACAGATAGGGTGGATAGACGGCCGTCGAGATGTTATTTTCACTGATATACCTTACATACGACAGATCTCCCCTCTGTTTTAAGTAATGTTCAAACGAATGTGCTGAGAGGTTTAAAGTTTTAAGATTTGTCCAATTCGTTTCCTAAAATTTAGGTGGAGATGTTCTTAATGCGTAAACAGGGTGTCTGACTCATTCATGTTTTTTTTGTAAGTGGTCGACCAGTCACATTTCCCTGTGCTTCTTTTTATCTCCTCTGTTGTTTTACTTTTGTTTTAATACCGGGTATGGCAACTTCCAGTCTTTCTCTGTTGTTTTAAGACGTGTGAAATAGAGTGATTTTGCGGATAAAAGCGAGTGAGGTGAAAGTTGTGGAATGAATTCTTTTTATAGGTTTCCTCCACATCGTGTGAGAGCAATTTTAATCATTTTATCCACATTTCTTTGAATATGTGTAAGATCGCTGATTCACCATTGATTTCCCTTAAGCTCCACACACACACACACACACACACACACACACACACACACACACACACACACACACACACACACACGTTTGTCAGAGAATGACAGGGCAGGAAACCCAGTGGGAGGCTTTACATGAAGACTGTAATGTTTTAAAAAGGGAAAAATTAGTCCGTCACCCCAATCATTATCACTCCTGTTCCCTACTGTTCCTTGCTGTGCTCTTCTTAAGTCATCAGTTTTCTAGAAACTGCGACGAAGAAAATGTTTCACAAAGACTCGTTCCATTTCACTTGATTATATATTCTATACAAATAGAGATAGAAACTTGTGGTGGAATATAAGTGACGCAGCAAAACTAACATTTTGCCTTAGCACGAGTTGTAAGTTGTAGATAGACGTAAGGGTCTCCCTGGTGAACTCGCTCACTCGCTTGTTCCATCGCTCGCTCGCCCGGTTGCCAACTAATGTGCGTCGTATCGAGATGCTGAATAAACAACAATGTGTACGGTTTTGTGAATTCAGAATGACAATTTTCTTGAGAATGAATATAACCAGTCTGAATCGCAAGAAAACTTTATTTTGTGGTTACCGGTACCGGTCAGTTACTGACCATCTTCAGACCTCACACCATTACTTGGTAGGCGGTGGCGATGAACGAAGCAGGCGTTACGAACTCCACGAATGTCAACTGCTCAAGCAGTTGGCTTCTTGCAGTTCAGACTGATTATGTTCGTTTTAAAATAGTATGAAAAACTGCTGTTTTCCAAGAGAAAAGTTCTCAATAATAGCAATTTCCGTTTTTGTTTAGTGTTCAGATGCGCTGCCTTTCATGTATGTGGAAAAGTGAACAAGCAGTATGTAAGAAGGTGGTGAACACAGCAACCACTTACTACAGTCGAATACGATAGAAAATCCTCAAAGCTTTGTGTCTGTTGTGTCGTTTCTCGCGAAAGGACTTACGACTAATTCTCTTTTTATGCGAAAAATACGATTGTAGAAATCAAGGTTATAGTTGGAGATTTGGCTTTCTCAGTATTATGCAACCTGAATATTTCGAACAGATCCGAACGCGACTGCGTTTATACCTGCAGATGAGAGAATTTCTTAACAATGTGCTGCCTCAGCAATGAATCGCTACTGAGAGGCTTATGGATATCGCATTGTACCATTTGTCTTGAACATCGGTTAATTCCGCGGGAGAGGATTTGATACAACATCCTCTTCGAAATTCTGTCCTTCTTTTGAAAATGAAAACCTTTCCAATCCTAAGTGTAAGTCAGAATTCACCCCATGTTTATATCTTTTTCATGTATGAGGTATAGATTTGTAAAATCTTATGAATCTTTCTGAAATAGCCTGTAGTGTTTCGCGAATACCATGGACAGCAGCTGCAGCCGAGCAACTCAGTATTTTTGACTTCTAACGAACTAGCAAGTCTGCTATTATTATCACATTTCCATAAGACACTTTATTTTACATAATTCGTCTTACGCCATACCTTCAGTCGAGTATCAGGTTGTATTACAAATTACAGGACGAACAAGGCTATGTGTAAACCAGCAACCAGAATAGAATACTGTAGTTCATGATAAACATTCCACCGAGAAGTACGCAGTTACTCGAGATAAAATGAAAAGCGATTAAATATCGCATAGTTTATTAAAATTCATAAGTGGGGTGCGATGGATGGAGAGCAGTTGTTACTAAAGGTAATCACTTCACTGCAAGAGGGATAAGAACATGAGATTAGGTCATATTTACTCAGTCAATGCAGAAGCTCGTCATGGACACCAACTGATTTTATATTTCAAAATATCGTTGAAAGGCTCTAGTAACTTAAACACACATATCTGATTATTCAGATAGTTCATTCCGGAACCACGAAAATAATAGACAAGCGTTTAAGCCGCTTATAGTAATGAGAGCTGTAAGTTGCCTTTCGGATAGCTGTGGAAGAAATCACTTAAGAAACAGTTCCGAAATACACTGTGGAACAGAATTATAAGATCAATTTTTAAAAATGTGTGGCTCTCTGCTACGTCACCGTCGGGCTCGGCGACTCTTAAAACAACAAGATGTCGACACATGACAGCCCCTAAGTCCATGTGAGCAGTAAGGTGGGTTAATGATGTCACATTGGCACCAAATTTCTTCACAACTCTGCCCACCGCCACCTAAGGTGGGTTAATGACGTCACTGAAAAACTGAACACCCGAGCAGGCCATGAAGGACCAACGGTACCGACCGACCGCCGAGTCATCCTCAGATCACAGAAGTCACGGCATGCGGATGTGGAGGGGCACGTGGTCAGCACACCACTCTGCCAGCAATATGTCAGTTTACGAGTCGTAGCTGCTGTTTCTCAATCAGGTAGCTCCACAGTTTCCATCACAAGAACTGAGTGCAGCCCACTTGCTAACAGCGCTCTGTAGACGGGACGGTCACCCATCCAAGTGCTAGCCCAGCCCGACAGCGCTTAACTTCGGTGCTCTGACAGTAACGGGCCTCACCACTGCGGCAAGATCGTTGGCTTAATAATGGCTCATTGGCACCAAATTTCACAATTGTGCCCACCGCTACTGTGGACGGGTTACACAATGAGGTCACCACAGCCCCTATTACCCACATTTCACTCCCTTCTTATGATGGTTATGTGACAGAGGTCAGAGCCGTGATACGCAGTAGTTTTCTTATGGGTGACCAAGGAATACATTGCAGATAAACCGCGGCTCAGAGTAGACACCGAAAGGCCTTAGGGGATGGCATAAATGGCGTCAATGAAAGCACCTCTTTCCTTGGGAAATTGATTCCTGAATATTTCGTAGTGTAAAACGACAGTTCGCAGTGCGATAAGCAACAAGAAGATGTTATTGACAAACTTTGACACTGCTGACACCCTCGGACGTTTCAACCCTTACCTACGGACATTGACATTGTGTGGCTGCATTCTCATGGAACGTGTTCGCACCCCTTTGAAGTGCAACATGACCGCAATTTTTGCTCACCTGTACAGGCTGGAATCACTAGAGACTTTTCAAAACCATTAGATGATATTTGAACATAATCCGAAGCATCAAAAGTACTTACGCTTTTTGAACTCTCTTTCTTTCCGGCCTCCTATGAATAAGATCTCCTCCTCCAACACCCGACCCCCGCCCCTCCATTTTGGTAACACCCTCGTTGAACCCATGCACCTTTGTTGAACACGTTAAAAACAAACAGTCAGAAATTTCGACACCAGCATGGCGGCTGCTCTAGCACCTGCAGGTAAACATGAAGGGGTTGCCTAACCTCTAGCGTTAGAGCAGCCGCCAGGCTGGTGTCGAAATTACTGGAGGTACAATGGCTATTCGTAAAGGAAACAACGAGCGGTCGCTAAACCACAGTAAAAATGTGAATAAGCTTTGCACAGATATGTTGAGCAGTGTCTCTATTATGAGAGTAGAAAACATCACGTCGCAGTTCTCGGTTCTGAGTGCACAGTGAGGGCGTAGAGAAATGTAGGAAATACTGCCTCCCCCAAAGTATGGGTGCCTGTCAAAAGATTTTGCCTGATTTCATACAATTAAACTGTCGCGTTTCCTTCTTCATGACAGGTGTCGGCCGCAGCCTACAGGGGCAATGAGGCTGCTCCGACAGGTTTCTCGATGGGAAATATCTGATCAATCACCGTACAGTCCGGACTTGGCTCCGTCTGATTTTCATCTCTGCCCAAATGAACGGCTGTCTATGAAGAAAACATTTTGCAAAAGACTGCAGTCCAGCCAATAAAATTATCAGAATGCACAGGAGGCTGCTTTGTGTGACGAGGATGCGGGAAAATTGGTACACCGCTACATAGATGTCTGAATCGGAGCGGCGACTATGTAAAGAAGTAAGCGGAAGGTGTAGGTAACTGTTATAAATAAAATAGTTTTGATTTTCTCTGTGGTGTCCATTTCCTTACTTTCCGAATAGCCTCCGTACATTTGTAACGTGCTCAAGAAGAGTGCGAAGGTGGAACCGATGGTGTGGCTGAACTGGGGATCGTAGAGGGACCCTTTGCCGTTTCATTCACGATAAGGTCGAGCTCCTACGTGATCACGCCACAATAGAGCGGAAAGAAGGAGGGTGGAAAAAGCGTAAGTATCCTTCGATGCTTCGGAGGGTGATCTAGCAGGGCGCCACTCTTTTGCACCATTACAGAGGGAGGTTGCAGTTATGGGTTTCAGAAACAGTGATCCTGTAATTTTATTGCGCTGTGTTTTTTAACAATGTAAGTAGGCTGTTGAGGTTTTTATGTTGGTAACGCCACGTAGCGCTCTGTATGAAAATCACTGACTGTGCTGTCTGCAGTCTGTGGCTGGTTTGTATTGTTGGAATATTTGCTATTGTAGTGTTGGGCAGTTGGAAGCGAACAGCACGTAGCGCAGAAAAACTATATGAACACTATTAAGGTAAATATATTGTTTTTTCTCTATCAAAATCTTTCATTTGCTAACTGTTCCCATCAGAAGTTAGCGCCTTCAGTAGTTAGAGTCTTTTATTTAGCTAGCAGTATAGGCGTTCGCTGTATTGCAGTACTTCGAGTAACAAAGATTTTTGTGAGGTATGTGATTCATAAAAGGTATAGGTTACTGTTAGTCAGGGCCATTCTTTTGTAGGGATTGGGATCAACCGCCTTGTAAACGTCTTTAGGCGAAAATTACTGGAAACTTCAAAATAAATGTAGGTAACTCAGTAGCGTTGTGTGTTTTACCTACTAGTTTTCTGTCCTATATGTTGGTTTTCCTATACCACGTGATATGAAAGCCGTATTTTTGGCAGACATGATGGTCTGAAGCTGCACATTTCACACTAGCTCGATAGTGAATCAAGTAATGTTCTTGGAGGTAAGATGTGTTAAAAGTCATGTTGGCTGGAGAGTGTCTACAATTTTTATTGTACGTTGTTACTCGACAGCATAACGCCTGCGAAAAATGGACCATATAATTAAGATGGTTTGCAGCAAATTTCGTAGTTGAAAACACAATGAGAATTACTAGCGCAGTCGCATTTGGGCCTGTCGTAGCTCTTAAGCAGTGACGTCACTAGAGGTAGTGTCACGACTCTTTTCACATAGGCGTCGGTTGGGTGGGCTGAAGCCTACAACATGAATTACTAAAGTGCGCGTCATTTATGACGGCGGTCGAGTTTAGGTTCGTTCTGCTCATCTGACGTCACAAAACACAGTCAGCGAATTAACAGAGAACGACGTTGCCAGAGCTCGACTGCAGTGCAGAGCACGGACGAGTGTCTTCAGTTTTAGAGACGTTCAGTCATAAATAAAGTAATTGAACAAAATCAATGTTTTGATAGCAGACTTTCTTTTATAGAAAGTTGGGAAAAAAGCATTCTTTATACCAATTGCTTCATATTTTATTAATTAATTAAACCAAACAAGCAATAAGCCTCCTAATTCAGGCGACAACAAGGAAAGGTGTTTGTATCATTCTCACTAACCGCTTTTTCGCAATAAAGAACAGCGGTAATTGTTTATTTCCTGTTGTACTTCGACGAAACGTGAGTAATTCATAATCATACCAACAGTGTTTGTCGGTATTTTGCATGATATTTTAAAGTCCTCCGGGAGATATATTGAATGGTGGGCTGTGTTCGCGTAGTGGTTATGGATTGGCTGCTAAACGAAAAGTTCTGAGTTCAAACCTTGTTCGATGCTTAATACGAGGGCAGTTCAATAAGTAATGCAACACATTTTTTCTGAAACAGGGGTTGTTTTATTCAGCATTGAAATACACCAGGTTATTCCCCAATCTTTTAGCTGCACAACACTATTTTTCAACGTAATCTCCATTCAATGCTACGGGCTTACGCCACCTTGAAATGAGGGCCTGTATGCCTGCACGGTACCATCCCACTGGTCGATGTCGGAGCCAACGTCGTACTGCATCAATAACTTCTTCATCATCCGCGTAGTGCCTCCCACGGATTGCGTCCTTCATTGGGCCAAACATATGGAAATCCGACGGTGCGAGATCGGGGCTGTAGGGTGAATGAGGAAGAACAGTCCACTGAAGTTTTGTGAGCTCCTCTCGGGTGCGAAGACTTGTGTGAGGTCTTGCTTTGTCATGAAGAAGGAGAAGTTCGTTCAGATTTTTGTGCCTACGAACACGCTGAAGTCGTTTCTTCAATTTCTGAAGAGTAGCACAATACACTTCAGAGTTGATCGTTTGACCTTGGGGAAGGACATCGAACAGAATAACCCCTTCAGCGTCCTAGAAGACTGTAACCATGACTTTACTGGCTGAGGGTATGGCTTTAAACTTTATCTTGGCAGGGGAGTGGGTATGGCGCCACTCCATTGATTGCCGTTTTGTTTCAGGTTCGAAGTGATGAACCCATGTTTCATCGCCTGTAACAATCTTTGACAAGAAATTGTCACCCTCAGCCACATGACGAGCAAGCAATTCCGCACAGATGGTTCTCCTTTGCTCTTTATGGTGTTCGGTTAGACAACGAGGGACCCAGCGGGAACAAACCTTTGAATATCCCAACTGGTGAACAATTGTGACAGCACTACCAACAGAGATGTCAAGTTGAGCACTGAGTTGTTTGATGGTGATCCGTCGATCATCTCGAACGAGTGTGTTCGAACGCTCCGCCATTGCACGAGTCACAGCTGTGCACGGCCGGCCCGCACGCGGGAGATCAGACAGTCTTGCTTGACCTTGCGGCGATGATGACACACGCTTTGCCCAACGACTCACCGTGGTTTTGTCCACTGCCGGATCACCGTAGACATTCTGCAAGCGCCTATGAATATCTGAGATGCCGCCAAAAGAAACTCGATCACTGCCCGTTGTTTGCAACGCACATCCGTTACAGACGCCATTTTAACAGCTCCGTACAGCGCTGCCACCTGTCGGAAGTCAATGAAACTATACGAGACGAAGCGGGAATGTTTGAAAATATTCCACAAGAAATTTCCGGTTTTTTCAACCAAAATTGGCCGAGAAAAAAAATGTGTTGCATTACTTATTGAACTGCCCTCGTATTTTCTTTATTTAAAAACAATATCGAAGTGTCTTACTTCATGAATTTTATTGGTTTGAATGTAATTTTTTGAAATTTCTAGTGGCAACTAAAATCGACCATACGGAAAGTATATGCTATAGACGCGCACATCGCGGAATGAAGGGAGCACGTCTCTGTAGCAGGGAAAGGGTTAATGCGGGCGTGGTGGCTTTACTTCATAAACTGCGCGCTCCCCCCCCCCCCCTCCCCCTAAACGTAAGTTTGCGAAGTATATTATGGGGCTGCTTCTCTTGGCGCGTACAACTGGCAACGCAGCAATCTCCCGCGTGTGGGCGGGCATGCGCGAGCCGACAAGATAAAAGAATTGAACTATAATAGTGGTCCCAGCTGGAACACCTTCCAGAGCAACTGCGGCACAGCCGAAGTGTACTACACACGGCTCTGCGTGGGGATGTTGCAGGCCCATCAACGTGACGGCGACGGCGGAGGCGCTGTCCTCGGGCTGCTGGAGCGGCGTGTCTGCGCGCAGCCAGTACCTGGTGCTGGGCAGGGTGACGCGGCCGCAGCACGTGGAGGCCGACGCGCTCGTCGACTGGACGCCGGAGGCCGAGCAGCTCGTCTGGGCCGCGCTCGGTGAGCACCTGCCTCTCCTCTTCCACCTGCTGGCCCCGCTCACAGACTTCAACCTTTAATTTGTTCTTGCTCCTAAATAAAGTAATCGCCTAGAGGTCAAACATAAATCAGAAATTCTAGCATGATATCATTACATCACGACAGTTACAAAAGATGCACGCGGACCACCATGAGTTCCTCCACTGTGCCAATCCCGTCAGAACAGCACTTGCATCTTACATACTCACTTATTTGCTGGCTGTGTTCCAATTTCTTCCTCCCTCTACCGGTTATAACCTTCAAAGCACTCTGTAATACCACCTGAGTTATTCCCTCATCTCTTAAAACATGTCCCGTCCTCTTGTTCCTTCTCCTTGTCAGTGTTTTCTACATAGTGGTTACCCCAACGATTTTGCGAAGAACCTCCTCATCATTTGCGAGTCATTCTTTTTTTGTTTTTAATCCTTCAGTAATGCCACATTTCTTTTCGGTTTTTCCCACGGTTAGTATTGCACTACAAAACAACGCTATTCTCAACACGGATATTTTCAAAAAATTCTTACTCAAATTATTCTTGGCGTTTGATAAAACTTAGCTTCCCTTGCTCAGGACTGCTCTCTTTGCCCGTGCTAGCCTGCTTTTTCATGTCTTTCTTGCTTCGTCCGAAGCCGGCCGGAGTGGCCGAACGGTTCTAGGCGCTACATTCTGGAACCGCGCGACTGCTACGGTCGCAGGTTCGAATCCTGCCTCGGGCATGGATGTGTGTCATGTCCTTAGGTTAGTTAGGTTTAATTAGTTCTAAGTTCTAGGGGACTGATGGCCTCAGAAATTAAGTCCCATAGTGCTCAGAACCATTTGAACCAATTTTTTTTGCTTCGTCCGACATGAGCTGTTTTGTTCAAAAGGTTCAAATGGCTCTGAGCACTATGGGACTTAACTGCTCAGGTCATCAGTCCCCTAGAACTACTTAAACCTAACTAACCTAAGAACATCAAACACAACCATGCCCGAAGCAGGATTCGAACCTGCGACCGTAGCGGGCGCGCGGTTCCAGACTGTAGCGCCTAGAACCGCTCGGCGCTGTTTTGATGCCAAGGTAAGAGAATTCTGGTCTATTTCGTGACCACCAGCTTTGATGTTGACTATTTTAATTTCTGTTGCTCCTTTCATCTTTCCCCACATTGCTCTGTACCCAGTAGAATATCTTGTACCCCTTAAATCGTTTATTATATTCAACAGATGCTGTAATTTTTCGTAATTTTCACTGATGATAGCAGTGTCATCAGCGAGTCTTTTCAGTTTTCATGCTTAATTTTAATACCATAATTCAACCTCTCTGTCTCTGCTTCTTCGGTGTAAGCACTGAACAGTAGGGCAAAGATTACATAGCTGCCTCACACTGTTTGAATTCGAGGACTTATTAATTGGTATTCAGGTCGTACTTTTCCTCTTCATTCTTGCACAAGTCGTATATTCGCCCCCCCCCCCCCCGCCACCCCACCAACTCCCCGCTAGCTCCACCTCTTTCGCTGTAGCCCCTACATCTTCTTCTGAGCATTTCAAACATATTCACCATTTTACTGTCGACCACCTTTTCTACGTCGACGAATCCTACGAACGCGTTACCAAGCAGAAATGAGAACTGCCTCTCTGGTTTCTTCATCCTACAGCCAAACAGATTATCATATACCAAATCCTGAATTATTTTGTATTCTTCTGCACCGAGAATCACACGACATATGGTCAATATTCAGAGATATGACAAGAACAATCATTTGAAACGCTTGGACATACGCCTTATTCCCATCGGTTTCCGATAAACAACGTAGCTGGCTTGCAAGACCTCTGATCACTTCGCAATACAGTCGTTTGGTTGTGCAAAATGGATACCTCAAGTGATCATCAGAGAACGTTGTTCTTTGAGGTAATCAGTCCAGATATAAATCATTACTACGATGTTGTAAATACTGGAAAGTGCATCATTACAGATGAACCAGTTCCTGAAGCTTGTAATTGAAATTTTATTACAGTAAGTGACACTTCAGAATCACTATCTCACTCATAGGAATTAAATTAATTCCTTCACATAAGTCATTCCGACAATCTTTGGGCAAAATTAAGTACTTATATGAACACGAGATTTTGAGACACTATATGGACTCCTCATGTTCTATGACCGTTCGAAGCCGTTTTTATCTTTACAAGGTGTTCCCACACCTGTGAAACGTCGTTCCCGATACGAGTGGTTTGTCAGACACTGGATGCTAAACTAACCAGTTCAAAGCAACGCGTTAACAGCAGCAAGCGCTCTATGGATACCTCAAACTGACATCGTATCACCAGCAAATTTCCTGTACTCACGACTAAGCAGTTATTTATGCATATGTTTCAACTTTAGACGACATGACGAATTTTTTTGTTCTGGATCTGAGTTCAAATCTAAAACCTATAGCCACTGTAACTAAGCGAAGCGATCGTGCCTAATCGAGACGATCACAACAACGTTCGCCATTGGTAACAAGGCATAAAGTGTCAACAAATATGGAAGTTTTCGCCAGTATCAGTAAGAAAGTGTGAACTTGAAAATATTTGTCCTCTGCTTGGAATCATGCCAAGACTATTATTTCCCTGTTAACTAACAACGAGAAAGTTTGACATAATTTCAAGTGACAAACATTAAACGTGTTTCAAACTAAGTGTTATGGTAGAAATTATTGTGACGGGGACTCTAACCCAACACGTAATCAGATTGTTAACTAAGTAAAATCAGATCTTAGTTATCGAATTATTTCACCGGCAACGAGACGCTGGGTTCTGAAACGATGATACAATTTCATTCCCCGACCGGGAATCTAACCCGGCACATATCATCTCCGTTTTCTCTCTACGAATGGTTTATTCACGAGTGGTAAGATATCTGCATGTTTGACTACAAATAGTGGCATCTGTCGTTATTGTTGACAACACATGAAGAGACATATTTGCTCATTATTTATCACTAGCAGTTCGTTGTGCGCATGGAATGGCTTGAAATGAAACCATGGAAATTTTTGTGTCGGACCAGCATTCGTACTCTCTCATGTGCCTTTCGTGGAAACGTAGAGGAGTGTGAAATCTTGTGGAAAACAACGAAATGATCGAATTATATCGTCCCCCCCCCCTTGATAACTGCACCATGCCGTTGGTGGGGAGGCTTGCGTGCCTCAACGATACAGATAGCCGTACCATAGGTGCAACCACAACGGAGGGGTTTCTGTTGAGAGGCTAGACAAATGTGTGGTTCATGAACAGTCTGGATGATTGTCTGATCTGGCCTTGTAACACTAACCAAAACGGCCTTGCTGTGCAGGTACTGTGAACAGCTGAAAGCAAGGGGAAACTACAGCAGTAATTTTTCCCGAGGGCATGCAGCTTTACTGTACGGTTAAATGATGATGGCGTCTTCTTGGGTAAAATATTCCGGAGGTAAAATAGTCCCCCATTCGGATATCGGGGAAGGGACTACTCAAGAGGACGTCGTTATCAGGAGACAGAAAACTAGCGGTCTACGGATCGGAGTCTGCTATGTCAAATCCGTTAATCGAGCAGGAAGGTTACAAATTTTAAAAAGGGAAATGGATAGGTTAAAGTTAGATATAGTGGGAATTAATGAAGTTCGGTGGCAGGAGGAACAAGACTTCTGGCCAGGTGAATAAAGGTTTATAAATACAAAATCAGTAGAGGAAATGCTGGAGTAGGTTTAATAATGAATAAAAAAAACAGGAGTGCTGGTAAGCTACTACAAACAGCGTAGTAAACGCGGTATTGCGGCCAAGATAGACACGAAGCCCACGCCTTCCACAGTAGTACACGTTTATATGCCAAATAGCTCTGCAGATGACGAAGAGATTGATGAAACTTATGATGACATACAAGAAATTATTAGGGGGACGAAAATGTAACAGTCATGGGTGATTGGAATTCGATAGTAGGAAAAGGAAGAGAAGGAAACGTAGTGAGTGAATATGGATTGGGGGTAAGAAATGAATCAGGAAGCCGTCTGGTAGAACTTTGCACAGAGCATAACATAATCATAGCTAACACTTGGTTCAAGAAACACAAAAAAGGTTGTATACATGGAAGAAGCCTGGAGATACTGGAAGGTTTCAGATAGATTATATAATGGTAATACAGAGATTTAGGAACCACGTTTTAAATTGTAAGACATTTCCAGGGGCAGATGTGGACTCTGACCACAATCTATTGGTTCTGAACAAAAAGATGGGAATTTAAGGAGATGGGACCTAGATAAACTGACTAAACTAGAGGTTGTACAGAGTTTCAGGGAGAGCATAAGAGAACGATTGACAGGAATGGGGGAAAGAAATACAGTAGAAGAAGAATGGGGAGCTGTGAGCGATGAGGTAGTGAAGGCAGCAAAGGATGAAGTAGGCAAAAAGACGAGAGCTAGTAGAATTTCTTGGGTAAAAAAGAAATATTGATTTTAATTGATGATAGGAGAAAAGATAAAAATGAAGCAGGCAAAAAGGAATTCAAACGTCTCAAAAATGAGAGGAAGTGCAAAATGGCTAAGCAGGGATGGCTAGAAGACAAATTTTAGGATGTAGAGGCATATATCACTAGGGGTAAGATAGATACTGCCTACAGGAAAATTAATGAGACCTTTGTAGAAAAGAGAATCACTTATATGAATATCAAGAGCTCAGATGGAAACCCAGTTCTCAGCAAATAGGAGAAAGCAGAAAGGTGGAAGGACTATAAAGAGGGTCTATACAAGGGCGATGTACTTGAGGACAATATTATGGAAATGGAAGAGGATGTAGATGAAGATGGAATGGGAGATATGATACTGCGTGAAGAGTCTGACAGAGCACTGAAAGACGTAAGTCGAAACAAGGCCCCGGGAGTAGGCAACATTCCGTTAGAACTACTGACAGCCTTGGGAGAGCCAGTTCTGACAAAACTCTATCATCTGGTGAGCAAGATGTATGAGACATGCGAAATACCCTCAGACTTCAAGAAGAATACAATAATCCCAATCCCAAAGAAAGCGTGTGTTGACAGATGTGAAAATTACTGAACTATCAGTTTAATAAGTCACGACTGCAAAATACTAACGCGAATTCTGTACAGACGAATGGAAAAACTGGGAGAAGCCAACCTCGGGGAAGGTCAGTTGGGATTCCGTAGAAATATTGGAACACGTGAGGCAATACTGACCTTACATCTGATCTTAGAAGATAGATTACGGAAAGGCAAATCTACGTTACTAGCATTCGTAGACTTAGAGAAATCTTTTGACAATGTTGACTTGAATATTCTGTTTCAAATTCTGAAGGTGGCACAGGTAAAATACAGGGAGCGAGAGGCTATTTACAATTTGTATAGAAAGCAGACGGCAGTTACCAGAGTAGGGGGATGAAAGGGAAGCAGTGGTTTGGAAGGGAGTGAGACAGGATTCTTGCCTATCCCCGATGTTATTCAATCTGTATATTGAGCAAGCAGTAAAGGAAACAAAACAAAAATCCAGAGTAGGTATTAAAATCCACGGAGAAGAGATAAAAACTTTGAGGTTAGCCGATGACATTGTAATTCTGTCAGAGACAGCAAAAGACCTGGAAGAGCAACTGAACGGAATGGACAGTGTCTTGAAAGGAGGATATAAGATGAACATCAACAAAAGCAAAACGAGGATAATGGCATGTAGTCGAATTAAGTCGGGCGATGCTGAGGGAACTAGATTAGGAAATGAGACACTTAATGTAGTAAAGGAGTTTTGTTATTTGGGTAACAAAATAATTGATGATGTTCGAAGCAGGAGGATATAAAATATAGACGCAATGGCCAGGAAAGCGGTTTTGAAGAAGAGAAATTTATTAACATCGATCACAGATTTAAGTGTCAGGAACTCGTTTCTGAAAGTATTTGTATGGAGTATAGCCATGTATGGAAGTGAAATATGGACGATAAATAGTTTGGACAAGAAGAGAATAGGAGCTTCTGAAATGTGGTGCTGCAGAAGAATGCTGAAGATTAGATGGGTAGATCACATAACTAATGAGGAGGTATTGAATAGAATTGGGGAGAAGAGACATTTGTGGCACTAACTGGAGTAAGTGCTCTCAGTCCTCTGGAGGTATTACAGAAACGCATCTGTTCGTGGCGTAGTGGTAAGCTTCCAGCTCTGTAACCGCGAAGTCATACTCGTACGTTCGAGTCCATGCCATTCCCTACTTTCCTTAAATAGCATATTGGATATCTGCTGAGGTTATCAGTGTGACAGAACATAGTTCGTTTCTTTTTCCAGTCCAGCTCCAACAGTGAAAAGTTTCAGAAACATTTCCACCAAAACGCTCGTGTCTGCGTCCCGATCAGAACAGTTTCCGTTCGAGAGTTTCCTAGTCCCACTGCAGGTGCCAGCTACCGGTCATACGCCGCCTGCTGCCAACGTCGGACGCCTCAGACTAGCTGACCGTTGCTTGATGTTGTGAGTGTATTTATGAACGGATATTTTACTATTTGAAGTTCTCGAATTTATCTCACAGTTACGATCTGGATTTTGCGTGAATGAAACATATGATCATTGCTCAAGTGCGGTGAAATATAGTCGCAAGTAGAAAAAGTCGTAAGATTTGCGACATATTCGCTTTGGGTGTAGTGGAGGGGTGAAGGCCACAGTGACAGCTCTGATCCATTGTCTTTGTGTGAGGTGTGCTTTCGGGCAAAACGGCAGAGAAAAGACATTTTTGGTTCAAGAAACTTATTTCTGGAATGAATGATTTTGCACATTCATGAAACCTCAGTAATAGACATACCCTTTAAGCATCATGAGACATTTACATTCAATAGACAAGGATTAGATGGCAGGAGCAGAAGTACTGCATGCTGTAATTTAAAACAACAAACATCGAAGTGGTGACTATTAATTCATTTTTGCTTGCTTCTCATCAAATGGCTCATCGAGGATTCCAATACAGTATTCTTATTGGTGACTGATTATAACGTCTACATATTACTGTCTTAAGACGAGTAACGGCTGAGCCCCAACAAAAGGCATATAATCGAGCATAGGCCAATGTGAACGTAATACATTGTCAATAGTGACTCAGAGAAGGTGTTGTGCATTACGAAAACCTCCAAAAGGGATAATTTACCACTGGTGGTACCTTTAACGAACATCTAAGGCATGTAACAGCCACAGTGTAAGAGAAACGACCTATAAAACTTCGTCACGCGTTGATACTACATAATAATGCGCTCTGCCAATTTCATAAGATAACTGTAAAGGAGTTTTCAAAGTCATACATCAGGCACTTACTCTTCTGACTTTTTCCCATTAAAATCTACCTTCCAAGCTCCTTATCGAAAAAGAGCTAATAAAACTCCTCTCTGGACGAAAATACACTATAATCCTCGTTCAACGAGCTCTTCAACTCGGATCCACAAGGTAGGCATGGAACTGATGACCTACCTGAGCGTTGACAGGTTGTTTTAGATAATGTGAGAGAACATCTCATTGATGATTCATTTATCTCTGATGTTCACTAATACGTTCGATAAAATAAAAGACTATGTCATTAAAATATGCACTGTACCAATTTAAACGCATTGCAGTTACTACTATATCCTTATGACGAAACTCTATTTTAATGGAACGTAAAGTATTTGCAATGAGAGCGTGCATGTATCAGAATCAATTAATAAGGTATGTGTTTACTTGCTATCCTGTACTTGACAGGTCATGACATTAACTCACAGCTAACGGAATACTGCAGCCTGATACTCTCACTTATTGCTCCAGTTCTGACTACGACAGATATGTTCGCAGAGTAAAAGACGAGAATATTTGCAGTTTCCATTTCGAATGGCTTTCCTGGACTCAAAACCATAAATTGGTAACCTTATTTCAAACCTTGTGTGAAAATCACTCCAGTTATTTAATGGAAACGACAGGAACATATTAAGTGAATTTTGTAGGCTAACTCTGTGTCATTGAGGATGCAACTCGTCGGTCACAGGGTTCCCAAACATATCCAGCGTTGTTGCTAAGATTCAATTATACTTCTATCAGGAAATATCGCCCGTAAGCGGTCTAGGAAGTTACTACAATTCCTTGTCGCAAAGACTAGGCGTAAAAGCGCCGAAATACTAAAGTATATTTCAGTGAGACTCATTTGCGTTTCCGTAACTGCGTCATCACAAATAATACTTAGACGCGCCAACTCTAATCTAAACAACACAAATCATTAATTGCCACAATTGTTTGTGATTTTCTGTCTTAAGAGGACTGAAACTAAAAATGTCATCGCCGGACATATTTCACATTTTTAGAACATCTCCAATAGGTATACTGTAAAATATTATGACTAGGCAACTCGTCTTTTTTTACAGTAATAGACTTGGAAAATATTTATCTTGATGTCTATGTCAACGGCACTATCAAACAAGACAGGCACACAATTGAAGAGAGAAAAACACAGTATCGATTGCAAAACGTAGCATCTTCAGGAGGACTTCGTAAGCTACGAACAACACGAAGTTTCAAACCAAGAAAGACTGCTACGTAGGAGACCATAAGAAATTAGTGCAAATTCAGGCTCCAAATTCCTTTGAAAATTATTTAAAGAACGTATGGGACACAACTTTGTTTCCAGCTTCTATTATCGTGAAAGGAGTGGCAGTTGTTATGAGAAAGTAGAATGAGGAACACAAACGTTCGCAGTAATGCCTGCAATAAGTCACCTGCGAGCAGAATTCTCATTCAAAGTACTAAAAGAAAGATACGTATCTTTTATTCGTTATGAGTAAAATGTATCGGCTACTCATGACCTATCAATAAAAGCGAAAAATATCTGTGTTGAAGAGCTCTCGAAAACCGAAGTAACAACCGGTTCACCAAGTTGAGAGTGATATTAAGATACTATGCATTGTTAGCATAGTGGATTACTAATTTCGCCCTTAATGTTCTAATATTAACAACGCCTCTTCGCTACCTCACAACTATCGAAAAACAGTTCTAGCATTTACAAACATTACTCACATATTGATAAATCTTATCGCTAAAACTACCAATGCATGAAATAATCGGCAATACTTACTTCATACCTGCGAGAGAATTGCTTGGCAGTGCTTGAATAGCATCAACAGAACTAATCCTCACCTTGCACACAACACAGTCTCGGTACATGCAGTTAATCACTCCAAAATGCCATACACGCGCGTCTTTCTGCCAACGACATAACCTCTATCGCAGAACTTTCATCCCGTTACCGAGGCGACAAACCAGTGCTACGTCTACCACACCATCGCTCACGTCCACTCCCTCCCCCCTTCCGCCAACGCATTGTAGATGTCTCATAAACTACTAAACCAAACGCAGATATATACCTAAGTTATCCAGTTTCTTATCAGCTTTTATGGCTGAGTCTTCTGCCGCTGCTCTGAAGAGATATACTTAAGGTAAATTCGAATAATCTATATGACGATCATCCAATGTTTCCATTCTCCCAGGTCCATTATTCGAATATGTGTGAAGAGAAGCCACATAAAAGCACCAATGAATTAATAAACAATAATCAGTGAAATGTGGCGTACACTGTTATTCACCTAACGATTATGAAAAACTGGTTTTCGACCAACACGGTACGTAGGGTTTCGTAGGAATCTGTTATTTAAATTCGTTGCAGTCTTTGTCAGTAAAGATTGAGGTGGAGAAAGAGTCTGCCAGCGGGATTAAAGCCTATGGCTACGGCTTTAGTTTCACTTAGTAACTAAGGAATCAGGAACGGGAAGAACAGTCTTTCATTATTGTAGTACAGACGGTGGAAGAGAGATGCAGTTTAATTATTTATTTTATGTTTAATTTAACATATCGCTGCGCATTACTAGCACGGTTTGCTCATAAGCAGGCGCTTATGCATAAAGAAAACCGTTACATAAGGATAAACTATCTTTATCTACCTTAGCACAGAACTGTTGTGTTCACTGTTACTGCCGGATCGGCTGTTGTAGTATTTGAGGACGGAGGATGTCAGTGAGTGGCCAGAAATAAATGTCCAATGGTTCCTTCTGCTGGCGTAGAGCTGTATCCCGTTATGATTGACACCACAGACTATGTGGGAAAGAGATTTGTTTTGCAGCAGTTATTGTGGTGCAATATCATGTGATACACTTTTCGTATGTCAGTTGTTCACTTATGATTTAGGATTCCCAACCTTCATTTGTTTTATTGATACTGCGGGAGAGCTGCACTCTTGCACTGTTTAACCTGACGCTGATTTGGGCGTAATTATTGCACAGAATCCTGGTTCCTAAACTTGGCAATAGTGACAACAATTAATGAAGAAAGTAGCAAGTTTCCCACAAAATTCTGAACATTCTTTGAGTAGCCAGCTTGAAAATCTGTTCGCAAATCCAACGGAGCAAGTCATTAGACATCATAAAATGAACCGGTGATAATGTCCACGCTCTTTTGACTCTAATAAGAAAAGAATATTCTCACAAATTAACTTGAGACGACACCAAAATTTACGCAAATTTACAAAAAAAAATAATAAGGAGCTTTCTTGCATTTGATAGTAATACATAAGGAAATACTTTTTCTGAGATCATATACAGGTTGAGTCACTATCTATTGCAATCTAGAATAACTCCGAAAGAATGATAGTAGCTGGAAAGTTTGTGGGACAAACGTTGCGTGGGACAAAGGGGGCCATAATATGACGTTCGGCTATTGTTGCTATGTGGGGTCGCGTCAGAGATATAAAGGCCAACTATGTTTTTTTAAGTGGGATGCTATAGTTTGGTATTTATTTTCTGTCAGCGGCTATCGAGACGAATCCAATGATGTGTAATGCTAAGCTCTTTGAAGGTCAACGAAGGTGAAAAAGGTGACATGAACGTCCATTTACAGAAGGTGTTCGAAGTGATGACCATTGGTATCAATGCAGTGCTGCAATCTTCTTATCATGGATTATATGGTATTCCTTATCACTTCGGCACTTATCAAAGCACATGCTCTGACAATTCTCTCTCGTACATCGTACAAATACTAAATATTCGCTGAATACAGCGTATCTATCTAACATGCCATTGACATGTAAACACCATTCGACGGTTTCGCAATGCAACATTAATAGGAACGGTAAGACTAGAAGACTTCGAAGAAAAAGTCGATATGCTTCTGATTTACGGAGAATGCCAACGAAACTCAGTGAGAGCTAGCGACTTATACGCTGAAAGATATCCTCAACGTACTCACCATACACGTCGTACATTTAAATATGTGTATGATAAACTGACTACAACTGATCTTTAACGCATCGGAAACATATGCAGCAAAGGAAAGTTACTAACGAGAAAACGGAAATTGTTACTCTTGCCACTGTGGTTCGAGATCTTTGTGTTAGCTCGCGTCAAATCGCAAAGGCATCTGGCATGAGCCACCGTAGAGTTGTTCGTTTTCTGCATCGCCATAAATATCATCCTTACCATATCAGTCTCCACCAAGAATTAACTGGCACGGACTGTATGCGTCGCACTGAATTCTGCCGACGGGCTCAACTTCAGATTCAGAGGGATGACATATTTATTAATTTGATTTTATTTACTGACGAGGCTACATTTACGAACCATGGAAATGTTAATTTGCATAACACGCATTATTGGGCAACTGAAAATCCATATTGACTGCGGCAAGTGGCACACCAAAAGCCGTGGTCGGTGGATGTTTGGTGTGGGATTCTGGAGCACTAAATTATAGGCCCCTATTTCATCGAAGGATATGTTTGCTGCAAGAAACATTAGGTCTCATATTGGAAGAAATACCTTTACGAAGAAGGAACAGAATGTTGTATCACCACATTTTTCGCTGATGGCTAGAAATGAGTTGCAGAGACAATTCCCAAATCGTTGGATTGGGCGCTAAGGAAATGTGTCGTGGCCGGTTCGTTCGCTACACTTTTCCTTGTGGCGATTCATAAAAGACATTGTTTATAAAGACGTTACAACTACACCTGAAGATATGCACGAGATACTTGTCAGAGCATGTGCTTCAATAAACGCCGAAGTGATGAGGGACAGCACTCAGTCCATGATAAAAAGATTGAAGCGCTGCATTGATACCGATGGTCGTCACTTCAAACACCTTACTGTTACACATCATTGGTTTCGTCTCGATAGCCGCTATCAGAAAACAAGTAGCAAACGATATCATCCCATCTAAGAAACAAAGTTGACATTCATATCTCTGAAGCGACCCCACATTGCAACAAACAACCAACGTCATATTATGGACCCCGTTGCCCCACGCAACTATTGTCCCACAAACTTTTCAGCTCCTATCATGCTTTCTGAGTTATTTCTGGTGGCATTAGTTAGTGACTCACCCTGTATATTTCATATCTTCGTCTCATATCGCAGCACTTGTTTTAATGTGAAGTGAAAAAATAAAAATTTTAGGATTCTGAAACGCCTTGTGACACCAGATTCTTATGATAGTCCAGATCGGAAGCGTTACAAAAATCGGCAGTCTCTTTCCTTTCATGCATTACTACCGCTCTCAAATTCTTATTGACGGACTTACGAACATCAGGTTTTGCTGCCAAACAGCCTTTCATAAATTTCGCTGTGAGGAGGAAGATAGCCATTGCAGCAGTGATCTTTGTATGTGCCTGCATTCAGCATTGCTGACATCTGATAGAACCCTTTACAGTATTGAGGCAATTGGGAATACCATTATCAGAAAATACCACAAATCTTTCAGTAAGTCGTCAGTAGATGGATTCAGAGTCATATTAACTCCATTTCCAGGATGAATTCTACCCATAATGGGGTATTATTTAAGATAGTCGCATGTTCCAGCAATTGCACTTGGATAATTCCCATTTGAATATTCTGATGGCCGAAAGGACCGGTCAGCGTGTGAGACTATAAGGCATTAAGACCAAACTACTAGAACTAGAGGCATACTGCAAATGTAAATTCTCATTCAAAAGGCTCTTTCGATTTTCTTACCAAAATTTCAGCAGCAATTATATTTCAATTATCACCAGTAGATATTAATTACAAGAATGTGAGTGATACTGCCACTCAGAGAATGTCGTGGTGGTAGGCGACCAACCTATGCTCTGACGTGTGACTACGAACATCTGCCGTGAATGTTGCCTTACGTTACCCTTAAGAATAAACGATTAATGAAACCAAAAACTCCTATCATTGGAAGAAAACCATGTGTCAATCTGCTCAGTCTAATGTACGTAACAGCTATCTCATTAGCAACAAGCAGGCACAAAGTTCATTCTTGTGATAAATACATAAATTCTTCAGATATTTGTTTTAACAAATAACCGTCTAGTATGCAGATGAAATGACAGCTACTACACAGGTCCTCTACTTTACAGACAGTCGAGTTCAAAAATGGTTCAAATGGCTCTGAGAACTTAGAACTACTTAAACCTAACTAACCTAAGGACATCACACACATCCATGCCCGAGGCAGGATTCGAACTTGCGACCGTAGCGGTCGCGCGGTTCCAGACTGTAGCGCCTAGAACCGCTCTGCCACTTCGACCGGCGATAGTCGAGTAATCAACTTATTGCAATATTACTTCCACTACTCTAAAATATACTGACCATTAATTACTTAAATAAATAGGCGCTGTTTTCTGGGTCACATGTATTTGACGTTTTTTAGCGCCATCACAAAACAATGACTAAGGAAAAGATGCCATTACAGTCCCAATACACAGACAGCAAAACAAATGTTCGCAAGTCACTTGCAAACTCCAAGAAAACGGTTACATATAAATACACTTCATGACATCCAGAAGACTAGATGGTCATCCTAGACGTGACCCCCTTCTGGTGCCACAAGTCCTTCTACCATTAGCTCTAGTAGTGGTTTGTAAACAAGCAGCTTGCAAATGATTCGGGGGCATTTGGTCGAAGATGACTGGCCCATATGCGACCTACGACTGGGCTAGACTAAGTTCAACGTCAGCATTAGTAAAACATTGTGCAATCGAGGTCTCCAGCGCGTAATCCACTGCAGGGAAAAATGTGACTCACTGAAATGTGAATACGCAAAAAATAACTGAAATATGATAGAGGTATAGTGTCGCTGACTATTAACCAATACGTCCTGGTTAGAATCCAGCGATTGCTCAAATATTCAATAATGGTTATTTTTTACGTATTCTCACTTCAGTAAGTCAAATTTTTCCCTGCAGTGGATTACGCGGTGGAGACCTCGGTTGCACAACGCGTTTCGATTGCCCAGGAAACGGTACGCCTCGAAAATGATCTCATGGTCATTATAGAAATGCGTTTCAAACATTGATTTCTATGTTTAGGAAAGACGAGAAGTTACTGGATAAAGGGTCAGGAGAATACGGGGGTATCCAAATTTTACACTTCAGAGGATCAGCATGTGTACTGTGTCCTATGGACAATGATTTGGGGTATTGTCATGGAACAAAAACACCACTTTCGACAGCTTCCCGCGATGCTTCGTTTTGGCAGCTTCTTTTTACATCATCGGGAGACTATGGTAGTATGCTGCTGTGCCGAGTTACTTCTTAGGAGCATAATACGCTAGCTCCACACAATTATAGTCCCAAAAAACAGCATTAACTAGCCCGATAGTGGCTGGGTCTTAGGTTTTCTTGGCGGTGGTGAATCCAGATGTTTCTGCTGCTCGCTTTGCTCCATTGTTTGCTGCTGAAAAAAGCACGGCACCGGTCCTTGGTGACTGCGTGGCTAAAGAGGTCATCTGCATTGTCCTGACATATTTCCGCAGCAGGCTATACTCCGAGGGCGTTTTTAATGCCTGTCAGTTTAGTGGAACAAAATAGGAGCTCAAAAAGTCGCGCAAATATTGGACACTGGTCCATGTCTGATTTTCATTGTCTCGTTTTCGCTTCTCTTGCAGTACGCTGGTCATTGAGCATCAGGACCTCCTCTTCTATGACGACGCCCGGTTCTCGTCAGAGAGATGGTCTGGAACCTAATTCTCGACATCGATACTCCGCAATCAGTCTTAAAGTGTGTGGTGGAGGGTAGCCCATTCCACTACTAGTCATTTCCTTTTCTGTTCCACTCGCCGATAGAACGAGAGAAAAGTGACTATACCTGTGTATGAGGCCTAATTTCTTGTATCTTATCTTCGTGGCCCTTACGCGCGATGTTTGTTGGGTCAACAGATCCGTTCTGCGGTCAGCTTCAAATGCTGGTTCTCTAAATTTTCTATTGCTGTTCCCCGAAAACAATGTCGCCTTCCCTCCAGGGACCGCCATTTTAGTAGCCAAAGTATCTCTGAAAGATTGCGTGTTATACACTCCTGGAAATTGAAATAAGAACACCGTGAATTCATTGTCCCAGGAAGGGGAAACTTTATTGACACATTCCTGGGGTCAGATACATCACATGATCACACTGACAGAACCACAGGCACATAGACACAGGCAACAGAGCATGCACAATGTCGGCACTAGTACAGTGTATATCCACCTTTCGCAGCAATGCAGGCTGCTATTCTCCCATGGAGACGATCGTAGAGATGCTGGATGTAGTCCTGTGGAACGGCTTGCCATGCCATTTCCACCTGGCGCCTCAGTTGGACCAGCGTTCGTGCTGGACGTGCAGACCGCGTGAGACGACGCTTCATCCAGTCCCAAACATGCTCAATGGGGGACAGATCCGGAGATCTTACTGGCCAGGGTAGTTGACTTACACCTTCTAGAGCACGTTGGGTGGCACGGGATACATGCGGACGTGCATTGTCCTGTTGGAACAGCAAGTTCCCTTGCCGGTCTAGGAATGGTAGAACGATGGGTTCGATGACGGTTTGGATGTACCGTGCACTATTCAGTGTCCCCTCGACGATCACCAGTGGTGTACGGCCAGTGTAGGAGATCGCTCCCCACACCATGATGCCGGGTGTTGGCCCTGTGTGCCTCGGTCGTATGCAGTCCTGATTGTGGCGCTCACCTGCACGGCGCCAAACACCCATACGACCATCATTGGCACCAAGGCAGAAGCGACTCTCATCGCTGAAGACGACACGTCTCCATTCGTCCCTCCACTCACGCCTGTCGTGACACCACTGGAGGCGGGCTGCACGATGTTGGGGCGTGAGCGGAAGACGGCCTAACGGTATGCGGGACCGTAGCCCAGCTTCATGGAGACAGTTGCGAATGGTCCTCGCCGATACCCCAGGAGCAACAGCGTCCCTAATTTGCTGGGAAGTGGCGGTGCGGTCCCCTACGGCACTGCGTAGGATCCTACGGTCTTGGCGTGCATCCGTGCGTCGCTGCGGTCCGGTCCCAGGTCGACGGGCACGTGCACCTTCCGCCGACCACTGGCGACAACATCGATGTACTGTGGAGACCTCACGCCCCACGTGTTGAGCAATTCGGCGGTACGTCCACCCGGCCTCCCGCATGCCCACTATACGCCCTCGCTCAAAGTCCGTCAACTGCACATACGGTTCACTTCCACGCTGTCGCGGCATGCTACCAGTGTTAAAGACTGCGATGGAGCTCTGTATGCCACGGCAAACTGGCTGACACTGACGGCGGCGGTGCACAAATGCTGCGCAGCTAGCGCCATTCGACGGCCAACACGGCGGTTCCTGGTGTGTCCGCTGTGCCGTGCGTGTGATCATTGCTTGTACAGCCCTCTCGCAGTGTCCGGAGCAAGTATGGTGGGTCTGACACACCGGTGTCAATGTGTTCTTTTTTCCATTTCCAGGAGTGTAGGAACCCACCAGTAACAGATATAGCAGCCCGCCTGTGAATTGCTTGGATCTCTTCCTTTAATCCGACCTAGTACGGATCCCAAATACTCAAACAGTACTGAAGAATAGGTCGCACTATCGTACGATATGCGGTCTCCTTTACAGATGGACGACACTCTGCTAGAATCGTCCCCGTAAACCCAAGCCGACCATTCGCCTTACCTACCACAATTCTTATATGCTCGTTCCATTTAATATAGCTTTTCAGTGTTACGCCGAGACATTTAAACGTTATGACTGTCAAGCACGACACTACTAATGTTATATCCCGATATTTCGGGTTGGTTTTTCCTTCTCAACTCCATTAATTTATATTTTTCTACATTTAGAGCTAGCTGCCAGTCATCACACCAACTAGGAATTTTTCTAAGTCTCCTTTATATCCTGTTACATGTTTCTTACTATACACCACAGCATCATCAGCAAACAACAGCAGATTGCTGCCCACTCTGTCCGCCAAATCATTTAAGTATTTAGAGAATGACAGCAATCCTATCACATTTCCCTGGGGTACTCCGTACTTACCCAATATGTCATATAAATGGGCGTTGTTGCCAGACTGTTCCACCAACTTGGCATTTATTGTTGCACTATTATGCCAAAGGCGAGGTACAACGGGTCCCGGTCCGCTCTATCATCCAAATGAAATTACAAAAAAAAAAAAAAAAAGGTTCAAATGGCTCTGAGCACTATGGGACTTAACAGCTGAGGTCATCAGTCCCCTAGAACTTAGAACTATTTAAACCTCACTAACTAAGGACATCACACACATCCACGCCCGAGGCAGGATTCGAACCTGCGACCGCAGCGGCCGCGCGGTTCCAGACTGAAGCGCCTAGAACCGCTCGGCCACTCCGGCCGGCATTAAATTACACACGACCAAGTTTCTGTGTAGTGAAACTGGAAGCTATTTTGATTTTAAGTCATAAGACGAAAAAATGATACACACTATCGATAGTCAGCTAGGCTAATGATACATTTAAAGTACTTATACATTCATAGCACTATCGGCTGTCGTACATCCCTATTTTAGCCATGACCAGTTGTTGGCCTTGCTCGAGCTCAGTTGTTGTTTTGTTAGTTCGTTCACTTCTTAACGGCACCTGAATTTAATATAAGTGCTACCGTTTACTTTTTTGAGCTGTATGCTATTGCGATAGTCTCTAACTATGGATACGTTTGTGACAAGAAATAAGAGGAAAATCGATTCTGATTCGTCCACTGGAGTTATGGTAAGTTAAAAATATGTACACACTACAATAACAGCCTAATTACCACTCTATAGCAGTTTAATATTAGTACTGGTGTCGTTATATGGAGCTGAGAGATTTTCCGACATCAATATTTCAGATTTTAATAAGGCAGCGGCGCGTTATACGTCATTACGAATAACATCAATTTAAAATCAGTGCATAAATATACATTTGGCTTTGTCTATGTCGCCAAATAATTGCGTTGATCAAGAAAAATATCGCCCAAAATTACGATCGTTGCATTCTTTTTAAAAAATTTGCTTGATATTGTATAATTAGTAGAAAAAATGCCAAAATATCGCCCAATCTAATCGGCAGGTCGGTACTTAATTATGAAATCTAGTTCCAGCACGGAACGATGGGGCGGGATTTGGGAGCACGGAAGGGATGTGTGACGACAGCAAATTCTAGTTCTTTCCTTTCCGAAAGATTTTTTTTTTTTCAACGGGCTGCTTCAATACGTCCGAGCCGACTGCGTCCTGCATCCACCCCTCCCCCTTTCGTCCTAAAAGTATTTTCGCTCTTATAATACCATAATAACTGAAGCCAGCAATTCCATGCACAATTAGATCTTAAAATATACGAGCATTCAAGCATTATCAAACGATTTACCACGCATAAATAAAGGTAAACCATTGTCAGAATTTCAGTTTTTGTTGTGATGCATTTTGTTTTATTTTAAAACGATGTACAACAACCTCTTGTTCCAAATTCTCTATTGACTTTGGGTAGCTCTGCGTGGTAAGTCGTTGAGCTGGCAATCCCTGGTTTCGGGAGAGTTGATGGTTTGTTGTGGTCTCCCACATTTAATTTAGGCAAATGCTGCGGTTTATTCCTCACTATAGGCCACAGAAAATTCAGTCTGAATACCTTTCCTTCCTGACAGATTCCTATTCCCTTAAAGATGCTGCTCTTCTGCTTAAATGAAAAGAGTTGCATCGAAGGCGAGTCGAGCACCTTTTAAGAGACTACATTTTCACTTGCAAGACATTCGTCATTTAGAACCTAACACACAGTTAAAAAAGGTCCATTTCTGAGTAACTTTAACGACAGAGAGTTTCACTGATTATCTGCTAATACTTCAGCTGAATACTTAGCAGTACTTAAATCTGAGACAGAGACAACTACGTTTAGCAACCAGTTTAAATAGCAAAACTGTTTATTTTATGCTTCCGCCAACTATTTAACTTTTATATATCAGTAAAGATCAGGATTTTTGGTCAAGAAATACTATCCTTTCTGTATATCAGGAGTACAAATCTTGTCTCAGTAGAGGATTTATTTAAGCTGAACTGTGCACATACAACAACAAAATCAGTTCACAATTGTCACAAAAATCATTCGTGACGTAATAATAAATACAGCAGTCCTTCTATCAAAGTCTGCAATAAAATAAATGTTAATTAAATCTTTGCCTTGCAGAGCTCCATGTTAACTTTTTGTGAAAGAACAAAATCTTAATGCCCTCATCAAGACTGCATAAGTCAAACATTTCGGTCTTAATAATCGACACATTATTGCCGTTTTTTTCACAACTAAACTTTTGCTAAGGAGCACGAAGAAAGGATATCTGACAATACAGAGCTCTCAAACCACAATACATTACTTTATAGGGGGGAAATATAGTGTTTTATTGAAACATTAGAAAGAAAAAGATACTGGACCGATATCCATTTACGGAATTAAAAGGGAAGATAATGATCTGGTCTTAAAAGCAGGTGAGAAAGCTAAGCCACCTCCTGTTTACAGACTGCAGCCCTTTGAAATCGTCCAAAGCAAGCCAAGCACCAGGTCAACACATAGGTTAGGTGCTTTCCAGCTCGTAACATAACCCACCGTATTAAATTTAGCCTTCCATCATCAGATCGTGAGGCAAGCTGGAATACGGCTTGCTTGCCTGCATGTACTATTATCCGCGAAAATTAATATCCGCAGGGTGGGTTTAATATAAAGCAATGTAACACCCTCACAGACTGTGTTCAGCGGCTTCAGTATGTAGTTTGTGGACGCTGAGGGGTTGTGTTGTTAGTGATTCATTTGTCACGGTCATCGGAGATCAGATGGCGTTCAGAAGGCTGGTCTGTGCACGCTCTGTGATGACTCCGCAGGCACTGCCTGTGATGAGTGCAGAGGTGAACAATGTATGCCACAATTATTCTAGGGTGCAAACATGCCCGACCGACAGGTACCTAATCCTGTGGATCAGCTTCAACCATTTGAAAGGAATCGCATTATAAGGCTGCAGGTAGGTGGAAGGAATTTCCGCTCATGTTGGCCACAATGTATCGATCGTGTGTCGCCATTTTAAACAGTGGTTGTGGAACATTCCCACACATGTAGAACATAACGTTTAGAACGCATCTGGGTGTCCACGTAGTACAGAGGCGCGTCAAAATCGACCCGTTCTGCTAGCAGAACATCATCGAGAGACGAAATCCGGGCACACATCTGCTGTGTCATCAGGGACCACTGGGAACTGCCTCCTTGTATCAGGATTAAGATCACATGTGGTGTTGTGAAAGACTTGACTGGAGAGTGGCCTGGCGTTCTGTTGTCTTCATGTAGTTCCAGTGTAGACAGAAGTGGCTTGGGCCTGGTGAGCTGCCGACTCCAGAGTGCATTCGCCCACGACACCACGTACCATCACCAGCTTCATGGTGTGTGGGGCCATTTGTTACAGGTCGTGGTCGCATTTGGTGTTTAAGAAGGGTAATGTAATAAGTGCTTGCTACATTGCACGGCTGTTATCCCCTACGACTGCCACTTCTTTCACAGCAAGGTGATGTGTTTCTACAGGAGGACAATGCACATCCACATACGGATGCTGTGACACATCGAGCTCTTCATGATGCACAACAACTGCCCCGGCCAGAAAGATCACCAGATCTCTCGCCAACTGAACACTCATGGGAAATGACGAAGCGGGATATTACTCATTATCGGGGACCGCAAGAGCCATTGCCTAAGGATGCTTGGGACAATCTATCGGAGGAAGCCATTCCTCCATTTTACGTATGATCGATTGCGTGCAAGAATACATGCCTGTTTCGCAGCCAGAGAGGGGTACACTGTATAGTTATGGCATGTGTGTCTCATTTGGTCTGAATTTATTATATACTCCTGCAATGATGAACTATATTATTCTTGAAGAAACAAGTTGGCAAGATGACTAGCAATTCTTTTCATTACCATGACCAGTTTCGACAGACCTACGCTGTTATCATCGGATCTTGTAACATTATTAGATGTACACACTTGTCACAACACTGAAAGTCACAAACTGAAGGTGCATCAAATTTTAATAAAAATGATAGGGAACATCAGCACACCATGCTGTATGTTTTAATTGTTTGCTATTTCATTTGTGTCATGCTGGCCTTCCCGGCCATTTTCCGCAATTTGACGCAATACCACCTTGTGACTTTTAGTATTCTAACAAGCACGTACATCTAATAACGTTACAAGATCCGATGATGACAGCGTATATCAGTCGGAACCGGTCACAGTAATAAAAATAATTGCTAGCGACCCTGACAAACTTGGTTCTCAGGAAACAATATAGCTTTCAGTTTGCCACAGCGAGTGATTTAATTTCCAACATATATAAATGATAAGCCACTTGTTACCACTCTCATTTTACTTTGACCCTATCCTTTGGGGTATTTATATACATATATTTTAAGTATTCTAGATATATAAGTAAAGATTTTGTGATAATTGGTTTTTTAATACCAATCCACTTTAGTGTTTGTTGTTTTTTCTCTACATCTAACAGTCCTCCCACAAACACTATCTGATATTTTCTGCACTGTTGTAACTGCCTCACGAAGTTAACTATACCAATCATTATACACTTCTCGTTTTCCGTTCACACATCCACACCGATGTGACAAAAGTTGTGTCGGACCTCCCATTTTCCCGGCTTAGTGCAGCAACTTGGCGTGGCGTGGACTCAACAAGTCATTGGAAGTCCCCTGCTGAACGTCCGCAAATATTCGATGGGCTCCATCTTGGGGGATCTGAGCGGTTAAATCACTCTCTCGAAATATCAAAATTTTCTTCAAACCAATCGCGAACAATTGTGGACCGGTGACATGTTCAGGATTATGACTTCCATGAATGGTTGCAAATGGTCTCCAACTAGCTGAACATAACCGTTTCCAGTCAATGGTCGGTTCAACTGGACAAGAAGACCCAGTCCACTCCATGTAAACACAACACCCACCAATATGAAGCGACCACCAACTTCCAGAGTGCTTGATAACCTGGGTTCATGGCATCGCGGGGGCTTCGTCACACTCTAACCCTACCATTAGATCTTACCAACTGAAATCGGGATTCATCTGACCACGTCGAGGTTTTCCAGTCGTCTAGGGCCAGAACGATAAGGTCACGAGCCTAGGAGAGGCGCTGCAGGCGATGTTGTGCTCTTAGCAAAGGCACTCGTTTCGGTCATCTGCTTCCATTGCCCGTTAACGCCAGATTTCGCCGCACTATCTTAACGTATAGGTTCGTCGTACGTCTAACATTATTTTCTGTGGTTATGCCATACAGTGTTGGGTTGGGTTGTTTGGGGAAGGAGACCAGACAGCGAGGTCATCGGTTTCATCGGATTAGGGATGGACAGGGGGAGGAAGTCGGCCGTGCCCTTCCAGAGGAACCATCGCGGCATTTGCCTGGAGTGATTTAGGGAAATAACGGAAAACCTAAATCAGGATGGGCGGACGCGGGATTGAACCGTCGTCCTCCCGAATACGAGTCCAGTGTCTAACCACTGCGCCACCTCACTCGGTCCATACAGTCTTGCTTTTCCAATAGCAATGAAAACTCTGTGCAAACACTGCTACTTAGGGTCGTTAGCTGAAGGTCGTCGACCACCGCGTTCTGCGGGCTGAGAGATAATACCTGAAATTTGGTATTCTTGACACACTCCTGAGTCTGTTGATCTCGGAAAATTGAATTACAAAGGATTTCCGAAATGGAATGTCCCATGCGTCTAGTTCCAGCAAACATTCTGCGTTCAGAGTCTGTTAATTCTAATCGCGCGGCCGTAATCACGTCGAAAACCTTCTCACCTGAATGACCTCAGTACATATGACGGCTCCGCAAAACACTGCCCTTTTATACCTTTTGTACGCGATACTGCCACCATCTGTATGTGTACATATCGCTATCCCATCACCTCTGTCACTTTAGTGTATTTTCGTAAGAGCAACACTGATGCATCTGTACCATCCGATACCATACAAGAATCAATAAATTGCGACTATGGGGTTAATGGACGGGGGATGCTGCACTGCAGAGTGCGATAAGTTGGAAATCTGAATCGGCCAGACAGCATGTCCGGAGGGCCGAAGAGGTTAAGGCTACCACTCAGAAGTGGTAACCGGGATTCGAGTTCTGGTCCAGAACTTGTTTCCAACTTTCGTCATTGCAAATGCCACAGTGCCCTGTAGAATTAGAAGTCATGAATTCCCAACCACCCCCTCTTTCTTTTCCAGTTTTCTGTTACATATAAAATAAAGGCTTGCTTGGGCCTCACGTACTTAGACGTACCAACCAATGTAAGGTCATTCTACTCTTAATAGTGTAACTGTTATTCTGCAGATGAAATAAATACTGATGTTACATTGTTCAGTGCCGTATCATCTGTCATCAATAGAAGTACGAATAATAAAAAAAATGTGTATGTATACCACTGACCAGACGTTTTCAATGGGTAAGAGATCTGGAGAATTTCAGGCCAGGGCAGCAGTCGAACACTTTCTGTATCCAGAAAGGCCCGTACAGTACCTGCAACATGCCGCCGTGCATTATCCTGCTGAAATGTAGAGTTTCGCAGGGATCGAATGAAGGGTAGAGCCACGGGTTGTAACACATCTGAATTTAACATCCACTGTTCAATGTGTCGTCATAGCGAACAAGAGGTGACCGAGACGTGTAAGCAATGGCACCCCATACCATCACGCCCGGTGATACGCCAGTATGGCGATGACGCTACACGCTTCCAATAAGCGTTCACCGCGATGTCCCCAAACACGGATGCGAACATAATCGTGCTGTGAACAGAACCTGGTTTCATCCGAAAAAAATGACGTTTTGCCATTCGTGCACCCAGGTTCGTCGTTGGATACACCATCGCAGGTGCCCCTCTCTGTGATGCAGCGTCAAGGGTAACCGCAGCCATGGTCTCCGAGCTGACAGTAGAGTCTGCTGGAAACATCGTCGAACTGTTGGTGCAGATCGTTGTTGTCTTGCAAACGTCCCCATCTGTTGACTCAGGGATCGAGACGTTGCTGTACGATCAGTTACAGCCATGCGGATAAGATGCCTGTCGTCTCGATTGCTAGTGATACGAGGTCGTTGGGATCCAGCACAGCGTTCCGTATTACCCACCTGAACCCACCGATTCATATTCTGCTAACAGTCATTGGATCTCGACCAACGCGAGCAGCAATGTCGCGATACGGTAAACCGAAATCGCGATAGGCTACAATCCGACCTTTATCAAAGTCAGAAACGTGATGGTACGCGTTTCTCCTCCTTACACGAGCCATCACAACAACATTTCACCAGGCAACGCTGTTTGTGTATGAAAAATCTGTTAGAAACTTCCCTCATGTCAGCTCGTTGTAGATGTCGCCACCGGCGCCAACCTCGGGTGAATGCTCTGAAAAGTTAATCATTTGCATATCACAGAATCTTCTTGCTGTCGGTTAAATTTCGCGTCTGTAGCACGTCATCTTCGTGGTGTAGCAATTTTAATGGCCAGTAGTGTATGTTCAACCAGCATTTGAGAACACTCAGAGACTTGCAATAAACTCTACAAATAATTGCAAACTTTTATGTAACTATTTCCTAGTGACGCTCCTCACAAGCAGCTGGAAGAGAAAAAGTGGATGTTTTCCTGTTCATGCAGTAAAACAGCGGCATCAGGCACGACGTTTTAGTTAAGTTTGTTTCTTACCACTAACTATACTCGCAAAATATCTCTGAGGAAGTATCTACCTATTTCACTGTATGTACATGCAAATTGTTCCATTCGCGACACACAGTTCAGGAGATACGACTTCATAAACACTGATATGCAAGAAAAACTAGAGTTCCTTACAACCGAGGGCACATTAACCACACTGTTCTCCTTCAGTGTTTGATAAAAAGAGCACTTAATGACTTCCAACAGTCTTGAAACATGACTTGAAACGTTTTCTAAACTTTTTGTTGCATATATGCATAACGTAAAATATTCAACGCATTAACTCATTAGTAAATTAATCGGACGTTTGAAGCTGCTTTACACAGACTCTTTCTAATTCTTAAAGAAGTGGGGGTTTGGTTACTTGCTATCTGTATTGAAGCACTATGGGATTAGGCGCCACCGATATCCCACAGGGTGGCATTGAAAAGGAGGCGACACTGAAAGACAACTGAGGAACACATGGAGCAATTTCGGTCAAATTTGTTTGGTACGTGAATAATTATTTCGGAAAAAATACTGTGGGAGTAAAATTCCACACTAATTCTTAGGGTGGGAATGTGGAGCGGAAAGGATGACATAAAAATTTGCGAAAACGATCTGTTGGTATTTATTTCCTACTTCTAGTTGACTAAGAATTATTTAAAAGTAAGACGAGCACTTCGTCTATTATTTGTGCTATTCAGTATAAGATCCAAAGAAGAGCGGCGCGTTTCGTCACAGGGTTATTTGGTAAGCGTGATAGCGTTACGGAGATGTTTAGCAAACTCAAGTGGCAGACTTTGCAAGAGAAGCGCTCTGCATCGCGGTGTAGCTTGCTGTCCAGGTTTCGAGAGGGTGCGTTTCTGGATGAGATATCGAATATATTGCTTCCTCCTACTTACACCTCCAGAGGATATCACGATTGTAAAATTAGAGAGATTCGAGCGCGCACGGAGGCTTTCCGGCAGTCGTTCTTCCCGCGAACCGTACGCGACTGGAACAGGAAATGGAGGTAATGACAGTAGCATGTAAAGTGCCCTCCGCCACACACCATTGGGTGGCTTGCGGAGTATAAATGTAGATGTAGATGTAGATAACAACCAGGTCGCAAGAATGAGCACTGCAGCGGATCAACAATTTGGTCATCGTCTTTAGGGGTCATATATTATGCCAGACGGCAGAATGCTGCAGATAAAATGTGATACCATTGAGGAATACCTCTGTAAGTCACATACTGATATATCGAACCTCTCCTCCTAAGTCCCTGGATCGATTTAAGCAAAACTTGGTACACATTTTACTTACTGTTTGGCAATGGCGACCGGTCGGCTTTAGTTTAAGAGGGCGGCAAGTCTGGCCATACAATAAAATTAAACATTTTGTCTCTTCAGAACTTTTCTTGAACGGGGAAGATACAAAATTTAGTGTATTGGCAAGTGACATGATTTGAACCTTCACATAACACAATTTTCAACTTTGATAACACAATATATAAATTTACCCCCAGATACATAGTTTTCAATATTTGCTGCACCCAATACAGCAAATTATGGAATAAGATTTAAACGATGTTCTTACCTTTGGCTGACAGGTTTGTAGACGAACTCTATTCTCCTTTCCTTCTTTTCAGCAAAGTTGTCAATTATAATCTTGTTAAAATTAGGCACATCGAAAAGTGTTTTTTGTATAGAGCACATAGCTAACGCACACAATTTCTCTTCTCTCCTTGTGCTACTAGTGAAAGTCTTTTTTTTTCAATGTGGAGTTGCATCTCTCCACTGTTGTCAATGGCACTATAAAAATAGTTCCTAATTGTTTCACTGATTCCGGCAAAACAGTTTCTAAATTATTCTTGCAGATACAACTGAGAAGTTTTAAAGCTCCGTTTGCAGGTGCGACATCATTTCTGCTGTATGTGACTGCCAGTTCCTGTTGCAGTTCATTTTCGTTCAGGCCAAATAGTATAACTGTTGTCTGAAACTCTTTGTTAGGGAACCAGAGCTTGTTTTTTGGAAATGAACTGGGCTGGAATAATATATCTGATTGCTAAATGCGTAACGTTCGTCAATGTTAGCCGTAACAAGGTCACAGACTCCCTTCTCAAAAGTTCTACCGAGCCTCGAAACGGAAACGTTTGGGCTGGTGATCTCTTCATTTCCATTCCCGTTGCACCAATGATGATGGAGATCAAGATAATTTCTCGTCAATTCAATCACTGACTTTAAATCAGACACGTTCTCAAGAGCTGTTACACAATCAACATCTCTACGTTGCAGCTGATTAAAGAAAACGTCCTATTGAAAAACTCAAGCCAGAAGAAAAGCTTTCGGTCGTTGTTGAGAAGATTCCAAAGTCCAATTGCTTTCCTGGTTGAGTAATTACTGCTACCATCACCCTCAGTGATCCCAAGGCACTCACCCATCTCTTTCTTATACTTAAATACCGTGTCCACAAATGGCGTTTTAAAATTCCATCTCGTTTCAGCATTTCTTGGAATATGTTCCCTCACAGCATTCTCCAGTATGGCAGTTCTTTTCAGTGACTTCGAGAAGAAAGTAGACAATCAGAGTAAACTGCTAAAAAATATTCGAAGTTCTTTGTTTTGTTTTGCACAATGCTCTGCAGTGAGGCTGAGTTGGTTTGTATAACAGCGTACTAAATTTGCTCCTTCATACACTGCTTTTACTCTTGCCTGCACCCCGCTGTGCCTACGGCTCATAACTGAAGATCCACGGTAACTCTGAGCTATCAGTTTCTATGGAGAGTCGTCAATCTTGAATCTGTTAAGTTAGTGACAGTTATATGATCTTTGGGTCTCATGAAATTTATGAATCTTTCATACACTTCCCTTGTTAGTTCCTATCGAACAATAACTACGAGTTGAGGCAAGATTGAGAAATCTGTCATTTTACTAACTTCAGTTGTGACGTGTTGCATACACGTCACAGAGTTGGTCAATCTATACATGGCATTCTCTTAAGTATATTTCATGCCCATGAACATGAGATTAGAGAGATTCGAGTTAGTATGGAGGCTTCCATCAAATTTCGTTCCGCACACCATTCATGATTGGAACTGGAAAAGCGGGAGGTGACAGTGGTATACAAAGTTCCCTCCGCCGCGCGTCATAAGTTCGGTTGTGGAGTATAAATGAAGATGTAGTCGTAATGGAAATGTTGGTACATTTTACAACACGACCGTCTCTACATTCGAGACGAATTTCATTGGAAAAAAAATATTTGTCCCTGTCTGCGATACATATAATGTCACAAAATTTACGCTGTAGGACTTGAAACAGCCAGTAAATAGGCTCTATAAACAATGTGTCTCGCTTATGAAACTGACACCGCAGAATGCAACAAAGAATTTAAAAAATACAAATTCCTTTATGTTAGGGACAAATAGCGCCTCATTATCCCAGCCAAAGAATGAATCTTAACGAAACTCAAATGAACATTAAAAAAAGTTCTGCCGGGTGAGGTTACCATTCGACAGAATTTCACCAACGATGCCACAGTTTTGGCGTTAATTGGCTGGGATCCAAGTTTCTGAGGGGATGGTGGAAGGGGAGTCTCGCTCAAACTTCAAAGAGCGTTATGCTTCCATTAGCCTCCGCCTATCGCAGAGGAAATGAACGAAAAGTTGAGAAAAGTTTTATGCGATTCTGAGGCGCGGATTTTCTTTAGAGACAACTTATGTTCGTTAATTCGGATAATAACGAAGCGAAAATGATGATAAAAAGCAAATATAATTGCTGGAAATATTGTTGCATTAATGTTCCAAAGAGGAGGAATGTTTTTTAAGTGAGTGGAAGTAGAGACAAAACACGAGAAACGCTTGAAACTAAAGTTTGGTTCTGACACGTGTAGTGTAATCGTTCTCCTGTTTTCTTTTCCCGCACTGCAGATCAACTAGCACAGTTCCTTCGCACCGACACGGACACAGAGCATTCAAGTCTAGAGAGGAGTAGTGGTTGGGAAACTGGGAAACTCTCGTAAACCACCAGGCCGCCGTCAAAGGGCGGTAGCGGGCACACAGTTGCGGGCGGGGGAGTAGTTTCCGGGAACTAGCTAATTAATGCGGAATATTGCGTCGTTAACACTTCTGCTACAGAGGACAGTGTCTCGCTTCCTGTTCCCGGGGACAACCAGAGCCATAGTCATGTGGGTAGCTTGATAGTGTCTGCAACTACCGACGTTCACTCTCGCTGAAAAGAATCACTTTGCAACCCTGCGACATAATTTGGGTTGAACGTAGTACGGGACATTGTGCGGCTGTGACACACTTCGATTTCGTGAGTACACTTGGTCACAAACCTGTAAATTGATATTAACCTCTCTATCTCCGGCATTCTGGGATTGAAATGTAACTTTTACGTAATTACAATAACTGTTAGAAGAATAGTATTAAGTTCTATAGGAAGTATTATTTATTTATTGGTGACTAGTTACTGACAGCTTGTCCACCGTCAAATCACTCACGCACTTTAGTCTTGCATTGCAAACAGATGTGCACGTCAGTTAGTGGCAACAAAACATTTAAACCAATATATTTTGTGAATTTAATATGTTGCTAATCAGCAACGTACATGGATAGAATTTTATATTTATCAACGAATGCATGACAACTGGGTAAACTTCACAATTTTAATAATCACATTCTACGATGCGCAGTCGTAAAATGTTTATTGCAAGTCTGTCACGGTAGCTGTAGGTAAATTCTGGGCGACTAGTTTCGAACCGATTGGTCCATTCTCACATCTGGCCTACTCAGGCTGTACTGAAAGTGACTGATCATAATGAAAACCATCTAAAATTCGCAAATACATGCAGTGATGGTGGATAAATGTCACAGTATACAAATGCTCGCAATACAAGTCAGAATCAAACTGACTGGCGATACATCATCCACACAATCCCGAAGACTGCAAGAGTTAAAAAGTGTGAGAATAATCGTACAATCACGTTAACAGCTCGTGCATACTAGTTTCTGACAAGAATGTTATACATTCTGCCACCGAATGTATGAGGATGGCCGAGTGTAGCGGGAAGAGGTAGAAGGCACCATATTAAAACTCGTCCAAGCTTTCCAAATGAATTATTGTTTCCCACCACAGTGCCCTCGTACACATCGTTCTGCATCACTGGGTAACTCGCCCCACAATGCTGAGGAAGCACCCCAGGGGCCCTCGCAAAACAATGCTGTTATTTTCGCTCAGTGCATGTAATGCCTGTTGGTCAGGCTTCATCCACTGTGGATGAAGCCCGACCACCAGGCGTTACATGCATTTAGCGAAAATAATAGTGCATTGAGAATGTCTAGCTTCTAGTTGAAATCTAGATCTGCACAATAAAAATTAAAAAGGACAACTGATCGCTGCAAGCTATAATTTACAGTAAAAGAATTTATGTATAACGACATGTTGGAAACTGCCATCTTCGGGCCTCTGCATTAAAGACGAAAGATGTAATATCAATTTCAAAAAACTCAAAAAGTAAAAAAGTGTTTTTAAGACGTTCACTTAGCAAAACTCTCTGAACTTGCTAAACCGAGTTAAATGTAAATACAAAAAGTTATGAAAAATCGACAATTCGTCGTACGCATAAATTCTTGTCAGTAGGTGACATAGGGTGTTGTCTACAAATTCTACTTTTATTTTTGTTATTAGTTGAAAAAGACCCACTTCTCTTGGGTTTATTTTTCTTTGTTTTATGAGAACATTCTAGGTCACCTGAGAACATTGGAGAACATAGGAAAGAATGAACATAAAAAAATTCGAAAAATGTTAGTATGCTGCGCTAAAAAGTACTCTCGCCTGCTCAGAAATATTCTCCAGTACTCTTAAATCTACTGAAGCATTCAATAACCCCCTAATTTGTAACAAAGTACTCTGCTAATTACTCCCTTATAAAACACTGAAAACTATCTAAAATATTCTAGAATGTTAAACAACAACAGGAACTTTCTAGAAAATTCGAAAGTATTTTTGAACATTCACAAACATTCGTTATAATTAATAAAAATATTCATAAAATCTCGACGACGTACGTGATGCACCAACATTTTCCCATAAAATATGCAATGGAGTGAAAGACATAGAAGGTGTCCTAATGGCTATGACAATGTGGTAGTGACGACTTCAAACATACCTCCAGAAATAAAAAAGATACCCCCAGAAAATCACAATACTACACAACAGGCGAGAACACGGGTAGCACCTCACACGAAAACCAGTGATTGGTTGTAGGTGGATATATGCTAGTGTATATGTTCTGAAAGAATCAACCTTAAAATACAGAAATAATAAAGTTATACTAAAAATTAGATTCTCAATACAAATGTATTTAATTTAGAGAAGTAAAACATTGTCTTCATTATATTTCACACTTTGTTAACCTCTCTCCTCTCAATGATTGCTTATGACCTACATTTGTCATCTTGTTTTTTGGTGAGTAATGCATAAATTCTCTGGGTTTCCCCATCCATAGAGCAAGCTACACGCAACCAACAGTGAGAAAATGATGATTGTATCAAATTAATACCAAAATATCTTAAAGTTTGTGCATTATTTACAGTGATACTAAATGCTAATATTACATGAAATTTATAACCCTATAAACAGAAAAGGGCAAGTCGGTAGATATGAGGTGTATACTGATTTTCCCGTAACTGATTTTCCCGTAATAATATTTTAGCTTCAATTATATTTTCTGGTAATTGTTGATGACCTTTTCTTGTTTAGAATTATTAAATTAATGTTGTCAGCTATTTCATTGCTCTTTCAAATAATCAGCTTGAGTACTTTTGAACACTCTTCAGAACAACTTCTTCTATTAGTTCATTTGGCCTGTTGATAATGTTGTATAAATCATTTGTAAGTTCAGTATGCTCAGCTACACAATCACTAATTTATAAGATTTTTTCGACTAAATGTTTCGTTTATTGATCTCTGGAAACTTTAACTTTCATGTTTCTTATTAGGTGTACTTTCCTCACTCAAGGCCTAAGAAATGATTTATTCAAACATTTCATCTGCTGGAAATGAATTTGGAATAGCTATAAGCATTTGCCGTAAATATCCACAATGAGTAACTAACGCATCTCCTGTTAACTCCAGGCTACCTCGGAGATCCAGAATATTGTCGCATCTTCTGGAAGATTGTATAACATTTTGGAACACTCTACAACATTCTCCCACGTTATCGAACATTCAGGATGGTACATTCGGGCCATTCTTGGCCAATTCGGCAGTAGATTTCAAATTGTTTCACCGTTTTCTCATAAGTCCGTTGGTGCAATGCCCTTTTTTGATACCCATATATTCAAACCCAACCCTTGCAATTCCAAACCAAACATTCTTCACTTAAGTGAGATGGAGGGCTGTTGTACCATATGACACCTAAGGGCTGTGGTATGCGTAGTGAAGTTAAGGCGGCACGAACGGACAAACCACGCTTACATTTATTAAGGCGTCACGAACAAATGACTTTTCACAAAAATATGCTTACGTAATTTACCCCAGCAATCGCAAACCAAAACCTACTTCACGGATGGGGATGGAGGGTTGCCACACCATACAACCCCCATGCCGCTGCGAAATGCGCTTGTCTATTTTGCTGGCGCACACAGGCATACCACACTTCCTTTTATTAGATATATTGATTATTCTGTTTTTACCTCTCACTTACATGTTATTACAAAAGACAGACTTACTTTACATTAAAATAGACAGACTTACTTTACATTAAAACTTTTCAGAGGGGCGGAAGAAGTATAAATTGAATCTGTTAATAATGTCTGCACAGCGTCCACAAGAAAATTTCATTATTGCACCATTTAACATTACCAGAACGTTGCAATTATAAAAGCAGTGTTTATTATTAGAACTGAGCGTGCACAATGTGTAAAAACTGAGCAAAACTATTCTCTATTATATGTAGACTTGTAAAATCCATGTAAATAAATATCAATTGCCACATGTATGAATGATCGTCACCTCGGAATGGCTATTGAATTTTTTGTTATTGTCCTCGATATTATTAGGATAAAGTATGTATGATAGAAATTTTTTTTTAAAATGTAATAGACAAGTCGGAAATTAACATCAGCTCCCGCATGCATGAAACATTATCAGTTAAGAACGACTCGACAATTTCCTTGATTTTTGTCTTAGTTGTCTTCGTAATTATCAGGACAAGGTTCTCATGAAAGAAAGTTTTTGGAAAATCTACCGGAAAAGCCGGAAATTAAAATCAGTTTTAAAAGACCTTCACCAGAAAACGGGTACAAAGATTTTTTTTTTTGTTCGTAGTTGTGGGTAGTAAGTTAGACAACACCATAATGAACCTTCAAAGTTCATACATATTTTACATACTTTAATAATACAGGGTGATGCAAAAAGGATGGACGTTTTTAGAACAGCTAGTATTCAGGCTCAGGTGGTCATAGTGGGGTGAGTGATGTGGTAGCGTGATCGGTAGCTACTGCAATTTTGTTTAGTCAAGGTCATGTAGCCGTGGACTGTGCCACATCGTGTATTTAGCTGCAATAGATTTGTGCGCAATAGTGAATAAATCGTTGCACTGCAGTGTGAGTTTCGTCACCATTTCAATCTCGCTAGAGATGAAAGTGTTCCCACTCATAACACCTTTTTACGTTGCGTAGAATCATTTCGAACACGGGGAACAGTTATGAACGGAAGACCACCAGGAGCTCTGTTCCGACACAAGAAAATGTGGAGTCCTCGTCGATCTGCTAGAAGACACTCGGCTTAGCTGCGCCTCAGTAATCACTCTATAAGGCGAATTTTGCATACGAACCTAAAATTTCATCCCTACAAAATGGCCATTGTGCAAAAATTAAATCCAAGGGATCATGAACAGCGGCTAAATTTTGCGCGAGAAGTGGAGTCCATATTTGAGCGAAATGACGACATCATTTTCCTTATGAGTGATGAAGCTCATTTCCATTTGCATGGAATGGTAAATCGCTAGAACTGTCGTTCCTGGGCTAGTGAAAACACAAAACTACTGCATGAGAAACAATTACATAGTCCCAAGGTGACTGTTTGGTGAGCTATGACAGATACAGATGTTATTGGTCCATACTTTTTCCAAGACGAGAACGGGGACACTGTAACCGTAACCTCTGAACGATGTATAGAGATGATCACTGAATTCTTCTTACCTGAATCAAGAAGAAAACGTATTCCTATCCGGCGATTGTGGTTTCAGCAGGATGGAGCTACAGCTCACACGGCAAGATTGAGTATGGAAGCAATTAAGACTGTTTTTCGTGGTAGAGTGATTTCCTGGTTCAGAGACATTCATTGGCCTCCTCCTTCTCCTGACCTATCCATGTGTAACTACTTTTTGTAGGGTTACCCCAAATCACGTGTGTAAGTTCATAAAACACGTGCACTTGAAAAATCGAAGTAAGCTGTTCGTGAGAAATCGTCCAAACAGACAGTGACATGTTGCGGAGAGTTGTAGCCAACATCCGATACCGCCTTGAGAAGTGCATCGCTGAAAATGGCAGTCATCTGGGCGATGTTATTTTCAAGCATTAATTTTCTTAAATGGCAACATTATTTGAGTGCTATTTTGTAATTAAAAAAATTTTGAAGCCCTCCTAACGATGTATTGTTCATTTGAAAACCGTTCATTCTTTATGCCTCACCCTGTGTATGTACATACATAAGCGTTATTGCCAGTATTCTTACCACACATCTCGAAAAGTTCTTCACTGATCTTCACTGATCTTAGTTCCAATTTTTACACAATACTGTAAGGATCATTCTGCAGACGCAGGCTATATACTCGTAGTTTTTTACTATGTTACGTATATAAATACAAGTTGGACATATAAACATGAAAAGTTATTACCAAACATTTCGAAAATGTGTTGCCAGATTTATTTCAAATTTTTATACGAACTCTACTGACGAATCATACGTAAGTGAACAGAGAGATGGAGGATGAGGTTATACACGAGATTATTGGGGGGAGTGGGGAGGATACGTGCGGAGCTACTGAATATTCAGAGGGAAATGGACAGAGAAAGAGAGAGAGAAGCAGATGGACAGATAGAGGGGGCAGGAGTCATGCACAGAAGTATAGGGGAAGAGGAGATGCACGGAGCTGTTGAACATTCAGACAGAAGAGGACATAGGGAGGGGAGAGAAGGAAATGGATGGAAAGAGGTGGCACGAGACCATGCACAAAGAAATAGCGGGAGGAGGAGGTGTAGATGCAGAGGAGGGGGATGAGAAGATGGACAGAGAGAGGGGAGGACAAAAAGTTTAGACTTTATTTCCAATTCCAGTACATATTTAGCAATTGCGAAACATTGCTGTGTTCGCTAGTATACTATGAAAAGAACTCCAACAATCTGATTACTAAATTCAATTATAGGAAGGCAGCTCCATTTCGTGGGGAAAGCAGTAAATTGCTGCCAGGGGCTGGCCATCTGCTCCTTCACGTCGGGATCACAATGATAATTCGTAGCACTCGCTCGCGGTGATCAGTCGGCTGAAGTAATCATCACGATTGGCCTGACACAGTTGCAATATTTTCGTTATGTCCTACTTTCACGACCTTTGTCACTGGGAATCTACGGTCGTGGTGCCCAGAGACCTTTGCGATATCAAAAATGACGCGCACGAAGACGAAAAGTTATCCATGACTGGCGTTCACTTTCCCCTGTATCGTTTCCACTGTATTACGGGTCTCCAAGAAAGCTCAGTATTCCTCTTGGCATCTCGCCTCTTCACAGGGAGAAGGCTTACCACTCCTGTCTTCATCATTCTGATTTGTTTCACCGCAATGACAGCGATTGCGTCGCCTCACTGGTGCGAAATAAGCTGGTGCAATTACACCCCACACTGACACAGAGTCAGCATGGATTTTTGCAGCGTTGTTTCCTTTCAAATGCAGAAAACAAATAACCACTACATGACTACATCAATGGGCTGTGAAACTTTGTTTTGGCTCCTCTAGCTACATGGTTCAAGACTTAACCCTAACAACACCAACATATTTTCCATAACGTGAGCCGGCCGCTGTGGTCTAGCGGTTCTAGGCGCTCAGTCCGGAACCGCGCGACTGCTACGGTCGCAGGTTCGAATCCTGCCTCGGGCATGGATGTGTGTGATGTCCTTAGGTTAGTTAGGTTTAAGTAGTTCTAAGTTCTAGGGGACTGATGACCACAGATGTCAAGTCCCATAGTGCTCACAGCCATTTGAACCATAACGTGATTACCAATGATGCATACTTTATGCCAACTACAAATAAATAAAAATGGACAAATTTCGTTTGTTTTTGTTAACTTTTATTAACAAAATACTTACAAAATGTGTGCTGATGTGTTAGTAGGGTCTGGAACCTGAAAATATCTTTCAGCACAATCTTAGCAACACCAACGCGTTTTCTAGACTGTACCACACCTAGGGAACGAAATTTACACCAACACAAAAAATTAAAAACACATACCAATTTCCTTTATTGTTCTCGACTTTTATTCACACTGAGGTGAAAGAAGTGATGGGATAATGATATGCATGTATACAGATGGCGGTATTACCATGTACATGAGATATAAAAGGGCAGTGCAGTGGTCAAGCAAGGATCCAGATGATTCATGTGGTAAGTTATTGTAAATATTTCCAAAAAGTGGTACTAGATCTACCCGTTTTGTATGCTGATGTGAGGCGTATGTTCTTACGAGCCGACTAAGTTCACGAAAACATCGTTCCACCGGATTGCTACTCGGTCTAAAACAGGACACTAATGTGTGTTTCCAGTCTGTCTCTTGCAGAAACTGTTGCTATATTTGACTTTTAAAAAAGACCGCATTTTCCGTGAGCAAAGCCACAGGTTTCCCCACAAACGAATGTAGTCGGTGACCAGTTTTCGTACTACACTCCTGGAAATGGAAAAAAGAACACATTGACACCGGTGTGTCAGACCCACCATACTTGCTCCGGACACTGCGAGAGGGCTGTACAAGCAATGATCACACGCACGGCACAGCGGACACACCAGGAACCGCGGTGTTGGCCGTCGAATGGCGCTAGCTGCGCAACATTTGTGCACCGCCGCCGTCAGTGTCAGCCAGTTTGCCGTGACATACGGAGCTCCATCGCAGTCTTTAACACTGGTAGCATGCCGCGACAGCGTGGACGTGAACCGTATGTGCAGTTGACGGACTTCGAGCGAGGGCGTATAGTGGGCATGCGGGAGGCCGGGTGGACGTACCGCCGAATTGCCCAACACGTGGGGCGTGAGGTCTCCACAGTACATCGATGTTGTCGCCAGTGGTCGGCGGAAGGTGCACGTGCCCGTCGACCTGGGACCGGACCGCAGCGACGCACGGATGCACGCCAAGACCGTAGGGTCCTACGCAGTGCCGTAGGGGACCGCACCGCCACTTCCCAGCAAATTAGGGACACTGTTGCTCCTGGGGTATCGGCGAGGACCATTCGCAACCGTCTCCATGAAGCTGGGCTACGGTCCCGCACACCGTTAGGCCGTCTTCCGCTCACGCCCCAACATCGTGCAGCCCGCCTCCAGTGGTGTCGCGACAGGCGTGAATGGAGGGACGAATGGAGACGTGTCGTCTTCAGCGATGAGAGTCGCTTCTGCCTTGGTGCCAATGATGGTCGTATGCGTGTTTGGCGCCGTGCAGGTGAGCGCCACAATCAGGACTGCATACGACCGACGCACACAGGGCCAACACCCGGCATCATGGTGTGGGGAGCGATCTCCTACACTGGCCGTACACCACTGGGGATCGTCGAGGGGACACTGAATAGTGCACGGTACATCCAAACCGTCATCGAACCCATCGTTCTACCATTCCTAGACCGGCAAGGGAACTTGCTGTTCCAACAGGACAATGCACGTCCGCATGTATCCCGTGCCACCCAACGTGCTCTAGAAGGTGTAAGTCAACTACCCTGGCCAGCAAGATCTCCGGATCTGTCCCCCATTGAGCATGTTTGGGACTGGATGAAGCGTCGTCTCACGCGGTCTGCACGTCCAGCACGAACGCTGGTCCAACTGAGGCGCCAGGTGGAAATGGCATGGCAAGCCGTTCCACAGGACTACATCCAGCATCTCTACGATCGTCTCCATGGGAGAATAGCAGCCTGCATTGCTGCGAAAGGTGGATATACACTGTACTAGTGCCGACAATGTGCATGCTCTGTTGCCTGTGTCTATGTGCCTGTGGTTCTGTCAGTGTGATCATGTGATGTATCTGACCCCAGGAATGTGTCAATAAAGTTTCCCCTTCCTGGGACAATGAATTCACGGTGTTCTTATTTCAATTTCCAGGAGTGTATGATGACCGATGTGGAGTTTCTAGTCGTGTACATCTTTACATACTTTGAAAATATGTCATAGACGGCTATGAAGTGCCTGGCTCCACCTCTGCCCACCGGTCAGGGCCCTGTGACATCGACTGATGTTATTTGGAGTGATTTTGTTAGGATGATGGAGTGGAACTCGTTACAAGTGCTCATATTTATAGGCTTCGCCTTCTGACAAATTACACACGAGCGTAACAGTTTCCTGACACGTCAGCTCAAGTTTGGGAAGTAGCAACGTGTTGCAGTATTCTCCGAACATCTTATAATCCCAAATTACCCCAACAGCGGTGCGTGTATCAAATTAAATTGTGGACTACATCTGCAGGAATACATATGCACCATTGTTCCAATCCCTCTTGCTTTCTTTGAAACCAGATTCCATAATGTATTTTATAATTTTTGTGTAAGCACCCTGTCGGGTTTTCTTCAAGTGAAGTCTTTATTCTGTTCCATACAGGGTCTGCCTGCTGTTGGATTTGCAATTTATTGCACATGCGTAAGAACAGCTGTCTACCGCTTATGTCTTTTATCAGTAAGATCTTATACTCTATTGATCGTTCCACCAGTTCGGTGAATTCTGGCAAACCTTTTCGTAACAAGGATAATGCATCCGCAATTACGTTGTCACTACCTTTGATATGCCTAATTTGGAAACCGTAGTCTTGTTATGCAAGCTACCATCTAGTTCAACTTGTGTGAAGTAATCGTCATGTAAGTAGGTAACTTAGAGCCTGGTGATGGCAGAAGATAATCACCCTGTTTCCATAAACGTAGTAGTAATACTTCCTTAGTGCCTACACTACAGCCAGAGCTTCTAACTCAGTAGCTGAGTATGCACGCTCACATGCAGTTAGTACGCAACTCGCGAAACCAGTTATTCTCAATTCAGTTTGTCCCTCATTTTCTCCTAGTTTTAATAGGCAAACTCCGAGTCCACAAAAGGAAGCATCTGTTGCCAGACAGAGATCCTTTGACATATATGAGTGGTAAAGGATTTCTGATTCCAACAGTGCATATCTTACATTGTGAAAGCCCTTTCTTCATTTCTCCGTGAGCACCCACAGTAAACAACCGTACAGCATTATTAAGCAGCCGTGCGGGCACGAAATGTCTGAAGAATGACGCCATCCCCAAAAGAGTCTTCAATTGTTTTTTCATAGTGGGATACGGCAAATGTTGGATAGATGACGACTTGCCTGGGTCGGGCATTATTCCTGTTGGGACACTATATGTCCAAAAACTCAGACTGGCGAAATTTTGATTTCTTTAAGTTGGCGGTAACTCCCGTTTCTGCCAACCTAGATAAAACCCGGCCTAATAATTCTGGATGTCTTCCCCCGTTTTAATGGTGATTAATATATCATTTACATGCAAGGTTACCTTTTCCAGTAAGTCCGGTCCGAGTGCAGTGTCAAGTGCCTCAATAAAGACTCCCGCACTTGTGTTAAACCCAAAGGGCAGCACTCGGAATTGATAACCACGGCCGGCAAATATAAGTGCTGCATATTTTCGTGAGACCTCTGTTAGCAGCACGTACCAATAGGACACTTGAGATCAAGACTAGTAAGGAATTTAACTCCTTGGAACTTTTGAATCTGTTCTTCGAGATTTTCAGGTCAGATTCTTACAGGCATAATGGTTTTGTTAATGTGTCGGACACCCAGCATTAACAGCATGCTTTCTTCTGCTTTCGTGACTGCGAGCAGAGGGCTGCTATATGGCGACAATGAAGGTTCTGTTATTATTGAAGCATTTATTGAATCTCTTTAGTTGCAGCTTGCTTTTAAGCCTATGGCACGGAATACGTGTCACAACAAAACGTATCATACGGTTTAAGTTGTATGTTGTAAGTGTATCCACTTATTATACTAGTTTTATCGAAGAATACCTGACTATACTTGTTTAGCAGGTGAATCAGTTCATTCTGTTGGTTATGGTCGAAGTAACTTGATTCTTACATCTTTACTTCAATACCTTATCTTGTTTCCTTTGTTACAAATTCAGTATCACGAACCACCTTATTGTAAGTTCCCCTGAAGGAGTCGTTTTCTACATGCTGTACCTTTTGGTCAGAGATATCCACCTGAACCAGCCTGCAGTAATCATTATATGAGGCCAGTGCCAGTTCAAAAAACTTATTGTGGTTTTTTGAGGCGCATGTCACACTAGAGAGGTCTATCTTTTCGTTCCTCTCACGCCACATATCCAAACCCAGGATATAGGATACCGCTAAGTTCCTAACGACTAAGAATGAGCATTTCATCGCTTCTTTCTCTGTGTCTAGGACGGCCTGTACCTGATTTTTAATGACTTGCACCTGGTCATGTATGGCCCCCACAATTTTACAGTTTCGACTGGTAAAATTGGCAGTGTCTTACCCTGGCCTATGCATTTATAATATTCATGATCCATAAGTGAAGCACTTGCCCCTGTATCAGTAATGACAGTTATGGGTATTCCATTTATCTGAGCCTTAAAAGCAGCTTGTACTAACTCAATCTTTTGTTGCTGTGCCTGTTTCGGTTCAGCAATTAATTCCTCCCTGAGTTTTTCACCTTCATTATATCTCAACTTGTATGCTTGCACTCTTTTCCTGCCTTCGCTCTGTGCCACACCGACCCTATGTGGAAGGCTTCCATAGGTCGGTTGGAGCTTACCGTCCCCGAACATCCGGGTTGCAGCTCTTCAACCACTTCCACTATGTGTACTATTTCAGTTTGTTTCTGTTGTTGCTGCTTTGGGACATATTGCGGTTGTAGTGTCCAATGCGGCTGCGTACATGGCGACGGTATTGGTTATTCACTGGCACCTTCCGATCGTCGGATGCGTGCTGTGTTTGCCAATTTACAGGGACAGATGTGTGACACTGCTAATTTGCACTTCACATATTCTTGTTGACAAAGAAAATGTTAAAAATACCTACGTTCCTCCGTTTCCTATGAAAATTTCTGTTTCTGTTTTTATTCGGGGAACGGTTACGACTTCCATTGTATTAGTAGCCAGCAGAACCACTGTGACTATTTTGTTTCCATCTTTTCTGGAACTGTTTCCATTCGAAATTCTTTGCTTATTGTTACTACTGTTCGATCCTGGAATACTATTTCCCAATTCTGTTTGCCTGGCGTCTTCTTACATTGAATCTGATGAATATATAGTGGCCATAAATTGTTCGAGATACATATCAGGCACATAAACAAGCTTTTCCTTGATTGAAATTGGTAACTTGCCCTTTAATACACGCAATACATCTCTCGTAAGCATGGGTTCATCACTAGTATCATGTTGTTGTTGTTGTGGTCTTCAGTCCTGAGACTGGTTTGATGCAGCTCTCCATGCTACTCTATCCTGTGCAAGCTTCTTCATCTCCCAGTACCTACTGCAACCTACATCCTTCTGAATCTGCATAGTGTATTCATCTCTTGGTCTCCCTCTACGATTTTGTGCCACAAACTTCTCTTCTCCCCAATCCTATTCAATACCTCCTCATTAGTTACGTGATCTACCCACTTTATCTTTAGCATTCTTCTGTAGCACCACATTTCGAAAGCTTCTATTCTCTTCTTGTCCAAACTAGTTATCGTCCATGTCTCACTTCCATACATGGCTACACTCCATACAAATACTTTCAGAAACGACTTCCTGACACCTAAATCTATATTCGATGTTAACAAATTTCTCTTCTTGAGAAACGCTTTCCTTGCCATTGCCAGTCTACATTTTATATCCTCTCTACTTCGACCATCATCGGTTATTTTACTCCCTAAATAGCAAAACTCCTTTACTACTTTAAGTGTCTCATTTCCTAATCTAATTCCCTCAGCATCACCCGACTTAATTTGACTACATTCCATTATCCTCGATTTGCTTTTGTTGATGTTCATCTTATATCCTCCTTTAAGACACTGTCCATTCCGTTCAACTGCTCTTCCAAGTCCTTTGCTGTCTCTGACAGAATTACAATGTCATCGGCGAACCTCAAAGTTTTTACTTCTTCTCCATGAATTTTAATACCTACTCCGAATTTTTCTTTTGTTTCCTTTATTGCTTGCTCAATATACAGATTGAATAACATCGGGGAGAGGCTACAACCCTGTCTCACTCCTTTCCCAACCACTGCTTCCCTTTCATGCCCCTTCGACTCTTATAACTGCCATCTTGTTTCTGTACAAATTGTAAATAGCCTTTCGCTCCCTGTATTTTACCCCTGCCACCTTCAGAATTTGAAAGAGAGTATTCCAATCAATATTGTGAAAAGCTTTCTCTAAGTCTACAAATGCTAGAAACGTAGGTTTGCCTTTTCTTAATCTTTCTTCCAAGATAAGTCGTAAGGTCAGTATTGCCTCACGTGTTCCAACATTTCTACGGAATCCAAACTGATCTTCCCCGAGGTCGGCCTCTACCAGTTTTTCCATTCGTCTGTAAAGAATTCGCGTTAGTATTTTGCAGCTGTGACTTATTAAACTGATAGTTCGGTAACTTTCACATCTGACAACACCTGCTTTCTTTGGGATTGGAATTATTATATTCTTCTTAAAGTCTGAGGGTATTTCGCCTGTCTCATACATCGTGCTCACCAGATGGTAGAGTTTTGTCATGACTGGCTCTCCTGAGGCCATCAGTAGTTCTAATGGAATGTTGTCTACTCCCGGGGCCTTGTTTTGACTCAGGTCTTTCAGTGCTCTGTCAAACTCTTCACGCAGTATCTTATCTCGCATTTCATCTTCATCTACATCCTCTTCCATTTACATAATATTGTCCTCAAGTACATCGCCCTTGTATAAACCCTCTATATACTCCTTCCACCTTTCTGCTTTCCCTTCTTAGCTTAGAACTGGGTTGCCATCTGAGCTCTTGATATTCATACAAGTGGTTCTCTTCTCTCCAAAGGTCTCTTTAATTTTCCTGTAGGCAGTATCTATCTTACCCCTAGTGAGACAAGCCTCTACATCCTTACATTTGTCCTCTAGCCATCCCTGCTTAGCCATTTTGCACTTCCTGTCGATTTCATTTTTGAGACGTTTATATTCCTTTTTGCCTGCTTCATTTACTGCATTTTTATATTTTCTCCTTTCATCAATTAAATTCAATATTTCTTCTGTTACCCAAGGATTTCTATTAGCCAGCGTCTTTTTACCTACTTGATCGTCTGCTGCCTTCACCACTTCATCGCTCAGAGCTACCCATTCTTCTTCTACTGTATTTCTTTCCCCCATTCCTGTCAATTGTTCCCTTATGCTCTCCCTGAAACTCTGTACAACCTCTGGTTCTTTCAGTTTATCCAGGTCCCATCTCCTTAAATTCCCACCATTTTGCAGTTTCTTCAGTTTCAATCTGCAGTTCATAACCAATAGATTGTGGTCAGAATCTACATCTGCCCCAGGAAATGTCTTACAATTTAAAACCTGGTTCCTAAATCTCTGTCTTACCATTATATAATCTATCTGAAACCTGGCAGTACCTTTAGGCTTCTTCCATGTATACAGCCTCCTTCCATGATTCTTGAACCAAGTGTTAGCTATGATTAAGTTATGCTCTGTGCAAAATTCTACAAGGCGGCTTCCTCTTTCATTCCTTCCCCCCAATCCATATTCACCTACTATGTTTCCTTCTCTCCCTTTTCCTACTGACGTATTCCAGTCACCCATCACTACTAAGTTTTCGTCTCCCTTCACTACCTGAATAATTTCTTTTATCTCGTCATACATTTCATCTATTTCTTCATCCTCTGCAGAGCTAGTTGGCATATAAACTTGTACTACTGTAGTAGGCATGGGCTTTGTGTCTATCTTGGCCACAATAATGCGTTCACTATGCTGTTTGTAGTAGCTTACCCGCACTCCGATTTTTTTATTCATTATTAAACCTACTCCTGCATTACCCCTATTTGATTTTGTATTTATAACCCTGTAATCACCTGACCAAAAGTCTTGTTCCTCCTGCCACCGAACTTCACTAATTCCCACTATATCTATCTTTAACCTATCCATCTCCCTTTTTAAATTTTCTAACCTACCTGCCCGATTAAGTGATCTGACATTCCATGCTCCGATCCGTAGAACGGCAGTTTTCTTTCTCCTGATAACGACGTCCTCTTGAGTAGTCCCCGCCCGGAGATCCGAATGGGGGACTATTTTACCTCCGGAATATTTTACCCAAGAGGACGCCATCATCATTTAATCATACAGTAGAGCTGCATGTCCTCGGGAAAAATTACGGCTGTAGTTTCCCCTTGCTTTCAGCCGTTCGCAGTACCAGCACAGCAAGGCCGTTTTGGTTAATGTTACAAGGCCAGATCAGTCAATCATCCAGACTGTTGCCCCTGCAACTACTGAAAAGGCTGCTGCCCCTCTTCAGGAACCACATGTTTGTCTGGTCTCTCAACAGATACCCCTGTATCGCTGAGGCACGCAAGCCTCCCCACCAACGGCAAGGTCCATGGTTCATGGGGGGGACTAGTATCATGTCTTGCTTAAATATATTTCGAAGTATTTTCAAAGATTGCCTTGTCGGGGACTGAACGGCTCGGGATTATACACCTGCTTTCTGAGTCGTTCTTGTACACATGGCGACCATAAGCGAGCTAAAAACATCTTCTCTGAGTATACCTCACAATTCTCTGCAGCCTCCATTGCCCAGAGAGCTACATCTCCGTTTATAAAAGATATCAAAAATTGTATTTTCTCTTTCTCCGCCCACGAAAGAGGTAAAACATTGCTAAAACTCTTGGTAAATGCCACTGGGTGGATTGACTTTCGTTCGTCAGTGAATATTTGGAACAGCCTGTGCTTAATAATTGACTCCTCACGTTTTACCTGTGCGACAGTTGGCACAGCAGCCCCACACCAACAGTAGTACCATAACTGCACTTGCTATATTGCTTGGTATCATTGCAAGCCTACTGCTCACTGTTTGACATAGTCACAGGTACGTTTCCGTACCGGGTACTAACGTGTGGTGGGCTATCATGTTCCCTACGAACACTTTCCCTTTCTAACGCGGAAGTGCTCTGCTGCATCTCACTTTAGTTCAGAGTTTAAGTGCCTGTTCGAGTCCTGGCTCTCACACTCAACACATATATTTAATCTCTGGAACGCATTCATTACTTCTTGTTCTACTTTTTTTTCTACACTGTCAGCTATTCGACCTAGATTTTTAGCTAGCGATTTCACCTGATCCTCCAATGCTTGTTGCCGTCTAACGAGTTCGGTTACCTTCTCGTCAAGTTTCTGGACTTTCTTTGGAATACCTTTGCTTTGTTCTACCAGTTAGGAAACTTATTTCCGCAGACCATCTATTTCTCTCTTAAGAAGTGAGACGATTTTGTCTCCTTCACCTAAAACCTGGTTTACTTGACCGACTTCTTTCCTTTCCCTGTCCAACCGTTCTGCTTTTTCTCCTTCCTCCCTCTCTAAGCATTCTGTTTTTTTTCCCTCTATAAGCGTTCTGCTTCTAATATGCCCTTCACTTCAGCTATTAGAGTCTTTTCTCGTTCGAGACGCTCCTCTTTTCCGCGTTTCTCTTTTTCTGAACGTTCTTGTTTTTCGCGTTTCTCTCTTTCCCGTTCTCTCGACTCGAGAATTGCCAGCAAACCAGCTAGAAAGTTATTCTTCGGTGCTGACTGTGGGAGCACATCAGCTGTGTCTATAACTGATATTGTTTTGTTTGAGTCCTCAGCTGAGCTGACGCCTATTCCAGATGTTGACCGCTATCAGTAGGCAGTATTTCCTCTACATTTCTAGGTTCAGTTACCAAATTGGGGATTGCCGAAATAGATTCGTCATCGATCTCTGTTGTGTCGTCCGTGCCTGCTTTTCTCTCTTTGCGGGTCTTAAACCTACTTGTATTAACACTTTTACCCTCAAAAGACACAAAAAAACACAAAAATACGTCACATAGTCAAACACAAACAAATACACTGTTCACACAGTAATACACTACACCCTAATTAACTCGCAATGAAAAACTCAGCCGTAGCTCCTTCGGAAGAAAAATTAAAATTACTCTTGAATAGCTTTTAAGCGATCTGTAGTCACACAGCTGATACTGTAGCTTATCACACAAAATATCTACATCAATTGAAGGAATGTCGCTACACTTGAACTTAAGCACTGCAATCAAACAAACACATTTTTAAAACTAATGTAGCCGGTTGCACTAATCAAAGTACTGAATGTCATACTTTATTTAATCAGTAAGCACTCAGCATGGCCTCCAGAACCTAATGACTCTAACAATGAACTTGGGAGCTAATGCAGTCGAATCCTTACCTTGGTAAGCAATCTCTGCTACTCGTCGCTCCACATCAAGGTTGCGACGTCTATTTTGTACAATAATATTATGGCAGCTGCAGTCTGTCCCAGTACAGTAGCTCCGGTTATTTATTTTCCGTGATCCGCAGTGGATTGTAGTTGTTATAAGTACATGGAACAAAACATTTACAGAATTACACACTGTACGAAATTGTCATTGTACATGCATAAACAAAATCTGGAACTATTAACTTTTCAACAATATTGTACTCAATGCAGCAATATTTCTGACCTGTAAGGTGTACACCGAACAGCAGTAGTTATTTATTTAGTTCGAGCCCCACATTGGGCGCCATTTGTACCGCTACTGCCCAGGCCTCGACACCGAACCAAGTATACTTACGGTGTACTAAACGAATGTGATGAAGAGAGTGTAAGAAAACTTACCGCCAAAATTTATTGATGTTTACGCCCAGTGAGAGCATGAATAGAGCATTTATTTGGTGGAGCGGATATAAGAGCAAATGATGATAATATGGGAACCGGAATCTATAGTTTCGTAAAATCGTTCTTTGAACTCCAATTACCATAGAGCACGCTACTCAATGCCTTGTTAATATAGGACAGCGTGAGGCGCTTTTAGATTTTGTTAAAACTGATGTCTACGTGCAGCGTTCATAGTGACAAAAAAGTAGACGTAATCTCAGGGGTTATATTTCGTTTACTACATTAAAATATTGCTGCAGGATATCTTTACCGTAGCGAAATTTATTTAAAAGAAACCTTTGAGTGAAAGAAAATATTTGCTATTTAAAACGGAATACTCTTTGTTTTGCCGAGACGTGCTCAGTGTCTGTACTGAACTGAATGTTCTTGGTTTTTACTTCAATACGAAATAAATTAGTGTATTCGCTTTCTTTTCTTTAATACTTATGATTGGAGTCTTTTAAAGCTTCCGTTGATGACGGAACGCAATGAAATTACAATGAAATTATTCATACGCAAGATGTCAGCCAAGAATGGTCGATTGTGCGGCCGTTCTTGTTGTTTATCCAGTGTAGTGAAAATCTTAAAAATAAACTTTATTTTTACTTCTGCATGAAGGTCACCATACACATGAAAGAAAAATGCACGATTACCATTAACTACAATCTGTTATTTAAAGTTCACAAATTACAACGCGAGATGGCCATCGTAGCGTGCGTTTTCTTCAAGGCTAGAACATAGAGTGTGTGTCAACGCTGCGAGGCGTAGCGCCGTATACCGATCCTGCCTTGGAGGCGGTTAAGTGAGAGATGTGTCTTAGAGCTAGATGGTGACATATAGTGACGTGAGACTGGACGCGCATGTAGCTCATGTATCAGCCGATAAAGGAGAGTATTGGATAGAGGACTGATTTAGTTTCGACTGTGCCCACTAGAGTGCACTAAAGTAATAGAATGTTTTTCATAAACTGTTCTAGTATTTTCATAAAGTGTTATTATGTCTTTTTGTGTAGGTAAAATGTTGTAAATGTGTTTTAGCAGTATGAATGATGCGTGTGTGTGGTTTAAGGTTAATATGAAGACAATTGCTTAACGAGTTATGTAGTGGGATTTAGTGTGGGAATATTTCGAAGAAGTAGGGATGTGGACAAAGGGTATATATATATGTAAAGCAAGTTTATGGTAAAGGGAAAGTTAATTCAGGTATAAATAACAATAGTAAATAACTTAATGTATAAACAAAACTTCAGCGTATTAGATAATTACGTCGGTAAAAAGTGCAGTCGTTAGGTTTACTATTTTGCGATTAGTTATTGATGAAAAGCGCGGACTGACGCGGGAGAGTGTTGTTTTGCTATTGGCTGTTGAGTAACCTGACCAATGGCAAAGCAATATTCTTCACGCTCCTTTCTCTGCTGGTAGAGAAGACTTAGAGTATTCTAGAGAGGTGTCGGAGCCTAGCCATGAAACAGTTCGGACGTGTGTAGTAGTAGTTCCGATGGAAATTATAAGTTGCCGGATCTAGCAGTGTTTCATAAATTAAAAACGTGGTAAAGTGACGGCATAATTATTCCGATGGGTGTGTAGAAATTTCGAAATTTTTAAGTGAATTTTGTGACGAGAAAAGACAAAAATTCCGCGTGGCGTATTGAGCAGGTCGGTGGCTAAAAACTGTGACAGCATTAGGTGCCGACAGATTTAATATTTGGCGAGCATTCTCAACCAAAAACAATACGTAATTTTGTAGCCGTTACGTTTTCGGGAAATGCAACACCATAAACTTGCTAACGTGAGTGAAAGGGATTGTGAATGACTGTGTTAAGACTAGCACGTGCTTGGCAGTGATGCCTGTTCACCTAAGTTTCAGAATATGTTAATTAAGGACAAAATTTCCAACCTTTCATTTCGTGTGAAAACTTTCTCCCGAAACGTAGATTAGTGACTTAAATTGCAGCCTGGTTCACATCGAAGTACAGTAGGTTTTGCTCGGCTTCCCTACTGATGATATGCTGAAACAGTGTTCACAGGTAGGTGCAGGTACGTCGTAAAGGGACGGAAAGAACCGCGCCGCCGCAGCTGGTCTTTTTGGTTTCTTGCACCAGCGAGTAAAAGAACAATTACATTGCTACCTAGATTCTATACTGTTATCTTATAGAGTCTTTTGCTTCGTTATCATTTCGTTTCATTACAAATTACCGTTCTGGCAGTTAATTATACGTTCATTTTCAGAGTTTTATAGTTTTAATTTTGTTATGTGTCTGACTCTTCGTTGCACGATTTAATATTTTGTACCACGTATCAGTACAAGCTGTCTGAGCATTTGCTGCAGAAAATAACCAGTCGATGTTCTGACAACCTTCAGTCTGATTATGATGAAGAGGTTTACAATAGGTATTTCAAGCCCGTGATGCACTATTTAACATTCACCTGCCTAAAGGCACGTATTGTAAAACATCTGAATAATAAAAGGTTTAATGTGGAGGTGTTTTAATCTTTGTGGTTCATAAAAATGGACAGCCATCCTCCCAGAAATAACTGCACAACATAATCGAACCAAACATAGCACAATAAAAATCAGGCCAATCGATTTTTTGAATAATGGGCTCATGGCTATGGTATTCTATTCTACTAAAATGCTAGATCCAAGTAAACAGAAATTCAGTGTAGATGATTTGGTATGCATCTCAAAACACAAGGCAGCATCTGAGAAGCCGTACCCACCTAACTGGTTGAGTGAGATATTCACAGTTTCCAAAGTGCAGAGAACAAATCCTAGAATTTGTGTCTTAAAGGATATCAGTGGCACATAAATTTCAGAATGCTTTTACACCAGGAATTGCAGAAGAGCTCAGAACGATATGTGTTTCTAGCAGGGACTGACATAAAATGTCGAAGGAACAGGGCAGTTGATAAATGTCTTGGTTTTCCTGCAGCGCAAAACAGCTGGATTGACGCTGACGATTTGCTATATAATGAGGTTCACAGAGCATAATCAGTACAGTAGCATAAAATACATGATAGGAGACACATTGTTGGAGGTGGTGGTTTTCTCGACAAACTTCCACCTGAATTGCACTTTCCAGGTTATACTGCTGTTGACAGAGCACATTGCTTCAAAAACAATTGGCTCGTGGAGACAAGAGGATTAACCTGCTTGATGAAGTGCAAAACATAAAAGCAATTGGCTCGTGGAGATAAGGGGATTAAAATGCTTGATGAGTTGCAAAACATAAAGCTTTCCCTGAAAGCCGCACTACAGATCGAATTTTGGCTGACAAAGCCAAGACAATACACTTGAGAAAGAATATGGGTATATGGCAGTGCACTGCAGCATTTGTACTTCATAAAACAATGCATGGTAAAATTAAGTTAGGCTTGGGTGTGAAATTCAAGCAAGTTATGAAAGACACGTGTCATACACTGAAGAAGAAGAAGGAAAAGATGATGAAGAACAAGAAGAAGCGAGGGTAGAGATGCTTAAAAACTGTATCCTGACGGCGACGTATGCGGCCAAAAGCGCTCTGAAGCATAAAGCACTGGTTAAAGAACCCCAGGTTCTACTAACACCCAAGAATCAGGTGGAATTATCCCCTTCCTCATTCCTGCCATTGCGGTTCTCTTAGAGATGGATTGGCTGGCTGGTGGTGCAAGAACAGTCAAGAACGCCCAGAACCCTCAGGAGCAGCTAGAGGAAGCAAGGATACATAACTGCATGATGGAGTCAGCAGCCATCGGGAAAGAACTATACCAAAACCCATAGAAGAGAGGATTATGTCTTTTCGTAAATTAAAAAGAAAAGCCCATTAACCACCCTTCTGGATAGACCACACGCAAATCTGCTCAAATATGTTAGGAGAAAATTCAGAATTCCAAGTTTACGAGGTGTGTTTATGAAGTATACATTACTGAAGAGTATGTGGAGATCCAGACAATGTGAAATTGTAAATTTAGATGTTGTTGGGGGACCAGGAACCCACTGGGTTGTGTATGTTAAAGATGAAACAAATAATGTCTACTATTTCGATTCATTTGGAGACCTGCAACCACATGAAGAGTTACTTTCTATTTCACTTGCAGAAGACTTGTCTTCTACAATTTTCGTCGCTACTAAGACTTACTTACCCATGTGGACATCTGTGCATCATGTTCCTCCTAACATTCACGAATAAACGTGTATACGAGGAGATGCATTAAGCATCCACTCTTCAGTTGGGGTTCAGATGCAGGTTTGTATGTTCTGACTTTAAGAGAATTACTTCTTGGCGGTTGATTTAAGAAACAGAGAGTGGAGTACTGCGCTGATCAGGCTAAAGAGGTACAATAGCATTCCAGACATCAAAGAGGCTAACAATAAACTTCGTCGCTTAGGTTATTGGACTACACTGATACCATAATCTATGTCAGAGGAGAGGAGAAGACCAAATGCTTGACTCGAATCTTCGAGTTTGCTGCCATTCAAGATCTGGAATTCTATGGATGCCCAGCACTCCATCGACTCAAGAAGAAGGTGTGAGAAATTGGTGTTCCAGTGTCTGCTTATGAAAATGTAAACTTACTTTTAGGTTGCATAAAAATTAATTAATTTTTGTCTCACAGTCTGTGTAGTTTATTTCTTTCGCACTTTGTTAGTATGTAACTTCACGCAGATATCATGTCTGATGTTCTCCTCAAGCTCAGGAGATATACGGTAGGTTTAGATACGTTAGAAAATGCCTCTGCGAGCAGTCAGCAGCCATGGTCATGTGCCACCTATTCCCACAACGAAACAAGTGATGCACGATTGGCATCATAAAATGCATCCTTTACACCTATCTCATTATTCTCAGTCTTAAACTTCACCTCCTTAATGGCACTCACGTTCAAAACTAATGGCACTGGTCTCCTACACATCCTTTATATGTATATGAAGGGCTTATTTCAATAGTGGTACAAGTCCATTTTTGTTCATTGTGAGATACAGAGTCCTAAAGTTAAATGAGCGCTGAAAAATCTGCAGTTGAGATACCAGAAATATCCAAGCATATGGCTTCTTGCTATAGATGAACCTTTCTTTCTGTTTGTTTGGATCATTAATTGCAGCAGCTTTATAGGCAGGAAAATGGAGGTAATGGAGGTGTACCACCATTGAAATAATCCCATCATATATAAATGGCATAGGTTTTCTGTACAACAACAACAACAACAACAACAACAAAGACGTATGGTAACGATTTTTTTTGGTTCATTCAATTCTCGCAGATATAATTTAGTTCTTGAAGTTACAATATCGTTAATGAGATTCAATACACTTATTGATATTATAATTTAGTTGTTGATATAAGTTTGTTCGTGAGATTTCCATTTGATTCTTGAGATAACAATACAGTTCTCGACATTACAATTTGATTCTTTAGATTACAATGAAGTTCTTGAGATTACAGTTTGGTTCTAATAATAATTTCATTGCAAAGATGTTTTAAACCTACACACTGTTACAAGTACTAATAACTAAGACTAGAAAATAATCCTTCCATAGTCCACAAAACAGTAGCTTTGGTTGAGAATATGTTTTACAATTTTTTCAGTCGCTCCTTTTGAGAGCCCTTTTTTCCTTATATTTTTGTCAAGATTATTCACACTGGCTATCGGCAGCAGGTGAGACAAACTATTCTATTTATATGACAGTCAGTGGTTATTTACATGGTAAGGATATGTATCTACACATTTCCATTTTAACACACACTGTGTGCGAATATTTACAAATGCACATAGCGTATGACCCAGTCGTGGTATGGATGTACTTTTTGATTACACACAAACACAAACACACACACACACACACACACACACACACACACAAACACACACACACACACACACACAACTACGGTAAACGAGCTATACTGTTCCACATACATATACTATTCATAACCACTGTCACACATACTCTCACTGTGTCTCACTCTCACCAAATGAACAGTGTGAGTATGGGCGAGTTTTAATTCCGTCTCTACAAATGACTCATTTGTCGCCATGAGCCGACAAGCCGATTTTAGACTGCAGTACAGTGTACACGTTGTGCCTTCGAGACCAATTACTAGTTCGCGGCATCATGTGCCGTGGCTGCATTGGAGCATCAATAATACCTCTGTACGGACGCTGCAAGTAATCTTAAATCTTGGGAGCCCTTGATGCTGCACGATGCACGCCCTTTGTCAATCTCTGGATAGCATTTTCAATGTGCGATATGCATGCATCTGGGATATGAAACCCACAAACTCCACAATCGGTGAATCACCAGCCTTGTCCTTCATTAGTCCTATAATGTTCTTGTTCTGTGAAAAAATACCGTAAGGTTAATCGGCTGTGTACGAAGACGTGTCGAATTCTTAACTGTAGCACCTCATTACCTCAGACAATCACAGATCTTCACCAAATAAATGAAGCTATCTGTATCCTTATAAAATAATTTAGAATCATCGAAATGAGGTTTTGCAAACTCATAATAGAATCGGTATATGTGGAATTTGTAAGGGTCTAGTATGCACATCCCAACATAGACAGGTTTCATGAACTCTGCTGTAATCTTCGACATCTTCACAGCAACTAAGATTAAGAAAATCGCTATGTTTTCTCAAATTTTACATTGTCTTGCCGAAAACTGAATTTTTTCGTGGACTCTCTTTGTTTCGTATTAAAATCAATTTACTCCTTCATCGAGGTTGACTGCTTGAATGACATAATGCACCTAACTGAAGTTAGCTCCATCCCTAAGTTGAGACATTGCTGGAAATTTCTGTAATGCATAATGTATCTCTGCTTGTTTCCCAGCATTGTCATCAACTTGGGGATGGTCCCGCCCCACGGAAGTAGTTGCTCTGTCGGGGTCTGCTTCCATAGTATACCCTACACCATCATCAGCCACCATAACCCTGATTTTCCCACCTAATCCCTTGCAGTTGGGTTCAGATAGTCGTCGGAACTCGCCAATCAGCAGCGATTATTGCATGGCGTAGCTGTATAGGTAATTCACATCTAGGTACATGATAGCTCGAAGCGATGGATTCGTTGAATCTCTCACCCACACGTGGGTTATTTACCTTGGCATGTGTATGTACACATTGGAAAAGTCCCTTACGAATTCCCCGCTCAAAGAAAAGAAGCACGTAAGCATCCGTCAAAAGCTCGATTTTGACTTTCGTTATCTTGAGAATAGCATCCCAAGACAGCGCCAGTGTTGTAATACCAGGCAGGGTCCAGAGAAGATGTGATCAGACATACACCCCGGAATTTCTCGAAAACATGCGCTAGCAAATGCGGACATCTGTGACAGCATATTCACCAAAATTTGGTATGTTAAACTTAAGCCAAACATTCACCTGGTATGGCATCGCCTGTAAAGTTATTGGAGAACGCACTTACGTCGGCTAGTCTGGTTTCGTTGAGGTCCCCCATTCAATCCAGATATCATATGGGAAATTCCCATTCCTTGTCATAAGGTGAAACCTTGCGTCATCGGAATATGAACGTCAGATGATGCACATATCCTCCTGAGGCAGAGTTTCAACAAGTTTCTGGAGTGTTGTCAACATAAAGTGTAGCAAGTCCAGGAAGGGAAGCACAGTTCTTGGCGTCTTTCGTTTGACGAATGATATGTATTTCTCGACACTCTCAAGCAGGACAATGACCTGATCATTCTTCGAACCGAATATAGACAAATGCTCAACGATAAAGTGAGCGTCATACCCGCTCAGATTGTGGAAAAAGATGGGTTGTGTCGTGCTAATTGATACTTCAAGTTACAGCAGCATAGAAATTCCCCATAATATGACAATGATTATTACAAGGAGTTTCTGCTTTCCAATGTAACGGCTGCCCACAGATATCACAGTCAACTGTCTTCTGATAAAAATCATTATTCTCTTCAGAATTGGTCATGGGAATGTTGGTCCTGTAAAGCTTATCAGCCTCCCAGATATGGTTCACGAATTCAGTGAGCAACCAAATAGCAGGATTATGCCCAACATACGATTTGTGATGGCTAAGACTTGAGTCATATGTATGCTGCATATGTTACGTGTTTTTCTGTGAAGGTATTGTATGTGGGGCTGCAGGGTCACTTTAGTGTCTCACAGGAGCGAGGAAGCATTCGAAATCAGAGTAAACTACTAAGGGGCATCGCTCCTGATGGTAGACGTTGTCAAACACAAAGAATTAGTTTCCCTCGGTGGGCGTTATAACACATACCAGTTTCCTGATAGAACAATCTGCTTCATGTTTTGCTAAAAACTCGCTTCTGGAAAAGGTATTCAGACACCTTAATCAGGCAGGCCGGTGTGGCCGTGCGGTTAAAGGCGCTTCAGTCTGGAACCGCAAGACCGCTCCGGTCGCAGGTTCGAATCCTGCCTCGGGCATGGATGTGTGTGATGTCATTAGGTTAGTTAGGTTTAAGTAGTTCTAAGTTCTAGGGGACTGATGACCACAGATGTTGTCACATAGTGCTCAGAGCCATTTGAACCATTTGAACCACCTTAATCAAATATGTTTACCCGGTTGAGTGGACAGGAGATGGGACATGTCCTTGTCCCAACAGTAATGATAATTGCCTTTCTCCTTATTATCCAATAACAGCGTATTCACATGCATCTTAGGCTGAGCTGCGAATTCTGAGAAATGGATCTACGGCTTTGTTTGAAACTTTATTATCATCTGAGTTATCTATGGTATAAACATCAAGCCTTATATCGGTATTCTGTGCCGAAAATTTAGGTATTTCCTGGGGTTTAATGGGGAACACGATGCCATCCAAGTTATGAAACCCACGAACGTCAATACCTATTCCGTATAGAGATGTGTGCTACGGATGATCCCTATAATTGTAATTTCTTTCGAAATCCAGGACTGGCAATGCATAAGCATTACTGATCGTCATTTTGGACATTAATGTATGCCCACTTAGCTGCTATATCGTCAGGAAGCTTGATATAGCTATAATATAAGTGTATTACTCAGTTGGCCGGCCGAAGTGGCCGCGCGGTTCTGGCGCTGCAGTCTGGAGCCGCGAGACCGCTACGGTCGCAGGTTCGAATCCTGCCTCGGGCATGGATGTGTGAGATGTCCTTAGGTTAGTTAGGTTTAACTAGTTCTAAGTTCTAGGGGACTGATGACCTCAGCAGTTGAGTCCCATAGTGCTCAGAGCCATTTGAACCATTTTATTACTCAGTTTAACCGTTTAGCTGAACCTCTTACTACCATCTCAAGAAACTTGTATAGCATTCAAGGTGAGATCTTCAAACCGCATACCGATTGAGGTGCTCCGTGATAGCACTCCGCCGGCCGCTGTGGCCGAGCGGTTCTAGGCGCTTCAGTCCGGAACCGCGCTGATGCTACTGTCACAGGTTCGACTCCTGCCTCGGGCATGGATGTGTGTCATATCCTTAGGTTAGTTAGGTTTAAGTAGTTCTAAGTCCCATAGTGCTTGGAGACATTTGAACCGTTTTTGATAGCGCTCCATTTCTCTCCCAATTATAGAGGATGCTGGTTTCCTCTGCAGCGCTGTCTTTTTTGTGGGGATATATGGGCTCGCAGCAAATTACTTCACTGCACTTCATGGAGTACAATCAATACATGAGAAGCTGAGTAAATTCTCTCTCCAGCCGGGAGGAGCATCTGGGAGGAGCATGTTCTTAGAAACCCTAGGAGGTCTTTGTATCGCCGTGCTGGGTTCTCAGTTCACGAAAATACGATTCGCTCATCCAAGGCATCCTCAGTCATCAAGTAGTTCAACTCTGGCACGACGTTACTAACCTGGCAGTGATCAGTATTAGGGTGGAGGAGAAAGCTGTTGCCAACCACAGAAACACTGTGACTTTGGGATCATTGAGCAGTATGCTGTCGATAGTCCTTGGTGCTCCAGTGCAAACACCTGCAGCGCTTGTTCCAACTGGGTACCGTCGGTCTCTGCTGCCCCAGAAGAAGCACCCAGGCTGATGTAAAACTGGACAGTTTGGTGCACCAGCTCCAGAAATCTGTTGCTGCGGCGGTGGTGGTGTCTGCTACAGACACCAGAGCAGGACCATTCGGGTGGTGGCGGCGACAGCGACAATAGCGGCCGGAGAGACGAGAACGGCGGCGTGGACGGTGGATGCCACTGAACGCCTCGTCCTGCATGATGAGGCGTGCTTAATGGGGACAGGTGCTACTGTCTTCTGCTGCACTCACACCACAGGTACTGTGATGGTGTGACTGTGAAGAAGAAGGAGTAGAATAAGTACACATGTTACAAACACACCTGCTGCTGCTACGAAGAAACAAAGGACAATTACTGGATACATGTGGTGCAGGTGAATAACTCATTCGACATGTCCCCAAGACATAATATCGTCCCAGATCTCGTGGTCAGCTGAGAAGCACTCCACCCGCTCAGGCGCTGGAGAGGAGTTGGGGTCACAGTACTCCTATTCACACGCCATTACATCCACCCAGTCTGGCATATCACTAATGTTGATCTGTGGATTCTTTAACATGAATAACGGAAAAAATAATAGCTGGAAACTTTTTTTCAGGAATTTTTACTGCGGAATCTGATTCTTGATGCTCATTATGGCTGTGAAGGAAGCTACTGGCTGCAGTACCTCTCAACTAACCTCTCAATTTCATCAGGTCCCGTACTGTAGCAGGAAAAACGTGAATCTGAACTACGAAATTTTGGACACTGAATTATGTACTCAAAAAACTGATCTGCTGAAAGAATAACTGCTGGATGCTGTTTCACGATCTGAGGGGGCTGAACAACCATATGAAATGGTCTTTTTGCAGCGTTCATCCGCCAAGCCAAATCCTACTGCATTTCGTGCCAATAAGCTATAACAAAAAAGGAAAAAGAATTTGAAAAACACTGTAGACTGTTTAAAGAAATCTGTGAGCTACGGAATAAAGAATTCAAAATGTTAAGAAACACACGCAGAGCTGCTAAATTTGAGCTAAGAAAACATTTTATACCACTCGTATAACGACAATACACTGACGCTAAATTACGAGTAAGACTACACGTACCGTAGTCGTGTCAATGAAAAAGCACACATATATAGTTATAAATCCCCAACATAACAGTCACTTTAATGAAAAAACATACACAGAGCTACTAAATAACTGTTGTTTTCAAATAATGACCACTGAAGAAAATACACAGAGCTAACTTGTCCTGACACATGTTATGATCAAACACGTATACAGCGAAAACACAAAGTACAAAGTCCAGAACAAAAGAAACTTATTTAACTTATGAGGCAGCTTTGGTATTTGAAGCTCAGCTGAATCTTTCTGTTGTCTCTCACCCTCCAGTTTGGCCACAATTTCCTGAACATATGCTGATACAACAATAGGTATCCATTAATATGAAATTCTCAGGACAAAGTTACGTTTTTTATCTTGTTACTGCAATATTGACCATCACACACTTTTGAAAGTACGGTATTATATACTTACATGGTAATTCAGTCTCCTCATCCTGCCCTGAGCGTTTACCATCCTTGGCACTGATGCTGGTGCTCGCAAAATGCTTCATCCTGCACTGACCGTCCCAGAATCATCCAAACCGACGAACAAACAATCACAGCTGCGTCTAAAGCAGAATGAGGGAGGCTCTCAGGATATGCTTTGTTTAGAGCCAAGCTCTACCCCTATTTCTGTGTTAGCCAATAGGAATGCATAAACGGCTTTCAACAAGTTGCGGCAAGTCTGTAGATGAATGCTGGATTACACACACATTGTAAGTCGTTTGTCTACAGGCAGGAAGCTGCCGAAATTCCCCTTCGTCTTTGACGCGCGGAGACTCACCGACTTTTACTGGGAAACCTTTGTGAGCATAAGTCTTCTTTGACGTAAATTGCTGTCATTCAGCTGAAACTGCGATTTCCCACACATACAGAACGTAGCTGCATACTATTAGACTCTTCATAGAAGCAGTTTGACAATGAGATAAACTAAAGAGTTCCAGGGAAGCCTTTGTCCGCGTTTTGCACTCCTCTCAGAAGAGTCTGTTGCCATCTACATCAAAAGCCACGAGCTGTTTTATCCAATGAGGTCTAGGAAGGATTTCGTCGGTATTCTGCACCCCTCCCAGGAGTGTCTTTAGTCGTCTACTACAAAGCAGCCAGATTTACATTCTTCCTAAGATTCATGGTTGTCTGAAGAATGGAGCAGTTCCTAGAAGCATTGTTCTTCGTTAGTGAGACAAGATGTTCACTATTATTTTTCTAGGAAGACCTTTGAAACGGCAGCCTTAGGATGAGGCGGTTCCTACTTACAAACCCTACAAGTCATCCCAGCTGCAAGGATGGCTTTGAAGCAGCTGATGTATGATGAGGCAGTTCTGAAGGTTACTGATCGTTGCCTGTGTTCTCAGATCTATCCTGAAAGAGCTGTCTTTGTAAAGTGGAGCAATTCCAAAGGCCTACACCATAAAGGTTTCCAGGATTTACCCAGAACCACTTAGCTTTTCGGTATTTTACTGTCATCAAAGGAAGCCACCTTATTAGCCCACGGAACAGCCTTCCCTCCTCCAAGCCTCTCCTCCTGTCGTGCGTAGCTTCCTAACTTGCCGCACAATTGGGCCATCACAGCAAAGGTGGAAGCCCCAGGACTGCCGCAGTAGGGCACCCCACGACCAGTTGCTGCCAGGTGTAGACAGGGAGTGGTTACGCCATCCCAGACGTCCGCAGACACCATGAATTGGCGATTGCAATCGTGTCTTTACCAAAACATGCACCTTCCACACCAACAACTGGGCTTTTCGATCAAAATAAATGAAGATTGTACCTTTCCCTCCAGCATTTCCCGTATTTTTAAATACCCATCATTCAGAATTTTTTTAATCTGCGTAATTAATTTAAGTAATTTGCATATCAACTTAATTAACTTGATTATCAATTTCATCGCGACGTTCTCACATCTACACTCCGGGGAAAACAGTAGGGGACCACCCAGGAAGAGCCTCTATCTTGGATAAATTCGGCAAAAATCTAGACTGGTGTAACTTCGACTTTATTCCACTACTCCTGGGCTACCCTCCAGGATTACCAATTAGCAAACCTTTTATTTAATGGACCTTCTCCACACCTGCTGACATATAGTAATCATCCGAAAAGTCTACTGCCGCCTCTCTCTTTCACGGGTCAGTAATCTGAAGTAAAAATCACAGGATAAGGATTTGAAATGTTACCCAGGTGTCTGAATTTCTTCCATCTCGATAAAGTAACTTAGAAAATAGCCCAAGTGTAATCATGTAGTAAGGTAGATGTACGAAAGTTATGTCTCCAGTGCCGACTCCACCATGCTAGATAATTCCTGTAAGGAGCCAGACTGGTCACAAGCGTGGCTACTGTTATTACAAAAGTTCGTTCTCGACATATTCAGTGTGAACGGACACTGGTTGCGTGTCAGTGCTGTCGGCTTAACTGGTAAAATCAGCTGATGGGATTATTAAGCCAGCAGTGCCAATATTGGTGCATCATAACTGAGCTTGCTGTTTTTGTGCGAGCTGCTGTCCTTCAGCATACTGGTCATACAAAGTCAGCTGCACCGATGAAAAAGTGTATGGTTAGTTAGTTACATGTTCCATAAATCATTTGAATGATTTTTTTTTAGCTGGATGCCAGTTTTCAAATAGAAATTTGTCAATAGAATAGAAGAAGTTGTCCACGAGACATAATTTTTAATTAAATTTAAAACTCACTCCACTACCTGTTACACATTTTATGTTATTGGGCAAATGATCAAAAATTTTAATTGCTGCATATTGAACTCGTCTCTGACCCACTGACAGTTTTAACAATAGATAATGAAGATCATCTTTTTCTCTAGTGTTATAGATATGTAAGTCACTGTTCTTCTCAAATTGTGGTGGATTATTTACAATTAATTTCACGAGAGATAATATGTATTGAGATAGGCAGTTAAAAAGCCTAGTTCGTCGAAGAGGTATCTACATGACATCTGTGGGTGAACGTCACATATTATTTTTACCGCTCGCTTTTATGCAGTTAATCCTTTATTTCTAACTAATGAATTACCCCATAAAATTAGTCTGTACGACATTATTAAATGGAGATATGTTAAATATGTCTTGACATTAATGCGTTTAATGCCAACATCATGCAAAGAGCAAAAGTAGCTGAACTTAACTTTTTGAGAGGCTCAGTAGTACTCTTCTTCCAGCTCAAATCCTCGTCAATATGTACACCTAAGAGTTTGGCACATTCTAACCTACTTACTAACTCCTGCTCATATGCTGCCTCAATTGTTGGTAAAACTCTATTTCTTGTGCAGAACTGAATGTAGTATGTTTTCACAAAATTTAGGGACTATCCATTTTCAGGAAGCCACCTAATATTTCTTTGGATAACATGATCTACTAACTCTTCTGTTGCTTTCTGTCTAATAGGATTTATTATAACACTAGTGTGCAGAAAGTCTGCAAAAAGTACCAGTTTTACTTGTTGAATGTTAAGTGATGGTCATTGACATATATAAGGAATTGGAATAGACTCACAATTCAACCCTGTGGGACTCCACCCCAGTCGCTAAAATTTTATTCCGTTTCAATATTATCTGAATTATTCAGCACAACACTTTGCATTCGGTTTACCATCTGTGTGTAACTCCATCAGTCCTATAAAACTTTAATTTTTCTAAGAGTCTATCGTGATCTACACAGTCGAAGGTATTAGAGAAACCACAAAAATGCCATCTGGCAAAGTATTATTATTAAAGAATATTACTATTTGATGATCGAAAGTACAAATAGCGTTCTCCGTCGACCAACCTTTCTGGAATCCAAACTGTAATGTGCTAAGCAAATTGTTTCCACTTGAGTGTATGAGTAATCTTGAATACATAACGTTTTCCAACATTTTGGGAATGTATATCAGTAAGGAAACCGAATGATAATTGTCTCAGTCTGTCTTGTCATCTTACTTGTGAAGTGGTTTAATAATTGCATATTTTAACCTGTCTGGAAAAATTCCTTGTGCCAGCGACGCATGGCATGCATAATAAGGACATTAGTTATTAAATAGGAACAACACCCCAGAATTGTGTTTGAAGTTCCATCAACCCCACAAGACAATTTTTTTTAGAATTTTTATAATTGTATTCGTTTTAGTGAAGGATGTTGGTGTTACTTCTGGTTGCTTAATGTTGTTGTGGCTGACTATGCGTGCACCTTATGTTTACGGTCGTAATTCCACAGATTCAGAATGATGGATTGATTCTATGCATTCGTGTGTCGCGATTTTCGAATTCCTGCGTGAAAGACCCAACGTGACATTCCGTCTGCATATTCACAGCGCATGTGTAGCGTGGAGAATAGAGTATGATGCTTTGAACCTATTCTGAATAACGTGGGGTTGCGCCATCCTACTTTTCACATTATGTTTTCCCTGATGTCCCTGAATCGCTTACGGTAAATACCAGTAGGGTTCTTCGGGAAGAGACACTGTCGATTTCCTTCCTCCTCTTTGCGCTTGAGTCCCGTCGCCAAATTGCTTCTCAATCTTCTATTTCCTTACGGGGAAAAATGTGTATTCGCAAATTGGTTCTGCGGGCTTCGTCACCCAGTCAATGATATCGTGTATGTGGACCTAGTTAACTTTGTATTCTCTGTGATGTGTCTTTCAACCACTGTAAAAAGGTTTTTTTAAGGTTACGTCCGTTCTGACTCCAAGTAAGTTTCCTAGTCAAGCAAGGCATACAACTTTTTCGGAAAATGGTATTGGTTGTTTGCAAAATTAGACTTCACTCTCATGTGTATTAACCCAGCTCCCCACTGCAGTATAGCTGTCACTTTCTGATAATTATGTATGTTTAATTCAATCGTTAGTTTACCAATCTCAGTGTTTCTATGAAGCTGTTACAATGGTGTAACGTTTCAAAATAATGTTTTCATGAAATAGTGTTTTTACTAAATTGCGTTTTAATGAAGCACGTGAATGATGAAGAAAGGAATTCACTCATAATGTTATAGTACACACATTTGGAAGATGTAGTCGGGATGTGGTATTGAGAGGTGAAGTGTTGAAGCAAAATAGCTTCACTTAAATTTAAAGAAAGAACTTTATTTGAATAATCTAAATTCTTACAAGCGTAATCATTCTAAGAAAACAAAGCCGCAACTGTTCTCCCAATTTATAGTTACACTTATTGAATGCAAGTGACAGCAGAGTTTTAAAAAAATATTGGGCCACTGGCGGCGGAATTTCATGTAATAAACAAAGCAGCAACTGCCCACCAGGATACTGTTAGAAGTTACAGAAAGCAATTAGTAGCAGAATTTAAAATACTAATTAATGCAATCAAAAAATTTGCGACTAAACACCAGACTTTCAGCTCCACTTTCAGAAAGCCACATGCCCACAATTTAAAAAAATAATAACCAACTGGTGGCAGAATTTAAATAACTAAGTAGTTGAAAACGGGAGCTGCTCACCAAATTTACAGGGCACTAACTGAAAGCCACTGAGGGCAGAATTAAAAAGAATAATAATCAATTGGAGTAAGAATTTAAATAAATCTACGGAATAAAAAAGGAGCAGCTGCTCATCAGGTTTACTGTTACATTTATTGAAAGCCACTTGGGGCATAATGTACATACTAAGCAACTGGAGGCAGAATATAATAAAAATAATAAATGATTGAATACACACCGGTGGCCAGACCAGTTTAAAAAAAGAACAGAGGTATAAATATTTTTTAGTGCAGCACAGTGCACTAAATCGAAGGTTAGTATTTAGAGCGAGCAGTCCACAAAAATATCGAAGCACATACATTTACTAGTGCCTGACCAGCAAGCCCACTTTTTTTATAATGAAGAACAAGTAGCACACATCTGCAATCGGACAATACCAAATTCCGTCTGTAACATGGGACTGTCAAGTAATTACAGAACGAAATCCAAAACAGAAATGTGACTAGGCCAAATGGCAGGACACCTTACCTACCACTGCCTACGGATAACTAAGTTTTTAGCAGCAAGTGATCCATCTGTTTCAGTAGAGACGTTACTAATTATAAGTATGTTGACTCCGGTTACGGGGTCTATAAATAATCAAAATGAACAGACAGAATTAGAAGCTCTCCTTTCTGTAACACATAAGGGTTAGATGAACAATTAAAATACATTTACAAACTATACTTACACAGAACGGACCACCTTGAGATGAGTGACGTTCGGCATACACGATACAATAAAGCACAATAAATAAAACTTTAACTACCACATCACAGAGGTGACATAAATTACATGCGGCGTTTCCAAGTTACAGGCCCACACTTAACACAACGGAGGTCAACATAGCGCCTCCAGTGATACCGCAAAGTGCCGGCAGTGGTGGCCGAGCGGTTCTAGGCGCTTCAGTCCGGAACCGCGCGTCCGCTACGGTAGCAAGTTCGAATCGTGCCTCGGGCATGGATGCGCGTGATGTCCTTAGGTTAGTTAGGTTTAAGTAGTTCTAAGTTCTAGGGGACTGATGACCTCCGATGTTAAGTCCCATACTTCTCACAGCCATTTGAACTATTTTTTTTTGATACCGCAAAATTAATAACAACTATTTGGTAGGGAATCACTTAATAGTCAGCCTGACATAACTAGTTCACTGATTCTGCTGCGATTCGCACAAGTTTTTAAGTAACCGGGACGGGAAACACGCAGACGGACATATTACACAAAGGCATAACAGCAGTAACATAAAGTGCTTACCATAACTTCTGAGGATCGTCGTGGGAATTAACAGCAGCCCGAAACTGCCAACATGCGAGTACTTTGTGGCTTCCTAGGCTTTCCGGCGTAGTAAGTCTTGAAAGTCTCTTCGCGTTTGCTGCCAGATCTTAAAACTCACATGATCCAATAGTTCGCAAACCAGTTGTCGGCCTTCTTCAGAAGAAGGCTGTTGCTGATGATGCAAGGGTTGCAGTCGTCTTCCAGTATAGGATTCTGTGTCGTACACAACACATACTTCGCCCATTACAGTTGCGGCCCTCCAACACTAGTCGAGTGACGCCGCCCTTAGTAGAACACCGGCGGCAACGATGTACAGCACTCAAAGGCTATTTACAAGACTCGGGGTGGCCGCACCGAAGAACGTTCTCTTTTGATGCGGGATGGTACAGGGTTCCATATTTAGCATCTCTATCAGTCAGTGCCAAGCCGAGTAACTTTTTCCGTAAGGGCTAGAGGTGGACCAACACATTTCCGACTTGCTCAATTTGTGAAGATCTTTCTCTTCAATAAATCATCCAAATTTTATGAAACTGTAATATCTGTATGTCTGTATATTTAAATAAAATCTACCGATTTCCGTCACTTTCGGATAATTCCTTCGTGGCTTGTCGTTTTTTTTTTCTTTTTTTTTTTGCCTTAGCATGTATTATTCAAAGGTAACGAAGCTGAAATTGAAGATTTGGTTGACAGATTAACTGCAATGTACCCAAAGATAAATTCAATCAATGAAACAGAATAAACGACAGACTGAATTTCTTAGTATAGTGTGAGAGACTGCTTGGACGATCAACAGCCGTATTGAATTAAGAATGAACTCACAAACTGCGATTAAGGTTGCGCATCAGCTGTAGAATATTCCAGAACAAATGAAAATTCGTATCGGACCGGGACTCGAACCAAGATTTACCACTTGCCATGAGTGGTCGCCTTAACCATTCCGGCTACCGTAGCACGCTACCTTGAGCTGCTCAGATCCGCGTTTGCCTTGATGTCTACTCCGCCTTGTGCCAGCACTGTACTACTGTGATTTCCGCATAGGGTGAAATGCACCTCATTGCCTCTCCATTTCATGAAATACGGTAGTCCAGTGTCTCAGACACTGCGATGACGATCAACACACGCATTTGATTAACAAATATGGTTCAGAATCAGCTGTAGAATATTTCATAACAAATGACAGTACTGTTAGACTAGAACTCAACAATGGATTTTCTGCTTGTAGCAAGTGGTCGGGTTAACCACTTCAGCTATCCGAGACATGAGGATATATGGAGATTTGAGCCCCTCCTGGAAGTGTAATCGGATAGATAAAGCGGTTAAGGCGACGTGCAAGAAATCAGGTGTCGAATCGCATTTCAATGAAGAAGAGATTAACGGTAGAAAGAGTTTAGTTCAAATAGCTCTGAGCACTATGGGACTTACCATCTGAGGTCATCAGTCCCCTAGAACTTAGAACTACTTAAAGCTAACTAACCTAAGGACATCACACTGCCCGAGGCAGGATTCGAACCTGCGACTGTAGCGGTCGCGCGGTTCCACTCTGAAGCGCTTAGAATCGCTCGGCCACACCGGTCGGCAGAAAGAGTTTATATTGGTACAAAAATGTATGTTTTCTTATTAATTATTACATTACAATTCCGCGTAAACATTCATGATCGCTAAATTTGTGAAAAATGTTGTATATTTCTTAGCACTGTTACTTTTATGTTGTTACGTTACTAATTTCAAGCACATAGAACACTCAAATTTCGAGAAACAAAAAAAAAAGGGTGAAAGCCTCTGTATAAGTTTACTTATGAAATGTACTATTTTTTCTTATTTTATTATGTTATTATGATAGCAAGAAATACATAGCATGGCTCCGAGCTCTACCACTAGGAGTAACATCGGTAGCTGGCGGTTCAGTGCTGCCGTTCTCCGATGGAAGAAATTTCTCAAACACATTGGCGAGGTTAAGTGTATACTAAACTGTTTAAATGCCTCAGTAGCCTCAGCTTGATTCTGAAACCCCTGCATTTCTAGTTAACAACGCTGACTACTATAACTGGGAAGTAGAGGCAAAGCTGTTATACGTGGTATTTGAGAATATGAAACTCACTGTGGGTCTGCGTTTGTGTGTGTGTGTGTGTGTGTGTGTGTGTGTGTGTTTACATATGTGAATGTATGGTGGAAATAATGGATCATAAGTAATAAGAAAAATACTAGTTAAATTGCGGCGTGATATCCTACACTTAGAGTGATTATGACAGAAGCTAATAATTCCTTATGATTAAATGAAGTGGGTTCTCCTCTTTCATGCAGACGCCATTTCAGCGACTGTGTGTCCCTAACCTATCCCATTAATCTTACCGCAGACAGGGATCATGCAATTTAACGAGGTATCCGAATCACGTGTTTTTGCTCGAAAAACTTGAAATCACTGAGAGGTGAACGTTTGGACTAAAGACAGATTAAAATATTCCTTGTTTCGCCCGGGACGGCACACGCTTTGCCACTCAATCCCAAAATCCAACTGTGTCATGAGAAAGAGAATGTATTAAACAGGAGAAAGGAAAACAGGAAAACATCTGTGGGGAATTAGGAATCCAGAGACTGCCGGTTACCAAGTACTGACCAGAGGTGACTCGTGACAAATTTTACCGATTTGCTATAATGTGGTGGCACAAGGGTAGTAATCGTAACTAAACTGAATAAATTAGTTTCACATACAGTAATTGAGCTGTTTTCATGTATTTAGATATAATTAATCGTTAAACATTGCGAGGAATAAAATGCAATGAAACAAAGAAACATGGAATCAACAGGAATTTAATCCGAGTTTTGAGTTCATGCTCTTAACCTCTTGGTTGCCACGCCGTTACGGGAAGTCGTACTCGAACTTCCCTGATATTGTGCGCGTATACCTATAGAGATTGTTTAATCATTTCCTATGCCCAATGGAGGCGAAATATGCCAGGAACTTGATAGGGACGTTTACCTGCTTGAACCAAATCGGCGAGCCTCGTCTCGCGTGCAGCTGTTGTTGGATTTACATTAGGAGAAGACCTGCCTAACTCTTTAAATTTAACTTGCTTCTTATTTCCTGGAAATGGGCCCCTCTAGCAGGTAATCTTACAACAAATACCTTCATACTAAATGAAGGTAGCATTTCCCACTTTTTCTGTATTAAGTTTGTTTCTTCACAGGTAGTTTCAGGCTTCTAGAACATTCTGAACTGATATGAAACTATATCTTACATATTGAAACGTCACCGTCCTAAAAAATTTATGTTCTCTGTCTGTTTTGGTTCACCAATGCTATCTTGGGGTTTGAAAGTTTGACATTTACAAGGGCATGGTTTAATATCTTTGAAAATGTGAAGATGTCAAACCAACAAGATAGCATTTGTGTACCAAAACGCATAGAAAACACGAATTTAAAGACGCTGACATTTCAACAACTGCGTCATAGTTTTCAAAGCAGAAACAGAACAACTTACGTATGGCTTACAAGCCTGAAACTAACCGCGAACAACCAAAATTAATGCATTTGAAAGTGGAAAATGCCATCTGTTTTAAATAAATTCATTGCTATGGTTTGTGCTATAAAAAAAATCTTTCATACTAAATTTCCTCGTATGCTATCTTTTTTTATGACTATCTGTAGCCTTCTTTCTTACGAGTGTCGTAATCTTAACTACATTGAATACATTAATTTTATGTAGATAAGACGAAACTGTTTAAATATATATAAATTTTGTAGTTAATTCTTTAACACTAAAAAACTAAACTCCGTCCAAATAGGACTCAGAAGACCCTAACGGTACTAAGCGGCCGCCGTATCATCCTCAGCCTACAGGCATCACTTGATAGGAGATTGATGGTTATGAAGTCCGCTCACCACTATTGTCAGTTTTACGACGGGTGCCACTACTTGTCAATGAAGTATCTCTAAACTTGCCTCACAAGGACTGAGTGCATCTCGCTTGCCAACAGCGCCCCAGAGACCGGATGGTCACCCATCCAAGTGCTAGCCAAACCCGATAGCACTTAACTTCGGTGATCTCACTGGAACCCGTTTTACCACTGCAGCAAGACCGTTGTCAGTTATTTAACACTGCAAGAAATAAAACAAAACAAAAAATCTTGGTAGCAGTGGGAGTCGAACTCTAGTCAACGAGTTGCGAGCCAATTTGCTTCACGACTCGCCCATGTCGACTATATACCTGTCGCTCCTCAAAAACCCCTCACACCCCATGCTTCCTCAATACGTTACACGTAATTTCATAGAAATATAGTGCCATGGTGCTGTGAGCAACGTAGCACTCATAGTGCCAGAAAGTCCATCTTCACATCAGGGCATGCACAGTTGAAAACAGAGAGATGTGATCCTTCTCTTAGTTGATTGTAGTGCACATGGCCATCATTTGAGCAATCACTCTATACTGGTTTCTAGATATCTTGCATCTCTAGATTGCATACCAGTATGATTTCAAAGGGAAGTGGTGTAATTTTAGTGCAATTTCCGAATTGCATTCGAAGAGAAATAGCTTAATTTCAGTGCGATTTGTGGCTCGCATTCGAAGAGAAATTCCGTGATTTTAGTGTGTACACACGCAAGATATGTAAAATAATACACAAAATGTAGAGATTTAGATCAAGGTACGTAATGATTCTTGTGTATTTGCAAGCCATAAATCGGAGAGTATATCTGAGATGTCTGCGCGATGACTGCATAGAGCAAATTTTCGAAGATCACAAACAATACATTTTAACAGACATCCGTTATAGATACGTTTGAATCAATCTTCATTATCAGATCATTTGCCACCAGAACCATAATTTTTTCATCTGGAAAAAACCATCAACGACAGCGTTATCAAGTTTGGAAATACGAGTAGATAAAAATCTATGGATCACTTCATATAGGAACTCTAGGAATCGTAACAGTGATAAGAAGGATTAATGCAGGATTGATGCTGCAAACGAGAGGCTTTGATTAAACAGACTTCTGTTTCTGAGAAGTATACTATTCTCTGAATAATGGCTAGAATCATAGAATAGTTTAAGCTGATCCACTTTGAGGGAATATTACTAGATGTTGCCGATACGTTTTTTTCTATACAGCTGATTCCTAGCAGATCTTACCGATCGTACCACCAGCTTTCCAGATGGCAACAAATTTCACGGTTGCATCGCGTTAGAACTTGTCTATTTACCGCTTGCAAAATAGCTTTCAGTGCCATTGTTCCTTGTCGGCTCTTAGAAGCAGCAACATTCACTGCCACAAAGACACTTGGTTATGACTTTTTTGTAGACATCCTTCGATACGCATCCAGTGTTACCACAAATCGCTCGTCTTTACAAATCACCTCAATAGATGGAATTACCCTTTCGGATATTTCCTGTATCTCATGAATTTTTGGCTCTATGGACAGTTATAGTGTCTGGTTGTCAAATGCTTATTATTAAGCATTAAGATTCTGGTCATACATAAAGCACACCAGTGGCTGGACCCAATTAATACCTTCAGTGCGTGATATCAACGGTGAAGTCACTGATGACAGTTCAACTAAAGCAGATTTATTAAACACGGTTTTCCGAAACTCCTTCAGCAAAGAAAACGAAGTAAATATTCCTGAATTCCAATCAAGAACAACTGCCAAGATGAGAAACATGGAAGTAGATATCCTAGGTGAACAAAGCAGCTTAAATCATTTAATAAGGGCAAGACCTCCGGTCCATATTGTATACCAGTCAGGGTCCTCTCAGAGTATGCAGAAAAAAAGCTCCATATTTAGCAGTTATATGCATCCACTTGCTCACAGAAAGACCCAGACCTAAATACTGGAAAATTGTTAAGTCACACCAATACCCAAAAAGGGAAGTAGGAGTAATCCGCTGAATTACAGGCCCATATCACTAACGTCGATTAGCAGCAGGGTTTTGGAACATCTACTGTATTCGAACATTATGGAGTACCTCGAAGAAAACGATTTATTGACACACAGTCAGCACGGATTCAGAAAATATCGTTCTTGTGAAACACAACTAGCTCTTTATACTCATGAAGTAATAAGTGCTATCGGCAGGGATGTCAAATTGGTTCCATATTTTTAGATTTTCAGAAGGCTTTCGACACCGTTCCTCACAAGCGTCTTCTAACCAAACTGTGCGCCTACGGAGTATCGCCTGAGTTGTAAGATTGGATTCGTGATTTCCTGTCAGAAAGGCCACAGTTTGTAGTAATAGACGGAAAGTCATCGACTAAAACAGAATTAATATCCGGTGTTCCCCAAAGAAGTGTTATAGGCCCTCTATTGTTCCTTATCTATATTAACGACATGGAGACAATCTGAGTAGCCGTCTTAGATTGTTTGTAGATGATGCTGTCATTTACCATCTTGTAAAGTCATCAGATGATCAAAACGATTTGCAAAATGATTTAGATAAGATTTATGTATGGCGCGAAAAGTGGCAATTGACCCTGAATAAAGTAAAGTATGAAGTTATTCACATGAGTACTAAAAGAAATCAGCTAAATTTCTATTACGCGATAAGTCACACAACTCTGAAGGCTGTAAACAGCTAATTACTTAGGGATTACAACTACGAATAACCTAAACTGGAACTATCACATAGATAATATTGTGGATGGAGCAAACCAAAGACTGCGATTCATTGGCAGAACATTAGAAGGTGCAACAGATCTACTACAGAGACTGCTTACACCACGCTTGTCCGCCCTATTCTGGAGTACTGCTGTGCGGTGTGGGATCTGCATCAGGTGGGACTGACGGATGACATCGAAAAACTACAAAAAAGCGCAGCTCGTTTTATACTATCGCGAAATAGGGGAGATAGTGTCACAGACATGATACGTGAATTGGAGTGTCAATCATTAAAAGAAAGGCGTTTTTCGTTGCGACGGCTTCATCCTATGAAATTTCAGTCACCAGTTTTCTGTTCCGATTGCGAAAACATTCTGTTTGCAGCCACCTACATAGGGAGAAATGATCATCGCGATAAAATAAGAGAAATCAGGGCTCCCCCACAAAAATTTAAATGCTCGTCTTACCTGCGTGCCGTTCGAGAGTGGAACGGTAGAGAGACAGCTTGAAGGTGGTTCATTGAACCCTCTGCCAGGCACTTTATTGTGAATAGCAGAGTAATCACTTAGACGTAGATGTAGAAGTTTAATACTGAAACTTTGCATTTAACGAGCAGTGTGTACTTGATAACATAGAATGTAACGTAATTGGCAAGAAGAATTTTAGATTAAGTATTTAATCGCCGTCGTCCTTTAATCTCTGTCGTCCTTAACGTTCGGGAGGTGGTTATTACGACTCCGCTACGATATTTAGTGAATGAAATAGTCTCTGACATAATACTGGAACAGCTTTGTCAGTGGATTCAGGACTTCCCAGCAGTCAGAAATCAACAGATCGTTAATAATAGGGAGAAACTGTAGGACATAAAAGTGATTTCGTAAGTATGCTTAAGAGTGTTGAGGGCATTTTATTGTATGCGATGTATACATATCACCTGCTTGCGATGCCACACGCAGATATATCCTAATACGGATACGTATTCGCCTGTAATCGACATTGAGTGGTGATTGGACACTTAAATGTTTGTGGACGGACACTCGGGTGTAGTAAGTAAGTAGTATTCACCTTACTGATATCTCTCTAGGATGTAGAGCTTGTATCACACCACATAAATAGAGTTTTAATTAAAGGAACCGGCAAACTAACGTTATTAAAAGAGCTAAACATTGAAGATGCTTCGCTACGGTGGTGATATTCTTATTAGTTGTATATCATGTAGTAATTACTTTCTTATTACATTATAATATCTGATCATTCTGTATGGAATTGTGCTTTGTATTATTATTAACACTTTACACTTTATGTCGAAACAAGCCTACGATGATGTGATTACACCTTAATTAAACAGTGAAACAAACTGGAAGTTACTTTCGTCGCACGCAAACCGATTTATGAAATCGTGTAGACTGAAATATCGCCACAGGAATTTTCTGTTTTAGGTAAAAAAACACACAGTGTATTTTGGTGTATTCTTCTGCAACACTGCTTCCAATTTACTACAATATTCATCATAAAGTAAACTGTAAAATCCTTTGGTAGTATTACGATGTTTCACGCAATGATACCAGTAATAGAAATGTAGAACTTGTTATATTTAACACCAGTTTACATATCTTTACAAACAGAGAGATGGGGTCACGAATTTTACAATTTGGTTTCCTAGAATGAAAATTATTATACACTTCTACGCTGAACTGCACCAATAGAAAGATATATTTAATCTTTTCACAGGTGGTGAGGACGGCTTATGACCTCTTACAAGAATTGATGCAGTACGATGAATATGCAAATTATTAACTGTAGCTTAGATGTCGCAGTACTTGCCATCGTTATGCTTGGCAGCACAATAGATCTTGCTATAACGTAATGCCTGCATACAACAACTTCAAACTGGCCACAAAAAAACACCTCTATTTTCTTGGATAGTGTACCACTACCTCCTTTTTGCGTAACTGTTATGGTGCTGAATCAATTTAGTTATTCCGTAAAAGTCAGAACAGACTGCTACGTGCGGTTTGAAATACAAGCGCCGGCGTCAGTCGCGACCTACAGCGATGATTTTGTAACGTAGCAATTTAAATTCTGCATATTCTTTATGGGAACGCCACGTATAAATATATGTGTCTTAAATATACGTAGCGTGAGTTAATCTCAATTGGCAGGCAAAAAATTATTTATTATTAATGGAAATTTCACGATCTCTTTCAAAGAATGACAACGTAACGTAACTTGCAACTAACCCAGCGATAATATAGAGCATTAAATGATTTCTTTTTGCAGGAAATTAATCTGATTTTATATAGAAAGAAAGAATGGTAAAAACACCTGCGTATTATTAAAATAATTGCAAGGAACTTCTTTAACATTGTGTCTTAGGAACTGAGTTAACTTTTAACCCTTCGAAGTAACTGAAAATATGTTAACCAGAGGCGAAGCCTCATCTAAGCCTTGCGGTGCTGAATCTTGAAAGCATTTCGTAATCAGAAATGTAACAGTTAAAGTTTATATATATTACACTTGAAGTTCAATGCTCTCACGGAACATATTGAAATACAGTATTTGTAATGGAAAATATTTACATTATTTGTCACCAAATATTATCAGACTCGACAAGATGGCAGATATTAATTTCTTATTTTGCATTACCTTCGTATCAGTTGGAAACGGCGTTGCCGTAGTGGATACACCGGTTCCCGTCAGATTACCGAAGTTAAGCACTGTCGGGCGTGGCTGGCCCTTGGATGGGTGACCACCCAGGCCGCCATGCGCTATTGCAATTTTTCGGGGTGCACTCAGCCTCGTGAAGCCTATTGAGGAGCTACTCGACCGAATAGTAGCGGCTCCGGTCAAAGAAAACCATCATAACGACCGGAAGAGCGGGGTGCTGACCACACGACTCTCTTCTCCGTGTCCTCACCTGAGGATGATACGGCGGTCGGATGGTCCCGATGGGCCACTTATGGCCTGAAGATGGAGTGCTTCCATATTGGTTGAATAAATCGCGTCATACACTTGATAGGTTTCCAGGTGACGCCACAATAGGAGCTGCTTAAAACACTGCAGAACTGAATTAATAGTAGCAACTTTATCTCGTCTATCCGAGGCTTTTATAACATTCATGCTCAATTTTGTCCACCACAACGTAATGCACGTGTTTGCTATTTCACACGTAACTCCAGGCTGTCTTCCACTTCTACTTAGAGAATGTTCTAGGGAGTAAAAAGGTGGGAATGCTGCCAGCAAAACCCCTCGACGGGGAAGTCCCTACTAATTAAGTCTTAAAACTAAAGACATGATCCTGTACATTTATATTTACCTAAGTCCATGTCAATTACAATAATGAAATAGACCTATGATTTAAAATTTCTGTCCGCAGCTCGTGGTCGTGCGGTAGCGTTCTCACTTCCCACGCCCGGGCTCCCGGGTTCGATTCCCGGCGGGGTCAGGGATTTTCTCTGCCTCGTGATGATTGGGTGTTGTGTGATGTCCTTAGGTTAGTTAGGTTTAAGTAGTTCTAAGTTCTAGGGGACTGATGACCATAGATGTTAAGTCCCATAGTGCTCAGAGCCATTTGAGCCATTTTAGCCATTTAAAATTTCTCATTTATGTGTCATTTATCTGTCTGGTGGCAGAACCATAGAGTGATAGGTGAGCTCAGTTTATCACTGTTATGGCTAGATGGCATAAGTGTACTAATCGTGTTCTGACACCTCACTACTTTCTATATATTGTTATACGTCTATGCACGGCAAATACTCGTAATAACAAGTTATAAAAAGAAATTTATATCTTTGAAAAGAAACAAATTTACAACTTGGTAATGAAACTTGTATCGTTACATGATGATTTTTGAGATGTTAACATGGACTAGTTTGTGTAATGCTCATTAAATACCCTTCTAATAATATGTATATCTCATTAGTCTAAACTCCTACACACTCTTAACTGTCTCAACCCTGCCCCCAAATCAACCCCCGCTCCACTTCTATGTTGATGGTCGTCGCCGAGGTGGAATGACTTGCGTGCCTCAAGCAACTTTACCGTAGGTGTAACCACAGTCAGTGAATGGATGTACGAGAAATTGTCACACTAAGTGATGGTTCCTGACAAGGGGCAACTGCCTTTTCAGTTATTGCAAAGAAAACAGTCTGGATTAGTGACTGTTCTGGCCCTGTGAAGTTAGCCAACATGGCCTTGCTACGCTGATGCTGTGAATGACCAAAACCAAGGAGGAACAACAATCGCTGGTTTTCCTGAGGGCATCCAGTTCCACAGTATTATTAAATGATAATGACATCTTCTTCGGTAAAATATTCCTGTTTGCTGGCTCCTGTTCAGTGTGATGTATCTGTTGCTGGTACAGCTATATTTGTTGTATATAAATCAAATTTAGGAAGAGACTACTTTCAGAGAGCTACTTAATAATTATTTGAAAACATCATTAAGAGTGTCTTCTTTTCCTTTCTCATGATGCTGTCTCTGCAGTAAAACTTACTATAACGGCAGTATCGTTTCAAAAATGTACCAATTCTGATTAACAATTAAGTGGAAGATCATGCATATAGATAAAAGAAAGGAATAAATCCAGAAGTTAACCCTGTGAGACTGTTCACGTGACTTCTTCCATGTCACCAAAATTTTCTCTCCTTCCAACATTGTTTGAATTGGAACTTCGTGGCAGGTTAGAACAGTGTAAAAGACCAACACTCGAACTTAGGGCTCTTGCCTTTCTTGGGCCAGTGCGCTATCAGTTGAGCTACACAAACACAACTCACGACCCATCCTCACAGCTTTACTTCCGCCAACATATAATCTCTATTGATTGGATTACTCAGCACAACTTTCAGCACTCTCTTTATTAAGCACTATTCGAACAGAATGCAACACGTTATACTGAGTAATCCAAACGATGTTGGAAGGAGAGAAAATTTTAGTGACTGGGGAGAAATCACAAAGCCAGTCTCACATGGTTCCGTTTTGGGTTCTCTTCTGTACCTTATATAGGATGATTCAGTTGCTCCTACCCAAGGGTTTTATGCAACCCACAATGTCTTAAATATCACTCAGAAGACTGTCAGACCTAGAGAAATTATAAACACGATTTTTTGTAGGGAATTTAAGTATTTAAATTCTGTACTGTAATACGTTCTCGCTAGGGGCTGTAGTTTCAGAATTATTCAAGAACAATGTGTAAAGTGACGCTGAAATGCATTTTTCTTGAGTAACTCGAAAACCGTGGCCTCCAGTGAAAAATGTGGCTCAGTACGAAATTTAACTACATTAAAATTCCTTCAGAAAGGTCCTGTTCATTTTATTCTGCAGGACTAATAGTTTGCACGGAGCAAGCAAGAAAATATGAAACTCTCACACATGGGTTTTGAAGGCGTTGTGGGTTGCATGGAACCTGTCGGCAGGAGTAGCTGAATCACCCTGTATATGCACTGTGTAATGATCAGCGGAATGTATGTGCGGCCTAATATGCAATGTTTTCCTCGCCCGCAGGTTGGCAGCCATGGTCTGAGTGGTCGGCGTGCAGCGCGTCGTGCGGAGGCGGCGTGCAGCGGCGGCGGCGCGCTTGCTCGCTCAGCACCGGCTGCCAGGGCCACGACGCCGAGCTGCGGCGCTGCAACACCTTCTCCTGTCTCGGTCAGTGTTGCCAATAGTGCACATGAGCACAAAACATTTTGGAGGACGCACAGTAAACACCTCACTGAACCTCTGCTTCCTTCAATAAAGAATAACGAAGGTAGCTCTCTCCTCTAATGTCGCAGCTGAGAAAATTACTGTTCTTCGAAAATTCCAATGAATTTCTTTGGACGACTTTCAGTAACGAATATATACACTGCAAATGGAAGACTAGCATAACCATTTTCTTACAGTGGCACCTACAAAATGACTCTGTTGAGCAGGATCTTATTGTTGCCGATCGCTCTTTTGGTATTACTACGTATCTATCACATGATAAATTACTCTAGAAGATTAGAAGTGAGACAATCTATGTAAACAAAAATGTAAATCGTTTGTTCAAAAAATCGTGTATCTTTCAGTTCTATGTAACGTTTTGAGATTTCTTAAATTTATAATATATATAAGTGGACAGAGGGGTAGGAGAAAATGGTCATAGAAAACTGGAAGAAGGAAGAGATGGTGAGAGAGAGTGGGGGGAGGGGGGCAGGAGATGAGCAGAGAAAGGGGGAGGCGGCGGTTGAAAGAGAAAGGGGAGGGAGGAGATGGACAAAGGTACGGCTAGGGAAGATGTACAGAGGTAGGGCAGAGAAGGAGGTTAGGACGGTTCGAATGGCTCTGAGCACTATGGGACTCAACTGCTGAGGTCATCAGTCCCCTAGAACTTAGAACTACTTAAATCTAACTAACCCAAGGATATCACCCACATTGATGCCCGAGGCAGGATTCGAACCTGCGACCGCAGCGGTCGCGCGGTTCCAGACTGTAGCGCCTAGAACCGCTCGGCCACTGCGGCCGGCGAGGCTAGGACGTATAACAAATTCCAGTGTAATTAGAAGCATGTGTTTTCTCTTTTCAAGGTTTTCCATTTAAGCAGACTGAGCCACAGCAAACTGTGGCCAGGTAGAGCTAGTAGTGAACTGAAATATTGTTTCTGAAGCCAGTAGTTACGCGAGGCGTTGAAGATCTTTAGCTGTTGAAGAAACTAACTAGTGTTTCTTTTCCCGTTCATGTTTTCAGATTTTTCTGGTCTATTCACTGAAATCTTATATCCGCCAAATTGCGTGTTGTACGTAACTGAATACACAATTTCTTCCGAAGTTAAAGATGGGTCTGTTTTCCAGAAAATAACTTAATTATTATTTGAATAACGTTATTAACAATTTATTCTTTTGCCATTTGTATAATGGGATTTGTTAGATAACTTTTTTGTTACCTCCTAAATATATCAACCCTGCGGGATGTATTAACCTCAAAGTTCAATCACGCATATAAAAGTGGCAATGCATTCAAAACTGAATCTACTGGGAGTCGATATATAGTTTCAGCTTAGTCAATAAACATTTCTCTCCTTCCACAATTATTGCAATTGTTCAACACCAATTATGAAATAGGTCTCGATAAGTAGGATAAGTCGTTTTTGCACTGTTTTCATTTTAGCAATAATCACGTTATGTTGTATGGCGTGGGTCCACTTGGCCAGCATCAGTTTTCTGGTTATTCTTCTGATGGGCTAGGTCAATGACAATTGAGCTCCAACACACTAAGTGTTCTCTTTTCTATTATAATCACTAGACAATGGCGTTATCAAACTTTATGCGTGAGTTGGCGTATAATGCGGGGAGGAGACAAACAGAGATACTTTACTAAATTGAGAATCATTTCAATCACTTGTTACTGCGTAGCGTTTGGCTATTCATAGCGTGTTTCCTGACGCCACACTATTACTCTAACTAGCATAGCACTTGGACGCATCTAATTTAGTTACATCAAATTGAGCTATTTTCGCAATCTTTTATGTTACACTGTCAGAGTAAACGAAAATGTAAAATTTAGGTCCTGCGATTGTAGATATTTATTAAAATTCAGCTAAAATCTCCGTACAAAACTATCACCACATATGAGATATAATAGCATAATTAAGCATGTTGTAAGCAACTGCTGATACTGAAAATCAGTAGCTTATTGAAGAAGTACTCTGACAGAAATGGAAAGTTTTATACCACGAATAGCGTGATGGAACGCTACGAAAGTGTACTCCAGATGTTATAAAACAATTATACGTGTTCAGTAAAATTCCATCGTTATGTGAGCCTGCTTTCAAAACAGAAAAAAAGCTTTCGTACTGCCGGAGAGTGGTGAGGGTAAATGTTGGCTATTGGCTGTGTTATCTTACTGGAATTTATAAGGTGGAGATCGCAACACAGCGTACTCAGACGTTGTTCCAGTGCAGCTAATGATCGTTTTCCGGACTTCGTGGAAGGTCGAATCATTGGCATGAATGACATGGAAGCATCATACCGATAGACCATTTAGACAACTTGCTTTAGTGCAACGAATGTAGAACGTGTGGTGACGAGATGGGCTCAAGGCAACACCGTGGTACGTAGAGTAGGTACTAGTCGTCCCAGAATGAACCACGAGGAAACCGTAGAAAAGTTTGACTGAGTCTGGCCAATAGGCAAATGACAGCTGAAATTCGGGAACATGTTACAGAAAGTGTGTTGTCACGAACCGTTGGGGACATGTAGATTATTGGAAGCTGGCTTCAGGTCTCGAATTTCGTTGAGTCCTTCACTACTAATATCATATCACAGACAGCAGATATTTATGTGGTGTAGAGCAAAGCTCAGTTTAAACACTGATAGGCATTCTGTGGTGTTCAGCGATGCGAGTCGCTTCCGTTATGGTGGTGAGGTCGACGCTAACGTATTCTCAGACAACCTAATGATATTATTTTTCACGTTCTCTTCTCCTGGTGTAATAAACGATGAATAGTTTACTGATGAACAGCCGGATGTCAGTGTCCCACAGGCATACTGGACCCTGAAGTCCGGTCTTTCGCAAGTGAACTATGTTGTCAACCTGATGATAGATTACAGGAATTTACGATTTTGGAGAGCTACTAGAGATGACAACAGACCAATTTGTTAATTAGGAATTTAAATAGTCATCAGTATGTGGCAAAACTGTAAAACCTTCTGTCATTCCTATCATGGCCAGGGTATCAAATGACATATACCAGTAGTATAATGTGGGATTCCACACTGGGAGTCAAACCACAATGTAATAATTCACATTTGTGTCAGAATTTAAAATACTGTTTTAACTGCAACAACACTCGTTCTTACAACCCAGTCAAGCTATTTGGACTAAGTATTAGTCATCTCTAGAAAAATCATTAGAAGCATGCTGTTATACCGTGTAATTCCGCCCCTAGACATAATAGCCTTTCGGATTCGGTTATAAAGTGAGTCTACAAGGTTCCGCAGGTACGTCACATCCAGGTTTAAGCCACTTGCAGGGAATTTGATCGAGCAATTCCACCAAACTGAGATGATGCTGATGTTCGCGTTTTATCATCACTTCCAACACGCCCCACTGATTTTATGCCGTCGTGTTTCGTAGTCACGGGTCTTACACCACTGCTTGTAGACATGCTGAAGAGTCCGCCGCGGGACACGAACAAGTCCAGCGATTACACACACCACATGGCCAGAGACGCAGCCAAACACGATAGCCCGTTTTTGCCACTCTGTCACATCCTAAAATTAACTCATGTTTACGTGCAATATCCGCTTGAAACATGAATGTGTCACTTATCGCTACTGCCTTATGCTCTGGTAGAGTCAGTGCGCGCGTGGGTTCAACATGTGACACGTTCTCTGCGCCACCTGTAAATATGCAAAAACATATTTTTGCATGTTCGCTGACGTCAGTAATTTTTTTGTCCGGGAGCTTAGTTTCATGTGCAGTATATGCTGCTTCACGAAAAAAAACAATAAAACACAGCCGTTAAAAATTCGAGAACAACAAACAAACCTCAAATGTCTGTTCGTCATGAGCGTTACTGTGCATTCACTAAAAGCTTGCCTACGATAAAGAAAGCAGCTGAAATAATTTTTCAGTAGTAGTGTTTTGAAATCTGCTGCAGCTACGGCTGTCGCCTGAGGCTCAGCCACCTACCACACAGCGATGTACAGCTGGTTGCCGTGCTTCCTATACGCCAGCAACACAACCGTGGAGATAACCCTGCAGCCACCACGACACCAGGTGGAGCTATGCTCGGCTTATACAGCTATCATTGGCAATATCCTTACATGATATTCTTCCACCGGATGGCTTTATAGAACGCCGCCCGACCGCTCTCGAAGTGTCGGCATCGGGAGTTCGCAGTTCACGGTTTTCTGGGCTTCGCGCTGACCGCAACAAAGTCCCTCAGAGTTCCATTCGCTGAGCTCGTAGTCGACCCTTGGCTTGACACCGGCCACGACTGTGGCCGACTGCCTTACATACAGCGTCTAGACCACCGAGTAATCGCATATGCATCATCCACATGCTACGTCAGTGATATCTTATTAGGGCAGACCAGTTACTTAACTCAGTGATCACGGCTAGCATAAGAGTAAGACTCGTATCTTCTAAAAAGAACTGTGTATTGTGTCATCCTCGTATCAGGTATGAACGATTGTTTAGTTGGAGTAATCTGAAACTGTTCTAGGATGAAGTTGCTTGATATGTTGCGTTAGTAAAGTTCCATTGTTCTTTGGGTATCTGAACACATCTATTCAATAGTGGACACAAACAACCAATGGGACTTAACAGAAACAACAGGAAGTACACATGTCAAATGGAATTTCATTATTTCACACAATAATTACGTTTTACACTAATGTACAGACTAATCACGAATTCTCATAATAACGCATGGATATAACGAATACCAAATAGCACAGTAGTGATTTTAAAATTATACGTTGTTCGGATACTTGAACAATGCTATTTAACAGTATAATCTTTGTTCCTGCCAATGACAAAAGCACATTGTGTCGGAAAAATGGTTTTCATTATCAAAAAGAGCGGCGTTCTGCAGAATTTTATTCCACTTAAAATCGAAAGGCACATTGAAGAGGAAACCAATTACAGTTTTCGAGTACAAAAAAAGGAACAATACAGAAGGAGACTAAATTAGGAAATGCCGACACTAGATTTTAGACCAATAGTAACTTACAAAACTGGTCCCGCTAACTACCTAAACAACATGTCTCACTCAACAATATAGAAAAATCAGTTTTCAGTCACATAAAAAGGGGAAGTCGCACTTATAGATACTTCACTAACATTTGTTGATCAATTCAAATATATCACAGTTATATAAGAGACGATGCAGTACGTGAAACATACAGCGAAATGAAAAGGATACCACCAATAAAAGTAGTTCCAAGAGAGAAACAACTTTGAATTCTACACTCCTGGAAATTGAAATAAGAACACCGTGAATTCATTGTCCCAGGAAGGGGAAACTTTATTGACACATTCCTGGGGTCAGATACATCACATGATCACACTGACAGAACCACAGGCACATAGACACAGGCAACAGAGCATGCACAATGTCGGCACTAGTACAGTGTATATCCACCTTTCGCAGCAATGCAGGCTGCTATTCTCCCATGGAGACGATCGTAGAGATGCTGGATGTAGTCCTGTGGAACGGCTTGCCATGCCATTTCCACCTGGCGCCTCAGTTGGACCAGCGTTCGTGCTGGACGTGCAGACCGCGTGAGACGACGCTTCATCCAGTCCCAAACATGCTCAATGGGGGACAGATCCGGAGATCTTGCTGGCCAGGGTAGTTGACTTACACCTTCTAGAGCACGTTGGGTGGCACGGGATACATGCGGACGTGCATTGTCCTGTTGGAACAGCAAGTTCCCTTGCCGGTCTAGGAATGGTAGAACGATGGGTTCGATGACGGTTTGGATGTACCGTGCACTATTCAGTGTCCCCTCGACGATCACCAGTGGTATACGGCCAGTGTAGGAGATCGCTCCCCACACCATGATGCCGGGTGTTGGCCCTGTGTGCCTCGGTCGTATGCAGTCCTGATTGTGGCGCTCACCTGCACGGCGCCAAACACGCATACGACCATCATTGGCACCAAGGCAGAAGCGACTCTCATCGCAAAAGACGACACGTCTTCATTCGTCCCTCCATTCACGCCTGTCGCGACACCACTGGAGGCGGGCTGCACGATGTTGGGGCGTGAGCGGAAGACGGCCTAACGGTGTGCGGGACTGTAGCCCAGCTTCATGGAGACGGTTGCGAATGGTCCTCGCCGATACCCCAGGAGCAACAGTGTCCCTAATTTGCTGGGAAGTGGCGGTGCGGTCCCCTACGGCACTGCGTAGGATCCTACGGTCTTGGCGTGCATCCGTGCGTCGCTGCGGTCCGGTCCCAGGTCGACGGGCACGTGCACCTTCCGCCGACCACTGGCGCCAACATCGATGTACTGTGGAGACCTCACGCCCCACGTGTTGAGCAATTCGGCGGTACGTCCACCCGGCCTCCCGCATGCCCACTATACGCCCTCGCTCAAAGTCCGTCAACTGCACATACGGTTCACGTCCACGCTGTCGCGGCATGCTACCAGTGTTAAAGACTGCGATGGAGCTCCGTATGCCACGGCAAACTGGCTGACACTGACGGCGGCGGTGCACAAATGCTGCGCAGCTAGCGCCATTCGACGGCCAACACCGCGGTTCCTGGTGTGTCCGCTGTGCCGTGCGTGTGATCATTGCTTGTACAGCCCTCTCGCAGTGTCCGGAGCAAGTATGGTGGGTCTGACACACCGGTGTCAATGTGTTCTTTTTTCCATTTCCAGGAGTGTATATGAGGATGATGTACGTTGTGGATGCCTACCTAAGTGTTCCCTATTATTGAGGGAAAAAAGGAAAGCAGGAATACCAACAAGTCACACACTTCCCAACGCTAACAACTAAAACAACTGTGCATACGCCCTGATAGCTCGCAACAGGCGGATGCTGTACTAGAAAAAGTCAGACAACAAGAAAGATACAGTTCAACATATCAAAGCAACTCACCGACAAAGTGAGCAATGTAAAGAAAAAATAATATAGAGACAAGCTTACAACACTACCAATTTGATGTAAAAGTATTCAATAAAATTTAGAAATGTGGCATTTCTCAGTTATCCGAAAGTATCCTGCATTCTACTTTTACGACAATAATTCTCAACATTCATTGCAACCCCTTTCGTATAATCGCTGTATAACTATTTCCTTTTAAATTTACCGGATATTCTCTAGTAAACGGAAAAAAATATGACCCATTACTTTCGTACGGACGGATAATCGATTTTGTTCGTCTCCTTAGCTTTATTTCGCAGCATCGATACATTAGAAACGAATGTAATGTGGCGCTTGACACAGTTATTTATGTGCTGAGATAACTCGTCCCCTTCTGCTAACAATTATTTTGCAAAACACTGAATCGATGTCAGTGCCGGCACTTGCGTGTTCTATTGTGCGGTGTTGACAGCAGTCGCCGTGAAGTGCGAAGGGAAATCGAGAGGGTTTGCCAGAAGCTTGTTGTAAGTGTTCCGTGAGTAGCGACACAAAGACGACGTGTTTCATAGCAATGACCTGAGCTTTCAGTCTCAAAGGTAACAACAAAATGCGGAATGTTTAGAAACATTAGCTGCTGTACTCTGAAAAGTGCCAAGATATTTGGCAAAACCATGAATATGATTCTGTACAAAAATGGCTCTGAGCACTATGGGACTTAACATCTATGGTCATCAGTCCCCTAGAACTTAGAACTACTTAAACCTAACTAACCTAAGGACATCACACACATCCATGCCCGAGGCAGGATTCGAACCTGCGACCGTAGCAGTCGCGCGGCTCCGGACTGAGCGCCTAGAACCGCTAGACCACCGAGGCCGGCTAATGATTCTGTAGACCGCAGCGTACAGCTGTGCGTTTCCTCATGACCTCTCTTTCACTGGCCTCGCCAGTTCTCTATCAAACTGTGACCGCCCATCCCAAACTAAGACTCACGCCATGAGGCCCCATGTCACTGATTGCGCGGGCCCTCCCGCCAGAGGTTGGAGTCCTCCCTGGGCGTGGGTGTGTGTGTTGTTCTTAGCATAAGTTAGTTTAAGTTAGTTTAAGTAGTTTGTAAGCCTAGGGACCGATGACCTTAGCAGTTTGGTCCCTTAGGAATTCATACACATCTGAGCCGGCCGGCGTGACCGAGCGGTTCTAGGAGCTACAGTCTGGAACCGCACGACCACTACGGTCGCAGGTTCGAATCCTGCCTCGTGCATCGATGTGTGTGATGTCCTTAGGTTGGTTAGGTTTAAGTAGTTCTAAGTTCTAGGGGACTGATGACCTTAGAAGTTAAGTCCAATAGTGCTCAGAGCCATACACATCTAAACTAAGACTCACGACACGCTAAACTTCAGCTTTTCTCTGCAGGCGTAATATCAAGAAACAGCATTTCTTTCTATCACTCCAGCCTTCATCTCGGCCAATCCTACATATCAATCGGGTCCCGTAATTCTAATTCCGAAAAATAGAATCATATAAAGAAGTTGTTGCAGAACAGATTTAAGGCATTCTTTCATGAACCAACATGACCACGAATTATCTGCCAAAAGTACTGAGTGGTTAAAATGTGTGAGACCAAAATGCTCTGCCTATTCGGTCAGCCCTAAATCTAAGCAGTAGAAGTACATTCCAACAATCAGTTGAGAACAGGCACTGTAATGTAGTGGACGAGCGGCCGTAGTGTGTCAACATTTTTGTGTCACAAGTCACAAGTGAGCAACGTCTCTAAACCACACGTTCATGGTATTCTTGAGAACGTTCTGGAGAAGAGAAATGTGTGTGCACGTTTGTCTCGCATACCTTGGTTCCCGAATAAAAACAACGACGCGCGGACACCTGCAACGACTTGCTGAAAGGCCGAACGCGAGCAATATCTTTCTGTAAAACATGACCATCACTGACGAAAGATTCTGTTACCAATACGAACTCACCACAAACCGATGACTAAGCCGAAAATGGTGTAACTGTGACGTGCGAGTTGAACAAAATCTCGAGATGAACTACCCCGACAGGCCCACATGGTTGTATGATTTTTCTGTTTTCTAACCAAGTGAGAGAAGACTATGTAGAACACCTGGAAAGTTAAAAGCACTGTCTTAATGTTTCTCTGCTTTTTTTAAACCAGTCACTAAGCCTTTTTTGCTTATGCTCGGAAGTTTAAATGTAACTTCTAAGCGTAAGCCCAAGCTGCTTAGGTACTGGAGTAAAAAAATAGAGAAATGTTAAGACGGTGCTTGTAATGCTTCGGGTGTTCTACATGGTCTTAACTACGATAAATTTATTGTTTTTAAAATAATACCGTGCCATTTTTCTCGGATCCAAGTACAAAGCATGTACACTGAAGAGGCAAAGGAACTGATACACCTGCCTAATATCTTGCAGGGCTCCGTGATTACGCAGGAGTGTCACAACACGACGAAACATGGACTCTACTAAGATCTGATGTAGTTCTGGAAGAACTGACACCATGAATCCTGTAGAACTTGCAATAAACCCGTAAGAGTACGAGGGGTGGAGATCTCTTCTGAATAGCACGTTGCAAGGCATCCCAGATATGCTCAATAATGTTCATGTCTGTGGAGTTGGGTGGCCAGCTGAAGTGTTTAAACTCAGAAGAGTATTCCTGGAGCCACTCTGTAGCAATTCTGGACGTGTGGAGTGTCACATTGCCCTGTTGTAATTGCCCAAGTCTGTCGGAATGCACAATGGACATTAACGGATGTAGGTGATCAGATAGGATCCTTACGTACATCTCAACTGTCAGAATCGTAGCTAGACATATAAGGGGTTCCATATTACTCCAACTGCACATGACCCTCACCAATACAGAACCTCCACCAGCTTGAACAGTCCCCTGCTGACACGCAGTTTCCGTGGAATCATGAAGTTGTCTCCATACGGTACACGTCCAGCCACTCGATACAATTTGAAACAGGCAACATGTTTCCAGTCATCAACTGTCCAATGTCGCTGCTGACGGGACCGCAACGTCGTATTCTGCCTGTTTACATATATCAGTATTTGAATACGCATGCCTGTCCCAGTATCTTTGGCACTTCATAGTAGCTTTTCCACATAACAAATACACTACTAAAAATGCATCAAGTGACACAGATGCGGTTCCTGTGTGTGACGATGCCCTTCATTCATAAATTCAGGGGATGATATGTACGATTTTTCTTCTCCCTTTTCAGCACACTTTTTCAACCACCATAACGGGAACCAGTTTTGAGCTTCCTCCTTACGGAATCAAAATTTTCCGTGCGGACATAAGTTATTTAGATTATCATGGGTTTTGACTCCAGCTGAGCACCGGATTTTCAGTGGTCGGTGATACGATAGAGTCTGTAGTTTGTAACACTAGATGACACTCTCTGCAAAGAAGCAAATAAATTGACTGAATGTACTGATAAGATTACAGACGGATCAGATGAAGCTGCGCAGCCCACACATGTTCAATGATTAAGGAAGCCAAATATATTTTCACGCTCCATCAAACACAAGGTGTGTACGCATTACCCATCCCACAGAGCCACACGTGCAGAAACACACAAACACACACACACGCACACACGCAGACACACACACACACACACACACACACACACACACACACACACACAAACACACACACACACACCCACACACGTACAAAGAAAAAATGGGTCACGAAGGAATTATTCGAATGCAACAGAAATCGGTAAAGAAAACTAGGATAATTTATTCAAGATATGGAGTTTTACAAATTGAGCAAGTCAATAACGCGTTGGTCCACCTCTGGACTCCATGCAAGCAGTTTTTCGGCTTAACATTGATTGACGTAGTTGTTGGATGTCCTCCTGGGAGATATCGTGCCACAGTCTGCCCATGTATCCAGTTGGTGCATTAGGTGATCAAAATTCCGATCTGGTCGGAGGCCTCTGCCGTAACGCTGCAAAAGTTCTTACTTGGAGAGAGATCTGGTGACGTTAGTGGCCAAGGTAGGGTTTTGCAAGGACGAAGATAAGCCGTTAATTCTCTTCGTGTGAAGGCGGGCATTATCCTGCGGAAATGTAAACCAAAGATGGCTTGACATGAACGACAACATAACGCGACGTAGAATATCGTCTAGGTACCGTTATGCTTTAATCATACCATTGATGACAATTGCTATGAAGAGAAATGGCACCCAGAGTATCACTCACTGTTGTCGGGCCTTTTGGCGGATGACAGAAAGGTTGGTGCCCCGTTGGTGCCCAGGACGTCTCCAGATTCGTTTATGGCCTGGAATGTCATTGATTCGAGAACAATTGCCTTCAGTGATAAGTCCTGCTGAGCCACTATGACCAGCGAAGAGGTGCTGGAGACGCCCCAGTCAGCGGTGTGATGCCAATCTGACTATCACTCGTCATACGGCCCTACAGTCACGAGTGCTGATCTGTGCTGCCATCTCTTTACTCAGTAGGACACCTTTGGTGGTAATCCACTGAATCCTTAAAGCGCTTAGTGCATTTAGGTGACAGATTTGTTACAATCAAACTTTCGTTACATGAGCCAGTGTACACGAAAAACAATTTATCGTGTGGGCACCCTCTTTATAGGTGGTGGTGGTGGTTAGTGTTTTAACATCCCGTCGACAAAGAGGTCATTAGAGACGGAGCGCAAGCTCCGGTTAGGGAAGGATTGGGAAGGAAATCGGCCGTGCCCTTTCAAAGGAACCATCCTGGCATTTGCCTGAAACGATTTAGGGAAATCACGGAAAACCTAAATAAGGATGGCCGGAGACGGGATTGAACCGTCGTCCTCCCGAATGCGAGTCCAGTGTGCTAACCACTGCGCCACCTCGCTCGGTCCACTTTATAGGAATGATGTTGCGACTGTGCAGTTTCTGCGTTGTTAGTGGTGTTAGTCTCATGACTTGCCTTTAGCCGCCGGTACAAATACTGCGACGTAGGTTTGAAAAAAATATACCACTGTGCATTACAGTTGCCGACAGTCAACATGGATCTGGACCAGGTGAACAGGGCTTTACTCGTAAAGCTGTTTTATCAGAACAACAGCAATAGTTCTGCTACAGTCTCCGAAACCGGGTTGGAGAATATGATGCAGATGTTCGGATAAACTGGCGATTTGGGAATTGCTCCCGTGAGAGGCCGACGTCCACTTGCGCCACAAATTATTGCAGAAGTTACTGTTACCACGGCTGAGAATACTACACCCTATGTGCGATCTTCAAGCAATGCACGAGCTGTGGCTTTACAGCTGAACATGGTCCACCGTCCGAAGAGTGTTGCGAACAGTCCCTAGTACGGTCCCAGGCTGTCGTGGATGAAGACGGTTGTCATACTAAACAACGTTTGTAGCCTTGAACGTACACATGGCATGCTAATAACAAAGGTTTTCCTCTCACGTAGATATTAAAATGTGTTTCTTCCAATGGTTTATTCGTTATTTTCCTTCCACATGCTCTTAAAGATGTTTCGACAAAGTTTTCGGTTGTGGCCCTCTTAAAAAGCGGATGTTTAGTTATAGCCACCCTGTACGCACTGTTTGAAAAGTCGAAATATAGATTGTCTGTTCCTGCCCAATGTCTTTACCTTAAACGCCCTTCATTTTTAGTCCGTTGCTGTGCTTATTAAGTACTCTTTCGTTCAGCTATATTTAAAGTATTGTTTGTGCGACTTCTTACGAGTCATACAAAGTATCATTGGGTTGCCCCAATGAAGTGGTGTAGGAATATAGGACCATCAATTTTATCACTATACAAAAACAATTTTGATAGCTATGAATATTCATTTTGGCGGAGTCGTTCACAAAATATTTCCTCTTGATGTTCTAGCAGGAACCTCATTCCAAATTTGAAAAGTACAAATAAAAATATGGAAATATCGATATAGTAAAAGTGCCAGTTTATGGTGGAATCCGGTGCATGTTCGTTCCTGGCGAGAACTCGCGTTGTTGAAAGATGAGAGAGAGGTTAAAGGAAGTCTCCAAAAAAATGGTACAAATGGCTGTGAACACTATGGGACTTATGGGACTTCAAATGGCGCTGAGCACTATGGGACTTAACTTCTGAGGTCATCAGTGCCCTAGAACTTAGAACTACTTAAACCTAACTAACCTAAGGACATCACACACATCCATGCCCGAGGCAGGATTCGAACCTGCGGCTGTAGCGCCTAGAACCGTTCGACCACTCCGGCCGGCTAAAGGAAGTCTGAAATATTCCAATATTTCGTAGTCGGATCGGGATCAATTCCGTGACCTTTTGGTTTCCAGGCAGATACTATACTAGGACACCTGTCTTGATGATCCTTTACTAATAACGACTTTAGTAAACGTATAAGGGAGTAATCAGGATGTTAAATAACGACCGCTGACGAAGCTCTGCTAGCACGAAGGACGAAAAGTGGCAGTACTAGTAGTCTTGCATAAAAGCTATGGACTTGTGTACTGATGCAGAGAATCGTACACGATTAGAGCAGGGCATAATTATTTCACGTATGCAGTACACAGGCTGTTACGTACCTTATGAATTACGTCGCCATCAATAGCCAATTTCAGCACTCTGTTCGTAGTACAGAGTACCCACTAGTAGGCAACGCAACTAACTGTCCAGTAGCACGGAAATGGTAACAGTCCGCTAAATTACGGAACCCTATCATTGACACTGATTTGTAATATGGTTGTTGAACGTATGCTGTTTTTCAACATTATGAAATACCTCTATGAAACAATCTACTGACACATAAGCAATGGGAATACAGAAAATACCTTTTTTATAAAACACAAGTGGATCATTACTCACGCGAAGTAATGACTGATATCGGCAGGACATTTTGAATTGATTCCTTAATTTCATATTTCCAGATGGGTTTTGACACCTTCCATCACAGGTAGCTTGAAATCAAATTGCGTGCTTTGATTCATAATTTTTTGTCATAAAGGTCACAATGTAATAACTGTCGGGAAATCATATACTAAAAACGAAGTAATATTCCAGCTTCCCTCCGGAAGAGTTATGGGATCCCTGGTGTTCTTAGCCTATAAATGTAAATTTGAAGACAATCTGAGCCTTATTCATAGATTTTTTTGCCGCCTAGTAAAATCATCAGAATATCAGAATGAATTGAAAAGTGACTTAGAAAATCTATCCGTATGGTGCGAAAAGTGGCAGTTGACCTTAAACAATAAATAAGACGAATTTCAGGATTGCAGTGTCAGCTAGACACCTTGGGATTACAATCACAGACAAGATGAACAGGAACCATCACTTAGAAAACTTTGTGGGGAATGTGAAACACAGAATGTATTTTTTGGAAGAATACTGAGAACATGCAACTTGCCTGTGTTTCACTTGTCCACCATCTTCTGCAGTACTACTGCGCTGTGTCGAATATTACCGGATAGGACTGACGATATACATCGAAGAAGTTCGAAAAATGGCGTCTCGTTTCGGATACATGATGAAGAGGAAGACTGTCACGGACGTGATCCGCAGGTGGGCTGGGAAAAGAAAAGGCGTTTTCGTTTTGGCGATATCTTTTCAAGGAACTTAAAGTACCAACACTCTCCTTCGAATGTCAAAATATTTAGTTGACTCCCGCCTATAGAATTATGAAGTACCTCGGTGAAACAATAAACTGACACATAACTCGTGGGGATTCAGCAAATACTTTTTTGTGACAGGCAACTGGCTCGCACGGAAACATTTAGATATTAACGTTTCCCACGTGCTGTTCTAGAACGTAACTGTCGAGAAATAGTCTGAAAGTTTTAAATTCTCTTTACAGAGCAATCACACAGATGTATCTGTAAAATCAGCTGTATCAACGCATGTTCCAATGAATGACAAATTTGACTTTTGAAACATCTCTATCGTATTTCAGGGAACACACCAAGGTTACTGGACCAATAAAGGTTAAATCACAACTCTGTAGCACAAGACGCAAGACAACTACGTGTTTGCTCCCAGCAGCAAGCGTGCAACATGGTACGAGGAAAAAATGTCGCCATACAATGAAGGACATCGATACCACGAGATACCCTTGGACAAAGAAAGATAAAAGGGTGCGCATATTTGACAAACTGAAAAAAGCAAGAGCCGTTGTTTCCGATGTCACCTAACCAATGGCACAGAGTTTTCCTTGTAGTTCGATGAATGTCAATGTATCATAAAGCTAGGATATTAATGTGTTATAAACACCTATTTCATATCCTCCGCTGAATTCGCAAGCCTATGGTCTTCAAACATACTCAGCTACGTTGCTGTTGAATATTTTCTTCCGTTAGGTGATGGTATTTCCTTATTTTCTGAAGTCACGCCAAGATCAGTTTACTTAACACGCTCCTGTGTAGTTGACAATTTCATTTCTATTACAACCTCAATTATGTCCTCCGCTTCAGTGTGTTTTATTTTCTGTTTCACTTCCCTGACTATGCTAGCAATTCTGGTCAAGCGTTTCTGCACTGTCTGTGAGAAACCATTACTTTATAAGTGGCTTTAGGGTTCAAAGACAATGTTTCAGTGCCATTATGACAAAATTACTGCTGCACACTCTATATCTACATCTACACCTGCGCCCTGAAAGCCTCCATACGGTGTATTGAAAATGATGCATGGTTCACTACTGTTTCTTCCTCCCTTTCCGGCTGCATGTGTAAATGCTGAGCGGGAAGTATGACTATTGGTAAATCTCCGTGTGAATTGGGATCTCTCTCATTTAAGCCTCATGGTCTTTTCGCTACACATACGTGGGAGGAAGCGGTACAGTGAAGTTGCAGAAGGCCATTTCGGGAAGATTACAAGACCCACAAAAAACGGATAAATAAAGAGCATATCTCCTATGTTTTAGCACACAATACAGATGCCCATTATGGGAACCATTTCTGATGCGGAAATTTATTAAAGTCACTCATACAAATTATCCGTGAAGACACAACAGCAGCCACCTTCAGTAATCTGTTCGTTGGTTTGCCGATCTGCAGGTGCGAAGTAAATGGATATGACGTTACGGAGCTGATCTACCGTCCCCTAGTGCAACTGCGCCAGGGCACGTACTACGAATCTATACTTCAAGAGATCGTCTGCCATTTGATAACCGTCCGATATGGCCGAGCGGTTCTAGGCGCTTCAGTCTGGAATCGCGAGACCGCTAAGGTCGCAGGTTCGAATCCTGCCTAGGGCATGGATGTGTGTGATGTCCTTAGGTTAGTTATGTTTAAGTAGTTCTAAGTTCTAGGGGACTGATGACCTCAGATATTAAGTCCCATAGTGCTCAGCGCCATTTGAACCATTTTTGCCATTTGATACGTGTAGTTTTTCCATATGTCTTGTAATTTTCGTACAGCAGTCTTCCAGAATCCAGGTGGTACGTATAAGTAACTTCGTATATTCATTGACTCGTATGTGGGGAATATATGCTCTCGGAAATTCATAAGTAAACCACACCATTGCTCGACGCCTTTGTCCCTTCCAGTCAAAATCGTCGAAAGCATTATCTGATTTCACAAATGCTATAAATGTATTTAGATTCCTCTTTCTGGAATTTAACTTCTTCTCGGAAGTGAAATAAAGAAATAACCCAATCGTAAAGTCTGGAACTTCGCCAGGTGCAGTAATTGACGAAGTTACATCAACAACAAGAATCCGGCAATTTTCAGTTCATTTCTCCTTGATTCGCTTTAAGTATTCTAAGACATTCTAAGGAGGATTAAACTCTCATTTTAATCGAATTTCTTCCTGTAAATGGACTTTCAGACCAATTGTGATTGAACGAATTTAAATATGTGAAATGTAGCTGTTAAGAACTGGTTAGAACCCCTAAAACTAGAGTCTGTAAGGTTTGACAACTTTTGGCCGGTCGTGGGAGGATCTGAAAGTCGTCCATTCTGCCTCGTAAGAGCAAATGAGACGGTGATAACCAAAGTAAGTGGGGCCACTGGCAAGCTACTTGATGTGGTGTTTTTTACTAGACTGGGTATTACTGATCAATTATGTTCCATTGTATCACTACTTAGTAATAAATGTCATTTGTTTTCTGAACATTGTAAGTCATTTACTTACTACCTTTACTTTAGTTATTAGCATTTACGTATTGGGATTCTGTGACCAAGTCCGACTTTCAGCCAGTTTCTTACACGCCATGGCTGACCTACAACAGAATTTTCTGCCCTGTTGACTGACACGAAGGGGGAAGGCAGCGTTGTCAGCTCTGAACAGTCAAGTACATTATATTTAAGCTGTTGTAAGTGAGAAACAGTGAAAACTAATGTACGCTCAACTCCTAATGACAGTTTCTGATTGCTTCATTCTACTCATTTTAGCGGAGCGGAAACGGTGGTGGTAACGAATACGGTATACATTAATTTAACAGCGTGCGACGCTAGACTTGGAAATCCGTAACAACAGATTTCATTTCCCCAAGCGAAAATAAAGTCATAGTTTATTTTAGTATACTATGTTTAATACAAGAGACTTGTCCGAGTAACCACTTGTGTTAAAGCGGCACTTCCGGGACGGGGAGATGCTCCGGCCCCGGATCGAATACCCCAGGCGGATTAAAAACGAGTATCGGGTGTCCCAGCCAGCCTGGATATGGTTTTAGAGGTGGTTTCCCACATCCTAATAGCTGAGTACAGAGCTGGTACCAAAGCCCCATCTCTATTACCCGATTCGTAAACTTTTAGAAAACTTTCGTTCCCTTTCACGTGAAGAACACTCCAAGCAGCAGTTGGGGTGTACGTATTCCGTCCCCTGTGGGGGAGGAGGGGGGACTGGGGGCGGCAAACAGGGTGATGATATTACGGGCATATCGCCACCCATTAAATTAATCATTTCCAGTCCGTTAATAACCATGCCAATCCCCTACCGTACCGGAATAAAGACACTAGAGAAAGAAGATGATATTTAATACAAAAGCTTCGAAGTAGTACTCTCGTGTGTATATTCTATTTAAAATGAACGTTTTCTCACATTTATGTTACTTAATGGCTCTCTCGGTTCATGGTTAACCACACAAGTGGCAGGTAACCTATTTAATGTCATCAGGGGGAACAAAATCCTGATTTATTACTATTTCAAGTGAATATTGACAGAAATTTTAAAATGCTGTCTTAATCTATTCATTAAGAGGTATGAAAGTATGTTACAGGTTTAACTCAACAAGACAAGTATTACAGTTAGAAGCTCTGTATGTGCCTTGAGAAGGGCTAAATCACTGCGCTCGTATATCCAGACTGTATTCCCCCACTATTTGAGAATGAGAGCAGAAAGTGAGTTGCAAAAAATTTTACACATAATTTCAAACTTTTACGCAACTTTCTCTCGCCGACGCCTCCCACTAAATGAAGAAAGGAGTAAAGTTTATCTCTTACTACATTTTCAATGTTGTGCAGAAAAACTGCCGCATCAGGCATGACGATTTAATGTGTTGCCTCTTTGCTACTAATTTTATTCCTAACATATTTTGCCAACAGTACCCTCATATACCACTGAATGTATCAGCAGAATGGTACACCTGTAAGACTCATAGTTCAAGACATACGACGTCAGAAACTTTGATCAGCGTGCAAAACTAGCGTTTGCTTCAAACGGAGTGCAAGTTGCGTAGGCTATATTCATACAGTGTTTGGTAATAAGAGCAATTAGCGCCTTACAATATATGTTAACCCTAATTTGAAACATTTACTAACCTTTTCCTCGCTTAAATGCTTTACACCAAATACTTAACACATTTTTTTCGTTTGTAAAGTAATCAGCAATCTGAAGTTGTTTTATACATGAGACTTCGGTTCTTTAAGGAATTAGTGGTTCACTATAGTTCAATTCTTTTATTTTGGCGGCTCGCGCATGCCCGCCCAGACGCGGGAGATTGCTGCGTTGCCAGTTGCACACGACGCACGCGCCAAGAGCAACAGCGCCATAATATAGCATAGTTCGCAAACTTACGTTTAGGGGGGAGCGCGCAGTTAATGAAGTAAAGCCACCACGGCCGCATTAACCCTTTCGCTGCTACAGAGACGTGCTCCCTGAATTCCGCGCTGTGCGCGATTTTGTCACTGCGCTGCTCGCCTGTGCAGACACATGGTGTTCCGGCTGCTTTTACACTCTTATCATTCGCGCCCGGTGTAAATAAAACTTTTATTACAGTCGCAAAAGACGGAATATTTCTCAATATTACATACGACACCTATGTGGTACTTAAATTAAATGAGATATGGTTATACAGTAAATTTTATGTGAAATTTAGGTAACTTGTCCACATTTCATTCTCAACATTGTGGCAATTAAAATCGACCATACGGAAAGTATACGCTACGGACTTTTACCTCTGCAAACTCTTCAAAATTTCGTGCAATGGTTTACTACATTTAATGCTGCACAATAACTGCGTTGAACATCGATACAAAATTAAGTCATTTATGGGGGTGAAGGTATCAGTTAACAAGATGTGTAAAAATCAAATTTTCTGGCCAAATAGTTTTTGTGAAATCGAATGATAAGAGTGTCAAACCAGTGGGAACACCATGTGTCTGCACAGGCGAGCAGTGCAGTGATGACAAAATCGCGCACAGCGCGGAATGCGGGGAGCACGTGTCTGCAGCAACGAAAGGGTTAATGAAGAGACAAAGCACTAGAAATTTCAAAAAATAGCATTCAAACGAATAAAATTCGTGAAGTAAAACACTTCGATATTGTTTTTAAATAAAGAAAATATTAAGCATCACACAACGTTTGAACACATAACCCTTTATTTCATAGCCCAATACTTTACCCATTACGCTAACGCAGCTCTACTGCCAATGTAACTCCGTGAGGACTCTAACACGTTACGCAAAATACTGACAAACACTGTTGGCATGACTATGAATTACTCATGCTTCGTCGAAGTACAATAGGAAATAAACAATTACCACTGTTCTTTATTGCGAAAAACGGTTCGTGAGATTGATACAAACACCTTTCCTTCCTATCGCCTGAATTAGGAGGCTTATTGTTTGTTTGGTTTAATTACTTAATAGAATATGAAGCAATTGGTATAAAGAATGCTTTCTCCAAACTTTCTATAAAAGAAAGTCTGCTATCAAGACATTGCGTTTGTTCTATTATTTTATTTATGACTGAACGTTTCTAAAACTGAAGACTCGTCCGTGCTCTGCACTGCAGTCGATTTCTGGCAACGTCGTTCTCTGTTCATTGGCTGACTGTGTTTTGTGACGTCAGATGCGCAGAACGCACCTAAACTCGGCCGCCAACATAAATGACGCGCACTCTAGTAATTCCTTAAATGATATTCCACGCGGAAGTAACAGGAAGTTTGGAGTGACATAACGGAATTGTAGCTCCCACAGTAAACAACAGCCTAAGAAACCTGTAGCTTGGGAAACTGATCGTGGACAGAAGTGCAGAGTCCTGTAGCTGAAAAATGTTTAGTTCATTTGGTGCCTATCATTCCCTACCGAGAGGTACTCGTAGAACGGTCTGTTTGAAATCCAGTCTCTTGTGGAGTCTTGATTCTCTTCGCGGAAACACCGAACACTTAGGAGTGGGGCATATTGATCGCAGTGGTGAATTTATGGGAGCAGATTACCACTTCCAGCCAACTTGCAGCCAAATGAAACGTACTGGCAGCTTTAGACGGGACTGGGAGGATGAAACTGTTCTTAATTTATTTCTGGAACAATGCTGTTTAGTGGCAGAAATAAATTGTATACGTGTGTGTATGGAACATGAGTGTGTACTATATACTTGCGCATTCTTATGGGGGGGGGGGGGGGGAAGGGGGGCGAGCGCGGTTGGAATTACATAAATTATGAATTTCTGATCTAAGTAATTCACTTGCATGTAATAGAAAGTATCGTGTCAAATAACAGGATCTCAATTCACAAAACAAATTATAGCCCAGAAAAACTGAGGCTAAATACACTCCTGGAAATGGAAAAAAGAACACATTGACACCGGTGTGTCAGACCCACCATACTTGCTCCGGACACTGCGAGAGGGCTGTACAAGCAATGATCACACGCACGGCACAGCGGACACACCAGGAACCGCGGTGTTGGCCGTCGAATGGCGCTAGCTGCGCAGCATTTGTGCACCGCCGCCGTCAGTGTCAGCCAGTTTGCCGTGGCATACGGAGCTCCATCGCAGTCTTTAACACTGGTAGCATGCCGCGACAGCGTGGACATGAACCGTATGTGCAGTTGACGGACTTTGAGCGAGGGCGTATAGTGGGCCGGGTGGACGTACCGCCGAATTGCTCAACACGTGGGGCGTGAGGTCTCCACAGTACATCGATGTTGTCGCCAGTGGTCGGCGGAAGGTGCACGTGCCCGTCGACCTGGGACCGGACCGCAGCGACGCACGGATGCACGCCAAGACCGTAGGATCCTACGCAGTGCCGTAGGGGACCGCACCGCCACTTCCCAGCAAATTAGGGACACTGTTGCTCCTGGGGTATCGGCGAGGACCATTCGCAACCGTCTCCATGAAGCTGGGCTACGGTCCCGCACACCGTTAGGCCGTCTTCCGCTCACGCCCCAACATCGTGCAGCCCGCCTCCAGTGGTGTCGCGACAGGTGTGAATGGAGGGACGAATGGAGACGTGTCGTCTTCAGCGATGAGAGTCGCTTCTGCCTTGGTGCCAATGATGGTCGTATGCGTGTTTGGCGCCGTGCAGGTGAGCGCCACAATCAGGACTGCATACGACCGAGGCACACGGGGCCAACACCCGGCATCATGGTGTGGGGAGCGATCTCCTACACTGGACGTACACCACTGGTGATCGTCGAGGGGACACTGAATAGTGCACGGTACAATAAAACCGTCATCGAACCCATCGTTCTACCATTGCCAGACCGGCAAGGGAACTTGCTGTACCAACAGGACAATGCACGTCCGCATGTATCCCGTGCCACCCAACGTGCTCTAGAAGGTGTAAGTCACCTACCCTGGCCAGCAAGATCTCCGGATCTGTCCCCCATTGAGCATGTTTGGTACTGGATGAAGCGTCGTCTCACGCGGTCTGCACGTCCAGCACGAACGCTGGTTCAACTGAGGCGCCAGGTGGAAATGGCATGGCAAGCCGTTCCACAGGACTACATCCAGCATCTCTACGATCGTCTCCATGGGAGAATAGCAGCCTGCATTGCTGCGAAAGGTGGATATACACTGTACTAGTGCCGACATTGTGCATGCTCTGTTGCCTGTGTCTATGTGCCTGTGGTTCTGTCAGTGTGATCATGTGATGTATCTGACCCCAGGAATGTGTCAATAAAGTTTCCCCTTCCTGGGACAATGAATTCACGGTGTTCTTATTTCAATTTCCAGGAGTGTATATGGTGGGGCTTAGGTGGACATACTATTTTTATAGCCTTACAAAGGATTAAGGGAAAGCAAAAATTGTGTACAGCGTGGGTACATAACAGTGACTGGAAATAAAATTAGAAGGAGGATTTAAAACAATTAACGCATTAAACGCGGTAATAGCAGAAGTTAATAAAGTAACATTCCAGTTATCTGTAGGTGGATTTATAAATTGATCTGAAACTGTACCGCCGTCTGATTTCCATCGCCTTCAATGCCTGAGGTCATGATCACTTAAGAAAGTTTCTTTCTTTCTCTTTCATTGCAACTGCCATCACCTGAGATGTTAAGCAACTTTCCTAAACTAATTTAGGGAAGCTCAAGATAATATGCATAAGCCTGGACAGACGAAGATTTGATCCCGCTCCTTGAGATGTGCTCTTGATATGTAAATCACTGCCTCTTCTTGGCGAGTTAGTAATTGTTGCAGTCTCCAGTAAGACGAACGTCACAAGGGCGTTGAACTAGGGAAGACCAAACGCCTCATATATTGGAGAAATTTGGGTGTCATCTTAACACGACTGACATACTACTGTGACTACTCCGCATTAACGGTGCCGCATTGTTAGTAACATAATTAATTCTTATGTGGTAGAGACTACTATTGGCTTAAAAACCAAATTTCCAATAATTAGACAACGCATTTCCCACACCTTTGGATAAAGTCGTACTAGACAGACAGATAATTACACCCAAAATTAGTTTTACTGGTGCCACAAATAGCGATGTTTTGCTTTGCAGAGGCGATTAATACTTTGCAGCGTACTCGCATCGCACTACCTGTCTGACGAGATCTAAAGGAGTGACGGTAGAGCGGCTGTTATTACTGTACATCACATCACATCAGGGCGTAAGGTGAGGGCTGAGGTGTGGGGCACGGACGGGCCGGAGGCTATAAATTGAGATATGACTTTAATTAATGTCCTCCGGGTGTCGACTTTGTGAAGACGGAATGAGCGCCGTAAATTCAGCGTAAACTTAATTACGTTGCCGCTTTTCCAACTCTATCTCGAGACGAGTTTACGTTCGCCAAACAGTCTACGCGACGGCGGATATTCCCTTGCATTTGGAGCACATAAAAAGTAATAAGCAGTGAGAGACAAGAAGAGTACTCACAAAATATGCGATGACATTGGACAGCTGTTATATCACTGGTTTTTGATGTCTGCTGTGATATGAACCTTGAAACTTACAAAGGTTAATAACGCTTATCCGGGGTAATTCCTTAAAGACGGTTCGCTGAATTCTGTAGCTATATAATTTCATAAATATTAATTTAACAGACATATATCTAGACATTGTACCCTCTCAAAAATACCTGCCCCAAACTTAAATTCACGTTGTAGCTAATGCAACACATGAACTTAGACAGTAAAGCTATTGTTGAAATTCACAGGCATGAGTGTTAGAGTCTGCCAGAAAAACGAAAACGAAGAATTGAAGTAACAGAAACATAGTTCGATAATGGAATTTGCGAAACACAAGTGATGACCGCATCTGAACTGAAGTTAAGATTCAAATTATGTGCATAGAGCAGCCTGTACCGGAATAAATTAAAGTACGTTAGACAAAATGAATAAAGTACATTAAAATAATGGGTGTTACCAGACATCAAACTGTAGAACCTACATACTATTATTACATAAGACATGAAGTGACTATTCTGAGATCCTTTAAAACATATCTGTGTCAAAAGGTTAATTAATCTTTGGATCTGCAGTACTACATAGACACACACTAAATCGTAGCCGCCGTAAAACAATATTTTGGAGGATAGGCTTTCACAGAATACGGCGAAGGAGCTTCGATAGTCTTCTGTAGCCCTAGTGTCACCTACTTGATTATCATCTAGTAGTTTATTCATGAAAGTCAGCCACTGATAATGACAGTCGTATGGTGCTCTTGCATATGATTATAAAGCACAATAAACAGATACTGAAATGGAGAGCTACCTCCACTAGCCCAAAATGTAAGGTAATTTGCAAAATAGGTCATGAATGAATGATTATTAGATTTTACTTAAATACGTTTAGCAATTACTCACCAGTCTTTAAAGACCTTTGGTGAGGAACAACACGTACATTGGACACGAATCAGCAAATGCCTTGTGTATTTAGACTCTAAAGCTCCTGAGCTTCTTCCATCCTTACCAAATTTCAATAAGTCTTCGTTAATCATAAAGAACAATATAGTAACGCCTTGAAATATTAATAATGTTTTACCTTTGCAGAATTCTCATAAAGCAGTTTACTCGTAGCCGAAGCACACTCTGGCTGCTACAGCTGTTCTCAGAACTGAGAACTGTATGCAACAAAATCCCCATGAAATCATTCGCAAGTACTGAAATACATTAGGTATTGACGCTACCACATGTACAATACTAAGCCTAGAATGTTCCTCTTAAAATTTTCAGTTTGCTGTAATCGCTCCTTATTATACTTCTATACCAACATGAAAACAGGTCTTACTCAATGATGGTTAGTTAAACTAACTTTTGTAAGAAGCAGATCGGTTAAAAATTGCTTCCAGACTTCCGCAAGCTCTCACATAGTCCGTAAAACAATATATATCTAATTCTAAAACGTGATTTCTATGGTCTATTTCTTGGCACAAACACTTCTTAACATTGCAAAGGTATCAGGCAGCAATTTCACGATGTTCTCTACGTCACTGTGTCAAATTCATTGGATGATGGTGAGATACAGGGAAGTAGTACCAACGAACAAAGCAGAAAATCCTAAGACGCGTCTCTGAGTTTCCTTACGATTATGTATTTTTACAATACAAACCACGTTCACAATACTTTTCAACACAATAATGGGCTGAAACTATTTTATTTCGTATAGCTGTTCTGACAAGAATTGCAATGGTAGCATCTTTACTAAGTATGTGTCTCTTCTAGAATTACAGTAGCTACACAAATCTGCTAAGAAAATTCGCGACAAGGAATGGATTTGACTGTTCTTATTACTTATTGTTGCAAACTCATATTAGCAACATGATGCAGTACAGTGAAAGTCGTAAATAGTTACGCTAAACGATTACATTACATGAAGTTTCTATAGTTGAAGTCTGTTTTATAGAGATTTTCTACGAAATCCTTTACAGACTACTTCTTTGTAAAATTAGTTTACTTAATCCGAGAATAACGGTAAGAAAATTGGACATTATGTGTTTTGAGTCGGTTGCTGTCTACATAGTCAAACTACTACTGATGCTGCCTAAAGAGTTCATTATCGTATAGCGCCTTACCAACATGAATTTCTTTCCCTCGCTAGAAGGCATAGATGTCTGAAATGGTCACTTCAGTTAAAGTACCCACTCGTGCTAATGTAGAATCATTCACTCATGGGTGAGGATCTTTTTATGACGTTTTAGATTGAAGTGTCGTGCGGAAGTATAAGCTCTAGTAACTGTTCTAATTTATCTTCAGGAGGTGAATCATCTGAAACCAAACTGCATTTTACTTCCTGATCCTAGATCACGTGTTCATGGCTTCTTTTAACTAACGGTTTTAGTTTAAAACAAATGACGTCACATGAAACACTCAAAATCTCAACGTTTTCGATGTTGCCTAGAAATGATGTTTCACGACAAATACGGCAATCGACAGTGGCAGTGAATTCTGTTTCCTTGACAGGGAAATTGTAACAAACGAGTCGTGCTACTTACTGACCCCATCATTTTAATATCGGTTATTGTGATTCGCAGATACGTAAAAGGGGTGTGCTATTTTGCTTCAGTCGCCGTCACCCATCAACAAACAGGGCAGTCGTCTTTCACATCTCAGTAACTGTCAAACTACGCATATTGGCAGAAAACCACTTTCAGATGACAGTGGCATCTTTGACGCAGTATTGAGATTGCTGATACTTGTGTTCTATTTTGTGACCACACTTATGATTATACTCCGTGCGCCTCAAATGGAAAGTGTATTAGATAATAATGCTTTACCGTAATTAGTTGCATGATATTGTTTATCCCCAGATAGTTGCTATTATTTGTATAACTAGTTTATAAATGACTGTCAACATTTTGCAGACTCCTGTCATTATTTTTCAGATTGTTAAAGCCTGCCAGATAATGATCTTCAAATGGAAATGTGTTGCAAAAAGAAGTTCGATTTAATAGCAAATTTTTGGTGTGGTCTTCAATAGAAAAACTACGTTTTTGTGTTGATTTACGGATTCAGACTAACAAGGAGAGTTCCCTAGCGGTAGGATCGACTTTTTGGAACTAAATATACAGTTATGTAAGTTAACATCCCAGATATGACCCACTGCAGCCATTCACCTTGGTGGGCTCTCGTTTGCGAGTAACTGACGAAAGAAAGATTCTGGAATTTTGTATGATGCTCAGTACCGGAAAAATGCCGAATAACGTTGTCCGACTGCATGGTGTAATGGGTATTAATAGTTTCAGATTCAAGAGGTTGTGGGTTCAAATAACGCCAGGTGCAGCAAATTCTTTTAATTTTTAAACTCTTTCGATATGACTTTGATCATTATTTTTATCCAATTAATTGGTTTAAATGTAATTTTTCGTTTCTATTCCTTGTCACAATATTTTAATCAGTGCATGAATTTTTTAAATTTTTCCCATTTTTTCTTTATACCACTCTTTTTGCAATCGGAATTTTTGTGAATATAATCTCAGTTATATTTACGTATGTTATAATATCCGATTTATTGCAAATTCCCATCTATAAGTTTAAAAACAAAAGACCAAATAATCTGTTTATGATGACTGTGTTTTTCGTTACAAGACGTGCAACTTTTTGTATGATAAACATCATACAAACATCTAAAGGGTAACCTAACTACCTGTTGTGCTGTAGATACAATAACGAAGAAGGAGATTTTAATGAATGAAAGGTTTATGAGTACAACAAAATTAAAACAAAGTGAGAAGTTCTAATAGTGAACCCAATAATGTGATTAAAAAAAACACAGTGATACAACAAAAGACATTAAATCGAAGTTAATACATAAAATTGAATAAAGATTTCAAGTGAAAAAAGAATAACAGCAAGAAAAATGACAGCAAATTAAGTACTTGATATTGTGCATAAAACGACGTGACAAAGGCATGGAGCTAAAAAATTGCAAAATCAACTAACTGAATAAAAATAATGATCAAAGTCATTTCGGTAAAGATTTAAAATAAAATAAATCTTCACGAGACAAAATTCGGAGCCTTTAGCTCCTGCATGTGAAGCTACTACCCTATTCATCACGCCACGCCACCAGAATACTTCACACAATTTTTAACTTTATTGAGCATTACACAAAATTTCGAAATTATTTTTCGTCTATTTTTCGCAAATGAGGGTCTACCAGTGTGAATGGCCGTTTAGAGGGTTTCAAAAAGTCGATTCCACCGCAGAGGACCTCTCCTTGTAAGTGAAACACCTACTGCGAATATCTAATAACCTCTGTTTCAAGGGGGGCCGTAGGGGTTAAATACGCTCTTGGATAAGAGTTCACGTTCTGTGCCCCACAGTTCTATGAAGTCACACGTGACAGCCACATACGTTCCGTATTGGCGGATGAGAGTCCAAAGATAGGATGCAGATAGCTTACGCCATCGGCATCTGCACTCTCTCCATTATCGAGTGAGTTAATGCAATGGACTCGCATATGGAAGAATGGCGCATAAAATTTCTGTCCAATCACTAAATTTACTCTTTCAGTTCTTGTCTTATATCGCTTGAGGCATATACCGAATGTTCATTTGGTAAAGAACACAGTTGATTACCTTCCCCATCCTCGTCCATCCATCCCCCACCAATTTAGCTTACATTCCGTTTGTAATAACCCAGTTGTGGACGGGCATAAAACGCTAATTTCCTATTTCTCCTCTTTCTCAATTATTTCCCCCTCATCCAAAAAATGCCCCTGATTCCTTCATGTAACTTTAATGTTTGCTACATATTACTGTAGTTGTGATATTGGCCTTTGCGATGAGTCTACTTCTCCGGAGAGTTCCACTGGAAAGTTAATAGCATCTATTCACTTCTGCCCACACTCCACTTGTCGTTCCTTACAAACCTATCACAAACTGAAGACTACAGAAGAAATATTTGGCAGCAGTAGTCACTATTCTCTGCAATATGACAGAAGCACGATTACTTTGGTATTTTTAATGTTATTACACTTACAAATGTCATCAAGAAATTATCACCAATTAATAAGATCTAGAAAATCAAATTTTGACTAAAACTTCGGTTGACACATGTCTCGGCCTGTCTGCTTTAGTGCTCTGTCCTTTTTGTGTTATTTCGCTAGAATAGATTCAATCAGTTTCAAGGTATTTTTTGAGAGAATAAAGTCTGCTTCAGGAACTACACTATCTTCCGCCAGAGCTCCTAATAGTTTTGTTTTTCTCACAATCGCGATTTCTTCTTGTGTGCCATTTTCATCTACTAGGACAACATGTAGTGCATTAATACAAATTCTTTGCTGTCAGGCGAATGCACCTGTGGTAAGGAGAGCTCTATACTTACATGAAATTCGATGGGCGCCACTAACTGAAGTATCATGGCCTCCTTCAATATAGGCGACAAGAAATTTGTTTAATCCTACAAAGGTGAAATTCACACGAGGAAGCTGTTCCTTTAAAAGCAAAGGATAAGAATAGAGGCTCTTTATGACAAGTTCTCGGTTGAAACTGGCACACAAGCCGAAATCGCGAACGTTGAACAAGGAAATTTAGAAACCATCAAGCCCGAAAGTACTCTAATTTCAAAATACAGTAGACCTGTGGAATTATGCCAACAGAAAGCGTTAATAATTCCGTTGTGGGGCAGAGAGAATTTAGGAGTTGGGGGGGGGGGAGGAGCGGGGGAGTGTAGGCAATTCACACAGCGGAAACACTTTATAGCTGTAGCACATCGGCCACCGATAACCAAGAGATGATCCAAGGTAGTATCTTTACAAGTACACTGTTTCTTTGCTAACAGAACCCAGTAATGTTGAATAAAAGAAAAAAAATTCTACAGAAGGGAATGGACAACGTGTGTTCCTCAGAAGAATGTAGTTGGAATCACCAATGTTCTCCGTACACATATACCATTAATTAGATGGAGGCAGTGTCAACCTCGTGTTGTTCACTGGCGATGCTGTTATCTACTGGGAAGTGTGTCTACAAGATAGTACGGTTGCTGGATGATCGTAAGCAATTGCTCCAGAGTATGGAGTCCTTACCAAGCGTGCGTGAGAGTAGACATCAACTGCACTGCTATGATGGTGATAGGTCACTACAGCCGATACGAAAGTGTAAAGCAGTTCTGATGAAATATTAATGTGATCTCTCCTTTCCAAACCGTGCTGAATTATTTCCTGGATGAAACTCGATTTCAGTACACAGCGAGGTGATTAGTGGCTGTGTGTAAATCGACAAAATACTAAAATCCTAATAATACGGAAGTAATAGCACCCATGTGTATTATGAAAAATCCTCACAGAACTGTCAAAAACATACAGTAATGCATAGTCATACAGTTGTAACAAACAGAAAACTATCGTTAATGAGCGATAATCGATTGAAATAATTGCACTGCTGTGTGTTGAATGTGTCGGTAAGAACGATGTCTATAAAGATGCTACTGTATGAAAGGTTATCAGATTTTGGTTCATTTGTTAGATCTTTAGAACCACAAACATCTGAAATCATGAACGCCTAAATCGAATTAAAATGGGCCGCTTTCAAGGGAAAGTATTCTCTCGTACTTGACATTATGTGACGTATAGGATCCTAAACAGCGTTTGTAGCTTGATAAAACTACATCGTCCAGTCACATTAATGTGACCAAAAACCGGAATAGCCACTTTAAGCTGCGCGTGCCGCTGCGAGACGTGTAGGAAGAGCGTCTCTGAGGTCCTGGAAGGTACCGACAATAATACGGAGTAATGCTGACTGCAGTGGCGTCGCCAGCTACGCTGGGATTGTCGATTGAGTATCCATAGCGCGAACAGTCACACAGACTCTCGATTGGGTTTAAATCTGGGAAGCTGGGTGCCAGGAGAGTACTGTAAACTCATTCTGATGATTTTCGAACCACATACGTCCACTGGCACTGTTGTAAAAAACAGAAAAATATCGTTAATGAGTGATAATGGATTGACATAATTGCATTCTGTGTGTTCAATGTGTTGATAAGGACGAGGTCTATAAAGATGCTATTGCATCGACAAGAGTCGAGGGGCATGAAAGGGAAGGAGTGGTTGTGAAGGGAGACAGGGTTGTAGCCTATCCCCGACGTTATTCAATCTGTATATTGAGCAAGCGGTAAAGGAGACAGATGAAAAATTTGGAGCAGGAATTAAAATCCATGGAGAAGAAATAAAAACTTTGAGGTTTGCCGATGACCTTTTTAATTCTGCCAGAGACAGCAAAGGACCTGGAATGGAATAGACAGTGTCTTGAAAGGGGGATATGGGATGAACATCAACAAAAGTAAAAGGCGGATAAAGGAATGTAGTCTAATTAAATCAAGTGATGCTGAGGGAATCAGATTGGGAAATGAGACACTTAAAGTAGTAGATGAGTTTTGCTATTTGGAGAGCAAAATAACTGGTGAATCTCGAAGTAGAGAGGATATAAAGGTAGACCAGTAACGTCAAGAAAAGCGTTTCTGAAGAAGAGAAATTTGTAAACATAGAGTATAGATTGAAGCGTCAGGAAGTCTTTTCTTAAAGTATGGAGTGTAGCCATGTATGGATGTGAAACATAGACGATAAATAGTTTAGACAAGAAGAGAATAGAAACTTTCGAAATGTGGTGCTACAGACGAATGCTGAGGATTAGGTGGGTAACTAATGAGGAGGTACTGAATAGAATTGGGGAGAAGAGGAATTTGTGGCACAACTTAACTAGAAGAAGGGATTGGTTGGTAGGACACGTTCTGAAGCATCAAGTGGTCTCCAATTTAGTGTTGGAGGGAAGCGAGGAGGGTAAAAATCGTAGAGGGAGACCAAGAGATGAATACACTAAGCAGATTCAGAATGATGTAGGGTGCAGTAGTTACTTGGAGATGAAGAAGCTTGTACAGGATAGAGTAGCATGGAGGGCTGCATCAAACCAGTCTCTGGACTGAAGACCACAACAACAACATGTACACTGTGAAGAGTGTGACATCTTGTATTGTCCTGTTGGTAGATGCCTTCGTGCCGAGGAAACACGAAATGCATGTAGGGGTGGACGTGGTCCCCAGGGAGACATGCATTCCTTTGTTGATCCATTGTACCTTCCAGCTGATGAGATCACCCGCTCAGTTCAACGAAAACATTCCCCAGACAATAAATGTTGCAGGTTGTTGCTTTCATACGTTTCACGCAGTACACGCCAACGTCCATCCTTCAGACGAAGCATCATCGATTCATCGATTCATCTGAAAAGGCCACCTGCCGCCACTCAGTGGTTGTCCAGTTGTGGAACGGAAATGTAAAATGCAGCCCTCGTCGCCAATGAACAGCAGTCAGCTTGACTGCATGCACCAGGCGCCTGCTGCAGGGTCCGCTTCGCATCAAGGCTCGCTGAATGATAATTGGGAGACGCTGATCCTCTTGGTTCATATAGGTAGTCAGTTGCTCAACAGTTGCACATCAAGTCGCCCGTGCACATCAACGCAACCGTCGTTCATCGCCTTCGCCTATGGCCCACGGTGCAACACAGTTGCCTCGGCACTGGTTTTGGGTAACACAATTTTGCCATCCGCGGTGTATTTTAACGATTGCGGCACGCGAACAGTTTACACATTTAGCCGTGGAAAGCTTCCACACTCAGCATGACGGGGAATGGCCTTACCTTAAAGGCTAAAGACCTTTCGGACGTCAGATAAATCGCTCCGTTGTGTACATAGTTCCGCGTAGTCAGCGCGTACACAACTTCCCCAATAGAGCGCGCCCCGCTAAGCACAACAGCGCAGGCGCAGCGCTCGTCCGTCTCCGCACTACGAGATGGCGCTGTCGTAGAGACGGATCAAATTCTGCTTCCGCCGATCCGCGTATTAATATGTAACACAGCCAATGAGATTGCTGCTAACGTAGAACCTTTTCTCCTCGCGGATCACACTCGTGCAGTGATACCTGAACGCTCGAGGTATTATAGCGAGTGTACAGACCTCCGATTAGTCAGTCTGCATCAGTTTGCATCAGTCTGCAGTCTGCGCCTAATAAGATTATTATGTTCCTGTACATAGCCATGAAGATAGAAGAATGGACACTTTGTCAAGTATCAGAGATATGTGAGAATAAGATTAACGTACCAAGACCAAAGGAACTTCAGATTGTCAATTGTAAATAGCATCCAGAATCAGATTAAGTAATTTTATGTTGTTATTATTTTAATAAATGTGTGTGAAAATTAATGAAGTTCTGTTTAAAGTTGGTCACCGTCAATCTGCTACTCTAAGCGTGCAAGTGGCATTTCTATCGTCTGACCTAACGGCAGGAGATAAACACGACAAGATAAGACCACGAGACATATTGCTGACACTCGCCTACTTCGTTAGAGCAACACGTCAAATAACCTGATGGTGTGTGTACCGAAGGTGTTACAGTACGTAAACCACACTCCGTTTCCTCATTACATCATTGCACTCTTTCATGAGTCCCCCGACACGTTTTATTTATATTCTCCAGTGCTAGTGCTCCCGCCTGCTCTCTGTGGGTGGTTATTGCATGTTGACGTAGAACGTAGATGGTGGTCATATTAATGTTACTGTACTGCGTATGATGAATGGTTATAGTGAACCTGGAATGCTAAGTACAACGCAGTGAAAGTAATGGACGGTTAAAATGAACCATTACAAGAACCAAATTTTTTTAAAGGGCCGTTCCTTAAGCGTTTCTAAAACAACTAAAGTGCATGGTCGAAAATTAAATGGCGTTCGTGATATTGCTAAGGCATTTAAGGAGTGCACTCGTTCTACAGCCTGTACTTTATCCTCTAAAAACTCGTACAGCTGGTATGGAATACAAGCGTTCAAAGTTTCGTGGTAGCTCTACCTCAAACAATAAAATATCAGCTTCTACAGAGCTGAAGTAACTGCTGTGGTGTGTAAACTTAAGGGTGAACGTAACTTTCTCATTATATGCACAGCCAAGAAAAGTATCTCAATATAACTGGGACCGTACGTAGAGAGAACTGCTAACAGTACAGAAATAACACACCGCGATTCATGATGCTTCCCCGGACGTTACACAAGGCGGGACATCTTTCTTAACCGGATGTGTGAGGACTACGAAGGGCAGTGAAGCTCTGCAACGAGCTCCCATGTGGGTAAGGACTTCGTTTGGTAGGGCATTCCACTCGTCTACCAGCGCGACTAATAACTGCTGGACGGTCGTTGGGGCGTGTAGAAGTGCAGCAATACGTCTTCCGCACTCATGCCAAGCATCTTCCATAGCATTTAAGTCCAGGGAACAGGCAGACCAGTCCATTCGACAAATATCTTCTCGTTCCAAACAGCTCCTCCACTTGCCCAGTGCGATGCAGTCGCGCTTTTCCGTCCACCAAAATGAAGTGTGGGCCGAATTCATCCTTGATAAGACGTACGTGGAGAAGGAGTACAGTGTCACATTAACGTTAACCAGTGAGTATATCATATTCAAGGATCTGAAGATATGTTCGCCAGTGAAACATTATGTCCCACCGCACCGTAATACCTGGACCCCCAAAAATGATCGTATTAGACAATGTTCCTGGGTGCATTACGTGTACCCACATCTTACCATAGTCCGCCCCAGTAGCTGAGTGGTCAGCGTGACGGATTGCCGTCCTCCGGGCCCGGGTTCGATTCCCGGCTGGGTCGGAGATTTTCTCCGCTCAGGGACTGGGTGTTGTGTTGTGTTCATCATCATTTCATCCCCATCCGGCGTGCAGGTCGCCCAATGTGGCGCCGAATGTAATAAGACCTGCGCCAAGGCGGCCGGACCTGCCCCGCGAGGGGCCTCCCGGCCAATGACGCCAAACGCTCATTTCCATTTTCCATCTTACCATATAAGGGTCCGTGCATCATTGTCGAACATGATCGTTTTGGTGGTTCAGGTGGTATGGTATGGGAAAGCGTAATGTTGCGGGGACTTGGGACGTGCAAAGCTTCGATCGCTGTACACCCACTAGTCAGTACTTTCTGAGACTATATTCTTTTCCCGTGAGCGAGGTTAGAAGGGTGCATTCGGCCATGATTTTATTACTATAGAGCCGCCCGGAGAGCCGCGCGAATGCTTCCCAGACGTGGAAGTATGCATGCCCTAGATCGAATTCACTCAGCGTGTCCGAACGACGAGGGGGCGCTGTGCGGCCAGTCTGATAGTAGCTTTTCGGTGGTTTCCCACATCCCACTAGGTGAGTGCTGTGCTGGCTCCGATGTTCCGCCCAAGACCGACATTAAACGCATTCATTTACAACACTTGCTCACAGATGCACACAGAATTTACACTACACGCATAGGCGTTTGAATAGGTGACTGATGATCTTAGCAGTTTGGGCACCTTAAAAAATGGTTCAAATGACTCTGAGCACTATGACACTTAACATCAGAGGTCATCAGTCCTCTAGAACTACTTAAACCTAACTAACCTAAGGACATCACATACATCCATGCCCGAGGCAGGATTCGAACCTGCGACTGTAGCGGTAGCGTGGTTCCAGATTGAAACGCCTAGAACCGCTCGGCCACATCGGCCGGCTTGGTCACCTTAAACACATAACCAGCATCAGCATCATAGTTATGTGTAACAAAGCGCGACCGCAACGAACAGCACGGGTGAGGACCTCTTGGTATAGAGGATATTCGGCGAATGGTGTGGTCTGATCCTTCCCCCGACTTAAATCCCATCAAGCACCTCTGAAAATCACTTGCAGAAGTATTTCAGCACATCCATATGCAACATTCAGCAGTTGTAAACCGCACTGGTGGAGGAATGGAACGCCCTCCCATTAGGTATCCTTACCAACCTTATAGTCAGAATGAGGACAGGTTGCAGAGCACGCATTGTTGTCAGTGGTGGTGAGACATCCTATCAAAAACCATATTCCGCCTTTCGTAATGTTCAGAGGACGATTAAGAATCGTGGCGATTATAGTGTAATTATTGTCTCTATTCGTCTCATTGCGTATTTCTTTCAGTTACCTTCTGAGTTACACTGTAGTATTTCTCTCCATGGTTGATCCAAGTTTAATCGAGCTGTGTTACTTGCGGTGACACATTACGCTTAAATTACTGTCGTTACTAATCTTTGCGTAGTAACGCATATAAGGTACAGTACACAGTCATTAAAAAATGCACAGACTATATCATCGAAAAAGGATAAGCTATAGGATGCTCCGTTTGAAATTTCACAAAAGTAAAACACTGTATACGAGAAAATATGGAAATTGTTTGCTTTTTAACGTTACATAAATGCCTAGGAGAGTCTGAAGTTCATGTCTGAAGTTTTTGTCACCACAGATTAGCACTCACGTCCGGCATTGCGAATGCGGCGCATGATAAGCCTCCCGCCCATGTTGCACGCAGTATTTATTGATTGGTTCTTTGAAAGGCCACTGTAATCTGCTACAGTAGATCGGCCAGATTCAGTGCCCTTCGTGCATTCCTTGAGGACTTGCAGTAGATGCACCGAAAAAATTCTGAAAACGTTAGGTAGGGACTATTAGGAGCCATGGTATAGGCCGAAGAGATCCGTACCAGTAATCGTTAAATATGTGGCTTAATCATTCCCACACTATGAGAGCCCAATGCCGTGGAGCACCGTCCTGTTGATAGACACTAGTGTGCAGTATCTCATCTTGCTGTGATTGAAGTACCACACAATGCTCGGTCATTTCAAGGTGACTAGACAGCACGATCTCCCCCACAAAAAAGATTGGGCCGATAACGTTGAATAGACGTCTGGCTAGGTCTCTACGACAGTCGAAAGTTACGCACGCTATATAATACATTGGGCCGAAGCACGTTGATGTGGCGTAACGGCCATTTTCACTTAACAATCGAGACACACCGTGCGAGCAAACTTCTGCCATCTACGTCCAATGTGTTCCTGACAAATGGTGTTCGCGCCGTGAACTACGCGCTACTATCTTGCCTCCCGGAGCATGTTTTCTCATCGTTAACTCCCATCGTTATTTCATGTGCTTTACAGAAAGTTGCTTAAGGCCATTAAGATTGCTACACCAACAAGAAATGCTGACGATAAATGGATATTCATTAGATAAGCATATTATACTAGAACTGACATATGATAACATTTTCACGCAATTTGGGTGCACAGGTCCTGAGAAATCAGTACCCAGAACAACCAAATCTGGCCGTAATAACGGTCTCGATACGCCGCGGCATTGAGTCAAACAGAGCTTGGATGACGTGTACAGGTACAGCTGCCCAAGCTGCTTCAACACGATACCACAGTTCATCAAGAGTAGTGATTGGCGTATTGTGACGAGCCAACATTGACCAGATGTTTTCAATTGGTGAGAGATCTGTAGAATGTGCTGGCCAGGGCATCAGTCGAACATTATCTGTATCCAGAAAGGCCCGTATAGGACCTGCAACATGCGGTCGTGCATTATCCTGCCGAAACGTAGGGTTTCACACGGATCGAATGAAGAGTAGAGCCACGGGTTGTAACACATCTGAATTTAACGTCCACTGTTCAAAGCGTCGTCAACGCGAACAAGAGGTGATCGAGACATGTAACCAATGGCACCCCATACCACGAAGCCTGGTGATACGCCAGTATGGTGATGACGAATAAACGCTTCCAATGTGCATTCACCACCATGTCGCCAAACACGAATGCGACCATTATGATGCTGTAAACAGAACCTGGGCTCATCCGAAAAAATGATGTTTTGCCATTCGTGCACCCACGTTCGTCGTTGAGTACACCAACGCAGGCGCTCCTGTCTTTGATGCACCGTTAAGGGTAACCGCAGCCATGGTTTCCGAGCTGATAGTCCATTCTGCTGCAAACGTCGTCGAACTGTTCGTGCAGATGGTTGTTGTCTTGCAAACGTCCCCATGTGTTGACTCAGGGATCGAAACGTGGCTGCACGATCCATTACAGCCATGCGGATAAGATGCCTTTCAGCTCGACTGCTAGTGATACGAAGCCGTTGGGATCCAGCACGGCGTTCCGTATTACCCTCCTGAACCCACCGATTCCATACTCTGCTAACAGTCATTGGATCTCGACCAACGCGAGCAGCCATGTCGTGACACGATAAACCTCAATCGCGATAGGCTACAATCCGACCTTTAACAAAGTCGGAAACGTGATGGTTCGCATTTCTCCTCCTTACACGAGGCATCACAACAACGTTTCACCAGGCAACGCCGGTCAACTGCTGTTTGTGTATGAGAAATCGGTTGGAGACTTTCCTCATGTCAGCACGTTGTAGGTGTCACCACCGGTGCCAACATTGTGTGAATGCTCTGAAAAGCTAATCATTTGCATATCACATCATCTTATTTCTGTCGGTTAAATTTCGCGTCTGTAGGACATCTTCGTGGTGTAGCAATTTTAATGACCAGTAGTATATACAGGGTGTTACAAAAAGGTACGTCCAGATTTTCAGGAAACATTCCTCACACACAAAGAAAGAAAATATGTTAAGAGGACATGTGTCCGGAAACGCTTACTTTCCATGTTAGAGCTCATTTTATTACTTCTATTCAAATCACATTAATCACGAAATGGAAAAACACAGCAATAGAACATACCAGTGTGACTTCAAACACTTTGTTACAGGAAATGTTCAAAATGTCCTCCGTTAGCGAGGATACATGCATCCCCCCTTCGTCGCATGGAATCCCTGATGCGCTGATGCAGCCCTGGAGAATGGCGTCTTGTATCACAGCCGTCCACAATACGAGCATGAAGAGTCTCTACATTTGGTACCGAGGTTGCGTAGACAAGAGCTTTCAAATGCTCCCATGAATGAAAGTCAAGAGGGTTGAGGTCAGGAGGGCGTGGAGGCCACGGAATTGTTCCGCCTCAACCAATCCATCGGTCACCGAATCTGTTGTAGAGAAGCGTACGAGAACTTCGACTGAAATGTGCAGGAGCTCCATCGTGCATGAACCACATGTTGTTTCGTACTTGTAAAGGCACATGTTCTAGCTGCACAGGTTGAGTATCGCGTAGGAAATCATGATAACGTGCTCCATTGAGCGTAGGTGGCAGAACATGGGGCCCAATCAAGACATCACCAACAATGCCTGCCCAAACGTTCACAGAAAATCTGTGTTGATGACGTGATTGCACAATTGCGTGCGGTTTCTCGTAATGCCACAGATGTTGACTGTGAAAATTTACAATTTGATTACGTTGGAATGAAGCCTCATCCGTAAAGAGAACATTTGCAGTGAAATGAGGATTGACACATTGTTGGATGAACCATTCGCAGAAGTGTACCCGTGGAGGCCAATCAGTTGCTGATAGTCCCTGCACACGCTGTTCACGGTACGGAAAAAACTGGTTCTCCCGTAGCACTCTCCATACAGTGACGTGGTCAACGTTACCTTGTACAGCAGCAACTTCTCTGACGCTGACATTAGGGTTATCGTCAACTGCACCAAGAATTGCCTCGTCCATTGCAATTGTCCTCGTCGTTCTAGGTCTTCCCCAATCGCGATTAACTGGCTGGAATGTTCCGTGCTCCCTAAGACGCCGATCAATTGCTTCGAACGTCTTTCTGTCGGGACACCTTCGTTCTGGAAATCTGTCTCCATGCAAACGTACCGCACCACGGCTATTGACCCGTGCTAATCCATACATCAAATGGGCATCTGCCAACTCCGCATTTGTAAACATTGCACTGACTGCAAAACCACGTTCGTGATGAACACTAACCTGTTGATGCTACGTACTGATGTGCTTGATACTAGTACTGTAGAGCAATGAGTCGCATGTCAACACAAGCACCGAAGTCAACATTACCTTCCTTCAATTGGGCCAACTGGCGGTGAATCGAGGAAGTACAGTACATACTGACGAAACTAAAATGAGCTCTAACGTGGAAATTAAGCGCGTCCGGACACATGTCCACATAACATCGTTTCTTTATTTGTGTGTGAGGAATGTTTCCTGAAAGTTTGGTCGTACCTTTTTGTAACACCTTATATATATATATATATATATATAAAATGTTGTACTTTTCTGACATCCCAAGAGGCTCATTCTGTGTTCAGAGTTAGTCAGGCGTGTAGTACATTACGATCTTGGCAGTTAGGATGACAGTGTCTCTAATTTGGAAGTTTGGAGAGGGCTGCTTGGGAGATGAGAGTTTGTGTGTGCGCAGGCAGCGTGGACGCGCTATCGCTGGAGGACCGGCGCTACTTCCACCCGGCGCGCGCACAGTGGCAGCGGGTGCCGGGCCGGCCCAGTGCGTACCGCCTGCGGCCCAATTCCTACATCTGGGTGCCGTCGGCGCAGCTGTTCCCGCGCGCCGGCGGCTTCCCCGCGGAGTTCTCGCTGCTCGCTACTCTGCGGCTGCATCCCCAGGTAAGTCACTGACAGGCTTTCTACATCTGCATATACATCTACATGTTAACTCTGCTATTCAGACCTACCTGCCTGGCAGAGTGCTCATCGAACCATTTTCATATCACTTCTCTACCATTCCACTCTCGAATGGCGCGTGGGAAAAAGGAACATCTAAATCTTTCCGTTCGAGCTTTGATTTCTCTTATTTCATTATGATTATCATTTCTCCTTAGGTATGTGGGTGTCAACACAATATTTACGCATTCGGAAGAGAAAGGAGGTGATTGAAATTTCGTAAATAGATCTCGCCTCTAAGAAAACCGCCTTTGTTTCAGTGACTGCCATCTCAACTCGCGTATCAAGTCAGTGACACTCTCGCCCCTATTGTACGATAACACGAAACGGGCTGTCCTTCTTTGCACTTTTTCAATGTCCCCCGTCATTGAAATGTAATGTATTGCAATACATAGAAAGAAGGATCCTTTATTGTATGATTATATGATAGCGGAAGAAACAATGGTAGCAGTTACTTCTGTAAAATATCTTGGAGTATGCGTACGGAACAATTTGAAGTGGAATCATCATGTAAAATTAATCGTTGGTAAGGCGCGTGCCCGGTTGAGATTCATTGGGCGAGTCCTTAGAAAATGTAGTCCATCAACAAAGAAGGTGGCTTACAAAACACTCGTTCGACCTATACTTGAGTGTTGCACAACAGTGTGGGATCCGTACCAGGTCGGGTTGGCAGAAGAGATAGAGAAGGTCCAAAAAAGAGCGGAGCGTTTCGTCACAGGCTTATTTGGTAAGGGTGATAGCGTTACGGGGATGTTTAGCAAACCCAAGTGGCAGACTCTGCAAGAGAGGCTCTGTGCATCGCGGTATGGCTTGCTGTCCAGGTTTCGAGAGCGTGCGTTCCTGGATGAGATATCGAATATATAGCTTCCCCTACTTATACCCCCCGAGGAGATCACGAATGTAAAATTAGAGAGATTCGAACGCGCACGGAGGCTTTCCGGCAGTCGTTCTTCCCGCGAACCATACGCGACTGGAACAGGAAAGGGAGATAATGACTGTGGCACGTAAAGTGCCCTTCCCCACACACCGTTAGGTGGCTTGCGGAATATAAATGTAGATAGAATCCTACCTGGTAAGGAGCCCACACCGCGCAGCAATATTCCAGCAGAGGACGGACAAGTGTAATGTAGGCTGTATCTTTAGTGGATTTGTCACATCTTCTAAGCGTTCTGCCAACAAAGCGCAGCCTTTGTTTCACCTTCCCCGCAATATTATCTGTGTGGTCTTTCCAATTTAAGTTGCTTTTAATCGTAATTCCTAAGTATTTAGTCGAATTGACAGTCCTTAGATTTGTACGATTTATCGAATACCCAAAATTTATCGAATTTATTTTAGTACCCATATGGATGACACCGCACTTTTCTTTGTTTAGTGCCAATTGCCACTTTTCGCACCATACACAACTTCTCTCTAGATCATTTTGTAATTGGAATTGATCGTCTGATGCTTTCACTAGACTGTAAATTACAGCATCATCTGAAAAAAAATCTAAGGGGGCTGCGCAGGTTATGACCTAGATCATTTATGTAAATCAGGAACAGCAGAGGGCTTATGACACTACCTTGCGGAACGCCAGATATCACGTCTGTTCTACTCAATGATTTACCGTCAATCACTACGAACTGTGACCTCTCTGAGAGGAAATCACGAATCCAGTCACACAACTGAGACGATACTCCATATGCACGCAATTTCTAAACTACTCAACTACTGTAACAAGTGAACGTCAGGCGCTCGTGTCATTCTTTCACCAGCATAAAAGTCTGGTACTTCACAGCACTTTATAATCAGACTTCATTATGGTAGCACTACACAGCCTGCATGTCATTATTAATCATGGTAAATTCTGCTTACAGCTGTAATATTTTAGTATTTATTGCGACTGGAATTACGAGTATTGCTTATCGTCAGGTAACTGCAAGAAATAGCACCAGTCAGCTACAGTAATTCACTAAACTCGACATGCATTCTACTTAAAATGTCGGCATCTGTGGAGGAGTAGTACTTACAAATCTCAAATGCAATGTTTTTCTCGGTAGTTTCATTTCATCACCCTCACCACACATGTGCAGCACAACAGTCCTCTCTTCAGCGAGAAACATTAAAAAGTGTAAATAAAGGAGAAATAATACGACTGAAAGGTGAAAATTTACCCATGATTGTAAAATCTATAGAATGATGAATTCTCTAATGGTTTACATAACATTAAATCTGTCGAATTTCATTAGTGTTTAAATTAAAGTTTAAGACTAAAGAAAGATAAGTATTTAAAAATTTAACAGAAACGGTGACATTCTTGTTAAGGAAGATCACTGCATTTTCCCCAATATGCTGAAAGGCCTACAATAGACAAAAGAATGATTTTGCGAGGGGAAAATGTGCTCTCTTGGTTTTGAAACATGTGGATATAAATACAGAGTCGTTATGGTAGTATCTGTTGTTATAAAGTTAAATGATATTCGGACGGATAGTGGGAAGACAGAAAGCGAGGAGTAGTTTGTTATCAGGGACGTGGGATCAGGAGAAGAGCAGATCGCGAAAGATAAAAGAGAGAAAGGGGGGGGGGGCTGATGTGGGACATATAACACGGGACTTTTTAATATCGGAGTTTATTTCATTGTCTGGGAAACGGTGGAAGTTTCTTCAGTATAGGATGTAGCGTCGTTCAGGTGCTTGTACTGTCACATGTGTTCGTACAGGTGCAGTAGAATATCAAGTATCTTGAACATATGGGAATGACGGAATCCAGCTTTCCGGATTGTGTAGGACAGTCGAAAGTGTTCACTGTCGGTGAGGAGAGGTGGAAATTTGATGAAATACAGATGATCCATGTTGGGGAAGCTAAACGGTTGCGGAAAGCAAGACATGGCGCTCATGGAACTGGAGGCAATTATAAAACTGGGGTGGGGCGAATATTCAGTCAACATTGGTGAAGGTGAAGAGAGTGCGGATTAACATTATTTTGTAGGTTGGAGTACAGTAGAGTATCGCAATGTCCATGTTCGGCAGTTTAGTAGTTTTAGGCTATTGTGGACCTCCTGTTCGATGCATAGCAGATGATGTTTTCACATTAGTTGCCAGTGGAAAGCTGGTCCGAGATATCTTAATGTGTTAGTTAACTGGATAGGATGGTCGTGAATGCTTAAGTAAAAGTCATGGATTCGGATAGTTGGCAGATAATTATTGGCTGTGTTAGGTAGGTAGGATTTTTTTCTGGGGGGGGGGGGGGGAGGGATAAGATCAGTTACTATTGTGAGTAATGACAAAATAAGGACAGTTACATAGAAAGGAACCAATCAGACGGACATAGTTAATTGGAAGTGCATGAGTCTGGAGTCTGAAGAGGCGGCCGGAATGGCAGATAGTCGGGGTCTTTTTCGAGGCTGAGGATACGAAAACGGCAGATTTTCTGACTTAAGTTGATGGGACAGGAGACGTCAGAAGCACAGGAGTTGGTTATCAGAGGAGACCTTTTGACTGAAGCCACACTGCGTCTCTGAAAGGGTAAGTGTTAGATCAGGAGTGTATGGATACGTTAGGAAGTGTTAGATTCGAAGACCTTGTTAAACAACGAGGATGGAGCTGATGGGTCAATAGGAGGGAATTATGCTAGGGAGTTTGTCCGTTTTGAGGAAACGTAGTATTTTGGAGATTTTCCATAACTCATGATAGTAGTCTGCAGAGGGGATCGTTTTGTAACAGTTTACAAAGATTCCTAGAAAATAACAGGGTCCTTATGTTACATACATGTATGTAGTCTTTAGCTTTTTGTGTAAGACTTGTTTTATCTTAAGCACGGCGATAAATGGGTTCAGCTCTGTCTGTGGTATCTTGTCCATCTAATGAGACCTGGGAGCAAGTGATGGGAAAATGTACGTTCATCTACGGTGCTGAATAGGAAGTAGGTGAAAAGAGGGTCGTTAGGAATTGTGAGGATGTAAGACAGATTGGATGCAAAGAGATTAACTATGTTCAGGGCGTGAGGTGGGAGGAGGTTACTGCGAAGGAGTAGACAGTCGGGAACGGAAGTGATGCCTGTGAATCAGTGGAAAGCTTTCCAGTTATTAGAGGAGATAATGGCGAGCAAAGCGTCAAGTCTGATGCACCTTTGGCGAAAATCGCGGCGTTTCTGGGCGTTGAGTAGGTCTGTGAAAACTGTAATATTCGAACTGTGTTCTGCAATGCTCTGATTCACCAAAAAACTGCAAGAAATTGTTCTGTATTGATCGACTAGTTCTTGGTGCGCTGGATAATTCACGTGAAACCTTAGAAGAAAGGTCGTTAAGCAACTTGCTGTGTTCTAAATAGTGCCTAACCTTACAACGACCTGGATGCCGGTACTTTATTTGTTGAAACGCAAATATGCATACAGGCGCAAATACAAATGAGTTTGAATGTTGTCTAAGTAAAACAGCGCACAAATAAACACGAAACATTGTAAAATGAACAACGGTATCATATTTCCCATGTACATATGGCCTAAATTTTAAAGGCAGTATGACCCTGGTGATGCAAAGATAGTTGCCAGAGTCAAAAATACCCTGGAGCGTAATTTTTCATAGAGGTAATGAGATAGACCAGCAACATCAGTAAAAACAGTATGAAAATTGTTCAAGTGATAGCTTTAAACATTTACATACAATGAACAAGGTTTTCTCAAAACCATAGACATGAACATTCAAGGTATTCAGTCATACACACTAAAACTTTCACACCATCCTGAAACAAGTTAAGTTCCAAGAATGTAATTAAAAAATGAAGGACTTAATGTGCCCAACCGTCGCGAGTGGATATTAAGTTCACAGTATGAGAAACTAATGAAACGTTAATACAACCTGAAGTTCACTTACAATTTAAATATATTTCTATGAAGCCAGTCCTATTGAACTGTAACTGTAGTTACGTAAAATATCTAGACATTAAAAGTTTTGTTATGAGCATGAACTAGCAACAATACAAGAACGTGCTGCTCATCTGCACCAAATGAAAATTTCCACACTTGGCTCAAAACTTAGTAACCTGTTCTGAAAGTAGTACACAATAACTGTTACAACTTGTAATGCATGAGCGTGACATCAAGAGTAGTTAATTATGAGAATTACGTAATTGTAAGTGAGGCAAATCGCAAGAGAGTAAATGAAATTAACAAAAAATTACGCAACTTATTCAAATTGTGTCGAACTCAGCCATCAATAACACGAGAGCCATTTGTCAAAGTAACCAGCGCCATGCGAATTTGCCACTGCGAATTTGCCACTTCCTATAGCACAGAATCACTCTGCAAAAGTTTGAACGGAATGAAACAAGTAGCAACAAATTCCTGTTACATAGAGCGATTACTACAAGCAGGTAACAGTATACCAAGACGCACGAGATATATCACTTACAATTTAAAATGAAATTTTTGGTTATCCATACTTCTGTACTCTCTAAATTTCAGTTTATACTAGAAGATCATGTAAAGTGACCGGCAGCCAGGTCACTGTAAGTACTTAGAACACTGCAAGTTACTTAACAACCCTTTTCACGTGAATAAACACTCTTTATCCACGGCACTAAGAATTAGTCTATCATTACGCAAAAATTTATTTTACCTTTTTTTTTAATCAGGATATTGCGGAACACAGTTTGTATATTACAATTTTCGGTGACTGGAACTGTAACAATATCGTGGCGATCGACTGCCAGAGCCAGGAAGTACGCCATGACTCCCGTGATCAGCTTGTTATAACGCCGAGAACGTACCACAGTACTGGTGAGAATTCTGCTCTGATATACAATACAGAACGATGGATGATCCGCCCAAATGCCCCTCACTGCGGTGTTATGTGACACGCAAACGGCAGGTCGACGGTATCGGCGTCTGTAGCAAACATGAATCCTTAACCGCCGGAAACACGAGGTCGCACCTTCGGTTACCTTGCTCTCTACAACTCGGCCCATCTCCGACGTCACCGCGCAAGCATCTAAATAGTACACCTGTCTGCCATCGCTACGAAACCCAAAAGGCAGCAAGGTGCTCCAAGATCGAAAAGAACGACTGGAGGCGAAGATTGCCCCTCCCTCCCCCGCCCCTTTAAACAGAAATGAAACAGAATGTAAGAGGCCTACTACCTGACTATTCCTCAGTACCCTGTTTGTTCAGAGATATGAACTAGCTAATATGCGCCCAAAAACCCTTGCCACTAAATGCATCCTGCACCAGGAATGCGACTGGGTTCAAATGGCTCTGAGCACTATGCGACTTAACTTCTGAGGTCATCAGTCGCCTAGAACTTACAACTAATTAAACCTAACTAACCTAAGGACATCACACACATCCATGCCCGAGGCAGGATTCGAACCTGCGACCGTAGCGGGCGCTCGGTTCCACAGTGTAGCGCCTAGAACCGCACGGCCACTCCAGCCGGCAATGCGACTGGGGAAACTACCTTGTTCACCCAAATAATGGGACAACATCTTTTATGTAACCTTTTCGGCACTCTTACTCTGCAGCCGGCCGGTGTTTGTGGTGATGTTTGGGTTGTGGGGCGCTCAACTGCGTGGTTATCAGCGCCCGTACAATTTCCCAACCTTTGCTCAGTCCAATTTCGCCACTTTCCTGGATGATGATGAAATGATGAGGACAACACAAACACCCAGTCATCTCGAGGCAGGTGAAAATCCCTGACCCCGCCGGGAATCGATCCCGGGACCCCGTGCTCGGGAAGCGAGAACGCTACCGCGAGACCACGAGCGGCGGACAGCCGGCCGGTGTGGACGTGCGGTTCTAGGCGCTTCAGTCTGGAGCCGCGTGACTGCTACGGTCGCAGGTTCGATTCCTGCCTCGGGCATGGATGTGTGTTATGTCTTTAGGTTAGTTAGGTTTAATTAGTTCTAAGTTCTAGGTGAGTGATGACCTCAGAAGTTAAGTCGCATAGTGCTCAGAGCCATTAGAACCATTTTTACTCTGCACCCAAAAATTTCTTAGGTACACAAGATTAGCTACACCCAGAGTGATGGGACATCCACCCTTATTTTATCGAGCAGCTCCTTTCTATGCACTCTCATATTGTTGTTTCCAGCCACTTACAAGTTTGTCTTCATTGTTTCCAAGTTTCCATCAACCGGTAGAAAATCATTAACAGCCGACACATTCGACTGTAGTGAGTTATTATAATAGGTGTACATAAGACTGGTACCAGTTGACTTGTGGGCCTCATAGTGCGCGGTGTTCATCGCAAAGTTGAACCATTGTATCGAATGGTCCCACCGAGTCGGTACGTTGAATTGGTATATAATCAATGCTGACTTCAAATTAATATCCATGCGTTCTGCAAATGACGGCTGTGGATGATACGGTGTTGTAGTTACATGGCGGTTAGCACTGCAACGCAGATCTATAATTCCCTGGATGAAGAGACTGCAGCGTTATCGCTCACCAGCACCCTACGAACACTAAAGACTGAGAAAAACCGAGATAAATGTTGGACAGCCAAGTACTTCATTTACTGTGGAGTAGCCCCACGAACCGGGAGAAGGCATCCACCATCACCAAAGATACCTGTGCTCTTTCCGTGGAAAAGACCCTAAGTGATCAAAGTAGATCTCTACCATGGGTGCTCTGGCGACTAAGAATTTAACTCTCCCCACTTAGAACTGGGATTTGGTTTAGTCACAAGACAATCCTGGGGCTTACTAACCATCCTCCTTGTTTTCCTATTTAAGATTGGCCAGGTCAAATGCTCCTTAATTTTCATTCTAATTCTGAAGCAAGTCTTTGAAGAAGGTCGGTATTAGGTCCATCAGCAAACGGATCTTAGCCTTGCCGTAATACTAGGTTTTACAACACAGAATTATTGTTCATTATAAGTGGCCCAGAATTTCCTCTCCTCGTTCAATCTTGCTTTTAATTACGTGAAACTAAGGGGCAACTGCTGGCCGCTATGGCCGAGCGGTTCTATGCGCTTCAGTCCGGAACCGCACTGCTGCTACGGTCGAAGGTTCGAATCCCGCCTTGGCATGGGTGTGTGTGTGTGATGTCCTTAGGTTAGTTACGTTTAAGTAGTTCTAAGTCTAGGGAGATGATGACCTTAGACGTTAAGTCCCATAGTGCCCAGAGCCATTTGAACCACTTTTTGAGGGTCAACTTCCTGCTTGGAATCTAAATCGCAAAATAGCATCTCCCCACAGAAGACTCCAACAAAAAATTCATTCACCAAATTAGATGACATTTCCTATGGCTCTTCTTGTTGAAACAGGTGGCTTAAGGAATCGTCAAGCTGGTTGTGACTCCCTCTAATATCCTGGACCTCAAAACGGAATGCAAATATGCAAACCTCCCATGTTGCTAACTGTTTTTCGGGGACGTGCCAGAACCCTAGATAACGCTTGGGTATCTGCCTAAGATATGAGCAACCTGTGGTCTAAATAAAAATCAAATCCCTGGAGACCAAACAGAACTGCCGAGCCCTCCAATTCATAATCTGGCTACCTTCTTTCCGCCTCAGGTAACGGCTTTGAGAGTACCCTATTGCTTTCCTTTCACCTTGAAACTCCTTAACTAGAACCACGGCGATACCAGAACTTGACACATCAGTGTATAATATTTATTGGTTGTCAAAGTTAGAGAGTCCCAAGACCGGGGCATTAAGTAAAGCTGTGATTCTTGAGTTTCTCCCGGCGTATTTGATAATCAAAATATCCACGGGTGTGCTGCCGATCTATAGTGCCCGTTGGACACTATAGACCGGCAGCACACCCGTGGATATTTTGATTATTAAGTAAAGCTGTTTTCAGAGCATCAAATGAAGCTTGCTGAGATTCTTCCGAAGTGAACAGTTCCCCTCTCCGTTTCAGTTGATTCTGAGAACAGCCAGTTGTGCAAAATTCAGTATGTTGTTGTTGTGGTCTTCAGTCCTGAAACTGGTTTGATGCAGCTCTCCATGCTGCTCTATCCTGTGCAAGCTTCTTCACCTTCCTTCTAAAGCTGCTTAGTGTATTCATCTCTTGGCCTCCCTCTACGATTTTTGCCCTATACGCTGCCCTCTAATACTAAATTGGTGATCCCTTGATGCCTCAGAATATAACCTACCAACCTATCCCTTCATCTAGTCAAGTTGTGCCACAAATTCCTCTTCTATCCGATTCTATTCATACCTCCTCGTTATTTATGTGATCTACCCATCTAATCTTCAGCATTCTTCTGTAGCACCACATTTCTAAAGCTTCCATTCTCTTCTTATCTAAACTATTTATCGTCCATGTTTCACTTTCATACATGGCTACATTCCATACAAATACTTTCAGTAACGACTTCCTGACACTATAATGTATACTCGATGTTAATAAATTTCTCTTCATCAGAAACGCTTTCCTTGCCATTGCCAGCCTACATTTTATATCGTACTTCCATCATCATCAGTTATTTTGCTCCCCAAATAGCAACACTCCTTTACTACTTTAAGTGTATCATTTCCTAATCTAATTCCCTCAGCATCATCCGACATGATTCGACTACATTCCATTTTCCTCGATTTGCTTTTGTTGAAGTTCATCTTATATCCTCTTCTCAAGACACTGTCCATTCCTTTCAACTGCTCTTATAGGTCTTTTGCTGTCTCTGACGGAATTACAATGTCGTCGGCAAACCTCAAAGTTTTTATTTCTTCCCCTTGGATTTTAATACCTACTCCGAATTTTTCTTTTGTTTCCTTTACTGCTTGCTGAATGTACAGATTGAATAACATCGGGTAGAGGCTACAACCCTCTCACTCTCTTCACAACCACATCTTCGCTTTCATGTTCCTCGAATCTTATAGCTGCCATCTGGTTTCCGTACAAATTGTAAATAGCGTTTCGCTCCCTAAATTTTACCCGTGCCACCTTCAGAATTTGAAAGAGAGTATTACAGTCAACATTGTCAAAAGCTTTCTCTAAGTCTACAAATGCTAGAGACGTAGGTTTACCTTTCCTTAATCTTTCCTCTAAGATAAGTCGTAGTGTCAGTAGTGCCTCACGTGTTCCAATTTTTCTGCGGAATCAAGACTGATCTTCCCCGAGGTCGGCTTCTACGAGTTTTTCCATTTGCGTTAGTATTTTACAGCTGTCACTTACGAAACTGGTAGTTCAGTAATTTTCGCATCTGTCAACACCTGCTTTCTTTGGGATTGGAATTATTATATTCTTCTTGAAGTCTGAGGGTATTTCGCCTGTCTCATACATCTTGCTCACCAGATGGTAGAGTTTTGTCAGGACTGGCTTTCCCAAGGCCGTCAGTAGTTCTAATGGAATGTTGTCTTCTCCTGGGGCCTTGTTTCGACTCAGGTCTTTCAGTGCTCTGTCGAACCCTTCACGCAGTATCGTATGTCTTATTTCATCTTCATCTACATCCTTTTCCATTTCCATAATATTCTCCTCAAGTACATCGCCCTTGTATAGACCCTCTATATACTCCTTCCACCTTTCTGCTTCCCCTACATTGATGAGATCTGGGTTTCCATCTGAGCTCTTGATATTCATACAAGTGGTTCTCTTTTCTCCTAAGGTCTCCTTAATATTCCTGTACGCAGTATCTATCTTACCCCTAGTGACATAAGCCTCTACATCCTTACATTTGTCCTCTAGCCATCCCGGCTTAGCCATTTTGCACTTCTTTTGTCGCTCTCATTTTTGAGACGTTTTTATTGCTTTCTGCCTGCTTCATTTTCTGCATTTTTGTGTTTGCTCCTTTCATCAATTAAATTTAATATTTTTCTGTTATTCAAGGATTTCTACTAGCCCTCGTCTTTTCACCTACTGGAGCCTCTGCTGCCTTCATTACTTCATCCCTCAAAGCTACCCTTTCTTCTTCTACTGTATTTCTTTCCCCCATTCCTGTTTATTGTTTCCTTGTGCTCTCCCTGAATTTCTGTACAACCTCTGGTTCTTTCAGTTTATCCAGGTCCCATCTCCTTAAATTCCCACCTTTTTGCAGTTTCTTCTTTTTTAATCTTCAGTTCATAACTGATTGTGTTCAGAGTCCAAATCTGCCCCTGGACATGTCTTACAATTTGAAACCTCGTTCCTGAATCTCTGTCTTACCATTATATAATCCATCTGATACCTTGTAGTATTTCTAGGCATCTTCCATAAATACAACCGTCTTTTACTATTCTTGAACCACGTGTTAGCTATGATTAAGTTATGTTCTGTGCAAAATTCTACCAGGCGGCTTCCTCTTTCATTTCTTACCCCCATTCCATATCCACCTACTACGTATCCTTCTCTCACTTTCCCCTTTCCAGCGACCTCTGACTATTAAATTTTCGTCTCCCTTTACTATCTGAAGAATTTCTTTTATCTCATCATACATTTCATCACTTTCTTTGTCATCTGCACAGCTAGTTGGCATATAAACTTGTACTACTGTAGTAGGCATGGGGTTCGTGTCTATCTTGGTCACAATAATGCGTTCACTATGCTGTTTTTACTAGTTTACCCGCACTCCTATTTTTTTATTCATTATTAAACCACTCCTGCATTACCCCTATTTGATTTTGTATTTATAAACCTGCATTCACCTGACAAGAAGTCTTGTTCCTCCCGCCACCGAACTTCACTTATTCCTACTATATCTAACTTTAACCTATCCAATTCCCTTTTCAAATTTTCTAACCTACCTGCCCGGTTAATGGATCTGACATTCCACGCTCCGATCCGTAGAACACCAGTTTTCTTTCTCCTGATAACGACGTCCTCTTGAGTAGTCTCCTCCCGGAGATCCGAATGGGGGACTATTTTACCTCCGGAATATTTTACCCAAGATGGCGCCATCATCATTTAACCATACAGTAAAACTGCATGCCCCCGGGAATAATTACGGCTGTAGTTTCCCCTTGCTTTCAGCCGGTCGCAGTACCCGCACAGCAAGGCCGTTTTGTTAGTGTTACAAGGCCAGATCAGTCAATCATCCAGACTGTTGCCCCTGCAACTACTGAAAGGGCTGCTGCCCCTCTTCAGGAACCACACGTTTGTCTGGCCTCTCAACAGATACCCCTCCGTGGGTAACAAGGCCCTGCTCTGCTCCGGATTCATGTATCAATTTCAGAACCACCAGATTAAACAGCTTATACTTCGGACTGACAGAGATGTTGATACATGATCGACATTTAAACTCAGAGACCTTGGCTACATAATCCAAAATACAACCGCATTTTTCAAGGAAATCAGACACAAGAACCACTTCCACAGTCAACCCCATTACTAACGTAAATTTCAATGGCCAAGACACTTTTTAAATCTTGAAATACAAAATGAGTTTTCCCATAAGTGACACAACTTCACTCCAAACAAAGTGGGATTTTAATACCTCCAGAGTTTTACTAAGATGAGAAACCCTCTAGTGCCAATATTCGTCAATAAGTGAAAGACTGCTCCCAGAATATAGTAGAGGATTCATCGTGAAGAGTGGCACAAACAAAGGGTGCCTGCGACCCCATTCACATTTCGCGTCTTCTTAATTAACCTGTTAATATTTTCACACTACCAATCCTTCATCTGCCCCGACCTTTACCACGATCGTACGCCAAATGTCTCTTTTCACTGCAATGGAAACGTACATAACGCCTTTCAGAACGGAAAATGGAATGAGTCTGCTGGGTTGCATCAGCATATATTTTTGAGTCATCAGCCTTCTGACAGGTTTGATGCAGCCCGCCATGAATTCCCCTCCTGTGTGCCAGGACTTCGAACCTACGTCTTAAATTATTTGCTGGAAGTATTCCTATCTTTGACTTCCTCTACAGTACACTCTGCTGCTTCCTCTAGTACCATGAAAGTTATCCATGATGTCTTAACAAATACCCTGAGCCTATCTCTTCTTCTTGTCAGTGTTTTTCCTCGCCGATTCTCTGAGAAAATCCTCATTCCTTACCTTATCCGTCTACCTAATTTTCAACATTCTTTTGTAAGCCCACAACTCAAATGCTTCGATTCTCTTCTGTTCTGGTTTTGTCACAGTCGATGTTTCACCATCATAAAGTTCTGTGCTCAAAACCTACATTCTCAGAAATTTCTTCGTCATATGAGGGCATGTTGGATACTAGAAGACTTCTCCCAGCCAGGAATGTCCATTTTGCCATTACTAGTCTGCTTTTTATGTCCTCCTTGCTCCGACCGTCATGGGTTATTTTACAGCCTAGCTATCAGAAGTCCTTAACTCCCTCTACTCCGTGATCACCAATATTATGGTTAAGTTTCTCGCTGTTCACATTTCTTTCGTTTTTCTTCGATTTACTCTCAATCCGTGTTCTATACTCATTAGATTGTTCATTCCATTCAGCAGATTCTTCATCTTCATTTCCACTGAGGTTAGCAATTTCAGCAGAGATTGTTGTCATTTATATTCTCTTACCTTGAAATTTAATTCCCCTCTTGACCCTTTTCTTTCACTTTCGTCATTGCCTTTTCTATGTAGAGACTCAACAGTAGGAGTGAAAAACTACACCCCTATCTTACTCGCATTTAATCCAAGCACTTCGTTCTTCACCTCCCACTCTTTTTTCCACTGAGCTCTTGGACATATCGTGTTTTACCCGCTTTTCCCTACAGCTTACCCCCATTTTTCTCAGACTTTCGAAAATCTTGCACCATTTTACGTTGTCCAACGCTTTTTCCAGGTCGGAAAATTTTCCTTCAGTCTTGCTTCCATTACCAACCGCAACGTCAGACTTGTCTCTCTGGTGCCCTTATCTTCCATAAAGCCAAACTGATTGTCATCCACTCGATCTTGAATTTTCTTTTCCATTCCTCTGTATATTATTCTTACCAGCAACTTGGGTGTTTGAGCTGTGGAACTGATTCTGCGATAGTTCTCGCATTTGTCGGCTCTTGCAATCTTCGGGATTGCGTAAATGATATTTCTCCGAAAATCAGATAGTATATCACCAGACTTATACATTCTACACACCAATGGGAATAGTTGCTTGTTGCACTTCCCACAATGACTATAGAAATTCTGATGGAATATTATCTATACATTCTGCCTTATTCGATCTTAAGTTTTGCAAAGCTCTTTGAAGTTCCCTTATCTCTTCTATATCGACTCCCGTTTCTTCTCCTATCACTTTATCAGACAAATCTTCTCTCTCATTGAAGCTTTCAGTTCACTGTTTCCACCTATCTGCTCTCTCCTCTGCTTGTAACAGTGGAATTCCCATTGCATTCTTAATGTTACCACCCTTACCTTTAATTTCACCGAAGGATGCTTTGACTTTTCTATACGCTCCGTCAATGTTACCCACAGTCCTTTCTTTTTCGATTTCTTCACACTTTTCATGCAGCCATCTCGCCTTAGCTTCCTAGCAATTCCTATTTATTTCATTCGTAAGTCACTTGTAGATATGTGTTCCTGAATTACCCTGAGCTATTTTATTCTTCCTACTTTCAACGATCATCTGGAGTATCTCCTCGGTTACTCATGTTTTCTTCGCTGTTACCTTCCTCGTACATTTGTTTTTCTTTCCAGCTTCTGTGATTGCCCTTTTTAGAGATGTCCGTTCCTCGACACCTGAACTGCCTACTGAGCTATTCCCTGTCACAGTATCTATAGCTTCAGAGAACTTTAAGCGTATCTCCTTATTCATTAGCACTTCTGTATCCCGCATCTTTGGGCACTGATTTTTCCTGGATAGTCTCCTGAACATCAGCCAACTCTTCATCACTACTAAATTGTGATCTGTGTTTATATCTGCTGCTGGGTACTCATTAAAATCCAATATTTGGTTCCGAAATCTCTGCCTGACCATGATGTAATCTAACTGAAAACTTCCAGTATATCCCATCCTTTTCCCAGTATACTCTCTCCTCTTGTGATTCTTGAACAGAGTATTCGCTATTACCAGAAGAAATTTATTGCAGGACTCGATCAGACTTTCTCCTCTGTCATTCTAGATACGAAGCTAATTTTCTCCAGTAACCCTTTCTTGTACCCCTTCCCCATAACCGCATTCCTATCACCAATGCCTATCAGGCTTTCATATCCCTTTATACACCGAACTAACCGTCCTATATCCGCATATACTTCTCCTGTCTCTTCATCTTCGATTTGCGACGTCGGCATGTAGACCTGAACTATCGTTGTCGGTGTTGATTTTCTGTCGATTCTGTTGAGAACAACCATTTCATTGAACTGTTAACAGTAACTTTCTCTCTGTTGTACCTCTGTATTCAGAACTAATCCTACTCCTGTTATACCATTTCTACTGCTGTTGATATAACCCTATACTCATCCAACCAGAAATGTTTTTCTTCCTTCAATTTCACTTCCCTGATCCTAGCTATATTGAGACTGAGTCTTAGCACTTCACTGATCCTAGTTATGTAGACTGAATGTTAGCATTTCCATCTGCAGATTTTCCAGCTACCCTACCTATTTATGACATTCCACGCCCTGACTCGTAGAGTGTTATCCTTTGTGCCCACTATCTGCTTACTATTAGCGTCACCTTCCAGTGCCTCCCACTTCTCATCACAAAACTTAAATATCTTAATGTCTGAGACAGGCTGGTCTAGTTCTGCAAACGTCTGAGATTTCGTCGAAACAACACCCATTACCTGCCAAATTGGCCGAATTCTTCCACTTATATTTTTCAGAGATCTCCAAACACAGGACCTCATCTCCAATGTATTGAAGTAATTTCTCTGAAACGCTCGTATATGTTAAAGATAGCGTTTACAAGATCATCCCGTAATCGCTCAGACAAACGCCTCTCAGTAACATTTTCTGATAACCGCTCAAAGATAAATTCTCATTAAGAACCTTCGTGATTGTTGTTCTTAATTTCCCGACTAAGAGAGGGTACATAAGTTAAAATACAACTGTGTCCGAAATCCGCAAAACCACATCCTTATTCTGCATCCGCACTGTCAATTACAGTAATTCAAACACTTGTAGATTGATATCTACTTCTAAACTGTGAACACATTGCAACACAGACACAAAAGGATTAGGTAGTTCACTGTACCTCTCCCAACCTTCTACACAATTTGTACTAGTACTCTGCCTATTGAGACTTTCACCTACCTGCTCAGTGACCTGAACCCCTTCACAATCTTCGTTTATCTACCTATTTCTTAAACGAATTTTTAATTGCAATTATCATACGTTATCTCATGATTTGTGAATTTCAGTATTCTGCTTGGAAACTGTACTACGAGCCACTGTACCCAAATAAGATTTCCACATTTGGCTTAAAATATAGTAACACGTTCTGAGAGTAGTACACAATACCTTATAACGACTGCAACAAAATTATACATCTCGAAGCATATGATTCAAAATAGGTATGTTTGTAAAAATCTGCTGTAATAGTCCTTTAGTGCTCAATGATGCCTGTCAGTAGGCACTAAACTCACCAACATCATTTAAGGCATTTTAATTTTTAAAACTTATTACATAAAGAAAACATTTATCACGAAACGTAAAAACAGTTCGTACTAATAGTGCATTTTCGCCCATGCACTTGTCTTAATTCTGTCTTAGCAACCATTTTACTGGCTGTTCTGTATCTACACTCCTGGTAATGGAAAAAAGAACACATTGACACCGGTGTGTCAGACCCACCATACTTGCTCCGGACACTGCGAGAGGGCTGCACAAGCAATGATCACACGCACGGCACAGCGGACACACCAGGAACCGCGGTGTTGGCCGTCGAATGGCGCTAGCTGCGCAGCATTTGTGCACCGCCGCCGTCAGTGTCAGCCAGTTTGCCGTGGCATACGGAGCTCCATCGCAGTCTTTAACACTGGTAGCATGCCGCGACAGCGTGGACGTGAACCGTATGTGCAGTTGACGGACTTTGAGCGAGGGCGTATAGTGGGCATGCGGGAGGCCGGGTGGACGTACCGCCGAATTGCTCAACACGTGGGGCGTGAGGTCTCCACAGTACATCGATGTTGTCGCCAGTGGTCGGCGGAAGGTGCACGTGCCCGTCGACCTGGGACCGGACCGCAGCGACGCACGGATGCACGCCAAGACCGTAGGATCCTACGCAGTGCCGTAGGGGACCGCACCGCCACTTCCCAGCAAATTAGGGACACTGTTGCTCCTGGGGTATCGGCGAGGACCATTCGCAACCGTCTCCATGAAGCTGGGCTACGGTCCCGCACACCGTTAGGCCGTCTTCCGCTCACGCCCCAACATCGTGCAGCCCGCCTCCAGTGGTGTCGCGACAGGCGTGAATGGAGGGACGAATGGAGACGTGTCGTCTTCAGCGATGAGAGTCGCTTCTGCCTTGGTGCCAATGATGGTCGTATGCGTGTTTGGCGCCGTGCAGGTGAGCGCCACAATCAGGACTGCATACGACCGAGGCACACAGGGCCAACACCCGGCATCATGGTGTGGGGAGCGATCTCCTACACTGGCCGTACACCACTGGTGATCGTCGAGGGGACACTGAATAGTGCACGGTACATCCAAACCGTCATCGAACCCATCGTTCTACCATTCCTAGACCGGCAAGGGAACTTGCTGTTCCAACAGGACAATGCACGTCCGCATGTATCCCGTGCCACCCAACGTGCTCTAGAAGGTGTAAGTCAACTACCCTGGCCAGCAAGATCTCCGGATCTGTCCCCCATTGAGCATGTTTGCGACTGGATGAAGCGTCGTCTCACGCGGTCTGCACGTCCAGCACGAACGCTGGTCCAACTGAGGCGCCAGGTGGAAATGGCATGGCAAGCCGTTCCACAGGACTACATCCAGCATCTCTACGATTGTCTCCATGGGAGAATAGCAGCCTGCATTGCTGCGAAAGGTGGATACACACTTTACTAGTGCCGACATTGTGCATGCTCTGTTGCCTGTGTGTATGTGCCTGTGGTTCTGTCAGTGTGATCATGTGATGTATCTGACCCCAGGAATGTGTCAATAAAGTTTCCCCTTCGTGGGACAATGAATTCACGGTGTTCTTATTTCAATTTCCAGGAGTGTAGTTGTGTCCAGGATTTGCTGGTAATGGCCTTATTTGCTATTTAAGCCCTATTGGTTACCCCTTTGACGTTTCACTCCCACCACTGAAAACCCATGATTTTATACAGCAATGCGGTCATAGACCTCATTTAACCGATCATCATTCTAAAATCCTCGTACTCAGCGTGTCGGCCAGACACTGCGCCTCAAAGGGTACCGCCATCTGTTGATGACACCGCGAGTCTCGTGCGGCCCAGTTCGGCCTCCTTGCCCTCCTTGCCTTCAAAAACTCAGCGGACTCGGCCGCACCTGTTCCTAATATCACAACAGGATGCGCGTGCACACCAGCGTTTGTTTTTAAAGGTTGTCGTCACAATTACCTTGATTTACTATCTCGTGTTACAAATCAAACAGACTCCTTTTGTCGGCCGTCTTGGATCGTATTTTGAGCTAGCAAAGGTTTCCACTTCGGATCTACATCTACATCACACTCCATAAACCACCTAAAGGTGTGTGGTGGAGGGTACACTCGGTACCACCATCTGATCCCTCCAACCCTGTTCCACTCGCGAATAGTGCGTGGGTAGAATGATTGTCGGTAAGCTTCCGTATTGGCTCTAATTTCTCGAATTTTGTCCTCGTGGTCAAGATGCGAGTTTAATGTAGTAAGGTGATGGGGGGAGGGGGGGTGGAAGTAATATGTTGTCCGATTCCTCCTCAAAGTGCTGTCCCTAAATGTCAATAGTAAACCTAACCTGATGCACAGCACCTCTCTCGAACGTCTACCAGTGGAGTTTGTTTTGCATCTCTGTAACGCTCTGTCGCCAGCGAAACGACCCCGTGACGAAACGCGCCGCTCTTCGTCGGATCTTCTTTATCACCTCTATCAGTCCTACCTGATAGGGACCCCATATATATTAACAATACTCAAAAAGCGGGCGAACAATGTCGTATAAGCCACTTCTTTCGTGGATTTATTACATTTCCTTAAGATTTTTCCGATGAATCTGAGTCTGGTGTCTGCTTTTCCAACTATCTGTTTTCTGCTGTCATTCCAAATGGTTCAAATGGCTCTGAGTACTATGGGACTTAACATCTGAGGTCATCAGTCCCCTAGAACTTAGAGCTACTTAAACCTAACTAACCTAAGGACATCACACACATCCATGCCCGAGGCAGGATTCGAACCTGCGACCGTAGCGGTCGCGCGGTTCCAGACTGTAGCGCCTAGAACCGCTCGGCCACTCCGGCCGGCGGTCATTCCACTTACGGTCGCTGTGGATAGTTACACCGAGATATTTTGCGGCAGACGCTGTCTCCAGCTGTTTGTCACCAATAGTGCAGCTGTACAGTAGTGGATTTCTTTTCCTATTTATCAGAAATACGTTACATTTATTTAAGTTCAGCGTCAACTGCTAGAGCCTGCACCATTGGTCAGTTCTCTGCAGGTCGTTCAGCAAATTCTTACTATCTTCTGGCGTTCGTATAGATAACTGCATCATCTGCGAATAGCCTTAATGAGCGTCCGACGCCTTCTACTAGACAATTTACATATCATGTAAACAGCAACGGTCATATCACACTTCCCCGTGGTTCTCCGGTTATTACCTTTACATCCGTCGATTTTGTTCCGTTAAGAGCGACGTGTTGAGTTCTGTCTGTAACAAACTCTTGAATATAATCGCAGGTCTTCTCCGATACTCCCTAAGCTCATACTTGTTTCATTAAACGGCAATGTGGGACGGTGTCTAATGCCTTACTGAAATCAAGGAACACGGCATCAACCTCAGCGCCGTTGTCCACTGCGCTGTGGATCTCATGGAGGAACAGAGCGAGCTGAGTTTCGCAGGATCTCTGTTTGCACAATCCATGTTGATTTTTATAGACGAGATGTTCATTTTCGAAAAACGTCATAATTCTTGAGCATAAAGTATCTTCCATAATTCTAGAACAGATTGATGTCGTCGATATAGGTCTATAACTGTGTTGGGTGCTGATGACCACGCAGTTGAGCGCCCAACAAAACCAAACACCATCATCTTCATTATAACACTGTGAATCTGTCTTACGGCCGTTCTTATAAACGGGAATGACCTGCAAAGTCGCTAGGTAACTTTCGTTGCTCAACCGATCTACGGGAAATTACTGCTAGAAGGGGAGCAAGTTCTTTCCCGTAATCGTTATACAATCTTATAGGTATCTTATCAGATCCTGAAGCCTTTCCACCACTAAGCGATTTTTGTAAATGCTTTTAAAGTCTGCAATCGGTCATCTCAATATCTGCCATTTCGACGTTCGGACAACGGTTGAAAGGAGGGACTGTGTTGCGATCTTCAGCGGTGAAACAACTTCGGAAGACCACATTCAGTATTTCGGCCTTCTCTCTGTTATCTTCCGTTTCGGTGCCGGTGTGGTCGCTGAGAGAATGACTAGGTGATTTCAAGTCGGTTGACAACATCTTACTTTCAGAATCATTGAACGCTTCTCTCATTGCTCTCCTTACGCTCATTTTCGCTTCGTTCAGCTTTTGGGTTTTTACTCCTCTTGAATCTGAGATGAAGTGCTCTTTGTTTACGTAGCACTTTTCTAACACGGCTATCGAACCATGGTAGGTCTCTCCCGCCCTTTAAAATCTTACTTGGAACATACTTGTCTATGACATATTGAACGATGCCTTTGAATTTTTTCCATTTTTTCTCCACATCTTCGTCCTCATCACCGAGTATTTGGTGCTGACTGCTGAGATATTCAGAAATTTGTATCTCGTCACCCTTGCTGACCAAATATAGCTTCCTACCTGTCTTAAAATTTCTTGTAGGACCCGTCGTCATAAATGTTACCACAGCCTTATGATAACTGATACCTTCCTCTACGTTAACTGATTCGATAAGTTCAGGTCTGTTTGTTGCCAGGAGGTCTAAGTCGTAACCCTCACGAGTTGGTTCTCTATCTGCTCAAGGTAATTTTCGGACAATACATCCAGTACAATGCCACACTATTTCCTATCTCTGGCACCAGTTTTGATGGTATAATACTGCCGATCTATATCTGGCAAGTTGAAGTCACCCCCTATTACAACGGCATGATCAGGAAAATTACTAATGATATTCTGCAAGTACTGTCAGAAGCGCTCTACAATTAGAGATCCTGACCCAGGTGGTCTATAAAAGCATCCGATCACAATTTTTGACCGTTCTTTGATAATCAGTTTCACCCAGATTAATTCACATTCGGAATCCGTGATAACATCTCTAGATTTTACCAAATTTTTTACTGCAAGAAACAGGCCGCCACAACTGGCGACTTATCTACCCTTACGATAAACATTTCAATCTGAACTTAGGATTTCCTTGTCATTGACGTCTGGTTTCAACCAGCTTTCTGTTCCCAATACTATCTCTGCGTTATAACCTTCAGTAAGCGATACTAATTCTGGGACCTTTCCTTGGATGCTCCTGCAGTTTACAAAAATCATATTAATCTTTTCTCTTTAAGATCTGCGAGGACCAAGATTCTCTGAGGTCGCTGTGGCTGATTTAATGGTCTTTGTTCCCAGGGGAGTGCTTCTTTAACCTAAAAACGTCCCATGTGCTCGGCACACGTATTCCGCTACCCTAGTAGCCGCTTCCTGAGTCTAAAACACGCCTGATCCATTAAGGGGAACCCTACAAATCTGCTCCCGATAGCGGAGATCGAGAAATTCGCATCCGATACCGTCGCAGAATCGTCTGAGCCTCTGGTTTAGACCTTCTTCTCTGCTCCGAACCAGACGACCGCGATCAACCCTTGGTGCGATGTTACGAATAAACAGCTTAGCCTGCACCCCCGCGTGAGTTGCTGTTTGATTTCGTTTAAAAAGCCACCCGCCGAAAGGAGAAGAGGATGGCTTCAGAACCCAAGCGGCAGCCGTCATTCGTGCCGACATGTGCCACTACATGCAGCCGGGTGCACCCAGTACGCTCGATGGCCGCCTCCACATCACGGACGAGTCCTCTCGGCGAACATACCGAATGCACACTGTAATTCTTTCCCGCCTTGCCTGCTATCTCCCTGAGGGGCTCCATCACCCGCTTAACGTTTGAGCTCCCTGTGACAAGCATACCCTCCCTCTGTATTTGTCCGGAATGGGCAGGAAAATCGACCGCGCCCAACAAGAGAGGCATGCCGTGCTGGCTCAGAGTTATCATCAAAACTAGGTAGCACTTCATACCTGTTGCTAAGATGTAGTGAGCCAGCCGTCCGGCCTGCTCCCTCTTTCTCCTTCCGCCCAGTGACACGCGAACCCACCATTGTTTGCCACCCACTCTGAAGTGAGGACGGACCGGTCAGTTGTTGCGTATCAGAAGCCGCAGAGGCGTCCGCGTCACTAGGAGATTCAAATGGCACCAGAAGTGTCGCAGGTCTGATCAGTGGCGCCCCGACATCACCACAACTTTGAGCATTAGCTAGAAGCTTGTCGACGGTAGCCAACGCAGCCACCAGCTGTTTACGGACAGCAGCCAACTCTCCTTGAGTCCGCTCACTACAAGCACAGTCTCTGACCATATCGTGTATAAAATAGATATACACTCCTGGAAATGGAAAAAAGAACACATTGACACAGGTGTGTCAGACCCACCATACTTGCTCCGGACACTGCGAGAGGGCTGTACAAGCAATGATCACACGCACGACACAGCGGACACACCAGGAACCGCGGTGTTGGCCGTCGAATGGCGCTAGCTGCGCAGCATTTGTGCACCGCCGTCGTCAGTGTCAGCCAGTTTGCCGTGGCATACGGAGCTCCATCGCAGTCTTTAACACTGGTAGCATGCCGCGACAGCGTGGACGTGAACCGTATGTGCAGTTGACGGACTTTGAGCGAGGGCGTATAGTGGGCATGCGGGAGGACGGGTGGACGTACCGCCGAATTGCTCAACACGTGGGGCGTGAGGTCTCCACAGTACATCGATGTTGTCGCCAGTGGTCGGCGGAAGGTGCACGTGCCCGTCGACCTGGGACCGGACCGCAGCGACGCACGGATGCACGCCAAGACAGTAGGATCCTACGCAGTGCCGTAGGGGACCGCACCGCCACTTCCCAGCAAATTAGGGACACTGTTGCTCCTGGGGTATCGGCGAGGACCATTCGCAACCGTCTCCATGAAGCTGGGCTACGGTCCCGCACACCGTTAGGCCGTCTTCCGCTCACGCCCCAACATCGTGCAGTCCGCCTCCAGTGGTGTCGCGACAGGCGTGAATGGAGGGACGAATGGAGACGTGTCGTCTTCAGCGATGAGAGTCGCTTCTGCCTTGGTGCCAATGATGGTCGTATGCTTGTTTGGCGCCGTGCAGGTGAGCGCCACAATCAGGACTGCATACGACCGAGGCACACAGGGCCAACACCCGGCATCATGGTGTGGGGAGCGATCACCTACACTGGCCGTACACCACTGGTGATCGTCGAGGGGACACTGAATAGTGCACGGTACATCCAAACCGTCATCGAACCCATCGTTCTACCATTCCTAGACCGGCAAGGGAACTTGCTGTTCCAACAGGACAATGCACGTCTGCATGTATCCCGTGCCACCCAACGTGCTCTAGAAGGTGTAAGTCAACTACCCTGGCCAGCAAGATCTCCGGATCTGTCCCCCACTGAGCACGTTTGGGACTGGATGAAGCGTCGTCTCACGCGGTCTGCACGTCCAGCACGAACGCTGGTCCAACTGAGGCGCCAGGTGGAAATGGCATGGCAAGCCGTTCCACAGGACTACATCCAGCATCTCTACGATCGTCTCCATGGGAGAATAGCAGCGTGCATTGCTGCGAAAGGTGGATATACACTGTACTAGTGCCGACGTTGTGCATGCTCTGTTGCCTGTGTCTATGTGCCTGTGGTTCTGTCAGTTTGATCATGTGCTGTATCTGACCCCAGGAATGTGTCAATAAAGTTTCCCCTTCCTGCGACAATGAATTCACGAAGTTCTTATTTCAATTTCCAGGAGTGTATCTCAAAAGGCGCTACTGAGTAACACTAAAAGTTGCTGTGCAGATTTATCACTGTACCGTGAGACCGCAAGCTATTAAGAAATAAATTTCTCTACTGAAGTTGATGAATTTAAAGAAACCTGTTATTAGAAAACCTGTTTGCCGAAAAGTTACTGCGCGAGATACGTAATAAAACAAGAATTCACTGATCTGAACTGTGTGCTGTCTACTAGCACAAAATTAAAACTTAGTGGCGTCACTGAGTTTCTGGCAACGGGAAAATTTACACTAGGAAGCCGCCCCACACAAGGATGTTCACAAGACTTATGCAAAAACAGAAACCACGATTAATTTTCCAACCACTAGTCTACACAGTAAAATACACACCTACAGTTCACTTCCTTGCAGAAGCACATGGAGAAAAACAAAGACTAAATTAATTTAGACTTTATCAGACAAGTCCTGCTGCTGCTCTGCTGCGCGTCCTCTCGGCTCGGCGGCTGCCGGTGCACGAATCTTACAAAACGTAGTTTTACTGCCAATATTAGCGCCTTTTTTAGTGAAATACTGTGAAAATGGTATAAACTTGCACACTGTTCATGTATTTGCGTTGAAACGACCTTATTTATGTGTCGTAGTAAAAATATAAAATGGTTAACGAATGTAGGTACACTATGTTCAGCAATCTAAGTGCACACACACGCACACACACACACACACACACACACACACACACACACACCAGGAGGCCAAAAGTGCTAGGTAGGTACTGAATCGCTCAATTATAGCATTTTCCTTCTTGCGGATGTCCCGAAACTGAAGTAACGTGTTTTACTCGTGTAAGTACGGACTCTGCGATATGATGAGGCGAAAGATGGAAAAATTTAGATACATGCACCTTGCAGTACAGTCCAAAATTGTTCTCGTGTAGTTTCCTAACCTTCGATTTAAAGATTCGGCTTAGACATGGGAGATGTTACAACGAAACTGCCGTAACTGCCGCCTGCTTCACGTTTGCTGTGCAGCGAGCTACCTTAATTTAAGTATTAACTGTATTTTTCTTACTTCTCACTTCTTCTTCCGTGTGTTTTTGCTTTTAGGAAGCTTTAATTGTCGAGTGCTAGTAATATTGTTCCATAGATTTCGTGTTTGTTTCGAATACAGTCAGAGAGAGTCCCTTTAGTCAGCCACAGTGCCAGTAGTGCTGGTGTTTGTTTTGAACACAGTCCAGAGACAGGTAGTGCTATTTTCATTGTTTTCTACAAGAAGTGGCTAGCAATCACAGTTTAGTCAACAATCAGCCGCCTTTAGTGAATTAGCAGTCTAGTTAAAAGTTGATTAACTCTCTACAGTAAATTGATTCCTTAGGATGGATAGGATGTGTGACTGCTTTGTACGGACGCAGGAGCAGCTGACCACTGTTCGCGAACAGCTGAGCGTGTTGATGGCCGCGGTCAGCCGTCTTCAGGCTGCTGCCTCGGAGTGTAGCGCCAGTGGGGAGTCTGGTGCGTCGCATGGTACACCCCAGGTGTTCACCCACTGTCCCTGGCGTCGAGACATCTTCGCGGGTACCGGGCGCGGTTGGGCCACCCTCTCCCCAAGGGGAGTGGCGGGTTCAGCGGCGTTCGCGGCGCACGAGGCGGAGGGTAAATGTGGAGGCTGGCCGTGTGGCATCGCCCGCTCTACCTTTGAGTGGACATGTGGCTGCTCCTTTAGCAAGGTCCGAGCAGGCACACGGGGGAGGGGTTTATTAGTTATGGGAGCTCCAACGTTACGCGGGTGATGGAGCCCCTTAGGGAAATAGCGGAAAGGTCGGGGAAGAAGGCCAGTGTTTACTCTGTCTGCTTGCTGGGGGGTCTCATCCGAGATGTGTAGGAGGCCCTGCCGACGGCGATAGAGCGCACTGGGTGCACCCGACTGCAAATTGTTGCTCATGTCGCCACCAATGACTCCTGCCGTCTGGGTTCAGAGGTCATCCTCAGTTCGTACAGGCGGTTGGCGGAATTGGTGAAGGCGGAAAGCCTCGCTCGCGGAGTGGAATCAGAGCTAACTATTTGTAGTATCGTTCCCAGAACCGATCGCGGTCCTCTGGTTTGGAGCCGAGTGGAAGGCTTAAACCAGAGGCTCAGACGATTCTGCGGAGATCTGGGGTGCAAATTTCTCGATCTCCGTTATCGGGTGGAGAAATGTAGGGTCCCCCTGAATAGGTCAGGCGTGCACTACACTCCGGAAGCGGCTACAAGGGTAGCGGAGTACGTGTGGAGTGCACATGGGGGATTTTAGGTGAGATAATTCCCTCCCTAGGCCCGACAAGACGCCTCCTGAGACGCGCCAAGGTAGGAGTAATCAAAATACAACAGGGAATAACAATATTAATGTGCTAATAGTAAGCTGCAGGAGCGTCTATAGAAAGGTCCCAGAACTGCTCTCATTAATAAACGGTCACAACGCCCATATAGTACTAGGGACAGAAAGTTGGCTGAAACCAGACGTAAACAGTAATGAAATCCTAAACTCAGATTGGAATCTATACCGGAGAGACAGGCTGGATAGTGAAGGGGGAGGCGTGTTTATAGCGATAAGACGTGCAATAGTATCGAAGGAAATTGACGGAGATCCGATATGTAAAATGATTTGGGTGGAGGTGACGGTTTAAGCAGGCTCACACATGGTAATAGGATGTCTCTATAGGCCCCCTGGCTCAGCAGCTGTTGTGTCTGAGCACCTGAAGGATAATTTGGAAAATATTTCGAGTAGATTTCCCCACCATGTTATAGTTCTGGGTGGAGATTTTAATTTGCCCGATATAGACTGGGAGACTCAAACGTTCATAACGGGTGTCAGGGACAAAGAATCCAGTGAATTTTTTTAAGTGCTTTATCTGAAAACTACCTTTAGCAGTTAAAAAGAGAACCGACTAGTGGCGATAACATATTAGACCTTCTGGTGACAAACAGACCCGAACTATTTGAATCAGTTAACGCAGAATAGGGAATCAGCGATCATAAAGCGGTTACGGCATCGATGATTTCAGCCGTAAATAGAAATATTAAAAAAGTTAGGAAGATTTTTTTGTTTAGCAAAAGTGACAAAATGACAGATTACAGAGAACCTGACGGCTCAACACAAAAGTTTTGTCTCAAGTACATATAGTGTTGAGGATCAGTGGACAAAGTTCAAAACCATCGCACAATATACGTTAGATGAGTATGTGCCAAGCAAGATCGTAAGAGATGGAAAACAGCCACCGTGGTACAACAACCGAGTTAGAAAACTGCTGCGGAAGAAAAGGGAACTTCACAGCAACTATAAACATAGCCAAAGCCTTGCAGACAAACAAAAATTACGCGAAGCGAAATGTAGTGTGCGGAGGGCTATGCGAGAGTCGTTCAATGAATTCGAAAGTAAAGTTATATGTACTGACATGGCAGAAAATCCTAAGAATTTTTGGTCTAATGTCAAAACAGTAGGTGGATCAAAACAAAATGTCCAGACACTCTGTGACCAAAATGGTACTGAAACAGAGGATGACAGGCTAAAGGCCGAAATACTAAATGTCTTTTTCCAAAGCTGTTTCACAGAGGAAGACTGCACTGTAGTTCCTTTTCTAGATTGTCGTACAGTTGACAAAATGGTAGATATCGAAATAGACGACAGAGGGATAGAGAAACAATTAAAATCGATCGAAAGAGAAAAGGCCGCTGGACCTGATGGGATACCAGTTCGATTTTACACGGAGTACGTGAAGGAACTTGCCCTACTTCTTTCAGCGGTGTACCGTAGGTCTCTAGAAGAGCGTAGCGTTCCAAAGGATTGGAAAAGGGCACAGGGCATCACCGTTTTCAAGAAGGGACGTCAAACAGATGTGCAGAACTATAGACCTATATCTCTAACGTCGATCATTTGTAGAATTTTGGAACACGTATTATGTTCGAGTATAATGACTTTTCTGGAGACCAGAAATCAACTCTGCAGGAATCAGCATGGGTTTCGAAAAAGACGGTCGTGTGAAACCCAACTCGCGCTATTCGTCCACGAGACTCAGAGGGCCATAGATACGGGTTCACAGGTGGATGCCGTGTTTCTTGACTTCCGCAAGGCGTTCGATACAGTTCCCCACAGTCGTTTAATGAACAAAGTAAGAGCATATGGACTATCAGATCAATTGTGTGATTCGATTGAAGAGTTCCTAGATAACAGGACGCAGCATGTCATTCTCAATGGAGAGAAGTCTTCCGAAGTAAGAGTGAGTTCAGCTGTTCCGCAGGGGAGTGTCATAGGACTGTTGTTATTCACAATATACATAAATGACCTTGTGGATGACATCGGAAGATCACTGAGGCTTTTTGCAGATGATACTGTGGTGTATCGAGAGGTTGTAACAATGGAAAATTGTACTGAAATGCAGGAGGATCTGCAGCGAATTGACGCATGGTGCAGGGAATGGCAATTGAATCTCAATGTAGACAAGTGTAATGTGCTGCGAATACATAGAAAGATAGATCCCTTATCATTTAGCTACAAAATAGCAGGCAGCAACTGGAAGCAGTTAATTCCGTAAATTATCTGGGAGTACGCATTAGGAGTGATTTAAAATGGAATGATCATATAAAACTGATCGTCGTTAAAGCAGATGCCAGACTGAGATTCATTGGAAGAATCCTAAGGAAATGCAATCCGAAAACAAAGGAAGAAGGTTACAGTACGCTTGTTCGCCCACTGCTTGAATACTGTTCAGCAGTGTGGGATCCGTACCAGATAGGCTTGATAGAAGAGATAGAGAAGATCCAACGCAGAGCAGCGCGCATCGTTACAGGATCATTTGGTAATCGCGAAAGCGTTACGGAGATGATAGATAAACTCCAGTGGAAGACTCTGCAGGAGAGACGCTCAGTAGCCCGGTACGGGCTTTTGTTGAAGTTTCGAGAAAATACCTTCACCCAGGAGTCAAGCAGTATATTGCTCCCTCCTACGTATATCTCGCGAAGAGACCATGAGGATAAAATCAGAGAGATTAGAGCATACACAGAAGCATACCGACAATCCTGCTTTCCACGAACAATACGAGACTGGAATAAAAGGGAGAACCGATAGAGATACTCAGGGTATCCTCCGCCACACACCGTCAGGTGGCTTGCGGAGTATGGATGTAAATGTAGATGGAACTTTGAGTGCGTGATTATATCGGAGGTCAAGTAAATCGAAATTTTGTAATACGCTGTTCTGGTGATACACACAGGTGGACAGAGCGGTTGCCGCGAACACTGACAAGTTTCACCCATAACTATGATATTCATCTTTAACAAAACGACTACAGTGTTTTCGCTAATTAGGATAACTGTCAGTTCACTGATGTTCCGCCTACAATGAGGGCAACACGCCCAGCAGCTGCATCATCCATTTCCACTTCTTCGATAATAACACATCTTCAACAACGACCAGTCTAGTGACAGAACTATAACAGTAACACTGATCCAGTTCATTAAGTACTCGATAATCGATCTTTGTAGCCACACATGGGCTATGTAAGGGCATAATGAAAAGCACTGTGTCAGGGTCGTGCATCCATTAGTTGCTGGTAATTGCTTCATCGTGTGAACAAGCGTATCGACAGCATAACTTGAATGCTCGACTTAGATAAGATCGAGTGCCCTGTGCCAGGGATGGGGAGGCGAGGAAGATCGTGATCGTGAATTCACTGGAGTTTTCACCAAGACACCTGTACACAACCAATCAGCAATTATATTTTTCACTGTATTGCTGGAAAACGTCCATATAACGGTACCATTTTGTCTGTAAAAAAATCCACATAACGGAGGCCTATCATTGGTCTCTGCAGCTGCACAATGGGGACTGGTTGTATCACACGGACGCTTATCAGAATAGCCGCTTCTGAGCCCCACCGTGCTGACACGCAGGATTCATTGCTTCATAGGGTCTATGCCACACTTTCAGGTCCTATAATCTCGACACAGTAGAAAACGAGTTCATCGTATCATTTTACGTGTCGCCACTGTTGTATAGTCTAGTGACCATGTGGTTGACCCATGCTGATGGCTGGCTTGTGCGTCAAGCGATCAGCTAAGGGAGACAAGTCGGTCGTCGGCTGGTGAAGCCTGCGCCGTGAACTTGGCTCCTAACACTTATGGCAGAATTCAATCTCTGTTGGTCCATCATGGCCAGTGGACATCAACTGGTTAAGTAATTCTCAATGTCAATAAAATTTACCAACAGCCATTCTATCATACGTAATTGTCAATATCACTAAAATTCACCAAAAGCCGTGTAATTTAAGATATTATTTTATTTTATTTTGAAAGCAACCAGTTTCGACATTTCATTATGCCATCTTCAGGATAGAAGCGTATGGGGCCTGAAGATGGCATAATGAAATGCCGAAACTGGTTGCCTTCAGAATAAAATAAAATATTATATTAAATTACACGGCTTTTGGGGAATTTTATTGACGCTGACAATTACGTATGATAGAATGGTTTGCCCGCATCTCGTGGTCGTGCGGTAGCGCTCTCGCTTCCCACGCCCGGGTTCCCGGATTCGATTCCCGGCGGGGTCAGGGATTTTCTCTGCCTCGTGATGGCTGGGTGTTGTGTGCTGTCCTTAGGTTTGTTAGGTTTAAGTAGTTCTAAGTTCTAGGGGACTGATGACCAAAGCTGTTAAGTCCCATAGTGCTCAGAGCCATTTGAACCATAGTATGGTTTATGACACTCCACGTTTGTATGGGTGGCGATTTGCCTGAAGGTACACCACTGAACACACCATGTGTACCTGCGGAGGGCCGGCCGGCGTGGCCGAGCGATTCTAGGTGCTACAGTCTGGAACCGCGTGACCGCTACGGTCGCAGGTTCGATTCCTGCCTCGGGCATGGATGTGTGTGATGTCCTTAGGTTAGTTAGGTTTAAGTAGTTCTAAGTTCTAGGGGACTGATGACCTCAGAAGTTAAGTCCCATAGTGCTCAGAGCCATTTTTGAACCTTGCGGAGGAAGCGTGACTTTCATTCGTCTCGTAGGACGGCTTACGTGTGTGCAAAATATTGTCCCTGCAATAGTGAACATCCAGCTTAGGCACTTTTCATCACGTTACCTCAGTTACTGTATAATTTCCGATACACTGGGACTCATGCTTCCCGTGCCGATTTTCGTCTCACGTCGAAAGTCGATTACTTCACGACGTGCTGCCGCATTCACTACTCGCCGGTCTGTAATAGACTGCTCCGATATCGCATGTACAACCGTGATTTATGCTGCATGTAACCGTTATATTCGAGCTTTGTACAAAGCACATGTTCCCGTGAGATAATTGTTCCATAACGCCAATATTCTGCTCGGGACTAAAATGAAGCTTACGTTAACCATCTTTGTACCAGTTTAAACAATCACTTCGCAAGCTAGGAGAAAAATCGAATACACGAAAACTTTTACAGATAGCCAAAATGCACGAAGGAAGAGAAAAATCTCTGTCTACACACCACAAGCTGCTGCACAGTGCCTTGTGGAGGATACGAGCAAATGTCAGCTCTGTTTGATCCGTTTATCGACCGAGCGTGAAATGACTCTATGACTCAGTAAGCAGCCTTATCTCTGTTATTTTATAGTCGCGGTTCTTATGCGGAACATGACACTGAAGTCATTTTGATCATGTTGAGCACTACAGCTGAATTGGCCACCTCATGTGTATTAATTCAAATTTATTGTGTTACGGTCGGTCTCGTTCTTAGAACCAAAAGATATCCTAAAACCGAAACCGTAAATGTTCTATAATACACATAAGGTGATTTTCATAAATCTTTAGTATTGTAAACCACTGAGCAGACTAGGACCTCAGTCTCCCTCGATTAGCGGTTTCATAATTTACCAATAATATTACTTATTCTAGGGCACTTTGTTTACATTGGACATTCTGGCATAACTTGGTTTACACTTTTGACAATCCACGCCCGCTCCCAAGCGCACTCAATCCTCTCTCCCGCCACCACCCCTTCGCCGTCGACAACCACAGCTTAGTACTAAAATGAGGCAGTAGGAAGTACGTCAGGATGTAGTTTCAACAAATAATTAAATCTCGTTTTTTGCGCGTTTCCTAGACTACGCGTTTCTTGCATCCCTGTTTCCATATCGTTCTGCACAGCCAGTCCTCCCGCATGCCTCTGTTCTGCTTCGCAGGTCGCACTCCAACGTTCCCGTGCAGCCAGGGTCAAATTCTTCTGTTGTGTCTCGGAGGCATTCAGTGCCATATTTTAGAAGGCCACATTTTCTATGTCATTCTTCTAAGATTTCAGTGTTATGTCAGTTGTTTGTTTCCAATTGTGTGTACAATAGCGCTGATAACTCTCATCTGTTCTCCTAGCACTGCATTTTTTTTATTTTGTTTCTTCTTGTTACTTTACAATTTCATCCTCAAAACGCCATTATTGTTGCCTTCAGTTTCTTTTCATACCCCTAGAGATTCCCACAACATTTATCTCAGCTATAGTTCTATACACTGAAGAGCCGAAGAAACTGGTACACAAGTCTAATATTGTGTATGGCCCCCACCAGAACGCAGGACTCGACTACTGTCTAAGGTAGTGCTGGAGGGAATTGACACCATGAAACCTGCAGGGTTGTCCATAAATTCTTAAGAGTACGATGGCTGGAGACCTCTTTTTAATTGCACGTTGCAAGGCATCGCAGACATGCTCAGGAATGTTCATGTCCGGGGAGTTTGGTGGTCAACGGAAGTGTTTAAACTCAGAAGAGTGTTCCGGGAGCCACTGTGTAGTAATTATGGACATGTGGGATGTCGCATTGTCCTGCTGAAATTGGCCAAGTCCATCTGAATGCACAGTGGACATCCATGGATGCAGGTGATCAGACAGAATGCTTAAATACGTGCCACCTGTCGAAGTCTTATCTAAACGTATCAGGGGTCCATATCACTCCAACTCTACACGCCCCACACATTTACAAAGCCTCCACCTGCTTGAACAGTCCCCTGCTGACATGCAGGGTCCATGGATTGATGAGGTTGTCTTCATACCCGTACAGGTCCATCCGCTCGACACAATTTGAAACGAGACATGCTTCTAGTCATCAACAGTCCAATGTCGGCGTTGACGGGCCCAGGCGAGGCGTGAAGCTCTGTGTCGTACAGTCATCAAGGGTACACGAGTGCGTCTTCGGCTCAGATAGCCCACATCGATGCTGTTTCGTTGAATGATTCGTAGGTTGACACTTGTTGATGGCCCAGCATTGAAATCTGCAGCAGTTTGCGTAAGGGCTACACTTCTGTCACGCTGAGCGATTCTCTTCATTCGCCATTGGTCCCATTCTTGCAGCATCTTTTTCCGGCCGTAGCAATGTCGGAGATTTGATGTTTTACCGGATTCCTGATATTCACGGTATACTCGTGAAATTGTGATACCTGAAAATCCCCACTTCATCGCTACCTCGGAGGTTTTGTGTCCCATCGCTTGTGTGCCGACTGTAACACCACGTTCAAACTCACTTAAATCTTGAGAACCTACCATTGTCGCAGCACTAACCGATCTAACAACTGCTCCACACATTTGTTGTGTTATATACGCCTTGCTGACGGTAGCACCTTATTCTGCCTCTTTACATACCTCTGTATTTGAATACACATGCCTATACCACTTTCGACAGTGTTTAACTGTTTATCCACTTTTTAAAATTTCGTGGCGTCTTTTTCTTCCGAACAGTGGAATGTTGCTGCTTAATTGCCGTCTTTCCTTTCTGTACTTTATTTCCTCGTTGCTTCTGCCCTTGTGTGAATTACCTATCCTTAAATATTTACTACAGATCTGTCGCCATAACAAGATCCCTTTCCATGCCTCTGACACCAACTACTCAATGATGGTTAAGTTCATTTTCGATTCCAATTGCTCATATTATTCTTAACATATAATATACATCGTCTTCTTTCTTGGTGAGAATGATCTGATCGTTGGCGAAATTTTGGGAGAATAGGATGTCGTCACCTATTTTAATTCTAATGGTTCTTTATCTTTCTTTTCGAATTGTCCGATGCTTCGTTCAGAAACATTTTAAAGAGCGCAGGCGCTAAGAAGCATTCATGTCTCAGTCCTCTACTAACTTTCAATTTGTGTGCTAGTAACTTCCACATTTTAACAGTCCAAGTATTACCTGAGCACAGCGTTCTAACAGTTTGCACATCACATTAATGTTTGTTCTGGTTAGTCATTGTTTCCCACATCTTAGAAACAGATACACAGCCACATACCTTATGCAAGTCTATGTTAAACGATGTTTGTATCCTAATTATGAACTATTTTCTTGTCAGTCACCTATCACTAATAGGTCTGATTGCCTGGAAGACTCTCTGTTCTTCTCTCAATTCCAGTTTCAAGGATCTTATCATATATTCTCGAATTGACAAATGTGATGCCTGGACAATTTATGCAATGAACTTTCTTTTCGTTTTTAAAATATGTTTGTGATCAACGTTGGTTTAAACTCGACAGCAATTTCCCCTCCATTAAGAGAGAGATTAAATAGCTTCAAAAGTTGTCAAAATATTAAGCTTGAACCAGCCTTCAATCACTTCATATAAACAGCCATAGTTCATGATGCTTTGCCATTTTTGAATATATTAACTGACGTTTATAACCCCACTGTAGTTATCTCCGGGACTTTTGCGTCATGTTTGTTGCCTATAAGACGACATATATCCTGAAATTCTGATTGTTAATTTAACAATTCTTCATGTACGTATGTCTTCCATCCACCCAGGCGTATCGGCTGCAAACTTATACTATTTCTGTCATTGTTTTATAACTGTTTTACTACTTTTCATACTTCTTTAGACTTCTTAGTCCATATGCAGTTACTAAATTCTTAATGTGTGAGTTCTCACATAGCAGTTTTTGATGTAAATAAGACTTACCCAGTAGTGGTTTGTAGCCTCTCTCCTACACTCCCTTTTTCAGCCATTCACAGTCTAGTGTTTTAGGAGCCATTAAAAACGAAGCAGACAATAAAAATCCAACTTAATGGAGCTAGCCTAGTTGTACTACTTGGAAAATAAAAAATAATTGAACAACAGAGAACTTCTACAGTTGTGATTTATAACATCACTCCCCCTCTTCAATAAGAGCTTACTACTTTAGCAGCCATTAAAATGAATGAGCCAATCACAATGTAGCTCGAAAGTATGAAATTAGGCTGCCATCAAACGTATCTGAACGACCTGAATTATTTACAAAAAATAAAATGTTCGCAGTACTTCCACACGTAAAATATGTCATCGAAATACACATGCTTCAAAAATACTTGTCCTCCACCTAAACTGCGTAAAACAGTGACAAAAATTTATTTTCAAGTATCTTTTCATTCCTGGCTACAAACCTGTTTATGGTCACTCCATTTGTATATGTAAACGCCGCAGGAAGCCATTTCATTCTCTTATGAATTCCGGAACGAGTATAAAAATACTCTCCATAAATAGTTAAAATCTAATTTTCACTTACTTAATGTAATTAACGAATTAGATATTCATAGCTGTCTAAGATGAGTTTTACTTCAAATACTTTGTTGTACAACTTCAAAAACGAGAAATAAAATCAACTCCTGCTTTATGCTCATGTTGCTTGTCGTCACCAACAGATGACAGCTTTTGTGAACATCCAAACTTCGCTTAATATACCATGGTATAAGGTACAACACAGCGTGAAACTAATTTTTTTTTTTGCATGTACAATGCTTGTCAAATGCGACAATGTTTGTTCCCAACGTAAGATATACTGAGCAAAATTGCGCAAGTAGCACAAAAATGAACAGTGTTCATCATAAGGGAAACAATGTTATTTACCAAACACACACACGGACACACACACACACACACACACACACACACAATCAAACAAACATATGTCAAACTGGTGCCAAAAACATCGCTCTGCATTTTGAAATTAAATGCATCGATGATATTAGCATTCCTTAATACATGTGGCTTAAAATGACATGCTAAACACCAAGTGCGTCTGACAAGTTACCCCCAAAGGAAATAGACAGTCTCAATTACTGGCAGATTGTAGTTGATTAGGCCAATGTTTGATTTCAGGCACAATACACCCACTTAATTAAATCTAAACTATTTTACGTTTATCTGTCAAGTGTTGAAATTCTATCTCCAAGTCTAAAGTACGCAAAAGATTTTGTTATTCCAACATGAAGAAATATTATAGAATCTGTTGCCATCACCTCACATTATTCAGTAAGGTTTCACCGCTAATTTTGGGGAGAAGTTAACATATCAGTAGAAAAATGTAACTGATGGTACTGATTGACTGTTACCTGAATTTCATTACGAATAATTTGGCTTTGTCGAGGCTAAGAAAAAAACCAATTGCTGTCATACTTAATCAATCGGAATTATTGGGCCACGGCTGTCTTCAACTTTTATCGAGCTTATTTCCTACAACTAAATGTTAATTAACACCCATATATAATAAAAGTGTGCAACATAAAACACCGAACCAAGTGTGTGTGTAACCAATTTTAGGCAGGAAGGAAAGAAGGGATAATTTGTTTTTATTACGATGTATCGCTTAAACTGGACCTCTTATCCCAAGCCGGCCGGAGTAGCCGAGTGGTTCTGGGCGCTTCAGTCTGGAACCGAGTGACTGCTACGGTCGCAGGTTCGAATCCTGCCTCGGGCATGGATGTGTGTGATGTCCGTAGGTTAGTTAGGTTTAAGTAGTTCGAAGTTCTAGGGGACTGATGACCTCAGATGTTAAGTCTAACGCTGAGAGCCATTTTCTTATCCTATGTTTACATACAACACGACCGAAGGCAGTGACAGAAATGTGGCATCATAGAAGATAGGAGAATCGATACCTCAAAATTAAAGTCTTTGATAAAATTATTTGCCATTTATCGAGATTAAAGGCACATGTAAGTTGATTATCGTAATACACAAGAATAATTAAAAATTGGGAAAATTCAGAATTTGAACCAATATAAAATAGTAACATTTTTTAGCACAACACACGCTTTGCAACACAGTGGTCCTTGAAAGTAAATATTTTCACTCTTAAATTGCATGTATTACGAATTAAAATACACTCAGCTTGTGCATACTAATATGCATCAGTGATAAAAACATTAATATAACATGCACCTGTCAACAACGGAAATCCGATTGCTCTAATATACTTTACAACTACAATGGACCTTAAATATTCACTCATTTAAATTGTCAGTATAACTTATTAAAAAATACGCAGCTCAGTTTTTGACACAACTTCAAAAAAGTATAGGCCAGTAGCTGATCATAGTTTGATCTTCGCACTACGCATTAAATTGATCTAAATAAGTGAAAGTTTGTTGAAAAATACGCATGGTGGCTACTGCCCATTTAACTTATAGTCTTAAGTGCACCTAGAATTAGCAAAGTAAACAATGACAACATCTTATGCTCGGTGAAATCAGCACACGTACATCTTCGAATGGACAGCAGTATGACCTGAATACTTGCCAGCAAATCAGACAGAGTTAAAGTTGTTGTACCCACGTCAAAATGTCATTTCGTGTCAAAGTGAGCCAAACATAATTGTTATGTCATCCTAGGGTATTATATTTATTTTTCAGTACAAGACGTTTATCATCTTGGACTGTTAACGTCGAGCATTTCAGTAAATTAGTAATAAACGTCCATATACGTAAGGAACGTGGGGCTGCTATGTTTTAACCACCAACTTTCAAAGTCGGTCAGAAATTGGACTGACCTTGTGTTAGGATATTAACTTTATCTTGCTGTTCAAAACGTTTGTCGTCTCCTGCTGGTAACGCTAAATCGTAACGCAATGGAAATAACATGATATCTCGAAGAAATAGCACACTGACCATTCTGAACAGTTGATGGTGACCCCCTTTACCCCAAATTGTGACTACCATTATCCCAAACTTTGACTGCCATTTCCCCAAATGGTAACTGCCACTACCCCAAAGAATAACTGCCATTATACTGAAAGGTGACTATGATTACCCCACATGGTTACTGCCATTACTTTGAACGCAGACAGACTTTACCCTAAACGGTACCTGCCGTTACATCAACTCACCAACATTACACTGATAATATTCGCGATGCTTTCAGTCATCGTTTGGGGTAATAGCTGTCTTTATTCAGAGGGAGGGAAAAAGGACTATCTATATGCTTCCGCACGAGCGCTGATTTCTCTTATAATGTTTTCTCAGTCCATACGAGAGAGAGATGTAAGTTGCAACAGAATCGTTCGGCAAACAGTCGTAAATGCCAGTTCTCTAAACTTTCTCACTAATGTTTCGGGAAAATAGCTTCTTCTTTCCTACAGGAATTCCTGGTTGAGTTCACGTAGCGTTTCCGTAATTCTCGCTTGCTGATCGAACTTATCAGCAAAAGAATCTAGCAGCACGCCTCCAAATTACTTCCATGTCTCCTTTGATTTTTGACCCGTTGGGGATCCCAAACACTCAAGCAACACTGCAGAATGTTCGGGTCGCACGAGTTTTTGTACGCGGTCTCCTCTGTACGTGAGCTACTCTTTCCTCGAATTCACTCGACAAACCGTAGTCGAGAGTTTGTTTGTCTTCCCTACAGCCACTATACGTCCACGTAGTCGCTTTGCAGCATTATTCCTGGGTATTTAATCGACACGACTGTTCCAAGGAACACATCACTGTATTAGAATAATGTAGAATACTTTTCCCTTGTCATGTGCATTAACTGACATTTTTTTCACATTCACAGCAAGCTGGCCTTTGTAACACCAAAAAGAAATTTAGGTCATGTCATCGTCACTTTAACATGACACTGCCTCGTGCACCACAGTGCCATCACTGAACAGTCACGGACCGCCACTAATTCTGTCCTCAGGACTTCTATGCATGTAGAGAATAGGAAAGTCCCTATTACACTTCCCTCAGGCACTTTTTCTCCGATTAACACTCGCCGTCCACGAAAACTTATCGGTTTCTATTACTTAAAAAGTTGTCAAGCGACTCACATGTGCTAGGACCTTTGTTAACAGTCCGCAGTGTGGCACAATGTCAACGGCCTTACGGAAATGTATGAATATAGAATGTGGCCGATGCCCTCCATTCACATTACACAGGTTCGTTGACCAAACTAAAGTAAATAGTGATCAGGAACTAATGATAGGGCCGGCCGGAGTGGCCGAGCGGTTCTAGGCGCTACAGTCTGGAACCGCGCGGCCGCTGCGGTCGCTGGTTCGAATCCTGCCTCGGGCATGGATGTGTGTGATGTCCTTAGGTTAGTTAGGTTTAAGTAGTTCTAAGTTCTAGTCCCATAGTGCTCAGAGCCAACTAATGACAGGAAATGCATGTTTAGTTTCTTGTTTATGTAAACTAAGTATGACTTACAGCATTAAGCTAAACTCACAGCAATGTTTAGGGCCAGGATCGACATTCTCAACAAGTGCACAATAATGGCACACAAAATTTTGACACCCTCCCACAAATACCCATGTGATTTGCTTATAAATGACACAAGCGTGTCTGACAATATCAACGAGTCCGTCTTAAACTTGACTTTTTTATGTTTGTAAGTTCAGCGGCTTCAGAATGAAATTATAATTCTGCATCGGGTTGTACAATGCATGAAACTTCCTGGGAGATTAGAAATGCGTGCAGGATCGAGGTTAGAACCTATGAATTTTTTTATTTTGTGGACAAGTGCTCTACCGTCTGAACCACGCAAGAATAACTCACATCCCGACGTAAGGCAAAGCTCCCGGGTTGGAGTCACGTTCTGTCACACAGTTTTAATCTACCAGGGAGTTTCATCAATGGCTTCACGTGGTCCCACAAGAAAAGTTCCCGCAATCGTCGTGTTTGTGGAATGGAAACTCCACTTCTTGTTTAAGAGGCTGTCCTTTTCTCAAATGCTGATAGTCATTTATAAGAAAGAGGAGTGGTGAAGTACTGCACCAGAACACTTGGTACTTTCTTCTTTTCAGTAAAAATTTCGCAGAGATATCGATGGATATTTGGTGACAAACCATCTCCAGCGTGACAGAACACCGCCTCCTCGAATTCTACAATGTGAACAACTCTCTACACGTCCGCGCACCGTAGCTGAGTGGTCTGCGGGACAGAACGTCAATTCTAAAGGCCCGGGTTCGATTCCCGGCTAGGCCGGAGATTTTCTCCGCTCAGGGACTGGGTGTTGTGTTATCCTAATGATCATCATTTTCATCCCCATCGACGCCCAAGTCGCCGAAGTGGCGTCAAATCGAAAGACTTGCACCCGGCGAACTGTCTACCCGACGGAAGGCCCAAGTCGCACGACGTTTACACTTTAACTCTCTATACGATGACAGGTATTTTCCAACACAAAATGCAACGATGTTTCAGAAGAAAGCAGCATTAGCAGGAGCAGGAATTGACCAGTGAAATATCAGTATTCTACCCCTGAGATTGCTGAAAGAGCTAAATGTTAAAACAAGTTAAATGGAGCGATGTGGTATTAGGGATGTCGAAATGTCGACCGGCAAGTCTCATGCCTGTAGAACGTAATTCGTGGATGAAGTGAATTTTCTACGAAGTGACGTATCTACGGAACCTGGAGTTCTTGTGGCGGTAAGCGGCTTTCCGCAGGTACAGGCAGACAAATAAGTGTAGCAGCGTAGCACTGAGTGCCGTAGCCTACGACACATCTTCAGGCAGAGGGAGAATAGGAGGACATAGTTGCATGACATTTTCCTGAGTTTCCGCTGCGATGATTTTGTGTTTGTTGTCAACCCGTACAGATTTTAATTTATAGATTTCTATTCATATGGTCTTTCACTTGGCATGCTGTAGAAGAGACACGGCCTTTGAGATAGCCTTATCGGTTTTCATTAGAAAACATTTCAGAAATTGCGAGAGACATTTAGCCGACTTTCTGCCGTTTCCAAGGGAAACCACGAAGCGGTAGTCTCACTTCTACCCCAAATACCTTTTTATGAAATTGTCAATGACTATGACGTGAACTGAACTACTTTTCGATTTTAACATAATTTATAATGTTCGTTACGTTTTCATCTTCTCTGAAGTTTCTGGGTGTAGATCACACACGTCTAAATTATTTTAAGTTGCTATCAATTTGGAGTCTTTTTAAAGCCTTTCAATAGTCTCGGTGGTCGTAAATGCTAACGTCTTTCTTACTTTCCCGTCGAATATAAAATTAATGGATCAAACTGGTGGCAGTCTTCTTGAAAACTTTTTCTAATGAATAAAGAGTTGAATAAAGTTTTGATATTAATGTACTTATCCTTCGGTTCCATCCTTCAGAGACCTTAGTGCGATAGTGCCGTTCATTGATATTCTACATATATTTTGCCATATGTTCGTTATCGAGCAGTTGGTTCAGAAATAGTCCGTTAAGTCCAGATGCTTTTGGCTTTCAGATGTGCTTTCCTGAACAGACAGCCAACTATCGTGTAACAATTCCGTGGGGATATGTGCTACATCTCAACACATGCTTATAAAAGAGTATTATTCTTTGTTTTCCTCATAGGCACGAACAAGGCCGTAATGCCGAACTTGTTTTATGTGCTTCTCAGTTTTTGCTCAGTAGGAAAACATAGACAGCTGGAATAGTGTTTTTTTATTCACAAGAACTTGTAAGATCGCTGTGAAGTACAAACATCTGTCCAGTCTTTCGAGCTTATGGTTGTTCCACTCACAAAGAATGATTAACAGCTGATAAACATGATTTTGCCTTTTCACTGGCAATATTCTCCCGTTGGTGTTGCCACCTTTAGATACAAATTTTCTACCCTAACACATTGTAATTTATTTTCTTTAAAGACTATTGCTCCAGAATCGGTTGGATCTTGCATAGGTCCAGCGTATGTTTTTGCTGATACGATGCAGTTTCTTCTTAGCCTTTCTGTGTGATGTTAACTATGTTATCAATAGTAAGTCATAGCTTCGATTGAAGCCAACGTAAATTGATGATATTATAGTATCTGTTTCTTTCCACATTTTCTTTTCAACTTACAAAATGTATTCGCACATTATTTTCTGTTTTATACGGAAAACAAGTGTGGCTACTTTCGTCTGAAACAGTGTTTTTCAGTAGATAGTCTTTCTTTGCATTTATTCTTTATAACATTTACACAGATCGACAAGTTACACGTTCTTTGGTGGTGTAGTCCATTATATACTAAAACACGCTGCAAATCAATAAAGGCTTCCCTTTGGTAGCCTCAGTGAACTCCATCTGTGATCCACAAGACTTTTGATGCGATATTACGTAACAGTATACAAACGTTCATGGTTCACAAACAATTAATTCCACCTATACAAGCAGGATTTAGAAAAGCACTTTCAGCAGCGGTACAGTATTTTGGTTAGAAAGCAGCGTGACACAGGGATTAAATGTTGGAGATGGTGCCTAATTCCTAATGTTGGATATTGAACGTGCGTTTGATGAAATATAGCATTCGGGACTTTATTATAAATTAATAAAACTTGGGTTCTGGTTATGGTAAAACTAATAGCAAGTTAACTTGATAACAAACCAACATCAGTGTCCATAAATGACACCAAATCAAGATTGTTTTACCAAGTCTCTCAAGTAACTCCACAAGCAGTATGTGTATGTTATGTACATCAGACATTCCTCTGCCTATCAAGTGGAATGAAAACTTAGGCATCCACATCTGAAAGCCTGCGTAGATCAGCAAGACAATATATCACTCTACTAGATCCGTTGCTTGCCAAATTGAAAATACGTCCGAATACTCAGGAAAGCCAACTCATAATATTTCATCATAGAACGTTCACAAATTACAATCAGGATTTTACATTGATATCACGGGGAAAACAAATTACACCCAGGAAATCCGACAAATACCTTGGAATCACCTTTGAGTGGACTATGACATATACGCAGGTAGGTAATGGATTAATCATGAGAGCAAGGAATACACTAAACTTACTAAAATTAATAAAATACAAATTCCATGGATCATCTTGACCTACTCTTATACACTACTGGAAATGGAAAAATGAACACATTGACACCGGTGTGTCAGACCCACCATACTTGCTCCGGACGCTGCGAGAGGGCTGTACAAGCAATGATCACACGCACGGCACAGCGGACACACCAGGAACCGCGGTGTTGGCCGTCGAATGGCGCTAGCTGCGCAGCATTTGTGCACCGCCGCCGTCAGTGTCAGCCAGTTTGCCGTGGCATACGGAGCTCCATCGCAGTCTTTAACACTGGTAGCATGCCGCGACAGCGTGGACGTGAACCGTATGTGCAGTTGACGGACTTTGAGCGAGGGCGTATAGTGGGCATGCGGAAGGCCGGGTGGACGTACCGCCGAATTGCTCAACAGGTGGGGCGTGAGGTCTCCACAGTACATCGATGTTGTCGCCAGTGGTCGGCGGAAGGTGCACGTGCCCGTCGACCTGGGACCGGACCGCAGCGACGCAGGGATGCACGCCAAGACCGTAGGATCCTACGCAGTGCCGTAGGGGACCGCACCGCCACTTCCCAGCAAATCAGGGACACTGTTGCTTCTGGGGTATCGGCGAGGACCATTCGCAACCGTCTCCATGAAGCTGGGCTACGGTCCCGCACACCGTTAGGCCGTCTTCCGCTCACGCCCCAACATCGTGCAGCCCGCCTCCAGTGGTGTCGCGACAGGCGTGAATGGAGGGACGAATGGAGACGTGTCGTCTTCAGCGATGAGAGTCGCTTCTGCCTTGGTGCCAATGATGGTCGTATGCGTGTTTGGCGCCGTGCAGGTGAGCGCCACAATCAGGACTGTATACGACCGAGGCACACAGGGCCAACACCCGGCATCATGGTGTGGGGAGCGATCTCCTACACTGGCCGTACACCACTGGTGATCGTCGAGGGGACACTGAATAGTGCACGGTACATCCAAACCGTCATCGAACCCATCGTTCTACCATTCCTAGACCGGCAAGGGAACTTGCTGTTCCAACAGGACAATGCACGTCCGCATGTATCCCGTGCCACCCAACGTGCTCTAGAAGGTGTAAGTCAACTACCCTGGCCAGCAAGATCTCCGGATCTGTCCCCCATTGAGCATGTTTGGGACTGGATGAAGCGTCGTCTCACGCGGTCTGCACGTCCAGCACGAACGCTGGTCCAACTGAGGCGCCAGGTGGAAATGGCATGGCAAGCCGTTCCACAGGACTACATCCAGCGTCTCTACGATCGTCTCCATGGGAGAATAGCAGCCTGCATTGCTGCGAAAGGTGGATATACACTGTACTAGTGCCGACATTGTGCATGCTCTGTTGCCTGTGTCTATGTGCCTGTGGTTCTGTCAGTGTGATCATGTGATGTATCTGACCCCAGGAATATGTCAATAAAGTTTCCCCTTCCTGGGACAATGAATTCACGGTGTTCTTATTTCAATTTCCAGGAGTGTATATACATATTGTATTTTTATAAAACCGTTATTAAAATATGTATGGCCAATAAGGATAGCAGCTTCACAACACTTGCCAAAGATTTTCAGCAGTGAAAGAAGGATTTTAAAAATAGCATCAAGAATGAATCTAAGCACCAATAGGAGAGAACTTTATAATTATAACAACGTGTAGCCACTCGAATAACTTTTAATTAAATTACTTAACTCCTGAAGCAGACATCGTTTCAACTAAACTTTCCAAATTATAAATATCCATACGCTCCAAGCATAGTTGCTAAAGGCTTAAAACCAGTCTATGCTCAGGAAAATAGTATACAAGTAAATCTCAAAGAAAATAATATTTTACAATATCTTAACGAACACAGTCAAGAAAAGAGGGTCTAACTTAAATGAACCATTACCAAGGTTTCTTTTAGGGAGGTTTTTCCTCGGCACTTAAGACGCATGTAGGTCTTATAATTTCTTCTCTGGTACATCCAAAGAGATAAAATACATTGATGATAAAATAAGAGACGAAATCCCAATACTTAATAAATAAACGGTGTCACCGCGGAATAAAGACATAACTTTGGCCTAAACGAAGCCATCAGTCTGTTTGAAAATGGGACCGGCATCCCCATCAGGGACGGAAAAAAAAAAAAAAAACGCGGAACACCACTCTCCAGTCAACTGTAGTACTGGACTCTGGAAGAAAGCCACGCACCACAGTCCTCTGCCAATGAACTGGTTTGCGGACGGGGTTCTTAAGACCTTTCTCAGTAGCACGTCGCAAGTAGCGATGGTCAGCCCGATGTGTCCTACTTCTGGTACACCCTGTTCTGAGGCCCACAACCTGATGTGTCCTGGGATCCGTAGTAATGTCAACATACCCCATCTCCGTACCAATGTCACTCCGTACAAGTACCAGATACTCAACCGTGGATACCGTGAGGTGGATGGAACGGTGTAAGAGTGTTTGCTATATCGAGCCAGGAGTATACCTTTATATAGTTGTTGTGACATGAAGGAAAACATCGAAACTGTTCAAAAGTGCATTTCTGGGCCGTCGAGTTTTGCTTATTCTTCTGACTTTCTCGACGAGTGTGCCGGTTTAGCGACTGTGCTTGTGCTCGGAAGGAAGAGGCATCATATTTGCGCGTCGGGTCATTAGATAGTAAGAGGTGGCGTTTAACTGAATCCACGGACATAGCGAGGCCTCTTTAAAGGCAATAAATTACATTTGTTTGCGTGGAAGTTTCGCAGGTGAGCTTGTGCGAAGTCTGGAAGGCAGAAGATGAAGTACCGGCAGAATCAGAGCTGTTACGTCGGCTTGTGAGTCGTGCTTAGGTAGACCAGGCGGTACAGCACTTGTCCGCGAAAGGAAAAGTTCCCGAGTTTGAGCCTCTGTCCAACACCAGTTTTAATTTGCCAAAATGTTTCAGTGTGGTGACTAATAGCGGCGTACTTTCCCCAGGCCTGTGGTAAGAACTCTAAATCTTTCAGATAGCTACAGGGCGCATCTTTGGCTTCGGAGCAGTGGCAAGTTTAACCATGTCTCGAGATACAGAGTGCCCGCAAAACCTTTAGAGGTGTCTCGTTGTATAACGCTCCCCATCACAGTATCGTGGAAGATGGCTGCAGACACTTATTAAACCAGCTTCGGCTTCCCTTTATTCTAGCTGGAGACTTGAATTCCCACCATGTAGCATGGGGAGGAGGACACGGCAGACAGGAACCGCAGGACACTGACGACTGTTATCCAACACAACAATCTAGTTGTACTCAATGGCGGCTTTCCTGCTATGGTATCTTCAACTTTCCGTAGACTCTCGACAGTTGACGCAAGGATCTGCATTTCCTGTTTCTCCTATTTATGTAACTGGCGCGTTAAAACAGATTCAGTGGGACCCTATCGTCTCCCAATAGAGATTGACATCAATATCAACGTTGATACTACGCAAATATGTTACACTGTTGGAAAGTCAATGAAGCAAACTGGTACTCATTTAAAGGGCCAGGTCGGTGGGCACAAGAAACCATGAGACGTGACTTAACGGATGAAGATGCATATCTAGTTTTAATCAACGCTGTTAATACTGCCGCGGATGTCAGCATTCCCAAGGAGAAAAGAGTTCACCGAATGCTCTCAAGAAGTTGCCGAGCGCAGACTTGCTTTGAAAACATGTCATTAAAATCTCACTTTGAATAACTTCTTGGCTGTTCCGAAAGCGAAACGGAGAGCTAATAATTTCCTAAAAAAAAAAAAAAAGGGCGAGTTGGACAAATTTTTGTTCTTCCCTCTTTAATGAAACCAATGTGTCAAGCATGTGGCATAAAACGAAGGCTTCCAGAAACAGCCGACTGTCTTCTCCCCCTCCTGATACCGTTGCCTGGCTAGAGGATTTTGCTCCTCCCACTGCCCCATTCTTGAATCATCCGTCTCCTGTTGAAGAAGACCGGCACCGTATTCTCCTTCGTCCTTTCTCTAAAGAAGAACTCAACGAAGCTATTTCTTCACTGAGTGACAGTTGTCCTCGTATTGATTTTATTCATTTTTCTATGCTTGCGAATCTGCCCACAGAAGTGAAAGACTTGCTCTTACACATTTTTAATCGGTATTGGATGCACAAGGACCTCTTATCAACATGGAAGACGCAAGTAATTATCCCAGTCCTGAAAAAAAAATGGTAAAGATCCAAATGTGGACTCCAATTATCGACTGATTGCTTTGTCAACGTGTGTTACCAAAACGGTGAAACAAATGGTTAGAGGGAGAATGGAATGGAGGCTTGGAAATCGTAATTTAATGCCTCGGAGTCAGTACGGCTTCAGGGAAGGCAAAGGGGCTGCAGGCAATCCGTATTTGCTTGCTATGCTGTGAATATTAGGTCGGCCTTTCAAATAAAACAGACAGTGAGCGCTATCTTTATAAACGTTAATAGAGTGTTCATATACCAATTCTCTTGGAAAAACTGCCATAGTTCGGTATTCCTCAACGGATGATTTATGGCATCAGTACTCTGGTCGCTCAAAAGACCACCTACGTCCGTTACAAAGGCAATGTGATTTGACCTTTCCTTGTCTCCTGCCTCAGGGTGCAAATTTAAGCCACCTCCTGTACACGCTGTATACTCATGGTCAAGAAGCAACAATCGCCCTCCCCCCCCCCCCCCCACACACAAAAAAAAAAAAAAACTGCAGCATGCAGACGATGTCTCTGTTTATCCTAGTGCCGCTTCGTATTCTCAGGCCAATACGGCATTACAACTAGTGCATACGTTGATGAGTGGCTATTTGATAATGGGAGGGAGATTTCGGCTGAGAAATCAGTAATGGTCCCCTTTTCAATGTCGGAATCGACTCGTACTGATGGTCACACTTCGTGTGAAAAGTACACTTTCCGCATAAAATCTCACGCTCGATTTCTGGGGTGATTTCTGATTCTCATATGCGATGCTTTGTTACCAAGTGTGAAGGAAACTCAAATGTAATTCGACCACTCACCCGCATATGGTGGGGAGCGCACCATGTACCGGGAGATTATTCGATCAGGGGACATGCCCTTCAGCATTAGACGCCTGAGAAATTCTACATTCACAGAATGGCCCTTATAGACTGCAATTACATGATATGGATTGTCTCCTCTCATACCTTCTATACGATATTCATCGGTCTTGTCTCTTTTTGACTACGGTATTCATTCAGTAAGCTGTTATATTCCAGTCTACTATTGCAAGATAAACCGTTTGGAAAGTGCTAATGTCAATAGCGGCTTCACTCTTCTCGTTACAGCTCAGGGGCCTTGTTTTCTCTGTGTATATACTGATGGATCCAAAATCCTCAGGAAGAGTATACTGGATGTGCATTTCTCTGCCCTCAGACTCTGATTCGAGAAACCTTCAAACTGCCCGCAAGTGCTTCTATATTTTCGGCGGAGACAGTGGCATTTCTGCAAGCTCTTAAGTCTATCTGTTCCAGCTCCTTAATTGTGGCTGATTCTGAAAGTGTCCTTCAAAATATTCGACACAGGAGATGGAACAAAACGACCTACCGGTATATCTTTGATGTGGTTTCGGAATACATTCGCAGCACATGGACGGGGTGGACAATCCGTTTTCTGTTGGTGCCTTCCCACGCAGGTATAATGAGGAAGTTGATGCATTAGCCAAGGAAGCGACTTCTTTAGGCACTGTCCTGGACCTGAAATTGCCTTACGCAGAATACTCACGTGAGTTCAAGAAATATGCAAATCGATAATAGCAAGAGATTCTTCCAATCCATATGTGGCATACAGCAAACCACTGCCTAACAGTATTGGTTAAAAACAGTCTTGGTTGCAATTTTAGCTAGTACTAGCACACGACGCTGTGGTGCATTATGCTTACTACCTGAGCCCCCTCTTATTCTGTTACTCGCTCCTGTGAACGGGAACGCGTTATGCAGATCTTGGTGTCTCTCGCGTCCATCTAGAAAAGATAACCTGAAGATGCTTAAATAAGGCGAAACGCGTCGTTCAAAAATAAAAAAAAAATAAAATTGCAACCAAGACTGTTTTCAACCAATACTAATAGCAAGAGATGTGGTATGTTTCCCAGCAAATGGTAGGTGGTTATTACTCAGTGCTCCATCTTCAGGTTCCTTCAAAGCCCTAGTTCAAGGACACATTTGGACCGATCCACGATTTCTACTAGGATAGGACTTCGCTTCAGTTATTCATCTATTCCTCAGCATCTACATCGAATCAACGTTTATGCTTGCTTCTCTGTCATGTGAGTGAGATCCTAAGTAAGAAACTGATGTCAACCACATCTTGTTTATGCGTCACAAATTTGACTGTGAACAGTTGGACTTTCTGAAGACATTGCTGATTATGGGATACCAACTTCCTAAATCAGCCACATCTCTTTCATTTACCGTAGTTACTTGTCTTTACAAAGTGATTGTTACTTTCGTAAGAGCACTGGGCACAGGAATGGTGTGAACTATAACACAACACAGTTTTAACTACTTTTTAATATAATTGTTGTAAAAGTATAGTGGACACAGCTGTGATGGTTTGAGCTTTCTCTGCTTGTAAATATACATTTCTGTATTCTTTTATTCAATTTTACGTACATTGTAGCTATATGTTATTGATGGCTTGATCGAGTTGCTACTCAGAAGGTCATATATTAATTGTCTCGCGTCTCAAAACGAGGCTGGCTACGCTATTTAAGACGGTTTTCTGAAGTGTAGTCCTGGTAACAGTTAATCCTGGTCTACTTAAAAACGCTCCATTTTTTATTTTAGAAGCAGAACGTCACGTAATATGCCTCTGGCACCTCACATCTGTAAAAGTGCGTGTATTCTGTCTGCGGCCTGTGGCCACGAGGGAAATTTAGGCCAGCGCGTCGGAAGCTCGGAAAACGAGACGAAGATAAGTTTCATTCTTTCGTTAAATTTTTTACTGTGGTACATTTGTTTGGCTTTCCGGACTTTACATCCGGTTCCACTAAGTATCAAATGAACGTCTGCAAATTTCTGTGACGAGCAATGCTATATTTTCCACAACTACTCATAACGAATCGTGGTCTGCTTCACTGTGGTCATATCACAGACGAATGTGTGGTTTTTTTCAATGAAGCGCCACCAACATCCATGAGGCAGGCATTTGTCTGCTTTGAAACACAAGCGGTAGACAGACAAAAGTTTCAAATTCACTGCCAATTCAAGATCTCGTATTACCAGAAATATTCATTTCCAACTGTTAATTTCCTACAGTCAAATACTCCACTACGGTCCTTAAAGTTAGCGACAGCCTATATAGAAACTGTATTTATCCATTAAAGATCGACCTGACGAGTTGTAGTATATGAGTTGCATCGTTATATTTTCGTGGCATATTAGTTCATCCAATGTATTTCAGGAAATCCTCAACATACAATTCGGCCGTGTACCTTTCGACCATCTTGCGAGTGACCTGTCAGAATGCAGATGCCGCATTTGTATTAGCTAGTTTAAACACGAGACCATATTTCTATGCATGCGGCCACAGAATACAATTGGGCATCAGATGTTCTTCGGCGGTAAAGATATCTATATGAAGTGATCTATAGGTAAACCCTCTATCCATGTTGAAATATTGAAGGAACAATCGGAGTTGCACTACAGTAGTGTCTTCGCTGTTTGAGAAAAGAAAAAGGGTCGGATTCCATGCGGTGTCTTATGTGCAACCGAAATCCCTATTAATTATATCCTTCGCCAAATGAACGTCCACCTTTTAGAGCTGAGTCCCAAAATTATGAAGTGGACGCTAGAATTTCGTCATTGTCGTACATCTCAGTGTGGCTAATGTCAGTGCTTTGCCACAGCTGATATATCGGTCTATGATAGCCATGTGTGCCCCTCGTTATGGGACATACGCGTCTTCAGCACGGTGTATAAATAGTCGAAAGGAATCTTGTGGACCCCACTTATCCATGACGGAACGCCAAATTGCTCCGGTCTTCAATTGGGGGTGAATGTTCACTGTAGTTCTCTGTCCAGCATGCGACGTATTTTTGACGACAGGCTTCCCACATGCTCCAAATTCAAAGATATTTCGTGAAATAATTTGTCTAAAAGGAAGAAATACAATGTGACTCGGATCATCATCAGAAAATGTAGAGCCGATTGAGAAATTAAAATTCAATCTTTAACTTAGAATGACAGCTACCTTGCCGCAGTGGTAACACCGGTCTACGTCATATCACCGAAGTTGAACACCGTCGGGCAATAGTTAGCATTTGAATGCGTCACCGTCCTGGTCTTCTGAGGACTGTGGGCAAGAGGGGTGCACGCAGCACTTTTATGGCCAATGAAGGAGCTACTTGACTGAGAAGCAGCGACACTAGTCACGAAAACTGACAACGGTCGGGAGAGCGGTGTGCTGACCACTTACCAATGTGTATCCCCATCCGGTGACGCCTGCGGTCTGAGGACAACACGGCGGCCGGTCGGTACCGTTGGACCCTGAAGTCCTATTCGGACGATCTTTCATTCTTTATCTTTCTTAAGTTAATCTTAGAATGTTAGGGAGTACTAGAGGATATTTCACTGGTGGGTTATGTAGCCCAGCACTGAATTTTAGATTCTCAGTCAGCTCTTCACATTGTAGATGAATATGAGTCTCATTCAAAGAGGCGTTATATGTTTCTCTAACCTGTTGCTTCTCTTACTTGTAGAGAATTTATTTCATAAAATATTGCACTGTTTTTTTCTTATAATTTCAATTCTTATTCAGGATGAATGAAATACTATAATTAATCGTCATTATTCGTTTAAAGGAACTAATTTTTTTTAGAAGATCCACGGCGGTCAATTTGAAACTCCATTTGTCAATTTTCACTCTTCGCTTGGCTATGAAAATTCACGAACTTCCATTGTTTAGTATCTAAGCAGTATTGTTTTGGCTCCGCTCAAAGACAGTTAAATATCGCACCAATGTAACTTTTAAGCTTAAAATAGCACTTCAAGAAATGACAAATGATTATAGCGCCTGCGGTAGTATGGACCCTCCGTAGTACAGACTGTGGGACTTTGTGGTCCACTAAGACACAGCGGATTATGGTCGATAGGCCCTGATGATGCTGGACCCCAAAGGCATCACGGAGTGTAGAAAGTGTGCCTGCCGCCTGACGATAACACTACAACCGCAGCGTCCAGAAAGGCCAAGGAGGACTTCACGAGACATTCAATCCCATTTCAGCAAGTTGCCATCCGGGCAAGGCAGCTTTCCGAACACTGGACAGAAGGCAACAGACGCAAAGACAATGACTGGATGATACACTTTTCAGGACTGTTCACTGTGTTTGTGCAAGTGATTGCGGAAATGTGGATTCTAAGAAGATATAGCGAATCCTGAAATTAGTTTGCCACAGTGGAAACGATACTGCCACGGTGCCCTGCGTCCAGAGAATATAGCAGACACTGGGTGTTGACTGGGTTCATTTGAGGGCGGATACAGCAGCGGAAACAAAACCCGCCAGGGTAGCCGCGAGCGCTTACGCGCTGCTTCCTGGACTCGGGTAGGCGCACCGGCCCCAGATCGAATCCACCCAGCGGATTAACGACGAGGGCCGGTATGTTGGCCAGCGTGGATGTGGTTTTTAGGCGGTTTTCCACATCCTGCTGGGTGAATACCAGGCTGGTCACCCAGTTCCGCCTCAGTTACACCACTCACAGACATTTGAAAACGTTCGCACTATTTCATGACTTACACTAGACGCAGACAGCTGGGGTACACTACTTCCGTCGCGGGGGTTCAGGGTGGCGGCAGGAAGGGCATCCGGCCACCCTCCGCCATTAACACTGCCAAATCCGTCATAAAAAAGCCGACCCCGCGTTCGAGCGGGACAAAGGCCCGAGAAACAAAAGAAAGAAGGAACAGTAGCGGAAACAAATTAAAAAAAAATAACTTTAGTACCAAAAATACTACTAGGAGTTGGGTAATTAATTAAGGGGTTAAAGTTAGTTTGTAATGGTTGAAAGTATGGTAATTTGCTTTTTCTACGTCTTTGTTGTAATGCAATGGTTTTTTTGTAGTAGGTTGCTATAGTGGGATTTTTTCTTTGCAGTTTCTGCTAGTGCTACATATAAATAATTATTCTATACTCTTTTGATTATACACAAAAATTTATGGCCTATTTTAGCTTTGCAGATTATAGGCTGTAATTATGAAGAGTGAATAAATTAGTAAATGAATGGAAGCTCATTCGGAGGATGGCCAGATGGTAAAAATGTCGAAATATTAATGAAAGGATTAGAAATTTGGCGGTTGCAGGCCAAAAATCTAAGTATTGTACAACGGTTTACAAAGAGTTTAGAGGTGTGGCCCCTTTGCTCCCGGCAGGGCCGGTCGCAGGGCACGGTGCTGAGCCTGCGGTCGCGCCGGCAGCAGGACGCCTACCTGTCGCTGGAGGTGTCCGGGGACGGCGAGGGCATGCGGCTGGTGCACGCCGCCACCAACGGCAGCACCCAGCTGGTGGCGCTGCCCGGCCTCAAGATCCAGGACGGCCGCTGGCACCACGTCGCCATAGGGTGAGCCACAAACACTGTGCCTCCTCCTCCTTTCCTTTTAGTCATAGACCTTGTCACTAGCAGAATGCTGTCATGCTCTTTTTATTGTTTTGTGATAAGCTTTACGTCGCTGTGCAACAATTACACCAAACATTTTTCATCATATATCGTCTTGTAGTCTCTGTCACACTACTGATTTCCCCCTCCTGCTCATATCAGCGCCACCTTAACAATGCTTGGGTGCCATAACATGTATCCTTGTACGATTAATGAATCAATTTTTCTGGGGAAGATGTTCTACAGAGGGGTCCAAAAAATGTATCCACTGTTTAAAAGTCCATAACTGGCAAACTAATTGACGGAGTTGTCTCATCTTTGGTAGTGTAATAGTTTGTAGTTCCGGCAATCGACACACTACCGTTTTATTGAATTTGTTTTCCTTTGTCAGATGACAGTCGCCAGATAGTCAGTGTTTTGTTCTTAGTTGCACCTAGTTACTCGAGTAAACATGGCTAGCGCAAGGCCTACATTAGATGAAAGGAAGTCAGTTTTGAAGTGGTATTTTAAGTACGGAAACATTAATGAGGTTCAACGCCAATGGCGAAATGAGTACCATACAGAGCCACCCACACGTTTAACGATTCGTCGCATTCGAGACAAGTTTGAAGCCGAAGGCTGTGTTAAAGATGTACACAAACAACAATCTGGACGGCCTGTAACAGTAACAAGTCCAACTAACTCCCGTCGTGTGTTACTACAATTCACTCGCTCACCATAGAAGTCTGTGAGACAGCGTGTCCGTGAAACTGGAGTGAGTCGCTCAAGTGTTCGGCGAATTTTGAAGACAGCAAAGTGGAAGTGCTACATCCCACGATTGCTACACGCAATGAACGAGGACGACCCAGATCGTAGAATGGAGTATTGCGAGTGGTTTACTAACATGGTGCGGAACGATGAAGAATTTGCAGAGATGATTGTGTGGTCTGATGAGACACAGTTCAAACTCAATGGTACAGTAAATCGCCAAAATTGCATCTATCTGGCCTTCGAAAATCCGAACGTCCATGTAGAAAAAGCCGTGAATTTGCCAGGACTAAATGTGTGGTGTGGGTTGTCTTACCGGGGCTTGGTTGGGCCATTCTTCTTTGACTGCACAGTTACCGGTGAGGTGTACCTTCAGATGCTTCAGACATCCATTTTACCTGCCATCTGAGACTTGTAAGGAGACGGAAGAGTTTATTTTCAACAAGATGGTGCCCCAGCCCACTACCAAAATCGTGTTAAGTCGTATCTCGACGAAAATCTACTAGGAAGATAGATAGGCCGCAGAGGTGCTATGGAGTATCCACCACATTTCCCACACCTAACTCCTCTGGACTTTTACCTGTGGGGAACTGTAAAGGACATCGTTTATTGACAAAAGCCACGCACAATGGACGAACTTCGAGAATTCATCGTACATTCATGTGCAAATATCCAACTGAACACGGTGCAGTCAGTAGTTCGTGCTGCAGTTCGGCAGCATCGTTTGTGTGTTGATGTTTATGGTGACCATTTCGAACACCTACAGTGATATCGTTAAGTTGGACTTTAACTAAACTCTCACCAAACATGAGGCAACTCCGTCAATTAGTTTGCAAGTTATGGACTTTTAAACAGTGGATACATTTTTTGGACCCCTCTGTACATCCTCATTCCCTCGCCCTTTCTCTGTAATACCTGAGACCATTAACGAATGAAGGGGCACTGAATCTAACTATGAGAAAATAAAATTATAGCACACGTTGACGAATTAATTTAAAATAAATTCTAAATGCATTTAGTTCATACCTAAAGATATACAAGGCATATAAATAGGTTGTATTTGCTGAACAAAGCTTTTTCGTACTAAATACACTACTGGAAATTGAAATAAGAACACCGTGAATTCATTGTCCCAGGAAGGGGAAACTTTATTGACACATTCCTGGGGTCAGATACATCACATGATCACACTGACAGAACCACAGGCACATAGACACAGGCAACAGAGCATGCACAATGTCGGCACTAGTACAGTGTATATCCACCTTTCGCAGCAATGCAGGCTGCTATTCTCCCATGGAGACGATCGTAGAGATGCTGGATGTAGTCCTGTGGAACGGCTTGTCATGCCATTTCCACCTGGCGCCTCAGTTGGACCAGCGTTCGTGCTGGACGTGCAGACCGCGTGAGACGACGCTTCATCCAGTCCCAAACGTGCTCAATGGGGGACAGATCCGGAGATCTTGCTGGCCAGGGTACTTGACTTACACCTTCTAGAGCACGTTGGGTGGCACGGGATACATGCGGACGTGCATTGTCCTGTTGGAACAGCAAGTTCCCTTGCCGGTCTAGGAATGGTAGAACGATGGGTTCGATGACGGTTTGGATGTACCGTGCACTATTCAGTGTCCCCTCGACGATCACCAGTGGTGTACGGCCAGTGTAGGAGATCGCTCCCCACACCATGATGCCGGGTGTTGGCCCTGTGTGCCTCGGTCGTATGCAGTCCTCATTGTGGCGCTCACCTGCACGGCGCCAAACACGCATACGACCATCATTGGCATCAAGGCAGAAGCGACTCTCATCGCTGAAGACGACATGTCTCCATTCGTCCCTCCATTCACGCCTGTCGCGACACCACTGGAGGCGGGCTGCACGATGTTGGGGCGTGAGCGGAAGACGGCCTAACGGTGTGCGGGACCGTAGCCCAGCTTCATGGAGACGGTTGCGAATGGTCCTCGCCGATACCCCAGGAGCAACAGTGTCCCTAATTTGCTGGGAAGTGGCGGTGCGGTCCCCTACGGCACTGCGTAGGATCCTACGGTCTTGGCGTGCATCCCTGCGTCGCTGCGGTCCGGTCCCAGGTCGACGGGCACGTGCACCTTCCGCCGACCACTGGCGACAACATCGATGTACTGTGGAGACCTCACGCCCCACGTGTTGAGCAATTCGGCGGTACGTCCACCCGGTATCCCGCATGCCCACTATACGCCCTCGCTCAAAGTCCGTCAACTGCACATACGGTTCACGTCCACGCTGTCGCGGCATGCTACCAGTGTTAAAGACTGCGATGGAGCTCCGTATGCCACGGCAAACTGGCTGACACTGACGGCGGCGGTGCACAAATGCTGCGCAGCTAGCGCCATTCGACGGCCAACACCGCGGTTCCTGGTGTGTCCGCTGTGCCGTGCGTGTGATCAATGCTTGTACAGCCCTCTCGCAGTGTCCGGAGCAAGTATGGTGGGTCTGACACACCGGTGTCAATGTGTTCTTTTTTCCATTTCCAGGAGTGTATAAGAATTTGTAATTAATAGTAACAAATTGGCAAACATTTTACATATTTTATGTTTGCACCATATATTTTCATCTTTCCTTTTATAGTACGAGAAGATGGTCATGACTGTTACCATATTAAAAGTTTGTTGGTGTTTGAAATGAAATGAACTGTATTATCACAAAATTGACGGCCTTATAACAGGATTTATGTATCTATTGCAAATATAGGCTATAATGACTGTTCGTCGGAAAGGCTGTAAAATCTCATTTTTGTCCCAAACAGATGGCTAAAGTTCAGTGACAACTCAGTATAGCATAACGTATTTCTTCAAACACAATTTAACTGTTTTCCTTTTACCACAATTGCTAGAGTAGTTACAGTAAGTTGAAAAGAGGGAAAGAGAGGGTAATATTTATACGTACGTAGGATAGTTCGAAGATAATATTTTGGGAAAACACTGTGTCCTGCTGCGTGAAGAAGTCCATAACTGCCAGCAGCACTTCCTCGTCCGACACGGATCGTTGAACCTTCAAGGCTTTTCTTAGAACATCGCCTCGGGCATGGATGTGTGTGATGTCCTTAGGTTAGTTAGGTTTAATTAGTTCTAAGTTCTAGGCGACTGATGACCTCAGAAGTTAAGTCGCCTAGTGGTCAGAGCCATTTGAACCATTTAGAACATCGAAAGTGTGATAATTGCGTGGGGAGACATAAGTATTACAAGGCGTTTACTCGTGTGTCTCCCACTCGAGTTGGCTAACGTCTGCGTTAAGACAATTGCGATGTGGATACGTGCGCCATCAAGAAGCAGCTACACCCCTTTTGCACCGTTCCACAACGAGCTGCTGACCAGCGTAAAGAATTGGCGGAAATCGCACGTAGCTGCCTTCTACGACGAAGTATTTGAATGCTTGTACAACGCTAAGACAGAGATCTAGGCAGGAGTGGCTACTATATAGGGAAGCAGTTCGAAGATGTAGCTAACTGTTGCGAATAAAAGCTTTTTCGTTTCCGCTGTGGTTTCCATTTTGCGACCTTAATAAACGAATAACTCTCGTACGTTAGCACTAACTAGGACAATATTTCATAAAATATTTCAATGACGACTCTTATCCATACATTTGCCACGATTTCGTCTATGGTTCGTTTTTGAACCCTCATTTAATGTGACGCTCTTACTTCTATTGTTACTTTCATTCGAGTCAGTTTTCGCAAAATTATTGACACCTTCTCTTATCGTCGATCTGTGATTACGAAGCATTTTCTCTAAACTCGCAAGGATACCCTCTGTTTCGCAAGGGAGGAAGGATGTTGTTGATATGATCTGAAACGTTCAGCACACATAAGGTCAGTTACTGCTACGCATACAATTGTGTATTTCAGTAGTAACTAGAGTGGAACCCAGGAACGAAGGCCGGTGTACAACAATTGCAGCCCAGGTAGACACAGAAGTAGAGATAGACGATAATCAATTGCCAGAGATGTAGTTTACTTCCTGTCTCTCATTCATTCTCTCTCTGTTTTTAGCCTCACACTATGATCATCAGTAACTATATTCTGAGAATTGACTAAGATGAGTGATGCTCAACAAAACGAGATGTTACCAGTTCAAACATAAGACATTAAACTGTTAATACTGCGTGAGTTGTATCTACTTCACTGAAACTACACTACGTTCAGTAGCATTCTATTCTCTTTAGTCATGGAATCCATAAAATCCTTTTGTTTGCACTCGTCGTGTCCGTATTCATCTGGCGGACCGTTGATGCACCAGTTTGGTCTGGTAAACCCACCTTCTTCATTTAGTGACGTTTTATTCACATAGACGATTGTGTGACTAACAAATTGTCTACCGATGTAACTTCAGTAGCCCTATTCCTCCTCCCCTTTATTTTCTAAGATTGAAGTTATCAAAAACTAAGAAAACTTATAATTGCCAGAAAAAAAGGAAAGGAAAGTAATGCAACTACTCGTCATTTCGCCCCATTCAAAACAAGTGACTGAGCAACGTGGCGCAGTGGTTAGCACACCTTGAGATTGATTTCATTTCGAGAGGATTACGGTTCAAATCCGAGTCCGGCCATTCTGGTTTAGATTTTACGTGATTCTTTCCGAATCCTTCCCTAATCCAACAGGACCGATGACATCGCTGTTTGATCTCTTCCCCCAATGCAACCAACCAACCAGCCAAACCAAGTGCAACCACAACTGAACAAGAACTATATTTTTTATTTACTCGTTATTTCTTTGAAAAAGTGTGCTATATTTTCCGCTTTAAGCGGTAAGAAAAGACTGTAAGCGCCTGATAACCAACATATTCCTCACGAATGGAAATATTCTCATTAAAACTGCAGTGGAAGTTACTTAATCGAAAGTTATCTTACACACATGTTTAAATGATTAACCCTTCGTAATTGAACTTAAGATAATTTCTTACATCTTATTAAATACTGAATCTCGTTTACACGTTTAAAGGAATTACGTGGTCGATGTTTTTTTCCTATTCAAATTGAAATGGCCGGTCGGAGTGCCCCAGTGGTTAGAGGCGCCATGTCACGGATTGCGCGGCCCCTCCCACCGTAGGTTCCAGTATTCCAACGGGCTTGGGTGTGTGTGTTGTTCTTAGCATAAGTTAGTTTAAGTAGTGTGTAAGTCTAGGGACCGATGACCTCACCAGTTAGGTCTCTTAGGAATGAACATGCATTTGAATTGAAGTGACATCAAGAGAGAGTAACAATTTCTCTTTTTCTATTAAGTGATTTTTGATTGTGAAACACAAGTGAAGTTGTCCAAACGTTTGTGTTTGAAATGATTAATTGTCTTGTAACTCTTGATCTACATTGCTGTCCTTGCGATAAAATCCTTGCGTTATGTGAGATAATGGCAGTTGCAAAATTTCCTAGGAACGTGAAACTAATTTTTAAAAAATTAAAAATTGGTTCATGCCCTAGTTTATTAGGATCATAAGCCACGTTACATAAATGCAGTTGCGAGCGACAAATTTCTGAAACTTCCTAAGTTCTGTTCTCTTACAGTTTTGAGAATTAGCTTTTCTCCATCGCTTCACTACAGTTATGCACAGAAAGAATTATTTTTCCCGCAACTTGCTCATTTGTTTATTCATCCTCTTTAACCTATTTTTTAAAGGTTACAGCCATTTCAAAAAGGGGCAGCTGGTGGTAGTGAACTATTGCTTTTGGTATTTTCCAATGTGTGACAGGAACAGGGCCCCTATATCACGGCGTGATGAGCTAAAAGATTGACAAGAAATTCTTCCGTAAATAAGCGGGCCTCCACGACCAGAAGAATCAGAAATTGTGCCCCTATTATTAGAATGGCCAGTGAACAACCGTTTACAGAATTATGGGGAAACTAATTACTAAATCACCTTAAATATGTTTGAAAGTTTAAGAGAGAAACCTCATTTACAAGTTCCATCTCCGCAGTAACCGTTAGACAAGGATCGTATGACAGACTGTTTGTTGTAACTCTTACGAAAAAAAAAAAAAAACGATCTTCAGGAGAAATGGTAACCGACTTTAGAATTTAGGAAGCGCTATACAGAATTCCTGGAAGAAATTGTACATTATCACCCCTCCCCCCCCCCCCCCCCCCCACCACCGCCTTCCTCACATGGGAGCCACAAATTAGTGCTTTACAAAGTTAACAGTTTCAGTAGTTATACCGAAATGTGTAAAACGTAAGAGCTGTGTGTGTGTGTGTGTGTGTGTGGAAACATTTGTTCACCTTGAGAGCAACGGGTGAATCAACTATGCTAATAGTCTGAAGTATTCCTGGAATCGTTTAGTGTATCGTAAATAAATTTTAGCTTGGATTAATTATGAAAAAGTTGTCACTAAACGACATGTAGTCTCCTTCCAAAGGTACTTTAATTACAGAATTCTTAAATGGAACTAGCAGTTGTTAGTATTGCTGTCTGTTCTTAATTTTTCATCCCACGGCTGAAACACTTTCCTTTCCGTCATTGTTTTTCTGATTTATAGAATGAACAGTAGGATCGTAGGGTTGCATCCCTCTCTTGCAAACTTACAGTTATCATCCTTATTCACTTAGTTTAACGTTTCTTTTAGGAGGCACAATGCCACTCGAAAAAAGTTTTCAAGATGTAACTCGCCAAACTTACCTATTAGATGCATGAAAGAGAATTTAATTCCACTGGATGATCAAATCAAATTTTTTACGTTTCAAATATCCTCCTAGTCCATACAGGTGAAAGTAGTATGATAATGGATTAACTAAGTTTCGTCCTCTTTTTTTCGTGGTCAGGCTACACGGAGACCACACGGTGCGCAGCTACCTGGACTGCCGCTGGGTGAGCACCAACATCCTGAGGAGAAACTCCCTGGACACGCCCCAGGACGCTGACGTCGTCATTGGCTACCTGTTCATGGTAAGCACAACCATCTTTAGAGAACGCTCAAGATGTGACGTTTACATCACTACTCTTCTGCTTCTCTCCTAGGCGACAAGAAACCTCTCACGTAAATTTACAGTCCTACAGTCATCGAAAAAAGTCAATCAAAATTAATCATCAATTTGGTAAAACTGTTCTATGCTGGCAGTAATGTGGGTTTAGCTTGCAAAAATAATATGAAAATCTTATTTGGATATCACGATTTGAACTCAATAAATAATTTTCCAACATGTGTGAATAATGTCCATAAACTAATAATATTTTCTTCGATGAAGCTCGCAGCAAGGAAATAACTATATACCTAGTAACAGATACTCTATCTGATCATGATACACAGTTAGGATAAGTAATTCAGACCCTTAGAGTGTTGATTATAATCATTGAAAATTAGTTACAACAATTAATGAGGCCAAAACTGAATAGAAGCTGAAGCAATGATTTAAAATTTGTGTCACAGCTTGGACTTGAACCCAGGGTTCCTGCTTAATAGGCAGATGTTCTACGACAATATCAAGGTACAATTGTGACTACCACAGCTGCATAGACAACCTAAATCCATTGCCTTCCCTAATACGAACTTCAATTCAAGACTTTAGCCCATTCTCCCTTTTCATATGTCTCTGGAAAAGTGTAATTTTCAGATCAATAGATCTGAGGTACCGGTGGGATCTCCCCAATACGTGCAAAGTTGGGGTGCCATTCCAATGTCGGAGAGCCTCGGCAATAGTGATGATGTCAGAAAGGGTATATGGGCTGAAGGTTTCAACTGAAGTGTTTCTTGGGGAGGGCATTGGACTTAGGCAGTTAATGCAGCTCTGGCAGCCATAACCCTACGTTTGTGTGCAGCCTAGCACATCTGCCTGGTAAGCAGAAGACCCGGATTCAAGGCCTGGCCATGGCATAAATTCAAATTCACTGCTTCAGATTTTCAGGCTGCACTATTTTTTCTGTACAATGGTTTACTTTGTTTAAATGTATGTGCTAAAATATGTTGTTGCAAAAAAATGAGATTAATGATTATTATTATACTGGATCTGGCTTCGTATTAAATGAACATTGTATTGTTACTGTAACTCAATAGAAAACACAACATATCCATCTCTGCTACAACTACCGTAAAAATGTTCGGAAATTATTTCTGTTATCAAAAATAATGAAGTTACCGTACGCAATGTTTAAAGAACCTCAAACCTTGGAGCGGATTTTTCGTCAACATTAATTATTAATCAGTACCACTGCTAACACTAGAGCGTGAAACTATCATTATTAACAAGAAAATAGTTTTTCTATAACTTTTACTAGTCCAGAATTTTTGCATAGCAAGATTTCCTTTAGAAACATGAAAGTATTTTAACTTTGAGACTGTTAAAGTTTACAATATTAGCAGCCCGCGTCCGCCTGTGAAACACAACGTAAAATCGCTGCTTTGTACTGCGATCTCGGACTGCTGTAAGAAATAATTTTAAATTCACTTTTTACCTGATTGCCCTTATTATCAGATTTGAATCTGCCGCGGCGGCGGCTCGCTCTGCGGTGTCGCAGCTCTGCACCACGAACACTACTTAGAAAGCTGGAAATGTCTTGAATAAATGGATAAAATACCAGGCAAGCTTCCTAATAATACCATGAGAGTTCTCATTAAATAACTATATTTAAAACGCGAATAATAACAAGTTCACACACCTTTCTTTATAATCAGCGCATAATGGCGTCCTGCTTACAATCCTGACAAATGAAAGCTACCTATGCGTTAAACATAGCGTCACAGATTCCTCCTCTCTACGTGACTCCAAGAAGACGATAACGACATTATTATTCTTACACTACTATTTATATAATGGCTGATTGTCATAAAATCTCTGAGTTTTTCTTTACTAATTCTTTTCTGTGGCGGTTTCAGAACTCGCCGACACAGATATTATTTCACAAATCCAGTACTTAATCCTTTAAAAATACAAAATATAACATAATTGCCTCTATTCTTTTATTATTCAGAGACCACAGACGTAATCAGTGTCTACATATATAAATAAAATTGTAATTGCACAGTTAAAAAGCATGTTTTACCAGGAAACGTTATAAGCTTCTGTCCTTATTGGAGAAAAAGTCGAGACTCATATGTCTCTGGAGAAATGTAGTTCATTCAGGCTCCAGAACAAATGCTTCTAAGAATACTTAGCAGGAGATGACATGAGGTGAAACTCATAAAAAACCAAATGCCAACATTAAATTAAATATTTTCCATGATAAATTAATGTAATTGTTTGATAATAGCTTTCCGAATATTGCTAATCAGAAACGACATCAAACAGCCATGTAAAAAGCAATTGATTTTTAGATGGATTAAAACGTGTACCTTGTAAAGGAAAAACAGAAATTTTTCTATTTCTTTCTTGCAGCAGTTGATCACAACAAAAACTACACAGACTACTAAGAAGAGATATTTAAAAAAATAGAAACATGCACATTATGTCAGAAATAAGACTTAAGTCTATATGTAACGTAGTAATACTAGAGATAGAACAACTATCTACATACGAGTAGCAGGATAACTTCAATATTAAGTAGAACTGAAGCGCAATAAATGTTGAGGTACAGTAGAAAATGTCTTAGGTATAGTAGAAAATATAGGGACGAACAGTTAAAGAGAAAAATAGCAGTAAGATGTTGAAACAACAACTCTCATAAAATTTTATCATACCCATTTATCGTCAGAATTTCCTTCTAAATTAAGAAAATTATATATTCTGTCATAAATAAAAAGCCATCTACATATGATGCTGTTTTTCAACAGAATTCTAAAGACTTCCTCCATTGTTAAACCCTTCTTCAAGATACGTCTTAGAAGAGATTTCAGCAATCACCCCTAGCACTACTCACATCATTTTTCAAAAGTTTTGAGATGGTAATGTATTCTCGAATTGTATCCTACCTGATCAACAATAATATCGTCAGTAAATTATGGTTGGGATGTCAGACAGTTTACTCTACTGAGACTGCCATTTACCTGTGCACTAACCAAACATTGCAAACATTAAAAAACGAAATAGTATCGGTTAGTATCAGTCTAAGGCATTTGACTCAGTGAATCGTTACATTCTCCTAATTAAACTCAGGTTCTTTGAAAATGATGGTGTAGTAAACAAATGGGTTTTATATCTAATTAAAAATGCAGAATTATGTGCTTCGTAAGTCATTTAATGTGCCAGGGAGTTTCATATCAGCGCACACTCCGCTGCAGAGTGAAAATTTCATTCTGTAAACATCCACTAGGCTGTGGCTAAGCCATGTCTCCACAATATCCTTTCTTCTAGGAGTGCTAGTTCTGCAAAGTATGCAGGAGAGCTTCTGCGAAGTTTGGAAGGTAGGAAATGAGGTACTGGCTAATTAAAGCTGTGAGGACGGGGCGTGAGTCGTGCTTGGGTAGCTCAGGTGGTAGAGCACTTGCCCGCGAATGGCAAAGGTCCAGAGTTCGAGTCTCGGCCCGGCACACGGTTTCCATCACCCAGGAAGTTTCAATCTGTTTTACTCTTTGATTTTTATGACTGTTCTTTATGCTGACTTAAATTTTTCCGTTGATTAGTTTTTGAGCTTTACGAAATAAAAAGTCATTGCCTGGTTACTTCGTTGGATCTCTTTAGTAGACACATACAAGCTGTAGTTGGCTAAAGTGGTGACCAGCATACTGAATTCCATTGTAGACGAACAAATACAGCACCGTTCAGTATCGACTATCGCAGAGTCGGCGCGTCCGCGCGACACAAATTGTATTACGGATCGGAGTGACACTTTGCTGAAGCACATCGAAGATTTACGACGAGGCTTAGGAAACCAGGAAAATGCTGCGTTGAACTTTTCTATTGCATCAAGGGACGTCCGTTCGATGGATAACAGTATCAAGATGAAGATACCCCCACCGCGTTCATTCCTGATAAACCTGAGTTATGGCTCACAATGCTCGATCAATCTTTCCAATACCACGGCGTTGTAAAAGAAAGGAACCAAATTTATGATCGCGTTAGAGCGTTCGGCGATAAAACACCGACGATTAGCGGAGATGCAATCCTCTGCCCGCCCGCCGCGCAGAAGTATACACTATTTAAACACTTACTCCTGGACCGGCTACATCGGCAGTGGAACAACTGTTCCAACAAGCACTACATGGCGAAATGAGGTGAATTAAGTCGCCTTCGGAGTTTTGGCGACACCTGTGAAGCTTAGTCGACGACACCGAGTTTCCAGGTACGACACTACAACATGTGTGGCGTGTACAGTTGCCACAGGGAGTTAGAACGGCTGTGGCGCTTTCCGATGCACGTGATATTTCATCGTTGCTCTCACTAGCCGACAAGGTCTATGCCTCGTTAAACACAGGGCATACGCCTTGTGTGGCATTCCAACGCAGTAGGACAGATCTACAGGAGGCCGCAGTGATACGACGACTCCAACAAACGGACGTTACTCGACAACTGGACGAGCTACGAAATCACACTGACGGCTTACGGCGTCAGGTACCGACAATGCTTGCAGGTAAGGCAGACACATACAAGAAGAACAAGGAAGATAGCAACGTGTCTAAGTAGCGTATCTTTGGTACCACCGTCGCTTCGGAAACAAGGTGACGCTGTGCATATCACATTGCAATCACCCAAATGGCAACAGCGGCTGGCGATAGTCGTCTCCGGTCGCGAGTTCGAGCACCAGCACCTACCACTGTGAGATGAGAGCAGTGATAGGCAACTGCTAGTGATTAGCATTTCTTCTTTACTCTCACTGTCCTATCGACTTTTTGTCACAGACGTTTAATCCGGCCTCGCTTATCTAATCGACTCGGTTCGGACGTCAGTGCATTGCCTGTTAGAAGTTGCAATGTGAAGCTTCTTCCATCTCAATCAGAACTCACAGCAGCAACAATGACTTATGGAAAACGCCAAGAGAGATGTAGACCTCGGATTCGTGATTACTGATGAGTCAGACGCAATATCTGGTGCAGATATCTTGTTTCTTTATGCAGTTTAAGTCGTTATTGGTTCGTCGAACACCCGTCGGGGTACGCATTGCATTAAGGGCACCCTAGGACGACTTTCTCTGCCTATGTTAGATGACAGACAGATGGTGACGTCCCACGTAGCAAATTGCAAATCCGTGCCGTGCGCGCAGACAGTAAAGCACAACACAGTCTATCACGACAGGAGTACTCCCGGTCAACCAGTGTCTCAGCGCCCGCGCCGGTTAGCTCCTGATCGTTTCGCCGCAGCTAAGGCATAAGTGGAAGAACTATTGAGCTCGGCAGTCGTCCGTAGATCCAACGTGTGGTCATCGCCATTTGATCTAGAAAAGAAGAAAGACGGGATCTGGAGACCATGTGGAGACTACCAGGCTCTCAATACCCGTACCATTCCCGATAATTATTCGATACCACATACCATCGGTATTTTACCCCCGCGCTGGCTGCCACGCCCTTGTTTAGTGTCATAGATTGTCGGAAAGCATTCCAGCAGATACCGGTCGCACCTGCTAATATACCGAAGACGGCTGTCACGATACCATTCGGCTTATTCGAATATCTCCGTATGTCGTTTTGTTTGAAAAATGCAGCTCAAGCTCGGCAAGAGTTTGCCGACGGAGTACTTCGCATACCTCGACGACATCCTGGCTTTTTCGGCGTCCGAGAAGTTACACGAATTGCATCCAAAGACTGTTTCCCAACGCATTGATGCATACGGAATTTCGGTCAACGAATCAAAGTATTTTCTTCGAAGACTTTAGGCAGCGTTGTTGGGATACAAGTGACAGCAGCCTTTATCAGCCCACTGCAAGACAAACTTGCCACATTGCTCGCCCCGTCGGTTATCACCAACTACACCACTTTCTACAGGTAACATCTGCCTAACACGGCTGCCATCCAGGTATCTTTGACGTCAGCACTAGATGGCAAGGACGCAGTCGGCAAACGATCTTTGCGGTTGACACCAGAGATGTTAATAGCATTCGATAAGATCAAGGCGTGTCTACGTCAGGCAATCATATTGGCACACTCGGTTTCTCAGGCGCGACTGGTAATTGTTACGGATACAAGCCAGCAAGATATTGCCGCAGTTCTACGCCAGCATGTCGAAGGCCACTGGCAGCCCCTGGGCTTCTTCTCCCGTAAGCTTACGTCGCAACAAGTTAAATGGAGCGATTACGATAGGGACTTGCTGGCAATTTACGAAGCTGTCAGACACTTCCGGCCACAAGTGGATGCTCGGCCATTCACGGTTTTCACAGATCACAAGCCGATTACTTTCGCCTTCAGTAGGAACAAGGATGACTGCTCATGGTGACAATTTAGACAACTTGAATTCATTACTCAATTCACGACAGACCTGCAGTATATGAAAGGAGCTGAGAACGTCGTGTCGGACTACCTGCCCGTGTTGTAATCGACCTCGCAGGCTATTGACTAAAAGAACTTAGCCACTGAGCAAGAGACAGACCAACAACTCGCCGATTTCCGATGCGACGGTACATCCGATTTATGTCTGCGGAAGGTGCAACCTACTGGTGAACTTTTCCGAGTTTCGTGCGACGTATTACTTGGAAAACCGAGACCTTTTGTGCCTGATAGTTAGCGACGGAAATTATTTGACAGCATTTTTGGGCTGACTCCTCCGGGAATAAACACCAGCGTCAAGCTAATGACGGACACGTTCGTGTGCCCCAATATAAAGATGGACTACCATAGTTGGGCAAATAGTTAGATTGTCAGAGGGCCAAGGTTGGCACAAAGCGATAGGAGAATTCCCACTTACGGCGCTGCGATTCACACATGTGCACCTGGATGTTGTGGGACTTGTATTTCCGTTGGAAAGATACCCTTACCTCCTCAGTGCAGTGGACTGCTTCACCAGAAGGGCGAAGGCGATTCCATCATTTCCACGTAAACGGTAGCACGGGTATTTCTTTCGTTGTGGTTTGCACGCTTCGGCTGCCCTTTATATGTCAAAACAGTGGCGGCAATTCGAATCAGTGCTGTTCTCAGAACTGGCCAACCTCTGCGGTTTCCACCACCATCATATCGCGGCTTACCACCCAACAAGCAATGGACACAAGCATGGACACAAGCTGGCACAGAAAGCCGCGTTAATCTACCACGCACAATCTTGGTCGTTGGCTCTTCCACTGGTTTTGTTTGGTATTCGTATAGTATTAAAAACAGATTTAGGAGCATCCATTGCAGAACTGGTGTATGGTGAACCCTTACGACTGCAGCAGAACTCATCGCTGATCAAACTGGGACACGACAGACCGAGTTGTAATACGCAATGCTAACAATGCGCGAACATATGGCCAGACCTCGCCCATTCGCTGTCTCGAGACATGGGGCTGTAACTACGTACATGCAGAAAGACCTGCAATCATGTTCACATGTGATGCTACGGACGGACGCTGTCAAGTCGCCGCCGCAGCCCCATGTTCTGGGCCTATAGAGTGCTCTCCCAGGACGAACATACCATGTGTATAGATTCTAGCTAAGGGTAGTCTATTATTACCAAATATAGGCCTAGAGGTGAGGAATAAATTTTGGAGAAAGTACAATGGGAGCACATCGTTGTATGGTAGTGAAACATTGACTGTGGGAAAACGAGAAAACAATCAAATCAAAGACTTTGAAATTCAGTGCTATAGAATGAATCAAAAAAACTAGATGGTGTGGTAAGGTGAGGAGTGGGGATATTCTCCACAGAATCAACTCAGGGAAGAACATGCGAAAATATTGGCAAAGAAAAAGAGACAGGATGTTAGGACATGTGCTAAGACATCAGGTAATAACTTCCATGGTACTAGAGGGAGCTGCTGACGGTAACTGTAGAGACTCTGTTATGTCCTACAAATATCTGAGGACGTTGGGCGCAGGCGTTACTCTTCGATAAAGAGGATTGTGGAAGAGAGGATTTAGTAGTGAGCCAGATCATTTCTTGGTATCAATGGATAACCATCAGTTCTCTCGGGTGTTCTAAGTTCTTCTGCCATACATAAAATTTAGCTCTGGCGGTGTGACACGTTTCTAAACTGACTAATTGTTTTAGTAACCGATTTATATAAAAATTCGCAATTTTAGAGTCTTACTCCACCCCTTCCCCTCCCCCAGCCTCCACTATTAACTTCGATGGGCATTCTAAGCTAAGAGTGTAGTGTATTTTGATTCTATATACAGATTGTTCAGAAATTCCCGTTACAGACTACTGGGACTTGTAGAAGTACTGAGTACATTTTATTTCGAATAAGAATCCGTGTCCGGAAACTTACGGTTTCCGTTTTACGACGATTTCAGTTCAGATGTGTAACGCGTCCACGTCTGCTGAGAGAAAGAGAAAAGTCTCAGAGTTGTTTTCCTGGTATGGAATAGGGTGGACAGGATAACGTGAAGCTGGACCACTGAAGGTCGCTTAGAAAATGTGGTTTCAGCATAATTGTGCACCATCTCACATCTCACGTCGTTTCGGAGAGATCTCAGCAGACATTTGGTAAAAGATGGATAGGCCAAGGTAATCGAACCGCCTGCCCGCAATTACCGCCGGATTTTACTTCTATGGACTACTTCGTAAAGGGTCTTGTTTATCGTTGAACGTGCTAGAACCGCAGAGTCAGAGAAACATTTGCCGGCGCGAATTCTGGAGCCGCACTAGAAATTGAAGAGACGCCAGGTAGGATAGAGAGCGTGTGCTAGAACATGCTCCGTAGGTACATTGTCTGTAACAACATTGATGGTCGCCACATCGAGCCATTGTTGTAATGGATCAGTACTGTTCTGTAAGCAGAGTTTACTGTTTTTTTTTTTTTTAATTTTGGAATAATGCAAATAAGTTATGTTCAAATGTTAATACAAACAAATGTGCTTAAGTGAGAAGTGGGTGTTTCGTTGTGTTTCCTTTCGAATCGTTACCTAATAATTGTACTGCGTAACTCCTAGTTTAATTCCTGAAGTAGAATTGGATGAGTTAAACGTCTGATACGAAACTGTTGCATTACGGAAGCGGTAGGTTTCCGGACATGGGTTTCTGTTCGATATATTATGTACTCACGCCCCTCTTTGTGTCCTAGAAGTCTGTAGCGGGAACTTCCGAACAACCTGTATTACTGCATGGACTGAGTTATCAACCACGTTAGCTTAGATATTCAGCATCCTTATACACTACAGATATACTGAAGAGCCAACGAAACTGGTATACCTACCTAATATCGCTTAGTGCACCCGCGATCGCGCAGAAGTGCCCCAGCACGACGTGGCATGGACTCGACTAATGCCTGAAGAAGTGCTGGAGGCAACTGACACCATGAATCATCAAGGCTGACCATAAATCCATAAGAGTACGAGGGGATGGAGATGTCTTCTGAACAGCACGTGGTGAGGCATCCCAGGTTAGCTCAAAAACATTCGTGTCTGGGGAGTTTGGTGGCCAGCTGAAGTGTTTAAACTCAGAAGAGTGTTCCTGGAGCCCCGCTGTAGCAATTCTGTACGCGTGGGGTGTCGTATTATCCTGCTGGATTTGCCCAAGTCTGTCGGAATGCACAATGGACATGAATGGATGCAGGTGATCAGACAGGATGCTTAGGTAAGAATCACCTGTCAGAGTCGTATCTATACCTATCAGGGGTCCCATATCACACGAATTGCACACGCCCCACACCATTACAGAGCCTCCACCTGCTTGAGCAGTCCCCTGCTAACATGCAGGTTCCATTGATTCATGAGGCTGTCTCAATATCCTGCAGGTTCATCCGCTCGATACCATTTGAAACTAGATGCGTCCGACCAGGCAACATTTTTCCAGTCATCGACAGTTTAATTTCGGTGTCGACGGACTCAGGCGAGGCGTAAACCGTGCAGTCATCAAGGGTACACCAGTCGGCCTTCGGCTCTGAAAGCCCATATCGAAAATGTTTCGTTGAATGGGTCGCACGCTGACACTTGTTGATGCCCGAGCATTGAAATCTGCAGTAATTTGCGGAAAAGCTGCACTTCTGTCACGTTAAACGATTCTCTTCAGTCGTCGTTGGTCCCGTTCTTGCAAGATCATTTTCCGGCTGCAACGATGTCTGAGATTGATGATTTACAGGATTCCTGATATTCACGGCACACTCATGCAATGGTCGTACGGGAACATCCCGACTTCATCGCTGTCTCGTAAATGCTGTACCCCATAGCTCGTGCGCCGACTGTAACACCACGTTCAAACTCACTTAAATCTTGCAGCAGCAGTAATCAATGTAACAACTACACCAGACACTTGTCGTCCCATACAGGCGTTGCCGACTGCAGCGCCGTATTCTGCCTGTTTGTATATGTACGTGAATACGCATGCCTATACCAGTTTCTTTGACGCTTCAGTGTATATGATTTATACTCGGATAGTATCTCGTTGGCGCAGTGACGCGTGATGTGTGACGTGTGACGTGTGCAGGGCGACCTGGAGCAGCTGACCGTGGTGCCCTCCGCGGAGGCGGTGTCCGAACAATGCGACGCAGACGTGGCGCTCACCAACGACACGTCGCCCGTCGCCGTGGAGGAGTACGGCGACGCCGACGCCGACGACGACGATGATGACGTGGACATGGACTCCACCTCCGAAGAAGGCAGCGGCGGCGGCACCGACGAAGACCTCAGCGACGCTGACAACGACATAGACACCGACTACCAGTACGGTAAGCACTGCGTTACACTGCTCACCGCATGCAGGCAGCGCAACATGAAAGTGTGTGCTGAAAAGTAATGACCTAAAATAAACTTTATCAGCATTAAGAACGAACTCGCAAATTACGATTATGGTTTCGCATCAGCTGCAGAATATCTGAGGACAAATGTTGATTTGCGCCGGACCATTATCGAACCCGTTTTTCGCCTTTGTCGCGAAAAGTCGCCTCAACTACTTCGGCTATCCGAGCCTCCTCCTGGCAGGGCTCAAATCTCCATTTGACCTGGTGTCTTCACCTCCTTGTGTTCGCACCATATTACTGTGATTCCTGCATTGCTATGGCACGAAACACCGCAGTCCAGTCTGAGACTCTTCTTTGACAAACAACAGCCGTATTCAATGAAGAACAAACTTCCAATTGAAATTATGGTTCCGCATCAGCTGCAGAATATTTTTATACTATTTACATTCTCCATCTTTATTCTTCGTGACTATCTATTTATTTCTCAGCATGGTCAACCTGGTGACGAACACATTTCTCCCTGTCGATATCGTCGCAGTAGAATGTTTGACTTTGTTGAAGGAGACACAACCGCACCTCTGCTTGCGTTGTTCAGTGACTCTCAAAGTGAAGTCTTCGAAGGCGTTCTCCATCAATAATCTCTTCCCTTCGGGCTCAGAATCGTGGAACCAGCTTTCATCACTTGTCACAGTGTTGTTAAGGAATCCTGCAACCCTGCTCTCAAAACTCAGATGAGACTGTTGACACGTGTTCACTCCCCTATGTTTCACCTCAGGAGCGAACATAAGGTGCCCACCGTGACTCTGTTTTCTATACCGCATTTCTGCAATGATGATCTTTACACGCTCTCGTGATTACGCCACACTCACCTAAGAGCTGGTTTGTGTTATCTCTCGATTTTTTGTGATGAGTTCATCAACCGTATTCTGATGAGTCCATTTGGTTGCCGTATGCAGTCGTCCACACGCTGAGGCTAGCACCACCGTATCCTTCATTACGAACACCAACAACCCATTGTTGCAAATTTCCTCTGTCGATAAAATCAACACTGCACACAGGATCTATGCATCTCGATATTGTAGGCACGTTTTCTGGGGTTAGAAACTGGAATACAATTTGTTGTTTTTTACGCTCCAGCATAGTTACATTACACATCACCATGTTATGCAACAATTTAGAGACCTCTAGCGGCAGATGGCTGCAACTTCCGTCTGCAAAACAGGGAAGTCGACGGAGTAATATACATACATGTAACATCCCAGTCAATATTGAGAACGGCATAAAAAATTCGGAGGCAATAATTTTCAGTATACACTCGTAACTACAACTAATCCGATTTACCAGCTCATGTTCTTTACCCGGCCACTGAAGTAACTTTACAACTGATTTCTTAACTGTTGTTTACTGCCTACAGTTACGAAGGAAACCAATACCACAGAAAACCGCAAAGAAAGTTATTCCTAGGACGCTCGATTGACAAGTTCCGTCTCTTCCATTACGTGTTGACAAGAAAATACCACCAGCCGTTTTTTGGTTTTATTTGTCAGGCAACCGGTTTCGGCATTACACTATGTCTCTTCTGGCCTGCGTATACCGAGTAACCCTCGTGTCAGAAACCATTGCAGCACTGTCAACTGGTATCGTGAAGATTTTTTCCTCACGGGCATGTGCGCTCCTTGGACAGCTATCAGCAAAATGTAATGTCGAAACTGGTTGCCTAAAAATAGAACCAAAAAACGGCTGTTAGTATTTTATTATTGGAAATCAACCAGCCGAAGTCCCGCACTCCAAACATAGGATGGAGTTACATTTATTACGTGCTGGGCCTTAAAATGCGGATTTGTGTCCACGACCGTTCTGATACCTGTACATGTTCACACATACGGTAGTGGCTGGGTGAACGCCCTTTGACATACCTCTGCGTTTCACTCCAAAGTACACATGTGTCTCCTGGCCCCGGTCAAAAATACACTACTGGCCATTAAAATTGCTACACCACGAAGATGACGTGCTACAGATGCGAAATTTAACCGACAGGAAGAGGATGCTGTGATATGCAAATGATTAACTTTTAAGAGCATTCACACAAAGTTGGTGCCGGTGACACCTACAATGTACTGACATGAGGAAAGTTTCCAACCGATTTCTCATACACAAACAGCAGTTGACCGGCGTTGCCTGGTGAAACGTTGTTGTGATGCCTCGTGTAAGGAGGAGAAATGCGTACAATCAGGTTTCCGACTTTGATAAAGGTCGGAGTGTAGCCTATCGCGATTGCGGTTTATCGTATTGCAACATTGCTGCTCGCGTTGGTCGAGATCCGATGAGTGTTAGCAGAATATGGAATCTGTGGGTTCTGGAGGGTAATGCGGAACGCCGTACTGGATCCCAACGGCCTCGTATCACTAGCAGTCGAGATGACAGGCATCTTATCCGCATGGCTGTAACGGATCGCCCCCCCCCCCCCTGCTTCCCGGGATTTGCGAAATTACATGTTAACAATGACCGTGAATTATGAATTTTGACCCGTGTCGGGATAAGGCGTCCGAATCCGAAGTAAATAATAATTATTCCGCGGGAAACAGGAGACGTTATAACTTTATCATTATTGAATGAGTAATTTCATTCAGTAACGATCGGCAAATGGAATAATGGAAATGATTTGGAAATAAATTTTGCTAGTGGAAATTTTGCCGAAAGAAATGGTTAAGTTGTAAAAGCAATTAAAAAATAGGTCAGCGACAGTACCGTTAAGTACGTGAACAATTGTGTCAAAAATAAAGTTTACCTGTTTGTAGCACAGCAGGCGGAACGGGAACTTTTACGTAAGTGCTGTGTCAGGCTCAATAGTCATATAAAATAATGTCATAAAAATCTAACTACGCTTAAACGTTAATGGTTAACTTTCAATAAGTATTTTGATAGTTATTTTGTTCACAATTTGTCAGCTAAGTGCAATGCTGACAACACAGATAATTATCTATCGAGATTTAGAATAATCGACTGTCATTCTGTCTTTAAAATTACATACTTTGCGCAGTTTAATCTGCTGATAATGAAATATATTGCCAATAATTGACTATGTTTTGAATGATAATAATTCATTAATTGGGCGATTGTCAGGTGGGACAAGCTTTATAGTTTCATGAAATATCCTTGAACTAACTTCAGCTGAATATGCATTGAAAATAATCTTAATAATCAAATTTATTACTACAGTCTATTATTAAGTTACTACAGTTGGCGTAAGGTTATTACGTGCAACAATTAACTACGATAACCAATTGTTCAAAACAGTCTGAAATTTATTCTTCACCGTCTATGCAAGTAATTTGATAATTAACATATTTTCTCTTGATAATGGCGTGACACACTCGGTTCAATAAGGTAAGGATCGGAAGGAACCTACTTGGTGTTATTCTCGGGTGGAATTTAACTGCAACACTTCGATTATAAAGTGCTTGTTATTAATTGTTCAACTTCAGAGAAAAGTACAGCCACTGGCAAGCCTTCTACAATTTTATCCTACGAAAATTACGTACATCTTACTTCCCTCGTTGTCGGTGGATCGACGGAAGTCCACGGCGGCGACACAATGTGGCAGCGGGCTTTTTCTGTTACTACTTGGGCCCACAGTGCGCTTCACATTTAAGCCCTCGTTTCTTCAGAACTAAGCCCATTAATGCATAATAACTTGCCCGGCTATGCTTCCAGATATGCCGACCATTACTTTCCCGTCGTACTTAGATCCACAAACTAGCCGTTAGATGTAACACACCTAGGAATAGCAGCACTCGACTGTACATCTTACTCCGAGCATGGCGTCACCGCTACTACTGCCCGCTGGCGCGCTCCCGTGCCCAGCGGCACGACAAAACAATCTCTCTGACTCAACGTTAACTAAATATGCCCTGACTTGCCAGTGTTACATATTACAAAATTTAGACATTGTATTTACAATACATATTCACACTAGACAATACATCGTATACAAACAGTTTCATGTGTTAAGTAAGCGAAAAAATTCGGAGCAAGGACTGTGTTGTAGCGTCGCATTATCGATCCCTGAGTCAACAGATGGGCACGTTTGCAAGACAACAACCATCTGCACGAACAGTTCGACGACGTTTGCAGCAGCATGGACTATCAGCTCGGAGACCATGGTTGCGGTTACCCTTGACGCTGCATCATACAGGAGCGCCTGCGATGGTGTACTCAACGACGAACCTGAGTGCACGAATAGCAACACGTCAGATTTTCGGATGAATCCAGATTCTGTTTACAGCATCATGATGGTCTCATTAGTGTTTGGCGACATCGCGGTGAACGCACATTGGAATCGTGTATTTGTCATCGCCATAATGGCGTATCACCCGGCGTGATAGGATGGGGTGCCATTGGTTACATGTCTCGGTCACCTCTTGTTTGCGCTGACGGCACTTTGAACAGTGGATGTTACATTTCAGATGTGTGACGACCCGTGGATCTACTCTTCATTCGATCCCTGCGAAACCCTACTTTTCTGCAGGATAATGCACGACCGCATGTTGCAGGTCCTGTACGGGCCTTTCTGGATACAGAAAATGTTCGACTTCTGCCCTGGCCAGCACATTCTCCAGATCTTTCACCAATTGAAAACGTCTGGTCAATGGTGGCCGAGCAACTGACTCGTCACAATACGCCAGTCACTACTCTTGATGACCTGTGGTATTGTGTTGAAGTTGCATGGGCAGCTGTAACTGTACACGCCATCCAAGCTCTGTTTGACTCAATGCCCAGGCGTATCAAAGCCGTTATTACGGCCAGAGGTGGTTGTTCTAGGTACTGATTTCTCAGGATATTTGCACCCAAATTGCGTGAAAGTGTAATCACATGTCAATTCTAGTATAATATATTTGTCCAATGAATACTCGTTTATCATCTGCATTTCTTCTTGGTGTAGCAATTTTAATGGCCACTAGTGTAGCCAAGGAGGAGATCCCATAAATTGTAATCTGTGAACATTTATTGGCTATCCTCCAGATGTACTTATACAGCAGCTTCTTCCTCAGTTCTACGTCAGTATTTCAAGGCATGTGAAAGTATTTGTTGACATCTTTGTTAAAATGCGTTGTTTTCAATAATATCTTCACTTTGACCGTATTGCATAATGTGGTTGTCCAAATAGGACAAGTATTTCTCAACTTCTGCTACCGCGTTTTATCCATTACTGAACTTAAGTGTTGTTACCAAAGCAACGCGAACGGGTGCACCATGTTCGTTTAATCTGAATATGATCACTGACTCACTGAAGCCAATTAAGGCGTTTTGAAATGCATATGTGATTGTGTCATAAAACTAAAAGCCTATAAAAAATAAAAGATATATGCCACTGGGCAGTGTGAACATAAGTCAGTTAGCGTTTTACTTTCGTTACTCTAAGCAAGATGGGCAAGACAAATGTGGTTTTTGTTTCTCTCCCGCGTGTAATTCCATACTCCCAATGCTGTCCCTCACCATTCACCTAACAACATTCGGAAAAAATATCAAAAGAAATAGCGATTTACGATATGGTAGGAGTAACCTGGTTACAAGCCAACGCTGTATGACATGCAGTTCGGTCCAAGTGAAACCTTTCTAAGTCAAACATTCAGCTGGTACGATGGTACTAGGTTCTCTACTAATATTCCAGTTGACAGTACATCGCTTTCCTCAACAAGTGCTGACGAAATAGCAAAACAATTCTGAAAGGAACTAATACAGACCGAGAGTGTAGGTAATGAATGAGTCATCCTATCCGTATTACATACGATGCGGCTCTTTTCGCGATGAATATACATATATAAATGATTTTCCATGTCATATATAACAAGAAGAATCGGTTCTTTCTGCATATGACACTAATATTGTAATCAGTCCAAGCATATAACAGAAACAGAAGAAATGGTAAACAATGTTCTTAAAAGAATCATTGACTGGTTTTCTGCGAGTGATCTCATCCTAAGATTTAATGAGACACAACATATTCAGTACTGGACATCTACATATACTATGCCAGTGATAATTGTAAAACATGGCGAGGAAATAATAAATAGCGTAAAAACCTCAAAATTCTTAGGTGTCCATGCTGATGAGAATTTAAACAGGAAAAAAGCACGGTTTGGAACTTCTAAGACAACTAATTTGAATCGCATTTGCACTTGGAATATTTTTCAGTCTAGGGGAGAGACACATCAGTAACTTGACATGTTTAGTATATTTTCATACAGTAACGTCGTATGGAATAATGTTCTGTGGCAACTCATCTTTAAGAAACAAAGTCTTCGTAGCTCAAAAATCTGCTGTAACAATAATATTTGCTGCCCATTCACTATCATCTTGTTGATATATATGAATGAATTGGGCTTTTGGGCATTCTAATTTATGATTCACAGAACATTTATTCCCTCACGAAGTTCGTTGTGAATAATCTACTACAGTTCAAAAGGAACAATGATCTGCATAATTACGACACCAGAAGGAAAAATGAAATTAATTATTCCACGTTAAGGTTGTATTTAGCACAAAAGGGTGTACAATGCTGCAACATAAATGTTTGATCACAGACATCAAAGCAAAATTTAAAAACTATGTGAAAAAGTTCCTCCTCGACAACTCCTTCCCTTCCATAGAAGAATTTCTTTTATAGTAATGTGTGAAAGGTAGTGAATAAGGATTACCAACTCAAATCTGTGTATTAAAAATAAAATAAAATAACCTCATAAATATTCGGAATGTAGCTATATTTACAAATTAAAATGTGATGTGAATGTAAAATGACTCGTTCCACATCCTTACGATCTATCATGAAAAATTATCCGTGGATCACGAAACTGTTCTAACTAACTCTCAGCTGTGCCATGATGTAACGTTTTCCTTCCTTACCTTGGTGTTTTGAAAACTTGGCTGGTACTCAACACTCAACTAAGACGGCATTCTAACATTGTTTAAACACAGTTCCTCTCCCGTCGTTCAGAGTAAGAAACAGACCGACGACTCGCATCAGACCGAGTGAGGTGATGCAATGGTTAGCACACTGGACTCGCATTCGGGAGGAACGACGGTTGAAACTCGCGTCCGCCCATCCTGATTTAAGTTTTCCGTGATTTTCCTAAATCGCTTCACCCAAATGCCGGAATGGTTCCTTTGAAAGGCCAGCCGACATCCTTCCAAAATATGATGGTACTGATGACTTCGTTGTTCGGTCCCCTTCTCCCACTTCAACCAACCAACCAACTCACATCAGTCGAGAGCAGTCACTGCAATGGACAGATTAGAACAGACAACAAGCAAAAGGGTGTGTTTTAGTATGCAGCCTATACGAATGTTCGGTCTCCCCTCCCCTTGAACTGCAGAAACACTGGTTTTAGTTCTGGTACTACTGGGGGGAGCTTGCACGTCTTACTGCCAATATCATGTATGTTTCAACCTCTACAACAGGGTGTTTATAAAAGAATATCGGTGTTTTAAAGCTTTATAATACTTATTATATGAAACTTACAGTTATAAATGATATGACAAATGAAAGAGCAATTCAAACAGTTTTACCAGGAACCTTATAAATTTTCAATATGAGCACCATTTGTCACACGGCACACATCAAGTCTATAGCCGAAGCGCTGGATAGGCCGCAAGGGGCCCAATGACAGGCTTGCTTTGCATGGCCTCCACTTGCCTTGCGATTGTTTCCTTTGGGGTTTCATCAAGGATAGTTTGTACGTGCCTCCACTACCCAGCAGACCTCCCTGGTTTAAGAAACCGGATCGAAGCAGCTGTTGCTACAATCACTGAAGACACATTTATAAACTTTTGGGAAGATCTTGGCTATAGAGTTGATGTGTCACGTTTGACGAATGATGCTCACATTGAACATTAATAAGGTTCTTGGTAAAACTGTTTGAGTTGCTCTTTCATTTGACATGTCGTTTATAACTGTAAGTTTAATCTAATAAATATCATAAAGCGTTAAGTGCCCGATATTAATTTATAAACACCCTGTACTTCGACTCCCATCTGTCACTCCTCGTCTCATCCTTCCGTTCGCACAGAGAACTTCACTGGAAGAATTCCTAAATTCTCCAACGTTCTAACAGGTTCCACACACTTTTATCGTTGTGTCAGTACATCCGCTTTTTTACGATGAGGAATCGAATAATGATTTTCATTAGGCATTAACGTGTTTTACTCTGCGCTTTGTACATCCTTGGCTAATGTGGCAGCTATTGTCCTGGAACTTTAGAATGAACTAAAAATAGTTGCTGAAGGTCCTCTTTATGCTTAGCTAGTTAAAATTCAAGAGATCGCATTCTCGGTTCCCAATATTTGTTATCGCATACGCGATCGGTGGATTATTTCCGTAACCACGTTTCCGTGCAAATTGTGCTGTTAATTGGAATCGAAATCTCATATAAAATTATTGCAACGTAGCGCATTGCTGCCTTAATCACATTGCGGGTTCAGTAAGGAAATCCTCTTACACCCATAGTATATGCACTCATCATTATTACTGACAAATGTTATAATTTTTGAAGCTAAAAACTTTAACGTAAAATTGACTGTGGTACCTTGTAAACTAGAAACGATACAACGTGCTGAGAACTTTCTAGTACCTGAAACGTCAGTCCTTTACCATTGCTACAAAACTGGGCGTCGTCGTTGATACATTATCAACTACAAAATCTTGAAACATACAAACAGTCTGAAATCTGGTTTCACAGGACTGAGCAGTTCAGATTGTGGAAAGGGTCCCAAATCAGTTGCTGCTAGTTGCACAAACATACAAACTTTATTTGCTAAAACACTTAATCACTCCTGCCCTTAAAAGAATTTAGAAACAATACGGCTGAAGGCCAGAATACAACTTATTAAAATTGCGTTAAGGAATACATACGGCTGAAGGCCTTAGTTACAAAATAGAGGAAGAGGGGGCTTAAGGCCTGGATAACAATAACTCCAGTAAGGAAATTTTACAAGGTTTTAGACAAATACCTTACAAATTTAAATTAAGTAGGCTGAAAGCCCAATCTTAAAATATTTGACGCAAGGTTTGGCTGAACGCCCTATACTGAACATAGAACAACTCAAGGCTTAAAGCATGGATAATAAATTAAGATAGAGAGAAAATTTCCAAATGATGATTTTTTTTTACTTCAGACAGCTGAAGGTCATACTTTAAAATATTTCACATAAGGTTCGGCTGAAGGCCACATACTGAACATTAAAACAAAGTAAATTAATACATGGCTGAAGGCCTCGCACAAAACTTAAGACAAAAGAAAATCACAATCCCAAGCAACCGAACTGGTGCTCAGTAGTGTTCCAAGGGTCGGTCTGGGGAGGAAACTCTAACAACAGGTTAGGTGAGAGAGTCAGCCAAGAATAACACTAAATAATCGGGTGGCAGCACGACCTAGGGACGGATGAAGAAACAACCGACAACCTAACCAATTTCCTTCCACACAACCAATGGCACGACAACTGAAAATATCAGCCAGAACGAAGATCACAGCAGCACTACGTCTTGATAACTGTCATACGAGGTGCATTCAAGTTCTGAGGCCTCCGATTTTTTTTCTAATTAACTACTCACCCGAAATCGATGGAACTGGCGTTACTTCTCGACTTAATCGCCCTGCAGACGGACACATTTTTCACAACGCTGACGCCATGATTCCATGACAGCGGCGAAGGCTTCTTTAGGAGTCTGTTTTGACCACTGGAAAATCGATGAGGCAATAGCAGCATGGCTGGTGAATGTGCGGCCACGGAGAGTGTCTTTCATTGTTGGAAAAAGCCAAAAGTCACTAGGAGCCAGGTCAGGTGAGTAGGGAGCATGAGGAATCACTTCAAAGTTGTTATCACGAAGAAACTGTTGCGTAACGTTAGCTCGATGTGCGGGTGCGTTGTCTTGGTGAAACAGATCACGCGCAGCCCTTCCCGGACGTTTTTGTTGCAGTGCAGGAAGGAATTTGTTCTTCAAAACATTTTCGTAGGGTGCGTCTGTTACCGTAGTGCCCTTTGGAACGCAATGGGTAAGGATTACGCCCTCGCTGTCCCAGGACATGGACACCATCATATTTTCAGCTCTGGCGGTTACGCGAAATTTTTTTGGTGGTGGTGAATCTGTGTGCTTCCATTGAGCTGACTGGCGCTTTGTTTCTGGATTGAAAAATGGCATCCACGTCTCATCCACTGTCACAACCGACGAAAAGAAAGTCCCAATCATGCTGTCATTGCGCATCCACATTGCTTGGCAACATGCCACAGGGGCAGCCATGTGGTCGTCCGTCAGCATTCGTGGCACCCACCTGGATGACACTTTTCGCATTTTCAGGTCGTCATGCAGGATTGCGTGCACAGAACCCACAGAAATGCCAACTCTGGAGGCGATCTGTTCAACAGTCATTCGGCGATCCCCCAAAACAATTCTCTCCACTTTCACGATCATGTCGTCAGACCGGCTTGTGCGAGCCAGAGGTTGTTTCGGTTTGTTGTCACACGATGTTCTGCCTTCATTAAACTGTCGCACCCACGAACGCACTTTCGACACATCCATAACTCCATCACCACATGTCTCCTTCAACTGTCGATGAATTTCAATTGGTTTCACACCACGCAAATTCAGAAAACGAATGATTGCACGCTGTTCAAGTAAGGAAAACGTCGCCATTTTAAGTATTTAAAACAGTTCTCATTTTCGCCGCTGGCGGTAAAATTCCATCTGCCGTACGGTGCTGCCATCTCTGGGACATATTGACAATGAATGCGGCTTCATTTTAAAACAATGCGCATGTTTCTATCTCTTTCCAGTCCGGAGAAGAAACATTGGAGGCCTTAGAACTTGAATGAACCTCGTATAAACACAGTCAAGGCACAATAACCTCTCAAAGACAAAAAGGGGACAACATCAAGCTGTCGAACACGCTATGAAGGACAGCATCAACACGTTTAGGAAAACACACTGCCGGAAAACTACGCTAAGAACCACGGCAGGTAACGGGAACGTTAACGGCCAGAAGGCAGAAGATACCACTGGTGCACTTCACTAATAAGTATCAACCAATTCAATAGTTAAGCACCATACTGGAAGACAGCTGCAAAATTTGCTGACTCCAGCACACCATACATTGCTGTCTGCGGGAATGGCTCAGGAAGCAGCAACCAGCAATGAACGAAGAGATGTCACAGCAATTGAGGTTTCGTAACAGGTTAACTGATTACTCTACTCCAGTATCCAGCTTCGGTAGGTGACGAACTTTGCAGCTCTCACAGCTAGTGCCTGACAACTCCGACCGCGCGTGCGCGTCACCAGGGGCCCCGTCCTGACCACACGCCGTGGAGACTTCCTCGCTGCTCTGTCGCAACCGACCGACTACTCACACACACCACCACACGGAAAATATAGCGGTCACATCAAAGATGGTACAGCAGTACTAGTATCGATAAACGCTGCTGCTGCCACTGATGGAGGCAAGTGAGCAACTCGTTCAGGTAGTAACAGAGGGAGCAATAAGGCGCCACTCGACGGTGAGAAAATGCCAAAAAGAAAAAAACGGCATCAGCGCGAGCCGGTCACTGCTCAGAGCCACAGGAGCTATGAACAGTAGCCACAAATTCAACGCAGATCACTGCCTTAGTGTAGTCTCCACATTTGGAATTCACACACCCTTTTTTCCCAAACTGACGAATTCGTTTATTTTCTTTCAAAATATTCTTGTTTCTTCGATGGACACGAAAAGCAACGTACTGTCAGGTTGCAACCTTATAGTAAAACAATTTTAACACCGTTGTTTCATTATTCTCTCACGGATTCTGTAAACAGTATAAATCATTAGTGTGCCAATATACCTCGTATATCAACATTCCTCTGAACATGTTATTTCATCTTACGAGTATATTGCTGAGAAATTCTCTAGCTTCATAAATGCCATAAATGTTCTTCAACAATACAACAACTTCGTTCAGTAACATTTTCTATTTATTAGATAAGTTGTTACAGAATGTCGCTTTCCGTCAGTAAGCTTCATATGCTTTGTACAAATAGTTCTGACTTCATAGCTTTCCAAAATTAACCAGAAGATCGTAATTCTTTCCGTGATAACTTAACTTTTTATGAAGCCAAACTCCTCCCCAACTTTTCTTTGCCTCCAAGGCTTTAGTCTAGTAAACAAATTACAAGTGTTCTGTGTCAGACTGTTCGTACAATAGTTCTCGCGTTTATTCGTTCCGTTCTTTTTCAGCGCTGTGGCGATAATACCAAAACAGCTACCAAAGGTGGCATACTAATATATAAATCTTTAAAAAAAATCTATGTTATCGGCTCTCTCTTACGCAGAATAAGTAAATCTTTAGTGGTACAAAGTTCTGCATAGGAATGTATAGTATGTCTCATATTACATTCAGACGACAAAAAGTACGAGAAACTCAGATAGCAAAATTCATTTGTTTTCTTGGTTCAACTGTCAGCGTGTCTTAATGCCACTCTCGTTGCTCCCAAAAATTTATCTTCTGTGGCATATCTACAGCGAGGTCCTCCTATACTTAGTGATTTACGTTTCAGTGAAACGAGAGGTGGAAGCCAGCAGCCGGCTAGTCTTAGTTCTTTCTTGAACGCCACGTGATTACTTTGTTGCCTGTTTTGTAGGTACATGCAGAGACTTGTAGGGTGTGGCTGGCTATTGGCAGGCACACTGACTCCCCTCTCCACCCCTCCCCCAATACATGCACTGTAATCTGTCAATCACAATATAATTGTATTTGAGGTATAGTTGCGTAGAGACAAGCAAAGATTTGTTTTAAATATTGACTCCAGTTCAAAATCCAACATCTACGGCTGGGAAACAGCCTGTAGTCTGTGTATCTGTGTTGTCCATTGGAGCCTTAAGTCAGGAGATGACGTAACACACTGTCAGCATTGTTCTTTCTTAAGTTACATAGCTTGGGGGTGGATCACGCTTTATGGAAACTTCGTGCGCAGTAGATGGCTGCCGTTCCTTTATTTTCTGTTTCTCGCGCATACCTTCTTTATATTTGTGTATGTATAAATATGCTTCACGCTGTCTAACACTGAAGTACTGAACAAGAGAAGGATGAAGTGGAAATAAGATAAAATGCGGAACTATATGTATCACTGGCTAAAATAATAGCAATATTGAATATTTGCTTAAAAAGGACAATGAGCTGCAACACAAAATGTTTTCAAAACAGATGTACTGGAACAACTCGTTCATTGAAAAGTTGCTTCTTATATCATTAGGGAACAGCTGCTTATCTTTAAGATGTCTCATTAGTACAGTGAATCGACATTAGTACTGGACAAATGATTAAATTTGTTGAGTCCGGCTTGGCTTGCAACAATCACATAGATATACTTCGTTTTAATTTTGATTATAGGGCAGTCAGCAGCTTCCTTAAATTCGACTGAAGTTTTATATCTGTTACAAAAATGATGTTATGACGTAACAGCTACGTTAGTGCCAGAATAAAACTATATCATTAACATCATCACACAGGAATCCGATTTTTACCGGAAGGGTAAGACAAATACTGGACATTCTGTTAACCAGTAAACCACAAAATATTTCAGAATCGTTAAATGCCCCAAAGGAAGAAAAAGAAAAGCACTCGAAGCTTCAGTGAGCAGAGCTGTATCATCAAAAGACGAGGATTGATGATTCTCCTAAGTTCTAAAAGTTACACAGCATTATGTGCGTCAGTGCACAATCTATTTTGTTACGCCGAGCTGGCATTTCGTTGGTACTACTGTCTAAGTGGGTTTCAAGAGGATAAATTGGGAACACAATTCCTCTCTACTGATGAGTCAGTGCTTTGCAAGGAAACCAAAGTTAACGCCATATGTAGTTCTATTTGAAACGTAAAACTATATTATCTTAAGGTGCGAGCACTGTGACAAAACCCTCTTAAGGGCTTCTGAAATTATTGAACCCGTAAAAAACACGATCGTAATCCACTTTAATTCAGGGCGCCAACAGATGCAGCCCATTCCACACAGATGTGTGAAATGTAAGATACTGTAGGACCACATTCTTTATTGTGGTGCAAGTAATAGAGATAGGTTGAAAATGCTCAAGGGGATGAAATGAGCTAGTACCTAAATCATTAAATAAAATCTTTATTTCAAAAATAAAAATAGCCTACGCAAAAAAATCATTTCCGTCAAGACTTTCTATACCATTTTTGTCGAGTATCTGTAATTTCTGAACTTCGGATTTGTAAGCATATTTTGTATATTACACCCAGTTTGCTGCAGAAACTCGGTTTGAAATTAATTAACATTCTTTTTTAATCTAGCTCACCCTTTCCTCTGAGTGTTCTTATCACAATGGGCAATGATTAGAGATTGCTTTATAACGCCTTATCTTTTGTCTCTTGCTCTAAACAATGTAGCCGCTTCAGGTCTATATATCCTGTTAAGTAAATGGAGCTACTGAATATCAAAAGCACACTACATTATCCGGGGATGTATAACTGAGAGTTGTATTTGTATTTGGTAATGACGAAAAAAGAGGGACAGAGACAGTAAAAGCCGGACACTGCACGCAGCCTGCAATATTGCCCCAGCGATAGCATTAATACATCTAGTACATCTACATCTACATTTATACTCCGCAAGCCACCCAATGGTGTGTGGCGGAGGACACTTTACATGCCACTGCCATTACCTCCCTTTTCTGTTCCAGTCGCATGTGGTTCGCGGGAAGAACGACTGTCTGAAAGCCTCCGTGCGCGTTCCAATCTCTCTAATTTTACATTCGTGATCTCCTCGGGAGGTATAAGTAGGGGGAAGCAATATATTCGATACCTCATCCAGAAACACACTCTCTCGAAACCTGGCGAGCAAGCTACACCGCGATGCAGAGCGCCTCTCTTGCAGAGTCTGCCACTTGAGTTTGCTAAACATCTCCGTAACGCTATCACGGTTACCAAGTAACCCTGTGACGAAACGCGCCGCTCTTCTTTGGATCTTCTCTATCTCCCCCGTCAACCCGATCTGGTACGGATCCCACACTGATGAGCAATACTGAAGTGTAAGTCGAACGAGTGTTTTGTAAGCCACCTCCTATGTTCATGGACTACATTTTCTAAGGACTCTCCCAATGAATCTCAACCTGGTACCCGCCTTACCAACAATTAATTTTATATGATCATTCCACTTCATATCATTCCGCACGCATACTCCCAGATATTTTACAGAAGTAACTGCTACCAGTGTTTGTTCCGCTATCATATAATCATACAATAAAGGATCCTTCTTTCTATGTATTCGCAATACATTACATTTGTCTATGTTAAGAGTCAGTTGCCACTCCCTGCACCAAGTGCCTATCCGCTGCAGATCTTCCTTCATTTCGCTACAATTTTCTAATGCTGCAACTTCTCTGTATACTACAGCATCATCCGCGAAAAGCCGCATGGAACTTCCGACACTATCTACTAGGTCATATATATATAATGTGGAAAGCAATGGTCCCATACCACTCCCCTGTGGCACGCCAGAGGTTACTTTAACGTCTGTAGACGTCTCTCCATTGATAACAATATGCTGTGTTCTGTTTGCTAAAAACTCTTCAATCCACCCACACAGCTGGTCTGATATTCAGTAGTGTCATATTAAGAGTGTCATATGTCTTCACTCAATGAGACAACGTGGAGAATGCCAGACTTTAACTTACGACGTTGACGCAACGTCTTACCATTACATTTTTTTCCAATGCCGGGCAGAGGGAGCAAAATTTCTTACGTCGGAAGGATTCGAAATGATCACTTTCGAGTCGAACACCATTGCACGAGCTTGTGTTAGTGATCTCCGGTGTGGAGGAAATCTAAATGAGATGGTAATCAATATAGATGTTAATTCCTTCAGCATGTACATATGAAGGTGGAATTTCTAGTTCAGAAACCTGTAATGTTCTGTATCGAATATATTAATAAAAACCTACCATTGAAAATAAAAAAAACAGGCAAATGAATCGGCGCTGCTGGATTTCGGCGTGAGCCGTATTTGTTTTCTCTAAGGGGAGGCGTCACGTTTAATGTTAACAGCTCGTGAACAAGCGTACGTGTCGACGAGCCAGGCGTATCGAAGCCCAACGTGCTATCGAATTTGCCTAACAGCTTTAACGAGTCTGTGGGAGCGTGATTGTGTTGTTTGTTCGATCGGATTAACGCCCTGCACTTTTGTCGAGTTGCTGCAGCGATGTTATCTGCCACCCTGAGCTGCTGCTGCACAAACCGAGATTCAACGTAATGCAAATGCACGGGCAAAACCCGCAAAACGAAGGACTTTTAATTTTGTAAAAATTTTAAACCAAGCACAGTCTGCATTCTGTGTTGAATAATCTACATCTACGTGATTACTCGGTAATTCACACTTAAGTGCCTGACAGAGGATGCATCGAACCTCCTTTAGACAATTTCTCTGTCGTTATAATCTCCAGCAAAGAAACATTTAGCATACTTCCGCGCGAGCTCTGATTTCTGTCATATTATTGCTATGATCACACCTCCTTACGTAGGCTGACGTCAACATAATATTTCTGCATTTCGTGCTATGGTCTTGCCACAACGAAAAAGCCTTTATTTTAATGACCGTTTACCACAACTCGCACATAGTACACGTGACACTGTATCGCCTACTCCGCGATAGTTCAAAGCGAGCTGCCCCTCTTAGGACTTTGTCGATGTCTTCCGTCAATCCAGTCTGATATGAATCCTATACTGCACGTCAATACTCCAAAAGAGAATGGACAAGCCAAGTGTTGGCGGCGTATTATTGCATTTGTTGCATCTTCTAAGTGTTTTACCAATACAACGCATTCTTACGTTCGCCTTACCCACAACATTGGCTTTGTGATCGTTCCAATTTTCTTGGTATTGTAATCCCGAGATATTTAGCTGAACTGACAGACTTTAGCTGTGTGAGATTTGTTGTTTAACCGAAAATTAACATTTATTTTCATACTCAAGTGGATGACCACCGGTTTTTCAGTATTTACTGTCAATTGCCGCTCTTCTGAACATAGAGAAATCTCGATTAAATCATTCTGTAACGGTTTTGATACTCTGATTATTTTAATACATGATAAATGACAGTATCATCTTCCAACAATTGAAGAGAGCTACTCAGATTGTCTCCTAAGTTAAAATTTTATTCCTCATTCGTTCGGTATGTTTTCCACTATTTTCCCAGTGTTTCTCACACGAAATACTATTCCTAACATCTGATATTTTCATAATAGGAACATGCATTTCACTTCACTCGAGAGAAAATGTAAATTACATATTAGACGATTGCACCTGATGATGGTCCCACAGGGTCCAATCACGAAAAAAATTGTGATTGAAGGCCTTTTTATTAATACTTTCTTCCTCTGAACTTTTCAGCAAGTATAATAACGAATAGAACCCTAAGCAATGAATTAAAATTTTTGCCAAGTTGAGAATTCGAACCCGGATCACCTGCTGTGGCGTGTACTCATTATCGTAAGTAAAGCTGAAACTTAATATATCTCAGGGAGACGTTATTTCATGTGTTCAACAACTGTCATGGTCCAGGTGTTCGGTAAAACTTACTTACTTACACTGGCCACACAAACAGCAGCCGGTCCTTGGCCACACTAATTCCAGCCTTCCACACTTCTTGTCAGCTGCACTTCATCTCCCAGACGCAGTATCCGCATGTCTCTCATTGTATTATCCTTCCATTTCGTTCTCGGTCGTCGTAGTGTTCTCGTTTCTTCGGCTTGTCCATCCATCGCTGACTTTATTACCGTGGTCTTCCCTCTCCTCCTTAAGTCACGATGTTAGGTAGTTGTATAATTCTCTGAGTTCTCTGTTTTTCCTTATTCTCGACTGTTCATTGTCTTTCACTGTCTGATACATTTTCCCCAATATTTCGAAAACATTAGGTTTTTTTATTTTTATTTCTATTTTTTGGGGTCCATGTCTCGCTTGCGTAGCACACCGTTTGTTTGATAGTGGTCTGTTATATTTTTATTTTTGCCAGCCTGGATAGTAATTTAGAGTATATGATGCTATGTATAGCTCCTAGACGTCCAACCCCACCCCACCCCTCCCCTTCCTCCCAGGCTGAATTCTCGTTACGATTTTCTGTTACATAATGTTTTGTCTTCTGTGTTCTTAGGTTCCTCATTGTTAGATGCTTTGGTCCTAACTGAGCTCTTCTTCCTGTTGCTATGAACTTCGGTTTATCTCCATTTACACTTAGATCTACTTCCTTATCTTTTTCCATCAGCGCAGGTGCCATATTCTCCAGGTCTCCCACGCTCTTTCCTATCACCACAATACCATCCGCGAAAGCCAGAACGTTTACCCTTTTCCCTATGGTGACTCCTGCGCGTTTTTGCGTTATTCTCGTCAGGGTATTGTAGAGTGCCAAATTGAAGAGAATTGATGATATAATATCTCCCAGTCTCACTTCTGTTTTTATCTCACATGTTTCTAGGAACTCCCCCTGTACTTTCATTCTACACATTGATTCCATTACAGATAATTTAGTTGGCTTTATCAGCTTGTCCGGTAACCCACACTCTGCCATTACCCTGCACATCTCCTCTCTCATTAGGCTGTCATATGCTTTGTTGAAGTCTATAAACTTACAGAAGGTATCCTGATTGTGCTCCCAGTTCTCATCTAGTATTTGTCTTAGTGCATATATTTGGTCGGTTATTGACTTATCCTTCCTGGACCCCGCCAGTGCTGTGTCTAATATTTCTTTAGGTATGGGTAGAGCTTGTTCAGTATAATTCTTGATGTTGTAGCACGTGCACAGCGGAGATATCCCTCCACAGTTCTGTGTAAACGTTTTGCTTCCCTTCTTGTATGTGGGACATACAACATCAGTTTTCCATTTCTCCGGGATTACTTCTATCCTACACACTTCTTTTGTCAATTCAGCTAACAATTTATGTCTTTTGCCCCCTTGTTTGATGAGCTCTGCTGATATCATGTCTGTGCCTGAGGCCTTCCCACTTTTTTGTATTTTTATTGTCTTCTTCACTCCCTCAGAGTTGGTTCTTCGATTAATGGTTGGACGTTCTGGTTGGTTTCTGCCGTGTTTTCGAGGTTGTAGGTGCCTACTGGGCTGTTCAACGGTTCCTTACAGTATCACTTCCAGTTCTCTAGAGTCCCCTCATTCGTAGTGATCAGTTTCCTATTCTCAACTTTCATTATCATAGGCCTTGCTCTGTAATCATTTCTATAGCTTCTCATTGTCATGTAAAACTGTTTACTGTCGTTCTGGCTCTATTCCTCCCCTGCCTCCTACATGAATGATCTTTTCTCTAGCCTGATTGTTCATTTCTCTCATGGCTGTTACTGCTCAGTATTGCCTGTCTTGCTGTCTTCATGGCCTGAACTGCTTTTCTGTCTCTTTCATTGAACCACGGTTTGTGCTTGATATTGCTATTATTGTTATCTCTTAGTAGTTCTGTGCTGTATCCTTTTTAATTGATGTTACCGTTGTCCATTTTGTATTGGTACCTTCATTTTCTTTCCTACTCATTTCGTTCTCTAATTCTGTGAATCTGTTTCTAATCTTAATCTTAAACTGTTTAAGCTCCTCCTCTTCTTTTAGCCTACGCACCCCTACTCTTTGGGTTCTTGCCCTTTGCCCTTAGTCGGTTGTTTTGGTGATGATTGTTTCGTTTTCATTAGCACAAGAGAGTGGTCTGATAATGTCTCAGTTCCTCTTATTGTCCTAACATCTGTTACTGCCTTATTATGTTTTTTCTCTATCAACATATGGTATACTTGGTTTCTAGGTAGCCCATCCGGTGAGGTCCGTGTTGCTATATGCATCTCTCTGAGGAAATGAGGTACTGACTATTTTCGTTTCTAGATGTGGAGAAGTTGATGAGCCTTACACCATTATCATTTGATTCAGTGTGCAAGTTGAACATGTCTGATATGTTTGCCATTGGTGTTCTTGTCCTCTTTTGCCATTTGAGTCTCCCAGCACAATTTTGATGTCATACTGGAGTAATATGGAGCAAATCTGGTCTAAGGTGTTATAGAATTCGTCTTTCATGTCTTCCTCCTTATCCTCGGTTGGGGCATAGACACTTACTAGTGAGATGCTCCTGTATTTACCTTTGTTCTGATGTACTATATCCTTTCAGTGAGGTTATTTTATTATTTAATGCAAATTCTGTCCTAAATGTATGGTAACCACGTTTGTTTCCTCTGTATATGATTCTACAATTTTTCTCTCTGTGCTTGCCTTGCCCAGGCCATCTTATCTTCTACAGGGCTGTAACCTCCATCTTGTTCTCTGTTAGTGCTTCATCAAATATCTTTGTCGGTCCTACAGCGTATAGTGTGTTCTTACATTCCGATGTTTCTGTTCGCAGTCCTTTATTCATAAGCTTATGTCGTTCTCCGTAACATCCGTTCCAATCCGAGACTTTGCGAGAGAATATAGGGACCTTCCAGTTTTTTACAATTTTCAGTGTCTGGCTAGTCTAACGATTAACCCTCTCACTCTATCCGGGCTTGGGACTGGTTGGAATGCTATCTTCCTTCCAAGCGTGGAAAAGGAATCTGTTAATTTATATTAGTTGCATAGTATAACCTCTACCCATACTAACTCATAGGAACTACCTACTTCAACTTCACTAGAAGACAAACTACTCTAACTGCAACACCATCAACTATATTCAGTCGATTCATTCTGAACACTGTTTGGTTCATAGGTAAAATTTTCGCTTATCTCCGGCTTTAGCCAGGTTTCAGTACCTGTAACAATTTAGAGCTTCTAGATTTGGTTGTTTCCCGACAGAGCTACGACAATTTAAAAGTATCACACCGATTTTTGCTAAGTATATCCTGTTCCTATGTTTGCCCTGCAATCTTTCAGAATGAAGCCTTTCCTGTGCTTTCCCGAGACCATCTAACATGTGTGCAACAGCCACTCACCTATTAAGCAGAAACCGGAATATCACCAACCTACTGCGGAAGTCGATGTATTCGCAGCCAACATGTTCGCAGAATCGCCTGAGCCTCTGATTCAGTCCCTCCACTCGGCTCTCTACTAAAGAGCTTTTGAACTTTGCCTTCATCTCTCAAAGAAGATTGGCAGTGTTTTCCAGTTCTGGGAGCCAACCGAAACCAGTAATGATCACTTCCGATTGAAAGCTATGCACATCATCTTTACTGACATGTGTCATCACCTGCAGCTGGCTGCTCCCTGTGCTCATCATGGCATCCAGGAGGGCCCATACCACATCTGGGACGACTCTGCCCCAGTATGTACTCGGTGTGTAGTCTGGATTTCTTCCCTCTCCTTGGCAACCATATCCCTAAGGGGCCTCATTACACAGCTAACATCGGATCTTTCAGTTACCAGCAGACCTACCTTTTTTGAATGGACGGAATCTTGCATGTTGAGAGGCTTCCGCTGAAGCAGTACAAACGACCTCATGTGGCTCAAGATATTTGTCAGTCACAGATAGCACCTGAAACCTTTTTATCAGACAAACTGGGGAGGCCTTTCATTCACTCACCAGAAAGCTTTTTGCTGCCTGCCTCAACTTGAAATTACCGTCCACTGGTTATGGATGAACCGCAGTGCAAGCATTAAACACGGCTGCCACAGTAGTGAACCCATCAGTGGACTCATAGGATGTACTGGACGGCCCTTAGACCCCCCCGTCCTGACCCAACAGGGAATCCCATTGGCAACAGACTCGAGCTGCGTGACCGTACAGCCACGAACTCAGCTCATATCCGAACATAGGTATTACAGTCTCTCAAAAAAGACGGCAAACTATACATTACACGTTAGTAAAATTCGAGACTGTGCCTAGTAAACGCAAGAGATTAGAGAATTTCAGCCTCAAAGCACACAGGTAAATGAATATCAGTCACTTCTAGGTACAAGCTCGTCAAGCAAATCACTAACTATACACTTTGCTTTGCTGCATTTCTGCCTTACTGATTTAGACGGTTCAATTGTCGTAGCAATCGCTTCGATTATGTTGGTAGAGACATAAATTATCCTAGGCTACATTCTACCATCAGAGGTAGGTGGAGATTTAGCCTGAGAATTTCTGATGCCTAGACTATGTACCAACGCTGTGGACTTAATCTACGTATAATCCAAAATGCTTCTCGGCCAACGTCAGGTGGTAATGTATACAGGATATCATAGACCTCCAATGTGTTTGTCCTCTGTAGGAAACGATTTCATTTGCAGTCGATATACTCGTGCTAATAGCTTTGTAGTGTACTGAGGCATTCCAGTGCCATCAGTTGACCAATGTTCGAACTTCCAGGCATGCAAAGCTTGTGGCTGAGGGTGACCGCTTAGCTTTTATAATTGTATACACTTTTTTTATAAATTTTCCGCAAAGTTCTGGTACTTTCTTCCTGTTAAAAGAGATTTCAGTACTATAGAAAGTGGGTATAATCGTAAGGTAGCGGAATTACAGTAGTCATGGCTACAGTTGAAATGTGTGCATCGTCATCCTCCCCTTTGTTTTCTTGCAACAGTCCAAGTTTCACTTGAGTGATGGTCTACGTGTTTGGTCTCTTTTTTTTACAGTAGTTTGTTGTTTGTAATTACTTGGATTTATTCCAACAATGATCAGGAATTAAAGAAAAAAACTCAGGATCGAAGATATTTTAGAAATTCTGGAAAATAGTAATATAACTGGTACGGAAGATAATAATTTTCTTCAGAGGCTAACGGCCAGGAAGAAATTTCCTAGATAACAAATTACCTCGAGGAAGAAGCTTTAGTTGAAGGTAATCAGTGGCCAACGGCCTCTCCGCAACGGTAACACCAGCTCCCGACAGTCACCGAAGTTAAGTGCTGTCGGTCTTGACTAGCACTTCGATGAGACTACCCAGATCTACCAAGCACTGCTGACGTCCCCAGACTGTGCAGCCGATTGAGGAACTACTTGATTCGTAACGGCTCCAGTCACGAAAACTGACAACACCCAGGAAATCGGGGTGCTGATAATATGGCCCTTCAAATCCGCATTCAGTGACGCCTGTTGGCTAAGTTTGAGGCTTGGGGCGTTAGACTTTGGGGAGGCCTGTTCGGACGGAGTTTACCTGAATTTTAGTTTTTATTTTTGAGCCTGATTTCTACATAATTTCTAAGAATCATATTTTGGAATGTTATATTTCTGTGTCAAATCATGGAGAGAATGCCTCTGTTGAACAAATGTGTATGATTGTTGCTGAATTTTCAAGGAAATGTTTTAACGAAGAACAGCTCACACGTAAGGATGTTTCATGGTGTTTTGGAACCTATGCTTCATCACAAATTAATTTCTCTCATACTACTGAAAAGAGCACATATAAGTTCTCAGGTCTGGACCGTAAATTCACTTTCAAAATCTTTTCTTAAGGAATTTACTTTATTTACTAGCGATCCATCAAGAACATTAACACACTATGTGAGCGTGGAAGTAGTTGCCAAGGAGTAACTGATGGAAACAAATAAAATTTCAACCAATGGAAATTTTATTCATAAAAACCTTTTTTAAAACAAATCTAAAATTTATAAGCAGAAAAGCACCCTCGAAATATCAAGTTACGATTTAACAAATGTGAATTTTATTCCTAAAAGCTTTTCTAAACAGATTTAAAATTATAAGCAGAAAAGCACCCTCGAAATATCAAGTTACAATTATTAAGAGGCAGATTTTTTTTCTTTTGTTTTGTTACAGTAGGAGCCTTCGGGCTGAGAAGCTTCCGCTCCCTTTCAACACGGCCGTAGTCACGACCGCTCACAACGACCTCTGAAAGACTACACTGGTGGAAATCTGCAACACACCAGATTAGTTTAAACTAAAAATTTTAACAACTCACACAAACACATTAACTATGCACTGCGTGAGAGAGATGGAAATGGTACAAACAGTCACACTAAGAAATTATTTTCCACCAAAGGTGCAATTTGTTTTTAAAAGGGCTCTTTCGGTGGAAGGGTGGCAACCTTATAAAAATGACTATTTAAATAAAACCCATGAAATTCAGACTTACATAAACTGTACAACATGCTCTACATTACACATGTACCGCCTCGCAAGATGGTAGGCAAGATAAAAACATATTTCAGGAATTCGGCCTTTACCTTTATTCTATAAATTCGTTAACACCGAATCCGACAAACATGACAGAGGCAGCTATTAACGTATGGCAGACCGACAGACACACCGACACTAACTGCGTAACAAATGGGGACAAAAGACAAACGAGCAAGCTGGGGACGAGAGACTGACCAACCACACAAGTAGAATTTAACAAGTAACTGAAACAACATATCACTAATCACTCAACTTCTTACAACTGCGATTGCTGGCGAAGACCTGGCGCAGCAGCCCCAAAACGCTCTTCCGAACCGTCCGCTGCCAGCCGCTTCAACGGACGCAGGAAGGCGCGCCGATCTCCCGTCTCACCGCGTCGCAGCTCGCTCCGGCCAGACCGATGTCGTCGTTTCGCTCCTGTTGCTCTCGTGTAGGCCGCGAAACCACTACCCCTCGCTATACGGCGCGTCCACTGGACTCAAGTGGCGGCCTCACATGCGCCAACGCTCCAGGCGGACAAGTCTTCATGTGTCCCAGTGTGCGACCGACCAACGAACAATCCAACCGCCAATGACCGTTGCCCAAGCAACTCGAGCAGACTGGGGCCTTTCGCGCAGACTCAGGTGCAGGAACTCAGCCCCGACCGGGCGACCACTAGCTGAGTTCTGTTACCGGCGTAGTGGCAAGACTCTCATTTTCTGGCTTTAAGGTATGATCCAAACGACAGACGTACTAGCACTCCGACGACAGACAAACACTAACTGCCGCACAAATGCAAACGAGAGCCAGAACAGCAACTGGTGACGCTAGACTGACCTAGCCTCACTCTGACTGACCGACCTACTAGACTCGCCGAGACTGACAGACTGCCCTGGCTGCCTGACTCACTGACTCCGTGCCTTCACTTCACTTCGCACATGGCTGAGGGATGGACCCTCTTCAGTGAACGAAGTTCTAGCGCTTTATGCGCTTCTCCTTCTTAAATGGTGTGGTGGTAAAAAGGGGTTACATGGTGGGTGTTTTTTGGTCTTGACTTTTGGGCTGTGTGGTTTTTTTTTTTTTATAGATACAAAAGTAGAAAGGATAGTTAGAGTGATAGTGGAAGAAGTGGGAAAACGAATGGCCCAATTGACTGGCCGTGGATTACTACTAAGTTACAGATTAAAGGAGAGGAGGAGGAATAGTGAGAGATGGTGAAAACGAAAGGCCATTGTCCTGGCCTCTTCTTCTTCTTCTTCTTCTTCTTCATAGCGGCGTCTTGATGGTGGTGGTAGTCGGTCTTGATGTGGCGGGTTCGGGGGGTCGGGGAAAGAGAAAGAAGTCAGAGAGCGACAGATGGAGAAGGGAAAAAGGAAGGGCCTGTCATGATTCGACCAGCATTTGGGATGTGTGGGTGTGGGGGGGGGGGGGGTGGCGTGTTGGGGAGTGAGTGACTTGACATGTGGGGGGAGTGTTCTATGATGTGAGGGAGAATGATTGTCATGAGGTGAGATGGCTATTGCATGTGAAGTCATGGGGAGCGAAATAAAAGGTCAGGCCATCGAGTGGTGGCTAGTCGGTGTACCCGGGTACCCAGGGATAGGATTAAGGGATTAGGGGAGAGACGGGTTTGTTGGTAAAAGGAGTTGGCTGCGGAGAGGATGCGGGTGCGAAGGAGCGGCACTTCGGCCAGGTTATGGAGCTCTTGAGTTGGGAAATCGAAGGGGAGGCGGAGGGCACGCCGGAGAGCCCGGTTCTGGACGGTTTGAAGTCTACGGAGGTGGGTGGGGGCAGCATTGCCCCACACCACCACCGCGTATTCAAGGATGGGGCGAACAAGGGAGGTGTACAGTCTAACAGCAATGTGAGTGAGGAGGTTGGGTTGATGAGAGGGACTCCGTGCCGAGCTCAGAGCGCCCCTTAAATGCACCTGAACAGGCAACTTTTCCCTTTTCCAACAGAGGGAGACACCAAAGCTGCGATTGCGCCACCGCCAGTAACGGAGGGCGACTGCTTCTCACTACGCGCTGAAGCGCGCTCTTCAAAACATCAAAATTTACCATGGCTCAATGCCCTACTACGTATCTTAATAATCTTTCTACTAAAAGTTTGCTGCTTGCAAAAAATGGTTCAAATGGCTCTGAGCACTATGGGACTTATCATCTGAGGTCATCAGTCCCCTAGAACTTGGAACTACTTAAACCTAACTAACTTAAGGACATCACACACACCCATGCCCGAGGCAGGATTCGACCCCGCGACCGTAGCGGTCGCGCGGTTCCAGACTGTAGCGCCTAGAACCGCTCGGCCACACCGGTAGGCATGCTGCTTGCAGCGGTGAAAATACGAACTTTTATCCATTCCAGAAAGATACTGCTAATTTTGCACCTACAAATGTAGAAAAATTAAAATGTTACGTTGGGGTTCTTTGCTAACTAGAAACTTAGAACTACGCACGAGTACAGTTGTAGTGGGATACCAAATTTTGTGTATTGGTCATGTTTGAAGCTATGTCAGTGAATAGGTTTCTTAAATTAAGAGGAAGTCTACATTTAGCAGATAATAATAAGAAAGATACTCAGAATTTAGACCATCCCTGGGATGTTCAGCATTTGTTTCATACAGTCAAATCCAAGTGCCAAGGCTGATGCAGACTTGAAGAAAAATGACCCACGAGGGCTCATGCAGGAGTGAGGAGGGGGGGGGGGGCGGGAGGTATCAGCGATGATTGTGTTGTAATCCTCACCAAATGGACGCAAAAATCCCAGATGCAAAACTAAAACCAAAGGCAGTGAGTCAAAATGCACGCTCCATCTTTCTGCAGTAAGAGGACACAGTTGTTTTCTACAATACCACACACAAATAGTGTCACCGGCATCATCCCATTTATGTAAAGATTATTTAGACTAATTTTCATAACTATTTTGCAAGCGCAACAGCTCTAGGGATGAAAAAATAGAGGAAAATATCACAAAACAATGAAAAATTATATCTTTAAGTCAGAGTGTCCTCTGTGATAGACGATCCAAGATTTGTATCTGGATAGTCCAATTCATTTCCGCTATATGAAAAAGTTTCTAAAAATAAGTTCTGCTCGGATACTAAATTAAAACTGTGGCATCCCAGAAACGAAAAAGAATGAGTACAGTTGTAGTGGGATACCAAATTTTGTGTATTGGTCATGTTTGAAGCTATGTCAGTGAATAGGTTTCTTAAATTAAGAGGAAGTCTACATTTAGCAGATAATAATAATAAAGATACTCAGAATTTAGACCATCCCTGGGAAGTTCAGCATTTGTTTCATACAGTCAAATCCAAGTGCCAAGCCTTTGAAATAGAACTTCATTATAGACAATCCCTTCCAAAGGGAAGGTCAGTGTCAAACAGTTGAGTAGTGTAAGTGTCTGTGTATCGTGGGGAAACTGTCACTTTGTACGACTTTCTGGTCTTTGAAGGAGCTTCCACCACTGTAGTTGAAAAATACAACCAGTTTCGTCTAGGTGACAGTACTGTCATGCAACTCTCTGAGAGAGTCATTATCCATTTCACCAGTTATATTTTAATCGTTATTTCAGTACATACTGACTATTCCAGAGGGAAAAGGGTGTTAACGCTTTTGAGACTGTTAGAATAAATCCATTTAAGAAACTACTTTTTAGGCTGATGCAGATTTGAAGAAAAATGACCCACGAGGGCTCATGCAGGAGGGAGGAGGGTGGGGGGTATCAGCGATGATTGTGCTGCAATCCTCACAAAGTGGACGCAAAAATCCCAGATGCAAAACTAAAACGCAAAGGCAGTGAGTCAAAATGTACGCTCCATCTTTCTGCAGTAAGAGGAAACAGTTGTTTTCTACAATACCACACACAATAAACGTTCCATAAAAATAGTGTCACCGGCATCATCCCATTTATGTACAGATTTTTGTGACTAATTTTCATAATTATTTTGCAAGCACAACAGCTCAATGGATGAAAAAATAGAGGAAAATATCACAAAACAATGAAAAATTATACCTTTAAGTCAGAGTGTCCTCTGTGATAGACGATCCATGATTTGTATCTGGATAGTCCAATTCATTTCTGCTATATGAAAAAGTTTCTAAAAATAAGTTCTACTCGGATACTAAATTAAAACTGTGGCATCCCAGAAATGAAAAAGAATGACTAAAGGGAAGCCTACTGGCAATAGGGGCGGCCACGGTAGCGGAGCTGCTGGACGTCCCTTGGATTAGAGGACTGCATCCACGTAAGCAGCGGTCGTCTGCATCACTCGCACGCCGCTGGCAGTTCGCCACTCTGTATAACGCGGCACTGATTCACGAAGTGCCGCGTGCTCTTGCCACACAGGTAGAGAAACATATACTCAGCCTATACGGTTTCGATACAACGTAGCGGCACTAATTAGCCCGGAAAGTGTTCAGATGCAATTGCTTTTTAGCGATCGATTTACTATGTTTCCTGTGGAGAAGGTGTGCGGTGATTGATCGAGTGTTACCACAGTATAACGAAAATTAAAGTAATAACCGTATATTGAATGTTATTGAAAGTCGTTGTTTCAGTTGTTGTATTGTACATTTCTGTGAAATAGCAACTGATCAATAATTTATCGCTTTCACAGTTAGCTTCTAAAATCGCACTTAGACACTGAGACGTATTTTCAGCAGAAGAAATGAAAGATATTTACGTTGAGGAGCGCGAGAACACATTGTGATTAACAAAAAAAGATAACTTGATAAACATCAATCCAGCTACACCATATGCTTTTCTGAATAAAGCGAACAAATGAACTAGTAGCACTCGTTACACAAGAACGGAAAGAGAAAGCACGTGTAAGGTGTAGTGCCAGTAAATTATATGTAAATTAAATAATGAATAACCTATAATACCACCGTATTCTCTTTGTTTACTTCTTGTACATAAGTAGTATTTGCTCCCTTGGGTTAGTGCCGTTCCCGTTTGTTTGTCAAGATACCTCTGTGGCGTTGTGGCTTAAGTTCCACTCCACAAAACGTTGGCTTAGGGTTTGATCCTTGTTGCTGCTATGATTTTCGGTGTTCTTATCGCTTTCTTCACCTATAACAATTACAAATATGCCAAGTCAAAATGCACCAAATATCGGAGTACGTGTTGAAATGTAGATCCCCCTCTAACTGGCTGTATAAGTCTATACAGAGGTGGCAGGAAGTCAGGGGCACAGTCTCATGCCTAGTAAAGCACTGCAAGGTGAAACCATCTATCGACTTGAACGCAGTTTTGATTTACAGCGTAAGAAATGAAGACGGCTTCAGTAGTTAGGGCTGTAACGCACTAGGCAGCCGCAGTGTCGAGCAGCCAACTCAGTCAGCGTCAGCCGAGGGAGATGCAAGTCGAATATGTTACGCCTTTTTTTTCTCATAACATACGTACTTTAACTATAATTTTAAAATTATTGTTTCGTCGTTTTACTTGCTTTATGCACTGCGAATTAAAAGTTCACTTACATAAGTGTTGGAGCACACGGAAAATGTAGTGATTCATCTACTTTTATGCGATTAGTTTTGTATGAAAACCTTGTTAGTAAAACTTTACTAATATTGGAAAAAAGCCCCATATCAAACAAGGGAATAGGATGCCATGCGCCATTGTCAGAGACGAGGCACTTGGCGGGTCTGAAAATTTAATGCGCCCTTATGGAGAAAAGAGTTTAACAAACAATAAAACAAATTTTAAAAACCAGCTGTCTCGCACTAAATATTTTATATAACGAACTTTTGGAATTATGAAAAATAAACGGAGAATTTTTCATCCCCAAATGGGCAATTTGTAGTTGGCATTATAAATGCATGATGTGTCTCACAAGATAACGCGTCACAAATAGTTCTAGGGGACTGATGACCTCAGAAGTTGAATCCCGTAGTACTCAAAGCCACTTGAACCATTTGAACCAAACTCAAAACAATCTTCGGTGAAATTAAAATCAATTGCGGTAACATTAAGAGTGCAATGGAAATTCCACTGTTAAATGCAGACGAAAGAGCGGATAAGTGTCAAGCGTACATGGTAGGCCTCTGCGAGAGGGAAGACTTGTCTGACGACATGGTTGAAGAAGAAACAGGAGTTAACAATGAAGAGAGGGGCTCCAGTATTAGAGCCACAATTTAACACAGCTTTAGGGGACCTAAGATCAAATAACGCAGAGGGGACAGATGACATACGATTGGAATTTTTAAAACCATTGGGGGAAGTGGTAACAAAATGATTACTGACGTTGATGTGTAGAACGAACGAGACTGGCGACTTACCGTCAGATTTTCAGAGGAACATCACTCACACAATTCTGAAGATATCAGGAGCCGATTGATGAGAGAATTATCGCACAGTCATCTTAACAGCTCATGCATGCGAGTTGCTAACAAGAATAATATACAGAAGAATGGAAATAAAAATTGAGGATGTGTTAGATGACAATCAGTTTGGCGTTAGGAAAGGTATAGGCTCCAGAGAGGAAGTTTTCACGTTGTGGTTGATAATGGAAGCAGGTCTACAGAAAACCATGACACATTCATAAAATTTGTCGACCTTGAAAAAGCGTTCCACAATGTTAAATGGTGCAAAATCTTTTGAAATTCTGAGGAAAGTAGGGGTAAGCTATATGGAAAGACAGTTAAAATACAGGGTGGTCCTTTGATCGGGACCGGGCCAAATATCTCACGAAATAAGCGTCAAACGAAAAAACTACAAAGAACAAAACTTGTCTAGCTTGAAGGGGAAAACCAGATGGCGCTATGGTTGGCCCGCTATATGGCGCTGCCATGGGTCAAACGGATATCAACGGCGTTTTCTAAATAGGAATCCCTATTTTTTATAACATATTCGTGTAGTAGGTAAAGAAATATAAATGTTTTAGTTGGACCACTTTTTTCGCTTTGTGATAGATGGTGCTGTAGAGGATAAAAACTGTAGAGGAAGACAGAGATTGGAATAAATCCAACAAGTAATTGAGAATTGAGGCGGTAGGTTGCAAGTGCTACTGTAAGATGAAAAGTTGGACAAAGGGAGGAATTCGTGGTGCCCACATACTTAAAAAAAATTAAAGCCCCAGTACACGTTATCACTTTACTTCGCACTAAGATTTGAGATTGGCACCGGCCTTGCCGCAGTGGATACACCGGTTCCCGTGAGATCACCGAAGTTGAGTGCTGTCGTGCGTGGCCGGCACTTGGTTGGGTGACCATCCGGGCAGCCATGCGCTGTTGTCATTTTTAGGTGTGCACTCAGCCTCGTGATGCCAATTGAGGAGCTACTCGACCGAATAGTAGCGGTTTCGGTCAAGAATACCATCATAACGAACAGGAGAGCGGTGTGCTGACCCCATGCCCCTCCTATCCGCATCCTCCCCTGAGGATGACACTGCGGTCGAATGGCCCCGGTAGGCCACTCGTGGCCTGAAGACGGAGTGCTTATAGAAAGGTGAAAAACTCTTGAAATCGCCTATTGACGCTTTCACGATACACATCTGCAAAGTGCGCTCTTTTGTATACTCCAACCCAGCGTCTGTTCCGAAATTTTTGAATCTCAAAGCTCTACGTAATTCCATAGACGCATGTCGACTAGAAAAACTATTCCATATTCCAAAAGCAAGCTTACTCAGAGTTAATCCTAAAACACTGGATGACTTTGAACGTCAGGCAGCATTCCATAAATGTTTTACAAGACTTTAACACTTGTCGAAGCATCCTGGTGTTGCCTGCATCCTGAAAATAAATTTCATCATGATCTATCACAGCTTTTAGGACTTGGGGGAAATTGCAGTTCTGCAGGGTGCTACAGTCTGGTACCGCGTGACCGTTACGGTCGCAGGTTAGAATCCTGCCTCGGGCATGGATGTGTGTGATGTCCTTAGGTTAGTTAGGTTTAAGTAGTTCTAAGTTCTAGGGACTGACGACCACAGATGTTAAGTCCCATAGTGCTCAGAGCCATTTGAACCATTTTGCGCCGGCCAGTGTGGCCACGCGCTTGAAGGCGCTTCAGTCTAGAACCGCGCGACGGCTACGGTCGCAGGTTCGAATCCTGCCTCGGGCATGGATGTGTGTTATGTCCTTAGGTTAGTTAGGTTTATGTAGTTCTAAGTTCTAGGTGACTGATGACCTCAGATGTTAAGTCCCATAGTGCTCAGAGCCATTTGAACCATTTTGCAATGTTTCTAATGTTCCTTCTCGTCTATCATGTGGGGTCATCAGCAGCGATGAGAAAAAGACCAAGAGTAGCCGTGGCCAGAGTGTACGTACAGAAACGCCGTGTGGTGAATGAGTCAAATAACGAAGCATATTGCTCCACAGACTTCCTCCGAAACGTTTATTGGCTGACCCAGGTTATTTATGGGCACTTGCGCACATATGCTATCATGCTGCGTGAGGCTCGCCAGCCTCACTTTGACCCACAAAAAAGGGTTAAAATAGTAGTATCCAGGTAATGATTGATTATTTACACAGGTGACCAAAACTTAAGGACGAAAGTTAGTTTCACATGATGTATAATTGACAAGCAACACAGCTCGATGGAACTTAGACCATCCATGGACGGTCGATGTGGCCGAGCGGTTCTAGGCACTTCAGTCTGGAAGCGCGCTAACCGCTACGGTCGCAGGTTCGAATCCTGCCTCCGGCATGGATGTGTGGGATGTCCTTAGGTTAGTTAGGTTTAAGTAGTTCTAAGTTCTAGGGGACTGATGACCTCAGATGTTAAGTCCCATAGTGCTCAGAGCCATTTGAACCATTTTTGGACCATACATGAAATAAACTGCTGCAGTATAGTAAAGTCGGTAAAAGAAAAAAGTATGGTATGAGAAGAACAGAAATACTCACACTGAAGTCACTGCGATTAATGATGCCCCTGGACAACACAGAAGGTAAAACACATTCGTTTACGAGATGCGTGAGCACCACGGACGGCATTTCTTGCTCTGCAACGTGCTCTCGTCCTAGCCACAAGGTTGACAAGGAGCTCTTGTAGTAGGGCCCTCCATTTCTCCTACATCGCGGTTGACAATAGTTGGATGGCCTTTGGAGCATGTAAACGTACCGCAGCACGTCACCGCAACGCAGCCTGCATGTGCTCGATGGGATTTAAGCCAGGGAAGCTGCCAGTTTAGTCCACTGGCTGAATATCTTCAAGTTCCAAGAGCTCCTCCACCTGCACCGTCCGACGCAGTCGCGCATTGTCTTCCATTAAAATTAATGATCAATGGCCAATCGAAACCCTGATGTATTCTAGACCCGTTTCTGAATTATTTACATTTTAAGAATATTACACATAAAAGGTATTGACCATAATTAGGGTCTAAAACGCAACTAAATGTGGAATGCAGATTAACAGCGCTGTGTACGGCACACCATAATTGATAAATACATGTTTCCATATACTGTCGGAAATCTTGCCGTAACGGCCACTGATATATATATATATATATATATATATATATATATATATATATATATATATATATGAACCAAAAAATTACAAAAGTTCACAAAATGTCCGACAGCTGGCACTTCATCTTATCAGAATAGCATTAACTAGCATAACAAAGTAAGACAAAGCAAAGATGATGTCCTTTACAGGAAATGCTCAATATGTCCACCATCATTCCTCAACAATAGCAGTAGTTGAGGAATAATGTTGTGAACAGCACTGTAAAGCATGTTCGAAGTTATGGTGAGGCATTGGCGTCGGATGTTGTCTTTCAGCATCCCTAGAGATGTCGGTCGATCACGATACACTTGCGACTTCAGGTAACCGAAAGCCAATAATCGCACGGACTGAGGTCTGGGGACCTGGGAGGCCAAGTATGACGAAAGTGGCGGCTGAGCACACGATCATCAGCAAACGACGTGCGCAAGAGATCTTTCACGCGTCTAGCAATATGGGGTTGAGCGCCATCCTGCATAAACATCGTACTTTCCAGCAGGTGTTTATCAGCCAGGATGGGGATGATGCGATTCTTTAACATATCAGCGTACCTCTCACCCGTCACGGTAGCAGTTACAAAACCAGAATCACGCATTTCCTCGAAGAAAAAAGGCCCGATAACGGTAGATGTGGTAAATCCAACCCATACCGTGACTATCTCGTCGTGCAATGGAGTTTCCACGACTGTTCTCGGATTTTGGGTATCCCAAATTCTGCAGTTGTTGGTTTTGACAGACCCTCGGAGCTTGAAATGAGCATCGTCGGTCCACAACACGTTACTCAACCAATCCGCACCTTCCGACATCTTTTGAAACGACCATACGGCAAATGCCCTCCGCTTCACTAAATGCCCTCCGCTTCACTAAATCGCCAGGTAACAGTTCATGATGCCGATGGATTTTGTACGGATAGCATCGGAGGGTACGCGTAAGTGCCAACCAAACAGTAGTGTATGGAATGCCAGTGCGACGTGTGACTGCACGAGCGCTGACTTCCCCGTGCATAGACGAACCTGCTACAGTCTCCATTTCTTCCTGAACTGTCTCAGTAGCATTACGCCTTGTGTTAGGTCGGCCGCTACGGGATCTATCGTCTAAACAACCCGTGGCTTCGAATTTCGAAATCATTCTCGCCATAACTGCATTTGTCAGCGGACCTTTACCCGTTCCAATCCCCTTCCAATGGCGATAGGATCGTAACGCTGAACTAGCACATTCCCCATTCTGATAATGCAGCTTCACTAAAATGGCCTTTTCAGGTAACGTCAACATGCTGCGACTGCTGGCGCATCTGATTCTCTCTCTCATTACAGCTCTTTTTATACACGATTGTCATGCGTAGTCACTGACGTTTTGCTGTTTAGCGCCATCTGTCGGACATTTTGTGAACTGTTTTTTTTTTATTTGTTCTATAAAACCCCATGTCATTCCAAGCGTGTGTGTCAATTTTTGGGTCTCTATCTACATTATTTCGTGGTTTATTAAGTTTTCAAATTTATACTGACTTTTTGATCACCCGGTGTGTTACGTAGGTCCCAGTTCTTCTGTATAGTATCTTTAGATGAGACATTTGACCTAGGAATAATTCAAAAATGATGAAATATAGATGAAATTTAGCACATTTCCTAGTTTTTTTTTTTTTTTAGTACGTTCACAATTTATTCTCCCGCTTCTGGGCTACACGGCTGGAGTATTGTTGTGTGACACGTAATAATGAAAACAGTTTGCATCGTTAAAGTGTGACCTAATAAACCTTGTGAGATGCTGTGCCCGTTTCTCCCAGAAATTTTTCTCTTTTTCCCGGTAAACTTTGGGGTGTTACTGTTTGGGAGTGGCTTACTTGCTCTATTCAGGAGTCGATCTGCATACTCTCGTGCCTGTGCGATTAACAGATTAAAGAAGTCTTTTTGCTTCTGACTGCCTTACACAAGTAAATATGATACATCGCCAACATCTTGGGATGAGTGAGGCAGGCATGACCACTCCTTATCGGCAACTGAGATACTCTAAAAGGACGTTGAACAGGCGAGCAGACACTGCAAAGGCCAAATATTAAAAATTAAGTGGACGAGAATGGATGAAATGGAAAAGTCCGAAATCCGAAATCGTATAGGGATGTAAAGAAATCAGTGGGACAGATATACCGAAAACGCCACACTAGTTGAGACATGTCATTAGAGCTCGATTAACACTGAATGGAGTAACAGGCGATTAGGTGTTGAAAAGTATTACAATATTTAAAACTGATGGAAACAAACTGAGGACGGCGTTAAAAATCATCACATCACCAAAGTTTGGTAGTCGAGCATGAACACACACACACACACATACACACACACACATACACAGAGAGAGAATGAGAGAGAGAGAGAGAGAGAGAGGGAGAGGGAGAAGAGGAAGGGTGGGAGAGAGAGGAAGAAGTCATTCCATGAATCATGGCAGCTAAGGTGTAACGTGCTAACATGTGGCATCACTGTAACTTCAGTTAACACATTCAAACACCTGCGGCAGATAATACCAAAATCAGTCGATAGATTGCGACCGCATCGGAGGAGAGCCCTCTACCAGTGCCTGGGACATTCAGTCTGAGCGTGACCGTGCTACAGTATGGAGATAAGCAGATTGGAACAGGTAGCATAAGTGAAAGAACCTTTCTCACTTTCAGAAGTGCTACTACGTGACATGCAGAACTACGAACAACTGTAGATGACGGCTCTGTTGAATAACGCAGTCATACTCCATGATAACGCTACAGTCAACACCGCACACACCATCAATAACTGTGTACAACGATGAGGGCTGGAAATTCTCCCCCCTCAACCCTACACCGCGAACTGCAACCCACACGACTTAGACCTTATTCCTCAACTAAAGAAAGAACTGCGTGGGGAGCGTCTTACAAACATGCGGTATTTCGGCGACAGGTAGCACACATTGATGCCAATGGCAGTGCCATTAAACGCCTTCCCCATCGTTGCTAAGGCTGGCTGTGTCAACTGGGCGACTATTTTGAGGGACTGGAGTTGATTTTGATTCATTTTTTTTCCATTTGTACTCGTGCAAAATAAATTTACACGGTGATTAAATGCGTTTATTACATTTCACCTTCTGCCCCATTTTGACATTCGTATAAACACTTCGTTACCAGTTCAACACGCATCGTTGAAATCCCACATCGCAGCATTACTTTAAGATATATGATATCTGCCATGTCTTATGGAATGACCCTCGTATGTATGTTGAAAGAAATCAACAAAACATCAATTGCAAATGCAGCCCATTGTCTACGATCCGATGACACATTCCGAAGAGTGTTCAAGTTATACATCACCAAGCAGGGCCCAGCAACGGACCGAAAACAGTCTTAAAATTCCAGAATTTCACTCTGCAGTGGAGTGTGCGCTGATATGAAACTTCCTGGCAGATTAAAACTGTGTGCCGGACCGAGACTCGAACTCGGGACCTTTGCCTTTCGCGGACAAGTGCTCTACCAACTAAGCTACCCAAGCACGACTCACGCCCCGTCCTCACAGCTTTACCTCTGCCAGAGAACTTGCCCACGAAAGGCAAAAGTCCCGAGGTCGAGTCTCGGTCCGGCACACAGTTTTAATCTGCCAGGAAGTTTCAGTCTTAAAATTATTTTTCATACGCCTTTGTAAATTCTGCACAACGTGGTTCCGGCGAGAAAATAATCACCATCACTATTTTCCTCCTTTGCTAAAGGGGTATGATATCTGGCGACTATGAACATGAAATGAGTATCACTTCAAATTGCCATGTCACTGTACATATTCACGGCAACACTCGTGGGTAACAGACTGTTACATTATCGTGTGTCATAATGAAAACGAAGAGCATCGTAGTGGTCGTTGGCTTTTGGTGTCGAAGGTCTCTCTGCCGTAACGTGCGGTGTGGCAGTGGGGGCTGATAGCTGTAAAGAGCGAACAGGGAGTTACGACCTCCTGGGGACAACTGGCGAGCCTCGAATGCTCTTGGCAACCCGTTGTCGTCGCAGTCGCAGAGGAATGGAGACAAAGGGCTCACGCGTCCGTGCGTACGCTCTGCCGTAATGTTTTTGCCGCTGTTTAGACGACATTGTCACCACTGTGTGTACATGTGACGTCACAGCCACTCTATGTTACGCCGCTGTACTTCGCTGTCTGCGGGAACAGTGTTTTCACTCCCAGCGCATGGACCATGCATCCCTCATTCCGGAACAGACTACACAATTAGCAGACCGAAAAGTTTTACGTTCTTCAGCCGAGTTACAGTACTCTCTTATTACTTTTGTAGCTTTATGCCCCACACACTACACACACTCTCACACTCACACACACACACACACACACACACACACACACACACACACACACACACAATCACACACACACACACACACACACGCACACATACCAAACATCAAAAACCAACAAGAAAAATAAAATACACTTCTAAATGAAGAAAACAAAGCCGACTGGCTGTAGATACTGTGTATCGTTACTGAACTTAGGTAACGATGTATTAATTCGTAAGTTATAACGGTACAGACCGCGCAAGATACAGTGGCCGACGCATAGTAACTAATTTTTGTCCAAAGTGACGAGCAAATTTATTCGTTTTTCCAGAAGGGCAGGCCGGCGTTGTTTGCCCACTATCGGCCGGTTTGCGACGCGCTGCGATAACAGAAGTTAGGCGCACGCCCTGCAACTTTTTGACACGATTTTACAGAAACTATTGGGTAAAAAAAATTTATTTTTCTTGTACTTATAGCTTTGTAAGTCAGATTCATAATAATGTGTCTATCATTTCGTTAATGGTCACAGGGTCACAGTTACTGCGACAGTGGCACATAAGTAAGACAATGTGTGAAATTCGATTAGTTTGCAATGAAAAATAGCGGCCGGCCGCGGTGGTCTAGCGGTTCTAGGCGCGCAGTCCGGAACCGCGCGGCTGCTACGGTCGCAGGTTCGAATCCTGCCTCGGGCATGGATGTGTGTGATGTCCTTAGGTTAGTTAGGTTTAAGTAGTTCTAAGTTCTAGGGGACTGATGACCACAGATGTTAAGTCCCATACTGCTCAGAGCCATTTGAACCATTTGAAAAATAGCGGTCGCTATGATTTTTTGTTTGATGCATATTAGTTAATGTGGTGCTGTATATGAAATTTAGCTAACATATTAGATTTTTTTAAAACTTGGCTGGTGGTGTCTCTTACCAATCTTGCGAAAATTTATCTGATGCAGCACACTTATTAGTGATTGTGTGTTAGTGATAAGGCCTGAATGAAATATCTTCATATTCTATAAATGGTTTTAGGTCTGGAAATGAGATTTTGGCAAATGATAGCACACAAGAGCGAGATAACATTTACACATGGTTATTGAGCAAAACTTCATTATCTACTGTGTTATTCCACTAACTTCGGACCTTTTCGACGAAAGAACGTAATTTGTTAAGGGTTATCGGTAGCTGGTGAAACGAGGAAGTGCTTTGTGTTTTGGAACAACATGAGGAAGACATTACTCGTTTATTTTTGTGCGAGGCTGTGGTTTTTCACAAGCTGTTGACCTTACTTTTCCTCAGTTCCTACTTAATGAAATTATTTCCCCTAGAGTGCCTGTTCAAATGGTTCAAATGGCTCTGAGCACTATGGGACTTAACTTGTGAGGTCATCAGTCCCCTAGAACTTAGAACTACTTAAACCTAACTAACCTAAGGACATCACACACATCCATGCCCGAGGCAGGATTCGAACCTGCGACCGTAGCGGTCACGCGGTTCCAGACTGTAGCGCCTAGAACAGCTCGGCCACCCGGCCGGCAGAGTGCCTGTCCGCTGCCCCCACCACTGGCGCTCTGCCCACACTTGGCCTGCAAACGGCGTAGCTACCGATCACATTATTTTGCACGTGCTCTCGAATTGGTCTTTAGCATGTTAGGGTGTGCTGCCTATGTAACTTAATGCGCAGCCTGCTAGTTATGGGACGGTGATATGAGGCAGACCCCGACTGACGAGTCCCAAAGCTCCTTTTTTCTCAGGAAATACGATACACAAACAGTTAAAAGACAGTAACACATGTAACAAAATTTACTTGATTTACAGGCAGATGGCACACACGTCTAGCTTAAAAGACGACTGTGGCGAAAAGCAACGAAGTTAAATAAATAGGACTAGAAAACAGAGATTTCAGAATGACAGCAACATAAGGTTTGTGACCCAAGTAGATGTCCTTGAAACCGAAAATCCATGGAAGTATGGGACCGACGTTTCGGCTATGTTGCCGCGGTCTTCCTCTGGGCATATATTAATTTAAATGGGAAGTGGGTCTCCGATTCATAACAATTCTGATGGTGTCATAGAAACACCGGCGCTTATATTTTTAGATTTTATTGATCAGCACTGGCTCCGTATGAATCCTATTGGAGGGTCGTTTCTGGCAATAACTGCAGCTTGTCCTTCAAGGATAACTGCTTCCACAGTAATTTACAGTCTACTATCTTTTTTCACACGTTTTTCCGCTGTCTCTTCCTCTTCCTGTACAACTTGGCGGGCGATGTCCGTGTTTTGTTCTGCTTGTATTACACGTAAGGATACGTCGTCTAGCATTTCAATAGTTAACTGCATCATTATTTCTGTGTTACCTTTCTCTGCAATATCTTTTCAGGCGGCTTGTATTTATGACTGTGAAATTATTTCATTGTTAGTTTTCTGTTATTCTTGTAAGTATTTTCTTTCCTCTACTAATTTCCAAGTTTTGAACGTTTCCTCAAAACTCAGTCTTTGGTTTTTCGTGACAGTTGTTCGAATTCCAAATTTCATCTTCACTCTTAGTCCTTTAATTTTCCTCTCATCTTTCAACACTTCAACTTTTTCTTTTACTTACTGGCCTGTTCTTTGATGACTTCATTTCTTTTGCATCAATTTCTTGTCTACCGGAAAATGTTTCTAATTATATCTCTTGCTCCTTAATCCTCTCTGAAAATACATTTGGTGCACTCATACGCTGTCGGAAAAGAGATTAGTACACCTAGAAAGATGAAGTCGATTTTGATCTGATGACAGCATATGACACCCCGGGTATATTAAATGTACTGATAATGGTATTAACGTCATTCGCCAACACTTAGAGTAGTGGTACACCTACCAGAGCACCATGTATGTCTATTTTTTTATAGGGAAAGCTCACGGTCGGAAAAAAGGCTCACTGTTGTGCAAACGTGTGAAGCAAGCACGCATCTATGCCGAGGAGACGCACGGCCAACTGAGCGAGTTTCGAAAGGTCAAATTGTGGTCTTCCGAGTGGCTGGATGGCCCTTAAAGAGAACTGCCGTACAAGTTTGCTGTATCAGTTGTGCAGCGGTGCTGGCATCAGCGACGACATTACCATTCTAACACCAGTAGACGTTCACTCCGCGTGCGCACCCGCCAGGTTAGTCGTACTGTTATGGCAGCAGTGGAAGATTGTGCAGCCATCACAGCACGGGTAAGAGGGCTTGTGAACCCAGACGTGTCGACAAAAATTGTTGTGAACCGGTTTTTAGCAGTGGGACTATAGGCACGCACGCCTCAAATCTAGTCACGCCACAGCATCGACGTGCGTGGCTCGACGGGTGGTGTCACATGATCACTTGGAAGATGGAATGGCACGTCGCGGTCTTCAGCAATGAAAGCACGTGACTGTTTGCCCGTATGACGTAGACGTAGTGAGAGCTTTCTCGTAGAGTGCATTCGTCCAAGACACACAGCCTTCACCCCAGGCTTTAAGGTGTGGTGTGCGATAAATTGCAGTTGTAATTCACCTCTGGTGTTTCTGGAGGTGACACTGATCAATACATGCAGCATGATGTTGGATCTGTTCTTTTGCTATTTTGTAAATAGGTAGGTGACGTGTTATTCCAACAGGGTAATGCTCGCCCACACACTGCTTGTGAAACTCAATGTGCTCTGAAAGATGTACAGCATCTTCCCTGGCCAGGAAGACCTCTGTACTTGTGTCCAATCCAGCACGTGTGGTGTATGATGGGACGACTCGTGCGACTCATCAACCAACAACTCTTACGGAACTACGTGAAAAGGTCGAGCATTCGTGGCATTACGTATCCTAAGAGAGTATTCGCCATTGGCATTGCAGCCTGTGGAGACTACATCACGTACTAATATGGGTGTTTCAGCATAGGTCCATATCTGGTACCTCAGAACCGCTTGTGCTGTTGATCTGTAAATGTAATTATTTAATGTCCTCATATGCACTTTTGCAACAATAAAACCTGAGTGAACTGTAAACCTGTAAAGGGGTGTGTTAATTTTTTTCGGGCAGTCTATTTATCAAATTGAACTTATTTGCTAAGCCCGTCTTTGTCTGTTCTGCATAACTGCATCTTGTCTTTCCCCTACTTCCTCTCACCCTATTGTTTGCGGTGTTGCCGCGTTTCCGGCACTTGAGTCCATCGTGCTATTTGCTATCGGAAATTTATTGTTTAAATTGCATATTCGGAAATTACCAATTTGAAAAGTTCACTTACTTGATGTCACCTCTCGGTATTAATAATTCCATTTTGCTACTTTATCCTCATATACACAAGTCCGATCTATTACGCAACAGACGCAACTTAAAAGCCTCACTATACGAAGTTTCGTTGCACGCAACTCAGGCATTTCTATCGCCTACTGCAGCATTTCATATACTCACCTACCGTGGCAATTCTAATTCCTCTCATACAGCACTTGCGATCCACAGATCTGTCGTTTTCCGCTACCGGTGTCTGCCGCACGCCGCGATATCACACCTCCTTTTTCAGTGTGTGTTCACCTAGCCTCTTATTTCTTCATTCTTCGTACTTGTTGCATCCGCACACTTTTTGGTTCCTTTTTTTTTTTTTTTTTTTTGTGCAGTAATCAATTTGTAACGCTCGGTTTCCTTATAGCGATCTCATCCTAAGAATGAAACACTTCTGCGCTGTTCAATGATTGCGTTGTAACTGTTTCTTCGTAGTGGTTGCATCCGAAGATGCAGAAGCAACCTGTAAAGCCCCTTTACGGTTTTAGGTTAACGTTGATTGCCGAATACTTAAATATGCTGTGATAGTGATTTGGTGTGGGACCCTTAATCGCCACAGCTTTTGAGGTTAGATTGACTTCCAAGGTACATTTATCACGGTAGTAAAGTTGCTAAACATGCACTGAGACATGCCCCATCAAAGTCTCACTACTGTACATGACCAGGGCAGTAACACATAGAAAATTGTGTTAAAGGTTTCTTGAAAACAGAAACAGTTTGCACTAGAGCGCGAATATTTATTGCACTCTCAGTTCACAGAAAACATCCCCACCGTATCTTAAGTTTATACACAGTACATCAACATTCACACGATTCCACTGGAGTTACTTTGTACCAGACAATGAATCTTTATTGTCCTTATTTTAAACATGGCTGTGGCAGCAACTGTTAAAATTCTTCACAATAAAGGATGACAGCCAAAAACAGTTGCAGGACAAAATTTATTAAAATTCTTGACCAAGGTTTCGGTACATATAAATATACCTTCTGATGAAGGTATATTTATATGTACCGAAACCTTGGTCAAGAATTTTAATAAATTTTGTCCTGCAACTGTTTTTGGCTGTCATCCTTTATTGTGAATCTTTATTGTATTTTAAGTTCATAGAGATCGTCCCTACGATATCTTATGTTCGTACACAATACTTTAGCATTCACACGATTCCACAACTCCACCCGAGTTAGCAATTGCTATTCTAACACAATCCGGTCACTGTAAAATATTATATGTTACATCATTTCATACTAAACTAATGTGAATGAACAATTACTGAGGTTCACACCTATTTTTGGGATTCCGATTCGCAATTGCGTACTCTGCACCTGCGACTCACTTTGCAGACTTCCTCTAACCCCCTGCACACGCCTATATTCTAATACTGTGGCGCCGCAGCGCCACCTGTGGCCGCCGGTTCCGTAGAGAAGTGTCACACTAAGTCTCGACACTCATTCACAATATACATAAATGACCTAGTGGATAGCATCGGAAGTTCAGTGAGGCTTTTTGCGGATGATGCTGTAGTATATCGAGAGGTTGTAACAATGGAAAATTATACTGAAATGCAGGAGGATCTGCAGCGAATTGACGCATGGTGCAGGGAATGGCAGTTGAATCTCAATGTAGACAAGTGTAATGTGCTGCGAATACACAGAACGAAAGATCCTTTACCACTTAGCTACAATACAGCATGTCAGCAACTGGAAGCCGTTAATTCCATAAATTATCTGGGAGTAGACATTGGGAGTGATTTAAAATGGAATGACCATATAAAATTAATCGTCGGTAAAGCAGATGCCAGAATCCTAAGGAAATGCAATCCAAAAACAAAGGTAGTAGATTACAGTACGATTGTTCGCCCACTGCATCAATGCTGCTCACCGTTGTGGGATCCGTACCAGATAGGGTTGATAGAAGAGATAGAGAAGATCCAACGGAGAGCAGCGCGCTTCGTTACAGGATCATTTAGTAATCGCAAAAGCGTTACGGACATGATAGATAAACTCTAGTGGAAGACTCTGCAAGAGAGACGTTCAGTTCCTCTGTACGGGCTTTTGTTGATGTTTAGGGAACATAATTTCACCGAGGAGTCAAGCAATATATTGCTCTCTCCTATGTATATCTCGCGAAGAGACCATGTGGATAAAATCAGAGAGATAAGGGCCCCCACAGAGGCATACCGACAATCTTTCTTTCCACGAACAATACGAGACTGGAATAGAAGGGAGAACCGACAGAGGTACTCAAAGTACCCTCCACCACACACCGTCAGGTGGCTTGCGGAGTATAGATGTAGATGTAGATGTATATGTAGATGTAGATGTAGATGAATCGGTATCTGTACTGAGACGTAGCTGGTTGTTCCGTCCAATTACGTCATCTCAAGGTACCCAGAATCCCTTTTGTCAGTAATGACAAATTCGTCTTCGTAACTATTTGCTCTGGTACCGAGAAACACTTCTGGAGAGGTAGACCCCACTGTGTTTATTTTATCATCTATTAATGCATATTTTCTTCCCATTCCTCTTATGTTGCTCTTAACTGTCAGAATGAATGTTTTCTGCGTGATTCTATGAAGAGGACAGATGTAATGCAAAGATGCAGGTTTCGTTTGGTTTGGTGCCAAAAGATACACCACTAGTAGAAAGATATACGGGTAATAGACGCAAGTCCTCTCCTACCCTTCGGGGATGAGTAGAGTGACCGTTAAGGACGCTCCGCCATACTTTTCGGATGGCTGGGAGTATGGAAGGAACCTGTGCTGGTCTCCTTCAATCAGTTCGCTAATTTAACAATAGGATGAGGTATATCATAGATTAGGTCACTAATTCGTTGTTTTCCAGCATTTTCACAGTTAGTCTTACATTGCGATCACATTTTTGAATTGTTTTCCGAGTATACCGGATAGTTAGAATTCACGATTCTAGCTTGAGCGTGGAGAGCTTTTTAATCTACTTCTGAGTTATTAAACCTACGGTGCCACCAGCATCCACAATAGTTTTTCAGTTGATTTCTCAGAGAGTTATTAATTATTTTATTAATTTCCAGAAATTGTTAGATTTTGGTTGGTAGCATGGGTTGCTCTCTATGTACAACCTTTACCCATGTGGTCGTAACCGTGTGACAAAGAGTAACCGTTTCATTATTGTATTTCCAGTTTATAATTAGGCGCGTGAATAGTGTCAAATATTTAACGAATTTTTCGCGGGATTTTTTTTTATTTATTTGTTGGTCTCTGTCTCCAAGCTGTCAACTGTTCTGTTATGAGAAAAGGCCACCATCTTCCTAAATTAAATTCAGTTAGGATTTGGTGTGGGATTGTAACATAAAATACAAGAACGATTACAGATGATGAGTAACTTGTAACCATTCGTTTCCAAGCTCCCATGTGGACTTGGCTGCATAATCGATGAGGTAAACGATCGTTCTTGTGGAAACACAGTGCGAGGTGCCAGGGCAAGCAGTGTATTTAACACTAAATTCTTCTAGAATCTCCATATGTAAATGATGCTCTAAGCCCCCCCTATTCTAACTCCGACTTTTGCTGTTGCACATGGATTAAAAAATATACGCGGACTGACTGTAATCAACCCTGCAAGTGGAGTAGAAAAGAGTTTGGCCCCTGCAATAATTTAATTTGATATATAAGTTAAATAAACAAGGTTTCATTAACGTAGTGAGAAATGATGGGTTGCTGTACCGATTAACAGAATGAAAGTTCTGTCCAAAATAACAATATGATTTATTAAGACTAAACACAAAATAATAAACAAAAACACATGAAACATTTATAATACATCAAATTGGCTCAAATTGGATACTCAAACAAACGCTATGAAGGTGAAGTTGTCCCTAAACTAGATTGTGAGGTTTAAGACGAAGTGGTATGTGGAGCCAATTCATTGCCACTCAAATCTTAAGAGAGACACACAGCTAACCCAACATTAATTGCTGCTACTCAAGACAGAACAAAGTTAGAAAAAGACGAACAGGCGCGCTCTGCTGAGCTCTGATTATCACCTGGGAAAATCTCTATCTGCCGGTGCTGCGGACATACATTACCAAACTGTCTTCTTAACTGCCAGAACACGATCTGGCGTACCGGAGGCGATGGCTGATTGCTTCGACGTCCTCGACCGAAAGGCGAGAGCCGACTACTTAGAGCACCCGTACAGGCCGAACACACAACAGTCCCGCCTCCACGACAGTGGCCATGGTTAAAACGTTCCAATCAGCAACTCGAAAACCGGTGGAAAATTCATCTCTATTGCCGGAGCACTACCATTCTACCAATGGAGATTCCTGGCGCCAATTTCTCAACAGAGAACAACATGCCACCTCTCAACAGAGTAGGGATTGAGTGTGTTTCGTGTGAAGATTTGAACTATCTAAGAACTATCAGAGATGGTGAGTACTTTTATTTGCAATGACAAGGTGTTAATAAAGTGGGGTGGTTGGTTCATCATCGTATACGATCGTTATTTTAGAAGTTCAGTGTAGGTCTTGCGAGTGTTCTTGCGACGGATTTAACAAATTATACGTCATTTTTGTATATTAACTGTGCTTACTTGTTTCTGCTTGCACACCACACGACCCACGACTGTCAGAGCATATCCTAGTGCGCTATGTTGATCCCCCCAACAAAATCGGAGGGGGTCCCCGAAATTCGTTTTCAATACATTATCTTAAAATAGTTGTCGTTACTTAGTCCATGTGTGGCATGATTATGTTACCCCAAGAGCAGTCTGTCGTATCACCCCATCGCATCCATATCACTGAATTAAAAGACCATTTAGATCAGAAGGAGTGAACATCACGCTCATCTAACTGAATGAAAGTTGATGTGTGTTGAATTGAGAGTAGCCCAATGAAAGTGATATTTCAATGAAAATCTTACGTGTATGCAACAATAATTCCACCCCGTGTCCCGTACACAGTACACGTAAACCTGAAATGAGCACTCGTAGTAATATGAAATCAGGAAGTAATGAAAGTAAACGTCCCATAATGGAATACATTGTGTCTGATAGTGGTGCAGATGATCTCGGTTAAGTAGGTTCTTTGGTTGGTTGCGTCCTACCCTTTGCAATATCCGTTGTGAAACAGAGTCACTCAATCATCATAAAATGTCTGCAAAACACATTCATTGAATCATTATTAACTGTTTGCGAGATAGATTCACTGAATCATCATTAAATGCAATAGTTAATGAAAAAATCGAGGTGGATTCTTTATAATCATTAAATTATTCACCATTGCTCACGCACTGCAATTTTAAAAGTTCTCAATTAATTAAACAATCTGGGCTGTCCCTTTAATGATTATTTACCAACTTACAGACGTTTCTAGGCGCATCAGTCTGGAACCGCGCGACCGCTACGGTCGCCGGTTTGAATCCTGCCTCGGGCATGGATGTGTGTGATGTCCTTAGGTTAGTTAGGTTTAAGTAGTTCTAAGTTCTAGAGGACTGATGACCTCAGCAGTTAAGTCCCATAGCGCTCAGAGCCATTTGAACCATTTGAACAGACGTTTCACCCTTCTGTTGGCACCTCTGAGAGAGAGGTCTGAACTGCGACGCCCAGCATTGAAATCACGCTGTTTACTTATGGGTGGCACAGGAAAACATTTCTGACACACCCCTGCTCAGAATCTACAAAAAAAAGTCCCTCAGGGGATTACAGGAAAAGCGTCAAACTGCATCTTCCTCTGTAGCGTTAATTTCCACAAATTTTCGCGGTCCAAAACAGCACTTCCTAGAGCGATGAGCAACAGAACGACTCACTGTTGACAAATCACGGACTATTCAATCCTCCTTTAAGGACATTCTGAGCTTGCAGCGCCACTGAACGCGACCACGCCTCTTTGGAGCGTAGCACGACCGCAATCTTTGCTCTTGTGTACGTTATGTTATGTTATGTTAACCGGGGACCTAGAAACGACGGAGAGGCTTCGTCACCGCCGCAGCTGCAGTGGTCCGCAACCCCACGACGACTATCGCAGTCCACTTCACCCCTCCGCCGCCCCACACCGAACCCAGGGTTATTGTGCGGTTCGGCCCCCGGTGGACCTCCCCAGGGAACGTCTCACACCAGATAAGTGTAACCCCTATGTTTGCGTGGTAGAGTAATGGTGGTGTACGCTTACGTGGAGAACTTGTTTGCGCAGCAATCGCCGACAAATTGTAACTGAAGCAGAATAAGGGGAACTAGCCCGCATTCGCCGAGGCAGATGGAAAACCGCCTAAAAACCATCCACAGACTGGCCGGCTCACCGGACCTCGACACAAATCTGCCGGGCGGATTCGTGCCGGGTACCGGCGCTCCTTCCCGCCCCGGAAAGCAGTGCGTTAGACCGCACGGCCAACCGGGCGGGCCTTGTGTTCGTAGTGGAATCTCTGTGGACTGTTCAAAATCATTCGACGAAATTTGTACGTAATCGGAAGCAGCAGAGGTGTTTGGGCTTCTTCAGCTCTCCTCTTTCGCGCCCTCCCGTGGAGTGTTCACGTTGGTGGGACGAGGAGGGGGGGGGGGTATATGAGATTTTGACACACGCCAGGATAAAACGGCAAAGAGCCGCTCTGAGACCTGTCATATCGGCAACAACCACGGTACGAACAGCTTACCTTTGTCAGATACTTTAAAAATATCCCTGTATAAAGAGAATCATTCACTGATCCCTAGGCACTGGTGTGACAGGCATCACTTTAGACAAGCCTCAGATTTCTCGCACGTCCACTAGGCTCTACTTCAGTAACATAGTGCCGCTCAGCAGAGGGGTGTAAAAGTGGCTGCCGGTCACACAGGCACCTAGGGATCAGTAAGTCGCTGCCTTTGTGGATAGATATCTTTAAATTGCCCAACAAAGATACGTGTCAGGCACCGAGGCTATTGCCAAACTGGGGAGTGTGGGGGCGGTTTTAGAAGGACCCTTTGAAGTTTTGTATACGCGTGTGTTCAGAAATGTTCAAATGTGTGTGAAATCTTATGGGACTTATCTGCTAAGGTCATCAGTCCCTAAGGCTACACACTACTTAACCTAAATTGTCCTAAGGACAAACACACACACCCATACCGGAGGGAGGACTTGAACCTCCTCCGGGACAAGCCGCACAGTCTATGACTGCAGCGCCCCAGACCGCTCGGCTAATCCTGCGCGGCTTTACGCATGTGTGAATGTGTCGATGACTTCACCTCCCCCTTACATTATCACGCCCAGGGGTTCGTAACACAGGAGGGCTGAAGAAGCCTAAACAACCTTTGCTGCTTAGGACGGTGTTGTTCGTATCGTTCTGAACGGTCCCTAGTGTTCCGACGTAGTACACGTGAGCAAATACAGCGGTCGCGTTACACTCCAAAGCGGTGAGATCACCTTCAATGGGGTTGCAGCCCCACGATGTTCTTAGAGAAGGGTTCCAATGTCCTGGGGTGTCAGCAGTGTCAAAGCTTTCAAGAGCTGCGTCCTATTGCTTGCTGCGTTGCGAGCTGTCAATCTCGACCGCGATTTGTGTGGGAATCAACGCCACAGGGAAAGGCGTGGATTCGTTGACGCCCTTTATTCCATTCGCTGAGGTCTTTTAGTGTCATTACTGAGTGTTGCTGTGTCTGAAGTGTTTTCCTGGGCCACCCATAAGAAAACCCCGTGATTTCAGTGGTAGGAGTCGTGAGTTTGGCCTCCATCGCAGAGGCGACAAGAGAAGGGGTGAAATGTGGGGAAGAGGGGGTATGCCGGCCTTCCAATAGAGTGACACGTTCATGGTGGCATTTGGCAGAATTGTAGTGAAACTTGAAGCCGGTGTGATATCTTTAACCTCCTTACACGTCACATGAACTTTCGAGATGTGGTCTTTTTTTCTCCAGTGTCGACACCACTGCTGTATGCGGCGTAGCCGACTCCGAAGTTGACGTCGCAGGGCGCCACGCTTTTGCACCAATACCGAGGAAGCTTATAGGCATCTTTGCCCAAGTTTCAAACTAATGAGTCTTACTGGGAGACAGTTATGGGGTTTTGAAAAAGTGACCTTTTAATTATGTTGTGCAGTGTACATATTAAATCATTTTCGTAGGCCCTAACAGTTACGTTAATCATACACGCAATCAATCCATAACTTATTCAAATACTAAAGTGGGAAGACTGCTGTCAAAGTGCGCCTCTTCTGTGCAGTAATGTTTTATTATTGACATAAAATGTCTGATCTGATCTCCTCATAGGCCTACATGAGTACAGTTGTAAGTAGGCTGTTTAGGATTTTACGTTGGTAACGCCACGTAGCGCTCTGTATGAAAATCACTGACTGTGCTGTGTGCAGTCTGTGGCTGGTTAGCATTGCTGGAATATTCGCTATTGTAGTGTTGGGCAGCTGGATATGAACAGCGCGTAGCGTTGCGCAGTTGGAGGTGAGCCGCCAGCAGTGGTGGATGTGTGGAGAGAGATGGCGGAGTTTGGAGAGCGGATGATCTAGCCGTGTGTCCATCAGAGAGAGTAAATTTGTAAGACTGGATGTCGTGAACTCATATATATAAATTATGACTTTTGAACACTATTAAGGTAAATACATTGTTTGTTCTCCATCAAAATCTTTCATTTGCTAAATATGCCTGTCAGTAGTTAGTGACTTCAGTAGTTAGAATCTTTTATTTAGCTGGCAATATTGGCGCTCGCTGTATTGCAGTAGTTCGAGTAACGAAGATTTTTGTGATGTAAGTGATTCATCAATGTTATAGGTTGTTGTCAGTCAGGGCCATTCTTTTGTACTGATTATTGAAAGTCAGATTGCGTTGCGCTAAAAAATATTGTGTGTCAGTTTAGCGATGATCAGAATAAGTAAAGAGTTTTGCTCAGCTGGTTGAAAATCAAATAAAAAGGGGAGGTTTCACTGTTTTAGAATTATTTTTACTGTTGCAGGGTATGTGCATTATCCAACAGTTAGGAAGATATTCAGCAAAGAATTGATGCGTCAAATATTCTAGTCCTCCAAAATCTGCCAGGAACCATCTACGTGAGGCAGATCTTGTTTTAAATCGAAAGTTCTCACTTGAAAATGTACTTATATTTAAGGAAATGTAAAGCTCACGCTGCACTTATGTTGTATTTTGGGGCCTACATACGAAAGTGGTTTCGACTATTTTACAAGTAATTTTGGATTGTATTAAGAGTTTATGCCGAGGATATTAGCCGGCCGCGGTGGCCGTGCGGTTCTGGCGCTGCAGTCCGGATCCGCGAGGCTGCTACGGTCGCAGGTTCGAATCCTGTCTCGGGCATGGGTGTGTATGATGTCCTTAGGTTAGTTAGGTTTAAGTAGTTTTAAGTTCTATGGGACTTATGACCTAAAATGTTGAGTCCCATAGTGCTCAGAGCAATTTGAACCATTTTGAACCGAGGATATTATCGTCACAAATAAAAATTTTATGCATCTGTAATTTTTAGGAGTAAATTACTGCGCAGTTGATTATTTATATTTTATGTATCTTTTTGAACATTATTCTTGGGCAGCACCGATCAAAAATCAGGATACAACTTTTTAAAATAGAAACATTGCTTATGTTTATCGTTGCTACATAGCGGACTGATCGTCTCCACTCTCTCCAGCCGCCATCATGGAATTCTATTGGTCTGATGATGATGGTATCACGATCGATACTACTCACCTGACGAATAAATTTCAAAATTTATCAAATTATGAGCGATCCAAGACTGTTTTATTTAAGAATGTCTGTTGTATTTTATGTGTTGACCTCAGTGTCGCCACGCGGAGTGGCCGCGCAGTCTATGGCGTCGTGTCACGAACTCTGCCGCCCCTCCCGCTGGAGGTTCGATTTCTCCCTCGGGCATGGATTTGTGTGTTTTGTTCTTAGCATAAGTTAGTTCAAGTAGTGTGTAAGTCTAGGGACCGACGACCTCAGCAGTTTGGTTCCTTAGGAATTCACACACAGTTTTTTTTTTTTGAACCTCACTGATAATTGCTACCTAGGACAACTTCGACTGCGCACGTCCCTGCCCCTCTGTTACCACTCTCTCCCATCTCACCATTTTTTGTAAAATGTTCATTGTCCCTTAGGCCATTCATTGCAGTCAGCACGACTATAGAACAAATTTAAAGTTGCACGTATTCATAATTCTTTTTGTATGATACAATACAAAGCATAGAGGAACTCACAACGCAACAATGCGCTGACTGAAACTGTATCGCGAATCGTTTCTCACTGGCGATTATCGCTGAAACCGCCGGTTTGCGGTTGTATTAGTTCTTTTTTTCCAAAGCCAGTTCAACCTAACTTGTAAAACCGCTCAAAATAACCCTCTTCAGAAGTAACCAGTTTTCCGTTTTCTTTGATTATTATTTCCCGTATTAAACATAGAAATCGAACAACAATAGAAAAAATTTTGACTCACTCCACTCAGTTCCAAATATCAAATTAAATAAAAGAATAAAAGAAGACTTAGTCCATCCACCGTTCTCTGGTGTGTGTGTGTTGGGGCTTAAAGGCGCTCAACATCGAGGTCATCAGCGCCCCCGTTCTCTGGTTTCTCGAATAGTGGTATGTGGATGAATACTACAAAAACTCACCAGTAATCTCATACTGACTTAAACTTTCGAAAATCTGCTCAAAAACCATGTTGTAAACGGGAATTTTATCACCATTTCAGCATTGGCATAGTTAGTGCGAAAGGACGAAATCAGACCTCGAAGGACCCTATTTTTCGTGTTAGTATGTCCATTCCAATGGCTAGATGCAGATGAAAACACATTACGTAGACCCAGGACAAATTCGACTGCGCGTCTCCCCCCGCCCCTTACCACCCTCGCCCATCTCATCATTTTTTGTTAGTCCATAAACTGCGATCAACACGACTATAGAACAAATTTTTATTATAAAGTATGAAATAACTTTTTTTGCGTTTTTAATTATTACTGCAATTTTCTTTCTCTTTTATTATTTCTTAAAAATAACAGACTAATTGCTAGTCTTTTAAAGCAAATGCAGCATTATAGTTCATTGCTGCGTCACTTCGCAAATATATCCAGACTAGGATTGGTGCCACTTTAATATAACAATATAACATATACATGCATATATATACATATACATGCATATACATACATATAACATATACATGCAGGCCGGCCGCGGTGGTCTAGCGGTTCTAGGCGCACAGTCCCGGAACCGCGGGACTTCTGCGGTCGCAGGTTCGAATCCTGCTTCGGGCATGGATGTGTGTGATGTTCTTAGGTTAGTTAGGTTTAAGTAGTTCTACGTTCTAGGGGACTGATGACCACAAATGTTAAGTCCCAAAGTGCTCACAGCCATATACATGCATTCCGTCTAATAGCCCACGCCACATGTTATGGCTCAAACGGCTCTGAGCACTATGGGACTTAACTTCTGAGGTCATCAGTCCCCTACAACTTAGAACTACTTAAACCTAACGACATCACACACATCCATGCCCGAGGCAGGATTCGTACCTGCGACCGTAGCGGTCGCGCGGTTCTAGGCTGTAGCGCCTAGAACCGCTCGGCCACCCCGGCCGGCGCCACATGTTAATTGGTATATTATTGTCTCAATAGAGCTGTACCAATTCTTATGCCATGTTCCTGTTGTTCGTTTCTGTCAGAATTGTTATTAAAACAGCACTGATGGTTTCTCCCATTTTCCATAAAACGCAATATTTCAAAGCAATGCGAATTTCACGAATAAAAAGTAATCGTTTTTTACATAGGGTATATTAAAAAGGAAAAAAAATAGAACGGTTGATATGGCTACTTGTTATTTCCATTTTTTTATCTGGTTGTAAGTAAAAATAGGGAAAAAACAACTGTTACAATCAGGAGAAAGCAAATACCGAAAATTACCAGTTATTGGGAACTAAAATATCGATATCTATTTTAACCAGTCAGTTTTTCCATCCCTATTTCATAGAGAATTAACAAACGAAACAATAAAAGGAAAAAAAAAACTTATTACACCGTCATTGAGGTGGCTCAGCTTGGCATCTAGTAGCCGAAGACAGGAAACAAATATCTCAGCACCAAGAAAATGCAGGTCATATAGAACTATTGCTCACCGGAGTCTAAACCACCGCCCTCTTCCCATATTAGTGCTCCTCTACTTTTTCTTTCTTGTTCTTCTTCTTCTTCTGCTGCTGCTGTTTCTTCCACATTCTTCATCGTCCTACCTGTTCTCCATATTCGTTGTTCCTTCCTCACATTTTCTACTCGTCACACAACTGCAAACCGACGGAAATGATCGCCAGGGGAAATGCCGCGGTTGCCGTAACTCAGCTACGCCACTGGTCAACATCTTTGTTTAAAAAACAGTAATTTATTCTTATAGTCGGGACTGTCCATTACTTCTTGCCGTTTCGGGCGTTACCGTCAACACCATCGTCAGGACAATTTCCCCACGAAGATTACGCAGATAATGCTCGAAACGTCACTAACAATGGCACCTGTTTTAGTTTTCGCTGCGAACGTTTGGCCCGCAGAGGTGGAGTGGTCCGAGTGGAGCGAGTGCAGCGCCTCTTGCGGCACGGGCTCGCAGTCGCGCTTCTCCCGCTGCGTGGACGACGGCAAGCGGCTGGAGCTGTGCGTGGAAGCGGGTGGAGAGCGTACGGAGACCCGAGCCTGCAGCCGCCAGCCGTGCCCCGCGCCGCCGCCGCCGCCTCCGCGCCCCAGGCAGCGCCAGCAGCCGCAGCACGCCACCTCCAAGGAGCACCGGGGTGAGTCTAAACATACACTACTGGCCATTAAATAGCTATACCACGAAGATGACGTGCTACAAACGTGAACTGTAACAGACAGGAAGAAGATGCTGTGATATGCAAATGATTAGCTTTTCAGAGCATTCACACAAGTTTGGCACCGGTGGTGAGACCTACAACGTGCAGACATGAGGAAAGTTTCCAACCGATTTCTCATACATAAAAAGCAGTTGACCGGCGTTGCCTGGTGAAACGGTGTTTAGATGCCTCGTGTAAGAAGGAGAAATGCGTACCATCACGTTTCCGACTTTGATAAAGATCGGGTTGTAGCCTATCGCGACTGCGGTTTATCGTATCGCGACATTGCTATTCGCGTTGGTCGAGTTCCAATGACTGTTAGCAGAATATGGGATCGGTGGGTTCGGGAGGGTAATACGGAACGCCGTGCTGGATCCCAACGGCCTCGTATCACTAGCAGTCGAAATGACAGGCATCTTATCCGCATGACTGTAACGGATCGTGCAGCCACGTGTCGATCCATCTGCACGAACAGTTCGACGACGTTTGCTGCAGAATGGACTATCAGCTCGGAGACCACGGCTGCGGTTACCCTTGACGATGTATCGCAGACAGGAGCGCCTGTGATGGTATACTCAACGACGAACCTGGGTGCAGGTTCTGTTTACAGCGTCATCATGGTCGCATCCGTGTTTGGCGACATCGCGGTGAACGCACATTGGAAGCGTGTATTCGTCATCGCCATACTGGCCTATCACCCGGCGTGATGGTATGGGGTGCCATACGTCTCGGTCACCTCTCGTTTGCACTGACGGCGCTTTGAACAGTAGACGCTACATTTCAGATGTGTTACGACACGTGGCTCTACCCTTCATTCCATCCCTGTGAAACCCTACGTTTCAACAGGATAATACACGACCGCATGTTGGAGGTCCTGTACAGGCCTTTCTGGATACAGAAAATGTTCGACTGCTGCCCTGGCCAGCACATTCTCCAGATCTCTCACCAATTGAAAACGTCTGGTCAACGGTGTCCGAGCAACTGGCTCGTCACAATACGCCAGTCACTACTCTTGATGAACTGTGGTATCGTGTTGAAGCTGCATGGGCAGCTGTACCTGTACACGCCGTCCAAGCTCTGTTTGACTCAATGCCCAGGCGAATCAAGGCCGTTATTACGGCCAGAGGTGGTTGTCCTGGGTACTGATTTCTCAGGATCTATGCACCCAAATTGCGTGAAAATGTAACCCCATGTCAGTTCTAGTATAATATATTTGTCAAATTGATACCCGTTAATCATCTGCATTTCTTCTTGGTGTAGCAATTGTAATGGCCAGTAGTGTATCTCAGTCCTGTATGCAGAAATATCTTGCTTTCTTAAAATCACTGGTGCTCACTCTCCTGTGTAGATACAGGCAAGATGAAATCAGTTCTTTTGCTTCAACCATTAAATAAACCATAGTAAAGGGATGGGCTCTATTTGTCCACAACTTCTTAGCCTACGAAAAGATGCGACGGTAACCTACTATCAGCGACAAATTTGCCAGATATTATGCTAAGGTTAAATGCCAGCAGACAGTGCGACAACACGATGGATAACTGAGGAGCTCTTGAGCAGCGATGGCTGCTGTTAACGACGAATAATAGATTAGTATCTTGTAGTTCCATTCAGCTAATAATTTCCAAAAAGCTACTGATTATTTGATAGTTCCAAGGACGTCACGGAAGTGCACTGAAAGTATCAAAATACACTGACGGAGAAAAGATCGAAACACCAAGAATGAATTGTTGTTGTTGTTGTGTTCTTCAGTCCTGAGACTGGTTTGATGCAGCTCTCCTTGCTACTCTATCCTGTGCAATCTTCTTCATCTCCCAGTACCTACTGCAACCTACATCCTTCTTAATCTGCTTAGTGTATTCATCTCTTGGTCTCCCTCTACGATTTTTACCCTCCACGCTGCCCTCCAATACTAAATTGGTGATCCCTTGATGCCTCAGAACATGTCCTACCAACCGATCCCTTCTTCTGGTCATGTTTCGCCACAAACTTCTCTTCTCCCCAATCCTATTCAATACTTCTTCATTAGTTATGTGATCCACCCATCTAATCTTCAGCATTCTTCTGTAGCACCACATTTCGAAAGCATCTATTCTCTTCTTGGTCAAACTATTTATCGTCCATGTTTCATACATTCAGAAACGACTTCTGGCACTTAAATCTATACTCGATGTTAACAAATTTCTCTTCTTCAGAAACTTTTTCCTTGCCATTGCCAGTCTACATTTTATAACTTCTCTACTTCGACCATCATCAGTTATTTTGCTCCCCAAGTACCAAAACTCCTTTACTACTTTAAGTGTCTCATTTCCTAATATAATTCCCTCAGCATCACCCGTCTTAATTCGACTACATTCCATCATCGTCGTTTTGGTTTTGTTGATATTGATCTTATATCCTCCTTTCAAGACACTGTCCATTCCGTTCAACTGCTCTCCCAAGACCTTTGCTCTCTCTGACAGAATTACAATGTCATCGGCAAACCTCAAAGTTTTTATTTCTTTTCATTGGATTTTAGTACCTACTCCGAATTTTTCTTTTGTTTCCTTTACTGCTTGCTCAATATACAGATTGAATCACATCGGGGAGAGGCTACAACCCTGTCTCACTCCCTTCCCAACCACAGCTTGCCTTTCATGCCCCTCGACTCTTTTAATTAACAACTAGAGGACAAATGTAAGCTTGTAGAAGAGTTTATAACTAGACACCACCTACAGGGTATTTAAAGAGGTCTGTGGAGAGAAGCAACAGTATAAACATCGAGAGCTCGGATGGCAAATCATTACTGAGCAACTACGGTAATGAAGGAGAGGGAAGAAATGTGTAGTAGTGCTATACAATAAAAATCAGAAATGAAACAGTAAGTGGATGAAAACGGACTTCGAGATATGATATTGTGAAAAGAATTCGACAGAGCACTGAAAGACATAACCCGAAACAAGGGCGCTCGAGTAGACGACATTCACAACTGCTGTGATATCTGTGGGAGTGATAACCATGATTAAACAATTCCACCTGGAGTGCAAGATATATGAGATAGGCTAAATAATCTCACACTTCAACGAGAATGCAATATTTCCAATTCCAAAGAAAACAGGGGCTGACAGTTGAGAATAGTACCGAATTATCAGTCTGATAAGTCATGGTCTCATAATGTGACACGAATTATTTACACAACAGTGGAACAATTGATAGAGGCTGACATTGGGAACATCAGTTTAGGTTCTGGAGAAATAATGGAAAATGCAAGGCAATACTGAGCCTACTGTTTATCTTAGAAGGTAGGTTAAGGAAAGGCAGATGTACACTTATAACAACTGTAGATTTGGAGATGGAAAAATATACTGGAAAACAGTCTTTAACTTTGTACAGGAAGCAGGAGTAAGAGAAAGGGAGTCAATGGTTACTTACAACTTGTACAGAAACCAGATGGCAGGTGTAGGAGTCGAAGGGCATTAGAAGGAAGCGAGGCAGAATTGTGGCCTCTGAAAACCTCTTCCCGATTATATTGAATCTTTACACTGATCATCCTGCGATGAATGAATGGTGAGAAATGTGGAAAGGGAATTAAAAGTCACGGGGAAGAAATAAAAGCTTTGCGGTTCATAGAACCGTCGTCTGTTTGAGGCAACAAAGGCTTCGAAGAGGAGTTGAACAAAATGGAGAGTATCTTGAAAGGAGGATATAAGATGAACACCAGCAAAATTCTAACGAGGGAAATGATACGTAATCGCATTAAACTAGGTGATGCTGAGAGAATTATCTTAGGAAATGCCACACCAAGACGAATTTTGATATTTGGATAATAAAGTCAATTATGATGCAGAAAATAGGAAAAATATCAAATGAAGAAAAACAGTGGCAAGAAAATCGTTTATGAAGAACAGAAATTTGCTGACATCGCATATAAATGTCAGTGTTAGGATGTCTTGTCTCAAGGCATTTGCCTGGAGTGATGCCTTGTACAAAAGTGAAAATTGGACGATAAGCAGTTGAGACGAGAAGAGAACAGAAGCTTTTCCAATCTAGTGCTTCAGAAGAATAATGCTGAAAGGTAAATGGGCAGATGGCTTAACTAATGCGGTGGTACTGAACAAAACTAGACAGAAAAGAAATTTATGGCATAATATCACCAAAACAAGCGATCGGTTTATAGGACGTCAAAAATCATTATTTAGTAGTGAAGTGAAGTTTTGGAGGAAGGGGGAGGGGAAGGGAGGGAATTGTAAAGATAGAGATATGAAGACAGTAAGCAGGTTCAAATGAATGTGGGTTGCAGTAGTTATCCGGAGATGAAGAGGCTGGAACAGGGTAGAGTAGCATGGAGAGCTGCATCAAATCAGTCTTCGCAATGAAGACCACTACATCCACAACAACAACAACAAGAACAACAGTGATATACACTGAAGCACCAAAGAAACTAGTATAGGCATGCGTATTCAAATACAGGGATATCTAAACAGGCAGAATACGCGTTGCGGTCGCCAACGCCTATGTAAGTCAAGAAGTGTCTGGCGCAGTTGTTAGATCGGTTACATCTGCTACAATGGAAGATTATCAAGATTTAAGTGAGTTTGAACATGGTGTTATAGTAGGCGCATCAGCGATGGGACACAGTATCTTACAGGTAGCGATGAAGTGGGGATTTTCCCGTACGACCATTTCACGAGTGAACCGTGAATATGAGGAACCCTGTAAGACATCACATCTCCGACATCGCTGCGGCCGAAAAAAGATCCTGCAAGAATGGGACCAACGACGATTGAATAGAAACGTTCAACGTGACAGAAGCGCAACCCTTCTGTAGAATGATGTAGGTTTCAATGCTAGGCCATCAAGTGGCAGCGAGTGAACCGTTCAACGAAACCTCATCGATACGGATTTTCGGAGCCGAAGGATAACTCGTGTATCCTTGATGACGGCACGACACATAGCTTTACGCCTCGCCTGGGCCCGTCAGCTCCGAAATGGGGCTGTTGATGACTGGAAACATGTTGCCTGGTCGGACGAGTCTCCTTTCAGATTGTATCGAATGTATGGACATGTACGGGTATGGAGACAACCTCATGAATCCATGGACCATGCATGTCAGCAGTGGAGTCTTCAAGAGACGGGGTCTCTGTAATAGTGTGGAGCGTGTACAGTTGGCGTGATATTGATCCATGATACGTTTAGATTGTCTCGAAATTTGGTACAAAATCCGAAGAAATTCTGGTCGTATGTAAAGTACACAAGCGGCAAGACGCAGTCAATACCTTCGCTGCGCAGTGCCGAAGGTACTGTTGCCGACGACTGCGCCGCTAAAGCGGAGTTATTGAACGCAGTTTTCCTAAATTCCTTCACCAGGGAAGACGAATGGAATATTCCAGAATTTAAAACACGAACAGCTGCTAGCATGAGTTTCTTAGAAGTAGATACCTTAGGGGCTGCGAAGCAACTCAAATCGCTTGATACGGGCAAGTCTTCAGGTCCAGATTCTATACCGATTAGGTTCCTTTCAGATTACGCTGATACAATAGCTCCCTACTTAGCAATCATATACAACCGCTCGCTCACCGATAGATCTGTACCTACAGATTGGAAAATTTCGAAGGTCGCACCAGTGTTTAAGAAGGGTAGTAGGAGTAATCCATCGAACTACAGACCTATATCATTGACGTCGGTTTGCAGCAGGGTTTTGGAGCATATATTGTATTCAAACATTATGAATCATCTCGAAGGGAACGATCTATTGATACGTAATCAGCATGGTTTCAGAAAACATCGCTCTTATGCAACGCAGCTAGCTCTTTATTCGCACGAACTAATTGCCGCTATCGACAGGGGATCTCAAATTGATTCCGTATTTCTAGATTTCCGGAAAGCTTTTGACACCGTTCCTCACAAGCGACTTCTAATCAAGCTGCGGGCCTACGGGGTATCGTCTCAGTTGTGCGACTGGATTCGTGATTTCCTGTCAGGAAGGTCGCAGTTCGTAGTAATAGACGGCAAATCACCGAGTAAAACTGAAGTGATATCGGGTGTTCCACAGGGAAGCGTCCTGGGACCTCTGCTGTTCCTGATCTATATAAATAACCTGGGTGACAACCTGAGCAGTTCTCTTAGGTTGTTGGCAGATGATACTGTAATTTACCGTCTAGTAAGGTCATCCGAAGACCAGTATCAGTTGCAAAGCGATTTAGAAAAGACTGCTGTATGGTGTGGCAGGTGGCAGTTGACGCTAAATAACGAAAAGTGTACCTGGGTGTTAAAATTACGAACAACTTCAGTTGGAAAGACCACATAGATAATATTGTGGGGAAGGAGAGCCAAAGGTTGCGTTTCATTGGCAGGACACTTAGAACATGCAACGAGCCCACTAAAGAGACAGCTTGCACTACACTCGTTCGTCCTCTGCTAGAATATTGCTGCGCGGTGTGGGATCCTTACCTGGTGGGATTGACGGAGGACATCGAAAGGGTGCAAAAAAGGGCAGCTCGTTTTGTATTATCAAGTAATAAGGGAGAGAGTGTGGCAGATAGATACGCGATTTGCGATGGAAGTCATTAAAGCAAAGACGTTTTTCGTCGCGGCGAGATCTATTTACGAAAATTCAGTCACCATTTTTCTCTTCCGAATGCGAAAATATTTTATTGAGCCCAACCTACATAGGTAGGAATAATCATCAAAATGAAATAAAAGAAATCAGAGCGCGAATAGAAAGGTTTAGGTGTTCGTTTTTCTCGCACGCTTTTCGGAGTGGAATGGTAGAGAGATAGTATGATTGTGGTTCGATGAACCCTCTGCCAAGCACTTAAATGTGAATTGCAGAGTAATCATGTAGCTGTAGATGTAGATGCCAGGTGACACGTATTTAAGCATTCTGTCCGACCTCCTGCATCCGTTAATGTCCACTGTGCATCCCGACGGACTTGGGCAATTCCAACAGTACAATGACACACCCACATGTCCAGCACGCCTCCAGGAACACTCGTCTGAGTTTAAACACTTGCGCTGTCCACCAAACTCCCCACACATGAAGATTATTGGGCGTATCTGGGAAGCCTTGCAACGTGCTATTCAGAAGAGATTTGTTGACAGCCCTGGAGGATTCATTGTGTGAGTTCTGTCCAGAGCTACTTCAGACATTACTCCAGTCCATGCCACGTCGTGTTGCGACGCTTCAGCTTGCTCGCGAGGGCTCTACACGATATTAGGCAAGTGTACCAGTTTCTTAGGATCTTCAGTGTATAATTACTACCCCTTTAAAATGTTGGAATGCTGGGTGTAGTGTGGTCGTTAGATGGTAACAAAAGTGTGGTATTATATACTGTCTCCATCCCGCAGACGGTCACGGCAGGACAGCGTGCGGTTGCCTGAACGGTGGGCGGTGCCGCGGCGGCGGCCGGCGCCCGTGCAAGTGCCCGCCGGGATACACGGGCCGGCGCTGCGAGCAGCCCGTCTGCCGGCCGGCGTGCCTGCACGGGGGACTCTGCCACAGCCCTGGCTTCTGCCGCTGCCCCAGGGGTTTCCGTGGCGACCGCTGCCAGCACGGTGAGTCCGTCTGCTGCTGCCGGGGACAGGGCTACGCACCACGCCGTAGCACTCAGCTGCGTTCAGGGGACCACTGGGGACATCTGTTACACCACACTCTCACATTACCATCTTTGCACATCACAACTTCATCACCACCACCAACTGCAACGTAAAAGTCATCTCTGAACTTTTACATTCATCATGTGCTTCAGCGATGTGCATCTACACAGCTCCTGTAAGATTTAGATGTCATTTGCACACATTTCAGCAGTTCATCAATCTAGCTTCGCTCATCTTTATATTTATAGCAGTTCACGATCAGCCCCTGGATATCAGTTTCCTGAGGCAGTATAATAAACTTGTCAAAAATACTTGAAGAAATTGACAGTTAAGATACCTGAGCGCCGTTAAGCATATTATGTTAACACAGTGATTCATAATGCTCTGAGGACAGGTTCATCGTTCTTCTGCAAGTTCGGTTTTCCTATTGCTTCTTCTTGGCAGAAGAGACTGATGTTTTGACAAGATTATTGTTTGGTTACTTGAAGAGGTTATCCTATATTATTATTATTAGTATTGTAACTTTCGGTTTTTATTATTATCGTTCTTTGTCAAGAAGAGGACTGTCGTCAGTATATACAGTGCAGACGAGACATTTAGCAATTCCTGCTAGGAAAAGTTGACCATACGCCACAAGCACGAGCCACGTAGTACTAAAAAGAAAATATGAACGGACAAGTGCGAGTAGGATTCAGTATAGACATAAGTATGTATAGAGATGGGTTTTGATGAGTCAGTTTCCGAATGTCAAAATCTGTGACATTAATGGCCGTATCATTCGACTGCATTGTCTTAGAAGCCAAAATTGTTTAACCACAAACGGACAGAAGACTTTAGTATTTCACATAAACTTCCAGTTGATACATCTACCTCTACCTGCTCCTGACAGAAAGATGCCTTAGAACATGGACAGAAGACGAACAACAAAGTGATCCTGCGTAAGTGCTTGATGTCGTCATCTGGAGAGCGATCACGAATTCTGTGTAAAAAAGGCTACAGAAATTAAGTTCTCATTGCCTTGATCGGATGCAGGTACATTAGACTACTAGTTTCGACAGGTTCAAGCTGCCATCTTCAGATCGTCAGTGTACAGGTTATGAAATAATGCTGCGCGATAAACTGCACGTTTCCAAAATCAGAATTTCACTCTGTAGCGTAGTGTATGCTGACATTAAACTTCCTGCCAGATTAAAACTCTCATGCTAATCTTGCAGAACTAGCACACGTGAAAGAAAGGATATTGCGCAGACATGGCAGGAGAGCTTCTGTAAAGTTTGGAAGGTAGGAGACGAGGTTCTGGCAGAAGTAAAGCTGTGAGGACGGGGCGTGAGTCGTGCTTGGGTAGCTGAGTTGGTAGAGCACATGCCCGCGAAAGGCAAAGTTCCCTAGTTCGAGTCTCGGTCCGGCACACAGTTTTAATCTGCCAGGAAGTTTCAACTGCACGTTTGTTGTTGTACTTCATTCCTGAAGCTTTCTTTGCATTGAGACTGTTGAGAGTTCCGTTTTTACCGACTGAGATACGAAATCCTAAAAGCAAAGGCGAGCTGCTTGTCTAGTGTTCTGGTCTTATAATAGAGAGATTTCTGGTTGGTTTTTGGCTGGACACAGTATTTTTTATCTTTCATTTACACTCTTTTTCCGGATAATTAATATAAATGAAATGTTAATACATAAACGCAAGAAATAAACCATGAAATATAAATCGTTATTCACTGCCAAAGGTTACAAACATGTACAAATATGTTATTGTTATATACAGGGCGTTACAAAAAGGTACGGCCAAACTTTCAGGAAACATTCCTCACACACAAAGAAAGAAAATATGTTATATGGACATGTGTCTAGAATCACTTACTTTCCATGTTAGAGCTCATTTTATTACTTCTCTTCAAATCACATTAATCATGGAATGGAAACACACAGCAACAGAACGTACCAGCGTGACTTCAAACACTTTGTTACAGGAAATGTTCAAAATGTCCTCCGTTAGCGAGGATACGTGCATCCACCATCCGTCCCATGGAATCCGTGATGCACTGATGCATCCCTGGAGAATGGCGTATGGTATCACAGCCGTCCACAATACGAGCACGAAGAGTCTCTACATTCGGTACCGCGGTTGGGTAGACAAGAGCTTTCCAATGCCCCATACATGAAAGTCAAGAGGTTTGAGGTCAGGAGAGCGTGGAGGCCATGGAATTGGCCCGCCTCTACCAATCCATCGGTCACTTCGACTGAAATGTGCAGGAGCTCCATCGTGCATGAACCACATGTTGTGTCGTACTTGAAAAAGACACATATTCTAGCAGCACAGGTAGAGTATCCCGTATGAAATGATGGCGGTGAATCGAGGAAGTACAGTACATACTGACGAAACTAAAATGAGCTCTAACATGGAAATTAAGCGTTTCCCGACAGATGTCCACGTAACATCTTTTCTTTATTTGTGTGTGAGGAATGTTTCCTGAAAGTTTGGCCGTACCTTTTTGTAACACCCTGTATAATAGTATTATTTAACATATTTTGCCTTTATTACCAAATTTATATTTATTATAAATATCCGCATTTACGTGCAATTAAAAATTATAAATAGAAGATGGTATTTCAATAAAAACTTATTACACAATATTTTCTGGTCATCATTTCAATTTGATAGTAAATATAGAATGCAAATAAAACTTTAAAAAATAGCTTCTCGCGAGAATCGAATCAGCCATCTCTCAATTCCAACACCTTTAGATGGCTTCAATCTGAACTCACTCTCTAACCATTTAAAGAACCTGGCTCCATTTCTATCGCGATGATATTTAAAGCTGTAAATTTTTCTTTGCAGCTTAGTAGGCGACATCTACAAATCTACGACCGCTACATTGTGATCATCGTGGTAGCGTTATAAGCAGAGGAGACGGGCTGTTCTGTCCACCGACGTTTAGATCGGCCCCTAAGGCTGACTCTGTGAATGTTTTAATTACACAGTTACGCCGTACTATACACATTGTGATAGCATGTCTGTAAATTGCTTCAAGAAATCCACCAGATGACGTTTCGTATTTCGATCGACTTCTCACATAGGCACTTGGTGCAGGGAGTGGCAACTGACCCTTAACACAGACAAATGTAATGTATTGCGAATACATAGAAAGAAGGATCCTTTATTGTATGATTATATGATAGCGGAACAAACACTGGTAGCAGTCACTTCTGTAAAATATCTGGGAGTATGCGTGCGGAACGATTTGAAGTGGAATGATCATATAAAATTAATTGTTGGTAAGGCGGGTACCAGGTTGAGATTCATTGGGAGAGTCCTTAGAAAATGTAGTCCATCAACAAAGGAGGTGGCTTACAAAACACTCGTTCGACCTATACTTGAGTATTGCTCATCAGTGTGGGATCCGTACCAGATCGGGTTGACGGAGGAGATAGAGAAGATCCAAAGAAGAGCGGCGCGTTTCGTCACAGGGTTATTTGGTAACCGTGATAGCGTTACGGAGATGTTTAACAAACTCAAGTGGCAGACTCTGCAAGGGAGGCGCTCTGCATCGCGGTGTAGCTTGCTCGCCAGGTTTCGAGAGGGTGCGTTTCTGGATGAGGTATCGAATATATTGCTTCCCCCTACTTATACCTCCCGAGGAGATCACGAATGTAAAATTAGAGAGATTAGAGCGCGCACGGAGGCTTTCAGACAGTCGTTCTTCCCGCGAACCATACGCGACTGGAACAGAAAGGGAGGTAATGACAGTGGCACGTAAAGTGCCCTTCGCCACACACCGTTGGGTGGCTTGCGGAGTATAAATGTAGATGTAAATGTAGATCTGTCCCATATTCAACGAGATTTCTTAGTTTGACAACCGAATCAAAGTGATCGGTAAGGCGCCTCCTACATGCAGCACATGCTTAAATTTTCCTGAAATTTTTCTACAGCTCCTTTTTAATTTCACCGATAATTTATAGATTTTTCTCAGCGTCTGATTTAGCAATGTGATCTTCTAATTCATTTTCTATGTTCTGTTCCGCTATGTGTCATTGGGAACATGAACCGACTAACTTCAACTTAGCGGTGTCGTTAAATTCGACCAGCGAAATATTGTTAGTTCTACCATTTTTGTTTCTAGTCCGAATAAATTTCGTTGTCGTTTTCATTTTTTTAAAGCTGTGATGGCAGTTTCTTCCTTTACGCCCTTTCATCTGTGTTGCTAAAATTATTTTAATATCTTCAACGAGTTTACCGAAATTGTTGGTGATTGCTTCGAAGCTACCGGGAAACACTGCACTGCAACCAAAGAACTTTTAAATGAATTTCTTTCTTTATTCATCAAAGTTTTAGAATTTGGTAGTTATTAGCTGCAACCTCCTAGCCATGCTCACTTTGGCATGTCCAGCACTCAATCGTTGTTGCGTACGGCCCTCTTATATTCATTTTCCGAGACTTATCACTATGTAACACTTTATGTTACATTTTGTCAATTTTCTGGAAGACTTTATGCGGCCCACCATTACTTCCTCTCCCATTTCAAACTGTCCATCTCAGAGTAGCACTTGCACCCAATATTCTCGATAATGTGTTCGATATATTCCTATTATAACACTCGTACTACTCTATGTTTACGAAATGAAACTATTTTGTAAACCAATGACGGTATATAGAAGCAGTACAATGTCACTCTCTGTAAGGATTTTAGTAGATTTGACCGTAAAATCCCTAAAGTGAGTTGCCTATCGGACATTAATTTAAAGTAACCTAAATACACGATTAGTCACAAATACTGTCTAGAAACTGTTTTAACTATTCAAACTGCTGAAATGATAAAGAATACGGTCGCCAACCGAGGCATGCACAGAAATGTGTAACATTTCCTTTAAAGACAAAGTAAACTGCTTTTAGTGGAAAGACGCTCAAGTTAGCAAATACCCTTTATGCAACATACATTTAAATAAAGTTCACTAGTATACATATTTTCACTGTTCCGTAAAAGCAATAAAGTAACTGATTTCATAGATAATGATACTTCTGTTAAATTTACTTCAGCAAAAACAAAACAATAAATTGGTGCTCATAAACTCATATAACACCTCTTAACATACACCATGAGCAAAAAATTCAACATATATTTCAAAACGAGTTAGATTTTCTTTGATATCATAACTTTATGTATTTTGAGCAACTTCCAACAATGGGGGCCTTTCATCTTTACCACAGTTTTAAAGCGAACTGACACACTTTCTCGAACATGACTCACCTTTTGTGCTATTTCAATACGCTGCACAAAAATTATTTACCAAGAAGAGCATTTCATGCCAACCTTTAAAAACATTTACTTTTGAAACTAACCTCAAAGTGTTTTATTGCCTATTCGTTATTACCATAGTCTTTTAGTTTAATGTCAATAATCAAATAAATAATTTTGAAAGTCCACAAAACTTTAAAGTGAACTATTTCAATCACTAGGAGGCTTTCACAAAGCTACACATACTACCTCCCTCAATATTTGCCAAATCCACAGTACTTTTAACTACTCTTTTTCACATCAAACAACATTAATTAAATAGCTGTTATGCTTTGAGATTTTCATTTTTTTCACAACAAGAACATTCGGTTATCACAATTCAAGTGGAGAGGACCCTAAGACGTTTTATGATTGAAAACCAATTAAGGTACGTTTATAAATTATGTTCTGAGTTACCCTGTATTTTAAAAACATTAAAAGAGCTGATCCTTCACTTTACACTTCCATATTCCTCCACTTCATCATAGTAGGTATGCAATGTGGTGACCAATACATTATGGTAGATGGATTTACTGTTGGAATAGGTATGCTCTGTCATATTATTGGTAGCGACGTTCCTCCGATTTTTAAGACAATTTCCAGTAATAGAGAATAATAATTAATCCATCCATCCACCCGAGGCTTTGGCGTAGTGGAAACTGGCACAAAAAGCCTCTCTCGGCATGTGCACCATTCACTATTTGATCATTAGCTGCCAGTGGTTGGGTAGCTAGACTCTTGTCCACCTTTTTACTCGTATCAACCACATTTTGCGCGCGCTGCTTAGTTTCTGTTCCAGATGGGAACCACAACATCTTTTCATGTGTAGAGAACTAACAACCCTAAGTGAGGATCAAATGTTACAGAGTAGGAAACAGACATTTTGAACAAAATGTATCATTTGCTCATATTGACAGTTCCACATAAAATATTTAAACAAAAGTATTCAATTATAAAGATAACTAAAGCGATTGAGTGAGAAAGACGAAACATACCATAATATATCACAGAGCACATGTTACAGAGATTACACTTCAAACAAAATATAATTAATCAGAAGAAAAATAATGACCATCTTATTGTAGTGTTACACTATCTCTGTCTTCCTTGTGACTTTTCCTAAAGTTAATGCTCTCTATGGCTCTCGTTTATAGGATTCCCTGATGTCCTGATACATGCTCTATCTTGTGAGCCTTCTTCGAATCTGTGCTACACACCCGTAGTTTATCCTTCGCTTCTCCGCAGTGTTTACTCATTTCTTACCTGATCAGATCACTTAATTTTCATCGTCTTTATATAGCACCACATCTTAGACACTTCAGCTTTCTTCTATTCCGTCTTTCTCGTAGCCAATTATTCATTCCCATACAATAGTTACTCCAAAATGAAATCTTCACAACTGTCGTGCTCAGACTAAGACCTGTGTTTATTTAAGAAATAATGCTCTCTCTTTACGGTGCTAGTCTGATTCTTGCATCATCATTGTTTCGTTAATTCGAAGCTTGTTTGCTTCCAGGGTATCAGAATTCCCTAATTTCATCTACTACACAGTCTCTGATTTCGTTTTTTAATTCATCGTTGAACTCATTTCTGATCTTCCTCACTACTTCCATCTGTCTTCGGTGTTCTCTCAGTCCACATTCCATGCCAGGTAGACTGTTCATTCCATTAAAAAGGATCTCTAATTATTCCTCACTTTGTTTGAGAATAGCAATATTATTGGTGAATTTGGTTATTAATATTTTCACATTGATTTTTAATCCCGAATCTTGAACCTTACTTTTACTTGGGTCATTGCTTCTCCGAAGCAGAGATTGAAGAATAGGGAGGAAGACTGCATAACTGTTTTATTCCATTTTTTAATACAAAGCCTTGTCTCTAGGTTGCTATGCATTCTTTCATTCATTCAGCTTTGCTAACAGATTATACCAATATTTCTGACTATTTCAAGCACCTTCCACCAATATATGTGATCAAAGATATTTTCTAGGTTGATAAATTCTACGGAAGGGTCTTGATTTTTCTGATGACTTGCTTCCAATATCAAGCGCAACATGAGAACCGACATTGTTGCGCCTATAGTTTTTCCAAAACCAAAATGATCGTCTCCTAACAGAGTCGTATTTTCTTTTTCCATTGTTCTGTATATTATTCATCTCAGCAACTTGGATGCATGAGCTGCGAGGTTTATGGTATAATAGTTCGCGCACTTATGTTCATCTGATATCGTCGAAATTTTATGAAAGGCATTTTCTCGTAGTCCTGTGGTATTTCTACGATCTTATAAATGTTACACACTTATTTGAATATTCCATCGGATAGCACTTTCCCCAATAATTTGTGTAATTCTGAAGGAAATTCATCTATCCCTTATGCAATGTTTGTTCGCGAGTCTTCCAAAGCGCATCGAACTCTGTTTCTAATACTGAAGCAACTACGCTTTGCAAAGCAAAATCGGTTTCTTATTGTATCACATTGCACAGTGCCCCTCACTCGTAAGGACCATCAGTGTACTCCTCCCACCTGTCACAATTATTAATTTTGCTATAATTATTCTCAGTTCCATCGAAATTTGCTTTGATCGTCTTACGTTACGTACTCAAAACGATATGTTATTGTATGTCAGGCCCAATTAAGGAAGTCCTATAATTTTTCCGTTAAAACCAACTCAAACGACAATATTGCGTCGTCGGGGCAGCCTAGACCTTGATATTGCGTTGAAGCTTGTCGTAATTTGGTCTACCATTAACACTGGCGGCCACACAATATACGCTGGTGCTTGGCCTTCTCTCTGCAAAATTATATATGTATTTCTTGTAGGTTTTTCTTATGCAACTTAGTAGCTACACAAGTGCGTAAGTGTCAGACTATAGATCCAAAATTCTAGGTACGATATCCAGTTTTCCAAAGCGGTTTTCTATGTCCCCTACCATTTATTTGACCTCTATCAATGGTCCGTCAAAGTGAACGATGCTAAGCTGTACCATAGTTCGGGGAATGAACCTCCGAGGTGGCTGCAGCTTTACTGTCCTGCACATCATCCAAGATGGGATGCATTTAGGCCATTCTGGGATTTGCACAAACCTTGCTGCAGGTCCTAGGTTTTATGGTTTTCATTGTCTCTACGCTGCTCTGATAACTTATTCTTCCTGCAAACATCAATCTACGCACCAGAAATAGAAATGAAATATATATTCCTTGCCGATCTCCAGAACGCTCCAGTTTCTAAACGAACTATTTTGGTCTCTGTATTAGTGATCTGACTCGATTAAATCACCGTTTAAGCTTCCTATATGGAGTTAAGAGATTTTTCCTTGGGGAAGACGCTTTTCAGCCACCTGGTACAAAATACCTTCGATGTGCTTACTGGGTAAATAACTGATTTTTCGATGACAAGCTGCATCGTAATTTTTCAGGCTATCTCTGCCGGCAGTTGAATAACCGGGGTTCTGCCGCTATTTCACATCTTTCTTGCACGATATTTCAACTGTGTGGCTAGCAGTCTTCTAAAGATGCTGTCTGCTACAGATTCCAGTGTGGAACGAGCCCAGTATTTATGCCTATGTTGTGCCAGGGGTTTGGTCTGCGGTCCGCACCACATCAGACTCTTTGTCCGTGATGTGCGCCGTACAGTGACAGCGACTGTAGTGTTTTCTTCTGGCCGCGGCTGTTCCGAACGCTGTGCGCGTACGTCGTGGTTATTACCGTTGTCACTCTTGCTGTATGCTTAACATTTTACCTTGCGATTATTGTCATTCGAGCCGTCCTGTGATCGGGACGTTCTGTTACCGTGGCGCGCCGTATCAGGCGGTCTGTCCGAGGTACGTGGCCGCCAGGAGAGGATGCAGTGTTCTTTCAGGCCGCTGATATCCAAGTTGACGCTCGAGACTCGGTATAACACCCTCAGGTATTGTGGCTGTTGACTTAGATACCATTCAAAGTGCGTCCTTCGCTTCATGTACTATGACGGCCCCTCCACCTTCGTACTTGTGTCTCCTGAGTTCTTTATCTTGTCTCTGTTGCGTCTTCAGAAGATGTAGTGCAGGATTCCAGACAGAGCTCAGCTCGAAACATGTGTTACGAGGTGCATTCAAGTTCTAAGGCCTCCGATTTTTTTCTAATTAACTACTCACCCAAATCAATGAAACTGGCGTTACTTCTCGACGTAATCGCCCTGCAGACGTACACATTTTTCACAACGCTGACGCCATGATTCCATGGCAGCGGCGAAGGCTTCTTTAGGAGTCTGTTTTGACCACTGGAAAATCGCTGAGGCAATAGCAGCACGGCTGGTGAATGTGCGGCCACGGAGAGAGTCTTTCATTGTTGAAAAAAGGCAAAAGTCACTAGGAGCCAGGTCAGGTGAGTAGGGAGCGTGAGGAATCACTTCAAAGTTGTTATCACGAAGAAACTGTAGCGTAACGTTAGCTCAATGTACGGGTGCGGTGTCTTGGTGAAACAGCACAGCGCAGCCCTTCCCGGACGTTTTTGTTGTAGTGCAGGAAAGAATTTGTTCTTCAAAACATTTTCGTAGGATGCACCTGTTATCGTAGTGCCCTTTGGAACGCAATGGGTAAGGATTATGCCCTCGCTGTACCAGAACATGGACACCATCATTTTTTCAGCACTGGCGGTTACCCGAAATTTTTTTGGTGGCGGTGAAGTTGTGTGCTTCCATTGAGCTGACTGGCGATTTGTTACTGGATTGAAAAATGGCATCCACGTCTCATCCATTGTCACAACCGACGAAAAGGAAGTCCCATTCATGGTGTCGTTGTGCGTCAACATTGCTTGGACACATGCCACACGGGCAGCCATGTGGTCGTCCGTCAGCATTCGTGGCACCCACCTGGATGACACTTTTCGCATTTTCAGGTCGTCATGCAGGATTGTGTGCACAGAACCCACAGAAATGCCACAACAGTCATTCGGCGATCCCCCAAAACAATTCTCTCCACTTTCTCGATCATGTCGTCAGACCGGCTTGTGCGAGCCCGAGGTTGTTTCGATTTGTTGTCACACGATGTTCTGCCTTCATTAAACTGTCGCACCCACGAACGCACTTTCGACACATCCATGACTCCATCACCACATGTCTCCTTCAACTGTCGATGAATTTCAATTGGTTTCACACCACGCAAATTCAGAAAACGAATGATTGCACGCTGTTCAAGCAAGGAAAACGTCGCCATTTTAAATATTTAAAACAGTTCTCATTCTCGCAGCTGCCGGTTAAATTCCATCTGCCGTACGGTGCTGCCATCTCTGGGACATATTGTCAATGAACGCGGCCTCATTTTAAAACAATGCGCATGTTTCTATCTCTTTCCAGTCGGGAGAAAAAAAATCGGAGGCCTTAGAACTTGAATGCACCTCGTACGGTTAGTGAAATTCACCATGACTTCAATCTCAGTAACTCCATGTTTGTGTTAGAATCTTGGCATCATTGTACACAGAAGCGCCAAACACCCTGGTATAACATGCGTAATCAAATACAGAGATATGTAAACAGGTAGAATACGTCGCTGCGTCGGCAACGCCTATATAAGACAACATGTCTCGGTTGCAGTTGTTAGACCGCTTGCTGCTGCTACGGTGGTAGCTTTATCGAGATTTAGGTGAGTTTGAACGTGGTGCTATAGTCGGGTCACGATCGATGGGACACAGCATTTCTGAGTTAGCGATGGAATGGGGATTTTCCCGGACGACCATTTCACAAGTGTACCGTGAATATCAGGAATCCGCTAACTCTTGAAATCACCGACATCGCTGAGGCCGGAAAAATATCCTGCAAGAACTGGACCAACTACGATTGAACAGAATCGTCCAACGAGACAGAAGTGCAACCCTTCAGCAGACTGCTGCAGATTTCAATGCTGGGCCATCAACAAGTGTCAGCATGTGAACCAATCAGCGAAACATCATCGATTTGGGCTTTCGGAACCGAAGGCCTACTTATGTATCCTTGATGACAGAAAGCTTTACGCCTCGCCTGGACCGTCAGCACCGTCATTGGACTGTTTATGACTGAAAATATGTTGCCTGGTCGGATGAGATGACAGAATGCTTTACGCCTCGCCTGGGCCCGTCAACACCGTCATTGGACTATTTATGAATGAAAACATGTTGCCTGGTCGGACGAGTTTCGTATCAGATTGTATCGATCGGATGGACGTGTATGAGTATGATGACAACCTCATGAATCCACGGACCCTTCATGTCAGCAGTGGACTGTTCAAGCAAGTGGAGGCTTCGTAATGGTGTGGGGAGTGTGCAGTTGGACCCTTGATGCGTCTAGATACGACTCTTTCAGGTAACACGTACGTTAGCATCCCGTCTGATCACCTGCATCCCTTCATGGCCATTGTACATTCCGACGGATGTTGGAAATTCCAGCAGTACAATGCGACACCCCACACGTCCAGAATTGTTACAGACTGGCTACAAGAACACTCTTTTAAGTTTAAACATTTTCTCTTGTCGCTATACTCCCCAGACATGAACATTATTGAACATATCTGGGATGCCTTGCAACTTGCTATTCAGAAGAGATCGTCACCGAGTCGTAGTCTCACGGTTTCATGAACAGCCATGCAGGATTCATGGTGTCAATTCCCTCCAGCGCTACTTCAGACATTAGTCGAGTCCCTGACATGTCGTATGGGGCACTTCTGCGTGATCGCGGAGGCCCTACACGATAATAGGCAGGTGTACCCGTCTCTTTGGCCCTTCAATGTAGTTCATAGAATGACTGAGTTCTAAACGATGCTCGGCAATCGCTGACTTGGCTCCCTGTCTCAGTCTGGTGTGCCTGTGGTCCCAGGTTATGCTTCACACTCCCTAGCAGAGACTTAATCTTTGAGAGAGGATGGAACACGTTCTTGATGTTAGGTGTGAGAAGACTTCCGTTGATTTTGGGCGATATCGGCGCGACATGTGGCTAATATGAAACGTTCTTCGTTTATTCTTGTACTTCTCCAGGAACCTCTGGCTGGGAGATAGGGCGCAGTGCCTTTCGAACATCTCGAGAGTGATATCCATTGTCGCAGGACACAGGCTGTAGCTATTCTGTCTACGTCGCCAAATTATCAAGATCTGACAGAGTTAGTGCCCGGTGAACCAGAGTTATGAGTACACCGTTTCTCTGTGCCGGGTGGTAACAACTGCTCGCTTGCAGGTACAAGTCGGTGCCAGTGGATTTGTGATACACGGTTTGGCTGTAGGTAACATCTCCGTTTCTCTTGACTGATATAACCAGGAATGGGAGTAGTCCATCCTTTTCCAGTTCTGTAGTGAATTTAATGTTAGAGTGGCGTGAGTTTAAGTAGTCCAAGAGAACACCGAGGTTTTCCCTCCGGAATGGCAATTTAACAAAAGTGTCATCCACGTCCTAATAAAGCATTTCGGTGATCTGGGGCCGACCTCTTCAAATCTCTCCACAAAAGTACTTTAGAAAAGGGATGGTATAACAGAGGGTCCGAGATCACAGGAGGGCTTAAATGACGACAATCGGAAGATAAAGCTGGCTGCTGTGACCGAGCGGTTCTAGCCGCGTCAGTCTGGAACTGCCCGACTTCTACGGTTGCAGGTTCGAATCCTGCCTCGGGCATGGATGTGTGTGATGTAGTTAAATTGGTTAGGGTTAAGTAGTTCTACGTTCTAGGGGACTGATGACCTCAGATATCAAGTCCCATAGTGCTCAGAGCCATTTGAACAATCGGAAGATAAAATGTCGCGAACGGTTTGGACGTCATTCAGAAATTCATACAGCAAGGATCTCAACTGATAATAACCACAAAATTCGCGCAAGGCGTTCGGAAAAGTCGCGGCTAGAAGGAAACACTACAGTCGCTGCTATTGGTCGGCGCATACCGCGGACATAGCACCTGACGGGTTGCTGACCGCAGACGGAGTGCCTAGCACCGCGTAGGCATAAACACGGACTTGTTCCACACTGGAATCAGTATCAGACAGCACCTGAAGGAGACTGTGAGTCAAGCAGTTGAAATACCGTTGCAAGAAAGATACAAGTAACCGACAGAAACACCGTTGTTCAACATGACAACGCCTCGCCGGGAAATCCTGAATAATTGTTCGAGTATCATGTCGTTTTTGGAAACCCAGAATCTACTATGTAGGAATCAACATGGATTCCGGAAACAGCGATCGTGTGAGACCCAACTCGCTTTATTTGTTCATGAGACCCAGAAAATATTAGATACAGGCTCCCAGGTAGATGCTATTTTTCTTGACTTCCGGAAGGCGATCGATACAGTTCCGCTCTGTCGACCTGATAAACAAAGTAAGAGCCTACGGAATATCAGACCAGCTGTGTGGCTGGATTGAAGAGTTTTTAGCAAACAGAACACAGCATGTTGTTATCAATGGAGAGTCGTCTACAGACGTTGAAGTAACCTCTGGCGTGCCACAGGGGAGTGTTATGGGACCATTGCTTTTCACTATATATATATATATATATATATATATATATATATATATATATATATATATATATATATATATATAAATGACCTAGTAGATAGTGTCAGAAGTCCCATGCGGCTTTTCGCGGATGATGCTGTAGTATACAGAGAAGTTGCAGCATTAGAAAATTGTAGCGAAATGCAGGAACATCTGCAGCGGATAGGCACTTGGTTCAGGGAGTGGCAACTGACCCTTAACATAGACAAATGTAATGTATTGCGAATACATAGAAAGAAGTATCCTTTATTGTGTGATTATATGATAGCGGAACAAACACTGGTAGCAGTTACTTCTGTAAAATATCTGGGAGTATGCGTGCGGAACGATTTGAAGTGGAATGATCATATAAAATTAATTGTTGGTAAGGTGGGTACCAGGTTGAGATTCATTGGGAGAGTCCTTAGAAAATGTAGTCCATCAACAAAGGAGGTGGCTTACAAAACACTCGTTCGACCTATACTTGAGTATTGCTCATCAGTGTGGGATCCGTACCAGATCGGGTTGACGGAGGAGATAGAGAAGATCCAAAGGAGAGCGGCGCGTTTCGTCACAGGGTTATTTGGTAACCGTGATAGCGTTACGGAGATGTTTAACAAACTCAAGTGGCAGACACTGCAAGGGAGGCGCTCTGCATCGCGGTGTAGCTTGCTCGCCAGGTTTCGAGAGGGTGCGTTTCTGGATGAGGTATCGAATATATTGCTTGCCCCTACTTATACCTCCCGAGGAGATCACGAATGTAAAATTAGAGAGATTAGAGCGCGCGCGGAGGCTTTCAGACAGTCGTTCTTCCCGCGAACCATACGCGACTGGAACAGGAAAGGGAGGTAATGACATTGGCACGTAAAGTGCCCTCTGCCACACACCGTTGGGTGGCTTGCGAAGTATAAATGTAGATGTAGATGTAGATGTACAAGACTGTACGGGGAGAAAATGTATCTGAAAATTAGAAAGCTGGATAAGCTACGACAAAGGAAGGGAAGACTGCTCAGTTTTCTCTGTTTCCTACTGAGATGCCGAAAGAGGACGTGGCTGCAGTATTTCCTAGAATTAAACATCACATCAATTCAAAAGCGACCATCAGAATTAAACGTCGAGTGATGTTAGCTAGTATTGGTCGTGGAGAGAGTACATGACATGCGCCATCGACTTGACGTGATATTCAGAGTTGCTATCTCTGCACGTTTTTATAGCAAACTCTCTAACCAGACAAGACTAGGATAGAGTTGATGGCACCTCCTGGTCCCTAGTGGAGTGGACAAGGATGAAATCAACGTCCAGTAAACTAGTAATGTTAGAACGTTTTGAAAACAAGGCGCAGCGGTATGGGGACACCCGCACGGCCGTCACCCTGAATTAGAAGGAATTGACGCGACCACCTTGAAAGTAATGAGCAAGGGTCTCAGTTTGTCAGTTTCTCCCAGAAATGTTCCCGTTGCGGCCTTCGTCAGTGCAGTGGATGCTGGTAGCTCTGAATTTTCTTTCCAGCGAGGCTGAACAAGTCCGATGGGAAACATGTAGGGCGCTCCACGAAACCAAGCTGCCGAAATCAAACCTTTGTGGTGATGAGAAGTTGGCTCTAAAACAACTCGGGGAAGTTAACAGCATTATGATGTTACCAGCAGATATGGTGAATGCTCTACGTAGTCCTACAGATGGCGGATTATTATAGAAAAGTGCAACAACTTCTAGATGACCCGGTGTACACACTAATAGATAGGAAACCCACAGAAGGGGTGGATCAGAAGACCAGGGCTCTTCTAAAGGAAACCGGCGTTCCAGAAAAGATCGTTAAGCAGCTAAGAGCAAAAGCATCATTACTACCGAGACTTTACGGTCTGTCTAAGGTGCACAAGGAAGGGATTCCTCCAATTTCAATACCAAGCAGCAATGGCGCAGCAACGTACCTTACAGCTCGACACAAACCTTAACAAGTTGCTCTCGCCATATGTGGGGAAATGTGCTCATCACATTCGCAACTCGGAGGATTTCCTACAGTGCGTCAGGCAGCTACAGATCATGGATTCTGACTTCATGGTCGGTTTCGACGGAGTCTCCTTCTTCACCCGCGTACCACTGAATGATTCACTTCATCTGATTGGAGAACATTTCCGCGGTGCTCTCCTAGACTTATTCAGGTGCATATTGACCTCGACATACCTCCTATATGGCGGTCAATCTAAGAGCAAACGTAACGGGTGGCAATGGTCAGCACATCCTCATCGATGGTGAGTGATCTGTTTATGGAGAGATTCAAAGAGGGGGCACTAACGTCAGCCCTAGATCAACCGAAATGCTTTTTAGATACTTGGATGACATATTTGTCATATGGTCCCACGGAAGGGAGAGGCTCAGTATTTTCTTGGACAACCAAACTCTCGCCACCCAAACATTAAATTCACCACGGAACTGTAGAAGGTTGGACTACTCCCATTCCTAGTTGTACCAGTCAAGAGAAAGGCAGATGGTACCTTCAGTCACAGTGTGTATCGAAAAACCCACTCGCATCCGTTTATACCTGCAAGCCACCAGTTGTCAACATTCGGATCAGAAAAATAGCGTACTCAGAACTGTGGTTCACCGGGTACGAGCTTTGTCAGATCCTGATAATTTGGCGACAGAGACAGAACACCTACAATCTGTATTCTACAAAAATGGATACTCTTCTGGAGGTGTTAAAAAGGTACTGCGCCCTCATTCCCCGCCAGAGGTTCCTGAACAAGCACAAAAGGAAATGAAGAAGGTTGCTACATGTCGAACCGATATCTGCCAAAATCAGCAAAATTCTCTTCAGACATAACATCAAAAGCGTGTTCCATCCACCCACCATAATTAAGGCTCTGCTAGGGAGTGTAAAGAATGACCTGGGTCTACAGAAACCGAGCGTTTACCGTATACCATGTGAAAGTAGTATGGCATACATCGGCCAGACGACTACGACCGTTGACGTAAGGTGAAAAAAACACGAAAGGCACACCAGACTGAGACAGGCAACCAAGTCAGCGATTGCCAAACACTGTTTAGAACTCGGTCATTCTGTGAACTATGATGTTGCCAAGATTGTAACACAAACATCGAGATACTGGGACAACGTCGTGAAAGAATCTATTGAGATTAAGGTCGCGGAGAATCTCCTTAATCGGGACATCGGTTTCCAACTGAGCTCTGCCTGGAATCCTGCACTAGATCTTCTGAAGACACAACGGAGGCAACATCAAGATTCCAGGGGACATAAGTATGAAGACGGAGTTAAAGAAAATAGTCCAGTACATGTAACAGTGGACGCACGTGGAATGGTATCTCAGACAACAGATTCAATATCTATGGACGTTTCATAAAGTCTCGAGAGTCAATTTGAACACTTGCTGCTTAAAAATAACACTGCAGCCGCTCCAGGTGGACACGGTCCTCGTACAGAACACCTGACAAGGTATGCCACGGTAAGAGAACGTCTCTGATCACAGGATGGTTTAAATGACGACAATCGGAAGAGAAAATGTCTGGCACGTCTTGAATGTCATTCAGAACCTCATACAGCAAGACTGGCAACGAATAATAATCACAAAGTACGCGCACAGCGCTCTGAACAGCCGCTGTTAGAAGAAAACGTTACATTCCCTGCTATTGATAGGTGCGTACCACGGACAAAGCACCTGACGGATTGCGGACCGCTGACGGAGTGCCTAGCGCTACATAGGCATAAACACGGACTTTCTCCACACTGGAATCAGTATCAGACAGCACCTGAAGAAGATTGCGAGTCAAGCAGTTGAAATACCGTGCAAGAAAGACGTGGATAACCGGCAGAAACCCGACTGTTCGACATGGAAGCTCCATCGTGTTTAGCAGCAGCTAGTTATAGTCTGTGTATCCGGACAAAGACGGTGGAGCTAATAATGAAACATTGATTCTGCGCTTTAATTTGATGCGCTAAGGAGACAGAGAGTGTTTTATTCGACTTGTTTCTTGTAACGGGCACAATCTGTTATCCGACAACTTTCAGCTGTGAATTCACGTATTCGCTCTGAAAAGTCCAATATATTGGTGAGAAATAATGTTTCTATGTGTTTTTCGACATTTTTATCGAATTCCGCAAAAAAGAGAAGGGAAAATTATAGATCGCAAAAGTATAGCTGACTGGCAGTCAAAAAATTGTATAACAATTTTGGTAATGCTTATTCTTGAGAGCCAATATTAACTTCGAATGGCTACAGCAGCGAAAGAAAAGCAAGAGCAGTCACGGAATAACATTTAGTTAAAATAGTATGTTGGGTTATAGCTGTCTTAGGAGTACATTAAAAAGGCAAGGAATCTACTTTAGCTATTACACAAAAACATTTTATGTAGGGTTTATTTGTCTAATACAGAAGTATATCTAAACTAAACACTTAACTTTGTTTTACTACACCTGGCCGTAAGCCTTTATTAATAGCATTATAACTTATTAAAGGTAATCTTCCTTAATAACCAGAATTAGACAACGTTTTGCGGGTAGTTCAAGACACTGAAAATTCAATTACGGACTCCACAGTTTCAATTCCATGATTGTGAATAACAAATTTATTGGCTTGTATGAAATTCAAATTACTGGTACCAAGGAATTTACAATTCCGATTTGATGTGCAGATTAGGTGCCACTGCAATATCCATACTATCGCCACGCCTTCATTTATTAGTTTTAACCTCTACGAAACAAAGGTGGGCCGTGATACCAAGGTCTTGCGGTAGCTTATACACTTGCACTACCTGCGTCAGTCTTTCCTGGCCAGTTCATTCGCATCCACAACATCAGGCTACTGTCTGCTCTCATCTGTCTCTGTTTTCCGAGGCACTGCATGCTTATGCAACGTTGGAGGCCTAGTTTTCGATACTTCTCTGTTAGTACTCGCATATTCGTTTGCAACAAAATTTGATACTCGACTTATTATGTCTCTTTCCATCGATTGCTTTAATGTAGGGTTCCTCTGAGGTATTAGTCCAAAAAACTTGCAGGGAACCTTCTGAGAGATTAAAAAAAAAAGAAAAAAAAAACAGGGAAGGGGTACTGTCGGATGGAGGATGTCAGTCACATATCGACATCTCATTATGTTAGGGTATATCGCTCACGTAAAGAATAAAATTACGAAGCCATTCCCAAAAAAATTGTTGGCTACTAGAAAAATTATCAGCGGAAAGCATTTACTAACGAAAGATTAGGAAGAGAGATATGCAACGATGTTCGATGGGAAATAATAGTCGCGTGTTAGGACGAGACTTCAGTGATAGCGCAGAATGAAGTACACCGTGGTTCTACGTGGCACGGTTGCTCACTGGTTGATACGTCGTGCAGGATTAAAACTGTTTTCTGTACCGCGAACCGAACACTGAAACTTACCTTTCGCAAGGCTACTATTTTTTCAGAAAATTTTATTTCGGAGCTAAGTTTCATATAGTTACATTTTCAGAAACTAATTAAAAAAAGTGGTTCATATGGCTATGAGCACTATGGGACTTAACATCTGAGATCATCAGTCCCCTAGAACTTAGAACTACTTAAACCTAACTAACCTAAGGACATCACACACATCCATGCCCGAGGCAGGATTCGAACCTGCGACCGTAGCAGTCGCGCGGTTCCGGACTGTAACGCCTAGAACCGGTTAGCCACCGCGGCCGGCACCAACGTTGGAGAGAGCAAGAAGAAACCTCCTTGGCTTGCCAATCAAAGTGATTGTAGGGGAAGAATGAATTCATTATTCTAGGTAAAACCTCTTTATTTCCGTTGATCTTACTCACTTTTTTCCATGGGATGCTTTATTTTATTTTTTTAAATTTTTTACTTCATCCCTGATTTACGATTCTAGATAGTCTGTAAAATATCTTATGTCTCACATTTGACATTTCACATTTCACCAATCCTACAATTGCTTTACACGACGGAATAGATCGAAATTGGCGACAATTCTGTTGAAAAAGAGTAACGTTTCTTTTTGTGCTTAAGATTCCTCAATTCTCCAACTGTGAAGTCGCTATCATCGCTAAGTAAATTATATTGAAAGAACATAATGTTTCACTTAGGCATCCTCTGATGTAATTCTTATCTAGTTGTTCAAGAAAACTTCTGCAGTGTTGTTTTACTCATTACTAGGCAACCCCTTAAGAGGTATCCCCTTCGAATACTACAAAAGGCTTACCATTACCTACCGGCCAATGAAATGACTTTCAGCTTCACCTAAAGTATGATTTGTGTCTTTTAGTGTCAACGATGGACCTTCGTCTTCTTAGCGATCAGTTCACGCAGACAATTACACAACAACTATATTACCTGTTTATGCCACACAAACATTAATGATAATAAATTATTTTCGCATTATATATCGTTTTTATATGTATTGTCCACCATTTGTCATCTGTGATTGCGGCTTTGTGATATCTTCCACTTGGGACTGCTTCATGGGAAGAATGGCAATGTTTGAGTTGCATTACCATATCATAACTGCTTAGAATGAATGAGCAAACGCCATATAAATTTCAACCAATAATGCAGATTTACAGTCTAAAGTACAGAATTTCACACCGGAATTGAAGTATGGATTATCAATGGTATGTCTTCTTACTTTAGTTTTTCTGGGGACAGAAACTCATAGCTACTATAGGAATGGAGATACAGGTGAAAAGGCTGTTCAGACCCTGACATCTAGGGTGCTATTCACAACATATGTGTCATGCAACATAGTATCAGCATACGTTGCAGGGGCTAAATGTGCCGATGGGAATGGATGAGCAGAGAGAGGAGAGAGCAGGAATTGAATTGTCAGAGGAAGGAAGAATAAGATGGACAGAGAAAGTGTAGAGGAGTAGATGAGGAGATAGAAAGGGAAGGAGGGGATGGTCAGATAAAGAGAGAGGGTAGGAAGAGGTGGATGGGGCAGGCGAGAGTAGACTGGAAAATGGAGTTGGGGATGGTCAGGAATAGGGGGAAAAAGAGAGCAGAAGGAGGTGATAGAGACAGGGAGCAGGAGGAGGAGATTGCCAGAGATAAGGGGAGGAGCAAAGAGGGAGAAGAAAGGAAGAGAATGGAGAGATGCAGAGGGGGTAGGAAGAGGTAGAGACAGGCGAGAGGAAATTGAGAGAGAGAGAGGGGAAGTGTGAGTTTGCCTGAGAGTTGAAGATGGAGCTGAATAGCAGGTATATGGGGAGGAGGAGATCGACAGAGGGAGAGATAGGGATGGTCAGAGGAAGAGGAGCAGACAATCAGAAAGATGTGGGAGGAGGGGATGAACAGAAAAAGGAGACAGAAGGAGTCAGACATAGGGAGGGGGAGGAGGAGCTAAAGAAAGAGGAGATGGAGAAGGAGTAGGATGAGGAGGAGGTCGGCAGATATAGGGGGGGGGGGGGAGAGTAATAGGTGGAGAGATGGGGGAGGAGGAGATGTGTGCAATAAATATATCAAATGTGTGCACAGGTGAGGGCAGGGGGAAAGATTTTAATACAATTTATGTAGACGTTTAAGGAGTTTTAGTTTAATTTTTTGGCTAGCATTTGAGGTTGCATACTTTACAGAATCAGCGATATATTACCCTTTTCCAACATTTATTCACCATTCTTTCACTCTTGTATCAATGACGTTATCGTGCCGGATCTCATTTTGTCGTGAGACGTGTCAAACTCAATTTTTTGTTCAAACCTCATCTTATTGTAAACCTCTCTTTCCTGTATTCACATTTCTGCCAGATCTCTTGCAACGTCTTGGACCCAGTGTACTTCGGTTATATTGTTCACAAGCAACGTGAATATCTGAAATATCAATTAAAGTTTGCAGTTTTGCAGAACAAATTCACATTGAATTATTTTATAGCACATCCTGTATCAAAACCTTCCTTACTTCCTCTCTTCTTGCAATCACAGCAGATTACACTGATAATACCATTTACGTCTCTGTGTCATGTCAAGAAATTTCACTTCGTACCTTGTGTACATTCTTGTATGTTGTCAATGCTTTGCGTCACGTTTGACGTCTAGCGACAGATGGCATGCGTATGGCAAGTTGTATTTTCCACGTCGCTCATCACGCGCGTGCGCGCTGTGTCGTAGCTTGGTGTCCCGCGGGCTGCGGGCCCGGCCGGTGCGTGCCGCCCGGTCGCTGCGAGTGCCCCCCGGGCAGGGCCGGGCCTCGCTGCTGGGACCTCCAGTGCGGCACCGGCGCCGACAGCGTCGTCTGCCGGAACGGCGGCCACTGCGGACCCGACGGCTCCTGCGTCTGTGCCGACGGCTGGACCGGACGCGGCTGCGCCACGCGTGAGTACCTGCCGCAGCCAGAGCCCACAAAAAGAACGCTGCTAGCAGCAGCAGCTGAGCACAAGAGCGCGGCATTTGTAAAGCAAGCATTCCGATGAGGCACTGCAGAATGCCGTAAGGGCACAGCCGAGGCGGGAAACAGGTGCCCGTCCGCGGCATCCCACTGCCCCATTAGCTGAGAGGCACAGCTTTCCTCTACCTCTCTTCCACCTGTCGACTGCATTCTTACAAGGGAACCTCCCCATCGCACCCCCCTCAGACTTAGTTGTAAGTTGTAAGTTGGCCTTGAAAAACTGAACACAGATCGATCGAGAAAACAGGAAGAAGTTGTGTAGAACTATGAAAAAAAAAAAAAATAAGCAAAATATACAAACTGAGTAGTCCATGCGCAAGATAGACAGCATCAAGGAGAACGTGATCTCAGGAGCGCCGTGGTCCCGTGTTTAGCGTGAGCAGCTGCGGACTGAGAGGTCCTTGGATCAAGTCTTCCCTCGAGTGAAAAGTTTAAATTTTTATTTTCAGACAATTATCAAAGTTCAGGCACTCACATATAATCAACTTCGCTCTCCAAAATTCCAGGACATTACGGGCGACGTGACTAAGATTTGCTTGGACATATGCAGGATTTGACGGTCTACACACGGAAACATTTGAAAACGTTAAAAACGTATGTTTTGACAGAGCACAGGGAAAACTGCGCGTCTGTGAAACTGTTGCATTCATTTGTTGCAGTTTATGTGCCAAACTCTTATGTTTTCATCACTTTTGTGGGAGTGATTATAACATCCACAAGAAAACCTAAATCGGGCAAGGTAGAAGAATCCTTTCACCCATTCGCCAAGTGTGCAAGTTAGGTGGGTCGACAACATATTCCTGTCATGTGACGCACATGCCGTCACCAGTGTCGTATAGAATATATCAGATGTGTTTTCCTGTGGAGGAATCGGTTGACCTATGACCTTGTGATCATATGTTTTCGGTTCCCATTGCAGAGGCACGTCCTTTCGTCTACTAATCGCACGGTTTTGCGGTGCGGTCGCAAAACATAGACACTAAACTTATTACAGTGAACAGAGACGACAATGAACGAACGGACAGATCATAACTTTGCGAAAATAAAGAGAGTAAACTTCGGTTTTGCGGTGCGGCCGCAAAACATAGACACTAAACTTATTACAGTGAACAGAGACGTCAATGAACGAACAGACAGATCATAACTTTGCGAAAATAAAGAGAGTAAACTTCGGTTTTGCGGTGCGGTCGCAAAACATAGACACTAAACTTATTACAGTGAACACGGACGTCAATGAACGAACAGACAGACCATAACTTTGCGAAAATAAAGAGAGTGAACTTTTTACTCGAGGGAAGACTTGAACCAAGGACCTCTCGATCCGCAGCTGCTCACGCTAACCACGGGACCACGGCCCTCCCGAGCTCACACTAACCTTGATGTTGCGTATCTTTCACATGGACTACTCAGTTTGTATATTTTGCTTATTCTTTTCATAGTTCCACACAACTTCTTCCGGTATTCTCGATTGATCTGTGTTCAGTTTCTCAATGCCTATCCACTGTGCCAACTTATAACTAAATCTGAGAGGGGTGCGATAGGGAGGTTCCCTTGTTAGTATACATCAGGCGTTACGTCAGGCTGCGCCCTGCTACTGCTGACGTTTTTGCATCAGTGTGCTAGTCTGTAGCCAAAGTCCATTTTCGTAGAATATTTCATTGAGTAAAAAATAATGTCGATGTTACTCCATCTTTTGCCACTGTATAAATTCTTATTTGGATCAGACTTGTTCGCTTCGTTTAAAGCTTCTTTAGTATTCGGTTTTCTCGCTTCCACTTTATTTCCATGCTCTCTTCCGTATTTAGACTACGAATTTCGCTTAACGCACTCTACTGTGTTGCGAGCACGCAACATATTTACGTTCTTAAATTAATAATGGCAAGCATTAGTGTGGGCAACGGCCTTGCCGCAGTGAATACACCGGTACCCGTGAGATCACTGAAGTTAAGCGCTGCCGGGTGTGGTCGGTACTTGGATGGGTGTCCATCCAAACCGCCATGTGCAGTCGCCATTTTTCGGGGTGCACTCAGCCTCGTGATGCCAAGATGCCAATTGAGGAGCTATTCGACCGAATAGTAGCCGCTTAGGTCAAGAATACCATCATAACGACCGGGACAGCGGTGTGCTGACCACACGCCCCTCTTACCCGCATCCTCCACTGAGGATGACACGAAGGTCGGATGGTCCCGATGGGCCACTTGTGGCTTGAAGAAGGAGTGTTTAAGCATTAGTGTAGAAGTGGAAGTTATGTTCCAATTGACACCAGTGAAGGCGCTGTTTAGAGCCATTGGTGGTGGTCACTCACTGTATAACGGAAGTAACATCCGCATTACGAGTACTTTCACGCTGGCTAGAACCTCACGTTGTGGACTGTTCACCGTGAGCGCTCAAATAACTCCTGCATTCTGGGCACAGGAGGCACATGACATAAGCGAGGAACTTTCCAGAGAAGTTCACAGTAGGAGACGTTTTGAAGGACTAGCAACATCTAATGAGGCAAGAAATCGATAGGAGAGGCATCTCCGCCGTCAAGCAGAATAGTATATAGACCAATGGGATCGGAGTCCTGAATCAGTGCAAAATAGAAAGTCAGCAGTTGAAGACATTTCCAGCCTGAGACGTCTGTTTTGGTAAACATTTACTGGCTTTTCTGTGTGTGTCAGAACTGTAACCGAATGTTAGTGGCAGTTACCTTTTCTTGACGTAGTCTCAGTCCTGGGTCGACTGAATGTATGACATTCGTAATTGTATCTGCTCTTCGTTTAAATTCTTTACTTAGTCATTGCAGTGGCAGTATTTTAGGCAAAAGTATTAAATCTTTACTGTAAGCGACAAAGTAGCATGGTGGGCATCATGCAATATTGCGGTAACAATGCTCGCCATCAGTCATGCTATGTCCACATGTAGGGCACAGTAACAGATGCCCAAGTGAGCTACGAAGCGAGGATAGCAGAGTGCAGCGGTAAGCTGGAACGCGCAGCAAAGAACCATGTACACTACTGGTTCAAATGGCTCTGAGCACTATGGGACTTAACATCTGTGGTCATCAGTCCCCTAGAACTCAGAACTACTTAAACCTAACTAACCTAAGGACATCACACACATCCTTGCCTGAGGCAGGATTCGAACCTGAGACCGTAGCAGTCGCGCGGTTCCGGACTGAGCGCCTAGAACCGCTAGACCACCGCGGCCGGCTGTACACTACTGGCCATTAAAATTGCTACATCAAGAAGAAATGCAGACGATAAACGGGTATTCATTGGACAAATATATTGTACTTGAACTGACATGTGATTACATTTTCACGCAATTTGGGTGCATAGATCCTGAGAAATCAGTACCCAGAACAACCACCTCTGGCCGTAATAACGGCCTAGAGACGCCTGGGCATTGAGTCAAACAGAGCTTGGATGGCGTGTACAGGTACAGCTGCCCATGCAGCTTCAACACGATACCACAGTTCATCAACAGTAGTGACTGGCGTATTGTGACGAGCCAGTTGCTCGGCCACCATTGACCAGACGTTTTCAATTGGTGGGAGATCTGGAGAATGTGCTGGCCAGGGCAACAGTCGAACATTTTCTCTATCCAGAAAGGCCCCTACAGGACCTGCAACATGCGGAAGTGCATTATCCTGCTGAAATTAGGGTTTCGCAGGGATCGAATGAAGGGTAGAGCCACGGGTCATAACACATCTGAAATCTAACGTCCACTTTTCGAACACTGCGAACAACAGGTGATCCAGAAGTGTAACCAATGGAAACCCATACCATCACGCCGGGTGATACGCCAGTATGGCGATGACCAATACGCGCTTCTAATGTGCGTTCACAGCGATGTCGCCAAACACGGATGCGAACATCATAATTCTGTAAACAGAACCTGGATTCATCCGAAAAAACGACGTTTTGCCATTCGTGCACTCAGGTTCGTCGTTGAGTACACCATCGCAGGCGCTCCTGTCTGTGATACTGCATCAAGGGTAACAGCATCCATGGTCTCCGAGCTGATAGTCCATGCTGGTGCAAACGTCGTCGAACTGTTCGTGCAGATGGTTGTTGTCTTGCAAACGTCCCCATCTGTTGACTCAGGGATCGAGATGTGGCTGCACGATCCGTTACAGCCATGCGGATAAGATGCCTGTCATCTCGACTGCTAGTGATACGGGCCCGTTGGGATCCAGGAGGGCGTTCCGTATTACCCTCCTGAACCCACCGATTCCATAGTATGTTATCAGTCATTGATCTCGACGAACGCGAGCAGCAATGTCGCGATACGATGAACCGCAATGGCGATAGGCTACAATCCGACCTTTATCAAAGTCGGAAACGTGATGGTACGCATTTCTCCTCCTTACACAAAGCATCACAACAACGTTTCACCAGGCAACGCCGGTCAACTGTTGTTTGTGTATGAGAAATCGGTTGGAAACTTTCCTCATGTCAGCACGTTGTAGGTGTCGCCACCGGCGCAAACCTTGTATGATTGCTATGAAAAGCTGATCATTTGCATGTCACAGAAGCTTCTTCTTGCCGGTTAAATTTCGCGTCTGTAGCACGTTATCTTCGTGATGTAGCAATTTTAATGGCCAGTAGTGCAGTCAGCTGGTCACCACACTCGAACGAGTCTCTTTGTTATAGGCGATGTGACTAAGCACCAGGTTTTAGAGAAACAAAAGAGAAGCCACAGAGTACAAATAGGCAGAATTTGAGGACAGGGCGTTATTCGATTATGTGACTTCGTCATCGCTGAGTAGCTGCACCACGACGCCGGAGCACCGCTGGACTCCGAAACGACGGCACAACGCCAGTAGCAGCCTCTCGATCGAGACCAGGTTGCATCCTCCGCCGCACTGGGTCTTTCACGGGACTTGGTGCCACAGCCCCGCAGGTGTGCTCTCCGTGCCTGCAGCCGGCGACGCTGAGGTCCAGGGACGGACCCAGTGTCATAACGCCAGCCGCCATCTGCCACGTGTCCGAGGGGCGCAGAACGAGACCCGCACACCCGCTCCCGCCGCCGCTGAGTGAAGTGCAGCGGGGCCGTAGCCTGGCATGTCGCTCCGCGAGGAAGGGCCACTGCCGCAACTGGCCGCGGCCTTTCCTTCGCTACTGTGCCGGAGTCTTGACTCAGCGACGCTGGGTGCCGTCGTAGTATCCGAAGCCAGCTGCACCTTCCAGCGCTGGCGAGGAGAGACGTGCCTGCCTCACGAAGAACTGAAGATATCATCAAGCATATTCTTAAACTGTCGGAAACATTTCTAGTGGTTCCCCACCACCTATGGGCCCACCACACAGGCACCACCCCCTACAGAGATGCCCCTATAGAGTGTTCCATATAGAATTGTGTCAGGAGGACCGACATCACAGTAATCAACTGCGGAGGGTATGCCACCCCTGCAGCATGTCGTTCAAATGGTTCAAATGGCTCTGAGCACTATGGGACTTAACATCTTAGGTCATCAGTCCCCTAGAACTTAGAACTACTTAAACCTAACTAACCCAAGGACATCACACACATTCATACCCGAGGCAAGATTCGAACCTGCGATAGAAGCGGTAGCGCGGTTCCAGAAGACTGAAGCGTCTAGAACAGCTCAGCCACATCGGCCGGCAGCATGTCGTTCGAGCCAGAGCCCGCAGTCTCTGTTGATATGTTGTGTACGCGGGACAACAGCTGGTCAAATATTAAACAAAGTAATCGCCAGGCAGCCGTGAATTTTGAGAAGCCACGAATTTTTCACAAGCAGGTTCGGCAATTCAATCTGCGACCTTCAGGCCCCATTTGCACCTATTGTATAAACGTTTAAACCTATCCATATTGGTATACTTCAGCCTCGGATGTAGTGAAATCGTATTTCAGGTGCTTCCCTCGAAGACTTGACAAGTTGACAGTAGGCATCAAAATGGTTCAAATGACTCTAAGTTTTAAGGGACTCAACATCTGAGGTCATCAGTCCCCTAGACTTAGAGCTGCTTAAATTTAACTGACCTAAGGACATCACACACATCCATGCCCGAGGCAGGATTCGAAACTGCGACCGTAGCAGCAGCGCGGTTCCGGACTGAAGCGCCTAGAACCGCTCGGTCACAGCGGCCGGCCACTAGGTATCACTAGTGCAGAAGCATTGCATTTATTAGTGCATCTCGTGGATCAGTTGAGAGCGGATACTGTGGTTTCGTTTAATCAAGTAGCTGGATTGAATAGTGAGACAGAGGTGTTGAAGTCACAAGCTCTAGGAGTGGATTCGACTGTGATGAATCTTCTTTCTCCTTTCTCTGGCAGAGAGTCTGAGGATATATTGGCAATTACAGAGGATCTTACAGAGTCTCAGTTACTGAACTATTTGAAAAAAAAAGGAAATTGGTTACAAAATACTTCGTGCACACACTATATTCAACATGTAAATGTCACTACAGATATTCGGTTTGAGGTTATGACGTGTTCGATATGCCTGTCATCACTGGCGATGATGTAGCGTAGACGTAATGCGAAATTCTGCATGACCCGCTCAAGTGTCGGAACATCGATGCTGTCAATGACCTCCAGAATGGCTGTTCAGCAATGGTTTTCGGGTTATTTCTGTACACCTTGCCTTTAATATAGCCCCACGAAAAGGAGTCGCATGTGTTCAGATCCGGAGAATATGATGCCCAATCACAGCCCATTGCAGTGGTGTCTCGGTACCCTAGAGGAATGCGGTCCAGATCGTGCTCCTCCATGCCACAGAACACTCCACTGCTTCGATGGGGTTGAGCTCGTCTTTCATGAACCGTATGTTTTCGAAATCAGCGTCCCTTTGGATAACGTGGATGAAATCATCTTCGAAAACCTTCCCTTACAGTTCCGTAATAACAGTGCCATTAAGGAGTATCGCACCGATTATTCCGTGACTGGACATTGCACACCACACAGTCACCTGTTGAGGGTCAAGCGACTTATTGATCGCTAAATGTGGATTGTCAGTCCCCCAAATGCACCAATTTTGCTTATTGACCAACCCATCCAAACGAAAGTGGGCTTCATCGCAAAACCAAACAATTGTGCCTATACTAATTCCCATCATGCCCCGCGGCCAAATAGCAGTTTGAACGTCCTAACGCAAACTGTTCAGTAGTTATGACGACTTTTTTCATATAGTTCAATAGTTTTCGCCCTGTAAATCATCAGCTGACGTAGGGGGTTTGTAGATAAACAGTTGTTGCAGATAACAAGATTAAGCTTGTCAGAAGAAGCAAAATAATTCGTGAGATGCACAGAAGCACTGCGAAGTGCACGTACTTTTGGCTAGTTGAGACAGGGGTTGCAACAACGGTACAGGAAGCATAACAGAGCCCGGTTTTTCGAGAGAAATTAGGAATGGTATCCAGAAGACAAACTGAGGTGGTAGAATACTCTGCTGGTAGAATTAGGTTAATGGAAATTAACACATACGAGCTCTCCTTAAAAGAGGAGGTAAATAAAGTGGTGCTGCAAGTGGACGAGCAACGGGTGCTCTTTGAGTTCCTTGTCGCTTTTTCTTCTACTGCATCAACGGACTGATATCGTGTTGCTTTTATTTCAGATTTGATCCTAAGGAATAGGTTAAAGTCAGATGGTGCTAGGTCCAGAGACTCAGGTTGAAGAAATGTATGATGCGATTAAAGACATTATTCAGATAGTTAAGGGAGATGAGAATTTAATAGTCATGGGGGACTGGAATTCGATAGTACGGAAAGGAAGAGAAGGAAAAATAGTAGGTGAATATGGACTGAGGGTAAGGAATGAAAGAGGAAGCCGCCTGGTGGAATTTTGCGCAGAGTGTAACTTAATCGTAGCTAACACTTGGTTAATAATCATGAATGAAGGATTGATACATGGAAGAAGCCTGGAGACACTGGAAGATTTCAGATAGATTATACAAATGTTAGACATAGATTTAGGAACCATGTTTTAAATTTAAGACATTTCCAGCGGCAAATGTGGACTCTGACCACAATTTATTGGTTATGAACTGTGGATTTAAACTGAAGGAACTGTACAAAGGTAAGAATTCATAGAGACGGGACCTGGATAAACTGAAAGAACCAGAGGTTGTAGAGAGTTTCAGGGATCGTATAAGGGAACGATTGGCTAATCCAGAGGAAAGAAGTACAGTAGAAGAAGAATAGGTAACTTTGAGAGACGAAATAGTGAAGGCCGCAGAGGATCAAGGAAGTGAAAAGACGAGGGGTAGTAGAAATCCCCGGGTAACAAAAGAGATACTGAATATAATAGATGAAAAGAGAAAATATAAAAATGTAGTAAATGGAGCAGGCGAACAGAAATACAAACGTCTTGAAAGTGAGATCGACAGGAAGTGCTAAATTGGCTAAGCAAGGATAGCTAGAGGGGAAATGTGAGAGGATAGAGGCATATATCATTAGGGGTAAAATAGATATTGCCTACAGAACTACTAAAGCGGCCCTTGGAGAAAAGAAAACCACCTGTATGAATGTCAAGAGCTCAGATGAAAAACCAGTCCTAAGCAAAGACGGGACAGCAGGAAGATGGAAGGTGTATATAGAGCGTCTATACAAGAGCGATGTTCTTGAGTGCTATATTATTGAAATGGAAGATGGCGTAATGAAGATGAAGTGGGAGGTATGATACTACGTGAAGAATTTGGCCGAGCAGTGAAAGAGCTAAAGCAAAAAAAGGCCCCGGGAATAGAAAACATTTCACTAGGGCTACTGATAGCCTTGGGAGAGCCACCAATGACAAAACTGTACTATTTGGTGAGCAAGATGTATGAGACAAGCGAAATACATTCGGACTTCAAGAAGAACATAATAATTCCTATCCGAAAGGAAGCAGGTGTCAGCAGGTGTGAAAATTACCAAAGTATTAGTTTAATAAGTCTTGGCTGCAAAATACTAATGCGAATTCTTTACAGACGAATGGAAAAACAGGTAGAAGCCGAACTTGGGGAAGATAAGTTCTGATTCCGTAGAAGTGCTGGAACACGCGAGGCAATACTGACCCTACGACTTATCTTAGAAGGTACATTAAGGAAAGGCAAAGATACGTTTCTAGCAGTAGTAGACTCGGAGAAAGCTTTTGACAATATTGACCGGAATGCTGTCGTTAAATTATGAAGGTGGCAGGGGTAAAATATGGGGAGTTAATGGCTATTTACAATTTATACAGAAACTAGACGGCAGTTATAAGAGCAGATGGGCATGAAAGGGAAGCAGTGGTTGAGAATGTAGTGAGACAGGGTTGGAGCCTACCCCCGATGTTATTCAATCTATATACTGAGCACGCAGTAAAAGAAACAAAAGAAAACTCTGGAGCAGGAATTAAAATCCATGGAACTGAAACAAGAACTTTGAGGTTTGCCGATGACATTGTAATTCTTTCACAGGCAGCAAAGGGCCTAGAAGAGCAGTTGAACGGAATGGATAGTGTCTTGAAAGGAGATATAAGATGAACATCAACAAAAGTAAAACGAAGATAATGTAATGTAGTCGGGTGAAGTCAGGTGATGCTGAGGGGACTAGATAAGGAAAAGAGACAGAGTAGTAGATGAGTTTTGCTATTTGGGGAGCAAAGTAACTGATGATTGTCGAAGTAGAGAGGATTTAAAATGTAGACTGGCTATGAGAAGGAAAGCGTTTCTGAAGAAGAGAAATTAGTTAACATCGAATATAGATTTAAGCGTCAGGAAGTCTTTTCTGTCAGTATTTGTATGGAGTGTCGCCATATATGGAAGCAAAACGTGGACGATAAATAGTTTAGACAAGAAGAGAATAGAAGGTTTCGAAATGTAGTAACACAGATCACGTAAGTAATGAGGAGGTACTGAATAGAATTGGGGGTAAGAGGAAACTGTGGCACAACCTGACTAAAAGAAGGGACTGTTTGTAGGACACGTTCTGAGGCATCAAGGGATCACCAATTTAGTATTGGAGAGTATCGTGGGAAAAAAAGTAGAGGTAGACCAAGAGATGAATACATTAAGTAGATTCAGAAGGATGCAGGTTGCAGTAGTTACTCAGAGATGAAGAAGCTTGGACAGGATAGAGTAATATGGAGAGCTGTATAAAACCAGTCCCTAGACTGAAGACCAGAACAACAACAATTGAGAATATATAATCAAGAAATTAAGGATTTTCGAAGGAGGACGCAAAGAGCCATAAATATTTGTAAAAATATTGTAGAACAAAAGCAAACAGGTGCTGTTCATTTATTATTTGTAAAAATGGTCCACTTTTTGTCATGACTATTTTCACTCTAACAGGCCCATTTTCAGCTGGCTGCAATTTTTTAACTACAGTATTAGATTCGCGAACAGCATGTCGCCGCTCCTGAAATTTGCTCTGGGAACGTTGTTTCGTTTGTTTTCTTTGCCTTATGCAATTTTAAGGGAGCCACACACATATCACCCAAACAACTGCCACCCGTAAATACTTCACATGTAAAGTCCATGTCTCAGGCTGCACCTGACACGATGAATTAGGTTACTTCTGTGAGCGACGATGGCTGTAACCGGGCTGTGCTTAGAGTAGAACATAGTCTGCATGATCAATATGGGGGAGGGGGGGGGGGGGGTCACTGCATGCCGCTCCAGCTCTGTGCCGGAGTTCATTAATCGTAGTTTCTAGAGACTGGCGTCATGCCTGCTTCTCGGCAGCTCATGGCCACATTTTTCTACGGGTGAGAGATCAGGAGAACTTTCTGGCCAGGGGAACAGGTGAATCACGTGGAGGTAGGTCTTGTAAATGGAAACGTCACCGCCGGCCGGAGTGGCCGAGCGGTTCTGGGTGCTACAGTCTGGAGCCGCGCGACCACTACGGTCGCAGGTTCGAATCCTGCCTCGGGCATGGATGTGTAAGATGTCCTTAGGTTAGTTAGGTTTAAGTAATTGTAACTCTGGGGGACTGATGACCTCAGATGGCTCAAATGGCTCTGAACACTATGCAACTTAACGTCTGAGGTCATACTTAACGTCTGAGGTCATCAGACGCCTAGAACTTAGAACCAATTAAACCTAACCAACCTAAGGACATCACACACATCCATGCCCGAGGCAGGATTCTAACCTGCGACTGTAGCGGTCACGCGGTTCCAGACTGAAGCGCCTTTAACCGCACGGCCACACCGGCCGGCTGACCTCAGATGTTAAGTCCCATAGTGCTTAGAGCCATCTGAACCACTTTGGCATTACATATTTCCGATCTGTGATTTGAGAGCTGCTAGTCATCTAATTTGCCGGTTTGCGATGTTATCCAGTAAGGATAGCCACTGGAGCGGATTTGTTTTAATAGTCGCATTTCGCATTGCCAGGTTTAGTAGTATGCCGACAAGATTACTATGGCAGCTACTGACCCGCGGAACTCCACATATACTCCGTTTGAATCTACGACAACTAGTTTGTTGATTCTTTAAGTTTCGGTAGCAGCACCCCAAGAATTATTCGTCATCTTCTGATTCAGGTTAGTTCTAGTATTGATTTCTGCTGATAATTTTTTCACATGTTGTTTGAAGGTGAATGTTCTGTCGAGAGTGACGCCGAGATACGTAGGGTGGCGATAGTTCTATAGACCAGGGGTCCCCAAACTACGGCCCGCGGGCCGAAATCGGCCCACGGGGGCCGGCAAACCTGCCCCCGTTAGCTAGCCGGTCATCCCCGGTATCCGGCCCGCCAAGTATTTGAAGTGGTACCTATACTGACAACAATTGAGTTTCGAGGCCTATCGCGAGCAATACACCGCGACATTGTCGGAGTTCTATCTTTACAAAGCGGAAGGTCATTGTTAAACTTGTGGCTATCGACAATAAACAGAGAGACCATTCTTCGTGCGATAGTGTAAAAAAAGAACGGTTGACAACTAGTTTGGCGGAAACATTTAAAAAAATAAAATTCTTTGCATTTTATTTTACTCACGAGTCTGGTGCAAGTCTTTCAAATGGACGCCACTTCGGGGACTAGCCTTAGTAACCAATCATTATGGAAGATGCATCTTAAGCGAGGTTTCACTACCTTTTGATTACGTTGTAAAATACATACAGAATGTGCAGTGACATACTTTTTTGTCGGTGAAATTCGCCAGAGTAAAATACGCCAGAATTTCGGTCAGGTACGTCCATCAATCAAAATTATGTAATTAAATAAAAATCGTAGTTCGTTTCAGTGCTAGCTATTCCCAAAACCTTAGATTTTTGCGATTTCATCTTTCCTTTAGCCTTACATTACAGTGATCATGGAGTGCTAGCTTTAATCCCACTAGGTAGATCTTGGCCCTTGTGACTTCGTGGATGAGTCAACGTGGCCCGCGGACTAAAAAGTTTGGAAACCCCTGGTATAGACCCACAACATGTTTTGTGTTAGCAGAAGAGCCAACACCGTGTTACGAGTGGAGGCCGAAATACACGCGTTTTAGCTCACGCAAGCTGGCGTGAGGAGGGAGGAACTATACTGACGTGAGGTCTGCAACAAGACAAGGAATGAGAATTCAGAAAGCGGATGTAAGTAGTTTTATACTTACCTTTAATCCATTAATAATGAACGTCGCTCTTGATGGTACATGATTCACAAGATTATCTGTTCAGAATACATTCTTGAAGATAGTAACTATAGTAACTGAATGTGGCGCCTTGCTAGGTCGCAGCAAATGACGTAGCAGAAGGCTATGCTAAACTGTCGTCTCTGCAAATGAGAGCGTATGTAGACAGTGAACCATCCCTAGCGAAGTCGGCTGTACAACTAGGGTGAGTGCTAGGGAGTCTCTCTAGACTAGACCTGCCGTGTGGCGGCGCTCGGTCTGCAATCACTGATACTGGCGACACGCGGGTCCGACGTATACTAACGGACCGCGGCCGATTTAGAGGCTATCACCTAGCAAGTGTGGTGTCTGGCGGTGACACCACAACATGGATATCTTCCACACTAGTTTTCGATAACGTAACTCTGTCCGGGAACGGCCCACACCAATATCTGTCAACTTCCATGGGCTAGCCTAGGCCGTACCTCTGTTGCCTGTAGCAATCCTTTAACCTGTGTGGCGGAAGGCCATCGCGTCGCCCAGCAAAGACAAGAGTGCCGCCTCACCTCGCCGCCGCCGCTGGAAATGAAATCAGCCGCCCGTGGCGCGGGGCTGTCTGCAGCCGGCTGCCAACTCAATTTGCGTGGGCGGCCGGGGCGTCGAGCTGGGCCGGCCTGTGCGGGGGCGTCTCCCCTCCCTCCCCCAAGCACTCCCCACCCTCTGCCTTTTACCGCTTCCACTCTGCACAGCTTCCGACGGCGAGACGCAGCCGACGATTACTTCCGCCTTCGGGAATGCCGCTCTCCGCGAACCGGGGACGCTTCACTCGGTGCAAACAGGCGTCCCTTCTTCCCCCCCCCCCTTTCTCTCTCTCTCTCTCTCTCTCTCTCTCTCTGCCGCCCCACTAAATATTGCGAATCGCCCTGCTGGGAAGTGAGTTTTCCTTCAAAACAGAATCTCTTAAACGAAATTGTCTTCACGGGGTTTTGAGACGTAGTGTCGTCTTCCTTTCTTTTACTGTTGTAGATTCATCTTCCGCGAAAGTTACGTGTTCTTTCTCTTTAAGGCTCTGTTATTAAGGCGGACAATATTCCTGGCTGAAATGTCAACTTGTATATTACTATTCGTGAAGATTATAAAATCAAAAAAACAAAACAAAAATTGAGTCTATTAAGGGTAGTCTGCCAACGGTAGTTCATCAGAATTCGAGAGATCTGCATATACACTACGCAAACTACAGTACAGTGCATGGTGGAGGATACATTTTTCCAATGTCATCGACTTTTTTCTGCCATTCGAAAACTTTAGATGGGGAAAATGCGTGTCTCTGAGTCTCTATATGCACCCCAATCTCTCGCATCGTATTCTAGTTATTCCTGCGTGGGACATATGGTGATGGCAGTGTAACTGTCGCTTCTTCGAATATAATTCCTCTAGGTTTACTAAAGAGTATTTGGCAAAAACTATGTCGTCTTTCATCCAGTGATTCCAGTTTACGTCCTTCCAGCATTTCTGTTACACTTCTGTATCGGTTATCAACCTAGCACAACTAGCGTCTTATACGCGATTTCCGGCACATTTCCATTGCATTACCCAGAGCCCTTCCAAAAAATCTGTCTTCCCTTCCCTTCCCTTCCTTTCCCTTCCCTTTACTGAGTTTAGGTGATGATCTGATCTGATACTTCTTACAACAGACATAGCCAATCGATTCATCTCATGTTCGTATAACTTACGGGAATGTAGCAGGGTGACGTTGTCGACAACCACCGATATTTCGCGGCAAAACTGAAGCAAGTAAGCGCTGTGCAAGCGAATTTAAAACCTCGATTGTTCGAGAAACTCCGTAAAGATAATACACACACACACACACACACACACACACACACATATATATATATATATATATATATATATATATATATATATATATATATATATATATATATACAGGGTTATTACAAATGATTGAAGCGATTTCACAGCTCTACAATAACTTTATTGTTTGAGATATTTTCAAAATGCTTTGCACACACATACAAAAACTCAAATAGTTTTTTTAGGCATTCACAAATGTTCGATATGTGCCCCCTTAGTGATTCGGTAGACATCAAGTCGATAATCAAGTTCCTCCCACACTCGGTGCAGCATGTCCCCATCAATGAGTTCGAAAGCATCGTTGATGCGAGCTCGCAGTTCTGGCACGTTTCTTGGTAGAGAAGGTTTAAACACTGAATCTTTCAGATAACCCCACAGAAAGAAATCGCATGGGGTTGAGTCGGGAGAGCGTGGAGGTCATGACATGAATTGCTGATCATGATCTCCACCACGACCGATCATCGGTTTTCCAATCTCCTGTTTAAGAAATGCCGAACATCATGATGGAAGTGCGGTGGAGCACCGTCCTGTTGAAAGATGAAGTCGGCGCTGTCGGTCTCCAGTTGTGGCATGAGCCAATTTTCCGCGGGCTACGCGTGAAACATGCCCGCACGCGTTCAACCGTTTCTTCGCTCACTCCAGGCCGACCCGTTGATTTCCCCTTACAGAGGCATCCAGAAGCTTTAAACTGCGCATACCATCGCCGAATGGAGTTAGCAGTTGGTGGATCTTTGTTGTACTTCGTCCTGAAGTGTCGTTGCATTATGACTGACTGATGTGAGTGCATTTCAAGCACGACATACGCTTTCTCGGCTCCTGTCCCCATTTTGTCTCACTGCGCTCTCGAGCGCTCTGATGGCAAAAACCTGAAGTGCGGCTTCAGCCGAACAAAACTTAATGAGTTTTTCTACGTATCTGTAGTGTGTCGTGACCATATGTCAATGAATGGAGCTACAGCGAATTTATGAAATCGCTTCAATCATTTGTAATAGCCATATATATATATATATATATATATATATATATATATATATATATATATTGTAAATACTAATGTCTTCACAAATCAAATAATTTATCGGTAGTGAAATTAATAGTCAACGAGTGAGGTAGTATATATTCAGTCCGTTTTTTGATATGTGAGATAGCAGGATTCCATGTAGAACTTAAACAAAATCCACTATTTCTATTCATAAGGTTACATGCTAATTTATCTTCAACAGTTTCCTTAATAATGCAGTCTCAATAGCTGGAACTGCATGCCACCATCTCCGTGATGTTACACTCCATACAAGGATCGGCACCAAGACAATGTTTTGTAGTGGTGGATTTGTTCGGCTGTTATAAGCGTGTATGCCGCTTATGCTCAGCACACCGGCTCTCCATAGACCTGATAGTCTGACCAACATATGACATGCCCCAACTGCAAGGAATGTAGTAGACACTTGCCTTACACAAACCAAGATCATCCTTCACGGAACGTAAAAGGACTCTGATATTAAACTGCAATCTAAAACGAGACTTCACATCATATTCTCGCAAAATGTGACCAGCCCTGGTTGAAATGCTCCCTACGTAAGTTAAAAAAAACCGCAGATATTATTGCCACCACGGTGTTATTGCTACTCGCACGTTTCATAGTTGGTCGATAGCACCACGCACGTTTAACTGGCTTTCACTATAACTATACTTACGAAGGATGGCTTCGAGATAGGCTTATTAACCTGACAAACCCTAGAATACGAGATGACATGGAACCTGTGTACGAAGTATGTTGTTGGTTGGCAGCAGAGCCAACACCGGGTACTAGAGGAGGCCGAAAGGCACGCGTTTTAGCTCACGCAGGCTGGCGTGAGGTCTGGAACAGGACAAGGAATTTAGACTTTAGAAAAACGGGCGTACCTCGTGGAATCCTTAACTTTAATCCATTAATGATGAGCGTCCCTCTTGACTGTACATGATTCGGTATCAATAGTAACTGGTAGTGGCGCCTTGCTAGGTCGTAGCAATTGACGTAGCTGAAGGCTATGCTAACTATCGTCTCGGCAAATGAGAGCGTATTTTGTCAGTGAACCATTGCTAGCAAAGTCGGTTATACAACTGGGCGAGTGCTAGGAAGTCTCTCTAGACCTGCCGTGTGGCGGCGCTCGGTCTGCTATCACTGATAGTGGCGACACGCGGGTCCGACGTATACTAACGGACCGTGGCCGATTTAAAGGCTACCACCTATAAAGTGTGGTGTCTGGCGGTGACACCACAAAGTATCTCTTCACGTTCAGCTGTATGGTGACAACTATCAGCCTGCTGATGCAAGTCAGGGACTGGCTTCTTATAAGCGGCATGTCTCAAAGTACCATTCATCTTCCTCCTGAACAACACACAGAGGAAGGGAAGAGAGCCATCCTTTTCCAACTCCATTAAAGGTTCAAATTTTCACTGCCATGAGGCCAAATAAAAAAGTATAGTCTACATATTTGAAAAATCACGCAGGTTTCAAAGCCTCTGACTCCACGGCACGTGCCTGGAAATCTACCATAAAAATCTTGGCAGTAATAGGTGACAACGGGCTTCCCATAGCAACTCCATCTGCCTGCTTGTAGTACTGGTTAACTGGATACAGACTAAGTGGAAGTCAACACATGTCGAAATAGGTTCGTTAATTTAGCGCCGAACTTAGCCTGAATCAACCATAATGAATCATACAAAGGAGAGCAACTGAAGAGATATGCCAGTTAAAAACTTACCACAATGTCAGAGTCATTCAAGCGGACTCCCTCTCATCGATGTAAAGAATCCACCGAGATCGTAATACGGTGCTCACACTCACCTATTATAGGGCTCAACAGAGTAGCAAGGTGTTTTGCTACACGATTTGTCGGAGCACACATACTACAATCGGACGAAAAGGAACCCTTCACTTGTGGACCTTAGGGAGGCCATAAAACTTAGGGCGAACAGCACAATAAGAATTGAGAATCTAAATAGCCTACTTCAGTAAGGAATATTTCTTCAGGAGGCTGTTAGTCTTCTTCTCATCACTTTCTTGTGGGGAGAGCTTCGATCCTGCTTTAAGCTGAATCAGACTGTAAACATTGCATCTTTTGAACGTAATCTTGCTTGTCCAAAAAAAGGTAGCATTGCACTTCTCCGAAGGCAAAATAACAGCATCTGAATCAACTCTAAGTGAACGTGAAGCAGTCCCCTTAGCCGCTGTTATATAATCCTTGGATGGACGTTCCCAAGTCAACACAGGTCGATTCCTCCTTCCTAGAATCTTCTGCAACATTGTGTAGACATAGCCTGTTCAGCAGAGCTAATAATATCAACCACTGACAAAGGTTTGGTAGTCGGTGCGAAATTTATACCTTTCCCTAGCACGGATAAATCTCCCTCGTCAAAAGCTTTCTCCGGGAGATTTTTCAAAGAACGTCCAGACACAATATAGACTGCAAGCCACGGAAACTTTCGGACTTCGCTAAGTGCCAGGCAGTTACAGAAAGAGTTTCCAGTCAGATTGCGACCATGAAAAGAAAAGGAGAAATTTTTTAGCCTAGTGAAGAGGGTAGTTTCTGTTTAAATTCTGTATGGAATCCTGCTCTCTCACTTGCCAAAAAACAGAGTGACACAGTTTACGCTACCTCATCCGTTGATTATTATTTTCACAATCGATAACTGCTGACGTCGGTCTTCTTTGTTTGTGATGGCGGTTGTGTTTACAATGTGTGTGTCTGTCTGTGTGTGTGTGTGTGTGTGTGTGTGTGTGTGTGTGTGTGTGTGTATGTGCATGTGTGTTATCTTTAGGGAGTTTCTCTAAAAAAAACGAGGTTTTAAATTCGCTTGCAGAGCGCTTACTTGCTGCAATTTTGCCTTGTAAAAGGCAGGATGTGTACCTGTCAAAATATTGGCAGCTGACGACATTACCCGACTGCATTGCATACGCCAGTTGAAACTAAAATTTCACGATTCGTCTCATGTTTGGCAGGTCGCACGCGTACAACCTAAAGGAAAGGTTTTAGGATATTTTGGCTCAACACCCCTGCTATTTTGAGGAAACCAGCAGCAAAGTTCATGACGCGTAATCTACTGAAAAGTGACATCATCAACATATAATTGAAAATTTAGCATTTTCATCATCATGTACGGGCGTAAACACGTATTTCCTTAGAAACGGAGGAAAGAAACTGTTACGACTGCCACTTATGTGCCCATAAGCTAAATGCACTTCAACGATAGCATCGCTGGCGTAGCGACCAAGTCATCTGCCTATGAAGCACAGAAAGTATGTTCGATTTTGAAATGTGCTCTGCATTACTTGCTTTGTATATTCTCATATCGAATTTGGTAGCTGTAGTAGGGTTAATTAGGTAATCAGCAAGGAATAATAACAAGGTAGGAAACCAATATCCGAAACTACTTGGTTCATTGTTAGTGAAGAATTAAAACTGTAATCGTCTTTGTGTGAAAACAGTTCCGTATAATACTGTCGGGAATTCGGAGAGACCATCGGCCAGCCGAAAAAGCGATACATGTTCACAGCGAAGCGTTCGGGATCTTCATTCGGTGATTTCAGAATTTCGATGTGCTTCTGGAAAGTCAGTGGGCATTGAAGAAACGCGCAGTTGCAACAAAGAATTCGTCGGATAATTCATGATCAACTTACGGCACTGATTTTTCAGACTGTATTATCTTGTGCGTCGTGTGCATTAAAATTAGACCAAGTCCGTTTCCCGCCCAGTCTTCCAAATTAACGGTGTAGTTGCACGAATATCGCATTCATTGGATGTTCTAGGTGCCGTGGATTATCTTCTTCAAATGTTTATATGACACGTACTATCCATGTAGTTGTCCGTAGTAAAGTGTGATATATAACTGCGTGACTAAAAGAGCAAACATACGACAAACAGGTTTAATATTTTAATTACTTACCAACCTAAGTCGTTGGAAAAATTTATTTTCCACCTTGTTACTGTTCCTTATTGATTACATTATTAACCCTCCTAATCCTACCAATTTCGATACGGAAGGAAATGTTATTTTTGTAGTCTTCATTCCTAAGACTGGTTTGATTCAGCTCCCCTTGCTACTCTGTCCAGTTCAAAACTCTTCGTCTCCGAATAACTACTGCAATCTGCTGAATGTGTTCAGCTCTTGGTCCCCTACTACAATTCTTAGCCCCCCACCCCAAACCTTCCCTCCAGTGCTAAACTGGTGATCCCTTGATGTCTCACAATGTGTCCTATCAACTGATCCCTTCTTCTAGTCAACTTGTGCCACAAATTTCTCTCTCCCCATTTCTATTCAATACCTCCTCATTAGTTACGCCACCTACCCATCTAATCAGCATTCTTATGAAGCACCCCATTTCAAAAGTTTCTATACTCTTCTTGTCTAAACTGTGTATCCTTCATGTTTCACTTTCATACATGGCTACACTCCACACAAATACTTTCAGAAAAGATTTCCTGATACTTAAATCTACGATAGTTGGGACTTTAACAGTGGTAACTATTTATTTACAGCTCGTACAAAATTGACACGGGTTTCAAAGTTTTACTGACCTTCAAAGTAATCACCAGCACTTTGTATAACCCGTTGCCAGCGATGTGGAAGTCGTAGGATATTTGTAGTAGTTCTGAAGCGAATGCCGAGATTTCCTTCAGTTTAGAAATCGAGTTGAACTCACGATTTCCTAGGTCAGGGAAGTGCACTAGGTTGTATAGCACTTAGCAGCCCCATCAGTCAAACCCATCAGTAACAGCTTGCACTGTAAGTGTTTGAGCATTCTCCTGCAAAATGATGGTCAGGTCCTGCAGGAAGTGTCATCACTTCTGTCTCTATGCTGTACAGTTTTGGAACACAGCCTACGACCAGACAGAAGTGATGACACTTTCTACAGGACCTGACCATCATTTTGAAGGACAATGCTCAAGCACGCACGGTACAAGCCGTTACTGACTTGTTTGACTAATGGGGCTGCCACGTGCTATACCACCTACTGCACACCATGACTTAAGCCCTTGTGAGTTCAACTCGATATCCAAACTGAAGGAAACACTTCACGGCATTAGCTTCAAAACTGCTACAAGTTCGTCGGGCAATAGACCGCGCCGCTCGAACTTTCAATACAAATTGCACTGCTAAGAGTATCCTATGACTTCCACATCGCTGGCAACAGGTTATACACGATGCTGGTGACTACTTTGAAGGTCAGTAAAACTTTGAAACACGTATCTATTTTTTACGACCTGTAAATAAATAGTTGCCACTATTAAAGTTCCAACCCTCTATACTCTATTTTAACAAATTTCTCTTCTTCAGAAACACATTTCTTGCCATTGGCGGTCTATATTTTATATCCTCTCTATTTCAACCATCATGTGTTATTTTGCTACCCACACAGCAAAACTTGTCTACTACTTTAAGTGAAATGATAATTAAATCAAGACCCAACGCTGCCGACAGGCGTTGATATACATCAACTAGGCCAGTTGAAAATGTGTGCTCCCACCAGGACTCAAACCCGGGATCTCCTGCTTACATGGCAGACGCTCTATCAGTCTGAGCCACCGAGGGCACAGAGGATAGTGTGACTGCAGGGACTTATCCCTTGCTCGTTCCCCGTGAGACCCATATTGCCAACTTAATGTCCACACATAACATTCGTAGTGCCCCTGCCCATTACACTCATTACACGCGGCAGACAATCTTACAGAGTCCCGTAAGAGTTCGGGCAATACATGTGCATCCGCACAGAAGAAGGTCAATGGCCGGTTAGCCGTAACTATATGAAGATGGTATCTGTTCTTTCAGACACTTCCGAAAGAACAGATACCATCTTCATATACTACTTTAAGTGTCTCGTTTCGGAATCTAATTCCCTCAGTATCATCTGATTTACTTAGACTGCATTCCGTCATCCTTCTTTTGCTTTTGTTGAAGTTAATCTTATATCCTCCTTTCGAGACACTGTCCATTCCGTTCAGCTGTTTTTCCAAGCCCTTTGCTGTCTCTGATGGAATTACAATGTCATCGGCAAACCTCAAGGTTTTTATTTCTTCTCCATGTGCTTCAATTCCTACTCCTAAGTTTTCTTTGATTTCCCTCCCGACCTGCTCAATGTACAGACTGAATAGCACTCCCTTGTCAACCCCTTCTTCCATTTCATGCCCCTCGATTCGTACAACTGCCGTCTGGTTTCTGAATAAGTTGTAAATAGCCTTTCGCTTACTGTATTTTACTCATGCTACCTTCAGAATTTAAGAAAGAATATTGCAGTCAGTACTATCAAAACCTATCGCTATGTGTACAAACATTGTAAACGTAAGTTTCCTCTCCTTAACCAATCTTCTAAGAGAAGTCGTAGTGTCAATATTGCCTCGCGTGTTCCTATGTGTCTCCGTAATCCAAACTGATCTTCCCCGAGGCGGATTCTACCAGTTCTTACATTCTTTTGTAAATAATTCATGTTAGTATTTTACAACCATGACTGATTAAACTGAGAGTCCGGCAATATTCACACCTCTCAGCATCAGTTTTACTTTCGCCTGTCCCATACATCTTGCACACCACATGGAAGAGTTCTGCATTGGTGGCTCTCCCTAGGCTGTCAGTAGTTCTGACGGAATATCGTCTACTCTATTTAAGTCTTTCAGTGCCCTGACAAATTGTTCTTGCGATACCATGTCTCCCACCTCATCCTCATCTTCATTGTCTTCTGTTTCTATAACATTGCCTTTAAATTCATCTTAATTGTAAAGACCCTCTGTATACTCCTTCTACCTTTTAGCTTTCCCTTCTTTGTTTAGAATTGGTTTTCCATCTGAGCTATTAATGTTCATAGAGTTGCTTCTCTTTTCAACAAAGAGCTCTTTAATTTTCCTGTAGGCGACATCTGCCTTTCCCCTATTGATGTATGCCTCTACATCCTTACATTTGTCCTCTAGCCATTCCGGCTTAGCCGTTTTGCATTTCCTGTCAGTCATGTTGTTTAGACGTTTGCATCCCCTGTCTCCAGCTTAATTTACTGCATTTTTATATCTTCTCCTTTCATCAGTTACATTCAATATCTCCTGCGTTATCCAAGGATTTCTACTTACCCTTGTCTTTTTACCTATTTCAAACCTCTGCTACTTTCACTATATCATCTCTGAAACCTACCCATCCGTCTCCTGCTGTATTCCCTTTCTCTGTTCTTGTCAAACGTTGCGTTCCCAACAACATCTGGTTCTTTCAACGTATCAGGTTCCACCTGATAATTTTCCTACATTTTTGCATTTTTTTTCAGTTTTACTCTACAGTTCATAACCAATGAATTGTTGTCGGAGTGCACATCTGCCCTTGGAAACATCTTAAAATTTAAAATCTGGACCTTAAATCTCTATCTTACGATTACATAGACAGTCTGAAACCTTCTGGTGTCCCCAGTCTCTTCCACGTTTACAACCTTCTTTCATGATTCTTAGACCAGATGTCATCTATAATTAAATTACGCCTTTTTGAGGGGGAAAGGTCTACCAGACGGCTTTCTCTTTCATTCCTTTCCCCTAGTCCATATTCATCTGCTACTTTTCCATCTCTTCTTTTTTCCTACTATTGAACTCCAGTCACCCATCACTATTAAATTTTCATTTCCCTTAACTACCTGAACAATTTCTTCTATCTCACCATACATTTCTTCCATCTCTTCGTCATCAGTGGAACTAGTTGGCATATAAACTTGTACTACTGTGGTGGATGTGGGCTTCGTGTCTGTATTGGATACAATAATGCGTTTACTATGCGTTCATAGTACCTTAGCCACATTCCTATTTTCCCGTCCATTATGAAACGTACTTTTGGATTACCCCTACTCCATTTCTACATGCCACCGTACTTCACTAATTTGCGCTATATTTAACTGTAACCTAAACATTTTCTTTTTCTATCTTCAGTTTTGTTTCTGCTGATGACGACATCCTCCTGAGTAGTTCCCGCCCGGAGTGCTGAACAAGGGACTATTTTACCTCCAGAAAATTTTACCCAAGAGGATACCTGTCATCATTTAACCATACGATAGATGTGCGTGCCATCGGGAAAAATTACGGCTTTAATTTCCTCTTGCTTTCAGCCTTTCGTGTATCACCACACCAAAGCCGTCTTGGCTCATGTTACAAGGTTAGTCAATCGTCCAGACTGTTGCCTCTGCAACTACTAAAAAAACTGCTGCCACTTTTCACAAACCACATGTTCGTCTGTCCTGTGGTTGTACGTGTAGAGCGGCTATCTGTATCGCCGAGGGCACGCAAGCCTCCCCAAGAACGCGAAGGTGCGTGGTTCCTGGGAAAAAAATCTGAAATAAAAAAAGAAAATAAAGTAGCAAGATGCATTTGGTAATCGAACATAGGTTCTCTCCTCCCCAGCCAGATTCCTTGGCCTTTCGGTGAACAGCGTTTAGCTTGTGTGTTCATGAATAGACGGCCTAACAGTTTCTTTCCTCGTTTACAAAGCTTAAAGATGCTCAGTTTTCAATTACCTATCGATGCCGGATGGTTTTTATAAAATTGAGGGGTATGGGATATTGAGTCAAAAATATCTAAGCGTCTTTAATTTTAGGTCGTAAAGCGACCGGCAAAGTATGAGCCGAAGCTTTTGTCTATGTCTGAGGCCTTCCCCTTGTTATTAACCCAAATTCTCAGACGAGATGTGATGCTTACTACTAACATTTGAATTTGCTTCTAATCGGTTCTCTTTGTTGTACGAACTATTTTAGACTGACTTATTTTTAAAAATAGCTACCACTCAGTATATCATGCGGAAATTTGGTGCAAGTGTAAAATTAGTTACGATGGTCCAAAGACTGCACTGTCAGAAAGCAACCTTGCGGTGTATCTGATACTATCTGCCACCGATAGATCTGTACCTACAGATTGGAAAATTTAGCAGGTCGCACCAGTGTTTAAGAAGGGTAGTAGGAGTAATCCATCGAACTACAGACCTATATCATTGACGTCGGTTTGCAGTAGGGTTTTGGGCCATATACTGTATTCAAACATTATGAATCACCTCGAAGGGAACGATCTATTGATACGTAATCAGCATGGTTTCAGGAAACATCGTTCTTGTGCAACGCAGCTAGTTCTTTATTCGCACGAAGTAATGGCCGCTATCGACAGGGGATCTCAAGGTGATTCCGTATTTCTAGATTTCCGGAAAGCTTTAGACACCGTTCCTCACAAGCGACTTCTAATCAAGCTGTGGGCCTATGGGGTATCGTCTCAGTTGTGCGACTGGATTCATGATTTCCTGTCAGGAAGGTCGCAGTTCGTAGTAATAGACGCCAAATCATCGAGTAAAACTGAAGTGACATCAGGTGTTCCATAGGGAAGGGTCCTGGAACCTCTGCTGTTCCTGATCTATATAAATGACCTGGGTGACAATCTGAGCAGTTCTCTTAGGTTGTTCGCAGATGATGCTGTAATTTACCGTTTAGTAAGGTCATCCGAAGACCAATATCAGTTGCAAAGGGATTTAGAAAAGATTGCTGTATGGGGTGGCAGGTGGCAATTGGCGCTAAATAACGAAAAGTGTGAGGTGATCCACATGGGTTCCAAAAGAAATCCGTTGGTATTCGATTACTCGATAAATAGTACAATTCTCAAGGCTGTCAATTCAACTAAGCACCTGGGTGTTAAAATTACGAACAACTTCAGTTGGAAAGACCACATAGATAGTATTGTGGGGCAGTTGAGCCAAAGGTTGCGTCTCATTGGCAGGACACTTAGAAGATTCAACAAGTCCGCTAAAGAGACAGATTACACTACACTCGTTCGTCCTGCGCGGTGTGGGATCCTTACCACGTGGGATTGACGGAGGACATCGAAAGGGTGCAAAAAAGGGCAGCTCGTTTTGTATTATCTCGTAATAGGGGAGAGAGTGTGGCAGATATGATACGTGAGTTGGGATGGAAGTCATTAAAGCAAAGACGTTTTTCGTCGCGGCGAGATCTATTTACGAAATTTCAGTCACCAACTTTCTCTTCCGAATGCGAAAATATTTAATTGAGCCCGACCTACATAGGTAGGAATGATCATCAAAACAAAATAAGAGAAATCAGAGCTCGAACAGAAATGTTTAGGTTTTCGTTTTTCCCGCGCGCAGTTCGGGAGTGGAATGGTAGAGAGATACTATGATTGTGGTTCGATGAACCCTCTGCCAAGCACCTAAATGTGAATTGCAGAATAATCATGTAGATGTAGATGTAGATGTAGTACTCACAGACTCAGCAGAACTCCCTCTTATGTGCCATGTAAAACTTTCAGGAGTACGAGTTCTGTACATCACCTGTAGACTTTGCGAGCGCTAGCACCTACGGGGGTTGTACGGAAATATGATAAAACCAAGAACACAACACCTTACCATGCCTAATACGCAGAAGGAAAACAGCATTCAAAACAGCAGCTTCCAGTCATCTCGGATAGACAAATACAGATCCTGAATGGTCTTCAAGGGCATGTTACAACACTCATCCAGCAAAATGATAGCCAGTTCAGACAACGATGGTGGAGGTGGATAACGATCAAGCACATTTCTCTCCAAAGAAGACCCTAAAGGCTCAATAATACTGCGATCTACTGGCTGTTATAAGCAGGGGAGATCCGAAAAGTCGTCCTCATCCTCAAAAAGCCAGGAAGGAAGCAAGCTGTGTGAACAGGGGCTCCGGCGTCTTTGGACATAGCATCACCATTATGAGAAACTATGGGACTCATGTAATACCACGACACATCTGACTACATCACCGAATCCTTGCCATATTTCATTTTCCGGGAGTCAACTCGGCTGGAAGTTTGAAACAGTGTGAAAGAAGACTTACCCGACCAAATGACTTTCTTCCGTTATTAGTCCAAGTTTTATGGATCCGGTAGAGCGTTCTCTTGTTACTGGCATTTTCACTTGTGATGAGTGATTTTCAAATTCCCTGCTTATGGAACTCCATTCTCGTGCCTTTGGTGCTGACAGGGTTCGCATGTCCGACGTTCGGTATTGCAGTGAGTATGGCGGCAATCGTCCTCTTATTTTTATCCACATTTCTCTTCAGCGGCCGACACACATACGTTGCGTTGTGAGTTACAGAATGAAGCTTTGGCGCTTTCCTTGTATAAATTTTCTATACATTGAAACATTGAATACTTCGTCTATCATGGTCGTGGAAGAAATCACAATACGTTCGCCAACAACTAGCCCACGTGCGAAATCACTTAGTTCCGACACAATGCACACACAGAAGCTATTCAGATCATTACTGACAGTTGCAACGTATTGAGGAAAACGCATAGGTACTGTTCGTGGTCAAATACAAGAAATGTTGAAATGGCTCTGAGCACTATGGGACTTAACGTCTGAGGTCATGAGTCCCCTAGAACTTAGAACTACTTAAACCTAACTAACCTAAGGACATCTCACACATCCATGCCCGAGTAAGGATTCGAATCTGCCACCGTAGCGGCCGCATGATACCAGACTGTAGCGTCTAGAGCCGCTCGGCCAACCCGGCCGGCGTAGTAAAATACAACAACGCAACCTGAAGACTCCGCCAGCATGTGGATTCATGTTCAAGTATGCATTTCTCAAGGTATTTACGTATTTTTGGCCAACCCTTTTATTTATTGTGAGGTTAACGCTGAAAACTGAGCTGTTTATGTTTTTATCGTATAGGACTCAACTAGTTGACGATTATTTTTGGAAAAGGGGAAATATCGAGGAACCAATAATGAAGTTGTCTTTGAGCGTAACCAACTATGCAAGAAATCCGAAGGCGCTAGGACTGTTGATATTTTTAATAATTTCCGGCATCCGATATATCGATATTTACAATTGTCGATATCGCAAATAGATACATTGGGCAAAAGAGACGATATAACGACCGAAAAAACGTCAAGATCCGGCCTGTAAAAGCATCGGGTGTACATCGTAAATATAATTTCAAGTTTTAGAGCTGTAAATTTAAGTATTGATATATTATTAGCTATAATGTTCATCAATAAGCTAGCAGACTACCTGTCCCTCTTAGAGCAAGAACTGAATGAAAAACAATGCACGTTCACTCTTGGCGATAACCACTTTGCTAGCAATTGTGAATGCATGTAAGTGGCACTATAAAAGGTGTCCGTCGTCCGGTTTCGTCACATATAAGATTTGTCCGGAATGCTTCACATCGACTACCCTGTTTTTTCACATCTGCCACCTACGAGTTTTACTGTCAAAGTTGATGGTGAAGTTAAACGTTGTAGTTTCAAGTTCAAAACGTAGTAAGCCTCTTCCACGCAGTGAAAGTAAAATTGCGTTGTACTACAGTTTCAAAACAACAATTTCAAATATTGACCGAAAATTGTAAAAAAAAAAATATGTAAAACAAATATCTGCCCTCGACATTGCCATTTCGATATTGATGTATCGATATATGCTGTTTGTGCAGATGGTAGTCGTCTTGCGAACGTCCCCATCTGTTGGCACAGGGATCGAGACGTGTCTGCACGATCCGTTACAGCGATGCGGATAAGATGCCTGTGATCTCGAATGCTAGTGATACGGCCGTTGGGATCCAGTACGGCGTTCCGTATTACCCTCCTGAACTCACCGATTCCATATTCTGCTAACAGTCACTGGATCTCGACCATCGCGAGCAACAACGTCGCGATACGATATACCGCAATCGCGATAGGCTGCAATCCGACCTTTACCAAAGTCGGAAACGTGATGTTCCGCATTTCTCCTCCTTACACGAGGCATCACAACAACGTTTCACCATGCAACGCCGGTCAACTACTGTTTGCGTATGAGAAATTGGGTGGAAACTTTCCTCATGTTAGCACGTTGTAGGTATCGCCACCGGCGCCAACCTTGTGTGAAAGCTCTGAAAAGCTAATCATTTGCATATCACAGCATCTTCTTCCTGTCGGTTAAATTTCGCATCTGTAGCACGTCATCTTCGTGGTGTAGCAATTTTAATGGCCAGTAGTGTATCAAGATCTTTTGGAAAAAATATCGATATATCGATGTTTTATCAACAGCCCTAGTAGGCGTTGGGGAGGTACTGCACAAAAAATTTAAACCCTGAATGAAGTACAGTGCTGACCACGCTAATTGTGGAGAGGCGAGACGCGAAAATACAGAAGTCCTATCGACTTCAGTGGCTAGAAAGTAAATATCTCAAGTCGGCTCACGAACGACTAACTCCGAGAGATCTGCCTGTTCATAAGACGTGGGATGTTATGTGCCAGGCTCTCTCTTCTCCGTCTTCCCTTGAGAAGGTTACAGGCAGTCGATTCTGGGATTCGGATTTCCGATAGCATCACAAAATTAACCCAAGTCTCCTTTCGTCGGTCGCTGTCATCGAGGTCTCCTTGGCTTTATTGACGTAAATAATATAATTGTCGTCTGTACAGCGTTTGAGACAGTGCAGTCGGTTATTATTTCTCCTTTGTCCTACTGGTGAACCCTTGATTTAATGTCATTTATCCGCGTTCCCAAGAATGGAATGCTGCAAGGGTTACGACTGTGCACGAGCGAAAGCAAGCAACCACGTACTTACAGGAGACCTGATATAGATGCGTCATCGAGAACATCGACCTGACATCAGACAACCATTGTTTAAAGCAACATCTGTCGTCTATGGCACTAGCCTGGTGACTCAGCAGGGTGGTTTTATAAATTTAACTGAATTTCTGTGGGACCCACAGAAAGAACGTTTGCGTTTCTACTTTTTGTTCTTCGGTCTCGTTTCGCTTCTCGGTTCCACCCACTTTAACATGGGAATCTGTTCACTGTTCACGATAAACCTCACTCGTTAAAGACATATAACATGAAGAGGTAACAGAGAATGAAGTGACAGAACTCCTCGTCAAAGTCAAAAGGTGCAGTACCACGTTGTCTGTGGTTTCAAACTGTGACGAATGATGCCACGGTATTGCGTGTGTGAAATCTGTAGGAAGAAGGCACGTCTACAAGTTTTAGTGAACGTTTCTCATATTGTGCCCCCAGGATTGTGTGACTGACATTTTGCCACATGAATGTCAGTCTGTTTGTATCAGTTCGGAGACATATACTGTTGGCTGGAGTAGAATACACACGACATTGCTTTATGCTTCCGTTCATCAAAAATCTGAAATGTTTTAGATTGTAATCGGATCGTGAAAACTGTCACTAGTGTTTTAGAATGAGTAGTCTCAGCAACATGGGATTTAACGACTGCTGAATACTCGTTTGACAGTCCAAACTGAAACTCAAGTCTATCAGTCTGCTATTCGTTATCCGCAACTGGCCGGGTTACAGTCTGTACGATAGTCGAAAAATGAATATGATTTTCCCTTTTGGTGACTGTTGTCTAACTGTTAGAGCAGTTGTACAGTTGTTTGTTAATAGGTACCCTGATCGTACCAAGCCCCAACAGGTATTTGTAAACATTAAAAAAGTGGATGTGAAATGTATAAAATAAGCCAACGTAGAAGAAGACCAGCTACTGAGGGAACTGCAACTAATCTTACACCACCGGTAACACACAATCCATCTGTAACCATTCTTCCAGCACTACATTCCAATGCTTTTCATCTTTCCCACATTTCGATCCATCAGCTTAATAGGACTTTCAACTTGGAATACAATTCCCTGAATCTTAATTTTTATTATTAATATTTTTTTTCCTGATGAAGCAACGTTTACATGCCATACAGAATGCATTCATTTCTCTAATGGTTCAAATTGCTCTGAGCACTATGGGACTTATCATCTGAGGTGATCAGTCCCCTAGAACTTAGAACTACTTAAACCTAACTAACGTAAGGACATCACACACATCAATGCCCGAGGCAGGATTCGAACCTACGACCGTAGTGGCCGCGCGGTTCCAGACTGAAGCTCCTAGAGCAGCTCGGCCACATCGGCCGGCTCATTTCTCAAATTGTATCTTACAATAATACTAGTTACTTATACCTTGCCCTCCATTTAACCTCTGATAGACAGTGCATTTCACATGCATCTCCCATTTCGGCATGGATTCAGAAAACTTTGATGAGCTCTCCCGTTTTTCACATGATATTCTGCCGTGGCTATAAGCACTTGTGGACTATCAGAAACGTCAGTATCTCATCGTCTCACTTTAAATACTCGTAATATTCTTTTCTGTGAGATACTTAACCAAATGTGTGTGAGGACTGAAAATTTTTCAGCGGGCAAGACGCAGGACCCTATCCTGAGTGGAGAGTCGTCTACAGACAATGGAGTGATGTATGGGGTGCCGCAGGGGAGTGTAGCAGGACAGTTGTTGGTCATATTCTTCATTAATAGTTAGCTGATAGTATTGCTTGCACTCTCAGGCTATTTGCAGATAATGAAGTTCTCTACGAAAAGATACTGGTGCGTAAACTTTGTATTAATATCATCACTGAAACATGAGATTGGTTGAAGAACTGACACTCTGCAATTAATGGAAACAAATGTAATATCGTGACGGAACGTAAAAGCATGTTATCCTCTAGCTGTAGCATTAATTACAACTGGAGTCAGTCATGTGGTATAAATGGTTGGTGGAAATAATATGTAGATAAGTGAAGTGAAATGACGACACAGGCTTAGTTTCAAGTGAAGCAGATGGGATCCTACTATTCCTCCGTAGGTTACTGGGAAATTACAGTATGTTAAGTATACAGTGTGTCTCAAACCTTCTGCGTCAAATTGTAACAGATGATAATGGGTTTACAACCGATTATAATGAGGTAGGGAACCAATGGCCGGAAATATATATAGCTTCTGTTGTGGACATGCACATCATACACCGCATAACAAGAACGTAGCTCATAGTAACTGTTCAGAGACCACCACCCCTGTACTGCAAAGGCTCATGCTGTTCTGCCACACTCTTACATATATCTCAGGTGTCTGTCGTACACTGGATCAGACAGAGGGTTACTGAACAACCTACACCCTGAACACCAAGGACACGTACTGTACACTGCTGAGCTCATAAGACATTGCACCGGATCTTTAACCTGTGCTTCATACAATCGCTATCCCTGGTGTCAGTTAATCTTCAGGCAGAAAGCTTGAGGTATGTCCATGGTGAGGTGTGTTACTGTGTACAGTGTATGACACGTAGTCAAAGATGGAACGTTACACGTCACGAGAGTTGGCACCCATGTTTTTAATGTACAGTGCGGCAGGATGTAGCGCCGCAAAGCAGCACGCATGTAGAGAGAACACTTTCCGAACAGGCATCCTCCTAACTTAAAGAACTTTCTCCGTGGATACTAGCTTCCGAAAGTCGAGGGTCGTTCACGCCACGGAAAGCCGACCAAGATTCCCGCCAAAGACATATCCAAACTCCAGACATCGAGGAGATTCTCTTATATCGTGTGGTCGACCACTCAACAATAAGCATCCGTCAACTTGCCGTGAAACACAAACTTCGAAGGATATTGTGTGGAGAGTACTGATGTAACGGGTACAGCATCCCTATCGTAAAGAACGTGTGCAAACATTTGGATCAACGGATTTTGAGACCAGCGTTAACTTCTGTCAATGGTTTATCCTCTGCAGTGCTGTGGTGCCGGACTTTGTACTGTTTGTATTGTTCACGGATGAAGCCTCATTCACCTGTAACGTGTTTTCGACAGCCGCAACAACCATGTGTGAAGTGAGAACAATCCCCTAGGCATTCACATCGGTGCACATCATGAACGATTCTCTGTCAATATACAGGTGGGCACTGTTCAAAATCACCGAAGCGGATCTTATTTGCTGCCTCTCCGTTTAAATGGTTGACGTTACCTGGTGATGGTTGGTTGGTTCGTTGCGGGGAGGGGACCAATCAGCGAGGTCGCCGGTCCCTAAGGTCTACGGAAGAATGCGGTTAGGAAGTCGGCCGTGCCCTTTCAAAGGAACCATCCCGGGAATTGCCTACAGCAATTTAGGGAAACCACGGGAAACCTAAATGCGGTTGGCCGAAAGCTGGTTTGAACCGTCGTCCAGTCGTCCAGTCGTCCAGTCCAGTGTGCTAACCACTGCGCCACATTGCTCAGTGTTCCTAGAAGGTGTGCTGCCACAGTACTTGGAGACTGTACACGGCGATGCATCAGAGCACTTCGATGTTAATGTTCGCGTGCACTTACCCTCATCGTTGAATTGGAAGAAGGATGGGGGGGGGGGGGGGGAGGAGTAGCAATCCTGTCCTATGACCAGAGCGATTGCTCGATCAAACATCTCTGGACTTATTCCTGTTTTTACGTCAAGACGCTGGTGTATGAAACGCCCGTAGAAATGGATGAAGACCAGCTTGCTAGGGTCCAACCTGCCTGTCTCGTGGTACAACTGACTCAAGGGTTTTTAGGGAGAATGCGGCTGAACCTTATGCTCTGTTGCCACGCATGCATCAAGACTGGCAGTCGTCACTTTGAATAATTACTGTAAGCTGCGCTGCAGTCATGCACTGTACACTGTGATGTCCATAACACAAGAAATATGCATTTCCGACCATTGACTCCCTATCTCAATATAATCGGTTGTCGACCACTATCATTTGTTTCAACTGGACCCAAAACGGCTGAATCACAGTGTACAGCATACATAACACATGCGCGCCACGTACTTGAATACCGTTCAAATATAGTGGACACTTATCAGGTCCGATTAACAGGAAGCATTGCATGTAGCCCAGTGCGAATCATCACAGGATTGTTTGACTGACCAGAGAATGCAATAGAATCCTCGAAGAAGGGCCCATTATATCTCGTAGGATCCTGCTTACAAAACTTCAAGGTCTTCTTATAAAGTATAATTTACGATTATCCTTCACGTTCCTACGTTTTTATGCCGCACAGAGCACGTAGATAAAATTAGACACTAAACAGTTCGCAGAGAGTCGTGCATAGTTCCCATCCTCCATCTGTATGGTGTTCTGTTGTACAGAGTGAGGCAGCTAAGGCATAACATTTCAAATGCACCCAGAACGAGTAAATAATTCAGGAACTCTATGTCCTCAGCTATTAGTCGTAGGGAAGTCATTTTTTAAATTTTAAAGCGCCAACTTATGAGTTGACCTTCTTTATTTGAAAAGAACTACTTACGTTTGTCTGTAGGAGTGGAAATTATCGCGTATATGAAGACGGAGAAAATAATCTCATGAGCAGGACAATACTGTGTGTTTTTATTAATTTAACTCGCACAAGACCCAGCTTCCCGTTAACAGTATCGGTTATCTAGAATGAAATTTTCACTCTACAGCTGAGTGTGAGCTGATATGAAACTTCCTGGCAGATTAAAACTGTGTGCCGGACCTAGACTCGAACTCGGGACCTTTGCCTTTCGCGAAAGGCAAAGGTCGCGAGTTCGAGTCTCGGTCCGGCACACGGTTTTAATCTGCCAGGAAGTTTCAGTACCGGGTATATCTAAAACTCTTTTTCAATCTGTAGGGGGCTTCAGAGCGACTGGATGGTTGCGCAGTTATGAACTATACGGCTTTGATTAGCCATCTTGAAATTTACTGATCCTGAAATTAGGCTATTCGTGAACATCAAAGCTGAAATAGGTACAGGGTACAACTCGACATTAAAGTTTATGAAAGCTGTATAACAAGATTCATCAAGACGCTGAAAAATAGAAAACTAAATAATCAAATAGAGTCCACTATGCGGAGACTATAAGATCAAGTAGGAACCAGGAGGGATACACTTTAGAATCATTCGTATACAAAGGCAAGCACTAATCTTATCAGTTCAAATCTAACTGGCTCAATCTCTCCAAAGCCTGGAGCGTCCTGGAGAGTACCAGGTTGGGGCTATGTATAGGTCTGTAAAGTAACTTTCCGCAGACATATATGCCCATCTTATAAGCCCTGGAACAAGTACGAGGGGTTACTCATGTAGTAATGCAAATAAACAATTTTTTCAGCCTTCAGTTGCAAGGTAATTTAACTCGTTTACCTAGGTTTCGATTCCACTAATGAAATCTTTTTCAGAACAAAAAATAATTTAAATTCCATTACTGGAATCTAAACCTAGGTAAACGAGTAAAATTACCTTGCAACTGCAGGCTGAAAAAATTGTTTATTTGCTGTACATTTCACAGTTGCTGACACGCTGTAATATGTTAAAGATCATGTAGTAATGTTCATAATCAGACCTTGGGGATGGCTAGCGGCCAGTATGCAGTCTAACTTTGATAAATTCGGGTACCACGAAATAATTCAGAATTAACACCTGCGTGTGGATAGTCATGAAGTTAGGACGATGAGATCCAACGTTTTAACATTGTCACAGGTTGATAATTTGGACTCAGAACGATGTGTCTAGCTGATAGACAAAATCAATTCTTGGGTAAGTTCAGAAACCGCGGGGTGATTTAGTATCACATATGCGTATTTGTACCATTAAACTCAGGAGGATATGATCTAACGTTTTAAATTATCCATTTATTGATAATCTTGGACTGAGAACGTGTCGCCGGTTGATGGCCACAGTGCCATTTAATATTTACAAAGTATTCTGCATTAAAAACACCAAAGCCGGCCGAAGTGGCCGAGCGTTTCTAGGCGCTTCAGTCTGGAACCGCGCGACCGCTACGGTAGCAGGTTCGAATCCTGCCTCGGGCATGGATGTGTGTGATGTCCTTAGGTTAGTTAGGTTTAAGTAGTCCTAATTTATAGGGGACTGATGACCTAAGATGTTAAGTTCCATAGTGCTCAGAGCCATTTAAAAACACCAAAAATCCAACTGATATACTCCAATGCGCAAATATACTGAGGCGACAAAATTCATGAGACAGCAATACCCACATACACAGCTGGCGCTAATAAGTCAGAACATTATGACCACCTCCCTAACAGCAGGTATGTCCGCCTTGGCCCAGGGCACGGATAACAGCGGCGACGCGGCATCGGAAGGAAGCAATGAGGCCTTGGTACGTCGCTTCAAGATGAAGGAGTGAGAGCTGTACACCACGTCGAATCACGTCCCGGGTGTACTACGTCTGGTTGAGATTTCGCGAGTTGGGGGGGGGGGGGACTGGGGCAGCACGTCAAATTGGAACCAGCCACTGTGTTCCATGAATCACTTCATCACATTCTTGGTCTTGTGACATGGCGTAATATCTTGATGGAAAACGTCGCTGCCGTCGGCATACATAATGGTCACGAAGGGTACGTCAGTGTACGATACCCCTTGGCCGTCGTGGTGCCCTGCACGATCTCCACTGGACCCAGGGATGCCCACGTGAATGTTCCGCAGAGTGTAATGGAGCCGGCGTTAGCTTGACTCTGTACCGCAGTACACTTGTCACGCAGCTGTTCCATTGGAGGACGACGTATACGCCACCTCCCATCGGCATGATGAAGAAGGTATCAGGATTTATCAGTTCATTCAGTGCTCTGCCACTCCGCCAAAGTCAAGTGCCGATGATGACGTGTTAATTTCACTTGCGGTTGCCAATGTTGTGGTATTAACATTAGCACATGCATTTGTCGTCGGCAGTGGGGGCCCATAGTGTTCGGTTCACTATGTGCTCACACCCATTTGGTACTCGTTCGGCATTAAAGGTTGATCACAGTTTCGCCACATTTCGTCACCTGTCCTGGTTTACGTGTCCGTCCATCCTACGACTTCTGCATCTTTAATTACGGGTGGCCGCCCAATCCCATGGAGTCAGGACATGGTTTCGTCTTGGTTTTTCCACATGTTGAAGACACTCACCACAGCACTGCTCGAACACCTGACAAGTCTTGTAGTTTCCGAAATGATTGTGCCGAGCCTTCAGGCCATCACAATCTTCCCTCGGTCAAACTGAGATAGATCGCGCGCCTTTCTCATTCACGCTCACTAATACTACATGCACCGTGCGTTTGTCTGACTAGCTGTCATTTCTGGCCAAGTGACGCTGGCATCTCCTGGAAGGGTTTATATCGATAGTACGTCGGTGGTCATAATTTTCTGGCAGATGAGCGTATAACAGAGCACTGCACTATCGGAGCTGTTATTTGTCCATAGGTGACTTTTCCAACGTGATTAAGGCCACACGACGGGAATTAACAGACTTTTAAAGCGGAATGGTAGTTGGAGGTGGACAAATGGGACACTTCATTTCGGAAATCGTTAGGGAATTCAGTATTCAAGAGTGTGCCGAGAATACCACTGTGACCTGTTAGTCAAGGGAAGGCAGGATTCGGTTACGATTGTAGACTGGGCCGCAAACAGTTACTATCGGTTGCCTTTTACAATTACATACATTTATTTTTAAAACAGTAATTCGAGGCTGTACAATAATAAAAAAATACCACACGTTATTAATGAAGGAATAAACGACTGTGTAAATAATAGTGTTTTCAGTGCGTTACAATTGAGCAAATCACCATAAAATATAGGTACAAATATTGTTTAAAAAAACAAGCCACTGTGATCAAGGCTGAAGGCCTTACACGCCAAGAATGGCAATAAATTAAGAATGTTTAAGAACTCACTGCAATTACAATTTACAGGTATTTGCCACAAATACAGCAGAAGGTATCAGCCGCCATGAATCGCAGTAAATAAAGTTTTAAGGCTTACTGCCAAAATACAAATATCGAATTATTTTTTTCTTCAAATTAAATGACCCCAATCACGGCTGAAGGCCTTACGCACCAGGAACGTCAATTACATAAAAAAATTAGAAACCTGCTGTAAAACAGCAAATACAAGAAAAAATTAATTAAAAGAACAAGCAACTGACCACTCAACGTGTGAAATAAGATGATGGCAACCTTGTAACACAACTCTTACACTGCTAGATTTATTCCAGAAGGCGACCAGAACTATTAACTAGACATAAATAACCTTTAATGTAGGCATTACAAGGTACGGTAATACATAATACAATAATAAAACACAAGGACCAGTTACAGACGGTGCTCCAGGAATCGACGTTTGAGAAGGTCCGGCAACAAACACTTCCGCGAACGATGAGATAGGCAGCCAGGAGTTGCATTGACTTCACAAGATGGTAACTTAGACTATTGGCAGTCTAACGAATGACCAATGAAAATCTTGCTGAAGCTACCTGACGTCCCATAAACTTAAATGCAAGAATGGAACAACATGCCAAAGCCGGAACCGTCAGTCTGGACTCCGCCCGCAGAATACTGTGCCTAGAGCGCCAGGAACGAGAAAAGTATCACTACCACCAGAGTAGAAAAATCACCAACCAACGTACGATCAAGAAAACTGTCCAAACTACACACCTTACCGGACAGCAGCGGCTAGGCGAGGAAACGTACACTGCCGTTACATACACTAACCCTCAGGGCAGATAACTGGAGCGTTAGTGGGCATCAGGTAGGAAAAATACCACTGGTTGAACTTAACATATTGTAACAAGCTGAACGCAGTAAATATTAATAAGAAGTTGAGGAAAGCTAAACAGATCTACTTTCCCAAACACTTCACTCTCTGCTCTTCGCCTTGGCGACACTATGAGCAGCAACACGAACCCAAGTCACTGGAGGATCGCGAGATGTCACAATGATGGAGGTTTCTCTACTTAAAATGCACTGATCTTAAAGACTGTAGGATCTGGTTTACGACGAGGGCGTGCACCATTGTGACCACAGCCCTCCCATGCGGCAGTCCATGTGTGCCACCAGCGGTCCTGGCATGTTCCAACCCTGCCTGGACCTGTCTGCTCCTGAGTCCCCAACTGAATTGCTACACTCACACCACACGGAAAAACAAGCACATCGCCTCAAAGATAGGGCAACAGTTACAACATATCGATAACAGCCGCTGCTGCCACTAGCGGAAAGGCAATGCTTGCGAAACGAGTGGTGCCAGTCAAGACGAGAAGAAGACAAACAACTGCAACCATGACAACTAAAGAATACGGTCTGGCCTCCAAAAGAGGGCGGAAACCTACAAACAGCACCAACGCGAGCCTCAGCACGGCTCAACCACGTTTCAGGCTTTGCCTCTCATCACAGACTATGCAATGGCCGAGTGTTTTCACTTAATAACCGAGAGCAGCGGCGTTGGCGTAGACCTGTCAGTGCTAACAGTCAAGCAACAATGCGTAAAATAACAACAGAAAGCAATGTGGCAAGTATCATGAACGTGTCTGTTCCTACAGTGCGGCGGAATTTGGCGTTAATGGGCTAGGCACCATATGACTAACGTGAGGCCTCCGCTAACAGTGCGACATTGGACCCTAGAAGAATGGAAAGCCGTGACTGGTCATATGAGTCCCAATTTCAATTCGTAAGATTCATGGTATGGTTATCATGGTGCAGATTCCAGAAAGTCATGGATCGAAACTGTCAAATAGTCACTGAGCAAACTTGTGATGGCTCCATAAGGATGTGAGATATGTTTACATGAAACTGACTTGCTCCTTTGGTCAAACTGAACAGATTATTGACTGGATATGGTTATTTTTGGCTACCTGTAGACCACTTGCAGCCATTCATGAGCTTCAAATTCCCAAACAGCGATGGAATTTTTATGGATAACAATGCGCCATGTTACCATACCACAATGGTTCGCAACTGCCTTGAAGAACATTCTGGACAAATCGAGTGAATGATTTAGTCAACCACGCAACATTTATGGGACATAATCGAGAGTTCGGTTTATGCACAAAATTCTTCAACGGCAACACTTTTGCAATTATAGGCGGCCATAGAGGTAGCATACCTCAATAATTTTTCAAATGATGTATTGCTTCACGTGTTCCAATATTTCTACGGAATCCAAACTGATCTTCCCCGATGTCGCCTTCTACCAGGTTTTCCATTCGTCTGTAAAGAATTCGCTTTAATATTTTGCATCCGTGACTTATCAGACTGATTGTTCGGTAATTTTCACATCTTTCAGCACCTGCTTTCTTTAGGATTGGAATTATTATATTCTTCTTGAAGTCTGAGGTATTTCGCTTGTTTCGTATATCTTGCTCATCAGATGTTAGAGTTTTGTCAGGACTGGCTCTTCCAAGGCCGTCAGTAGTTCTAATGGAATGTTGTCTACTCCTGGGGCCTTGTTTCGACTCAGGTCTTTCAGTGCTCAGTCAAACTCTTCACTCAGTATCGTATCTCCCATTTCATCTTCATCTACATCCCCTTCCATTTCCATAATATTGTGCTCAAGTACATCGCCCTTGTATAGACCCTCTATATACTCCTTCCACCTTTCTGCTTTCCCTTCTTTGCTTAGAACTGGGTTTCCATCTGAGCTCTTGGTATTCATACAAGTAGTTCTCTTTTCTGCAAAGGTCTCCTTAATTTTCCTGTAGGCAGTATCTATCTTACCCCTAGTGAGATAAGCCTCAACATCCTTACATTTGTCCCCTAGCCATCCCTGCTTAGCCACTTTGCACTTCCTGTCGATCTCATTTTTGAAATGTTTGTATTCCTTTTTGCCTGCTTCATTTACTGCAGTTTTATATTTTTTCCTTTCATCAATTAAATTCAATATTTCTTCAGTTACCCAAGGATTTTTACTAGCTCGTCTTTTTATCTCTTTGATCCTCTGCTGCCTTCACTACTTCACCTCTGAAAGCTATCCATTCTTCTTCTACTGTATTTCTTTCCCCAATTGCTGTTTATTGTTTCCTTATGCTCTCCCTGAATTTCTGTACAACCTCTGGTTCTTTCAGTTTATCCAGGTCCCATCTCCTTAAATTCCCACCTTTTTGCAGTTTCTTCTTTTTTAATCTTCAGTTCATAACCAACTGATTGTGTTCAGAGCCCACATCTCCCCCTGGAAATTTCTTACAATTTAAAATCTGGTTCCTAAATCACTGTCTTAACATTATATAATCTATCTGAAACCAGTCAGTATCTCCAGGCTTCTTCTTGAAGCAAGTGCTAACTATGATTAAGTTGTGTTGTGTGCAAAATTCTATCAGGCGGCTTCCTCTTTCATTTCTTAGCCCCAATCCATATTCACCTACTACGTTTCCTTCTCTCCCTTTTCCTACTACCGAATTCCAGTCACCCATGACTATTAAATTTTCGTGTCCTTTCACTATCTGAATAATTTCTTTTACTTCATCATACATTTCTTCAATTTCTTCGTCATCTGCAGTGCTAGTTGCCATATATACTTGTACTACGGTAGTAGGCGTGGGCTTCGTGTCTATCTTGGCTACAATAAGGCGTTCACTATGCTATTTGTAGTAGCTTACCCGCACTCCTATTTTTTATTCATTATGAAATCGAACCCTGCATTACCCCCGTTTGATTTTGTATTTATAACCCTGTACTCACCTGTCCAAAAGTCTTGTTCCTCCTGCCACCGAACTTCACTAATTCCCACTATATCTAACTTTAACCTACCCATTTCCCTTTTTAAATTTTCTAACCTACCTGCTCGACCAAGGGAGCTGACATTCCACGTTCCGATCCGTGGAACGCCAGTTTTTTTCTCCTGATAAATATGTCCTCCTGAGTAGTCACCGCCCGTAGATCCGAATGGGGGACTACTTTACCTCCGGAATATTTTACCCACCAGGACGCCATCATCATATAACCATACAGTAAAGCAGCATGCCCTCGGGAAAAATGACGGCTGTGGTTTCCCCTTGGTTTCAGCCGTTCGCAGTACCACAACAGCAAGGCCGTTTTGGTTAGTGTTACAAGGCCAGATCAGTCAATCATCCAGACTGTTGCCCCTGCAACTACTGAAAAGGCTGCTGCCCCTCTTCAGGAACCACACGTTTGTCTGGCCTCTCAACAGATACCCCTTAAATCGTCATATGAAAACAGTGAAAGGAATCAGTCGTGAGTTCCGAAGTATTACCAACAATTCGGTGAACCCAGTGACTCTGCGTATAGAGGTAAAAAGAAGAGAGGACAGTGGACTGATAAGGTATGAAGAGGTTCTCCGCAGAATCGGAGAATCAGAGAAGGAGGGAACATATGGAATACACTTACAACAAGACGGGACAGAACGATGACGGGGGAGACAGAGATTAGAATACGTTCAACAGATAACTGAAGACGCAGGGTGCAGGTGGTACTCAGATATGGAGAGGTTGACGCTGGAGAGCAATTCGTGACGCATTGAAACACACCAGTCAGAAGACTGATGACTAAAAAAAAAAAAAAAAATAATCGAGTATGTTTTCTTGAGCGACGCTTGAGTTGGTGTAAAGATCAACGTCATTTGATAGAGGATGACTGGAAAAGAATGATTTGGAGTGATTAATCTCGCTCTTCCCTGCGGATATCCGGTGGAAGGTTTTGGGTTTAGCGAATGTGGGGGGAACGAAACTTGTCATGATTTGTAGTACCAAAAGTGTAGTACAGAGGAAGCGGTGATATAATGTGGGGTTGTTGTTCGTGGTTACGGTGCGGTCCCGTTACTACACTTCGGAAAAAGATAAATTCGAAAGCAGATGAACACATTTTACACCATTCTGTGCGGTCTGCAGTAGTATGGTTCAAATGGCTCTGAGCACTATGGGACTTAACTTCTGAGGTCATCAGTCCCCTAGAACTTTGAACTACTTAAACCTAACTAACCCAAGGACATCACACACATCCATGCCCGAGGCAGGATTCGAACCTGCGACCGTAGCACTCGCGCTACTCCAGACTGTAGCGCCTCTAACCGCTCGGCCACTCGACTGGCAGTAGTTTGGTGACATTAAATTTCTAGACATATACTGTAGTCCTGATCTGAATCCAATCAAATACCTTTGGATGGGTTAGAACGTCGAATTCGCTCCAGACCTCAGCGTAATGCCAAGTTCAAGGGGGAAAAGCTTGAGAAGCCGCCCTACAGTCTGGATATGTCGTACTGTTACTTCCAGTGTTTGGTCGGTTTAACAAACATCTCAAAGGGATGCGCTTCAACAAGGACGACTTACTGCCGTACAGTGAATGGCGAAAAGTCTTTTGAAAGCATTCTGTCACGGGTAGGCCGTCGGCGGCTACAGCCTACGCTGTGCACTTGTCTCCGAAGAGGAATGAGTATTTAACACCCCTCTTTCCGACCGATCGATCGTCCAGTATGGCCCTGCAAAGTCGTCATAATGTCAAGAACTGGCCATTAAGAATATATATTAAATAACAATCATTTGGTGATAATCGAGTCTAGCTCGACTGCCTGCCTCTCGTCATTCAGTTGTGGTAACTACTATGCCACACTACATGAACCACACTTCGTGACGTTGTTCCCCCTGTGGAGGCTGTTTTCGAAGTTCTCATTGGAACTAACTTGAGCGCACTGCGTGCAGATTTTGTCAACGGTCCTCTGGAAGTTGGCGCTGCCGGATCCTTGCGTTCTGATCGTGATGTTAGATTCTTTTCTCTATGATGAACATCAAACGTAGCCCCTACTGTCGAAACACTGCTATATTCGAGTGGGTCCTCAATTTCTTAGAAAGTCCAATCATCGATACGAGCTTCTGGACTATAGTTGGACTTCACGCGGAGAATATTGACTGCGTATCTGCGTTTTCCTCTTCTTCATATATATATACTTCATATATATATCCGACAAGTGACGATGGTTACGATACTGCGGAAAGTAGCGCTGTAGTAACTTTTCCGATAGTCCAGCTTTCCAGACAGGCGTAAAAATCCATACCAAGACTCCTGTTCTACATCTCATTGGCTGGTGCATTGCGTTACCAAGCGATCATGGAGCAGAAAGAAAAGCGTGAAACATGTGGTGTCCGGCTTCTCTGTGTTGTGCGCGAACGTCGTGGATGATAGGCAGTTGTCATACTATGGGTGACGTCAAAATGAAAATTACCTCTGATACTTATCTCCACTGGAAAAAAATGTTTCACCATCAGAAATCGTCACACTGGGTCCTCCTTGTTTTAAAATGATGTTTTCTGCTAGAACCTTTGCAATTTATAGACCTTCGGCAGTCGGCACAGATTTGGTGACAGGATAGGGGTGAGATAGACAGCACAGAATACGGGCTTGCGTTTGTCTACTTCGGGATCTTCCGCATGAGGTCGATTCCAGTTCGATGGAATGTTGCTGCTGCAAGCGGGATTGGTATCATATGCCTCGAGTATAACTGGGGTGCGTGTTTCCATCACTGGCATTCATTATAGTGCATCACTTAGTATCTGACGGATCGGTAGAGGTCTGGCCAGGGATACCTGCGTCTGATTGTCTCTAGTTTTCATGAATACCACGTGACCCAATGTAGGAGGGTCTGAGTACATCTATAACTGGCCGTAGATGAGCTGGGATGACGGGCAACCATTTTCGCCGCATTGAATCATAGTTACTCTTATATACCGTTCCGTTTATGAATGAGAATTTTTCTTCGGTTGGTTTCTCCTTCTTCATCAATTCTGTGGTTTTAATAGTGCTGGATCTTGTCTTTGTTACGCAGCAATATCATTTATTGGAGCGAAGACTGAGATTTCATCCACGTTGCTGTGATCCGCCAAAGGAGTCGTTGACAGCAGTCAGCGTCCTTGTGCTTGCGTCCAGATTGTGTACTATTGTGACGTCATCCTCCTGAAGTCTCACTGCCAAGGTTACCAGTTGATTCTTCGGGCTAGTCAGCACCTACTTCAATTTGCACTATAACTGCACCTATCCCACAACTGCTAGCTTTGTTGTGAAGTTCTGCCTCAGCATTCTCATTATAAAATGCTACGACTGGAGAAGGTATTTGCGTCTCCTTTAGGACAAGCGAAGATTTTTGGATTATTCTTACACCTTGTTCCAGGAAAATTTTGCCTCTCACTGCAGCATTTCTAGCAACGGACATACATTGGTACAAACTAAACTAAACTAAACTCCGTCACAACAGGCCATTTACGCCCAACGGTACCGACCGGCCGCCGTGTCATCCTCAGCCCCCAGCGTCACTGGATGCGGATATGGAGGGGCATGAGGTCAACACACCGCCCTCCCTGCCGTATGTCAGTTTACGAGACCGGTGCCACTACTTCTCAATCAAGTAGCTCCTCAGTTTGCCTCACAAGGGCTGAGTGCACCCCGCCTGCCAACAGCGCTTGGCAGACCGGATGGTCACCCATCCCAACCCAACATGTTGGTACAAATGCCCCTTCTTAATAAACGGTGGTACGTGCAGAGTTCCGAGAAAACTTTTCACTTCAGTAATGTGCTGAGGAGTCGAGAAATGTGTGACTGCTCTCATTTACTGTGGACTGGGATGGATTCTATCACCATTCATTACATGTCACAAGACTTTTATTTTCTGGGCAGGAAAGGGCAATTTTTTGATTCAACTGGAGGCACATAGTCTGAATACAATTCAGGATGATTGTTAGGCAGCTCAGATGTTCTTCTGATGTTTTATAAAAATGACAATGTTGTCCAGGCAACTCAGACACCGTCCATTTAAGGTGTCGAAGTAGGTTGTTCATCATACAATCGAAGTCGTCTGAAGCGTTTCAAAGTACAGACGGAATAACTGTAAATTCTCAGACGCTTTTAGGTGTTACAAAAGAAGAATTTTCCATAACAGCCTTGTCATCAGTGGAAATACACCTTTCAAGCAATCCAATGTGCCATCAATGCATGACTATGGACAGACATCTTTCTTGATGATTTTGTTCATGCGTCAGTAGTTAACTCAGAAACACCGTGTGCCAGCCACCTTCATCACAATGACCACGGAAGAGGACCAAAGACCCTCTCGAGGTTATATGACGTCCTCTTGCAGTATCTTCCCCAATACGTCCAAAATTACCTGATATTCAGCAGGTGCCGCTCCATATGAGCTCTGGCTACTTAGTGCATGATCCGCAGTGTTGAAATGGTGTTTCACCGTGGGCTGCTTTGTCTCTCTTTTCTCCACTCCCGAATGCAAAGAATCCGAAAAGTGGGTATCACTAACCCACGTTGTTCGTATAGGCAGTATGGTAAGAACCTCCTCCCCTGCATTGTCTGTAGTGGTAGCAGAAGACGATTCCTCGTCGACAACACTAAGCTGCCCTTCCTGAAGTTAGAGGTGAGTAGAGGCTGCTCATAACAGTTAACGATCTGAAGTTGTCGTTGATCAACTAGAACGATTTCGATCATCACTGGCGTGCAGATTTCTTTTGTGTGGTGTAAATAGCTTTTTGCTATAAAAAAACTTGACAGTTTAACTGAGCAATTCGATTGACCACTGGAACTCCTCTCGTTGATTCGTGTGAGAAAACAATGTCTTCAACACCAAACATCTTTCAAAGTGTATGAGTGCTTCCGACGCCTGCAGGAAGTCATATCTGAAAATAACATTATGAATAAAAACTAAAATTAAACCCCTCCTGAACAGACCATGAAGGCTCAACGTTACCGACCGGACGCCGTGTCATCCTCAGTCCACAGGCGTCACTGGATGCGGATATGGAGGGGCATGTGGTCAGCACACCGCTCTCCCGGCCGTATGTCAGTTTCCAAAGCCGCTACTTCTCATTCAAGTAGCTCCTCAGTTTGCCTCCCAAGGGCTGAGTACACCCCGCTTGCCAACAGCGCTCGGCAGACCGGATGGTCACCGATCGAAGTGCAAGCCCAGCCAGAGAGTGCTTAACTTCGGTGATCTGACGAGAACCGGTGTTACCACTGCGGTAAGGCCGTTGGCAACATTATGATTGCCTTTTGTTAAAAAGGCAGTTCATAGTTACTCTTTCAGTGCATGTGCCTATCGTCTGGTTGTATTTCTCGTTTGCAATTTTTGCACAGTTGCTTTCGCTTCATGGAACATAGTGTCCTTTAGTTTTACTTCTACATCTACATCATACTCCGCTAGCGCGTCGAAGAACTATTGTCGGCAAGCACTTGTTCTGGTTCTAATTTCTCGAATTTTCTTCTCGTGGCAGTACTCTAGGCTTATATGAGGGGAGGGGGGGATGTAATATGTTGCCCGACTCTTCCTGGAAAGTGCTCTCTCGGAATTAGAATAGCAAATTTCTCCGCGATGCACAACCTCTTTTGCAGCGTTGGAATTTATTGAGCATCTCCGTAACACTCTCGTGGCACCTAAACTATCCCTTGACGACATCCCTTAACGACGATAAGCGTCCGACTTCACAGAAATGGAAGTCCCTCAGTTCACTAGAGCCCGTCAGGTTGTAAGACGATGGCCTTCGACCCACTGATTGGCTGCAATTGTCTTTGTTGACAGGCGTGAACTGAACTGCTGTGACAGTTGAAGTCTCGTGACTCAGTAGTCGTCGAAAACTCGCCTCCGTCCATCGCAGTACCGTAAAACGTGCGCAGGATGTCTGCAGTAGAAACACACACTACTGTAGTCTTCCAGATGTCTGTTTTCGACATGCTATGTGCTAGGAGCAGAATTTCTTCGTATCTGCTTTGATCTGGTGCGGCCCGCATCTCGTGGTCGTGCGGTAGCGTTCTCGCTTCCCACGCCCGGGTTCCCGGGTTCGATTCCCGGCGGGGTCAGGGATTTTCTCTGCCTCGTGATGGCTGGGTGTTGTGTGCTGTCCTTAGGTTAGTTAGGTTTAAGTAGTTCTAAGTTCTAGGGGACTGATGACCATAGATGTTAAGTCCCATAGTGCTCAGAGCCATTTGAACCATTTTTTAGATCTGGGGCTGGGTTGTCGTTTGATGGCCGCAGCGTCAACATAAACTGTTGCAAACTCGTTATTAGTAGTGAAACTACGGGCAAGCACAGCTCTAGCCAGTCTGCTAATCACGCTTCAGCATCAAGGTGCACAGCTCTCGATTGGTGCCGTCAGAGCGTTTCTTGAAAGATGGAATGGCGTGCTGTGGTCTTAAGCAGTGAAAACAACGCTGGCTCCAACCCAGGCATTACGATCTGGGGTGCTCCAAGCTACAACTCTCGTGTATATTTGTTGTTTCTGGAAGGGATGCTAACCAGAACTCGGTACCTGCTGAACGTTGTTGAACCAATTGTTCAGTCGTTCTTGCAGCAGTAAGGAGATGTTTGTCCCAAGAGAAAATGCTCGCGCAAACACTGTTTGTGGAACTCAATGTGCTCTGCGAAATGTGCAGCAACGTCTCTGGCCAGCACGATCTCCGGACTTCTCTCCAATCGAACAAGTATGGGATATGATGGGACGAGAAGAGACCCGTGGTACTCGTCTGCCAACAACTCTTACAAAACTATTTGAAAAGAATGAGCAGTTACGGCACAAAGTAGCCCAGGACAGCATGCCAGAGTCATCGCCTAAATTGCCGTCCGTGGAGGCTACAGCCCGTACTAACGAAGGGGGGTCACGACGCTGGGATCTCGGTTTTACTTCACCCTTCGTACACCTTTAGTAAGCCATTTAAACAGCATAACATGAGAGTAGTAAAGTGCACTACTCTGGAAATTTCGAGAAAATAGCAAGAGGAGTTTTATGCGCCTATGATGTAACTGATGTATCAGTGCAAAGGTACGCATTGTAAGAACTCATTGTGGACAAGTTGTTAGTGTTCGCGCATTGCAAGAAGGTCGAAAATGAATCGACGGTTCGAAAGGGCGCAAAAAAGGGCACCTCGTTTTGTATTATGACATAATAGGGGAGAGAGTGTGGCAGATATGATACGCGAGTTGGGATGGAAGTCATTAAAACAAAGACGTTTTTCGTCGCGGCGAGATCTATTTACGAAATTTCAGTCACCAACTTTCTCTTCCGAATGCGAAAATATTTTGTTGAGCCCAACCTACATAGGTAGGAATGATCAACAAAATAAAATAAGAGAAATCAAAACTCGAACATAAAGGTTTAGGTGTTCGTTTCTCCTGCGCGCTGTTCGGGAGTGGAATGGTAGAGAGGTAGTATCATTGTGGTTCGATGAACCCTCTGCCAAACACTTAAATGTGAATTGAAGAGTAATCATGTAGATGTAGATGTAGATGTAGATGTAGATGTAGATGTAGATGCAGATGTAGATGTAGATGAATCCTGCTAACACTTATTTTTTAACCTATATTTCTTCGCTGGTCACATTATTTAATTTATATGACATTGGAGAGGAAATACGATGAAAAGAAAACATGTGCCTTTTCATGAGGTTGTAGTGAATTTCATGTGATATTTTGACTATTAACTATTTTTCATTAAATCTTCAAGGAAGAAGGACAGGCCTGGAAATCCCAAGTCAAACCACGATAAACAGTGGTGCGAATAACGTTATGCAGTGTTATAGTAAGTACAGTGTGCCAGATCACAAGAGTACGATTACTCGTCATATGTGCCGTCGACATCACACGTTGCTGGATAGTATTTGTCATACAGACATAAAAAACATAAATTGAAACGGCATGTACTACATCGAATTAATTTAGTTTTTCAGCACTTAACTGGGATTTTTCAGGGTTTCTAAGGGAAAACACACCTCGCAGACATTTTGAAAAATATCTGTTTCTTTCGATAGCATAGATTAGAAATTAATTTCGAACAGGAGACGAACCGTCATTTCCTACACGTTTCTTTTCCAAATCTCGAACGCTAACCACTTGACCACCACGAACCCTAACGTCTGGTATCTACTCATAGCTATATAACCATATAATAGACGCGTCAAACTTCTCTAGTAATTTTCTCGGAATTATCAGCGTAGTGCACCTCACTACTTGCCCATTATGATTTTTTAATGGTCTACTAAAAGAGTACAAAGTTTGAAATAAATCTTGACCTAAACGTCGTCGCCTCCCCTTGTAAAATGTATGTTTCAGCATAATTATATACCTGGAACCTCAGAACCGCTTGAGCTATTCATCGGTAAACGCAGTCATATCATGTACTCAATATGCACAGTTGCAACAATAAATCTTCAGTGAATTAAGTTGTTTAGTTAGGTGATTCCAGCATTTGTTGACAACTGGCGAAAGGCAACTGTGTAAACAAATTTATTTTCAGCTCTACGACAGTTTAAAAAAGGAATAAAACGTTGATACAATCGATTGGTAATGGTCGATCAGTTTGCACCGCAAATGAAACTGCAGTCAAAGGGGCGAGTGCAAATAGGAGGACCTGGAAGGAAAAATGTGTAGTAAATACTAACGAAACCGGCAATGCTGTGAAGTTCTTGAATATGTATCTATGTCCTCCTTCCCCTCTCCTTGCCCATCTCATCCTGTATCCTCTCTCTGCCCATCAAGTTCTCCCCCCTCTTTCTGTCCTCCTCCTCCTCCTCGACCTCCTCCTTCTTCCTCTTAGCGCCCCATTTCATTCCCATCCTCCTTCTGTGTCCACACTCTCTTCCCCCTCTCTCTCATCTTGAGCTATGCTTATTTCCACTACAAATTCAAATTTCGATGTAGTATACTAGTTATAACCTGATAAGTCATAAATACAACTTTCATGATTTCTGTGATAACCGACTGCAAGGAAGTAAACAAAATTGCACATTGTTGTGCACTCAAATTTTGTTTAATGGTACATATAATGAGTAAGAATACGTAAGGAATAGCTACTTTACTGAACGGTTTAAAAACTGTGCTCATCGTAGTTAAAACTGACTGCAAGAAACAAAACCGCACATAATCACAGCAGAGGCAAGAATAGCATTTTCTTTGGAGTGAGTTCTGACAGAAAACCTGTATATTGTTGTGTAACTAAATATATAGCTATCGTCCATCTTAATGTTTAATTACAATTTGAAGTAAATTGGTCGAGATCATTTCGAGATTTTTGTTAACAACGTTTTCCCATTTATATTATATATATACACTCCTGGAAATGGAAAAAAGAACACATTGACACCGGTGTGTCAGACCCACCATACTTCCTCAGGACACTGCGAGAGGGCTGTACAAGCAATGATCACACGCACGGCACAGCGGACACACCAGGAACCGCGGTGTTGGCCGTCGAATGGCGCTAGCTGCGCAGCATTTGTGCACCGCCGCCGTCAGTGTCAGCCAGTTTGCCGTGGCATACGGAGCTCCATCGCAGTCTTTAACACTGGTAGCATGCCGCGACAGCGTGGACGTGAACCGTATGTGCAGTTGACGGACTTTGAGCGAGGGCGTATAGTGGGCATGCGGGAGGCCGGGTGGACGTACCGCCGAATTGCTCAACACGTGGGGCGTGAGGTCTCCACAGTACATCGATGTTGTCGCCAGTGGTCGGCGGAAGGTGCACGTACCCGTCGACCTGGGACCGGACCGCAGCGACGCACGGATGCACGCCAAGACCGTAGGATCCTACGCAGTGCCGTAGGGGACCGCACCGCCACTTCCCAGCAAATTAGGGACACTGTTGCTCCTGGGGTATCGGCGAGGACCATTCGCAACCGTCTCCATGAAGCTGGGCTACGGTCCCGCACACAGTTAGGCCGTCTTCCGCTCACGCCCCAACATCGTGCAGCCCGCCTCCAGTGGTGTCGCGACAGGCGTGAATGGAGGGACGAATGGAGACGTGTCGTCTTCAGCGATGAGAGTCGCTTCTGCCTTGGTGCCAATGATGGTCGTATGCGTGTTTGGCGCCGTGCAGGTGAGCGCCACAATCAGGACTGCATACGACCGAGGCACACAGGGCCAACACCCGGCATCATGGTGTGGGGAGCGATCTCCTACACTGGCCGTACACCGCTGGTGATCGTCGAGGGGACACTGAATAGTGCACGGTTCATCCAAACCGTCATCGAACCCATCGTTCTACTATTCCTAGACCGGCAAGGGAACTTGCTGTTCCAACAGGACAATGCACGTCCGCATGTATCCCGTGCCACCCAACGTGCTCTAGAAGGTGTAAGTCAACTACCCTGGCCAGCAAGATCTCCGGATCTGTCCCCCATTGAGCATGTTTGGGACTGGATGAAGCGTCGTCTCACACGGTCTGCACGTCCAGCACGAACGCTGGTCCAACTGAGGCGCCAGGTGGAAATGGCATGGCAAGCCGTTCCACAGGACTACATCCAGCATCTCTACGATCGTCTCCATGGGAGAATAGCAGCCTGCATTGCTGCGAAAGGTGGATATACACTGTACTAGTGCCGACATTGTGCATGCTCTGTTGCCTGTGTCTATGTGCCTGTGGTTCTGCAGTGTGATCATGTGATGTATCTGACCCCAGGAATGTGTCAATAAAGTTTCCCCTTCCTGGGACAATGAATTCACGGTGTTCTTATTTCAATTTCCAGGAGTGTGTATATATATATATATATATATATATATATATATATATATATATATATATATATTGTTACATATATTTAACAATATAGAGCCTATGTCCAACCAAATATTTTTATAATTAAGTGTAAAAATTTGAAATAAATCGATCAAAAATTTCTCGAGGCTTTTCGTAACAAGAGCTCTCCTCTATATATCATACATGTATTTATATATAACATATATTATAAGTATATAGCTTATGTGCATCTGAATTTTCATTAGGGTATCATGTAAAAATATGAAGTTTATCGGTCAAGAACGTTTCGAGATTTTTTCTAACAATGTTGTGTATTATATTTGTATTTATATACTGTAAAATGATGCGTATTCGAATGCAACGTTGTGTCAAAATTTCAAAGCAGTTGGTGAAGAGCTCTAGGAGATTTAAGAATTTGAGCAAATGAAGATTTCAATCTTGATTTATATACATAAATAATTCCATCGTGATTTCATAAGTCTGAGAGATTAATATTTTCAGAAACGTACACTAAAGTTTCCTTTTTATTTTCGTTACAAATGGTACAACATTAGCTTGGGAATGGACTTTATCGTTCCTGAACGAATTAGAGGAAGAAATTTATTATCTGAATTCTGGTTATCAAAAGACGAACATGAGGACAATGTATTTTCCAAGAAATCCAACATCTGATTTGCAAAAAGTCTGATGTCAGTCTTAAAATCCAAAAGTGACAATATTTATCTACTTTGTAGCTATTCACTTCTTAGCTGACGAAAATGAACATTAAATATTTAATATTAGTCGACAGTGGATCAGGTACCCTTGCTTTTCAGGTATTCGAAAGAAATATTTTTCATTGTGACCATTCCAACGAAGCATATACAGAACTATTCGAGAGTATCGTATTAGCATAACTAAGTGAAACTGGACGATGACTCATTTACATCTTCATGTACATGTAAGTCTAGATCTACATATCTTTTCCGCAAGCCACCATACGGGTCATGCCACAGGGTACCTTGTACCACTACCAGTTATTACCTTCCCGGGTCCATTGGCAATGAGCCGAACACTTTCCGGAAACTTAGGAATATGAAATCTGTCTGTAAAGGGTACAGCTCCGCAGCACATAGTGCGAGAAAAGGGCAAGCTGATTTTCGCACAAGTGACGCCTTCCAAATCACTGCTGTTTTGTAAATAAATCCTTTTCTGTCTCAGGAAGTTTATGACATTTGAATTGGAATATTCTCCAGAATTCTTCAGTAAACCGACGTTGTGGATATCAGCCTGTAATTTTTCGGTTTTTACACTCACTTTTCCCATTCGCTTGGGAGTCTGCGCTGGGAAAGAGATTTGCTATATGTAAATTAAGTTAGGACCAATGCCAGAGAGTACTCCCTGTAAAACCAAATTGGGGCTCCATCCGAACCAGGCGACTTATTTCTTTTCAATTCTTTCAGTTACTGCGACGTCAGTGTTATCTTCCTGTGAGAACGTTTGCTGAAACGCAAATTTTAAAACTTCACATTTACATTTGGTGTATTCTGTTCCCTTACTGGACAGGTCGACGATCCAGTTAGTGATATTACCTAGGACACACAGGCTACTTAAGTCCAAGGACGGCTTTTGGCTCAACTTCCCCACGTACGGGTAGGTCATAGTCAACAGTCTCAACGCGACCTCACCTATTGAAACGGTGAGAAGAGGTTTGGGACTTCAACATGGAGTGTGGCGAATAGACTGGCGATCAGCAGAACAGCAACTTGACACTACCAAATTTTTCCGCTTTGGTAGTTTAATCCCAGGATGACTATTTCATCACATGGCAGGATTATATTTGGCAACTTTCGGATCCAGTGCTGTTAGTGCAGTATGTCTATGAAGACTGAGGGGGTCAATTCGATTATTACTGACTATTTACTTGCTATGTCTCACAAATTTATTTTAGAAGTAGTGAACTGTATTATGTAGGTTACTGTGCTTGATTCCACCACTGTACTTGTTACAGCGGTGTGTGAGCCGGCCTGCCAGCACGGAGGGACGTGCATCAAGCCACGCACCTGCCACTGCCCGCCAGCCACCAGCGGCGACCACTGTCAACACTGTAAGTAGACAACCTGCACTACCGACTTTTACAGCTTCTGCAGCCAAACGCACCACGCACGATAAGATCCGCGGACGCTGACGGTTTCCGGTCCTCTTACTACAAATATGCTGAGGATTCCCCTTGGAAACGTACTACTCCTGTGACGTAGAGGAGCCTGAAGATAGTCGATTGTATCACCTAAATCGGTTTCATTTAAATAACACCAGTACTCACGAATTGTGGTGTTATTGTCACTACACACAAAGCTATGAGTCTGGGTCGCGATTTGTGCCTTGACAACTCAGTCACCAGAAGCACTGCTCACGAATGTGGATGTTTCATGCTGAGGATAATGCAGTACATGAACAGACAGCAACACGACAGAGAAGAGTAAAGATGCCGACTTCCACCAGGCGAGTAGCGTTCTTTTATCGACGTAACTGTGAGACAATATGTATGTTAGTACGCCATTTTAATGTGCGCGTCGAGATTGCTGGATGTAGCCTAGAACAGTTTCTCTGAACGTTACATAGTTTATGGCTACGAACACCCGTGGCAGTGCTTCTGATGTACGAGAGTGGTTTGAAAGGTTCACGGAATCACCACGAGAAATTAGCGCTAGCGCAACGAGTTGTTCACGTAATATTTATTGGACTGTTCCCTGTAAATTCGTGCCACGTCAATGCTGGGAGAGAGCTGTGGCGGTAACGTGCCTCTGTTGTTGTTGCCGCGTAGTGATTTGCGAAGATGGAAAAAAATCGAGATTGGATCAGTGTTTACGTACTTCGTAAAGAAAGGTATGAAAGCGAAGGACATTCATGCCGATTTCCCGAATACACTGGGGGACTCTGCTCCTTCATATCCAAATGTTGCCAGGTCGAAAAACAAAATTAAATTTGGTCGGGAGAGCTTAAATGATGATTCGCAAAGTGGTCGGCCAAGATGTGTCACTACTCCAGAAATCATTGTAAAAGTGTACAAAATGGTCACGGAGGATCGTTGATTGAAAGTGCTTGAAACTGATCACGCTTGCCAGATGTCATCTGAAAGGGTATATCACATTTTATCTGAAGAATTATGAAATGAAAGAAATTATCTGCAAGATGGGTGCCGCGACTCTTGAAGCTGGATCAAAATCGCATGAGAATGGACTTATCGGAACAATGTTTGGCCCGTTTTAAGAGAAACGAACAAGACTGTTTGAGCCGGTTTGTGCCCAAAGATGAATCTTGGATGCACAACTGTACCCCAGAGACAAAAAAACAGTCAAATCAATGGAAACATGCTGATTCTCCGCCACCAAAGAAAGCAAAGACAATTCCTTGGGCGGGAAATGTTATGTCATCAGTGTTCTGGGATGCGAAGCTGTTTCTGTTTGTAGATTATCTCCCCACTGGGCAAACAATTAGTGGAGAATACTATGATGACCTCCTGGACAAATTGCAACAAATGATACGCAAAAAAGGTCGGGTTTAGCAAGGAAGAAAGTCATGTCCCATCAAGACAATATGCGTCCGGACACATGTGCCGACGCCATGGCAAAATTGTTGTCAAACCCTCCTTATTCACCTGATACGGGTCCGTCAGAAATCCATCTGTTCCCAAAACTGAAAATTTTTCTTAGTGGACGAAGACTGACTTTAAACGAAGTTGACAACTATTTTTCAGGCGTAGACGAAACTCATTTTCGAGATGGGATCAATGCGTTGGAACATTGTTCGACCAAATGCATCAATCTACAACGAGATTACATTGAAAAATAACAAAGTTTCAGTGGTATTGTGCACTCTATGTGAGGCAGTGTTGTCGTATGTGGGGTAACATCGAGCAGTATTCAAGTAACATATGTAGGAGACTATCCTGCTTCCAGTTCCTAACAACAAGGCCCCCAAATCTGACGCCAACGTGCAATAGTTCCCTACTGCTTTTTGGCCACCTCTGTTACCTGCGTCCCGTTCACTGTACAGGATGGTACAAAAACTTGTGAAGCCCCTCAGAGCTTTGTTGCCACTGTGGTCGGCTTCTGTAGCCAGTCTGACTCAACACAGGAGAAATGATAATAAAATTTGCTCTTACAAACCACTTAGCCTCTTCTTCTTTTCTTTCGGTCTTAGAGCATTTCATTCAGCTACCAACGATCAAGATACCAGTTCGATTTTACACAAAGTACGTGAGGGAACTTGCCCCCGTCTTGCAGTGGTGTACCGTATGTCTCTAGAAGAGCGTAGCGTTCCAAAAGATTGGAAAAGGGCACAGGTCATCCCCGTTTTCAAGAAGGGACGTCGAACAGAACTGCAGAACTATAGATACATATCTCTAACGTCGATCAGTTGTAGAAATTTGGAACACGTATTATGTTCGAGTATAATGACTTTTCTGGAAACTAGATATCTACTCTGTAGAAATCAGCATGTATTTCGAAAAAGACGATTGTGTGAAACCCAGCTTGCGCTATTCATCCACGAGACTCAAGGCCATTCACACGGTTTCCCAGGTAGATGACGTGTTTTCTGACTTCCGCAAGGCGCAGTTCCCCACAGTGATTTAATGTACAAAGTAAGAGCATATGAACTATCAGACCCGTTGTGTGATTGGATTGAAGAGTTCCTATATAGCAAAAAGCAGCATGCCATTCACAATGGAGAGAAGTCTTCCGAAGTAAGAGTGATTTCAGGTGTGCCGCAGGGGACTGTCGTAGGACCGTTGCTATTTACAATATAAATAAATGACCTTGTAGATAACATAGTAAGTTCCCAGAGACTTTCTGCGCATTATGCTGTAGTATATCGAGAGGTTGTAACAATGGATAATTGTACTGAAATTCAGGAGGATCTGCAACGAATTGACGCATGGTACAGGGAATGGCAATTGAATCTCAATATAAGTGTAATGTGCAGCGAATACATAGAAAGAAGGATCCTTAATCATTTAGCTGCAGTATTGCAGGTCAGCAACTGGAAGCAGTTAATTAAAAAAAATTGTTCAAATGGGTCTGAGCACTATGGGACTTAACATCTGTGGTCATCAGTCCCCTAGAACTTAGAACTACTTAAACCTAACTAACCTAAGGACATCACACACATCCATGCCCGAGGCAGGATTCGAACCTGCGACCGTAGCAGTCGCGCGGCTCCGGACTGAGCGCCTAGAACCGCGAGACCACCGCGGCCGGCGCAGTTAATTCCATAAACTATCTGGGAGTAGGCATTAGGAGTGATTTAAAATGGAATGACCGTATAAAATTAATCGTCGGTACAGCAGATGCCAGACTGATATTCATTGGAAGAATCCTAAGGAAATGCAGTCCGAAAACAGAGAAAGAAGGTTACATTACAATTGTTTACCCAGTGCTTGAATACGGTTCACAGGTGTGGGATCAGTACCAGATAGGGTTGATAGAAGAGACAGAGAAGATCCAACGGAGAGCAGCGCGCTTCGTTACAGGATCATTTACTAGTTACGAAAGCGTTACGGATATGATAGATAAACTCCAGTGGAACACTCTGCAAGAGAGACGCTCAGTAGCTCGGTATGGGCTTTTGTTGAAATTTCGAGAAATACGTTCACCGAGGAGTCAAACAGTATATTGCTCCCTCTTACGTATATCTCGCTAAGAGACCATGAGGATGAAATCAGAGAGATTAGAGCCCACACTGCATACTGACTATCTTTCTTTCCACGATCAATACGAGACTAGAATATAAGGGAGAACCGATAAAGTTACAAGGGAGAACCGATAAAGTTACTCGAGGTACCCTCCGTCACACACCGTCAGGTGGTTTACGGAGTATGGGTGTAGATGTAGAAGAGCGTCAGATTTTTGCGCTAGAATGTCTGGTAATATACTCCTTCTTTTGATGCAATTTCATGTCAAAAGTTTTTGGCGAAACATTTAAATTGATAGCAAAATACATCGTTTCGTCTGAATTTCAGCCAAATATAAGATATAATTTGAATGATAGTGTAGAGCAAATCAGACCGTCTTCCTGAATATAATTTGTTGAAATGTTCAAATGTGTGTGAAATCTTATGGTACTTCACTGCTAAGGTCATCAGTCCCTAAGCTTACACATTACGTAACCTAAATTATCCTAAGGACAAACACACACACCCATGCCCGAGGGAGGACCCGAGCCTCCGTCGGGACCAGCCGCACAGTCCATGACTGCAGTGCCTTAGGCCGCTCGGCTAATCCCGCGCTGCTAATATTATTTAAGGATCGACATTTTCACTCAGGACGTCGAAGGTGTGAAATGGAAATCATATTAAAATAGGTGGGAAACGGCTCTCGGTATCCATTCTTTGTGAATCGTGAGTAGTAATTCAGAATCTCTGGGATTATCTCCATCTTATTTGTCACGAATAGACTTTACCTAACTACTGTCTGCTGCGTATGACCCCGCAGTACCTTCCACTTATGCCAATGACGTCAGCACCATGCCACGGTAAGGAAGTGCGGGATTGTTATGTGTGAAACACGCACACCTTATCTACTGCCTACTATTACGTGCACGACGTACGTACTAAAGGAGAAATCGAAACACGTGATAGCTGCTCGTATCAGCGCTGAGGAAACACAGTGAAGTCTCGTTTTACGTTTAAAGTGAGTTTGCTGCGGAATGTTGACGTAAACTTCTTCGACGAACAGGAAATGAGAAATCGACCGCCACCCTTTCGTTCCGCCGGGCAACGTCCAGTTGAAGAAGATGTTTTTTCGATAAACATGGGCTCGGATCAGTGGCTCAGTCGCCCTACCTCCCCTCGACCCACCATCGCCGTCCTGGCACTTTCTTTTGCCTGCACCATCTAGTCAAGTAAAATCCAAACAGCGGATAACAGTCTCAACCATTCGATATTTCGATTGAAGAACGTATTACGTTAGTGTGACGCAGATTGCTCTGAAGTCTCTACAATATATGGCAGTAAACAACAGTCCTCAGAAAAATTACGAAATTGATTTGAAATAAACGGAAGCCCAACAACTCCTCTGAAACTAATGGAAATAAAAACAATTGCTCAGACTTAGTTTCAACTTTCGTAAATTGACAACATGCTTTTCAAGAAGATCTTATAAGGGTCGCTTGCGTTTAATTTCAATAGATTATTTGTTGCAATGTGCACACCCGTTTCGTGTAAACCAGTTTTGTCATAATTGCCTTTTCGAACACAAGGCTATGTTTTAAGGCAGCAAATGAGTACAGTTTATTGTGATGAAGTGACTTTTGCTTCAGTTTTCTCAACGAATATTTCATTCAAAATGTTACTGTTCTCAGCTTTTCCAATGTGTAAGAAGCTTAAGAACCAAGAACAGTGCTTGGACTGGGTTAAAGTTAGTTATACGTAAACATGTCTTCATCTACACGAAACTTGTAACTTTAACATATTACACGTATTTTCCAAATTGTCAGTGATGGATGTTATTCATATCCCACACTTCCCACGTTTTTAGCAACCACGAACTATGTTAGGTCAACGTCGACCTCTTACATGTTTTTTCTTCAACAATTTACATAGTTCACATCAGACCATGTATTCCACTTACCCCGTGGTGTCGTGATACTAGATACAGTAGCTGTCAGTAAAAACTGTTTTGCGATTGCTCATCCAGATGGACGCAGTAGGCAGTTCCAATAGTTTGCCTTCGTTGAAAATTTATAAGTATATATTACAGTTCACTGATGTTCTAATTTTACTTTTGAACATGTCTCCCAGTCTCTCAAAATATAAAACACAATGTGGCTGAAACTTCAATTAATTACGCCAATTGCTAGAATCAGCTACACCATTTTGTAACGGTAGTTACCATTATTTCAGGGTCATATACAATTGTTTCGACTAAGCCGTTTCAAGATTGGTACATGGTTCCTATTAACCCCACTAAGCGACTCTTCGTTACCCTCTCATCAATTTCTGATGCAGCCATGGTGTATCTACCTCATGACTTTCCGTTTTCCACTGGAGTTATTAATTAGCAGGATTGGGTTACGATTGTGGATGGGGCCCGAATCAATTACTATTGGTTTGCTTTTCAAATTCACTCATTTATCTTAGTAAATTATTTTTGAAAACAAGCCAATGAGGTCGCAATCGGACTTTTAAGGCACGTAACCACAATCATGGCTGAAGGCCTTTAACGCTCAAAATTCCAATTATTAAAAATTTTAGCAAACATACATGAAATACAGACAGCAAATAATTTTTGAAAACAACCCAATGTCATCACAATCAAAATTTTAAAACAATTAACCACAATCACGGCTGAAGGCCTTTAACGCCAGAGTGGCCATTATAAAAAAAATTAACAAACATACATAAAATACAGACAGCAAATAATTTTGGGAAACAAGCGAACATGGTCGCAACCAGAATTTTAAAGCAAGTAACCACAATCATGGCTGGAGGCCTTTAACGCGAAAAATGGCAATTATTTAAAATTTAGCAGATACATAAAATACAGAGAGCCAATAATTTTGAAGACAAGCCAATGTGGTCGCAATCAGAATTTGAAGGCAAGTAACCACTCTCTCGGCTGAAGGCCTTTAACGCCAAAATGGCAATTATAAAATTTTTAGCCAATATACTGTCAAACGGAGAATGGCATAGCAGAAGTTAATTTAAAAAAAGAAAACAGATCATCAAACAGGTGGGACACATGATTAAAACTTGATAATACAATAATAAAATAGAACACAAGGGCCAGTGACAGACGGTGCTCCAGCAATCGACCTCTGAGTAGGTCACACCAAAAACCCTTTCGTGAGAGAATAGAGAGGCAGACAAGAGTTGAATTCAGATCACAAGATGGTAACTCCGACTAGTGGCAGTCTAACGAGTGACTAATGATAATCCTGGTGAGGCTACCTGACATCCAACGAAACAAATGCAAGATGTAAAATTTCGCCAAAGCCGGAGCCTTCGGTCTGCGCTCTGCCCACAGAATACTGTGCTTAGAGCGCCCGTAACAAGATGGAATGATTACCACTAAGGTAGAAGAACGCCACAATCAAGAAGCTGTCAAACTTACACGCCTTACCGGACAGCGGCGCAAGGCGACGAAACGTACACTGCCGTTACATACACTAACCCTCAGGATAGGTAACTGGGGAGTTAGCGGCCAGAAGACAGAAAAATATCGCTGGTTGAACTTAACAATGTAACAAGCCGAAAATAGTAGATAGTAATTGGAAGCTCAGGAAGGCTTATCAGATCCGCCTTCCCCAGGTACCCGACTCGCTGCTTTTCGCCTCGGCGACACTACGAGCAGCAACATGAACACAAGTCACTGGCGAATCGCGAGGTTTGACAATGGTGGGGATTTCTCTACGCGATTAGCAATGCTCTCATCTTAAACATGCAGCATCCCTTGTGACAACTGTATTTCGATCCGGCAGTCCACACACGCCGCCAGCGGTCCCGGCGTGTTGTCCCTCTTCACGGACTTCGCTGCTCCTGCGTCCCCAACCGAACTCCTCACTCACACCACCCGGAAGAAGGACGAGGTCGCCCCAAAGATAGGGCAGCAGAACTACATATCGATAAGCCCCGCTGCTGCCGCTGGCGGACAGGCAACGCTTACGAAACCGAGTAGCGCCAGTGAACACGAGAAGAAGACAAACAACGTAACCATGCCAACTAAACGATACGCTCTGGCAGAAAGCTACATATGGCACCAACGCCAGCCGCAGCATGGCTAACGACTCACATTGCGACAAGATAATACTTTAATTTCTTATGGTAATTATACACTGTCAAATCAAATACACTGTCAAGCCAAAACATCATGACCACCTGCCTCATAGCTTGTTGGGCTATCTTAGTAATCCAATATATCACCCATTCTGTTCATCATCGATTCTACAGTTCGTTAGCAGATTTATGGAGATAGGTGGCACCAGGTGTCTGTGCGCAAGTCATGTAATTCCCGTAAATAACTGGCCGCCGATTTGTGTACGAGGTGAGGGGACTCGATAGTGACACAGACGGGAACCATCGCATTCACATCAGGCGAATCTGGTTGCCAAGACGTTAACGTCACTATCATGCACCTCGAACCAATGTAGCACGATTGTGGTTGCGAGACACGGACAAGTACACCGCCGAAAAATGAGATCGTCGTCAGGGAAGACATCAAGCACGAAGGGATGCACGTGGTCCGTAGCTGACCTTGTGACTCGTACCACAAGTCCCAAGCAAGCACAGGAGAATGTCGATCATAGCGTAATACTGCTCCCACAAGCCAGCGTCCGTGGCGCGCTGCACATTTCGAGCAGCTGTTGACCTAGATGACGGTGTTTGTAGAGACGACCATCGAGTTGGTGTTGCCAAATCGTGTTTCATCAGAGGAGCTGACACGTTTCCACTTATACGCGGTCCAATCTCGATGATCCGTAGCCTACTACAATTGTAATTGACGATAACGTTGGGCCAATACGTGAATACGCAGGGGACGTCTGCTGCGGAGCCCCTTGTTCAACAGTGTGCGCTGAACGGTGTGCTCCGAAACACATGTGTGTCCACAGACATTGTGCTCTTCCGCTAGACGTGCCACAGATCGTCACGTATGTTACTTTACAGAGTATACACGCCTACAAACCCCGTGAAGAGTCTTGGACGTCCAATTACTTAGCGGCTAGTGATAGTTTCACTACCCTTCTACAATTTTCTGTAGGTGCTCGCGACAGTAGCACGTGAGCATTCGACCAGCTTCGTCTTCTTCGAGATACTCGTTCGTGGGCTCTGCGTAATAATAATCTGCCCCTTGGCGAAGTCGCTTATGCGAGTGGATTTCTCCATTTTCAGCACATATTTTCTCTGGGGCAATCCGCCATCCATCTCAGCTGGGCTTAGATACTTTTCTTACTGCGTCATTCCCCCTTAACGCTACAAGAAAGCATCTAATCTTTCTGTGGGTAGTGGTCACAGTTTTTTGGCTTATCGGTGAATATTATGAAGGAGGAAAGAAAGGGAGGAGCGGGTAAGTATATCTTCCTGTCGACTTCGTGATCGTTACTGGGGAAGCGGCCGAACTGGACAGTGAAACAAATCAGCCACGCCATGTTTCAAGATAAAAATCTTGACGTAAGATGAACCCCAGTAGAGAGAGTATGATAGTAACTGCATCTCAATTCTTGTTCATGTTAGAGGGCTAGTTCGTCCCTGGCTGTACCGAAAAGTCCTTAGTCAAGGAAGAGGCGTTCATCAGTTGTCATTCAGTCTCCTAGTGGTCTACTCTAGGGGATCTGTAACGTCAGCTCTGCACACCACTGCAGAAACTAGAGCAGAAAATTTATTCTGTTAAAGATTGTTATTCTTCTGAGGGGAGTACCTTTAGTTGTTGACTAGCAGTGAAACAGACCAATCAGTGTCCACAAGTAATTAGTGTAGAGGCAAGATCTTCCAAACACCTGTACAGTGAATGTTGACACAGTAGTTTGCTATCGAATCTTCGTTACTTGGACCAGAGAACTCATTTTAGCGAGATTGCTGTCCAACGGCTATCGAGTCGCTGAATACAATAACTCATTAATGTTACAGCATCTTCCTATTGCCGCTTCATATCCGCCAACCTGATAAGAATGATTGGGTAGTTCGCAGAAACTCCTCGCAGTCTGTCCTGGGGCTTCATTGCACCCACACGATCCCCCGGAAGATAGTCAGCTAACAGATACGAATGTTGTCTCTGTCACCACCCTACATGTTCATTCATCAAATGTGAATAATGATGATGGAAGCTAGCCTCTCAGTCATGTGGTCTGGCAAACAAATTAATTTACTGTTTACCCTCAGGTTGCCACGGTCGTCCTCATACGAACTTCTGAACACGAATACATTGTTGATTTTGTGAACCTCACACCGTGTGTGGTCTGACACGTCGGAATAGCTGCCTCGACGTACACTGCAGATAAACATGACAATAGGATTAAACAGGCAGCACAAATACCACACTCGACAGTGGAGTCCACACTACGCTGTAAGTCCCTCGCGACAGATTCAAACTTTGTGCAGTGCCGTATCTTGAACCCAGACTGTTGCCTTTTACGGACAATGCTCTTACGGACTTTAAGTTGGTACCATTGAATCTTCACAGCTTATGTAGTGTACTGGCCGAATAGAATCTGTGAAGGTGCGTCCTGAGTTGTGATGGACAGCTGTGTGTCCTTCAAAAAGACATGGGGCAATGATCGTGATCCGGTCTGAACCGATGTATCCAATAAATGAGACAAAGTTTTTTAAAATAAAGTGCGCCTGCAAGGATATAGAGGCAGAGTAATCCTATTAGTCACAATAAAGACAACAATTTCTGCCGGCCGGAGTGGCCGTGCGGTTCTAGGCGCTACAGTCTGGAGCCGAGCGACCGCTACGGTCGCAGGTTCGAATCCTGCCTCGGGAATGGATGTGTGTGATGCCCTTAGGTTACTTCGGTTTAATTAGTTCTGAGTTCTAGGCGACTGATGACCTCAGAAGTTAAGTCGCATGGTGCTCGGACCCATTTTGAACAACAATTTCTACAGTTTTCTGGTGATTACAGGCAACAGTTTCATTCCTTTCATCCTGAAGAAATTTCTACTAATCATCGTTATCATTACATTGTTATCTCTCTGTTGTCTTGCGTTGTCTCTCTACAGCCAAACCATCGTAGTTCCTTTATTCCTATCAGTTTCATTCACGTAAGTGAAGCAGTTCATTTTACGTTACGATTGGACTTGTGCATGCATATCATTTCATTGATTATCTCTTTTGTAGATATGCTCCTCGCATGGTACCTCCTACGAATAGCGTCTTCTGCAATATTCTGTTTACATTACTAGAGGTGCATGTCTTTTTTCAGGTTTCTGTCCTTGAACCGTCCAGAAAACACCTGAAATAATAAAGTCGTAGATGTATTCATTCTTGACATGATTTTTCATCGCTGTTTTCACGTGTGAAAGGACTACCTCAAGGAGTTAAGAGGTCATACATATTTATTTAAGTTGACGATTTTTGTTGGGTTCAAGAAGATAGAAAAGATGTATTCTATGATATGTAACACGAGGTTAAGTAGAATGTCAAATGACATTAAAAAACTGAACACATATCTGCGGGCGTTGCTAATTTTATCTACGAGGTTTGACTGAAAAGTAGTGTCTCCACCTTCGTAACTCTTCAACAGTTGGCAGGTACTGGATTGTTCCGTAGCCTCTTCTCTGCAGCTCCAGTTGGCGGGAAGCCTTAGCATTGAGCGGTTGCGTTGTTGCAGTGTAAAGTATAGAACCCTCCGCAGACAGCCGGTCAATGCAATCTAAACAAGGTGCAGTCATTGAATTCTTGACAGCAGAAGGTGCCACCCCAAAGGAGATTCATCAGAGAATGAAAGCACTTTATGGTGACTGTGTTGATGTGAGTACTGTGCGACGTTGGGCGAGTAAGTTTAAAGATGTTGAGGCGGGAACATCTGACCTGCGTGACAAGCAAAGAGTTGGACGTTCTGTGACAGCAACCACAGAGTTTCACAAGCAAAATGTTGACGGATTGATTCAGGACGATCGTCGTATCACTCAGAGAGAAATTGCTAGCACAATCGGCATTTCATAAGAATGTGTGGGGCACATTATTGCTTTGCTTGGTTATCGGAAGATCTGTGCAAGATGGGTATTCCGGGTGCTGACTTCTGAAAGAAAGCACATAGACCTCAAATTTACCAGGAACTCCTCTCGCGTTGCGAGAATGAAGGTGACGTCTTTCCCCATTCATTTATGACAGGACACGAAACGTGGGTACACCATTACGACCCGGAGACGAAACGTCCGTCTATGGAATATCGACACAAAGACTCGCCCCAGAAAATAAATTCAAGAGGAAGCCCTCAGCTGGAAAAATCATGGCCACAGTGTGCTTGGACGCAGATGGTGTTATCCATATTGATCCTCTTGATCGTGTAACAACAATAAAATCAGAGCGTTACACCACAACGCTGCGAACTCTGAAACGATGGCTAACAAGCGTCCGAAAGGAAAAGAGAAATGTCTTCCTGCAACATGACAATGCCAAACCACACACTTCAAGTGCCACCACAGCAGAACTTCAGAGACCGAATCTCACCACCATACGATATCCTCTATACAGTCCAGATTTAGCACCGTCTGACTTCCATCTGTTCCCGATAGTGAAAGACGATCCACGGGGAGATCATTATGCTTCTGATGAAGACGTTGAGAGGAGTGTGAGACTGTAATTGCGGAAACAGAGTGTCGATATCTTTTGTGACGTCTTCAAAAAACTTGTTCATCGTTGGCAGAAATGAATCCAACTGGCTGGTGATTATGTGGAAAAGTGAATATTGGTAGTTATAGATCACTTTCCGAGGATTATTTCTGTGTTTGATTTACTAAGATAGTCCTATACAAACCCAATTAACGAAGGTGGATGGATTACTTATCATTCAACCTTCATATATAGACACTAGACTGAAAAAAATAAGATGTTACACATAACATTGCCTGATAATATCACTGTTCCCCAACAGCAATCGTGAAGTACATTATAACGGCAACAGTAAATAACACTTATAATATAATGTAAAGAAATTACTGTGGACTGTGGCAGAGGTGGCTATGAGAAAGGTGGAGTAAGTAAACAAGAACTTGAAAGTCTATAGACTAAAGAAGAAATTTGGAACAAATTAATTCTCTTAAGCAGGATAAAGCGACAAGGAATGTACAAGGACGCTACAAACTCCTTTTTGTCGCTGTTGAGAAGAAATGAATAAACCTTCCCTAAATCTATTAACTGTTCAGAAAAGAAGCAGTTTGTTGAAACTGCCTGTAAAAGGTTCAAATGGTTCAAATGGCTCTGAGCACTATGCGACTCAATTTCTGAGGTCATCAGTCGCCTAGAACTTAGAACTAATTAAACCTAACTAACCTAAGGACATCACACACATCCATGCCCGAGGCAGGATTCGAACCTACGACCGTAGCGGTCGCTCGGCTCCAGACTGAAGCGCCTTTAACCGCACGGCCACACCCGCCGGCGCCTGTAAAAGGAAACATATTCATCTTTCCTTTGTGAGTTACAAAGCAGTACCTTATAAAAAGCTGTTAGTTAACATACTCGAGTTCAGCAGTTAGTCTAGTGACCGGCCAGTATCCGATACCTCGCAGCCCTAACGGAAAACGTGCCTCAGAGTGGTGCCTGCGGTTTACTAGCACTAGCCGAGCAGTGCGCCAATCGATTACCCGGATAACATCAAAGGGTCCAAACCAATATCTTCTCACTCGAAACTTGCGCAAGGCAATTTATATGCAAATAAACTTCCTACTTTTTGCCTTCTCTTTTCGCTATTCCTTTCCATGCGAGACGGCTGGTGTTGTTGGTGGAGAGGAAGAAGAACTGGCGATTTCTTTCGGGTCTTCTTGAATCGGAGACCCTTCGGCTTCTTAACGTCCCTTCGGTTTCACTACCTGGATGAAGCCGATTCTAGGACAAAAATGAAGTTCCTGTAGAGCAAAGAAAGCAATTTGATACTACATTACAGCGATTAACACACATATTTCTTCCTGTCAGATTTGGAAAGTAAATTCCGTGTAAAATTAATGAATTATTCCTGAGCTGATACTTTACATAGAGTAACGTTTTGAGTGGCTGTGTGCTAGTTTTTACTTCCAGTCACTTGCGTTTCAATTAAAAGGAGATGATAATGTGATGCTTCTATAATCGTGGCAGAATTAGTTTTTGCTGCAATTAGTCAACAATTCTAAAAGCGATTTTATGCCTGTGGTTTCATTTTGCCCTTTTGAACGTTCCTGACAGATTAAAACAGTGTTCCTGACAGGGACTCGAGCCCAGAGCCTTCTTTCACACAGACATTGCTCTCACAAATTGACATGTACTCACAAGACTATCGACCTGCAATTACTGTTTCAATCACACCATTGATTTTCTCCTTTTCATCTTAGTAATATACGCCCTCAGTAGTTGAGTGGTCAGCGCGACATAATGTTAATCCTAGGGGCCCAGGTTCGATTCCCTTTCTGGGATGGTGATTTTCTCCATTCAGGGACTGGGTGTTGTGTTGTCCTTGTCATCATAATTTCATCACCATCGACGTGCAAGTCGCCAAAGTGGCGTCAAATCGAAAGACTTGCACCTGGCGAACGGTCTACCCGACGGGAGGCCCTAGTCACACATCTTAGCAATGTGAAGTATCACTACACCGAACAACTTCTCTTTGATTGCCATCTCACTGTGAATTCATATACGATGGTTTGGATATTGATAGTGCTTCACATTAAACAGTTTTTTACCATCGGCTTGTGCTTCGTACACTTGTACTGCACACATCTCTTCCCTTGCTCTCCTCCTCTCTGTGTTCGCTTATTTTCCCACCCATATCCCTCTGTCCATCTAATTCTCCCACCTCTATCTGTCGATATTCTTCTGCCTACTACTTCTGTCCCTCCATCTCCTTCTCCATCCTCTTTCTGCTATCCTCCCTCTCTGTCTCAACATAGTAAGCATTTGTCCTCCACTCTTTCTATGTAGCTCCTCCTCCCCCTCTCTGTATGTCCTCCCCTCCCCCTCTCTCTGTTAATTTCCTCTGCAACCACCCCCACCGACTCTGAACATCTCATACTCTTCTGCAATCTCTCTGGCCATGTCCTTCTCCCCTCTCTTTCTGTCCATGACCTCCTCTTCACACTCTGTCCGTCACATTCTCGCCCACTCTCTCTATCTCCTCCACCTCTGCCAGCCAGTGTGGCCAGGTGGTTCTAGGCGCTTCAGTCTGGAACCGCATGACAGCTAGAGTCACAGGTTCGAATCCTGCCTAGGGCATGGATGTGTGGCATGTCGTTAGGCTAGTTAGTTTTAATTGGTTCTAAGTTCTACTGGACTGATGACCTCTGATGTTAAGTCCAATACTGCTCAGAGACATGAACCTCCACATTTCTCTCTGTCCATACATTCTTCCCCTCTCTTACTATCCATCCCCTAACCCCTCCCCCTCTCTCCACAGTCAAACCTATTTGCACTTGTAGCCCCTAAAACGTATTTCTGGTACTACTCGCACAGCTCACTTGTTACGAAAGGAAGCCTACATGTTAGGTACAGAAAAACACATTTAGCCCATGTCTCTCCTCCTGTGGGAGCTGGGAGGTTCTAACTTCCACAGTGCTGACTCTCATATAGCAAACATTATGTACTCATATAACAAATTTGGTGGAAAGCGATTCAGTGGTTTAGGAGGAGATGTTAGATATACACAGTCATAACATCCAGTTAATATATATATATATATATATATATATATATATATATATATATATATATGTGTGTGTGTGTGTGTGTGTGTGTGTGCTAGCCTTATCCCTACAGCTTTGCTTGTGTATATATTTGATAAGAGTATTGCACACATCTCCTCTTCCCCGCTCTCTCTGTCCACCTTGTCCTTGTCCTCACCCCATCTTTCTGTGCGTCTCATCTACCCACATCTACCCATTCATCTCCTGCCCCCCCCCCCCCCACAAAGTCTCTTACTCTCCAAGTTCTCTCCATTGTCGATCTCCTGTACTCCCTTTCTCTGACTATACCATCCTTCTCAGTCACTCCATCTATACCCCCTCACTCTATCCATCTCGTCCTCTTCCTTTTCCACCTCCCCTCTGCTTTTATATATATCTCCCATCTGCCTCCTGTTTCACCCACTATTCCCTCTCTCTGTGTCCACATCTTCCTCCCTTCTCTTTATCTATCTCCTCTTCCACCTCTCTATATACATCTTTAACTCCACCACTGTCTATGACCTCTCCACCTGACCCTCTCTCTCTTCCAGCACCTCTGCCCCCATTCTAGATCTGTCTCATCCTACTTCACACTGTCTCTGCCCACCTCATTCTTCGCCGTCTCTAAGAATCTATTTTATCGTACCCTTCTCTCTCTGGTTAACTCTGCCCATCCAGATGTATATCCACGTAAGGCACATAAATACTACTTGGATGACAGAACTCCTCCCCCTTTGACCATCTTCCCCTCCCTCCTATCTTTGTACTGTACTGCTCCTCTTTCCTCCTTTCTATCCATCCTCTCCTAGCCTCTCTCTCTGTTCATCTCATCCTCCTTCACACTCTGCCTGTCCAACATCCCTCTATCTTGGTTCACCAAATTCTCAATATCCTCCCCCCTCTCTCTGCTCATCCATCCCCATCTGCATGTGTAGCTAGTGTAAAGCATATCGATAAAGCAGGACAAAACTACTCCAATTACATGCATGTTATGCAGGGCAGCCCATGTGCAAGATGCTTGAAAATATTTTATTTTTCACAGTCATGTAGGGTACCCTGCAAATCAGGTTTATATGAAAGTTCAATGTTATTCCAACACAACACACATTCCAGTCACATCTGTCATGCACAGGAGCTTCCAAACTTTGAACTAAAAAACTGTTCCTTACCCCTGATGTATAGGTTTCCCTGTAAAGCACATTGATAATTCAGGCTGATACTATTCCCAAACAACATGCCTGACGGACAACATAGCAAGGGATAAAATAAATCCTTTACCCATATTTACCCATATTTGCACTGCTGTAGCTAGGGGGCTATAAATATTGACACTTGAGAAGATTGCTGTTTCTGCCTCACATTCTATTGAAATCGATTGAGGGCTTTCGAAGGAGACCTGGGACGTTCATACATATCTGCAAACATACAGTCTGATTTATATATATACACACACGCACATCAAATAAAGTTTTGCATCAATTCGGTTCCGAGATTTCCGGAAGCTGTACAGAAAATTGGAATAGAGATCAACGTAAAGCATCGTTTCTTCCCTTTTTATTGCTCATTAAAAGCACACATTGCGTCTTGTACTACCATAAAGCAAGACCTTCAGAGGTGGTGGTCCAGATTGCTGTACACACCGGTACCTCATATGCCCAGTAGCACGTCCTCCTGCTTTGATGCATGCTCGTATTCGTATTCGTCGTAGCATACTATCCATTTACGTTGGACATCATGGAAAGAAAGGCGTTTTTCGTTGCGGTGGAAACTTCTCACAAAATTCCAATCACCAACTTTCTCATTCGAATGCGAAAATATTTTGTTGACACCGACCTATTAAGGAGAAACGATCACCACAGTAAAATAAAGGAAAAAAGAGCTCATGCTGAAAGATACAGGTGTTCGTTCCTTCCGCGAGTTATACGAGATTGGAATAATAGAGGATTGTGGAGGTTGTTCTATGAACCCTCTGCCAGGCACTTAATGTGATTTGCGGAGTATCCATCTAGATTTAGATGTACATCCAGAAGTTCATCAACACACTGTTTGTCCAGATTGTCCCACTCCTCAAGGGTGATTCGGCGTAGATCACTGAGAGTGGTTGGGGGTTCACGTCGTCCATGAACAGCCCTTTTCAGTTAATCCCAGGCATGTTCGATGGCGTTCATGTCGGGAGAACATGCTGGCCTCTCTAGTCGAGCGATGTCGGTATCATGGAGGAAGTCATTCACAAGATGTGCACGATGGGGGCGCAAATTGTCGTCCATGAAGACGAATGCTTCGCCAATATGCTGCCGATATCGTTGCACCATCGGTCGTAGGATGACATTCACGTACCGTACAGCCATTATGGCGCCTTCCATGAGAACCACCGGCGTACCTCAGCCCCACATAATGCCACCCCAAAACAGAAGGGAGCCTCCATTTTGCTGCACTCGCTGGACAGTGTGTCTAAGGCGTTCAGCCTGAACGGGCGGCTTCCAAACACGTCTCGGACGATTGTCTGGTTGAACAAATATCTGACACTCGTCGCTGAAGAGAAAGTTATATCAGTACTGAGCAGTTCATGCGGCATGTGGTCGGGTCCATCTGTACATGCTGTCGTGGTTGCAAAGGTGGACCTCGCCATGGACGTCGGGAGTGAAGTTGCGCATCATGCAGCCTATTGCGCACAGTTTGAGTCGTAACACGATGTCCTGTGACTGCACGAAAACAATTATTCAACATAGTGGCGTTATTGCCAGGGTTCCTCCGAGCCATAATCCGTAGGTAGCGGTCATCCACTGCATTAGTAGCCTTTGGGCGGCCTGAGCGAGGTATGTCATCGATAGTTTCTGTCTCTCTGTATCTCCTCCGTGTCAGAACAACATCGCTTTGGTCCACTTCGAGACGCCTGGACACTTCCCTTGTCGAGAGCCCTTAATGGCACAAAGTAACAAAGCGGACGCCAACGAACCGCGGCAGTGACCGTCTAGGCATGCTTGAACAACACGAGCCGTATACCTCCTTCCTGGTGAAATGACTGGAACTGATCGGCTGTCGGACCCCTTCCACCTGATAGGCGTTGCTCATTGAGAGTCAATATCTCAAATGTGTTCGGGATCTACATCTACATCTACATCCATACTCCGCAAGCCACCTGACGGTGTGTGGCGGAGGGTACCTTCAGTACCTCTATCGTTTCTCCCTTCTATTCCAGTCTCGTATTGTTCGTGGAAACAAGGATTGTCGATATGCCTCTGTGTGGGCTCTAATCTCTGATTTTATACTCATGGTCTCTTCGCGAGATATACGTAGGAGGGAGCAATATACTGCTTGACTCTTCGGTGAAGGTATGTTCTCGAAACTTTGACATAAGCCCGTACCGAGCTGCTGAGCGTCTCTCCTGCAGAGTCTTCCACTGGAGTTTATCTATCATCTCCGTAACGCTTTCGCGATTACTAAATGATCCTGTAACGAAGCGCGCTGCTCTCCGTTGGATCTTCTCTATGTCTTGTATCAACCCTATCTGGTACGGATCCCACACTGCTGAGCAGTATTCAAGCAGTGGGCGAACAAGCGTACTGTAACCTACTTCCTTTGTTTTCGGATTGCATTTCCTTAGGATTCTTCCAATGAATCTCAGTCTGGCATCTGCTTTACCGACAATCAACATTATATGATCATTCCATTTTAAATCACTCCTAATGCGTACTCCCAAATAATTTATGGTATTAACTGCTTCCAGTTGCTGACCTGCTATTTTGTAGCTAAATGATAAAGGATCTATCTTTCTGTGTATTCGCAGCACATTACACTTGTCTACATTGTGATTCAATTGCCATTCCCTGCACCATGCGTCAATTCGCTGCAGATCCTTCTGCATTTCAGTACAATTTTCCATTTTTACAACCTCTCGATACACCACAGCATCATCTGCAAAAAGCCTCAGTGAACTTCCGATGTCATCCACCAGGTCATTTATGTATATTGTGAATAGCAATGGTCCTATGACACTCCCCTGCGGCACACCTGAAATCACTCTTACTTCGGAAGACTTCTCTCCATTGAGAATAACATGCTGCGTCCTGTTATCTAGGAACTCTTCAATCCAATCACACAATTGGTCTGATAGTCCATATGCTCTTACTTTGTTCATTAAACGACTGTGGGGAACTGTATCGAACGCCTTGCGGAAGTCAAGAAACACGGCATCTACCTGGGAACCCGTGTCTATGGCCCTCTGAGTCTCGTGGACGAATAGCGCGAGCTGGGTTTCACATGACCGTCTTTTTCGAAACCCATGCTGATTCCTACAGAGTAGATTTCTCGTCTCCAGAAAAGTCATTATACTCGAACACAATACGTGTTCCAAAATTCTACAACTGATCGACGTTAGAGATATAGGTCTATAGTTCTGCACATCTGTTCGACGTCCCTTCTTGAAAACGGGGATGACCTGTGCCCTTTTCCAATCTTTTGGAACGCTACGCTCTTCTAGAGACCTACGGTACACCGCTGCAAGAAGGGGGGCAAGTTCCTTCGAGTACTCTGTGTAAAATTGAACTGGTATCCCATCAGGTCCAGAGGCCTTTCCTCTTTTGAGCGATTTTAATTGTTTCTCTATACCTCTGTCGTCTATTTCGATATCTACCATTTTGTCATTTGTGCGACAATCTAGAGAAGGAACTACAGTGCAATCTTCCTCTGTGAAACAACTTTGGAAAAAGACATTTAGTATTTCGGCCTTTAGCCTGTCATCCTCTGTTTCAGTACCATTTTGGTCACAGAGTGTCTGGACATTTTGTTTTGCTCCACCTACCGCTTTGACATAAGACCAAAATTTCTTAGGATTTTCTGCCAAGTCAGTACATAGAACTTTACTTTCGAATTCATTGAACGCCTCTCGCATAGCCCTCCTCACACTACATTTCGCTTCGCGTAATTTTTGTTTGTCTGCAAGGCTTTGGCTATGTTTATGTTTGCTGTGAAGTTCCCTTTGCTTCCGCAGCAGTTTTCTAACTCGGTTGTTGTACCACGGTGGCTCTTTTCCATCTCTTACGATCTTGCTTGGCCCATACTCATCAAACGCATAATGTACGACGGTTTTGAACTTTGTCCACTGATCCTCAACACTATCTGTACTTGAGACAAAACTTTTGTGTTGAGCCAACAGGTACTCTGAAATCTGCTTTTTGTCACTTTTTCTAAACAGAAAAATCTTCCTACTCTTTTTAATATTCCTATTTACGGCTGAAATCATCGATGCCGTAACCGCTTTATGATCGCTGATTCCCTGTTCTGCGTTAACTTTTTCAAATAGTTCGGGTCTGTTTGTCACCAGAAGGTCTAAAATGTTATCGCCACGAGTCGGTTCTCTGTTTAACTGCTCAAGGTAGATTTCAGATAAAGCACTTAAAAAAATTTCACTGGATTCTTTGTCCCTGCCACCCGTTATGAACGTTTGTGTCTCCCAGTCTATATCCGGCAAATTAAAATCTCCACCCAGAACTATAACATGGTGGGGAAATCTACTCGAAATATTTTCCAAATTATCCTTCAGGTGCTCAGCCACAACAGCTGCTGAGCCAGGGGGCCTATAGAGACATCCAATTACCATGTCTGAGCCTGCTTTAACCGCGACCTTCACCCAAATCATTTCACATTTCGGATCTCCGTCAATTTCCTTCGATACTATTGCACTTCTTATCGCTATAAACACACCTCCTCCTTCACTGTTCAGCCTGTATCTGCGGTATACATTCCAATCTGAGTTTAGGATTTCATTACTGTTTACGTCTGGTTTCAGCCAACTTTCTGTCCCTAGTACTATATGGGCGCTGTGATCGTTTATTAATGAGAGCAGTTCTGGGACCTTTCTATAGACGCTCCTGCAGTTTACTATTAGCACATTAATATTGTTATTCCCTGTTGCAATTTGCCTACTCCTACCTTGCCGCGTCTCAGGAGGCGTCTTGTCGGGCCTAAGGAGGGGATTCTCTAACATAAAAAAACCCCATGTGCACTCCACACGTACTCCGCTACCCTTGTAGCCGCTTCCGGCGTGTAGTGCACGCCTGACCTATTCAGGGGGACCCTACATTTCTCCACCCGATAGCGGAGGTCGAGAAATTTGCACCCCAGATCTCCGCAGAATCGTCTGAGCCTCTGGTTTAAGCCTTCCACTCGGCTCCAAACCAGAGGACCGCGATCGGTTCTGGGAACGATACTACAAATAGTTAGCTCTGATTCCACCCCGCGAGCGAGGCTTTCCGCCTTCACCAATTCCGCCAACCGCCTGTACGAACTGAGGATGACCTCTGAACCCAGACGGCATGAGTCATTGGTGCCGACATGAGCAACAATTTGCAGTCGGGTGCACCCAGTGCTCTCTATCGCCGCCGGTAGGGCTTCCTCCACATCTCGGATGAGACCCCCAGGCAAGCAGACAGAGTGGACACTGGCCTTCTTCCCCGACCTTCCCGCTATTTCCCTAAGGGGCTCCATCACCCGCCTAACGTTGGAGATCCCAATAACTAATAAACCCCTCCCCCCGTGTGCCTGCTCGGACCTTGCTGAAGGAGCAGCCACATGTCCACTCACAGGCAGAGCGGGCGATGCCACACGGCCAGCCTCCACATTGACGCTCCGCCTCGTGCGCCGCGAACGCCACTGAACCCGCCACTCCCCTTGGGGAGAGGGTGGCCCAACCGCGCCCGGTACCCGCGAAGATGTCTCGACAGCAGGGACAGTGGGTGAAGCATGTAACACCTGGGGTGTACCTTGCGACGCACTAGACTCCCCACGGCCGCTACACTCCGAGGCAGCAGCCTGAAGACGGCTGACCGCGGCCATCAACACGCTCAGCTGTTCGCGAACAGTGGCCAGCTCCTCCTGCGTCCGTACACAGCAGTCACACGTCCTATCTATCCTAAGGAATCAATTTACTGAAGAGAGTTAATCAACCTTTAACTAGACTGCTAATTCACTAAAGGTGGCTGCTTATTCACTAAACTGTGGTTGCTAGCCACTTCTTGTAGAAAACAATGAAAATAGCACTACCTGTCTCTGGACTGTATTGAAAACAAACACTAGCACTACTGGCACTATGGTTGACTACAGGGACTCTCTCTGACTGTATTCGAAACAAACACGAAATCTATGGAACACTATTACTAGCACTCGAAAATTAAAGCTTCCTAAAAGCAAATTCACACGGAAGAAGAAGTGACAAGTAAGAAAAATACAGTTAATACTTAAATTAAGGTAGCTCGCTGCACAGCAGACGTGAAGCAGGCGGCAGTTACGACGACACGTGCGGTTCCTCTTCGTCGAAATGTCTCGTCTCAAACTCGTCTAGGGTTTGAACCACACGTATCGCATTACACGCCCTAAATTAGATACTTGTGACCCTTTGGTTAAATTGTATGGCTGTTGGCAAGTTTGCGAAAGTGTATGAAACGTACAAAGTTAATATAAAATATAACAACAGTAATAATAATATCGGGAGCTAAATTAGTGACCCATGAGTAATGCAGGCCACACAGTTGCGATTTGGTTAGAATTATGTTTATTCAGAAAGCAAATTAATACCGAAAGTGGTAACAGTAATGTATTTTCAGAATTTTAAAAATAAAAGTACTCATTAGATTACCGTAGTTTCAGAAGGTACCACGAAGGTTAATGTAGAGAGAACAACAAAGTAACTTTTATCATATTTGAAAAAAGAGACAGCATTGGTCGTATATTTTTCTATTGCAAAATCGATTTTCTGTCACTGAGTGACCATCTTCAGTGCTATATTGTATAACAAATTGGGATGCACTGTTGTTACTAGGTTTACGGCAATCACATAGACTCCGTGATTGCCGTAAGCCTAGTAACAACAGTGCATCCCAATTTGTTATACAATATAGCACTGAAGATGGTCACTCAGTGACAGAAAATCGATTTTGCAATAGAAAAAAAATATATACGACCAATGCTGTCTCTTTTTTCAAGTATACCTGTTACCTGGTAGATGCTGTGTTTCTTGACTTCCGCAAGGCGTTCGATACAGTTCCCCACAGTCGTTTATTGAACAAAGTAAGAGCATATGGACTATCAGACCAATTGTGTGATTGGATTGAGGAGTTCCTAGATAACAGGACGCAGCATGTTATTCTCAATGGAGAGAAGTCTTCCGAAGTAAGAGTAATTTCAGGTGTGCCGCAGGGGAGTGTCATAGGACCGTTGCTATTCACAATATACATAAATGACCTGGTGGATGACATCGGAAGATCACTGAGGCTTTTTGCAGATGATGCTGTGGTGTATCGAGAGGTTGTAACAATGGAAAATTGTACTGAAATGCAGAAGGATCTGCAGCGAATTGACGCATGGTGCAGGGAATGGCAACTGAATCTCAATGTAGACAAGTGTAATGTGCTGCGAATACACAGAAAGATAGATCCTTTATCATTTAGCTACAAAATAGCAGGTCAGCAACTGGAAGCAGTTAATACCATAAATTATCTGGGAGTACGCATTAGGAGTGATTTAAAATGGAATGATCATATAATGTTGATTGTCGGTAAAGCAGATGCCAGACTGAGATTCATTGGAAGAATCCTAAGGAAATGCAATCCGAAAACAAAGGAAGTAGGTTACAGTACGCTTGTTCGCCCACTGCTTGAATACTGCTCAGCAGTGTGGGATCCGTACCAGATAGGGTTGATACAAGACATAGAGAAGATCCAACGGAGAGCAGCGCGCTTCGTTACAGGATCATTTAGTAATCGCGAAAGCGTTACTGAGATGATAGATAAACTCTAGTGGAAGACTCTGCTGGAGAGACGCTCAGTTGCTCGGTACGGGCTTTTGTCAAAGTTTCGAGAACATACCTTCACCGAAGAGTCAAGCAGTATATTGCTCCCTCCTACGTATATCTCGCGAAGAGACCATGAGGATAAAATCAGAGAGATTAGAGCCCACACAGAGGCATACCGACAATCCTTGTTTCCACGAACAATACGAGACTGGAATAGAAGGGAGAACCGATAGAGGTACTGAAGGTACCCTCCGCCACACACCGTCAGGTGGCTTGCGGAGTATGGATGTAGATGTAGATGTAGACAACATGGAGTCGCCAATCAATAACATTACTAATTTCGGTTTTTTAAATGATGCTTCTTTTTTTTCAAAATATAAAAAATAATAACGTTAATACCAAGGAGTCAAATATACAAAAAAAAAATAATCACAGTACGAAACTGCCGTTACTTAATAATTAAAATGCCGTGCAAATGTAAGGTGCGAACAAGTAGTATACATCAATCATCGAGAAACCATCATGAGGAAGGACAAGTAATAGTGTCACTTATACCAAGTGTATGTGATTGCCGTAAGCCTAGTAACAACAGTGCATCCCAATTTGTTATACAATATAGCACTGAAGATGGTCACTCAGTGACAGAAAATCGATTTTGCAATAGAAAAATATACGACCAATGCTGTCTCTTTTTTCAAGTATACCTGTTACCTGGTCGTAGTGCACAAGACAACATGGAGTCGCCATTTATCATATTTGCCTCACATCTGCATGAATTACAGAACTGTCACTATATCATGAAAGTTCTTTTCAGATTAAAATTCTGTGTTGGACCGGGACTCAAGCTTGAAGCCGAGTCATGAATTTCGCTAATGACACTGAGATGAAAAAGTTTACGTTTTCTTTACATGCATGTCAGAGTAACTTTTCGTTAAGTGTCTCTAAGTGACATTAAAAGTAATATAAATAAATGATTTAATAAACTGATTGTAATTCACTGGCTGAGCGTTGTTTACTGGGGTAAAAATCACCACCATTTCTGTACTGGGGCTCAAACCCTCAGTGAGCTACTTGACGCTTTGGTTAGGGCACTAGTTTTCATACAGGAGTACTGCCTTACAATATCCTGGCCGTCCGTCCAAGCAGACATTTCCCTGGTAAATATGAACTGAGCAGGGCGAACGTTGCTATGATTCGCTGAAACGTACACGACCTATTTCTTTCCTCGTAACTACTAGTCTGAGCTTGTGCTCCGTCTCTACTGATAATGTCGTAGACGAAGCATTAAATCCTAATGTCTTTGAACCAGCCTTCCTTTTGCTGCTTGAGGGATACAAGCCTGTAGGCTGTAGATGTAGCACTCCACATTATTTGACAACTACACCGTCACTTATCCTCTATATGACCATCATGCCATGTTTAATTCGTGCAAAGGCCTCAGCTTATATCTTTTAGCGTTTAAAACTTGCTCTGCGTTTAAATGATAGTGGGATTAACCATTAAATTTACGGTACCTTTTTGTTGCCACACTGCCACAAGACATAGAAGAAAGCGATGCATTTATATGTAGAGGTGGTTTAGCACCTATGACACCTAAAAGTGGGTTCAGATATACAGTTGAGAGTAATACGAAAATTTTATAACTACTGTTTAATCTGTAAATTTATTTACTTTTTTTCTAAATTACCGAACTGACAGTAACGGATGGATAAAATCGTGGGTTTGGTATGTCTTGACAAGGCAAAACTGTTTGTCATACTGGAATTCAAAATCGATTCCTTGCCTGCTACAGCCAATGACTTTTGTCAACTGACCGATACAGTTGTGTTTCTGATTCACTTTTCATGCCTCACTTCTGCGGTCGAAAACTTCTGCTACTATCTTACAACGTACCATCTGGACTAAGCAAACAGATATAATCAGTGACATACCTTACTAGTGTCACACACAACAGAATCACCTGAACTTTTCTTAGCACATATGAATCTCGGCTCTAGCGTCTGCATTTAACATACGTGATAGTTTAAGAACCTACATAAGTGATTATGAAATGAAGTAAGCCTGCTCGATATTTGAGCATTCAATGTGAATAAGATGAAATATATTCTTATTCTTTAAACAATGACATTACCGACCTATACAGATCCACTATATATAGTTTGAGAGTAAGCTACGCCAAATTATCTGATGCGAACAGCCCAAGTCTTACTCCTGCGACTGCTCTTCATGGACTGGGTACTGCAATATCTGTTCTGTCTCCTCGTATGTGGCTACAGCCAGTAACATCACAGCTCTTGCAGAGAAAAGCTATTACTCAGTAAAATTATTGAAATATTTTAAAATAGAAGTGCAGAGAAAAAATTAATTGTCTGACAAATAATTGCAATATTATCTGTTGCTCAAATAATGTAGAATAATGTCGGTATCAGAAGATATTCGAATTCGAAAAGAAGATGGTTGTAGTTTGACAACAAACTTCAGCGACGTAAGTTAATGAAATAAAATGTACAAGCTGTAAGAAAAAAAATAATAATAAAAATTATCACACTAGTATATCAGAAACTCTCTACACTGAAGGACAAGCAATGTTTAGAGAGAATCTGTCACGTACAAACAACATATTTACTTAGAAAGTTCTTATTGAAAAAGATAACATTTTTAAGGCTTGAGACGCACGTTGCTTTCGTTGGTTATGGAAAAGCCTCTGACATTCTCAAAAGACCCCTAGTATGCCTTCTCACAATTAAACAAGGATGATATTCCCGTATTGTGGGTGTTACATAAATAATAGTAAAAAGAGAAAATCTTCGATCTGAATATCCATCAACCAAACGGTACGTATGAGTTGTAACCTATCCTCTCCCTATTTTAATGTTTATATAGATAATTTAATTAATGGAAATGCAGAGAAAGCAGAGTACTCGGAATAAATGAATGTTCTTGAACACAATGTTATTTGCTGATGGCCAAGTTAACAATCAAGAAACTGAGGATGAAATTTCAGAGGTAGGTTATCTTCAGCAAAACTGCCCACGATTTAAAATGAAAATCGCCACATAGAAGAGGAAGACTATTTCTTGTAGAAGCGAATGGCCAGTGCGAACGAGAGTTATCTAGGTAACTGACTAAGTAAACAACTACCTCACTTCCAATGCCTTGGCTGCGGTATGACTTATGATATTGGCAATGATATCGACCGCAAAGTGAATAAGCACCAGATCTCTAGTGGAACAATCCAAGGAAAATTTTCTAAGTGCGCCATCGTATTGGGGATGATGCAAGGACAAGCAGAGAAAGGTTTACAGGTGGCCAAGAACACTAGAAACTGTATTACCACATAGAAAGTACACAGCAACAAAAGCTACGGAAACAGCTTCCAGCTGATGGCAACGCAAAAGGTCATCCTGATCTGCTGAAAGAACTTAGCTAATACCACATAGTCCTTGAAGGTGAAAGCTGAGCACCAGTTCGTAGGAACAGTCGTCGAAGGCTGCACTGGCGATGTGGAAGGTTTCAATAACGTGTGCTACACTTCGAGGAGTATACTCGTGGCACTTCCGAAATCTAACGCCGATGTCCAGCCTGGGACTCGCACTGCCTGGTGATCCGCTTGACGGTGTCCTACACGGGCCACCCAGCGGACGAATATTGGGAAGTTATCTGATGGCACGTGGTTCACGGACGCGAGATAGCACCTGCTGTATCCGTTGGGTGCGGCGTCAATACTTCAGCAGTTGTTGCAGGCTGGATGGGATGCGCCAAACTGCTGGCGTCTTCATAGGGCGGCAACCCGCAACGCTCTGTTGTGTGGCGTGTGGGTGGATCGGGATGAATCAGCCGTACGTCACACTTAGATACCGAAGAAGGGACTCGAATATTTTGTACACGGTTCAATAAAATCCGGGAGACAGATATTTCACTAATACTCTTATGTTTGCGCAGTTACTCTCATCTTAGCGCTATTACTCAAGTACGAGACAACAGTGACCGAAGTACCCTGTGTTAACAGATTCAGTGGGAAACAATCTTTTTCGAGACTACGAAGTCTTCGCTGGTGCGTATTCCGTGTTTCTCATTACTTTCCGGTCCACGATGGCGTTAAAGTGCGTTATTTTTTTTTTTAAGTGGAATCAAAGTCATCAAATACCCCACATATTGGCTTGATTAGAATTCACGCATTACATGCATTTCCACAGTCTCAAACCAGCTTGGAGCATTTTTGGGATTCGGAATCGATTCAACAGCATGCGACAAGGTTTTATCCATCATTTGGGATGGTGTTCCATAGCCCCTAAGATAATTGCTACAAGTATATGGCTAGGAAAAGAATCTAGTTCGAAACCAGTACGATATTAGATACCACTTATGTCAATTCGTATTTAGTTTTGAGACTGTCCAGACGCTTATTGAACCTATGGGTAAATCGGTGGCTGCACCAGTTTTGCTACCGAGCTTTGTATGACTAATAAAATATATCATGGAAAGATATAGACGTTGGAAATGAGATTCCTAAGATACTTGGATTGGTATGTCCAAGACCACATTCAAAACTGAAAGGTATATTTCCTTCAGGGCAAACTCAGCTTGTCCACAGGCCAAGGCGACAAAAATCATGAGATACACTACTGGTCATTAAAATTGCTATACCAAGAAGAAATGCAGATGAGAAATAGGTATTCATTGGACAAATATATTATACTAGAACTGACATGTGATTACATTTTCACGCAATTTGGGTGCATAGATCCTGAGAAATCAGTATCCAGAACAACCAACTCTGGCCGTAATAACGGCCTTGATACGCCTGGGCAGTGAGTCAAACAGAACTTCGATGACGTGTACAGGTACAGCTGCCCATGCAGCTTTACCACGATACCACAGTTCATCAATAGTAGTGACTGGCCTATTGTGACGAGCCAGTTGCTCGGCCACCATTGACTAGACGTTTTCAATTGGTGAGAGATCTGGAGAATGTGCTGGCCAGGGCAGCAGTCGACTTTCTGTATCCAGAAAGGCCCGTACAGGCCTTGCGACATGTGGTCGTGCATTAGCCTGCTGAAATGTAGGGTTTCGCAGAGTTCGAATGAAGGGTAGAGCCACCGGTCGTAACACATCTGAAATGTAACGTCCACTGTTCAAAGTGGCGTCAATGCGAACAACAGGTGACTGAGACGTGTAACCAATGGCACCCCATACCATCACGCCGGGTGATACGCCAGTATGGCGATGACGAATACACGCTTCCAACGTGCGTTCACCGCGATGTCGCCAAACACGGATGCGACCATCATGATGCTATAAAGAGAACCTGGATTCATCAGAAAAAATTACCTTTTGCCATTCGTGCACCCAGGTTCGTCGTTGAGTACAGCATTGCAGGCGCTCCTGTCTGTGATACAACGTCAAAGGTAACCGCAGCCATATTCTCCGATTTGATAGTCCATGCTGCTACAATCGTCGTCGAACCGTTCGTGTAGATGGTTGTTGTCTTGCAAACGTCCCCATCTGTTGACTCAGGGACGGAGAGGTGGCTGCACGATCCGTTACAACCATGCGGATAAGATGCCTGTCATCTCGACTGCTAGTGATACGAGGCCATTGGGACCCAGCATGGCGTTATGTATTACCCTCGTAAACCCACCGATTCCATATTCTGCTAACAGTCATTGGATCTCGACCAAAGCGAGCACCAATGTCGCGAGACAATAAACCGCAATCGCGATAGGGTACAATCCGACCTTTATCGAAGGCATCGCAACAACTTTGCACCAGGCAACGCCAGTCAACTGCTGTTTCTGTATGAGAAATCGTATGGAAACTTTCCTCATGTCAGCACGTTGCAGGTGTCATCACCGGCGCCAAACGTATGTGAATTCTCTTAAAAGCTAATCATTTGCGTATCACAGCATCTTCCTGTCGGTTAAATTTCGCGTCTGTATCACGTCATCTTTGTGGTGTAGCAATTTTAATGGCCAGTAGTGTACCTCCTAATATCGTGATGGTCTCCTTTTGCCCGGCCTAGAGCCGCATCTCGTCGTTGCATGGACTAAATGAGACGTTGGAAGTACCCTGCGGAGATAATGAGTCATGCTGCATCTACAACCGCCCATAATTGCGAAAGTGCTGGCGGTGAAGGATTTTGTACACAAACTGAGCTCTCGACTAGGTTCCCATAAACGTTCTATAGGATTTATGTCGAGCGATGTGGGCAACCCATCATTCTCTCGAACTGCCCAGAATGTTCAAACAAATCGCGAACAATTGTGGCTCATGACATGGTGCATTGTCGTCCAGATAAATTCCATCAGTGTTCGGGAACGTGAAGTCCATGGGTGGCTGCAGATATTCTCTAGTAACCGAACATAACCATTTCATTTAAACATAGCCCACGCCATTATGGAACAATCACCAACTTGCACAGAGACTTGTTGACAAATTGGGTGCATGGTTTCGTGGGCGTCTACGTCACACTCGAACCCTACAATTAGATCTTATCAATTTAAATCGTAGCTCACCTGACAAGGCCAAGGCTTTCTAGTCGTCTAGGGTGCAACTGATAAAGCCACGAGACCAAGAGGAGCGCTGCAGGCGATGGCGTGCCATTAGCAATGGCATCTGCGTCGTTCGTATGCCACCGTACCCTATTAACGGAAAATTTCGCTCGCTGTCCTAAACGATAGGTTCCTCTTACGTATCACTTTGTTTCTACGGCTGTTTCATGCGGTGTTGCTTGTCTGTCACAATGGAAACTCTACACAAACGTCACTGGTCTCAGTCGTTAAGTGAAGCCCGCCGGCCACTCTGTAATGCCTGAAATTTGCTATTCTCGACAGATTCTTGACACTGTGGATCTCACAATATTGAAGTCCCTGACGATTTCCGGAATGAAATATCCTATTCGTCTAGCTCCAAAATCATTCCGTGTTCAATGTGTGTTAATTCAGTTCGTGCGATTACTATGATGTCGGAAACCTTGTCACATGAATCACCTAAGTCCATAAATGGACTGCCCTTCTCTACCTACTGTACGCGATACTACCACCATCTGTATATGTGCATACCAATGTCCCATGACTTTCGTCTTCTTAGAGTAATTGTAGCAGTTACACAGTTGGGATAACGACTTCTCCTGATGGTAGCGAGTAAAGAAATATTCGAATCGTGGCGACAAGACAACCCCATGATTCGGCTGGTAAATCGAGAAGATTTCATCAGGTTCATACTAATTTCCAAGTACTTCCTTTGCACGGTAGGTACAATGCATTGAAATGTAAATGATATATTGAAACCTTCCCGTCTCCTCTCTATACCTCTTTTGTTACTGATAACCTTCCCTTTTACAACAAACTATGTAACCTTTTCTTAGGATTTATTTCTCTTGCTTAATAATAACAAATGAAATCTTCGCTTTGAAATTTATTCTCTTTCTCTATCTTCGCATACAAATTTAATTGCTGCTAATAAAAAGTGATTTTCTGATTATTTCGACGAAACATAGAATGTGTCGTCGTCGTGGCCCTTAGTCGTTGTCTGCAATAACCCAAAACTGTTCCTTACCTTTTTTACTGTTACTGGATCGCCATCTGACCTACATCGAACTGCGACATGAATATACTTACTCTGTTTTACTACACTCTATTAGCTGTTGGTGGGCTTTCATAATAAGGGGCTGAATTTAATACCAAAGCTGACGTTATTCTTTAATAGCGAAGCTGACGTTATTCTATAATTAATTTTACTGAAATTACGTAATTAATAGTTAAACTTTTTATAGACAACAATAAAATTTTGCAAAGTTTTACGTTGATAATTTTTGGGATGGATTATAATTAGAAATGCAATATTGCTGGCAAAAGTTAATTATATTCTGAATGGATGATTTTACAAACGTTCAAGTGGGATTTACTTTTTACAATAATCTTACAACTAGCAATGCGCAAACATTCCTACAGTAGTCTTGAGTTTCTCAAAAAAATTAATTCAATAATATTAGTTCCTCTCATTATAATAGTTAGCTGATGTCGCTGTACATCCGTTTATAATCTCTTGTAATCATAGCTAGTGGCTGGCAGGCACACCGCTCCTCTCAACCTCTCGCTTGAGACCTGCTACGGACTCGCTTCACTTCTCGCTTACTACTGACTTCCTACGAACGCTAAAGTGCGGTCACTCCTGCCAACAATGCTTTCTGGTTCAGACAATCCCTGCTAACATTACAAAACGTATCAATGCACGGTCTCTCCCGCTCTTTTCTTAAAATGTATCCATACACGGTCTCTCCCGCCTTTTTTTTAAAATTATATCAAATTGCGGTCTCTCTTGTCAACAATACTTTGGTGCAGACATTCCCTGCTACCACAATTATTTCCAACATGACAAATATTAATTACTCCTGCTTAATCCTATTAATAAAATATAAACATCTTTCATAAATTGTGATTTGACAATAGACAATAGAAAGATATACGTCTTACAATATTTCGTAAGCATTAACATACTATAAATAATCACTTTAAAAATTTGAAATTAATGGACAATCAGACGTATGAACGCGTGTGTGAATGTGTGTGTGTGTGTGTGTGTGTGTGTGTGTGTGTGTGTATGTGTGTGTGTGTAGTATAATTACTTTACAGTCTGAATAAAATGCAAGAGGTAAGAATATTACAACGAATAATTTCATGTAGACAGAGTGGCAGGAGAGTGATTGGAAGACCAAGGATGTAAATGTAGAAATTTCTCCTGTGGCCCTAACAAGCGGTACGGCTAACAGATCTAGACTGTCCGGAGACCTCCTCCGCTGCAGTGAAGAGACGCTCGGCGTGTGCTGTAGGCGTGTCGCGCGTGGCGCTGTTGCAGTCTGGTGCCGCGACGCGTGCCTGAACGGCGGCCAGTGCGTGGGGCCGGACCAGTGCGAGTGCCCGCACAACAGCAGCGGCCCCACCTGCGGCACGCCCGTCTGCGACCCGCCCTGCGAGAACGGCGCCACCTGCCAGCCCGGAAACACCTGCCTCTGCGACGCCGTCTTCACCGGCACACGCTGCGAGAAGAGGTCAGCCGCCACTCTCTTCTTCTGACCGGGCGAGCAGCTACACTTGAAGCATAACTAAAACACCTTCACACCCTACCACAACACAGGTCAAAATTTAATGATGATTGTGGTGTTGCTCACGCTGCTAAGTACTGCATTTTCGGGCAACAAAAAAGCTACTACGTGGCAGATGTCATTAGAGCACAGTTAACAAAGTCGTTTCATGTAATAATAAATAAACTAGGCACTCATATTTTGGTGTTTCCCACGCTGGTTTCGTTGTAAAATTATGGCTCAATCGTCGAAAATCTAGGTGGTGATGATTCCAAGCTCGGATGCAAAGAGGCCTAGGTTTTATTCTGCTATATTCAAAAGTTTTGTAGATGTGTTTCACAAACCATTCTTAAAAATTAAACCTTTCAATGTTAGTAGAATGGTGATGTAAAAAAATAATCAGCACTCCGAATTCAAGTTACACTTCCTTTTTATTGCTTTTGTTGCAGTATCACGTAACACACAAAACATTACTTCACAATACAAAACATACTTCAAAACATCTTCCTAACTGTTAAAGTTCACATTTTATAAGCTGACTACGATACGCGTCTTTCCAACATGACGTCCATGATTTGACTTTCTCAATGTTCGACTCTCTAACTAACAAATAATCGCCCAAAAATCAAGAGTTACAAGTACGTCAAAGATCATAGTGACAAAAGAAAGCATACACCTAAGAATAATATCATTGCAACATAAACATACCGATGTATCAAAGTACCTCTACATTAATGAAATCAAATCTGAATGTTGTCTCAGAAATATGTTAACTACTTCACAGAAACACAGTAGAATATAGCTGGGATCGAGAGGTTCAGGTGAGGTGCCGTAATGGTTGCGTAATTCAAGTACCATTACAACAGATAGATAGCAGATCATTTGGGAATGGCTTTCTTTATTTTCTATTGAGCCTCTTTCTCGTTTGCACTTTCACCATCTTCACCATCATCAATGTTGCTATTTCAGTCTCTTCACCTTTTACCTTTTCACATTTCTGTGGGTTCACTTTGATGCATGCACGTTCCCACGTTGTTTACCACCGACAGGGATCAACAAAAGAAGAGTTCAATTTACAATGATTATTTACAGTGTTACTCAAATTTTTTCTTTTGCTGATAACACTGAGCAACAAATTTTCACTGAAAATATTTGTCTTGCATTATACAATCAAAATACACGTTTAACACTGTACGCTAGAAATACCAGTATAAGAAATTTCTTGATAAATTTGGGGATTTGCAATGAAACATCATTTCAGTTGCACTACTAATATTTAGTAAACATGAACTGACCAAATACTGGGTGATCAAAAAGTCAGTATAAATTCGAAAATGAATAAACCACGGAATAATGTAGACAGAGAGGTAAAAATTGACACACACATGCTTGGAATGACATGGGATTTTATTAGAACCAAAATGTAGGATTGCGCTCCACCTCATATTGCTAGACGCGTGAAAGATCTCTTGCGCGCGTCGTTTGGTGATGATCGTGTGCTCAGCCGCCACTTTCGTCATGCTTGGCCTCCCAGGTCCCCAGACCTCACTCCGTGCGATTAATGGCTTTGGGGTTACCTGAAGTCGCAAGTGTATCGCTATCGACCGACATCTCTAGGAATGCTGAAAGACAACATCCGACGCCAATGGCTCACCATAACTCCGGACATGCTTTACAGGGCTGTTCACAACATTATTCCTTGACTACAGCTATTGTTGAGGATTGATGGTCGACATATTGAGCATTTCCTGCAAAGAACATCATCTTTGATTTGTCTTACTTTGTTATGCTAATTATTGCTATTCTGATCAAATGAAGCGCCATCAGTCGGACATGTTTTGAACTTTTGTATTTTTTTTGTCCTAATAAAACCCCATGTCATTCCAAGCATGTGTGTCATTATTCCGTGATTTATTCAGTTTTCAAATTTATACTGACTTTTTGATCACCCAGTACTAAAGGGAACCGAAAGAAATCGGTGAACTCTTTGAAATTTTTCAGCTTTTTATAGAAACTATAATAAAAACATAAGCAATCCATTAATTGTAAAGTAAGGTCAGCACAAATATGCCACTGACCTATGATGCACTTGATTACAAGCATTTCATATGTACCTAAGACTCTTCCACGTGAAAAGTACTTCCAATTTGAACTGAAGAATCTCATTGCCAATGTGCTTCCAATCCATGTGGATAAGACTCCATTCTTTAGGATCCTAATTAACTGAGTCCTGGTGTTTCCTAAGCATGTATTAACTACAGTCTTCTGCTAGTCAGTCTCCTCCTTACCCAATCTTTGTCCATCTTCTCCTCCCTCCTTCCTGTGTTCATCTCCTCGAACTCTTCTCTTCGTGCATCACCAAACTGCCTCCTCACTCTGCCCATCCCCCACTCCTCACTGTCCTTCTCATCCTCTCTCCTTTGTCTGCCCATCTCCTCCTTTCCAAGTCACTATCTAACTCCTCCTCTCCCTCTCTATCTAAATCCTCCCACCCACTTTCTCCATCTCCTCCTTCCCCTCTCTTTCTTCATCTTCACATTCCCCCTGACTCGTCCATAACATCCTCTCCCTGTCTCTGTCCACCTCCTGCTCTGTCCTTTGTCTGTCCAACTGTTTCTTCCCCCACTTCTCCCCTATTCGTCCTTGCCCCTCTGTCTCCTCCACCCATCTCTCTCTGTGCATCACCTTTGCTTTTGTTGATCATCTTATAACATCTTTTCTATACACATTTCAACTGCTCTTCCAGGTCCTGTACCATCTCTGGGAGAATTACAGTGTTACTGGCAATCCTTAGACTTTTGCTTCTTCTCCCTAGCTTTCGCCAGTTCTATCTTGATTTCCTTCACTACTTGCTCAGTGTAAAGGCCGAGTGACAATGGAGATAGGCTACAATCCGGTCTCAATCCACTGTCAACTATTTTTTCCCTTTCATGGATTCGACAAGTGGTAGCTAACATTAAGTTTCCTGTACTTTTTCTCTACGACCTCGAAAATTTCAAAGGTTGAGGTACTATTAAGGGTTGTCAAATGAAAGAGGAACACAAGCCAAAGCGGAGCCACAGAATGGTTCCATTCTTACACGTTAAGACCTTTATCCAAGAAGGAGGCTAGGAGATCAGTTCCTGTTTCGTAGAACGCGGTCGACCACTGACGGATACAGACCAACCACCACTCTTGCAGTTAACTCGTGTGAGTGAAGCCGACGTACAGGCACGTATTCCTTCATGTTACCAAAGATCTGAAATGTGTATGGAGGATGTTACACTGCCTCCCCTCTCTCGCCGCCAAATCACTTAAGCGAAGACTTCGTCCAACTGGCAATATGGGGATGGTCATTATCGTGTAACAGGATGATTCCGTCCGACGGCATTCCTGCGAGTTCTAACTTTATGGCCCAACGTTGTTCTTGCAAAATATTTTCATAGTACAGCGCATACATTGTGGTTCCACCCTCAAAGAATTCGACGATCAGAGGGGTCCCTGCAGTCGAAGAAGAAGGTCATCATTATCCTACTCGGTTCTAGTGCGAACAGATGTGGATTTTTTTGACGGGGGAGCTGTGGGATGTTTCCACTGTTGACTTTGTCGTTGGCCCTCTAGCTGCCGGAGTGCTGCCGGATCGAATCATCCTGTTTCACGATAATACCCACCACCACTCTGACGTTCGTTGGCTATGTTCCAACGATTTGGTTGATAAACGCTGAAACTACCTCTGTACAGCCCGGATTTCTCACCGTGTGATCTTCACATCATTGGCGGCCTGAAGAAAGACATACATGGATGTCGGTTTCAGTCAGACGAGGCAGTGCTACAGTGGGTGCGATTGTGGATCCATCAACGGCCGACCGCGTTCTACGAAACGGAAGTTAATCGTCTCGTCTCCCAGTAGGTGATAGTCTTAACATGTGTGGTGATTACTTCTGAACGTAGCCATTCTATGGTTCCGATGTGACGGTTGTTTGGTTTTCATTTAACTTTTCTTACATTAAAGATTTCTCTAAACGTAAAAATGGAAAACAATCGGTTCACCTTTCTCCAACATATGTTCTAAGTGTTAGGTCGGTATCTCCGCACGTGTTGGTAAATTTTCCGGAACTCCAAAAGATATCCCTCTAGTTCATTTCTATCAGTTATATCTTGTGTAACTAATTCTTGTCAATATTTCGCAATCATGGGTTATTACACTGGTAGACCATTAATATTCACATCCATTAGCAGCTGTCCCACTTAGTATTAGAGGTACTATATTTGTGTTCAGGTATTAGGATATTTCGCACGTCTCGTATACTTTTCAAACATAAAAAGCTAAAAAATTGAGCCCGTTTACAAAAATAAACTTCAACATTCGCTCCTAGAAGTCACATTTCGTTGCGGATACATCTTCTGCCGTTTGACGCTTGCTGCATTCCTCGATACGCGCGGTGGTCAAAAACTGAAAGGCTTGCAAGGGTGTTGTACGGTTGATTGTGCAGACAAATGACTTAAGAAAAAAATCGATATATTTGTGCCGCTTCTAAATTGATTAGTATTGAAGTTAACCAATTAGGCCGTTGCGGGCGCGAATTCAAGGGGTGCGACAGTACAATTGGTGAGAGTTGTTCTCACTGCATAGATCATAGCGCATAAGGCTGCTCAGCCTTTGGCTCGTGTTCAGTTTTAGGAACCCGAACGAAGAACACGTTTGGAAACAGTGTCTCTGGTGCGCCATTTGAATTTGAATGCGCAATGGCCTGATTGAGATTGTGTCTGACCACCGTGTACAGACTACTGACGCGATATGCTCGTATAGCGTAACGCACAGCGTGCTTGCTTGGGAGAGAATTGGATGAACTATACCGCATCAAATACTACGAAGGCCAACCCGATTATGCTATTTAGGCGATATCCCACGCTCGTTTAGGCAGATGGCAGCTAGGTCCCCGTTTTTGCCTCATAGAATAAGAACAGTCAACATACGATAACACACAGAGCTCAGTTAACACGCTTCACAAACAGCACACATACTTATCTCCATTTGGTTACCTTGTCGACTGTGGCGTCGGGAGTTGTATGCAGCCACACAAAGTTAAATAATAAGAAAAAACTCCAACTAAGCACTAAAAATGCGTAACTCCTACTAGAAGGGATGTATTGTAGAGAAAAGAATGACGAAGATAGCCACCTCGCTCGTACACCTGCTATGGCCTCGCCCATCTCCATACAAATTAAGAAACAGCTGAAACGATGACATCTTGGGTTGTCGGGTGTTCTGCCGGATATCAGCGTCGTACTTGCACGATATTTCGGTCACGTAGATCGTGACCTTCATCAGGTGCGACCTGAGACTGCTCCTCGAGTGGACCTGGTCCAGTATTTATGCCTATGGCCTTTCCCCTCCACCAACGGCTGCAGGCGCTTCCTCTGTGGTCCGCGGCCATTCCCTGCGACCTGCTAGAGCGTTGCTGCTCCGTTTTCCGTCCGCTGCGGTTCTAGGTGTTCCCTCTGCAGTCCGCGACCACGAAACCCGCTCCTGGGAGTTTCATCTACGGTCTGGGGTACCAAGCGTTCTCCCTGCGGTCCGCGCCCGCTCACCACGACCTGTTGGAGCGTTGCCGCTCCGTTTTTCGTCCGCTGCGGCTCTGGATGTTCCCTCTGCGGTCCGCGCGCACCAGTCCCACTTCTGGGTGTTCCATCTTCGGTCTGGTGCGCCTGGAAGTCCGTCAGGGGCTCGTTTTCCCTCTCCATGTCTCTGGTTCTTCTGTTTGTGTAGTGTTGCAGCTGGCCCCGTTGCTCCTTTAACAATTGCAGAGCCGGATCCCAGGCTCTGCTTAGCTGGTACCCTGTGTCACGGTTCATAAGATCGTCAGCATTTTAATTTCATCGATTCTCTTATAATACTGTCCCAAAATCTGGGTGTTTGTGCTAGATTCTTGGTATCCTCATATTTCATGGCATGATCTAGTTCTAGACAGTGTTCAGCAATGGCTGAGTTAGTCATCTGTCTTAGTCTAGTGTGCCTCTGATGTTCTCTGTACCTGATCTCCACAGTTCCTGTCGTCTGGCCAATGTAGGACATGCCACATTGACAAGGTATATTGTAAATCACTGGTTTTCGTAAACCCAGGTCGTCTTTGACGCTCCCCAGCAGTCCCCCGATCTTGTTGGATGGACAAAAAACACACTTGATATTGTGTTTACGGAGGACCCTACTGATTCTGGCAGAAATAGAGCCAGCATAGGGCAGATATGCCACCTTCTTTGCTTCATCTTGGTCTTCTTCAGGAACCTGTGGTATAGTGGCTAGTTGGAGTGCCCTCTCAATTTGTCTGTCCGTGTATCCATTCTTGGAGAAAACTGTTTTGAGATGTCCTATCTCTATAGGTAGATTCTCTTGGACTGACAGGGCACGTGCTCTGTGGACCAAAGTCTTCAGAACTCCTTTCTTCTGTGCAGGGTGGTGACAGCTGCTGGCCTGCACATATAAATCAGTGTGTGTTGGTTTTCGGTACACACTGTGGCCAATTGATCCATCTGCCTTCCTCTGGACTAGTACATCCATAAATGGCAGCTGGCCATTCTTCTCCAGTTCCATGGTGAACTTGATATTACGGTGGCATAAGTAAAGATGTTCAAGAAACTCATTGAGCCTGTCCATCCCATGTGACCAGATCACGAAAGTGTCATCCACATACCTAAAGAAGCATGTGGGTTTAAATGTGGCTGTCTCCAATGCCCTCTCCTCAAAACTCTCCATAAACATGTTGGCAACCACAGGGGACAGTGGGCTGCCCATGGCTACACCTTCAGTTTGCTCGTAATATTGGTTTCTGTACAGGAAATACGTGATGTCTGTGTATGACTGAACAGGTCCAACAGAGCACAGTCAAATTTCTCTGCAATAACCTCTAGTGAATCCTTCAGTGTCGCCCTTCAGTGGGACCTTTCAAGTACTAGGCTGTTGTGTACATAGGTGCCCCAATATTACTGACAATAGGACGTAGGGGCACGCCCTCCTTGTGTATTTTAGGCAGACCATGCAGTCTAGGTGGCACTGGCGCTTTTTACCATAGTTGTCTGATGATCTTATTGGGCATCCCTGTATCCTTCAAGAGCGCACTAGTCTTCTTGGCCACCTTGTCCGTGGGGCCACACTCCAGAATTCTGTATGTAGGGTTCTCCAGAAGTTGGCGTACTTTCTCATCATAATCCACCGACTGCAAGATGACAGTGGAGTTCCCTTTGTCTGCTGGCAGTACCACAATGCTGCTGTCTTACCGTAGTGTCTTGAGTGCAAGCCTCTCCTCGGTTGTGATTTTCGATTTCGGCGGTTTGGCCTTGGTGAGGGCCCTGTAGGTCTCTCGGCGAACTTCCTCTGCCACATTAGGTGGAAGTATGGCTGCAACTTGCTCTACTGCACTGATGAAACCTGAAATGGGTTCGTTTCTAGGGGTCGTAGTAATGTTGAGACCCTTGCTGAGTACCATTAAGGTTGTATCATCAAACTGTATGCCACTCAGATTTGTCACAGTGCGTGTCTCTTCCATCTGCTCTGCTTTCGTACTCATGCGGTCAAACTTAGCAGATTGGCAAGATGAGGCATTCCTTCTAGCATACTCAGCTAAAGACCAGGAGGCTCGGTCTACCCAATCCCAATCTTCTCTTGTTAAGGAGGCTGACATTTACACATGATTGTGTAACAGCTCCCTTTTTAAAATGGCTGACGATCTTATGAACCGTGACACAGGGTACCAGCTAAGCAGAGCCTGGGATCCGGCTCTGGAATTGTTAAAGGAGCAACGGGGCCAGCTGCAACACTAAACAAACAGAAGAACCAGAGACATGGAGATGAAAAACGAGCCCCTGACGGACTGCCAGGCGCACCAGACCGAAGATGGAACACCCAGAAGTGGGACTGGTGCGCGCGGACCGCAGAGGGAACATCCAGAGCTGCAGCGAACGAAAAACGGAGCGGCAACGCTCCAACAGGTCGTGGTGAGCGGGCGCGGACAGCAGGGGGAACGCTTGGTACCCCAGACCGTAGATGAAACCCCCAGGAGCGGGTTTGGTGGGCGCGGACCGCAGAGGGAACACCTAGAACCGCAGCGGACGGAAAACGGAGCAGCAACGCTCTAGCAGGTCGCAGGGAATGGGCGCGGACAACAGAGGAAGCGCCTGCAGCCGTTGGTGGAGGGGAAAGGCCATAGGCATAAATACTGGACCAGGTCCACTCGAGAAGCAGTCTCAGGTCGCACCTGATCAAGGTCACGAGCTACGTGACCGAAATATCGTGCAAGTACGACGCTGATATCCGGCAGAACAGCCGACAACCCAAGATGTCATTAGATCGCTGGGAAAGCCTGAAGATTTACAGCTGAAACGATGACCCAGTCATCGGTTTGCATCTGTACCCAGAGCTGAAAGCACGTTGAATCCCTAACTGCAAGCAACTCTTCAAAGTGAAGACTGAAATTAGTGAACATCGGTAAGAATAATTCGACTTTCCCTTCAGTTCACCTCGCAGTAGCGGCTGGATCTGACCATGTAATCCGCAGGTGGTGACTCAAATCGCCTCAGAATCAATCATTTACTCAGCACTATCAACATGCCTCTAAGTTCAGTTCTGCCAGACGAGAGCCTCTAGCTGCCCAGGTGAGGTGTAACTGAGGTGGCACCAGGCTGTTGTAACTGAGTGGTTGAATCATAAATACTGCGAGTGCCCACCAGTGAGGAGGAGGAGGATATTAGTGTTTAACGTCCCGTCGACAACGAGGTCATTAGAGACGGAGCGCAAGCTCGGGTGAGGAAAGGATGGGGAAGGAAATCGGCCGTGCCCTTTCAAAGGAACCATCCCGGCATTTGCCTGAAGCGATTTAGGGAAATCACGGAAAACCTAAATCAGGATGGCCGGAGACGGGATTGAACCGTCGTCCTCCCGAATGCGAGTCCAGTGTGCTAACCACTGCGCCACCTCGCTCGGTTGCCCACCAGTGACAATATGCCTTTACAGACGTTGATTTCCCTATTTCCCTCCATTTCAAGGTTAAGCAGTTAGAAAACTGGTTATTTTTGAGGCTACAAAGATGTGTTCCGTTCTCTCCGTCACTCTATCGACGTTCGTCTTTTTGGAAAATAACAGCGGACATCTGTAAGCAGAGTCTCATTTCTTACTCCACAATAAGAACTCTTCTGGAGCCCTGCCAAAACAGCAAGCAACACAACCCCCTACCCCTCCACCCCATACCCTGCCGCACACAGCTCGTTGAAAACACTCTCTAGTGTTCCGGCACAGCCTGCATTGTGACTTCAGAGCGTCCAGCGCCAAGGTGGCTTTTTCAAAGCACTGTCCAGCCTAATAGTCCAGAGATGTGCCTGGCGCTTGTTAGAGCGTTGTTTTGGGCCTTCCACGAATTCTGTTTCCGCTTCCGGTTTATGACCCATGGCGCGTCCCCCTCGCCTACAGCCAAGTGCAGACACTTTCATAGTAACTTCTTATTTAGGTGTACAGGAAAGTAAATACAGCAGATCGTAATCGGCGTAGAATGTTACGGGACTAAGACAAGGTAGTGTGATATCACCGCTACTATTTATAATGGATGAAATAGTCAAAGAGAGGAAAGAAGCCCATAGAGGAAGGGAGATGAAGCTGTTACTATTTGCTGATGATATTATGGTGTGGGGAACAAGCGATAAGGAGGTACATAGCAAATAGATATCCTAAATGATAAGGTCGAGAAATATAGGAAGAAATTTAGTGTGGAAAAAAGCAAGACCATAGTGGTAACCAGAGGGGTTGGAGAGGGCAAGGGACCAGTTCGTATTAAGGGACGGGACATTGAAATAATGGACAACTTTAAATATCTGGGAAGTGTATTATAGGGGAATGCTCGTTTAGAGACAGAAATTAGCAAAAGAATACAACAGAGTAGTACATTTTGCCAGTGTGTGAGGGGCTTTGTGTGGGCAAGGTAAGTGCCAGTGAGGTTCAAGCTGGTGCTATACAAGACTTACTTCACACCCATACTAATTTACAGCTCAGAGACTTGGACTATGACTAGAAGAGAGGAGAGTAGGATGTAATCCAGTGAAATGAAGTTTCTGCGAAGTATGCTAGGGAAGACGATAAGAGACAGAGTGAAAAATGAAGATGTTAGGAAGGAAATTCGAGTGGAGAAGTTAACTGAGAAAATTGAAAAGAATAGATTAAAATGGTTTGGCCATGTGAAGAGGTTGGGAGAGGTTCAAATGGCTCTGAGCACTATGGGACTTAACATGTATGGTCATCAGTCCCCTAGAACCTAGAACTACTTAAACGTAACTAACCTGAGGACAGCACACAACACCCAGTCATCACGAGGCAGAGAAAATCCCTGACCCCGCCAGGAATCGAACCTGGGAACCCGGGGCGTGGGAAGCGAGAACGCTACTGCACGACCACGAGCTGCGGACGGTTGGGAGAGGGATGAATACCAAGAAGAATGGTGGAGTTAAAAATTGAGGGTAAGAAGCCAAGGGGAAGACCGAGGACAAGGTGGATTGATACAATGAAGATGAGTATAAGGAGGAGAAACCTGCTATGGAACTAAATTGTGGAAGAATAATGGTGGAAAGACCAAGTGAAGTGGCGAAGTACCATTGATACCCCAACCCGACCAGATGTTGGATAGAAGGGAAACGAAGATGATGATGATGAATCGGCATAGTCAAACACTGGCAATCAGTGGTATTGTTTCATATTTGATTTGCCAGTGGTGACACAATGAGGTGACAAAACTCATAGGATACCTCTTGATTTCGTGTCGGACATCTTTTCGCCCAGTGTAGTGTGACACATCGACGTGGTATGGACTCAACAAGTTGCTGAAAGTCCTCTACAGAAATACTTAATCATGCTGTCACTATAGCCATCCATAATTGCGAAAGTGTTGCCCGTGCAGGATTTTGTGCATGAACTGATCTCTCGATTATGTCCCATAAATTCCTATCGGTGGCCAAATCATTGCAGAATGTTATTCAAATCAATCGTGAACATTAATGACACCCATAAAAATTCCATCATTGTTTCGGAACATGAATTACGTGAATAGCTGCAAATGGTCTCCAAAAAGCCGAAAATAATTATTTCGAGTCAGTGATCGATTCAGTTGGACCAGAGGATCCATTCCATGTAAACACAGCCCATACCATTATGGAGCTACCACCAGCTTGCACAGTGCCTTGTCAGGACTCTGAGTACACGGTTCCTTGGGATCTGCGTGACACTCTCGCCCTACTATTAGCTCTCACCATCTGAAGTCAGGACTCATCTGACCAGGCCAGCCATCAAGGGTTCAACCAATATGGTCACGAGTGCAGGAGAGACGCTGCAGGAGCTGACGTGATTCTAACAAAGGCACTTGCGTTCGTCGTCTGCTGCCATTGCCCATTAACGCCAAATTTCAGCTCATTGTCTTATGGATAATTTTTGCAAAAACAGACATAATGTCTTATGGGATAACAGCAATCAGTGATTTTATAATGTTACTTAAAATCCGTCTTGATTGCAAAAAAAAATTGTTTTTATTATTCATATGACCGATTTCGGTTCATTCAGAACCATCTTCAGATCTGATATTTCAGTTACAGGAGTAACCCGTCCAAATCCAGCAACTTTCACATGCTATGTCATGCTACGTGACGTAGCATGCGAAAGTTGCTGGATTTGGACGGGTTACTCCTGTATCTGAAATATCAGATCTGAAGATGGTTCTGAATGAACCGAAACCGGTCATATGAATAATTCAAAAAAAAATTTTTTTTGCAATCAAGACGGATTTTAAGTAACATTATAAAATCTTATGGATAAGTTCGTCGTATGTCGCACATTTATATCTGCAGTTACTTCACGCAGTGGTGCTTGTCTGTTAGCATTGGCAACAACAAGCAAGTGGTGCTGCTCTTGGTTGTTAAGTTAAACGTAGCCCACTGCGTTGTCCGTGGCGAGAGGTATTGCCTGAAATTTGCTGCCCTCCGCACACTTTTCACACTGTGGATCTCAGCATACTGAATACCCTAACGATTTCCGATATGCATTGTCCCATGCGTCTACATCGAACAACGACTCAACGTTGAAAGTATGTTGATCCCCGTTGTGCGGGCATAATCACGTCGGAAACCGTTTCACACGAATCACCTGAGTAAAAGTTACAACTCCGGCAATGCACTGCCATTTTATATCTTGTGTATTAGATACTACCGCCATCTGTATACGTACGACAACTTTTGTCACCTCAGAGTAGATTTATCCAGATTTGACTTTTTTTTCTGTCGCATGATGCAACAGTTACGAGACAGTTTGGGAAAAACGATCGCTTAACAATTGACCTCGAAGCTTTAAGACGGATGAGTGCCGAGCCTGAGCATACCTGTTGCAGGAAGTGCGAGTTCCGGCCGCTGCAGGAGCCGTACACCCGGGGCTTCCGGCGCCTGGTGGCGGGCGCCGCCCCTGCAGACGCCGCCGCCGGCGCCGCCGCCTCTTGCGACCCGGCGCGCCACGGCGCCGACTGCCAGCAGCCCCAACCGCAAGCGCGCTACCAGACGCTGTACAAGACCTTCTACCGCACCGTCTACCGCTGCGCAGACGAGGGGCGACAGTAAGCGTCGCACTACCACCTCGCGTGTCGCGCGACCGGCGACGGCTGCGCTCCTGAGGCGGCGGGCGTCATCCACACATCCGAGGCGAATTCTGGGACGAGCATTGCTGAAGAATGCATTACTGTCTCTGCCGTTACATGTTGCAGTATTGCCTGTCGAATTATATCACGTGGCAGCCCACATCTTGACGATCGTGGTACATACACTTGCTTCGCTCAAGTGTCCCTCCTCACACACAGACACATTTGTGTGTGTACCTGGAATGGGTCCAAAGGAAAACGTTTAGGGTTGCATGTTCGCTAACGATGACTGTATTCAATAATAACAAGTCTATCATCACTCTTTTGTGTGACCTCATAACCATAGATACTAAATAGTGACAAGCAAGAAACGGAAATGAACCAATAGAGAGCAAATCTTCCCATCTGCACTACTGAAACAAGACCTAGGTCTCTCTCAATAGTTAGACCACTGGCTTAGCTATCTTCACTAATGCGTCCATGTCTTCTGACACTACACCCACCTGTGTATCACTGACCGCTGTATGACTGACTTTCATTATTCAGGTTTATTATCTTAGCTAGAGCAGGCTCGCACTTTTCGGAAAACATTTTCTGGTTTCACTGTCTCTCTAATTCTAGCCACCTCATTTTTTTAAAACTTTTCATTACACAACGACTTGTTTACTTTCGGCAGCCATCGTTTTAGAGATGGCAATTGTATTATCTGTCTTTGTTACTTGGCAGTGATGCCTGAGAGGTTGGGGTGGAGGACGGGTGTTCTTAAATCTTCTAATAGCGAATTTACCTGGAAAATATTATCCGAGTCACTTCGGGTATTCGATCTACAGCCAGGTTAAAAGCCTCAAAACTCTGTCCACAACCACGATTCAGTTTTGAACTTACACTCACTTTCAGGTCTACGAGAGAGTGTGGACGACAGATCTGTTCGTTACTGTTGCAATACACAGGGTGTTCAGAAATTCCCATTACAGAATTCTAGGACTTGCTGAGGGGAATGAGTAGCTAATATTTTGAGTTGGAACCAACGTCAGGAAACGTACGCTTTCCGTGCTACAAGTATTTAAAAACATTTTGGCTATGCGACCATTCTTACAAGTAACTGATGACACATGACCCAGTACATCTCTTCTTTCAGAATCCCACCCATTAATTGCTAAAGAAATTACTCGTGTACTCGTTGACGAGTTCTCTTCTATATGATGAAAAACGGCCTCCTCGAATTCGGGTGTGCGCCATCTCCTTGAAGCACCACATTCACGCCTGTTAACCATGACGATACCATTTCTCGATGCCGCTGCGTAATTGTTGTGAAAATGCAATGCTATCGAATCGGTAGAGAACGATTTTGATAAGGGTGACGAGCACCAGTTCCATTACCGTGAGTTTCGCCATTCACGAGTATAACATGTATTCTGCAAATGTGTACTCAACCACGTTGCTCTAACACTCACGTACACATGAATGAAGCTAGAACCAAATCAGAGAGGAACGGCTGAAGTGAAATGGGATCAGCCTATCCGACGTAACCAGCCACACCATGTCTAACCTGTTGCTTATCTACTTAGCAAAAATATTTTCAAATGACTGTAACACGGAAAAGTATGTTTCCAGACATCGTTTCCTACTCAAAACACTATGCACTCACGACCCTCTAGAAGACCTGCAAACTTGTAACGGATCCTCTGTACGACGGCACAAAACAGACCGCCATTCTGTGCGAATTGTGAAGATAGAATAGAAACTTAATTGTATTCCACTGTTTGAATTGTGTGTGACTACCACATAAGATGTTTATGTATATCATAAGACTACTATAAATTTTTGACATACGCGAAGAAAAGAAATCTGACACTTGAGAATGACCATGACTTCCCAACCATCATAGTGTTGACCGAAATTAAACACAGTCAAAACTGAAAATGTGATTTAGATCAAAATTAGGTTTTGCCTCTTATACCAAGTAAATCCAACACTTTCTTATACCATTCCTGTTCTGTGATTTCCGCCTCTTTCATTATTCATGCTTACTACTTTGTTCTAAATACTTTCAATTTCTAGTTGACTTTAAAAAATGGTTGAAATGGCTCTGAGCACTATGGGACTTAACATCAGTCCCCTAGAACTTAGAACTACTTAAACCTAAGTACATCATACACATCCATGCCCGAGGCAGGATTCGAACCTGCGACCGTAGCGGTCGCTCGGTTCCAGACTGAAGCGCCTAGAACCGCTCGGCCACTCCGGCCGGCTCTATTTGACTTTAATTCCAAAGACAAGATCGTGACATTAATCCTTTCGCTGTTTCGTAGTTGATGATCTAGATATTTAGATATTATTATCATTATTATTATTTTCTCTGATAACATAGATATTAATCCTTCATATTCGGAGAAAAATATAAAACATTTTTCATTACAGTAATAGATATCAGGGAAACTACTTCTGCCTCTTAATTCAAAAATTTGCACACATCGAAGAAAATGATAGCGTATCGAAAAAATTGTCATGTTGGTATTATTGTCATAAAAACTTAAATTTTCTTGTTGCTGTTTCCTGTTATAGCTACAACTTTACCTCATCTTATTTGTTACTACAGCTTATGCAATCTTCAGGTGCGACAGTACATCGTGGTTCTCGTGCTACACAACAACCCGCGAACATATAAGGCACAGTGAAAAAAATATATATATGAACTCACATTTAGGCTACAAGTTTGATTTATGGCAGACAAATATTCAACTTGGAACGTACTAGTCACTTTTTTAACTCTACGTGGTCAATATTCGTATAGGAATGGCGAAATGGAAAGAAAGATATTATTCAAAATTAGAATATGAGCTCAAAATCAGAAGCTAGGATGTGTGAAAAAACACGGCTCTTGACTGACGATAAGAAAACACAACAGTCATTAGCTAGTGTAATCTCTGCTAGGGCTTGTCAACATTGTAGCCATTTAAAAGGTTCTTTGAAAGATGTAATGAAAGAGTTGAGTTATTTGAAATTCATAGCTCATATGAATTTATAAAATTTTCGATATGCTCCGAATCGATGTTTATACTGACGACAAATTCTGTGTTATAATAAGAACTTTTCTAAACGGTTCATGGCAAACTTACTGTAGCGGATAAGCCTTCAGCAATTGTTCGCAGATAAAATATTTGTTTTACATTATTCTTCTATACCTAGTTAATATAAAGGAAAGGGTTACTCAGGTAAAATTGTGGATATCACGGGTATTAAGTTTCTCGACAATGTTACAATGGCATAAAAACGATAATATGTGCGTAAAATTTTTTTCATATTAATTCAAAATTTCTGGGCTACGTCCACATCACATAAATTATTGTGTAATACACAACGAAACAAAGTCATAACTCAGTTACGTAAAAGCGTCATTTACGAGTATTTTCAGAATTAGTTGAAATACATTATTAAAAATAATTATCACTAATTAGATTTTACAGGTTTCTAAAACGCATTTATCTGCACAGTAACTTTTTCTACAACAACTAACGAAAATTTTATGAAACGCTATTTCCGTCAGCACTCGGCTCATCATGAAACAAGAGTTCATTTTTTTCTTGTATAACAGGGAATTAACGTAACTGCAGATGCACTTCAAAATTCCTAAGCTAAATCTGATGAAGGAATTATTAGTTTTGAACTAATTGTTGTTAATAAGATCTTTAATGAATATTAACAACATTCGATAACTTCTGACTTCAGTATTACGAGTATTAAGCTAAAAAACCAACATTACTACTCATGTATATACTTCACTGTACAAATCTTGTGCAACGGCTCTTTTTCGGTTACATGTTCACATCACTACATCGAGAGACGATTTGTTCCTCACATGTAACTGCGCCCACCTCAAATAATGAACGCACAAAGTGTCACCTTTTTCTTCGGATTCGTCAGTGAAGTTAAGACCACTTGGTAATCAGTAAGGAACATTACACTCTCTTTCATATACCTCCTGTAACGTACTTAAGGGATTTACTACTTTTTACAAGACTGATCCAAAATATTTTTAGACACACAGCATATCTCCAGAACAATAGAGACCACACCTCAGTAACATATCATAGTAGATGGAGGTGATTACCCAACTCTTCCAGCCACCAATAACTCCCATCCCTGTTTTAGCGTTACCAAACAACAACTCTAGTTTGTTATATCGCCATGATTACCAGAAACATTTCAACACCAGCAAAACATCGACTTAACATTTCAGAGTACACAACAACAGTCAATTTAAGGTGAACATCGAGGTGGTGAAAATTTCTTATAGATCCTCAATATTTGTGACATAGTTCATCAAGCGAAGTTTGTAGATATTTATCTATTGTGATAAAATTAAGAAACATAATTTTAAATATAGAATTTTATCTTTAGAGACATAGTCTTTCATATGTGTCTCAAGAGAATAGCTCTACTTTTAATTATCCATACACTAGACTTCAGGTAACTGCCATACATCATCTTACAATAGGAACTTTTTTATAGTGTAAAGTATTTTATGCTATTTTATACTGGTAATTCTAGGCTTTTAGTCTTTCATATCATTTAAGAACTTTCAATCTCCCATCAGTATTATTATTAAATAATATTAAAGTAAATTACAGAATGTACTAAGACACCATATTCCTGGAAATTATTTCTCGAAAAGTATTATGTGAATGTGTAATGCAGATATATAAATAAACGGAGAAAAGAAACGAGCACCAGTCAGATTCAATTATTAAAATCCTTGAAATGTACATAAATTTTGGAAACACAAACATTACTAACTTTATGAGATATGTTTCACACCTTTTCATATATGTTGAAATTGTGCATGTAATACTTATTTTCTGTGGAATAAAATATTCTATAATCCTAGCAGTTGTATTGAAATCTGTCCAAACATTCACAAGCACTACAACAAATATTAAATACACTTAGAGAACTTGAGACGGTATCGATAGTAACATCTACGATTTGAAATGAATTCGAAGACATAGTTTGCATGTTGCGTTGAAGTTCAATAGCTTGTAAAATCAGCGCTCCTGGTATGGCCTGATTATGTCTTGAAAGTAAGAATCCTTATGAGGCAGTGCTGATCAACAAGTAACAGTAAGAGAAGAACGGTCTCAGCAAAAACATCACTAGGTAGAAAAAGAGATTTCTGAGATACGTTTATAGATCTCAGGACCAAGCGAGGAAACTTTGAATTTTTACAACATAATCTAAATCACAACTAGCAAGCAAATACTTTGTTGATTTAAATTAGTATTTAAAAATACACCTCTGAAGGTCTTATACTCTATTATCTACTAAAGATTCGAATAATACCTGCCCCACTTGAGATCGAGAACGGAGGTAGGTAGGGGAAGGCGGGGCAAGATGGGGAAGCTAACTTTAAACCCTTACAAAATGGACGAAAATAAACAAATTCAAGTAGGTTCGATTATCATTTGTTTACTTAATCATTGAATTACAATAGCATGCAAAGAAACCTGTAAACGTGTTACATTTAGTTAGAAATAACTCGATTTGAAACATAAACTACCAATTCCACTTCTTGCCCCAAATGCGGGGTAAGATGGGGAACTAGCATGAATTCATCTCTAAAGCTTAAATATGGACTGGAATAATGAAATCATGTGACGATAAGGTTTTGAAACATGGTTCTGCAAATTTTAGAACCAGGTATTACGTTTTATTTAGGCCTCTTACTTTCACATAGTACACAAGTGTGGACAGCCTCGTCATCATTACTTTCTATCCCGGCACAAGTTTCGTGGGCCCAGTGTCCGCAGCTAATACACCGTATCCAGCCCTCTTCAGCGGCTATTTACAATTGTATTCAACGTATAATGTACGTGATCAAAATCCGCAGCGAGGTATACACATGGAATAATAGCAGGGGCAAGACAGGGAAGCTCCCCATCTTGCCCCACCCCGTCTTGCCCCCTAATATGCTATCAGGTTATGTTACGCCTTCATTAACACTATTTAGTGAACATTGACTACTGACGCAGTAGTTTACTGTTAATAAGACGTACCGTTCAGTGCTATATATACAGTCAGGACAGATGTCCACGAAACACATGTTTTAGGACCTCGAAAGGTGTAAAACATTGCAAATCAGTATAACAATTGTACGTACCTTGCAAAGATCACAGAAACCGCCGCGAAACTAAGGTTCAGCAATGTCAACACACTGGGACCTGTGTATTGATGATGTTGACGTTGCTATCCACAGATGGCAGCACTCTAACTGTAGCTTATAGCCCTTCCCCGTCTTACCCCACCTCCCCGTCTTGCCCCGTCTTCCCCTGCATACAAAATAGGCTTACAGGTATGTAAGAAGCTCGAAGACTTCTTAGGTAATAGAAAGCAGAATGTTTTATTCTATGGCTAGTGTTCAGCAGAGACAGGGTATTGTCAGGAGTGCCCCAGGGAAGTGTGACAGGACCGCTATCATTCCCTGAATACATGAATGATCCGGCGGTGGGTTAGGTAGACATCTGCGGCTGTTTACTGACGATAGTATGGAGTACGGGAAGGTCTTCGAGTGACTCTAGGAAAATACGAGATGAACTAGACAAAATATCTAGTTTGTGTGATGAATAGCAGATAGCTCTAAATGTAGAAAAAGTAAGTTCATGCAGATGAATACGAGAAACAATATCGTAATGTTGGAATACAGCGTTAGTAGTGTACTCTTACAGGCCTGACATTGCGAAGCAATATAGAAAGGAAAGTTCAGGTAAGGACGGTAGATGGAAGGCGAATTGTCGATTTCTGTTTCTCAGGAGATAAGGTGATAACGAGATCACATACAAGAACGATAGTGCGACTCATTCTTGATTACTGCTCAAGTGTCTGGTATCCCACCAGGTTGAAGTAAAGGAAGACATTCAGGGGCGATCTGTTAGTTTTGTAACCCATAGGTTGGATTAACACGCAAATATTACGGAGATCCTTCATGAAGTCAAATGGGAATTCCTAATAGGAATACGACGTTTCTTTCACGAAACAATATTGAGAAAATGTAGGGAGCCAGCATTTGCATTTGACTGCAGAACGACTCTAAAGCTGTCAATAGACATTTCTTGTAAGGACCAAGAGGATCGAATAAGAGAAATTAGGTCTCGTATGCAGGCACGTAGACCACTGTTTCTTGTTAGCTGTATTTGAGACTGGAACAGGAAAGGAAATGACAAGTAATGGTACAAAGTACCCTCTGCTGTGCATCATACGACGTTCTGCGGAGTATGTAAGTAGTAGCAGAATTAAGGGTCTGGTTCCGTGGAAAAAGTTAATGGATGACAAAATCCCAAAATCTTCGTAATAACGAATGCGTGTAATAAATATTCTCTATCCACTTTTAATGATAATGTTTCTCAACATTACTTCTCACGATTGTTGTACATCTACATCTACATACTCTGAAAATCACATTTAGGTGCCTGGCAGAGGGTTTATCGAACCACCTTCACAATTCTCTATTATTCCAATCTCGTATAGCGCGCGGAAAGGATGAACACCTATTTCTTTCAGTACGAGCTCTGATTTCCCACGATAATCGTGGTGATCGTTCCGCCGTATATAGGTCGGTGTTACCAAAATATTTTCTCATTCGGAGGAGAAAGTTGGTGATTGGAATTTCGCGAGAACATTCACTTGCAACGAATAAACGCCTTTCTTTTAATGATTTATAGCCCAAATCCTGTATCATTTCTGTGACACACTCTCTCTCTCCCATATTTTGCGATAATACAAAACGTACTGCTTTCTTTAAACTTTTTCTATGCACTCTGTCAATCCTACCTGGTAAGGATCCCACACCGCGCAGCAATATTCAAAAAAAGGACAGATAATCGTAGTGTAGGCACTCTCCTCAGTAGGTCTGTTACATTTTCTAAGTGTCCTGCCAATAAAACGCAGCCTTTGGTTAGCTCCCCCCACAAAATTTTCTGTGTGTTCTTTAGAATTTCAATTGTTCGTAATTGTAATACCTAAGTATTTAGTTGAATTTACGGCTTTTAGATTAGACTGATTTATCGTGTAACCGAAGTTCAAGGAGTTCCCTTTAGTACTCATGTGTATGACCTCACATTTTTCGTTATTTAGGGTCAACTGCTACTTTTCGCACCATTCAGATATTTTTCTACATCGTTTTGCAGTTTGTTACATTAGTAGTCGATAACGACGGCGTCATCTGCAAACAACCGAAGACGACTGCTCAGATTGTCTCCCAAATCGTTTATATAGATATAAAAGGAACAGCAAGGGGCCTATAACACAGCCTTGGGGAACGCCTAAAATCAATTCTGTTTTACTCGATGACTTTCCGTCAATTACTACGAACTCTGACCTCTCTGACAGAAAATCGCAAATCCAGTCACATAACTGAGACGATATTCCATAAGCACGCGATTTAACTACGACCTGCTTGTGTGGTACAGGGTGAAAAGCCTTCCGGTCTCCAGGAATACGGAATCAATCCCAAATCCCTTGTCAATAACACTCAGCACTTCATGTGAATAAAGAGCTAGTTCTGTTTCACAGGAACGATGTTTTCTAAACCCATGTTGACTGTGTGTCAATAGACCATTTCTTTCGAGGTAATTCATAATGTTCGAACACAATATATGTTCTAAAATCCTGCTGCATATCGACTTTAATGATATGGGCCTGTAATTTAGTGGATTACTCCTACTACCTTTCTTGAATATTGGTGTGGCCTGTGATACTTTTCAGTCTTTGGGTACGGATCTGTCGTCGAGCGAACGGTTGTATATGATTGTAAAGTATGGAGTTAATCCATCAGCATACTCCAAAAGGAACCTAATTGGTATACAGTCTGGACCAGAAGACTTGCTTTTATTAAGTGACTTGAGTTGCTTCACTACTCCAAGGATATTTACTTCTACGTTACTCATGTTGGCAGCTGTTCTCGATTCGAATTCTTGAATATTTACTTCGTATTCTTTTGTGAAGGCATTTCCGAAGGTTGTGTTTAGTAAATTTGCTTTGGCAGCACTATCTTCGGTAGTATCTCAACTGTTATCGTGCAGAGAAGGCATTGCTTGTTTCTTGCCACTAACATACTTCACGTACGACCAGAATCTCTCTGGTTTTTCTGCCAGGTTTCGTAACAAAGTTTCGTTATGGAAACTGTTATAAGCATCTTACATTGAACTCCGCGCTAAATATCGAACTTCTGCAAAGGATCGCCAATCTTGGGGATTTTGTGTCTGTTTAAATTTGGCATGTTTGTTTCGTTGTTTCTGCAACAGTGTTCTAACCCGTTTTGTGTATCAAGGAGGACCAGCTCCGTCTTTGTGAGTTTATTTGGTATAAACCTCACAATTGCTGCCGATACTATTTCTTTGAATTTAAGCCACATCTGGTCTACACTTAAAATATTAATTTGGAATGAGTGGCGATTGTCTCTCAGGAAGGCGTCAAGTGAATTTTTATCTGCTTTTTTGAATAGGTACATTTTTCGCTTATTTTTCGAGGATTTGGGGATTACAATATTCATTCTCGCTACTACAACCCTGTGTTCATTAATCCCTGAATCGGTTGATGCTCGTTATTAACTTAGGATTATTTGTTGCTAAGAGGTCAAGTGTGTTTTCACAACTGTTTACTATTCGCGTGGGCCCATGAACTAACTGCTCGAAATAATTTTCAGAGTATGCGTTTAGCACAATTTCGGATGATATTTTATGCGTACCTCTGGAATTAAACATGTATTTTCGCCAACATATCGAGGGTAAATTAAAGTCACCACCAACTATTATCGTATGAGTCGGGTACGTGTTTGTAGTCTAACTCAAGTTTTCTTTGAACCTTTCAGCAACTGTATCATCTGAGCTGGGAGGTCGGTAAAAGGATCCAGTTATTAATTTATTCCGGTTGCCAACAATGACCTCTGCCCGTACTAACTCACAGGAAGGATGTACTTCAATTTCGCGACAAGTTAAACTACTTCTAACTGCAACAAACACGCCATAACGTTGTAAAGCAGTTATGCTCTTATTAACTATCATGAACTTCAAGATATGGCTTGGCATCAACATGTGTTCCCCCGTGAGGCTCCCAATGTGGAAATTTGACTTGCTACTGATTCAGTTATTTCATTGGTCACAGTAAGTATAAAACGAATAGCAGCAGTTTTAAAAACTTCTAAACAGGTGCGGGGACGAAACCAGAAATGAAGCAATTGCTCTTCGGTATTCAAAGGCCTCAGTCACTTTTCAATCGTTTCTGTTTATAAGCTACCTTCACATTTAATAGCATGGAATGCGACAGAATCCATTAATCGGACAAAAGTGTTCACTTCAGCGAAAAATATAAAATTTAGGAATATGATGCAACAACATCTTTATTTTTGCATTCTGAGCTCCTGCGTTCCCACGAGAAGTGGAAGGTGCCATAGTAAGTCTAAAACTAGAGATAAAATTCAGCATGCTTATTGAAATCAACATTTCACCACAACAAGCATAGCCAGCCTCGGCACCACCTTACTCGCAGACGACACAGCCACTCAGCTTCATCACGTGACAACGTGAGATACTAACTTGTAAAGGTAGTTAATCCACGGTTCAAATAAAGGAGTCATTGGCAGAAAGCAGATCACGTGCAACACTTTTGCTATTTCCTGGCTACAGCAAGAGAAGAAATATTTCAACTGGCTAATACGAAGCAATATACAGGGTGTTTCAAAAATGACCGGTATATTTGAAACGGCAATAAAAACTAAACGAGCAGCGATAGAAATACACCGTTTGTTGCAATATGCTTGGGACAACAGTACATTTTCAGGCAGACAAACTTTCGAAATTACAGTAGTTACAATTTTCAACAACAGATGGCGCTGCAAGTGATGTGAAAGATGTAGAAGACAACGCAGTCTGTGTGTGCGCCATTCTGTACGTCGTCTTCCTGCTGTAAGCGTGTGCTGTTCACAACGTGCAAGTGTACTGTAGACAACATGGTTTATTCCTTAGAACAGAGGATTTTTCTGGTGTTGGAATTCCACCGCCTAGAACACAGTGTTGTTGCAACAAGACGAAGTTTTCAACAGAGGTTTAATTTAACCAAAGGACCGAAAAGCGATACAATAAAGGATCTGTTTGAAACATTTCAACGGACTGGGAACGTGATGGATGAACGTGCTGGAAAGGTAGGGCGACCGCCTACGGCAACCACAGAGGGCAACGCGCAGCTAGTGCAGCAGGTGATCCAACAGCGGCCTTGGGTTTCCGTTCGCCATGTTGCAGCTGCGGTTCAAATGACGCCAACGTCCACGTATCGTCTCATGTGCCAGAGTTTACACCTCTATCCATACAAAACTGAAACGCGGCAACCCCTCAGCGCCGCTACCATTGCTGCACGAGAGACATTCGCTAACGATATAGTGCACAGGATTGATGACGGCGATATGCATGTGAGCAGCATTTGGTTTACTGACGAAGCTTATTTTTACCTGGACGGCTTCGTCAATAAACAGAACTGGCGCAAATGGACCAACCGAAAAGCCCCATGTTGCAGTCCCATCGTCCCTGCATCCTCAAAAAGTACTGGTCTGGGCCGCCATTTCTTCCAAAGGAATCATTGGCCCATTTTTCAGATCCGAAACGATTACTGCATCACGCTATCTGGACATTCTCCGTGAATTTGTGGCGGTACAAACTGCCTTAGACGACACTGCGAACACCTCGTGGTTTATGCAAGATAGTGCCCGGCCACATCGCACGGCCGACGTCTTTAATTTCCTGAATGAATATTTCGATGATCGTGTGATTGCTTTGGGCTATCCGAAACATACAGGAGGCGGCGTGGATTGGCCTCCCTATTCGCCAGACATGAACCCCTGTGACTTCTTTCTGTGGGGACACTTGAAAGACCAGGTGTACCGCCAGAATCCAGAAACAATTGAACAGCTGAAGCAGTACATCTCATCTGCATGTGAAGCCATTCCGCCAGACACGTTGTCAAGGTTTTCGGGTAATTTCATTCAGAGACTACGCCATATTATTGCTACGCATGGTGGATATGTGGAAAATATCGTACTATAGAGTTTCGCAGACCGCAGCGCCATCTGTTGTTGAAAATTGTAACTACTGTAATTTCGAAAGTTTGTCTGCCTGAAAATGTACTGTTGTCCCAAGCATATTGCAACAAACGGTGTATTTCTATCGCTGCTCGTTTAGTTTTTATTGCCGTTTCAAATATACCGGTCATTTTTGAAACACCCTGTACATGCTTATTGTTTACAATGAGGAACAACAAAATAGAACGTAGTTTTCAGTTAAATTAAAGTAAACAGTCCTCAACGGAATAGCGTATGAGTATCCTATCGAAGATCTGTGGAATGCTATGTTTTCTTCAGTGCTGTGGTCAAATTATCAGCCAGTGTGTTCAGATTTTACCCACTCGATGTCTTAAATGAAGGTAATCTACATCGAGTGGCAGGTTTTATATTTCCCGAAGTTGGCGCCAATGGCGTTCCAGTACAATGCTACAGATCTCCACTCGCATGATGCACGTTCACTGGTTGTTGTTAAACATTCTCTAGCACGAAAAGTATCCGCTCCATCCTAAGTTATTCCTCACCGAGATAAGTTGCTCGCTTATTTTATGAAACACACTCCTCTATTAGTATATTATGTTTTCCACAAATTAACTAGATGATCGTGGGTCATTAGCGATTGTCAGCTACTATTAAACAATTTCATTTATATTTGGTTTCGAAGTTTAAGATACAAACAGTTTTCCTACCTTTGTATCTAAACATCATTCATCGATGGGTGTGGTGCGGCCTGCCACGACTCCCTCTCCTGCAATTTATGCTTCCTAACATTCAAAAACGCATAGGAAAAAAAAGGCAGAACGTCTAGCCTTGCACTAGAATTTATTAAACATTATTCGTATAACGACGTAGGACTGTATTTATAACTAAAGTTTATGATCAAAAAGTACTATATTCTTCAATAGAACGCACCAGATCATTCTTGCAACAATTATCACAACATCTTTTCCTAATCAGAATATATCATGAGTTGAGGAATGAAAAATAGTAAATGTTCATAAAATGTTTGTTGGTCTTAGAACGACAGCTGTCACAAATGTCTGAAAAGTGTTTTGTAGCACGTAGAGGAATAAACAGGAAAATCGGCAAAGTGAATCACTTTAACACGTCTGACCATCATTATTTACATTCGTGTCCCGGTGTAACTGTTCAAAAATGATAGTCTTCAAATAGTTCAAATGACTCTGAGCACTATGGGACTTAACGGCTAAGGTCATCAGTCCCCTAGAACTTAGAACTACTTAAACCTAACTAACCTAAGGACATCATACACATCCATACCCGAGGCAGGAGTCGAACCTGCGACCATAGCGGTCGCGTGGTTCCAGACTGTAGCGCATAGAACCGCTCGGCTACTCCGGCCGGCAAAAATCATAGTCTAGCAGATACAGGAAAGTTAAAGTTCCCCAGTATAGTTCGCACTGTCGTAGTCACTGTAAGTCTTCATTCGGTACAGGTTTCCAGCTGCAACAGTCCGAAAGTAATCGTAAAATTTCCAAAGTACACTGTAAGAAAAAAAAGAAAAAAAAAGAAAACGACGCATCACAAAGAAATTGTTCGAATGGGACGGAAATAAGTGGATGTTATTTAGATGTACAGACAAACAAAGGATTACAATTTCATAAAAACTGGATGATATATTCAAGAGAAAGAGCTTCAAAAATTGAACAACCCAGTAACATGCTGGTCCACCTCAAGCCATCATGGAAGCAGTTCTTCGACTTGGCATTGACAGAGTTGAGTTGCACGTCTCCCTGAGCGATATCGTGCCAAATTCTGTCTGACTGGTGCGTTAGATCGTCAGCATCCCGAACTGGTTGAAGGGCCCTGCCCATAATTCTCCAAACGATTCTAGTTGGGGAGAGATCCGGCGACCTAGCTGACCAAGGCAAAATCTGGCGAACATGAAGACAAATAATATTTTTTTTTCATAATGCGGGGCCACAGTCCTAATATATTTCTTTTAAGTCAGTACCGTCATTAGACTGTTGTTGATCTACAGTGTTAGATTTACACTTACACAATCATGATTTCGGCTTCAAAGACCCATTATCAAGTGTTTTAAGTGTTATGCGTTGCCTAAGATGGTACCTTGTCGTATTAAAATACACTATTAGACACATTGTCTACGAGTCGATATTTCTGGCAGAGCCTACTGCTTTGCTTCATCACTAAGTATACCATCTTGACTGAATGACAGTCTAATGGCTGTACTGACTTTAAACATGAAGACTAATGATGGAAAGTTTCGCCGTATGCGGGAATCATCTTGGTGAAATGTAAGCTTGGAACGAAGGGCATCATTGGTCGTCAGGGATCAGTTCGAAGCAGGAACCATCACTAAAGACCGTTGTACTCCAGACATTGAGGTTCCAAACCAAAGTGTCTGGAAATGCTCCTGACAGTGGTGGGATACCAACCTGACAAGCACTGCTAAGGGGTAGAGGTAAGCCTAATCGTTATGGATATGCTCAATTTGCGAAACTCTTTCTCTTGAATAAATCATCCAAAAATTGCAATCAGTTGTTTGTCTGTACTTGTACATGACATTTACCGATTTCCGTCCCATTCTGATAATTCCATAGTAGTGCTTTTTTGTCTTACAGTGTACTTAAGTACCTCAGACTGGGCACAGGTTGCTCATCTGAGCTGACTTACACAAAAAACGTTAATAATTTCGACTCCCGGCGAAATCTGATAGTGCATTATCTACAGTGGTACGGTCCCCATAGACCCTTATAAAAAGTTTGGACTTCATAGCTTTAAAACGGAGCTGATCACAGTTTCTCTCAAGACAATAATAACACCTGAACTATTGATCAAAAGAGCATGAAAAAGGCTCATGAGGTGTTTAAATACACTGTACACATCTTCGTAATCAAAATGATAGATCGTCTTAACGTGCGAATTCAGTTTTCGAAAAATACACCACTGTTGTTTACAGTGGTGTTGCGAGTAACGGCTTGCTGATCGGCTGCAGCTCTCCAACAGTTCATGGTAGAGGCCAAATAGACCTCGTATCCCCACTGACATACACTCAACGTCCTCAATAACTCAATTTGTTGAATTTATTTTCCAGTTTGGTGATTCCTTAAAAAAATAGTTCAAATGGCTCTGAGCACTATGGGACTTAACTTCTGAGGTCATCAGTCCCCTAGAACTTAGAACTACTTAAACCTAACTAACCTAAGGACATTACACACATCCATGCCCGAGGCAGGATTCGAACCGGCGACCGTAGCGGTCGCGCGGTTCCAGACTGTAGCGCGTAGAACCGCTCGGCCACCCCGAGCCGGCTGTGTCATTCCTGTAGCTGTTGATATCTACAGCTCTCTTTAACACCATTCAAGAAATTTCCCGATGCCTTAAATCATATCGTCTCATGATGTTCTTTGTTCCTTTCGGGGTTTCACATGTATTCCTTTCCTCCCCGATTCTGCAGATTTATTATAAGTTCAAATAATTTCACAATCTTCTGTAACTCCAGTCATCAGAACTACAATAATTTTCTGTTCCAGCTTTATTATACTTCATTGTTCACTCCAGTGGTGCACCACAGGTACATTTCCACAAACTTACTCCTTAATTTAGTGCCAAAATTTGATACTCGTGGGATTGCTTTAGAGACGATGTCCTCTTTGCCTATGATAGTCAGCTGCTTGCATCTCGCCACTTCGTCTTTCATATGTTACTTTGCTTCCGAGGCACCAAAATTCGTCTACTGCGCCGTCACAAATTTGAACGTCAAATTTATCGCTTATCTTATTACTGCTACACCTTCTTTCGTTTACATTCAAGCACCATCCCGCACTCATTAGTTAGTTTATTCCATTGGACAGTTTCTTTTATTCTTCCCCATATTCAAGGAGAATAGCAATGCCATCAGCAAATCTTATCATTGAAATACTTTGATCTTGAATTTTAATTATGTCATCGTTTTCTCGCTCTACAGGTTGAACAGTTGGGGGAAATGTTTACGTAACTACCTTGCACCACTTATATCTAAGAGACTGTATTTAGAGTATTACTGTTACCTATTGGTCATTGCTGCTGCTGTAGCTTATTTTACCGGTCTTTCTCTATAGCTTATAGACTGACAACATCTAGAATATCAAGATGTTTTCGAATACACCAAAGACTTTACAGACTGCGAAAGAAACTTATCTATTATGTCTGCCTTGTCTTCCAAAGCTTTGGTTAATATTTGATCCAACATGTTATCAAATTTGACACCAATTCCTCTACTATCGCGTCAGCAGATAGTTGTCCATTCTCAAGAGACTCTCAGCGTACGCTTTCCCTACATTCGCTCTGTCCCCTGCGTTCAACAGTGGAATTTATTTACATTCCATTGACCGTTAGTTTGCCTTTCCAATTTCATAAATGCGTCCTACCACTGCACGTTCTTTTTTCGCAGTCATTTTACTTTAGCTTCTTTGTACTCCCTAATGATTTCGTTTCCAAGTGATTTATATTGCAGGATTCCTTTCTGTGTCTCAACATTTTTAGATGTCATTCATTCGTAGACCTACTGTTCCCTTCTGTTACCCAAAGGTTTTTTGCTGTTGTGCCTATATTTGTCCGTTTACAATCTTTAACTGGCCTTTAAGTGTTCTCTATTCCTCTCCGACTGAAATAGCAACTTCGATTGGTCATATTTCCTTGGCCATTATTTCAATAGCCCCTTCTCTAGACAACGATTCTTCACGACACTTCCCTTAAACATATGCTTTCATCATTACTGAATCGTGATGTGAGTCTGAAAGTACTTATGGGTGCATCTTCAAAGGTCTGATTTCGGAATCTTTATCTCTCTGTGATTTAATCTTGGATCATTTAGTCAGGACTATTGTAGCTCTAGAATCGTCTAGGCATCTCGTCTTCAAAAATCTTCATACATACACTGTAGATTACAAATGCCTCTACACATCTCAACAATAAAATGTGCCATCTCAAGTCAGTGACTGGGTTGTAAAATATTTCCTTATGTCAGCGGATACTCTTTGGTCGAAGAGGGGGTTTGAGCTTCAGATTTATACGTGGAAGATACTTGAAATGGCCTGATATGCAATTTCCGTAATAGATGGATCGAACAAGGCTAATGACCAATGACGGTGCTGCTGCAGAATTACAATTTCATTGCAATAAAAAAACGTCGAAACAAACGGAAATAACGCAATGAAACTTGTATTTTAGATAACAGTATAAAACTGTAGTGGACCAGTAGCAGTATGTGATTTCATGGACAAACAACAAAGTATTTTGATACAGTCGAAGTGCAATTGCTGAAGCCCTGCATTCAGGAAACCCCTACATCATCCCGTCTAGCGTCCAGAATGTTATTATTATGTTTTGCCTAAAAATAAACTATCCAAAAAACTAAAAGGTTTTCAGCGAAACAGAACCATTATAATACAAAATTCGAAAGTACATATTTGCACAACCATGGAATCAAAATCTCCTGCTGATTAGCATTCGGGAATGTGTTTATGAAGGAATTAAATTCCCTAAAAGAGCCTTTAAATAAAAAGCCATCTAAATAGTTTAGTATTTTCAACTTTCTACGACGTTTCGACTACTGCAATCATCAGATGAAAACTTAGAACTCGTAAAATAAAGTTTTATTGCAACTGACACTGAATTTTGTTTTAGGGATTGTAAATTTTGGTTCACAGTGGTGATACGGAAAAACACGAGAATCCAAGCGTTTCCGATGTGGTATTATATAAGAATGTTGAAAATTAGGAGGCTTTATAAGATATGAGGTTCTCTGCAGTCTCGGCCAGGAGAGGAACATATGGAAAATGAAAGAGGAAGGGATAGAATGAGAGCACATTTGTTGAGGTATTAAGAAATAACTGTTGGGAGATGTTGGAATATATTCACCAAATAAGTGAGGAAACCGGGTGCGAGTTCTCCTCTGAGATGAACAGGTAGCCACAAGAGGCCCACCTCAAACAAGTCATGACAATAGCCGAAACGACGTAGCAAAGGAAAATATATCATGGAATATAGGCGGTGGTTTTATTCGAAAATCGGATAAATTTAACCGCGTATTACCGGCAGCATTGAAAGAATTCACACGTATCTAGTATGCAGCTGTCAAAGAAGAAATCGAAGAGTAGAGTCCCCATAGCCACTAACAAAAGGGGAGTAACATATGTACCACAGGGAAAAGAGCAGAAGAACGATTAGAAATGGAAGTAAAATTAAAGGCAGCAGCAGTAGACGAATTAACAGAAGACGCAGTAGTGTCGCTAACCAACTAACTGTTATACACTCCTGGAAATGGAAAAAAGAACACATTGACACCGGTGTGTCAGACCCACCATACTTGCTCCGGACACTGCGAGAGGGCTGTACAAGCAATGATCAAACGCACGGCACAGCGGACACACCAGGAACCGCGGTGTTGGCCGTCGAATGGCGCTAGCTGCGCAGCATTTGTGCACCGCCGCCGTCAGTGTCAGCCAGCTTGCCGTGGCATACGGAGCTCCATCGCAGTCTTTAACACTGGTAGCATGCCGCGACAGCGTGGACGTGAACCGTATGTGCAGTTGACGGACTTTGAGCGAGGGCGTATAGTGGGCATGCGGGAGGCCGGGTGGACGTCCCGCCGAATTGCTCAACACCTGGGGCGTGAGGTCTCCACAGTACATCGATGTTGTCGCCAGTGGTCGGCGGAAGGTGCACGTGCCCGTCGAACTGGGACCGGACCGCAGCGACGCACGGATGCACGCCAAGACCGTAGGATCCTACGCAGTGCCGTAGGGGACCGCACCGCCACTTCCCAGCAAATTAGGGACACTGTTGCTCCTGGGGTATCTGCGAGGACCATTCGCAACCGTCTCCATAAAGCTGGGCTACGGTCCCGCACACCGTTAGGCCGTCTTCCGCTCACGCCCCAACATCGTGCAGCCCGCCTCCAGTGGTGTCGCGACAGGCGTGAATGGAGGGACGAATGGAGACGTGTCGTCTTCAGCGATGAGAGTCGCTTCTGCCTTGGTGCCAATGATGGTCGTATGCGTGTTTGGCGCCGTGCAGGTGAGCGCCACAGTCAGGACTGCATACGACCGAGGCACACAGGGCCAACACCCGGCATCATGGTGTGGGAAGCGATCTCCTACACTGGCCGTACACCACTGGTGATCGTCGAGGGGACGGTACATCCAAACCGTCATCGAACCCATCATTCTACCATTCCTAGACCGGCAAGGGAACTTGCTGTTCCAACAGGACAATGCACGTACGCATGTATCCCGTGCCACCCAACGTGCTCTATAAGGTGTAAGTCAACTACCCTGGCCAGCAAGATCTCCGAATCTGTCCCCCATTGGGCACGTTTGGGACTGGATGAAGCGTCGTCTCACGCGGTCTGCACGTCCAGCACGAACGCTGGTCCAACTGAGGCGCCAGGTGGAAATGGCATGGCAAGCCGTTCCACAGGACTACATCCAGCATCTCTACGATCGTCCCCATGGGAGAATAGCAGCCTGCATTGCTGCGAAAGGTGGATATACACTGTACTAGTGCCGACATTGTGCATGCTCTGTTGCCTGTGTCTATGTGCCTGTGGTTCTGTCAGTGTGATCATGTGATGTATCTGACCCCAGGAATGTGTCAATAAAGTTTCCCCTTCCTGGGACAATGAATTCACGGTGTTCTTATTTCAATTTCTAGGAGTGTATTATAAACCCACTTCTTCGAAAGGCCAATAGTAATGAAAGGACAGCCTCGCAGAATAAAAAATAAGTCTCATACGCCACATTTCATATCTTCACATCCGATTCCACAAGCAAATCTGGCTGTAGTGGAAATGCAAAAGTTGTGGCGGCAGAAAGCATAGTAAATGGATGTTATCGAAGTAGGGAGTGCACTGTTTGCTGTAGTGTTGGCGTGCGAGCTACACTAGACCTCCGAAAGGCGAATCAGATTATCGGACTTGAAACAAATCCACTGGGAATCATATAAGATTTGCTGCGGACGTTTAATGGTGCTGAGACGTTTACGAATCTGGACTATATTTTAGGGTACTGTCAAGTGTTATTGGACCAGGAATCCACGTAATCAACCTCATTCCTGTTCAAAGGGTGGCGCTAACAACATAGAATGGATTCCTTCGGGATAAAAGGCCACATTAGCATTTACTCAAACAATGGGCAGAGCTATCACTAAGTCACTTGAAATTCATCATCTAGTTCGTAGATGGCGTCCTCATAACAGCAGTACGTAGAGAGAGCATTTGGCAACGATGGAGGTCATTTATCACAAATTCGAATCTGAAGGTGCTAAATTCAACTTAAGAAATCATAGTTCCGTATACAGGAATTAAAATTTTTAGGGAACGTAGTTACCCCGGAAAATTTTGAAGTAGACGAGGAAAAGTTACAGGCAGTACTTTGGATGCCTTGCTGCAAGAAGCAACTTCGTTTTTGCTGCTTGTGCAGCTTCTCATGCCGTTTCCTAGAGGGTAAATGGTAAATAACAAATCCTTGCCCAACAAATTTACGAAAAGGTGCATATGGACATGGACAGAAGACTGTGAGAAAGCATTTCGTTGTATTAAAACAGAATTAATGAAAGCGATAAATGGTCCCCCTCACAGCTTAACAAAACCTTTTATTTAGCGTGGGATGGATTCGATTACGCCGTGGGAGTGCATCTGAACAATACCGACGAAGCAACTTGGTAACATCAGACGATAGCTTTCAGGAACTTAATGTTGACGAGCGCTATCAATAGTATTTGGATTCACGAAATTTCGCTGTTACATAGCTGGCCGAGTATCTGAAGTGGTGACATACCATGGGGTTTCGTTGCTTCTGTTAACAAGTAAATTACGAAATATGAGGTTAGAAAGATTGTCCTTAGCTTTTCAGGAATGCATGTCAGCAGGGTACTAATCAAGCTGATAGAGGCTCTGTAATGGTGAGGTGCGTGTGCAGTTGGAGTGATATGTGACCCCTGACTTGCCTAGATACGACTCTCACAGGTAACACGTACGTAAGCATCCTGTCTGATCACCTCCTCCATTCATGTCCGTTGTGCATTCCGATGGATTTAGCCAATTCCAGCAGGACAGTGCGACACCCCACACGTCCATAATTGCTACATAGTGGCTCCAGGAATACTCTACTGAGTATAAACACTTCCGCTGGCCACCAAACTACCCAACCATTAACTTTATTGAGCATATCTGGGATGCCTTGCAACGTGCTGTTCAGAAGAGATCTCTGGCCCCTCCGTACTCTTTATGGACATCCATTAGTCGAGTCCATGCCACAGCGCTCTGCGGTACTTCTGCGTGTTCGAGGAGGCCCTGCAAGGTATGAGGCAGGTGTAACACTTTTTTGGCTCTTCAGTGTGTCCACCGTAGGGAAACTGCGAATGGCAACATACACTACAGAGTAGTCACTATGCTCAACATGCTAACATCTGCCTCTTCTTCTTTATTCACACGCGCGTAAGAACTTGAAAATATCTGTGCCCCATTATGATGCCATGCGCTGTAGTTCTTACCTTGTATTTTTTGGTTTGAAAGCTCAGTAACAATTAACACAGTGACATATGCAGCTTCCTTCCACTCACCCTACAGTTAGTCAGTGCCCTACACGATGACGACACCCATCACCATCTCTCGGAAACGGCAGCTTTAGGCAGGAGGAAGAGATTAGTGTTTAAAGTACAATCGACAACGAAGTGATTAGAGACGGGGCACCAGCTCGGACTATCGAACGATGGAGGAGGAAAGAGGTCGAGCCCTTTAAAAGGAACCATCCTGGCGTATGTCCTAAGCGAATTAAAGAAATCATTGAAAACCTAAATTAGGATGGCCGGACGTGGGTTTGAACCGTCGTCCTCCTGAATCCGAGTCCCGTATGTTAACCACAGCACAGTACAGGCTTTAGGCATCTCGTCCCGGAAAGCATCTCCCCCGATCCGTTCTAAATTAAATCCTCTTCTGTTAATGAGTTCCCAGTACATAATGTGGGAAAGGAAAAGGCGCGTGGAAGGGCGGACCCAAGATAGTCACATTATATTTCCTTTGACACTTTATATTTATTTACAGAACACATTACACCAACAAACCAAATACAACAATAACCATGTCAAAGGATGAGGAACTTGACTTTATTTTTTTACAAATAATCTATAAAACAATTACTCTCCCAAAACTTTAAGGACAAATCTTCACTTACGATACTTAAGAGGGTTTAAAAATAATTTAAATTAATTTCGTTATTGATCAGACTAGCCTTAGAAAGGAACATCTGCCGCTGCGATTCCTTATTACCAAATTAGAAGTCCTAACATTTAATTTTCAGAACAGACCAACCACGAAAGTAAGATCCAGCAGTAAAGATAAAGCAAGATTTTCTCTTACGTGCTTGGAGTGAACAAGTACGGAAGTGATGGCAAAATAATTAAAAAAATATCTCAAACATTGACCACTATAGAAAGTACGCTCAGAGTTTCCAAATATTACCACAATAGGTACAGGCTAAAATAATCTGATTTAGAAACTGTGAAGCTTAATCATAAATCGGATAATATTACCCATTTCAGGGGAGACACAAAATATTTAGCGTAAAATATTAACATAAGAGCTTGTAAATAGCAGAGTAGGCTAAAGAAACTTAAGAAATAAGATGCTAGCGCGAGCAGCTCCACTAAGGTAATTTCAGGCAGCCACAAACACTCCCCCCCCCTACCCCCTCCAAAATAAATAAATAAAATAAAATAAAAACACCACGACGCTACATAACAGCAACAGGTACTCATGGCCAAGCGCCGCCCAAAACAGCGGACTCGCAACTCGTAAAACTAAGAACTGTCAACAAGCACCACTCAGTTGAAACAAGTGCTAAAAGATATATTTTATTAACTTATATCTTCCCCCGCGCATTAATAACTTAATGGCATAAGACCTTCAAATCTGCCTTAATAATCATGCAATAACGAAACTCAAAACTGTACACAGGAAACACCGCTCAGTATCAAATGGCTCTTAGCACTATGGGACTTAACATCTATGGTCATCAGTCCCCTAGAACTTAGAACTACTTAAACCTAACTAACCTAAGGACAGCACACAACACCCAGCCATCACGAGGCAGAGAAAATCCCTGACCCCGCCGGGAATCGAACCCGGGAACCCGGGCGTGGGAAGCGAGAACGCTACCGCACGACCACGAGATGCGGGCCGCTCAGTATCATAGAATGCTAAAATGATGGGGTACTAAACGTCTCCCCCAAAACAACTTAGCTGAATTGGATGAAATCGTTATTTCAAACAGAGAAACAGCCAGTAACACTTGCTTGAGTCAAACTGAAATTTACACGAGAAACAGGTTACCTTCATTGCTGGGTAAGGCTCTCTTCCATGGCACTTAGGTTTCAGAACGATGTAAGACAAAATTTGAATAGCATACATTAGTTCTTCAAATTTCCTCAAAGTAATTAAAAGATTCAATAATAAATCCAAGAAAATATCCCAAGACCTTAAAAACACTATTTAACAAACCAGATTTACCAGAGCTAATGAGCAATGTAACAGAATTAATTACCCATTTTCATTAAACACTAAGATAACAACAAACGGCCGGCCGCAGTGGCCGAGCGGTTATAGGCGCTACAGTCTGGAACCGCGCGACCGGTTCGGTCGCAGGTTCGAATCCTGCCTCGGGCATGGACGTGTATGATGTCCTTAGGTTAGTTAGGTTTAAGTAGTTCTAAATTCTAGGGGACTGATGACCTCAGACGTTAGGTCCCATTATGCTCAGAGCCATTTGAACCAATCTGAACAACAAACGGCCTTACGGCTCACAGAAAAATAACACTGATTTTAGAGCCACCAGATTTAAAGTGCCGTACTGCTTGTGGCGTAAACAATTAACAGTAAATCAGAATTTCAAGTAGCACTGTTAAACAGATCAAACTCAGACAGACCAATTGTAGTTAACAATAAGTACGACGGTCGAAAAAATTTTTGAGATACATAAAGATAGACCCATAGAGGCGGGTAAATCACAGCGCTATCAATACCGACCATTCTACATCAATTAGTCGTTATTCCATAATTTCAGCTCAATGCAAAACGCCCACAGGCAAAAACACACAGCATGAACATAAGGGAAGACAATTCAGCTGAAGCACACTGAAGGGCCTGGTGAAAACTTCGATGCATCCGCTAATTTTAGTCTCGTAACTAATCAGTCTCGGCACAAATAGCGCCACGGCCCACACAGCCGTCGGGCCGACCACTGTCCTTGTTACCCTCTCGTCACGTACCCAGACACTTCTCAATTCTACACGCTCCCGCGTGTTATCAAGACTCCGCGCCAGCGATAATACACAGGAAGCTAAGGGTAAGTCATGCCACCTAGCGGGGCGCCAGCAATTGAAGGTGGAAGGAAAGATGAAGTGCAGCCGCCATGGCTCAAGTACTTATCAAAATAATCATAATAAAATATTCTTTTCAAAGTGCTTCAATTTCTTTCCTCATCTCAAACGATTAATGAGTAAATCACCATGCTCCACATCCTCCGAATATAACTGCAACCGTACTATTCGGCTTATGCCGTTCTTCAACTCATGACACACCACTACCACTACAGTGTCTCATCATCTCTTCGTGAACAGTGCGCATCATTTTCCGCGCATTTTCCAAGCAGAGATAGTCCACTTACGCCTCCAGGCGACACAGCATCTCTGATTACACTGCACGCTTATAATTTCTAACAGTACTAAGGCGCTTACTCGTCCATGACATCAAAATACTAAAGAAATACCCATTACGAGTACCGTATGTTGCGCGAAGGAAGCACGTTGCATTGCATCCCTCGCTAACGCCGATGAGCGAGTGTCACCATCCCACCGTGTCATTTTCAATTTAATGTTTAACTACTTTACTGAACAGTGTGATGTCCACGATCCGGATGAAATTTTTGCTGACGGCTTTTCCCCTTTGCCCACTGAGTCAAATAATATCTTTGAGTGAATTCCACAAGGATGACGTGTATGTTGTTACTAGGTCTCAGTTACGCAAGTCACCTTCATTGTACGGCATTCCTAAAGAATTTTATGTTTGTTTTTGGCCTCTCGTAGTTGATGACATTGCTATCCTAAGTGAAAGTGAAGAAGAATTAAATGATCTGCTGAACGGAATGGACAGTCTAACGAGTACACAGTATGGTTTGAGAGTAAATCGGAGAAAGACGAAGGTAATGAGAAGTAGTAGAAATGAGAACAGCGAGAAGCCTCAGGATTGATGGTCACGAAGTCAATGAAGTTAAGGAATTCTGCTACCTAGGCAGTAAAATAACCAATGACGGACGGAGCAAGGAGGACATCAAAAGCAGACTCGCTATGGCAAAAAAGGCATTTCTGGCCAAGAGAAGTCTACTACTATCAAATACCGGCCTTAATTTGAAGAAGAAATTTCTGAGGATGTACGTCTGGAGTACAGCATTGTATGGCAGTGAAACATGGACTGTGGGAAAACCGGAACAGAAGAGAATCGAAGCATTTGAGATGTGGTGCTATAGACGAATGTGGAAAATTAGGTGGACTGATAAGGTAAGGAATGAGGAGGTTCTACGCAGAGTTGGAGAGAAAAGGAATATGTGGAAAACACTGATAAGGAGAAGGGATAGGATGATAGGACATCTGCTAACACATGAGGGAATGACTTCCGTGGTACTAGAGGGAGCTGTAGAGGGCAAAAAGTGTAGAGGAAGACAGAGATTGGAATACGTCAAGCAAATAATTGAGGACGTAGGTTGCAAGTGCTACTCTGAGATGAAGAGGTTAGCACAGGAAAGGAATTCGTGGCGGGCCGCATCAAACCAGTCAGTAGACTGATGACAAAAAAAAAAAAAAAAAAAAAAAAAGGTGGTGCAGTAACTTCGATAGCCAGTGAAGTGATACGTGGTGTCTCACTTCCGGCTCCTTTCAAGGAAAGTGTAATGGTCTTCATTCACTTCGTTAGATTACTCTCCTGAACTATCGGTTGAGCTGTAAACACCAGTGTCTAAGTTAATCTACAAAATCATTGCCGTTCACCGAAGTTGAGTGCCTGAACGTACGATCCTGACTTCCGTTATCGAATGTCAACATATCGGTGGCTGTGGCTTGTGAGGTAACGGGCGAGTTGTGGCGCCCTGAAAATATATTAAGTTCGGAGCTGGCGTGACGACACCGGCCACTCGGCAAGCCGGGGCTCGTCAGCAACCGTGTGGTGGCGTATGTTAGCCGGAGCAAGAGGGGTAGCCCCAGCGCGTGGACCAGGCCAACCAGGTGGCCGGGAGTTCCATGTTAACGTGGTGTCGCGGCATGGGCTTTGTGTCGATAAAGGAGATTTGAATGCCGCGGGGTGCCAAGGTGGCGGACATTGTGAGACCATCATGGCAGACATTTCAGAGTTCGTATAGAAATTAATAGTAGTCAGATGAATCATGATAACTCAAAAATAAACATGTGCATTACCATTATTTGCACGACAATTCTGATGGTGTAATCATATTTTCAATATCTCTATTAGTTTAAAATTTAGTATCCGACGATAAATTATACAAGTTAACACCCAGCAACGAATTTCCAAAATCTAAACGGTTCATCCAATTTAGTCGATCGACGTGTCTTTAGAGAGCTATTAGTATAAACCTAAATAAGTATAAATTATGGGCATGTAACTTGAACAGTACATGACTTATTGGAGATAAAAGTGGCAGATTACTATCAATCAAATGGTTCAAATGGCTCTGAGCACTATGGGACTAAACATCTATGGTCATCAGTCCCCTAGAACTTAGAACTACTTCAACCTAACTAACCTAAGGACAGCACACAACACCCAGTCATCACGAGGCAGAGAAAATCCCTGACCCCGCCGGGAATCGAACCCGGGAACCCGGGCATGTTATGCGAGAACGCTACCGCACGACCACGAGCTGCGGACTATTATCGATCACTTCAGGCCGTAAGTACTCCACAGGTACACGAAAAAACGGTAGCAGCATGATTATAAATATATTTATTCATCTATGTCTTTGTTTATATTCGTTATATACTATTCATGAAGAAATTAATCAATTATTTACTGTGCTTTAGAAAGCACTGAGACATCAGGCTACTGGCTTACCGCTGTTCTACTCCTTTGATATATGTTTATTTAATTTGTTTATGTATCTAATAATGTGTGTTAGAGAGTGTTTATAGTTCAGCCGTAGTAATATTTATTTAATTTCAAGTTATTTAAATGTAAATCCGATATTTCTATTGCGGAATTTATTTAATTGCAGTCTTTCATGTTTAAATGTTTATGCTACGTTCAAAATTCGCAATTGCCGAGTGATAGGAACCTTCCACCATTCGATCCATGTGTATATTCATATTGTATACTGTAGACTCAGCAGTATTTAGCTTGTAATTCGGCAACTACGTATCCCAGACCCTAGACAACGAAACCAGCCAAAACGTTTAATATTTCAGCTCTGAGTCAGCGGGTACGTAGTTCAGGACCACATCACCATCACATTTCATTTTGTTTTTGAAAGCCGCAGGCTACTAATGTGTCGGGGTTTTTGCTTTTTCTGGAGTTCCACAAGCTATTTAACCCCGTCAGTCGCAGTTTTTTATTGAGTGTATTAACCGCTTTGGGTTTTACTCACTACCCATGCCAGATCTTAGTCAATCATTTCGCTGGAATTCCAGTGAACGATTTGAAGAAGCCCCTTGTCCATGTCACTCTTTGGTTAGTTTTTAGCACCATTTCTTCGGCGTATTGCGATGGAACTACGTGGCTGGACTATATTAGGAGAACGACTATTGATCCGCGGTTACGCCGATGACGTCACGGTTTTGGTTCGAAATGCCACCACCTCTTCCGGGCGGATTTCCTTTTGTAGCGTTGCTGGTTGCTGTATTAATGATCGCAAATACACGTTCGTGCCATTTCAAGGCTTTAAGCAAGTGGTAATTCCTTGGGTGACGGTGGTCAATCGCCACAAGCCTTTAGGGATCACAGTAGATCATCAACCAACCAAAATGGCGACACTTAACTCGCGAAAGGTTACGACTCAGGGAGCACTCTCGTACACAAACGCCATTCCGTTAGCCTACTTCACCAAGTGCGTGTCATAGATGCCAGTATTATCAGTAAAATGTATTACGTTATAGAGAGATTCCCTCTTCCCGCAGATATTCCCGCAGACTTCAAACAACTGTCCTGTCGATTCTTGTGGGACCACACATCTTTCAAGTTCAGTATGGAGTGATGGCCAGGCCCGAAAGCTCGTAGAATTAAGTCTCCCCGATATTAAAATGAAGGTGTTCATCTTGTTTGCACAACAAAAACGCCATATTTCATAACATCTCGTTTATTTTCCTGTACCCCACCGGTCAGTCTGACTCCTCTCGTCAATGTTGGACCGATTAACCATAAAATGCGATATAACCGCAAATATTTTGTAATTGTCGGTTTCTTAGACGCTGATTTCCTTTCAAAGGCGCACATCACTATTGGAAGCTTACTACCTCAGTGGTGGTCAATTATCTTGTTTCTCCCCTGTTGGAATACCTTCCCGATCAACATCCTGAAACTGTCTGGTCTCATCTTAGTCTTCCTACACCACCGATGGAGATTGCTGAGTAGACTGCTGGAACACTAACCCCACTTCCAGAATGGAGCTATGTTTCTAAACCTCGTTAGATTCTTATTTTATTTTTTAGATGTTCGTTTCCTACTGAAAGTAGGCTGTTGATGTTTTCTTTATGTAAGTAGGCTGTTTACGTTTTCTTATTGGCAACGTTACGTAGCGCTCTGTATGAAAATCACTGGCTGTGCTGTGTGCAGTCTGTCTAGTTTGCATTGTTGTCTGCCATTGTAGTGTTGGGCAGCGGCAGCTGGATGTGAACAGCGCGTAGCGTTGCGCAGTTGGAGGTGAGCCGCCAGCAGTGGTGGATGTGGGGAGAGAGATGGCGGAGTTTTGTAATTTGTCATGAACTGCTATATATATTATGACTATTAAGGTAAATACATTGTTTGTTCTCTATTAATATCTTTCATTTGCTAACTATCCCTATCAGTAGTTAGTGCCTTCCGTAGTTTGAATCTTTTATTTAGCTGGCAGTAGTGGCGCTCGCTGTATTGCAGTAGTTCGAGTAATGAAGATTTTTGTGAGGGAAGTGATTTCTGAAAGGTATAGTTTAATGTTACTCAGGGCCATTCTTGTGCAGGGATCTTTGATAGTCAGATTGCGTTGCGCTAAAAATATTGTGTGTCAGTTTAAGCACAGTCTTGTATAATTGTTCAAAGGGGACGTTTCACTACTTCTCGTTGTTTATAAGCAGGACATCAGTTTAACAGCAGCCTATTACATGACAGGGGATCCGCTGAACTCCATGCATGTGTCTACTAACAGTGCAGTCGTTCAAAATGGTTCAAATGGCTCTGAGCACTATGGGACTTAACATCTATGGTCATCAGTCCCCTAGAACTTACAACTACTTAAACCTAACTAACCTAAGGACATCACACAACACCCAGTCATCACGAGGCAGAGAAAATCCCTGACCCCGCCGGGAATCGAACCCGGGAACCCAGGCGCGGGAAGCGAGAACGCTACCGCACGACCACGAAACAGCGCAGTGCACAGCCACAACTGGTCCTATCAAGTGCATGTAGGGTGGCTTCCCGATGGGGTACACAAACGGTGACTACGTCGACATGTTTGTGGTATTGGGTGCATCCGATAACCAAGCTTCAACTGCTCCTGTTGGTGCTTGTGCACGTGCTGCATGGTACCCTCAAAGGTGACATCTCCCATGAAAATGTGTTTCGCCGCCTGGAGCAACACCTTCGGAAAACCACTAACCTTTGTCCACAAGCGTGGGACAGCGATCGTCCAAGGACTAGACATACTCCACAAACAGAGGACGCAATTCTTGAAATCGTTCATCAGTTATCTCGGCGAAGTATCTGTGATACTGCTACGTCAGTTTCAGATATCTTAAAGAATGGTTGTTGAAGTTTTCCTCGTTAAAGAACTGTATCCATATCATTACACGTTTAGTCAACATCAGAGGCCAGAAGGCCTCATTCGACAAGTACAGTTTTGTGAAGATGAAGAGTATTTTATAAAGAGTATTTTATAAATAGTGTGATACGGACTGATGAATGTAGCTTCACTCGTGAAGGTATTTTCAACGTCCACAACAGCTGATAATAGTCGGAACACAACCCACATGTCGCCAATGAACGTAACTTTCAGGCAAGCATCGGCATAACTGTGGGCTGGAATCGTGTAGGAGTGCGTCCGCAGCTCGTGGTCTAGAAGCTAGCGTGGATACCTCTCGATCACAGGGTCCGGGGTTAGATTCCCGGCCGGGTCGGGGATTTTCTCCGCCTGGGGACTGGGCGTTTGTGTTGTCCTCATCACATCATCACTCGGGAAGTGGCCAGATTGGAAGTGAAAAGATTGGGAACTTGTACGGGCGCTGATGGCCACGAAGTTGAGCGCCCCACAAACCCAAATCATCAACATTGTGGAGGAGTGCTTTTGGGTCCTTACCTATTTCCTGACAAGATTAAAGCATCCCAGTATCTTCCTGACGCATTACAAAACGTTCTGTTTGGTGTTCGGTGAGAGCAGTGGTTTCAGCATGATGGTGCACCACCACAATTTGGAATGAATGTGCGTAACCTTTTTAATGAAGTGTTTCCAGGGATATGGATTGGTCATGGAGGTTCAGTGTTGAGGCCTTCTCGCTCCCCACACCTTAATTCACTAGATTTTTACTTCTGGGAACACGACCTAATAGCTCACGTGCATGCCGCTTCGGCAGTTGTGGATGCACGTATGTTGAGTAAAGCAAAGTGTGATCCAGCGAATGGCGAAGTGTTTGCAAATGCAAGGCGCTCACTTTGAAAATCTTGTCTTAAGATGTCTACATGTCGGTTCAGTGATGATAATCGCGGACGTCAAAGGAACCGAATGGAATTATTGAGCGTAATGTGCAATATAGTGTAGCCTTCCTGTTGTGTTTTTATACGTCATGAGATACAGCCGATGTTACCGTATCCACTACTATTTTTTGTTGACTCCATTTGTGTCATGGATGAAACAAAGTAGTCATTTACGTCTGTAAGAAGCTCATGTTATGTCTTATTGTTTTAAGGAAGGTAACAGTAGCAGAAAGAAGTAAACCAGATACCGCATTATGGAGGAGTAAACTGAACATAGTTTGATGATTTATTTGTAAAGCAAACACGCGGCGAACATCGGCGAGTTTGCGTATCGTTTTCCACGACATTGCCTCGTCTCACATGTTTCCCCTTCAGTTTGTTCGCCATTGATCACGGAATTTGATCTAGGCGAACGTCACATGAAACCCCTTCAAGTTAATGATTAAATACTTCACTCATTAGCAGAGCTACTGTGCCAGCAGCTGAGCTAATGGGACAAAACGGGCACAGCGCAGAGTTCATGCAATGCATGCTACCTGTTCTTGACCACCTTGCCAGAGCCTCACATTTCCATTAAAATCTGTTGACGGGATTAGCTTTTCATACACACTCTTTCGTCTTGAACCAGCATGACGAATCGTATGGAGACTGTCAAGTATCGAATTTTTTCTCCCCCCGTACAATTATTTGCTGAATATTCCCAAGTATACAAAAGAAAGAGCAACCCTGAAACAATACTGCTAACACCAATTTATTTATAATAACACAAAACAAAAAATTAAGTGGAATATTTCTTATTTTTGCATGAGTCAAGAATGAGTAATGAACACAAGTGCTAAAACAGTTTAGCATAGTTATAATTTGCACTGATATTTTACTGTAAACAATGTTTACAAAGTGGATGCAGATTTAGTTCAGTTTCCAAATTTACTGGAAGAATTATTGATTTTTTACTACGTTATGTAAACTATAGCACAACACTGAATAACCATGCATTTAATTCAGGAAACCAAAGATGTTTTTATTTAGATAATCATGTGAGAAACGTAATTACGAAAGGAGAGTTCCCTATAACATACAATGTCCGTCGAAAGAAACGTATGTGTGAGAAACGACGACTCATTGTCACACACTGGCGACACACCAACGTATTCCATTAATTGTGCTCCTCATTAAATAAAGCCGCTGTAGTTTTCCTCTTGAAAGTGATAGTATGAAGATACGGTAAAAATGCTTTAGTCATCTTGTTGGGTACAACAAATATAAGTAGTATTGAACTACGTTCTGTTTACTAACTTCACTATACACAATAACCACTTGTAGTCACTGTTCCAAAGACGCAGTTTTCGTAAATGCTATAAAGTTCGGAGCACGTGCTCAATATTGAAGTCAATCCACTCGATAAACAAGTTCACACGATTAAGTTTTCTACGAGCACTAAGATCATATGTCTCCACCATACATTAGTTGACAATAAGAGCTACATCGTCACTAATACACATTTCGCAGTATTTGTTCAACATTGAAATCAATCCCCTAGGTAAACCTGTCTTTCGACTGTTACTGCCTTCATATTTCTCCGCGATGTATAAAATCACGAAAAGAGACACACCAGCACAATGGCAGCTTAATCTGGCAGTCTACATAGTGCCCCTTCCTGTTTGAGTCTCTGCACTAACCGAATATCCAGCTATTATACACTGGAGCGCCAAAGAAACTGCTATACGCTTGTGTAAATGGCTCTGAGCACTATGGGACTCAACTGCTGTGGTCGTAAGTCCCCTAGAACTTAGAACTACTTAAACCTAACTAATCTAAGGACAGCACACAACACCCAGCCATTACGAGGCAGAGAAAATCCCTGACCCCGCCGGGAATCGAACCCGGGAACCCGGGCGTGAGAAGCGAGAACGCTACCGCACGACCACGAGATGCGGGCCGTATACGCTTGTGTAGTCAAATATGGAGATACGTAAACAGGCTAAATATGGCGTTGCGGTCGGCAACAGCTGTATAAGACAACAAGTGTCTGGCCCATTTTGTTATATCGGTTACAGTGCTACAGTGGCAGGTTATGAAGCTTAATGTGATTCTGATCGGGGTATTACAGTCGGCACACGAGCGATGGGACACAGCATCTCCGAGGTAGCGATGACGTAGAGATTTTTCCGTACGATCATTTCACGAGTGCACCGTGAACATCAGGAATCCAGTAAAACATTAAAATCTCCGACACCGCTGCGGCCGGAAAAAGATCCTGCAAGAACGGGACCAACGTCAACTGAAGAGAATCCTTCAGCGTGACAGAAGTGCAACCTTTCCGCAGATTGCTACAAATTCCAGTGCTGGGCATCAGCAAGCGTCGGCGTGCGAACCATTCAACGAAACATAATCGATATGCCCTTTGGAGCTGAAGGACCACTCCTATAACCTCGATGACTGCACGACGCAAAGCTTTACGCCTCACCTGGGCCCGTGAACACCGACGTTGGACTGTAGGCGACTTGAAACATGTTACCTGGTCGGACTAGTCTAGTTTCAAATGGTAAACAAAGGATGGACGTGTACGGGTATGGAGACAACCACATGAATCCATGGACGCTGCACGTCAGGACGCGACTGTTGAAGATGGTGGAGGCTCAGCAATGTTGTGCGGAGTGCGAAATTGGGGTAATATGGGGCCCCTGATATGTCTAGATACGAGTCCGACAGGTGACATCCTGGCTGATCACCTGCATCCATTCGTGTCCAATGTGCATTCCGGCGAACTTGAGAAATTGCAGTAGGACAATGCGACATCGCACACGTCCACAATTGCTAGAGAGTGGCTCCAGGAACACTCTTCTGAGGTGTACCAGCTCCTGTGGTTCTTCATTGTAATATTGTGTGGAAAATTAATCCGGGACACGTAACATTTAAATACACACTGTCTATTACATTCACGCTTCACGCACACCAAGAAACAGGTTATACACCTGCACTTACAACTTGGCCATCCATACACATCCACTGGCAAACACACCGCGCGAGATGGCGTAGTGGCTAGCACACTGGACTCGCATTCGGGAGGACGACGGTTCAATCCCGCGTCCGGCCATCCTGATTTAGGTTTTCCGTGATTTCCCTAAATCGCTCCAGGCAAATGCCTGGCTGGTGTCTTTGAAAGGGCACGGCAGACTTCCTTCCCCTTCCTTCCCTAATCCAATGAGACCGATGACCTCGCTGTCTGGTCTCCTCCCCCAGAAACAACTCAACTCCACTGGCAAACAACCTACTCCGTCTGACTGCCATCCTACCACTGTTATAACAAAACTCGCTACTTATCGACAGACATATAAACATTCACTCTCATGGAATATTACCCAAATTAAATCTTATTAAACGTGCTCAATTAAGTCAGACAGAAATTATATTAAGGCTACCCTATTTGTGCTGAAAACAGTGGAAGTGAGACATCAAAAAAGAGCAAAGGGGTGCAGTGTGTATCCCGACAGCAGAGAACGGAAATTCATCTAAGAGTGGAGCGTACTGCTTGTCCGTTGCAAGGTCAATGGCGGGGCACAAGCGATCCGAGGAAGAACGGATGTCGTTGGCTGGTGATAGACGGTCTGGAACGTCACACTGCATTACCGATGCCATTAACCAGCTGATGGCTACCGTCATTATTCAAGAGTGGCGAGTTCCGGTAACAGCTATTTCCGCAGAGGTCTGACCGAACGTCGGAATTTCAGCGGACAGGCAGTGTTCTCCCTGTTCTTGTGCCATTCCTCGAAGAATCTCCGTTCTCCGCATCCCTTACGCTGTCTCGAAATGCACTACAATCCTATTCTCTTAGTGAAGACTAAATTTCTAGGTTTTCAGTGTGACGACTGCAATGGACGGCCAAGCGTGAGTGTACTCATTCTATCGTCACGTGGGGATGCACCCACGGCCGTCTACCAGCGTGTTTGGTCCTCAGTGTTCTTATAAGGGACCGCACTTTCTTATGAAAGCAAAGACTTTGCGATGCTTTCAGCGGTCAGGATTTTATAGCTTCCGGCCCGGCTCAAAAACAAACATACGCAATGCTTAAACGATAGCTGTTTACAGTGAGTTGCAAAGGTGTGGAGAACGTCGTACCCAACAATTTGACATTAGACACTCGTTCCCCGTCAAGCTGGGAAATAATCTCAAATTGCCCTACAAAAGCCAACTTAGTTATGGCAAACAAACGCCACGTGACCTTTTCCATATCCTCTTGCTCTCTTACGCCTTTGTCTCCAATGCTTCGCTATTTCGTTAATATTATCAATTTTAAATTTGTCATGAGAGTAACGAAAGAGCAAAGACCTCTGTAAACGTCATGCAAAAACGAATTACGTTTACAATTAGATCTACGAATAACCTAACAACTACAACCACTGCAGTTTCGTAGCCAAAATGTAAGAAAAACAAAACAATTTGACTGGCAATTTGAAGCTGTTAAAATTCGCAATATTTGAGGCAATTTTTTTTTAAATCTTTATTCTTCAATATATATGACACATAACAACCCACCACCTTATGCAATTAGTGGGTACTAATTGATACAATTCAGTGTTAATGCTACAGCTTACTCTATGTTAGTTGCTTTGCTCTCACTATGGGCACTACTGTTACGTCTTTACTATGTGTCCTGTATCTACTTCTACCTGCAGCGCTACAGACGTGCCAGCGTTGTATAAACCTACGATGTTGGCCCTGTTCACCGAGCTAATGCCGGTGAACGTGCCCCTGGCACCGGGATGGCCGGAGTTGTTGATCGCTGCAGTACTATGCTAGTGTTGCTATCCTAGCTTATCCTACATCTAACCTAACTTAACCTAATGTCAAAATCGGTGAGTGTCTGGATCGGTAATAAGGCGCACCCTCCCCCTAATCCCAGACGTGGCGGATTCCAGCCGTGAGGCGGCTGGCCAAGTCCACGCCTCGGCGGAACGGGACAAGTGCACGGAGTTGTTCCTGATAAATTCTTTTATGACTTTGAGTGAGATCTCGTTTGCTAGTTTGTTTAGGATTGAAAAATGGTCATCATGCCTGAGCAGGTGGTTCGTGTCGTGCTTGGGTAGCTGGTGGCGTAATTGCGCCGCTACGTCGTCGAAGAGGTGGCACTCATACACCACGTGTTCTGGGTTGCCTGGTGTGGCCCCACAGTCACACGCTGGTTTAGCCCGTTTCCCGAACCGGCATAGGTATGCCGGTTAGGGTCCATGACCTGTGAGAAAGTGCAGCAGTCCTCCTGACGGTGTGAAGTATTTTAGTTGCAGTCTCTCCCTGATATTGGGCAGTAGTTCGTATGTTCTGCGACCAGTTCCTTCATTGTCCCACTGTTCTTGCCAGAGTTCGTCCCTCCTGCGTTTGATTTCCATTTTATTTCCCACGTGGATCCCCATTAGATCAATTATCTTATCCCTGTTTCCCTTTTTTACCCAATACCACGTCGCTTGCTCTCTGATCTTTATATCGAGCGGACACAGCCCCATTAGTACTGTTAGCGCTCCTCCTGGGGTTGTTCTATATGCCCCTACTGATCTGAGAAGCATGTTCCGCTACACTCTTCTCACAGCCATGGCAGGCATGACCCTCGTGACTCTGTGGGCCCAGACTCCTGATCCATATCCTACGATTGATGTCAGAATTCTATTATGATATAGTTTGATTAGTTCTGGTGGCAGGTGGAATCGTTTATGTCCAATCGCTATTAGATTGTTTAGTGTTTCTAATGATCTCTGTGTGACAGTGTCAATGTGTGATGTATAAGTCCACCTCTCATCGACGACTACTCCCAGGTATCGCGCCTCATGGCGTCGAAGAATTGGTGAGCCATCTATTCTTACGGTTGGATTCCTGAGTAATTGTCCTTTCAGGAGTAAGTACGTAGACTTCGTTGGTGAGATCTTCATTTTGGCCGTGTGGCACCATGTACTCAGGATTGATATGTCCCTCTCAATTTTTGGCTCTAAGTCTTCGCGGCTACGGCCGCCAACCAGCAGGAGGAGGTCGTCCGCGTAGGCTATGCCCTCTAGCACTACAAAACATTGCGATTATTGAGCTGCACCGGAATTAAAAATACACCAATGTTTCTTTGTTTCTAGGCATCGTGGCTAACTTGGCGAGTATTGCAAAAGGGGGAAATGAATCAATGAATAGTGACATCAGGGCATTTCAGAAACATAAATACACAGATATTGTTTGCTTACAAGGACTGTGCAACAGACATGTTTAATTAAAAGAGAGCAGACCACTTTGCTCATAATATCCTACGACTAGATTATCTGTCAAATTCAGGCAAAGAGGAAATTGTATTTACATGCAAATATGTTGAGAGAGAAAGAGAGATTAAAACGAACGCTCATTAGTGTTACTATACAAACTGCAGAGTCTGTATAGGATAGTACTTTGAGTAAATGATCTGAGGATAATTACAGTGAGACAGATCTGGTATATTAAAATGTGACATACACCTAATTTGCTGTTAATGTACGTGAAATTAGAAACAGCTGGCAAATAAATTTATTTTCAGTTAAGGTGGCAGCTGAACAAATGTCGCGTCATTCCGACGAAAGATACGAAGTACCGTCAGATGGTATACGAAGTACCGTCAGATAGTCTAAATATAAGTTGATTTGTACTATTGACTTGTCACTTTATAATTCTTACAGTAGGTCCAACTTAATTAGCTGTCACATTAACAAAGTTTAATTGCAAGTGAAACTGATGAAATCTTAAAATCGATTGAACCATTTAAAAATTTATTCAAGCCTTGTAATTATTTGTAATTATAAATTTACTCTTTTTTAATTCAGTCATAAGATCTTTAAAAAAGTGATATAATGACGACATCCGCCAACTGGGTAAGTAACTGCATGTTTATCAATAAATCTAAGCAAACTCAGCCAAGGTGCAGAAAGGATTATTCACAAATTGAGGAACGCCCCGAGAACACGAATACAGAGTCCGACTGCAGATGCTGCACAACAAATAAAAGCGAATCAGTGCTCATTTTCACAAAAATGTAGACAGTTTACTTTTTATTCTATCGTCATAGCTATCGGCGCATATATGGCAGCGTATGGTAAGAGAAGCCACGGAAGCAGCGAGTAGAGGAATGTGAGTACTTTTCCAAGAACTTTGGGTTTTGTTGTGTTCAAACTAGCAATATACTTTCAATATTTTTAAAAAAATTCAATTATGAATTCATTTCGTCTTCTCTTTCGACCAAAAGAGCGTAATCTTCAGCCGTTAAAAACGTAATAGAATCGTTCTATCTATTGGACTATCTAAATGAAATAGGGCTTTCCCAAATCGTATTTCAGATATGTATTAAAAAGAGTGAGTGACGCAATATACTTTTGTCTGACTCAAATTTCGCCGACACTGAGACGTTGGACCTTTTACCAAGTACTTTGCAATGGCGGCGTAGATATAAAGGGTAGAAACCAGGAGTAGTCAACCTTTCTTTACTTAACGCACACTTTGGAATGTCTGTCTGTTGAAAAATATTCTAACTGTCCACCTCTTGCACATTAATGGTAATTTATAAAGCAGTGAAGTAACCCTACCTCTACAAAACTTGTAAAGCAGAGTTGCAGGATGCTAAAGAATATAATAATAATTATTTAAAAAAACTTTGGTCATAACGGTATTAAAAATGTAATGAAAATGTTTTTAAAACCTTACCGCCCACCGCCCACTGCGAAAGCTGGAACACCCAGAAGTGGGCAGTAGGGACCTGCCTGATTACCACTGGTGCATACATTAACTGTTTACAGCTTACCTCTGTGGTGCAGAGAACGTCGAGACGAACAATTTGATATCGGACAGTTGTGGTCTATCAGGTCAGGAAAACGCCAATTTGGCCAACCCAAAATCATCTCAACTATATCGCAAGAGCGTAGCGCGAGTTTTTGTATTCCCTCTCACTCTCTTTGCGGAAAATATTAATCCTAGAGAGAAAAGGAATTCGAACATTTTTGTAGTAAATTTAATGTGACTTAATTTTGTATTTGGAGATGCGACGTACTCGTATGAAACGGAGTTACGAGCAGGTGATAGAGTTTGGAAGTGCCCGCATTTAGGGCGTCGATTTGGCCTGTTGGTAGAATTTTACGTATCTAGATTTGTGGGGCATTCTAAAGTGACAATAACCCGGGGATCGAACCAGAGGGCAGGCACACTTGTGTTCAAGGTTCCAGCCGACCACACCTGATTTCGACAAGGAAGAATCGCCATGTGGGTACCAAGCACACTGTAACCTCTTCACGTCTGATCCTGACTTCCGCGATCAGGTAATGGACTCCCTGCAACATTTTGTACAATCTCGCACCACTGGATGGAGATTCGCTATAGGTGGACTATGGAAGTACAGTAGCATGTAGAGTCTGCCGTTAACACCACAACACTAACGGATACATTTCGAGTGGGGTAACACCAGTAGTACGAAGCAGTCCATTGCGAGACTGGCGCGTCTCGTGTGCTATTAGTAATTTTCCTTAAAAGTTTTACTATATAAACATTATTTCTGTAGATTGATAAAACAGTTAACGATTGTAATGAATAACGTCAGTGATTGTCAGGAGTAAGCATTCTACTCCTGTATTACTTCTTTTATCTACCTGGTGGTGGTTTTCATGTAATTTTCCTTGTGTTTCAGCTGAGTACGTGATGAACCAAGCCGGATGCAAGGGGCCAACCCAGTGACCGTATTTTAGAACGCAATCCCTCCTTCTTTTGGTTTTAACGTGGCTTTGTAACGAAAAGCGCAAGAAAAGGTGACTACTAATAGCAGGTAACGGACACCAGTACAGCGTTTGGCACGGTTGTCGACGGCGCGTCAGCTTCTTTCAGTTTTCAAATAGTGTTAAGAGATCTGTGAGTACGGGTCAATAGGTACATTCACAGAAATAACATAGCGTTACGGACACCTGCACTAATAGAGAGTCTCAGTCTTTATTAAGCAAGGGCATCCGGGCAATGCAATTTTTAAAGTATCTTTGCTTTGCGCTGAGAAGTCGCTGACGGCGAACGCTATGTGATGGGCAGTTGGTGAATGATAGAGTACTTAGTGTTACGTGATAAGTGAGCAGGTTGCTTTATGAAAAGGTATTCTTTTCTGCCTGTAAAGCACTGGGCCTACTTTCTGTTACCGCTTAAAATGAGGCGAATAATTACTGGCTTTAAAAATAATATAAGACAGCTCGTCATTCGATAAAATGGCCGTTTCTGAGAGCAAGGGAAATGAGGACAGCCAATTTTCATGACGTGCGTACGGGGAGGTGATCACATTGACTAAAAATTCGAAGTGGATGAAGAGTGAGAGAATAACTCGAAAATTTAAGAACTGCAAGCCCGGGTATGTGACGACTCTTTTGTATGGCAAATTTTTTGGATGGAGGGGAGGCTATTGTCTTGCAAACAAAAACATGGTGGGCCTGGACTTCGCGGAGCCGTTTCCACCGGCGGACGAGAATTATTTGGACTGCGGAGTGGAGAACGAAGACGGTGTTGGTAAGGATCATATTTCTTTCTGAGGACCTGTAGTCGAATATCTTCTGCCCAGGTGACAGTAGAGAACACTTCTGTTCGATACTCATTAGAGGACACTTCAGTTTGAAGGATGGAAGAGAACACTTGGAGCTTTCATCTGGGAGTCAGACGGAGAGCTAATATGCTGCAGCCTGCGGCAGAGTACGGCGCCTACTATACATCACTCATCTGAGTGCTGAACATCGTAAGACATTAATTTTGGGCGAGCAGAGTACGAGAATTAGTGTGCGTCTGTAGGTATGCCGTTAGGATTAACCACGGTTCACAGTGCAATGTTTTCGCGAATAACTGGGGACTGATTACGACCCCATTCGAAATGTTTGTTACATATGTAGTTCTTTCATTCTCCAGGAAAGCTCAGGCGATCACTGACGTCTTACCTTCCCATAATTCATGTTGACATTATGGGCTTGTCCCATAAATCTGAACTATCCAGTGTTTGCCGAGGTATTCACGTGTTACGTTAGCACTGACCAATATTAACGATTGATAATTCTCTTATTGCCTCTGTTAATTGTGATCGAAGTGGTCTTGATAAATTTTTTTTCTCATGTATGTCACTAGGCTAGTTTATAATACACGGGAATTAACGTGGACCACTGATTCATTTCGCAGCTAGATGACCATGCTCCTTGTTATTTTTATGAGGTACAGGGCTAGGATCACCTCTATCCTGTTAGTTATCCGCCGCAGGACACCTTTTCCATTAACTGTATATGAGTCAATGGAGAGCAATCTATTGGCCAGTCCAACCGGTGCAGATTATTTTGACCGTACAAGGGTATGTCGAGGTCACAGCCATTCCCACAAACTGGAAGGTATGGAATTATGATGACTGGCATGGTATTCATCGCAATGTGTTCATTAGTGAATAGCGGTTCTGCACTACCTTGGATGGCTATCGTCGGCGAATATGGATGTGACGCAAGTTTAGGAGAGGCACAGAGGTGCTTTTGCCATTTTGGTGTGGGGTGCAATCACGTTAGACTTAGGCTCACGACTAGCTGTGACTGTGCAAACTCTGACGGCAGAGTAGTGCATCACAGACACCTTGTTGCAACCTACCTTTCCTCTCTGGTAATTAACGATACGTCTATCTAACTGCCGGTAATTTTCAGAAAAGACATTAATTCCGAATAATTTCTACCCACATAATGCAGTAAATATACTACTGAAAGTTATTTCGCCAACGAAATATGTTGCAGTAACAACGTTCAGAACTGAAGTTTGTAATTGAGTTGACAGATTTTAATCAGTTAACGAAAATTTTATTAATTATGAATTGAAATATACGAAATGTGCAGTTGCGGATGACGTAACATGGCATGAAACCAAATATTTTGGGTTAAAATGTGAATATTCGAAGTAAGTATTGAAATTTGGTAGTTGACAACGGTCAATTCATGTTTGGGTGTAAGTGAGAGATGTTATCAAATTTCAGATAGTTGCCTATCATGAGGCTGAGCTCTTGGCAATAATTTAAAAACCACACCGTATACTAATTGTACACCTAATCCAGTAATGACATATGACAGAGAAACCTTACTGCACTGTAATGTTTACGATCCTCTCGTGTTTCCACCGTAATAAATCCTTTCGAATAAACAAAAATCAACGGAACACTGAATGTCACAAATAGCAGCAATCAGAACAGGTAACGCCGTAAGTAGGAAATCCAAGATTACACAATTCATGAATAATGCATAAAATCGCACATCGCTGCTGAATTACATTATATACTTTCATTTTGCCAGACAAATTAATTTTGACGCTTAATAAGTGCCCTTCTTCAAGGGATAACGAAGAAAATGCTAAATGAGAATAATACTTTCATTTAAATCGTGAAGTGTCTCCTTCAGCGAAATTTCAGAATCTTACGTTTAGTTTCTGGTATAATAAATGTTTTCATATTAGATATTACCTCTCTTTAATTACGTCAAGTTCGGCTATTATAATAGTAGAAACAGGATCCCACTTTAGTGATGTAAGAAAATTACTAACACTGGATACAAATTAAAGTTGACATAAATTATAACATTATGTAAGTGATTCTGCAACGCTGCAATTGAGTTATGTTTATAAGCTCCTGAAATGGCACAGTCTTATACTGAGGTCGAGCTGCGGTAGGCATGACGTAATGATTTGTCGGTAACAGTTAATATACAAAAGTCTCTCCTCCAGGAGAGGAATTCCGCCTTACACAAGGCTCCGTTTTTTCGTTTTGTTTGGTTTCGATCTTGGCGACAACTGTTGCAGTTGTCCCTTGATAACCTGAATATTGACACTAGGACATGGTCGACGCCCGATCTGGTTTATGGATGTCCTACTGGGGGCTCATTTGCGACATTGCTGGCCACAGGAGTACTTCAGTATCATGCAGACAGTTCACAGAGACATGTTCTATGTGTGGACGATCATTGTCCAGTTGAAAGTGACGCCACGGTACAGTCGCATGAGAGGTAAGACATGAGGACACTGTACAACTGCACAACACAGGACTTCATAATGATAATGTTATTTCTCTTGGTATTTTAAATATTGTTTTCAGACTCTAATTTTTATATTATTTTCTTGCCGCTACTAACTACTTGAAGGATTATAAAGTAAACTAATTACAAACTATTTAAAAAAGTGTTGTAATGAATGTAGTAGGCACGCTGGTAACGTCAAAGTGGCACTAACACCGTTGGTACGCGAGAGCGCGCACAGAGCGAGAAAGACGCAAGTTAAAAAAATGGTTCAATTGGCTCTGAGCACTATGGGACTCAACTTCGCAGGTCATTAGTCCACTTGAACTTAGAACTAGGTAAACCTAACTAACCTGAGGACATCACACACATCCATGCCCGAGGCAGGTTCAAAATTGGTTCAAATGGCTCTGAGCACTATGGGACTTAACGTCTATGATCATCAGTCCCCTAGAACTTAGAACTACTTAAACCTAACTAACCTAAGGACAGCACACAACACCCAGCCATCACAAGGCAGAGAAAATCCCTGACCCGGCCGGGAATCGAACCCGGGAACCCGGGCGTGGGAAGCGAGAATGCTACCGCACGACCACGAGATGCGGGCGCCCGAGGCAGGATTCGAACCTGCGACCGTAGCGGTCTTGAGGTTCCAGACTGCAGCGCCTAGAACCGCACGGCCACTTCGGCCGGCGACGCAAGTTAACAGTGTATGAGTTCGGATGTAACTGTGACAGCACAAGCAAAAAAAGGAGAAAAAGGGTGTGAACGTCGTGGTGTTAGGCGAGGCACTGTGACGATAACGAGCTGCAAGAGGTGTAGACCGAAATACAATACTTATTTGTGGAGAGTTTGAAGAGTGTTCCTGCAAGAAGAGTATTGTGGGGTCAAGTATGTTAAATTTTGTTCGTAAGTATAAGAAGAAGCATAATCATCTTCTGGATGTTGTATTTCTTGTTTCCGTGCTTGCTAAGAAATCCTGAAGAGGAATTCAGCTTTACCCAAGAGACAGTTTAATAGTTTTATTTTCACATCTTCATACTGGTACTGCCTCATTGATGATCTTTGTTTCCATATGACGAGACATATGACACAATTTACGTTTTATTAAACATCATTTTACGAACATTCGTGAGACGGTGCTTAGCAATCGAACTTTTCTCTAAATCAATACATTTAACGTTCTGCAAGTACTCTCCAATCCGCCCAACCAAACATGTTCTGTGGCTGTACGGTATGAGTGACTCAGATACTTTCCACGTTGACAAGGGATGTTGTGAACTGCTAGTAATCTGAGGCCTAGATGTTACGCCTTGTCTGTCTAAGACCCTAATTGGTCTGATAGATCTAGTCGCGCTAGCAAAACAGTTGGCGTATCGTTTTGTCTTCGCGTTTCCTTTTCTTGACCAGTGCTAATCTAATATTATTTTGTGGTCGTTACTTTGGAAAACGTGCTTCAATAGGGCACAGTATTCATGAAGGTCCCGAAGTGAGAAATACATACCGTATTTATTAACAGAAATATAATACAAATCTAACCGTATGATAGGAAGTTACTCATTTGGTGGTAATTTCTGTGGTTCACATGCAAAATACGGGATACACTAACTGTAAGTAGGAATGCAACGGAGAAAATGGGCCAAATATACACCTCAGTCTGTGGTTGGTGCAGGCGAAGGAAGGGCTGTGGCGGCGTTGGTGGGAATAGGTTATCATGCTGCTCCCTTCTCACTCCCGCCTACTTCTTGGAAATAGGCCAATTGGAGAGAATCTATGCCAGCACACACATATTTAGATATTCTAATCACATCCCAATATTTTACTCTTTCTTAAGCCACACCATTTTATTAGAAATAGCCCAATCAAAAACATTCAAGCCAAAAGACACATCTTTTGCCCTTCCAGTCACATCCCATTGTTCTACGCTCTTTTAAAAGATACAAGAAGATAGGCAGGGCATGATATCATTCTCTTCCAGTAACAGCTTTAGCAATTACACCATGTCCGCACGCGATTATATCTCTGAAAGCTTTCTGTTACAGGTGAAGGCGAGGAGAGTGGTGGTGGCGAATATGTAAGGATACTGACATTAATGTTGTAACTTGCAGGTTAAGATCCACTTAACGTCTAAAACATGACTGTTTACTCTCAAATTGAGTGGAATTGCATTATTTCCACCTCTAAATGGTTTGTATTATATATGAAAATATGCAAACATATAGATACAACTGGCGTAACTTAAAAGTTGATTTGTACTTGGGGCCAAAAACATGGCTTTGTACTCTCACATTGAGAGCCAAAATGCTGTTTACTGTTTAAATTGTCTCTGTTGTTGTCCCATAACAGTCCGAAACACATTTGGCGAAGATAATAAGCTGAGCCCTTAAGGCAATTTGGTTAATAGTTCCTCTTAGGCCTACTTGATGATATGGTGCTCATCCTATAAAAACGGACTTACGTCATCTGACCAAGCACCATTTTAGGGGAAAGAAGATAATGCATCATCTAATACTCTAGAATAAAGAATTTGGCACTACTGATTGGCTACTGTGGATATCTTTTTTTATATATATTACGCTCCTTAGGTTTATTTACCATTGATGCATAAAGACGAACTTTCGCGAAAGGCAGTAACATTTACCAATCAGAGCCATGGTGTCTAGGCTGTCTAAAACAGTTTACAGACTGTGTCTTCTTCCCATTTCATAATCAACTACTACACAACACCAAGAATTGTAAAATGTTTATACACTGATGTTACATTAACCAAGACTTTAGCATAACAAACCACAGTAAACATGTCTTTTGGAAGTATCTTTAATGCAGTGTAACACACAAACTCCATACGAAACTAAGAAAAGCACTAACTGCGATCTGTTACCTTCATAAAACATTAGATCAGTATTGCAGCTACCGGCTTCTGTCAAAGATATTCCAGAGCCTCTTATGTGTACTAATACGACAGATAAGGTTCCACACGGAGGAAAGACTGAACTATGTTCTCAGAAGAAATTCAGTCCTTCCCCAAAAATATAATAGCACTTTTAAGTAACCAAAAACCGTATTGTTTTTGAAAATACGTAATGATCTGTTCTATAAAGGCACATGACACACGTAGTTCACTTATTGGCACTATTGTTGTAACTTAAATATTAAGGTGCACTTGGCAAGGAGGCAAATACTTCAGTTTGTGCACTCCAGTTGGTGCAAGGCTGAATAGACCCTGAAATTAATAATCACAATGGCGTTTATACAACTAACTTGTCTGTAAAATTGTTCCGTAACAGTACAAACCACATGCGGCTCGCTGACTGACGCTTTTTTATCCAACATAGACTGAGTGAGGACTGACTTACTCTGCCGCACAGTACAGATTGGAAGAAACGTCGATGAAACAGCTTACTTAAAAGCAAAGTTAACGTCTAAATATAATAGACATTCATATAAGTGAGGAATGAGGGTTTCACTGCTTTAAACTGCCTTATTTCCATTATATTTTAGAGTCAGCTAAACATTACTGTAACTCTATGCTAGAGTATTAACTTCATCTTGCAGTAGAAATCATTTATCATCTTCTGCTGATAATGATAACTTATGTTGCCACACATGGAACCTCAGTGAAATAACTTACTGAATTAAATACGCATATGTGTAGGCGAGGTACGAGTGTTGCTGTCCTATCAACTACTCCATTTAAATTACTTTTCAGAGTCAGTCATACATTATAATGACAGCATTCTGTGGTATTAAGTTGCTCTTGCAGTACAAAACGTTGGTGTACTGCTGATAATGCTATCTTATACTACCATACAAAAGAAGTCGATGTTAATTATTCTCTTGCATAATCCTCCACAGGGTCCATCGCACCAAAACCGAAAAGATAGTTGTAGATTCATATCAGGCACACTTCATAAAATCCATGTCTCATAATTGCAGTAACTCCACTTCTCTGAAAGTGCGTGAATATAGCCTTTGGTAAGTGAATGAGTCTCGTCTTTCGACAGTGCCCAGCCGTTCGTGGATACCTGTAGACTTCTGAAGCAGATCCCATTAGATGGATCAAAACATCGAGTATTTAAGAAGTCTGAAGAGCATATGACGCAGCCTCGTGACTCAAAAGATTTTATCATCAACGACAATGCCCACAAAACTCCCCAGGAGTATATAAATTAATTAGTCTCTTAAAATACAATAGTTGGAATGGAATGTGCATTTTGGAACTATTATAACCTTGCTCAACTGGACACAGTGACAGAAACAAACAAACGGCATCATGATGCCCCTTCTTCCTTCCCCTCTCTTTCCCTCCACTATCTTCCTCTTCGCCTCTCCTAAGCCACTCCCTTCCCCCACCCCTTATCGTTTGTCCTGGCCAGTTGCTTGTAACTTCTGCGTAACAGGGCTGAGATGACCGTGTGTGCTTAGTCAGGAACCTCAGAGGAGTCGAGACTTGTTCCACATTTAGGAGGCTTAAACGGAAGGGATACATAACTTTTTAAGGAGGCACTGTGCTAAGATGTGTACTTATGCTTAGTAAGAAGCTCTTAGACAAGCTCAGACTTGTTCCAACTTGCATGTGTCTTACTACTCGGATTACAGATGCAGGCGCTAGTACACTCCTGGAAATGGAAAAAAGAACACATTGACACCGGTGTGTCAGACCAACCATACTTGCTCCGGACACTGTGAGAGGGCTGTACAAGCAATGATCACACGCACGGCACAGCGGACACACCAGGAACCGCGGTGTTGGCCGTCGAATGGCGCTAGCTGCGCAGCATTTGTGCACCGCCGCCGTCAGTGTCAGCCAGTTTGCCGTGGCATACGGAGCTCCATCGCAGTCTTTAACACTGGTAGCATGCCGCGACAGCGTGGACGTGAACCGTATGTGCAGTTGACGGACTTTGAGCGAGGGCGTATAGTGGGCATGCGGGAGGCCGGGTGGACGTACCGCCGAATTGCTCAACACGTGGGGCGTGAGGTCTCCACAGTACATCGATGTTGTCGCCAGTGGTCGGCGGAAGGTGCACGTGCCCGTCGACCTGGGACCGGACCGCAGCGACGCACGGATGCACGCCAAGACCGTAGGATCCTACGCAGTGCCGTAGGGGACCGCACCGCCACTTCCCAGCAAATTAGGGACACTGTTGCTCCTGGGGTATCGGCGAGGACCATTCGCAACCGTCTCCACGAAGCTGGGCTACGGTCCCGCACACCGTTAGGCCGTCTTCCGCTCACGCCCCAACATCGTGCAGCCCGCCTCCAGTGGTGTCGCGACAGGCGTGAATGGAGGGACGAATGGAGACATGTCGTCTTCAGCGATGAGAGTCGCTTCTGCCTTGGTGCCAATGATGGTCGTATGCGTGTTTGGCGCCGTGCAGGTGAGCGCCACAATCAGGACTGCATACGACCGAGGCACACAGGGCCAACACCCGGCATCATGGTGTGGGGAGCGATCTCCTACACTGGCCGTACACCACTGGTGATCGTCGAGGGGACACTGAATAGTGCACGGTACATCCAAACCGTCATCGAACCCATCGTTCTACCATTCCTAGACCGCCAAGGGAACTTGCTGTTCCAACAGGACAATGCACGTCCGCATGTATCCCGTGCCACCCAACGTGCTCTAGAAGGTGTAAGTCAACTACCCTGGCCAGCAAGATCTCCGGATCTGTCCCCCATTGAGCATGTTTGGGACTGGATGAAGCGTCGTCTCACGCGGTCTGCACGTCCAGCACGAACGCTGGTCCAACTGAGGCGCCAGGTGGAAATGGCATGGCAAGCCGTTCCACAGGACTACATCCAGCATCTCTACGATCGTCTCCATGGGAGAATAGCAGCCTGCATTGCTGCGAAAGGTGGATATACACTGTACTAGTGCCGACATTGTGCATGCTCTGTTGCCTGTGTCTATGTGCCTGTGGTTCTGTCAGTGTGATCATGTGATGTATCTGACCCCAGGAATGTGTCAATAAAGTTTCCCCTTCCTGGGACAATGAATTCACGGTGTTCTTATTTCAATTTCCAGGAGTGTATTATGTTGCTGTCTGAGAGGGATCAGCTTGTGTACTAGTGAACTGCAAGAACGATCAGGAAGGAACTATTTTTAAAGTTAAAGAATGAAATGTGTGGCATGTTACGAACATGGCAAATTCTCCAGGAAGAGCTCCCTGTAATATTTCATCAAATTCGTGTCGACGACTATTATCTTACCTACATAGTTTCCCCAAGATTTTGCTGCCATTTTTAACAAAGTGAAAGTGAGTGATTACCTCATCAGACTATGACTTCCTTGTACAAGAAAAAGAACTGACAAGGAACCAAGAATGTGATTGTGATCAACGATAAGGCATTTGAAATAGACAGTAAAAGTCAATTAGAATATATAGTTCATTGTGGAAGAGCTCCCACTGTAGAACAAAGGTGTATAACAAATTTATAGTCAAATCACAAATCTAGGAAATAGCAATCTTATTGATTTTTTAAGTGTCCCTGATATGCATCTATAAGAAACTTTTACTTCTACCTCCGCTTAAAAAAGTGCTGTTACCAGACTGGAAGCTATAATTTATAGCTACAGAATGGATTATGTGTTTGTCTCTTTGGACAGCTATCTATGTGTATTAAATGTTAATTCCATCGTGTGACAGTGTCAGTAGTTGGTCATCAGAAAAAAATATTCAAATGTATGTGAATTTCTAAGGACCAAACTGCTGAGGTCATCGGTCCCTAGACTTACACACTACTTAAACCAACTTAAACTAGCTCATGCTAAGAACAACAGACACACCCATGCCCGAGGAAGGACTCGAACTTCTGGCGGGAGAGGTCGCGCAATTCGTGACATGGCGGCTCAAATCGCGCGGTCTGGTTGTCAGACTAAGATGGTAAACGTTTTGTACAGCAAAGGAAAGTTAATATCCAAATATGGGGTCATTATAACGTTCGACTAACTTTGAAAAGTAGTTAGAAGTATATAGTTGAATGTGAAGCGACCAGTTTTTATTACCTAAATGAATACATATTAAAGTCAGATATTAAAGCTCCGATTTAGTACGTTATTTCATCTATGTGTCATGGAGTTACCACAATGCAACATTAAAAGTCAGTCCCTATCAAGTCTCCCTTAACCTGTGAGCTATATCGGTACCGTTAAAAAGTGAGCTATGTGAGTTTTTTACTGTTATATAACAATTAACGAATGTAAATGTTGAAATCATGTTATTTTATTTGAGGGTTCATTGTGCCTTGCACAAAGTGGTACAAAAATCTATTTACACTGATCATCAGGTGCACCTAATCTGTATGTCAGATTTGTAGTGCCAATAAGTGAACCACATTTGTTTTATACTGTTATAGAACAATGATACAGAAAATTTAGACCGGAAACAACATCTCGATAATGAATTTAAGGGTGTATTGTACCTAGCAGCTTGTGGGGTACAAAGTTCGAACTATACCCGTCGTGAAGTGCACCTCAAACTGTAAGTTAGATTGTAGTGCCAATAAGTGAGTCACGTGAGTTTTGTAGCGTTACAGAAAAAAATACAAGCAATTTGGTTTCTTAAAAAGCTTTTTTTTTTTTTTTTTTGCAACTGTACCAAGTGGTGGGGGCGGGGAAGGGGAGGGGGGAGAGGGAGTGAGCCGTCACAGAAAACAAGAAGGTCAGCTCTGGGGTAAACAAAGATTGGATGTTTCATTTCAATTAACAGTAGAATACTGAACTGTGAGTAAGATATCTAAATATGTGTGTGTGTGGGGTGGGGGGCGTCCGTATGTGCACATGTCTGTTGCTCATGAACCTGTACCAGGTTCCTGCAAATGCCGACAACGTTATGTGTGTGTTTCACAGACAAAGCTGTGTAGGTTATGCGTATGCTCACTGCTGTTTTAGGTTGCCGCAAATGCCTACGAAGCAGTGTCAGATTGCTGCGAATGCTGAAAAAGCTGTATCAGGCTGCTAAAAATACTTCAAAAATCTGTGTTTTGCTAACGATACAAATGTAACCGAAAACATAGAACGTAGCATGGCAGCTATGGAAACGAAATTCAGACACAATTATAATTCATTAAAAATTTTATGAATAATAACTTCAATACATGGCAACGTCTTATTTTCATAACAGTGGAAACCAGCGTGCAGACCCCACAGAAAACGAATATGATTGGGTATACAGTACCCACAACATATCTTAGTAATTTGCAAGTGGAAATTAAGAATTCGTGAATTTCGATTACAGTGTAAAGACAAGTACTGCGACTCCATACAGTTTCGTTACTGGGAAATGACGCAGAATAGACATGTGTAAGATTGCTGCTGAATATATTTTACGAATGAGAGAAAACAACAAAGTTGAAAAATAAACTATCTGCTGCGATGCAGCTGATAACCAACGAATTCACGTTGGTTAGAACTGGAACTCTGCAAAAAAATAAAACCTGATAAATTCCTCTGCCGTATGGGAGGGACCGTGACATTAATAAACATGTCGAATTTTAAACGAGTTCGTATGCATTTATAGCACAAAATCAATACATTGCGGAGCACAGGGCGGTACAGTAATAATGCAGCGACCTAGAATCAAACAGAGTTGATGAAAATCTGCGGTCCTGCTAGTCAGGCTCTGTTGAACCGCATTCATTGCTACTGCTGCTGGAAACTGTCGACTAGCCAGTTGGAATTCAACAGTATTCAGCAAGAGAACAAACAGTGACGAAGTTGAAAAAAAGAAGAAATAAGAAAAGCAAGATACTTTAGAAACGTCAGCTGTTATTCAAAACACCTCTCGTTTGTACACACAGTATGTTGCTAACAGTGAACAGTTAACTTTCCTATTCCTGGATTAGCAAACAGCCCTTTATATTCATAACGTGTAGCCTTTCACGGCCGGCGTCTTCATTAGTTAAAACTTCTAGACTGAGAGGCTGAGGTCGGTCTATAAAACTCTTCCCAGCAAAAGCCATTTGAAGTGGTATCAGCATGTGGATGGCACTATTGTGATATGGAATGACGGTGAAGAGGAATTGTATGGTTTCTTGGTGCACCAACATATATTAATCCAAAGATACAATTTACTATGGTAAAAGAAAGCAATGGACCACTAAATTTTTGGGATGTATCGGTAATTAAACGGGCAAATGGGAGTCTAGGGCATAGAGTGTATAGAAAAGATACACACACCGACCGTTACCTCCATATGGATTCGAAACCTCATTCCAGGCAGAAGAGAGGTGTCATTAAAACATTGGTGGACAGAGCTAATAAGCTCTGTGGGCCAGTTTATTTGCAAGATGAACTAAATCATTCGCTAACGGCTTTTAAGAAAAATGGACAAGGTGACATCGAGATAGATCGAGCACTTCATCCCAGAAGAAAAGTATCTGACAACGTTCAGCAACAACAACTGTCAGCTGGAAAAGTTCTTCTTCCATTCGTTCGTAATAATACTGAATGTATTGGGAAAGTTCTGGCCAAGCTGCAAGTTGAAACAATCTTTAGACCCACCAAGAAACTTACTGAGTGTTTAAGATCGGCGAAAGACGCACGACACCCTTTAGCAAATCCTGGGACGCATAAAATTCCGTGTAGCTTTGGGAAGATTTATATTCGAACCACGACAAGAAGTGTCAATACCCTTCTAACCGAGCACAAAAGGAAGTGTCGACCGGGACATACCGACAAATCAGCTGTAGCGGAACATGCTTTTAAAGGCGGTGATCATGAAATAAAATCTAGTGAGACGAGTGTGCTAGCCAGGACATCGCATTATTATGCACGCTTGTATAAGTAAGCTATAGTGATTCAGGAACACCACAATAATTTTAATAGAAAAGAGGAAGGCTTATAGGCAAGATATGGCGGTCGACTTTCACCAACGATGTGAAATCGATTACCTTCAATCGAGAATAATGATGTTAGTCAGAGGTAGACTTACAGTCAGCCCCATGTGACGTACGGTGGTGCCCTCTATGTGCTCTATATAAACGGGACATCCGCAGCCTGGCAGTCAGTCGTTGACTCATTGCAGAAGATGATGCCTGCAGTTGGCCACGAAACGTCAGGAAGAAGAAGTCTTACTAATCGACCATGGCCTCTCAGCACGGAAGTTTTAGGTAATGAAGCGTTTTATATTGGTTTTTATTGTCAACTAAGAAGAATTCATCTATCGCTTGAGCCTTGTCCCGCAGTTACGCAGGGTCAGCCATTGTTAATCGGATTTGGCATGTTAATATTTAAGGGGTGCTTTTCCTGCCGCCACCCCGTACCCCCCAGGACAGCATTAGTGTACCCCAACTGTCTGCATCGAGTGTAATCCAGGGAATAGTGCTAAAGTGTTCAGATGTCTGCGAGCCGTGGAACTGAGGCGGAACATGGGGACCAGCCCGATATTCACCAAGCGGGATGTGGGAAACCGCCTAAAAACCACATCCAGGCTGACTGGCACATCAGCCCTCGTGGTTAATCCGCCGGGCGGATTCGACCCGGGGCCGGCGCGACTACCCGAGTCCAGGGAGCAGCGCGTTAGCGCTCTCGGCTACACTGGCGGGTTGTCAACTAACAAGAATATATATATGATACAAATTGTTTCTTCACGTACCTTATTCATTCGAAGAGTGAACTCAGAAAATCACTTTGGGCCGCAAATTAATTAATTCATTACATGGCGCAACCCCCATATGGAAAGAAACGTTGGAAAATGTCCTGTTATACATTATGGATCTTCAAGCAACTGGTTTCGGGTCGCGTTAAAGCTTGCATCTTTTATGCTATTATTGTTCCGTACCTCAAACGGTAACAGCCGAAGCCTTATAGGAATACGCTGTTATAGGTTTGTCTGTCTGTCTGTGTCTCCGACTGTTCAAAACAGTTTTTCTCGTGACCGGGTGGACATTTCAAGTTGAAAATTGCATCACATATTAAGGTTTACGATCCCTTAGCGGTATAAAAATGTGAAGTTTATGAGTCCATACAATCAAAAGGTACTGTCATTTGCGTCACGTATTTTGATACTCGCAAACTCACCCATCAATACCTACATGGTACTACCCATTGATCTAGAATCATGACATTTACAAAAAAGCAAGGTCTCACAGTACAAGGAAAGGACTAAATCCGAAAATTGTTAATTTATAGTGGTATCACATGAAAGGAAACTTGTCAATTGTTATCAGATTGTCTGACAGTTCTTGCCTCTGTTAAACCACTGATTCTCAGGTCCCCTGGCGGTACGTTTAGGAAGACTACGCAGGAGATTTTCCAGTACTGCAAAATTACGTTAAACAGGCCTGAAGTGAATAATATGGAGAGCCTTATAAAGTTTGTCACGCTTGGTGAAAATCTAGAATGGATTCTAGCAGGAATCATAAAATCCAATAATATGTCTATTATCAAAACCCTTAATATCAAAGAACGTGACAAACAGTAATTCGAGGTCTCCAGCTATCCTCCGAAAAATAGGTTCAACGCTAAAATCCTAATATTATCACACAAGCGTACACAAATTGAGAAGTATACATAAAAGCTAAACGACACAGATGCACTTACATTACTATAATTATTACTGCATGAAAGATATCAAATTTATACTATGTGTATAATGCACGTACGTGTAAATGTTGATAATCTAATCTTTCCATGACATTTCAATCACGAACTTTCTTTTCCGGATATGAAAATGCTTTGTTGACATCAGCCTATGAAGGGAGAAATGGTCAACGTAATAAAATAAGAGAACTCAGAGCTTACACGGAAAGAATTAAGCGCTTATTTTCTCGCACTCTGTTCGACAATGGAACGTTAGAGAAGTAGTCTAGAGAAGGTTTGATGAAACCTTTGCCATGCAAAGTGGAGACACCAATTAGATTTAGATCATTTTAAAAGTACTTACTTTGTTCCCTGAAACTGTGTTTCAGATGTGAATTTAGGCAACCCGATTCTTTAGAGAACTTCAGCTACAAGAAATTGTTGGTAGTATGAATGAATGAATCGTGCGGCAAATAATACGTGGTACGGTGATAAAACACTCAGGTTACACAATACGTGATTGTTTCCCGTTTTCTTTTAAATTTCCCAAGAGCGAAGAACGAATTTGAAAAACCACATATTTTTATCACATTTAACCTGACAATCTTAAGTACTGTTGTGTGATTCTGCTACTATGTGGAACATGTTCGAAAAAAATTACTATACTTCACTGAGTGGCTGATGTTCCTATTGGTATCAGTTATTTTTGTTATTAACATTTTTTGTTTCACTCCCTGCACAAGAGCCTTTCAAAGCCTGTAGCAAAAAAATGTTGCTTTCAGCCAAATACCTCAAGACGCTGTGAGTGAGTCACAGGAAATGCATTTTCTGATTATTTGGGGGACGATTGTCAGTTCCGGCTTTCTTCTGACACCCAAGAAAAATCTCCCAAAAACCTTGGGCAGGACTTAGCTATTGTCTCTGTTTGATGTTACTTATTGTTTATTAAAAGCTGTTTTAATTACGGTTGGAATTAACGTTATTATTAGGTTTCTTGGAAATTACTCTTAATCATCTGTCTAGTACGGCAATTAAAGTTTTATCTCGGCACTGCTGTGCAGTGTATAGTAGCTCAGTTAATTGTCGTTGTCCAACGATGTAACGAGGGAATGAAATAAATAGGAACTGCAGGGATGCATGAAAAATAGGAAGAGATCGAAAAAGAAATGTTCGTTAGGAGGACTGATTCAGCGTTAAATTAAAGCAGCCATGCATAAAATTAAATGCAGAAACATCAACAATAAGAGCGTAAGAGGGGGGAGGGGAAGATCTATCTGATGACGTCGCACAAGCATAAGCAGTGCTGATACGTAATACTCAGGGGATTCAATACCAACCAAACTTTGGAAGACTTACTATCAAATAATGCTGAAGGTATATGTAAATTTCTTCGGAATTCTAAAGTTTGTACAGGTTGATTTGTTGAATTTGTAGTATGGAGACAAACTCTCAGACGTTTAGAAAAATAGCATCTTCACAATTCAGACGGTAAAAAGGGCGGATAAGTGCTTGAATTATCGCACAATAGCTTGAAAATTTAGGCACTGTTATTGCTGATGAGACGAATATACTGATGAAAGTAAAAGAAAATTGAGGATTATTAGACGACCATGAGTTTGGTTTTAGGGAAGGTAAAGGTTGCACTTCATAACGGAGGCATGACTTCATAAGAATCAAGATATGTTCATAGAATTTGATGACTGAGGGAAAGCCTTTGAAAGGATAAAATGGTGCAAAATGTTCGGAATTCTGTCAAATATGGGAAGGCGGTACAGACAAAGACAAGTAATATAAATAATGTATAAGAACCAATAGGGAACAATAAATTGGCACACCAAGAATGAGGTTGTCGGATTAAAAGTGACTGAAAGAAACAGATGCAGTCTTTTTCCCAAACTCTTCACTGTATACTTCGAAGAATTAGCGACGGGAATAAGACACTGGTTCTAGAGTGGGATTAAAATTGTTGGAGATACGATCAATATGATAAGAATCGCTGATGACATTACTATCCTGAGTGAAAGTGAAGAAGAACTGCTGAACTTGCTGAAGGGAGTGAGTACAGGCTTTTAGGAACTCCAAAATTGCTGACAACGAAACTGATGAAGTTAAGGATTTCTGCTACACTGGAAGGAAATTAATAAACGAAGGATGAAACAAGGATGTAAAAATCAAACGAGTAAATGGAAAGATGGCATTCCTGTCGAGAAGGAGTCTACTAGTACAAGACATCTTCCTTGGATAAAGAATTTTCTTGGGATTTACGTTTGGAGCACAGCATTGGACGGCAGTGATTCACGGACTGTGGGAAGACCGGTAACATAGAGAATTGAAGCGTTTGAGGCATCGTCTGTAAGAGGATGTTGAAAATTAAGTGAAACGAGGGGGGTATCTTCAGAAAAGGCAAGAAGAAGGAAATTAGGGAAACGTAGTCAAGAAAGACAGAAAGAAAGAACGTGTGGTATGACGTCTGGGGATAACTTTCATGACACTAGATGGAGCTGTAGATGGTAAAACCATAGAGGAAAGCAAAGATTGGAATACATCCAACAAATAACTGAGGACATTGGGAACAAATGCTACTCTGAGGTGAAGAGTTTGAGGCAAGGGATGTACTGACTGCAGGCCACATGGAGCAACTCAGAAGACTGATGACTCAATAATAATAATAATAATAATAATAATAATAATAATTCACATTAATAATTATACTACAATCCACTTTCAACATTCATTCATGTTGTCAGTTACACAGAATGCCGCTAGGTAACCAATTAGAAATGCAGTGAACTTAATAATGAAACATACTTCCTTATGTTTTCCATTCAGCCATTCATTGTGCTGTCTCTGTACCTTTGTCACCTGACAAGCTTCGTGAAGAGACAGACATAATAAAAACTACTGCAGTTAATAACGGCTATGATCCCACTCACAGTTAAAACGGACGCTAAAGTGACCACTTTAGGAAGCAGCGATTTTCCTGACAGTAACGAGTATCAAAATGTTTTCTCGATTTCATTTTTCGGCCCTATTTTGAATAAATTTCGTCGTCTTCTGATTAAAAAAGTATGGATTCTGAGTTGCCTTTTCCATGAACAGTATCTTGCAATAAAATCTCATTCACATTCTCAGGTCCATAGTTGCTCCGACACACATTTCAGGAGTGTATAAAATCACTTGTAATACTTGACCCGTTTGCTATACAGGACAAACTAGAAGATCTTTTAGCGTCAGGTACAAGGAAACATTGTTGGGAAAAAGAAGCACTAATGTACAGAGTTCCACTTTTGCTGATCATCTGCTAATATCCGGACACAAACCAAAACGCGTTGAAGAAATTTCCATTTTATATAGAGAAACGAAAGGACATAGGCTCGATGTACTGGAAGAGCTGGAGATTTTCAAGCGTATTTCTAAAAACGATGGCCTCATCGTCAACGAACAGTTACAGCTACGTAAAAAAAAAAAAAAAAATGTTCAATGGTTTCAATCCACTGCTCTAGGAATTTTGATTCCTCTATTTTTTACTATATTTTCCATTCTTCTGGTTTCGATACATTATTTTCTTCTAATCTCATAGATATGTGTTGCTGAGGTAACCTTCATGCAATTGTACAGCTGTTTGTAAAAAATTTTCTATGCCATTCTGTTCTTGACGTAATAGTAATTTCTGTGGAGCCTAACATATTGCTCTGTTATACTTAATCTGCTTTGTATTTGCAAAAAGACACTAACCTCTGTTTATGATTTGCTTTAAAATTAACTGTCGTTTATTTAAGTTATTTCTGTGATAATGTTACAAATGGAGAAGTGGACACACAGGCGCTCGCTCGTATTGTTTTCGTGGCAGCTATGTAAGCCACTGGGCCGATTAGTCTGATCTTGTTCCCATCTGGGCACACGTGGCAAAGGCTAGAACGTTTATTTTACTTTTGACGTGAGCATAGCTGCTCCGAATTTGGACTATTGCTTTATAGAAATGTAATATTACGTAAGTAACCTTCGTGAGCCAAGAAAATTGTCATCTTAGTTAATGCGTTTTTTGTCATATCTCATTTTCTATGCATTAGTTTATGGGATTTAGCAATTTCGTTCTGATGAATACACCCCTATCAGGTGTCGAAACCTAGGTCAGTATACCTACTGTTTATGTCCAACCAGTTGGCTGTTTAATTCTACGCTGATACTTCCGTATAGTTATATGTACTACTCATACAATGGAACATTTGAGCACCGTTAGGAATACTATTACTAAAACACATTAGGCGAAACAACTCTAAAAATATCAATTCATTTACAGGATTTTCTGGTAATGTATGCAATTTACATGGTATTTTCATTATTTCTCATATAATTTCTAAATAAATTAATGTTTTACAACCATAAAGACCGAAGTTTCTTATTTCAATTTCACTACTAGATGGCACAAATACTTCATGGTTCGTTAATAAGCATTCTACGTAACAACAAAGCAAAGTTTCAGTACTCTGAATGAGGAGCAGGTTCCATTCCAGGTAATGTAACATAGATTAGTCAACCTTAAGACAATAATTTGTAGTAACATTGATCTCGTATTGATTGCTAAACACTGATCCAAGACTTAACGCATCTATAAATTACATGGTACATCCCTGTAATTATGATTATAAATATTAAAAACAGATGCGACCGTAGCTGCGCCTTCTATTGTGACGTCAGAAACAAAGTCGGACGGGTCGGCCCATGTTTAGACAGTCGAGACGGCGTGTCGGCCTAGCAAGAGTCTCGCGGTGACATGAAGAACTGGCGGTACCCTTTGAGCCTCAGGAATTGGTGGACACCTTGAGTGTGAGAATTACCACGACTACTGGACTGTAGTCAGCTAAAGGCATGACCTAGCCACGTGGACGGGAAAACCCGAGTGTCCTGCCTTTGGCGAGATACGTGGCTGAATTCAATGACCAGCACAAGTACTAAATGAGACTCAATATAACAAAAACTAAACCCAACTACTTACAGTGAAGACAGTAAGATTGCTACAATTACAAAAATAAGTGCGTGGGTGAAAACACGCTCAAAGGCCGTAGAGTAGTTTTTAAGTTATTTCATTTCAAATGTTTATGTATATAACGAAATTTGGAAAATAATATCTTGAGAACGCGTTAAATGATTTGCACAAACGAAGTGTCTGCCCGATAGATCTCACTCACCATTACCAGGAGATCATAGCAGAATTTTTATAAACATTATTTGTTTTAAATTACAGGCTGCACCTAGTTTTAGTTGTTTATATTTATTAGCAGCAAAACAGTGTAAAGCAGTTTTACCTTGACAAAATCGATATTTTTAAACAAATTATTTAACATAGGGAAAAATGAAGAACAGCGACAGTCAGTGAGGAAATGTACGTACACATTGATAAATGAAACACGTATATGACATTAAATTTAGAATTTTTATATATGTTGCGGAAGTCGGAAGTGTGTGCGCTTCACTTATATCAAAATGAGGGCTTGAATAGGGACAGCCATCTAGCGCGGTGCAGTTCTACGTCTGAATTCCTGACCAGCCGGTATTAATATCTGGGGCTAGTAGTGTGTGGCAGTAGGTCTCATCTCAAGTGGGTCGGAATCCTTCTGTGTTGAATTGTGCACTTCTAATGTCCGTGTATGCCGCTTGCAAATGCTATAAAATATTTTCAACTTATGTACTCTGAATATTAGATTTAGACGAACTAGTCTCAAATCTAAAACTTAAGGAATTTAGGTTATTCGCCATTGTGGAATTTTAACCTTAAACTTATGCTAAACAAATTTTGTGTACGTTTCGATTTTTTCCCAAAAGTTTACATGATTCATTTTACATTAAGCTCTCACTCAGACATTCGTTATTTTAACGATAAACAATTACCAACCTGTGATAGGTATTGCAGTGAGCTGAATTAACTCGGTTTTGATAAATCATAAAAAATATACCTGACTGTACTTATTCGAACTTCGTGTCTAGTTTTCAGGGTTAATGTGACAGATATGTCGGTTGGACCCAAGACTTAAACGTATTCAGTCGTGGAAATGCCACCACATATATGGCCGCCCTATCGACAATGACTTTAACCTGAATTACAATTCATATTTCGTGCAAGTACACATGGGGCTCACAGGCTAAAAGTTACCAAACAGCTATTTTGTGGGACCAGCAACTTGGACTATGTTAACTATGAACGTTATTGTCTGTCTCACCACATAGGCTGGTCTCGTCTGGCATCAACAAATTTACGTCAGAAACACCTTTTTATACATATGGTCATATATGTGGGCTCCGTTCTGGCATAGGTCAGTCAGTGCGAGACTGCATTTAAAGCCAGTTCATTGTGTTTTGGGGGTAATATTGAAGAGTTTTTGTATGGGTTAACTAGTGTATTTTGTGTAAATGACGGGTGCTAGATTATTAAATCCAGGTGACAATAAAATTGGTGTTCAATAAGGTGCAGTACCTTTAATTACTGTATAGCATCCAAATGTGTGTAATTTATGTATGCCAAGCAGATGGATTGAAATAAGAGAATTGTAACTTTATCTATTGCTGTTGCATGAATTGAGGCTATGCTATGATCATATACTAAACGTGATCTGGTAAGTCGGGGTCCAGCTGCTAACAGAGAAGGACAGCTGGTGATGATAAAATGCAACTAAAAGTGGTTCAGAGTTAGGAGCATGAGATGTCAATAGGTTTTTCATTTATCTGTGAGGTAGTTTGGTTTGGGAGGATGTGTATTGATCGACGTTTCACTATGTCCCAGTGCAGTGTTGTGTGCAATACTGATTTGTTTATACTTTAGTAGCATTAAGCATGCTGTAAAGTAATAAGATACAGCAATAAACATTGGTTTTACCTAAAGAAGGAATTAACATGTTTGCTGATGATTGTGCATAACACCAACTATTTGTGTACCATTCTGAGTATGTTTGGGCACTTTACGATTCGGCTTCGGTTGGAGCAATTTTGTCTCAATGTAGATCAGATGCAAATGACTTGAGCTGATCTGACATTGCATGGAGAGAGTTGATGTTAACGAAACAAAAAGGTTGTGCTTAGCATCCATTCTTCGTTAACACTGCTATTTGTGTCAAGTTTCGCCTTAAAGTTTAGTTTTTGATTGTGTGAGTCTGTGTAAATTTTCCCGTCGCCAGAAACTCCTTCACACAACTAAGTTTTAATTTTGCGCTACTAGACAGCACACAGTTTAGATCAGTGCATTCTAGTCTGAAATCTTATCTCGTGCAGTAACTTTTCGGCAAATAGGATTTCTAATAACAGATATCTGTAAATACAGGGTTATTACAAATGATTGAAGCGAATTCACAGCTCTACAATAACTTTATTATTTGAGATATTTTCACAATGCTTTGCACACACATACAAAAACTCAAAAAGTTTTTTTAGGCGTTCACAAATGTTCGATATGTGCCCCTTTAGTGATTCGGCAGGCATCAAGCCGATAATCAAGTTCCACCCACACTCGGCGCAGCATGTCCCCATCAATGAGTTCGAAAGCATTGTAGATGTGAGCTCGCAGTTCTGGCACGTTTCTTGGTAGAGGAGGTTTAAACACTGAATCTTTCACATCACTATGCGTGAAACTTGCCCGCACGCGTTCAACCGTTTCTTCGCTCGCTGCAGGCCGACCCGTTGATTTCCCCTTACAGAGGCATCCAGAAGCTTTAAACTGTGCATACCATCGCCGAACGGAGTTAGCAGCTGGTGGATCTTTGTTGAACTGCGTCCTGAAGTGTCGCTGCACTGGTATGACTGACTGATGTGAGTGCATTTCAAGCACGACATACGCTTTCTCGGGTCCTGTCGCCATTTGGTCTCACTGCGCTATCGAGCGCTCTGGCGGCAGAAACCTGAAGTGCGGCTTCAGCCGAACAAAACTTTATGAGTTTTTCTACGTATCTGTAGTGTGTCGTGACCATATGTCAATGAATGGAGCTATAGTGAATTTATGAAATCGCTTCAATCATTTGTAATATCCCTGTACATCAACTTCGGTAAAGAAATTTATTTTCTGTTTAATAGCTTGCGGTTTCAGAGTACAGTGAAAATCTGCACACCAATTTTTAGTGTTACTTTATTCCCCTTTGGTATATTTTGAAACTCGGTAGCCCCATTTGAGACCTTATATATATTTGATACACTTTACGATATGACTAGGGACTGTGTTTGTTGTGAGCGGGTACAAGGAGAGTTGGCTGCTGTCCGTAAACAGCTGGAAGCTGCGCAGACTAACATCGCTGCAGCTTCTGATGCGCAACATCTGGCCGGTCCTTCCTCACTCCAGAGTGGGTGGCAGACAGTGCTCGGTAAGCGTGTCACTAGGCAGAAGGAGAAAAATGGAGCAGGCCGTGCGGCTGGGCCCCTACATCTTAACAATAAGTACGAGGTGCTACCCTGTGTTGCTGATAACTCTGAGCCAGCATGGGATGGTTCTCCTGTTGGACCAGGGGTCGATTTACCTGCCCAGTCCGGACAAGTACAGAGGGTGGCTATGCTAGTCTTTGGGACCTCCAATGTCAGGCGGGCGATGGAGCCTCTCAGGGAGATAGCAAGCAAGGCGGGAAAGAATTCCAATATGCATTCAATATGTTCGCCGGAACGTCTCATCCGTGATTTGAAGGAGGTCCCGCCGGCGGCTGTCGAACGCACTGGTAGCAACCGGATGCATGCAGTGGCATATGACTGCACGAATGACGCCTGCCGCTTGGGTTCTCACGCCATCCTCGGCTCCTTTCGGTGGCTGGCTCATCTGGTGAAGGCAACTAGCAACGCACGCGGGGTGCAGGGTAAGCTGTCCATTTGTCAAAACTAGACATAGTTGTCTCACTGGGAATTCCGCGATCGTTCAATAAGTAAAATATGGAGTTTCAGTCTTCGATCGCTATTCTTTATTTTCAATTACCGGTTTCGGGCTAGCTGCCAATCTTCAGATCATATGTTGTAGTTACAGAGTAACTTGTCCGTACAGAACACACTGTTCACTGTCATAAGTAAAGTAAATTTACTTTACTTATGACAGTGAACAGTGTGTTCTGTACGGACAAGTTACTCTGTAACTACAACATATGATCTGAAGATTGGCAGCTAGCCCGAAACCGGTAATTGAAAATAAAGAATAGCGATCGAAGACTGAAACTCCATATTTTACTGTCTATTTGTGGCATCGTTCCCAGGGTTGATCACGGTCCTCTGGTTTGGAGCAGAGTGGAAGTTCTAAACCAGAGTCTCAGACGAATCTGCAACGGTATATGACGCGAATATCTCGACCTCCGCTATCGGGTGCTGAATTTTAGGATTCCCCTTCATAGGCCAAGAGTGCACTACACGCAGGAAGCGGCTACTAGGGCAGCGGAGCACGTGGGGCGTGCACACGGGGCATTTTTATGTTAGAGAACCCCTCCCTTGGGATGAAAGACTATCTTCCTCTTAAATTAGCCACAGCGACCTTAGAGAATCTTGGGCCTCGCAGATAAGAGATAGAAAAGATTAATATGATTTTAGTAAACTGCAGGAGCATCCAAGGAAAGGTCCCAGAATTAGTATTGCTTATAGAAGGTTATAATGAAAAGATAGTATTGGGAACAGAAAGCTGGTTGAAACCAGACGTCAATGACAACGAAATCCTAAGTTCAGATTGGAATGTTTAGCATTAGAATAGGTTAGTCGCTAATGGTTGCGGCGTGTTTATTGCAGTAAAAAATTCGATAAAATCTAGCGAGGTTATCAAGGATTCCGAATGTGGATTAATCTTGGTAAAATTAAGTATCAAAGAACGCTCAAAAATGGTAATCCGATGCTTTTACAGACCACCTAGGTCGGAATCTGTAGTTGTAGAGCACTTCAAACAGAACTTGCAGAACATCATTAGTAATTTTCCTGATCGTGCCGTTTTAATGGGGATGACTTCAATTTGCCAGGTATAGACTGGGAGTGCTATGCCATCAAAACTGGTGCCAGAGACAGGGACTCGTGTGGCATTGTTCTGGATGTCTTGTGCGAAAATTACCTACAGCACATAGTTAGAGAACAAACTCGTGAGAGTAACGTCTTAGACCTCCTGGCGACAAACAGACCTGAACTTTTCGAATCAGTTACCGTAATGGAAGATGTCAGTGATCATAAGGCTGTGACAACATCTATGAAGACGGGTCCTACAAGTAATGTTAAGAAAGGTAGGAGGATATATTTGCTCAGCAAGGGTGACAGGATACAAATTTCGGAATATCTCAACAGTCAGCATCAAATATTCGGTGATGGGGACGTAGATGTGGGAAACGAATGGAAAAAATTCAAAGACATCTTTCAATGTGCCCTATAAAAGTACGTTTCGAGTAAGGTTTTAAGGGATGGGAAGGATCCACCACGGTTTAAGAGCCGTTTAGAAAAGCGCTACGTAAACAAAGAGCAGTTTATCTCAGATTCAAGAGAAGTAGAAACCTAGCTGACAAACAAAAGCTGAACGACGCGAAAATGAGCGTAAGGAGAGCAATGAGAGAAGCGTCCAATTATTTTGAAAGCAAGACGTTGTCAACCGACCTGATTGAAAGCCCTAAGATTTTGGTCGTATGTAAAACCAGTAAGTGGGTCAAAATCATCTATTCATTCTTTCAGCGACAACATCGGCACCGAAAGGGAACATGACAGAGAGAAGGCCGAAATACTAAATTCGGTCCTTCGAATTTGTTTCATCGGGGAAGATCGTAACACTGTCCCTCCTTTCAATCGTCGTACGAACATCGAAATGGCAGATATTTAGATAACTGATCGCGGAATTGAAAAGCATCTACAGTCGCTTAGTAGCGGAAAGGGTTCGGGACCAGATGAGATAACTATAAGATCCTATAAAGATAATGCGAAAGAACTTACTCTCCTTCTAGCAGAAATTTATCGTAGATCGCTTGAGCAACGAAAGGTACCTAACGACTGGAAAAAAGAGGAGGTTCTTGGCGTTATTAAGAAAGACCGTAAGACAGATCAGTACAATTATAGACCTATTTCATTGACGTCAATCTGTTGTAGAATTTAGAACATGTTTTATCCTCAAGAATTATGACGTTTTTGGACAATGAACATCTGTAGAATGAAATTTTCGCTCTACAGCGGACTGTACGCTGATGTGAACTTTCTGGCAGGTTAAATCTGTGTGCCGGAGCACTTGCCCGCGAAAGCAAAGTTCTCGAGTTCGAGTCTCGTTCCGGCATACAGTTTTAATCTGCCGGGAAGTTTCATATCAGCGCACACTCCGCTGTAGAGTGAAAATTTAATTCTAGAAACATGCCCCAGGCTGTGGCTAAGCCACATCTCCACAATATCCTTTCTTCCAGGAGTGCTAGTTCTGGAAGGTTCGCAGGAGAGCTTCTGTGAAGTTTGGAAGGTAGGAGACGAGATACTGGGGGAAGGAATGCTGTGAGGACAGGGCGTGAGTCGTGCTTGAGTATCTCAGTTGGTAGAGCACTTGCCCTCGAAAGGCAAAGTTCCCGAGTTCGAGTCTCGGTCCGGCACACAGTTTTAGTCTGCCAGAAAGTTTCAATGAACATCTCCTCTATAAATATCAACAAGGATTCCGCAAACCGAGATCCTGCGAAACTAAGCTCGCTCTGTTCCTGTATGAGATCCACAGAGCAGTGGACAACGGTTCTAATGTTGATTCCGTGTTCCTTGATTTCAATAAGGCATTTGACAACGTCCCGCACTGCCATTTAATAATAATAATAATAAATAATACGACCTTACGAGGTGTCGGAGCAGACCTGCGATTGGATTCAAGACCTTCTCACAGATAGAACTCAACACGTCGCTATTAACGAAAATAAATCGACAGATGTAAAGGTAATAATCGGAGTACCTCAGGAAAGTGTGATAGGACCGTTGCTGTTTATAAGATACATTATATAAATGATCAAAGCAGAAAACGTCGGATGCTCCTCAAGACTATTCGCAGATGATGAAGTTTCCTATACCAAAGTAGCAACGCCAGAAGGTAGTAGAATTTCCCGAACGACCTGCAGGGAACTGATGAATGGTGCAGGCTCTGGGAGTTGACCCTGAACGTAAATAAATCTAACATAATGCGCTTACAGAAGCTACCCGACAATCATTCTTCCCATGCACAATTCGCGAGTGGAGCAGGGTTAGAGGAATCAGATAGTGGTAGCGAAAGTACCTCCGCCACACACTATTAGATGGCTTGCGGAGTATGATGTGGATGTAGATCAGATATTGCAAAGGTGGGTAGGTTTCGAGGTTTCGATTCGATCGGTCCTTGGTATTCAGACGCATGTAAAATAATAGGTGACTCACTGCGTGATCTTTTCTTGCTACTGCCATGTCAACTGGCTGGCAAATGAGTTGAAACATCGTGGACGATCTGAACTGCACCCACCTGGGTAGACGCACATGTTCACATGACTGCTTCGAGAACGGGGAGACGCGTCGCCCGCAGATTAATTGCGCCTCACGGACTAACAACAAAGGGTCGATGTGCTGTCTGGCCTAGATTTGGTTCTTAGGCGGTTTCTGACATTCACTAGGTGAATACTGGACTCGTTCCCATGTTCCGCATCAGGTACACGCTACGCAAACAGTACATTTGCACATAGTAGAGAGATTAGGTACTCTGCTTCTGTCCTACGCGGGTGATTAGGAGAATGATGACCTTCACTGTTTCACCTTTTTAATCACTTACTCAGCATCAGTATCAGCATCTGAACTGCATCGTTCTAACTAGCTCGGGAGGCGCGTAATAAGACAGAAGGGTGTTGTGATAATTATTTCGTTTGTCGTACGAAAAATGCAAGGTATAAATGGTCACATTACCAAGCCAATTTAAAAGAGAGGGACGATGTGTATAAGAATTTCCTGGTGTCACAGCGACCACAGAATTTTAATCTTTATTATTATTTTGTTTGTTGCGTTTGCCAGCCAATATGTACTCACACATACACACAAAAACGCGGAAGTTTGGAGCCATTAGGTAACTAGGACATACGTTTTATTTACAGATTGTACTTCATTTGTTGAATGCACATAGATACAGACATTTATGTACGTTTTCAGATAATGTTTAAAGTAGAAAATTCTGTCGCATAAGTTAGACTGCGTGAACATTCTCGTAAAAAGCGCTTAGGGTAGTGACCGTAGTTAGTTTTGGCGTTTGTCTTAAGCACGAGCATATTTACTCACGGCGCAGTGCTTAAAATGAAGACGAGTACTATTTTAAAACGAGGAAAAATAGCATTAAAGATCGATTGGGAAATTCAGAGCCAAGGTTCGTAGCATACGCCGGCCGGAGTGGCCGTGCGGTTCGAGGCGCTACTCTCTGGAACCGAGCGACCGCTACGGTCGCAGGTTCGAATCCTGCCTCGGGCATGGATGTGTGTGATGTCTTTAGGTTAGTTAGGTTTAATTAGTTCAAAGTGCTAGGCGACTGAAGACCTCAGAAGTTAAGTCCCATAGTTCTCAGAGCAATTTGAGCAATCGTAGCATACGATGCTGTGTCGATACGATTAGTGTGCTTCAAAACTCTGAATACAACGAAAAAGTTGAGTATACAACGATAGTACAATACATTCCACGCAAAGGATTGTGGAGAACTGGAAAGCGTTGTCAAGTGAAGTAACCGAAATAACTATTCATCATTCGGAAGCAGAGAAGTAAAAGTGTGAATTATTGCCTACAACACTATCACAATGAGAACATACTTTTCTTATCTGTAGGAACGCTAAACAGATAAATCTGCAGTTACAACAAGTTTTCATATTGCTTTCCAGTTTGCAAAGCGTCGCGTACTTTCACCGATTTTCTGTTTATCTTTACACAGTAAAAAATTGTGCTACAGTTAGAACTTGCAGAAATACAGTGCGACTGTTGCGTCAGAAGATTCGTAACAAAAGCAGTCTCGCAGACTTTTACTTCCTCAGCATATATATCCACTATTTTACAAGTCTGCAATTGCAATTATGTCGATTTTTCGATCTACATAATCGTGTTAAAAAGATTTTTGGCAATGAAAAAATAGAATACACCCACCACAGCTCAATGACAGGCTTCAGCTTAAAAGCTTGTCTTCGAATTGGCAGTACTTAAAAAGTTATAATACATTTTCGTACTGTAGTGAATAGTAAACTGAGACATCTTGTGTTTCTATGCTTAAAGTTAAATGAAATGGTAAGTAATAAGTTTGTCAGTTTAAATTTCTTACTGAAACGGCATTCGTCATAAGGCTGCATGAACCGTAAGTAGTATCATGTTTTGTATTTAGCTCCCCACTGTTGTTTGCTTCATTTCATTGTCAGTTCTCATTATCACAACAACCCTAGAAAATAAATTTGCCACGAAATGCCATAATGAGCCTTTCGCGTAGGGCACTAAGGCGTCACAATGGCGAGAGTTGTAAGTTTGTGCCGGACTGGGACTCGAACCCAGTTGCTCAGTTTCTCTAGAATGGTTGCCTTGCATTTCCTTTCAATTCGTCGTCACCCCCGATCTATATGTCCCAGCTCGTTCATCGAGAGTAGTGTCTCTTCCGTCAGACAAGGCTGACAGAACAGACGCCACTCATATCTGCATCACTCGACTCGACTGACTCGTTGCATCTGGCTAGGCACAAACTCACAGCTAGTCGCCACCTTTTACCTTGGTTTCCATCTGCACACCTAATGCACAGGGTCTTCCCTCTGGTTTCCTTCTCTAATATTTCAGTGGAAATACTGTCTATAAATCCTATACTTGTAACAGTAAAAGGACAATAATGGTTACAATATCTTCTACAAGAGCATAAGTAATTTTCAATAATTCACTCAAAATATATTTTTCCAAAATAATTATTTAGATGTCAATCAATGAATAAAACAATTGCTATCGGTATTCCTTTCCTTTCTAGGCCACATCTTCCTCTCTTCAGCAGTCCTCTCTATGTAAGGAGATTATCCCCCATTTCTGTCGCTCCGAGCAGCACCAGATTTCTCCTGTTTTGACAACGCCCAAGTTTCACATCCGTATATCAGGAGTCTCCATACAAAGAGACTAACAAATACTTTCTCAGTGTGGATACTAACGTGCTTAATCAGCTGAAGGTTCTCATTTTCGAAGGCGCTATTGACCAGTGCGGTTCTTCTCTAGATGTCTTTTAGACGTGTCCCTGTTTTGCTCCACAGTGCTACCCGGATAGTGAAATTCGGTTATTTCCTCGACTTGCCCACTGTCTATTCTAACATCAATCTTGTCTCCACCCCTTTATTGTCTATAACCATGACTTTTGTCTTCTTGGTACTTATATTTAGTTTTAGTTTCGTTATCGATTGATTTAAGACCTTTAGCATTTTATTTAGATTCTTCCCGAAGTCTGCCACTAACGCCATGTCATCAGAAAGTTTGATGCAGCGAATACGCATGTAATTAATTTCGATTCCAGTCGTCGTTTCTTTCATTGCTGTCATTGCTCTCTCGATAAATATATTAAATAAGTAAAGTGATGGAGAGCATCCACGTCTCACACACATTTTGGTTTTGTACTTTTCTTGCTATCCTTGTTCTTTTCTTGCTATCAACTATCGCACGCTCGGTGGTCGGAATATTTCTGAAAAACTTGTAAGGGTGTTGCGTAGTAGGGTGCGCTGAGAAATATTTGTTCAGAAAAAAATAAATAGATTGACCCGTTTCCGAATTATTTACCGTTGAAGTTGGACAAAAATGACAAATGGAAAAAGATTTGGATGCTTATGCCGTGATTTACTATTGAATGGGTCCAACAAGTAGAATGAAAGATTGAGTACAATTGACAACAAATTGAAGAACATGATTCACGGCTATACCTTCACAAATGAAAGAATCGTGCCAGTAAGGATAAAAGTAAAGGGGGGCTATCTCACAACAGTAGAAGTATATGCCACTGAAGGAGGAAGGAAAGGAGAAACTGGAGTGTTCCACAAAGACCTTCTATAGAAAACAGACCAAAACAAGAAAGATTATCTGACTATAAGTGGAGACCTTAATGCACGTGTGGGAATTTACCGAATCCTGGAACATTAGGAATTTTCGGAGAACAGGTCACAAGCAAGGATGGACACGAATTACGTCTCTTTGTAGCATATAACGAAATGAAAATTGCCATCAGAAAGAAGGATATACACAATTCACATGGGACGCAAGAGGCTATAGATCTGTTATTGCATAGGTCGTAGTGACGGAAAGCTCAGACGATTGGTACAAGACGTAATGGTACATAGTGGTAGCGACATTGGGTCCGATTATTTATTGTTGGTGGCGAAGGTAAGCCTGATTACTAGATGGAACATACAAACTGTTACGAAGAGTAAACTCCAAGACGAAGTTTTCAAAGTGTATGTTGTGCAACAAGACAGTATAACAGACCTATTTCAGCAGTGACAAAGTAAATCTACTGGAAAAAATTGGAATACAGAATCGGAAAACATAAAAGCGTGTGTAATCACTGGACATTCACTGGACTGATGTTTACAATGCTCATGGCATGAATGAAAAATATAACATTTTTGCTAATAAAGTGCTTACCTTATTTGAACACTGCTTTCCCCCAAAACTTACCAAGGTTAGAGCAAAGTCTACAAAGAAGCCATGGATTACTCGAGGAATAGGGGTATCATGTAAAACAAAAAGAAAACTGTATCTGTCAATCCGAAACATTTCCCACGTTGATGCTATAGCACATTATAAGAAATACTGCAAAATATTAAAGACTGTGATACGGATGTCAAAGCAAATATATTACAAGGAAAAGATAGTCATATCAGATAACAAAATAAAGACAATATGGGATATAGTGAAGGAGGAGACCGGTAGAACCAGACATGAAGACGAACAAATAGCATTAAGAGTAAATGATACATTGGTGACAGATGTGTATAGTGTTGCAGAACTTTTTAACAAACATTTTATAACTGTTACTGAAAAGATGGGGTTGTCAGGTTCGGTAGATGCTGCTATGGATTACCTTAGACCAGACATTTCAAGTAACTTCCATAATATGAATTTGACCCTCACTACCCCAACAGAAATAATGTCCATCGTAAAATCTTTAAAATCAAAAACATCTAGTGGGTATGATGAAATATCAACAAAGTTAATTAAAGAATGTGATTCTGAGCTAAGTAGCATATTAAGCTATCTGTGTAACCAGTCGTTTATCAGTGGAATATTTCCTGAATGGCTGAAATATGCTGAAGTTAAGCCACTGTTTAAGAAGGGAGATAAAGAAATAGCATAAAATTTCCGTCCAATTTCACTGTTGCCAGCATTCTCAAAAATTTTCGAAAAAGTAATGTACAGTCGTCTTTATAACCATCTTATCTCAAATAACATACTGTCAAAGTCACAGTTTGGATTTCTAAAAGGTTCTGATATTGAGAAGGCTATCTTCACTTACAGTGAAAATGTGCTTAATTCATTAGACAAAAAATTGCAGGCAACTGGTATATTTTGTGATCTGTCAAAGGCATTTGACTGTGTAAATCACAATATCCTTTTAAGTAAACTAGAATATTATAGTGTAACAGGAAATGCTGCAAAATGGTTCAAATCTTATTTCTCTGGCAGGAAACAAAGGGTGTTATTAGGAAAGAGACATGTATCAAGCTATCAGGCATCATCCAACTGGGAATTAATTACATGTGCAGTCCCACAAGGTTCCATTTTGGGGCCCTTACTTTTCCTTGTGTATATCAATGACCTTTCATCAGTAACATTACCAGATGCCAAGTTTGTTTTGTTTGCCAATGATACAAACATTGCAATAAATAGCAAATCAATTGTAGTCTGCGAAAGATTAGCCAATAAAATATTTGTGGACATTAATCACTGGTTCCTAGCCAATTCTTTGTCACTAAACTTTGAAAAAACACACTACACGCAGTTCAGAACTTGTAAGGGGTGTCCCAAGAGTATATGTCTAACATACAATGACAAGAAGATAGAAGAAGTGGACAGTGTTAAATTCTTGGGATTACAGCTTGATAATAAATTCAACTGGGAGGAGCACACCACAGAACTGCTGAAGCGTCTTAACAAATCTCTGTTTGCAATGCGAATTTTGTCAGACATAGGGGATATAAAAATGAAAAAGCTGGCATACTATGCTTACTTTCATTCCATAATGTCATATGGGATTATTTTTTGGGGTAATTCATCAAGCCAAGCTAAAGTTTTCCAGGCACAAAAACGTGCAGTAAGAATTATATGTGGTGTGAACTCAAGAACATCCTGCAGAAGCCTGTTTAGGGAACTAGGGATACTAACTACAGCTTCCCAATATATTTATTCCTTAATGAAATTTGTCATTAAAAATATATCACTTTTTCAAACCAACAGCTCAATTCATGGAATCAATACTAGAAATAAGAATAATCTTCACAAGTATTTAAAGTCACTTAGTCTTGTACAAAAAGGTGTGCATTATTCAGGAACACAAATTTTCAATAACTTGCCAGCAGCCATAAAAAGCTTAACAACCAATGAAATTCAGTTTAAGAGAAGCCTAAAGGATTTGTTGGTGGCAAACTCCTTCTACTCCATTGATGAATTTCTTAGTAAAACCAACTGATTTGTTGGTACAACATAACTTGTGCACAATTTCAGTGCAGTAATGTGTTCACTGAAAATTTGTGTGTCTGTGTGTGTGTGTGTGTGTGTGTGTGTGTGTGTGTGTGTGTAAGTATAATCTAACTTCTGCACCATTTCAGTGCAGTAATGTGTTCATTGTAAATAAGTATTACAGTAGTTGTATTACATGTTTATTACCTTATAAATAAATAAAAAACTTTTTTATTTTAAATTCAGTGCATTAGTATTTGTAAAATGACTCTTAGTGTTCATTAAAAAATGACGATCATTCCACTTGGGACCTGTGGAATGGTACATTATCTTATTTGTTTTAGTTGTAAATATTTGTCATGTATTGTTGTTTTTCTGACATGTTCCACATCCTGGAGGACCTCCTCACTACGGATCAATTGGAATGAAAGTAAATCTAATCTAATCTAATCCAAGTGGAGACTGAGCCATTAGGGAAGAAAAAGAAATTTAGGAGGGGAAACGCTGTCAAAATAAGGAATGAAAACATAGCAGATGAAATTAAAGGTAAATAAGAAACATACACTAAAAATCTGAAGCACATTACAGAATAAAGGAAGGCATAGTATGTATAAAACCGTAAATACTCTAAGACAGTAATGAGAGAAGCTCATCAAGGATCTTGAGATAAAAGACATCAGACATCGAAAATCACCGAAATGGTAGACAAAAGATGGTTTATAAACTCCTAAACCAAATGATGTTGCACGAATTCATGAAATATATAATAAACTTGGATGACACATTATGGGGGTTTACGGGTAGAAACAATTATAGAACTGAACTAACGATAAAGGACCAGTACAAAGAATAACACGATGGAATGTAGCAAGGTGACAACATTACGATGGGGGAGATATAAGAAGCATTAATTCTTTGTGTACCAGTGATTTCTACCAGGGAACTACCACTTCATTAATTTTGTTTTGAAGTACTAGTGCCTTTATCAGGAAATCACCGATGCTATTGCATTTAGGTACTTCTGCAAAAGTAGTGCATTGTAGGAGTCACTTACAGCGTTCAAATCAACAGTCGGCGTGGAGACTGTGTTATGTGATTGTAGAATATTGAGACGTGACTTTTTTTATAGTGGCCTTACTGAGGAGATCACTGATAGTGAAAGTAAGTATACCTAAGGTATTGGTAATGTAAATCTGAGTTTGTACTACTGCTTTTATAAGAGGTTCCAGCATGAAACAACTGGGACCGTATGTAGTTTTGATACAAGATTTACTCAAGGTAAGACCCGTTTTTGCTTGTTATTTAATACTATAATTTTTTAGGAATTATGAGCTCACAGAAGTTTCGAGAAGTGGGATTATGAGTAGGAAAAATGCGAATTTCTTTTCAGATCTATCACATGATATGATGGGTTTTGAAAACTTTATGTGCCACTGTTTTCAAAGTGAAGTCCGCCTCCGTAGAGTAGCGGTAGCTTTTCCGCCTACCACGAAAGAGGCCCGGGTTCGATTCCCGGCAGGGGACTGGGTGTTGTGTGTCCTTCATCATCATTTTCATTATCATTGACCCACGAGTGGCGAAGTGGCGTCAACTAAAAAGGATTTGCAATACGGCGGCCGATCTCACCCTCATGGGGCCTCCCGGCCAACAATGCCATACGATCATTTCATTTCATATCAAAGTGAAACCAACTCCTTACAGAACTGACTGTTAGCTTTTTGCCAATTTTTCTTGTATTCTTTACTTACAATGATGGTCTGCTAAAAATTATAAAATTATATTTCAAAATTAAACCACCTTCTTGCAACAATTGGTTTTCACCATTTGTCATTTCTTCTTGCATTCCTTGCCTACTATGAAGATAAAGATTAATTTTGTGAAAAATTTTGAAGTAATACTTTTTTCGTTCATATGGCTGGACTCAAAAGGTTAAAGCAGAAGAATAACAGGAAAGCAGCAAGTCCCGGTAATATTAATGCAGAAATTACAAAATGTTAGAACTGAAGCTATTCCTCTTGGGTATTAATAACCGCTTCACCTGCATTTAGCTCTTTATTATTGGAACGCTACCGGTTTCGTGGCTCTAAAAGCCTCATCTTCCGTGAACGTTACTATAACAAAAAATTAAGAAGAAATAACAACCTGATATATATGTTCTCATGGTAAATTATTTTAAGATTTTAGAAATTTTCAAGAAAATGTTTCAAATTTTACATAACAATATCGAAAGATTAGTACTCACATGACTCAGCCGGATCGCAATATAGTGGATGAGTCTTAAACAAAACGTACCATACTCACCCATTGGTTAGGAGGAAACTTATGGAAACTATTAAGACCTAATTTTGGGCCAGAATGAAAAACGAAGCCGTACTCAATGTACTTGTAGTTTTTCAAGCAGTTTACTTTCTTGCCGTCAGTACATCAGAACACGCAGTCGCGTCCTCTGTTCACGATTCCGTATGGATCGGAGAAGTAAGTGTGGTTCTCAGGTTCGGCTGTTACGCCAATAGCTGTCAGGTAGAACAACCTTCCGTTTTGTGCCAGCTCCTTCATGGTTTTTCATTCTGGCCGAAAATTAGGTCTTAATAGTTTTCATACATTATCTCCTTACCAACGATGACTATGGTACGTTTTGTTTAAGACCCATCCACTATGTTGGAATCTGGCTGTTTTATTCTATGACATACCGCCTTTCAGCGGTGTTTTATTCTGACAGACAACGAATTTTGGGTAAAAATGTCCCGAGCTTTTCTCTTTCAATGTTTTATTCATGTGGGTGCTAAAATTTCGATATTCTCACGTAAAACTTTGTAATATTTTTAAAAAATTTAAAATCTTAAAGTAATTTACCATACCACCGCATATGTCAGGGTTCTTATTTCTTCTGAATTTCTTCTTATATAGATGTTCGCCGAAGGAGTGACTTAGTGCTATGAAACCGGTAGTGATCGAATAACAAAGGACAAAATACCGCTGAACCGCTTATTAATACCCTAGATGACTACTCACAGATGTGATTGCCCAGCTTGCAAGGTGGGCCACCAAAGCTATTCCATTCATTAAATGACTGTTGAAAACTGAATGTGATACCTCGCTCTTTGGGTAATATTACACCACCAAAAACGAGTTAGAAATATTTGTAAATACTATAGAGGAATGAGTCTGTCGAACACGGGATGTAAATTGTGTGCAGAAATAATTTATAACAGACTGAAAAGACTAGCTGACGCCCTCTGACTGGAGGAACAAATCGGTTTTAGAAAAGAACGATCTTGTAGTGACAATATTACAGCAGTGCGGCAGATAACTGAAAAGAGATGAGAACATAATCTGGAAACTCTATTGCATTTGTAGAATATGGAAAAACCTTCGATGGTCTCAATAGGTACATGCTGGGTAAGACAGGGTGTTTATAAATGAATATCGAGGTTTTAACGCTTTATGATGTTTATTATATTAAACTTACAGTTACAAATGATATGTCAAATGAAGGAGCAACTCAAACAGTTTTACCAAGAACCTTATAAATGTTCAATGTAAGCACAATTTGTCACACGGCACACATCAAGTCTATAGCCGAGTTCTTCCCAAATGTTGATGAATGTGTCTTCAGTGATTGCAGCAACAGCTGCTTCAATCCAGTTTCTTAATTCAGGGAGGTCTGCTGGTAGCGGAGGGACGTACACGATGCTTGATGAAGCCCCAAAGGAAAAAATCGTGTGGCGTTAGGACGGGTGAACGTGGAGTCCATGAAAAGCAAACTTATCAACGTTTGGAAAGAACTCGGCATTTTTTATTAAAAAAAAGAAAAAAAACGCACCGCTAAAGAAATCCAATTACTTTTTTGCTGTCGGTTGCTCATTAATTCGTAATATATTTAGATAAAACATCTGTCACAAAATATAATTACTGCTAAATTAATTTTTGTGACACATAAAAATATATCTGAACAACATATCCGATGACTGCAATGATAAAGTTACAAACTGAATTGAGTTAACTTAGGTTGAGAGATATGTTAGTCTGTATTACCCTTTTCAGTGAGAGGCGAAAACATACCCCATTCAATCTCTCTGTTATTAGTGAAAGACAAAATAATACCCCCACAGCTAATAGTGCATATATACACTCCTGGAAATTGAAATAAGAACACCGTGAATTCATTGTCCCAGGAAGGGGAAACTTTATTGACACATTCCTGGGGTTAGATACATCACATGATCACACTGACAGAATCACAGGCACATAGACACAGGCAACAGAGCATGCGCAATGTCGGCACTAGTACAGTGTATATCCACCTTTCGCAGCAATGCAGGCTGCTATTCTCCCATGGAGACGATCGTAGAGATGCTGGATGTAGTCCTGTGGAACGGCTTGCCATGCCATTTCCACCTGGCGCCTCAGTTGGACCAGCGTTCGTGCCGGACGTGCAGACCGCGTGAGACGACGCTTCATCCAGTCCCAAACATGCTCAATGGGGGACAGATCCGGAGATCTTGCTGGCCAGGGTAGTTGACTTACACCTTCTCGAGCACGTTGGGTGGCACGGGATACATGCGGACGTGCATTGTCCTGTTGGAACAGCAAGTTCCCTTGGCGGTCTAGGAATGGTAGAACGATGGGTTCGATGACGGTTTGGATGTACCGTGCACTATTCAGTGTCCCCTCGACGATCACCAGTGGTGTACGGCCAGTGTAGGAGATCGCTCCCCACACCATGATGCCGGGTGTTGGCCCTGTGTACCTCGGTCGTATGCAGTCCTGATTGTGGCGCTCACCTGCACGGCGCCAAACACGCATACGACCATCATTGGCACCAAGGCAGAAGCGACTCTCATCGCTGAAGACGACACGTCTCCATTCGTCCCTCCATTCACGCCTGTCGCGACACCACTGGAGGCGGGCTGCACGATGTTGGGGCGTGAGCGGAAGACGGCCTAACGGTGTGCGGGACCGTAGCCCAGCTTCATGGAGACGGTTGCGAATGGTCCTCGCCGATACCCCAGGAGCAACAGTGTCCCTAATTTTCTGGGAAGTGGCGGTGCGGTCCCCTACGGCACTGCGTGGGATCCTACGGTCTTGGCGTGCATCCGTGCGTCGCTGCGGTCCGGTCCCAGTTCGACGGGCACGTGCACCTTCCGCCGACCACTGGCGACAACATCGATGTACTGTGGAGACCTCAATTCGGCGGTACGTCCACCCGGCCTCCCGCATGCCCACTATACCCCCTCGCTCAAAGTCCGTCAACTGCACATACGGTTCACGTCCACGCCGTCGCGGCATGCTACCAGTGTTAAAGACTGCGATGGAGCTCCGTATGCCACGGCAAACTGGCTGACACTGACGGCGGCGGTGCACAAATGCTGCGCAGCTAGCGCCATTCGACGGCCAACACCGCGGTTCCTGGTGTGTCCGCTGTGCCGTGCGTGTGATCATTGCTTGTACAGCCCTCTCGCAGTGTCCGGAGCAAGTATGGTGGGTCTGACACACCGGTGTCAATGTGTTCTTTTTTCCATTTCCAGGAGTGTGGTTTTAAAGGTAGACTTATTATCATTTGCTCTAAATTGTTTAATGTAGAATTACTTTTTTCAGCTTATATTAATTTTACATTGTTTATAACGTTTATCCGTTGATTCGCGCTTTCTCCCTTAAACTTCATAATTTATGCTACAAATCTGAAATAATTCTACTTAAAATTCGAGTTCGGGGTATTATTTATTTTATGGCAAGTCATTAATTATTCTACTACATCGGATTTCTGCACTTACCCACATAAATTTATTAATTAATATGGAACAGACTTCATAATCAACGTCAGTTACAAAAAGTGTTAAGCTTCGTTTAAAATGTTCAAAATCATGTGACTTAAACAATGAAGTATACTGTTCATATGTAACTTTATGAGGCATTATTAACTTTGTCATTTATGACGTATTATTACAAAGAACAGTAAAACCTCGAATAGCATAAAAAACATTAACTACTCACACCAAATCATGTGACAATGCCGAAAATCCGTAAAGACAAACTGGAAATCGAAAAATACGCATGTATCAGGTGCTTAGCTAAACTGTTGTATTGGATATTTCAATACTTTCCATCTCTGGCCGTTACATATGAAACAGCAATTTATGGTGGTAGACAGGCCTGGGGGATTCGTCAATATTTTCTGGATAAGAGCATCGTTCACATGGCAAAGTGTTGGGTATAAGCTGGAGTAGCCTATTCCTTCTGCAGAAATGCACTCGACATTACGTTCACTACCGGTGTCCGTACGCAGATGAAAATTCGTGACATTACCGAAGTCAGAACAATCTAGCTCGAAAATATTAGGTTAGAGTACTCGGGTAAGGGGGCATGTATTGACATGGCTGAAGGGCGGTACTCACTCACGCTTTACTTAACCCTTGTTCGACCAATTTTTCAATAGTTTTCATCAGTGTTGATGAATTAACCAAAAATGTAGAGTGGACTAAAAGAAAAGTTGTATGTATCGTTACTCATTTGTTAATTCAGGGTGACAGCATCACAGAAATGGTCAACAAATTACAATGGCAGATACTACAAGAGAGGCGCTGTACACCATGAAGAGCTTTACCCTCAAGACTTCTGTGCCGCTGCGCTAGTGCGAGTAAAGTATCCTGTTATTTCCTACTAATTAGATCTTCCTAAAACACCCAGGAAACATATCAGCGTGGGTAAAGCGTGAATTTCTGTCGAAAACATGTCTAAAATAATGAAATACAAAGTCTAAAAATATGAAATACAGATCTAAAAAAAAAAAAGATTTTCTCGCGAGTCATAATAAATTTGCAGCACAGCATTGTACGAAACTGAATCATGAAGTCCTAGAAAACCAGAGGAGACTCGAAGTGTCTTAGATGTGACTCTGTAGAAGGATGTTAAGAATTAAATGCACTTAAAGGATAAGAAGATAGTACTAGTTCCTGAGATATATCGAAAAAGGAGTAAGTGGAATACACTGTCTGAAGAATGAACCGGATGATAATAAGTATTTTCCATGAGACACGATTCGCAGCCAATCAGAGCTTAACAAAGGTTAACTGTACTTATTGCTGTAAGATCATTAAACAAAGATTACTCAAACTTCAGGTATAAACAGTAGTGACTACTTTAAAATTTCAAATGGATGAAAGAGTCATTCCGTGAAATTAAACCAAGCTCCGAAATTTACATCTAGTTTGTAGTCAAAGAAATTAATAACATAATAATCAACAGCAAAAGATTTGGTTGTTGAATAAACAACAAAATCAGATTGTCTTAATGAACAGCGTGGAGACCCTCCATACAAGTAAATTTTGCCAGCAACAGCTGCTTCAGGCCTAAAAGCTCACAACGGTAGCTTATTACAGGATATGCATTCCGCCTTTTTGGAAACACGCTGTGTTTCCCTTTTACCCAAATATGTTTCAGCAAAATGGCTCTGAGCACTATGGGACTTGACATCTGTCGTCATCAGTCCCCTAGAACTTAGAACTACTTAAACCTAACTAACCTAAGGACATCACACACATCCATGCCCGAGGCAGGATCGAACCTGCGACTTCAGCGGTCACGTGGTTCCAAACTGAAGCGGCTAGAACCGCACGGCCACACCAGCCGGCAATATTTCAGGATCTCTATGCAATCAATAGTGTGTTTTTGTTTATTGAAATCTGTAAGAGGTGAATATACTATGTTATAACTGACTTAACAGAGTGAGGCCTAACGAAAGTTTTTCTTCGCTTTGCTTCTTACCGTGATTTTACATTATGTGGTTTTGCAGGACCCACTGTATGGTATCCTGCACTGATAGCTTGCTGTCTGCAAACTGAACGATGAAAATATAAATTTCACTGGCGAGTTAAAACATTTTTAAAAACATATTTTGACGTATCAAAATGTTTTGCGTAAATATTTGTTACCACGGACGTTTTGTTGTGATTGGTCCTCCTTTTGGATTTCAAGAACACTGCACACACATATTAACGTACTTTGCATAATTTATTTCATCATAAATGCCATTTAAGTTCGTAACATAAGGTGATAACTATGTTGTTTTGTTTCCTAACACCGTAGGCGTTCATTTGTTACTGAGAGAGTTTGGCGTTGAATTTTGTTTACATTTCCTCTCTCTCTCTCCCTCTCTCTCTCTCTCTTTCTGTGTGCGTGTGTGTGTGTGTGTGTGTGTGTGTGTGTGTGTGTGTGTGTGTGTAATCTCCTTTAGCTGTTTGTCTTGCCTTTTCTGTAAAGTTCCTTTAATCCTTTAATGTGTTAAATAAGGTGCCTTTACAGAGTGTAATGTTTGCATTTAAAACTTATTTGCCTTATATACGTGGAAGTTCTCTTTTATTGTCAGTTTGCGATATAAGTTGTGGCTGGATTTCCCGTATTTTTAAATCTGTTGCTATTGTAGCTGGGTGGTGGTTGTGGGTTGTTAGGTGGTCAACAAATGTGCTATGAGTGATGTTGCTTTTTAGGGCTCTGAGGTATTCTGAGTATCTTGTTATGAAGTTCTTGTAGGTTTGTTCTATGCATACTTCTTAACAAGTGTTCTTATATTCCAGATCTGTTGAATTTATCTGTGGGTGTCTCCTGTGTACAGAGATTTTGTGTGTTGCTTTGTCTGTCCTGTATCCTCTTCGAATTCCCTGTTTCTCCAATATGTTGCCTATTCTGTGGACAATTTTGTAGGTGAGTGTGTGCCATTTTGCTTCGAGTGTGTGTGCTGTTGTACTGTTGTGTCTTGCATGTAATCATTGATAGTATATTGCGTAAATAGAAAAAAGCTGTGTGTTTGCAAAAAAGGTGGAACCATATCCTATAATGTAACCGAAAATACAGAAATAAAGGACAAGAGATTCATATCCAAAAGATGAACAAGAGTTTATACTCATTAGGTTTTTCACATAACTTAATCAAGTCGGTAATTCAAACTTTCTGAAATCACAACCTTTACAATACACGTTCCATGAGATAATTTCAATTTCAGTACCCAAAATAAGGACAAGCCACGCAGTTTCAACCGGTACGTTAACGGCTCAGTTATTTAAAACAGACACATGGTGAAGCGGTGGAGGACTCCACCAAAACAGATCAAATGAGCACGCCAAAAGGTGCCAGATCTCGACAGCAATTAATCATGCGCCCAGAATTTAAAGAAACAGTTTGCTGATAGAGATATTAAGGAGAGGTGCAATGGATTTTGGGCCAAAAAGTCGATGTTTCAGAAATATTATTTTCTTGATCTACACAGTTTTGTCTACGTAGTGTGTGAAATTATCGTGATAGTAGCTTTGAAAATGCCTGTAAGTTATTAAACTGATTACCTCTGCACTGGCGACCACACCCAGCTTTCCTGACATTTGGAAAAGTGTTTGCTTCAGCGGAATTTTTGTCAGTGTGAAGGCTATTTTCTTTCGATATCTCTTGTTGACCTCTATATCTCTGACTGACATCTATATCTTTGCCTGAAAGCTTTCTTGTAAGTAGTTTATATTTTGACAATACTAACACATATCAGTAGGTGAAAAGTTGAATTCGCAAAGCTTTGCGTGGAAGTCAAGATTTATGCATAATGGGTGGTAGAAAAACTATGTTTAGGAAACGGAGGTTTCATGGAAATCGGTTTACCAATAAAAAAAGGGGAATCAGCTCGGAATGAAGAACATAAGCTCTCAGTTTCAGCATCGAAATTTGGGACAGGTGAATTGCACAGGTGCGTGAATGATGTTGATATGGATTCCGCTGGATTGAGACTTATTGATTTAGAGCTTCTCTGCCAGGCTTTAAATGCATGATTGTTGTTGAAGAAAGGTGGGAATAGCCTGTGATTTTAAATTAATTTGTAATTCGTGTGGCTACGAATTTTCATTTTTCTCTAAAAAAAAAAGACAAAAAGACTGACGCTGGTCACTGGTACCTATGAAAGCATGTGCTCTGTGAGATGCCTTGGACACGGCAGAGAAGTAGGTAATTTATTGTGTGGTTCTCTGGACATGCCTCCAACTTGAGCAAGGTTTGAAAAAATAAATAAAGAAATGTCTGATGGTGTATGCGATACTGCCGAAGTTTTACGAAGAAAGCAGCGGAAGAACCAAAAAGAAATAGATGCAGGGTAGATATTAATGACAGTGAACCTCCTACAAATGTTACAGACCTGTGTGTGTCCGTCGATAGGACCTGCATGAAAAGGGGTCACACATCTCTGTGCGGAGTTTCATTTGTTATTGGTATTGACTCACGTAAAGTTTAAGATGTAGAAATTATGTCTAAATACTGAGAACAGTGTGGAACAAGGAAAACGTCCAACAATGAAGACAGTGAGAAACTGTGACAAGAAAAGCGTACAGTAGCATGCTCTAAAAATTATAGTGGCTCAAGTGTGGGCATGGAGGCGGCTGCAGTTGTGAGGATGTTCTCCATATCTGAGTACCAGTATGGTGTTAGACACACTAAATACCTTGGTGATGGAGACTCCTCTTCCTTCAAAGCTGTAACAGATAAAAATCCGTATAATACTACAACAGAAAAGTTAGAATGTGTTGGCCACATCCAAAAGAGGCTCGGTGGTAGGTTTCGTGAAGTACTTGAGGACAGAAAACCTCTAGGAGGAAAGGGCGGCCTTACTCCCCTTTATGGGAGAGCTATCAGGAAAAGACACATAATTTAGAGGCAATGAAGCGTGCTGTGTGTGCAGTTTTTCTTTTTCATAGACTATCGACTGACCAAACACCAGTGCGCAATCTGTGTCCAAAAGACGATTGGTTTAAGTTCAACAACATAAATGAGACTTATTCACATAAACACTCTTTACCAGAACCTGTCATGAATGCTATTAAGCCCACATTCAGGTTTCTTACAAACCCTGATTTATTGAGGAAGTGTCTTCACGGAAAGACACAAATTGCAACTGAAAACCTCAATAATTTAATTTGGATTAGATGCTCAAAAAGGACATTCTGTGGACATGAAGTACTCAAAATAGGTGTCTATGATGCAGTTTTATGTTACTGTAACGGAAATAATGGCAGAACTGAAGTGCGGAAGAGAGTTGGTATAGGTCCTGGTGTGCGTACAAAAAAAGCATTTTACACCATCGACGAGAGCACGGTCATGAAGGCTAACAGATCAGTTCTAACCTGCAAATACAGGCCGGCAGATTCGAAGATGAGAGAACAGAAACCTGGAGAATGATGAGTATCAGTATAGAGGAGTTTAAAATTGAGGTAAGCTTATTACATGTAGAGGCATGAGAAGAAAATATTTGAAACTCATTTCCTGTTTTTCATTTTTTATGTTATTAGAAGCCATTTGGTTCAAATGGTTCAAATGGCTCTGAGCACTATGGGACTTAACATCTATGGTCATCAGTCCCCTAGAACTTAGAACTTCAAAAATGGTTCAAATGGCTCTGAGCACTATGGGACTTAACTGCTGAGGTCATCAGTCCCCTAGAACTTAGAACTACTTAAACCTAACTAACCTAAGGACATCACACACATCCATGCCCGAAGCAGGATTCGAACCTGCGACCGTAGCGGTCACGCGGTTCCAAACTGAAGCGCTTAGAACCGCACGGCCATACCGGCCGGCAACTTAGAACTACTTAAACCTAACTAACCTACGGACATCACACAACACCCAGTCATCACGAGGCAGAGAAAATCCCTGACCCCGCCGGGAATCGAACCCGGGAACCCGGGCGTGGGAAGCGAGAACGCTACCGCACGACCACGAGCGCGGACTTAGAAGCCATTTCTCAAAACGTATATGCGCTAATGCTACTAAATTTTCAGGAACAGTTCACAACTTGTTTTTGTCTCCCTAGGACTAAAAAATACGAGATCTTGCAATTAAATTCTGATATTTAAATGATTTTATGTGGAAAAAAATGTAAATTTTTATGTGCAAAATCACAAACTCTGTTAATGATACACTAACTGTAGTTCAGTGGTCTTATAACCTTCTCAGGACACTAAAGTAAAATTTTCAGATTAATTTCATGATTAGAATTTCAGTTATTGGTTTTTATAAAAAGACAATATAAAAATTAAATATTCAAATTTATGGTAAAATATTAATCCTACATATTTTATTATACTTTTTCGTTAAAACGCAGCTCTTTTGCTTCACACATGCAAAATTTTGGACCTTTACATTAATAAATGTGGCTGTAATGATTTTGTAAATAAATGTTTACTTTTTGCGTTACATCTCCCCTTGAAGTAGTGGACCAACATATTCACTTTTCATAACACTGTCTAGCACGCCATGGAGCTGTTTTTACACTCTTTCGGATTCACGCAACTTAGGTGACCAAACATCAACCCCAAAACAATAGTGCGAGTATAGGATTTAAAACAACTTGTTCATAGCTGAAACATACAACACATCAATTTCTGAACTATCCAGAATTTAATGGTTACATTTATAAAATTAAAAGAATTTAACACCAACTGTCTAACCATACACAAAATTGACAGCTCATTAACCTACTACCTTGTTAGATCGTGATCCGTTCCATAGCCTTTCAATAATAGACGTAATACAGGTAATCACATTCAGTGATAATACGAACTTGTGCTCCGTCTATAATGACATCGTTGTCGATGGGACGTTAAATACTAATCTCCTCTTACTCCTCCTCCTCCTCCTCCTCCTCCTCCTCCTCCTCTTCCTCCTCCAGACGGAAATGGAACTCAACTCTGCTCACACTATGCGAGACTTTATATCCGCGTTTTCTGCAGCACACGGCCTTCTCAAGTCGACAAATCTCCAGGCCAAAATCAGGAAACGGCACTCCATCGATCGCCGGCCCCTTGCCAGGAAATTTGCATGCACGGCACATAATTGAAGACACTGACATGAAGAGACTAGCACACGAAAAGAAGCTGTAGTGAGCCGCGTCAGAGTCGTTAGAATACTGACGACTGAAAAAAAGAAAGATCGCTTATTATCCTGAGCGGATGTTTGGCACTGATGTATCTATGTGACTCCTTCTCCTTAAATACATTGTCGCCATCAGATTTCATTTGGGTCATCTTCCGCAATCTAACTGGGAACTGCCTTTGTCCAGTTACCATTCTTTTCGCACACATTTATGTACCATTCACTAGTATGGTCCTAAATAATTCTGCCACTCAAGGCTCTCCGCTGATCTATCTCTTTGTTTCTCTGTCTCAAAAAAAAAGGGTCGGCTCTGTCTCCCATCCAGACCTACTTGTAAGTTGTCTCTACTAAGTTCTTCCATTATATGTTGTTTATATATATTATGGGGGAAACAGCGTAATGATTTCAGCATACTGGTGGTCGTCTAATACGTTCCGTAACCCTTAACTTCTTCGTTTCATAATGACTTTGAGTGAAAAGATGGAGCGTATACAGAGGGTTACAGCAAGGAAAGAAAGGTGAGAAAATTGTTCTGTTATACAAGAAACTCTAGGGCACACACGATAGGGTCGTCAGTGGAATACACATGTAGCTGGAAAAAAAATTTCGATTAATTACTCTTCTTAGCATTATCTTCTGTTGATTATTCACTTCTTGGTGGAAGAACTTGCCAATTTTTCATGTCTTCAGCATTTTTATTATGTAGAGGCATGCTGATTACAGAAAATGACAAAACAATAGGTATAAGCGTAGTATGAAACTGTAAACACCAGCGACGTGTCTGCATCAGACTGACTTCTGTTGCTGTGGATGGATGTTGTGTGTAACGCATGACGCGTAATGTCCACACAGCGGCTTATTTCCTTACGGCTTCCTCCTGTTCTGGATGAATGGTCGTGGTTCTTATGGCGTTAGATTCTTGAGTAAAGTTTAGTGTCTGATAGTAAGACATTATAATCTTGATATGGGTTGTAAATGAATTGAACATCCAATTAAGTTTTATTTCATAATTAGACGGAGGAACTGACACTGTTACCATATTGTAGATGTATATTCAATATACATATGGTTACAAACTTCTATGGCATATAGAGTGGATTGAGTAAATAAGATTTTGAATAGGAATCAATGTCCGGAAACATACCGTTTCCTTTCTACAATGGTATTGGTTCAGATATTTAACTCATCCCCTTCTGCTTAAGGAAGAGATTTAGGTGTGACGCAGTACAATTATTAGGTAATAACTGACGGGAAAAGTAACGAAACATCCACTTGACTCTGAAGTACATTTTTTTTTGTAGTAACATTTAAAGATTAAGTGTTTATTTCAAAATAAAAAAGAAACCAGCTTACTGTACTTACAGAATGTAATGTTAAAGTGTTAACACACAAAAATGATCTTAAATAATAAACGGATATTTCGTTATGTTTCCTTTCGAATTATTACCTAATTCAGTTCCTAAAGCAGAAGTGGATGAGTTAAACATCTGAACTGAAACCGTTACAGAACCGAAACGAGACGTTTGATATATTGTGTACTCGCTCCTCTCCAGAAGTACTAGAAGTTAGTAGCGGGTTTTTCCGATTAGGCTTTATAGAGAAATGCATGAAATAGATAACGTGCCACCCGCGGTGGCCGAGCGCTTTTAGGCGCTTCAGTCCGGAAGCGCACGAGTGCAACGGTCGCAGGTTCGAATCCTGCCTCGGGCATGGATGTGTGTGATGTCCTTATGTTACTTAGGTTTAAGTAGTTCTACGTTCTAGGGGACTGATGACCTCAGATGTCAAGTCCCATATTGCTCAGAGCCATTTGAGCCATAAATAACGTGGAAGACTGACATGACAGTATACGATTATTTGATTAGAAGCAAGAACGTTCCAGTAAATAATAGTAAACTGCGTCCAAAAAACGTGTTGTTTGCGAGATAATTACGTTTGTTTGGTAAGGAACCGTTACTGAAAACTAGTTTCCGATAAAGTTCACATGTCACTGTCCTCCGAGTATATCCGCTGTATATGACTAAGAAAACTGATTGATGCATGATCGGCCACCGTCACATTCTGATTGCGTACCAATGTTTTTCGAGATGTACAGACCGAACCTGTCATTATCTTGGCCTCCGAAGCCACTTAGCCTTAATCGTCTGGAATTTTTCGTTTTCTTTATTTTGTCTGGGCTCATCTCAGAAGTGAAACGTAATAGCACTCCCGTTGATAAGGCTGACGAACTGGAGCAGCGAATTGTACAGTCATGTCGATACTTACATGATGACAGGAAGCGGTTGCAAGAAATCATAGCTCATTGCAGGCGTGAGTACAGCACTGCTTCCAAATAGAAGATCGACACTTGAAACGGTTCATTTAATAGGCTCGAAATTACGCAATAGGTTTTAAATCGTAGCCCGGTGAAGATGTATTTCTGTTAATATAAGACACGCATGAAATATGCGCGCAGAAGGCTTCCATTTCAAATACACTGATTACGACCACTGCCCATCGTGACGTTGGATGCCTCCTGGTAGTGTTGCAGGCATGTGACGCAGCAACAGAAGTATGTAAATGGACACGGAGGGGGATCATCCTAGCGAAGATATCGGCTGCAAGTGGGGAAATCCAATGAGATAAGCGACGTTGACAAAGGGAAGATTGTTATTACACAGAGTCTGTGAACGTGTATTTCGTAAACAGCGAAGCTGTTCGAATGTCCATGTGCTCTAGTCGTGAGCATCTACGGAAAGAGTGACAGTGATACTACAATTACGCGCTAAATTTTGGCCGTCCACAACTCTTCAAAGAACGTGGGGTTCGGGGGCTTGTCTGCTCTGTACAGTAGGATAGATGGTTATCTGTGGCATCTCTGCGAAAAGAGCACAACGCTGGTGCACGCACAAGTGTTTCAGAGCACACAGTTCTTCGCACATTGTTGAACATGGAACTCTGCAGCAGACCACTCCCACGTGTTCACACGTTGATCATACAACATCAATTACGACTGAAGTGCGCACGGGACCATCGGCATTCGACCATCGATCAATGGAAACGCGTCAGTTCTTCGTGAGAATCACATTTTTGCTATACCAGGTCGCTGGTCATCTGCACAAACGCCGTGACTGATGCTCGAAGCGTACAACGCATGAGGGATGCAGGCTGGTGGGAGCAGTATTGTGCTATGGGAGGAATTCTGTTGCGCTTGTATGGGACCTGTAGTAGCAATCGAAGACGCACTGACAGCTACGAACCAACCTGCATCCTTTCATGATTGATCTCTCCCTCCGACGACAATGTCCGGCAGCCAGAATCGTGCTACAGTGGTTTGAAGAGCACTGTAGTGAACTCACGCTGATGTCTCTGAGACAAAATTTTTCTGCTGTTAATCCTAAGGGACCGATATGGGCCGCTGTCGGATACCATAACCGCGTACGCAAATCGGCAGCCCGTATTTACGCGAATTACGTGACCTGTACGTCGACATCTAATGACACATACCTCCACAAACCTACGACAAACTACTAGACCCCTGATACGCAGAATCATTAATGTAATTTGTTTCAAAGATGCACAAATAAGCTATTAAGCACGGGTCATAGTGCAGGTGGTCATAATATTTTAGCTCATCAGTGTGAGTTTCTACCAACTAAGGCAATATTTCATATTGTATTCGTGGCCGCTTGTAACCACATATTCACACATGCCTCGTAAATAACTCGTTTGGCGACCCTCATCGCTGAGACGTTTTTTCTCCAATTCTGGCATTGTCCCACACATATCAGTTTTCGCTACTACGAGGGTAATACGGAAAGTAAGGAACGATCGTTCGCGAAATGGAAACCACAGCGAAAATCTGATCACGTTTTGCACAGGTGTGTTGAGCAGTGTCTCTAGTATGTCCGTCGATCGCATTACGTCGTTCTTTTTAGATCTGAGCACACAGGTAGCACATAAAGATACCTAGAACAATAGTGTCCCGCCAAGTACGAGCGCCTGGTGAGAAGTTTCGCCTGAAGCTATGCAGCGAACATTACATAACTGTCGTGTATTTTCTTCTTCAAGACAATTCTCAGCCGGATTCTGCAGGGGCAGTGAAGAAGCTCCTGCATCGTTTTCAATTGGAAATGTTTGATTACCCACTATTCAGCCCGAAATTTTCTCCCTCTGAGTTTCATCTTTGCTCACATGAACCGCTGGCTATGGAGACACCACTTTGAGACAGACAACTAGCTGTGGGCCGGCGTAGAGAATTGGCGGAAATTACTGGCGGCTGCCTTCTGTAACGAGGGTATTGGAAAGTTGGTAAAACGTTAAGACAAACGTCTATGTCGGATCGGCGACTGTGGAGATAAGTAGCTGCAAGCTGTAGCTAACTGTTGCAATAAAACAGTTTTGATTTTCACTGTGGTTTCCATTTCGCGAATAGCCTTCGTAATTATCTATATACCGGGGGATCAAAAAGTCAGTACAAATTTGAAAACCGAATAAATGACGGAATAATGTAGATAGAGAGGTACAGATTGACACACATGCTTGGAATGACATGGGGTTTTGTTAGAACGAAAAAAAATACAAACGTTCAAAAAATGTCCGACAGATGGCGCTTCATCTGATCAGAATAGCAATAACTAGCATAACAATGTAAGACAAAGCAAAGATGACGTTCTTTACAGGAAATGCTCAATATGTCCATCATCATTCCTCAACAATAGCTGTAGTCGAGGAATAATGTTGTGAACAGCACTGTAAAGCGTGTCCGGAGTTATGGTGAGGCATTGGCGTCGGATGTTGTCTTTCAGCATCCCAAGAGATGTCGGTCAATCACGATACACTTGCGACTTCAGGTAACCCCAGAGCCAATAATCGCACGGACTGTAGTCTGGGGACCTGCGCGAGAGATCTTTCACGCGTCTAGCAATATGGGGTGGAGCGCCATCCTGCATAAACATCGTATGTTCCAGCAGGTGTTTATCAGCCAGGCTGGGGATGATGCGATTCTGTAACATATTGGCGTACCTCTCACCCGTCACGGTAGCAGTTTTGCTGTTCAGAGCCATCTGTCGGACATTTTGTAAACTTTGTTTTTTTTTTTCTTTGTTCTAATAAAACCCCATGTCATTCCAAGTATGTGTGTCAATGAAACTTCCTGGCAGATTAAAACTGTGTGCCCGACCGAGACTCGAACTCGGGACCATTGCCTTTCGCGGGCAAGTGTTCTACCATCTGAGCTACCGAAGCACGACTGACGCCCGGCCCTCACGGCTTTGCTTCTGCTAGTATCTCGTCTCCTACCTTCCAAACTTTACAGAAGCTCTCCTGCGAACCTGCAGAACTAGCACTCCTCAAAGAAAGGACACTGTGGAGACATGGCTTAGCCACAGCCTGGGGGATATTTCCAGAATGAGATTTTCACTCTGCAGCGGAGTATGCGCTGATATGAAACTTCCTGGCAGATTAAAACCGTGTGCCCGACCGAGACTCGAACTCGGGACCTTTGCCTTTCGCGGGCAAGTGCTCTACCAACTGAGCTCCTACGCAGGAGAGCTTCTGTTAAGTTTGGAAGGTAGGAGACGAGATACTGGCAGAAGTAAAGCAGTGAGGGCCGGGCGTCAGTCGTGCTTCAGTAGCTCAGATGGTAGAGCACTTGCCCGTGAATGGCATAGGTACCGAGTTCGAGTCTCGGTCGGGCACACAGATTTAATCTACCAGGAAGTTTCATATCAGCGCACACTCCGCTGCAGAGTGAAAATCTCATTCTGGATGTGTGTCAATTTTTACCTCTCGATCTACATTATTCCATGGTTTATTAAGTTTTCAAATTTATACTGATTTTTTGATCACCCTGTATTACATATACTGCTTGCAGTCAACTTTGCTAAATGAAACAATTGCGTTGATGGTGAAAAAACGCTTAATATGACTGGTTATGGAATGACTGAGCAAGTCATAACGCTGTGCAAACATTGAGCGAAACTGAAGGAGCCGAGACAGAGTTGTGCTATAGTTAGTGTTGCCTCTCTCCCACCGGTAACAGCGGCGATATTATCATCTCGACGCCGCCGGCAGCTCTGGGAGGAAACCGAGACGAGGCAGATTTCGCAGACAGACGAGGGGGCGGGGGAGCGTGGCAGAGGGGTATTAGAGAGGGTCTGGTGGTCTCTCGGGGTCAGGACGCTGCTGGCCCGGAGCCGGAGGGCAAAGTTCCGGCGCGAATAATGGCCAAAGTTTGGCGCTGGCGGGACCAGACGAGACCAGAGGAGGGTCGGCAACAACGTGGGGCGCAGCCATCGCCCCGGCCCTGTCGGCACAGCTGGCGCCATCCGCCTGTTGCTCCTGCTGCCGTGCGCCCTCATAATTCGCCAGGCGCCGTCTTGTTTCTTGTCTGGACTATGTCGTTGCCTGCCATACTACAGTCACTTTATGCTCATCGGTACACACTCAGTACCTACAGCTACATCTGTAAGAAGAATATAATAGTTCCAATCCCAAAGAAAGCAGGTGTCGACAGATATGAAAATTAGCAAACTATCAGTTTAATAAGTCACAGCTGCAAAATACTAAGACGAATTCTTTATAGACGAATGGAAAAACTGGTAGAAGCCGACCTCGGGGAAGATGAGTTCCGATTATGTAGAAATGTTGGAACACGTGAGGCAATACTGACCCTAAGACTTATATTAGAAGAAAGATTAAGGAAAGACAAACATACGTTTCTAGCATTTGTAGATTTAGAGAAAGCGTTTGACAATGTTGACTGAAATACTCTCTTTCAAATTCTAAAGGTGGTAGGGGTAAAATACAGGGAGCGAAAAGCTATTTACAATTTGTACAGAAAGCAGATGGCAGTTATAACAGTCGAGGGTCATGAAGGGGAAGCAGTGGTTGGGAAGGGAGTGAGACAGGGTTGTGGCCTCTCCCCGATGTTATTCAATCTGTATATTGAGCAAGCAGTAAAGGAAACGAAAGAAAAATTCGGAGTAGGTATTAAAATCCATGGAGAAGAAATAAAAACTTCGAGGTTCGCCGATGACATTGTAATTCTGTCAGAGGCAGCAAAGGACGTGGAAAAGCAGCTGAACTGAATGGACAGTGCCTTGAAAGGAGGATATAAGATGAACATCAATAAAAGCAAAACCAGGATAATGGAATGTAGTCGAATTAAGTCGGGAGATGCTGAGGGAATTAGATTCGGAAATGAGACACTTAAAGTAGTCAAGGAGTTTTGCTATTTGGGGAACAAAATAACTGATGATGTTCGAAGTAGAGTGGATATAAAATGTAGACTGGGAATGGCAAGGAAAGCGTTTCTGAAGAAGAGAAATTTGTTAACATCGAGTATTGATTTAAGTGTAGCCATGTATGGAAGTGAAACATGGACGATAAATAGTTTAGGCACGAAGAGAATAGAAGCTTTCGAAATGTGGTGCTACAGAAAAATGCTGAAGATTAGATGGGTAGATCACATAACTAATGAGGAGGTATTGAATAGAATTGGGCAAAAGAGGAGTTTGTGGCACAACTTGACAAGAAGAAGGGATCGGTTGGTAGGACATGTCTTGAGGCATCAAGGGATCACAAATTTAGCATTGGAGGGCAGCGTGGAGGGTAAAAATCGTAGAGGGAGACCAAGAGATGAATACATTAAGCAGATTCATAAGGATGTAGGTTGCAGTAGGTACTGGGAGATGAAGGAGCTTGCACAGGATAGATTAGCATGGAGAGCTGCATCAAACCAGTCTCAGGACTGAAGACCACAACAACAACAACAACAACGGTGTGTGTCAGGTGGCAGTTCCGTTTCAGCCGCGCTCGCGAGTGGCCGCTGTCAACTGTTGCGCTGCAATTCAGTGTTTACATCGCTGTACTTGTGCTCCGCCGAGTGCCGTCCGTCCGTTAATCTTCGTGTTCGTTCCTGTTCCTTGTGATCTGATCGCTCTTTCTGGTCTTGCTGCTGATACTTGGAATTTCGGTTGTTTAACCGAAATTGCTTCGCTGCATTAACCATGGCTACAAACGTCAGGAAGAATACTCTGGTATTTGCTTTTGACAAGGAATCCCGTCCTGTTCAGCCGACATCCCTGGAAATTGATGACTGGATTACACAGGTAATTGGTCTAAATTCTGAAACCGTTAATACCTGGCAACTGTATCAGTAAAAATACTGTGTTTTTGTCAATTTAATCAGTGTTTCGACTCTTGATAGTGTTACGAAAGTGGGGCTATGAAGTAGATTTTGTGCATAGAAATGGTTTTAAAAGTAAGGTTTCCAAATATAGAGCAGACATTCATTACAAAACCGTTCGTGTCTTGAATCTTCCCATTGAAATTGAAAATGATAAGATTAAGGAAGCTCTTTCAAACTACGGAGACGTTAAATCAATTGCAAATGAAAGATGGTCGACTCGCTTTAAACTGCAGTGTTTTAACGGCGTCCGCTGTGTAGAGATTGACGTTAAGACGAATATTCCGTCTCACACAACTGTTTGTGGGTATAAGGCACAAATTGTTTATACGGGTCAGGAAGCTACATGTCATATATGTAACGAAACCGGCCACTTCAGACAGGAATGTCCGCGGCGAACTGTTGTTCTTAAAAGTAATTTGATACAGCGTCAGAAGCTTACTTTAAATGATCTGTTACCAAAGAATAGCCCGGAACAACTGGTTGAGGATGTTAACGCAGCGGGTCAAGCTGATGTGTCCCTTCACGATAACAGTCAATTTCCCCCGTTAACAACAAAAGGAAACCCTGTTGCCACTACTCGTGAAACTGAAACGCAGCCGAAAAAACGACCTCTGGAGATAACTGATAGTTGTTCAGAGGACGAGCTGTGTTGTCCCACTCCCTCACTTCGCAAGCAAAAACAGTGCGATGAGGAGGCAGAGGAACCCGAAGGAAAAATGCGAATGGAAGCTAATGAACAGAAAGATAATACACATACGCTACCAGAAAATGAAGGGGGTGTAAGCAGCATTAATTTGCAAGAAACAGCAGGTGCAGTAGCCGATTGCAAAGATCAGTATCTATCTGATAATAAACAAATTCCGTGAGAGATTGCAAAACTGCAGTCTCCATTTGTTTCCCTCGATCAGAAAGTGAGTGAAATTAATAAAGAACGAGGAAGTGGTGGCCAAAGTGAGATCACGGTCAACACCTCAGGGCAGGCGCCGGCAACCGAAATTGCGAAAGCGTCTGCCGCTGCTCCAGATAAGCCGCGAAGTAAAATACCGACGCAACCAAATGAGAATGTAGCTCGTAACCAAGGGAAGGGAAAATCCGGTAGGGGCGACCCAAGCCCAAAGAATGTTCAGTCCGAAACGGTCGTACACGAATCACTGGAAGAAAATTCAGAAAGTTTACCAGAAAATCATTCTGCTTGCGTTACAAGAGAAAACATCAGAAGTAGAAAAAAACAGGACAGTAACTAATAAACTGATGGTAGTGTTATTCCATGTTCAGCCTTCCGAGAAAACTGTTACAGCTTAACTGAACCCTGAACCACAGGAAACTTAATAAGTTCATCAAAACAACTACATAGTGACAGCACAATGACGCAATCTTACTCTGTCACCAATATAAACATAAATGAAATCACGACCGGCTTGAAATTATCGGCCCTTAAGGAATTTTTGTACGAATCCGCGACTGATGTTGCCCTGTTACAAGAAGTTCTAATTTCGGATTTGGTAATTCCCGGCTTTGTCAGTAACATAAATGTGTCTCCTGAAACAAGTGTTGGAACAGCTATTTTGGTGAGGGAAGGGATTACAGTAAGCAAGGTAGAACGAACTAGTTACTGGTTTAGAATTAAAGGATATATGGGAAATCAAATACCCTTCCACTGTTGAGTTCACTTATGTCACGGCAACATCACGTAGCAGGATTGATAGACTATATATTTCTAAATATCTTGAAACTTCCGTGACAAAAGTATAAATCATTCCTACGTACTTTTCAGACCATTCAAGTGTATTAGCTTGCATAAATCTAACAAGACAGCCGGTTCGCCGATTCAAGAATCAGTGGAATTTGAACACTTCCTTGTTAGTAAATAATGATTTAGAAGATCTGATTAAAGAAACATGGGCAATATGCCTGCGAGCGCGTAGTAGATATGCCACTGCTATTGACTGGTGGGTTAAAATGGCAAAGCCATAGTTGAGGAAAGTTCCTATTCAATACAGTGCCCAGAGCGCAAGGGAAATGAAATGCACTATAGAGTATTACTATTTCGTTTTGAGAGATCTATATGATCAAGTCTCAGCCGGTTCCTCACTTCGGATAGCAGACATCAAAAAAGTCAAAGCCAAGTTACTTAATATCAAGAGAAGTCAAATGGAAGGGTTGAAAATAAAATCGAAGGCAAATTCGGTGTCAGAAGATGAAACTACTTCCCTATATCATTTAGTGAAGCATACGAAAAAATGGGAGAAGGACTTTTATTGATGAAATTCGAACAAAACACGGTACGATTCTCAGAACCCAGCAGGGTATCATGGACGAGATTTATCGCTATTATTGCGAGCTATATTCTGTACATCAAAGTAGTGATGCTTCCTTGGAATGACGAGGTAACCACGCTAGCAACAGTGATTGATTCGTACTGTAGAGCATCTGGAGCCAATGCAAACGAAAAAAAAGGTAAGATAAATCTCAGAGGTTTTGATAATATAAATGTCGAGTGGGCAAAATTAGTCCGACAACATAAAACACTTGGGATCACCCTGACAGCATGTCCTATGAAAATGACGGCTTTAAATAGGAAAGTTGCAGCAGATAAAGTGCAAGGAGCCATTTTAGAGAATTTAACTCGATATATGAACCAATTTCAAAGAACACAGTGGCTCTGAGCACTATGGGACTCAACTGCTGTGGTCATAAGTCCCCTAGAACTTAGAACTACTTAAACCTAACTAACCTAAGGACAGCACACAACACCCAGCCATCACGAGGCAGAGAAAATCCCTGACCCCGCCGGGAATCGAACCCGAGAACCCGGGCGTGGGAAGCGAGAACGCTACCGCACGACCACGAGATGCGGGCGAGAACACAGTATATCAACTCATGCATCCTTGCTAAGGCTTATTATACTGCCCAGCTGTTTCCAATACCGAGGATGATAGTGAGGAGAATAATGTCTAAAATCACCAACTTTTTGTGGAGAGGTGAAGTGTTCAGAGTACGTGCTAAAGTAGCCACTTTAGATCCTACAAATGGTGGACTAGGATTAACTGATATAACGGACAAAGCCTCTGCTCTTTTTATCAAAAGGCAAGTTAATTTAATAAGAGACTCGCGAGAAAGCATAACCAGCCAACTTTTCGAGATCATTAAACCTCCAAGCCTGCTTCCCCCGATTGACGTGCAGAATATCAACAGTCGCTTACAGAACGTGAGAATTTTCTATGTTGAGTTTAGTTATGTCAGTGTCGAACTCAGGCAGTCCCGACACTTAACATCGAGAGCCATAATGCGGGAAAGAAAGAAAAGCGAAGGAAGGAACAAAATAGAACGACAATTTCCAAACATTGAGTTCTAATGTGCTCACGTCTAATATAAAAACGTCATGGTACAAGGCAGTTAACAACATAGTTTGCACCAATGAAAGACTGCATGCAATCAGACTCTGTGAAGCAAATTTATGTCAACAATGCCATCTAGACTGGTAATGGCAAGGAAAGCGTTTCTGAAAAAGAGAAATTTGTTAACATCGAGTATTGATTTAAGTGTCAGGAAGTCGTTTCTGAAAGTATTTGTATGGAGTGTAGCCATGTATGGAAGTGAAACATGGACGATAAATAATTTAGACAAGAACATATTAGAAGCTTTCGAAATGTGGTGCTACAGAGGAATGCTGAAGATTAGATGGGTAGATCACATAACTAATGAGGAGGTATTAAATAGAATTGGGGAGAAGAGGAGCTTGTGGTACAACTTGACTAGAAGAAGGGATCGGTTGGTAGGACATGTTCTGAGGCATCAAGGGATCACCACTTTAGTACTGGAGGGCAGCGTGGAGGATTAATATCGTAGAGGGAGACCAAGAGACTAAGCAGATTCAGAAGGATGTAGGCTGCAGTAGGTATTGGGAAATTAAGAGGCTTGCACAGGATAGAGTAGCATGGAGAGCTGCATCAAACCAGTCTCAGGACTGAAGACTACAACAACAACAACAACAACAACAACAACAACGGTGTGTGTCAGGTGTACCTTTCGCACAGCAGCCACGTGCCCCCTTTCCTCTTAGAATCGCGCATGGTGCGAGAGAAGAGCTATTGTTAGTAGTCCTTTGCGTAAACTCGAAACCCGAATTTAACGTTCATGGCCTTTTCGCGAGATATACGTAGGAGCAAGCCAGATATTGGCTCTCTCTTGAAGAAATATAGGCTCTCGGAATTTTAATAACAAATCATACAGTGGCTCGCAAAGCTAATCTTGTAACACATGACAGTGTATCTGAAAAAGTACTTAGTAAATGAACTTGAGACGCACTGCTATTCTTTTCATTCTCTCCTGTTAGCTCTGCCAGTTCCTGCTGGTAGTGATCCCTGACTAAAGAGCAATATTCACGTTTCGACTCAATCAAGGTTTTGTAAGCTACTTGTTCGTGGATGGCTGTGCTCTTACTGGGGACTCTTCCAATGAACCTCATTCTTGTATCTGCCTTTCCTACTGTTCGGTATATGAAGTCGTTTCACAGTTAATCGCTGCATTCACATACTGAAACAGAGGATGACAGACTAAAGGCCGAAATACTAAATAAGATTTTCCAAAGCTGTTTCACAGAGGAAGACTGCACTGTAGTTCCTTCTCTAGATTGTCGTACAGATAACAAAATGGAAGATATCGCAATAGGCGACAGAGGGACAGAGAAACTATTAAAATCGCTCAAAAGAGGAAAGGCCGCTGGACCTGATGGGATACCAGTTCGATTTTACACAAAGTACGCGAAGGAACTTGCCCCCCTTCTTGCAGCGGTGTACCATAGGTCTCTAGAAGAGCGTAGCGTTCCAAAGGATTGGAAAAGGGCACAGGTCATCCCCGTTTTCAAGACCAGACGTCGAACAGATGTGCAGAGCTATAGACCTATATCTCTAACGTCGATCAGTTGTAGAATTTTGGAACACGTATTATGTTCGAGTACAATGACTTTTCTGGAGACTAGAAATCTACTCTGTAGGAATCAGTATGGGTTTCGAAAAAGACGATCGTGTGAAACCCAGCTCGAGCTATTCGTTCACGAGACTCAGAGAGCCATAGACACGGATTCACAGGTAGGTGCCGTGTTTCTTGACTTCCGCAAGGCGTTCGATACAGTTCCCCACAGTCGTTTAATGAACAAAGTAAGAGCATATGGACTGTCAGACCAATTGTGTGACTGGATTGAAGAGTTCCTAGATAACAGAACGCAGCATGTCATTCTCAATGCAGAGAAGTCTTCCGAAGTAAGAGTGATTTCGGGTGTGCCGCAGGGGAGTGTCATAGGACCGTTGCTATTCACAATATACATAAATTACCTTGTGGATGACCTCGGAAGTACACTGAGGCTTTTTGCAGATGATGCTGTGGTGTATCGAGAGGTTGTAACAATGGAAAATTGCATTGAAATGCTGGAGGATCTGCAGCGAATTGACGCATGGTGCAGGGAAATGCAATTGAATCTCAATGTAGACAAGTGTAATGTGCTGCGAATACATAGAAAGATAGATCCCTTATAATTTAGCTAAAAAATAGCAGGTCAGCAACTGGAAGCAGTTAATTCCATAAATTATCTGGGAGTACGCATTAGGAGTGATTTAAAATGGAATGATCATATAAAGTTGATCGTTGGTAAAGCAGATGCCAGACTGAAATTCATTGGAAGAATCCTAAGGCAATGCAATCCGAAAACAAAGGAAGTAGGTTACTGTACGCTTGTTCGCCCACTGCTTGAATACTGCTCACCGGTGTGGTATCCGTACCAGATACGGTTGATAGAAGAGATAGAGAAGATCCAACGGAGAGCAGCGCGCTTCGTTACAGGATCATTTAGTAATCGCGAAAGTGTTACGGAGATGATAGATAAACTCCAGTGGAAGACTCTGCAGGTGAGATGCTCAGTAGCTTGGTACGGGCTTTTGTTAAAATTTCGAGAACATACCTTCACCGAAGAGTCAAACTGTATATTGCTCCCTCCTACGTATATTTCGCGAACAGACCATGGGGATAAAATCAGAGAGATTAGAGCCCACACAGAAGCATGCCGACAATCCTTCTTTCCACGAACAATACGAGACTGGAATAGAAGGGAGACCCGATAGAGGTACTCAAGGTACCCTCCGCCACACACCGTCAGGTGGCTTGTGGAGTATGGATGTAGATGTAGGTACACATGTTCACGAAAAGAAGGGTTTCTTCCCCTGTAAAATCAACAGCAGCAGGAAACTGATAGAAATTTCTCTTACTTAGAAATAAAAATGAGCGATCTGTAATTGCTTTGAAGAAATTTAGTAGCAAATATCGCCTACAGTAATTCTTATTTCTGATTACCGGTTTCAACAATTATCGCCGTCGTCTTCTGACCCTTAAAAAAATTGTTATACGTCCTATCCCATAATGACTGTGTCATACATACCATGTTGACGTTACAGCACACATTGTTCTTAATGTGGAATGTGCTGTACAATATCCATTAGAATGTATATGTGATACAATGATAATGGAACAGTACGTATAGCAACAAGTGCTTTAGTGATGTGAGGATGACACTCTTAAAGAGCTGAATCCGATAATAAGGAATAAATAGTACTGCATGCGATCCTGGCTATTAAATTTAAAAAAAAATAAAAAAAACGCTTTTTCCGTTATGCACTGCATACTAAGGAGCTACCGTATTTGGTCGCGCCATAATCATATCCTGAACGAAGTTGCCTGATTTGTTTTTGCTGTTTGTTGTTCCTATTGTATTTGTGTGGTGGTTATGTGCTATTAGGTGGTCAGCAATTGTGCTATGAGTGCTGTTGCTTTTTAGGGCTCTGAGGTGTTCTCAGAATCTTGTTTTAAAGTTCCTGCATGTTTGACCTATGTATACTGACTGACAAATGTTGCATGTGAGTTCTTATATTCCTCATCTGTTGAATTTATCTGTGGGTGTCTCCGGGGCTCCGAGTTTTATCTGTGTTGCGTTGTCTGTTCTGTATCCCGTTAGAATTCCCTGTTTCTCCAATATATTGTCTATTCTGTGCACAATTTTGTTATTGTAGGTGAGTGTGTGCCATTGTGCTTTGTGTGTGCGTGTTGTTGTACTGTTGTGTCTTGCATGTGGCCATGTTTGTACTGTATCTTGGGTCTGTATGTTGGATAAAAAGAAAAAAGCTGTATGTTTGCAAAAAGCCGGAACCCGTGTCCTACAATTTAACTGCAAATACGGAAAGAAAGGACAAAAGCAGCAGATCCAAAAGATGAACAACAGCTTGTACTGATTAGGTTATTCACATAACTAAGCCGAGTTAGTTATTCAAAGTTTCTGAAATCACGAACTTTACAATACTGTTTCCATGAGACAATTTCAGATTATAATTCAGTAGCCAAGGTAATGACAAGTCACTTAATTACAACTGGTGGGTCGACGGATCAATTATTTAAAACAGACACGCGGTGAAGCGGTGGAAGTCTCCACCAAAATATATCAAATGGGTAAGCCAAAAGGTGCCAGATCACAACAGTAATTAATTTTGCACCCAGAATATAAAGAAAAATTTTCTGATACAGAGATTAAAGTAGTTGATCAACAAATACACTTTTCATCATACTGCCTAGCACGCCATGGAGCTATTTTTACACTCTATCGGATTCACGCAAAGCACACAGTTTGCCTACAATAAAAACAGGCAGAACATTAAATTTCAGTGGTACGGTGAACAGCTACGGATATACACGGTGAAAAGAATTATGTGTGAACTGCCAGTGACATAAATCAGCGCACATGGTTTAGAAATAACATCGCCACAAGAACATTTTAAGCCTTAACTTCTCTCTCCAGTTAACAGAAAATGGTTGTATCATGATAATTACAAAATACAAATCCGAACACTCATCGCATAGGATTACAACACATGTGACCTGCCGATTCACTGATTCGGATTTCACTGTTTAAAAGTTAAGTAGGCTTGTAATAATTTATCAGGTATGGCCAACCACCTAAATGTGCTCAGCCTAACTCACAGCTAAAAGAACGCAACTCAACACAAGTGCCTCGGTGACAGAAATATGAAAACCTGCTTTAATGACCAGACTCTGGGATGCCGACCGTGAGGTCCAGTCTGTAATGTGGTCGGCAAATGAACGCTCAGCCTCCGCTGTACAATTTCTAATGGCCGTCCGACGTGAGTACCACAGCTCGACAGCCGCCTATGCCAGTATCTGCCGCCTCCTTACCACCTTTCTCTGCCGATATCAGCGCGCCACACCCAACGTACTACACTGTCTGCAGATGTACACAGAGCGAGGTGGCACAGTTGTTAGCATTCTGAATTCACATTCTGGAGGACGATGGTTCAAACCCGCATCCAGCCATCAGGATTAAGATTTTCCGTGGTCTCCCTAAATTGCTTCAAGCTAATGGCGGGATGGTCCCCTTCAAAGCGCACTGTAGACTTCCTTTCCCATCCTTTTCTTGCAAAAATTGATTGAAATTTCTAATACTTGGAGATAAAAAAGAGCGATCCGCAGTTGCTTTGACGAAATTTAACAGCAGATATCGCATTCATAGTATTTATTTATGATAACCGGTTTCAATAGTTATCACCGTCATCTTATTAAGTTCAAAAAATTGTTATACGTCCTTTTTCATAATGACTGTAACACACATGCGATGTTGACGTTACAGCACACACGTTTCTTAACGTGGAATGTGCTACAGTCATAATGAAACAGTACGTTTAGCAACAAGTGTTATAAAGATCAGAGGATGACAGTCTTAACAGTTGAATCCGGCAACAAAGACTAAATAGCACTACTTGCTATTTAGGCTATTCACTTTTTAAAAAAATGAAATTGTTTTCCTTATGTGCTGCATACTAAGTAGCTACCGTATTTGATCGTGCCATAATCACATATTGAACGAAGTTGACTTATTTCTTAGTTCATAAATGTGGACTGCCTAACGTATCTAGAAGGAAAGACGTACCGCTCACTGCCATGTAATATGGCGTAAAAACAGTGGTCGTGAAAGAGATTCAAGCCGCTGAGACTGGAAACGAAAGTCACTTGGTGTCACTGTCTATCGATTTCAGGCTTGACAGTTTTTGTAAACCGTCGTCGCCAGTTTTGTAAAGGCCTCGTCGCTACTGCTGAGGAGTCAGAGTTGCCACTGTTGTTACGGTAGGTCGAGTTTGTGGGTTCGTGAAACGGCTTCTGCTGCAGCACACCGCTAAGGCAGTTTCTCCCTGCCACTATTTCACAGCTATGCCCCAGGTCAGGTAACAGGCTATGAGAATGTAGGTTGTACAACGCTCCAACAAATTAGTAGCAAAGTCACACAATTGAGTGAAAAGTTTACTTATCTTTGTGAAAAGTTGAGTATTGTAGTCTGCGATACTGCTTGTAATATGCCACAAAGAAAGGCTAAGTGCACATAATCGTTAGTAAGCTTCACAGTACATAGCAAATGCAATTTACAGCAACGGTCTGTTCACCTCTACGAGGTCACTAAACGACGTTCCCAGTCTAAGTCTGCCTGGACGATGATGTATAACCTGCTCTTCTGTTTCCTCAGTAGACTTCTGTCTGCTGTCGTCCGATCATTGGCGAATTGTACTCGGCCAGCAATTGGCCGAGGCGAGGTCGATATCTTCATCTTCAACGCCGCCCGTGGCACTGGTGAAACTTGCAACCTCCCCCTCACTTACCGATCTTAATGACAGTGAAAAATGAAACCGCGTGTACCTAATGGGAGTTTTGGAAAAGCAATCGTCACTGAAGTTAACCTGTCGGTAAAGAGGGAGGAAAGGGTTACATCTAAATGAAAGGAAATGTGCTAATGAAACTGGTGGAAATTAATTTTGAAAAGGGGTAAAGTTAATAAAGAAAGTAAATGTGCAGCCGTTACGTTAACAATTAACTAGCGGTAATTAGTTATTTGAGATTTGGGGGAAATCACGGTCGCCAGTCCTAAGGACAATTACTATAGTAACTGAAAAAGAAAGGTTATTACACATATAATTAGCACTAGAAGCGTGGCAACTGAAGGTTGACACGTGTAGTGTGAAAACTGAAAGTTTGTCAGAAGTAATAAATTTCGCTACACCCTGACTTAATTTAGCAAAAGAATTAATAAAACCGGAAAATCGAAAGTTAATTTAGTGACTGAAGTTAGTAGTGAACTTTCTTTCTGAAGCACATCGAAATTCAGTAAAATACGGTTAGTCTTGGACTACCTCAACAATCATTTCAAAAGCTACTTGAATCTACGCAATTTAGAAAGAAGAGATTTAACTTTGCCCGCATCTCGTGGTCGTGCGGTAGCGTTCTCGCTTCCCACGCCCGGGTTCCCGGGTTCGATTCCCGGCGGGGTCAGGGATTTTCTCTGCCTCGTGATGGCTGGGTGTTGTGTGCTGTCCTTAGGTTAGTTAGGTTTAAGTAGTTCTAAGTTCTAGGGGACTGATGACCATAGATGTTAAGTCCCATAGTGCTCAGAGCCATTTGAACCATTTTTGAGATTTAACTTTGAACTTGAATTAAATGATTCTGAACAATTAACAATAGTAAAATTTAGTACGTACCAAGCTGAGCTGCAGTCACAGGCAAGCTAAAATACGGTAACAAAGCTCGCACTCTTAATTCGTGCTTGTGTAATCTGAATATTGTAGCCAGCTATTAATGCCATAATTGAACTTTGAAATTAAAGCAGTGAAAACGAGTTAGCTATATTACTTTAATGCTGGCGTTTGAATTTCAACGACACTCGGGTTCATTTCGGAAAAGGAAGGGACTCTGCTTGGTAATGCAATTGGGACAATGAGCAACAAAAGTTCATGCTAAGTTGCTGTAATTATAGTGACGAAAATGGAACAGTTTGAAAAGCTGAGGTCTGCCATACAGTTCTAAAACTTTACGTGCGTCCAGTCTTCCTCGTCGGTTGATTGAAGGTTTGAAGCCGTCGGTCGAGGAGGTGGCGACAGTCACTCGTTGTCGGCCGTCGCTGTTGCAGAAGCTGGACGTTGGCGCGCCTTCTTCTCGACACGGTCACCAGACGAAACGGGCTCTTGATGTGCGCTAGTTAATGTTTCCCGTCCGCGACACCATGTCAGAAACTATCATCGCAAGTCGAGCGCAATTACATGCTGCCAAACCCCGAAAGCGCGGCAACTCGTGGGAGCGTCACACAACACACCTGCTCCACTCGCTACTCCAGCCAGACTCCCCCTCTGCTCAGCCCGCGCTCCACGCGGCAGAGTTAACACTACCAAAGATCCTACACACTTTGATTCTTCACACGACCTATCGACGTAATCGTTCGATAGCAGTTTTCCCTAGGCAAGACCCAGCGTAAAAATACAAATAATATTTACGAAACAAACCAATTATACATCGACATAAATGCATAAATATACAAATAGTAAAACAATTACAATATACAAAGAGACAGAAATGTCATATCTTGAGGTAACAAAGCAAGGAAAGAAAATAATAGCACAATAGATGGAAATAGGAGTATATGCATTTCCGGCGTTACAAACTCGCACAAGTGTCGAGTCTCTATGGCAGTGGCACCAGCTCGCATCTTTGCGCCTGTGGTGCTTGTGCCCTGGCTGTGTCTTGTTCGGACGACACAGCTACAGGAACTGAATCACTGAAAGCAAACCCATCTCAATATGTTTCCGAGCGAACATTGGGATGGGAGCTGCACGCATTGCACCTCTTAAAAGACCATTCCTCGGAGCGGCACAAAAATCTCCTTGTCTTCAGTCGACAAAACAACACTTGAGTTTGACTGTAGCCATGTAATGAGGTTATTTGTACCTTGTGATGGAGACCGGTAACCTTCGCCTGGTACCCCGGCTCAGCGATTTTGGAGGACCACCGGAGGGCACGGAACACGATGCCGGCCGGAACAACACTGCTACATCCCTGACCACAAGCCTCACTGCTGCAGTGCTAGCCACACTATGAAGCTAACGGCAGAGCGGTTCTGTCCTAAGTAATGATTTTGCTGTCCTATTGTATTTTTCTCACTATAAATCGTTGTTCGGACTCAGGTCCACGACGCTTTCGGTTTTCTCTCTCGAAATACTTGTTATACTCCCGTGCCATCTCCGTTGCCCATTTTCTCTGGTCGTTGTTTTCATTACACTTGGCCACTCGCTGTTGACATCCCTTGGCCACTCTGCTAGTTTCCACTGGTTCTCGAGTCGCTCCTTATCTTGTCAGATTCTGGTCACTATTTCAGATGAAGTAACAGGTTAGTAGCATTCCATGGACGCAGGACGTGTGCAGCTCATGGAACCGCAACAGAAGCAGGTGCTCCTGCGGCCGCAGTTGCCGCAGCAATTCAAACGGCAAGTTAACAACAGCAACACCACCAACAGCAGCTAACTGAACTGCTCTGTCAGGAAATAGTTTTTGATGGATCATCTGCAAGTTAAGGATATCAACGCCATACACGCAGTGCTTACGTCCCAAGCATAAAGCTTCCCATCTGCTATTCCACCTGTTTACGATGCCAAATAGTATTGCGACATGTATCTCAAGCGGGTGGAACAGATTTCACCGACTTTTTGGTCTCTGATAACGCACTCCGACAGTCACTCTTCCCTTGTAGGACTTCCCCAGAACCGTTTTTCTTGCAGAAGAAGTTGGTTCTCCTCTCAAATCCAGTCGCACTCACTTTTGAGAAAATGTACTCGTTGATTTCGAATTGTGATTCACAATGATTTCATGTGCATGCATCACGATTCGAGTTTCATTAATACCACAAGCAACATAGTCGTTCGTATTGTTCATGGCTGACTGACTTATGCAGATTCCTTGATTGGAGGCGTAGTGGTCAAATTGGCTCCTGATCCTGAAGTGATCAACGCAGCTCCGAACCTGGACAATATTTTGCAGTTCGCGCATACACTAAGTCATTGTCTCATATCTCGATCACAAACACGAGCGGTCCAGTATGCCAGCGCACACGGAGGGATGGCGTGGGGTGGTTGGGGGAAATGTGTGTGTGTGGGGCGGGGGGAGGGGGGGCTAATCCCCTTAAGCCCTTTCCCCGTCTGCGTCGTGATGATTAACCCTGCGTGGTACCTTGGTGCTTTTTACACTCCAAAGCTCTTTTTGCCACAAAGAAACAGTTTTAATGTGGATGTAGATTTCCCATCCTCCACGTATGATTTTTATTGTCACTTAGTTACAACTGGGCAAGATATTTACGATTAAATCATGGTTCATAATACAATAATATAAAATTTTGGCAGTGGGGTTAGTGTCATACGGTATTTCAACGTAAGCAAATAAAAGCTTGGCTACAATGCTTGTTCTAAACTAACATTAATATGCTCTGTATTGTAAACCATAGAAAATACATACACGTGCATCGATATGACAAATTCACAGTTGAGAGTTGAGTTTGTTGAGGTAAGACGTCATGTTATACACTCCTGGAAATTGAAATAAGAACACCGTGAATTCATTGTCCCAGGAAGGGGAAACTTTATTGACACATTCCTGGGGTCAGATACATCACATGATCACACTGACAGAACCACAGGCACATAGACACAGGCAACAGTGCATGCACAATGTCGGCACTAGTACAGTGTATATCCACCTTTCGCAGCAATGCAGGCTGCTATTCTCCCATGGAGACGATCGTAGAGATGCTGGATGTAGTCCTGTGGAACGGCTTGCCATGCCATTTCCACCTGGCGCCTCAGTTGGACCTGCGTTCGTGCTGGACGTGCAGACCGCGTGAGACGACGCTTCATCCAGTCCCAAACATGCTCAAGGGGGGACAGATCCGGAGACCTTGCCGGCCAGGGTAGTTGACTTACACCTTCTAGAGCACGTTGGGTGGCACGGGATACATGCGGACGTGCATTGCCCTGTTGGAACAGCAAGTTCCCTTGCCGGTCTAGGAATGGTAGAACGATGGGTTCGATGACGGTTTGGATGTACCGTGCACTATTCAGTGTCCCCCCGACGATCACCAGTGGTGTACGGCCAGTGTAGGAGCTCGCTCCCCACACCATGATGCCGGGTGTTGGCCCTGTGTGCCTCGGTCGTATGCAGTCCTGATTGTGGCGCTCACCTGCACGGCGCCAAACACACATACGACCATCATTGGCACCAAGGCAGAAGCGACTCTCATCGCTGAAGACGACACGTCTCCATTCGTCCCTCCATTCACGCCTGTCGCGACACCACTGGAGGCGGGCTGCACGATGTTGGGGCGTGAGCGGAAGACGGCCTAACGGTGTGCGGGACCGTAGCCCAGCTTCATGGAGACGGTTGCGAATGGTCCTCGCCGATACCCCAGGAGGAACAGTGTCCCTAATTTGCTGGGAAGTGGCGGTGCGGTCCCCTACGGCACTGCGTAGGATCCTACGGTCTTGGCGTGCATCCGTTCGTCGCTGCGGTCCGGTCCCAGGTCGACGGGCACGTGCACCTTCCGCCGACCACTGGCGACAACATCGATGTACTGTGGAGACCTCACGCCCCACGTGTTGAGCAATTCGGCGGTACGTCCACCCGGCCTCCCGCATGCCCACTATACGCCCTCGCTCAAAGTCCGTCAACTGCACATACGGTTCACGTCCACGCTGTCGCGGCATGCTACCAGTGTTAAAGACTGCGATGGAGCTCCGTATGCCACGGCAAACTGGCTGACACTGACGGCGGCGGTGCACAAATGCTGCGCAGCTAGCGCCATTCGACGGCCAACACCGCGGTTCCTGGTGTGTCCTCTGTGCCGTGCGTGTGATCATTGCTTGTACAGCCCTCTCGCAGTGTCCGGAGCAAGTATGGTGGGTCTGACACACCGGTGTCAATGTGTTTTTTTTTTCCATTTCCAGGAGTGTATTTTATTCGTCGTGGATGACAAACATTTTGAAAGGTGCTACTGCCTTGAGCAGGCTTTAGTAGATTTACAGAAGGGTGACAGTGATAATGAATTTTTTTTGTGGAAATGAGGATGAGAATGACATTGATGTAGATACGACAGAGGCAGGTATAGATGTCGGAGACGAGGTCGATGAGAGTGAAGATGAAGAAGATGATAATGGTATTCAGGAAACCAATGCGTCTACTCCTGTATTTAGGAGTGAACATATTACATGAAACATAGTACCATGTGACGTGCTCACGTAAGTTTCAAGGAACGTAATATGTGAAGTTGCACATATTCCACGTCACCTTAAACCACAATTACAGACAAGGACAGACTGTGTCAGACTTTTATATCACCAATCACATATAGAGTGTAACGATAATGCGTACCAATAACCGTGCATATCACAGTAAAATTCTACTCCCATGTTTTGAACGATGAATTGAACTTGACTCTACAGAACTGTAGGCATTCTTTGGTCTACTGATGATAGCTGGCTTACACAGTTGATGAGTATGGCTTATCAGTTTACTGCGTCACAGTGAACTTTTCAAGATTTTGTGATATTCTGACCTACCTGTGGCTCGATGATAAACTTACAATAGAGGAAAGAAAAGCTGTTGTTGCATCAAAAGCAATATCTACATGGGTTGTGTTTGAAATGTTATTGACGTATGCAATTTTTCTTATGTCCCTGGGCTCTATTGTTGTTGTGGTCTTCAGTTCAAAGACTGATTTGATGCAGCTCACCTTACTACGCTATCCTATGCAAGCCTCTTCATCTCCAAGTAACTATTGTAGTCTATATCCTTCTCAATCGGCTTACTGTATTCGTCTCTTGGTCTCCCTCTACATGTTTTACTCCCAACACTTCCCTCCAATAGTAAATTGGTAATCCCTTGATGTCTCAGAATGTGTCCTACCAACCGATTCCTTCTTATAATCAGGCTGTACCACAAATTTTGCTTCTCCCCAATTATGTTCAGTATCTCCTTGTTACGTGATCGACCCATCCAATCTTAAGCATTCTTCTGTAACACCACATCTCCTTACTACTCTATCCTATGCTAGCCTCTTCATCTCCAAGTAACTATTGCAGTCTATATCCTTCTCAATCTGCTTACTGAATTCGTTTGTTGGTCTCCCTCTAAGTGTTCTACTCCCAACACTTCCCTCCAGTACTAAACTGGTAATCCCTTGATATCTCAGAATTTGTCCTAGCAACCGATCCCTTCTTATAATCAGGCTGTATCACAAATTTCGCTTCTCCCCAGTTATGTTCAGTATCTCCTTGTTACATAATCGACCCATCCAATCTTAAGCATTATTCTGTAGCACCACATCTCTAAAGCTTCTATTCTTTTCATGCCTAACTGTTTATCGTCCATGTTTCACGTCCTTACATGGATGCACTCGATACATATCTTTCCAAAAGAACTTCCTGACAAATAAAACTGTACTTGATGTTAACAAATTTCTCTTCTTCAGAAACACTGTTCTTGCCATTGCCAGGTTACATTTTACATCCTCTCTGCTTCGATCATCGTCAGTGATTTTGATTCTCAAGTAGCAAAACTCATCTACTAATTTAAGTGTCTCATTTCCTAATCTACTTTCCTCAGCATCACCTGATTTAATTCCTCGTTTTGTTTTTGTTGATGTTCATCTTACATCCTCCTTCCAAAGACACTGTCCATTCCGTTCAACTGCTCTTCGAGGTCCTTTACTGTCTGACAGAATGACAATGTCACCGGCAAAGCTCAAAATTTTTATTTTTTCTCCATGAATTTTAATTCCTACTCAGAATTTTTCCTTTGGTTCCTTTACTGCTTGCTCAATATAAATATTGAATGACATCCGGGGTAGGCTACAACCCTGCCTCACTGCCTCCTCAACCACTGCTTCCCTATCGCACCAATCGACTCTTATAACTGGCGTCTGGTTTCTGTACAAATTGTAAATGGCCTTTCGCTTCCTGTCTTTTACCCATGCCACGTTTAGAATTCGAAAGAGTATATTCCAGTCAAAAGTGTCAAAAGCTTTCTCTAAGTCTACAAATGCTATAAACGTAAGTGTACCTTTCCTTAGCTTGTTTTCTATGAGGAGTCGTAGGATCAGTATTGCCTCGCATGTTCCTACCTTTCTTCGGAATCCAGACTGATCGAAATCGGCTTCCAACAGTTTTTCCATGCTTCTGGTAATGATTCATGCTAGTACTTTGCGATCGTGACTTATTAAACTGATAGTTCGGCAATTTTCACACCTGTCGTCTCATGTTTTTCTTTATAATTCTCATTATTATATTTTTATTGCAGTGTCCTGCTATTTCACCTGTCTCATACGTATTGCTCACCAAAGGGGAGAGTTTTTTCAGGGCAGGTTCTCCCAAGGCTATCAGTAGCACTAACGGTATGTTTCCTACTCCTGGAGACTTGTTCCGATTTAAGTCTTTCAGTGCTTTTCCCAATTCTTCACTCAATATGATATCTCCTTTCTCAACTTCATCTACGTCTTCTTCCATTTCCATAATATTGCTCCTGAAGTACATGAATGTGCTCTTCCTCAAACCTGTAAAGTACACGATAAAAGTGTAGGTTGCTGTAGATTGTGGGATAAATGGTCTCATAAATGCACAAGTGTATACAGGGAAATCTGCTGAAGGAAGGAAAATAAGTCAAGGGAATCAAGTGGTACGTGATTTAGTTGATCAACTGAGGGAAGGTGGTAAAAAAATTACCACTGAAAGCATTTTTACAGGATGTGATTTGTGACAGGACTTTCTTGCTTACAGACTGACACTTGTGGGAACACGTCGGGCCAACCGAAAAGAGATATCAAAAGAAATTTTTCCATCGAAACAAAGGGCTCAATTACCCACCTCCTTTGGGTGCTTACGTTTTACGTACTTAAGTTCCTATACATAACAAACCACTTATTTTGTTGTCCACTGTATACAAAACAGTTGATGTAAGTGAATAATGATTTTAAGCGGCATCAGTTCGAATGCTCCCAATTTATTTGATTGTCATAAGTTTTTGTCATCAACCTTGTCACCAATCGATTGGGAGTGTGTGGATTTTGTCACGGCAGTGCATTAGCGTGTAAGTTTGTGCAAGACAAAGTCTAACAAAGAACAAATTTCACCGCTTAACTCACGGAGGAATTGACATGGAGAACGGTAAACCCCACAGAACAGTTGTTAGTCTCTTCAACCGAGAACTGGACGACGGCTCTGCCACTGCTGAGTAAAGACCTAAATTTTTCACAGTCTCGAAATGTCTGTAGTTTTGGATATTATCAGTGGAATAGATGCAATGCATTCGGCATCTCTCGCTGAGGACATTAGACGATAGACTAAACTCCAGCCGTATACAAGCGGAAGATAAGCCACCGAAATCTAATGTTAGCATGGAGGAACGACGTGGCTTACACTTCCTGCGCGAGTAAGAGGACATGGCTGTGTTACCAGTCGACGAAGGAGCTGAACACTGAAGACTACCCCCTGAAGGTGCTACATTTATTACGAGGTGACGCGCACCGGAACCTTAGTCGCAATCCGATGGAGACCATCGTCAGGAAGACAGGTAAATTATCAAAGGACTCTGGTTTATCAGACAAAATGGTGAAGAAATTAATGCCTGATGCCACCACACCTCCAAGACTTTACGGATTTCCGAAGATACAATAGGAAAACGTCTCTCTCTTGGGCCCATTATTAGTGCAATCAACTCTCCCGTCTATATACTGACAAAGCATCGTCCAAGATTATTTGAGTCAGAACTGCGACATTCTGGACATCATGTAGTAAACTTGCAGACATTTGTTAAAAGACGCATGAAAATTAAAACAGGCAGAAACGACGTTATGATTAGTCTGTATGTTGTGCTACGTTTTATGAAGGTGCCAGTACAAGACACGATGGATCTGTTGCCCCAACAGTGTACACCTGGAAACGTCAGATTGTTCCATCATGATCTAACGACAATGTACTTCTTGTACCGCAACAAATATTATGAAATAACAGATGGCATTGCGACGGGCTTACCGCTGTCTCCGGAAGCTGCGAGTTTCCTCAGGGAACACTTTGAGCATCAGGCTCTGAACTCGACGACGTTTCGTCCGTCTTGCTTCCGAAAGAACGTCTGTGACACCTTCCTGATACGGCCTCACGGTGAAAATACACAGAAGCAGTTCGTCGATCACATGAACGGTATCCACGCTAACATTAAAATTACCTTGTGGATGGAGAAGGATGGCCAGCTATGGTTCTTGGACGTTTTAGTCGAGCGGAAGGTAGGAGGCCGGCTTGGTCATGCAGTGTTCAGGAAAACGACGCACGCTGATCGGTATTTGAACACAGATAGTTTTCACCACTGTGTACAGAAGACAGCGGTCCTGAACACGTTAATGCACAGAGCAAAAGTTATTTCTGACGACGATAACCCACAGTCTGAATTGCAGCTCCTGAGACACGTGTCAAGAGAAAGTAGTAGTTGTGAGAGAGATATTGCAAACGCTTTCATGTGCCACCGTAGACGGACGCCTTGTGAATCGGCAGAAGGTGCCAAGTCGGCTGCTTTTCTGCACATCAGAGATATGGACTGAGACCAGTGTTCTGGCACACTCCTAAGATACGACAACGTTGTACCGAACGCAAGCGACATATTAAAGAAAGGGAGCTTGACAAGTCGGCCATAGCCTGGGAAACGAGCAGAAAACACAGTTTCAGAACATGAGGTTTTTGGCTCATGCGTCAAAATACAGGGACTCCGTTACAAAATGGTGACTAAAATTAGAATGAACAGCAACAGCCGGCCGGAGTGGCCGAGTGGTTCTACGCGCTACAGACTGGAACCGCGCGACCGCTACGGTCGCAGGTTCGAATCCTTCCTCGGGCCTGGATGTGTGTGATGTCGTTAGGTTAGTTAGGTTTAAGTAATTCTAAGTTCTAGGGGACTGATGACCTCAGAAGTTAAGTCACATAGTGCTCAGAGCCATTTGAACCATTTGAACAGCAACAATTTTAACAGGGACTAAGGGTACACACTTAGCTGGACGTGAGGGCAGGCTTTGGATGTCGAAAGGAAGCAACAACGAGTACTTGATCCTTGTAGGGAGGCGGGAGCGGCAGTTTCAAGAGTGGCACCCACCTCTCTTACCCCCTGACGTCACTCAATCTCTTGGCGGGTCGGAGGTATGAACTGCCCAACTACTTCCGCGCACAAGTCGTTTCGGCCTTCTCTTATTGGCATGAGAGGTCACTATTGTGGCTACATAACGAAAAACCGTGCCAGCCCTAGCAGTCATGGTTTTACTCCTGACGACAATGACGGAGATAGACAAAAAAAGCTCGAGAATTTTATTCAAACTAACGTGCCTTGAAAACCGAGATTTTATTTAGACATGTCTTCGCGAAAGACTCCAAGGACGCATGCGATATACGTGACCACAAACGCAAAAGACCTGAAATAACAATGTTCTACAATTCAATAAAGTCAGGAATTGATACAGTTGGTAAGACGACTAAACAATATTCAATGAAACGTGGAAGAAGAATGTGGCTACTAGCTATATTTTTTGATATAAATGATTTAGCATGTTCCGGTGTTTATCGGTACTGATTTGTTTTAGTCACAATGTCTTCAGTTATTTAGACGAACGGCGTTGTTGTAGATTGTTAGTTACACATTTCGATAACGAGATACTCGTCGGTTATTCCCAAAGTTATTGACTGGCGTTTTGTATGGTAATGGATGGGTATCAGTGACTATATCAGAGATGTTTTTGAGGTGAAGGTTTCGTTGCCATGGATGGTTGGAAAGCCTATGTCCGCAGTACATTACTTAGGTATTCGAGTGGGTAGGATGGACAGTGAGTGCGGTATAAGAGTGTATCAGCTGCAAAGGAGCGATGAAGCAGTGATGTACGTATTCTTAGGGAACATTTAGAGTAAGATAGAAAATTAATTTAATTGTTTATTGTTGCACAGGATATATGGTTTTAAAGGCTGCAACAGGTGGTACTGACAGCAAATTCATGCGTGTAGTGTTTGCCAGGAGACAGAAATGCCATACACGGCCGTTGAGTTCTTTTTATGCGTAGGGAGTAGATGAAGGCATTGATAATCAGCAGTGAAATGTTGCAAGTTTGGAGGAATTGCTCGAGGTGTTGAAGATACGTTTGGAGTCTATGAACAAAGGAAGTAGAAGCCTGATGCACAGGTAGGAAAAGCCTTCACCATAACATTTGTTGGATATTTTAGGATAGCCGCAGCTCATGAAAATAACCACTATAAAGGCGGGTATTGTATAGGTTTGCTATAGTTTGTACGATTGTAGTAGAGCAGAAGGAACATACTTTTTGTTGTGTCTAGACAAGACAGCCTAGACACAATGAGAGGAAACCGAAAGGCACGCGCTTGAACTCACGCAGGCTGGCGTGAGGTCTGAAACAGGATAAGTAATGAATGCTATAAAGAAAAGTGCGTAGCTTCTGGAATACTTAACTTTAATCCACATTTGTAGAACATCGCTCTTGATGAGACATTAATAGAATCTCAATATCTATACTGGTAATGGCGCCTTGCTAGGTCGTAGCAAATGTAGCTGAAGGCTATGCTAACTATCGTCTCGGCAAATGAGAGCGTAATTCTCAGTGAACCAGGGCTAGCAACGTCGGCTGTACAACTGGGACGAGTGCTAGTACGTCTCTCTAGACCTGCCGTTTGGTGGCGCTCGGTCTGCAATTACTGACAGTGGCGACACGCGGGTCCGTCGTATACTAGCGGACCGCGGCCGATTTAAAAGGCTACCACCTAGCACGTGTGGTGTCTGGCGGTGACACCACACTTTTAGTGTGATGAAATCTGATGGATTCATTAATGGGTATGTGTTGTGTCTCTTTGCAGTATTGGATTTAACACCGTGTGTCGTGATTGGTGGGTTTGGACGTGATATGCGGAGCAAGCATTAAAAGCAGACGACAGAGAGAAGTGCGATGCAGAGAGTAAGAAATCATAGGTGGATAAGAACACAGAATTATCTAGGCAAAGTCCATCTACCTGCCTTTCTAAAGGCGAGTTTGAAGTGTTTCCTGAGACCTACAAAGTAACATAAGGTCTTTGTCGAACAGGATTGACATATAACATTCTTACCGCTATTACGCCGACAATGAGGTTAGGACGGCGAGCTGGGACGTCCAGGGAACTCCGCAGTGCCCTGGAAAGCCCGCAACAGGCTTGGCGACCCCGCGAGCTCAGAGCGCCAGCGAACACCTCTGAAAGGCTTTCCTTTCTGCCCGCCTCTGCACCCTCCCTCGCACAGCACTCTCCAGGCGGGCCAAACTTTAACGCCGTCGCCTCCGGTAATGACAAAAAGTTCGGTATTTCGTCGTCACACCCTGCCACGACCGAAAACACTCTCGTCCCCGTTGGCGCGCTATGCTGTTCGCTCTTACATTCCTTGCCCCCCTCCCGTTTTTCGCGATTTTATTCCTCCCGCATCGCCGGCGTAGTATTAGCAGCGCCTGCAGAGAAGGACGAGAAAAGAGATTAGAGTGAGAAAGCGTAAACGAAGGTGGAGCAGGAGAGAGAAGAAATACACGGGTGCCCGTACGGCTCTGGGGCAGACGGCAAGTGATTTCTGGAGTAAGCGCCAGGGCGCGCTGCGACGCGGTGAACCGCGTGACGCATTATGACGTGTGGCTCGAGAGGAGAGCCGGGCGCCGTATATCGCGCACTCGCAGACAGGCCCTTACCTTTGCCAGAGCACCGTTCGCGCCTTCTGAGTTCAACTTTGTATAGTCAGCATTGCGTGAGAATTCGTTCGGCCAAGTTCGCAAGCTCCACGTCGGGAAAACGGTTTTACCTATTCAGTAGTTTCCCCTAACGGGTCATCGGAATAAAATTCAACAAAAATATTTTTAGTGTTAGAACTCTTTTTTTTTGTTTCTTTGTTTCATCTGTGTATGTATGTTTTAGTGACTAAATGAGTGGGTTTCAAGCTTTGGAGCAAAAGTTCCATTGGGCATTAGACTACCTCATTTTGAAACTAAACTGGCATCTTGAACAGACGTTTCGACGTCTACGGTCCTCTTCAGGGCAGGAAATAAGCAGTTTAGTCGCCATGAAAGAGAAAGTTGCAGAGAAGTTCGAAACATAGGTTGAAACTAACACTGGGTGGTGGGGTGGGGAGGCGGGAGAAGGTTGGTGGCAGATATTGCTGTTATATCTGAAGCCAAAGGTTCGGTATGAAAACCGCAGTCACTGTTGACATTTTTTCCTGCCGTTCGGCGCTTCTTTCATCCCTTGCAATTATCTGCATACATGAAAACCACCTATCTGGACTCTGATTCTCTCCAAAGGTAAGAGAGAAAGAAAGGAATACCACCTCCAATAGCACCATAATGCGCTGTTCAAATCATCAATTTGATTTAAGATAGATGCATTAATTTTATTTATTATATCTTGGAGGATTAGGGCCTAGAGACCCACTTTGGAACATAACCAGGTTTCCAAAGGAATTCTCTTTACAGCTGACATTACGATGCGCAAAGAACGCAAGCCACACGATGTTGTCGTTTTTGTTATGATCTTCAGTTAACCATATCGTGACGTGCGGGACGTATGTGTCCCACGTATAGATTTATTTCCCAAGGTTCCCCGAATGCTCTTCAACAGTGGGAAGCAAGAAGGTGTTTAAAATATCAATGTAGATCTGTGCTGTGATACGGCCCTCCATGATGAACACGACCACACCATAGCACCACCGCCTCCTAATGTTACTGTTGGCACTACACACTCTGGCAGCTGTCGTTCACCGGCCATTCGCCATACCCCCACCTGCCATCGGATTGCCACATTGTGTACTGTGATTCGTCACTCAAAACAAAGTTTCTCCACTGTTCTATCGTCCAATGTTAACGCTCTTTACATTTACCGGCGTTATGTGTGGTTTATGAGCAGCCGCTCGACCATGAAATCCATGTTTTCTCATCTCCCGCCTGCAGTGGATCCTGATGGAGTTTGGAATTCCTGAATGGCAGCCTGGATAGGTGTCTGCCTACGACGCATTATGACCCTCTTCAATTGTCGGCAGTGTCTGTCACTCAACAGACAATGTCAGCCTTTATGCGTTTGTGCTGTATGTGTCCCTTCACGTTTCCACTTCACTATCATATCGGGATGTTTAAGAGTGAGGAAATCTCGCGTACAGACGTATGACACAAGTGACACCCAGTCACCTGGCCACGTTCGAAGTCCGTGAGTTCCGCGGAGTGCCCCATTCTGCTCTTTAACGATGTCTAAAGATTACTGAGATCGATGATATGTAGTACCGGGCAGCAGGTGGAAGCACAATGCACCTAATATGAAACAAGTATGTTTTTGGGGGTGTCCGGATACTTTTGATCATATAGTGTTTGTTCTTGCCCAAGTAGCAAAACTGATGTACACCCTTTAGTGTCCAGTTTCCTAATATAATTCCCGCGGAATAACCTGATTTAATTCGACTGCAGTCGATTACCCTTGCTTTCATTTGTTTAGCTCCATGATGCAACCTCTTACCAAAATTTATCCATGCCTGTCTTGTGTTCTTCCACAGTCCATTGGAGTCACTGAGACAATCCAGTGTATCGAAAAACTTTAAATTTTTAATTCTTGCCCCTGTTTTTTAATTCCATTTCCATATTTCTCTTTGGTTTCCTCTAATTGTTATTCAGTGTACAAAGTCAGTATCATCAATGATATGTTGCACGCCCTTCTCAACTACAGCTTCCTTTCATGTCCTTCGAGGAGCAAGTCGACAGGTAGTGGTTGCTTCAAAAGCTCTAGATGATCTTTCGCTCTCTGTAGTTTATTGCTGCTGCCTTCAAAGTTTCAATGAATCTATTATAGTCAACAATGTCGAAACCTTCTTCTAAATCTAAGAATTCTATGAACTTATGTTTGTCCTGTGTCGCTGAGTCCGTACTGCCTTGTGTTTACGTGCATTTCTCCTGAATAGAAGCTCCCCTTCCGTGTGGTCGAGTTCCAACAGTAATTCCTTTCTTCCGTGAGTAATTCGTGTCACTATTTTGCAAATGCGATTTATTAAAACGATTGTTCCGTTTCACTCACACATGTCAACACCTGCCTTCATTGGAGGTGGAATTATTACATTCTTTTCCGGAACATTAATCGATTTACTCGAGGTCAACCTATATCAGTTACTCCTTCTGAGAAAAATTCGTGTCAGTATTTTGCAGGCAATATTTGTTAAAGTAGTAGTTTAACTGCTACCAGTCATTCCTTTCTTCCACGTAAAATTCGTGTCAGTGTTTTGCAAACACGATAATTAAAATGATAATTCGGTAATATTCACACATATCAGCAACAGCCTTCTTTGAAACTGGAATTGTTACATTCTTCTTGATTCTGGACCTATTTCGCCTGTCTGATATGTTTTGCATACTGTGTGGTATAATTCTCTCATGGCTGATTCTCCGAAAGATTTCAGGAATCCTAAGGGAATGTCGTCAACACCAGGGGCCTTGTTTCGACTTGGGTCTTTCTATGTTCTGTTAAAATCTTCTCACAATATTGTTCCTCCTTATTCATCTTCATCTATTTCCTCCTCACTTTCTGCATTACTGCCTTCAGATTGATTACCCTTTGTAACAACCCACCCGTCACTTATCTGGTTTTGGTGTGTGTTCACCCCAGGTAATTGCCTAACTGCCACAATGTCGGAAAAAGCAAAGAAAGTAATATGGCCATGTGACTCCTGATTGAACTGCAGTGGCAGTGTTGACATTATTTGATTCATAATTGATCCCTTTTAATTAAAAGGGGTGCACTTTGATGTTATATTCAGCTGTTGAACACCAGATGCAAATAAAATTCATTGAGAAAGTGACTTGGGATTTCAACTACTTGATTGAAAACAGATGCAGTCGATTAACAATGATTTATTTTAACTCATGACCTTCAATCATCACATTACATGACTCTCCTAACAGGCAGTGGTAATAAATTGCGTTTGCATGGAGTAAAGCGCGATAAATCAAAAGTAATTCCTATCGACTGACCCAGGTGTAATCCGAAGTGCGAGAAGAATTCTACAATACACGGCCCATGAAACCCTCATGGAAACTTTGGCAACATGATCCAACAAATTAATCAATGGCCGGAGTGGGCGCAATATCACCGAATTCAGCATTGCGGAGCGGAGTCAGTGTGCGGACGTCGGTTGACCTCGTGGTGCTACAGGGCTGCACTCGTCTATTCACTCCTAGCTATCTTACTCAGTACATAGCTGAACCAAAACTTCCTATCTCCAAGTTCAACCGTTCCATTTGCTAAGTCCTAAACTGCAGAGATGCTCACTCTTTCTCAGGCAAGCTGAGTAAAGAACGACACGTCTGCACTCTAGGCAAGCTGGGAACAGAAGACCACTACGTAGACTTCTCCCAGTCCGCTGTTCGCCTCGGTTTCCCCTCCAGCAAAAGCACTTACGCCAATTGCAGTGCAAGTCGCGTTAAATATGCGTCACTTCCCAGAGCCGACAAATGCCTGCTCTGGGAAGTGAACAAATTCCCACGAAATTTCCCTTCCTCTCATCTTCTGCTATTTAGCTCCTCCCAGGCCACCCATCAAGTTTAGCGTCTGCACAAACACCAATGTTTCCGAAATTCTGACTCCCAGGAGAGTACTTCAAATTCCTTGGTCCTACGTTCCCATCGGAGGCGGCGTATTTCATTCTGTCGCTCTTCACCTGATTTACTTCAGACTCTGCAGACCGTGAATTGAGCGTGAAGTTGCTATAGTCACGAACATGCATATTTTGACATCTGTTGACCGCTGCACCGTAGCTTTGCGCGGCTTACTCTCCTGTTTCACTTAAAACGGGACGACGGACATTTACCAACAGGCATACAAGTTCTCCATCTGCTTCCCGGTACACCAGTATGTGGTCAACCACCCACTTACTGTTTCTCATCCTAAGGCAGCTGGAGGCCACACCCCATTACCGCTTTCGCAGAGCTTGAGCCTCCCTAAGCTGCCTATTGTTGCTTCCCTTTGCCGCCCCCCAGCCGGCCACCGTCAACTCTGTATACTTCCCTGGGATAAACTAGCCTCCAGTAAATCGACACATTTTCACAAAGTTCTTCATTAATTATTCCAATACATCCATACTATACCCTCTACATCTACATCCATACTCCGCAAGCCACCTGACGGTGTGTGGTGGAGGGTACCAGATGCATTGTGCCTTGTCAGTCATTTTTGTTCAGCCCCACTGTTCGCTCAACGTGAGTCAGGTGATCTTTAATGATTTAATGTAATGGGCATAGTTCTTGCTGTCTTACATATCCCCTCTCTTCAAATCAATTTTTTAGTACAGGTGATGACTCCTATGGTGTTACCACTTGTCCAAAAATAATATCTCCATAACTGGTATTTTAATCTGTGCGCGTGATTAATTACGGCCGATTGATTACCACTGCCTCCTCTCTGATACAAACCCCCACTCAATCCTAGGGTACCTGCCTTCAATGACTGGATTTAATGTTACAGATGTGGTAATTATTTAGTCTAATTTTACTTTAATCTCTGCCGATTCCTGAGACAATTATTGGCGAGGGTACTCAAAAGAAAACTACAATTATATTACAAGGACACACGTCACAAAGGACAAATACACATGTTTAAGCACCTCTGTGCTTATCATTTGAATGGCAAGACCCACAATTATAACTTAAGGTCCATTCACTCTCAGTTATCCATCCCTACTCCACTTAAATTACTAAAAATATACATGAACAATATTCGTGTAACACTTTGTGAAGTTGATAGTGGTTGCTCTCATTCAAGTATATGTGAATGCCCGTTTGACATTTTATAAATAAAGTTTTTTTTGTGTCTCACTGTCACTGTCTCTGGACATTGTGCATGATGTAGGTGTCATCTTCACACAATTCAACAGGGTCTGGCCTAGCCAGTGAATGGGATTGTGTACACACATGTACCTTTTTTTATATATACATATCTATAAAAGACAACCAAAATAACAAGAATCATTGCGTATTGAGCAACCACTGTTGTGTATTTGTAACACTGTATAAGTATGAAATCTTATTCTAACACAAAGAGACGTGGCATGACAAGTATATGACGTTTTAACAAATGGCACATTTATAAAATCATAACCTTCTTATAACATAATTCATCAACAGAACAAATGAGTACTTTACGTTTGTTGAGGTGCTTTTTATTCATTTTGAATCCACACTGACACACTCACACACATGGCACAAGTTTCTTGCAGGAGCAGAAGTGACATTAGTTCTGACTAGCAATTTGAGGGACGACTAACGGCTGAGAAGAGAGCGACGTCAATTACCGAGATGGCGCCACAGGTACCCCGCATCTTCTTGAGGCAGGATGACTCTCACCTAAGAGCTCGTTGTTGACATCTTGTCCGACAAGCCCAAGGTCCCATCGGTGCATCTATGACCGGTGACCTCTCGCAGCTCAGCCACAGGTCATTGCTCCTTCTGTGGACGCTTTACCGCAAGGGAGGGACCGTGATCAGACGAGAGCCTATTTTTAGCTCAGGTCTTCAAAGTTGGTGTCATTAGGCACAAAAGGTCAGCTGGGCTCTCGTTCCACCTGACGTGGCGAGCAACAAATATAGAAACCTACTTGGACCTCTTCATTGCTGCTCCCGATCCTCACTGTGTACAGAGACCAGGACCGACCTCTTTGTTGTACACAGAGGTGCTGGATCTCATCTCTACTTGGCTGCGGAGTTGACCACCGGCCCCATTGATTCAGGATGTGGTCTGCATGCCATCATCTTCGTTAGTTGTGTGCTCCCCTCATTGCTGTCGTCCCCGTTCCTTGTCAGCTCGTGTGTGGTGTGCCAGGTGTCGTAGCTTCAACTCCCTCTCGCTCAGTTATGCCACCTTAACAAACTAAGACAACTAACTTTAGTACATGGACAGTGCTGATGTTTAACCATCAGTATCAGACTTTTTTTTAAGACAATGAAATTGTCTCATTACAAAAGGAATGATTTCTTGTTTGTAAATCAACTTCAGGATCTATTAAAATTGAAATGTAACAGAACATTTTTTTACATAAACATAAAAAATGTACAAGACAACTGGCTTCACAGTCATTGACACACACACAATCAAGGGACAGGGAATCAAGATTATCTGGACAGGATACGATCCCCATTTCAAACCACCAATTCCTACGACTAACACGGTTTTGGCCAACCCAACTACATGTCTACTATTTACTACTTTTTATCTCTAATCTCGTTTTTTCTTCTGAATTCTCTATGTGGCAGACGTCCCTATTATTGTGCCTGCGAACATGTATAAAACACAACAAACTTAGACATGTGTCAGTCTTACCAAGATTTTTGTTGGAAGTTTGGATAACATCGTTTATCGTGTTCTATTGCGACACCTCTTCTCTCCTCTGTTTTCTTCCCGTTTTCTCCTTTTGTCACGAATGGTTTTATAAGGCCTGTGAACATGTTTCGGATTAGCAATGTCACAATGGCACAACACAAATATAGCTCACTGCTCACACTCGCAGTTGTTACACTATCTTGTGTAAGTAGGCTGTTTAGGTTTTTATATTGGTAACTCCACGTAGCGCTCTGTATGAAAATCAATGGCACTGCTGTGTGCAGTCTGTGGCTGGTTAGCATTATTGGAATATTCGCCATTGTAGTGTTGGGCAGTTGGCTGTTAACAACGTGTAGCGTTGCGCAGTTGGAGGTGAGCCGCCAGCAGTGGTGGATGTGGGGAGAGAGATGGCGGCGTTTTGAGAGTGGATGATCTGGACGTGTGTCCATCAGAGACAGTAAATTTGTAAGACTGGATGTCATGAACTGCTATATATTTTGACCTTTGAACACTATTAAGGTAAATACATTGTTTGTTCTCTATCAAAATCTTTCATTTGCTAATTATGCCTATCAGTAGTTAGTGCCTTCAGTAGTTTGAATCTTTTATTTAACTGGCAGTAGTGGCGCTCGCTGTATTGCAGTAGTTTGAGTAACGAAGATTTTTGTGAGGTAAGTGATTTGTGAAAGATATAGTTTAATGTTAATCAGGGCCATTCCTTTGTAAGGATTATTGAAAGTCAGATTGCGTTGCACCGAAAATATTGTGTGTCAGTTTAGTGTTGATCAGAATAGGTAAAGAGCGAAATGTCTGAATACGTTCTGTTCTGCTCAGCTTTTTGATAATCAAATAATGTAAGAGGTTTATCAGCACAGGAATTCATTAATTTCTCTAAGGGGACGTTCATATGTCGACCCTTAGCCGAGAATACCTCACGGGAATCTTCTGATTTTTTCTTGCAGTTTGAGTAATCAGTGTAGCTATTGTTTATTGCTAGCGCGTAATTATAGACAGAATTTCCTTTGTAGTTGTAGTTTTTCATTGTTGTACAGTAAAACAGTTGTGGCATGCATTTAGATTAGCACCAAGTATTACGCAGCTGCGTTGCAATTAACGAGATTTTATTTTCGATGCTATATTGTTGTGTTTCCTTATTTTGCTCTTCAAATTGTGCTTTTCTGTGTTGTCGTGTGAAATATTGTGACAATAATGGTGTGTGGGAAACGTAACACTAGGCTCCAAAGTAAACTGAGAAATAATAGTGACGACGAGCGTAGCTTATCATCACCACGGTGTAATGTATTAACACACATTCAAAGTAGTAATTTGGTAATTGTGCATAGGGAAATGGAGCGGGCTGCAAATAATGGTCTAGACAGTCAAACAATTAGTGAACAGGGAAGCATTATCGATCGATCGGTCGGTAACAGTGCGCCTCAGGAATCCGAAATGACAGGACACAATCACGCAATTACTGTAGATTCAGGTTTTGTATCCTCACCGTTTTCTCAAATAAGTCATGACACATTTTCTGCTTGTCAAAATGTGAATGTTTCCGGAGCAAATGCACTGTCGAAGAGCATAGAGGAACAGATTCCAGACACTAATACATTATTATTGCTATTAATGCAACAAAAGAAACAAAATCAGAGACAAACACAGCAACAGTTTGACACAATGGAACAAAATCTTCAAAAGTTAGACACAATAGAACAAAATCTTCAAAAGTTAGACCCAATGGAACAAAATCAGAGACAAACACAACAAAAGTTAGACACAATGAAACAAAATCTTCAAAAGTTAGACACAATGGAACTAAATCTTCAAAAGTTAGACACCACGCTTGAACAAACACGTGAAGATTTAACTACTGAGTTACATAACATCGAATCGAAATGACAAAAGTCTGTAAAGATGTAAAATTACAAATTTGTGAGCATTTTCAACCTATTCTCTCACAGCATGAAAATGCATTACAGAATCAAGAAGCAGCCATAAAAGAACTGCAAACTATTGTTCATGAAAATCACGAGAGCTTGCGGGCTAAAATTGGCTCAGTTGCATCTACCGATTCGGTTACGCTACTTACAAAAACTCAGGAATACTTAAAGGACACAGTAGATACTCTAAAAATTGGTTCAGGACGACACATGGAGGAAATAAGTTCATTATCGGAGAAAGTAGTCGAGCTTTCGGATCAGCTAAATAATTTGTCTACCAAGATAGATGATAATCTGAATGACACAAGACCGGTAGTCTTTAATGGTACAGAAGAGTACAAACAAATTAGGAAATTCAAACAAAATCAGAATCAAATTAATGCGCAACACCAAAGAGAAATCCGGGAAGTACAAGATCAGTTGACACATTTAATACAAGAAATACATATTTCAGAGGACACTCGCACTCAAATTCGGGGAGAGGGACATAGAAAAACAGCCACAAAATAATAACACAGGGCACTTCGGAAATTATGAAAGAAATTGGCAAGGTACACCGAATTTTGACATGGAGCCGCCAAAACGCAGTAACAATGACCGATTGACTATAAGCTGTTTATTACTATACGTAAATTCAAAACATTTAAGAATTCCGGCAACGACATTCATCCAAAAGTGTGGGTTCATCAATTCTCTCATTGTTTTTCTCCCAGCTGGTCATTAGAGCACAGATTAGAATTTATGTGTGGCTATTTAGAGAATGAACCAGCTGTAAGAATGCGATCGGTCATTCACGATTGTCACAATAAAGGAGAATTTTATCATGGCTTCCTCTCAGCATATTGGTCTCAAGCTACACAAGACCGAGTAAAACATGGCATCATAATGATGAAACATTTCGAACAACAACATTAATAGATTCAGAATTGATCCATTTTAATTAAAAGGGGTGCACACTGAAGTTGTAATCAGCTATTGAACACCAGATGCAAATGTTGAACATAAAATTAATGAAGAAAGTGACTTGGGATTTCAACTACTTGATTGAAAACAGTTGCAGTCGATTAGCACAGATTTATTTTAACTCATGACCTTCAATCATCACATTACATGACTCTCATAATAGGCAGTGGTAATAAATAGCGTTTGCATGGACTAAAAGCGTGATAAATCAATAGTAAATCCTATTGACTGACCCAGGCGTAATGCAAAGTGCGAGAAGAATTCTACAATACACGGCCCATGTAACCCTCATGGAAACTTTGCCGCTGTGATCCAACTAATTAATCAGTGGCTGGAGTGGGCGCAACATCACCGAATTCAGCGTGGTGGAGCGGTGTCGTGTGGACGTCGGCCGACCTCATGGTGCTGCAAGGCTGCGCTCGTCTATTCACTCCTAGCTATCTTACTCAGTACATAGCTGAATCGAAACTTCCTATCTCCAAACTCAATCATTCCATTGCTAAGTCCTAAACTGCAGAGATGCTCACTCTTTATCAGGCAAGCTGAGTAAAGAACGACACGTCTGCAATCTAGGCAAGCTGGGAACGGGAGACCACTACATAGATTTCTTCCAGTCCGCTGTTTGCCTCGGTTTCCCCTCCAGCAAAAGCACTTACGCCTATTGCAGCACAAGTCGTGTTAATTATGCGTTGCTTCCCAGCGCCGACCAAAGCCTGCTCTGGGAAGTGAACAAATTCCCACAAAATTTCCCTTCCTCTCAACTTCTGCTATTTAGCTCCTCCCAGGCCACCCATGAAGTTTAGCGTCTGCACAAACACCAATGTATCCGAAATTCTGACTCCCAAGAGAGTACTTCAAATTCCTTGGTCCTATGTTCCCATCAGAGGCAGGCGTATTTCATTCTGTCACTCTTCACCTTATTTACTTCAGACTCTATGGACAGTGAATTCAGTGTGAAGTTGCTATAGTCATGAACATGCATGTTTTGACCTCTGTTGACTGCTCCACCGTAGGTTTGCGTCGCTTACTCGCATGTTTCACTTAAAACAGTACGACAGACATTTATCAACAGGCATACAAGTTCTCTATCTGCTTCCTGGTACACCAGCATGGGGTCAACCACCCACTCACTGTTACTCATCCTAAGGCAGCTGGAGGCCGTGCCCAGTTATCGCTTTCTCAGAGTTTGAGCCACCCTAAGCAGCCTATTGTCTCTTCCCTTCACCGCTCCCACAGCTGGCCACCATCAACTCTGTATACTCCCCTGGGATAAACTAGCCTCCACTAAATCGACGCGTTTCCACAAAGTTTTTCATGTGATGTGAATTACTTTAAAACCATCACCTGACATTAATTATTCCAATACGCCCATACTGTACCCTCTACAAGATGCATTGTGCCTTGTCAGTAATTTCTGTTCGCCCAACGTGAGATAGGTGATCTTTAATGACTTCATGTAAGTGGCATAGTTCTTGCCATCTTAACCTTGTACTGCCCTTGTATATATCCCTTCCACCTTTATGCCTACCCTACCCAGAGCACTGGCTTGCCATTTGAACTCTAGATACATACACATGTTTCTTTTTTCTCCAAAGGTTTCTTTAATTGTCCTCTAAGCGTCATTTATCATTCTCCTTGTCAAGCGTGCTCCTGTAGCCTTTTATGTGTACTCTAACTCTACCTGTTCAAACATGTGCACCTTTTGCCCATGTATGTTTTAAGACATCTTTATCACCTTTAGCCTGCTTTACCTATTTAATTATTATACTTTCGCCAGTTATACTCAAAACCTCCTGAGTTGTGCAAGACTTTCTCCTGGGACTTGTGTTTTTGCTCACTCGGCTTTCAAAGCTAGCTACTGTCCCTTTTCTCCTGTTTCAGTGAATCGTTGCCGAAACCGGTCTCTCTTGCAAATATATTAGTGAAACATTTGCAACAGCGATTGTTCTCTATTTTTTAAACTTACGTTATTGTGTTGGGGGTTGGCTTCTTGCTTATCTTTGCTACAGTAATTCTTTACCCGTATTCCTACATCCTTACTCGTTGTCAGACTCACTCATGCATCACCCTTATTTATATTTACAATCCTGTTCTCAGCTGACCACAAGACTTCTTCTTCCACCACTGCACTTGTATAATCTGTTTGTGCATGGACATGATGTTGTACTGTTGCTAGGTTTCAGATCCACCTGATGTTGTGGCTAATACTCCGAAAAAAGGTTCAGTAGAGCGACTTCTGTCGTGCAAGTCTTCACTCAACGAATTATTTTACAAATGTGGTGGACTTGTCCACCACGAACATGTTGAAGACCAGTTGTGAATGTCCCACAAATAAAAACTTATACTTCAGTTATTCCTTTAGACCTCTTGAGCTTCTCCATATCGGGTGCCACTGCCAGAAATGTATTAAAGGACAGTGCTGTCTTCCACACTGTCGGGTGATCAGCTGGTGAATTATTTGTCATGGTAATTGTAGGCTAGCAACTTGTATGCTAACAACATACGCATGTTACACACACGTGATAACGATATGGTGCAGAAATCAGCTAATGGTGTAAAGTAAATGACTGATCGTAACACAGCGAAGATGGAGAATGGAATCTTGGTTACTCGTTTAAGAAACCTAACACTACATACCCCGAACTGTGGAACGCCAGTTTTGCTTCTTCTGGTGACAGCATCCTCCCGATTAGTCCCTGTCCGCAGATCAGTAACTGCTGTAGTTTGCCCTTTGGTTCAGCCGTTACCAGTACCAAGGTAGCGAGCCCATATTACCTAATGTTACAAGGCCAGATCAGTTATACAACCAGACTGCTGCTCGTTTAAGTATTGAAAACGCTGCTGTCTCTCTTCAGAAATCATATATTGCTCTGGCCTCTCCTCAGATATCCTTCCATTGTGACTGTATGGCTACCTGTATCGCCACCTTTCAGATAGGTTCATGTTTCATGTGTGGGTAAGTCACGTATTACAAATCTAATAATATTAGTTAAAATAATCAACATGCATACTACAGTAACGTCTGATCTGTTAATATAATACCGGGTGATCAAGAAGTCAGTATAAATTTGAAAACTGAATAAATCACGGAATAATGTAGATAGAGAGGTACAAATTGACAAACATGCTTGGAATGACATGGGGTTTTATTAGAACCAAAAAAATACAAAAGTTCAAAAAATGTTCGACAGATGGCGCTTCATCTGATCAGAATAGAAATTAGCATCACAAAGTAAGACAAAGCAAAGATGATGTTCTTTACAGGAAATGCTCAATGTTTCCACCATCACTCCTCAACAATAGCTGTAGTCGAGGAATAATGTTGTGAATAGCACTGTAAAGCATGTCCGGAATTATGGTGAGGCATTGGCGTCGGATGTTGTCTTTCAGCATCCCTAGGGATGTCGGTCGATCACGATACACTTGCGACTTCAGGTAACCCCAAAGCCAATAACCGCACGGACTGAGGTCTGGGGACCTGCAAGGCCAAGCATGACGAAAGTGGCGACTGAGCACACGATCATCACCAAACGACTCGCGCAAGAGATCTTTCACGCGTCTAGCAATATGGTGAGGTTCCAATAAAACCCCATGTAATTCCAAGCATGTGTGTCAATTTTTACCTCACTATCTACATCATTCCGTGGTTTATTAAGTTTTCAAATTTATTCTGGTTTTTTGATCACCAGGCATTTCTTGTTGATCGTTCTCGGCAGATTTTCATAAATTTGATGAATGATATTTCCTAAGTACCTCTATGAGCTGGTTTCACACTCTTATAGTCAAATGAGTATGATTTACCCTGTTAGCATATTTTGTTCCGATTTTATACGTAAAGTGCTATCATGATATTCGCACTCTTAAAATATTAAATAGCATTTAAAGATCTTGCAACGAACGCCATACGGTGTAGTACAAGTAATAATTTGGTAAACCAGTAGGTAGAGTGTGCTGACCATCTTCGGCTCCCATGTTACAAATGTCATTTAAGAAGCATAGTCCAAGAATTGATCTTTTTGGAAAGGACCAAGGAATGTTTTTGTCGGATTCGAAGTGATAATAATTACCTAGACCACTTTCTGTGATTCAGCTTGTATGAGAATTAGCAAAAGAGAAATGAATCTCGTACTTTAAACAAAGGTCAGAGCTGCCGCTTCTATTGTTGGAAAATGGCAGACACCCCAACTAGAGTATTATTTTTATAACACGTATCCCGTATGTCATAACGACACTGTTATGTATACTAGGTGGAGTTTCCGCAGTTTTGGCACAGTATAGAAGTGGTGCAGTATATGGTAGGATTACTGGTAATACTGGAAGCACTGGTAGAGAAAGATACGTAAGTCATCGTGTGAGAGAGGAACCGAGAGCCGACGACTTTTCTTTCTTTTTGGCTTGTTATGCACACACTTAGAACCGCACATCGTTCAGTGTTAATCCATTGTATATTTCACATGCTTATAAAATATAAATTGCACTTTATTATTAAAAAACTAGCTGTTCGCGTGACTTCTGCTCTTTTATGTAACCAAACAATTAGTTTTGATGCAAGTACAGTTTACATGCATGTAGAAAAAACGTTATAAGGTTGTTGTTATTTTCTACTCAGTGGAACGTTGTTCATTTTGATCAGAGTTAAACCCATAAGTGCGAAAGTCGTTTAGCAAGAACAGAAACATGTTATATATAAGCCCTACAGAGTCCTGAAGCGATGTCTGATTTTTGTTTGTTTTTATTTTGAGGGCAATATAATGGATCCGTCTTTTTTAAAATTATTTTCACTACAACATCGCTCTGTTTCACGTTACAAATCTGAAATATTCAAATAAAATCTAAATCAGACAGAGGTAATTTCAGTTTTGCTATAAGTACAGTTTACTTCCAAGTAACAGACATGAGGATGACTATGTGGAACAAAAATGTTCCGTACGTTATGTAGCATACATCCATACTCAGTGTCTAGACAATTCACCGCTTCTGATTTCTAGAGGAATTTAGTAAGACAGCGAGCGCATACGCAGACGAAGCGATCAAAACGAGGTAATGCCCGATGGGTATGCGCCACACGTAATGTACAGGTAATGCAGTTACGATTTTAACTGACCAAAGATACCAGGAAACCTACCATAGTCTGTGGTACTTATAATAGTCTATGGAAGCCTACGGGTTTAACAACAGTAGTTCAAGGTAATGGCCTAAAAGCCTCATTTCAGTAATAGCTAATAAGCCCTTGACAGCAATAAACATCCTTTCAACAATTCCTATATATCAGGAAGACATAAAATGGTGCGACCTGTTCGGGAATAATATTATCGTCAGCCTATTGCAACGCGCTAAGCTATTCTAAGCTCGAATAATATGATACTCCCTGGGAAGTAAAAGCAGTCACCTTGGGTTCAAGGAACATTATTCGAGTGTATTAGTACCGTGTACGATGCACTGAAAACAGATGCAGAAGAGAACGTAAGTTACATCTTCTTACAAGTCCCAAATGCGTTAGACACGATATCGCTATAACAGCCGAAAACAGACATTCGATCATTAGCTGAGACACATTTATCAACGTAAAAAGTAGTAAGCTATACTTGACAGACAGCGTTCTATACAAACCAGGGTATTATTTGTCGTTATCAGAAAGCATGATTGGGACCTAGATGTCAGAATACAACAATTATTTACCAGACACTGTTATTTACAGAAAAGTTTAGTCTCTGGTTGAAACGAAGCAAGTAATTCTTCCACCATCTTAATCCCATGACAACACTCTTTCAGGGACAACTGATAGATAATGGCTATGAAGGAGAGACAATACCCGTGAATGATATGGCTATGTGGCTCCAGACCAATAAGGCTTTTATCCGTTTCGTTAACAACGTAAGGGAGTAGGGGCTCGCCTACACGCAGAGGCAATGCATCACAAATGACCTTGAATGCGTAAGGTCTGAAGATGGAGGAACGCGGCAAATATAAAAACTGCGGCCGGCCGGTGTGGCCGAGCGGTTCTAGGCGCTTCAGTCTGGAACCGCGAGACCGCTACGGCCGCAGGTTCGAATCCTGCCTCGGGCATGGATGTGTGTGATGTCCTTAGGTTAGTTTGGTTTAAGTAGTTCTAAGCTCTAGGGGACTGACGACCTCAGATGTTAAGTTCCATAATGCTCAGAGCCATATGAACCATAAAAAATGCGAAGTGATGGATGGCTCAAAATTTAAATACTACAATGGTGCTATTCAACACCTACGCATTCCTATTTAATCCCCTCACTTTCAGTCAGAGTCTAATTCTTTACAGGTCTTTAAAATGAAATAGCTAAACATAATACAGGCATCTTGACCGTCCTCTGACTTATCCGAAAGATCTCATCTTTTCTGTTTGATGTTCAAGAGTATTTATTAAAAAAAATACATAAAGACTAAAAAGTACTGTATTGCAAAGCCCTTTGTAGGTTCTTTAAAGCATTAGAACAATCTAAATTACACATATCAAAAAACGTTTTGCATCACCTCGGTTCTGAGAGTTCCGGAACTTGTACAGAAAATTCGAATAGGGATCAACATGAACATAAAACTTCCTGGCGGATTAAAACTGTGTGCCCGACCGAGACTCGAACTCGGGACCTTTGCCTTTCGCGGGCAAGTGCTCTACCATCTGAGCTACCGAAGCACGACTCACGCCCGGTACTCACAGCTTTACTTCTGCCAATACCTCGTCTCCTACCTTCCAAACTTTACAGAAGCTCTCCTGCGAACCTTGCAGAACTAGCACTCCTGAAAGAAAGGATATAGCGGAGACAAGGCTTAGCCATAGCCTGGGGGATGTTTCCAGAATGAGATTTTCACTCTGCAGCGGAGTGTGCGCTGACATGAAACTTCCTGGCAGATTAAAACTGTGTGCCTGACAGAGATCGAACTCGGGACCTTTGCCTTTAGCGGGCAAGTGCTCTACCGAGCGTGAGTCGTGCTTCGGTAGCTCAGATGGTAGAGCACTTGCCCGCTAAAGGCAAAGGTCCCGAGTTCGAGTCTCAGTCGGGCACACAGTTTTAATCTGCCAGGAAGTTTCATGTCAGCGCACACTCCGCTGCAGAGTGAAAATCTCATTCTGGAAACATCCCCCAGGCTGTGGCTAAGCCATGTCTCCGCAATATCCTTTCTTTCAGGAGTGCTAGTTCTGCAAGGTTCGCAGGAGAGCTTCTGTAAAGTTTGGAAGGTAGGAGACGAGATACTGGCAGAAGTAAAGCTGTGAGTACCGGGCGTGAGTCGTGCTTCGGTAGCTCAGATGGTAGAGCACTTGCCCGCGAAAGGCAAAGGTCCCGCGTTCGAGTCTCGGTTGGGCACACAGTTTTAATTTGCCGGGAAGTTTCATGTCAGCGCACACTCCGCTGCAGAGTGAAAATCTCATTCTGGGAACATGAACATCATTTCCGCCTTTTTTATTGCTCATGAAAACACGCATTGTATGTTGTACAACCATACAGGGAGACCTTTAGAGGAGGTGGTCCTGATTGCTGTACACACCGGTACCTCTAATATCCAGTAGTACGTCCTCTTGCATTGATGCATGCCTTTATTCGTCGTGGCACACTATCCACAGGTTCATCAAGGCACTGTTGGTCCAGATTGTCCCACTCCTCAACGGCGACACTGCGTAGATCCCTCAGAGTGGTTGGTGGGTCACGTCGTCCATAAACGGCTCTTTTTAATCTATCCCAGGCATGGTCGATACGATTCATGTCTGGATGAACATGATGGCCACTCTAGTCGAGCGATGTCGTTATCAAGAAGGAAGTCATTCACAACAAGTGCACGACGGGGACGCGAATTGTCGTCCATGAAGGCGAATGCCTCGTCAATATGCTGCCGGTATGGTTGCACTATCGGTCAGAGGATGGCAGTCACGTATCGTACAGCGGTTACGGCGCCTTCCATGACCACCGGCGGTTTACGTCGGCCCCACGTAATGTTACCCCAAAACACAGGGAACTTTCACCTTGCTGCACTCGCTGGACAGTGTGTCTAAGGCGTTCAGCCTGACCGAGTTTCCTCCAAAGACGTCTTGGACCATTGTCTGGTTGAAGGCATATGCGATACTCATCGATGAAGAGAACGTGATGCCAATCCTGAGTGGTCCAATCGGCATTTTGTGGGGCCCATCAGTACCGCACTGCAAGGTGTCTTGTTTGCAAAGATGGACCTCGCCATGGACGTGGGGAGTGAAGTTGCGCATCATGCAACCTACTGAGCACAGTTGGAATCGTAACATGACGTCCTGTGGCTGCACGAAAAGCATTATTCAACATGGTGGTGTTGCTGTAAGGATTCCTTCGAGCCATAATCCGTAGGTAGCGGTCATCCACTGCAGTAGTAGCCCTTTGGCGGGCTGAGCAAGGCATGACATCGGAAGTTTCTGTCTCTTTGTATCTCCGCCATGTACAAACCACATCGCTTTGATTCACTCCGAGACGCCTGGACACTTCCCTTGTTGAGAGCCCTTCCTGGCACAAAGTAACAATGCGGACGTGATCGAACCGCGGTATTGACCGTCTAGCCATGGTTGAGCTACAGACAACATGAGTCGTGTACCTCCTTCCAGGTGGAATGACTAGAACTGATCGGCTGTCGGACCCCCTCCATCTAATAGGCGCTGCTCATGCATGGTTGTTTACATCTTTGGACGGGTTTAGTGACATCTCTGAACAGTCAAAATGACTGTGTCTGTGATACAACATCAGAGTCAACGTCTGTCTTCAGGAGTTCTTTAGCCAGGGTGATGCAAAACATTTTTTGATATGAGTATATTTGTCATATTGAACCAAAAAAAATATTTAAAGAGTGTAACTTGAAAGTAGTTTACAGGATGTTCAATAGCGTTCAAACACTGACATTTTCCTTTTTCCCACATACTGCAAAATATTTATCCTAAAAGTTACGTAAGGGATGTAAGTTTCAGTATTTCAAAGTATTTCACAGGCTACTCGAAAGTCTCCAATCTCCCTGAATACATCTTTCCTTTTTATCGCTTTATGCAAAAGTATTTATTCAAAATATTAAGTAAATTGTGTAAATTTCAATATTTCTAAGTACTGTACAGTGTGCTCAAAAATACCCTTTACGTAATTTTTTTGGATAAACACATGTCCAGTGTTCTGATACTTATCAGCACCCAACTTGCAACTTAGAAATGCTGCAATCTCCACCATTTTCGTAATTTTTGGGTTACCAGTTTTGAATATAGTGCAAAAACACTTAGCTCGTTTGGATAATTTTGATACTTTGAAATACTGCAGGTTACACTATCTACATATTTTTTTAGATATATTCTTTTTAATATGATGCAAGAAATCCAGAGCGTTCAGACACTGGAAAGTACTTTGAGTTGCTGCGATTTACACGCATAACGTAATTTAAACGACAAATACTTTCCAATATGGCCAAAACAAAAATTCAAAGCATTTCAGTATTTTAGCACACAGGTACATGGTTATGCTAAAGTTTGCCGTTTCTCTTAATTTTTTGGTTGAATACGGCGCAGAAATTTCAGAAATTAAGGATACTCTTGAGAACACTGTAAAGTACATTGAAATACTGCAGTTTAGACACTTAACATAAATTTTTGGTTATGTAATTTAGAATATGGCGAAAGAAATTTCAGAGAATTTGGATAGTTGGGGACTCTGTAAAGTGCTTTGAATACTACAATGTAAATCGTTTCATGATTTTTTCGAGAAATATTCTTGAACATGTTGCAAAAGACAAATGTCAGGGCGTATGGATACTTCTCAGCACAGTCAGGGTAGCTACATTATGATTGGCTACTTCATTTTAATGATTTGAAAAGTACTAGGGTCTGATTGGTGGAGAGGAGAGTATAACAGAGGGGGAGGTATTACAAAGCACAACTGAAATAACTACAATATTTTAATATACAAGCAAATAGTTTTTATCCATCTTCACTTTCTTTATTTCCCACTTGCAGTTTTTAAATTTTCAGCGAGTATCCATCCTGGATTATGTAAATTTCCCACTATCACCCATCTTCAATTTTTAAATTTCCCGCCGTCAGCCACCGTTAATTCTTAAATATTTTTCCATCTGCCATTTCGGTGACGTCTCGCATTGAAGGGAATTTGCTCCGAATGCAGGCCGACTCTGCCCTTTCCTATGGGAAACCCCATGGACAAAGGTTGAAGTGGTCAGGAGTCTTAATATCACTATTATTCCATAGGGTAAAAGAAGAATCTGGTAGTATGAATTATATCTAGAACCTATTACACGGCTTTAATGCCGTTGCGCAGTGCTACCTGGTGACGTGAAATGGAACGAACACATGAAATTTATGACAGGAATGGGAATCGATGAGTGCCTTCAACTAATGTGGGAGACTGTAGTTCGTTTGTTAGGATCAGAGTCCAAGACAATGGTGTAGTGCTCTAGTGTAGTGCTGCAGACTGATAATATTGTAAAGTAGTCATGTAGAATAAAACAACTTTGGTCTTATGTTAACCCAGTAAGCGGACCCAGATCATCTATATAGACGTCCAGTGACCATACTGGCACCGGAACGGAATGAGTGTGAACGCTGAAATACTCTATTTGGTCTTTCGAATTTGTTTCACTACGGAAGATCGCAATACATTTCCGTATTTAGTCTTTGCATGAGTGCGTAAATGTCACAGACAGAGCTAAGTGACAGCAGAACAGAAAATCATCTAAAATCTTTGTATAATGGGAAATTACCTGGCTCTGATACTATTGACTATGCGAAATAACTTGCTGTCTTTCCAGCTAAGCCTGTCAAGTGATTACAGCAAAGCCCTGAGCATTCAGCTTCCCGTGAACGGTCGTCGGACAGATACACGTAATTATAGAGAAATGTCGTTGAAGAGAAATGAGTCGTTTGGAGCGTGGTGCTGCCGGCCGGAGTGGCCTTGCGGTTCTAGGCGCTACAGTCTGGAGCCGAGCGACCGCTACGGTCGCAGGTTCGAATCCTGCCGCGGGAATGGATGTGTGCGATGTCTTTAGGTTAGTTAGGTTTAATTAGTTCTAAGTTCTAGGCGACTGATGACATCAGAAGTTACGTCGCATAGTGCTCAGAGCCATTTGAACCAAGCGTGGTGCTATAGACCAGACTCATCCAAGAATTGCGTGACCGTGTGTCGCTAGTGTCGCCATAGGAGCGAGAGAGAGAGAGAGAGAGAGAGAGAGAGAGAGAGAGCTGCAGAGCAAGTGAGACCGCACAGCACTGCTCTGCGCTGGACTGTCCCGCTGTCAGATCTAACGTAAACGAAATATTCTATTTTAGAATGTAAGGGATACAGAGTCTCATTCTTTCTGTTAGTAGTTACAAGTAAGTATTTTTTGTTATACTTCGTGCTACAATTTTTTGTATCCCTTTCCAGAGTTTAGAAATCGGATTCTTAGTTTGCTGTTTTGTACGTAATAGTTTTGACTGACCAAGTTTGAAAACTTAGTAAAATAGAATAAAGGTTATAAAGCTGTTTAATTCATAAAGTCAACATTGTTATAGACGACAATTAACATTTTACACGCTTTTCTTTCTCGAGGAAACGATTTTGTCTTGGCTTGGTACAATATTCCGTGAGACTGCTAATCTCAAGGAATTGGTCAAGGAATGAACGGTTCTTAGTTTTAGCAAGCTTTAAAAGAGAGAAAAAGCGGTCACAAATATACGTGGAACCAAACATTGAGAGAACTTTGGCCGCGTGCTTGTGCAAAAGAGAATATTTCTCCCGTGGATGACAGCTGTAAAAGTCGTCCAAAGTTTTACACATAAAAAAGCGGTCCTTCAGGCGGATATGGCACTGAAGGTCAATCAGCTCTAGTTTAAGCACTTGTGAGACGTCCTCTGCCCGAAAGGAAGACGGAAAACTGGCGAACAAATACATCTATCGGCTGGCGTTCGGGCGATCTGCAAGGCCAGCTAAGCGACACGGCTCGGCCACTGCAGCAACATACGAATTCGCTCGGGGCGCTGGCCGCGGGCGATCGTGGGCGCTAGCGACCCAGGGGCGCAGTTTGGACGAGCCTGCTATAGACGGATGAGGTGAACTGGTGAGGTAAGAAATCGGCGGTTCGCCCGCATCTCGTGGTCGTGCGGTAGCGTTCTCGCTTCCCACGCCCGGGTTCCCGGGTTCGATTCCCGGCGGGGTCAGTGATTTTCTCTGCCTCGTGATGGCTGGGTGTTGTGTGCTGTCCTTAGGTTAGTTAGGTTTAAGTAGTTCTAAGTTCTAGGGGACTTACGACCACAGCAGTTGAGTCCCATAGTGCTCAGAGCCATTTGAACCATTTGAAATCGGCGGTTCTCCGTGTTATCGGAGTGGAAAGGGATAGGTGGTAAACACTGACGATAATAACGGACAGGATGATAGGACATGTGTTACGACACCAGGTTCAAAAATGCTTCAAATGGCTCTGAGCACTATGGGACTCAACTGCTGTGGTCATAAGTCCCCTAGAACTTAGAACTACTTCAACCTAACTAACCTAAGGACATCACACACATCCATGCCCCAGGAAGGATTCGAACCTGCGACCGTAGCGGTCGTGCGGTTCCAGACTGTAGCGCCTTTAACCGGCACGCTACGACACCAGGGAATAAGTTTCGTCCTACACGAGGGAACTGGAGAGGGTAAATAAAAAGGCAGCGGATCCTGGAGATCAAAATATAACAAACAAATAACTGTGGGTGCTGGATGCAAGTGCAATTGTCACAGTAGGAGTGCGAGTGACACAGGAGCGGAAGTCATGGCGCGACGCATCAAAACAATCAGATGACGTAAAATAAAATCGGAGAATACAATTTGTTATAGAGTCAATGGACTCGTTTCATGCTCCCACACTACAATCTTTGTAGTGAACCAAAATTCCCTTTATGAAAATCGCAATGAATTCGGTAGCCAGAAGACTTGTCACTCATTTCGTCCATGATGCTGAACAGGCTCAGGTCGTATTCCTTCACTTCTGGAAAGCAATAAATACGTTTTCCCTTGTCTTTATGTGAACCAAATAAGAGCTTATGGGTACAGGGCGAGATAAGTGATTGGATTCAGGCTCATTAAGTAAGTGTGGGAGGCCTACGGAGGAGCTCAGCAAACTCTAATAGTGCACTTTAATAAATAAGCGTAATTTTTCGACTACTCTCCGAATCATCAGTTGAAGCAGCCACGATCACAGGTTCAAGACACAACGACGACACAAATGTACTCGTAGTTATGGGTTCGCTTAAGGTCTCGAGAGAGAGATCATTGAGCGTTTTTCATTCCGACACTCCTCTCAAACTGAACTATTTGGAGTCAGATATTTCGTTACTGGTCGTAAAAGTGTCAGAATAGCGAAAGAAATATTATAAAAATTTTACCTTTTTATGAAGGAAGACATTGTTTCCATAGATATGTATCTCCAGTTCGAGGCAAAGTAATAACAATACGGCATGTACCCGGGACTACACACAGTATGCTGGCAGTAAAGTTGTATATCTATATGAACATACAGAATCTCGTCTTCGTGTTCACTCCCCTCTAATCAAATACATTTGTAGTCACAGATTTACTCTGCTACTATTTGCACGAAATCAAGACGTGATTTTGAGAAGCATGTGCATACATCACTTTCATCATGATAAAAGCTTTACTGTAGCCTACGTGAAACCAAATAAAGGAAGGCACCCTTTCCTATTTAAAGGTCACACAGTGTTGAAGATAGGACTGAAAAGAAACTTGTCTTAATGAAGTTAATTGTTCTGTCTTGGAGACTTCAAATATCAGGAAGGCGAAGTTAAAAGAATTCTTCCTTTTTTACTGCAGCTAGATAAGCGCAGAGTTCCACGAGTTCCTGCCTTGTGGAATTCTTCCGCCAACTCAAGTTACAGAAGCAAAAGAATCCCAAGAAGCTTTTTTCTCTTGTTTCTGCTTTTCTTTTCTCCGCCTCCATTTGCAACTGTGTCCCTTTTATCTTTTAAGAAAATGTATTTTGAATGGTCCATTTGCTTTTGGTGGGAACTTGCGCATTTATTTATCATTTACTTCTTTACGACGTCTTATGTAGTCTTGAGCGAATTTCAATGGAATATATAATAGAATGACTTAATAGAACCTGTTTTCGTTCTTTTGGGTAATGAAAATCGACAGAAATATTTCTCTGCTATGACCTGACCTAGTCCACATATTTAAGAAATTTAACTATTCGTACAATTTTGTAATTCGCACTAACTATTATGTATTACAATATCGCATCTGTGTTCCACCAGAAGTTTTTCACGAGTTTCATATGTAGTCTAATGTAGTATGGTAATAAACTTCAATACTTTTTCCGATGATTGATTTCCCTGTCGCATCGTAGTTTCAGCCTGTTGATTCGGAGGGGACAGTTGTCTTTTGCTGTGGTCAACTTCATCATATACGTGACTCATTCGATCTGCCACATATTCGTTTCTTAATGAATGTTTTAGACGTTCAAGTGCCGTGGTTGAAGAAGGGTGGTTATCGTTTGTCATTCGATTACTCTCGTGGAACACAGTTACAAATAATCTCTCTCACATATCCTCACATTTACTGTGCCTATGGCACATTTAGAAATTCCGAACGTAACAAGTCCCTAACAGTCATCTTATGCGGTTTATAAGATTTTCATTCTTGATTAACTGAGGTACGATAATTCTCCATGTTTGTTTGTGTACTCCACATACCTGAACTTTAAAGTTACCTTTTCATCTGAAATGTGAGATTGTTGAACACTCATTGCCAAAGCAAAGAATGTATCACAAACAGTTATTTATTCTTTATGCGGAAACTGTTACCTGTAAGAAAATTTCATCAGCTATTCGCAGGATGCCACCCACATTTCGTTATTGTTTCCATTAATGACGTTAGTTTTATTTTGCAAACCTACTGTTATTTTCGTTAAATTGGCTTTTTATCTTCTATGTTTTCTGTGTTCTCACTGACCCCTTTGTAAAATCTACATCTATACATGCAAGGACACTCTGCAAATCACATTTAAGTGCCAGGCAGAGGGTTTATCGAACCACCTTCACAACTCTCTATTATTTCAATCTTGTATAGCACGCGGAAAGAATGAACACTTACATCTTTCAGTACGAGCTCTGATTTCCCATATTTTATCGTGTTGATCGTTCCTCCCTATGTAGGTCGGTGTCAACAAAATATTCTTGCATTCGGTGGAGAAAGTTGGTGATTGCAATTTTGTGAGAAGATTCCGAAGCAACGAAAAACGTATTTCTTTCAATGATGTCCAGCCCAAATCCTGTATCATTTCTGTGCCACTCTACCCCATATTTCGATACAACACATAACGTGCTGCATTTCTTTGAACTTTTTCGATGTACTCCGCCAGTCCTATCTGGTATGTGTTTCATCCAATTTAAGTCGTTCGTTATTGTAATACCTAGGTATTTAGTTGTTACGGCTTTTAAATTAGACTGATTTATCGTGTAACAGAAGCTTAACGAGTTCCTTTTAGCAATCGTGTGGATGACCTCACTTTTCGTTATTTAGGGTCAACTCCCACTTTTCGCACCATTCAGATATCTTTTCTAAATGATTTTGCAGTTTGTTTTGATCTTCTGATGACTTTATTAGTCGATAAACGACAGCGTCATCTGCAAACAACCGAAGACGGCTGCTCATACTGTCTCCCAAATCGTTTATATACATAAGGAACAGCAAAGGGCCTTTAACACTACCTTGGGGAAAGCCAGAAATCACTTCTGTTTTACTCGATGACTTTCCGTCAATTACTACGAATTGTGACCTCTCTGACAGGAAATCAAAATGGTTCAAATGGCTCTGAGCACTATGCGACTTAACTTCTGAGGTCATCAGTCGCCTAGAACTTAGAACTAATGAAACCTAACTAATCTAAGGACATCACACACATCCATGCCCGAGGCAGGATTCGAACCTGCGACCGTAGCGGTCGCTTGGCTCCAGACTGTAGCGCCTAGAACCGCAGGGCCACTCCGGCCGGCACAGGAAATCACAAAACCAGTCACATAACTGAGCCGTTATTCCATAAGCACGCATTTTCACTACGAGCCGCTTGTGTGGTAGCACTCAACACTTAATGTGAATAAAGAGCTAGTTGTGTCTCACGGGGACGATGTTTCCTAAACCCATATTGACTGTGTGCCAGCAGATCGTTTTCTTCTAGGTAATTCATAATGTTCGACACAATATATGTTCCTAAATCCTGCTACATATCGACGTAAACGACATGGGGCTGTAATTTAGTTGATTACTCCTACTACCTCTCTTGAGAATTGGTGTGACCAGTGCAACTTTCCAGTCTTTGGGTACGGATCTTCGTCGAGCGAACGGTTGTATATGATTGTTAAGTATGTGGTAAATGCATCAGCATACTCCGAAAGGAACCTAATTGGTATACAGTCTGGACTAGAAGACTTGCTTTCATTAAATTATTTAAGTTGCTTCTCTACTCCGAGGATATTTACTTCTACGTTACTCATGTTGGCAGCTGTTCTCGATTCGAATTCTGGAATACTTACTTCGTCTTCTTTTGTGAAGGCATTTCGGAAGGCTGTGTTTAGTAACTTTGCTTTGGCAGCACTATCTTCGATAATATCTCCATTGCTGTCGTGCAGAGAAGGTATTGATTGTTTCTTGCCGCTACCATTCTTCACATACGACCAGAATTTCTTTGGATTTTCTGCAGGGTTCGAGACAAAGTTTCGTTGTGGAAACTGTTATAAGCATCTTACATTGAAGTCCGCGCTAAATTTCGAGTTTCTGTAAAAGATCGCCAATCTTGGGGGTTTTGCGTCTGTTTAAATTTGGCATGTTTGTTTCGTTTTTTCTGCAACAGTGTTCTATCCCGTTTTGTGTACCAAGGAGGAACAGGTCAGTCGTTTGTTAATTTATTTTGCATAAATCTCTCAATTGCTGCCGATACTGTTTCTCTAAATTCAGGCCACATATGGTCTACACTTATATTACTAATTTGGAATGAGAGGAGATTGTCTCTCAGGAAGGCGTCAAGTGAATCTTTATCTGCTTTTTTGAATAAATATATTTTTCGCTTATTTTTCGAGGATTTGGGATTACAATATTCAGTGTCGCTACGACAGTCCTGTGTTCACGAATCTCTGAATCGGTTTTGATGCTCAATATTAACTCAGGATTATTTGTTGCTAAGAGGTAAAGAAAGCAGTTGTTGACAGATGCGAAAATTACCGAACTATCTGTTTAATAAGCCACAGCTGCAAAATACTAACACGAATTCTTTACAGAGGAATGGAAAAACTGGTAGAAGCCGACCTTGGGGAAGATCAGTTTGGATTCCGTAGAAATATTGGAACACGAGAGGCAACACTAACCCTACGACTTACCTTAGAAAATAGATTAAAGGAAAACAAACCTACGTTTCTAGCATTTTTTAGACTTAGAGAAAGCTTTTGATAATGTTGACTGGAATTCTCTCTTTTAAATTCTGAAGGTGGCAGGGGTAAAATAAAGGGAACGAAAGGCTATTTACAATTTGTACAGAAACCAGATGGCAGTTATAAGTGTCGAAGGGAAACAGTGGTTGGGAAGGGAGTGAGACAGGGCTGTAGCCTATCCCCGATGGTATTCAATCTGTATATTGAGCAAGCAGTAAAGGAAACAAAAGAAAAATTCGGAGTATGAATTAAAATCCATGAAGAAGAAATAAAAACTCTGAGGTTCGCCGATGACATTGTAATTTTGTCAGAGGCAGCAAAGGACCTGGAAGAGCAGCTGAACTGAATGGACAGTGTCATGAAAAGAGGATATAAGATGAACATCAACGAAAGCAATTAAATCGAGTGATGCTGCGAGAATTAGATTAGGAGACGAGACGCTTAAAGTAGTAAATGAGTTTTGCTACTTCGGGAGCAACATAACTGATAAGCGCGTGTCAAAGCGCACTCCGCTACAGAGTGAAAAATTCGTTCCGGAAACATCCTCCAGCCTGGGGCTAAATAATGTATCGCAAGATCCTTTCTTCCATGAGCGCTAGACTCGAAAGTAACGCAGGAGAACTTTAAAATTTGGAAGGGAGGAGACGAGGTTCTGATGGAAGCAAAGCTGTGGCGAAGGGTCGTCCTTGGGTGAGAAGTGCACACATCCCGCTTTTAACCTGCCCGTGCTTGCCTGTGAAGCAGTCAGGGAAATTTCCGTTCGGTATCAGTAGAACGGGCAGATTATCCTACTTCCATCCAACCCAAGCTGTGACTACCCAAGCAGACTAAAGGTATTTTGCTTTCCTGTCTGTCTTCCCACTGTACGACACTAATTGGCAGTTTATTCTGTATGTCTTTATTTTCGTATTGTGAGAAGGTTTGGAAGTTGATGAAATGCTTTTTGTACCCTTAGTATCACACGACATGACTCAAATGGTTCGAATGGCTCTGAGCACTATGGAACTCAACATCGGAGGTCTTCAGCCCCCTACAACTTAGAACTACTTAAACCTAAGTAACCTAAGGACATCACACACATCCATGCCCGAGGAAGGATTCGAACCTGCGACCGTAGCGGTTCCAGACTGAAGAGCCTAGAACCGCTTGGCCACACCGTCCTGCTGACGAGGCTCAATGTAATATGTATTTATTTGGTTCTTCGTAGGCCAGAAAAGTTTGAAATTTTTGTCCTGTTTCTCTTTTTCGGCGTATATCGAACTTATTAATTTATTTCACTGTGAACCGTTGTCTCTGCAACTTCACCCTCATTCGACTTGACTGGCTAGTCTGATGTCGAACTATCATGAAATGACCTGTAACATAAGTTTCCTATAGTAGGAAGACCCATCTCTGAAAGTCGATCCTTTGCACTCAAGAATCTTAAGATGTCTGTTATACTGCAGCGCCCAAAGTGAGGGAGCCTAGTTTCTTGTTCCTTAGTGTGTTCCAGTTTTAATTACTGTTTTCCAGGATGTATGTTGCAAGTACGCTGAAATCATTCTCAGTGGCCAAAATAGTTCATTCGAAATACCCCAAATGCATTTTAGAAAACACGAAGTTCGTTTTTCATGTCATGTTAATCAATAAAGTACACAATGGAAGAAGAAGCTTTCCTTTCATACTAAGCTTTCTTCGCAGGACGTCGCATACCAACAGAAAGTAGTTTTCAATTCCACTGAGTCATATTTTTTTCCTATTTCAAACAATATTTTTCGTGAGCTTAGAAAACGAGTCTGCCTGGTTTAATCCCTGTGCTTCAGTATACACGTACTCTTGCATCTACGTTGCGTCAGGTTGAGCTGCAGTACTGGTTGCTGCGTCTACAGCAGTAGGCAGGTTGAGAGGAGAATTTGTACACCTCTGACTGCGGTAGCTCAGTTGATATAGAGCGAGCGCGCGAAAAACCAACGTCCCGTGTTCGAGTCTCCGTCAGGCATACAGTTTTAATCTGCCAGGAAGTCACAGCTAGACAAATCTTTGGGAATAAAAATGATTAATGCTGACGCGCAACCGCACAGAGCGTGTCGGAGTAACGTCATCTACACTGAAGCGCCAAAGAAACTGGTATAAAAATGCGTAATCAAATACAGAGTCATGTAAACAGGCAGAATACGGCGCTGCGGTCGGCAACGACCACATAAGGCAACAACTGTCTGGCGCAGTTGTTGGATCGGTTACTGCTGGTAAAACGGCAGGTTACCAGGATTTAAGTGAGTCTGAACATGGTGTTAAAGTCGGCACACGAGTGATGGGACACAGCTTCTCTGAGGTAGTGACGAAGTAGGGATTTTCTCGTAGAACCATTTCAGGAGTGTACCGTGAATATCAGGAACTCAGTAAAACATCAAATCTCCGACACTGCTGCAAGAACGGGATCAACGACGACTGAAGAGAACCGTTCACCGCGTCAGAAGGGCTACCCTTCGGCAAATTGCTGCAGATTTCAATGCTAGGCAATCTACAAGTGTCAGCGTGCGAACCATTCAACAAAACATCATCGATACGGGCTTTCCGAGGCGCTGGTCCACCCGTGTAGCCTTGATAACTGCACGATGCCAACTTTACGCCTCGTCTGGGCCCGCCAACACCTACACTCGACTGTTGATTACTGGCAATATGTTTACTGGTCGGGCTAGTATCGTTTATAATTGTACCGAGCGGTTGGACGTGTACGGGTATGGAAACAATCTCATGAATCCATGGACCCTGCATGTCAGCAGGGATCTGTTCAAGCTGGTGGAGGCTCTATAACAATGTGGGGTGTGTGCAGTTGGTTTGGTATGGGACCCCTGACATGTCTACATACGACTCTGACTGGTGACACGTACGTCACCTGAATCCATTCATGTCCATTACACATTCCGACAAACTTGGGAAATTCCAGCAGGACAATGCGACACCCAACACATATAGAATTGCTACAGAGTGGCTGCAGGAACACCCTTCTGAGTCCAAATATTTCCGTTGGCCCCCAAACTTCCTAGACGTGAGCATTATTGAACATGTCTGGGATGACTTGCAACGTGCTGTTCAGAAGAGATCTCCACCCCCTCGTGCTGTTACAGAATTATGGACAGCCCTGAATGATTCATGGTGTCAGTTCCTTCCAGCACAGCTTCAGACATTAGCCAAGTCATGCCACGTCACGCTGCGGCACTTCTGCGTGGTCGAGGGGACCCTATACGATATTAGGCAGGTGTACCAGTTTATTTGGCTCTTTAGCGTATATTCTCTAGCTAAGTTACGACAATGCAATGGGTTTCACACCGAGGAATTGAATTTGAACGTTGGTTGTTGGTGAGATCATGGTGTTATGTCTCGTTTGATTGAATGTCTACCAGCATATGACGATCGTAGCTAGTCAAGACTTTATCGTAGAGCGCTGTTAAGGCTCACGTTGGTTTGGATTCCACGACTGTGATGGGAATTTGGCAACATACTCCTCGCCAAGAAGGAACTCAGTACAATGTGCTTTGCTCATTCATAGCTGTCACCATAGAGAGCATTATTCGCAGCGGCAGGTTACCATGAGCTGATTATTTCATAACTTGATTGTATATCCCCCATAAATCTTGTGTTGCCTTTTTGCTATTTTAACGAGGCAATAATTATGACTGACGACGCAATCTTAGTGTATTAAATCAAGACGTGTTGCCTACGTTGAACTCAAGTAATCAGGAAAAGGTTAAATGTTGTGTGGTAGTCCTCTCAGCAATTACCCTCCGATCAATTACTGTTTGTTTTTCGTATTCCGTGCGAGGTTTTAGCCAACTTGATGAATTCTTCACACTTCGGCGCTCTCAGTGATTGCGATCCGCGTCATTTGGTCATGGGTCAATAGCTGTCACTGGATATTGCTATGAATGTCCAACAACGCTTAATTTTCACCGAATGAATATAAATATGCGTGGAGAATGTTTTATCGGCCCCCATTTTTCAACTGCAACGAGATTTTTGCGCCGGCCAGTGTGGCCGAGCGGTTCTAGGAGCTTCAGTCTGGAACCGCGCAACCGCTACGGTCGGAGGCTCGAATCCTGCCTCGAGCATGGATCTGTGTGATGTCCTTAGGTTAGTTAGGTTTAAGTAGTTCTAAGTTCTAGGGGACTGATGACCTCAGATGTTAAGCCCAATAGTGCTCAGAGCCATTTGAACCAACGCATAAAGTCCTTAAAAACCTGTCTCTGGTAGCGAAGTCAGCTCAGTCAAACATTACAGCGACCCCACGTTACGCTACTAACATTATCTTGCAATGGTAAACAAACGAAGTCTGCCACCGTTCTTACGTACGTTTGAGACTATCCTACAGAACGTAGGAGCTTACTAGTGGAATGAGCTAACTGATTCCACTTGGAGTCATTGATACTGTAATCACAGAATTTGACCTGTTATGGACACTTCCATATTTATGAAGCCGGCCGTGGTGGCCGAGAGGGTCTAGGCGCTTCAGTCTGGAACCGCGGGACTGCTACGCTCGCAGGCTCCAATCCTGCCTCGGGCATGGATGTGTGTGATGTCCTTAGGTTAGTTAGGTTTAAGTATTTCTAAGTTCTAGCGGACTGATGACTTCAGATGTCAAGTCCCATAGTGCTCAGACCCATTTGAACTATTTGAGATTTTTGCCTATGATACAGTAGAATTTATATTTCCCACATATTTCGTTCTGAACTGCATCAATGGACCGTCTTTTGGCGATTTATTAAGCAATTCAGCTGCCTCTTAAATTGTATACCCCATTTGTATCGTAAATTGTCAGCATTACACAGGGTGATTCAAACACTACGGCAAAACTTCAGGAATATGTCTCTCCTATACGAAGAGAAAAATTGTCTAACAAACAAGGGCTCCTAAATGCATGCCTTAAGAGCTATGAGCAGCTCTTCGACTTTGAAACAAATATCTTCTTCTATTGAAAGCTCATTGCTTTCAATACTTGTAGAGGTGCTAGTGTGAACTTAACAAGAACAATTGATAGGTAAACATGACCTCTAAAACGAGTACCTTAAGAGCTGTGAGTAATTGTTCACCCTCACTACTACCAAACACATGTCTTCTACTCATAGGTCTTCAGGTATGCATTTTAGAGGCCGTGTTTACCAAACACTTTTATCTTGCTTTGGTCCACGCTACCACCTCCAAAATGTGGAAACCAAAGCGCTTGCAGCGGAAGAGATCAGTTTCACAGTATCGAATATGAAGGGATTCTCATATCTCTTAACATATTAATTTTCGATACCATGTTTCCCAGACTTTTCTTCTCCTTGTCATATGAGGAATCCATTCCTGAAGTTCTGTGTTGAGTTTTGAAACATCCTGTATTCAGGTTTTGAAATATATACCCGTTGGAACTCCGTTTAGAATGAATTGTCATTCATCATCAGAGAACCTTGTTTCTCTTTGGATGATTCTTTAAGTAACACGTTTCCGATTCCCATTCGTCCAAACACAGTTACCCCCAAAGTGGTAGAGCAAACGAAAAGTACGTGTTCCCTGAAGAGATAATAAGGTACAAATTAACGAATTCAGCTCCGAGTGCAATATCCTGAACGTGACATACCTACTATACACTGGGGAAAAAACATCCATTTATCTGCTGCACAATTCTGATTCATTGGCCGTGTCTGACTGCATAAATTCTGTTATTGAAGCAAACATGACACTGGACGAACGTGACGTAGACAGAAGAGCATGAAAGAGCCTAAATTGTAATCCAACTATTGAACCTTTCTTCTATTTCCGTCTTTGCGTCTTTGATGTACCGATAGAACATTAGTGGTGAAAGATCACCTCCCGGCATTTCACCCTTTTTAGTATGAGCTCTTCATTCTTGTTCTACCATTCTCAATGTTCCTCCTTGATTTCGGTTGCTCTAAACCTGTAAGATGAAATCATAGCTGGTTTATCCATTAAAGTAGGGGGTGGTATTCTTGATGTGCATCGTGCACAATGATGAAATCATCGTCTTCTATACTTTTAACGATACCGGATTCTGTCAAATCAGTTAATTAATGAAATTTAATGTTTTAGAAATGAATATGACCAGTCACAACCGCAAAAAAAAAAAAAAAAATTATGTGAGGTTACCGGTCTCGGTCTGTTTCGCAAGCGGTAACCTTATACGAAAAAAAAAGTGTTGCGCTTGTGACTGTTCATATTCATTTTTAAGTAATAAATAAACCGCTGTACTCCAGAGATATGTTTTAAAAAATTTCTAACGTTTTATTTTAAATGATTACTGAGTCATAAGCTGAAGTCAGTTGCATCATAAGAAAGGCAACTGAAAGGTCTGTAAATTAAAATCTGTTGCTAAATTAAATAATCAAAAACAGTGTGGGACACACTTATGAACCCGCAGTTTTAGATACAGAGAAAGGGACATTTGCATTTATTCATAGTGTACTGGGAAACTAAAATTGATGTAAGAAAGGGTTCACATAATAATCACATGTATAGTCCTAACTGAATTATAGTCAAAGAAATCTAATTCATATTATGTCGGAGTATTAGCAGAAATTCCGCCCACTTTGTTTAATTGGTAGTAAATCTATAAGATGGTCTGGCTGCCAAGCGATGATGATCACTTCCGCTGTGGAGATCCTGGTTCCACGCACTCTGCTTACAGATAGCAAATGCTGGCATAAGTTGCCAACAGTGTAGGAATTCTTTTGCACTAACTGAGTAAATTATATTTATTTAGATGCACTTGTGTAAACCAATTTTTGCTTGGCGGTCCAGATTACACGACAACAAATCCTTTGGCCAAATTCCTGCCTCTTATTATTAGCAGCGAGTGCGTACCATTTGGCCCCTCAGAACAGATGGGCAACATACCACAAACCATGTTTTGCCTGCTCAGCCATAAATTCGTATCTATCAATTACTTGCCAGTGGAGTTGAAGGCCAGATTGCCGCTGTGCTGCTATTTTAAATTTATTTTTGTGTTAGTTGAACATTGTCGGTTTACTTCATGTCTTATTTTTGTATATGCATTGCGTGCCATGCAGTAAATAAAGGAATAAAATCTAGGGATATCAAGTGCGTACAAAGACGGACGACCTGAGTGGTAACAGGTCAGTTTAGCTGTTGCAAGAATCGAACAGAAAAGCCAAGTAAATTACTTAATGCGGCTTGCCATCTACCATATTTATTTCAACATAATAGCTGTTTCTTACATCATCAACGATATGCACGATACATTTACATCCAGGCCTTTCCTTGCAATTATTTTCTTCCGTGACCCCTTCGACTACCATTTTCTGTTTATTTGCCCATCCATTCTCTCTCTCTGGGTAATCAGACGCTTTCCCTGTTGACTCATTGAAGGTTTTGATTTTCCTCCCCACGAATGCTACTGATCGTGAAAAGACCCACATTTCAAAAGCACCTTATTCTTCGTTACTTTTTTCCCCATCGCTCGTCTTCCGCTTCCACACAGCCAGATTCCTAAAATACCGTTACAAGGACATTTTTGTCTTTCTTAAGTTGTATATGCAGTGAGTCGCTCAAGTGTCCGGCGAATTTTGAAGACAGCTAAGTGGAAGTGCTACATCACTTGATTGCTAGACGCAATGAACGAGGACGACCCAGATCGTAGAATGAAGTACTGCGAGTGGTTTACTAACATGGTGCGCAACGATGAGGATTTTGCAGAGATGATTGTGTGATTTGATGAGGCACAGTTCAAACTCAATGATACAGTAAATCGCCACAATAGCATCTAATGGGCCACCGAAAATCCGAACGTCCTTGTAGACAAAGCCGTGAATTTGCAAGGAGTAAATGGGTGATGGGGGTTGTCTTACCGGGGCTTGATTGGGCAATTATTCTTTGACGGCACAGTTACCGGTGATGCTGGCCGGTGTGGCCGAGTGGTTCCAGGCGCTTCAGTCTGGAACCGCGCGACCTCTACGGTCGCAGGTTCAAATCCTGCCTCGGGCATGGATGTGGGTGATGTCCTTAGGTTAGTTAGGTTTAAGTAGTTCTAAGTTCGAGGTGACTGATGACCTCAGATGTTAAGTCCCACAGTGCTCAGAGCCATTTGAACCAATTTTTACCGGTGAGGTGTACATTCAGAAGCTTCAGACATCCATTTTAACTGCCATCCGAGACTTGTATGGAGACGGAAGAGTTTATTTTCAACAAGATGGTGCCCCAGCTCACTACCGAAATTGTGTTAGGGTGTTGTTGTTGTTGTTGTGGTCTTCAGTCCTGAGACTGGTTTGATGCAGCTCTCCATGCTACTCTATCCTGTGCAAGCTTCTTCATCTCCCAGTACCTAATGCAACCTACATCCTTCTGTATCTGCTTAGTGTATTCATCTCTTGGTCTCCCTCTACGATTTTTACCCTCCACGCTGCCCTCCAATACTAAACTGGTGATCCCTAGATGCCTCAGAACATGTCCTACCAACCGATTCCTTCTAGTCAAGTTCTACCACAAGCTCCTCTTCTCCCCAATTCTGTTTAATACCTCCTCATTAGTTATGTGTTCTACCCATCTACTCTTCAGAATTCTTCCGTAGCACCACATTTCGAAAGCTTCTATTCTCTTCTTGTCTAAACTATTTATCGTCCACGTTTCACTTCCATACGTGCCTACACTCCATACAAATACTTTCAGAAACGACGTCCTAACACTTAAATCAATACTAGATGTTAACAAATTTCTCTTCTTAAAGAAATGCTTTCCTTGCCATTGCCAGTCTACATTTTATATCCTCTCTACTTCGACCGTCATCTGTTATTTTGCTCCCCAAATAGCAGAATTCCTTTACTACTTTAAGTGTCCCATTACCTAATGTAATTCCCTCAGCATTACCCGACTTAATTCGACTACATTCCATAATCCTTGTTTTGCTTTTGTTGATGTTCATCCTGTACCCCCTTTCAAGATACTGTCCGTTCCGTTCAACTGCTCTTCCAAGTCCTTTGCTGTCTCTGAGAGAATTACAATGTCATCGTCGAACCTCAAGGTTTTTAAATCTTCTTCATGGATTTTAATACCTACTCCAAATTTTTCTTTTGTTTCCTTTACTGCTTGCTCAATATACTGATTGAACAACATCGGGGAGAGGCTACAACCCTGTCTCACTATCTTCCCAACCACTGCTTCCCTTTCATGTCCGTCGACTCTTATAACTGGTTTCTGTACAAATTGTAAATAGCCTTTCGCTCCCTGTATTTTACCCCCGCCACCTTCAGAATTTGATAGAGGGTGTTCCAGTCAACATTGTCAAAAGCTTTCTCTAAGTCTAAAAAATGCCAGAAACGTTTTTCCTTAATCTATTTTCTAAGGTAAGTCGTAGGGTTAGTGTTGCCTCTCGTGTTCCAATATTTCTACGGAATCCAAACCGATCTTCCCCAAGGTCGGCTTCTACCAGTTTTTCCATTCCTCTGTAAGGAATTCGTGTTAGTATTTTGCAGCTGTGGCTTATTAAACTGATAGTTCGGTAATTTTCACATTTGTCAACACCTGATTTCTTTGGGATTGGAATTATTATATTCTTCTTGAAGTCTGAGGGTATTTCGCCTGTCTCACACAATTTGCTCACCAGATGGTAGAGTTTTGTCAGGACTGGCTCTCCCAAGGCCGTCAGTTGTTCTAATGGAATGTGGTCTACTCCCGGAGCTTTGTTGCGACTCAGGTCTTTCAGTGCTCTGTCAAACTTTTCACACAGTATCATATCTCCCATTTCATCTTCATCTACATCCTCTTCCATTTCCATAATATTGTCCTCAAGAACATTGCCCTTGTATAGACCCTCTATATACTCCTTCCACCTTTCTGCTTTACTTTCTTTGCTTAGAACTGGGTTTCCATCTGACCTCTTGATATTCATTTCCCCAAAGGTCTCTTTAATTTTCCTGTAGGCAGTATCTATCTTATCCCAAGTGAGATAAGCCTCTAAATCCTTACATTTGTCCTCTAGCCATCCCTGCTTATCCATTTTGCACTTCCTGTCGATCTCATTTTTGAGACGTTTATATTCCTTTTTGCCTCCTTCATTTACTGCATTTTTATATTTTATCCTTTCATCATTTAAATTCAATATTTCTTCTGTTACCCATGGATTTCTACTAGCCCTCGTCTTTTTCCCTACTTGCTCCTCTGCTGCCCTCACCACTTCATCCCTCAAAGCTACCCATTCCTCTTCTACTGTATATGTTTCCCCCATTCCTGTCAATTGTTCCCTTATGCTCTCCCTGCAACTCTGTACAACCTCTGGTTCTTTCAGTTTATCCAGGTCTCATCTCCTTAAATTCCCGCCTTTTTTCAGTTTCTTCAGTTTTAATCTACTTATTAAATAGATTATGGTCAGAGTCCACATCGGCCCCTGGAAATGTCTTACAATTTAAAACCTGGTTCCTAAATCGCTGTCTTACCATTATATAATCTATCTGAAACCAGTTAGTATCTCCAGGCTTCTTCCATGTATACAATCTTCTTTTATGATTCTTGAACCAAGTGTTAGCTATGATTAGGTTGTGCTCTGTGCAAAATTTTACCAGGCGGCTTCCTCTTTCGTTTCTTACCCCCAATCCATATTCATCTACTACGTTTCCTTGTCTCCCTTTTCCTACCCTGAATTCCAGTCACCCATGACTATTAAATTTTCATCTCCCTTCACTATCTGAATAATTTCTTTTATTTCATGATACATTTCTTCAATTTCTTCATCATCTGCAGACTTAGTTGGCATATAAACATGACTCCTGCATTACCCCTATTTGATTTTGTATTTATAACCCTGTATTCACCTGACCAGAAATCTTGTTCCTCCTGCCATCGTACTTCACTAATTCCCACTATATCTAATTTTAACCTATCCATTTCCCTTTTTAAATTTTCTAACCTACCTGCCCGATTAAGGGATCTGACATTCCACGCTCCGATCCGTAGAACGCCAGTTTTCTTTCTCCTGATAACGACATCCTCTCGAGTAGTCCCCGCCCGGAGATCCGAATGTGGGACTATTTTACCTCCGGAATGTTTTACCCAAGAGGGCGCCATCATAATTTAACCATACAGTAAAGCTGCATGCCCTCGGGAAAAATTCCGGCCGTAGTTTCCCCTTGCTTTCAGCCGTTCGCAGTACCAGCGCAGCAAGGCCGTTTTGGTTAGTGTTCCAAGGCCAGATCAGTCCATCATCCCGACTGTTGCCCCTGCAACTACTGAAAAGGTTGCTGCCCGTCTTCAGGAACCACACGTTTGTCTGGCCTCTCAACAGATACCCCTCCGTTGTGGTTGCACCTACGGTTCGGCTGTCTGTATCGCTGAGGCACACAAGCCTCCCCAACAGCGGCAAGGTCCATGGTTCATGGGGGTAGTTAGGGTGTATCTCGACGAAAATCTACCAGGAAGATGGATAGGTCGTAGAGGTGCTGTAGAGTATGCACCACGTTCCCTAGATCTAACTCCTCTGGACTTTTACCTGTGGGGAACACTAAAGGACGTCGTTTATCGACAAAAGCCACGTACATTGGATGAACTTCGAGAATCCATCACACATTCATGTGCAAATTTCCAACTGAACACGTTGCAGTCAGTAGTTCGTGCTGCAGTTCGGTGTCATCGTTTGTGTTTGGATGTTAATGGTGACCATTTCGAACACCAACAGTGATATCTTTTAGTTGTACGTTAAGCTACACTTTCACCAAAAATAAGACAACTCCGTCAATTAGTTTGCAAGTGATATACTTTTAAACAGTGGATACATTTTTTTGGACCCCTCTGTATATTAGTAGATGGCAGCAGCTGTCTCTCTTCATAGAAAACTCTTATCTTGTGCAGTCCTCACTAGTATGTCTTTCTTGAATATTCTTCCTTTATATGCGCTACTTACGAGATAGCAAAATTATTTGAATCTGGAAGAGTTTCTTGCGCAGTTTTGATATTAGCAAACCAACAGGTACGTTTTCTGCACATATCATTTTCTGTGTAATTTCCAACAAAAGCAGGCAACATACGTACACTGAGGTGAGAGAAGTTATGGGAAAGCGATACGCACGTATACACAATGCGGCAGTAGTACGTGCAAAAAGTACTGAAGGGCAGGGCACTGGCGGAGTTGTCATTTGAGCTCAGCTGAATTGTGTGAAAGTGTTTCTGACGCCATCATGGAAGGTGGTATAGTAGCTGGAGCTAGACACATGGGACATTCTATTTCGTGGTAGTAGGGTTCCACTGTGTCGCAGACTCTACGAAGCCATGGACCCAGCTCAGAACAAGGCACTTTGCAAGTTGGTGGTGGGTCCATAAATGATGTGGGTTGTGGAATGGACTGCTTCTCCTTATCAGTGTTTTCCACATATTCCTTTCCTCTCCGATTCTGCGTAGAACCTCCTCGTTCCTTACCTTATCAGTCCACCTAATTTTCAACATTCGTCTATAGCACCACATCTCAAATGCTTCGATTCCCTTCTGTTCCGGTTTTCCCACAGTCCATGTTTCACTAGCGAGTCTGCTTTTGATGTCCTCCTTGCTCCGTCCGTCATTGGTTATTTTACTGCCTAGGTAGCAGAATTCCTTAACTTCATTGACTTCGTGACCATCAATCCTGATGTTAAGTTTCTCGCTGTTCTCATTTCTACTACTTCTCATTACCTTCGTCTTTCTCCGATTTACTCTCAAACCATACTGTGTACTCATTAGACTGTTCATTCCGTTCAGCAGATCATTTAATTCTTCTTCACTTTCACTCAGGATAGCAATGTCATCAGCGAATCATATCTTTGAAATCCTTTCACCTTGTATTTTAATTCCACTCCTGAACCTTTCTTTTACTTCATCATTGCTTCCTCGATGTACAGATTGAAGAGTAGGGGCGAAAGGCTACAGCCTTGTCTTACACCCTTCTTAATACGAGCACTTCGTTCTTGATCGTCCACTCTTATTATTCTCTCTTGGTTGTTGTACATATCGTATATGACCCGTCTCTCCCTATAGCTTACCCCTAATTTTTGCAGAATCTCGAACAGCTTGCACCATTTTATATTGTCGAACGCTTTTTCCAGGTCGACAAATCCTATGAAAGTATCTTGATTTTTCTTTAGCCTTGCTTCCATTATTAGCCGTAACGTCAGAATTGCCTCTCTCGTCCCTTTACTTTTCCTAAAGCCAAACTGATCGTCACCTAGCGCATTCTCAATTTTTTTTCCATTCTTCTGTATATTATTCTTGTAAGCAGCTTAGATGCATGAGCTGTTAAGCAGATTGTGCGATAATTCTCGCACTTGTCAGCTCGGCTACTTGGAGACTGTTTGCAAACTTCCATGGTCCTCATGCCCCTAACAGCGAAGGAACTCTTATGGATGACAATGCGCCATGTCACTGGGCCACAATTGCTCGTGAATGGTTCGAAGAACGCTCTGGAAAATTCGAGTGAATCGCCCAACATGTACAACGTCCAACATTTGTGGGGCGTAATGGAGAGGTCAGTTCGAGCACAAAATCAAGCACCGGCATAATTTTCGCAAATACGGACGGCTGCAGAGGCAACGTGGCTCAACTTCAGACTTGTTGAGTCCTTGCCACGTCTAACTGCTCCACTAGGCCCAAACAGCAAAATCAACCGAACCTGTACGGAGAAATATCTACAGGCATTCTTTACACGTACCATTTGAAAATAATGCGGAAAATGGAGAAAAGCGTAGCGCCATTCGAAATACTCTCTGCCACACACCATTGGAGTGTAGATGTAAGTGCAGCCAAAGATTCTGAATCACCAGTAATTGATGCATAGTTAATCGGCCAGAGGTGTGAATTCTTGATTGCTGTCAATGATTGTTAGTGATTTTCACACGAGGTGATTAACATTTGGGTAAGAGATTATTGTGAAACAGTTTTCACGATTATCAGGACTATTCAGTCTCGATATGGCACCAAGGAAGCCGCACAGTTAGCGACAAACGTAATAACTAATCGCTTTACCTCCCCAGGGTGTGACTGGCATAAATTACTCCGGCAATTTGGGGATGGCAGGTCAAATGATTTCCCACAAGGACGAGACAGCCCATCCAGTAAATCCATCCGGTGCGGCGCGCAGTCGGGGCGGCATTAGGGACAATCGGCGACTGGGGAACAATCCCGGCAAAACTGGAGCGGCCCGCGCAGGTTGCCGCACTCGCAGGCGAGGCGAACTGCCAGCGACGGCAGGCCGCGCGCGGCCGCTGCAGGAATGTAATTAATGCGTGGGCATCGCGTCTGTCTCGCCCTGTGTGTGTACAGCGATCCAGCCGCGCGTTTGTGGAGAGAGCGAGACGGCGGCGCCGACGTGTGTGTGATGAGCGCACCCGGGCGGCGGCTTACGTCCGCTCATACCCGCCTCTCTCATTGACGCGGCCCGTAATTAATGTACGCAAGCGCAAGTGATATTAATTAGACACGCTTACGCAGCGTGATGCCAGACATAGCGGGGTGCGGCTGGAGAGCGAGATAACCCACGCCCCTTCAGCGAGAGGCATCCCACACACGTGCTCAACGCTGACGGGACCTGAGTGGTCGATGGCGGAGTTTCAATGCTGCGGAGTACAACCCGTCTGGGGAGTTATCGAACTCTTTAGCATCCTCCCACACAAATTTCTTCACAAATGTTACTGTGCAGTTTCGTTTGTCTCACAAAAATATTCTCTTACAAGTAGACAATAGTTCCCTAGTAGGGTGTGTATCAGACTTGGAATATTGTGCTACTGACTGCAAAACTCTCTATTAAGCCGCGTGGGGTAGCCACGCGGTCTAGGGCGCCTTGTCACGGTCGGCGCGGCTCCCCAGCCGGAGGTTCGAGTCCTCCCTCGGACATGGGTGTGTGTGTTGAACTTGGCGTAAGTTAGTTTAAGTTAGATTAGATAGTGTGTAAGCTTCGGAACCGATGACCTCAGCACTTTGGTCCCATAAAATCTTATCACAAATTTCCAAATTTTTCTCTATTGAATACGTTCTTTTACATTGCAGCTGGGTGTAAGCCAAAATGAAACCTCTTTACTATTCGATTTTCTCCTTTTTGTCATCTGTGGAACAATACGGTCTCGCTATTGCATAAAATAAACAATCAAACCATCCTATGCTGATGGTATGGCTATTACTAAAGATACAGGATACTGTTGCATTAGAATAGTAGGCTTAACAGCAAGAATGAAATGTCCATACATAGGAAGGACGACGTATAGGGGACATGGAATGGCGAACCCAGGCTGAGCACATCATTTTTCCTCAAGAAATTGCAAAGTTATTATAAATATGCCAACAACCCGAATTGCAGTTGGAACCGCAGTCTTTTCTATAATATAGAACAGCAAGTTTACCTTATATAAACAATCTTTAGACAAGAAAAACACCTATTTAAACACAAGCAAATTTAAAATGGAGAAACAATAATTGAAATGACTACTGTTTATCGCGATAAGCAGACGGAAACCACCATTACCTCCTCAGGGGCCACTCTTAAAAATCTGTAGACAACAAATTGAAGCCACAAAAAGTTTTAAACGGCCATAAGGGCCTTAGATAAAACCCGCGCAAGTACAGCACTAGAATTAAGGAAACATGCAATTGAATTACACAAAAGCTAATAATAAGAATCACTCGTTCGAGAAAGCGGATAGATTAATAACTTAAGGTCTGGCAATCTTGTAATGAGTTACAAGAAGTTTACAACCAAATTAGGCCTAGCTGAGTATTAAGAACAGCGAATTACCGATGGGATTTAAACGTTCAAAAGCAGAAGTATAGTAATGTTCGTGAACTCAAATACAGTTAATAGATTCTTAACTTCGTTACGTTAGATCAAAAGACAGTGCAAGCCTGAAAAGGCAGCTACTAAAAATGGCCCATCAAAAAAGTAACTGGGAAATTTAACTTGTTTAGCAGCTGCAGCTGGAATCAAAACTCGAACGAGAGCTAACATTCACCGCTGAGACCGTCCGGGTACATGCACAAGCCGAAATACAGGAGTACGTACACGTGGTTAAGCGCCGCGTACATTACATCACGGCTCAGAAGCCAAGGCGGCCAACAAAAAGCATAATAATTACGACGCTAAAATCGATGAGGTACTCAGGTCTTCCGAGATTTAATAAAGCCCTTAAAGTAACTTAACGTTCGCTAAGCAATTACTGAACTCCAAGTGACTAATGCCTAAACCTTTTAATTATGAGCAAAAATGTCAATTATTGTTCCAAAACCGAATAAGACACTTCTGTCAAACAATAGCAGATTTATCAACAGACACTGAAAGCTCTTTTGAAACTACAGTACAATAGAAACAAACTTAGCCGCCTGGTTTGGACGTAAGGCTTCACATTTACAGATCAAATTGAGGTAGCAAACCCTCAAGATTTAAACCCATCTAAAACAAATTTAAAAGAACACGAGTTTAAAGCATCAAAAGCTGATTCAGTATTTCTCGAAACTTACAACAGATAAGAAATGACTCAAAGCTAAAGAACAACAAATCGCTACACCAGTGCACATGAAGTACCGCCTGCAGATTGAAGGGAACAGTTGAAAGACAAATTTACCACTTCAGTCGGTGGCCCACCTAAGTAAACATTCATGTAAGCCGAGACTAACTCGGGAGTTGTAACAGACCAACTGCCCTTACAACACTTCTTGTATATACATAAAGAGACATCGCCAAGCATATTACAAAATTTACAAACGTGGCTTCAAATAGGTTCCAGTAATTGCAAGAAGACTTCATCTTACGAACGACATAGGCGAAGTTCACAGTAAGATCGGTTAGGATTCCGGAGAAATGTAGGAACACGCGAGGCAATGCTGGCCTTATCATTTCTCGTAGAAGTGGATACGTTAGAGTGGTAGAGTACACATCGGTTCGAAGACTACGCTCTCACTCATCGCGTGCGTATCACATCAGCGAGATAAGGATCTACCATGTGAGCGAGATTTAAAGTGGAAGGGAAACGAAATATGTAACAAGTTGCCGATCAAGTTGGAGAGTGGGAGCCAAAGTGCAGTGATCAGAAAAGTCAGCAGGGCTAACGTCGACTGCAAGAATACGATCGCGCATCCAATGCGACAAGTAGAATCAGTCAATCTTGCCACTATAAGTCGCACTAAAATGTTTAAATTTGACCAACGTCGGATGTTTAGACTCTCAAACATCTTCTACATCTACACCTACATCTACTTGGTTACTCCGCAATTCACACTTACGTGCCTGGCAGAGGGTTCATCGAACTATTTTCACGCTACTTCTCTACCATTCCACTCTCGAATGGCGCGTGGGAAAAAGGCACAACTAAATCTTTCCGTTCGAACGCTGATTTTTCTTATTGTATTATGATGATCATTTCTCCCTACGGAGGTGGGTATCAACAAAATATTTCGCATTCGGAAGAGAAAGTTGGTGATTGAAATTTCGAAAACAGATCTCGCCGCAAACAAAACTGCCTTTGTTTCAGTGAATGCCACCCCAACTCGTGTATCATATCAGTGACACTCTCACCCCTATTGCGTGATAACACGAAACGGGCTGCCCTTCTTTGTACTTTTTCAATGTCGTCCGTCAATCCTACTTGGTAAGGATCCGACACCGTGCAGCAATATTCCAGCAGAGGACGGACAAGTGAAATGTAGGCTGTCTCTTTAGTTTTGTTTGTCGCATCTTCTAAGTGTTCCGCCAACAAAGCGCAGTCTTTGTTTCGCCTCCCCCGCAATATTATCTATGTGGTCTTTCCAATTTAAGTTGCTCGTAATTGCAATTCCTAGGTATTTAGTCGAACTGACAGCCCTTAGATTTGTGCGGTTTATCGTATACCCAAAATTTATCGGGTTTCTTTTTAGTACCCATGTGGATGACCTCGCACTTTTCTCTGTTTAGTGCCAATTGCCACTTCTCGCACCATACAGAGATTCTCTCTAGTTCATTCTGTAATTGTAACTGATCGTCTGATGATTTTACTAGACGGTAAATTACAGCGTCATCTGCAAACAATCTAAGGGGGCAGCTCAGATTAGCACCTAGATCATTTATGTAAATCAGGAACAGCAGCGGGCCTATGACACTACCTTGTGGAAACCAGATATCATTCTGTTCTACTCGATGATTTACCATCTATCACTACGAACTGTGACCTCTCTTAGAGGAAATCACGAATCCAGTAACACAACTGAGACGATACTCCATATGCACGCAATTTGATTAATAGTCGCTTTTGAGGAACGGTATCAAGAGCCTCCTGGAAATCTAGGAATATGGAATCGATCTGAGATCCCTCGTCGACAGCACTCATTACGTCATGGGAATAAAGATCTAGCTGTGTTACACAAGAAAAATATTTTCTGAATCCGTGTTGGTTATGTATCAATAAGTCATTTTCTTCAAGGTGATTCATAATGTTCGAGTACAGTATATGCTCCAAAATCCTACTGCAAATTGAGGTCAGTGATATGGGTCTGTAATTCAATGGGTTACTCCTATTTCCTTTCTTGAATATTGGTGTGACCTGTGCTTCTTTCCAGTCTTTAGAAACAGACCTTTCATCAAGTGAGCGGTTGTATATGATTGCTAAGAAAGGCGCTATTGTGTCTGCATACTATGAAAGGAACCTGATTGGTATACCATCTGGACCGGAAGACTTTCCTTTCTTAAGTGATTTGAGTTGTTTCGCAACACCTAAGATAACTACTTTTATGTCACTCATGCTAACAGCTGTTCCAGTTTTTATTTCTGGAATATTTACTTAATCTTCTTTCATGAAGGAATTACAGAAAACTGTATTTAGTAAATCCGCTTTAGTGGCACCATAATCGGTAATATTTCCATCGCTATCGCGCAGTGACGGTATTGACTGTTTTTTGCCACTGGTATACTTTACATACGACCAGAATCTCTTTGGGTTTTCTACCATATTTTGAGACAATGTTTCATTGGGGAAACTATTAAAAGCATCTAACGCTGACGTCTGCACTAAATTTCGAGCTTCCATGAAACCTAGCCAGTCTTGGGGATTTTGCGTTCTTCTGAGTTTGCCATGCTTTTTTCGTTCCTTCTGCAACACTGATCTGACGTGTTTTGTGTACCATGGTGGATCATTCCCGTCTCTTATTAACTTATGTGGTATGAATCGATTTATTGCTGTCGATACTGTATCTTTGAATTTGAGCCGCATCTGGTCTACACTTACATAGCTTGGAACGAATGTAGACTCTCTCTTAGGAAGGCCTCAAGCGAATTTTTAACTGCTGTTTTAAATAGATATATTTTTCGTTTTTTTTAGTGGTTCATGGTGTGGGTTCCAGTAGTCATGTCCTAGTTCATCAACCACGGGCAACGTATGAGTGGCCAAGTAAGTGGTCCCGACAGTCGGGATACCAGTTACGTTGGAATAAGGCTGGGCATCTCGGACATATTCTGAGTCGTGGTCACCTTTGTGCTCATACGGCAAAGACTACCAAATCCACCGGTTAGTCCCTCAGCCGTTAGGGGTAAAACCCAATGGGACTCGGGGCAAGTAAGGCTAGCAACCTGCTTCCCTGGTACTTTAAATATGGTGCTGGCAACAATCAGAGCAAAATGCCTCGGACCTTTGGAGGTGACGGTGTCCCACCTCTAACTGACAAACCAGGGACCCCTAAGATACGACTTGGCAAACAAATGGTAATGAGATGGGGAGCTATTAATATCAATGGGGGCTACTCTGGGAAGAAGGTAGAGGTGGCAGAGGCTGTAAGTAAGATAGGGCTGGACGTTTTAGCTGTTAGTGACATTCGGGTAAGGGGTGAGAAAGAAGAGGAAGTGGGAGAGTACAAGGCCTACCTGTCAGGAGTCAAAGCAGGAATAGCACAATGGGGTGTAGTGCTTTACATCAGGAAAGAAATGGAGCCCAGCGTAGTTGCAATAAGGTCTGTAAACGAACGACTGATGTGGATAGATTTGACAGTGTCTAGCAAGAAAATTAGGATTGTGTCAGTATATTCGCATTGTGAAGGGACAGATCAAGATAAGATGGATAGTTTTTATGAGGCACTCAGTGATGTAGTTGTTAGAGTAAAGGACAAGGACAGTGTTCCGCTCATGGGTGATTTTAACGCCAGGATTGGAAATCGAACGGAAGGGTATGAAAAGGTTATGGGTAAATTTGGAGAGGATATGGAGGCCAACAGGAACGGGAAACAACTCTTGGATTTCTGTGCCAGTATGGGCTTAGTAATCTCAAACTCCTTTTTTAAACATAAGAACATTCACCGGTATACTTGGGAAGGCAGGGGAACCAGATCTGTCATTGACTATATAATAACAGATCAGGAATTCAGGAAGGCTGTGAGGGACACACGTGTATTCAGGGGATTCTTTGATGACACTGATCATTATTTAATCTGCAGTGAAATTGAGATTGTGAGGCCGAAAGTGCAGGAGGTCAGATCCATATGTAGGAGGATAAGAGTGGAAAAACTTCAGGATAAGGAAATCAGGCACAAGTACATAACAGTGATCTCAAAATGGTACGTTAGTTGAATGTAGTCAATTACAGTCATTGGAAAAGGAATGGAAAAGGTACAGGGACACAGTACTAGAAGTGGCTAAAGAATGTCTTGGAACGTGTGTAAAAGTAGGATGAAGCAAACAGCTTGGTGGAATGATACAGTCAAGGCAGCCTGTAAAAGGAAAAAGAAGGCGTATCAAAAATGCAGAACCCTGGTAGACAGAGAAAGTTATGTTGAAGAAAGAAACAAAGCCAAACAGATAATTGCAGCATCCTAGAAGAAATCGTGGGAAGACTTTGGAAACAGGTTGGAGACTATGATTCAAGCTGCTGGAAAACCATTCTGGAGTGTAATTATCAGTCTTCGATAGGGAGGTAAGAAGGAAATGACAAGTATTTTGGACAGGTCAGGAAAACTGCGGGTGAATCCTGTGGATGCCTTGGGTAGATGGAGGGAGTATTTTGAAGATTTGCTCAATGTAGGTGAAAATGCGATCAGTAATGTTTCAGATTTCGAGGCAGAATGGGATAGGAATGATGATGGAAATAGGATCACATTTGAGGAAGTGGAAAAAATGGTCAAATGGTCAATAGATTGCAGTGCAATAAAGCGGCTGGGGTGGATGAAATTAAGTCGGAACTCATCAAATACAGTGGAATGTTAGGTCTTAAATGGCTACACAGGATAATTGAAATGGCCTGGGAGTCAGGACAGGTTCCATCAGACTGGAAAAAAGCAGTAATCACACCAATCTTTAAACATGGAAACAGAAAAGATTGTAACAGCTACAGAGGTATCTCTTTAATCAGCGTTGTGGGTAAAATCTTCTGAGGTATTGTTGAAAGGAAAGTGCGAGTATTAGTTGAGGACCAATTGGATGAAAATCAGTGTGGGTTTAGGCCTCTTAGAGGTTGTCAGGACCAGATCTTTAGCTTACGGCAAATAATGGAGAAGTGTTATGAGTGGAACAGGGAATTGTGTCTATGCTTTATAGATCTAGAAAAGGCATATGACCGGGTTCCTAGGAGGAAGTTATTGTCTGTTCTACAAGATTATGGAATAGGAGGCAAACTTTTGCAAGCAATTAACGGTCTTTACATGGATAGTCAGGCAGCAGTTAGATTTGACGGTAAATTGAGTTCATGGTTCAGAGTAGTTTCAGGGGTAAGACAAGGCTGCAACCTGTCTCCACTGTTGTTCATATTATTTATGGATCATATGTTGAAAACAATAGACTGGCTGGATGAGATTAAGATATGTGAACACAAAATAAGCAGTCTCGCATATGTGGATGACTTAGTTGTGATGGCAGATTCGATTGAAAGTTTGCAAAGTAATATTTCAGAGCTAGATCAGAAATGTAAGGACTATGGTATGAAGATTAGCATCTCCAAAACGAAAGTAATGTCAGTGGGAAAGAAATATAAAAGGATTGAGTGCCAAATAGGAGGAACAAAGTTAGAACAGGTGGACGGTTTCAAGTACTTAGGATGCATATTCTCACAGGATGGCAACATAGTGAAAGAACTGGAAGCGAGGTGTAGCAAAGCTAATGCAGTGAGCGCTCAGCTACGATCTACTCTCTTCTGCAAGAAGGAAGTCAGTACCAAGAATAAGTTATCTGTGCACCGTTCAGTCTTTCAACCAACTTTGTTATATGGGAGCGAAAGCTGGGTGGATTCAGGTTACCTTATCAACAAGGTTGAGGTTACGGATATGAAAGTAGCTAGGATGATTGCAGGTACTAGTAAATGGGAACAATGGCAGGAGGGTGTCCACAATGAGGAAATCAAAGAAAAACTGGGAATGAACTCTATAGATGTAGCAGTCAGGGCGAACAGGCTTAGATGGTGGGGTCATGTTACACGCATGGGACAAGCAAGGTTACCCAAGAGACTCATGGATTCAGCAGTAGAGGGTAGGAGGAGTCGGGGTAGACCGAGGAGAAGGTACCTGGATTCGGTTAAGAATGATTTTGAAGTAATAGGTTTAACATCAGAAGAGGCACCAATGTTAGCACTGAGTAGGGGATCATGGAGGAACTGTATAAGGGGGGCTATGCTCCAGACTGAACGCTGAATGGCATAATCAGTCTTAAATGATGAAGATGATGATGATGATGATGATTTTAGTGGTTTTGGTTGATATGGTTTTGAGCCTCGCTACAATGACCTTGTGTTCACTAACCCCTGTATCCGTCATGACGCTTTCTCATTGTGGCTAAAAGGTCAAGTGTGTGTTCGCAAACATTTACAATTCGTGTGGGCTCGTGAACTAATTGATCAAAGAAATTCATAGAGAAAGCATTTAGTACAATTTCTGGGGATGTTTTCTGTCAACCACTGGCTTTGAACATGCATTTTCGCGAACAAATCGACTGTAGATTGAAGTCTCCACCAATTATAGCTGCATGAGTCGGGTACTTATTTATATCTTTCAAGGACATTGCGTATATCAAGACATTTAATGTCCTCTTCATCCATACGCGAACTGTGACCAAAACCAGACGGAGCATGTAAGGCAACCAATGGGAGGTCAAAACGTCTACAGCGTATCGCTCTGCCACATTCAAGTATCTCTATTTCAACAGCAGGAATGTTTTCCCGCAAGAATAAGGCAATTACCGTAGAAAAAAACTGACGCAATGAAGCTAGGGCAGCTCTGATGACATTCGGTTAACATTTAGTGTGAAAACGCGTTTGGTTGAGCCATAAGTCAAAGTACAGAACACAGAAAAAACAACAGAGGAAATCAATAATGAATCTGAGGGCTGGAGACTAGTATCGATCCCAACTTAATCACTACGCTTAGTTGTTTTGCTCGCTGCTGCCCGTTCCTGCTGAACACGTAGTTTAACTCGGTTTGCGAGGCATAATAGCCTCTGCAGTCAACGGTGTAGGCGGACCTTGTACCACTTCCATATCAACCTGCTCCGCAGAAGAGTCACTCTGCAAGACTTGCCAACTCCCTAATGGTGGGCTCTTAGAGTGAATATCAGAGAAAGGGGGAGATAATTCTGGGATAACAGTATCAACAACGGGAGGCGCAGTAGGTGGCAAATCACTATCCGCATTGTAGAGAAACAGGCATTTTGGTATTACCGATGGTACCTGTGGTGGAAGTTGCAAAGGAGGCGACTCTGACAAATTCACTCAGATGCGGCTTCGAAGGAACCACTCTTGCAACAACAGGAATACCAGGGAATGCCAACCACATCTCCAATTCGTCAGGGCTATGTGGTATCACACTACTGGTACGAATGGCTGACAGACACGGCTGAGGGGAAGGTGGGATAGGAGAAGCCATAACGAAAGTCATAAGCATCCTGAGTGCGACTCCGCTTATTATGAATCGCGACCACCGCCATCCAAGCTGTAACAGGAAAGTGTCCACGCTTTGCTTGCAACGGCGGAAAATCACCCACAGTGATAGTAGATACTGTCGGAAGATCGCCAGAAACGAGGGAAGATATATCCGCAAATTCGTTACAAGAGGGGACAAGTTCAGCGAGCGTTAATTTAAGGCTCCGCTCCAAAGGCGACCACTTTCATTGCACAGAAAAGATGTCCCCTCATGTCCGTTGTAGTAACTAAATGCCTGTCATGGCCATATTGCGTCAAAACCTCCTAAAGATACTTATTTCCCACCACTTGGGGAAGACTGAATATTCGAATATTGGGATAATCAGTGACCGCTTTCGCAAGCAGCACCATACAGATCGTGTCATCTTTATGGCGAAAACGCTCCTGATTATAATGCTTTAATCGGAACTTCTTTACTTCTAGGGGATCAACGAATTTCCCAAACAACGCATCAATCTCATTGTCAAAATAGGCAGTACGCACTTCGTCCGAGGTAACATGAAAAGTACCAACCAACCAGTCATGAATTTCTAAAGATCCGGGCTGCACGTTACGTGTCGATTTATCAAAAGAAATTCTTACAGTACCTTCACGTCTTGGACGCCATGAAAAACAAACGGGAGTGGCCTAGGCCGCTGTCAGACATACGGCCAACGAAGGACGGCACAAGACAACGACGATGTTAAATACCCAAAAAATTGCGACGCTGCAGCGGAGCCGATAAGTAAAAAACTACGTCCTCGGCCGCCGCAAAAGGCGGAAATGACAAAAAATTTCATTATTTAGAGCTTCTTCTGAAATTCGTAAAAGGAAAAGGCTAATTACATCTCTGAAGGCTACTCATACCAAATGTGTAAGTTCTTGCAGAGAAATTGTCTTGTATCAGAGTTAAATCATGATATGGGAGTAAAGCGCAACGTTGACACATTTCTACGAAGAACTGACGTGATTAAAATAGTACCAATAAATTTGTTCCAACTTTGTGATATGATTTTATAGTATTCGTCAATGTTTGAGCATAGCTTCAAGTGGCCATCAGTTTACAGTAAGCATTCCTTTTGTCTTTCTACTGCATTTTACTGCATCCCTCACTAAAGAATATGAAGTGATGTGAAAACTGTTACGTTTCGTTCTGATTGGCTGTGGCTTGCTCTTTGGCCCTCGGTCTCCGTCTGCCCTTTTCGTGTTCAGTGAATATAAAATGCCTTCAGAAATTTTTCCAATTAGAAGAGGCTTTCAGAGCTGCGATGGCTTATCGACAGGGCGTTTGCTAGATTCTGAAAGCAACGTTCTCGAATGTTCCCTGTTGAATTCAAACGAATCGGATTATGACTTGACAAAGTCACTCGCGCACCACCCCATCCTTACACGCTCCAACCCTCTCCCCAGAACACACACACGCACACACACACACACACACACACACACACACACACACACACACACACACACACTTACTTCATTCATTATGCACAGAAATGGATTTCGGAACAGCATTTCGTCCCTCGCACTCGGATAAAGAACAGGCTGCGGCGCACAGAAAGGAATGTATAATATATTGCAGGAGCAGAGAGGCGCCCGCACTTGAATAGAGGTGCCGCGAGATAGTGGAGGCGAGATAACGAAGGCCTGCAGGCAGGCTGTGGCCGACATTAATTTGGGATGTCCGGGTATCTAGACAAACATGGCAAAACATTACGGTCGTCTGTGCTGACATTAATTTGGGATGTCCGGGTATCTAGACAAACATGGCAAAACATTACGGTAGTCTGTGCCGTTTGATATGGAAAACATGAGGTGTACAGGAAACTCACTCGCCTGCTGTGAAATATTTTCTGAAAGTCGATAACCTGACTAATCATGTACAGCGATTACAATCAAGTTTGCCAATTTATGAGTCAGTCCTGCGAGAAATGATCGAGATCCCCACAGAAGCTGGGCAGAAAGTTCAGAATATCGAGATACATTTACAACCTTGCCCACCTGCGCAATGTGTTCTGTAGGAGGTACCGACTGACAGCAATAAAGAAAAGCCGCGTATTCCATTCAATAACTTACTTTGTGATATTCAGTATACAATGCCACACGAAACGAACGTAAAATTAAGTACATAAAGAGAATATTAGCAGTATTTCTTTTCTGGAACACAAGGTACAATGTTATAGCGGCATACGTTTGGTGCAAATGCGAATCAAAAAGATGTTCTGGAACGTATATTTCTTTGTGATAATTTGGATTGCAAGATATGAAGTTTTCTGAAACAGCATCAACGAGGATAAACCATTACGTACTCCTTTTGGTCGTATGTGTAATTTGAACTGTTATGGTATCTGTGTGTTATTTGATAAAAGCTGTGCGTATGTTCTATTAACATTATCAAACAGTCATAAAAGTGGTTTCCTCCATTACAACACCAGTGACTGGGTAAGATCATATTTCTTGGACGGCAGCATTACCCACACTACCGACGGTTTCTGTCATTTAGACTGAAGTATCTGTGCTCGTTTATTGTGACGACAGGGTTATCTATCCTTCAAATGATACCAATCCTATGTAACTATCGCTGGAAAACGGCCACAGTTGGTTAAAAATGGTCGTAATTAAGTAAGTGATGCTTTTTGTTATTTGTTTATATGTGTAGTCGTCAGGAAGAGGACTTCTCACGTGACACACAGCCAAATATTACCATTTACTATACAGGGTGTTACAAAAAGGTACGGCCAATCTTTCAGGAAACATTCCTCACACACAAAGAAAGAAAATATGTTATGTGGACATGTGTTCGGAAACGCTTACTTTCCATGTTAGAGCTCATTTTATTACTTCTCTTCAAATCACATTAATCACGGAATGGAAACACACAGCAACAGAACGTACCAGTGTGACTTCAAACACTTTGTTACAGGAAATGTTCAAAATGTCCTCCGTTAGCGAGGATACATGCAGCCACCCTTCGTCGCATGGAATCTCCGAAGCGCTGATGCAGCCCTGGAGAATGGCGTATTGTATCACAGCCGTCCACAATACGAGCACGAAGAATCTCTACATTTGGTACCGGGGTTGCGTAGACGAGAGCTTTCAAATGCCCCCATAAATGAAAGTCAAGAGGGTTGAGGTCAGAAGAGCGTGGAGGCCACGGAATTTGTGCGCCTCTATCAATCCATCGGTCACCCGAATCTGTTGTTGAGAAGCGTTCGAACACTTCGACTGAAATGTGCAGGAGCTCCATCGTGCATGAGCCACATGTTGTGTCGTACTTGTAAAGGCGCATGTTCTAGCAGCACAGGTATGAAATCATGATAACGTGCTCCATTGAGCGTAGGTGGAAGAACATGGGGCCCAATCAAGACATGCTGCATACTGATGTGCTTGATGCTAGTACTTTAGAGCAATGAGTCGCATTTCAACACAAGCACCGAAGTCAACTTTACCTTCCTTCAATTGGGCCAACTGGCGGTGAATCGAGGAAGTGCAGTACATACTGACGAAACTAAAATGAACTCTAACATGGAAATTAAGCGTTTCCGGACACATGTCCACACAACATGTTTTCTTTATTTGTGTGTGAGAAATGTTTCCTGAAAGTTTGGCCGTACCTTTTTGTAACACCCTGTATATCTACCTGGTAGCTCCTGTAGCGAAATTCGATGAAATTTTTCTTATATTTTTTCAACGTCTACATTATGTTGTAACATGCTGTATCATGCCCAACACTAGGGGCCACAACCGTTGTCAGTTGAAATTACACTGCCATATGGTAAGTACACTGCCACAGAAAGCACCCAGGGGGCAGGATCAGTTTTCAAACTTCTTACGTAGAAACCATCGACGGATGTCTAATGATTTAATTTTGTAATTCCCAACCTCAAACAGAACGGCAACCAGAGTGAATTAGCGTTGTTCGTGTTTAGCGTTGTTGCCATGTATGACTATATAAAGGGCGGATATAGCGATAAATGTTGCATTATTACGGTGAAGGGCGCGGAGATGCCGCGATATGAGACAGCGTTACCAACCCTAGAATGATTTTGGGAAGGTCCCCACTGAAGTCCCCTATTGGCTGGCTCATCTAATGACACAGTATCCCGATCTGAGAAGCATTCGGACTTGAAAGTGGCTCGATGTTGGACTGCATGGTTTTTTTTAATAAATGGTTCTGAGCACTATGGGACTTAACATCTGTGGTCATCAGTCCCCTAGAACTTAGAACTACTTAAACCTAACTAACCTAAGGACATCACACACATCCATGCCCGAGGCAGGATTCGAACCTGCGACCGTAGCAGTCCCGCGGTTCCGGACTGAGCGCCTAGAACCGCTAGACCACCGCGGCCGGCGGACTGCATGGGAATGCGTGGTCAGAGATACTCGTTGTCAAGGTTCTGGTCGACCATGCCTTATGTTACAACTGAGAATCGCTGTATTCTGCACGAAGCACATCGCGACCCTTTCATTCGTGCGCTTGCCATCCGAGAACATGTAATGGAATCCCTGTAACGTTCTGTTACACTCCATACCATTGACCAGAGAGCAGCAGCGGCCGGACAAGGGAATTACCATCCGATGCGTAGGCTGCTGTATAAACGACTTAGTATTGAAAGATGTAGTGATCAGGAAGCATTGACTAATGATGACGAATGGCGTCGCATAGTGTTCAGCGATTAACCGCGGCAATCTAACGAATGACCGCAGTCGGTGAGTATGACATCGACTTGGACATAGGTCTCATTCTTCAAGTGCTTTGTAGAGCCACAGAACTATTATTCCTGGCGTCATGGTCTGGGTAGCCATCCAGCACCACTTCGGGTCACGATGGGTAATCACTGACATCCTGCGTCACTTTGTGTTAATTCACATGTAATTATGTAGCAGTGCCTTTCTTCAACAGGACAAACCTCTTTCAATCATGAAACATGCGTCTACGATGGCCAGAAAGGCCCCAAGATCTGTTCCCGATAGACCGCATGTGGGACCAACTCGGACGCCAATTCCGTCCTGGTCGTAGTATCTAGGATAACTACGCTATGTTACAACAGTTGCCGGACAACGTGCCTCACGAGAGAATACAACGGCTTCATGATACGCTTTCCAATCAAAACAGAGCGTGCGTCTATACTGACAACTGTGATCTTCCTGTCCAAGTTCATTGTAAATTTATTCGGAATTGTAATCATGATATATCATCACATTCTCTCTCAATTCGTGAAGTTTTATTTAGTTTCTTCCTCTCCTTCTGTGTGCTTCACTTTTTTGACAAGCAGTGTACTTTAATTATTCATAGGTGTAAAATATGATCGTATCAATTAAATAGAATACCGCTCAAGGCACGGCACAGAGAATGGAGCTATAGGACATTATGGGTTTTCTGATGAGCTACCATGGCCTTTTAATCTCATCCGTGTCGTCAACGGCGAGGAATTCGCGTTCAGCAAGCGCTGATATCCGGCTGCGTACGTGATGGGCTGTTGTATCGATAGTACTTGGACAATCTGTTAGCGCATGTTGGATGATTTACAGCTGTCGGCAGGTGTATTCTTTCTTCTTGTTCTGTTGTGTGTATTCTTTTCTGTTCTTTTTACGAGTCAAGCGGATTAAAACACTTTTCCTCGGAAGCTTTAACTCGAACGGACCTCCTCGCCGTTCGGGTAGGAATTAAGTGGAATAAGGTGGAATTATGCATCTTTCATTATTATAAAAGCAACATCAGAGTACCATGACTAAAACAGAATGACGCTATTTATAACACGCAGTGGAGTACTGGTAACTGCATCAGAGTCTGAGTCTGAAGACAGGCCTCACAAACGGAAATAAAGTCCAACAAATAGTGAAAGCATGAAAATGAGCGTAAATTGGAATGGGAAACGTTACAGTAGGGAAGAAACTGACTTCGATATAGAACTGGATCAGCAACTAGTCTCCAACAAGAAGTGTTACGGGAAGACGTTTCGATGTCAAGTCCTCTTCCTCCACTCCAAAGCCGGCCGCGGTGGTTCTAGGCGCTACAGTCTGGAACCACGCGACCGCTACGGTCGCAGGTTTGAATCAAGCCTCGGTCATGGATGTGTGTGATGTCCTTAGGTTAGTTAGGTATAAGTAGTTCTAAGTCTATGGGACTGATGACCTCAAATGTTAAGTGCCGTAGTGCTCAGAGCAAATTTTCTTTCACTCCAAGGCTGGGATGTTTCTGGTCCACGTCTTACCCCTCTTATACTTCCAGAACGCCGAAGTTTCCTTGTCTTGTCATCGCCTCGTGCTATATTATTGACAGCTGACAGATAATTCCTCCTGAGCAGTTCTTCTCCATTCCTCGTTCTGGGGAACCACCTACCTACTGGACCACCTCAAAAGCCCTCAATATTTATCTTAGCGACAGTTTTTTGTAGACTCTCGCGTCCTCGTGCCCTACAAACGTGGTCACAGTGTCGCATTCCGTAGAGAGCTCTCCTCTGACGCCAGGCATATGAATAGCGTTGTGTCTTCCACAAGTTTACACCCTTCAGTAGTACTGAACGGTCAGATGGAAGTTAAATGCCTGTACTACTGCAACGAGCCCGTTATACTTCTCCAGGAGATACCAGCTTAGCGGAAGTGTGCGTTCCCCTAGCGCAGAAACCTTAGACTCTCGAAAGCTCAAGTGGTCAGGATTTAATAAGGCAAGAGCTTCATTCGTGAGTTATACTAAGATGGTGGCTCGTCCCTTTGGCGGAAAGGCATCTTCTGTGGTAAACATTAAACTGTGTCCGTGTCTCCTCATTGCATCACTCGTCTTTCGACGACGGTTTCCCCAATAACAACACCAACGAGACATTAAGCCATTTCTTTTGTACATAAAACCGGTTCATATATAACATTGGCTCACTTCATCGTTCTCTCCAATCTGGGCCTCACCTTATCGTGGTAGGAGGGCTCAGTACCAAGTGACCCAGACGTCCGTTCCAGGGAAGCCTAGTCCACTAGCTTACTTCGACGGGACGAGGTAATGGGATCGAAGTTTTGTCTACAAGACCAGAGAAGGTTTGTCAGTCTTGTTAACGGCAGCTTCTGTGGGCGAAGAACATACGATACCACGGTTCCCTGACCTCCAAGAACAGGGGTTTTGTTGGAATTGGACAGCGTAAATAGTAGTGCTCCGAAGGAGGCTTCTTTACGGTAAGAGGGGATTAATATTATGAAATGAAGAATAAGAAACGTAACAAGAGAGGAAAAAGGGAAGTATAATGAAAATACCTACAGAAAAATAGACGCCGGGATTAAACGAAGAATACAATCGAAAAAGAATAATTGCTACAGTGTAAAAAAGCACACGGAGAAAGCTGGGACTAATATATAAGTAATATATATGTTACTGTTTAATTGTGTTCTAGAAAAATTATAAGAGTCTGGAATTCGGAGCTAAAAAATCACAAAATTGAATCAATAACTCTGGGAACGAAAACCAACGGAATCAAGGTAAACTGCTTGGTTTTTGCAAATGATTTTGTAATATTTTCAGAAAATCGGACAGAAGTAGTTATTCAGATAAACCTTCTGGAATAAATAGCAAACATAACTGGTCTCAAAATTTCAACTGAAAAAACAAAATTCATGACAAATATTAAAGAAATGTGTCAAAATTCATGGAAACACAAATAGGTGAAATAGAGCGAGTAGATAAACTGAAATATCTTGGAGAGACTATACAACAGAATGGACTAGAAAAATCTGCAATAAATGTTAGAATTAACAAAATGGAAAGAACATATGGTTTGACCAAAAATATTTACAACAAGAAATGTATATGTAGAAAAGCAAAACTAAAATACTATACCACAATGGTACGACCAGAATCTTTATATGGATCTGAATACCTAACGATAAACTATAAGATGGAGAGACTAGAGGTACTGGAAAGAAGAATTATTAGAAAAATAATGAAAGCAATAAAAACTACAGATGATTGGTAAATTAGAAGTAATGAGGAGATCTACAAAAATATAGAGAAAATATCTGAAGTAATGGCCAAACGAAGATTAACCTTTCTCGGACACCTCTACGGAATAGATAGAAATAGAGTAACAAAACAAATACTCCTAGATTTCTGGAAGAAGAAATCGACAATAGCATGGATTACAGAAGTAAGGAAAGATCTAGAAAGAAAAAAACACCAAAGATTCAGAAATAGCAGAAAGAAACCTTTTTAAAAATAAAGTACTAAATTTGGAAGGCTTTCAAAGCAGAAGAAATAAAAAATCGGGAACAACATGGACAGGAGAAAGGAAGAGACTTCATGGGAAAAATAGGAAACAACAACAAACGAAGAAGAGGAACTGAAATTGTTAACGTGATCCTAGTTGGTCGACACAATTGGAAAAAAAAGAAGGTAATCTGTAAAATGAAATTCATGTGCAAAAAACAGTTACCTCATCAATCAAACATTTTAATAATAAAGTAAAAAACAGTGAACAGTAACCCAACCAGTGAAAAACAATGGGAATAACATTATAAAATGTTGTAGTAGGGCCAAAACGTAATGACGCAAACAAAAGTGTGTGAAGGCAGAATAAGTAGGGAGGTGATATACAGGGTGTTACAAAAAGGTACGGCCAAACTTTCAGGAAACATTCCTCACACACAAAGAAAGAAAATATGTTATGTGGACATGTGTCCGGAAACGCTTACTTTCCATGTTAGAGCTCATTTTATTACTTCTCTTCAGATCACATTAATAATGGAATGGAAACGCACAGCAACAGAACGTACCAGTGTGACTTCAAACACTTTGTTACTGGAAATGTTCAAAATGTCCTCCGTTAGCGAGGATACATGCATCCACCCTTCGTCGCATGGAATCCCTGATGCGCTGATGCAGCCCTGGAGAATGGCGTATTGTATCACAGCCGTCCGCAATACGAGCACGAAGAGTCTCTACATTTGGTACCGGGGTTGCGTAGACAAGAGCTTTCAAATGCCCCCATAAATGAAAGTCAAGAGGGTTGAGGTCAGGAGAGCGTGGAGGCCATGGAATTGGTCCGCCTCTACCAATCCATCGGTCACCGAATCTGTTGTTGAGAAGCGTACGAACACTTCGACTGAAATGTGCAGGAGTTCCATCGTGCATGAACCACATGTTGTGTCGTACTTGTAAAGGCACATGTTCTAGCAGCACAGGTAGAGTATCCCGTATGAAATCATGATAACGTGCTCCATTGAGCGTAGGTGGAAGAACATGGGGCCCAATCAAGACATCACCAACAACGCCTGCCCAAACGTTCACAGAAAATCTGTGTTGATGACGTGATTGCACAATTGCGTGCAGATTCTCGTCAGCCCACACATGTTGATTGTAAAAATTTACAATTTGATCACGTTGGAATGAAGCCTCATCCGTAAAGAGAACATTTGCACTGAAATGAGGATTGACACATTGTTGGATGAACCATTCGCAGAAGTGTACCCGTGGAGGCCAATCAGCTGCTGATAGTGCCTGCACACGCTGTACATGGTACGGAAACAACTGGTTCTCCCGTAACACTCTCCATACAGTGACGTGGTCAACGTTACCTTGTACAGCAGCAACTTCACTGACGCTGACATTAGGGTTATCGTCAACTACACGGAGAACTGCCTCATCCATTGCTGGTGTCCTCGTCGTTCTAGGTCTTCCCCAGTCGCGAGTCATAGGCTCCCTAAGACGCCGATCAATTGCTTCCAACGTCTTCCTGTCGGGACACCTTCTTCTGGAAATCTGTCTCGATGCAAACGTACCGCGACACGGCTATTGCCCCGTGCTAATCCATACATCAAATGGGCATCTGCCAACTCCGCCTTTGTAAACATTGCACTGACTGCAAAACCACGTTCGTGATAAACACTAACCTGTTGATGTTACGTACTGATGTGCTTGATGCTAGTACAGTAGAGCAATGGGTCGCATGTCAACACAAGCACCGAAGTCAACTTTACCTTCCTTCAATTGGGCCAACTGGCGGTGAATCGATGAAGTACAGTACATCCTGAGGAAACTAAAATGAGCTCTAACATGGAAATTAAGCGTTTCCGGACACATGTCCACATAACATCTTTTCTTTATTTGAGTGTGAGGAATGTTTCCTGAAAATTTGGGCGTACCTTTTTGTAACACCCTGTAGATGATATTAGCAGCAAATTACAAAAACACTGAGAAATTTTCCTTAAACTAATACCTTTACAATATCAAATTTTATGCTGGGAGAAAGTAAGAATATCGGAGGCTGATGCTGTCTATTGTGTACTTAGTTTTTAAGGAATGATGTTGAAAAGACTGTAGTAATTAGACAGAGTAAGTGCTTTGACAGTTGCATATAAAGCAGATGTCAGAAATTTAATTCCAAAGTTAAAACCAAGAGTCGAAACAAATTTAACTGAAGACAGAGTTGATTTTGATTTGGGCGGCCAACAATGGATAATACATTCACTTTCAGTATACTTATAAATAAACAAAGAGGATTTGAGTATGAGACAGACATAGCTTTTATCGACTATGTCAAGGTGTCTGACAGGGCAAAACTCTTGTCAGTATTATAAGGAAACGGAATTCCCAACATTTGACATTGGGCATAAAATCTTATACAGTGAAACTAAATTCGCAAGAAACACGAGGAACATAATAAGTGAGAATGGATTGTAACTAAGGTTGCAATATATATACTGTGTGATGATGACCAGATTATCATCACTTCACAGGAAGACTTCCAAAAAGTATTTTTAAATAAAACCAAGGTGATCAAAAATTTAATTTCATAATAACTGTAGAATATAATAAAGTAATGGCATTCCCAGAAAAAAACGGATGCATTCAAAAACTGGGACTGAAAACAAAATAACTGAGCATGCAAGTAATTTTAACTACCTGTGTTGCAAAATTTCTTTTGATCATGATATAGAAACAGAGAGTAAACCTGTGAAATTTCTGTGCGGGACAGTTAACAACATTAAAGAAATAAGCAACTAAGGAAACACAACGGAGATTCTGTAAAACACCAGCTGTTCGATCGTTACTTTATCGATCTGAGACTAGAATTGCAAACAAGGAAGACACAAATCCAATAGTACTGTCGAAATGAAATCTCTTAGTTTAGTTGAAAGATGTAAACGGATGTAAAGTAGAAGTTCGACTGAGAAACATGTTAGAAATGAGTTTACAATGTGTACAATTAGAGGAAAAAATCTACACATATAAGCAGAAACGGAAGGAACTTGTTAACAGAATGCAACAAAACACAACATTAAATTGTTTTTGATTTTAGGTTTCCTTCCGCCATACTCTTAACTTTTATTAATTGTCCACAGCCGGCCGGAGTGGCCGAGCGGTTAAAGGCGCTACAGTCTGGAACCGCACGACCGCTACGGTCGCAGGTTCGAATCCTGCCTCGGGCATGGATGTGTGTGATGTCCTTAGGTTAGTTAGGTTTAAGTAGTTCTAAGTTCTAGGGGACTTATGACCACAGCAGTTGAGTCCCATAGTGCTCAGAGCCATTTTTTTTATTAATTGTCCACTGCTTGGGATGTCATATTAGCCGAACTTCCAGTACAGAGTTCCATGAATTTTAGCTAAATCATGGTGAAAGGGCCACAGAAGTTCCCAGCCTCAAAGTATTTCGAAGAGGGTCTAGTTTTGTTATTGCAAACAAAGAAAACTTCGAGACAGCGTTGTTCGGAAGCAGGGCATTAGAATCATTCCTAATTTAAGGCACAAATATGAAGGTTACGTTTATTTTTGCGTATAATGAAATTCGATGAATTACTGAGCATAGACAGCATGTCCTGCTGTTCAGTTCAACACTATGTTCTTTTTATTTCACTTTCATTCAAGGACGGAGTGTCGGGGGACTGTCAGACATTTTCTTTTTTCCAAATAGTGAGGTAAAAGAGAGAGGTGTTACATTTTGGATGGAATATTTTGGATTGGTTATCCAGTTATGGCATCTGCGTTACATCCAAATGAAAATTCCCAGTATCATTGCCCCAAATATGGTAATACGAGCTACTGCATTTTTACTTTGATTTTGGATGGTACGTCCGTGGGGAATATATGAAGTTACGAAGATTCAGTGTACGTGTTTGTGTATCTTTAAGTATCTGTTACAACATAAAATTGATGTATTGTTCCGAATGCATTGCTGTCCACCACAAACTGGTTACAAGCGTGTGTCTTGGCATACTGAACCACCTGTGACCAATAAATGCACAGCCCATACGTATAATTCAGTACAGCAGGTAAATAATAATACTACTGACTAAGTGACATTCCTATTGGCGTCCAGCAGCAATAAGAATACTGAATTGGAGCCGAAGGGTGTGCCAAAAATTAGCAATAGTCCTGGAGTTTCCAGATTCCCTAAAGACTATTTGAAGAAATTGATTACTACATTCGTATAGATGTCAATTAGTGACCAAAAGTCAGGGACAGCCCTAACCTCTGAATATAGTTTGGTGTAATGCATCGGTTTCTTTGACGGTCTGTGTGGATATATCAATAACCGCAGGTATGCCTCGACATAAGCGTTCAAGTAGGCGATTTATTGCAGTAGCTTCCAAATTCACTTACTTTGTTTATACGTTGTATAATAACCGCATAACGTGTCGATAATTTAAATGAAACATTTTATGAACAAATTATATTGATGATGCCGTTTTAATGGTGCTTATTGCACCACAAACAGTTGTGAAACTGCGTCTTCTGCCTACAGCTTATTAGGTTTGTTTGCAAGGAGGTAGAGGCAATCCACAGTTTAATGTATCCCCAAGCTACGTATATTAATTTTGCGACAAGCACGAGAGGAATTTAATTACAACACTGCTCCGTGTTCCCATGACACACAGTGCTATTAAACTGTAATGAGGCCACGGGGCAAGTTAATTACTATTTTGTTGTATGCTTGGGTCACTTAACAGCTACAAATGTGCGAAAGAAAAATCACGTAAGCCTCTACTGCATATTTAGTTTTCAATTAACAGTTTTCACGTAGGATCTATAAATAGGCAAAAATAACGTAATCTCTATAAGCAACCAATACAGCAAAATGGTAATAAGAAGTCACGACGAAATGAGCGACATCGGTTTTTTATGAAATTTTTGTATGCTATTAAATAAATATGGCTTTCATCTATTCTTCCATAACATTGTGATGTGATGCTTTCATGTTTAACGATCGAAAACACACAGTATTCATTTGGCTCCAGGTGTATGTATCGAAACCTGTTTGTGTGCTTTAAGTGAAACTGTTTTGAATTTGTGGATTTTACGCATAAGTTTATGAGATAATTTTTTACTTTGAGACTTAAGAACTGGTGGATCCTTGTCGAACCAAGCGCCAACCATTACTAGTAGCTTAGCGTCGTCTTGTGAAAGCAAGGAAAACGACGCAAGCGACAACTTCTGAAAAACTAATTTAACAAAGCATATAATCACAACAAATTCAAATGCAGTTGAGCTTCGCGCTTGAGAAACAGGTTGATATGCTACTCGCCACTCTTGTGGTATAACGATACGATCTGGACTTGACCTGCCACGATCAGAACAGACTGATATAGTTGTCCGATGTCCTCTTGATGCACATAGTTCCAAATTTTGCCAAACTGGCACCTTGGACAGTCAAATACCCGGACTGTTTGGACGACCTGCCTATAAAAGACAATAATTACACTGAAGTAACCGCGATTTAAGACGGTCCCGAGAATATTACAAAAGGCGGGACATGGTTTTTAAAAGGGTGTTTGATCACCTAGAACGGCAGTGTAAGCTCAGCGACATGCTCCGATGGAACTTCCATGGTTGGTAAAGAGTTATTGTGGTGAGACATTCCATTCCACCGCCATCAGTGTTGATAAATGCTGAGTGGTCGTTGGCGAATTTGCACGTACTGCAATACGCCTCCACAACGCATCCCACACGTGATTTATGGGATTTGAGTTCGGGTATGGGCAGGCCAGTCCACTCGCCGAGTATCTTCTCGTTCCGAACAGCTCCTCCACCTGGCCTGCTTGATGAGGTCGCTCATAAAATGATCTTGTTTGACACTGCTGGACATGTTCTCATATGGTGAGAAATGGCCATTTTTAGGTGTTAAAATAAACAGAAAACGAACCAGCTTAAATGATACTGACTATATAAAATAGTAAGAAATTTGCGGAAGTTTTAAGATATTTTCTGAATGGAGGTTATCTTGGACTATACTGACGCAGTATAAACTTAAAAACAAACTAAACAAAAATAAAAAATATAGACTATAGTAATTTATTTCAAAGTAGGAAGGTACTTCAAGCTAAGCAACAATATCATTCTACAATAAAATGAACTGTATACAGACACGAAACGCAGTTTCATGAAAAGGGTATTTATGCAAAAAATATCATCTGGAACAGGTATTAAGAAAGTGAAAGAAACGGGAACCTAATACTGAATGCGACATTAATAACGAAAAGAGTGTTAACAAAATGGTTCCTATGCATGATATAATACGCTGAATAAAACAAATTGCTCGTAATTCTCTCTGGGAAGATGTAAGAAGACAGAATGACAACTGTGCTACAGAAACAAGAAAAGTATAACGAAAGCAAAACATTAAACTGTGTTGGCTAGGCAACAGTTTCTATTAGTTTGTATATCAGATGATACAATAAATGCTATCAGAAAGAAAATTTGACAGCATTCCCAAGATTTGTTTCAGTGTTAATGTAGTTCAAGAGACGAATCAGAAACACAGACATTTCGCAGTATAAATCATGATGTTCCGAAAGTAACGGCAGATAATGTGTGCAAATGCAGTCGAGGTATGAAGCTAAGTAACCCCTAGGAGGTGATTGTGTTTCAATAGAAACAACTAAAGTTGGAGGAAAAAACTTGTTTATAGCATATGGTACCAATCTCTTCAGAAGAGATGGGAAAGCTTGATAATTACAACAGGTTAGGAATAAACGAATTAAATTGTAAACGGCAACTTCAAATATTATTTGATGATTAAACGGTAATGGCTCAAACTTCAGTTATTTTGAGACGACTGTAATAAATCTTGTATGAGATACAGCGAACATATAATTGCATCGAAGAGTAATAGAAACCACTCCAAATGTGTAAATTCTCTAACGGAAGAAAATCACCACCAAGCTGGAATACAAAGAATCACGTTTATATGATGCAAAATAACAAAGCAAACCTCGCTCTACGAGAAAAGTACGGTCACAAAAAAATTAAAATTTACTCCACGACTAAACAAGTACTGACAGAAGGACAATATTCCCATTAATTTTTAAGTTACATTAAATAAAAAAAGATAAAAATAAAATACTTAAAATTATATAATAAAATTTCCATGCGTGTGTTGTTAATAAGAAATGAGCGTAGACATGATAGGATTACCCCTATCCCCACTACCATACTCCCGTCATCTCCACCTGATCAGCTTACTCGAAAAATACCACGGACAGTTTGTACAATCTCTCAGGTAGTTAAACAGTACTCTTTTCAGTTCAGTACTGTCCCACTGAAGAACCTTAACACGATTAAGTGAAATCTGCACAGAAAAAGCATTGGATTTAGCTAGGTACATAATGTAGCTAGTTTTAAAATCGCATAAGGCACACGAAACCGTGTTAAGTGGTAAATAATGTTACAGAACAAGGGATGAGTGTGAAATACTACTTTTTATGTGTTTCATATGTAAGATAAATTTTCTCAGTACTAGTAAAAACTATAATAACAGTTCTCAAGAAGCAAGTCATAGGTACACACTATGTTAAATAAATATACTGAAGAATGTGATCTAAAATACAAAGAATGTCCTTTACAGTTCATCATAATAGTGAGGATGTCAAAAGTGAAAGAGAGCTCAAACAATCACAGGCGTGTTTCAGATCCTTTTTCTGGCAAAACGGAGAAGAAATATGTATTAACAGAATTTATCTGAACCACCTTCGGTTTGCTGATGACGTCGTACTTTTTGCCTGTAGTGCAGATAAACTACAACGGAGAGAAAACTTACAAAGCATGTTCTCAAATACATCATAATAACGTATAATCAACATAGGGAAAGTTAAACGGTACAAATTCATAACCAAGTTGTAGAATAAGCTTTTGTATTTACACTGGTTAAAGAATACGATAGGATGGGACCGAGGAATGAAAATGGCCTCGAGGGCCTTTCGCAAACAAAATAAGATTTCAATAGCAAATTTCCGTTTCTAGAACGGATTACAGTCAGAGTGAGACGTACACTCACATGGGATAGGAATTTTTAAGGCGAGGGGTGTTTAGGGAGCTTTCGAGAGACGCAGGTTTATAGTTACTAGGAGGAACAGGAAAACTAATGAATGGATCAGGAAAGGGACTGAAACAGAAGACCAGTTAATACCGTAATTTGTATGATTGGTACTAGGGAAAACTTGCAGTTATACGAATAGTAGCTGTACCAAGGAAATTTTATACTTAATTCCAAAACCTAATGGAAGAGCAAAATACGGACCTACTGGAAAGTAGACAGACGATTTTAAAAAACAGACAATGAACAGCGTGAATGCCTATGGCTGAAAGTTGAGATAAACGCATAACTCTAGGGTAGCTCTTTGCCCGGTAGTGTATGTCAAACGGCAGACCATGTACATTTACTTTGAAATGGTGGATATTATAGATGGTACCACACGACCGCACCCAAGAGATTTGTAACTTTCATGTCTGGTGGAATTAACACTTCGCCCCAGTGAAATAAATGAAGAAGCATGAAACGAAAATAAAAGGGACGCTCATATAAGTAAGAGTAGTGGTTAATTCTTTTACATAATTACATTCAGCCTATTCAGTACATGTAATGGTAATGCTGGATGCTTGTTATGACCCCTAAACATCCATGATGTGGTGGTGAACTTTACAGCAATAGGACCTAACACGGAACTAAAACTACGTAACCGGTTATTGTGTAGGATAATACGTGAGTCAGTTTTCTGCTTTCTGTATCGAAAATACTTATCTTGAACAATTTCATGTTTAGTGCAACAGTAGGCCTAAAAAGAAATAAAATATTTCGAATTTTTGGGATACAGACACTATAAAGCAAAACACACACACACACACACACACACACACACACACACGTAAATATTTCAGAGAGCCTGATTTTCGCTTACAAAGATGGCTATTTACAAAGACAAAAATATCGGTCAAAGTGTGTGTAGGGAAGTTACAATACGTATACAAATGGCATAATAGGAAGTCCACAAAGCGCAATTGTTTCAACACATTTTCCTGTTAAATATTGTGAAAATCAAAGGCAAAATAAAAGTAATTATAGAAGACAACCATATGTATTTAAATATTACGTAAGGTTGGTAGCAATTTGCTTTGTGGTTATTACTGTATACTGCTTAATAATAAGTGCTGAGATACAATTTTACAGATCGCTGTGTTATCAATTTATGACAGTGGACACTAAATTAACATTGTGAAAGTTTGTTCAAAGTTTAAATAAATCTATCATTCGATTTCAGGTCCGCCTATTACGGTAACAACTGTTAATTATAAATGCGCTAACATGTTTTTGCCATCATCACTAGTCACTTCTATTAAGTTCCATAAAATGTAAACACGATTCAAGTACTAATTATTCTGACGACGTTGGGACTAAAACTGTTTATTTCTGTTGTGGATATACTTTACTTTTTTCTGCATTTGTAGGTTCTGTAGAACCCAGTGTATGTTACGTAGCGTGTCGTTTGGAAACAAATGATGTTATTGTGTGTTTGATGGTGTAGTTAAGAAATCACTGTCTATAAACGTACTATTTGATACGCGATAATATTTTTTGACTGTATTTTGCGATTACTTACCGTTACTTTCGAAACATCCGTTCTCATCTGGATTCTTACCCACCGTGGAAATGCTCACACAAAACGATTTTTTTTTAGGAACTTGAGAGTCAAGTTAAGCTTTTTCACTTCACAAAACTCATTGTTTGTGTTGTTACTGTACGTCCAATCCTAGTTGACGTTCGCTTGTCCTCACATTAATTTCCCATACATTTGAACTTTCTTAACTTCCTGTCTCCTTGCGCGCGCCCGCGCACCTACGTGTGCGTGTGTCAGCAGTGTGCGTACGGTGGGCTTGCTTGTGTGAGTTGTCTCTGGTTGTGCTTAGTTTGGTTTCTTGTTGTGTGTTTGTGTGTTTATGTGTGTGTGCGTGTGTGTGTGTGAGTGTGTGTGTGTGTGTGTGTGTGTGTGTGTGTGTGTGTGTGTCTTCAGCTGTTCGTTTTCTCTCCAATTATTTGTTAAATAGTGTTCCACGTCATAGTGTAGTGTAGTTTACAATCCGTTTTTTTCAGCTAGTATCTTCTGTATTTGTTACTTTTCTTCTATTGAGAGTTAATAGCAGAGGCTGCGGCTGGATGTCAGTGTTTTTAAATGTGTTTCTATTTCAATATCGAGGTGCTTGCAGGCTGTTAATTGGTGAGAAACTGGTCTATGGGAGCTATTGCATATTAGAGCTCTGAAGTGTTCAAAATACACTGAAGCATCAAAGAAACTGGTATAGGCATACGTTTTCAAAAACAGATATATGTAATCAGGCAAAATACTGCGCTGCGCTAGGCAATGCCTATGTAAGACAAGTGTCTGGCGCAGTTGTTAGGTCGGTTACAGCTGCTACGATGGCATCTTAACAAGATTTAAGTGAGTTTGAACGTAGTGTTATAGTCAGCGCACGAGCGATGGGACACAGCATCTCTGAGGTAACGATGAAGTGGGGGTTTTCCCGTACGATCGTTTCACGAGTGTACCGTGAATATCAGGAATCCGGTTAAACACCAAATCTCAGACATCGCTGCGGCCGGAAAAGGATCCGGCAAGATGGGACCAACGACTACTGAAGGGAATCGTTCAACATGATAGAAGTGCAACCCTTCCGCAAGTTGCTGCACATTTCAATACTGGGCCATCAAAATGTGTCAGCCTGCGAACCATTCAAGGATACATAATCGATATGGACTTTCGGAGCCGAAGGCCCACTTGTGAACCCTTGATGACAAAGCTTTACACATGGCCTGGGCCCGTCAACACCAGCGTTGGACTGTTGACGATTGGAAATATGTTGCCTGGTAGGACGAGTCTCATTTCAAACAGTATCGAGTGGATGGATGTGTACGCCTACGGAGGCTACCTGATGATTCCGTGCATCCTGCCTGTCGGCAGGGGACTGTTCAAGCTGGTGGAGGCTCTGTAATGGACTTGGGCGTGTGCAGTTGGAGTGATGTGGGACCCCTGATACGTCTAGGTAGGACTGTGACAGGTGGCACGTGCGTAAACATCCTGTCTGATCACCTGCATCCATTCATGTCTATTGTGCATTCCTACGGACTTGGGCAATTCGAGCAGGACAATGTGACACACCACACTTCCAGAAATACAATAGAGTGGCTCCAGGAAATCTTCTTTAAGTTTAAACACTTCCGCTGGCCACCAGACTCCCCAGACATGAGCATTATTGAGCATATCTAAGATGTCTTAACCGGCCGATGTGGCCGAGCAGTTCTGGGCGCTTCAGTCCGGAACAGCTCTGCTGCTGTGGTCGCAGGTTCGAATCCTGCCTCGGGCCTTAGGTTAGTTAGGTTCAAGCAGTTCTGTTTAAGCAGTTCTAAGTCTAGGGGTACAGAAGAATGCTGAAGATTGGATGGGTAGATCACATAACTAATGAGGAGGTATTGAATAGAATTGGGAAGAAGAGGAGTTTGTGGCACAACTTGACTAGAAGAAAGGATCGGTTGGTAGGGCATGTTCTGAGGCATCAAGGGATCACCAATTTAGTACTGGAGGGCAGCGTGGAGGGTAAAAACCGTAGAGGGAGACCAAGAGATGAATACACTAAACAGATTCAGAAGGATGTAGGCTGCAGTAGGTACTGGGACATGAAGAGGCTTTCACAGGATAGAGAAGCATGGAGAGCTGCATTAAACCAGTCTCAGGACTGAAGACCACAACAACAACAACAAGTCTAGGGGACTGATAACCTTAGTGCTTAGAGCCATTTGAAGCATTTGAGATGCCTTGCAGAGTACTGTCCAGAAGCGATCTCCATCCTCTCGTACTCTTACGGATTTATGAACAGCTCTGCAGGATTTATGGTGTCAGTTCATTCCAGCACTACTTGAGACATTAATCGAGTCCATGCTTGCACGCTTCTCTTGCACACTTGTCTTGCGTCTTGTTGCACACTTCTGTGTCCTCGTAAGGGCCTTACACGATATTCGGCAGGTGTACTAGTTCGTTTTTGGCTTCAATGCATCTTACCTTATAAGAGTTCCCTAATAAGAGTTGCACGTAACTTCATATATGTCTGATCGATTGAGTTTATCTTTAATGTTTCATGTGTTCTGAGTATTATCTGTGTTGTGCTATTCTGTATCATGTTTGAAGTTCTTGTTTCTTTAAAATGTTGCCTGGTCCGTGAAATATATTAGCCCAATACGTGTCATTTTGTATTATTTGTCTGTTGTTGCTCTTTTGTGTAGTGTTGGTGGTCATTTTCTGCGTGTTCAGTACTTCTGTGGTGTTGTGCAACAACTTGTGTGCAAACTTACGTGCAAGTAGCAGTTGTGGCCTGTTCATTCCTCATCCATTTGTATATTTAGATGTTTAGTCTCCCTATCATACAGGTATCATCAACATTATCAAGAGCTGCATGTTTTACTATGTTTATCTCTTGTGTATTCATGGGTACCCATGTCTTCCGTGGAGTATGAATCTGAAACTGGCTTGTGTATGTGTTAGTGGGTAGTTTGGTTGATTGCTTCATTAATTCACTGACACTGAAACTTGTTGCCTGTGGTTACAAGTTTCCTTTATATTGTGAATTCATATGCGTTGTTTATTCTTTGTGTGGCGAAATTTAGAAAATTTTGTGTTTTGTCTGTTTGTTTTTCTAATATCAGTTGAATTTTAGGCTGTAAATTATTTCATTGTACACCTGTTTTATGTGTCTATGTGTGTTTGTGAAGCAGGCGTATCATCGACATTATGGTACCAGTACATAACGTATTATCTTCTTGTTTTATTATATGTGTCAAGAACTTTTTCCTAGATTGTTCATGAATATATAGGCTGAGACGCTACTAATTGGTTTTTGCATTGGCAGTCCTAAATTTTAGTTGAAAATTAAGTAATTTTGCGCTGTTATAGTCACGTGTGTGGTGCTATCTTATCACTGCGTACGTCTGGTGTGTCGTCTTGATATTTTAGTCCTTGTGTGATGATGCTGGTTGTTTCTTCTATCGGAATTGAAGTATGCACACATGTGAATTAAATAATATAAGACTGACTGTGTCTAAAATGTATATTGTCTTGATCCTGCCTATAAATTCCGCTCTCTTAATTACAGAAATTTTATGTGAATACATGACTGCTGCTACAGATGCAAAATCAAATAATGAATAATTTGACATTTATAGTAAATTATGATAAACAGGCTGCATGAATTTTGAGGATGCTATATTTTACTATGCTATATGAGTAAAGCCAGTGTTTGAGTTATTGTACTGCGAAGTATTATTTACAATAACTGATTTGTTTATAAGATATTTGGTTCGCCAAAACGATAAATTTTCACCAATCCATAACATTTTTTCTGTATATTTTGAGATATCTCTCCGTTACAATTAACTTTACGTTTAGGGTCATTACGATTGATCTGTTGATTGTATAATTCTGTTCCGAAAATATTTCATCGCTAAATATTTTCGTGCATAAAACATTGCGATCTTATCACTGTAGTTGGCGGTTTAATGTAGTGTCTCTACAGATTCTTCACTGTAGCGAAACTCATGTGCTAGTTTTCATTATTGTGTAGGTTCAAAATTGGAGAAGATTATTTCCAAGTCATATTTCACTTCGGCCTCCAGTCCTTCGACAGTTAAATCTGTTCACCCACAGAGCCAAAACGTTGAGCAAATAATTTGAATATGTGCTTCTTTAACGGCCAGAACCTGATTTGTTCCACTGTGTCAAATACTTGATAAGGATTTAAGCCCCCACCGGAGAGAGAGTGGCAAATTTGTCAGTAAGAGTTTTCGAGCACTCCGGCAGCGAGAGGAACGCTTTGTTCTGGGCTTACAGGGGTATCATTGATGATCATTACGGACGTCAGTGTCCTACGCCGTGCATTAATCACACAGACCCCTGCACTTCCCTTTTTTTCCCTTTGCGCAGGAGGCCCCGTAATTGCTCGGGACGCGAGCTGATGCCAGCTGAAACAACGCCAAATTAATCACCGGAGTCTCGTGGAACTGCACCAGCGCCGCCGTTGCCGCTTGTTTGAAGGGTGCTAATTGCCGAACAGGCGGCCCATTCTGCTCGGCACGGCACGGCCGCTCTCGTAATTTTGCGAACAGAGCGCAAACAGTGAATGAACAGGCCGACTCCATCCGGGAACACGGCGCGGTCAGTAGCGCAGGACCAAGATCTCGCTGGATACACCCCCTGTTACTCAAGGTCACGTTGCTCTCTAATTAGGAGACACATTGGGTTGCTTTAAAAAGCAGCTGCTTTTTGACTGAGAGAATGAAAAATAGTATGGAAGCGAATTGTCTCAAGAGCACTATAAGGGTCAATTCTGGACTAGCTACTCTTCTCCTTGCTTTCTCATAGCTTTCCTCCTGCAAACACCCCATCGAAGCCAACGACCTCAGGCATTCTTAGTCAGTTGCCAAAAGTGCAGATATCAATACTAAATAGAGCACATGATTGACGACCTATACTTAGTGCTCAGATGAACGAAACACACGTTCAAAACAAATGCGAAAATACTGCAAGTAATTTTGGCGTCTCCACAGAAGCTAATCTGTTTAAATTCCAATAAGGCTTGATCCTTATTGTTGTTGGTAGTGCCTCAATAACCTATCAGTCAACTTTGAAAAATCTTGGTACAGCTTTCGATGAACACTTAAACTGCACCAAAGCCACCGCCAGTACGCACAGGAAGATAGGCTTCCCTCTGTGCTCGCCAAAATTTAGCGCAACAGTTTTCCTTAGTACCTCTTTAGTCTTATCCACCATGGTATGAGTATCGAAAACTCTAGATGGTTAAAACTAAATTTGGATATTTGTGCGTTTCGCGTTTGTTTAACTACGTCAGTGTCTCAGACACTCAGTTAGGATTTTGCAGTTAATAAGTTGCTTGATTATCTAGAGCTATGTCTGTTTCATTCTTTTCTCCGTGTTTACGTCTTCAGTACCTCTCATCATAGATTAGATACCTACAACCTCATCATAACCACAAGACCTCGCCTGTTTAGCGTCTCAGCTGTATCGATCCGAAAACCAGATAAATTCTCAACTATTCGTCGCCACTGCTCTTATCCGTCTCTGGTGCAAGCTATCCTCTAATATACGCGCCATTCAGTAGCCTGTTGCATCTTGCATCATTTTTCCTCCAGTGTTGCATACTTTCATTTTTCAGTCACTGATGTCACCATATGTTCCTCATCATCTCTCTCCCTCTTAACTTGTACTCCACCATTTCACAACATTCCTTTATCTTCTTCACGTCACTCTCTTCCCTCCATTTTATTGGTATCACGCTCCGTCGTCTAACTTCTTATTTTATCTCTACAATATTGTCGTCATACAAAACAAAAACTATTTTTATTTGTGAGAAGACTAAACTGTGATTAATGAAGTAGCCTTCCTACTATACATATTCGTTAAAACAATCGACTTGCAACCAAGGTCCGTGTTTGAAAGCCAATTCGGCAAACAGTTTGAACCAGTCACATAAAATCATCACAGGAATTCCTCTCTTTATAGTAAAAGAAATGACTATCATAAATGACCTGTGTTTCCTCTTCTGCTGCAACTGTTTTTTTAGTCTTTCTTTCATCATTATTTCTGAGTGATAGGGTCCATAAAAAACACAGGACTTTTTCAACCACATCTACGATGACGAATTCTTCACTGGAAAAATATGTGCACAGTTAAATACTGTAGAATGTTACCCGCTACCTATTTTCCTAAAGGTGTACAGTGCACTTATTGACACTTCTTGCAGTTCACGTTTACAGCGTCAGGTATGGTCTCGCGAAGGACGATAAGAGGATGACGATGAGCGTAGAGGGGAGTCCACGATGTACTGGACAAAGATAATGCAGGAAATTAGTGGTGGTTTCCGAAGGAGCTGAAAGAGAGGGCCTAATGGTTAAGGCACAGGACACGTATTTGGGATTATCAGCCAGCAAACTTTTGACCGTTGACATTTAAGGTTTCCATCGATTCCACAAATCAAAAATGGCTCTGAGCACTATGGGACTTAACATCGGAGGTCATCAGTCCCCTAGAACTTAGATCTACTTACACCTAACTAACCTAAGGACATCACACACATCCATTCTCGAAGCAGGATTCGAACCTGCGACCGAAGCAGTCGTGCGGTTCCGGACTGAAGCGCCTAGAACCGCTCGGCTGATTCCACAAATCGTTTGAAGCCTATATCAAGGGATCCTTTGGAGAAAAGACACCTGATCTGTTTCTTGGACAAACCAAGTATATGACTGTAAATCTCCCAGACGTTATACTCTCTTCTTTTGCAACCTCGTAGATCTCCTGTTTGTCTCTTTTTGTAAAGTGGGATGCGGAACGCTTGGGGACTTGAATTTAACTACCTTATACGTGGGTTTCGATTGATAATAACAATTCATTGTTAATTATAGCCTTCTCACTCACAGAATTGACACTGATTTTAAGTGAACTATCTACCGCCAGTTTAATTAAACATTAGATAGTTTTGCGTGAACAACTATTGTGTCAGAGAAACTTACGTATCTTCAGCAGACGAATGATTTCGAAGTAAGCCTCACACCTAACTTGTAAAGCCATTTGTCCTGACATGTCGCCATTGACTCTGTCTACGGATAGCCATTGTCCACAGTGCAAACAGGGCCACTGTTAAGGGTAGAGATGCAGTTCTATTCCTCCTCACAACTCACTACAGATACTGCCCGCTAGGCTCGTATACACGCATTGATACACCGACGAGCCGTTCATCTCGTTGTCATCGGATCAGGATCCATATGTACCCTGTTAATGTAAGACGTCCTAAGATTTCGACATCTGTAGTGATTAAATAAATTGAACAAAACAGGTTTTTTTTTTTTTTTTTTTTTTTTTGCTTTTAGCTCTTAGGTGACGTGTTATATGAATGGCCGCTAAAAATAAAATTCTGTTGTTGTCGTTGCCTTCAGTCCGAAATTTGGTTTGATGCAGCTCTCCATGCTAGTCTATCCTGCCGAAACCTCTCCATCTCCGAATGGCTGCTGCAAACTATATCCTTCTGAACCTGCTTACAGTAATCGCCTCTTGGTCTCTCTCTAAAATTCCCTACCCTCACTCTTCCTCCCAATATATAGAGGTGATCCCTCGATGATTCAGAATATGTTCTATCAACCGATCCCTTATTTAATCAAGTTGTGTCACAAATTTCTTTTCTCCCCAGTTCCGTTCGCTACCTCCTTATTAGTTATAGGAATTACTCATCTAATCTTGAACATTCTTCTACAGCACCTCAATTTCCAAAGCTTCTATTCTATTCATCTCTGAACTACATATCGTCGATATGTCACTTCACTACAAGGCTACACTTCAGACAAATACCTTCAAAAATACTTTCTAACATTTAAATCGATATTCTATGTGAGCAAATATCTATTTTGCAGAAACGGTTTTCTTTGCATTGCCAGTTTACATTTCATATCCTCTCTCCTTCAACAACCATGAGCTATTTTGTTGCCCAGATACCAAAAATAATCTACTAATTCAGTGTCTCGTATCCTAATCTAATTTCTTCAGCATCGCCTGATTTAATTTCATTACCCATGTTTTGGTTTCGTTGATATTCACCTTATACTCCCTTTCAAGACACTGTAAATTCCATTCAGCTGCTCTTCCAAGGCTTCAGACATCACTGACAGAATTACAATTACATTGGCAAACCTCGAAGTTCTTATTTATTCTCGCTGAACTTTAATTACTTCTTCAAAATTTTCTTTAGTCTCCTCTAGTGCTTGCTCAACTCATAGATTAAATAACATTGGGGATAGGCTACAAGCCTGTCTTATTCGCTTCTCAACCAGTGCTTCCCTTATGACTGCCGCCTGGTTTCTCTACAAGTTGTAAACAGCGTTCCACTCCCTTTAAGTACAGAATTTCGAATAGTGTTTTCCCGTCAACATTCTCAAAAACTTCATCTGAGTCTACGAAAGCTCTAAACAATTGTTTGCCTTTCCTTAACCTATCTTCTAAGAGAAGTCGCATGGTGGGTTTGGCCTCGCATGTCCCTACAGTTCTCTGAAATCCAGTCTGATGTTTCCCGATGTCGGCTTCTACCAGTTTTTCGATTTATCAGTAAGGAATTCGTGTTAGTGTTTTGCTATCATGTTTCATTAAACTTATAGTTCGGTAATATTAACAACTGCCAACACTTTCTCTCACCTGAACCCCTAGAGGGTATCAGTAGATCTGACGGAATGTCATCTACTCTAGCCGCCTTGTTTCGAGTTAAGTCTTTCAGTGCTCAGTGAAATTGGTCTCACAGTATCCCGCCGTGCGGGATTAGCCGAGCGATCTGAGGCGCTGCAGTGATGGACTGTGCGGCTGGTCCTGGCGGAGGTTCGAGTCCTCCCTCGGGCATGGGTGTGTGTATTTGTCCTTAGGATAGTTTAGGTTAAGTAGTGTGTAAACTTAGGGACTGATGACCTTAGCAGTTAAGTCCCATAAGATTTCACACACATTTGAACATTTTTTCCTCACGGTATCATATCTCCCATTTCATCCCCATGTATGACCTTTTCCATTTCGATAACATTGCTTTCAAGTTCATTTCCTTTGTATAGGCCCTCTGTATGTTCCCTCCACCTTCCAGCTTCCCTTCTTTGCTTAGCACTGGTGTCTTCCATGTTGACACACCTACTTCTCTTTTCTCTACAGGCCTCTTCAATTTTATTTCTTCTTCTTCTTCTTCTGCTTCATTAGGACCCTTCAGCATCACGTGTGGCTTGTTTTGCACGCCTTCTACCTTCTCAACACCTCTTCATTCTCGCTCTTCGTCTGTTTCTTTTTCTTCTGTTAAGACGACTTTGTTTCTTGATTGTACGCTATTTACGCACCTTTGATCTTCATGTTACTGTTTAGTTGTCTCCACTGTTTCACTACTTCGTCCAAAACTATGTTAAGTAAAATTGGGGACAGTCCATCCCCTGCGATGCCTGATCCTCGCAGTAGTGTCGCTGAACCTTTCCTTTATTATTGCAAGGGTGTAGCATTCAGTCCTCTGTCTTCTAACACATCAAGCAGAGTACTTCTGTCAACTGAATCTTAAGCCTTTTGGAAGTCTACAAATGTCACTATTATCTTTTTTCTTTTCCTGTGTTTGTGTTCTATTGTCTCTATTATCCTTTTTATTCCAAATGTCTGTTCTGTACAGTTCCTCTCTTTCTTAAAACCACACTGGTACCGTCCTATTGTTTGCCCCAGTTGTTCTTCAGATCTGTTTAGCAAGGTTCTCGACAGAACCTTGTACCCTATGTTTAAGAGAGAGATGCCCCTTTAGTTACCAAGTACTTTCTTCTCTCCTTTGATGTGTAGTGGTATTATAATGGCTTCTTTACAGTCTATGGGTATTTTCATATTTTTCCAGATATCCATTAATATATTGCACATACTTCTTTCCACTTCAGGCCCACCCCACTTGATCTCTTCAGCACAGATACCATCACTGCCTGATGCCTCGTTCTTTTTGAGGTTTTTAATTGCTTCTGCTACTTCTGCCCTGGTGGGTGCATTGTCGAGACTATCCTGACTTTCGTCCCTAGAGCGTAAGTGTGTCCACTTTACTGTCGGTGCTTCTGTAGTCAGCAAATTCCTAAAATACCTAGCCATTTCCTCGCACACCTCTTCCTCGCCAGTTTTTATTGTGCCCTCTTGTCCTATTACGAAGGGTTCTTTTGCCTCGAAGCCTTTAATTATGCTCTTCATTTCTCTGAAAAAGATTCTTGATTTGTGTTTCTTGAAGTCTGAGTTCGCTTTTTCAAATTTGTCGTTACATCTTCTTCTTTTGGCATTTCTGATCGTTTTGCTAGCAACTTTTCTCTCATTCTAGAAGTTCGGCAAGTCTTCTTGCTTTTTACATGATTGCCATTTCATCCATGCTTTCCTCCGTTGTCTCGACTGCATTCTCACATGCATCTGTCCACCACCCATGCTTCCTTATATTGTTGTTAGAAGCCTGTCGCACTGCTTCTTCTTCCATCATATCTCTCACTCTCTTCCAATCAATCTGAACTACCATTCTCTTCGCAGACTCTGCTCTGTGTTTTTTGGAAGGTCTAGGTCGATTCTGTGAGTGTTTATGGTCCTACGTCTCCCTGCTCTGTTGGGTATCCATCTGCATTTTGTTTCGACAAGGTAGTGATCTGATTCCATCCTACTATTTTTCCTATCTCTGTGATTCTTGTCACGGATTGCTACTTGGTCTAGCTGTTTTTCCCCAATCCTGTTTCAAGGGCTGACAAATGTTGATTTCCTGCTTGCCCTAGCCTTGTCATGGGTGGTCGTTATTCTCATCTTCTGTCTCCTACACAGATCCAATAATCTCTCACCATTCTTGTTTGTTCTCTTGTGGGCTGAATAATCTCCCACAGGACTTCTAAACTTCCTTTCCTTGCCTATTTGCGGGTTAAAATCTACTAGCAAAATAGTACTACCTCTTTTGTCCACGTCTGTCACTACCTTGTCCAAAGTGAACCAAACAATGTTCAGTTCCTGCTTATCATTTGCTGGTGTACGTGCAGTTACTATTGTATAGGTTTTGTTTCCTATTTTATTGTCACATATGACAGCCTCTCGTTTGTTCCCTTCCACGCAGTGACACTATCCAGGTATCTAGGATCTACTACAAAGGCTGTGCCAAACATAAAAGGTTGCTTTGGCCCTCACAACATCGTGTTTCCCTTTCAGAATTACATATCCCTCTGATTCCATCATGCTTTCGTCCCTGATTCTTGTTTACAATAGTGCCAGTATGGCAATCCCAAGTTCTCTCATACTACATTCCTGGAAATGGAAAAAAGAACACATTGACACCGGTGTGTCAGACCCACCATACTTGCTCCGGACACTGCGAGAGGGCTGTACAAGCAATGATCACACGCACGGCACAGCGGACACACCAGGAACCGCGGTGTTGGCCGTCGAATGGCGCTAGCTGCGCAGCATTTGTGCACCGCCGCCGTCAGTGTCAGCCAGTTTGCCGTGGCATACGGAGCTCCATCGCAGTCTTTAACACTGGTAGCATGCCGCGACAGCGTGGACGTGAACCGTATGTGCAGTTGACGGACTTTGAGCGAGGGCGTATAGTGGGCATGCGGGAGGCCGGGTGGACGTACCGCCGAATTGCTCAACACGTGGGGCGTGAGGTCTCCACAGTACATCGATGTTGTCGCCAGTGGTCGGCGGAAGGTGCACGTGCCCGTCGACCTGGGACCGGACCGCAGCGACGCACGGATGCACGCCAAGACCGTAGGATCCTACGCAGTGCCGTAGGGGACCGCACCGCCACTTCCCAGCAAATTAGGGACACTGTTGCTCCTGGGGTATCAGCGAGGACCATTCGCAACCGTCTCCATGAAGCTGGGCTACGGTCCCGCACACCGTTAGGCCGTCTTCCGCTCACGCCCCAACATCGTGCAGCCCGCCTCCAGTGGTGTCCCGACAGGCGTGAATGGAGGGACGAATGGAGACGTGTCGTCTTCAGCGATGAGAGTCGCTTCTGCCTTGGTGCCAATGATGGTCGTATGCGTGTTTGGCGCCGTGCAGGTGAGCGCCACAATCAGGACTGCATACGACCGAGGCACACAGGGCCAACACCCGGCATCATGGTGTGGGGAGCGATCTCCTACACTGGCCGTACACCACTGGTGATCGTCGAGGGGACACTGAATAGTGCACGGTACATCCAAACCGTCATCGAACCCATCGTTCTACCATTCCTAGACCGGCAAGGGAACTTGCTGTTCCAACAGGACAATGCACGTCCGCATGTATCCCGTGCCACCCAACGTGCTCTAGAAGGTGTAAGTCAACTACCCTGGCCAGCAAGATCTCCGGATCTGTCCCCCATTGAGCATGTTTGGGACTGGATGAAGCGTCGTCTCACGCGGTCTGCACGTCCAGCACGAACGCTGGTCCAACTGAGGCGCCAGGTGGAAATGGCATGGCAAGCCGTTCCACAGGACTATATCCAGCATCTCTACGATCGTCTCCATGGGAGAATAGCAGCCTGCATTGCTGCGAAAGGTGGATATACACTGTACTAGTGCCGACATTGTGCATGCTCTGTTGCCTGTGTCTATGTGCCTGTGGTTCTGTCAGTGTGATCATGTGATGTATCTGACCCCAGGAATGTGTCAATAAAGTTTCCCCTTCCTGGGACAATGAATTCACGGTGTTCTTATTTCAGTTTCCAGGAGTGTATTTCTTTTAACTATACTAAAAGAACAAAGACTTCAGAAAATTACATCAGTAAACCTTTTACGTGATGTTAATATTTTTTCTAAGAAGTTGTAAATATTTTAGCTGCAACAGACGTTTCATTAAACTATTTCCTTCTTCCCTCTCTGGCAGCATCACGAAACACGACTGTAAGAGCCATCATTGTTCTATTTTGACAGTAACAATTGCACCTTTATGTTTCGCACTTGGTTTTGTCATTTAAAATGACAAACGTCTGAGTTCTTCTGTTCTAATTATATAATGCAAATCATTTATCACTTCTTAAATTGAGATACATGTGACTTGCTTGGTGACCGAATGACCTAGCGCCACAAGCGTCCTATCGTCAGTAATGTTATTATTAATGAATCTTAGAACGTCGAAACTGCATCTTAATCGAATTCCAGTTCACTTTTTACAAAATAATCTTTTCTGTATGAAAGCGAACCATGTGCACTGTCATTAATCAACAAGCACGCCGTTGACCAATTGGGCCTGAATTTAACTGTCGTTGAAGTTAGTAAAGCTGATGACCTTACTTGATTTGAAGTAAGCAAATCATCAGATTCAAAACAATATCTACTGCAGATACCAATAACTTGTTCCCCTTTTTCGACAATACTCTTGAAGATACAGGATTAACTTTAAAAAAGAATTAATATTGTAAAAATGATGTGTGTACTGGAGAACGATCGTATGCCGAAATGGTCCAGAGGACAGTGAGGAAAAATGTAAAGCCTCAAATCATCTGGTAGAGCAGACATCCAAGGTCACGAAGAAATCGTTGAATCGTAATAAGACGCCATCACACAGTTCGCTAGTTAGTAATGACAAGAGGAATATGTGAATGAGTGATCTGTATAAAGGGGCTCTAGTCATACGTAGTAACGAGGAAGTGTTTCGCACTCCTTTTCCATCGATCTATCGACGAACATGGTGTTTAGACGGATGCTGTGAAACCTAAGAAAACGTTGGTTACACTTTTTCAATCCGTTTCCTACATTATAAGCGTATTTTGGTCACTGAACTGCCAGTCACCTTATGCTACCCTATCTACTATAACAGAAAATTACTCAGAACTCATTTTAAGATTTAGCCGAATTTTTCAAGTATTGTATCAAAAGAAATTCTCTGCATAATGAAGCTTCCCTCTAATGAATATTTGCAGACGGAAAGACTCCCGGTTTCTAGCTTGATTCTTTGCTTTAAGCGGCCAGTCTACCACCTCAGCTCTCACAGCACAGCACTTATGAATAAATTCATTTCTTTTTCATCTCCATATCTAGGTTAACGCAGTCCTCGTGTCAGTGATTCATTAAAAGAGTAGGCTGCAGCAGTAAATACCTTGCTTATCTGAGTCAGGTCGCATTCTTCCGTTAAAAGGTGTAATTCCAATTTTAAGAGCTTAGATATTGAATGCCTTCTACAACTTTTTATTGTAGATTCAGATTTTGATCTGCAAATGCATAGTCTACCAGAAGTTTTAAAATCGTATGTACTCCTTGACGAACTTTAAAGCAGTTTCTACACTTTCTCATTACCCTATAAACACTTTTTTGTTATGAAACACCAGGTTATATTTCGGGGATAGTGAACAATGTTTCGTTATCTATGTCACTTCAGCTGGTTATATCAAATGCCTGCAAAAGCATTTTCAGTCTTCATTCTCTCCTCTTCTTATTGTTTCTCATACACGACCTGAAGTCTAGAGGAGCAAGATCGACGAGATCGACCCATGTTTGAGTATGTCGTAATAGGTCGTCGGTGTGGGTTACGCAGATGATCGAAGACGGTATGCAAAGCCGGTGACGCCCACATCGCTCTTCTCAGGTTGACATTAATAGTTAGCCACGCAGATCGTTTTCCACGGCTAATCTCTTCGACGAACCAGAAGGAGAGAACTGACACTCTTAGGTAGTTGCTAATTCAGGAGCCAACGCGGCAACAAAAAGCGAGGTGCACTTAGCTTCATGTTATATCAAATCGATAGCGTAGACGTATAGGCATCCGCCATTACAACACATCCATCGAGCGATTTGCGTAAGCAACACTTTAAAGCATTATTTTTGCTGAAGGTACTAAGTACTGCGTCACTAGTTAGGATCATTCCCCCAGTCGGGGTTTTATCTTGGGAATTACCTAGCTTTCAACTTCAGTTGACCATAGGAAGGCATCTCACCACCGATGTAAGTAAACACAGAGCTAATTATAGCTGAAGTATTAATGGCGAAAACGATGGATATGCATTGAGGAGAATCGACGTCTTTTCTCTAAGTCGTTATTATTGCCCCAATTTGATAGAGATCAGAGAAATTTCAGCTTAACTAAATTCAATTACTCAGCAACATGGCACATCTAGTTGTGCTAAATGTGTGTAATAGCTTTTATCGAAACAACTTTCTCGGATACATTGTTAGAATGTGATGGTACTGTCACCAGAACGACGCACTGGAGTTTTCTGGTTGCTTCACTGTAGCCAAACGACGTGCAGACAAGCAAAGTAAAGGCATACGTAAATCGTGAGGCAAAAATACAAGGCCTACTCACAGACCTGAAATGAAATATAGCAATTAAAGATATGCCAGGAGGTACAGTATACAGTATTCTGTGAAGTAAAAAGTACTGCTGGCTCCTTGTGACATGTCTATTAAAGCTCACATATCAAATCAAACATGAATGAACGCGTTGTGAAAGGATAGCGTCTTTGATTACCAATCAAACCGTCCTAGTTCCCACGTTGGTACTCAGCCTTAAAGACTTCGTACATACCAGGTCACCTTCCCTCTGAATAGAGTCTTGTCAAGCAGGGCGGAACGGAGGACAGTGTTTCAGGAACTGTCCTAAAAAGGCTTAATAATCAGCAAACACAAACGGCATGAGCTCACAGAAGGCAATGGGAGCCACTGCACTGTAGACATTTGTAATTAGTATCCACAGGACACGTGGCCTGGAATTGAAAAAGTGCCATGAAGATCTGTCCATTGTGAAATTTCCGTATTAGTCTCCTATTCGGATTTCCCAGAGGGGAATTACAAGGATGAGGTGAATATGAGCAAAAGATGGACTAATCCAACGAAGGGATAATATTCTAAAAGTCGAAGCATGAAATGTCAATAGTGGGAGTCTAACTCAAAGCGAAAGAAAATCTTAAAAGTAAACTGCATAGCCTCAGTACAGATGTAGTGGGCACCACTGAAGCTAAATGAAAAAAAAGACAAGGATTTCTGGTGAGACGAATATACGCTACTAGTAACAACAGCAGGAAAATGATATAACAGCAATAGGATTCGTTATGAATACGAATGGAGGGCAGAGAGAGAACTACTGTGAACAGTTCAGTGATAGGGCTGTTACCATCAGATGCGATAGGGGACCAACGCCGACATTGATAGTTCAGGCGTGCATGCTGACATCTCAAATAGAAGATGAAGAGACTGATACAGTATGAGGGCATTGAATGGGTAAACCGGCAGGCAAAGGGAAATGAAAATCTAATAATTATGGGGGATTGGAATACGGCTGGAGGAGAAGTAATAAGCAGAGGGGCAATGGACACATAAGATACCACTCAAATAACCCTTAGTGTTATATTACAGCTGTGCGTGGCGTACTGAATGTCGTCGTCGACTAGGGCAAAGCAAATGGGTATGGATAGCGGAGAAGAGGGGAGTGGGTGGAGAAGTGGAAAGTGAGGTCGGCCAATGAGTATCGAGCACCGTCCCGTAGCCCATGTTGTTCTCATTCAGTAAGAATCATTCGAATGAGAAAACATTTTGACCAGTTATTTTTATTGGTGTAGCAATTTATTCCAACTATGCGACGCTAGCGTTGCACCGAAACAATGTTGACGTCACACCAATGCGACACCAGTGTCGTCGCACCGATGTCAATGTCGTGATGCGATGTGGCTGTGCTGTATCACAAATACATTTCTCTGATCGTGAGGTACACACATGTTGCAATTTTTCTGTAAGTGTAGGATCGCGCAGCACTCGTTTGACACGTCGGCAGTTCTCAATTTTGCGCTGTGCACGTGCCAGTCCTGTCCGTGGTCTACACAAATGTTGCGATCTTACTGCAAACGTGGCGTCGCAGGGCAGTTCTTTCTGACCCTCTAGAGCGCTTTAGCACACGCTATGTCGTATGAACAGCATCTGTCACCCAATTCGTGCTGGAGGCAGGGAGAAATTTTATCGACACATACAACTCATTCCTCCTAATCCCATTACTCACATTAGCGATAAGTACTATACTAAAGTGTGTAAGTACGAGGTGGTTATAAATAAGCTATCGCACTTTTTAATTACATTGTCTGGAACCCCCTGGAATGCTCATGTGTCCTGCACTGCTTCGAGATCACACATTCTCAACAGTTTGTAGGGTCATACCATGTCCCTCACCCAGTTGTGGAAGGGAGAGTAGTAACTTCTTCGTCCTTTTGGTCCCATGTTGCCTGTCTCCTTGTGTCTTGCCAGATAAATACCGGCTCCCAACGTGACCATTTCCGCACCTCGCGGGTGCAGTGGAATTCCCTCGTCCAGCCATTCTCGGAGTATGTGACTATGGTATATGGTCACTATCTGAGGTAGAACACCTTTAAAGCAACGTAATTATATATCTGTGACAGAGACTTTGACAATCTACACACTATGACACACTCACGTTTCCACCTAGTCCCGATATTCATGTAAATGAGATTTATTGAAGTAAAAAAATGTCTATGGCATGTATAAATACTCCTATGGATGGTGTATATTCAAACACAACTGCGTTATAATTACGTGTGTGTCTGTATACTCCACAATGCTAACCGAGACAAGAAGTTTGTGCATTGATCAAAGGGTGGCACGTGCCAGCCCTAACACCTGAGGCGTGACATGAGGCAGTATTAGGCGACATGAAGGTCGCTGCGTAGAGCCTCAGTGAGCACCAACAAAATTATTCAAATTAATAATAAAAAACGGCGGTTGGAAACCATAATTCCCCGCTAAAATACGAATTAATATTCATTGATACGCTCCAAACCAATGGCGTGAGAGCTTTCAAAGGCTAACCATGTCACGGCAAGTAATGTTGTTTATGGTCAGTTACAGCTTAGACAAGATCGCCTGTAAACACTTCGGCGTGTGGACGGTGTGGGATCGTTCAACGGTGGTATTCGAAAATCTGCGATAATGACACTGAGATAATACTATTCCCAGATGAGTGGAATCGTCTATGTCGTATCACAATGTAGATTGCAGCTTTTTTCCAAGCAAACAATATCTCCCCCTCAGCTATTGCTAGGTGATCATACTATCACAGGAGGTGACTTCCCACGAACCGCTAAACTATTTAACGAGAAAGAGAGCATTCATCTACAGTAACGCACTTTCATGAATGTAATGTTGAAACATCCCCTTAGAAAAATTATGAATGACCGTGCTGGTAAACTTCTACGTTACTTGATTTTCAAACAGCTGAGCAAAACTGAACGTACTCAAACAATTTTCTCTTTACTTATTCTGATCATCACTAAACTGACACCCAATATCTTTAGCGCAACGCAATCTTTCAATAATCCCTACAAAGGAATGGCCCTGACTAACAGTAACCTATACCTTTCATGAATCACTTACCTCACAAAAATCTTCGTTACTCGAACTACTGCAATACAGCGAGCCCCAATACTGCAAACTAAATAAAAGATTCTAACTACTGAATGCACTAACTAGTGGTAGGCATAGTTAGCAAATGAAAGATATTGATAGAGAACAAAAAATGTGTTTACCTTAATAATGTTCAAATGTCATCATATGTATCTATCAATTCATGACGACCATTTTTACAAATTATCTTTTTCTAGCGGACACACTTCTAGATCATCCGCTTATAGTAACCTCTCAAAACTCTGGCATCTGTCTCTCCACATCCACCACTGGTGGCGGCTCACCTCCAACTGTCCAACACTACGCGCTGTTCACATCCAACTGCCCAACACTACAATAGCGAATATTCCAAAAATGCCAACCAGCCACAGACTGCACACAGCACTTCAATGATTCTCGGATTCACGAAATGTATTCTAATCGTGCGATTCAAGATGCTCCAGACTATCGGCAAAATTGGCAGTTACATGTCTGTCTAGTCTACGGGAGAAAGCGGAGCAAACTGTTGGAGGTTGTGTGTGAAAAAACAGCTATACGGTTAAAGCCGTATTCACCACGTAAAAATCTATGTTGACTGTCCGCGCTGTGTTGCTTGCTTCAAACCTAAATCGCTATACCAGTGCCGAGACCGGATGGTAATTTGTAACGCTAATAACACAAATCCTGCAGACACATTCTGAACATCACATACAGTTTTCCGTCTAGAGAACGCGTAATTATAATCACCCTGGTGGACTACTAGGAAACACTATCTGCAGTAGAAGCCTGAAAGTAAGTACTTGTATTATTAACTATTCTGTGAATTCCCGCTATCAGCTATTCCTCAGATTGACGGTTTAACGTTGTGGTGACGATTGAAAAAATAATTCTTTCACAGGCAGCAAATGGTATGTGTTATGTGCTCTGTACTACTAGATTGCCCGAAAATAGTTAAGATACATAGCAAGATGAATACCTAAGAACGCACTCAAGGGTCCGGATCAGTGTGTGAGTAAGTTTACGGTACATCAGCTCTACGTGAGGTAAAACACTGTTGCAGTCATGTGATTATATTTTCAGAACGGAGCAGTTGTCAAGTGACCGAAGCCATAATCGTCACAGAGTGAGTCTATATATTGTGGTTTGTGACAAGCGAAAGAATAAATTACCAAGTTTGTTTGCAGGTGGAGGGCATTACAGTCGTCGTCGTTTGAAATGGCACAGTACGTGCTCTGTAGTATCACGAGACAATACAGAAGAGAAGCCCAGTACTTTTACGTGGAAAATGGATGTTAGACAGAGCAGCTGTGTATCGGACCTTCAGTCAGTGAAGAAAGAGTCGGAGGTGTGCAACAGCCGTCGTCTCCAGTCTAGTCGAAGCGCTGGACTCCTGTTCGAACAACTCTGCTTTTGAGGTCCGGAAGATGGAACGTGTCGAGCAGTATTTGCGGCTGAGGTATTGGCACCTACGAGCAGTACCTTCAACGAATTTACTTTCTTCACGCGAGGCTACATTCTATATCAGACAAAGTTAACAAGCACAATGTGAGGAAAGCCAACACTGCAAAAATGAATGTGTGGTGCGGTTTAAGGCACAACAGAGTCACAGACCCTGACATTCTTGGTGAAAAAAAAAACTGCGGAGCTAAAACTGAGTGAATTGTTGAGTGATGTGTTCCCCACTACCTGGCCTGCAAGATGACCAGACCAGCGTAATAGAACCTGCTCAGACGTTCAGTATGATCACCTAGTAACACTGACGGGAATACGGTGTTTCCAGAAAATAAAACCACGATCTGTACTGAAACAGTATATAGTCAGTTCCACTCACTTAGGGTAACATGACCTCAAGGTCACTATTTTGTGCATCTCTGAAAGCTACCACTGAATAAAACTTGCGATTTTCTTTGCGGTAAGCTCCTATGGGAGCTGATGAGGTCATTGGTCCCTAGATTTAGACACTACTTAAGCTAACTTACGCTAAGGACAACACACACTCCCATGCCCGAGGGAGGACTCGAACCGCCGACGGGTGGGAGCCGCGCGAGCCGTGACAAGACGCCCTGGACCGGGCGGATACCCCTCGCGGTAACTCACGATTTAACACCATCCCTACGCGGACGCGTTTATAGATTCTCTTGTTTAAGCCGTAACTAGCCGTAATCAACATTATTTGTGATGACATTGTTAGCCTTTAAAGATTCTCAGCGGCTCGGTAGCCGACTAATTAACAGTTAATATGTATTTTGATGGTGAACTATGGTTCCCAATCACGTTTTTATAATTAATGCAAATAACTTTGTTGCTCCTGACTGAGGCACTCAGCAACTGCCTTATTTCCGCCTCATGTTGAAAGTTATCTAAATAAATAAAATTAATAATAAATGAAAATCTTCAGTTTGCTTTTGTTCTACAATATTGTTTTTATTGCTAACCGGTTTACAAGGCCGAACCATTGCCTCCTAGAATGTACGGGCTTCTTAAACTGCATAAACAAGATGTTCCTATTCGTCCAGTTGTATCATCATTCACTGCTCCATCTTACAAACTAGGCAGTAAACTTGATGTCCTAATTAAGAGCAAGACTAAATTCAAACCAAAGCATGGTATTTCAAGCTCTGTGGACCTAGTAAACAAGTTAAAAGGTATATCTGTCTCACACAGTGTTAAATTAGTATCCTTTGATGCCAGCAGTTTGTTTTCTAACATACCAGTAGTAGAATGTATTGACATTCTGGCAGAGCTGATGCACAAGTCTAATGTCAATCCTGTGGAATTGAATGACTTGAGACTGGCCACACAGACCTGCCTTGCACAGAACTATTTCCAGTTCCAAGGCACTCGTTATAAACAATAGGTGGCTTAGCAATGGGTTCCCCTTTTAGTCCACTGTTGGCTGAAATATTTATGGACCATTTTGAACAAAATTTTCTAAAAACAGAACCTTTGAGTGCAAACATCAAATACTGGTTTAGATATGTAGATGATGTCCTGTGTATGTGGACTGGTACTACAAGACAACTCAACACATTCTTGAAAAGCCTAAACAGTCAACATTATCCAGTTCACTATGGAAATTGGCAACAAACCCATAAACTTCTTAGATCTCACAATTGACATCAGTACACACACACACACATTGTTTCAAAATTTACAGAAAAACAACTACTAAAGACACAGTAATACCTTCTTGCTCACAACACCCCATAGCTCACAAACATGCAGCTTTCCACTCAATGGTACACCGTCTCATATCTATCCCCATGTCCAGAGATGATTTTAAAGCAGAGTTAGATAAAATAAAATAAAATTTATTGCCTCAGCCAATGGCTACAATCCAGTTCTTATTGACCACATCTTGCACAGGAAACAAAAACGGAAAATTATACCCCTCCTCTATGCCCCACCTGCTTCCCCATCCACTGTCTGCAAGAAATGGTGTACTCTACCATTTCTAGGTCAGGTATCACAGACTGTAGCCAAAGCGCTGAAATCCTGCAAGTATAGGGTTTCCTACTATGTCAGTAACACTACAGCCCAGTGTGTTTTTAATAGCAAAGACAAGATCCAGTTATTAGCCAACAGTGGGATATGCAAAATCACCTGTTCTGATTGTGAAAAATTTTACATTGGTCAGTCAGGCAGAGACATATCAGCTAGGCTGGCTAAACATGAATGCAGCTGGAGGTTGCAGAATTCAGACTCTGCATTTGCTGAGCATGTACTGAGTGAGGGTCACAACTACCAGCTAGCGTCTCATGTACTTCACTTAGCAAACAAAGGCCATAAACTCAACCTGCTGGAAGCCCTGGAAATTAACAACATCTTGCTCACAGTCCAGATCTCATCCTAAATGACCAGAGACTACTCAACACTTCCCCCTCTCCTAAACTTCATATAATCATCTTTGTTGTTCATTACTTCCCACACTCTCTCTTCCTACATATTCCCATTTTCCGGTAGTCATTAAGTTGTTTTATTTGTTGCAGTTGTCTTTATATTCCACATATGCTGTAGTTTCAATAGTTTAGGGTTTGCTTTTAACTTGTACTTGTATTACAGTCCATGTTTAACTCCCCTTGTAGTCGTCTCATCAAATACTGTTCATATTTTACTTTGCTCATTTATTTAATGTAAACTGGTATACAGCCACTGCTTTGATTATAATGTTAATGTTAAAATGCAGTACCACCACACTCTCAAACTGTAGGTTCCCTCAAACACCTCAATTTTCCTGCATTTACTAATTTCTGTTTATCTTATTGCTTAAGTTCCTTGTGTATTCTGTATTTACATTGACAACTGTCTCTCCTTTTTTAATTGGTTGTGTATCACTCTCCATGTTTCATACCTCTTGATGCAGCCTTGTCTAGTACTAATTTTATCTTATTTCATTAGTTTTGTTTATTAATAGAAACTGTTATGTAGGCATGCTATTCCTACTTTGTGCTAAAAGTTTTCCTGTCAACTCCATTGTTATTTATGTACTGTTCAGTTTTTACAATTTCATTGCAAAGATGTTACTCAATGTATGTTTCTACTTCACTCTAGATGTGTTACTTCTCTTCCAATGTTGTCTGCTAACATTTAACTTCTTTGGTGATAATACTCAGTAAATGTCTAAAGATGGCCTTGTAAGCCGAAAACCGGTTAGCAATAAAAATAATATTGTAGAACAAAAGCAAACTGGTGCTTTTCATTTATTATTATAATGTTGTTCTACCAAGAACCGACGGCAGATTCTGTTAATATGAAAATAAAATTAAGACCGACGCACTGTTGCGGATTGTAAGATCTGAACTGTAATAATAAATGAACTGTCGTAATGACACTTGTACTGTCATAATGTGAAAGCAAAGATGCATTTTAATAACAATAAAATGTCGTAGCGTAAAGGGAAGTGTTATATACCGTAAAATTTAGGAATCTGACTGCAAGAATTCTGAACAGTATAAACAGTGACATAAAACCTACAAAAATTAGTTTTGGAAAACTGATCTGAAATACTGTCTCTGATTGACATAAGTAGGCTCTGATTGAATTATTAAAAAAAACATTAAAATATTCAGTCCTTACCTGTATTCTAGTTAGTCCAACAGCGCAGCAATAATGAAAAAAGAGAAACATCAATGAAATATTTACCTCTTATATTCCATTTCTGGTATACAATTAATTCCATTAATCTTCCTCCTTTAAAAACCTGATATAATCTTATTCATTAAACACATTTATAAATTGAGACCTTACATTTGAAACACAACATTACAATTGCTTCCTCACTCCAACAGCGCTTAACATTATCTGATCCAGCGCTTCAACGTGTAACCTCCCCCTGACTTATCGACCTTAATGACAGTGAAAAATTAAACCGCGTGTACCTAATGGAAATTTGGGAAAAGCAATCGTCACCGAAGTTAATCTGTCGGTAAAGAGGGAGGAAAGGGTTACATCTAAATGAAAGGAAAAATGCTAATGAAACAGGTGGAAATAAATTTTGAAAAGGGGTAAAGTTAATAAAGAAAGTAAATGTGCGGCCATTACGTTAACAATTAACTAGCGGTAATTAGATATTTTAGATTTGGGGGAAATTAAGGTCGCCAGTCCTAAGGACAATTACTATAGTAACTGAAAAAGAAAGGTTATTACACATATAATTAGCACTAGAAGCGTGGCAACTGAAGGTTGACACGTGTAGTGTGAAAACTGAAAGTTTGGCAGAAGTAATAAATTTCGCTACACTCTGACTTAATTTAGCAAAAGAATTAATAAAACCGGAAAATCGAAAGTTAATTTAGTGACTGAAGTTAATAGTGAGCTTTCATTCTGAAGCACATCGAAATTCAGTAAAATATGGTTAGTCTTGGACTACCTCAACAATCACTTCAAAAGCTAATTGAATTTACGCAATTTAGAAATAAGAGATTTAACTTTGAACTTGAATTAAATGATTCTGAACAATTAACAATAGTAAAATTTAGTACGTACCAAGCTGAGCTGTAGGCACGGGTAAGCTAAAATATGGTAACAAAACTCGCACTCATAATTTGTGCTTGTGTAATCTAAATATTGTAGCCAGCTATGAATACTTTAACTGAACTTTGAAATTAAAGCAGTGAAATAGAATAATATTGCTTTAATGCTGGCGTTTGAATTTCAACGACACTCGGGTTCATTCCGAAAAAGGAAGGGACCCTGCTTGGTAATGCAATTGGGACAATGAGCAACAAACGTTCATGCTAAGTTGCTGTAATTTTGTGATGCCACAATTTTAAAAGTTTGAAAAGCTGAGGTCTGCCATACAGTCCTAAAACTTTACGTGCTTCCAGTCTTCCTTGTTGGCTGATTGAAGGTTTGAAGCCGTCGATCGAGGAGGTGGCGACAGTCACTCATTGTCGGCCGTCGCTGTTGCTGAAGCTGGATGTTGGTGCGCCTTCTTCTCGACACGGTCACCTGACGAAACGGGCTCTTGATGTGCGCCAGCTAATGCTTCCCGTCCGCGACACCATGTCAGAAACTATCATCGCAAGTCGAGCGCGATTACATTCTGCCAAATCCCGAAAGCGCGGCAACTCGCGAGAGCGTCACACAACACACCTGCTCCACTCGCTACCCCAGCCAGACTCTCCCTCTGCCCGCGCTCCACGCGACAGAGCTAACACTACCAAAGATCCTACACACATTGATTCCTCACACGACCTATCGATGTAATCGTTCGATAGTAGTTTTCCCTAGGCAAGACCCAGCATAAAAATACAAATAATATTTACGAAACAAACCAATTATACATCGACATAAATGCATAAATATATATACAAATAGTAAAACAATTACAATATGTAAAGACACAGAAATGTCTTATATTCAGGTAACAAAAATTAGGAAAACAAATTTATAGTAAAATAGATGGAAATAGGAGGATATGCATTTCCGGCGTTACAAACGGACACCAAAGATAATAACCTAATTTCTGAGATACAGCTTTACAACCTCACTGCTCGTTCACAATCGATTCAGATACCATAATTATACATGATACCTATCAATGTCACGTGTCGGGTGTCGGGGTTGGTATGTGCTAGCTGGTGGTCAATGCATGTACGTCTCATCTGAGTTTGCATTAAGGAGTATACAGACATGCACGTAATTATACTGGAGGAGAAATTCAGTATACACCATAAAAAGGTGTCTTTATACATTCAATTAGCCGTATTTTACTACGATACCTGTATTAAGACAATATCAGGACAAATACAATTTCTCTACAGGCTGTGAAACGCCACAAATACAAGATTTTAAATATATTACGTTACATCAGGGGTGTTGTAGCTAAGGTAGTGACGATGTAACATACTAGTACACTCTGAATGGCTGGACAAGGATATTCCTCTGAATCTTCTATCTGAGGAACAGGTCATAGTAAAAACTCAGTGAATAGTACGATACCGCTAATAGTCATTTTCCGTGCATTTCGGGCTTAAAAACATTGTAGGAACGATACTGAGCACCAGTTCTCATATGCCGAGGAAAAGCGGACACTCAACGTGACATCAAACGAAAAGAAACCGTACTACTCCTGAATGATGTTTTCACTCTGCAGCGGAGTGTGCGTTGTTATGAAACTTTCCTGCAGATTAAAACTGTGTGCCGGACCGAGACTCGAACTCGGGACCTTTGCCTTTCGCGGGCAAGTGCTCTATCAACATTTTTAATTTTTTTTTTTTTAAGGAACCGTTGCAGGAGCAAGACGACGTGTAGGGCAGGGGTCGACACCCGAAGCCAGGCCATCCCGCCGCCACGCTCAAGCAACGTGTTCGAGGACCGAAGGATCAGGAAGAGGATGTAGTGGGTTGGTCTACGTTGTTTTATTTATTTATTTATTTAACTTTTATAACATTTTTTATATTTTTTGTGTTTATGGATTTATTTTTGTTTCATTAGAAAAGATCCTTCAACTGCCGTAGCCGAGCATCGAGTCGTCTTCTCGTCTGTTAGGAGGGGTTCCCCCCTATTCCGTCCGTAGAGGATCGATATGCTCGAGGATTCTTCTTGATTTTCAGCGTCTCATACCCGGAACGCACCAGTGAGAATGAGGATCCGCAAATAATGAACGTAAATAATTTGCGAAACGGTTTCTTTACTTCGGGTGGCGACTGAAAGCTGCATATGTCGTCATCACTTGGGACCAAAAGTCAAGTGTGCCATCGGGAGCCTCGCAAAATATGTAGTAGAGGGCCATGCCTTTTAGCCAGTTAACGGCGTTCGTCCTGGTTGATGGAAAGAATACGCCGTCCTGGCGCAATATATCATCAGGGGAGTAATTCCAGCATGCGCTGCGTCAGTAGCCAGCACTCGCTCGTCGCGGCACAAGTCAGACGGTGTGCATCCGAGTCAACGACTGAGCATGTCGGACACAAGGGGTCATCTGTCAGATGAATGGAATGTAGCCTCTGACGAGTACCGAACTTCCCATTCACAACCAAGTACCACAATGAACGCGCCGTCGTAGGTAGAAAAGGTGCGTGTACCGCTCACCAAACCGTATTCCGGGCAAATTCAGGATGTCTGTGGGCGACCGTATTTATAGGTTGCTGCTGTTGATAAAGGCGATAATAGTCTTTCGTGCTAAGCATCCGTGTCGTCGGAAGTTCTGACCATAAGTAGCTGAAATCAATCAAGAACTCTCTGATGTGGGCGAGTGCCGGTGAAATTTGTCCTACAGAAACCGAGGGATGCAGAGTGTGGTGCCACTTCCGTTATCAGGGTGCCCGTCAGAGTGGCGTGAGCAGAGGTCCACGTGCGACGCATAGTGTTGAAATAAAGCAATCGCGCACGGTTGTATACTGTACATGAATTAAACCGATCCCGCCCGCCCGCTGCGGCAGTGTCAGGGTGGCGTATCGGACTTTAAAAACAAGGCGGGTGCTTACGAAATGTCCATATGCTGCTTGAAAACTGTTGGCTATCGTAGCCGTCAAAGGAAGTACACGCGCAAAATAGTTCAGTTTGGAGACAAGATAGATGTTGACATAACGTGTTCTGAGGAGCATATATATAAGCGACGCAATTTGTTGTCCTGCAGCAGAGCACGTGTCTGGTAGAGGAGCTGGCGGTACGTTGTCGCCGCCATGCGGTGAACATTGCTATAGAATTGCACTCCTAAACACTTGAGTATGGGCACCTTGTCAAATGGCACCGCCGTAGCGTGGGGAGGCCCCCCTCCGACATCCATGTATTTTGTCTTCTTCACGTTGATGACGCTCCCAGCGACCGCCCCGTACTGGCGTAGCCACTGTAGCGCCATATGCATTTCATTCTCTGATCTGGTCAGGAACATCACGTTATCGGCGAATGCACCACAACGAAAGGTCACGTCCCGCATGGAAATGCCTGTTAATCTCTGCCGTAGACCATGTAAAGCTGGTTCAAGCGCTGCCGCAGATAATATACCCGATAGGGGGCACCCTTGTCGCACTGACCGTCCAACAACAATGTGACCAGACTGATAACCGTTGACCATCATGCGGGAGCACGCTCCGTGGACCAGACAAAGGACTACCTGTGCAGACTCTGGAGTGAGCCCTGCGTGTTGCAAAACTGCGCGTAAGAAGCCGTGGTCGACGCGGTCGAATGCGTGGTCAAAATCTAATGCGATAAGGGCGCCTCGTGTTTTGTAGGCCGCCGTCAAAGCAATTACATAGCGGTATGTGCCTAAGGCCTTATGAATGTTGCTGACACCACATAAACATGTCTGATCGGTGTGGATTGCTTTCCCGGTAGCGGTTTGGAGACGCGCGCGGAGGATGCGGGCGAAGATCTTGTAGTCGTTGTTGAGGAGTGTGAGTGGGTGAAAGTCCTGCCACCTACAACCACCATTCGGTTTCAGTACTGGGATCAAGATGCCGTCTGTGAATTCTGTGGGGCAGTGAAATCAGGGCAGATCAGATCTTGATATATTTGGAGCCACTTGTCACCCATAAGGTCGTAAAAAGTGCGGTAGAATTCCAGGGGTAAACCGTCCGGTCCAGGCGACTTGTTCGGTGCTCCACGTGCCAAGGCCGATGTCAGCTCGTCGGATGTAATGGGCAACAGCAGACTATCATCAGGTGCCGCGTCCCTAGGGGTGGGAAAATCGTGCAGCAACTCGTCATAGTCACGTACGTTTCGCGGATTTCCCATGTACAAGGCCCATAGTGTCGTGCGAGCGTGTGCGCGATGTCCGTTTGCGTCACTGCGCGGCCGCCCTCCTCCGTGTTTACCGCCATTATGAGTTGACGTTTGCGGTGGCGCCTCTCTCGCACAGTGTGATAGACTGATGCCGTTTCGTTGGGGAGACAGTCTTGCACTCGTCCACGGATGCAGACACCTTCTAGCTCCTCTTCCCTGATGCGAAGTAGACGAGCTTTGATGCGTTGTGCGGACATGTGACGTTCCGGAGACGGCGGTTGCGTCGCCAGCTCACGTAAGGCTGTGTAGTAAAATTCCGATGTTGACCTTTGCCAGTTCGATCTGTCACGCCCGTAGGCCATCAGGGTCTTTCGGAGAGCAGCAACGTGGAAGCTTACATGGGCAGGCGCCTGATACATCGATGCCACGTGTCAGTAACTGCTCGCCGACACGCTTCCTCGCGAAGGAAGGAGACGTTCAGCGTCCACGGACCTCCAATGTTTCTTGTGAGTTGTCGGGGTAAGGTGATAGTGCAGATATATGCGAGATGATCCGTGAAGGCCGTCAGCCAGAGTTCTGCATCACGGGTTGCTGTGCGGAGAGCACGCGAGACGTATATCCGGTTCAGACGACTGGCAGAGTGGCTGGTAAAGTGCGTATATCCACGCTGGTTCCAATGATGTAAGAGCCATGTGTCATAGAGCGCGAGGTCACGTATCAATGCTTGTAGAGCCGAACATGGGACGTAATGCGGTATCTGGTCCTTCGGCCGCAGAAAACTGTTAAAATCGGCGCCCACTATGTAATGGTCGATATTTCCTTGCAAAAGTGGGGCTACCTCCTCCGAATAGAAGACATGCCTGTCACCATGGTGCGAATTACCGGAGGGAGCGTAGACGCTAATGAGGCGGACTGCGCCAAGTGTAAGAGCGATGCCTCGGCCCTTCGGCAAGTACGTCACGTCCGTCGCGTCTATACCATCTCGGGGAAGGATGGCCGTTCCTCCTGCGCCATCACCAGAGGGTAGGCTGTAGATGGTGTAGCCTGGAGGAGGCCAATGTCCAAGTCTGCCGCTCTGATTATGTCGTGTAACATACGGGTCTTGACAGTGGAGTGCGCACCGTTGACACTCACTGTTCCCACACGGTTTGCCTGAGACATATCAATTGGCGGAGGCAGAGTACTGGTGCAAGCCCACAGTGATCTCGCGTACCACACACAACCATCCAGCCGCATGCCGTGCATTACTGTGCCGTACGATCCCCTGACTGGCAGAGCCCTCCGGGCACAATGTCAGCCATGGGCTCTGGCGGCGATATCGATGTTTGCTGTGCATCATCGGCCTCCATATCGTCTGCTCAATCACCGACAGAGGATTGTGATATTAGTGGTGCCTGGTCGCTTTCACAGGAGCCCACATTTTGGGAGTCGATGCAATGCGCCTCGTTTTCTGGGCCACCAGATGTAGGAGAGTGTTCCTTGTCTTCAGTCGCCTTCTGGTGAATGATGCCACTGCAGTCGGTTGCAACTGTGGACGAGTCAACGAAGTCGATGTCTTCCGCCGGCTTCACATCCCTGTCCTGTTCTTCAACTGACAATCGCCTCTTCTTGTGTAGCTTGGGAGATTTGTGCTTGCGGGTCCGAGATTCGACATCCACTGGAGGGCGGGGCTCTACACGGTCCCGGTCATCAAAAATCCCTGTGTCCGACCCTGACAGTGACGGCAACTGGGTGCCCACGACGGTGCGGTGGGCAGAGGCTGAAGGAACCTCTGTATCGTTTGGCTGCGGCGGCGTCGACGGCGCTTACTCTCCAGCGGAGCTCGCAGCGGCTTGAGGAGGTAGCAGATTTTGATCATCCATCACATCACGTCTCGCCGCCTCCACATACCTCAGCGGGAGAGACGTCATCGTGGATCGTTGGGGAAGTTCATTGCGGGGCACCTGAACGATGCGTCGCTGCAGACTCTGAGTTCTAACATGGCTCTCCTAGCCGCGGCCCAAGCAAGTCCTCGGTTGTCCATCATATATAACAATTGCGCGGCAGCCACCAACGAAAACGCAAACATATGATGGAACGTGCTTCTTAAGTTATATGCGCACTTATCGTACCCCGTTAAGGACAGGGTACGTTTCGAATGTGTTCCATTTCTCCTCTGTGTGGCTCAGAACAGAGCCGTATGGCCGCAGCGCATCAACGACAAGGTTGGCAGGAACTTCGAACGGTAGTTTAAAGATGCGCACGGTACGCACCCCCAGACCAGCATGGTGCCGACCGCGGTGGCCACGCGGTTTAGGCGTAGCAGTCCGGAACCGCGCGACTGCTACGGTCGCAGGTTCGTATCCTGCCTCGGGCATGGATGTGTGTGATGTCCTTAGGTTAGTTAGGTTTAAGTAGTTCTAAGTTCTAGGGGACTGATGATCCTAGATGTTAAGTCCCATAGTGCTCAGAGCCATTTGAACCATTTGAACCAGCATGGCCAACTCCTACCACGCTCACAGACAGAAGCGAAAGCCGTTTGCAGGTCGTTGGAGTAGTCTGTCGCAGGCCGCTTCGTCAATCAGTTTGAGGTACACTGTGCTGTATACAATAGACAAATGAATGCCTATCAGTTCTTGCAGATCTATTTGCATGATGCCTCGTAGAAACTGTTCAATTTCATGGGCCTCCGGTCTCGTGTACGATGCGTTGAACGTTAGTTTGATTGTAGCTTGTCGATATGAGAACGCCATGGCGGGTCGGTACCGGTACTATAAGGCAATACAACGACGTAACCGCGCGCTAGCAGGTAAACGACAACACCTGCAGAGCGCTGCCCGGGGCGCCGACCCGTCCGCACGATATCATGGCTGAAAGCCGACTTCCAAGCACGACTCACGCGCCGTCCTCGCAGCTTTACTTCCGCCTTACCTCGTCTTCTACCTTCCAAACTTTACAGAAGCTCTCCTGCGAACCTTGCAGGACCAGCACTCACGTCATAAATATACACGTGTCAACAGTTTTTCAATTATGTACACAGTTTCAGATGCACATTATCTTCATTTTTTACTATATGTATGTGTAAGTTTGGAGTATTTCAGATATACGCTCTTGTGTCAACGAGCATTCATTTCAAAATTTGTGTTTAATAGTGCGGAGACGGTAAGCAACATGTGTGTCCATTAGCTTCCATGCAAACAAAAGCGCAGTTCATTATTTCTCGTTGGTTGATTGTTCAGAACGGCACAAGTTGGTGCTTTCGAAGTAAATTCCATAATTATTTTATTTTCCTTTCCCATTTTAGATGTTTTGCGAACTTTTGATTGGACTCAGAGGATTCAGTAGTGCCTCCTGTTATAAGGGATCACGCTTTTCTGTTTTAGAAATTTTTGCCTCAGTTCTGGAGTTAATACAGTTGTTGTTGCCTACAGTCAGAAGAGAGGTTAGATTCAGCTCGGTTTGATTCAGATCTCCACGCCAGTCCATCCTGAGCAAGCCTCTCATTTTGTGCATAACTACTGCGACCTACATCCATCTGAACCTGTTTACGGCATGCAGGTCCTGTTCTTCCTCAAAAAATTTTACCTCGCGCTTCCATTCCAATAGCAAATTGGTTGTTCTCCGACTGCTTGGGATGTGTCCTATCAACCGACCCCTTCATTTAGTCCAAATTACGCCACAAATTTATTTCCACATCAGTACAATTCAGTACCTCCTCATAGTCTATACAAACCTAATAATCCAAGTTTGAACACTATTCTGTAGCACCACATTTGAAAAGCATCTGCTCTCTCCTTGTCTGATCAGTTTATTGTCCACGTTTCACATCCGAACAAAGCTATGCTCCAGATGCCTTCAGAAAACACTCCCCAACAGTCGTGGCAGGCCCGGATCGATCTCGTAGCGTGCCTCACGAGCATTTACTAGGAGGACATAGTAGCTGAGCCTATCGGAGAAGTATGAGAGTCTTCCACCAGGAAGAGGCTCTGAAGGTCAGTACGGCTACACACAGCAACGAATGTGTAAACAGGGACCATTGATATTGGGACACTACGTGGATGTGCAGTCTTGAGAAGAAATTTTGTTTTCTACGCACTATACATTCCCCTGATTGCTCTGGAATTGATTCGTTGCCGGCATAATGACCATGTTAAACGTCAGGACTACAACTACATCAGAGTAACTGCATGCCATTCGTTGTTACTGTTAAGGATTTTCGTTTCGAAACATTGAACACTATGTCACCTGATGCCTACTTGGCTCCTTGTCATGCACCGATTATAGCCTCAAGCCGGATATGGTTACAGTTCGTTGATCTGCTCCTTCTCTGTGAGCTTTTGTTATTATTGCTTAATCTAAGACAAACTCAAGCTCTGCTTACGTACGCTGAATTATATTTTCTGGTCATGGTTTGCTGTCAGTTGGAGCACTTTTTTTAAAATTTCACTCTAAACCTTGTAACCTCACCCTTCCTAACCGACCTATTGGACTGCGATATAAATGACCGTGACAGCGTATACCTAACGAAAATTTACAGTGGGTAAGGCTATCGTTACTGAAGGAAAATAATATCACTTAGTAGGAGGAAAGGGTACAACAGACCCTTCTACAGAATGAACCTATTCTAAACCTAATCTAAAAACTGATAATAATTTTGAAATATGTAGAATATAATGTAATCACCCACGAACCACACAGGTGATGGTTCAAATGTCTCTGAGCACTGTGGGACATAACATCTGAGGTCATCGGCCCCCTAGAGCTTAAACTACTTAAACCTAACTAAAGTATATCACACATGCATGCCCGAGGCAGTATTCGAACCTGTGACCGTAGTGGTCGCGTGGTTCCAGACTGAAGGGCACAGAACCGCTCGGCCACATCTGCCAGCCACACAGGTGAGAGTAGGGGACTATGTAATAATAGGGTAACTAAACCATCGTCAGCCCTCCAAGGCAATGAATATCCAGAATCCTAAGAAGGGTATTGGCAAAGAAAATAAGCAAATAATCACTGGTGTGGCAACAGAACGCTTTCACGCTTTTCCACAACACAACAGTTCGCAAGAAAATAAATGAATCACAAAGCACTAAGTTTAGAGTTAATTAATCTGAAACACTAAATTTTGAAAGCTAAGTTAAATGTAGTTGCTGATATTTGACTGTAACTGAAAATTTACTACGTGAATAAAGGTTTTTTCAATAACGTCAGCATAACTTACTGCAAAATATGGAAAAAAGGAAGCAATTTACTTTTAATTTTTGAAAGATTTAATTGAACTTACTATAAGCGAATGAGAAGCTGATTTACTTTTCACACAAGAACAATAAAATTGTTCCAAGCCAGCATAAGTCACTCGCTAAGGTAAATAGAAAATAAACGGAATAGTGCACTCCTAATTCGAGCTGTATCTTTAGTCATTAGTTTTGTTAGCGAAATTTAACGTTACTTGAAGTGAGTGAAGTTAATACTGAAAATTGCAAATTGGTTAAGCCTCTGTTATGCAGCACGAGAATGAACAGTTACTGAGGCAGCAAAATGTTGACTGAAACTGGTTATTAGGAAACAAACAAAACTGGCAGTAAATAATCAGTTTTAATATTTTTACGACACTCGGTGATTGCATAGAAAGGAAATTTACCCTGAATGAGATATTCACTCTGCAGCGGAGTGTGCGCTGATATGAAACTTCCTGGCAGATTAAAACCGTGTGCCCGACCGAGACTCGAACTCGGGACCTTTGCCTTTCGCGGGCAAGTGCTCTACAACTTGCCCGCGAAAGGAAAAAGGTCCCGAGTTCGAGTCTCGGTCGGGCACACGGTTTTAATCTGCCAGGAAGTTTCGAAATTTACCCTGTTTGGTAATAATATCGCAGATTACTATTCAAGAAAGTTCGGGATTAATTGTCACTGGCTAATACGCATGTAATATTAGTTATACTTCGTCAGTTAACAGCCTTACTATGCTGTGGTTGCGGGAACGAAGCATAACATAGCCGACGACAATGCTAAGCTGCTGCTACTGCTGCCGCTGGTTGCGAATCATGAGTCATTTCCAGAACCACGGATAATTATACGACTGGCGATAGAATTGCAGATTCCTCCGCCTGTCTGCTCCGTCCGTGGTCTCAATCCACGCAGGTTAACGACTTAGGTGTGCCTACACTGGCGCGAGCATAGCTGCAAACCGCGCCTGCTCTAGCGACCCACCAACGGTTTCGCACTCTTTCAGGACTCATCAAGCTGCTGTGCCTTCTCTCTGCTCGGAAGTGCTACGGAGACTCTCCCTATGCAAAGGTAGGCTACTGCTATTGTGTCACTGATATCAATTTATTTGGACACAAATCCCTTGGCAATTACCCAGCAATTTACTATAATTACATTGTAATTACAACCAATTATATAGATTCACAAATAAATACACTATTACATCCATTGCGTATTGAATGGAGTTTCTGTAATAAAGCTTAGAGATTCATAATTAGCAGTATATTACAAGTTATCACCAGATATTAAAAGGCGAAAAATGTCGGATGCTACAGAAGATATTTTATCTGTATTTTAAATGTTACAGCTTCAAGGAATCGTACAATTACAGTGATTCAACCAACCAGTTGTTCTCAACTGCTATGTCACGCAGAACTTGACTGCATATTTATCTGGTGTCAAGAACGGTTCTCACTATTGTTTATAATTGTAACTCTCCTGTTTTCTTGTACTGTGTTTCGCCGGCTCGTGTAGTGGCGGAAGAATCTATTTGTATCCGTTCTGTCGAGAGTGATTTGCCCTTAATATTTTTTGCTTGAAAAGATATATCACTCGCAGAATTTTCATGTTGTAATATACGTGTCTTATATTTGTCAGATGTTGCGTTACTACATGTACATCTACATCTACATCCATACTCCGTAAGCCACCTGACGGTGTGTGGCGGATGGTACCTTGAGTTCTCCATTCTATTCCAGTCTCGTATTGTTCGTGGAAAGAAGGATTGTCGGTATGCTTCTGTGTGGGCTCTAATCTCTCTGATTTTATCCTCATGGTCTCTTCGCGAGATACACGTAGGAGGGAGCAATATACGGCTTCACTCTTCGGTGAAGGTATGTTCTTGAAACTTTAACAAAAGCCTGTACCGAGCCACTGAGCGTCTCTCCTGCAGAGTCTTCCACTGGAGTTTATCTATCATCTCCGTAAAGCTTTCGCGATTAGTAAATGATCCTGTAACGAAGCGCGCTGCTCTCCGTTGGATCTTCTCTATCTCTTCTATCAACCCTATCTGGTAAGGATCCCACACTGCTGAGCAGTATTCAAGCAGTGGGCGAACAAGCGTACTGTAATCTACTTCCTTTGTTTTCGGATTGCATTTCCTTAGGATTCTTCCAATGGATCTCAGTCTGGCATCTGGTTTACCGACGATCAACTTTGTATGATCATTCCATTTTAAATCACTCCTAATGCGTACTCCCAGATAACTTATGGAATTAATTTCTTCCAGTTGCTGACCTGCTATTTTGTAGCTAAATGATAAGGGATCTGTCTTTGTATGTATTCGCAGCACCTTACACTTGTCTACATTGAGATTCAATTGCCATTCCTTGCACCATGCGACAATACGCTGCAGACCCTCCTGCATTTCAGTACAATTTTCCATTGTTACAACCTCTCGATACAGCGCAACATCACCTGCAAAAAGCCTCAGTGAACTTCCGATGTCATCAACAAGGTCATTTATGTATACTGTGAGCAGCAACGTTCCTATGACACTCCCCTGCGGCACACCTGAAATCACTCTTACTTCGGAAGGCTTCTCTCCATTGAGAATGACATGCTGCGTTCTGCTATCTAGGAACTCTTCAATCCAATCACACAATTGGTCTGATAGTTCATATGCTCTTACTTTGTTCATTAACGACTGTGGGGAACTGTATCGAACGCCATGCGTAAGTTAAGAAACACGGCATCTACCTGTGAACCCGTGTCTATGGCCCTCTGAGTCTCGTGGATGAATAGCGCGAGCTGGGTTTCCCACGACCGTCTTTTTCGAAACCCGTGCTGATTCCTACAGAGTAGATTTCTAGTCTCCAGAAAAGTCATTATACTCGAACACAATACGTGTTCCAAAATTCTACAACTGATCGACGTTAGAGATATAAGTCTACAGTTCTGCACATCTGTTCGACGTCCCTTCTTGAAAACTGGGATGCCCTGTGCCCTTTTCCAATCCTTTGGAACGCTACGCTATTCTAGAGACCTACGGTACACCGCTGCTAGAAGGTGGGCAAGCTGTAATCATTGTAAAAAAAAAAAAAGTACGTGACTCTCTCGATTCAGTAAAATTACTATTGCATTTCAATTGAGTACGTTTAAATTTTGATTCAATTAAGATTCAAGTTAATTTACAAGAAGTTGAGGCCTTTCCCTTTTGGGTTTGTTGTGCTATCAGGTAGGTTTCGGTTTAAATAAAATGAAATTTATTATCATCCTTTTTTTCAATAATTTTCTTTGTTGCACTATTGGGTTGTCGTGGCATGTCTAATTTCCTTGCAATACGTCTCTGGGTCAAAATAAATGAGAATTTTAAATTTGTTTTCTGGGCCAGCAGACCTTCCCACTTCCAGGTTCTTGCTTACCTTGACCAACAGTAATTTGGTACACTAATATTGAAATTTGTATTCGATGCTAATAAATCTGTCTTTTACTTTCTTTACCGCCTGTCTGCATTTAAATCCTCCCTACTTCGGCTATCGTCAGTAATTTGACTTCCCAAGCAGCATAACACGTGGCGTGCTTTGGTGCCTCATTACCGATTCGGATTCACTCAACATTATCTGATTTAATTAGACGATATTACATTAACTTCGTTTAACTTTGGTTGATACTCGTAACTTCTTTTTCAGACTCCATCCATTCAGTTCAGTTGCTTTTCAAAGTCCTGTACCGTTTCTGATACAGTTACGATGTCTTCTCTTTGATCCTCTATCGCCTTTCCAAATTTCTCCTTTCTAACCTTCACTGCTTTCGTAATGTGTAGATTGAATAACATCAGCGGGAGGCTACAACATCCTTCTCGACTAATGCTTCTTTTTTATGCCCTTCTACTTATGACTGCAGTTTGTTTTCCTTAAATGCTGTGAATAAATTTTCGTTCGCGGTATTTTACCTTTGTACTTTCACAAATTCAGAGGGTGTATTCAGGTTGACAGTATTAAAAGCTTTCTCTGTATCTACAAATGCTGTAGACGTTTTTCTTACTTATAGCAAGTAGCCAAACAGCATCCATACATGTAAAGAAGTGTGCCGATATTCGAGAGAGAAAATAGTACATTCTTCACCAGCACTAACTTCCGTCAGTCACGCGGTTCAATGAATGAATTATGGTAAAAACGCTGGACCTACAAAGCGTATAATATTCATATAAAAGGAAATGTAGTCAAGCTTATCTGGTCATAATATAATATGTTTGGTTTTATATGAGAAATAGTTATTACTGTGCGTTATTGTTTGCTTCTGTTTATGGGGTATGGGACGTTGGAGCAACGGCGGCGGTCTTGTTGCAACATTGTACGGCGTCGTTGGAAGTTGGTCACCACATGCGCGAAGCCGACTGTCGTGCCAAGCTGGAAGACGTCGTCTTTGGGACAGCGTCTTTTAATTGTTAAAAAAACATGTATTGTATTATATGAAGCAAAAAAATTCTTTCTGCAATCGTAATTCGTGTTTCAGTTGCTGCCTATTTGTCTTCACAGCATCAAGTCGCACTCATACGTCCGCAGCTCGTGGTCGTGCGGTAGCGTTCCCGCTTCCCGCTTCCCGCGCCCTGGTTCCCGGGTTCGATTCCCGACGGAGTCAGGGATTTTCTCTGCCTCGTGATGACTGGGTGTTGTGTGATGTCCTCAGGTTAGTTAGGTTTAAGTAGTTCTAAGTTCTAGGGGACTGATGACCATAGATGTTAAGTCCCATAGTGCTCAGAGCCATTTGAACCATTTGAACCGCACTCATACGTATGAGCAACCAGAGATTCTGCTACCGCAGTAACGATATAATCCATTACCAAGGACGAACACAAACTAAACACAAGATGTTATTAATTGAAATTTAAAGCCTGTTGAGAAGTTATTTGTTGCAAGAGTGTTTGTGCTAGTTCCTCGTTACGTTATGTTTTATCCAGGGCATGTTTCTGAACGGCAGATGAATCATTAAATGTATGATACTAAGAAAAAGGGAAGTGCTCTGTCTACCGGACTGACGGATTTTGGTGAAGTGATTTTGGGTTTTGGAGACAGAATTACCACTGACAATCAACCTTGAAAAGCTGCAGCATGCTCTTTAATTCATCTACATTCCTGGAAATTGAAATAAGAACACCGTGAATTCATTATCCCAGGAAGGGGAAACTTTATTGACACATTCCTGGGGTCAGATACATCACATGATCACACTGACAGAACCACAGGCACATAGACACAGGCAACAGAGCATGCACAATGTCGGCACTAGTACAGTGTATATCCACCTTTCGCAGCAATGCAGGCTGCTATTCTCCCATGGAGACGATCGTAGAGATGCTGGATGTAGTCCTGTGGAACGGCTTGCCATGCCATTTCCACCTGGCGCCTCAGTTGGACCAGCGTTCGTGCTGGACGTGCAGACCGCGTGAGACGACGCTTCATCCAGTCCCAAACATGCTCAATGGGGGACAGATCCGGAGATCTTGCTGGCCAGGGTAGTTGACTTACACCTTCTAGAGCACGTTGGGTGGCACGGGATACATGCGGACGTGCATTGTCCTGTTGGAACAGCAAGTTCCCTTGCCGGTCTAGGAATGGTAGAACGATGGGTTCGATGACGGTTTGGATGTACCGTGCACTATTCAGTGTCCCCTCGACGATCACCAGTGGTGTACGGCCAGTGTAGGAGATCGCTCCCCACACCATGATGCCGGGTGTTGGCCCTGTGTGCCTCGGTCGTATGCAGTCCTGATTGTGGCGCTCACCTGCACGGCGCCAAACACGCATACGACCATCATTGGCACCAAGGCAGAAGCGACTCTCATCGCTGAAGACGACACGTCTCCATTCGTCCCTCCATTCACGCCTGTCGCGACACCACTGGAGGCGGGCTGCACGATGTTGGGGCGTGAGCAGAAGACGGCCTAACGGTGTGCGGGACCGTAGCCCAGCTTCATGGAGACGGTTGCGAATGGTCCTCGCCGATACCCCAGGAGCAACAGTGTCCCTAATTTTCTGGGAAGTGGCAGTGCGGTCCCCTGCGGCACTGCGTAGGATCCTACGGTCTTGGCGTGCATCCGTGCGTCGCTGCGGTCCGGTCCCAGGTCGACGGGCACGTGCACCTTCCGCCGACCACTGGCGACAACATCGATGTACTGTGGAGACCTCACGCCCCACGTGTTGAGCAATTCGGCGGTACGTCCACCCGGCCTCCCGCATGCCCACTATACGCCCTCGCTCAAAGTCCGTCAACTGCACATACGTTTCACGTCCACGCTGTCGCCGCATGCTACCAGTCTTAAAGACTGCGATGGAGCTCCGTATGCCACGGCAAACTGGCTGACACTGACGGCGGCGGTGCACAAATGCTGCGCAGCTAGCGCCATTCGACGGCCAACACCGCGGTTCCTGGTGTGTCCGCTGTGCCGTGCGTGTGATCATTGCTTGTACAGCCCTCTCGCAGTGTCCGGAGCAAGTATGGTGGGTCTGACACACCGGTGTCAATGTGTTCTTTTTTCCATTTCCAGGAGTGTAGAATGTTCAAAACTGGTAAGATGCCGCAACTTTTGACAGTGACGTAACGTTAACTCAAAGATGTGAGGTACATAGTTGTGCTGTTAATCGATTAGTTGCAGGTGCTAATGAGAGAGGGCATCGCGCCACATTTACCCACACGAGCCCGTCTGCGGCCGACAGCTCCATTCTGCCCGCAATGCGGGTGGCGTAACCCAACTTGTACTCCAAACAGACTGAGCAAGTCGCGATGAGCCAGCAATGCACACGATTCGTTAGGGTACCCGGCGGGAATGACTGGCCACACGAGAGGGATTTGCTTTCTGAATCGTCTGCACTCGTATGAGAATCGTGAAAGTCTGATATGCTAGCTACAGAGTGTTCATTATCCTTTATAAAGAAAAATAACTTATAACGCAAAATTATCGAAGTAACACAGAAATGCGTAGTACAGGGTTCGGCACGTAAAACCGGCCCGTCGTACTCAACGATGATCTCCCAGTGCGATGTCGCACGTCAGTAATAATGGAAAACGAGGAACCCCGTCCAAACAGTCGCGCACGGACTAACCATTTCCTCTGGTGTACCGACACTGCGCGGAACTTCATTGTTTTGTGAGGCAGCTGCAGCCTCAGCCAGTGAAACTTGTCGAAACCAGTTAAAAAAAAAAAAAAGGGCCTCATTGTGTGAGGCTGGATTTGTGTGAGTGTGTGATAATGGCGTACTCGGTACCTCAACGTTTTGTCATCGTTGAAGCATTTTTTCACGTTGGATCTTTTGTGAAAACAAAGAATTTGTTTCAGGAGAAATGAAATGATAATTAAATGGACACCCTAGCTGCAAACAGGCGTTGATGTACTTCATTGGGGACATGTTGAAAATGTGTGCCCCGACCGGGACTCGAACCCGGGATCTCCTACTTACATGGCAGACGCTCTATCCATCTTTTTTTTCCCTCAAGATTCTTTTTTTTTTTAATCTCATTTTGTTCGTGTTTGTTCGTTGCTTCTGCTCGTGGCGGACGTCGCAAAACACGCGTTTCAGTTCGTCGTTAATCAATTAACTCGGTTTTTTTTATTACAGAGGGCAGCTAACCCTGTGACCGAACACGCTGAGTTAACCGTGCCGGCGATCCATCTGAGCCACCGCGGACACAGAGGATAGTGCGTCTGCAGGGACTTATCCCTTGCACGCTCCCCGTGAGATCCACATTCACAACATGTCCACACCACTACATTCGTTGTGCACCTAATAGATGTTTGCCCATCATACTCATTTCTACCAAAGCTGCATGGTCATCCACGGTAACTGTTCTTTCGGGAACAGATACTACTGTCATATATAGTTAAAATATGGCTTCCCGGCCATTGACCTTCTTGTGCGAACGCACACGCTATGCCCAAACTCGTACGGGACTTGGTAGATTAATCTGCCACGAGTAATGAGTATGATGGGCAAACATCTATTAGGTGCAAAACGAATGTAGTGGTGTGGACATGCTGTGAATGTGGATCTCACGGGGAGCGTGCAAGAGATAAGTCCCTGCAGACGCACTATCCTCTGTGCCCGCGGTGGCTCAGATGGATAGAGCGTCTGCCATGTAAGCAGGTGCCGGGTTCGAGTCCTCGTCGGGGCACACATTTTCAACATGTCCCCAATGAAGTACATCAACGCCTGTTTGCAGCTATGGTGTCCATTTAATTATCATTTCATTTCTAGCAAAGCTGCATGGTCTTCCACGCTAACTGTTCTTTCGGGAGCAGATACTACCGTCATATATATTTCAGGAGAAATTTCCAGGACGTTCTGTGCCAGCAAAAAGCACCATACAGGAAGTGATTGATAAATGGCGACGTACAAGATCGGCTCGGAATGCTCCCAGGAACACAACACCACCTGTCTGCACACTTGAATTAAAGAGGCAGATGCAGCCAGATAATGGCGAGAATCGTCTTAAGTCAACCAGCAGATTGTACCAAGAGGTCCATGTGAGTGAGAGAAGTTGCAGACTTATTTTAAGGGGATTGAAGTTAAAACCGTACGGGGTAAGTATTATGCAGGAACTGAAATAGCCTAACCTGCAGAAGGGAGTGCATTTCTGTTCATGGCTGTTTAGTAATGTTCCTAATGGTGTCGTGGACCCTTTAAGGCTGCTCATGAGTGACGAATCGTGGTTCTACTTGGTTTAGTACATAAATTTCCAAAAGAACCGGAATTGGCCGACAGAAAATCCTCACGCGATCCACCAGGTAACCCTGCATGAAGAGAAGATTGGTGCTTTGTGTGCTATTTCTACTATACGTGTTATGGGGACCCGTGTTCTTTCAGACTACAGTGAACAGTCCCGTGGATTTGGGAATCCTCGACGAGCTTCATCCAAACTTGACTGAAAAGGACGTCAGTCATGTTAGTTCATCCGTTGACTTTACGGCTGGTTTTACGTGCCAGACCATGTACAAGCAACTTTATATTGATTTATACAATTCACTCTTTCCTTTTTTCGATTTCTTCTAGAGCTTTTACATTTCTCAGGTGTTTTATGAAACTTGATCTCAAATTATCTGTTTAAGTTTTTAGTACACTTTGGGTCATAGTTGGAGTATCCTCTAGAATGTTTCAGCAAACTCTTCGAACACCCTACTTCGTGTATTCTTTTTCGTGTAATGTTCCTGGGTCATTTTCCACAAACAAGGTCGATTGCGGCACGGTTTTATAAGTTTTCAGTATGGTCAGTGGTCCTCTCCTTCGCCATACTGAAAGCATCTAGAACCTGCTGTCAAATGTAGGAAAACTTAAGGAGTTTCTGTACGTGGCCTGGTCCGTTGCTACAGACACGCACGTGTGCACCCAGCTAATGAGCCTGGATCGATTTTTCCGAGAATTGCAGTTGACGGCCTCGATGTTGTGTCTCCACTAATGCCCAGGCGAAGACTGCAGGTGTTCTAGAATCCGTCGGAAATATCCTTGGCCTGTCCCTAACATCGACTCGTGTGTGCCCAGCTAGTGCAGCCATAGGCGGACAGGACAACGGAAGACATTGTGGCTAACCCGTTTCAGTTATTGTATATTATTATTATCATTATTAGTACGTCAGAAATATATGTCGAACAGCAAAGATCCTTGCAACATCCAAGGATTGGAAAATATCTAGAAGAGCAAGAAGAAGTTTCCTTGAAGCTAGGGGAGGGAACCGACACGCGTCTGAAGACAGCAAAGTATGGTATGATATTACACTGGATGTTGATAGAATAAGTCTGTAGGTTTGCGGAGTTTAACAGCTGTCGTAAGTTATTAGCTTTCCATGATGGCAGTACCAGTACCCTTTTGCAACACTTGAATACCTGCGAAGCTTCTCCTAATAGATGAATAACATTGACAACCTTCCGGCGTCTGCAAAATCTATTGTCCTGGAGAAGTGTGTAACAATGTGGGCAAAAGGGAGATCGGCGGCCTTTCAGCAAAGGAGCAGGAAAAGGCTCTGTAGATCTTGCACAGGCACTGACAGAAACAGGAGCGCAGTACCCTACTGTAAGAGACGTGCCTCCCCACCTATTAACAATTTCTCGCCATGAAAAAGACATAGCAGACGAATAGCGTGTGACTACGGTCCCCCAAGTCCTGGAAGATATGGAGAACGGTGCGTGCCCATGTACAACTGACACGTGGGCAGACGCTTACACTTAAAGACATTATTTGAATCTTACTACGCATTCAGTCTCGCCAGAGTTGCAGTGCGAAAACCGTTTCCTTTTTGTTACAGAGTTCCCATGTGATATTGAGAAAAATGCTAAGCTTTACAGGACGAAACTGTAACTAACATGAACAAGTGATGGATATTACAAGCCATCTCTTGAGGGTTACGTTCGTTAGCGATCAGGGGTGAAATGTGAAAAAAGGACTAGAGAACTAGTCCCCCCCCCCCCCCTTCAACAACTTCTCCCTCAGCGCTGTTCTATGCCACACACTTGACGATGAATGGTTGCAGAAATATTGTCCTTATGTTCACCCATCATAGGAATCAACCAATAATGCTGTAATTTATTTAAAAAGGGGTGGCCATATGAAACATTCACGCGTATAGTTTACCGTGAAGCATCATGCTGAGACGCGATGTAATGTGTTTGATGCTAAGATCCGTGTTTGTGCAGCGTGGACCAGTTGCTGAAGTTTTACATGAATTCGGGGAAATACACTTGTGGATTTACCAGGTAGCTGACAAATTAATACATTTTCTCGAAGCATTTCAAGAAGCTACCAAGATTATGAAAGCTAACCGACTTTGCAGTTGCGTTGTGTCATTGGTTTTCCAGTTGCGGGAACATCATGCTGAGAATGCGGCGGACAATGAGGTAAGCACCCCGATATATGTAAAACGACTCATTTATAAACAAATGAAATGTGTATTTTGGTTAAATATTTTAAACAGCCACAACTGGATAAGAGCACCGAAACATCGACGTGAAATTAGTAGCAGCTGTATCTGTTTAGTCACCATCAAAAAATGTTCTTTGTATTCAAACAGTGATCTGCAGCAATATAAACATGCACATGAATGTATTGACCCTGAGGATGGGCACAAGCCCGAAACAGGTCGTGTGAGGAATAAATGATCTTTTATTGTGACTGGTAGCGGAAACTTTTCTACATCTTAGGAAAAAAAACCACCACCCAGTGTTCTGTGAGTTAGTAGGACGTCCTTCAATAAAATTAACTATTATTGCAACACTTTAACGTGTAGAGTGTTTCGCAAGCACATAACAAAAAGTTGATTTAACAACTACATTCAACGATCGAGATTTCTCTTGTTCCTGATGATGATGATGATGATGTTTGGTTTGTGAGGCGCTCAACTGCGTGGTTATCAGCGCCCGTACAATTTCCCAACCTTTGCTCAGTCCAATTTCGCCACTTTCCTGGATGATGATGAAATGATGAGGACAACACAAACACCCAGTCATCTAGAGGCAGGTGAAAATCCCTGACCCCGCCGGGAATCGAACCCGGGACCCCGTGCTCGGGAAGCGAGAACGCTACCGCGCGTCTTGTTCCTGATGTAATTTTAATGTAAGACAGGAGGTGCAGTACTGCGTCGGTAAATACCGCGTGAAGTAGAGAAATGCTTGTAAACGAGCCACAGAGATTTAGTTCTACACCCACAACAAAGTGGTGCCTGGCGGACGCGCGAATTTTACGAGCAGCCGAGCCGTACGGACGCCCCGTCGGACTCGGGTTATAGCGGTCCACCGCTAGGCCCGGCTGGCCCCCGTGCGGCTCGAGTGGCTGACCAGGTACTGAGAGTCGAGGCCCGCCCTGCAGTCATGGCAGCGGTGCCGGACGCGCAGCGCAGGTTCGGTGCTAATATCGCTGGTTCTCGTAGCAACGATACGTTATTGTTTGAGATTAAGATCAGACTTAAGCAATTAATGCCAGTTGGTGCTATTAAACAAGAACCTGCTAGGATAATTTTTTATTTTTTTATGTAATTTAATTTCTAGTCACTCCTCTTCTCCCCAATTCTATTCAATACCTCCTCATTAGTTATGTGATCTACCCATCTAATCTTCAGCATTCTTCTGTAGCACCACATTTCGAAAGCTTCTATTCTCTTCTTGTCTAGACTATTTATCGTCCACGTTTCACTTCCATAGAAATATTTTCAGAAACGACTTCCTAACACTTAAATCAATACTCAATGTTAACAAATTCTCTTCTTCAGAAACACTTTCCTTGCCATTGCCAGTCTACATTTTATATCCTCTCTACTTCGACCATCATCAGTTATTTTGCTTCCCAAATAGCAAAATTCCTTTACTGTAAGTGTCGCATTTTCTAATCTGATTTCCTCAGCATTACCCGACTTAATTCGACTACATTCCATTTTCCTTGTTTTGCTTTTGTTGATGTTCATCTCACACCCTCCTTTCAAGACACTGCCCATTCCGTTCAACTGCTCTTCCAAGTCCTTTGCTGTGTCTGACGGAATTGCAATGTAATCGGCGAACCTCAAAGTTTTTGTTTCTTCTCCACGGATTTTAATACCTACTCCTAACTTTTCTTTTGTTTCCTTTACTGCTTGCTCAATATACAGATTGAATAACATCGGGGAGAGGCTACAACCCTGTCTCACTCCCTTCTCAACCACTGCTTCCCTTTTATGCCCCTCGACTCTTATAACTGCCATCTGTTTTCTGTACAAATTGTAAATAGCCTTTCACTCCTTGTATTTTACCCCTGCCACTTTCAGAATTTGAAAGAGAGTATTCCAGTCAACATTGTCAAAAGCTTTCTCTAAGTCTATAAATGCTAGAAACGTAGGTTTGCATTTCCTTAATCTTTCTTCTAAGATAAGTAGAGTCAGTATTGCCTCACGTGTTCCAACATTTCTACGGAATCCAAACTGATCTTCCTCGAGGTCGGCTTCTACCAGTTTTTTCCATTCGTCTGTAAAGAATTTGCGCTAGTATTTTGCAGCTGTGACTAATTATGTATTTATTTATTTATTTATTTCGTTAGAGGCGACGGAAATATCGATCAGATCAGTGTTGGTGAAACAGATCAGGAACGTTTTCGTAGCACTGAGACTTTAGCAGGATAATTTTATTTGGCAATTTGTGATAAGTTCTGTGGGACCAAACTGCTGAGGTCATCGGTCCCTAGGCTTACACACTACTTACTCTAACTTAAACTAACTTACGCTTAGGACAACACACACACACACACACACACGCATGCCCAAGGGAGGACTCGAACCTCCGACGGGTGAAGCCGCTCGAACCGTGGCAAGGCGCCCAAGACCGCCCGACTACCCCGCGCGATAATCTTATTAGGCAGTGTGAAGACTAGTACATTCCCAAGAGCACTGAAAAACCGAACCGCTCAACATATAAAATGAGTATTGGTAATATCGTTCGTAACGTTTTATTATTAACGAATTACTCGGTTAGGTCTATTGACAGAAACGTTGAAGAAATAGTACGCGCACATTAACCCGCCGCAGGGGGACCTGACTGTATTATAAACTGTAATTTTGAACAGGTTTATTTTTATTAGCCGTCAAGAAGGACGATGATGCTTAACACTTACAAAGAGTTCCGCATGACTTAGTATGTTGGTGGGTGATGGTCATGGATCACGTTAAAAAAAAAAAAAAAAAAAAAACTCGCAAAGTAATTATACATTCCTGGAAATGGAAAAAAGAACACATTGACACCGGTGTGTCAGACCCACCATACTTGCTCCGGACACTGCGAGAGGGCTGTACAAGCAATGATCACACGCACGGCACAGCGGACACACCAGGAACCGCGGTGTTGGCCGTCGAATGGCGCTAGCTGCGCAGCATTTGTGCACCGCCGCCGTCAGTGTCAGCCAGTTTGCCGTGGCATACGGAGCTCCATCGCAGTCTTTAACACTGGTAGCATGCCGCGACAGCGTGGACGTGAACCGTATGTGCAGTTGACGGACTTTGAGCGAGGGCGTATAGTGGGCATGCGGGAGGCCGGGTGGACGTACCGCCGAATTGCTCAACACGTGGGGCGTGAGGTCTCCACAGTACATCGATGTTGTCGCCAGTGGTCGGCGGAAGGTGCACGTGCCCGTCGACCTGGGACCGGACCGCAGCGACGCACGGATGCACGCCAAGACCGTAGGATCCTACGCAGTGCCGTAGGGGACCGCACCGCCACTTCCCAGCAAATTAGGGACACTGTTGCTCCTGGGGTATGGGCGAGGACCATTCGCAACCGTCTCCATGAAGCTGGGCTACGGTCCCGCACACCGTTAGGCCGTCTTCCGCTCACGCCCCAACATCGTGCAGCCCGCCTCCAGTGGTGTCGCGACAGGCGTGAATGGAGGGACGAATGGAGACGTGTCGTCTTCAGCGATGAGAGTCGCTTCTGCCTTGGTGCCAATGATGGTCGTATGCGTGTTTGGCACCGTGCAGGTGAGCGCCACAATCGGGACTGCATACGACCGAGGCACACAGGGCCAACACCCGGCATCATGGTGTGGGCAGCGATCTCCTACACTGGCCGTACACCACTGGTGATCGTCGAGGGGACACTGAATAGTGCAAGGTACATCCAAACCGTCATCGAACCCATCGTTCTACCATTCCTAGACCGGCAAGGGAACTTGCTGTTCCAACAGGACAATGCACGTCCGCATGTTTTCCGTGCCACCCAACGTGCTCTAGAAGGTGTAACTCAACTACCCTGGCCAGCAAGATCTCCGGATCTGTCCCCCATTGAGCATGTTTGGGACTGGATGAAGCGTCGTCTCACGCGGTCTGCACGTCCAGCACGAACGCTGGTCCAACTGAGGCGCCAGGTGGAAATGGCATGGCAAGCCGTTCCACAGGACTACATCCAGCATCTCTACGATCGTCTCCATGGGAGAATAGCAGTCTGCATTGCTGTGAAAGGTGGATATACACTGTACTAGTGCCGACATTGTGCATGCTCTGTTGCCTGTGTCTATGTGCCTGTGGTTCTGTCAGTGTGATCATGTGATGTATCTGACCCCAGGAATGTGTCAATAAAGTTTCCCCTTCCTGGGACAATGAATTCACGGTGTTCTTATTTCAGTTTCCAGGAGTGTAGCTACAAACAATGGAGTCTTGTGCGTTATCTAAAATTTAATAAAAAAGTTTGCACTATGTGCACCCTTTCTTCTTTTTCCTTCAGTATACCATTCTCTGATCTTGGAAGAATGATTACTGCTTCAGCTTTATGTAAGTTATTAGCCCTTCTCTTTTTTTTCGCCCAATTTAAGGAGAGCGGTGCCATGCACGCTGCCGCGTTCTGTACTGTTTCTGCAGCCGTTCCAGAGCCAGTTACGGGCTAGCCGAGGGAGGCGTGACCTCCTCCCACGAACAGTAGCCGCCGCCTCCGCCGCCGTCGCTGCCACCGCTGCTTGCGCCGGTCATCCGCCGGATGCGGTAAGCCCGCTAATTAATTCGCTGACGGCCTACCGGCCATGCATATTCAGCTACACACAGCACGACAACGTGCGGGCGCCTCGCACCCCCGCAATCCCTGCAATTGTTTAATAGGGATGTAGCGGCACTGTCCGCTACTGTCACACTACTCCGCCAGCCCGCTGCTCCTGGACTCGGCGCTTTCCGTGGAGTTGCCACACGTGGGCGATGTCTGTCCACAACGGGTCAGCACGAGCGGGAATCGTACTGTCCCACTGACATACACATCCGGATGGATGAATTTAGCATGACCACAGGTACAGTCAAAAGCTAAATCCTGCTATATACATTCCAGCTAAGCTATTCTGGATACTACAGAGATAAATAATAGCTTTTCGCAACGACTGTTAATATACTAACTTATGAGAAAAGCGCCGCAGCTAAAATAATGGCCTAATATATGAAGATTTGTAAGAGCGTGTAGCAATCGTTACTAACTAGGGTAAGGTGCCTAACTATGGGCTGCCTCGATTTCTTCGCACTCTAGCGCTCACTAAGTGTACCCCTTTGTTGCCAAATATTTGCCATTTTAGTTGAATTGCTCCTGTAATTGAGTGGTATTAATAATTGAAATGTCGGAATGATATGGTAACTGTGATTTAATTCCTGCAACCATCATTGGAAAGTCTGAGGAGCTCACATCTTTTTGTCGTGTTCGCAATGTAAAGTTACGTTCTATGGACGGAGACCAGGTGATGTCAAACGACGCCGTGCAATTCACCTTGAATGAGACATTTCGGCTTTCCGTGAATGAGATGACGGAAACCGTCTATTCATGTACTGTCTTAAGAAATGTTTGAGTTACGTACCAAACAAACGTGATAGCTGACTTAGTGTCACGAGTAATAATTAATTGACGAACAATTTATGAGTAATAAGTAATTCAGTAATTAATAACAATTGAATGAACAATGATTAATGAGAATATAAATTAAATAATAACAATCGGTCTAATAATAATTCGTTGAATAACTAATTTATAATAATCAAATGAGTAACAATCGCATTACCAATAATTTAAAGCAATGAATAGTAGTTATTTTAATAAATCATATTTTGTTCCATATTTTCTATCATTTACCCAGGTTAGTACATGGCTCTCATGTGTTGCCTTCCCTTAATACAAAGTCTTATGGGGCCATTAAATTTGATAATAATGAGTCATAATTATTGTGACAATGGGTAGTTGATTAATAATAATTACGTAGTACTAGTAAATATACATGCGTATATTATATATATGGTTTCCATCCTATATCCCTTCTGGAGTGAAATATGGAGAGAGGTGTGGAAGACAAGATGGGTTGCGTTGTTAGCTGCGGTACGAAATGTTATGCTCGTCCTGAAGAAAGGTGACTCAGGTTTGCCATCACACCACAAGACTTACAATTATGGGCCGATGAGATAGCGCAGAGGAACAAGATTCCACAGAGATTCAGTAGACGAAAGCGAATCGTTAGGAAAAAAATACCAGAAAAAGGGAATTCTATAGCTGCAATTCAGTTTGAAACAAATGATGTTCCTGTGAAAGAAGCAGCTGTCAATGAGCTAATTCTGGAAGCACATAAGCATAGGCCTACCAAAGTCTTCCTAGCATCTGGGACCCAAGATAGGGTAGACACCTTGCGCATCAAAATGGGCAACGAAAGTTTACTTGGATGAAATCTCTATCATTCCAGAGAAACTTACTCCAGGAACAAGCTTCAATGAAGCACATAAAACCTTGCCTATCGTGAGCATTCCACACAAACATAGACTGTAACAAGCGGAAAACAGAAAAACGGAAAAAAGGGAATAAAAGCCGTCTACAGATTCGCCTATAGCTTATCTCTCGTTTCCTTTAAAAGTTGCAGAGAAATCTAAGCCTAGATCTTGGTAGGAGTCGTGGCTTTGTAACATGTGTCGCAATGGTATAAACGATGCATGAGTCAGTGTTTATTAAACAAATAGATGGTTCCTGACAAAATATGCTGGAGCTAGGAAGAGTCCCAATGTGAAACTCGTAACTAAGTACATGTGACAACAGTCACAAACTGTACGATTATCGAAGTTTGTTTTGTGTAATCTTAGGCCTAAGTAGGCAACTACGAACGAAGTTTAAATAATGAAATCCATTATGTTTTTTGATAGATTGTAAGTGCTTTGGTAATCAGTCAAATACTTCATTTACATCTACATCTACATGATTACTCTGCAATTCACAATGAAGTGCTTGGCAGAGGGTTCATCGAACCACAATCATACTATCTTTCTACCATTTCACTCCGGAACAGCGTGCGGGAAAAACGAACACCTAAACCTTTCCGTTCGAGCTCTGATTTCTCTTACTTTATTTTGATGATCATTCCTACCTATGTAGGTTTGGCTCAACAAAATATTTTCGCATTCGGAAGAGAAAGTTGGTGACTGAATTTCGTAAATAGATCTCGCCACGACGAAAAACGCCTTTGCTTTAATGACTTCCATCCCAACTCGCGTATCATATCTGCCACACTCTCTCCCCTATTACGTGATAATGCAAAACGAGCTGCCCTTTTTTGCACCCTTTCGATGTCCTCCGTCAATCCCACCTGGTAAGGATCCCACACCGCACAGCAATATTCTAACAGAGGACGAACGAGTGTAGTGTAAGCTGTCTCTTTAGTCGACTTGTTGCATCTTCTAAGTGTCCTGCCAATGAAACGCAACCTTTGGCTCGCCTTCCCCACAATATTATCTATGTGGTCTTTCCAACTGAAGTTGTTCGTAATTTTAGCACCCAGGTACTTAATTGAATTGACAACTATGAGAGTTGTACTATTTATCGAGTAATCGATTTCCAACGGATTTCTTTTGGAACTCATGTGGATCACATCACACTTTTCGTTATTTAGTGTCAACTGCCACCTGCCACACCATACAGCAATCTTTTCAAAATCGCTTTGCAACTGATACTTGTCTTCGGATGACCTTACTAGACGGTAAATTACAGCATCATCTGCGAACAACCTAAGAGAACTGTTCAGATTGTCACCCAGGTCATTAATATAATCAGGAACAGCAGAGGTCCCAGGACGCTTCCCTGGGGGACACCTGATATCACTTCAGTTTTACTCGATGATTTGCCGTCTATTACTACGAACTGCGACCTTCCTGACAGGAAATCACGAATCCAGTCGCACAACTGAGACGATACCCCATAGGCCCGCAGCTTGATTAGAAGCCGCTCGTGAGGAACGGTGTCAAAAGCTTTCCGGAAATCTAGAAATACGGAATCAACTTGAGATCCTCTGTCGATAGCGGCCATTACTTCGTGCGAATAAAGAGCTAGCTGAGCTGCACAAGAACGTTGTTTTCTGAAACCATGCAGATTACGTATCAATATATCGTTCCCTTCGAGGTGATTCATAATGTTTGAATACAGTATATGCTCCAAAACCCTGTGAAACGTCCCCTTAGAACAAATTATACAAGACTGTGCTTAACCTAACACACAATAATTTTAGCGCAACGCAATCTGACTATCAAAAATCCCTGCAAAAGAATGGCCCTGAGTAACATTAAACTATACCTTTCAGAAATCACTTACATCACAAAAATCTTCGTTACTCGAACTACTGCAATACAGTGAGCGCCACTACTGCCAGCTAAATAAAAGATTCAAACTACGGAAGGCACTAACTGCTGATAGAGATAGTTAGCAAATGAAAGATATTAATAGAGAACAAACAATGTATTTACCTTAATATCATCACAAGTCATAATATATGTAATTTCAAAACTCCGCCATCTCTCTCCTCACATCCACCACTGCTGGCGGCTCACCTCTAACTGCGCAACGCTACGCGCTGTTCACATCCAGCTGCCGCTGCCTAACACTACAATGGCAGACAACAATGCAAACTAGCCACAGACTGCACACAGCACAGCCAGTGATTTTCATACAGAGCGCTACGTAACGTTGCCAATAAGGAAACATAAACAGCAAACTTACATAAAGAAAACATAAACAGCCTACTTACATAGCCCCCATGCTCCCCACAAAAAAATTTTACAAATTTATTAGGCCAGTGGCCAATACAGATTTGAAAAATTTTTTCATAATTACAGTAAGAAAGATATCAAATGCACACACTGATTAATACAATGTTGGTCAAAAGCTAAAATTTTCTCAGAGTAAATAAAGACAGTCCTGATCATTCACCACAGTAAAACTGCCATTTATTTTATCAAAGTCTGAGCAATAAAAGACAATGCACACGGAAGTAGTGGATGTCCATGCAGTCTTGAAGAAGTAGTGTTGTCCTTCCAACAGAAAGACAGTGCTGACTCTTGACATGCTGACAGGTAATGGGCCACAACAGAGCAAACCCACAGCAGAGTCATTCGAAGTTCTGACGAATATTGGTAGGTAGGTCATCACAGAGCAGACCCACTGTGGTCCTGGTAGAGATTGTGGTATTGGTGGGCCACCAGAGATGCAGACCCACTGTAGTCCTTGTAGAGATGGCCAGCAGCCATCTGCTGCGACTGTGCAGGTGCACAATCACCATTGAAGAGTCTTGCGGATAATAGAGCAAGTCCATAACCACCACTTGTGCACTCACAAAGTTTTTGGAATTGTCCTTAGAACCAGCAATGCTGTTATCCAGTCCCTTGCTGAATTAGTAACACACGTGCAGACACTACCAGTCCCTACTTCTCACATATTGTCCATATTCTATGACCAACAGAAATGTGTGCAGTGAAATGAATGCTTACAAGTTACTTAATTAGATGAACTGGTGTCAATTACAATATTATAACATGAGAATACAATTACAAAGGTACAAAATACATCATTAAAGAACATAACAATACAGAGAACATTTGTAGTACAGGCTGTACAACAGAATAGAAATAAACATATACATCAGTGTTACAGGAATTATGACATAAGTAAATACATAAAAGATCAGAATAATGATTGAAACATCCACTTCACACATGAGCATTAAAACAAAACAGAATAAATAATGTCTAAGCATATTTACAAAGTAAATAACAGAGTATTAGAAAAATTCTACAACATAGCTCTCATCAGCTAAACACATAAAGACAGGAAAAACACAAATACACAAGGGTACACAAACATATAGAGGGATGACAGAAAAGGAAAGGACAGGGTTTGTTTTACTGCAGTATTTTGCTAGGAGATCTCCCTTCGTTCATCATTATTCCCAAAAGTCCTATCTAAGCCTGCTTTCTGTATTCATTTCACATCCTCTGTCAAAAATAGTTTTTCTCCACTGTACACTACCTTTTTTTTTGCCCAAACCATTTTCATATAACTTCTCAATACATTTCTTCCAAGTCATCATAGTTAGTTTCTTATATAGTCTACCCCTCTTAAGCTAACTTAAATCTACTGAGCTCAGATGCTAAACTAAGGGACGAGGCAATGCAGCAGCACATAACAAATTAACACAAACAGCAATGACAAAATAATGCCAATTTGCAAAGCAAGCAGCAGTAAATCTAAATTAACAGAAAAAATGCAAAATTACAACTAATATGAGCCAATGTGCAGCAACAAGAAAAGCTTAACAGAGTAAAACAAAGTTAAATTCAATAACACTATGCCTGGCAAACAGCAGCAACTTATACCTAAACATGACATAGCTCAAGCAGAAAAAATATTACAGTAAAAACAACAATGCAGACAAGGGAAATGTCTATTCACATCTTAATGACTATGTAATTAAAGTGGTACACCACAACAACTTATTGTAAAAAAAATATTACCATGTACTTGAAAAGAAAATTATGTGTTACTGTTACTAGTTCCTTCTTATTGTTCTTTCCTTTCCAAGTGCTCCTTTTTTTTTTAAAGAATGTGGATCATAAAATAATTATTTAATAGATCTGTTGACAGAAAGAGTTCACAATAGCAAATGCATCTAAGTTTATTTTATAAAACTAATGCTGCAACACAGCTGGAAACAAGATATCAAATGAAATAAGCAATTACGCAAACCAAAGCATAAAAATATCATTCAATAGTCATGTGGCATTTCGTAAGTCAGTGGCTCTCAACTCTCATAGAAAGACGCTTGTCGTAATCAGGTGTGCAGATGTACGAATATTTCCCATCAATTCATAAGCATTTCAGTAATTAGCACAAAGTACGAGTAATCATATGTTTTCAGGTAATGAGCGTGTAATATTTGCGATGCTTTCTACAAAGGAATGTCAATAGCAAGGTTAATGGAAGTAATGAGGGTGTCGCATTTGCAATATTTTCTCTAAAGGAATGTCAATGGCGAGGATAAAGGCCTGCCTTTTTTTCTTTTTTTTCTACCTGTGCTTCCGGAAAGGCACACCCTAATGGCTTGTTCTCCAGGTGTTGGACACAGCTGTGTGCCCACGACGCACGTGCAGGTGGTCACTTAACTTTCTTACGGAAATATTTATGACAGCAGCCTCCACTACAGTGACAGTCTCATATAAAAGTATTTCACAGGTCAAGAATTTGCGTTGCAAATGTGTAGAAACAAAATCCTATGAATATACCAGTGTCCAAAAAAATTTACGCCGGCATTGGGATACATTCACGCATTTACACATATTTCATAACTCTTAAAGTACGATTCTTGGTTTCCAACATCCTTTTTCACAAGTCAAGAGTCCCTAACTTCTATTCATTATTCATATACATATAAACACGTAATCACATTCCTCATATATGGTAGCATCATCTTATTGCCATAAACATACCTCAACAGCATAATACACATCCTCGTCATAAAAATAACATCATAACACCTCAGTCAAATCTCAAAAAAGTTGTAGCTTTCTGCAATAATTTCAAACCATAAAAAATATTCTCTGCTCATGTCAAAAGTGTCATCTACCTCAAACGTTCTTTAAAAATCATGATCCCATATCAAATACATCATTCAAAGCTCTCATAGTATCACAATGGTTCCAATAAAATATGAACAGTTCACAAAGTACAGACAAAATACAATTTCGTAAGTGTGAAGTTATCCAATGGTGTAATTACGTAAACATGTGTCACTGACGTAGTAAAAAAAAATTTTTATCTCTCAGTTAAATGATCAGATAGCTGTGTAATTTGTGTGTTAGAGAAATATGGTACCGATGTGTAAAGTTGTATAAGCAAATACCATATTAGCTAGGGCTCCTTGTGCTTGCCAAACACATGGTACACAAAGCAGGCGTGTACCCCCCCTGAGGTTTAATGTAATTATACCCTCAGGTGTTACAGATTACAGCAATGGAATGAAATGTATCACGGAAAATTTTCTTTGTAATTCAAAAATCTTTAAAAATAAATGTTTTAAGTACAAATTTAATCACTCAAATACATGTCCTGTAGCGCTAAATGTGCGTCTTGCTGTAAGATAATCTCTGTGGGAGTGTCGTAGTTATCGTCCTCCGAAAGCTAAGTTCAGCAGAAGCCAATGTACTTACCTCATGATAAACAAAAGTGAAATGCTTTGCGTATAGATTTCTTAGTTATTACGCTTATTGCCGTGATGAAGAAAGTACTGTGCTGTAACGTATTGTTGTGCTACAGAAAAGGCTGTCTCACTGTAGCTATACCACAAAAGTTACTACTAAAACATGTTTTGCTTTCCAGAATAATACAGAAAAACTGTGCAGATATAAAACAGATACACCGCAAAAGCAACAATGTAAATTGTGTCACACATTAGTAACGTCGTGATATAATCGTGTAGCTGTCACATTAACTAACCACTGTGTCATCTGTTCGCAATAACAATGCATTCGTAATTTCTGTTTGAATAAGTTCTCTTGGTTCTTGACTGGATATTTAACTTTAAACATTGTTGCATGGTAACAGTTTCTAAAGCATACTAGTAACATGAAGTGAAACGTTTTATGGCAAAGACAAAGTTAAAAAGCAGATTATCTTTCAATAAACGGTTTTACATGTGAAATGTGGTGTAGACCTTTACTCTTCCTAGTACACAGAGTTTCAACTTCAACGCAATTATCATGTGGCATACGTCGGATTCTGGAAGGTCCATTGTAAACTAGAAAGAATTTGTGACTCAAGTGTTTCTTCTTATGTGACAATGAATGAGCTTTAATGAGAACTTTCTGACCAATATATAATTTCTTTGCATTTGCTTTACCGTGTAGTTTTCTCCTTTTGTTTGCTGCAGATTTTATATTTTTAAGAGCCAAATCAATTATGTCTTTGTGTCGAAGTTTACGTGTATTCGGGAAAGGTACGAGCCCTCTGATTCTGTTTGGTGGTTCTTCATTCTTCAGTACAAGAGTAGGTGGTAAAGCAGTGGATTCATGAGGCATTTCATTCAGCACGTTTTGAAATAAGTGTAAATATCTGTCCCAATGCTGATGCTTTTTGTGACAATAAAGTCTGCAAAGCTTATTGATTTCTTTCATAATCCGTTTGGAGGGGTTACAATGTGGTGAATACAATGAAATAAAAACAGGTTTGATTTTATGGTTCCGAAGCATGCGTGACCAAACAGCAGATCTGAATTGTGGTCCGTTATCTGAAATGACTTTACTAACGTGTCCAACTTCACGTAAGAAATTTTTAACAAAGGCATTGGATACAGACCGTCCAGTGGCTTTACGTAACAGAGTGAAAGAAACAAATTTTGAAGTAAGTTGAACAGCGACTAGAACGTACGAAAATCCATTCGATGTTCTGACAAGGGGTCCCAAGAGATCAACAGCAGCAAATTCTTTTGATTTAGAAGGAATAATAGGAAACAACGGAGCACGATGTGAGATAGTAGATGGTTTCGCCTTTTGACAAAGTTTACAAATAGACAAGACTCTTCGAATTCGCTTTTCCATATTGTTAAAATAACAAGTCGTTCGAAGAATATGATAACATTTTCGTGGACCAAAATGTGCGTAGCTGAGATGAATGTACCAAATGAGCTTATTAACAAAATCGTCTGGAATGCAAAGTACCCATAGCTTGTCATCAACAGTGCAGCGTTTGAACAGTATGTTGTTTCTAACCAGGTAATAATGCCGAATCGGAGTGTGTGTCTTTTCATGCCATTTACTTTTCATGTCTTTCCAAATCGGATCTTTATCTTGTTCATGAGCAATGTCCTTTAAAGATGTGGTGATGAAGTTTTCAAAGGCGACTTTCTGAATGTAAAGAATACTGAAATTTTTCTCAAGGTTGCCTTCTGTGTTACTTTCCTCAAGCACAGCCGGTGCGCGTGACAGCGCGTCCGCAACAATGTTCTCCTTGCCGGGAATGTAGACTATTGTGAAGCGGAATTCTTGCAGAAACATTGCCCAACGTTTTAACCTGTCATGATTTAATTTTGAAGACATAAGAAATTGTAATGCACGATGATCACTGTATACTTTTACGTGCTTACCAGAAAGAAAGAAACGGAATTTGTTAAATGCCCAAACGATAGCTAAAGCTTCTAATTCAGTAACGGAATTATTTTTTTCAGATTTTGTTAGCACTCGGCTAGCAAAAGCAATGGTTTTCTGAACAGTAGTGTCATTTTCTATGGCTTCTTGAAATAAGTGGGCATCAAGACAGACTTTAGAAGAATCCGTGCTAAGGCAGAAATCTTGTGACAGATCTGGATGAGCTAGTATTGGCGCGTGAAGCAACGCTTCCTTCAAAGAATTGAATTCCAACAGTGCTTGTTCGTCCCACTTCCAAATAGTATTTTTTCCAGTGAGAGAACAAAGTTTTGGTTTAGCTAGATTTGCATATTCAGGAAACGACGGTAAAAATCTACGAGACCTAGAAAACTGCGGACTTGTCTTTTTGTGGATGGAACTGGAATGGCTCTGATTGCTTCTAACTTTTCAGGATCCGGCTGAATGCCTTCAGAAGAAATAATATGTCCCAAAAACTTCACCTTTGACCTACCGAAATCAGACTTTTCCAAGTTAACTGTAATTCCAGATTCTGCAAAAATACGTAACAAACTGTTGAGGATGCGGTGGTGTTGTTCCCATGAAGCTTCTGCTATTAGAATATCATCCTCATATAAGGTGATGTGACGTTTTAAGAACTCAGGTAATATGGAATTTAACCCGCGAATGAATGCTGCTGAAGAAATGTTCAAACCAAAAGGAAGTTTCCGAAACTGATAACAAACGCCGAAACAAAGGAAAGCTGTGTATTTTCTGCACTCTGGATGAAGTTAGATCTGATAAAAGCTGGATCTGAGATCAATGGAAGACAACACTTTTACACCATTAAAATTTTGAAGAAGCTCTTCCATCGTCTGTGGCCTATCTGTTTCAGGAATGATGATAGTATTGATTTGTCTCGAATCTAAGACAAGCCTGATCGATCCATTTTTCTTCTCAACAACATGTAACGGATTGTTGTATGAGCTTACTGCAGGCTCAATAATGCCCTCGTCAAGCATAGATTGTATTTCTGTTCTTACACGGTCCCTATAACGTGCTGGAATTACGTATGGTCTAACACAAAATTAAGTATGCTCATGAACACGAAATTGGTATTGAAATCCCTTGATTGTTCCTGTTTTGTGAGTAAAAACTGTGGAATGTGCTTGTAAAATCTCAAAAAGGTTCTGCCTATCAGTGTCATTACAATTCTCAATTGTTTGAATTTTATTCTGAATTAACTCATTAGTTTCAAATATGCCGTCGATACCATCCCTGTCAGTACTTACAGAGTGATTGTTAGTGTCTAGTTCCATAGAAAATTCCGAACTGTTGTCTAACAGAACGTAAAGCCGATTAATTTCCTCATCATGGTTTGAGATCCAGTCTTCAAATTTCAAAGCTATTGACTTACCTTCTTTCTCTAAACTTACTTCAGCAACGTGAAAGCTTAAGACTGCTTTGTATTCATTCAAAAAGTCTACTCCCAGTATAATTTCAGTCGACAATAATGGAACAATAAGAAATTTCATAGAGAAGCTGTGGCTTTGACAAAAGTATTCTAAGTTGGTTTGTTGGCGTACATCTACACTTTTTCCAAAGATTGCACCTTGTAATTTAATCTTACGTAACGGAAGTGTGGGGCAATCATTCGATTTGTTGCACTTGCTAAAAGCTGTTTCACTAATTACTGAAATGGGACTGCCAGAGTCAAGTACTGCCGTAAATTTTACGTCATTTACAGTAATGTGAATCACAGGATATGCAATGTTGTTATGTTTTACGTCGTGTTCCTGGAGTAAGATGCCCCTAATGTCTTCCATTTTTACGTAATTACTAGCTACGGCAGCTGCGTCATCAGTTTCATACATACGTTTTGTGGCTGCCAGCGGTGTGAGTCATTGCCTATTATCTCTTTGTTGGCGCGTGTCATTATTGGGATTTGGAGACCTAACTTCTACAAATTCACCGTGACGAGAATCCTGCCAGTTCTGATGTAGTTCAGGTCTGTCGTTACGATCATATCGTCTGTCGTCATGTCGGTAGATTCCATAGTTTCTTTCTTGTCGGTCACGTGGTGGAGAATTTCTCCCTGAATCGTAACTGCGCGCTGGACTGTTGCGTCTAAAGTTATTCTGTCTCCCTTGATAATAATTGTTTTGGTTCCCATATTGTCTGTTTTTCTGATTGTCTCTGTGATAGTCATTACCGCGGAAAGGTGATCTTTCCCTGTAACTATTACTCTGCCAGTGGTTGTCATATGGGTGGTGTCTGTTTTGGTCACGATTTACGTTGTAAGAATAGGTTTGTCGTGGCCATTTATTGTTTCTGTCGTCATGGAATTGTGACGGATGTGACCTGTAGTGATTGTTTTCCTGTTTTTGCATCCCGCGACTGTCTGAGTCAATTTCTAATTCTTGTAAGAGTCCCTGAAAAGCTTCAATGTCGTCTTTGCAACGTCCTGCCAAAATAATATGCCGTAAATGTTCAGGCAGTTTGATTAAGCAAATGCGGATGAGTTCTGAGGCGCTGTATGGGTTTGACAGGTACTGATTCTTGTGCAACATGTCTTCAAAATATTTCACAAGACTGGAAAATTCAGATTGTTTGAAATGTTTCATCATTATGATGCCATGTTTTACTCGGTCTTGTGTGGCTTGAGACCAATATGCTGAGAGAAAGGCATGGTAAAATTCTCCTTCACTGTGACAATCGTGAATGACCGATCACATTCTTACAGCTGGTTCATTCTCTAAGTAGCCACACATAAATTCTAACCTGTGCTCCAATGACCAGTTGGAAGGAAAACAATGAGAGAATTGATGGAGCCACGCTTGTGGATGAATGTCGTTGCCAGAATTCTTAAATGTTTTGAATTTACGTGTAGTAATGAACAGCTTATAGTCAAAATCATCATGTCGGCGAGTCGCATGTCGGTCATTGTTACGTCGTGTCGGCGGTTCCATCTCAAAATTCAGTCCACCTTGCCAATTCCTTTCATAATTACCGAAATGCCCTGTGTTATTATTTTGTGGCTTTTCCGTATTTCTAAGTTCCTCTTCCCGTATTGGAGCGCGAGTGTCCTCTGAAATATGTAATTCATGTATCACCTGCGTCAACTGATCTTGTACTTCCCGGATTTCTCTTTTGTACTGTGTATTGATTTGATTTTGATTTTGTTTGAATTTTCTTATTTGTTCATACTCTTCTGTGTCAGTGAAGGCTACGGGTCTTGTGTCATTCAGATCATCATCTACCTTTGTAGATAAGTTAGTGACCTGATCCGAAAGTTCGGCTACTTTCTCCGATAGTGTACTTGTTTCCTTCATGTGTCTTTCTGAACCAATTTTCAGGGTATCTACTGTGTCCTTTAAATTTTCCTGAGTTTTTGCAAGTTGCGTAACCGAATCGGTAGATGCAACTAAGTCAATTTTAGCTTGCAAGGTCTCATGATTTTCATGAACAGTAGTCTGCAGTTCTTTTATGGCTGCTTCATGATTCTGTAACGCATTCTCATGACGCGAAAAAATAGGTTGGAAATGCTCACAAACTTGTGTTTTTACGTCATTACTGACCTTTTGACATTTCGATTCGATGTTATGTAACTCAGTAGTTAAATCTTCACGTGTTTGTTCAAGTGTGGTGTCTAACTTCTGAAGCTTTTGCTGTGTTTGTCTCTGATTTTGTTCCATTGTGTCTAACTTCTGAAGATTTTGTTCCATTGTGTCTAACTTCTGAAGCTTTTGCTGTGTTTGTCTCTGATTTTGTTCCATTGTGTCTAACTTTTGAAGATTTTGTCCCATTTGTTTCTGATTTTGTTCAAGCGTTGTGTCTAACTTTTGTAGCCTTTGTCCCATTTGTTGCATTAACTGTAATAACAATGCACTGGTGTCTGAAACATGTTCCTCAGTGCTTTTCGGCAGTGAATTTGCACCGGCAACATTCACATTTTGACAAGCGGAAAATGTGTCTTGACTCATTTGAGAAAACGGCGAGGACGCAAAACCTGAATCTACAGTATTTGCAAAATTGTGTCCTATCATTTCGGATTCCTGAGGCGAGCTGTTGCCGACCGATCGATCGATAATGCTTCCCTGTTCACTACCTGTTTCACTGCCTACGCCATTGTTTGACGCCCGCTCCATTTCCCTATGCACAGTTACCAAATTACTACTTTGAATATTAGTTAATTCATTACATGGTGGGGCCAACACACTGCTTTCGTCTTCACTGTCATTTCTCAGTTTACTTTGGAGCCGAGTGTTACGTTTTTCACACGCCATTATTGTCACAATATTTCACACGATAACACAGAAAAGCACAATTTGAATAGCAAAAATAAGAGAACAGATTAACATAGCACTGAAAATAATATGTAGTTAATTACAAGCGCAGCTGCGAAATACTTGGTGCAAATCTACATGCATGCCACAACTGTTTTACAGTACAACAATGAAAGACTGCAACTACAAAGGAGATTCTCTCTACAATTACGCGCTAGCAATAAACAAAAGCTACACTAAATACACAAACTACAAGAAAAAATCAGAAGATTCCAGTGAGGTATCCTAGGCTAAGGGTCGACATATGAAACGTCCCCTTAGAACAAATTATACAAGACTGTGCTTAACCTGACACACAATAATTTTAGCGCAACGCAATCTATCAAAAATCCCTGCAAAAGAATGGCCCTGAGTAACATTAAACTATACCTTTCAGAAATCACTTACCTCACAAAAATCTTCGTTACTCGAACTACTGCAATACAGTGAGCGCCACTACTGCCAGCTAAATAAAAGATTCAAACTACGGAAGGCACTAACTGCTGATAGAGATAGTTAGCAAATGAAAGATATTAATAGAGAACAAACAATGTATTTACCTTAATATCATCACAAGTCATAATATATGTAATTTCAAAACTCCGCCATCTCTCTCCTCACATCCACCACTGCTGGCGGCTCACCTCTAACTGCGCAACGCTACGCGCTGTTCACATCCAGCTGCCGCTGCCTAACACTACAATGGCAGACAACAATGCAAACTAGCCACAGACTGCACACAGCACAGCCAGTGATTTTCATACAGAGCGCTACGTAACGTTGCCAATAAGAAAACATAAACAGCAAACTTACATAAAGAAAACATAAACAGCCTACTTACACCTGCTGCAAACCGACGTCAGTGATATAGGTCTGTTATTCGATAGATTACTCCTACTACCCTTCTTAATCACTGGTGCGACCTGCGCAATTTTCCAATCTGTAGGTACAGATTTAAGAAGACATTTCTACTTTTAGCCTGCTTGGGTTAAAATCCAGGTTACTGGGTTTCAGGTGAGAACAAGAAACTAAAACTAAAAAGATATGAAATTTTTGACACTTATTTAGATGTGTATAGTATTTAATAGCAATTGAAATTAGACTATTCACGGAAACTGGGCCCCTTGATTCGGCAGATGACACGTTTTATTCTTCAGATACATATCGTTAACAGAGAATATTTGTTAGTTCTGTGTCTACTATAGCGACATGAAAAAGATAATGTTCATCTTTATTCTTCAAACATATATCTTTGACAGAGAGTATTTGTGACTTCTGCGTCTGCTAGAGCGACATGAAAAAGATAATGTTCAATTTCCACTGAAAATAAAATATTTACTACAATATTTTCTTTCAGTTGCAGAGGTGTGGTCTATCCGCAGACCCAGCAGAGCTCTGTCTTATGTGAGAGTATAGGTCAGATTAAGATAAAAAATCCTAAGTGAAGAGCTACCAAACTAAGTGTCACGTTAAGGCAAGTTCCAGTAATTTTTTATCGTCAACGTCAGCAAGTGAACGGATAAGAAGGGGACAAAAGTCCGTTGTACATGAAAACCTACTCAGTCCGTGACGATTCGGAAGATAGATCAGTGTTTGAGTTTTAATAACGATGTCATTAGTGACGGAGAAGAAGATTCTGATTAGGGAAGGCTTGGGCATGTAATCAGCCATATGCTTTTCGAGGGAACTATGTCACCATTTGCATTAAATGGTTTAGGGAGACCATAGGAGACTCGGATGTGCTTGAAGACAGGCATTTAAACTGTCGTCCTCTCGGAAGAGAGATCTTAATCGCTGCCCAATCTCATTCGCTCATAAATAATATTTCAATTCAGTCTATACTATAGGTATTTTAGATGATAGCAGCACTTGTAACTGGCTAATACAATAAGAAGTCCTAGCAGATCCCCCTTTTGTGACCAGAAAATAAGCTGGATGCCAAGCGACTAACGTATTATTGGAAATTTACAGGAGGGACTGGAAACCGAATCAATTTATCAGGAATATCATGGAAAACGTTATTGTCACCTTAAAGAACTTCAAACAGATAAATTGTAGACTGTAAAGAAAACGAAATAGTGGTGAACAGGACTTTTCACAAGAATGGATTGTAGACGGACAAAGAAATCCGTTGTTAGATTTCAAGACACCGTGACGACGACCTAAGGAAGGAATAGATAGTACTAAAGATAAGTCCAGAAGGGGGCCATTGACGGAAAACTAGTGGCCACAGTTCAGCAAGGTGAATAAGTGTTGTATAAATATTTTCTGGTGCAGCGAGTCCAGTTTTCTGCCAGCACCACGCCCTTACACATGCTGATGTATATCAGTATTCTTCGGTACTTCCCCTGTCCATCTTCAACAAATGCTAATAAAGTTGTCCCCGTTGTTTCGTACGTGACCATCCGGTGAACTTCGATTCTGAGTCCTTTGCACACCAAGTAAAGCCACAACGGAGCTCCGGTGGAAGGTCACCCTGGCCTGCGTCTTCGGCGTGACAATATCAGACATTTTTTGAGCATTATCACTCATAACGAAAGCGCCTTGTCTTTCACTTCTAATGTCCGCATCCAGTGTGAAGTTCATCTTAGTGTGGTGCTGGAGTCATGTAATGACAGCAGAAGAGATCATGACTACTAAAAGTACAAAATCCAATGCTTCGGGAATGGTCGTACCAGATAAGAAAATACTCCGGCAGTCTCGAGACCCGGTCTCCGACAATACTGGGTGACTCACTTCAGGTAGGCCATACCTAATAGGCCTATATCCATAACGAGTAAATATACTAAGGTAGTGTTTTCCCTAAGCTCTAGTTGACAATGTGTAAAATTGTCTGACGAAGGTAAGTAATTTTCAACATCTACGGTTATCTAATTATGATACTGACCTTTTTAATCAACTGTAATTGTTTTCTTTGGCACTGGTTCTTTCCAGCCCCTGCCTTTGAAGAAGACTTCAACGACATCAGATGTGTGGAACTTGATGAAATAGAAATCAGTGGGGCTGAGCTGCAAAATACTGTCCCGACGTCAGGGGAATGGGTTCCAAGTAGCTACTAGACCGTTGTGCTAAAGTTATGGAAACGCGCGACTCACCTACGATTCTAGTTGTCGTTTGTGGGCCTGAAGTCCACCAGTCTGTAGTCTACCACTGTAACAATCGGACATTTTGTTCATGAAGCTGTTCACACTTTCACAAGTATGCGTCAACTCGGGAAGTTGATATGGTTTTCGTTTACGATACATGTCACCGAACACTTAAAGCAGCCGTGGTGTTGTATGCTGAAAGGTATCCTTGCCAAGCCCTCACGACCAGTTTCTACGAAACTTACATTATAAATTCAGGAAGTGTGAAGAATAACAAAAGCCAACCAAAATCAATAGCAAAATGATCAGAGAAATATAACTAGCATTAAAGCAGCAGCAACACACAAGACACGTGTCACTACGAGGCAGCTGGAATGTGCGAGTGGTATCAACCAGAAGTGTGTCTGGGAATGACACATTCAAAGGCATTTTACCCCTTCCACATTTCGCATAATCAACTGTTTCATGGCAAGATTTTCAAAATCAGTTTCAGTTCTTCGAATGGTGTCTAAAAGAACTGATAAGTGATGCTACGTCTCAATGCAACAGCTGTTTTACTGCTGAACCATCGCCAACAAACACTAAGTAAATGGATCTTCGAAGTGTTCACTACAAGTACGATAAAAATCTCCAGTGCCTGAGAGAAGTAGGTCACCAAACTACCTAGGTCTGTCAACGCAAGGTGCGGGCGTCTCAGGTGTAGCATCACTGGTCCCTGTTTTATTTATGGGACTTTAAATAGCCACTAGTATCTAGACTAATCGACAGATATGTGCCACAGCTATTGGAAAAAAAAGAAAAAATCATTCCACTGAAGATAAGGAAATCCATGTCACCGAGACAGATTTCTCACTCATTCCACATAGATAATTACTGACCTTCGTAACAGACGCCGGTAGTGCGAGAAGTGGGTTAGTAAGGAGCACAGTGGCTACTTAACACTCATTAATTAAAAATTACTGTTTTTGACACTCAGAATTTAATTACTCTTAATATGCAACAAAAAGGCAATAGACAGTTTATATTCAATATAATGGGTATCGTGTCTTCTTGGAAATAAACATTCTTCTGCACTTTACAGATAGCCACTAGCTAGAGTCCTTCTTAAGTGTCATACGAGGGGCGTTTGAAAAGTCCGTGAAAATTCCGTGAGATAGCACCACCGGCGCGTATCGAGGTCATGTTTAGTTAGTAACATCTTTAGAAAGAACGCACACCAAGTTTCAGCCATATTGGTCTATTTCTTTGTGTTTGGCATTAGCGTGAATCAAGGAGGTGGAGTGATTGTCGAAAAATGGACGAAAAAGAATTTCATGTCGTGATTAAAAATTACTTTATGAAAGGCAAAACGCCTAAGGAGACCAAAGAGAAGCTTGATAAACATGACGGTGACTCTGCACCTTCGATTAGAACAGTTTATAGGTGGTTTCAAACTTTTCGGAGTGGCCATATGGGCACAAGTGGTGCTGAACTTTCTGGACACCTTGTGGAGGTTACGACTCCAGAAATCATTGATAAAATCCATGATATGGTGATGAATGACAGAAGAGTTAAGGTGCCTGAGATTGCTAGTGCTGTGGGCATCTCGAATGAACGGGTACATAATATTTTACATAAACATCTGGACAAGAGAAGGCTATCCGCAAGATGGGTTTCGCTATTGCTCACGCTTGACCATACGATGGGCGTTTGAAAAGTCCGTGAAAATTCCGTGAGATAGCACCACCGGTGCGTATCGAGGTCATGTTTAGTTAGTAGCATCTTTGGAAAGAACGCACACCAAGTTTAAGCCATATTGGTCTATTTCTTTGTGTTTGGCATTCACGTGAATCAAGGAGGTGGAGTGATTGTCAAAAAATGGACGAAAAAGAATTTAGTGTGGTGATTAAAAATTACTTTATGAAAGGCAAAACACCTAAGGAGACCAAAGAGAAGCTTGAGAAACATGACGGTGACTCTGCACCTTCGATTAGAACAGTTTATAGGTGGTTTCAAACTTTTCGGAGTGGCCATATGGGCACAAGTGGTGCTGAACTTTCTGGACACCTTGTGGAGGTTACGACTCCAGAAGTCATTGATAAAATCCATGATATGGTGATGAATGACAGAAGAGTTAAGGTGAGTGAGATTGCTAGTGCTGTGGGCATCTCAAATGAACGGGTACATAATATTTTACATAAACATTTGGACATGAGAAGGGTATCCGCAAGATGGGTTCCGCTATTGCTCAAGCTAGACCAAAAACGGAATCGTGTTAAGTGTTGCAAGGAAAGTTTGCAGCTGTTCAGGAAGAATCCGCTGGACTTTAAGCGTCGTTTCGTCACTGTGGATGAAACATGGATACATTACCATACTCCTGAGACCAAAGAAAAGTCTAAACAATGGGTTACCAAGCAAGGGAGAATCTGCACCAAAAAAGGCGAAGGCCATTCCTTCGGCCGGAAAGGTTATGGCAACTGTCGTTTGGGATTCGCAAGGGATAATCCTCATTGACTATCTGGGAAAGGATAAAACTATTATAGGTGCCTATTATTCGTTGTTATTGGACCGTTTGAAAGCCGAGCTGCAAGAAAAACGCCGGCGATTGGACCGAACAAAGGTCCTTTTCCATCATGACAATGCACCAGCACACACCTCAGAAGTTGTGGTCACCAAATCACACTTCATAAAGTAACCTGCATGCGCAACTCCACTGAAATTTTGAAGCAACAAGACATAATATATTACATTGCCTGTATAATATGATTAAAAACTTCAACAAAATACTTGTCTATATTAAACACTCGAAAGGATTGTTTTACCACGTCCTGGCCACCCCTGTGCTCCATAATTTTAGTTTGTTACAACAAGCACCAGAGCAGATCATTGGTAAACAAATGACTCGTTACAAAAGGGCACGTACCATTGTTAACATTGTTAAGATTGTTAACAAGCACTAACAACACCGATCACGTTGCCTGTTTATCTGTGTCCGTAATAACTGCACCCAATTCAGCGTGGAGCCACCTGTACACTCTAAATTAAGCCACTTGTACAAGCAAATTACAGCCCGAGTCTGGAAACATACTCTGAGAACCACACTGTCAGTACCGAGACAGTACCGAGGTTAAGTTGAAGATTCATTTTAAGGTAATCAATGTTTCGACTGTTTTAATGCTTTTACAACTTGTCCTATCTAATATTTTCATGTGTACCTAACAAGTATACAGAATGTACTCTATAACGTTTACATGTTCTCCTTTCCCTTTATGTCCTCTAGATCCTTCCGCACTCTCCAGTAGCAAGTTAACTATTTCTCTATGCACTGATAACTTGCCTCACATTTTCTGCTCGTAATTTCCAGTGGTCCACAGTTCACTTATACACTTACTGTGCTCCAAAAGTACAATTCTAGAAACATCCTCCGCTGTAACATATCAATATTTGGTTATCATTGAAGACCGCTTTTTCATCTACACTGTATTATTTGAAATGTCTTCGTTGCCGTCCTCTGTAATGTTTTTGTTGGGCAGGAGACTATATCACTTCGTCCTCCACTGTATCGCTACCAGTTTCTATGAAGTCTAAACCAAGTCGTTGTTCATAAAGTTACCTTCCATTCAGAAGGCTGTTGCACTCAGCGATTTTTATATTGACTTGTAGGTAATAGATTTCACTTATCAGTCGTCCTTTTTAAATATTATTCGCAGATCTAGATTTCAACTAGAAACTAGCCATTCTCAATGCACTATCATTTTCGATCAATGCATGTAATGCCTCTTGGTCGGGCTTGATCCACTGTTCATTGAATACTACTCAATGTAGTATTCAATACTACTCAATGTACTCGTAGTATTCAATGAACTGTGGATGAAGCCCGACCAACGGGCATTACATGCATTGATCGAAAATGATAGTGCATTGAGAATGGTCAGTTTTTTAGCTGAAATCTAGATCTTCCAATAAAATTTAAAAAGGACGACTGATAGCTGAAATTTATTATTTACAAGTCAATTCGTTATTCCCATTTTTGATAATCTAAAGCACTTTCGTCTTTGCTCTTTTTTCATCATTTTTGATAATCTAAAGCACTTTCGTCTTTGCTCTTATTTTTATTATTGTACTATATTTTTTACTAAGTATGCTGTACGTTCCTTTCAATATGTGTTTCCTGCGCCATCCTTAGCGTCTTCGGCTACGCTTTTGCTCTTCTACCGAACTACTCTCGCAACTCATTCGTCACCGCCTCCGTCACACGTTCAGTAATATGTTTCTGCGTGTACATGATTTTCATCATTCTACTGAATTTCAACCTGATATTAACATAATACACAATAATTTTCGGTGTATATGAACTGTAAGGGTCATGGACTCAAAAAAAAAAAACTACGAAATATCACTGAAATGAATATCTGCCTGCTTTTTTCCATACTCTTCGCAATTGCAGACCTTGTCGGCGTAAAGAGATACATCTTTCCTTCATTGTAACAGAAATAGAGATGTGCAATATTTTGGATGAATCAAGAAAAGCTGTATGAAATTCCTCATCATTAGTCGATTCACTCATTACCAAATGTCGTGAACTTACTTCTTCAGTAATTTATTAAGTAGCTAGGTATTCAACTAGACATCTCCATGGAGAGCAATGTTTTCTTATATGTATAATGTGCAGAGGTAGGCTGGTAATTTTCTTTACTTGATCCGACCATCTACTAACTGCTTTTCCTCGTGGTCTTCTGTCTTCGATTTTGCTTTAGTTGATGGTCTGTACTAGATTAGCTCCTCCACTTCTCAAAATGTGCCCAAGCAACTAGATACAAACGTGGATAAAATTCTTGAATTGCTGAAATTTTATAATATGGAAGCATTAATTCTTCTGGCTCTCCCCGCGTAATAACTTCCACCAACATCATTCGCCAAAGGTATCTGTTGGGCTCTTGTCACTAGCTGTCACGGTCCAGCTCTCGAAGTCGTACAAGAACCTGGGCAACATAATTCACCAAGTGTATATCCGTTGTTTTGTATAAGCTTAGCATGTTATGAAACCAGTGTATGTCGGGACTAGATGAGAAATTGTTCATCATAGTCGATATTAGCACAAAAACAAGAAGAACGATCATTTAATACGACCAAAAAGGCTTAGTTTGTTAATAAACTTTATCAGTTACACACGATCAATTTCGAAGCGTCATTAACTCAAACACCCATTACAAATGCTCAAAATGTCCTACTCTTGCGGCAAAAGTTCTTCCCAGACGGTCACTCGACAGGCCCTCTTTGAATGAGTGCAGTGGGTCTGTCGTGTTATATCTGGGAAGCTGTTGAACGTAAACCTACATTAATAACTCAAAATAAAGGATTTTCGGATATCCATTTATATGAAGCTTTCTTTATTGTAAGGAAACTGTCCCCAAAGTGTTAAAAGTGATTTTGAATCACGCTGTGTATATTTATTGTATGTCGTTTTTATTGTAGTACAATGGTATTCCTTTTTGTGACCTTACATTTCCAGCTATATACAATTCTAGTTGTGTGAGACTTTCACAAAGTTATAACTGCTGCAGTGGTTCACAGACGTCGCGTCGGATGATGTGAAGATTACACAAAATTTCAACGAGAGAGAGTGCCCGAATCTCGTGGTCGTGCGGTAGCGTTCTCGCTTCCCACGCACGAGTTCCCGGGTTCGATTCCCGGCGGGGTCAGGGATTTTCTCTGCTTCGTGATGGCTGGGTGTTGTGTGATGTTTTTAGGTTAGCTAGGTTTAAGTAGTTCTAAGTTCTAGTGGACTGATGACCATAGATGTTAAGTCCCATAGTGCTCAGAGCCATTTGAACCATTTTTTTCAACGAGAGAGACGGTCGTCATCTTTAGGTACAGTAAGCATTTGAAGATGAAGAGCAGCTGTGTCGATGAAATGTTGTTGTTGTGGTCTTGAGTCCTGAGACTGGTTTGATGCAGCTCTCCATGCTAGTCTATCCTGTGCAAGCTTGATCATCTCCCAGTACCTACTGCAACCTACATCTTTCTGAATTTGCTTAATGTATTCATCTATTGGTCTCCCTATAAAATTTTTACCCTCCACGCTGTCCTCCAATACTAAATTGGTGATCCCTTGATGCCTCAGAACATGTCCTACCAACCGAACCCTTCTTCTGGTCAAGTTGTGCCACAAACTTCTCTTGTCCCCAATCCTATTCAATACTTCCTCATTAGTTATGTGATCTACCCATCTAATCTTCAGCATTCTTCTGTAGCACCACATTTCAAAAGCTTCTATTCTCTTCTTGTCCAAACTATTTATTGTCCATGTTTCACTTCCATACATGGCTACACTCCATACAAATACTTACAGAAATGACTTCCTGATACTTAAGTCTATACTCGATGTTAACAAATTTCTCTACTTCAGAAACGCTTTCCTTACAACCCTGTCTCACTCCCTTCCCAACCACTGCTTCTCTTTCATGCCCCTCGACTCTTATAACTTCCATCTGGTTTCTGTACAAATTGTAAATAGCCTTTCGCTCTCTGTATTTTACCCCTGCCACCTTCAGAATTTGAAAGAGAGTATTCCAGTCAACATTGTCGATGAAATACTGTTCAGGTTTCACAACATTGCCGGCCTGGGTGGCCTAGCGGTTCTAGGCGCTACAGTCAGGAACAGCGCGACCGCTACGGTCGCAGGTTCAAATCCTGCCTCGGGCATGGATGTGTGTGATGTCCTTAGGTTAGTTAGGTTTAAGTAGTTCTAAGTTCTAGGGGACTGATGACCTTAGACGTTAAGTCCCATACTGCTCACAAGGGAACCTCCCCATCGCACCCCCCTCAGATTTAGTTATAAGTTGGCACAGTGGATAGGCCTTGACAAACTGAACACAGATCAATCGAGAAAACAGGAAGAAGTTGCGTGGAACTATGAAAAAAATAAGCAAAATATACAAACGGAGTAGTCCATGCGCAAGATATGCAACATCAAGGATAAAATGAGCCCAGGAGCGCTGTGGTCCCGTGGTTAGCGTGAGCAGTTGCGGAGCGAGAGGTCCGTGGTTCAAGTCTTCCCTCGAGTGAAAAGTTTACTTCTTTTATTTTCGCCAAGTTATGACGTGTCTGTTCGTTCATTGACGTCTCTGTTCACTGTAAAAGTTTAGTGTCTGTGTTTTGCGACCGAACCGCAAAACCGTGCGATTAGTAGACGAAAGGACGTGCGTCTCCAATGGGAACCGAAAACATTTGATCGCAAGGTCATAGGTCAACCGATTCCTCCACAGGAAACCACGTCTGACGTATTCTATACGACACAGGTGACGGCATGTGCGTCACATGACAGGAACATATTGTCGACCCACCTAACTTGTGCCCTTGGCAAATGGATAAAAAGATTCTTCTACCTTGCCCGATTTAGGTTTCCTTGTGGATGTGATAATCACTCCCAAAAAGTGATGAAAACATAAGGGTTTGTAACATAAACTGCAACAAATGAATGCAACAGTTTCACAGTCGCACAGTTTTCCCTGTGCCCTGTCAAAACATATGTTTTTAACGTTTTCAAATTTTTCGGTGTGTAGACCGTCAAATCCTGCATATGTCCAAGCAAATCTGAACATGTCCTGGAATTTTGGAGAGCGAATTTGATTATGTGTGAGTGCCTGAACTTTGATACTTGTCTGAAAATAAAAAAAATTAAATTTTTCACTCGATGGAAGATTTGAACCAAGGACCTCTCATTCTGCAGCTGCTCACGCTAACGACGGGACCACGACGCTCCTGAGCACATATTTTTCTTGATGTTGCGTATCTTGCGCATGGACTACTCAATTTGTATATTATGCTTATTTTTTCATAGTTCGACACAACTTCTTCCTGTTTTCTGGATTGATCTGTGATATGTTTTTCAAGGCATATCCAGTGTGCCAACTTCTAACTAAATCTGAGGGGGATGCGATGGGGAGGTTCCCTTGTCAGAGCCATTTGAACCAATTTTTTTCACAACATTATCTGACGTGACGCTCGTGAACCACTGAAGCATATTTGCTGTTTCTTTGAGTTCCAGTACGTCATTTCATTCCTTGTTTTCCTAGAAGCTGTTAGCGTGAAAACCATGGGACCTGATTTGTTAGGAGCCCTGGAAAGTACATCTGGAATGGAGCCTCGAAGTACGGCGGCCGCCCACCTGGCCGTGACCTGCGGCAGGAGACGGCGGACCGGCTGCCGAACGGAAGAAGCGCTCCCGTCCTGCGGAAGATTTCCCTCGGGAGTCGACACCTCTTCCGGCCACATCTTCTCTCCAGGAAGGGTCGCTACGGCAACAGCAAGGACTCCACACTTTCGTACACTTTCACCTCAACCCTCAGGAAATCGGTCTCCTTTTCCAATCTAGATCCGTACTGAAATATCCAAGATTCTCCTTATAATCTAGGCCGGTCGTAGAGAAAGAATAACATTCGGTCTTTCAAGTACTTCGTTACTTCTTTACTGATTTCCAAGATTCTGGAAGGTATGAAGTCACCAACTGCACGGTTGACCAAGTTATGCAATAAATTGCAAAATTCCTTCCAAGGTGCCAAATTAATTCTCTTTATTGATGGCTACTGTCGAGTCCTAAGGTATTAATAAAACATTCACTAGGCATTGCAATACGACCCATCACGTCTGCTGCATGACTGTTCAGTTTGACACGTCACTGAAAAGTAGTCCAGGACTGAACTTCATTCTTTGCATAGCTTGGTGGACTATTTGATAATGAGCTAGAAACAAGTAATCAATAAAGAAAATTACTACAACAGCTTGTAATGGTTCTTTATTTACGTGACCATTACGGCACTCCTCTTCTCGATACCAGTAATATCGTACTACTTTTCTGCGAAGTAAGAGACATATTTTTGTGACAATATCCACATTTGGTTTTATTAATATATAGGTACACCGATATATCGATATATTACAGTGATAAGCTTCTTGTGTCTATTCATTTCTGTGAGACTGTCATAATCTTTGACTTACTTGTAACCGTTTTGGCACGAATGCGCACAGAGCAGTCTTTGTTTCACTTTGGGAGAAGTTAAGTTGTTATTTCGCTTTGTAAAAGAACAGTCAAGTCTTGTGTTTGGTTAAGGTGGAAATTAAATGGCTCAAATGGTTCAAATGGCTCTGAGCACTATGGGGCTTAACTTCTAAGGTCATCTGTCCCCTAGAACTTAGAACTACTTAAACCTAACTAACTTCAGGACATCACAGACATACATGCCCGAGGCAGGATTCGAACCTGCAACCGTAGCGGTCACGCGGTTCCAGACTGAAGCGCCTAGAACCGCTCGGCCACTTCGGCCGCCGGAAATTAAATATATGAAGATTGATACAATACTGTTTACTTGATAACGTGTCAATTAACAAGAAGTATCTGTGAATTTACAAGAAGTTTAATAAAAATGTGGATCGTGAACACCAAGTCAGAAACTATTTCTACCATACCATTGTTCTGATCTGGGATTGTTTCATCTTTAAGAATTTCCTGAAAAACGCATTTGTTAGGTCTTCAAATATTGCTAAAATACAGATCTGGACCTTCTAGCAGTCAAAGTGGAATCACTGTAGAATCAACAAGATGAGCCATAACAACTTCGACGAAATCTATGTGGGAATCCATTGAAGATAAGTGCCAAATTAATGACTTTTTTACAGTGACCTCATTATTTCCATTTTGACGATACCATCCATAGTCAAAAAATTTGTTGTTGCCCGATAAAGCGAACATATGCTGCGTGAGCAACATTATTAATCTGATTCCTAACCTACTTTGCAAGTCGTGGTATTGTTAGAAGCTTCCATGGTTTCTTGCAATTTCTTGCATAATTTGGTAAATTCTGATTTCAATAACTAGGAAATTTTACAGAGGAAGGATGAAAGTTTAGTCAGTGCTACTTTCACACTCGTGGCAACTGAACGTCGTGAACTGCAACGGCTTCTGTCCATAAACAGACTCGTATCCCAAAAATTACCAAGCACATGTGAGTTAAACTAGAAGCGTATGTGTTGTAACTAGTCTTGGGTTCCACGTGTACGTCTGAAATGATAGATGCTGTCAATATGATACAATTTAAAAAAGTTTCAATTCCTTGAAATGTTGTGATATACGAGGGCATAATGTAACCATTTGCGATTGCAGTCTTTCTTGGCGTATTCCACTGACGAATTCTTCTCGGGTTATCAGCTAAGTGGTGGCGTCGTCTTGTCGCAACGTTTCCATGAGTTTGGTACCCATCATCTTCTCGCAATTAAATAATCTGTCACTAAGCCTTCGTCTCTCTAACATACTTCACTCAATGATCTTAGTTACAGAAATAAATGCAAGTGACATAAGCAGGTTCATGGTGAGGTAAATCTGTCTATTGTTCTTCATCGACTGTAGAACGCAGGAGCAAACATCACACGAAAACAGAGTGCGGTATTGATTGTGGAACTCATTCATACCCGTCGAACAAGGGGCCAGCAATTAATCATTGTCGATAACGCAGCTTCGGGGACAATATGGGGGCGGATGAGAGGGGGGGGGGGGGACATTAATCTGACAACGGCAGAGAGCGGAGGCAATTCTAATTTTCGGAATCCCCTATTGCCGTATTGAGGCGCATCGTCCTCTTCCCTCTCTTTCTTTCTCGCGCCAATAAATCCATCACTGATCCCACTTCACACAGCGAGAGCGGACCAGGTCCCCCGTCCGTGTCGAACAATCGCTTGCCATATCGTCTCATCTTTCTGTTATGAACGGGGCCGATATACATGAGAATTCAAAAGCTTTTTACGTGATTGGGGAGATATCCGTCTCTCTTATTTTCGTTTATTGTCATCCGGGTAGGATTCGTACCGCTTCAGACTCTGTTGTGCTGTTTTCTTCGGACAAGCGCAATTTCTTCAGTAGCGGTGTAACAGGGTAACGGAGCACCGCGTGAGGTGTAGCACCACGTGCATATAAGTGTCATTGGGTTTGGGATAGTGGTAGTAGAGCAGACAAGGTGGGTAGGTTGGGAGAGGTGTGGGGGTGAGGCTTGATAATCCGCCGCTGACACCCTACTATGTACTGATAGTGACAGCTCGCGCCGGGCCGCTGACACACAATTAACTCCCACCAAGCCTATTGTGTCCGGCGTCAGGGCACAATCGCTTTGCCGGAAACCGAGGACTACACAGCGGTTGCTTTCACTCCCGTGTTTGCCTTTGTTCAGCAATAAAGGGGAAAGCTAAACGTTACTGAGAAAATATTTCATTGAACTGTCATATAATTTGCCCCAAAAGCAGTCTGCGTCAAAATGGACTGTGCATCATCCAAGGTGACGTTGACTCAACGGTCGTCTGGTTGACGTAGTGGCTGCAGCATGCTTAAAAGTACACCAGAGGGAAACTCGACGCTCTAGTTACTGCAGATGGTGCACTAATGGGACTACGTTCTTTTATTCTTCCGTAAGCGTTTACATTTTTAACTTGTTGTCTAAGAGTTCACATGCATTAACCCCAACAACACCAACGGATTTCCCATAACCCACATTACATATGAGTGGGGGTGTAGGGAGAGGTGCTTTATTCCTAGGATATTTTTAGTTGACTTATATAAAAAAACATATTTTTTAAATATGTACTGATGTGTAGTTGTGGTCCACAACATTAAAGTATCTTTTAGCACACTCTGAACAATATCATTACATTTTGGCTTTGCTCACAACATACTATTTAAAGAGAGACTGACGTATATGTGAGGTATTGAACCTGAAAATACTGAATATGAGAATCAACGGGGAAGTGACTACTACTTAGACTGAAATTTTTGGATTAGTTTAAAATTAAAAATTAAAGAAAGAGGGTATCTGGTAGAAGGATTCATTAAAGATTATTTTGTTTCAGAAATTTAGAATATTAAGTAAATAACATGATCGTAATTTTTTCAGCATGTAAGCATGAAGTACACGCCCTTGGGTATTGCGAGGGTTAATTGTTTTATTTACTGTAAATACACTTTTAATCTCTATCTCACTTGGGAATCATCTTACATTTTTAACTTAGCACGAAGATGGCTATTATTTATATGAGGGTGCTAAAATATTTGTGCACAACTTTCCTTACCACTTCATTCGTAAAACATCCGGAACTTCCTAAGAATCCGTCTTCTGCCGAGAAGCTGCGCCTGGTGTTATTTAGTTATGAATTACTTCACTATATTTCATATTTACGCCGTCACTGTCTCTTTCTAATGTCGCTGTAGCAGCCCAGTTTTTTGTACCATCAATTGTCTGGATCTGAGGACAACCTGTACCACAGGTCGAAACCAGTTATCAAAGTAAAACATAAAGAATGACTCGGACGCAGTCTATCTTCAGTGTGATTACAACGGTCTCGGTTACCATTGACATGGGGTCTTCAAGTATGGAACAAAAATAGTCAATGCATCGCTTAATTATATAAAACGGTACCAACATATTTGGTTTACAATAAGAAGCGGCAATGTTAAATATTACAAAGCATCTGAATGAAAAAATATTATTTTAAACAGATGGCAGTTGTAATTTTAATTTATGATGTAAAAGGGCATTATTTATACGGGAGAGCTGAAATACCTTGTCAACCACATAATATTTGTGCATTACATCCCATAGAATTACATTGTTCAAGTTACGCGATTGGTCCTGAATTATCGAGCAGCTGGTCAGCTCCGCATCGCTGTAATTATGTCTGAATTACTTCATGAGTTTATTTATATTGTCACATCACTGTTCGTATAATTTTAATGTCACATTCTATCTGCTTCCTATTACGGTACACCCTTCCTCTTATTTCATCAGTAGTATAACTCTGAGGAATACCTGTATCACAGCGTTCACGGATCTTCAATTCTGGAACATAGATGAAGTCATTTTAAGTTGGTTTAAAATAAATTGGAGTACCAGCTCAAGTAATCAGTCAACTTTAGAAAATGTATTTAAATGATTTGGCATATGAAAATGATAGCGATTAGTTCACTATTCATGTCTTCAAACATCATGCCATATTTTATTCTGATACACTCATTAAGCGACATGAAACATAAAAAAATTATGGAAAACGTATTACTAAAATGGATATGCAGGGTGAGTCACTAACTATTGCCACCTAGAATAACTCCAAAAGTATGATAGGATCTGAAAAGTTTCTGGGGAATAAGTTGCATGGAACAACGAGGGCCATAATATGACGTTGCTTTTTTGTTGCTAGGTGGGGTCACTTCAGAGATATGAAGGTCAACCTTTTTTTTTTAAATCGAGACGACTCCAATGATGTGTAACAACGGTAAGGTCTTTGATGGTCAACAAAGGTCACAAAGATGGCATGAACGTCCATTTACAGAAGGTGTTCCAAGTGATGACCATTGGCATCAATACAGAGCTGCAATCTTCTTACCATGGATTGAGTGGTATTCCTCATCACATTGGCACTTATTGAAGCACATGCTCTGACAATTCTCTCTCGCGTATCTTCAGGCGTAGTTGGAACGTCTTCATAAACAATGTCTTTTACAAATTCCCACAAGAAAAAAATCCAGAGGCGAACGAGCCGGCCTCAACACATCTTCTCCGCGTCCAATCCAACGATTTGGGAATTGTCTCTGCATCTCATTTCTAGCCATCAGCGAAAAATGTGCTAGACACCCATCGTGATACGACATTCTGTTCCTTGTTCATAAAGGTATTTCTTCGAATAAAAGGCCTAACGTCTCTTGAAGGAATGTGGTGTACTTCCTGCCATTAAGAGATCATCCGATGGATTCTGTCCTCCAGAATACCACACCATACTTTCACCGACCACGGTTTTTGGTGTGCAACTTGCCGCAGCCAACACGGATTTTCAGTTGCACGATAGTGCATGTTATGCAAATTAACATTTCCATGGTTCGTGAATGCAGCCTCGTCAGTAAATAAAGTCATTAATAACTATGTGGTCCCTCTGAATCTGAAGTTGAGCCTATCGGCAAAATTCAATGCGACTCATACAATCCGTACCAGTTAATTCTTGGTGGAGACTGATAGGGTAAGGATTATATTATGGCGATGCAGAACACGAACAACACTAGTCTGTCTCATGCCAGATTCCCTTGGTTATTTGACGCTAAGGAACACAAGGATCTCGAACCACAGTGGCAAGAGTACCAATTTCCGTTTCCTCGTTAGTATCTTTCCTCTGCCGGATATGTTTCCGATGATCCAGTTGTTCTCAATTTATCATATGTATATTTAAATGTACGACGTGTAGGGTTAGTACGCTGAGGATATCTTTCAGCGTAGAAGTCTCTAGCTCTCACCGACTTCCGTTGGCATTCTCCGTAAATGAGAAGCATATCGACTTGTTCTTCGAAGGAATACATCATTCACATTCGCTTGATTCGACGATACTAGTCTTACCGTTCCTAATAGTGTTATATTGCGAAACCGTCGAATGGTGTTTACACGTCAACGGCACGTTAGATAGATACGCCGAATTCGGTGAATATTTACTATTTGCGCGATATACGAGAGACAATTGTCAGAGTATGTGTTTCTATAAGTGCTGAAGTGTGCTGAAGTGATTGGGAATGCCACTCAATCCATAATAAGAAGATTGCAGCACCGCATTAATACCAATGCCCATCACTTCACGCCACCTTTTTGACCTTCGTTGACCGTCAAAACCTTACTGTTACATATCATTGGATTCGTCTCGATAGCCGCTATCAGAAAGTAGGTACCAAACTATAGCATCCCATTAAAAAAAAGGTTGACCTTCATATCTCTGAATCACATTTAGCAACAAAATACCAGCGTCATATTATAGACACCGTTGTCCCATGCAACTTTTGTCTCACAAACTTTTCAGCTCCTATCAAAGTTTCAGAGTTATTCTAGGTGACAATGATTTGTGATTCACCCTGTTAGCGTTTCTAACGTTTGGAAAACTAAAAATTAATCTAAACATGTACGTGCACTTCAAGTGACACATTTTGTGGATGTGGATTGAACCTACAAACGCCCAGTAGTTGGGTGATAGGGCAAGTGCACCTTACACGTTCGGTAGTAAAATGATCACTTTTATGACCCCTTACAATGATGATATGCGGGCGACTTATTATCATCTCGTATTCTACAACAATCATTCTGATGTCGTTGTACTTAATTTTTTATTACAAAGGCTGCCTCTACTAAATGTCGTTAGTGTTATTTCTTCAGACACTACTTCAGAATAGAGTTTCAGATCTGTGACTTCAGTTAACCAAGAACTGTCAAGATAATTTCAGTTTATCCTAAGTTCACTTGTGATTGAGAGCATACACCTGTTATCATCAGTTGTTCCCTAAGTGCCAGTCTGACAGTTTGTACGCTTGTGTCTAGTTACTCGTGCAGATTTGTATGGGTTTTTTGGGAATGTGGCGCAAGATGACATCATCGGCCTGTCTGTTACGATAACAAGTGGAGGTCTTGCATACGCCATCACGGTAGACATACACGTGTGTGGTGGCTTTCAAGTGAAATGCATTCGTAGGGCTGCTTTCGCTGTCATACAGACCCAGCTACTGGTAATGTGCAGTACAAGGTACTAAACGCTACACTACACACAGCAGGTAACTTGGGCAGAAAGGCGTAATGTCTCCGACGTATGAAAGCCGGTGGCTGCACCGTACCGTCTAGATCTGCGCTACCTTATTTGCGCAACACTGCATACCGCCTATGTTTTTCTGACCTACTGCCATGTGCTCGATACAGAAGGTGCCGGACTGTTGATCCGCTAGAAACACCTGGTCACCCATAGAGTCTGGCACACTACCACGACGCAGCCAACACGATTGATAAGCTCTGGCTTAGAGTTGAAACAGCGTGGAATGACGTTCCCGTACCTGTCATCCATAGTTTCCAACTGATGCACTGACTGCCTAGAGACGCTGGTACACGTTAGATGTGATAGCCCTGTGTGCTAAATTTTGCATCCTGTTCACTCGTTAATTTAATCTTGTGTTGTCCCTTCGGTACTAAACATACACTTTAGTAGTTCGCTATTTGCTGTCACGCAACGGCGTAACACACAGCCAGCGAGCTTGTCGCAGTGGTAACACGGGTTATCGTCAACGTCACTGGAGTGAAGCACTGTCAGGAACAGCTTTCCTTTCGATGGGTGACCATCCAGTTCTGCCGAGGACGTTGTGAGACTAACTGAGGAGCTGCTTGATTGAGAAGTGGAGGATCAGGGCTCGTAAACTGGCAACGGCCGTAAGTGTGGTGTGCTGACCAAATGCCCCTCCATTTCCGCACCCAATGACACCTATGGACTCAGGATGACACGGCGTTCGCTCGGTACCGTTGGACCTTCAACGCCTCTTCTGACGGAGTTTGGTCTTTAGTGTAGTACACAATGAAGCAGTAGCGTCTCTTTGACACAATATTTCGACGACGCTCGTCAGAAAGAACACAAGCTCACGAAACACGTAGTGGCCCACTCTTTAACGGAATATGCGACTATTCAGTTCTTTACCTTTGAAGGGTACTAATGTTGGAACCGATCTTTCGACATACTCTCATTTTAGTTATTTCCAGAAAGGCATCGTGTACTATTGTGATACAGACCTAAATAGTACACACATCAAAAAAAGTTTTTCAGTACTTCGGTTCCGAGAGTTCCGGACAATGTACTAAAAATTGGAATAGAGATCAACATAAACACCATTCTAGCCTTTTTTATCGCTCTTGAAAACCACACATTGCATGTCGTATCACCGTACAGTGAGACCTTTAGAGGTAATGGTCCAGATTGTTGTACACACCAGCCGGCCTGGGTGGCCAAGCGGCTCTAGGCCTTACAATCTGCAACCGCACGACCGCTACGGTCGCAGGTTCGAATCCTGCCTCGGGCATGGATGTGTGTGATGCCCTTAGGTTAGTTAGGTTTAAGTAGTTCAAAGTTCTAGAGGACTGATGACCTCAGAAGTTAAGTCCCATAGTGCTCAGAGCCATTTGAACCATTTGAGCACATTCGTACCTCTAATAACCAGTAGCACGTCCTCTTGCGTTGATGCATGCCTGTATTCGTCGTGGCATACTTTCCACAAGTTCATCAAGGAAGTGTTGGTCAAGATTGTCCTGCTCCTCAACGGCGATTCGGCGTAGATCCCTTAAAGAGATTGGTGGGTCACGTCCATAAACTGCCCTTTTCAATCTATCCCAGGCATGTTCGATTGGGTTCATGTCTGGAGAACATGCTGGCCACTCTAGTCGAGCGATGTCGCTATCCTGAATGAAGTCATTCACAAGATGTGCACGACGGGGCACGAATTGTCGCCCATGAAGACGAATACCTCGCCAATGTGCACGACGGGGCACGAATTGCCGCCCATGAAGACGAATGCCTCGCCAATATGCTGCCGATATGGTTGCACCATCGGTCAGAGGATGGCGGTCACGTATCGTACAGCCGTTACGGCGCCTTCCGTGACCACCGGCGGAGTACGTCGGCCTCACATAATGCCACCCCAAACCAGCAGAAAACTTCGACCTTTCTGCACTCACTGGACAGTGTCTAAGGCGTTCAGCCTGACAGGGTTGCCTTCAAACACGGCTCCGACGACTGTTTGGTTGAAAGCATATGCGACACTCATCGGTGAAGAGAACGTGATGCGAATCCTGAGCGGTCCATTCGGCGTGTTGTTGGGCCCATCTGTAACGCGCTGCATGGTGTCATGGTTACAAAGATTGACCTCGTCTTGGACGTCGGGAGTGAAGTTGCGCATCATGCAGCCTATTGCGCACACTTTGAGTCGAAATATGACATCCTGTTTCTGCACGAAAAGCATTATTCAACATGATAGCGTTGCTGTCAGGGTTCCTCCGAGCCTTAATCCGTCGGTAGCGGTCATCCACTGCAGTAGTAGCCCTTGGGCGGCTTGAGCGAGGCATGTCATCGACAGTTCCTGTATCTCTATATCTACATGTACAAACCACATCCCTTTGGTTCACTCCGAGACGCCTGGACACTTCCCCTGCTGAGGGCACTTCTTGACACAATGTAACAATGCGGACGTGATCGAACCGTGGAAGTGACCGTCTAGGCATAGTTGAACTACAGACAACACGAACCATGTACCTCTCTCCTGGTGGAATGACTGGAACTGATCGGCTGTCGGACCCCCTCCGTTTGATAGGCGCTGCTCCTGCATGGTTGTTTACATCTTTGGGCGGGTTTAGTGACGTCTCTGAACAGTCAAAGGGATTGTGTACGTGATACAGTGTACACAGTCAACGTCTGTCTACAGGAGTTCTAGGAACCGGAGTGATGCAAAACTTTTTTGATGTGTTTATATAGATCCTGATATTTTACTCAAATAGGCCTGTGGCTTTAAGGTGAATAACGAAACAAATGTTACTATTATATATGTACTGTCTCTCGTTTTGGACTCGTCGTGATTCCGCGGCCGCATTATAACTGATGAAAAGGAAATACCGTCGTCAGAAGCATAAGGGAAATACAATAAATTATTGGGAGCAAGTGGCTGGAAATCTGTGTTCGCATCTTCGTCTGGCACAAATATTCACTGGGTGCTACTGAATTATTTCAGAGCAGCCATGCGATTGAAATCGGTATTTCTCTTTAATTTTATGCATACACGGCCGTTGAACCATGAACGTGTGATATCTGTTCTTTAGGTAATATTGAGAATATGGCCTAACTGTGAAGCGAGACCAATTAAGGCGACCACTCATGTAGAGCTTGTTTGAATCCTGGTCCGTCACATATTTTCACTTCTCGCCATTGAATTATTTGAATGACCTCTCACAGCTGACTTATGTATTTCTGCTTTAACATAATGAAAATTAATTCTGTCTCACATAAAGGGGAACTTTTCCATTACATTTTTTTTTTAATTTTGTGACGTTGAGTAGCTACTTCAATATGTTTCGAAGTAAGATAAGCTGCTATAGTTATTACTAATGCACGAACATTTGAACACATTGATTATTACTCTGTATGTTACAGAAGTAGCCGGCCGTGGTGGCCAAGCGGTTAAAGGCGCTACAGTCTGGAACCGCGCGGCCGCTACGGTCGCAGGTTCGAATCCTGCCTCGGGCATGGATGTGTGTGCTGTCCTTAGGTTAGTTAGGTTTAAGTAGTTCTAAGTTCTAGGGGACTGATGATCTTAGAAGTTAAGTCCCATAGTGCACAGAGCCATTTTTTTTTTTTACAGTAATAGCTTAGCACATCTTTAGTGAAGGGTCTTCTATGAAGAGCCTGTAACGCATCCGATTAAATCAAGCACAGCTACGAAATATAATTTACTTTCAAACATGCTACTGAAGGGTGGTTTCACATTTGTTTGCCTGACATTTACAATAATTGTGTCTTTATTCGGAAGCACTATAAACGCAACTGACTGTCTGAACTAAAGGCTGTCAGAATAAATGGAGAAGAATGACAGTATAAAACGAAAGACAGTTTCTTTAAAGAGCTGCTCCTACCTCAAGCGTGTAGCTTGCTAGTGGTATTTCCAAATCTGTCAGAGAACTAGGCAAGACAGCTGTGACGCGCTTTGTACCCAATCAAGGTCGTCCTGTCAAACACTAGTCAGTGTGAACACGATGGACATATACGGCGGCATCGTTTCATTCTCTGTTGCCCAGGAGATCCAGTTTCAGCGAAACTTCAACTCTTTGTAGCTGTCGAAGAATCTTCATACGCTGAAAGCAAACCAATTAAGTGATTTCGAAAGGCCTCTTGAGTGCATACGTCCATCGTCATACGTTTGTGACAGTATTCTTGTCTATATTCTGACATAATGTATGACTTATTATCCAACAGTCATCATAGTAGCTTTCTATAACTTATCAGTTTCCAGACGTATCCCTGTTATTTTAACGCTCTTATAGGCCGAAAAAAAGTGCTGAACTTTTTATGGTACTAATGTACAGAAAAGATACGTATGGGTAGCTGAGAGCCCACCTACCCTCAGTTCATTATTTTAAGCTTGGCATAGCGTTATTACTAAGAAAGATAGTTTAATTTGCAGCTCCTAAGACATTATCCCTATATAACTACAAAGGCATGTTTTCGTGTACTGACACGCAACCCCCATGTGCAAGTTGTAAGTTACTAGTGGAGCGCAGAATTACATGGATGCATGGGAAGTGTAGAATTAGAACACTTGAAGCTTTCGAATTGCTAGAATATGAATTTCAGTGTTAAGTGCAGAAATGAAGCAGTTAATAATCAGGTGCTGCAAATAAAATGTGAAGAAAGAAGTCTATGAGTTTATAAGAGACAAGTTGCAGCAAAAGCTGCATCTTCCAGAAAAGATTAATATTTCACTACAATGAGGAATGTTGGTGAAATGTGGTACCTGTAGCGGCTGCCCTCAGTTCTCTGATACAAACACTCAAGTGGCAGCCAGTGATAATACCAATATCCGCGATGCTTCTCCAGCGTTGCGACAAGAAAGCTACGTGATGGCAGGAGCATCTGCAAGTCAACACACGTGACCCTGGGACACATAAATACTGGCTGACAAGCCAGCAAGAGACAATGAATGGGCGACTGCTGTAGAATGGGCTGCCAGTGTGCACTCCGGAGAAGCATCGTCGTTCTGCTACCATCCGCTGATGCAGTCATCATCATCGTCATCATCAGTCATCCTATGCGACTGCCCACGACATGGGCCGAAGATCGAACCGCGACCGTCCTAGCCACCAACTTGCTTGGCGTCTACCGCCGCCAGTTTGAATTCCTGAAGTAACTGACATGGTTCCAACTTGAGTGAATGGATTTGCTACTGCTTCTAGAAGAGAGCAGATCATACCAGCCATCTTGAGAAGTCTAATCCTGACTACCCCTCCCTTCAGTGGTGTCGATGATACTCTGAATTCACTTCGATTCAAGTTGGTGTAAATAAAAATAATATGCAAAACAAATTATTGAGATCATTAGGACGAGCAGATACGACGAGATGAGAGGCTAGTCAAGAGATTACCGAGCGAGGTGTTGCAGTGGCTAGCTTATCTAAAAGCAAGTAAATACCTCATATACAACACTACATTTAGTTCATCAGCGTTATCAATTGCCATTCTATATCTACTGTTGACTGGAGGTCTCCTTCAGAATTTTCGATACATTACAGTCTCTAGTTATATGCATCCAGATTGATTCCATTTGTCGACTACGGTGCCCACATCTCACTAGATCTTTTCTTATCTCCTGGTATCACGCAAAGAACTCCCTCGGTCCGTCTATCATCAATTCACATGGGGAAATGTCCTGCTAACATAAACATGAGTTTCAATACAGCCATAACAACGTTTCCCACTACAGTTTGTTTCATGATCCATTTGTTTGTTTCCCTCACCCTGTTAATATTACTCAGTATGCTTCTCTCCTTTGTTCCTGTGCAAGCGCCAGTTTAGAATGATTTCTGTAATAAAATTTCCTGCCATAAACCAAAATCGGTAATACACATTGATTTAAACTTTCCGGTTGAAGTAATCTAAGGTTTGGATTTGTAAACTTCGTTTATTTATATTATAGAAACTACTTCCAGTCAGTTTCACTTGTAAATTGGCTGTTTAGGTTTTTATGTTGGTAACTTCACGTAACGCTCTGTATGAAAATCACTGACTGTGCTGTCTGCAGTCTGTGGCAGGTTGTCATTGTTGGAATATTCGCTATTGGAGTGTTGGGCTTCTGGATGTGAACAGCGCGTAGCGTTGTGCAGTTGGAGGTGAGCCGCCAGCAGTGGTGGATGTGGGGGGAGAGATGATAGAGTTAGGAGAGGTTACTATAAGCGGACGATCTGGACACGTGTCCGCCAGAAAAATGAAATTTGTAAAGATGGATGTCATTAATTGATATATATATATATATATATATATATATATATATATATATATATATATATATATATATATATATGACTTTTGAACATTATTAAGGTAAATAGATTGCCTGTTCTCTATCAAAATCATTCATTTGCTAACTATGCCTATCAGTAGTTAGTGCCTTCAGTAATTAGAATATTTTATTTAGCTGGCAGTATTGGCGATCGCTGTATTGCGGTAGTTCGAGTAACGAAGATTTTTATGAAGTAAGTGATTCATGAAAGGTATAGGTCAGGACTTCCCAACCTCTTCAGCTGGCGGAGCCCTTCTTCAATCGAAAATCCATGGCGGACCCCTAGTCAGTCAAGAGCACAGTAACTTTAAATTTCAGAGCAAAACCCATGGGAACTGAAAGCTTCATAATGCAAGTGCCATGTTCCAAATGATCTCCCCTCCCTCCCTCCCCCCCCCTCTCGAAGTATCAATAGCCTTTGGTTTAGAGATGAATGAAAACAACTTGAAATCAACGATCCAATTTGAATTCCCACTTTATCGAGACACTTACTAGTGGATTTACTCCCTTTGTTCAACACACTATAGCCTAATTAAAATTACTTGGTAGTTGACATTTCACACGTTGGAACTACCTTCCTCTAAGAGCAATCAACGTCATGTCCAAACTGTTCGTTGTTGACAAGCTGCCGCTTGTGGTCTGTTCACTTCCTCTGTTTGGCTAGTGTTGTGTAAGGAGCATGCATATTTCGTAACAGTCGTGTGTATGTGTGTGTGTGTGTGTGTGTGTGTGTGTGTGTGTGTGTGTGGGTTTTCGTGAAATCTGAAGAAAAATGTTCAAATGTTTCTAAAGTCTATGGGACTTAGCTGCTGAGGTCATCAGTCCCTAGTCTTACACACTATTAACCTAAGTTTAACTTCCGCTAAGGACAAAACACCCACCCACCCACCCGCCCACCCACCCACACGCACACACACACACACACACACACACACACACACACACATGCCCGAGGGAGGACTCGAACCTCCGGCGGGAGCGGCCGCGCAATCCACGACGACATGGCGCCCTAGACTGCGCGGCCATTCCGCGCGGCTGTGAAGAAAAGAGGCACAGCCAAGATTCGGGATACAAACACATCACGGAAGAAAAGAGGCCAAGGAATTGCCTTAAAGGACTATTGTGACATCGGTTGTGCAATGTGTGGGAATACATTTACCCAGTTTACATTCGTTTCCAAAACCGGATTTCGTAAGCCGATGTCCCAGTTCCGCTTTTGGTTGGTCATGTAAACACTTCAGAATCGATTCTAGAAATCTGCTTCTATAAAGCCGTTTTCCAGTTCCACAATCGATTTTCGTGCCCATGTAAACAGCTCTAAAAGTCCAGTTATTTTTACGTCTTTGCTTATCTACTGAACGGCAGCTGTCAGTCCATAGTCGGCAGCTAGCAGGCGGCGTAGCAGCAGTGTACTGTCAGTTGGTAGCTGGCAACAGGCAGGCGGCGTGACAACAGTTTAGCCACAGCTGACAACTTCAAATACTACTTGGACACTATATCGTGGCAGTCAGCCTCGACAGTAAACAAATTAAGAAAACAAACAAACAGACTCTCTTATTTCTATGTAAGAAGACAAAACATTTCCCAGATTTTTTTTCTCAAAGGAAACAATTCTGGCAGAGGAGGTTTACCTTTTACAAGGTGGCACATGATAAGTCCTCATTTGTTTACGCTCGCAGCCAGTTGCCCCAATATAGTGTCAGAGTAATAGCAAGTAATTGTAATTGAAGTATAGGCAGGCTATATTTTTAACTGAGAGGACGGAATATATTTTACAGAAAAGAAATTAGCTTTAGAGATCATTTTAATTTTCGTAACAAAAATATCAATGCCAACAGAATTCAATTAATAATTATTTTGTAAATGATAGAAGACAGAAACAAAATTCCTACAGAGTTATAGTTCAGGTACGTTCACTGAGCATGTACGAAGAAAAATGCTTTCTTCTTTACTATAGATGAGTCTGTAGGAATAATAATGTAATCCTAATGTGATGGTTCAGGGTGCTTCTGCTGACCCAATTTTGAAAAATTGGGTTCCGTTCCTGACAACTGGAGACGGATGTCTGGTTCCGCATCTAGACCGGTTAAGTACTTAGTTTTGTGGGCAGCATAGATCGAGAATCCAGATTCACACCTGTATGTTGTGGCAAACGGAAGAAGTACACGTTTTGCCTTTTCAAGAAGGGGGTAGTATTTCTTGTTATCCAAACGGATCCAAAAGTGTGAGTAACCGTCAATGTCAAAACTTGATTTCAAGGTAGGGTCTGTGGCAATTCCTATCAACAACTCATATTCATTTGATGATAGAATGTTCGGCTTTTTGGATTCAATGAATGGGTTGACCACCCATTCATATTTCTGCAGCATCTCATCTTCAGCAGTTTGGAAATAATGCTCCAACAATGACATCAAGCTTCGGAAATGTTCCAGGATTTGATGAAACAAACTCTTCCCAAGCGTAAATGTTTTGTTTTTCAAAAACTCCTTGAGAAGAGGAAAACACTCGACCTCCCCCTACTCGACACTCTCTGCCCAAAAATTAATTTGCCTCTTCAATGCTCGAACTTTTTCGATAGCAGTGACCTTTGTTTCACTTTGCCCTTGGAGTGAAATATTCATTTCGTTCATTTTGGAGAAAATATCTGACAAATAGGCAAGTGTACACTGCCAATTTTCGTCATTAATAAGGTTTCCTAATTTGGTGTTATGCACAAAAAGGGAAGCTAAGACTTCCAATCTTAATTCGTACAACCGAGAGAGTGCATTCCCACGTGAGGGCCACCTCATTTCTGTATGGAGAAGCATGGAACGATGAAGACTTCCCATATCTTCACAGAGTATTATGGAAAGTCTTGAATTCATCGACCTTCATTTAATGTAGTTAATGATTTTAATGGATTCGTCTAAAACTTTCTTCAACGAAACATGCCTTTGTTTCGTAGCTAAAGCGTATCTGTGGCGAGCACAATGACTACTGCTGCAATTTTTGGCGTGTTCTTTTATTTTCGTTATTGTTCCGACTGTAGTATCCGTCATAGCTTTTTCACCATCTGTGCACACATCTATGCAATTAGACCATAAAACTGAGTTAGTCCTTAAAAAATCATCCAATAGACGGAATATTTCAGCACCTGTTGTGTTGGCAGGTAGTGGTCTGCAGAATAAGAGGTCCTCCTCAAAACATCCATAATATTCATAACGGGCAAAAGCCAGTAAAATCGCTAATCCTGCAACATCAGTGGATTCATCTGTCTGCAGAGAAAATGAATTGTGTTGTATGCGAGAAACAAGAGTGTCTTTCACATCATTTTACATGCCAACAATGCGTCTCTTTACAGTAAAGTTTGATAATGGCACCGAAGATACAAGCTTTACTGTCTTTTCGTCTACCATGCAAGAAACAAGAAACAATATCATTAACACACCGCTTTATGAGATTTTCTACAATGGTATGAGCTTTGCCTGTTTTTGCCACTCGATAACTAACCAAGGAAGAAGCTTTTAATGAATTTTCATTAATTGTTTTTGCATGAGTTTCTATGCAATGCTGAGAAGCAGCTAGTTCAGCACTCTTCCTTTTGAAAAAATCTATGTCTTTAGTCGGGAAATCCGGGTGAGTTCCTTCAAAATAACGGGGCAATTTAACTGGAACCATTGAACTGCTCAGAAGGACTCGCTCACAAATTACACACTTAGCTTTACCCTCCATTGTTTCCATGAAGCCCATTTATAAATAGCTTTCTTTGTACTTACGCTTCTTGGTTATTCCACTTCCACAGGAAATTGCAGCCAATGGAGTACTTGCAGCGTTTTCACATAATAAATCCGGCTGTGGAGCTTCTTGTGATTGTTCTTCCTTTGGTCGTCCTCCCTCGTCATTCATTTCAATTGGAAACTTCCCTTGTTGTGAAGGCGATGGAGAAACTGCACCCTTCTTCAATGATCCTGTCTTCAGCCACCGATCCATGTTAGAAGTAATAAACTGGTCAAAAATCTACTCGTCAAATAGGTAGTGCACTAACAAAGCAAGTTTAACATTTAATGATGTCTGGGGGCGCATACGTGCCAGCGAGCGCTGTGATTGGTCGACAACGCTCGCTCCGCGCTTGCGTAAAAGGTTTCAGCGCATCTAGCGCCGTGAGCCGGCGCACAAACGAACCCCGTATTGTTGCGGAACAGTCGATCAGAGAAGCCGCATTCTCACTTTAGAATCGCAAAGACTGCTTGAGAATACCACCTGAAGTAAAAGTACAAATGTTTTTCACTCGAAAAAAAATAGTAATGAATTTGATTTCACATTTTTATTCAATAATTTTACTCAATATTTTACACGATTTTGTGAAAGGTGGCCGCGGACCCCCTAGAAAGAGCCGGCGGACCCCTAAGGGGTCCGCGGACCACAGGTTGGGAAGCCCTGGTATAGGTTATTGTTAGTCAGGGCCATTCTTTTGTAGAGATTATTAAAAATCAGATTGCGTTGCGCTAAAGTATTGTTTGTCAGTTTAGTGATGATCAGAATAAGTAAAGAGAAAACTGTTTGAGTACGTTGAGATTTGCTCAGCTGTCAGAAGATCAAATAATGTAGAAGTTTATCAGCACAGTTTTTCATAATTTTTCAAGGGGATGTTTCACACTTTTTTGTATATTTCTTTTACTCTCCGTCTAGTCGTTGCCTTCAGCTGCTCTAACCAAAATAATAGCTGGTGCAGTGAATTAATTAATCTGAACAGTATTTACCCACTGTTGTTTAAATATTATTTTAAGCTGATGTAGAAATGTTCTCAAACTACTTTCAAGCTAGTTTCGTTAAATCTCTCCATTAGCTATTATTGTTCACGTCAACTTCAGAGAAAGGTACAATATCTTCATCAAATCTTAGATGGATGACTTAAGATAAGAATATCGAATTCAAATTATCTAACCGTGTTTAACAATGACAACAGTGGATCAGCATTCCTAAACCGTGCACAAATGAAACTTTTTTAAGATTTGGATGAATCGAGAAATCGGTTGGCAGTGGTACTTAAACGAGAGGATTGAAGGTCAGAGCTTTAACCATGAGGAAAATTTTGGAAAGTTGTGGTAAGGTCTTACGGGAGTGCACTGCAACGCGAAAACTCTGCTTTTTTATGTAACCAAAGTAGTTACTTTTGATGCAAGTGCAGTGTAAATGCACAAACATAAGAAATGTAGAATTATTGTTGTTATTTTGTACTCGGTAGCATACTCTTCATCATCATGAAAAAAGCAAGAGTTCCCTATTATTATTGACAAATGCAAATGTTTTTTACGAATAACAGAAAAAAATTTTGAAATTTGTGCTAAGTTCCTAACTGCTGAGGTCATCGGTCCATAAGCCTACACACTACTTAACCTCACTTAAACTAACTTACGCTAAGGACGACAAACACACCCACGCCCGAGGAAGGACTCGAACCTCTGACAGGGCGAGCCTCCTGAACCGTTACATGACGTCGTTAACCTCGCGGCTATCCCGCGCGGCAAACATTGAGGATTAGGTCTGTAAGGACCTAAACGTTATAACGATCTGGGCCCGGAATAATAAATCTAAATACCTCAGACTATGATTAATATAACATATTTTACGCATTGACGGTCATTTGCCGAAAATAATTCAAGAATATCAATCTGAGGAATGAATACACATTCGGACACGACGAAAAAAGAAAAGGCTGAAGTGGCAAGGGATGACGATCCCTCTTATTACGGAAATGTTTCATTGTTTTATTTGCTTTCGCTTATTATAATATTGAAGCAATATAGTAAAATTGTGGATCACACATGACATATTGTTGGCTCGCTTTTCTTTCGAAAAACGGTTAATTACTGGCATAATGCATGCAGTGCGCCATGTCAGTTCCACATTTTATGAAATTTCCATTATTGCGTCATGTGCTTTAGAATCAAATACTCTGCTGGATTAACTAGAGCTCTGAAAAATTATTTAATCAGAAAATTTAAATCAATGCGATATAGCTGGAAGACAAGTGAGCAGAAATTTATTCAACGATAATCGCTGCTAATTGCCGTACTTTAGTAACATCACGCAGCTGTCAATCAGAATTTCCATTACGGAACTCCCTCCCCACATAATTACTGAAATGTATTTACACCAACCGTAGTTTAATATTACTCTGCAAATGAGGTCACCAGATTCGCCCCCCCCCCCCCTTCCTACACTCACCCTATACCTCTCACGCTTTATGCCCACGACAGAATATCAATCACAAGAATTTAATTGAGATATTTTACACTTCGTTAAGCGAATATCCCAATTCAGTAAAATTAAACCAACTTTGGGAATGACTTATATACTGTGCAATCATGTTAACAACATGTTACTTATAACATCTGATATTTTTAAAATCCTAGGAAATGATCTATCAATGACCACAATAATGAAAGTCTTCACAGCGGCTTGATGTTTTCTTCATGGGTATTCTCGACTCTCCTTTTTATGTATCTTCATCTCTGCGTGCCTAATCAAATGTAATCTATTTGAACACGCTTTGGTACTCCTCCACAATTTCTACTTCCAACACGTTCCTCCATTGTCAGACTACCTATTTGTATATGACACGGTATGGGTCTTATGTTTTCTTCATGGGTATTCTCGACTCTCCTTTTTATGTATCTTCATCTCTGTGTGCCTAATCAAATGTAATCTATTTGAACACGCTTTGGTACTCCTCCACAATTTCTACTTCCAACACGTTCCTCCATTGTCAGACTACCTATTTGTATATGACACGGTGAAGCTTTGGCATACACTACTTTTCTTGTAGATTCGGTTCAGTATCTGATTTACCCTCTAATCTTCAGCACTCTACTTCAGCACCTCATGTCAAAACCGTTTATTCTCTTCTTGTCTGTTCTGATATGTATGTTTCATTCCATAAACCACTGCACTCGAGAAAATTTTTAATAATTAATAAATGGCTGCCTTATGCTCACACTCACATTAAATGTTAAATTTCTGAGGCTAATTTATTTACTCTCATAGGGAACAACTGAGTTCTTCTTTTCTAACAAACTCATGCAAGAATAATGCCCAATGTATGATAAAGTACTTTTTGATATACATTACTACGTCACTGTTTCCGGAGCCACTTCATAGCGAACAAGACAGTAAGAAACTGAGATACGTAAACAAGTCAAAATGTGACTCGCTTCTTGTCTAAAAACTGTCTGAAAGAAGTAGCAAGAAGTAGTATTTGTGAATATCTTTAGTCTTTGGAATAGGTTATGTAATTGCAGAGACAAGTACTCGGTATCTTATCATATTTAACGTAGCGAAAACGAATTCGCTACGAAGACAAAGAGCTTCAGCTTATGCCTCTGTAACATCACTTACGTAATTTATCTTGCCGATTGTCAGCTTTGTCCCCATATAAAAACAACGAGAAAGAAAACAACGTTTTTTGAAGCGAAGCAAATTCCAACAAATGATTTAATATGGGTAAACTCACATTGGGCGTCACCGGCTAAAGCCTACCGTACGGCCATCCCTCCATAGCAATCGTTACCTCGAAGTTTCTAATGGTATCCAGAATGTGACGCCAGTAACCATCTGACAATATCAATAAGGCAGTACATAGCGGAAGATGATCACTAGAATTCAATAATTAATCGCTCTGACAAGAAGTGCTGCAAAGACGGTCGAAACGTCGCTATTTCAGTAGTAAATTGAAATTATAGTATAGCATTACCCTGTACAGGTTTCCTCGGCCGACTTGTGCATGTCTTTCTGCTGACGCCATTTTGGGGATTTGTGCTTCGATGATGATAAGGTAACATGACTAGCACAACAGAAACACCGATTCCCCGAGGGAAAAAATTATTCGACCCTGACGAAACAAAACCTGACACCTCAAGATCTAAAGACAGCACCGCCAACCACTGCCTTTCTTTGTCCTGCTTCATAAAACTCTGGAAATTAAGATGAGAAGAAAAATAATCCATATTAATAAAGAGTCAAAATTTTTACTTGGATCATAAAATATCGTCTTCACCGACAAAAACCAGACTAAGTTGCCATAAACCTTCACGAAATAAATAATTCGCGCGGCCAAGAAAGAAGATAGGTGCCGAATTAATGAAAGATCATATTTCTATGATCTTCGACTACACAATGTTGCGTTTTCTGCACGTAAATTCAAAATTATACTTGCGATGATCGCCTTTAGGTGGATCGATGTTCTTCAGACGTCGACGGAGAGTTCATAAAAATGGTTCAAATGGCTCTGAGCACTATGGGACTCAACTGCTGTGGTCATAAGTCCCCTAGAACTTAGAACTACTTAAACCTAACTAACTTAAGGACATCACACACATCCATGCCCGAGGCAGGATTCGAACCTGCGACCGTAGCGGTCGTGCGGTTCCAGACTGTAGCGCCTTTAACCGCGCGGCCACTCTGGCCGGCTGGAGCGTTAATAGCCCTCTAATGTCATGGGCATTAGAAGACTTGTTTCACTTGGTGCAGGTGTGCCGTTTACAAAAGTGAAAACTTAAAGTTTTGAAAGCGAGTCTTGTACCTGCGATGCTATTGCAGATTGTGATTCTCCCCGGTAATAAGACATGATAAGTCCCCTAGAGCGGGTAATGTGTAGCTTATAACGAAATGCACGAAATGTCATGTTAGCCAAGCATAGCTAACTGTGTTTCGCATCTGTGTATAGGATCCAGACGGGATAGCGTCATTCACTGCTACGGTGCTCGCAATGGTTTTGTTCTTGAAAGCTAGTTTTTTCTTGGCCCTATTCCAGGCCTCCAAAAAAAAAAAAATGAGAGTTTCAAAGATTGGACCAGCTGGCTATGATGACAGTGAACTTGCAGCTCAATATCATGGAGCATTTCCGCAGCAGGAATGGTACTACTGACGATGTCGCACCAAATCGCCCTTTCGCTGGCAGGTATTATGGCGCTGGAACGTTATTCAAATATTTTTCCAGTTTTTTTTTTTTCGCTACTTCAGTTCGAGGTAGTTTTGTGAACTCTGTGCTATGAGGATTCGTAGATATTGAGGGTGGCGAATTGAATATAACTAAGGTCTACAAAATGTTTGCGCACGTAGTGTAGCTCCGCATTCACATGGCTGATATCGCGAAGCGCTACGTTGTCTGCAGGTGACCAACTTTCAAATTGGCGTTGCATTTTCCCCGGCTTGTTTGCGTGTGTTATTTTTCAGATCCAAATTATGAATAAGGAATTACTGGGTGACCGGACGTGTTTGATACTGAAGCCACCCCCCTTTCTAGCGTTACCGTGTCGAAGGAAACTTTAAAAATGTTCACTTTCTGCATATATCAGCTTCGACCGCCAATATTTCGTGCGCTGCTTCCGTTTGTATCAGTATTAAAGTCACTGTATGTTTGATTTTACTTGACACATAAGCATTAATATACAGTAATGAATTAACACGTAAGCATAAATATATAGTACTGTATGGAGGCGATATTAAGCCCCAATGTTGCTCTCTCAACCATGTCAAAAATGATCTTCTTTAAGCGGTTAGTTGTATTCTTTCACGTCGATTCGGGATTAAATACATTCTTAATTGAAATCTTCCTGCCGTTGCACCAAGCCGGGTCGAGTCTGTCTTGTTGCCTTATGGGGCCAGACACATATTATTATATATATGAATACTAAGCTTTTGACCGGAACAACTAGTATATTTCGACAGACTTCGTCTGATTTCGTCCAGTTCTTTATTGGTTATTATAATAACCCTTACATCGTTTTATCAGCACGAAATACACATTTGACGTTAAATACTTGTAGACCATTTAATGCCGTATGCAGATTCCAAAGTGGGGGTACCACGGCAGGGGCATCCAAGGTCACTGAAAGAGGATATCCCTTCCGGACTGATTGCTCCATCGGCACAGGGCCAGATAATTGACCGTTAACCTTGATCCTCGAAAATATTCCTCCTACTCATTTTCGAATAATCTGGACAAATTTTGCCAGTATAACCCATTTTTCTCATAGTTCTAACCAAAAGTTCGTGAGTTGGCACTGACACATCGACGTTAAATTAATAATACACGGAGTATCACACACTGATCGTACTAATGTGGCACTAGTTTGATGTGGCCCTGTTACATTTTTCAGGACTGGTTTTAATCTCGTCTTTATAATGTCTGTAGATACTGACAAGTCTGCATTCGGAAGTGTCATTTGCTAAAAGTTTAGCAAGCTCTCTCTTTTCGATTTTTGGGATAAGTGCCATCATGTTCTCAGTAAACGTGGGTGAGAGGGGCTTTTCTGTCAACAGTCCGTTATATGCGAGAATTTCTGTCATCTGAACGCCAATTTTACCCCACACCCACGAAATATTCTACAGGAAAGCCCTCTGGGCCAGCTGACTGTCCTCACTCTACCTTTGATCACAATTCCTATTTCCTGGTGAATTATGTGTTCCTAGAGATCTGCAAGATTTAGTTAGTTGGGGTTATTCCATAAAGTTCCTCATCACCCACCCAGTCCACATCTTGTTCTACGTACGTCGCTGTATTAGTTCTCGGTGTAACGTTTGACTGCATGTTGGTCGTTACATGCCTTATCTTCAGTGCGTTTCAGGTGGTTAATTAGTTTTAGTCAACTTACGTGATTTCCCCAATGGTACGGAATAGGGAAATTTCTTCTGCAACACCACCGATATTTTGTGACGTTATTTGCCCTCCGTCTGAGGACATTTGAGCCAAAGCAGTTTGTTCACATTTTACCCCTTCTCTGCATACACACTGTAAAAATGATTTATGTATGTCTTTTCCTGAGTATTTCTTTTCCACATCTCCTTCTAAACCTCTGGGGCAATTTCAGCCAAGATTTTTGCACATATACCTTACTGCCAGGCGACAATCATGTGGGGGTAAGAACCACCCTACCGATCAATGCAGTAGGGGTGAGAAAGAGGCGTATCCTGCGACGAATGAGTTCCCATACTTTTTTCGTATGTATTTGAGAGTGCAACCAGTTAGGGATTTGCAACGAACATTACACATAATTTCAAACCTTTAACAACATTTTTCTCTGCAAAAATCTCTACAAAATGATAAAAGGAAAAATATTTATTGCTTCCTACTTTCCCACTGTAAGTACCGTTTGAGCCATGGCGTTTAATTTAGAGAAAATTATTTCTGATTTAGCGAAGTCTGTGAACCCAGGTGCAAATACAAGATTATTTTAGTGGAATGTCAGCCCTTGTCGTAGAAATAAACATCAGTTTCAGTGATTTGAGAATACTTACACCTTCATTTTCATTCCCGGAAAACCATTTTCTTGTTGAAATACATGAAACGTATTCGCAGTTGTGAATATGGACAAGCATCACTTGTATAATGGAATGAAAACAATGAAAATTTGTGCTGGGCCGGGACTCGAACCCGGATTTTCCTATCTCGCGGGAGGTCGACTTACCATTAGGCTACCCAAGCACGACTTAAAGCCTGACCCAAAGCTTTACTCGTACATCTATTATCAATATTTCCGTACAGGGGAGACATTTTACTTGAAAGTCGTTTGCCCGGTGTCGGCGGATAAGTACCATATGGCATCGTAATTCAGAATAATACGGACACTGCAATATAGAATTTTCTTGATAATGTCATGGAGGATGGTTGTACCGTTCTACAGCCAATTGTTGAGGATACAACAGCCCTTGAATAGGAGCTACTGGAACTTGAACCAAAGGGTCTGAAAGGCAGTGGTTTTTCAAGTACTGAATTTTGGAAGAAGGTTGCAGAAGAAAAATACTCACTAATAAGACAGCGTGCCAGAAATTGCTCTCCATTTTTTAGGACGATTCATTTGTGTAAATCACTGTAGCCACATACCCGTTTCTCAAATCTGAAAACCGATCTGTGCTGTTTGATGAACATTTACGCGAACTTGGGCAAGCTGCTCACACCAATACCAGCCTGATTTCAAACACCTCACAGGAAAAGTCAACCATGGAAAAAGCACATCGCAAACGTAGCTTTCAGTTCCTTGTTTCGTAAGAAAATTGTTCGATAACATTATTTTTTAAATTGTGTTCCTTTATTGGTGTTAACTACTAGCCAAAAGATTCGGCTCGCTTCGAAACAGCTCCATCAGTTCGCGACTCCAAAAGACAATTGGCCATCCCTTTTATAGATGGTTGTTGAATGATGTTGACGGTGTCTATAAAACCTCCCAGAAGAGTTGAGGCCGAAAAAAAGCACGTAACTTTCCTGTAAATATCTGTCTCGAAACAGCTTAAGAGTAAGGCCTAAACTGGAAAATTGAAGTCTAATACTATGTTAGTACTGCAGAATGCGTCTTCAAACATAAATAAATGGTGCGTAGACTTAGCTGAAGTGATCAGAAGTACGTTTAGTGTACAATGAGGTGACTGAAATCATAAGATAGTGATATGCAAGTATACAGAAGGCGTAGTATCGCATACACAAAGTATAAAGGGCAGTGCATTGGCGGAACTGACCTTTGCATTCAGATGATTCATGTGAAAATGTTTTCGACGTGATTATGGAAGCACGACGGGGTCAACAGGCTCTGAAAAATGGCTCTGAGCACTGTGGGACTTAACATCTGTGGTCATCAGTCCCCTAGAACTTAGAACTACTTAAACCTAACTAACCGAAGGACATCACACACATTCATGCCCGAGGCAGGATTCGAACCTGCGACCGTAGCAGTCGCGCGGTTCCGGACTTTGCGCCTAGAACCGCTAGACCACCGCGGACAGGCTCTGAACTTGGAATGATAGTTGCAACTAGGCGCGTGGGACACTCAGTTTCGTAAATCGTTAGGGAGTTCAATATCCAGACATCCATAGTGTCAGGATTGTGCCGAGACCAATAACTTTCAGGCATTACCTCTCACCACATAGAATGCATTGGCCAGCGACTTCAATTAACGACCGATATCAACGGCGTCTGGGTAGAAACATCAGCGATAACAGACAAGGAACTCTGCGTGAAATAATAGCAAACGTCAATGTAACGTATCCTTTAGGATAGTATGGCGAAATTTGGCTTTCATAGTCTTCGGCATCAGACGACCGATGTGAGTGCCTTTGCTAACAGCATGGCATCTTCTGCAGCTTGAGACCATATCGGACGGAACCTATACGACTGGAAAACCGTGACCTGGTCGGATGAGTCCCGACTTCAGTTGAGAAGAGCTGATGCTAGGATTCGAGTGCGCAGCAGACCCCACGAAACCATGGAGCCAAACCGTTATCAAGTCTCTGTATGAGCTGGTGGTGGCACCAAAATGGTGTGGGCTGTGTTTAGACGAAATGGACTGAGTCCTCTGGTCAAATTGGACCGATCGTTGACTGGAAATGATTATGTTCGGCTACTCGGCGACCATCTACAGCCTTTCATGGACTTCAGTTATATGGATGACAATGTGTTACGTTATCAGGTTACATTTGTTGCGATTGGTTTGGAGAACATTCTGGACAAATGGTGCGAATGATTCGTATGGCTCGGCATGAATCCCATCGACCATTTATGAGACACAATCCAGAGCTTAGTTGGTGCACAGAATCCGTCACCAGCAACACTTCCGCAAATATGCATGGCTGTAGAGGCAGCATGGTTCAGTATTTTTGCAGAGACTTCCGACTTATTGAGTCTAAGTCACGTCGAGTCGCTGCACTACGCCGGGCAAGAGAAGGTCCGACACGATAGTAAGGAATAACCCACGACTTCTTGTCACCCCTACATAGTGTACATTGACAAACTGTCATAAAATCTATAATCTAGAACACTCTGGGCCTGGGTGAGAGTAAATCATCTAAAAACTGCGACCTCCTCATCAATAATATTAGCGTTATGCATGAGACCCAGAAGTGAGAAGGTGGTACTTTGGTTTCCACTTTTAGACCGTTTGTCGCTATTGACCTCATAATGCAAATACACTCCTGGAAATTGAAATAAGATCACCGTGAATTCATTGTCCCAGGAAGGGGAAACTTTATTGACACATTCCTGGGGTCAGATACATCACATGATCACACTGACAGAACCACAGGCACATAGACACAGGCAACAGAGCATGCACAATGTCGGCACTAGTACAGTGTATATCCACCTTTCGCAGCAATGCAGGCTGCTATTCTCCCATGGAGACGATCGTAGAGATGCTGGATGTAGTCCTGTGGAACGGCTTGCCATGCCATTTCCACTTGGCGCCTCAGTTGGACCAGCGTTCGTGCTGGACGTGCAGACCGCGTGAGACGACGCTTCATCCAGTCCCAAACATGCTCAATGGGGGACAGATCCGGAGATCTTGCTGGCCAGGGTAGTTGACTTACACCTTCTAGAGCACGTTGGGTGGAACGGGATACATGCGGACGTGCATTGTCCTGTTGGAACAGCAAGTTCCCTTGCCGGTCTAGGAATGGTAGAACGATGGGTTCGATGACGGTTTGGATGTACCGTGCACTATTCAGTGTCCCCTCGACGATCACCAGTGGTGTACGGCCAGTGTAGGAGATCGCTCCCCACACCATGATGCCGGGTGTTGGCCCTGTGTGCCTCGGTCGTATGCAGTCCTGATTGTGGCGCTCACCTGCACGGCGCCAAACACGCATACGACCATCATTGGCACCAAGGCAGAAGCGACTCTCATCGCTGAAGACGACACGTCTCCATTCGTCCCTCCATTCACGCCTGTCGCGACACCACTGGAGGCGGGCTGCACGATGTTGGGGCGTGAGCGGAAGACGGCCTAACGGTGTGCGGGACCGTAGCCCAGCTTCATGGAGACGGTTGCGAATGGTCCTCGCCGATACCCCAGGAGCAACAGTGTCCCTAATTTGCTGGGAAGTGGCGGTGCGATCCCCTACGGCACTGCGTAGGATCCTACGGTCTTGGCGTGCATCCGTGCGTAGCTGCGGTCCGGTCCCAGGTCGACGGGCACGTGCACCTTCGACCGACCACTGGCGACAACATCGATGTACTGTGGAGACCTCACGCCCCACGTGTTGAGCAATTCGGTGGTACGTCCACCCGGCCTCCCGCATGCCCACTATACGCCCTCGCTCAAAGTCCGTCAACTGCACATACGGTTCACGTCCACGCTGTCGCGGCATGCTACCAGTGTTAAAGACTGCGATGGAGCTCCGTATGCCACGGCAAACTGGCTGACACTGACGGCGGCGGTGCACAAATGCTGCGCAGCTAGCGCCATTCGACGGCCAACACCGCGGTTCCTGGTGTGTCCGCTGTGCCGTGCGTGTGATCATTGCTTGTACAGCCCTCTCGCAGTGTCCGGAGCAAGTATGGTGGGTCTGACACACCGGTGTCAATGTGTTCTTTTTTCCATTTCCAGGAGTGTACATACAAAAGCTAACTGATGTGCAATGAATATCATTAAAATTTATATTTTTAGCCAGTTGATAGAATATTCTCTATTACTGTAGATGTGATAATAGAAGGGTTGGGAGGTGGGAGGCGACATTTCATGTAGTGTTGATAGTCCACATCTCATTTGCTAGAGTGATAGTTTTCAGACACTTAATATTACGGCACGACAGTTTAACATACGTCCTAGTGGACGATATTTATCGGGGACTGTGAGCAGCGGGATGCGATGGCCTTCAAGAAAAGTCAATGACGCTGAGAACAGACGTGCACGATGATCTGTGAGGAGAATGGGTAACCAACTGAACGATAAGGTAGTTGTAAACACAAATGCCACCAAGAAGCTGCCACTGAACAAGCAAGTAGTTCACGTAAGTGGAATATCGGTGGAAGACACATGTTGGGGAATCATTTTACAACCGTATTGTGCAAGTTGTAGATTAGTGGTTCCAGCCATTTTTTGACTGGGAGCATCGAAGGGGCAATCTGGCCAGTCTATGTAAGATGTGCTGGAATTTGGTGAAAACTCTTTCCTAAAACTGTCATTTCAGTAATAATTTCTGAGAGTGTATCCCTTCTGAGAAAACTATTGGCTTAGACTTTGACTGTGAGTACGGCTGTTCTGGACTATGGCCAGACATTCGATGCTTCTTATGCAAAGAACATACGTACGATCTTGAACCAAATTTGACATTCTCGACGGAGCCAGTCAGAGCTATAGCTGATAACTGTTAGATTATTTAAGGTAGAGTAAAGAAAATAGGTCTCAAAAAAAGAATTAGTTCTAGCAGTATTTTGATGTTACTTTTGAATTTGTTTGCTAGTACAGTTATTACGATTATTTTAATTGTTATATTCGTGCAACTCTCCTGTAGAGGTAGAACCGATGGTCATAAACTCAAGTGCCCGATTCCCTTAATCAGAACCTTTTTAAAAATATCTAATACGCTACAAATGGTAGATAATCGAATCTTGAGTTTTAGACATTACAGCAAAGACCAACGATCATCCAAAGTGACTACCACCCGTCACAGGGCACGCACTAGAACATCTACCATTCTCATTACCATACTGAGTTGTTGGGAGAAATTAATTATGCCGAACAGCTTGATACGTTGTTTATAATACGGGTGTTATCATATGTGTTACTAAAATGTAGACTTTCACGGCCGGAAATATCATGTCCATTATAATTATCCGGGCTGTTATGCCGTGGTCGGTTGATGAATTCTGTGTCGATTCCCAACGTTTCGTCTCCGACTGCGGGAGACATCTTCAAGGGGGTCCGTAGCTCGATGGAAGGTCCAACACACCCACTGGCTCGCTACTGACTGCCGCTAAATTCCGTGTCCGCGCCCTCCCAAGCCGCGGCGTGACTACACGTGTTTTGAAAACGTCAGTGCAATTGGCCGCTGTCCGTCGCTGTCGAACGATTAATGGACATGATATCACATGCGTGCCAGTATCCTACAAATAGTATTCTTCGAACTGTGCATAAAAGGCCAAGTCGACAAGTGCTTGTTTATTAATATTTTCCAACTGCATTGTGCAAACACTTTACCGTAGAGGGCCTTTAGCTCTTTGTACCTGCTCCAATTTGTGTAGTTTGAAGGAAATCTTTTTGGTACTGCCTTTATACTATCCTATGACATTCTGGAGCTTCTGACGTACTTCACTGCAGTGGGACGAGGCTATAATGCTGGATGTAAGAGGTCTTCTTGATATCACTGAATCACTATTACAGCAATACACTTTGACTTCACCCGAGTTTAACTATTGGACTAGGAGCTACATAATATAGTACACAAATAAATTCTTCCGTTTCCTACCCGGCTAATAATTATCCCACTAGAGTTTTCTTTTCTGTCAAGGACTTTCTGGATAGACACTTTTTTTTAGGTCGACAGTCTCCTGAATTCTTTGATGCGGCCTGCCACAATTCCTCTCCTGTGCCAACCTCTTCATCTCAGAGTAGCTCTTGCAACCTACGTTCTCAATTATTTGCTTGATGTATTCCAATCTCTGTCTTCCTCTACAGTCCCCCCCCCCTCCACCCCTAAGGCTCCCTCTGGTACCATGGAAGTCATTTCCTCATGTATTACAGATGTCCTACCATCTCCTTGTCAGCGTTTTCCACATATTTCTCCCCTCTCCAGTTCTGTGCTGAATCTCCTCATACCTTACCTTATCTGTCCACCTAATTTTCCGCAACGGCCTGTTGCACAATATCTCAAATGTTTCAATTGTCTTCTGTTCCAGTTTTCCCACAGTTCGTGTTTCACAACCATACAATTCTGTACTTGAGACGTACATTCTCAGAAATTTCTTCCTGAAATTAAGGCACATTTTATTTTGATACTAGTTGACTTCTCTTGGCCAGGAATGCCCTTTTTGCCATTGTAGTCTGCTTTTGATATCCTCTTTTCTCCGTCTGTCATACGTTTTTTTACTGCCTAGGTAGCAGACTTCCTTAATTTCACCTACTTTGTTACAATCAATCCTGATCTTAAGTTTCTCGCTGTTCTCATTTCTACTACTTCTCATTGCTTTCGTGATTCTTTGATTTACTCCCGATCCATATTCTGTACTCATTAGATTGTTCACTCCATTCAGTAGATTGAGCCATGTTGCGGCTCGCGTTGGTCCCATTGGTAGGTTGAAATCGTGTGAAAGGGATAGTGGCACCTCGTCTTCTTCTTGGGGTTACTGGCGCCTCTATGTTTGATAGCTTGTCTGTCCACAAGTGGCAGCAGCAGCGGTTATCGATATGTAGTATGGTGGTAGTATTTTTGGAGGGACGTCAAGTGTTTTCCGGGTTGGAGTGTGTCGGGGAGTTCGGTTGGGATGAAGCACCAGTGAGGTCCAGCTTTGCGCGGTCATGCCGGGACTGCTGGCGGCACGCAAGCACTGCCGTATCGAGGTGCTGAATTTTTGAGGGCCACAACCTCATTGTCCACCAGACCCAGGACGTTTGAGTTGAGTGAACATTAACCCAGTAGTGAAACCTCCTTTATTTTGAGATCACACCATTTGTTCACACGTTGCTGCTCGCAGGGTCACTGAGATGAAGAGCAACGCGTGGAGTGTTTGAAGTTGGCGAAATTAATTAGTTGTTCTCCACTTATTATCATTAATTTTTGAATTTCTTGTGTTATTATTGGTGTAGTTCAACCAGTGGTATTTTGCTGTCGAGTAGCCACTAACGCCCCAGTTACCTGCCTTGGAGGTCAGCGTATTTTTGCAGCAGTGTACCTTTCCTCGCCTTGCCGCTGCTGTCCGGTGAGATGTGTAGTTCGACAGCCTCCTTGATTGTGGTTCGGATATTTTGTTTCTTTTTGACTACTTTGGTTGTAATGGTTCCTTCTGCTTCTGGATTTTCTAAATACCGGACTCTGATGATGCAGTGCTGTCCGCTGGTTCCATCTTTCCTCGGTTATTACATCATTGTGTTGGTTATCAGACATTAGGTAGATTTTGCAAGATTGTTGGTCTGCGTTTAATCTGTCACTAGTTTGAGTTGCCATTCAGTTAAGTGAATACAACTCTTGGATGCTTGTCTCATCGTTTACGAAGTTGAGCCACTTTCCCAGGTCAATCCTTGGAAAACTGGCTGCGGCTCACTTCTCTCTTGATTTGGTCAGATTGTGATGATGTTTTTTTTAATATTTTAATTTTGAATTATTACTGTTTGGGCCTTCAGCCGACAAAGAGTTGGAATTTCTTGTTAGTAATGCCTTCAGCTGTGAGTGTAACTTGTCTTAAGAAATTTTAATTAGACAAAATATCTTAACACAGAAATGTTGATGATTATTCTTTAAACATCTCTCGAAGAAGTTTAATTGCTTCTCAAAAATTTGCTATCCAGGCCTTCAGCCATCCAACTGTTTTTTGAGTTATTACTATTGGGGCCTTCAGTCAACAAATAATTTAAATTTCTTGTCAGTAAGGTCTTCAGCCATGAATGCAATTAGTCTTAAGAATTTTTAAATAGATATTCTCTCTTAATAGTGGAATTTTGATGATGGTCTTTTTAAAATATATATTTTAGTATCCCTTGGAAAAGTTTAACTGGTTCTTAAGAATTTGCTATCCATGCCTTCAGCTGTCAAATTGTTTTTTGAGTTATTACTATTGGGACCTTCAGCCGACGAATAATTTGAATTTCTGCTCAACAAGGCCCTCACCCATGAGTGCAACTTGCTTCAGATTTTTTTTTAATTAGACATTGTGTCTTAAGAGTCAAATTTGATAATTGTTCCTTATTGTCATTTTTATTTGCAATTGTTTCCAAATAAAGTGTAAGTGATTAAAGGAAACTAAGCAATCAACGGTAACTGATTACGGCCCCAACCACACTCAATCCTGCCTTTCACTAGGTACCAGGTCTCACAGATCATGTTATTCTTCTTCACTTTCACTCAGGACATCATTGTCACCAGCGGATCGTATCACTGATATCCATTCACCTTGAATTTTAATCCACTCCTGAACCTTTCTTTTCTTTCCCTCACTGCTTCCTTGATGTACAGACTGAAAAACAGGGGCGAAAGACTTCATTCCTGTCTTGCACCCTTATTCCCTCTTGTCTGTTGTAAGTGTTGTATATTGCGCGTCTCTCCCTATAGCCTACCCCTATTTTTCTCAGAATTTCGAACGTCTTGCACTATTTTACATTGTCGAATGCTCTCTCCAGGTGGACAACTCCTTTTCTTTGGTATTGCTTCCATTATCAATCGCAACAATTGCCTCTCTCGTTCTTTTACCTTTTCTAAAGCCAAACTGATCGTCATCTAGCACATCCTCATTTCTCTTTCCCATTCTCCTACACACTACCGAACATAATATACTTTTCTTGGGATATTTGTCTATTACCTGCAACTATAATTTTGCAGTTTTCGCCTTATGGTTTCACCTGTGCCTTCTCTTTTCGAAAGAAGAGTTACATTGAGAGAACGAAACATTCATTTTACTCAATATCTGTACTGAAATTTATATAATACGCCTCTAGGTATCTTTGCTTTTGAATTTTTTAATTCCGTGTTGTCCTCTCCAGTGCTGGTTCCCTACTATACCGTCGGTAGCTGTGTGTCATAATCGATCTTATTGCGATCTTTGAGGCTTTCTCCTGCGTCGTCTGTTGCTGCACAGATAAATAGCTTGTAGACAATAAATTGCACTTAGGCACGGCCTATCTTACGTCCATCAAGATTCAGAGCGATACGTCTGCCAAATCATGTAAAAACAATATAGATGACGGGACAAGTTCTCTTACAGGGGCCAGCAGCTGTGGCCAAGGGCTTCTAGGCGCTTCAGTCTGGAACCGCGCTGCTGCTACTGTCGCAGGTTCGAATCCTGCCTCGGGCAGGGATGTGTGTGATGTCCTTAGGTTAATTCGGTTTAAGTAATTCTAAGTCTAGAAGACTAAAGACCTCAGATGTTAAGTTCCTTAGTGCTTAGAGCCGTTTGAACTATTTGAATCTTACAGGGTGCTAGCATTTTGTTTAAGAGATCAGCACTAGGCTGATGTTTACTGGTGGAAAGTTTTGATAGAAGAACTGCTTGTGACTTATTTGGAGACTGCGTTGATGGCAGCACGCTTTCTACTAGCTTACTATATCAATTTGTGAATACGTTAGATTGAAATCTATCACGTTTTCATTTAACTGAGGAAATAAGTAGGGTATGACAGCCTACATCCGACTATGTAAGGAAAATGAGATTTTAAACAAAAATTTGAAGAGCGACTAATTACGAAAATATATGTACAAAGAAGAATAAAATAGTATCACAAAATGCACGTACTAATTATATTCAAAATTTACAAAGGACTACAAAAATGTTTAGTTTAAACAGTCGTTAGTCGAATTTGGAGAGACACTGTCCTGTATTAGACCTCCAGTTTCCTAAACTGAAGCATGATAAAAGACAAAAAAGTATAACAATGTTGGCCCCACTCTAGCAAAACCTTGATGTGATCAATAAGAGGATAAATGAAAATAACTTTCTAACTCAATTAATTATTTCTTCTTCTTTGACCCCATTCTAGTGCAGTCTTGATGTGAGCGCTCCCGACCCTTCATACAAACAATCATGTCCCTCTTTTCATCTTTCTGGCATAATTTGCAAAAGCACTTGACTACGTAATTATTCGACATTTCGTTGGCAGTGTAGTGGTTCTTTGATTCCTTGTTTCACAGCTTCTTCTTTAATGGAGGCGGCGTCAAAAATATACAGTCTGCTGTTTTCCTTTCTCTCACTCCATTGCTTTTAGGCAGCAGAGATATTTCCGTGCTTTTACGTAGGTTTTACATCTTTGAGAGCTTTGATATTGATGTTTCAATAACTTCAGTAGTAATTCCTACATCAGCCTCTACACATGCTGCTGCAGCTTCTGCTATAAATATGTTAGAAACTTCTGTTGAAACCGCACGTGAAGTTTCCGCTGAAACTGCTGATGTATCTGCTGCTGCAAAGCTGCTGTCGTCAAAAATATTTGCGTTAATAAGACAAACTCTAATACTGTTTAAGCCGTTTACAGCACTTGCTACTGTCATCAAGTCAGCCATATGAATTGCCGAGCATTGCAAATAAGCAGTCCAATATAGGAAAATATCGCCACTCCAGTATAGGACAAAATGCCACTTGTATTTCCACAAGGAACACACCCATAGCAATGAGTACATCCAAGAGGATAAATAAGGTATATTGTCGCTGTTAAGCAATGATTACAAATTGTAGAGTGCAACTTACACAACTGGAAGACTACTCCGTCTTTTGACTTAGATGAAGGGATGAAAAATTATGTATATTGAAGCCACTTAAAATAGAAAAATTTAGAAGGTCAAAGCAAACACTGTATCGTTGTGCAACTTCGTTCTCATAACAAAAAGGGTTATAGCTTCGGTTAATCGCCGTTAGAGGGCTCCATCATCATTCCAACACAATTTTTGCTGCTCAGTCCAATTTAAGAAATGGTCCAACATAAGACCGTTTACTCTATTCGTCCCATAGTTTCACGTCAAAGCAACTGAATAAGTAAAAATAAAAGGAATTGCACAGTGAAAACATATAGGATTACCACAACGGTGATTGCTGCTATGTCCAAATGTCAAACCACTCAACGTGAAAGACTGGCAGCACAAAGAGCTGCATGCAGTAGGTTAGTTCAAAATTAATTGCCGTCTCGCCACAGAATAGCTACACAGAGTGGAAGACGTATCAATTTATTTCAAAGAGATGCGACTGTCTCATTCACAACTAACAGCCATAATGAGGACTTTGTATTTGTCGTCATAGAGGTGGAACTACATGACCATGAGCGACAAATCAGAACGTTCGCCTGGTGGCGTCAATGGAGGCGGCAGTTGGAGGCGGAGACAACGACATGGTTTAACTGCGTCCCTGACAAAACGCCGGCCGCTGGCGGGCATATTCGCACAAAGCCGTCGCCGTGATAAAACGGAACAAGAGTTGACAAGCGCGCATACGTGCGTGTGTGCGTGCGTGTGTGTGAATGTGTGTGTGTGTGTGTGTGTGTGTGTGTGTGTGTGTGTGTGAAGGGCGTGAATTACGTCTCCCGACTCAGCTCTGACAAACCGGGCGATCGATTACCCCACTTCATTCGGGGCGTGTCTGCGTGACATTTGCGCAAACAAAGTGGAGTCAGCACACAGTGTGTCAGAGATAAAACAGACCCCTCTATGAGGCTCACTGATAAATCCGACAACTAGTCATTGGCGCCGATTACACAGAGGACCTACTGTGCGGAACGCAATCCACATGGACGTTTGAGACACGAAACCATTTTCACGTGAGAGGTGTACCTAAAAGCGATGTTTGCTGTTGATTTCACTGTGGGTATTTGATGATACGTTATTACATGCAGGAAACACAGTTATTTTGCTACGAGCACAACTGAAAAATTAGAGACCTATAGCCACTTCAAGAAGCTTCCTGAACAACTAATGAATGAACTAACGTGTTTCAGCCACTCTTCACTTCTTGATACAGCCCAATATGACTGAATCTGGATGTTCCCTCCATCTCTCCCTCTCTTCCTCTCTCTCTCTCTCTCTCTCTCTCTCTCTCTGTGTGTGTGTGTGTGTGTGTGTGTGTGGTGCTCGAGTGCACTTACAAAAGGTTATAACTTTATAAATACCGCACCTAATAATCCTCATTTCCCCTGATTTTTTTATATTATAAGATGCGAAATTTCTGCTTCAAGTCTTTCACAGACGATTTTACTAGGGTTCAATGTTATACCGCCAGATTTGTATTTTACAACTGCAGGTCTGAATGAAATACATTTCCCTATGCTTAAACATTACAACGGCGTACTACTGTGTATAGTGTCATATGATTAGGCATGGGGTGCAATGAAGGAGCCTCCCCGAAGATTGCGACAGCAAGATACAAATGAGAACCGCCATCGGGGGCACCCCGGGCAACGTTGATCTTTCAGCGGCTAATCCTTCAACAACCGGAACGGACTTCTGAGAAAATGAAAACCAATAAGACCCTACCCAAACGGTCCTTTCTAAGGCCACTTGTGACGATATCGATAGACATTGAAGTAATATCGAGAGACAAAGAGGTTTTATTATCTGACTTGTGTAAAGAATATCAATGTGACTTCCTCCTGATTCAAGAAACTCATAGAGGCAGTACAAGACCCACACCCAAAATAGATAGAATGAAGATGATTTTGGAGAGACCACATTAATGGTACGGTGGTATCATCTTCGCCAGGCGAGGAATTAGAGTCACTTCTGCATCACTGACTGACAGGCAAGACATTGAGATATTAACCGTTCGAACTCAGCAGTGTAGCGTTACCTCTGTGTACAAACCCCCAGAATCAGATTTTGTCTTCACTGAGCCTGGAAATTTCAGTTACCAAGACCTTAATTTTGTATTGGGTGATTTCAACTGTCAGAGCACTACATGGGGCTATAAAGAAACTAACAGCAGCAGAGTGGAACTAGAAACCTTGGCTGAGGTACACGATCTACTGCTCATACATGACCCGAAACTGCCAAGCTCCTTTAATAGTGGCAGATGAAAGAAAGGGTACAATCCCGATAACATCTTTGTTAGCAAGAAACTCGCTGGCCAATGTGAAAAACTGATTGGGGAGCCAATTCCCCATACGCAGCATCGGCCCACAATTTGCACGGTCAATGCAGTTGTTAAGCCTGAACAAGTTCCTTTCAAAAGAAGGTTCAATTTTAAAAAGGCCAACTGGAAGAAATTTAGAGAGCTCATTGATGTAGAAGTAACAAAAATCCCCCCACAACCTGAAATGTACGACTCTTTTGTCAAACTCGTTCAGAAGGTGTCTAGGAAAACAATACCGCGAGGATGCAGAGCACAGTATATTATGGGACTGTCTGAGGACACAAAGCCACTACTGGAAAGATTCCAGAAGCTCTTCGATAACGACTCATTTGATGATGAGACACTTCTAGCAGGCGATGAACTCATGTCAGTGATAGCTGAGAACCGCAAAGCCAAATGGTGCGACCGCGTGGAGAACCTGGACATAAAAGTGAACAGTAGGCGGGTTTGGAAACTGTTAAATAACCTTAACGGTGACGCCACAAAGTCAAATGATAAATTTACTAACATCACGGCAGACAAGTCGTCACTACACTCCTTATGAATGGCAAAACCCACGGCAGAAAGTACCAGGAACCATTAGCACGTGATCCAGCAGAGGAAAATCATCACCTTAAGGCACCATTTACAATGTCAGAACTCACTGCAGCCATTTCCAGCTTGAAGGTTAACAGAGCTCCTGGTATCAACGAACTTAGAGTCGAGCAAATTAAAAGCTTAGGCAGTAATACCCTACAGTGGCTGCTAGGTTTGATCAACGCAGGTGTAGAAAGGCTCCATATTCCAAAGATGTGGAGGAAAGCCGGGGGGGTTGCAGTTCTGAAACCAGGAAAGGACTCTGATGATCCAAAAAACTTCCGACATGTGTCTCTTTTATGTCACTGTTTTAAGATCTTGGAATGCCTGACGCTAAGTGTCATAGAAAGCGTCACATCCCACAGCAGGCAGGTTTCCGACCAGGCAAATCGTGCTGCGGTCAAGTCCTGAACCTGACCCAACATATTGAGGATGGGTTTGAGAGGAAAGAGATCACGGGAGTGGCATTCATAGACCTTTCAGCTGCATATGATACTGTAAACCATCGGAGGCTCCTTAGGAAAGTATATAATGTAACAAGAGATTACCATTTAACATCACTGATAGGTACTTTCCTGCATAACAGGAGATTTTTCGTCTGTCTCCAGGGCAAGAAGAGCAGGTGGAGAAATCAGAGGAATGGCCTACCTCAGGGAAGCGTCCTCGCCCCAGCTCTGTATAATATATACACAAATGACCAACCAGTGCCAAACATCACGCGCCAATTTATGTACGCCGATGACACTGCAGTTGCAGCCCAAGGTCACAATTTTATGGATGTAGAGGAGAAACTAATCAGTACCTTGGAAGCTCTCTCCCAGTATTATGAGGCAAACCACCTAAGGCTGAACCTTTCCAAGACGCAGGTCTGTGCATTCCATTTAAAGAACAGGGAGGCAAATCGTGATTTAAATGCAATATGGAAAGGTGAACGTCTCAAGCATTGTAAAACGCCCAAATATCTTGGTGTCACGTTGGATCGCACACTGACCTATAAACATCATTGTAATGCAACAAGGGAAAAAGTCTCTACTAGAAACAACATCATCAGGAAACTAACCAGCGGATCCTGGGGTGCAAACCCAAAAGTCCTGAGAACTTCAGCCCTTGCGCTCAGTGTGTCAACCGCGGAATACGCCGCTCCAGTATGGTCTGCATCAACACACGCGAGAAAAGTTGATGTCGCGGTGAATGAAATGGCCCGGATTGTTACCTAATGCTTGAGGCCAACCCCAGTGCACAAGATGTACTTAATCATGAGGATCGCACCGCCCAACATACGATGTGACATCGCTGCCGAAGCTGAAAAAACCAAGCAAGGCAAGGACATGCGTCACCCTTTATGTGGACACCAGCCTGCTGACCGACGGCTTTGTTTGAGGAAGAGTTTCCTGTCACGTACCCGAGCCTTGGAAGGGTCGGCTGCATAGAAACGTTTGAAAAGGTGGGAAATCGACCTGAGAAACCCCCATAAAGAGGTAAAAGAAGAACTGGCGCCTGGTGGAGACCTACCATACACAGTCTGGAGAACCGTAAACCGTATGAGGGTAGAAGTGCGAAAGTGCAAGACAAACCTGCAGCAATGGGGTTTCCTAAAAGAGAATGAGAACACTCTCTGTGTGTGTGGTTCTGTCCAGGATCCTCAACACCTGCTTATCTGTCCATATTTAGACCAGCCCTGCGCAATGAATGATTTATGGGAAGCAAATAACAAGGCCATATTGGCCGCTGATTTTGGGAAGTCTGAAGTCTAGTTCCGGACACGGAAAGTAAGTAAGTATCAAGCACGATCGAAAAATGGGTCACGCACATAATTAATGCTGTGGCATAGAATATATTGTGTAGTATTGTAGCCTAAATTGGGATGCAAATATTGTAATTGCCGGGGGCATGGAGAAACTTTTTCACTTGCAAGGCAGAATGAGATAAAGCAACTGAATGAGCTTTCGTTGTTGCATTTATGTTTACGAGTATTATCACAACCGAAGTTGCAGCTCCGGTCAAAGTTGTAGTTAAGTGTGGTAGTCATAGCTGAAAAATCGAAACAAGAGTAAACCAGACCTGGACGTTCAGTTCCAACCACTGAATCGAAGCCAGCCATTGACGTTGAATTGCCATGAGGCATATCGTAATTAGATGGTTGAGTATATCAGGCCACCATAGACGAAGCATCGATGTTCTTTAGGCGATTCCTAAATTTAGAGAATTCAAAAATGGTTCAAATGGCTCTGAGCAATGGGAATTAACATCTGAGGTCATCAGTCCCTTAGACTCAGAAGTACTTAAACCTAACTTACTTAAGGACATCACACACATCCATGCCCGAGGCAGGATTCGAACCTGCAACCGAAGCAACAGCGCGGTTCCGGACTGAAGCGCTTAGAACTGCTCGGCCTCAGCAGCCGGCTTAGAGAATTACACAAGAAAATTTTTATTAATTACATTTACATAAAAGGAAAATATTTACAGGGTATTTGAAACATACGCTTAGTAGAAAGGCCTGTCTATACACTAAAATTTTTAAAGTAAGTACTTGTGGTGTCTCCCACATAAAAAAAGGTAGGCGCTTCCGTTTTAATGTCATTGGATAGTCTAGAATCCTCAGCTGTGCGGTTCAATATAAGCATAAGTGTGTTTTTATAATAAATCCGTTTTGAAGTACCGCATTAACGGATCTAATTGAATATCTCCTCCGTAAACTATTTAACACAGTATAAAAATTGTAGCTTGGGTCCTAGATCAGCATCTGACTGCATGAAAATCGTTTTCCCTCTCAGGTGCCGCTTACAAAGCAATAAAATCTAAAGTAGCTACTTCAAAGAGCAAATGATTGTCGTAGTTTCAGTACTGAATGCAGGCTGCGGCAAAACGATGTTTGACGTTGTTGTGGTCTTCACGCAGACCACTGGTGAGCCAGATCGCTGGTCGATCATCAGCGATCGGCTTGTTATCTTTGGCGCATCCCCGGGCATGAGATCTTTGCGGTTTTCGGCTGGGGCTCGCGGAACGGCGAGAGGCAGTCGGTTTTGGGCGGCCGGTGAGACTGGCGGAGTTGTGGCTCGGGCGTAAGCACATGTGTGATGTCTGTTACGCCGTGGCTGTTTGATAATCGTGTAACTCCTGCGGCGGTTAGTAGTTGCTTGGAAGGCATTTCATATAAACTGTGCCAAGCCTCGCAGTGAGAGGGGACTCAGGAGTTGGTGTTGGCCTAGATCTTTGTACAAATTGAGGTGCCTGTGGGAGAAGCACGTCGTGGGCCTGTTGGTTGCTTCGTCCTGGCAGCCACCGCAAGCGGATGTTCCGCCGGAATGTCTACAGTTTCTGGTGAGCATAGTGTGAACAAGTTCTCGTAGGATGTGCTCCCAGCCTGACTCTTAGCCTGTGTTATTTGTGGGTGCCGATCCCTTGTCTGTTACTGCTTCCGGGTGTCCTGTAAGATTTCACAGCAAAACGGTGTCTTTTTGGAATTCTGTGTTTCTGGCTCAGCCTGCGCTAGAACTGAAAGGGAGAGGGGGGGGGGGGGTTTGGACATCTTTTGGAAATCCTTAATGCTGTAATTTAAACATATATAAAAAAATTGTTCTTTCAGAATAAGCTCCTGTTTCCTTGGGACACTGCATTTCAAACAGGTGTGGCGTAATGTTTATGAGTATTTGTTATTCTTCAAATGAAGTGTATTTAATGTCTTCCAGTTTTCTGAGGCACGCAGCTGTGTTATTGAACTCATTTTGAAGTGTTATGTCGGCTGATTGACTGCTCCCCACTTCAGTGTATTCTTTTGAGTAGTATTGTAAGGTATTATGGATATTTGTCAGTGAGGCGTATTGATTCAATTTTGTTTTTCTCATTCTTTTGAATTGCGGAGAATTATTTAGTTTATCTGGTTGCTGGCTTAACTCGCGCTTCACGCACTAAATCAGCTAATATTGAATTTTTTTTTCCTGTTTAATGTCAGACAGATTCAAATGTAACTTCATTTATGTTGTTTGAAATAAATGTATTGGATTGACCTTAATGAATTATGTGCAATCGAAGTAACGGACCCAGTCCTTCATTAGTGCTAAACAGTGGGGTGTGGTTCAGGTTGTGTGCCCCGTGCTCGGATCAGTTCTGGTAGCAGAGCGTGGTTGCTCTGTGGTAACCGCTATTGCACATAGTTCATGTTTTAATTAATGGATATTGGCCTTAAATTGTAAATTTGTTGTTCTGCTGTGTGCTGTTAGTGTGTTTATTTTACAGAATTGTCATGTCGGCACGTGCAGTCATGTGGATTGGGTGCCTGAAGAAGGATCAACAGATTTGATGCAGCTCTGCTCGTACTCCATCCATTGCAAGCCTCTTTATCTCCGAATAAATTACCTCCACTTTTCCCTCCAATACTAAATTGGAAAAATGTCCCCGAATGTGTCCCATCAACCGATTCCTTCTCATAATCAAGTTGTGCCACAAATGTCTTGTCTCCCCAGTTACATTCAGTACGCCCTCCTCATTTACGTGACCTATGCATCTAATCTTCCGCGTTCGTCAAAATATGAAAAAAAAAGGAAACGTGAAGTAGATGTAATATAGCAGAAAAGAAAATTACTTAAGATCGTAAGCTTCAACGGCCACAGCCATTTAGAATAAAATAATTTGCGGTTTTAGGGGTTGTCATGTAAAATGGTAAAGAAACTAAATTGCCGACGTTTCGACCAACTTACTGTGGTCCTCTTCAGGGCGCTTAACTGATGGATTTGGTGACTGTTTCTCCCTATCCACTGTGTGCTTATGTTATCTGCTGGCTATTGTTGACACTCATAGGGCAATTTGAAGAGAGGTTGCTGCCAAAGGGGATGTCTATATGCTGGGCTATTGCCTGTGCTACCCTGGTGGCTAAATGGAAGGCAACTCTAGAGGGTGATTGGCAGGAAATATCATATCATCAAAATATTGCCCGAAGCACTCTAGTGAGTGATTTCAGGCAATTTTCATTTGTGACTGGTCGGCAATAACAAATAGACAGATAGTATATCTGGGGTATCTCAAATGGTTCAAATGGTTCTAAGTACGAGTACTATGGGACTTAAGATCTGAGGTCATCAGTCCCCTATACTTAGAACTACGTAAACCTAACTAACCTAAGGACATCACACATATTCATGCCCGAGGCAGGATTCGAACTTGCGACCATAGCAGCACCGCGGTTCCGGACTGAAGCGCCTAGAACCGCTCTGCCACAGCGGCCGGCCATCGTCTCGGTTCCGAGAGTTCCGGAACCTGTACAGAAACTGTAACAGAGATCAACATAAACATCATTTTCGCCCTTTTTATTGCTCATGAAAACCACAAAATGTATGTTGTACCACCATACAGCGAGACCTTCAGATATGGTGGTCCAGATTGCTGTACACACCGGTACCTCTAATAACCAGTAGCACGTCCCCTTTGCTTTGATGCATGCCTGTATCCGTCGTGGCATTCTATCAACAAGTTCATCAAGGCACTGGTGGTCCATATTGCCCCGTCATCAAACAGCCCTTTTCAATCCATCCCAGGCATGTTCGATCCGGTTCATGTGTGGAGAAAATGTTGGTCATTCTAGTCGAGTGATGCCGTTATCCTGAAGGAAATCATCCACAATATGCGCACGATGGGAGAGCGAACTGTCGTCCATGACTTAGGGTTAGTAGTTCTAAGTCTAGGGTACTGATGACCTCAGATTTTAAACCCCATAGTGCTTAGAGCCATTTGAACCATTTTAACCGAGACGATGCCAAACTTTTCTGATTTGTGTAAAACAGACGGTTATAGATTTGCATTGCACAATGCAGTTCTCAATATTGTAAGTGAACTATGTAACTGGTGTAATGAAATGAGTCGGATTCTGTCCGACTGCCAGGTGCGCTACAGTGATGAACCAAAGCATTGTTACAGTTGCACAACGCGGCGGTGAATGCTGGCTGGTGGTTTTCTGCGATGAAATAAAGAAACTAAACAAATGTATTAGAAAGGGGTGACGAACCATTACAGCGATGATACGAAATTCAACTGCCGTCCGGAGTGGCCGTGCGGTTCTAGGCGCTACAGTCTGGAACCGAGCGACCGCTACGGTCGCAGGATCGAATCCTGCCTCGGGCATGGATGTGTGTGATGTCCTTAGGTTAGTTATGTTTAATTAGTTCTAAGTTCTAGGCGACTGATGAGCTCAGAAGTTAAGTCGCATAGCGCTCAGAGCCATTTGAACCATTTTGAAATGCAACTGCGGAAAATCTACTCATGTAAGCAACTTCACTACAGGGTACACTTTTAAGGTCAGGCGTCGGCGAACCACGTTGCCTTCCAGCCCGCGGACTGGATGTTGTGTTTTCCTTACATTTTTATCGCCGTAATTGAGATTCGACTGCTGACCTGACTGAGTGGGCATCTGTCGAAACACAAATAACTGGAAGAAAATATTTGTCAGCCGTTCGCGTGTTGGGAGGACCGGAAAGCGGATGAAGGTCTGCGAAAGCATGAATATGCGAGAAAGTATTGTACGTCTGCGCCTCTTCACAGAAGTTGTAAGTCAGTGTTATACCGCTACGTAAAACAGGACAGGCGCACATCTTTGTTCTTTCTTACAGCAGAGTATATTTCTAGGTCAGGCACAAGCGGAGATATGTTCAGGAGTGGGATTAAAATTCAAGGTGAAAGGATTTCAGTGAAGATTCGCTGACGACATTGCTATACTCCGAATTAAGGGATCTGCTGAATGGAATAGAGAGTCTAATGTGTACAGAATGTGAGCTGAGAATAAATGTACACTGGGGGCACAGCAGTGTATGGTAGTGAAACATGAATTATAGGAAACCCAAGAAGAGCCGAATCAATGAATTTGAGATGTGGTGCTACAGAATAACGTTGAAAATCAGGTGATCTGATAAAGTAATAGATGAGCTGGTTTTCCGGAGAATCGGCGAGGAAGGGATTGTAATGGAAACACTGACAAGAAGAAGGGACAGGATAAGAGGACATCTATTAAGGCATCAGGGTCCATGGTACTAGAGAGAGCTGTAGAGAGTAAAAACCGTAGGGGAAGCAGAGATTGGAATATACCCTGCAAATAATTGAGGACGTAGGTTGCGAGTTTTGCTCTGAGAAAAATATGTTGGCACTCGAGCATCGAGCCAGTCAGAAGACTGATGACTGAGAAAAAAAAAATAGGAAAAGGCTCCCCAATAGTTGAACTAGCGAGTCGCTATGTTCGCCCAACGACAAAGTCAATTAAGACTCCAGTGAGCCCAGTACATTGATAGAAACGTGTCCCTTGATCAGATGAATCACATTTCTCAATAAACAAGGTGGACAGTCGTGTCAGCATACGCCGTCATCCAGGAGTACCGCCGCTCGCAACTCGCATCGCTCCAGGCACAGTGGCTGGTGAGGTCAGTTTTATACTCTGGGAGACATTTGGCTGGACTTCCTTGGTACGTATGGTAGTTACCAAAGACGTAATGACAGCTACGAACTGCATGAACATGATTGTCGCCATCTTCGTTCCTTAGTGCTTGATGCCCTCCTCGACAGCGGTACCGTTTCCAGGCAGGGTAACTGTGAGCCGCACAAGGCCACAATCGTGCTACAGTGGTTTGAGGACCATTGTAGTGAAATCGCCTTTATGTTTCGGGCGCCACATTCGCCGGCCTGTAGTTGACGAGAATTTAGTGACTTTTGGCAGACATCGCAGCGGTTGGCACCTAGCCCTGGAAAAATCCAGTGACTGTTCTTATCCGTGCCACGCAAAATCGCTGCTGTGCTGTCAAAGCTGAACCAATACGTTATTAAGCAAGTGATCTTAATGTTTTGGTTCACAAGCGTAGTTATCACATAGCTGTCGAAAAGCAAATGCATACAGCAGGAGAACAGTCAATGTATCTGACATTACTGTAGTGGGACAAAAATATTTTGAAACAAAGTGCTTGATATTTTAAGAACTTTTGTTTATTCACTACTCTGAGCTGGTGCTAACATGAAAATTCCTTTGAACAAAGAAACAAAATGAATGACTGTGAAAAGCGTCAGAGCTTTTCATGTTTATAATTAAAGGAGATAATTGCTTTTAAAATCAGTCATTAGTTTATTGCAATATATGAAGTGTGATGGAGGTGAATTGTTGTGTCATTAAGCATCGTTAAAGGCCTATGATTCTCCTCTTTGCAAACTTGGTACACTTTGTGCATGAAAGGAATTCTTCTGATGCGTTACTAGCTGGGAAGTCCGGCGACCAGGTGGACACCGGTAGTGCGACCACGGGTGAGCGGCGGTCGCGCGCCTTTGTCTGATGATGCACTCCACCGTGCAGAGGAGGACACAGCGGCGGAATGGGAAGGTATTCGGGACGCCCCGACTAACACTATGCCCCGGCTGACAACGCCGGAGGAAATTCGGAGGATCATCAAGTATAGCAAACACACCTCACCTGGAGCAGATACAATCAGCAATACGGAATTGAAACACCTACCGAGAAAGCCTGTTGTGCTTCTCACCCGGATAGTGAACAGCTGCCTCAGGACTCGATACTTCCCAGAGGCATGGAAGATTGCCAGAATAGTGCCAATACCAAAACCGCTCAAGGATCTCTCACACCCTGACAGCTACAGACCCATAAGTTTACTGCCGACGCTAGGAAAGGTACTGGAACGTGTCCTACTGAAACGCATGCTGGACATCCTTGTGGCACACAGCATCATCCGACCGGAGCAGTTTGGCTTCCTGGCGAAGCTATCGGCTGAGTTACAACTACTGCGCATCACGGAATCTATCCAAGTCCATTTCAACAAGAAACGACATACTATTGGAGTCTTTCTCGATATAGAGAAGGCTTACGATAAAGTATGGCGACGCAACTTGATCGTCAAGCTCCGACGTACCACTCCCCTACCAGACTGCTAATTAAAACTTCTCGACAATTTTCTTCAGGATCGCAGATTATATGTTCGCATTGATGACAAGAATTCAACAACACGGCCTGTCCTTTAAGGACTTCCCCTCCCGACGGTGCCACATGTTACTGCCAGTTTCTATGCCGACGACACAGCGCTCCTGACTGCAGGCACCAGAATGGACCACCTCGTCACACGGATGCAGCGCCAACTAGATTTAGTGGACCACTGGACCCACATGAACAAAATAACGGTCAATGCAGAGAAAACCAAAGTTATTGTCTTCACACGTCGGAGACCCATTGTCAATGAACGCCTACGGATATCAGACCAGCCACTCCCCTGGGCAACAATTGTAAAATACCTGGGAGTGCATCTGGACGCCAAACTGTTGTATAGTTATCACATTATGGAGATGAAGACGTCTGGCCTCAATATGCTGGGAGCTGTCCTCCCATTTCTGAAGAGCTCATACCTCAGCCAACGCACGAAACTCCAGTTGTACCATGCCACAATCGAACCATCTATTTTGTATAACGACCTCTTGGGGTACTACGTGTGCCACTAACTACAAGAAGTTACAGGTTGTACAAAGCAGATGCCTACGATGGATCACAGGAGCCCAATGGTGGATCCGAAATCATGACATTCATCGAGCCTTTAGTGCATCTTACCTCTCAGACAATGTCAAGGAGAAGGCACGAACCTTATTTCGGAAGTTGGACATGATACGTGACAGTACACCACAACTCACCACAGTAGGTACGGTAGAACCCTTACGCAACCATAAATATAAAGTACCGAAGGCGATAGTATTTGAGCCTCCGTAAATGATATCCCTACGTAATTCTCCATAATTTAAGGACATATAGTCCTTTAGCACTTCTACACACATGTTTTCAAACACACACCAAAAACAGCGAGTTAAAGGACCCTTCTGTGCGCCCAAACTAAAGCTGAAAGAAGAATAAATAAATAAAGAGAAAATTTTTACCCCTTCCATTCCCTACAGAAGTAAAAATCAACGAAGTTGATCACACTTCAGCACCACCACCCCCCCCCCTAAAAAAAAGAAAAAAAAAGACTATGTCGGCACGCTTCACAGAGGGCAGGCCCCCAGAGGATTAGCGACACGCGAAGACGCTGCATACGTCAACACGCTGCGAAGGGAAGCCGTGGACATTCTCACGTATGCGCGAGGCAGCGGAAACTGCAAACTTAGAGCGAAAAACAGCTTTGCCACGATTCTAGCTAACACGGACAGATCGGCGACTTCAATAGCAACAGCTCAACTTGGGTGTCCAAGAATATCAAGTGGCCCGCGGAATTTTGGCCGTATCCAGCAAGCAAAACACTTGGGAACGTAGAGGCAATACTCAAAGGGAGAAGTCTTAGTTTATTTGTATATTCTGTCTCACACAGGGTATAGCTCTCTTTTCCTCGCGGAATGCGACGGAAAGGGGGGAGGAAATTTTGAAACGGACCTCTTCATTGGCAAGAATCTCATGTTCGGTTTGAAAAATACACTCCTGGAAATGGAAAAAAGAACACATTGACACCGGTGTGTCAGACCCACCATACTTGCTCCGGACACTGCGAGAGGGCTGTACAAGCAATGGTCAAACGCACGGCACAGCGGACACACCAGGAACCGCGGTGTTGGCCGTCGAATGGCGCTAGCTGCGCAGCATTTGTGCACCGCCGCCGTCAGTGTCAGCCAGTTTGCCGTGGCATACGGAGCTCCATCGCAGTCTTTAACACTGGTAGCATGCCGCGACAGCGTGGACGTGAACCGTATGTGCAGTTGACGGACTTTGAGCGAGAGCGTATAGTGGGCATGCGGGAGGCCGGGTGGACGTACCGCCGAATTGCTCAACACGTGGGGCGTGAGGTCTCCACAGTACATCGATGTTGTCGCCAGTGGTCGGCGGAAGGTGCACGTGCCCGTCGACCTGGGACCGGACCGCAGCGACGCACGGATGCACGCCAAGACCGTAGGATCCTACGCAGTGCCGTAGGGGACCGCACCGCCACTTCCCAGCAAATTAGGGACACTGTTGCTCCTGGGGTATCGGCGAGGACCATTCGCAACCGTCTCCATGAAGCTGGGCTACGGTCCCGCACACCGTTAGGCCGTCTTCCGCTCACGCCCCAACATCGTGCAGCCCGCCTCCAGTGGTGTCGCGACAGGCGTGAATGGAGGGACGAATGGAGACGTGTCGTCTTCAGCGATGAGAGTCGCTTCTGCCTTGGTGCCAATGATGGCCGTATGCGTGTTTGGCGCCGTGCAGGTGAGCGCCACAATCAGGACTGCATACGACCGAGGCACACAGGGCCAACACCCGGCATCATGGTGTGGGGGTGATACTGAATAGTGCACGGTACAATGCACGTCCGCATGTATCCCGTGCCACCCAACGTGCTCTAGAAGGTGTAAGTCAACTACCCTGGCCAGCAAGATCTCCGGATCTGTCCCCCATTGAGCATGTTTGGGACTGGATGAAGCGTCGTCTCACGCGGTCTGCACGTCCAGCACGAACGCTGGTCCAACTGAGGCGCCAGGTGGAAGTGGCATGGCAAGCCGTTCCACAGGACTACATCCAGCATCTCTACGATCGTCTCCATGGGAGAATAGCAGCCTGCATTGCTGCGAAAGGTGGATATACACTGTACTAGTGCCGACATTGTGCATGCTCTGTTGCCTGTGTCTATGTGCCTGTGGTTCTGTCAGTGTGATCATGTGATGTATCTGACCCCAGGAATGTGTCAATAAAGTTTCCCCTTCCTGGGACAATGAATTCACGGTGTTCTTATTTCAATTTCCAGGAGTGTAGTACGAGCTACGTAATTTGCGGAAGGGCGCAGCGAAGACACTGGAGGGGAGCGGCTCTCTCTCTCCAGGTGCGAGCAGCGCACTAGTATTGAGCATTCCGAATTTTGCTTCTGAGGAGGCAGGAATTCACTCTTGACTGCTTCCTATAAGTCGCAACGATTCTCTTATCGCTTGTCATCAGACAATGCACTTTCCATTCGTCGCAAACAGCGTAGAGAGCAAAGTTTGTTAGATGCAAGTAGGCTAGCTTTACTCACTTTGCGCGTTATCAAGAGCTTGAATCAGGATCATTTTGATTTACTAAATGTCCGATGACGGTTGTACCGTTAGAACAGTTTTGAGCTTTGTCTGATGCAGTTTCACGTAGGTTTGCACTTGCAGATGGACGCATACCGTCGTCCAGTAATGATAACTTCAAGTAGCAGGTTTCGGTCACTATTTTCAGCGTAGGGCACGTTAGACGCTATCAACTACGACGCCGGCAGAGTCTTGATGCAGCCGCACGAGATCAGCCGACGTCACTGCCACGCCGACCACGCTATGGACATGGTAATATAGAAAACGCCCGCCTTCCTAGCTGCGCGTTCTTCTCTCGCTTTCTTCAATTTCTTTGCAATGTGTTAGATGCTCATACAGAAGCAAGGCGCAGTAATCACCGTTTGTCCGTTAAGAGAGTCATACGTTTAGCTGTTTTTTTTTTTTTTTAATTCCTTCCTCATTTAATACACCAGGTCAACCAGTCTCGCGTAATTTATTTATATGTTAAATTAGAATGAAGTCGTACAATGCTCATGTTAAAAGGCAAATACCGGGGAAGGCGCCTTATATAATTCACTTGTTGTGAGCTCTTGCTGCCAATTCAGTACTATTTGTTGTTTTCATATTTATTTGCTACTTTCTACAGTATCTAGCGACCCAAATTTTTTATCATAATTTGAATAATTTGTGAGTGATTGTTAAAGGAATCTGATGATATTTCAATAATCTTCGCATGTGCCGTTTAACACAGTTTCACTGAGTAAACCACTTATACTCTCCTGGAAATGGAAAAAAGAACACATTGACACCGGTGTATCAGACCCACCATACTTGCTCCGGACACTGCGAGAGGGCTGTACAAGCAATGATCACACGCACGGCACAGCGGACACACCAGGAACCGCGGTGTTGGCCGTCGAATGGCGCTAGCTGCGCAGCATTTGTGCACCGCCGCCGTCAGTGTCAGCCAGTTTGCCGTGGCATACGGAGCTCCATCGCAGTCTTTAACACTGGTAGCATGCCGCGACAGCGTGGACGTGAACCGTATGTGCAGTTGATAGACTTTGAGTGAGGGCGTATAGTGGACATTCGGAGGGCCGGGTGGACGTACCGCCGAATTGCTCAACACGTGGGGCGTGAGGTCTCCACAGTACATCGATGTTGTCGCCAGTGGTCGGCGGAAGGTGCACGTGCCCGTCGACCTGGGACCGGACCGCAGCGACGCACGGATGCACGCCAAGACCGTAGGATCCTACGCAGTGCCGTAGGGGACCGCACCGCCACTTCCCAGCAAATTAGGGACACTGTTGCTCCTGGGGTATCGGCGAGGACCATTCGCAACCGTCTCCATGAAGCTGGGCTACGGTCCCGCACACCGTTAGGCCGTCTTCCGCTCACGCCCCAACATCGTGCAGCCCGCCTCCAGTGGTGTCGCGACAGGCGTGAATGGAGGGACGAATGGAGACGTGTCGTCTTCAGCGATGAGAGTCGCTTCTGCCTTGGTGCCAATGATGGTCGTATGCGTGTTTGGCGCCGTGCAGGTGAGCGCCACAATCAGGACTGCATACGACCGAGGCACACAGGGCCAACACCCGGCATCATGGTGTGGGGAGCGATCTCCTACACTGGCCGTACACCACTGGTGATCGTCGAGGGGACACTGAATAATGCACGGTACATCCAAACCGTCATCGAACCCATCGTTCTACCATTCCTAGACCGGCAAGGGAACTTGCTGTTCCAACAGGACAATGCACGTCCGCATGTATCCCGTGCCACCCAACGTGCTCTAGAAGGTGTAAGTCAACTACCCTGGCCAACAAGATCTCCGGATCTGTCCCCCATTGAGCATGTTTGGGACTGGATGAAGTGTCGTCTCACGCGGTCTGCACGTCCAGCACGAACGCTGGTCCAACTGAGGCGCCAGGTGGAAATGGCATGGCAAGCCGTTCCACAGGACTACATCCAGCATCTCTACGATCGTCTCCATGGGAGAATAGCAGCCTGCATTGCTGCGAAAGGTGGATATACACTGTACTAGTGCCGACATTGTGCATGCTCTGTTGCCTGTGTCTATGTGCCATGGTTCTGTCAGTGTGATCATGTGATGTATCTGACTCCAGGAATGTGTCAATAAAGTTTCCCCTTCCTGGGACAACGAATTCACGGTGTTCTTATTTCAATTTCCAGGAGTGTATGTTGAACAGCACTCCTTGCGTTTCATTTATAGAATTTAAATCCAAATTCATACCTCTTTCTCCCTCCCACACGAAGTATCATTCAACTGGAATTAGGGAATTTATAGAGTATGGCATCGTTTTAGTATTTTAATGTGTGGTCGTCTTTTGTGACTTCAAAACTAAGAACATTCTTACGAATGACGAGAAAGAAAGATCCCTTACCATTTAGCTACAATATAGTAGGTCAGCAACTGGAAGCGGTCAATGCCATAAATTATATGGGAGTACGCATTAGGAGTGATTTAAAATGGAATGATCATATAAAGTTGATCGTCGGTAAAGCATATTCCAGACTGAGATTCATTGGAAGAATCCTAAGGAAATGCAATCCGAAAACAAAGGATGTAGGTTACAGTACGCTTCTTCGTCCGCTGCTTGAATACTGCTCAGCAGTGTGGGATCCGTACCAGATAGGGTTGATAGAAGAGATAGAAAAGATCGAACGGAGAGCAGCGCGCTTCGTTACAGGATCATTTAGTAATCACGAAAGCTTTACGGAGTTGATAGGTAAACTCCAGTGGAAGACTCTGCAGGAGAGACGCTGAGTAGCTCGGTACGGGCTTTTGTTGAAGTTTCAAGAACATACCTTCACCGAAGAGTGAAGCAGTATATTGCTCCCTCCTACGTATATCTCGCGAAGAGACCATGAGGATAAAATCAGAGAGATTAGAGCTCACACAGAGGCATACCGACAATTCTTCTTTCCGCGAGCAGTGCGAGACTGGAATAGAAGGGCGAACCGATAGAGGTACTCAAAGTACCCTCCGCCACACACCGTCAGGTGGCTTGCGGTGTATGGATGTAGATGTAGATGTAGATGTAGATGTAGATGTAGAACTCTTGTCTTTGAGTAGGCTTTTGTCTTTGGCATTTGCAAGTAAATGTCAAACCTGCAAAATTCGTAAAATAGGTTTAAACGCTAAAGGAATTGTTAATCTGAATAATTTTATTTTATTTGTTACAAAAAGGCAAATAAAAACGGAACTGTGAGGTTGCCTTCCATTCTTACGTCTCCGATGCCGTTAATGATCTGCTGTTTAGATGCTCGATAGCGGAAAGTGATATTTATTATCCGGATAAAAGCTAAAATCTAGAATAAACCTCGCAAACACCCTCGCCAGTAGACCGAAAGGTCAATGGGAAATACACACATGAAAAAACAGTTTTGTATGACTTCGGTTCCGAGAGTTCCGGAACCTGTAGAGAAAATTGGAATAGAGATCAACATAAACATTATTTCCGCCCATTTTATTGCTTATGAAAACCAGGCATTACATGTTCTACCGCCAAACAGCGAGACCTCCAGCGGTGGTGGTCCACATTGCTGTACACACCGATACCTCTAATAACCAATAGCACGACCTCTTGCATTGATGCATGCCTGTATTCGTCGTGGCATACTATCCTCAAGTACATAAAGGCACCGTTGGTCCAGATTTTCCCAATCCTCAACGGCGATCCTTCAGAGTGGTTGGTGGGCAACGTCGTCTATAAACAGCCCTTTTCAATCTATGTCTGGTCGAGCGATGTCGTTATCCTGAAGGAAGTCATTCACAAGATGTGCACTATGGAGCGGGAATTGTGGTTATTGAAGTCAAATGCCTTGCCAATATGCTGCCGATATGGTTGCACTATCGCTTGGCGTATGGCATTCACGTGCCGTACAGCCGTTACGGCGCCTTTAGTAACCACCAGCTGTGTACGTCGGCCGAAAGAGGCTATTATCATTACGACATGTGAACGGAATATAATGAGTATGATGGATACTAGATACGGAATCATTACTTATTTTTGTTACCTGTAGACAAATAGCAATGTAAAGTGTTTATGAAATAATGTTGAAAATAACACAATTTTGAAAGTATCATGGTGATATTAGATCATTTCCAATAAACAAATTGGAAAATATTCGACCCTCTTTTGGAACTAAATTTTTATCATATCTTGATCATTCGCGTGGTACCTTCTGTCGGAGGTTCGAATCCTCCCTCGGGCATGGATGTGTGTGTTGTCCTTTGCGTAAGTTAGTTGAAGTTAGATGAGGTAGTGAGTAAGGTTAGGGACCCATAACCTCAGCAGTTTGGTCCCATAAGACCTTAAAAGAAATTTCCAAATTTTCTTGATAATTTCTGCGCTGTTTCAATAGGTGAGCCGAGGAGGCAAACAACTTTTGTATCTTTAAGACAGTCATAGGTAAAGGGTAAATTTATTTGTTGCAGTTCACTGATTACTTCTTATGCAAACGATCTGCTCTGAAAATTGTATAAGATGAACCAGATGTAGTTTCCATTCTTCAATGTTACTAAGAAAATACATGTTACTAAGAAAATACAAACTTCCGTGATGTTTAATTCAAACCGAAGAGTTCTTGCATTATCTAACGATTCTGGCACATAATAGATTTTAGTACACAGTGACGCTATAGTATTTTCCGTTAGCAAGTGGTGACAGGGTGAATTCTACATTTTTGTACCATTTCATGGCAGTTTTGTGAAGTCGTATTAACTTGTACATATGCATTACTAACGGGTATACATTATGGCGTGTTACAGCTATGCTAGCAACAGCATAATCGCTGGTTGTACCACGTGACCCTGAGTAAGTGAGTTCCTTTCAGAAGAGTAATATGTAAAATGCCGACACTTCGGGAAAACGCGGGCTATTTAGGTGAGTAAAATAAATGGTTCAAATGGCTCTGAGCACTATGGGACTTAACTACTGAGGTCATCAGTCCCCTAGAACTTAGAACTACTTAAACCTAACTAACCTAAGGACATCACACACATCCATGCCCGAGGCAGGTTTCGAACCTGCGACCGTAGCGGTCACGCGGTTCCAAACTGACGCGCTTAGAACCGCACGGGCACACCGGCCGGCATTTAGGTGAGTATATGTAAACCTCCAGTTGCCGAGTACATTAGCAATTTGCCATAAGAAACATTAAAATTTTATAACCATGCACTGGCTTCAGGTGATAGTAGATTAGAAACAGCAATTTCCAGAAAGACAACTTGTAAGATTTTTTAAATTGATAGAAGACATGAGCAAAGTAAGAGTCTTGAAAACGAAATGATTTCATGAAATATCTCAACATTAGATCACACTTACGGTGCCCTAGTCGGTTACGACTGCTTAGAAAGTTTAAAAAGAAAGAAAGAGGGGAATAGTAACTAAAATACAAAACCAGTTTCTATGCACCACAACCTGCACTAGAAAACGTGGCACAGTAACTCGTCACAGTAAAACTGAATAGCACATGAGAGGCGTTCGCAGTGTAAATCTATGTGTTCTCCGACTGTCGAATCTGAAGGCGCAAGTTAACTACGTCACATAAAATCCTACTTTTTAAAATCATAAACGTAAGGTTAAAGTATTCACAGTGTTAAATTTATTACAAAGTTGTTGACACTCTGGTACACACCGCCAACTTGTTGACATATGTTGCCTGCCGCTTTCTGTTTCGTGTTCTTCGGCAGAGTTCGTTTGACGATTTTTCTGAAGTTTCCAAAGCAGGAGCGGCTGACATTGGCAAAACTTCACTACTTATTGCTGGTAGCCCGTCATCAGCAATGGAGAGCGAAATTTTGACAATAGCAGTTACTAGTGTTGGTGACATTTCAGAAAAACCATGAAACAAGCTTCGGCTTAAGAATGCGAGACGCATGCCAACAGGACTGAGCGAGGTGGCAGTGGCTAGCACGCTGGAATCGCATTCGGGAGGACGATGGTTCAATCCTGATTTAGGTGTTCCGTGATTTCCCTAAATCTCTCCAGGCGAATACCGGGATGGTTCCTTTGAAAGGGCATGGCCGACTTCCTTACCCGTCTATCCAGAGACCGATGACCTCGCTGTCTGATCTCCTCCCTCGAAACAAACCGACCCAACAAGCCAACAAACTTTACTACGAGACATACATTTCTAAATGTGAAAAATGGAAAATTTTGTAAGTACTACGTAATGTATGTAAGCTTCAATGCGTCCACCGTACAATGAGTTCTAGAGATAGCGTTTTATTGCCTTGTTTGAGGAGAAGATGGAATATCATTCCGTTTTTATTGAAACAAAAGCGTCTTACTAAAATAATATTTGCACATGTTACTCTTAATATGCTGTGCCAGATTTTTGTTTCTTCTCGTGGAAAACCGGTTGGATAACTGTCTGCTTCAGGAAAATAGCGGCAGTTCTTACTCCATCCTGATTTAGGTTTTCCGTGATTTCCCTAAACTGCTTCAGGAAAATACTGGCAATTCTTACTCCATGAAAGGTAGTGCTGCATTCTTCCTTTATGTTCCATTGAAATAGTGTCAATTTACAGCATTTTCTGAAATTAAAATTTCTCTTGCAAAAAAATTCAGCGGCGCTGAGGATCCCAAAGGTCACTCGCGACGTGAGGGTAATAGTATTTGGACAGCAAACCTTTATAGATTGCGTCGAAGTTTTTTTTATTCATGGATTCTTCCGTCGCATCTTGACAGAACAATTCCATATTGAGGGTTGAACAACACTTAAGCGGTTTTTTGTTCCACTGATTTTTATTTGTATGAACTAGTTTTCGGCTTATTAGGCCATCTTCAGATAACTACTGGCTATTGTTCACAAGGAGCTTGTGTTCCTACGAACCAAACATTCTGGGCTAAGATACAACGCACTTACTTGTATGTCTGCCTGGAGTGGCAAACGTAAGTTGCAACTGGTAGCAGGACGGGACCGGGGTGTGACGCAAGATCTGATGGCCGAGAAAAGATTAGTCTCAAAGTAAGGCGCCAGTGACCAGGAATATTACTTTTTATTCTCCACACTGACACCGTCTATTGCTCTCATAGCAAGTAGCTACGTAATTAAGTTCACAATACAATTCACAAATCCAGAGTGTTTATTAAATTTAGATCAAATGATGTAACATAAAATTAATAAAACGTACGCATGTACACATAAATTATCAAACGAATGTTAAAGACATATATTGAACGACACCTCGAATGTCACTGACTCACTGGCAGAGTCCTCACACGCGAAGTAGCTAGATGATGGTATCTCCAACACAAATCTATGTACTTTCCTATAGTTTTTATTTGGCCTACATAAATACAAGTTTTTTGTTATCTTTGATATTTTTTTCGAATTTATAATACGTCATAAAGTGATAGTATATCATAACCTCTTTCCATCTTCCTAAACTGCTGACTTCTCATCATAATCTCAAGATATTCATTTCTTAATTACTTTTAAGTCTATAACTATTTAAAGCTGCAATGTTATTAATCCCCATCACAAATAAGAAATATCAAATCAGTTCCATATTCTGTACATGTTTAGTTTCATATTGTGGAAATACGACCTGTCTTAGTAGTTAGGTGGCCGATTATTTGTAAATGATCCTACGAAATAAATTAATAAATTCACCTACACTACAAATAAACCGAAATATGAATAAAAATATACACACTCGTATACTACACCATAGTTGGTATTGCTCTTAATGGAAAATTACTACCAGCCGTCTTCATATTCCTACAAGAGAGTACTGGTTCTCTTGAATCAGGGAAAAGGGAGGATGAGTACGCGGCAAAACACAGCAATGCCGTATTTATTTCGTAAAAGTCTGGGTAAGTCATAATAACTGAATTAAATTTTTTTGTCTTATGTAAGAAAGTCAAACGTGCAGCAGAACAAATTACTTCTGTTAATTGTCTCGTGGGGAAGACAAACAAATCCACAAATATACAATGAGAATTTTCTGAGGTGAAAGATTGCCATCGTGCAGTATTAAAGTGATTCCCCGAAATGCACTCGCCATTCCTACCGTGCTATGTTTATTTTTATCGTCAGGTAAATAATTTGATCAAAAAGCTTCAAACCTACCTTTATTTCATGAAGAGAAAAAAGGAAGTCACATGCTGAGTTCTCATCAAAATACTTTCCGCAGTACATCACTAGCTGTAGCCGCCAATTCTGACGAAAGATGAGTTACGCGTGGTTTTCTGCAAAACTGTGCGATGAGACTAAACCTTTCATACACGTAAATCTAGTTCATTTTTCTACAGAAGCATCTAACTGCCCATTTAATTTTTAAAAGCGTGGTATTTTTACCGTGTGCACGATGCCGAGAAAATGACAGCGTCTCACGCTTTTTCGACGAATATTACCCCAGCACGCTTAAATCACCAATTGTAAACCCCTCAAAGATATCCAGCATTATATGCGGAGTTCACGTGTACACCCTATAATTCCTTCTAGGAAATTTGTTTCCAATCCCAAATATTTCTTTATCTGTTATACATACCTCTGAGTTTGACAAAAATTAATGTAATATAATGAACATTACTTCGATTTATTTGTAGTGTAAGCCGGCCGGAGTGGCCGAGCGGTTCTAGGCGCTACAGTCTGGAGCCGCGCGACCGCTACGGTCGCAGGTTCGAATCCTGCTTCGGGCATTGATGTGTGTCATGTCCTTAGGTTAGTTAGGTTTAAGTAGTTCTAAGTTGTAGGGGACTGATGACTACAGCAGTTAAGTCCCATAGTGCTAAGAGCCATTTTTTTGTAGTATAAGTAACGGAAAGATTGAAAAGAAAAGAATGGTTCCACATGGAGACTCAGCGTTACGACACTCAGATTGCAATTCCGTACTCTTTTCCGTTACCCCAATCGCTGCCTGGAAACTACGCTATCATAAATGCTAGCACAAAAGCTTCATGACTTGCAGCCGTCTAGGACGAAATTGGAAATATATATAAATACCTTCAGCTGTTCACGGGCGTTGATATATATCAATGGGGCCAGATGAAAATGTTTGCCCCGACCGGGACTCAAATCCGGGATCTGGTGCATACATGTCACACGCTCTATTCATCTGAGTCACCGAGGACAGTGCGACTGCAGTTACTACCTCGCTCACGCCTCCCGCGAGACCCACATTCTCACCTTATATGTCCACACCCAACACTCTCATTACTCGTGGAAGACATTCTCACCAAGTCCCGTAAGAGTTCCGGTAATATGTGTGCATCCGCACAGAAGAAGGAGGTCATGGCCGGTATTGCCAGAACTATTTACTTATATGGATATGGTGTCCGTTCTTTCGGACATGTACGAAAGAACAGCCACCATATCTATATAAGTATATAGTTCTGGCAACACCGGCCCTGACCTTCTTCTCCTGCAGACTCGACTAATGTCTGAAGTGGTGATGGAGGGTATTGACACCATGCTTCCTGCAGGGCCGTCCATAAATCCGTAAGAGTACCAGGGGGGCAGGAGATCTACCCAGAACACCACGTTGCTAGCCATCTCTGATATTCTCAATAATGTTCATGTCTCGGGAGTTTGTTCGCCAGCGGAAGTGTTTAAACTCAGAAGAGTGTTCCTGGAGCCACTGTGTAGCAATTCTAGAAGTGTGGGGAGTCGCATCGTCCTGCTGGAATTGCTAAAGTCTGTCAGAATTCACAACGGACAGGAAGTGACTAGACAGGATGCTTACAAACGTGTCACCTGTCTGAGTCGTGTCTAGACATATCAAGAGTCCCGTATTACTCCAACGCACATGCCCCACACCATTACAGAGCCTTCACCAGCTTGAAAATCCCCTGCAAAAATGCAGAGTCCATGGGTTCATGAGGCTGTCTCCATATCCGTATACGTCCACCCGCATGATACAATTTGAAACTAGACTCGTCCGATTTGGCAACATGTTTCCAGTCATCAACAGTCCCATGTCGGTATTGACAGGCCCAGGCGAGGCGTAAAGCTCTGTGCCGTGCAGTCATTACGGGTACAAGAGTGGGCCTTCGGCTCCGAAAGACCATATCTATGGCGTGTCGTTGAATGGTTCACACGTTGCCACTTGTTGATGGCCCAACACTGAAATCTGTAGCTATTTGCGGAAGGTTTTCACTCGTGTCACATAGGTCCCGTTCTTGCAGACTCTTTTCCCGGGCGCAGCGATGTCGGAGGTTTGATGTTTTACAGGATTCCTGATATTCACGGTACACTAGTGAAACGGTCGTCCGGGAAAATCCCAACTTCATCGCTACCTCAGAGATGCTGTGTCCCATCGCTCGTGCGCCGATTATAACACCACGGACAAATTCACTTAAATATAACCTGCCACTGTAGCAGCACTAACCGATCTAAGAACTGCTCCAGACACTTGTTGTCATATAGGTGTTATCGACCGCAGCGCTGTATTCTGCCAGTTTATATACCTCTTTATTTGAATACGCGTGCCCATACCAGTTTCTTTGGCGCTTCAGTGTAAATGTCCAACAAAATTTGTGGCTTTCGGAAGCTTAAAGGACAAGGTCAGAAGCATGCCATCATTCTTTAGGTGTATATCTATGAGAGATGCGCCGTAAAAACTTATTAAGCGAGCTTCATGAGAAATTGTCAAAAATTTAAGAGATGGTGGGGTACACTAATTCGAATAAAACATTCCTTGTAACTTGTATCCAATAGTTATTGGTTATAGAGACAGAATTTGTTAGAGAGATACGGTTTCGTTTCAAGTTTTGGTATCACAGCTGCTATGGATTTATTTCTCGATTGTCATTTTCCTTTGTAGGTTTAACCTACGAAGTGGTTCTTGAATCCACAGTCAACACTACACTGATTGGGCTAGTTGCTTTACCACAGTGATCTATGGCACTGGTTATATATAATTTATTGAAACCGAGCTTCTGCTACTATTGCTACAAGAAAAGCTACGTTCTTTCAGGCTGGCGAGGCTTCTGCACATATCAATCAGTAGGTAATATATCATTTAAACCTAACATCCCCCAGAAGATGGACCGGCAGAAATGGTCATGTTTCTTGACAAGCAGAGACCTCTGAATTTACTTTGTTTGTAGGGATGGTTGAAATGCAAAGTCTACGAAATAAAACATGAAAGACTAACTAACCTTTCGGATTATGAATACTGCGTCCCTCATAAAGGAAGAAGACGACCTCAGAAGAGCTACACGTGAATTGATAGACGAATCGACATTTAAAATAAAAAGTAGAACAAGGAATTAGAGGTTCTACCAGCAAATATAGGCACAGTGTATTTGCATGATTTCTCTTTTACGTAGTAGAAACCCTTATCGTGTGCGGTAGGGCATTACCTTGCTGAAATATAAGTCCAAGATGGCCTGCCGTGAAGGGCAACAAAATGGCGCTTAGAGTGTCGTCGACGTACCGCTGTGCTGCCAGAGAGTCCTGCTGTGAAAAGACGTGGCACACCACACCATCACTTCTCGTTGTCGGCCAGCGTGGCAGGGGCAGTCATGTTGGTATCCCACCGTAGTGAAGGGTGTCTCCAGACACGGCTTCGGCTTGGAATCTCATTGACTGAAGTAGAATTGTCTCCAGTGACGAATCCCTCTCCGAACTGATCCCAAGAGAAATTTTGAAATCAAAATCTGCTTAATTTAATAATACTGTGAGAACGCTTTCCACTTTGGATTAGTAAAGTTATAATTATTGTCTGACAGTATGCTGACTTTCTAGTCCTTGATATATAGTCACTTGTCATTCATTTAATAACAACTACGGCTGTAGTACTTTTCATTGCGGACAACCTGATACATTTAGGAAAGGTATCATAAAGTGTGACCAAGTATAATACTCCACCACAAGCTTTTGAGGGGGAGGGGAGAAGTTAATACGTACGATTTGTAGCGGTTTTCTTGGATTTGCGATGAACACTGTGTCCGGGTGGTGCAGTGAATAACGCAACTGCCTAGTAAGCAGGGGATCCCGCGTTCGAGTCACGATCTGGCATGCATCTTCCCTCGTCAACACTGATTCCGTACGAAGTCCCGATGCAGCTGATATCATTAATCCCTTCCCAACACTTTCCTTTCTCTTTCTTCCAACTTCAATTTACCCAGTATGTATCACAGCTGCTGTATGGCGTGGTGTCTGTCATTTCAGACATATCCTAAAGATGTTGTTGTTGTGGTCTTCAGTCCTGAGACTGGTTTGATGCAGCTCTCCATGCTACTCTATCTTGTGCAAGCTTCTTCATCTCCCAGTACCTACTGCAATCTACAACCTTCTGAATCTGCTTGGTGTATTCATCTCTTGGTCTCCCTCTACGATTTTTACTCTCCACGCTGCCCTCCCATACTAAATTGGACATCCCTTGATACCTCAGAACATGTCCTACCAACCGATCCCTTCTTCTAGTCAATTTCTGCCACAAATTTCTCTTCTCCCCAATCCTATTCAACACCTCCTCATTAGTTATGTGATCTACCCATCTAATCTTCAGCATTCTTCTGTAGCACCTCATTTCGAAAGCTTCTATTCTCTTCTTGTCTAAACTATTTATTGTCCATGTTTCACTTCCAAACATGGCAACACTCCATACTAATACTTTCAGAAACGACTTCCTGACTCTTACATCTATACTCGATGTTAACAAATTTCTCTTCTTCAGAAACGCTTTCCTTCCCATTGCCAATCTACATTTTGTATCCTCTCTCCTTCGACCATCATCAGTTATTTTGCTCCCCAAATAGCAAAACTCCTTTACTACTTTAAGTGTCTAATTTCCTAATCTAATACCCTCAGCACTACATTCCATTATCCTCGTTTTGCTTTTGTTGATGTTCATCTAATATCCTCCTTTCAAGACACTTCATTCCGTTAAACTGCTCTTCCAAGCCCTTTGCTGTCTCTGACAGAATTACAATGTCATCGGCGAACCTAAAAGTTTTTATTTCTTCTCCATGGATTTTAATATATACTCCGAATTTTTCTTTTATTTCCCTCACTGCTTGTTCAATATACAGATTGAATAACATCGGGGAGAGGCTACAACCCTGTCTCACTCCCTTCCCAACCACTGCTTCCCTTTCATGTACCTCGACTCTTATAATTGTCATTTGGTTTCTATACAAATTGTAAATAGCATTTCTCCCTCTATATTTTACCCCTGCCACCTTCAGTTTTTGAAAGAGAGTATTCCAGTCAACATTGTCAAAAGCTTTCTCTAAGTATACAAATGCTAGAAACGTAGGTTTGTCTTTCCTTAATCTAGCTTCTAAGATAAGTCGTAGGTTCAGTATTGCCTCGTGTGTTCCAATATTTCTACGAAATCCGATCCCCAAGGTCTGCTTCCACTAGTTTTCCCATTCGTCTGTAAAGAATTCGCGTTAGTATTTTGCAGCCGTGACTTATGAAACTGATAGTTCGGTAATTTTCACATCTGTCAACACCTACTTTCTTTGGGATTGGAATTATTATATTCTTCAAGTCTGAGGGAATTTCTCCTGTCTCATACATCTTGCTCACCAGATGGTAGAGTTTTGTCAGGACTGTCTCTCCCAAGGCCGTCAGTAGTTCTAATGGAAAGTTATCTACTCCCGGGGCCTTGTTTCGACTTAGGTCTTTCAATGCTCTGTCAAACTCTTCACGCAGTATCATATCTCCCATTTCATCTTCATCTACATCCTCTTCCATTTCCATAAGTTTGTCCTCAAGTACATCGCCCCTGTATAGACCCTATATATACTCCTTCCACATTTCTGCTTTCCCTTCTTTGCTTAGAACTGGGTTTTCATCTGACCTCTTGATATTCATACAAGAGGCTCTCTTTTCTCCAAAGGCCTCTTTAATTTTCCTGTTGGCAGTATCTATCTTACCCCTAGTGAGATAAGCCTCTACATCCTTACATTTATCCTCTAGCCATCCCTGCTTAGCCGTTCTGCCCTTCCTGTCGATCTCGTTTTTGAGACGTTTGTATTCCTTTCTGCCTGCCTCATTTACTGCATTTTTATATTTTCTCCTTTCATCAATTAAATTCAATATTTCTCCTGTTACCCAAGGATTTCTACTAGTCCTCGTCTTTTTACCTATTTGATCCTCTGCTGCCTTCACTACATCATCCCTCAAAGCTACACATTCTTCTTCAACTGTATTTCTTTCCCCCATTCTTGTCAATCGTTCCCTAATGCTCTCCCTGAAGCTCTCTACAACCTCAGGTTCTTTCAGTATAACCTTGTCCCATATCCTTAATTTCTCACTTTTTTGCAGATTCTTCAGTTTTAATCTACAGTTCATAACCAATAGATTGTGGTCAGAGTCCACATCTGCCCCTGGAAATGTCTTACAATTGAAAACCCTGTTCCTAAATCTCTGCATTACCATTGTATAAACTATCTAAAATCTGTCAGTATCTCCAGGCTTCTTGCATGTATACTACCTTCTTTTATGATTCTTGAACCAAGTGTTAGTTATGATTAAGTTATGCTCTGTGCAAAATTCTACCAGGCGGCTTCCTCTTTCATTTCTTACCCCCAATCCATATTCACCTACTACGTTTCCTTCTCTCCCTTTTCCTACTTCCGAACTCCAGTCACCCATGACTATTAAATTTTCATCTCCCTTCACTATCTGAATAATGCCTTTTATTTCATCATACATAATGTTAATTTCCTCGTCATCTGCAGAGCTAGTTGGCATATAAACTTGTACTACTGTAGTAGGCGTGGGCTTCGAGTCTATCTTGGCCACAATAATGCGTTCACTATGCTGTTTGTAGTAACTTACCCACATTCCTATTTTTTTATTCATTATTAAACCTACTCCTGCAGTACCCCTATTTGACTTTGTATTTATAACCCTGTATTCGCCTGACCAGAAGTCTTGTTCCTCCTGTCACCGAACTTCACTAATTCCCACTATATATAACTTTAACTTATCCATTTCCATTTTTAAATTTTCTAACCTACCTGCGTGATTAAGGGATCTGACATTCCGTGCTCCGATCCGTAGATCGCCTGTTTTCTTTCTCCTGGTAACGACGTCTTCTTGAGTAGTCCCCGCCCGGAGATCGGAATGGGGGACTATTTTACCTCCGGAATATTTTATCCAAGAGGACGACATCATCATTAACCATACAGTAAAGCTGCATGCCCTCGGGAAAAATTACGGCTGTAGTTTCCCCTTGCTTTCAACCGTTCGCAGTCCCAGCACAGCAAGGCCGTAAGATAAGATACATGCATTCAAGTAGTTGATTCACCTCGCTGGGCAATGAATCCGCAAGCTTCAGAGTGGATGTACATTAAAGTTTGATCTCTAGCGGGAATGTAAAACTAGCATGCATGGAGGATATGAACGGGGACTTCGGATAGGAGGCACTAGGTGAGAGTGTAGGTCAGGTTGGGATTCGTCTGCGGAGCATGCAGAGATAATTTAGACATTCGTCATAAACACTGCGTCTTGGTCTTGCAGTAGTTAATGTATCTGCCGAGTAAGCAGGCGACCGTAGATTCAAGTCCCACTCCGGCAAACATTTTCACTCGTCAACACTGATTCCGCACAAAGTCCTGATGCAGCTGATACCATTAGCTTCTTTCTTGGCAAATTAAAACTGTGTGCCGGATCGAGACTCGAAATCTGGACTATGCCTTCCGCTGGTAAGTGCTTCACCATCTGAGCTACCCTAGCGTTACTCACGATCCGTCGTCACATCAATAATTCCTCCAGTACCTCGTCCCCCACCTTCCAAACATTACAGAAGCTCTCCTGCAGACCTTACAGAACTAGCACTCCTGGAAAAAAAGGCTATTGCAGAGACATGGCTTACCTACAACCTGGGGGATATTTCTAGAATGAAATTTTTACTCTGCAGCGGAGTTGTCGTTCTGCATGGTCTGTAGGAGAGCTTCTGTGTAATCTGGAAGGTAGGAGACGAGGTACTCTCGGAATTACTACTGTGAGGAGGGGTCCTGAGTCGTCCTTGGGTAGTTCAGATGGTAAAGCACTTGCCCGTGAAAGGTAAAGTTTCCGGGGTTCGAGTCTCTGTCCGGCACACAGTTTTAATCTGCCTGGAAGTTTCATATCAGCGCAGACTCCACTGCAGAGAGAAAATTTCATTCTACCTTTTTTCTTTCCTTTCCTTTTTCTCCTCTCCACCTTCAGTTTAATTAGTACTGAACGTGGTTCCATTCAAGAGGATCTGTTCAACGGTCTGGACTTCTAACAGTTCATGGAAGCTCTTAAAATTTGTTGTACTTGGCTATTCAGGTTTGGAAAGTAGCAGTAAAGATAAATTTTCTGTAATGTTTCGCAGCACCAAAGTGCCTTCGTAGACGCTAGACTGGGCTAGGTTGACAGTCTGCGGGAATATGCACACATCAAGAAATAGATTGTGCATTACGACGGTAGAGTAATACATTATTCATTATTATGGAGTCAATGATGTCATGACAGTTAATCTGTGGTGTTTTGTCGTAGTACCTATTTAATCATTTTCCACCTATGATCAGCATCCTGGAGAATGTCAATACTCTTACCTGTAAGTGTTGTCCTTTATAAGCAATTTTCAGTAGTTTGTCTAATTCTGAGAATTCCGGAAGCCCTTGTGGAAGACTGGGTAAGGTATTTGCAATCACATAACTTTTTCCACTAACATGAGTTATTTAAAAGTCACACTTCTTCAAAAATAAAGACCAACACGCTATGTGGGCATGTAAGAATTGCAACTTGAAAGAAAACTCAAAGCCTGATGAACACAGGAGACTTAGACATGGTTACACTAAATACAATAACGGCATTTTTTAAAGCTCAAACAACGGTTAAAGCCTGTCACTGACAGAATACCTCTTTCACATGCAGGAAGAAAAAAGCTAGTAACTCCTACGACACAAATGCTAGGTTTGCCCTCAGTTTCATTAATTTAGAATGAAGAAGCTCCCAAACCATCGAAGAAAGCATCTGTCGGAAGGCAGAAGGTGTTAAAGAAATCAGAACTGTGCAATAGTTCGTAATTCAACAGGGCTTGCTTATTAAAATGGAAAAATATTTGACCATCTTCTGACCAAAACCAGTATCTATTCTTTCCAATATATTCAGAAGTGCCTCACTATTTAGTAACTTATTAGATACAAAGTGCCTACAGAATGGGACAAAGCCTGGGAAAGCTGTTTCTTTTTTCTAGACACTGGAAAATTTTTTACTGCCGTGATGTTGTCACCTTCTCTTCCTATTGACGCATGTGAAATTACATGTCCAAGAAACTTGATTTTATACTCACCAAATTTCAACTCTGGCCACTAAAATTTCTGTAATACTCTTTCTATTAAATTAATGTTAGTCCCAGGTGTGTTGCAATGAACAACATACATATTTACCTCATCCAACCGTTTATCTGCCAGTATAGGGTCTACGGCAGTTATAAAGACACATGAATCTACATTTAAAACAAAGTGCAGAACAAGAAATTGGAAGCTCCTACAAGCAAATACAGACACAGCATATTTGTAAGATTCCGCTGTTAAGAATATTTGCCAATAGGAGTATCATTGATCAATGATTTTCAAAAATTTTACACCATGAGATTTTATGTGTCTTTTTATGTGGGTTCTTACGGCTGATACGGACAGGAACAATACGTTGATTGATCGCTCTAGCATCAAGCTCAAGGCGAATGTCTCCACCAGGTTTATCCACGGCTGAGAGTGGACCACAATAAAGTGATAAGAGCTCAATAATCTTCCGGGATGGAATTTTACGTATATCCTTAGAAACAGCCACTAACTTGTAACTTTGGATGGAGTAAGATGTATGACAACAGGTTCTGTGATGAATTACCTGCGTGAAGTATATACTTTAATAGTAAATTGATAGTTCAGCTCTTTCCTGTGGATTTGGATTTCCACAGTTTGTCACTAATATGATCTTCATTAGATGGTTCAGATGGTTCAAATGGCTGTAAGCACTATAGGACTTAACATCTGAGGTCATCAGTCCCCTAGACTTAGAACTACTTAAACCTAACCAACCTAAGGACATCACACACATCCTTTCCCGAGGCAGGATTCGAAGCTGCGACCGTAGCAGCAGCGCGGTTCCGGACTGAAGCGCCTAGAACCGCTCGGCCACAGCGGCTGGCTTCATTAGAGTTTATATCCATGCAGTAAGGCTGCAGACCGATATTACGCAGCACTGTTACTAAAAATGTCCTTTTCACATTGCAGGACACAACACGTTTCGCATTCGTTTTCAGTAAATCTATAGCACTATTTTTCCTTGGCATATGTCTCTTGAAAAAATTCAATACCCAGGATGCTCTTCATGATTAAACCTTCTACATTTAAGAACGAGCATCTAATAGCTACATTTCCTAGGATCACAAGCACTTCTGCTTCCACCTTGACGGTGCGCTACGTACTACTGACTGTACTGATAATTTTACAGTTCTGAACCGTCAAGGAACCGATAGGCACTTTCGTAATTGTCTCTTAATCAAATTAAACTATATGAGTCCAGAGACTTTTCGAGTATCAATTATCTATGATGTATATATACAGACTGAAGCGATGAATGAACGATTGTTTCAAGGGAATGACTTGTATTCCCAGGCAGTTTTGGCGGGCAAAGTCCCGTGTTTTCTGCAAAATCATAACTGTGATTGGTTTTCTCAGGGGATAGCTCCGTGACGTAGCATAATCGGCGCAGAAATTGGCGCCAAGTATCTCCATTGGTGGAATCGTAGTGCTTCGGCAATAGAGTGGAATTTTCCGCCTATTTTCGAATTGCTGATAGGCACGTTTAACCACGACCACGGTCGTGAGGGCGGTAATGTTCTGTGTTCGGCCTGTACGTGTGCTCTTTAGGAGTCGGCTCTCGCCTTTCGGTCGGAGTAGGTTACAAGACTGAGCTGTCGCTGCTCTGCACAGCCTGCCTTCCGTTGGCTGTCTAATATACTTTCATTTAATTGTAACTGTTTGACGAAGTTGCTGAAGTTTCGACTTCAACGGAACTTTCCGAGTACAGTTGGCAATTGAGCGTTCTGGGTACAAATGGCCCATGTTGTCCGTTTTGAGCAGTTTTTTCTGAAGTTGACTGTATCGGAGTTACTGTGTGACTTCGCTTGTTAAAATCAATCACTGTACCGTAATTGATTGTGTAGCGAGCCTTATTCGTCTCCCTCAGAGGCGCATTTTTGTTGCTAGGAAGTCTTTAGTCTGGAACAACCAGACCAGGATAATTTGTTTTGGGCTATACTGGCGACATTATCGTCACCACGACGGGACGTCGAAGCAACCAGCCATCGCCTCCGGTATGCCAGATCGTGTCCTTGCAGTTAAGAAAGCAGCTTGGTAATGTATGTCTGCAGCACCGGCAGATTAGGAAATTTAGCTATGTGACAATCAGAGCTCAGCAGAGCGCGCCTGTTCCCGTCTTTTCTAACGTGGTTCTGTGTTGGGTGTTCATGGTCTGAGTTCTCACTACTTTAGCAGTAATTCTGTTGTGTCGGCTGGGTGTTTCTCTTAAGAATTGAGTTGCAAGGAACTGGCTCCACATACCACTTGGTTATAAATGTCACAATTTAGTTTATAGGCAACTTCACCTTCACAGCATTTATTTGAGCATCCAATTTGACGTATTGTAAATTTTTCATGTGTTTTGTTTATTATTTTGAGTTTAGTCATAATAAATGAAATTGTTATTTTCGAGAGAGCTTTCTTTCTGTTGAGCGGTAGAGCAACCCTTTCATTTCTCACTACGTTAATGAAACTTTCCTTTATCAAATTAATTTCTATCAAATTAAATTATTGCAGGTGCCAAAATCTGTTCTACTCTACTTGCAGGCTTGATTACAGTCGATTCGCGTTTCTTCTTAATCCATGTGCAACAGCAAAAGTCGGAGTTAGAAAATGGGGGGGGGGGGGGGCGGGGCTTTGGAGCATCATTCCCTATGAAGATTCTAGAAGAATTTAGTGTTGAATACACTGCTAGCCCCGGCACCTTGCAACCTCACTCCGCGATCCAAATTGCCATTCACGTCTCAGCTCGCTTGGTATTCCCCCTAAAATCGGGTAGCATTCCACAGGCTCTCTAGCTGTGCTGGAATAGCACTTCAGCATCGAAGGAAGTGGGGGAGATATTGCCTGTAGGCATGGGTGCTTTAATAAAATGACACTTTTTTTCAAGACACATGCATGAAAATTTGTACGAAGGCTGGAATTCGAACGTGGGTCTCCCGTTCACAATAGGAGGTGCAGCAGCCACTACACCACTCTCGCACAAAGGCTTTGCACAACTGCTTACGTCGTATCGTAGGAAAACCAGAACAATAAGAAGAGAAGAAGGAAACAGTGCAGTGCCTCATCTTCCTCAGAGGACAATAAAAATTACCTCAGATCGAAGATGGGTATAGTACTAGTGTGTCAGTGTGCTACAGATATCTTGCATTTTTTCGTAGGTACAACCAAAAAATTATTCCCCTTATTTCTTTCTTTTTTTTTACTCTTCATTCAACCCAACATTTTACGTGAAATAATGTTAGGACTCGTTATGTGGCAGTCCAAAAGATGGAATATCGTTCGACATTATTATTTTAATGTCCCTGCAGGACTTCTCAACAAGTCACCCGGTTGTGTCTTTATCAAAAAAGTATGTTATACTAGTTATTAATGGGAGTGCGCTACGGTTCTTTTGTTTCAGCCATTTCATTTTCTGTTTTGTGAATGTGTACTGTACCTTTGTATTTTTCCCCACATGAACATGGACCTTGCTGTTGGTGGGGAGGTTTGCGGGCCTCAGCGATACAGATAGGCGTACCGTAGGTACAACCACAACGGAGGGGTATCTGTTGAGAGGCCAGACAAATGTGTGGTTCCTGAAGAGGGGCAGCAGCCTTTTCAGTAGTTTCAGGGGCAACACTCTGGATGATTGACTGATCTGGCCTTGTTACACTAACCAAAACGGCCTTGTTGTGCTGGTACTGCGAACAGCTGAAAGCAAGGGGAAACTACAGCCGTAATTTTTCCTGAGGGCATGCAGCTTTACTGTATGATTAAATGATGATGGCGTCCTCTTGGGTAAAATATTCCGGATGTAAAATAGTCCCCCATTCGGATCTCCGGGCAGGGACTACTCAGGAGGACGTCATTATCAGGAGAAAGAAAACTGGCGTTCTACGGATCGGAGCGCGGAAATGTCAGCTCCCTTAATCGGGCAGTAGTAGGTGAATATGGAATGGGGGTAAGAAATGAAAGAGGACACCGCCTGGTAGAATTCTGCACACAGCATTATTTAATCATAGCTTGAGAGGTTCCATGCTCTTTTTGGCATGTCTCCTCTCATTTTCATCAATTTTACTAATGTTCTTTGTTATTGCACAGTAGTAACAAATTGAATAAGGTTACTGTAATGAGAGTATTTGTACTGAGAGCTCAAAAAATACTTTTAACTTGTTTCCTAAACATGTTGTTTTACTTCCCTGGGTGGCCTGTGCGAGGCGAGCATCGGAGGACGCGGCAAACTGCGTTTCCGGTTGGGGGCTGCACTTCCCTGAATTCTGAGGGGTTCATACAATAGGCTTAAGCGCCTGGCGGAACGACTGACGTCGGTCGAGTTCCGCCCATTGTATTATGTTTTTACCGTTCCGGCGCGTCCAGAACGAAGCTTCCTGGCACCGACTGACTGCATCGTCCTCTTGATTCTGAGAATACATGTGGACCGTGCCCTGCTGGGTGCGACTGTCTGGCACCAGTTGGCCGGTGGTCTAGGCAGGTTGTTTTCATAGAAGCTCAAACGGCATGTTCAGTGCCCTCAGCTGAATAGCACAGGCATGATTGGTCAACTTAAACTGAGGCTAGTTGACGTCGTAAAGCTGTGCTCGAAATTGGAGGGAACGATCTCTATTGGCGCGAATGATGTCCTGAGACAGTGTGGGGTAATTTTGGAATCACAACTGAGTGCTGATTTGCAGTTTTTCGAGGAGAGTAGGGAATAGAGCAATGCTGGCTTCGCTCTTGCGTTGGGCAGGCGGGGGTTTCGGGATGTGATCTTCGTCGTTGTCGGACAGTCTTGCGACTTGGTCGCTCTTTTTCGGAAGAACTTGGAATCTTTCGGACAGCCTTCGAAGCCAGGGGTTGACACAGATTTGCTGCACGGCAGAAGTCGGCGCCTACATCATCAGGACGCTGCCTACCGACGACGTGCTGCAGATTTCAGTACTGGTACAGTATTTTGCAGTTCCGGCATTGTAGGACCTTATCAATTTTATACTGAATACCTCAGCAGCAAGCGCGCTCGCTTTGCTACAAGTCCACCTTTCTTATTTCTCCATGCGATCCCATTTGAGCTCTCACTACTAATTGCGATACTGCTATATAGTCGGGAAAGTAATATTTGATTCACCAGGACCTCCAGTATTATCGTCAATCTATTGCATCACAGAGAGTAGGAGCATCTTGTTCTCGAGCCTATTCTCATAATATTTCAGTATTCCCTATCCTTTAACCTACTGTGTATGCCGACAATCATGTGCATTTAACTTCTGATATATAATAAATCTTATTGTAATATTTAATCCGCATATCATTTCTTAGATATATTCAGAATCCCATTTTCTGTTGTTTATTGTGATAAAGTTCTCTTTTTTTCTGAGTAGATTACGATTTTTATTAAATGATTGTGCACTCCTTATTTTACCAACTAGCAGTGTCCGCCATAATTTTCTACCGTTACTGTTGTGCGCATAATTAATTAGCTGGTAGATAAGGAGGGGGTCGAGTGCATGTCTCGTTCGCATGCAAAATTTGTCTGAATTAAAGAGGTACAAACTCTTCTCCACCCCGGCATCTCGCAAGCTAACACTTAGTTCAAGAATCATGAAAGAAGGTTGTATATATGGAAGAAGCCTGGAGGTACTGGAAGGTTTCAGATAGATTAAATAATGCTAAGACAGAGGTATAGGAACCAGGTTTTAAATTGTAAGACATTTCCAGGGGCAGATGTGGACCCTCACCGGTTACGAACTGTAGATTAAAATTGAAGAAACTGCAAAAAGGTGGGAATTTAAGGCGATGGGACCTGGATAAACTGACAGAACCAAAGGTTGTAGAGAGTTTCAGGGAGAGCACAAGGGAACGATTGGCAGAAATGAGGTAAATAAATACAGTAGAAGAAGAATGGGTAGCTTTGAGGGATGAAATAGTGAAGGCAGCAGAGGATAAAGTAGGTAAAAGGACGAGGACTAGTATAAATCGTTGGGTAACAGAAGAGATATTAAATTTAATTGATGAGAGGAGAAAATGTAGAAACGTAGTAAATGAAGCAGGCAAAAAGGAATACAAACGTCTCAAAAATGAGATCAACAGGGAGTGGAAAATGGCTAAGCAGGGATGGCTAGAGGACAAATGTAAGGATGTAGAGGTATATATCACTAGGGGTAACATAGATACTGCCTACAGGAAAATTCAAGAGACCTTTGGAGAAACGAGAACCACTTGTATGAATATCAAGAGCTCAGAAGGAAACCCAGTTCTAAGCAAAGAAGGGAAAGCAGAAAGGTGGAAGGAGTATATAGTGGGTCTATACAAGGGTGATGAACTTGAGGACAGTATTATGGAAATGGAAGAGGATAATGATGAAATATGATCATGTGTGAATAGTTTGACAGAGCACTGAAAGACCTAAGTAGAAAAAAGGTCCATTAGAACTGCTGACAGCCTTGGGAGAGCCTGCCCTGACAAAAGTCTACCATCTGGTGAGCAAGATATATGAGACAGGCGAAATACCCTCAGACTTGCTGAAGAATATAATAATTCCAATCCCAAAGAAAGTAGGTGTTGACAAATGTGAAAATTACCGAACTATCAGTTAAATAAGTCACGGCTGCAAAATAATAACGCGAATTCTTTACAGACGAATGGTAAAACTAGTGGAAGCCGACCTTGGGGATCGGATTTCGTAGAAATATTGGAACACATGAGGCAATACTGACCCTACGACTTATTTTACAAGGTAGATTAAGGAAATGCTAACCTACGTTTCTAGCATTTGTAGACTTAGAGAAAGCTTTTGGAAATGTTGCCTGGAATACTCTCTTTCAAAATCTGAAGGTGACAGGAGTGAAATACAGGGAGCGAAAGGATATTTCCAATTTGTACAAAAACCATATGGCAGTTATAAGAGTCAAGGTTCGTGAAGGGGAAGCAGTGGTTGCGAAGGTAGTGAGACAGAGTTGTAACCTGTCCCCAGTGTTATTCAATCTGTATATTGAGCAAGCAGTAAAGGAAACAAAAGAAAAATTCGGAGTAGGTATTAAAATCCATGGAGAAAAAAATAAAACTTTGAGGTTTGCCGATGACATTGTAATTCTGTCAGAGACAGCAAAGGACTTGGAAGAGCAGTTGAACGAAATGAAAAGTGTCTTGAAAGGAGTATATAAGATGAACAGCAACAAAAGCAAAACGAGAATAATGGAATGTAGTCGAATTTAGTCGGGTGATTCTGAGGGGATTAGATTAGGAAATGAGACACTTAAAGTAGTAGACGAGTTTAGGTATTTGGGTAGCAAAATAACTGACGGTGGTCGAAGCAGAGAGGATATAAAAAGTAGACTGGCAATGGCAAGGAAAGCGTTTCTGAAGAAGAGAAATTTGTTAACATCGAGTATAGATTTAAGCGTCCGGAAGTCGTTTCTGAAAGTATTTGTATGGAGTGTAGCCATGTATGGAAGTGAAACATGGACCTTCAATAGTTTCGACAAGAAGAGAATAGCAGCTTTCGAAATATGGTGCTGCAGAAGAATGCTGAAGATTAGATGGGTAGCTCACATAACTAATGGGGAGGTATTGAATAGAATTGGGAAGAAGAGAAATTTGTGGCACAACTTGACTAGAAGAAGGGATCGGTTACTAGGACATGTCCTGAGGCATTAAAGGATCGCCATTTAAGTACTGGAGGGCAGCGTGGAGGGTAAAAATTGTAGAGGGAGACCAAGAGATGAATACACTAAGCGGATTCAAAAGGATGTAGGTTGCAGTAGGTACTGGGATATGAAGAAGCTTGCCCAGGATAGAGTAGCATGGAGAGCTGCATCAAACCAGTCTCTGGGCTGAAGACAACAACAACAACAACAACAACAACCACCTTTGTATTTTCCTGGAATATTGGTGTTCGGTCATTGATTAACTTCGTTATTATGTTGTCTTCTAGAATTATTATTTTTATATTTCTCCGATTTCGGTATTACCATAGTGTAGCCTTTGTCTGCTTTTGTTCAAAATGGTTCAAATGGCTCTGAGCACTATGGGACTTAACATTTATGGTCATCAGTCCCCTAGAACTTAGAACTACTTAAACCTAACTAACCTAAGGACAGCACACAACACCCAGCCATCACGAGGCAGAGAAAATCCCTGACCCCGCTGGGAATCGAACCCGGGAACCCGGGCGTGGGAAGCGAGAACGCTACCGCACGATGCTTTTGTGATGGGAGCCCTGTTGTTTGCGTTACCGCTTACCACGCCCGTGTTCGATTCCCGGCAGGGGAATAGGTGTTGTTGTGTCCCTTATCATCATTTTCATCATCATGGACTCGCAAGTCGCCGATGTGGCGTCACCTAAAAAGGGTTTGTAATACGGCGGCCGAATTCTCCCGAAAGGTGCCTCCCGGCAAACAATGCCATACGCTCATTTCATTTCATTCTTCTTCTGGGAGAATTTTCTCCTCACTTTGTGTTCACAACATGATAGTGTTCTTTTATTTCTTATGCATATAATTTCCTGTACAGTTAATTGTCTTGTCAGACACTAATTGAGGTCTGAATTACTGTCCCTTTCTTGACGTTTTATTATGTATTGATATCCTGTGATAACATTCCGCAGCATATTGCGTATAACGTATAATGTGTGTCTTCACACTATATTTATGTCCCTTCTCTAGTAGGCTTCCTTCTTACTTGAAGAGTTGTGTATCAGTAAGGTTGACCAAACGTTTACAGAACGTTGTTTTTTTTGCCTCCAATTTCTACTTTTAATGTTTTTTTTTCTTTTGTTTCACAAGTCTGTTTTGCCTAGGTTTTGGATTTCCTGTTTTATTTGTATTACTTTTCCTACATTTTGCATGACTATATTCATAATTTCAATAATTTTTCACAGCTTTTCATATGATTTAGTAGTTTGACAGTATTTTTAATACTTTGACAGTGAGCTCCTGGTTCCGTGTATGCAGGCATCTAATTTCATTTTCAGTAAGAAAGAAAAAAATGGTTTTTGCTGAAGGTAGAATCTATCCAGAAACTTGGGGTTATTCATTTCATGTTGAGTATATATCTGATAAAGATGTTTTAACACGATCGATTAGTTGTAAGTAAATATAAAAAGTCCCTTACCTTGAGCAGACCTACAATGAAGACTTGAAGAACCGAGGAAAAGCAACAAACCATATCAGTGGGCTATGTTAAGTTGCCCTATATAATGGTGTTCTCTTACATTATTGTCCGATAACAGATTCAGTGATAGTCAGAATATCCATAGTTTGACGTCTATATATAGTTCGTGGAATTGTCTTTTATATGTATTATTAAAATTTGTATACATAGAAGCAACAGAAATTTTTAGAAATTTTTCCCATTCATCCTTAGGTTCCTTCAGGGCTGTGACATTTGCTTTACTGGTAATATTTGTTTCGTAAGTTTTGGATATTATACGAAAAATATTCAAGTTTCCACATTTATCACTGACCTTATTTGCTCCTAAGTTTTCCCGTTGACTTAGCGGAACTCAAGCGTGTTTTGTCAAACTGTCGCCGTATAACTGGACAACAACGTTGTAGAAAATGTAGTGTTACGAAATCGAATCAATCTTTTTCCAATACCCTCTACTTAAACAGTGTGAGAGGTTCCAGAAAGTTACCTGTAATACCAAAAACTGCCCCTGTCGGGAACTTTCTCCTATTAATCTGTATTAATCCACAATTTTCAACAATGGTATTGTTTACAAACTAAGAACTTAGTTTCGTTAAATTCCCTATATTAAACAAACCAACACCCGAATATATATGTTCCTTTAAGCGATACATTAGCCCTTCAAACATCCACCTTGCAACGTTCCATCGCATCACGAAAAACCAGTACACTGCATTGCGATAACGGCAAACAGTCGGGATCTGAGCAATGGCTGGACGTTGGGAATGATCACACGTGGTTTTAAGGATAAAGACACCATGAGTTGCAACTGCTGGGCGTACATCGAATATATGTGTTAAGAAACAGGGCAATGAGAGCGACCAGGGCGGTCGGTATTCACGATCACCGAAGCGCCGGCACGTGTAGCTCCTCCGTTAAGCTGATAGTAATCTCGATCTGTGGGTCGCACTCAATTAGAGGACGGGCTTATCTGCGGCCGGCGTCTGGCGCAGAGCCCCGCCGGTCCCCAGGGGCAACTAAATTCGCGGAATGGCACCGCACCAGTCCTCAAGCCGAAGGCAGCTCGAGAACTCGAACGAGACAACACTGCAGCGAGTTATCTGCTGGGGAGGCGTTCGCCACGTTCCAACGTAACTGCTTTCGTATTGGCTTACAAGCATTTGTACTTTGGCACTGAATCTGGATTGCTTAACTGAAGACATTGAAATAGGGCGGACATCAATGATACCACACTAGACACCACCCATCCCACACCGTGCGTTGGTGTCGGGTGGAAGATTTGAAATCTTTAATGGGAACCCCGTTTCTCATTGTAGATTACGATTCTGTGGCAAAATCTACCTACGTTTCGTCTGAAACATTTTCTCCGTTTCGCCACAGGTGTCGCTATAATCGAAGGAATAGAAATGGGTACACAATCGACATTTACGACGTGCTACTGAATGGCCCTTGAATATTCAGTGGCACGTGGGACGCCGTCTCCATGTTGCGATGGTAGGACAGGCCTGTATTTCATACCTACCTCATTCGCAACGTTGTACTCCTCTGGCTTATCGAACAGGACAAATAGGACGCGTCACTGTGGCTTTGTGTCAAGGCGAACGCTACCCTACTTCTCGAATTGTAGTAAGTGCCCAAACTTAGTACCACCATCTTCCATATCCTTGGTGATACGCTGTTCAAATGACCGTACACGCGTCAGAACCATATCTCTGGGAAGAGAGCCCAGGAGTTTTTGATGCGGTTGACCATGTCTTTATGGCCAGTTGGCACCTGCTGGTACATGCTATCTCTTAAATATCCCTACAAAAAGAAATCCGGCGACTTCAAATCCGGCGACCTAGTGGACTAATTAATAGGGCCGTCTCTAGCCGATCCATCGACCAGTGTAAACATGTTGTAATACCTCACGTGTTTCAGTTGCATAATGCGCTGGGCAACCGTCGTGCTGAAACCACATATGTTGTCGAACGTCCAGGGAAACATCCTGCAGTAGTACGGGTAGTTCCTGTTCCAAAAGCGGTCGACATTTGCGTCCGTTCAACGTGCTGTCGATAAAATACGGACCACTGTTTCTGTTCCCCATGATGCCACACCATACGTTAACCAACCAAGGACGGTGATGCACAATTTGCATTTAACAGTGGGGATTGTCTACATTCCAGTAATGCATGTTAAGTCGGTTAACGCGACCCTGGTTTATGAATGTAGACTCACCGAAAAATAGAACCTCGGCAAAGAACGTGGGGGTCGATTGCATTTGTTGACATGCCCATTCACAAAACACTACCCGTTTACTGAAATCGGGCCCATGAAGTTCTTGATGCAGTGACACATGATCTGGATGATACTTACGGTTATGCAGTATTGTCACAATACTACCTACGCACATTACGGGGTGGTAATTACCGGGAGATTATCCGTGGGTTGTGGAGCACTGTAACTAGTACAGCTATTTGATGAGCTTCTGTCGTAACACGTTTGCTCTGTTTCCTTTTGCCGGTCTATACGCTGCCATCAGCCAAAAAGGCGTTCACAGCATTGTAAAAGAACGAACGAGAGCGAACTTTCTTTGGAAAACGCTCGGCATACAAGGCAACAGCAGCCTCAACATTTCTATTGCGTTCTCCGTAAATCAGGATCATTTCTATTTTTTCTTCTGTGGTTGCATCATTCATCGTCCACTTGTGCGTCTGTTCTCCTAATGCTAGGGATGTGTGCTGGCAATAAAGACTGCTCAAGTATTTAGGGCTTCTATCTGTTCTACGTTGGCACAATATGTGAGCTGTCACAGTGTGTACTGCCTGTTTTGATACATCGTAGTTCGCTACGTGGCCACTGTGGCACGTCGATTAGTCCCATGTTCGATATTCCTGAGGAACATAGTATTGCGAATGGAGTTTCCAAATATAAGTTATGTAAAGCTGGCCTGTCCTACCCTCGCAAAAAAGATGTGGAGTCCCACGTTCCATTGGATTTTCAAGGGTCGTTGAGTATCATGGCGTAAATTACAATTGTACACCCATCTCTGTACCTCCGCTTACACCACCATCTTTGGTCAAACGAAGAAAACGCTTCAGACGAATCGTATGTAGATTTTCCGTGGATCGTGATCTGCAATAAAAAACTGGGTTTCCATTGAAGGTTTGAAACCAGCGCCTTTAACCGCACGGCCACTGCGGCCGGCACATATTCATGTAGTACGTAAAGAAATATGAATGTTTTAGTTGAACCACATTTTTCGCTTTGTGATAGATGGCGCTGTAATAGTCACAAACGTTTGAGTACGTGATATCACGTTACATTCCGCCAGTGCGGACGGTATTTGCTTCTTTATACATTACCAGTGTTAAAATGGACCGTTTACCAGTTGCGGAAAAGGTCGATGTCGTGTTGATGTATGGCTATTGTGATCAAAATGCCCAACGGGCGTGTGCTATGTATGCTGCTCGGTATCCTGGACTATATCATCCAAGTGTCCGGAACGTTCGCCGGATAGTTACGTTATTTAAGGAAACAGGACTGTTCTGCCACATGTGAAACGTCAGGCACGACCTTCAACAAATGATGATGCCCAAGTAGGTGTGTTAGCTGCTGTCACGGCTAATCCGCACATCAGCAGCAGACAAATTGCGCGAGAATCGGGAATCTCAAAAACGTCGGTGTTGAGAATGCTACGTCAACATCGATTGCACCCGTACCATATTTCTACGCACCAGGAATTGCATGGCGACGACTTTGAACATCGTGTACAGTTATGCCACCGGGCACAAGAGAAATTACGGGACGATGATGATTTTTTGCGCGCGTTCTATTTAGCGTCATTCACCAACAGCGGTAACGTAAACCGGCATAATATGCACTATTGGGCAACGGAAAATCCACGATGGCTGCGACAAGCAGAACATCAGCGACCTTGGCAGGTTAATATATGGTGCGGCATTATGGGAGAAAGGATAATTGGCCCCCATTTCATCGATAGTAATCTAAATAGTGCAATGTATGCTGATTTCCTACGTAATGTTGTACCGATGTTACTACAATATGTTTCACTGCATGACAGAATGGCGATGTATTCCAGCATGATAGATGTCCGGCACATAGCTCGCGTGCAGTTGAAGCGGTATTAGCCGGCCGGAGTGGCCGTGCGGTTCTGGGAGCTACAGTCCGGAGCCGAGCGACCGCTACGGTCACAGGTTCGAATCCTGCCTCGGGCATAGATGTGAGTGATGTCCTTAGTTTAGTTAGGTTTAATTAGTTCTAAGTTCTAGGCGACTGATGACCTCCGAAGTTAGGTCGCATAGTGCTCAGAGCCATTTGAAGCGGTATTGAATAGCATATTTCATCACAGGTGGATTGGTCGTCGAAGCACCATAGCATGGCCCGCACGTTAACCGGATCTGACGTCACCCGATTTCTTTCTGTGGGGAAAGTTGAAGGATATTTGCTATCGTGATCCACCAACAACGTCTGAATGTCGTTATCCGTATTGTGAAATGCATTGAGGTTGACGGACATCGTTTTGAGCATTTATTGCATTAATGTGGTATTTGCAGGTAGTGACGCTGTAACAGCATGCGTTGTCAGAAATCATAAGTTCACAAAGGTACACGTATCACATTGGAAGTACCGAAATAAAATGTTCAGACGTACCTACGTTCTTTATTTCAATTTAAAAAAACCTTCCTGTTACCAACTGTTCGTCTAAAATTGTGAGCCATATGTTTGTGACTATTACAGCAACATCTATCACAAAGCGAGTAAAGTGGTCCAACTAAACCATTTATATTTCTGTATGTACTACACGAATATGTAATAAAAGTGGCGGTTCCTATTTGAAAAAACCCAGTCGATATCCGTTTGACCTATGGCAGCGCCATCTAGCGGGCCAACCACAGCGCCATCTGGTTTCCCCCTTCAAGCTAGACAAGTTTAGTTTTTCGTTTGGCGCTTATTTCGTGGGATATTTGGCCCGGTCACGATCAATGGACCACCCTGTATACGAGAAAACTGTTTGGTATTAGAGGACTGCGTCAATACGTTGCTCACCCTAAGAAACATCACATTATCAACTCGTAACACCACCTCCACCCCTTTGACTGCTGTTGACGCTCTATCGCTCCATGGGTGTTGTTCACGAGTTCAAGCACAACATCTGCTCTTACCTCGGGACCTGTGGACGAGTTGACTCCAACCATCTTACCGTCCTTTGAACGCTAATGACGAGTTTAGTCGCACAACATTTGAGATACGTTTCTAATGTTGACAAATTCAAGCGCACAGCGGATTTTCCGCTCTTTATCTCAGTAGCTCTACACAGTAGTGGCTGGTAAGCTGTTTTCGAGTTTTTTGTTGCGATCTCGTTTTGATGTGTGCGATTTCGTTTTACGTCCTACTCTTTATCGGGATTGAAATCAAAGTATTTTTATCATCGACTACTCTACTGACAAAGTCCTCATAGAGATATGAACAGTGATAGTGAGGATGAATTATTCGATGTCGATATAAGCAGTAACTCTTCCACAGATTCTGAAAGCAACGCCTTCAAACCGTCTACGTCAAAGGTAAATACAATCTATAAAATTAATGGCCAGACCGTTTTCACGAATTAGGGTTAAAACAGTTTAAGCCACAACATCACATCTGCTGTTACTTAAGTAGAGGCCACGTCTCATGTATAGAGCATGTCATGAATTCCAGTATACAACACAGGACTTTTAGAAGCAAACATGTTAATGACGAGCTCTGCTCTGTTTATGCTTGTTAAATTGTCTAAGATAACTATTATTTTGTTAATATACGTTCTGTGACAAGCTGCAGAATTACTCCTGTTTCTCAAATGTGTAAATATCGTTTGGGTTTTAATTTTAATATGATCTGAAAATCTTATTCTGCATTCAAGATAATAAGATGGCCCAGTTTTTGTAGTTGCTGTTGTGGCCTTTAGCCTGAAGTCTGGTTTGATGCGTCTCTCCGTGCTACTCTAACCTGTGTAAGCCTCATCACCACCAAACAAATCCTGCTAACATCGCCTGTTTGAAACTGCTTGCTGTATTCACCCCTAGGACTCACTCGACAATTTTACCCCCCCTCCCCCTCCAATTCAATACGAAACAGATGATCCCTTGATGCCTCAGCATCCAGTCAACCAAACCCCTTCTCTTGAGCAAGTTCTTCCGTAAAGTCCTTTTCCCCCAGTTCGAGTCAGCACTTTCTATGCAGTTACTACCCATGTGATCTATACGATTCTTACGATTTTTATGTAGCACGAGACATCAAGACCTTCTATTCCTGTCTGAACTGCTTGTTCACCACGTTTCACTTCCATACAGTCTAGAAATTCTTTCAGAGAAGTTTTCCCACCATTTAAAATTGTATTTGATGTTGAAGAATTCCTCTTTTCCAGAAACATTTTCTTGCTATTGTTAGCCTGCATTTTATATTTTTGTACTTCGGCAATCAATAGATACTTCGCTGCCTTAATAGAAAAACTATTCTATTGCTTTTAATGTCTCATTGCCTACACCGCTTCCCTGAACACGGCCTGATTTAATTCGATTGCACTTCATTATCCTTATTTTACTTTAGTTGATCTTCATCTAAAAACCTAAAAATGGCTCAAAAAGCTCTAACCATTATGGGACTTAACATCTGAGGTCATCAGTCCCCTAGACTTAGAACTACTTAAACCTTATTAACCTAAGGAAATCACCCAAATCCATGCCCGAAGCAGGATTCGAACCTGCAACCGTAGCAGCAGCGCTGTTCCGGACTGAAGCGCCTAGAACCGCTCAGCCACAGCGGGTGGCTTCTTATAACCTCTTTCTGTTCACAGTCAATCACATTACACTATTCTCCCATCCTTCGCTGTCTGTGATAGAACATTTCTTCTCCCTGTACTGTAATTCCCTTCCCTTTACAGCTTGATCAGTATACAGACTGATACGTCTGATGAAATAACTGTATCAATAAAGTTCTGAATTTGAAAGAAATAGGGTCCACAAGAAAACAGCAAATTCAGAGTAAAACCTTCCACTGTTATAGCACGATGGGATGATGCCTAAACAGCGAGGCACACATACGGTTTTCTGCCAAATATATAAGAGTGACTGGGAACGAGGCACCTAAATCTCTCAAGAGAGCAGAAACACTTCTTGTGTCGTCAGAGATCGTTCGCCACAGGTAACTGTTTCTACAAGTTAGTTACCTGTATACTCAAATCATCAAGTGTGCCTTTGGTGAAGAAGATACGCCAGAACTTACTATCTGGGGGTGTTCAATGCACGCCGGCGTTGCTGACACTGATAGGCAGCAACTGAATCGACGCGAAAGACTCGATGTCTATGAGACACTGTGATGCGAAACACTGCCGACGCTGTTCCCAGAGAGGCTTGGGAAGCGCGTCACCGTATCAGTCAGCCCACGTCTACAGCACTACGAGAGGCTGCGACAGAGGATCGAGAAACAACGTAGCGAAGATAGCTAAGGTCAACAGTTGCGACAGAACAACAGCCAACACAGCATGTACGGCCATTGTAACAACACCACAAAGAAACGCCACCCAAGAAATTGGAACCGTGGTGACGTGGGCTGGCGTGTGAATGCGGTTCCCAAGAACAACAATGCTCCCTCGGAGCAGGTGAATCATCCCCAGGAACCAGGGAGCAAACAAACGATGGAAGAGGTAGGTGCAACCAAACAACATAGACAGCGCTCAAGGAAGCGGCAGACCATGCCTACGGACTGTGGAGTCAATGTAATACTGGTGGACATTGTTAGATCTGGTAGTAGATGTAATTTTAATTAGTAGCAGAAATGACTTTTCTATTACTATTATTAAAAGCAAAAGCACTTATGATGATGGGAGGTAGAAATGTGTAGGAGGCAGTAATGTATATAGCATAATTTGTGTAGGAATCTATGTAAGAACCAAAACAGTCTTTGATTAAATTCTAGGTAACAAGCTATAGGGGATTAAATGAATAAATAAATGTAAGGATTGATTAACGTCATGGACACTTTACAAACCTGTGTCATTCTCTTCCGAAACTTTGCCTCCTTTTCATGTCCTTTCGGGTACTAGTTGTCGATTACGTTATTAGCGCTAACTTCAGAATTTCAAAGTTATCCAGCCGTTGTGACCGAGCGGTTTTAGGCGCTTCAGTCCGGAACCGTGCTGCTACTACGGTCAGTGGTTTGAATCCGGCCTCGGGCATCTATATGTTGTTGTCCTTAGGTTATATTAAGTCTATGCGACTGATAACCTCAGATGTTAAGTCCCATAATGCTTAGAATCATTTGAATCATTTTTTTAAGTTAGAAATGTCTTCTATTTACGCAAAGTATTGCTAAGATTGAGAATTTGTTGCTGAGGCAGAGGAATATTTGATGGAGCGTAGGGGGGAACACGCATGGGTGTACATACACGCGTTACATGGAAATTTTAATTTAGGGGTGTGTCGACAGGCATGGCATACACCAATACCAGGTCCGATAGCAGGGGCTCACAATTCACCGGACCTGAATCCATTGCATTTATGGCTATAAGGACATTCAAAGGCATCGGTGTACGCCAAACCCATCGATGATTTGCAGACGTTGCAGGAGCGTGCGAGCAATGCTTGTGACGCAGTCTGAATGCAGTCAAGTACACTTGCAAGATTGAGTCACCGAGAAAAAGGGCTGAAGAATGTGTCAGGAGGAGAGATAACTACATGCAGCACTGCCTATAGTGCCTGTTGCTACGCGAGAAACAGGTGGGATTAGCCTTCCCAGGTATATCAGTATTGGAAATTCTCTTCTAGTTTTGACCAATACCGTCTCCCATAGGAAAATGTTACACTTTGATTTTCTTAAATGCACTGCATAAATCTATTGCATCCATCTTCACATACAAAACAATGTCAATCCGATTGATACGTCCATCCAAGACAGGATGTTTATTGCTGTGATCGATTTGTAACACGAACAAGATTCCCATACATTAATTTTCCTGTAATTATCCTTTACAGAGTCCACTGTGAGACTGGCTATTAAAAGTTTGCTGCTGTTCCACAAACAGCAGAATTTACATGGGTCATGAACAGTTGCAAATTTTCCAATGGGGACTCATTGTATGCAAACGTCAAAAAAGGTTTTGCATCTCCCCGGTTTCAAATGGTTCAAATTGGCTCTGAGCACTATGGGACTCAACTGCTGCGGTCATAAGTCCCCTAGAACTTCGAACTACTTAAACCTAACTAACCTAAGGACAGCACACAACACCCAGCCATCACGAGGCAGCGAAAATCCCTGACCCCGCCGGGAATCGAACCCGGGAACCCGGGCGTGGGAAGCGAGAACGCTACCACACGACCACGAGATGTGGGCTCTCCCCGGTTTCCAAAACTCCTGAAGATAGATGTTGACTTTGGATATTATATCACAGACACAGTCCAATTGACTGTTCAGAGATGTCACTAAACCCGCCCAAAGATCTAAACAACCATGCATGAGCAGCACCTATTAGACAGAGGAGGTCCGACAGCCGATCAACTCCAGTCATTCCACCAGGAAGGAGGTACACGGCTCGTGTTGTCTGTAGTTCAACCATGCCTAGACGCTCAATAGCGAAATTTGGTAGCGTCCGCATTGCTAATTTGTGCCAGGAAGGATTCTCAACAAAGGAAGTGTCCAGGCGTCTCGGAGTGAACCAAAGCGATGTTGTTCGGACATGGAGGAGATACAGAGAGACAGGAACTGTGTTTGACACTCCTCGCTCAGGCCGCCCAAGGGCTACTACTGCAGTGGATGACCTCTACCTACGGATTATGGCTCGGAGGAACCTTGACAGCAACGCCGTCATGTTGAATAATGCTTTTCGTGCAGAAACAGGATGTCATATTTCCACTGAAACTGTGCGCAATAGGCTGCATGATGCGCAACTTCACTCCAGACGTCCAAGACGAGGTCAATCTTTGCAACCACGACACCATGCCGCACGGTACAGATGGGCCCAACAACATGCCGAATGGACCGCTCAGGATTCCCATTACGTTCTCTTCACCGATGAGTGTCGCATATGCTTTCAACCAGACAATCGTCGGAGCCGTGTTTGAAGGCAACCCTGTCAAGCTGAACGCCTTAGACACACTGTCCAGTGAGTGCAGCAAGGTGGAAGTTTTCTGCTGTTTTGGGGTGGCATTATGTGAGGCCGACGTACTCCGCCGGTGGCCATGGAAGGCGCCGTAACGGCTGTATGTTACGTGAATGCCATCCTCCGACCGACAGTGCAATAGCGCAACCATATCGGCAGCATATTGGCGAGGCATTAGTCTTCATAGACGACATTTCGCTCTCCCTTTGTGCACATATTGTGAATGACATCCTTCAGGATAATGACATCCCTCGACTAGAGTGGCCAGCATGTTCTCCAGACTTGAACCCTATCGACACATGCCTGGGATAGGTTGAAAAGGGCTGTTTATGGATGACATAAACACTCTGAAGGTTCTACGCAGAATCGCCGCTGAGGAGTGGGACTATCAGTACCAAAAGTTCCTTAATGAACCTGTTGATAGTTGGCCACCACAATACAGGCATGCATAAATGCAAGATGACGAGCTACTGGGTATTACACATACCGGTGTGTACAGCAGTCTGGACCACCACCTCTGAAGGTCTCGCTATATGGTGGTACAACATGCAATGTGTGGTTTTGATGAGCAATAAAGAGGGCGGTAATGATGTTTATGTTGATCTCTATTCCAATTTTCTGTGCAGGTTCCGGAACCCTCTGAACCGAGGAGACGCAAAACTTTTTTGATGTGTGTGCGTAACAGCTCCCCGTTTTTCCAAATTAACTCTGCGTTAGCTAGCTGTTACAGTGCAGTCTCTCATATTTAACTTTTCTAATCTTGAGCTTCTGTGATTTTGAAGTAGCCACAGGGTGTCATTCTTCTTAGAGGTCTTCAGATATTTCAAAGAAACTATTATTCGGTTTTATTAATCAGTTGACTACAATTCTGATGAAGTAAGTTTACTTTTGTGTGTACTCTCGAGTATTTTGAGAGGGACATCCGCTATTGTCACTTTGTTCACAGTAAGGTGCCTCAGTCTAGACCGAAAAAATGTGCGCCTCTGAATCCAGTATGGGACCTCAGTTTGTATGTAGTAGCCCACCATACAAATCCTACAGGAAGCCTCAGCCAACCTACCCCTCCCTCTCCTATTCGGATACAGTGTATCCCTAACTGCACCAAAAGACACTGCACTCGTTTGATATTTCATGTCAGTCAGCAGCAGCCTGCGAAGCTTCATGGTTACTGAGCTCACCGCAGTGTGGATTCAGCGCTGTCATGTCGCTGCATGACCTCTTCAAAAGTAATCCTATTCCATCGAGATCATCTATTTTGCTGTAATCTGTCTTTAGGATGGCTACACCCTGCACCCTTTGTTACAGCATTATAATGTCATTTATTATTCCTTACAGATCGTTTAACCAGTGCAGAAAACTGTTGTTTATGAAGTCGTTTTGAAGTGAGAGATATTGAATGTCAAACGGAACTACGTTCAACAGTTGCTTATTATTGCTAATAATTATGCAAGCAAGTGCTACATACGGAGGATGTTAATAGAACACATGATGGTGGAAATAAAAACTTATGACATAATAATAAATGCTAACAAGTATAATGATGTCTCATCTCACTTGGACACGAAGTAACATGATGGTTCATCTCGTTTCGGACATAGTTCAGAATGAATCATCGCATACCGACAAAGGCGGCAACTGATGTGACGTTTATTGATGTAAGTCGGCAAAAATTTCCCATACATCACTATTAAGTAGTAGACAGTTAATTTCATTGAATGTCAAATATGCAAAACTTGTGCGAGGTGCCGGGGCTTGCAGTGTATTTAACACTAAATTCTTCTAGAAGCTTCATACGGAAATGATGCTCTAAGCACCCCCTTTTCTAACTCCGACTTTTGCTGTTGCACATGGGTTAAGAAGAAACGCGAACTGACGGTAATCGACCCTGCAAGTGGAGTAGAAAAGAATTAGGCACCTGCAATAATTTAATTTGATAGAAATTAACTAGATAAAGGAACGTTTCATTAACATAGTGAGAAATGAAAGGGCTGCTCTACCGATTAACATAATTAAAGTTCTGTCCAAAGTAAAAATTTGATTTATTATGGCTAAACTCAAAATAATAAACAAAACACATGAAACATTTACAATACATCAAATTGGATACCCAAATAAATGCTGTGAGGGTGAGGTAGTCCATAAACTTGATTTTTACAATTATTACCAAGTGGTATGTGGAGCCAGTTCCTTGCAACTCAAATCTTAAGAGAAACACCCAGCCAACCAAACATTAATTGCTGCTACAGTAGTGAGAACTCAGGCAATGAACATTCAAGACAGAACCAGGTAAGAAAAGACAGGAACAGGCGCGCTCTGATGAGCTCTGATTATCACAGAGCAAATTCCCTAATCTGCCAGTGCTGCGGACATTCATTACCAAGCTGTCTTTTTAACTGCAAGGACACGATCTGGCCTACCGGAGGCGATGGCTGGTTGCTTCGACTTCCCGTCGTGGTGGTGATAATGTCGCGAGTATAGCCCAAAACAAATTGTCCTGGTCTGGTTGTTCCAGACTAAAGACTTCCTATCAAAACAAACGCGCCTCTGAGGGAGACGAAGAAGGCTCACTACACAATCACTGACGGTACAGTGATTGATTTTAACAAGCGAAGTCACACAGTAACTCCGATACAGTCAACTTTAGCCAAAACTGCTCAAGACGGATAACATAGGCCGCTTGTACGCAGAACGCTCAATTACCAACTGTACTCAGAAAGTTACGTTGAAGTCGAAACTTCAGCAACTTCGTCAAACAGTTACAATTGAATGAAAGTATATTAGACAGCCAACGGAAGGCAGGCTGTCCAGAACAGCGAGAGCCCAGTCTTGTAGCCTACCCCGACCAAAAGGCGAGAACCGACTACCTCAAGAGCACCCGTACCAACCGAACACAGAACGTTCTCGCCCCCAAGACAGTGGCCGTGGTTAAATGTTCCAATCAGCAACTCGAAAACCGGCGTAAAATTCCACTCTATTGCCGAAGCACTACCATTCCACCAATGCAGATTCTTGGCGCAAATTTCTGCGCCGATTTTGCTACGTCACGGAGCTATGCCCTGAGCAAGACAATCACAGTTACGATTTTGCAGAAAACGCGGGAATTTGCTCGCCATGACTGCCTGGGAACACAAGTCATTCCCACGCCTCGCTGGTAGCCCGCCAGAAAGTGTTTTCACTAAGTTTCTGCGAAGTAACGGAATCTCTAACCCAGCCGCTCCTTCAGGCCCCTGCGGGCGTGTCGCTCCCATTCTTGTGACAATGTCGGCATCTGGAAAGCATCCACACGATTCCCTCACACCCGTCGGCTTAACCCTTTCAAGCTCAGCAGAACCCGCCTGTCACCAGACCACCCAGGTGACGAGAGACGCTGTGTGGGAAGTCGGCGTGTGAAGGAATAGCAACTTTTCACTGCATGCAATTAGAGAGGAAAGTCGAATTACTCAGAGTAAGATAGAAATATGAGAGGGGCCTCATGCCACCTTTCACTGGTATATTAAATTTTGAAGTTCATATTGGCCTACAATTTCGTATTGTTTCTGATAACAGGTACAGACCTTATAGCAACACGAATCTTTATCACAAATGTCAATTACTACTACCACAGTTTCTGTTTCAATTATACAAATGTTTGTAAGTTCACTAGCCCCATCCGTCAGTTCTGCTTTGCCAAAAGCACAGAACAAGGGAACCTGCTGTCGGTTACCTTCTCTCCACAGCTGGTCTAAATCATTGTTTGTGCGTGCGGTCGACTATCATATTAGACTGTCTGCCACATTACACTGTCTGCTCTACACACTTTAAGAGACGCGAAATGAGTTTCCAGGGTTTTAATAATGATTTAATCTTCTATGAAAGACTGTATTATGATTAATTTGAGGTTTCAAGTTTATCAAGATTCTGGATACTACAAAGTATTAAGATGAATCGTAGTTTCGTTGCATTTAACTGAAAATTCTCATGGAATAGTGCACACATGCTGAATATGCTTGAAAACATTTACCATAAAATTTTGCAACTGCGCGTGACAGAAGCCATTACAGTAACTTCGGATGGACTAATGATCTCACATCTCGACTAATGGACTACTCAGATGTAATGGTAGAACTGTGGTATCTGGACTGAATGTATGTGACATCCAACTTAGCGGCATGACTGGTAAGGGGGGGGTTGCTGCAGTTTCTGCTTGGTTACCTCTTGTGACACAAGATAGACAGAATTTGCTTAGTCCTCCTTAATGCGATTTTTAATGGGAGAGAGAGTTCTCAGATTAAACTTGTCAGTTAATGTGGAAGTCGCCAGAATGACTTCACATCCTAATTAGCACCTGGCCGGGTTTTCGTGCCTAATAAGTTAAAGGCTTCTGAATAATGGGCAATACACATAGAGACAACAGGCAAAGAGTTGGGGAGCGACGACGCGTTTACACTCGAACAATAACATCGAACTATTTGCTGCTTTGAATGCAATACTTTTGTTTTATTGGACCAGCTGTGGGGAAAAGCACGTGAATATAAGAAGTAGCTTAGGCTAAAGCTAATGCAGGCAGATACACATAAGAAACGCAATTGCTAACCAGCGGTCATATTACCTCGTACAGACTCCCGAGGTGGTAGTCAAAACAGTGGGCCCACTCTTTGAACCAGCGGCGAGACGAACACAAGCGTGGTAAACCTAAAACCATTCCTACGTAATGCTTACAATAGATTCTGATTACTCCAACCATTGCGGAACACTGAGAGTGTGAGCAAAATATTGTGCTGACGTGAAATCTTCTTCTCTTCTTCTGTAGTGGTCAATCCAAGGATTGGTTTGCAACAGCTACAATGGCAGCTTGTCTCCATTCTGTGCGTCTTTCAGCTTTTCTCTTCATTTCTTTATAGGTGTCACATCCCACATCTTTCACGATTTGATCCATGTACCTCAGTCGTGGTCTTCCTCTTGGTCTTTTTCCCTCGACATATCCCTCTATAATTGTGTTCAGGAGTCCTTTATGTCGTAATAGATGGCCTGTAAATTGCACTCTTCTTTTAACAATGAAACTCCAGAAGCTTCTCTTCTCACCTGCTCTTTCCAGAACCACTTCGTTGGTGACCTTGTCAATCCATTTTATTTTTAGCATGCGTCTATAGCACCACATTTCAAAAGAATTTAGCTTCTGCTGTTCCTCTGTCCCGAGAGTCCATGTTTCACACCCATAGCATGCCACACTCCACACATATGATTTCAAAAATCTTTTCCTGGTTTCAAGGCTGATGCTCTTAGACGTTAATATGTTTTTCTTCTTGTTAAAAGCAGCCTTTGCTTGAGCTATTCTACTTCTCACTTCTGCCTTGCTCCTTCCATCCCTGGTAATATTACTGCCCAGATAAGTAAATTTATCAACTTGTTCAAGCAGTTCATTGCCTACATGAACTTGGACTTTCACTTGATCTTCTTTGTCGCATGCCATTACTTTTGTTTTTGCTTTATTAATTCTCATATTATATTCTTCACCCATAACTTTATCCATTCTATTCAGTAGGACTACAAGATCTTCTTCACTTTCAGCCAGGACAGCTATATCATCGGCATATCTTATCATATCTATTCGTTGGCCATGAATTACTACACCTGTCTGTGAATTTTCCCTTACTTTTTTCAGCGCCTCTTCAATGTATACGTTAAAGATAACAGGGGATAGTGCGCAACCTTGTCGGACACCTTTCCTTATCTGCACCTCTTCTTGTTTTGTCCGTCCACGGATAACTGCTGTCTCGTTTTTGTACAGGTTCCATATCATTTTTCTATCTTTATGGTCTAGTCCTACTTTTTTGAGTACCTCAAACATCTTATCCCACTTAACATTATCAAAGGCTTTCTCTACATCTACGAAAGCTATGTATGTTTTCAGGTTCTTATCTAGTCGTTTCTCTATTATTAGTTTTAGAGCAAATATTGCTTCTCTGGTTCCTCTATCTTTCCGGAATCCAAACTGGTCTTCGGAGAGTGTAGCTTCGACTTTTTGTTCTATGCGTTTTAGGATAATTGAGGTTAATATTTTAGAGGCGTGAGTAACTAGGCTGAGTGTCCTATAATTTTCACATCTTGTAGCATTTGCCTTCTTTGGAATGGGGACCATAACGTTTTTCTCAAAGTCTGTAGGAATTTTACCCTGCCGTACATGTTGAAAACAAGATTATACAACTCCTGATTCAGTTTTGCTCCTCCAGATTTCAGAAGTTCGGCTGGGATATTGTCTATACCAGGCGATTTGTTGTTTTTCAATTTTTTCAGAGCTAGTTCAAACTCTACCTTTAATATAGGTTCACCTATGTTGTGTGCATCTACTTCTGTTTCTTCTTCCATGATGTTTTCAGACAGGTCTGGTCCGCTGTACAGTTTTCCTATATATTGTTTCCATCTTCTTGCAACTTCATCATCGTCATCCAACATATTGCCATTTTCATCCATCACAGCCCTACACTTGTTTCTTCTGTCTCCAAAGCAATGTCTCACACATTTATAGGCCTTGTCGATATTTCCCTTGCTCATGTTGTCCTCAACTGAAATACAGAGATCAACAAGGTATTTTTCTCTTGCTTGTTTTGCCTCTCTGTTGATTCTGTTTTTCAGACTCTTGTATTTCTCTTGGTCTTCCTTCTTCACAGAATTTTTTAATTTCCTTCTTTCTTCCATCATGTTTAGTAGGTCATTAGTGATCCATTCCTTCCTTTTCTCTGTCCTTTCTTTTCCTATTACTTTTTCTGCTGCTTCTAAAATACCAGTTTTTATTTTTTCCCAGCTGCTTTGGATGTCATTGCAGCCCTGTGTATTTGTTTTCTTGTCTGTTTCTAGTTGATAGTGCTTCAGTGTATTTTCGTTTTTCAGGTTTGTCAAATCCCATTTACATGTACTTCTTCTTTTAATGTTCTTGAACTTTAGTTCAGTCGTCATCATAACGTGAAATCTAGTCTGCAGAATATATGTAAACAGAGACTGAGGTAACATATGATTGAGCTAAAAATTATGCATATGAGAAAGTATGAAATAGGTTTCGTTCCATTATTACCTGAATCCTGGAGGAGTGACGTAAGAATTCCTTCCTTCCATCGTGTCCCGTTGCAAACAAAACTTCTTAATAGCAAGAAATGGTACCCCTGTTGTACAAGGGCAGGAGGTGCTAGTCTGCTTTCTATACTTAGTAAACACAGGAAAATCGAGCACAAGTAAGTCAAGGCTTTGAAGTGAATTATCTACTATCTTAGTTAATCTTTTAAATAACAGAACGGGAGATGGCAACTATTCAGAAACGCTAAAGGCAATTCTCCAATTCCTTAGGCATGTACTAGTAGGGCTAGTCGAATTTTAATACTTCAAATGGCCGTAAAATCATCTTATCACTTTATATGTATCATTAGCTAAACAAACAAACACCGTCGTAACAGGTCTTGAAGGCCGAACGGTATCGACCGACCACCCTGTCATCCTCAGCCCTCAGGCGTCGCCGGATGCAAATACGTGAGGCACGTGGTCAGCACACCGCTCTCCCGTTTGTCGTCAGTTTCCGTGACAGTTGCTGGATACTTCTCTCTCAAGCTGCTCCTCAATTGGCCTCACAAGGGCTGTGTGCACCCGCTTGCCAACAGCACTCAGCAGATCCAGACGGGGACCCAGCCCGGTTATTGAGTAAACACTTCCGCATTCATTCCTCAGTCATTCATTAGACTTGCGCTCTACCAAAACTTCGGTTTGATAGTATCGGTACACTATATAAATGACCTAGTAAATAGAAGGATTATCGGTGGTATTGGTAACATTGGTACGGAAAGAAACAAATTAAAGTAGAAGAGGGAAACCGGGAACCGACGACTTCCCTTTTTTGCTCGTTTATTTGTTTATTTTTCACATAATTAGAGCAGTACATCATTCAACGTTGGTCCATTGTGTATTTTATATTCTTGCAGGGTATTAATGGCTTTCATAAGTAATAAAAACTGGTTAAACGCGAAATCTCTGCTTACCTATGTAACCAAAGTACACTACTGGCCATTAAAATTGCTACATCACGAAGATGACGTGCTACAGACGCGAAATTTTACCGACAGGAAGAAGATGCTGTGATACGCAAATAATTAGCTTTTCAGAGCATTCACACAAGATTGGCGCCGGTGGCGACACTTATAACGTGCTGACATGAAAGTTTCCAACCGATTTCTCATACACAAACAGTAGTTGACCGGCGTTGCCTGGTGAAACGTTGTTGTGATGCCTCGTGTAAGGAGGGTAAATGCGTACCGTCACGTTTCCGACTTTGATCAAGGTCAGATTGTAGCCTATCGCGACATTGCTGCTTGCGTTGGTCGAGATCCAATGACTGTTAGCAGAATATGTAATCGGTGGGTTCAGGATGGTAATACGGAACGCCGTGCTGGATACCAACGGCCTCGTAACAGTCGAGATGACAGGCATCCATTCCACATGGCTGTAACGGATCGTGCAGCCACGTCTCGATCCCTGAGTCAACAGATGGGGACGTTTTGAAGACAACAAACATCTGCGCGAACAGTTCGACGACGTTTGCAACAGCATGGACTATCAGCTCGGAGACCATGGCTGCGGTTACCCTTGACGCTGCACCACAGACAGGAGCGCCTGCGATAGTATACTCAATGACGAACCTGGGTGCACGAATGGCAAAACGTCATTTTTTCGGATGAATCCAGGTTCTGTTTACAGCATCATGATGGTAGCATCCGTGTTTGGCGACATCGCGGTGAACGCACATTGGAAGCTTATATTCGTCATTTTTTCACCCGGCGTGATTGTAATTTGTATAGGGTGCCATTGGTTACACGTCTCGGTCAACTCTTGTTCGCATTGACGGCACTTTGAACAGTGGACGTTACATTTCAGATGTTTTGCTACCCGTGGCTCTAGCCTTCATTCGATCCCTGCGAAAACCCAACATTTCAGCACGACCGCATGTTGCAGGACCTGTACGGGCCTTTCTGGATACAGAAAATGTTCGACTGCTGCCCTGGCCAGCACATTCTGCAGATGTCTCACCAATTGAAAACGTCTGGTCAATGTTGGCCGAGCAACTGGCTCGTCACAATACGCCAGTCACTACTCTTGATGAACTGTGGTTTCATGTTGAAGCTGCATGGACAGCTGTATCTTTACACGTCATCCAAGCTCTGTTCGACTTAATGCCCAGGCGTGTCAAGGCCGTTATTACGGCCAGAGGTGGTTAATCTGGGTACTGATTTCTCAGGATCTATGCACTCAAATCGCGTGAAAATGTAATCACATGTCAGTTCTAGTACAATATATTTGTCCAATGAATACCCGTTTATCATCTGCATTTCTTCTTGGTGCAGCAATTTTAATGGCCAGTAGTGTAGTTACTTTTTGATGCAAGTGCGGTGTACATGCACAAACGTAAGACATGTAGACTTATTGTTGTTATTTTGTACTTGGTGGCATATTCTTCCTCATGATGAAAGGGGGGAAAACGGAAACCACGTGTGTACGTGTACCTCACCCCTCATGGTAATGTACATGTGCATCAGTGAAAAAGACCGATAAAAAGGTGTTAGCATGTGGATGTAATGTGGTGTTCAAGTCTCTTCTGTACCTAAGGTCCATCACGTAATTCGGTGCTCTCCGACACACACGATCGAACAGCGGAGGAGTGGTACTTAAGCGTTAACTTTAGGTTACAATATCTCCGGATGTAATTAACATTTTACAATGCAACAAATGGCACTGATTACGTATTTGTTTATATGTTCAGATGTGCTAACAAAACTAACGGGGTTTCATTTAAAAAACGTAGGTTTGAGTTAAAAAACATACTTCCGTGCATTTTAGTATGGTTTGTATTAACCAATTACCTTAGCCCCTCTCCTCATGTTCGGTCTGTGGAATCGATTCGTCAGTATTTGATGTGGTTTACGAAATATATCCAGCGGTAATGTTAGGTGACTCACCCTGAATATCACTAGTACTTTTTATTATGGTCTATTTATTGCTTTTAAGCTGTAGGCAATCTGCGTTTTCCCATTTTTTGTTGCAGATCTGATGATGGTCATTATAGACCGATACCGGTAATCTGTGAAAAAAGATTTATGACCATACACGTAAATTAAAGGAAACTTATTGTATATATGGGTCACTGTTTTATTCGCGACAATGTCGCAGCTTGTGAAAATAGAATTTGCACAAAGAAGTATACAACAGAGAGGGAAAAAGAAAGATCAGATAGAGAGGGACAGAGTTGTTCTGGTTACTACAAGTCAATAGAAACACGATTGCTTAGGGCAACACTCATCAGCGAAGAGACCCGGGTACTACCTCTAAATGTTTTATGGCCACCATTAGCTGGAACACGCACGGACTTGCCACGCCTTGTTCCATCGATACAAAACCTGCGAAACAAACGCCGGCTGCGACTTGGCGCCGCCGCATAGCGCCGAACTCCGCACGTCACGTCGCTGCAAAATCCGCCGTTAAGTCCCGCCGTCCTTTATTGCAACACGACGAGAGCAGGCAGCCGGCAAAACAACGAACGCACTCTTCCGGGTCACGTCACGCTTTAAGCCGGCCGTCGGCGGCGACATGGCAACGGCTCGTGGAGACAGCGCTAGTTAGGGGGCGAAAAGAAAATCGAGAAAAAAGTAAAGTAATCCGCCGCTGAAATGGCGACGCGTTCGCCCGATAACGCGTCGGCCACAAAAGTGAGCAGGACGAAATTCCGATATGATGAAAGCCGCCGTGGTGTTAATAGAATTCCGTCTCGCGTGAAAACACCGCCTAAATTGGATTTTGGGAGCTGTTAAGTCCTGGAAGGCGTGCCATGGTGAGGTTAGGGCCGAACGAACGTATTCGTACCGCCATGGAACCTAATTAAAGTTTAGTGTTAGCTGTGGGTTAATGTGCCGTAAGCCGTAGAAATATGTCTGCACTGCTACGAAACAGAACATGACAGAGGAAGCGCAGTTGATGTCTTCTGGGGCCATGTCGAAGAAAGACGATAAAACTTCACTTAAGAAGCCTATTTTATCATATTAATGCTACCTTTTTGCTATGAATAGAAGAAACAGAAAAAAGTCACTCAGAAAATCATTTACTCATATCAGAAATTCAATGAGGATCTGCCACTGTTTGTCCTAGTTATTTGATTTTAATATATCTACTTAATTTTTGATGTGAGTGGTTTCGAGGGGCTATGTGCCATTTTCAATTAATTGAAAACCGCATACCATGAACAAAAATATACATTTTTTAGGTACAACAATGTGGAATCTGTTTCTTGATATGGATACTGGACATAAACATTTTTTACATTATGAGTTTTCTTTGTACGACTTTTTCACTATTTCAAAGGTGTTTTCACGAACTTAAATAAATTTTTTCGATATTTTCCTACAAAAACAGTTCAGTATTTTGTATTCGTGTCTACTAGAAAATCTCCAAAATGAATCCCAGGACAGTCGGGCCATGCCAGGTTTGTCAGCTAGTATGGCTTTAAATCATCAGCAGTGTCCGTTCCTTCAAACATGCATGCATGCTTATAGCAACACTGCTTCGAAGTATGCAGACACTGTCAGAGACACACGCTGCACTTATGTATTTCGTGCCAAAGCCAAGGTGGTCAAACGACAAAAATAAAATTATAAAAATATCTCCCACTGCAGGAATCACGTATTCTGCGGGGACTATAGGCCACAGCCACTGTAACACTGGGAAGTCTGAGTCAGTACGTGAAGGATAGCCGGAGAGGTCAAGGCGACAGCTCACGTAAAACGGCAATTCCAGGTTCGAGCCGCGGTCCGGCACAAATCTTCAGTTTCTCTCCAGTACACTATACAGCCCCCCATGAGCCATGGACCTTGCCGTTGGTGGGGAGGCTTGCGTGCCTCAGCGATACAGATGGCCGTACCGTAGGTGCAACCACAGCGGATGGGTAACTGTTGAGAGGCCAGACAAACATGTAGTTCCTGAAGAGTGGCAGCAGCCTTTTCAGTAGTTGCAGGTGCAACAGTCTGGATGATTCACTAATCTGGCCTTGTAACACTAACCAAAACGGCCTTGATGTGCTGGTGCTGTGAACGGCTGAAAGCAAGGGGAAACTACAGCCGTAATTTTTCCCGAGGGCATGCAGCTTTACTGTATGGATAAATGATGATGGCGTCCTCTTGGGTAAAATATTCCGGAGGTAAAATAGTCCCCCATTCGGATCTCCGGGCGGGCACTTCTCAGGAGGACGTCGTTATCAGGAGAAAGAAAACTGGCGTTCTACGGATCGGAGCATGGAATGTCAGATCCCTTAATCGGGCAGGTATAATAGAAAATTTGAAAAGGGAATTGGATAGGTTAAAGTTAGATACAGTGGATATTATTGAAGTTTGGTGGCAGGAGGAACAAGACTTTTGGTCAGGTGAATACAGGGTTATAAATACAAAATCAAATAGGGGTAATGCAGTAGTCAGTTTAATAATGAATAAAAAATAGGAGTGCGGGTAAGCTAATACAAACAGCATAGTGAACGCATTATTGTGGCCAAGCAAGACAAAAAGCCCACGCCTACTACAGTAGTACAAGTTTATATGCAAACTAGCTCTGAACATAATGAAGAAATTGATGAAATGTATGATGCGATAAAAGAAATTATTCAGGTAGTGAATGGGGGACGAAAATTTAATAGTCATGGGTGACTGGAATTCGGGAGTAGGAAAAGGGAGAGAAGGAAACATAGTAGGTGAATACGGATTGGGGGTAAGAAATGAAAGAGGAAGCCGTATCGTAGAATTCTGCACAGAGCATAAATTAATCATAGCTATCACTTGGTTCAAGAATCATAAAAGAAGGTTGTATATATGGAAAAATCCTGGAGGTACTAGAAGGTGTGAGATAGATTATATAATGGTAAGACAGCGATTTAGGAACAAGGTTTTAAATTGTAACACATTTCCAGAGGCAGATGTGGACTCTGACCACAATCAATTGGTTATGAACTTTAGATTAAAACTGAAGAAACTGCAAAAAGTTGGGAATTGAAGGAGATGGGACCTGGATAAACTGACTAAACAAGAGGTAGTAGGGAGTTTGAGATAGTAGGGAGTTTCACGGAGAGCATAAGGGAACAATTGACAGGAACGGGGGAAAGAAATACAGTAGAAGAAGAATGGGTAGCTTTGAGAGATGAAGTAGTGTAAGCAGCAGACGATCAAGTAGGTAAGAAGATGAGGGCTGGTGGAAGTCCTTAGGTAACAGAAGAAATATTGAATTTAAGTGATGAAAGGAGAAAATATAAAAATGCAGTAAATGAAGCAGGCAAAAAGGAATACAAACGTCTCAAAAATGAGATCGACAGGAAGTGAAAAACTGCTAATCAGGGATGGATAGAGGACAAATGTAACGATATAGAGGCTTATCTCACTAGAGGTAAGACAGATACTGCCTACAGGAAAATTAAAGAGACCTTTGGAGAAAAGAGAACCACTTGTATGAATATCAAGAGCTCAGATGGACACCCAGTTCTAAGCATAGAAGGGAAAGCAGGAAGGTGGAAGGAGTATATAGAGGGATTGTAGAAGGGCGATGAACTTGAGGACAATATTATGGAAATGGAAGAGGATGTAGATGATGAAATGAGAGATACGATACTGCGTGAAAAGTTTGACAGAGCCCTGAAAGACCTGAGTCGAAACAAGGCCCCGGGAGTAGGCAACATTCCATTAGAACTACTGACGCCCTTGGGAGAGCCAATCATGAGAAAACTCTACCATCTGGTGAGCAAGATATATGAGACAGGCGAAATACCCTCAGACTTGAAGAAGAATATAATAATTTCAATCCCAAAGAAAGCAGATGTTCACAGATATGAACATTACCGAACTATCAGTTAAATAAGTCACTGCTGCAAAATACGTGAATTCTTTACAGACGAATGGAAAAACTGGTAGAAGTCGACCTCGGGGAAGATCAGTTTGGATTCCGTAGAAATGCTGGAACACGTGAGGCAATACTAACCTTAAGCCTTATCATAGAAGAAAGATTAAGGAAAGGCAAACCTACGTTTCTAGCATTTATAGACTTAGAGAAAGCTTTTTACAGCGTTGACTGGAATACTCTCTTTCAAATTCTAAAGGTGGCAGGGGTTAAATACAGGGAGCGAAAGGTTATTTACAATTTGTACAGAAACAAAATGGCAGTTATAAGAGTCGAGGGGCATGAAAGGGAAGCAGTGGTTGGGAAGGGAGTGAGACAGGGTTGTAGCCTCTCCCCGATGTTATTCAATCTGTATATTGAGCAAGCAGTAAAGGAAACGAAAAAAAAATTCGGAGGAGGTATTAAAATCCACGGAGAAGAAATAAAAACTTTGAGGTTTGTCGATGACATTGTAATTCTGTCAGAAAAAGCAAAGGACTTGGAAGAGCAGTTGAACGGAATGGACAGTATCTTGAAAGGAGGACATAAGATGAACATCAACATAAGCAAAACGAGGATCATGGAATGTAGTCGAATTAAGTCGGGTGGTGGTGAGGGAATTAGATTAGGAAATGAGACACTTAAAGTAGTAAAGGAGTTTTGCTATTTGGGGAGCATAATAACTGATGATGGTCGAAGTAGAGAGGATATAAAATGTAGACTGGCAATGGCAAGGAAAGTGTTTCTGAAGAAGAGAAATTTGTTAACTTCGAGTATAGATTTATATGTCAAGAAGTCGTTTCTGAAAGTATTTGTATAGAGAGTAGCCATGTATGGAAGTGAAACATGGACGATAAATAAGTTGGACAAGAAGAGAGTAGAAGATTTCGAAATGTAGTGCTACAGAAGGATGCTGAAGATAAGGTGGGTAGATCACGTAACTAATGAGGAGGTATTGAATAGGATTGGGGAGAAGAGGTGTTTGTGGCACAACTTGGCAAGAAGAAGGGGCCGGTTAGTAGGGCACGTTCTGAGGCATCAAGGGATCACAAATTTAGTATTGTAGGGCAGCGTGGAGGGTAAAGATCTTAAAGGGAGACCAAGAGATGAATACACTAAGCAGATTCAGAAGGATGTAGGTTGCCGTAAGCTTGCACTGGATAGAGTAGCATGGAGAGCTGCATTAAACCAGTCTCAGGACTGAAGACTACAACAACAACAACAACACTATACAGCTATGTTGGTGTCACATCCGCAGTCTGCGAATACATTTTATATTTTAATATGTCTATCAATCGACAGCATAATGATTTGATATGGCTATCAATCGTCAACAGTGTCTGTTCCTTAGGACATTTGAAAGTGTCCTGTAGTCCCCTATGATTATTATTTTATTTGCTTTCCAGTGATACAGAACTCTCGGGCATGCTTGAGTGAATGAATGTGGGTGTGTTTTGTTTTGCTATACGGTGGATTAGTCTGCTGCAGAGAATCAGTGGTAGTCGTACAGAATGGCCAACCCTTGTAGTTTTCAGGTAGGCAAAGAGGTCACTTGTGTGAAAGTTACCGGTGTTAGGTTGGTGGCGGATGCCTCATCTCTGGGTTTTTCCTGGCCACGGGGTCTCGTGCGAGACATTGTAGTGTGTGATACGGTCAGTCTGGTTCCAGTTCGCCGAGGGTCTGCAGCCGAAGTCCCTTAGAAGAAGGGTGAGTTGATTTAACCGCGTGGCGCGTTGTCACATAGCAAGAGGGGAGCTTGTTGCTTTTGGTCTCGTATTTCATCTTATAAATATTTATTTGCTGGGTCGCAGCAAGGAATGCAAGGCTTTTGCAGACTTTCGGTTTGATTCCTAATGCACACTTGACTTTGATCCGTAAGACGAACGTAGCACAAAAATGTTGCATATGTTGAAGCACCCTCAGTTCATTGTGAATGTTTATGTGCCTGCAACTGCTTGTGTAGGCATTCTAATCTTTTTCGAATCTTGGTAATTTTTGCTTCTTTCTGAATTTTCTTTGGCCAGTGGAAACCATCCACATGGTTTAATATTACAGTTTGTTGGTCCTCTGCCATTATCCTTAGTCTATTCAAATGGGTCCTCTGTAAGAGGGTAATTTTTCCCGACTGCGTGGCTTGATGTTACTAAAATTTGGCCACGGTATGTAGAAACTGAGTCTCAGCGGACCACGTAGGCACACGAGTCTGCTGTGAAACGTACAGCGTTTCACATGCAATTGTACTTAGTTAACATGCAACGGCAGTATTAGATGCATTACATCAATGTTTTAAGGAGTAAATAATTTTTGCCTCCAATCTTATCCAGTGTACCGATATTATGTCTCCGTTACCTATGCCATTTACCTTGTAGTTTTCCTTGTTAGCCCATCCATAGTGTTTCCATGTGCACAGGTCCAATAATTAGTGTCCTTTTTTTATTTAAAACAAATGCTGTGGAATAGATCTTGTTTTCGGGAACGTTGCAGCAAGTTGCACTTATCCACAGTGTTCACGCACTCTTTATTCTATTCAATATTTGTTTCACGGGAAGAATGCCTAGATCGTATTAATAATTACATCCCATTCTTTATCAGTGACTTTATAATGAATGTTCTTTTGTGAGTTTTTCTTATGAATAAATTAAGTATTTTTCCGATTCAGAGCAACATCTTATTTGTCGTGTGGCTAGAGTTGGTGGCGACCCAATCTTTTAAGCTGATATCAATGTCAGATAGCATTTTCTTATTCCGAGTGCGCGTGGCCCTTTTAGCCATTAGGATACATTCAAAGGGCCCTTCATGCTTCTTACACATAGCGACCATTTATTCACGTTACTTACAGATGGCTTACCCTGCTCTAGGATTTCGATAAACCATAGAACTTCTTATACGCAGTTAGGTTTAGTTTAGTTTCTTTTGCCGGCTGTTGTGGCCGAGCGGTTCTAGGCGCTACAGTCTGGAACCTCGCGACAGCTACAGTCGCAGGTTCGAATCCTGCCTCAGGCCACATGTGTGTGATGTCCTTAGGTTAGTTAGGTTTAAGTAGTTCTAAGTTCTAGGGGAGTGATGACCTCAGAAGTTAAGTCCCATAGTGCTCAGAGCCATTTGAACCATTTGTTTCTTTTGGATGTGATAACTTGTATATTGCCCTTCTACCACAGAGAACAACTTTTACATTGAGTTAAACTATTCGTGTAGATTGCATTGTTTCCGTGTTTTATCTTTTTATGTATTACTTTATAGACATGGTAATTTATTATTCTATTGCAAGTATGGTAATTAGTGATTCTTGATCAGTGGTATGTGTTGGTACACTGTACTAATTTTTTAAGTGCTTTGTGGGGAATGTGAGTTGATTAGGACCCTTTTGGTATTATTCTTTTTATTTTGAGCACGGAGTAATTAACTGTACGATGGAGACGCGTAGCCGTTCAAGGAGCCGCAATCGGGAAAACCGGGCAGACAATAATGCTTAACAAGGACGAATTCATAACGTAGGGTCCGACCAGGAAGAAAACACGGACAACGCAAGTCTAAGCATTGTACGTCCTGAGCCCGTTGTAGTAAATTCGAACCGCCGGTAAATGTAAATTCGTTAGAGGCTATCCTACAACAGTTAGTTAAGGGTAATAAGAGTCAAGCAGAAAAGAATAAGAGGCATCTTGAGGAAGCTACAACAAAAATAAGTAACGAAATCGTATAGGGTATTGGAGATAAACTGGAGATCATCAACCAACGCATTTGCGCTTTCGAGGAGGGGCAGCGGCTCATTAGCAAGCGCGTTGTGGAACACGAAGAAAGGGTCGCTGGGAATCTTCGCGCATTAGAGGAACAATACAAGAGCGACCACGCGGCTATTGTGTCCCGAATAGAAGAAAGGGTCGCTGGGAACCTCCGCGCGTTAGAGGAACGATACCAGGATGACCACGCGGCTCTTGTGTCCCGAGTAGAAGACGCTGCCGCTAAGTGCCCTGTCAACTGCAGAGCCCAGGTAGAAACCCATTATCAGGCGCTGATGGTCCTCGAGCTAGATCAAGAGCGAATGAAATTACAATAGGACACGGCCGACCGAAAGGTGCGGGAAGAGATATCCAAAATTTCGGACACAATAGCAGGCAACTCAGACGGTAATAAGGAGACCAACAAAACGTCATTAGTAGTCACAGACAAAATACGGTCGCTAATGAAATTTCAACACGGACAGTGTGAGGTAAATAGGCAACAAGAAGATGCTACTAAAGTGCTATGTGAGCGCGTGGCCCGTTTAGAATTACACATGAAAGGCGTAACGGCCCATGCAGCTAAATTAAATGATCGCAAAAGCAATTACTCCGACAGTGATTCCGGGAACGATGGCGAGTTTGATTATCGTTACGATCTTGGTTCTCGTACCACGTGCGAACGGATTCCCTCAGGAACGTTCACCAAGGATTAGAAACAGTGAGGAAGTTTGAAGTTTTCCAAAATTTCGGCCACGGGAATTCACCCGCAGGCCTGGTTGCCACAATTCGAAATCTCCCTTCCTCCGGCCTGGGCAAGTGAGCAATAAATTGAATACATGTACGGTTACCTGCAAGGAGAACCGGCGGTGCGTGTGAGGTCCATTGCACGCAAATGCTACTCAGTCAGGGAATTTCAACAGCATTTTCTTTCAATGTATTGGTCAGTAGCAGCACAGAGTCAAGTGAAATACGGACTTATCACTCTACCAGAACTCAGCCGGTCGAAATTCTCCAGCCTTGTGCAGATGTTCGAACACATGCTGCAGGCGAGTACTTAAGCGATCCGTATTTGCCTGCGGAAATTATTCTCATTTGTCTGGGAAAATTTCCCACGCAATTGCGGCATGCTATCCTTGCAGGACGGTGTAAAGACGTCATAGAAGGTTTCTGTAATCTGCTCCTAGAACTTGAGCGCGATGCGAACGGCAGCGCTCATAATTACGGCCGGAGCGTCTGCGAGCAGAGGATGCGCGAGCGGAGCCGCAGCCGTCAAGGCAGATGGCACGGCGCAACGGGTCACTCGGGCGTCACAGAGCGAGCGATCGTTGGCAGCGCCGCGACTCTTCGCAGAACTCTGGTAGAGCAAATGATGCCAGTGGTCACCGATTGCCAAGAGGGAATCGGAGAACCCCGGAAGGGTAGAGAGATATGGAAATGAGCAGTGATATAGGGTACCTATGGCAGACTTTTTTTTTTTTTTTTGGTCATCAGCCTACTGACTGGTTTGATGCGGCCCGCCACGAATTTCTTTCCTGCGCTAACCTCTTCATCTCAGAGTAGCACTTGCAACCTACGTCTTCAATTATTTGCTTGACGTATTCCAATCTCTGTCTTCCTCTACAGTTTTTGCCCTCTACAGCTCCCTCTAGTACCATGCAAGTAATTCCCTCATGTCTTTGCAGATGTCCTATCATCCTGTCCCTTCTCCTTATCAGTGTTTTCGACATATTCCTTTCCTCTCCGATTCTGCGTACAACCTCCTCATTCCTTACCTTATCAGTCCACCTGATTTTCAACATTCGTCTATAGCACCACATCTCAAATGCTTCGATTCTCTTCTGTTCCGGTTTTCCCACAGTCCATGTTTCACTACCATACAATGCTGTACTCCAGACGTACATCCTCAGAAATTTCTTCCTCAAATTAAGACCGGTATTTGATATTAGTAGACTTCTCTTGGCCACAAATGCCTTTTTTGCTGTAGTGAGTCTGCTTTTGATGTCCTCCTTGCTCCGTCCGTCATTGGTTATTTTACTGCCTAGGTAGCAGAATTCCTTAACTTCATTGACTTCGTGACCATCAATCCTGATGTTAAGTTTCTCGCTGTTCTCATTTCTACTGCTTCTCATTACCTTCGTCTTTCTCCGATTTACTCTCAAACCATACTGTGTACTCATTAGACTGTTCATCCGTTCAGCAGATCATTTAATTCTTCTTCACTTTCACTCAGGATAGCAATGTCATCAGCGAATCGTATCATTGATATCCTTTCACCTTGTATTTTAATTCCACTCCTGAACCTTTCCTTTATTTCCATCATTGCTTCCTCGATGTACAGATTGAAGAGTAGGGGGGAAAGGCTACAGCCTTGGCTTACACCCTTCTTACTAGGAGCATTTCGTTCTTGATCGTCCACTCTTATTATTCCCTCTTGGTTGTTGTACATATTGTATATGACCCGTCTCTCCCTATAGCTTACCCCTACTTTTTTCAGAATCTCGAACAGCTTGCACCATTTTATATTGTCGAACGCTTTTTCCAGGTCGACAAATCCTATGAAAGTGTCTTGATATTTCTTTAGCCTTGCTTCCATTATTAGCCGCAACGTCAGAATTGCCTCTCTCATCCCTTTACTTTTCCTAAAGCCAAACTGATCGTCACCTAGCGCATTCTCAATTTTCTTTTCCATTCTTCTGTATATTATTCATATAAGCAGCTTCGATGCATGAGCTGTTAAGCTGATTGTGCGATAATTCTCGCAATTGTCAGCTCTTTCCGTCTTCGGAATTGTGTGGATGATGCTTTTCCGAAAGTCAGATGGTATATCGCCAGACTCATATATTCTACACACCAACGTGAATAGTCGTTTTGTTGCCACTTCCCCCAATGATTTTAGAAATTTTGATGGAATGTTATATATCCTTCCTGCCTTAATTGACCGTAAGTCCTCCAAAGCTCTTTTAAATTCCGATTCTAATACTGGATCCCCTATCTCTTCTAAATCGACTCCTGTTCCTTCTTCTATCACATCAGACAAATCTTCGCCCTCATAGGGCCTTTCAATGTATTCTTTCCACCTATCTGCTCTCTCCTCTGCATTTGACAGTGGAATTCCCGTTGCCCTCTTAATGTTACCACCGTTGCTTTTAATGTAACCAAAGGTTGTTTTGACTTTCCTGTATGCTGAGTCTGTCCTTCCGACAATCATATCTTTTTATATGTCTTCACATTTTTCCTGCAGCCATTTCGTCTTAGCTTCCCTGCACTTCCTATTTATTTCATTCCTCAGCGACTTGTATTCCTGTATTCCTGATTTTCCGGGAACATGTTTGTACTTCCTCCTTTCATCAATCAACTGAAGTATTTCTTCTGTTACCCATGGTTTCTTTGCAGCTACCTTCTTTGTACCTATGTTTTCCTTCCCAACTTCTGTGATGGGAACGGTAATGGTGACCGGCCCCAGAATGATTATCGACCAAGCAATGTCAGGGGTGCTATAAACAGTGCGGGTGGCCCGCCAGCGGGTATATAAATTCGTCTGGAAAACCCCCGAACCAATTCGCCTTGTGCCCTAATCAAATGGAACAATGACAGTTGACCGATGCAGAAGGCGTCAACCTACGGAGGACCAGTGCTATTGTCGATATTGGAGTACATTTGATAGAGGAAGACATTTGAGAAGGTTTTTTGAGGGAGGGACACAGTATTTGTGTTCCACCAGTAAGCCCAGTCGCGTCTGTTTCCATTCGAGGAGTCAGCCTTACGTGTGTCCTCGATACGGGCAGCCCCTTTTCGCTTATTAGTGTGGCAGCGTTTCGAAGGGGTGAAGAGACGGGGAGTTGGCCGACTTTCCAGGTGAGAGGAACCGCGGTCAGGTGCGCGATATACGGAAAAAGTGTCAAAATTAAAATACACGCTCGAGTAAACTTCATTTGTCAAGGTCATGAGAATGAGTTAAATTTCTTGTGATGCCGCTAATGAACGTGGCCATGATACTGGGGACTGACTTTATAAATGCACGCCTTGCCGTAATTGACATGGCTGGAGGTGTTATGACTTGCCGGGAGCAACCCTGTCAATCTAATTTTTGAGGAATGTGTTTGGCACAAGGAGTCTGAGGTGAGCTGTCTGAAATTCCACGTTAGAACTGAGTCGCGTTTGCAGGAGGTTTTTGTCAATCTGATTAGTGACCTGAATTCACAATCTAGTGAGCACGAGGGGAACGCTGTTTTCACTAGCACTGTGAACAGATGTATTGTTGGCGCGGGAGACACGGAAGCTAATCAAGTGGAACTGTGTCACGTTCTGAGAAGCCACGCTCAAGTATTTTCGGACTCACCGGGAGCAATCACTGGATTTCTGTACTGCTTTACCATGTGCGAGCATCTACCGTTTTTTTGTTAAACCCTACCCTATTCCACTGGTGTACAAGAGGTGCGTGGGAGCCGAAATAAGTAGGATGCTGGAACAGGGTGTAATAGAGAGATCAAGGAGCTCCTATAACTCGCCGTTCCTAGTTGTACCACATCCGTGTTGTTCCAGACGGATTGTGGAAAGGACCAGTCCACCTGGAAAACTATTTCGTTCGCCAGCCATGTGCTCTCGCGAAGTGAACGGAACTACTCCGTCACAGGGCTTGAAGCCCTTGGCGATTGTCTGAGCTTTCAAGAAATTCCTCAGCTATTTGTTCGGGCCCAAGACTATGGTGTACAGTGACCAAAGAGCGTTACAGTTCTCAATGAGTGCCTAGATTAATCATGGTAGGCTAGGACGGTGGACGGTATTTCTCCAGGAATACCATTTCACGATAGAATATATTCCGGGGCACAAGAACATCACTGCTGGTGCTTTGTCTCGGATGCTTATCGGGCTCACCCATGCTGAGGATGGTGCAATAGATGAAAACAATTTTAGTGTTTTATACCTACAAATCATGGCATTTGAAAATTATATCACTGCAACACTAGGTAATAACGGGGCGGGACCAGACATGGACGAAGTTTTACGTGATATCAAGGAGAAATGGCACGATAAAACCCGTGCGGCCATAAGGCAGTATTACATTGTACGCAACGGCGTCCTATTGAAGAGGCGAGCCCTGCATGACTCCAGGTGGCTGTTAGCGATTCCCGAGGAATAAACTCGTGTGGTACGTGCATCTGAGCTACGGTCACTTTGGTGAGCGGAAATGCTTGCAGAAGCGCAGAAAAACCTGCTACTTTAATAATATGCTTCGGCGTATCCGTAAAGTAAGTAAAGGGCCTGTCAGCAAGCCAAGCCGCCCACTGTGTCGTTTGCTGCACCAGTAAACTAAGGGATCTCTCGGAAGTAGACCTATTCGGTCCAATGGCGCGCCCCAGGAACGGGTTTGTGTATATTTTAGTGGCGGTAGAGCTGACGTCAAAATTCGTCTGCCTCTCCCCGCTGCGGAGGGCCATCGAGAAGGCCGTAGCCGCCACGTTCGCTAACCACTTCTTACGGGAATGAACTGGAAGCAGTCTTGATCGCATGATTTGTTTAAATGTGTTGACCGATTTCGATCTTATTATAAGATCATCTTCAGACCTACAATGTACAAGAATCCTTATAAACATATAAAGTACGAAATTGTATATTGATAAAACAGTATATTACGCTCATACACCATAGATGTCTGCCGGCGGCGGTGGCGCATTGCAACCCTCTTGCTTGTGGCTGGTGGTGTATTAATTAAATACTTGAAACCCCGCCCACCGTCTCCGGCAAAACGTCATGAATAGCAATCACGTAAGCTGCATTTCTGTCGCTTAAGAAACTAACGTGGTAGTTACTATTAAGTCATTATTACCAGCTATCGAACTTATAAAACAATTTAAATTCTTCTAGCTTATAAAATAGTGTAAAAATGTAATTACTGCGACCTAAATAGTGTGGCCCTCTATCATGTATTGTTATCGAGCAAACCAAAGATAACAAGGTTCAAATGGTTCAAATGGTTCTGAGCACTATGGGACTTCACATCTGAGGTCATCAGTCCCCTAGAACTTAGAACTACTGAAACCTAACTAACGACATCACATACAATCATGCCCTAGGAAGTGTTCGGACCTGCGACCGTAGCGGTCGCGCGGTTCGAGACTAAAGCGCCAGAACTGCTCGGCCACACCGGCCGGCTGATAACAGGGACGCCACTCTAGTAACCATGGCTGAATGCTCGTCTTACTAGGGTCAAAGACGCTATCTGTGGGGAAAGCGTCCTGGTCGCTCAACGAAGGTAGATTAGTACATGATATGGGTAAGTGATATGCGCATAAGTTACTGTTACCATTAAAATTTCTCAATTAAAAGCCATCTCGCCAAAATTAACGTTACATCTAGAATGCGATATCAGTAGTGGAATGTTACAGAAATTTATAAAGTAAGAGCTATATTACCGTTACGGTCGTTGGTCTACATAGAATGCAACCTGATGGCTAACATGAGTGTAAAATTAATGACATTATGGCACTAAAGAACAGATAAAACCACTATCTGGACGGTCACGTCATGGGCGGACGAAATAACAATATATAATAGATATAAGTATTTAATTAGCAGCTGGCGGCTTTCACGCTGTAGTACACCACCAGCCACAAGCAAATGGATTGCCATGCGCCGCCGCCTCCGGCAGATATCTATGGTATATCAGCGTTATTTACTGTTTTATCAATATAAGACTTCGTCCTTTATATGTTTACAAAGATTCTTGTTCATTGTAGGTCTGAATAAGATCGAAACCGGTCACAACTTAAAAAAAGAAAAATGCGATCAAGACTGATTCCAGTTTACGTATAATAATTGTAGAGCGTTGTTTTGTATATTAAGAACTATGTCTTTAAAATGTTAAACTTCTTACGGGACGTTGGCACTGTGAATAAAGTCATCTCGGACAACGGGACACTATTTAGGTCACGTCACTGGGAGTATATACTCCGGAGAAAGCGGATTAAGCCATTCTTTATATTCCTTTTCTGCCTTATGAAATTCCATTGAATCCAGGTCTGCGCTCCCCTGTCCCATTCCATAATTACGTGGAAAAACTGAACAATGTTAACCAGAGGGACCAGTTTTGATGATATATATTGCAGGAGAGAAACAACTATATGTTGAAATACCATCGGTACTGAATAAATATCAAATAATCGCTACCCTCGAATGATTGTTTGCTCCCTCCATCATAAGGAATAGGAGAAAGTCAGTACCAAAGTCGAATCCTAGCTCATGAAAGCAAATAAATGTTATATACTGCCTATTAAGCTCTGTACAGGTGCCTTCTGTAGTGATTAAAAAAAAATTATCCGTTGCGTTCAAATTTTTACCGGTTGGTGAAAAACTTTCTCTAGAAATAATTAATATCTGCCAATAACTCGCAGGGCCCAGTAATTTCGTGGACCACACGAATTTAAGAAACCATTTACTACAGACGGTAGCTTGCAGGAGCGGTAGGACATGGCAAAGAGACGGTAATCTTCATATTTAGGTAGAGGTTTACCAACACCAGTACTGGAAGGCTATGTTGCTTGTGGCGTCTCTGTCCAGGATTTCGAGTCACAGGTCCTTCTGGTCAGTAATTAGGAAGTACTAAATACATAAAAATTTTAGTGTACTAGTAATTATTTTTTCCTTGTGTAGCCTTGCACAACTCTGCTTGTGTTGAATACAGCGTTGTCTTCATTTGTGTTGTATTCTGTTATTTTGTGTGTGTTGTTTCTATTGTAAAATTGATTGGACTTTTTTTTAACTTGAACTTAGGTAATTACAATTTTTCATTCGTGCTTCGTGCTTGCGTACTGTGCAAGGGAGTGGCTATAACGGTACAGATACGTAATGAGTCAGATTATTACCAGGGCGCGCGCTAAATGTATAGTGGATATGGATGCGCTTAGTGTTGCAAACGGTAGTATGGAGAGCGCGTCGGTATTGCTGGGTGCAGCAGAGTCCAAAAGCGTGGCAGTGAACCGCAAGGTCAGCTGACCAAGGATGGCGAACAAACAGGTAGGCCCGGCGCGACCGTAACGAAACTCGAGGTAGGAAACGTGGGGACGGTCTTGGAAACAGCCAGCATTGACGAGGGGGCGAGAAACGAAGCTGCGGAAGAACCGCTTCCAACTGTCTTGGCGAGCACGGGAAGCATGAGCACGGACAGTCCATTTGTAGGAAGCATTCTTCAGTTCATGAAGCAGCAAGCTGCTGAGCAGAAGAGGGCATTTGATAAACTGAATGATTCAAACAAAGCATTAAGGGATAAATTGAAAGATTCAGAGAAAGCATTAATAGACAAACTGAGCGAGTCAAACGAAGCATTAAGTGAAGCATCAAGTGAGAAACTGAATGATTCAAATAAAGCATTAAGTGATAACTTAAGCTTTTTACGAGATGACCTCACACGGAAATTCAAATAGGCGCGATGAATACGTTATTTGACGAACAAGAACACAAGCTAGGGCCCCACCAGGAACGTTAGAAACTAGAATCGAAACAGCAGCTGCTGGAAATCAAGCACTAGCTGACTCAATGTTAAAGGAGATACAGTCTGTGCAAACCGAAGTCACTGAGGCCACCGGCAGGCTAGGAAGCCGTGTAATAGTATCAGAAAACGAACTGTCCTCGCGAGAAATCGTCATTCCTTCGGAGTCGCAAATAAGGGAATTCCTGATGTGTGCAAGGAGCAAGGAGAGGCGGTTGCTTGTGTGAGTGACTGCTCAGGGTGTGCAAATTACGGCGCAAGCGCACGCAATTTAGAAAGTAATCAATCAGTTGGGCACCCTAACGAGTGCAGTAGAAAAGACCACCCTAATGAATGAGGCAGACTCGGACATAACACAGTCAGACGCAACTGCGGAATCCGAAGAAGTGCAGTCATTGCTGCAATTTAAAAGGGCGCAAGCAGATATGTAAAGGATGAGCCAGACAATAAGGTATTTTACTATACTACATGAGCACTCAAACGGTAACTTCATTTTTCCATTGCGGCCAAGCCACGGCCGGCAGTGTTAGCTGCCTGTAAATTCTTTCGTCCCATGGTTTAGCAACAGGAAGTCAGCACCGAGGAAGGGCACTTTGATCACGCGCCTCCCTCAATGTACTTACGAGGTAACGCCGCCCCAGGCGTCGCTTAGCAGGCAACGCTCTGGAAAGTTCCATGCCGCCCGCACGGTTTGCTCGGTCCTGACCAATCAGGGTGGAGGAAGACGCGTGGTGCGTCGAATATACCCGGCCGCCCGTCGCCGGGCTCGCCCTCTTGTATTCTTGCTCACCTGCGAGTCGGATGCGCGCCCTGTAGCATTGAACATCTCCCGCTTCTCCCGGTGCTGCGGCACTGTGGACTCGGTTTTGGCAGACAACAACTTTCGGTATCATCGCGAACAATGTTCGCCAAATTCTAAGCTCTGGTTCACCCTCACCTCCCTAGGCCTATGTAGCCCCTTTCAACATGCTTTAGCCAATAAATGGCCATTCTCTAAAAATTACCCTATTATTCCATAACGCCCATCGCCTGCCTATACGCCCATCCTGTACAGATATAAACAAACGTTGCCGGGACCTGATAACTGACTTGTATAACAAGCCGCGGTAAAACGAAAGCGCAGAGGGCAGTGCCACTATCAGTAAAATGGTTAGAGGAGCGGAAAGCACCACCGGTAACCGCAGGCGTGGAGAAGACTAAGAATACCGTGACTTCGAAGAGAGACTCTGTAAACTGAGAGAAAATTCGGTGCCACCTGTAACCACTGCGAACAGCGGTACGAACTACTATAGTGACGAGGAAGAATGCAGGAGACGCTTTCTCTCTGTACAATCTTACTTTCTTTTCCCAGACCCAAATCACGACATAGCGCCCTCGATGTGGTTAAACCAGCGTGAGCACTGGTTACCTCACTCATGGGGAGATGCGCTCAGAATAAAATTTGCGTGCAATCACCTGAGAGGTGAAGCGGGAACCTGAATGCAAATAATGCTTCAGGACTGTCGAACATACGAGGATTTTAAAAGAGCTTTCCCAAACGACTTCTGGTCTCGGAGCATGCAAGAACGGGTGAAGTTGGGCATCTTGGTGCGAGAAAACTATGCTGAAAGTATATACAAGCACCCCGTGGAATTTTACAAAGAGATTGTGACAAGTAATCAGTTTCTCGATGCACCATATGATCCCAAGGAACTTAACACAATTTGTCTGACTAATATTCCGAAAAAATGGCGTAAACGTATTACAATTGCGGGAAGAGGTATGGATGACGCTATTGTCTTTCAGAACCTGCTGCACGAATTAGGCACTGAAACAAATGTAATTGAGCAGCAAAATGTAGTTAGGTTCGAAGGTAATCATGACGGGATCCACGGACCGAGGTGCAACCAGAATTGGAGACCTCCGTTTGTTCGCAGTAACAATCATGCTCGTAGTTATGACAGGCGTGGGCATGGACCTTGGAGCCCACGGCGCAATGATAGAGGTTGGAGACGCTTTACGGTGCAATGTTGTTGCATTAATTTGTTCTGAAAGCGGTACTGATATTCAAGACCATAAAAGTGGGTTAAAAGCTGTGAGCTATCTGAGGAAGTTAACCTTGCATTACTGCGCAACTGTTTCACCAGGTATCCAGTCTAGACTAACATTAATTATAATCTTTTAGTAGTCATCTTACGATAACTGGTGATATATATATATAAAGACAATTTAAATAAAAAGAAATAAATCAGTTTATATTTGGACATTTATTTGAAAATTGATCATTGTTCCACTAAAATTTCAGCATATCAAACCTGATTCATAACTAAACTGGTGCCTTATTTAGGATAGTGTAAATGTGAGTTTGTAATCTTACGGAACACATCAAATAGGGAGCCAAGATGGGAGACTACATACAACCCTGCATCATAAAATAACAAACGAAGAACGTTGAAACACATGCAAGAGGAAATGAACCACAACCAACCGATTCAATTTTCACCCAAAGAAGTTACATTCGTAGCGCAATCCTGTCTGTAGTGAAATTACCACACACTGGTATATCTAATTCATACTAACTCTCTGTGAAATCTTCCCGAAAGGAATAGCTGAGGGCTACTTTGATGCTTACACCACATGCTTCACATGGTCAACTTGGTTTACACAAAGAGTGTAACTCCACAATAATTTTGATAATTAAAATAAATTACATCGAAACGCAATTTACAAAAGAAAAACCTCGAACTGGTTACTATCGTCTTACTATTAACCTGATGGGTCAAACAATTGTATAAGCACGTGGTACTGGTCTCACAAAGTACACCCCACGTGGGTTGAACATCAAGGAAAGTTGCTACATTGAAAAATATTGTCAAGACGAGACGTTATAATCTCACGCACATTCGCATTTAAGATTGATGATCTTAGTTAGAGTTACTGATCAACACGTGGTTCCACTTTACTCACAAAGTAGCGACAAAGCAACTACTGGAAGATATTCTGAACTTCACACTCGAATTACACTGTGTTGCAATTTAAGATAACATTAGATATTTTAGAGCTAAAGCTGAAATAAAGGTGATTAAATTTTCAGTTAGGCTGAACGTAAGAAATCCATTGTCTTACGGACTTAGCAGACACGCGCTTAGCCGGAGATCTTACCACTCAGACGCTCACTGTGGACTGACTGACCTGGGCCCCTACCGAGCGTGCTTAACAAATACAAACGGAAGTGACCAGAGAGGCAGCTTCCTATACCAACATGACAACGGACGGACAGGACCATACTAAGAATAGAAACCTCTCTGCCTTTAGAAAGCGTAGCTATCTGTTCCGACGTTGGTCCTACTGTTCTCTAGCAGACAGGCTTGTCTGCTACCATCAACCATGCAACTGGAAATACATTTGCTCATTCATCCTCTCACACAGAAGGGAAGGGGTATGACAGTATCTTATCATATACAGTATATAAAAGAACGCAGATGTAGGTTCCGTATGAGACTGTGTGACATGAATTACATATGAACTGTGTTTTAAAGTGTAGTAGTGATACAGATCGTTCGTGTTTATGTGTAAAAGTAACACGTTTCACTGCTCAGTCTCCTCCCAGATAGTCAGAAACACTACAGTAAATTTAGAAGAGGAATTTATGCCGTAAATGACAACATATTTAAGACATTAACATGAAAGGAATCCAACAGAGACCTTTCATAACCCCAACGCTCCGGGTAAAGACTGTGCAGGGATTTTTCTGGCCATGCTAGGACATTCCCAAGCAGGCTTCTCACACCCAACTTAAACCAAAAATGTAAAGAAAAGGCAAAAGGTCACCAGCTACTTGCTAAAACACAATAATTTCAACACATCTTTAGAATCTAACAATTTCAAAGAGAAAAAAAAGCAATCTGTGACACCTATTTAAAAGATAGTGTAGACCTAATTCGGTCAGCAAGTAAAATCAATGGTTCCTGTGTCATTAATATGAAAACAATTTCTGGTTGTTACCCTTATGGAGTTCGCCAATATTTGGTCATTGGAAGAGCCAACCCAATCACAGGAAAATTTATGACTGTTTATTAACAAGTAAAATTTATGAAAATAGCAAATGTGCCACAGCAATTAAAAAAAAAAAAAACATGAAAGTAACATGAGTATTACAAAGCTGAACTTTACAATGCACAATCCACAAAAGCAAAAAAAAAAAAAAAAAAATAAATAAATAAATAAAAAGATAACAGAAGAAACATGTTTTACAAAGTGGTTATCGCAAAAAAATTCTATATATTATAAAACTAATAATTTGTAGAATTAAAATAACTTTATGGCACTAATTTAATCACTCTACTATATTTCAGTTAGTTAGCAAACAATGATTACTGTGTCATTGTACTAAACTACAATAATTATGTGATTGTTACCCTTAAGGGGTGCCTCACTATAAATATGCCCCATGCAAAGGCTAATCGATCACAGTCCAATGAGCATGAATAGCTAACTGACTGATAAACGGAGCAATGCCACTGGAATGAATTTACGAACAAAATATCGCAAATCTAATACAACACACAAATCAAACATTGAGAAATGAAACAGCTCGGAAAGAACACTAGTCAATGTCTAAAAAAAACACCAATAAATAAAACACGTGCAAAATACAAGAGTCGGTCTAATAAAAAAAAACACCAATAAATCGAACCCAGCAAAATACACGGTCAAAGTTTCTCTGAAAGAACACACGTATATGCATTGGACTAAGAACCGTATAATCACTGTACACTGGCACACTCAGTAGTTCCACTGTTCCGAAGTACAATATAAGAGGGGCGGGGGGGTTGTCGCCGCAGCTGTCAGTAGGGATTTTTGTCCCTCTGTTGCGTGCAATCCCTCCGTCTCTGACCTCTCATGAAGTTTCTCTTGGTGGCCCGTGTCACGTACATCTCGATTTGGTTCCATGTCTGTGTCGTCAAATTCGTGCGGTATCCTCTTATGACACGCCAGGTTGATATTCCTGGGCCAGGATGACACTTAATGGCTCTTCTTTGTTCCACCCTTAGCTACCAGGAAACATCGAACTATGATTTACTGTCGCCTGACAGTGGGCATCCGACAGGAAATGTTGTTAGGCGTCGTTGAAGTCTGCCAGTTTCTCAGGACAGTACCTGTCAAAAGGCTCCACGCCCCTTTATCCCCTGTCTTCTGTCGTTTCACCGCGGCCGTCTCGTCACGGTCGCGTGCGTGTGGTGCGTTGCCAGCAGATGGATTTCCGCGCGGTGGACCGCTCGGCCATCTCAGGTCATCGTCTCCACGAAAGCTCGCACTGGTGCGGCCGGCCACTAGCTCCGGGCGCAAGGGAAAGTGTTTGCCGCGTACCCTTCTTTTGTTGTCGACCGCGCTCCCGAAGTGGCCCGGTTGACAGTGTGTCCTGCTGGGAAAACCGCCTGTTTACAACTAGTCCTCCTCCTCGCTGCTCTCGCTGTCTCGTAAGAGTTTAGCCGCTTCGCTTTCACGTTCTCAACTGCATTCACAGAAATTGTACACCATAGTTATGTGATTACAAAACGTCATACATAAAACCACTTAGTATTGTCTTTCCCAATTTTAAGAACAAAAGTGAGACTTAAGTTTTTTAAATGAAAAAGTTAGATGAATCGAGAATATAGAAACAAAACTTAAATGACTTGACAATATAAAAAATAAAACTGAAATGACTTGACAGTATAAAAAAAATTAAATGAACAGACAATGTAATATCTAAATCCACATCACTAATGTGGTTTTCTTGCGTTTTAATAAATCAAATGCTACTTATTATTTCACTAAAATGAATAGGTTTATGCCTTGTGCAAGTATAGGTCAGGACAGCATAGGGTTCACATGTTATTTACACACACACATGCACACCTGTTGTCTATTCTACAAACTAACTACCCATAAACATGAATTACTCAAAATTTTACTTCAGTCCACTACTAGTTAATCCAACAACCTACTTCAATGCTACTTCAACATAGTGTTTATACCACTACAACATTGTTCTAATTCCTCCTCTTCCTGACGATCGCAGCATATGTCTTGTCACATGATAAATATGGAGAAACTTTCCTTAAACATACACAGTAAAAAGAACAATGGTTACTTACACGTCAAAAGATTTATACCAGTTGACACACCTGAAAAGAGACTCGCAATTATTCATTTATCATACTCATATGTCTATACATAAAACAGTAAGACAAATACATGTAAAATTACGTTATCACAAGAATTAATCACACAGATGACTCTTAGAAGGGTAAAAATATTTTCATCATACGGGTTATACTACATTTTCTTACCCATTTTGCTCCAATTTCGTTCCTTCTTTAAGTTACCTTTCGCTTCCAAATCAGTTATTTCGCCTTTGGTGGTTATTCTGGATTCATTTCTCATGAATGGCCAAATTGTGATCACCTCTATTCCGTAAAACAGTTTCACCTTAACATCCTATTGAACTTACAACTGATCCGAATTCTCCTGTAGTATAAATGACAAATGTTTTGATTCATCCTTATTACATTAAACCAAGCTTTCCTTCGCTCGTCACTTTTATAGGACAAGTATTAAACCAGAATAATGTTTCAGGCTCTGGCTCAACATCAGTCAAGACTACAAAAAGGATCCATATTTCCGTTCCATTCTCCATTTGCTGGAAAACTGCTCGTCGTTTGACTGCCATAATACTATTTCAGGACCACGTAAATTACAGAAACCACAACTCTTCTTTCACCTTGAAGGGAATCAATCTACTTACGAAAACCACAGACAGCACTTTACATTCTTAGCTATAAAGAACAAAAAAGACATATATCATCAATATTAACATAAACATAACATAACATAACATAAACATCATTGGGAAGCCATTGGTTAAACAATTGTATTATCACATCCTGTTTTCAAGAGTCCAAACTTACTCATTCCTTTCTCAGAGTTCTCCTATCATAAAATATTCATACAGCACACATACTATAGTAAGAGACCCTCATTTATACTGACAGATATAGAGCAGTAATAGATAGATAGTAGCACTGAAAGCAGAAAATCGGAAACAAGGCTACTAACAGCTGGGGACCTGGATTCGCCAGACCCATAATACCCGCAGATCGGATATTCCCCTGAGTTTTGCATTAATTCAACACAGATCTTGCTTCCCTCAGGAGCGACTCTTTTCAATTTACACAAAAAAACCATAAACATCACTTCAATCAATCACATAGAAACATCTTTATCATTATTTTTTCCAACATGTTATTCAAAATGCATTTATCACAAATGTAAACTAATCAATTGTTTCTCTTCACTGTCCTCTCTACTCCTCACTGTCCTTTCTACTCAAAGTTTGGTTTTAAGTTTGACACATGGTGTAGCCCTTTTGATTTCTTCGATCGAAGAGTTTCAACTTCTATAGCGTTTTCATGGGGAATCTTCCTGATCCGATACGGGCCCTTAAAGAGATTAAAAAATTTCTTGCAGACACCTGACCGTTTGTTAGACAGCTTGTGTGATCTGTTAAGAGCTTTTTGTCCTACATGAAACACTGTTTTTTTCACGTTTTTCATATACACCTTGACTATAGCTTCTGCTGCACGCTTGATGTTGCGTAAAGCTAAGTCAACAATTGCGTTCCGGCGTAGTCTCGGCTCTAGTGGCCAAGGCACCACTTCTTTGATTTTGCTCGGGCACTCCTTGTATTTTAGCACAGTGATTGGCGGAAGCTTTGTTGACGTATTAGGCAACTCATTAATTATGTTCTGAAATACTTTTAGGTGTATGTCCCACGATTGGTGATCACGACTGCAGTATAACCTACATAATTTTCCTAACGCACGCATAATACGTGCACTGGGGTTAGAGCTGGGGTGAAAAATATATATATATATATATATATATATATATATATGTTTAATTCTTCCCCTTCTAAGCATCCGCTGCCAGTATTGCGATCTAAATTGTGGTCCATTATCCGAGATAACCGTTTTCATACGCCCAACTTCATGCAGAAACTGCTTTGCAAATGCAGTTGCCACTGCCCTTCCTGTGGCTCGCCTCAACGTAGTCAGACACACAAACTTGGAGGTTAGCTCCACCGCTACCAAAACATATGCAAAACCTTTTTTAGATCGTATTAGTGGCCCAAATAGATCCACGGCCGCGAGGTCACAAAGTTTGCTTGGTATTATCGGGTGCAATGATGCAGCATACGTCACTGTGGCCGCCTTTGCTCGCTGACAAGGTCCGCACACTCTAAGTACACGACGAATACGCAGTAGCATGTTATTAAAATAGCATGTCTCCTTCAGTTTTTCACAACATTTCTGTGCTCCGAAGTGACCATAACTCAATGTATGTACCATATAATTTTGTTTATGAGTTCCTCCGGAATCACCAACACCCATCTGGAGTCGTCCGGGGCTCGTTTCTTGAATAGTATTCTATTGCGCACTAAGTAGTACTGGCCTATTCCTACATTCTCCTCGTCCTCCCACTTCTTCTTTATATCTTTCAATACTGCGTCGTTATCCTGTTCGTCCGCTATACTCCCTAAAGATGTGGTAACAAAGTTTTCGAACGCTACATTCTGTAAGTATCGGATGCTAAAATTATTTTCACCGAGTTCCCCTTCTTCTGTGTGAACCAAACCTATAGGAATGCGCGATAAAGCGTCAGCAATTACATTTTTCTGTCCCGGAATGTATTCTACAGTGAAATTATATTCCTGTAGGTATAGTGCCCAGCGTCCTAGTCTCCCATGCGCGATTTTTGTGCTCATAAGAAATTGGAGTGCACGATGGTCAGTGTACATCCTGGTGGTCCTCCCAAATAAGAAATACCTAAATTTAGAGAATGCCCAAACTATCGTGAGTGCTTCGAGTTCTGTCAGGGAATAATTTTTTTCACATCGAGAGAGCACCCTGCTCCCAAACGAGATTGTTTTCCAAGTTGTAATATCATTTCCTTCCGTTTGAAACAGTACCGCACCTAGTACTGACAAGGAATTGCCCGTCATTAAACAGAATTCTTGTGTCAGGTCAGTATGCACGAGGATGGGAGCCTCTACCAATGCCTTTTTCAATTTATAAAATTCATCCTGTGCCTCTTGATCCCAGACCCACAAAGCGTTCTTCTCTGTTAGTCCACATAGACGGGGTGTACCAAGTACACTAAAATTCATAAATCGCTGTTTTTTATTTGTCGGCATTGCACACTCCGCTATCGCCGCAATTTTCTCAGCTCAGGTTGTATTCCATTTGCTGAGACAATATGGCCTAAGAATTTTACGTTCTCTCGTCAGAACTGTGAGTTATCTAAGTTGGCCTTCTCAAAAACATCCAGTAGTCTGTTCAGAAAATCATTATGATCCTCCCACGACTTTCCCGCAATTAATATGTCATCCACGTAAATTGTCACACGCTGTTTCAAATCATCAGGCAAAATGCTATTTAATCCCCTTATAAAAGCAGCTGATGAGACGTTTAGTCCGAACGGGAGACGCCGGAATTGGAAACAATTTCCGTAACACAGGAACGCAGTATATAATCTGCAAGATGGGTGTAGCACGATTTGCCAAAAACTCGAACGGAGGTCGACAGATGGTAGTACCTTTACCCCGTGGAAACGTTGTAAGAGTTCCTCAAGGCTCTCAGGCCTGTCCGTTTCCGACATAATAATTGTGTTTATCTGTCTCGAGTCTAGTACCAAACGAACCGAGTTGTCGCGTTTTGGTACGACAAGCAAGGGATAGTTGTATGAGCTTTCTGCCCGCTCAAGTATTCCTTGATCTAACATCTTGTTTATTTCCTTCTCCACCTGGGCTTTATACGCCACGGGAATAGGGTATGGTCTAACAGAAAACTTATGATGGTCACGTACTCTGAATTGGTAAGTAAAACCCTTAATCGCCCCCGGAGTCTCAGAAAATAACCGTTCATGATTCCTAAGTAGGCAATACAATTTCTTCTTTTCCCTGTCCATGGTTCTGACACCCGCGATGGTCTTTCTCAGTGCATCAGCAAAAATAACATCTTTCCCCTGCTCACACCAGACGTAGAGCACGACTCACTTACATAGTTCACGAGTAGCTCCAGTCTGGGTTGCGATTCGGTTTGAGCTTGAAATTTTAGGCAACTAATTTCTGACCCGGCACGTAATATACATTCATCAAATCCTAAATTCATTGGCTGATCCCCAACTTGAACTGTCATTACTCCTCCACCCATGTCAATTACTGCTTGGTGGGCATTCATGAAGTCATTTCCTAAAATCATTGCCACATTCAGCATTGGGAGCACAAAGAAGTTGTACTCAAACTCTCTTCCCTGGCAGGTAAAATTAAGCCGAGTCTGCCTTCTGATTTCTACGCTCTTACCGTACATTGCGCCGCCTTCTGATTTCTACACTCTTATCGTAGATTGCGCCCTTCACCTTTATTCCACGCACTTGAAAAACGGGCCAAGTCCCAGTCCCTTCGCATTTTTGAAATGCTGCCTCGCTCACTATCGAGAAAGGGGCTTCCAGTGTCAATGACACACTTAAAACATATTTCGTTTACTGCAACTGTCACGACTAGATTTATTCCCGAAATGTTAGCACTCGTAGTTTCTTGCAACAAATCCTCTCTAATATCTTCCCTCTCTATATACCCTATGCACTCATTTGCCATGTCACTCATTTGTTCCGATTGGGCGTCTTCTGCACTGATCGTTTGTCATTGCCGGTTTTGTTCATTTTCATTTGCTGGATTATGTCTAGGGTTAGCCGGCCGAATTTCAACATCATGTGGTGCTCCGCCTACAGTCCTATTCCCACCGTGTTCACCGTAGTATCGATTCTGGTTACCGTAACTGTTGCGTTCACGATCCTGTCCACGTCCTCGATCATTTCCGTTGTTCCACCTGTGTTCGCAACTGTTACCCCAGTTTCTATACGGCCGGTCCCGATTATTGTTCCGTTCGCATCGCGACGACCAGTCACGCTGTTGATGAGTACTACGGCCACGAGTGCGATCGCGTTGCTGTGCCCCGTAATAACTTTGTGCCTGATTAGGCGGGCATTCTCCTGTATTGTATTCTAACTCTTGGAGAAGTGTCTTAAACGTTTCCACGTCCTCTTTGCATCGTCCCCCAAGAATGACGTGGCGCAAGTGCATCGGCAATTTGGTGATGAATATCCTAATTAGTTCCGCAGGCCCGTATGGGTCGTATAGAAATTGATTTGCCTGCAGCATGTGGTCGAATAGGCGTGCTGGGCTGCCGAAACCAGACTGGTTCAAATTTGGCAGCATAATTATGACATGCTTGAGCCTATCTTATGCCGCTTCCGACCAATAGGCGGACAGAAAGGCTTGTCGAAACTCCCGAGTGGAGTTGCAGTGACGCGCTGCCGACCTCATGCGAATCGCCGGTTCGCCTTCCAAATAGCCACACATATATTCTATCTTGTGTGAACTTGCTCAGTCGGGGGGAAGACAGAACTCAAATTTCTCGAGCCATGCTCGTGGATGTATTCCTCTTTTGCGAATTTCGAAATACCTCAAACTTTCTCACCGTAAAGAAATGTTTGAAATCAAAACCCCGCATTTCCTTCCGGCGAGGCCCTTGAATGTTTCTATTTTTCTCATGTCTGCCCCTCAAAATACATTCTTCCCTGTCGTCAAAATCTCTCTCGTGGCCGGAGTCCCTCTCTGCACTGTCCGTACGGCTATTTTTAGTGCTATTGGCGAGTTCGGAATCACACCCCATGCGGCTTTCCAGATGTGCCAGGCGTTCTTGTAATTCGCCTGTTACAGCTTTGTGCCGCCTGTTCACTTCGAACTGTCCCTTCTGAAATCTAAGAAGCGAACGCACTTCTTCGGTCTCTGCGGCCGCTACAGGCGTAGTATTGTTCTCGCTTTCCCTCAGCTTCATCGTGCCTACAATGTCCGCTAATGCCGCAATCTTATCATGTATTTGTCTGTTGTCCTCCGCCCCAGTCTGCTTCAATTGTTCTACTTGCTGTTCGAGTGCGTGAATCGCTAGACTGTTGTCCGCTACTGTGTTGCTAAGGGACGCGGGACAATGCGTTTCCGCCTCCTGGACCCTGGAGTGTACCTGCTGGCATTCTTCTCTCAGCGCTTGGAAATTCCTAAGTAGCTGTTCCTCGCTCTCTTTCGATTCCGCAACGCGACTCCGCTTGCCCTGTTCTAAGGCTTGCAGATGATCATCGATTTGTTCAAATGTACGGCCTAAATCTTTCATAATATCACTTTTTATTTCACTTGCCTGATTGTTTATTCTTTGTGAGATATCATCGGACACTCTCTGCATCGACTTGTCGACTTTATTTGTCTGCTGGATTAGTTTTTCGTCTATTTGTTCGCCTAGCTCGCGGATGGATTTTTCAGATTTCTGCGTCATTTGTTCGCCTAGCTCTCGGATCGATTTTTCAGATTTCTGCGTCATTTGTTCTCCTAGCTCTCGGATCGATTTTTCAGATTTTTGCGTTATTTGATCGCCTAGCACTCGGATCGATTTTTCAGATTTCTCAGCGTTTTCTTTATTTTGTTGCAATAAGGCTTTCATGAGTTCTGCCAAATCAATTTTGTTAGTTGGAGGCAAATTGATTTCTGGCTCTGATGTGAGCCCTTTCGTCCTGTTTTGCATTTCCCCTGAAGTATTCCCCAATGCATTTTCGGAACCGTCCGACGCGTTAATATTCGATACCAAATTATCCCGTTAGTCCATGTTGCTTAAGTTGTTGGACCGCCTACTTTTAGCTTGGTTACGTGTCTGCATTAGCTCAATTTGTACCTGGTACGCAACACACTAATCAGAATAAATGTATCCGCCAAAAATTACGACAGTCACACGAAAGGTACCCAACCTAGTACGCACTTTTTCACGCGCAAAACAAATTTATATCTTTGATCGAAGTCAGTGCAATTTACAAGCGAGAAAAAAAACACATACATATAAAACACATAAATATAGAAAACAAAACAAGACAAACAACACAACGCCGCTCAACAACGCCGTGAATCTTTTGAAAGTCTGCTCAGAAACAAGGCAGAAGTTGTTTGAGCGCTACAGGGGAAAAAATTAAGAATATACAACGCTCGCAATCTATCGTTTCAGAGATTCCAGAGTCTAGCGGAATCACAGAACAGGGTGGCCATGTGTAATGTTGTTGTATTAATTGGTTCTGAAAGCGGTACTGATATTAAAGACCATAAAAGTGGGTTAAAAGCTGTGAGCTATCTGAGGAAGTTAACCTTGCATTACTGCGCAACTGTTTCACCAGGTACCCCGTCTAGCTTACCAAATTCCCAACCAGACTAACATTAATTATAATCTTTTAGTACTCATCTTACGATAACCGGTGATATATATTTGGACATTTACTTGAACATTGATCGTTGTTCCGTTAAAATTTCCGCATATCAAACTTGATTCGTAACTAAACTGGTGCCTTATTTAGGATAGTGTAAATGTGAGTTCGTAATCTTACGGATCACGTCAAATAGGGAGCCAAGATTGGGAGACTACATACAACACTGCATTCATAAAATAACACACGAAGAACGTTGAAACATGTGCAAGAGGAAATGAACCACAACCAACCGATTCAATTTTCACCCAAAAAAGTTACTTTCGTAGCGCAATCCTGTCTGTGATGAAATTACCACACACTGATATACTAAATTCATAGTAACTCTCTGTGAAATCTTCCCGAAAGGAATAGCTGAGGGCTACTTTGATGCTTACACCTCATGCTACACGTGGTCAACTTGGTTTACACAAAGAGCGTAACTCCACAATAATTTTGCTAATTAAAATAAATTACATCGAAAAGCAATTTACAAAAGAAAAAAGCGGACGTGAGGTCAGTTGTGGAGCCACACGGTAATTCCCGAGGCAACAATATTAATGAAAGTAGGGACGCGTGACTAGCAGAGACAGGAGCGAGCACATCTGTGATCCAGAATAATCAAACTTACGATGTCAACGCAATGTGCGTAGAATACGAAGACATCCGGGACGTGTTACTAGAGAAAACAGCAGTATTAAACTCAGTCAAATGCCCCACAGTCAGCATAACAGTCAACGAAACTACTGTTTCCTGCCTACTTGACTCAGGAAGCGAAGAATCGGTGATTAGAGAAGATGTGTTTGCGCGGTGCAGTGTAAAGAGTCTGTGGCGGTTACTCCCAGTGCAGAAAACAAGAGCGCGTGGTACCGTAGGGAACAAAAGCGTAGAGACGAAACAGCAGGTGTACACTGATTTTACTGGTCAGTCGTACGAACTTACAGCCGTATTCCTGATAGTGCCGTCACTAGCAGTTGAGGCAGTGCTTGGCCTCGACTTTCTAAGACATTGTAAGGCCATTCTAGATTTTGACGGTATGTGCCACCATTTGCGAGATCACATAACAAAAATGAGGGCAGTTGTCGATGAGTCGTGGGATGTGCCTCGCTTGGTATATGCATGATCGACGAGGATGATATTGCCGAAGCGTATCTATGCATGTTAGATACAGAGGAAGGAGATCGGGATGAAGAGAAAACAGTAGAGGAGGTAATACGCAAGAAAACGTGGCATTTGGTATCGACAGAAATAAGGGGACAACTACGTGGTATTCTCAGGAGGTAAAATAGTTTTTTTTTTTTTTCAAATTCGCCTGAGCCCATAGAAAATTTCCTTTGCAACTAACCCGTTTCTACGGGTCATTACGTTAAGATTAGGGTCGCCACCGACTCTAACCATACATATAAACGAAGGTTTGGCCCAGTCGGAAAATAAATTAATTTGATCACAGACCAAAACTCTTAAAAATGCATACGTCGTGATACCGCTCATAGGGGATGCGATGTAATTAATAGTATTGCCCTTGCACTGTTCACGAGAAACAAACATTTAAAATAAAATAGAAAATGCATGAACACTGTGCATAAGATCAGCTCCCAGCAACACACCTGAAAATAAGACTTAATCTAAAGCATTTCTTTTAAAATAAAAGGGGAAACTCATCACTGGACCTGTGCGTAAGGAAATACGTTGCTGTGCTAACGGGAAAGCTATGAGGTGAGTGGCTAAGGTGCAAAAACGTAACCTCGGAATACAAAAGAAAATTGTGGATAAAATCATTTATTCCTAAGATATGGATGCGAAGCATGTACAAAATTCCTAATAACGTTAATTCCTAAAACATTAAAGAAAAGCATCGATACATTCACCGTTATAATCTACACCTAAAAGCACTTGTGTGAATCATTCATACAACTGCTGTTGCCCGATAACTGATCGCAATAACTCGTGAAACGGTACACGTTTCGCAGTACACCAGCGTCCCCACGTGGTTTGTGGAGACACAATTTGTAGGTATTGTGGCCAAGTTGCAACAATATCACATCACGCAATCGTGAACAGTTAACATGCTTTAAAACAAACATGAGGCCGGACAGCTAGTGACGACGGTAGCCCAGAAAGCTGTAATGTTCAACCACGTGGTTGGCTCCCCGCGGACGAAAGATGCATAAAGCAAGGAAAATTTACGAGCAGGCAGAGCTATTAATGTTTAGAAAAATGAAAGCTTATAGAGGCACAGCTGAAGGCAAACAGACATTCATACAGAAGTGAATGTTCACTTTTTATCGACACCATTGTCTGGCGCTCTTCCGGCGGATCCAAGTCTGCTATAGAAATTTACTACAAGAAAAATCTGCCAAAGATTTGCATTACTTGCTGCGACAGGGCCAAGCAACCTTTCAGAGTTGAAAAGCGCGACCAAAAGCTAACAGCTCTCCCCTCGCCAAGTAACAATGCTCCACGCGGTCAGTCTAACTCACACTTCTTCGACTGGAGCACAGATGTGGACGCTTCCCGTACCGACGGCAGATTGCCTCCCTTTTTCTTCTTCAGCCTCTTCCACGCTCCACGTGGCCCGGAAATCCCAAAGATGTCATTTCCGCCTCCAACCGAACTCAGGCTGTTTTCTCACAAGTAGCGCAAACCTTTTTGCTTACTTGACCACTACGAGAGTTGGCTATTCTGTGCAACTGCTGCTGAATCTGTGTGACTATCGCAGACTCTCTTCTGCAGACTACGGCACCGCCCAGCAACGTGACACAGCCACATTCAATTAATCACATCACTATGAGAATTATGAAAAAAGAGAAACAAGGAAAAGAATGAGAAATGCTAGTGAAAGTGGGCTACCGACTAATGAAAGGTGGCTACAGGACCCTTTCGTCACTCCAAATGTCCCTGAGAAGACTGTGCCGCGAATTTTCTCGCCATGCTAGGAGATTCTCCAACAGTCTTCGAAACAAACCACCATAAAGAGCAACAATTGCAACAGGCGAACAGCAGCACAAAAGAATTGATTAATCTCTTATATCAAAATCAGTTTTATCTCACCTTAGTCAATAATTGTGACCTCATGCGGTCCGCAAAGCAAACAGAACAAATTAAATTAAGCGTTATATTGTACGCTAACATCATGTTATCTGACCTCCTGCGACAACAGACATGAGATATTATCTTAAAATTGCTTTGACCAATTATCTAAAGTTAACATAGAGACATAGATGAACAAGTGAGAGGCACCCACATGCCTTGCTCATACTGTGGCATCAAGCAGTCAGGCCTGCAAGATGAGTGGTCTGCCAAGCGAGTGGATTCATTCTTAGTTATCGAGTAATATTAGCTCTAGTACTCTCACTTAAGTTACAAGTTATCCTCCTATATGATTACTACGCAACGGAAACGCATATCTGACTATCAGTGATTTACAGAACTCTGACTGTACACTACGCACTGGCAGTACCACATTTTCTTTTTGTCTTTTATTTGACGGCTTTTATTAACACGTGGCCATCCCACTGAATATGAATGGCGCACACATTATAAATTCGGGACATTATGACAACATACAATTTGAAGGAATAGTCTACCAATCTCTTTCTTTTCACTATCTGATTTATTCCGATAAATTCTCTAACCTAAACACACAAATTCTATAACCTACAACAATAACATATGAGAAATTCCGCCCAGTGGGCATGGCTTTACATTAGTGAATCTCTATATTATGGTCTCGTAATTTATTTAACGCTACAGTGCACTTTCTGGATAGGTTGGTGGATCATTTATTATACCTCACACTTCGACTCTCACAATCATCATAACGAAACTTTCCTCCAGACCGAGCGGTACAGAAGGAACAAGCATAACCCACTAATCTTTTGAAACTACTTCGCTACACACCCATGGAAACCACACATACCCAAATTACATGACATACACCACACCACAAAATGAAATACAAGACAGTGAATAGTCACAACATTATCACTTTCCCACTTCAATTAATGTTTATCCCAGTTTCACACGACACGACACTGCCCCACTTTGTAATTCTCCTTTCCTACTATGGACTCTGGAGATATATGCACGTCTTCTGTGCAATGCAAGCCATGTGGCGTTGCTGGATAGACGGCCGACTCATCTTGCTTCTCTCTCAGAGTTTGAATCTAGCGTCACACGCAAAGTAATATTAATGTATTCATCACACACGCGAGTCCTCAACTGATACCATGGACGAGTACTTCTCTTTATCCTTTGTCTCATACACATATTGAGACTCACACAGTACTCACCACGTGGAAGTACTCGTCTCTTATTTCAAGTCCTGCACACGCCATTTCTTAAATATTTCAACTTATGGTACACACGCTATTTCTTAAATATTTCAACTTATTGTACACACGCTAGTAATTCAACTTAACTTAAGCACACGGAAGTATTTCAACTTATTGCTACACGTGGTTTCTTTGTGACCGTTGGTCACTTCCGAAGATTACTACAATCCCATTAATATTACCTGCCTGACCTTTAATTCTCCCCACAAAAGTTCCTGAAATAGAGAAATTATTATTTCAAACTACTCTTAAATATTCCACATGCATACCATGACTCCACTCTTTCGTCATCACAGAGCGCAACTAAAACAGGTGTTAACAGCACAGGATCCAGCGGCAGAGTGCCGAAATATGGCCGTTCTCGAGATCCTCTCGCACCTCTGTCGAGGTGGGGGAAGACCATGCTATCGTATTGGTCAGCCACATTTCAGGCGCTCAAAGCTCTGGTAAATTTCATGTCTTTGGTCCCACCAAAGGTGGCCAAAGGATCGACTCAAAGATGATCATATATTCACATTCACTATCTGTGGTTAGCAGACGACCATACATTCATTCATTTCAAAGGATCTCACCAAACTGGATGTAGGGATTTATTTTGTGGGAGTGCACATATGATAAATTAAATAAATAAATTGTCATTCATTCCTACACTGGTATCCGGCTTCGCTGTATTAATTGAAATTGAGTTATTTTACAAAAAAAAATGTGTTGTTCTGACAAAAATAATGAAGTATGTTGTACCTATTTTCAATGTCGGGCGGTACTGTACCCTTTCACAAGTACAGCAAATATATACGTATATAAACAAATACATTAATGCAAAATCATTATCACGAACCAAAGGAGTGTCAGCTGATGCTGACATATATAAGTGAAAGTGCAAAACTCAATGTGCTTGACTAATGCAGTGACACAAAATTGTTAATGAACCCAATGGAATCACAGCTGGTAAATAACCACATATGGTAAATAAGACATGAGTACAAAAACACATATAGGAACCAGCATGTTGACACCCTGTCATTTTGCAGTTTCGTCTCACCGTAGTTTCACTGGGTATTCTCTTTAGGTGCTGGGGTGGGCATCTCTTCTAAGGCGACTTGGAGGATAATCTACTAGGTGACCACATCACTGAACTGTGGAGGTCGCGGCGGCGTTGATTGTAACGTCCGTTGTAAGCCAGGTTGTTCATCCTAGACAGCACCCCACGACGTTGCCTCGTGCGCGTTTCCAGCCTCTGCGTCCATACTGTGGGATGGTTGGACGTTGCAGATTTGCAGGACATCGCCGCTTATCGGCCCTGCCTCATCACCGAGAGGGCGGCTTGGCGGTCGTCGTCCGCGTTTGCGGAGGAATGTGTTTTACGACACACGCCCCCGTCTCCTGTCGTGTCAATGGCGAGACACGCGCTCTTCTGCGTCACATCGAAGTCGACGTAAACTTGTGCGGGTGTTGGGCATGAGACCCGCTTATCACCTCTTGGCACCGTCTCAGCTGATGCGTCAATGGTGGGGCACGTGTCCCTCCGGGCAGTGGGCGTTACCACACCGCAGCGGCAGTCTGGACTAGCGGCGCTCAGGGATCGGCATCCTCGCCTGGCGTACAGCATACTTTCCCTTTCGCTTGTCAGATGACTAGCACGTGAATGGGAACGCCGGCCATCAACTAGCGCTGCCGTAGTGACACGCCTTTGGCGGCCCCGGTGTGAGCCTGGGGTGGGGGGAAGACCAGCAACCCTCTGTTGGGGAAACAGCTGTGACCTCTCGCCACATCACTACCTTGCCGTTGGCAGCAGGGTTCTGCAACGCCTGCCGGTGGACCAAGCCCTGTGCTTTCTGACGCGGAGGCTTCCTAGGCGGCCTTGCGCCCACTTCAGAACTGCGCTCACAGAGATCGCTACTAAATATCATGTGTTCAGATTACCACAAAATCAGCGGAGTTTCTTACTCCTGATCAATACATGGAATATTGCCCAAAATTAACTTCACAAGAAGGGCCTTCTTAACAATACTAATATAAGAACAATGCGGAAAATTACATAACCAATATTCAAACAAAAAAAATCATTTTATCAAATATAGGTCAAGCATTACATCTGCTGTCAATCATTCAGGGTAGATCTTTTACCAGATTTGCTCAGGATTTGGATAGGATTTGTCGCCGCTGCTAACTACAGGCACAAAACTTTACCTACTACTAACTACACTCTCACACACAATCTACAGAGCTCGTTCTAGTCACCATCACCATAAAGCCCGACCACGATTCCCATATATAAACAAAATATTCCTTTCAACACCAATACCCATATCGTTGTTCATTGACTGCTGCTCCAAGGGTTGCAGCACACGTTTGCTGATCTGTGAAACGTTTCCGAGACTTCTTTTCTATGGACATTGCATAATATAAGTTATGATTAAAGAGACACAGAAGGTTCATTCAAGTCACATCTGGAATGGTAAATGTTTCAACATCTATTCATCAGACTAATGCAAAAGATCAGTGGGCATAAAAATGGAAATAAAAGTCATTCTATCCTATTAGAAAACACATAAACACTTCGTCCTATAAGTACATACAAAAGACTGTCAAAAGAAATCCATTGTTCAGGGCCATGAGTACCCAACTTACTGTCATGAGGTACTCATTATGATTACACGATTACTCACCACATGGTCCCAGGGATCCTCACCTACCACCATGTTATTTCAGCTTGGAGGTAGTCGCATTAATTCTCTATTAAATATCAAGTTGCTTGAGTTTGTAAGCTGTTTCCACATACGTCTTCCGGGGTTTCACCATCTGGTACCCTCAACCGTACCTAGTAGTATGTGGCGGCAAGTTACACTTTCCAAACATCTTATAAAGTGGCAACTCTGAAAATCAAACACTATTAATCTCCCTTCATATACAAATCCTTCACCTACAGGTCACCAAGTCGCATCATCAACGTCGCAGTACAGTTGCAAAATTTCAATGAATCATGCTCACGTAAGGGGAATAAGCACACTACTACTGTATTTTATCATTAAGAATTTTCTTACGACTGTTGACTCGCCATGCCAACACACCCGACACCCTTTTAGTCATCAAGAAACAAAAGCCATCTTACTGTAAGAGGAGACGCTTCATCTGAGCCTCATAACCATTCACATTCAGTCGTTATAAAGATGCACAACACTACTCTCTTCTGTTAAGAAGAAAAAAATAGCTACACACACATTAGGGAACACTTTACAATTTATACAAAATATACACATTAGTTTTAATCACACCAGAGTTAATCGAAACATCGGAAAATATACACTCTAATTTTAATCACAAAAGAATGAATGAAAGAAAAACATATGGACAATACGTCATTCCGACCTCCGAGGGGCAAGAGTTTCTGCTTCTTATTCTATTCTTATTCTATTCTTTTCTTTCTATTCTTTTTTCTTTTGTATTCTATTCTTCTTATTCTATTCTTATTCTGCTTCTTATTCTATATAAGGTTTTACACAGGAGATGTGGTGCAGGCCCTTCGACTTACGACAGCGAAGGGTTTATACTTCATGCGCATTCAGATGTGGAATCCGCTTGATTCTGTACGGCCCGTTGAATAAGAAGAAGAACTTCTTTGACAACCCAGCCCGTTTATTAGAGAGCTTGTGCGAGCGTGCAAGTATTTTCTGGCATACGTGAAAAGTTATGTTCCACACCTTCTTTTTCTAGGCTCTTATCCGAGCCTCGGCGGCACTCTTTATAATTTTGAGGGCAAGCTCCACAATTGCCGTCTCCGTAACCTGCTGGTCAGAGAACCACCTCTTTTATTTTACTCGGAAGCTCCTTGTTTTTCAGGACCAGAATGGGTGGCAACGTCGTCCAGGCATTTGGCAACTCGTTTAATATGTTCTGGAAACCGGATAGTTTCGTGTCCCACGTCCAGTGGTCACGGTGGAGACACAATTTTCCAATCCCCTTCATCCAGATTTCACAGGGATTTGCTGAAGGGCAGAAAAACGAGAGGTAGATCGGTTTCACTCGCTTTCTCCGAAGCATATACTTCCAGTGACGTGACCTGAATTGTGACTCGTTGTCCGAAATCACACGCTTCACAGTGCCAACCTCCCGTAAGAAGTGATTTGGGAACGCGGCAGCTACTGCCTTCCCGGTGGCCCTACGCAGCGGGCGCAATTCCGTTCCTAGAACGCACTAGTGGAGCGAATATATCTATTGCTGCGACATCCCTGAGTTTACTGGGTACGATCAGGTGTATTGGTGCAGCAAACGATACAGTGGGCGGCTTGACTTGCTGACAGGGCTTGCATACCCTAATTGCTATACGTATACGCCGAAGCATATTATTAAAGTAACAGGTTTCCCGCAGCTTCTCCAAGCATTTCCTTGCACCAAAGTGACCGTAGCTCAGATGCACGTACCACACGAGCTTGTTCACCAGTTCCTCCGGAATCGCTAACAGCCACCTGGAGTCATCCAGAGATCGCATCTTGAGTAGGAGGCCATTCCGGATAATACAATATTGCCTGATGGCCGCGTGCGATTTATCGTGCCATTTCTCTTTGATATCAAGCAAGACTTCGTCCTTGTCTTGCTCCACCCCGATATTGCCTAGTGAAGCAGTGATATAATTCTCGAACGCCACATTTTGAAGGTATAACACACTAAAATTGTTTTCATCAATTGCGTTATCCTCAGCAAGGGTGAGCCCGATAGGCATCCGAGATAGAGCATCAGCAATGATGTTATTAGGCCCCAGAATGTACTCTATAGTGAAGTGGTATTCTGGAGGAACACAGTCCACCGTCCGAGCCTACCGTGATTGATCTTGGCGCTCATTAGGAATTGTAGTGCTCGGTGGTCGCTGTACACCCTAGTCGTGCGCCCGAACAAATAGTAGCGGAATTTCTTGAACGCCCACACGATCGCCAGGGCTTCAAGCTCCGTGTCAGAATAGCTCCGTTCACTCCGCGAGAACACACGGCTGGCGAACGAGATAGTTTTCCAGGTGGACGGATCTTTTCCACCATCTGTCTGGAACAACACCTATCCCAACCCCGTCGGGTGAACTATCTGTCATCAGGCAAAACTCCTGATTCAAATCCGGATGGGCGGGCAATGCAGTGTTAACCAATGCAGTCTTTAATTCGCCAAATTCGCTCTGTGCTTGTTCGTCCCACATCCAAACGGTGTTCTTACCCGTCAGTGCACATAAACGAGGGGTGGTCAAAACATTGAGATTTATAAACCTCTTGTAGAAATTGCCAAGCCCCAAATAACCCCTGAGCTGACGCTTTGATGTGGGCGTCGCGCACTCCGCAATCGCTGAATTTTTTTCGGGATCCGGATGAATCCCATCCTCTGACACAATATGACCCAGAAACTTTATGCCTTCGCGACCGAACTGGGATTCGTCGAGATTCACGGTCACCCCCGCTTTCTCGAATACTTCGAGCAATCGATTTAGAACCCGGTTGTGTTCCTCCCAGGACTTCTCTGCACTGAGAATGTCGTCGACATACACAGTTACGCGCGCTTTTAGGTCGTCAGGCAGTATGCTATTCAGGCCTCTTATGAAGGTGGCTGAAGAAACATTCAACTCGAAAGGGAGGCGTTTAAACTGTAGCAGCTCCCATAGCAAAGGAACGCAGAGTATTGCCTGCAAGACGAGTCGAGCATAATTTGCCAATAGCTGTTTCCAAGGTCCACGGATGACAAAACTTTCACGCCATGAAACCTTTGCAGCAGTTCCTCCAATCCTTCTGGCCTATCTGTCTCGGAAATGATGACCGTATTTATTTGCCGCGAGTCCAACACCAAACACACGGACTTGTCCCCGCTTTAGCACGAGTAATGGCGAGTTATAGGAACTCCTAGCTCGCTCTCATATACCCTGCTCCATCATCCTACTTATTTCGGCTTCTACACTGCTCTTGTGCACCAGTGGGATGGTGTAGGGCTTAACAATGGGCGGAAGGTGCTCGCGCACCGTAAAGTGGTACAGAAATCCATCAATTGCCCCCGGTGAATCCGAAAATACTCAGGTATGGCTTCTCAGAACGCGACACAGTTCCATACAATTCGCTTCCGTGGCTCCCGCACCAGCAATACACCTTTCCAGAGAGCTCGTGAAAACATCGTTTCTATCATGCTCATCAGGTTGTGAACTAGGTCACTAATCAAATTGACCAAAACCTCATGCCTAGGTCACGACTTAGCCCTAACGTGAAATTTCAGGAAAATCTCCTCAGACTAATTGCGCAAAACACATTCCTCGAAAATTAGACTGACAGGGTTGCACCCAGCAACGATAGTCATAACACCGCCAGGCCCGTCGATTACGGAATTGTGGGCATTCAGAAAGTCAGTCCCCAATATCATCGCCACGCTGATTAGCGGCATCGAAAAAAAAAGTGGAATTCAAACTCAGGACTTTGACAGACGAAGTTTACTCGAGTCTGTACTTTAATTTTAACACTTTTTCCATATATCACGCCCCTGACTGTGGTTCCTCTCACCTGGAAAGGCGGCCAACTCCCCGTTTCCTCAGACTTCCGAAACGCCGCCTCACTAATAAGCGAAAAGGGGCTGCCTATATCGAGCACACATCTAAGACTGACTCCCCGAAACAGACACGACTGGGTTTACGCGGGCACACCAATACTGTGGCCATCCCTCAACAAATCTTCCCTAATATCGTCTTCCGCTATAAAATGCACATCAATATCAACAATAGCCCTGGTCCTCATTAATTTGAAGCCAAACCGAGTCAGCTAATAGTTAATGATCCCTTTGATTCGGGGCATTTTGGCGGATTGTGCCGCGGGTTTGCGAGACGAATTTCAGCAACCACTGGCGGACCACCCATACTGTTTACGGCACCCCTGTTGTAGCTTGTTCGATAATTATTCTCTGGTCGATCACGAAAATGGGTCAAATGGCTCTGAGCACTATGGGACTTAGCAACTGAGGTCATCAGTCCCCTAGAACTTAGTACTACTTAAACCTAACTAACCTACGGACATCACACACATCCATGCCCAAGGCAGGATTCGAACCTGCGACCGTAGCGGTAGCGCGCTTCCAGACTGTAGCGCCTAGAAGCGCTCGGCCACTCCGGCCGGCGTCGATCACGACTACCGTTCCTAGGTCCGCTATAATTGCTCCTAAATCTCTGCTCATTACCATATCTTCTAAACTCCCCGGGGTGTCTTTGATTTCCTCTCGGCGAATGATGACCATCGACATCGTTTGTTCTGCCCGCGTTCCGTGAGGAGTCGCGACGCTGCCAACGCTCGCGCGCTCTGTAACTCTCAGGCGACCCGTTTTGTCTTGATTGCCACCTGTCTCTACGGCTGCGGCTTCGGTCACGCGGCCGCTGCTCGTAGGCGCTCTGACCGTAATTCTGCGTGGTGCCATTCGCATCGCACTCGAGCTCTAAAAGGAGATTGCGAAACCCCTCTACGTCATCCTGACATCGTCCTGCAAGGATAACGTGCCGCAACTGCATTGGAAACTTTCCCAGGCAAATACGAATAATTTCGGCAGGCCCGTAAGGATCGTCAAGATGTTCATTCGCCTGCACCATGTGCTCCAACATCTGCACAGGGATGGAGAATTTTGACCGGTTTAACTCTGGTAGCATAATGGGTCCGTGTTTCACACGACTCTGCGCTGTCACTGACTAATATACCGACAGGAAGTGTTGACGAAACTCCCCGACTGTGTAACAATTGCGTGCAATTGAACTCATCTGCGCCGCTGGCTCACCTTCGGAGTAGCCGCACATATATTTTGTGCACAGTGGGCCACGTAGGAGGAAGGGAGAACTCGAACTGCTGTAACCAGGTCCGCGGGTGAATCACCGTAGCCGAGTTACAGAAGACTTCAAACTTCCTCTCCGTCAGAAAATGTTTAAAGTCAAATTCATGAGTTTTCCCTGGCGAACGTTCCTGAGGGGATCCGCGCCATTACAACCTGGTACGAGACCCGTGATCGTGACGATGATCAAATTAGCCCTCGTTCCCGGAATCATCTTCGGAATAATGGCCCTTTCGTTCATTCCTTTCAACTTCATGGGCCATTAACCCTTTTAGGTGAAGTTCTAAACAGGCCATGCCCTCACAAAGTCCCTCGGTAACCCCTCTTTGTTGTATATTTATTTCACACTGTCTGTGCAGACATTTCGTTATCGACCGTATTTCATCCGCATCCGCTGATGACGAGTTAATCGTTTCCCTGCTATTGTCGGACTTATGCGCTACTGCGTCTAAGATCCTGGATATTTCTTCTTGCATCTCTCAGTGGACTGTGTCTTGTTGTGTTTGCATACGCCCTTAATCTCGCTCGAGGGCTATTATCGCCTGGCTGAGGGTTTCTACCTGTGCGCTAAGGTGGACCGGGCACATAGCCGCAGTGTCCTCTATTCGGGACACAAGAGCCGTGTGGTCACGCTGGCATTGTTCTGCTAACGCGCGGAGATCCCCGGCGGAACTTTGTCCTACTCGGGACTCAGGAGCCGTGTGTTCACTCCGGTATTGTTCTGCTAGCATACGTGGATTCCCAGCGAACCTTTCTTCCTGCTCCATCACCCGCTTACTAATGACTAGCTACCCCTCTTCTAAAGCGGAGATGCGTTGGTCAATGATCGCCAGTTTCTTCCCAACACCCTGAACAATTACATTACTCAATCTTTTATTTGCTTCCTCGATATCCCACCTATTTTCTTCTGCTTGTTTTTTATTCGCTTCCTCGATATGTCTCCTATTTTTTTCTGCTTGTTTTTTATTCGCTGCCGGCCGCGGTGGCCGTGCAGTTCTAGCGCTGCAGTCCGGAACCGCGGGACTGCTACGGTCGAAGGTTCGAATCCTGCCTCGGGCATGGGTGTGTGTGATGTCCTTAGGTTAGTTAGGTTAAGTAGTTCTAAGTTCTAGGGGACTTATGACCTAAGATGTTGAGTCCCATAGTGCTCAGAGCAATTTTTTTAATTCGCTTCTTCGATATGTCTCCTATTTTTTTCTGCTTGTTTTTTATTCGCTTCCCCGATATGTCTCCTTTTATTGTCTAGTAATTGCCGCAGCGTAACCTGTAATGAATTTGCATCTATGGACTGATTCCAAATCACTACACCGGGCTCAGGATGGACAACACTTGTACTTGCGTTTTCCGCGTTTCGTTCCCGGACGGACGCTGGTTTTTCTGATTGCGACTCCTTGAAGAGCTACGCGTCTCCATCATATGGGTAGTTACTCCGTGCTCCAAACTACAGGAATACTGCCAAAGCCCCCTAATGGACTCACAGTCCCCACAAAGCACCCAAGATTTACTATATTACACCGATACACGCCACAGGACAAGAATCAACCCACACTTGTAACACAATGGAATACTAAATCACAATATCTATACAGTGATATACAAACAAGATAAAACATGGAAGAAAATGCACACCTATATCCTAAATTCACGTAAATTCTGTGTTGCAAAAACACAATACACCAATTAGCACATCCAACCGAAAATAGGTAATCCTCATTGAGCATCAGAAGATCTCTGGTTAACCGACATGCGTGAGCAGTGTAAGCCATGTGTAACTAACCCTTTTCTACGGTTTATTACGTTAAGATTAGGGTCGCCACCGACTCTAACCATACAACTAATCAAAGGTTTGGCCCAGTCGGAAAATAAACTATTTTGATCATAGACCAAAAACTCTTAAAAATGCATAGGTCATGATATGGCTCATAGGGGATGCGATGTTATTAACAGTATTTCCCGTGTACTGTTCACGAGAATCATACATTTTTAAATAAAATAGAAAATGCATTAACACTGTGCATAAGGTCAGCTCCCAGCAACACACCTGAAAATAAGACTTAATCTAAAGCATTTGTTTTAAAATAGAAGGGTACACTAATCACTGGACCTGTGCGTAAGGAAACGCATTGGTGTGCTATCGGGAAAGCTGTGAAGTGAGTGACTTAGGTGTATAAACGTAACCTCAGAGTACAAGAGAAAATTGTGGATAAAATCATTTATTCCTAAGATATGGATGTGAGATATGTACACAATTCTTGATAACATTAATTCCTAAAACATTAAATAAAAGCATCGATACATTCACCGTTATAATCTACACCTAAAAGCACTGGTGTGGATCATTCATACAACTGCTGTTGCCTGATAACTGATCGCAATAACTCGTGAAACGGTACACGTTTAGCAGTACACCAGCGTCGCCACGTGGTTTGTGGAGACGCAATTTGTAGGTATCGTGGCCAAGTTACAACAATATCACATTAGCAATCATGAACAGTTAACATTCTTTAAAACAAACTTGAGATTGACAGCTAGTGACGACGATAGCCAAACAAACTCTAATGTTCAACCATGTGATTAGCTCCCCACGGATGGAAGATACATAATGCAAGGAAAATTTACGAGAAGGGAAAGCTATTAATATTTAGAAAAATGACAGCGTATACAGGCACAGCTGAAGGCAAACAGACATTCATACAGAAGCGAGTGTTCACTTTTTATCGACACCTTTGTCTGGCGCTCTTCCGGCGGATCCAAGTCTGCTATAGAAATTTACTACAAGAAAAATCAGCCAAAGTTTTGCATTCCTCGCAGCAAAAACGCAAAGTAGTCTTTCAGAGTTGAAAAGCGAGACCAAAAGCTAACAGCTCTCCTCTCGCCAAGTAACAACACGTTACGCGGTCAGTCTAACTCATCGTTCTGCGACTGGAGCACAGCTGTGGACGTTTCCCGTACTGGCGGCAGACTGCCTCCATTTTTCTTCTCCAGCCTCTTCCACGCTGTGCGTGGCCTGGAAAACACAAAGATGCCATTTCCGCCAACAACCTAACGCAGGTAGATTTCTCAGAAGTAGCGCAAACCTCTTTTTTCCTACTTGACCACTACGAGAGTTGACTATTCTGTACAACAGCTGCTGAATCCGTATGACTATCGCAGACTTTCTGTAGCAGACTACGGCACCGTCTAGCAACATGACACACAACCAAATTCATTCATTCACACCACTATGAGAGTTACGAGAAAAGAGAAACAAGGAAAAGAAAGAGAAATGCTAGTGGAAGTGGGCTACCGGACAAATGAAAGGTTTCTACAGGGCCCTTTCACCATTGCGAATTTAAGGTGAAGCCACAAACGCCGTTTGCTGCGAAAACTTATCCCAACCTGTTGTGCACCGTGTAGCTGTAGAACAGGAACTTAAGACTACGCTGGAGCAAGGTATTATTGAACCAGCTGTAAGCTCATTCAACAGTCCGATACAACCGGTTTTGAAGAAGAACGGGTAGATTCGTTTAGTTCTGGACTCAAGGCAGATCAGTACTATTATTGAGACAGAAACTGATCCGCTAGAGACGCTTGACACCCTACTCCAGAAATTTCAAGGTGTACGTGTGCTCACGTCGATTGATTTGCGAACCAGCTTCTAGCAGGTCCCATTGGCAAAGGAATGCAGGACATACATGATGCTTCTCTATTTTGGCAGATGTTATCAGTTCCAGCGGCTTCCATTCGTACTGATTGTCTCTTCTGCAGCTTTCATCCGCGCATTGGACAGAGTTTTACCAGAAACCCTCCGGATAAAAATTAAGTGCTATATTGATGACGTGTTAATCGTGGAAGAAACATGGGAAGAGCATGACAGACTGCTCACGTCATTATTACAGGCGCAGAGAAATAGAAATGTGAGTGTCAACCTGGGAAAATCTGAATTTGGGAGAAAGGAAATTCACTTCCTGGGACATATAGTCTCGGCCGAGGGTATCCGGCCTGGCTCCGATGAGCTGCGGGCGATTAAAGAGTATGCGACGCCCAGAACAAAGCGCCAATTACGTGCGTTCATCGGATTAATAAATTTATACAAGCGGTTCATTAGGATAGAAAATGTTACCACCCCGTGACTATGTGAACTGACGGGTAAAAGAACAACTTGGAGTTGGGACAGTAAAGCTCAAGACGAGTTTGACGCATTGAAAAGGCATTGTTGAACGCGCCCATCCTGATTCACTCGGACTTGGCGAAGGAATTTCATATGTATTCCGATAGTTCGAGGGATGGCACAGCAGTTACCATTTTTCAAGAGAGTAACCAAGACGGTAACATCGTCCCGCAAACTGTGGCTTTCGAAAGTCGTGTTCTAAACAGAGCCGAGAGAAACTACACGGTGACCGAGCTAGAGGCTTTAGCCATTGTGGGGGGTTTCACCAAGTTTCGGTATTACATGTATGGCCGCACTACGAAGGTGTTTTCCGACCACAAGACGTTGCAGTTCCTCATGACGGCGAAGCTTACGCACAATCGACTATTGCGCTGGCTGTGTATCTTCAAGAATTTTCCTTCAATATTTTCCATATTCCTGGTTCACAAAACCTGGTACCAGATGCCCTATCGCGGGTCCGATTGGACTGACGCAGGGGAAGGATGAGGAGTTCTACATCTACATCTACATCCATACTCCGCAAGCCACCTGACAGTGTGTGGCGGAGAGTCCTTTGAGTACCTCCATCGGTTCTCCCTTCTATTCCAGTCTCGTATTGTTCGTTGAAAGAAGGAGTGTCTGTGTGCCTCTGTGTGGGCTGTAATCTCTCTGATTTTATCCTCATAGTCTCTTCACTAGATATACGTAGGAGGGAGCAATATACTGCTTTACTCCTCGGTGAACGTATGTTCTCGAAACTTCAACAAAAGCCCATACTGAGCTACTGAGCGTCTCTCACGCTGTCTTCCACTGGAGTTTATCTATCATCTTCGTAGCGCTTTCGCGATTACTAAATGATCCTGCAACGAAGCGCGCTGCTCTCCGTTGGATCTTCTCTATCTCTTCTATCAACCCTATGTGGTACGGATCCCACATTGGTGAGCAATATTCAAGCAGTGGGCGAACAAGTGTACTGTAACCTACTTCCTTTGTTTTCAGATTGCATTTCCTTGGGAGTCTTCCAATGAATCTCGGTCTGGCATTTGGTTAACCGACGATCAACTTTATATGATCGTTCCATTTTAAATCACTCCTAATGCCTACTCCCAGATAATTTATGGAATTAACTACTTCCAGTTGCTGACCTGCTATATTGTAGCTACATGATGAAGGATCTTTCTTTCAATATATTCGCAGCACATTACACTTGTCTACATTGAGATTCAATTGTCATTCCCTGCACCATGTGTCAATTCGTTGCAGATCCTCTCGCATTTCAGTATAATTTTCCATTGTTACAACCTCTCGATGTACCAAAGCATCATCCGCAAAAAGCCTCAGTGAACTTTAGATGTTATCCACAAGGTCATTTATGTATATTGTGAATAGCAACGGTAATACGACACTTCCCTGCGGCATACCTGAAATCACTCTTACTTCGGAAGACTTATCCCATTGAGAGTGACATGCTGCTAGAATAGGTTCGATCTAATGTATGTGAGCCCGATTACTTTTGAAAATTACTTAAGTGCGGCCCTCAGCAGTATAGCAAGAAAGCAAAACAAAGATGTGGTGTGGGGCTCCGTCAAAACCAAAATGCAGGACGGCAGCGCCGTAGAATGGCGTCGGTTCTACTCGTTCAACAGTGATGAGTGGTTGGGCTGTGTGCCAGAAGAAGTAATTAATAAATTCATATGATACACACACCTCAGTTATGGCCATTTCGGGGCGCGTAAGTGCTGTATGCAATTGAAGCAAATGGTGTATTTTAACAGCATGGAACGCAGGGTCAAAAGAGTGCTTCGAACGTATAAGGTTTGCCAGAGGACAAAACATTCGACCCAGTGTTGTCGAGCACCCTTACATCCCGTAATACCGAGTAGACGAAGGGAATTAGGAGCGGTGGACCTGTTTGGGCCCCTCCCACAGGTCACACAGGGATATAGGTATGTCCTTATTGTGGTGGAGTTAGTCTCGAAGTTTGTGACATTTACCTCACTGCGCGCTGCGACCGGGAGAACGGTGGCGTCTGCACTTACAGGAATTTCCTCAGTGAGGTAGGAAGCGTAAAGAAATTAATCTCGAACAATGGTCCACAATTTCGGTCAAACACCCTAAGGCAAAGGGGGATGAAGCCGATGTTCATTTCCCGGTATTTTACCGCCATAAATCCCGCGGAAAGCGTCATAAAGGAGCTGGTTAACCTATACAGGATATACTGCCACAATAAGCACCGGCAGTGGGATCAGTTTCTGGCCTACTTTCAGGGGATATGGAACGAAATTCCACATGGGACCACGAAGCTTAGCCCTACGCTAGTCCTGAGAAATAGGCCGCCGCCCAACACAGTAAGGGAACTTTTAGATTGGCCTACCGAAAGGTGACAACGACACATTGAAGTGTTAAAGTTGGCAATAGAGAATATTAAAAGGGAAGCGCAAAGAAGGAAAAGGCGACAAAAGGGACGTATAAAACAGTTAACTTCTCAAATAGGAGACAAATTTCTCGTTAAAATTCATACATTGTCCAAAAGACACCAGTACATTTGCAGCAAATTTTTCATTGTGTATTCTGGACGCTTTCGGGTGAGGCGTGTCGCTCATCAGAACGGGATTGAAATTGAAACGATCAGGTCTCGTTGGCCTGGGGGTTTGCATCACATATCAAACATCGCGAAATGGATCGAGTAAGAGTTCGGGTCAGAAGTGTCATCTTTTGTAAACAGGGGAGTTTATTAGCTTTGTATAAAAATAGTACTCAACAAAATAATGTGTAGATAGAATTGGTAGTCCTTACTGTCTTTGCCTGGTCATCAATTAGGTATGAATTGTAATAACGAGTGTCGATGGAAGAGATTCGTACGTCATGGTCGTGATTTGCTCTGGAGAAGCTATGATCACTTGCAAGGGAAACAAGAAGAAATTACGCTAGGAAAGGTAAACCTTTAGGAAGTACAACAATGGGGAAACGCGCCGTAGATACACACATGTGTAATAATAGTTCGCGTCGATGGAGCGACGAGACCAGTTGTCGGTTGCTAAAGGCACCGAATTTTGTGTGTTGTGGTATTTGTGTTATAGTGATGTGCAGAGAAGCAACGCTATAAAGTGTTACTGATTTAGGCAGTGATGACCCCGAGGGAGAGCTGAACTCTATAAAGAGTGCATGACAGACCATAGTGAGGAAAATCAGACGGAGGCAATTTAAGGATCGTAGTGGTAAACCGTTCACAGGAATGAAGGCAGGACTAACTAAAGAAGAAGCCCATGGAGGTAACCGAAGGTAGTACTGGTTATAGTCATGAATGAGATTTATTTAATGAAAGATGATACTTGTAGAATAAGAAGATGTAAAGTGGACCATTAGTTTTAAACTAGATGAATGTGATGTGCGGTATCTGTGCTTAATTTTTGTTCACAGGGAACAAAGGGCACTAAAGAGAACGAGATGGTGATGACCATAGATTGAGATAAATCGCGAATAACAAGAATTGGCGTAATTACTTAAGTGGAAGTGTCATGTTTCTATGAGCTTCTAACTGAGCAACGCCATAGTGATTTCCTTAACGAACTAAACTAGAGAGAACGAAGAGCAAAATCTCCGATTCGGATAATGTAAGAGGGTGATCCAAGTGGTAATAACTTGAGGTGGTATGGTTCCAATTAGTTTTGATTTTATATATTCTTCTTATATGCTGTGTAATTGTCTACTAGTCATTTGATGGTGTGTTATCCTGGTAATACCCTCATGTATGAGCAGATACGTCACCTGTTTTGATTGTCGTGTGTAGTATAGGAACAGTAATGAGACATTTAACCTGTTTTGGAAGTAGATTAGAGGAAAGGATGATATTAAGAACATATTGTAATTGATAAACGTTTTGGGTAATGATAAGTACGTAACCTAGACCCAGAGAATCTGAGATAAAAAAAATGGCTCTGAGCACTATGGGACTTAACAGCTGTGGTCATCAGTCCCCTAGAACTTAGAACTACGTAAACCTAACTAACCTAAGGACATCACACACATCCATGCCCGAGGCAGGATTCGAACCTGCGACCGTAGCAGTCGCGCGGTTCCGGACTGCGCGCCTAGAACCGCGAGACCACCGCGGCGGGCAGAATCTGAGATAGCAAGCATGCAGAATAGTAGGACGTGGGGATGTAAATAGTTTGGTGGTGTATTGAATTGCATACAGATTCCTCCAACCCAGGATACCTGTCCTAACTAATTCCACAATTTGTTCATTTATGGCCAATGAAATACCTTTTAAAATAAGAAATAGGCTAGTGATTGTAGGATGTCTCCAATGTTGTAAAGACTTCTAGAGAAGTATTTTCTTTAGTCAGTTGTTATTCAGAAATCAAAAGACCTTGTAGTGGTAAGTGTAAAGTGCCTCACAGATGAGAATGGACATTTTAGAGGCCTGTGTTTGTAAGCGAACGTGTAATATAAAGCGGTGTAGGATTGTTCTATTTTTGCCAATAAGTATTCGCCATTAATTGTAAAGCTCTGGCGAAAATCATAGATAATTAAGTTTCGATGTACAGTATGTTAAGTGAAAGTCGTACTTGACACAAATACTTGGCACAAACAAGAGTAATTGAGGACGCCTAAGAGTAACTGAGGACCACCAAAGTTTAAGGGAGAAAAAACTGTTCGGCATGCGGCGCAGGTATCTGCGGCAAGGTCACGGCCGGTCAGAGCGGCTAAACTCTTCCCACCACGGAGACCCCTGTTATCGCTACGAGACATCTTGTCGGACGGAGATCGCAATGTCGCTCCACCTGGACCCAAGAGGCGGCGACGTTGGTAGTGACTATTAGCGCTACTGAACATGTTAGTTGCTGACTGTGAACACTGTCGGCTTTGCAAAAGTCAAGAGATTAAGGACAAACAACTGAGGGCTGCTAGCCTCATTCGTAACCGTTGTTGGATGCAAGAACACTGAACATAAGGAGAACACGCTGTAGAACTTTCGAGGCAAAGACAGCGGAATTTGAATTTAGAAAGAGGGGATAGTTAAATAAACCAATATTTGAGTAAAGTGTGTGTGTTGTGTGTGTGTGCTTAGTCATGATGAATTTACGTGTCTGTGCCAGACAAAAACAAACTGTTCATCACAGAAGTTAGGCCCGTCAGCCATGGCAAATTCCCGTTTAAGGAATTCGGAAGTAGACAGAGGACAGTAAAATAGGTCAACAACTTAAAAACACGTACGTGCAGTTTAGTTGGTTCAAATGGCTCTGAGCACTATGGGACTTAATTTCTGAGGTCTTCAGTCTCCTAGAACTTAAAACTACTTAAACCTAACTAACCTAAGGACATCACACACATCCATGCCCAAGGCAGGATTCGAACCTGGGACCGTAGCGGTCGCACGGTTCCAGACTGTAGCACCTAGAACCGCTCGGCCACCACGGCCGGCCGCAGTGTAGTTGTTAGACATCCAGTTTAAATTGGATTGCTGGAATTGGTGTACCATTAGTCCATTCCATACCACTAGTGCCAATAATGAGAAGAAAAGGGGAACTGGTTTATGACGGTATGTTGACTGCAAATGGAAAACTAGTCTGCCACCATAATTTTACAGAAAGTGATCGTCTATGAAACAATAAATTTAAGGAGACAGCATGAGTTAGACAGTCGGCAGAGTGCTGTAAGCTACCTCCAAGTTCCTTTGGAAGAAAGCCCTCCCTGACGATTACCCTAGATGGTGTGTGTGTGACTTCATAGTGCCGTGAGACTACTCATTCGTAGGGCGTGCCAAACATTAACCGAAATAGCGTGAGAGCTGGTCCTTTGAGAAGTTACATGGGGATATTGGTCATTATATCCTCATGTTAACATCCTGTGTTTCTTTTTTATGACTTAGTTAAATATGTTGGGTGGAATATAAAATGTTGATTGTCTTAGGTCAATAATTTCATTAGTGTTTCCTTTCTTTGATGAAACGTGCAACAGAACAGCACCTTGTTTATTGAGTGACAATTCTGAGCAGAGAGGAATGAGGCAATATTTTGCTTTAGTATAAAGAATTGTATCTAATCTTAGAAGCTTGATCGATGGTATGTTGTTTTCTGTTATTTATTAATCTGAAAATGGAGCATTGAGATGAACAAAAGTTTGCTGGCTGAAGGCAAAATGTTGTCTAATAACTCAATCAGAAAGTAGATCGATGGTGTTTCCCTCATTACTGTCTGACCAGAACGAAATTTGTGTATTGACAAGGACGCCATAAACCTGAAAACAATGGATATAAGGTAGTCAAGTGTCATATGATCATAAGATTTAAAAGCACTCTCACTCTGTGAGTTAACTAGATAAAGATAGATCATTACATTGGTTATATGATATATACATGACTTGATTGCTAGTTGGTAAAGAACAAATTAGATAAAATTTAATGTGTCAAAATACAAATCTGCTTTTCGATGAAATTTGTGATCTACCTTATGTGCTACTGAATAATTTTGTACTAATTTAATTTTACGTTTGCAGTTAATCAAAGATTAATTATTGAGAGTATCATTATGAGAAAACAATGTCAAGTGGGATCTGTTTCAGATATGTATTTTCTTTATCAGAGTTTCTGATTGGTGACTAGGTAATATTCATAACATTAATATGGAGCCATTGAAGACTTGGTGTTTAGTATTATTAAGTACATTGAATGTTTACTTATTATTCGAGGCTTTGCACAATTGATGAATAGGTAATGGACATAGCAGAATATATTTTTGAAGCCATTGTAGTATGAGTGTTTTATATTATTAATTGTCTTGAATAATTACCACTTTTTCAATAAATAGCATAGAACACCTTCTGTTTTGTTGAGATACACTAACAGACACCCTTGTTATCAGTATTTGATTATTATGTCTTATGATTGTTTAGTGTGTTTACTTAATAAGTACCAACCAGTACTGGATATAAATGTGATCAATTGCTTAAGATTTCATTTATAGAACTTTGGTAATGTTATGAATGTTTACATAATGAGTACCAACCTGTACTGGATATAAGTGTGATTAATTAAGGTGATTTCATTTGAGAGGCACCCACATGCCTTGCTCATACTTTGGCATCAAGCAGTCAGGCCTGCAAGATGAGTGGTCTGCCAAACGAGTGGATTCATTTTTTTATTTATCAAGTAACATGAACTCTAGTACTCACAATTAAGTTAAAAGTTATCCTCCTGCTTGCATATTACGCAAAGGAAACGCACATCTGACTATTAGTAATTTACACAACACTGACTGTTCACTACGCACTGGGAATACCACATTTTCTTTCTTATTTAACGGCTTTTATCAACAAGTGGCCATCGCACTGAATATGAATGGCGCACACATTATAAATTCTGGATATCATGACAACATACAATTCGAAGGAAAAGGCCACCAATTGTTTTCTTTTCACTATCTTATTTATTCCGATTAATTCTCTATCCTAAACACACAAATTCTATAACCTACAACAATAACACATGAGAAATTCTGCCCAGTGGGCATGGCTTTACATTGGTGATTCTCTATCTTATGGTCTCGTAATTATTTAATGCTACAGTGCACTTTCTGGATAGGATGGTGGATATTTTTCTATATCTCACACTTCGACTCTCACAACCATCATCACGAAATTTTCCTCCAGACCGAGCGGTACAAAAGGAACATGCATAACCCACTACCTTTGAAACTACCTTGCTACTCTCACATGCAAACCACTCATACTTAAATTACATGACATACACCACGCTGCAACATGGAATACAACATAAGGAATAGTCACAACATTATAATCACATCACTTTCAGCTTTCCCACTTCAATTAGTATTCATCCCAGTTCCACACGACACTGCCCCTCTTCGTAACTTTTCTTTCCTACTACGAACTCTGGACGTTATATGCACGTCTTCCTGTTCAATGCAAGCCAAGTGGCGATGCTGGATAGACGGCTGACTCACCTTGCTTCTCTCAGAGTATTATAGTTTGAATCAAGCGTCATACGGAAATACAACACGCAAAGTAATATTAAGAACATATTCATCACACACGCGAGTCCTCAACTGATACCATGGACGAGTACTTCTCTTAATCCTTTGTCTCATACACAGATTGAGACTCGCACAGTACTAACCACGTGGAAGTACTCGTCTCTAATTTCAAGTCCTGCACACGCCATTTCTTAATTATTTCCAACTGATAGTACACACGCTAGTAATTCAGCTTAACTTAAGCACTCGGAAGTATTTCAACTTATTGCTACATGTGGTTTCATTGTGACCGTTGATCACTTCCGAAGATTACTACGATCCCATTAATATTACCTGCCTGACATTTAATTCTCCCCACAAAAGTTCCTGAAACAGATAAATTATTATTCCAAACTACTCTTAAGTATTTCACATGCATACCATGTCTCCACTCTTTTGTCCTTACGGAGCACGCCTAAGACAGGTCTTACCAACACTAGATCTAGTGGCAGAGTGCTGAAACATGGCCGTTCTTCAGGTCATCTCGCACCTCTGTCGAGGTGGGGGGAGACCATGCTACCGTATTGGTCAGCCACATTTCAGGCGCTCAAAGCTCTGGTAAGTTTCATCTCTTTGGTTCCACCAAAGGTGGCCAAAGGGTCGTCTCAAAGATGATCATATATGCACATTCACTATCTGCGGTTAGCAGACTACCATACATTCATTCGTTTCACAGATCTCACCAAACTGGATGTTGGGATTTATTTTGTGGGAGTGCACATGTGATCAATTAAATAAATAAATTGTCATTCTCTCCCACACTGGTATCCGGCTTCGCTGTATTAATTAAAATTGACTTATTTTTACAAAAAATGTGTCGTTCTGACAAGAATAATGAAGTATGTTGTACCTATTTTCAATGTCGGGCGGTACTGTACCCTTTCACCACCGGCTACCCATGCAGAAAAAAATGGCACGGTACTATCCTTGCAATGCGAAGTTAGTTATGAACATTTTTTTTTAAGAAAGCTGTATTAGGACAAATGTAGCAAGTCATCATAGTAACCAGGAGGAGACCTTAGCCCCTGGTGACCTCAAATAGAAGACCAAATGCTGTTACTTTCCCAAGTTATTGACACAGTTGTTGCATTATTGTACTCTCCACAATCCGGAGTAACGTACACATACAAATTTACAACAATCCACATGACAAATAAAACATTACCTCATACAAATAAAAAATAACGTTGAGGTAAAAATTTTCTTAGTTACTGGGTTCTTCGTTATTTTTATGAGTAATCCAAACTTCACTAATTCAATAACAAATAAAAAAATACTAATTGTACTCATTAAATTTTAAAAAGCTCACCGTCCAAACACAGAGCAAGTAATCTGACATTCATAAATTGCGGGGTAAAAACCTTTACACAGCAAAGCTTAAATACAAAACAAAATCAACTAAAAAAAAAACATTGCGTACACTAGTTACATGTAGAATGACAGGCTCCATACCATTACTCTAAAATATACATCAAACCTACAGAGAAATAAAACTGAGAAGAAAAACAATGAAATATACCACAAGTTACATACTGGTTACGTAATACAGTTCATCTAAGACATCATGTCATACCTCATTAACTATCATCACTTAAGCAATTGCCACCACTACTCGACTGTGAGTTTAACCTTATCCTTGTCCACCAGTACAAATACCTGCTGCTGAGCTAGTCAGTCCATCAACTTTGATCGATATACACAGTAAATAGTTATCAATAAGTGCTTGAATCTACCAGTAGCTCTTGCATCTTACTCTACTGCTCATTTCTCTCTTGTTACACATTTTAGACGACAAGAACTTGCATTTCGACCAGCCTTCGTTACACTTTACTGTGAAATATCACCACTGTGATAATGGAAACAAGTGGCTTCAGTCAACACACCAACAAGATCATTACTGTCCACGACGTCGAAATGAATCAGTTAATTCCGATATTTATTGTGCAATGCAATCTCTTGTCCCCTGTGACAACCTTACTAACCAATTCAACAAGAGCTGCTACGTTAGTATTACGACACTGGCTAATAATTAAAGCATCCTTGTACCAAATATTCTAATAAACATGCTACGTTAACTTGATAACCCCAAACAACGAAAAAAAACACTAACTATTCTAAACACAAATGTTAATGAAATACAGTTACACTTGCTGTCCCTTCAGGAATGAAACATATAAAAAATTTTACACAATTACAAGTACAAATACATTATTCCCTATCTTGCGAGTCACACGGAATCATTTCATTCTGTGATTTTTTTGGGGTCAAAAAAGTTGCTGACTGGTTCCCTAGAAACAATGTCTCGGTGTCAAAGCTCTCACATGATTACCCGGACGAAAGTCTTTAAGTCACTCAAATCGGCATTTTGAACACATTAAACACAAATGTCATAGTCACTCCACATAGTCCATCCACACGAATCTGGTCGTCCAGAAATGGCCCTGCTACTACTATTTTACACGGTTCTGTCCTTTCAGTTCATGGTGTAATTTAAAGTCGTAAGTTCCAACAAACAGCACTTATTCACGCACCAATTAAAGAAATGTCTCCTACTACAAATGCAAATATCAATGTCCCACTTTAGTTTCTTGTGTTCACACAATAATTAGTCACCATACGACAACTCTCCTCTTTACGTATAACAAGCATCCCACATGCAATTTACATAGCACACGTAACAAGTCACTGCCAAACGTTTATAGATCCCACCGTTCAGTGGTCAAGACAAAACAAAACAATCGTCCTGTCTGCTAAAGACAGAATCTTTTCCACCACTCACACCATCGAAACACCAGTCCTTCACTTTCCAACTTACTGAGACACACGAGCAACCATCTTGTTTCCCGGATCCACAGTCCAGTACTAGTTAATAGTTGCTGTTAAAAAATGCCCCTTGTTTATCTGCAAGTAAGTCCTCCACTATATCTTTGATTCGCTCATGCGGCAACACGTCCCTACGTTCTGTAATATCACTCTCTATTGCACTTATTCGTACCTCCAAATTATTGGCTTTTTCTTTCACGGCATCACATACTTGCTTCAACGCATCCAGATTCTTGTCCCCCTCATCTAACCGATTATTAACTGTGGACAGACGCTCATCGATAACTGTGTGTAGCTTCCTCATTGCCTCTTTATTTCCCTTATCCATTGCCTCCAATCTTCCTTAGTCTCCCTATCTCTCTCTTTATTATCTCTATCCATCGCTTCCTATCTTTCCTTATTATCTCTATCCATCCTCTGTAAAAACTGCATTAGCACATTGTCATTTGCTACTTTTGGTGCACTCACCTCGTTCGCCTGAGAAACCGTAGCTTCGCTAAGGGTAGCTACACTTTCACTGCATACCTGACCTGGTCCCGGCTCGCCTGCGTCGTCGGGAAAAGCCCCCGATTGTGGACAAAGCCCACTGCTTAAAATATCACCTAGCCGCGGTCCCCTGACCAAATCAGCCCCTTCCGAGTGTTTGTCGTTCTCGCTCATTAACCCAAGGTCGACACCTACTTCCTGCTGCACTGCTACGTTCTCCCCAGAATCAATATTCTTATTTCATGGTGACTACACTTTTTGACTGCGACCCAGTTACTACGGACATTACGCAAAAAAAAAAAAAATTATGCAATGATATTCCAGCCTTGGACGATATAGCAATTAACTATATAAAAAAATAAAAGATCCTCACCAATCCAGAAAGAAATTGCAATAAAAAAATTTTACTTCTTAGCGCTATCACAATATATTCCATTAAAAAAATCATAACAGCCAACCCTAATAGCAAAATCCTGGCAGGGTCGAAATTATGAGAGGCACTCTCATGCCTTGCTCATACTGTGGCATCAAGCAGTCAGGCCTGCAAGATGAGTGGTCTGCCAAGCGAGTGGATTCATTTTTTTATTTATCAAGTAACATGAACTCTAGTACTCACAATTAAGTTAAAAGTTATCCTCCTGCTTGCATATTACGCAACGGGCACGCACATCTGACTATTAGTAATTTACACAACACTGACTGTTCACTACACACTGGGAATACCACATTTTCTTTCTTATTTAACGGCTTTTATCAACAAGTGGCCATCGCACTGAATATGAGTGGCGCACACATTATAAATTCTGGATATCATGACAACATACAATTCGAAGGAAAAGGCCACCAATCTTTTCCCTTTCACTAACATATTTATTCCCATATATTCTATAACCTAAACACACAAATTCTATAACCTAAACACACAAATTCTATAACCTACAAAAATAACACATGAGAAATTCCGCCCAGTGGGCATGGCTTTACATTGATGATTCTCTGTCTTATGGTCTCGTAATTATTTAATGCTACAGTGCACTTTCTGGATAGGATGGTGGATCTTATTCTATATCTCACACTTCGACTCCCACCACCGGAACATGCATAACCCACTACCTCTGAAACTACCTTGCTACTCTCACATGCAAACCACACATACTTAAATTACATGACATACACCACGCTGCAACATGGAATGCGACATAAGGAATAGTCACAACATTATAATCACATCACTTTCAGCTTTCCCACTTCAATTAGTATTCATCCCAGTTCCACACGACACTGCCCCTCTTCGTAACTTTTCCTTCCTACTACGAACTCTGGACGATATATGCATGTCTTCCTGTGCAATGCAAGCCAAGTGGCGTTGCTGAATAGATGGCTGACTCACCTTGCTTCTCTCTCTGAGTATTATAGTTTGAATCAAGCGTCACACGGAAACACAACACGCAAAGTAATATTACGAACATATTCATCACACACGCGAGTCCTCAACTGATACCATGGACGAGTACTTCTTTTAATCCTTTGTCTCATACACAGATTGAGACTCACACAGTACTAACCACGTGGAAGTACTCGTCTCTAATTTCAAGTCCTGCACACGCCATTTCTTAAATATTTCCAGCTTATAGTACACACGCTAGTAATTCAGCTTAACTTAAGCACTCGGAAGTATTTCAACTTATTGCTACACGTGGTTTCATTGTGACCGTTGGTCACTACCGAAGATTACTACAATCCCTTTAATATTATCTGCCTGACATTTAATTCTCCAAACAAAAGTTCCTGAAATAGATAAATTATTATTCCAAACTACTCTTAAGTATTTCACATGCATACCATGTCTCCACTCTTTTGTCCTTATGGAGCACGCCTAAGACAGGTCTTAGCAACACTAGATCCAGCGGCAGAGTGCTGAATCATGGCCGTTCTTCAGGTCATCTCTCACCTCTGTCGAGGTGGGGGAAGACCATGCTACCGTATTGGTCAGCCACATTTCAGGCGCTCAAAGCTCTGGTAAGTTTCATCTCTTTGGTTCCACCAAAGGTGGCCAAAGTGTCATCTCAAAGATGATCATATATTCACATTCACTATCTGTGGTTAGCAGACGACCATACATTCATTCATTTCACAGATCTCACCAAACTGGAAGTAGGGATTTATTTTGTGGGAGCTCACATGTGATCAATTAAATAAATAAATTGTCATTCTTTCCCACACTGGTATCCGGCTTCGCTGTATTAATTGAAATTAAGTTATTTTTACAAGAAATGTGTTGTTCTGACAAGAATAATGAAGTATACTGTACCATTTTTCAATGTCGGGTGGCACTGTACCCTTTCACTTTTACAGAATTATGGTAGTGTTATGTAAATTTGTGATGATGGCCACTGTGTCAGTGGTATTCTGATATGTGGTCTTGGCAAACTCACTATTTTAAATGATGTAACTTGAAACTTGCCAAGCATAACAAAAAAAAATTTATAACGGATTGCTGTAGCATGGACATTATGGTCTCCTTCTCGTGGCAACAAGTGAAAAAAAAGGTCCTGAACTGTCGTTCCACCTCGAAGACAGCACTGCTTCCATTTTCTTCGAAGAACCTGAGAGTGACGAAACGGAACTTGTACCGTTCCATTTTTTTTTTCGAAAAATTCTGGGACAGGAGGACTAGAGCCAGTGAATTTTGACTCTGCAGAATGAATTCCGTGTGTAACAAAAAGAAGACAACGGAACAAGTGGTGTTCATTTATTTATTTATTCATTTTATTTTATGTGTGCTACGTTTCCTTGTATCCTTACCCGTGTGCTACCTTGGTCTGTATGAATGAGATAGTTTGTGATGTAGCAGACAGCTCTGGTCAGAGGTCCTAGCTTTGCATGTGTAGAGTCGTTCTGTGGTAGGATTGTACCAACCCCATAAACGTGAAAAAGTTTAGCAAAGATAGTGGGCAAGTCGGATCAGAGAGATCGCGAAGGCCCGAATATTGGCTCTGTTAGGTTGGCGAACCATTCCCTCCACCACTTTTTGAACGAGGAACGGTTAGGCGAGGTGTCCGGTCGAGCACTTGTTGCTGGGTCGCAGCGCTGGACAGACATGAACGGAGCTCTCGTTTTGGTAATGTTAACAAAGGTATTAGATTGTCTAAAATTTGCACTATAATGAAATCTAGATGTTGAAATCAGGTGCGAGATTACCACTAAACCCCAAAAGGGAATGAATTTTCATAATTAAATCGAATTTTAGTAGAACTTTGCGTTTATTCCTTGGTCAGGACACTCACCATGAGCTTTAAGCCCACGGTTATATTATTACTCTATGCTTAACGGAAATTCACTCAGTCAATGTATTTTTATCTGCTCTTCCATTTACAGTAATATTTTAGGGGATTTTTATTTATTTTCCATGTGTTTTCTTTGTGAACTTGCTTTCGCGCTATGTGTTCAGTTGGAGCAACCGCCACATTGACAAATTAGAGTTTCGGTCTGAAAATGTGTTGTACACGATGAATAATCATGCGACAGTGGGCGAGTGTAAAATAGAGAAGGAATAATCTTGTATGTCCACAATTTTCTAGATTTCTGTTGGCTATCGCAGCTTGGCCACGTGTTTTGAATAGCATTGAACTAATGATGTTCCTTGTGCTCCCCCATAACTATTTGATTTGTTGGCGATGTTGTGCGTTAAGTAAAATACATGGTTTAAGCTCGTACGACTAGGAAAAGTATCGGATTTTAATGCCCATTGATTTGTAAAATTCTTGCGAAATAATCTTCCACCCTGACCCATAGTTTTGCTTTTAGTGTCTTTGCTGAACCTGATCTGAGTCACCCATAGCAATTGAATGTAATAAGCAAGGGTTTAGGTATAATTGTGTGTCTGTAGGAAATTACATTGAAGCCAGGTCTGTTCTCCCCTGTTCCATTCCGTAATTGCGTGGCGAAACTGAACCATGTTAACAAGAGAGACCAGTTTTGATGATGTATATTTCAAGAGAGACACGATTAGTTGTTGAAATACCGTCGGTACTGAATAAATATCAATTAATCTCTACCCTCGACTAATTATTTGCACCCTCCATCATAAAGAATAGGTGAAAGTAAGTACCAAAGTCGAATCCCGGCTCATGAAAGAAAATACAAGCTATATATTGCCTATTAAGCCCTGTATAAGCTACCTTCCTTAGTGGTTAAAAAAAAAATGCCTTATCCGTTGCGTTCAAATTTTTGCCGGTTGGTGAAAAGCTTCCACTCGAAATTATTATTACTTGCCAATAACTCGCAGGGGCCAGTAATTCCGTGGGCCCCACGAATTTAAGAAACCATTTACTACGGACGGTAGCTTGCAGGAGCGGTAGGACATGACAAAGCGACGTTAATCTTCGTACTTAGGTAGAGTTTTACCACCACCAGTGATGGAAGACTACGTTACAATAGTCCTGAAAAACAAGGAGCCTCGGAGTAAGATAACAGAGGTGGTTCCCTGGCCAGTGGAACCCATGTTACGGCGATCTGCAGTTGTGGAGCTCGCCGTGATGAATATAAATAGTGCTGCAGCGGCTCGGGTAAGAGCATGCGAAAAGAAAGTGCGGAACATAGCTTTTCACGTACGCCAAAAAGTACTTGTACGCTCGCACAAGCTCTCAAATAAACGTGCTGGCTTACCAAAGAAGTTCTTTTTCTTATTCAGTGGGCCGTACAGCATCAAGCGGATTCCACATCCGAACGCACTTGAAGTCGAAACCCTCCGCTCTCGAAAGTCGACGGGCCTGCACCACATCTAAAATATGAAACCGTATAATGAGTAAGAAGTAGATAATCACGCACCTCTGAGATCGGAACGATGCGCTCCTCTATGTTTTTGATTCATTTCTTATGTGGGTAAAATTAAAGTGTATTATTTCGTATAAATTGTGAGGGGTTCCTCAATATGTTTAATGTTGTATTTCCTTTTCAGCAGAAATTCGTAGTGTTGTGTAATTTGATAACATCTGAGTATGAAGGGTTATGAGGATCAGATGAAGCGCTTTCTCTCACAGTAAGATAATTCTTTTCTTTCTCATGAGTAAAAAAGTATAGAGTACGGTAGTGTGGCGCGTAAATGGTCGTAAAGTGGTTGTTTATGATTAACTCCAATTGTAGTGTATTTATTCCCTCTGGGGAAGGATGATTTTGTGAAATTTGCAACGGTAGTGTGATGTTTATGAGACGATGTGACGACTTGTAGGTTGATGGATTTGTGTATGGAGTGAGATTTTCAGTGATGCCACGTTATAGATGATTGGAATTTGTAATTTGCCACCACCTATTACTAGGTGCGTTTAAGGATACCAAAATATGGAAGCCCTGGAAGATGAATATTGAAACACGTTTTATATTTGGTCAATAATCAAGGTAAAAACCTATAAGTGTGAAATAACGTGAAGGTATGTGAGGATCCCTGGCGACACATGGTGAGTAATGGTGCAATGGTTGTGAGTATCGTATGACAATTAGTAAGATGATAAATTATGGCCATGGGCAACCGATGTGATTTTTTTTTTAATCTTTTATGTGCTTACGTATAAGATAAAGTGATTCTGACTTCTGCTTTATGACCACTTATTCCGTTTAGATCAATCTGATGCCTTAATATTGACACTTTATAATTCAAGTTTTGACTTGTATGAAACTTGTGTGTCTCATTAACCATACCTTCTATTGTGAAATGTTCATAGAAAAGATGTCACAGAAATCAGATCAGCAAATGTGTACTACAAACCATGGAGAAGCAGTCAAAACATAGCGATACGGGTATCGAATAAATACATGTTATGTTTGGGGATCGTAGTCTTATTATATGTTGGTGGTGACTGGTACAAATTTTGTAGATTGTGTGTGGGAATGTAGTTAGTAGTAGATAAAGTTTTGGGCTTGTACTTAGTAGCGTCACCAAATCTACTCCAATTCCTTACCAAATCTTGTACAAGACATGTCATCAACCATTGTCTCAACGTATGTAATACTGTATCTATGTTATATAAGAAGTACCTTCATTGTTTGAATTTTAAGTATCATATTGCCCTTGTGAAGGGAACTCAGATAATTTCCTAAGAGTTAAATTCATTTCCGTTAATCATTAAAAACAATCCTAATGCTGAAGAACTTTTCATATTTCCTTTTTTAGATTATTAAGAAGGCCCTCCTTGTAAAAACCAATTTAGGGCAATTTTTCATGTAGAAAGAATTTCCGCTGATGTTTTTGTAATATATGCATCATATTATGTGTAAGTGTCTGTGAGTGCAGCTATTAAGTGGGCGCAACATCGACAAGCCGCCTAGTGAGCCTGCGCATCAAAGTACGGTACCTGTTGCAACGGCAGGTGTTGCAGAGCCATACTGTCAACAGCGAACCAGTGGCGTGGTCACAGCTGTTTCCACGCCAGAGGGGGGCGGATGCTGGTTTGCCCCCAATCTCAGACTGTCGGCTGGCGCAGACAGCGTGGCGCGGCAGGGCATCGCGCTGGTGGCTGATCCGGTCCAGGCACCGGCGCACGGCGCTGAGTTAGTGACGCAGAAGAGCGTCTCTCGCGCACACACAAGCGAGATTTGGGCAGTGCCCGAGGCACGACCCAAAAACATTAATACGCTCTGACGACAGCATGGCTCCTGGCCTGTTGAGACGTTGCCATCTCAGGAGGATGGATTTGCTAAGTTTCACGGCATGGGCGTGTGCCCATGTGAGAAGTACTGAGCTGTGCAGCTGACCGCTACCAAACAGCACCTGAAGTGGACGTTCCCCGCTTGCTGAGGGAACGCACGAAGAAGAGCTTATTAGTGCCTTCCTCGCGCAAGAATGTCATGAAGAACATTGCATGGGTCTACCAACTGAGCTGTGCGCAAAGGATGGTGATGATGGTATGAAGACTGAAGTGGCGTACCCTGACATTCAGAAGAAATGCAGTCGTGATCGTCGTTCCTTGCTTGCCGAGGGCGGTGCTAACAGAAGAGCCATTTTTGGCCTCTCTCGGGCAGGAACGTCAAACGACCGCGGTGCGCTTAGATGTCCTAACGGAAGAAACGACTCCGGCGACGACGAAGTACTTCCGCGTGGTTCGGAACTGCCGAGTAGGCGTGGCGCATGGATGGTGATGCGTGTTGACAGCTATGCCGGCGGGAGGCGTTCCACCTGTGAGGTCCTTCATTCTGTGGGGCGATGGCGTGTGCGCGAATTCGGGGGTTATGTCACCGCGCGGTCAGTGAAGTGCAAGTGTTTATTTTTTGTGTTGTTCACCGCATAATATGGATGTGTGATTGTCTTGAGATAATCTGTCGAGGCGCGTATATGTTTGGAGTGTTACGGCGTGAAACTAGCTATGATGGTAAACAAAGTGCCAACGAAAGTTGCGACGTCATGCTTGCAAACCACCGATGTAATATTTTCTTGTCTAGCCGTGTACTCACGAGTTTAATGTTGTATTATTGTGTTTTTTCTTGTAAAACTGTGTATTTGTGTTCCTTTTATGTATGTTTCTGTGTTAATTATGATTTTTTGTTGAATCTACTTATAACCGTGCACTCACGACACTGATCTTGTAATGCTTTTTTTCTTCTTTTTTTGCAAGCCTGTATATTCTGTGTACCCTTCATGTATGTTTATGTGTTAATTATGGTTTTGTATTGAATGTCGTTAAACAATTTAATTTTCAATGTTACGTCGATGACCGACAGAGGTCTGTTCTGCCACATACATTTCGTGTTTTCTCCTTAAAATTTTATGTGAAATGGTTGTAACTTCGCTCTTGAATTGAGAATGATGATCAGGACACATTGTAACGTTGTTGGTTTAATTTTGTATGCTGAAATGTAATATTGTTACTTTAATTTGGTATGCTGAAATCTGAGCTAATTGACAATGAAAGTGGGTTAAAAGCCGTGATCTGTCTGGGGACGTTAACCGTGGATTACTGGGCAACTGTTTCATCAGATATTTAGCAGACTAACATTAATGATAATCTTTTAATAGTCATACAAAACCGGTAAAATATATATATAAAAAGGAGAATTTAAATAAAAAGAAAGAAATCAGTTTATACTTGGAAATTTATTTTAAGATTGTTCATTGGAATTTCAGCATATTATACGTGAGTTATAACTGAGCTGGTGCCTTATTTACGATTGAAAAGAATGTGAGATTGTAATCTTACGGAACACATAAACTATGGAGCCAAGATTGGGAGACTGGATACAACACTGCATTCATAAAATAACACACGAAGAACATTGAAACATAAGCAAGAAGAAATTAACCACAACCAACAGATTCAGTTTTTACCCAAAGAAATTACGTTCATACCACAATCCTGTCCGTCATGTAATTACCACACACTGGTATACTAAATTCATATTAACTCTTTGTGAAGTCTTCGCAAAAAGAATAGCTTAGGGCTACTTTGATGATTACACCACATGCTCCACGTGGTCAACTTGGTTTACACAAAGCGTACAACTCCACAATAATTTTGATAATTAAAATACATTAGATCGAAAAGCACTTGACCAAAGAAAAACCTTGAACTGGTTACTAACGTCTTACTATTAACCTGATGGGTCAAACAGTTATATAAGCACGTGGTAGTGGTCTCGCAAAGTACACCCCACGTGAGCTGAACATAAAGAAAAGTTGCTATATTGAAAATATAGTCAAGACGAGACGTTATAATCACACAAACATTCGCATTTAAGATTGATGAACTTAGTTAGAGTTACTGATCAACACGTGGTTCCACTTTACTCACAAAGTAGTAACAAAGCAACTACCGCAAAATAATCTGAATTTAACACGAGAATTACACTCCGCTGCACTTTAAGATAGCATTAGATATTTTAGAGCTAAACCTGAAATGAAGGTGATTAAATTTTCAGTTAGGCTGAACTTAAGAAATCCATTGTCCTACGGACTTAACAGACACGCGCTTAGCCGGAGATCTTACCACTTCAGACGCTCGCCATGGCCACACAGCAACTGCCCTACTGCCGAGCGTACTTCCTGAGGGTGGCTCTCAAAGACCAACGGAAGTGGCCAGAGGGGCAGCTTCCTATACCAACATGACAACGGACGGACAGGACGATACTAAGGATAGAAACCTCTTTGCTTTTAGGAAGCGTAGCTACCTGTTCCGACGTTGGTCCTACTGTTCTCTAGCAGACAGCCTTGTCTGCTACCCTCAAGCATGCAACTAGAAATACATATGCTCATTCATCCTCTCACACAAAAGGGAAGGGGGATGACAGTATCTTATCATATACAGTATATAAAAGAAAGCGGATGTAGGTTCCGTATGAGACTGTGTGACATGAATTACATATAAGAATTACATATAAACTGTGTTTTAAAGTGTAGTAGTGTGACAGATCGTTCTTGTTTATGTGAAAAAGTAACACGTTCCACTGCTCAGTCTCCTCCCAGATAGTCAGAAACGCCACAGTACATTTAGAAGAGGAATTTATTCCATAAATGGCAACAGATTTAAGAAATTAAACATGAAAGGAATCCAACAGAGACCTTTCATAACCCCAACGCTCCGGGAAAAGACTGTGCAGGGAATTTTCTGGCCATGCTAGGACATTCCCAAGCAGGCTTCTCACACCCTACTTAAACCAAAAGTGTAAAAGAAAAGGCAAAAGGACACCAGCTACTTGCTAAAACACAATAATTTCAACACATCTTTAGAATCTACCAATTTCAAACAGAAAAAAAAGAACACAATCTGTGACACCTATTTAAAAGGTAGTGTAGACCTAATTCGGTCAGCAAGTAAAAACAATGGTTCCTGTGTCATTAATATGAAAACAATTTCTGGTTGTTACCCTTATGGAGTTCACCAGTATTTGCTCATTGCAAGAGCCAACTGATCACAGGAAAATTTATGACTGTTTATTAACTAGCAAAATTTATGAAAATAGCAAAGGTGCCACAGCAATTAAAAAAAGAACATCAAATAACATCGGTATTAAAAAGCAGAACATAACAATGCACAATCTGCAAAAGCAACAAAATTATAAGAGAAAAAAAACATGTTTTACAAACTGGTTATCGCAAAAAAATTCTATATCGTATAAAACTAATAATTTGTAGAATTAAAATAACTATGTGGCACTCATTTAATCACTCTACTATATTTCAATTAGCTAGCAAACAATGAGCACTGTGTCATTATACTGAAACTACAATAATTATGTGATTGTTACCCTTAAGGGGTTCCTCACAGTAAATATGCCCCATGCAAAGGCTAATCGATCACAGTTCAATGAGAATAAAAAGCTATCTGACTGATAAACGAAGCAATGCCACAGCAATGAATTTACGAAACAAAATATCACAAATCTAATACATCACACAAAAACAAACATTGATAAATAAAACAGTACAATAGTCAACATCTAAAACAAAAAAACACCTATAAATAAAACACCTGCAAAATACAAGAGTCAAAGTCTAAAAAAAAGATAAATAGAACACCTGCAAAATACAAGAGTCAGTCTAATAAACACCAATAAATCGAACTCCTGCAAAACACACGAGTCAGAGTTTCTCTGACAGAAACACACGTATATGCACTGGACTAAGAACCGTATAATCACTGTTCACTGACACACTCAGTAGTTCCACTGTTCCGAGGCACAATATAAGGGAAAGGGGGTGGGTTCGTCGCCGCAGCTGTCAGTAGGGATTTCTGTCCATCTGTTGCGTGCGATCCCGCCGTCTCTGCCCTCTCATGAAGTTTCTCTCGTGTCACGTACATCTCGATTTGGTTCCATGTTTGTATTGTCAAATTCGTGCGGTATCCTCGTTTGACACGCCAGGTTGATATTCTCGGGCAAGGATGACACTTAATGGCTCTTCTTTTGTGCCACCCTTAGCGACCAGAGAACATCGAACCAAGATTTACTGTCGCTTGACAGTAGGCATCCATCAGGAAATGTCGATAGGCGTCGTTGACGTCTGCAAGTTTCTCTGGGCAGTACCTGTCAAAAGGCTCCACGCCCCTTGTGTTGTTTCACCGCGGCCGTCTCGTCACGGTCGCGTGCGTGTGGTGCGTTGCCAGCAGATGGATTTCCGCGCGGTGGACCGCTCGCCCATCTCAGGTCATCGCCTCGAGGAAGGGTCGCCCGGGGCGGCCGCCCATTAGCTCCAGGTACAAGGGAAAGTGTTTGCCGCGTACCTTCTTTTGTTGTCGGCCGCGCTCCCAAAGTGGCCTGGCTGACAGCGTGTCCTGCTGGGAAACCCGCCAGTTTACAACTAGTCCGGCTGCTCCCGCTGTCTCTTAAGAGTTTTGCCGGTTCGCTTTCACGTTCTCAACTGCATTCACAGAAATTTTTCATCATCCTTATGTGATTACACAATGTCATACATAATACCACTTAGTATTGTCTTTCACAATTTTTAAGAACAAAGTGAGACTTAATATTTTTTTTAAATAAAAAAATTAGATGAATCGACAATATAAAATAAAATTTAAATGACTTGACAATGTAAACAAAATAAAAGTGAAATGACTTGACAGTATAAAAATAAAAATTTAAATGAACTGACAATATAATATTTAAATCCACATCACTAATGTGGTTCACTTACGTTTTAATAAATCAAATGCTATTTATTAATTCACTAAAATGAATAGGATTATGCCTTGTGCAAGTATAGGTCAGGACAGCATAGGGTTCACATGTTATTTACACACACATACATGCACACCTGTTGTCTATTCTACAAACTAACTACCCATAAACATGCATTACTCAATATTCTACTTCTATCCACTACTAGTTAACCCAATAAGCTACTTCAATGCTATTTCAACACCGTGTATATACCACTACAACATTGTTCTAATTCGTCCTCTTCTTGACGCTCGCGGCATACGTCTTGTCACATGATAAATATGGAGAACTTTCCTTAAACATACACATTAAAAAGAACAATGGTTATTTACACGCCAAAACATTTATACCAGTTCGCACTCCTGAAAAGAGACTCGCAATTATACATTTATCATACTCATATATTCACACATAAAACAGCAAGAAAATTTCACCTAAAATTATGTTATCACAAGAATTAATCACGCAGATGACTCTGAGAAGGTTAAAAATATTCGCATTATACAGGTTATATTACATTTTCCTACCCATTTTGCTGCGATTTCGTTCCTTCTTTACGTTACCTTTCGCTTCCAAATCAGTTATTTCGCCTGTGGTGGTTATTCTGGATTCATTTCTCATGAATGGCAAAATTGTGGTCACCTCTATTCTGTAAAACAGTATCATCTTAACATATTGAACTTACAACAGACACAAAAGATCCGAATCCTCCTGTAGTTTAAATGACAAATGTTTTGCTTTATCCTTATTACCTTAAACCAAGCTTTCCTTCGTTCCCATAATCTAAATTATTTAATCATCCTCTACCTTCAGGAGGGAAATTTCCTCAGTACAAATCATATAGGCTGCAGTGCATCCCGCACCAGCGAAAACAGTAAGCTGTAATGCTCACAGCATCAGCAAAACACATAAACGTCGCTTTACTAGGACAAGTATTAACGCAGAATAATTTTTTAGGCTTTGGCTCAACATCAATCAAGACTACAAAAAAGGATCCATATTTCCGTTCCATTCTCCATTTGCTGAAAAGCTGCTCGTATTTGACTACCACAATAATATTTCAGAGCCACGTAAATTACACAAACCACAATTCTTCTTTCACCTTGAAGGGAATCAATATACTTACGAAATCCACAGACAGCACTTTACGTACTCAGCTATAAAGAACAAAAAAGACATATATCATCAATATTAACATATCATCACATATTGGAAGCCAATGGTTCAACAATCGTATTATAGCATCCTGTTTTCAAGATTCCAAACTTACTCATTCCTTTCTCAGAGTTCTCCTATCTTAAAATATTCATACAGCACGCATACTATAGTAAGAGATCCTCATTTATACTGACAGATATAGAATAGTAATAGATAGATAGTAGCACTGAAAGCAGAAAATCGGATACAAGGCTACTAACAGCTGGGGACCTGGGTTTGCCAGACCCATAATACCCACAGATCGGATATTCCCCTGAGTTTATGCACTAATTCAGCAACGATCTTGCTTCTCTCAGGAGCGACTCCATTCAATTTACACAAAAAAAAAACATAAACAGCATTTTACTCGTTCACAAAGAAACCTTTTATCTTCACGTTTGAATCAAACTAAATCCTAATTGCACAAGGAGAGAAAAAAAATTAAAACATCACTTCAATCCATCACACAGAAACATCTTTATCATTAATTTTTACCAACATATTATTCAAAATGCATACGTCACAAATTTAAACTAATCAATTCTTTCTCCTCACCGTCCTCTCTACTTCTCACTGTCCTTTCTACTCATTTGCCATGTCGCTCATTTGTTCCGATTGGGCGCCTTCTGCGCTGATCGTTTGTCATTGCCGGTTTCGTTCATTTCCATTTGCTGGATTATGTCTAGGGTTAGCCAGCCGAATTTCCACATCATGAGGTGCTCCGCCTACAGTCCTATTCCCACCGTATTCATCATAGTGTCGATTCTGGTTGCCGTACCTGTAGCGTTCACGATCCTGTCTACGTCCTCGATCATTTCTGTTGTTCCACCTGTGTTCGCGACTGTCACCCCAGTTTCTATACGGCCGGTCCCGATTATTGTTCCGTTCGCGTCGCGACGACCAGTCACGCCGTTGATTAGTAATACGGCCACGACTGCGGTCGCGCTGCTGTGCCCCGTAATAACTTTGTGCCTGATTAGGCGGGCATTCTCCTGTATTGTATTCCAACTCTTGGAGAAGCGTCTTGAACGTTTCCACGTCCTCTTTGCATCGTCCCGCAAGAATGACGTGCCGCAAGTGCATCGGCAATTTGGTGATGCATATCCTAATTAGTTCCGCAGGCCCGTATGGGTCGTATAAAAATTGATTTGCCTGCAGCATGTGGTCGAATAGACGTGCAGGGCTGCCGAAACCAGACTGGTTCAAATTTGGCAGCATAATTATGCCATGTTTGACCCTATCTTGTGCCGCTTCCGACCAATAGGCGGACAGAAAGGCTTGTCGAAACTCCCGAGTGGAGTTGCAGTGACGCGCTGCCGACCTCATGCGAATCGCCGGTTCGCCTTCCAAATAGCCACACATATATTCTATCTTATGTGAACTTGCCCAGTCGGGAGGAAGACAGAACTCAAATTGCTCGAGCCATGCTCGTGGATGTATTCCTTTTTGCGAATTTCGGAATATCTCAAACTTTCTTACCGTAAGGAAATGTTTGAAATCAAATCCCCGCATTTCCTCCTGGCGAGGCCCTTGAATGTTTCTGTTTCTCTCATGTCTGCCCCTTAAATTACATTCTTCCCTGTCGTCAAAATCTCCCTCGTGGCCGGAGTCCCTCTCTGCACTGTTCATACGGCTATTTTTAGTGCTATTGGCGAGTTCGGAATCACACGCCATGCGGTTTTCCAGATGCGCCACGCGTTCTTGTAATTCGCCTGTTACAGCTCTGTTTTGCCTGTTCAATTCGAACTGTCCCTTCTGAAATCTAAGAAGCGAACGCACTTCTTCGGTCTCTGCGGCCGCTACCGGTGTAGTATTGTTCTCGCTTTCCGTCAGCTTCATCGTGCCTACAGTGTCCGCTAATGCCGCAATCTTATCATCAATTTGTCTCTTGTCCTCCGCCCCAGTCTGCTTCAATTGTTCTATTTGCTGTTCCAACGCGTGGATCGCTAAACTGTTGTCCGCTATTGTGTTGCTAACGGACGTGGGACAATGCGTTTCCGCCTGCTGGACCCTCGAGATTACCTGCTGGTGTTCCCTTTGGCATTCTTCCCTCAGCTCTTCGAAATTCCTAAGTAGCCGTTCTTCGCTTTCTTTAGATTCTGTATCGCCCCTCCGCTTGCTCTGTTCTAAAGCTTGCAGACGATCATCGATTTGTTCAAATGTACGGCCTAATTCTTTCATAATATCACTTTTTATCTCACTTGCCAGATTGTTTATTCTTTGTGAGATATCATCGGACACTCTCTGCATCGACTTGTCGACTTTATTTGTCTGCTGGATTAGTTTTTCGTCTATTTGTTCGCCTAGCTCCCGGATCGATTTTTCAGATTTCTGCGTCATTTGTTCGCCTAGCTCGCGGATCGATTTTTCGGATGATTCTTTTTGTTCTCGGAACGATTTTTCTGATGATTCTTTTTGTTCTCGGAACGATTTTTCAAATGATTCTTTATTTTGTTGCAATAAGGCTTTCATGAGTTCTGCCAAATCAATTTGGTTAGTTGAAGGCAAATTAATTTGTGGCTCTGATGTGAGCCCGTTCGTCCTGTCTTGCATTTCGTCTGAAGTATTCCCCATCGCATTTTCGGAACCGCCCGACGCGTTAACATTCGAAATTAAATTATCCCCTTGGTCCATGTTGGTTAGGTTGTCGGACCGCTTACTTTTAGTTTGGTTACGTGTCTGCATTAGTGCAATTTATAACCGGTATGCGACACACTAATCAAAATAAATGTGTCCCACAAAAATTACGACAGTCACACGAAAGATACCCAACCTAGTACGCACTTTTTTACACGCAATACAAATTTTTATCTTAGATCGAAACAGTGGAATTTACAAGCGAGAATAAAAAACACACAGACATATAAAACACACAAATATAAAAAAACACAACAAGACAAACAACGCAACGCCGATCAACAACGCCGTGAATCTTTTGAAAGCCTGCTCGGAAACAACGCAGAAGTTGTTTGAGCGCTGTAGGGAAAAAAAATTAAGATTATAACACGCTCGCAATCTAACATTTCAGAGATTCCAGAGACTAGCGGAATCACAGAACAGGGTCGCCATGTGTAACGTTGTTGGTTTAATTTTGTATGCTGAAATGTAATATTGTTACTTTAATTTGGTATGCTGAAATCTGAGCTAATTGACAATGAAAGTGGGTTAAAAGCCGTGATCTGTCTGGGGACGTTAACCGTGGATTACTGGGCAACTGTTTCATCAGATATTTAGCAGACTAACATTAATGATAATCTTTTAATAGTCATACAAAACCGGTAAAATATATATATATAAAAAGGAGAATTTAAATAAAAAGAAAGAAATCAGTTTATACTTGGAAATTTATTTTAAGATTGTTCATTGGAATTTCAGCATATTATACGTGAGTTATAACTGAGCTGGTGCCTTATTTACGATTGAAAAGAATGTGAGATTGTAATCTTACGGAACACATAAACTATGGAGCCAAGATTGGGAGACTGGATACAACACTGCATTCATAAAATAACACACGAAGAACATTGAAACATAAGCAAGAAGAAATTAACCACAACCAACAGATTCAGTTTTTACCCAAAGAAATTACGTTCATACCACAATCCTGTCCGTCATGTAATTACCACACACTGGTATACTAAATTCATATTAACTCTTTGTGAAGTCTTCGCAAAAAGAATAGCTTAGGGCTACTTTGATGATTACACCACATGCTCCACGTGGTCAACTTGGTTTACACAAAGCGTACAACTCCACAATAATTTTGATAATTAAAATACATTAGATCGAAAAGCACTTGACCAAAGAAAAACCTTGAACTGGTTACTAACGTCTTACTATTAACCTGATGGGTCAAACAGTTATATAAGCGCGTGGTAGTGGTCTCGCAAAGTACACCCCACGTGAGCTGAACATAAAGAAAAGTTGCTATATTGAAAATATAGTCAAGACGAGACGTTATAATCACACAAACATTCGCATTTAAGATTGATGAACTTAGTTAGAGTTACTGATCAACACGTGGTTCCACTTTACTCACAAAGTAGTAACAAAGCAACTACCGCAAAATAATCTGAATTTAACACGAGAATTACACTCCGCTGCACTTTAAGATAGCATTAGATATTTTAGAGCTAAACCTGAAATGAAGGTGATTAAATTTTCAGTTAGGCTGAACTTAAGAAATCCATTGTCCTACGGACTTAACAGACACGCGCTTAGCCGGAGATCTTACCACTTCAGACGCTCGCCACGGCCACACAGCAACTGCCCTACTGCCGAGCGTACTTCCTGAGGGTGGCTCTCAAAGACCAACGGAAGTGGCCAGAGGGGCAGCTTCCTATACCAACATGACAACGGACGGACAGGACGATACTAAGGATAGAAACCTCTTTGCTTTTAGGAAGCGTAGCTACCTGTTCCGACGTTGGTCCTACTGTTCTCTAGCAGACAGCCTTGTCTGCTACCCTCAAGCATGCAACTAGAAATACATATGCTCATTCATCCTCTCACACAAAAGGGAAGGGGGATGACAGTATCTTATCATATACAGTATATAAAAGAAAGCGGATGTAGGTTCCGTATGAGACTGTGTGACATGAATTACATATAAGAATTACATATAAACTGTGTTTTAAAGTGTAGTAGTGTGACAGATCGTTCTTGTTTATGTGTAAAAGTAACACGTTCCACTGCTCAGTCTCCTCCCAGATAGTCAGAAACGCCACAGTACATTTAGAAGAGGAATTTATTCCATAAATGGCAACAGATTTAAGAAATTAAACATGAAAGGAATCCAACAGAGACCTTTCAACATGTACTGATAACCTTATAATAATCACTTTTAACGACTGTTTAAAGTAATTTTTAAGATGATATCTCATGTTTGATATTGCAATAGGTTGGGTGATATGATGTCAACTTCCGATAGCATACATTTCTTTTACCTTAATCTGTTTGCTTTGCTGACCACATGAGGTCACAACTACTGACTAAAGACATCCAAAATTATTTTAAATATTGTAGATTAGTTGTTTCTTTTGAGCAGCTGTTTGCCTGTTGTGATAATTGTTTCTAGAGTTATGTTTGTTTCGAAGACTGTTGGCGAATCTCCTAGCATGACTAGAAAATTCACGTCACAGTCTTCTCCGGGACGTTTGGGGTGATAAAAGGGCCCTATAGTGCCCTTTCATTATCATTTTATTTGCCTTCCAGTGATACAGAACTCTCTGGCAGTGTGGGTGAATAAATGAATGTGGGTGTGTTTCGTTTTGCTATACGGTGAATTAGTCTGCTGCAGAGAATCAGCGGTAATAGTACAGAATGGCCAACCCTTGTAGTTTTCAGGTAGGCAAAGAGGTTTGCTCCCCTTGAGTGAAAGTTACTGTAGGTTGGTGGCGCAAGCCTCATCTCTGGGTTTTCCTGTCCACGGGGTCGCGTGGGAGACGTTGGAATGAGACGGTCAGTCTGAGACCAGCACACTGAGGGTCTGCAGCGAGTTCTCTTCGAAGAAGTCTGAGTTGATTTAACCGCGTGGCGCGTTGTCATATGGAGAGAGGGGAGCTTTTAGCTTTTGGTCACGCGTTTCACCTTATAAAGATTGATTTGCTGGATCGCAGCAAGGAATGCAGGGCTTTTGCAGACTTTCAGTTTGATTCCTAATGCAGACTTGACTTTGGTCCGTAAGAAGAACGTAGCACAGAGGTGTTGCATATGTTGAATTGCCCTCGGTTCAGTGTGAATGTTTGTGTGCCTGCAACTGCGTGTGTATTCATTCTAATCTTTTTCGAATATTGGTAATTTTTGCTTCTTTGTGAATTTTCTTTGTCTCATTACTTTGTCTGGTGGAAACCATCCACATGGGTTAATATTAGTGTCTGTTGGGCCTCTGCCATTATCCTTTGTCTGTTCAAATGTGCCCTCTGTAATATGTTAACTGTTTGCGACTGCGTGGTTTGATGTTATTAAAATTTGGCCACAGTACGTAGAAATTGCCTCCGCGAACCAAGTGGGCAAACAATTGTACTTAGTTAACATGCAACAGCAGTCTATAAATGCATTACATCAATGTTTTTAGGAATAAATAATTTTGCCACCAATCTTATCCAGTTTATCGATGTTACGTCTCTGTTACCTACGCCATTTACCTTGTAGTTTTCCTTGTTAGCCTATCCATGGCGTTTCCATGTGCACAGGTCCAATAATTAGTGTCATTTCGTTTATATAAGACAAACGCTCTGGAACAGATCTTGTTTTGAGGAATGTTGCTGAAAGCTGCACTTACGCACAGTCTTCACGCACCCTTTACTTTATTAAATATTTGATTCACGGGAAAAATGCCTGAATCATACTAATAAATACATCCCATTCTTTATCAATGACTTTACAATGAATGTTCTTTTGTGAGTTTCACTTATGAATAAATCAAGTAATTTTCCGACTCAGCGCAACCTCTTCTTTGTCGTGTGGCTAGAGTTGGTAGCGACCCAATATTTTACGTTAATATCAGTGTGAGATAGCATTTTCTTATTCAAAGTGCGCGTGGTTCTTTTAGCCATCAGGATACATTCAAAGGACCCTTCACACTTCTTACACATAGCGACCTATTATTCACGACACTAATACATTCATTCATGTCCGTAGCAGCACTGCATCGAAGTTTGGAGTGCTATTGGAGGATTCCCTCTTCAGCACAAAAATTCTTATTTATTTTCAAGTTCCAACTTGATAAATGATAGTGACGAAAACTTTGATATTTAACCTATTTTATGCCTACCAAGCAAAGACGATCGTTGGTGTTATCGAGGCTTGGTGAGGGGCGAAAACTTAGTTGATTACCAGTGACTATAAGAGCTGGGTTTGAATCTAGATCAAGCAAAAGAGTTCGTCACGGCATTTACAGTTGAAACATGTGCACGAGTAACAGATCACTTACCATGAGTACAGTGAAATTACTTGTGAGACGCATTTAACGTTGATATTTTCGTAGAATGTTTACCGCTATTAATGACACTTTTTTAACTGGTTGCTCCGATAACAAGTTCTACATCTACCTCTATATCTACATGACTACTCTGTAGTTGACATTAAGTGCGTACAAGCTGCTTTCTGCCGTTCTACTCTTGAACATCACGCTAGAAAAACAAACACTTAATCTTCCCGTGCGAGTTCTGCTTTCCCTTCTTTTATTATGTGGATAATTTCTCCTTGTGTAGGTGGATGCTAACAAACTTTTTTAGTGATAGAAATTTCATGATAAAATCTTTCAGTGGCGAAGAACGCCTTTATTTTGATGACTGCCACTGCAATTTGTGTATCATATCCGTGGGACTCTCTTCCCTGTTTCGAGATAATACGGAACGAGCTACCATTCTGTGAACTTCATCGATGTCGACCGTCAGTCTTACCTGATGCGGACCCCACACAGCACAGCAGTACTCCAAAAGTGTAGGCTGTCTCTTTACTAGATCTGTTATATTTTCTATGAGTTCTGCCAGTAAATTAAATAATACTAGACCAGTGCACAGGAACGTTGTTTAGCAGAGGACGGGAAAATCTTTTGGACATAAAAAATACTTCGCACTATCGTAGAACTCTTGTTCATATAGATACATAACTTTGGCTAACAATTACAGAAAGATTTCTCTGGTAGAGTTAGATTCTTACTGTAGTGAATATGGTAATAATTCTGAAATATCGCTTATTGTAGTAAAGCCAAGTATACAAGCGTTAAGGAATAATTTGCACTAGTTCGATTGCCATACAGAGAAGTTTCCTCAACTGAAAACATTTGGTAACCAGCTCGTATGGTCAACCGATTGCACTGCAAACAGATTGGAGAACCTGCAGGATAGCTAAGTTTTGTGAGCTGCATGGGAATCAGGCGAAAAGCAGTTCACTTCTCTGGGATGGTTTTCAGAACGGTTGTTCTGCGTCTGTACGTTGTATTGAGGACATGAAGATCGAGCGTCAGTTGTAAGGTAGGTGTATGACTACATTTGAAAAGCGTGAATAGAGGTGTATCGATTATGTTTGTTACAATGACACAACGTCCAATCTGTTACAGGACGAGTAGTTTAGGGAGCGTTAGTGCTCGTGACATGTAATAAGCATGACCAGAGTGAATAGAGGAAGATACTGAATTCAATTAATATCTCATTAGCGAACTGCAGCACAGGTGGAAAATACGTTTGGCGTATTGGGTCCATGAAACATTCGAAAAACAATCTACAGTTATCAGTAACAGATATAATTTAGGTAGTAACTGACTTACAAAGTTATTCTGTCATCATTTAAATTCAGTTATGAGAATAGTAGCAAATCTAATGCAGCCTGTTGCTATTACCATATTAAGTACGCATTTCACAAAGGGAACAGAAATAAGATATATCTACGTGACTATTTTGCAAACATCTTGTGACTGGGTTTCTTTATCTGTGTATTTGCCATATACAACTCAGAATAGTCTTACTAGTTGTAAGATGTATCGCTAAATGAAAATAGTGTGATAGGAACATGGAAAACAAACGGAGATGAAAAGGTGATGGTCGACTAAATTCGTTACTGCCACAGAGGGCTAGTGAAAAGAGGGCTCAAAACAAACAGGAACCGCTGCAACAAGGGAGTAGGTTTCATAATTCAACTGTAAAATAATTTTTCATTTGACAAATTAAGAAAATTGGCTACCTGCTTTGTTGTGTTCTTTTCTTGTGATCAACAAACGCTCAAGATGATATCAAAAGAACGGTTAAGATTTTCAAACAAAGAACAGAGACAGCAGCTGTATTATCTAGTTGGACACAGCTATTTAGGCTTCTCCGTAATATTGTTTCCTCTTCTTTTGGAGAGCAGCTAGTTCCCTCCCCCTCCCGCAGCTCCGCCCAAAACCACTGCAAAATACACACACACACACACACACACACACACAGGTGCGCGTCCACATTGCACGCTCTCACTGACACAAACAAGAAGAAGGTGGTAGGGGAACGGCCTGAGACAGGGACAACCGAGGTGTAGCGTTTCCAAAGTGCTGACTCATCTGCGGCAGAGACGTCACAGCCGGAAAAAAGCGCTGGCTTTGCTCGATCCGAGCCGCTCCCCAGGGACTGGCCGGAAGCGCCTCTGACCGCCTCGTGGGCCGGGAAAGATGCCGATGGCCCCCCAGTCCAGTTAGGTAACAACAACGGGCGGCAGCTCCGAACGAGATTAGCGCCCTGATCAATGGGCTTTGTCAGCTGCGAGGACCCTGGCCGGCTATTGCTCGGCTTATTGAGTTAGGTGGCGCAAACTCCAAGAAATCCTCGCCAGACGAGGGGGTAATCGCTTTATCTGTCTCGTCGGGGCTGCCCTGGCCTTGCAGGCCTGCTCCAACGGATGCCGCCGCACGGTTCCACGACAGAAGCTTCTGTACCTGTTTCTTAGCTCCTGTTTGCCGTTTTCAGTTCTGCAAAGTGATGCAGAACACTGAGATAGTTCTAGGGGAGAGTGTTGTTCCTAGAGGGTAGTGTACCTGTATACACGTAATGTTTTCTTGTACGCTAATTTAGACTAACGGCTGACTTTAGAATCACATGAAGGAACGCACACTGGAGACAGCCATTTGCCGTTTCCGTCATTTTCTACAGTTTTATTATTTCCAGATATGAGAATGTGTTTTGTGCAACATCTGTAATTATTTCCAGTTATACACATTTAGCTGCAGAACACTATGTTTAAGTAACAATGCTACTGGAAGGATGCTGTTAATTCTTCCGGTACAGAAATTTATGGCATATAAAATTCTATGTATTTTCAAAATTAGTTATTGTAACTTGTGAACGGTAAAGCGATGCTTCATTCGTCGTACCCTGTTTTGTACCTCCAGGCAGAAGGGAGTCTTTTACTGTGGAACACGAGATGTTTGAGAAATAGCTAAGTTTCGATAATGTCTTAACAATTTTACCTGTATTGTAGATGGAAAACGTGTTAGTTTCCAATACTGTCAATTTCGAAATGTATTCAACTTGTATCTGCTTCTTGATGATACTTCTGCTTAATTCCATTTCACTTACTGATACTTGGTATTCAGTAGAGTAATAATGTAACGGATATTCGACTAAATAAGTATTGAAAAGATTTTATCGATAGCAACGCTTTTCAATTTCAGTGGGAAATTTATTCCTCGGTACACGATCATGTTAGAGCTTAAAAAGAATTAGGAGAAACCTTAATTTTCAGGAATAATTTTTGCATCATATTTCCTCTAAGCTATCGAGGTTTCTACCACTCTGAAGGGATCTTCTTTAGGATGTGCTGTCCACTGTAATTTGAGCGATATGGTGCTACGGAAGAACGTTGAAGGTAAGGTGGGCCTGCAAGGAATCAAAAGGTTTTCTGCAGAATCGTCGAGCAAAAGAACATATAGAAAAAAAGGGGAAGACAAGAAGAAGAGACAGACTGCCAGGATAAAAATTTCTCATAATTAGAGATATGAAGGAGCGATCTGTAATTACTTGGAAGAAAAAGTAACAGCCAAGATCGCGTTCAGTACTATTCATTCCTGATGGCCAATTTCAAGGGTTAAGACGGTCATCTGCTGATCTGTAAAGTGATCCATTTACAATCATTATTAACACACCCATCAAAAAATATTTTGCAACACCCCGTTGCCTAGAGCTTCTGAAGACAGACGTTGACTGGGGATACTGCATCACAGACGCAGTAGATTTGACTGTTCAGAGATGTCACTAAACCCGCCCAAAGATGTAAACAACCATCGTCTTCATGGACGACATTTCGCGCTCCCATCGTGCACATCTTGTGAATGACATCCTTCAGGATAATGACATCACCCGACTAGAGTAGCCAGTATGTTCTCCAACCATGAACCCTATCGTACATGCCTGGGATAGACTGAAAAGGGCTGTTTATGGAGGACGTGACCCATCAACCACTCTGAAGGATGTAAGCCGAATCGTTATGGAGGAGTGGGACAATCTGGACCAACAGTGCCTTGGAGAACTTGTGGATAGTCGGGCACGACGAATACAGGCATGCATCAGCGCAAGCTGACGAGCTACTGGGTATTAGACGTACCAGTGTGTACAACAATCTGGACCACCACTTCTGAAGGTCTCGCTGTATGGTAATTCAACATGAAATGTGTGGTTTCATGAGCAATAAAGCGGGCAAAAATGATGTTTACGTTGATCTCTATTCCAATTTTCTGTACAGGTTTCGGAACCGAGGCGATGCAAAACTTGTTTTGATGTGTGTATTTGCATTGTAGATGACAAAATAAAAATTCTATGTTTTCATACCATTAAAAGACTTTTTGCTATAATGGACTTGTTGCGCGTTAGAAATGAGGGAATGGAGGGTTGGGGTTGGGTTGTTTGGGGAAGGCCAGACGGCGGCACAACTCATCGCCCCAGCTCCCCAAAATTTACGTGAATTGGGTGTCTTGTGTGTGTAGATGTGATGGCAACTCCCTTCAGGAACCTACCAAGGCCTCATTGCTTCGATGCCACAAAGTGTCGGCTCTGTTATCCATGCCAAAGGTGGACATACCGGCTATTAGGTAGGTCGTCGTAGTATTCTGGCTGGTCAGCATATTTCTGTAGGGTTCTCAGCTATATAGCACAAGATCTATAATGGATCTTACCGCTATCAAGTACCGTGATCTACACATGGAGTGGCGAAGATTTTAGAGAAATATTGCGGTATAAATTGGACTGCTGTACTGGTTTTCTGAGATTCACTCCTATCTAAAGCAGTTACTAGATATCTTGCGCTCATTCCTTTTTTCTACCGATATTAACAGGATATTTGGCCAAATTTTTATTGGTGTTCTTATCACGACATGCCCTTACACTTGATCCTTGGAATGCAGTCACATTCTTTGCATCTGGTCTGCACGTGAACGTCCCACATAGAGTTCACGGGAAATAACAGAAAAACGTTGCAAACTGGCTGCTTCTGATATCGCCAAAATACTTCGTAGCTACAGATGCGTTAGGGACATGATATTTTATATCTAAAAAATCATCCATCTATTTCTTAAACAGCTCTCAGTGTTCAAACAAATCCTCCTAAACGCGTAATTTGGTGATTTCAGTTTTTTTCTTTCTTTTTTCTGTTTGCGGAGGGGAACTCCTCCTTCCTTCTCATAGCTGCAAGTAAAAGAGGAAGGCGGTCACTGGCAGGTAAACCATCATCTCGTCCAACTAAGCCGAGCCTACAAGGTGAGCATCATGAAAGGCCAGAAGCGTGTGACGCTCGTGTATCAGTACTGAACTTCTCATTCTGAATCTCATTCACATAACATACATCTTGTGACAGTTTGAATCTCTCAAAACTCCACACCGATTGCATTAAGCTACCTACAGGGGTAATGAGTTGGTAGAGTTGCGCATACGATTGACTGGAAACTTTCAGTCTGTGGTTTCCTAGGAGAGCCGGTAGTGGGAGCGTCTTGCTCTCCTTCTTAATATGTATACCGACTGAAACCTAGTATTGAGGAACTTCTGATGCATATAATTAAAGAATGCAGTTCTCCACATTCAGTCCTGTCGCTGATAAGGATGTTAATTCTGTAGAGGCACACAAGTTACAGTGTCCTTGGACGGCGTTAACATTAAAATGTCCATGGCAACAATGGTTGAGCTCCATGGTTGTGCAATGTTGTGCAATAAATTACTTGAAGAACCACAGTAACGATCAACTTGTTTCACCGACGAACTAGAACTTTGTGACCACTGCCCACTGTGAAGTAGAATGTCGCTTGGCGGAGTTATGGGGACTTGACGCGGCAAGGAAAGTCCTCGCAGCAGAGACCATTGGGGAATCATTGTAGCGACGATAAGAGCACAAGTGTGAAAATCCACTTGCTTATGTGACTTTAATAAAGGACAGTGTATTATGGCCCTGTTTTGGAACGAGCACTGGGACTCTGTGAAGCTGGCAGGCTGTTCTCTTGGTGCTGTCATGAGCATCTTTGAATAGTGGTTGAACGAAGGTGAAATCTCGAGTAGGCGACTAGGCGTTGGACGTTCACCCCTCATCACAAAACGTAGAGGTCGGAGATTGGCCCACTTGGGAAGGCATGACAGGTGATGATCTGTGACAGATCGTACAACAGCTTTCGCTCCTGCAGCAGGCACTCGTTGTTTGGAGCTTGCAGTTCAGTGTGTGATGTGCCACATGGCGCTTCGGAGCAGACGACCTCTACGTGTTCCCAAGGACACCCAACGACCTCGTCGTTTATAACTGCAGTGGGGACGGATCAATGAGACGGGATTTTGGTTGGCTAAAACTTGTATGGTCGTATGAATCGCGTGTCTTGCTATACCAGGTCGATCGTCGTGTCCGGACGCGCCGTCATCCTGGCTTATGGGTACCCAAAACTAGCACCGCATCGTGTTCGCAGGCTAGTGAGAGCATTGGTATGACTTGGGGGCCATTCTCTAGGGCCTCCATTGGACCTGTGTCAGTAAAGGACGTTTCCATTACAGATCTGAACTACGTTATCACTGGCAGAGGTTGAAAATACCGCTTTAGTTGTAAGGTTCTTTTTATTTAAAGCGCGACCGGTTTCGGGCTCTTACATACCCATCGTCAGGTGTTATAACTTTGTGCTGTGACACCGAGAGCAGCGGTGGACGAATACAGGACGCGCCATACCGCCGGCGAGCGCAGAGCACTCTCTCCGTGGTCTGCGCTCGCATGTGACAGGCCGCGTCCTATACTTGTCCACCGCGGCGCTCAGTGTCAAAAAATGGTTCAAATGGCTCTGAGCACTAAACATCCATGCCCGAGGCAGGATTAGAACCTGCGACCGTAGCGGTCTTGCGGTTCCAGACTGCAGCGCCTTTAACCGCACGGCCACTTCGGCCGGAGCTCAGTGTCACAACACAAAGTTATAACACCTGACGATGGGTATGTAAGAGCCCGAAACCGGTCGTGCTTTAAATAAAAAGAACCTTACAACTAAAGCGGCATTTTCAACCTCTGCTACAATGCTCAGTTACCGATGTTCCTCCAGCAGAACTGTTTGTACGTGACCCTTACTACGGACCACTTTCATCCCCCAAAGCTTGATGTCTTCCTGTAGGATAACTGTCCGCGTCGTACGTCCAGAAACGTACTGCAGAATCACTGCCGTATGGTGGTTCAAAGGTAGATTACCACGATAGTGTTTTGATGACACAAGCCTGCTATCTCGCATTTCAGGTAACGTAAAACAATTATATCCCCACCAAGACAATGTTTTTGTCGACTACATTTTCACTGAACTGTCGCGTGTAAAATAACATTTCGTTTATCTACGACGTTTCCCGAGCGGTATATTTATGACTAATAGTTAAACTTACTCTTGTAGCTAGCGTTTAACTATTAATTGCACGTGCCAACACAGCTCGATAAACATGTGCTTATATGAAGTGTTATAGCGTACAGGGAAGCTGTAGCGTTCAAAATGTAGCCAACAAAAAGTTCTGTTGATGAAAACATGAAACAGTTAAATTCGTGGAAGATGGTTGGAAAACTCTGTGAAAAGTTGCTGCTTGCTTCATTTCTTTATGTAAAGTGTAGTTGAACAGTGTTGTCTCCTGTATTGCTTGGAAGACGGTCAAAACTGTGCAGAAAAAGTTTCAAAGAAAGAAAACGGAAGGGTCAGTAATTTTCGGGTTGATCGATAAAAACGATTTCTGAAGAAATGTGAACGAGATGCTAAATAGTGGACGACTTACGCCATTTGACCAGGAAAATAGTTGACGTCCGAGTTACGGAGGATGTAAAATGTAGACTGGCGATAGCGATAAAAGTTCTGAAAAACTGAAATACTTTAACATTGATTATAAATTTACATGTTGGGAAGTCCTCTCCAGAGGAATTTTTCTAGTGTGTAGCCTAATACCTAAGTGAAAAATGGACAATATACAGCAAAAATAAAAAGACAAGCTTTGGAAAGATGGTGCTACAGAAGAATACTGAATATTGGAGAAATGGGAGAAAAAAGAATGTATTACACAATCAGGCTAAAAGAAAGGAGACTTGGAAATTCAGGTGCCCCTACCGTTGTTTTATGGAACAAGCTACACTCCTGGAAATGGAAAAAAGAACACATTGACACCGGTGTGTCAGACCCACCATACTTGCTCCGGACACTGCGAGAGGGCTGTACAAGCAATGATCACACGCACGGCACAGCGGACACACCAGGAACCGCGGTGTTGGCCGTCGAATGGCGCTAGCTGCGCAGCATTTGTGCACCGCCGCCGTCAGTGTCAGCCAGTTTGCCGTGGCATACGGAGCCCCATCACAGTCTTTAACACTGGTAGCATGCCGCGACAGCGTGGACGTGAAGCGTATGTGCAGTTGACGGACTTTGAGCGAGGGCGTATAGTGGGCATGCGGGAGGCCGGGTGGACGTACCGCCGAATTGCTCAACACGTGGGGCATGAGGTCTCCACAGTACATCGATGTTGTCGCCAGTGGTCGGCGGAAGGTGCACGTGCCCGTCGACCTGGGACCGGACCGCAGCGACGCACGGATGCACGCCAAGACCGTAGGATCCTACGCAGTGCCGTAGGGGACCGCACCGCCACTTCCCAGCAAATTAGGGACACTGTTGCTCCTGGGGTATCGGCGAGGACCATTCGCAACCGTCTCCATGAAGCTGGGCTACGGTCCCGCACACCGTTAGGCCGTCTTCCGCTCACGCCCCAGCATCGTGCAGCCCGCCTCCAGTGGTGTCGCGACAGGCGTGAATGGAGGGACGAATGGAGACGTGTCGTCTTCAGCGATGAGAGTCGCTTCTGCCTTGGTGCCAATGATGGTCGTATGCGTGTTTGGCGCCGTGCAGGTGAGCACCACAATCAGGACTGCATACGACCGAGGCACACAGGGCCAACACTCGGCATCATGGTGTGGGGAGCGATCTCCTACACTGGCCGTACACCACTGGTGATCGTCGAGGGGACACTGAATAGTGCACGGTACATCCAAACCGCCGTTCCACAGGACTACATCCAGCATCTCTACGATCGTCTCCATGGGAGAATAGCAGCCTGCATTGCTGCGAAAGGTGGATATACACTGTACTAGTGCCTACATTGTGCATGCTCTGTTGCCTGTGTCTATGTGCCTGTGGTTCTGTCAGTGTGATCATGTGATGTATCTGACCCCAGGAATGTGTCAATAAAGTTTCCCCTTCCTGGGACAATGAATTCACGGTGTTCTTATTTCAATTTCCAGGAGTGTATGTTATACTTGGCCTTCAGAAACCACGAGAGAAATTTTCATAATCTCTCGCTCGCTACGCACAAACAATTAGTCCTACAGAAAAACTAAACATTAATATCTTAGGAAATTTAATACAGTTATATTTTGTGCTAGGATACGTTTTCCCTCGAGGCCGTAGTTTTCGAGTTATTAAAATACACGCAGAAAAGTGACCTTCAAACGCACCTTCACCCCCACGCTCATCCCTCACTAGTCAGGAATTCTCGTATGGAGCCGTATATTGGCAGAAGTCATATTCTAAAAGCTTTGTGTATTTTATCGAAAAACTGAAGGAAAAAATGTCAGCCAACACGATATTCTTGCCAGATTTGATGTAGAGTCCCCGTTAACTACCGTTCCTGTGAGCAAAGCTATTTAATACGTAGCAGATATTTTTCGAACTGATATAAGAGCTTTACATAGAGATTGATTGACCACAACTTATTTGCAGTACAACAACGAATCTTACGAACAAATCCACGGGGGGCTATGGGCAATTATCTTAGTAGCTATGGCTAATTTATGTATGGAGTTCTTCAAACAGCGGGCTCTGCAGATGGTCAGTAAAAGACTATCTATGTGAACCTCTGTAGTGTGGACTCCAGGTGAAGAGGAGCTGGATGTCTCATTGGTGCATCTCGGTGGCATTAACTCAAAGATAGAGTTCACCATGGAGAAGGAGAGCAAAGGTTAACTTAATTTTCTAGATGTATCTGTAATGAAATGGGTGGACGGCACTCTGGGCGACAAGGTGTACAGAAAGGACTTACAAACTGATCGATACTTTCACAAGGAATCAGAATATCATCCTAGACAAAAAGAGGTGCCATTAAAACCTTTCTGGACGTAGCCAACAAAATGTCGGAACAGTTTTATTTACAGAAGGAATTTAATCATTTACGGTCTGCCTTCAAGAAAAATTGGTTTTCTGGTATTGAGATTGATCGATTACTCCATCAAAGAAGAGAAGAAGCCAGAAGTACTGAGCACCAAAGGTAGCCATCTGAAAAAAAAATTCCGTTCATTTGTAAAATTACGGATCGCGTCGAGAAAGTTTTGGCCAAGTGCGGGGTGGAAACTATCTTTACACACACCAAGAAGATTAATGAATACTTTAAGAACGTCAAAATATGCGTAGCACCCATATAGCAGATCCTGGGGTGCATAAAGTCCTCTGTTGTGGCGAACAAGTGTACGTGGGAACCATGAAAAGAAGTGTCACCACCTGCTTAGCTGCACACACAAGGAAATTTCTTCTGGGAAATAGCGAAGAACCGGCCGTAGGATAATATGTTTTTCAACATGGGAACCATAAAGAAAAATTTAATAAGACGATCATTTTAACAAGGACCTCGCATTACCATGCTCATATTTATAGAGAAGCAATAGAGATTCATAAACATCATAATGATTTTAATAGAAAAGAAGAAGGTTAGAAGCTAGATGTCCGTTAGCATTATTAATTCAAACGTACACGTTGCGGTAATGACAGATAAAACGACTTTTGTAAACATTGTGCTAAAACTAATTACGTTGACAGTTAGATACAAACTTAATCTTTATTAGCACAATAGTCTCTTAGTCAGAAGGCCTAACAAAAACGATGTAACTGTTTATTTTATGATGTTGAAATTCACAAAATTGTATTGTAAACTGTACACAAACGTCAGTTTTACAACTTGTAAGGGCTCGATTGAGCCGGTGGTGTTATAAGGTCAGTCAATGACGACCAAAAAAGGTCGAATATAGAAAATATTTGGTGAAGTCGCAAACTTTGTAAACTGTTTGGTGTATGGTGTAGCAGTCAGGGTGCGTTTGAAAGTACTTTTGTACGTTTTTCTTGAATAACTCGAAAACTACGGCTTCTTGCGGAAACGTGTTAAGTACAATAAATTTCCTATAAAAAGGTCGTGTTCAGTTTTCTGTAGGACCAATAGTTTGCACGCAGCGAGCGAGAGAATATTAAAATCTCGTGCGTGCCGGAGGGTACTGGGGGGGGGGGGGGAGGGGGGGGCGGGAGGGAGGGGAGGGGAAGGGGAGGGAGAACGTGGATAGATTTCAGATGTAGATAAAATCTTGAAGCATTGAGTACAAGAAGCAGATTCTAACAGATGTATGTTCCAGAACATATGTAGAGATGAAGAGCCTTTTATAACATCGACAAGAGTAGCAAGTTGCATCAAACCAGCTTTAGGACTGAAGTCCTAAGGAATTCCTGATTTTTATGTGTATTTGACGTTCACCATCTTCAGAAGCTGCAATCGCTCTTAAAAATGTAACTATTTTGTCGAAGAGGTTGGAATTATGTTGAATTATAATCAAGTTCAAGTCTGTGGTGACTACCTATCGTTAAAATAAGCACTCCAGAAACGAAGTCAAGCTCGATATCTGTTGGAGGGTATGTATCTTTATGTATCAGAACAAGCCAGTCATCGTCCGCACTCATTCCTTGTAATTGCTTGATGCTTTGGATATCTATTTTGGATCCTATGTTAAGTAAGATGTACATAAATGACCCTTCATTTGCATTTTCAAAAGATGTCCTGTTGCAGATGATAACAGGTGAGGGAATAAAAAGTAGTACCAGTCTTCATACTGCATAAGCAGGTAATAAATTTATTTGAAAATTTGAAAATGTGGTATAAGACAAACGAATATTCATAAAATTTTCTCAAAACTCAGTATGTGCGATCCAGTACTAATCACAGAACTAGTAAAGCTGTACAAATAATCATTTCAAGCAATGGACGTCAAGCCATGATATTGGTACGTATTCGGGACCACAGATAGATTACAACCGCAACTGGTAAACGCACACACTAGCATTAATGAAGCGCGTCGGTTATGGGAGAACTACAGTATCCAGGATCTATGTTCTAGGTGATTTGAAAATTTCTATCTCATCCTGAAAAGGCCTGTTGAATAATTCCGATTTGACAACTGTTTCGTTATACATCCGCCGATAAATGTCCTTACTCCTTATTAGCAACCGTCTTTCCTGAAAAAAAAAGCATATAAAAATAATGCAGGTCATTAATATAATACTAAAACTAAAAACGTTCTTTATAAATACTCCAAGAGCTTATCGTTAGTTCAAATGGTTCAAATGGCTCTGAGCACTATGGGACTCAACTTCTGAGTCATCAGTCCCCTAGAACTTAGAACTACTTAAACGTAAGTAACCTAAGGACATCACACACATCCATGCCCGAGGCAGGAATCGAACCGGCGACCGTAGCGAACGTTAGTATAAAAATAGGTTAGATGTGCGTTCACCAGTCTGCCACAGGTTATTAAATAAGTAATGTGATGACGTTTAAAACTGAATTTAAAAGAATTACATTCTTCAGTTACGCTGAAGCATATTTTCAGAGAGACTATTCAAATTTATGTTTTAGGTTATTTTATAAAATAACCGTCGTGAGGTAATATACAGTCATGTTATGTCCCATCATATTATTGCGTGAAAACGAAATGTACACTTGGTGACTCCCCTCCACATCCCAGGCCCCGTTTATCGCAGGATCCAAGGATTGCGACAAATGTAATGAACACAATGTCACGTGACAAAGAGTGGTCTACAAAGTGTTCTTTATCGATCGATCTGCAAGCTTCGCCGTGCTTAGTTTCTAAATGACTCGGTTTGTTTGTGGTCATGAAACTGCGAAACGACTTTTGTTTTAATGTCCATTAGTGGGCCAGCTACACATAATAAACTAATGTGTCTGTGTGACAACCATCTCCATAAGCAAGTGTTTCGTAATTGAACTGATAACCAACTAAGCTCTCAAATTGATTGTACCAGGCACGTATCATGAATTACAAACCCTAGTCCGCTTGATGCACAAAAAAAAGAGGAATAGCTGTCATAAAATGCAGTTATGAAGAAAGATGATTCTGATCAGGTAGGAAAGGAGAGTAAATCAACGTTACGTGCGTTACATATATGAGTGACCGTAGGAGACACTACGCTACAAAATCCATCCTGAAGTTCATCCCTAATTAGAGACTAGTAACGCAGAGCTTTCTGCTTTGTTGAAAGGTGTGGATGACTAACAGAAGAGCTCTTGACTTGCAGACAATAGAACAGCGGGAAAAATACATCTCATGGAATCGCTCTCAGCTACCTGCGTCCATCACTGTAGCGTGTAGTTTGCTCTTTAACCACTCTACTTCACAACAACGTCTTGATTCACTGTTGAGGGAATATAAAATGATAATGCGAATACACTTCACTTATTAGCAGAAAAATCAACTTAATTCCAATTTCTGGAGCTTACGAGAAGAATTCAACCCAAAATAACGAAATTTGCTTTTATATTTCTTATAGAATCAGTTCCCACTACATAGTACAGTGTGAAAATTGCTCTGCACCATATTCACTTGCTCAACGGAAGCAGAAAGAACGTTGTACATTTACCCAGAGGTTTTTGCAACTCCTTACAATAATTGTCAAAGGCCAAGATCCACACCATAATGACCCAATATGATTCCCGTTTCTTCTTTCATCGTGAAGTTGTAAGTAGGCTGTTTATGTCTCCTTATTGGCAACGTTACGTAGCGCTCTGTATGATAATCACGGGCTGTGTTGTGTGCAGTCTGTGGCTAGTTTGCATTGTTGTCTGCCATTGTAGTGTTGGGCAGCTGGATGTGAACAGCGCGTAGCGTTGCGCAGTTGGAGGTGGGCCGCAAGCAGTGGTGGATGTGGGGAGAGAAATGGCGGAATTTTGAAATTTGTAAGACTGGATGTCATGAACTGCTATGTATATTTTGATTTTTCAACACTATTAAGGTAAATACATTGTTTGTTCTCTATTAAAATCTTTCATTTGGTAACTATGCCTATCAGTAGTTAGTGCCTTCCGTAGTTTGAATCTTTTATTTAGCTGGCAGTAGTGGTGCTCGCTGTATTGCAGTAGTTCGAGTAACGAAGATTTTTGTGAGGTAATTGATTTGTGAAAGGTACAGGTTAATGTTAGTCACGGCCATTCTTTTGCTGGGATTATTGAAAGTCAGACTGCGTTGCGCTACAAAAATTGTGTGTCAGTTTAAGGACAGTCATGTATAATTGTTCAAAGGGGACGTTTCATATGTCGACCCTTAGCCGAGGATACCTCACTGGATTCTTCAGCTTTTTTTTCTTGTAGTTTGTGTAATTAGTGTAGCTTTTGTTTATTGCTAGCGCTTAATTGTAGAGAGAATCTCCTTTGTAGTTGCAGTCTTTCATTGTTGTACAGTAAACAGTTGTGGCATGCATGTAGATTTGCACAAAGTATTTCGCAGCTGCGCTAGCAAATAACTAGATATTATTTTCAGTGCTATGTTAATGTGTTTTCTTATTTTGCTCTTCAAGTTGTGCTTTTCTGTGTTATCGTGTGAAACATTGTGTCAATAATGGCGTGTGAAAAACGTAATACTAGGCTCCAAAGTAAACTGAGAAATGACACTGAAGAAGATAGCAGTGTGTTAGCGCCACCTTATAATGAATTAACTAATGTTCAAACTAGTGATTTGGTAATTGTGCATAGGGAAATGTGGATTGTTATTACAATTAATACAACAAATGGAACAAACACAGCAAAAGCTTCAGAAAGTAGACACAATGGAACAAAATCTTCGGAAGTTAGACACAGTAGAACAAAATCTGAGACAAACTCAGAAAAAGCTTCAAAAGTTAGACACAAAGGAACAAAATCTTCGGAAGTTAGACACCACGCTTGAACAAATACGTGAAGATTTAACTACTGAGTTACATAACATTCAATCGAATTGTCAAAAAGTCTGTAATGACGTAAAAACACAAATTTGTGAGCATTTTCAACCTATTTTTTCGCGTCATGAAAATGCGTTACAGAATCATGAAGCAGCCATAAAAAACTGCAAACTATTGTCCATGAAAATCATGAGACCTTGCAAGCTAAAATTGACTCAGTTGGTTACGCGACTTGCAAAAACTCAGGAAAACTTAAAGGACATCGTAGATACTCCGAAAATTGGTTCAGAAAGACACATGGAGGAAATTAGTTCATTATCAGAGAAAGTAGTTAAACTTTCGGATCAGCTAAATAATTTATCTACGAAGGTAGATGATAATCTGAATGACACTAAACCGGTAGTCTTTAATGACACAGAAGAGTGCGAACAAATTAGGAAATTCAAACAAAAATCAGAATCAAATTAATACGCAACACCAAAGAGAAGTCCGGGAAGTACAAGATCAGCTGACACAGGTAATACAAGAATTACGTATTACAGAGGACGCTCGCGCCCCAATACGGGAGGAGAGACATAGAAACACGGAACAGCCACAAAATAATAACACAGCGCATTTCGGAAATTATGAAAGAAATTGGCAAGGTACACCGAATTTTGAAATGGAACCGCCGAAACGACGTAACAATGACCGACATGCGACTCGCCGACATGATGATTTTGACTATAAGCTGTTCATTACTACACGTAAATTTAAAACATTTAAGAATTCTGGCAACGACATTCATCCACAAGCATGGCTCCATTAATTTTCTCATTGTTTTCTCCCCACTGGTCATTAGAGCACAGATTAGAATTTATGTGTGGCTATTTGGAGAATGAACCAGCTGTAAGAATGCGATCGGTCATTCACGATCGTCACAGTGAAGGAGAATTTTACCATGCCTTCCTCTCAGCATACTGGTCTCAAGCTACACAAAACCGAGTAGAACATAGCATCATAATGATGAAACATTTCGAACAATATGAATTTTCCAGTCTTGTGAAATATTTTGAAGACATGTTGCACAAGAATCAGTACCTGTCAAACCCATACAGCCCCTCAGAACTCATCCGCATTTGCTTAATCAATCAACCTTTTTGGCAGGACGTTGCAAAGACGGCATTGTAGCTTTTCAGGGACTCTTACAAGAATTAGAAATTGACACTGACAATCGCGGATCGCGAAAACAGGAACACAACAATTACAGATCACATCCGTCACCATTCCGCCATGAAAGAAATAATAACTGGATATGACAAGGCTATTCTTACAACGCAAATCGTGAACAAAACAGACACCACCCATAAGACAACCACTGGCAGAGTAATAGTTGTAGAGAAAGATCACATTTCCATAGTAATGAATATGACAGAGATAACCATAGAAACAGACAATATGGGAACGAAAATAATTATTATCAAGGGAGACAGAATAACTTCAGACGCAACGGTCCACCACGCAGATACAGTTCCAGGAGAAATTCTCCACCACATGACCGACGAACAAGAAACTATGTAAACTACCGACAAAACGACAGATCTGAATTCCATCAGAACTGGCGAGCTTCAAACAGGGCAGGGCCTTCTCGACAAGGTGAATTTGCATAAGTTAGGTCTCCTAATCCTAATAACGACGTGCGCCAACAAAGAGACAGACAATGACTCGCACCGCAGGCAGCCGCGTGCGCCGGCTGGCTCAGAGAAAAAACACATAGACGCTAACCTTGAGAAAAATTCCAGTATTCTTTGTCTACTTATACCACATGATAATTGCGTCGAAGTTGAAACACTGCATACTAGGAAGAGTAAATGTTTACACCACATTTCACATGTAAAATCGTTTATTGAGAGATAAACTGCTTTTTAACTTTGTCTTTGCCATATAACGTTTCACATTACATCCAGTCAAGAACCAAGAGAACTTATTTAAACAGAAATTACGAATGCATTGTTATTGTGAACAGATGACAAAGTGTTATTGTGTGTGTACATTCTTGCTTGTTAGTTGCATGATTACGTAATGACTATAAGGCTTAAATACTTAGAACATTTACTGGTACTGCTAATGAGATTTTAATGCCACATTTTGGTTTACTTGAAAATACATTCTGGATTTAAAGTACTTTCAGTGAGATACCAGATGACACAGTGGTTAGTTTATGTGACAGCTACACGATTTTATCACGACGCTACTAATGAGTGACAATTTACAATGTTGCTTTTGCAGTGTTTCTGTTTTATATCTGCACAGTTTTTCTGTATTATTCTGGAAAGTAGAACATGTTTTAGTAGTAACTTTTGTGGTATAGCTAGAATGAGACTGCCTTTTCCTCAGCACAACAATATGTTACAGCACAGTACTTTCTTCATCACGGCAATAAGCGTAATAACTAAGATATCTATACGCAAAGCATTTCACTTTTGTTTATCCTGAGGTAAGTACATTGGCTTCTGCAGAACTTAACTTTTGGAGGACAATAACTACGACACTTCCACAGAGATTATCTTACAGCAAGATGCACATTTAGCGCTACAGGATACGTATTTGAGTGATTAATTTTGTACTTAAATCATTTATTTTTAAAGATATTTGAAGTACAATAATACAAAGGTTTTCCGTGATACATTTCATTCCATTGCTGTAATCTGTAACACCTGAGAGTATAATTACATTAATCCTCAGGGGGGTACACGCTTACTTTGTGTACCATGTGTTTGGCAAGCACAAGGAGCCCTAGCTAATATGGTATTTGCTTACACAACTTTACACATCGGTACCAGATTTCTCTAACACATAAATTACACATCTATCTGATCATTTAACTTGGAGAGACAAACATTTATTTTACTACATCAGTGACAGATGTTTACGTAATTACACAGTTGGATAACTTCACTCTTATGAAATTGTATTTTGTCTGTACTTTGTGAACTGTTCATATTTTTTTGGAACCATTGTGATACTATGAGAGCTTTGAATGATATATTTGATATGGGATCATGACTTTTATAGTACGTTTGAGGTAGATGACACTATTTAAATGAGCAGAGAATTTTTTTAGGTTTTGAAATTATTGGAGGAAGCTATGGCGATTTTGAGATTTGCCTGTGGTGTTATGATGTTATTATTATGATGACGATGTGTATTATGCTGTTGAGGTATGTTTATCAACAATAAGCTGATGCTATATGAGGAATTTGATTATGCTACATATTTATTATGATGAAATATTGAAGAAGTGTCGACGCAAGATTGAGGTGTCGACGAATATGTATATGTGTAATAAGGAAAGGAATAATAAGTAGTGGTTAGGGTCTCTGGTTTGTGAAAAAATGATGTTGGAAACCAAGAATCGTACTTTAAGAGTTATGAAATGTGTGTAAATGTGTGAATGTATCACAATGCCGCTGAAAATTTTTTGGACACTGTTATATTTATAAGATTTTGTTTCTACAGATTTGTAACTTAAATATTTCGACCTGTGAAATTTTATTTGTATCCAACTGTCACTGTAGCAGAAACTGATGTCGTAAGTATTTCAGTAGGTCACTGTAACCACCCAGCTGTGCGACAGTCCCCTGGAAAAGAGCCATTAGTGTGTGCCTTTCAGAGGCACAGGTGGAGAAAAAAAGGGGCCATTATCCTCGCTATTGACATTCCTTTGTAGAAAGCATCGCAAATGCGACACGCTCAAACTTGAAAACATATGAAAACACTGTGGAGCTCTTAACTTATGATATTTACTGAAATGCCTAATGAAATGACGATAAATATTTTTATGTCTATACACCTGATTATGACTACTGTCTTTCTAGTCGAGAGATTTTTTTTTCTACCTTATGAAGTGCCATATGGCTAATGAATGATGTTTCAAGCCTTCCTTTGTACATATTTGCTCATTTTCTTTGATATCTAGTTTCTAGCTGCACTGCAGCATTGGTTATAATAAAATTTAATAGTTGTACTAATATCACTATTTTCTGTCTACAGACCCAGTAAAGAATACGTTTATGATGTACTTTCTTAGAAAAGAGAGCACAAATAGACATTTCCCATCAGAGGAATTGCATAAATAAATTTTTTAATGACTTGGTAACTTTCTTGCAGAGTAAGTTTTTGTGATGCATCACTCTAGTGTTAAGATGTGACATAGGTATTAAAAATGGCCATTTTACTGTAATATTTTTTCTGCTTGAGCTATGTCATGTTTAGATATAAGTTATTGCATTTGCTGCTGCTGTTTGCCAGGCATAGTGCTACTAAATTTCACTGTACATTACTCTGTTAAGCAAGTTTTACTACTGATTTATTTTTATTGTTGCTGCACATTGGCTTGTATTAGTTGTAATGTTGCATTTGTTGCTTGCTTTGCCAATTTGCATTTTTTATCATTGCTGTTTATGTTAATTGTTTTGCACAGCTGCATTACCTCGTCCCTTACTTTAGCATATGAGCTCAGTAGATTTAAGTTAGCTTAACAGGGGGTACACTATATAAGAGAACGTGTTGTGATGAACTGGAAGAAATGCATTGAGAAGTTATAAGAAAATGGTTTGGCCAAAAAAGTATTTTGAAAGAGGATATGAACCAAAAAGTAGGGTTTAGGGACAACAAGTTTAGGTGGGATTTTCTTGGAAATAAATGATGAGGTAAGATAATGGAAAATAAATAATGAGGTAAGGAATGTGTGAACATATAAATACAGAAAGCAGGCTGGGAAAGAATTTTTTTGGTGGAAACAAATGTTGAAATAAGAGGAAAGATATATGGAATGACGATTTGGGGTGGACGACAGTACCAAATGTCACACTGAAAACAAACCCTGTCCTGTATTTTTGTGTTGTTACACTATGTGAATTTGTGTTTTTCCTGTCTTAATGTGTTTAGCTAATAAGAGTTATGTTGCTGAATTTTTCTGATACTATGTTATTTTCTTTGTAAAGATGTTTAGACATTATTTATTCTGTTCTGTTTTAATGCTCATGTGTGAAGTTGATGTTTCGAAAGTTATTCTGATCTTTTATGTATGTACTCATGTCATAATTCCTGTAACACTGATGTATATGTTATTTCGATTCTTTTGTAAAGCTTGAACTACAAATCTTATCTGTATTGTTATGTTCCTTAATGATGTATTTTGTACCTTTGAAATTGTTATCTTACGTTATAAAATTGTAATTGACACCACTTCATCATATTATTAACTTGTAAGTTCCATTTCACTGCACACGTTTCTGTTGGTCATAGTATATGGACAATATGTGAGAAGTAGGGACTGTTAGTGTTTGCACGTGCGTTAATAATTCAGCAAGGGACTGGATAACAGCATTGCTGGTTCTAAGGACAATTCCAAAAACTTTGTGAGTGCACAAGTGGTGGTTATGGACTTGCTATATTGTATGCAAGACACTTTGATGGTGGTTGTGCACCTGCACAGTCGCAGCAGATGGCTGCTGGCCATCTCTACAAGGACTACAGTGGGTCTGCAGCTTTGATGATCCATCAGTACCATTATTTCTACAAGGACTGCAGTGGATCTACACCTTTGGGGGCCCACCAATACCATACTCTCTACCAAGACTATAGTGGGTCTGCTCTGTGATGACCTACCTACCAATATTTTTCAAAACGTCGAATGATTCTGTTGTGGGCTTCCTCTGTGGTGGCCCATTACCTGTCTGCATGTCGAGAGTCAGCACTGTGTTTCCGTTGGAAGGACAACACTACTTCTTCAAGACTGCGTGGAAATCCACTACTTCCGTGTGCATTTTCTTTTACTGCTCAGACTTTGAGAAAAACACTGCAATTTTACTGTAATGAATGATCAGGACTGTCTTTTGGACTGTGAGAAAATTTTAGCTTTTGACCAACATTGTATCAATAAGTGTGTGCATTTGATATCTTTGTTATTGTAATTAAGAAAAATTTTATCAAATCATTACTGGCCACTGCCCAAAACAATTTGTAAAATTTTTTGTGGGGAGCATGGGGGCTATGTAAGTAGGCTGTTTATGTTTTCTTATTGGCAACGTTACGTAGCGCTCTGTATGAAAATCACTGGCTGTGCTGTGTGCAGTCTGTGGTTAGTTTGCATTGTTGTCTGCCATTGTAGTGTTGGGCAGCTGGATGTGAACAGCGCGTAGCGTTGCGCAGTTGGAGGTGAGCCGCCAGCAGTGGTGCATGTGGGGAGAGAAATAGCGGAGTTTTGAAATTTGTAAGACTGTATGTCATGAACTGCTATGTATATTATGATTTTTCAACACTATGAACGTAAATACATTGTTTGTTCTCTATTAAAATCTTTCATTTGCTAACTATGCCTATCAGTAGTTAGTGCCTTCCGTAGTTTGAATCTTTTATTTAGCTGGCAGTAGTGGTGCTCGCTGTATTGCAGTAGTTCGAGTAACGAAGATTTTAGTGAGGTAAGTCATTTGTGAAAGGTATAGGTTAATGTTAGTCAGGGCCATTATTTGTAGGGATTATTGAAAGTCAGATTGCGTTGCGCTAAAAATATTGTGTGTCAGTTTAAGGACAGTCATGTATAATTGTTCAATGGGGACGTTTCATATGTCGACCCTTAGCCGAGGATACCTCACTGGAATCTTCTGATTTTTTTCTTATAGTTTGTGTAATTAGTTTCAAGGTAAACAACTGACATTGATTAAGAAAGAATAATAAAAAGTAGCATTCGGAATGTGAAGGTAGAAAATCTATACTGAGTATTCGAGAGTGTGTTGTGAGAAACCTTTAGTACAAAGCAGAAATTGTAATGGCCACAACCGTGTCGTGTGTAAAGGATATTACTGCACGTCCGTCAGTAGCACGTAAATCCCGGTAGTCGCATGACCGTTAAAATTACACCGAGACAACTCAGCAGCGTGCGGGTTGCTAACGCTTTTATAGAGGTTTGTCATCTAACACGACTGCCGGATGACCTCGAATCCATTGCGTGAGTACTGAACATTTAAAAGCACTTTTTTCTCTGTTGTTACCACTTAAGTAAAAATCAGCATTTCCTTCTAATAACACAGAAACTCAGTTCTATAATTACTTTCACAATTAACACGTGCTCTTTCATATAGTAATCGCTCCACGATAACACAACAGTTTCCTGCAAGCTATAAATAACATGAAACTTCCTGGCAGATTAAAACTGTGTGCCCGACCGAGGCTCGAACTCGGGACCTTTGCCTTTCGCGGGCAAGTGCTCTACCATCTGAGCTACCGAAGCACGACTCACGCCCGGTACTCACAGCTTTACTTCTGCCAGTACCTCGTCTCCTACCTTCCAAACTTTACAGAAGCTCTCCTGCGAACCTTGCAGAACTAGCACTCCTGAAAGAAAGGATATTGCGGAGACATGGCTTAGCCACAGCCTGGGTGATGTTTCCAGAATGAGATTTTCACTCTGCAGCGGAGTGTGCGCTGATATCATCATATCAGCGCACACTCCGCTGCAGAGTGAAAATCTCATTCTGGAAACATCACCCAGGCTGTGGCTAAGCCATGTCTCCGCAATATCCTTTCTTTCAGGAGTGCTAGTTCTGCAAGGTTCGCAGGAGAGCTTCTGTAAAGTTTGGAAGGTAGGAGACGAGGTACTGGCAGAAGTAAAGCTGTGAGTACCGGGCGTGAGTCGTGCTTCGGTAGCTCAGATGGTAGAGCACTTGCCCGCGAAAGGCAAAGGTCCCGAGTTCGAGCCTCGGTCGGGCACACAGTTTTAGTCTGCCAGGAAGTTTCATATCAGCGCACACTCCGCTGCAGAGTGAAAATCTCATTCTATAAATAACATCATGTTGAAGGCTGGAGACCTCCAAATTTTCAATTAAAAACTGTATCTTAATCTTCAGTCCAAATTCCAGCGCGGAATGACGACAAAAATACATTAATAGTAACCATTACAAAATCGCGATAAAGAGCCTTTTCATGCCACTGGTAATGTTGATGACAGCACTTGGGGCAATCCAGGCGGATCGTCGTCGGTAGATTCCGTGGTCCGAAGGAAGGACTTGCAAGGGTAATCGAAAAATTTATGTGAAATTCATAGCTAGATGAACGCTAGGCATTTGCCTTTCGCAGAGAATGCTCTGTCTTTTGCGTTATCCTATCGCTGATCATGGACTTAGTGAAAGCTGACACGTAGTTCCCAATTACTCGTGCAAAAGAACACTGCGTGTACACCGCAAGCATCAAAGTAAGTCGACTGAAAAAACACCTAAGAAGCCGTAGAGGAGCTGAACTCACCGATGTATAACTTTTTCGGAATTTCATTATCGTGGGCGTGTTTCTACAGAGATTCGAAGGATGGACAGCAACCTGTTGCAGGTTATAGCTTTATCAGTTCGTGATGTATGGTGGGAAGCGTAGATGGTAGTGCACTGCCCGTGGAAGGTGCTACATTTCGAATCCCAGCCCGGTACACAATTTATGTGTATCACATAGAGTTACCAGAACGTACGTAATAAGAGTGGACGATCAAGAACGAAGTGCTCGTATTAAGAAGGGTGTAAGACAAGGCTGTAGCCTTTCGCCCCTACTCTTTAATCTGTACATCGAGGAAGCAATGATGGAAATAAAAGAAAGGTTCAGGAGTGGAATTAAAATACAAAGTGAAAGAATATCAATGATAAGATTCGCTGATGACATTGCTATACTGAGTGAAAGTAAAGAAGAATTAAATGATCTGCTGAACGGAATGAACAGTCTAATGAGTACACAGTATGGTTTGAGAGTAAATCGGAGAAAGACGAAGCTAATGAGAAGTAGTTGAAATGAGAACAGCGAGAAACTTAACATCAGGATTGATGGTCACGAAGTCATTGAAGTTAGGGAATTCTGCTGCCTAGGCAGTAAAATAACCAATGACGGACGGAGCAAGGAGGACATCAAAAGCAGACTCGCTATGGCAAAAAGGCATTTATGGCCAAGAGAAGTCTACTAATATCAAATACCGGTCTTAATTTGAGGAAGAAATTTCTGAGGATGTACGTCTGGAGTACAGCATTGTATGGTAGTGAAACATGGACTGTGGGAAAACTGGAACAGAAGAGAATCGAAGCATTTTAGATGTGGTGCTATAGACGAATGTTGAAAATTAGGTGGACTCATAAGGTAAGGAATGAGGAGGTTCTACGCAGAATCGGAGAGGAAAGGATTATGTGGAAAACACTGATAAGGAGAAGGGACAGGATGATAGGACATCTGCTAAGACATGAGGGAATGACTTCCATGGCACTAGAGGGAGCTGTAGAGGGCAAAAACTGTAGAGGAAGACAGAGATTGGAATACGTCAAGCAAATAAATGCACTCAACTTCCCGACAGAAGGCCAATATACAGTCCTTAGATTACTGCATCCAATGCAACTGTGTAACCTTGTGCTATCCAGCCTGCCGGCCGAAGTGGCCGTGCGGTTAAAGGCGCTGCAGTCTGGAACCGCAAGACCGCTACGGTCGCAGGTTCGAATCCTGCCTCGGGCATGGATGTTTGTGATGTCCTTAGGTTAGTTAGGTTTAACTAGTTCTAAGTTCTAGGGGACTAATGACCTCGGCAGTTGAGTCCCATAGTGCTCAGAGCCATTTGAACCATTTGCTATCCAGCCACTGAGATCACATTGTGAAGTGAAGACCAGTAATTACAAATTAACATGGAATGTTTATTCTATAGATACATCAGTTCAGATTTGTGAGAGAAAGGCATTACTTTATTTCTAAAGTCTGTAAATCTTCTCTTGTGATCGTTCGTGAATGGAACAATGTGGGTGTCAGTGTTTCAGGCAGTACGAAGAAAATCCTGATTAAAATTGTTTTAGAGAGTGTAGCTTCGGCTTTTCAGGTGATCGACAGAGTACAATGAGCACAACAAACAGTGGTCCATTAATATTCGCAGAAAACAGGTCTTCAAGCTTCATCCTTTAGTGTGTAAGACAATACATATGAGGCAGAGGAAACTCGTGAACAAAGTGCAACACAATGCTTCTTAGTTCTAATTCCTTGGATATAATACAGTCCGTAGCGATCAAACCACACTCTAAAAGTTCCTAAAAGTGAGGAAACATAGACTGAAATCGTCACCGGATAGGTTTGTGTATTGCAAATATGAAATATTACCAGGTTTATGGGAAGAACTTAGGTACCACAATTCCTTAGTGTGATCTACGAACCGATAGCTAACCTAACAACTTTCTGTTTGTTGTTCGTCCTTAAGCTTTCCCCTTTACTGGGACTCTTATTGGCTGTATTTTCTTAGATAATTGTTTAAAGCTAGTCGATGTTGTTAAAAGTAATAATAACTTCAACAGATAATTTTACAACACTTCAGATAATCTGACAGAAGCCATTGCTCAAATAAATTTTGTGGTAAGAATAACCAGTAGAATAGCTATCAGAATTTCAGCTGAAAAATATCCTGAGGAATAGAACACATGAACAAAAATACAAGGAAAAACAAGTATGTACAGGAGGACGAGTGGACAAATTTAAATACGTTGGAGAAACCAAACAGCAGAATGGACATGAACAATCTGCTATGGAATGAGCACGTGGGTTAATGAGAAATATTTGCAATTGGAAATGTATTTCCAGAAATACAGAAGTATTTTAGCGTATTGCAGTGGTAGGACGGGAATGTTTATTTGCACAAAATGGACGACAATGGACTATATGCTGAAAAGAATAGAAGTAACTAAACACGTGTTATTAGAAAAAAGTAATAAGTTAATTACAACGAACAACGGGTTGATAAAATCAGAAGTAATGAAGAGCTTGTGAAGTAACGGGGGAGTTGTGGCGCCCTGAAAATAGCCTAAGTTCGGAGTTGACGTAACCTCACGGGCCACTCGGCAAGCCGGGGCTAGTCAGCAACCACGTGGTGCCGAACATTAGCTGGAGCAAGAGGGGTAGCCCCAGTGCATGGTCCAGGCCGACTACGTGGCTGGGAATTCCATGTTGGCGCTCTGTCTAGGAATAGGCTTTGTGTCGATGAAGGAGATCTGTATGCCGGGAATGCCAAAGATGGCGTACTTCGTGAAACCACAATGGCAGACATTACACATTAATAATAGCTAGAGGAATCATGATACCTCAAAAAGAAACATGTATATTACCATGATTTGCACGACGACTCTGATGGTGTAGTCACATTTTCAATATCTTTATTCGTTTAAAGTTTAGTATCTGAATGTAAATTATACAAGTAACACCTAGCAACGAAATTCCAAAATCTAAACAGTTCATCCGATTTGGTCGATCGACGTGTCTTTAGGAGGCTATTAGTGATATTAGTGTAAACCTCAGTTGGTATGAATTACAGGCATGTAACTTGAATACTACGTGAGTTATTGGAGGTCAAAGTGGCCGATTACAATTGATCGCATCAGTCCATAAGTACTCCACGTTTACACCGAAAAAACGGTAATAGCATACTTATAAATATATTTACTCATCTACGTCTTTGTTTATATCCGACGTATATTATTAATGAAGAAATTGGTCAAATATTTACTGTGTTTTAGAAAGCACAGAGGCATTAGGCTACTTGATTTGTTTATGTATTTAATGATGTGTGTTAGAGCGTGCTTAAGGTCCAGCCATAGGAATATTAATTTCCAGTTATTTAAATGTAAATGCAGTATTTGGTTGTGTTTTAATATGTTGGTGAGTGTGTGTTGGCTTGGAGACATGGCGGGAGCGCTCTAGCCAATCACGGCATTCGTTACTGCTGTAGGGGACTACCGAAGCCAATGGAGAGGCTGGATGGAAGTGGGGGTGGAGCATCGGGTCACACGGGGTGGGAGTGCTGGACGGGAAGGCGCTACAGACGGTGGCAGAAAATTGTTGGAGAGTGTTGAGCAGTTTACACGTGGTCGCTGGAGGTAGAAATATTTCGTAGTGTCGACTTGTGCACTTGTGAGGTTTCCGTGGATTCTTCAGTGAAGGCTTAGTCTGCGTTTAGAAGTGAATATCTCGCGAGCTATGTTGTTGCTCATGACTAATTACGTAAAGTAAGAATCTATTGTTTCCCTTTTATTCAAATCATATTTTATTTAATTGCTGGATCATCGACACCAATAAGTTTTTTGCAGTAATAAATGGAATTCTTAAAGGTACTTCTTCTATTGTACACACCATTTAAAGTTGTTAAAATAGTACCTCCAGATTTTATTTAATTGCAATCTTTCATTTCTATGTTGTATTCAAAATTTGCAATTGCCGAGTGATAAGAACCTTCCACCATTCGATTCATGTGTGTATTCATATTGTATACCGTAGACTCGGCAGTATTTGGCATGTAATGCGCCAACTACATATCCTGGCCCCTAGACAATGATACCAGCCAAAACTTTTAATATTTCATCTCTGAGACTGAAGGTACGAAGTTGAGGGCCACCACATATTTTATTTGAAAGTCCGCAAGCTTGCCAAGATAAAAAGATATAAAGTGTAATTTTATCTTCATTGGACACCATTAATGGGTGATTAAGAACGGGCTTACAAAGCAAATATCACTACGCTCGTAGGAATGGAGTTACTGTGGCAAAGATTATAGAAAGAGAAACACAACTAAAAATAAGCTATAGCAAGTAGTCCAAAACAACAGAAAGAATCTAGATGTAAAACATCAAATTAGGAAGGACCTTCTAGGCTGAGAAATAAGAAATGTGGAAATACATGTACAGAACAAAAGAAAAGGCAGCAAAAGGGCAGAAGAAAATGGGTTACTAGAAAAATAGGAAACAATAAAGAAAATAATAATAATAATAAGAGTAATATCAAAGGACGTGTCCGAGAATAAAGCCAAGTATGTCAGAAGGCTTCAGGTTAACAGACACTTCCTTTGTTATGGACCGATTCCCCAAATGACAAACTACGATGCATACGATATTAATAAGTAGCTCCGGTCAGAAACACTGTTGATTGGCGCCAAGGAGGCCGATATGGGACTGTCTGGAACTGGGAGGTGATGTAGTCGTTACTGCAGAGGATTTTGAAACTACAACAGGCTACATCAATGCTACGTAGAAGGTAGCCAAAAAACTGGATTACGAACACCGGCTATAAATTTCTTCCTATTATAGGTTTGTTTGCTGTGAAGCTAATCTCTGCACGTTCGTTCAGTTTCTCGCACACTACAACCTGCTACCATACATTAATTGCTGTGTGCAACTTCTAATGCTCCATCTAGAACAATCAGCTATAAACTGGACATAATAGCACGTTCCACTGTAGATACATCACAGGGATCGAGTAATGTTTTTCAGGTTAGTGTCATCAACTTCGATGCGACAGTTAATTGTTTGTTAAGAGACACAAGAAGCTCCCAAAGGTGTCTCAAATGAATGGGTCACTCGAGATCATGAACACACTCAAATATTCGTCTGCGTCCACTGCTTCCTTTTCTCTGAATATTAAGTACAGTTTTCACCAAAAGTTTCCGACAACGCTGTACTTCTCAGAGAAGTAACTGCGAAAGAATAATTGTAAACAATAAGGAATTTTAATTTTTCTATTAAATTGTCTGTTTTCGGAAATAGGTATGACAGAAATAGCAAAACACTTTCTACATTCATACATTCAACGTTATTAACATCAGTATACCCACTGACAAAAAGGTAGGGCCTTTAAGAGTAGCGAAATACGTGTTATGAGTTCGTGTGAGCTCAGAAATGGAATCGTATACTCGTTGTAGTAGCAGTAGCAGTAGTAGGTATTGTTATTATGATTGTCTTCAGTCCGAAAACTGGTCTGATGTATCTCTCCGCGAGAGTATGTCTTCATTTCTGCATAGCTACTGCAACGTACATCCATTAAAGCCCGCTTAGACCTGCCTCTAAATTTTTTCCTTTCGACACTTCCCTCCATTCTCAAACTGATTATTCCTTAAAGCCTCAGGGTGTGGCCTATTAAAAGATCCCTACGCAAGTTTCGTCATAAAATTCTTTTTTCACCGAAACGATTCGGTAGCTCCTCATTAGGTAATAAAAAGGCCTGTCTGAACTTCAGCATACTTCTGTAACACTGCATTTCAGAAGTTATTCTGACTGGCCGCAGTGGCCGAGCGGTTCTATGCACTTCAGTCTGGAACCTGGCGACCGCTACGGCGCAGGTTAGAATCCTGCCTCGGGCATGGATGTGTGTGATGTCCTTAGGTTAGGTAGGTTTAAGTAGTTCTAAGATGACCTCAGATGTTAAGTCCCATAGTGCTCAGTGCCATCTGAAGCATTTTTTAAGTTATTCTCTTCTTTTATGAATTGTTCCTCATCCATGTTTTACTTCCTTAAACGGTGACAGAGATAAATGCGTTCAGAAAAGACTTCCCAACACTTAAATTTATGTCAGGTGTTGCCCAATTTCTCTGTTTTTAGAAACTCTTCCCTTACGATTGCCAGTCTACATTTTCAGTTTTTTTTTTTTTTTTTTTTTTTGTATTTCGGCCTTCATCAGTTATTTTTCTGCTCATTTAGTAAAACTCGTCTACTGCTTTTAGTGTCTCGTTTTCTAATATAATTTTCACAGCACCACCCGAGCTAATTCGATTATTTTCCATTATTTTTGTTTTACTTTTATTGACGTTCATCTTACGATCTCTTTTAAAGACCCTACCATTTCTATTAAAATGCTCTTACAAGTGCTTTCTTGTATCTGACCCTATTGCAATTACATCCCTCAAAAGATTCTATCTTCTTCCTGAACTTTAATTATCTTTCCAGATTTCTCATTGATTTCGTTTACTGCTTTGCTCAACGTAAAAACAGGTAACATTGGTCGTAGGCTACAACCCTGTCTCACTCCCTTCGTATCCAATGTTTTCCTCTCATGTTCCTCTTATAACTACAGTCTGGATTCTATGCTAGTTATAAGTAGCCAGTCACTCCCTGTATTTCATGCCTGCTACATTCAAAATTACAAACAGCATTTTGAAAAGCTGTCTCGGAATCTACAAATGCCACAATTTAGGGTTGCCTTTCTTCAATATATCTTTTAAGATGAGTGGCAAGGTCAGTGCGTCACATGTTTCTACATTTCTCTGTGTCCCAAACTCACCTTCTCCAAAGTAGGCTTCTGCCAGTTTTTCCAATTTTCTGTGAATAACTCGTGTCAGTGTTTTGCAACCATGGCTTATTAAACTGTAGTACGCACACCTGTCACCACGTGTCTTTTTCGTAATTCGGAGTATAGCAATGTTTTCGGAGTGAGAGGGTATTTCATTTGTCACATATAAATTGCGCACCAGGTGGAATGGGTTTGTTACGGGTGACTCCCCAAATTAATTTTCAGGGAATATTCTCTACTCCAGGGGTCTTGTTTCCTCTTTTCTCTTTCAGTGCTCTATCAACCTTTTTTGTGATACCGTGTCTCTTATCTCATTTACTTCTCCTTCCGCATCTATAACATTGCGTTCAAGCAAAATTGACGCATGCTTCTTTTATATCTCTGGGGCCTCGACAGTTAAATATCGTTTCATCTGTATCAGATAACTATTTTCAGGGAAAGTAGGTACTGGCGCTCTACGGCGAGGTTGTTAGTGCCCCAGAGAAAGAAATTCGCACGCTATGACACCTCGCTTTTTTTTTTTAATAAAGACGTCTAGTTCGCTAAATGAATTTTCAGTTTAGGATGAATTTTTCACTCTGCAGCTGATGGTACACTGGTTTGCAAATGCCCGGCAGACGAAAACTTGGTGTGGGACCAGGACACGAGCCCGCACCTTTGTCCTTTAACGTTAAACGCCTAACCAAGTGAGCTTTCCAGGCACCCCTCAGCCCCTTCGGGGCTTTACTTCCGCCAGCAATTCGTACCTTCTCTGAAAAACGACCTTCGTTTATTACGACGTTTGAGCTATTGCTATCAACATGCCACAACGTAGAACTCATGGAACAAAATTCAGTGTTAGTTACTCTAAAATCAACGTATTAGTGAAACGGCCAATGCATCTGAACCACCTTTTTGGCAAAAGTTTTATTCTAACTGAGACACAACTCTGTTTTAAGAGCGCTAGCCTTGATCTTATGATAGCAATAATTGAAAAATTGTAATAAATGCAAGTATATTAAGCATTCTAAACGGTATTGTTAAAGAAGTCGTATTTATCGCAGTCAGAAATTTTTAACTTTATTAACTATGAAATTGGATTGCTAAGGTGAGTAACAAGAGCGAAATTATTTTCTCACAGTTCGTCACAGGAGGTTCAGAACGTATAATGAGAACAAATTATTATTCAAGTGACTGCTAGCGGTTTCTAGAGAAACACTAGGCAATTTAAAACCTTCAACCCTGAGTTGGGCAACTGAATAAAAAGAAAAGAATCGACTTCGAACTGCAATCACCGTTAGTCATCGTTGCTTTTTTTTAAAAAAACTGAAATGGTCAGCATTTCGTGGCAGCTACAGAAGACTAAGACTACTGCCACTCGCCCGGCAGAGATCGCGCACTCTCAGCTGAAGACAGGGCAGAGCCGGGGTATCGACTGCCGCCGAGCGCGGAACGGAGGCGATCTTTCTGCCGAGGAGAAGGCAGGCCGGGAGTCTGGTGCGGCAATTGCGGGCTGCAGCGAGCCGCTCGTCAGCGCCAGGTTTCCGATTAGCCGGCTGTCACAAACAGCGCCCGTCCGTCCGGGCCAGGAAGTGGGGGCAGGGCCGGACGCCTGGCAGGAGGCAGTGGGCGCCTACGTCACTCGGTGTGCGGCGGCGCGAGTCCAGAGTCCAGGCAGCAGTGGTGCCGTCCGCAGCCTCGGCAGCTGCGGAAGAGGGCGGCCACCGTCCAATTGGATTCTACTCGTGTCTCTGCCCCTCCGTGTCCACACCTGCCTCCCTCTGCCACAACACGCCTCTATACGGCTAACGTACAATTAAAATTACCCTGTCGGTAGCCAAGGTGGATGACGCAAGCCTCTGCAGTTGTGCTCGATTACCGAGGGTTCTTTTTTTTTTCACATAACATCTCTGCTACTTGTTGAGTATATTCCAATTTCTTCCTTTCTCCCACAAGTTTCACCTCTACGATTCCCTCTAGTATCTCAGAAGTTATTCACTGATGTCTTAACATATGGCCTGTCATCCTGTTCCCTGTTCTTCTCAATGTTTACCACACATTTCCTTCCTCACCGATTCTGTGGGGAAGCTCCTAATTTCTTATCGCAACATTCCACCTGGTTTTTAACATCCTTCTGCGGCACCATACCTCGTACGCATCGCCACGCGGGATTAGCCAAGTGGTCTCGGGCGCTGCAGTCATGAACTGTGCGGCTGATCACGGCGGAGGTTCGAGTCCTCCCACGGGCATGGGTGTGTGTGTTTGTCCTTAGGATAATTTAGGGTAAGTATTGTGTAAGCCTAGGGACTGATGACCTTATCAGTTAAGTCCCATAAGTTGACATTAAAGTTTTCTGGGTTTGGTACCGCGTCATAATGTAAAAACTGCTGCTGCTATAGAAAAGCCAACGTTTCGACCACGATTGCAGCGGCCTTCTTCTGGGTCTTATGGTGCGTTCTAGCTATGCAGTGTCTTTTATACTTTGTTGTTAGTGTTCACTGCACATGCCAAAAATAAACTAAAATATAGCGAAGCCTGTGTGTTGGCCAAGCAGCCAATTATGACGAAACGCAAAATCAGAGAGGCCATCGAAATAATTAAACACCCTAACAACATGAACAGGGAGGATGGACTCGGGCTTACCCCATCTTGGCTGCCAGCAATCAGAGCCCAACAGACCGCACTGTCAACACGAGGCACAAGCACTACCGGCGAGTAACTGCCGCCGCGCAGCCGACGTCCAGCAGTTGGTAAACAGCAGCAAACTTCTCATTCGACGGTGGCCACCAATCATGGCACATAACACAAGAGCCAATGGACAACAGAGGTCACGTTCTCCCTCCAGCGCAATAACCTATTAAAATAAAGCTCCCTCTCCTTCTTCCTTAAGTGACCAATTAACCAACTACCTTTTTAAAATTATGGCGTAATGGCATGCGCAGTGAACACTAACAACAAAATATAAAGGACACTGCATAGCTAGAACGCACCATTAGACCCAGAAGAAGGCCGCTGCAATCGTGGCCGAAACGTTGGCTTTTCTATAGCAGCAGTAGTTTTTACATTATGACGCGGTACCAAACCCAGAAAACTTTTATGTCGACTGACTCTGGCCGCGGAAGCCTACGCAGTTATATAAGTCCCATAAAATTTCACACACATTACCCATTACCTCTTACGCTTCGATTCTCTTCTTTTCAGGTTCCTCATTACCGTCAATGTTGTGCTCCAGACATACATTCTAGAAACTTCTTCCTCAAATTAATGTCAATGATCGGTACTAGTAAACTTCTCTTGGACACGAATGGCATATTCAGCTGTACTAGTCTGCTTCTTGCATCGTCCTTGCTTCATTCATAACACGTTATTTCGCTTCGAAAGTAGATTAATTCCCTCACTTCGTCCACTTCATGGTCTTTAATGATGCTGATAATCTCGTTTCCACTACTCCTCCTTACTTTAGTTTTTGTTCGGTTTACTCTCAATCGATATGCTGTCCTCAGTCTAATGTTCATTGATATTATTTCACCCTGCCTTTTTATCTCACTCCTGTATCTACACTATGCGATCAAAATTGACTCTCACATTCGTGGCATCCTCCATCGGTAATGCTGGAATTCTGTATGTTGTTGGCCCACCCTTAGCCTTGACGACAGCTTCCACTCTCGCAGCCCACGCCCGGGTTCCCGGGTTCGATTCCCGGCGGGGTCAGGGATTTTCTCTGCCTCGTGATGACTGGGTGTTGTGTGCTGTCCTTAGGTTAGTTGGGTTTAAGTAGTTCTAAGTTCTAGGGGACTGATGACCATAGCTGTTAAGTCCCAGAGTGCTCAGAGCCATTTGAACCATTTGAGCCACTCTCGCAGGCATACGGTCAATCAGGTGTTGTAAGGTTTCATGGGGAATGGCAGCCCATTCTTCACGGAGTGCTGCACTGAGGAGAGGTATCGATGTCGGTCGCGTAAGCCTGACACGAAGTCGACGTTTCAAAACATCCCAGAAGTGTTCTATAGGACTCACGTCAGGACTCGGTGCAGACCAGTCCATTACAGGGTTGTTATTGTCGTGTAACCACTCCGCCACAGGCCGTGCTTTATGTATAGGTGCTCGACCGTGTTGAAAGATGCAGTTGCCATTCCCAAATTGTTCTTCAAGAGTGGAAATCAAGAAGGTGCTTATAACATTGATCTAAACCTGTGCTGTGATAGTGCCACACAAAACGACAAAGGGCGCAAGCCCCATCCATGAAAAACATGACCACACCATAACATCACCGCCTCCGAATTTAACTGTTGGCCCTACAAACGCTGGCAGATGACGTTCACCAGGCATTCGCCGTACCCACACCCTGCCATCAGGTCGCCATATTGTGTACCGTGATTCGCCTCTCCACACAACGTTGTTCCACTGTTCAGTCGTCCAGTGTTTACGCTCCTTACACCAAGCGAGACGTCGTTTGACGTTTACAGGCAAGGTGTGTGGCTTATATGCAGCCGCTCGACCAAGAAATCCAAGTTATCTCACCTCCCGCCTAACTGTCGTAGTACTTGCAGTGGATCTTGATGCAGTTAGGAAATCGTCTGATTGGACAGATGTCTGCCTATTACATATTACAACCCTCTTAAACTGTTGACGGTCTCTATCAGTCAACAGACGAGGTCGGCCTGTATGCTTTTGTAGTGTACGTGTCCCTAAACGTTTCCACATCATTATCACATCGGAAACAGTGAACCTAGGGATGTTTAGAAGTGTGGAAATCTCGCGTACAGACGTATGACACAAGTGACACCCAGTCTGAGAGCTGGTTTCTCAGGATGGGGCAGACACAAGGTTACGATTGTGGACGGGGCCGTAATCAGTTAGTCTCGGCAGCACAACAAATACGTAAACTTTATTTAGAGAAAGTAAAATTTTAGAATAATTTTTTAAAAAACACAATTGACTGTATGATGGTTGAAGGTCTTGTCACAGGAAAAAAAAATTCTACCATTTTAGGTCCGAAGGCCACCAACACTTACCTCAAACAACAAAGGGCTGAAGGACTGAATTAGAAATTTGAAGAACAATTCCAAATAGCAAATATTAAGATAAATACTTCGTTTTAAAACAAACTGTAACACGGCTGAAGGCCTTATTACAAAAGAAGTGAAATTACTACTCGGCTGAAGGCCGCAAACAATTTCAAATAACAAACGGCTCAAGGCCTGAATTAGAAGTCAGGAAAACAATTCCAAACAGCACATATTTCAACAAATACTTTGCTTTTAAAATAAGTTTGCTTAAAAAAAAAATTGTAACACAGCTGAAGGCCTTATTATGAAAGAAGTGAAATCATTGCTTGGCTGAAGGCCCCATACAACTTCAAATAACAAACGGCTGAAGGCCTGAATTAGATGTCAGAAAAACAAATCCAAATAGCACTTTTAAAAGAAATACCTTGCTTTTAAAACAAGATTGGAAAAAAACCTTACTGTAACACTGCTGAAGACATTATCACGAAAGAAGTGAAATTATTGCTTGGCTGAAGGCCACACCAACAATAATTAGAAATTTACAGATAGACAGGCAGCTAAGAGTTGTACTCACGTAACAGGATGGTAACTCAAACTAGGGGCAGCTTAAGCGCCGACCGACCGACTAACCAATCCGCCTAACGTCTGATCACCGGTAGAACGATGGAATATATCTAGGCAAGGGCGAAGAGACAGGCAGCACTACATCTTCAGAAAACACCCAAGGCCGAAGAAAACAGTAGAACCAAGTTTTAGGCCTTCCTAAAAAAAAAAAAAAAAACGCACAGTAGACTGCCGAACTAAACGCTGTGTCAGACAGCATCAACACGATGAGGAAAGGTACACTGCCGGAAAAGTACGCTAACCTCGAGGGCAGGTAACTGGGGCGTTAGCGGCCACAAGGCAGAAAATACCGCTGGTTACACTTCACCAATGAGAACAATACTAAATTCAATGATGAATAACAAATAGAGAAAGATGGCTGCAATATTTCACCGCCTCGAAACACATCACTCGTTGCCGCCAGGCTCAGCGACCCTGGGAGCAACAAACCGCCGACCAAAGGCGAGATATCCGAATAGTCGAGGTCGCATTAGCAGTTAACTCTTCACTCAAACATCCAGGGTTCGGTGTGCAACGAAGTCATTGCTCTCACAGCTACCCCTCCTCACACTCCACGGACCTCCTCGCTGCGGCGCCCCCAACCGACCTGATGTCCGTTCGCAACTCCTGACCAAATCCAGTACGCAGACAGCATTAAAAGAACTGCTCATTCAAAACCTCAAGATACACACGGATCTGAGAAAACAATTCCACCAACAACTCACAATACTACAACCAGTCACTATGAAACAACACGGACGAATGATAAGTCGGTACAAACACAGAGAAGCCAGAAGCGGTCAGAATACCACCTGCACGTCGTCCGCTGCGACGACGGAGCGAACGACCAACCAACGGTCGTCCCCACTCAGTTCAGGCACGGGAAAGATCCCCACTATAAATCGTCGACTGACAACTTATTGTCATGAGGTCACTTCGACGGGCGGACACACATACTAAATGGAAAGGAGCACTACTCGAATATCACGGTCCATTCAACTAAAACTCGCTGAACCCGATGCTTGACGTGGTCGTGCACTCTCACGACCACATCCTTCCCAGTGCATGTGTGTCGCCAGTGGTCGGGCGAGTAATGGCTGTCCGCCCCTCACTTCTGCTCCGTCCCAACTCAACTCGCTCGACATACGACGACCCGGAAAAACTAGAGGCCGCTCCCAAGATGGTACCACAGTACGCGCTATAGATAAGCGCTGCTGCTGCCATTCACGCACAGACAAGGCGCCAAACGTAGTAGCACCAGTGAACACACTAAGAAAATGAGACGCCACTACCGGAATTACAAGATGCCAAGCAGTACCAGCATGCTTATCAACATATTCACCTATATCTTCGTTTACATCCGATATATACTATTCATGAAGAAATTGGTTAAATATTTAACGTATTTTAGAAAGCACAGAGACATTAGGCTACTGGCGTACCTTTTGTTCTATTCCTTTGATGTACGTTTATCTAATTTGTTTATGTATCTAATAACGTGTTTTAGAGCGTGTTTATGGTCCAGCCATAGGAATATTTATGTAATTTCAAGTTATTTAAATGTAAATCCACTATTTCGAAACTGTGTCAATATGTTTGTGAGTGTACGTTGGCTTGGAGACATGGAGGGAGCACTCTAGCCAATCACAGCGCTCGTTACTAAGATAGATGTATGGAGGTTGCGGAGGAGCATTATTTCCGGGGAGGACACGAGGCAGTTCTGGACAGTCGTGAGAGGGATTTGGAGAGAGTGGACCGGTTTGCGTGTGGTCGCAGCAGATAGAAATATTTTGTAGTGCTGACTTGTGCACTTGTGAGATTTCCGTAGCTTCTACAGTAAAGACATAGTGTGCGCTTAGAAGTGAATGTCTTGTGAACTGTGTTGTTGTTCATAACTAATTACGTGCTGTAGGAATCTATTGTTTCCCTGGTATTCAACTTATGTTCTGTTTAATTACTGGACCGTCGACACCAATAATTGTTTTTCAGAAATATACAACATTCTCAAAAGTACTTCTACAACTTACTCATCAATGAAAGCCGTTAAAATAGTATCTGAAGATTTTATTTAATTGCAGTCTTTCATTTATATATTTATATGTGTCATTCATAATTCACAATTGCTGAGTGATAGAAACCTTCGACAATTCGATTCATGTGTGTATTCTTATCGCACACTGTAGACTTATCAGTATTTGGCCTGTAATGCAGCAACTTCGTATCCCAGCCCCTAGATAACGAAACCAGCCAAAACTTTTGACATTGCAATTCTGAGTTGGAGGGTACGTAGTTGGGAGCCACCACACCACCATCACATCATTTCATTTTTATATTTATTAGGAACGCCGCAACCTGTAGTAAGATTTGCACAGGTCTAAACTTGAAATAACATGACATTAATTTTTATGGTGACTGGAAGTCGAACCCTGCACACTCCACCGTTGTTTATTACACATGAAGGGACGTTGTCGTCTTCTTTCTCACCACTAACTAGAAGTTTGAACCTGAAATGATACGACGAAAAGTTCTGGGACTGACGAAGTCCAAACTGGTACCAATGAGTGTTGTTGAAATGCACGAGGGGCGTTGAAAAATCTTAATAGCTAGTCGCCTGAGGTTTGGTGTGGGCCTGCTACTGTTTGAAATGTCACGATAGAAACTATTGTGCCAGACCAGGTTTCGAACCCAGACACGCTCCTTTCGTGGATACCTTGTGGATCCTAGAATCATGAAGCAACAGTGAAACGGTGGAAAAGTATCACCTTAAAAGGGTAAACAGTGGCGAACGAGAAGTTCTGAGTTCGAACCCAGTCCATTTCCAATATTTTCCACATCTCAAGCTCAAATTCAATACGAAATTCGTTGTGTGTGATCTTACATGACGATTGGATCATTAATAAAAAGAAAACTCTCATCTAAGAAACCTTACTGGTTTTAACATGGTGTCACTTACGCCTCTCTCATGGCCCAACCTGCACCGAATCTCCTCCGATAGTAGCGAATGGACGTTGTGTTTAATGTTGATTTGGAACCACGGTGCAACACTCCATTGTTCAACTGGCGTTACCAGAGGTGAAGAGGGGCTGTTTTTGTTTGTTAAAAACTGTAGCCCGATGTTGTACCACCGTACACTGCGGCCTTCAGAGGTAGTGGTCAAGCTCATCAAGGAACTGTTGGCCCACATTGCCCCACTCCTCAACGGCGATTCGACTTAGATCCCTCAGAATAGTTCGTGGGGCACCTCTTCCATAAACAGCACTTTTCAATCTATCCCAGGCATGTTCGAGAGGGTTCATGTCTGGAGGACATGCTGGCCACTCTAGTCAAGCGATGTCGTTATTCTGAAGGAAGTCATTTACAAGATATGCACGATGGGGGCGGGAACTGTCGTCCATGAAGACGAACGCCTCGCCAATATGCTGCCGATATGGTTGCACTACCGGTCGGAGAATAGCATTCACGTATCGTACAGCCGTTACGGCGCCTTCCATGACCACCACCGCCGTACGTCGGCCCCACATAATGTCACGCCAGGACAGTAGGGAACGTCCACCTTGCTACACTCGCTGGCCAGTGCGTCTAAGACGCTCAGCCCGACCGGTTTGCCTCCAAACACGTCTCGGACGATTGTCTGGTTGAAGGTTTATGCGACAATCATCGGTGAAGAGAACGTGTACCAAACCTGAGCGGTCCATTCGGCAGTGAAGTTGAGCACCATGCAGCATACTGCGCACAGTTTGAGTCGTAACACGTTGTCCTGCGGGTGCGCAAAAAGCATTATTCAACATGGTGGCATTGCTGTCAGGGATCCTCCGAGCCATAATCCTTATGCAGCCGTCATCCACTGCAGTAGTAGCCCTTAGGCGGCCTGAGCGAGGCATGTCGTCGACAGTTCCTGTCTCTCTGTATCTCCTCCGCGTCAGAACAACATCGCTTTAGTTCACTCCGAGACGCCTGGACACTTCCCTTGTTGAGAGCCCTTCCTGGCACAAAGTAGCAATGCGGACTCTATGCAATCGCGCTATTTACAGTCTAGGCATGGTTGAACTATAGACAACACGAGCCGTGTATCTCCTTCCTGGTGGAATGACTGGAACTGATTGACTATCGGAACCCCTCCGTCTAAGAGGCTCTGGTTATGCATGGCTGTTTACATCTTTGGGCGGGTTTAGTGACATCTCTGAACAGTCAAAGGGACTATGTCTGTGTTACAACATACAGTCAATTTTTTATTATTTTTTACTTTATTTTTGTTATTTTTATTTTATTCTATTTGTATTTTTTTATATGTCGACGAGAGAAGACTGGTATGGCCGACAAACACTGAAACTAAAATGCGAATTCACGAAAAAAAAAAATAGAATAAGAAATAAGGAAATGTTGTGCACTGTGCATATCTTCGGGTCGCCAGCTTGGGCATGTGGGCACGCCGCACCAATCCAGAATCACTGTACACGTGTCAAGACCGTAGAGTTCTCCCCAAATATGGCACGGGGGAGGGGGAGGGACTGTTGATCACATAGCGCAAATAGCTCGTAAAGTTACGATATGTGAGGGAATGTTCGAGTGTCCTACGAGCCCCTAGTATACGGCACAAAAATGAAGTGACGAGTGTGAGTGATCTCGAAAAGGGTAGACAATCGCCTGATATCGAAACCACGTGACAGCGTGATGTTTAGCTGGGGAAAAATGAGAAGTGTACGTGAAAAGTAGTAAATTGGGACTGACCGTTACTGGCTGGACGCGGAGATGGCAGGACAATATACTTTGTATTGGGAACCAGGTGTTGTATTTGGTAGTGCATCTAAGACGGTACTCATTGAGGTTCTCGCATAGACAACTTGTGCAAAATGCTGGTGCAGCCAAATCGATATGATGTTTTCTATGGTTATGGGAAACTTGCCATAGACATTGTGGTCCCGAAACGCCTGATATCAGATGGAAGGAAAGGTGTATGAACACTCTTCCACACTACCGTTGGACGTCTGGGCCTTCTGTCTCCAGTGCGTAGTCGGAGGTGTGCACCAACATCAACTTACAAAAATCTTCCACCCGCGATGAGCGTGTAGTTGGAAGAGTGTCATGTACATCAGTAAGTTCGATGAAATAGGTGGAAATTTGAGATAGGGCAGGCGTAATGTGCGTCACATTGATTGGTGGGGCAGGAGCGTCCGGCATGAGGATTTCCACGATGCACTGTGTGAGGGAATGTGAAGGTTCTTGTCGACGTCTCGACATGGTGTTTATATATAATGCAGAGGCCCTGTCCTGAACATGGACCAGACCGAGACCGGGGGGAGGGTGAAGGTCTTTTTTGAAGACGGTTCCAGATGAAACGAGGTACCCAAGGGCCTGTTGGAGTTAACGTCCCAAGATCAATGGTAGAGAGGGTACTGGGGCAGCATGGGCCAATTTAGGTGCCACGTATGTGTGGATAACTCACTTATTGTACTGGGTTCAGGCTGCACAGGAGGTTGTGGCGAACGTGGTAATAGATGGACGGCAGCAATCAACGGTATGGCTTTTTTTTTTTCGGTACACTGAGTGGAGCTCGTAAGGTCGACACCCAAATAACGGAGCACTGTCTCAGTGGACAGCTGTGTCATCTTAGAGTCCATATCCGATATTCATGGTTCTCGTTTTGGTACCATTGTGGTGTCTACCTTGCGATTGTCCATAACGTTGGATCATTTCTATGGCATCATGTTCTGTGGACAAGTGTGCAGAAGGTAGGAGATTGTCCACATAGGCCCAGCAGTGGAATGTGTGGTTGCCTAATGGGAGCCTGTAAGACAGGGTAGGAGGTCTCTGGAGAGGCTTGAGGGCAGTCGCGTACAGAATACTGGACTAAGGGCGTCCCTGACTTACCAAATGCTGGACAGGGATCGCGCCAACTAATCGTCCATTCACCTGAACCACAGACATGGCATTGTAAAGTTAGCGGTGACTGTCGTCTGTGACGGACGTCTGTGAATGGGAAACTCCATGCGATCCGCCATCGAGAGGACAAAAAGGTGGGGCCCCTGTAGAAGGCGCTGCTGAAATCTGTTGACACTAGTGCCGCACGGAGCCGCCACAATGCGACCAGAGTGATAAGGTTCCGTCATTCACCTGTTGTTGGCTGTAGGGTGCCTCCGCCACCTCGCAATGTTAGTTCTGGAGGAAGTAGCGCAAATAGCACGGCAGGTATGTGCACCGTCTAAAGGCGTGCATACATTTTTCAATATGAATTGAGTAATGTGAGGGGGTGAAAGTTGTTGACGTGAGTTCCCCATGTCAGTCTGTGCACTGGTATGAGAATGCCGTTGACAAAGACTTTTGGTGCAGGGAGGAAAGGATTGAACAACTCCTGTTTATCTCGGTCCGCCACGGAAGCATCAATGAGCTCAAGGTCCGATAAAATTAAAACTGAAGGTTGTCGTGATCTAGGATTTGTTCAACACACCTTTGGCGATCGTGTCCACCATCTTGTCCATTGAGATCTTTGTCATCAAGGATGCCTACTCCGTTAGGGATGTGGGTGAGAGGTTAGAGAACATTGTCGGAAACTGTCGTTGCCACCGGTTCTTCGACGTAAAAACGTTAGTAATGATCAGCGAAGGCTGAGACAACCGCTGTTTGGGTGTTGAAATGGTTCCCAGTCTGACTGGTACGGATGGAGGCGAGGAAACTCGTCGACGACGTAGGCTAGACCTTATGTGAGGCGTGAATGCACGCTTATCGTCAATGATTTGTTGATTGTGAAACCGCACCACCACGCCTCGTAAATTGTTCCACTGAAGGGCTAGAAGACTGATTTTCATACTTTGACCTTCACGATGGACGTCCGACGACTGAGGGAGTTCGCGTAAGATGGTTTAACAACCATGTAATGCCACGTCACTGCATTTACGCCACAGTTTATAAACTCCCACTTGATCAACTTCACATAAGTCATCCACCACAGCAGTGTCGATGGTTACTGAGAAAGACGCTTCTCGCACAATTTCCATGTAGCAGCGATACATGTCTACAAATTGGGTCGTGGAGGAGACAGATATTGAGGTTCTAGGTACCTCGACTGCTCTAAAATGTTCGCGGTGCGAGGAGTAATGTGCGGATGATCTCGCAATTGTTGGAAAAGGCCAGAGAGTCCACATTTCCGTGAAGGACACATCCATTCAAAGGTTTGCAGAAACATAAATTCGGTGGAGTCAGCTTGATGAATGACTTATGTGGTGGGTGTAGACAAGGGTGTCACGTGTGTGATATCCCATGAGTCAATAACACGAAAACCATGTAGCAACTTACACGAGGCCAGACATGATGGGTTGCCAGGAGTCTGGTCCTTCAGGTGGAGGACATACTTGAAATCGCCTCCTATGACGTAACGACCATATCGCCCTACAAATAATGGCCTTGCTTCTTCTGTGTAGAACGTAGTTCCTAAATAGGAGTTTGGAAATATCTATTATGGACGCTATGAGAACAGTAAAATAGCCATAGGTATTTTTGTGACGTCACTTTTTAACGATATGTTTTGGAAATATTATCAGATTCAATTAAGGCTGCCCGCATCTCGTGGTCGTGCGGTAGCGTTCTCGTTTCCCACGCCCGGGTTCCCGGGTTCGATTCCCGGCGGGGTCAGGGATTTTCTCTGCCTCGTGATGGCTGGGTGTTGTGTGCTGTCCTTGGGTTAGTTAGGTTTAAGTAGTTCTAAGTTCTAGGGGACTGATGACCATAGATGTTAAGTCCCATAGTGCTCAGGGCCATTTGAACCATTTTTTCAATTAAGGCAACAGAAAACGCACAATGAACTGAGTAAACTTAAGTGTGCCATATTGAATAGGAATAGCGTTCAAAATGGTTCAAATGGCTCTGAGCACTATGGGACTTATCATCTGAGGTCATCAGTCCCCTAGAACTTAGAACTACTTAAACCTAACCAACCTAAGGACAACACACACATCCATGTCCGAGGCAGGATTCGAACCTGCGACCGTAGCAGTCGCGCGGTTCCAGGCTGAGCACCTAGAACCGCGAGACCCCCGCGGCCGGCAGGAATAGCGTCCATAATAGCTTTTCCTGTGCTCTAATCAAGTGTCAACATGGGCGCACACCTCATTCGCTATTTTACATCGCAAATAGAACGTAGTTCGTTGACATCGGTGCGTCGAGCCTGATTGGGAGTATAGATTGATGACTCGGGTACCAAACAGAGTGAGCGCCATACCCCGTCTTGATGGGAGAACAACCACATCTGTTACCAGGATGCCTAACCAGCATGCCTTTCCGGATTTAGAGAGAGACTCCACAACCTATATGACTGCCAACTCAGGAAAACAACTCGAGTCTGTAAAGAGTCGGTATGTTAACAAGACTCACCTCTTGTGTAGAATGATGATGTCAAATCCTGACGCCGTGAGCATGTCGCAGAGGAGTCGCAGCCGCTACGTTGCTGACCACATTGTTGTTTAGTGTCGCGGACTTGTATGTGTGATGAGTTTGTGCTAAGAGCGGATCTGCCACTGTCATAAGCAGTGGAAGGTGGCGTTGAGGGATGTCACCACCCCTGGTGCATTTGTGGATGGAAGCTCTAATGGGTATTGGTGCACGACGATGGTGGGATCCTCGTCGACATCGTCGCCCCACGTCCCTCCGTGGGGGGCCTGTGCTGTATCCATACGGTCTTCTCTGAAAGGGGTAGTGTGGCGACTGTGATCTCAGTCCGCGGGTCCGATGGAAAAGCATCCAAGGCAACTGTCGCGCTGATAATTCCGTCGCTGGCACCGTCGGATAGATCGTGGTGTGACTGTGGTCTGGCCTGGCAGGTGCTGTGTCGTGGAGAGGAAGGTTTCTGGACCCCGTGACTGACAGACGGCGACGTTTGCGTCGGCATGGTGATCGTTGTTTACGCACTTGTTCTTAAATATCAGATGGCGGCAACGAGGTACGACGTCAGGACTGGAAGGCCACTTTTAACGTGCCTCATCGTCAATCACTTTCACATAGTACTACTGACTGTGGAAAGATGGATCCCTATGATGTCGTTCGGCGGGATCTTCACGCAGGAACTGTTCGACATCGAGCGTCTTAGGACGAGCGATACCGAGGCGATACGGGGCTCACAATGTCGGTTTGCGGTAATTATATCCCGTGGTGTATCGTTAGGCAAAAGACGGCACGCGTTTACGGCCGAGCTAAGCACAAACAGTGGCTGGCTGGGGTGGGAAAGACGGCTTAAGGCAGCCCCCTCATTGTTAGTAACCGCAACGACGTCCGAGTGATGGTGGGGGGGGGGGGGGGGACATACGGCGGTGGTCGAGGTGCGGTGCGACGGACTTGGAGTTGTCGTCGTCGCGGTGAGTGCTGACACATACCTCAAAGGCAGAGCTGTCATAATGGTCGGGGGTTGCACTTCCAAAAGGGGAAATTGGGCTATACATCGTTGAACGCATTCTGATTGTAGATGGCCCTCATTCCCGGAACCAGAGCATGTGCATGGGTAACCAACGTACAATATGACGTCCCTGTAATCTACGATCGGTGGCGTACATGGCTCCAAAGGCTGATGTAAACTCGCCGAATATCTTTCAGGACTGGACACGTGTTGAACTGATCTCTTTTCTCGGCAACGTGTTCGGTGGTGACCGTACCGCAGGGTCGGAGGGCCTCAATCACGACGTCTGCAGTGAGTTCGAAAAGTAGTTCTAACACCCTAACCGTTCAGAGACCGAGTCCAGCATGGTCAACGGTGACGGCTGCCACGTTCCGTCAAAGTGACGAAAGCTGTCCACGGCGGATGTCTAGTATAATTTTGTCGTATGCCTTGTCGTCAACCATTTTCATATAGCTAGTACTACCGACTATGGAAAAATGGATCCCTATGATGCCGTTCGACGGTATCTTCGAGCAGGAACTGTTCGAAAAAAAATATGGCTCTGAGCACAATTGGACTTAACTTCTGAGGTCATCAGTCCCTTAGAACTTAGAACTACTTAAACCTAACTAGCCTAAGGACATCACACACATCCATGTTTGAGGCAGGACTCGAACCTGCGACCGTAGCGGTCGCGCGGTTCCAGACTGCAGCGCCTAGAACCGCTCGGCCACTCCGGCGGGCGAACTGTTCGACATCGAGCGCTTTGGGACGGGCGAAATCGAGGCGACAAGGGAGTCTCAATGGTGCTTTTCGGTAATTCTATTCCATGGTGTCTCGTTAGGGAAACTGCGGCACGCGGCTACAGCCGCGGTAAACACAAGCAGCTGCTAGCTGCGCTTCGCTGCGGAGTACAAGCACGTCGAAGGCTCACTGCTTTAAGCTAGCGTGCCGGTGCTGTTAAAAGTGCACTTCCACTTCGTTATTCTCCATTAACACAGATATTTAGCAATTTCATATGTGACAATAGTTACAAATTCTTCGTGGAATGACCTTCCTGAAGTCAAATAATAGATTTGAAACCCTAATGTTACACCTTAAGGGTCAGACAGGTTATCTATCGGAAATGACAAGGAAATATCAAGCGAATTTAGCAGAACAATTCTGAACCAATTAAATGCATGCGTTGTGCCTGTTCTTTTCGACATGTCTGAAAGAAGAAACATTACTCATTCACATAATTGATTCGCCTAGCTGGTCAATGGATCCACTTTCTTCAGAGAGGATGCACAAGTCCGACCGACCCCCTGCGAGAACCTCAGAGCAGAGAGAGCATAGAGGAACTAAACAGGGACTGCGGGTAGGTGGCGCTTGGTGGGAATGTGGCTCGGCTGTGAGGAATGCCTAGATAATTCGCAGAGTGGCGATAACACTGTGTCCCGGATGGCACAGTGGTTAACCCACCTGCATACTAAAGAGGGGATGTTAGGCTCTAATTCTGGTCCAGTACACATTTTCATTCGTCGCCGCTGATTCTGCGTAATGCCCCAATGTAGCTGACATCAGTAACCCCTTTCCTTTCTCCCCCCCACCCCCTCTCCCCGTCACTCCTCCTTCAATTTACGTATAATTCTGAACCACACAGGAAGTAAATTGACAATCACATAGTTGCCAAGCGTATTCTGCAGTGTTGTCAGTTCTACATGTGACAAACGACAGGGAGGATAGTTTGCTCAGCTGGTGTGCTTCGGAATCTTGCCATTTGAATCCATGGGGAAGCTGTCTGCTGCTGGGTTGCTGGTAGCCGAAGTATCTGAAACATAGCCCAGTTAGATTTATTCGCGTTTTCGTGAATATGATTTTGATCTAAAGCATAGTTAAGCACAGTATCTAGAATCATCAACAGTAAATCGAACATCAGAAAAAGGAAGTGGGGGCCGTCATTTGGATGGCACTACTCTGTAATAGCTGCAATAATTAGTTTTTTCTTTCGTTCTAAGAAATTCATTCGCCTGACGCGATCACCTCTTTTTATTTTGTGGCATCTCTCGTGGTTACACTGTAATAATTTTGAGGATATCACAGATTTTATTGGTTTGATTATTGTGAAATTAAAAACTAATTTTTTACGAATGCTGTCATTGACGTACATGGAAAACTGCTAATAACATATCTTTTCAAGTCAAGGATGTGAACTGGTCTTCAAATTTGCAGAGAAATGAACCCAGAAAGAGTGTGCAGAGAAAATTCGATTCATGCCCCTGCTAACACGAAGGGAGTAGCAGCTGTCATCAGCACATGTTAATAGGAGTACGAAACACTGACAGTATTTTCTGAAATACGTCTTCATTTAGCGAAACTGCCGTTCCGTCTGAAATAATAAGAAAAAACGAATAATAACATCTACTCGTAGTGATTACAGTATAATCGCTGATATTACTGTCAGAGGAAGCAAAAGGCGTCTGATAAATGGCCATATCAACATGCAGTACACTTAAGATGGAGATAAGCCAAAATGTCAAAAAGAGGACCATTACGGTGAGCGTGGGGTGAGGTTTCCATAGCGTGCTTCGCAGTTGGCCATGTTTTCTCTACAATTGTTCCTGATTGTTTCATATTACCGAACCCTCAAGGCTGTCGTCTGGTACATCTCGCACATCTGGTGACTATAAATCAAGTGCGATAGCTGCTGGCTTCGAATCCTGGTAAGGTAAAAGTTTTTCGTCTTGTCATATCAGTTTCTGTCATCTCGCAACTGGTGAAAAATTCGATTTCTAACATTCGATTGTGCGTAGTTAATAATTTGATTAGGTGCTGTGTTCGAATCTCCGTCCAACACAAAGCTCTATGCCATAATATTTAAAGTTTACCTGAGCATAATTTCTTACTTATGACTGAAACCATATGTGCTACTACCATATGTGCCATGACAGTGCTACTAAAGCAGAGTTATTAAACACTGCTTTCCGAAACTCCTTCCCCAAAGAAGACGAAGTAAATATTCCTGAATTACGATCATGATCAACTGACAAAATGAGAAACATAGAAGTAGTTATTCTCGGTGTGGCAAAGCAGCTTAAATCACTTAATAAAGGCAAGGCTTCTGGTCCAGATTGTATACCAGTCAGGTTCCTCTCAGAGTATGCTGATACAATAGCTCCATATTTAGAAGTTACATACAACCACTCGCTCACAGAAAGATCCGTACCTAAAGACTGGAAAATTGTTGAAGTCACACCAATACACGAAAAGCGAATTAGAAGTAATCAGTTGAATTACAGACCCATATCACTAACATCGATTTGCAATAGGGTTTTTGAACATATGCTCTATTCGAACATTATGAAGTAACTCAAAGAAAACGATTTACTGACACGAAGTCAGCACGGTTTCAGAAAATATCGTTCTTGTGAAACACAACTAGTTCTATATACTCATGAAGTAAAGAGTGCTATTGACAGGGGATGCCAAACTGATTGCATATTTTTAGATTTCCACAAGGCTTACGATACCGTTGCTTACAAGCGTCTTCCATCCAAACTGAGAGCATAAGTAATATCGCCTCAGTTGTGAGACTGGATTTCTGCTTTCCTGTCAGAAAGGACACAGTTCGTAGTAATAGACGAAAAGTAATGGAGTAAAACAGAAGTAATATCCGGCGTTCCCCAAGGAAGTGTTATAGGCCTTCCATTGTCCCTGATCTATATTAACGATATAAGAGACAGTCTTAGCAGCCGTGTTAGATTGTTTGCAGGTGATGCTGTCATTTACCGTCTTGTGAAGTCATCAGATGACCTAAACGAATTGCAAAATCATTTAGATAAGATATCTGTATGTGCGAAGAGTGGCAATTGACCCTGAATAAAAAAAAGTGAAGTAAATGATTACTAAAAGAAATCCGTTAAATTTCTATTACGCGATAAACTGAAACGATCCCATAGATAATGTTGTGGGTAGAGCAAACCAAAAACTTCGATTCATTGGTAGAACACTTAGAAGGTGCAACAGATCTACTAAAGAGACTGCTTACACCACTCCTGTCCGCCCTATTCTGGAGTACTGCTGTGCGGTGTCGGTGGACTATTCTTCAGCCAATGCTCAGAAATCTGTGGAGCAAACCACAAATTTATACCAGCTGTAATTGAAAGAACTTCAGTAAATTAATTACCAAGTGATTATCTAAGATAATCTAAGGAGGATCCGCATCAGGTGGGACTGACGGATGACATCGAAAAAGTTCAAAGAAGGGCGGCTCGTTTTGTGTTAGCGCGAAATAGGGGAGATATCGCCACAGACATGATACGTGAGTTGCAGTGGCAATAATTGAAACGAAGGTGTTTTTCGTTGCGAAGGGATCTTCTCATGAAATTTCAGTCACCAGTTTTCTCCTCTGATTGCGAAAACATTCTGCTGGCACCCATCTACATAAGGAGTAATGATCATCACAATAAAGTAAGAGAAATCAGGCTCGCACAGTAAAATTTAAGTCCTCGTTTTTCCCGTGCGCTGTTCGGGATTGGAACGGTAGAGAGACTGCTTGAAGGTGGTTCACTGAACCCTCTGCCAGGCACTTTATTGTGAATATCAGGGTAATCATGTAGATGCAGATGTAGATTTAAAATTTTTGTGGTTAGTTGAAACAGGAACAATAATTGGTAGATTGTAGTGCAGGACCCCAGTGCAGTACCAAAATTTCCGTCATATCGTTTCAAGTTGAAATTTGCTTTTTGAAATATCATTTGTAGTAACAAATGTGAGTTTACAAACGTAAATATATCTCTTTTCTAATAAGTAGTTTTCTGAGATTTGCAGTGTCGTGGTATTAATTTGAATCAGCACTGAAAGCCATACCGAGTAGTTATCGGTTGTGCCCTCTTGCAGTAACCATTTTGCATATTGAGACGACTGTAGCGAAAAGAGAGCAAGAGACCTGCGGGAGAGGCTGCAGACAAATCCATCGCAACACAGCTCATGTCGTTCGGATACTTTGATTATTATAGTACATGTACCCGGCATTATTTTTGCAAATAATTTTAATATTATGGTAGTTATATACAGGCCTTTTTTACAGCGAGTTGACAAAAATATGGAAACACCACGGAGGTAGCGCATTAACATGCTTAATACGGTGTAGGAAAACAGTTTTCATTCAGAACGGATTCCAGTCGTCTGCGAATAGAGAAATACAGACCAGGTACAGTTTTTCAAAGAATCGTATGCCATTCTTCCTGCAAGATAGTGGCAAGGGCATGTAATGATGGCGTACGTGTATAGCGATCAGGAATCCGGCTTTCGAAAGTAGATAAGACTAAAAAATATTGAGATCTGGTTGACTATGGATACTAAATACAAGCCTGGGAATGTGAACTGATAACCTAAATGTGCTACTGAGCTCAAGGCCACACCACTTACATGAAACTGGAAAGAATCCTGTGTGTATGTGAGTGTGTGAGAAAACCAATCTTATTCATAAGCAAATAAATAAGCAAACCAATAATTTCACGCTCAGTAGAATTGGTCAGCGCGAATTTTTGGAAAAAAAAGAAAGGAAGCCTAACATCATAAAAAACCAACTAAAATGTCAACTTGTATAAGAATGTAACCCGAAACACACGAAAATATCTGTAAAATAAAGGAACTGACAGGACCTACATTGCGCAAATGAAACGGAACAATCACGTATTATCAATGTTTCAAATGGGTCTGAGCACTATGGGACTTAACTTCTGAGGTCATCAGTCCCCTAGAACTTAGAATTACTTCAACCTAACTAACCTAAAGACATCACATACATCCATGCCCGAAACAGGATTCGAACCTGCGATCGTAGCGGTCGCGCGGTTCCAGACTGTAGCGCCTAGAACCGCTCGGCGACTCCTATTATCAATCTCACTTTCAAAATGAAGTACACAAAAGCTACAGTTGGTCCAGGGAAATTGGGTTTATAACCTTGACACAGAATGCCACTGAAGCACATGAGTCAACTTTCATGTTCCGAAATTTCAGTCAGGAAGGAAGAAATAAAAAAGTAAAAGTATAGACTCTAATACGAAAATTCATTTAATCCAATTATTTCCATGGTAAGTAAATGACCTCGGAGGAGCAATCAATAGAATAATTATCAAAAATTCGACTGTGACGAGGATGAAGTGGACCAATAATACAGTTTACAGAAATAAAATTTTTACCTCATAAAACAACATATTGTTCTTCATTTCAAAACCTTTTTTATGTCCGTAGGCTATCCAGCCACTGTTCTGAGTCATCATTCCTCCTCGTAATAAATGTTTAACTTATTGATTGGCGACTCCATGTTGTCCTGTGCACTACGACCAGATAACAGGTATACTTGAAAAAAGAGACAGCATTGGTCGTATATTTTTTACTATCGCAAAATCGATTTTCTGTCACTGAGTGACCATCTTCAGTGCTATATTGTATAACTTAAATTAGGATGCACTGTTGTCATTTTTTTTAATCGATTTTCTGTCACTGAGTGACCATCTTCAGTGCTAGAAGTTAAAAATTTTTCATATTACGATCAGAGAGTATAAAATAGAAAATCACAATTACATCTGCATATGAACATAACACTTGTTAGGAACAAGCCTATATTGTATAACTTAAATTAGGATCCACTGTTGTCAATAAGTTTACGGCAATCACATAGACTGAGGTCGCTGTTTACATGCACTTGTTCAGCAGACCTCGGTGTGACGGGGCTTGACACGCCCTCTATGTGACATGTGTCACGTGAAGACATAGTATTACTGGTTTTGCGAAATATTAACACTAAATAACTCTTGTGCTTTTGTGAATGGTGTAGTAATTCAAATTTAAAATGTACGTACAACACATAGCAGACGCAGGGGGAAGGAAATATTTAAAATACATTGGCGTATTGTTTTTTATAAACTATAAAACATAAAACAGATCGATGATAAGTTGTTAGAGTGCAGGACATATAAAAAGAAAAAGATAATGCAAAAGAATAATAAATGAATAAAATGAAATGAGGTGTAACACAGGTTTTTAAAAAACATAATACCCACCATCTGGCGTGGGAAGTCAGAAGTACAACGTTCGTAATTTATGTAACAAACGTTAAGACTAAGGAGTCAAATATATAAAAATAATAACAGTACGAAACTGCCATTACTTAATAATTAAAATGCCGTGAAACACAATGTTCATTACAAAATGTTTGTAGGTGTAGATAAACAATTTTGTTAGCATATTTAACGGCGTGATAATGTAACTATCATTCGTCCCATTATTGGTTGTACGCTTCCGCATAAGCACTGGGTCAGAACTCATATGTACATTCATAGGTTGATAAAACAGTAATGAAGTTGCAAGCAACCGGTTTTGAATATTAATAAACTAATTTGATTTTACGTATCTTATAGTAGTAGTGTGCCCCATATGAAAAACAAGCAGACTTAAGAAATGGCTATAATTCTAATTGTGTATTTGAAATACATTTGAAAATATAAGGTGCGAACAAGTAGTGTACATCAATCATCGAGAAACCATCATGAGGAAGGACAAGTAATAGTGTCACTTATACCAAAATATACCTCGTACTTTAGAGAAATTAAACATAGACTATGCACGATATCCAGCACTTATTCAAATAGCAAAGGAATTGTTAACATACGTTAAAAATAATTACGTAAAATGATAACCGGTTTGTATTACTTTGTGTCAACGCCTACGAGATGTCGACTGTAGTAAAATCATGTTCAGTAGGCATCCATGAGTTCTGCAAATTACAGAACAAAAAAGAAGCATCTTTTTAAAAACCGAAATTAGTAATGTTATTAAAACAAACTGAAAACATGTGTGTCTATGTGTTGAGATAGTTGAAATAGCGGCCATTGTAAGTGTTCTCGTAGCGACTATGACTGAGGCGTTGTATATAAGGGATAACAAGCAACTGACTATGAATTGATAATTGTGATAATTGGCCACAAGTTGATTTTATTTCATAGGAAATCGGAGAAGCATTCCCAAAAATGTGTGCTTCTCGATATCGTTTGCTCGACAACAGTGCATCCTAATTTAAGTTATACAATATAGCACTGAAGATGGTCACTCAGTGACAGAAAATCGATTTTGCGATAGTAAAAAATATACGACCAATGCTGTCTCTTTTTTCAAGTATAAATCTTTAACTCACATTTTTCCAAAAGTGCGTCTATTCTTTACCTGTGCACTCAACGAGTCACCCGCCTGCTGCACACCGCAGCTATTCACTATTGACTATCACATATTCTACGAATCCACAGTGCTGCCATCAAAGACACAGATACTGTTGCCTAACAACTGTTTCTATGACCACAGTTCTTGAAATATGTCATTTTACTTTACAAATATTAACACATCCAATTTCATCATCAAAAAATAGGGATCTTACACCCGATGTGGTAGGGGGCCCGTGAAATGGCACGATATATCTGTCCAGATTATCACAGGATTTAAACTCAGCCAGAAATAGAAAATAGTGAGAAACAAAAGTCATCGCACCAAGTGACGTTCTTCCTTTACTCCATGGTTCAGATTTTATGACTTTGACGTCATTTTTACCTGTAACGGGAATTTGCGTCACAGATGAGGAGTTTTAGAATTATACCTCTCCCTGCAATTATCTGTTTATGGAGCTACGTTCATGTTGTTTTGGTGCTGACAGGGTTCGTGAACGTGACATTCAGTTCAGCAGTGACTTTTACAGGTGTCGTTCTCTTATTTTTCATGACAAACGTCGCCAGTGATTGTCCGTGATACTCACTCAACGCTCACTTTAAACCACATTGTGACTTAACGAAGGGTTTACGCTTTCCCTGTATGCAGTATAAATCTTCAGTATAGTACTTCTTGAAACACCAAACACTTTGGTTACGGAAGCACCACTGTACGAAAACCAATAATTTGTGAACATTTTACTTCAGTTAGCCCCGACATAACGCGCTCATAACTACACAGAATACTGTAATGATTACGACTTAACCAATGAGTGACAGAATGAGTGAGGAGGGCTGGATATCAGTTTCGCAGTAGTCAATCTGATATACTTTTTATTTATTAAAGAATCAAAATTAGAAGTTTGAAGTTCATCAGTTGGGACTGGTGTGTGACGTCCACTTGTTGGACGGTATGCGGAAGGCTTCCTAACCCAGCTGGTTGTGGAGATGTGGATGGAGGTTTCCACAGCAGATACTCCAACGCGCTGCCACAGGAAACTAGGAGCTGCCACCCTGACTCACTACACGATCTTGGTGGAAACCCAGTAAATGGCTGATGACCTATACATTTAAGAACAGAACACACTATCAGTACTAATTAAACATAAAACAACTGTACACTCACTATGTAACCAACAGGCATTACTTTAAGACCCGGTTCAAAATTTACAAGTGTTACCGGTCCCCATAAGACGGATGATTTTTTTAAATTAAAAATAACCAGACAATCTAAGACGTGAGACAGTGTTTTTACCAGACCGAAATTTTATTAAGCAACTCAACCAAAATCATAAAAATTAACCGTTAAAATAACCACAGCAACCGTGACTATTGACAAAGAAGGCCACAAAAAAACCTCCGAGAGGACAATAAAACAGACCATAATATATAAAGTATTTAAAATACATCACTAGGTCTTTAGAACAGAACACTGACGAACAATAAATGGTGTAAGGAATTTCCGACGGCAATGGTCTTAAGCTACACACAGTAATAGACTCCCACGATCAAGTAGCAGTGCAATGCAGCCCTACCACCTACTCACAGGCAGCATAGTATGAGTCAATGGCCACGCCGCCTCAGTAAGCAACTTCACAAAGTGCTGAATCTCACAATATGGCGCTCATCCTCTGCCTTTTCAACAGTAGTAGTGACTACGTAGCGTGATGTTAAGACTCTACAATGTGACCGACCCAGATCAATAACTAGGGTCAACTATTTTTTTTTTCACTAATCAGTGTTCTGACTGGTTTGATGCGGTCCACCACTAACTCCTCTCCTGTGCCAAACCCTTCGTCTCAGAGTTGCACTTGCAACTAACATTCTCAGTTTTTAGTTAGATGTGATCCAGTCTCGATCTTCTTCTACAGTTTTTCCCTCTGCAAGCCGGTCTGGTTCCCTGATGTCTTAATAAATTTCCTATCATCTTGTCCCTACTTCCTGTCAGTGTTTTCCACATATTCCCATTCCATCCGATTCTGCGCAGATCCTCCTCATTCCTTACCTAATCTGTCCACCTAATATTCAACATTCGCCTGTAGCATCACATCTCAAAGCTTCGATTCTGTTCTGTTCCGGTTTTCGCACAGTCCATGTTGTACTACCATACAATGCCGTGCTCCAGACGTACTTTCTCAGAAATTTCTTCCTCAAATTAAGGCCTATGTTTAATACTAGTAGACTTCTCTTGACCAGAAATGTCCTTTTCAACATTGCTAGTCTGCTTTTGATGTGCTCCTTGCTCCGTCCGTCGTTGCTTATTTTGCTAAATAGGTAGCACATTTCCTTAACCTAATCAACTTTGTAACCATCAGTCCTGATATTAAGTTTGTCCCTCTTCTCCTTTCTGGTAGTTGTCATTACTTTTCGTCTTTCTTCGATGTATTCTCAATCCATATTCTGTACTCGTTAGACTGTTCATTTCATTCAGCAGATCCGGTAATTCTTCTTTATTTCCACTGAGGACGCAATGTCATCAGCAAATTGCCTCTCTGGTGCCTTTATCTTTCCTAAAGTCAGACTGATCTCATCTAACAAATCCTCAGTTTTCCTGTCCATTTTTCTGTTTATTATTCTTGTGAGTAACATGTGTGCTTGAGCTGTTCAACCAATTGTGAGATAATTCACACACTTGTCGGCTCTTGCAGTCTAGGAATTGTGTGCGTGACTTTTATCCGAAAGTCAGATAGTATAACGCCAGACTCACACATTTGCACACTAATGTGAATAGTCGGTTTGTTCCCACTTCCTCCAACACTTCTATAAATTCTGATGGAATTCATTTTTTTCTGCCTTATTTGATCTTAACTCTTCCAAATCTCTTTTAAATTCGGATTCTGAAACTGGATCCCCTATTTCTTACATGTCGACTCCTGTTTTTTTTTTTCTATCATGTCATTAGACAAATCTTTCCCCTTCAACATACCCTTTCCAGTTATCCGCTCCATTTGCACTCATAAAGTTACCACTCTTGTTTTTCATTTTGAATTTTTTATGTTGTTGTTGTTGTCTTCAAACGTCTAAGAACTATGGGACTTAACATATGAGGTCATCAGTCCCTTAGACTGAGAACTACTTAAACCTAACTAACGTAAGGGCATCACACACATCCATGCCCAAGGCAGAATTCGAACCTGCGACCGTAGCAGCAGCGCGGTTGCGCACTGAAACGCCTAGAACCGCTAGTCCATAAAAAATGGTTAAAATGGCTCTGAGCAGTATGGGACTCAACATCTTAGGTCATAAGTCCCCTAGAACTTAGAACTACTTAAACCTAACTAACCTAAGGACACCACACACACCCATGCCCGAGGCAGGATTCGAACCTGCGACCGTAGCAGTCCCGCGGTTCCGGACTGCAGCGCCAGAACCGCTTTTTTTTATTTTTTTATTTTGAGCGTGAATGGAAATTGTAGAAATTTTCTGTGGAGCAACATTTAATAAAGCGTTTTAAATCATCAAAAGCGATGAGCGGTAGCAGGCGCTTTCGATAAAGAACGGGGGAGTGCAGCGCCGCTGCTGTCGCCACGGCCGCTGCCAGTAGCCAGCAAATGGATCCCGGAGCTTTGCCGCATACGGCGTCCAGAGGAGGACAGTCTGCAGGAAATCTGCCGCAAAATCGTTACTAGATAAAATTTTGATATCGGTGTGTCACAAAGCGAAATAGATTGAATCTGCGCTACCATTACATTCACGTATTCAGCATTCAGACAGAAGAGGCTATAAAAATATTTTATGCCAGCTGCTCTCGCTCCACTGACATTATGAACAGAAACAACGCACGCTACCGCTTTTTTTTCTGAGAATAAAAAATTAAAATCTTCACTCAAGGGAAGATTTGAACCAAGGACCTTTCTTTTTTTCTTCTCCTTCTTCTTTTTTTTTCCAACCTTTTTTTTTACATATAGATGGAAAAAGGCGTCTTTCAGTTACGACAAACAAAATTAGAATGTATATCCGTAGCAACAACAGAACAAGAGTTTCCTCTAAACTATGAAAGAGAATTTGAAACCAATAGTGTGGTGATAGATAATAAAGAAAGAAAAAAAAATGTAACCAATCCCGCACGCCATTCCATGTGCATGGCCCATCTGCGTACAGATTCCATGTTCCAAATTGGTACAACATTTCGCAGTGTGTGGAGCCCCATGAAGGCGGTCATCCTCTGCCCGGTACTCCCCAACTGTGAGGGGGGTTATCGAAGACACTGCGTAAATAGTTGGCAAATAGTTGGCGATATCGGGGTGTACACTCAAGTGTGCTATGACTGTCCTGGAGAAATTGCCAGTAATCAAGCACCATCTTCTCATCATCTCGAAAGAGGTAGTATATGGACATGCCTTATACCATGTGAGAGCATGAGTCTTCGCAGGTGGGAAATAAGTATCCTCTGGACAAAGGAGGAGCCGTGGCTCAATTGTGCGAGGCGCGAGACGTAGGTAGCAGGCGAGGATCTTCTGCACTAGCAGCCATACCTCTAACGCCGATCCACATGTTAAACGGTGTTCGGCAGTATCCACGAGGTGGCAATGTGGGCAAAGGGGGGAATCCGCCATCCCAATAGCGTGCAGCCTTTGTCGTGTTACAATCTTCCCGTTCACCACCTGGTACCACGCGGCTCGTACCCGCGTGGGGAGGAACGACTTCTGGACCGCTCTCCACACTGCAGGCCATAGGGTCGTAGGGCTCTTCCTCTCAATCACATTGCGAGGGATGGACCTTAGCAGCAGTCTGTAAAAGTCGCTCGCCGTGGGAGGGCGAGTGTTAGGAAGGTCTGGGTGCACGTAACTATACTCAAGAATAAATGCCGAGAGGTGCGAGAGTGAGGGTGTAATGTGCGCAACCGTGACAGGTGGCAGAAGAGACGCCGGCAGCAATTCCTCTAACAGACGACCCGTAAGGGAAGCATCTTTGTGGGTCCACAATTCAATCATTGTGCACAAGTATAATGCTGTAGCCCTCGCTCGTACATTTATAAGTCCCAGTCCGCCATCAAGCGGAGGGAGGGTGAGTGTTTCGTAGCGGACTTTGAATAGGTGTCCGGCGGTAAGGTAATATCCAAACGCTGCTTGCAGTCTGTGTGCCATCGCTGTCGGTATCGGTAGGACCTGGGCCATGTGGATCATCTTAGTTGCCACGTGAAGGTTGAGGTATTCCACACGCTGTAGGAGGTCCATCCGTCGAAGTAAGTTCGGGCGAACTTCTGTGCGTATTGCCTGTAGTAATCGTGCGTAGTTCATGGCAGCCGTGCGGCGCACATCCTGTGTAAATGTTATGCCCAAGAACCGGATCTTGTTAACTAGTGGGAGTGGGGCTAAAGCGTCCTCCTGTAGACCTCTCCCAATAGGCATCGCTGCCGACTTGGCCACATTCATGAGGCTGCCCGCTGCCAAACCATAGCGATTGATCCATTGTATCACCGAGCGTACCTCGTCACCAGATCGGGCAAGTAATAGAAGGTCATCAGCATATATCCTGCAGCGAAAGGTGTGATCCCTCAATGACACGCCCGAGAGCCTGTTTTTCAACCCTCCGACAAGTGGTTCGAGTGCGATCGCGTAAAGGATCATGGAGAGAGGGCATCCTTGGCGAACTGACCGTCGGATCGGTAAGGGACCCGCAATCCGTCCATTCGCCAATACACGGGATGCAGCTCCACGGAAAAGGCGCTGAAAGATGTCGAGAAAGTCAGGCGGGAAGCCCATGCGGGCCATAACGGACAGAAGGAACTTGTGGTGAACTCTGTCGAAGGCGTGGTCGAAATCAATGGAGATGAAATGTTGCATCCATTTCATGGACACTGTTCACGGATTCAATACATGCAATCAAAACCTGCCAAAATGGCATAAAACTGTATGCAATGGCAGATGCAAAGACAATTTATTGTGAAAATTTGGAGGAAAATGTCAGTAAACAGCCATCAGAGCAGCTCGAAGGCGACAGGATATGGCGATGGCTATTAAATCCCTGCATTCACTGGTTGCCGTTTGCATGTTGGTCACTCCGCCCTGTGTCGTTTGCTCCATGGAGAGGAGTAGGGGCAGAACCGTCTTTATGCGGCTGGCGAGTAGTCGGGCGAAGATTTTATACTCCGAGTTGAGCATTGTAATTGGCCTGTAGTCCTCGACCGTCCGACCTCTGGACGGCTTGTGTATCGGTATAAGGAGACCTTCCACGAATGCAGGTGGCACGTGAGAACCGGGGGTCATCAGTTCTTGGTACATGATGATCCATCGGGGCATCATGAGATCGCGGAAAGTACGATAAAATTCGAGCGGCAGTCCATCTGGCCCGGGAGATTTGTTGAGTGCTCCCTTGTTAAGCGCGTCCTCGATGTCGTCTCGTGTAATCCCACCTAACAGCGTCGCCGCTGCTGCATTGTCGAGGGTGTGCGACACATGCTGCAGTATGTCGTGATCGTCCGCTTCCTCGTCCTCTGTATTCACCTCGTCGTAAAACCGGCGATAGTGATCTGCTAAGGCTTCTGTAACTGCCGCCTGAGTCATTACGACCCTACCACCTGGCAATACGAGGTCCGTGATCAGCTGCTGTCGGCGTCGGCGGCTGTCAAGCACGATGTGATGCATAGACGGGTTTTCTCCTTCCACTCGGACTTGACGTCGCGATCGCACTACGACCCCCTCCAAACGTTTCCTCGTAAGAGACAATATTTTACCTTTAATTCGGCGGCTTTCCATTTGTCGGTTTGGAGATGGTGGTTGGCTGTCGAGTTCGCGAAGCGTCGTGTAATAAAAGTCCAATGTGTGACGATGCCAAGCTGCGATATCTTTTCCGAATTGTGTTAGCACACGCCGAAAAGCTGGTTTTGCACAGTCCACCCACCATGCTAGAGTCGATGGGTATCGGGGAAGACGACGTTCGCAATCCAGCCATGTGTTGTCGATAATCTGACGGCATTCCGGGGCTTGAAGATGTGCCACATTCAGCTTCCAGGGTCCTCGACTGCGCCATATCCGCTGCTGCTGTAGAGTGAGTGTGCATATGAAAGCGCTATGATCGGAAAAGGCAAGAGGCCAACGTTCGGCGTCCAATACTCCCGGCGCTAGAGCTCGTGATACATAAATGCGGTCTAGGCGACTGGCGGAGTGGCTAGTAAGGTATGTCGGCCCGGGACGTTCACCGTGCACTGTCTCCCACGTGTCGGTGAGAAGCAGATCTCGAACCAGGAGCCGAAGTTCTTGACAAGTCAAGAAATGTGGGACTTGGTCTTTGGGGTGGAGCACACAGTTAAAATCGCCCCCGAAGATATATTGCTCGAAGCGGCTGATAAAGAGGGGGGCGATATCCTCCGAGTAGAACAGCGATCGTTCGCGGCGTTGGTCAGTTCCTGATGGAGCGTAAATGTTAATGATGCGCGTTCCCAGTGCTGTGATCGCCAGCCACCTTCCTGACGAAAGGTAAGTCACTTCGTCGATGGCAATTCCGTCGCGCACTAGTATTGCCGTACCGCTGCCATTCCGGTCCGCCGGTGACACATATGTCACATAACCGTAGCAAACGGGGAGGGCCGCTATATATACTTCTTGCAACAGGGCAATGTCAACATCCGAAGAACGAAGCATCTCACGCAGCAACTGGATCTTCACTGCCGTTCGTATCGTGTTGAGGTTAAGCGTGGCGATACGATAAGCTTGTTGCCGAACCGCAGGTGTTAAGTTATCCATTAAGACTGGAATTACCTATGACGCTTCTGACTGTATTGACACCTCCGCATCCCCCCAAACCTCACCGGCAGTCCTTGCTAGAGCGCCGGCGCCAATGGCGGGGGCCCTGTTGGCGTAACTTGCATGGTTCCGTTGTCGTCGTGGTCATCCGCCCACGTCGGGGAACTGAAAGTAAGATCGGCCTCCCTAGCTTCTTCAGGACACGGCATGGGTGCTTGCATTCCAGAAGGTGGTGGGCAGCATCTGTCCTGCAGCTCGGCATCCGATTTTGCCACTGTAGATACATGTGGTTTGTCCTCAGTTTCGTTCGATGGTGCCACACTGCAGCAAATGGCGGCTGCCTCTGTGGTAGCGTCGTCATTGAAGGTGGAATCGTCATCCTCTGGAGGCTGTGTCGCATCCCGTTCGGAAGTTGCTCTACGCCTCCGCTTCCGTCGCTTCGGAGAGCGTTGCTTCCTGGTGTGTCCTTCTGTGTCAGACGATGGCAAAGATTCACGACGTTCCGGCACAAAGGCAGCCGTAGGCACAATAAGCGAGTCTACGGCCATGCTATCGTCATGTATGTTGTTATCAGTCGACGGGGGCGGCGGCATCGGAGTTGAATCCGTATCTTGTGGAACGGGTGTGTCATCATCGCCCTGTATGGGAGCATGGAGCGGCTGTCGTGGTGAAGTGGTAGCTGTCGTGAGGGCTGCTGCATAAGTCACAGGAAGCAGCGTCGGCTGCGATGGCGGGTCCGCTTCAGCCGGCGGCAGTTGAGTGATGCGACGTTGCATACATTCTGATCTGAGGTGTCCCTCCTTCCCACAACCAGAGCAGGTCTTCGGTTGCCCATCGTAGATGACGATGGCACGGCAGCCACCGATATTCAGATATGAAGGTACATGTCTTTTAAGTTCTATTCGAACCTGGCGGACGCCGTTCAGCACAGGATATGTCTGGAATTGCGTCCATTTTTCCGCAATATGATCATGGACCGTGCCGTAGGGGCGCAGCGCTGTCACGACGTCCTACGCCGGTAATTCGAAAGGAAGTTCGAAAATTCTGATCGTGCGAAGTCCCATGCCAGAATTATCGACGTGCACCGTCCCCACATTGCCATCAGCATGGCAGAAACGGAGGCCCTGTTTCGTGTCCCGAAGGATCCGTTCACATGTTGCGTCGTTGATGATCTTGACATATACGATACTACGCACAATGGACAAGTGAATGCCGAGAATGTCGGTCGCCGGGATTTTAACTTCTTCTCGTAGAAATCGTTCGACTTCGAGGGCTTTGGGCCGTGCAAATTCGTTGCGGAACGTAAATTTGAGCGTCGATTTTCTGTATTGGTGCGCCATAGTGATCTATATGCTGAGTACGGCACGCGCGAAATGGCCGAGTACTATGTAAACAACACGAGCGCTCGCTCCGCGGCAGGAACACAAACAGCGCGTCCTCACCGCAGCACAGCCAAAGGCCAACTATCGCCCCCTAGAACTTAGAACTACTTAAAACCTAACTAACCTAAGGACACCACACACACCCATGCTCGAGGCAGGATTCGAACCTGCGACCGTAGCAGTCCCGCGCTTCCGGACTGCAGCGCCAGAACCGCTAGACCACCGCGGCCGGCGCTAGTCCATAGCGGCCGGCTGTTGTTATCTTCAGTCCAGAGACTGGTTTGATGCAGCTCTCCATGCTACTCTATCCTCTACAAGCTTCCTCATCTCCAAGTACCTAATGCAACCTACATCCTTCTGAATCTGTTTAGTGTATTCATCTCTTGGTCTCCCTCTACGATTTTTACCCTCCACGCTGCCCTCCAATACTAAATTGGTGATCTCTTCTTGCCTCAGAATATGTCCTAACAACCGGTCCCTTCTTCTAGTCGAGTTGTGAAACAAATTTCTCTTCTCCCCAGTTCTCTTCAGTACCTCCTCATCAATTACGTGATCTACCCATCCAACCTTCAGCATTATACGTAGCCTTTCGCTCCCTGTATTTGATCCCCGACACCTTGAGAATATTCCAGTCAACATTTTCAAAAGCTTTCTCTAAGTATTTCTTATATGCTGAGTCAATCCTTCCGGAAATCATTTCTTTTTCGATTTCTTCACATTTTTCATGCAGACATTTCGCCTTAGCTTCCGTGAACTTCCTATAGATTTCATTCCTCAGCGACTTGAATTTCTGTATTCCTGAATTTCCCTGAACATTTCTGTACTTCCTTCTTTCATTGATCAACTGAAATATTTCTTCTGTTAGCCATGGTTTCTTTTAGGTTACCTTCTTTGAACCAGTGTTTTTGTTTCCAACTACCGTGATTGCATTTTTTAGATATGTCCATTGGTCTTCAACTGAACTAAGTACTGAGCTATTCCTTACTGCTGTATCTATGGGCTTTGAAAACTTCAAGAGAGTCTCTTCATTCCTTAGTAATTCCATATCCAACTTATTTACTTATTGATTCTTCCTGACTTCTATTCATCACCGCCACATTTTGAACTGAGTGTGGGTACACCTCACATTTGGGTTAATAGATGTCTTAAATTAAATAAACTACGGGAAAGTAGTGCTCCGTCCGTCGACAAGATACCACTTAAATCCAGCGACAGAAGACGTTACAGCTGTACCACACCTGCACCTTTACATCAGTCAACCAAACGAACTCCACTCAATGTCAACCAAAATGTACCTTTTCCAAAAGGTGTCTGCAGTTCTGAAAACCTCAGAGCATGCAACAACTTGATTCAGAAGGACAACGATTATTCCAGACAACAATGCCCGCTGGCTCATCATCAATCTAGATGAAAGTAAATGCGCTCTGCACAACATACCCACATAACCAACAGAGAAACAGCCAAAACGAAGAAGTCAGAAGCATAAAACCCTTTTAGCTTGCAGATGTTCCTTTTTTCCAATGTATCGGCTTTTGGGACATGCCCATTCAGTCATCTCAGAGAGTAATGTCAATTATAACGAGACGAATGTAAGGTCAACACATCACACAGTCCCCGAGCAAGAAAATCTCCGACTCGACTGGGAACCGGACCATGACACCTTCATTTACCAATCCGCTGTGCTGACAGTGTAGCTTGGTAGCTGCGGACAAGCGTTAGATTTTCGCAATGCCATAACACTTGGTACTGATCCCACCCACGAATTTATCGAAACTCGACATCAAGTACACAACCAGACACTAACCATCATTTTAGTCATAGTTAGTGTTGACAGCGTCGTCTGGTATGAGCGTGCAAAACGCGGCTGACCAACAAACGGAGAAGCAGGCATAGTAACTACACTCCTGGAAATTGAAATAAGAACACCGTGAATTCATTGTCCCAGGAAGGGGAAACTTTATTGACACATTCCTGGGGTCAGATACATCACATGATCACACTGACAGAACCACAGGCACATAGACACAGGCAACAGAGCATGCACAATGTCGGCACTAGTACAATGTATATCCACCTTTCGCAGCAATGCAGGCTGCTATTCTCCCATGGAGACGATCGTAGAGATGCTGGATGTAGTCCTGTGGAACGGCTTGCCATGCCATTTCCACCTGGCGCCTTAGTTGGACCAGCGTTCGTGCTGGACGTGCAGACCGCATGAGACGACGCTTCATCCAGTCCCAAACATGCTCAATGGGGGACAGATCCGGAGATCTTGCTGGCCAGGGTAGTTGACTTACACCTTCTAGAGCACGTTGGGTGGCACGGGATACATGCGGACGTGCATTGTCCTGTTGGAACAGCAAGTTCCCTTGCAGGTCTAGGAATGGTAGAACGATGGGTTCGATGACGGTTTGGATGTACCGTGCACTATTCAGTGTCCCCTCGACGATCACCAGTGGTGTACGGCCAGTGTAGGAGATCGCTCCCCACACCATGATGCCGGGTGTTGGCCCTGTGTGCCTCGGTCGTATGCAGTCCTGATTGTGCCGCTCACCTGCACGGCGCCAAACACGCATACGACCATCATTGGCACCAAGGCAGAAGCGACTCTCATCGCTGAAGACGACACGTCTCCATTCGTCCCTCCATTCACGCCTGTCGCGACACCACTGGAGGCGGGCTGCACGATGTTGAGGCGTGAGCGGAAGACGGCCTAACGGTGTGCGGGACCGTAGCCCAGCTTCATGGAGACGGTTGCGAATGGTCCTCGCCGATACCCCAGGAGCAACAGTGTCCCTAATTTGCTGGGAAGTGGCGGTGCGGTCCCCTACGGCACTGCGTAGGATCCTACGGTCTTGACGTGCATCCGTGCGTCGCTGCGGTCCGGTCCCAGGTCGACGGGCACGTGCACCTTCCGCCGACCACTGGCGACATCGATGTACTGTGGAGACCTCACGCCCCACATGTTGAGCAATTCGGCGGTACGTCCACCCGGCCTCCCACATGCCCACTATACGCCCTCGCTCAAAGTCCGTCAACTGCACGTACGGTTCACGTCCACGCTGTCGCGGCATGCTACCAGTGTTAAAGACTGCGATGGAGCTCCGTATGCCACGGCAAACTGGCTGACACTGACGGCGGCGGTGCACAAATGCTGCGCAGCTAGCGCCATTCGACGGCCAACACCGCGGTTCCTGGTGTGTCCGCTGTGCCGTGCGTGTGATCATTGCTTGTACAGCCCTCTCGCAGTGTCCGGAGCAAGTATGGTGGGTCTGACACACCGGTGTCAATGTGTTCTTTTTTCCATTTCCAGAAGTGTATTTTCTTCGGTTGCTGTGACGCGAATTCAAATGCACCCTTGGGCTAACCAATCGGCATTCACGCAATGTATTGATGACACTCCACAGATGATGCTTCTGGTCAAATACAACAGGCATAACCTACAGGATTGGCTAGCACCTGCTTTTATGTTTAAGCATACATTTTCCTCGATGATTCCATTTTTTGTCCAACCACTGTATGTGTATATAAATATCTTTGACTTTCACAGAAGTAATGCATATGTTTGTATTTCAAATGGAGGTTACGTAACTTTTTCTGCATATGTGGCACCATTTTTACACTTCGTTTCAATATCTTGCTGTGATTGGCTGGAGAGATGGGAATGGGGTCGGGTGAGGTAGCTTTTCTAAACTTATGTATTTGTTTACTGAAATTACATCCTCAGTGACTGCCTCTTTTTAATACTTCATGTCACTGGCTAGAGATGGGGACAGTGAGGCTTCGCAAATCACAAGTGAGCTACTTCTGCCATCTTGGATTCTGACTGTTTGCCCGTCATACATAAGGAAGATTATGTTACTTATAAGAGTGATGACATCGTAATAAGGAGGGTGGGGCCTGTGACGTGTTGGAGAAATTGAATATATCCCATTTGGTTGAACCTCCTTTTTGATTCAGAATGCCTATTATCTTCCTACTTATGAGCTTATGCGGCAAAGATGTGATTCTTTTTTTTTTTCGCGTAAAAATGCTGAGGGAAATTAGAGGATTTGATACGACACGTGCATTATAACGTTTTGATAGGAAGTTTTTAATATTTTCATAAGACACATTATGGTCAGCCAAGAAGCATCAGATAAGTACTGAGAAGATAACCAATAGCTCAAAGTTAGCACTACTCATATATACACTCCTGGAAATGGAAAAAAGAACACATTGACACCGGTGTGTCAGACCCACCATACTTGCTCCGGACACTGAGAGAGGGCTGTACAAGCAATGATCACACGCACGGCATAGCGGACACACCAGGAACCGCGGTGTTGGCCGTCGAATGGCGCTAGCTGCGCAGCATTTGTGCACCGCCGTGTCAGCCAGTTTGCCGTGGCATACGGAGCTCCATCGCAGTCTTTAACACTGGTAGCATGCCGCGACAGCGTGGACGTGAACCATATGTGCAGTTGACGGACTTTGAGCGAGGGCGTATAGTGGGCATGCGGGAGGCCGGGTGGACGTAACGCCGAATTGCTCAACACGTGGGGCGTGAGGTCTCCACAGTACATCGATGTTGTCGCCAGTGGTCGGCGGAAGGTGCACGTGCCCGTCGACCTGGGACCGGACCGCAACGACGCACGGATGCACGCCAAGACCGTAGGATCCTACGCAGTGCCGTAGGGGACCGTACCGCCACTTCCCAGCAAATTAGGGACACTGTTGCTCCTGGGGTATCGGCGAGGACCATTCGCAATCGTCTCCATGAAGCTGGGCTACGGTCCCGCACACCGTTAGGCCGTCTTCCGCTCACACCCCAACATCGTGCAGCCCGCCTCCAGTGGTGTCGCGACAGGCGTGAATGGAGGGACGAATGGAGACGTGTCGTCTTCAGCGATGAGAGTCGCTTCTGCCTTGGTGCCAATGATGGTCGTATGCGTGTTTGGCGCCGTGCAGGTGAGCGGCACAATCAGGACTGCATACGACCGAGGCACACAGGGCCAACACCCGGCATCATGGTGTGCGGAGCGATCTCCTACACTGGCCGTACACCACTGGTGATCGTCGAGGGGACACTGAATAGTGCACGGTACATCCAAACCGTCATCGAACCCATCGTTCTACCATTCCTAGACCGGCAAGGGAACTTGCTGTTCCAACAGGACAATGCACGTCCGCATGTATCCCGTGCCACCCAACGTGCTCTAGAAGGTGAAAGTCAACTACCCTGGCCTGCAAGATCTCCGGATCTGTTCCCCATTGAGCATGTTTAGGACTGGATGAAGCGTCGTCTCACGCGGTCTGCACGTCCAGCACGAACGCTGGTCCAACTGAGGCGCCAGGTGGAAATGGCATGGCAAGCCGTTCCACAGGACTACATCCAGCATGTCTACGATCGTCTCCATGGGAGAATAGCAGCCTGCATTGCTGCGAAAGGTGGATATACACTGTACTAGTGCCGACATTATGCATGCTCTGTTGCCTGTGTCTATGTGCCTGTGGTTCTGTCAGTGTGATCATGTGATGTATCTGACCCCAGGAATGTGTCAATAAAGTTTCCCCTTCCTGGGACAATGAATTCACGGTGATCTTATTTCAATTTCCAAGAGTGTATTACTAGAGAGAATTCTGGTTCTGTCAGTAGTTATCAGATGATAGTTGGCTGAAAATAGCACAAAAATATTGACAATGAGACATTGTAGTTTATATAGAATTGATATTAAAGTAAGAAAGCTAACATTGTGTGCTACTTGCATCATAATGTGAGTAAAATTCACAACAAAATAATACCGGATGTGCCACAATATATAACTGATCTCAGCACTCCAGGTACCCATGCACACGGGTGTGTGTGTGTGTGCGTGTGTGTGTGCGTGTATGTGTGCGTGTGTGTACGCGCAAGCGCTCCCGCGCGCGAGTGTGTGTGTAATAGCATCAGTAAATATCAACACTTCTAAGCCGCATGAGGGTTCCCAGTGCCAATTAAAAACTTCGAACAAACTTGATATTATCACGGAAGTTCGTATTTCCATACGCTTTATAACGGAATCATGGCGAAGAACTGCTAGGCAGGTACAGGAAGGTTGTATACGCGTCTGAAATGCTCTGGGTGCTCTCCTACGCTAGAAGCGACGGGGGCTGAGGCCCTAATTACGTCGGCTGAGGTACGCACATGGCGGTGACGCGGCTCCAGATTAAAGCAATAAGTTTGGAGGCGCGCTGTGCCGCGATGACAACCCCCATAAGCTGGGGGGGCCATCTGCTGGAGAAGCGACGTCGAGGCAAGAGACGACGCGGCTCAGGACTCCGTGTTGTCTGGCCCGTCCTTCAGAGGGTGGAGAAGCGCCTTGTTAAATGCGACGACGGCGCCGGCCGCTTTTTACGGCGTGTTCTTGCGGATACTGCCGGGCCACGGGACAGCTCTGCAGCGGTATTACAGGGGAAAGGCTCTGTTCAAACAGCGGACGTAGCTTGCGGGTGAGAGCAATCTCTGGGGGATGTGCTAGTCAACGTATCTTTGTTTTTACGACGCCTTTACACCTCGAAATTGTGTTCGCTACTTCTTGCACCTACGGTGCTGTCTTAAGACCGGCTCCGAAATACAGTGTCTTTTTCTGCTATGTAGATCAATGTTCAACTGAAAGTATTGGATTGATACGCAAGTTCGTAGTGTTTTTGTCATGCATGTTGAAGTTCCGGTTGCTATGAGTTAATTTATCGATTGTCATATTTTATTTGTAGTTCACTCTTGCTATTTGAGTTTAGATTGAAAGGGTACAGTACCGCCCGTCATTGATAATAGGTACAACATTCTTCGTTATTCTAGTCAGAACAACATATTTTTTGTAATAATAACTCAATTTCACTTAATACACCGAAGCCGGATACCAGTGTAGGAAAGAATGACAATTTATTTATTTAATTGATCACATGTGCACTCCCACAAAATAAATCCCTACATCCAATTTGGTGAGATCTGCGAAATGAATGAATGTATGGTCGTCTGCTAACGGCAGATAGTGAATGTTCAATCTTTGAGACGGTCCTTTGGTCACCTTTGGTGGAACCCAAGGGATGAAATTTACCTGAACTTTGAGCGCCAGAGATGTGGCTGCCCAATGAGTAGCATGGTCTTCCCCCACCTCGACACAGGTGCGAGATGACCCGAAGAACGGCCATGTTTCAGAACTCTGTCGCTGGATCTAGTGTTGGTAAGACCTGTCTTAGGTGTGCCCCGTAAAGACAAAAGAGTGGAATACTTAAGAGTAGTTTGGAATAATAATTTCTCTATTTCAGGAACTTTCGTGGGGAGAATTAAATGTCAGGCAGGTAATATTAAGGGGATCGTAGTAATCTTCGGAAGTGACCAACGGTCACAATGAAACCACGTGTGGCAATAAGCTGAAATACTTCGGAGTGCATAAGTTAAGCAGAATTACTGGCGTGTGTACTATAAGTTGGAAATATTTAAGAAATGGCGTGTGCCGGACTTGAAATTAGAGACGAGTACTTCCACGTGGTGAGTACTGTGTGAGTCTCAATATGTGTATGAGACAAAGGATAAGGAGAAGTACTCGTCCATGGTATCAGTTGAGGACTCGCGTGTGTGATGAATATGTTCTTAATATTACTTTGCGTGTTATGTTTTCGTGTGACGCTTGATTCAAACTATAATACTCTGAAAGAGAAGCAAGGTGAGTCAGCCGTCTATCCAGCAACGCCACTTGGCTTACATTGCACAGGAAGACGTGAATATATCCTCCAGAGTTCGTAGTAGGAAAGAAAAGTTACCACGTGTGGCAGTGTCGTGTGGAACTGGGATAAATACTAATAGAAGTGGGAAAGCTGACAGTGAAATGATTCTACCGTTTTGACTATTCTTTGTGATGTATTGTTTGTTGCCAGTGTGATGTATTTCATGAAATTTAAGTATGTGTGGTTTGCATGGGAGAGTAGCAAGATAGGTTCAGAGGCAGTGGGTTATGCATGTTCCTTTTTGTACTGCTCGGTCTGGTGTAAATTTTCATGCTGATGGGTGTGAGTCGAAGTGTGAGATATAGCAAAAGATCCACCATCCTACCCAGAAAGTGCACTGTAGCGTTAGATAATTACGAGACGGTAAGATAGAGAATCACCAATGTAAGGCCATGCCCACTGGGCGGAGTTTCTCATGTGCAATTGTTGTAGAAAATGTAATGGTGTGTTTAGGTTATAGAATTTATCGGAATAAAAAAGATAGTGAAAAGAAATACACTCCTGGAAATTGAAATAAGAACACCGTGAATTCATTGTCCCAGGAAGGGGAAACTTTATTGACACATTCCTGGGGTCAGATACATCACATGATCACACTGACAGAATCACAGGCACATAGACACAGGCAACAGAGCATGCACAATGTCGGCACTAGTACAGTGTATATCCACCTTTCGCAGCAATGCAGGCTGCTATTCTCCCATGGAGACGATCGTAGAGATGCTGGATGTAGTCCTGTGGAACGGCTTGCCATGCCATTTCCACCTGGCGCCTCAGTTGGACCAGCGTTCGCGCTGGACGTGCAGACCGCGTGAGACGACGCTTCATCCAGTCCCAAACATGCTCAATGGGGAACAGATCCGGAGATCTTGCTGGCCAAGATAGTTGACTTACACCTTCTAGAGCACGTTGGGTGGCACGGGATACATGCGGACGTGCATTGTCCTGTTGGAACAGCAAGTTCCCTTGCCGGTCTAGGAATGGTAGAACGATGGGTTCGATGACGGTTTGGATGTACCGTGCACTATTCAGTGTCCCCTCGACGATCACCAGTGGTGTACGGCCAGTGTAGGAGATCGCTCTCCACACCGTGATGCCGGGTGTTGGCCCTGTGTGCCTCGGTCGTATGCAGTCCTGATTGTGGCGCTCACCTGCACGGCGCCAAACACGCATACGACCATCATTGGCACCAAGGCAGAAGCGACTCTCATCGCTGAAGACGACACGTCTCCATTCGTCCCTCCATTCACGCCTGTCGCGACACCACTGGAGGCGGGCTGCACGATGTTGGGGTGTGAGCGGAAGACGGCCTAACGGTGTGCGGGACCGTAGCCCAGCTTCATGGAGACGGTTGCGAATGGTCCTCGCCGATACTCCAGGAGCAACAGTGTCCCTAATTTGCTGGGAAGTGGCGGTACGGTCCCCTACGGCACTGCGTAGGATCCTACGGTCTTGGCGTGCATCCGTGCGTCGCTGCGGTCCGGTCCCAGGTCGACGGGCACGTGCACCTTCCGCCGACCACTGGCGACAACATCGATGTACTGTGGAGACCTCACGCCCCACGTGTTGAGCAATTCGGCGGTACGTCCACCCGGCCTCCCGCATGCCCACTATACGCCCTCGCTCAAAGTCCGTCAACTGCACATACGGTTCACGTCCACGCTGTCGCGGCATGCTACCAGTGTTAAAGACTGCGATGGAGCTCCGTATGCCACGGCAAACTGGCTGACACTGACGGCGGCGGTGCACAAATGCTGCGCAGCTAGCGCCATTCGACGGCCAACACCGCGGTTCCTGGTGTGTCCGCTGTGCCGTGCGTGTGATCATTGCTTGTACAGCCCTCTCGCAGTGTCCGGAAAAAGTATGGTGGGTGTGACACCCCGGTGTCAATGTGTTCTTTTTTCCATTTCCAGGAGTGTAGATTGGTAGCCTTTTCCTTCGAATTGTATGATTTTATGATAATGTGTACATTTACACATTTATAATGTGTACGCCATTCATATTCACTGCGATGGCCACGTGTTGATCAAAGCCGTTGGGTAAGAAAGAAAATGTGGTATTGCCAGTGCGTAGTGAACAGTCAGAGTTGTGGAAATTACTAATAGTCAGATGTGCGTTATCCGTTTCCGTTGCGTAATATTCAAACAGGAGAATAATTTGTAACTTAATTGTGAGTACTAGAGCTCATGTTACTCGATAAATAAGAATGAATCCACTCGCTTGGCAGACCACTCATCTTGCAGGCCTGACTGCTTGATGCCACAGTATGAGCAAGGCATATGGGTACCTCTCATGATATAGTCATTTTGTCGTTTGAAGATAATGAGTGGAACTGTGGACGCTAGAAAATGGGGTGCCTAGTAGAGAAATCGGAACATTTCCGACATTTTGTTCTGTTTGAGTTCAAAACAAGGGTCAGTGCAGCGCAGACAACATTTGCGCTGTGCATGACGATAATGTCGCTGGACAGAGCACAGCTAGAAAGTCGTTTCCTCGTTTAAAGGATGATCGTTTTGTCATTATTGACTCTTCTTGGTGTGATAAAGATCGATTAAACGCATAAAGCCACAATGATACAAGTCAGTGAACTCGAGAACTGGCAGATGTGATGAAATGCGATCGTTCAACCATCGTGTGACACTTCCATGCAATGTATAACATATGGTTACCGCATACTCTAAGCCAAAACCGCAAAATCTCTGCTCGTCATCAGTTGGCTTACGAGTGATACGAATCATTCCTATCACGTCTCGTTAGTGGTGACAACAAATGGTATCGTTATGCTAACACAAGGAAAAGGAAGGAATGATTGAGCCAAAACAAAGCAGCAACTTCCCGCACAGGGACCTGTGCCCATGCACAAAAGATAATGTCATGCATCTGGTGGAACAGCGATATTGTGGTTACTTTCCCTAGGTGTAACCAGCACTGCTGACATTTATTGTCAACGAGACATCTTGCAGATGCAGTCCAAGAACAACGAACAGGAAGAATGCGTGAAGTGATGCAACTCCGCGATAACGCCTGCCCGCATTCTGACAGACTGACAAAAAACGCTGTACAGCGGTTGGGTTAGGAAATCATTCCGCACCCACATTTCTCACCTGACGCGCCCTCAGATTTTCACCTCTTCCGATCTCTATCGAACTATCTTCAACCATCTTTCTTTCCGAGTGAAAATGCGCACCAAACATACACTATTGGCTATTAAAATTGCTACACCAAGAAGAAATGCAGATCGTATGGCTTTGCGAGTACTATGGGACTTAACATCTGACGTCATTAGTCCCCTAGAACTTCGAACTACTTAAACGTAACTAACCCAAGGACAGCACACACATTCATGCCCGAGGCAGGATTCGAACCTGCGACCGTAGCGGTTGCGCGGTTCCAGACTGAAGCGCCTAGAACCGCTCGGCCACAGAGGCCGGCTGCAGATGATAAACGGGTATTCATTGGACAAATATATTATACTAGAACTGACATGTGATTACATTTTCACGCAATTTGGGTGCATAGATCCTGAGGATTCAGTAACAAGAACAACCACCTCTGGCCGTAATAACGGCCATGATACGCCTGGGCATTGAGTCAAACACAGCTTGAATGACGTGTACAGATACAGCTGCCCATGCAGCTTCAACACGATACCACAGTTCATCAAGAGTAGTGACTGGAGTATTGTGACGAGCCAGTTGCTCGGCCACCATTTACCACACGTTTTTAATTGGTGAAAGATCTGGAGAATGTGCTGGCCAGGACAGCAGTCGAACGTTTTCTGTATCCAGAAAGGCCCGTACAGGTCCTGCGACATGCAGTCGTGCATTATCCTGCTGAAATGAAGGGTTTCGCAGGGATCGAATGAAGGGTAGAGCCACGGGTCGTAACATATCTGAAATGTAACGTCCACTGTTCAAAGTGCCGTCAATGCGAACAAGAGGTGACAGAGACGTGTAAGCAATGGCACCCCATACCATCACGCCTGGTGATACGCCAGTATGGCGATGACGAATACACGCTTCCAATGTGCGTTCACCGCGATGTCGCCAAACACGGATACGACCATCATGATGCTTTAAACAGAACCTGGATTCATCCGAAAAAATAACGTTATGCCCTTCGTGCAGCCAGGTTCGTCGTTGAGTGTACCATCGCAGGCGCTACTGTGTGTGATGAAGCGTCAAGGGTAACCGCAGCCACGGTCTCCAAGCTGATAGTCCATGCTGCTGCAAACGTCGTCGAGCTGTTCGTGCAGATGGTTGTTGCCTTGCAAACGTCGCCATCTGTTGACTCAAGGATCGAGACGTGGCTGCAGAATCCGTTACAGCCATGCGGGGAAGAAGTCTGTCATCTCGACTGCTAGTGATACGAGGCCGTTGGGAACCAGCACAGCATTCTGCGTTACCCTCCTGAACCCACCGATTCTGCTAGCAGACATTGGATCTCTACTAATGCGGGCAGCAATGCCCCGATACGATAAACCGCAATCGCGATAGGCTACATTCCGACCTTTATCAAAGTCGGAAACGTGATGGTACGCATTTATCCTCCTTACACGAGGCATCACAACAACGTTTCACCAGGCAACGCCGGTCAACTGCTGTTTGTGTACGACAAATCGGTTGGAAACTTTCCTCATGTCAGCACGTTGTAGGTGTCGCCACCGGTGCCAACCTTGTGTGAATACTCTGGAAAACTAATCATTTGCATATCACAGCATCTTCTTCCTGTCGGTTAAATTTCGCTTCTGTAGCACGTCATCTTCGTGGTGTAGCAATTTTAATGGCCAGTAGCGGAGCTCAACGAATTCCTCGACTGAAAACCACGTGATTTCCACAGTCGCGGAATCAAAAAGTTACCGTTACGTTGGCAAACCGTTGTAAATAGTGAAGGATGGTATATCACTGATGACTGAAGTTTCTGTTATGTGTGTCTGTTGTGCTTTTTAAACTTACGGAGAAACGCTACGAACTTACTCAGCAACCCAATTAAATGCAGCAGTGTCTTTCCATTACACACACACACACACGCACACCGTACACTCGCAGTACCTCCTAAAGCAGTCCTCTCACAGGACCTGAACGCAGGTGGACGAGGAGATGGTAATGTCACAGTGTGAAATTCCACGTTCCACTGCACTGCAGAGCGTGAAATCCAGAATGTGGCATGCCTGATTTTTGCCTCGTGGATAGGAAGGTGGCCGGTGAGGTTCGACCTCATTTTTACGTCACAGTGGAACCCAGGTGCTGCCAAACTGAATGTAGTTAAACCAAGCATTACGTGCGCTTTCTGTAGCTTAGAGTACGTCGTTTGACTGTAAGTTGTTTCAAAGGATCAGAAAATTGAGGACCTCTCGAAAACTCATCATTTTAGCTACTACTTGCTATAACAAAACGAAAGAAAACTACATATCGGTAACTGAAGTCTTCCGGTATTTGATGTTTTTAGGTTTATAAATTGTGTGCTATGAAAGTATACCGCTCACTGCTACGGCACAAAGATGATCTCACAAAAGCGCATTGTTTTGATACAGTTTGTCGTTGTTATATATCAAATAAGGACGTTTGTAGATACAGTTTTCAATGTATGTAAGAATAGTTCCCTGCCATATAGAAGCCGTAAATAAACTGGTTGCGGTAGGCGTAGCTAGGTGCCTACGCCTAAAGTGGTACAAATGTATTTCTTTATTTATTTTTGTAACTAATGAAGTACGTTACTTCCGAATGATAGTAGGTAACGCAACAGGGAGAATACGAATAATTTTTTTTTTTGGCATCATCTATCTTCTGACTGGATTCATGCGGCCCGCCACGAATTCCTCTTGTGCCAACTTCTTCATCTCAGAGGAGCACTTGCAACCTACGTCCTCAGTTATTTGCTGGATGCATTCCAATCTCTGTCTTCCTCTACAGTTTTTGCACTGTGCAGATCGCTCTAGTACAATGGAAGGCACTTCTTAGATCTTAACAGAGGTCGTATCATTCTGTCCCATCTCCTTGTCAGTGTTTCCTACATTTGCCTTTCCCCTCTCATTCTGTGCAGAAATTTTTCATTCCCTACCTTATCAGTTCACCTAATATTCTACGTCATGCACCTGTAGCACCACATCTCAGGTGCTTCGATTCTCTTCTGTTCCGGTTTTCCAACAGTCCATGTTTCACTTCCATACAACGCTGTGCTCCAGAAGAACATTCTCAGAAGCTTCTTCCTCAAAGTAAGTCCTATGTTTAATAGTAGTAGACCTTACTTGGCCGGGAATTCTCTTTTTGCCATTGCTAGTCTCCTTTTGATGTCCTCCTTCCTCCGTCCGTCATTTGTTATTTTGCTGCCTAGGCAAAGAATTCCTTAACTTCATCAACTTTGTGATCATCAATCCTAATGTTAAGTTTCTCGCGGTTCTCATTTCTGCTACTTCTCATTACTTTCGTCTTTCTTCGATTTACTCTCAGTCCGTATTCTGTACTCATTAGATTCTTCATTCCATTTAGCATATCACGTAATTCTTCATCACTTTCAATCAGTATAGAAATGTCATCAACGAATCGTGTCTTTAATACACTTTCACCTTTAAATTTAATTCCATTCCTGAACCATTCTTCTATTTCCATCATTGTACAGATTGACCAGTATGATGGGGGGAGGGGGGGGGGAGACTACTTCCCTGTCTTACACCCTTTTAGATCGGAACGCTTCGTTCTTGATCGTCCACTCTTATTATTCCCTCTGGACTCTTGTACGTATTGTATATCACCCGCCTGTCCCTATAGCTTATACCTATTTTTCTCAGAATTTCGAACGTCTTTCACTATTTTATATTGCCGAAAGCTTTCTCCAGGTCGACAAATCCAAAGAACGTGTCTTGATTTCTCTTCAGTTTTCCTTCCATTATCAACCGCAACGTCAGAATTGCCTCTCGGTTGCCTTTACCTTTTCTCAGACCAAACTGTTTGTCATTTAGCACATCCTTCACTTTCTTTTCCATTCTTCTGTATATTAACCTTGTTAACAACTTGGATGCATGAGCTGTTAAGCTGATTGTGTGTGAATGATATTTTTCCGAATGGTATGTCGGCAGACTCATACATTCTACTAACCAACGTGAAGAGTCGTTTTGTTGCCACTTCCACCAATGATTTTAGAAATTCTGGTTAAATTTTATCGACCCCTTCTACCTTATTAGACAATATTCTTTAATTATATTTAATTTAAAAGTCTAATGAGAAGAAGATTCAACTGAGTTGATGAATAACTTCAAATACTATTCATGTCAAATCATTGTACAGCGTTATTCGAAGCTCAGCCATTGACGAGCCCTGAATCTCCTTGACGATTTCCGCCGCTTTTCCGCTTTTCTTCGTCACAATCGCTGACACAGTTAACGCACCTATTTTCTGCTCGTCAATTGTCATAAAAAATTTTCGAGCAAGATGCTGGAACTAGCGCTGGAGAGCGCTGAGGTCGCAAGTCAAGGTAAGGAGCTCGTTCCATGAGAAGTCGTTTCAGAACGTGCAGGAGACGCGATGGACACCACGTCAGTAGTGATACAAAGTGGTTTCTGGGACACTTTTGACAACAAATTGATATGCAAATTAATTAAATTGATGACATACTTCGATAACCTATTGTTATGCTAATTGATTTATGACACCTTGGGGATACCTGTTGTTATGCTATTTGATTTATGACCCCTGGAAATAATCTGCCCTTCTGAGAAACCTTCCCACCCCTCTCTCCCCACCACTGTGGGAAGGGACACTTTTTTGTCACCCTTCCTCAGTTCAGTTCTGAGCCACTTTTCCCCCTCCTGGGAAATCCCCTCCTACCCAGCTTTCCTTCTTCTCTTCCATTGCTCCCTACCCTAACCCACTTCTCCTACCCCCTACATGTTAATTGGCACTAAGAAGTCTCAGCCTCTGCTGGAAAGGAAACATCTGATGACACGAAGTTAAAATGAATGTCAATAACAGAGTGTTCAATACACATTAATATTTATTATTTAATCAATTTTGGGAGATGGAAGTCCTTTCCTCCCCTCCCCCACTTGTGATTTGATGGCAAAAGGGCTGGAGAGGGAGGGGCTGTCTTTATTTTTTGCTATAAATGTGTACTACTGCTAAGATGTTGAGAGAGGAATTTAACATGTGTTACCTGCTAAGGACTGCGTACATCGACTCCAACATGAGCAATAGGAAGAGGTGATAGGGGGAATACTTTTTAGCAAATAATGGTGATGCATTTCTCAAATCATAGGGACCACTGACAGTGCTGGAGCTGTTTGTCTTTTCTTAAATGGCTGGTCAGTCCACAGTCCATCAGAGAACTTCGTCTTATTCTACTACCACAGACTGAATGAACCAGTGATGCTCACCTGGGTCTACTGAGTTCAAATACTGTAAAATAAGTTTCTCCCACCTTCACTTCCCTTGGATACCAATAGGAACACAGCATTCACCCCCTGCACCAAATGCAAATTGTCAGGAAGTAATCAGAGGAATATGAAACAGCTGTGCTCACAATTTCACTTCGTCAGTAGAAGAAAAATCAATTGTCAACAGCAGCTGAGCTCCTTATCTGCCTCTGTCTCGTAGAAGAAGCATAAAAATAAGTACAAGTGGTTTACTTCCATGGTTTTGTTCAGCCCCATGTTCTTGTCTGGGGTTTCTTATTTTTATTTCTTCTTCTTTGTTTAATGGAATTTGGAACGTCCAGAAGAGCAGCGACCACTGGCATTTCTGGGCCAGCAGATAATTTATAAAATGAAACATTTTAAAACTACCATTTAAATAATTAAAGACAATAAAATTAAAGTTAATCTAACTTCATATGAAATTGTTTGAACAACAGAATGTAAGGAACATAATAAAGAATAATTTGAATTAGAATATCAACCAGCAGTTGTCACAGTATAAACACCTAATCTAGTATAGTACAAAAAAAACATAAGAAAAAAGAACACCAATGCTGGCTTTTCAGAACTTGCAGCGACCTTCAACCTGTCACTGCCAGCAGTGGCAGCAGCAGCACCCTGGGATCCTGTAGCGCACCAGACCAACATGTTGGAGCAGAACCACAAGCTGCTGTTATTCACCCTCATCACTGATGAAGACATCCGGCCAGTCCCCGACTCTCAAGAGAACTGTGCAGAGAACCCTATACCACATGGTGCAGGTCAGTGATCTATGGCATATGCACTATCCCAGAACATTCCGTTGTTAGTGCATGGACAGAGTGACGATGACGCGGATGAGAAGCGGTAGATTCCTCCCAGTGCTCTACTGCTGTTCAATTCAACCTACAATTTAACAGCAAGCTGTTCAAAGCACTCAATTATTGGTATAGAAGCATCAGCAGACTGTGACTGGTGTTGAGATGTTGCATTTTCACACCGCCACATCTCGTCACATAAAACACTGATTTGAGTAATGAAAGAGGCCAAGAGCCATTTATTTGCCAATGTATAATATTTAACTACGCATTGTTATGATTTATTTTGACGATTTGCAAGGAGAAATGAATCCAGCGCCACTGACGCGCAGAAGAAACTGAATCAGACTCTGAAGACATTCGAATATTACAAAGAACAAGCTCACAACCCATCGCCGACTGTCGGACGATATCACCCTCTTTTTATCTCCTGTATAATACGGATGCACTATTACATAGGCGTCATTATAAGATTTGTAATTTGTTTAAATCTATTGATAAATACTGTTATGTTTTTGCGTGTGGGACTAGTATGTGTGAAAAACAGAGAATGGTTAATGAATGGACATTTCTACGCGATTTATAAACTTTTATGGATATAAGAAACCACTCAGGCTCTGTCGCTGTTGTTGACGGAAGTGTTAACATGTTACATGTGTTTCAAATCCAAGCTCGTGATTATAGTGCCAGTTACTCTAATTTGTGTTTGCTTTATTTGTTGGACAACCTTAATCATTTACTTTCTATGTGAAAAGGTTTTTTCACAGATCCAACCGTGTCCGACGTGTCACTGTGTGGAGAGAACAGTCGAGACAGACGTTAACATACTACTTTTATCTGCCCCCTTGTAATATTCGTCAAACTCAGTTCAAACTGGCCCTCTGGAACATTTTCAGTGCAAGTGACTTGTTGGGCACACAGGCTATAAGATTAAAAGAAACCACACTGCAGATAGGTGATAGGGAATTTCAAAGATTAACTGGTTTATTGAATCTCATTTTCCTAAATCTCAGAAAAACTATAAGTTATTCATCCAAAGATCTTGAGATATGAGGTGAAATACTGCAGTTGAATGATGTAGATAGGAAAGTGTGGAACAGGCGCAGAGAAAAACACACAACCATTATAAAAGCTATATTAGAAGTTCGATATATTATTGGTGATCGTATTGAAATCCATCATAACAGAGTCAGCAATTAACCCCCACACTAAGTACACCACGACGATCCCAACGCATTGACAGATCGACTGCAACTGCTCGTAGCATCAGCTGCTGCTGGTAATACTGATCACTGGATTGAGGCTATTTTAGTAATCTAGTTGCTTAGAGGGATTGGTTAAATCCAAGCTTGTGGAGACGGTAGCTCCAGAACTACATCAACGAGCATGAAAAACGTATCTTCATAGGCATATGATGTAATAAAGATTTGGATGCGTAATGGCAAATATTAGGTATATTCTCTAGCCAACAGTAGATTCAAATATATTTTATTGGTTATTGATACATACTCAAAATTTGCCTGGGCATTACCTGTTAAAACAAAAACATCGACAGAGGTCGCAGAGGTGTTTGAGGGTCTGTTGCAGACAGTCTCCAAGCTGATTTAGAATAGGTATTCCAAGACCATAATTCATTGGTATGGAATACATCGTTACTCAATTTTCAACCACCTGGACGTGGAACGTCTGAGCAGTAGAATAGAAGGTGAATTCTGGATGTGTTTTAATCTTCACAATTTATGAAATGGAGGGTTATTCTCTCAGAAATAACTGTGCAACGTAATCTAGATGAACATGACACAATAGAAACGAGACAAATCGATATTCATGATAATGGACTCGTGGCTGCAGTATACCATCACAATAAAACGCTGGATGCCTGTGAACAGAAATTTATTACGGGTACATACCTCAAAACAGAAGGCAGCGTTTGAGAAGTCATATGTCTCAGATTGGTCGAGTATGATACTCCCAGAACCTAATATCAAAGGATAACAGTGGCACCGAAACTGTAGAATGCCTTTATACAGAGGAAATGCAGAAAAGCTCAGAACGACATGTGTTTCACACAGAGCGTATCACAGGCGTCGAGCGAATAGCTCGTTAAATGGCTTAGTTTTCCTGTAGTTCAAAGCAGCTGGATGGGCGCTGACGATTTGCTATATAATGAGGTGCATAGAGCGCAGGGCCATCGCAGCAGTGTAACTTGCACGATAGGAGACACATTGTAGGTGGTGGTGGTATTTTCGACCAATTGCAAGTCGAATTGCACATTTCAGGTGTATCATTACTGCCGTCCTGGTACAGGGCTACAAAAGAATTGGCTCGTGATGATAAGTAACGAATCATGTTTCGAACAATATACTGCAGATGCAAAATATAAACGTCTCTTGCAGTCCACACAGCAGCCTTAATTTTATCTGATAAAGCCAATTCAATAACTGCGAGAAAGGAAGTTCGGATAGAACAGCGCATTGCAGCTGTTGTTAAAACCACGCGTGGTAAAATGAAATTGGGCTTACCTGCGAATTTCAAGAAATTTATGACAGTTGGACATCGTGCAGTGAAGTAGAAGAAGAAGACAAGGATGAAGAAAAAGGAGAAGCCAGAGCAAGGTTGTTTAAAAAACTGTATCCGGAAAGTGATGTAGGCAGCCTAAATGTGTTCTGAAGCATGAAGCATCTATTAAAATACTCCGGTTTCTACAGATAACCCAGACATAAGGCGGAATTATCCTTTTCCTCATTCCCGCCTTCGCCGCAATCTAAGTGACTGGCTAGCTGGCTGGTAGTGATGCGGCTGTTACCAGAACAGTCAACGACAGAACTCCCAGAAGCAGCTGGAGGATGCGAGAAGACATAACAGCATGATGGAAGAGCAGCCATCGGGAAAGGACTATACGTGAAACCATACAGTAAATGACTAGTTCCCTTCAGAAATAAAAAGATAGTGCCCATTAGGTATCCTACCGGATAGACCACTTACAAATACAGATATGCTCCAATGTGTTAAGAAAACATTCAGCTTTCAAGATTCCAAGGTGTGCTTATGTAGGATACTTTACTGAACACTATGTGGAAATTTAGAGAATGTGAAACTGTAAATTTAGATGTTGCTAGGGGACTAGCTGATATACCCTCAGACTTCAAAAGGAATACAATAATTCCAATTCAAAAGAAAGCAGGTGCTGATAGGTGTGAACATTACTGAACTATCAGTTTAATAAGTCACGATTGCAAAATACTAGAATGAATTGTGTAGAGAAGAATGGAAAAACTGGTAGTAGCTGACCTCGGGCAAGATCACTTTCGATTTCGAAAAAATGTATGAACATGCGAGACAGTACTGACCCTACAACTTCTCGTAGATGATAGGTTAAGGAAAGACAAACCTACCTTTACAGCATTTGTAGGTATAGAGAAAGCTTTTGACAATGTTAACTGGCACACTCTCTTTCAAATTCTGGGGGTGACAGGAGTAAAATACAGGGGTGAGAACGCTATTTACAACTTGTACAGAGACCAGATGGTAGGTGTAAGAGTCGAGGGGCATGAAAGGGAAGCAGTGGTTGAGAAGAGAGAGAGACAGGATTGTAGCTTACCTCGATGGTATTCAATATGTATATAAAGAAAGCAATAAAGGAAACAAAAGACAAATCTGGAGTATTAATTAAAGTCCAGGGTGAAGAAATAAATCTTCTAGATTTTCCGATGACATTGTAATTCTATCAGAGACAGCAAAGAACTTTTTAGAGCAGCTGGACGGAATGGAGAGTTTTTTGAGAGTATTCAGGCAGCAAAGTAACTGATGATGGTCGAGGCAGAGAGGATATAAAATGTAGACTAGCCATGGAAAGAAAAGCATTTTTGAGGAAGAGAAATTTGTAGCATCGGCTTTATATTTAAGCGTCAGGAAATCTGTGCTGAAGGTATTTGTATTGAATGTAGCTATGTATGGAAATGAAACAAGGACGATAAACAGTTTAGACAATAGAAGATTTTGAAATTTGGTGCTACAGAAGAATGCTGAAGATTAGATGGTTCGCGGAGGTGTTGAATAGAATTGGGGAGAAAAGAAATTTGTGGCACAACCCAACTAGAAGAAGGGATCGGTTTGTAATACACATTCTGAGATATCAAGGGATCAAGGGAAGCTTGGGGGCAAAAAATTATAGAAGGAGACCATGAGATCAATACAGTTAGCAAATTGAGAAGGATGTAGGTTGCAATAGTTTATTCGGAAATGAAGAGGCTTGCACAGAATAGGGTAACATGGAGAGCTGCATCAAACCAGTCTTCGAGCTGAACACCACCACAGCAACAACAGGGCCCACGGTAGTGTATGTTAATAAAAACACACATAACATCTACTATTTCGTCTCATTTAGAGACATGCAGCCACCAGAAGAGCTACAACGATGCTTCATCGATGTAAGACATGTGTTTTACAATTTTCATTGCTACCAAACCTTTCATACTTACTTGTGTGAGCACTATGTATCATGATTCTTGTAAAGTTTGCTAAGAGGGATATATATAAGGAGGTGCGTTAAACATCCACTCGTCAGTAAAGGTTGAGATGCAATTTTGTATTCTCTGACTTCGATCGTCAGTATTAAGCTTGAATTACTTTTCACTGACTGATTCAAGCAAAGGAGAGAGGAATCCTGCGCTGATTGGAATGGAGACATAAACTTCAGCTGGAAATTAATGGTGGAAACAAAACCTGATGTATTCGATACTGACGAATTGAAAGACGTTTTAAAACTGTCTGAAAAACGAATTGAGGTATATTGAAATATCGATACACTCAAATCTGAAATAACGATAGTGAATGCAACGGCTAACTTAAACCAGAAAAATTTAATACGACGGTCACTGGGTTTCACAAAATCACAGGTTTTGAAGCAGGATCGTAATAAATGTTACAGCCCGATCTGTTAGTGGATGCTCTTCCTGTTAATACAATTCGTGTCGAGTGTAACATTGCAACGAACTCTTATCTCTACAGTACATTGAGTCATACAATTTGCGGATTCTTCCTATTAGTTGGGACAGGATATAAGACTGCTTAGATCCCTAAAAACTTACCTCCCAGGAATAATTCAGATATGGCACTATCTAAAGCTGCGTATTGTGAACCAACATAACCAATTCATCGACTTTCGTGACGAGGAAATCATTGTACAGCTACGATTTTATACCTTCTGGTTTAAGAAACTCGTAGTTCACACTTGTTACCACCAGGCTGTTCTGTTGTGAAGTACTGCACAGTGCGTTGTGTACGCTGGTTTTCTATCTTGCGCCCATCTTGTCTTCGCTGACAATACGGAAACACTGAAGCCGCTGCGAGTCGTGGCCGGTTGAAGGTCCCCTCCAGCGTTTCCTGTCCTGACAGGTTTCTGATAGTCCGCAGTCACTAGTGGTTCTGCGTTATATGTAGCCGAACAAAGATGTTCTCGCCACGAAAATCGATGGGTTAGTTATGCTGGCGCATAAAACGCAGCTCCAGACAGTACAGTGTTCCAACTGTTACTGGGAAGTAAATAGCTTTGGTAGGGGTTTCAACGTTCTTATGGCCAGTTCCAACTGATAGGAAGAATCTGTAAATTGTGTGAATTAGTATACTGTTGAGATAAGAGTTCGTTGCAGTGTTACATTCGGCACTGATTGTACTGACAGGAATTATATTCACTGACTGGTCGGATATGTAACATTTATTACGGTCCTTCTTCAAAACCTGCCTTTTTGTAAAACACAATTACCATATTATTGAATATTTCTGATTGAATTCAATCGCTGCATTCAATATCTTTTTTTTTCAGATGTAAGTGTACTAATGTTTCCACGTAGTACAATCCCTTTTCCACGCCGTTTTAAAAATTAGTTTAAATCTTCAATATCCTGTGCACCATTTTCTATTTTCTCAATTTTATTTTCCATCATTAGTTTACAGATGAAGTTTGTTGTTAGCTTCTGCGATATTCAGAATGCTGTTGTATGTCTCCTGCCCAATCCTCCGAACACTCCGATTTCTGTTATTTAAGCCGTGAAAAGTAATACTGATGGTCGTTCTTCTAAAATCAAAGTATGTTACATTGCATCTCAAGCTCAACCGATGAGTGGATGATTAATGTATCTCCTTATATATCTCCCTTTGTAAATGTTACAGGGAACATGATGCACAGATAAAAATGGGAATTTAAGTTTGGGTAACGATGAAAGTCGTAAAACACATTTCTTCTCTCGGTGAAGTATTGTAGCTCTTCTAGTGACTGTAGGTCTCCAAAAGAGTCGAAGTAGACATTACTTCTGTTTTTCTTGCCATACTCAACCAAGTGGGTTCCTGGTCCCCCAGAAACATTTACATTCACAATTCCACATTCTTCGGATTTCCAGGTAGTCTTCGATAATGTAACACGCATAAACACAACAAGGGATCTCGGATACTGACTTTTTCCTGACAAATCTGAGCAGATCTGTATTTGTAAGCGGTCTATCCAATAGCATAGATAAAGGGCGTTTTTTTTATTTATCTATGAGAAGATCTGGTTCATTCTTGTATGGTTTCAGGTATAGTCCTCTCCCGATGGCTGCAGTTCCGTCGCGCAATTATGTCTTCTCACATCATTTAGTTGCTTCTGGGAGTTCTGTGCGTTGTTGATAGTTGTGGCAATAGCTGCAGCACCACCAGACTGTGAACCTATCTCTTAGATACCGGCGAGGAGGGTATCTGTAGAACCCTGGGCGCTTAAGCCGGTTCTTTTGCTTCATTGCGCTTTCAGCTGCGTACATCGCGTCAAGATACAGTTTCCTAAACTCCCCTGCCCTGGCTTCTTCTTTCTCTTTATCGTTATCTTCCTCTTCTTCAGCGACGATGTGTGGCGTTCATAACTTTCCTGAAATTCACACGCAAGTCCTACTTCGTTTTACCAAACATTTGATTAACTAAAAATGCTGCAATGCGCTTCCCAATACAAATATCCTTTCTCGCACATATTGCCTTGGTTTTATCAGCTGAAATCAGATCTGCTACGTGAAGTCCTCCCAGGATTGTGCCCTGTCGTGTTCCAAACACGCTTCGCCAAGCAGGTGAATCCCCTTATCAACATGAGCCAAACGCTTGAGAAGCATTGCACCAGATCCGTAGTAATTACACCCCTTGGATGTGCAAGTCACCCACCTCCTATAATACGTATCCTATCGTGCATGATGTACTGCTGCGTTGGTTCTGTGCTCTGTGCATTCCATTATATAGCAAGTCGCCAGCGCCCACCCAGCTGTTATGTGTTGCTGGAAATGTAAGTCACTTAACTAGTGCTCTATTCCCTCGACGTTTTATGACATGCTCCATGAGGAGCACATGTGGTTCTGTGCTTCTCTGTATTCCCTCTGTGTAAGAACATCATGAAATTTCGGTGCCACTGGTATTCTTAAAGATGTAAGTTCTGGGAATGGTTCTCTGCACTTTGGAAACTGAATATCTCACTCGACGAATTTGGGAGTTTAGAGATACATAATCACATTAAATTTCGGTTTACGTGGATCCAGCATTTTGATACGATGGCATATTGCATCCATGAGCTTATTATCATGAACATAGATTGGTCTCATATCTATTGTGCTATATATTTATTAAATTGCATTGCACAATTATATCTGAGGGGATTTCCATCCATTTTATGAACTATGAAGATTAAAACACATCCATACTTGACCTATGTTCTGTTCAGACGTTCCATGATACTTGCCTTCAGGTGGGTGAAAATTGAGTAATGATGTAGTCCATACCGCTGAATCACGGTCTTGAAATAACTATTCTAAAACTCCCCACCATGATCAGTATGGAGATTGTCCAGGCATAGATTCAGCACTGTCTACAACAAATACTGAAACACATGTGTCACATCTCTCTCAGTTTTCGTTTCAATAGGTAATGCCCAGGGAAATTTGGAGTACGTATCAACAACAAATAAAATATATTTGAATATCTGCCATAACTCATCTAAATCTTTATTATATAACATGCCTGTGAGTGTATGTTTTGTGTGCTCGTTTGTGGAGTTCTGGAACTACTTTCTCCATAATTATTCAAGTCTCTCTGTAAGCTCGGAGATTACTGAAACAACCTCATTCGAATGAGTAGTTTACAGCAGTAGCTGATGGTATCAACAGCCACAGTCGATCTATTACCTCATTACGATCGTCATGGTATGCATAGTGTGGGGGTCAATTGTTGACTGTTTTATGGCTCTGAGCACTATGGGACTTAACTTCTAAGGTCATCAGTCCCCTAGAACTTAGAACTACTTAAACCTAACTAACCTAAGGACATCACACACATCCATGCCCGAGGCAGGATTCGAACCTGCGACCGTAGTTGACTGTTTTATGCTGAATGTCAACACCATCACCAGTGCTATACTGTGAATGTAATATAGGTTTTCCGGTGGGTCCATATTTCATACTGCACTGCTTTAACACTGTGCTAGGAACACCATTCAATTGCAGTTTTTCGCCATACATTTCTAGATCTTTGGACGAAAAATTTACTGTATTTGTGGGATTTAGGAAAATGAGTTTCATTATAGCAGTTAATCTTTGAAATTCTCAGTCACCTCTCTGTATCCTTTCTTCTTTCAAACTTATAGGTTGTGTGCCCATCAAGTGTAGGTTTTCACGACTGACACCAAATGTCTTCTCCGTCATAGCGTTGTTATGGTGGTTATTGAAATCAGCAACGCCGGCGTAGTTGTGTGTTTTAGCTGAGAGTACATCGAGAGATTCAGTAACTGGTTTAAAGGTTTCTCTCGGTATCTGCACTCGATTCAAATGTCATAACCTTAGCAGCCGTAACTTCTCTTGAACAGCCTTCAATGCGTGAAGACATTATGCTTATTTGACATCTTTTTATATACTAACTTGACTCCTTTATAGGTCGCACCTTATATACATTCCGTCCAATTCTATCAACCTTCTCAGTTAAGTCATGTACATCCGTTTCAATTCCATAAATTTTTCAAGCTAAGTTGTCTACTTTGTTTCTCGCAATGATCTGAGCGTACATCTCTAGTTCCTTAAGCCTAACTTGTGAATCCTTGATTAATCTCGGAAGGGTCTACGCATATGTCTCTAGACGCTTCAATTTACATTCATGGCGATGAAATTTTCCCTCTGTGCATAGACACACTCTCCGTCTATACACACCTAGCCTCTTGAGTTGAGTGCCTTACATACATGTAAACTTGTTCGTGATGTGAAGTAAATTAACACACTCATAAATGTTTTCACATTCATACAAAATTATCTCGTGGAAGCTCAGTCATTCTGTTTTCTTGACAGATCAGTAACGTGTAACCTGTACTGTGTGCGATTCCAGAAATCTGGGCATATCTTTCCTAAATCATTGAATGACATATCGGTTGCTAAACGTGCATGAAAGATGTATTTGAAATTATAATGGTATTGTTTGAATGCTATAATGAGATTTGCGTTAGACCTCACCAATTGTTTCGGAATTATGAAACATGTATGACTCAAATTTAATACGTTTACACCCATAGGATGACCAAACCAGAAACATCAAAATATTTGATAGTGATTTTCTACAGCAACATTATCAAATATGAACATGGTGTCTGGCTTTACGTTTTTGGCAAAGGGATTTGACTGCTTTTACTGTTTGTCGTGTGTGTTATGCAATCAACATCCTGCAGTATCTTTTGCAATAACTAGTACTTGGGCTGAAAAAGCGTTTTTGAAAATCCACAAAGATTCTAAAAGCAGGCTCCAACCAGGTGTGTTAGCAGTGATATGAGAACATTTGTCTTCCTCCAGTAATATGGACCTAATTTTATAACTCGTATGTTGTCGGGTTGTAGTATCCCAATCCTCTCTGCCATTATTCTTCACCACAGTCAGAGAACCACTAACTTACAACAAAGCCCTCACGTTTCAGCTACCAGCCATGATACCAACTACATAAGGTTTAGGTGTGAAATGGGCTTTTATAGAAAATATATGTCATCAGCTAAGCTACAGGATATATATACGCATGAAAAGTTCCATCTATCGTCAGTCTAACAATGACTGAAGATGCTGAATAAGGTGATGAGGTTATTCAGACAGCATGCTGCTGCTGCGGTATTCTACACTCTCCAGCGAAAATTCTGGTAGCAGTAACATTATTATTAGAGGTATGAATTAAAACACGCAGTTTGCTGTTATATAGGTATTTTAGTCAATAGTCATGTACAGGATGCACTACATCAAAAAATCCATTTTTATCTTCACACCTGTAGAGCAGTTAGGAAGTAAAGTTGTCTTATGTGCACAAACTGGCTGTTCCTTTAGCTTCTACGTTTGACACCATACTGACGCAGTGCTATAAATCGTGAGCGTTAACACTATATATGTAGAGACAGAGCAGAATGTCTTTATACACAATTTGAATTCATGACAGCCCGTGGTTCAGTCTTACCAACACAAGGGATAGCACCGTCTGTGTGTATGACGAACAAGTTTGTAATGGAGTAATTTTGTAATGTTGCAGGTAAATGAATCGGCCTCCATATCTCATACAGTGATGTTACAGATAGCGCCAGGCCAATACAATACATGTCTGGAGGTGGACGAGATGGAGAACACTTGTAGATCATATTTTGGTTGATGTATGGCTCTTCATGACACAGTTCATCCTATTATAAATCCACAAACTACACTTTAACACCTCTATCCTATTATAAATCCGCAAACCTCACTTTAACACCTCGTGATGCATTTTAAATCTCTAACACAACATGCCAGGCACTGTCCATTGATACATCTATGCCAGTTCTTAAGCCCTTTGAACTACCAGAAACGGAAAGCAACAGAGGACTGGGAGGGAACGGCAGCTTACCATCCACCACATCAACATCCTGCCTTTACAGTAACACCAGAATTTTCTGAGGTAATGTACATGTTATAGACCAGTGCTAACCCTCAATATTTACCCGAAATGTGTGGTGTAGGGGCCTCAGCATAGTTCTGAGAGCCCGGGACTCACTGGGTGTCCTCATCAATGATTAGGACGAGTAATAGCAGCTTGCTGTCCTGCTCTAACGAGCTGATATATGTCCTGCAGGATACGATGGTGCTGCTACTGCAGCTGGCGCCAACAGTCTGGAGGTCACTGCAGGACTTGACAAGACGATGCTGGTTGCAGCTGGTCGGGACATGTCGCTTCCAATCTGGACATACCAGAGAAAAATAAATGAAGAAGAAGAATAAACATTAATAATCTCTGAACAAGAACATGGAGTTGAAGAAATACATGGATCTAAACCACATGTGCTCACTTGTACAGTTCTTCTGTAACATGGAGTAGGAGTAGGATTTTGGCTGCTGCTGATGCTTCATGGTTCATCTACTGACTCACTATGACTGAGAGAACATCATCTTAATATTTCCCTGATGTCTTGATCACATGACTGGATGTAGCATTCCTGCACTCCTGGTCCTACGGGCTATTTTTTAGTTGGGAAATGGAGGTGAAGGTTGTGTTGCTATGGATTTCAGAGGGAAGTAGTGAGGGCCAGAAAGGTCTATTTCAGTTGAGTCCCTTAAACCATGACGAGTACTTCTGTTTCTTACCCTCTGGGATAGAGGGAAGGGACGAAGTTGATCCTCTGCACTGTGAATTATATGGCCATTTAAAGAAACTCTGACAGATCCTGCACAGACAGCAGTCTCTACGAGTTGCGAAATGCATCACCATTCTTTGCTAAAAGGCATTTGACCAATGCTAGTCCATTCGTCATGTTGGAGGCAATGGAGCCATATTTCCATCCAAAAATAAATACAGCAGCTTCCTCTCCAGCCTTTTTCCTGCCAGTTCACAAGTGGTGGGGAGGGAGGGGAGGAGCCCTGTCTTCTCCAAACAGATTGAATATAGAAGACGCAAACTGAATTGAACAATATAATATTGACATTGATTTGAATTTCGGGTAATTAGATCTTTCCAGCTCAGATTACATCTTTTTCCTGCCAGTTCACCTGTTGCAAAGGGAGCTGAAGTGAGGAAGGTTAGGGAGGAGTGGGGGAGAGGAGGGCTTTGGGGATTTCCCGTGAGGGGAAAATGTGGCTCAGTGCTGAACTGGGGCGGGGTGACGAAAAATTTTCCCTTTCCCCTGAGAGATGCGGTAGGTGAAAGGGTTTGGTGTTTCTCAACATGTCCCCATGTCTCAACATTGTCCCCATGTTGTCATAAATCGATTGGCATAACAATAGGTATCCCCAGGGAGTCATAAATAAATTAGCATAAGCCGGCCTGAGTGGCCATGCAGTTCTAGGCCTACGGTAGCAGGTTCGAATCCTGCCTCGGGCATGGATGTGTGTGATGTCCTTAGGTTAGTTAGGTTTAATTAGTTCTAAGTTATAGGCGACTGATGACCTCAGAAGTTAAGTCGCATAGTGCTCAGAGCCATTTGAACCATTTGAAATTAGCATAACAATAGGTTGTGGGTTAATATCATCAATTTAATTAATTATCATATCAATTTGATGCCAAAAACGTCACAGAACCATGTCTGGCGTGCTTCATAATGAGATACACATCCTGTTTGAGAACATGTGAAGGTGTGCAACTCAATCACTTGTCATATTTTGTATAATTAATATAATGAGCACACAGAATAACAACATAAGTGTTTACATAATTTAAAATGACGAAGGTACAGTGGTTTGCAGCGGAGCAATGTTGTTATTAAATCATCAAATACCATACATATTAGTGAAATCATTTCCGAAGACGTTTTTCAATGTCGAACAGAAAGTGTATGTTCCCTTTAAACGCTACTTTGTGTCAGAATTAGGTAGCTTCAAACGTCAGCAACCACTTGCATACATCAGAAAATTCCAAACAATATCCGTTATAGCTTAGTGGAAATGGTGCCTAGATATAAGGTTTGCCCAAATGAAAAATAACAATATTATGGTAACCATTTATGTGGAACAGGACACTTATACATAATTGCATTTGACATTGGTACACCGTTCCCAGCGCACAAGAAGTGAATGGCTGGTTTCAATGTAGAAACTTCTGGGTTGCTGATGGATCCAGTTTCCCGCAGTGTCCTGCTCTTTCTTGTCACAGGTGAACCTCTGACTTTACAGACTGTTCTATGGAACCGAATATATGCGTGTCATATGGGGAGAGACTGACGCTGTAAGAAGAATGTTTCAGGACCCCAGCTGAAATTTTGAAGTAACTCGAGGGTCTTTTTGGCCATGTACTGGAGAATACATTCGAGAGCCTGGCCCTGCGCTTCTTCTTGGTGGCCTTTTTCAGCCATGGCAACTCGGTGCAGTATTACTTAGCGTTAAGTATGGCAGATTATGAGTAGAAGTCCTTCTTCGTCGACAAAGAACCTGAGCATCGCTTTCCAGGGCTTCAGGTGAGAGAGGGCTTTCTGGACAAGGGGAGCCGCGAGGCTGGAGGCAGGGTCGAAGCTGTGCCGCCACTTTTTGTCACACGTCACACTCTGTGGTGTGAAATACGTTCCTTATTCCACGTATCTCAACAGAGCAGTCAGGCAAAAACTCATTGTATTCTGGCTTCTCATTCTCCGAAAGATAGTTGGACACCCACTGTGCACAAACTTCACCATAATGAAGCTTCTCGTGGGCTATCTGAAGCACAGTTCCTTTGCATATCGACGGTTCAACAACAATGTCAAGTGTGGTGGTACAACAATTCGTCTGTTATGAGTTCCACTGCAGCCGAAATCGTGGCACTAATGATGACAACGTGCGCCTGTCAAGTGCGTGGCATGCCCTCGGTGTTTACACGTCCCGTTTCTTAATGCTAACAACAATGGAATATTGTGCACTGTGCGACGCATTGCTCTCCATGTACCTGTTTGATAAATTTATGAAGCATGCTCCTCTTCTTCTTGAAGAATTTGGGTAACCACTCTTGGTACTGATCGGGGGGGGGGGGGGGGGAGGGGAATCTATCATGCAAGAACTGTGGAAAGAACTTTCCAGAAATGAAGAAAATGTTGCGGAGGTGTTAACTCCATTAGTGCAACTGGGAATACCATCACGAAATCTCTCAGAAAAAACATTCACCACTGAGATTACATACAACGCCGCTGCAGCGAAGGTCTCCTTTCCAATTGTGCATGTCTTTTATATTTACATGTTCTCTAGATATTTGTCCCTACTTGATCTTACCTGGCTCCACCTTTCTATGGTTCTAAAAATAGCGATAAGTGAGTAAGTGCAACTAATCAAGACGAATTTATAGCATCATAGGAACTTGTTTTGACTAGTTCGATACAGAAACAGCTAAAGTTGCAAGATTCACTTTTTATTTAAATGATGATTCTTTCAACTTTGGATGTTTCAATATTGAACTGAACATCTTAGATGATACGTGGCAGCGAGAAAAGGTGAAAACAAAAACATGGACAAATGAATATGATCAGTAGATCTACGAGACTTCCTCTACCGTTTTTACCCTCTACAGCTGTAGTAGCATGGAAGTTATTCCCCAATGTGTCCCATGCTTCTTGTCAGTGTTTCCATTCTTTTGCACAACCACATCTCAAATGCTTCTATTCTCTCCAGTTCCGGTGGTCCCAAAGTCGATGTCACACTGCTATACAATGTTGTGCGCTAAACGTACATTCTCAGAAATTTTTTCTCCAAATTACGACTTATGTCTGATACTAGAAGACTTATCTTGGCCAGGAATGAGCCTTTTTACCAGTTCTAGTATTGTTTTTTACGTCATCCTCGCTCCATCCAACAAGGGTTATTTTCCTGATCGTACCACCGAAATTCCTTCACCCTGAATTTTATTCCACTCCGAAACCATTCGGTTATTTCCAACATTGTTTTTCCGATAAACAGATTGAAGAGTAGGGGTGAAAGACTACATCCCTGTCTTACACCATTCTGATTAGTCCCTTAAACTTCAGCCTACTCATCATCATTACCAAATTTTGATCTTAGTCTTTATCTGCAGCTGGGTACGTCTTACCCTCCAATATCTGATCTCGGAATCTCTGCCTGATAATGCTGTAATCTGATATCTTCCCGATTTTCTCAGCCATACCAGTTATATCTCATCCTCTTGTGATGCTGGAACAGAGTATTCGCTATTACTATCTGATATTTACTAAGGAACTCAGTTAGTATTTCTCCTCTGTTATTTCTACTACCAACCCCATATTCTCGCATAACTCTTCTTCTGTTCCTTCCTCTACAATCTCACTCCGATCCCCAATGACTATTAGGCTTTCTTTTCCCTTTACGTACTGAATTACCCGTTTAGGATCCTCGTATGCTTCCTCTATAATTTCATCTTCTGTTTGCAACGTCGGTATGTATACCTCAACTATCACTTTCGATGTTTGTTAGCTGTCGATTATAATGAGAACAACCTTATCACTGTACTGTTCACAGTAGCTCACTCTCTGTCCTACGTCCCTGTTCATAACGGATCCTACTACCGTTATTCCATTTTCTGCTGCTATGGTATTATCCTATAATCGTTTCACCTGAAATCCTTGCCTTCTTTGCATTTCAATTCACTGAGGCCCACTATATCTACACTGACTCTTAGAATTTTCCTTTCCTTGTTTTCTAGCCTCCCTAACTCTTTCAAACTTCTGACATTCCACATCCCGACTCGTAGTACGTTATCCTTTCGTTTGTTATTCAGTCTTTTTCTCATGGTCGCCTCCCTCTTGTAGTCCCTCCCGAAAATCCAAATGGGGGCGTAGCCCTTAATCTTTTCTCAGTGGAGAGATCATCTGAAACATTTTCAGCTACAGTTGACATGTTCTGTGGATAATGATTATGTGTCTGTAATGCAGTGATTTCCATTACCTTCTGCCTCATCATGCCTTTGGTTATTGCTAATTCTTCCACTTCCACCTTCTAGGAGCTCCGTCCCCGGTAGCTGAGTAGTCTGTGCGACAGAATGACAATCCCGGGTTCGATTCCCGGCTGGGTCGGAGATTTTCTCCGCTCAGGGACTGGGTGTTGTGTTGTCCTAATCATCATCGTCATTTCATCCCCATCGACGCGCAAGTCGCCGAAGTGTCGTCAAATCGAAAGACTAGCACCCAGCGAACTGTCTACCCGACAGGAGGCCCTAGGAGGAGCCTAATGACATTCACATTTTACCTTCTAGGGTCATCTTCCCATCCTAAAAGCAGCCAGAGTAAGAGGGTGCCCTGAACCACTGTCCGCTTCTCTGCCCTGTTTGACAAGGCCGTTGGGAGAATGACGGTGACCTCTTCTGCCGGAAGTCTTCCACCGACATTGTTGTTGTTCTTTCTTCCAACAGTTAAACAGTGGGGCGTTCGAAATCGGGACCGACGACGTTTTTATCACTACGTAAAGACGCTACCCCCACATCACTTGTAAAATGCTATTTCCAGACATTTAACTTTGTGTCTTGACAGCGCCACAGGAACTCAGTGGAATGATAATTTGACATCAAGAAGAAACTTTCCAGAATGCTATTAAATAATTTTTAGTTTTATTTTAATTTGATCTATTTCGTGCTTTAGATCAATGTAGAAGCCACGAAATAGATCAAGTTACCAATAATTAAAGATCATGTAATTACAGTCTGACACAAATTGATTCATACTCTCTGATTATTCGCATACATAATATAAACTACCGTGTTTCAATAAATAAGCTGTAAAGATTCACTATCAGTATTTATACATAGCATTAATTGATTCTAATTTTTACAGCTTTCCTAAAACGTTCAAATATGTACATGACATACAATAATGTTCTGCACCGAAATGTCTTAACTCTATTTCTATTGAAACCTTCATTAACTGGAATTAAAATGTGGGGCTAATCCTGTCACACCTCTCCCTAACACACTGTTAATGAAGCCCTGGGATTTTCACATGACTTGTTAGGTTGCTATTATACAGCTGATTACATTCAGGTGCTAGTGAACTAAACATTACCCTAGTTGAACGTCCGTTTACCCCTCATTACAGCTGCGATGCTTCAAGGTTCCTACACCACTTGAGGCCGAGAGCATGGAGCAGACATCGTTATCAACCAGTGCCCATAGCTTACTGACTGATCAGCGATACACATGAGATGCGTGTATCTCACTCGATAGCATCCCTGATTTGCTGTCTAGGTTAGCGGTCGAATGACCTTTGGGTGACAGGGAAGGGGAGGGATGGGGGTGATAGGGGTGCGGTTGGAGGGAGGAGGACGGAGGGGGTTAAATGATTCTCCGGAATATGTTGGAGCAGAGAAAAGTATGAGCGATGGTTTTTCCGCACACTTTGTCTCACGAAGAGAAAAAGCGACGCGCGGACGCTTGCCGCGAATTGATTGAAATGCAAAAAGCGGACAGTTCTTTCCTGGAGAAATCATCATAAGTAACGCGATTTGGCCTTATTAGTATGAACCAACCATGAAACAACAACGTGCTAAAATTCATCATGTAAGGGAATGTTACACGTGAGTTAAACAATATTCTTTTTAAAAAAGGGGGAAAGCTTTCCTGACAGTTCTACCTGATTGCATGAACATTCTGTGCGTTTCACTCAAGTTTTGAGAGAGTGCGTAGAACACTTGAAGCAATAAAAGCATCATCTTAATTTTTATCTGTCTTTTATTGAGCCAATTCCGAAATTTTAGGATTGAGAAAGGATAGACAAGTACCATCAGTGCGTGATTTTCAAGGAAAACATTAACACTTCACTACAGTTTCTGACACAGAACTCTTGTAAAAGCGGAATTTCACAACTCCAAAAGGGTCAGAAGGTAAGTAAGTGGATATTGTGAAATTCTTAGGACTGGGTGTAAATGGAAGACTCTTTGAAGTACTACGTTGAAGATATTGTCTAGAGACTGACTCCGTGGAATACGCTGTCTCTGACACTGAAACGCGCTTGGTTACCTTTCATACTTTCACTTTCATGTCTCATACGACGTTGTGTTCTGGAGAAAATCTGTGCATACACCGTGAATATTTTCAGATTAAAATAACAGTCTAGGTCGCAATAGCATTTGTTATCGTGATCGCTTTAGGCTAATGTTAAATCCATCCTCAGATTGGCGGCTCTTCGATTCTTCACGATTGTGCACTTACTCCAGAAGTAGGAAGGGGGCGGGGGGCTGGGGGCAGACTGATTTGCGGTCTCAGTTCGCGAAATTCGTGTAGACCACTGATAAGGGCTTCGGAATTCTATTTCTGTTATCCTTGTACATGTGCGCTGAGGTGACAAGTTGTGCGATAGCTATGTGTAAATGTAGAGATGGCGGTAGTATCGCGCACACAAGCTATAAAATTTTGTTTTATTTTACACGTTTAGTTCCATAAGACCAAATTGAGAAGCAAATCTCGAAGGTAAATGAACTTGTCAGTTCATGAAATTATAACATGAAAGTAATAACAGATAAAATAAAATGTTTCTGAACCCAAAAAAGTAAACGCAATCAACAAGATAGCATAAGAAACAGCTTAATTTTTCAAGGAACTCCTCGACAGAATAGGAGGAGTGACCTGTGAGGAATTTCTTCAGTTTTGATTTGAAAGCGCTTGGATTACTGCTAAGATTTTTGCATTCTTTCGGCAGCTTACTGAAAATGGCTGCAGCAGTATACTGTACACCTTTCTAAACGAGAGTTAAGGAAGTGCGATCCAAATGCGGATTTGATTCCTGGCTATTACTAACTGAGTGAAAACTGATAATTCTTCGGAGTAAGCTGATATTATTAACAAGAAACGACAGTAAAAAATGTATATATTGAGAGGCCAATGTCAGAATACACAGACTAGTGAAGAGAGGTCGACAAGATGTTCACGAACTTACACTAATTACTGGCCGAACTGCCCGTTTCTGCGACAAAAATATCCTTTTAGAATAAGATGAGTTACCCCAAAATACAATACAATATGACAGAAGCGAATGAAAATAAGCAGAGTAAGCTAATTTTTGTATGGAACAATCACTTACATCAGATACCGCTCGAATAGTATGAATGGCGACAATAAGTCGTTGAACAAGATCCTGAACATAGGCCGTCCACGACAGTTTACTGAAATCTTAGAAATCTGAACTGTTTAGTTTCACTAATCATATGCCCATTCTGTGAAATTAAAACCAAGGGTTTTGTTGAATTGCTTGTTAGAAGCTGTAAAACTGAGTCATACTGTGATTTAACCTAAGTTTATTTTCTACAGACCATGAACTTTTGTTATGAACTGCACTATATGAAACAGAACCGATGTTGCACACAATATCGTTTATTACCAAGCTAGTGTCATCAGCTAAGAGAAACATTTTAGAATTGCTTGTAACACAAGAGGGCACATCATTTACATAAATAAGGAACAGGAGTGGCCTCAACACTGATCCCTGGGGCACTCCCCATTTGACTGTCTCCCACTCAGACCCCACATCACAGTCTTTCTCCACTGTGAATAATGACCTTCTGCTGTTTGTTGTTAAGGTGAGAGGTGTCCAATTGTCAGCTGCTCCTCGTGTTCCAAAATGGTCAAACTCTGGAGCAAATGTTTTTGTGTTTGTGATCAACACAATCAAACGCCTTAGTTAAATCAAAACATAGTCCTAGCGTTCGAAACATTCTGTTTAATCCATCCAGTACCTCACATACAATGGAGAATGTGGCATTTTAAGTTGTTAAACCACTTATAAAGACGAACTCTACATTTGATAGCAAATTACGTCACATAAAATGATCAATTATCCCTACATACACAGCTTTTTCAATCTCTAGCAAACAGTGATGGTATAGAAATACGCGTAAAATTGTTTATTTTATTCGTTTCTCACTTGTTATAAAGGGGCCCTACTACTGAGTACTTTCATCGTTCAGGAAATTCAGCATTCTTAAAGGAAAAATTACAAATACGGCCAAGTACTGGGCTAACAAGTGCAGCAGAGTAATTTAATTTTCTGCTAGGCGCTCCATGATATGCATGAGAGTTCTTAGTCTTCAGTGATCTAGTTATTGACTCAATCTCCGCCCTTGTCTGTATGACGGGGTATTTCAGACATCAATCTCGGAAATGTATTTGCCAAGAGAGTTATATGATTCCCTGTAGAAATGCTCAGAAAATGCTTGTTAAATACTGTACATATATCTGACTTAACACTAACACTAGGACCGCCGAGTGGTCAATTTGACTACTTCTTATATTTCAATATGTTATTACTCGGTCAATTTCTAATCTATGCTCTTGTGAGTCAATGAATTTTCCTAAATGTTTATGTAGATCATACAAATAGTCCAATATTTATTTTATCTTCATTAGTTTTCTTTGAATAACCACTTATACTTAAAACCGCCGAGTGGTCACTTTGACCACATTACATGTATATTTGAAAACAGATTATTTAAATATTGTTGTGCGTCACTCCCCAGATTTATTCGTAGCACTCGTCAACAATGTACTAAATATGTTGTTTACTGAAGTTTATTCGCATTGTTTGAATTTAAAAGCTCAACAATGCAATATGTCATTTTTTGTTTGCTATTGGGTTTCGCCTAAACAAAACATTATTTGAGTACTGGTCTCAGACCAGTAGACATAGCTCAGATGTCACAGCGATACAAACCACGGCCACTTTCAGACGAAGAAATTGTCACACTTTTGTATGAATCGGATGCTGAAAATGATCCTGAAGTTGAGGACCTTGTGGAAGATTCTACATATGAAGATTACCAACCTGTCGCTAATGTGGAGAGTGACAGCTCTGAGACTGAAGATGAAGGTAATTTACATTCACTTATATTATTATTATTATTATTATTATTGTTACTATATAATTAATGATCACTATTATAATAGAGCTGACACTTCTACTGCTACTTCTATTGCTGCTATTTTATTGTGTGGTATTTTACCTTTATAATGAGTTGTAGCTTTCTAATTGTCTCTTCCCTCACGCAGTTGCTGAACCAGGACCAAGCAGTAATATAAAACAATGCTAGAGAAGTACCTACCCTGGGTAGAAAAAGAACTACACCTCCTGTAAATGGACCAATCCAGAATCGACGTAGAAGAGGAGAACGAAGTGAGGGTTCACTTCCAGAACCTGGCTCAAAACTCCTGGGGAAGGACGGGATCACAGAGTGGACTGTAGCAGACTTCGGTGTTACTACTCCAGGTAGGATAGGTCAACAGAATATATTGAAAGAAACACGGGGACCTACTCCATACGCAAAGCGGCACGTCTCAAATGATAATGTTTCGAGTCTCTGGCGCCTTTTAGTTGATCAATCAACGTTGAAACACATAAAGAAATGCACAGAAGCAGAGGCACAACGGCTTCTTGTAAATGATTCCTGGAGTTTGCATTTAGAAGAATTAGATGCATTTGTTGCTTTATTATATGTTCGTGGTGCACTAGGTGCCAGCTGTATTGAAGTAGATGAGTTGTGGTCGAAAAAGTGGGGAGCCCTATTTTTCACTGACACAATGAGCAGAAACAAGTTTCGAGAAATTTTGAAATATCTGCGTTTTGATGAAAAAAAATACACGGTCGGAACGTTTGGAAAGTGACAAATTTGCACTTATATCAACTACTTGGAAACATAATATAGAAAACTGTCTGTTGAATTACACACCTGGATCAAATGTCACTGTGGACAAACAACTTTTCCCCAACAGAACCAGGTGTCCGTATTTGCAACATATGCCAAATAAGCTTGATAAATTCGGAATCAAATTCTGGTTTCTAGCGGATGTAGAAACAAAATATCTTTGTAATGGGGCACCTAATGGGAAACTTCCAGAACAAGTAGTAATGATGTCGGTAATTCCGTATCGCAATAAGGGGCGAAATGTGACTACTGATAATTTTTTCACTACGGTCACACTTGGGGAGAGATTGGAAAAAGAGGAAACGTCTTGTCGGCACTATCAACCGTACAAGAAAAGAAATTCTGAACACTATAAAAAAAATGAAAACTCCTCTTTATACGTCTGTTCTCTTGGAAAGGGAAGGTGGTACTCTACTGTTTACCAAGGGAAAAAGAACAAAAATGTTTTTCTATATAGCAGCACGCACACAGATGTTGAAATACAAAATAATTCGAAACACCTTCCCGAAACAGTGAGCTTCTACAATAGCACAAAATTTGCTGTAGATGTCATGGACCAGATAACGAGGAAATATTCTGTCCGCTCTGCTACTCGCCGATGGCCTGTACACGTATTTCACAATATCCTTGATTTAGCAGTCATCAACGCATGGATCATTTTCAAGCTAGTGACAGGGATCAAAATAAGTAGGAGGAATTTCATCCTAAATCTAGCAGAAGAATTACGTAGAGCCTATATGGAAACCAGAAATCAGGAAAGGATGGCAAGGGATGGAAAAGAATAGGACGAAAAGGGCGATGGTGATGAAGAAAGAAAAGAAGCGGAAATTCCTGCGAAAGCAAGAAAACTATGCCAAACGAGGAAATGCAGAAACAAGACAAATGAAGTGTGCAGTAAATGCAAGAGATATGTTTGTGGGCCGTGTACACATAAGTTAATAAAGACAGTAGTTTGTAATGTTTGTAAGTAGGATTAGGTACTATACATGGTATTATTTTATGATTAGTCTTTCTCTTAACATATTCATGGATACTTAGTTTTTCCAGTAAGATTAATTTCTATTAATTTTAAAAATACTGCAATACAATTAGTATGGTTGCAGATAAATATTGTGAACTATGTTCTTTAATATTAGTAATATGATGTTCCCATTGCTGTTATAAAATACAATGATACTGTTATTAAACGTAATTAAAGTGATAAATTGTTATCAAGGTCATTAATAATTACATTAAACAGCACAGCATGTACTTACAAAGAAAGTGGTCACTTTGACCACATCGGCGGATCTAAGTTTAGTACTAGTTCCGGCGGTTCTAGTGCTAACAGAAATATTTTTACTGCGAACTGACCTTATATCGTCGACCGTGTGTTGCTGAAGGGATACGTCATTCACAACTGACCATATGGTTAGCTGTTCTATTTGCGTATCACGTACTCTCTGCCTTACTAATAACATTTGTAAGAACCTTACAGTACCGTTCGCAATGGGCTACTGTAGCTTGATCGTAAGTACTTCTAAAATTTTGATAAAATTCCCGCCTTGTTCTACATGATATCTGAGCCGTGAGCGGCTCGCGTAGGTGCCATTGGTAGGTTGGCTTCGTGTAACAGGGATAGTGGCGTCTCGTTTTCTTCTTCTGTTTACTGGCGCCACTACAATTGCTAGCGTTGTCTGTGCGCGAGTGGCAGCAGCAGAGTTTATAGGTATCTAGTACCAGTACTATCTTTGGAAGGACGTGAAGTGTTTTCCGGGTCGGGTGTGTCGGTAGTCCGGTTGGGACAGAGCAGCAGAGAGGTCCGGCTGCGCCAGGACATGCCGCGACCAAGCAGGCATTACCGGATCGAGGGTCTGTAGTTGCGAGGGCCACAGGCCTCGTTGTCCACCGGACCCAGGACGCTGAGTTGAGTGAACATTAATCCAGTAGTGAAACCTCCACTGTTTTGTAATCACGCCGCAGGGTCGCCTTGTGTCGAGTTGGCAGAATCTATTAGCCATCTTCTACTGACTGTTATTAGATTTTGAATTGGTGAAGTTCAACCAGCGGTATTTTACTGCCTAATGGCAGGTAACGCCCCAGTTACCTGCCCTGGAGGTTAGTGTATTTTTGCGGCAGTGTACTTTTCCTCGTCTTACCGATGCTGTCCGGCATGAAGTGTAGTCCGACAGCCTCCTTTATTGCGGTGTGGAGTGTGGTTTCGTTTGTCTACCTTGATTGTTGTGGTTCCTTCTGCCTTTAGATGTTTTAAACACCGGATTTTGAAGACGCAGTGCTGTCTATCATTTCGTCCTCGTTTGAATTATTCCGTTATTGTACTGGTTATCACACATTACATGGATTTGGTAAGAGCAGTGATCGGCGTTTAAACTGTCCGTAGTTTGAGTTGCCATCCTGTTAGGTGAGCATAACTCTTGGCTGCCGGTCTCACCGCTTATGCAGCTGTAGAGACTTTTCTCAGGTCGATCCTTGGAGCACTGTCTGTGGATCACTCCTTTATTTGGTATGATTGTGTCAATTGTTTAAAAATAATGTTTTGCTTAAATTATTCCTGTTGCTTGTGGCCTTCAGCCGACAAATAATTTGGATTCTTTCTTAATAAGGCCTTCAGCCGTCAATGGAGCTGGTGTCACAGTCAATTTTCTTAAATGATTGTTTTAAAAATTATTTTGGTATTATCAACGTGTAGTTTCTTCCTCACTTTTAATTCAGGCCTCAGCCGCTAGTTGTTCTGAAGTATTGTTCGTGGCCTTCAGCCGACAAATAATTTGAATTGTTTCTTAATAAGGCCTTCAACCGTCAGTGTAGCTTGTGCTACTCAGTTTTTTAAATGATTGTTTTAAAAATTATTTTGGTATTTTCAACGGGTAGTTGTCTTCCTCACCTGTAATTCAGGCCTCAGCCGCTAGTTGTTTTGAAGTACTGCTCGTGGCCTTCAGTCAACAAATAATTTTGAATTCTTTCTTAATAAGGCACTGAGCCGTCAGTGTAGCTTGTGTTAGTCAATTTTAGTAAATGATTGTTTTAAAAAATTATTTTGGTATTTTTAACGTGTAATTGTTTTCCTCGTTTGTAATTCAGGTCTTCAGCCGTTAACCGTTCTGAAATATTGCTGGAGGCCTTCGGCTGACAAATAATTTGGAATTCTTTCTTAATAAGGCCTTCAGCCGTCAGTGTAGCTTGTGTTATGGTCAATTTTTTTCAAATGATTCTTTTAAAAAACTATTTTCTTAAATAAAGTGTATGTGTTTACTGCGCAACCTACGGTAACTGATTAGGCCCAGTTCACACCTTTTCCAGCTTTCCCTAAGTCCCAAGTTTCAATATCCTTATCCCACTACTCAACTTCCCAGGTTGCTTTTTATTCCTAGTACCTGTTTAGAACGTTGTAATTGAAAGCAACTCTCAAAGAGAATCAGAAATGTGTTAAGGAAAGCATTATATTTGTCATCTATGTTATCGGCGATATAAACATCCTGCCACTTAAGTTCCTTGACGGGGTTTAAAAAGCTATGTTTCCATTGGATTAGCTTTCATACATAGTTTGTAATTATTTATCACATTTGTTTGAGTACAAAAGCCTTCTAACGTTAAAATGTGTGCATCATGGTCTGAAAGTCGATTCACCATCTACTAATGAAGAATGAATAAAAATATTGTCTATAGCTGCGCTTCTGTACGCTTGCACCCTGTTTGGAAAAAACACAGTCTGCCTCAGATGATATGAGTTAAGGAAATCTACCAACAACCTTTTTCTTGCACAGTCACATATAAAATTAATATAGGAGTCACCGTATATAATTAATTTTTGGTACTTCCTATAAAGTGAACAAAAAACCCTCTCTACCTTGAGCAGAAATGCTCTGAAGCCGGATTTAGAGGGCCTACAAACAACAACAATTATAAGTAAAGTTTCATTGAATTTAACTGCCCCTCCACAACGTTCCAGTATCTGTTTAGTGCAGTGCCGTGATATGTCTACAGACTCAAAAAATGGTCCAAATGGCTCTGAGCACTATGTGACTTAACAGCTGAGGTCATCAGTCCCCTAGAACTCAGAATTACTTTAACCTAACCATCCTAATGACATCACGCGCATCCATGCCCCAGGCAGGATTCAAACCTGCGATCGTAGCGGTCGCGCGGTTCCAGACTGAAGCGCCTAGAACCGCTCGGCCACAACGGCCGACCGTCTAGAGATCCAGATTTAATACTGTTTTTTACGTACATGGCCACCCCCTACTCCACAAAGAACTCCTTGAAAAACAGCCAGCTAATCTGTATCCTCATTAAGGAAGCCTCTGTATTGTCAGCCGCGTGGAGTGGCCGGGCGGTTTCAGGCGCCATGTCACCAACTGCGTATTTCCTCCCGCCGGAGGTTCGAGTCCTCCCTCGGGCATGGGTGTGTGTGTTGTCCTTAGCATAAGATAGTTTAGGTAGTGTGTAAGACTAGGGACCGATGACCTCAGCAGTTTGGTCCCTTGTGAATTCACACACATTTGAACGTTTTTGAATTGTCAAATTATTTAAATGGTGCTCAGATATAACAATAATATCAGAACCAACATCTATAATCAGTTCACTAACTTTATCTGTAATACCTGTTATATTTTGATGAAATACGCTAATTCCTTCTCTACTTGGATACCTGATCCCTGAAGGCGAGTCCTTTGTTAGACGGACGTCCTTTAAGCAGGTACACTAATCAGCTGACTTCCATCTAAAAAAGGTGCAGCTCTAACAGCAACTACTGCAGGAATATTTCCATGAGTGATCCAATCACCACCCGCTACACTGTTACCATTAAGCTTTGCCAGCCTCCCCTTCCAACATCTACTGAGGTGCAGGCCATCCCTAGTGAAACCCGATCTATTGACAGACTCGACAGGCACGACTGCCATGTGGGACATGCCCTCCACCATCAGTGCTTTGTCCTGCCCCATGTTAACAGCAGGATTAAGATGAGGCCGATCATGAACTTTACCTGTTAATCACCTACATCCTGTTTCCCGTACCTATCAAGACTATTCTCTACTTCACCCACAATCACTACCTTACCCTCTTTCGTAAAATTCCTAGATAACTCCCCTATGCTGCCAGTCACCTGAACCAACCCTGCACAAGGCTTCACAATGCTGGTGACCTGATACTCCTCAACACTTCTTGAAACTGCTGGCCCACACCTCCACCGTGCGAACTACATAGCAGCGCAATGTTATTCTTTGCATTGTCGGAGCTTTCATATGTATTGGAGTGATTCGTGTGAAAAGGTTTCCGACGTGAAACGGCCGCGCGACGGGAATTAACAGGCTTTGAACGCGGAGTGGTAGTTTGAGCTAGATGCAGTGAACATTCCATTTCGAAAGTCGTTAGAAAATTCAGTATTTCGAGATCCACAGTGTTCTGAGTGTGCCGAGAATACCAAATTTCAGGCGTTGCCTGTCACCACGAACAAGGCAGTGGCCGACGGCCTTCACTTGACGACTGGGAACAGCGGTCTTTGCGTAGATTGTGCTAATAGACAGGTAACACTGCTTGAAATATGCGCAGAAATCAGTCTGGGAACTACGACGGACATATCCTTTAGAATAGTGAGGCCAAATTCGGCGTTAATTGGCTAGGGCAGCAGACGACCAAAGCGACTGCTGTTGCTAACAGCACGACGTAGCCTGCAACGCCTCTTCGAAGCTCGTGACCATGTCGGTTGGATCCTAGACGACTAGAAAACAGTGGCCTTCTCAGATGAGTCCCTGATGGCAGGCCACAATGCCATGGACCCATGTTGTCAATAAGACACTATGCAAGATGCTGGTGGCTCCGTAATTATGTGGACTGTGTTGACAAGGAATGGTCTGGATCCCGAAAATATACGCCTACTTGCACACCCCGTTCCCAAACAAAGATGGAATTTTTATGGATGACAATCTGTCATGTCGCAAGTCGACAATTATTCGCTGTTGGATCGAAGAACATTCTTCACAATTCGAGCAAATGATTTGCCCACCCGGATCACTCAACATAAATCCCATCGGCATTTATGGGGCATAATCCAGAGGCCAGTTGGTGCACAAAATCCTGCACCAGCAACAGTTTGGCACTTATGGGTGGCTGCAGAGGCAGCATGGCTCAATATCCCTGCAGGGGACTTCTAACGACTTGTTGAATCCATGCCACGCCGCGTTGCTCCACTACCCCGGCAAAAAGAATGTAGGACGCAATATTAGGAGGTATATGATGTCTTTCGTCACCTCATAGGATCTACTGCTGAAAATACAAAAAACTGCAACATTCATTACCTAAAAACTAGAAAAAAATTGATATTCAGTGTCTTTACGATTCCTTAAGCATTGAGTAGAAAAGTGTACTCTACGTAGCAGGTTTCATTTAAAATCTGCTTCCACTAGAACTGAGGAGACTAGAGTCATAAACCACAAGTATTCAAATCCGAGTTCAAACAGTAACTTCTGGCATACTCCAGCTATTCTCTGAAGGAGTTCCTCGCAGTAGTGGAGATATTTTTTCTGTAATGGGTCGTCTAGCATATTGATTCTGTTAATCTCTTGTTATTTTTATTAATTCTTTAATTCTCTTGTTTATAAGTTTTCTAGTGAACATTCTGTAAACTATGTACTAGGAGGTGAGGGGAAGTGGTCAGTGCAGGAAAGGTGGCCACTTCGTATTTTTGTCCTGAACGAACCTGCTGCCTGACGAGAAGTGGTTAGATTAGTTCTACCGTACAACATCATCGTTGTGTCTCAGACTGACGGAGGAAGTTTGTTCCGCTATTTTTTAGTAAAACCTTTTACGATTTTCAATCGTTTCATGTAAGACATTTATATTGTTCTTGTTACCTGACTTAATGCTAGATCATGAAACCCCCATAAAATTTAAAATTGGAATAGGGCATAGAACAGGAAATTATGTACTTAATTTTGCGTGTAACATATATTTGGAGATTTAATATTTGTAAACAAGAACCTATAAATTATGAATTACTTTGAACGAATTGGGAGTGATGCAATTAACGATACTTCAGCAGCAATGCAACATCTTCTCCCATTTAGTGTTCTAGGGTTAAACGTAGAGGAAACCTTTTCTACAAAATTAGCATTTTAAGTACAATTTTTGGCTCTCGTTCTGATAATTTTATCTGTTAACCATTACTGCCGACATCGTGTCAGAGCAGGAAAAGTGGCCACTCTTCGCGAAAAATGATCAGTGTGGCTGACTGACGTATAAATATCCTCTGACGTGCAAAGATATAACCCATCATTCTGTCCCCCTGCAGTGATTTTGAGTTAATTAACTAACATTATCACAAAGCAGCGATCAATAGCATATTCTACATAATGTGCTGGTACGTAGAGTTCTAGAATAAAAGAGAGCTGCAGTAGGAAGTAAAACGATTATGTGAAGCTTATGGAATGTGTTCAATAGAAAACAGGAACAAGCAATCCTTGATTATGTTAATGAAATCGAAAAGCCATTTTATGGAACTAAAGTGAACGAAAATTAGCAGTCCAGTTGGCGGAGTTGAAAAAAAAAAAAATACCACGTCATTTTAACAAACACCAACAAGCTGGCAAAGGCAGCACCATAATATTAGCCTTAGGAAGCCTGTATCATCGGCTACAGGTCAGGCCTTTAACGTCAGGCTTTCAACAATTCAGTGTGCAGAAACTGTCTGGCATCTCTCAAACATTTCATGAGAAACCATTTCATCCTGATAGTCACATTTATACTGTCCATGAAAACTGTACCCATTATTTCCAAGTACATCGAAGCGTATGCAAAGGAAGACGGAAAACCTGTGGCGTTATTTCAGTTGAAAGACGGTTGCTGTCCGCTTTCCGAGTATGTATATCCTCAGTGGCTGTATTATACCGATAGGGTGGGGAAAATGGCCAGTACGTGGGTCTTCAAAACTGAATATAGGTCATATTTATTACACATCTTTTTACTTGTAAGTATCCAGTGCGACACCTTATAATAAGAAGATTCAAAATATGTTAGCGGCAAACTTCTATCAGTAACCATGGTTTGATGAAAATTTGGTTTCCTTTGGAGTGTGCACTTTGCCCCACCTTCCCCTCCTATTCGTCCCATGACTAAGTACCTTTCGCTTGTTCCATAAAAATAACAAATAAAACTGTCCCGATGAACTTCTCTTGTAAAGTATGCATTCGATTATGTTCCTCATGCCCTGCACGTTTGGGGTGAAGCCTTCTCTGCCTCGTAATGAGAAGCTGGTTCTGTATGACATGGCTGCTCATTACTCTTCGTTGTATGGCACTGAATCACAGAACGATCTATTAAAACTATTAAAACGTGGCTCTTCTGACGACTGTTACGATGCGCAACAGTCGAAACAGTCATCTCATCATGAGTTTCGTGCCAGCAACATTGATTTCTTTCGTACGGCCCCTGAAGCGTCATATTATTACTACAATCTTGAAACGGTGATAAATGGAGCCAGTAGCGAGAAGCTTTGCTGGAATAAGTTAAATATTGATTTAATATTATCTTCAATGTTGCTACAACTATACATTCCAGAATAAGGACATCTGAACACAATTTTTCCTCTATTATCTCATCGCTCACTATGTAACGTTTCGAGACAATAGACGTTAAGGTAATAAATCGTCATGAGTGGAGCAGAACAGTCCCTTAAACTGAACGACTAATGTATTTAATTACCTTAACAGAACTAATAATATGGTAACCTATATACACCTCATTCTCCTTCCAGAACAGCTCATCATACAGCCGTATCTGACATTCAGAACTATCCTCCTCTATCCAAAGAAAGCCTTAAAAACTGGTCAGTTCGACTACAAGGTATCTTACTATGACAAAGACATTAATTATTACCGTTTGTGCTATTAAACAAGGATAATTGCAGTAACTGTTGAGTTAAATAAACGTGAATTTCATTGTCTCTTTCCTTTATCGTATTTTGCCCGTTAAATTAATCAGTGTGTTATATTTGGTTGCAGCTTTGTCCTCAGTCAGTCCGCTCAGGTCACTGGTCTACCATTCCCGCACTTGGGTGCCCGAAGTCACGTAGTGCCAGCACGTCTCACAATCACTGCGGTACCGGCCGCTACAAATATCAACGCGAGCGCTGTTCCGCCCCCTCTTCCTTAGCAACCACCCTTCGTTCCCGTGTGGAAGCTTCGGAATACCTTCCACAGTTCCACCGAACAAAATCTCCATTGCTTTGAATGTTCATAAATTTATCCTGCTATTTTGTGATATGTAAAGGTTCAAATGGTTCAAATGGCTCTGAGCACTATGGGACTCAACTCCTGAGGTCATCAGTCCCCTAGAATTTAGAACTACTTAAACCTAACTAACCTAAGGACATCACACACATCCATGCAAGAGGCAGGATTCGAACCTGCGATATGTAAAGGAGGACATGAGAAACACCTAGAGCCTGCGCAAACCTCAGGATGAAGTGTGCCGTGGTTCGTATTCCCACGGTCTTCTCCCTCATCAGACGCAGTGATATCTTGTTCTCTGCCATACTGGGGGGCAGACTGTCCAGTTGCAAGGTAGGTCGGCACCCTTGCCAAATGACCTCGAAATTATTTCACTGGACTAAGTGATAAAGAGGACATGGTGATTTGAACATAGAGCTCTCCAATATCCATGATTCTTACTTTCACAAATTTGAAGTCATGTTTCTGGCTAACTAATATCCGTTTGTATGGATATAAAGGCTTTCAGTCACGAAGGTAATACACTGATAACGACTAAGAAAAAATTAACAATTAGATCTCTAGCATCTTAATACGACATGCCTAACTGATCGAGGTATAACTTTGAGGCCTAGCCGATGCCACCTCTACACCCAATTACTAACTGAAGTGAATCGTACATTTCACTGAATGAGGCTGCTCACGTAAATCAATTACTACTCAACTAATCTATTAAGATTTCGTAGGACTACATAATTTAATGGGACCATTGCTTTCAGTTGTTGAAGGGCTCAAACAATGTCAAATTCTGTTCATATTTTCCAATCGTTCTTCTATGCCTGTTCCTGTCTAGCACTCTGACATATACACTCCTGGAAATGGAAAAAAGAACACATTGACACCGTTGTGTCAGACCCACCATACTTGCTCCGGACACTGCGAGAGGGCTGTACAAGCAATGATCACACGCACGGCACAGAGGACACACCAGGAACCGCGGTGTTGGCCGTCGAATGGCGCTAGCTGCGCAGCATTTGTGCACCGCCGCCGTCAGTGTCAGCCAGTTTGCGGTGGCATACGGAGCTCCATCGCAGTCTTTAACACTGGTAGCATGCCGCGACAGCGTGGACGTGAACCGTATGTGCAGTTGACGGACTTTGAGCGAGGGCGTATAGTGGGCATGCGGGAGGCCGGGTGGACGTACCGCCGAATTGCTCAACACGTGGGGCGTGAGGTCTCCACAGTACATCGATGTTGTCGCCAGTGGTCGGCGGAAGGTGCACGTGCCCATCGACCTGGGACCGGACCGCAGCGACCCACGGATGCACGCCAAGACCGTAGGATCCTACGCAGTGCCGTAGGGAACCGCACCGCCACTTCCAGCAAATTAGGGACACTGTTGCTCCTAGGGTATCGGCGAGGACCATTCGCAACCGTCTCCATGAAGCTGGGCTACGGTCCCGCACACCGTTAGGCCGTCTTCCGCTCACGCCCCAACATCGTGCAGCCCGCCTCCAGTGGTGTCGCGACAGGCGTGAATGGAGGGACGAATGGAGACGTGTCGTCTTCAGCGATGAGAGTCGCTTCTGCCTTGGTGCCAATGATGGTCGTATGCGTGTTTGGCGCCGTGCAGGTGAGCGCCACAATCAGGACTGCATACGACCGAGGCACACAGGGCCAACACCCGGCATCATGGTGTGGGGAGCGATCTCCTACACTGGCCGTACACCACTGGTGATCGTCTAGGGGACACTGAATAGTGCACGGTACATCCAAACCGTCATCGAACCCATCGTTCTACCATTCCTAGACCGGCAAGGGAACTTGCTGTTCCAACAAGACAATGCACGTCCGCATGTATCCCGTGCCACCCAACGTGCTCTAGAATGTGTAAGTCAACTACCCTGGCCAGCAAGATCTCTGGATCTGTCCCCCATTGAGCATGTTTGGGACTGGATGAAGCGTCGTCTCACGCGGTCTGCACGTCCAGCAGGAACGCTGGTCCAACTGAGGCGCCAGGTGGAAATGGCATGGCAAGCCGTTCCACAGGACTACATCCAGCATCTCTACGATCGTTTCCATGGGAGAATAGCAGCCTGCATTGCTGCGAAAGGTGGATATACACTGTACTAGTGCCGACATTGTGCATGCTCTGTTGCCTGTGTCTATGTGCCTGTGGTTCTGTCAGTGTGATCATGTGATGTATCTGACCCCAGGAATGTGTCAATAAAGTTTCCCCTTCCGGGGACAATGAATTCACGGTGTTCTTATTTCAATTTCCAGGAGTGTAGAAAAACCGAAACAAAGAAAAGAGATGCTGAGTGCATCCCATAATTAGCAACTGATTGTTAAACAATGAATATTATAGAAAATAAATGTCATACAAGGAAATTAGAATATTATTAAGATACACAAAAGAAAATTCATTACTACCATACATTTATAACTGTCCTGTTATCACACAGAGCACTGTCTCGCCATTTGTATTTACAAACATCCAATATTTCGTTTTAGAGACGATCACTGTCTCTGTAGTCCCTAATCGCAGTGACCATTAACTGTGTTATAAGCGAAACGAATTTTTGTCGAGTATCGTGCAAGTCTATATTTATATAAGAGCAATTGTCCCGACAGACGTTGACCTACCGATATTTCAATAAATTTGCTTGTGATCGTTTTGTGAATTTGAGAAAAGCTATTGGAAATGAGTAAGCAAAGTAAAAAAAGAGAAAAATATGTTTATTTGATTTATCATTATATCTGTTAACGATAGTTGCCATTGATATTCAGCCTGTCGAGGATTACATTCGGAAGTATGCCAATGGGAAATTTCACATGCGAAATGAATTCTATTACATTATAGCCCCGAAATGTTGGAAATGTGTGATGTGCCTGGAATGTGATCGATTTAGAACCATCCGGTTATGTTCCGGAATTATAGTCTCAATAGAATCATGTCAGAATTACATGTTAAAGAAATAATTTACTGTAATTCATTAAATTTGAACTCACAAAGAATCTAAATGTGTTTCATTTTCATTGCAAGATCGATGTTCAAGTAAACAATCAAAACATAAAAATGCTTGATTGCGCTTGGTTTGCTGTGATATCATCATTTCTTCCACTGCAATGCTTTATGATAGACTTTTTTCTCGTTTTGTCGTCTAGCCCGTAAACAAACAAAGCTGATGGTTTTCCGACACAGGAACGGACGACATGCAGTTGCCCGTGCGAGATCCATGGATTTTCGAGGTTAATGTCGCAGACTCTCAATGACTACCCTTGTGATTTGTTTATTGTCACTGCGAATGCGAATGCGCAGATTAATGTCGAATGGCAGATCGATTGAAATCATCGGGATGCGTGATATCAAAACCCCTTATCCTTTGTTACTTCCTTTAACTCTAGAATACTACAAAGATTTCTAACCCTTCCTTAACTATACCTTCCTCGATTCGACTACCACACCTACTTGTGCCCATTAATATGCTTAAAGGCGCCGCAGCAATAGAATTATAAACCCTTTATTCAAGAATGTTAAAGAAAAATCCATTTCAATGTACACACGTTCTATCCATTGCAATGGATCACGAAAGCTCAAAGCGTTCAGGTTGACAAACGGAAGGGCGTTGATAAGTATTTTTCCATCAGCAGGAACACTATTGATTAAGTATCCAAAAGAAAAGTGTATCAACTCTTGCACGATGACCTGAGTGAGAGCGTGCCAAGACTCTTGAACGCAAAAAATAGATACATAAACAACAGAAAAAGAAAAATACTTCATCAGTTTCGCTACGGTCGCAGGTTTGAGTCCTGCCTCGGGCATGGATGTGTGTGATGTCCTTAGGTTAGTTAGGTTTAAGTAGTTCTAAGTTATAGGGGACTGATGACCTCAGAAGTTAAGTCCCATAGTGCTAAGAGCCATTTTTGAACTTCACCAGTTTGTCTACCAAATCAAAAGCAACTTGACAAAAAATTAGTAAACTAAGAAAGTACGTACACCCAACGAAATAATGAGAATAGCCAACATAGTTACAGGATGTATATACAGCCACATTGGTTGCACAAAATTTCTGTCAACTGACCACGGTTTCGATAGCACTAGGGCAGTCTTTATCAGAATAAAAAATTACACGGAATACATGTAATCACTCCATGCTTAAAAACGTGGGAGGAACTTGGTGCTACGATGTGGCTGTCTATACATTATGTGACCGAAGTATCCGGACACCTGGCTGAAAATGACTTACAAGTTCGTGGCGCTCTCCATTAAAAATGCTGGAATTCAATATGGTGTTGGCCCACCCTTAACCTTCATGACCGCTTCCACTCTTGCCGGCATACATTTAGTCAGGTGCTGGAAGGTTTCTTGAGGAATGGCAGCCAATTCTTCACGGAGTGCTGCTCTCAGGAGAAGTATCGATGTCGGACAGTGAGGCTTGGCACGAAGCCGGAGCTCCAAAACAACCCAGAGATGTTCTATAACATTCAAGTCATGACGCTGTGCAGGACAGCCAATGGTTGCTGTTGTGGTCTTCAGTCCAGAGACTGGTTCGATGCAGCTCTCCATGCTACTCTATCCTGTGCAAGCTTCTTCATCTCCCAGTAAGTACTGCATCCTACTTCCTTTTGAATCTGCTTAGCGTATTCACCTCTTTGTCTCCCTCTACGATTTTTACCCTCCACGCTGCACTCCAGTACTAAATTGGTGATCGCTTGATGCCTCAGAACATGACCTACCAATAGATCCCTTCTTCTAGTCAAGTTGTTCCACAAATTTCTCTTCTCCCCAATCCTATTCAGTACCTCCTCATTTATTATGTGATGTACCCACCTGATCTTCCGCATACTTCTGTAGCACCACATTTCGAAAGCTGCTATTCTCTTCTTGTCCAAACTATTTAGCCGGCCGCGGTGGTCTAGCGGTTCTGGCGCTGCGGTCCGGAACCGCAGGACTGCTACGGTCGCAGGTTCGAATCCTGCCTCGGGCATGGGTGTGTGTGATGTCCTTAGGTTAGTTAGGTTTAATTAGTTCTAAGTTCTAGGGGACTTATGACCTAAGATGTTGAGTCCCATAGTGCTCAGAGCCATTTCCAAACTATTTATCGTCCATGTTTCACTTCCATACATGGCTATACTCCATAAAAATCCTTTCAGAAACGAATTCCTGACACTTTAATCTATACTCGATGTTAATAAATTTCTTTTCTTCAGAAACGCTTTCCTTACCATTGCCAGTCTACATTTTATATCCTCTGTACTTCGACCATGATCAGTTACTTTGCTCCCTAAATGGCAAAACTTATCTACTACTGTAAATGTCTCATTTCCAAATTTAATTCCCCCAGCATCAACCGATTTAATTTGGCCACATTCCGTTAATCTTGTTTTGCTTTTGTTGATGTTCATCTTATAATCTCCTTTCAAGACACTGGCCGTTCCGTGCAACTGCTATTCAGGTCCTTTGCTATCTGACAGAATTACGATGTCATCGGCAAACATCGAAGTTTTTATTTCTTCTCCATGGATTTTAATTCCTACTCCAAATTTTTCCTCTGTTTCCTTTACTGCTTGCTCAACATACCGACTGAATAACATCGGTCATAGGCTACATGCCTGTCTCACTCCTTCCGCAACCACTGCTTCCCTTTCATGCCCCTCGACTCTTATAATTGCCATCTGGTTTCTGTACAAATTGTAAATAGCTTTCCACTCCCTGTATTTGACCCCTTCCGTCTTCGAATTTGAAAGAGAGTATTCCAGTCAACATTGTCAAAAGCTTTCTCTATGTCTACAAATGCTAGAAACATAAGTTTGCCTTTCCTTAATCTGTCTTCTAAGATAAGTCGTAGGGTCAGTATTGCATCATGTGTTCCAACATTTCTACGGAATCCAAACTGATCTTCCCCGAGGTCGGCTTCTACCAGTTTTTCCATTCGTTTGTAAGGAATTCGTGTTAGTATTTGGCAGCCCTGACTTATTAAACTGATCGTTCGGTTGTTTTCACATCAGTCAACGCCTGCTTTCTTTGGGATTGGAATTATTATATTCTTCCCGAAGTCTGAAGGTATATCGCCTGTTTGATACAGCTTGCTCACCAGACGGTAGAGTTTTGTCAAGGCTGGCTCTCCCAAGGCTATCAATAGTTGTAATTGAATGTTGTCTACTCCCGGGGCCTTGTTTCGACTTAGGTCCTTTAGATCCCTTTCAAACTCTTCACGCAGTATCATATCTCCCATTTCATCTTCATCTACGTCCTCTTCCATTTCCATATTATTGTCCTCTAGTACATCACCCCTGTTTAGATCCTCCATATACTCCTTCCACCTTTCTGTTTTCCCTTCTTTGCTTATAACTGGGGTTCCATCTGAGCTCGTGATATTCATACAAGTGATTCTCTTTTCTCCAAATTTCTCTTTAATTTTCCTGTAGGCAGTATCCATCTTACCCCTAGTGATATATGTCTCTAAGTCCTTACATTTGTCCTCGAGCCATATCTGCTTAGCCATTTTGCACTTCTTGTCGATATGATTTTTGAGACGTTTGTATTCCTTTTTGCCTATTTCATTTACCGCGTTTTTATATTTTCTTCTTTCATGAATTAAATCAATATATCTTATGTTACCCAAGGATTTCTACTAGCCCTCGTCTACCCACATCCTGCCATCAGATCGCCACATTCTATACAATGATTCATCACTCCATACAAAGTTTTTCCACTGTTCAATCGTCCAATGTTTACGTTCCTTACACTAAGCAAGGTGTCGTCTAGCATTTACCTGCGTCATGTGTGGCTTATCTGCAGCCGCTCGACGAAGAAATCCAAGTTTTCTCACTTCCCACCTAACTGTCATAGTACTTGCAGTGGATCCTGATGCAGTTTGGAATTCCTGTGTGATCGTCTGGATAGATGTCTGCCTATTAGAGATTACGACCCTCTTCAACTTTCGGCGGTCTCTGTCAGTCAACAGACGAGGTCAGCCTTACGCTTTTGTGGTTTACGTGTCCCTTCACGTTTCCACTTCACTATCACATCCGAAACAGTGGACGTAGGGATGCTTAGGAGTGTGGAAATCTCACGGACTGACGTATGACACAAGTGACACCTTATTACCTGACCACGTTCGAAGTCCGTGAGTTCCGCGGAGCGCCCTATTCTGCTCTCTCACGATGTTTAATGACTACTGAGGTCGCTCATATAGAGTACCCGGCAGTAGGTGGCAGCACAATGCACCTAATATTAAAAAAGTATGTTTTGGTGGGTGTCTGGATACTTTTGATCATATAGTGTACATCCTGTAATGAAATATCGTATGGTTGCTGGATCACAGTCAATGAAAAAGTTTAAGATTTCAAGAATACCCGACATGATAAAGATACACAAAATAAATCAAAATTGCCCTTGGATAAAGAATATGCCTAAATATCGCTCATGGCATCTTGACTACATAAGTTGCGTTGAAGAACTGTACAAAATCGATTTCAAAGGAAAAACCCTTTGGGAGACAGGTAACTCATCCCGACAACATGAATTTCTCCATGTTACAGGAGCGTTGCTGATGTCACGCATTGCACATAATGTTGTGATGTTCCCCATACGCAGGTGCACCACACGTTACAAATGGGTGTTTCGTCATTTTTCACAGCTCACAGCTGTAGTCTCTGCAATAAGAAGTTGTCTCCAGTGGACGAAATTGTGGCTAACTACTGGGAATCTGGTAAGCATCTCTTCTTCCTTGAACCATTCTCGTTTACTTCAGCTCTGTACATTTTTCAGGCCAGTATTTTTGGGACGAATAGTTTATTGTTTTGCCTTCTTGTTTTTTTTTTCCAGCAGACGCTTCCTTCTCGATCTGGGTCACCGTTGCGTTGAGTGTTTCTCCCTCTGTCTGACGCAGAGTGGTTGGTCTTCTTCTTCGACGTTGTAGTCCTCGTCATACTCATCAGATGATGATACGTCAAGATCTGATTCCATTGCATCTATAAATTTCGGTTTTGGGTAATTCGTAAGGACCTAGAAAGAAATTGGAAGTTATGGAATAGATACCAAAAACCATTTGAAACCAAAATGCTCCTTTCAACAGACATCCAACTGATACCTACTGCAAATTGGATTCTCTTTACTGAACAATAGTCGAATCGATGAGTCTATTTTGCTCTTGCGTACTACACATTAGTCGTTTCAATGAATCAGCATTTACATGCATACCTGTTCCTTCGTCGATATCGGTGCTGTAGCTTCGGGATGAATGTGGTTTACCTGATCGAAGAGTGGCGTACGTCACTTCACCCGGCGGAATCACAGAGCCCACTAGACTCGACTCGCACTGCAGCGCGGATGGCGCGTCCCTCCAGTCGGCAGCAAGAGTAGGGGAAGGGGGAGGAGTTACTGAAGGGAAATGTATTCGTCGAATCGACTACCAATGGTATTCTACGGTTAAAAACAGTTGCTTCCATGACTTTGCTCGTAAGTTCCTTCACCGCAAGACCGGTGCATTACAAAGAAGTGGTTGGTTGATATTCCGCAACGTTATGGTTACCGATCCGACTTTCAATTTGAGGTTGTGAGGTAGTTATCTGAGAAGTTCCTCAGATAGATAGACGACATAATCTTGGCTAATAACGAAATCCACCTGTAATGCATACGGCATACGTGCATCCTCTTCACGTATTTATGCTAATTATTACGCACATTTATGCGATCGGGAATGCTCAGTAGCATCCAGGCTACATGCCCATCTGTCAGTTATGCGTCAGCAAGGGGCGTTAATGAGAACATCATAAGAAGCAATGTTGTGCAATCTTAGTAGGGACAAGATCCGACTATTCGGGAGTAGGATCTTGCAATCTGAGACGGTGTTCCAAGACAAACTTCCGTCACAATGTCCGCAAACATGACGCCAGAGAAGCCTGGCAACAGCGATCTAAACGTCCATTGGCTGAGAGATTTGATACATGCATAGGAGACGATTGGAGTGTCGCTATTGGCTGAGGGAGAAAGGTGGGGTCTCTATTCTGCGTCAGGAAGACAGGGCGAGTTAGTAGCGAGGCGCCTATGAGGAACACACGGTGGAGTAACCGGAGGCGGCTCCAAAAGAAGGGGTGCGAGTAAATATAGCAGTGCCCGCTCGGTTGGCCATCCGGTAAAACGCACGGCTTTCCGTGCGGGAAAGAGCGCCTGGTCCCCGGCACGAATCCGCCTGGCGGATTTGTGTCGAGGTCCAGCGAACCGGCCAGTCTGTGGATGGTTTTTAGGCGGTTTTCCATCTGCCTCGGCGAATGCGGTAGGTTCCCCTTATTCCGCCTCAGCTACACTATGTCAGCGATTGCTGAGCAAACAAGTTCTCCACGTACGCTTACACCGCCATTACTCTACCACGCAAACATAGAGGTTACACTCGTCTGGTGTGAGACGTTCCCTGGGGGGTCTATCGGGGGTCGAACCACACAATAACCCTGAGTGCGGTGTGGGGCGGTGGAGGGATGACGTGGACTGCTGTAGTCGTCGTGGGGTTGTGAAGCACTGCGGCTGCGGCGGGAACGGAGCCTCTCCGTCGCGTCTAGGTCCCCGGTTAACATACAATACAATACAAGCAAATATAGCAGTGATAAACAAAGTATAAAGTGAAGGTATTAATCAACAGTGAACGCCACGTGTCGTGGGCAGTATCTATAAAAATGTGTTGTATAGGGTTGAGTATAGCAGCGTAGCCAAGAGCCGCCATACAGGGAAGTGTGTGACGTGTGTTCCAAAGGATTCTTCATTAAAACGAGTATATTAAATAACACTTGACAACTGGCATCCCGACACACCCCACTTCAGCAGGATCACAAGCCAACATTGAACCTGGCGCATGAGCGCTACTACTGTGCGACAAGGGCCAACCGAAGCAGCAAGACACCAGGTCAGTAATACAGAAACCAGAGGCGTAAGGCAGAGTCCCTTCCTTCTGGCTACAATGCCACAGAGGGCATTGTACACCGACTTGTACGCGCTCAGTCGACGAACAATTTCACTTTGGATCTTGAAATTCAGTTTGTCGACACATAGTTTGTCGCTGCGAAAACTCCACGTTCGCTCAACCAAATACGACTTTCGTAATTTTGGGCGATGTTTATGAACAGCTTTCGGACGAGATCGGTCTTTCATTCGGTGAACTGGCAAAAGCTGAAGGTGAATGAAATGCAGCCAGTCGAAATGTCAGCGGTAATTTACCCATTGTTACTATCGAGTAATTGTTTTGAAAATACTTCTCCGGTTTGGTCGTTCGGCAACTCAAGATGAATGATTCTTGTTAAATTGAGTGTCTTGACGTGTTTACATAAAGCAAACGACTTCAAACACCCATTTAGTTCATCGCCAGACGATGACCTTGGAATCACTGGAAACGTTTGGCGAGAATCGTCTCCCAATAGAATCACAGCACCACCAAACCGGTTTTATTTGGTAGATCTTGCGTAGTTCAATTAAATGCTTCCAAAGACCTTTTATTCGCCATCGTACGTTCATTCCAAACGATCAATTTGAATTCATTCAAAACTTCGGTAATCGCAGTCTTCGAAGGTTTGCACATCGAACTTTCATTGATTTGCATATGCAACAGCATCTTGAGAGCTGAGGGAGTTGTTCAGTCGCCTTCCAGCAATGTAGCGGCATTTCCTGGTGAAGCAAGTGCAAGCGTGATTTCCTTCTGCGACCTAACCTGCTCCTTCTTACTGGCGGTATTACCGTAAGACTAAATTATATCAGATCAATTAAAATCTATTGATTGCCACACGATGTGCAATGCGAAAAGTCACATTCCATCTGGAAACAGACAAATAATTAACTTTTTTGTAACTGTGTAACAGTTCGTTACTTCAAAAAACACAGTATTTCATAGGTAAATCAGTAAATTTGATTGAGATAGAACAACGAAACTAAATTCATTTCATGAAACTACAGCGATAAACTTAAAACAAAATTTTAACTGGTAACAAACAACTGAATCAATTTTTCGTAAGTAACCGCTTGGCTTAATTCACAATATGACTAACAGCTATCAAACGAAATTTGCGCCCATACTATCGAAATGGATTGGAGTTGGAATAGAAATGCAATAACTACATTTTCTGGACGGATTGCTAATCAACACAAAAGTAGATATAAAAGTAATTTTATTTCAGTTGATGCTGAAACGCAGTTTTTGTAGAGTTTTCTCCAGACGATCCAGATTATCTTTAAGTTTAAAGAACTGAATTATTTTCTCCCCGGGAACATAAAAAACAAAACAAAAAATGAGTCAGTTTAATGTGTCGTTCCTGGCTTCAACTATGATCCTGAGTGCTTAAAAAATTATGACCTTAGCAGTTAGTCCGAATTTTTCTCCTTTCATTTGAAATCGTTTCGATTTTTTTTTCCTGCAAACTTTTCCCGAACTATAACGCCCAAAAAAACAAAAAAAGAAATACGCGTCTTTTGAATCGTAAGCTACGATCTTCAGTTCATGCATAGAAAATATCACTTTTAGGTTTTCCCGAATTTTCGGGGAAAATATTTCAATTTTTCTTTCCCTAGAAACATTATTCGGACTATTACGAAAGTTTTTCTTTGAAAATTAGCCAAATAGGCCCAGCTGTGTTCCACTGATGTGCTTACCAAAAGCATATAATTTTTATTTATATAGATTATTTGACAGGATCGATGTATATTCAAGTGAAATAAGACTTGTTGACTGTTGATATATTTTGTGGAATACACTGACATGATTATTGCCTCTCATGTGAACGGAAGTAATTATTTGATTGTGATTATTTTATTTTTGTTTCCCTTTTAAGTGCGCAAATAACATCAGATAAAAAATTAAAGAGAGATACTGACAGTATCCCTCCGGATTTTACATTACTACGAAATTGAGAAATTCTTTGATTCTGTAAATTACCTCCGGCGAGGACAGTAGCCAATCATGTCAGCTTTATTTGTGGCGTTTGTCGACAATGAGTCGCAAAAGGAAACTGAAGAGTATCAAATAAAACTGGTGTGATACCTGCAGCGTGTGACACAAAATATTCAGGACACATTCCTCTCTCTCTCTCTCTCTCTCTCTCTCTCCCCCCTCCCTCTCTCTTGTATGAGCTCGCTTTTTTTGGGTTGGGTGGTGCGTCAATGCCGGCACTGGCCCTCTGATTGCGACTCCATACAACACGACCGATGACATTATTTGAGCCGGCTCCACATCTCACCGAAAGGAATTTGTCATATCCAAAACCCCCAGATCGACTTTTTCAATCAGCGAGAAACTCTTTACTCACCTACAAGACTTCACACAAAAGACTTTACACAGTCTGGGATCCTGAATAACTGTTAAACTTAAAACGTGACTCACCCCCTCACTCGTGAAACTTCAGCATATTTGTACGTATTGGGAAATACTAAAAACTACTGCCTCTCTTTCAGATAAATCTGAAGCACAATCACATCGTGCTATAGAACCCTATTTAGTGCTGTCTAGGTGACTGTGACAATAATTGGTGATCATTCGGCTATGTAAAGAGTGTAAACAAACTACAACTGCTAGAGGAGATAGCCAAAGTCTGTGCACCCTTTTTAGCGACCCTTGAAGGGTTTTACTTTGCACTTCCCTTAGGCTAACGCTCTCAGATACTTTGATTACTTCATACGCAACATATTGACCATGGAAGTTGATTTGCTACACAGTTTCATCTTACTGCAAGGAAGGGTAAGTTTGTATTACCTTGAATGTAAGAAAATGAACTCATTGTGCAAAAGTAGGTTGAGAGAACTGGTGACAACTCACTGTCAGTAGTGACAACCGCAAAAAACCTTGGAGTTACTGTCTGGATCGCACTAAATTGAAACTGCCAAATAAAACTTACTGCAGAAAAAGTAGTGTCATACTGAGATTTACCGGAGAAAATACTAAGAAAATTATTAACCCCATGAAAGAAACGGCCTATAAAACGCACGCACAGTGGAAACCACGTTTTTAAAAGCTCAGTCTTATGTGCTCCTTTTTGTGGTGAGAGGTGAAGCGTTTGGTGCACAGGACACGCACAGACATTCCAGAAGAGCTGGATGCCCGTTTTCCTGAAGCTGCAGCATGTATCAGTGAAATACATGGTTGTCTCGAGTATGTTAGACAATCATAAGCACACAGACGCCAGTTTTGTATTAATGTAAACGGAGAACACATTGAGCAACAGGCCGGCCGGTGTGGCCGAGCGGTTCTACTCGCTTCAGTCTGGGACCCGCGACCACTACGGTCGCAGGTTCGAATCCTGCCTCGGAGATGAATGTGTGTGATGTCCTTAGGTTCGTTAGGTATAAGTAGTTCTAAGTTTTAGGGGGCTGATGACCTCAGCTGTTAAGTCCCATAGTGCTCAGAGCCATTCGAACCATTTTCAACTGATCAACACATCTAAACACTGAAGTTTAGCGCACGGCAGATTGAAAATTGTCTCTGAAGATCACTATCGTCTAAAGATTCATTAATTCCTTACTGGAAATGGGTTTATTTTTATCTCCTCTAAATACCCGAAAATTTTCTAAACGTAATTTTTTTTACAAATTGAATACGTCACATACGAGCCATTTATTGATTTCTTTCAGTATCTGACAGAGTGATGTAAACGAATCTTCTCACGGGACTAGTAATCTTCCATCTGTTTTCAAATTTTGCAACTGTTCCTATAGTTGCTGTGAAAGGTAAGCCCCTAGAACAAGGGCTCTCTGCGGTAGCGGTTATCAAAGATACAAGCGCGCACAATAAAACTCTCGTTGAGACCTATCTGTTTCGTTGGACGAGTCTGCGAACTTAGCGACATTGTACCCTGTAGTAACTTACCAACCGTTTATTTACATTCGAGTATCATGCTACGCGTCAGTCCGCGATTTTCGAACAATTCGCATGGCTCGAAGACTTTACAGCCCATTTTACCGTCTGCTGGAGAAGTGTAACCTTTTAGTGAGTAGGGAGAAGCCTGACCTCGTGCAGTACTTTGAGAGCAGAGAGTCATCAGCAAGTCAGGTTGCTGGGCGCCAGGTTTCGAGATAGAAAGTGCAACATGTGTTTGGACACATCACAAATCTTCTTCTTCACATAATCTTCACTTGCCACTGTTGACTTCGCACTACCTTTTGACAACTTATAAAGTTCAGAATTTTATCTTGTGAGTTAGTTGAGACGGGCATTACTAAATGCAGCATCTACAAAGTCCCTCCACATTAATGTGACCACTACCTAAATTCGGTGTCAACGTGCAATAACCAGTCACAGACGGCAGTGGGAAGCACTAGCAGTGGAGAATTTTGAAAGTGTTGGATGGACGCGGAAAAATAGTGCAGTCGTTGTCGTAATGCGGAAGCTAAGCGATTTATCTGACGTCCCAAATGGCGTGATTACTGGCGTTCAGGCAAGGGTTGAAGCATTTTCCAGTTTGGAAACTGTGCACATGCCGCCGCAGTTAGAGTATACCGTGCATGGAAGAAAGGCGTTATCCAGAACTGGTGCTGAGGCAACCATGGTGCTCCATGGGCCATAGATGACAGGGGTGAACGACGGCTGTCGAGATGTGTACGGGTAAATAGACGTGGAACTGTTGAGAAACTGACCGCACAGATGAACCAAGGGGCTCAACAACTGTTCAGTGAATGTTGTGGGCGCCTGATTCATGCACCCGTGTTGACTGCTGTTCATCGGCGACGAAGGCTCGAATTTGCACTCCAATACCGCAACTGGACGTCCACTAAGTGCCGACATGTGGCGTTTCCAGATGAATCATGTTATATGCTCCATTGGAGAGATACTAGCTGGCATGTACGACGTGAAACGCCAAAAAGCGAACACCCTGCAATAATCGTAGGAAGGGTTCAGGTCGGAGGAGGAGCGTTATGGTCTGGGGAATGTTTTCGTTACATTCCCTGGTTATCTCGTCATTCCTACATGCAGACTGTTTTTTCCTCGTTACATCGTTCTAGGGGTAGCGTCTCTGATTCATAATCAAAACCCCTTCGGTCCCGGGTTCGACCCCCGCCACTGCCTAAATTTTGATAATCAGCATTGGCGGCCTAAGACTTCCGGCATAAGAAGTCAGCCTCATTCAGCCAACGACCTTGTCAAAGAGGGCGGAGGGGAGGATAGAGGTTCAGGGCACTCTCTTGTCCTAGGGGTGGAAAATTGCCCCTAAAGGCGGAAGAATCAGCAATGATCAACGACATGAGGATGCAGAAGGCAATGGAAACCACTGCATTAAAGACACGTAACGTGTATCCACAGGACATGTGGTCTGTATTTGAAGAAGTGTCATGATGATCTCTCCATTGGCAAAAGATACCGGAATAGTCCCCCATTCGGATCTCCGGGTGGGGACTGCCAAGGGGGAGGTTACCTTGAGAAAAAAATTGAATAATCAACGAAAGGATAACGTTCTACGAATCCGGGCCTGGAATGTCAGAAGCTTGAACGTGGTAGGGAAACTAGAAAATCTGACAAGGGAAATGCAAAGGCTCAATCTAGATATAGTAGGGGTCAGTGAATTGAAGTGGAAGGAAGACAAGGATTTCTGGTCAGATGAGTATCGGGTAATATCAACAGCAGCAGAAAATGGTATAACAGGTGTAGGGTTCGTTATGAATAGGAAGGTAGGGCAGAGGGTCTGTTATTGTGAACAGTTCAGTGACGGGGTTGTTCTAATCAGAATCGACAGCAGACCAACACCGACAACGATAGTTCAGGTATACATGCCGACGTCGCAAGCTGAAGATGAACAGATAGAGAAAGTGTATGAGGATATTGAAAGGGTAATGCAGTATGTAAAGTGGGACGAAAATCTAATAGTCATGGGCGACTGGAAGGCAGTTGTAGGGGAAGGAGTAGAAGGAAAGGTTACAGGAGAATATGGGCTTGGGACAAGGAATGTAAGAGGAGAAAGACTAATTGAGTTCTGTAACAAGTTTCAGCTGGTAATAGCGAATACCCTGTTCAAGAATCACTAGAGGAGGAGGTATACTTGGAAAAGGCCGGGAGATACGGGAAGATTTCAATTAGATTACATCATGGTCAGACAGATTCCGAAATCAGATTCAAGATTGTAAGGCGTACCCAGGAGCAGATATAGACTCATATCACAAAATAGTAGTGATGAAGAGTAGGCTGAAGTTCAAGACATTAGTCACAAAGTATCAATACGCAGAGAAGTGGGATACGGAAGTACTAAGGAATGACGAGATACGTTTGAAGTTCTCTAACGCTATAGATACAGCAATAAGGAATAGCGCAGTAGGCAGTACAGTTGAAGAGGAATAGACATCTCTAAAAAGGGCCATCACAGAAGTTGGGAAGGAAAACGTGGGTACAAAGAAGGTAGCTGCGAAGAAACCATGGGTAACAGAAGAAATACTTCAGATGATTGATGAAAGGAGGAAGTACAAACATGTTCCGGGAAAATCAGGAATACAGAAATACAAGTCGCTGAGGAATGAAATAAATAGGAAGTGCAGGGAAGCTAAGACGAAATGGCTGCAGCAAAAATGTGAAGACATCAAAAAAGATATGATTGTCGGAAGGACAGACTCAGCATACAGGAAAGTCAAAACAACCTTTGATGACATTAAAAGCAACGGTGGTAACATTAAGAGTGCAACGGGAATTCCACTGTAAAATGCAGAGGAGAGAGCAGATAGGTGGAAAGAATACATTGAAAGCCTCTATGAGGGTGAAGATTCGTCTGATGTGATAGAAGAAGAAACAGGATTCGATTTAGAAGAGATAGGGTATCCAGTATTAGAATCGGAATTTAAAAGAGCTTTGGAGGACTTACGGTCAAATAAGGCTGAAGGGATAGATAAGATTCCATCAGAATTTCTAAAATCATTGGGGAAAGTGGCAACAAAACGACTATTCACGTTGGTGTGTAGAATATGAGTGGCGATATACCATCTGACTTTCGGAAAAGTATCATCCACACAATTCTGAAGACGGCAAGAGCTGACAAGTGCGAGAATTATCGCACAATCAGCTTAACATCTCATTCATCGAAGCTGCTTACAAGAATAATATACAGAAGAATGGAAAAGAAAATTGAGAATGCGCTAGGTGACGATCAGTTTGGCTTTAGGAAAAGTAAAGGGACGAGAGAGGCAATTCTGATGTTACGGCTAATAATGGAAGCAAGGCTAAAGAAAAATCAAGACACTTTCATAGGTTTTGTCCACCTGGAAAATGCGTTCGACAATATAACATGGTGCAAGCTGTTCGAGATTCTGAAAAAAGTAGGGGTAAGCTATAGGGAGAGACGGGTCATATACAGTATGTACAATAACCAAGAGGGAATAATAAGAGTGGACGATCAAGAACGAAGTGCTCGTATTAAGAAGGGTGTAAGACAAGGCTGTAGCCTTTCGCCCCTACTCTGCAATCTGTACATCGAGGAAGCAATGATGGAAATAAAAGAAAGGTTCAGGAGTGGAATTAAAATACAAGGTGAAAGGATATCAACGATACGATTCGTTGATGACATTGCTATCCTGAGTGAAAGTGAAGAAGAATTAAATGATCTGCTGAACGGAATGAACAGTCTAATGAGTACATGATGACCACAGAAGTTAAGTCCCATAGTGCTCAGAGCCATTTGAACCATTTTCTTTTGAGTACACAGTATGGTTTGAGAGTAAATCGGAGAAAGACGAAGGTAATGAGAAGAAGTAGAAATGAGAACAGCGAGAAACTTAACATCAGGATTGATGGTCACGAAGTCCATGAAGTTAAGGAATTCTGCTACCTAGGCAGTAAAATAACGAATGACTGACGGAGCAAGGAGGACATCAAAAGCAGACTCTTTATGGTAAAAAAGGCATTTCTGGCTAAGAGAAGTCTACTAATATCAAATACCGGCATTAATTTGAGGAAGAAATTTCTGATGATGTACGTCTGGAGTACAAAATTGTATGGTAGTGAAACATGGACTGTGGGAAAACCGGAACAGAAGAGAATCGAAGCATTTGAGATGTGGTGCTATAGACGAATGTTGAAAATTATATGGACTGATAAGGTAAGGAATGAGGAGGTTCTACGCAGAATCGGAGAGGAAAGGAATATGTGGAAAACACTGATAAGGAGAAAGGACAGGATGATAGGACATCTGCTAAGACATGAGGGAATGACTTTCATGGTACTAGAGGGAGCTGTAGAGGGCAAAAACTGTAGAGGAAGACAGAGATAGGAATACGTCAAGCAAATAATTGAGGACGTAGGTTGCAAGTGCTACTCTGAGATGAAGAGGTTAGCACAGGAAAGGAATTCGTGTCGGGCCGCATCAAACCAGTCAGTAGATTGATGAAAAAAAAAAAAAAAGTCGGCATCTACCAGGAGGACAATGCAACATGTCATACAGGTTTCAGAGTACGTGCGTGCTTTGGAGAGCACTAGGATGAATTTACCATATTCCACTGGTTAGTGGACTCCCTGGAATTAAATCTAATCGAGAATCTACGGGACCACCTCGATTGGGCTGCATGCACCGTGGATCCACAAAGGAGTAACCCTGCGCAGCTGCAAACGCCACTGGAGTCGCCATGGCTCCACATCCTTGTCGGTACCTTCCAGAACCTCACTAACCTCTTGCAGCACTCTCGCAGTCCGCGCCGCAAAACATGGCTGTTCAGGCTATTGACAGGTGACCACATTAATGTGACTGGACAATGTACGATTATTAGCGAGATGGTTGCTTACTTGTCCTGTATTGGCGTAATTGCAAATTACATTATTTTTCAGCTGTTGCAAAGTGACACGCTTCTGCATTTGTGTATCTATGTGAGCAAGGTTAGGTCTCATTTCAGATAGCGTCTTTGTTTGATTGTGCGAGGACCAATATCTAATTTCCAGTGAATTACCAGAGGATATACGACGCCTTTCTCATTAGTTTCCCACTCTTAGTATTAATAGGAACTGTAAAACGCATGATGTTGAAATTTTTCAAATGGATCGAAGCACTATGGGACTTAACATCTGAGGTCATCAGTCCCCTAGAACTTAGAACTACTTACCGGACTGAAGCGCCTAGAACCTCTCGACCACCGCGGCCGGCGCGCATGATGTTACTTTTCACCTTTTGTGAATGAGGGGTGTTGTACGTATACATGGTCCATCAGAGGACTTTTGCATCTGCTTTTCGTGCATTTTTTTCTGAAAAATAACTAAATTTAGTATAAAATATCTCACGATTTATTTCGCTTCTGGAGATCATTTCCAATATTACGAATTTTCCTGCTCGTTGGCCCATGGTCTTTTTTATCTCTTGTGCTTAATAATTGCAGGTGACTGCACAACGTACTGAAAACAAAATCCTTTCGACAGACGATATTTTGTAGTTTTATTTGCGTATTTCAGCCAAATAAGGTAAGGGCGAGTAATACGGAACTTCGAAACCCATGCTGTAGCAATAATTACATCGGGAATTTCCATTTGAGTGAATCATTTTTTTTTTTTCGTAAGTTACTGGGACGTACAAAATGCAGTTAAATCTGCATGATATGCTTATTTCCTACAAGGAGAGACGCACTTCCTTTGATGTGTCGTATTAGGAAGGTTAATGCAAATGGTTGAAATTTTCTTCCTTTAATTTATGGTGAATTCCCTTTTATGTATAAATGGAACGTGGAGGGGGCAGAAAGGAAAGGAAAGGGATTGCGGATGTCAGCTCACTGGGACATTACGCGAAATCAGTGGCAACGAGAGAAAGGGAGTGCCGGACCGGGATTCTAACCCGAGACCTCACTCCCGAGGCAGTGAAGGCGCAGCTGTGTGGACTGTCTCGGCACGCGTCTGGACAACCCACGTTGCCACCGATCGCCACCTATCGGCAGTCCCTGTCCATTTCTTCCATGCTCGCTACTCTAAGATTCCCACAGGATACAGGACAATATGCTTGTGCATCCGCACTAGAGAAGGTGGATCCACTGCCCATCTACGGAAATGGATTATATGAATGCGCGGTGTCTGTTCTTCAGCCCATGTCCGAAAGAACAGACAAGACTCATCAATATAAAGGCCCCTTTATACGTTCCGTTGAGCCACGAAGGTTTGCTACTTCATATTTCATTAACAGTAGACAAATTTTGGTATTCGTTCATGGGTCACTTTTAATTTCAAGGGGAGTCGTTTTGCGCGTTAATGTGTGAGACACAACTTGCTGTGCACTCATGTTAAATGATAGCTGGCTGTAGTGAATTTCACCTGTAGACTCCCTGTCAGCATTAGTTCCTCTGAATCTTCTGATAGTAAACAGTTTTACTAAAAACGTTAGTGCAAAAGTCGTTGAGAAGCAGCAGAATACTGTGAAACGGGAGAAGGACTCTTCACGAATTGGAAACTGGGGCAAAGAACGAGCTGCCGTGAACAGTTCTGCGGCAGGGTTGTTCCCATCAAATTCGACAGGAAACCAACGCTGACAAGGATAGTTCAGATATACGTTGCGATGTCGCAAGCAGAAGATGAAGAGATAGAGAAGGTATACGAATGCGCTGAGGGAGATGAAAATCTAATAACTATGGGGCATTAGAACGCAAGTATAGAGGAAGGAACAGAAGAAAGAATCACAAGACAATAAAGGTTAAGCAGTAGGAATGACATAGGAGAATGACTAATTAAGTTCTACAGTAAATTTGAGATGGTAACAGCGAATACTCTTTCAAGTAAAACATGAGGACGAGGTATATTTGGAAAAGGCTGAAAGATACAGGATGATTGCAGTTAGATTACGTCATGGGCAGATGGAGTTTCTCCAGTCAGATACTGGATTGTGAGGCATAAATATTGGCTCGGATCATAATTAAGTACTGATGAATAGAACACTGAAGTTTAAGAGAATCGCACGGTGGGATCAGTATGGAAGGAAGTGGAACACTGAAGTACTGAGGCATGATGAGACACGTTTGAAGTTCGAAAGGGATGTGAATACAACGATAAGGAATATAATAGTAGGCAGTTCAGTTGGTAAGAGTAAACATCTCTAAAAAGGGGCAGCTACAATTGATGGTCAGTCAGACATATTGTACGAAAGGTAACTCCACAGTAAACATGAATAACGGAAGAAATATTTCAGTCGGTCGACGAAATTAGGAATAACAAAAATGTTCATGGAATGACGGGAATATAGTAGTATAAATCACTGAGGAATGAAATAAACAGGAAGTTTAGGGCAGCGAGGGCCAAATGGCACCAGAAAAAAATGTGAAGAAATCGAAAAATGAAATGATCGGTGGAAGGACTGACACAGCATGTAGAGAAGTCTAAACAGCCTTCGGTGAAATTAAAAGCAATGAAAGAAAGGTTCAGGAGCGGTTTAAAATTCCGTGTGAAAGGATTTAAATGACAGGCTTCGTTAATGGCAATGCTATCCTCGGTGGAAGTGAGAAAAAATTACGGGACCTTTTGAACTGAATGACCAGTGTAATGAGTATCGAATATGCATTGAGCGTAAACCAGAAAAAGACAAAAGTACTGACTAGTAGCAGAAAAGAGGATCAGAAGAAACTTAATATCAGAATTGATGGTCATGAAATAGATGAAGTTAGGAAATTTTACTGCCTTGAAAAAACTAAATAAAAGAAATTACCCAATATGGACTAAGGAAGTGTATATAAAAAGTAGACCAGCATGGGCAAAGAGGACATTCCTAGCCACTAAAAGTGTACTGGTCTCAACATAAACCTCAATTTGAGTAAGAAATTTCTGAGAATGTATGTTTCAAGCAAAGCATTGTATGGTAGTGAATCATGGGTGCTGAGGAAACCGAAAAAAAGGATCTTAGTTGTTGAGATGTAGTGCTAAGGCTGATGACTCTAAAAAATAAATAAATAAATAATAATAAAATTTTGCCAGCATCAGCTTGCATCCAGCTGATGCTTCCTAGAATATTTTTTTCTGGAATTTCTCTAATAGTTCACAGGATGCACAATATTAACCTAAAGGGCAATTTCAAGTATTTCTGGTCGAATTCTGTCAGTTTATTCATTCAGACTGATAACACGAGAGCTTGAAATTGTTATACATTGACTTCTTGGAATTGGGGAGAAGAGGACTTGCTGCAAATAGCTTCATGTTCACAGATTCAGTGATAATGTCAATATGGCCTCATATGAATTTCATTTAATTGAGAGGTAATTCCTGTTTCACTGTAAATAATGTTTCAATTAGTTTCAGTGGACCACCTTATTCTATTCAGCAGAAAACTGTGATAGGCAGAAATTGTTTCTAAGGTTTCAGAACAGTTTTCTTTTCACAGGAGAGTTTACCTAGATATAGTGAATGTTGCACTTATTGATGACTTTATTGCTTCAGTTGCTGTGCTAATAAGACTAAAATTATGTCAGTTTAAAGCAGTTTCTCATTTATTTAGTAACCGTCCAAAAAATTGTAGGTACAGTTAATTCTATTCAGTGTAGTACAATTAACTGATCCTTAATGGTGAGCTGATGATGTGATGGAGTTACAGAGCTTGTCCTGAAATTATTTATTACTACTGTATTTAAAAAAAGTAATGACCATTTTGTCCTTCGAAGATTGTGTGGACAGTTTAATACCTCTATCTATGGAATGGCAAAGACGGGAAATGTTTCTGTTAACTATTGAATGTTAGCTTTGAGTTTCTTTTGGGTAAATCCTGCATTGTTTCTGTACCAGTACTGTTATTTGAGGTTTAACATCTGAGTGGATTAATAAATTTTATTTCATGCTCTGGCTTACTTTCATGTAGTAAGAAATGAGTGACTAAAATTTCCTTGCTGATTTATTGTGTTCTGAATTTTAAGTGATCATACCATCATGCTTTGATATCTTTGAATGACTTTAATGTATTAAAATGTACATGTACTGTTGCTTTTGAATGTACATTTGATGATCTACTGCTCTACTAAAAGGCTTGTTTTAGAATAAATGTAGTACTTCTGAAATATAGAGTGAAATCTGTGTATAACTCTTTGTCAAACTATTTCCTGTCTTTTGCGCATGATTTTAAATGCTACTGATGTGATGTATAATGTGCACATTGACTAAAGTAACTTTGGACTCCCTCTTCATTAAACTGTGGTGGATACATTGTTTTGAGCATGCTGGTATGTTAGCAGAATATGTCAGCATCATTTTGTGTAACTAGGCCCTGTTAGTAGTGATGGGGGAGTAAGCTAGTATGCATGCATTTAATGTTTTCTTCATTGGATTGTACAAATTTTATGATGTTCTTGTGTTTCTGTTGTAGAGAGAACACTTAGTGGTGATGTCTTTCATGGATAGCAAGATTGAGGCTGAATATGGTATGCATTTATGTTGAAACCAATTTGCAAATTTTGTTAGGACTGAAGATGTATATGGATGCTTTTATGTAGGTAGAATGGTACAAAAATTGCATGATTTCATGGTTTGATCAGTATTTTGGAGTGATGAGGCCCAAACATACAGATTTAAACATTGTGATTTCATGTGCCAATTTACTTGTTTTGAAGATTCATTGGATGCTGTATGGTAGTCTACAGTGTGGTTACCCATTTAATTTTGTTTTCAGTTGCTACTTTAGTGTCTTGGCATGGAAATTAGTTCCTGAATTTCCTCATGAGATTATTGTATAAGACTCCATGGTGCATATTGAAGTCTTTTTGTAACTTAACTTTTTTCATCTTAGATTATGAGATATTTCTGGGAATTTAATGCATATAAATGTCTGGCATCTGTTTTTGTTGACTAACTGGTTAGTGTCCATGATGTTAATTTTTCATTTCATTATGCAGTATACCTGGTACCATCAGTAGTTTGGATCTTTCTGAGGAAGTTCACTTTTGTGTTTCTGGTGTCTTACTGCAACAGGTTGTACACTGGCAGTGGAGTGGTATTGTAAGTTCTGTTTATTAGCCACACAGTTATGATGGGCAGTGCAAAGTAGTTGACAGTTTTGGCAGTATATTGGAATTGGTCACCCCCTTCTCCTTGTTGGTCTTGAATGATATTCTTATACAGTGGAGAATATAAACTTTGTATACAGCTTCTGGGTGCCAAATACATTAAAATTAATAAGGTTTAATAATATTGCTTGATTTATTGATCCTTGATGGAGTATATAGGACTTCAAAAAATTTTGTGATATGATGTATAAAGTGTTCTTAAGCCTCTAGTACCGAGAGTTTGAGTGTTCTTTCATTATTAGTGCTGGATATCTAGAGCTTGTGATTAAAGTAAGTGCTTGGTGATAGTTTTCTATATTCTTTGTTTGAACTTTCAGTGAAACTAATGTACAGTTGCTGTTATTTTGGTGTGAAAATGGAGTGTGCTCCAGTTGCTGTACAGAGTGTTGCTTGAAATTCTGCAGGTATCCTTACAAATATTGTGGTTAACATATTTATAAAGCCTATGAAGGAAAGGATGGAGGCTCTTTATGAAGGAATAATCGATCAAGTAGATGCACATTTTAAAGAAAGGAGAGCAAATAAGTTCTAATAATGAGGAAATGAAGGCAGAATAAAGTGTTAGAAGGGAAATTTGAAAAGATGGACAGTAATCTTAAGAAAGAAGTGGAGCAGTCAAATAATAAAATGCGTATTAATGGAGCAGAATGAAATAATAGGGGTCCCTGCTAACACAGTATAGCATGTGACTCCACCTGCAGACTACACAATATATATTAATCAAAAATTGGGAGTAGTATCTGAATTAGGATTATTTACAGTAAGCAGACAGATAAATGTAAGCAGCTGAAGAGCAGGAAGTGATGATTGGCAGTACTTTCAAATCTGAGGGACTGCAAGAGTGTATGGAAAGTGCTGAAGCAGAATGCTTAAGTGAAATAACTGTAAGAGCAGGTACTGGAGATTCTAATCATGTGCCAGAAAATCTGATTAGTCATGTGCCAACTGTCCAAAATTATGAGCAAGGACTGGCAACTGAAAAGAGTGTTCCTGAAGGACCAGTGACGAAGTGATTAAAATTTTAGGGCAGAGAGCTGAATTCACAATAGTTGTGGTTCTGTTTGTTAAAACTGTGAGTGTAATTTTGTAAATAATGTGTACACAAGAGTTATGGTTTCCAACCAGGTCATAATCTTTCTAAAGCCTAAAATTTGCTTGCGTCTGTTTCCAGATGGATTTAAAGTAGTGTGTGATTTTATTTGTTGTCATGATATCAAGAACATGTAGTTCTAATATACTTGGGAGCTGGAGTGTCTCAGCATCTACTACCTTATGTGTCACTTTATTCATTAGTACAGGTAACAGACGTGAAACCCAATTGGAAGAAAATTAAACAAAAGTTTCCTGTTTTGTTCACTGAACAAGGACTGGACTGCAGGATGAAAAAGTGTGGTTGTACCAAATTTTCACAATGTGATGGGCTTCTTGTGCAGCATTTAGTGAATTTGCCATTATATTAAGTGACATTTCTGTCCTTTTGCAATCAGGCAGCTTCAGTGTGTTTTCATGGTGTAATCAGGCACTTCCATGTATTCTTTCTGTACATTTTCAGACGTGTTGGCTTTTTTTTTGTGTCACTGGGTCATTTATCTTGTGTTGTCAAATATGTTAATGGCATACCAAATGAGAAATGTTTATGCTGTTTTCCTTCACATATGATGAGGAAGTGTGTGGTGATCTTACAGGTGACTGATGAAGAATGTGCATAACAGTTTTCCATTTCACAATTAGGTGGTAACAACATGTTATGGATGTGCCTCCCATATGTTACTCTGTGTATTTTGTCACATTTGTTTTTGAAACACGAAGGTAATTTTATCTTCATGCTTTCCATAATTTCCTTTTGATTGCCATGTATAACAGACATATGATGAGATTCCAGATGGTGGCAGAAAACTTGATAAGTTGCTACAGATGTTTCATTTGGTACCCTCTTGATTGTTCCATAAGGTCTCTGAGATACATGAATGTTCTGTGATTAGTGAAGCAGTACAAGATCATGACTTGGTTCTTGTGGTTCTGGAAACTGAATAAGTGATCAAATGAATAGGTATTTCCTATACAGGGGTGTTCAGTACAGTCTGAGGAGGTAATTAAATGTTATAGATAATGATATTTTCATGAATTTTTTATTCCGACTGTATGGCTACTCTGTTACTTGGATCATGTTTTGGTTCTGCTCTTGTATGCACTCAAGCAAGTTTCAACTTTTGGCAAGTTGTTGCCTCTAGGGTGCATGTGACCAGAGCTTGTGACAAGAAGTATTTTTTTTTCCTCTTCTATCATCAATGAGCTCATAAGATTGGACTGGTATGATGGATGTAGGCTCTTGAGCATGATATACTGGCTGTACATATCATGTGCTTAGTGAATACCACAGTTGTTATAGTACATATTTCATATGTTATTTTGTGTGTGGTTTCCTAAAAAACTAAACTCCTCCTGAAGAGAACATGAGAGCCCAATGGTACTGACTGGCCCCCATGTCATCCTCAGCTCATAGGCATCATTAGATGTGGATATGGAAGGCAAGTGGTCAGCACACTGCTCTCCCGGCCATATCCCAGTTTCTGAGACTGGAGCTGCTACTTCTCTATCAAGTAGCTCCTCAGTTTGCCTCACAAGGGCTGACTGCACCCCACTTGCCAACAGCTCTCCGCAGACTGGATGGTCACCCATCCAAGTGCTAGCCCAATCCGACAGTGCTTAACTTCGGTTATCTGATGGGAACTGGTGTTACCACTGTGGCAAGGCCATTGACTATTGTTACCTACTCTTCTTCTATTTTGCAGCTATTTGTGCCTCCTTATGGGGATATAGGTCATTTACATATCATCAGTGTGGAAGTGTATTCCCCACCTATGATATAAACTTTTTCATTGCATTTTCTGGATTGTTTCCAATTCATGTCCAGTCCTTTGTCCTTCAGTACAACTGTCTGACTACCAGTACATCTTGGTGTTAAAGTTTTGGAAAAGATGGTCATCAACTGGATGGCAGTAGGTCAATGACAAATGGAAACTGAAGGCTGTTCATATTATTGCAATTAATGAGATAATTTCTTATGATCTGCAACTTGAATTGTAAATTGAAATGATGAGTTTGGTTTGTCCATGCTGAATGAAAATATATTGATTGTGATTCAGCTTATCAGAACCATCATGATTTGTATCAGAGGAGGAATAATGTTTAATAATATCAATGATTTATGCTCCAGTGAAGCTTGATTCAGTGCTATGACCACAAGATGTCTCCAAACTGTGGTGGTGTTTAATATTGTTCGCATGGCTCTCTTCAGTTGCATGATGTGATTATTTTGTTTGTGACTGTACAGAGTACTGTGATGATGAGGTTATTTGGGATGAATTTCTGTGATTAGTGGTACACTCTAAGATAGATGATGATAATATGTGGCTCTCAGGTTTTCATGTATGGTGTCATATGAATGAGTTAGAGATAACTGGTATTTTACCGACTTCTCCCACAAATTGAGGTTGTTACTGAGTAACGTTTTGTGTTGTGGCTCTTGATCAAATTAGTGCAGTCATCAAAAAGGCTACATAGTAGTTGACCTTTTCCTTAAGGTTACAAGGAAGTAGTGATTGATGAAGCTGATATATTGAGGAGTACATAAGTTGATGGTGAGGAATTTTATGTTTCACAGTACATGAAACCATCACAACAACCAATAGTGAGGATTCTGTATTCCAACATAATTGTCATAATGAGTGTGATCATAACATAACTTAGATGTTTATTTAACATTACAATACTGAAGTCACAGTCAAAATAGATAAAATTTTTCTTTAAAAAAAGGAGTTACATTACTGCCTTCAATGAACTGTCTCATCATTTTAAATGTAAAACATCAGTTTGAGAATATATAATGGGAATTATGACCATACATCTGACAACAATTACAGGGAATAATGAGACGAGGCAATAGTGGCACAACCAAGTCACTGTAAGTTACACCCAAACTTGCCCAACTGTTCACTCCATGTCCTGATGTAGAACAGAGAAAAACTACATCAGGATAAATTTTGCCAAGAATTCGTACAATGTGTCCCACTGTGAAACAACAATAATATGGCTGATATAAATTCGCAAGTTGTAAATTTATGAAGCACAACAAGTTTGCATATGGAATGAAGCACAAAATTTTACTGTGTTCCAGAAAAAGAATCTCAAAACACACTGTACTCTCATGTAAGACTGACAAATTAAAAAAAAAACCTAAGACATTTATGTGACACAACAATAGTGAGCCATAATTAATACATAATCACATTACATAAAATTTTCCATTAAAACAAGGGGTTACATTAACAATTTCAACAGACTATGTACAGTGTGTTTTGAGAGTCTTTTTTCAGAACATAGTAAAATTATGCGCCATTGTTAATTTATATCAGCCATATGATCATTGTGTCACAGAAGGACAATTTGCCAGGATTCTTGGCAAATTTTACCCTAGTGTAGCTTTTATCTGTTCTGTATTAGGACATGGAATGAACAGTTGGGCAAGTATGGGCATAACTTGTAGTGACTTGGCTGTGCCACCATTGCCTCGATTGCCTGCTCTCACTATTTCTAGTAATTGTTGTCAGATGTGTGATCATAATTCCCATTATACGTTCTTCAACTGATGTTTTACACTTGCAAATGAGAATGTAGTTCATTGAAACTGGCAATGTAACCACTTTCTTTAAAGAAAAATTTTGTGTATTGCGAGTATGGCTTCACTATTGTAGTGTCAGATAAACAATAGTGATGAATTTTATGTGTTTTGTTGGTGCAGAGAGCATTGTAGCAACGTTATTGATGTGGGAGAGTACTATTGGTCAAGTAAAAATTAAGATATCTTTTTTTTTTTATTTGGGCAACAATAGGATCCAGAGCTTGTGTAGTACTGTAAGGCTGGAAGAGACAATGATATTTAGTTTACAGAATACGTGAGGTCACATTATGTTTGTCACGGGTGTGTGCAGAGGAGTTCATGAAAAATGGAATGTTGCCACTAGAGAAGTGGTGAAAGTAAAAGAGCTTCATTTTGAGACCAACAACTGTAAAGAACTAAACGTAGATATAACTTTGATAATATTTTTCTTTTCCACGCCGTATGTTGATGAGTGAGCATAGCTATTTTATGATAAGGTGCGATTATTAATGATATGAGGTCAGACACTTAGATTTACATATGTTGAAGTTGAAACCTGTCATTTTCTTTAATGGACAGTAGATGTTTATTGTGACAGAACTGATGAGTAAGGTAATAATTTTAACCCTCCCACAGTGATGTAATTGTGATTTGGTGTAAACTTCCCAGGGAACAAACATGCCAGTTTGATTAACAAACTTTTTCATCTGCCCAATGAATGCTTTTTTTAAATTTTCATATCAGAATTAATTTATTGATACTTTAATGACCTTCCTTTTAGTGGAGCTTGTTTGGTGAATATTGTATTACTGTATAAAATTTGTGTACTAAATATTTTCATATTTCTGATCATTTATTTAATATTTGTGTTTTTTGGGAATATTTTGTATTTTACTATTAAATACATTCAAATACTTTATTGATTATTTTTTGAAGAATCTCATATCATAACATTCTGTTTGTAAGTGGTATTGTTGTGCTCATGTCAAAGAGGTGATGAGCATGTGCTTCTTTAAATTGGAATGGTGATGACATTATGGAATCAGGGTCAATTCATCTTCTTCCAGTACTTCTTTTTTAATTGTTTCGTCATTCTGAGTGATTTAAAGAAGGTATGTTTGAGTTTGAACATATGGGTACAAACATATTTTATGACTATCAATAACTTTGTCTTCTTCAGGTGGAGTTGCCTATTGTACATTGTTTGTGTATTTCTTTGTAACGTTAGGGAGACACTGTAATATACTTTTTCTGATTAGTAACTGACTATATTCACAGATTTCTGATTTGAGCCAGAGGTGGTGGAGAAGCAATGATTCTGTTTGTGTAAACTGAGTCAGTTATTGTCACATCAGATGTAGGAATATTGTGTGCATTAAGCCACTGCCAGAAGACAGAGTATTACATACTGTGTCATAGTTTTCACATCCAATATATGATATATATGGTGGCTGGTATCTGCAGCTAGCAGGCTGAAAAAGTGAACTAGACCAATTGGGGTTTTCTGTATAGGGATCAGTGATCTGTAGTTTCAAATAGATTTAGTAACTGTGCCATTGGTTGGTGTTGGAGGTGGGTTACCACAGTAATGTTGTAGATTTTGTACCAGACAAGTGTGGATGTGCCACAATAAAATGGCAGTAGCAGGCATCCCTTCAGGAGTCTGAGATTATTGTTAAGGTACTGTGTCAACAAACCTGAGAACCTACATATTTTCTAAGGATCTGTGTATCCACATATGATTGTCTCTGTTACCCTATTTACATGATATTGTTATAATGTATGAAGAACGTGGCTTGTATTATCTTCAATGACAAATGGTTGTAAAATAAGAAGATGTTTCTTGAGTGTTGTAATACTATAATAAATTATGTCTTATTGAACTGATTTTCTATCCATGACTTGTTTGAGAACTAATTTTAATCTCAATAAAGCACCTACAAGCCACATTTATATTTTATTAATGTTATTTTCAGCTACGAATATAATGATGCTTGTTTAAATAAACACATGCAAATCTATGTTTATTTTTCATTATGCATTTCGTGTAATGGAATTGGTAGGACTATGGTCATTAAGCAAACCTAAGGAACTGCACATGGAAAGAGGCCACACATGTGAGAAAAAAGTCTAACAAATGGGCATTTTGTTGGAATCTGTCATGCTTCGTCTGATGGAGTGCTTCTGGATGCTATGTAGGATGTTTAAGAGGAAAAGTACAACACAACAACAATGGCCCTAATGCTGACTGCATTTGCACTGACATGTTGCGAACAGGTTAGCCACCCACAGTCATAGGTGGTTATAAAGGATCAAGAGAAGTTGGTATCATGAGACTGTGTGGAACCTTACGCTCGTATTTTTCCAATAGGCTCCCATCATCTACAATTTAACCTCAACAAGTCTCTCTCCAACCCACCAAAATGTCATGTACAATTTCTCAACTAGATTTGGAGACATCTCTTACTGTAAATATCCCCCTAAGAAAGTAACGTCCTAACCCCCATTCTGTCACTGCCTCTAGTCTTAAAACAATTAAGCGGATGCTGGACAAAACAGTAATTTCTCCTCGTTTTGTGGTTAAGTTTCAATAAAAATCATTGGTTGTCCATTGTTCATGATACATGGAATGTGTTGGGACAAAAATACAACATTGTTATAAACTATCTTTATAATTAAACTTCCATTACTCGAGGCAGTGTAGGCGAAAAACTGTTTACCGGTTGGGTACCCAACTGTATACAAGTGCTGTTCAGACGGTGCGATGCAGTATTGCGTTGTTAGGACTATTTGTGTCATGAATTGCTGTTAGGCGACAGTACAGGTAAAGTGACGCAGGGCAGAAACATAATCGTCGTTGTATATTATAACTCCAGGCAGTTAATGTGGATATGGGCAAGATGTACAGGGCTTTACTCGTCAATATGTTTTATCAAAACAACGGCAACAGTGCTGCTGCTAGTCGCCAGTATCGAAGCATTAAAAGAATACGAAGAGGACCTCTTTCCCCACTGCGCTTCAAGAACGTGATTCGGAAGTCCTAACGAACTGGAGATTTGGTTACGCCTCCTGAGAGGGGGTCGACGGCAATTGAACCACAAATTTTTGAAGAAGTTTCCGTTACCGTGGCCGACAATGGTGGACGTAACGTGCGATCTTCAAGCGGTGCACCAGCTGTGTCAAGATGGCTGAATATTCCATGGTCCGCCGTTCCAAAAGTGCTGCGAACAGTCTACATCTACATCGTCCTCTGCAAGTCACCTAACGGTGTGTGGCAGAGGATACTTCTGGTATCACTAACTGAGAGCCCCAGCCCAGTTCCACTTGTGAATGGCGCATGGGAAGAATGATTGTCGGTAAGCCTCTGTAGTGGCTCTAATTTCTCAAATTTTCTCGCCATGGTCATTGTGCAAGATTTGTGTCGGTGGAGGTAATATGTTGTCCGGCTCTTCCCGGACATTGGTCTCTCGCATTTTCAATAGTGAAACTCTCCGTGATGTACAACGTCTCTCTTCTAACGGTTGTCAACTGAGTTTATTGAAAATCTCAGTAACGCTCTCACGGATGCTAAACCATCCCGTGACGAAGCGTGCCGCTGTTCGTTGGATGTTCTGCATCTCTCTTATCATTCCTACCTCGCAGGTATTCCATATTGATGAAAAATACTCAAGAATCTGTATTTTCTGCCTTATAAGCGCCTTATAAGCTTCTTCCATCGTGGATCACTTACAATTCCTTAAGAATCTTCCTAGTCTGGCATCTATTTTTCTGCTATTTGTTTTGTGTGATCATTCTGCTTACAGTCGCCCTGGATATTTACTCCTAGACATTTTACTGTGGAAACTATTTCCACTAGTTGAAGAGTAGTGCCTTTCTTTTTCTATGTATGCGCAATATGTTACATTCATTTTCTACGACTGTGAAATGGAATCTCTACTGCGGTTCCAGGCTGTTGTGGATGCAAATTCTCGTCACACTGAGCAACGTTTGAAATCTGGAACACAATTAAAAAATGCTGCCGTCTTACGCGAAAATTAAAATTTGTTTCTTTGAATGGATTTGTTCGTTATTTTTCTTCCGCATGTCCTCACAAATGTTTCCACAAAGGTTCATCACTCGCTTTACGCGGGAGCCCTCTCAATTAGCCAAAGTATAATTATACCTACCCCGTACAGCAGGTCTGCTCACTGATGACTTTCACTTATAATCAAGTATATTTCCGCGTCTCGTGGGTATCCGTGGATTATGGTTAATAAATGGAATAAAAAAGGATATATATTAATGAAGCGTGGGGAACACGAAAGAAAAAAAAATGGCTCTGAGCACTATGGTACTTAACTAGTGAGGTCATCAGTCCCCTAGAACTTAGAACTACTTAAATCTAACTAATCTAAGGACATCAGACACATCCATGCCTGAGGCAGGATTCGAACCTGCGACCGTAGTGGTCATGCGGTTCCAAACTGACGCGCTTAGAACACGAAAGAGAATCACTCTGAATCCAGTGGAGAAAAATAAAAAGAACAAGCTTTATAAGATTCCGTATCACAGACACGTATCAAAGAGAACTGAAAAGAAACTGCTGTTAGCCAGCATAGAACCGGCATTTATCATACCAAAAAAATTCAGGCAGTGGGTTAAGGAATCGTGAAGTTTTCAAAAAGGATCCTTTCTCCTATCCTGGTGCGTGTCGTGTTGAGCGATGTGGAAGAGCAAATAATTATATTGGTCGAGCCGGTAGGAATTTTCATACGAGATTCAAATTGCACGAAGGCCTGGTCAATTCCAAGTCAGTTTCATAACACATCTTACCGACAACCTGTATCAGCTGCAGCGGGTGACTATGTTACTCACTGCAGAGAAAGGTCGGTTCTCCAATGTCCTGAGAGAAACTGAAATCTTAAGAAGTCTCTGAGCCGTGCACGGCTCGCTTTTATCCTATTTTTGTCATCTTCTATTACAGTACTGCCGCCTCCTTTTCTTATTCCATTTACTGGCGTCACTAACTTCCACTTTACCTGCCCGTGGGCGACAGCAGCAGCGCGTATCGATAATTCCACTGTCGTACCATCTCTGTAGCGACCGATAGTATTTCTGGGTCATCGTGTGTCTGGCAGTCAGTTCGAGACGGACCAGCAGTGCAGTCGGGACACAGCAGCAGTGAACTCGGAGGACGGAGCGCCGGTGAGGCGTCGACAGCCAGTGCTCGCCGACCGCTGGCGACACACATGAACTGTCCGACGGAGGGAGATTGGAGTGGGACGACCGTTGGTTGGTCGTTCGGTTGGTCGTCTCGTCGGCCGACGTATACTTGGTCCTTTCACCGTTTCCGGGCCTGGGCAGTTGGTCGGTTGGCATGGAGCAGTGAGGAAATCTCCGCGGTGCATAGTTTGGCCGGGTCCGCTGGTGGTCTCTATGCAGTGTCGGAGTGTGTGATGGTATTCCCATTGCTACAAAGTTCGTGAGTCACCGATCCTGAATATGAAAGTTGAGTTTTGACTTATTCTACCAGCAAGTCACGACTGTTCACATTGCGTCGTTTGGAGTTCGTTGTCGGTTGTTGGGATACTCACACGTGCAACAATGTGTGTTTTCAAGTTGGCAAATTTTAACCACCCTCCGGTGGAGTTTAATTGTACTTGGTCATTTGAATTGAAGTATACCAGCGGAATCTTCTGCCTTGTGGCCGTTAACGTTCCGGTTACCTTCCTTGGCTGTTGACGTAAATTCAGGCAGTGTATTTTCCTCATCGTGTTGTCACTGTCCAGCATGGTGTGTAGTTTTACAGCTCAATGTGTAATTGGTTGTGGGCGCCAATACCTTCTACGTTGTTCCACTGACCCTGTTGTGTGCTGGTCGTGTGAAGCGGAGGTTATCTTGTCAGTGGATCCGTTGACTGGCTGTCGGTTGAGTTGTCGTTGGATCGACAATGGTTGGGCCAACAGCCTGTCTCACCTTAGCGAGCGCCAGTGTTTGAATTCCAGGCGACCCTCGGAACTTATGACCGCTCTTGGGTGTACAACCTTTTCTTGTTTGTTCTTATTGTTAGTGCTTGTATGGCTTCGCCGATTTTTTAAATTAAGGTTATTTGCCCTTAAGCTGTTAGGTGGTTTTGGCTGTCAGCCTAATTTAAGAACTGTTTTACCTAAAGCCTTTGGCATTCTTAAAATTAATGTTATTGAGACTTAAGTATTGGGCCTTCTGCCGAGTTTGAATTTGAGTTGTTTTCTTCTTAAAGTGTCAGATTCTTGGGGCCTTCAGCCTAATTAAGGAACTTTTTTAAGATAAGGCTTTGCCTTTTAAATTTCTGGTTTAGGCTGAGCTTTCAGCCGTTTTTAAATTAAAGTGATTTGGCCCTTAAGGCATGAGAGTGTACGGCTAATTAACTTCCAAAACTAAAGGTGTGATTTTTTAAATTATTTTTTTTTTTGGCTCTTGTAATGTTTGATCAAATGAAAGTTTGTATGTTCGAGTGTAACTGACAGCCGCTTATTTTGGCCCCTTTCCACAACTTAAACTACCTGTCCTGTCCTGTGGGTGTAGCATTCCCATCCCCTCGATAATATTAATGAATGCATTGACCTGTATAAAAAAAAATAGTTACTTATGACATTATATAGCCAGCTTAAGATATGTTAGTAACACAATGCTTTTCCTTGAGGTACAGTCTCTTTCCTTATAACGTTGTCAAGGTTCCGTCTCTTTTGTGTTGTTACTTCCACTTTTCGGGTTTTAACTGTTAACCAGTTACATATGTGACTCTGACCACGCCTGCGTCGTTGATTTTAGCAACCTCGGTACACATTGCTAGCAAGTATTTACTACATTACACGTAGTATTCCTGGTAGTCTTCCCGGTCGGCCTGCATGGTGAAATGTTTTTATTTATTTATTCATTTATTCACGGATCAATGTACTTTCACACACTATGTGTTCTTCTCTTCCCCTCTTTATTGTACCCTACACTCTTACACGTTTCATGATTTCGATAACTTTCGGTGTTCGGTCGTGATGTCGTTTTCGGGATTTCTATGACCTTGTTACTTTTTTGACACGGAACATTTGTTCCATGCCAAAATCCCGAGTGAAGATGACCTTAATGGTTAAATGATTTTATTTGTAAGTAACGTTCTGTTCTCTCTCCTATTTTATGTCTTACATATTTTAACAGTATAGTGCCTTATCTGATATAAAAAAAGCTTGCGGTTCCCTTTCCATTGTCTTGTATCATAATATTTTTCATTGGCAAAGTTTCCACCATATGCTGGAACTTTGAGTTCCGAAACCGGTGACGTATGCACTAAAACAGAGTTGATTAGCCACTGTGTTGCAGCTTCTTCATTTTACAAAACTTCCACTTTAATTTTTCATTCATGTTTACGTCAACCAATTGAAGTCAGTGGTTTACCAGGCCTGCTTCACAGACAATATCTCATTTAAATTTATCGTTTTATTCTTCACATTATGTGTGTGCATAAATTCTTACCGAGCGAGGTGGCGCAGTGGTTAGCACACTGGACTAGCCTTCGGGAAGACGAAGGTTCAAATCCGGGTCTGGCCAACCTGATTTAGGTTTTGTAGTTCCCCTCAAACCGCTTCAGGCAAATGCCGGAATGGTTCCCCATCCTTCGCTAATCAGATGGGACCAATGACCTCGCTGTTTACCCCCTCCACCAAATCAACCAGTTAACCATAAATTCTTTGAAGAAGTATAAGGATCTATACCTTTATTTACATTTAATTCACAGATGAATAAAAATTAGAATTGAAGTGGTCTGTGAAGCAAACGAGATGTATTGTTGTTCTACTAGATTATATTAGAGATTAGATTAGATTAGTACTTGTTCCATAGACCATGAATATGACACTTCGTAATGATGTGGAACGGGTCAGGTTAATAAAAGGTATCTATACAAGATATTACATTACACAAAATATTACATGACACTTAATATTTTTAATTTTTTGTGGGGGTTGGGGAAATTACCAACTTATTATACCCAAAAATTCATCTAATGAGTAGAAGGAGTTGTCATTAAAAATTCTATTAATTTCCTTTTAAATGCTGTATGGCTATCGGTCAGACTTTTGATGCTATTAGGTAAGTGACCAAAGACTTCAGCAGCAGCATAATTTACCCCTTTCTGAACCCAAGTTAGATTTAACCTTGAGTAGTGAAGATCATCCTTTCTCCAAGTGTTGTAGCCATGTACACTGCTATTACTTTTGAATTCGTTCGAATTGTTAATAACAAATTTCATAAGTGAATATATATATATTGTGAGGCTACAGTGAAGATCTCTAACTCTTTAAGTAAGTGTCTGCAGGATGATCTTGAATGAGCTCGAACAATTATTCTGATTACACGCTTTTGTCCAATGAACACTCTTTTACTCAGTGATGAGTTACCCCAGAATATGATGCCATAGGAAACAGAGAATGAAAATAGGCATGATAAGCTAATTTACTCAGATGTATATCGCCAAAATTTGCAATGACCCTAACATCATTAGTAGCTGAACTCAAACGTTTCAGCAGATCCTCAGTGTCTTTTTTTCCAGTTCAACCCCTCATCAATGCATACACCTAGAAATTTTGAATATTCTACCTTAGCTACCGATTTCTGATCGAAGTCTATATTTATCAATGGTGTCATTCCATTTACTGTGTAGAACTGTATATACTGTGTTTTGTCAAAGTTTAATGAGAGCCCATTTGCAGAGAACCACTTAATGATTTTGAGCAAACCAGGTAAGGGCGAATTGTGGAGAACTTCAAGACACCTGCTACAGCAATGAATATATCGAGACTTTACATTTCAGTTACCCATTTTCTTTTTGTTAGGAACTGGAACATGTAAAATGCTAAAATTCCATTTGTATGTTCCGTTGTGCTGTGAAAGTTTGCTTATTACCTCTCATTCTATTAATTACAGTTTTATCGCGTTGTTCATTCATAGGTAAAATTTAATACATAGGGGAATAGTTTCAAGCGCTTACACCATAGGCATAACGTGGAAAATTTAAAATCTGTAGTAAGGTCTTACGAGACCAAACTGCTGAGGTCGTCGGTCCCTAATCCTACACACTACTTAAACTAACTTACGCTAAGGACAATACACACACCTATTCCCGAGGGAGGACTCGAATCTCCTACGTGGGGAGCCGCACAGACGTGGCAAGGCGCCCTAGACCGTGCGCCTACCTCGGGTAGCGGAGTGATAACTTGCTAAGTACTCGGGTTGAATTACAACTGGTAGCAGCAGCTTTCAGTTTCCTCTGCCCGATTTCTCAGACCTTATGATGCGCCTGGTGACACATTTGTGTTTATTTAATAAAATAATAAGCCAGGGAAGAGATCAGTTGAATAAAAGACTAGTCTGGGAAATGTCCAGTTACGCCGGTGCATAAAGTGTTCAAAAGAATTATGCGAACACGTAACTAAAGTACCTTATGGTAAATTTATTTTGATTCAGGAGGTACCTGTATACATGTAGTCTTATTGCTTGTCTTGAGATCTTTGCTTTGAGCGAAGAAAACAATTAAAATCATTCGCCATCTACTGGCTGTCTTATGCATTATAGAGTCAGGTAACCCATCAGAAGGAAATTAGTACCGCTGAGTCAGTGTTTCCTAGTGAGGTCCACAGATGTCCATTTTCATTCGTGCATGCTGTAGTCAACCAAGCATAAACAGTTCGAGATCTTAATGCAGTACAATTTGCGAGGGCGGTCCGTTTGATCTGAAAAGGATGCACTTTGGTCGAGTTGCTGCAGATGGCCATCCATCTGAATGTGTTATACGTAGGTTGTGGACGCGCTGCAGGCAGACAGGTCAGTACACGAGGCGAATTGATCAAGGTCGTTGACGCATTACAGCTCCGCGTGAAGACCGATATCTGGCCAACTCTGTGTTGCGGATACCACCACAGCAGTGGAAGAGGGCCATTAGAGTCGATGTGTCCGATCAACCTGTAGTGAACAGGTTACGAGAAAGGACCGTACGACCGAGACGTCCTGTTGGAGGAAGTCGGTTGACACCTTACGGTTCAGCTGTTCCCATGTTATCTGGCAAGTTCATCACTCGCGAGACGTGTTATTCACGGACGAGTCCAGATATCCTCTGACGCAAGGCGATGGCTCTGTTTTCGTGTGCGGAGACCAATGGTGAGTGGTACATGCCAAATGTTGTCCAGGTAATCGACAGATTTCTACACTTCTGTGGTGTGAGGAGGTTTCATTGTTGGCACCAGACAGATCTTGTCGTTGTCCATGGTCACTTCACCCCCAGGCAGTACATCGAACGTATCCTGTTAGACCTTTCGGTGGCTGCTACACACAGGTATTCCTTCTAATGCTAGGGTCCAGGTGGTCGGCGTCAGCAGGAATGTCTCGCGAAGCCTCGACAGGCACTGCCAGGCACTTAAAAGTGATTTGCAGAGTATCCATGTAGATGTAAATGTAGATGTAGACCAACGGTGAGTTCCGATATAAACTACATCGTACATATGTGGGATATGGTGAGAGACGTGTTCTTGGTTGTCATGTTCCAACGCTGACTCAAAGAACGTTCATGGGTTCTCCTTGAAGAATATGAACAGATGCGACAGGGTGACATCTGTAGACTTCTATGGAGCATACCACTTAGATTTTGGGCAGAGATAAACTCTCACAGAGGGCATAAACGTTAGTGAAATTCTCCAAGTCCAATGAAAAAAACCCAAGATGACGGGATGAATGATTGATATAACTTTGTTTTCGACACCTGCCAGATATTTCTGTACATCTTATGTAAACAATAGAAGTCATAATTATATTTTGTTACTTAATAAATTTTTGATAGATAAAGGTCAGATTTGGTAATATACCGATACCCATGTTCCTCAAATTCTTTTGAGCAGTTGAAAAGTCCCCTTAGAAAAATTATACATGACTGTGCTTAAACTGGTACACAATATTTTTTAGCGCAACGCAATCTGACTTTCAAAAATCCCTACAAAAGAATGGCCCTGACTAACATTAACCTATACCTTTCACAAATCACTTACCTCACAAAAATCTTCGTTACTCGAACTACTGCAATACAACGAGCACCACTACTGCCAGCTAAATGAAAGATTGTAACTACTGAAGGCACTAACTACTGATAGGCATAGTTAGCAAATGAAAGATTTTGATAGGGAACAAACAATGTATTTACCTTAATAGTGTTCAAAAGTCGTTATATATATAATCAGTTCATGGCATCCAGTCTTACTAATTTACTGTCTCCGTCCAAAACTCTGCCATCTCACTGCCCACATCCACCACTGCTGGCGGCTCACCTCCAACTGCGCAACGCTATGTGCTGTCCACCTCCAGCTACCCAACACTACAATGGCAGACAACAATGCAAACTAGCCACAGACTGCACACAGCACAGCCAGTGATTTTCAGAGCGCTACGTGGCGTTACCAATAAGAAAACCTAAATAGCCTACTTACATAGCCCCCATGCTCACCACAAATAATTTTACAAATTTACATATTTGTTAAAATTTTTTCACAATTACAATAACAAAGAAGTCAAATGCACACACTTATTGATACAATGTTGGTCAAAAGCTAAAATTATCTCATAGTCCATAAAGAAAGTCCTGATCGTTCATCACAGTAAAATAGCAGTGTTTTTCTCGAAGTCTGAGCAGTAAAAGAAAATGCACACAGAAGTAGGGGATTTCCATGCAGTCTTGAAGAAGTAGTGTTGTGCTTCCAACGGAAAGACAGTGCTGACTCTTGACATGCAGACAGGTAATGGGCCACATCAGAGCAAACCCACAGCAGAGTCAGTTGAAGTTTTGAAGAATACTGGAAGGTAGGTCATCACAGAGCAGACCCAGTGTAGTCCTGGTAGAGGTTATGGTATTGGTGGGCCACCAGAGGTGCAGACCCACTGCAGTCCTTGTAGAAATAATGGTATTGGTGGGTCTTCAAAGGTGCAGACCCACAGCAGTCCTTGTAGAGACGGCCAGCAGCCATCTGTTGCGACTGTGCAGGTGCACAATCACCATCGAAGAGTCTTGTGGACAATATAGCAAGTCCATCAGCCACCACTTGTGCACTCACAAAGTTTTTGGAATTGTCCTTAGAACCAGCAATGCTGTTAATCAGTCCCTTGCTCAGTTATTAACACAAGTCCAAACACTAACAGTCCTCTTTCCTTTCACATATTGTGCATATACTATGACCAACAGAAATATGTGCAGTGAAATGAATGCTTACAAGTTACTTAATTTGATGAACTGGTGCCAATTACAATTTTATAACATGAGAATACAATCACAAAGGTACAAAATACATCATTAAAATCATTACAATACAGATAACATTTGTAGGACAGGCTTTACAAAAGAATCGAACTAACATATACGTCAGTGTTACAGGAATTATGACATAAGTAAATACATAAAAGATCAGAATAACTTTCGAAACATCAACTTCACACATAAGCAACAGAACAGATTAATTAATGTCTAAACATCTTTACAAAGTAAATAACATATTATCAGAAAAATTCTACAAGATCACTCTTATTAGCTAAACACATGACAGAAAAACACAAATTCACATAGCGTAATAATACAAAAGTACAGGACTGGGTTTGGTTTCAGTGTGACATTTGGTACTGCAGTCCAACCCTAAACTTCATTCTGTATGTCTCTCCTCTTATTTAAACATTTGTTTCCACCAAAAATATCCTATCCAAGCATGATTTCTGTATTCTGTTCACATCCTCTTTCAAAATTATTATTTGTTCACTGTACACTACTTATTTGGCCAAACCATTTTCTTATAGCTTCTCAATGCATTTCTTCCTATTCATCATAGTTAGTTTCTTATATAGTCTACCCCCTATTAAGCTAAATTAAATCTACTGAGCTCAGATGCTAAACTAAGGGACGAGGCAATGCAGCAGCACAAAACAATTAAGACAAACAGCAATGACAAAAAATGCAAAATGGCAAAGCAAGCAGCAGTATATATAAATTAGCAGAGCAAATGCAACAGTACAACTAATATGAACCAATGTGCAGCAACAAGAAAAATTAATCAGTAGTAAAACTGGCTTAACAGAGTAATACAAAGTGAAATTCAGTAGCACTACCCATGGCAATCAGCAACAGCAAATGCAATAACTTATACCTATAAACATGACAAAGCTCAAACAGAAAAAAATAGTACACTAAAGACAACAATGCATATAAGGGAAATGTCTGTCATTAAATTGGTGCACCACAACTTATTCTACCATAAAAATTACCAAGTACTTAAAAAGAAAATTATATATGCAGATACTGTTACTTGTCTCTTCTTATTGTTCTTTCTTTCCCAACTGCTCCTTTTGGAGAATGTGGATCACAAAATTATTATCTAACAGATCTGTTGACAGAAAGTGTTCACATTAGCAAATGCATTTAATTTTATTTTATAAAACCAATGATGCAACACATCTGGAAAACAGATATCAAATAAAATAAGCAACTATGTACAAAGTAAAGCATAAAATATCATTCAGTAGTCATGAGGCATTTCATAAGTTAGTAGAAATTCTCTCAATTCTCGTAGAAAGACACTTGTGAGAATCAGGTGTGCAGATGTACGAATATTTCCCATCAATTCCTAAGCATTTCAGTAAGTAGCACAAAGTACAAGTAATCATATGTTTCCAAGTAATGAGCGTGTCATATTTGCGATGCTTTCTACACAAGGAATGTCAATAGCGAGGTTAATGGTCTCTTTCTTTTCTCCACCTAATGGCTGTTTCTCCAGGCGGCTGGCACAGCTGGCCGCTCACGATGCATTACGTCAATGTCACTTGGCTTTCTTATGACAGCAGTCTGCGCTACAGTGACAGTCTCATATAAAAAATTTCACAAGTCGAGAATTTGCGTTACAAATGTGTAGAAACAAATCCTATAAATATAACTATGCCCAAAAAAATTTCGAGAGCATTGTAATACATTCACACATGTACACACATTTCATAATTCTTAAAGTACGATTCTTGGTTTCCAACGTCCTATTTCACAAACCAGAGTCCCTAACCACTACACATTATTCCTTACCTTATTACACATATACATATTCGTCGACACTTGTTCAATATTTCATCATAATAAATGTGTAGCATAATCAAATTCCTTATGTAGCATCAGCTTATGGATCATAAACATACCTGAACAGCATAATATACATCGTCGTCGTAATAATATCATAACCCCTCAGTCAAATCTCAAAAACGTCGTAGCTTTCTGCAATAACCTCAAAACCTAAAAAGAATTCTCTGATCATTTCAATAGTGTCATCTACCTCCAACATACTTTAAAAATCATGATCCCATACCAAATACACCATTCAATGCTCTCATAGTATCACAATGGTTCTGAAAAAAATATGAACAGTTCACAAAGTACAGACAAAATACAATTTCATAAGTGTGAAGTTATCCAACTGTGTAATTGCGTAAACATGTGTCACTGACTTACTAAAAAAAAAATTGTTTCTCTGTTAAATAATCAGATAGCTGTGTAATTCTATATTAGAGAAATATGGTACCGATGTGTAAAGTTGTATAAGCAAATACCATATTAGCTAGGGCTCCTTGTGCTTGCCAAACACATGGTAAACAAAGTAAGCGTGTACCCCCCTGAGGATTAATGTAATTATACCCTCAGGTGTTACAGATTACATATACGGAATGAATGTATCACGGAAAACTTTCTTTGTAATTCTAAAATCTTTAAAAATAAATGTTTTAAGTACAAAATTAATCACTCAAATACGTGTACTGCGGCGCTAAATTGTGCGTCTTGTTCTAACATAATCTCTGTCATTACTTGAGGGTAAAAATTGTGCCAAGTGTCGTAATTATCGTCGTCTGTAAGCAAAGTTCTGTAGAAGTCAATGTACTTACCTCGTAATAAAGGAAGTGAATTTCTATGCGTATAGATATCGTAGTTGTTACGCTTATTGTCGTGATGAAGTAAGTACTGTACTGTAACGTACTGTTGTGCTACAGAAAAGGCTGTCTCATTGTAGCTATACCACAAAAGTTACTACTAAAACATGTTTATCTTTGCAGAAGAATTCAGAAAAACTGTGCAGATATAAAACAGATACAGCGCAAAAGCAATAATATAAATTGTGTCACTCATTGGTAGCTTCGTGATATAATAGTGTAGCTGTGAAATAAACTAACCACTGTGTGATCTGATATCTCTCAGAAAGTACTTTAAATCCAGAATGTATTTTCAAGTAAACCAAAATGTTGCATTAAAGTCTCATTAGCAGTACCAGTACATGTTCTAAGTATGTGAGCCTTATGGTCATTACGTAATCGTGCAACTAACAAGCAAGAATATACACACACAATAGCACTGTGTCGTCTGTTCACTATAACAATGCACTCGTAATTTCTGTTTAAATAAGTTCTCTTGGTTCTTGACTGGAAATTTAACTTCAAACATTGTTGCATGTTAACAGTTTCTAAGTCTGACAAAGCATACTACTAACGTGAAGTGATAAGTTGTATTGCAAAAACAAAATTAAAAAGCAGATTATTTCTCAATAAACGGCTTTACATGTGAAATGTGGTGCAATTCTTTACTCTTGAAGTTTCAACTTCAACACAATTATCATGTGGTATACGTCGGATTCTGTAAGGTCCATGGTAAATTAGAAAGAATTTGTGACTCACGTGTTTCTTCTTATGTGACAATGAATGAGCTTTAATGAGAACTTTCTGACCAATATATAATTTCTTTGCATTTGCTTTACCGTGTAGTTTTCTCCTTTTGTCTGCTGCAGATTTTATATTTTTAATAGCCAAATCAATTATGTCTTTGTGTCGAAGTTTACGTGTATTCAAGAAAGGTACAAGCTCTCTGATTCTGTTCGGTGGTTCTTCATTCTTCAGTACAAGAAAAGGTGGTAAAGCAGTGGAGTCATGAGGAATTTCATTCAGCACGTTTTGAAATAAGTGTAAATATCTGTCCCATTGCTGATGCTTTCTGTGACAATAAAGTCTGCAAAGCTTATTGATTTCTTTCATAATCCGTTCAGATAGGTTACAATGTGGTGAGTACAATGAAATAAAAACTGGTTTGATTTTATGGTTCCGAAGCATGCGTGACCAAACAGCAGATCTGAAATGCGGTCCGTTATCTGAAATGACTTTACTAACGTGTCCGACTTCACGTAAGAAGTTTTTAACAAAGGCGCTGGATACAGACCGTCCAGTGGCTTTACGTAACGGAGTGAAAGAAACAAATTTTGAAGTAACTTCAACAGCGACTAGAACGTATGAAAATCCATTCGAAGTTCTGACAAGGGTTCCCAAGAGATTTTATTTTTAATTTAGAAGGAATGATAGGAAACAACGGAGCACGATGAGAGATAGTAGATGGTTTCGCCTTTTGACAAAGTTTATAAATAGACAAAACTCTTCGAATTCTCTTTTCCATTTTGTTGAAATAACAAGTCGTTCGAAGAACCACAATGTGCGTAGCTGAAATGAATGTACCAAATGAGCTTATTAACAGAGTCGTCTGGAATTCAAAGTACCCATAGCTTGTCATCAACAGTGCAGCGTTTGAAGAGTATGTTGTTTCTAACCAGATAATAATGCCGAGTCTGAGTGTGCGTCTTTTCATGTCATTTACTTTTGATTTCTTTCCAAATCGGATCTTTATCTTGTTCATGAGCAACGTCCTTTAAAGATGTGGTGATGAAGTTTTCAAAAGCGACTTTCTGAATGTAAAGAATACAGAAATTTTTCTCGAGGTTGCCTTCTGTGTTACTTTTCTCAAGCCCAGCCGGTGCGCGTGACAGTGCGTCAGCAACAATTTTCTCCTTACCGGGAATGTAGACTATTGTGAAGTGGAATTCTTGCAGAAACAATGCCCAACGTCTTAACCTGTCACGATTTGATTTTGAAGACATAAGAAATTGTAATGCACGATGATCACTGTATACTTTTACGTGCTTGCCAGAAAGTAAGAAACGGAATTTGATAAATGCCCAAACGATAGCTAAAGCTTCTAATTCAGTAACGGAATATTTTTTTTCAGATTTTGTTAGCACTCGGCTAGCCAAAGCAATGGTTTTCTGAACAGTAGTGTCATTTTCTATGGGTTCTTGAAATAAATGGGCACCAAGACCGACTTTAGAAGAATCCGTACTAAGGCAGAAATCTTGTGACAGATCTGGATGAGCTAGTATTGGCGCGTTACGTAGCGATTCTTTTAAAGAATTGAATTCCAACTGTGCTTGTTCGTCCCAGTTCCAAATAGCACTTTTTCCAGTGAGAGAACAAAGTTTTGGTGTAACTAGAATTTGCATATTCAGAAAACGACGGTAAAAATTAAGGAGACCTAGAAAACTGCTGACTTTTTTTTGTGGATGGAACTGGAATGGCTCTGATTGTTTCAAAGTTTTCAGGGTCCGGCTGAATGCCTTCAGAAGAAATAATATGTCCCAAAAACCTCATCTTTGACCTACCGAATTAAGACTTTTCCAAGTTAACTGTAATTCCAGATTCTGCAAAAATACGTAACAAACTGTTGAGGATGCGATTATGTTGTTCCGATGAAGCTTCTGCTATTAGAATATCATCCACATATAAAGTGATGTGACGTTTTAAGAAATCAGGTAATATGGAATTTAGCCAACGAATGAACGCTGCCGAAGAAATGTCCAAATCAAATGGAAGTTTCCGAAATTGATAACAAACGCCGAAACAGAGAAAAGCTGTGTATTTTCTACATTCTGGATGAAGTTCGATGTGATAAAAGCTGGATCTGAGATCAATAGAAGACAACAGTTTTACACGACTAAAATTTTGAAGAAGTTCTTCCATCGTTTGCGGCCTGTCTGTTTCAGGAATAATGATAGTATTGAAGTGTCTCGAATCCAAGACAAGTCTGATTCGATCCATTTTTCTTCTCAACGACATGTATGGATTGTTGTATGAGCTTACTGCAGGCTCAATAATGCCCTCGTCAAGCATAGATTCTATTTCTGTTCTAACAGGGTCCCTATAATGTGTTGGAATTACATATGGTTTAACACAAAATTTAGTATGCTCACGAACATGAAATTGGTATTGAAATCCCTTGTTTGTTCCTCTTTTGTGAGTAAAAACTGTGGAATGTGCTTGTAAAATCTCAAAAAGGTCCTGCCTATCAATGTCATTACAGTTCTCAATTGTTTGAATTTTTATCTGAATTAACTCATTAGTGTCAAAAATATGTCATCGATATCATCCCAGTCAGTACTTGCAGAGTGATTGTTAGTGTCTAGTTCCGTAGAAAATTCCGAACTGTTGTCTAACAGATGGTAAAGCCGATTAATTTCCTTGTCATGTTTGAGAGCCAATCTTCAAATTTCAAAGCTATTGACTTACCCTCTTTCTCTAAACTTATTTCAGCATCGTGAAAGTTTAAGATTGCCTTGTATTCATTCAAAAAGTCTATTCCCAATATAATTTCCGTCGTCAATAATGGAAAAATAAGAAAGTTCATAGAGAAGCTGTAGCTTTGACAAAAGAATTTTAAGTTGGTTTGTTGGCGTACATCTATACTTTTTCCTAAAATTGCACCTTGTAATTTAATCTTACGTAAAGGAAGTGTGGGGTAATCGTTCGATTTGTTGCATTTGCTGAAAGCTGTTTCATTAAATACTGAAATGGGACTGCCAGAGTCAAGTACTGCCGTAAATTTTATGTCATTTACTGTAATGCGAATCACAGGATATGCAATGTTGTTATGTTTTACATTGTATTCCTGGAGTAAGATGTCCCTAATGTCTTCCATTTTTACGTAATTATTAGCCATGGTAGCTATGTCGTCAGTTTCATAAGTATGTATTGTGGCTGCCAGTGGTGTGAGTCATTGCCTACTGTTTCTTTGTTGGCACCCATCGTTATTGGCATTAGGAGGCCTAACTTCTACAAATTCACCTTGTCGAGAGGGCCTTGCCCTGTTTGAATCCCGCCATTTCTCATGCAATTCAGGTCTGTCGTTACGATCATATCGTCTGTCGTCATGTCGGTAGATTCCATAGTTTCTTTCTTGTCGGTCACGTGGTGGAGAATTTCTCCCTGAATCGTAACTGCACGCTGGACTGTTGCGTCTGAAGTTATTCTGTCTCCCTTGATAATAATTATTTTTGTTCCCATATTGTCTGTTTCTCTGATTGTCTCTGTGGTAGTCATTACCGTGGAGAGGTGATCTTTCCCTGTAATAATTACTACTCTGCCAACGGTTGTCATATGGAAGGTATCTGTTTTGGTCACTATTTACGTTGTAAGAATAGCCTTGTCGTGTCCATTTATTATTTCTGTCATCGCGGAATTGTGGTGGATGTGACCTGTAGTTGTTGTGCTCCTGTTTTCGCGTTCCGTGATTGTCAGTGTCAATTTCCAATTCATGTAACAGTTCCTGAAAAGCTTCAATGTCGTCTTTGCAACATCCTGCCAAAATAATCGTCGTAAATCTTCAGGCAATTTGATTAAGCAAATGCGGATGAGTTCTGAGGGGCTGTTTGGGTTTGACAGGTACTGATTCTTGTGCAACATGTCTTCAAAATATTTCACAAGACTGGAAAATTCAGATTGTTCGAAATGTTTCATCATTATGATGCTATGTTTTACTCGGTCTTGTGTAGCTTGAGACCAATATGCTGAGAGGAAGGCATGATAAAATTCTCCTTCATTGTGGCAATCGTGAATGTCCGATCGCATTCTTACAGCTGGTTCATTCTCTAAATAGCCACACATAAATTCTAATCTGTGCTATAATGACCAGTTGGGAGGGAGAGAATTGATAAATCCACGCTTGTGGATGAATGTCGTTGCCAGAATTCTTAAATGTTTTGGATTTGCGTGTAGTAATGAACAGCTTATAGTCAAATTCATCGTGTCGGCGAGTCGTATGTCTGTCATTGTTACGTCGTTTCGGTGGTTCCATTACAAAATTCGGTGCACCTTGCCAATTTCTTTCATAATTTCCTAAATGCGCTGTGTTATTATTTTGTGGCTGTTCCGTATCTCTATGTCCCTCTTCCCGTATAGGAGCGCGAGTGGCCTCTGAAATATTTAATTCGTATATTACTTGTGCGAACTGATCTTGTACTTCCCGGATTTCTCTTTTGTGTTGCGTATTTATTTGATTCAGATTTTGTTTGAATTTCTTAATTTGTTCATACTCTTCTGTGTCAGTGAAGGCTACAGGTCTTGTGTCATTCAGATCATCATCCACCTTTGTTGATAAGTTAGTGAACCCATCCGAAAGTTCGGCTACTCTCTCCGATAGTGAACGTATTTCCACCGTGTGTTTTTCTGAGCCAAGTTTCACAGTGCCCATTTGTGTTGAAATCGTATCTAATGTGTCCTTTAAGATTTCCTGAGTTTTTACAAGTTGTGTAACCGAATCGGTAGACGCAACTGAGTCAGTTTTAGCTTGCAAGGTGTCGTGATTATCATGAACAATAGTTTGCAGTTCCTTTATGGCTGATTCGTGATTCTGTAATGCATTTTCATGACGCGAAAAAATAGGTTGGAAACGCTCACAAATTTATGTTACATCATTACAGACGTTTTGACATTTCGATTCGATTTTATGTAACTCAGTGGTTAAATCTTCACGTGTTTGTTCAAGTGTGGTGTCTATCTTTCGAAGATTTTGTTCCTTTGCGTCTAACTGTTGCTGTGTTTGTCTCTGGTGTTGTTCCATTGTGTCTAACTTTTGAAGATTTTGTTCCATTGTGTGTAACTTTTGAAGATTTTGTTCCATTGCGTCTAACTGTTGCTGTGTTTGTCTCTGATTTTGTTTCGTTTGTTGCATTAATTGCAAAAATAATGTATTAGTGTCTGGAATCTGTTCCTCTATGATTTTCGGCAGTGCATTTGCACCGCAACATTCACATTTTGACGAGCAGAAACTGTCTCTTGACTTATTTGAGAAAACGGTGAAGACGCCAAACCTGAATCTACAGTATTTGCAAGATTTTGTCCTGTCATTTCGGATTCCTGAGGCGAGCTGTTGCCGACCGATCGATCGATAATGCTTCCATGTTCACTATTTGTTTCACTGTCTACGCCATTATTTGCAGCCCGCTCCATTTCCCTATGCACAATTACCAAATTACTACTTTGAACATTAGTTAATTCATTACTCGGTGGCGCTAACGCATTGCTTTCGTCTTCACTGTCATTTCTCAGTTTACTTTGGAGCCTAGTATTACGTTTTTCACAAGCCATTATTGTCACAATATTTCACACGATAACACAGAAAAGCACAATTTGAAGAGCAAAATAAGAAAACACATTAACATAGCACTGAAAATAATATCTAGTTAATCACAAGCGCAGCTGTGAAATACTTGGTGCAACTCTACATGCATGCTACAATTGTTTTACTGTACAACAATGAAAAAATACAACTACAAAGGAAATTCTCTCTACAATTACGCACTAGCAATAAACAAAAGCTACACTAATTACAGAAACTACAAGAAAAAATCAGAAGATTCCAGTGGGGTATCCTCGGCTAAGGGTCGACATATGAAACGTCCCCCTAGAAAAATTATACACGACTGTGCTTAAACTGATACACAACATTTTTTAGCGCAACGCAATCTGACTTTCAAAAATCCCTACAAAAGAATGGCCCTGACTAACATTAACCTATACCTTTCGCAAATCACTTACCTCACAAAAATCTTCGTTACTCGAACTACTGCAATACAGGGAGCGCCACTACTGCCAGCTAAATAAAAGAGTCTAACTACTGAAGGCACTAACTACTGATAGGCATAGTTAGCAAATAATGTTCAAAAGTCGTAATATATATATCAGTTCATGGCATCCAATCTTACAAATTTACTGTCTATGTCCAAAACTCCGCCATCTCACTCCCCACATCCACCACTGCTGGCGGCTCACCTCCAACTGCGCAACGCTACGCGCTGTTCACATCCAGCTGCCCAACACTGCAATGGCAGACATCAATGCAAACTAGCCACAGACTGCACACAGCACAGCCAGTGATTTTCATACAGAGCGCTACGTGGCGTTACCAATGACAAAACATAAATAGCCTACTTACACAGTGTATACTATAGGTATGATATTATGGTCAAAGCGATAAATGTGTTGGGCTAGAACTCAAGGAGCCCTTACAGGAGCCACTAATTAAGAGTAATCGTATTCCCAAGGTACTCTCTATGAACTCAAGACACCTATTGGAAAATAAACACAAAGCTAAGTATTGACCACACACCCATCTAACGAAGCTTGTTAAAACATTATTCCACGCGGGACTTTATTCATTAAACGCCAGGATACTGAAATACTGCTTGGCAACGTTCAAGAAAGGGTATTCTACGTCTATAGTGCTTAAACTCTCAGTAGCAACTACTAGGTAGTCTCCGATTATGCAAACAACAGTGAGGATATCGCACAGCAAAATAGCTGGCTGTTATTTCTTGAATGTCGTTCTTACGTAATATCACAGAGGCTAGTTAGCCTCGAGATGGAACTGAAACATCACTTGCTACGTCTCAAAGTTTTGAGCATTACTACGAGTTAACTGTTGGTAGAGGCCTGATGAGATAGCTAGAGTTGCTGGTGCACAGTTTAGTTAACTTCTTTACTAGGCCTACACTGATGAGCCAAAACGTTATGACCACTGGCTTAACAGCGCGTTTGTCCGTCTTTGGAACGAAATACAGCACTGATTCTGCATATCAGGGACCCGGCAGTTGGTTGTTAGGTCTGTGAGTGTACGTGGCATCAGATGTCTACGCACGTCATGTAATTTGCGTAAAAAACAGGCCTCTGATTTGCGCACTCTGTGGAATGCGCCAGATAGTGACCCAGAAGAGTTCCATACGATTTACATCAGACGAATCTGGTCGTCGAGACATCACCGTGACTTCACTATAAATGCTCGTCAAACCCCTATAGCACTGAACTGGCTCCGAGACACGGATAATCATACTGCTCAAAAGTGACATTACTGTTGGGAAAGCCATCAGGTATGAAGGGATGCAGGTCATTCGCAGCTGTCAGTGTGTCTTCGAATACTACCACAGGTCCTGTGGAAGCGCAAGAGACTGTCTCCCTTAGTCCATTATAATTATCCGGGCTGTTATGCCGTGGTCGGTTGATGAATTCTGTGGTGATTCCCAGCGTTTCGTCTCCGACTGCGGGAGACATCTTCAAGGGGGTCCGTAGCTTTATGGAAGGTCCAACACACACACTGGCTCGCTACTGACTGCCGCTAAATTCCGTGTCCGCGCGCCCCCGCGCCGCGGCGTGACGTCACGTGTTTTGAAAACGTCAGTGCAATTGGCCGCTGTCCGTCGCCGTCGATCGCCGTTGCCATCACCCAGTAGTGGACGTTTAGAAACAGTTCTTTTGGTGGTACCCACATGTTTATGGTGGTACCCACATGTTTATGTGGGTACCACCAAAAGAACTGTTTCTAAATGTTTGGAAGAGCACAAGGGAAATTGTAGAAGAGGAGAAACGGAACGATCAGCTGTTGCGGAGCATGCTTTCCAACCTGGGAACCACAATATTCGTTTCGAGGAGACGCAAGTACTAGCGGCCACGAGCGGATACTACGAAAGGCTCTACAGGGAGGCAATCGAAATCGCTAAACACCCAAATAATTTCAACCGAAAGGAGGAGGGCGTCAAATTAAACGGTATATGGATGCCGGTGTTAAAGAAGATGTGTACCACTCGTCCACTACTGCGTGATGGCAACGGCGATCGACGGCGACGGACAGCGGCCAATTGCACTGACGTTTTCAAAACACGTGACGTCACGCCGCGGCGCGGGGGCGCGCGGACACGGAATTTAGCGGCAGTCAGTAGCGAGCCAGTGTGTGTGTTGGACCTTCCATAAAGCTACGGACCCCCTTGAAGATGTCTCCCGCAGTCGGAGACGAAACGTTGGGAATCACCACAGAATTCATCAACCGACCACGGCATAACAGCCCGGATAATTATAATGGACATGATATTTCCGGCCGTGAAAGTTTACATTTTAGTATTAGTGTCTCCCTTAGCATAATACTGCTCCCACCAGCCTGCGTCCATGGCGCGCTTCACGTTTGGAGCCGCCGTTCACCTCGATGACGGCGTTTGTGAAGATGACTATCGACCTAGCGTAGCAAAAATTGGATTTACCCGACGGGCCGAAACCTTTCCATTGATCGACGTTCGTATTCCGATAGTCCCGTGCCCACGGCTATGGTAATTGACGATGTCGTTGGGCCAACAAGTGAACACGTAGTGGTGGTCTGCTTCGGAGCTCCATATTCAACAACGTACAATGAGCGGTGTGCTCCGAAACACTTGTGCGTGCACCAGCATTGTGCTCTTTCGGCAGAGATGCCACAAATCACCATCTATCCTACCTTACGCAGCAGACAAGCCTCCGAACGCCATGTACTGTGAAGTGTCGTGGACGTCCAACCATTTAGTTCCTGGTGGTAATTTCACCGTCCTATCTCATTCCGTAAATGCTCACGCCAATAGCATTCGACCAGCTTCGCCTTTCTCGAGATATTCGTTCACAGGCTCTTCGTAATAATAAGCTGCTCTTATGCATTGTCACTTATCTCAATGGCCTTCCCACTTTGCAGCCCATATGTCCATGTCTGCTCCGCGTACATACTTTTGTTAGCGTGTCACATGCCCGCAACGCCACGAGGCGGCATCCAACTTCTCGGTGGGTAGTGGTCATAATGTTTCGGCTCATCAGTGTAAAGTTATCTTTATTGTTGTAAAAACTCTGTTTCAGCCAGGGCATCCAGTAATTATGACTCCAGTGGAGTGTGCGCCGCCAGTTACCAATTTCAGAGCAATAAGTCAATGTTAAGAGCGGTGCTCAAAGAGACTGCTGTGAGCTAGAAGGAACAGATAACTTTACAGGATATCATTAAGAGCATGGTAAAGATCTTTCGTGGTTCAACAGCCGTGACAGAAAGTTAATACGAAAAGTAAATGAGGTGCATCACAGGTTAAAGCGAACTCAAAGCATAGTCGACAAATAATTGCTGAATGACACTCAAATAGCGAGTAAGGAGAGCAATGCAACAAGTGTTCGAGTAATTATAAAGTAAAATTTGGCTATATTACCCGAAAAAAAACCTAAAAACTATGAAAGAAGTTACTGCTGGTGTTGAAAGCATCATTTTAATCTTCAGTGTCAGTTTTTTTTTTTCAATAATACTTTCAACTTACGTCCTCTATTATGCATGAAATGCACTCCTATTTCTAGCTTCCCCGACAGTTTTTACATATCCCTTTAGTACCATGATAGTTATTTCACTATGTCTTAACACATGTTCTGTCATCCTGCTCCTCGCTCATATCAGTGTTTTCGATATAGTCTTTTCCTCGATAACTATGAGCAGAATTTCTTCATTTCCTATCTTTATTTTTATCTTTCTACAGGCTGAACCGAAATTCGCACACTCGGGGTTTGCAGCGAGACTCCTCACAAGCCAGCGATAAAAAAATGTCTCTCACAAATTTCGTCCGGCGAGAAAAAGGACGTTAAAGAGTGGAAATCTGGCAACACTGTAACAAAATGTATGATAAGTACATCTGTCAGCACGTGTTAGTTGTACTGTACAGAGGGTGCAGTGTATAGAGTTTTGGGTTAGCGTGCAAGACGTCCATGGTTCGATCCTGGGATGAGGCATTTGTTTTTTATTTCGTAAATTTAGTTTGGTAGTAAGTACCTGTCATCTTAATCGTCAACTGCGATTGCAGCTTGTACTGTAGATAACATTTGCACTGACCTACTACAGTTGTAGAAATGGAAGATTGGTCAGCTATGAAAGAAACCTTTTGCACGTCGTGGGTGTGAATTTATTTGCACCACTTCATCTACTAGATGTGAAACCTGTTATCTTTGTAACATCCTTCAATGGTCCCATAAATTAGTACTAACTATTATTCTTGCCTCATTCAAGACCATTACATTACGTTAGGGCCTTACGTTACCAATAGGACTAGCAAAGTGCTTTGCAAATAATGCCAAGTCTCGATCACTGTTTGTATGTGTTATCACCACGGTCCCAGTAATTATGCCTTTCAGCATTGAGTCTAGTAACCGCATGCTGTTTAGAATGTATCCCAATCCATTATTATTATTACTATTATTATTATCATTCTTCTATCGATGGGATTGTTGACACATCGCGTCTATTGCCATTAGAAAAACACTCTAATTAGAAACCGAACATTTCACAATTAGTAGCGTTGGGATGAATCATGCAGACTAACATTTGTCAGAGTGGAATGTGCGTTAGGTGGAACAGCGCGCAGGACCGACGACGTGTTTATACTGTATGTAGGTATTCTCATCGCAATCATCCAGATAAAAATGTGTTCCATTGTCTGGAACAGCACCTTTCGGAGTCAAAAATGGTTTAAATGGCTCTAAGCACTATGGGACTTAGCAGCTGAGGTCATCATTCGATTCACGGCGGGGTCAGGGATTTTCTCTGCCGCGTGATGACTGGGTGTTGTGTGCTGTCCTTAGGTTAGTTAGGTTTAAGTAGTTCTAAGTTCTAGGGGACTGATGACCATAGCTGTTAAGTCCCTTAGTGCTCAGAACCATTTGAACCATTTTTTGAGGTCATTATTCACCTGAACTTAGAACTACTTAAACGTAACTTACCTAAGGACATCACACACATCCATGCCCGAGGCACGATTCGAACCTGCAACCGTAGGAGCCGCGTGGTTCCGGACTGAAGCGCCTAGAACCGCTCGGCCACCGGGCCGGCTTTCGGAGTCAGGTTCTCTCCTTCCACCATCGCGTGACAGAGGTCGTGCACGGACTGGCCGCACTCCAGCTACTGAAGAAGCTATTCTGGAGGTCATACACCAAGAACCTCAGCGAAGTGCATGTAGCGTAGCAAGGAAGCCGCTTGTCTCGCAACACACTGTCGTTAACGTGTTGCACGAGCATGGGCGGTACCCCTATCATTATGCTTTCACGCAATGTCTGCATCCTGTAGGTCCCCACCAGTGGATGCAATCCTGTGAATGGTTCCAACAACAACAGGAAGCCAACGATGACTTCTCGGACCTCGTAATTTGGTGGGATGAAGCAGCATTCACTCTTGAGGGTGTCTTCAATATGCACAATGCCCACCATTGGTGTGGCGTTAACCTGCACGTTAGAGATGGGCAAACTCGCTCATCCCTGGGAACTAGTTCATTGCTGATCGTTCTTACTTGGGAACCGTTCATTTTTACTCGTTCGCCGTTCATTTGTGCTTGGTATATGGTTCTTATGAAAAACTGAAAACAAGTAGTGTAGGTGACTGAAGGATGGTGGGTACCAAGAGTTAGCACTTACCTCCCCCCTGGAGCATAGAGTTTTTATACATTACAGAATTCTTATACGTTTTTAGGAGTAATTTCTGTGATTCTGCAGAATCTGCTGTCTAGCCAACCGTAGCCTTGTGTGTTTTTTTTTTTTTTTTTTTTTTTCTGGACTTGTAGTCCGGGGTGATAGGTTACAATACAGCATCACCGGTCTATTGCGGTCTAACTGTGTTGGTGAGCCAGTAAATTTCCACTGTGCAGTGACTGCGATTCACTTTGGAGGTGTGGCGGTGGGACTCGTGGTCCCGTACCACCCTCTGACGGTGATAGTACTACATGAGTCAGGCAGAATTTATTGCCTAACATGTGCAGGTGAAGGTGTGGCGGTGGGACTTATAGTCCCGTACCGTGGGTGCGATGAGCCTTGTGTGGCTGATCGCAGGGAAATAATAGAGTGGTGCACGGAAAACCGGCCGCGAGTACAGACTGCTCGCCAATTATGGACGATTTGTTGCCCGTTACGAGCAGACACAACAGACAGACAAACATGTAATAAGAAGGCAGTGAAGAAATAACAAGCTAATGCAAGCAACAATTGCGAAACAATCGATGACGATGTGTAGAGAGCTGGAGAAGAGAACACGAAAATCTCATGCGACGCGCATGGGCTATAGCTCATGTAGTCTTGTAAACCTGTTGGTGGCTGTTTCCCAACTCAATAGACCACAATTGTATTGTCTAAACGTTTCGACTTCCACTATATAGCTACGCTACTTTGTACACAATAATCGTTTACACCCTATGTATACTTCAAGTTATCTCTGAGTTCGTAGGCGAAGTAGAGACTTTATGGAAGCATAAAATAAAATGTGATTTTCTCATACTTGCGTCACAAGATTAGTAAAAATTAGGTTTTTAATGTTGCATTATTAACGTTAATGCAATAATAATAATAATAAAGTTCGCAGCAATAAAGTTTTTGGTTTGAAAGCTCCTTCTGAACAAATGTTTTTGAGATAATAAGTAAATATGATTTTATGGCAATCTATGTCTTTTCAAATGGAGAGGCACCGCTTTTCCTACTGAGCCAAAATGACCCAAACCCCACTTTTTTTTCTTCTTCAAAGAAACCAAACTAGCAGGTAATGCAAATTGGAAACAACCAAACTTAAAAATAATTAGAGCCTTCCTAAATGTAATGTTTTGTATATGAAAGATACACGAAAATCGTTTTATATGAATTTTCTTACACTAAAAATTAAGCAAATTATTGAAAGTTAGCTGCTAAATCAAGTCGATGAAACCAAAAAATATATGAATAACAAAAAAACTTGCCTTGTTATGTCTTCTGCTGTTCATCGATATAATGAAGTGAGCTGATATGCCCTCTTGTTACCTGAAAAGACGTACCTATTACATACAACGTAATTTTTATGTAATTTACGTAAGTATAAAATACTTTCTGATTACCGGTCGTGGACGCTGAATAGCCAGAACTAAGTGTTAGAACAGTTTGGAACACAGGTAAAATAGGCGAGCGCAGTGAACGAAACGAACAACAGTATACTGAACTAACTAGGAGCAGTCGGAGGTGTAACTGGTCATGCGAAGAACGACGAGTGCGGCCGAGGAGACCAAGACTGAGACGAGGATGCGACCGAGGCTGGAACGAGAACTGCCGAAGTGACCGCCGCGACCGAAGTGAACTAGTGAACTATGAAGCGATCGTTCCTCGTTCCCGGGAACTGTAAGTAGACCGCCGCGACCGAAGTGAACTATCAACCGATCGTTCCTCGTTCCCGGGATCTATAAGTAGACCGCCGCGACCCAAGTGATCTATGAACCGATCGTTCCTTGGAATTAGTTCCTCGGTCCTTTCGTTCATCTTGGTGAACCGTTCCTTTGCACTCGTTCGTTCGCGAACTACCCATCTCTACTGCAAATCACCAGCGACCTCGCGACCGAGGATATCAAGGTCGCTGTGGTATCAACGTCTTGGTTGGAATGCTGGGCGGCAGGCGTTAGGACACCTACATGTTGCCTGATCGGTTGACTGCACAAACGTCTCATGCATTCATCTCACACTATCTGCCTGATGTGCTGGAAGATGTTTCACTACATGTTCGGAAGAGGATATGTTTCCAACATGAAGATGCACCACCACACTCTGGAATTAATGTGCCACAGTACTTGGACAGAACATTTCAAGGGAAATGGCTCCGACTTGGAGGTCCAATTGTAGGTCCACGGTATTCACCTATCTAAATCCCCTGGATATCTTCCTGTGGGTACACCTGAAAGAGCACGTGTACTCTACTCCGCCGACGAATGTGGACGAATTGTTAGCGCGTGTTCATACTGCTCTTGTTACAGTGGACGCAGCTTTGCTGCGAAGGGTTCAGACCTGTATGATCCAGGGAGTTGCGCTATGTCTGGACGTCCAGGGAGGCCGCTTTGAGCATCTGTTGTTCTGAGGACAACGTAATCTGTCATGCAGTCATTAATATGGACGTTATTATTGTCATTGTTTGCTAATGTGCCCCATCTGAGCGCCCATGCTACATTTAGTTCAAATGGAAAGTAGATGTTGTGTTATTGTACAGTGCTACCAACTTTAGCACCTCGAAATTGATTTAGTTTTTGCAGATATTCCGTCCTATAACAGGTCATTTGTTTCAACTGTCTGTTTCTTATTTGTCTCTCCACATATTTGTTATGTTCAAGGTTCAAAATGTTGTAAATTTAGGATACGTATGACCTAAGAAACGGTGTATATTACTGTATGAAATTAGCAAATAAGAAATTGCGCTCGAACGCAAGCTCGAACCCTCGACCTTCTCCATCTTAACCAAACACTTTATACACTACACCAACTGTAAAGCAGGACTGAGACCTGCTGACAGAGGTGGATAGCATACCTGTGGTTACAGTATTGCCACTGTTTAAAGTCCTTTTTCTGCTAGATGTACTCACCGAACGAAATTTTTGTGACAGACCTTTTTTTTATCGCTGGCGTGTGACGAGTCGCACTGCGAAGTCCGAGTGCGCGAATTTCGCTTCACCCTGTACAGCATCACAGTTTAGCGGTTACCCCGCGTGGTCTGAGGTGCCTTGCCACGGTTCGCGCGGCTCCCCCACTGTCGAGGTACGAGTTCTCCCTCGGGCATGGGTGTAAGTGTGTTGTCCTCAGCGTAAGTTAGTTTAAGTTAGATTAATTAGTGTGTAAGCCTACGGACCGATGACCTCAGCAGTTTGGTCCCATAGGACCTTACCACAAATTTCCAAAAGTTTCCAAATGCTTCCTTCTGATGATGCCACAGTCAGTTATTGTGTCCCCTACGACGATGAGCTCCAAACGTACTTTCTCAGAAATTTCTTCTTGGAATTAAGGCAGACGTTTGATAATTGTTACCTCTTTTTGGGTAAGGATGCCCTCTCCGTCTGTGCTTGTTTCCTCCGCAGTGTGTTGTTTTGCTTTCAGTGTAGCAGAATTTCTTAACTTGGTCTACTTCGCGATCACCAAATTTGATGTTAAGTTTATCGACATATTTCCCCTTCGCCTCATTACTTTAAATATCTTTTGGTGTTCTCCCGCTCCTTATTCTGTACCCATTAAGCTGTTCATGGCGTTCAACAGGTTCTGCATTTCTTCTTCACCTTTACAGAGGAGCGTGGGGTTCAAATCTTATCACTGATAACCTTCCATCCTGCGTTTGTATTTCTTTCATTTATTTCTGTCGTCACCCTTTAGATTATAATTGTAAAACCCATTTTAATATGAACAGTTCGTTCTTGATCTTCCATTCTAACTTCTTGTGCATACTGCATATTATCCGACTTTCCCGTAGCTGAATCCCGTTTTTCTCAAAATTCCCAAAATCTTACACCATTTTACTCTGTCAAGCTTTTTTTTTTTTATTTTTCCAGGCTGACAAGTCCTGTGAACATATCTTCATTTTTCTTAAGTCTTGCTTTCATTATCAAGCACAATGTAACAATTGCCTCTCTGGCTCCTTTGCCTTTCCGAATGCCAGAAGCTGTTCTAGCAGCTCCTCGATTTTCTCTTCCACTCTTTTGAATATTATTTCTGTCAAACAACTTGAATGTAACGACTTTAGTCTGGCTGTACGATAATTCTCGCACTTACCTACAACCACTGGTTTCGAGATTGTGTAAATGTCATTTTTCGGACAGTCTGGTAGTGTATATCCAGTCTCACAGAATATACACACCAACTTGAGTGAGTAGTCTTCTCGTTGCCACTTCCCCCGATGATTCCAACGTTAGCTATCCCTTCTGCTTTATTTTATTGCAAGTGTTCCAAAGCTCTGTTAAAAACTGTAATATTGGATCTCCTATGTCTTTCATATACATTTCCATTTCTTCTGCTATCGCCTCATTAGACAAGTCCTCTCCCTCGCACAGGCTGTCAATACTCTCTTTCCACTGATCTGCTCCCTCATCTGTGCCTAGCATTGGAATCCCCATTGCACTCTTATCTTCGACGCCCTTTCTTTTACTATCACCACGGAATATTCGTCAACTGTTTGAGTGGAGCGAAGACAAGGCTCCCTATAAATTACGTAATAGGATATGTCCAAATTTTCATAGCCAAACGAAGATTGGGAAATAAACAACTGGTGCCAATAAACCGGTATTATATCCAGCTTTGCAAATCAATATCTAATCAGTTGAAAATAATTAGGGTAATCAACATAAACATAATTAGTGACTTGAGGGAAAATTAAAATATTTCGGAACAGCTGCTGCCAAATATTTTAACGGAGAGTTAAAAGTTTCTCCTCAAGGCCGAGCAATTTTGCACATTAAAAGGTATACTGGTGTGATATTTAACCATAAAAATCTGGGTAAGTCTGAGTAGGACGTAAATGTGAGAAGGAGGTGTTCACTGAGGGTTCCGTACAAACTTAAGTTACGTGTATGGCTTGTTCACCCATCCCGGGAATCGAGGATCTCGACGATTTTTTTCCTGTTATTAACATCATTACAGGCTACGTGTACGTCTATGACTTTCTGACACAAAGTGATCATAGCAGAAGTACAGATAAGAAAAGTCGGATAGCAAATCACAACAAAAATTATTTTTTCATCCGATGTAATTAATTATAAATATTGCCGGATTTTTCCTTTACCTGTAGTATGAACCTTTGCTTCTTGCCAAATATTATGATTGTAGGTCATTGCGACGTACCCTAAATGTTTTAATGAATGACTTCGTGAATATCAAAAAAATGGTTCAAATGGCTCTGAGCACTATATGACTTAACTTCTGAGGTCATCAGTCCCCTAGAACTTTGAACTACTTAAACCTAACTAACCTAAGGACATCACACACATGCATGCCCGAGGCAGGATTCGAACCTGCGGTCGCGGAGTTCCATACTGTAGTGCCTAGAACCGCTCGGCCACCTAGGCAGCGAATATCAAAATACGTGAAATAATTGGTAATATGCTTTGATTTAAAAAAGCTTATAATATTACACCGCCAAGGGACATTAGTACGAGACATATGTTTCAAACTGAGGCGTCAACCAATTCCTGAGTAAAACGGACCTTATCAGAAGGACAAACAGACAGTTGGCCAACAAACCACAAAAAAAATCGTGTGTTAGAATTACGAAAAAAAGGGGATGTTTACTACCTTTTGGTTCAAAACATCGATTTTCTAAAAATGCATTTTTGGATCCATAAAAGTGTTTAGAACACACGCCTGAAACGGTGTTTCCGAATTCGGAACGGAAATGTTTGTTATTCGAGGTTGAACAAAAAAATGCATCTGCCTGAAATCGGCCTTTTTCACGCACCAGGTTTTTTTCTTTCTACTTTGAGTTCAGTCCCTACATCAATCATCGATCTTCATCAGCTCTTTTTGCATTTCAATACATTCTTCTGCGCTACACCCTTTCTACAGGCCACAGCATAGCCGTTCAGAAAGCCTTGTAAAGCTATAGACTGGCTCATTAAATGCACTGTAGACAGTATTTGCCCGATACACCCCCTTTGTGTACTGCGAAATGAATGTAGATTTTATCATATAGTACTGAGTTCGATTTCTTAGGAAGTCGTAAATCCGATTACAAAAGCTACTCCGATGACCCGTAAACTCGTACTTAGTTCACCAAAAGACAGTTAGGAACTGAATGGAATGCCTTAGGGAAGTAGAGGAACACTTTTCAACGATAATGGCCTAAAATTTTGTGCCTTGTAGTGACGTCAATTAACAAGTCACTTGATTAAAAAGCAACGCCTTCGAGGTCTGGGAAGCTGACAACGGCTGAGAAAATGGTCAGCTGACCTCACGTCGCTCTTTTCCACTTCAGAACCATACCATGCGTTTTAAAAGTTATCAGAACAATAACTATAGGTGGGTTATAGAATGTCCAGACACCTCCAGATAAAAAACAGCAAAGACAGTGGAAAAATTAACCCGGAGCTGATTACTAACTATTGGAGTGGAAGATCGATGGGTCAGAATACTCATGAGCACCATAAGGTGCCATACATTGAACCTTAGTTTTCACATGGAGCATCTGCATCGTATTGATTTGGCCGCATTCTCATTGTGCAGTTGGGGTGATAAAGAGAATGTCAACTTCGGTACAGCACTGGGATTAAGCCACTGAGTATCCGCGCTCAAGGTGGAAGTCCCCCATTTCTGATATGTAATGGTATTGTGTACGAGGAAACGGAAGCAAAGGTTGGCGCTAACATTTGGCCCTAACACGTGGACCGTAGCTTTACGCGCTGATAGACATCGATAATCATAAAATAGTGACGGAGAATGTCGGTTATTGCCCCATATCACATACCTTTAGTTGGTTACAAACTAAAATATCGCTCAGAACAAATAAGGAACAAACACTCGTCACGGGAGAATGAATTCGTATACACAGATCAACGAATGATACTGGTGGGTCTTTGGGAAGGAAAGGACCAGAAAAGTTTTCGTAGAGAAGACCGAATAGCTATGAAGTTGGTTAACTGCTAATCCCGAAATTAAATTGGTGGTGCTGACTGAATTAGAAGGTTAGTAGATAAAGGGAAATAGAACCAAAAACAACAGGATCATGGCGAAAAGGTCACCGCTAGTTGACTGTTTAATTAATCTGAAACAACGCGTCTGTCCTCGTGTACAATTTTCGTACGTCTTTTGCTGCGAAATTTAAATTAATTTCCCGAGACAAGGTATGTCGTGTTCACAAGCGGACCCAGACGATGGCTTGGCGCAGCCCATCTGCTCACAAATCGACTGCTCCTCTACATGTGCAGACCTCGAATCTGCATGAGTCCCCTCTAGCTCACAGCACCGAACTGTTCCTCTCATCGCCACTAGCGACTAAAAGTCCTGGTGCTTTGCTCCCCTTCTCCTTCACGGTTTGAGCCAACAAAAACTGCCGTTCTTGGACTATCTGAGGTAGCGCACTTTTTTTATAGTCTGAAAATTTAATTTTTATAATCTGAAAGGCTCGGCGTCGTTTTTTAGAAGACTGCGAGCGCCGACCTACCACAGCTCCTTGCTCGAAGAACATGTGAGCGCCGCCGTATGGCAAATCGCCGCTCCCAATAATTGCAAGCGCCGATTTGTCAAAAACCGGCCCTGCATAGCTTTCTGCAGCTTTGTCATTTCAGTGTTTACATTCGAGGCGCTGATGGAACGGCGTCACGAGACAAAAGACTCGCCTGTGGAAGCAACCTGTGGCTACTTACAACAGTGAGACGTCATCTAACAGCAAGGACCGTTTGAGTAGCGGCGTGTTTCCTTCGGAGAAAGCTCCGCAGTCACATTCGCTACTAATGGAGTTCCCTGAACACAGTACAAAAGCGCTTTCTTCCGCGGACGTAGCTAATCCTGTCACACAAACGCCCTCTGTCACAGTGAATGGGACAGAGGTAGCTGCTCCCAAGGACTCATGCAGCCGGTCTTTACCCCATGTGCACGCATCCAGCCGATCGCAACTCGAGTTGAGTAAAAACTGCAAGGGCCACATGCTAACTACCAGGATAATGAATTGAACACGCATTTAGGAATTAAAAGAAATTAAAGGGGATCCTATTACCAAGCCTTCCCACGGGTAACACCTTTCCTTTGCATTTACATAGTAAATTATGCATCAGAGAGATCTATCATATCAAAGAACTAAGCATACTGAACGAAAAAAAAATGAAACTGGAGGCCGGCCACAGCATTTAGGAATTAAAAGAAATTAAAGGGGATTCTATTACCAAGCCTTCCCACGGGTAATACCTTTCCTTTGCATTTACATAGTAAATTATGCATCAGATAGAGAAATCATATCAAAGATACTGAACGAAAAAAATGAAACTGGAGGCCGGCCACAGCGTTTCACAACCACATCTCTTTAGACTGCCCCAACAGATACCACATTACAAGTCATTTACAACACGTGTGGTCACCATCGTTTCTGTTTTCGACATGTCACCGTATTGCTGTTCTTGAAGGACTTGGAAACATATCACCTCTTACGCGCCTTTTTTACAGAATAGGAGGTCAACTCTCAATACGATTTGACTCCAGTTTCATACTAATACGCATGTAAGGTGCTCTTCAATGTGTTAATCTTATGTGTATGGTGATGACTGCACGATGATGGCTATAAAAGTCCTGCTCATATGCGAAAATGAAAAATAATCGCGCCATTCGATGACGTCTCATCAGTACCAAATGGCCCTTTAGGGCCAGAATGCGATGCTAGGTCGAGGTCTGATAAAAAATACGGTGAATAATTTTATTAGAAACAAAGTAACAAGCTTACATGGAATCTGATTTAATCTCCTTCAGAATACAGTCCTTGGCTAATAATACTCTTATCCTAACATTGAATCCATGACTGTAAACATTTTTGGAAGGCTTCTTCTGAAAGGGTGTTCAGCTGCTCTGTTGTGACCCACAATGTCGGGAATGGTGTCAAAACACTGATTTAAATTTTGCCGAAGAGCCAGAAGCCTTACGGTGCTAAATCTGGTCAGTAAAGCGGATGTGGACAGATAGAAGTACTGTTTCCTAACAAAAACTCGCGAATCAAGAGCGAGTCGTGGCACGCCGCGTTTTCGTGATGGAGAGGGAAGCCAGTGGCCAATTTTTCTGGTTTCTTTCCTCATACATCGTTTATTGGTTCAAATGGCTCTGAGCACTATTGGACTTAACTTCTGAGGTCATTAGTCCCCTAGAACTACTTAAACCTAACCAACCTAAGGACAGCACACACATCCATGCCCGAGGCAGGATTCGAACCTGCGACCGTAGCGGTCACGCGGTTCCAGGCTGTAGCGCCTAGAACCGCTTGGCCACTCCGGCCGGCTACATCGTTTAGCATAGGTTTCAGTACGCCATTGTACAATTCAGCATCTACAGCTGTTCCATTTGGAACGAACTCTTACCGCACTATGCCTTCAAAATCGAAAAGAACAATGAGCACCACTTGCATATTTTATTTTGACTCACGTGCCTCTTTTAATGCTAAGAAATTCACTACTGTTTCACAAGGAACACTGAATTTTCGTTTTAGGGTCATACCCATAGATCCGGGTTTTATCTTTAAAATTCTTGTCATGAAATTCCGCTCTGAATGAAAGTGATCCTTCAACTCCGTGCCAATTGAGAAACTCATGATTCTGTGAAAGAACTTTGCACTTACTCGTCTCATTTGCAAATAGTTCGTTAAAATGCTTTGCCCGCACCCGTATGAGTTTCTAAGTTTTTCGGTAATCTCTAGACTAGTTTGATTTGATCCATTATAAATGGTTTTTGAAAGCCTGCGACTGTGGATACAATAGGTTTCTTTATAAATAAATAAATCTTCTGTTATAGGTCTTCCACAGATTAAGATATGCTTTCGTACAGATGTTATTTATCTTAACAATTTGGCTCATGAATTACTTATATTGATTTTACAATTGTGCTTACTTCTATAATGTTATCTCTGTGAACTATCTGTAAGAAGATCGTTGTAACTGTTTTGTTTATATAAGATATTTTCGATGTGTAAATTGTACAAGTTGTGTGTGATATTAAGCGTGTGTGAGACTCTAGACAAATGGACCATTAGAAAACTGTAAGTACAAATTGTTCTCAAACTTTAGCCACTGACCTCACAGAAAGAATTGATACCCAACTAAAAAATCTCGTTTCTTATGAATTACAGTCAAAGTCAACAAAATGAAGCAGACTCACACACACTGACAACATCAAAAGAAATGGCTTAACACACATCAAAAAAGCGCACTTGAAAATGGGAATTATTTCTCGAAACGCGTCGTGTGAATAGTAAAATAAAGAAAAATCGTGACTGGTAGCAGAAGATTTATTTATTTATAAACAAACCTATTATTCTAGAATAGTTATTCACGTGTTTGAACGAACAAGTTTTGCCACTTCTTCTACGTTTTCTTCTGCTTTTGTGGTTAATGGACATCCGACACGTTGCTTGTCGTCTACCGATTCATTTCCGATTTTACATCACTTATGCCACTTGTAAACAGTCTTCAGGGTGACAGCGTTATCACCATATGCCAATTTCATTTCATTAGTTTATTTGGCACTTTTATGCAACTTCGAACCGATATTAATCTTCACGAGTTGTTTCGAAATCCATCCTCACTGTAGCGTCCCTAGACTCTGATTGGCAAGTCAGAGCGTGTTGCAACTTGGCACTGCCTGTCTCAACAGATTAAGCTATCAGACAAATTACATCAAATGGTTGTAACATCAGTAGCTGCTGTTGAAAAAATTCTTTTACAGCATTTGATCACACCTCGTAGGTAATGAATTCCGACAGGCTATGAGAGCAGCCAGCTGTGCTTAATGTGATGGGACGGTTTAAATACGGCTGCTTGTGTTTTAACGTAGACGAGGAGGCACCCGAGGAATCAGAACCGCCTGCGCTGTGCCGAGACAAGAGGCCGGGGTGCAGCTAGCTCTGGCGTACGACAGTGAAGATGATGTCGGCGCAGATAAAGCCCCGGGCCCCGCTAACCGGGTTCATCAGGCCGCGTATACTTTATGCATGCTCCAGCCTCCTTCCTGCTTTACGACAGCCCCTGCAGGAAATGAACCCGCCGTAAAAGAAAGTCCGCCGGGCGCTGGCACACCGGCTGCCCGGCACGTATCTCCGGATTCAGAGATGACGCACGTAGGAAACGAGAGCTCACTTGCCGGACGAGGCCTTCCAATTATGATTCAAATTTTGTTTCCGCGTCATCCAGTACCCTGCAAGCAAGACGTTTCAATTAATTCTCTGTTCCTTCCCAGTCTCTGTCACTCATACTTGTGTACAGTCCTGCTGCCTTTTGACAACAGAATCGAGAGGGAAGCAGGTCCAGCCGTCTCATTTCGCTTAATTTGAACTCCTTCTTTCGCCTCAGACAGTTACTTGTTTTCTTTTTAGGGCTTGCTGGCTGGAATTTCTTGTGATACTCAACTGCAGAACGGCATTCCGTGAACAACCTACTACGCAAGCTAATTTCAGCTCTGGAATAAAGTTATAATAATGAACGTGGTAGTACTGAGCATCGTAATTATAATACTTTCTGTTATATAAGTCTGCGTGCTTTTGTGGTGATCTCGGTTACTGAGAAATGAAAACTTGCAGTGCTAACACCAAGCAAATATACCAAATTCATCTTAATTAACGGTCAGCTACCTATCATACGTTACGTCATGGAGGACATTTTGTACTTCTGTTTGTCAAGCAATTTGCTCTAATTTCTATTATTTTTTATTATGGTGTTGACACACAGACAACTGAGCAGGTAATTACTTCGTAGTATGTGTAAGAATAAGTAATTATTACGAAGCGTGGAATGAACAAGCAATACTAAGAGACAGTTAACTTTTACACTTCATTTTTCCAGTAGTCTATTTGTACCCTCTTCATTGGAACCAAGATTTCTTGGAGATCGTTACCAAGAGGAGGTGGGGTGGGGTTGGGGGTGGGGGATGGGGAGAGGGGTCATTTTGCTACTGCTGCGACACGTTTTCCAGTTTTCAAGTGCTTAATACCCTCTGTCAGCTTTTAATATTTATGACAATAAAAACGGAAAGACCGTATCTAATTGACTTAATGACACCCAGTCTGTACCACAAAATCAGTTTTAAATTCTCTAATTCTTTTTCACTATACGAAGATATTTAATGCTTTAATGTAGCTTATGACAAGCAGAAGACACACTGCTGGGTGTTTTATATATACAATACTGTAACTTTTAAATCTCTCGAAATATTGCATGAACGATAATTCGTTTAAATTGAATTTTGCACGTTGTTCACACGCTGTCTGTGAGCTTCTGTTTACAGCAACATTACACTTTGTTTACAGTTACTCACCATCATACTTCGGAATCCTGTTAACTGGATCGGAGCGACTAACCAGCCTTCATTCACTCTGATTTAATATGTACTTCATTGAGTATTCACTGTACAGATTGATATTGGGCCCTATTCGAATTACCAGTTTTTGAAGAACTTCTTTCGGAACGTTTTTATCAACACATTTCGAACATCCAGTCTTAGAAATACAACATAGAAACGCGAAAAAGGTGGAATACACTACGAGGGATGAATGAAAAGTAACGCATCCACCTTCGTTAATTGGGTTTGGGAATATTTTAATAAATCAAACGCAGAAATAATGCTTAGAATGTGATATTTAATTACCAATATTCACTTTTCCAAATAATCGCCAGCCAATTGGATACAATTTTGCCAACGATGATCAAAGAAGTCGACAGTTTGTTCCCGCAACCAAAGTCTCACAGTTCTGCCAACATCTTCATCAGAAGTATAATGATGTCCCCGCAGATCGTTTTTCATCATCGGGAACAGATGGAAGTGAGACGGTGCTAAATGTGGACTATATGGAGGATACCGTACGGTGTCGAGATTCAGTCTCTGAAGTTCTGCTGTGGTGGCACGTGAAGTGTGTGGTTTGGCATTGTCATGCTGCAGGAAAACATTTCCCTTCTCCTTGTTAGTCGTCGTTTCAGAGTTCGCAGCGTAGTGATGTAGGGCTCTGAATTTATTGTTGTTCCACGATCAAGGAAATCAACATGGATAACACCATCTGCGTCCCAGAAGACAATGGCTACGATTTTTCCAGCTGATGGCTGCATCTTGAATTTCTTTTTCTGGGGTGAGTCTTTGTGTCGATACTCCATAGGCTGACGTTTCGTCTCCGAGTCGCAATGGTGTACCCACGTTTCGTATCCTGTCACAAATCAATGGAGAAAGGCGTCACCTTCATTCTCTTAACGCGAGAGAAGTTCCTGGCAAATTTCAAGTCTGTGCACTTTCATTTCAGGAGTCAGCATCCGGGTACCCATTGCGCACAGAACTTCCGATAGCCAAGCAAAGCAGTAATGTGATCCATCCGTTCTTTTGAAATGCCGATTGTGCTTGCAATTTCTCTGAGTGGTACGACCATCGTCCTATGTCAATCTGTCAACATTTTGCTTGTGAAACTCGGTGGTTGCTGTCACAGGACGTCCAATTCTTTGTTTGTCACGCAAGTCAGATGTTTCCGCCTCAAAATCTTTAAACTTGGTCGCCCAGCGACGCACAGTACTCACATCAACAACCATAAACTGCTTTTATTCTGTGATGAATCTCCTTTGGGGTGACACCTTCTGCTGTCAAGAACTCATTGACTGCACGTTGCTTAAATCGCATTGACTGACCGTTGCGCAGGGTTCCATTCTTCACACTGTAACAACACACCGTTCAATGCTAAGCCTTCCCATCAACTGGAGCTCTAAAGAAGAGGTTACGGAACGAGCCAGTACCTGCCACATACCAATTCTGCCAACCGTTGAAAAGTTACTAAGGTGGAGGCATTATTTTTCAATCAATCCTCGTATTTAAACATTGTGGAGACTTCCGATGGGAACGAATACCCACAATACTTCAAATAAAATGAATAGGAAATCAAAAAACTATAAATCTGCAGACAGTTAATTTTTGAGAGAAAGAAGCCCGTCGTGAACAAATAAATGTTTTAGGAAACAATGTATTCCTTTACTACATATCTAACAGGCTTCAAAATGAGGAATCCCCATTATAAAAGCCTCTTCGCCAGCAGCCTGGAATGTACCCTGCCGGTTCAGTGAACGCATACCTTGCCATCGGCGTACTGGCAATTACTGTTGATAGTGATCTTATCAAAATATTTGAGCGTCCAAAGTGACATCCGGCGTTTGGCGATTGTAAACGTATACTTCCTACCGAAGTTAATGTCTTTAGTAATCCGGCAGTCAGTCATTGGGTATTAGTGTCAGAAGAAACCAGTCAGAATTTTGAGTTCGTCAGGTGATACAGCAGTCGATATAAACTATGAGAATAAGGCAGGCGATGAGTAAGGCAAGGCAAACGCTAGGAAATTAAGAATATTAACATGCTCTGAGGACGAAGATTGTGTGATAAGGAATGGTTCTGCTAAGAAAGTGCTCAAGCATATAAAGGTAAAAAAATGGCATAACAGTAATGAGGAATGGCAAAAGTCACATAAGAAGATTCAACTGATTTTTCGGTGTTTTCATGGGAGTAAACTAGGATAACACTATCCAGTGATCAATAGCAGAGTATAGTAATAACAGTGACGAGTGTGGGTACAGGATTGATCATTTAAGACTGAAATCCTAGTGAAATAGTGACCGTATATGCATAGTTAGCATGTTGAGAACCATTTAAGTTGACCATTACCTTCCCATGCCACGGAACTGAAAATGTAATCAAAATACCTTTAACTTGAAAGGGAGACATGAAGTGAGTATTAAGTACCCAGACACAACTCTTAGGCATCTCATGTTTAGCTGTAGGTGAGCTCTCCTTCAAACTAAATTTCATTCTGATTGGCATTAATTAACTATTGGAATTTCAATGGTCTTACAAAATTGGTCGGAATGGGAGCTGCAGTTTATACGACACCACGAAAGGAATGGATATAATGCCACATGCTGAGGCGTGAAGAACCCGTCAGTTTAGCAATACAGCGAAGGATAAAAGTTTGTAGCGGCAGACCGAGAGATGGTTTCAAATGAATATAGGTTGCAGGATGGCGGTTGAAGTAATTATTAGAAATGGCTCGTACAGAACAGAGTAGCATGGGGAACTGCACTGAAACCTGTTTATGGTCTGACGGCTGCAGCAACAACAAAACCACCACAGATAAGGGATTCAGTCTTTCCCCCCTACAGTTCAATCTACAGGTACACACCGAAGGAACAATCACCAAAATGAAAGAAAAGTACAGGAGTGGGGTTAAAATTCAGGGTAAAAATACACACATAAAAAAAATTGCATAATCACGGTTCCGAGAGCTTCAGAACCTGTACAGAAAATTGAAATAGAGATCAACATGAACATCATCTTCACCCCTTTCATTGCTCATGAAAACCACTCATTGCACGTTGTACCACCATAGAGCGAGACCTTCAGCGGCGGTGGTCCAGATTTCTGTACACATCGGTACCTCTAACAGCCAGTAGCACATCCTCTTGAATTGATGCATGCCTGTATTCGTCGTGAAATACTATCCACAAGTTCATCAGGCACTGTTGGTCCAGATTGTCCCACTCTTCAACGGCAATTTGGCGGACATCCCTCAGAGTAGTTGGTGGGTCACGTCGTCCTTAAACAGCCTTTTTCCATCTATCCCAGGCGTGTTCGGTATGGTTCATGTCTGGAAATCATGCTGGCCACACTAGTTGGGCGATGTCGTTATCCTGAAGGAATCCTTAACAAGATGTGCACGATGGGTGCGCGAATTGTCGTCCATGAAGACGAATGCCTCACCAATACGCTGCCGAAACGGTTGCATTATCAGCCAGAGGATGGCATTCACGTATCGTACAGCCGTTATGGTGCCTTCTATGACCACTTCCACCTTGCTGCTCTCGCTAGACAGTCTAAGGCTTTCGCCTGACCGGGTTGCCTCAAAACACGTTGTAACACTCCCGTCCGCTACTGCTTTACCATAACCTCAAAGCTGAAGGCAGTTTGTGAAAATGGAACTATTCTGTTAAAGTAATTATGGCATAAAGCAACACAGCAGTGTTACCCTCTGAGAGGAATTCTGTTATTATGACCGTGTTGTATCTAACGGAGGTGGCTTATCGGAAGTGAAAGTCAGAATTACGTAAATATTCAAACAGTAACAAATAATATTTTACCTAGCTACACTGTTTAAAGAATAAAGAAAACGGTCGCCAGACTAATGAGGCAAGAGAATGATTAACATTCTTGTTTATGACAAAAGATATGAGTAACTTCAACGGAGAAACACAATCTATACTTTGCCACACGCGAGTGCAATGAACTCTGGCACCTGAATACAGTGTGTTCAGGTTAAGGTTGGAGTTAACAGATCAGAACAAACTACTGGCATAAATATAACAGATAACAATAAACACTATTACTTTCATGGCTTATTCAAACTGAATGGTCTTTGAAATGTGCGTTCTTATAGGACAACTATCTATAGAGCTCCACCCAATAATATCCAAACAGCAGACTCTGTGCACAATTTATAAAATTACCAATACTAAGCTCCTTTAAATAACAACAAATTCATATAACTTACAAAACTTAACAAAAGGTTAAAGAGTGAGCTTTAAAAAACAATAACGCCAGCTTGCCACCATAAAATCAGGAACCTTATACAGTAGTGCTTTTAGAGTTTATCCAAAAGACAAAATCCAATAATAAGTTAACTTGGCATTACAATTTGAAATGATTAGTATAAAAAACTTTAAGATAATGGCGTTTGGCACCGTAAAATGAAAGAAGCGCAACACACAACCAATAAATATAAAAAAATAATTTGATACAGCCAAAGGGCGCGGGCAACTCCCAACACAATCATAGAAGAGCGAGCTCTCAACACTTCGAAGCCTTCCCACTAGAAACGGTCCCCGAAATAAACCGCTGAGAGCTCCCCGACATGCCTCCCACAACTGCCCATCACTTACTCACCTTGGTTATGTTCTGCAACACACGACAGATAATATCAACACAAGATAAAATTCAAAATACAGTATAACATCCCGACAGCACATGATAACCACAGCGCCGTTAACTCGGGCGCTCTTAAGTACCGGAAGCCAACACACAAATCTCAAACAATTCTCGCTTCCTAAAACCAACAGTAAAAGCCAAGCGCACATGAATAGTCGAACCACAGTCTTATAAGTGCCTTAACGACACCAAACGCGACTATTCCACCAAGTAAATAATAACACAATAAAAAAACACAGAACATACCAATAAATGCTTTTACACAACCAAATTGACTAGATCGTGTTGTTCAAGTCCCAGAAGACCACATATACCAAGCAGCAGTAATTCAGTATGTATATCCTGTACAAAACCGCCCTTTTAGGCAGACTTTACCTAACATATCGACTGCCGAATGTACCATACATGAACGCAGCTCCGGGCAGGACTGCAGTTGAGCAAATAAATTAGTACCAACAAATATCGTAACGATCCACACACACAGCAAAAGGTTCCAACAACACCGTCCCACATCAGAAAAGTTCAGAAACCGCTGCTGGAGCTTCCATGGGAAAATCTGAAGAGTCAACCGAGCCCACACCCTAACCTGGCAGCAAATAGTTGGCAGCAAATAGTTGTCACCGGGCCAGAGTATCACAGGATCCCACCGGACCTCCACATCAGACAGGCAGAAAGAACAAGTACGCCGACTCCAGTTAATCACCATCGCATAGGCAGCATAACTCTGCTCATATTGGGAGGCACAACAACCTTAGCGCTAGTCACTAGCAGGTCAGGCAGAGCGAACTTCACGTTCCGTCCAGTCCCCGGAAAACCAAGTACCCTCTCGCTTTCCGCCGGCCACCGCAAACACACGCCAGCGACGTAATAGCAAATCGCCACCGGAGCGCCACCTGCACCAGGATAGTGAACTATAATCGATTACAGTGCGCGCTCTGAACAAGATCACAGGTTAGCGGCGCGCGCCGTATCAGTCTTTATAACATTACTATTAATATTCAATGTAGAATCGTAAATTGGACATAGGTTCAGTATGACCTTTCACACATTTTCCTAGCAGATATAAAATTGTAAATGTAGTTCACTGCAAAATTATGAACTGATCACAGGTTAAGTCTCTCTCAACTAAATGTTATTCTGTTTAGAATGAAAGTTAATTGGAATTCACTAACAGTTTACTTCTCAGTGTCTTTTGAATAAAGAAATTATTGTTTTCATAAATAGTGGTCTTTCTATCAATTGTTATTTATCATGAGCATGAAGGATAAACTGTGGATCCTATTACACTATCAATACACTTTCAGTACCCAAGAGAAACAAGTGCTTAGCAAGCATGAGTATATAACTTTCCACAACTGCAGTTTTCCACTTTTACTACAGTGAGACACAAAATTAACATATTTGTAAAATACCGACTCACCTTCTGCGATTCAAAACAGGCAGCAATGTGATTATTTACTAAGGAAAACTTGATAGGCCCCAGTCTTAAGAACTTTTAATTTTGAAGTTGGCAACAACCTATTATTAAGCAGTTTTAATAGGAAAATTATTTTCAGCAAGCATCATTTACTTTAACTCACTCTCTTGCCACATAACTTTAACTTTCTTTTTAATATGTTCAAGAGGCATTAATTAGCAAAACACTGGGCTTTAATGTTCTTTCAGTAAGGACACTCGGTAATCACTTTAGTTCATACGGAGAGGAACCTGAGAGGTGTTATGATAAGAAAAAAATCAAGGTAGGTACATAAATTCATTTATAAATTACCTCACATTTGAGCACACTAACACATCCAATAAGCTGATCCTTCACTGTACATTATTATAGTGTTCCGTTACAGTGATTGCGCAATGTGGTGGCGATTGCATGTTAGTAGGTGGATTTGCAGGTATAATTGTTGGACTCTGTCATTTCTTGGTGGCGATGATAATTCCAGAATATTTCCAGCTCTTCATCCATCCATCCGAGGAGTTGGAAAGCGTCAGGAAACCAGCAGAATATACAACTTTTACATGGGCAGTTCACAGTTTGGTAGCTTGTCCCCGACTGACTCTTGTTCCACCTTTTCTACCTAGGCCAACCACAATTTGCGCTCGCTACTAAGTTCCATTCCCGAGGGGAACTACACTACCTCTTACACACAAAATAACTGAGAATCCTAAGTGAAGGTCAGCAGTTTACATAACAGCAAACAATCATTTTAAACAAAACATATCATTTGCTCATATAGGTAGTTCTAAACAAAATTATTTAAACAAATTCCAAATATATACAGTATGTTCCGTCTCCCTCCAACTGGGACAAAGAATTTAAATAATAGATATACTACGTTGCATAGAATCAAACCATGACATCAAAGTTTTTGCAAAGAAAGGAGTATACAATTTTGTGTTATCGATTCAATCAAACAACATTTACAGAACCTCAACGATGTAACATTAAATGTGTAAGTAGGCTGTTTATGTTTTCTTTATGTAAGTAGGCTGTTTATGTTTTCTTATTGGCAACGTTACGTAGCGCTCTGTATGAAAATCACTGGCTGTGCTGTGTGCAGTCTGTGGCTAGTTTGCATTGTTGTCTGCCATTGTAGTGTTGGGCAGCGGCAGCTGGATGTGAACAGCGCGTAGCGTTGCGCAGTTGGAGGTGAGCCGCCAGCAGTGGTGGATGTGGGGAGAGAGATGGCGGAGTTTTGAAATTTGTTATACTGGATATTATGAACTGCTATGTATATTATGGTTTTTCAACACTATTAAGGTAAATACAATGTTTGTTCTCTATTAAAATCTTTCATTTGCTAACTATGCCTACTAGTAGTTAGTGCCTTCCGTAGTTTGAATCTGTTATTTAGCTGGCAGTAGTGGCGCTCGCTGTATTGCAGTAGCTTCAGTAACGAAGATTTTTGTGAGGTAAGTGATTTGTGAAAGGTACAGGTTAATGTTAGTCAGGGCCATTCCTTTGTAGGGATTTCTGAAAGTCAGATTGCGTTGCGCTAAAAAAAAAAATTGTGTGTCAGTTTAAGCTCAGTCGTGTACAATTGTTCAAAGGGGACGTTTCAAATGAAACAAAAGCAAAATAAATCAGTAGAGCAGTAGAGCTATGGTGTTACAACGTCTGCTACGATTGTCTGGTTGAAGGCAAATGCGACACTCATCGCTGAAGAGAACGTGACTCGAAACCTGAGCGATCCATTCGGCATGTTGGTGGGCCCATCTGTACCGCGCTGCATGGTGTCGTGGTTGCAAAGATGGACCGTGCCATGGACGTCGAGTGTGAAGTTGCGCATCATGGAGGCTATTGCGCACAATTTGAGTGTCATACGACGTCCTGTGACTGCACGAAAAGCATTATTCAACATGGTGGCGTTGTTGTCAGGGTTCATCCGAGCCGTAATCCGTGGCTCTGAGCACTATGGGACTTAACAGCTATGGTCATCAGTCCCCTAGAACTTAGAACTACTTAAACCTAACTAACCTAAGAACATCACACAACACCCAATCATCACGAGGCAGAGAAAATCCATGACCCCGCCGGGAATCGAACCCGGGAACCCGGGCGTGGGAAGCGAGAACGCTACCGCACGACCACGAGCTGCGGACCCGTAATCCGTAGGTAGCTGTTATCCACTGCAGTAGTAGCCCTTGGGCGGCGTAAGCAATGCTTGTCATCGACAGTTTCTGTCTCTGTGTATCTCCTCCACGTCCGTATAACATCGCTTCGTTTACTCCGAGACGCTTGGTCGCTTATTGACCATCTAGGCATGTTTGAGCTACAGACAACACGAGCCGTGTACCTCCTTCCTGGTGGAATGACTGGAACTGATCGGCTGTCAAACCCCTCCGTTCAATAGGCGCTGCTCATGCATCGTTGCTTACACCTTGACATCTCTGAGCAGACAAAGGGACTGTGTCTGTGATACAATATCTACAGTCAGCGTCTATCTTCAGCAGTTCTGGCAACCGGGGTGATGCAAAACTTTTTTTGATGTGTGTATATCAATGGTAAGATTCGCTGACGACATTGTTATCCTCAGCGAACAGTCTGATGAGGACATTCTATGGATTGAGAGTAAGCAAATATTAATCGAAAGTAATGGGGAGTAGCAGAAATATGATTAGCGATGAACTTAAGAACAAAACTGGAGAGTACGAAGTAGATGGTCTGAAGGAATTCTTCTTCCTTAGATGCAAAATTACGAGTGACGGAAGAAGTCAAGAGCATATAATCAGAAAAGTATCACAGATTATAGGGCATTTCTCGCTAAAAGAAGTCTATCATCAAACATAAGCCTCGAGGAAGAATATTCTTAGAACATATTCAGGAGCACGGCATTGCTTGGAACTGAAACAATAGTTGTAGGAAAACCGGAAAAGAAAAGAATAGAAGCGTTAGAGATGCGGTCTGGTAGAAGAATGTTGAAGATTAAGTAGACTCTTAAGGTAAGAAATACACTCCTGGAAATGGAAAAAAGAACACATTGACACCGGTGTGTCAGACCCACCATACTTGCTCCGGACACTGCGAGAGGGCTGTACAAGCAATGATCACACGCACGGCACACCGGACACACCAGGAACCGCGGTGCTGGTCGTCGAATGGCGCTAGCTGCGCAGCATTTGTGCACCGCCGCCGTCAGTGTCAGCCAGTTTGCCGTGGCATACGGAGCTCCATCGCAGTCTTTAACACTGGTAGCATGCCGCGACAGCGTGGACGTGAACCGTATGTGCAGTTGACGGACTTTGAGCGAGGGCGTATAGTGGGCATGCGGGAGGCCGGGTGGACGTACCGCCGAATTGCTCAACACGTGGGGCGTGAGGTCTCCACAGTACATCGATGTTGTCGCCAGTGGTCGGCGGAAGGTGCACGTGCCCGTCGACCTGGGACCGGACCGCAGCGACGCACGGATGCACGCCAAGACCGTAGGATCCTACGCAATGCCGTAGGGGACCGCACCGCCACTTCCCAGCAAATTAGGGACACTGTTGCTCCTGGGTTATCGGCGAGGACCATTCGCAACCGTCTCCATGAAGCTGGGCTACGGTCCCGCACACCGTTAGGCCGTCTTCCGCTTACGCCCCAACATCGTGCAGCCCGCCTCCAGTGGTGTCGCGACAGGCGTGAATGGAGGGACGAATGGAGACGTGTCGTCTTCAGCGATGAGAGTCGCTTCTGCCTTGGTGCCAATGATGGTCGTATGCGTGTTTGGCGCCGTGTAGGTGAGCGCCACAATCAGGACTGCCTACGACCGAGGCATACAGGGCCAACACCCGGCATCATGGTGTGGGGAGCGATCTCCTACACTGGCCGTACACCACTGGTGATCGTCGAGGGGACACTGAATAGTGCACGGTACATCCAAGCCGTCATCGAACCCATCGTTCTACCATTCCTGTTCCAACAGGACAATGCACGTCCGAATGTATCCCGTGCCACCCAACGTGCTCTAGAAGGTGTAATTCAACTACCCTGGCCAGCAAGATCTCCGGATCTGTCCCCCATTGAGCATGTTTGGGACTGGATGAAGCGTCGTCTCACGCGGTCTGCACGTCCAGCACGAACGCTGGTCCAACTGAGGCGCCAGGTGGAAATGGCATGGCAAGCCGTTCCACAGGACTACACCCAGCATCTCTACGATGGTCTCCATGGGAGAATAGCAGCCTGCATTGCTGCGAAAGGTGGATATACACTGTACTAGTGCCGACATTGTGCATGCTCTGTTGCCTGTGTCTATGTGCCTGTGGTTCTGTCAGTGTGATCATGTGATGTATCTGACCCCAGGAATGTGTCAATAAAGTTTCCCCTTCCTGGGACAATGAATTCACGGTGTTCTTATTTCAATTTCCAGGAGTGTATGATGATTTTCTGGAGAATCGGTGAGCAAAGGAACATAACGAAAACTTTTTTTAAGAAATGGCAGGGTAACAGGATGTGTTTTAAGAGGCCATGAAGTAATTTCCATGATGCAATGTAGAGCTGTTAAGGGAGAAGAAATTGTTTAGGAAGAGAGAGATGGAATATACATCGTCAGCAAAAGTGTTGCATCACCCCCAACATATCGTGCAGGTGTGTTGCTATTGTGGCTGTTCGTGTACTAATCAGAAAGTAACTTCTTCCTTTGATTGTAAGCATGCACACAATTACCATGAGCACTACCTAACGGTAGAACGCCACGCTCGAAAGAATAACAGCATTTCAGTTGAAAGTAAAGCACCACCAGTGTGTCAAATAAAATTACCTTCTATTGTGAATGGTAGCGATTATTAGTGTACACCCTATAACTGAACAGTGATGAAGTTCAGCTGCGTCCGTTACGTATAAACTTCAAACAGTGGAAAATCGAGGATGGAATGTAAGAATATTTTGAAAAGGACAGTGACTACTCATCCTGTAGTAGAGATGCTGAGTCGCAGATAGGCACAACAGAGAGACTGTTACACAATAAGCTTTCGGTCAACGAGGCCATTGTCAAAAGCAGACAACAGACACACGAACACACTAACGCAAACGCTTCTACAGACATGTGGTCATGTGTGTGTGAGTTGCGTTTTCGGCAATGTTTATGTGTGTGTATCTGTCGTCTGTTTTTGACAAGTCCACGTTAGCTGAAAGCTTATTGTGTGACAGTCTCTCTGTTGCGCCTATCTGCGACTCAGCATCCCCGCTATAAGGTGAGTAGCAACTATCGCTTTCAAAATGTAAGAACACTTAAAAATAGTCATGGTGAGTCGAATCAGTAACATAACTGGTAAGCTGGATATAAGTATCATTTATCACTCTATCGACCTACGGTGGTCACTGCTAGAAGGGAAGTTCTCTCACAGTCTCTGTAGAACCTCAAAGGCATTCAAACGTATCTCAGTCGGTTGAGTTATCTTTCCGTTGTTGAGGTGTATTAGTTGCTTCTCTATTCCGCAATAGCTCCTATATTTACATCTAAATTTACATCATACTCCGCAAGCCACCTCATGGTGTGGGGCGGAGGGTACTTCTGGTACCACTAACTGATCCCCGCTGCCCTTTTCCAGTCGCGGACGGCGTATGGCAGGAGTTATTGTCGGTACGTGCCTGTATTGGCTCTAATTTCTTGAATTTTCTCGTCATGGTCATTATGTTACATGTATATGGGAAGGCGTAGAGTTTGGCCAGCTCTCCCGGAAAGCGCTCTTTTGAAATTTCAGTACTAAACCACACCATGGTGCACAATGTCTCTCTTGCAACAGCTGCCGATGGAGTTTGTCGCTAATATAAAACGTTATCAGCTTTCATATTGTCTTTACATTTCCTTGATTGGAACTTTATCGTCTCTGTAACGCTCTCGCACAGGCTGAACGGTCCCGTAACGAAACGTGCCGCTTTGCATTGGCACAGTCCCTTCTCTTGTGTCAGTCCTACTTTCTAAGAATCCCTTATTGATGAGCAGTACCAAGAATCGGCAGAACAAGCGCTTTATAAGCCACTTACTTCGAGGACAATTTACATTTCCCAAGATTCTTCCTGTGAATCTCCGTCTGGCATCTGTTTTTCCTACTATTGTGTACTGTGGTCATTCCACTTAAGGTCGCTCTGGATATTTTACTTTATGTTGGATCTTGTACACTCGATGCTTAAGGGAGCCTAAAGTATGCTGCATTCTCGTAATGCTGTACAACAATTCAAGCAAATAACATTAGTAGTTTCATTTCTATAAAACAGATTTGACAATGCTTAAATTTAGAGTTACATCGGTGTCGCAAGTGGCATGCAAATAATAATAGTCTTCGCTATAGACATAATCCAAGTAAGCCCTTGATACGGATCACGACTAATAGTTTTGCGAGGGCCGCCCAGTAATGTTCGTATACAGCGCCGACCTGAGTACTGACGTCCGGCCGAGGCTGGCAGGACCGATGCTTATATACACTTGTTGCAGGGGGCGCTCCTGGCGCAACTCGGTCCTTGTCAGCAGGCTATTGGCTGACGTTTCCTCACCGCCTTCTCAGGATTTCCGTTCTTCGCCTTCGTTTCGGTGCTTGTAGTTACGCCAGAACACTCCTCCCCCCACTCCCCCCCAACGAAGGACCGTCGTCGTGTATGCACTGCGACCACGGCGGGGGATGGAGGAGAGGGCGCAGCGCCGGGAATGAAGCTGCGGTTGCATGGAACGTCAAGAATGCGGCCGTACCCCGCCTTCCTGACTGTGCTCTGGCGGAAATATCCTCCCCGAAAAGTGACCAGAAGGGTACGCGTCCACTTCCTGCTGCCATGAACCAGATGAAGAAGGCGGCGACTGCTGCGGTGCGGTCGGGTCTAGCTCCAGCGATAGGCAGAGGAGGCGAAGGCTCCGTCTCCATGGTGTCGTCCCGTAGTGTCGTGATGACACCCTCTGTGGCTGCTGCGGTCGCATTGTCCTCTGGACCCGTGAATCTGGGGGAAGAGAGTCTGAAAGATCATGACAGAGACGAATTTGATTTCGATGGCGGCGCTGCAAACCATAGGGTCCTGAAAGAAGATACAATCAAGTGCCAAGTCGACGGAAGATCGCGCCTCCCGCCCACCGTCGGATGCCACTAGAAACCTTGTAAAAAACAGTATCACGCGGTGCGAAGCGATACTTGCGGCCTTCCTTCGGCGCCCGATGCTGACAAGGGAACCTCCTCATCGCACCCCCCTCAGATTTAGTTATAATTTGGCACAGTGGATAGGCCTTGAAAAACTGAACACAGATCAATCGAGAAAACAGGAATAAGTTCTGTGGTACTATGTAAAAATAAGCAAAATATACAAACTGAGTAGTCCCTGGGCAACATAGGCAGCATCAAGGATGATGTGAGCACAGGCGTGCCGTGGCCCCGTGGTTAGCATGAGCAGCTGCGGAGCAAGAGGTCCTTGGTTGAAGTCTTCCCTCGAGCGAAAAGTTTACTTACTTTATTTTTGCAAAGTTATGATCTGTCCGTTCGTTCATTGACGTCTTTGTTCACTGTAATAAGTTTAGTGTCTGTGTGTTGCGACCGCACCGCAAAACTGTGCGATTAGTAGACGAAAGGACGTGCCTCTCCAACGGGAACCGAAAACATTTGATGGCAAGGTCATAGGTCAACCGATTCCTCCACAGGAAACACGTCTGATATATTCTATACGACACTGGTGACGGCATGTGCGTCACATGACAGGAATATGTTGTCGACCCAACTAACTTGCACACTTGGCGAATGGGTAAAAAGATTCTTCTACCTTGCCCGATTTAGGTTTTCTTGTAGATGTGATAATCACTTCCAAAAAGTGATGGAAACATAAGTATGTGTCACATAAACTGCAACAAATGAATGCAACAGTTTCACAGTCGCACAGTTTTCTCTGTGCTCTGTCAAAACATATGTTTTTAACGTTTTCAAATTTTTCCGTGTGTAGACCGTAAAATCCTGCACATGTACAAGCAAATCTGAACATGTCCTGGAATTTTGGAGAGCGAAGTTGATTATGTGTGACTGCCTGAACTCTGATAATTGTCTGAAAATAAAAAATTAAAGTTTTCACTCAAGGGAAGGCTTTAACCAAGGACCTGTCGCTGCGCACCTGCTCACGCTAACCACGGGACCACGGCGCGCCTGTGCTCAGATCATCCTTGATGTTGCCTATGTTGTCCATGGATTACTGAGTTTGTATATTTTGCTTATTTTTTCAGAGTTCCTCACAACTTCTTCCTGTTTTCTCGATTGATCTGTGTTCAGTTTTTTCAAAGCCTATCCACTGTGCCAACTTATAACTAAATCTGAAGGGGTTGCGATGGGGAGGTTCCCTTGTGAGGAGGGTGGAGCAGTGTGCGATGGCGATGGCCGTGAAGCAATTCAAACGACGATGATCGATCTCGTGGGTGCGAAAGATATGAGGCGATGAACAGTTGCCATGCTTGATCCCTGGTGTGTGCGGAGCGAAGTTTGGCCATCTGCTGCTTGAATGTTCTGACAAAATGTTCCGCTGTGGATGGAACGGTGCACTAGTTAAATGCTGTATGCCATTGCGCTCACAGAATGTTTCAAATTCCTTTGACGCGAACTCAGGTCCGTTGTCTGACGCTATTACTTCAGGGAAACTTTCGAGACAAAATATCGGTGATAAGAACTGAAAGTGTTCGAGTTCATTGCCACAGCAAAAGGGAACTTGCTATACGAGTCAACCACAGTCAACCAAGGAGTGTTCCAAAAAGGTCCAGCAAGTATATGTGCACACGTTGCCATGGCGATTGTGACTTTGGCCAAGCAGAGAATTTTTGTGTCGGAGCGGACTGATTTTCCGCACCTGCGTTACACAGAAACGTCATGTGTTCTATTTGAGCGTCCATACCCAGCCAAGTACAGTGTCGACGCACTAATTGTTTCGTACGAACAATCCCCCAGTGTCCTTGGTGAAGTAACTGCAACACTTCTTTTTGCAAAGCTATAGGGATCAACACACGTGACTGGCCACTGTCATTCTGAACAAGAATCACACATTTCTGTACAGGAGGCTATGCCGACGTGCAAAGTATCGGCACACTACGGGGTTACCCGGCCAGGGCGGCCGAGTGGTTCTAGGCGCTACGGTCTGGAACAGAGCGACTGCTACGGTCCTGCCTCGGGCATGGATGTGTGTGATGTCCTTAGGCTAGTTAGGTTTAAGTAGTTCTAAGTTCTAGGGGACTAAGTCACATCAGGGCCAAACGGAAGACGTGAAAACTCGTACGCATTACCATGTTGTGCTGTCTGACGATGCACAGTCTCGTACTGGTATTGAGACAAAAAGCCCATCTTTGCTATTTTTAGGCAGTTTCGTCGCATGAAACAAGGACAGAAAAGGCTTGTGATCCGTTACTAAGTAGAGTTTTCTGCCATATAAATAGTGGTGGAATTTGAGACACGATACACAACAGTCAAAGCCTCTTTCTCAATTTGTGGGTAGTTACGCTGAGCTTTGGACAACACTTTTGATACGAAAGCAATAGGTCTGCCTTTATCTCCAATTCTGTGCGTAAGTACTGCACCGATTCCATAAGAGGTTCAAATGGTTCAAATGGCTCTGAGCACTATGGGACTCAACATCTTAGGTCATAAGTCCCCTAGAACTTAGAACTACTTAAACCTAACTAACCTAAGGACATCACACACACACATGCCCGAGGTAGAATTCGAACCTGCGACCGTAGCAGTCCCGCGGTTCGGACTGCAGCGCCAGAACCGCTAGACCACCGCGGCCGTCTCCGTAAGAGGAAGCGTCAACTTGCAATAGAACTGGTTTGTTAGGATTAAAGTGAACTAAGCATCGATCACCTTGCAATGCATATTTAAGTTTTCGAAAGACTACTTGGCACTCATCTATCCTAGAAAGGGGACATTCTAGCGACGCAAGCGATGCAATAGAGCTGAGATTCGTATAGCTTTCGGTATGAACCGTATGTAATAGTTCTTTTTCCCTGAAACTTACTGCAATTCTGTGATATTGCAAGGAACTGATAAGCCTCTTATGGCCAACAAATGCAGATGAAGAGGCTGTACACCTTCACTCTTTATAACGTGAGCAAGATACTGCAATTCAGGTTTAAAATATTTACTCTTGTCCAGTCTACACTTTAGTCCTGCATCAGATAACACACGAAACAAAGCACGAAAATTTGCAATATGTTCTTCAGGTGTACGACCTGTTACGACAATATTGTCCAAATAGTTTGAACAGTTTGGCAATTGTGCAGTTAGCTGTTACAAAAACCGTTGGAAAATGGCGGGCGCGGAAGCAGTGCCAAAAGGCAAACGCAAATATTTAAACGAGCCCAAATGAGCATTTACTACACACACTTGTTGAGATTCTTCATCGAGCGGTATTTAAAGATATGCATCTTACAAATCAATTTTTGAAAAGTAGCGTATAGCGCCTAATCTGTCCATAAGATCCTCTGGGCGTGGGAATGGATAAGTATCAATGACAGTTTGTCGGTTGACTACGGACTTCAAATCGACACAAAGGAGAATGTGACCTGAATGTTTGGGGAGCTAAACAGTGGACTCGCTGACTAGCTCATGTGTGCGCAAGTTCAGCAGCCACTTTGTCCCGTAATCCAATGTGAAGAGTCCTGGCCCGCGCCAAAGTTTCGGCTGAGCATTGTCTGTCAGAGTAATGTGTGCCACAAAATTTTTACCTTTGCCTAAACCTTCAGATAAAAGTTCTGGGAATTCTTTCAGCAAGCTAGCTACACTGTCTTCAGCATTAAATGCAGACACTGACAACACATTGTCCTGAATGTTACAGCCAAACAAGTCAAAACAATCAAGACCAGATATATTCTCATACTCGCATGATTTTAGCATTGTAAAAGTCACTGTTCGCGTATGCGAGTGTTACATGGCAGGCAAAGTACATGTGCCAAGAATGGGAATGTCTTGTCCGTTATAAGCCGTCAGGGCGGGCAGTACTAGTTGTAGACAGGCTGGGTGAGCCTAAGAGTTCATGTGTGTGACGATTTAGCAATATGACAGAGGCACCCGTGTCCAACTGAAAACGAATCTGAACGCTTGCTAGTTGCAACCTTGGAATACACTGCATTAATGACATGGGCCCTGTGACTAGATTTTTCTGTGTGGGTCGAATTCCGATGTATGTTACGTTGCAAATATATGGATTGCCCATGTCCTTTCCTATCACAAGAGTAACACAGAACTAATTGGGTGGGGCAGTCTTGGCCTTTGTGCCGTGAATAGCACCTAGGGCAAGACTTAATTCTGTTCCCCTGTTTAGCGACCTGCGTACGCAGCGTGGAAGTCGTTTACTCGGCGTGTCTTGCGCACGCCGCCGGTGCGCAATGGAACGACTGCAACTAAGGGACTCAACCCGACAAAGAGCTGGCAGAACAAATGTATGAGCCGACAAGGCACCAGAATCGTACTGATATAATATTTGCACTACCTGCTGAAATGATGGATCGGCCTGTTTCAATATCTGTTCTTGGGGTTTGACATGAGGTACATTATAGTCGATCGCATCATCCCAGATTACATCTGAATATAAAGCACCGAAAGCACATTTGAAATTGCCTTTCCTTGTCATACGGGGCAAATCTGTTACCCACTCGCAATAAGTTTGTTCTGACCGTTTTTTGCCATTGAAGAATTGATACCTAGTTGCTACCACATTCACTTGTTGGTCATAATACACTCCTGGAAATGGAAAAAAGAACACATTGACACCGGTGTGTCAGACCCACCATACTTGCTCCGGACACTGCGAGAGGGCTGTACAAGCAATGATCACACGCACGGCACAGCGGACACACCAGGAACTGCGGTGTTGGCCATCGAATGGCGCTAGCTGCGCAGCATTTGTGCACCGCCGACGTCAGTATCAGCCAGTTTGCCGTGGCATACGGAGCTCCATCGCAGTCTTTAACACTGGTAGCATGCCGCGACAGCGTGGACGTGAACCGTATGTGCAGTCGACGGACTTTGAGCGAGGGCGTATAATGGGCATGCGGGAGGCCGGGTAGACGTACCGCCGAAGTGCTCAACACGTGGGGCGTGAGGTCTCCACAGTACATCGATGATGTCGCCAGTGGTCGGCGGAAGGTGCACGTGCCCGTCGACCTGGGACCGGACCGCAGCGACGCACGGATGCACGCCAAGACCGTAGGATCCTACGCAGTGCCGTAGGGGACCGCACCGCCACTTCCCAGCAAATTGGGGACACTGTTGCTCCTGAGGTATCGGCGAGGACCATTCCCAACCGTCTCCATGAAGCTGGGCTACGGTCCCGCACACCGTTAATCCGTCTTTCGCTCACGCCCCAACATCGTGCAGCCCGCCTCCAGTGGTGTCGCGACAGGCGTGAATGGAGCGACGAATGGAGACGTGTCGTCTTCAGCGATGAGAGTCGCTTCTGCCTTGGTGCCAATGATGGTCGTATGCGTGTTTGGCGCCGTGTAGGTGAGCGCCACAATCAAGACTGCCTACGACCGAGGCATACAGGGCCAACACCCGGCATCATGGTGTGGGGAGCGATCTCCTACACTGGCCGTACACCACTGGTGATCGTCGAGGGGACACTGAATAGTGCACGGTACATCCAAACCGTCATCGAACCCATCGTTCTACCATTCCTAGACCGGCAAGGGAACTTGCTGTTCCAACAGGACAATGCACGTCCGCATGTATCCCGTGCCACCCAACGTGCTCTAGAAGGTGTAAGTCAACTACCCTGACCAGCAAGATCTCCGGATCTGTCCCCCATTGAGCATGTTTGGGACTGGATGAAGCGTCGTCTCACGCGGTCTGCATGTCCAGCACGAACGCTGGTCCAACTGAGGCGCCAGGTGGAAATGGCATGGCAAGCCGTTCCACAGGACTACATCCAGCATCTCTACGATCGTCTCCATGGGAGAATAGCAGCCTGCATTGCTGCGAAAGGTGGATATACACTGTACTAGTGCCGACATTGTGCATGCTCTGTTGCCTGTGTCTATGTGCCTGTGGTTCTGTCAGTGTGATCATGTGATGTATCTGACCCCAGGAATGTGTCAATAAAGTTTCCCCTTCCTGGGACAATGAATTAACGGTGTTCTTATTTCAATTTCCAGGAGTGTAGATTGTTAGTGAGTCTATAACACTGTCATACTCAAATTTACTCGGAGTGGCGTTAAGAAAGAGGTTTTGAATTAATCTGAACTCTGCACTTCCTACCTTGTATAATAGACACGGAAGTTCCCCAGTACTAGCAACATTGTGCTCCAGTAAAAGTGCCTCGAACTGTGCTAACCATTCGAGCCATTCCTGTTTAAAAAATTGTCGAAAAGGTGGTATAACAACTGTAGTGCTTGTTGTGGCAGGCGAGCAGCGTTGGCCAGTAGCTGCCGCACTGTGTTGTGTAACGTGGAGATTTGTCGAGTCTGGAACTGAAACATTTCATTAGCTGTGTGGCATCTAATGCCTGGCGCCTGAGCAGGGGCGAGACAGGTGGGAGGGGCACTTTGGAAGACCGAAATCTAACAATTAGGCGAATATATGCACAAAGAAATGTTATGCAACGCCCACCTGAAAACACTGATCAGCAAAAACGACAAGAAACGGTTAAAGCAAAGCGAGTGCTCTTGCAATGTGAAGACAAGAGAGAATTAAGGCACCTGCTAAAAAACGGAGTGCCGTCGCCGTCAGGCACTGGATTTGTTTGTAACACCTCGTCACCAGTTGTTGGATCTTGCCCAGTCGTCGCTTATAGTGTGCCTAAAAGATGCTGCATTCTCGTAATGCTCTACAACAATTCAAGCAAATAACATTAGTAGTTTTATTTCTATAAAGCAAATTTGACAATACTTACCTTTGGAGTTACATCGGTGTCGTAAGTGACATGCAACAGTAATGTTCGTCTCTATAGACAGAGTCGAGACAAATAACTGATAAGGATCACAACCAGTAGTTCTTGTAACGCACTCCGCAAATACGTTCCACTAATGTCGGTACACTGAGGGGATTTGAGCGGCCGAGCTGGCAGAAGCGGCGCTTATACTCACTTCGTGCAGGAGGCGCTACTGGCGAAGCTCGGTCCTTGTCAGCGGACTATTGGCTGACGTTTCCTCACCACCTTCTCTTATTTTCCGTTCTTCATCTTCGTTCCGGCGGTTGTGGTTACGAAATAACACTTTAAATACTGTCTGCAGCAGTTTATCAATAGTGCAGTCGTACGGTAGTGGCTTTCATTTCTTTATTCTTTATTCGTGTCAGAAGTACACTACAGTATTCACCCAGAATTGGGAAACTTTGATAGCACTGGGTGCTGTAGAAGTTAAGTCCTTCATGCTACAGGTGGTTGGGCATGAGTTACATTTGAAGAGATGCCGGGTTGTCTGCAATTCACCGCATTCGCACAGTGCTGTGTTGGCAGTTGGAAGTTCCATTTAAGGAGATTGTCCATCGATCTTGCGACTTCCGTCCGTAGTCTGTTCAAGGGCTTCCAGATGACCTACTTCTCCATGTGTCCAGGCGGCTGGGATTCTTGTGGTGTCATCCAGTTTGACAGATGTTGGCATCTTTCTTTCCACTTGGTGAGTTGGGTAGAAGCAGCTGATCCTTCTGGGGGCTGTGAAGTTGTTAGGAAGGTCTTATGTATGCATAATATGTTACATTCATCTCCATGCAAGGTCAGCTGCCAGAGCCTGCATCATTCATCAATTCTCTGAAAGTCATTCCGCAAGTTGATCTTGTCTTCTGGCGTTGCTAATTTATTATATAGAACCACATCATTTGCAAACAGTCTTAAGCAGCTTCCGACGCCTTCTACTAGATGATTTATATACTGTGAAAACAATAACAGTCGTATCAGATTTCCTTGGGGTACTCTGGAAATTACCTTTCCATTCGTCGGTTTTGTTCTGTTAAGAGGGACATGTTGAGTTCTATTGGGAAGGAATTCTTGAATAGGGTCGCAAATCTGATGCGATACTCGAAAAGCTCACTAAACGGCAGTCCGGGACTGTGTCGAATGCCTTCCTGAAGACAAGGAACACACCATCAACCTGAGCGCCGTTGTCTACCGGACTACCAATCTCTAAGACGAAAAGAGCGAGCTGAGTTTCGCAAGATCTCTGTTTGCAAAAGCCATGACGATTTTTATACAGATATTCCTTCTCCATGAGCGTCATATTTATTGAGCGTAAAACATGTTACACAATTCTGAAACAGACTGACGTCAACGATGTAGGTCTATAATTGTGCGCATTTGTCACACGGCCCTTTTTACAACAGGAATGACATGCGGTTTTTTCAGTATCCGCCATTTCTGCGCTCATGCGATGGTTGAAAGGATGAACCATATTAGGATCTTCCCATGTGAAACTGTTTCAGAAGACTGAATTTCGGCCTTCACACTTTAATCAGTCTCGTTCTGTATTAGTACGGGCACTGATCGGTCGAATAAACCATTCCTATTCACTAACTGTGTCTGCGTAAGACAAAAGCGTCAGATCATTCGTCAAAATTTTATATTCCAACTCATCTACTGCTTCTCGCGTTGCTTTAATCACAATACGGTACGTCTTCGTTTAGCTCTTTATCAAGTAACACGGGACTTCGCCTACTTTCCTGGCAACTTCCTAACAAGATTACTGAATCGCCGTGGGTGTTGTGCGTCGCCCACAAGCTTTCTCGGCATGTATTTGGCGATAATAGCACTTTTTCATCTAACACGGTGATAATGTTGATGATGATGATGAGGTCCCATACTCCTTGACAGAGCGTAGACCGATGCGGTGGACCCGCACCGCAAGGTCCTAGCGGAGGTGGTATACCTCCGACTGCAGTGGGGATGAATGATGATGATGATCATGATGACGACACAACAACACTCAGTCATCTCGAGGCAGGTGAAAACCCTGACCCCGCCGGGAATCGAACCCAGGTCCCCGTGTTCGGGAAGCGAGAACGCTACCGCGAGACCACGGTAACAGTCTTCAATTCAGTAGCCCAAAAGCGTGTCTAAAAAAGCGGTATCAGATGCTGAGAGACGGCACAATATTCAGTTTCGAGAAAATATATTGCATTCTGTGGAAGTGATGGTATTTATATTGTCAATCTACAACAGAAATCTCTTGTGTTGGCGCTATGGGCTGCGTTGTAATGTTTTCTCCCTCTCTCTGCAACTTTCCTTGCACTGAGTAGCTCTTCTTCCTCCTTCCTCCCCTTTCTTCTCTCTCTCTCTCTCTCTCTCTCTCTCTCTCTCTCTCTCTCTTTTGACGACTCGACACAGCGTATGCGATTCTTCCGTTCAGAGAAAAGAGATACGCGTCACTGAGCGCTACCTTTATTTCTCACTTGCAGCCGTATCCCAGCCAACAATCGACCGGAGGAGCGGAGAAGCTGTCGGACGGGAGGACAGCGACGGACGAGAACGGCGAGGAAGAGCTGGAGGATGGGCAAGCGGGAAGCGGGCAATATCCTCCCACCGCCGGCCCCCAGTGCCGGGGTGCGGTTCACGCATCATCGGACCCTTTCAGGCGTGGCCTCCCTGCTCCGGCGGAGCAGGGCCCAGATCGGCCGCCCGTTTAAGATAACGCCGGTCGCAGGACTGCCGCGTAGGGAGGGGTGCGCAGAGGGTTCCAGTTCTGGAACTAATAACGAGCACGAGCAGCCGAAACGAGGCTCCGAATCACACAAAGCGGACACAACGGATCTGCAGTGGCGTTGTCCCACAGCGGCAGGATGTATGCTATGCGAGTGACTGCCTCGTGAGTGGTATTCTATAACCGGAAACCAGTAATTGGCTCCGTAGTTAACTACAAGTCGACGAAGACGGCGGTGGTGAATGAGAGAGTCGTCAATACCCTAGCTGCTAACGTTAAAAGAGAGAAAACAGTTTCGTTTATCATGTGATTAAGTACGTCATAAAAACTAGGCGTTTCAGAAGTTTTTCACTTATTACAAACATTCATAAGGCATAAAATATGGCATATAGACAAACAGTTTTTAAATTGATTAGCATATGCAAAATCAAGTCTTTGTGTACATACATACAAACCGTTATTTTGTTTGTTACAGAGCCTAGTGACGTAACAACACCGGAATCGGACACCTTTTCTACACAACATGCCCTGAAATCAGGAGATATCCCAATGTGTCTTTTGATATCAGGAGGTGCAGCCACCAAAAACAATCCAGTCAGAGATCAAGAAAACAGGGAGCATGTGTGCTCTCCCTAGCCAGGAACTAATCAAATGGCTCAAATGGCTCTGAGCACTATGGGACTTAACATCTGAGGCCGTCAGTCCCCTAGAACTTAGAACTACTTAAACCTAACTAACCTAAGGACATCACACACATCCACGCCCGAGGCGAGATTCGAACCTGCGACCGTAGTGGTCGCGCGATTTCAGACTGAAGCGCCTAGAACCGCTCGGCCACTCCGGCTGGCAGAGCAGGAACTTATGCGGAGGCAATTGAGGCTGTGAGAGTGGCCTTTGTGAGAAGTCCCAAGAAATCGCCCCTCAGAGACGCACTTGACTTGCAAATTCCAAAGACATCAGCGGAGCGTATCCTACACAATCAACTCCTTTTCCGTGCGGACGAAGTCCTGATCGTGCAGTCCCTCTAGTCAGCGGATTACAATGCTCTTTATGACTTTGCAGTTGCCATGCTGTTTGAAATTGAGGAAGATGATTACTATCGGGTACTTGTTCCTTTCTCACATGACTCCACATATCATTTGAACAGTGTTATCAACACAATACTAGCATATATGAGTCCGAGAATCCCCATCCTGCAGCCGATGCAATAAGAGACAGCCCAAAGCTGAACGTGTGGTGCGATCTTACGCACAATAAAATCATAAGACCTTTTTATTTCAGCGAAATGACAGTCACAGCCGATGTCTATCCTGGTAAATTGCATTCATTGTTGTGCCACAGATTCTGGATATCTGGGACTTAATTTTCTTATAAACTGGTGCGGCATCTCATTGGAGATTACAAGTTTGTGCCCATTTGGATACAACATTCCGTGGTGACCCTATGAACCGGTCTCCGCGATCAGCAAACACAACACCACTGAATTTTTTCCTTTAGGGTTATGTGAAGGACCAGCTTCAGCAAACATCAATGACGACATAGCAGCAGAATTATGAAGTCGTAACTTCCATCGCCTCATGATGTGTTGACAGCCGGCCGGAGTGGCCGTGCGGTTCCAGGCGCCACAGTCTGGAGCCGAGCGACCCCTACGGTCGCAGGTTCCAATCCTGCCTCGGGTATGGATGTGTGTGATGTCCTTAAGTTAGTTAGGTGGTTTAATTAGTTCTAAGTTCTAGGCGACTGATGACCTCAGAAGTTCAGTCGCATAGTGCTCAGAGCCATTTGAACCATTTTTGAAATGTTGACAACATATGGTGGAATTTTAATATTGACTGGATATCTTCCGGTTAACGAAATGAGCACACATGGAAATGTTTTAACTGAGTGTGTGTGTGTGTGTGTGTGTGTGTGTGTGTGTGTGTGTTTGTGTGTACATAAAACCAGAATATCTTACCTTCACTTCAAGATAATAGTTATGCGTCTGTATGTCGTACATTGTGCCATATACGTATTTGTCATCAGGGAAGGATTGCTGGGACACCCTCTATTTTCTTTAGTAACATTCGTCACTAGCAATACGATTATATGCTAGGATATCCTACTCGATCCTAAACCATAATTTTCTATCAGAAAGGTTCGTGGTAATTGATGGAAAGTCGTCTAGGGGAAGTCAAGATATGTGAAAGATTCCCCGCCCTCTACTCTTTGTAACCTATAATAAAGGACTTACGAGACAATCTGGTCAGCTTTCTCATGTTCACCACTTTTCTTTTTTCAAAATTACGTTTACGGTGGCAACTGATCTTCTAACCATACTCTTCGTTACGTTTAATTAGGCGTCATATTCCATCAACGGAATTTCCCGGTAGATAGGTACTGAGTTAGAAAAGTGGCACTGTCCAAATAAATAAGTGTATAGTGGCTTATAGTGCACCTCTTTCAATACAACAGTAAATTTTTGAGGATGTAATGAAAATTCTACAATACATATCTCACGAGCAGAAACTGTACGTAAGCCTGTTTGCTTATAATGAATAATATAAACTGGCACTACAATATCCTTCCGGAGTAAACTGGAAGCTAGTTGTCTCATCAGAATCATAAGGTTCGAAAAAGGGGTCATCCATTACATTCAAATTTGACTACTGGTCACACTCGATGGATGAAGTATGTCATGGAGGTGTGTATTGCTTCATTCTAGGGCCAATTGCAACATACCAACTCCACGACAGAATGCTTAAATCCGTGATAAAGTAAAGCAGTTTTTTGTGTCTCCTGAAAACTTTACTTCCTTCTCCAACTCACCAACTTGATTACAAAATGATTTAAACAAGATATCTTCATGTTACCAACGTTTCCAATTGACCTCGAACAATATGAAGTGCCCTCAGATGTGTAGGTACTAAAATTTACTAGGTGCAAGCAAGGTTAATAAGGCCAAGGAAATGTTATTTCGACGATAACAAGTCATTTAGTCAGATCCGACATTTTTTGAGATGTATATAACGCTCTTAAACATGAAATAACTTTTTCATTCCCTACATTACATCCTACACTTTTTGGATTTGTACATTTTATTAATTTTCAGTTGAGATTGGCTATAAAGCCGATATAATGATTGTGTGGAATAAATGCATACAGATCCGTAGTCAAATGGTAGATAGTTCAAGACTGGGTTTGACCGTCCTCTTTTGGAGTACTACTGGGCAGTAAGGGCCACTTATCAGATATGATTCAAGTGGTCGGAAAATTTCGAAGGTGTTTAACTTGCAACATATATCCGCACGAGAAGCCTGCGACCAGTACACGAATATTAAGTATGTCCATATCACAGCTTTTGGGCCACAAATAATTCGAATCGTTACGCGCTAGGCCCATGGCCCATCAAAATATCAGAGAAAAGAACTTAATACGATCGTGTCAATTCGTCTCTGTCGTACACATTGGCGCTCAATCTTTTAACAAGCACACTATATTGGCTCAAATGGCTCTGAGCACTATGTGACTTAACAGCAATGGTCAGCAGTCCCCTAGAACTTAGAACTACTTAAACCTAACTAACCTAAGGACATCACACACATCCACATCCGAGGCAGGATTCGAACCTGCGACCGTAGCGGTCGCGCGGTTCCAGACTGAAGCGCCTAGAACCGCTCGGCCACAACTGCCGACAAACCACTTCCAGTTATTCCTGTAGATGTAGAAGATAGTTTCCGCTACTTCGTGAATTGTCCCTATCCCGTCTTCAAGAATTGCATCTACTTCTACATTCTGAAAACCACTGTGAAGCGCATGGCAGGGGACTCTTTCAACTGTGCCGCGTATTTGGGTTTCTTCCCGTTCCTCTTGCGTATGTTGCGCGGGAAAAAATAATTTGTCAAATGTTTCTACTTAAATGCGTTACAACGAGTCCAGTCATTACTTCAAAATTACTACGAGAGTAAGGGACTTGTATGTTCCTAGGCTCCTTACTTGACACTGTTCCAACAACTGTATGCGTCTATCTTCAAACGACTGCACAAATTTTTTTTTTTTTTTTTTTTTTTTTGTGACGCTCTCCTGTTCATCAAACAAACCTGCCACTATTGTTGGTGACCTTCCTTGTATATGTTTAATATTGTCTGTTGCTCCTGTTTCGTACGGCTCCCATACACTGGTTTTTCACGCAATCTCTTTTGTAGACTCGATGCATTTTCCCAGTTTCACTACTAATGGACCAAAGTGTGGCACCAGCTTCACTTATGACAGAGCCTACGTGATGATTCCTTTTCACAGCTCTACAGATTGCACCATATTGATATTTATTTGAGTTCAGTGACTCCATACGCGAGTCACTGATGTAATAATCATAGGATACTACGTTTCTGCCCTTTATGAACCGCACAATTTAACAATTTTGAACATTTTATGCAAGTTTACCGATATTTACGTCGATCTGATAGTGTATCAAAGTCTGAGTGAATATTTGTGCAGGTTATTTCACGCAGTACTCAACCAGAAATAATTGCATCCTTTGGAACACGTCTGCGGTGAGTATTAATGTCGTCCACAGGTCATTACTATACATCATGAACAGAAAGTGTCCCAGCACCCTTCCCTTGGGCTCTACAACATTTTTCGATGATTCTCCATCCAAGATCTGCTTACAGAATGAGTACTTCCATATCTATTCTTATACAAATGTTTCATTCATTACTCACGCTATGGTGTGGCCTACGACTGCTAATGAAAATGAAAAGATGGATTTCTAAGATGAAACCATCATCAAGTGGAGGGCACTCCTATGTAGAGGTTACTTGTGACAAATATTGGTGATACCTTCGTGAAATCGCAGTAAAACCCCAGCTAGGCCATGAGTCTGTGTTGCGTCGGTACTTCTGCTACATTTTAAAGTGGAAAACTGAATAAGACGCTTTTAATTACATAACGACTAACGTAATGTTCTGGTATTGTTGCAAAGAAATTTTTAGTGACAATGCTTTGCTCTATACGAGATTAACAAAACTACGTTGTACATTGACTTGAAGATAACCTTGTGTTGTGGTTGAAACATAAAAGTATCATTGTAATTGTTACAGCACATAAAACTTCATCTTTTTTTCTGCTTTCTCTTATTCTGCTCTTACATTCAGCGTAAGGTATTAAATTGTTACGACACCCATCTTTTCCTCCCTCTTCCTTGTTTTGTTCTCGTGTTAGGTTTATACCTCAGGGTTTTGATGGGTAGTCTTCGGCTGCTTCCGATTTTATTTATTTATTCACACGTCTAGCTCCGTAGGACCAAATCGAGGAGTAGATATCCAAGGTCATGGAACGTGTCAGTACAGGAAATTACAACATAGAAATAATAACACATAAAAAAGTTTATAAACCCACAAAAAAGACAAGCCATCAGTTTAAGTGAACGCAGTCAACAAAATAACATAGGAATCAGCTTAATTTTTCAAGGAACTCCTCAAAAGAATAAGAGTGACCCATGAGGAATACAATTTTGCTGTGTTTTCATGGATTTTATTTACTTTTTTACTGATGTGTTGTACATTTAAAATGTCACCGTTATAAATTCTATCTACTGCTTTTAACTGCTCTAAGATTCTTATTATTTCTGTTTTCTGAATTGTATACCGTTGTTGTTTACGCACTGGTGAGGTAAAACGTTATAAACACATTCGTAATAGATCTGTCCAGATTTAGGACGCAATAAAATGCACGCGTAGTCTAGGGGTCGAAGGCGTGGTAGCTCAGCGTGTTCGGTCAGAAAGCTGGTTGCTCTGTATCGTAATAACAGAAGAAAAAAAAGAGTGAGGCGATCAACAACGAACTTCAGCGGATGTCATCTGACATCTGCTATGACCAAATGCAACGAACAATAAAGAACAAAATAAAAAAAGGGGGTAATACCTTTAGTAATCAAAACGTACTCGGTCCCGGATTCGAAACCCGCCACCGCTTAAATTTTGATTAACAATCAGCATTGGCGACGATGACTTGCGGCATAAGAAGTCAATCTCATGCTGCCAACGACCTTATCAACGGCAGTGGCGGAGGAGACAGAGGTTCAGGGCATTCTCTAGTCTTGGGGATGAAAACTGGCCCTTAAGGCGGAAGGATCAGCTGTGATCAACAGCATGAGGATGGAAACCACTGCATTAAGGACACTTAACACGTATGTAGGGGACATGCGCCTGTAATTGAAAAATTGTCTTGATGATCTGTCCATTGGCCAAAGATTTCGGAATATTCACCCATTCAGAACTCGGGGAGCTAATCGCGAAGGAGGAGGTGATCGTGAGAAGAAGATTGAACAGTCAGCGAAAGGATAACGTCCTACAAGTCGGGACGTAGAATGTCAGAAGCTTGAATGTGGGGACAGTATGAAAAGGGAAACGCAAAGGCTCAATCTAGATGTAGTAGTGGTCAGTGAAGTGAAATGGAAATAAGAGAAGGATTTCTGGTCAGATGAGCGTAAAATAAGATCAACAGCAGCAGAAAATGGTGTAACAGGAGTTTCATTCGTTATGAATAGAAAGGTAGGGGAAAGAGTGTGTTACAGCGAACAATTCAGTGATAGCATTTTTCTTATCAGAATCGACAGCAAACCAACACCGACAACAATAGTCACGTGTACGTGATGACGTCTCAAGCTGAATATGAAGAGACAGATAAAGTATATGAGGATATTGAAAGGGTAATACGGTTAAAATGGAGATGAAAATCTAATATTCATGGGGGACTGGAATGCAATTGTAGGGAAAGGAGTAGAAGAAAAGGTTACAGGACAAGGAATGAGAGATTGGAAAGACTGAGTTCCGTAATAAATTTCAGTTAGTAATAGCGAATATTGTGCTAAGGAATCACAAGAGGAGACGGTATACCTGGAAAAGACCAGGTGATACGGGAAGATTTTAGTTAGGCTACATTATGGTTAGACAGAGTTTCCAAATTCAGATACTCAATTGTAAGGCGCACTGTAGTTGATACAGACTTAGATCACATTGAGGTAGTGATGAAGAGTAGGCTGAAATTCAAGAGAGTAGTCAGGAAGAATCAACACGGAAAAATGTGTGTTACGGAAGTACTAAGGGATGACGAGACATGCTTTAAATCCTATAAGGCTATAGATACAGCAATACTGAACAGCTCAATAGGCAGTAAGGTTGAAGAGGAATGGGCATCTCTGAAAAGGGCAATCACAGAAGTTGGAAAGAAAAACATAGATACAAAGAAGGTAACTGCGAAGAAACCATGGGTAACAGAAGAAATACTTCAGTTGATCGATGAAAACAGGAAGTACAAAAATATTCAGGAAAAATCGGGAACACAGAAATACAAGTCACTGAGAAATGAAATAAATAGCAAGTGCAGAGATGCTAAGGCGAAATGGCAGTTTGAAGAATATGAAGAAATCGGAAAAGAAATAACTGTCGGAAGGACTGGCTCACCACACAGGAAAGTCGAAACAACCTTTGGTGACATTAAAATAAGGGTTGTACCATTAAGAGTGCAACGGGAATACCAGTGTTAAACGGAGAGGGGAGAGCGGATATGTGGAAAGAGTACATTGAAGGCCTCTATGACGGGGAAGATTTGTGTGACGTGCTAGAAGAAGAAACAGGAGTCGATTTAGAAGAGATAGAGGATCCAGTACTATAATTAGAATTTGGGAGAACTTTTGAGGACTTAAGGTCAAATAAGGAAGAAGGGATAGATAGCATTCAATCAGAATTTGTAAAATCGTTGGGGGATGTGGCAACAATACAACTATTCAAGTTGGTGTGTTGAATGCATGAGCCTGGCGATAAATCATCTGAGTTTCGGAAAAATCCAAATAACTTCGAGGACTGCTAGAGCTGACAAGTGCGAGAATTATCGCACAGTCACCGGAACAGCTTATGCATCCAAGTTGTTGACAAGAATAATAAACTGGAGAATGGAAATGAAAACTGAGGATGTGCTAGACGACGGGCAGTTTGGCTGTAGCAAAGGTAAAGGCACGATGGAGGCAGTTCTGACACTGCGGTTGATAATGGAAGCAAGATTAAAAAAAAAAATCAAGGCTCTCTCATAGGATTTATCGTTCTGTAAAAAGCCTTCAACAATGTAAAATGGTTCAAGGTGTTCGAAATGGGGGTAAGCTATAGAAAGAGAAAGATAATATACAATATGTATAAGAGCCAAGAGGGAATAATAAGAGTGGACGAACAAGAACTAAGTGCTCGAATTAAAAAGCTTGCAAGATAAGGATGTAGTCTTTCCCCCCAACTGTTCAACCTGTAGGAGTGGAATTAAAATTCAAGGTGAAGGGATATCGAAGATACGATTCGTTGATGACATTGCTATCCTGAGTGAAAGTGAATAGGAATTACGTGATATTCTGAATGGAACGTACAGTCTAATGAGTACAGAATATGGATTGAGAATAAATCGAAGAGAGGCGAAAGTAATGAGAAATAGCAAAAATGAGAGCAGCGAGAAACTTAACATCATGATTGATGATCACGAAGGAGATGAAGTTGAGGCATTCTGCTACCTAGGCAGCAAAATAACGGGTGGCGGACGGAGAGCAGAGGACAGCGAAAGAAGACTAGCCAAGAGAAGTCTACTAGTACCAAACATAGGCCTTAATTTGATGAAGAAATTTCTGAGGATGTACGTCTGGAGCACAGCATTGTATGACAGTGAAACATGGACTATGGGAAAACTGGAACAGAAGAGAATCGAAGCATGATGTGGTGCTACAGGCGAATATTGAAAATTAGGTGGACTGATAAGGTAAGGAATTAGGGGTTTCTGCACAGAATCGGAGAGGAAAAGAGTATGTGGAAAACACTGGTAAGGAGAGGGGACAGTGGGACAGACATCTGTTATGGCACCAGGGAATGACTCCCATGTTTCTAGAGGGAGCTGTAGAGGACAAAAACGGTAGAGGATGACAGTGATTGAAATACATCCAGCAAATAAGTGAGGACGTATATCGGAAGTGGTACTCCGAGATGAAGAGGTTGGGAAAGGAGAGGAATTCGTGGCGGGCCGAATCAAATCAGTCAGAAGACTGATGACCCAAGAAAGAAAAAAAAGCATCGTTGGTGCGTGCGTGGTATGGATTCCACAAGTCCTTGCTGGAAGTATGTGAAACAGATTTCTACGCATTCGTCACGCTGGTTTAGTATATTACGGGAGGATTATTTGTGGGCGTGGAACTGGTGCCCGACGTCATAGCATACGTGTTGCATCGGGTTCAGACCAAGCGAATATGGGGCTCAAGACGTGCCCTAAAAGATACCTGGCGGTGTGTTGTCACTGTCTGCAGTGGTCTCAATGGTTTGTCACTTCAGTGTGTTCGTCATGTTTACCAATTATAAATGACAGTGGGAGGAGGTCATTCGCAGGTAGGATTGCAGGATTCAAACGGGTGGTTACTTCGTATCAGGCTCAGCTTTATATGCTTCCCAAGCCATTGCACAGTGTTTTGTGAAAGGCTACTTCGTACCAGTATTATCTATTTTTGGTCCGATTCTGCTCTGCGAGGGGCAAAACGGGCATCCTGGCCAAGAGAAGTCTACTAGTACCAAACATAGGCCTTAATTTGATGAAGAAATTTCTGAAAATGTACGTCTGGAGCACAGCATTGTATGACAGTGAGACATGGACTATGGGAAAACTGGAACAGAAGAGAATCGAAGCATGATGTGGTGTAAAGGCATATATATATATATATATATATATATATATATATATATATATATATATATATATATATATATATATATATGACCCCAAAATTCTCTTATTTTCGTAGTTGCTACACAATGGTGGCAGAGATATTTTCACACAATCCTATTCGAAGTTGTCGAAATTTACCCAACATGGATTCGTAGGAACTATGTCGTCATTCTTCCAAGAATTCCGATCCAAGATCCACGAGCACTTTCGTTCGCACTCTATTGACCTGTTACGATAGTAGCAGGGCCTGTCTGAACTCATTTGATGTGTAATGTCTTGCATACGTAGTAACGACTGTAAGCACTGGAACAATAGCTTATTCTAGAATTGGTAGCAGTAGCGTATTGCACTTGTTTACCTTTACAGGTGCCACAACACTTCAAGCACACCTTACGCCTCAATTGGCTTTACTTAACATTGATTTTACGTTGTCGACTCATATCACATCGCTTCTTAGCATTACCACTTTTACTTAAGATTTGAAGTGTCCAAGATAGCAGCTGATATTGTAATCCCTTAGTATCGAACTACTCAGGGAAAATATTGGACGGTTCTTTGTATCACAAGCCGTAGTTCTTGCAATATTTGAAGTAAATTTAAGGATGATCCTTTCAAAGTTCGTTCTAATAGAGCGAGGTATTTAATAGGTGTGCAGCTACAACATGAATCCTAATTTCCCTAATAACACACTTATTTGGAGACAACTGAAAGCAGAAGAATCTCCATCGTGAGAACCCTTTCTTGAGACATTTATTACGGAGAATACAAAATATTCCTTCATTTATTTTCCAAATCTGTTACCTTTTAGTGGAATGTTATTTGCTAAGTTCAGTGGGCTTTCATGGAGGAGTAGACCTTTGTGGTTCCTTGTAATACAATTGGTCGATCTAAATAGTTATTCCGTATGTTACACGTTATACAACATACGGAACACATTGAGTTGTAGCCCCGCTATGTATATGTGTACACGCAGTAGCCTACAAAACGTTGCCTGAGTCTTAATCACGACCATTTAGATCGATCGACTGGATTAGAAGTGTGAGTACTGCGATCATATTTGAAATGAAATAAGCAAAATAAAAAAAAAACTGAGGCATAATATAATAGGACGTGAGATTATACGCAGTTATAAGCATCAAATAACAAATTATTACGTCTTCAAGCGGTTTCTGTAACTATCTTTCGAAATACGCAATATCAGAACTCACTGGGACTCAATTGTATCGTGTCTTAAAGGGAACAAAACACAATGACCGATCTCATGTAACTCTAGAAGCTTTCGTGGACTTTGCCACTGAAGGTAAAATCGTCTGCTGTAGTGTTAAGCGTGAACACCAGAAGATTTTCAAGAACATCCCAGCAGTGCAGTCGAATCGCCGATCACGGAGAAGGAACTGATGTGTAACGTGAATCAGCATAACCTTTTATCTTTTAACTTTAAAGGACAATTATTTTCTATCGATGACACTCTAAGCCTAAAATCAGTTGACAAGGTGAATAAATACTACAGGTCATCGCACGATTGAGGAATTGGAATTCAGTTCACTGTGAAAATAAACGAAGTAAAGCGTGAGGAAATAGGAAAGCTTTTAGAGCCCGCTACGGTTGCTCTGACTTCTGGACTCGTAAGACGAATGGATCCAAATACCACATTCATATTCTGCATCAACAAGAACTGTAATAATACTGGGGCCTGTATTGTACATTTCATCGTCTGTTTAAAAAAATTGCATGTAAAGGCAACTAATAATAGCTTGGTTTAAAATATAACGAAGTTATGTATCATAGTCTATTTAGTTAGGGTTACTTTTGTGAAAATTGCAGATTAAGATTTATGTATACTGTGGGAGCACTCAGCATAATGTCCGCACCACTTTACTTTCTCATTATCTTCTTCTATAAAAATGTAATGAAAGGCAAAGTAAAAAGTTTACAGTACTGTAATTAAGCGTAAATCATGTTAAAACCCTGCAGATCTTCATAAAGGCAATGAATTATGGGTCTCGTTGTATATATAGGTCGATTTATGATAATTTTGGGAGAATAATAGCTCCATTAATCTGCAAGTGAGTGTTTAATCGAGTGTTCCACTTCGAAAGGTAATTGGAAAATTAATTATAGATGGGCCGTTAACGCAGGTCTCATCGGGGTCCGTCTGATTAAAGGGCAGTTTTGCGCTCTGATTACCAACCAACTGTTGGGCCATGAAATGGATTTGGGTGGGGGAAAGGGGGCTGGGGAGGGGGGATGGAGTTGGCTACAATTCTCCCGCTGGGCCTTGCTGCAGCAATTGTGTTAGCAGCGGCTATGCCTTGCCCAGACTCGGAAACCAGTGGTGTAAAGCGCTAGCCTAGTGCTTATTATACCAAAACAGTTGCAATTCCCCATTCAGCACTTACAACGTCTCTACGGTTGAAGTAACTTTCTTTGAATAATAACACTTGAATCTCGAGTGTTGCAGAAGTTTATGTGAGGAACCGGGTCGGAGCCGTTCTAAAACGTAATTATATTATCATGTATGAAATTTTATTGTGTGTAACATCAGTCGTTTACTCCTCGGAATCTTTCGCGACGGCATACATGAATAAAACCTTGTCAGTCGGTGAACTCCTGACGACGATGGCGGAGATGGCCATCGAAAGCTCGAGGATTTTATTCGAATTGACGCGGCTGGAAAATCGAGAACGTTTTATTCATCAGACGTTTACTATTATATTACCTGGAGACAAGTCTTGCCATGACCTCGTAATGGAATGGCTGAAGTGGTTTCCTATTTACTTTTCTGTATAAAGCATTTCTTCCTGTCCCAAACATCGCTAAAATATAATTTTGGCGACGATCGGGTTGATGGTAAAGATGACGTAGCACTACAGTGCTAATGCATTATATTAAATCGTATCGCGTGCCCTTCTGTTGCAATACGTCTATTAAATGTTAAGAGAAATAAAAATCTTAGTACACACATCAAAAAAGGTTTGCATCACCTCGGTTCCGAGAGTTCCGAAGCCTGTATAGAAAACTGGAATAGAGATCAACATAAATATCATTTCCGTTCCTTTTATTGCATGTTGTACCAGCATACAGCGAGAGCTTCAGAGGTGGTGGTCCACATTGCTGTACGCACCGGTACCTGTAATACCTAGTAGCCGGCCGGGCTGGCCGAGCGGTTCTAGGCGCTTCAGTACGGAACCGCGCTGCTGCTGCGGTCGCAGGTCCGAATCCTGCCTCGAGCATGGACGTATGCGATGTCCTTAGTTACGTTTAAGTAGTTGTAAGTCTAGGAGACTGATGACCTCAGATGTTAAGTCCCATAGTGCTTAGACCCATTTTTTGAATTCCCAGTAGCACGTTCTCTTGCAATCATGTATTACACTCTGTATTCGTCGTGGCATATTATCCTCAAGTTCATCAAGTCACTGTTGGTCCAGACTGTCCCACTCCTCAACGGCGATTCGGCGATCCCTCATAGTGGTTGGTGGGTCACGTCGTCCATAAACAGCCCTTTTTAGTCCATCCCAGGCCTGTTCGATAAGGTTCACGTCTGGAGAACTTGCTGGCCATTCTATTCGAGCGATGTCATTATCCTCTAGGAAGCCATTCACAGGATGTGCACGATGGGGACGCGAATTGTCGTCCATGAAGACGAATGCCTCGCCGATATGCCACCGATATAGTTGTATTATCGGTCGGAGGATGCCATTCACGTGTCGTACAGCCGCTACGGCGCCTTCCGTGACCACCAGCGGCGTACGTCGACAGCACATAATCCCATCCCAAAAACAGAAGGGAACCACCACCTTGCTGCACTCGCTGGACAGTGTATCTAAGGCGTTCAGCCTAACCGGGTTATCTCCAGACATGTCTCCGACGAGTGTCTGGCTGAAGGCATATGTGACACTCATCGGTGAAGAGAACGCGATGACAATTCTGAGCGGTCCATTCGGCATGTTGTTGGGCCCATCTGCACCGCGCTGCATGGTGTCATGGTTGCATAGAGGGGCCTCGTCATGGACGTCGGATGTGAAGTTGCGCATCATACAGCCCATTGAATCGTAGCACGGCTTCCTGTGGCTGCACGAAAAGCATTGTTCAACACGGTGGCGTTGCTGTCAGTTTTCCGCAGAGCCATAATCCGTAGGTAGCTCTTGGGTGGCCTGAGGCAGGCATGTCATCGATAGTTCCTGTCTCTGTATCTCCTCCATGTCCGCACAACATCCCTTTTGTTCACTCCGAGACGCCTGGACACTTCCCTAGTTGAGAGCTCTTCCTGGCACAAAGTAACAATGCGGACACGATCGAACCGTGGTATTGACCGTTCAGGCATGGTTGAACTACAGACAACACGACCCGTGTTCCTCCTTCCCGGTGGAATAACTGGAACTGATCGGCTGTTGGACCCCCTCCGTCTAGTGGGCGCTGCTCATGAATGGCTGTTTACATCTCTGAGCGGGTTTACTGACATCTCTGAACAGTCAAAGGGATTGTGTACGTGATACAGTGTGCACAGTCAACATCGGTCTTCAGCAGTTCTGGGAACCGGGGTGATGCAAAACATTTTTTGATGTGTGTATATGTGTACACAATTAAGTCGAGAACGGCAAGTAATCTTTTCAGTGCAGATGCACGTTGGGATCGAACTCTTACGGAAATTTGCAAACTGTTGCGAGTAATGAGGATAACGGGCAGTGGGGACCAAAACTGTACTATGTGTATAATTTGACAATTTGGGTCTGACGGAAAGCGTGCTGGGTCATCCGCGCTTTTAAGATGATCACTGTGGGTGGATGGCTCATTACTCTGAACATCTGCCTAGTAAGCAGGAGAATGACAATTCGGCACAGATTTTCATCTTTTCCCATTGATTTACATGACTGTTCACTCGCAGCCAATGTCAGTAATTCCTTTGTGTCTTAAAAATCATACTGATGAAATCTTCCACTGATTGGTAGAACATATTGATATTTATCGAAAAAATAGAAATAGCCCTAAATTCTATCTTTGCTTCCTCCAAATAAAAGGGATTATTTCAGAGCAACTGTTTAAAATCAGTAACTACAGGGCAATCTCCTTACAAGTAAGTCACACGCATTCAAAACGAAGAAGGTTCATCACTTTTAGTGTTCCAAGATTCACCATCGTCCAAAACTACATAGAACAATTTACAGTTATTAAAGATGGTTTTCGTAACATTACCCGTGGTCGCCGTAAACGGAAAGCCTCATTTTCTCCGTGCAGAAGACAAACATAACGTTTATGACATGTTTGTGGGAAGAGAAACACTGACAGGTGTACATATTGAGGTGTTCCATACAAAAATATTTTCACTTATACCAGTTATTGTTTCACGAGAGATTGTCAAGAATGGACAAGTCTCATTTCTTCTTAAGTGATTTCTTGAATTATTTTATATAGTGTCTGGTTTCCAATATTTATTTGTTCAATGAGCAACTGTTTATTTTGTGTTAAGGGTTTGCGTAGGTGGAAATTTTCTTGGAAAAGGTGGAGGTGTCTGTCTGATGCTCATACCTTTCTCAATAGCACTTGGTCTTTTGTATTCCTGCTTTAGATATTCGGCAAATGTTGGATGGCTTATACAGGGTGATTTTTTCCACCGTGTATAAACTCTCGGGAATACAAAATGTCTCGAAATGCATGGTTTCCATGCTAGATATAATTTTTCAGTCATACATTTTCACAGAATCTGCAGTCGAATACACGCTGTACCATGGAACCACAGTTACAGCAAGTGTTGAAAGTTTCTGGACGTAAGCTTGTACACGCCGTAGTATGTTCTGTCATAACGTTCACATCGGACAGGCTGTATCCGAACAGACAGTATGAACACGTTGTTCCAGTGTCTCCGCATTTGGAATGCGCTCTGCATACACGACACTTTTGATATCGCCCCATAAATAGAAATAGCGGGGACTGAAATCCGGTGAACGAGAAGGCCATGCAATTGGACCCTCTCGTGCGATCCATCGACAAGGGAGGACACGACTGAGTTGCATCTGGACGTTAACGACGAAGTGGGCTGGAGCGCCATCACGTAGCAGCCACATAACCCTTCGAATCATCACCATAGCATAGTGGCCCATGAACCATGGACCCTGCCGTTGGTGAGGAGGCTTGCGTGCCTCATCGATACAGATGGCCGTACCGTAGGTGTAACCACAACGGAGGGGTATCTGTTGAGAGGCCAGACAAACGTGTGGTTCCTGAAGAGGGGCAGCAGCCTTTTCATTAGTTGCAGGGGCAACAGTCTGGATGATTGACTGATCTGGCCTTGTAACAATAACCAAAACGGCCTTGCTGTGCTGGTACTGCGAACGGCTGAAAGCAAGGGGAAACTACAGCCGTAATTTTTCCCGAGGGCATGCAGCTTTACTGTATGGTTAAATGATGATGGCGTCCTCTTGGGTAAAATATTCCGCAGGTAAAATAGTCCCACATTCGGATATCCGGGCGGGGAATACTCAGGAGGACGTCGTTATCAGGAGAAAGGAAACTGGCGTTCTACGGATCGGAGTGTGGAATGTCAGATCCCTTAATCGAGCTGGTAGGTTAGAAAATTTAAAAAGGGAAATGGATAGGTTGATGTTAGATATAGTGGGAATTAGTGAAGTTCGGTGGCAGGAGGAACAAGACTTTTGGTCAGGTGAATACAGGGTTATAAATACAGAATGAAATATGGGTAATGCAGGAGTGGGTTTGATAATGAATAAAAAGATAGGAGTGTGGGTAAGCTACTACCAACAGAATAGTGAACGCATAATTGTGGCCAAGATAGACATGAAACCCATGCCTACTACAGTAGTACAAGTTTATATGCCAACTAGCTCTGCAGATGATGTAGAAATTGATGAAATTATTCAGGTAGTGAAGGGAGACGAAAATTTAATAGTCATGGGTGACTAGAATTCGAGAGTAGGAGAAGGGAGAGAAGGAAACATAGTGGGTGAATATGGAATGGGGGAGAGAAATGAAAGAGGAAGCCGTCTGGTAAAATTTTGCACAGAGCATAATCATAGTTAACAATTGGTTCAAGAATCATGAAAGAAGGTTGTATACATGGACGAAGCCTGGAAATACTAGAAGGTATCAGATAGATTATACAATGGTAAAACAGAGATTTAGGAACCAGGTTTTAAATTGTAAGACATTTCCAGGGGCAGATGTGCATTCTGACCACAATCTATTGGTCATGTACTGTAGATTAAAACTGAAGAAACAGCAAAAAGGTGGGAATTTAAGGAGATGGGACCTGAATAAACTGACAAAACCAGAGGGTGTACAGAGTACCAGGGAGAGCATAAGGGAACAATTGACAGGGTTGGGGGAAAGAAATACAGTAGAAGAAGAATGGGTAGCTTAAAGGAATATAATAGTGAAGGCAGCAGAGAATCAAGTAGAGAAAAAGACGAGGGCTAGTAGAAATCCTTTGGTAACGGAAAAGATACTGAATTTAATTGATGAAAGGAGAAAATACAAAAATGCAGCAAGTGAAGCAGGCAAAAGGGAATACAAACGTCTCAAAAATGAGATCGACAGGAAGTGCAAAATAGCTAAGCAGGGATGGCTAGAGGACAAATGTAAGGATGTAGAGGCTTATCCCACGAGGGGTAAGATAGATACTGCCTACAGGAAAAGAGACCTTTGGAGAAAAGAGAGCCACTTGTATGAATATCAAGAGCTCAGATGGAAACCCAGTTCTAAGCAAAGAATGGAAAGCAGGAAGGTGGAGGGAGTATATAGAGGGTCTTATACAAGGGCGATGTACTTGAGGACAATATTATGGAAATGTAAGAGGATGTAGATGAAGATGAAATGGGAGATACGATACTGCGGAAGATTTTGACAGAGCACTGAAAGACCTGAGTCGAAACAAGGCCCCGGGAGTAGATAACATTCCATTGGAACTACTGACGGTCTTGGGAGAGCCAGTCGTGACAAAACTCTACCATCTGGTGAGCAAGATATATGAGACAGGCGAAATACCCTCAGACTTCAAGAAGAATATAATAATTCCAATCCAAAAGAAAGCAGGTGTTGACAGATGTGAAAATTACCGAACTATCAGTTTAATAAGTCACAGCTGCAAAATACTAACTCGAATTCTTTACAGACGAATGTAAAAGCTGGTAGAAACCAACGTCGGTGAAGACCAGTTTGGATTCCGCAGTAATGTTGGAACACGTGAGGCAATACTGACCCTACGATTTATCTTAGAAAATACATTAAGGAAAGGAAAACCTACATTTCTAGGATTTGTGGACTTAGAGAAAGCTTTTGACAATGTTGACTGGAATACTCTCTTTCAAATTCTAAAGGTGGCAGGATTAAAATACAGGGAGCGAAGGGCTATTCACAATTTGTACAGAAACCAGATAGCAGTTGTAAGAGTCAAGGGGCATGAAAGGGAAGCAGCAGTTGGGAAGGGAGTAAGATAGGGTTGTAGCCTCTCCCCGATGTTATTCAATCTGTATATTGAGCAAGCAGTAAAGGAAACAAAAGAAAAATTCGGAGTAGGTATTTAAGTCCATGGAGAAGAAATAATAACGTTGAGGTTCGCCGATGACATTGTAATTCTGTCAGAGACAGCAAAGGACTTGGAGGAGCAGTTGAACGGAATGGACAGTGTCTTGAAAGGAGGATATAAGATGAACATTAACAAAAGCAAAACGAGGATAATGGAATGTAGTCGAATTAAGTCGGGTGATGCTGAGGGAATTAGATTAGGAAATGGACACTTAAAGTAGTAAAGGAGGTTTGCTATTTGGGGAGCAAAATAACTGATGATAGTCGAAGTAGAGAAAGATATAAAATGTAGACTGGCAATGGAAAGGAAAGCGTTTCTAAAGAAGAGAAATTTCTTAGCATCGAGTATAGATTTAAGTGTCAGGAAGTCGTTTCTGAAAGTATTTGTATGGAGTGTAGCCCTGTATGGAAGTGAAACATGGACGATAAATAGTTTGGAAAAGAAGAGAATAGAAGCTTTCGAAATGTGGTGCTACAGAAGAATGCTGAAGATTAGATGGGTAGATCATATAACTAATGAGGAAGTACTGAATACAATGTGGGAGAAGAGGAGTTTGTGGAATAGCTTGACAAGTAGAAGGGACCGGTTGGTAGGACATGTTCTGAGGCATCAAGGGATCGCAAATTTAGCATTGGAGCGCAGCGTGGAGGGTAAAAATCGTAGAGGGAGACCAAGAGATGAATACACTAAGCAGATTCACAAGGATGTAGAATGCAGTAGGTACTGGGAGATGAAGAAGCTTGCACAGGATAGAGTAGCATGGAGAGCTGCATCAAAACAGTCTCAGGACTGAAGACAACAACAAGAACAACATAGCATGGGGGATCTGCAAGCTATACCACAGATGACTGTTACGAAAGCTGGATATCACTCCGCGTAAAGGTGGCCTCATCTGTAAACAGGATGGATGATACGAATCCCTGAATCGTGGTTGTCTGGTGAAGAAACCACCGACAAAACTGCTCCTGATGTGGAAGTCTGTCGCTAGTAAGCCCTGCGCTCGCTGTAAGTGATAGGGTAGTAACAATTGTCATGAAGAATGTTCCACACGGTCGTCTGGCGTAGCCTATACTGGCAGGCCAATTGGCTGGTACTGAGACGGCAGTCGCCTTTCACAGTATTGACCACCACGTCTAGTGTCCGAACAGTTCTGAAACGCCCTTCATGATTTGCTGCTACCCCTGTATCAGACAAAATTGTTGCAAGCACTGCATGCTGTATTTGTTGTAGGCGGGGATAGGTATTCCTGATACAACCTTGCTGCCCGCCGCCGGTTTCCATTTGCCTTACCTTTAAGTAAACACTATGTAGGCAAGCTCTTTATTCGAATACGGAGCCATTGTGTACAGCGCTATTATCACATCAACTACAAGGTGCGTCAGCAAGAGAAGTGAATCTGACATAACACTACCATTTACTGTGGTAGGAGAGGGCGCTAGGGCATGGCGTATGAAAGCAGTACCAACCTCTCGGAGGAAAGGATGCATACTGTAACTGTGGCTGCATGATACAGTGCATATTAGACTGCAGTCTCTGTAGCAAAGCGTGACTGAATAAATGGTCTCTAGCCTGCAAACCATGCGTTTCCAGACATAAGTTCATTAGACCTATTTTTTTCCGTATCCTGTCATCGTTCAATCCCTAGAGATTATACAAAGTGGAAAAAATCGCCCTGTACCGTCTGTCAGTGCTCTAATGTTTTCTTTATATCTTGTGTCAAATGACCTGACAGTCCTCCCAATGCATATTTTTTCACAATCCTTGCTGCTGAACTGATAGATACCAGATTGTTGGTATCTCACTGGGATGGGTTTGATTTCAGTTTTTGGGATGTGCTTTCGTGTTCACTTTTATTTTGTAAGCACTGTTTATGCCTTGTTTTTTGAAGATGTTACCTATCGTAAGTGTGAATCTGCTTTTCTAGTTGACTGCAAGCCATGTTTGTAATAGTTTACGTCGTATGTTGTGTGTTGGTGTGATTTGGTTAATTTCATTCATTATTTCTGCTTGGTTTCTTGCCTACAGAATTTACCGTAAGTTAAAACAATGAATTGTTAAAGAACTGTCTCCCAACCTCGGAAACAGATCCGGCTGTATATCTTTGATTACAAACCACTGACGATGCTTTACCTCAATAAATCGAGACGTGTCTCATGAAAAAAAAGACCACTCATTCACTTATGGTTGTAAGGACGGGACGAACATACTTCAGGTGTTGACGATTTGATTCCTGTTCCGAGTAAAATGATTTATAAAGTTGAATTTTACGCGCCCTTTCGGTAGACCGGTCCCCTATAGTCAACTGTTTTATCGATATGTAGTAACAGGGGAATTAAAAGACGAAGATTAACCGGGGGATACTCGTATGCCGCCTGACCTGCTCTGACTGTTTCCGATATTCTGGGGCGCTCCTCTGTCGCTGGTGGAGTACTGGGTATTCTAACTGTACTGATAAAAAAAAATACGTACTTATAAGACAAACTAGGCAGTCGACTAATCTGAGAACCGCTCTTTGGGGTGGCTACGTAAAATTCCTTTAAAAATCATTTTCTTGTATGGGAAACAAACCGACGCTTTTCGTAGACGCTAGAAGTCACATGAAAGACGAGATAATCGTCTGGTAATTAGACTGCGATTCCGGAATGTGCGTAGATAGTGGTGTCACAATACTGCATAATCATAAGTATTATCCAGATCACGTGTCACTGAATAAAGAACTTCATGGCACCGATTTCCATAATCGGTAGTGTTTTGTGAATGTGCACGTCAACAAAAGCAAACGATCCCCACGTTTTTGCAGAGGTACTATTTTCCAATGAGTCTACATTCACAAACCATGGTAGCTCTAACCGGCATAACATGCAGTACTCAAGTGTAGGCAATCCCCACTGATTACGGCTAGCTGACCATCAACGTCCTTGGTCTGTTAAGGTATGTTGTGTCATCATGGAGAACAAACTCACTGGTCCGCATTTTATCGACGACACGTTGAATGGACGCAAATACCGATCTTGTTTGGGAAAGGAACTACCGGTGCTACCACAGGATGTCGCCCTGGACATTCGACAACATATATGCTTTCAGCGTGACGGTTGCCCAGCACATTCGCAATTAAAGCACGGGAAGTATTAGAGCGTGTCTGGACTGGGTGGTGGATTGGCAAAAGTGTCCGTAATAACTGGCCCACTAGCTTGTTGGATATGACTTCACTGTGTTTCTTTCTTTGGGGATATTAAAAAGATAAGGTGTACCAGCAACTGAAGACAGGCCATGACACAACACATGAACACAACAGAAACGACTATGCTGAATTTCAAAGGTATTCTTGTGCCCTGTGTACGGTCACTTGAATAGCGGACCACTAAATGTGTTGAAGTTAGCGGTACTACGTTTGTGCGCTTCCTCTAACTCGAAAAGTAGAGTAGCTTTCGCATCGAACCACGGCCACAGTGGTGCGTCCAGTACTATGATTCAAAATGGTTCAAATGGCTCTGAGCACTATACGACTTAACTTCTAAAGGTCAGCAGTCGCCTAGAACTTAGAACTAATTAAACCTAACTGACCTAAGAACATAACACACATTCATGCCCGAGGCAGGATTCGAACCTGCGACCGTAGCGGTCGCCCGGTTGCAGACTGCAGCGCCTAGAACCGCACGGCCACTCCGGACGGCCCAGTAGTATGCTGTTCGATATTTCGTTGGAACGTAGCGAATGGAGTTTCCAATAAGAAGCCATGAAATACTGGCCTTTCCTGCCTTGCAACATAGGATGGTCGAGTAACAAGTCGGAAATTATGGTTGTGTACCCGTTCTATTCCTCCGATTACAGCGCCATCTATGGCCAATCGAAGAAAATGCTTCAGACAAGACGTACGTAGATTTTTCTTCAGAATCGCAATCTACAATAAAAAATTGGGGCTCCCACTGAATATTTCAAAGTTAACCGCTCGGTCCCGCACATGGTTTCGGGGGCTCCAAGTGTGATGTCATTGGATGCCCTCCGCTCCCCCCTCCCCCCCCCCCCCCCCCCCGGGGCATACAAATTGGAATTACAACTTTGTTTGATCTGTAGTGTAGTTTTAGAGATATTTCAAAGTCTTCAGTAAAAATGGGCACCATGTGTAAACGGTACCCCAGAGGAATAGTCAGTATTCATGCATGTGACAAGAAGCAAAATATTTAATATGGATTTATGCTCAATTCTGAATGGTTTCCGAGGTAGAATACATTTACCGTAAATTATATGCTGAAGCGTCAAAGAAACTGTTACACGTATGCGTATTCAAATACAGAGATACGTCAACACCAACGCTTATATAAGACAACAAGTGTCTGACACAGTTGTTAGATAGCTTAATGCTTCTAGAATTGCAGGTTGTCAAGATTTAATTGAGTTTGACCGTATTGTTATAGTCGGAGCACGAGCGTTGGGACACAGCATCTCCCAGGTAGCGTTGAAGTGGGGATTTTTCCGAATGTCCTTCTCACAAGTGTATCGTAAATATCACAAATCCGGTATCTTCGACATCGCTGCAAAGAGATCCTGTAAGTACGGGGCCAGCGACGATTGAAGAGAATCGTTCAACGTGACAGAGCTGCAACCCCTCCACAAATTGCTGCAGATTTCAATGCTGAACCATCAACAAGTGTCAGCGTGCGAACCATTCAACGAAATATCATCGGTATGGGCTTTCTATTTCTCTGCCTCGTGATGACTGGGTGTTGTGTGATGTCCTTAGGTGAGTTAGGTTTGAGTAGTTCTAAGTTCTAGGGGACTGATGACCATAGATGTTAAGTCCCATAGTGCTCAGAGCCATTGGGCTTTCTAAGCTGAATGCATACTCGTGTACCCTTGATGATTGCACGACGTTCTTCTCCATAGGTGAGTTGTCAGCAGTGCAGAATGCCATGTGAGGGGGCCGCGTTCGATTCCCGGCTGATCGGATATTTTCTTCGCTCGGGGACTGGGTGTTGTGTTGTCTTCATCAGCATTTCATCGTCATCAACATGCAAGTCGCCGCAGTGGCGTCACCTAAAAGGACTTGCACCAGGCGACCGGCCTACCTGACGGGAATCCTAGCCACACGACATATCATTTCATTTCGTGTTTCAGCAATGGCTAAGTTGTAAAACGTAAATTTTTTACGGCCGGAATTGGAAAAAAGAATAAAATAAAAACCAAAACTAAACTCCACCCGAACAGGCCATATAGGCTCAACGTTAACCGACCGGCCGCCGTGTCATCCACAGGCCACAGGCTTCACTGGATGCGGATATGGAAGTGCTTTTGGTCAACAACACACCGCTCTCCCTGCCGTAAGTCAGTTTCCGAGACCGGAGCAACTCCTTCTCAATCAAGTAGCTCCGAAGTTTGCTTCCCAAGGGCTGAGTGCACACCGTTTGCCAACAGCGCTCGGCAGACCGGATGGTCACCCACCCAAGTGCTAGCCTAGTGCGACAGCGCTTAACTTCGGTGATCTGACGGGAACCGCTGTTACCACTGCGGCAAAGCCGTTGGCACCAAATAATAAAATGTTTCGAGCTATTATGACGTGGTTGAATGTGTTTCACCGTAAAACCCAACGTTTCGTCCCCATTTGCAAAGGACATTCTCAAGGGGGAGACGCACCCCGGCTCGCCACAGACCCAGTAGCGAGCAGGGATGTGAAGGGGGTGAATCGGGTATTCAAAAAAGCTACAATTCCCCTTGAAAATGTTCTCCACAGATGGGGACGAAACGACGGTTTTTACGATGAAGTCCATTTCACGACGGCGTAATAGCCCAGAACATTTTATTAATTATGGCCAAGTTGTTTTAAATGCCATAAAGTAGATCGTTGTCTTTGGGTTGGTTACCTAAGTGGCTTGAATCCGGAAGAGTGTAAAGATTAGTTCCACGGGGTTCTTGTCTGTGTGACAAAAGGTATATTTGTTGGTCTATTATTTTAATCTCTGTATCAGCAAACTGTCTCAGTATGTTCGGGGCGCAAGATTAATTAGTGTTGAGACTTGGTGCCTTTGACGTGGCCAATTGACACGTTTTGGTGGATCCATCCACCGGTTAAGCACATGCCTGTGTTAAATAATGAAGTGAGCCATTCACTCCCTATTTAGAATTCAGTGGCTTGTCATGATTTTGGGTACTGAACTGTAAGTTGAAATTTTCCCAGGAACTGAGCACTGTAAAGTTTCAGTGATTTCAGATCTTTGAATGATTGTCATGGCTAAGTTACCTGAAAGCATAGTCAGCTCTTATTGTGAGCTGTTAGACGTGAAGTAGCTGTTGCTGCGAAACTTCGTTGTATAGAGCGTATTGTATTGTTCATTAAGACAGTTTGATTTCACTGTTTATTCAGCTAGTAAATATTTTCATGTAGGTTACTGTGTTACGAACCCTGACGTCAATTTTGGAGCAGCCATCAAGTGTGTATTTTCGAATCCTTTTAAATTTTCTAAGCTTGGTTTAATTAGTCTTGATGAGTCTTTCATTTATTTTAAAGTTTAAAACAGCCGCTACAGTTGATCTCTGAAGTATATCTTTGCTTGATATCGTTAGAGTAATTAGTACGGTTATACTTTTTTAAGCTATAATTGGCTATCAGTCGGGTCTTATGCAAAAGAGTTTCATACTGGATCTCTGTAATTCGTCAAGATATTGAGTTTGTTTGGTAAATTCGTATTGTATAATAGGTTGTTTCATTTGGACGCCAGAGCATTACCGCTCCTAATAGCTCCCTACCGCCTGACTGGTAACCTATGACACTATATGACAATGGTCACAAGCTGCTTTTCCTGTCGTACTTACATCAAATACGATACACTTAATTACGTAAAGATTGTTTTTAGTACTTAAACGTACTCATTTCAAATTCTTTAACATAAAAATGCGATTAAGGATGCTAAATTTCCGCCTTCCGACCTGAAGACGACATCATTATGAGCTGTCCGTACCGGAGGAAAGATATTAATGACTATTTCACCTTTGGAATACTTTACCCAAGGGAATGCCTTCAGCATTAAATCACACAGTCGAATTGCGTTTCCTAGTAAAACAAAACTGCTCTACGCGATCCTTGCTTTCAGTCCTTCACCGCTCCAAAACAGCAAGGCATACTGGCTAACGTCACAAGGCCAGGTCAGTCAGTCATCCAGACTGAATCTACAGGAACGGCCCTCTTCAGAAACAATATGTTAACCTGACCCTTGCACAGTCATCGACAGTTGTAGAAGCAAATCCGGGTGCGCCAGAGAGAAATGTCCGGCGACCCTTGGTGTCGCACACTCACTTGACGAAAGATATGGGATACTTCGTAATATTATGGCAGACCTCCTTTCGCCCGACGTAGTGTAGCAACTAGACGTGGCAAGGACTCAACAGGTCGTTGCAAGTAACACGCACAAATAGTGAGCCATGTTGCCTATGCAGTCGTCCATAATAGCGCAAGTGTATCGAGTCTACATAAATGTTCTATGGGATTCATGTCGGGCGATCTGGGTGATCAAATCACTCACTCGAAATGTCGAGAATGTTCTTCAAAGCAATCGCGAATAACTGTTGCCCGCCGACATAGCGCATTGTGATCCCTAAAAATTCTATCGTTGTTTTTGAACATGAAGTAAATCACTGCTTGCTAATGGTCTCATAGTAAGCGAACATAACCAATTCAAGTTAACGATCGGTTCAGCTGAACCAGAGGACTCAGTCAGTTGCAACACAGTTCACACCTTAATGGAATCACCACCAGCTTACAGTACATTGTTGACAATTTGGGTACATGGCTTCGTGTGATGTGCACCACACTCGAACCCTATCATCAGCTTTTCCCAACAGAAACTCATCTGACCAGACTACGGTTTTCTAGTCTGTAGGGTCAAACCGATATGGTCACGAGCCCAGCAGAAGCGCTGCAGACGATGTCGTGATGTCAAGAAAGGCACTCGAGTCGATCGTCTGCTGCCATAGCCCATTAACGCAAAATTTTGTCGCACTGTCTGAACGGACACGTTCATCGTACGTCCCACATAGATTTCAGCAGAGTTGCTTGTCTCTTAGCACAGAGAACTATTCGCAAACGCCGCTGCTCTCGGTCGTAAACTAAAAGCCGTCGGCCACTGTATTTTCTATGGTGAGAGGTAATGCCCGAAATGTGGTATTATCGACACGCTCTTGACACTGAGGATTTCGGAACAATGATGTCCGTAACGATTTACGAAATGAAATAACCCACGCATCTAGCTCCAGCTACCATTCCGCCTTTAAAGGCTGTCAATTCAGGTAGCGATGCGATAATCACATCGGAAACTTTTTCACATGAATCATCTCAGCATAAAATGACAGCTCGGCCAATGAAGTGCCATTGTGCACGCGTTACTACTGTCATCTCTATAAGAGCTTATCACCATCCCATGACTTTCATCACGTTAGTTTAAATTAATGAAGTTTCCGACAATATTAGTAGTAACCTCAGAGTTTTAACAAATATTCCAGTCATTTATGAAGAAGTACTGTCTAAGAACTGCTGTAAAAATTTTCTGTCAGATCCTGAAAGGGTTTCCAAGTCGTACAAAGGTTGGGAGGTTGCTTTAGATGTTCATAAATACGAAAGTGTCCACTTCACAATAGTATCAATGAGTCCAAGTGGAATCAGTAAACTCATACTAGTGTAACATTCTGTAGGGATATGAGATGGAACGATTAGATAGTCTCAGTCGTATGTAAGAGCGGTTGCAGACTTCGGTACACTGGTAGATTAGCAAAATGCTTTCAGTCTGCAAAGGAGATAAACAACAAAATACCCATGAAATCCACCTTAGGCTATCGCTTAAGTGAGTGGGATCTGCAACGGTTAGGACTTACAGGGGGTATTGAACTTATACGAAGAACAGCAGCACCAATATTCACAGGTTTGTTTGGCCAATGGGAGAACGTCACTGAGACGCTGAAAGAACTGAACTGGCAAAAGCCTGAAAACAGGCGTTGGTTACTTAGTATGTTTCAAGAACAATCATTAAGTGAGGAATCTAGGAATTTACTAGAACGCTACCTGAAGATCCAGCAGGAATAGCAAAGGTAAGATTACCCTAATTACAGCGCGCATTGAGGCGTTTAAGAATGGAAAATACCCCCTGCCACGCAGATCAAGGTGGTTTTGCAGAGTATGGATGTAGATACAGAGCGTTCATAGCATTATAGTATTGCAACACGGCAGCGATGGTTACTTTAAACATGAATAAATCAATGTTGTTGCTATAAATAATGGCATGACACGTTTTTGTTTTTATTAAATTCATTAATGGTGGCCAAACCGAATTCTAAATGCCTAAGCATTAGCCGGAAATTTATGAAGATGCGATCCCTCGGATTCCGCGGTGACAGTCGTTGTAACCAACTATTACAGGTAACAGCAATGTGGCGTCACATACCGAACTCATAAATGAATTTTAAAAGAGCACTGGATTAGTAATAAATTTTTCAAAAATCAGTTCGACGGCAATGTGGTTGACTCATTAATTCAGTTGGTTTAATGTATTATCTATGTATGTACGTCTGGCCACTATCGGTCCGGCAAATGCATCGGCTTTCTAAAAGCTGTTACGAACAAGATCCACGCTACTGCCCTCTCGTATAAAGAGATACTAGTAACATTACCATTGTAGAAAGTACTGCTATCTGAATTAGGACGAGTTAAGAACTTTGTCTATGTCACATGTTATCTGGATGGGTGCAAAAGGGAACCCAGTAATATAATGTGAAGCTTCCATGAGCCACAACTTGCTTTAGCTTCCATGACTATTATTACATTTGTAAATCAGTGTCGCGTAGTTATTAATTGTTGTAAATAGAAACTAAGTACAATTACACACATTTATTAATTATGAGAAATGAAACGAAAAATTAATAGGAATTGAGCGGCTAAGAGCGTTAAAGATGCATGTGTATTGAAAATTCAACTAAGAGAGTGATTACAGTAGTAGAGGCATTCGTGTAACACCTGTTACGTATGTCATATTATTAACAAGTTTCTTACACAAACTGAGGATGTAGGCAATGACGATGATGTTGCTCGCTATTCGAAAAGTCAATTGTGTAGTTTTGAAATTGTATCCAGGAACGTTACAGGATATGGAAAGAAACCTGATTTTTTTTAATTCACCAGACATCTCCAGGCTTCTGAGTTTAGCCTAGACACTGCTATTCTATCCTGTGCCAACCTCTTCATTTCAGAGCAATGCTTAACACACAAGGACCTCAATAATTTTTTGCATATTTTCCCATCAGTGTTTTCTATAATATTTTCTCTCTACGGCTCCATCAAGTATTGCAAGAGTTGCGTCTTGATGTTTATTACACATGGTGGAATCCTGTCATTTGTTCTACGCAGTGTTTTCTATAAACTCTCCTTCCCGTCGAATCTGTGGAGAACTGCTTTATGTCTTATCTTAGCAATCAACTTAATTTTTAGTGTTCTCCTGTAACACCGTATCTTAAATGATGGTTCCCTTGCGTCCTGCACTGTGTTATAAAGCTACACGACCCCAAGCATCATATTACTGTACACTTAACTGACTTAGGAACATTTAAGAAAGGGAGAGACGTAAAAACACTAGCAAAGAAGAAGCAAAACACGTAAGTTATAAAACACGAAAGATGTAAAACGAATAACACCCACAAAGAGACTGGAATCTATTACGGAAAATGGGAGCTTCAGCATACATTACTCGTACAATCAAAAAAAATTCACAGAGTACGAAACAACATGAGTCAGCTGAGGGTTACAGCACGAACAGAGGATAAAAAAGAAGCAGTAAATACAAACGGAAATAAGGTCTGATTACGAAATCCCTCTTCGACGAACGAGAATAAGGTTGAAGTTATGGAAGACGGGAAACATGCAATAACGGAAAATGCGTTTTGGGAATAAAGGACATGTTGCAGAGTAAAAATTCATTCTTCTGTTGAACTCTATGGATAACATTCAGTCTTCGATCGAGCGAGAGTTTATTTTAATTAGACTAGAGGTTAACGATGTAGAGGATGAAACGGTAATAAGTGCTGATATTTCTATTGGCGACTGAGGACGGTCTACCAAACAACATTACATCGGTATTTACATAATTTGTAGAGCAATAACTACAGCAATTACAAGTAGTTTGTTTTTAAGTTGGATAATACCTCCAAATACATGTGGCAAGAACAAGACCTTCATGCTTATGCCCCCTGGGCACCAGCTGATTTGTTTAAGTGTACATATGAACGAAAATGGTGGGTCTATACTTATAGATGCAGTCGACCGATTGGTGCTATTATGGCCATGCAGAAAACACCAGGCTGAAAAATCTGTGACGTGTTCGTTGGAAGTCTGTTCGACGCAGGGAAAAAACAAGCAACACACTGACGCATGTTCATATTAAGGCAAAACACAAAAAATATGTACACTTATAACCATTGCACACTCTGTATTCTACCATTGAGCGACGACCCACCGTAAGTGACCTGAAATTCTGCAAACGGTTATCTTTACAAGTTTCTCTGACTTATCTAATGTTTGCAACGGCAAAGAGAAGAAGAGACCATGTATTTGATATCACTAATACCGACAGAGGACTCCGAGATAAAATTTCTTATTGTAATGCATTTCTAGCCCTGGCTTGATTGTCATCCAAATTTACCTGTTGGAGCCACTAAAACACTGCAGCTTTCGAGTTCCACATAAGCACTCTCTGTGGGTGAAAACTAAGACCTGGGTTCCATTCCAAATCTATTCATGAATGCTGAATAAATAAGTTATCTTGTAATACTTCGAAACTGGAAAAACAGCTTACAAACCGAGAACTAGGACATGCGACCAAGTGGAATATGGGATAAAGAAAAGTATACCTTATCGTTATAGTGTCTCATCGAGTTGATGTTAATTTTTGTCAGCAAAATGTGTATATGTGTTTGTGTGTGTGTGTGTGTGTGTGTGTGTGTGTGTGTGTGTGTTTTACATATGCCTTATTGTTCAAAACAGGAGGCTAAAGCACAATCAATCTCGATGAGTGGATGCTTTGTTCACGACTTAAACAGCTTTGTACATCGTTCGCAGTGTAAAATATATGCTCCCAGTAATCCAATGGGTCGTAGAAAGTTATTGTTTCAGATAATGACCATTATTATTTTTCAGCTCGTTTTAGTCGACTAGAGTAATTTTGTGGAGAATTACATTCATATGGGATGCACGCCGACTAATTTAAGAGATTCTAAAGAGATATCGTGATCTGGTTAGTGACCGGCGCTGGACTGCATAATGGAGTCAAATATATCTCCCACATACATAAAGACGAAAAGCTGTACGATATTGTAAATGAACCCCATTTGTCCAGTTTGAACTCTCAAGGCAGAAACGTGTTTAAAAAGCTGTGCAATGACCGTAACGATCGCTTAAAATATGTAATGTTCACATTACCGGTTACGCCACCGTGCTGCCTTCTTCAGATGTGATTAATACACTAAAAAGGTTCGTTAAGATATATTACTTACACCGCAGCACTTCGAACTTCAATAGGTATCAAATAAGTTTTTCTTTGATATGACGATAAAATGTACATCCATTGACGTGTTTTAGACCTTGTGATGTTCCACATGCCTAACTGAAAGTGATACATACACACTGAAACACCAAAGAAACTGGTATAGGCATGTGTATTAAAATACAGAGATATGTACACAGGCAGAATCCAGGACTGCGATCGACAACGCCTATATAACGCTACAAGTGTCTGGCGCAGTTGTTGGATCGGGTATTGATGCTGCAATGGCAGGTTATCGAGGTTTAACTGAGTTTGAACATCGTGTTACAGTCGACGCACAAGCGATGGGACAAAGCGTCTCCGAGGTAGCGATGAAGTGGGATTTACCATGCGACCATTTCACAAGTAGACCGTGAATTTCAGGAATCCGGTAAAACATCAAATCTGCCACATCGCTGCGGCTGGAAAAACATCCTACAAGAACGGGACCAATTACCCCTGAAGAGAATCGTTCAACGTGACAGAAGTGCAACCCTTCTACAAATTACTGCAGATTTCAATGCTAGGCTATCAACAAGTGTCAGCGTGCGAACCATTCAACGGAACATCATCGATCTGGGTTTTTGGAGCCGAAGGCCAACTCGCCTACAATTGATGACTGCACAACACAAGGCTTTACGCCTCGCCTGGATCCGTCGACACCGTCATTGGACTGTTGATAACTGCAAACATGTTGCTTGGTCGGACGAGTCTCGTTTCAAATTGTATCTGGCGGATGGACGCTTACGGGTATCGACACTACCTCATGAATCCATGGATCCTGCATGTCAACTAGGGACTGTGTAAGCAGTTGCAGGCTCTGTAATGGTTGAGGCGCGTGCAGTATGATACTCCTGATACGTCTAGATGTGACTCTGACAAGTGCGTAAGCATCCTGTCAGATCACCTGCATCCATTCGTGTCCATTGTGCATTCCGACGCACTTAGGCCATTACAGCAGGACGATGCGACACCCCAACGACTATAATTTCTATGGAGTGGCTCCAGGAATACTCTTCCGTGTTTAAACACTTCCGCTGGCCACCATATTCCCCAGAGATGCTGTTCAGATGCAATGTGCTTTGCAACGTGTTGTTAAGAAGTGATCTCCAACCCCTTGTACTTTTACGGAGTTATGGACAGCCCTGCAGGATTGAAGGTGTCAGTTCCCTCCACCACTACCTCAGACATAAGTTGAGTCCATACCACTCGTGTTGCGACATTTTCGCGTGCTCGTGGCAACCTAAACGACATTAGGCAGGTGTAACAGTTTCTTTGGCTCTTCAGTGTAGGCCTATATGTTAACGCTGTTTGTTAGTGGATTAACAGTATCTGAAGATGTAAACTTGGTGCCGAAGCCGATGATGTGGATATTACATAATTTTAATCCGTCGTTACGTAATAAATCACTAAACACACGTTTGTGAAGGTTGCATACTTCCGTTCGGCAATATGCCAGTTTAAAAGTTAGGTATAAGGTTGTCGCTTATAGTTATTCATCTTTTCTGACACTGTAGTGTGATAGCAATGAGCAATGGTGATTGACAGATTTCGTGACACTATTTCTCTTTGCACATCGCTAGGTCTTCAAGACGGTACGTGCCTAGATACGATCGTTGTGACTTTGTTCTCTGGATAAAAGGCCACACATTGCATTACGAAACGTAGTCTAGGATAAAACTAACACTTGCAAGGGTCTATGTCAGAGTTTCGGTTACTAAATAATTACGATTGAAACGGGATACAATAGGTTCAGGGTAGGCATTGGTTACTTATGGAGCAGGCTGGCGTGGATGCAGGGATTCTTGAGCAGCAAGCATCTGGGCCTTTTGCATAATCATTTATTTTGGTGAACAGACAATGTTATACTTTTCTTTGCATTCCCGAATAAATTCAAAACAAACCCTGGAACGGGGTAACGGGATTAGGAAATTTAAAATTTAAACAAATCTTAAGAATTCACACGGAGCCATGTCACCTAAGCAATTAAGAATTTCAACAGTTGACAAAACTTGTAATAAAAATACTCAACACATCAGACATGCAAGCAGAAATGACCTTAGCCACATTAAATAAAATTCAATAATTTAATTTAAATAGCGTCTCATGCGGAGTTCAGTCACCTCTGATGGAGCACCAATTTGAAATTCACACTCTGTTGAATACAATACTTAAAGTAATCGTACATGGCGCACGATCAAGCTTTACTTTAGGCTACAAAGTATGTTCTGTCAGTTAACAAATGAAATATTAACTCAAAATTCTGGTAATTAACAGGATTAATGAAGGACACAGTACAGAGGATAATAGCAATATTTATCAATACAATCTTTTGATGAAGTCACGGCGAATGACCCTAGCTGCACAAGTAACCATCTGGGTGGCACATGTCCAATAAACTAACGTCTGCTCTGTCACATCTGGCCAAAGCACCATTTTCGACAATCATTTGAGTCGTCTGCCAGTATGTCACACCCCTTGCCAAATTAATTAAATGCTTCACAGATACTAGAGAGCTTCAATAAGACAGCGAAGGGCTCGATTAATTTACATGTAACAAAGAAGTTAATTACGCAAGAATTAATACTACCGTACCGCCCAGAAGAACAAATGGCTGCAACTGACACTGCAATTAAGAAAAAGAATAGTTAAACAATCACGAGCACATGGGTCAACAGCTCAACAAAGAAATCGAACAAAGGTTAATGCTGACAAAGCGCAGTCTTCGCCGACTGCAACGAGCAAATACGAACTTCTAACAGGGGTTCAAAATAACTGTCTGGCGTTCGTCACTGATACCATTTAGAATAATCACCAAGTGAATTATAAAATTCCGTAGTCTTGAAGGAACTGAATTTGCCTGCTGTGTCGAGTAAACCCGTTGTGTTGACCAGAAGCCGAGACCGCGGGCAGAACTCCAGTTATCAGTGCAGTGCTGCTTGCACATCCCGCAACACTGCCGCACGTTGAAATATTTGCTCAGAAAACCAGTCAAAATTATTTTATAGGTTTTTTGGCCAAGGTATCAAATGAAATACGCTGCTTGATTTTAATTGTATGTAAAAATTTTCAAAATATATAAACATGTCCTGCAAATTACTTTAGTACATCTTTACTCAGTGAGAGCCTGTTGGTCACCGTTCTCCTCATCATCTTTGCCGTTCTCTACAGTTCGTGGCTGTCATTTTCATCTAGATGGTAGAGATGGAGTGCTTGCGACCATTAGACTGATTGTCTCTTGTAAAAATCAGTCGCTATCCTTATGATGTTTTGGTCTGCTACAGATTAAATATGGATCTGAACATAGTAACAATCTGTGTAATAACCCTCCGTTGGAATCCTCACGTGAAAACTTACAAGCAAAATTGATTTTGTATTGCCGTTTGTGCTTGTTCGACGCTTCAGCAGCTTTTTCTGACAATTGGCCTACAGTTAGAATTGTTTTAAATATGACTTTGTCACCATGCATTAGAACTTCGAGAAGATTTGGTGACATAAGATACCAACCATACAAATCTGCGTACATTTTTGCAGTTTCACGAGCAGAGCCTGTAAGAGGCCTGTTTGTATATTGGCAGCGCTATAGACTGTGTTAATATCGCTGACAGCGCTCTGCACCCACCGCAAGAGTTTTTGTGGTGCAGTTAGCGAGTGGATAATGAAGTGTATGAAGATGATATTCTTAGTGGAGAGTCTGTGTTGGTAGGACATACGTTGTTAAAGTGAGATGAAATGATGTGTTTATAAGAAAATTGGCAAGAAAATGTATGATGACAATGTTCGATTGGTAATATTTGGGCAGTGGAATTATAGACAACTGTATAAGTTTTCGGACTGGATGTCACAAGAATATGGTAAAATGTTCTAAATTTATTGTTTGTTCCTAAAAAAATTGTGTGCACAGGTGGTGGCTCATGGGCTTGGTATATTATCCTCAAGACTCTTCAGCTGTGATTGTGCGTCCGCACAGTCGCAACGGGTGGCTGCTGGCCGTCTTGCAGTGGTTTAACTAATGTAACATTTCAGTTTCAATCAATAAAAAACAAAATGTTATTGTGTTAAACAGTAGTCTCGGTTTGAATTTCGTGGCTGTACAAGGAATATAGCTCGAGAAGCTCAGCAGGTAACTAAAGATATTGAATACTCAAGATTTTGAGGTAACAGACTCACCTTCAGGAATAGTCTATAAGCGCAAAATTCAAGCAATAAAATAATAAAGGTACGACTTAAGATAAATTACGTAGTATTCATTTCCACACTCAATAGGTGTTTAATTTCAGGACATATATACTGCCACTTCGGTTACACAATATTTTTCTCAATTGACCCCGGTTTCGATTGCACTATGGCAATCTTCTTCAGAATGAAATACATGTAATCACACCATGGCTTGAAGTGTATGAGCACAAGTGTTCTCGTCTAACATAAATGTCATAGGAATAAAAACCATAGTCAACTGACCAAATTTTGTGCAACCCAAGTGGCTGTATATACGTCCTGGAATTAAATAGCGTACGGTTGCTGGATAACAGCCAATAAAATGTTTAAAATTTCAATAGGAGTTTTTATCGAAATGTGACAACAATAGAGAGGTAAGCAACAAGAGCGCCGGGACGAACACGTGAATGTCCCACTACGTATGGTTTGCGACTGACTTTGCAAGAGGTGGCGTGAGCGTAGAGGAGGTTTCGCTGCCGAAAGAAGGGAAGTGATTCAACCTCAAGATCAATGCGCCAGAAAGGATTTTACGATATCTTGACTATTTTGACTTTGACCGGTTTTAGAGCGCAAATACTTCTGCGTGGGTTGGGTGGCCCAGTGACAACCTGCCAACCTGTTCTCTCTCTCTCTCTCTCTCTCTCTCTCTCTCTCTAGTGCATTGCATCGTGTATCTTCCGCATGACTGAATATCTAAAACTGCCCGTCTGGCTACCTGTCGGTCTCGGACGTAAACCCCAGCATGCCAGACCAATAGCCGGTTTCCTCCACCTGGCTAGCGTACGCTCTGCTCACTCTTCACAACCAAGGCTTCTTTTCCCGCTTGCGCGCTGCTTAAAATTTCTCCCAAACGCGGCTGTGCCCTCTCGGCAAAGGGAGGACCAGCAACGCCCTATGCCTCAGCAGAATTCGGTACAGATATATCAACAGTGTTTATAATAATCCAAACAAGGAAGATTATAGTTTGAGTTTACAGTAGGCGGTGACACCATTGGTGCCGGAATACAACATTTGATTGAGAGAAGGTAGGGCAGGGGACGATTCGCACCACCTTCAAATTAACTGTGTCAGTGTTCACCTTAATCGATGTTGGGAAACCATGGAAACCTTATTGTAGAGGGCAGGACGGGGATTCAATACGTTGTCCTCCAGAACGTGGGTCTAGTGCCTTGGCGTTGTCTGTAACGAAGACGGGGATCGGTTCACGAATCGCTGACCAAGAGACCATTCAGGTAGGATGGACAAGAACACAAAATTAGTATTCGGAATGCCAAGCATTCGGAAGGTATCAAAATTCTTTCATCAGAACAAGAAAATGGATGTACAAGCAGAAACCTATACATGCGTAGGTGGGGTATGCAAGGGAAGTCTACGCTCCCTAAATCGCAATAGACACTGATTAAACTAGAAATAACAATCAAGTAACATAACACATTTAATTTCCGACATCTTCCTAGCAACATACTGTCGGTGGATGAAATTCCAGTAAGAAAAAAAGTTAGAAGGAATCACAAGACACTAAAGAGAACTAAATAGAGCTAATGTTAAGAAGGTAACAAACATATACGGAAAATAGGAAAATAATAGATGAGGAATCAAATGGAGAGAATGAGTAGGCTGACCAGACGTCCCGCTTTTTTCGGAACAGTCCCGATTTTCACGTGAATATCCTGGTCTCCCGATACACAATTGTCCCACTTTTTAATCGGGAAACAAAATGCGTGCAAAAACATTTCTCATTCAATTAAATATTTGTGAAAAACAAGTTTCCCAGATGGACAGCGTTGTAGAAATGCAGGATATTCGTAATTTTCCTTCAGACTTTAACACACATACTTTAAGGTTTTAACACACTTAAAACTATACTGGATATTAACAAATAATTTTCAAGATGTGATATGATAAGCCAAAAAGCTTTGTTTCCTCATTAATACACATCTGTGTGTGCAATCTTAAAGGCATGGTTAAGCTCTAGTCGGAATTCCATTTCTCTCCAAGTACCATTCAAAATCTTCACGGTAACATGTTCAAATGCCTTGTGAATGTTTGTCTTCAAGTCCTGTAGGCGTCCAGTTCACCTATCAAGAATCTCTTCATTTCTAAATTGACGCACCTTCAGGGAAAAGTACGGTGGTGCCCCATCCTGCTAGAATGTGACATCAGGCTGCAGGTGTTCCAAAAGTGACACAACAAACTCTTGTACAATACCCAGGTAAACATCATTGTTGACGGCAGATTTCCTGAGAAAGAATGGACAAATGCAATTGTGCCCCAGTCCGCATCTAACATTGATTTTGGGACTGTTTCTTTCCATTTCAAGTGTAACATGAGTATGCAGTGAACGCCGTATACAAGTGTCATGACGATACATGAAATGTTACCTGATCAGAGAAACAAATATTTTCCAAAAAGTCGTTGTTTGCGTCAGTCTTGCATAACACATTCACTTAAATCTGTTCGCTCTGAGATTTGTCGGTAGACTGTAATGGCTGAAGTAGCTGTACCATGTAGAGACGTTGCCGTAACCTCTTAAGCAAGACATTGTGCACTGTTGATCGTCTATTTCCAACTCTCTGGCCGCCATACGCACCGAATTTGTCGGACGCCTTATAAACACCTGTCGTACCTTATCCACGTTGGCGTCTGAAATAAATGGGTGTGCCGCCCTTTTTTTTATGGAGAACACTGCCTGTTTCAGTGACTGACGATTGCCAAGCCCGAGTATATGGTTCGGACGATAGTTGCCTCCCATATCGTGTTTGGAAGTTTCGTTGCTCTTGAATATCGGCAGTGGTCTGTAAGAATCAGGCCACACTGAGGTTCCTCCTGTGGCGTCCACATTATAACAGGTCTTCAATTCTGCGACAAAATTGCGTCACCTTAAAATACAAACCTATAAATTATCTCAGCACATGTTGAAAACCATTTCTTAATAGCCAAGTACTATGTAAACGACTAAAGATTACAGAAAAAACACTGGAACACCAAAGAGACGGGTATAGGCATGCATATTGAACTACAGAGATATATAAGCAGCAGAATAAGGCGCTGCGGTCGGCAACGTCTGTATATGACAAAAAGTGTCTGACGCAGTTGTTAGATCGGCTACTCCTGCTACAATGGCAGGTTATCAAGATCAAAGTGAGTTTGAACCTGGTGTTATAGTTGGCGCACGGGCGATTGGACACAGCATCTCCGAGGTAGCTGTGAAGGGATTTTCCCGTATGACCATTTCACGAGTGTACTGCGCTTATCAGGAATCCAGTAGAAAATCAAATCTCCGACATCGCTGAGACCGGAAGAAAGATCCTGCTAGAACGGGACCAACCAACGACGACCGAAGAGAATCGTTCAGCGTGATAGAAATGTAACCCTTCCGCAAACTGCTGCAGCATTCAGTGCTGGGCCATCAACAATTGTCAGCGTGCGAACCATTGAACGAAACATCATCGGTATGGGCTTTCGGAGCCGAAGGCCCATTCGTGTAGCTTGATAACTGCACGACACAAAGCTTTACGCCTCACCTGGACCCGTCAACGCGGACATTTGACTGTAGGTGGCTAGAAACATGTTGTCTGGTCGGATGAGTCTCGTTTCAAATTGCATCGTGCGGATGGAATCCATGGACCCTGAGGGTCACCAGGGAACTGTTCAAACTACTGCAGGCTCTGTAATGGTGTGAGGCGTGTGAAGACGGGGTGAATCGGGACCCAGGATACGTCTAGATACGACTCTGACGAGTGACAAGTGCATAAGAATCCTGTCTGGTCGCCTGAATCCATTCATTGCGCATTCCGACGGACTTGGGCAATTCCAGCAGGAAGCTGCAACATCCCAATGTTCATCATTTCTACAGAGTGTCTCCAGGAACACTCTTCCGAAATTAAACACTTTCGTTGGTCAACAGATTCCCAAGACATTAAGCATATGTGGGATGCCTTACAACATGCTTTTCAGAAGAGATCTCTACCCTCTCGTACTCTTACGGATATATGGACAGCCCTGCTGAATTCATGGCGTCAGATGGCTCCCGCACCACTTCAGCCATTAGTAGAGTCCATGCGTCGTCGTGTTGCGACACTTCTGCGTGAACACGGGGGCCCTACACGTTATTAGGCAGATGAAGCAGTTTCTTTGGCTATTCAGTGTGTACCCAGTCTACTACAATAAAGAAGTATGTAGCAGTTTTTTTTTTCTTTTGAGGAAAAGAACTTAATTTACATTTAATGTATCTACTTTTTCCTTTTCAATACACAAAATACTTGGAATGGCTTTTTCACAGGCTGCTTCGCCATAGACCTATTATCAGTTTCAAAATATCACGATAACTAGAGAGACAAGTGTAAGTGTAGTAATGATGTTAGGTATAAAGTATGAATACAAGTGTCGGAGTTTCTTCTCTTTGAAATCTAGTCAGCGTAGAGAATGAGTTGAAAGAAGAGTGTTATTAATGTACATAAGAGGCTAAGGTAATAGAAGTAGACAGTGGCTGGAACGTAATAACTCCTATTCTTGAGTCAGTTTTTTACCTATATCTTCATACAACTAGACATCGATCATTATGATATCGCGAAAAATGGGAAATATTTGGAAGTGTGTGGGCATCCTTTTTATATTTCCTTCGGTTTTACGAAATTACTCCAGTTATTAGCAGTTGTAAGGCTTTCCTCCGCGTAGTTTCTTAAATAATCAGGAAAATTCGTAGTTATTTTTAATTGTCGATTACCTCGATAATTTGTCTGTCCCAGGAAAAGAAACTATTTCTTTAACAACTGCTGTACAGAGAGAGGTACGGAAAGCAGATTGTCTGCAGTATGACGCGAGCATGCTGCTGAATGTGTCTCAAGGGGAGAACCGAGTAACAGGAAGATATGCTATCGGTGCCTAACTGCCCCTTTGTGTGCAATTCACTTGCTGCGCCATTCACTCCAGCGGCTATCGATGGTCGTTGGCTGCGGGGCTTCAGACATTGCCACATAACTTCGACATACTATAAGTCGTATCCGATCCATGCAGTTGCAGAAAGTCTTGCGCGAGGCAAGGATACCTGCAGTTCTGATACTGGCTGAAGTAGCAAATACAGTGGCACAGGAGGTAGAAGATTTGATGATTTAATTTGGTTAATCCAGGGAGACAAGGAAATAGTGGTTTTAGCCCTCTGTTGGTAACTTCGAAATAGTTTATCGTGTGGTTTGGCTCCCTGTGATTCTAATAAAGCCAACCGGCACATTTAAGAAGTAGTAGAAGAGGCTTAACCGGTTCCTTATCAGACACGATTTTTGTAGGCTCTCCCGACTGGACTATTCTGTGTCTTTTGGCCCCAGGACTTCACTTTGGAAGATTAGACACGTTGCGCTTTCATCTTCCTCACCACGCAGTCTGACCTTAAGGGCTTCTTACTCTATACCCATTGCATGTAGTTGAATCTTAAAGTTCCCAATGCTGGTCATGACTCCTACCATTTGTTTAACATGTTGAATGCTCAAGTTCTGTATCATAGAACCTCCTTTGAAACCAGATTTTGACATAATTAGATTGCGACGTTTCTGCTTAGTCCTGATACAACTACGTAATTTTGATTCCATCACCGCCTTAGTAATGGTTAGAATAGGTTCCGGTTCAATAAATGGAGTTGTCGCGCCTATCCGTGCCAGTCTATCAGGGAGTTCATTGTCATTAATTTCCAACTGACCAGGGGCCTAAAGCACGTTTAACCTGTTGCTTTATCCTAGTCTTTCTAGGAATTAATGACTTTCGGCAACGATCATTGATCTCATTGCATACGTTGACAGGGCTTTCAGAGCTGCTTGTCTGTCTAAATTTAGACGCTATGATCCTTGTAGCACCTACGAGAGGTCTGCTCGCATACTCTCTTGGAGGATATTTCCGCTTGGGGTACTGCGACCAGCATCGATAAACTCTCTGTGGTCTAGGCTGTAACCCAAAAATTCCGGCACCAGCACCTTCATCTGTTTTACACCTGTCAGCAAACCACAATATGTCTCCCTAAGACACTTGTGGTTCATTCTTACATTGATCCCTTCTTCTAATTGTAACACTGAAAGATTGGTTGGAGCAGCTGGAAGTTATTGTATGAAGACCTGGAATTTCCTTGACCATTGCCATATTTACTACTCTCAGTAGATTCTAAAGGAATCCAGCTATTTCCAGTGTAAAACCTGTTTGTCCTGTCGCTACCTCCACCGTAATCCAGAGGTGTAATAAAGGTATGTGCCCCATGGTTCCAATCCCAAAAACAGGTGTGCTACTAATTCAGCCTGTTATAGCTAAGAATTTTTTTTTTGGTCATCAGTCTACTGACTGGTTTGATGCGGCCCGCCACGAATTCCTTTCCTGTGCTAACCTCTTCATCTCAGAGTAGCACTTGCAACCTACGTCCTCAATTATTTGCTTGACGTATTCCAATCTCTGTCTTTCTCTACAGTTTTTGCCCTCTACAGCCCCCTCTAGTACCATGGAAGTCATTCCCTCATGTCTTAGCAGATGTCCTATCATCCTGTCCCTTCTTCTTATCAGTGTTTTCCACATATTCCTTTCCTCTCCGATTTGCGTAGAACCTCCTCATTCCTTACCTTATCAGTCCACCTAATTTTCAACATTCGTCTGTAGCACCACATCTCAAATGCTTCGATTCTCTTCTGTTCCGGCTTTCCCACAGTCCATGTTTCACTACCATACAATGCTGTACTCCAGGCGTACATCTTCAGAAATTTCTTCCTCAAATTAATGCCGATATTTGATATTAGTACACTTCTTTTGACCAGAAATGCCTTTTTTGCCATAGCGAGTCTGCTTTTGATGTCCTCCTTGCTCCGTCCGTCATTGGTTATTTTACTGCCTAGGTAGCAGAATTCCTTAATTTCATTGACTTCGTGACCATCAATCCTGATGTTAAGTTTCTCGCTGTTCTCATTTCTACTACTTCTCATTACCTTCGTCTTTCTCCGATTTACTCTCAAACCATACTGTGTACTCATTAGACTGTTCATTCCATTCAGTAGATCATTTAATTCTTATTCACTTTAACTCAGGATTGCAATGTCATCAGCGAATCGTATCATTGATATCCTTTCACCTTGTATTTTAATTCCACTCCTGAACCTTTCTTTTATTTCCATCATTGCTTCGTCGATGTACAGATTGAAGAGTAGGGGCGAAAGGCTACAGCCTTGTCTTACACCCTTCTTAATACGATCACTTCGTTCTTGATCGTCCACTCTTATTATTCCCTCTTGGTTGTTGTACATATTGAATACGACTCGTGGTCCGCAGCTCGTGGTCGTGCGGTAGCGTTCTCGCCTCCCACGCCCGGGTTCCCGGGTTCGATTCCCGGCGGGGTCAGGGATTTTCTCTGCCTCGTGCTGACTGGGTGTTGTGTGATGTCGTTAGGTTTAAGTAGTTGCATGTTCTAGGGGACTGATGACCATAGCTGTTAATTCCCATAGTGCTCAGAGCAATTGGAAACCTTATATGACCCGTCTCTCCCTATAGCTTACCCCTACTTTTTTCGGAATCTCGAACAGCTTGCACCATTTTATATTGTCGAACGCTTTTTCCAGGTCGACAAATCCTATGAAAGTGTCTTGATTTTTCTTTAGCCTTGCTTCAATTATTAGCCGTAACGTCTGAATTGCCTATCTCGTCCCTATACTTTTTCTAAAGCCGAACTGATCGTCACCTAGCGCATTCTCAATTTTCTTTTCGATTCTTCTGTATATTATTCTTGTAAGCAGCTTCGATGCATGAGCTGTTAAGCTGATTGTGCGATAATTCTCGCACTTGTCAGCTCTTGGAGGGGGAGGAGGAGGAGATCAGTGTTTAACGTCCCGTCGACAACGAGGTCATTAGAGACGGAGCGCAAGCTCGGGTAAGGGAAGGATGGGGAAGGAAATCGGCCGTACCCTTTCAAAGTAACCATCCCGGCATTTGCCTGAAGCGATTTAGGGAAATCACGGAAAACCTAAATCAGGATGGCCGGAGACGGGATTGAACCGTCGTCCTCCCGAATGCGAGTCCAGTGTGCTAACCACTGCGCCACCTCGCTCGGTTTGTCAGCTCTTGCCGTCTTCGGAATTGTGTGGATAATGCTTTTCCGAAAGTCAGATGGTATATCGCCAGACTCATATTTTCTCCACACCAACGCGAGTAGTCGTTTTGTTGCCACTTCCCCCAATGATTATAGAAATTCTGATGGAATGTTATCTATCCCTTCTGCCTTATTTGACCGTAAGTCCTCCAAAGCTCTTTTAAATTCCGATTCTAATACTGGATCCCCTATCTCTTCTAAATCGACTCCTGTTTCTTCTTCTATGACATCAGATAAATCTTCACGCTCATAGAGGCTTTCAGTGTATTCTTTCCACCAATCTGCTTTCTCCCCAGCATTTAACAGTGAAACTCCCGTTGCACTCTTAATGTTACCACCGTTGCTTTTAATGTCACCAAAGGTTGTTTTGACTTTCCTGTATGCTGAGTCTGTCCTTCCGACAATCATATCTTTTTCGATGTTTTCACATTTTTCCTGCAGCCATTTCATCTTAGATTCCCTGCAATTCCTATTTATTTCATTCCTCAGCGACTTGTATTTCTGTATTCCTGATTTTCCCGGAACATGTTTGTACTTCCTCCTTTCATCAATCAACTGAAGTATTTCTTCTGTTACCCATGGTTTCTTCGCAGCTACCTTCTTTGTACCTATGTTTTCCTTCCCAATTTCTGAGATGGCCCTTTTTAGAGATGTCCATTCCTCTTCAACTGTACTGCCTACTGCGCTATTCCTTATTGCTGTATCTATAGCGTTAGAGAACTTCAAACGTATCTCGTCATTCCTTAGTACTTCCGTATCCCACTTCTTTGCGTATTGATTCTTCCTGACTAATGTCTTGAACTTCAGCCTACTCTTCATCACTACTATATTGTGATCTGAGTCTATATATGCTCCTGGGTACGCCTTACAATCCAGTATCTGATTTCGGAATCTCTGTCTGACCATGATGTAATCTAATTGAAATCTTCCCGTATCTTTCGGCCTTTTCCAAGTATACCTCCTCCTCTTGTGATTCTAGAACAGGGTATTCGCTATTACTAGTTGAAACTTGTTACAGAACTCAATTAGTCTTTCTCCTCTTTGATTCCTTGTCCCAAGCCCATATTCTCCTGTAACCTTTTCTTCTACTCCTTCCCCTACAACTGCATTCCAGTTGTCCATGACTATTAGATTTTCGTCCCCGTTTACATACTGCATTACCCTTTCAATATCCTCATACACTTTCTCTATCTGTTCATCTTCAGCTTGCGACGTCGGCATGTATACCTGATGTACCGTTGTCGGTGTTGGTCAGCTGTCGATTCTGATTAGAACAACCCGGTCACTGAACTGTTCACAGTAACACACCCTCTGCCCTACCTTCTTATTCATAACGAATCCTACATCTGTTATACCATTTTCCGCTGCTGTTGATATTATCCGACACTCATCTGACCAGCAATCCTTGTCTTCCTTCCACTTCACTTCACTAACCCCTACTATATCTAGGTTGGGCCTTTGCATTTCCCTTTTCGGATTTTCTAGTTTCCCTACCACGTTCAAGCTTCTGACATTCCACGCCCCGACTCGTAGAACGTTATCCTTTCGTAGATTATTCAATCTTTTTCTCATGGTAACCTCCCCCTTGGCAGTCCCCTCCCGGAGATCCGAATGGGGGACTATTCCGGAATCTTTTCCAATGGAGAGATCATCATGACACTTCTTCAATTACAGGCCACATGTCCTATGGATACACGTTACGTGTCTTTAATGCAGTGGTTTCCATTGCCTTCTGCATCCTCACGTCGTTGATCATTGCTAATTCTTCCGCCTTTAGGGGCAATTTCCCACCCCTAGGACAAGAGAGTGCCCTGAACCTCTATCCGCTCCTCCGCCCTCTTTGACAAGGCTGTTGGCAGAATGAGACTGACTTCTTATGCCGGAAGTCTTCGGCCGCCAATGTTGATCATTTATAAAAATTGAAGTAGTGGCGGGGATCGAACCCGGGACCGAAGACGTTTAGATTACGAATCGAAGACGGCACATGACATCCAGTCAAGTTCGTTTTGTTCATCCTTTCACTCAGGTTTTTTATTACAGAGGCCAACCGGCTCTCTGACCGAACACGCTGAGCTACTAGACCACGGGTATCTCTAGCTAAACATAAGCAGGCCAATGCGGCAAATTTCCCAAGTCCTTTAGCAACCACATTCTGCTCTACTTTATTCTACTATGTTGTAGCACCATATCGTAGGATTGTCTTATAGTGAAGTATAGCCAGTACATACTTCACGTGTTGAACACCCGTTTTTACCACAGGCGCTTCAGGTGTTCATAAGAGTACTTTTTGTCTTGGAATATACATTCTCTACGTAAGGAGTGCATGACAGTTTAGTGTCCAGGGCTATTCCTGGATACTTCACTATCACTTCTACTGGTAGAGTTTCATCGAGGAACTTGGGATTCCATAATGTGTGTATTACAACCGTTTTCTTGAGACTGACCCTTAAGTAATGTTTTCTGCACCAGTTTTCCACAATGTCTAGTGCACATTGTGCCATTGTCCTAAGAGTGTTAGCAAATTTGCCCAGTATCGTCTGCGTATCTTTGCCAAAAGTTGCCTCTAGTATTTAACTCATCAAATGGTTCAAATGGCTCTGAGCACTATGGGACTTAACATCTATGGTCATGAGTCCCCTAGAACTTAGAACTACTTAAACCTAACTAACCTAAGGACAGCACACAACACCCAGCCATCACGAGGCAGAGAAAATCCCTGACCCCGCCGGGAATCGAACCCGGGAACCCGGGCGTGGGAAGCGAGAACGCTACCGCACGACCACGAGATGCGGGCATTTAACTCATCAATGCTTTTATTTACCACTAGCTTCCACAGTAGTGGGGACAGGATCCTCATTGTGTTTGCCTTCAGTTGGTGTGTATCAGCATTTACTTCTTCATCGCGGTGGCTTGTACCATTCTTGTCTTAATGGTCTTAATTCACCAGCAAATCGGGGTCTCAGCACTATGCTCCTCTGGATCCCTGACCATGGGCTCGTAGTTCGTGTTCCAAAAGGTCCTTGATGTCCAGGAAGATGCAGAGAGCTATTTCCTGAAAATGTAGAGCCTTCTCCACCTTCCCAACAAGTTGAACTGTTGTTTGAAATGATTTACTTGTTTGATGTGCATATTGATTTACATGTAGATAGACCTCATTTACCCTCTTCTCCCTAGCGTCTTTAGAAGAAAGGAGGACAGACTGTTCGGTCTCACATGTTTAGCCTTGGTGTATTCGATTCTCACAGGCACTGGGATGAAAACAAGCCACACTGTCCTCTAAGGAGCAGGAACGTAAGGTTGAGCCAGATAGTAGGGAACTCTATCGTTAATTTAATTCGAATGATTGATACCATTCTCTCGTTATGGTCAAGCATTAGCCGGCAGCTTCGGCTGCTTGTTATTTTCTTGTTCCATGGTCTGGCAATAGCCAGTCACCACTGGAGTGGGCAATCTCGATCACGGGCCTCCCTTATGTGCTGTCGAGGTAACACCGCCTAGACGATGCTGACCAGGCCACACTTCGGAACTTTCCATGTCGCCCCCACGGGTTTCTCGGCTTCTGACTAATCAGGACGGAGGAAGTCGCATGGCTGTGCTGGATGTACCCTGACCCCCGTCGGCAAGACGCTGTCTCTGCTGCGCACCCTGTAGCTGTGAACACCACCTGCCTCTCCCGGTGCTGTAGCGCTGTGGACTTTGACTCTGTAGCCGCCATGCCACTCAGACTTGTCCGAATGGCAGACGCAACTATTTATTAACTTCGCCCAAGTTTGATGCGAACTATGCATCACCTACCACTACGCTCTGGGTCAACCTCGCCTCCCTAGGCCAGGCTCATGTCATTTAAATGCATTTTCTGCCAATAAATAGCCCTATCAGAAAAATTATCCAAATGATTTATTTCCACCCACCGCCTTAGCCGCTCCGGCAATCCTGAACAGGAATGATATCTACTGCTGGGCTGACACTGAACGGTCTGTATAGTGAAATCCTCTCCTGCTTTGTCGCAGTACAGCCATAAAGATGCCATGTGGGCCTGGTTACTTCAACTGCGAAACATTCCTACCAACCGCTGGGTATTTTTGAAATCAACACATACTCTGGCAGATTCCCAGTTTTTTCCTTTGATTACCTGTAAACCAGTGTCTCTCAGAGAGTGACTCGTGTTCTGTGTTGTCTGCCAGCTTGAATTGAGGGAAGTGGGTTTTGAAGAGCATATCCAATATCTCTCAGACTTTCCTTGTATGCTTACCAACCCCTTCCTTAAAGTATATCCTTGATTAGTTGGTATTCTACTCAGGATGTTATGAACTCTAGCGCAAGTAGATATGCCTTCCGCTTTCTCACAGAGTAGGCTACCTTCCATAAAGATAGCTTCACTGGCTTGATCGCAAGATTCTATTTGACAATGGCCTCCCAACATATTGCCTGTTGTGCTTTCTTTCCTGCAAGGTTGAACAGTCTTCTTAGCTGCTTCCTATGCATTTCGAAATTGTTTTTCACAAAAGGTACATTCCTGTTTGTACTTGCCTGTTGATTGAAGAAACTAAGTTTGAGGTTGTGCTGGAAAATGTCAGTGCGTCTGCCTCTTTCTTCAAAATCAACTGGGTTCCTTGGCGAAGATCTGAGAGATATGAGTGAGTTTAGGTCTTTCCCATACGAGTTACAGCTTTTTTCGCTTCCTGTAAGCCATGTTCAGTTTAACATCAATTTCAGCCACAGAATTAATATACATGTCATGGTCTATCGCACCATGTCACTGTTTGACTACCCATTAGAGTGGACCCGAAAGTCTTTTTCAGTTATTTCTCCCCTTCTTCTATTCCTGCAGGTAGCTTCCCTACCCTTATTGTAGGTTTCCAGATAAATTTATAGTAGAAATAGGAATAGGTACTCACTCCTACTGTTGGTTTCGCAGTATCCCCACATCAGGTTTTGGGCATTGGATTTACAACCAAACAGCTCTTCATTCTGCTGTGAGCAGCTACCTAATAGTCTCCTCATTGCCTGGGAAGGAAGACTACTGTCCTCGTAAGGAAGAGAAGCTGAAGCGCATAAAATTTCCTCATGCTTCCTTCTGTATGTTGTTTAATCCTAATATCACTGAATCCCTGGAAGAAAATATATCATTGGCATGAATGAATACCCACTCTTAACAGAAATGCATGTTCTGGAGTTGTTTAGGTTTTACCACAGATCAGCTTTCCCCCATTTCCTCCAGGGTCTGAAACAACCCTCCCTCTATGTAGACGGGGTCCCTGTATCAGGGCAACATAAGCCTCCTGTCTTCCCAAAAGTTGACTCAAGGCAGTAGTTGCACTTTACTGTGTCGCAGATTTATCGAGCCCTAATACAGTTTCAGGTCCTTTTGTCACACTGTAGCCAGGTATTCTTCATTGACTTCCACTAAAAGAGGTTGGTCGTTTGGTACAACACTTCGGTTGATACCCTCCAATCCTTCGTCGAGATCTCCTGGTTCTACAACCTTATTTTCTCGAAAATAATGTCTGGACGCGTATCCTTAAGAAGTTTGTTCCCTCATTGATACATTTGCAATATTGAAGAGGTAAGCCGATTTCTTGGTCAGCAACTTCACCTCTTCCCATGAAGACAGTTTAGGGATCATCTGCTTCAAGCACTGCACTCTTCCCATTCCCTCAGACACTAAGACAAGAGCACTTTTGTCCAGAGAGACCTTTCAAATCTGGGTCCTGGACTTGTGCTCCCCCCCCCCCCCCACCCAAATCTTCACTGACAGAGCCATGTGAGCTCCATCTTCTGCAAGGTGATGTTAATCAGAGGATGTCCCTGTTGGATAAACACCATCCTGAAAACCGAGGTTGTAGTACTGTAGGTCTGTGTCCCCTCTGTCTGCCACAGCTTTCTCTTGATCCGTTTGTCCTGAGGAGCGGGACTATTAGACTCCTTCCCTGTTCTCATGATCTTTGTTATACAAGTAGAGGGGGTCTGATTACTCCAGTTAGCCAGAACGGGCTTTTTTTGGTGGTCTCAAGTTTCAAGACCTTATAGTTGCCAGCAGTATTTACTTTCACTGTTTTTGTTCTTTGAGGAACTTCCTCCTCTGAGCCCAGACAAGGCCTTGATCTTGTGCTGGTCCAATTCCCAAATCGGATTTCTTATCAATGTTTATAGTACCAAGGCTCAAAGAACGAACCTTGGTGCTTATACATCTATTGACCCACCATTATTAGGAAAACTACAATGTAATACAACAGTGTTATCGTTATTCAGATTTCTATATTAGTTCTAAGGTTGCATAACAGAGAAATAAACAATGAGTGACTTTGAAGTTTTTCTGCCGAAATGTTCCTTTTATGATGGATTTTGCAAAAGGCAGGGTGAAATTGTTGGCAAATTTAGTCTAATAAAAGAAAGTGCGAAATACATATACACAAACTGCTGAAACAGATCATGTGATAACAGGGAAAGCAGTGAAAGTAAAACGAGTGGGTGTAGCAGTGGACATCAACACTGCGCTACTGAGGAAGTTGCCTTCTTTATGATTATCTTCTAGTCGTGCGCTACGTCCTTCCAGACGGACTGGTCGACTTTACAGCGACAGCGCTCGCCGATTCCTTTCGTAGCAATGCTTCGTAATTGTAAATAGGGGGAAAATGTCTTGTTCACGAAAAACAAAGTTTAGGCTTTGCTTTGAGAGGGATAGGGCTCGATAAATCTGCGACACAGTAAAGTGCAACTACTGCGTTGAGTCAACTTTCCATTTTCGCTCTCCTTTTGGAACTGGCTGGAACAGGTTGTAGAACGGAATGATGAGGTATTGTTCAAATGTATTCGTGAAGTGTATCGGTGGGGAAGTTAGTGAAAGAATCGTACGAAGTTCGAACAGCACTGGTAAATTTAATTACGATGATGGTTCATTAAGCACAGCAGCAATTGCTTATGCTGGTTCAGGCTTACGCTCTCCCAGAATTTACAGTTTTCCATTTAACATTCATGTGACTCAGTACGAGATACCCTGAAGATTTACTGCACTGTCTACGATGTCAGGGAGAATACACGATCAGAGAAATGTTTTGTTGGTAAAGCAAATGGAATAAGAGTGAGCAGAATAGATTTGCTGAAATATCTCCCGTTCTGTCTGTTTATTTGGGGCCACACAGCCTGTGTAAAGTACGAAAATCAGCGTCGTACGTGTTAAGTTTGCAGCTCAACAGAGCGTATAAAGGCTCCTTGTGATCTGGGAAGGGGCCTGTACTACTTTCTGGTGACATGAGCTCCCAGTAGGTAAGTATGTACGCAACCATTTTGTCCAGGCGAAGTGAAATTACTGATTTCCAAACCAGTGAAGAGAATGAAGTGCAGTGAGTAGAAGAACCGAATAACTCAGTGGAAACTGATGAACTTGAAATAGCGAGCGCCTCACAATCAGATAAACCGAAAACTGAGAAACTAAATATGATTAGGCAGTGTCAGTAAAATTTAGAAAAGCAGAAGAAACCAAAATTAAAAGCAAGTAGCGTGGAACAAATACAGGAATATTAGCAAGGAATCAACTAAATGGACACGAAAGGCACCTTTGATCAAGAAATATGTGAGTCGTCAATGATTGTGGAAAAGATGTAGGAAATTACGGAAACCAAGAATGAGCAACAAATGATGAACAGACCAATAAAGTACAAAGAAAGTGGGGCAAACGCAGGTACGACTTTAAATCAATCTTGATTCAACCGAAAGGTCGACCTCACTGTTCACTACGCAGGAAGACTCAGTAGCAGGCAACAAGTAACATAATAAAAAACGAGAGACAAAAAGAGACAAGAAAAACTCAGAGATGGATACTGATACTCCTCATGTTAGTAAAAAGAAGCATTGCACTGAAAAGAAAAATCGCGTAGGCGTATCAGGCAAAGTAGAATATGATCTAGAGTACGAGGGCGTGGGACAAGTATATGGCATTCAAAGTACTGATCCTATGTAGATGAAACTCCCGACTTACCGGGCTCGTTTTCAACCTATCCCATACACGCGAGGATTTAATAGAGAAGATCTACACCACTCAAACAATAATTGTACATAAACTAACGAGTAAATTAAAAATATAATTAAATGCTGACTTTCTTTATTGTTGTGTGTCGTAACAGCCTTACAAGGAGGAAATCCAAGTTACAGGCTGCGAATCGTACATGAATATTGCTAGGATGGTTGTTGCGGGACTGGTATTCTCGTGAGAAAAGGAATTCAGTTTTCGGAAATAAATCACTTGGATTAACGCCGTGAAATACCTAGAGACACTAATAGTGATTATATATGTCCCTTCTTTGTCCGGTAACAAAATAAGACCAAAACTTTTCAGACAGAAGAAGAATACACGTTGTTTCAAAATTAACAGAAAATTATCTTAGACCGTGGTTTCAACTGCGTACTAAATGTTATTATAAACATATAAACATCAACCCTTCGGCAGAACTAAAGATGCTCATTGAAAGCATTGTCTTCCGTGATACATATTAATCAACAAATGCATCAGTACCGACTTACAGACCGAGCGAGGTGGCGCAGTGGTTAGACACTGGACTCGCATTCGGGAGGACGACGGTTCAATCCCGCGTCCGGCCATCCTGATTTAGGTTTTCCGTGATATCCCTAAATCGCTCCAGGCAAATGCCGGAATGGTTCCTTTCAAAGGGCACGGCCGACTTCCTTCCCCGTCCTTCCCTAAACCGATGAGACCGATGACCTCGCTGCCTGGTCTCCTTCCCCAAAACAACCAACAACCAAAAAACCGACTTACAACTGCGTAAGGTGTACATCAGCGAGCAGTTTAGATGGAATATATTTATGTAATAGGATAATTAAATGCGAATGTTATTGAGTGCCTGTTTCATTTGTCGGTTGTGCTTCGTTTTGCACACCTCACCCCTAGGACAGATTTTCTTTTAGCAGTGATTACGACTTGCGTTCCGATAGAAACAATTGTCTCTTTCGTGCTTTACATCACAGTATGAAGAAGATTGTAATCTAGTATTTCTGTACTTGTTTACTGACCGTTTCAGTTGAGTAGCGTGCGTGACCTGTGATTCTCACGTTACCCCGTGTCTAGTGGGCTGTGTACTGAATACGTCAGCATGGTCACCAGATACGTGCATTTGTCCATATTTCTCAATCAACGCCGAACGGAGTTGTAAAGACAGGTTTGTGGGATTTAGCACGTTCTTTTTTTTTATCTATTGTAGGATGAATGCTTAATAAGCAAGTCGCAAATTAGCGAGTCTGCATTCGATTTGTTACATTGATTATTTTCACAATGAATTTTAAATTCCCTCGTCAGGATATGTAATTGAGTAACACAGTCTTTATAAATCTGATCTGAATTCTTGAAATATTGAAGAAAAAAAATCTTTGTCTATCGACAACAACGTAAACCTGCAGGTCAAAATACTCTGCACGAACCACTGCATACTATTAATTCAGCACAAACATCCACAGTATTAGAAAAGTGTTTCCCTGCTATGGTTCCTTGAAGAAAGCCTAACAGGGCGGCACTATAACAAAAATGTGACTACACAATATGAAATTACTATTAATGTGGTCAGAACACCTCCCTCTCGGCCGCATGTCAATTTACGAGACCGGAGCCGCTAGTGCACCCCGCTTGCCAACAGTGCTCGAAAGACCGGATGGTCACCCATCCAAGTGCTAATCCATCCCGTCAGTGCTTAATTTCGGTAATCTGATTGGAACCGGTGTTACCACTGCAGTTTTGCGGTCCCTTGGCAGACCATAACGTTGTCATTATAACTGAAAGGGATGTTGCAGACACTCTGTTAATGATCCTAGATCTCTGGAGAGAAGTCACAAGGTAGTCTTCATAGTATTGTACTAAGCTGACGGCAGGCACAGAGATGAAGTAATTGCTGAAGCGGAAATGTGTTAGTGTCCGCTTTGTGCCGTGTTTTGGTGCCAGTTGGTGAGAGAATTTCCATGTCCGCCAGGAAAAGCAGGAAACAGTGCAGTCTGCAGTTAACAGTACTCACTATAGCGGCTGTTCACATTATTGCCGGATGTACACGACATGCTCGAGGAAGTGTTGGGGAAGCAGGAAGACGTCCTAGTTTGTGAGCGCCATCTGGAGAATGCTGCACGGAACGGAGGGACGCCCGGCCCGACTGTGTGGTGGTGACCTCTCGCAGTAGCTGTTTGGTACCTCTTGTTTGACACACTATAAACATTAGCATCTGAGTTTGGTTATGAACTCGTCAGTTCATTTTCACTTATGAGATTTGCAAAGTCATTATTAGCTTGTTGAGCTAGAATACTCTTATTCCGATACGTTATCTTCTGCATCATCAGATGAATCGCTAATAATCATCAACCTGCTGTAATCACCATCCTACTTTAATTAGATCTCATACACCGACAGAACAAACCACACAGAATACGACAGTGGAAATGATCCCACTGTGCTCTGAACAAAAGACTAGTTCCCTTCATGCTCAACAGTGTTGCCAATCCTATAACATTTATTTGCAGTATCTGGATGCAAACATTTTACTACCTGAAAGCAGCTTCATAAACAGCAGTTAGATATGTAACAAGTTCATAATGACCTAAAATTGACTTGAGTCCCTTATGAGCTTGTTAAGAAGGTTCGAAAGCAAAAACATGTGACGCAGTGAACGATGACCTGTAGGATACTGACATTTGGTGCTAGGATTAAAAGTTTGCTCCAATCATCGTGAGTTAAAATGGCTCTGAGCACTATGAGACATAATATCTGACGTCATCAGTCCCCTAGACTTAGAACTACTTAAGCTTCACTAACCCAAGGACATCACTCACATCCATGACAGAGGCAGAATTCGAACCTGCGACCGTAGTAGCAGCGCGGTTCCGGACTGAAGCGCCTAGAACCGCTCGGCCACAGAGGCCGGCTCATCGTAAGTACAGATAATGTGTTGTATGTAAGTCTGTGGAAGGGCCCATTTGTTCCCTTTTGTGATTGGCTTCAGATCAATAAAACTGTTAAATCCTTAGGACATGTCTGAAATGAGGTGAACTGGAACGGCCACTTAAAAACTACTGTAGAATACGCCGATGCCGTGATGAAATTCATTGGAACGATTCTAAGGATACATAAATTATTCGCTGAAGCAATAGCTGAAGAATCATACATTCGAGTGGTTTTGAACATTGACAGTGCTGCTTATTCTGGAAGGCTTATCAATTGGGATCAACGAAGGAGATAGACAAAAAGCAAAGAAGAAGACCACATTCCACCAGGATAAGTTACGGTGGCTTACCCGTAGTCGCTCCACCCACTCAGCTTTGGATACTCGAGCAGGAGAGAAATCCGTTAATAGTGGAACCACAAGTACATTCCCACACGAGATGCCCTAAGCATTTTAGATGTACCGTACCATAAGATGTAGACGTACAAAGTTTGCACTAAACCTTGATTCCAATCACAGGAATCCGGTTTGGTGTTGTTACTTTCAGAAGCGTTCAAGTAATAAGTTCATCAAAAAAAAAAAAATGGTTCAAATGGCTCTGAGCACCATGGGATTCAACTGCTGAGGTCATTAGTCCCCTAGAACTTAGAACTAGTTAAACCTAACTAACCTAAGAACATCACACACATCCATGCCCGAGGCAGGATTCGAACCTGCGACCGTAGCGGTCTCGCGGTTCCAGACTGCAGCGCCAGAACCGCGCGGAATAAGTTCATCAGCAATTAAGTTACTTGCTATAACGTTATTCGAATCATCTTTTACATTAATATGCATTGTTTTATATTAATAATGAACACTAAATATACAGTCGTCTGAATGGAAGAATACTGACTGCTTTCAGGGTTTCTTTGCAACAGCTTACAAATTAAAGCTGCTGTTCTTTTGCTTAGATACCGGCGTCCTCTGGCGCGGACATTATTTTTCATCTTGGTCTTTTGCGACTTTACGCCGTTCTTATGTGCGACCCCTGCGTACGTGCAGCTCGCTGCTTCATCCTTTATAGCAACATTTATGACAGACGGAGTAATTTTTCAGTACCTCCCAAAGCGTGCTCCGGAATACAAGTCGCCTGGCACGTGCGCTCTGCATGTATAATGGCGTGGACGCTGAGTCTTTCTCTCCCCCTGTGTTTTCCTCGACGCATTTTCGTTATCTGCGTGATTCTGCTGTAGCGAATTTCGAGCCTGATGTCTGTAATGACTCATGTCCCTGTACCTCCATTACCAAATTTTAAACTGCTGACAACCACTACTTATAGTTTTTTTTTTCTTTTGACGTCATTTCAACATCCTAGAAACGAGAAACGAGGATGGAATACGAAATTTCTATTGAGATTACCGTGATGTGCTGTCCATTTCACACTTCACCCCCTCAGCGTCGATGTCCTCTTCACCCCTGTCACTGTCCATCTGCTCCTACCCCCCCCCCAGACCTTCTCCTCTTTCTTCTCTCCATCTCCTCCTATCCCCTCCATCTACATCTCCAATTCCTCCTCTTCCATTTCTCTGCGCAATTTCTCCACCTCTCTGTTTATTTGCTTCTCCACTGTCTCTCTGTCTACATCTTCCTCCCTTGTATCTGTCCATCTCTTTTCATTTCCTTTCTGTGTGCATCTTCTCCTCTCACTCTCAGCTTTCCCTGTCTCCACACCTGTCTGTCTACCTCCTCCTTCCCCCTTCTCGTAGCACGTTGTCACGCTCATCTTAACAGGACGCTAGCGGTTTTCACTCCCACAGTATTTCTTTTCACATAGTAAATAATACGTGTTCCAAATATTGTTGCCATCGTTCCAGGGGTTTGGTACGAACTTCTTACCCGAGGTTTTGTTCGCGTACGCGCATGAGAAATGTATTTCACTTTATCTGGCATATTTAACACGTATCTGAGGATATACGTATTTCGACTGTAATTCTAACGAACTTCAGCCTGCAGTTTCATTTTCACACAGCTTAATGCTTACGACGTCATATCTCCTGAATTATGCGCTGTACAGTGATATAATTTTGCATGTACATCTACTGGTATATGGGTGTGGCTACTGTCTGCAAGACGCGTGGTGCGTAGAGTTTGCAATACAGAAATAATAAATTAAAATGTCATGCATCATTCGGCAGTTCTTCACCCATTACGCTTATCTCCTGAACTGTGTATCGAACACTGCTAAATTCATCTGTATTCGTGTATTCTGTCTGAAAATGGTGTCGGGAGTACATCACGTACTGAAGAACGAATACATTAAAACGCCATGCCTGATGCAGTAGTTTTATTTCACGAACAGTGAAAATGTAGCAAGAGACAAATATTTTTTCTTTCGTCATTTTATGGGCGTTCTCAGTCTGAAAAAGTTTCATAAAGGTCTTAAATTATGAGTAAAGTTTGTTGCTCTCAGTCTCAAATAATGGATAACAAAAGTATATCAATTCACGTGTCGTTGGTTACACTGCTGTTTCACACAAATCCCCACATCTCTGTTAGATAGGTGATCCTTATCCCACAACAATGATTTCATGTGTACGAAGTTTGGTTTAAATCGTAAAGTAGTTTAGGAGGGTGTGTGGAACATACATACACCCATTTTCAAAATACGTACACCAGTTTTCAAAATACATACGGAGTCTCTAGTGTAGCTGAATGTCGAGGAGCGTTGTATTGATAGACATTTAGCAGCGGCTGGTTGAATTTGACCCAGCGCCACTGAGCGTAAGATTTGGGATAGCTACAGCTAGTCGTCAGCATGGATGAGGTGCGGTGATGAGCTGCCATGTGTGTCATGGCTCACTGTTAATAGGTTACAGTTTTATCTTCTATTCTAAAACAACATGGTCAACATCATACCAAAGTGAATCGAATTTCAGCTCGAATTAGCAAAAACGTTTGAGTGCTTCCAAGTTCAAATGACTGTAAACATGCACTGTTCAGATAAAACATTAAGACACCTGCTGCGTCTTGGTCCTCCTTTGGAACGCGATTCTGCGGATCATGGAATCAAAAAGTCCTTGTTCTGGAGTTATGTGGCACAAGGTGACTACGCATATGTCACAAATTCTCGCAAATTAACGGCCATTTATTTGCAGAAACGAAACTGGCGGCCGATGGAATATCAGACGTGTTCCATCGGGCTCAGAATAGCCGAATCGAAAGGTCAAGACATAGATGTGAGGTCCCTGTCACGATCCTCAAACCATTGTAATGCGATTCCCACCTTATGACAGGGACAGTTATCGCTCTGGAAGATTCTATCGATGTCGGAGATGACATCAAGCATGACGTCATTCAATAATGTTCTTGTAGTCCACGTCCGTCATAATGCGTTAGATTTCCACCAAAAGTCTCATGGAAGCCTAGATGAATATGGTACAAAGCATAATATTACGTCAGTGGTGCAGTGGATGTTTCGAGCATCCGTCCACCTGGATGACGGTTTACCTACACATGATTATCCAACTGGAGTAACGAGAAACGCCGTTCATCATACCAGGTGACACGTTTCGATTAACTACGTTCCAATCTGATAATTCCGAACACACTGCTCGCAACATCGACCATGACGCTGAACAACAAGCGCTGGGCAGTATCAATTAACGAGTGGTTAGCACACTGCACTAGTATTCGGGAGGACGACATTTCAAATCCGCATCCCGTCATATGGATTTAGGTATTTCATGATTTCCCTCAGTCCCTCCTGGCAATTGCTGGGAATGTTCCTTGGCACGGTCAGAGCTTGTGCTCCGTCTCTAATAACCTCTATGTCGACGAGACGTTGAACCCCATTTCCCCAATTAATTGAGCACGCACAGGCATTGTATTCTGTTGCCACGTCTGAGAATAATCGAACGCATCCTGCTATGGAGAGCGGGAGGGCCTCGGACATCGACTGTCTCTGAAGGGGTGTGTACGTGCAACATCCTGCTATGGATTGTAAGAAAATGAAACACCTACAGCCGTCCGTACGAAGTCATTTATTGTACGGCTACCTGTTTCGGTGATTCATTTTCTTAGAATAGTGAATGGCCACAGATCCCCAGACCTCCAGTCGAGAGGATGGACATTCAAAAACTGTCACGTATTAATCGTTTCACCGTCCTCCATACGGCTTCGATGGCAGCAACACTCGAATAGTCAATCGGCCTTGCAGTTTCGGGGATGCTCGTTACCAGGCATCTGGCCGTAGCAATCAACCCTCGGTCAAAGTCGCTTGTGTCAGAGGACTTCGGCCCTCTCTCTCTCTCTCTCTCTCTCTCTCTCTCTCTCTGTCTGTCTTTTTGAGTCATAAGTCTTCTGACTGCTTTGATGCTTCCCGCCACGAATTACACACGTGCGACGATCTCGTCATCTCAAAGCAGCACTTTCCGAGGGAGGTGGCGCAATGGTTAGCTTACTGGACTCGCATTCGGAAGGATGACGGTTCAAACCCGCTCGCGGCCATCCTAATTTAGGTTTTCTGTGATTTCTCTAAATCTCTTAAGGCAAATACCAGAGTGGTTTCTTTAAAAGAGCACTGCCTGTTTTTATTCCCAGCCTTTCCTCATCCGATGGGACCGATGACCTCGCTGTGAGGTCCCCTCCCCCAAACCAGCCAATCAACCAATCAAACTAACACTTGCAGCCTACGTCCTCAGTTATTTGCTACTCTCAAGCTTTTACCGTATACGGCTCTCTCTGGTACCATGTAAGATACTCCGTGATGTCTTAACAGAAGTCTTGTTACGCTACACATTCTTCTGTGGCCTAGCGGTTATAGGCGCTTCAGTCCGGAACCACACTGCTGCTATTGTCGCAGGTTCGAATCCTGCTTCGGACATGGATGTGTTTGGTGTCCATAGGTTAGTTAGGTTTATGTAGTTCTAAGTCTAGGGGACTGACGACCTCAGATGTTAGGTCCCACAGTGCTTAGAGACATTTGAACCCTATATTCCTTTTCTCGTTGATTCTCTGAAGAATCTCCTCATTCTGTGTACTATGAGTCCACATCTCAAATGCTTCGGGTTCTCTTCTCTACCACTTTAACCTCCGTCCCGTACCATGCAATGCTGTGCCTCAAACGTACATTCTCGGAAATTTCTTCGTCAAATCAAGGCCTGTTTTTGATATTAGTACATTTCTCATGGACAGGTATGCCGTTGTTACCAGTGTTATTCTATTTTTGATGTCCTATTTGTGACGTCCATCCCCGGTTATTTTTGCTGCCTAGGTAGCAGTAGCCGGCCGTTGTGGCCGAGCGGTTCTAGGCGCTTCAGTCAGGAACCCCGTGATCGCTCCAGTCTCAGGTTCGAATCCTGCCTCGGGCATGGATGTGTATCATGTCATTAGCTTAGTTAGGTTTAAGTAATTCTAAGTTCTAGGGGACTGATGACCTCAGATGTTAAGTCCCATAGTGCTCAGAGCCATTTGAACAGTTTGAGGTAGCAGCAGTCCTTAACTCCACCTATTCTGTGATCACCAAATATGATGTTAAGTTTCTTGCTGTTCTCACTTCTGCTGCTTTTAACTACTTTCGCCTGTCTTCTATTAACTCACAATCCACATTGTGCACTCATTACACGGTTCGTTCCATTCGATAGGTTCTGTAATTCTTCTTCACTTCCACTAAAGATAGAAACATCAGCGAATATTAACAGCGATGTTCTTTCACCATGAATTTTAGTCCCACTCTTGAACCTTCGTCTTCTTTCCATCAACGCTTCATCATTTTGAAATGATTCCTGACTTGTCTCTGCTGCACTTACATACAGTGTCACGTGCCATCCAGGCTCCCAGACGGCGTAGGGTGTGAGATGGACACATTTCAAAGTGATTCGTCTCATCACTGTATTGTAACTAAGATGCTAGTTGGGTTCGTGTATTTATACGTGTACTGCGAGCCTGTGTAGTACTAAGTGTGCACTTAATTTTGCAGCCCCAATTTGATGCAATGTCGTTGTGAGCATCCAGTAAGAGACCCTAATACCACAACATAACCGATGAAATCTGCATATTTTAGTCCCAATGGGTGAAGCCAGTATTACTTCACGGTCAATCTGTGAGGGTACTATGGAAGGATAAGTACAACTCGTGAAGTGAAGTACACTACTGGCCATTAAAATTGCTACACCAAGAAGAAATGCAGATGACAAACGGGTATTCATTGGACAAACTTATTATACTAGAACTGACATGTGATTACATTTTCACGCAATTTGGGTGCATAGATCCTGAGAAATCACTACCCAGAACAACCACCTCCGGCCATAATATCGGCCTTGATACGCCTGGGCATTGAGTCAAACAGAGTTTGGATGGCCTGTACAGGTACAGCTGCCCATGCAGCTTCAACACGATACCACAGTTCATCAAGAGTAGTGACTGGCGCATTGTGACGATCCAGTTGTTCGGCCACCATTGACCTGACGTTTTCAGTTGGTGAGAGATCTGGAGAATATGCTGGCCAGGGCAGCAATCGAACATTTTCTGTATCCAGAAACGCCTGTACAAGACCTGAAACATGCGGTCGTGTATTATCCTGCTGAAATACAGGGTTCCGCAGGGATCGAATGAAGGGTAGAGCCACGGGTTGTAACACATCTGAAACGTCCACTGTTCAAAGTGCCGTCAATGCGAACAAGAGATGACCGAGACGTGTAACGAATGGCACCCCATACCAACACGCTGAGTGATAAGCGAGTATTGCGATGACGAATACATGCTTCCAATGTACGTTCACCACGATGTCGCCAAACACGGATTCGACCATCATGATGCTGTAAACAGAACCTGGAATCATCCGAGCACACAGGTTCGTCGTTGGGTACTCCATCGCAGGCGCTCCTGTCTGTGATGCAGTGCCAAGGGTAACCGCAGCCATGGTCTCCGAGCTGATAGTCCATGCTACTGAAAATGTCGTCGAACTGTTCTTGTAGATAGTTGTTGTCTTGCAAACGTCCCCATCTCTTGACTCAGGGATCGAGACGTGGCTGCACGATCCTTTACAGCCATGCGGATAAGATGCCTGTCATCTCGACTTCTAGTGTTACGAGGCCGTTGGGATCCAGCACGGCGTTCTGTATTACCCTCCTGTACACACCGATTCCATATTCTGCTAACAGTCATTGGATCTCGACCAACGGTAGCAGTAATGTCGCGATACGATAAACTGCAGTCGCGATAGGCTACAATCCGACCTTTATCAAAGTCAGAAAAGTGATGGAACGCGTTTTTCCTTCTTACACGAGGCATCAGAACAACGTTTCACCAGGTAACGCCGGTTAACTGCTGTTTGAATATGGGAAATCGGTTGGAAACTTTCCTCATGTCAGCACGTTGTAGGTGTCGCCACCGACGCCAACCTTGTAGGAATGCTCTGAAAAGCTAATCATTTTCATATCACAGCATCTTGTTCCTGTCTGTTAAATTTCGCGTCTGTAGCCCGTCATCTTCGTGGTGTAGCAATTTTAATGGCTAGTAGTGTATATGACTCTGTGACGTCTCCGTCAACGTATTCAAATTATGGATTTGCCGGATCTGCTCACGTCTCCGCTCCAGCTGCTTTTGATATTTGATTCTGCTTGACCGGATATCGTCATCAGCATTGTTTCTTAGGTTTGCCTCATTTGAGGAAGAGTGTGACGAGAAAGTGCACATTCTTTTCGATTGCCATCGCCAGAGATCGCCGTAACATAGTTGTTGAACTTTTTGTTGCTCGGACAATAGGCGATAGTATTCAGCGATGAAAGGAAAATACTGACCTCAGCCGCATGAAGAAAATTGGACTCGAATCCGAACTTACCGCTTTACACGAGCGGTCGCCATAACCGCCTTCATGCATGACGCTCCCTGTTTGGAGAGTACTGTGGGCAGGTTTGGGATGTCGAGGGCTAGCCACGGTGTCCTCAGCATCCTCAACTACCGGGAGTGACATCGGGAAAGAAGGAAGGGTAAATATAAAGAAGTGTGATATTTTATTTTGTTTTTTATTCATTTATGTATTTACTCACACAATTTTTATTTTGTTTTTATTTCTATTTTTGTTTTTCGCCGTAAAGAAAAAATATTTCCTCTAAGAAAAGGAAAGAATAAGAAATAAGCAAAGAAAACCTCTCCAGCGGTGAGAAAGGCTGAGTCACATAGCGATCCAAGCCGCTTGGCACATCCGGCGCTGGAGGTATCGTGTACTTCTTCAGGGAATAATTAATTAGTTCCCCAGAGTGTGGTTCTGCACGTTCGAAGCGTTCGTCTCCGAATGGGGAGAATCCAGCTGCAGGTAGGGTTACGGAAAGCTCTTCCTAGGTAATTTGAAAAGAACTGTCGATATTTAAGGTTGTGACAACTTTGAGATTCCTTTCTTGTAAATAATTCCACAGGTCCAAAACATCCTTGATATCATTCCGAAACAGGTAATGAACAACATGTCCTTTGATCACGAGACTGTATTAGTTTTCAAACGAGGGAAGTAGATACAGTCCGGGAAAAGGAGGGACTGTGGAGCAGTATGTGCCGATTTCACTCAAAGTGGGCCAGGATTTGTCGTACCAGCTGCCTGATGGCATCCGCCTCTTCACAGTAAAGACGATGTGCATTTGTGTCCGGAGTTCCGCAATTTGGTGAGACTGCAATGTTCATCCGGTGAAGTCTTGATTGTGTCACCTGTTTGCAATTGACCGTTATATATCACGTGGACTGAACATCAGTGTCTATCAGGCCAGTCCTGATCGTTTTTCGCACGAACTTCCGTCGGACGAATGGGTGTTTCGTCTCTATGATGTTCGGGGTTGACCCCTTTGGAGGACACAATAAACGTTTTGCGTCTTCATACGACGCGTTGCCGGCACAGTGAGGCAAACGTAGCTAAATTCGATTTATAAATGGCTTACATGGTGTAAAAAGGGGGGAGGGGATATTTCGTGTCGTCACCGGGGGAGGGGGGGGGGAAGAAGATTGCTTAAATGATCCCAAGAGGAGACCCGTCATGCTTGGCGGGCAAATCCTCCATAGCTTGTGTGTTCAGGAAGAGGGCCATCGCCCTGTCATGAACATGAACGAGCCCGGTTCCCCCTCGATTAGTGAGTAGGGTGAGGGATCCGTAATTGACTCCGAATAGCATGTCACTGGTGACGAAATATCCGAAGGCTGCTAACAAGCTCGTGCGATTGTGCCGGCATAGATAGCTCTGGCCAGATGAGGGACACGAGAAACCAAGTAGGTGCTGACAAAGTGTGATTTCTGAATGATCTCCATGGCTGCAATCGTTAGTCTACGATGAAAACCCAGATGTGTTGCAGAATGCGTCGATAAATAAGGGCCGCTGCGCGGCGTATTTCGCTACTGAATTCGATGCCTAGGCACTTCACTGTTTCACAAAATTGGAGAAGGTCGAACAGCCAGTACTGAAATGCGCTAAGTTCACAGCGACCGCTTTTTCGATATTAAGGACGCCACCAAAGGCCGTACCATACGTCCAGTGCACCATTCCGGAGAGCAACCAACAGATCGTCGGCGTGGGCTGTACATCAAAACGTAATTCCACGGAACATCATGCCCTTAATCTGCTAGTCGAAGGCCGCATAACAGAGGTTCAAGCAGCAGTGCGTAGTGGATTGTCGATAACGGGTAACCCTGCCGCCGAACGTGGGATAGTAATAGGGTGCGTGAGGAGGTTGTTGATCAGGTCTTTGGACGAGATGTGTGACCACGGTAATGAAGGACTACGGATACCCAATTTTCAGGAGAGTGTGTGTCACGTATGATCGAGTCGGTCGAAAGCCTGGCTGCAGTCCAGGGATGCCACAGCACCTGGTAATTTGTCCGTCTTCGCAAGGGTTATCATATCACACTGCCTACACAGAGAAGCTTGGGTATTATCTGATCCTCATAACGGCGGTTGTCCGTCTGAGACGACGCTAGACAGCGTCCGACTGGTTCGTGCCGCCAATTAAGAAGTAGTTAGGGGCGATAATTCTGAATCCGTGTTCCGCATTTTGGTATTTGGATAAGGATGACCATCCCTTCAACGAACATAGCAGAAATTGACGCCCCGGAGACAGCAAGGCTTGACAAAGGGATCGCTAATGCGGTGCGGGAAGGTACGAGAACTTTCCAAATGTCCAAAGGGAATTCGTCTAAGCCCGGTGATCTATGTGCCTCACACTTACTGGTTTACTGATGGTATCAATGACTTCTTCCTGAGTAAAGCTCATCTTCAAAACGTCACACGTGACAGGGGTTAACATACCATACATATGGTGTGTGACTTCCATTACCGCCAGTCGGTCGGGGTCTTGAGCCGAGCAGAGCGTGATGTAGCGTTCGCGAGAGACTGCACTGACCTCGCGCTGTGTAGAAATAGCTCAGCACGTGGTACGCATGAATAACATTGAACAGTGGTCGTTGGCGTTCTGTACTAACATAATAAACGAGGGTGGGGGCTGTTCACCATAATCCTATTAGGCGTCTGTGCGCGAACGACCTGTCCGCGCATGTGTTCCACGATCCGTCCTTTGGCCTGTTGACCGCCGCCTGGCTTTCTTTTAAGGGCGGCATTCAAGTGCCACGTAAGATCCGTAATAGAAGTCGACAGATCGCCTGTTCCATAAGGAGGCGTCCCGACTGCACGCAATCAATTTACGCCGTATCGATTTAGTGCAAAAAAATCACCACTGGGATACACTTTTGTGTTGCAGACGCATGATTACAAGGCACCCTCGATGGCGAGTTTGCGGTAGTGGGAAGTTAGGTGAGCTCTGAAAGGCTTGCAGGGGCTTCGGCTTCGGCTTCGCCACGCCTGCTGGCGGTGGAGGGCGATAGAGCTTATGTAGGCGACGTGGTCCGTAAAAGCATTTGGTCACAGCTCTTCATCTCGAAAGGTGGGTATAAGGGGTCGAGAGACATGTATCCTTTCTATGCGACTGGATGAATAACTCGTTTAGCGGGTGAACTCGGCAATCTCCTCCTGGTTGGTCCCAAGAATCCACTACGGTCCTGAACAAGAGCCCCTAGATCGGCACACGGCGAATATCGAGGGAACTAGTTCTATGGCGTTAGGACGCTATTAAGGTCGCCACCGAGAACGATTTCGTCAAGTCTGCCCTGAAAAACAGTAGCAACTTCTTGGTTCAAAAGTAGCACACGGTCTTGGGGGCGTGTTGAACTAGTCGGAGCGTAGACATTGATAAGTTGTAATCGCAGCAATGTGAGCGCCATCGTTCTGGCCATGGGGAGGCATAACACGTGATCACCCTACAGCCCCTCCTTGAGGAGTATCGCGACGCCGCAGCAAGTTACAGTTCTTATGAATGCTCAGGACATGGTTGTTATTGTACAATAACAGCTAAAAATATTTCTAGAAATTAATCTGCCTTAGAATGCGCTTCAGGACTAAAAAAATATTTCTTATATATTAATGACTAATTGCAAACGGCGTAAAACGATAATGTTGAAATTACTTTAAAACCTTCTAACACGAAGCAGGAGTCTAGTGACATAGTGAAGTCAACCATATTGAAAATGAAGTTTCCACTTGTTAATTGCGTAAAATACTCTTTATGACCGATTCCGCACCATAGTACAGCTCAAAACCTGGTGCTCTGATTCGGGAGGATGGCTTGGTTCAAATGGCTCTGAGCACTATGGGAATTAACTTCTGACGTCATCAGTCCCCTAGAACTTAGAACTACTTAAACCTAACTAACCTAAGGACCATCCTGATTCAGGGTTTTGTTATTTCCCTAAATTGCTTGAGGCAAACGCCGAGATGGTTCCTTCGAAAGGGCACCGCCACTTTCCTCATACATTCTTCGCTAATCCGAGTTTATACTCCGTCTCTAATAACCTCGTTGTCGCCGGCCGATTTGGCCGAGCGGTTCTAGGTGCTTCAGTCTGGAACCGCGCGACCGCTACGGTCGCAGGTTCGAATCCTGCCTCGGGCATGGATGTGTGTGATGTCCTTAGGTTAGTTAGGTTTAAGTAGCTCTAAGTTCTAGGGGACTGATGACCTCAGATGTTAAGTCCCATAGTGCTCAGAGCCATTTGAACCATTTGAACCTCATTGTCGACGAGACGTAGAACACTAATCTCCACCTCCTCAAACTGCATTATAATGGCCGTACTTATCAAATATGGTGTGTGACAGACTATAACCGATCACATGAATGTTGCATAAAAATGAAATATTGAAATTCACAGGGATTTTTATCACACGGGAAACAAGCAGCCACCATTTCCTCTGTTTGTTGAAATTTTAATTCGAGAAAATAAAACGATCATCTGGTAACGAACAAATTTCGTACTCGGTTGGCTGAAATAACGAATTAGTTTCACGGATACTACGATTGCCACGTTGAACTGACGTTGCACCTGCGTCACCGACGTAATTGATTTAATAAACCAGACGACCGAACATAAATGTGAAAAACATGAGAAAATAATGATACAAATAGGACATACGTAATTCAGTAGCACCTCGTTGACGCTGTACAAAACAAAACACGTAGAGTAAAATGAAATTAATGCCTGGAAACGGTAGCCCGTTATACGCAGCGTCACAATAACGACACACGAAAACAGCTGAGTTGTGGTTATCTGATGGAAGGTTGCTTTTATATCAAGTTTATATCATGGTACTAGAGGGAGCTGTAGAGGGCAAAAACTGTAGAGGAAGACAGAGATTGGAATATGTCAAGCAAATAATTGAGGACGTAGGTTGCAAGTGCTACTCTGAGATGAAGAGGTTAGCACAGGAAAGGAATTCGTGGCGGGCCGCATCGAACCAGTCAGTAGACTGATGACAAAAAAAAAAAAAAAAAAAGAAACACATACCAACATTCTATTTCTTCATAATGCTGTCCATCACATTCCACTTATCTGTCAAAAGCCGCAGGAAAACACATGAGTGTGTCTTGAAAGTGCAAAGGCACTCACGGCCGTGTCCGCTAACCAGAGCTGGCAATATTTCAAAACAAAATCGGTGTAGTGAATGGTGTTAAAGAACGTGCAGGTGCTGTTTTTGTAATCCAGACATAAGCCGACAAATGCTTTAAGCGGAATAAATTTCGGTTGGATGAGGCATAAATTTGGCGGTATTAAGAAAATCCACGTCAGTCGTAAATAATACCGAGCACACGCTAGGAAACATCAGAAAATTTAGGTGGCTCAAGGAATGTAAGAACGGAATTGGAAAACAAGGGTAAATTTTGCCTATTATTGCCTCATAGTCCTGTAGATAAAAATATTGAATTTTCTTTCGTTTTTTTAAATTATCCCTGAATTTCGTGTGCAATGGGTAAACGAAAACCGTCCCTATTGTTTCTGGATGAAAGATTGGACTTTCATTCGTTCTCTTAAAACAACAAGAACGTGATATATATTATACACATCGTAAGCTCAGTATTATCTAGAGAGTGCCTTCAAAGTCGTCTGCGCTTAATAGCCAGATTTTATGCATACCGCTCACACCCGTATCATCAGATTTATGGAGGTCTCTTTTACACTGTATAAAACGAAACGCTTTCTGTTTCAAAAATTTCCCAAAGACGTTTATACAGAGGAACTGTATAAAATACCTAGAATGTGCTACCCATTGACAATACATCTAAGCTAATAACCAGCAATTCTTACTAAAATTCCGGGAGATGATCAACGACTTAACATTGTGTTAGGTCTTTAATACCGAAGTCACTTTCACAAACTGTAAACAAAAGGATTTCTTTGCACGTACTCTGTTACGTCACTGTCATCCCAATGATACTATACATCAACCTCTGTCAATTGGTTGTAGACAGATACCTGCCATATTGCAGCCGACGACATTGTCCTACACACTCAAAAATACTGTCGTTAGTTTCAGCAGCCATCAGGCAATTAGAGACTGTGTTTGGAAAAAAATCATATTTACTGTTTTCTTAAGATCATCACCCTTATGACTTGTTTGATGCTATCCGGATTCACTTCTTCCCCATCTCACTTCTTCTCCACAAAACTACCTAAATTAACTGTTGGATATGTTCCAGTTTCTGACTTCTCTACAAGTTTCGATCTCTAAGGATCCTTTTAGTTCCACAGAGATTTTCCTGGTTCTCTTAACATATGTTCTGTACTCATGACTCTTTTTCTAATCCATGTTTTCCACATATTCCTTTCCCCGCTGATTCTGAGGAGGATATCCTTACTTCTTAGCTTATCTGTCCACTTGATTTTCAGTATCATTTTGTAATCTCAAACACTACGATTCTGTACTTTTCCGGTTTTTCCTACATCCCATGATTCATTTGCATACAGTGCAGTGCTACAGACTCTTTCACTGCAGATTTTCGTCCTCAAATTAAGGACTGTGTTTGATACTAGTATGTTTATTTTGCCAAGTAATTCCCAACTAGTTTGTATCTTACATCCTCCTAAGTTTGTGAATTATTTTCTTCGAAGGTAGTAAGATTTCTTCACACTAAATAATCACTAGATTTTGTTTCATGTTTACTGCTCATTTCACTTCAACTATGTCCGCAGCTCGTGGTCTTGTGGCTAACGTTGCTACCTCTGGATCACGGGATCACGGGTTCGATTCCAGGCCGGTTTGGGGATTTTCTCTGCTTGGGGACTGGGTGTTTGTGTTGTCCTCATCATCTCAATATCATCATCATCATTCGTGATAGTGGCTAGATAGGACTTGAACAAAATTGGACTGTGCAAAATTTGGTACATTGTACGGGCGCTGATGACCGAGCAGTTGAGCGCCCCACAAACCAAACGTCATCATCATCATCATCATCATCACTTCAACTATGCTACACTATTTTAGTCTCTCAGTCGACAACCTTCGCTCTCTAGACTCTTCTTCCCATCCAGGTTGAGTAATGCTTAGTCATTTTAACTCAGGATAGCAACACCATTGGCAGTTAGTTTCATTCATAACGTTTCATCCTGATTTTAGTTCCACCCTCGAATTCCTTTTATTGTCCTTTTTACTTCTTCGGTGCGGAAGCTGAGCAGAAGCGAAGAAAGACTGCATCCGCGCTTCTCACTCTTTAAACGAGTTACTTTTCTGTGCTATACCCTCTCGCCTAACGGACAATTAACGTCCATACTGCTGCTTCTTCTACTTAATACCAGCTGTGGTGTAATTTATCTGATATGGTACCGGATGTAAGACTGTATTTTGAAAAAGAAGATAACTGATGCTTGGAAATCGATAAAAACCACCTAGGGTTAGTTTTTGGACGCATAGATGTAATGGGAATAGCTGTGGGAGATGAAAGGAAATGTCGATAAACTGCAAGGAAGTAAGAATCCCGAACGATCATTGACAGCATCGATTACTTGCATGATCAATGGCACAAAACTGGTAAGTACTGGTGTCTCAAAAAGCACAAAAGATAAAGGACTCGGCAACGAAAACACGCTGTATGCACAAGTAGGTATTTTATTATATTGGCCTAGTCTTATAGCACCTGATCGCCGTAGGCATACACATGAGTTTCGCTCACTCTTGGTTCGCGCCACCTAAATTGCAGTCACTCGCCAGTTGACATACTAACGTGACCTGAAAAGATGGAATTTCTTTTTGCAAATCTATATGGATTACAGTGGTCAGCTCCCTCTTGAGCCTCCATGTCTGACCTCACAGCGGACTCCAAAGATGCGGACTATACATTGCTAGGTGCTCGTGCCAGGAGAAAATACTCACCTTTTTTACAGGACACAGGCGACTGGATACCACGATGTAGTAGAAAATAACATAAAAAGTTCTCGGTTCACTTGCCGCCTAAAATGCGGATAAAATTCCAAGGTTTCGATGACAGTCTTCGCATCTTCGTCGAGGACTAAAAGCTGACTGGTTTTGTCCACGACGATAATGATTGAGGGCCTTGGAATTTTATTCGAATTTGACGCAGCAAGTTAATCGAGAACTTTTCGTGCAAAGACTCCGTCGCTAAGAATTTGGCACCTACACCGGGAGAAAGGAACATCTGCAGATATCGCCTTTTGTGTGCAATTAATCTTCCAGCGACGTCAACCACTTTTATATGTACTGCACAATGGTTTATTATCCATACACCTTTAAAATATTTGTTATTGTCGAATTTCGTTGTTTTATCCTATCTGGGTCTGTATTAGCCGATTTTCCTTCAAACTTTGTTCGCTGCTGGTTCATCTTCAGTGGTCTGGTGCTCAGTCATTGAAACTAGCAGTCAAGAGACGAGGGTAACTATAGACCTTCTCCCAACACGGCTCTAAAATATAGCGTACTAAAATGTAGTAAAGCCCGTTTTCCATCCAAATTGAGGGCGTAAAAGTGATGCCATTGGAGCATTAGTGACATTATGTTGCGATTGGTCAATGAGTAAGTGTCAGTCTTTCAGAACCTCATGACGTACCTAAGATGTGAGCGCTAGCCTTGAATGGTTATATGAGGAGGAACTTCAATTAATGTTCAGAGAGACTATGGTTGTACCTGATCCGTGGCGTATAAAACAAATTTCTTGTGAACATTGCACAATTATTTACCTCAAGTGGTCTAGTTTAGAGTGTTTTTGGGCGTTAGCCGTGTCAATATACACGAAGCGAATGAAGAAATTGAACTTCCAATATATAGGCGTGGGCACTATATTTTAATAGTCTACCCATTGTTTAACCGAAAATTAATATATGATTAATAGAATTGTGAAGAGTATTTGATTCTGAACTGTGCCATATCCTGGAGAAAGAAAGTAGGTTAGATGGAATGTTAGTATCTTTTGCGTGCGATACAAATGAAGTTTGAATATAACAACTTTTCCTTGAAATGTTGCTTAAATGATTTTAGTAACTACGCTCCCTCTACCTCACTATATCAGGTAAGACCTTCCTTTCAACTATGGAGAGCTGAGTGTGGACCATTTTCAAATGACCTACGTAAGTAGTTAACAGGCCCTTGTCGCACTGTGCTAATATATTTAGTACAAAAACAAAAGCAAAAAATGTGTAGCCGTACGAATACCCTCCCCCTCCCACCACACCTCCTCACAAGCACACACACACACACACACACACATGAAACGAAACCTTTGTTACATGGGAGATGGCCGAGAAATCCCATGATCAGTTTCTAGACGCGCGGGATTAGTCGAGCGGTCTAGGGCACTGCAATCAGGGACTGTGTGGTTGGTCCCGGCGGAGGTTCGAGTCCTCCCTCGGGCATGGGTGTTTGTACTTAGGATAATTTAGGTTAAGTAGAGTGTAAGCTTAGGGACTGATGACCGTAGCAGTTAAGTCCCATACGATTTCACACACATTTGAACATTTTTTTGCACAATCAGTTTCTAGATTCATTCTGGCTACATTCAGGACCTTCTATACTCTAACTTGTCTTCAAAAAGGATAGCATATCTATGAGTGCATTTCTTTGTCGTAGCTACAGCATGTGAATGGTGCCTATAGCAAGATATTCACTCTCAAATAAAACCAGTTATCCCATTAACCACAATTATTAGTGCAAAGAACGTCATCAGAATACTTCTGTTATTCCGCCCTAACTAAAATGAGCAAATAATTAAGATATTTATTTTTAGTTTGGCTGGAGCCATCGTCGTGATAAAGTTTTTTAATGATACTGAAGCTATTTGACTGTAATAGATTTTCTGTTATCCTTGTACAATCCGGATTTCGGCATAGGACCATTTTCAATTACAAAAATCTTATTTCTATATCAAAGGACATTAGACTGGTGTGAAACGCATATCTGGTCGTATAGTCCGTACCTATTATTAGTAAGAGTAAGAACATCTCTAAAAGTCTGACTGAGATATAGAATTTTATTTCTGGCTCTGTAGTACAGCTGTTACGTGAAACTGCTAACCAACTGACAGGTACCCGCAGCACTATCGTGTCTGAACAATAACTGGAATAGGCAAAAATGAAAATTCTTCCTATTCATCTATGTCCATTCCAATTGTTCAGACAACAGTGTGGTGCATACCTGTTGATTGGTTAGGCATTTCGTATAATAAATGGTTTAGGGTTCACAAGTGAAAGTCTGCATCTTATTTAGGCGTTTTAGAGATATTCTCGCATTTACTACTGATAGACCAGATACGCTTTCCTGACAAGGACTTGGAGGTCATACCAGTATGATCTCTTTTGACATATAAATAAGTTTTGTACTTGAAAATGGCCCAAGGATTAAATCTGGATAGTACAACAATCAAATAAAAGTTATTACAATCAAATGGCTGTAGCACCATTCGAAAAATTTAAGACTTACAGAACTATAAATTATATATATTGCTGCTACTGAATCGTACGGTGTAGGTACTGCTAACTGCTATTTTTCAGACTGCAAACGATTGATGGTCTTCGTATTGTATTTAAACATACAACCGTTTTTTTAAGTCTATTCTGAAGCATCGTGTTAAGTATACCAAAAACGTTTCAGTTAAAGGGGCTGTCACTAGAGCCGAAGACGTGTTCAGCACATTTTAAGTATGCATTATGTAATTGAAACCTTTCTGTTTTCGTGTACAATTTCCTCTGATCCATGTTTATTCAAAACTTTTTCTTGTGCTGTTTCCGGATGGTGCTCACGTGGGATGCTATGCTGTTCTTTCAGCGCTCGATAGAAGCATCACATGTCCTAACTGCTAGTACGCCTGCCACTACGATCACCCCTTAATGCCTAGTTTACAGTTAAATGGCAAAACAACAAGAGTCATTTATTATTGAATGACATAAAGATCACAATAGTCGCTGTGATGGAAAAGTTCCTTTACAATAATGAGCAAAATTAAGTGACTTCTTGCTCAACAACGCGGTCCTCCTTTGCGACGAAATAAAGCTGTGATTGTACGTACCATGGATTTGAAAACTCCTTCATAGGGTTCCGGAGGTATATGACAACAGATGTCGTTGCACAGGTTACGCGATTCCCACAAACCTTGGGGGTGATGGTTTTGGGAGCGGAGCTGGTACTCCATATCATCCCAGATGTGTTTCATCAAGACCAGGTCAGGCGTATTTGATGGCGACAAGGTTGGCGTGAGTTCGGTATCATGCTGATCAAACCACTGTACGGCGATTCCGGCCTTGTGTCATCCAGCTGAGGGATGCCAACGCTGTCAGGGAAAACATCGGGCGTGAAGAGGAGCATGTGGGCTACAAGAATGTTAACGTAACCCACAGTCCTCACTGTGGGATTATAATCACAGTTCACAGAAAATCCCACTTCAAAGTCCCCCAATGTGTAGCTCTCCTCCAATACGTCTGCGTAAGGTGGAGCGGTGAGTGTCTCCAGTAGCCATTCGCCTACATGGCGGAGTATCCGGACAGGACCATCGACCTACTGTAACAAGGAACCTAACTCATCTGACATTATCCACGACACAATCGTGGTGCCGCTCCCAGCGCAGTACTACTTGACGGTGTAATTGAGTCTACAAGGGTACACGAAGGGATCTCCGTTGCGAGGTCTCTCTTCACCAGTGTGCACTGAAATACTTGTGTGCAGACCAACATCGTAGTCTGTCGCACAGATCGCAAATTATTATGCTTTACAGATCGACAAGCTTCCCACGTCAGACATCTCGTCACCCATACATGGTTTTACAGACCTTCAAGCGATATTCACGACAGTAGTTCTTCAACAGCTGACCTGCTACGTCATTTCCCACATACAGGGTTATTACAAATGATTGAAGCGATTTCACAGCTCTACAATAACTTTATTGTTTGAGATATTTTCACAATGCTTTGCACACACATACAAAAACTCAAAAAGTTTTTTAGGCATTCACAAATGTTCGATATGTGCCCCTTTAGTGATTCGGCAGACATCAAGCCGATAATCAAGTTTCTCCCACACTCGGCTCAGCATGTCCCCATCAATGACTTCGAAAGAATCGTTGATGCAAGCTCGCAGTTCTGGCACGTTTCTTGGTAGAGGAGGTTTAAACACTGAATCTTTCACATAACCCCACAGAAAGAAATCGCATGGGGTTAAGTCGGGAGAGCGTGGAGGCCATGACATGAATTGCTGATCATGATCTCCACCACGACCGATCCATCGGTTTTCCAATCTCCTGTTTAAGAAATGCCGAACATCATGATGGAAGTGCGGTGGAGCACCATCCTGTTGAAAGATGAAGTCGGCGCTGTCGGTCTCCAGTTGTGGCATGAGCCAATTTTCCTGCATGTCCAGATACACGTGTCCTGTAACGTTTTTTTCGCAGAAGAAAAAGGGGCCGTAAACTTTAAACCGTGAGACTGCACAAAACACGTTAACTTTTGGTGAATTACGAATTTGCTGCACGAATGCGTGAGGATTCTCTACCGCCCAGATTCGCACATTGTGTCTGTTCACTTCACCATTAAGAAAAAATGTTCCTTCATCACTGAAAACCAGTTTCGCACTGAACGCATCCTCTTCCATGAGCTGTTGCAACCGCGCCGAAAATTCAAAGCGTTTGACTTTGTCATCGGGTGTCAGTGCTTGTAGCAATTGTAAACGGTAAGACTTCTGCTTTAGCCTTTTCCGTAAGATTTTCCAAACCGTCGGCTGTGGTACGTTTAGCTCCCTGCTTGCTTTATTCGTCGACTTCCGCGGGCTACGCGTGTAACTTGCCCGCACGCGTTCAACCGTTTCTTCACTCACTGCAGGCCGACCCGTTGATTTCCCCTTACAGAGGCATCCAGAAGCTTTAAACTGCGCATACCATCGCCAAATGGAGTTATCAGTTGGTGGATCTTTGTTGAACTTCGTCCTGAAGCGTCGTTGCACTGTTATGACTGGCTGATGTGAGTGCATTTCAAGCACGACATACGCTTTCTCGGTTCCTGTCGCCATTTTGTCTCACTGCGCTCTCGAGCGCTTTGGCGGCAGAAACCTGAAGAGCGGTTTCAGCCGAACAAAACTTTATGAGTTTTTCTACGTATCTGTAGTGTGTCGTGACCATATGTCAATGAATGGAGCTACAGTGAATTTATGAAATCGCTTCAATCATTTGTAATAGCCCTGTACTTGTTCCCAGGAGCCGGGTCATAGCAGTGTGAACTTTTCTAAAGTCGCTTTTGTCAGTCGATTCCCCATCCGTGGCTCCTGTCATCGCTAGAATGATTCCCCACCAGTCTCCGCTCCGCTTATGAACTTTCCTCACCGCATCACGTGTCCTTAACTCCACCAGACGGCATTTAGACTCGCTGCGCGCGGTGGTCACATCTTGTATCATTAGTGTAAATGATTCTTCCATTTCTTATATGTCCCTTCTTCAGTCTTTCTAGCACTTACTTTAGATCCGCATTTAAAAGAATCGCATATCTCTTTTGAGCATGAATGCACTCCATTGACAGTAAAACGAATCTCCCTAATATCTATGACTGAAACTGCATATGTGATGCAAATGCAGAGAAGATATATATACGTATCTTTACGTTAGCTATCGAAGAGCAGCTTGGCTACTAAGACGTTATGGTGGTATTCCATGAGTGTCAGTAAATATATCCCGAAATTGTACCCAAATATAAAGAAAATAAATGTTAAAAACCAAGTAGTCAGTGCCTGATGCTTATAACTGGAGAAGTTTTTGATAATTTTCTTTCTCCTCTGTTCGTCCTCCTTTCCTTCTCACGACGACCGTTTGTGTGGCTATCACAATTTTCCAGGGTGTATTACTACAGCAGATATTCCACTCTAGTTTACAAAACCGATATCCTGTGTGTCGCATCCTGAGAGTTGGACACAGTTCTATTTTGTCTCGATTGAAATGTGACACATCATGGTTTCACAATCAAGTAATAGTTTCCCAATTTAATATAGTCCAATCCCACGACATGTGCATTTCAACGCACTCTACTAGATAATCTCGTTACGCAGAATTAAATGTATAGAGCAGAGCAAAGTAGTTTGAGACGAATTAGTAGATTCAATTGGACAAGGATGATACAGGAATCATCTACATCATCAGCATCCTGGCAGTCATTTGCGGCAGCTATAGGGAAGCTTGTACATCAAGAATTTCCTATATAGGTTTCAATTCCTGTCCTTCAAACGTCAGTTCATTGCGCAAGCTTGGATCAGTATTTTTTAACTGACGTTAATTTTTTGCTTAATTTGTAGATATCAACAACATTTAATGAGGAACACTTTTAAAAAAGCCATGATATCTCGCATAGCTACATCAGTAAGTATCAGCCAAATCAAATTCTAATCTGAGTGCGGGTTTTCGGTGGTTTGTCTACCTTATCTACCAAACGACCTTGTCGAATTTACACTACTCGCCATTAAAATTGCTACATCAAGAAGAAATGCAGTTGATAAAGTAGTATTCATTGGACAGACATATATAGTAGAACTGACATGTCATTACATTTTCACGCAATTTGGGTACATAGATGCTGAGAAATCAGTATACAGAACAATCACCTCTGGCCGTAATAACGGCTTGATAAGCCTGGGCATTGAGTCAAACAGACCTTGGATGGCGTGTACAGGGACAGCTGCACATGCAGGTTCAACACGATACCACAGTTCATCAAGAGTAGTGACTGGCGTATTGTGACAAGCCAGTTGCTCGGCCACCACTGACCAGACGTTTTCGGTTGGTGGGAGATCTGGAGAATGTGCTGGCCAGGGCAGCAGTCGAACATTTTCTTAACCTAAAAAGGCCCGTACAGGACCTGCAACATGCGGTCCTACATTATCCTGCTGAAATGTAGGGTTTCGCAGGGAACGAATGAAGGGTGGAGCCACCGGTCGTAACACATCTGAAATGTATCGTCCACTGTTCAAAGTGCCGACAATGTGAACAAAGGGTGACCGAGATGTGTAACCAATTGCACCCCATACCATCACGCTGGGTGATACGCCAGTATGGCGATGACGAATACACGCTTCCAATTTGCGTTCACCGCGATGTCGCCAAATACGGATGCGACCATCATGACGCTGTAAACGGAACCTGGATTCATCCGAACAAACGACGTTTTCCCATTCGTGCACCCAGGTTCGTCGTTGAGTACACCATCGCAGGCGCTTATGTCTGTAATGCTGCGTCAAGGGTAACCGCAGCCATGGTCTCCGAGCTGATAGTCCATGCTGCTGTAAACGTCGTCGAACTGTTCCTGCAGATGGTTGTTGTCTTGCAAACGACACCATCTGTTGACTCAGGGATCGAGACGTGGCTGCACAATCCGTTACTGCCATGCGGATAAGATGCCTGTCATCTCGACTGTTAGTTATACGAGGCCGTTGGGATCCAGCACGGCGTTCGTATTACCCTCCTGAACCCACCGATTCCATATGCTGCTGACAGTAATTGGATCTCTACCAACGCGAGCAGCAATGTCGCAATATTATAAACTACAATCGCGATAGGCTACAATCCGACCTTTATCAAAGTCAGAATCGTGATGGTACGCATTTCGCCTCCTTACACGAGGCATCACGACACCGTTTCACCAGGCAACGCCGGTCAACTGCTGTCCGTGTATGAGAAATCGGTTGGAAACTTTCCTTACGTCAGCATGTTGTAGGTGTCGCCACCGACGCCAACCTTGTGTGAATGCTCTGAAAAAGCTAATCATTTGCATATCACAGCATCTTCTTCCTGTCGGTTAAATTTCACATCTGTAGCACGTCATCTTCGTGGTGTAGCAATTTTAATGGCTAGTGGTGTATTTAGGCTGCCTCCCACATCCGCGATAGAAAATGTCCGACTGCTTCACAATGTCAACCCTGAAACGTAATTCACATACGGTTCAAAAATGGTTCAAATGGCTCTGAGCACTATGGAACTTAACATCTGTGGTCATCAGTCCCCTAGAACTTAGAACTACTTAAACCTAACTAACCTAAGTACATCACACACATCCATGCCCGAGGCAGGATTCGAACCTGCGACCGTAGTGGTCACGCGGTTCCAGACTGAAGCGCCTAGAACCGCACGGCCACATTAGGCGGCAATTCACATACGATTGCAACACAACATTCAAACTAAGATTAACACGAATCGCAGACAACGTACGTGGATTCCTTATCTCACTTAGGATTAACGAGGAAGGTACAATATCTGGGCAGAGAAGGGTAGGAAGAATGAAGGTCGCAGTGGATGATTCCCCATAAAATAATAATAAATCTTGGACAAAGTCGAATGCACTTTTATATTTCGTCAACATATTGATCCTGTCGGGTTGCTGTAAACCGTATCATCATATAACCGTCTATCCTTTGCTGGCAGCACTACTTGAACGATAGATAGGATGCAATTAAACACAATGCAGAAATTAAAAGTGCTTATCTTTATCTGATACGAGGCTGATAGTGGAAGTAGACAGAGTCGATGCCTCTATCTCACCAACGCCTGCGTCTGGTTGATAACTAGCGTATTCTTCACTAATCCTAAAATGTACTTTTCAGCCTTTCTAGTATGAGTCTTTGATACGTTGCTTAAACTGCAACATGTTTCCACTGCAACTCTCATAGCTGATTATTGGAGAAGAGAGGTTTAATTGTATTCCTGCAGCAACAAGTATCCATTGTTAGAAAAATTTGGTTATTGTTATAGCTTTCATCTTATATCCATGACAAAGTTCGTATTTAACCTAGAGCCTTCACCCTATGTATTTTGCTCCGAAGAGTAGAACCACGTGAAATCGTAGTGTGGAAGGAGAGTCCCAATTCGGATTAGTTTAGAATTTTGGATTGCGCCTTACTGCCAAAGAACGTCTTCCGAAATTCTTGGAGGTATCCATGGCATTGAAGCTAGCTTTAATTTACTTCTATGACGTACTGAATAAGAACTAATAAGCAGACAATAACCTTAGAAGACTTGGCGCTTTTAGTATCCACTTATACACCATAGCCTTACAAGGGGGTCTATTACGCATATGAAGAAGCTATAGTTGTCAATTCATCCTGTCCGTACGAAGAGAGATTTCAGATTTAATCCTTTAATTTGAAATTCAATCGCAGTGTCCGACATAAGGGAAAATTAAGAGTCTAGTACGTGGTTTTGAAACTTCATATGCAAATTTCCCCAACTGAATCGCATTTGCTTGGGATTCTAGTAAGTTTCGAAAGTGTAGGAACATTTGATGATATTGATGGAATGAATCGGTGGTACCCACCAAGCTTGTTGCTAAGGAAATCTCAAGATGACTTAGACTGTTTACAGAAAAGAAAAGCCGTGTGTTAAAATTTGCTACGTGAATACGCTAACACGAAAAACACAGTTTTTCTCGGCGCCCTCGAGTTTGTGCCACAGAAATAATCAACTTCAGAACTTCAAGGACAGCCTTGTGCCCATAGCTGAGAAACAGGGGTCAGAGATCAGTAAATCCTACCCTGAAAGTGTGGCAGAACTTGCTGTTTTACAATCACCGGAAATCCGCCTAGGTAGTGGTGTCCTCCAACCCAACATTACGTAGTCTCTTGTCAAGTAGATCATTGATGAAGAAAGGTGTAGACGTTTTGCACCATCTTAGCTTAGAGCGCGTGATGACCTCCGTCATCCTGGACTCTGAGGAGCTGAGTCCAAACGTGATAGCTGTTGAGTCGTTAGACGTGATGTTGTACTTTATTTTTGTAAGCGTCCTTTACATCTACTCTAGATTAGTTTTACGCCTAAAGAATATATCCCCACGCTATCTCTCAGTTGTTTAACACACCTTTTGTGCAGTTAGAAATTTAGAGGAGCTATAATGAACTTGTTCATTGATCACTTGTGTTATTCTTTGTATTAATCCTATTAATTCTTCTTCGTGTGGAGAACACGTTGTCTCCCTTGATAATCCGAAGTTGGGATCGGTGGTTTTCCCACGCTATGATGACTGCCTGGCATGTATTTGTCTTATTCAGTCACTGTTGTTATTGTGGTCTTCAGTCCGAAGATTGGTTTGATGGAGCTCTCCATGGTACTCTATTCTGTGCAACCCTCTTTATCTCCAAATAACTACTGCGACTTAAATCAAACTGAATCTGCTTACTGCGTTGTTTTCTTGATCTCTCTCTACAAATTTTTACCCCCAACACTTCACACCAATGCTTAATTGGAGGTCGCTTTATGTCTCAGAACGTGTCCTATCAACCGACGCTTTCTTATAGTCAGGTTGTTACACAAATTTCTTTTCTCACCATTTCTATTCCGTACCTTCTCATTAGTTGTTCTACCCAAACGATCTTCTGCATTCTTCTCTAGCATCACATTGCAGTAGCTTTCATTCACTTTTTGTCTAAATTGTTTATCGTTCATGTTGCACTTCCATACATGGCTACATTCCATACAAGTATTTTCAGAAAATACTTTCTAATACTTTATTCTACAGTATATTCGATGTTAACAAATTTCTGTTCTTCAGAAAAGCTTTCTTTGCCATTGCCAACATACTTTTCATATCTTCTGTACCCAATTACTTTGCTACCTAAACAACAAAACTCATATACTATTTTAAGTGTCTATTTTCCCAATCTAATGCCCTCGGTATCATCTGATTCAGCCCGACTACATCCATTATACTTTTTTTGCTTTTGTTGTGTTTACCTTATATCCTCCTTTCAAGACAATGTCCATTGCGTTCAACTTCTCTTCCAAGTCCTTTTCTCTTTCTGATAGAATTACGATGTCACGATCAAACCTCGAAGTTTTTATTTCCTCATCTTTAAATTTAAATCCTACTACTTACTTTCCTCTATTTTCTTTAGCACTTGCTCACTGTATAGATTATATGACATTAGGGATAGGCTACAGCCCTGTCTCACTCCATTCTCAACCAGTGCTTCCATTTCATTCCCATCGACTATTATAACTGCCGTCTGGATTCTGCACTATTTGTAAATAGCCTTTCTCTCCCTGTGTTTTACCACTGCTCCTTTCAGAATATCAAATCGAGTGCTCCAGTCAACAGTGTCAAAAGCTTCCTCTACGTCTAAAAAATCTGTAAACGTAAGTTTGCTTTTCCTTAACCTGTCTCCTAAGATAAGTCATCTCCGGTATCTCAACTCATCTTGCTAGAGGTCGGCTACTTCCAGTTCTACCATTCTTCTGTAAAGAATGCATGTTGGCATTTTGCAACCATGACTTACTGAACTGATAGTTACGTATATTCACACCTTTCAGTACCTGCTTTCTTTGAAATTGGAACTTTTATATTCTTTTTGAAGTCTGAGGGTGTTTCGCCTGTCTCTTACCCCTTGCACACCATGTGGACGAGTTTTGTCAAGGCTGGCTCTCCCAAGGCTACTGAAGCCTTGTTTCGGCTTTGGTCTTTCAGTGCTGTGCATTCTCTTCTCGCAGTATTGTATCTCCCATCTCATTTAATCTACATCCCTTCCATCTCTATAATATTGTCTCATCTCCCTTGTATAGACCCTCTATAAGTTCCTTCCTACTTTCAGCTTCTAGTTCTTTGCATAGGATTGGGTTTCCATGATTGTTCTTCATATTCATACAGCTGCTTCTCTTTTCTCCAAAGGCCTCTTTAATTTTGCAGCAGGCGGTATCTATCTTTTCCCTAGTAAAATATGCTCCTCAATACTTTCATTTGTCCTCTAATCAATTCGCACTTCTTGTGAGGCTCACGTTTTAGATGTTTGTATTGCTTTCCCCTGCTTCATTGATAGCATTTTTATATTTTCCCCTTCCATAAAGTAAATTCAGTGTCTCCTGTGTTATCAAAATATGTCTTAGGCCTTGTCTTTTTGCCTATTTGATCCTCTGCTTCCTTCACTATTTCATCCCTCAAAGTTACCCATTCGATTTCTACTGTATTAGTTTTCCCTGTTCTCGTCAATCGTATCCTAATGCTTCCTCTCAAATGCTAAAAATCCTCTAATTATTTCAACTTATCCAGGTCGCATATCATTACTTCCCGCCTTTTTGCAATTTCTTTAGTCTTAATTTATAGTTCATAATCAATAAAAAAATGACCATCAGTCACACTCACGGCTGTGACTCTAGACGTTCGTTTTTAAGTAGTGAAGAAACCGCAGTCCTACGAGAGAAATGTTCTCAGAAACTGCTTCACCAATAAATTGTGCTCAGAACTCGCATTTGCCCCTGGATATGTATTATAATTTATTGAGAGAGTGTACAGAACTTAATTTTTTTGCCTGTCTGCTCCTTGCATGTAGCGTTCCCCCAGTACCTAATTCTCCATACGCTTGTTCGTTGCAAAACCTGCTATACAATCTGGCCTTTGACGTAGCCTGGATCAAGAAACAACCAAGACCGGTCCGTGTAAGTAAATCCTGATCTGAAGGTAGAGGTTGGAAGTAACAGTTAGATCAGCAGCTTCGATTTTGAGCTTCATACCACCAATGGGATTCCCCCATTTGTATAAATATCATTTTAGTCGATCCAGGGTGGCTTAGGCCTCAATGGTAAAGAACCAGACTATACAAATCTAAAGGTCTTGGTTTCGATCCCTCCAATCAATCCAAGTATTTTCATCTATAACTTATCACTTCTTTCACCTCTGGTGAAGTGTGTTAATGTGGAAAATACCGAGCTGTACGGTGGTTCGTAAGCCATGTAAAACTGTTGGTCCTCCTACAACTGACTGTGTAAGTCAGTTGGAAGGTGGAAGGAGGTTGTCGACATTTCATAGTAAAGCACTGTGGTGTTCAAAACATTCTTCGGATTGATAATTGCCTTTCGTACTGGGTCGATCACATCTCCGCTTTATTTATTATCCGCCACGCGACCTACAGGCAAATCCTTACACTAGTTACAGACCAGGAGAACGCATGTCAGGAAGAAACGAGGCTTTCACTTAGAAGCTGAAACACTGAGCCGGCAGCTTCCTGCTGATCGCAGGAGAAAGGATAGCCCTGTTCCCAATTTGCCAAATTTCCAGCAGACCCGAACGGTGACAGTAGTAAAATATTTTTCCGCGTCATTCCTCTTGCCCACGGGTGACGACGGCTTCCATTCGCTAATTTGTTTCTTCAGAGAGACAAAGAAACTTTTTGGCTACTTTTCACATAATAATGACTGTGTGTGAGAGAGAGCAGTAGCGGTAGTAGTAGTAGTAGTAGTAGTAGTAGTAGTAGTTGATAGACTTACGAGAAGGATGGCTGGCGAGACTGCGACTGCCCTGGAGGTGCCAGACCAACCTACCCTCTCTGCCAGCGCAAGCGTCTACTTGCGGGGTTGGCACCGTCGACGTCACCCAGAACCTCGTCTCCAATGGTCCAACGATTAGCTAGGTGTCACAGCGTTCCGGCTCTAGCGTAACAGCTGATGGGGACGCGCATTCTCCCACCTCCACATCCACTGTACAGCCTCGCAATGCCTCAACGGCGACCATCGCTCGCCCGCCCAAAGACACACACACTCAAACACATACACACGCGTGCGCGCGCGCGTACACACACACACACACACACACACACACACACACACACACGTACATATCAAAGCTGCCAGTCAACGAAACGAAGGTCATTAGGGCGAGTACAATTAGCTGTTTCAGTTGATGCAATGTAGGCAAAGTTTGCTCAGTTGATGGTCACTATGTAATAGCCTAAAAGAAAACTGAATGCGCAAAATGCGGAGTTAGATCTACAATCTTTAGACGCAGTGAAAACTTTTATCTCAAAATCTCTTCAGACGCAATGTGACGAGTTCTGTAAATGATTATATGCGCGGACTCAGGGTTTTAAAAAACAAGCAAGGTGACGAATAAGATGCTGACAAATAACAAGGAGGTTTAATTTCAGCACGAGGCCAGATACAATTCAGCAAGGGTACATCTACATCTACATTTATACTCCGCAAGCCACCCAAAGGTGTGTGGTGGAGGGCACTTTACGTTCCACTGTCATTGCCTACATTTCCTGTTCCACTCGCGTATGGTTCGCGGGAAGAACGACTGCCGGAAAGCCTCCGTGTGCGCTCGAATCTCTCTAATTTTACATTTGTGATCTCCTCTGGAGGTATAAGTAGGGGGAAGCAATATATTCGATACCTCATCCAGAAACGCACACTCTGGAAACCTGGACAGCAAGCTACACCGCGGTGCAGAGCGCCTCTCTTGCAGAGTCTGCCACTTGAGTTTGCTAAACATTGCCGTAACGCTATCACACTTACCAAATAACCCTGTGACGAAACGCGCTGCTCTTCTTTGGATCTTCTCTATCTCCTCTGTCAACCCGACCTGGTACGGATCCCACACTGATGAGCAATACTCAAGTATAGGTCGAACGAGTGTTTTCTAAGCCACCTCCTTTGTTGATGGACTACATTTTCTAAGGACTCTCTCAATGAATCTCAACCTGACACCCGCCTCACAAACAATCAATTTTATATGATCATTCCACTTCAAATCGTTCCGCACGCAAGCTCCCAGATATTTTTCAGAAGTAACTGCTACCAGTTTTGTTCCGCTATCATATAATCATACAATAAAGGATCCTTCTTTTTTATATATTTGCAATACATTACATTTGTCTATGTTAAGGGTCAGTTGCCACTTCCTGCACCAAGTGCCTATCCGCTGCAGATCTTCCTGCATTTCGCTGCAATATTCTAATGCTGCAACTTCTCTGTATACTACAGCATCATCCGCGAAAAGCCGCATGGAACTTCCGACACTTCTACTAGGTCATTTATAGACATTGTGAAAAGTAATGGTCCCATAACACTCCCCTGTGGCACGCCAGAGGTTACTTTAACGTTTGCATGCGTCTCTCCATTGAGAACAACATGCTTCTTCTGTTTGCTAAAACACTTCAATCCAGTCACACAGCTGGTCTGACATTCCGTAGGCTCTTACTTTGTTTATCAGGCGACAGTGCGGAACTGTATCGAACGCTTCCGGAAGTCAAGGAAAATAGCATCTACCTGGGAGCCTTTATTTAATATTTTCTGGGTGTCATGAACAAATAAAGGGAGTTGAGTCTCACACGATCGCTGTTTCCGGAATCCATGTTGATTCCTACACAGATTTTGGGTTTCCAGAAATGACATGATACGCGAGCAAAAAACATTTTCTAAAATTCTACAATAGATCGATGACAGAGATATAGGTCTATAATTTTTTGCATCTGCTCGACGACCCTTCTTGAACACCGGGACTACCTGTGCTCTTTTCCAATCATTTGGAACCTTCCGTTCCTCTAGAGACTTGCGGTACACGGCTTTTAGAAGGGGGGCAAGTTCTTTCGCGTACTCTGTGTAGAATCGAATTGGTATCCCGTCAGGTCCAGTGGACTTTCCTCGGTTGAGTGATTTCAGTTGCTTTTCTATTCCTTGGACACTTATTTCGATGTCAGATATTTTTACGTTTGTGCGAGGATTTAGAGAAGGAACTGTAGTGCGGTCTTCCTCTGTGAAACAGCTTTGGAAAAAAGGTGTTTAGTATTCCAGCTTTACGCGTGTCATCCTCTGTTTCAAGACGAGCCAGGAGCGTCAAATTCTGAGAAAGTAGAAGCACAGAGATCTGTCTTCGAGTCACTGACTTACTAGGTGGGAAGAATTAGATTTGGCATTTTGAACACTTTGAACAGTTGCGTTTGACTGAAATCCCAGTTGAGAAAATATAAGAATGTTTAGAAAAGTTGAAAAACGATGTGAACTAACAAAACGAGGGACGATAGAGGGTTTTAATTAAGAAGATAACAGAGAAAATGTATACTGAGATTAGGAGTGCTACCTTGGGCCAACGGGTCTCAGAGCCTGGCGCGTTCACATCTCTGTCAGGAGTTTGGGGCAGCTGTTCACTTTGCAGGAGGGACCGTCAAGGATGGGGAGGAACAGGCATGCACGGTTCACCATCACCGTTGTACATAATGCCTGTCTGCCGTTTTTAAGGTTAGCTGCCGAAAGTGACGGTTGGAAATGAGATTTCTCAACCCATGTGGGCGACAGCAGTTCCTTCAAGCACGAACAAGCACCATCCTAGTCAGGAACAAAGGACGGCCTTCCATCTAGTAGACAATCTTTCACCATGGCACAAGTCTGCAGGGTGTTCGAAAATTGCCGTTACAAACTTCTAGGCCTTACAGAGGGGAGTGAGTACATAATAGTTTGAATACGAGCCCATGTCCGGAAACGTATCTTTTCCGTTCTACGACAGTTTCAGTTCACATGGTTAGCTCAGCCACTTCTGCTTGAGGAACTGACTTATGCGTGAAGCACTACAATTATGAGGGAACATTTCTCATTTAACACATTTGCTAGTAAAACCACTTAAAAATTACGTTTTGCACGTACAGCATACTGGGTTATTTCTTGTTTTAGCAATAGTGTTAACACGTGATATTTAAGTGTTAATACAAACAAATATTCTTAAGTGATAATTGGATGTTTCATTATGTTTCCTTTCGAATTGTTACCTAATAACTGTACTATGTCACGGATAATTCAGTTCCTCAACCAGATGTGGATTTGTTAAACTCTAACATTCTGCGTGGTGTCTTTTGTTCTATATCGTGTCTCCCTACCACCTACCACTTTCGCGCAACGACGCTCTGAGCGTGTTTTTTAGTGAATTGACTGGTTTGAACTTGGGACCTGTTGCTGCTAAGGAGACGCCAGACCACACATGACATGTAGAATTCAGAAGAGTTCAGTGAGACTAGCGATTATACAATCAAATACTTAATGATTTCAGCGTCAGCTCCACTGCACTCCCTGTAAAAGAATCTTAATACTAACTACACTCCTGGAAATTGAAATAAGAACACCGTGAATTCATTGTCCCAGGAAGGGGAAACTTTATTGACACATTCCTGGGGTCAGATACATCACATGATCACACTGACAGAACCACAGGCACATAGACACAGGCAACAGAGCATGCACAATGTCGGCACTAGTACACTGTATATCCAACTTTCGCAGCAATGCGGGCTGCTATTCCCCCATGGAGACGATCGTAGAGATGCTGGATGTAGTCCTGTGGAACGGCTTGCCATGCCATTTCCACCTGGCGCCTCAGTTGGACCAGCGTTCGTGCTGGACGTGCAGACCGCGTGAGACGACGCTTCATCCAGTCCCAAACATGCTCAATGGGGGACAGATCCGGAGATCTTGCTGGCCAGGGTAGTTGACTTACACCTTCTAGAGCACGTTGGGTGGCACGGGATACATGCGGACGTGCATTGTCCTGTTGGAACATCAAGTTCCCTTGCCGGTCTAGGAATGGTAGAACGATGGGTTCGATGACGGTTTGGATGTACCGTGCACTATTCAGTGTCCCCTCGACGATCACCAGTGGTGTACGGCCAGTGTAGGAGATCGCTCCCCACACCATGATGCCGGGTGTTGGCCCTGTGTGCCTCGGTCGTATGCAGTCCTGATTGTGGCGCTCACCTGCACGGCGCCAAACACGCATACGACCTTCATTGGCACCAAGGCAGAAGCGACTCTCATCGCTGAAGACGACACGTCTCCATTCGTCCCTCCATTCACGCCTGTCGCGACACCACTGGAGGCGGGCTGCACGATGTTGGGGCGTGAGCGGAAGACGGCCTAACGGTGTGCGGGACCGTAGCCCAGCTTCATGGAGACGGTTGCGAATGGTCCTCGCCGATACCCCAGGAGCAACAGTGTCCCTAATTTGCTGGGAAGTGGCGGTGCGGTCCCCTACGGCACTGTGTAGGATCCTACGGTCTTGGCGTGCATCCGTGCGTCGCTGCGGTCCGGTCCCAGGTCGACGGGCACGTGCACCTTCCGCCGACCACTGGCGACAACATCGATGTACTGTGGAGACCTCACGCCCCACGTGTTGAGCAATTCGGCGGTACGTCCACCCGGCCTCCCGCATGCCCACTATACGCCCTCGCTCAAAGTCCGTCAACTGCACATACGGTTCACGTTCACGCTGTCGCGGCATGCTACCAGTGTTAAAGACTGCGATGGAGCTCCGTATGCCACGGCAAACTGGCTGACACTGACGGCGGCGGTGCACAAATGCTGCGCAGCTAGCGCCATTCGACGGCCAACACCGCGGTTCCTGGTGTGTCCGCTGTGCCGTGCGTATGATCATTGCTTGTACAGCCCTCTCGCAGTGTCCGGAGCAAGTATGGTGGGTCTGACACACCGGTGTCAATGTGTTCTTTTTTCCATTTCCAGGAGTGTAAATTTAGTGGAATGGGTTCAAGGCTTTCCTATTTTTAGTTGTCTGGTAAAATAACGTCGAAAAAACAGTTAAGTTACCACTGGAAATTTTATTCTATTCACAAAACATCGTTTATAAATTGCACTATTGATAAAAGGAAATGTTTTAATACAGGATGGTAAAAACCAACTACGTTCAACAAAAATATGGACGAATATTCCTTGAATGGGTTTCCAAGTTCTACAATGGATCGAAGGATGACCTATGCCATATCACCTATATAATCTAGGTTTAAATTAAGTTTCACAAGAGAGAAAACTATCAAAATGGTCTACAGTGACCCTCAATTATCTTTAATTCCTTATCTAACTTGTCGTAAATTACAGTGGCTGGTGTGGCTTCTCAATAACTATATAACAGAAAAATCATCGCGTTTCAGATTTTTACTTCAAGTGCCAAATGTGAACACCATGAGCTTTAATTGACGATCGACACTAGTATTACGCAAAAAGGGGGTGTAACAGATGAGACTTCTGCAGTTCTGAGTGAAGCTTTTTGCGCTGTTATGCGGCATCGCGTGCGTTCATTACCTTGTCGGTGTTCGTCAGGGGGCGGCGGACAGCTCAGCTCCGCTCACCTCGCCATCTCGGAAGCAACTCTCTCCTAACTTCTCCTTACTACAATTTACCGAAGTTGGTTAAAAAAACTATCTGGCTGTGTTTTCATCTGACCAATCCGGGTCTCAAAGTTAACCTTCAGCTCCGCCTACAAAAATTCTGTCTATCCAATGAGAAACGTTATACTTTTCATGGTGGGGCAATGTTTTTTGAAGTTTGCAACGAAACAGAGACGCGAAAAATTCTCACACTGAAACTTGCAGCTGGTGTGGTCCTTTTAGCGTTATCGTAAGATCTATACTGTTATTCTGGAGGGCTGTATCTTTTAACATGGGCTGGGGGGTGGTCCTGACGTAACAGAGACGCGAAAAAGTCCCACACTAAAACTTGCGGGTGGTGTAGCCCATTTTGTGTTATCGTAAGATCTATACTGCTCTTCTGGAGGGTTTGAGGCTTTTAACATTGGCTGGGGGGTGGTCCTGACGTAACAGAGACGCGAAAAAGTCTCACACTAAAACTTGCGGGTGGGGTGGTCCTAGCGGTTGGCTGGCGACGTGGGTGTCCGTCCGTCCCTTATCGTAGGGCCTTCCAGCTTAACAAGGTTCTGCTCTCGGCTTCTGTTCTCGTTTCTCCCCTCAGGACTGCGTCTGTCTCACGGTGGGAAGGTATGACATGTTTTTAGGCACTCTTGTGTTAGTCTGTGGTATTCCATTTGCTCACTCGTTACTCGTATTGCTTTGGTTAATTTAATGTCACGATTTATTCGGATCTATGTGACATACTACTGGATTTGCTTATCATGTCAGAGTTTTCATGGAAGGTGTTGGATTTGCCTGACACCTTACAAAACATCTGGTCTGAAACCGTCCTAAATCGGGGGTTGGAGATTTTCTCCACTCGTGGACTGGGTGTTGTTGTCCTCATCATTTCCTCCTCCTCACCGGCGCTCAAGTCGCTTAATGTGGCGTCAAATATAATAAGACTTGCACTTGGCGGCCGAACTTCCCCGAATGGTTCCTCCCGGTCAGCGATGCCATATGCAAAGTCCCGTTTTCGATTGTTTCCGGATATAGGTTCCTATTCAGAATATAATATGCTCACTTCCCTCTACAAGTTCTAGTAGTGTGTAACTGTCATCACCAGACACCAAGTATTTGCTGTTGGTAATGAGGCTTTCATTTCCCAAACAAAGGTGAGCTACAGAGATTCCATAAAGCACGAACCAACTACCTCCTAGTAAGGAGAAAAGCATGCACTTTCACCTAATAGACAACTTTCTACAACGACAGCAGAAAAAAGAGAAGTACATTTTATCATATTGATACTCCTACTGTATTGCCGTTTCATCCTAAACACCCCCCCCCCCTCCCCAATCAGTGGATAATAGGACTGTCAGCGATAAAAAACCTCCTGATCTTCAGTGATTTCAGTGTGAATGAAGAGAGGTGTACATTTGACGAGTTGATAAAGAATCCTTGTGAGGAAAGGTGAACAGATGCAGGAGGGAATGCAGTGTGTGGCCAGCAAGGATTTGGAGACAGCGGTAGAAATTTAATAGAGCTGATATGTGTACCACTTTTTTATTGAAAAGGATAGCACACCTTAATGTATTCTAGGTGGTGAGAGAGGGAGGTGATAGTGGAGAGATGCAATCCCCAATTTAAAGCACTCCGTACATTCACTGTCGTGTGGGCTTCTCTTGTATGGTTAACAGGGAGAGTTTCATCCACATCTACATACATACTCTCCAATCCACCATACGGTGCGTGGCGGAAGGTACCTCGTACCACAACTAGCATCTTCTCTCCCTGTTCCTCTCCCAAACAGAACGAAGGGAAAAATGACTGCCTATGTGCCTCTGTACGAGCCCTAATCCCTCTTATCTTATCTTTGTGGTCTTTCCGCGAAATATAAGTTGGCGGCAGTAAAATTGTACTGCAGTCAGCCTCAAATGCTGGTTCTCTAAATTTCCTCAATAGCGATTCACGAAAAGAACGCCTCCTTTCCTCCAGAGACCCCCACCCGAGTTCCTGAAGCATTTCCGTAACACTCGCAAGATGATCAAACCTACCAGTAACAAATCTAGCAGTCCGCCTCTGAATTGCTTCTATATCCTCTCTCAATCCGACCTGATAGGGATCCCAAACGCTCGAGCAGTACTCAAGAACAGGTCGTATTAGAGTTTTATAAGCGGCCTCCTTTACAGATGAACCACACCTTCCCAAATTTCTACCAAGGAACCGAAGACGACTATCCGCCTTCCCCACATCTGCCATTACATGCCTGTCCCACGTCATATCGCTCTGCAATGTTACGCGCAAATATTTAATAGACGTGACTGTGTCAAGCGCTACACTATTAATGCAGTATTCAAACATTACGGGATTCTTTTTTCTACTCATCTGCATTAATTTACATTTATCTATATTTAGAGTTAGCTACCATTCTTTACACCAATCACAAATCCTGTCCAACTCATCTTGTATCCTCCTACAGTCACTCAACGACGACACCTTTCCGTACACCACAGCATCATCAGCAAACAGCCGCACATTGCTATCCACCCTATCCAAAAGATCATTTATGCAGATAGAAAACAACAGCGGACCTATCACATTTTCCTGGGGCACTCCAGATAATACCCTCACTTCCGATGAACACTCACCATCGAGGACAACGTACTGGGTTCTATTACTTAAGAAGTCTTTCAGCCATTCACATATTTGGGAATCAATCTCATATGCTCCTACCTTAGTTAGGAGTCTTCAGTGGGGCACCGAGTCAAACGCTTACCGGAAGTCAAGGAATATGGCATCCGTCTGATACCCTTCATCCATGGTTCGCAAGATATCATGTGAAAAGAGGGCGAGTTGCGTTTCGCAGGAGCGATGCTTTCTAAAGCCGTGCTGATGGATGGTCAGAACTTCTCTGCCTCAAGGAAATTCATTATATTCGAACTGAGAATATGTTCGAGAATCCTGCCGATCAAATTTTAATATGAAGTGTTTTCTCTGTTTAAGTCAGGTTTTATTTGTTCATGCATACTCCAAAAGGTTTTGTTTTGGATTCTCTTGTTTGGACTGATTATTTATTGAAGTTCTGGGATTTTGTGCGTGTAAGAAGGAATTCTTGCAGTCAATCTTATCAGTATTTAAGAACAATGTGTTCTGAACTTTTGTGGACGTTTTCAGATATCTCTCTGATGTATTTCGCTATCACATTGCTGATGCCATCTACCAACGGTGGCACTTATAACCTCGCTCACATATTTAGTGTCCTACATCAATTTATGACTTACTTAATAACGTACCTTTGTGTTATCACAACACCATTGTTATTGGACACATTGGGCATAGCAGTCTTGTGGTGGCGCTGCGGCAGCTGTTTGCATCCTATTTCTAGCTGTTGCAGGTTTGTACAGTGGCTGCCAACTCCAAAGAGACTGTTGCGGCTGCGGCGGCGCGGCGCGGGGCTGCGCGTAATATCGGGCGCAGTTGGCGGCCGTGATTGCAGCGCGGCGTCCATTAGCCAGCGCAAACAACGCACCAGCCTGGGCCCGTATTTGCATACCTTTCGGCGCGCCCGCCGGCAGGCCGTGTGATCGAGCGGCGCGCTGCCAGAAAACAAGCAAATAATGGTGGCGACAGGGCGCCGCGCGGCGCAGCGAGAGCAGCACCCTCGTGTGTGTGTCCCTCACACGTCTCGCGCCCTAACGCAAATTGCGTATATGACAACGCTGGTAATACTGAACTTTCGTTGTGAAGTCTCATTGTACCGCCCACCAACACGTTTACAGACGTACTCTGAGGTTTCTGATAAACAGGGTGTACATAATGGACCTGAATTCCACAGAAAAATTTCGTAAGATATTTTCTGAGTACCTTGGCGTAAAGGAAACGTGGTTTCTGGTGACTCGGTACAGAGAAATTGAGAAATGGTTCAAATGGCCATAAGCACTATGGGACTCAACATCTGAGGTCATCAGTCTACTAGACTTCGAAATACTTAAACCTGACTAACGTAATACGTGTTGCAAACCGGGATGGACAATAGGAAGGACCAGGCCCCTTTGTTTTTTTCCTTTTATCACTCGTTTATTACATCAGAGAAATACACATTTTAAGACAAAATTTAACTACATGAAATATTTCTCCCAATAAAGGTTAACATATGCACCGACAAAACTTAGTCCTCTTAAGGGTTTCTGCTGGTAACAAATTTTAAGGAGGCAATGTAAGGTTTATAACAGTTTACCTCAAACACGTGGCTAGTGATTGAATCACGATACAGACACTTTAACAATTTCGGCAACTAATAAATAGCGTGAAATTGTACTCACAGTAACCAAATAATCAACAGCCTTGCCATTGAATAAGTCGTAGGCCATTTGGAACGAATTAGCAACACCCAGCAACTAGGGGAGTTAAAACCAACAGTCTTTAAATGGAGAGAATTGGAAGGAGAATCAGCATTGGCCGTATTTGTTTGCTTTATTATCCGCAAAATCGATTTTCGGTCACTTAGTAACCATCCTCAGTGCTGTAATATACAATTAAAATAGGTAGGGACTGGTATCAACAAGCTTAGAGCGATACCAGTGCCTACTAATTTTAATTGTATATTACAGCACTGAGGATGGTCACTAAGTGACCGAAAATCGATTTTGCGGATAATAAAGCAAAAAAAAAAAAAAAAAAAAGCGGCCAATGCTGATTCTCCTTCCAATTCTATCCACTATTTGGTCGTGGTGCACAGAACACTCCATGGAGTCGCCAATCAAGTCTTTAAATGTCTTGCTCCCCATTAAATAAACAAACTTACAGTAATTAAATGAATAACAAATCAAAAACACTGCGCTCCACTCAAAATCTTCAGCGGAAGCCAAGCCAAAATGAAGATTCCATTAACTGACTAGCACTGAAGTCACACTAAAGCTCATCTCTGTGTTCCCAGACACACATGGGACAAAGTTACGCAAGACAAGATTTTGTAGGGAGCCCATCAGTAAAACCGGTAGTGGAGCTAACTCGTGCTACTGAAAATTAAGGTACTAGAGCGGGACACAAGGTGGTATACAATGAGGTTGCCTTAGTGCTATACTGCGCTCCAAAATATTAATTCAAATGGCCAATTCCAAATTAAGTACACATAAACCAGCATTAATTAACGATGAGTGACACCAGGTCGCTCGCAGGGATGACAACACTTAATTGAAAAGAATGCCGGAGGCGGAAGTAACATCAAACACCTTCTCCGAGTTTTAACCAGGAGTCACTTCTCGCTATACAAGTAAACATTTAACCAAACACAAGGAAGGAACCCAAAGAGAAAATTCCAATAAAACCCCCAAAAGATTATAAAGGACAGGGAACTCCAACTATTTATATTTAAAAGAATTAGCTCTCCCAAAAGGCAGTTTAAATGCTAAGGCCACACTTAAGAGGCCACCAAAATTGGTTACGAAAGTCTTATACATTTGCTCCTTTTCTTTAAAAGAAACACAAGGCTGCTTAACTTCTGCTGGACGTCCGGTATGACTCGTGTAGGCAGCAACCTAAGCTAGGCGGTCGCAAGGCACAGAGAGCAAAATCAGGAGAGCAGACAGGCAGCCAGCCAACACATATCCTCCATCCTGAACCGGCAGACCGCGTACCACCAACTCCACATATACATCGTTGCTTCCCAACTCGTACCTCGCGGCGTCTCAGCAGGTAGCCCGAGCAAACGTCAACGGCCACTCGCCCCCCGAATGCGGAAAACAACAAGGCAAGCAGAGATAAGAAACATCGAAGGATCGATAATGGTCATCCAAGAGATTGGCGTGCCAGCAACGAGCGCCACGGCTCATAACCGAAGGACATCACACACAGCCATGCCCAAGGCAGGATTCGAACCTGCAACCGTAGTAGCAGCGCGGTTCCAGACTGAAGCGCCTAGAACCGCTCGGCCACATCGTCCGGTAGAGAAATTGCACTTCATTTGATTTTGTACCTCCATTTTTCTGTCGTATATGTATTGCACTCAGAATATTTGCACAAGCAAATGTCTGTTAATTCCGAGAGTCGCGTTTGGAAAATGACTTGTTCCATCCACTCACGCTTTGGGACAGGAGAAAGTGTGCATACCTCTCGATATCGAGTACTGACATCCTGATACAGATTCTTTTTGCTCTATACTTTCAGCTGATACTTTTATCGGTATCAGTACTTTACAGCAGGTATCGTATCGAGTGATCATAGTAATGATACACATTTTTATTACAATACAGGGTGTTTCAAAATGAATATACGGATTTTAGTGCTTGATAGTATTTATTACATTCAACTTATAATTATAAATAACCATCGAATGAAAGAGCAACTCAAACCTATTTGAAACTTCCTGGCAGATTAAAATTGTGTTTCGGACAGAGACTCGAACTCGGGACCTTTGCCTTTGGTGGGCAAGTTTGGAAGGTAGGAGACGAGGTACTGGCAAAAGAAAAGCTGTAAGGACTGGGCGTGAGTCGTGCTTGGGTAGCTCAGATCGTAGAGCACTTGCCCGCGAAATGCTAAGGTCCCGATTTCGAGTCTCAGTCCGGCACACAGTTTTAATCTGCCAGGAAGTTTCATATCAGCGCACACTCCGCTGCGGAGTGAAAATCTCATTCTGGAAACATTCCCTAGGTTGTGGCTAAGCCATGTCTCCGCAATATCCTTTCTTTCAGGAGTGCTAGTTCTGCAAGGTTCGCAGGAGAGCGTCTGTAAAGTTTGGAAGGTAGGAGACGAGGTACTGGCAGAAGTAAAGCTGTGAGGACGGGGCGTGAGTCGTGCTTGGGTAGCTCAGATGGTGGAGCACTTACCCCCGAAAGGCAAAGGTCCCGAGCTCGAGTCTCGGCCCGGCACACAGTTTTAATCTGCCAGGCAGTTTCATATCAGCGCACACTCCGCTGCAGAGTGAAAATCTCATTCTGGAACTCAAACAGATTTGTTTGTATATCTATGCGCAATGGGAACAGCATGGAACGACCAAGAATGAATGAAAAACATCTTGAATGAGTGAGGTTCTATCACGCGTAGTCCAAGAAATCAGTTCGTCCTTGTCGTTCGCAGTTGTTACAAGCTCTAAAGCCTGTGCCAGCTTCGCAAACGAAATTTTGCTGCATGAGACTGAGATTTTCTGGATCGTGTCGTCTTCAGTGCTGAATCGACATTTCACCTAAATGGAAATGTGAGCAAATCTAATGTGTGTATCTAGGGGTAAGCGAATCCCAACGAGATGGTACAGTTGCAACGTCACTCCTCTCGACTTTTTCGGTGAAGCAACTGTAACTGTGGTTTCTCAGCAGCTAAATCGTGCGCCATCTCTCTGGCATATTTCAGCACTCGACTGGTTAAACGACGTTGTACCCGACCGCTGGGTTGGCCGCAAGGCGTTGGATGACAGAGCTAGTTTTATATGGCCTTCATGTTCACACACTATCTGTCTGCATGCAATTTTTGCCTTTGAGGTTTCATAAAGGATGTCGAGCATATGTCTCCGCTATCAGGTGACCTATCCGACTTCAGAAACAGCACTGTTGCAACAATTACTATACACACAGTGATCAAGGTCTTGGAAAAGCTCTCCTATCGACTCGATGTGTGAGATGGCGCTCACATTGAACACTTTTAAGAAAAACAGTTACAGTTGCTCTTTCATTTGATGTATTATCTATAATTGTAAGTTAAATGTAATAAATTCTACAAAGCCTTAATATAATATTCATTTTGAAACACCCTGTATTATGAGAAGAATAGATTGCCACTCACCATATACTGCAAATTTTGAACCGTACACAGACACAACAAACAAGTAAGCTTTCTTTTGAATCAGAAAACATACACACAAATATTCACATAAACGCAAGTCACACCCACATGACCACTGTCTCTGGCTACTGAAAAACTTGCACTCATGACTAAGTTCCATCATTTTCAGCAATCGAACACGCGACGCCAACTGGCCAACAAGTGGAAGAGCGGCGTGCGTTCTATAGATAGAGTGAGTGAAAGAAACGTTTGAAATGCTTCACAAAAATCGGCTTAATTTTCTTCGTTCAGTAGGAATGCCATTATTTTCATAACAGAATGTAAATGTTTGATTTTATATTGTTGCTTAGAACAGCTCAAGTGCGAGGTTTACTGTATCAGCAGAGAGAATGGCGCTTATCAAAAACGAAACGTCGTATTACTTTGATAACCTAAATAATAATGAGGCGCAAAATCTGTTTAACAGATTTGAAGTCTTCGGTAAGCATTACAAGAATGCAAATAAATAAATAAAAATAAAAAGCTACACCAGTAACAAGGTAATGTGAGTCATGTACCAAGATAACTAGAGAGTGCCTACAGCGTTACATATTTGTTACTTTAAATACATGACGTCAAGAATGCAATAACGGCGCAAATAATAAGAAAAAGAACTATATTTACCGTAGTCGAGTTATTGCCACGATAAGCTTGACTAACCGGAGGAATGAGTTTTAACCAGCTGTTAAATATAGTATTTTAATTTGTTATACATGCTGGCACAATGACAAAACCCATATAAGGTTTGCACATTTTCTAGTTTATTTATTGAACTCAGGCGCGTGACAATCTCTCATTTAACTATCATGGTTGCGGGAAACACTTACTAGGGACGTCATGATATGTTTTTGTGATCTGATATTTTCCCCGAGTATTTTTAACTAGTAGAAATCTTGGCTGTCATCATTGGCCGCGTCATAAGTTCATCATAATACTTCGCCAAACACACATGTCATCTTCAGATGGTTCCTGCTGACTGCTGTCCCGCTCGTGTGAGCATCCGACACACTTAGGCCCTTGCCCTTACAACCCTTCGTTCCTGTCACCGTCCGTGCGGTCGCCGTTATGGAGACTGACACTGGTGAGATTCGAAATGCAATCTGCGGTCTCCAGGCTATCACTGTCGGCTGCCGATCTCACTATACAAAATCGCTTTGCCTTTTCTCGGCTCAGTGCAAGTTTCGATGCCTGACTCAGGTGCAAGACGCTATCTGTGAATTACACAGCACTAATTTCAATGGCCTATTTAATCACACAAACCGAGAAGGCGAAGGCTGCCTCAATATTTTTGTCATCTATAATATGGCAAGTCTATATACTATAGTAGGGCACGGCTGATCTAGTGATCTTTTCTAGACGTTAACTGAAGTGGTTAGCATATCTGTTCCTTTGAGCCTAATATACGACTGTTATTTGACTTACATTGTAAGCTACCCACCTATCCTTTACATCTAACAGTATCATTAATCATATAAAAGTGATTAGGTAAAAATCTGGAGTTAATCACAACTGCATCTACATACATACACCGTAAGCCACTGTGCGGTACGTGACGAAGGTACCCTGTACCACTACGTATCGTTTGTTTTCCTGCTCCTCACGCTGATAGTGCGTGAGGCACTATCTATATGCCTCCGTATAAGCCCCAGTTTCTCACTTCAGTCTCACATTCAGTCTCAAATGACGGTTCACTAAAATTTCTCAATAGTTTCCACGGAAAGAACATCATCGTCACTCCAGCCATTTCAATTTCAATTCCCGAATTGTCTCCGTACCACTTCCGCATTGTTGGAATATACCGGTAACAAATCTTGCATCCCGCCTCTGAAATGCTTAGATGTATTTCTGATGTCGATCCCAGACAGTAGAACAGAGCCGACCGCAGTGCCCGAGCGGTTCTAGGCGCTTCAGTCTGGAACCGCGCTACCGCTACGGTCGCAGGTTCGTCTCCTGCCTCGGGCATGGATGTGTGTGATGACCTTAGGTTAGCTAGGTTTAAATAGTTCTAAGTTCTAGGGGACTGATGACCTCCGCTGTGAAGTCCCATAGCGCTCAGAGCCACTAGATCAGAATTCAAGAATAGGTCTCAGGCGTCCTACATGCTGTGTCCTTTGCAGATGAACCACACTTTCCTAAAATGTTCCAAAAAAATCTACGACAATCCTCACATGCTCGTTCCATTTCATATACACTGGAGCGAAAATGAAACTGGTACAGCCATGCGTATTCAAATACAGAACTAGGTAAACAGGCAGAATACAGCGCTGCGGTCGGCTACGCATATACACTCCTGGAAATGGAAAAAAGAACACATTGACACCGGTGTGTCAGACCCACCATACTTGCTCCGGACACTGCGAGAGGGCTGTACAAGCAATGATCACAAGCACGGCACAGCGGACACATCAGGAACCGCGGTGTTGGCCGTCGAATGGCGCTAGCTGCGCAGCATTTGTGCACCGCCGCCGTCAGTGTCAGTCAGTTTGCCGTGGCATACGGAGCTGCATCGCAGTCTTTAACACTGGTAGCATGCGGCGACAGCGTGGACGTGAACCGTATGTGCAGTTGACGGACTTTGAGCGAGGGCGTATAGTGGGCATGCGGGAGGCCGGGTGGACGTACCGCCGAATTGCTCAACACGTGGGGCGTGAGGTCTCCACAGTACATCGATGTTGTCGCCAGTGGTCGGCGGAAGGTGCACGTGCCCGTCGACCTGGGACCGGACCGCAGCGACGCACGGATGCACGCCAAGACCGTAGGATACTACGCAGTGCCGTAGGGGACCGCACCGCCACTTCCCAGCAAATTAGGGACACTGTTGCTCCTGGGGTATCGGCGAGGACCATTCGCAACCGTCTCCATGAAGCTGGGCTACGGTCTCGCACACCGTTAGGCCGTCTTCCGCTCACGCCCCAACATCGTGCAGCCCGCCTCCAGTGGTGTCGCGACAGGCGTGAATGGAGGGACGAATGGAGACGTGTCCTCTTCAGCGATGAGAGTCGCTTCTGCCTTGGTGCCAATGATGGTCGTATGCGTGTTTGGCGCCGTGCAGGTTAGCGCCACAATCAGGACTGCATACGACCGAGGCACACAGGGCCAACACCCGGCATCATGGTGTGGGGAGCGATCTCCTACACTGGCCGTACACCACTGGTGATCATTGAGGGGACACTGAATAGTGCACGGTACATCCAAACCGTCATCGAACCCATCGTTCTACCATTCCTAGACCGGCAAGGGAACTTGCTGTTCCAACAGGACAATGCACGTCCGCATGTATCCCGTGCCACCCAACGTGCTCTAGAAGGTGTAAGTCAACTACCCTGGCCAGCAAGATCTCCGGATCTGTCCCCCATTGAGCATGTTTGGGACTGGATGAAGCGTCGTCTCACGCGGTCTGCACGTCCAGCACGAACGCTGGTCCAACTGAGGCGCCAGGTGGAAATGGCATGGCAAGCCGTTCCACAGGACTACATCCAGCATCTCTACGATCGTCTCCATGGGAGATTAGCAGCCTGCATTGCTGCGAAAGGTGGATATACACTGTACTAGTGCCGACATTGTGCATGCTCTGTTGCCTGTGTCTATGTGCCTGTGGTTCTGTCAGTGTGATCATGTGATGTATCTGACCCCAGGAACGTGTCAATAAAGTTTCCCCTTCCTGGGACAATGAATTCACGGTGTTCTTATTTCAATTTCCAGGAGTGTATAAGACAACAAGCGTCTGGGGCAGTTGTTACATTTGTTACTGCTACTACAATGGCAGATAATCAAGAGTTAAGTGAGTTATAACGTGGTGTTGCCGTCGGCGCACGTGCGATGGAACACAGCATCTCCGAGGTAGCAATGAAGTGGAGTTTCTGCCGTACGACTCAGCCGTATTAAAAAAAAAAAAAAAAAAAAAAAAAAATCACAGCTGTGGTGGCTCCCTTTGGTGGGAAAGCGGAAAGATTGCCTGTTCACGTGCATTTAAGGGCTATCAGCTCGGCAGTTAGTCAGACGGGGTGAGGCTAGGTCAGTTTCGCGTCACCAGTTGCTGGTCTGTCTCTCGCTCGCATTTGTGCGGCAGTTAGTGTCTGTCTGTCGTCGAAGTGCGACTATGTCTGTCGTTTGGATCAAACTTTAAGCCAGAAAATGAGAATCTTGCCACTCCACCAGTAACATAAGTCAGCTAGTGGTCTTTTTTGAACTATTTTGATACTTCTAGGAGACCGCCATGTCGGGCGTCTCGGACACAAACTGGCGAACAGCCGTGTGCCACGCGTCTGGTGGTGTGCATATTCAGACGCTTACAGCACCACCCATTGGCCAACTTTTCGTTAAATTTTTTTGTTCCATGATATTTTCCGCTGTGTCTATAACACACTGGATAAATTTTGTCGTACTGAGCAGTGGTTCCCGTTCCACAGCTTTTTGAAAATGAAACGTTGATTGTGGACACACTGTAAAGTGGCTGCTAAAGCTGCGGTATTTTCTCGTCGTCATCGGCAAAGTTAGACCTGCAATTTAGTGAATCTGAGAACAGTGACTGCTAGTTATTGGAGAGGATTATGTAATGAGTAAAGGGACTGTGTCCTGATTCCAGGAAGGGCAAGTGCCCCTTCACTCCCCCCGCTGGATTTCGTTTGTGGACGCTTCTGATGGCTGGTACAGACAACCACAACGTTACTGGAACTTAAACAAGACTTACACATTAGAATAACGAAGATTACAGGCGCATTATTTCGTGTGCTTATTGTGAAAAACGATGTGTTAAAAGTTATCTTTCTGGTACAGTGGATTAATATAAGTATACTGGTTCGCAGTTGGTACTAAATGAGCGTACAGTTTGTCGTAGACTTTATTAACATAAGTACTTGAAATAACGATCGATGATCTGAGGAGTACGATGGTTCTATCTACACGAAACAGCAGAAATGTGTTTGCACTGAAGAACTATTGACATTATATTATGAAAGCGAACATGTTAGTGAAGAGAGCACTCGCACCGAGATGCAGTATTGCATTTGCATGTACTTTTCGTATTTAGGGTGCTTAATTCTTCCATAACACGAGTTTCATGTTCCAGACGAGCCGAGGAGTGTCCTACGCATCAGTTATGGCGCTCCATGCATTCTGTGCGGGACTACGGTCCGGGGACTATGTACGCAATCGCATTCGCGTGATGTCTTCCCCCTCAAGTGTCTCAGGAACGCGAGTGCTATGGTGGGAAGGGGCGGTCCAATACATGAACCTCTAATCAGGTCCCACTGAGACGAGAAAATTCGAACATACGAGTGTACTTGCTCCTTGCACTGATTGCTGGAATTACTAAAACCAGGACGTTACGCTCACCTTAAAATATTTTTCCTTTGAAGTAAAACGCGCCTTCACCAACTTTGATTCCATACCGAACCACTATGCACAGCGACGGTATTTTATCATAAGGAAGGGTAGGAATACAACAACAGTAGCTATCCCATTGAATAATAAAATAATAAAAAAGACAATGGGATTGCGACTGATTGCTGTAGTCCCATTCTTCCTTGTAAATTGCGGCTTTTTCTCTGTTCACCAGCTGCTTTCAGGAACTACTCGTTACATTGACATGTGGATCTTTCTAGAACATCGTATACTGTTGCCACTTCCACCAACCTGCTTAAACTACACGAAAAAATGGCGAGTCAGCCAGAGGAGTACACTTGAAGGATTTCAGCAGCTGTTCCTTAAACAGAAGGCCTGTTCTTCTTCGTAAGTAGGCTACGTGCCGATAATAGGGAGCGACGATTAAAAAGACTTTTTTGATGGAAGCGTCCCTTTCTTGTCTTTTAAGTGCTGTACGCTAATATGAGAATAGTAGACTCCATTAAGGAGCACATTTTTTACAGTCATCACCTAATATTTTAAAGCATGAATTGTCAGCGTTTTTAATTATGCAATTACATGTGCTACGTCAGTTAATTATAATAATAATAACAACAATTAAGTTGAAACTTCGCTTCCGGTGCCTGGACTGGTTGGTTTAGTGTATATATAATCCACTAGAACTGACTCTCTGATTCTTCTTCTTTCTAAGCAAGAACCTTGTAAATCTGAAAACATAAATTGTATTAGCATCTTTAGAAATTAAGTTGAACCTAACGAAAGGATAAAATTATTTTGGGGGTCAAGGCGCGCTATTATAAAACACTAAAGCAAATAAACTCTCGACGTTTCGACCGATTTTCTACAGTCTTCTTTAGAGCAGTAACAACTAGAAGGCTTTTTTGATAGAACTGCCTCATTTATTTGGTTAACTGCCTTGAAGAGACTGCAGAAAATCGATCGAAACTTCTGGAATTTAGTGGCCTTAGTGTTTCATAATAACGCGGCCTAACACTGAAAATTATTGCATTCAAAATGACACTAGCAGAAGAAGCCTAAGAACCTATACTAATGAAAGAGGTTTTGAAAGCTTTATATAGAAACGTAATATCAGTCAAGTACTTCCACGAGACGATTTCCTGTCTATCAGAAGAAGTGCTGAAAGAACGTGACTGTAATTAAGAGGGAGTCTGGGGTATAGTTAAGAGAGGTTGTTACTGGGGTCTTGCGCAACGAAAAGAACTCCTGTATTTCTGTTGCAACCAATAATTTGGAAAACTTCGAAGAGTTACGCTGTATGATGAAGGTGGAAATGCACTTTCTAAACTATCACCATCATTTTCCCCCAAAACTATGGGAAACTTCACTGAGGAATAGAGTAAAAGCTCTCACCTAGACATCAAAATCATGGAAAGATAATATTATGTCAGGTGGAATACGAAAGTGATTGCAGACTCTTATTGTTGATAACATCGAGACACACATCAGAGAATTTTTAGAATAAAATGCTACATTAACTGATTTAAGGAGAAGACAAGAAGGTAATATAAGAAAAATAATACGTAATTCCTATGTTATTAAGTAGTAATTTCATGGTTATACTTAGATACATCCGTTGTTCACTTTCCAGCTGCATTATGACAAAAAACATGTGATTGTAAAAAAAAAAAACTTTGTTATGGGTTCTGGATTAAAGAAACGCATAATTTTCTCTCTGGTTGTACCAACTTTCTTCCGTTGTTACTCAAATTTTCTGCCTTCATGGCACACACATAACGATGTCACTCGCCTCAAACTGCCAAATAATTTTTTTTTTACCTTTGAGTCATCGGTCTTCTGACTGGCTTGATGCGGCTCGCCGTGGATTCAGAGTTGCGCTTGCAACCTACGTTCTCAATTTTTCGCTGGGTGTATTCCAATCTCTGTTTTCCTCTACAGTTTTTACCTTCTACAGCACTCTCCAGTACCATGAAAGTTATTCCCTGGTCTCTTAACTGATGTTTTACCACTCTCTCCCTTCTTCCTGTTAGTATTTTCTTAGTGTTCTCCATATATTCCATTCCTCGCCGATCCTCCGGAGAACTTCCTCATACCTTACCTTATCAATTCAGGTAATTTTCAACATTCGTCTGTAACGCCACATCTCAAATATTTCGAATCTCTTTTTTATGTTTTTCCCACACCCTATGCTTCACTCAAAACAAATTTTAATAGAAATTTCTGCCTCAAATTAAGTCCAATGTTTAATACTAGTAGACTTATCTTGGTCAGGAATGTCTTTTTGCTAGCTCTAGTCTGATCTTGATATCCTCCTTGCTCCTACCATTGTTAGTTATTTTGCTGTATAGGTAGCAGAATTTCTTAACTTCGTATACTAAGTGATAACCAATCCTGTTAAGTTTTTCGCTGTTCTCAATTCTGCTGCTTGTCACTACTTTCGCCTTTCTTCGATTTACACTCAATCTATACTCCGTATTCATGAGATTGTTTATTCCATCCGACTTAACTTCTTCACTTCCACTGAGGATAGATATTTCATTAGCTAGTCTTGTCGTTGATATCTTTCACTTGAAGTTTAATTCCACTACGAACCTTACCTTCATTTCCGTAATTGCTTCTTCGATGTATAGATTGAACAGTGAGAGAGAAAGACTACATAAATATCTTACACTCTTTTTAATCCGAGCACTTCGGTCTTCGTCTCCCGCTCTTATTATACGCTCTTGGTTCTTCTACATATTGTATATTTCCCATCTTTCTCTATAGGTTAGCCATCTTTTCTGAGAATTTCGAAAACCTTGAGGCATTTTACATTCTCGTGATCTTTCATCAGGCCAATATATCGTAAGAACGTGTCTTGACTTTTTTTCAGTATTAATCAACCATAATGTCAGAATAGCCTCTCTGGTGCCTTTACCCTTCCTAAATCCATGCTGATCGTTATATTTCCTTTTTCTTTTCCATTCTTCTGTATATTATTGTGATTATAAACTTGGATGCATGAGCTGTTAAGCTGATTATGCGATAATTCTTGGCGGCATATCTTACATTTCTTCTTCAAAATTGTGCACATGATGTTTTTCCGGAGGTCAGATGGTATATCCCCAGACCCATACATTCTACACAGCAACGTGAATAATCGTTTTAGTGTCACTTCTCCCAATGATTTTAGAAATTTTGATGAAATGTTGTCTTTCTCTTCTGCCTTATTTAACCGTAAGGCTTCCAAAGCTCGTTTAAATCATGATTCTAGTGCTGGATCCACTGTCTCTTCTTATCGACTGCTCGTTGTTCTCATATTACGTCATTAGACAAGTATCTCCCCTCAGTGTACTCGTTCTATCTATCTCCACCTAACAGAGGAATTCCCAATGCACTATTAGCGTTATCACCCTTGCTTTTTGTGGCGTCACCGCACTTGCTAGGTGGTAGCTTTAAATCGGCCGCGGTCCATTAGTACATGTCGGACCCGCGTGTCGCCACTGACAGTACTTGGAGACCTAGCGCCATCACATGGCAGGTCTAGAAAGACGGACTAGCACTCGCCCCAGTTGTACGACGACTTTGCTAGCGACTACACTGACGAAGCCTTCCTCTCATTTGCCGAGAGACAGTTAAGTATAACCTCCGCTACGTACTTTTCTCTATAGCATTCACAAAGTATCCTGTTCCAGAACTCACGCCAGCCGGCGTGCGTGTACGCGTGCCTTTCGGTTACCCGTCACTGTGGACTGGCTGACTTGTAAGTCCACTACACTTTTAATTTCACCGAAGGTTTTGTTGACTTTTTTGTTTGTTGAGTCAGTCCATCCGTCAATCATTTCATTTTTGATTTCTCCACATTCTTCCAGCAGCCATTTATCTTATCTTTCGTGTGCACTTATTTATTCATTCCTAAGCGAATTGGCAGGCTAGGGTGGCCGAGCGGTTCTAGGCGCTCCAGTCTGGAATCGCGCGACCGCTACGGTCGCAGGTTCGAATCCTGCCTCGGGCATGGATGTGTGTGATGTCCTTAGGTTAGTTAGGCTCAAGCAGTTCTAAGTTCAAGGGGACTGATGACCTCAGATGCTAAGTCCCATAGTGCTCAGAGCCATTTGAACCATTTGAACCTAAGTGACTTGTATTTATGTATTCCAGAATTTCCCTGAACATTTTTGTACTTCCTTCTGTCATCAATCGATTGAAGTATTTCTTCCGTTACCCATGGTTCTTTCGCAATCGCCAACTTTGTATCTATGTTTCTCTTTCCAAATTCCTTGATGGCCCTGGTGAGAGACGTTCATTCCTCTCTAACTGAACTGCTTCCTGAGGTATTCCCTACCGCAGTATCATCAGCCTCAGAGAACTTCAAGCGAGTCTTCTCATCTCTTAGTACTTCTGTATCACACCTATTTGCGCATTGATTTTTCCTGACTAATCTCTTGAACTTCAGTCTACTCCTTATCATTACTAAATTGTGATCTAAGTCTATTTCTCCTCCTGCGTAGGCCATCTGTTTTCAGGATCTCTCCCTAACCATGATATAACCTAATTGAAATCTTCCTGTACCTCCCGCTCTTTTCCAAGCATACCTCATCTCCTTGGATTCTTGAATAGATTAATCGCTATTACTAGCTGAAATTTGCTACAGAACACAATTAGTCTTCCTGCTCTTTCATTCCTAGTACCAGTGCCACATTCTCCCGTAACCTTTTCTTCTACTCTTTCCCCTACAACCGCAATCTAATATCCCGTGACTTGACTCTCATCTTCCTTTACGTACTGAATTACCGTTTCAATATCCTCATATACTTCCCCTACCTCTTCACCTTCTACTTGTGAAATCTATATGTATATCTGAACTATTTTTGTTCGTATTCGTTTGCTTTCTATTCAGTTGAGAGCAGCCCTAACTCTGAACCGTTCACATTAACTCATTCTCTGCCCTACCTTCCTATTCTTGGTTGAAATGGCTCTGAGCACTATGGGACTCAACATCTTAGGTCATAAGTCCCCTAGAACTTAGAACTACTTAAACCTAACTAACCTAAGGACATCACACACACCCATGCCCGAGGCAGGATTCGAACCTGCGACCGTAGCAGTCCCGCGGTTCCGGACTGCAGCGCCAGAACCGCTAGACCACCGCGGCCGGCTTCCTATTCTTGATGAATTCCACTACAGTTATACCATTTTCTGCCGATGTTGATATTTCTCTATACACATTTGACCAGAGAACCTTGTCTTTCTATTTCACTTCACGAATTCGACTATTTGTAGACCGAACCATAGCATTTCCCTTTTAGGATTTTGTACTACGCTCCGACTCGTAGAACATTATTCGTTCCCTCCTCATTCAGTCTTTTCTTCAAGGTCACCTCCCCATTGGTAGACCCCTACTGGAGATCCGAATGGAGGACATTTGAGGAATCTTTCGCCGATGAAGAGATCATCACGACACTTTTTCATGACAGGCCACATGTCCTGTGGATAAGCATTATGTGTCTTTAACGTATTGATTTCCATTGTCTTCTGCGTACTCATGCCTTTAGGGGGCGTTTTCCCACCCCAAGGGCAAGAGCATGCCCTGAAACTTTGTTCGCTCCTCCGCCCTCTTTGATGAGGCCCTTGGCAGAATGACAGTGGCTTCTTATCCAGGAAGTCTTCGGCCGGCATTACCGATGATTTTTATTCAAAATTTAAGCTGTGGAGGGGTTCGAACACGGGTCTAAGAACGGTTTGATTAGTAAGCAAAGTTGCTACCTCTCTTTCTTCCATGGGGACAAGAAAATGGATTCAACAAATGGAAGGAAAATTATTACCAACAATTTGCCTAAAAAAATCACACACAGTTACACATAATTAGTCGATCAGTAAGTTCGTAAGTGCCTTGTCGTTGAGTGGGCTTACATTTCGTTATCGGTTCTGTTTGGTTTGGGTGGGTTCAGATCTTTTTTGAGCTTCTCAGTTCTTAGACGTTCTAGCTGCGAGGCAGATTATTAAAGGTGGCTCCTAAGAAATTGGAGATGGATTGCTTATAGCGTCGGTTACGTGTTAGGACTTAGTGTCGTTCGTTAATTACAAAATTCTATCACGTACTTATTGCAGAATCAAAAAGATAACGGATCATGGGCCACATATTCAGTTCATACCGTAAATTTTGGTGTTGGGGTAAGAAATCCCTTACGGGAATATAGGCGTGTGGCTGTCGATCTGAGTGTGTGTTTGGCGAGTAAGAAACGCCAAAACACGCTGCGCAAGCGTCCAGACGTAGGACGCTGGACTGTAATGAAACTGGTTGTCGTGTGTGTACTTCACTCGACAATGGGTGCAGAGAGGAGAATCGGTTAGATGGATGCGATGCAGTCAATGTCGGTAAACTTGTTTGTCATTCACTGTTATATACTACGCTGAATGGATATCTGATCTAGAAAGCGTGCGTGAACCGCTTTCCGAATGTGACGCCACACATACTGGGGATACTTCATTTCGATAGGGTTGGGCGGCCGGGATAGTTGTAAGACATTGTAAAATGTTTTCGCCTAGTACAAACGTGTAAGCGCTAATGACCGGTAGACTAACTGAAGTCCCGCAAAAATCGTCGGATGTGATAAAAGGGGGATGTAACGGTCGATACCAAAAATGGGGTGGACATAGAGAGCGGAGGAAAGTCTTGGAATAGGAGGCCAGTGAGTCTCTGCTGGTAACGATACCCGAGTTTGGTTGGGAGATGATGTACAGTGCCGTGACTGGTTGGCATGTGTATTAGTCTTTCCCCACAACGGTCCTATAGCAGTGCAAGGGGGTCGTATTCCACTTTGAATAACATGTCTGAGCTGATTAAAAACCCCAATACCATCAACTAAAGTCGGGCCAGGAGATTTGAGACTCGCAGTACCTGAGTCACATGTGGTATACGAGAGGGATGATAGATATTCACATATTGCGTGCTTTGGATAATGGCGAGGGCTCGTAGCTGGTAGTCTGGAAGTTCGCTGTGATTGTCTGTAGCAAACGCCTATCGTTGGTAGCCGCTGAGCGACGGAGATCGGATGTGAATTCATTGACAAGATATCGATCGAAGGCGACGACGCTAAGGAGGGCGACACTTCCCTCCGGTAAGCCCTCATCAATGAGCAATACTTTGGATTTGGACACGTTGAGAGGGTTGCCGGATGCTTCGCCATAAGTAGCCACGTATGGCAAGGTCCCCCCTGCGGGTCCGGGGTAAGAACAGGCCCGAGGTATTCCTGCCTGTCGTACGAGGCGACTCAAAGGAGTTTCAACCGTTTCAGCCTTCCATGTGATGGTCCCCCTTGGGGTTTGACCTCCATTCTTCAAAATTCTACAGAAGTACGAGCCTTTTGGGGAAGGACACCTTACGTGGTGTACCACTGGTCCTAAGAGCACTAAGACCTTGGCACTCAGCATTGCACCGGCGTTGTAACCATACCCACTATTCCTCAAATTGGGCCTAAACGCCTGATGGGATGTCCAAGTTACGCCCATAGTGCATCTCCATCTGCACCAGCGATCATGATGGACTTTCCATGGCACCAGAAATCCAGCACGGTAGCCAGCCCGTTGTGGTGGGGTCGTCATGTACCCTCTAGGTTGTAGCCCCCTGACAACACAGGGATCGTACTGCCGATACCTGAGCTGCACCCTCCCCACGTCGGCCAAGGAGTAGATGCCCGTCTCCTTGGGGCATCAGGACTCCCGGCAATGGTCATCATGCCAGGTGGCCCTTGCTGCGGCTGGGTGGCGCCCGTGGGGTGGTATCAGGGCGGACGTTTCGCAGATGAAACGTTACCACGTATCAGGTCGCTCTGCGGCCGAGTCTTTCAGAAGAAAAGGTACCGTTTCTAGTTCTGGTTCTCCTGCCCTTTCCCCCTTGGCCACTCCATGGGAGGAGGGACAGGCCCGCCGGCTTGGGGCGAAGTACTTCCCCCGCTATTTGGTCTGTTCTCGAACCGATGGGGGGACATTCGCCACCTCCAAGCCCATGTTCTTTGTTCAGCACATTGAGGACATCTTCAGCGAAATCGAGGCTCTCAGCAAGATGAGTTCAGGGTCCGTTCTTATCAAGACCACCTCCGCCACACAGTCGGCGGCGCTCCAGGCGTGCGACCGCCTAGGGGACATCCCAGTCTCCATTGTCCCACATCTGGCACTAAATAGGATGCAGGGGGTTATTTTTCATCGTGACCTCCTGCTACAATCTGATGAGGAGCTCAGGGCCAACCTGGAGCGCAGAGGCGTGCATTTCGTCCGGCGAGTCCAGCGCGGCCCCAAAGACCGTCGCATCGACACCGGGGCCTTTATCCTCGCCTTCAAGGGGGACGTTCTCCCGGAGAAGGTAAAGGTGATGTGCTACCGGTGTGACGTGCGACCCTACGTCCCGCCTCCTATGCGCTGTTTTAGGTGTTTGCGCTTTGGGCACATGTCGTCATGGTGTGAGGCTGAGCCCCTTTGTGGCGATTGTGGACGTCCTCTTCGTGAGGAACATACATGCACCCCACCACCTCGGTGCGTTAATTGTCCTGGCGTCCACTCGCCTAGATCCTCAGACTGCCCCGCATATCAGAAGGAGAAGAAGATACAAGAAATCAAAACTTTGGATTGGCTCTCTTATTCTGAGGCCAGGAAGAAGTATGACCGCCTCCATCCCGTGCCATTGACCACTTCGTTTGCCTCAGTTGTGTCCACTCCTTCCGCGGTATCCTCACCCCTATGCTGTCCCCCCTCCGCCTCCTCCGCCCATCAGGGGGCTCTGCCTCCGCCTCCCAAATCCCTCCCTTCCAAATCCTCCTCCCCCGTGGCCCCCACCCCCTCTGCCCCAGGGGCCACCCTTCCTCCTCCTTCTCCCCCCACGCCACCTGAGAAGCGATCCTCTTCTCAGGCGTCCATCGGGGAAACGTTCCGGACCCCAGCTTCCGAGGTCCGGCGTTCCAAAACGGACCCCGCGCATGAGGACCTTCTTCGGGTCCAGCCTACCATCCCTGTGCCTCCTCGGCCTTCCAAGAAGGCCTCCAAGAAGAAGTCTCTATCCCCCTCTCCACCCCGGCGCGTTTCGTCTGACGCTCCATCCGTGAGTCGCTGCTCCCGGCCGTCCTCAGTTTCGCTGGGACGCTCTGCTGCCAGGCGCTCAGCTGGCCTTTCGTCGGCAAATGATGCTGCCCCTCCTACACAACCAGGGACAGCGGCCGCAGCTGGCGACGAGTCGATGGAACCGGATCCGCCTCCCGTCGGTTGTAGCGTTGTTCCCTCGCAACCTGGCCCTCCGCGGCCGTCGAGGTGACCAGCTCTTCCCCCGTCTCGTTCCCCCAACTTTTTGACTAGCGATGGCGTTGTTTCATTGGAACATAAGAGGTATTCGATCTCAACGGGAGGAATTACAACTGCTCCTCCGCCTGCACTGTCCGCTCGTCCTTGGACTCCAGGAAACCAAGTTGCGCCCGTCTGACCGTATTGCCTTTACCCACTATACCTCGGAGCGGTATGACCTCACCCCTGTGGACGGTATCCCAGCTCATGGTGGGGTCATGTTGCTCGTTCGGGACGATGTCTATTACCATCCCATCCCATTGACCACCCCACTCCAAGCAATAGCTGTCCGCATTACTCTTTCTGCTTTTACTTTTTCAGTTTGTACCATCTACACTCCACCGTCGTCTGCTGTTAGTCGGGCTGACATGATGCACCTGATCGTTCAGCTTCCCCCGCCGTTTTTATTGTTTGCCGACTTCAATGCCCATCATCCCCTTTGGGGCTCTCCTGCATCTTGTCAAAGAGGCTCACTCTTGGCAGATGTCTTCAACCATCTCAATCTTGTCTGCCTCAATACCGGTGCCCCGACTTTCCTCTCGGACTCTACTCATACCTACTCCCACTTGGACCTCTCGATCTGTTCTACCACTCTTGCCCGTTGGTTTGAGTGGTATGTCCTTTCTGACACCTATTCGAGCGACCACTTCCCCTGTGTCGTTCGCCTCCTGCACCACACCCCATCCCCACGTCCTTCGAGCTGGAACATACTGAAAGCTGACTGGGGACTTTACTCATCCCTGGCGACCTTTCCGGACCACGATTTTCCCAGTTGTGACAATCAGGTCGAATACCTCACGGCTGTTATCATCAATGCTGCCGAACGTTCCATTCCTCGTACTACTTCTTCTTCACGTCGCGTTTCCGTCCCCTGGTGGAACGAGGCTAGTAGGGACGCTATCCGTGCTCGACGACGTGCTTTACGCACCTTTCGCCGCCATCCTACGTTGGCGAATTGTATTGAATACAAACGACTCTGAGCGCAATGCCGTAGAGTCATCAAAGACAGCAAAAAAGCTTGTTGGGCCTCTTTCACCAGCTCCTTTAACAGTTTTACTCCCTCTTCCGTCGTTTGGGGTAGCCTGCGCCGGCTGTCGGGCATTAAGGCCCACTCCTCGGTACCTGGCCTGACCTCAGGTAATGCGGTCCTTGTTGATCCTGTGGCTGTCTCCAACGCCTTTGGCCGCTTTTTCGCGGAGGTTTCAAGCTGCGCCCATTACCATCCTGCCTTCCTTCCCAGGAAAGAGGCAGAAGAGGCTCGGTGACCTTCCTTCCACTCGCTGAAACTGGAAACTTATAATGCCCCCTTTACTATGCGGGAACTCGAACGTGCGCTTGCACTTTCCCGGTCCTCTGCTCCGGGGCCAGATGCCATTCACGTTCAGATGCTGGCACACCTTTCTCCGGCGGGCAAAAGCTTCCTTCTTCGTACCTACAATCGCGTCTGGACCGAGGGTCAAGTCCCCATGCGTTGGCGTGACGCCGTTGTTGTTCCTATACCCAAACCCGGGAAGGATAGACACCTTCCTTCTAGTTACCGCCCCATTTCTCTTACAAGCTGTGTCTGTAAGGTGATGGAGCGCATGGTTAATGCTCGGTTAGTCTGGATTCTTGAATCTCGACGGCTACTTACTAATGTCCAATGCGGCTTTCGTCGCCGCCGCTCCGCTGTTGACCACCTTGTGACCTTGTCGACATTCATCATGAACAACTTTTTGCGAAGGCGCCAAACGGTAGCCGTGTTCTTCGACTTGGAGAAGGCTTATGATACCTGTTGGAGAGGAGGTATCCTCCGCACTATGCACAGGTGGGGCCTACGCGGTCGCCTGCCCCTTTTTATTGATTCCTTTTTAACGGATCGAAAGTTTAGGGTACGTGTGGGTTCCGTATTGTCCGACGTCTTCCTCCAGGAGAACGGAGTGCCTCAGGGCTCCGTCTTGAGCGTAGCCCTTTTTGCCATCGCGATCAATCTCATTATGGATTGCATTCCACCTAATGGCTCAGGCTCTCTCTTTGTCGATGACTTCGCGATCTACTGCAGTGCCCAGAGAACATGCCTCCTGGAGCGCTGCCTTCAGCGTTGTCTAGACAGCCTCTACTCATGGAGCGTGGCAAATGGCTTCCGGTTCTCTGAAGAAAAGACGGTTTGTATCAACTTTTGGCGATATAAAGCGTTCCTTCCACCATCCTTACATCTCGGTCCCGTTGTTCTCCCATTCGTGGACACAACTAAGTTTCTAGGGCTCACGTTGGACAGGAAACTGTGTTGGTCTCCACATGTCTCTTATTTGGCGGCCCGTTGTACACGTTCTCTTAATGTCCTCAGAGTTCTTAGCGGTTCATCTTGGGGAGCGGATCGCACTGTCCTGCTTCGCTTGTATCGGTCCATAGTCCGATCGAAGCTGGATTATGGGAGCTTCGTCTACTCGTCCGCTCGGCCGTCCCTCTTACGCCGGCTCAACTCCATCCACCATCGGGGGATACGTCTTGCGACCGGAGCCTTCTACACTAGTCCTGTCGAGAGTCTTTATGCTGAAGCTGCCGAGATACCGTTGACCTACCGGCGCGACGTACTGCTGTGTCGGTATGCCTGCCGGCTGTCGTCTCTGCCCGACCACCCCTCTTACAAGTCCTTCTTCGCCGATTCTCTCGACCGTCAGTACGGGTTGTATGTGTCTGCCCTGCTGCCCCCCGGAGTCCGCTTCCGTCGCCTGCTTCGACAATTGGATTTTGCCCTCCCTACCACCTTCAGAGAGGGTGAGAGCCCGACACCACCTTGGCTCCAGGCTCCGGTTCATATTTATCTCGACCTCAGCTCACTCCCGAAGGAGGGTACTCCGGCTGCAGCGTATTGCTCACGGTTTGTCGAACTTCGTGCTCGACTTGCCGGTCACGCCTTTATTTACACCGATGGCTCCAAAACTGACGATGGTGTCGGCTGTGCCTTTGTCGTCGGGGCCGCCACCTTTAAATACCGGCTCCTCGACCAATGTTCCAGCTTTACGGCCGAGCTTTTTGCTCTCCATCAGGCCGTTCAGTATGCCCGCCGCCACCGCCATTCATCATATGTACTCTGCTCTGACTCACTCAGTGCTCTTCAGAGCCTTGGAGCTCCCTATCCGGTCCATCCCTTGATTCAACGGATACAGCAGTCCCTCCATTCTTTCGCTGATAATGGTGGTTCTGTCAGCTTTCTGTGGATTGCCGGACATGTAGGAGTGCCTGAGAATGAGGCTGCGGATGCTGCAGCCAAGGCTGCAGTCCTCCTGCCTCAGCCAGCCTCCCATTGTGTCCCGTCATCTGACGTTCATGGGGTTGTATGTAAGAGGCTTGTGTCGTTGTGGTGGGATGCTTGGTCATCCCTCCAAGGAAACAAGCTCCGGGCAGTAAAACCCCTCCCAACCGCTTGGACAACATCCTCCCGACCATCTCGGCGCGAGGAGGTCCTTCTGACCAGGTTGCGGATTGGGCATTGCTGGTTTAGCCACCGCTACCTGCTCTCCGGTGACCCAGCCCCGCAGTGCCCTTGTGGTCAGGCATTAACAGTGCGCCATGTTTTATTGTCGTGTCCCCGTTTTAGTCAATTTCGTGTTGTCCTGTCCCTGCCATCTACTTTACCGGATGTTTTAGCTGATGATGCTCGAGCAGCTGCTCGTATTCTGCGTTTTATACCTTTAACTGGCTTGTCCAAAGACATTTAATCTTTTTACTTATTTTATCTGCATCTTTGTCAGGTCCTTCTGGTGTCCCCTCCATCCCCTTGAGTTTTACCAGATTCCATGTGCTCTAATAACAGTGACCGGGCGCTAATGACCTCAGCAGTTGAGCGCCCTTAAACCCAACCCAACCAAACGTATGTCAGGGCTGCACGAACTCCATCCGCAGTAGCAGATAAAGGACTAGGTCGTCTGCATAAGCCATGCAACGGAAACAATGCCCGTGCAACGTCATACCTTTAGAACATTGGCGCAGTCCCTGGGGCAGGGTTCTAAAGCGAAAGCAAATGAAATCGTGGAAACTGGACAGCCTTGCTAGACTGCTAGACAGATCGTGCTACGACAAGGGACGACGTGGCTCCAAAGGAGCAAAACTGTTGACAATACCGCCGGGAAAACCCATATGCTGAAGAACTGTCTGCAAATAAGAGTGGTAAACACGGTCGAAGGCCTGGCTAAATTCCAGCGATGCCGAGGCAACAGGAAGGTGTTGGTGACGAGCAAATGCTGTCATGTCGTGGTAACGTTAAAGGGTTATACAGCCATTGTTGTCGCCTCCTAGGCAATTCTGGTTAGAGGATGTGATGCAACGTGTAAGTTCTTGAATCGCGATGGCAGCAACTGTGTAAATATTTTCATATCGCTGTTGAGCACGGTGATTAGTCGCGCCGGCAAGGGGGGGCCGAGAGGTTCTAGGCGCTACAGTCTGGAACCGCGCGACCGCTACGGTCGCGGGTTCGAATCCTGCCTCGGGCATGGATATGTGTGATGTCCTTAGGTTAGTTAAGTTTAAGTAGTTCTAAGTTCTAGGGGGCTGATTACCTCAGAAGTTAAGTCCCATAGTGCTCAGAGACATTTGATTAGTCGATTATCGTGGATCCTCTATCGCCCGTGCAGCTCGTGAACGCGGATAATGAGGCCACCGAGGAAGTCGTAAGGAACCACTGTCACTGGTAACATGGTCGTCCATGTGGAAGCCAACAAAGAGTTAAACTTTTGTAAAACTCGATGGGGAAGCCGTCGAGTGCGGGGGATCTGTTATCAGATCCCGTTTTGACAGCATCGAGTACTTCATCTGCCCCCACATAAGATTATACAGCCAACTGGTTGCACATAACTGGTAGTTACATTGACCTAGGTTTCATACCTACAAGAGGTGTCTTCATCAGAATGTAATTTTACTCATCATCATCAGTTATCTGCTATATTAGCAGGTCCTTTGCCTCTCCATTTTCTGCTATCCGTTGCTTCCTTCTTAAGGCTGCTGTATGTTGTACCGTCCATCATGTCATCCAGTATCAGGAATCTCTTCCTTCCTCGCTTCCTTTTCCCTTCTACATAACCTTCTAAAACTGTTTTTATCAGTCCGTCATTCTTTCTTACTATATGCCCAATCCAATTTCTTTTTCTTCTCTTTATTACATTTAGTAACCGTCTTTTCTCTCCCATTCTTCTCAGTATCTCTCCATTTTTTACTCTGTCCATCGAACTTATTCTTTCCATCTTCCGCCATGTCCAGATCTCAAAAGCCTCCAGCCTTTCTCTGTCTTTTTTCCTCACGGTCCACGTTTCAGCGCCATATAGAAGAACACTCCGTACAAGACATTTTATGAGTCTCTTTCTGAGTTCTCTGTCCAGACCGCTGCAGAAGATTCTCCTTTTCTTATAAAACGCCTCTTTTGCCATTGATATCCTTGTTTTAATTTCTGTGGCGCACTTCCAGTCGGTGTCTATCCTGGTTCCAAGATACTTAAAATTTTGCACCTGTTCTAGTATTTCTCCATTCAGCATAATTTTTATTTCCTTATTTCCTCCTAGTGCCAATAGTTTTGTTTTATTTGTGTTAATTTTCATTCCAAATTTTTTTCCATTAGTTGCAATGGTGTCCACCAAATCCTGTAATTCTTTTTCCCCTGTGGCTAGAAGGACTATGTCATCAGCAAATCTCAAGCACCCCACTCTTCTTCCTCCAATTTCTACTCCTTTGTCATCTAATGAGCATTGGTCAATCATATTTTCCTAGTGGAGGTTGGCCGGCTGCTAGTGGCCGTGCGGTTCTAGGCGCTTCAATCTGGAACCGCGCGACCGCTACGGTCGCAGGTTAGAATCCTGCCTCGGGCATGGATGTGTGTGATGTCCTTAGGTTAGTTAGGTTTAAGTAGTTCTAAGTTCTAGGGGACTGATGGCCTCAGATGTTAAGTCCCATAGTGCTCAGAGCCATTTTTTGAAGTAGAGGTTGAAAAGAGTAGGTGGTAAACAGCACCCTTGTCTTACTCCTTTTCCTAGTCTGATCCAGTCTGTGCTTTCTCCTCTCATTTTAACTGAAACTTTTTGATTAAGATATAATGAGTCTATAAGTCTTCTGGTTTTCCAGTACACTCTCTTTTCCCTCATTATAGTAGCCAGCTTTTACTCAATAGTGAAATTACGATGCTAAAAAGCAATGGTCAGAATTTTTTAACAATGTAATTTTACGAGAAAGAGTGGAGAAATTTCAGCATAAGGAAATCAGGATCAAGTACATAACAGCGATCTCAGAAAGGTACCAGTTAGTTGAATGTAGCCAATTACAGTCATTGGAAAAGGAATGGACAAGGTACAGGGACACAGTACTAGAAGTGGCTAAAGAATGTCTTGGAACAGTAGTGTGTAAAAGTAGGAAGAAGCAAACAGCTTGGTGGAATGATACAGTCAAGGCAGCCTGTAAAAGGAAAAAGAAGGCATATCAAAAATGGCTACATACCAGAACCCAGGTAGACAGAGAAAGTTATGTTGAAGAAAGAAACAAAGCCAAACAGATAATTGCAGCATCCAAGAAGAAATCGTGGGAAGACTTTGGAAACAGGTTGGAGACTATGGGTCAAGCTGCTGGAAAACCATTCTGGAGTGTAATTAGCAGTCTTCGAAAGGGAGGTAAGAAGGAAATGACAAGTATTTTGGACAGGTCAGGAAAACTGCTGGTGAATCCTGTGGATGCCTTGGGAAGATGGAGGGAATATTTTGAAGAGTTGCTCAATGTAGGTGAAAATGCGATCAGTAATGTTTCAGATTTCGAGGTAGAATGGGATAGGAATGATGATGGAAATAGGATCACATTTGAGGAAGTAAAAAAAATGGTCAATAGATTGTAGTGCAATAAAGCGGCTGGGGTGGATGAAATTAAGTCGGAACTCATCAAATACAGTGGAATGTCAGGTCTCAAATGGCTACACAGGATAATTGAAATGGCCTGGGGGTCGGGACAGGTTCCATCAGACTGAACAAAAGCAGTAATCACACCAATCTTTAAACATGGAAACAGAAAAGATTGTAACAACTACAGAGGTATCTCTTTAATCAGCGTTGTGGGTAAAATCTTCTCAGGTATTGTTGAAAGGAAAGTGCGAGTATTAGTTGAGGACCAACTGGATGAAAATCAGTGTGGGTTTAGGCCTCTTAGAGGTTGTCAGGACCAGATCTTTAGCTTACGGCAAATAATGGAGAAGTGTTATTAGTGGAATAGGGAAATGTATCTATGCTTTATAGATCTAGAAAAGGCATATGACCGGGTTCCTAGGAGGAAGTTATTGTCTGTTCTACAAGATTATGGAATACGAGGCAAACTTTTGCAAGCAATTAAATGTCTTTACATGGATAGTCAGGCAGCAGTTAGAGTTGACGGTAAATTGAGTTCATGGTTCAGAGTAGTTTCAGGGGTAAGACAAGGCTGCAACCTGTCTCCACTGTTGTTCATATTATTCATGGATCATATGTTGAAAACAATAGACTGGCTGGGTGAGATTAAGATATGTGAACACAAAATAAGCAGTCTTGCATATGCGGATGACTTAGTTGTGATGGCAGATTCGATTGAAAGTTTGCAAAGTAATATTTCAGAGCTAGATCAGAAATGTAAGGACTATGGTATGAAGATTAGCATCTCCAAAACGGAAGTAATGTCAGTGGGAAATAAATATAAACGGACTGAGTGCCAAATAGGAGGAACAAAGTTAGAACAGGTGGACGGTTTCAAGTACTTAGGATGCATATTCTCACAGAATGGTAACATAGTGAAAGAACTGGAAGCGAGGTGTAGCAAAGCTAATGTAGTGAACGCTCAGCTACGATCTACTCTCTTCTGCAAGAAGGAAGTCAGTACCAAGACTAAGTTATCTGTGCACCGTTCAATCTTTCGACCAACTTTGTTGTATGGGAGCGAAAGCTGGGTGGATTCAGATTACCTTATCAACAAGGTTGAGGTTACGGATATGAAAGTAGCTAGGATGATTGCAGGTACTAGTAGATGGGAACAATGGCAGGAGGATGTCCACAATGAGGAAATCAAAGGAAAACTGGGAATGAACTCTATAGATGTAGCAGTCAGGGCGAACAGGCTTAGATTGTGGGGTCATGTTACACGCATGGGAGAAGAAAGGTTACCCAAGAGACTCATGGATTCAGCAGTAGAGGGTAGGAGGAGTCGGGGCAGACCGAGGAGAAGGTACCTGGATTCGGTTAAGAATGATTTTGAAGTAATAGGTTTAACATCAGAAGAGGCATCAATGTTAGCACTGAATAGGGGATCATGAAGGAACTGTATAAGGGGGGCTATGCTCCTGACTGAACGCTGAAAGGCATAATCAGTCTTAAATGATGATGATGATGATGATGTAATTTTACGATTTAGCAAAATTTCATTCTGATGAAGGCACCCCTAGTAGGTGTCGAAACCTAGGAACTGGCAAAAACTCAAATAACTGATACGGTCGTATGTATCTACCGTCATACACTTTAAAGAGGTTTGCAGAGCACAGATGTAGATGCAGGCTTAGATGTATATGCTGTTATAGCGTGTGTAAACTGCTTTTCAACATTCTTTACCTTCAGTGTCACGGAAAGACAACGGTGTAATTCTTAGAACGCTTTCTGAACCTGGTTGACTCGATTTCATTTACCACCAGGAATGAATTTGGTGGCTGTGTTTAACTTTGACCAGCTGCCTAAATTACCTACAATCTATAAACCTCATATGAAAACATTAATAAGGTGTTACATCATCTGTATTACAAAATAAAAAGAAGGCATAAAGGCCGTAACGTATTTCAGTAAACGTCGTTAAAATTTAAAACAGTGGTTACTGATGACAACTGTAAAAACGGATTTTCGTTTACACGCTGCGAGTGACTTAGCCTTAGTGCCCGTCTCGAAGTCATATAAAGAAGAAGCCGTATGCATTAGCTGTAGCTATTCTGGGACACAGAATAGAGCACGTGTGTGTCTAGTTGGCGTCGATGATTCCGAATATTATTATATTTAAGTCATTATAATGAACTAAAGTTTTCAGTGGCTGTAGATGTCAGATAGCGCCACTGCAATAATCGTGCATTTAACATGCGATTAAACGTAACATTTACGCGATCATAATAGGCTATATCCTCTTACTCAGGTCGCCCAAAATTTTCGATGATACGCTACCAAAATATCAATCCACAAAGCGCTTTACACCCAGAAAGGCTAAAGCTAGCACTAAGATCTGTAAATAATAATCGAGATTCGAGTTCCAATGTGAATCAAAGTTTAAACGTTTTGAACAAATTTCGCGTAGGATGCACCCCCAGATGCGTGAGAGTTCAGAGTGGATAAACGGTAGCATTTCCGACACCTGAGATACTTCCTATCCTTGTCACTAAAATTTACGTACATGGTACTTACAATATTGACTGGTAGTTTTGAACTTGTCTGACAATCGATTCTGACTACGTTGAATGGCTCGAAAGCTAAAAATTTACTGACACTATTATAATTCATTACCTCATTTAACTTGCTACAAGTGTGCTGAAATTACATACACTGAGGGGAAAAAATTGAAAGATCACAGACAATTAATTAATGTACAATAATGAAATTTAAGAAATACTTTTCTCTAGGTAAAATCTTAAAGTGACTAACATAGCAAGATCACAGATTAATGTAAGGCACTCCAACTGTGAAATGCTGGTGCATTCATAACCTATGTAACTGTCAGAATGTTAGATACAAGCAGGCAAATGAGCATGCATTCTGTCGTACACATGCTGGATATCAGTTTGTGAGGCGGAGTTCCACGCCTGTTGCACTTGGTCGGTCAATACAGGGACGATTAATGCTGTTTGTGGATGACGCTGGAGTTGTCGTCCGATGACGTCCCATCGTTTCTGGTGTTCGTGCACGTCAAGGTAACATGTCGACACTCTGTTGAGCATATTGGGTTATAACAGTGGTATGTGGACGAGCGTTAACCTGTTGGAAAACACTTACTTGCATGCTGTTCATTAATAGCAGCAAAACAGGTCGAATTACTACACTGCCGTTCAAATTTGCAGTCAGGGTGTATGGGATAACAACGAGAGTGTTCCTGCTGTCATGCGAAATCGTATCCCAGGCGATAACTCCAGGTGTAAGTCCAGTTTGTCTAGGACGCAAACAGGTTGGTTGCAGCCCAGGAGGTTGCCTCCTTTTAACTAACACACGGTTGTCAATGGCACGTAGGTAGAACGAGCTTTCTACGAAAAGAACAACAGATCTCCATCCTCCCCTCGAATGACCTCTCGCCTGTCATCAATGGTGTCAGAATTGGTGATGGTTATGGATTCAGTGGAACGCATTCTACACAGTATCTGGCCAGGAGCTGTCCTTTAAGTAAACGATTTGTAACAATTCTTTGTGTCATTGTAGTGCCAACTGCTGCTCAGCTTGCTGCTGCAGATTCAGTACGATGCGCCATAGCTATAATACTGACACGATATTTTTCCCTCTCGTCAGTTCCACGTGGCCGTCCAGAGTCCGGTCTTCTTGCGACAGTACATTCTTGTGACCACTGCTGCTACCTATAGAGCGCCAACCATTCTACAATATAGCAGAAGGAAAATCCAGCTGTTAGTTCTGTTACACGACCTCGTTCAAACTCAGTGAGTTGATGATAAAGGCGTTTTTATCGCCTTAAAGTCTTTAACATCAACTCACCAAATTCACTCTCAAAGGTAACTAACGCTCACGACCGTTACAGCGTTATTTAAAGCAAATTTGATTTTCAACCTGATAGTGACGCTAATAGAGCCACTCATATGCGAAAGACGCGAAAGTGTAACAGGCATCATCTTTCAGATGTAGCAACACGACCACCAGCTTTCGTTTATGTCGCACAACTGTTTTTCGGTGTTGCGATATTTTTCCGTCAGTGTATTTCTGACTGACGGCGTGCGTAAACGTGGAAGGTCACAGGTCATATTTTAGCAAAAAATATTCACTCTGCCACGTAATGTGCCCTGGACTGAACCTTCCTAACTAATTAAAAATTTGCTATTGGTGCTCCTCGTTACAGCGTGATATTTCTCCTAGAATTTCAAATGGGTAGCTCAATCAATTAGATTAATGGTGTTGAAATGCACTGATGCTTGTTCCAGCTTCAGTCAGTCCCAGAGTGTCAATGCATCAGGGAAATTATCAGAATTATTCCACGGTAATTTATTTTAAAAGGAATTTTCAAACCAATTATTCTCTTAAGCAGCAGTGTTCCTCGAGTCTCATGAATATTTGGAACTGTGAGTGAGAAGATAATAATGCTTAGATAATTTGTAAACCAAAGGTAACAGACGTAGTTACCGATCAGTTCAACTGACAATGAATTTGTAACCAATAACCATATCAAATTCATTAATTTAAAAAGACATGCATATTGGCACTATGTTATATACAGATGCGTAGTTTTAAACTTGCTATTAAGTGTCACATTAATGCAATGGTTCCTCTGCCGTGAACGAACCTCAGATGTTATTTTCGTTTGACGTCAAAGTTTGCACAACTCACAGTTTTCTCTTCGACTAGTACACAGTCCTGTTCCACCACAAAATGAATATGTTAAACAGAACTAATGCATTTTCGATTAACAGAAGCTGCAATGGAAAAAAAAGAATCGCCTTTTTCTCGCCACAGACGGAACACCCAAATTAATATAATGTCTTACTAAAAAAGCACGATGTCGTCTGTAATCAATTTGAATGGCTGCAGTGTGCGATGGTACCTAACGGTTACTGCTAGTGTAGTTTCTCTTCCAAACAGCATCCCACACGAGGAAAGCAGTTGCTTCTTTACGTGCGGTTACTCCTACTTTAGATACTGGGCTATATACGACCCTCTTTAAAAAGAATAGCTCAATGTAGTCATAGATGCGCACGTCTGCTTCCACGCGACAGACAGAAAACACGCTTACGGAATGCAGTAAAGTTACATTGAAAGTGGTACGAGAATGGTAGCAAAATCATCTAACTAAATAGCCGTCAAAGATACGCAAAAACTAAGTCCATTTTGTAACCACAATCCACGAAATATTCACCAACTCAAACAGTTCAGAGTTCAAAGTGATGAAATATAAATTAACACATGCAATATGATGAATATAAACGCGTACTCTGTCCATCCTCACTTCCTTTATAAAAGTGGAAAGAAAGTTAGAGTCGTGTTCTGAAGCACATTCAGATCTCTAGAAGTTAAAGTAAAGTATCGGCCGATTACTGTCCTAGATCAGTCAGCTATACGTTCGAACACCACTTGTTACCAAAGACAGATCTTTTTCCAGCAACAACAAACATAAAATTGTCCTCAAAATTTAAAGCCTCATAGTGGCAATTCACCTCACAGAATCAATCACCCACTCAGTCAATTACCAGCCAATATCAGAGGCAGGTCTGCCTTCTTCCAGAACGAACCTCCGATTGTCTTCTATCGCTCCGTAGGGCTCTACATACAGAAGGTCCCAGTCTTGACTTCACCCCTGTAGAGTTATAGTACTATCTGGCTTTCCATTGACTGAAGGCCATCCTCACCAAAAGTACGTTGTTCTTCAGTTCTACAGACATGATTTGATTCGATGACTCCTGGACTGATCTAATACGTTACAACAATATTTAAATAAAGAAACGTTACAAATATTAGGTGACAGATCTTTCACAATAATAAGTACAGGTTTCTGAATAAATGAATAAGCTACCAGTCTTGTGTATGTGCACTCACATTGAATGACAACAGGCATTCGTCAAATGTTGTTTAAACAATAATTTTTGCATTCTTGACAGAAGTGTATTTTGGTTCTCTTTTCAATAACGGTTTCTGCTAAGACTTGCGATGACCCCTCTTAAATTTGAACAGTTTTTTACTTTTACTTTCAATCAATATTTAAATAAAGTTCTTAGCAAAACCGTAAGCGTTTCATTAAATGACTACATATGTATGACAATATGTGAGGTATCCATACGATATTCATTTGCTGTGTAAATGTGGAGAATACGATGTTCTGATAAACATTTGCATGATAAAAAAGACACAAAAGACGCCATAAGTCAAAAACAAAGTAGATTAAGATAAGTGGCTTTCTGTGTTGGATCACTAATGTACAATACCATCATCTGAGATACTGTTTGTTGAAATTAAAAGAAGCGTTTGAAAGTCGTTGATTCAGAGGTTCATTATGAAAATGCTCAGTCACTGTGAATTATTAACTTTCACTGTTTTGAAGATACTGGATATATTGTTGTGTCATCGGATGCATCTTATTTTTATGACATCATAAATCTATTCAGATTTGATTTGAGTAACATAGATTCTCAAAGAGCTGTAAGAAACCATCTTTCAGTTTGTCTGATACTCCATAATTTTTGATGCGTCTCCTGCACAAAGGCCGACAGCCGTCGAAGTACCTTGCTTCGGGATTCTCCGCATATCCGGCGAAGCTGCTCGTCTTTGTACCTGGACTTGCTGCATCGGTGACTTAGCTGGATCTGCCGCGTCGCGCTCTGAGCCCTGGGGTCAGCTAGCGTTCAGCCATACAACAATTTAGTCGCTCACTTACGTGCACGTAACATTGCATGTGCTGGTGCTGAAATATCATGTACACTGTCATGAGTGTAGCACATTGTAATTACACTGTGCTACTTCAGCCTTTCTCTACATTTTTGTTCATTAATTTGTAGTACAGCGTGAGCGGAAAGTGTTCGACTGCTGCCCTTGCCAGCGCATTCTCCAGATCTCTTACCAATTGAAAACGTCTGGTCAACGGTGGCCGAGCAATTGGCTCGTCACAATATACCAGCCACGACTGTTTGTGAACTGTGGTATCATGTTGAAGCTGCATGGGCAGCTGTACCTGTACACGCCATCCAAGCTCTGCTTGACTCAATGCCCAGGCGTATCAAGGCCGTTATTACGGCCAGAGGCGGTTGTTCTAGGTACTGATTTCTCAGGATCTATGCACCCAAATTGCGTGAAAATATAATCACTTGTCAGTTCTAGTATAATATATTTGTCCAACGAATATCTGTTTATCATCTGCATTTCTTCTTGGTGTAGCAATTTAAATGGCCAGTAGTGTACATTAGGGAGAATGGTAAGTGACCGATATCCACCTCCATCAGCATTACCTGAGCTTACCAGCTATTTAGCACAATGAGTGGTATAACAGTCCCGCTGAAACTATACGGGACCTGTGTTTATACTTCCGAGATGACTGGAACTCGTTTTGAATGCCGACAGGGGGAATGTGTCGCCTCTGTGAAGTTTTCATATTTTAGTGCAAAACGCTTGTGTATCAGCTATATAACTGTGTTCGCTGAGAACACAGTGAGGAATATAATAAATTTTGCTAACGGCACTTCCCTCTTATACAGGGTGTCCAGAAAAGGGCTCCCTGATTTTAAAATTAAGTATCTCGAAAACAAAGATCGATAGAGGAATACAGTAAATGGTATGTTTATTGTGAAAGCTGTAAGAAGTTTATACAGCAGTTTGAAATAATAGTTGCAAAAGCTGCTAACAGATGGAGCTGTACGCTGCACAGCTCATATCAGCATACGTAAGTGAAATAATCGTATGAAAACAATCTTTGCAAACAATCACATAACAATGTTTTCAGAATGTTCACCATTGGCACTACAGAGGTGGCCCAAACGAAGAATGAAATTCGCCATCACATTTCGTAGTCTCCCAACCGAAATGGATTCACATGCCATAGAGATCGCCGATTCAAGCTCGTCCAGCGTGGCGAGATTCTTCGGGTAGACCATGTCTTTCACTGTGCCCCCCCCCCCCCCCCCCCAAAAAAAAGTCACGGGGAGTCAAATCCGGCAAATATGGAGGCCAATCCATACCTCCACCAGTAAATTTGGGATATTCCAAAGCAATGACTCGATTCCCGAAGTATTCCTCAAGAAAGCGAAACACTTGTTCGGTCCGATGTGGTCGGGCTCCATCTTGCATAAACCATTCAGTACCTGGTCGATCCTCTAACGCTTGCTGTGTGGCGACAAATTGTTCCAAAATTGCAATGTAACGTGCACCAATGACCGTTTCTCGAATGAAAAAAGGGCCAATAATGCCTCTGCTGCATACTGCAGCCTACACAGTAACTTTAAGAGAATACAGGGGTTTCGCTTCACACCAATATGGCTTTTCGGCATCCAAAAATCGCCAGTTCTGCTTATTCACATATCCATTCAGATGGAAGTGTACTTCATCTGTAAACCAGATGCAGCCAACATCAAATCCTTCACTATCAATCATTGTGAGCATCTGATTAGCAAAGGCAAACCTTTGTTGTACAGCTCGTACGGGTAAGGCCTGGTGCGTTTGAATTTTAAGTGGAAACATGTGTAAGCCCTTTCTTAGTATTTTCTGCGTGCTGGAAAGCTTCAAACCAGTCTCAGATGCAATTCTACGGACGGATGACATTGGACTTCGCTGAATAATTCCAGTGGCGATATTTTCAGGCGTAACTTCGGTTTGCTTGCGGCCAACATGCCCCACTAGATCATCATTTACGCTGCCTGTTCGTTGAAATTTTGCGAAGAGCGGAGGAATAGTTTTCGCATCGGGTCGTTTTGGAACATTAAATCGTGCTTGAAAACTTCGCCTTGTTGCAGTAGGACTCTCTTCTAACCTGTGGTACTCTAGCACCAGAAAAACGCGTTGTTCAATGGAGTACATGGTTTTAATCTCTTCCTTCGGTACGCTAACCTCCTTTCACGTTTCAATAGTGGAACTGATCGGTCTGGGCTTCGGATCACTATTTATACTAGGCATTACGTATGGCGATTACAGCGCCATCTGTTAGGAGCTTTTGCAACTATTATTTCAAACTGGTGTATAAACTTCTTACAGCTTTCACAATAAACGTATCGTTTACTGCATTCCTCTACCGATCTTTGTTTTCGAGATATTTAATTTTGAAATCAGGGAGTCCTTTTCTGGACACCCTGTATATGATAGCCTATGTCTGTCGAAACGTTTATATTATGCACTCCTGGAAATTGAAATAAGAACACCGTGAATTCATTGTCCCAGGAAGGGGAAACTTTATTGACACATTCCTGGGGTCAGATACATCACATGATCACACTGACAGAACCACAGGCACATAGACACAGGCAACAGAGCATGCACAATGTCGGTACTAGTACAGTGTAAGCAGCAATGCAGGCTGCTGTTCTCCCATGGAGACGATCGTAGAGATGCTGGATGTAGTCCTGTGGAACGGCTTGCCATGCCATTTCCACCTGGCGCCTCAGTTGGACCAGCGTTCGTGCTGGACGTGCAGACCGCGTGAGACGACGCTTCATCCAGTCCCAAGCATGCTCAATGGGGGACAGATCCGGAGATCTTGCTGGCCAGGGTAGTTGACTTACACCTTCTAGAGCACGTTGGGTGGCTCGGGATACATGCGGACGTGCATTGTCCTGTTGGAACAGCAAGTTCCCTTGCCGGTCTAGGAATGGTAGAACGATGGGTTCGATGACGGTTTGGATGTACCGTGCACTATTCAGTGTCCCCTCGACGATCACCAGTGGTGTACGGCCAGTGTAGGAGATCGCTCCCCACACCATGATGCCGGGTGTTGGCCCTGTGTGCCTCGGTCGTATGCAGTCCTGATTGTGGCGCTCACCTGCACGGCGCCAAACACGCATACGACCATCATTGGCACCAAGGCAGAAGCGACTCTCATCGCTGAAGACGACACGTCTCCATTCGTCTCTCCATTCACGCCTGTCGCGACACCACTGGAGGCGGGCTGCACGATGTTGGGGCGTGAGCGGAAGACGGCCTAACGGTGTGCGGGACCGTAGCCCAGCTTCTTGGAGACGGTTGCGAATGGTCCTCGCCGATACCCCAGGAGCAACAGTGTCCCTAATTTGCTGGGAAGTGGCGGTGCGGTCCCCTACGGCACTGCGTAGGATCCTACGGTCTTGGCGTGCATCCGTGCGTCGCTGCGGTCCGGTCCCAGGTCGACGGGCACGTGCACCTCCCGCCGACCACTGGCGACAACATCGATGTACTGTGTACGTGTTGAGCAATTCGGCGGCACGTCCACCCGGCCTCTCGCATGCCCACTATACGCCCTCGCTCAAAGTCCGTCAACTGCACATACGGTTCACGTCCACGCTGTCGCGGCATGCTACCAGTGTTAAAGACTGCGATGGAACTCCGTATGCCACGGCAAACTGGCTGACACTGACGGCGGCGGTGCACAAATGCTGCGCAGTTAGCGCCATTCGACGGCCAACACCGCGGTTCCTGGTGTGTCCGCTGTGCCGCGCGTGTGATCATTGCTTGTACAGCCCTCTCGCAGTGTCCGGAGCAAGTATGGTGGGTCTGACACACCGGTGTCAATGTGTTCTTTTTTCCATTTCCAGGAGTGTATATTTACTCAGAAATAATGCATATCCCATATCATAATCACATGTATAAGAAATCAACAAGCATTCTACAGACTGAGTTCTCGGTCAACTCAGGTCTATCGGTTCGTCCATGACATGGTAATGCACAACGCCTAGGTTGATTGTGGTTCTGTGAAATTCCCACTGACATGTATTGCAAAGACTACAAGCTTTGTGATATGATTCAGGCTTTCCTAATAGTACTCATAAAGGCGTTCTGATGTGGATGAAATCGGCAAATGTAGATGTAAATTCTGGAGAACGTTAAGGAACGTACTGGCCGCCGTGTACGTAACTGAACCAGCAGATAGGCCGGACACGCCGAGTGATCACACATGAAGGAGGTGTTGTCTATAAGACGATTGCTGTGTTTGTAGTCTGCAGCGTAATGCAGGGAGGTCAGCAGATGTCCAGCGATGGGTTTCACAAACTGGCACTTGAACCTATAATCATAGCTGCTTATGCATACATAAATGCAGAGACACATTATTGTTCATTTGTGACGCAGACGATAAATGATCAAGAACACAAATAACTGTAAAATATCAAGAAGCTATCGTCCATGGCGATGTAAAACCAGTTGTACGATACGTAGAAGGCAAGTTGAGATTCTTTGGAGAGCCCCTCATGACATGTACGGATTGTTTGCAACAGCTTTATGAAGCTGCTGGGGACAGACGTTAAAAGGGAGTACTTTCTTATCTCGGATAGGCTGCCTGTTAAAATTTCGAGACTGTTTGGCAGCATACTAATTTTTCTAAAGGTCTCGCGAAACTACAAGGCCGAAAAAATCAGAGCAATTACAGCTTTCACAATGGAGCATTCGGTCATGGAACAGGGAACGATTGAAATAATAATAGTGGTAGCAAAACCATCCTCAGCCAGTGAACGTAAGGTGACTTGCGAGGAGCAGAAGGATATGTATGAATTCATCTGGCATCGTTTCTAACCACCAAGTCTCTGTTCAGTATTATATAGGAATAATGTATTTTGGTACATAATGTTCACTTTTCACACTTGTGAAGCACAGGCTGAAGAGAGCCAAACAGTGATGGACGATCTGGTACAACAAAAATGCGCTAAAACGCAGTAATGCAGTAATGCACACAAATCAGCGAGTCTGTGAGCTATCACTTGTTCAAATGCTCATTACCAGTCAAAATATGTCTCTTTCGGAAGTGATAAATTTAAACTACGTTAGCAGATGTTAACTTTGTTCGGTTTGAGGTAACCAGATAAAGCACAAATTTTGCGACACTGTCTGGCATGATGCTTGAATTAGTGCACGTGACGACCTTATTGGCTAACGTTAATGTTAATCAACGCGGAAACAGGGCAACGTTTCGATTTTTTTTTCTCAATAACTGCTTCTCAGCGCAACCTCGTCTGCAACACCCTTACAAGCTTCCTACGCTGTTCCTGACCACCATTTATATATCAGGAGAACTTCATAGTCCAATAAATGTCTCAAAAAATCGCCGTTCTTGTTTTCATTAAAGGCATTATCAATAGCAGGAAGTTTTTGATGAAATCTGTTTCTTCCAGGTTTATTCTTATGACCAGTTTGGCCAACCGAATTTTCACGTCCTGAATAAAGTGTAAGCTTATTATGAATGGATTCAGGACACTGGAATACAGAGACAAATTCCACAATAGTCAAATTTCCCTTTCTAGTTACATTTTTGCTTAGAATGCAGCAGCTGCATGTCTACACTGTTGGGAGGCATAGCAGTTGTAGCACAACCAAAGGTTCTGAATTCTCCTAATCGACCTAATAAACGTCATTACACCGACGGAAATTGAGTATGTTACACCTTGAACCATCAGCCCGATATTTATGACACTTTTTGGAGATTGTCATCGCACAAATGGTATCAAATAATGAAGCTTTTATTCCATTCTGAACTGGTGCCCATCATCAACATTAGTATGATGTGTGAACCACACAAGTACAAATGCTCTCATATATTAGCTGTGGCGTGGAAACAGCCTCAGAGTGTCATCTTGAGGATTTTTTTGCAATTCCTAAAGTACATGCCACGTCAGTCCTTGAGCAATGGTAGCTGCAGGGTATGTGTATTCCAGAATTGTTCTATTGATGACAACTGAGGGGACCGTATTTTAGTCAAAGCGTATGTGATGTTAGCTGTAGGGTAGAGCTGGACATTACCCAGCTGCCATTTTATACGCAGGTCATAAACCGTATGACAACAGGAGTTGCCATTATTCTCATGGTGCAGTCCATTTAGAAGGACCCTAGCATGCTCTTTCCGCCACTCAGATGTCATGAGTCCACTTTGTCACCACTCGCACTGCAGTGAGTGCATTAGAGCCAATTCTCTGTGTGATGTATCGGTATGATGCTCACATGTCCCTCACGCCATTGATTCAACTTTTCTTAAAGTCCGAAAGACGGCGATAAGCTTCACTTACACGCCATCCGCGTATGCTGTGTTGCGATTTCTAAGTGAAAAACCTTAGAAACGTTACCACACCTAGATAATATGTATCAACGCCTTTCTTCATGAGAAGGAAGTAGCTACTTACAGTACTGAAAATGAGATCTTATAAGAATTAAATTTTAATCAAAATGCCTACATTTTGCAACAGAAATAAAGAATACTTTCTGGAAATCCCATATTAGTCTCCCATCACGACGCAGAAGTTTGAAATTTGATGCAAAGTTCCTACAGTCTTCCTCTGTAATGGTGCGAAAGTGTGGCGTCGGGCGAAGTCTCTGTTGGGTTCGACGAAGTTTCAAAAAATGGTTCAAATGGCTCTGAGCACTATGGGACGCAACTGCTGAGGTCATTAGTCCCCTAGAACTTAGAACTAGTTAAACCTAACTAACCTAAGGACATCACAAACATTCATGCCCGAGGCAGGATTAGAACCTGCGACCGTAGCGGTCTTGCGGTTCCAAACTGCAGCGCCTTTAACCGCACGGCCACTTCGGCCGGCACGAAGTTTCATCCAGCCAGCTGTGGACACATGTGGAAAACAAAGTAAGGGTTCAGAAGTTGGTGTGACCTGCATATTGCGTTGATGAAGTCACATTTGCACCAGATTTCACCACAGCTATGCTCAAAGCCACAGTAGACGTGTCGTTTGATATGAAGGTCGTCACAGCTCCTGTTACCCTCATTACACCACTTCCTTTGACGCCTCTGCGATGGAGGCCAGAAAGGCGATGCCCACTGTAAATCAAGCGGATTTCTTATGAGCGGCCGAGGAAATCGTTGTCACGCCGCCGCTCAGAATCTCAACGAAAATGCCTCAGGGGATGACGTAACGGGCGTCAGTGAATCCATACCTTTCCCTTGCACTTTGATTCCCTCACTTTATGCAGTCGAAAACTACAGTTAGCATCATGCCGACGTTCTTCACAGCATTTGACACACCTGACGTCATCGGATGTTTTAGCCCTTCTCGATGGACATCACATGCCTGACAATAATTGTCGTCTCATCCTTCTGGAGTGCCCTGCTACCGTGGCTTTATCTGCGGTGCACAGGTGAAACCACCCCTGATCTTTCAAAAACATTCGACGAAATCTGAACGTGATTTGAAACGGTAAAGAGTCCCTATGCTTTTTCGGTATCCCTGATTCACATTCCCCTTGTGGCATGAACACAGAGGGGTGTGACAGTAACACATTCGTGAATAAAACATTATAGTTCAGCTAAACCCTCAGTAGCAAAAGGCCAAATTTTTTGAGTATTTTAAAAATATGCCTTTACGGAGAACTTCGAAATAATCCTAGGCGCCTGCAGGAAGCACAGTTGCTTCCTCGGACATGTTTCACGTGGTTGCCTACCTGCCGGAATTTCAGGTTACTTCCCAAGTTTTCTCCGTAAAGGCACATTCTTACAACTCGCAGTGAAAGTGATTGGGTACAACTGAGGATTTCACAGAACTGGGAACCCTTTCTTTTTTTTTTTTTTTTTGATCATCAGTCTACTGACTGGTTTGATGCGGCCCGTCACGAATTCCTTTCCTGTGCTAACCTCTTCATCTCAGAGTAGCACTTGCAACCTACGTCCTCAGTTATTTGCTTGACGTATTCCAATCTCTGTCTTCCTCTACAGTTTTTACCCTCTACAGCTCCCTCTAGTACCATGGAAGTCATTCCCTCATGTCTTAGCAGATGTCCTATCATTCTGTCCCTTCTCCTTATCAGTGTTATCCACATATTCCTTTCCTCTCCGATTCTGCGTAGAACATCCTCATTCCTTACCTTATCAGTCCACCTAATTTTCAACATTCGTCTATAGCACCACATCTCAAATGTTTCGATTCTCTTCTGTTCCGGTTTTCCCACAGTCCATGTTTCACTACCATACAATGCTGTACTCCAGACGTACATCCTCAGAAATTTCTTCCTCAAATTAAGGCCGGTATTTGATATCAGTAGACATCTCTTGGCCAGATATGCCTTTTTTGCCACAGCGAGTCTGCTTTTGATGTCCTCATTGGTCCGTCCGTCATTGGTTATTTTACAGCCTAGGTAGCAGAATTCCTTAACTTCATTGACTTCGTGACCATCAATCCTGATATTAAGTTTCTCGCTGTTCTAATTGCTACTACTACTCATTACCTTCGTCTTTCTCCAATTTACTCTCAAACCATACCGTGTACTCATTAGACTGTTCATTCCGTTCAGCAGATCATTTAATTCTTCTTCACTTTCACTCAGGATAGCAATGTCATCAGCGAATCGTATCATTGATATCCTTTCACCTTGTATTTTAATTCCACTCCTGAACCTTTCTTTTATCTCCATCATTGCTTCCTCAATGTACAGATTGAAGAATAGGGGCGAAAGGCTACTGCCTTCTCTTACACCCTTCTTAATACGAGCACTTCGTTCTTGATCATCCACTCTTATTATTCCCTCTTGGTTGTTGTACATATTGTGGATGACCCGTCTCTCCCTATACCTTACCCCTACTTTTTTCAGAATCTCGAACAGCTTGTACCATTTTATATTGTCGAACGCTTTTTCCAGGTCGACAAATCCTATGAAATTGTCTTGATTTTTCTTTAGCCTTGCTTCTATTATTAGCTGTAACGTCAGAATTGCCTCTCTCGTCCCTTTGCTTTTCCTAAAGCCAAACTGATCGTCACCTAGCGCATTCTCAATTTTCTTTTCCATTCTTCTGTATATTATTCTTGTAAGCAGCTTCGATGCATGAGCTGTTAAGCTGATTGTGCAATAATTCTCGCACTTGTCAGCTCTTGTCGTCTTCGGAATTGTGTGGATGATGCTTTTCCGAAAGTCAGATGGTATATCGCCAGACTCATATATTCTACACACCAACGTGAATAGTCGTTTTGTTGCCACTTCCCTTAATGATTTTAGAAATTCTGATGGAATGTTATCTATCCCTTCTGCCTTACTTGACCGTAAGGCCTCCAAAGCTCTTTTAAATTCCGATTCTAATACTTTATCCCCTATCTCTTCTAAATCGACTCCTGTTTCTTCTTCTATCACATGAGACAAATCTTCACCCTCATAGAGGCTTCAATGTATTCTTTCCACCTATCTGCTCTCTCCTCTGCATTTAACAGTGGTATTCCCGTTGCACTCTTAATGTTACCACCGTCACTTTTAATGTCACCAAAGGTAGTTTTGACTTTCCTGTCAGGTGTGTCAAATGCTGTGAAGAACGTCGGCATGATGCTAACTGTAGTCTGTCCTTACGACAATCATATCGTTTTCGATGTCTTCACATTTTTCCTGCAGCCATGTCGTCTTAGCTTCCCTGCACTTCCCATTTATTTCATTCCTCAACGACTTGTATTTCTGTATTCCTGATTTTCCCGGAACATGTTTCTACTTCCTCCTTTCATTAATCAACTGAATTATTTTTTCTGTTACCCATGGTTTCTTCACAGTTACCTTCTATTTACCTATGTTTTCCTTCCCAACTTCTGTGATGGCCCTTTTTATAGAAGTCCATTCCTCTTCAACTGTACTGCCTACTGCGCTATTCCTTATTGCTTTATCTACAGCGTTAGTGAACTTCAAACGTATCTCGTCATTCCTTAGTACTTCCGTATCCCACTTCTTTGCGTATTGATTCTTCCTGACTAATGTCTTGAACTTTAGCCTACTCTTCATCACTACTATATTGTGATCTGAGTCTATATCTGCTCCTGGGTACGCCTTACAATCCAGTATCTGATTTCGGAATCGTGTCTGACCATGAAGTAATCTAATTGAAATCTTCTCTTATCTCCCGGCCTTTTCCAAGTATACCTCCTCCTCTTGTGATTCTTGAACAGGGTATTCGCTATTACTAGCTGAAACTTGTTACAGAACTCAATTAGTCTTTCTCCTCTTTCATTCCTTGTCCCAAGCCCATATTCTCCTGTAACCTTTTCTTCTACTCCTTCCCCTACAACTGCATTCCAGTCGCCCATGATTATTAGATTTTCGTCCCCTTTTACATACTACATTACCCTTTCAATATCCTCATACACTTTCTCTATCTGTTCATCTTCAGCTTGCGACGTCGGCATGTATACCTGAACAATCGTTGTCGGTGTTTGTCTGCTGTCGATTCTGATTAGAACAACCCGGTCACTGAACTGTTCACAGTAACACACCCTCTGCCCTACCTTCCTATTCATAACGAATCCTACACCTGTTATACCATTTTCTGCTGCTGTTGATATTACCCGATACTCATCTTATCAGAAATTCTTGTCTTCCTTCCACTTCACTTAACTGACCCCTACTATATCTAGATTGAGCCTTTGCATTTCCCTTTTCAGATTTTCTAGTTTCCCTCCCACGTTCAATCTTCCTACATTCCACGCCTCGACTCGTAGAACGTTATCCTTTCGTTGATTATTCAATCTTTTTCCCATCGTAACCTCCCCCTTTGGCAGTCCCCTCCCGGAGATCCGAATGGGTGACTATTCCGGAATCTTTTCCCAAAGGAGAGATCATCATGACACTTCTTCAAATACAGTGGACTCTTACTAGAGGGATAATTTGCTGTTTTCCTCTCGCATGTTTCAAGGTCACACACTTCTCTGATCACACTATAGGAGTGTTTGAAGCAAGAGCTCTGAAAATGCACAAGGACCATTGACTGCTTCGGAACACATTCAAATTTCGTCGAATCGTATTAAACGGTCCCTAGTGGTTTCAGCTTGTGCACCAGAGCAAAAATGGCGGTCGCGTTGCGCTAAAGAGGGGTGTGATAAAGCTTTCTATGGAGATGCAACCCAGAAATTTCCATACTGAAGGGCTGTAATGTTCTAGGGCGACAGCAGTGACAAACGTTTTGCAGAACATCTTCCTGTAGCTCATTTCTCAGCGAACTGTCGTTTTCGACCACGAAATGTGCGGGATCCAAGGTCCCACTGAAAGGGCTGGTTTGACTGGCGCCGTTATCGCCATCTCCTGAGGTCTTGTCGTTACGATTCTGAGCGGCGGTGTCTGAAATGATTTCCTCAGGCACCCATAACAAAACTGGTTGATTTCAACGCTGGGCGTCGCGGTTCTAACTACCATTACAGTGGCACCATAATAAGGGGTGAACTGTGAACAACAGGAGGTGTGATGGCGTTTTCGTAGTGTGACATGTTCACAGCGGTTTTGGATGAATTGTGGTGATATTTGGTACAAAACTAACGTCTTTCAAACACTTTACACATCCCATGAACTTGTGAACTCTGGTCTTTCCTTCATAAGTGTCAAGAACTTGCTGTCTGAAGCGTCGTCGGGCAAGAGGGTGACGTCGCAGTCCACCACCCTCTTGCATCATTACAGGGGAAGGTTGTAGGCACCTTTGAGGGAAATTTCGAAGTTATGCGTTGGAATGGGAGACCATTACGGTGTTCTTAATAAGTGATCTTTTAATTCTGTTCCCCAGTGTACATGTATGGAGACAGTAGAGTATCAGTTTAGAGCTGTTCTGTCAAGGTGTCCATTAGTGTAACAAAATTCAGTTCCGTTAGATGATGCATTGTCTGAAACCGCAGCTTTGTAACAAAAAGTGTTCTCAAGAAATTGCTTAGACTAAGTATTTTGGACAGGAGTGTTACTTGTATGGTTGTGTGAAAATCGATGACAAACTTCTGATATAATTTATAGCGTAATACCTTAAACTGCGGTATTAAAGACACTTATACAAAATTAGTGAGTTGTATACAAATATGCGTCAGTATTTCCACGAGCTTTGCTACATGTAGTGTACCGTAAGCCAGATGCTGTCAAGTCAATGAGTGAAGCACTAGTGTAACGATTGAATTCACGACATCCAGAGATTTATGGCTCGATATGACATCTTCCTTTATTTGGTTAGATGCGTATGGGGCCTGAAGTTGGCATTGTGAAATGCTGAAACTGGTAGCCTTCAAAATAAAATAAAATAATATTTTAAGTTACACGGCTCTAGATGAATTTCGTTGACATTGACAATCATGTTAATAGGTTCCAGTTCAATGTATGACATTATTGTCACATATGGCTATGCTATATACATTCATTTTCTGCCATTAGGTACTGGTTACTTTTATTTAACCTGAAGTGAGCACATTTGCTAGGAGGAAGGCTTGGTGTCCACTTTGTCGGCAGAAGGCAGTCAGTCAATCTCGCAAGGGCGAAGGTCCACTGGGAGCAGGACAGCTTTTGCAGAAGTAGGACTGTGGCTTGGTTCGTGCTTCTGTCGGCAGAGCCAGTGTCTCTGCTAGAGCTGAGCAGAAGGTACCGGGCTGCCACTATGGAGCACGACATTTTTGCCAAGTCCAAAGACAAGACACTGAGAGGCCACTCGACCAGTGGGAGGAAGGCCTGTTACGTTGGAAAATTTGGCGAACGCAGTCGAATTTAGTGACACCGCTACCACATTTGGTGCGAAGAATCCGAACAGTCGATGGGACACTGCTCCATCCCGGTACTTGCTCATTATCAGTTAAGGTGCGCTTTGTATGCCAGGAGTTTATGCTGCGTTCTCCTATTTTCCATGATATTAATGACATTCGCGTCCATCAGATTGGCAACAGAATTTAGTGTCCCCTCCATATAATGGTGTTGAAAATAGAGAATTCGGGAGGGATATCTGTGTTTCGTGTTCATTCGGACGCCACTTGCCATGAGGATCACTTATCTAAAAAATAAAATGGTTCGAATGGCTCGGAGCACTATGGGACTTAACAGCTGAGGTCATCAGTCCCCTGGAACTTAGAACTACTTAAACCTAACTATCCTGAGGACATGATACACATCCATGCCCGAGGCAGGATTCGAACCTGCGGCCGTAGCGGTCGCGCGGTTCCAGACTGAAGTGCGTAGAACCGTTAGGTCACCGCGGCCGGCGAACACTTATCTCGTGGCCGTAGTTTGGTGCTGTTGGGCGCATGTTTTGCTACTGAGGAAATGTAACTTTCTCAAATGCGGTAGCACAATCCTTATTATGTGAAACTCATTAGTTCCTTAATTTGCCAAGTGTTGTTAATCTTATTATAGTTAGTGGTTTCGTGCAGTTTCGTTGACTTCGATCTTCTTTGCCTTCCTGCATGCAGTCTTCCACACTTTCTGACGAATAATCACATTATTTGCTTGGTTTTGTAACTTAATTTTAGTTTCAGCAAGCTTCGTTTTCTGGTAGTTTTGCGATTTTTTGTGACGTTAGGGCAAATGAATATCTATTAATCCTAGTCTTAACACTCAACGAACCCTGTGAGTGTGAAGTGGCAGAAGGCCAGCGATGTTCACGCCATTCAACGACCCATATATATCTGCCTTACAACTGAAATATTGGCAGAAGGGTGTGGAACTGGAGGTATCCAATGGTGAGCTCATCATGGGACTACAGAGCTTAGTTGAACCGTTTAGTTGACGAATAGCTCACAACAGTGCTAGTGGTGTTGATACGTAGCAGAGGAATGGCAACGATAAACAAACCAAACTTCGCATTACATGTATAACAGCTGGTGCCGAAGTCGACATTTCGTGAGAGGAACCAATAGAATTTTGCAGAGTGAGAAAGACGTGGCAGATGAAATATTAATGTTTCTGCAAGATGAGTCAGTAGAATGTGTGGTGTGATATACGCTTGACTGTCCAGACAATGTACATGAAGAGTATAGTAACGACGATATGTGCTTAAAAACTGACAGTAATATTGAAACAGTTGTCGAGGCATGTAGTTCATTATCCTTGTCGGACAGAAAGGTGCAAATGTTGTCTCCAGTGAAACATAGCAAAGAATAGCTCTTATTCAAGGAGCTGGTGCTAAACCTATTTACATACATGCAAGATCCTCACCAGCACAGAAAAAATACGAACAGATTTCGAGTAAATTAGCAGCAGTATGGCCGTGTAGTGCATAAGAAAAACTACGGATAATGAAGGGAGGGCAAGGCACACTTGTAACAGAAATTTCAAGGATGCTCGACACCGTTGACAAGTTCTGCATGATAGTGTACTACGTTGTTCATGTGGTGTCACCGCCAGACACCACACTTGCTAGGGGGTAGCCTTTAAATCGGCCGCGGTCCGTTAGTATACGTCGGACCCGCGTGTCGCCACTGTCAGTGATTGCAGACCGAGCGCCGCCACACGGCAGGTCTAGAGACAGATCCTAGCACTCGCCGCAGTTGTACAGCCGACTTTGCTAGCGAAGCTACACTGACAAATACGCTCTCATTTGCCGAGACGATAGTTAGCATAGCCTTCAGCTACGTCATTTGCTACGACCTAGCAAGGCGCCATTACCCGTTATATTGAGATTCAAATTATGTATCATCAAGAGCGATGTTCTACAATTATATATTAAAGTTAAGTATTCAAGCCACTACGTACTTTATTTACTAGACTCAACTCCTTTAACTGTTCCAGACCTCACGCCATCCTGCGTGAGCTTATAGCGTGCATTTCGGCTTCCTCCAAACTCCGTGAATTGGCTCCTGCCAATTCACAACAGTTCACATCAAAATGTGCGCGGCATATATCACAGTGGTTTCAGGGGAAGCAACGGATGGTTGCATAACTTCAACCAGTGCTACAGAACTGGAAGATGTAAGTTAACTAAATTTCAAACAAAGCGTCTATTTATCGATGCGCAACGAGCCGCGGAATCGGGCCCAAAACTTGTAGATAAGATAAACAGATTCATCCCATCGTTCAGCAAGGATTTTAGTTTCATCTTCGACCAGTCGGTATCAGAAGGGGAAAAGTATATGAAAGGAACTGTGGAAATTAGAGGTACTTGTGCCGACTGTTGATCTGGACAGTGAAATGCTGGAACGTTATTTATTGCGCTGCGAGTAGTTGGTGATCTGCCCCCTACGGTTATTTTTCGTGTGTGTGGTCTTGCAAGGGAAGCAGGGAATATTTACATGACAGCAAGCAAAAGTGGGAAAGTGGGAACTGCTTTCGTGCATTAGTTGGTAAAAATAGCTTGCCTTTGCTTGATTCCTGGTCATAGTGTAAAAGTCGTACTCCTATAAAGCTAGCTATCCCTCCTGACATTTGTGTGACATTGCGGTGCATACCACCAGAAGCATTTAAACAAATTCAACCTCTGGATGATTGTTTTTCTGTGACTGTAGAACATACTATCGCACAGTATGCCGCTAAGCGTTAAATGATAACCTCTTTTACTATAAACTCCAAAACAGACTGTTTCGTATTCGGTTGCATGGCATTCCATTCCATCAGTTCTCATCACCCCGTTACGCCATTATTATCCTATATGCATTCTTTAAGCGTGGATAAGTAGCTGGACGTCCTACACGGTTTCTATTGCCAAGGAGTTCACCTTCGGTCTTGTTGGTGCGAACGTTTCTTATCACTGTGGCCCGCCATTTTTCGTTCGGTGTTCATGGTACAAGTTAATGGTTTGTTTTGAACTTTTTTTGAATGTCAACGGTGTCAGGTTTGTGAAGCGTAATACATACATCCCATTGGAGATTGATCTCTGCGTCTCCCGTATAGTCATTTTCAGTCGCCCTCCAGTTGCACATGATGAGTCATTAGCAGAAAACATTCTACCTGTCATAATTGTTAACAGGACACTTTCAGATCTGGCTTACTAAACTTCGAACGTGCGACCTCGTACTCAAATGGTTCTTTGTTAGTTACCAAGATACGTTACATTTCCCTAAAGTTTTTCCATGTTTAGGCGACCCACTAACAATAAATATAAAGTAATGCAAACCTAAGATTGATTTTCTCATTGTGATGGCCTTATTGTTGTGGACAAGTGCAAATCTAAAAGACCAGTAATGTTAAGAATTCAGAGAAAGGAACGAGGAATCCAGTCGTTCGTCTTGTATCATCAAAGATTGGTTTTATAACAAGCATTCACTGATGCTCTTCGATACAAATCTAAAGCAGTGATTCAACTTTGAAATGGTTTAGACGACATAAGTGCATGTCTTCAATATGCATATTCGCTAACAAAATTCAGTACGAACATCCCATCGCGGCTTGAGAAGCTAGAATACTCAAAGAAAAAATTGTCTTCATTACTCATTAATGAATGTTCAGGAAGGAGTTCCTTATGTAGGCACAAAAATCTTTGATCAGTCGATCAAAGACATAAAATACCTGACAAGTGGGAAATAAAGTTTTGAATATACTCTGAGACTATTTTTCTGGATAAATTATATCATTACATAGATGAATATGTAACTAAACGTTGGTAACATGTTTACACATAGTATCGACAAACTTGATATTTTCGATTTAAAATTGTGTTCATTTGTAGTAAGAGTGGTGGTAAAGAATAATTCGCTGACTTTTTATTAAACTTAAGTCAGCGTGGTATTTTGTAAATGACGAGCATGCACCCAGCCTCATAAGCAAATCACGAATGTACAGTTTGTAATCTGACTCATTACAAATGTGTGGACTGAGTAGTGCAAATATCTATGGACATTATATCTAAGTAAGAAATACCTAAATCCTCACTGTCCCGTAACGTATGGGAACCACCAGCTTTTAATGCCAATCATACTGACGAGTTTTGTTAGTGGATCGAAAGCGGAGATTATGTATGCTGTCCTTTTCATTGACGTAAAAACTAGACTTATTCGTGAATAAAGGACAGAAACATAGAAGTCTTGTACATCTTGTTTTATGAACGATATAAACACATTTCTATTCTTCAGTTTTATTGGCTTCTGAAAGGAAATACTACAGCTTCAGCTTAATTATTTGTCATCTTCAGATCGCCGGCCGCGGTGGCCGTGCGGTTCTAGGCGCTCCAGTCCGGAGCCGCGCTGCTGCTACGGTCGCAGGTTCGAATCCTGCCTCGGGCATGGGTGTGTGTGATGTCCTTAGGTTAGTTAGGTTTAAGTAGTTCTAAGTTCTAGGGGACTGATGACCACGGCTGTTGAGTCCCATAGTGCTCAGAGCCATTTGAACCATTTGAACCATCTTCAGATCATCGTAAAAGGTCGGTTAAACTTGTAACCCGATTCTGGTCTACTGGATATACTTTCGTTGGTCTTGGATATCCTTTGACAAGAACTGCTTTCGATACTGGTAGCTGACTTCGAACTTACGAACATGTCCAGGAATCACTCCATGGTGGTGTGGGATACTGATTCGCGAAGGTATCGATTCAGTTCAGATGTAAACTGTGATCTTATTGGATCACAGTCATTCCCACAGTTGTAATTACAATTATATCTTACTGATACAGAAGAATTCACTTCAAGAAATAGAAGAAAAAAGAAATTTACCATTTGATACATGAATCAGAACATCCCAGTCACTATGCGCTCGTTAAGCACTTGAAAATATCTCTATTTGATTCCCATTACTGCTTTTATTATCCAAAAGTCATCTACACAGAACGTGCCTTTTCACAGGTATTTTAATATAAATTTAAAATATCAAGAATCGCTCGGCATTCGGTAAATTCCGGAAGTCAATTGATGCTATAAACGGCAAAAAATTGGTTAATCTGAGATATATACTGGCGGCCTAATCACAAAATTTGAAACTACGTAGTCCGTTTATTTTTCAGCTCTTTCGGAGGTTTCTCTCTTTGCTCGACAGAACAGTATGCAGCGCAGGTAACAAAGTTGATCAAACGCAGAAATAGCTTTCTATAAACCTTGAGGGGAAAACTGGTATAGATCGATTCAGAGTTATCGTCTCCGTCAGATGTAGTCTTCCACCACTGAATAAAGAATGAGGCTATCGGGAGCTTTTCCTTCAAACGCTATGAAAAAGAACGGAAAGAAAATGGTCAATTTATAAACAAGGCTTTCTTATTTCGATGCGTTCCATCAGTGAACTTACTCAGACGAGAAGAATAACGACATGCGTAAGGCAACGAGGAAGTGAGAAACACTTCGTGGTTGGTATGTGGAACAAATAAATGTTCTGAGCACTGAAATTCCTCTTGAGCGATTTAAAAAATGGCAGGCTACTCACAGAGTATATTAGATCCCAATCATTTCTTTTCCTATTTCACTGGAAGAGAGATTCGAAATTTGAGTTTGAAACACGGAGAATAAACGGCTATAATTATGCACGTAAAACACAGGATAAAGTAGAGTTTCATTTTGTAATTTTTGAAACATGGTAAGAGTGTGTGTTAATGGGGGAATCGTTTTAAAATTTGCTGCATAAAGCCGAACGTAAATAGTCGCATTGAGTTAATTTTTTGGTTTTGCTTTTGCTGCCATTAACAAAAACTGTCTGGTTTAAAACGTGCACGTGTACTAACCTCTTTTGAGCTGATACCAAAAGCTTTATTGACAATTATTTGCGTTAGATGACAATTATGTGCATGCTGCTTTGTCTATACTGTGTCGTCGTATAGTTCGATTACGTCCTCCATTTGTTTAGCACTATGTTAATCAGTTTATAAGTACTCTGTGCGCTCTGTAGAAAGTGTAATACTGTCTTACCATCACTGTTAAGTCCTTCCTCTGTACCATTCCATTAATTTTCAAATGAACTAGGCCTGCTCATTTTATTTTCAAAATTGTTCTGAACCTAAATTTTCAAGTTGTTTCCTAAAGGGGATATTGTAGAACTTCCTTCTTAGACCTAGGTTAGTTATCAAAATGAACAGCACCAATAGTTAAAGAAATTTGTTGCTTTAGATTTCCTTGCTTCGTTCAGTTTGTATATTTTGTCTATGAAATAGTGAAAGTCGTAAACTTTCTTTGCACATTATTTACAGTTTATAGTATTAACTTATTTCCATCGTCAGTTACTAAAATTTTCTCTCCTTAAATTACTTCTTCTCGATTCCAGAGTATTGAGTGGTTGTTTGCTTGAGCATGAAGACCAATATTATACGACGTTTGACCTTGGTATCTGCTCCCTTTTCTTTTATTTTTTCATTTTCGATGTTTTTCTTTCACTCCCTTCGAAGACTCTTTCACACAGAAGTTAAAGAGAAGACCCGATTAATGACAGTCTTGTTTTAAAGTCGGTTCTAATGATTATTTTTACCTCGTTGTTAGCTAATTTCTTGATCTACACACTGCTCAAACGCGTAAGGACTCCTTCCATCTTTATAATCAGCTTGGGGATATATGAGAAGTGACTACTCTTACTTATTCAGGCAATTCGTGAAAGTATATTCTTTATTTTAAAAAATATTTGCGCGGAAATCCTAGAACTGTCCTGCCCATCACCTAGTCTGGATTTTGTGTTTACAAAATAACAATGCAGGTTACTGGAAATGAAAACTATTACAAAGGAACTGCGTTTCCTTGTTAAGCTACGTACAAAAAATTCTTTAATTTTTCGCCATGCCTTACAATTATTTCTTCAGAACTCGACGAACCTGTTAGTTTTGGAGTACCTCTTGCATCACACATTCTTTGCGTGTCACCGACTTCGTAGTTTCATACTACCAAATCCCTTGTAACTTCTCGAGCTCTGTTACTAAATAAGTTTTTGTTTCAGAGATATTTGAAGATCTATTTTGTTCACCTATTGTAATTTGTGATGTATAGTTGTTATAAAAACTTTGTGTATAAGTGTACCTAAAATTTATCTCCTAATTTTTCTCTCCAAAACTTGTTGTTTGTTTAATCAATAATACAGGCCAGTCATTCACTTGCGCAGAAACACACTAGATTTAATTTTGCATGTAATGCATTCTATTACAGAAACATTTTTATTTAAAAATTTTCAGTCATTTCAGACGCGATGTGATCAAAAACTATCGTGAATTTTTTTAATTTTGCGGGCTTTGTACATTTCATTTTCATTTTTTTAATTTTGTCGGTACACATATTCCTGATATATGTTTTCATTTTCAGCTGTTTTGATTATTTTGTTTATTGTTAAAAGTCGAAAAGGTTATACGTGTTTTCGAGTGCCCGGGGAATTCTTACTTTCGAAGAAGACGGATCAACCAATTTGAACTAAACTTTGTTGGAAAAATGGAGTTAAGTGCAGCACCGCATACGAAATGTTGACTGTGGCTTCTAGCGAATCTGCTATGAATAAGACAAGAGTTTACAAATGGTATAAAGGTTTCAAAGAGGGTCGAGAAGACGTCGAAGACCACGATCGCCCTGGACGATCTAGCACATCAGTTACTGCTGATAGTGTGGAAGAAGTAAAGAAAATAATCTGGAAAATCACCGAATTGACACCAGAGAGGTTGTTGATGATGTCTGTATATCCTTTGCCTCATGCCAAGCAATTTTTTTTATGACATTTGTTTCGAAAATGTTGAAATTCGACCAAAACTACGTCGCTTAGACATAGCTCGGGAATTGCTCAATGAATTACACAGCGATCAAAAACTCTTAAAGAAGGTCGTAACAGGTGACCATCGTCTCAGTGGAAACTGCCGACCCAAAACAGGAAAAAAAAAATCGGCAAGTTCAATCACATGTGCAGGTACTTCTCACTATTTTTATCGATGTGGGATAGAGCATCACGAGTTCCTGCGTTTTAGTCGTACAGTCAATAACGAATACTATCTGGAAGCTATGCCTCGTTTTCGTCAAGCAGTCCAAAGAAAATGACCTGAACTGTGGTAAACCCACTCTTGAAATTGCATCACTATAACCCTCTCGCTCACACATTAGTGCTTGGTAGTGATTTTTTGACAGAAAACAAAGTTATTATGCTGTCTCGGCAACCATATTCACCGGTCATGGTCCCTTGCGACTTCTCTTTATTTCCGAGTCCGAAGAGAACCATGAAATGAAGTCATTTTGCCACCACCGATGAGATAAAAACAGAATCGCTAAATGAGGTGAAAACTACAACGAAAACTGAGTACCAGAAGTGCTTCCAAGATTGGAAAAAGCTCTGGCACAAGTGTGTTGTATCTGAGAGGGCTACTTTGAAGGGGATAAAGTTGATGTTGATGAATAAACATAGATTCTTTACGAGAAACAAATCCGAGAGTACTACTTATGAATTTTTATTCTGCAGCGAAGTGACTGATAGCTTAGTCAGTTGAGCATATACCAGGCTAATATGCGACTCCCGATCTGGCGAACAATTTTGATACACCAAGAATTTTCAGTCGGAGAGTATATGAAAGCTACCACATGGTAAAATTATAGACATGTTTTCTGTTAATATTAGCCAGAGGAAACGGAATGAATTCGGTGTATTATTATCAATGGGATGCGACTGAAGAGATATCCTGTGAGATTCATCTGCCCAAGTCCTTCGTTAACGATGTTACATAAACTGTTAAGTCGACCCTCCACCATCAGCAACACTGAAGTCTACGAAAGTCTCTGGGGGTGTGGAACAACTGAATGATCCTGCAGGTAGCGTGATTCTGTCCACGTGTCTATGGGGGATAATTAACCCTTCCTATTAGCCCCCTACCAATCTTGACAGCCTCTATGTGAGCAACAGACACAACTAATTAAAGTTTAGATTCATAAATACCAATAAATAATGTATCTGGAATGCAACCTATCAGATAATTGTTGGTGAATCCATAAAATTATCGTCTTTGAACAAATTACATGATTCATTCCATAAATCAACTTTTTACGGATCAACGGAATGTTAACCCTATAAAGGTCCTTTATCACTGCAGTCATTTTGGACAGTCAAATTTCAGCCCGATTTAGGGAATGTAAAATGTAACATCCGTATGTATGTACCTAAAATTTGGTGAAGTATGATAATATGCTCAAGTGTCACAACATTCCTTGAAATGAAACTCAGAGAGTATTACACACCCATGGGCTAGGGTTGCAGAAGTGTCTCAAGTGCTGTTCACCATGTCACCAATTTCAGCATGATCTCTCACACTGAAGGGCAGTTGTGTTGCTGCGTATATGCAATCTGTGGTGTGTGTATGCCTTGCGTGTTTCCTACAATGGCGTCATCTGCTATGTATAAAGGGGACAGACCCAGACAAATCAGAGTTTCTGAGTTGGTACTAAGATTTTCTTTGAGTTGGTGCTAAGATTTTCTTCTCCGGTTAGAGACAAGACACTAATTCTTAAGGTTTTCTTATTGAAAATCATTCTTTCACTTTACTGACTTACGTAGTACGCAGCACATCTGGTCCCAGGTCCGGCTAATTCTAAAGAGGCCTAATGTCGTCCGGAATCATCAACGAACATTTTCTGTATAGCAAAAGCTGGTCCTCTAGACTTTTAATACAAAGATTGAGAATTAATCTTTATATAGAGACTATAAGAAGACGAGTTTCCTCGGCGACTTACAAAACAGAAAGTGAAAGAAATATTTACGTAGACGGTTTAGTTATGATATAGTTTACTTATTTTCCTGAGAATTGTAGCAACGAGCTGTGGTTATTGAAACTGAACATTATTTTTTTCCATCGCATAGCTGATATACTTATATTAACTATCTGCAAATCTATTTAAATCAAATTTCTGTCAATTGTAGTTAGAGAGAAAGAATTTCCCAAGTTTTGGTGTGGACGTAACGTGTTGTGCATAATCGGTTGAGTTCCGATGGATGCTCTGGTGTCTATCTTCTCGAATGCGCAACCTAATGTTGCTTATAAAAGATATGTAGACGAGATGTAAAATTCCTTATGTGACGGAGCGACAGACTACGTCGATGCGCTGGTTTATGTCATATTCTGTTAGATTCTAGAATGTATCTTACACTGTCGTATACGAGGCAGGTCGGAAAGCATAAACAGACGAGGTTTCAAAATGACGTTTTAGACAAAATGACTGAATAGAAACTGTACAACGACATCGAAGGGAGATCTACAATTAGCAACAGCCTACATAAAATCTAAAAACAGACCTTATAATGCTGCAATAAGCCATGATGCTCTCTAAGCAGAAGAACGCTCCGCTTTGCTCTAGGTGCGATAATCGGAGGAATACATAAAAATAGAAGAAAGAAATCCCTCGAAAAATTGTAAAGACGAAAACAGATGTAGATATGTAAATATTGTAAAGGGCAACAAAGAACTCCACAGAGAAACTTCCAAATACATCTCAGGAAATAAGAGCGCTTTGTACGGATGTATAAAAAGAACAGGAATCCAGGAATGCAGACCAATTAACAAATATTCCAAAATGTCAACTACAAAAGGATCGAGAATCGTCGGATCATTGAAACTCAGAATGTCCTAGGTGAAATGAACGTTTATGAAAAATACCTTCAAAACATAGAAAATCTCAGAACCAATATCAATAGTGTTGTGGGTTTACAAAAGAAAGAAAAAAGAAATTGTAGAATACTCTCCACAGGGGAACGGAGGAACTAGGAGAGTGAACAAATGTAAAAACTGGGAAGAAAGAAACTAGAAATATACCGCTAAAATCTTATTCAGCAGTTTTACGTGGTCTGTAGCTGGGTGAATTCGACTGGAAAGAAGTCAGCGTATGTAGCATGTACTACCCAGGGGCGCAGCTACTATACCGTCCAGAGACCAGACAAAAGTCTTGAAAGACACTGATTTTCCCCCGAAGCATCTTAGTGTCCAGAACGTGATGAGCTACCGCCATTCACATGAGAGCCATTCGCTCTTCTTGCTCAACGACAATTGCCTTTTCTTTAAAGAATAAAGTGGTCAGTCACTCAAGTATTATAATGATTAACACGTAATTTTGACATTTCACATGGTTATATTTTCAACAATGCTTGACTTAACTATTAACAATTGATAGTGGACCAAAATAAAGAACATTTTATCAGCCGGAACGATTATTCATTAAGTTTTTATTGACTGTGACCTGACCCTGTGATAACGTGCTTTCAAGATTAATAATAAATAATAATGTTGTAAAAATATGTGTAATTAAAACTGCTTGTCCTTGTGAAAGAGGGAGGAGGAGTGGATAGAGGTTCAGGGCACTCTCTTGTCCTAGGGGTGGGAAATTGCCCCTAAAGGCGGAAGAATCAGCAATGATGAACGACATGAGGATGCAGAAGGCAATGGAAACCACTGCATTAAAGACACGTAACGTGTATCCACAGGACATGTGGCCTGTTATTGAAGAAGTGTCATGATGATCTCTCCATTGGCAAAAGATTCCGGAATAGTCCCCCATTCGGATCTCTGGGAGGGGACTGCCAAGTGGGAGGTTACCATGAGAAAAAGATTCAATGATCAACAAAAGGATAACGTTCTACGAGTGGGAACGTGGAATGTCAGAAGCTTGAACGTGGTACGGAAACTAGAAAATCTGAAAAGGGAAATGCAAAGGCTCAATCTAGAAATAGTTGCGATCAGTGAAGTGAAGTGGAAGGAAGACAAGGATTTCTGGTCAGATGAGTATCGGGTAATATCAACAGCAGCGGAAAATGGTATAACAGATGTAGGATTCGTTATGAATAGGAAGGTAGGGCAGAGGGTGTGTTACTGTGAACAGTTCAGTGACCGGGTTGTTCTAATCAGAATCGACAGCAGACCAACACCGACAACGATAGTTCAGCTATACATGCCGATGGCGCAAGCTGAAGATGAACAGATAGAGAAAGAGTATGAGGACATTGAAAGGGTAATGCAGTATGTAAAGGGGAACGAAAATCTAATAGTCATGTGACTGGAATGCAGTTGTATGGGAAGGAGTAGAAGAAAAGGTTACAGGAGAACATGGGCTTGGGACAAGGAATGAAAGAGGAGAAAGACTAATTGAGTTCTGTAACAAGTTTCAGCTAGTAATAGCGAATACCCTGTTCAAGAATCACAAGAGGAGGAGGTATACTTGGAAAAGGCCGGGAGATACGGGAAGATTTCAATTAGATTACATCATGGTCAGACAGAGATTCCGAAATCAGATACTGGATTGTAAGGCGTACCCAGGAGCAGATATAGACTCAGATCACAATATAGTAGAGATGAAGAGTAGGCTGAAGTTCAAGACATTAGTCAGGAAGAATCAATACGCAAAGAAAAGGGATACTGAAGTACTAAGGAATGGCGAGATACGTTTGAAGTTCTCTAACGCTATAGATACAGCAATAAGGAATAGCGCAGTAGGCAGTACAGTTGAAGTGGAATGGACATCTCTAAAAACGGCCATCACAGACGTTGGGAAGGAAAACATAGGTACAAAGAAGGTAGCTGCGAAGAAACCATGGGTAACAGAAGATATACTTCAGTTGACTGATGAAAGGAGGAAGTAGAAACATGTTCCGGGAAAATCAGGAATACAGAAATACAAGTAGCTGAGGAATGAAATAAATAGGAAGTGCAGGGAAGCTAAGACGAAATGGCTGCAGGAAAAAAGGTGAAGACATCGGAAAAGATATGATTGTCGGAAGGACAGTCTCAGCATACAGGAAAGTCAAAACAAACTTTGGTGACATTAAAAGCAACGGTGGTAACATTAAGAGTGCAACGGGAATTCCACTGTTAAATGCAGAGGAGAGAGCAGATAGGTGCAAAGAATACACTGAAAGCCTCTATGAGGGTGAAGATTTGTCTGATGTGATGGAAGAAGAAACAGGAGTCGATTTAGAAGAGATGGGGGATCCAGTATTAGAATCGGAATTTAAAAGAGCTTTGGAGGACTTAAGGTCAAATAAGGCAGAAGGGATAGATAACATTCCATCAGAATTTCGAAAATCATTGGGGGAAGTGGCAAAAAAACGACTATTCACGTTGGTGTGTAAAATATATGAGTCTGGCGATATACCATCTGACTTTCGGAAAAGCATCATCCACACAATTCCGAAGACGGCAAGAGCTGACAAGTGCGAGAATTATCGCACAATCAGCTTAACAGCTCATGCATCGAAGCTGCTTACAAGAATAAAATACAGAAGAATGGAAAAGAAAATTGAGAATGCGCTAGGTGACGATCAGTTTGGCTTTAGTAAAAGCAAAGGGACGAGGGAGGCAATTCTGACGTTACGGCTAATAATCGAAGCAAGGCTAAAGAAAAATCAAGACACTTTCATAGGATTTGACGAGCTGGAAAAAGCGTTCGACAATATAAAATGGTGCAAGCTGTTCGAGATTCTGAAAAAAGTAGGGGTAAGCTATAGGGAGAGACGGGTCATATACAATATGTACAACAACCAAGAGGGAATAATAAGAGTGGACAATCAAGAACGAAGTGCTCGTATTAAGAAGGGTGTAAGACAAGGCTGCAGCCTTTCGCCCCTACTCTTCAATCTGTACATCGAGGAAGCAATGATGGAACTAAAAGAAAGGTTCAGGAGTGGAATTAAAATACAAGGTGAAAGGATATCAATGATACGATTCGCTGATGACATTGCTATCCTGAGTGAAAGTGGAGAAGAATTAAATGATCTGCTGAACGGAATGAACAGTCTAATGAGTACACAGTATGGTTTGAGAGTAAATCGGAGAAAGACGAAGGTAATGAGAAGTAGTTGAAATGAGAACAGCGAGAAACGTAACATCAGGATTGATGGTCACGAAGTCAATGAAGTTAAGGAATTCTGCTACCTAGGCAGTAAAATAACCAATGACGGACGGAGCATGGAGGACATCAAAAGCAGACTCGCTATGGCAAAGAAGGCATTTCTGGGCAAGAGAAATCCACTACTATCAAATACTGGCCTTAATTTGAGGAAGAAATTTCTGAGGATGTACGTCTGGAGTACAGCATTGTATGGTAGTGAAACATGGACTGTGGGAAAACCGGAACAGAAGAGAATCGAAGCATTTGAGATGTGGTGCTATAGACGAATGTTGAAAATTAGGTGGACTGATAAGGTAAGGAATGAGGAGGTTCTACACAGAATCGGAGAGGATAGAAATATGTGGAAAACACTGGTAAGGAGAAGGGACAGGATTATAGGACATCTGCTAAGACATGAGGGAATGACTTCCATGGTACTAGAGGGAGCTGTAGAGGGCAAAAACTGTAGAGGAAGACAGAGATTGGAATACGTCAAGCAAATAATTGAGGACGTAGGTTGCAAGTGCTACTCTGAGATGAAGAGGTTAGCACAGGAAAGGAATTCGTGGCGGGCCGCATCAAACCAGTCAGTAGATTGATGACCAAAGAAAAAAAATAAACACCACCTGGCTCCCTCCCAGAGCTGCCCCTTCCGTCTCGTCACACAAGGGCTTTATGTGTCTTGCATTGCCCATGTCACTTTACACTGATAACTGTGAAGGATGCACCATACCACATCAGATGTCCAAATATCGATTTATAATTACCATCGTACTGTAATATACTTCTAGCTTTCATTGTTAGGTACTGCAGCGGCCAATCATTGTCGCTCGGGAACAGACGTCAGTCGGAAAACAGTCTGTTGAAAAGTGAGAGGTTCTTAACACTATTCGTTCACCATTAGCACCAAGTGAAAAGTGAAAAATTAATAAAATCATGGTTCACAGAAAAGTAGACGTTACTGGACTTTTTGTTTCTCTCTGTCATGTCAGAGATCGATGATGTGCTCTTGAAACGAAATGAAAAACATCTGAAAGACACATACATTCGTTTAACTTTCTAACCGACGTCTCAGACATACGACTTCGCTGACATGTTTCTCAAGCCTACCTGTCACCTTCTAATGTCTTCCTCGACCACCTTCATTGCGCGCATCTGTGCGACGACCCTTGAATTTTCTGTCTCGCAACACCAGCACTCACAAATTCATGCCCACACAAACGTCACATTCGAACAATGAATCTCGCTCAAATTGACTTTTGGTGCTTCCTAGAAGAGAAAGACATATAGCATCTCATAAATGGCGGGACACGAGAACATCGTCCATTTTGCTGCTAATACACCGACGAAGACAACAGGGAGCTGACTGACGCGGTGACACCGAAGGCCCCTTTCAGTACCATGTAAGCGCCTCGAAGCCTCAAGCATTTGTTCATTTTCAGTAACCAATCAGACGTTGATTTATGAAAATCCGTGATAGGACTTAACTACATAACTAAGTTTTTGCTGTAAAGGTGACTCAAGTGGTTAAATACATAAATACGCATCTATTGCAGTGCACGATGTTCCGGCTAAATTTTCATTTTTTTGCACGAAGAAAAACCCAGAATAAAACAAACCATACTGACAACGAAGTCCAAAAATTTTGACGAGTGCTACTGCAGCTCCTATTAATGGAAGAGATTGAAGCAGTTCAGAGGTGGACTGCTAGATTTCTTACCGGTAGTTTCGAATAACGCGCATGTATTACGGAGATGGTTTGGGAACTCAAACCGGAAGCCCTGGTGAAAAGGCGTCGATCTTTTCGAGGAACACTACTGAGGAAATATAGAGAACCGACATCTAAAGACGACTCCAAAACGCTTCTAACGCTGCCAACATACATTTTGCATAAGGACCCCGAAGATATTTTACGAGGAACCAGTGCACATAGGCTCAAAGACATATAGGAAAGGAAAAGACTAGTAATGGTACGGGGTTCCCACTCCACGCACAGTACGGTCGCTTGCGGAGTATGTATGTTTATGTAGTTGTAAACGTGTGTATAGGAACTGGAAATATTAAGGTTGGTATGATTGCCAAATAAACAGCAACCACATTTACGTACTTTTCTCCTCAGAAATTATTGAATAGAAACCACTCACTATGTCCCTCTAAAGCAAAATAAATGTTAACCTAAGTATTTTAGTTTGTAACAGGCACAACGTTAAACCTGTTGATCTTCCAATTTATACTTGTATGTGAGCTCCACAACCTCCGGGTCCCCGCCACATACAAATACTAAACCGGTGGTTGTTGTCTTTAATTGTCTTTGGAAAAACCAGTGTCCATCAAATGAAGGAGGTTATGACGATGGAAGCTTGCAAGCAGGCCGAAGGTATCGTACTCCGTTTATATCAACGGCTGCGGCTATGCAGTCAAATACAGTATGTAAGTCAGTGGGTTTTCACAGCCGATGTCAGTTTCCATTAGATTCTTCCTGATTGTAGATCGCGTCACGTTGTAAAAATTGTATTACATATCCTGGCGAAAATGTTGGTGCATCACTTTCATGTATGATATGGTCTCCATCACATAAAAATTTCATGAAAATGTAAACGGGATCAGCTTCAGCCATCAGTCACGGAATATTATGTATTTGATAGGTTTTGTCTCTAATGATCCCGTCGTCGATTGTGCGTTAAACGTTAGTTGTCCTCCCTTCTTTTTTTTCAGAATCCGATACACGCAAATGCTCAAATGGATCTGTGGTCTCGAAAATGCCCGACGCTATGCCAATGCCCTCCATCGCCGGCAGAGTGTTATTCTCAGAAGACGCCCGGTCCATGCCCCCAGACGCCATCGCCCGCAAACTCTGCGGGGAGGATGTTATTCCGCCTGGAAAACACGGCACTTGGGCAGCGAGCGAGACCTCTGTTTACGAACGGTCTGGCTTGTTTGCAGTTCTGGCAAGAACGGGACGGTGGTGCGGGGTAGGCGTCGCAGTAGATCCGACGCCCACGCGGGAAGCCGGAAGGCTTCGACGGGGTGAGGCCTGCTCCCGAAACTTAATGCAAAGTGCTTCGGCAGAAGACCGGGACAGGCTGTGGACACTGTGGGCACCAAGGGCACAGGGAACCAGTCGCTAATTTAACTGCGTGCGTGTAAGAGAGTTTTCTTTGGCTCTGAGCGCTATGGGACTTAACTGCTGAGGTCATCAATCCCCTAGAACGTAGAACAACTGAAACCTAACGAACCTAAGGACATCACACACATCCATGCCCGAGGCACGATTCGAACCTGCGACCTTAGCGGTCGTGTGGTTCCAGACTGAAGCGCCTAGAACCGCTCGGCCACTCCGGCCGGCAGATTTTTCTACATAGCTTACTAACCACATCTTACTTTCCATTATCTCTACCCACTTTATTTCAAGAGATAAAGCTCATAACAGCCTCGCTCTGGAAAACGAAAGGAATCCGCATTCAGAGGCGAGGATGAAATCCTATGACTAGAAATGATGATAGTCAAGTCCTGGTACAATTACGTAATATCTGGCACAAGTATCAGGCGAGAGATTCAATATCGAGTTGTAATATGGAGCGAAACAGCCACCAACCAAGTTGTGCTGCTCCCATGTCTACACAATAAGGCATTCAGACTTTCTCTGGCCCAGCGACGGTGCTTCTCCACAAGAGAGCTTCATGTGATTGAAATTCCTTTGATACGTATAGGATTTCGACAGACTCTTCGTTTTGTACGTTGGCACAGCAGTCTGAGAATCAACTTAACGCCAGTCTAGGCTCCCAAGTGTCAGACGTCCTGTTGCCGGACTAAAATCGTGCAGCAAGAACTCTCAAAGGAAAATAAGGCGAGTGAGATGACACACGGAAAAACCCATTCCGACAGACTCTACGTTCATTTTGTACATTGGCACAGCAGTCTGAGAACCGACTTAACGCCAGTCTAGGCTCCCATGTGTCATACGTCCTGCTGCCCGACTAAAATCGTGCAGCAAGAACTGTCAAAGGAAAATATTGGCGAGTGAGATGACACACGGCAGAACCCATCCCGACAGCCGTGCACGTTAAACGGCAGCTTCCGGGATGTGGAGGTGCACCGGCCTCTGATCGGATCAGCACGGCGGATTAGCGACAAGATCCGGTGTGCCGGACAACATGGAGGCTCACATCCGTGGTAACTCAGATCAGAGCTCAGTTACCTGACTTGGAAACTGTTAGGAAAATTTCAGGCACTTTCACTCGAATAACTCTGCACACGACAGTTGGTTTACATGTACCAGTCCCGGAGCGAGGGGTGTATTTGCTAACGGAGTGGCAACAGGAAGGGCATCTGGCCACCCCTTAAATTAACCATACCATATGAGGACCCTGAGTCGATGCTGAACAAAGGCACAAATAAAAGAAGGAGAAGATATGGCACGCGGCTAAGACATGTATAAATAGTGAAAAAAGTGAAAGGAGCAGGGAAAGCAAATAGTTGAACAACGCGGGAAGTGTTTCATACCATGAGTGACGGGATCTCGTTAGAGAGATACAGGAAATGTATTAGAAATTGCAAATATGAACCCGGATTTCCTGCTTTACGCAATGGCCGCCTTCATCGCTTCAGGCGTCGGACTGGAATCCCTGTCAGAGCAGATGTGTGCACGCTACTAGGTGGTTCGAATCAATCGCGTAATCCGATATCAGTTGCCGAAAAAATTGGTCACATCGAATAACACGCTTTCATTTCCTTTGGTCTTTTACTCATTCACACATAATCATCAACAGCCGCATCGATATATCAGAATTTCCATCTCAAATATCTCTCCGCAGTGTTTGAACCTTTTTCTAAAAAAAGAAAAAAATCCCTGGCCCGTGCTAGGCTCCGAAACTGTCACATTTCACTGTGATCCACCTACAGGAACCGTAAGTACGATTTTCAGTCGACGCTTGGTTTGAATCTTATTTGTCTCTGTCCCATTTCTATCCCTAGGAGGTATAGATCTATTATACTGCCTTTACAGGTTATTTCCTGATAGCCAGAATTCCTTAACAACGATCTGTATTGGTGAACCTACCTGTTAACGTTGTAACTAAGAGAACTTACAAGATATAGGTAAGAGCAATTCTACGATACATGTGCCCTTTCATGTCTGGAAGTACGATGACATATTCATAATTATATAACATCTACTATTGCTCCGTCTTTAGTTATTCTGTACCACTGGAAGAGCACTGTGTACACGTGTCACGTATCATCTATCCGCCAACACGTGACGTATAAATAGTGCTACCTCCTGTGAAGCCTAAATCACTGTTTCAGCATCTGTCAGAAGATAGTGTTCAGGTCATACAGAAAAAAGAAGGAAATATGAAGATAAAGGGACCGAAAAACGAAAAGTCGATTATTCGATGACATGGAACGTAGAGTTGATATACAGGGTGTAAATGTTAAGTTCACAAACCAGAATAACTAAAAAAATAAGCTTCACACGAAAAAATGTGTAGAATCCAAAGTTGATTATTTTCGAGGGGGACATCTGCTGGTGCTAAAGTGAGCCCCCTGGGGGTGGGGTGGGAGGCAACCTTAAAATTTCAAATGGGAAATCTAACTTTTTTTTTTTTTTTTGCTGAATCAGATTCTATATAAAAATCATTTTGTCTTAAAGATTTATTTTCATTCTTCGTAGTTGGCGCTGTAGTTCAAGAAAGTCCATGTTCTCATTTTTACATGGAAAATGGTTACGGTTAAATAAGAAATACTTATTTACTTCGTAAATTTTGATTCGCTAAAGCTAAAACTCTCCCTCTCTCCCTATAGGCTGGGATTTGAAAGAGAGGAATTAGAGTTTTACAAATGTTGATCCAAATATTAATGATCAGCATTTGTAAAACTATAATTTTAGCACCAGCAGATGTCCCCCTCGAAAATAATCAACTTTGGATTTTACTCATTTTACCGTGTGAAGCTTATTTTTCGAGTTATTCTGGTTTGTCAACTTAAAATTTCTACCCTGTATTCTAACACCAGAAAATCAGCGCCGCTGTAATTGCCGCTGTACACAGTGTTTCCAAAACGAAAAGTTTTCACGTTTTTCTTCATTTCACGTCTTAATTACTTCTCTGAATCTACGAGAGGCGTACTATAAGTAAAGCAATGCATTTAGTTTTCCTCAGCCACATACAACTGGAAAATTATTAATTTGTTGTAGAACATCGTGGAATATTCTCGCTTCAGTCCCTACGGTTTCGTGAAGTTCTGACAGATGGTGGAGCTATACTGAGCCTTCAAAATGGCTTCTGTAACGGAGGTGCCTTCCAAACAGAGAGCTGTGATTAAGTTTCTTTTGGCGGAAACCCAGAGCATCGCAGACACTTACAGACGCCTGGTAAATGTGTACGGAGGCCTCGGATTAAAATCTGATTACTTCCTCTCCGTATTTTACATGATGTAATAGACATCAACAGATATAATGGTCCGTTTAAACAGCTATTTCCCTTCTCAAGATTATTATTATTATTTACATTAATGCAGTATCATATTATTCTCAATTTAGATCTCTCCTTTTCTTACAGTACCTGATTCATCAACTTGGCTCTTTTCAATTTTTTTTTGCTTATTTTACTGTCCACGTCGTTACTTTACTTTGTCGTATATCGCATACTTTCTATTATGTTGTTATATAATATTATTAATATATACATATCACATATAATATATTACAACATTATATTATATTATATTTCATTATATTATTATTACATTAGTTGCATCTTCTGGCGATAGGAACTTGCTTATTCTGTGTAAGATATATTAGTAAATAATAATAGTGATGCTGACACTGTTTGTTGGCTGACAAAATGCAACCTAAGGCTAGATTGCGTACTTACGGCTATCCTGTGTGGCCGTTTTTCAGTACGACTTAAAAAGAGAGAGAGATTATTAATAGATCACCGATGCGTCGGTTCTTGATTGTGTTCAGGAGACGTAGGATTGATTAAGCGAAGAGTTTTTCCTAATTGACCTTTTGACCCGGATTGGCTTCAAGCAATTAGAATCTTCGATGAAAATACGTAAGGGACCCATTTGAATATAAAAATGGAAATGAAAGCAAATTAGTGGAATTTGATAAGAGAAAGATTAACGGATCGGAAGTTGAACACATTAGCGGTCTCCCAAATGCAATCGAGACACCGCGATAAAGAGCGAACCTGTGACAAAGATCATATACAATTTGACATCAATTTTGGTTAATGAAAGAAAAGAATAAGAAGAAAGTTACTACATCTTAAAATATTAATATATTTTCAACAAATTGACTTTAAACATCTAGACATTGACAAATGCACAATAAATGGATGACTTACATCTGATATTTCTTTTGTACATGGCGCAGTCAAATAATCGCCGCTTTGTCAGTCCGCTCCTTCTTAAAAATTAAATGTCCTTGCGTGTGCGTAAGTAAATTGTATCCTCACTCGAGTTACCGAAATGTTTGTTCGTCGTTTCACATAGTTTGTACAGAAAATAGAAATACAACTTGTAGCAATGCTATGTAGTACGTCTTAACATATCGGCGACCAAAAGTACATGGGATAATGAAGTCCCTAGAATATTTCTTAACAAATGATACATTGTTCTTTCTTCTGTTTCTCAGCTTCGTGCTACCAAGCGCTGCGGCAATGATTTTAAATATCTGTGCCCAGCGGGTCATAGTGTTTATTTATAGTATTTAAACGCTGGACGCGCATCTTGGTATAGACGTACATTACAAAAAAACATTTCATCTCTTTACTCTCGCGCTGTTATACTTAGCATCTTTACGAAATACAGCTCGTTGGCGGTCCTTTTCTTTTATGGCAAATATTTCATATGTAAAGTATCTGAAGTCCAATAATATTAAAATCTTTATATCGTAAAGCTGAGTAACCTCAGTGAGGTTGGATCTTCGCATGGCTCAGTCAATAGACCGATTACTTTACTACTAAAGTTATATCTGTGTTGGCACTTACTTTGATTCTTCGCTACTTTTACCCAAAGCTGTGATTAATATATTTCGCTTCTCAATAATCTCCGTTTCTTAAATACCCATATTGCAGTCCGTGTTTATTAAATTCCTACATCGTAATTGACCTGCTCGTTACAGCAAGTATACGCGTTATGGCACTTTCTTGAAACGTGAGGGAAATATACGAGTATATAAAGCTACTCTTTATTTCCATTTACTTCAGAATCCCGACGTCATTACACGTAATTTTTCGACTGAAGGGTCATCCCAATTACCTCATTCCTATTTTCTTACGTCAGTCTCTTAAAGGAAAATTGTGGTATGAGTGTCACGCTACTTCCTCCCATCTTCCTCAAATAATAACAAAAGCACTTATGCTTGAGTCTATATGACACAGTTAAATAACATTGTCTGAAACACGGTCAACATAATTTTCACCTCAAAGCATAATTTTATGTAGACTTCGTTTCAATAGAGTTAAGAAAATTTTTGGTTTTACAAAGAGTTCGTATACTCCCCTACTACTCCTCACTTCCAGATTTTACTACCTATATTTACTAATATCTTTTCTTCTATTGTCCCAAAGCTCCAGAATTTCAACAAAAATGTTAAATCCATTAACGCAAACTTCCCTATCATAGATGCTATGTCACAAATAAGGTCCATCAAAACCAGTGACTAATACTATGAGGATACTTACCTAGTAATAGCTTATGTACTTAGCTGAAGACACATAATTGCTATTGATTATAGATAGGAAAGAAGAAATACTGGAACAATAAAGAGAAAATAAGTTTTCTCTAAGCTGGGACTGCACAATAGACAAATTGTGCATCTGCCAAAAAGTGCCAGATTCCCTACAGGCTCTATTAACAGGACGCTGTACTCAATTGATAGAATGGTAAGAAGATGGGATGAAATCTGAAAGACGAAAGAAGACTTTTTTCAACTGGGACCACACAGTACAGCAAACTGTGTAACCGCCAAAGAGTGTGCCGTTACCTACGTTTTTTTTTTTTTTTCAGTCATCAGCCTTCTGACTGGTTTAAGGCAATATGGCACGAATTCCTCGCCTTCATCTCAGAGTAGCACTTGCAACCTACGCATTCAAAATATTTGCTGTATGTATTTCAATCTCTGACTTCCTCTACTGTTTCTACAATCTACAGCTCCCTCTAATACCGTGGAGAACATTCCTTGATCTTAACAGAAGTCCTACAGTCCTGTCCCTCTTTCTTGTGAGTGTTTTCCATATACTCCTTTCCTCGTCATTCCCTACCTTAGCAGTCCACATGGTTTTCATATTTCTTCTTTCCCACAGTCCATGTTTCACTACCGCTCGGTGCTGTGCTCCAAACGTACTTTCACAGGAATTTCTTCCTTAAATGGAGGTCAATGTTCGATACTAGTAGACTTCTCTTTGCCAGGATCGTCCTTTTTGACATTGATGGTCTGCTTTTTAGGTCCTCCTTGCTCCCTCCGTCCTAGGTTACTTTGCTGCGTAGTTAGCAGAATTCCTTAATTTCACCTACTTCGTGATCACCAATCCTGATGTTGAGTTTTTCACAGTTCTCGTCTCTGCCACTTCTTATTTCTTTCGTCTTTCTAGAGTTTACTCTCAATCCATATTCTATACTCATTAGACTGCCAATTTCATTCAGCAGTAACTTTCCTTTATTGCCATCACTGGTTCTTCGAAGTAGAGATTGAGCAATAGAGCCGAAAAACTTCATCCCTGCTTTACATCCTTCTTAATCCGGGCACTTCGGTCTTGGTCAATCACTCTTATATTTTCTTCATGGGTCTTATTGTATATTACTCGTCTTTCCTTACAGCTTTAAACTAATTTTTCTCAGAATTTCGAACATCTTAGGCTATTTTATATTGTCGAACGCATTTTCCAGGTCTACAAATCCTATGAAGAAGTCTTGATTTTTCTTCAGTCTTGTTTACATCATAAGTCGCATCGTCAGAAATGCCTCTCTGGTCCCTCTACCTTTCCTAAATCCATATATTTGTTATCTAACAGATCCTCAGTTCCCTTTTCCATTCTTTTGTGTGTTATTCTTATTGCGAAATTGGATACATGAGCTCTTCAGCTGATTGTGTGGTAATTCTTTCACTTGTCGGTTCTCGCGATCATCGGAATTTTGTGGATGATGTTTTCCCGAATGTCACATAAACTCATACGTTCTACTCACGATCGTGAATAGTCGTTTTGTTGCCATTTCCCAATGATTTAAGATATTCTGATGGAATGTTTTCTACCCATTGTACCTTATTTGATCTTTAGTCCTCGAACGTCTTTTAAATTCTGATTATAATCCTGGATTCCCTATCTCTTCTAAATCCTGTTTCTTCTTCCATCATGTCATGACACAAATCTCCCCCTAATAGCGGTCTTCAGTGTACTCTCTCCACGTATCTGCTCTCTCCTCTAAATCTGACAGTGTAATTCCTATTGCACTCTTTAATGTTACCACCCTTGCTTTCAATTACAACTAAGGTTGTTATCACTATTCCGCATGCTGAGTCAGTCCTTCCAACAGACGTTTCTGTTCGATTTCTTCCCATTTGACCTTAACTTCCATTCACTTATTGTTTTCTTCATTCCTAAGTGACTTTTATTTCAGTACTGTTGAATTTCCTTAACCATTTTTGTACTTCCTTCTTTCATCGGTTAACTGAAGTATTTCTTCTGCTTCTCTGGTTCCTTCACAGCTACTTTCTTTTTACCGACGGTTTTCTTTTCAGCTTCTGTGATTGCCTTTTCTAGAAACGCCCATTTCCCTTCAAATGAACTGCGTACTGAACCACTCCTCATCGCAATATCTGCATCCTCAGAAAACTTCAAGCGTATCTCTTCATTTCTTACCACTTCCGTATTCCACTCTATATCTGCTCCTGGGTATGCCTTACAATTCAATATCAGATTTATAAATCTCTGCATGACCATGATAATATGATTGAAATCTTCCCTTCCTCCCGCCGTTTTGCAAGTATGACTTCTCGTTATTACTGTTACTAAATGAAATTTATTTCGGAACTTAATTAGTCTTTCTAATCTTACTACCAAGCTCATATTCTATGTATCCATTTCTTCTTCACATTTCCCTAAAACCGCATTCCATTCATCCATGACTATTAGATTTTCATCTCTCTATAAGTACTGCATTAGCTGTTGAATATTCTCATACACTTACTCCTAATCTTCTCGCTCAGCTTGCGACGACAGCATTTTATAGCTCAGCTATTGTTGCCAGTGTTAGTTTGCTGTCGATTCTGGTGAGAACAACGCTATCACTGAAGTGCCTACACTCTCTGCCCGCCCTTCCTGTTTATAACGAATCCTACACTCGTTATACCATTTTCTGCTGCTGTTGATGTTATCCTGTGCTCATTTGACCAGAAATCCTTGTCTTCTTTCCATTTCACTACACTGACACCCAGTGTATGTAGATTGAGGCTTTATTTACTTTTCCATATTTTCTAGCTTCCCTACCATGTTCAAACGTTTGACATTTCACACCTCGACTCATAGAACCTTGTCCTTTCGTTGGTTTTCTTCTTCTTTTTCTCAAGTATTAGGCGAAATTGCCTGTTACCGTACAACAGTGCCTTCTTCTTTGGCACTCATAATTTCTAGACTTTAAGGAGAGTCTGTTATCCTGTATTCTTTCTAGGTGTTCATTGCACTTTTTTCCTATACTCTACAATTTTATTATTTAGAATAAAAAATTTAATTCTTCTCTGACATCTACTGTGCAGCCCGTTACTCGTCTCAGGAATTTCATTTCTTGCACATTCCTTACTTTTTGATAATCTATCATGTCACACTTCCATAGAGCAGCGTCGGGACGGCAACTGTTTTATAGAATTTAATTTCAGTATATTTCCTAGTTTTGTTTTTAAGGTTTCTGTTAATTGTTCCACATGTCCGTATAAATTTCTGAAGCTTAATTTCTATATCTCTCTGTAACAATCTGTTGCCTCACATTCTGGGAAGTTGAAGTGTTTTAATTGCTCTAAAATCTTTTGATCCTCTACTATGTGTTCTTCCCCGATGAATGCCACTGTCGTAATTCTTTTCTGTTGATATCTTCATGCCAGATTTAGGACTTATGTGTTTCAATAAGTGAATTGCTTTCTGAAGGTCGACTTCCTTACCTGCTAGGATCACTTCATCGTCAGCATATAGTAAGTCGTTTAAGAAGTCCCCCTATCTAGGTATATACCTTTCTGAAATTACATTTTTCATATATGCATTATTTTACGTATGTAAACGTTAAAATTCAGGAGATACAGCAGCCTCATCCTACTCCTCTGTTGGTTGGTATGTCATTAGACACTTTTACTTTGAGATCTACTGCGATATTCGTGCTCTGATAAAAACTGCTGATCTTATTTATTATATGTTTCGGGTATCCACCATTCGTCATTATATTTCAAAATTTCTGTCTATTGACAGTGTCAGAAGCCTCTTTAAAATCAATAAAAACACTGTATGTTTCCTTATTATGTTCTCTGTGTTTTTCTATTACCTGTTGTAATATAAGAACTTCATCTATCGTAGAGCGTCCTTTCCTAAAAGCCATTTATTCCGCCTGCAGTCGTACTTCCGTTATGTTTTTAAGTCTTGTGTTTGAAATCTTAGCATGTCTTGTATTCTTAGTCTAGTAAACTTATTCCTCTGTAGTTATTGAATAGGCTTTTGTATTCTTTTTCAAAAACTGAAATCACTCTAGCAATCTTACACTCTTCAGGGATATTCTTCCTCATACAACATTCGTCGAGATGTCGCAGCCGTAAATGTGGCATCATTCCTCCACATTTTAGCAGTTAAGCATTAATACTATCTCTTCCAGTAGCTTTTCTGTTCTTAAGTGATGTTCATGCAAATTTAGTTTCTTCAGACTATATTTCAGCTAATCCCATGCCATCTATGGTTTGAATTTCAGTTTCTTGTGTTGTATGGTCTTATCATAAACATTTGTAATAATTTACCTGCTGTTCTCCTTCAATATTGTTCATCTGTGTCTTCTCTTCTTATGCTGTGCTTAAAGTTATTAAAACTCTATAGACCATTTGCTATGTCCTGTAAACGTCATTCTTGATATTAGAGATAAATCTATCCCAATGTTCTTGGTGTGCCTTTCTTACTACACATTTAGCAAAATATCTTCTCTCCTTATAGGAATCGATCTTTTCAGCTGTGAAGTTGCTTCATAATTTTATATATGCACCCTGTTTTTCTCTAACAGATTTTGTTATAGACAAATTCCAAATTTTAAGGCTCTTTGTTTTCCTTATTGTTTTCTTCTTACCTGGAGTATTTTCTGCTACTGTATACATAACATTCTTTATATTTTGCCTTTCTTCTTCTATACTGTATTTAGCTTACAAATTTGCTAGCTCTTTATTTAATCTCCTTTGGTAAAAATGTTTCATGCTGTTCTCTTCAAGCATGCATACTTTGATCTTGTTGGTTACTTATTTATTTTGTCATTTTCTTCCATTTCGCAAAAATATCTATTCTTGGAATTAGCAGGAAATGATATAACCCTATATCTTGTCCTCTACAAAATCTTGTATCCCTTACTTGATCCGCTAGCTTATCATTTACTAAATGTTGTTCATTACGGATCTGACACCTCTGCCGGAGTAAGTATACTTACGCATATCTCTTTTATTAAAACGTATTTTGTTATTTTTAGATTATTTTTAGTGACGAAGTCTCTGGTATTTTTTCATTTTCATTACATACTATTTCTCCAAAAGGTTGTATAATATTCTTTACTGGGATATTTCCTATTCTGGCATCGAAATCATTTATTATGATAATGTGATTAGTGGTAGTGTATTTATTCAGAGTCTTCTGTAGCTCTTCATAGAATTTTGTACACTTGTGATTGTTTCATTCTTCCGGTGCATGTTTGCTTATAATGGTGGCATTGCTTCTTCTCAGTTTCGCTCTGACTGTAAGTATTCTTTCTCTTATGTATACTGTATATGCAATTTTTGCTCTCTTTTTCCCACCTCTTACGCTGGAGTAAAGTCAAATCTTTACTTGCTCTTTCTATTCGTTAGTCTCCGCTATAGAACTTAATGTAATAGTCTACATCTTTCTTATGTCACATTTTCACTAACGTTTTTCTGATTGCCACAGAGATGATATTCAAATCTTTTTAGTATATTTGCTAGTTCTATCTCTAATTGGGAAATTTATCTGTTATTCCAGGTTTCTACTTTCATATATCCACGGATCGATTTTCGTTTGCCCTTTTTCATAGCTTTATCATTGACTTTTGAAGCCGCCCTGTTCCCGAGGCTCCTTAGGATACTGGCAGTAGCGTGTGTTTCCCGAGAATCAGTTACTAACCATCAGCTCCAGCCCTGTTCTAGGAGGACCAGGATTCTCTTCGGGGTTATCTCCCCTAGCTGATATGTTCTGTTTATTTAAAGGCTCCAGAAAACTCGCCATCCTTCCTCTCCCGTTAACTACATAACGTGTGGAAGCCTTACACAAGTAAGTGGAAATAATGTCAGCCTTAGCTAAGGGCCCATGTGGCTGCCATTCGCACACTTCCAAGAGGGGAAGCCCCTCGTGCTCACTTCCCCTTCGGCGGTCCACTCCCAGAGATCCGGAAGAGGGACTAGTCTGCTATCTTTTGTGAATGGAGGGAACATCATGACTCTTTATTAGTTACAGGAAACTTTTCCTGCGGATACAAACTGTCTTTAATGCAATGGTTTGCATTGCCTTTAGCATCCTCTGCCGTTTATCATCGCTGGTTCTTCCGCCCTTAGCGGAAGTTTCCCACCTCATGGGAAGAGAGTGTCCTGAACCTCTGCCCACCCCTCTGCCGTTTTCCTACGGATTCTAATTACTGCTATCTACAGATCTCTTCATCTACCAGTATTTCAGAGTCCCTTCGGGCTCTTTGAATAATCAAGCCTGTAAGCACTCGCATTTGGTTTATCCCTCATTTTAGCTGATCCTTGGTATACATGCATAAACTTCATATCTTCCATCTGATATGCCTTATTTTTCATCGCTGTAATGAGTAGCTCCCACACCTCTTTAACAATCTGCGCCTTCTATGAAAGCCATTGTAATTACATCTGACTTTGACAAAGTTATCATTGAATGGTCCTGGTCAAAGTGAATCTTTCCTTGGTACTTTTGTAAGTAACCGGTGCCTTTTCTAACTTGTTGGCCAATTTAAAATCAAACAAAGCATTCGACGAGTTATTCTCCTCCCGTCTGCTGCACTTCCGCTAAACTTTTTGAGGAATGGCGTTCTTTGGTATCTTTGCTAATTAAATTATTTTCACTTTTCTTCACTTTTCTTTATTTGGTCTGACAAGATAGTACAGCTCACATGTCCCTCAACCACACTGTACTTCCTAAACCCTTCACCTTGTAATTACTCTGCAGGAAACGTTTGCAGTACTGAATCAATTCCCTTCAAGGTAATTTTAGCCTGCAGATTTCCATCATTATCCTGAATGTAAGCAATTACTTCAGCATCGTTACTAGTTGTTACAACAAATTGTTGACTCTTCCTTATTATTTGGAATACCTTCTTCTTCAAGCTTATGCCACATTTATAGTGTGTCGGAAACACTGTCTATTACACAATTAGTATAGTTGAACAAATTGTTAGTACTGGTAGTTCCTAATGAAACATATCCCTGTCTTCAGTTTTATGCGTTGCTTGCAACTTTTGTCTGTTTGACAGTTACTGCTTGGCAGGTGGGCGCCAGTTTCTTCATGCATGGGAAATTGTTCCACTCATGTGGCCTATTACTTTCATTAATTACATTTTCGGATAGGAAATCGTTCTGCCTCATTACATTTTTCACCTGTTTGTTTTCGTGTGCTTCTGAAAATGATGTGTCGGGTTCCTTCTCTTATCCTATCTTGTCTATGATAGTTAGAGATCATATGTCGAGCATTCAAAGTTCTCACGTTCACGTTTCCACGCTCATCATTTCTGTTATTTATGTTCCTAAGAGAGAGCCTATTAATACTATTCATTTTCTCTTCATTTGAAGCCCCTCTCTCTACCCATTCTCAGTATTCAGTGAAACTGTCCACATTATACTTAGGTGTGGAAATAGTAATTTTGTGCCAGTGCCATGGCAGTTTACCTTCTAATTCAATTATTATCATTCCCGGTTTCATCTTTTGGGCCAAATGTAGCAGACGAAAAAACCCATTCCATAGAAATTCGTTGCGAGTTTCACATCTAGGGTTGTACACTGTACTGCTCCAAAAGTCTCTTAATACAAGAAGGCACCAAGTCTTTTAATCACATCATGAAATCAGCTGACCAACGCAAAACCTATCCGACAAATGACTTATAATGAAATAGATTTTCTCGTGTTCATATCACCCATCCACGAAGGTACACGGTCTCTCTCTGCTTTCAGTGTCAGTGGTAGAAACAATATAGCGCTGTCCTCTTTCCTGTCGTCACATTCTAAGTCACCTTGGATAGCTTTCACCGTCTAGTCTTCACAGTCACGCGCATAGTAACAGTGTTTCTGCTGTTTCTTTCACCGGATCCTGCCTCATTAAGTTTCGCTTCGATGTCCTGTTTCTGCCTACTCAGTCCAGTTTCTATACCGATTAATTTGTTGAAATGTTTTACAATAACTGACTCTCGCTATCACCTCGACTGTAACACGAAAGTCTTCGTATACCAGGACCCCCACTTCTCTTGGTATTCCGGATTCTTCATAGAAAATGGTCTGCCACTTGGTTCTTCGTCAGCCAGACTTGACTGACCACACGTAAAGAATCCGCATTATCTAACCATCGTACACCTGATACTTCACTAACACAGCACACATCCACCAAGACAACACGGATTGCTTACATGAAAGTTCCGTCATTTAACTGTAGAGATCGTCAATTCTATTGTATAATCACAACTTCGGCCTTTGGCCATTATGAAGTACTGGTTCTTCCAGAGAGACGAACCTGCAGGGAGGTGGCGGACTGTACGTACACTAGATTTGGAGGACAAGGTTCTGCAAGCTATTGAGAAGAACCCTAATACAAGCTCCAGGAAAGTGGTCCGCCAACACGGTGTAGCCCATGATCACTAAAACGCCAAAAAAGTGTTTGAAATATTATGTGATGTGGTTGGTTTCTGTGAGGTTTTGGTATAGCCGTGCTGCCTCTGAACACTTTCATATGCACAGCCTACACAAACAGCATCTCGGCTTGTTCCCAACATGAAAATCGCTACTTACAGTGTGCTGCGTCAATCACATAGCCTGTAACACACAAGGAAGACACGGCACGTGGTCGGAGGAGTTTTCATTCGTCAGCGCCATCAACAGTAGCAAAAAAAAATAAAAAATAAAAAAATAAAAAAAATAAAACTAAATATAAAGAAATTCAAATGGCTCTAAGCACTATGAGACTTAACATCTGAGGTCGTCAGTCCCCTAGACTTCTTAGAACTACTTAAACCTAACTAATCTAAGGATATCACACACATCCATGCCCGAGGCAGGATTGGAACCAACAACCGTAGCAGCAGCGCGGTTTCGGACTGAAGCGCCTAGAAACGCTCGGCCACAGCGGCCGTCTCTAACGTAGCAACGATGTATTTCAGGACGCTTTTCCATAGGAGCTATATTCCTCCATTTCGATTTAGGAATCCGTCCCTGCAGTTAGTCGGTTTAATTAATGTTTACCCTGTATAGTTCATTTGACTCAGTATATAGATACTCACAAACTGTCCTGTAGAAATAATAGAAACATACACCACACCACTGAGTAACTGTGCCATAAGAAAAATGGCAAAGTCACTTAATGAAGAACTATGTAAGATGTGTATGTATTATTTCTTCCAGAAAGTTTGCTAATATATTCTCATTTATGTACAGTGACACGTGCATCAGACAAGCTGATTCTTACTGGCGTTTGAAAAGACAAGAAGCGACGTAGATGACGCTGAAATAAGTAATTTGACATCAGACACAGGGGGCCAAGTGTCTTGAAATACTCAAAAAATGGATGCTAAATGTAGAACACGTGACGTCACCAGCTAACGTACCTCGATGCAAGTACCGCAGTTGGGTTTGGGCGTGAAGTGATAATTGAGTGCTGGAGTACTTGCATTCGAGCAGTCGGTGCAAATTTCGAACGCCTTTTGTAAATGTGATCTGTTCGTAAACGTGGAAGCTACAAAATTATTGTCCTCACTATAACCAAGCAAAAGCTGTCCTTTTTTGTGTTTGTTTCCTTTTTTTGTTTCTGTTTTTGTTTACAGATATTATTTAGCAAAGAAAGATTAGCTCATTTACTGGTAACTACGTAATTCGGAATCTTATATTTGATACGCAGTTCAGTAGATTTTTGTTGTACTATAATTTGCAATAAACAAGCGGAGACCGTGAAGGCGGTAAATAAAATAATAAATCTTTCCTCGGCGTGAGCATATAATTGTCTGATGAAATGAAAAAAATACTGCCTGCCAGATGCAAGACCCGAAAGCTGAGTCCCACGCTCTGGAGTCGCCTCCGTGGGCCCGTAGACACACCGAAGTGAAGACTTGTGTTGGGACGACCAGGTGCGTCAGACCTATAGGTTGATTTGCTGCACGTGCGGCGAGAGACGTCATCTTGTAGTCCAACATTCGTGTTCCACTTCTGGGGCTTTTCTCGACTTTCGCAACCCCATGTGACTTACATGAAATTACTTGTTTCAGCATAACCTACGTCGCTTAGGAGGTTTTTAAACGCTAACAAGAGTCATCTTGTACAACGTAGATTAATATATGGCAACGATGACTCCATTTACAGAAGTCTGATCATGCTTAACATTGTGGTACTTGAAAATGGCCAAAGACCGAAATCATGTTTAAGCGATCGTCACAGACAAATGGCAGAACTTTCAATAGAATTATACTGGGTTGGATTGAGTTGTTTTGGGGGAAGAGACCAAACAGCGAGGTCATCGGTCTCATCGGATTAGGGAAGGAAGTCGGCCGTACCCTTTCAAAGGGTGCCCAGACCGTGAGAGCGGTAAATAAAGTAATAAATCATTCCTCGGCGTAAGCATATAATTGCCTGACGAAATGAAAAAAGAAACAATACTGCCGGCCACTGTGGCTGAGCGGTTCTAGGCACTTCAGGCTGGAACCGCGCTGCTGCAACGGTCGCAGGTTCGAATCCTCCCTTGGGCATGGATGTGTGTGATGTCCTTTGGTTAGTTAGGTTTAAGTAGTTCTAAGTCTAGGGGACTGATTACCTCAGATGTTAAGTCCCATAGTGCTTAAAGCCTTTTGAACCATTTTGACAAAAAATACCTGCCAGATGCAAGACCCGAAAGCTGAGTCCCACGCTCTGGAGTCGCCTCCGTGGGCCCGTAGACGCACCGAAGTGAAGATCTGTGTTGAGACGACGAGGTGCGACAGACCAATAGGTTGATTTGCTACGCTTGCAGCAAGAGACGTCATTTTGTAGTGTTCAACATTATTCTTCCACTTCTGGGGCTTTTCCTGACTTTCGCAACCCCATGTGACTTACATGAAACTACTTTCTTCAGCGTAACCTACGTGGCTTCGGAGGTTTTTAAACGCTAACAAGAATAATCTTGGATACCGTAGTGTAATATATGTCAACGATGACTCCGTTTACAGAAGTCTGATCATGTTTAACGTTGTGGTACTTGAAAATGACCAAAGATCGAAATCATGTTTGTACAACTGAATAAGCGATCGCCACAGACAAATGGCGGAACTTTCATCTCAACAAAATTATACTGGGTGGGGTACATGAATATGGCCTGAGTAAGTGGATACTTTAGATGTAAATGTCTACATATTAGTCTGTATCAGTGCAAGAGGAGCACTGCAAATGGGACGTTGGTACTGACAGTGGAGCAGTGAGTGTTCGTTGTTAAATGTTGCGTGGCAACAAAGTCATGGATATGGTATTTTGTCGTTGAGAAGTTTAATGGTGTCAAAGAGGCATCAAAGAGTGCCTTGCAGTGCCCACTCTGAAAATCGCAGACGCTATCTGTTTTGAATAAATCAGAAAACAATCCGAAACTTGTTTCACACCGGAAAATGTGGCTGAAGTTTACCAGGAAACGTTTTAGAGCTCTACCACATAAACCCGGCTCCTGTCTCAAGAGACCAGCGTATTATGTCGATCATGTGGACGAGTACTCCACTCGGACCTGCACATGCATCCCTACCGAGTGTCTGTTGTTCATGCATTAAAACCAACAGGTACTCCTCAGTGCCTCCTGTTTAGTGAGCGGCTTTTCACTGAGCTCGGACAGAGGTTTGTTCACTATGTCTGATCAAGGCAGGTTTCACCAGAACTCATAGGTTCTGGGCAGCGGAGAATCCGTATAACTTCCACTAAACCCACTGCATAACCAGACGGTTGCGTTTCGGTGTCCATCGTCCCCACGCCGCATTATTAGTCTCATCTTCTTTCATCACGCGCTGGCTTCAGCGTGTTACATTGCCAACTTGTGGTAACATTCATGGAGGAGGAAGAGACGTACAGTTACTCCCAACAGGAAGGAGTAACTGCCCATATTGCCGGCCGAACCTTGGAGCACATTTACACAATGTCCTCGCCTAACAGAGTTAGCAGCGGTCAGTCTGTTCGCAGCTATAGCTTGCCACTCAGGTTACCTGATCTGTCAGAGTGCGATTACTCAAGTCTAAGGTGTATCGCATCAGCCCTCATTGTCTTCAAGAACTGCAGCAGAACGTTTCGGATGAGACTGCAACATTTCCATCAGTTCAGATTCAATCCGTCTTAGAAACTGGCTAACCAGCGTCCTAAAGCGCCAAGAGGCGATTGCTGGTCACTTTCAACAATTTATCGAGTTAGGTTAATCCTGTATTTCCTCTCCTCTACTTTGTTTCTTTGTACCATGGAACTCTGTTCTTCGTACCACTTTTATTTTCAAAACTAAATGGTTCAAATGGCTCTGAGCTCCAAGCGACTTAACTTCTGAGGTCATCAGTCCGATAGAACTGAGAACTACTTAAACTGCCGACCGCGGTGGCCGTGTGGTTCTGGCGCTGCAGTCCGGAACCACGGGACTGCTACGGTCGCAGGTTCGAATCCTGCCTCGGGCATGGGTGTGTGTGATGTCCTTACGTTAGTTAGGTTTAAGTAGTTCTAAGTTCTAGGGGACTTATAGCCTAAGATGTTGAGTCCCATAGTGCTCAGAGCCATTTGAACCACTACTTAAACCTAACTAACCTACGGACATCACATACATCCATGCCGAAGGCAGGATTCGAACCTGCGGCCGTAGCGGTCGCACGGTGCCAGACTGTAGCGCCTAGAATCGCTCGGCCACTCCGGCCGGCTTTTATTTTCCCCACCCTATTTGAATGTGGACCCAAACAATCCAAAGATTATCACAAGATGGGCTTTTAAAGCGTCATTTTCCTTGAAATGGAGAAAATAAATTGCTGCACGACGATAAACTTTGTCATTTGGTTACATCTATTTTTCGTTTTTTCCTCTAAGCGTAGCTAAGTTTCAGAGTGACGAAGATTTCAATTCCTTCTGGGACGGCAGGGTGTACCTGCCAAGGGACGAAACATTAATTGTGTATCTTTATTTCTTCGCGCTGACAAAATTTCACGACTAACCAGCCACTATATCACATGACATTAGGATAAGGCAAGATAGCGTAGATTACCACGAATACAGTCCCATTTCCTTACATGTACATTGACCTAGCGAACCATACGTCCTTTTGTGCTTAGAAGCGGATGTGTGACGTTGGCCACACGACACGCAGCCCAGTGTACAGGCGAACGCAATCTGCTGCTCGCCGGTGACAGATATTACCAAGCAGGCAGCCTACGCAGTGCGCCCGAGTTCAATACGAGCCCGCTGCCCCGAAATGCGCTGCGTGTGGCCGGCGCCCAGGCGCCTCGGCTGTTTGCAGGGGCGGCTGTACCCCACTGATAGGCGCCTTCGTAATTGTGCGGTCAGCTGGCGTCTGCAGCAGGCCAGATAACGGCCGCCGCCGAGGACACGCCGCTGCGGTCGCCTCCCACGCACACCCAGAGCGGCTCTGGTAGTGTAACACTCCCACTCATCACCCAGAGTGCTAACAATGATATCTCCACGACCATCAAACTTACTTCTTTCGGTGCTAACGTGTGTTACTTCGAAAATATTGAAGCTTTTGTAATTACAGATTACGTTCTCTCGTTGTTTCTTTGCGTAAAAATGCGCTTACTTTTTAATGGTTTTTGATTCTACGCTGTAGTAGGCTGGCTCTGAGCACTATGGGACTTAACGTCTGAGATCATCAGTCCCCTAGAACTTAGAACTACTTAAACCTAACTAACCTAAGGACATCACACACATCCATGTCCGAGGCAGGATTCGAAACTGCGACCGTAGCGGTCGCGCGGTTCCAGACTGTAGCGCCTAGAACCGCTCGGCTACTGTAGTAGGCTTGCAGCGCCTACGTTTAACACTTCCAGGAACATAGGTTTTCAATACAAGGAAGCTGAAGTTAAAATTGTAAATCGCGGTAAAAAAAGCACAGATTTATAAATTAAAACGTTAAAACGCTTCGCCTTTGTGTGTGATGACAAAAGTCAGTTACCAAGCAACGTGTGTTGCATTGTCAGTGTTACTGGACAGCCAGGAGTGTCAGTAGATACAACAATGTCGGTACCTGGTGAAGAATGAAAATGCGTATTTGTATAAATTGTGGTTTCTATCCTGATGATGGCTTTCATGTGATGATGAGATATACAGTGGGGAATAATGAATATGCGGTAAATGTATTTTTGGAAGTTGGGATGGAACAGGGGCAGATGTCGATAATTATTGACATGATGGTGTAAGGAGACGTATTCGTCTTGTAGATACAGAGAGCACTAAAGAGATAACTGGGGAGTAGTACAGGATGATACATGATTGTCATGCTGGCCATAGAAGTAGAAAACTCACAACAGAAAATAAAGGCAGGAGAATATGTCAATTAACGATAGCTGCCACCAAGATGACTGCAGGTAAAAAGATGCAGAGTGGGGAGAAAGTATTTTCCAACAAGGAAATGATCGTGAGAGCAGCCCATGCCAGTCTCTCCTCGACTGGCTCAAAATCATCACAGTATGTTTATTTATTATTTAATGTAACTGTTAATTACGTTCTTCTTACTGGGGAAAGGCACGCAGCGCACAAGTTGAAACCATTCAGCCCTTTACACGGTTCACAACGTAAACGAGCAAAAACTATTAACAGACCTCAGATGGCAGAATTAGTAGCGCAAGATACATAAAGTGGGTCAGGGCGAAAGTTGGAAGCAGAGTCTGTAAACTGCTGAGTCTGTAAACTGCTCACGTGCTTTCGTGGTTAAAGAATACCGTGCATGGCAAAATGGCGTAGTCCAAAACTGAAGCGGAGGCAGCGGCGGTGCAACACAGGCCATAGATGACAAGGCTGAACAACGGCAGCGGGATGCGTACCGGCTAATAGATTTGAAACTGCTGGGCATCTAACTGCCAGATGAACCAAGGGGCTATTAACAGTGTCTGCTGAACGACCATTCAACTAACATTCCTGCATATTGTGCTCTGTAGGCGCCTGGTTCATGCCCTTAGGCTGATTTCTGTTCATTGGCGACGAACGCCGGAATTTCCGCGCCACTACCGCAACTGTACATCCACTGCGTGGCGACCGGTGGCGTTTCCAGACGAATCACTTTTTGTGCTCTTTGGTGCTGATTGCCATAGGTGTGCATGGCGTGAAATATCTGAAAGCAAAATCCCTGAAACAATCGTTGGAAGGGTTCCGGCCGGAGGAGGGAGCTTTATGGCCTGAGAAATGTTTTCGTGACATTTCGTGGGTGATCTCGTCGTTCTGGAAGGCAGATTACTTCGTTAAAAGTGTGAATTTATGTATTGGGACCATTTTCACCCTTACGTGAAGTTTATTTTTCCTCGTCACGATGGCATCTGCCAGCAGGTCAGTGCAACGTGTCACACAGTACGCAGTGTAAGTGCTCGGTTGAAAGTGCACAAGGATGAGTTTACCATACTCCACTGGCCACGAAATTCCTCAAATTTAAAATCAAGTGGGGATCTGCTGGACCACCTCGATCGGCTGTTGGTGCCATCGATTCTCAGTCGAGAAACCTAGCGCAGTTGGTCACGGCATTGGAGCAGGCATGGCGCCACATCCTTGTCGACACCGTCCAGAATCTCACTGACTCTGCAAATGCTGCGAAAGGTGGTTATTCAGGCTTTTGACAGGTGGTCATAATAATGCGAGTGGGCAGTGTATTACTTTACGTCAAACAAAGCTACTCCCTATGCGCCCTTATTTCATATTACGCCCATCGGTGAGCCAATTGCGAGTCACTTGTTTCCTCGGAGAATCTCGATCGCTGGCCAGTTCGTCTGCCAGCGAGGTGTGTCTCTGCACGGCAACATGCGGCGGCTTTTGTTAGCTCTTGAACCCTTGACCTGTAACTTTCAATGAGTCGTAGAAACAAGTAGCACTCTTGCTTTGACTTTTCTCTGCTTCTTCGTGCACTCGGTTTAAGGTAGACGACTGTCTTGAGTGTACCGACATGGGTGCATTCAACATTCTGTCTCAGGTGATTTGGTGATACTGGTGCTTGCTTCGAACATTCGTGTTTCATTTCGTTGCTGGAATTTTGTGTGAGGCTGAAGCTATGCCAAATCGAACTAATTTCTCATGTCGCGTTTTTCATTCGGTTTTCTGGTGGAACTTAATAGTTTTCCGCGATTTCACTTGCGCATGCGAAAACCAGTATGCTGTTATAATACATTAATCTATGGATACACCTTACTCCGTACATCACTCTCTGTCTCTCTCTCTCTCTCTCTCTCTCTCTCTCTCTCTGTCTCACTCACTCACTCAATCACTCAATCACTCACTCACACTCACACACACACATCATAAGAGTCTGCTCTGTAATGCTATTTTGAAGATGTCTTGCGTTGCTTTATAACTTTACGACATTGAATAACGTGGTTCGGATATGTTGCTGTATTCGCCTGCAGGGGGTAGATTAATCATTTGGATAACTTTAACGCTTATTCAGTACTTCTAGCTTTCACGAATTCATTATTTTACATACTTCCCTCTGTCTATGTCTCCGACCTCGTGTGCCTCACTTGAATTTATTCATATCGGAGTTACTTCATATAAATGGGTCCCATTTCCCAAAAGTATATTATTTTCGTGGGCAACAGCATTTAATTCTTCAGCACTTTTGCTGTTATTTTTCTTAGAATATTCGCAACACTGTTGGTACGTCTATTTAATGCATTTATTCGTGGCGTCCGGTTGCAGAGATCGAAATCCACCACGTAAGTTCTACATCTACATCTACATCTACATCTACATCTACATCCATACTCCGAAAGCCACCTGACGGTGTGTGGCGGAGGGTACTTTGAATACCTCTATCGGTTCTCCCTTCTATTCCAGTCTCGTATTGTTCGTGGTAAGAAGGATTGTCGGTATGCTTCTGTGTGGGCCCTAATCTCTCTGATTTCATTCTCATGGTCTCTTCGCGAGATATACGTAGGAGGGAGCAATATACTGCTTGACACTTCGGTGAAGGTATGTTCTCGAAACTTCAACAAAAGCCCCTACCGAGCTACTGAGCGTCTCTCCTGTAGAGTCTTCCACTGGAGTTTATCTATCATCTCCGTAACGCTTTTGCGATTACTAAATGACCCTGTAACAAAGCGCGCTGCTCTCAGTTGGATTTTGTCTCTCTCTTCTATCAACCCTATCTGGTACGGATCCCACACTGCTGAGTAGTATTCAAGCAGTGGACGAACAAGCGTACTGTGACCTACTTCCTTTGTTTTCGGATTGCATTTCCTTAAGATTCTTCCAGTGACTCTCAGTCTGGCATGTGCTTTACCGACGATCAACGTTATATGATCATTCCATTTTAAATCACTCCTAATGCCTACTCCCAGATAATTTATGGAATTAACTGCTTCCAGTTGCTGACCTGCTTTACTGTAGCTAAATGATAAGGGATCTTTCTTTCTATGTATTCGCAGCGCATTACACTTGTCTACATTGAGATTCAATTGCCATTCCCTGCACCATGTGTCAATTTGCTGCAGATCTTCCTGCATTCCAGTACAATTTTCCATTGTTACAACCTCTCGATATACTACAGCATCATCCGCTAAAAGCCTAAGCGAACTTCCGATGTCATCCACAAGGTCATTTATGTATATTGTGAACAGCAACGGTCCTACGACACTCCCCTGCGGTACACCTGAAATCACTCTTACTTCGGAAGACTTCTCTCCATTGAGAATGACATCATTATAAGATTTCTCATTCAAAATGTTCAAATGTGTGCGAATTCCTAAGGGACCAAACTGCTGAGGTCATCGGTCCCTAGACTTACACACTGCTTAAACTAATTGATGATAGGAACAGCACACACACTCACGACCGAGGGAGGATACTGAACCTCCGGCGGAAGTGGCCGCGCTATCCGTCACATGGCACCTATGACCGCAGAGCCACTGCGCTCGGCTTTCTCATTCATTTCAGACTACAGATGGTAAGCACATTTTTACGCACACGTGCTGAACATGTAAAGCAGGATTTACTACAAGATGACAGTTACTTTTCAAACTGAGATCTTTCAAGATAATTTCAGATTAGCCCCTTCTTAAGTTTGCAAAAGTTCTGTCACATCCGATACGTTATAATTTAAGTCAGAATGCGTTTCCAGAGAACATTTATCAACGATTTTGTGGTAAGTTTCATAGCAAGGCATTTTCAAAATTATTCATAAACATACAGCATTCAATTTTCAAGATGTAGTAGGCTTTCAGACATAATGTAAAATCATTTAAGATGTAAAAATAGATGATGATAATTACGGAGAGGTGACGGTGATGCCAGACACAAGCGTTTTATTTTGAGAGTGACGTCACTCAGTCTGCTGTAGACAGTGAGTAGGGATTGTAACTACCGGACAGGGTGTTATACTGATAACGACTGGATGGCTGTGTAGGAAGAAAATGATAAATAGATAAGTAGATAAATGCATCCGTCAGTGAGGTAGCAAACATTCAGGATTTGCACTTAATAAATTTGGAAAGTATTGATAGCAATCATTTATCGACGCAGTGCGATATATCTTCATCAGAACATAGCTGTGTTATAAAAAGGAAGAATTACAACATGAAATGCCACAGAACTATTACGTGCGTAATGGTCAATCATTGCGTCAATACTTACAAAAATAAGTATGAGCCACACAGCCACATAGATGTGGGCAAATTAGCTACCGAAAATAGCTCATACATATATGAAACATATTGTCAAGCCGAACGCAGACAGAGAGCAGTACTGGTGAGGAAAACAACTGCCATCAGCGGACTGCTTTGGTAACTAAAACAGTGCGTAATTCACTAACGAAAAATGTAACCAACAGGAGATCTTACATTCAGTATAGATTATGAACTGTACAACATGAGGAGTCATGGAGGCACTGTATTGAAAAATTAATGAAATTCACGAATTAAAAAAAATATAAAAATATACAGAAGACGTGTGGAATGTTACTTGCTACAGTTGTTACCCGCAGAGCAGGTGTTACTTAAGACGTAAATTATAACAACGTACAAGAATTGAGCTGAAGAAATAATGTGACTTACGTTCATAAATGAGAACGATGTGAGCGTAGAACGTCACATAGGTTCACACAAATTATACTGTAGGCATACAAACAAAATAGTTTAAGAACCATTTACAGTGTAGGAAAAAGTAATATAATTGGAAATTTTTTTATGTACATTGTTATTATCCACAGGTCTCAAAGGAAGAGGAGGTGCCGATATATTGACGTCATAAACGCATATAGCACATAATATGTCAAAATATAAAATGACAGATAATAAATTAAAATGTAATCTTTTGTATCTTCCAGCCACACTATAATAAAATAGTTATCACGATGCTATGCTGAACCCAACTTTGCGGCAGGAAAAGTTGAGTTTCAGGGCCCAGCTTAATAAGGAAGGTCATGGTAACATGAAAGAACATGCATGTCATCTCATCCATAAAATAGGTAATTAACTAATGATAACGGGAGCAGTAATGATTGAACGGTCATAAGACTGCGCCAAAGTAAACAGCAAAGTAGGAGCTACGTGTATCATAGGAGTTACAGTGCCAACGATGACGCACATTGGTACAGCGAAAGGTAAACAAGTCCACTTATAGTACACCGGCCAAACGTAGATTCATAGAGGACTGGAAAGATTACGTGGTCAAAACTTTACAGGGTAGTTTCAGTTAACAAACGTTAAAACACTCAATAACCAAAGAATAATAAAATGGGTAATGTCGAATCAAATCGACGAAAATTAGGAATTCATATGAAAAAAATCGTTGTTTCCAAAGTTAATTTGCAAAAAGAAAAGTGAAAAGAAACTGGTTGCCAAAACTATACTCGAAATAGATTATAATTAAAGCAAACTGATATTCAGGTAATTAGAAAAAGGCCTAACCCCGCAGTGTAGTCATACTCTGATTGAGAAGGAGCGCACAAACTCACGGCAAAGAGTAAACCAACTTCAGTCACCACCTAGTGAGATGGAAAGAAACAAGGAGGCATCACCATCCGTGGGTGTGCAAATGACATTCAGCGAGAAGCATACGTATCGTACTAGACAAAAGTGACACGAAAGTGACACTCAGGCATTATTAGTCACGTACACTCTCTCAACGTCTCCATGAAAAAGAAAAGCCCTCCAACAGGACCACCTTTGTCCTTTCAGTAATCAGTGCTGTTGACATACTCGATGTCATTAAATTTCAAATTCCTCAAGCATTTTCAAATACCGTCATCAGGAGTGACGCTTAGATCCTCTGCTATTGGAAGCATACCAAGTTTTTCCTGTTTTGAGTGTTGTCCTGACGCCCTAGAGTTATTATCACAGATGTGCACTCTATTTCGAGTCGGAAAAACCTCTGCCTGTCTTATAAGTATAAAAGCTCTTACTGCCCCTACGTTCTATCTTAGACATTTCAAATTCGAAAAACATATTGAGTTGCTTCTGACTCACATCGTGTCTGAAACTCGTGTATCTCATCCTATGCACATTGAAGGAAACATTAACCTTAGCTCTTTATTACGCGTCAGCAATTTTTCCTCAGGGAGCACCATTGTAAGTAAGTACTGTATGTGTACCCTCTTCTTTCTGAGCGACAACATTTCTTCGTTACTTACAAATGTAAACAACTTACGCATGCTTGTGCCCACTAGACTTTATGACTGATATCTACCACTATGTGATCAAAAGTATCCGGACACATGGCTAAAAATGACTTACAAGTTCATGGCGCCCTCCATCGTAATGCTGGAATTAAATATGGTGTTGTCCCACCCTTTGCCTTGATGACAGCCTCCACTCTCGCAGGCATGCGTTAAATCAGGTGTTGAAAGTTTTTTTGGGAAATGGCAGCCCATTCTTCACGGAGTGCTGCACGGAGTCGGTCTGTGAGGCCTGTCACGTAGTCGGCGTTCCAAAACATCCCAAAGGTGATCTGTAGGATTAAGGTCAAGAACTCTTTGCAGGCCAGCCCATTACAGGGATGTTATTGTCGTGTAACCAGTCCGCCACAGGCCGTGCATTATGAACAAGTGTTCGATCGTGTTGAAGATGCAATCGCCATACCCGAAGTGCTCTTTAACAATGGGAAGGGAAGCAAGAAGGTGCTTAAAACGTCAATGTAGGCCTGTGCTGTGATAGTGACAGGCAAAAAAAAGGGGTGCAAGCCCCCTCCATCACACCATAAAACCACCGCCTGGGAATTTTACTGTTATCACTACACACGCTCGCAGATGACGTTTACCGGGCATTCGCCATACCCACACCCTGCCATCGGATCACCAAATTGTGTACCGTGATTCATCACTCCATACGACGTTTTTCCACTGTTCAATCGTCCAATGTTTACGCTCCATAGACCAAGCGAGGCGTCGTTTGGCATTTGCCGGCGTGATGTGTGGCTAATGAGCAGCCGCTCGACCATGAAATTCAAGTTTTCTCACCTCCTGCCTACTTGGAAAAGTACTTGCAGTGAATGCTGATGCAGTCTGGAATTCCTGTAACATGTTCCTGATAGATGTCCGCCCATTACACATCGCGACCCTCTTCAACTGTCGGCGGTCTCTGTCAGTCAACAGACGAGGTCGGCCTGTACGCTTTTGTGCTGTACGTGTCCCATCACGTTTCCACGTCACTATCACATCGGAAACAGTGGACCTAGGGATGTCAGGAGCTTGAACGTGGTAGGGAAACTATAAAATCTGAAAAGGAAAATGCAAACGCTCAATCTTGATATAGTAGGGTTCAGTGAAGTGAAGTGGAAAGAAGACAAGGTTTTCTGGTCAGATGAGTATAGGGTATTATCAACAGCAACAGAAAATGGTATAACGGGAGTAGGATTCGTTATGAATAGGAACGTAGGGCAGAGAGTACGTTACTGTCAACAGTTCAGTGACAGGAATGTTCTTATCAGAGTCGACAACAAACCAACACGAACAACGACAGTTCAGGTATATAACCCGACGTCGAAGCAGAAAATGAAGAGATAGGGAATGTGAATGAGGATATTATAATAGTAATACAGTATGTAAAAGGAGATGAGAATCTAATGGTCATGGGGGACTGGAATGCAGTTATAGGGAAAGGAGTAGAAGAATAGGTTACAGGAGAAAATGGGCTTGAGACAAGGAATGAGAGAGTAAAAGACTAACTGAGTTCTGTAACACGTTTCAGCTGATAACAGCGAATACTCTGTTCAAGAATCACAAGAGTAGGACGTATACTTGGAACTGGCCGAGTGACACGGGAACATTTCAGTTAGATTACATCATGGTCAGACAGAGATTCCGAAATCAGATATGGCGTCCCCAGGAGCAGATATAGACTCAGATCACAACACAGTAGTGATGAAGAGTAGTCTGAAGTTTAAGACATTAGTCAGACCAATCAATACGCAAAGAAGTGGGATACGGAAGTACTAAGGAATGCCAAGATACGGTTGAAGTTCTCTAAGGCAATAGATACAACAATTAAGAATAGTTCAGCAGGCAGTACAGGTGAAAAGTAATGGACATCTCTGGAAAGGGATCACAGAAGTTGGGAGAGAAAACATAGGTACAAAGAGAATAACTGCGAAGAAACCATGGGTAACAGAAAAAAAAATTTGAAATTTGTCGTAAAGACTATGGGACCGATTTGTTGAGGTCATCAGTCCCTAGGCTTACTTACTACTTACACTAACTTACGCTAAGGACAACACACACATCCATGCCTGAGGGACGACTCGAACATCCGACGAGGGGAGCCCCGCGAATCGTGACAATACGCTTCATACCGAACGACTACACCACGCGGCTAACAGAAGAAATACTTCAATTGATCGATGAAAAGAGGAAGTACAAAAATGTTCTGGGAAACTCAGGAATACAGAAATACAAGTCTCTGAGGAATGAAAAAATAAAATAGGAACTGTAGGCAAGCTAAGACGAAACGGATGCAGAAGAAATGTGAAGACATCGAAAAACAAATGATGGTCGGAAGGACAGAGCTCAGCATACAAGAAAGTCCAAACAACCTACGGTGACATTAAAAACATAGGCGGCAACATTAAGAGTCCAACGGTAATTAAACTGTTAAATGCAGAGAAGAGAGCGGATAGGGGGAAAGAATATACTGAAAGCCTCTATGAGGGAGAAGATGTGTCTCATGTGATAGAAGAAAAATCAGGAGCGATTTACAAGAGATAGGGGATCCAGTATTAGAATCAAAATTTAAAAGAGCTTTGGAGCACTTAAGATAAAATAAGGCAGAAGGGACTGATAACATTTCATCAGAATTTCTAAAATTATTTGGGGAAGTGGTAAAAAAAAAATTACGTGAATAAATATCTCTGCGTTCTCTTCTCACTGAAATAATTACACATCCACAAACCGTCCATTTACTTTTCTTGGTTCCCTGTTTTATTTTAAGTCCATATAAGTCTTGAAACTACACTATAAACCACATTCAAAACTTCCCTGTTAAAAATGGTCAACCTGTGAGCTGCCACATATGATGTTTTGTAGCTCTTGTTTACAGCAAAACAATTCGGACAATGACGGCTAGCAATCACATCTTGGTTATGAGACGTAAACAATAAATACTTCTTTGTATAAGAATAGAAACAAATATAAATCCATACGAAACATTGATAATGCCTCACCAGCATGCACAATTGCGTGGTAATTTTGGTGATAATTTTATCATCTGCTGCATATACCGAGGTCCAAGGTTTCATTTCGAATGTCGACATTCGCTTTCACACTGGTGATGGAGAGCACGCCATGGCAGTGTAAATAAAAACTAATAATTTAATTATTTCCTGTAAAACTGCAAACATATAAAAGGTCAAGAGAAACATTAATAAGGAAAACCAGATATTTTAATTAATAAAGCTGATTGCGGGCCTTTTTAACTACCTGTTCTTCGACGTCAACGTTCCAGGAATATTTAATTAAATATTCTGTGATTCTGGTACTGTTTATTTTAAGCAGATGTTTCATGAGTTAATTAAATTCATGGAAAATTAATTAGTTCATTGAACTAGAAGAAAGTGAGAGAGTGAAGCTGTAGTACCAGAAAGTGACGAAACATACTTTTATTTTGTTTGATATTACTTAATGTACTTTGAGATATGGAATAGCATCTCTACCGTCCCAGATATTAAAGACAGTAAGATCTTCTCTTGAGTCAACAGTCGACTAACAAGAATAGAATGTGGTAGAGAGTTGGTGTTTAGTGGAAGGATATTAAGCAACAAATTTATTAATGCATTGAAAAAAACACAAACAAATTTTTTAAAACTGAGGAAATGATGCAAGACAGTCTGAGCAGCTACTCTCCAATATCAAGTGAATTAATTTCCCAGAACACAACTGTTCGTATTACGTAACTCTCAGAGGTGACTGAATGATATGTATTTATTTATTTATTTTGAGAACGACATTAGGATAAAGTAAATTTGATAGATGCCTAGCATAGAGGTCTAATCAGATCACAAGTCTATAAAGTTATTCTGCATATTCCACATTACAAGTTTCAAGAACATGTTGTAAACAGCTAACAGATCACTAACATCAGCCATTCACTATCATGTGATTGTGTGCGGATAACTGGAAAACTAATGGCTCCAAGCAAGCGGAGTAACCTAGCAATGTTAAATTCCAAGTACGATACGAGTGGGAGTTGTAGAGCCAAGCAATTTCTCACTTTAAGTGCAGACGGCATTCTCAGTAGAGGCACTCATTCTACCCAGGCCTCTTTAGCTGGACCCACAATATTGACAACAGATATATCTAGCTGTCCTGTAACATATGTTGGTCATCCAGAACAGTATGATCACCTACCTAACAGCCATTATGTCCCCTTTGTGTCGGATAACAGCGGCGACGAGTCATGGTAACAATGAGGCCTTGGTAGATTGCTGAAGGGAGTGGGTACCACATCTGCACACACAAGTCACTCCATTCCCGTAAGTTCATGGGAGGGGAGCGATAAGCTCTGACGCCACGTTCTCACACATCCAAAATGTGTGGGATCGGGTACCGATATATCAAGTTGTGGGGACAGGACAAAAATTGTAAATCGCCACCGTGTTCCTCGAAACATTGCATCACATTCCTGGCCGTGTAACATGGCGCATTGTCTTGTTGAAAGATGTCATTGCCTTCTCGAAACGTGGTCGTCGTGAAGGGGTGAACTCGGTCTGCAATCACTCCTTGGACGTCATGGTGACTTACACGAGTTCCTCTGGGCACATGGACTCCCACGTGGAAGTTCCACAGTACACAATGGGGTCGCCGCCAGCTTATCTCCTTCCCATGGTACGGGTGTAAAGGAGCTGTTCCCCTTGAAGACGACGGACACTCGACCTTCCATCAGTATGGTGACGAAGGTATCATGATTCATCAGATCATGCAACGCTCTGTCACTGCGCCAACGGCCAGTGCCGATGGTCATGTGCCTAATTCAATTGTGGTTGGCACACGTGTACTCTGCGCACAATTAAAGTCCGATGTTAGTTCCGCCACAGTTCCAACCTACAAAATCCGACATCTGTAATGAGGGATGGCCGCCCAAACCCACGATGTCTGGACATGGTTTCACCATGGTTTCGCCATGTGTTGAAGACACCCACCACAGCGCTCTTCCAACACTAGACAATTAGTGAAGCTTCCGAAATGCTCGTTCCGAGCCTCTGGTCCTTCAAAATCTGACCTCGGTCAAACTCAGATTGATTGCGCGCCTTCCCCGTTCTGCACCCTGACAGCATGCTCACTGATATTACATGCACCGTGCATGTGTCTCACTATCAGTCAGTCCTCGCCAGGCGACGCTGCTATCTCCTGGAAGGGCTTATGTCGACAGTACGTCGGGGATCATAATATTCTGGCTGATCAGTGCATGAGACACTAATTAACAATTTGTATTTACAACACAGACACTGGAAAGCCGGCCGGGAGTGGCCCAGCGGTTCTAGGCGCTTCAGTCTGGAATCGCGAGACCGCTACGGTCGCAGGTTCGAATCCTGCCTCGGGAATGGATGTGTGTGTAGTCCTTAGGTTAGTTAGGTTTAACTAGTTCTAGGGGACTGATGATCTCAGCAGTTAAGTCCCATAGTGCTCAGAGCTATTTGAACCAATTTGACACTGGAAATACCATTGAAAAAGCCGAACGTTGCGCATGAAGCACTCGATTTCAGGACTAATAAGAAATTTTAACTGTAGGTGCTAACAAGCTTAGTCAAAGAGATCGATCGCCACTAATTTTGTCCCACACATTCACAGAAACGTAAATGGAGTGTGATCATTCACGGTACTCGGTAATGAAGATACTTACATGTCACGATGGAGACCAGAATGGCGAGTTAGAGTAACCACTGTGCAACACAATATAATCATGTCGACGGTAATCGGACGTTCATCATAATTTCTTGTGGATTGAAGCGTATGTTGCGAAATGCTCGATCAAGGGGTGGTATCAAGTAAGTGTTTTGACGAGAATCAGGAACCAACGGAGATTATTCACCAGACACCCCAGCACCCATTTCTTGAAAATGGCAGACAGGAACTCAGTTCAGCACCACAGAGGACACAGGCTTCAAACAACGAGAACAAGTCGGGTTCCGTGCATCGTGCAGAGGTAGCTTTATCAACGAGCAATCTTCACGGCCCCAGCCGACACTCGATCCCATCGACACGCAGTGAGAAAAAAGACTGCTTTTAGCTACGGGCCACAGATGTTGTCGGCCACGAAGGCATTGCGTTTATGGGAGCCGCTGTCAAACACACCGTTGAGCTGGCCGTCACTTCCAGAGAACCTCTGGCCACGACAGCGCATATCTGCCCGGCCCACAAACCTGCCCTCTGCAGGCGACAAACCGCTCGAGAAACTATTGCGGCCAGAGAGGCTAATAACGAGTGGCAATTACCGATATCAAAACGTTCCAGCAGGATACAAAGAAAATATGGTAAGTGTGTAGGTCAGTAGGTGAGTTGTAAATACCACATTAGGAGTCCAATCGTCTGGTTTTTGAACCTCAGTCTGAACTGGGATTCTTTCTGGCCCTTGTTACCTCTTTGGAAGATATTTTTTAATCTGGTGAATGTCTGCGTGCACACACGGGTTGCACTACTGCAAACGTCATTGTGCATATTTGTATTCCAGTCACTCTTTCGTGGAAGATGATCATCAGTGACAAGTGGAGTTCTTGTCCACACTGTGCTTCAGATTATGTGGCACATAATATTACCCAGATGGACGTGGCAGTGTAGCACAGAAAATGCAGCGTATATGGCGCAAGCTACCAACGTATAAAATTTTTGCGGAATTGAATGTAAATATTTGTAATTTAGACGGTTTCTTTTAATAAGTAAGGGCATCGCTTCACTGTATGTGTAAATTTAAGTAGAAATCTGATGATATTTAATTGTACACTACTGGCCATTAAAACTACTACACCAAGAGGAAATACAGATGATAAACGGTTGTTCATTAGACAAATATATTATACTAGAACTGACATGTGATTACATTTTCACGCAATTTGGGTGCATAGATCCTGAGAAATCAGTACCCAGAACAACCACCGCTGGCCGTAAAAACGGCCTTGATACGCCTAGGCATTGGGTCAAACAGGGTTTGGATGGCGTGTACAGGTACGGCTGCCCATGCAGCTTCAACACGATACCACAGTTCATCAAGAGTAGTGACTGGCGTATTGTGACGAGCAGTTGCTCGGCCACCATTGACCAGACGTTTTCAGTTGGTTAGAGATCTGGAGAATGTGCTGGCCAGGGCAGCAGTCGAACATTTACTGTATCCAGAAAGGCCCGTACAGGACCTGCAACATGCGACCAAATGTAGGGTTTCGCAGGGATCGAATGAAGGGTAGAGCCACGGGTCGTAACACATCTGAAATGTAACGTCCACTGTTCAAAGTGCCGTCAATGCGAACAAGAGGTGACCGAGTCTTGTAACCAATGGCACCCCATACAATCGCGCAGGGTGAGACGCCAGTATGGCGATGACAAATACACGCTTCCAATGTGCTTTCACTCTGATGTCACCAAACACGGATGCGACCATCATGATGCTGTAAACAGAACCTGGATTCATCCGAAAAAATGACGTTTTGCCACGCGTGCACCCAGGTTCGTCGTTGGGTACACTATCGCAGGCGCTCCTGTCTGTGATGCAGCGTCAATGGTAACCGCAGCCATGGTCTCCGAGCTGATAGTCCATGCTGCTGCAAACGTCGTCGAACTGTTCGTGCAGAAGGTTGTTGTCTTGCAAACGTCCCCATCTGCTGACTCAGGGATTGAGACGTGGCTGCACTATCCGTTACAGCCATGCGGATAAGATGCCTGTCATCTCGACTGCTAGTGATAGGAGGCCGTTGGGATCCAGCACGGCGTTCTGTATTAACCTCCTGAACCCACCGATTCCATATTCTGCTAACAGTCATTGGATCTCGACCAACGCGAGCAACAATGTCGCGATACGATGAACCGCAATCGTGTTACGCTACAATCCGACCTTTATCAAAGTCGGAAACGTGATGGTACTCATTTCTCCTCCTTACACGACGCATCACAAAAAACGTTTCTCCAGGTAACGCCGCTCAACTGCTGTTTGTGTAAGACAAATCGTTTGGAAACTTGCCTCACGTCAGCACGTTATAGGTGTCGCCACCGGCGCCAACCTTGTGTGAATGCTCTGAAAAGCTAATCATTTGCATTATCACAGCATCTTCTTCCTGTCGGTTAAATTTCGCGTCTGTAGCACGTCATCTTCGTGTTGTAGCAATTTTAATGTCCAGTATTGAATTTGTCTGTGCCTTACTGTGGAACTTATAAGCTGTGGGAAAAATCCAAAGGAATTGTTATTTGCATCAACTAGCAACTATAATAGCAGTGCTTGTGCATTATAAAATCGTTAGGAAGGGAGGTGTTGCGCGGAGCGCGTGGAGAGATCGAGACCGTTTCCAGCGCTTGTAGCGTGCGGAAGTGTGGTGTTAACACTGTCGCAGTAGAGAGTACCATTTCGGCGGCATCATGTACGAGCGCCGGTCAGATTTCTAGTAGCAGGAGTAAAGACAGTGAACGGGTGGAAGAGGCTGCTTTCATTACGATTGCCCGTTCCTGTAATCAGCCGTGCTCCACAAGATGCTACCATCTTCAACAACAGCAGCAGTTCCAGCAACACATTCGTCGTCGGCTCCGAGTTTCGTCATATGCACAGCACTGATGTAAGACTGTTCATTGGTAGAAAGTATTAACGGCTATGTGATTTGATTGATAAAATTTATTTAAATACTAATGAGTTAAACTCAGGGTGATTGTGTCCTCATTGTCCTCAGACATTGTTACCAAGACGTGTCCTTGTTCCTTCCATTCGTTAAATGATAACCGAGTGTCATAAGAAACAAATGGAATAATTACAGCCAGTTTATTAACGAATAATTTCACTTTTAAGAATTTTAGCCTCAGTCTACTTTCAGTTAATAGTTGTACAACAGAGGCTTCAGTATATGTGTAAAGTAAAGAAATTTCATTTTTCAAGTGTGAATGTCAATCACTGGAAAAAAATCCTAGTCTAAGGAAATGCAAAAATTAAGGGTGTGGAAGTTTTATTTATTTCACATATAGTTGGAGCACATGGCTGTTTGGTTTGGAACGTATTCTATTATTTATTTCTGTTCAAGTCAGTAAAAAAGGCTCAGTTGTTCAGACAATAATTTGAAATCCAATTTGCGAAGTAAAGGTGCTTGTTTATTTTCTAAATTTCTTTGATTACGTTGCGTTGAGGTCACTGAAAGTCATTATTCACGTAACGAAGTTCAACACTAACATATAGTTTAATAGCATATTTTTTATCATTAATCGCCTGATTTTTCAAAATTTAATGACAAACATAAGAGTGACTTCTCAGTTTTCCTATCATTACACACTCACTTAATATTAGTGTCAAAGAACGTAACAACCTTCAACTGCCACGTCAGTGTTTAGTAATACATGTTTTTCTTTCTCATCATCTCTTACGGGATTTTTGATGTAAATTACCCTAGTGGTCTGGCGGCCATTAATTACTTCCTTTTCGTTCATTAGTGTAGCTTTTGGATTCATGATCAGTGGCACCCCTTTTCTGTCCAGTGTTGTTCGTGAGTGAGTGCACAAAATAACTTACATTGTTCCAAATTATAACCCTGGTCACCTTAGTTACTTTTTATTTAAGTAGACTTTTGCATTAGAAGGGTCTGTTGTACACTTTCTTCCTACTTATTTGTATTATTTCTTCAGGAATGATAGCCTTATCCAGTTAGTAAAAATCCATTAGGCATTCATGCGATCCATGGTCATATTTTATATCGCAAGCAGGATAGACCGATTGGTAAGGGAGATGTTACAACAGATCTCCCTTCCTCCAGTCGAGTGTTGACATCGCACTGACGCAGTGATTTTGCAGTGGCATTGTCCAACAAAGTGTCCTGCACTTATTATCTAATTATTGCTGCATTTGTCTAGACCCGTCACGTAGTATTAAAAAGTAATGGTTATTTACAACATTAGTAAAACTCAACTTAACTTAAGAAGGTCTAGTAAAATAGTAAGCATACGGAAATTATCGCTACGAAAAGTTTAGACAATTAAAGCATGCATGAATATAATAATATATGAGTTAACATGCTGAAGATCTACCAAAGCTCCCTTGTCTTGTAAACAGATTACTGCTGAAGAGGTGTATCAGATTAAAATTATTTTAAGAGGTTTAGAAATAAAATTATGTAAAATCAGTATTAACATTTCGTGCTGCATTCGTCTCTGTTGTTATTTAGATACGAAGTAAGGCAAGGGCTTTGCACGGCCCGTGCTTAGCACCGTTGTTTAAATACACTGATTCGCCACTGATTTCTTGGCAACGGCCTTGCCGCAGTGGATACACCGGTTCCCGTGAGATCACCGAAGTTAAGTACTGTCGGGCGTGGCCGGCACTTGGATGGGTGACCATCCTGCCGCCATGCGCTGTTGCCATTTTTCGGGGTGCACTCAGCCTCGTGATGCCAATTGAGGGGCTACTCGACCGAATAGTAGCGGCTCCGGTCAAAGAAAACCATCATAACGACCGGGAGAGCGGTGTGCTGACCACATGCCCCTCCTATCCACATCCTCAATGAGGATGGCACGGCGGTCGGATGGTCCCGATGGGCCACTTGTGGCCTGATGACGGAGTGCTATGATTTCTTAAGCTATGTCGAACATCACTGCTCACGAAAATTTTCTTTGTGTATCGGAAATGCTCTGATATTAGTTTGGTATAGGATTAAATCTACGTTTATATTGATTCTGTTGTGTGGCACTTTAGCGTTTAGTTGCTTAGTCTAACCTGCGGCCTGTACGACAAATAGTCGCGCGGGATTAGCCGAGTGGTCTAGGGGGCTGCCGTCATGGACGGTGCAGCTGGTCACGGTGGAGGTTCGAGTCCTCCCTCGGGCATGGGTGTGTGTGTTTGTCCTTAGGATAATGTAGGTTAAGTAGTGTGTAAGCTTAGGGACTGATGACCTTAGCAGTTATGTCCCATAAGATTTAACACACATTTTTTTGAGTACGACAAATAACGAGTAGAAGTTGTAGGCTCACTACCCGCTGCGAAAATCGGCGAGGTATGACACTGGTCTGCAGAAATGTCTTATTTCGTTAGACGTGAGGACGCCTCTGCACACGTCTACTTCAGCACAGTTTCACGTTTTCATTTTACGATGACTATTTTTCAGTTGGCGGAATACATGTTCGCCACAACTGACAAGCAGTTTCCAGAATTTCCACATTCCGTTAAACCGAATTAGAGGACAGACATTCCGTATCAATAAGCGGGTTAACTAGTGTACACAAGCCCTACTGCATCAGCAGTAGGGAAGTCTCGTGTTTTGGACAGAAACTGTCGCGATGATTATTGCATGAACACCACTGTATACGGTGCCATTAGCAAGTTCAATACCTACTGATTCTATATCAATAATCGTTTACCTTCAACGTGTAATCGTTTCTTTGTAGGTGGCATCGAGGACGATGTCATTTATATCTGCTGTAAATGACACGGTAATTTTTAGAAAAATAAACCATAAATAACTTAGATGTCTTTTGGAAGTAAGGGTAGTTCCAGAACAAATTTTGTCCTTTTATGTGTTGCAAGTATGCGCACAACGTGCCGCTTAATGGTGCTGAAGACGTTTAAAACCAACTGCGTTAAAGATAGGAGAGGATCTGTCTAGCAACGATATTGTAAAAATGAGCAGATGCCAGTTATACAATGCTTGATGAAACAAGATGGAAGCATCCAACAGACATAGTCGAATGTAGGTGTAACATCGTAGAGGTAGACATGATAAACAAGTATGTTACTGAGTAGAGTGGTAATTCTCTGTGACAGGTAGAACAGTCATCAGAGTTAATTGGTGTTGTTCGTATTTAGTGTTGTTACCAAAACGTCTGTGGTAAGAAGGGGGGTATGAACTGCTTCAGATTTTGAATGATCACTATGAAGGACACGGAGATGCAGCGAACTTACGTGAAAAAGCGTTCAGCATCTCACAGAACGTGATAGGTGTCTCGTTGTGGGTCGCCATTTCACCAGGTGATCGAATCGTGCAATATGCAGATTTTTGCATCATTGAGATTAAAGTAGGACTGTAGATATTTTTAAAAATATCTGGTATCCAATATATTGATATTTAAAATGAAAACATTATCGTCTCTTGAAGTATCAGAAAAAGTTACGATGTATCAATATATTGACGAAAAAGTACCGACATGACGGTTTATAAAAATATCGACTGCATGTTGAAAATATACCGCCGATTTTAGAGCTGCATACGTAGGTATTGATTTATTATTAGATATTCTGCACATCAACAAGCTAGCTGGTTCCCTATCCCCGTCAGAGGAAGAACTTAAATGAAAACGATGCACATTCATGCTTCGCGATAACCACTTTCCTAACAATAGTAACTGGATGTAAGTGGCACAATAAAAGGTGTCAGATGGGTTGTCGTTCGGTTTAGTCACATATCGAAATGTGTGGAACGCTTCCCTGATTTTTAATTTCTGACAACGCAAGCGAACTAGCAAGTATAGTGTCAAAATTGGCTGGCGGAGCTAAACGTTGCAGGTTCTGTTGGTAGAACCGAGCGTCTATTACGCCAGCATTTCCCCTCGCACATCTCCGTCCACCGCAAATGCCAGTCTTGTCATTTAGATTTTTGTTCATCATTTCCAGCAACCGTTTTTGAAGACTGCCGATGTGAAGAAATAGCGCACTAGTTGAGTTAAAAATTGTGTTCTAAAGTAGCTGGTTTGCTGTTTCTTCAGGTCGGATATCTTGTTATTGCATTCGCACCACAACCCCCCACTGCAATCGTACTTCTTCATTCGTGCTCAAAAAGTATTAAGACTCCTCCATGCATTGAAAGTAAAAGTACGTTCTACTAAGATTTCAAAAGAAACATTTTAAAAATTAACCCAAAATTGTGAAAGAATATAATTTAAAGTAAAAATACCGGCACTCGAAATTCCCATTTTGATATCGATATATCGAGGGAGAAGAAATCACCTGTACATATAGACATATTTTAGGGAAGTATCGAGATATCGATATATCGACATTTTATCAACAGCCTGTGGGGCGGCGAGTAGTTGTAAAAATAAATATAAAATTTTGCTGTATATTGAAAAATTATGAAAATCTTAGATGCATTAAATACATTTTTACATACACAAATTCAAAGAAATAACATGATACATAAACAGATGATTATCTCTTAGCAGTCTTTTCTAAATCTGAAAGAAAAGTTCACAAATAATTTTTACCCACGTGGTTGTAGCCGCTTTGGCTGGCGTCCTACACTTCCATTCACAGGGGTAGAGAAGGGGAAGTTGCTATGGTGTGCGTCCTTCACGTTCTTTCTAAATTACATGGGGGAAAGGGGAGGGGTCACTGTGAGTTGTGTCCAAGTCACTCCACGCTTTCACGCGGCTACCAGGCTGTCATTATCTGGTTTGTCCTGTAGAACAAACAAAAAGAGTGCCTCAGACTCTGTTCACTTAATATCTAAGGGTGGTCACAATGAAATGGGTATATATACATTTTATCCTTCAATATTTTGTGGAACAAAGTTAACAGAACTTTTTCAATTTTACTCTCGTGGTTACTTAATTGTCATAAAATCGGTAAACAAATGGCTCAAAACGCCGTTAGTCACGTACTAGAGAAAATCTATGCTCAAGGCATACAATCATGAATCCTATTTAACATCAATTTATAATTTCTGGGCCAGAACACTGAACCAATGCTCGGTACATTCCTGACACATTTGTATATTAAGCACTTAACTGACTCATCTTAGATTACCTTATTCTTAGAGACAGTATGAGTATGATTAGTGGTTGTTTTCTCAGCTTCTTTGTACATGTGAGTAACTTTTGGTAATAGTACCGTTCTGAGTGTTCAAAACACACTACGTTTAGTTGACTACAAAATCCACTTATTGGTCCTCTGCTGTTGTGTTAGTTCCACATCTGCAATTAGGTAATTACTTACTTTGAAGTGTATTTATGCTGAGCTAAAATTAATGTTTCACGTCTGTCAGTATGTTACTTACTTATTTTGCAAGTGTATGTACTTATTTAACACTCACTCTATTAATATTTAAAGCATAGGATAGCACATTTATTTCATATTCATAGTGTATTGCAGCTGATTAGTTTGCTCACGTGGCAATCCATTTCCACTCGATCGGACTCTGAAACCTCAGGTAGTCTCTCTCGGACCTACCACTAAAGTGCATCAAGTAATTATGGACGAGCGTAATGCTAAATTCCTTAAACCTATAGGACACCATGAGCTGCTCTGTCTCATCTAACATAAGGGTACCTATGGTCGCATTCACGCCTCCAACTCATAACCTCAATACGTGTAGGTGTATCCTGTCACACACTACACTAAAATAATGTCCAGCTCCAACCTTATAAATACTTCAGGGACGTGTCCTTCACGTCTCAACCACAAACACTGCTCAATTCTATTACCCTGCCTTTCCTTGCTACACCAGGTGAGTTTAATCTTACAACTTATCTGCATATTTTTCCTAACACTAAGCAACCTCTTTACTATTTCTTAGTTAGCTCTAATGCATCTACGTTTCACTACCACTTCAGATCCTGCTTGTATATGAATTCATTTACCTTTTTAAATTACTGTTGGTGGACCATTTCCAATAAAACAACACTTTGTACTTACCATATTACCAGGGTTCTATACATACTTGTTACTCAAATACATCGTATCTTAATTACATCATACTTCTCTATTGTTTGTCACTATTAGGTTTGTCACATTAGGTATTTTTCTTCACTAATCGGTGGATAGAATGGTTACAGAACTCATGGCTCGATAGACATGACAGAAAAATTTCATGTCTGGAAAGAAGAGGTCGAAATTTTTGAGGACAGGAAAGAGGAAGAATGAGTGAGACCTGAAAGGGAAAGAAGATCTCACACAGCTGGGACTGCACAGCTGCCACACTGTGTAGAGGTTACAGAACAACCTCCTCCCTACAGCATTCATTAGTTTAATGCTGTATTGATAACCATACCGGAAAATTTAATATATGAAAGAAGAGGTCGAAATTTTTGCAATAACTCGTCCATGTTCTGCGGTCTATCACTTTCCCTAACCACTATTTCATTTAACCAACGAGCGTCCAAGACCAATCTGACACTCCCGTCTCTTTTTGGTACAACAACAAGAGGATTATTGTACTCACTGACCGCTTTCTCAATCACACCCCACTCCAGCATTCTCTGTATCTCCTTTCGAACCGCCTCCTTCCTAGCTACATGTATTTGGTATGGCTTCCTGAAAAACATTTGGCCGGGTTTCACCTTTAATTGACATTCATAACCTTTGACTATGCCAGGTCGATCGGAAAATACCTTATGATGCCTTTTTAGAACCTGTCTCAGTTCTTCCTTTTGATTGTCTGAAATCTTATCGATTTCCTGCAATTTGGCTTCTATTTTGTCTAAAATAATTGCTTCTTCTTCTTTTTCTGTGTTCAGCTTACTGTTACTAAGATTAACACCTTCGTCCCAATACCTCCTATTTTTCAGAACTCGTATAGGCAGCTCCCAAGTTTCATCATCAGTTACTATATGTTTATCACTAAAAGGGACTGTAATTACTCCGGTTATTGGCAAGACCATTTTTAACTGGCTTCTTTCAAAGTCAACAACACTCTGATATTTTGACAAGAAATCTATGCCAATTAAAACCTCAATACTGAGATTGTTTACAATTAAACATGGATGATCAATTAAATTACCATTAATGTTAAAAGGTAGTAAAGCTTCTTGCTTTACCGTTTTTGAAACCTTGCCAGTAGCACCAATTATTCTTAGTCCTCATACCTTCATTACTGTAAGCTTGTCTTTACCAGGTAATGCATCAAAGAAGGACTGAGATATTGCACTCACCTCACTTCCACTGTCTAAGAGACAACGTACATTGATACCCAACATATTCACTATTATTATAGGGTGGCTTATTCTAGGTTGTACAGGTGGTTCCTCAAATTCATCTAGTAGTTCCTTTTGGATTTGCCTCCAACTAAAGTGATCGACATCTGTCTTCATTACCTTTAGGTCACAGTGTGTAGGGGTTTCCTGAATTACATTTTCAGCTGCCTTTTCCAGTCGGTCTATTAATTTTAAATCGAAACACCGCACGACTTCATTACATTTAGTTTGCTGAACATAACCCAAATTACTGTAGTCTGAGCGATTCTGCGCCTCCAGACCGGGCATAACACTAGTTACAGCTAAACCACTTTCACCATTATCGTCAGTTTCCTTCTCAAGTGACAACTGGTCACAGCTACTGGGTTCATCGACCCTCAACAGCCTACCCTCCACATTCTCACTTATCTCCTGTCCTAAATCTATTAGTACATTATCAACATCCTGCACAGGCACTTTAGATAAGAGCACATCATCTTCATCGTAAATATAAGCATGAATTTCTTCTGCTTCTTCACCTGTCAATTCAGTATCTTGTAGCTCTTCCCTATCGTTACACTGCTGCGCCTTCTCTTTCACTTCCCACTTAGAAAGCGTCTCTAACACGGTATCTATCAAAAACTGTGAGTGATCTAATATTTCTGTTGTATCCTCAGATGCTACCGACTCTTCATCCACATGTTCAGTTTGAGTATTCTGATCTGTCTTACCAATCCCCGTAACTACTGGCTTAGGAAAAGTAACCGCCTGGTGAGCGCCAGTGTCCTCATAGACGGGAACTAGTTTTCCTGCCTCGGCCTACTACTGTTTCCTCTAGTTTCATTATAGTTAGCTGGCATAGCATTGCTTTCCGCACTGTTGTTTACCTGCTTAATTCTGTTTGGAACAACATTACTGTCATTTGAATGCCATTGTTGGTTCTGATAATTATTTCCCCAATTCCTACCTCTCTTAGGATGGCGAATACCTACTGTTCTGATGTTTACATTGCCATTTTGCTCATTCCTAAAATTACTATTATTGTTATTGGCATTTCTGTTATTACGTGCCTGCTCCTCATTGGCAGCAACACGTTCTACACGTTCCAAATATTCAATGAAACGATCAAGATTGTCTCTAGGGGCAGATATAATTCTAGTTTGCCAATACCATGGCAGTTTGGCTTCAAGACCTAGTATAATCAATTCAGGTTTCAGCTTTTCGTCCAAATGTGACAAACGTGAAATCCATGACCTAGCAAATTCTTTAATTGATTCCTTGCCTGCATTGAAGCGTTTTCCACTCCAAAATTCTCTTAACACTTCATTTTGCTTATTGCTAGACCAATACTCATTAATGAAAGCTGTTTTAAACTCCGCTAATGTTTTACACTTCAACATAACATCAGCTGACCAACGCATGGCGTCACCTGCTAAATGGCTTCTAATAAATGAGATTTTCTCTCGTTCAGACCAAGTTGGTGGAATCACATCTTCAGAATCGTTCCAGAAATCTAGCGGGTGGATATTTTTATCTGGATCGAACTGCCGACACCCGATAAAAGCGGCGTTTGCAGCTACAACTTGTTGTATATTACGATTACCAGAAGTTACTGAAGCTACTTTACTTTCAATGTTAGCAATGTTAATACTGATATTTTCTACTTTCATTTCAACATTATCTACTCTTTGTACAATATGAGTAGTATCAGTTTTAATTGCATCTACGTCTGCTTGACACATGTTTACTTTAATATTAACATCTTTAAATCTATCTGAGCACAGTTCAGATTCCGCCTCGATCTTTTCTGTTAATTTGTGCTCCAGCTTCGCATCTTCCGTTTGGAAGTCTTTGCGAACCTCAGCAACTTCGGATTTAACTGTTTTATACATTTCAGAAAACTGTTGAGCAACTTTTTTCTTAATATCCTCATGATTGTAATCAATTTTACAATTCAAACTGTCTAGATCCTCTTTCAACTTATTGCAACCAGCCTTGAAGGTATCGTCCATTATCTCCAATCTTTTATTAAAATTAGTTTGACTGGCCACAATCCTGTTATTTACCTCAATTATATCAGATTTTAAATCAGTTGTCATTTTTGCATTACTGCTTTTGACCTCAGTTATTTCAGACTTTAATTCAGCATTACTGGCAGCTATTGCTTGTAATATAACATTTAAATCAACAGCCCCAGCATCTTTGGGTTGCTCACTAGCTGGCTTTTTATCACACTCGGGTGACGAAAAACTAGCTCCAACACCAGAATCATCAAAACTAAATGAAACTTCTGATTGATTAGTCATATTTAACTTCTCCTTCTTAAACTCTACCATCTCTGAAGACTGTTTCATTTTTAATTCATCAGAGAAACTATCATCCAATAAATTTACAATTTCTACTTTCTGCTTTACTACAGGGGTCTCTACTATTGAATTATTACCCCTTCCCACACTACTGTCAGGAGACAATACTTCATATTTCACTTTAACATTACTACTTTCATGCATATTTACACTTGAACCGCTGTCTGGATTTACAGTTCCTTCAACAGACATAGATTCTGATTTAAGTTTAACCTCAGTTTCTTTTGGCGGTTCCATCGCAGACAGTCTTTTAGTGCAGGTTAGTAAAATTTTTAACAGCTTTTCACTTAACTTAGTTCCTTCTGCACGACGTATGGCGTTGCCGACGCGGCGTACCAGGATTCCTGATGCGACGTGGCACGTTGAACTGCAGACGGCTCTCCGACGGCTGTTGTGGGTTTGCGTGGCCCGCAATTGCAGGCGCTGCGCCGGCTGCTCCAGCGGACGACTGCGGTACGGCAAAACTGTCTTCTCGCGATGCCGGCAGCACCGCTAGACTCAGTGCCAGCTCCGTCAATCCAGATGTGTTGTTAATCCAAGTGCGTCGCCCACATGCACTCGTAACACATTCACTGTTCTCTACTCAGTTGCGTGTCGCATTTCACTCGCGAATCCGAATAGTTAAAAATCACTTTCACTTAGTTGATTTCCCGGCCGATGCACCATATGTGGGGCGGCGAGTTACTCGTTAATATTTAAAAATAAAATTTTGCTGTATATTTGCTTGCAATTCAAAATGTTTGAATCAGTTTCAGGCTTTTAGAATGTTGTTAATGCTGTCTTTCGCCGTTCTCAACACTGGCTCTTTATTTACCTTTTAGCACCCAGAAAGTGATTTAATAAAACGTGGAGCCTGTAATGAGAGTTCCTAGTGCCCACTTCATCTGAGAATACCATTATAGCTGCAGCTTATAGCTCTGAGGAATTAGGAGATTGTTCGGGATTTCTAATCAAAAACGATTTTCCAAAATAGTTGAATATATTCTGAAATTCACTGATAACAAACACAAGTATCCCTACAACCTAACTAACAGAGCAGTTCAGAGTCTAATGCGCTGATGCAACTATGAATGTCCGAATTAAATGTTAAAAGAATGCTCGCCAAGATTTGATGAGAATATTTCATCAAACGCCACGCTAAAATAATTGGTAGAATGTCTGTCCCGCGACGGCACGTGAAAATACGACAATACGCAAACTGAAGCTAGATAATGAAAATCATCCCAGAATTAATCCTTCACTTGAAATGATTTCATGGTTCCGCGTATATCTAGTAACTTAATACGGCACCCGAGGCTGCTTGTAGCTGTGCTACAGAAGCGATGCGACTCCCGACACAGCTGACGTGCTATTCAGCGTCTGGAGAGAACTGGGGCCTTCCTTCCTCGCGCAGCGCTCTTATATATATAGCCGCGGTGCGGACGGCTAAGGGAACGCCTGCTCAAATCGGCTCTCCCGACTAGCCGCTGGGCTAGTAACGCACCACTTCAAGTTACATAATAATTTATAGCTTCTTTTGCTGATGGCCGATGAAGCTCTTAATTTAAACGTGCATTCAGCACGCCGGTAAGTATTGATAATAAAATTTTGACGTGGCTAAGTTAAATATTTTGGGCGAGAGAATTAATTAAATTACACTGCATGCAGTAGATGAGCTCTGAACTGGCTCTTTTGAGATCCGCTATCGCTATAATTTTATAGGTATTCAAAAGAAACTTTTCACATCTTCACAGTCATAGCGGACCTCCAACCTATTTAAATCTAAACATCCTAGCCTTATTTATTAGCCTACTTAATCTATCTTGCTTCCTTCAGTTTTGAGACGAAAACCAGAAAATCATGAATTTCCACTAAAGTCTTAATTTGTGAAATCCAAAGTACTGTTTTTATTAAATCGTTATGAAAGATGAATCTAAATATAAATTTTGAAGTCTCTAGCTTTTTTCTGTTGCGCCAATGATTTTTTCAGAAAAACGTCCAAGTTTCGAAAATGGCTGAAGTTATCGAACTGATATTTAACAGACATTAATTTAGTATTATTCCTGACATGCTACAAAAGTTTTAGGTCATTTGCTTGATTTTTAAGGTATTGCGCAACATTTATGACGTCAGAGCTAGTTACAGCAGACTGGCTGGCACACAATGGAAACTGATGTGAATATACTACAGCGTGAGTAGGCTGCTTCCCTACAAGCCCTAGATGGGACAGAGGCCCATGTTAGACTGCATGAGACTTTTAGAGCCGATATACACGTCGTCAAGCTTGCAGTCGACCATGTCCGACCACTACAGGGGCAGATCGCCTTATTGTGCACCAAGCACATCGTAACCTCTGCTGAGATGTGCCTTCCACCCGATGACAAACACTGGTTGTCCTGTATCACTGTGTCATCGCCATCCCACAGCATTAGTCACAGACTAGCGGCAGGTGGACCAGGAAATTACTGTCCCATACGTTGGCTGCCTTTAACACCACAATACAGTGCTAATGAACGGCATCGCATTGGGTTCAGTTGTGAATAGCGGTTGTCCACTGCGAGGAATGATTATTGTCAGCGAATATGGTGGCAACCTGAAGAGACGTCCCTTTTAGTGTTTCTAAGAGGCGCTGCGGTGAAACACCTGGCGGGGAAACATAAAATTTTCTTGGAAATGGAACAACAGCAATTTTCAGGCCAATATAGTTCTACAAAACAGTGCTCAGACAAGAGAATAACAAAATACCCTCAGCACATGGAACAGAATTCAGTGGAACAGAATTTGTGAAACAGAATTAAAATCAAATTTGTCCCAGTACGCAGAATCGGGCAGCTACAGTAATAATGACAGTATATGACCCTTGCCCACAAACAGAAGAAGAAGATAAACAAGGTTTCTGTAGTAATCACATGACATCAGGACAAATCTCAGAAAAAATCAAGGTCACGCACACAGCACAGAGCTAAACATTGTTCAATCGCTGATCCTGTCAGTAACTATTCCCTACGACAAAGCATTGTCAACAAGGTATAAGACTACCTAGGCATCTGTCTCATCACAATATTCTGTACACAGCAATGAATCGTTCTCATACAGCATAATAACAAGGTAAATTTCCTTCTACCAATGCCATCAACCAATTCAGCAGGGATCATTCTATAACTACCTTCTTCAGAACAAAACATGAGAATCCATCACACTTCGTCCTTACAGAAGATATTCGCATGCCCAGCATGCTTTCACACAACTAGCATAACGTTTCACACTATAACCACTGACATTCCACGTGTAATATTACTTGTCAACCAATACATTCAGTGCACCGCTTTTGGTATACACCTACACTAGATTGGATCACTTTATCTCCAAGAAGCAGGCTTCAGCCACTGAAGCACATAGGTAATGCTGCTCTTGAAATGTAGAAGTCCCTTTCTGAAATCACCATCCTCTGGTCTTGAAAAGACACCAGACTCTCCATTGGGTAGTTTGTGTCCACACACTGGTCACATCCCGAGCTGACTGTTAACAGGGTCTCCTAGAGAGTTCCTTGGCATCTTCAGCTTGGAGAAGGCCTGCGTCTTGGATGTGCACCCACTGACTTCACTTGCCTGCAACTGTTCCACCTCTACTCCAGCAGTGCTTATGGAAATCTGTTGCATATGCGACCCCCACGCTGATCCCACCCTCCCCCTCTCGTTGCTCCAGTGAGACACGACACAGCCATGACTATGTGGCTGCAAGCAAGATAAAAGTGCCGCTTGACATGGCACGTGGTGATAGTAATTGAGAGAACTCTGACGAAACGACGGTACGTCGCGGTCATCATACATTCTCATGTGTCATGTGTCACCTCACAGTACTGTGCTGCTATACACTTCCGCGCATGGCACATACTTCTGGATGACGTCTAGTTACTCTAATGGCAAGCAAGATCCTCTCGTCTGTTCCCCACAGAACATATGTAGGACCAGTTCGAATGAAAACTCCAAAACAGTGGCAGTACCCAGGAGTAGTTGGGTTGTTGGGTTGTTTTGGGAAGGACGCGAGACAGCGAGGTCATCGGTCTCATCGGATTAGGGAAGGACAGGAAAGGAAGTCGGCCGTTCCCTTTGAAAGGAACCATGCCGGTATTTACTTGGAGCGATTTAGTACCCAGGAGTGAATGCACCTGCTGAGAGACATTTTGCCTCAGAAGAACATACAATGGCTTTGTTACACCCAGCCCAACCGAACGATTACATGCATCCACGGTGCAATGCCATAATGATAAGTGGGTTCATATTGGCGAGATCTATGTACCTCTGGCTCGAATTTGTAATTGCTGAAATAACATCATAGAATCTCTCAACCTGAAAAGTTTCATTCCATTTCCTCGAATCCTTCTGCGTTCTTCTCGACGTTTGTCAGGTAGTGTATTTGTTTCTCTTCGTAATGAACTACTCAATCTCTTCAATAGTTTTGTATCATCTCGCAGTATTCAGACTTAAGTATGATATTTCCCCAAGTTTAGTTTTACACCTTGTTATTTCGTTAATGATAGTGCGCACAAGAGAACATAATTTTGTTTTGTGTTTAATACTGAGCTCTTGTATGAATCGACTCATTGAAGCAAATATGTTTCCTTAAGGCTTTTGAATCATTTATTAGTTCCCACAACGAAACTCTTACTGGAAATCTAGATAAAGACTCAGAGACATTCTGATCGCAGGTAAATTACACAAGCGGCAAGACGCAATCAATACCTTCACTGCGTCACAACAAAGATGAAGGTACTGATGGGAATGCCACTGAAGCAGAATTACCAAACACGATTTTCCGAAATTCCTTCTCAAAACAAAACAAATTCGAACCAAGAACAACTGCCAACAAGGATTCAGAAAATATAGTTTTTGTGAATGACAGCTAGCTGCTTACTCCCACGAAGTACTGAGTGCTGTCGACGGGGGACTCCAAATTCATTCCACAGTTTTGGATTTCCAGAAGGTTTTTGACACCGTTCCTCATAAGCGTGTCTACGAACTGCCGTATCAGTTGTATGATTGGATCGGTGAGTTCCTGCCAGAAGGGTCACAGTTTGCAATAACTGAGGGAAACTCATCTACTAAAACAGAAGTAACATCCGACGTTCCCCAGGGAAGTGTTGTAGGCCATCTGATGTTCCTGGTCTACGTAAACGATCTACGAGACAATCTGAGGAGCTGTCTCAGACTGTTTACAGATGATGCTGTCGTTTACTGTCTCTTGAAGTCACCAGATGATATAAACCAATTGCAAAATCATTTAGACAGGTCACTTGATTGAAAAAAATGGCAATTGACTCTAAAAATAATGAAAACTTTAAAGCCGTCTTAATGAGTACTAAAAGTAATCCGCTAAATTTCGGTTACAGTACAAGTTACAAAAATCGACATGCTGTAAATTCATGTAACTATTTAGGGATTACAATTACGAATGACTCAAATTGGAGCGATCACATAGGTAACGATATCGCAAAAACAAACCGAAGACTGCGATTTATTGACAGAATAGTCAGAAAATGTAACAGCTCTACCAAAAAGACTGCTTTCACTACGCTTGTCCGCTTTCTTCTGCAGTACAGCTGTGTGTTGTAGGACCTACATCAGATGAGGTGGACAGAGGACATCGAAAACGTTCAGAGTGGGGCAGCTAGTTTGGTAGTATCGTGACAAAGGAGAGTGAGTGCCTTGGATATGGTGCACGAATTGACTGCCAGGCATTAAAACAAAGCAATTTTTCGCTGCAGTAGGATCTTCTCGCGAAATTTCAGTCGCCAACTTTCCCGTCAGAATGTGAAGACCTTTCTCGCATTCACCTACTGCGGGAGGAATGATCATTATAGTAAAAAGAGAGAAGTCAGATCTCGCACACAAAGATTTAAGTGCTTAGTTTCCCGCGCGTGGTTCGAGAGTAGAACGATAGAGAAGTAGCTTGAAGGTGTTTTGATGAACCCCCTAATAGGCAATTTTGAACTGCAGAGGAATCACGCAGATGTAGATGTAAACTGATACACGTTTATAGGGGCAAACGAAAGATCGTGAAAAAGAGATTACAAAAATATAATGTTTGTTGATGCTGGCTTTAAAACACTGCAAGTAAAAATCCGAGAAACGTACTCAAAATGCAAGGTAAAGTAATCGAAGTTGGCTATGGCCGCCAAGTGGAGTTCTCGTGCCACCCTTTTTACTAACTTACGCCTATTTTCATGCCCCATTCAATGACTGAGTTTGTATTATGGGGGGCCACCGTGGAGGTGCTCTTAACTTGAGCACATTATTTCTTATTTTTTCAAAAAGTTTCATCGTTAGAGTTAATACGCGTTTTATCACTCCATTCGTCTTTTCAGGGGATTTAAAAGGTGTTAAAACGTTATGCCGCTTCTACTGATGTAAGAATTAATGGGATTAAACGAGGCGCTGAGAACCGTAACAACGTACAGCACAACGGCATCACTTTGAGATTGTAGCGTGATTGCATGATCCTGGCACCTGTTGATCTTGTGGTGATCCAGCCTTATCACTGTTGTGCCTGTGTACTGGTGTATATGAAGGTTTGTGGAAACCTGTCTTACTGATTTCTCTGAATGTTGTAGGATCGCTCACTGGCTGCACTGACGCCAGTTTGTTTTATAAAAGTGGAAGCTGTTGAAGGAATTTCTCATCACAACTGCCCGTTTGTTGATTTCAACACTCAAGTCTGTAAAATGCACGCTGAGAATTTTTAAACCTTTAAGACTGTTACCGCCCTCACTGTCAAATCCAAAGCTGAATTTCATGTACATTTCAGAACCTTTACAATGAAGGTTTCAATACGTTATCATGGACATATTCTTTATTGAAGTAGAGGGTGGCCACCATTTTCTTCAATTCACGTCGAACGAAACCACAATTTGTCATTTTCACATATTTTTGGGAAATCTATTTCTCAAATACGTAGATGGAAGGCTAACATCAACTTAGAACACAATATTGTTGTTGTACTCTTCAGTCCAGAGACTGGTTCGCTGCAGCTCTCCATCCTTCTCTAACCTGTGAAAGGTTCTTCATCTCCGAGTAACTATGCAACCTACATCCTTCCGAATCTTCTTAGTGTATTCATCTCTTGGTCTCCCTCCAGTACTAAATTGGTGATCCCTCTCTGCCTCAGAAAGTGTCTTACCAGCCGATCCTTGCTTCTAGTCAAGTTGTGAAACAAATTCCTCTTCTCTCCAATTCTTTTCTGCACCTTATCATTAGCTACGTGATCTACCCATTTAATCTTCAGCATTCTTCTGTAGCACCACATTTCGAAAGCTTCTATTCTGTTCTTCTCTATTTATTGTCCGTGTTTCACTCCCATGCATGGCTACACTCCGTACATAGTCTTTCAGAAAAGACTTCCTGACACTTAAGTATATACTCGATGTTAACAAGTTGCTCTTCTTCAGAAACGCTTTCCTTGCCATTGCCAGTCTACATTTTATATCTTCTCTACTTCGATCATCATCAGTTATTTTGCTCCCCAAATAGCAAAACTCCTTTACCACTGTAAGTGTCTCATTTCCTAATCTTATTCCCACAGCATCACCCGAGTTAACTCGACTACGTTCCATTACCTTCTTCTTGCTTTTGTTGATTTTTATCTTATATCCTCCTTTCAAGATACTGTCCATTCCGTTCAAATGCTCTTCCAGGTCCTTTGCTGTCTCTGACACAATTGCAATGTCGTCGGCAAACCTCAAAAATTTATTTCTTCCCATGGTTTTTAATTCCTACCCCTAATTTATCTTTTGTTTCCTGTACTGCTTGCTCAATATACGTACTGATTAACTTCGGGGTTAGGGTACAACTCCGTCTCACTCCCTTCCCAACCACTGCTTCCCTTTCATGCCCCTCGACTCTTATAACTGCCATCTCGTTTCTGTACAAATTATAAATAGCCTTTTGCTCCCTGTAATTTACCCCTACCACCATCAGAATTTCAAAGAGAGTATTATAGTAAACATTGCCAAAACCTTTCTCTAAGGCTACAAATGCTAGAAATGTAGTTTCATCTTCCCTTAACTTATCTTCTAAGATAAGCCGTAGGTTCAGCATTGTCTGGCGTGTTCTAACATTTCTACAGAATACAAACTGATCTTCCCCGAGGTCTGTTTTTCCAAACGTCTGTAAAGAATACGTGTTAGTATTTTACAGCAGTGACTTATTAAACTGATGGTTCGGTAATTTCCACACCTGTCAGCATCTACTTCCATCGGGATTAAAGTTACTTTACTTTTTGAAGCCATTTTGACTATTTTTCGATCGTGACTGTCTGAAGAAATATGTAAAGATTTTTAACTACCACTAACAGTCACAAAATTTGTTAACTCATCTACACTCCGGGAAATGGAAAAAAGAACACATTGACACCGGTGTGTCAGACCCACCATACTTGCTCCGGACACTGCGAGAGGGCTGTACAAGCAATGATCACACGCACGGCACAGCGGACACACCAGGAACCGCGGTGTTGGCCGTCGAATGGCGCTAGCTGCGCAGCATTTGTGCACCGCCGCCGTCAGTGTCAGCCAGTTTGCCGTGGCATACGGAGCTCCATCGCAGTCTTTAACACTGGTAGCATGCCGCGACAGCGTGGACGTGAACCGTATGTGCAGTTGACGGACTCTGAGCGAGGGCGTATAGTGGGCATGCGGGAGGCCGGGTGGACGTACCGCCGAATTGCTCAACACGTGGGGCGTGAGGTCTCCACAGTACATCGATGTTGTCGCCAGTGGTCGGCGGAAGGTGCACGTGCCCGTCGACCTGGGACCGGACCGCAGCGACGCACGGATGCACGCCAAGACCGTAGGATCCTACGCAATGCCGTAGGGGACCGCACCGCCACTTCCCAGCAAATTAGGGACACTGTTGCTCCTGGGGTATCGGCGAGGACCATTCGCAACCGTCTCCATGAAGCTGGGCTACGGTCCCGCACACCGTTAGGCCATCTTCCGCTCACGCCCCAACATCGCGCAGCCCGCCTCCAGTGGTGTCGCGACAGGCGTGAATGGAGGGACGAATGGAGACGTGTCGTCTTCAGCGATGAGAGTCGCTTCTGCCTTGGTGCCAATGATGGTCGTATGCGTGTTTGGCGCCGTGCAGGTGAGTGCCACAATCAGGACTGCATACGACCGAGGCACACAGGGCCAACACCCGGCATCATGGTGTGGGGAGCGATCTCCTACACTGGCCGCACACCACTGGTGATCGTCGAGGGGACACTGAATAGTGCACGGTACATCCAAACCGTCATCGAACCCATCGTTCTACCATTCCTAGACCGGCAAGGGAACTTGCTGTTCCAACAGGACAATGCACGTCCGCATGTATCCCGTGCCACCCAACGTGCTCTAGAAGGTGTAGGTCAACTACCCTGGCCAGCAAGATCTCCGGATCTGTCCCCCATTGAGTATGTTTGGGACTGGATGAAGCGTCGTCTCACGCGGTCTGCACGTCCAGCACGAACGCTGGTCCAACTGAGGCGCCAGGTGGAAATGGCATGGCAAGCCGTTCCACAGGACTACATCCAGCATCTCTACGATCGTCTCCATGGGAGAATAGCAGCCTGCATTGCTGCGAAAGGTGGATATACACTGTACTAGTGCCGTCATTGTGCATGCACTGTTGCCTGTGTCTATGTGCCTGTGGTTCTGTCAGTGTGATCATGTGATGTATCTGACCCCAGAAATGTGTCAATAAAGTTTCCCCTTCCTGGGACAATGAATTCACGGTGTTCTTATTTCAATTTCCAGGAGTGTATTATTTATTTATTGTGCGACATGTTTCGAGGGAATACCTGATCATCAGGCTATATGGCATTACAAATTCATTTTCACAGTAAGGTCATACAGACTATAAACAGTCTTTTCATAAATTTTGTGGTAACCCAGTGAAAGATGAGAAAACCTAGTGGGAGGTGATGTCACTTTATAAGAGGCAGTCTCGTTGTGATGAGCTGAGGTGTTTCCATTTCTGTTCCTCTCTTGGCTTTCTTGATCACTGCTCAAAAACGTACCAGTAACTTAGAAACACAAATCTGTAGTACAGTGGTCAAGATGGCGGTCAAAATACAGTTGGTTTGGATTTGACTATCAATCTGTCGATCTATGTGGTGTCAGATGTTTACCTGTCTTCTACACGTCTTGTTATCGTGTCACAGATGTAGGTTATCGAAATACATTCCAAATTGAGCACCAATTACAATATTATTGTACAAATGATGATATAAGAAGCATTTATTTTACATTTTTCTAAGCTATTGCTGGGGTTAGCGTCAAAAGACTGTAATGTTATGCATCTTTTATTCTGAGAGAACTGTAGTGAAATAGGAAAGAAAATGTGTATTTTTGAAATCTGTCATTTCATTCAGAATCTCGTTACTCTCCACGTGGCCATAGATGAATATTTGCATTTCTTCCAAGATGTCCATTTTCCAGCTGTTTTCTAAATTATTTAGTACTTTGAGACCTTTGTCAATTATAACACTGGGTCCTGTTTCATTTATATGCTTCACTATAGCTGATTTTTTTCTGTTTGCCAAGTCTGAAGCAGTCAATATGTTCTTTAAAGCGGGTTTTAAAATTTCTTCCCTTTTGGCCAACGTAAAATTTGTTGCAGGGACTGCATGTAATTTTATAAATTCCTGATTTGCTCAGTTTCTCTGTACGATGTCAGATGTCATGTATTAGTTCCTTCTTTAAGTTGTTGTAGGTGGTAAACGTGATCCTGATGTCTGTTTTTTTAAACAGATTTGCTGTTTTGTCGAATATGACACATTAATAAGGTGACGCTATACACTTGGGTTTTTGAATGTTTAATGGAGAAGCTGTGTCACAGTGTTTGGTTTCATTTTTAATTGTGCGTTGTGATAGTGTGTCTATTTCATGTTCATGATAGCCATTATTATGTGCAGTGTATTTGATAGTGTTGATTTCTGTCTCATAAACGGCACCATTAAGTGGGAATTTCTGTGCTCTGTTTAAGAAGGATCTGAATGCAGCTTGTTTGTGTGAGTTGGGATGTGTGGAAGATCTGTTAATGACTGTGTCGTGTATGTTGGTTTTCTGTTTACATTGATATTTAGGGTTTGGTCTGTGTTAGTTATTGTCATGCCTAGAAAATTAATTTTGTTATCTTTATCATGTTTTATGGTAAACTTTGTGTTGTTGTGCAAATTATTGAACTTGTTTAATAGAGTTTCTATTGATTCATCAGTTCCACTGTGTACAATGAATGTGTCATCAACATATCTGCAGTAGTGTACAATTTTCTGGGTTATTATGTCTTTGTTGTTGAGAAGTTTATTTTCAAGGTAGTTAATGAAAATTTCCTCAAGGATTCCACTCAGAGAACTTCCCATTGCTAGGCCTACATATTGTTTGTACGTTTTACCATTAAATGTGAAATAATTGTGTGAAAGAACAAGCTCTAGCAATTTATTAATTCAGCTACTTCAGCTGCGGGCATAGTCTGGCCTTTTAATAGACTATATTTGTTTATATCTATGGATTCTTCGATGGGTATGCTGCTATATAGGTTTATTATATCAAGGGAGATAAGCTTTGAAGGGGATGGGGTGTGACGATCTTTAATGCTTTGAATAGCTTGGTAGCCATTTTTCACTGAAAAAGAGGTTTTAAATTTATATCGTTTTTGTAAAATTGATTCAACTTACGCATAACTTTGTAGCCTGGATGATTTATAGCATTGACTACTGGTCTGGTAAGGATATTAGGTTTATGGATTTTTGGCTCGCCTCTTAACTTTAGGGCTGTTGGGTTCATAAATATTAATCTCTGTGTTTCTTCCCTTGTTAATAAGAAGCATGTTTTATTCAACTGTTTCTTTAGTTTGCTATTGAATTTCTGTGTGGGGTCATGAGAGATTTCTTGTTTATGATTAAACTGAAAGAACTCAACTTTTGCATTTATACATACAGAAGAAACAAAGTGACTCGAAAGACGTCGCAAATTAAATAAATAATACATTAGTTAACAAATTTTGAGACTGGTAGTGGCAGTTAAAAACCTTTAAACACTATATTCTTCTTGAAATCTGAGAGTTTTTCGACCATCTCACACATCTTGCTCACTAGACGGCTAGCTCTCCCAAGGCTATCAGTAGTTCCAATGGAACCTTGTTTGAGCTTAGGTCTTTCAGTGCTCTGTCAAATTCTTCACACATTATCGTATCTCGCATTTCATCTTCCTTTACGCCCTCTTCCATTTCCATAATATTGCCCTCAAGTACATCGCCCATTTACAGACCCTCTATACACTCCTTCCACCTTTTAGCTTTCCCTTCTCTGCTTAGGGCTGTTTTTCCAACTGAACTCATGATATTCATACTGGTGGTACTCTTTTCACCAAAGGTCTTCTTAATTTTTCTGTAGGCAGTGTCTATCCTACCCCTAGTGAGATACGCCTCTACATTATTACATTTCTCCTCTAGCCATCCCCGCTTAGCCAATTTGCACTTACTGTAAATCTCATTTTTGAGACGTTTGTACTCCTTCCCGCCGGCTTCATTTACTGCATTTTTATATTTTCTCCTTCATCAATTAAATTCAATACCCGTTCTGTTACCCAAGGATTTCTATTAGCCCTTGTCTCGTTATCTACTTTATCCTCTGCTCCCTTCGCTATTTCATCTTTCAAAGCTACCCACACTTGTTCTACAGTATTTCTTTCCCTTGTTCTTCTCAATCCTTCCCTAATGCTCTCATTGAAACTCTCTACAACCTCAGGTTCTTTCAGTTTATCCAGGTCCCATCTCATTAAATTCCTACCTTTTTGCAGTTTCGGCAGTTTTAATCTATAGTTCATAATAAATAAATTATGGTCAGAATACACATCTGCCCCTGGAAATATCTTACAGTTTAAAACCTGGTTCCTAATTCTCTGTCTACCAATTATATAATTTATCTGAAACCTTACAGTGTCTCCAGGTATCTTCCACGTATACAACCTTGCTTCACGATTCTTAAACCAAATGTATGCTATGATTAAGTTATGCTCTGTTCAAAACTCTACCAGGCAGCTTCCTCTTTCATTCCTTATTCCCATTCCGTATTCACCTACTAATTTTCTTTCACTTTCTTTTCCTACTATCGAATTTCAGTCCCGCATGACTATTAAGTTTTCGTCTCCCTTAACTGTTTGAGTAATTTCTTTCGTCGCATCATACATTTCTGCCATCTCTTCATCGTCTAAGGACCTAGTTGGCGTATAAACTTGTACTACTGTGATAGGAGTGGGCTTCGTGTCTGTCTTGGCTACAATAATGGATTCACTATGCTGTTTGTAGCAGCTGATCTGCACTCCTATTTTTTAATCATTATTAAACCTACTCCTGCATTACCTATATTAGATTTTGTATTTATAACCTTGTTTTCACCTGACTAGAAGTCTTGTTCATCCTGCCACCAAACTTCACAAATACTCACTATATCGACCCTTTCTCTTTTAAATAAGCGATCTGACATTCCATACTCTGATCCATAGAACACCAGTTTTCTTCCTCCTGATAACGACGTCCTCCTGAGTAGTCCCCGCCCGGATATCCGAATGGGGGACTATTTTACCTCCGGAATATTTTACCCAAGAGGACGCCATCATCATTCGACTATACAGTATAGCTGCTTGCCCTCGGGAAAAAATTACGGCTGTAGTTTCCCCTTGCTTTCAGCCGTTCGCAGTACCAGCACAGCAAAGGAATTTTAGTTAATGTTACAAGGCCAGATCAGTCAATCATCCAGACTGTTGCCCCTGCAACTACTGCAAAGGCTGCTGCCACACGTTTGTCTGACCTCTTAACACATACCCCTCCATTATGGCTGCAGCTATGGTATCGCTATCTGTATCGCTGATGCACGCAAGCCTCCCCACCAGTGACAAGATCCATGGTTAAGAAAACCATTATATCATATTTGAAGCACACAAATTTAACAAAACTACGAGAATTCGTACCCGATGTGAACAGACAGTTTTATCTGAAACTCAAATCACAGTACGTGCGTAATGAAAATAAGCATAACGAGGACCATGAGGTGTTGGAATGGGCTATATTTGGGTATGTGGTGCATTACTACTTGTTCTTTATGTTCTTTTTATGCTCTGGGTGTAGTTTCACTTTCATTGCAAACCATACAACGGTCAAAAAGATATAGTTTGCACTATGCTATTATATAACTTTTGTGAATTAACAGTAAAACTAATAATCCTAAATATTAATTTCACTACTGGCCATTAAAATTACTACACCACGAAGATGACGTGTTACAGACGGGAAATTTAACCGACAGGAAGAAGATCCTGTGACATGCAAATGATTAGCTTTTCAGGGCATTCACACAAGGTTGGCGCCGGGGGCGACACCTACAACGTGATGACATGAGGAAAGTTTCCATCCGATTTCTCATACACAAACAGCAGTTGAGCGGCGTTGCTTGGTGAAACGTTGTTGTGATGCCTCGTGTAAGGAGGAGAAATGAGTACCATCATGTTTCCGACTTTGATAAAGGTCGGATTGTACCCTATCGCGATTGCGGTTTATCGTACCGCGACATTGCTGCTCGAGTTGGTCGAGATCCAATGACTGTTATCAGAATATGGAATCGGTGGGTTCAGGAGGGTAATACGGAACGCCGTTCGGATCCCAACGGCCTCGTATCACTAGCAGGCGAGATGACAGACTTCTTATGCGCATGGCTGTAACGGATCGTGCAGGCACGACTCGATCCCTGAGTCAACAGATGGGAACGTTTGCAAGACAACAACCATCTGCACGAACAGTTCGACGACGTTTGCAGCCGCATGGGCTATCAGCTCAGAGATCATGGCTGCGGTTACCCTTGACGTTGCATCACAGACAGGAGCGCCTGTGATGGTGCACTCAACGACGAACCTTGGTGCATGAATGGCAAAACGTCATTCTTTCGGACGAATCCAGGTTCTGTTTACAGCATCATGATGGTCGCATCCGTGTTTGGCGACATCGCGGTGAACGTACATTGGAAGCGTTTATTCGTCATCGCCATACTGGCGTATCACTCGGCGTGATGGTATGGGGTGCCATTGGTTACACGTCTCGGTCACTTCTTGTTCACATTGTCGGCACTTTGAACAGTGGACGATACATTTCAGATGGGTTACGACCCGTTGCTCCCTGCGAAACCCTACATTTCAGTAGGATAATGGGCGAACGCATGTTGCAGGTCCTGTACGGGCCTTTTTAGATAAAGAAAATGTTCGACTGCTGCCCTGGCCAGCGCATTCTCCAGATCTCTCACCAATTGAAAACGTCTGGTCAATGGTGGCCGAGCAATTGGCTCGTCACAATACGCCAGTCACTACTCTTGATGAACTGTGGTATCGTGTTGAAGCTGCGTGGGCAGCTGTACCTGTCACTCCATCGAAGCTCTGTTTGACTCAATGCCTAGGCATATAAAGTCCGTTATTACTGCCAGAGGTGGTTCTTCTGGGTGCTGACTTCTCAGTATTGCGTGAAAACGTAATCACATGTGAGCTCTAGTATAATATATTTGTCCAATAAATACTCGTTTATCATCTGCATTTCTTCTTCGTGTACCATTTTTAATGGCCTGTAGTGTAAAACTAATTAACACTCAGTACATTATTTTTCTTGTAGGAAACATAGCGTTTTGGGAACTGGTTGAAAAACTAGTCAGGCCTATGAGAATGCTGGTATGCCTACAAATTTGATTTTAAGAAACATCTGTTTTTCTCAAAACGTTGTGTCTGTGCTTTGGGCCCTCATGGTTCTCAGCACCTCAAACATTATGCAGAATTAACCTTCCTTTTGCATTGTATCATTTACCGAAAGTCTCATTTCGCTATCTTGCATCGTTCATGAAACTATGGAAAGTTACGTTTTATGCAAAATATGCTCAACAAATGGCTTTTACGCTTCGTTAGACAGTTTTATTTTGCGATGGTTACGCTACAGTCTCTACCACTTGGCTCTTGCTGCTGACCTATCTAAAGCGCGTGCTTGAAGTCCATAGGGAATATATGAGGGGACTGCTGAGGAGACACACGTCCCACCATATAACCCATTTGGAAGCTGCGACCCCGGCTTTTTGCGGCAAATGATCAGGCGCGGAGCTGCACGATATGGGAGGACTGGCTCATTTCCGCCGACGCCGCTAATGGCGCAAGAAAGCCGCACAGTGTTCCGCACATAAACTGTACGCGCCGCTGCCCGGCAAAACACGCGTGGTGAGAATTCTGGCAAGAATTCCACCCCACCCACCGTTTCCCCACGGCTGGCGGTGCCGCGGTTACTTCGCGGTGGAGCCACTGTAACCCGATGGAAGGAATTTACTGCACCCCAGGCGTACGGCCGGAATGTTTTGCAGCACGCACTTCGCCAGATACGGCGATAGCGTGCGAGAGTCGACGCAGCGTTCCTGGGAGAGAGAGGGAGTGTTTCCCTGCGTTCTGCTCTTTGCACGTCGAGTCCAGGTGCGGATGACTGCAAATCGATATCAGTCCCACTAGGAAGACTGAGAGAACGACTTTGATCTAGATTTAACAGATGATACTATTTGTTACACTAAATGTCGCCCACTGTTTATAAAGTACCGAGAACGTATAAATATTGCTAACTGGATCTTTACCAGGAAGAACTTTTGCCATAGACCATGTGCTTTTTTGTGGCTGCGAGCTTCCTATTAGACAAAGCAATGCTTATCATTCTTGAATTTTCACTGCATGCCTAGCCGTCTGAAGTGACATAAACATTAATTGAATCTGGTCCTGTATTCTACCACAAAGAAACCGCGCTACGGCAACTTAGCTATCGACAAATCATGATATCATTATATGTTTCGTAGTATCCTTCTCCAGCTGGGTAAACGAGGTTAATGACCACAGGACGTGGAATAGCGCTCTCGTATGCACGTTGGGGAAAGGTTAAGGAACTAAGTTGATTCCAGATCGACATTTATTCATAAAATTTAATATACAACTTAACAGATGTAAACATTTGAGGGGCATAAAATACTAACACTGTGTTCCCGTAAAGGGAAAGTGTTCTCATGGTACTAACCGTCATTATTCAGCGAGAATTAGGTTACCTAAGAAACGTAATATGGATGCTCAGTGCTCACACACAACAATTCGTAAATTCATTGAATAACCTAAGGCAAAATTCGCCATTTTCTAATCGTCAAAACTGGCTTATGACTTACAGCGAAAACAGGTCCGAAACTTCATAATGCTAACGATAAACGATACATGGGATGAATCATGACTGTTGAAGAACAAAATCGGTCTCTTTTGATTGTAGTTAAACGATGACAAAGTTACCGCGCGCGAGAACCCCACAACGCTTCCGATAAATGGCTTTAAAAATCGTTTAAAATTTCTTAAACGAAACTCTTGACGAACTCTCATCCAAAATCACCTGCCAAGCGTGTTGAAACGGTACAACATACCAAAATCCAGCGCAACGACAGACAATCTATCCACATAACTCAATCGGCCTCGCCTCTGTGTCCAGAGACAGAAATAAAATTGGTAACCCAGAAAGTCCCCTCGAATTTACCAATTTAATGCGTTTGTAACTGTACCGACATTCATACCATCCAGTAATCGACCATGATCAGGAAAGCTGGTTAAATGTACTTGGGGTGCTGTATATCAAACTTAATAAAAATGAAGATAAACACCAATCACTATAGTTCAGAGCGTGATCTTCATCCTGGCATGATAAAAATACGAGTAAACACGGACAGAGAGCCGGCTAGAGTGGCCGAGTGGTTCTAAGCGCTACAGTCTGGAACCGCGCAACCGCACCAGTCGCAGGTTCGAATCCTGCCTCGGGCATGGGTGTGTGTGATATCCTTCGGTTAGTTAGGTGTAAGTAGTTCTAAGTTCTAGGGGGCTGATGACCTCAGAAGTTAAGTCCCATAGTGCTCAGAGCCATTTTAACTATCTGAACGGGAACAGAAAAGACAATCTGCAGAACTACAAAAACTCACTAAAGGTGGATAGACTCCAATCTTTCAACAACACGTATCTGTAAGCAGAATGTATTCGAGATATGAATAAAACTTTCTACTGTGAGCATCAAATGAGTAACTTGCAACACAATAAAGTCACGCTTTTAATAATTAGGGGTCTCAAGTGACTTCCGAACAGATGTTCTGAGCTGCGTCAGGGAAAGTGCCTGTTGCTCTATTCTTCACGACGTATGCAACTTTAAAGGAAATAATACTGTTGTTTGACGATTAGATTAGTCTGAAGCCACGATCAGTGGCCAAAAGTCATGGGGAGGCTCTCAGTCTGATATTAATAACGTCTCGCTCCTCTGAAAACCGTGAAAACTGTAGTAACGCGTCCAGTCATGGTCGCTACGATCTGTTGCAATCCATTGGGAGAGATTTTGATCCAAACGCCTTATCAGCTATACAGGTATTGACAGAATTCCACAAATGTGTAATTCGTTTAAGATCGGGTGATTGGGGAGCGAAGCCGTAGAATGGCCATCAAAATACTTGCGTACAAACAGAGATGACAAATCGCATTTCACTATAGATACACGGTATCTCCAGCAGGGTACTCTAATGTAAAAAGGGATGGACACAAGAAAGTTCACGTGATTTGCATCTCCTAATGATCCTTGTAGTCAACCACTGGGCTTAATTGTAACCGACTGAAAGCAGTCGAGACGGTGAAGGTGAATGAATAACGTGAAGGACAACCTTGAAAGAGCGGTTACTTACAAATGAAAGGAAGAAGCGGAGCTTTGGCTTCAGATTCTACGAATAACCTCTGCCTTTTCATCTTTATCTTTAACACCTTCCTTTTACTTCTAACACAAAATCAGAAACTTCTAGCTTGTCAACCACCTTTGTTAAGTAAACATGGGCTTCTCAACTCTCCGTTTTGTTGGACATAAGAATTCCTTTCGCTCTATGTGTTTAAGTGGGAACATGTGACTTGTCGATTGAAGATGACCTTATCTGATTCAGATGAAAGCTCTATATTGGCAGAAAGTACAATGATACTTTTAACGATGCCTGTAGGAACGTAGTTGTTAGTGAAATCACAACTTCCGGAGACAAAAAGAAAGTAAACGAAGGCGGCTCATAAAGTCAGACAGTTACTTGAACCTAATTTAGGCGCAGAAATCGTCAGAAAACCGTTGCTAAAGAAAGAAACATGAAACAAAGGTCATTAAGAAAGCGGATAGGAACAGAATAGGAAAGGTATCAATTGCTACAAATATTTGGGAGAAGAAGCTCTGCTACCCACAGACGGGAATCCCACAATGAAGCAGATTCACGTAAACTGGTGTATTGCTAACATTTATTTTGACATAGATTACACAGATTACAGACATTCTGCATTGTTAAAATGAAAGGGTTTTACAATTATTTTCCTTCTCCAAATTATAAATTTCAGGAGCACCGACTCTGCGTTTACACCATCATCAGTAGAGCATTTGAAGTTAAGTAATGAGATTTATTTCCAGTTTCTATCTGGCAAACGAAACAGATAACGACTAACCTTTGAAGATAAGAGCGGAAATCTGTTTTCTGCAAGAAAACCAAAATTTCTCCATATTACTTTATCATAATCTTTATCATCATTAATGTTGTTATTAGTAGTAGTAGTGGTAGTCTAGCACTAAAGGTTGGTGAAAGTTCTGTTGTTTATTGCATTAGTTGTGTTTTGTTACAGAAATATTACGATCTAAAGAGTTTACAAGCAACGGGCGATTTATAGACTTTCTTTTGTCATCAGTCTTCTGACTGGTTTGATGCGGCCCGCCATGAATTGCTCTCCTGTGCTAACCTCTTCATCTCAGAGTAGCACTTGCAACCTACATCCTCAATTATTTGCTGGCTGTACTCCAATCATCCTCTACAGTTTATGCCCTCTACAGCTCCGTCTAGTACCATGGAGGTCATTCCCTCAAGTCTTAACAGATTCCTATCATTCTGTCCTTTCTTCTTACCAGTGTTTTCCGAATGTTTCTTTACTCTCCGATTCTTCGTAAAACCTCCTCATGCCTTACCTTATCAGTCCACCTAATTTTCAAATTTCGGCTGTAGCACTACATCTCAAATCCTTCGATTCTCCTCTGTTCCGATTTTCCCACAGACCATGTTTCACTACCGTACAATGCTGTACTCCAGACGTATATTCTCACAAATTTCTTACTCAAATTAAGGCAAATATTTGATATTTCCTTTATCAGGAATGGACTATTTCCCATTGATAGTCTGTTTTTGATGTCCTCCTTGCTTCGTCCGTCATTGGTTATTTCACTGCCTAGGTAGCAGTATTCCTTAACTTTATCTACTTCATGACCATCAATCCTTATGTTAAATTTCTCCCTGCTATTATTTCCACATTACCTTCGTCTTTCTTCGATTTACTCTCAGTTCAGACTCTGTACTCATTAGACTGTTCATTTCGTACAGCAGATCATGTAACTCTTCTTCACTTTCGCTGAAGATAGCAACATTATCAGTGAATCGTATCACTGATACCTTGAATTTTAATGCCAATCCTGTACCTTTCTTTTATTTCCATCATTACTTCCTCGGTGTACAGATTGAACAGTAAGGGCGAAAAGCTACATCATTGTCTTACACCCTTTTTGATACGAGCACTTCGTTCTTGGTCGTCCACTATTATTATCCACTCTTGGTTGTTATACATATTGTATACGACGTGTCTCTACTTATAGTTTACCCCCTATTTTTTGAGAATTTCGAACATGTTGCACCATTTTACATTGTCGAATGCTTTTTTCAGGTCGACAAATCCTATGAACGTGTGTTGATTTCACGTTAGTCTTGCTTCAGTTATTAATGACAAGTCTCGCACTTGTCAGCTCTTGCCATCTTCGGAATTGTGTGGCTGACGCTTTTCCGAAAGCTAGATGGCACGTCGCCAGACTCATACATTCTACACACCAACGTTAATTTTGTCGTTTTGTTGCCACTTCCCCCAATGATTTTGCTGATTCTGACGGAACGTTATCTATCCATTCTGGTTTGTTTGATCTTAAGTCCTTCAAAGATCTCTTACATTATGCCTCTAATACTGGATCCCCTATCTCTTCTAATTCGACTCCTGTTTCTTCTTCTATCACGTCAGTCAAATCTTCACCCTCATAGAGGCTTTCAATGTATTCTTTCCACCTATCCACTCTCTCCTCTGCATTTAACAGAGGAATTCTCGTTGCACTCTTAATGTTATCACCCTTCCTTTTAATGTCACCGAAGTTTGTTTTGACTTTCCTGTAAGCAGAGTCTGTCCTTCCGACCATTATTTGTTTTTCGATGTATTCACATTTTTCCCGCAACCATTTCGCCTTAGCTTCCCTTCAGTTCCCATTTACTTCATTCCTAATTGACTAGTAATTCTGTATTCCTGAGTTTCCCGGAACATTTTCATACTTCTACCTTTCATCGATCAATTGAAATATTTCTTCTGTTACCCATGGTTTCTTCGCAGTTACCTTCTTTGTACCTATGTTTTCTCTCCCAACTTTTGTGAAGGCCCTTTTTCGAGATGTATATTCCTTTTCAACTGTACTTACTACTGAGCTACTGCTTATTGCTGTATCTGTAGCCTTAGAGAACTTCAACCGTATCTCGTCATTCCTAGTACTTACGTATCCCACTTCTTTGCGTATTGATTCTTCGTGACTAATGTCTTAAACTTCAGCCTACTCTCCACCACTCCTGTATTGTGATCTGAGTCTATATCTGATCCTGGGTACACCTTACAATCCAGTATCTGATTTCGGAATCTCTATCTGACCATGATGTAATCTAACTGAAATCTTCCCGTACCACCCGGCCTTTCCAAGTATTCCATCTCCTCTTGTGACTCTTAACAGATTATTCGCTGTTACTAGCTGTAACTTGTTAAAGAACTTAATTAGTCCTTCTCCTCTCTCATTCCTTGTACGAAGCCCATATTCTCCTGTAACCTTTTTTCCTACTCCTTTACCTACTACTGCATTCCAGTCCTCCAAGACTATTAGATTATATCCCCCTTTACATACTGTATTACTCTTTCAATATCCTTATACACTTTCTCTATCTCTTATCTTCAGATTGTGACGTCAGCATGTACACCTGAACTATCGTTGTCGGTGTTGGTGTGCTGTAGATCTGACAACCCTTTATCTGAACTGTCACTGACCCCTACTACATCTACTTTGAGCCTTTGCATTTTTCTTTTAAGATTTTCTAGTTTCCCTACCACATTCGAGCTTCTGACATTCCACGCCCGGAGTCGTAGATCGTTATCCTTTCGTTTATTATTCAATCTTTTTCTCATGAGTAACCTCCCACTTGGCAGTCGCCTCCCTCCGCCTCCCCCCCTCCCCCGGAGATCCGAATGGGGGATTATTCCGGAATCTTTTGCCGATGGAGTGATCATCACGTCACTTCTTCAATTACAGGTCACATGTTCTGTGGATACATGTAAAGTTGATGCAGTGGTATCCATTGCCTTCTGCAGCCTCATGCCATTGATCAATGTTGATTCTTCCTCCTTTAGTGGCAGTTTCCCACCCCTATGACAAGAGAGTGTCCTGTATCTCTGTACGCACCTCCGCCCTTTTTAACGGGGCTGCTGGCAGAATGATGGTGTCTTCTTATGCCGGAAGTCTTCGGCCGCCAATGCTGGCTATTAATCAAAATTTAAGCATCAGCGGGATTCGAACCAGGGACCGAAAATGTTTTGATTACCATTCAAAGACGCTACTTTTTTATGGGGTATGTTTGCTGCTAACCGTGCCACATCTGCATTCTGAAAATGTGAGTCTACTACTGATCATATTAGAAGCTATCTCTTGGAGAATGAAGTCAGAGATTCTCTTCATTCATGTGATTAATCTAATGCAAAGCTACAGCTAAAGCCGAGGGAAAAGTTTCTTTCCCTGTATTGACCCCACATGCTAGCGCTCTTGCTTCTTATTTTATTTATAAATTCCGAAGCTTAATCTTCGAAATTCGAAGCAAAACCTTTTCTTCCCTTCAGTCATACGGCAGCATAAATGAGTCACCTCCTGCACGGACACTACCTAATTGACAGATCACCCTCTCATCCACCCACCAACTCGATGTAACTGAAATCGGGATTCATCGGACCGTTCCACACGTTTTCACGGTTCAGTGGTCCTGTGACGATGTCCACTGGTCCATGGCAGTTGCTGAGCGATGTAGCGAATTGTTAGGAAAGAAACGTGAGTTCAGATAAAGCTTGCCTTGGTACGTTCCTATAAAAATTTGGTTGCTGAAGTTCCATATTCAGAACGATGGTGATGTAATAGCGATCTGGCCATTTACCTCCACGAAAGGTTCCTCTTGTCAGTTACTTGTGGTGTGGAAATACAGTAGCTTGCAAGGGAACAATCACAAGTGTAGATAAACGATCTTGACGAAACGTGGTAAGTGTTTAGAGGGGACAAAATAGTGCAATACGTATTTCTTTTGTGCCCAGTGTCGCTTTTCAGGGGTTAAACACACCCCGAAAAGTACTATGGAATTTTAAGTTTAGGGGAAATAGCTTTGAAACTATGATCGGTACTTATATATCAACTTTTATATAAAAATGTTTTTCATATAAAAGTTGATATGTAATTGATGTTCATGAAAACAGTATAATCAATTCTTTTTTAATTTTTCAAGGTACCCCACCACCATTAATTAATTCTTTAAAATGAAAACTTTTCTTACAACATAAATTAAAGAAGCTTTCAAGTATCTTGCAGGCATGTGCAACAGAGCTGGATCTTGAATTACCATTTTTGGAAGATAAACTATGCACATGTCGTAGTATTTACATCATACTTAATTAATATATTTAAGGATTGATTTTTGTTCTAATTATTTATTTAGCTATATCTGTCGTATGTTTGAAATTGTTATTTTACGTTTTACATTACTGTTTTACTTACAGATTTATTTTATCACTTTTTAACAGCAAAATATCAGTATCTCATTATTACGATATAAAATAGTTACAGTAATGATAATCTGCAAGGAAATACTGGAAACATGACGCTCTTTTTTACATCATGCACAAAAATAAGAGAAATTCCTTCACATCACATACACGATGGTCAATGCGCTACGAAACAAAAGTAGGCAGAATTTAAAATCGCTACGAGTGATCCTCTAAATATCATAATTAGTATCATGCATTTTTCAGTCCATTGGCAAGCCTTGGCGAAAATGGCTCAAATGGCTCTAAGCACTATGGAACTTAACATCTGAGGGCAGCAGAACTTAGAACTACTTAAATCTAACTAACCTAAGGACATCATACACATTCATGCCTGAGGCAGGATTCGAAACTGTGGCCGTAGCGGCCGGGCGGTTCCAGACTGAAGCGCCTGGAACCGCTCGGCCACACAGGCAGGCCTTGGCGAAGGGAACTTATTATTATTAGTGACTGCAATTTAATTGTTTCTCAATTTGACATTGACTTAGTCTTTCAACAGAACTGGATCTGAAAATCGAAAGACGAGTACGTTCCACGGTTGTACCTGTGCCATGGAGGGCTTTGGGATCGTCTGACGTTTCTTGTCTTCGGGTACGACACTCAGAACGTTTTTTACTTTAATTTTTTCGCACTGAGCAGACACCTTTGCACAGTTTTAAAAGAAAATAATGGTGAGTTTGAACCTGGAATTAGAGAATCTCTTTTTCGAGCTTCAAATGTCTCTGTGACAGCATCGAAATCTGTTGAAGATACGTCTGACTAGGTCGGAAGATATTGGGAACATGTTACCTCCCCCGGTGAGGCAGAAATATCCGAATTGTTGTTTGATTCTTGCGGTGGTCTATGTCAAAGAGCCGTTTATAGCATCGCATCTGATGAAAAGGAGCTTTGCCATGTGGTGATCGCAAAATCCTCGACGGTACAGGTACCTAAAATGCTAAATTATCTGTTTACACTATTACACTATTTTGCCTCCTCTACACATCTGCCAAGACTGTATATTAACACTTGGGAATGTTCCCTTGTTAGATATCGAAGATCCACTCGAAACACAGCTGACAAAGAAAACGCAGACTCCTGTGTACTCTTCAACATGCTGTGAGAAACACCCTTGCGCCGCACGTTAACATCGCACGTTAAAATTCGGTTAAACCGCAACGTCCTGCTGTGTTCACTGTACGGTTTTCTGCAACACATTGTTCAGAAGCCGTGTCAACACAAGCAGCATAGGTAGCATCTGGCCGTTACAGTCGCGAGCTATACACGACACGTCTTGAAATACGCAGACCCTTCTAATGCTTTTCGGCAGTCCGTTTGGTTGGGAAAAGGGAAACAGTTTATTCACCAAAGTTATAAAATTATGACTTAATATATTGCTTTACCTCCTAATAGCTCTAACCACGAACAGTCGGGGAATTCTCTAGTAGCCGTTATTAAAGTGCTGCAATGAAAATATAAATTTATCCATTTCATTCCTTTTGTTAGAGTGCAGGGAAGAGCTATTCACTCATTTAATAAGAGCCGTTAAGAGATGAATTCAACAAGAATATTGCCTAACGGTATAGCATGCAACAATTAACTACACATTACACTTAAGGACATACAAATGAATATCAGTAAAATATATTGTGTTATTCGATGATGTTTTCGAGAACATATAAGAACACAAAAAGAGAGCTTGATGAGAGAAACAACTGAAAACAACAAGTGTGGAAAAAGATAAAATCTAAACTCATGTTGAACGATCAACATGTTTTGTGAGTTAAGATGCCTGGAGGTTGCTGTCGGCAGTGATGTAATTTTCGTATTCTTTTAACGGCTAAAGACTATTTGACGTTCTGTTGTGTTACTACCATCTATAGCCAGCCGTCCTGCACATGGTACAACAAGACACGAAATAAAAAAAAAAACAGATAATGTTACATACTAATATCGCATGGCCCTTACAGAACGAAATTTTCTCTAGAGGCCTAAGTGGTCCAGTAGGAACGTGCCAGCTAATTAGATTGGAAGCATCGTTGTCTGTTTTCGTAGAAGGGGAACACTGCACCCATGCAACCCGGTACGGGGGAGCCAGGGTCCACAGACACACTGACAAGTAAATCTACCCAACCGAATCACTTCGATTTTAATCGGATTTGTATATGTTGTAGTACAGAGAAAAATAAGAGACAATTTTTTTTTTATTCGTGCCCATACGACCATTAAGCGAGTGAAACACCACCTTGAAAAATCAAAGTGCATTCAGCATTTTTAACCGGACAATTATATTATTATTATTATTATTATATGATTCTAAATCCATATAATAAAATTATATTTATCTGAGAAAAACTTATTAAACAACCCAACTACATTACAATTAGCATTGAAGTCGACATTTATTGGGGGCGCACACAGTAATGTAGAGATATTTCTAGCCTATTCGTGACAAATGCGTCACTGGGATATCAGTTCACAATATACTGCATGACTAAATTTGATGTTAATTATGCTGTAGGTTTTATTATCAGTCAAATGTCGTAATGAAAAACGTAATATTGGGAAGAGGAGGATGGGAGAGGTCGGAGAAGATTTGGAAAAAATTACATTTTCGACAAATCTGGACGCACTGTTCTGAAGTATATTAAGAACTATATAACTGTTATTTGATCTGCTACCGCCTCAGCGGTATTCATTTACAAATATAAAACTCAGTTTTTGTCAAAGCGGTCTTTCACACTATTAACGGTGGTATGGGCAAGTATAAAAAACATGTCTCTTCTTTTGCTGTTCACTAAAACATATTCATTGCCGAACAAAGTCGAATTACATCCCTTTGATAGGTTTACGTGTGAGGAAAATGTGCATCGAGTTGCACGAGTGGGAAATTGACAACCTAACTTTTGAGAGAATACGGGTTGTGTTGGGTTGTTTCGAGGGAGGAGACGAGACAGCGAGGTCATCGGTCTCATCGGAATAGGGAGTGACGGGGAAGGAAGTCAGCCGTGCTCTTTCAAAGGAACCATCCCGGAATTTTCCTGGAGCGATTTAGGGAAATCACGGAAAACCTAAATCAGGATGGCCGGACGCGGGATTGAAACGTCGTCCTCCCGAATGCGAGTCCAGTGTGATAACCACTGCTCCACCTCTCTCGGTAGAGAATACGGTTGTTTACTGTGTACGAGATGTTAGCCCATGTCACAAATGACGTCGCTTTGTTTTCGGTATATTGGTATCTCACAAGCCATTTCTCTATGGATCATCGTTTCTCAACCTTTCAATCGCTCATACGATAACAACATATGTATTTTGAGGCTAAAGCTACAAAGTTAAAAACCTTAAAAATTCACAAGAATAAGTAATTTTATTGCTATTTCGCAACACAGGTCTGCTACATTGAGAAAACTGGGATAGACGGTCCTCTGTAGCTCTCTGTTTTACAGGTAGTGCGGGTATAGTTGGTGGATTACCTCAGAGGACTGCGGGGTGCTGACGGAAAACAGCACGGCCGTTGCAGGCTGCGGCAATGTGAGGGGTGCGACGTAACCTCCGTCCTCAGGTAATTTTCTGTCGATAACGAAAGCGTGCTGACGAAAGCCGCTCTACGTGAGATTAAGTGCGCCTTCCTTCTATTCGTCAGCCTGCCTCACTTTTCCCTCCACTATCCTCTTTTCTTACTACTATGTTGAAGCACACCATCTGTACAGGTATTGGGGTGGTATATGGTGGCGATTATCGACTTATGGGGCGTGCCTCCCAATGGTGAGTATGATAATGCTAAAGGGGCGGGAGGGAGTTTATCGAAAAAAAAATTAATTCAAAAGCCTGTTGATTTACTGAGAGGGAAGCAAAGCCAAATTCATTCTGACATAATAAAAAAAATTCACGTTTACACTGATAAAAAGCCGGCCTGGGTGGCCAAGCGGTTAAAGGCGCTACAGTACGGAACCGCGCGACCGCTACGGTCGCAGGTTCGAATCCTGCCTCGGGCATGGATGTGTGTGATGTCCTTAGGTTAGTTAGGTTTAAGTAGTTCTAAGTTCTAGGGGACTGATGACCTTAGAAGTTAAGTCCCATAGTGCTCAGAGCCATTCGAACCATTTTTGAACTGATACAAAGCACTTGTAAATAGGACTGAATCATTACTGCACAATGCATTTAATTAAAGTCAGTTCCCTGCTAGAAGAAGTAATCTTTGACCTGTATTCATTGAAATATTCACATTTCGTCCGAAGTAGTGCCTATGAACGTGCACTGCAGTACTGTGAAAGCAGTCAGCATGTAAATACGATTGTATATTTTAAAGATAATTCCTGGCTCCTACGCTAATAAGAGCATCATGACGTTCGACAAGTCGTGCAATCGTGTTCTTTGTCATAACCAATTTCGTGGGAATTGGTTCGCCCTCGAGAGAACGAGTTCCGTCCTTCCTACACAACGCAGGCAACCAAAATATGCACGAGGTTTATGTTCCTACAAAAGCAGATATGACGCAGAGATGTTAGGATTGTGCTGAAGTTTCGTGTCATCTGCATATTCTGTCTACTAATTGCGTTGTATAAGTAAGCAGAGGTCAGTGCGACGTATGAATGTGGCTGTCTCTTAAATGTGCATTCACTGTACTTGCGTGAGTAATTTTCCCCGTTTCAGATGTTGGGTACGAGGCGCGCACGTCCGTGGGTAGTCAGCGCTGAAAGTCAAACAGGAAAATTTCCACCCCTCATTTCGTCGAAATTATTTCTACATAATCGTTGATCCAAAGTACAATCAAACTCGGGGGAAAAAGAAGCGGCTGCAAAATTATCATTCCACAAACCACGAGAAACCACTCGCTAGATCGAGGTGTGCCTAGCTGGACTTCAGTAAGACAGAAATACTCATAGGCAAAAGATCCGTCGCCGAGCGAAATGCTAGTATAGCGATTAATATCCTACGGAAATACAATGGGAGCGTCGCGATGGCACCGTGCCTAACTGGGCAATAAAGATAACTATTGAGGGAATGCCCCTGGAGAATCTTGTCTTACTTAATGTGTCGTCAATATTTCGTCTGAGATAAGGACATTTGCACGAAAAGTTAGCAGAACAAATATTTTAAGCCATCATTGTAAAATAAATTAGAGCACCTCACAAAAGTCTTACAAGAAGAGGCAAGGTAGACAGTATTGCACTCTGTACTCTGCGTTACTAGCTGTCCCGGAGGAATCCACAAGTGTTTTAACAATGACAGACATTTAGTTAACGACGGTGCCCTTCATATTTTAAGGAGAGAAGATGAATTTTTGTGTAGGAATAGAATAAATCTCTTTTACTTCAAAAATAGAAAAATGTTGAAAAATAATTTGTGGAGTTCTTTTAAGCACACTCTGACTGCTAGTTAGAACTTCCACTACTTAAATATTTGTCTCGAACCTAATGAAATAGAGAGCTGCGTTGAAGGAAACGGTATCACGCTTTGTAATTGTCATGTTACATGGACATAGGTTTCGTTAAATGGTGGAAATGATAAAGATCACAATAAATGAAATGTTGTTGTTGTGGTCTTCAGTCCTGAGACTGGTTTGATGCAGCTCCCCATGCTACTCTATCCTGTGCAAGCTTCTTCATCTCCCAGTACCTACTGCAACCTACATCCTTCAGAATCTGCTTAGTGTATTCATCTCTTGGCCTCCCCCTACGATTTTTACCCTCCCCGCTGCCCTCCAATACTAAATTGGTGATCCCTTGATGCCTCGGAACATGTCCTACGAACCGATCCCTTCTTCTGGTCAAGTTGTGTCACAAATTTCTCTTCTCCCCAATCCTATTCAATACTTCCTCATTAGTTATGTGATCTACCCATCTAATCTTCAGCATTCTTCTGTAGCACCACATTTCAAAAGCTTCTATTCTCTTCTTGTCCAAACTATTTACCGTCCATGTTTCACTTCCATACATGACTACACTCCATACAAATACTTTCAGAAATGACTTCCTGACACTTAAATCTATACTCGATGTTAACAAATTTCTCTTCTTCAGAAACGCTTTCCTTGCCATTGCCAGTCTACATTTTATATCCTCTCTACTTCGACCATCATCAGTTATTTTGCTCCCCAAATAGCAAAACTCGTTTACTACTTTAAGTGTCTCATTTCCTAATCTAATTCCCTCAGCATCACCCGACTTAATTCGACTACATTCCATTATCCTCGTTTTGCTTTTGTTGATGTTCATCTTATATTCTCCCTTCAAGATACCATCCATTCCGTTCAACTGCTCTTCCAAGTCCTTTGCTGTCTCTGACAGAATTACAATGTCATCGGTGAACCTCAAAGTTTTTATTTCTTCTCCATGGATTTTAATACATACTCCGAATTTTTCTTTTGTTTCCTTTACTGCTTGCTCAATATACAGATTGAATAACATCGGGGAGAGGCTACAACCCTGTCTTACTCCCTTCCCAACCGCTGCTTCCCTTTCATGTCCCTCGACTCTTATAACTGCCATCTGGGTTCTGTATAAATTGTAAATAGACATTCGCTCCCTGTATTTTACCCCTGCCACCTTTAGAATTTGAAAGAGAGTATTCCACTCAACATTGTCAAAAGCTTTCTCTAAGTCTACAAATGCTAGAAACGTATGTTTGCCTTTCCTTAATCTTTCTTCTAAGATAAGTCGTAAGGTCAGTATTGCCTCACGTGTTCCTTTATTTCTACGGAATCCAAACTGATCTTCCCCGAGGTTGGCTTCTACTAGTTTTTCCATTCGTCTGTAAAGAATTCGTGTTAGTATTTTGCAGCTGTGACTTATTAAACAGATTGTTCGGTAATTTTCACATCTGTCAGCACCTTCTTTCTTTGGGATTGGAATTATTATATTCTTCTTGAAGTCTATTTCACCTGTTTCATACATCTTGCTCACCAGATGGTAGAGTTTTATCAGGACTGGCTCTCCCAAGGCCGTCAGTAGTTCCAATGGAATGTTGTCTACTCCGGGGGCCTTGTTTCGACTCAGGTCTTTCAGTGCTCTGTCAAACTCTTCACGCAGTATCGTATCTCCCATTTCATCTTCATCTACATCCTCTTCCATTTCCATAATACTGTCCTCAAGTACATCGCCCTTGTATAGACCCTCTATATACTCCTTCCACCTTTCTGCTTTCCCTTCTTTGCTTAGAACTGGGTTTCCATCTGAGCTCTTGATGTTCATACAAGTGGTTCTCTTATCTCCAAAGGTCTCTTTAATTTTCCTGTAGGCAGTATCTATCTTACCCCTAGTGAGATAAGCCTCTACATCCTTACATTTGTCCTCTAGCCATCCCTGATTAGCCATTTTGCACTTCCTGTCGATCTCATTTTTGAGACGTTTGTATTCCTTTTTGCCTGCTTCATTTACTGCATTTTTATATTTTCTCGTTTCATCAATTAAATTCAATATTTCTTCTGTTACCCAAGGATTTCTACTAGCCCTCGTCTTTTTACCTACTTGGTCCTTTGCTGCCTTCACTACTTCATCCCTCAAAGCTACCCATTCCTCTTCTACTGTATTTCTTTCCCCCATTCCTGTCAATTGTTCCCTTATGCTCTCCCTGAAACTCTGTACAACCTCTGGTTCTTTCAGTTTATCCAGGTCCCATCTCCTTAACTTCCCACCTTTTTACAGTTTCTTCAGTTTTAATCTACAGTTCATAACCAATAGATTGTGGTCAGAGTCCACATCTGCCCCTGGAAATGTCTTACAATTTAAAACCTGGTTCCTAAATCTCTGCCTTACCATTATATAATCTATCTGATACCTTTTAGTATCTCCAGGGTTCTTCCATGTATACAACCTTCTATCATGATTCTTAAACCAAGTGTTAGCTATGATTAAGCTGTGCTCTGTGCAAAATTCTATCAGGCGGCTTCCTCTTTCATTTCTTAGCCCCAATCCATATTCACCTACTACGTTTACGTCTCTCCCTTTTCCTTCACTCGAATTCCAGTCATCCATGAGTATTAAATATTCGTCTCCCTTCACTATCTGAATAATTTCTTTTATTTCATCATACATTTCTTCAATTTCTTCGTCATCTGCAGAGCTAGTTGGCATATAAACTTGTACTATTGTAGTAGGTGTGGGCTTCGTGTCTATCTTGGCCACAATAATGCGTTCACTATGCTGTTTGTAGTAGCTTACCCGCATTCCTATTTTCCTATTCATTATTAAACCTACTCCTGCATTACCCCTATTTGACTTTGTGTTTATAACCCTGTAGTCACCTGACCAGAAGTCTTGTTCCTCCTGCCACCGAACTTCACTAATTCCCACTATATCTAACTTTAACCTATCCATTTCCCTTTTTAATTTTCTAACCTACCTGCCCGATTAAGGGATCTGACATTCCACGCTCCGTTCCGTAGAACGCCAGTTTTCTTTCTCCTGATAACGACATCCTCTTGAGTAGTCCCCGCCCGGAGATCAGAATGGGGGACTATTTTACCTCCGGAATATTTTACCCAAGAGGACGCCATCATCATTTAATCATACAGTAAAGCTGCATGCCCTCGGGAAAAGTTACGGCCGTAGTTTCCCCTTGCTTTCAGCAATGGCACTTTGGATTCAATATGAAATATTATGCGTTTAAAGTTTTGTTAGTTTTGAAAAGTAAAGAGAAAATTGCAGGTAAGAAACAAGAGAAAAGTCTAACAGATAAAAAATTCGAGCACTAATTTACTCACTCAACAACAGTTGCGTATCAACCTTTTATATCGAAATTCATGGCACCGAAAACAAAAATTCGCTCTGAGGCATGCATATGTAACCACTTGCAGAGTGTCCGGATCACCACATAAAAAAAAAAGAAACAAGCATTTATCTAACGAAAATGTCGTCTGTTTCCCATAGAAGATTTTTCACAGCACTACCGGACAAGGTCGATACGTGGTGAAACGTCCCCACGTTCGCATGCACGCTTGAATCCAAAGTGCCATCGATGAGATGATCAAGCCAGCCCAGACCCGTATTGTACCACTCTTGAATGACTATTCTGTGTAAGTATGGCTCACTGTGTGGTCGTTGTCCACATCCTGAGAAAGCTGTTTTCCATCGACTCAGGACATGTCTGAGGAACAGACACGCCTCTCTATGAAGGTGATCCTAGAACGCTGGGGGAAGGTGTCACGAAAACAGCGTGTTTTACATGAAAGTTACCATCCATCAAGATGAAACAATCAGCAAAACTTTGGCGATACGACCCTACTGGTGATTGCAGAATCTCCTCCTTTTAGCGTACAGTACTGAGATTACCCCTAATAACAACGAGAAATGTTCGGTGGCCCCATGTAAAATCACTCGGCCACCACCTGGCAGCAGACGTGGGACATAGTGTTGGAGGCGTTCGTTAGTACCGAGCTGTCTCCAAACGTGTGAACTGTGATTATCAGGGTACAAAATGATCCGGCTTTCGTCCGTATACAGCATCTGACGCCAGCGCTGGTGTGTCCATCTCATTTCTTGTCCATCTGTAATAGACTGCATGGTATTGGGGGGGGGGGGGTTCGTAATGGTCGTCAGGAATGAATATTAGCTTAGTGTACTCGTCTTCTAATAGTCTCATTCGATGGAGCACTCAGCCCAAGGGTCCCTGCACTCGAAAGTCGGACATTTTGATCGTACTGTGCATCTGTCAACGCTATACGTCAACTGGTACAGATTCCACGTCCGCATCACGTCACTATGACTGCGGTGCATATGTCGAGCAACTTCCCTGATTGACAAGCCTTGTGACTGTAACGTGATGGTACGAACCCGACCATTCCTCGCGATTGTCCTTCGTGGCATCATACTCTTTTCATTCCATTGTTCCATAACGTCTCTAATAAGTCGCTACTGGTGCATTATTTGTAGCTGAAATGCTGAAATACATTCGAATGCGGCATTATACCCATAGAAAGATCTCATCGTAGCTGTGTGTATGTTTACAAACAACGTTGGGGCCGACCTTCGGGTCGGTACAGGAACACTCGCAATAGCGACACACGTGCACGACGCGTCTCAGTGACGCAGCACTTCTGCTGATGTGTGTACATACGTCTGGAACCTAAAAATTGGATCTGTCATTTTGAATAGCGTCAATGACGTGTCAATGACGTGTGCATGGTGACATTAATACGGTGTGTGATTACCATCTGCAGTTCATACAACAAGATCGTGAGGATTGGATCAGAATGATTCAAGTTGCCCACATACTGACGTTACACGATATTTCATGTGATGTTTTATTAGAAACATAGTGCATTAATTCTGCTGCCGTCATTAAGTACCAAAAAATCTGTTTCATGTCCTGCCAGATGAGTAAAAAGAGATGTGGTCGACCATGGTGGTTACATCCATCACTACAATGCTTGTATACATTTAGTTTCTATATACAGGGTGAGTCACCTAACGTTACCGCTGGAGATATTTCGTAAACCACATCAAATACTGACGAACCGATTCCACAGACCGAACGTGAGGAGAGGGGCTAGTGTAATTGTTTAATACAGACCATACAAAAATGCATGGAAGTATGTTTTTTAACACAAACCTACGTTTTTTAATGGAACCACGTTAGTTTTGTTAGCACATCTGAACATATAAACAAATACGTAATCAGTGCCGTTTGTTGCATTGTAAAATGTTAATTACATCCGGAGATATTGTAACCTAAGGTTGACGCTTGAGTACCACTCCTCCGCTGTTCGATCGTGTGTATCGGAGAGCACTGCAACATACATCGAGTTTCTACAGAATGATCTGCCAACGTTGCTCGAAAATGTCCCACTGGAAACGCGAAGACGTATGTGGTATCAGCATGATGGAGCACCTGCACATTCCGCATTAACACTAGGCTGACCCTTGACAGGATGTTCGACGGGCGTTTAATAGGACGTGGAGGACGCATAAATTGGCCAGCCCGTTCTCCTGATCTTATACCTCTGGACTTCTTTCTGTGGGGTACGTTAAAAGAGAATGTGTACCATGATGTGCCTACAACCACAGAGGATAAGAAACAACGTATTGTGGCAGCCTGCGGCGACATTACACCAGATGTACTGCGGCGTGTACGACATTCATTACGCCAGAGATTGCAATTGTGTGCAGCAAATGATGACCGCCACATTGAACATCTATTGGCCTGACATGTCGGGACTCACTCTATTCCACTCCGTAATTGAAAACGGAAACCACGTGTGTACTTGTACCTCACCCCTCATGGTAATGTACATGTGCGTCAGTGAAAAAAACCAATAAAAAGGTGTTAGCATGTGGACGTAATGTGCTGTTCCAGTCTCTTCTGTACCTAAGGTCCATCACCGTTCCCTTTGGATCCCTACGTAATTCGGTGCTCTCCGATACACACGATCGAACAGCGGAGGAGTGGTACTCAAGTGTCAGCTCTAGGTTACAATATCTCCGGATGTAATTAACATTTTACAATGCAACAAACGGCACTGATTACGTATTTGTTTATATGTTCAGATGTGCTAAGAAAACTAACGGGGTTCCATTTAAAAAACGTAGGTTTGTGTTAAAAAACATACTTCCGTTCATTTTTGTATGGTTTGTATTAACCAATTACACACCCCCTCTCCCCACCTTCGGTCTGTGGTATCGATTCGTCAGTGTTTGACTCACCCTGTATTTATAGATGTGTGGGGTATGGGGCTTATTGTTTACGGATCCTTAGGCCGTTTATCTGCTACAGCTAATGAAACCAATGGATCAGTCTTTATACTCAATGTTTTGCGAAACGGAAACTACGTCCGGTGAGGAAGAAAGCAATTTTTCTGCTAGTGCGCTACTATTTTTCGACCTTGATCTGTTTCCCTACTATTTGACGAGTTTAATCTTAAGCAATATATTCAGTCCAAATTCAGGGGCTATTAGCAATAGGTAAGGACTTCAAGTGCGCCGAAAGATGTGAACGAGGTTTTCTAAAAACGAAGCAAGACTGGTGATGCAAATGTAATTCGTTAGCCTAGTACTATGATCAATTAATGGCGATTGCTTTCAAAGTAGGGCTCTGTGGAGCCAACAACCATACACATTCGCTTCTCCCTTGAGGCTGTGCTGGATCGTGCTTCCCGGCAGAACGTAAGGACACTACTGTACCAACCGCTCGTCCGCTGCTATAGATTTTAATGACATTCAACACAGTCGCTAAAAGAATACATCGAGCGCCAACATGACAGGAAAAATAGTAGTGCAAGTAAGTTCTTTTCCTGAGTAACAGAGTGGCATTAACCCCATGTACTTCGTTAAAAGTCCGCCTTATTCAAAATCTGACGTCGATAGCTACACAGTCTTATATTTAGGATAAGCTGCATGCAGACTGTGCGCTTTTCTACATTAAGTACAGTACTTTCAGCCAAGTAACTAATAGACAGAAGCAAATATTTCAAATTTAAGACGTCTTCAATGAGCAATGCTTTTGCGGCACGTGCTTGTAAACTGCGCAAACGAAAGGGCCGCTGCCTTGTAAACAAGTAACATTCGTCTGTGATGTGATGATGCTGCATCACCAGGTGTCACTGTATGAAGCTACAGTAGAAGCTGAAGAGGAACTGATTAGTGAGGTCCTACCCGCCTATCTGATTCTACGACAGAAAACGTGGGTATTTGAGAGACTGCGGCAAAATTTGATGTGGCGACGTAATGTAGACGTAGAGAATGGAACAGTTTCCGCGAGTTTTAGATACAAGTGCTGCATGTCAATTAAAACAAAATATATTAATTTTGAACAAAGAATTATTTATCTCAAACTACTTAATTTTGCATATTCTGCCACCTTAAACCTTAAGATAATGAAGAGAGAGAAAGGCGAATTAAAGGACATCGTAAAATATAATTCTATAAAATCTTATGGCAGTCCTAAAATAAACTAGAACTTTAAGAAATATCATATTTAAGTGATGAAGTAAAAAGATCGTATAATATTGACACAATAAAATCAAGGGAAACTATTAAGACCATGTGAATATTACGAACATATCATGAAAATTTCGATGCAGCAAATTATAACAATGTACGTTATTGTAAATATCCAACTCGGCTGAAAAGCGTCGTTAGTAATGGTATAATACAAGAAGCCAGATACTTCAACTACCTACACTGTGATACAATATGCGACTATGATCAGGACATACCACAAAGTTGTGTAAGTTTAACAGTATTTGTGAAGCAATCAGCAGATATCTAGAAAATAAAATTCTGAAACACGTGAGATGAAAAGTCCATATCCCTGTCACTCCACCAACAAAATTTCGTGGAAATGATTTATAGGAGGCAAACAAGAATCAAGGAAAGCATACAACACACCACGTATTTGAGGAAGAAGTGTTAAGGAATTTAAAAGAGAAACGTAGTTATCAGAATCTAACTCAACACACATAGTGAGAAAGAGGAGATAGCTAGATGGAATACACTTTTAATACACTTTAATACACTTTTAATAACTTTACTTTTGTCTGGACCCCACTTTTACTTTTCATCAACCTTACACGTTTCGACTTTCTGTCATTTGCAATGCAAACACAGTGTTGCGTCAGTCCTATAAAAACACTAGATACATTGTATCCCGTACTCGACAATTTTGACATGATTAAAAAACTAAACTCCGTCCGAACTAGCCTTGGAAGGACCAACTATTCCGACCAGCCGCCGTATCATCCTCAGCCCACAGGCGTCACTGTATGCGGACATGGAGGGGTATGTCGTCAGCACACAGCTCTCCCGACCGTACGTCAGTTTTCAGTTTATGAGACCGGAGCCGCTACTTCTCCATCAAGTGTCTCCTCAGTTTGCTCTCACAAGGGCTGAGTGCACCCCGCTTGCCAACAGTGTTCAGCAGACTGGATGGCCACCCATCCAAGGGCTAGCCCAGCCCGACAGCGCTTAACTTCGGTGATCTGATGGGAACCGGTGCTACCACTGCGGCAAGGCCGTTGGCCAATGTTGACATGATATAATGTATATAATACTTTTACTTGACTCACATAGCACTGCCTTTGGAAATGACGGAAATTCGAAACGCATAAGGCTGATGAAAAATAAAAGTGCGGTCAAGACGAAAGTAAAGTTACTAAAAGTGTATCCATCTGGCCGCATCATCTCACAACATTTTTATGCAAATTGCAGGTCTTAAATGTTTACCAGTGAAAATAAAGAAGTATAAACCTCAACAAAAACGAATCCGTGGATGATCGAAAAGTATATGGAAATCATAAAACGCAGTAAATGGCTTAAAAAGGCAAATTAAAAAGAAGAAAAGAGTTAAGGGTGCACTGCATATTGTTTCATTACAGTCTGAATAACCCGAAAGAGAAATGGAAATACCAAGTACTGGAACCATACGAATTAGGTCTTATTCGTTTTGTAAATAAAACTGCTTTTTCCTGCTGCCACCCAATTTATTGATCCCAGGTGCGTTTCACCTTTTTGTTGTTCTAAGGCATCATCAGTAGGGTCTACAACGATACAGTATTGTTAGTGTTAGATCATTAAACAGTTCACGTAACAAATATATCTATGCTTGTTGCAGAGGATGGCCACGTATTCAAACTTGTTAGGTTTTATTCACTTATTACACAGATTTTATGCTGCATAGGATGCCAGTATGATCATTCGCTTTCACAAATGTATACAAGGTGAATTTGAAAACCAGTTTAGTTTCTGGTACAGCCACTGAAACGTCACAACAGTTTTCAGTCTTCAGCTGTGTAGTTTGGCCAAACGGAGAATAATAGATTTAAGTTTTCACCGAGCGAGGAACTCGTATTATAAGATTCATGTAGACTCTTTAGAAAGCTAATTAATATTTGGTTCCCTTGAGTAAAAAAGGATCTTTCACAATTTTATTACATCACTTTGTGGCGTCGCTACTAGTGCGCGATCGTCCATTTCTCTATTAAAAGCTTTACTTCAGAATGTATGTGGGCTGCAATGTAAGCCGGTAGAGTATTATACAGTCAGTAACGGACGAGTTGTGTCCTGCAGACTAAAGTCACGACCATCTGTTGCAGCTGCGCGTGTGAAAGCAGTGGAGTAGCGCTGGCAGGCCACTTACATTATACGAAACTAAAAATATTAATAACTAATAAAGGAATAACCTGAGGAACATATTTGATGTACATCCTTCTGTTGTGAAAACAAACAATATGTCAAAGTCTGAGATAAAAATAGTTGTATTTTGGAAGTTAGTAAAACTCCATAAAAAAAACGTAATTTGCCGACAGTCAAGAATTTAAATAAATACAGTGATGTAGTATTTCACCTTCAGTGACTATGTACGATGATCTGATGACACTTTCAGTGTTCATATATGAATTTGGAAAGTTATTAGTTTCAGAAAACGTCTGTGACTTTTCTATAATAATAATTTCAAGAATTCTAAGTAAATATATGTATTGTGTGTTAGGGTGCGTGTGAATGAGAATGCGTGCGTGAGAGTATGTGGGACGTTCAGCATTACTAAAAATCATTCATGTAATTCTGTACAGGAACTGGCAAGTGTTCCAACTCTGTAACGTGGGAACGAATCCACTAGTGGTTCCCCTACTAGTGAATGTCGGATATCCAAGTATGTATGCTTATGTATAAGACAGCCAGAACATTCGCGACTACATAATATATTTCCAGATGTAGAGTAAAGCTTATATTTCAGTTTGTTTTGTTTATTTAATAGGAGAGTTTTGTGTTCCTTAATTTGATTACGTCAATGAGCCTAGGGAAGTCGTAGGTACTTGCTAGATTTTGGCGCGAGATGCGCCCTAGAAGTGTGTTCTCATTGGTTGTAAGTGCTAACAGGCAATGAGAAGCGAGACGGTTGGCCGCCTAGCGGGGAGACATAGTTTTGAGTGTGGGAGAGTGAGTAGGGAGTCGCGAGCTAGCTTTGATCGGAGGCGGTTATGATGGTGGTGCCTTTTCGCATTATGTGTAAGATGAAGTCTTGGGATGACTTCCGCGTTATGGGCCAGTGTTAATGGTATCTTGTAGTGACCAGAAACTGTTTATGAAAACTTTAGAGTGTTGTGATAATTTGTTCCGACGAAAATCGCGAGTGTACTGTGAATTATATAGCGTGGCGGTACTGAGTATATTTTTACTGAGTATTTTATGGCGAGCATAAACTTTAACTAAAGACAACCACTGAATATCGCGTGCAGAAGTAATTGGCCGATCATTGACTGTGTTACAAGTAATTGGTTTCGAAACTTGGGAAGGTAAAAGTTCTGGCTGTTTTAGGTATGGTGATAACTCTGAGCATAAACTTTCGTAATTTTCATAAATGTGGGCTGATGATCTTGCTTAACAGCAATAAAGAGCTATTGAAGGTTTAAATCTGAACTTCATGATTAAAGCACGAGTGACATCCCCTTTCCGAATTATTTGTTTGAAGTACACAGAAAATTTTTAGCAGATTTTACTTATAGCGGCCTCCGGCGTGTAGCTATGAGGTTGCAGGTTCCTCAACACTGCTTTTCTGTGATCTTGTAAGTAGCTGCAATCAGGAGTTTACGTGCGAAGATCTACCGCTGTAAAGAATTAAGTGAACAAAAATTATAAAAGAAATTGCATTGCAGCAGCAATGTATAATCCGTCGCAATTGGGGCATCGCACGCACGTAAAAAAAAAAAAAAAAAAAAAAAATCCGTCGCAATTGGTGCATCGGCCGGGAAAGATAATGAAACATTTAATTAAAAGCAGTAGTGTGTGTTTAACCGGACGTTAAAATATTGCTCGGGAATAAAGAGGAAATGGGGATAGGACAAATATTAAGAGTGAACTATCGTCACGTCAGCGATAGCCCATGAACTGTGAGTGTGTTTGATGTGCTTGGCGGATGAATTTTGCGGTTATATCGCGCCGACTGAAGTAGCTGATAACGGCGACATCTGGCAGACTACGAGCTACGAGACGACGCAACGGAGGCAGCGGAAGCAGTTGGCAGCGCTGACCGTAGTGGTGGCCCGTAAACTGGTACAGCGGGCCAGTACATGGTGATCGAACGCGCAGCGTCAGCTAGCCGTGTTGGAGACATCAGAAGCGCCAAGTTAAGTAGTGTGTTTTTTAAGACTTTGTGTGTGGGTGTGAAAAAACTGAATAAAATGGCTGAGTGTAAGCAAACAAATGTAGAGGACGAACTGAGGGTAGAAAGGGGAAAAGAACAAGGGGAAGAGATTTCTGATCCCATGAACTTTAGCTTGGATGTGTCCCAACCCAATTTCAGTAATAGTTTGACAGAGTCATTAAGTGTTAATTATGGATCGGAGGTGGAACAGAATGTATCAGATCCCAGTGTTTCAGATCTACCTGTGGCAGTAGCTAATATTAATGGAGACATTGTATCAATAAATGATGGGGCGAAAGATAGTGTGGCAGGTATGTTAATGAGTCTATTGGCAAAACTGAATGGTTTAGATGCTAATATGACGAACATGGATTCTAATATGACGAAAATGGGTACCTCATTAAGTGATGAGATGGAAGCTAAAATTACGAAAATAGGTACCTCATTAAGTGAGGAGATGGAAGCTAATATGACCAAATTAGGTTCTGATATGACAAAAATGGGTTCTGAGATAGATTCAAAAATGAGTGGCTTAGAGTCAAAATGAGTAATATAGGTGAGGAAATAGAATTTAAGCTGGATTCAAAAATTTCAGATCTAAGAGTGTTGGAAGCACGACATGGCAGTGTTTAGTAATAAAGTAAAAATTGAAATAAATCAGGTTAAACAGGAATGTACGCAAACTATTGTTCAAGGAAAAAGAGAATTAACTACACAAATCGTACAAGTTACTGATAACCACCAGCAATTTTAAGTGCATGTAAATTCAGAAATAGTCAAGGCTTGTGAATATATCAGAGAGGAAGAAGATTATAGTGAAATAAATCATGCTGCCTTAGAATGGAAATTGAAGGAAAATAAAGATAAGTGTGACAAACTTGCGGATCAGGTAATAAATAAAGTCACTGGCTTGGAAACTCATATTAATCAATTCAGTGAAAGTATGAATGAGCAATTGTGTGAGCATGACTGTCAGCTAACAAAAGTAGAACAGTGTGTTACTAACAATAGTGGTAGCATTATGTCTACTGGAATAGTAGAATCCACTGAGATTGCTTATGTCACCCGTCGACAGTTTCTCAAGTTTGATCCCAATAAAAGTGTACATCCACGTGAATTTTGGAATGACTTTGAGGATATCTTGCCTAAAGTGTGGAGTGATAAGCAGAAGATCGGATTTATTACTTCAAACTTAATGGGGGAGGCAAAAATCTTGGGGAACTTGGTCTCAGAAAAACATACTAAATTACAGGAATTTAAACATGCTTTCTTTGAGGAGTACTGGGGTAAGCGAAAGCAAACGGGTGTACTTAACCGTTTCTGGTCTGGGGAAAAATACAACCCCAAGACAGAAGGAATAAAAAGATTTGTACAAAGATGGGTAACTACTCTATCCTATCTTAATAATACAGTAGAAACGGAGCAAATCTTTTTGGGTATAGAAAATAAGTTACCTTGGAATTGGAATAATATCTGCACCTAGAGACAATGTAGATGAAGTTGTACAATATCTAGAACGCGTTGAATCAGTACTCAAAGAGGAGGAAAGTGCGAGAAGAGTGTATCGCCCTCCTGTTAGGCAGAATGACAATCGCACTCATGTAAACATAAGCAGAATGAGTGTGCAGAGAGGAGGCGGATACCGAGGTACGTCACGAGGGAGAGGCAGGACATATGATAATCGGGTCAGTGACCGGGGGCAGTATGGAGACGGCCGACAGATGTCAGGAGGTGGCGCAACCAGCTGACGAAGGATGTCAGTTACCGATGACGCACCGCGGTCGGAAAACTTGTAGCTGTCTACGATTATGCTAGCGTCCATAGACAACGGCATTCCCAGTTAAACCCGCTGGCAAAACCATCCATAAAAAAGGCCCCAGTAAAACAACCTAGAATTAATATAGTTGCTACGAAAGATGGGAAGAATAACGGGGAGCAACAAGAGACGGCAGAATTAATTAAAGTAGAGTTAATGGAGCACAGTAATATTAACAATAAGAATAAGAACACGCTTGTCGAAGAAATAAGTACTGATAATAAGGTTTTGAATCGGGAGGTGAAGGTAAATCTGCACAGCGAAACGGATGAGGATCTGTCTGACAGTGGTGGAAACAGAAATGAAGCAGAGGTCAAAGATGTGCTTAGAGAGATGTTTCGATTTAGCACTAGTGGACAGACTGGTAGGAGTTGACACTAATAATAGGGATAATATTAAGCATGAGGGAGACCCTGTAAGCGTGAATGTGATATCCGCTCAGAAGACAGGTTTTGACAGAAGGGAAACAGTGCAGGATTTATTAGACGAAGTAAAACCTGAAATCAAAAAAAGAGTACTTAGGACAGCCAATAATAGAGTTAAGTGTATTAAATGAAAAGGTAAAGTGTTTAATAGACACAGGATCAGAGGAGTGTGCTGTGTCACAAAATTTTGTGAATAGACTCCCAGATAATAAACAAGTAGTAAAGATGCCAGTAAGTGGCTTAAATATAATTGTAGCAACAGGAAAAACCAAGAAGGTGGTAAAGCAAGAAGTATTCCTACCCATAGTTGTACAGGGGGTGTAATTAAGCAGAACTTCTTAGTAATAAGTGGACTAAGCGTAGATATGCTGGTGGTTGCTGATTTTCTTAGTAAACATGAAGGATGGGTAAATTTCGGGACAAATGATGTAGTGGTTAGAATTAATGGTAACCTTATAACAATACCATTCATAGGTAAGAGACCATGTGACAATACAGAACTGAATGACTTTCTAATCCGTATTTGCAAGACCACAAAACTGATGGAAGGCTACAATGAGTGTAGTGGAGGTAAAGAAGTGGATCCGTCTGAGTTGGATAGCATCAGAGACCAAAATACCTCAGAGGGCTTTGCACTCTTTGCAGAGCTAAGTGCGTGACGAACACTAGGTCTTGAGTCGTATGAAAATACTATTTCCTTCCATTTCGTATTGTCAACCTTCCCCTTATTTCATTCAGAACTTTTAACTATCTTCTTTCTTTCTTCACTATCTAGAGTTAGAGAGAGTACCAGGAGGTTGTTTTGGGAAGACAGGCAGGGTGTGGCCTGCATAATGTCAGTAAAGGAGGGAGAGGTTAGGTGTTGCCAGCTCAATCGTAGTATTAAGTATGTGAATAAATGGCGTGAGAACCTCGGGATGTTGTTTTGGTAAGAGAGGTTAAGGTATGATACAGAGCAGCAAGGCTGTCTGTAAAGTAACAGTAATATGTTGTAAGAAGAATATTTGTGTAAGGTAATGAGAAAATGTTTCAATAAGAATGTATGTGAGGAAATAATTACAGAGCAGCAAGGCTGGCTGTAAAACGATGGTAATGTGTAACAGAGCAGTAAAAGTGTTGCCTGCTAAATAATAATAAATAAAGGAGTCAGAGGCAAGGTGTGGCCTGCTCAATGTTGGTAAAAGAAGGAGAGGCTACGTTCGTAAACAGAGTGAGGTAATGTAAGTAAACGAAAACGGGATCAAAGATTAAAAACAGGTGGATGTACAAATGAGAGAAGTGAGAAGGAACCTGACGTAACCCAGAATAAATTGAGACGTTATTAACCATTACAAACCTGAGTGAATGTAGTATGGATATGAGTATGCAACACATACTGAATGTGACTAGAGAAACCTGATGTTGAATTTTGTGAAACCTGAGCTGGAGATTATTGTAACAGAGCAGCAAAAGGCTGGCTTCAGAAACCCTAAGTTGATTTTAGTCAAGAGGAACCCATATATGAATCTGAACCATTCAAGTGCCCCAGAAATCAATAGAAAAATTTTAAGATTAGTAGTTTTAAGGAATGTGTAGTGTTTATATGTGTTTTCAGATGTTGTTTTTCTTGTACAGGACTGCAGGAGATAGCCTGGAGAAAAATTGTATACATATGAATAAATTTGTGTTTTGTAAGGTTACGTGGTGTACCGGATTTGGAGAGCTATAAGCACTGGCTGAAATTTGAAGTGTATTTGTGTACTATTTGTGAGAAATAATTTGTATATATTTATATGTAACAGTAACTTGTTTGATTCTTTGCAATAAAAAAAATTGAAGAAAAATTAATAGTAAATGTGCCACTTTGGTTCTGCTGGAAGGAAAGTTAGTACACTTTTAAGTAAAAAAGGGTATTTGAAAATGGAAATACTGGAAAGAAAATATTGCATGATGACTTGGAAAAGTAGAGTTATTCAGTAAGAGTCATGAAAACTGTGATTAATATAAATTTGAGAGTGTTATTGTGTAAGGCAAAGACGTAGCATTTAAGGATGGAAACTGAGGCCAGCTGAATTTTTCAGGTGCGCTGGAATAAGGTTGTAGTAGCACGAGACTCATATGGACCTCCAAAACAGGACCAAGTCGGACGAGTGCTAGCGGAGGTGAAAAGTGTAAGTGTTGAGAGGTGACAGTCACCAAAGCGATTATTTTGTTAGTGTGCGTGTGATGTAAAAAGAGTGTATTGTAGGTTTGTTTCTTTTTCAGCAACTTGTAAAAAAATATGAAGATTGTAACTTTTTTATTTTAGTATTGATGATTTAACATATATGTCTAGAGTTAACTGATTGTAGGTCATCAACCATAGATATTGATGAATGAAATATATACAGAACCAGAAATGACAAATAATAACGGATAAAGTAAATCTTTAATAGAAAAATATTAAGAAACAAAAATTTGTTAAGAAATTAAAAATTTTAGTTCCTCAGGAGGTGTGTGGCGTCGCAACTAGTGCGCGATCGCCCATTTGTCTATTAAAAGCTTTACTTCAGAATGTATGTGGGCTGCAATGGAAGCCGGTAGAGTATTATACGGTCAGTAACGGACGAGTTGTGTCCTGCAGACTAAAGTCACGACCATCTGTTGCAGCTGCGCGTGTGAAAGCAGTGGAGTAGCGCTGGCAGGCCACTTTCATTATACGAAACTAAAAATATTAATAACTAATAAAGGAATAACCTGAGGAACGTCATATTTGATGTACATCTTTCTGTTGTGAAAACAAACAATATGTCAAAGTCTGAGATCAAAATTAGTTCTGTTTTGGAAGTTAGTAAAACTCCATAAGAAACGTAATTTGCCGACAGTCAAGAACTTAAATAAATACAGTGATGTAATAGTTCACCTTCAGTGACTATGTACGATGATCTGATAACACTTTCAGTGTTGATATAAAAATTTTGAAAGTTATTAGTTTCAGAAATCATCTGTGACTTTTCTATAATAATAATTTCAAGAATTCTAAGCAAATATATGTATTGTGTGTTAGGGTGCATGTGAATGAGAATGCGTGCTTGAGAGTATGTGGGACGTTCGGCATTATTAAAAATCATTCATGTAATTCTGTACAGGAACTGGCAAGTGTTCCAACTCTGTAACGTGGGAATGAATCCACTAGTGGTTGCCGTACTAGTGAATGTTGGATGTCCAAATATGTATGCCTATGTATAAGACAGCCAGAACATTCGCGACTACATAATAAATTTCCAGATGTAGAGTAAAGCTTATAGTTCATTTTGTTTCGTTTATTTAATTACAGAGTTTTGTGTTCCATAATGTCATGACGTCAATGAGCCTAGAGAAGTGGTTGGTGCTTGATAGCTTTTGGGGCGAGCCGCACCCTAGAAGTGAGTTCTCGTTGGTCGTAAGTGCTGACAAGCAAAGAGAAGCGAGACGGTTGGCCGCCTAGCGGGGAGATATAGTTTTGAGTGTGGGAAGGTGAGTAGGGAGCCGCGAGCTAGCTCTGATTGGAGGCGGTTATGCTGGATGTGACCTTTCGCAATATGTGTAAGATGAAGTCTTGGGATGACTTCCGCGTTATGGTCCAGTGTTAATGGTATCTGGTAGTGACCAGAAAATGTTCATGAAAACTTTAGATTGTTGTGATAATTCGTTCCGACGAAAATCGCGAGTGTACTTTGAATTATATAGCGTGGCGGTACTGAGTACATGGTTACTGAGTATTTTATGGCAAGCATAAACTTTAACTAAAGACAACCAGTGAATATCGTCTGCAGAAGTAATTGGCAGATCATTGACTGTGTTACAAGTAATTGGTTTCGGAATTTGGGGAGGTAAAATTTCTGGCTGTTTCAGGTATGGTGATAACTCTGAGCATAAACCATAGCAATTTTCATAAATGTGGGCTGATGATCTTGCTTAATGGCAATAAAGTTATATTGATGGTTTAAATTTGAACTTCATGTTTAAAGTACGAGTGACATCCCTTTTCCCAATCATTTCTTTAAAGTGTAATTAGGCTGTTTAGGTTTTCTTATTGGTAACGCCACGTAGCGCTCTGTATGAAAATGACTGGCTGTGCTGTGTGCAGTCTGTGGCTAGTTTGCATTGTTGTCTGCCATTGTAGTGTTGGGCAGCTGGATGTGAACAGCGCGTAGCGTTGTGCAGTTGGAGGTGAGCCGCCAGCAGTGGTGGATGTGGGGAGAGAAATGGCGGAGTTTTGAAATTTGTATGATTATTAAGGTAAGGCCTTCTGTAGTTTGAATCTTTTATTTAGCTGGCAGTAGTGGCGCTCGCTGTATTGCAGTAGTTTGAGTATCGAAGATTTTTGGTGAGGTAAGTGATTTGTGAAAGGTACAGGTTAATGTTAGTCAGGGCCATTCGTTTGTAGGGATTTCTGAAAGTCACATTGCGTTGCGCTAAAAAATATTGTGTGTCAGTTTAAGCACAGTCGTGTATAATTTTTCTAAGGGGATGTTTCATATGTCGACCTAGGATGCCTAGGATACCTCACTGGAATCTTCTGATTTTTTCTTGTAGTTTGTGTATTTAGTGTAGCTTTTGTTTATTGCTATCGCGTAATTATAGAGAGAATTTCCTTGGTAGTTGTGGTTTTTCATTGTTGCACAATAAAACAGTTGTGGCATGCATGTAGATATGCACCAAGTACTTCGCAGCTGCGCTTGCAATTAACTAGATATTATTTTCAGTGCTATGTTAATGTGTACCCCTATTTTTGCTCTTCAAATTGTGTTTTTCTGTGTTGTCGTGTGAAACATTGTGACAATAATGGCGTGTGAAAAACGTAATACTAGGCTCCAAAGTAAACTGATAAATGACAGTGAAGACGAAAGAAGTGTGTTAGCACCGCCGAGTAATGAATTAACCAATGTTCAAAGTAGTAATTTGGAACTAAGAAACAGACAATGACTCACACCGCAGGCAGCCACGTGGGCCGGCTGGCTCAGAGAAAAATAACATAGACGCTAACCTTGAGAAAAATTCCAGTATTCTTTACCGACGTATACCACATGATAATTGCGTTAAAGTTGAAATTCTGTGTACTAGGTAGAGCAAAGGGGTACACCACATTTCACATGTAAAACCATTTATTGAGAGATAAACTGCTTTTTAACTTAGTCTTTGCTATAAAATTTTTCACTTCACGTTACTAGTACTCTTTTTCAATCTTAGAAACCGTTAATATACAACTATGTTTTAAAGTTAACTATCCAGTCAAGAACCAAGAGAACTTATTTAAACAGAAATTACGAATGCATTGTTATTGTGAACAGACGACACAGTGTTATTGTGTATGTACATTCTTGCTTGTTAGTTGCACGATTATGTAACGACTATAAGGCTCACATACTTAGGACATTTACCAGTACTGCTAATGAGATTTTATTGCAACATTTTGGTTTAGTTGAAAATACATTCTGGATTTAAAGTACTTTCAGTGAGATACCAGATGACACAGTGGTTAGTTTATGTGACAGCTACACGATTTTATCACGACGCTACTAATGAGTGACAATTAACAATGTTGATTTTGCAGTGTTTCTGTTTTATATCTGCACAGTTTTTCTGTATTATTCTGGAAAGTAAAACATGTTTTAGTAGTAACTTTTGTGGTATAGCTACAATGAGACTGCCTTTTCCGTAGCACAACAATACGTTACAGCACAGTACTTTCTTCATCACGCAATAAGCGTAATAACTAAGATATCCATACACAAAGCATTTCACTTTTGTTTATCATGAGGTAAGTACATTGGCTTCTGCAGAACTTAGTTTTCGGAGGACAATAACTACGACACTTCGACAGAGATTATCTTACAACAAGACGCACAGTTTAGCGCTACAGTACACGTATTTGAGTGATTAATTTTGTACTTAAATCATTTATTTTTAAAGATATTTGAAGTACAATGATACAAGTTTTTCCGTAATACATTTCATTCCATTCTTGTAATCTGATACAAGTTTTTCCGTAATACATTTCATTCCATTCTTGTAATCTGTAACACCTGAGGGTATAATTACATTACTTTGTGTATCATGTGTTTGGCGAGCACAAGGAGCCCTAGCTAATATGGTATTTGCTTATACAACTTTACACATCGGTACCATATTTCTCTAATACTTAAATTACACAGCTATCTGATCATTTAACTGAGAGATAAACTTTTTTTTAAATCAGTGACACATGTTTACGCAATTACAGAGTTGGATTACTTCACACTTACGAAATTGTATTTTGTCTGTACTGTGTGAACTGTTCATATGTTTTCGGACCCATTGTGATATTATGAGAACTTTGGATGATATATTTGGTATGGGATCACGATTTTTAAAGTACGTTTGCGGCAGATGACACTTTTGACATGAGTAGAGAATTTTTTAGGTTTTGAAATTATTGGAGGAAGCTACGACGATTTTGAGAGTTGACTGAGGCGTTATGATGTTATTTTTACAACGACGATGTGTATTATGCTGTTGAGGTATGTTTATGATCAATAAGCTGATGCTATATGAGGAATTTGATTATGCTACGTATTTATTATGATGAAATATTGAAGTGTCGTCGCAAGATTGACGTGTCGACGAATATATATATGTGTAATACGGTAAGGAGTAATGAGTAGTGTTTAGGGACTCTGGTTTGTGGAAAAGGATGTTGGAAACCAAGAATCGTACTTTAATAGTTATGAAATGTATGTAAATGCGTGAAAGTATCACAATGCCGATGAAAACTTCTTGAAAACTGTTATATTCATAGGATTTTGTTTCTACATATTTGCAACGCAAATTCTCGACCAGTGCATTTTTTTTTTTTTATATGAGACTGCCACTGTAGCAGAAACTGCTGTCATAAATATTTCAGTAAGAAAGGTAAGTGACCTTGACGTAATGCGTTTTGAGCGCCCAGCTGAGAGGTAGTCGTCTGACAAAAGAAAGCCATTAGGTGGAGAAAAAAAAGAGGCCATTATCCTCGCCATTGTCATTCCTTTAGAGAAAGCATAGCAAATACGACATGCTCATTACTTGGAAAGATACTTACATCTGCAACCTGATTATGACAAGCATCTTTCTACGAGAGTTGAGAGAATTTTCTACTAACTTATGAAATGTCACATGACCATTGAATGATATTTTTATGCTTTGCTTTTCATAGTTGCTTATTTCATTTGATATCTAGTTTCCAGCTGTGTTGCAGTATTAGTTTTATAAAATAAACTTAGATGCATTTGCTAATGGAACACTTTCTGTCAACAGATCTATTAAATAATTATTTTATGATCCACATTCTTCGAAAAAGGAGCTCTTGGAATGGAAAGAACAATAAGAAGGGACTAATAACAGTAACTGATATATAACTTTCTTTTCAATTAATTGGTAATTTTTTGTAGAATTAGTTTTTGTGGTGCACTACTTTAATTACATAGACATTAAGATGTGAATAGACATTTCCCTTTTCTGCATTGTTGTTCTTACTATAATATTTTTTCTGCTTCAGCTTTGTCATGTTTAGGTATAAGTTACTGCTGTTTCCCAGGCTTGTGCTACTAAATTTCACTTTACATTTCTCTGTTAAGCCAGTTTTACTACTGATTTATTTTTCTTGTTTGCTGCTCATTGCCTTATAGTAGTTGTAATACTGCTGCTAGCTTTGCCAATTTGCATTATTTTGTCCTTGCGGTTTGTGTTAATTTGTTATGTGCTGCTGCATTGCCACGTCCATTGGTATATATATCTGAGCTCAGTAGATTTAAGTTAGCTTAAGAGGGGTTGACTATATAAGAAACTGACTATGGAGAATAGGTAAAGAATGCATTGCGAACTTATATGAAAAAGATTTGGGCCAAAATGAGTATTGTACAATCAGAAATAAGTATTTTGAAAGAAATATGAATAGAATACAGGAAGGAGGTATAGATAGGACTTTTTTGGAATAATGATGAATGAAGGGAGAACTCCAAGAAGCAAAGAAAGTTTTGTTTGCAAAATACTGCAATGAAACAAAACCTGTCCTTTCCTTGTGTTATCCCACTATGTGTTTATATACCCTTGTTTATTTGTCTTTTTCCTGTCTTTATGTGTTTAGCTGATGAGGGCTATGTTGTTGAATTTTTCTGATAATATGTTATTTTCTTTGTAAAGATGTTTAGACATTATTTATTCTGTTTTGTTTTAATGCTCATATGTAAAGTTGATGTTTCAAAAGTTATTCTGATCTTTTATGTATGTACTTATGTCATAATTCCTGTAACACTGATGTATATGTTTATTTCTATTCTTTTGTAAAGCCTGTACTACAAATGTTATCTGTATTATTATGTTTTTAATGATGTATTTTGTACCTTTGTTATTGTATTCTTATGTTATAAAATTGTAATTGACGCCAGTTCATCATATTATTAACTTGTAAGTACCATTTCACTGCACACGTTTCTGTTGGTCATAGTATATGGACAATAGGTGAGAAGTAGGGACTGTTAGTGTTTACACGTGTGTTAATAATTCAGCAAGGGACTGGATAACAGCATTGCTGATTCTAAGGACAATTCCAAAAACTTTGTGCGTGCACAAGTGGTGGTTTATGGACTTGCTATCTTCTCTGCAGGACTATTCGATGTTGATTGTGCACCTGCACAGTCACAGCAAATGGCTGCTGGCCATCTCTACAAGGACTACTGTGGGTCTGCATCTCTGATGACCCACCAATACCATTATCTCTACAAGGACTACAGTGGGTCTACACCATTGATGACCCACCAATACCATTATTTCTACAAAGACTACAGTGGGTCTACACCTTTGCTGACTCACCAGTACCATTATTTCTACAAGGACTGCAGTGGGTCTGCACCTCTGGTGGCCCACCAATACCGTAATCTCTATCAAGACTATAGTGGGTCTGCTCTGTGATGACCTACCTACGAATATTCTTCAAAACGTCGAATGACTCTGCTGTGGGTTTGCTCTGTTGTGGCCCATTACCTGTCTGCATGTCAAGAGTCAGCACTGTCTTTCCGTTGCAAGGATAACACTACTTCTTCAAGACTGCATGGAAATCCACTACTTCCGTGTGCATTTTCTTTTACCGCTCAGACTTTGAGAAAAACACTGCAATTTTACTGTGATGAATGTTCAGGACTGTCTTTATGGACTGTGACTGAATTTTAGCTTTTGGCCAACATTGTATCAATAAGTGTGTGCATTTGATATCTTTGTTATTGTAATTATGAAAATTTTTTTCAAATCATTATTGGCCACTGCCCAAAACAATTTGTAAAATTTTTTGTGGGGAGCATGGGGGCTATGTAATTAGGCTGTTTAGGTTTTCTTATTGGTAACGCCACGTAGCGCTCTGTATGAAAATGACTGGCTGTGCTGTGTGCAGTCTGTGGCTAGTTTGCATTGTTGTCTGCCATTGTAGTGTTGGGCAGCTGGATGTGAACAGCGCGTAGCGTTGCGCAGTTGGACGTGAGCCACCAGCAGTGGTGGATGTGGGGAGAGAAATGGCGGAGTTTTGAAATTTGTATGATTATTAAGGTAAATACATTGTTTGTTCTCTATTAAAATCTTTCATTTGCTAACTATGCCTATCAGTAGTTAGTGCCTTCAGTAGTTGGAATCTTTTATTTAGCAGGCAGTAGTGGCGCTCGCTGTATTGCAGTAGTTCGAGTAACGAAGATTTTTGGTGAGGTAAGTGATTTGTGAAAGGTACTGGTTAATGTTAGTCAGGGCCATTCGTTTGTAGGGATTTCTGAAAGTCACATTGCGTTGCGCTAAAAAATATTGTGGGTCAGTTTAAGCACAGTCGTGTATAATTTTTCTAAGGGGACGTTTCAAAAGTACATAGAAAATTTTCAGCAAATTTTACTTACAGCCGCGTCCGGCGTGTAGCTATGAGATTACTGTTTCCTCACGACTGCTTTTCTGTGATCTCGTAAGTAGCTGCAGTCAGGAGTTTACGTGCGAAGATTTACCGCTGTAAAGAGTTAGATGAACAAAAATTATAAAAGAAATTGCATTGCAGCAGCAACGTATAATCCGTCGCAATTGGTGCATCGCACGTACGCACGTAAAAAAAAAAAAAAAAAAAAAAAAAATCGGTCGCAACTGGTCTATCTTACCGTTTAAGTTTGGGACGAAATGTCTGTGTAGGTGTTCTTAAATAAAGGAAGGTTCAGCAGACAGATCTCTTTATTTCAATATTATAACATGTAACTAAATGTTGATGGTTTATTATTGCTTTAGTAGCACATTAGTAGACCAGACGTTGAGTTTTGCTGAGACGAATCAACCAACTTGGACACGATTTGTACAGCGGTCATTGTGGCCATCTCATTAAGATAATTATCGTTTACATTTATTACACAGAACCTCCCTCTTTGATCTGAACGAAGTTCGATCTGTCAGCGGGAATAGAGACTTACGTGATTATAATTTTAAAAATTCACAGACGTCAAATTTTCAATGACTCCAGTTAATTCTAAAAGAAATGTTTCTTATTTTTGATTACGAGGAGAGAGAGAGAGAGAGAGAGAGAGAAATATTAAAAATTGGTAGTACTGTTGCGGAAGGCTCAGTACAGTTTCGTCTCTCACCGATGTAATGGGCTTCTTCATGTTATCTGAAACCCCGAGTTGTTACTGAATCAGTCCGATACTAGATATTGTTTAAGATAAAAGTTTTTTTACTAATTCATTCTCTACTCAAATCCCAGTTAAGCGACGTTATACCTTTTCTAAATAAATTATGACCTAAATTCGGAAATAGCTAAGACTATTCTGCTGTAGAATCTCATCGTGGGGTGATACACTTTCGTTCTAATTGAAGTTGCTGTCGCAGCTGACATTAGATGCAGTATCATCGTGTTCTGGACGTTATCAGTGAGGGGCAGATCTGTTAGTCGTTGTAACCAGGAAAATTAACAAAAAACTGTAGAGATGATATTCACTAAGCAGGAAAAATTTTCACAGACGTTATTTTGTTGGACAAGCTTATTCCTTTGACGTTGTAGTTTTGGAAACCTAATTAGCTGTTTGTAGTCTAAACTGTTAAGAGTTCCTTCGCAAACAGCAGATGTCCTCAAAGATGTTCTAAGGACGTTCTCTTGGACACGTATGCCTTTCAGTGTTACACTCTGGCAAGTGGTGTTCACGTCAACTTTGCATTATTCATCCTCACTGCAACCTCTTTCTCTAAATCATGAGAGTCGTCTAGCAAGGCAATGAAATACCAGGGGAAATCTGGCCAATAATGTCTTTCTTTCAGCACGATTTCCAACAGACAGTACCTTACCCTTTTATCTGACACTTTGCAGAAGACTTTGGCCCACCGTGCTACTGTCTCCATGGAATCACCGCTTGCTGCTCCTCTGACGAGGTGATAAGCCGGTGCACTTTGTGTCGCCGTCGTTCACCGTTCGGAAGTTGAATACGTTCACATTCACTGGATTCCCAGGAGTATCCATGACACACAACTAACGCATCAACTCTTATGTTGAGGCCGGCTCTTCGGATGCACCGTACATCTTTCCCTGGCATACGACCCACCTTTAGTTCTTCCCATGAACTGTGCTGAAAGATACCAAACTGATTTTTGTACAAGTTTCAATAGCAGTATGACACTCGGAAAAATGGGGCACTTAACCTGTTTAAATGTTTTTAGTATACCCGTATCACAATACATTACGTTACTACCTTGTGTATGTCTCAGCACAACTTCCTTTCAGAATATGTATTTGATAAATAGAAATTTCCCTTTTATACGACAGTTACATAATTGTTGTATTTTCTTAGAGCTCAGAAGGTTTAGAAATATAAGATTAAATTTTATGCGAGTGTACGCCATCGAGAATTGTAATCTCAGATATTACATTGACAGATTCATTTGGTAAAACGCACTGAGGCAACACATATCGTGATATACCTCCCAACATCGTGTCGGAACTCCTTTTGCCCGGCATAGTGCACCAGCTCCAACTGTCATGGACTCAACAAGTCGCTGGAACACCCATGCTGCCTCTATAGCCCTCCATAATTACGAAAGTGTTGCCGGGGCAGGATTTTGTGCACGAAATATCTTCTTGATTACGTCCCATAAGTGATCGATGGGATTCATGTCGGGCGATCTCGATGGGCAAATCACTTCGTCGATTTGTCTAGAATGTTCTTAAAACTTACTTCACAATATAATTATACAAACTGTCAACCAGATGCCCGTACGATAGTGTTCTGCACGAAAGATGGCATTCCTGCCAATAGACAATCGTGCCAACGATGACGTCAAGGCACTATGGAACGAGTAGTGTTTGCTGGGTAGCCCATGTCCACAATCGCTGTGTATGAGGTGCAGTAAGGCACAGAGAAGACGCCTACCAGACTCTCTGCAGTGGAGGGCCAGAGCAAGAAAGGAAGCAGGACAGTCGCAAAGTGATGTGGCCCGATGACGTGATGTGAATCGTTCTGTTGTTTCTCGGATGGGCGACAGTGTATACAGACCGAAACATTATTCCAAAAACCAGGACAGGGTCCCCCACGTGTGACTTCAGAACAGAGGACCGTTATTTGGCACGACAGTACTGCCTTAGTTCTGCACTGCAACTGCAGTCACGGTTTCGAGGCCAACGGTGCGCAGAAGGCTTCGGCAGAGAGGTCTTTATTGTCGGAGACGTGCCACTTGTCTACCTGTGAAGCGTCTTCCCAGAAGGGAACGTCTGGAGTGGAATCATCAACATGCCACCTGGGCGGTCGAACATTGGGCCAATGTTGAGAGATGAGTCCCGATTTAGTCTAGAGAGTGATTCTCAACGGATTCGTATCTGGAGGGAACGTGGGACATGATTTAGGGACCTAAACATTATGCAAAGCTACCGATATCGAGGAGGATTCCTAATAGTTTGGACAGGGCTATGCTGAAAACACGAACACCTCTTCATGAAACTGTGTGGGTGAATCGGCGAATTTTAACGATGAGATCTTGGGACCTCATCGGCTGTTGTTGCAAGGTGCTGTAGGCACAGACTTCTTGTTGATGTTCGATAATGCTCGATTTCATAGAGTATGTGTGTGTGTGTGTGTGTGTGTGTGTGAATTCCTAAGGGACCCAACTGCTGAGGTCATGTCATCGGTCCCTAGCCTTACACACCACTTAAAGTAACTTATTCTAAGAACAACATACACACCCACGCCCGAGGGAGGACTCGAACCTCTGCCGGCCGAGTACAGGTGGTTGATATTTTCTTGGAAATGGAAAATACTGCACATATGGCGTGGCCTCTCTCTCAATTTGAATCTCATAGGCCATGTCTGGGATGCACTAGGGAGAAGGCTGGCATCATGTCTCCACCCACCAACCACTCTCCAAGAATGCGAGCAGCTCTGTAGGAAGAGTGGGCATTATTGCCTCAACATGAGACTGATGCTATAATTCACTGCATGAACCATCATTGTCAAGCCTGTATTGCTGACAGAGGTGTTCAAACCCCATGCTGAGCAGAATAACCAGTTGTCGCAATGTGTGTGTGCTAATCCCTTAAGTTGAAGAAAAAACGGAAATTTTTTTTTGTACTTTTATGTACGTTGCATTCGTTTACGTTCTGTATTCTTTACTTTGTTTTTACTTTACTGTCACCTTTGTAGTAAGGAGATGGGGTTGTCATTCCACCTTTCACATCAAAGTAATATTAAAATTAATTACATAGATCAATTAATCACCCCCACCACCGCTCATCCCCGCCGACCTTTGCCCACCCTCGCTCACCCAAGTCCCCAACCACGACTATCCCCACCCCCAGATGATGTCACACGTTTATCTCAGCCTACACGTGTGCCCCAGACCCCTCCTCCCCCCTCCCCACCCACCCCTTTCACCAACCAACACTATTGGAGGTAATTTTGAGTTTTGGAAGGAATTTCGAATTTCGGTGGGAATTTCTTTGTTCAAGGACTGTGCTCACGTCCCACCCCACACCCCATCCAGGAATTGGCGGGAAAATGAAATTGGTGGTAGCATCTCAGGGACTTGAACCCTGATCCTCCTCGATGGAAAACCCAAGTGCAACCCCCTCACACAATTACACCACCAGAGATGCTTGGAATTGACGGGATATTGAAAATGGTGGTGCCTATCCTGGGACTCGAAGCCTGATCCTCGTGGACGGAAAGACCAAGTGAACCCCTCAACACATGGAAACTGTCCAGATGCAGGACGGGAAGGTTACGTTAGTGTACCTCATATTTTGATGGGGAGACTGCTGCAAAGATCGACCCTAATTCCGTAATTAATCGTAAGGATTGGGCTCAATTACACATCCATATCCATAGCGATACCCAAGGGCGGCATATAATCGCAACACAACTCAAAAACTGACAATGCCATACAACCGGTGTTATTCTGTTGGGAAAAAACTTCGCAATACCACTCGAAACTAGTGACAGACACACTCAAACTTTACCCTACACCTACAAGCTAGGTGGAAAAAGGAGGTGGTGTAAGATACTATCTTTATAGTTATTGGTGGGTAATACGTTTAACTGACAAGAAGCTTGTGGGTAATACGTTTAACTGACAAGGTGACTGGGTTGGACAGAGAGAAGTTTTAAAAGTCTGTTACCTGTAAGTATACAGTATCTATCGTTGTTTGACGTCAGAGTTCGCTACAGTAGCGTACTCAAAAGCCATCCTAAAGCTCAAGTAATCTAAAAGAATTTACGCTATCACAACTGATGGAAAAAAATGCGTCACAGTTCTAATTACACTTAGAAAATGAAAGGCGGTGGTAGTTTAACGCGCATTCTCCTCGATGTACAAACTACCGAAAACCAAGGCCCTCTCACTTCCCCTCAGGCCTACCTCTCCCCATCCGCCCCCCCCCCCCCTGCCTCCGTCCATGCATCCATCTACGGGAGGACACATGCTTCTTCAAATGAACAGCTGCTCTGCCAACTGCCTCTCGGAATGGGCAGGTTGCTGTCCACACTTTGCTGTTTTTCTGCCGATCTTTCTATGGCGACAGGTCTCACCAGGCCCTCTGGGGTCAATCGCGATACATGGCATGCCTTGAGTCGATGGTCCTAGACAACACAAAATGGAAATTTAATAGCATAATCCTGCCCATCCAGAGAACGGAGCAGATTGTCCACAGCACACGGCCTTCCACCATCTGGCCGCCGCCTTAAGGACACGCTCCTACGCCGACACAATAGCGTGTATACTCAACTAAGTAATAGGATATAAAATGATGGTTGCATCAAGTGCAACTTGTACGTCTAAAGTATAGTAACACAGCCACCCTGTCAGATATTAGGCAGGCCCCCAATGCCTCCAATAGGCCTCTCGTTCTGAAACGGAAAACACTTTTATTTGATGTCGATGCATTTATAATCTAGCATGCATTAAAAAATGAAAAACACAGTTGCGACGATAATAAATGTCGTCTTTCCACGAAAATAGGCAAAGTTCCTTTCCTTCTAATTTTATGAGCAAAAACGTTATAATTTTTACGTTCAACAACAGGGTACAATTCGCTTCTAATTATTTTGTGAAGTCCAACGAAGTGCACCACCACCGATCACAAATGATCAGCAGAGAATGTCCACGATGCGCAAAATCAGAAAGAAACGTCGAATATTTTGCTGCGCAAATTATCGATCGCCGCAGAATGTTTTCGTTATCTCGAGAACGTCATCGGCGTAAACAAAATGCTAGAATATACACTTAAAATAAAAATAATCTAGACACCTCAAAAAAAGATTTTTCATCACCTCAGTTCCGAGAGTTCCGTAACCTGTACTGAAAATTTGAATAGAGATCAACACAACCACCATTTCCACCCTTTTTATTGCTCATGAAAACCACACATTGCCTGTTGCACCACCATACAGAGAGACCTTCAAATATGGTGATTCAGATTGCTGTACACACAGGTACCTCTAATATCCAGTAGCACGTCCTCTTGCATTGATGCATTCGTGTATTCGTCGTGGCATAGTAACCACAAGTTCATCAAGGCACTGTTGTTCCAGATTGTCCCACTCCTCAACGGCGATTCAGCGTAGATATCTCAGAGATGTTGGTTGGTCATGTCGTCCATAAACATCCCTTTTCAGTGTATCCCAGGCATGTTCGATATGGTTCACGTCTGGAGAGCATGCTGGCCACTATAGTTGAGCGATGTCCTTATGCTGAAGGAAGTCATTCAGAAGATGTGCACCATGGGGACTTGAATTGTCGTCCACGAACGCGAATGCGCCAATATGCGGCCGATATGGTTGCACTATCGGTCGAAGGATGGCATTCACGTATCATACAGCCATCACAGCGCCTTCCATGACCACCAGCGGCGGACGTTGATCCCACATAACGCCACCGTAAAACATCTGGGAACCTCCACCTTGCTGCACTCGCTGACAATGTGTCTAAGGCATACAGCCTGACCGGGTTGCTTCCAAACACGTCTCTGGTGAATGTCTGGATGAAGGCATATGTGACACTCATCGGCGAAGAGAACATGACGCCAGTCCTGAGCGGTCCATTCGGATGGTTGTTGGGCCATTGTGTACCACGCTGCATGGTGTCATGGTTGCAAAGATGAACCTCGCCATGGATGTCAAGAGTGAAGTTGCAGCATATTGCGCACAGTTTGAGTCGTAAAACGAGGACCTGCGGCTGCACAAAACGCATTATTCATCATGGTGTCGTTGCTGTCAGGGTTCCTCCGAGACACAATCCTTAGGTAGCGGTCATCCACAGCAGTATTAGCCCTTGGGCGGCCTGAGCGAGGTATGTCATCGACAGCTCCTGTCTCTCAGTATCTGCTCCATATCCGAACAACGACGCTTTGGTTCACTCGAAGACGCCTGGACACTTCCCTTGTTGAGAGCCCTTTCTGGCACAAAGTAATGCAGACGCCATCGAACCATGGTATTGACCGTCCAGGCATGGTTGAACTACAGACAACACGAGCCGTGTACCTCCATCCTGGTGGAATGACTGGAAATGATTGGCCTTCGGATCCACTCTGTCTAATAGATTGCAGGTTTTTTATATGTTTGGGCGGGTTTAGTGAGATCTGCAAACAGTCAAAGGTACTGTGTCTATGATATAATATCCACAGTCAAAGTTTATATTCAGGAGTTCTGGGAACCAGGGGGAGCAAAACTTTTTTTGATGTGTGTATAATAAGCAATTTCTTTCAGTTTGTTGAACAAATGACACCACCTGAGTCTCTCGCGTTCAGTGTCTGTAAATAGTGTCATGCACGTGTGTATTACAAATATTTCAGGCACTCTATCACGCCATTGGCTCATATTTCGAAAAAAAAAAACACATTCGTTTTACGTTTGACAACAAGCTTTAATTGAAGAAAACGTTGATGTTTTCTACACTATGACATGTCCCCTATTACCAATGCAATGCTATATCATACTAGAGTTTACGAAATAAATCGTTAGAGTCGGTCTCACCCTGTGTAGGTGGGAGATAGAAATTTCGTTACAAATATCTCCACAACAAAAAAAAAAAAAAACAAAAAAAAACGAAACGTCTGTAAAAAATAATTCCGTGGTGCCGTAGCCACAGACCAAGTGGCACATCGTATCACTTTGATAGGTTAAGTAATTAAACTGATCATGAGAGTCAGTTTGCATGGCGAGTAGCCTCTTTTCTTTCAGTAGTCGGATTACACTCAGCAGATAGGTCAAATGGGAACACCTGGAGGGAAAACGATGTTCCTTTAGAGAAACACTGTTAAGAACTGACATTTGCAGCTGACTGAAGAGGTATTCTGCAGCCCACACCATATATTTCGCGTAAGGACTGCGCTATTAAAAGCACGATTGTAGCGACTAGGTTTCCGTCATAATGCATAAAACGCGGCCTTGAGTCTACAGGAACACACACCAGTTGCTGATAGCGTTACGCTTTCGGATAGAAATGCTATCAGCAATTTGGAATCAAGTCTATCCATTCTACCCCAACTTGCGTTGTATCCTGTAGAGACGTGTTTTACTGATTACAGGCACTGGTTAACCATATTCGTGCTACTCTTATAAATCGAAACGAGTCACCTTTTTTGAACCTTTCTGCTAAGGATCCCTTACAGCAAAAAATCCAGCGCTATTTTTTACAGTCCTTCTGCATCTTGGTTGTGATCGAATTCGCTTCCAGAGAGCGGTGTAAAGTTTCATCACCTGTACTGTAGGATGACCATATCAAACAGACTATGAATCACACGGGAGGATTCCTGTATTGTTTCGTAATTAGCAGTTTAATACTTTGTTTTTTCGGGTGTAGCACACCAAATCAGTGTACACCATGATACACTTCGTTTTTTATACCGTGACTTAGAGATCAGTGTCAGCTGCTGCTAAACTGACATTAACATTCTTAGATCTTCTGGCTCTCACAGAATCCTGAATATTGCACGACATAAGCTGTACACATACACAGCACAGCCTGGTAGAAATAAAACACAGAGGCGATTATTCTCATTGACAAAAATGTGGAAGATATTTCAGCCTATGGAAACGGGATGTAGGCTGCATTAGGTACTGGGAGATGAAGAAGCTTGCACAGGATAGAGTTAGCATGGAGAGCTGCATCAAACCAGTCTCAGGACTGAAGACCACAACAACACAACATGGAAACTAGAAGAGTTTGCGGTACTGTAGAGCGCTTCCAACATCAATTCGAAGGTGATGACCTGTACAGTTAATTTCATCTTCCCCATCGACCGGGCAGCGGATGTCTCGGTGTTCAATTTCGAAAATCATTGTTGCTTCTTTTTGCAGTCATGTACATGATTTCTGTTCCAGTATTGACCATCGCCAGAAGGTGCTGTTCGCAACACACGTGGGGTAATACAAATAAAGAATGTACTGTCACCTTGATGGTGAAAAAAAATCACATGGAGGGCATCGCAGCATATGGAAATAAGAGCTGTTTGTAACATTGCGGAACGCTACCAAACAACTGTATGGAGATGATGACCTCTGCATTTAATCCCATGCTCCACAGCGACAAGTAGCAGTTATCTGATGTTCCGCGAAGGCTCCCTCCATCTCAGCCGAGTGGTATCAGTCAATCATTATGCAGCATACCAAGTGGACGGTCAAGGTGAGAAAGAGACCGTTTATATAGAACGAAATATTGTAATACACACCACAGTTGATAGAGTGATCAATTTTACTCAGAAGTCGGAGAGAGCTGTACCTACCACATTTTGCGACCCATGTAGAAACAGAATGAGCCGAGTTAATGCTATAGGGCCATGTTTTGACCACTTAGTGGAAATAGGAACATGTCATAGTTCCTCAACCCGTGTATAATGTGTAAGGTCAACGCCAAATGAAGTCTGCTCCTGCAACACGATGGAGTATAAAAGACAGTACGAACAGTTACGGTGGTGTTTGTTATTGGGAAAATTAGTAAGACTCAAGCATACATAAAACATAGCAAGGGTGATGCAATTGTAGAGTATCCCGTTGTAGGTGACTGGTTGCATTCGAGTACAGTGCTATACTTTGCCGCCCTCCAGAAAAATAGTGCATTTGTGCTAGGTGTTGGCAGCTGTACTACATTTACAAGCAATTTTAGAACACGTAACGAGAAGAGATGCCGTGATCGCATGGATAGATGTGACGGAAAATACGTATAAATTGAGGGAAAATACAGCGAAATGTGGAGAAATTGAGGGAGTCATTGCATGTCTTCTGATTGGTGCACAACAGTTCTCGTACATGGGAACGAGTTTACAATGGCAAGAGGAATACGGGAAAGCATTGAGAGGGAAGCACCGTGAACCGGCGAAACAGTCATTTGTTTTTCGTCGAGGCAACATTCTACTGTATATCTACTGAGGTAATTGTGACATTGGCTAGTGGACTGCTGTCTTTGATGCTTTCCTGGAAATAAGATAACCATCTGCCTCTAAATTTACTGGCAGATGCGATAAAGGATGTCAGAAAGTGGATGGAATGATCGCTTGAGATGGAGTTGTAACGAGGTACGATTCAATGGTAGACTGACGATGCATTCTGGAGAGAGACAGACATGTCGCTCCAGGTCATTTGACCATTTTTTTCCGTTGTTCTGGCGGGATGCATCAGTTGTGTAACATAACCTACGTTCGACTCGCATACAACTGCGTGTTCTCTGTGTGACTTCGAGCACTGTCTACTTGCGATTGTTAACAGCAAACCTCTCAGTCGTCAGACGACTTAAATCGTGTTTCGACACGTATCTCTAGACGAACGAAGATTTATGCAACGTACTCCATCTCTCTGCCGTATCTTGGGGATTAAATCGAGTTTTCAGTTTCATAGCTGCAGTGATTTTTGGGTAGCGACAGGTGTTTGTGACGTACTACAGTCCCCGCGTATACACCGTCTTGACAGAGTTCCTGCTTAAGAGTCAGTGGTGGCATGACGTATAATTTCACATGTCAAACATCGCTGCTATGTGTTGTCTCTTTCTTTGTAAAAATCATTCTCCGATCATTTTATATAGGGCTGATGCGAGCATAGTGTAATTTCTGAACCGTGATTGGATGTGAATACTGGAGACTTTACACCTCTGGAAAGCTATATTGCACATGTAACAAAATGAATCGATGTTTTAAGGAGGTAGTTTTTAATTTTACAGTTTATCACCATAGTTTATCGTAGAGAAACCTGAAACAATAATGTATGCCATGTGGTGGAAAAATGTTTCTTACATTGGGATAGTAATATTGTAGCATTCCGTACGACTAATAGGTTGGAAACCACAACGTCCTAACATTATGCGTATTTTAAGTGCAGAACCTTGTAGCCATAGTAGTGCTTGTGTTTATGTTCTTTCTTACCAGTACACTCTTGTTAATGACCCCATACACTAGAACAATACTTTTGAAAGTGCATTTGATTTACGTAAAACGTAGCAAACTCCATCCGTCTGGAGCTGCATAATGCATAAAACCACCTGTTTGTTGTTGTTATATCATCACAACAGTTTCATAGTCCGCCCTCGGTAGCTGAGTGGTCAGCGCGACAGAATGTCAATCCTAAGCGCCGGGTTCGTATCCTGGCTGGAGCGGAGATTTTCTCCGCTCAGGGACTGGGTGTTGTACTAATCGTCATCACTTCATCCCCATCGACGCGCAAGTCGCCGAAGTGACGTCAAATCGAAGGACTTGCACCCGGCGAATGGCCTACCCGACTGGAGACCCTAGTCAAACGACATTTTTTTAACAGTTTCATAACTACTATACACTGTAAGGGGTGTTAAACTCCTCAACATTCGCGCATCTGGAGAAATTTTGTGCTCTTGGATGGGTGCTGGACAGCAGTTACAGCCTCAGTTCACACAGTTCCTACACGAAACATGGAATGTAGCGGTCTACTTCAGCTGCAGGGAGCGTTGGTCAAAGACAATGTGAGGAGCTCTTTTGGTCTCTAACTTCATCCTAAGAATTCGAGAATGCCCTGTGACTCTCATCCAAAAAGAGGAAGATCGTAAATTATGCACTATGATGGAAGTGCTAGAGATATGTAGGTCTCTGTCTGGTGTACTTTGGTATGTTTGTTCGAGAATTAACAGTGAATGAACGTACCGCACAGTCATCTATTTACATTCGCGAAGGCACTCCAAAATGGTTCAAATGGCTCTGAGCACTATGCGACTTAACTTCTGAGGTCATTAGTCGCCTAGAACTTAGAACTAATTAAACGTAACCAACCTAAGAACATCACACACAACCATGCCCGAGGCAGGATTCGAACCTGCGACCGTAGCGGTCGCTCGGCTCCAGACTGTAGCGCCTAGACCCGCACGGCCACTCCGGCCGGCGATGGCACTCGCAAAGTAGTGTAGGGGCAGTTTAGCGATGATACAGAAACTGGTACAAATGCTGACACGTCACTGGTCGGTATTGAAATTACGATAAAATTGCTGAAACTGATCGCACTATGACCTTTGATCTTATTATTACAGTACATCTATGGTGCATTTTCCATCGCAACAGTTCAGTGGTACAATGATGATTACCACATAATGATTGACTGACATCCCTTGTTTGAGATGGAGAAAGAGTCTTGGTGGAGGAGACAACACCTTCCAGGAATGGTTAACACCAAAACAGTGATCGTGTGCATGGCAGCAATATGAGGAATCAGTCAAACGGAACATAGTGTCACCAGCTATTCCATCACTGTGAATTATAAGTTTAAATGTAGAGATCGTCCATCACCTTTGGACAGCAGTTTGGAAACCCTCCACAATGCCTCAAAATTCTGCCTGTTTCTTTACGTTGTGGCTATCTTTTATTTCAATAACTCAGTGTGTGGGCGTGTTGTGGGATCCGCAGCACCAACATGATTTACACCATTTGATGTCTAGTTTTCTGAGTGAGCCAATGGACCAAAACATGTTAAAGTCAGTTTAAAATCTGACACAGACGTCGAAGTCGTGACGGGAAAGAAAGTATGGCAGTGCAAAAAGCGTTTTACAACAAAAAAAGCAGTGTATCAAACAACCAAACAGGGACCCTCTCCTGCGACTGGTAACCTATGGGAGATGGTTCTCGTACAATACACGCAATGAAATTTTACAGTGATCTGTGCAAGCGACGTCGATCACTGGCCACCTGCTCCAGTGCATAAATACCTGTATATTTAATAGGATCGCCGCTCGATGCATGCATATAGACGGTTTCGTTTTCAGTATATCAGAAGAGAGAGATAAGGAAAAAACCTGTCAGATGAAGTTAACGGAGAATTTATGGTTCATAGTTTTTATGTGTTGGATGGTACAGAATAATGATGATCCAATGTATGGGTGACAGACGTGAATGGACCTGAGGGAAATGGGTATGCTTCGGACTACAGTACCTGTATGGTGTTGAGTCTTCCTAATTTTCCCGATATGAAACACCATCGTAACTGTTCCTACTGTCTTTCATACTTCGTCATATTGCTGGAGGAGGCGGTGTTTGGTGTTGACCTTGCACATCGTAAATGGGTGGCGGAGCTACGGCAACATGTCCCCATTTCCACCGAGTGGTCAAAACGCGGTTCCATAGCATTAGCTCAGCTCACTTTGTTTCTTCATAGGTAATGAATGGCTGACAGCGCTTGGCTGAGATGGAGGGAGCCTTGGCGGAGAACTGGATATCTGCTACTTGTCGCTGTGGAGCATGGGATTTAATGTAGAGGGCATCACCTCCATACAGTTTTTTGGTAGCGTTCCTCAATGTAACAGGCAGGTCCTATTTCCATATGCTGCGATGCCCCACACTTGTCTTTATTTTTATTCACCAATAAGGTGACAGTACATCTTTATTTGTATTACCCCTCGTGTTTTGTAAACAATACCTTCTGATGGTGGTCAACACTCGATCAGTAATCATTTACATGGCTGGAAAATGAAGCAAAATTTCTTTTCTAAACGGAACACCGAGACATCCAGTACCCTGTCGATGGGGAAGATGAGATTAACTGTACAGGTCATCACCTTCGAATTGATGTTGGAGACACTCTACAAACCGCAAAATCTTCCAGGTTCCATATGCTGATATATGTTTCACATCTTTGTCAATGAGAAATATCAACCATGTGTTTTAATTCTACCAGCCTGTGTTGTGGAAGGTGTACAACTTATGCCATGCAATGTTCAAGATTCTGTGAGAGCCAGAGGATCTAAATGGGTTAATCTTAGATTAGCAGTAGCTGACACGGATCTCTAAGTCATGGTAGAAAAAACGAAGTGTATCACAGTATACACTGATTGGGTGTGCTACACATATTAAACTGCTTATGACAAAACAATACAGGAACCCTCTCGTGTGACTGATAATCTGTGGGATATGGTCAGCCTACAGTACAGATGATGAAACTTTACACTTGATGTGGAAGAGAGTTCGATCACGATCAAGATGCAGAGGAACTGTCTAAAAAACTGCGCTGGAGTTTTTGCTGTATGGGATCCTTAGCAGATAGGTTCTTAAAAGTTAACTCGTTTCGAGATATGAGAGTGGCACGAATATCGTTCACCAGTGCCTGTAGTGATTGAAAGAGGTATCTGGTAGAATAGATAGACTTGATTGAAAATTGCAGACAGCATTCCTACCCGAAAGCATAACACTATCAGCAACTTGTGTGTGCGCCTGTAGACTCAAGACCGCATTTTATGAAGGGTGATGGAAACCTAGTCGCTATAATCACGATTTTAATAGCGCAGTCCTTACAGAAAATGTATGGTGCGGGCTGTAGAGCCCCTCTACAGTTAGCTTTAAATGTCAGTTCTCAATAGTGTTCCTCGAAAGAAACATCGTCTTCCTTCCATTTATTCCCATTTGACCTACCTGGTGAGTGTAATCCGACTACGGCAAAAAAAAAAAAAAAAAAAAATGGCAGGGGTGATTAATTGATCAATTTAATTAATTCACATATCTATTTGATATCAAAAGCGCAGTGACGACGCCATCTCCCTATTACGCACATTTACACTGTTTAGGATGCGGTTTGTGGCACAAAGTTCAGACATACCTGTAGTAGCAGTTTATCAGAGTTGAATTCGATATGTCCAAATAGCTCTGGGCACTATGGGACTTAACATCTGAGGTCATCAGTCCCCTGGAACTTAGAACTACTTAAACCTAACTAGCCTAATGACATCACACTCATCCATGCCCGAGGCAGGAGTCGAACCTGCGTCCGTAGCGGTCACGTGGTTCCAGACTGAAGCGCCTAGAACCGCTCGGCTGAATTCGTTATGTACGCCTTCTGTAACTACGCTGGTTATCAAAGGATTATTCCCGTTCTTGTCTTCTCTTGAACAGCATATTCTCATTAATGTGCCTAACTACTTCTGTGAAGCAGTCTTGCAGTCCCTACAGGTCCCCCAACTAGGTGTGATAATCAGCATTCTTCACAAAGCTCCATAGAGAAACATTATCTATTTCACTCGTGCTCAGATGCCCAGAACTCATAGTCTTCATGAAACTTTCGGACTACTTCAATCTCGTGTACCACTGTCTGATGGTCGGAAATTATGCTGGTGTGCTCCTGTTACATGCCCAGAGAATCCAGTGGACCTAAGTGTCAGATATTGTCTCTATCAATCTTTCCACACACTAAACCATGTGCGGGGGGGGGGGGGGTCACTAACTATCCTGCCCTCCTTCACCATAAGGAAAATCAAACATGCCTTGAAAGCTCAGCGGTTCCGACCTGGCGCCGTGTCATCCTCAGCCCTTAGGCGTCAATGGATGCTGATATCGTGGGGTACGTCGTCAGCATACCGTTCTCCCAGCCGTTGCCAGTTTTCGTGACTGGTGCCGCTGCTTTTCAGTCAAGTAGCTCCTCAATTGGCCTCAAAAGGGCTGAGTGCACCCCGTTTGCCAATAACACTCGACAGACCCAGACGGTGACCCATCCAAGTGTTAGCCAAGCCCGACAGTGCTTCATTTCGGTGCTCTGACGCGAACCGATGTTATTACTGCAACAAGGCCGTTGGATCCCCACAAGTAAACCAAATTTAAATGAATGTGAATATTATGCCAGTAATTGCACCCGTCCATCTATTTCCATTTCTGAAATATACGTGACCAAAATTATAAGGATCGTTTTGGAACACCCTGTATTACACAGCACCTATCCGTGGGAAGCTGAACGACCTCTAGGAGTTTGTCGGTTGAGATCTGTTTCACCTCATCTATACATATGTTCCTATCACTCCCTCAGTAATATTATTTCTAAACAGCATACATCTTGAATGAGAATTTCACTCTGCAGCGGAGTGTGCGCTGATATGAAACTTCCTGGCAGATTAAAACTGTGTGCCCGACCGAGACTCGAACTCGGGACCTTTGCCTTCCGCGGGCAAGTGCTCTACCATCTGAGCTACCGAAGCACGACTCACGCCCGGTACTCACAGCTTTACTTCCGCCAGTATCTCGTCTCCTACCTTCCAAACTTTACAGAAACTCTCCTGCGAAACTTGCAGAACTAGCACTCCTGAAAGAAAGGATATAGCGGAGACATGGCTTAGCCACAGCCTGTGGGATGTTTCCAGAATGAGAATCTCATTCTGGAAACATCCCACAGGCTGTGGCTAAGCCATGTCTCCGCTATATCCTTTCTTTCAGGAGTGCTAGTTCTGCAAGTTTCGCAGGAGAGCTTCTGTAAAGTTTGGAAGGTAGGAGACGAGATACTGGCAGAAGTAAAGCTGTGAGTACCGGGCGTGAGTCGTGCTTCGGTAGCTCAGATGGTAGAGCACTTGCCCGCGAAAGGCAAAGGTCCCGAGTTCGAGTCTCGGTCGGGCACACAGTTTTAATCTGCCAGGAAGTTTCTTAGCATACATCTTAACAAATCTGTTTGAATTATCGGATTTATTTAGAAATTTTGCCACCAAAGACGATGGAAATGGAAATGAGCGTTTGGCGTCATTGGCCGGGAGGCCCCTTGCGGGGCAGGTCCGGCCGCCGCGGTGCAGGTCTTATTACATTCGACGCCACATTGGGCGACCTGCGCGCCGGATGGGGATGAAATGATGATGAAGACAGCACAACAACCAGTCCCTGAGTGGAGAAAATCCCCGACCCAGCCGGGAATCGAACCCGGGCCCGTGAGACGGCAATCCGTCACGCTGACCACTCAGCTACAGGGGCGGACGCCACCAAAGACGATTACAGTGTGTAACTCAAGAGGCAGAGTCGTACAGAAAACACTTGATGATTCTACAGGTGAAGCGGGATGTGACGGCTGATGTTAAACTACTCAGTACCGCACAACCGCGTTTCTCACCCGTCGTGTGGCGAATCGTGAATACATGTTAGATGTGTCGCAAGATTTATTAATGTTTACTAACCTTTCACATATAAAACATCTAGAACATGAAAATTTGTCTCTAGATCGTTTCTAGGAGAACACAATCTGCTACAATTCGCCCATGATTATGACTGTTCATATACATAATGATAAAAACTGTATTGTAAATATTTAATGTGTTACTTTTTTGCATCTAGGGAAAAAATCACATCTATGGGTGTCGCGAAGGCAAGATACAGACTTTGGTATTCCCGAAACGAAGAAAGATTGAGAAATGTCTTAGAAACAAAAACTCGAAAGCTCTTTCAATGACGTGTCCTATAATGGTACCCATTGTGGAGAGAAAACGTGATAATTAATTCCGAATAGCGTACAGGACGTCGAATGGAGCACGTTTTTCACACAAACACAAGTTGGAGGGGCACCATTGTTGATCTATGGCCGGAAATGAGAGCCAATCAGAGACGAGCGAGCGAAAGTTTGTCCTACAGGTGAATGTGTTGGATATGTCTAGCAGTGCGATTTCGTCCAGCTAAGCTTCATCTGTGTTCACAGCGATGGTGGGGACCAGGAATTTCGAGCATTTCCTGCACAAATGTGCTTTGAGAAAATAAGATAATTTTTTTCACTGTTGTTTATATTAACTGTTCTAGTTCACTTGCTAGAATAACAGTCTGTGCGGTGGCAAAAATTAAAATTCACTGAAGAAAAAAAATCACAACACCATAAAATACGATCGTAGTTAACGTAGGGTATTGACATTTTTGGAATACATTTTTGTAAATGACAAATTTAAGTGATTAACACTGCGAGATCACAGGTTAACATGAGCACGAGGTAACCCATTGAAAAAATTAAATGGTAGTACATTGATAACATTTGTAACTGCCAGACTCTTCAACGCAAGCATGCAAAAGTGCATGCATTGTGTCGTATAGCTGCCGGAAGTCAGTTACTGGGATGGAGTTCCGAGCAGGCCAAGGAAACACGTCGAAGATCTGTAGAGCATGTTAGATTGCAACCCCGGTACGTGGACGAGCGTTATCCTGTTGGAAAACAACCCCTGGAATGCTGTTCATAAATGGCAACACAGGAGGTACGATGGCCAAATTGACGTCCAAATTTGCAAACGTGGCACTTTGGATAACCATGAGAGTGCTCCTGCTGTCATACGATAACGCACCCTAGACCATAGTTCCAGGTTTAGGTCCAGTGTTTAGCACGTTAACTGTTAAATTGCAGTTTCTCAATTGACCTTCTCCTAACCAACACACGACCATAGCTGGCACCGAGGCAGAACCAGCTTCCATCAGAAAACACAACAGACCTCCAGGGAGCTCTTGTTTGACACCACTGAGGTCGAAAATGGCGGTGGTTTGGGGCCAGTAGAATGCACGTTGGAGGGCATCTGGCTCGGAGCTGTCCTTGAAGTATCTGATTTGGAACAGTTCGTTGTGTCACTGCGGTGTCAACTGCTAGTCAACTTGCTGCTGTAGATGCTATACGATGCGCCAGAGCCGTATGACGAACACGATCGTCTCCCCTCTCGTAGTGTCACGTGTCCGTCCGAAGCCCAGGCTTCTTGCGAGCGTACAGTCCCGTGACCATAGACACCAGCAAGAATGTACAGTGACTGTATTCTTTACAAGTCTTTCAGCAGTATCGCAGAATGAACATCCAGATTCCCGTAGCCCTACTACACAACCTAGTTCAATCTCAATGATGAGTTAACAATGGCGTCTTTGTCGCTTGGCTAATATTAAGTTACCACGTCCAGTCTCGACGTTAAATAATGCTCACTACCGTTATAGCTCGCAGTACAAGCTAATCAGATTTTCATCCACATAATTGCACTTCATACTCATACAATGAAGGCTTTCACGGCCGGATGGTACTGTTATTGATAATTCTTCCGGGTTATATGGCCGTAGTCCATGGAATTCTTCTATTCCTAACGTGTGCATTATGGTACCATATGTTGAGTATCTACATTTACATCTACATTATACTCCGTAAGCCACCTAATAGTGTGTAGCGGAGGATACTTTCGGTACCACCATCTGATCCCTCCGACCCTGTTCTACTCACGAATAGTGCGTGGGAAGAATGTGTAACCTCCCCCTCACTTATCGACCTTAATGACAGTGAAAAATTAAACCGCGTGCACCTAATGGAAATTTGGGAAAAGCAATCGCCACCGAAGTTAATCTGTCGGTAAAGAGGGAAGAAAGGGTTACATCTAAATCAAAGGAAAAATGCAAATGAAATTGGTGAAAATTAATTTTGAGAAAAGGGTAAAATTAATAAATAAAGTTAATGTGCGGTCGTTATGTTGACAATTAATTGGCGTTAGTTAGATATTTAAGATTTGGGGAAAATTACGGTCGCCAGTCCTATGGACAACTACTATAATAACTGAAAATGAATGATTAATGCACATATAATTAGCACTAAAAGCGTGGCAACTGAAGGTTGACACGTGATGTGTGAAAACTGAATGTTTGTCAGAAGTAATAAATTTCGCTACACTCTGACTTAATTTAGCAAAAGAATTAATAAAACCGGAAAATTAAAAGTTAATTTAGTGACCGAGATTAATTGTGAACTTTGTTTCTGAAGCACTACGAAATTCAATAAAATAAGGTTAGTCTTGGGCTACCTCAACAATCATTTCTTAAGCTACTTGAATCTACGCAATTTAGAAATAAGAGATTTAACTTTGAACTTGAATTAAATGATTCTGAACAATTAACAATAGTAAAATTTAGCACGTACCAAGTTGAGCTGCAGTCACAGGCAAGCTAAAATGTGGTAACAAAACTCGCAGTCTTAATTTCTGCTTTTGTAATGTAAATATTGTAGCCAGCTATGAATACTTTACTGAACTTTGAAATTCAAACAGTGGCATGGAATGATATTACTTTAATGCTGGCGTATGAATTTCAATGACACTCGGGTTCATTCCAGAAAAGGAAGAGACCCTGCTTGGTAATGCAATTGGGACAATGAGCAACAAAGGTTCATGCTAAGTTGCTGTATTTTTGTGTGCTGATTTTTGTGATGAAACAGATTGAAAAGCTGAGGTCTGTTATACAGTTCTAAAACTTTACGTGCTTTTAGTCTTCCTTGTTGGTTGATTGAAGGTTTGCAGTCGTCGATCGGGGAGGTGGTGACAGTCACTCATTGTCGGCTGTCGCTGTTGCAGAAGCTGGATGTTGGCGCGCCTTCTTCTCGACACGGTCACCAGGCGAAACGGGCTCTTCATGTGCGCCAGCTAATCTTCCCGTCCGCGACACCGTGTCAGAAACTATCATAGCAAGTCGAGCGCAATTACATGCTGCCAAACCCCGAAGGCGCGGCAACTCGCGGGAGCGTCACACAACACACCTGCTCCAACGCCCTACTCCAGCCAGACCCCCTCTGCCCACGCTCCATGTGGCAGAGCTCACACTACCAAAGATCCTCAACACTTTGGTTCTCCACACAACCTATCGATGTAGCATACTTTTCCCTAGGCCAGACCCAGCGTAAAAATACAAATAATATTTACAAAACAAACCAATTATACATCGACATAAATGCATAAATATATACATATATATACAAATAGTAAAACAATTACAACATATATAGACACAGAAATGTCATATCTTCAGGTAACAAAGTAAGGAAAAAAAATTATAGGAGGATATGCATTTCCGGCGTTACAGATGGCTGTCGGTAAACCTCTGTATTGGCTCTAATTTCTCGCATTTACTCCTTGTGGTCAATACGTGAGATGTTTGTGGGGGAAGTAAAATGTTGTTCGACTCCCCCTTAAAAGTGCTGTCCCAAAATTTCAATAGTAAATCTCTCCGTGATGCACAACGGCTCTCTTGTGGCGCCTGTCAGTTGAGTTTGTTTGGCATATCAGTAAAGCTCTCTCCCCAGCTAAACGATCCCATGGCGAAATGCGCCGCCCTTCGTTGGATCTTCTCTTCTCCTCTATCAGTTCTACCTGATAGGGATACCAGATAGATGAAGAAAACTCAATAGTCGGGGGAACAAACGCCTTATAAGCCACTTCTTTCGAGGACGACTTACATTTCTTTTAGATTTTTCCGATGTATCTGAATCTGGTGCCTGCTTTATCCACTTTTTGTTTTATGTGCTCAATCCACTTAAGGTAGCTCTGGATAGTTACGCCTAGATATTTTACGGCAGACAATGTCTCCAGCTGCATGTCGTCAATAGTGTAGCTGTTCAGCAGTGGATTATTTTCCTATGCATGGGCCATTTGTTACATTTACATTAAACTGCCTCAGCCTGCACCGTTCATCAATTCTCTGCAGGTCGTTCTACAAATTCCTACTATCTCCTGGCGTTGCTACTTTGGGATAGACAACTGCATCATCTGGGAATAGTATTGAAGATCATCAGACTCTTTCTACGAGATCATTTACATATACACTGTAAACAGCAACGGTCCTATCACACTTCCTATGGTACTTCAGATGTTACCTTTACATCTGTCAAGTTTGTTACGATAAGAGTTCTTTCTGCATGGAAGTCTTGAATCCAATCGCAAGTCTGCTCCGCTACTCCATGAACTCGTATTTTTTCACTAAACGGCAGTGCGGAACGGTGTCAAATGCCTTACTGAAATCAACGAACACGGCATCAACCTGAGCGGTATTGTTCACTGCGCTGTGGATCTCGTGGGGGAGTTTCGCAGGATCTCTGGTTGCAGAATCCATGTTGACTTTTATAGAGGCGACGTTCATTTTCCAAAAACGTCATAATTCTTGAGCGTAAAACATGTTCCATAATTCTACAACAGATTGACGTCAACAGTATAGGTCTATAATTGTGTGGATCTGTCGTACTGCCTTTCTTAAAAACGGGAATGACTTGCACTTTTCTCCAGTCGTTAGGTACCTTTCGTTGCTCAAGCGATCTACGATTACTGATGGAAGGGGAACAATTTCTTTCGCATAATCTTTATAGAACTTATAGGTATCTTATCTGGTCCTGACGGCTTTCCACTACTATGCAATTGCAGCTACTTTTCAATTTCGTGATCGGTTATCTCAGTATCTGCCATTTGGACGTTAGTACGAAGATGAAAGGAGGGGCAATGTTACGATCTTCCGCGGTGAAACAACTTCAGACGACCGAATTCAGTTTTTCGGCCTTCTCTCTGTTATCTTCCCTTTCAGTGCCGGCGTGGTCGCTGAGAGAATCAATAGGGATTTTTCTCAGGTCGGTTGACAACGTCTTACTTTCAAAAGCATTGAACGCTTCTCTCAGTGATCTCCTTACGCTGATTTTCGCTTCGTTAAGCTTTTGTTTGTCAGCTACGTTTTTACTTTTCTTGAATCTGAGATGAAGTGCTCTTTGTTTACGTAACGCTTTTCTAACACGGCTATTAAATCATGGTAGATCTTTACTATCCCTTAAAACCTTACTCGGAACATATTGGCATATTGAACGATGCCTTTGAAGTTTTTCCATTTGTTCTCCACATCTTCGTCCTCGTCACCGGATATTTGATGCTGACTGTTGAGAAATTCTGAAATTTGTATCGTATCACCCTTGCTGAGCAAATATATCTTCATACCTTTGTTGACATTCCTTGCAGGAATGCTGTCATAGCCTTTTTTTCGGTGCTGTTTCTGCAGTACAGTTTATTATACTAACAAATTAATGGACCTACTCGACTGTTGACGTAGCTATTTAATAGTCAAGCTTTTTACAACAAAAACTTAGAGAATTCACGTTCAGTGAAATTTAAAATTCGATAATCTATGTCTGCTCAGATGAAACCATTACTTTCGACTAATTTACTCGTAATTACATGAAAAGCATGAACTCTGCAAAGTCAATTTGATTCCACTTCTAACAAGAAATAAAATTATGATAATAAATGAACCATCAATTAAATATTTTAGTGTCCAAGCGACAGCATCGACAATATTATTATTTTCAGTCGTGCTGATTCAGCACTCGACGCTGACTAGCTGTCATTTTAAGGCTGTAGTCCCACGTCTGGGCATTTAGAGTCAATGGTTTTTTCGAGAATTTTTTTCGATTCGACGCCACTTACGCTGCTAATGTTTTGTTATCAATTTTTTTGTAAAAAATACACTAAAGAATTTGAAAATTGCTACAGCTAGGAAGGAAACTCCTGTGGCAACAAATGAATGTGAGAACATACAAGTGATATGCTCATAGGTCCAACGGCGAGCACTCTCCTGTGATTGTAGGCCGACCCGGCGGAGAGCCGTAGAACCAAATGGATGAAGTCTGTGGAGGCTGGCATGCGTCACTGGCGACAGTCCTTTGCACTCTGTGAAGCATACGAAGGGGTGTCCGTGTTCTTTTATTTAAATCGTCACGTCATAGATAGTTGTACCAGTCTCTTTGTGTAAACAACGAGGCCACTGAGCAACAATTAGGCTATACATTAAAACAAAATGTGCAATTTCGTTCTCGTATATTTGCACTAGCATTATAATACAAGAGTTTTCATTGTGTGATATTTTTGGAAACTCCGCAGGGTGAACGGTTTCCACCGCCATTTCACTCGAATTGCTTGCCAGTGAATCAGTGTCATTATCGAAATCATTGTTGTAAAAATCATTGAAACTTTCCTTTTCACTCGGAGATTACAATAATATCAATAAAATCTCTTCCTCAGGAAGGACTGTGCGCGAAGAACTAGTTTGTGAGAGCTACCAAAATTGATGTTGAATGAGGCTCGACATCAGAGCGGAGGACAAAATTCACAATGGAGAGCGCCACCCGCAGTTGGAGTAGCAAGGGTTAAATGGTGCAATATCAGACGGTACCTCAGAGAAAACGGTGCAGAATTATCGCGCTCAGGGCAGTGAGGTCATCTTAGCTTTGGTCTGTTTTCTTTAAAACAGTACTCGATTACACTTGTAAGGCAAGGTGCCGAACAGTATCTTCCAGTAACAGTGCCTTCCATTTAGGCTTTATGGTATTGTAATTCATTTTGTTATGTAGATCGGTCATTAAGGAAGTAGCTTTGATAATATATTCTTAACTGCCGTCTTTATTGCATCTCACACGTCTCGACTAGCTAGTACGCTAGTAATTCCGTTATATATGCTGCAGGACAATAACAGTTTTATTATCATTTCAATACGGGCGTTGAGGCGTTATTGCAGTCCTAAGCAGATCAACACAAACCCTTCTTCCCCTCTCCTCTTTTGATTATTTTTTCGTGCTTTACAGCTCACATAGGTGCTTGTAAATAGGACTACTCCGTTTATTTCTTTCACCATCGTGGTTTGCGGCGTCGTTAAACCAAATATTGGGCACGAATAATGTATGAAACGGGCATAAATATGAAGCGATGCGATGACTACGCCGGTGTTACTAGCCATGGTACATCTACCATGTGTTCGGTAGGTGGATGTTTTTCTTATGTAGGTAGGGAACCGGTGTGTATAACAATCGGTTACACGACCCACATCTCCAGCCATCTCATATGAGCTGCTTATTTCTGTGCTGTCCCTGGAATGCGTAGACAAATCTGAAAAGTGTTTCTTTAGGCTGTCGTTTGTAACTTTCCCTTTTCTCCGTTTGTCACACTGCGACTTGTTTAGGAATGCCATTAGGCACATTAATGGGAGGGGGAAGCGTAAATTATATAACCAGGCACATTCCACATTTAACAAAGAAAATGTATCGTGCGCCTGACTCATCACAGAAACGTGTCCGCAAAAAGCAAAAACTCAGTTTACTTCTAATTGCTTCGATAATTTATTACCTGCAATTAATTTCAGCTAAAGAGGGCGCTTAAACTGACATGTGACAATAGAGCCAAGATAAATATATTCCGGTTGGTAGCAATTTGTCGGAAATGTTTATTTTGTGACTACGTTGTGTCCAGGCGGCGATTCGGTGTGATCGAGAATAAAATAAGTTAAATGTGTTTCAGCCTTTCATTGTTATGATAATTATTACATAAATGTTCAAACTGAGCATTATTAATTTCAGCGCAGACGTTTCGTGTTCGATGGACAATGTATGGCACCTTCTCCTGTGTACGGCTGCAGCAAGAACACATACAGCTAATTCCACCTCTGATTCTACAGTGGTAGAATACACTTCACTTTCTTTCGGAGCCCAGGAAGGAATTCTAACTGAGGACCGTCAATGTACAGGTCTTCCTAATCTATCGACTTATTCCTGAAAGTACTACTGCGACTTCGCATGCAGTAAACAGGGTGCTTTTTAACTTGAGACAATTTAATACTTCGAAAACGTCGTACCGTACGAAATAATGTTCTAGATGAAAAGCTGATATTAGTAAAGGAGACATCTCTGTGTTAAAACCGGTCACCTAAACACCCCTCCTGCGTGCGAGGGGTTAAGACAATCTTTTCGAAAGGGAACCACTGATTTATTGCATATTATGACTCTACAACAAAAAAATACCTACTGTTTACTTAAAACATTATTTCAATTAGTGGTAGATGGTTCTGTAATCGATAAATAATAACAATGTCGTTTTTGCAATGAGGAGCCGACGCATTTGATTCTAAATTTCAATTATGTTGTAAACTTAAACATTTTGTTTACTAACGGTTGATAGTAATGTTCAAACGTTACTTGAGTGTGGCAAATGTGAGTGCACATACAAATAATATGATTAGTCATTGACATTTCCGGCAAATAAGATGCTTGTATGGTACCGTAACTTTCTGTTCCGTGTGCGGTTGCTTGTGGTGAGTCCAGAGACCATCGCAACGCTTGCTTTGAGTGGACACCTCCGAGCCCCGCCATCAAGGTGACTGATTTCGGTGTGTGTTTCTCCTCAATCCCATGACTTTCGCGCTGGCCGCTATGGGGCTACCCGCGGGATACAAACCACAACCATTGTAAGAAGATAAAATGTCCATGCACTGGTTGTAACAGGCACACCTGCCGTGAATATTAACCGAAATCGAGCACCCCAATAGTGAGAGGGAAGCCAGCTCACAGATGTTAAGCATCCTATTGGTAAGAGGCAAGAGGAATCACTGAATTCAAGCACCCCCCATAGGTGAGAGGCAAGGAGACTAACTAAAATCAAGCATCCCGATAGGAACAGAAAAGTATTACATCTACGTCGTTGATCCTGAACCATGCTAAACATAGTTTCTAACGTGACATTTAAACGGCTATCAATATTGTAATGTACAATCAAATTTGGAAACACTGAAGTAAAATTCGGACGTATATACCAACCGTTCGAACACAAAGGTCTGCATTTTCATCGCAAATGAAATACAGAATCAAATACGTCGATTCTTAATTGCAAAAACACGCACACTTTATATTTTTCGATTACAGCGCCATCTGCCACGAATGTAAAACAATGCTTTGAGTAAACCATACGTATTTTTTTCATAGAATCCGAATATGCAAATCTGGATATACTAAGTTGATTCCGTCCACGTAGGAGGGGTAGTTAGGACGTGGCCAGTTGTAGCACAGCGTTATTTATCTTACTGCGACTAGTTAGTTTTTACATCGGCCGACTAAGAATATTTAGAACATTATTTGACAATATACTATTGGACATATCGCACTGTTACAACGACTAACTGTTTACAGGTGTGTGGTTTCCTTTATTGATACCGACCTTCCTGGCAGTACTGCGATTTTGGAGGATAACCACATTTCCTTGACCTATTGAACTCACCTGACCTTAACTCTACTGCAGTTATCAGTACTCTGCACTCCAACATGTGAATTTTGCCTAATTAACATTTCCACTAAAGCCCGCTTAAGGATTTTGACCAGATTTACAATTAAAGAGAAATTAATTCTGGTAAACATTGAGTCCTCAAGTGGTTGTACATTTGTAACTACACCAAAACAAAGTCAAAGACGGCGCTTATCACAACTCCCAGAGTATGCTCAACCACTATTGCCCCGATGCCAGAAGCCAAGGCCACACACGAAACTTCACTCATGTAAGAATTTGTATTACGCAAATGCCACAACACAATTTATCTCGGAGAGACGCATTTTGTACTTCGCCATACTGGACTCACCGCAACCTTTCAAGATAACCCTAAAGGCTGGAAATAATTAGATATTATCCGACAGATTCCACTAAATTACGAGTCACGACGAAACCGATCTCATCAATGACCGTATATCAATACTTGAGAAGCTAACAGTTAACCAGTACACCACAGTAAACCTACCATCGTATTCAGGAGTGATATGTCGCACCTTAAAACACATACATAAAGTTCGCTGACAGTGCGGTTTTACTGACACAACGTACAGCAGAGTTAGAGCCTTAGCAATGCTTATGGTGGAATCACAGTAGAGCGACGCTTGGCGAGCGACTATTCGGTCCAACCTTTGACTCGCGTCTTGTCTAACAATGATGTGCCGCTCCACTGCTCCTGATTCTTGGAGACAGTGATGTTAGACACTACAGTTTACCAACTATTAATTCTGCTTTTAAATATATTATTCTATATGATTTACTGACCTGGAGACAAACTCTGAACAGTAATTTAATAAATATTCGGAATGCTCTAGTGTCGCCCACAATAAAATCTACCGTGGACTATTTTTCCCTTGCGCTAGGCCCGCTGATGGACTCGTCCACGGGAACCACAATGAAGCGATATCAAACCTTGGAAACTACATCTTATTTTGGTTTCTTTTTAAGTATTCCTGCACCGGAAGCTCCACTTTCCATAACCCGCTCGTTTAGCCGCCATGCTAATTGGCAATATTTGGGGCATCCATCTCACCCTCCCTCACACGCGCTATCTGAGGTCCTCAGGCTTTAGTCGCTGTAAAGCAAATCCTGATAGGCTAGCTGCATAAAAACTAAAATTCGCTACATTAGTTGAAACGTCCCCTTAGAAATATTGTACATGATTGTGCTTAAACTGACACACAATATTTTTTAGCGCAACGCAATCTGACTTTCAATAATCCCTACAAGAGAATGGCCCTGACTAAATTAACCTATACGTTCTTCGTTACTCGAACTACTGCAATACAGCGAGTGCCACTACTGCCAGCTAAATAAAAGATTCAAACTACTGATAGGCATAGTTAGCAAATGAAAGATTTTGATAGAGAACAAACAATGTGTTTACCTTAATAGTGTTCAAAAGTCATAATATATATAGCAGTTCATGACATCCATTCTTAAAATTGTACTGTTTCTGTTGGACACACGTCCAGATCATCCGCTCCCAAAAATCCGCCATCTCACTTCCCCACATCCACCACTGCTGGCGGGTCACCTCCAACTGCGCAACGCTACGCGCTGTTCACATCCAGCTGCCCAACACTACAATGGCAGACAACAATGCAAACTAGCCACAGACTGCACACAGCACAGCCAGTGATTTTCATACAGAGCGCTATGTGGCGTTACCAATAAGAAAACCTATACAACCTACTTACATAGCCCCCATGCTCCCCATAAAAAATTTTACAAATTCTTTTTTGCACTGGCCAATACATATTTGTTAAAATGTTTTCACAATTACAATAATAAAGAAATCAAATGCACACACTTATTGATACAATGTTGGTCAAAAGCTAAAATTTTCTCACAGTCCATAAAGACAGTCCCGATAGTTCATCACACTAAAATAGCAGTGTTTTTCTCAAAGTCTGAGTAGTAAAAGAAAATGCACTTGGAAGTAGTGGATTTCCATGCAGTCTTGAAGAATTAGTGTTGTCTTTCCAACAGAAAGATAATGCTGAGTCTTGACATGCAGACAGGTAATGGTCCACAACAGAGCAAACCCACTGCAGAGTCAGTCGAAGTTTTGAAGCATATTTGTAGGCAGGTCATCACAGAGCAGACCCACTGTAGTCCTTGTAGAGATTACGGTATTGGTGGACCATCAAAGACGCAGACCCACTGCAGTCCTTGTAGAAATAATGGTATTGGTGGGCCATCAAAGATGCAGACCCACTGTAGTACTTGTAGAGATGGACAGCAGCCATCTGTTGTGGCAGTGCTGGTGCACAGTCACCATTAAAGAGTCTTGCAGAAAATATAACAAGTCCATAAACCTCCACTTGTGCACTCACAAAGTTTTTGGAATTGTTCTTAGAACCAGCGATGCTGTTAACCAGTCCATTGGTGAATTATTAACACACATGTAAACACTAACAGTCCTCTTTTTTCACATATTATCCATATACAATGACCAACAGAAACATGTGCAGTGAAATGTAACTTACAAGTTACTTAATTTGATGAACTGGTGTCAATTACAAATTTATAACATAAGAATACAATTAAAAGGGTACAAAATACATCATTAAAGAACATAACAATACAGATGACATCTGTAGTAAAACAGGCTTTACAAACGAATAGAAATAAACATGTACATCAGCGTTACAAGAATTATGACATAACTAAATACATAAAAGATCAGAATAACTTTTGAAACATCAACTTCACACATGGGCATTAAAACAGAACAGAATAAATAATGTCTAAACACCTTTCCAAAGTAAATAACATATTATTAGAAAAATTCTACAACACAACTCTTATAATTTCACACATGAGCACTAAAACAAAACAGAATAAATAATGTCTAAATATCTTTACAAAGAAAATGACATATTATTAATGCAAATTATATTTGAGGATAACAGTATTCCTCATCATAGTGAATGTAACTGAGTATTAGAAAAATTCTACAACACAAGTCTTATCATATAAACACATAAAGACAGGAAGAACACAAATACACAAGGGTACACACACACATATCAGAATAACAGAAAAGGAAAGGACAGGGTTTGTTTTCAGTGAGACATCTGGTACTGCAGTCCAACCAAAAACTTCATTTCATACATCTTTCCTCTTAATTCAACATTTGTTTCCACCAAAAAAACCTATCCACGCATGCTTTCTGTATTTATATGTTCGCATATTTCTTACCTCATTATTTATTTTCCATTATCTTACCTCATCATTTATTTCCAAAAAAATACTGCCTTTACCTGTTGTCCCTAAACCCTACTTTTTTGTTCATATCCTCTTTCAAAATACTTTTTTGGCCTAACCATTTTCTTATAGCTTCTCAATGCATTTCTTCCAATTCATCATAGTTAGTTTCTTATGCAGTCTACCTACTCTTAAGCTAACATAAGACTACTGAGCTCAGATATTAAACTAAGGGACGAGGCAATGCAGCAGCACAAAACAATTAACACAAACAGTAATGACAAAGAAATGCAAATAGGCAAAGCAAGCAGCAGTATATATAAATTAGCAAAGCAATTGCAATATTACACCTAATATAAGGCACTGTGCAGCAAACAAGAAAAATAAATCAGTAGTAAAACTGGCTTAACTGAGTAATACAAAGTGAAATTCAGTAGCACTATGATTGGCAAACAGCAGCAGCAAATGTAATAACTTATATCTAAACATGACAAACCCACAAGCAGAAAAAATAGTACACTAAAGACAACAATGCAGATAAGGCAAATGTATATTCACATCTTAATGTCTATGTAATTAAAGTGGTGCACCACAAAAACTTATTGCACAAAAAATTACCAAGTACTTGAAAAGAAAATTATATATGCAGTTACTGTTATTAGTCCCTTCTTGCTGTTCTTTCCTTTCCAAGTGCACCTTTTTCGAAGAATGTGGATCATAAAATTATTATTTAATAGATCTGTTGACAGAAAGTGTTCACATTAGCAAATGCATTTAACTTTATTTTATAAAACCAATGCTGCACCACAGCTGAAAACCAGATATCAAATAAAATAAGCAACTATGAAAAGCAAAGCATAAAAATATCATTCAATAGTCATGTGACATTTCATAAGTTAGTAGAAATTCTCTCAACTCTCGTAGAAAGACACTTGTCATAATCAGGTGTGCAGATGTACGAATATTTCCCATCAATTCATAAGTATTTCAGTATGTAGCACAAAGTATGCACTTCACAATATAAGCATTCGTCTCCAAGTAATGAGCGTGTCGCATTTGTGATGCTTTCTACAAAGGAATGTCAATAGCGAGGTGAATGGTCTCTCTTTTTTTTCCACCTAATGGCTTTTCTCCAGGCAGTTAGTACAGCTGGGCGTCCGCGACGCATTACGTGAAGGTCACTTAACTTTCTTATCGAAATATTTACGACAGCAGTGGCAGTCTCATATAAAAAAAAAAAAAAATTCACAGGTCGAGAATTTGCGTTACGAATGTGTAGAAACAAATTCCTATACATATAACAGCGTCCAAAAAATTTTCGCCGGCATTGTGATACATTCACGCATATACACACATTTCATAACTCTTAAAGTACGATTCTTGGTTTCCAACATCCTTTTTCACAAACCAGAGACCCAAACCGCTACTCATTATTCCTTACCTTATTACACATATACATATTCGTCGACACTTCTTCAATATTTCATCATAATAAATACATAGCATAATCAAATTCCTCATTTATCATCAGCTTATTGATCATAAACATACCTCAACAGCATAATACACATAGTCATCGTAATAATAACATCATAGCACCTCAATCAAATCTCAAAAATGTCGTAGCTTTCTGCAATAATGTCAAAACCAAAAAAATTCTCTGCTTATTTAAATAGTGTCATCTGCCTCAAATGTGCTTTAAAAATCATGATCCCATACCACATACATCATTCAAAACTCTCATAGTATCACAATGGTTCTGAAAAATATGATGGGTTCACACAGTACAGACAAAATACAATTTCATAAGTGTGAAGATATCCAGCTGTGTAATTGCGTAAATATCTATCACTGACGTAGTAAAAAAAAAACGTTTGTCTCTCTCTCCGTTAAATGATCAGATAGCTGTGTATTTTACGTTTTTGAGAAATATGGTACCGATGTGTAAAGTTGTATAAGCAAATACCATATTAGCAAGGGCTCTTTGTGCTTGCCAGACACGTAGTACACAATGTACGCGTGTACCCCTTGAGGATTAACGTAATTATACCATCAAGTTTTACAGATTACAGCAATGGAATGAAATGTATCACGGAAAACTTTCTTTGTAATTCAAATATCTTGTAAAATAAATGGTTTAAGTACAAAATTAATCACTCAAATGCTTGTCCTGTAGCGCTAAATGTGCGTCTTGCTGTAAGATAATTCTGTGGAAGTGTCGTATTTGTCGTCCTCTGTAAGCAAAGTTCTGCTGAAGTCAGTGCACTTACCTAATCATAAACGAAAGTGAAATGCTTTGCGTATAGATATCGTAGTTATTACGTACCTTACCGTGATCAAGAAAGTACTATAATGTAACGTATTGTTGTGCTACGAAGAGGCTGTCTCATCGTAACTGTACCACAAAAGTTACTACTAAAACATGTTTTACTTTCCAGAATAATACAGAAAAACTGTGCAGATACAAAACAGATACACCGCAAAAGCAACGATGTAAATTGTGTCACACATTAGTAGCGTCGTGATATAATCGTGTAGCTCTCAAAGAAACCAAATACTAAGTCATCTTTAATCTCCCAGAAAATACTTCAAATAAAGAATGTCTTTTCAAGTTGCATTAAATTCTCATTAGCAGTATATGTTTTAAGTATGTAAGCCTTATATTCGATACGTAATCGTGCAACTAACAAGCAAGAATGTACAATTAACAACACTGTGCCATCTGTTCACTATAACAATGCATCCGTAATTTCTGTTTAAATAAGTTCTCTTGCTTCTTGACTGGATATTTAGCTTCAAACTTTGTTGCATGTTAACAGTTCCTGAGTCTGACAAAGCATACCACTAACTTGAAGTGAAAAATTTTATGGCAAAGACTAAGTTAAAAAGCAGATTATCTTTCATATATGAAATGTGGTGCTATCCTTTACGTTTCCTAGTACGCAGAGTTTCAACTTCAACGATATTATCATGTGGTATACGTCGGATTCTGTAAGGTCCATTGTAAACCAGAAAGAATTTGTGACTCAAGTGTTTCTTCTTATGTGACAATGAATGAGCTTTAATGAGAACTTTCTGACCAATATATAATTTCTTTGCATTTGCTTTACCGTGTAGGTGTCTCCTTTTGTCTGCAGCAGAATTTATATTTTTAATAGCCAAATTAATTATGTCTTTGTGTGGACGTTTACGTGTATTCGGAAAAGGTACATGCTCTCTGATTCTGTTTGGTGGTTCTTCATTCCTCAGTACAAGAATAGGTGGTAAAGCAGTGGAGTCATGAGGCATTTCATTCAGCACGTTTTGAAATAAGTGTAAATATCTGTCCCAATGCTGATGCTTTCTGTGACAATAAAGTCTGCAAAGCTTATTGATTTCTTTCATAATCCGCTCAGAGGGGTTACAATGTGGTGAGTACAATGAAATAAAAACAGGTTTGATTTTATGGTTCTGAAGCATGCGTGACCAAACAGCAGATCTGAATTGCGGTCCGTTATCTGAAATAACTTTACTAACGTGTCCAACTTCACGTAAGAAATTTTTAACAAAGGCGTTGGATACAGACCGTCCAGTGGCTTTACGTAACGGAGTGAAAGAAACAAATTTTGAAGTAAGTTCAACAGCGACTAGAACGTATGCAAATCCATTAGATGTTCTGACAAGCGGTCCCAAGAGATCAACAGCAGCAAATTCTTTTAATTTAGAAGGAATGAGAGAAAACAACGGAGCACGATGTGAGATAGTAGATGGTTTCGCCTTTTGACAAAGTTTACAAATAGACAAGACTCTTCGAATTCTCTTTTCCATATTGTTAAAATAAAAAGGCTTTCGAAGAATATGATAACATTTTCGTGGACCAAAATATGCGTAGCTGAAATGAATGTACCAAATGAGCTTATTAACAAAATCGTCAGGAATGCAAAGTACCCATAGCTTGTCATCAACAGTGCAGCGTTTCAAGAGTATGTTGTTTCTAACCAGATAATAATGCCGAACCTGAGCGTGTGTCTTTTCATGCCATTTACTTTTGATGTCTTTCCAAATCGGATCTTTATCTTGTTCATGAGCAATATCCTTTAAAGATGTGGTGACGAAGTTTTCAAAGGCGACTTTCTGAATGTAAAGAATACTGAAATTTTTCTCGAGGTTGCCTTCTGTGTTACTTTTCTCAAGCCCAGCCGGTGCGCGTGACAGTGTGTCCGCAACAATGTTCTCCTTCCCGGGAATGTAGACTACTGTGAAGTGGAATTCTTGCAGAAACAATGCCCAACGTTTTAACCTGTCATGATTTAATTTTGAAGACATAAGAAATTGTAATGCACGATGATCACTGTATACTTTTACGTGCTTACCAGAAAGAAAGAAACGGAATTTGTTAAATGCCCAAACGATAGCTAAAGCTTCTAATTTAGTAACGGAATATTTTTTTCAGATTTTTTTAGCACTCGGCTAGCAAAAGCAATGGTTTTCTGAACAGTAGTGTCATTTTCTATGGGTTCTTGAGATAAATGGGCACCAAGACCGGCTTTAGAAGAATCCGTGCTAAGGCAGAAATCTTGTGACGGATCTGGATGAGCTAGTATTGGCGCGTTAAGTAGCGATTCTTTCAAAGAATTGAATTCCAACTGTGCTTGTTGGTCCCAGTTCCAAATAGTATTTTTTCCAGTGAGAGAACAAACTTTTGGTGTAACTAGAATTTGCATATTCAGAAAATGACGGTAAAAATTTACGGGACCTAGAAATCGGCGGACTTGTTTTTTTTCCGGATGGGACTGGAATGGCTCTCATTGCTTCTAATTTTTTAGGATCCGGCTGAATGCCTTCAGAAAAAATAATATCTCCCAAAAAATTCACCTTTGTCCTACCGAATTCAGACTCTTCCAAGTTAACTGTAATTCCAGATTCTGCAAAAATATGTAACACGCTGTTGAGAATGCGAGTGTGTTGTTCCCATGAGGCTTCTGCTATCAGAATATCGTCCACATATAAGGTGATGTGACGTTTTAAGAACTCAGGTAATATGGAATTTAGCCCGCGAATGAAAGCTGCCGAAGAAATGTTCAAACCAAAAGGAAGTTTCCGAAACTGATAACAAACGCCGAAACAAAGGAAAGCTGTGTATTTTCTATATTCTGGATGAAGTTCGATCTGATAAAAGCTGGATCTGAGATCAATAGAAGACAACACTTTTACACCATTAAAATTTTGAAGAAATTCTTCCAACGTTTACGGCCTGTCTGTTTCAGGAATGATGATAGTATTGATTTGTCTCGAATCTAAGACAAGCCAGATCGATCCATTTTTCTTCTCAGCAACATGTAATGGATTGTTGTATGAGCTTACTGCAGGCTCAATAATGCCCTCGTCAAGTATAGATTGTATTTCTGTTCTAACATGGTTCCTATAATGTGCCGAAATTACGTATGGTCTAACACAAAATTTAGTATGCTCACGAACACGAAATTGGTATTGAAATCCCTTGATTGCTCCTGTTTTGTGAGTAAAAACTGTGGAATGTGCTTGTAAAATCTCAGAAAGGTCTTGCCTATCAGTGTCATTACAATTCTCAATTGTTTGAATTTTATTCTGAATTAGCTCATTAGTATCAAATGCGCCGTCGATATCATCCCTGTCAGTACTTGCAGAGTAATTGTTAGTGTCAAGTTCCGTCGAAAATTCCGAACTGTTGTCTAACAGGAGGTAAAGCCGATTAATTTCTTCGTCATGGTTTGAGAGCCAATCTTCAAATTTCAAAGCTGTTGACTAACTTTCTTTCTCTAAACTTATTTCAGCATCGCGAAAGTTTAAGATTGCTTTGTATTCATTCAAAAAATCTATTCCCAATATAATTTCCGTCGACAATAATGGCATAATAAGAAGGTTCATAGAGAAGCTGTGGCTTTGACAAAAGAATTCTAAGTTGGTTGGTTGGCGTAAATCTACACTTCTTCCAACGATTGCAACTCGTAATTTAATCTTACGTAACGGAAGTGTGGGGCAATCGTTCGATTTGTTGCATTTGCTAAAGGCTGTTTCACTGATTACTGAAATGGGACTGCCAGAGTCAAGTACTGCCGCAAATTTTAGGCCATTTACTGTAATGTGAATCACAGGATATGCAATGTTGTTATGCTTTACGTCGTGTTACTGGAGTAAGATGTCTTCCATTTTTATGTAATTACTAGCTACGGCAGCTGCGTCGTCAGTTTCAGTGGCTGCCAGCGGTATGAGTCATTGCCTATTGTCTCTTTTTTGGCGCACATCATTATTGGGATTTGGAGACCGAACTTCTACAAATACACCTTGTCGAGTGGTTTGAATCCCGCCAGTTCTGATGCAATTCAGGTCTGTCGTTACGATCATATCGTCTAACGTCATGTTGGTATATTCCATAGTTTCTTTCTTGTTGGTCACGTGGTGGAGAATTTCTCCCTGAATCGTAACTGCATAGTGGACCGTTGCGTCTAAAGTTACTCTGTCTCCCTTGATAATAATTATTTTGGTTCCCATACTGTCTGTTTCTCTCATTGTCTCTGTGATAGTCACTACCGTGGAGAGGTGATCTTTCCCTGTAATTATTACTACTCTGCCAATGGTTGTCATACGGGTGGTGTCTGTTTTGGTCACGATTTGTGTTGTGAGAATAGCCTTGTCGTGTCCAGTTATTATTTCTTTCATCGCGGAATTGCGACGGATGTGACCTGTAATTGTTGTGTTCCTGTTTTCGCGTTCCTCGATTGTCAGTGTCAATTTATAATTCTTGTAATAGTCCCTGAAAACCTTCAATGTCGTCTTTGCAACGTCCTGCCAAAATAATATATTGTAAGTGTTCAGGTAATTTGATTAAGCAAATGCGGATGAGTTCTGAGGGGCTGTATGCGTTTGACAGGTACTGATTCTTGTGCAACATGTCTCCAAAATATTTCACAAGACTGGAAAATTCATTTTGTTCGAAATGTTTCATCATTATGATGTTACGTTTTACTCGGTCTTATGTAGCTTGAGACCAATATGCTGAGAGGAAGGCATGATAAAATTCTCCTTCACTGTGGCAGTCGTGAATGACCAATCGCATTCTTACAGCTGGTTCACTCTCTAAATAGCCACACATAAATTCTAATCTCTTTTCCTGCCAACTGGTCATTAGAGCATAATGAGTTGATGAAGCCACGCTTGTGGATGAATGTCGTTGCCGGAATTCTTAAATGTTTTGAATTTACGTATGGTAATAAACAGCTTATAGTCAAAATCATCATGTCGGCGAGTCGCATATCGGTCATTGTTACTTCGTTTCGGCGGTTCCATCTCAAAATTCGGTGTACCTTGCCAATTTCTTTCATAATTTCCGAAGAACCCCGTGTTATTATTTTGTGGCTCTTCCGTATTTCCATGTCCCTCTTCCCGTATTGGAATGGGAGTGTCCTCTAAAATAAGTAATTCTTTTATTACCTGTGTCAGCTGACCTTGTACTTCCCGGATTTCTCTTTGGTGTTGCTTATTAATTTGATTCTGATTTTGTTTGAATTTCCTAATTAGTTCGCACTCTTCTGTGTCATTAAAGACTACCTGTTTTGTGTCATTCAGATTGTCATCTACCTTTGTAGATAAATTATTTAGCTGATCCGAAAGTTCAACTATTTTCTCTGATAATGAACTAATTTCCTCTATGTGTCTTTCTGAACCAATTTTCTGAGTATCTACTGTGTCCTTTATGTTTTACTGAGTTTTTGCACGTTGCGTAAATGAATCAGTAGATGCAACTGAGTCAATTTTAGCTTGCAGGGTCTCATGATTTTCATGAACAATAGTTTGCAGTTCTTTAATGGCTGATTCGTGATTCTGTAATGCATTTTCATGCCGCGAAAAATTAGGTTGAAAATGCTCACAAATTTGTGTTTTTACGTCATTACAGACTTTTTGACATTTCGATTCAATGTTATGTAACCCAGTAGTTAAATATTAACATGTTTGTTCAAGCATGGTGTCTAACTTCCAAAGATTTTGTTCCATTGTGTCTAACTTTTGAAGCTTTTGCTGTGTTTGTCTCTGATTTTGTTCCATTGTGTCTAACTTTTGAAGCTTTTTCTGTGTTTGTCTCTGATTTTGTTCCATTTGTTGCATTTATTGCAATAATAAGGTATTAGTGTCTGGAAACTGTTTCTCTATGCTTTTTGGCAGTGCATTTTTACCGGCAACATTCACATTTTGACAAGCAGAAAATGTGTCTTGACTCATTTGAGAAAACGGTGAGGACCCAAAACCTGAGTCTACAGTATTTGCAATATTGTGTTCTGTCATTTCCGATTCCTGAGGCGAGCTGTTGCCACCCGATCGATCGATAATGCTTCCCTGTTCACTACTTGTTTCACTGTCTACACCATTATTTGCCGCCCGCTCCATTTCCCTATGCACAATTTCCAAATTACTACTTCGAATATCTGTTAATTCATTACACAGTGGTGCTGATAAGCTACGCTCGTCGTCACTATTATTTCTCAGTTTACTTTGGAGCCTAGTGTTACGTTTTTCACACGCCATTGTTGTCACAATATTTCACACGATAACACAGAATAGCACAATTTGAAGAGCAAAAATAAGAGAACACATGAACATAGCACTGAAAATAATATCTAGTTAATTGCAAGCGCTAGTGCGCAATACTTGGTGCAAATCTACATGCATGCCACAACTGCTTTACTGTACAACAATGAAAGACTGCAACTACAAAGGAGATTCTCTCTACAATTATGCGCTAGCAATAAACAAAGGCTACACTAACTACACAAACTACAAAAAAAAAAAAAAATCAGAAGATTCCAGTCAGGTATCCTCGGCTAAGGATCGACATATGAAACGTCCCCTTAGAAAAATTATACATGACTGTGCTTAAACTGACACACAATATTTTTTAGCGCAACGCAATTTGTCTTTCAATAATCCCTACAAGAGAATGGCCCTGACTAAATTTACCTATACGTTTCACAAATCACTTACCTCACAAAAATCTTCGTTATTCGAACTACTGCAATACAGCGAGCGCCACTACCGCCAGCTAAATAAAAGATTCAAACTACTGAAGGTACTAACTACTGATAGGCAAAGTTAGCAAATGAAAGATTTTGATAGAGAACAAACAATGCATTTACCTTAATAGCGTTCAAAAGTCATAATATACACTCCTGGAAATTGAAATAAGAACACCGTGAATTCATTGTCCCAGGAAGGGGAAACTTTATTGACACATTCCTGGGGTCAGATACATCACATGATCACACTGACAGAACCACAGGCACATAGACACAGGCAACATAGCATGCACAATGTCGGCACTAGTACAGTGTATATCCACCTTTCGCAGCAATGCAGGCTGCTATTCTCCCATGGAGACGATCGTAGAGATGCTGGATGTAGTCCTGTGGAACGGCTTGCTATGCCATTTCCACCTGGCGCCTCAGTTGGACCAGCGTTCGTGCTGGACGTGCAGACCGCGTGAGACGACGCTTCATCCAGTCCCAAACATGCTCAATGGGGGACAGATCCGGAGATCTTGCTGGCCAGGGTAGTTGACTTACACCTTCTAGAGCACGTTGGGTGGCACGGGATACATGCGGACGTGCATTGTCCTGTTGGAACAGCAAGTTCCCTTGCCGGTCTAGGAATGGTAGAACGATGGGTTCGATGACGGTTTGGATGTACCGTGCACTATTCAGTGTCCCCTCGACGATCACCAGTGGTGTACGGCCAGTGTAGGAGATCGCTCCCCACACCGTGATGCCGGGTGTTGGCCCTGTGTGCCTTGGTCGTATGCAGTCCTGATTGTGGCGCTCACCTGCACGGCGCCAAACACGCATACGACCATCATTGGCACCAAGGCAGAAGCGACTCTCATCGCTGAAGACGACACGTCTCCATTCGTCCCTCCATTCACGCCTGTCGCGACACCACTGGAGGCGGGCTGCACGATGTTGGGGCGTGAGCGGAAGACGGACTAACGGTGTGCGGGACCGTAGCCCAGCTTCATGGAGACGGTTGCGAATGGTCCTCGCCGATACCCCAGGAGCAACAGTGTCCCTAATTTGCTGGGAAGTGGCGGTGCGGTCCCCTACGGCACTGCGTAGGATCCTACGGTCTTGGCGTGCATCCGTGCGTCGCTGGGGTCCGGTCCCAGGTCGACGGGCACGTGCACCTTCCGCCGACCACTGGCGACAACATCGATGTACTGTGGAGACCTCACGCCCCACGTGTTGAGCAATTCGGCGGTACGTCCACCCGGCCTCCCGCATGCCCACTATACGCCCTCGCTCAAAGTCCGTCTACTGCACATACGGTTCACGTCCACGCTGTCGCGGCATGCTACCAGTGTTAAAGACTGCGATGGAGCTCCGTATGCCACGGCAAACTGGCTGACACTGACGGCGGCGGTGCACAAATGCTGCGCAGCTAGTGCCATTCGACGGCCAACACCGCGGTTCCTGGTGTGTCCGCTGTGCCGTGCGTGTGATCATTGCTTGTACAGCCCTCTCGCAGTGTCCGGAGCAAGTATGGTGGGTCTGACACACCGGTGTCAATGTGTTCTTTTTTCCATTTCCAGGAGTGTATGTATATAGCAGTTCATGACATCCATTCTTACAAATGTACTGTTTCTGTTGGACACACGTCCAGATCATCCGCTCTCAAAAGACCGCCATCTCACTTCCCCACATCCACCACTGCTGACGGCTTACATCCAACTGCGCAACGCTACGCGCTGTTCACATCCAGATGCCCAACACTGCAATGGCAGACAACAATGCAAACTAGCCACAGACTGCACACAGCACAGCCAGTGGTTTTCATACAGAGCACTACGTGGCATTACCAATAAGAAAACCTATACAGCCTACTTACATAGTTATGCTGATTTCACAATTTTAGTTATGATTAAATACTGAATCAATTAACTTATATCTGGAAAACGACTTTTCTTCAAAAAAAAAAAAAAAGTGTGTATGAAATCTTATGGGACTTAACTGCTAAGGACATCAGTTCCTAAGCTTACGCACTACTTAACCGAAATTATCCTAAGGACAAACACACACATATCCACGCCCGAGGGAGGACTCACACCTCCTCCGGGATCAGCGGCACAGTCCATGACTGCAGCGCTGAGACCGCTCGGCTAATCCCGCGCGGCAGCTTTCTTCATTTACTATGCATAATTGTTTGATTCAATTATATCAACTGGAACATCCGCAGCGTTATTGCAGAACACTGCCATGTTGTTGTTGTTGTGGTCTTCAGTCCTGAGACTGGTTTAATGCAGCTCTCCATGCTACTCTATCCTGTGCAAGCTTCTTCATCTCCCAGTATCTATTGCAACCTATATCCTTCTGAATCTGCTTAGTGTATTCATCTCTTGGTCTCCGTCTACGATTTTTACCCTCCACACTGCCCTCCAATGCTAAATTTGTGATCCCTTGATGCCTCAAAACATGTCCTACCAACCTAGTCAAGTTGTGCCACAAACTTCTCTTCTCCCTAATCCTATTCAATACCTCCTCATTAGTTACGTGATCTACCCACCTTATCTTCAGCATTCTTCTGTAGCACCACATTTCGAAAGCTTCTATTCTCTTCTTGTCCAAACTAGTTATCGTCCATGTTTCACTTCCATACATGGCTACACTCCATACAAATACTTTCAGAAACGACTTCCTGACACTTAAATCTATACTCGATGTTAACAAATTCCTCTTCTTGAGAAACGCTTTCCTTGCCATTGCCAGTCTACATTTTATATCCTCTCTACTTCGACCATCATCGGTTATTTTACTCCCTAAATAGCAAAACTCCTTTACTACTTTAAGTGTCTCATTTCCTAATCTAATTCCCTCAACATCACCTGACTTAATTTGACTACATTCCATTATCCTCGTTTTACTTTTATTGATGTTCATCTTATATCCTCCTTTCAAGACACTCTCCATTCCGTTCAACTGCTTTTCCAAGTCCTTTGCTGTCTCTGACAGAATTACAATGTCATCGGCGAACCTCAAAGTTTTTATTTCTTCTCCATGAATTTTAATACCTACTCCGAATTTTTCTTTTGTTTCCTTTACTGCTTGCTCAATATACAGATTGAATAACATCGGGGAGAGGCTACAACCCTGTCTTACTCCTTTCCCAACCACTGCTTCCCTTTCATGCCCCTCGACTCTTATAACTGTCATCTGGTTTCTGTACAAATTGTAAATAGCCTTTCGCTCTCTGTATTTTACCCCCGCCACCTTCAGAATGTGAAAGAGAGTATTCCAGTTAACATTGTCAAAAGCTTTCTCTAAGTCTACAAATGCTAGAAACGTAGGTTTGCCTTTTCTTAAACTTTCTTCTAAGATAAGTCGTAAGGTCAGTATTGCCTCAGTGTTCCAACATTTCTACGGAATCCAAACTCATCTTCCCCAAGGTCGGCTTCTACCAGTTTTTCCATTCGTCTGTAAAGAATTCGCGTTAGTATTTTGCAGCTCTGACTTATTAAACAGATAGTTTGGTAATTTTCACATCTGTCAACACCTGCTTTCTTTGGGATTGGAATTATTATATTCTTCTTGAAGTCTGAGGGTATTTCGCCTGTCTCATACATCGTGCTCACCAGATGGTAGAGTTTTGTCATGACTGGCTGTCCCGAGGCCATCAGTAGTTCAAATGGAATGTTGTCTACTCCCGGGGCCTTGTTTCGACTCAGGTCTTTCAGTGCTCTGTCAAACTCTTCACGCAGTATCTTATCTCCCATTTCGTCATCATCTACATCCTCTTCCATTTCCATAATATTGTCCTCAAGTACATCGCCATTGTATAAACCCTCTATATACTCCTTCCACGTTTGTGCCTTCCCTTCTTTGCTTAGAACTGGGTTGCCATCTGAGCTCTTGACATTCATACAAGTGGTTCTCTTCTCTCCAAAGGTCTCTCTAATTTTCCTGTAGGCAGTATCTATCTTACCCCTAGTGAGACAAGCCTCTACATCCTTACATTTGTTCTCTAGCCATCCCTGCTTAGCCGTTTTGCACTTCCTGTCGATATCATTTTTGAGACGTTTGTATTCCTTTTTGCCTGCTTCATTTACTGCATTTTTATATTTTCTCCTTTCATCAATTAAATTCAATATTTCTTCTGTTACCCAACGATTTCTATTAGCCCTCGTCTTTTTACCTACTTGATCCTCTGCTGCCTTCACTACTTCATCCCTCAGAGCTACCCATTCTTCTTCTACTGTATTTCTTTCCCCCATTCCTGTCAATTGTTCCCTTATGCTCTCCCTGAAACTCTGTACAACCTCTGGTTCTTTCAGTTTTTCCAGGTCCCATCTCCTTAAATTCTCACCTTTTTGCAGTTTCTTCATTTTCAATCTGCAGTTCATAACCAATAGATTGTGGTCAGAATCCACATCTGCCCCAGGAAATGTCTTACAATTTAAAACCTGGTTCCTAAATCTCTGTCTTACCATTATATAATCTATCTGATACCTTTTAGTATCTCCAGGATTCTTCCAGGTATACAACCTTCTTTTATGATTCTTGAACCAAGTGTTGGCTATGATTAAGTTATGCTCTGTGCAAAATTCTACAAGGCGGCTTCCTCTTTCATTCCTTCCCCCCAGTCCATATTCACCTACTATGTTTCCTTCTCTCCCTTTTCCTACTGACGAATTCCAGTCACCCATGACTATTAAATTTTCGTCTCCCTTCACTACCTGAATAATTTATTTTATATCGTCATACATTTCATCTATTTCTTCGTCATCTGCAGATTTAGTTGGCATATAAACTTGTACTACTGTAGTAGGCATGGGCTTTGAGTCTATCTTGGTCACAATAATGCGTTCACTATGCTGTTTGTAGTAGCTAACCCGCACTCCTATTTTTTATTCATTATTAAACCTACTCCTGCATTACCCCTATTTGATTTTGTATTTATAACCCTGTAATCACCTGACCAAAAGTCTTGTTCCTTCTGCCACCAAACTTCACTAATTCCGACTATATCTAAGTTTAACCTATCCATTTCCCTGTTTAAATTTTCTAACCTACCTGCCCGATTAAGGGATCTGACATTCCACGCTCCGATCCGTAGAACGCCAGTTTTCTTTCTCTTGATAACGACGTCCTCCTGATCAGTCCCCGCCCGGAGATCCAAATGGGGGACTATTATACCTCCGGAATATTTTACCCAAGAGGACTCCATCATCATTTAATCATACAGTAGAGCTGCATGTCCTCGGGAAAAATTACGGCTGTAGTTTCCCCTTGCTTTCAGCCGTTCGCAGTACCAGCACAGCAAGGCCGTTTTGGTTAATGTTACAAGGCCAGATCAGTCAATCATCCAGACTGTTGCCCCTGCAACTACTGAAAAGGCTGCTGCCCCTCTTCAGGGACCACATGTTTGTCTGGCCTCAACAGATACCCCTCCGTTGTGGTTGCACCTACGGTACGGCCATCTGTATCGCTGAGGCACGCAAGCCTCCCCACCAACGACAAGGTCCATGGTTCATGGGGGGAACACTGCCATATCTTAACCAATTACGTATTACTCGTGGTTAGTGCTTTCTCCATATGCATTTTTAACACCTGGTTGCTTAAAGGAATGTATTTGAGTTTCATTCTGTTGTAGCTCGCATTGAAATTTTGAACATACTAAATTATTAACTTGAGCTTATGCTGTGTTATCACAGCACACTGTCATATCTCAAACAATACTATGCTCTAAGTGGACACTCAGTATGTGTTCCCAAAAGCTAATTGCTTAAAAGAATGTATTTGTTTGTCGCTCTGTTATAATAGCACGCATTGAATATTTTTACACCCTGAGTCTCTATAAGTCTATTCAAACAACTGCTGAAATTACTACTCATTTGTGAGATGAGAACAAGAATAACCTATTTCAGAGTTTTTCACGCCATATTCACCAACTATTGCACATACCGCGGGAATATGGGTAAATCGTGTTTTGAATAGCAACATTCTTGAATCTCTGCAACAGCTTATTTATTTTACTTCAAAGTGCATGACACGTTTCGTGCTTTGCATCGAGTCTCTTCTGTCTCGACTGAATGTACAAAAACATGGACAATATTACTTTATTCAAATACGGAGAACAGGACTAATCAACGTACAGACAGAGTGTCCTCCACAAACTGAAGAACGATTTATGATCCAATAGGCACACAGCCATGTAGATATCTTTTAGAGACATTATGTAACAAGATCCAGAATACTGCAATAGAGAATGGATAAACATAAACAACTATGCAGAGACACATCGACTACAAAGATCATACATGCACCCCAGAATGATAACATCAGAACACCGTAACAACTGAAAACGTGTAGCATCGTAACTGTCACAACTGTCGCTCTACAGAATTTGACGGAAAACGTTAAATTATCAAAATTACAAGAAATGAAGATTAAGAACAGGAGCAAACCACAGAACAATTTAAGCATAACAATCTTAAATCAACACCATGTTATAATACAGTGTGACAGCAACCATTGAAGATATATGCACGTAAGGACCAAAGTGGTACATTCGAAAATGCGATTAGCCAACATTGTAATAATATAAAAAGTATTACGTAACTTTCACACGTGCTCTGAAGATGGCAGTCTAGCTAAAATGGATACAATAAATACAACATTAAAATACTACAGCAGCAATCTGATTTTATTACATAATTCAAAGTAATCATAAATTCATGTAAGACACTGCTGAAAACCACAATAACGCTCAGGGTCAAAACAACCATGTACCAAATACTCATGTTTCTCAAGTACAAGGCGATACTAACCCAACAGTGTTAACGTAAGAGAAATTCTACACTTATTAGGGGACAGCAGTCATTGATTCCCGACGTCTTTTTTACTATTTTTGAATTTGGACAAAGGAGTTATACTTGCTAGGTGTTGCTGAGGAATGACTGTGGAAAACGTAATTCATATTAAAATTCAGATTACGTCTTTCATTAATAATTTATAAAATCTGTAATCTAATTTTGCGATCGTTTGAAAGATTAGGTATGGCACTACGATCCATAGAAAGCAGAGAACTCTCTTCCCGGTTTGTTGGAGTGTTATGGTCCTAAAAACAATATTTAATAAATTGCCCTAGACAGCGGAGAAATTTTTTCCAATGTTTCGGACCATTTTAGCAAGACCGGGGATATTTGAATAATTCGTTATAAAAATGGCTCGAAGCCCTCTAACAAAGCTCCTCCTGAGCCACTCTGTCTCCCATTTCTTGTGTGTGTCCATGAATCTCGGAATGCAGATCCACCCCGCGGCTCTTACAGAAAGTGTGACATCTGTTACGACTCCTCGGTAACGTTGGCACTGAGGCACGGTGCAGGACACGATTTCCTACGGCACTCCTGTAGAACTGAAGTTATAAAAGGAACAATCTGATTTTATTCTCGGTCTCTTGCAACTCGTGGCAATATGTGCACATCACGTACGGTCTGTCGACGTGATTCTATCACCGAAGATTCTTCTAGACAGCGAAACTTTCGTAAAAAAGTAAGTCTAGTCAGTTCGGTATCCGTCCGTTCACCCCCATCGTGTATGGCACGTTGCCTCGACGCCCGTTTCAGAAAGCACAATTTTGGTATGGTTTATTCACAGCGGCACTTGGTTTACGAAGTTGTCGACGATCCGTGTATCTCTATGCTAGTGTACTGAACACCTTAATTAAATAGATTTCTTGAAGATGTGTATAGCAACAGAGGCTGTGGTCAATTTACTCCACATTTTGCTAAAGATTGTTTAACTTAGAAAGATACTTACTCCAGCTTTCGATAAGGCATTAGGGACTAGTAATTTTAATAGTCAGTGGTACCCACTGCAAAGCGACAATCCACACATTTCTATAATGCGCTGCAATTAGCACATCCGTCTGTATGGCCGAATAAGAACGATCCGTAAGGAAACGAATGAAATACGCTCTCAAGTCACATTAACGTGACCACCAACTATGTACGATGTTAGAGTGCAGTAATCACTTAGACACGACAGGTAGCAGCACTAGAAGCTGGGGCTGCATGAAGCGTGACCGGAGAGGCGGTAAACAATGCAGTTTATGTCGTAATGTGGGAACAGAGAGATTTATCTTTCGTACGAGAGAGCAAGATCATTGGCTTTCGGTCTGATGGTGGTGATGGGGGGGGGGGGGGGAGAAATCATTTGGGAAACGGCTAATTTCGTAAACCACATGAATGGTGCTTTCTTAAATGGGCGTTGAGGCAACGTTCCATACACGATAGTGGCGAACGGACGGATACCGAAGTGTGTACGGACGAACAGGCGTGTAACTATTGAGCTACCGACCGCACTGATGAATCACGGGGCTACAACAGCAGTCCTCCTTGTCTGTTCAGCGAACGTTGCTGTGTATAGCCCTCCGCGGATAGAACCTGGTTAATGCACCCATGATAACTGTTGGTTGGTGGCGATGAAGGCTGGAGTTTGCATGCCAATACCGCAACAGTACTTCCACTGAGTAACAACAGGGGCCCTTTACGGATGATAGATGGCCGATTAGGATCAAGGCTGGAGGAGAGAGTGTAATGGCCTGAGGAATGTTTTCGTGGCATTCCCCTGGGCTATCTTGTCGTTTTAAAAGGCGCAATGGATCAACACAAGTACGCATGTACCCTTAGTGACCATGTCCACTCCTACATGCCATTTGTTTATACTCGGCACAATAGCATCTCATAGCACGACAATTCAATGTGTCACACAGCTCGAACTGTATATGAGTGGTTCAGAGCTCACTCCTCTGGCCACCAATCTCCCTCTATTTAAATCTAGTCGACAATCTGTGGGACTACTTGGATCGGGCTGTTCGCAACATGCATCCTCAACCGAGAAATCTAGCTTATCATCTGGAATCGGCATGGATCTCGACGTCCGTGTCTGTACCTTGCAGAATCACATTGACTCCTGCACGTCTCAAGCGTTCGGTGCTGCAAAAACAGTTATTCAGATTTTTGGCAACTTGTCACATTAATGTGACATACAGTGTTCATTCAGGGGCACGAACACAAACGTTCGTTATTAAAGAACTGAGTCATAGGTCAGGAGTGGTTAGTACAGTTTGCTGAGACGAACCATACTGGTTCGAGTATGTATGTGGAGGGCTATAGCCTAGCGTCCAGGCAACATTTAGGTTTGAGTTGTCGAGCTTTAAGATACATTACGACGATGTTGATACCGTCCAGTCCAGTACGCACACGATCCTGCGTAGGATACTCTTAAGAGTTACTGTCCTCGAAGCTTGCCATGAACGAACCAAAGGGCGAGAAGGCGAAGTGACTTAGATACTGAATTTACGTTCGTAAAAGGTGGAGATCAGATCCTCGTCCAGAAACACAAATTTAGGCTTCCTTTGGGTTCCCCAAATCGTTTAAATCAAATGCCAGGACTGTTCCTTCGAGAAAAATTCAGCGAATTCCTTCCCAATCATAGTCCATTTCCAATAACCGCATCGTTGATAGGACAATAATCACTTTTCATTCTAGGCGCTACAGTCTGGAACCGCGCGACCGCTACGGTCGCAGGTTAGAATCCTGCCTCGGACATGGATGTGTGTGATGTCCTTGGGTTAGTTAGGTTTAAGGGCAGACGTAGGGAAAAATAGTGAAAAAATTCTAATTTTTTTCTTTACATAATTTATTAGGTTGATGTTTTGAGAATGACATCTGAAAGTTTCGTAATCGAAATCTGCCCAGAACTATTTTTAAAAAAATTTTCTTCGATCGTCTGCACTTGCCACGTCTCCTTTATCTGTGCTGTGCTCCACTCCTTCTTACCACTAAATATATTTTTGTGTTTTTTTCAGTCACACAATCGAAACGAACAGCAGACGTATTTAGAAGGCTGTGACAAAGATTATACATGCCTGTTCCTTTGGTTATTAACATGATTTATTTTTGAATAGTGCGTGCTACAGTTTGTTGTTTGGCAATTTATTAGCTTTTTTTGCTTAAAATGGTTCGTAACAGTGGCCGTGTATTCAAAAGAGTGAGAAAGTGTCGAATCTCATGTGTAAGGAGCACAGAATGTTTAAATGAGAATATTGTAAACGTTCCTTGTATGTCTGAAGAACAGTTTTCAATGAAATCGCCAAGTTCGTCGAAGAAGAAGAATATCAGTGAAGGAATTAATGATGCAGTGTACAGTGCTAAAGACGAATTTTGTAGTGGATTTAGGTTAATTGACATAGAGATTCTTGCCCATATGATTAATGTTTTATGTGCATGTGGTAATTGTGGGTCCAAGGGCCTCAGACTGTATGATGACAATGCCAGAATTGGCATTGTAAGTAATATACATCTTTTCTGTGACATCTGCAAATATGATGCTCAATTCAAGACTTCTGCTCTCGGCCGGCCGGAGTGGCCGTGCGGTTCTGGGCGCTACAGTCTGGAGCCGAGCGACCGCTACGGTCGCAGGTTCGAATCCTGCCTCGGGCATGGGTGTGTGTGATGTCCTTAGGTTAGTTAGGTTTAATTAGTTCTAAGTTCTAGGCGACTGATGACCTCAGAAGTTAAGTCGCATAGTGCTCAGAGCCATTTGAACTTCTGCTCTCCATGGGAAAACGTATGAAGCTAATACAAGCTTGTATTATGCCATGAGATGCTCGGGTGTAGGAAGAGAAGACACGAATTTGTTTTGTGGCTTGATGAATATCCCTCGACTAGTGGCTAGATTCACTGAGTACAACAAAACAGGGAGAGAGAATACCCCAGTAAGACAAAGAAGAAAATGAATATTATGGATATGGACTTCATTAGTGCGTAGAAGTATGGCAATATTCTTAAAAATTGAAATAAAAACTTTAAATGAGATTTCCCGTAAAGTGATTTTTTTTAGATTTAATGTACCTTTTCTCAGGAACTATAAGAGCTAACATCCTGAAATTTGGTATAGTTGTTAAGAAGTACTTACTGAATAATGCTGTGCACCAATTTTCTGTTATTTTTTCTCTGAGAAAAGTTATCTTTTAAAATTTGAGAAAAATAGAGCAGTCCCGCGTAACTCAAAACTGAACAATTAATTTGGAAGTAACTATGAGCTGAAACAAAAATCTGTTGCACACGTTTTAATAGTCTTTGATGAAGAAGTATACTATAAAGTTTCAGCTTTAATGCTTGAATAGTTTATGTGAGAAGGTACATTATATGTACATTGGTAATTAAAAATTCAAATCCTTATAAAATGAAATTCCATGAACATGATCAAACAAAAACTGCACAGACTATAGTTCATTACGTACTGCACAATAGTGTCAAGTTTTAAATTTATAACTGTAATGTTGTAGGAGATATCGAAGTTTAAATATCAGTATGCAGTTTGGTCTACGTCTGCCCTTAAGTAGTTCTAAGTTCTAGGGGACTGATGACCTTAGAAGTTAAGTCTTATAGTGCTCAGAGCCATTTAACCATTTGAACTGTTCATTCCTTCCTGTGGAACGAGACAGAATGTCGTACAGGTGTTGTGCAGAGACGTTTAGGTGCGGGTGCTACAGGAGAAGACGGAACTTCCTTTGAGAGATACTACTGTGTCCCTTTATGGACTACGCTTGAATTTTTCCAGATGTGCTTCCATGCTGCAGACAGTCTTGGTGAGGCCAAAAGGTGGTCTCATTGCAAGTATAGATTTTTACTTCTCTGAACTAGGTCCATGCCGGAGTATGGAAGGAAACATATCCTAACCTTCTGAATGGGAATATAAGAGAGAACTAGCGACCTCTGCTATTTTTGTTGCGGCCTGCCAAAGTTAGCTCTTGTTTCGTGGTTCAGTTTACAGACTGACTACATGAACTGATTGTGTACGGTCAAATTCTTTGTCATTAGGTCCGGAGAGCAGACAAACTCTGCTGAGACAACCATCATGGCTCGGCGAGTATGTTACAATGAGTTCGTAGGCTTCAAAAAAAAAAAAAAAAAACTCATGGAATTGCAATGGTTGGACAACCAGCATATTGTCATGAAACGCCAACTTTTTAATCTGATATATCTGTACACCTCCATCTCACTTTTACGCTGATGTTCTATGTCATCATAAAGGGCCCCTTTGAAGAAGAAAACTCTCTTTGCCAGTGGCACTCTATTTGTCATACCATTGCTTCGACCACCAGCTGTAGTCTTGATACCTAGAAAGAAGCTTTCCATCAATTCTGCCATTACTGCGTCATTGCTAAATTTCGATATTTAATACTAATTTGTTCTCCCTCCTATTACTCAACATAAGTTTCGTTCCAGTGATGTCATTCTTAAATCACTACTTAGGCCATGCGGTAGTTCGACGTCATCTGATGAACGCAAATAGTCGATACGATCGAAATCAGACCGCACATAATGTAAAGACATTAGACTGTCGAAAGATTAACAATAAATTGTCGAATAATTCGTAACGAAGGAACTGAATTCACTGTTCTGCAGGAACAGGGAGTTGGCTGAAACCCGAAGTATAAAACTCCGAAACATTTAATGAGGCATAGAAAATATATCGAAAACACAGGTTACTTCCCATTGGAGGGAGAGTGATCATTACAGTCGACGAAAATAATGTCTCTATCGAGGGACGAAGTTGAGTCTTGCCGTGAAGTCATCTGGACGCAACAGGCCTAGTTGAACTCAAGTTAACCGAAGGCTGTTTTTGCCGCCACTCGGGTCCGTCGTAACAGTTGCAGAACCATTCACAGGAAGTCTACGCTTTGCAGCACGGAAATATCCAAATCACGAGTTGCAGGCAACTGGGACGTCTGTGGAATCATGGGAAGCGTAACAGACAGATGGTCTTGTGAAGTAGGTTAGAACAAAATTACAGAAAACTGTCTTGACAGCTACTTCGACAACCCAAACGCAATAGAAGTATTTTACACTTTGTAGCTACAAACAGGCCTAACCATATCGAAAAAGGACAGGGATTAATGATAATGATTTAATCATAGCGACGACGGATAGTAAAGTTAATGATTCGATCAAGACTGCTACGAAATTACATCTGCTAGTTAGAGCTGGGTAGAGCAGTTGTTAGCTTCCCAGTGAATGGTCGTCCCCTTTTTAGTTATAATATGTTGGACGTATAGGAACTATGGACAAAGTTTAAACTGATTGCTAGTCCCCTTCTGGAGATATATCTGGCGACTAAGTGGATTAAAGACAGGAAAGACCGCTGTGATTTAGTAAAATGTTAGGAAAAATGCTGAAGGAGGAGACCGTTGCACTTTTGGTTCGAAACCTAGCACGCAAATATCGACAAACTTACGATAAATTACACTCATGCATGTGCGAAAATGTCGATGCTTGAAGCATACAATGACTCCCACTATCATACCGTAGCTATAGATATTGCCGGGAGTCCGAGAAAATTGTGCCCTGCATAAGCTCATTACGCTGGTCGAAGGCTTCTAGCCAGTCACTCGTCGACCAGACTGGCGAGGCAATATAAGATAGGAAAAGGAAATCTGATATATTAAATTTCGCATAATAATCGTACAAACATTTCGTCGCACCGCAGTGCAGACTTTCATAGGGGTGACAGTGTAATAGGCATCCGTAAGTAGATATGCAAATAAAAGGTTTGAAAACAAATAGTCACCACATCCGGATGGATCAGATGGTATCTTATTTAGCTTCCATCTATTGCGAATCTCAGGCCAAAAGCAAACTCCCAAGCTACTGGAATAAAGGGCAGCTGACTCCAGTATATAAGAAAAGAACGAACCCCCAAAATTACCGACCAATATTTTTAACATCGATTTCCTGTATAATTCGTGGACATATTCTTAGTTGGAACACAATTTTTCTTGAGACAGAAGAGAATTTGTCCTGTGAAACTCAACTTGTCCTTTTCTCACATGACATCCTGTAAACGATGGATCAACGGCAGAAGGCAAGTTACATATTTCTAGCTTTCAGGAAAGCATTTGACACAGTGCTCCATTGCAGATAGTTAACGAATATCCGAACCTACGAATTTAGGTTCCCAGCCATGTGAGTCGCTTGAACAATTCTTAAGTAGTAGAACCCAGTACGTTGTCTTCGACGGCGAGTGTTCATCAGAGACTTGGGTTCCGTCATAGGTGCCGCAAGGAGGTGTGATAGGACCACACTTGTTCTCTACAAACATAAATTATCTAACGGACAGGATGAACTGCTACTTACGGCTGTTTCCTGACGCTGTGGTATACGAGCGAATGTCGTCGCTGAGTGACCGAAGGACCCTATAGGATGACTCAGACAAAATTTCTAGTTATGTAATTAATGACTGCTTGCTCTGATTGCAGGAAAAGGAAAATTAAGGCAGATGACTAGGAAAAACAATCCTGTAATGTTCCAACCCAGCATCAGTATTATGCTGATTAACACAATCACATCGATTCAGTATCAAGGTGTAATGCTGAAAAGTGATACAAAATGGAACGAACATGTAAGCCAGCAGTAGGAAACGGTCGACTTTGGTTTATTGCGAGAATATTAGGAAAGAGCTGCTCACCTGCAAAGGAGAACACTGCTATAGAACACTAGAGAGTCCCATCTGCTCCAGTGTTTGCATACCCATCTAGTTTTATTAAACGAAGACACTGAAGCAAATCAGAGACGTGCTGCTAGATTTGTTAACGATAGAATCTGTCAACACGCAAGAGTTATGGTGCTCCTTCGTGTACTTATATAAGAATCCATGAACGGAAGGCGACGTTCTTTCTGCCAACCACTACTGAGAAAATTTACTGAATCAGCATTTGAAGCTGAGTGCAGTCCTACTGCCGCCAATGTACATTTCGCCTAATGACTACGATTATAGTATGAGAGAAACTGAGGTTCGTACACAGGTATACAGACAGTCGTTTACACAACGCTCCATTTACGAGTGGAACAGGAAAGGAAGTGATTAGTATTATTACAAGGTACCCTCCACGATACACTATACGGTGGCTTGCGGGGTGCGTATATAGATTCAGAGGTAAGATTAGATGTAGAACGTACTCTGAGGTAAATATCATTCAAGCGTTTGTCAATGTTTTGCTTACTTTCAGTTAGAAACACAATTTAGTGTGTGAACTTCAGCATTAATTTTTTCCGTTTGCCTTTTATCGCTGTTCCAAAATATTGTTTCATTCCTTCAATGCCTCGTCGACGTAAAAATTTTAATATGGCTTACTAGCTGCAACGATGCTGTACAGGTTTTTTTAAGACGTAGACTCCTTCATAAAATTGCAATTTTATTGTTCTACTTTCGTTTAACTGATACAATGGATTTCTTGTCTGTCTCTCTACTGTCGCCCCAACCCTACGAAGACTGTAAACATATCGTTGTTAAGTGATGTTTCTGATTTCCTTCTCCCGATGCAAAACCAAGCTGTACTCCATCCAACTTGAGTAGATTTTCCCCACCATGTTATAGTTCTGGGTGGAGATTTTAATTTGCCGGATATAGACTGGGAGACTCAAACGTTCATAACAGGTGGCAGGGACAAAGAATCCAGTGAAATTTTTTAAGTGCTTTATCTGAAAACTACCTTGAGCAGTTAAACAGAGAACCGACTCGTGGCGATAACATATTAGACCTTCTGGTGACAAACAGACCCGAACTATTTGAAACAGTTAACGCAGAACAGGGAATCAGCGATCATAAAGCGGTTACGGCATCGATGATTTCAGCCGTAAATAGAAATATTAAAAAAGGTAGGAAGACTTTTCTGTTTAGCAAAAGTGACAAAAAGCAGATTACAGAGAACCTGACGGCTCAACACAAAAGTTTTGTCTCAAGTGCAGATAGTGTTGAGGATCAGTGGAAAAAAGTTCAAAACCATCGTGCAATATGTGTTAGATGAGTATGTGCCAAGCAAGATCGTAAGAGAAGGAAAAGAGCCACCGGGGTACAACAACCGAGTTAGAAAACTGCTGCGGAAGCAAAGGGAACTTCACAGCAAACATAAACATAGCCAAAGCCTTGCATACAAACAAAAATTACGCGAAGCGAAATGTAGTGTGAGGAGGGCTATGGGAGAGGCGTTCAATGAATTCGAAAGTAAAGTTCTATGTACTGACTTGGCAGAAAATCCTAAGAAATTTTGGTCTTATGTCAGAGCGGTAGGTGGATCAAAACAAAATGTCCAGACACTCTGTAACCAAAATGGTACTGAGACAGAGGATGACAGACTAAAGGCCGAAATACTAAATGTCTTTTTCCAAAGCTGTTTCACAGTGGAAGATTGCACTGTAGTTCCTTCTCTAGATTGTCGCACAGATGACAAAATGGTAGATATCGAAACAGACGACAGAGGGATAGAGAAATAATTAAAATCGCTCAAAAGAGGAAAGGCCGCTGGATCTGATGGGATACCAGATCGATTTCACAGAGAGTACGCGAAAGAACTTGCCCCCCTTCTTGCAGCGGTGTACCGTAGGTCTCTAGAAGAGCGCAGCGTTCCAAAGGATTGGAAAAGGGCACAGGTCATCCCCGTTTTCAAGAAGGGACGTCGAACAGATGCGCAGAACTATAGACCTATATCTCTAATGTCGATCAGTTGTAGAATTTTGGAACACTTATTATGTTCGAGTATAATGACTTTTCTGGAGACTAGAAATCTACCCTGTAGGAATCAGCATGGGTTGCGAAAAAGACGGTCATGTGAAACCCAGCTCGCGCTATTCGTCCACGAGACTCAGAGGGCCATAGACACGGGTTCACAGGTAGATGCCGTGTTTCTTGACTTCCGCAAGGCGTTCGATACAGTTCCCCACAGTCGTTTAATGAACAAAGTAAGAGCATATGGACTATCAGACCAATTGTGTTATTGGATTGAGGAGTTCCTAGATAACAGAACGCAGCATGTCATTCTCAATGGAGAGAAGTCTTCCGAAGTAAGAGTGATTTCAGGTGTGTCGCAGGGGAGTGTCATAAGACCGTTGCTATTCACAATATACATAAATGACCTGGTGGATGACATCGGAAGTTCACTGAGGCTTTTTGCAGATGATGCAGTGGTGTATCGAGAGGTTGTAACAATAGAAAATCGTACTGAAATGTAGGAGGATCTGCAGCGAATTGACGCATGGTGCAGGGAATGGCAATTGAATCTCAATGTAGAAAAGTGTAATGTGCTGCGAATACATAGAAAGAAAGATCCCTTATCATTTAGCTACAAAATAGCAGGTCAGCAACTGGAAGCAGTTAATTCCATAAATTTTCTGGGAGTACGCATTAGGAGTGATTTAAAATGGAATGATCATATAAAGTTGATCGTCGGTAAAGCAGATGCCAGACTGAGATTCATTGGAAGAATCCTAAGGAAATGCAATCCGAAAACAAAGGAAGTAGTTTAAAGTACGCTTGTTCGCCCACTGCTTGAATACTGCTCAGCAGTGTGGGATCCGTACCAGACAGGGTTGATAGAAGAGATAGAGAAGATCCAACGGAAAGCAGCTTCGTTAGAGTATCATTTAGTAATCGCGAAAGCGTTACGGAGATGATAGATAAACTCCAGTGGAAGACTCTGCAGGAGAGACGCTCAGTAGCTCGGTACGGGCTTTTGTTAAAGTTTCGAGAACATACCTTCACCGAAGAGTCAAGCAGTATATTGCTCCCTCCTACGTATATCTCGCGAAGAGACCCTGAGGATAAAATCAGCGAGATTAGAGCCCACACAGAAGCATACCGACAATCCTTCTTCCCACGAACAATACGAGACTGGAATAGAAGGGAGAACCGATAGAGGTACTCAGGGTATCCTCCGCCACACACCGTCAGGTGGCTTGCGGAGTATGGATGTAGATGTAGATGCAGATGTAGAAGTGTAAAGATTAGATTTTCAGGAATCAGATTCACGAATTTCAGGCGATGTTGCACTAGTTTGCAAAGTTAAACCTGGAAGTTATATGCTGAAACACCCCTATGAATCTGTAAAGTTTTTGTGTTCACTCATAACATACGGTTTATTAGATTCACTTCTCGCGACTTCATTTTACCGGTAACCATATCTCTCCTTGTATTTAATCTGCTTGAGAATGCTACGCTGACTGGCGGCCATCTTATTTTCTGACGTAAATTGACAACATCGTTCAATGCCTTTTTGATAAATAGACATTCGGCTGCTGAACTGCGAATACTAGAATAGAAATTCCCTGAATGCCAGTTAGGTTTCAGGTGCTGAGAAAACGTAAGTCGTCGTGTGCTGCATTGCTGACTGCTTCCATGAGATATTGTGTTCCGCCGTCTCACTTAAATGAGACAATGTTATATGTAAATTGGATTATGTTTTTTTGCGTAATATTTCTACCAATTAACCATTTTCTGTGTTCTGAATTTTTGTCTACAGAAACGGGAAGACAGCCTTATGGCGCAGTTGGACGCTACAAGCATAAAGATAACACATGTTTAAAGTACTGTTCAGTTTACGAATCAGTACCCTCATATGCTGCTTACAGATATTACACAGGCCCCCGTCTCCTTTCGTTGAGTTAAATTTATGAAATTATGTTCTCATTGACAATTTTCTACGTAATTTACGATTCAGGTCGCGTTACTAGCTTTGTTCTCTGTTTTCCATAAAGTTAAAACATCAGGACTTCATTATCACCACTTATGACTGTGGTCTAAGTCCTTCAAAGAACAAAGTTTTCAACGTATCTGTATATGTTTTCACATTTACCCACTATTACCTTCTTCAATGCTGAGATGAAAACGGTTCAGGTCCAATAACCTTCCACCTTCTGTGTCTTCCATATGTCTCAGTGGTTCCACTGGTATATAATTGACTTCTGCTGATTTTTTAATTTCATATCATAAGTGCTGACTCAAATATTATCCATTTTACTGCATCACGTATCCATACTCATTTTTACAACGCCCTATATGACAGACCATTTTCTAAAATTTTATCCATTACTTGATAACCTGGAGTATTTCCTGAATCATTGCTGGTTTCCCTCCTTGTGACATTACTCTATTTACGATTTTCTTTCTTGTTTTAGTTATTACAAGTCTTACAACGTTTCCCTCTGTGTTTTGTAGGACTGCTATCGACATGTGTTTAGGGTATTGTTCACCATTTTGCATAAATTCTGCATCGTCTCTTAATGTAAATTTCTAATATAACAAGTCTTAGCGTACTCGTGTTTATTTGACCTCTGTGATTGTACTTGGCTGTGTAGCACCACTAGGATAACGCGTTTCCCATGGATATGTGTGAGGAATTCCACTATTTGGCTTTGGCTTCTAAATCTTTATTCAACACATGTAATACGATCAATGTGTTCTAGTGTCTTCCGGCATTTTCAATTGGTACGTTCCTGTCTTATCGAATTAGGATGTTTAGTTCTACAAAACGTTTAACTTCACATTATGATTCTCTCCTGGTCAAGAAATCAGAAGTAAGATCTCCGGAATTTTTTATTTAGACGAAGTGGTCATCACAAGAATGTTTTAGAAAACGGCATGTGTTGTTTATATGCCATTTGTTCCATCAGTTCACTGCTCTTTGCAACCACATACAGTAGATAATTTGCCCTTTATGAGCTATTTTCCTACCACAAAATCATTAGAATATCCTGAACCCTTATCTGCGTGTATGTCCTCTTTTGACAAGGGAATAAGCATTACTACATGTAGTGGAAGTTTTCAGTAGTCGTAGCACGCGAATTTCATTAAAAATGGCAGAAACTAAACCCGGTTTCTTTCGTTTATTTGTGAAGATGTTAACCCATAAATCACAACGTAAAACTTCAAAAAGTGTATTCACCGTCAAAACGGTAATTCAAGTGCTTTGACATTAAACGTGACTATATCGAGAACTCAGAAACACGACCATGCCAAAAAATAAAAGAAAATGAAACTTTTAATTCAAAATTTATTGTTTATTACGCAGCTAGTAGTTACGGTCCCGTGGAGATAACACAGACGAATACCGCCCTGTATTACCTCCTTTAAACCATTGCATGAACGACGAAATGGTAGATATCGAAATAAGTGATAAAGGACAGAAAAGTAACTGAAATCGTTCAACAGTGTGAAGGCCAGTGGACCTGATGGGACACAAATTCGTTTCTATGTAGAGTATGCGAAAGAACTTGCACCTCTTGTAGCAGAAGCGTACCGTAGACCTCTGGAGCAGCGAAGTGTTCCTAATGACAGGGAAAAACCGCAGGTCATTCCCGTTCTCAAAAAACAGTTCGTTGAGCAGACGCATAAAACTACAAGACTTTACCACTAATGTCTATATGTTGTATAATCATGGAACATATTTTATACTCGCGTGTTATGGCATTTTTGGAGACCGGAAATCACTTGCGTGGGAATCAACAGGGGTTCCGGAAACAACGGTCATGTAAAACCCATCTCGCGTTTCTCGTCCACGAGACACAGAAAGCATTAGATACGGGCCACCAGGTAGATGCCGTATTCCATCACTTCCAGAAGGCGTTGGATACAGTTCTTCACTGTCGTCGTATGAACAAAATACAAGACTAAGAAATCTGCGGTACTGGTTTGAAGAGCCTGTAGCAAACAGATCGCAGCATGTCATTCTCAATGGAAAGAACTTCGGGCGTGCGCGAACGGAAGGACCTAGGAGATATCTTTGGAAGTTATGTCTGGCGTTTCACGGATGTTGCTGTTGTTTACAGAGAACGCGCAGCGATAGAAAATTATAGTGAAATTTAGGAAGATCTTCTGTGGATCGACGCGTGATGCACAGAGTGGCAGATGACCTTGAAGGCATAGAGAAGTAACGTATTGTGAATACATAGATAGAAAGACCCTTTACTGTGCACACGTTTTCAGAACGATCACTGGAAACACTTACGTCAATAAAATAAGAATATGCGCATAGAGCGATTTAAAATGTAATCCACATAAAATTAATCGCGGGGATGGAAAATGCCAAACTGATACTCATTGGAAGAATCGTCAGGAAATGTCCATAAACTATCAGCAAAAGAAGTAGTTTACAAGACACTCATTCGACTAACTTTTGAATACTGCTTATGATTGTGGGACCCGTGCGAGACAGGATTGATGGAGGACATTGAGAAGGGCCACGTGTTCGCATGTTTCTTTACTGGGGTTCATTTATAAAGGGCGAAAGCTTTAAGATGATACTGAGCCAACTTCAGTGGCAGAAGGCGCAAGAGAGAAGCGTTCTGCATAACGGCGTGGTTTACTGTTACATTTCCGACAGCGTACATTATTAGAAAAGTCAGGCAATACATTTGCTTCCTCCTACGTTTACCTCGCGGAAGGACCGTGATGAGGTCACTAGAGAGGATCCAGCCCACACAGAGGCTTACCAGAAGTCGTTCTTCCGCAACTGGAAAATCAAAATGAGGAAGTCATACTGGTAAATCAAGTACTCTCTGTAAGGTGGTTTGCGGAGTGTACGTAGATGCATATGTAGGTTTGGTGATTTTCAAATGTAAGTGTTTTTCGATGTCGGGAGCAACAAGAGATTAAAAGCCACTTCCGGTTGCGTAAGATCAGGATTGTGTTCCAGATTCAGGTCTAATATATTGTATATTAACAAGGTATTTCAGATATGCAATAAATGTACCACATGTAGGTTGAAATTCGTGTTCCCGTATGACGATACGTACATTGTCAAGAAACTTCTCTATTTGAAAACGACCACAGGCTGAAACTGGCTTGTAACGTAGAATAAATGTTGAAGTAAACGTTTAATTTGAGTGCAGTAAAGCAAACAGTTCAAAAAATACGTCGATGATGAAGCTTCGAATACGAGAAAACTGGTAAGCAAATTTAGGGTTATAATTTATGATGTCATAATTGAGACAACGGCGAACTTCTATCGCAAACTAACAACAAAACAGTCAATCTACATGGCAAAAAATGTTTATTTTGTCTTGCAACCGGTTTCAGTAATAGAAAGACCATCATCAGACTAGGGTAAACCTGTTCGTATTCTCCTTACAGTTCCCGAAACACGAAACATGAGTCAGACGGACCTGGTACCAAAATTTGGACCACACAACATACACTCTCGTTCCCAGATTCAAGAAAATCCGCGTGCACCGCCTATCTGTGATGTACGCGGCGATTTTTAGTGGTGTGTTTCGGTGGCAGTGCGAAACTTTCGCCGCCGTCTACCAGAAGACTGACGCCTGCCCGCGCCAACTGTTGAGCCTGCCACTCTCCCTACCCGTCAGCCACTGCCGCGCGCCGGGTTGTCTATCGATCCGGCTTTCGAAATCCGATGAGCCAGTCGGCCGCTCGCCGCTGTGCTGCGCCGCGCCTGCCGTGACGGTCTTCGGCCCGGAATCAGCAAACGCGATTTGCCGCGGACTGAGCGCCCGAAATTGCCTCAGCCCACTGCGGCGGCTCTTCTGAATTGACTAAAGGGCTTCTATGGAAATTAGCTCCTACCGGACCGCCGGACTGCCGAAAGCTTTCCCACGTGTTATCGTAATTCAGTCCACTCTGTTCCAAAATTCTCTCGCCGAATTCATTTCGCTAGAAATTCATACGAGACGCGGGAGGCAATGGCTTCGACTATAACGATTCAACTACCGAAGCAAATCCATATCCGTCACTTCAAACAATCCAAATACACACGAAATTACAAAACGTCTCCATTTCGACAAGAACAGTGTTATTATTCGAGCGCGAAATACCACAAAGTCAACGGTGTGACGGAATTATGTTGACCTTCTTTCATTGCAGTCAGGCCATGAAACCATGTAGTCCTTATATTGTGATAACACAACCATTTCACTCCATATGTGGGACTACTGTCCTGTACACGTCAAACACAATTTCAGTTGGTGTCCTAGGAGAGGAAAGAATTAAACGGAACTCAGCAGCAAAGACGGTTAGAACAGAAATATATCTTCTGCGAGGAAAGACTAACTGGATTCCAGAGGAAAGTAGAAAATTGCGATACAATAATAATCCCGCGACTTAGGTAATAGCTTGCCGGAGTGGCCGAGCGGCTCTAGGCGCTACAGTGTAGAACCGCGCGACTGCTACGGTCGCAGGCTCGAATCCTGCCTCGGGCATGGATGTGTGTGATGTCCTTAGGTTAGTTAGGTTTAAGTAGTTCTAAGTTCTGGGGGACTGATGACTGAGAAGTTAAGTCCCATAGTGCTCAGAGCCACTTAGGTAATATATAAAAGAAAAGCAAAACCAAATTCTTATCATTTCAATCCAGAATCATACTGCTGGATTTATTACTGATTGGTTCGATGGACACGCAAGTGTTGCGCAGATGTTTCGTGAACTCAATTGGGAATTACTGGGGGGAAGAAGAAGAAGAAGAAGTACTTCTCGCGAAACAGTATGAAAATTTAGAGAACATGGCTTAGCTTATAACTGCGGAAAACATATGCTGCCTGAAATACTATGCTAAGTGGACAAGCACATAAACAGACAGTCTGTATTATCGCCAGTTACTGGAAGAAGGTAATTAATTCCATTTCTTGGCGTAGGCTTGGTAGAAGGCCATTACAACCTCAAATCAGATACATCCACATCTTAAGTGTCCTACGACGCTTGTCAAGTGCAGCAATGGTATCTTCATGTCTAAAATACACACAGGATGATTTCAATAAGAGGGAACGTTACTGTTGTTTAGCAGAACGAAATAACTTCACTTAGTGTTTTTACAAGATTTTCAGTAGTGCTTCAACTGAGCAAATACTGTTTTCAGCGGGGCGAAGATAACGCATCACGTTCTACATTGGTAATTGTAATCGTTGTTATTATCGTCCTATTACTGATTCTTGTTTTCATTTAAATTAGATATGCTAGAGTTTAAGTACAAAATGAAATTTTGAGGAATGTTGCAATAATTAACAATCGCAACTACGGCGCCAGAGGTCTCTAAAAATCTACAGTCTGTATTTCCTATAGTCAGCTACTTAATCTCATCTAAATATAATCATAATATGTGATTAAAACACACAAACACATGTAACAACAACGACGCTGTACTATTGTACATACAAGTAAATTTTTTTTCCATCTGATTTTCCGATAAACTAGTGTAATTGATGTTCTGATTTCATTTCTTTTTTGTTTCATGTCATTGTGTTAAGAAAACTGCAATCATGTTTCAAAGTGAATATTAATATTTATGTCAAATGTCAAGTAATATTGTGATATAATTGAAATGTAACAAATGTTGAAACTGTTGTAAGATGTTTAAAATTGTAACTGTGCCTCTGGTCCATACGTAGGCAATGTGTTAGGATATGTAGAATGCAAAACCTCGGGTGAATACCCTGTCTGTGAGGGAGCGGTAAAAGGTGGATGGCAGGCAAGCGCGGGAAAATGCGCGCGGGCACTGCACGGCACAACGGGCTCAGCAGTAGTAGTTGGAGTTTGGCATTGGTCTGAGCAACACCTTCTGGAGCGAGGAGGCTCTCCTGGAAGTCGTAGTTTCACTGAGCCTCGGGTATGCTGTTCCAACGCCCACACAGCATGGCATGAACCAGTAAATGAATAACGAAGGTCTAACGAAGTTGAAAGATAACTTTCATATTGATATAGTAATGAAGTTTAATTATTTCGAGACAGATATAAAGGTATTTAAATGAGAAGTAAATAAGATAAAAAGAGTAGTAACTCATACACTGGAAATCTTGAACGTATGATAATGTCAGTAATCAATTTTTTTAATATAGTGATCATAACAGTTTCAGGCCCCCCCCCCCCTTTGCATGAATATACAACTTGTACAGGGAAGAAACTCAGTTAATGCCTAATTAGGCTGGCGACCGTATTATTATCAAATTGGTAGCATCTTCAGTGTTGCTTTTGGTACATACTGACGTGTAATTGCATTTTGAACTTACTTGACGGATCATTGTTAATACAGAGTGGGTGTAAGTCTGATTTGCCACCATTCAGGTATACGCGGTCAATATCTATACGAAAATCCTGTCTCGTAAGATGAACCCCGCACACTTACCATAGCACAGGCTTTAATGAGTATTGTGTGCCCCAAGCGCACGTTACACACAACCTAGAGAAAAGGGAAACGAACTGCATAAACATAGTTTAGGGAGAAGGGAAGAAGTTGTTCTGAAGTGATTTTTATTACGATGTAGCACTTAAACTACATAGTAGATGTGCCGAACGTAATGAAAGATGCGGCTGGCAATGACAGGAGTTTACGCGGCCAGATAACAGATGGCGTTAGCGGTAGACAATGGGCGTACATACAATACCACGAACTTGTTAACGAACAGATTGAAATGTCGAGATTGCCTCGAACACACCAAGGAATAAAACAGGAAGTAGAGGATGACTTTGTAGATGATAGTGGGTACGTGAACGAATCTGCTGACATGTTTGATTCACCACAGATAAAGAAAGAACCGAAAGAAAATTTTGAAATAGGATCGGAATACAACGATTCCGTAGAACAAAACAGTGTGAAAATTTTAAGCATGAACGACTTATTTGAACGATTAACCAAACAAATTGCAGGACAGAGTGAGCAGCTCAAAACACAGAATGATCAGCTTAAAACACACGTTGACGAGCAGCTTAAAACACAGAATGATCAGCCTAAAACACACGTTGACGAGCAGCTTAAAACACAGAATGATCAGTTGAAAAAGGCAGTTTCAGATACTGAAAGAAATTTAGGCGAAAAAGTTATCACACAAGTTGGTCAGCTTAAAGCACAGGTCGAAGAACAAGGAATTAAAATTAGTAAACAAATAGAACAGGTAGAACAAAAATTAGGTAATTTAAGCTCTGTAGTAAATACTATGAAGTCTGAAATTGACACAATTAATAAAAATATGAATACTATGCAGGGGGAAATTGACAACATTAACAGTAGGTTTGATGTTGAAATTCTCAACATCCAAGAGAAAGTAGAGCCTCTAGTTGAAACAAAAGTAGACGAAAAAGTTTTCGGTCTTAAAACTGAGATCGTAAACAAATGCCAACATGGAATCGCACAGTTGAAAAAGGCAGTTTCAGATACTGAAAGAAATTTTGGCGAAAAAGTTATCGGATGTGTGCAAAAGTGTGAACAAAATACATCGAAAATTCAAGGCAAAATTTTCGATCTCGAGAGTAAAATCAAAGATAGGCATGGTGTCGTCTGTAATAGCACGCCTCTTACGAAGCTGTTGGAAGGTGAGGAGCGCTTCTATCCCGCCAAGGAACATAACGGATGGCATCCGTTGGATTTCATCAAAAATTGCGAGAGGATGTTTCCTGAACACTTGTCTGGTCAGGAGAAGATAAACGTAGTAATTAGCGCCTTAGCAGGTGACGCTAAGCGCTGGGGAATTAACTTGATTACCGAACTAATGACGTTCGAAGAGTTTAAACAAAAATTTACAGAAGAATATTGGTCCGAACAAAAACAGGATCATTTGTGGCGCGAGTTTATCATGGCCAAACTTCATGATAACAGGGGAAGGAATTCTTTGAAAGATTTCTGCGAATATTGGTACCGAAAGTTGACACATTTAAGAGGGAGAAGATCGGACTCTGAAATCGTATGGGAGCTATATAAAAAGCTTCCAGAAGATTCGAAGAGATATGTGGGAAGCAATCATCGTAGCTTCCAAGCGTTTCTCGAAAGGGTCGAAGACGAAGATCATTGGCGCGAAAGTCGTGCCAATTATCAGAATTTTAGTAACAGGAATAGCCGCAATAATGACGAGAGAAATGACGGCGTTGGGTTTCGCGTCAACATGATATAGAGAGGTAGAGGCAGAGGAAGAGGAAGAGGGAGTTATCCAGGTCGCGGTAGAGGATACACCGCGCAAGATAATAACGACGCGGAAACTGATTTTCGCAAACGTTGCGGGCCAAACGGAAGCGGACAAAACATACCGGCCCCAATTTAAGAAACATTACCGGACTGACAGTAAAGTTATGAGACAGCTTAGAGACAGGCGTGGAACGACGCAACGTGTTGTTGCGAAACAAGCGTCAGGTGCGAGCGCAGATAACTCATCTTCGCTACGCAGAGCGATACATGTTAACAGGCGAGTGGAGCATCAGAGGGCAACGGCCCAGCCTAGCAGAACAGCTGTTCAGGGAGAAGCCGCTAGCATGGCGGCAGAATTAGGTACAAACATTGCCGTAAGAGCTGGTGAATACATTACGACTGGTAATTCCGTGGCGAAGGCAATAGTAGATGGAACAGTGGATACACAGAGAGGTGCGGTTAGCAGTGTTAGCAATGAAATAAATGGCGAGAATGAATTAGCAGAAGTAACTGATTGGCGTGTGCAGATCGACGATCTGTACAAGGGCCTCAAGCAATGTGAGTGGGAGGATTTTAAGATGGAGTATGAGGCAAGGAGGTTAATTAGTGAAAAAGGAGATAGAAGGGAAGTCGATGAGGTGACGTGGCCCGAATTTAAAGAGGAGAGAGTAAATAGCGCAGCGCAAAGTACGCGTGCTGCCGATAGGACGAAGGTTAAAGATAGAAAGGGATTGGAGGATAAAATCCTAAGCATTGATGAGGAAGTAACTTCTATTAACGATCCGCCAACAGTACAAGCTGTTACCGAAAGGCACCATGGGAAGGGGCAGGTAATTACCTAAGAGTAACTGAAGTCCACGACGATTACACTAAATATGAAGTAACAGTGGATGTAAGTGAAGCTGATAATGAGGTCGTTTTGCCAAGAGAAGATATTGAGTTAAAATCAAAGCCTGACGAAAATGCAGAGGCAGAACTTAGTGCCTATCTCAGAAAAGCTTTTATGTTAGAACCTGAAAGCGGTCCAGAATGGTCGGATTCTGACGCTAATTCAGATGACGAGCATTTCGGTACTAGTGAAAATAATGGAAATAGAGCTAACTGCGATATTGTACCTACTGATGACGAAGTTTCAAAACAAAATCCAGATGTTGAGACTGAACACAGTAAAAAGGAGCCACCGGACGACTCAGTGTCAATGTTACAAAGAGTTCAAGTATTTGATGACTTTGAGCTCTGGGAACTAAAGAAATCGCCAGATATAGGTGATGTGCAGGTCAAAAGCATATCTTGGGACGACGTTATCGTCGACCCGGATTTGCTTAGCGAAGAACACAACAATGAAAGCCATTTGGCGGTTAAACAAACTGTAATACCAGTTGAAATTTATAATGTGAAATATCAAGTATTTCTTGATACAGGATCTCAGATAAGTGCGATCTCCCAATCGTTTTTCGAACACATCTGGGACCAGCCTGGACTAGTAATTATGTCAGTGACAGGTGTAAAAATTGTTGTAGCTACTGGCAAGACTAGCAAGCCAGTAAAGAACCAGATATTGGTTGAATTTAGTATAAAAGGACAAAAGTTTGAACACGATTTTTCTGTTGTGCCAGACTTGAGTACTGAAATGATTCTGGGTATAGATTGTCTAGATAAAGAAAAAGTTATTATTGATTGCAGCCAGGAAGTGGCCAAAATTAATAATGCATCTACGAATTTGGAAATAAAATTTGAGGAAAATTGGAAGGTGTTCGATTCAGAAATTGGTTCTTTATTGTTGGAGATCGACCAAGGGAATGATGGTTTGACAAACATGTATGAAATGTACCATGTCAAGAGGTTAATCAATGAGAGTGACAGGCAGGGGCATGATTTTAAAGAAATTGTGGAAAATTTGAAGGAGATATCTCCTGATCAGAAAATAGAATTGCTTGATCTTTTACAAAGTAATAGCACCGTATTTTCGGACAAACCTGGCCTAGTTAAGAACTTTGAATACCAGATTGAGACATTAGAGCATAAACCTTTCTTTGTAAGACCGTTTTCGGTACCCATATCAAAGTGACATGCTGTTCAAGTGGAAATAGATAAAATGATAGAATGGAGTGTAATCGAACGGAGTAGCATCGAATATAATAGTCCCTTTATCATAGTGAATAAAAGGGATGGGGGAGTAAGAGTAGTCATTGACGCCAAGACTTTTAACAAAATTGTAAAGAAGGAAATAGACAGACCTGAAAATTAGGACGAAATGCTCCAAAAGTTTTATACTGTGAAGTATTTAACCAGTTTGGACATGACCGCCAGATACTGGCAAATCCCATTGAGCAGAGAATCCCGTAAATACCGCTTTTCTATTCGCCAGGAAATGCTATCGGTATTAAAGTAGTGCCATTTGGGCTCTGCACTTCTGTGGCGGTATTTATTAGGGCACTGGACTTTGTATTAGGGAGAGAATTGAGTTCCCGGCTAACCATTTATGTAGATGACTTACTGATTGCTACTGAGAAATGGCAAGAGCATTGTGAATTATTGCAGAAAGTTTTTGCTGCTCTACAAGCAGGGGGCATGACACTAAAGTGGAAGAAATGTGAATTCGTGAAGTTGGAAATAAAGTTTTTGGGGCATATTATTACTACGACCGGGATTGAAAACACCCGGAAAAGTTAAGTGCAATAGCAAAATGCCCAGCTCCTAGAAATAGAAAACAGTTGAAAGCCTTTTTAGGTTTATGTGGGTTCTATAGAAAATTTGTCAAGGGGCAAGTTTTAATGGTCCTCATTTGAATAATCTACTTAAGAAAAATAGTGCTGTTGTTTCGACTGAAGGGTGCATGAGAGCTTGAAAATTTAAAAAGTGAACTTTTGAATGACAATATTTTGCAGCACCCTATAGTGACAGAACCTTTCCACCTGAGTACTGACAGTAGTGCTTATGGGATTGGTATAGAAGTTTTCCAAGAAATCTGTGATGGCAAAGAAATCGAGCACAGGACTATCGCGTTTGCAAGTAGAACTCTAACAAACTATGAGAGAAACTACACTATATCGGAAAAGAAGGCTTTAGCCATTATATGGGAATTAAAGAAATTCAGTAATTATCTGTGGGGCCATAAGCTCATCATACATACTGACCACAAAGCTTTAACTTTTCTCAAAGATTTTCATTTACTTAATGGCAGGCTAACTCGTTGGGCTTTGTACCTGCAGCAGTTTGATTATGAGATTTGCTATGTTAAGGGTACTGAGAATTACGTGGCAGATGCTTTATCTCGATTGCCTAATGGTATGAGTGAAGTGCCCAATGAAAATGGTGAAGAGGGTACTTTCCAAATAAGGTATATGAAAGAAGTTTCAGGAAAAAGGAAAATTGAGCAAATATGTAAAAATATGAGGTACCATCAAAATGAGGATCTGACATGGAAATCCGTGAAGGTAAATTTTGACAGTGTGCAGTATCCTAAAATTAAGAAATACTACAAAATCTTTAAAGGTATTTTATATAGGAGGAAAGATTTAGTCACTGAGGAATGGAGAGTATGTTGGCCACACCAGTTTGATACTGATGTCATAGACTATTTTCATTTAGCATTGGGTTATAGTAGGCCAAACAAATGTTTAAATAAACTGAATAATGTAATAGTGATTGCTGGTAGTGTCAGTAAGAAGGTAAATGAACGAATTAAGTCATGTGATGTCTGTCAAAGGGCCAAAGTACCAAACAGAACTAGTAGAGGTCCAATGCAAAGTACATTACCTGAGGGCACCCTAGAATTATTATTAGTAGATTTGTATGGTCCCTTCCCGAAGACTTCGGGAAATTGTGCATATATTTTAGTAATTTTGGAAGTATTCTCAAAGTTTGTGAAATTATACCCCTTGAAAAAGGCAACAGCAAAAGCTGTATTTAGTAGGATGGTCGAATACTTCAGAACCATCGGGAAACCCGAGACACTCCTATCTGACAGTGGACCCCAGTTCATATCCAAAATTTGGAAAGAAGGAATGGAGCAAAGTGTTGTGGAGGTTAAATATATCTCAGCCTACCACCCAGCTAGCAACCCGGTTGAAAGGTACATGCGAGAAATCGGGAGATTGGGAGATTGTGTAAAACGTACTGCAGTCATAACTATAGAGCCTGGGGCAGGTTTATATCGGACTTTGAGAATGTCATGAACACCTTACATTATGAATCTACTGGGTTCCCACCGGAAGAAATTTTGTTAGGCAGCAGAAGTAAAAGTTTAATTGAGGAAAAACTAGAGTTTCCACCTTGTACAAGCTTGGGGTTGAGTCAAAAGAAAGAATTAGTCAGAAAAAGGACAAAGCAAAAAGGTGAATCTAGATCTAAAAGACATGATAAAAACAAGAAAGCTTCAAAATTTAAAATTGGGGATTATGTTCTTTTAAAAACCCACGAAAAATCTAGTGAACTGAACCATGAAATTTCCAAATTTAAATATATTTGTAGTGGACCGTATATAATACAGAACATTCCACACAATAATGCTTATTACCTGATCTACCAAAAATCCTAGAGACCTTTAGGTGTAAGAAACGTTGTAGACCTGAAACTGTATGTTCCAAGGAGTGACTGAAATAAGTACACTCAGAAAGCAATCTGCAGTAAATGTACTGTATCTAATGATGAAATTATTTTATTCTAAATGTAATAAGTATTTGTAAATGTATGTATACCATGGTCAGTGTGTTAATGTACTTATATAAGTTTCAGATTACCAAATGTACTATAAATGTAAAGATGTATGGAAAAAAGGGCTGAAAAGAAAAAGGTAAATGCTGCAAGCCAAATAAAGGATGGGACTCCCAAAGACCAAAGAGGGCAGATAAATAGTCAAAGGAGAATTGTAAATGTGGTACAGGTGATGTGATAAAATGGTGTGAAATGGACTGCCCAAATCTGAATAACAGGCAGCAAATGTGTGTAGTAATTTTTCGAAATAGTATTGTGTGTTTATTAGTAAATAAGGAAATGGACTGCCATTCAATTCAAGCAGCAACAAATTGTCTTATACGGTATATAGGTATTTGTATATGCTTTGTAGTTAAGTGTTTGTGTTTCAGATTTTGAATTTATTTCTCTGAGAAATTTAATAATAAGTAATTTGCTATTTAAATCATGTTGTGATAGGAGGTTAGACTGTGCCAAAGGCACTTGAGCAAATGATAGGTAAATGTCCTTGATATGTTAAAAAGTATAGACCTATATAATGTGAGTGAAAGGAAGTTTTGTGATATAAAATTTTATGATGGCACATTCACACAAAGATTCAGAACCCCTGTATAAATACAAAGTTCAGTGTTCCCATCAAATTTGCACTTACTGAAATTTACTGGAAACAGGGGCATGTGTTACAACAACGCTGTACTATTGTATATACAAGTAATTTTTTTTCCATCTGATTTTTCGATAAACTAGTGTAATTGATGTTCTGATTTCATTTCTTTTTTGTTTCATGTCGTTGTTTTAAGAAAATTGCAATCATGTTTCAAAGTGAATATTAATATTTATGTCAAATGTCAAGTAATATTGTGATATAATCGAAATGTAACAAATGTTGAAACTGTTGTAACATGTTTAAAATTGTAACTGTGCCTCTGGTCCATACGTAGGCAATGTGTTAGATATGTAGAATGCAAAACCTCGGGTGAATACCTGTGTGTGAGGGAGCGGTAAAAGGTGGATGGCAGGCAAGCGCGGGAAAATGCGCGCGGGCACTGCAGGGCACAACGGGCTCAGCAGTAGTTGTTGGAGTTTGGCATTGGTCTGAGCAACACCTTCTGGAGCGAGGAGGCTCTCCTGGAAGACGTAGTTTCACTGAGCCTCGGGTATGCTGTTCCAACGGCCACACAGCATGGCAATATTCCATAGGCACTAAATGGAAAAGTATTGCGACGCTAAGAAGAATTAAATTGCCGTTACGTCAAGAGCCATAGCTGTGATTGTATGTGTGCTCTGTGCCTCGCCATCTCGCCGCCCGCCAACCGCCGCATCGATACAAACAGGTTGAAACTTTTAGTACTGTATGCGTATGGACCATAGAGTTAACTGTTCTATAATAACCTAAATTTTACCAGAACTTCCCCTCATTTAATTATCCTCACAACTAACCTAGGTAGGGTCCTTTCCAAATGTTGTGCAATCCGAGTGTCCCGAAATGAAAAATTAAATTTTGTGTTTATAATAACACCTAGTTATGTTAGAATGGTGTTTAAAGAACTGTTTTGATAATGAACCAGTAAATGAATAACGAAGGCCTAACGAAGTTGAAAGATAACTTTCATATTGATATAGTAATGAAGTTAGTTATTTCGAGACAGATATAAAGGTATTTAAATGAGAAGTAAATAAGATAAAAAGAGTAGTAACTCATATACTGGAAATCTTGAACGTATGATAATTTCAGCAATCAATTTTTTCAATATAGTGATCATAACAGTTTCAGGGTCCCCCCCCCTTTCTTTTATTCATTTGAATTCTGAAGTGTTCCACATTGTTATGACCAGCAAAATTTAAAGGCAATATATAAGTCAAAATTTATCAGTGTTTTATCTTTATCAAAAATTGAAATTTTGTGTGTGGCCCGAAAGTGTTATTTCTAGGGTAACCTATGCCCGATTTTAATCAGATCAATAGACAGTACGAAGCTTTGTAGTATACATTATAGTGTAGTGTTATGTATTCATGGTTTTTCCATATCAGTACAGAACGTGAAACTATCAGTTCAATAGATTTTCTGGTTCTAAAAATTTACTATATTATGCAGTGTTACTACGTGTTGTTTTGCATGAATATACAACTTGTACAGGGAAGAAACTCAGTTAATGCCTAATTAGGCTGGCGACCGTATTATTATTAAATTGGTAGCATCTTCAGTGTTGCTTTTGGTACATACTGACGTGTAATTGCATTTTGAACTTACCTGACGGATCATTGTTAATACAGAGTGGGTGTAAGTCTGATTTGCCACCATTCAGGTATACGCGGTGAATATCTATACGAAAGCCTGTCTCGTAAGATGAACCCCGCACACTTACCATAGCACAGGCTTTAATGAGTATTGTGTGCCCCAAGCGCACGTTACACACAACCTAGAGAAAAGGGAAACGAACTGCATAAACATAGTTTAGGGAGAAGGGAAGAAGTTGTTCTGAAGTGATTTTTATTACGATGTAGCACTTAAACTACACGTTTTTTTAAAGCACTGGATGAGCTTGTGCCACTTTTACATTCATCACAACGTAGTCAGACACGGTACTGGAAAAAGATGGAACCATACCGAAAGGCTATGTGCAGCAAGAGGGAGATGAAAAGTTAACAAATCGAAAATAAAACATTTTCAATTTAAATTCAGTTATTCATCATAATACTTGATGATTTTGAGTACTAAACACATACAGGTTTGTTGATCTTCGTATGCAAGTATGATTACAGGTCTCTAATTGTGAATAATAATTGAAATTTTTCACCTGAATAAAATTGTCATGTTTCTAAAAATACGCAAGTATTCGAAAGAAAGCACTTGAGGCACTGCTGTCGTAATTTAAAAATAATAATACAGTGTCTCCAAAAGTGTTACTACGGATAAGATTTAATGGTTAAGCAGGAATTGTTGATTATCAAAGTTTCATAGTAGCACCATACTATGCAAGTATAATAGACCTTAAAACTAATATTTCCATACCTAAACTGTGCAGCTGACGCTTTATACAGTAGCTTATATCTTCTCCACTAGCTGATATCACCAGTACATGAGACTCACATTACATACAGAACACTGTCTGATGTCAAGAAGCTGACATCCACTGCAATGTGGGAACAGTATTGAGAAGTATCAGCTTGGTCAGCAATCACTTTTGCTTGTTACAACAACTCGCAACTCGCTTAGTCGGTGCCATGATTAAACTTTCTTACATCTGCATGTGTGCACTGAACCGCAGGCCCTGTAGCTGCATGCTGAGAGTACTATTTAAGATCCATTAGCTGAAATCCAGTGCACTGTGGGAGCAAAGCTTGAGAAGTTTCCACCTTCTGACTATTCTCTCTTGTTTGTTGTAACAAGCTGCACAGTTTAGATGTACAAATACTTCATTTGAGGGTGTATTGGTCTTACACGAAGTGTAGCCAAAATTGAATTGATTGCATTCTTACAGTAGCTAGTGGTAATTCAGAATGGTTATTTGTTTTTGAGCTTCCCTGCTTAGCAAAGTATTTTAGCCAAATGAATTTTCGAAGCTGGTCGGCTACAACAAATTAGTTTCACCTCACCATCTACAAGAGGCCTTGAGTTGTCGGCTACCTACTCATTTAGTGTGTTATATTCTAACCATATATGCTTAGGAATGAAAATACCATTGGAGCTCTTAACCCTCACAATACCAAGTCAGGGAGGGGAGGTGAGTGGTGCTCCGTGCTCACCTTTTGAAAATATTTTGTTTAGTCAACTGCTTCATCCTTTAAAATTTTTTAAAATATCTATTGCCTTTAATGAATTCTTCTGTCAGATTCCATAAATATTTTAAAATTTTTCAGTCAAATTAATCCTAAAAATTTAAGTCTCACTCGGATATGTAACATTCCTCCCATGAGTGTCATATAGGCCTATAATATTTCCGACCCTTACTTACTCTTGGTGTCTTTTTTAAGAGCATATTGTGTGTAATAGTCAAAAAATAAGGAAATTTTTCATTTTCAATATTTTTTTTAGATTGGCCGTAAAGTGACTTCTCCTCTCTAGTACACATTATTGAGAGTGGACTGGCGTTGCTCAGAGTGTGCTAAAGGATATATCTGTGTCCAGCCAGGTACTAACACATTTGTACATATTTAAGGAATATATTGTTTGTAAGTGAACCACAGTGAACGAATTTGGTATTTTTGCAATTCTTTAGGATGGGCATAATGTAGCCTCACCTCGCATGGTAATCGCGTTATAGAAAATGCTTTGGTATGTTTTAAGCACCAGTTTTGACTGATGTGCATGTGTATGTTGAAAATGACACTTGACATAAACAGTGCAATTTTTTTTTTGTTTCTGTTCAAATTTTGCTAACGTTTTAGACGTGAGAAAGCACTGTGACACTTGAAAAATATCGTAATACATTTTTAGAGTTAGGTAATAATTAATTTGAATGAAATAACATTGTTCCTCGTTATATAAAAATTACATTTTTTGTATGTCTCTCATATTTTCGCAGTAATTTTACACTTGAAAACAGCATTATGATACAATTATCATACAGCAATTTAAATGAGGAAAGTAATTAATTTGAATTTCTGTCTTGCCTTACACCACAGAAATCGAACGTTTACTAGTGCTACCTTACCTGTAAGTTTGTGGTGTAAACATTTTGTGTGCGTGTGTGTGTGTTTTTTGCTTATGTATTTTAGATGTGAAAATACTGCGAGGTAAGTATTTTCGATAAATCTTCTTGGAGCGGCACATAATAAATTCAGATCAACTAGATAATTCTGAACACAGCTAAGAGGATTGCTCCTGGGCTACACTGTGATTTCATTTTAATGTCGTATAAAATGCTATGTTGTGAGTGACTGTTTCGTTTAATACTGCAGGCGGAAGGTAGTGTAAATATGAGATCGGTGATGGAGGCAGTCAAGAGGCAGGGGAAAATAAAATGATGACAATGATCTGGTTGAAAATGGATACTTTATAGCCATCGTATTGGATGATGATGTCATTACGCCTGTGTCTGTGCAACCCACACTAGCTCTTACGTTCGAGATGAGTAGTATAACAAGATTCAATACCACATTTAAGAGCAAAGTGAGCCAGAAGCGCAATATATGTATATGTAAATGCTACCTATTAGAAAAATGCAGTTAATGTGTACACTTGACATCTAAAACACGATCGTAGACACTTAATTTATGTCCCAGATCGCTGTTTACATATCTAAATTCTCTGCAACATTTATCAAAATACGTGAAGATACTGGTATTTCGATCTTAGGCCAACTATAGGCAATGTTTAATGGCACAAAGATTAAACTTTCATCACCTGAAGCTTTTCGAATTTTTTCAGTAATGTTCCAGCTCACCAAGCAAGTGGGGCCAGCAAAAGATAATGTTTCATATTTTACAATAGAAAAATATAATTTACATTAATGTTTGGAAAATATAGGATTTTATTGCATCTGAGGCCCACGTTTATCCAATGACGCAATATATTTTCTAATACAACCAACCATGCCAAAATTATACATTTATTTGGCATAATTAATGCGTTGATTCAAATGAAAGTATATATGCATGAATAACTTTGTAGCGCGGAATATACGAAATACAACACACACAGCATGATCAAAGCAGTGATGGACAAGATCCCACAGAGGGAGAAAAATTCGATATCTTGGAAATACTACATTTGCACCAAAATAAAATCATGGGAGGGTACCTCGATAAATCCCTGCAGTCTCACTGTGTCTGTGCGCTCGGTGTCTCAGATGGATACAGCGTCTGCCCTGTAAACAGGAGATCCCTGGTTCGAGTCCCGGTCTGGGCACATAATTTCAACTGTCCCCGTTGGTGTATATCAACGCCCGTCAGCAGCTAGTGGTATTGATTTAATCATAATTTTCTAAATAAAATCAGTTATCAAATAAGTAAAGCTTTGAGTGTGGAGTGATGTTTAAGAGAATCCTCTTGTGGGATACTGAACTTCGGTAAGGATGTGGATACTGCGATAAGAAACACCAGAGTAGGCAGCTCAGTTGGAGAAGAATGGATATAGCTAAAAACGGCAATCACAAAAATTGAACAGACATAGGCACTGAGCCGTTGCACCTTTTATTTACCTCTAGCGCTACTCGTGTGTCAGTAATTCGCCTTAGGTTGCTTTGCCGTGGCGTGACTGGCCACGTGAATTTCGGAGTTTAAAAGGAGCGGGTCTCGACTGGCTGGAAGGTCGCTTTCAGCGAGGTTGGAGGGAGTTACGAGAAAGTTAGGGTGAGGGAAGTACCCACGTGTAACGAGCGTGGTACGGCTACGGTGGTCGGAGCAAGCAGCTATCCCTAGAGCAGTGTGGTGTCGCTGTTGGTTTCGCGTGACGCGGAGAAGCGAAAACTGAGAGTGAGTCGCCACGGCGAGGCCACGTAGACGTAGCAGAACTGGGGTTGTCAGCGTCCGTAGTGGAAGCCGTCGCTGTCCGTGGGCGGTTAGGCCTGGATGTGGTAGCGTTCTGTCCTGAGGAATCACATAGTATCTCCAACCGTCGCGCTGCAGTTACAGACGGTATCCTTTCTAGTGAAGGAGCCGTTTCACGTTCTGTGCTCAGAAAAACGAAGTTGCTTGCAGCTATTTTTCTGCTGGAAACCGTGCACTGTTGTGATTGCACTACTTTATTTTCTGGCTCAGCAGTGTCCAAGTTCTGCTCCTCCTACACTGCTATGCATATTTCAATCAATTCGTTGTGCCTATAAAATAACGTTCCTAGGGTCGTGCCAGACACATACCATTCATAATGTTTTTGCGTTAAGTGAGTGAAAAATAATAAGTTCCTATGGTTGTGTCTAGATTCTTAAACTCCAATGAATTTTCAAGGTGTCTTTATCAACACTGTAAATTTCAGATCTTTCTGCTGAACGTTACTGGTATTCGGTGTCACTTAGATTAGTTAAGCCTCCAAATTGCCCAGTGCTGTTATAATTTGTGTTGTATAATTAAATATTAATGTGCTGTCAGTTTTCACTGCGGTAATTAAAAAGGAGGTATGGTGGATCCGACTGGCCATAATCAGTTTTTACGTACATGTCTGAAACCTGGTCTGTATGAGCCACAGTGTGAGTTGCGTGGTATTTACCGAAGTAATTGATTTCTCAGATCGGTTGATTCAGTGTTTGCTATCTTAAATTAGTGCTGCGGAAATAGCTCTAGGCTTCAAGAGTCAAGGCACCTGTCTATAAATTTATTAATTTTTCCTCATGTTGTACTGTGCAACTTGTTTGTCTATGTCGCGTCTCTCAACAGTGGCATAGTGCGACAACATAACGTTTATCAGAAAGTGGTATCTTTACAAAAAATTTTTAGTTCTAAAACATTTTATTTTAAGTAAGAGGATGTAGAGGGTATTGATTCTACTTGACCCAATAGGCTGTAGAATAGACAAACTAACTGTTTGAAGGATTTTGTTTTTTCTATTTTTGTCTAAACTAAGTTTGTTCAAATAAGGTAAAATTGTGTCTTACTTAAAGTCCTCTTGACAAGGGGTTGGTTGTGTCCATGTAATGCTTCTTTTTTTTTATGAAACTACGATATTTGAATCTGAATTTCAAGATTAATGGAGATATAATTTTTCTTAAGGATTTGCGATTTCAATTATTGTGGGTGTTATATGTTACAGGATAAGGGCCGCTGACTCCAATGTATAAATCCAACGTTTTGTCAGTTCTAGTTCTTTTTTATCGTAACATTTTATTTAAACGAAGTTTACTGGCTAAAAATTGATTGCGTAGTCTTTAACATCTATGCTAATACCACTGCGCCATGCTATTAAGCTGAATAAAGGAAGTAAAAAGGGCATTGTTTTACTGTTTCCTTAAATGGGTCATATCCTCCTACTCCCGCAACCATGTGCTCTGCAAGCAGCTACCATTAGTAGCAGCGTGTGGCTGTGATTTCACAGAGGTAAGGATACAAATTACACACTCGTCGTATCACAATGGTTAGTACAGTTATGCTAGTGTGCTACTTGTTTGAAATTTTGGTGCGGATACCGTGTTGTTGTGGTTTTTGTGTTTCATCATCGATTTCCCAGCAGTCAGGAAGGTCACTAGTGTGGCAAACTACACGAAACCGCGGCTGCGGTATGAACTGTATATTCTTGAACAAAACGTGGAGGGCTTCATAGCTGAACTTTGCCGACAACCGTGTGCTGCCTTCTTAGTTTACATCGAGTCAGTGAGTGACGTGAGTGACTTTGCAAAAGTTCACAGGATGAGATTCAGAACGATGTATAAGGATTTGAGGTAGCCTGCCGTACTCGAAGGTAGGTTTGCCGAGTATAGGCCATTTTGGACCACCTAGCTAATACAGTTCCTGACATACGCAGTGTTTGTAAAGACCCTTCACAGTAATCCTAAATACAACGGTTGCAGGATATATTATTCCTAAGTTGGTGAGTTGAGGAACAGGGTGTCGAGATTAATAGTAGTGGGAGCAGACAAAAACCAAGTATTACTCCGTTCGGTAAGTTACCGAATTCATAGATGGCCATTGTTAAAGGAGTGCCACGTTAGGCCGTAGACAGCACCAATCAGTTGACTGAGTTACTGCGGCTCTTGGTTAGGTTACATAAACAGAATAAAGTGTTACAGGTTGATCATAGGATGATTTTACAAGTAACTCATCCATTTGGGTTGAATTATTGTGGAAGAGTTGGCAGACACTTTGTGGGATTTCCACAAGGCACTGTTAAGTTAATGTGTGGGTATTTGTCAAAGGAAGTATTTCATAGACCATCATGCATACAGGGTGCAAGGCATGGGTGAACCTTTGGCTCATTATTTTATTGAAGTATTCCTCAGCATACTGGTCTTGTGTGTTGATCTCTCTGAAGAACATTCAGCGGCTAACATGTTTGAAAGTATGAGAGCAGAGGACAGATCCAGAATTTTGTTCAGTAACAAACCGATGTGTTTTGCCGATTTAGACAAGCTTTTGGTTGGAATCGAGTATATTTGTTGTTATAGTAACCGTAAACGGTGTGAACTGAATTTGTACAATGACCTGGCCTTAGTGAATAACATAAAGTCGGAGATAGTGAGCCACGGCCTGCTACTAGGGCTGGCTGCTACTGTTGCGGCAAGCCAGGAAATTTCACCCAAGAGTGTCCATACCCAAAAGTAGGCAAACGAACAGCTGATGCCAGAAGCAAGGGGGGCGCTCTCCGCGTTAGGCAGAAACTCCCCCTCCCCTTCCTTCCAGGTTGTTGTAGGGTGAACGCCATGGACCGTGGGAAGCTACCCTATGCATGTGTGATGTTAGGGACTGAAATGGTGTGTGGTCTGATGGATTCCGGGATTAACGTCTCTCTTCTGGAATATGACTGAAACAAATGTTGTAAGTAATTGGTCAAGTTTCCAGAAATAAATAGAAATAGTAAGGTGTATCACGCAGCGGATGGGCAAACCCCTAATGTAGATGGTCAGGTTAGTTTCAGATTGAGCAGCCAGGACTTTTAGTACCTCTAAGTCTGCTTGGGAGTTAAATATGTAGCTGTGAAACTTATTCTGGGTTGTGATTTCTTTTAGTTGACCCAGTGCTTGGTGGTAGTTTTCAATCTAAATTTAGGCCAGAGGAGAATTTTAAATTTTGTACTTATGTCATTAATTTGAAATTTTATACAGTGAGTGCCCAGCAGGCTGAGATCGATATTAGTCACGTACACGAAGTCCGAGCCACACAATTAATGGCAGTGTTAAATGAATCATCGACTGGTTGCTTGCCGATGCAGTCTTCCTCCTTCTGTCTTACCCAATGCTTCGCCTATATTTCTTGATCCCAGGCGTTTAGACCTGTTGTTACTTACAGGGTGCTAAATCAGAAGATCCTCCTTAAATCTGTCTTATTACGCGAATTACACTCCCGTTTTACGCCGTTTGCGGGAGCTAAGATTTTTACGGTCTTGGACTTAAACCAGGACTACTGTCAGATACCTCTAGCAGAAGAGTCTAAGCCTGTAACAGCCTTCTGTAACGACTACAAAGTATTTGAATTTAATATGATCCCCTTTATGTTAGCCACAGCACGCCCATTGGATTCAGCCCTGGGGGATTTTAAGTTGAAGTTCGTCTATAATTATCTTAACGATTCAGTCGTTTACAGCATCAGTTTTGCAGAGCAAATTGACTACCTCCGCCATGTCTTCGGGCGTCTAGCGGAAACAGGTGCTACTGGCCCAGGAAGAAATATCCTTAGTGGGGCACACAGTGTCGTTGTGTCGCTATCGATCACAATCGGACATAGATTATTCATTCATTTCCTGTTCCTTAAGACTTTCGAAAGTTCATAGCAAGTTACACACTGAATGCAGCTCCTATTAAGCAACTAAGTACGAAGGGCTAAATATTTGTATGGGGTGAGTCCCAACAAGCTTCCTTTGGGCTTTTAAAACTGGCCATGAACACGGAACCACTGTTAGGGATCGCTGATTCCAATTGCCCATTTATTGCCCAAACTGGTATTTCCAATGCCGGGGTCGCAGATGTCCTTTTAGAAGAGCGGAACGGGTGAGACTACAGCATACACCTCGCAGCCAAAACGAAATACCTTCTGTATCAGTTGGAAGCGTTGACCATGATGTTTACTGTTTACGCTATATAAATTTACGCTAAATAAATATAAGTTGTACTTGGAACATCTCTGGTGTCGCTTCGACAGCTAGGCGCTGAGCGGGGGAGGGGGGGGGGGGGTGTAGGCTAGGCTTGTGCACGGTAAGAGTGGGCGAGTACTGTGGGCAGTGTTTACCACATTGAATGGGACAGAACCAAATCACCGACGCATCTAGCGATTTGTTCCAGGAAGACGAGGAGGTTGGTGAGGAACCTCAGGGTAGCATCCAATTTTTATGCAACATGGGAGTGCTGACCGAGAGTCCATCCCTGTTTATTAGTCTCAAACGTAGCTGCAACAAGACCGAACTGCAGCCCGGTTATGGTGAGAACTCGATGGATTGTACGAAGATTTGCCCTTGAAAAGAGGTACTTTTTTCCGGTCCAGAAAGGATGAGGAATCCAAGTTTCGTATATACCACAGAATCTGATTCCCGGTGTATTTAAGTATTTCCATCTGCCTTCGGGTGGCGGGCTCCTGCAGTTCCATAAAACGCGGCTGAATATGTGGGAGAACTTAACCTCGGAAGGTCTGGACTAGGACGTTCGTAGAACTGGTCGCTGAACGCAGGGTAGCAAGGCAGTCAAACCTGACACAGGTCCTACGAGGGATGTCCTGCAATTTACCTTTGAGTTCCAACTCATAGACAAGCTTTATATTGATTATCTGGGTTCATTGCTCTGCACCGAAAAAGGAAATCGCTTCACCTTGGTCGTGGTTGATGCCTTCACAAGATTTTTCTGGTTAATACGTAGCAGTGACCCCAGTGTCATTATTAACAACCATAACCTTGAGAGAATTTTCGCTGGTTTTGGACAGCCAAAGACCATACTCAGTGTCAAAACACCGGCGTTCACATCTAAAGAATTCAATCTATTCTGCTTTAACCATAGGGTAGTGCATATAACTATGACACCTTACTATCTGCAGCCGTCTTTGTGGAAAGAATAAATCGTAATCTGGAGTGAGCCCTCATATCTTACGATTCAGGATCTCAGAGGTGATGGGACACGTTGAACTGGCTGTCTTTAGCCTTCAATGACGCTCATCACGAAGCTCATTAGACCATTCTCACTTCTGTGGAACGTTCTATTTGAGTCCAATATTATGACAGGAAGCAGCAGTTCCATAATTACCAAAATAAGACAGCTTGTGTTAAACAATATTTATTAGCTAGTACAATTTAAATACAATGAAACAGATAAATTTTTCAAGCTCACAGGAGCACTCTAAATGTTTTTCATAAACTCCTATTGAAATCGGCGTAACAAATGCATTAAACACTAAGAAAATTTCTGTTGGTGTAAATGCTTAATACAATCAAAACTTGCCAAACTCTGAATCCGCAAGACTAACCTCTACAATTCGTCATTTTCAATATAAATTCATACCAAGGTATAAAATGAAGACATAACGTAAGGCCTACAAATAACAATAAGGCAACTTCTAAAACTTCAACGTTCGGCAACCAAGACACCGGACACACGAACTTCTGACTAAGGAATAATCCAGTAGGCAGTAATTAAATTACAAACAATTAATAAGAAACAGCGCCTCAGCTTCTAAACATTCGCTGAGAACATATACACATGAAACCCTCTTTCATAAAAATTAAACTTCACAATCAGCATACAAGGTACAAATATGACATAATTGGCTAATGAGGGAATATAGAATTAATAAGGCGGAGCGTCCAGCAATCTGATCGGGCACTAATTGCATAGTACCGAGTTTTACAAATTTAAATTCATATTTCGAGAGAATGGTGCATCCGCCAAGGCGGCGGAGAAACGAGCTACAAATTTTAACGACCCGGCAAAGCCAGGAACGAAGAGAACAGCAATATTCAACTTACGGACGAGATCGAGACAGAAGGCTAGGAACATGGAGCCCGTTCTAACGAAACACTGGCAACGGCCAAGTCGTCAAGCCCCTGTGCCACGTCCCCACCGAACCGGACGAACTACACTTCGCTCCGCGCAACTCAAACATAAATCAGTTTTTCTTAAACTCAACACTTAAGAATTCATTTAAACAATGCAATATACACGTGAATATGATTGTTCCTTGAAACACAATAACAACAGCTGAGTATTACCTTAAACGGGCAAGAGCCCACCAGAGCTACACTTTCATGGAATCTGATTTAGATTTACGAGGCAACACAGTATTTCGTTACTCGTTAACTAAGGCCCAAATTTTAGTACTGAATCACCAAGTTTACGACTATTTTAGATATGCCATTATTCAGTAATAAGGAGCTCAGCGGGTTTCCTTATATATAGCTGCAGATCCTTACTCAATTGGTAATTGGTAGGACACTAAGATGGAAAGCCCAAGCACCGTTATCGTGACAGGTGTGACATAACTTCGACATATCAGAACTCGTCACTGAAGACTACATTAGTTAACCATACACACACAAACACACACACACAAGTAGGGCCTCCCGTCGGGTAGACTTGTCGCTTGGTGCAAGTCTTTTGAGTTGACACCACTTCTGCGACTTGGGTGTCGATAGGTGATGAGATGTTGATGATGACAGTAAAGACACCCAGTCACTGAGCGGAAAAAATCTCCGACCCAGCCGGGAATAGAACCCAGTCCCCTTAGCATAACTGTCCGTCGCGCTGACCACACAGCTGTTTTTTATTTATTTATTTTGTTAATCTCATTTTGTTCACTGTCTTTCGTTGCATCTGCTGTGGACTGACATCGTACGACACCCGTTTAAGTTCGTCGTTGATTGGTTAACTCAGCTTTTTATTACAGAGGGCAGCCAACCCTCTGACCGAACACGCTGAGCTACCGTGCCGGCATTAAATCAAAGACCACCATAGGCTCAGGCGAATGGTAAATGCCAGAGGACACTACGGCAAGCTCTTCTTTTCAACATGCACTGAGTGGTGAGAAAAGCCAAACACCACGCCTCGTGCCGGAAACCAAAACCTTACCGCCATCTCGGGCCGCAGTACTCATTAATACCACGCGCAATGAGCACGCGCACCAGATAAATGCCAACTTCCTGACCGTGCTGCAATCACAACCGGTGGACCACACAGTGACAGCTCCTGCATCGACGCTGCAGACTTAAATCGCCTAACTCGTGATACACAACTGACTCCCGGCCGGCCAAGGATAAAATCAATGGCAAAGATGACACTACAAGAAAGGGCTACTGGCGCCACCACGAGACGTATCATTCTCCTTTATATTTAATTCTCCTTTTTATTAAATTCCCTAACCTATGATCGCTCAGTGATCTGCTACCTGAATGGGTGCACCCAGAGGAGATTAAGAGAAATAGGGGCCAGCGGAAAGAATATCAACTTGGTACATCGTCTTTAGAATGCTGGCTATGACGAACGTAGGCAAGCCGTTTCGCCTAGGGTAGGAGATGCAGTTTTCCTGAAAAATCTCTGGGGCTAAAGACAAGGCAGTCATGGTATCACCAGGAAATTGTATCCCAAGTATCTAGGACTTTTTTGGTCAATAAGGTAATTAAGAGGTGCTGACCAGTCAACTTCCTGCTGAGGGATGTCAAATCATGGAGCAGAAATAGGCCAGACATGAGCCGGAGGAACCGCGGTGAGCAGTCCGTTAACCAAAGCCAGAGATCCTCCAGCCGACTGCCGAATCTTTGCCGTAGCTTGCTTTCCCGTGGCGTCATTGTCCATATGCAGTTCAAAAGGAGGGCACTAAGACAGAATGAAAGGTCTGTTTTTAGCAAGGTTAGAAGAAGATACAGGGTGTTTCAAAAATGACCGGTATATTTGAAACGGCAATAAAAACTAAACGAGCAGCGATAGAAATACACCGTTTGTTGCAATATGCTTGGGACAACAGTACATTTTCAGGCAGACAAACTTTCGAAATTACAGTAGTTACAATTTTCAACAACAGATGGCGCTGCGGTCTGGGAAACTCTATAGTACGATATTTTCCACATAACCACCATGCATAGCAATAATATGGCGTAGTCTCAGAATGAAATTACCCAAAAACCTTGACAACGTGTCTGGCGGAATGGCTTCACATGCAGATGAGATGTACTGCTTCAGGTGTTCAATTGTTTCTGGATTCTGGCGGTACACCTGGTCTTTCAAGTGTCCCCACAGAAAGAAGTCACAGGGGTTCATGTCTGGCGAATAGGGAGGCCAATCCACGCCGCCTCCTGTATGTTTCGGATAGCCCAAAGCAATCACACGATCATCGAAATATTCATTCAGGAAATTAAAGACGTCGGCCGCGCGATGTGGCCGGGCACCATCTTGCATAAACCACGAGGTGTTCGCAGTGTCGTCTAAGGCAGTTTGTACCGCCACAAATTCACGAAGAATGTCCAGATAGCGTGATGCAGTAATCGTTTCGGATCTGAAAAATGGGCCAATGATTCCTTTGGAAGAAATGGCGGCTCAGACCAGTACTTTTTGAGGATGCAGGGACGATGGGACTGTAACATGGGGCTTTTCGGTTCCCCATATGCGCCAGTTCTGTTTATTGACGAAGCCATCCAGGTAAAAATAAGCTTCGTCAGTAAACCAAATGCTGCCCACATGCATATCGCCGTCATCAATCCTGTGCACTATATCGTTAGAGAATGTCTCTCGTGCAGCAATGGTAGCGGCGCTGAGGGGTTGCCGCGTTAGAATTTTGTACGGATAGAGGTGTAAACTCTGGCGCATGAGACGATACGTTGACGTTGGCGTCATTTGGACCACAGCTGCAACACGGCGAACGGAAACCCGAGGCCGCTGTCGGATCACCTGCTGCACTAGCTGCGCGTTGCCCTCTGTGGTTGCCGTACGCGGTCGCCCTACCTTTCCAGCACGTTCATCCGTCACGTTCCCAGTCCGTTGAAATTTTCCAAACAGATCCTTTACTGTATCGCTTTTCGGTCCTTTGGTTACATTAAACCTCCGTTGAAAACTTCGTCTTGTTGCAACAACACTGTGTTCTAGGCGGTGGAATTCCAACACCAGAAAAATCCTCTGTTCTAAGGAATAAACCATGTTGTCTACAGCACACTTGCACGTTGTGAACAGCACACGCTTACAGTAGAAAGACGACGTACAGAATGGCGCACCCACAGACTGCGTTGTCTTCTATATCGTTCACATCACTTGCAGCGCCATATGTTGCTGAAAATTGTAACTACTGTAATTTCGAAAGTTTGTCCGTCTGAAAATGTACTGTTGTCCCAAGCATATTGCAACAAACGGTGTATTTCTATCGCTGCTCGTTTAGTTTTTATTGCCGTTTCAAATATACCGGTCACTTTTAAAACACCCTGTATGAGCGCTTTGTTGCTGCGGCACCGTTTCACGCGACGCCCGCCACATGAGTACTGCGGAACGGGTGAGGCGGGAAGTGGGAAGGCCGTCCTCCTATATGCTCACTTCGGCATGGTGCATATGAGCAGCGCAAATATTGTCCATCCGTAAAATCTGCCTCAGGGTATACTGAATTTTATCGTCACTGAGTAGTGTTTCGTTTCTCGTATTTCGCCCGTAAAGCGCAACATCTCTTTTCGTTAGTAAATAATAATTTCCAGTAACATTTATCTGTACACTTTTTTTATTTGTTTATTCTTTTGACAAGAACATAACTAGTCAGCAATTAGCCACTGGAATGGCTTCTTCTGCCTCCAAAATGTTTCCAAATTAGTAAGGAAACCATGGACCTTGCCGTTGGTGGGGAGGCTTGCGTGCCTCGGCGATACAGATAGCCGTACCGTAGATGCAACCACAACGGAGGGGTATCTGTTGAGACGCCAGACAAAGGTGTGGTTCCTGAAGAGGGGCAGCAGCATTTTCAGTAGTTCCAGGGGCAACAGTCTCGATGATTGACTGATCTGGCCTTGTAACACTAACCAAAATGGCCTTGCTGTGCTGGTACTGCGAACGGCTGAAAGCAAGGGGAAGCTACAGCCGTAATTTTTCCAGAGGGCATGCAGCTTTACAGCTTGGTTAAATGATGATGGCGACCTCTTTGGTAAAATATTCTGGAGGTAAAATACTCCCCCATTCGGATCTCCGGGCGGGATCTACTCAGGAGGACGTTGTTATCATGAGAAAGAAACTGGCATTCTACGGATCGGTACGTGGAATGTCAGATCACTTACACGGGGAGGTAGGTTAGAAAATTTAAAAATGGAAATGGATAGGTTAAAGTTAGATATAGTGGGATTTAGTGAAGTTCGATGGCAGGAGGAACAAGCCTTCTGGTCAGATGAATGCAGGGTCATAAGTACAAAATCAATAGGGGTAATGCCGGAGTAGGTTTAATATTGAATAGGAAAATAGGCATGTGAGTAAGCTACTACAAACAGCATAGTGAACGCATTATTGTGGCCAAGATAATACGAAGCCCATGCCTACTACAGTAGTACAACTTTATATGCCAACTATCTCCGCAGATGACGAAGAGATTGATGACATGTGTGATGAGATGAAAGAAATTATTCAGATAGTGAAGGGACACGAAAATTTAATGGCCATGGGTGACTGGAACTCGATAGTGGGGAACGGAAGAGAAGGAAGCGTAGTAGGTGAATATGGAATGGGAATAAGGCATGAAAGAGGGAGCAGCCTGTAGAATGTTGCACAGAGCATAACTTCATCACAGCTAACACATGGTTCAAGAATCATAGAAGAAAGTTGTATACATGGAAGAATCCTGGAGATACTGGAAGGTATGAGATAGATTATATAATGGTAAGACAGAGATTCAGGAACCAGTTTTTAAATTGTAAGACATTTCCAGGGGCAGATGTAGGCTCTCGCCACAATCTATTGGTTATGAACTGTAGATTAAAACTGAAGAAACTGCAAAAGGGTGGAAATTTGATGAGATGGGACCTGGATGAACTGAAAGAACCAGGGGTTATAGAGAGCTTCATGGAGAACATTAGGGAACGATTGACAAGAATGGGGGAAAGAAATGCAGTAGAAGAAGAATGGGTAACTTTGAGGGATGAAGTAGTGAAGGCAGCAGAGGATCAAGTAGGTAAAAAGACGAGGGCTTGTAGAAATCCTTGGGTAACAGAAGAAATATTGAATTTAACTGATGAAAGGAGAAAATATAAAAATGCAGTAAATGAAGCAGGCAAAAAGGAATACAAACGCCAAAAAAAATGAGATCAACACGAAATGCAAAACGGCTAAGGAGAGATGGCTAGAGGACAAATGTAAGGATGACTGGATGTTGTGTGATGTCCTTAGGTTAGTTACGTTTAAGTAGTTCTAAGTTCTAGGGGACTGATGACCATAGATGTTAAGTCCCATAGTGCTCAGAGCCATTTGAACCATTTTGAACAAATGTAAGGATGTAGTGGCGCATATCACTAGGGGTAAGATAGACCGTTGGAGAAAAGTGAACCACTGGCATCAATATCAAAAGCTCAGATGGAAACCCAGTTCTAAGCAAAGAAGGGAAAGCAGAAAGCTGGAAGGGGTATATAGAGGGTCTATACAAGGGCGATGTTGTTCAGGACAATATTATGGAAATGGAGAGGATGTATATGAGGATTAAATGGGAGATATGATGCTGCGTGAAGAGTTTGATAGAGCACTAAAAGACCTAATTCTAAAGAAGGCCCCGGGAGTAGACACCATTCCATTAGAATTACTGATAGCCTTGGGAGAGCTAGCCCTTACAAATCTCGGCGAAATAACTTCGGACTTCAAGAAGAATATAATAATTCAAATCCGAAATAAAGCAGGTGTTCACAGATGTGAAAATTGCAGAACTATCAGTTTAATAAGCCTCGGTTTCAAAATACTAACATGAATTCTTTACACACGAATGGAAAAACTAGTAGAAGCCGAGCTCGGAGAAGATCAGTTTGGATTCCGTAGAATTGTTGGAACACGTGAAGCAATACTGACCCTACCAATTATCTTAGAAAATAGATTAGGGAAAGGAAAACCTACGTTTCTAGCATTTGTAGACCTAGAGAAAGCTTTTGACAATGTTGACTGGAATACTCTCTTTCAAATTCTGCAGGTGGTAGGAGTAAAACAGAGGGAGCGAAGGGCTATTTGCAATTTTTACAGAAACCAGATGGCAGTTATAAGAGTCGACGATAATGGAATGTAGTCGAATTAAATAGGGTGATGCTGCGGGAAGCCGGCCGCGGTGGTCTCGCGGATCTAGGCGCGCAGTCCGGAACCGCGCGACTGCTACGGTCGCAGGTTCGAATCCTGCCTCGGGCATGGATGTGTGTGATGTCCTTAGGTTAGTTAGGTTTAAGTAGTTCTAAGTTCTAGGGGACTGATGACCTCAGATGTTAAGTCCCATAGTGCTCCCATAGTGCCATTTGAACCATTGCTGCGGGAATTAGATTAGGATATGAGACGCCTAAAGTGTAGATGAGTTTTGCTATTCGGAGAGCAAAATAACTTATGATGGTCGAAGTAGAGAGGATACAGAATGTAGACTGGCAACGGCAAGGAGATCGTTTCTGAAGAAGAGAAATTTGTTAACATCGAGTATAGATTTAAGAATCAGGAAGTCGTTTCTGAAAGTATTTGTATGGAGTGTAGCCATGTATGGAAGTGAAAAGTATACGATAAATGCTTTAGACAAGAAGAGAATAGAAGCTTTCGAAATATGGTGCTACAGAAGAATGCTGAGCATTCGATGGGTAGATCACATAACTAATGAGGAGGTATTGAACAGAATTGGGGAGAAGGGAAATTTGTGGCACAACCTGACTAGAAGGAGGGATCGGTTGGTAGGGCATATTCTGAGGCATCAAGGGATCACCAATTTAGTACTGGAGGGCAGCGTGGAGGGTAAAAATCGTAGAGGGAGACCAAGAGATGAACACACTAAACAGATTCAAAATGGTTCAAATGGATTTGAGCACTATGGGACAACATCTAAGGTCATCAGTCCCCTAGAACTTAGGACTACTTAAACTTAACTAACCTAAGAACATCACACACATCCATGCCCGAGGCTTGATTCGAAACTGCGACTGTAGCGGTCGTGCGGTTCCAGACTGTAGCGCCTAGAACCGCTCAGCCACTCTGGCTGGCAAACAGATTCAGGAGGATGTAAGTTGCAGTAGGTACTGGGAGATGATGTACCTTGCGCAGGATAGAGTAGCATGGAGAGCATCGAACCAGTCTCTGGACTGAGGACCGCAACAACGAACAACAAAGAAGTAAGGAGTATTAATTAATCACTTGATTTAGAAGCAATGCAGAAAAGTAAAACAAGGTTTTCTACTTGCTGCCTGCTACGCTGACGTATCTCTTCGATCTGTTGCAAAAAGTCGAAAAGGCGTGATTTCCACAGATATGACCCCTTTGTGGTTCTGGTAAAAAGCGTCGAAGGTATGAATTGCATAAGTTTCATTATCGTTACTTGGATATGGATGCATTAAGAGACATTATACTATGTACATGTGGACATAAAATTTCCACTGAAAATTAGAAACAGTCGTAAAGCAGTCACAAATAACAATGTTTTAATTGTCTCGCCGTGATGAGAAAAAGCGTTTCAATTGTTGTATGCGCATTATCAACATTAATAAACTAATTGTACAACAGGCTCCACAAATGAAAAAAATGGTCGGTGTTATTACGAAAGTAGGAATATCCTGAAAGAGTGTGGTGATTAAATATATTTAATTTGTTGAAATGTGCTGCTGACAGAGGCAGGTCTACTTTCATGACAAATGTTTTTCGAACTCCTGCTCACAAGGCACACATGGCTAACTTATGCATTTCCGTCATGCGCATTTTCCTCCGCTGCTGACAATTCACTGACCATTGTGTTTGACGACAGAGCAATTGTTTATTTTTCTCTGCAACAACTATTTTATTCGCGATCACACATTGTCAGTTTGGCGAGCCGTAGATGAGTAACCAGCATCTGGCCTATGCCTATTATTCCGCCTGAAGGAACGGTTGCCATTATTTTAATGCTGCTCAGATCAAGAGAAGGAATAAAATCCTTTGGTAAGTTTCCATTACAGTCGCTCACAGTTTAAAATACAGTGGGTTACGAGGATTCAACCAAAGTTCCTACAGAATTGGCAATTTATTTTTGTGTGAGTTGTTAACCTTTTTACATTCATAGAAGCATCAACATTTATGAGTCACGGCCACATTTCTCTTGTAGACAGGTTTAATTGTACTTCCTTTGTCAAAATACAATGTAATTTGCACAAACTCATCTCATAGCAGCTATTTCGACAGAACTCTGAAACAGAGAGCCTCATTAAACAAGTAATTGGCAATCACAGAGATCAATAGCTTACGAAAAACCTCATAGTGTTCGTTTGCAGTAACATAAGAGAAGAAATTTCGTTGTAATTTTCATATTACGAAACTCTTGTTTCGTTAGCTGTAGATAACTCTTAAAAAATAACAGTTACTCTAGCGTAAAAATGAAAAGGGAAATATAAGTACTGATATATCGCCATAGACAAGAAAGTTCCGTGTGTTACGAATTGGCAAAATACTCTCCTCCTTGTGTGCTATCATTCGCCAAACTTTCGTTTGAATGTCTCGAGCGGCTTAGGAGATATGAGAGACGTTGCGAGTATTTCATTCTCGCGGGCATGAGATCGGGAGCGAGTGCGCTACATAGGATCCATTTTCTCGATATCGGAGGCAGATAGAGACCTCCTCCCAACTATAAACAAAAATTCAACATGTTAACTAAATTTCATACGCAGCAAAATATAGTTTAATACGCACCAAACGCAAAATCATAGCGACCCCTATTTTTCATTGCAAACTTTTCGAATTTTGCTTACCTTCTTACTAAAATGTGTATACCACAATAAGTATGACCATTAGCGAGATGATGGGCACGTCATCACGAAGCTGACATATAACGCTACAAGCAAAGTACAAATGAAATAATCTTACCGAATATTTTCTTTAAAATCGTTTGAGAAATATTACAGTGTGCGCGCGCTCCGTTTCTGTCAGCGCAGAGCGTCGTCAACCGGCACGTGCAAATACGTGTTCGCGTCTCAATATGCGTTGGACCCGCGCGACATGTGCGGAACGTACGCGTCGCACTGTAGTGTCGTGTCGCGTCCCACGTGCTATACGCGTTTCAATTTGAGCTTAGCCTTTGAGCGAGGCCAGTACTCTCATGCGCCGAGCGTGGTAGGGCTACAGCGGTCGCAGCGAACAGCTATCCCTGGACCAGTGCGGGCCCCTGTTGATTTCGTGTAACGCAGAGGAGTGACACCGATGATTTGAGTCAGCACGGCGAGGACTGTTCGCGTAAAAGAAGAGAGGTAGTCAGCGTCCGCAGTGGAAGCAGTTACTGTTCATGGGCTGTTAGGTCGGGGTCTGGCTGTGTCCTGTCCTGTGGCATCAAGCAGTATCTCCAAACATGCTGCTCTTACTGATAGCGTACATCCCAGCGGGTCAGCTGGTTTCTGTGCTCTGGAGTACCAAACTGTTGACAGCTATTTTTCTGTTGGAAACCGTATCATGCCGTGATTGCGCTACTTTAATTTCTGGCCCAGCAGTGTCCAAGTTCAGCCTCTCCTGTACTGTTATGCATATTTAAATCAGTTTACTGTGCCTTTAAAATGAGTTTTTCGCGGTCGCGTCAGGCATGTACCATTTAAAATGATTTAGAGTGAAGCCAGTGAAAAACGCTAAGCTCCTGTAGCTCTCTTAGTGATTCGTCAACGACATTCAGTCTGCCCGGTGCCAGTATCAAAACTGAAAATTTCAAATCTTTCTACTGAACTCGATTGGTATTCGGTATTACTTAGGTTAGTTAAGCCTATTAATTGCAGTGTTGCTGTAAATTGCACTGTGGTTATATAAACAGTAATGGTAGAAACTGACTAGTCATAATTAATTTTATGTCCTTGTCTGAAAGTTGCTCTATATGACCCACTGTGCGAGATGTGTGATATTTACCGAAATAATTGATTCGTCTAATCGGTTATTTCACTGTTTGCTATCTTAAATTAGTGCTGCCTAAGAGGCTCACAGCTTCACATGAGTCACAGCCCTTGCTGTAACTTTGTTGATATTTTCCTTGTTTGGAGTAAAACATGTTTTACTTTGTCACGTCCAAGGCTGCCTCAGGTGCTGCCACTATCAGGCATAGTCAGTCATGGCTATACTCTCTCAAGAGTGTTGTAGTACAACACAATGAAAGTGCTTTCTTTAAAAAAACGTTTTTAGTTGTAAATCATGTTACATTAAGTAAGAGGGTATTGAGTCTACTGGGCCCATCAACCTGCAGAATAGACAATCTAAGATTGCTGTTAGAAGGATTTTTGTTTCTTTTTCTATTTTCCTCTAAAATAAAAATATTTGTTGCTACCCACCATAAAGCGGAGATGCTGAGTCGCGATAGGCACAGCAAAAAGATTTACGCCATTATAGCTTTCGGCCATTAAGGCCTTTGTCAGCAATAGACACGCACACACACACACACACACACACACACACACACACACACACTGATGAAAGCACGACTTGTACACATGTCTGCAGTCTCAAAAAATGGTTCAAATGGCTCTGAGCACTATGGGACTTAACATCTATGGTAATCAGTCCCCTAGAACTTAGAACTACTTAAACCTAACTAACCTAAGGACATCACACAACACCCAGTCATCACGAGGCAGAGAAAATCCCTGACCCCGCCGGGAATCGAGCCCGGGAACCCGGGCGTGGGAAGCGAGAACGCTACCGCACGACCACGAGCTGCGGACTGCAGTCTCAGACAACTGAAACCACACTGAGAGCAGCACCACCAGTGCATGATGGAAGTGGCGACTGGGTGGGGGTGAGGAGGAGGCTGGTTTGGGGACAGGGAGGGATAGTATGGTGGGGGTGGCGGACAGTGAAGTGCTTCAGTTTAGTTGGAGGGCAGGAGGGAAGGTGGGGGGGGGGGCTGTAAGTAGCGGAAAGGAGAGAAATAAAAAGAAATTAAAAGACAGGGCGTGGCGGTGAAATGACGGCTGTGTAGTGCTGGAACGGGAACAGGGAGGGGGCTGAATGGGTGAGGACAGTGACTAACGAAGGTTGAGGCAAGGAGGGTTATGGGAACGTAGGATGTATTGCATGGATAGTTCTCACCTGGTCCGCAGCTCGTGGTCGTGTGGTAGCGCTCTCGCTTCCCGCGCCCGGGTTCCCGGATTCGATTCCCGGCGTGGTCAGGGATTTTCTCTGCCTCGTAATGACTGGGTGTTGTGTGGTGTCCTTAGGTTAGTTAGGTTTAAGTAGTTCTAAGTTCTAGGGGACTGATGACCATAGATGTTAAGTCCCATAGTGCTCAGAGCCATTTGAGCCAGTTCCCACCTGCACAATTCGCAAAAGCTGCTGTTGGTGGGAGGGAATCCATATGGCACAGCCTGTGAAGCAGTACTTGAGATGAGTGATATCATGTTTGGCAGCGTGCTCAGCAACAGGGTGGTCCACTTGTTTTTTGGCCACAGCTTTTCGGTGGCCATTCATGCAGACAGACAGCTTGTTGGTTGTCATGCCTACATAGAATGCAGCACACAGTTTTTGTTGTGCCTATCGCGACTCAGTATCTCCCTGCTCAATATTGCTACATTCCATCCGGGATTTTCACACTGTTAAATTCTTCTAAAATAAGTTTGTGTAAATGCCATAAAACTGTCTTTCCTAAAGTCTCCTTGACAAGGGGTTGGTTGTATCCTTGTGATTATTAATTTTTTATTGAACTGCGATATTTGATTACGAATTTTAAATTAAATTGTGTTATAACTTTTCTTAAGTATTTACGCTTTTAATTATTGTGGGTGTTATATGTCACAGGATAACTGCCAGTGACTCCAATCTATAAATGCTACATATTGTTAGATCTACGTCTTTTTTGTTGTTACATTTTATTTAAATGAATTGGTTGCCGTAGCCTGCAATATCTATACTAATACCACTGTGTTATAGTATTATGCTGTTACGTTGAGGTAAATAAAGGAACTGGGATACTGAAATCTGAATTTTAAGTTGAACTGAAATATAGTTTCACAAGCGATTCCTAAGAGTGATTTTGTTTTACATTGAGACATTCTATTTTTCTTAAAATTTTACACCTTTAATTATTGTGTGTGTTATATTTCATGGGCTAATCTCTGAGGCTCCAATCTATAAATGCAACATATTGTTCGTTTTAATTTTTCATTCTATGGTTACATTTCAATTAAATAAAGTACACTGTTATTGTAGTCTTCAGTATCAATGCTGACACCAGTGTCCCATTTTATTACGCTATTATGTTGAGGTAAATAAAGGACGTAAGGAAGGTTATTGTTTTGTTGTATCCTTTAGTGGGTCTGCCCATTCCACTCTTGCAGCGACGTGCTCTGCAAGCACCTATCAGATGCGAGGGAAGTAATTACGAAGAAACCTTGGATAGTAGATGAAATAGTTCAGCTGATTGGTGAAAGAATGATGTACCAAAATATTCGGGTGAAGGTTGAAGCACAGCAATATAAATCACTTACGAATTAAATAAATAGGTAATGCTGGGAAGCCAAGGCAAACGGCAGCAGGAGAAATGTGAAGAAATCGAAATGATATTCAGGAGGAATGATCCAACATATAGAGAAGTCAAAGCTACCTTCATTTAAATTATGACATCAGAGGTAAGATTAAATGTGCAAGTGGAATTCCGCTGTTAAACACAGAAGAGGGAGTGTGTATGTGGAAAGTGTACGTTGAGGGCTTGTATTAGATAGAAGACTTGTCATATGACGTATCAGAATACGAAAGTAGAGTCGATAAGGATAACATAGAGAGTCAGAATTCAAAAGAGCTCAGAAAGTCTTAAAATCAAATAAGCAGAAGGAGTGGATTTAATTCTATCGGAATTTGTAAAATCATTGGGGAAGTGGCAAGCAAACGACTATATAAGTTGGTGTGTTGATTCTATGAGACTGGTGACGCACCATTAGACTTTGCGAAAATAACATCCACACAATTTCGAGGATAGCAGAGCACATAAGTGCAAAAAATATCACACTATCATCTAAAGAGCTAATGTGCTGACACTCAAAGAAAAAAAAATAGTAAAGAATTACTTAAATGGAGCGGAAATCGGTAGATGCGATGTTCATTTGCAGACCAGCAAATGGATACAGTTCCAGGAAAGTCCGATTATTTAGTCAGGAGAAAGAACGTCACAACCTGAGCAACTCATTAAACGTTGGTTCACCTCTGGCCCTTGTGCAAGTAGTTATTCGGTTTGGAATTCTTTGACAGATTTATTGGATGCCTTCCTCAGAGCTATACTGTCAATTTCTAGCCAGTTTCCGAGTTATATCGTCAGAATCTTGAGATGGACGTAGGGCCTAACCCATTCTGCTCCATGGTGATCTTGAAGGCAAAAGTAGGGTTTCACAAACAGGAAGACAAACAGCAGAAATTGTCGACATGTGCAGGCAGGCAACATCCTGCTGCGATCCTGCTATGAAATGAAATGGCATCCTAAACCATTACTCCTGGTTGTAAGGCTGTATGGAAGGCGACAGTCGGTTTGGTATCCCACCACTTTCTGGGTCACCTGCAGAGTTTGCTATGTCATCGGGGCTCAGTCTGAAGCAACACTACCCATAGAATATAAGTCTACGCCCATCAATGAGATTCGAGACGCAGGTTCTCAATTCACTAATTATAAAGAGTAGGCTGAATGTTAAGAGCCTAGAATGAATGCATAAATAAATGGGATACAGAAGTACGAGGCTACGAAGAGATACGCTGGAAGTTCTCTGAAGTCAAATACGCTGAAATAATGCATAGTTCGCTAGGTGGTTCAGCTGAAGATGAATGGACATCTCCAACAAGGGTAACCATAGAGATTGGAAAGAAAAGGAAGGTATCTGCGAAGAAACCGTAGGCAACAGAAGAGATACTTCAACTGGGACATTAAAGAGTACACAACTAGAAGTCATTTGGTACATAAATAAACAGAAATTGCGAGCGGACTAAGGTGAAATGGCTGCATGAAAAATGTGAAGAACTCAATGACAGAAGAATAAGAGTCAATAAGGAAGACGTGGGGGATCTAGGATTAGAATCGGGATTGGAAAGAGCTGTGGGTAACTTAATATCAAATAATGCAGAAGGTATGAATAACACTTCATCACAATTTCTAAAAACACTGGTGGAACTGGAAAAAAAAGACTATTCACGCCATTAGTGGTTCAAATGGCTCTGAGCACTATGGGACTTAACACATATGGTCATCAGTCCCTCAGAACTTAGAGCTATTTAAACCTAACTAACCTAAGGACATCACACGCCATTTGTGTGTAGCAATTTTGGATATACCATCAGACTTTCGAAAAAAAACCAACGTAATTTACAAAATAACAAGAGCCGACAAGTGCGAAAATTGTCGCACAATAGCTTAACAACACATTCAACGAAGTTACTGACAAGAATAATTTACAATAAAATGGAAACGAAAAAATAAGGATCTGTTTGATGATGATCAGTCTGGGTTTACGAAAGGCACAGGCACCAGAGAGTCAGTTCTTACTTTGCAGCCGATAATGGAAACAAGGCTCAAGAAAAATGGAGGCACGTTCACAAGGTTTGTTGACCTGGAAAAAGTGTTCGATAGTGTAAAAGGCTGCAGGATATTTGATATTCTGAGAAATAGTTGGAGTAAGGTGTAGGCAAAAATGAGTAATACACAATATGTACAAGAAGCAAGACGAAATAAGGGAAGATCAGGAACAAAGTGCCCAGATTAAAAAGCGTGTAAGACAGCGATGTAGTACTTCGTTCCTAGTGTTCAATCTATACATCGAGCAATCAACGACGGAAATAAAAGAAAGCTACGCTACAGGAGTGGGACTGTAATTCGTGGTGAAAGGATATCAATGATAAGATTCGCTGATGTAACTGCTATCATCGGTGAAAGTGAGGAGAGATTATAAAATGTCTTGAATGGAATGAGCAATATAATGAATACAGAATATGGATTGAGAGTAAATCGAAGAAAGGCGAACGTATGAGAATTAGCAGATATGGCAACGGCGAGAACTTAACGTCAGAATTCGGGATGACGAAGTAGATGAAGTTTAGGAATTCTGCTACTCATAGAGCAAATTAATCAATGACAGACGGAGCTAGGAGGACATCAAAAGCAGACTAGCTCTGAGCAAAAGGGCATTCCTGGCCAAGAAAGGTATCTTAATTGGCAAGAGAAATGTCTGAGAATTTATTCAAAAATGTTTCAAATGGCTCTGAGCACTATGGGACTTAACTTCACAGGTCATCAGTCCCCTGGAACTTAGAACTACTTAGACCTAACTAACCTAAGGACATCACACACATCCACGCCCGAGGCAGGATTCGAACCTGCGACCGTAGCGGTCGTACGGTTCCAGACTGTAGCACCTAGAACCGCCCGGCCATTCCCGCCGGCGCTGGGAATGTATTGTAAGGCTGTGAAACATGGACTTTGGGGACACCTGACCAGATTTGAACCGAAGCATTTGAGATGAGATACTGCAGAAGAATGGTGAAAATTAGATAGACTGATAATGTAAAGAATGAGGAAGATCTCCACACAATCGAAGAAAAAAGAATACATGGAAAACACTGACAAGAAGAAGGGACAGGATGATAGCATATCTGTTAAAATCACAGGGATAACATCGATGACATTAGAGGGAGCTGCAGAGGGTAACGAGTGTAAACGAAGATAATGAGTGGAATACAGCCACAAATAATTGAGGATACAGGTTTCAACTGCTACTCTGATAGTCGGGTAATATGTAATATGTAGAAGAACCAAGAGGGAACTAGACTGTAGGACCAAGAATGAAATGCTTAAATTACAACGCGTGCATCAGTAGTGTGTAGTGTGTTTTGAGAATTTGTGTCTGACAGGAGAAATACCAGTGCAGCCCATGTGCTTGTGGTGACCACTGTGTCAATATGGTGTTGTGTGCAGTACGTCAGCCAAGAAAACAGGAGACTTCGTTTCGGATCCCGGTATGGCACAAATTGTCAACTTGCCCCATCGATATACATCACTGCCCACTGGCAGCTAATGCCCTTATTTCCTACGGATGTTGCTTCATAGTGGCTTCAGGATCAAATGGCACCTGTTGCTTCGGATGTATCTGAAAGAACAGACACCACATATACTTTACATATATATATATATATATATATATATATATATATATATATATATATATATATATAAAACAATTAGTTCATATACCTAATGAGACTATGAAACCTGCTTAAAACTAGTAACCATTATGTTTACGGGTATAATTAAAGATTGTCCTCAAAAATTACAAATGCAATGGACACACCATAACTCAACAACAAGTTTAATGAAACTAGTCAGCCAAAGTATTGCTAAAATAATAATTTTATCATAAAACCATAAAAAAGATTAACTTAGCAGATAGTAATAAAATATTTTCTCAAATTCCCAAGGCAGCCTTGGAAAATTGGTAACAGGTCTTAAATGGAAACCTCGAACAGTCAGAACAACTCTGTGCTGTGGGTTAAACACCATTCAGTGTGACCATACGCAGAAAGATAATTATAATAAAACCATTAACTTAGGTGAAACACCTTACCATTGTGGTATAGCACTACTACTTTAACCAAGGCTATGTATAACTGTTTCCTATAAGTCCACGCAGAATAAATGCAACAGAAGATGGAATCCTTTCATGTCAATAAAACAGGGTAGATACCTCTCAATCACGACCAGGCCCAGGTCATTCCAAAACACGACTCCACTCCTGAAATCGTCTGACCATTCGACAACTATTCAGATTCACAGCAGTCCTTTCCCACCAAAAGGTCTACTGACTCATCAATGCGAGAGCATGTAATTATGCTCTGTCAGACTTACTCAAATAATCAGGTGCAGAAAATAAACAAACTGAAGGTGTGAAAAAGCATAAAGCCTTTTCAGCTTGCAGGTGGTCATAACGCTAGCATTGAGGCCCATAGCTTAACTATGTGAATAAAGCGTTAATCAATACTTGGGCATCAGCTAAACCTATTAACCATTTTATTACAATCAGACCTTACTGTAACCCTTAGCAGAAATTCAAAGCAAAGTTGTGCTACGTGGTGGTATGCCCACCGGCTCTTATCTTCTAGCCGGCCGCGGTGGCCGTACGGTTCTGGCGCTGCAGTCCGTAACCGCGGGACTGCTACGATCGCAGGTTCGAATCCTGCCTTGGGCATGGGTGTGTGTGATGTCCATTAGGTTAGTTAGGTTTAAGTAGTTCAAAGTTCTACAGGACTTATGACCTAAGATGTTGAGTCCCACAGTGCTCAGAGCCATTTGAACCATTTTTCTTATCTTCTTTTGATTAGATGTAAATGGAGGCCGAGTCGTAACTCAGAAAATTAGAAACACATCTAACCGCTTTGTGTGACAAGCTGCAAACATATCAGCGAACACTCACAACAAAAGCACCATTCTAGAACAGATTGAAGTGGCCTGTAGCTTTGTACAGGATGGCAGCTAGTTAAGGACTAATTTGGGGAACAGGTTTAAAAAATTTATTTAAAAGGCGCAGTAAAATCTTCGTAAGTTTTCTTCAGAGCAGCTTCCACTGTCCCTACATTACACAAGTTGCCCACCTTCCAAAACCGAGGCCGTTCTGTCCAGTTAAATCAGCGCCTTGAGCACTCTGCTGAAATTGCTAGCGAATTCACGCCATCAGTTTTAGGCAATAGTGTGAATGGGATACAGATCACGTATGCAGACGCTGGACTTTTCTGCAGTGTAGAATACAGTTGCTTCGCTCTCTTGTGATCCAGACCTGGAGTAGAAGAGGCGTCTTTCTTGCAAGGTAGAGCCTCCAGCTCTGCGTACAATGACCAGCCACCAAAATAAATTAACACTAACCGCCACACACCTTCCCTTCCGTAGTCCACTAGTTTAGTTGTTCGTCCTCCTAGACAGGCCTAAAAAAAAAACAAAAAAAAACAAAAAAAAAAAGCCTCTGAGCACTACGGGACTGAGGTCATCAGTCCCCTACAACTTAGAACTACTTAAACCTAACTAACCTAAGATCGTCACACACATCCATGCCCGAGCAGGAATCGAACCTGCGGCGCAGCGGTCGCGCGGTTCCAGACTGAAGCGCCTAGAACCGCTCGGCCACACCAGCCAGCAGACAGGCCTCAACCTGGTAACTTCCTCCCTAGGTGCGCCCCTTATGCACCTTTACTGAAATATATTCTCTTTATTTTATCTAATTTTCTGTAGTGTAACTAAACGGCAGCCCTGGATAACCACCCATAAGTCATGCCCGGTCGACCTCCTGTACTCTGTCTTATAAGCCGAATCTAACAACCTTCTTCTGTCTCCCTGCAAAAGTACATTGGTGTCAGAAACGCAATTCATTCCCACCGTTCCATCCACAGGGTGGTCATTTACTTTTAGTTGTTGTTTGAGGCTCTGTGATGTTAAGTATTCGCCGCTGTTATTCCAATGCGAGCCTAAGCCTGGCTGCTGCAGCCCGTCGGCTACGGTGCCACGTCAGACGCTGCGTCGACACATAACAGCGCCATGGACAAAGTCTACTTCAGGCCTGTCGCAGCGCGCCGCACCAGCATGTGCGCCTCACAGCGCACCTGCATGCTGCATTCGCGGTGGCCACATTTGACGGTCGTAGCCTGCCCAGCATTACTGTTGCCTCCCACTATTCCTCAGCCAGGCGCCCAAACAAGAGAAAAACGCGCTATGTGTCCGTGCTGCTCCCGTGGCTACACCAAGCGCTTGGGCACGCTGTTCGCGGCCGACGCTGCTTCTCTGTCACTGCCGCCGCCCACCATCTGTGTGTCGCCCACCTACGTCGCCTACTGACGCCGCCTGCCCACTGAGTGCAGCTTCCGCACGTCTAGTGAATGCAGCCTGGCGGGCCACGAGTACTAGGGTTCACGGCGCGCCGGGTGAGATGTCCACGTCATGGGCTCTGCCGTTGCTGGCGACCTATACGCCGCCCACCTGCCGCGGCGCCGCCACAAGTTTGCCACCTGTCAGCTCCCCCCCCCCCCCCCCCCTCTGCTATTTGCCTTAGAGCCCTGGCCTCACTGCTCGGGGCGCCTACTTTACGTCACCATGCAGCAAGTCACCCCGCTGCCCATGCCGCTGCTTCGAGGTACGTACGGCCCTCGGCCACCAGCCCACCATCGTCGACACATTCTGCGCATTGCAATTCGAAGACTGTACTGTAAATGTTGACAGGCACTGCTGCCATTTGTTCATGCTGTTATTGCCTTTTGCTTGGAGGTGCCTTTACTTAGGACGATTTGAACCATTTTTTTTGTGAGCCTAATGTCCAACAGTCCGCATCTCGTGGTCTCGCGGTATCATTCTCGCTTCCCGAGCACGGGGTCCCGGGTTCGATTCTCGGCGGGGTCAGGGATTTTCACCTGCCTCGAGATAACTGGGCATTGTTGTGTAATCTTCATCATCACCATTCATCCCCATTACTGTCGGAGAAAGGCAATGATAAACCACCTCCGCTAGGACATTGCTTAGTACTGCGGTGCGGGTCTCCCTCATCGTTCCCCTACGCTCTGTCACGGAGTATGGGACTTCATCATCATCATCACTGTCTATGAAGTACGTTCCATGTGTAGCTGTTCCTGGATAAGCTCTTCAGGTGTATGCTGGCTGGACAGTTAACGCCTGTGTAATTGAAACACAGACTTCCGTTGAACCTGTGTACTGTAGTAAAGTTCTTAGACTCGTTTTAAACTGTTGTCGTCGATGTAGATGTTGTTATGAGAAGTTTCTTAAGTTATATCTTTGAAAGTTTTCGATTAATCTCCAAGATTTTGCAGGTTGCACAATGTGTTTGGCAACCACAGACTCTCCCAGGCATGGCATTTTCTTCCATTTTGTTTTCGTGTCATGATCAGTTCATTTTTCTTTCATCTTACCTACAAGCATCATTTCTGCGGCCTGTGATGAAGTAGGTCCCTATTCCTTGCTCCACAGACGTGAGCACGTTAAGGGCTCTGTACGCCCCTGTGTCTCCATATCCCATCTGCAAGGTTCCTGAAATTGTTGGCGCAATAAATCTTTTTACCTTGATGGGAGTTTGTTTTTATTGCAAGACCAGGCACAGACAAGAAATCAGGCCCTGTAAGAAAAGTTGAAAACCATTGGATTCTGACGTTCCTGGTATCGCCCATAGTTACTATTGGTTCCAGGCGACTTGAGGTCCCAAGCGCATACACGGTCGTAATTACACGATTGGCACTTGTGTTAGCGAAATCGATAAGATGCTGCATGCTGTATGCCATTCCGAATGGAATGACATTTTTTAAGCCTTCTTCTCGTTTCCTTCTTTTTGCGTATCTCTACATTCCCTTTCCTAGCCTTTTATTCTTTTTTCGTCCACGCCTTAGTAGTTGTTTAATTGGTTACCTCAATGCAAGGATATACGATGTATTAAGTGATGCACCGTAAGAAGAGTTATAGTGATGAAAGAGAACTGATCTGTTGTTATAAGAGAGGATATGTTGACTTCTGGATGTTATCCCCTAGAGGGCAGCAAAGTTTTATTGATATGAAGTATGTATGAGGGTGCTTTATTGAGGGTATTTGTGAGCAGACAAGAGGTCCTGTAGTTCATGTGGCTGAAAGTAATTATGTGCAAGAAAGAGTTCTTGTATAAGTTGATTTAAGTGATGTTATTTCTGTTGAACATATAATGTTTTTCTGTGGAAGCTGAGGAGGATGCAATGAATGCTAATTGTGTTGCTAATCGTATGAGAGAAGATTATTCAGTGACGTTAAATAGTCTATTTTATGCTGTCTCCCCAGAGGTCACAGTAGAACTGTTAACCACGATTCACTTTACTATGTAGGGAATTTCCATTTGAGACAATGTTTTGGGAGTCGTTTAAATTTCAGGCTATGTTACCAGTGAACGCTTACAATAAGCAGAGACGGCATGGTACAAAAACATGTATCAGCACAGTTGTCTTGCGATAAGCCAGCCATGCACCCCACACGTTACCACTTCTCTCCGTGTTCTTCGTCTTGTCTGCGGTAATAAAACGTAGTTTTCATAGTTTCACGTGATTTATAAGTAATTTATTGGATGGCTTTTAAATGACAATGTACTGAGAGTGTAAATATTAAGTGGTTGTAAGTAACCGCTAATATTTTTGTGAGAGAGGTGTCCCAAGTTCATACCTGTTTGTATTGTAAGGGGATTCTAGGATATTTCTCATGATTGGAGGTGTTTCAAGGTACCCTCTCTCATCTACTGTAGAAGTTTTTGTCATAAGATGAATTCAGATAATTGCATTATTCAGCTTTTTTGTAGAATTTTGGTGATGCACTGTATTTTACTTGTAGATCTTTTTTATTGACAAGGTTTTTGTTTCGTCTTTCGAAAGAATGCATCAAGTTTACCTTACCAAAGTTTTTCTACAATTCTTTTTATTACAAGCCTGCTTTCTTGAATGTTCCGTTTTCTTGTCAAACCTAGAATGTGGAGCCCTCTTTGCGGTGTCTGTTCTATTTGTATTTTATTGTTCAATAGATAGTAATATTTCAAATTGTCATCTAACTTTTGTAACTAATGTTCCACTGTTCCAATGTTCCACTGCTTTGCAGATGTATATAATCTGTCACACACTCCTACCATTACGCATCGGAATTTTCGTCGCCTTTAGGCGCCTCTATTGTATTTTTAATGCAGGATACAAATATCTAAAACGACGTGCCAGCGTTTCCTGAATTTTGTGTTTGCTGAAGTTCAGCACAGTGACGCAATCGTTACCCTGTTTCTGTTTTAAATTTAAAACAAATACTGTTCTAACGGTTCGAACTAACCCTTGTTAAACCTTGTTTTTTGTCATACAGAAGTTAAGATCCTTTCATGTACAACTTGCTGTACTTGCTGTTTAACCTGCTGCCAGACAGCATTGTCTTACTCTGTTTTTGCGCGTAGTCACTGTTGCCATCACTTGTGTTTCAAAAAAGGTGTACTTCAAGATCGCTTTAGCAAGCTTACGAGTGCTGTGCCGAGTGCTGAAAGTGCCACCTACCCCTCTCCCCTTTCGCCCATTCTCCTCCGTTGCGCTTACCTCTCTTTTCCCTCCAGCAAGAAGTGCATTACGCAGCAGATAATACGCCCCTCCATCAGCCTATTAGTGAGAAGCGATATTAAAGTTTGTCGACGTCACACGCGCATATCTCTCCTTACCCGACGGACAAGCCACGTCCCCCTCTCCTGCCAGTCGGAAGTTTGTTCAGAAATTAGTGCTTGCGCTTCTGTCGCGCAGAACCTCAATCTAGCTGTGAATCTCTTTGTATTTTATGAATTCTTTATAAACTCTCTCTATCCTTTCCCTTCTTTTACGTGAAGTTTCATGAATAGAGCGAGGATATTGTTAGCTGTTTCGTCACTGTGGACATACATTTTAATTAACTTTTTTAGAGCTTTGCCTTGTGTTTTTCCAAGCCTACAACTTTGTATTGCAAGCTTATACTTTGCCATTGCAGGTCCCCTAATGACTAGAAAACTGTGAACTCTACGAAGAGTTGACTGGACTGATATTTGTGGTTGAGTGACACTAACGGAAAAAAATAAAATCTGTCCATTATCCTGAGCACTAGATCTTGTACTGTCTTGAAGTATTTCCATCTTTTATCTGCTTAGACAATGAGAATTAGTAATTTTTAATGTGATTCCTGCAAAAGGAATTTAGGTTTGATAGGTGTCATGTATAATTTTGATATGTGATTTTTTTGGTATGTGAAGCGATTGTAAGCGAGCAGCGATATTGTAAGCTGTATCGCAGAAGTTAAGCTAACATCTCTGAGCTGCGCAAGGTCACAGTGCAGGGCAGACCATGTTTAGCTCTGGTAGGGAGTGGAGTCGAAGTGCAGCTGTGTTAGAGTTAAGCTGATAATTTTAAGCAGTGTTTTTGAGAGAGCTATGGCGATATTATGATTCAGATTAGAATTTCTCTTTTGTTCAGTCATCATGAAACTGATTTGAGAATGAAGAAATCTAATTGAATGTGAAATAAATACAATAATGATATTATTCTTCACTCTTGCTGCGCCATCGAACGAACTTGGTAATTGTACTGAAAGTTGTTAGATTTGAGTGATAGGGAAGTGTATTGCTTGGATGTTGAGAAGTTCATTAAATTTAAAATCTACTTTGAGCAATTTTTCTCATTACACTAAACAAAATAGTGTGTTATCATTTATACACATATTTCATTTTCTTACCAACCTTTCTCTTACAGTGCTTTTTAATGAAGATGCAACCAAGTATGTTCGATTTGCAATTAGTACTGCAACACGTTATCCACATTTGCGCAGAACGGAGGTAAGGATAAAATATTATGATTGTTTTCTGTTTATTCAATCAGGGACAACTTACGTTATTCAGAGACAGCTTTTGTGATCAAATTTTGTAAAGCCAATGACTCTACGTTTCATGTCTAAGTTAGTTATTCAGGCCGTTTATACTGTTCAAAATTCTTGGAGTCAGATTGCTAACTTTTACAGTATGAAACACTTCTGATTTCATTATGAAAATTAATTATTATTACAGTGCAGCTATGCTATCACAATACGACAGTTGATTTACTATCACAGCTTACAACCAGAAACGAAGTACTGCAGTGCATGTGTTTATTTATTTAGATACCTTTCATTATATTTCTATTTATTTAGAGAAATTTCAGGGTGGTACTACGTTTATAATGAGACAATGAGCAATATTTTTACTTAAGGTGATGCATATTTACTATTTGGCACAGATCTTTTCCTTTTAGTTTTATGTTGATTTTCTAATTGTGATACAATGAGGAGACATATTATGATGATTTTATTTTGTGGTTGTGGGAATCAGATAAGCATTTAAAGGAGTATATGTTTTCAATAATTAATGAGTATAAGTCGAAACTGTATTATGAGTAGGATGCCCCTGCACTAGGTGCATTCACTCTACAAATATTTAACGTCATACCAGATCTTCATTTCGTAACTGGACATTTAGCACTAACTTACGAATAATATTGATTATAGCTACCTATTTTGAGACCTATATTATTTGTCAAACAAAGCAGCAGCCCTTCGGACCACAATTCGGTCACTTTTCAGCTTTGTTGATTTTCATTTGCCTCTCTTTTAAGTAATTAATTCATGTGTCAAACTGATGTACATAAGCACTGTTATCCCATGAGGTAATTTAAAATGGACTTTAAATGAATAGGTAGATATTTTATTTAGCTTTCCTGAGATTTTCTCTATTATTTGAATATATTGGCAATTTCCAGTGACATAGCCAAGTTGAGGCAGTGACAACTCATCAAATGCTCTGGCTAGTTTATGCTACAATTTTCTAGTTGAAATTAGTGAATAATATTGACCTAGGTGTAATATTTCATTGTCTTTCTCTCTTGATGTGTATTTTTAAGTATTCTAGTATGCCATGTTTGGAAGGACGATTGTTCTATGAAGGAATTTAAGGTATTTTAAAGTGAGAAGGAAGCATTTTGGTATAATATATTCATGAATTTTTGTGTAGCCTTTGACTTTCCTATTTTAACATGGGTTAACATAGATAAGGTTTCGATTATGTGCTTTATGCTATGCAATATCTTGGACTTAGTTATTGAATCATACGTTTTAATGAAGTGATTTAATACTTGGCTTTGTGCTACTACTACCCACAATAATAGGCAACATTTTTATTAGGTTATTCCTCTTTTTCGAATTCTGAACCAAGCCAGGTGTTAATGTTCTGCAGTAAGCTGATTTATTATGTTTTTTACCCAAATACTTTGATTAAGTATTTTGTTATAATTGTGGTTTACATTGTATTTTGTTATCTTGATGATACAATTATATTTTGATATAAGTTCCACCATGTTACAAAGAGATTAATATTTCCCAGACAACACAAACAACTATGTATTTCTGGGGGTGCCTGTAAACCATTAAAAGATCAGCACTGATTCAGTATGGCCAACATCTACTTTCTGTGAAAATGAATTTAGTACTGCAACAGCAGATTTTTTTCCCTCAATTTAACAGGAACCATAATAGTTCATTCCTCTTTCTGATGCTTCCTGGGATGATTTTAACTTCGTTTATTTTAAGAATTGACTATCTGGACGATGGTGATTTCAGTTATTACAGGAGGTATTGTCTTTCAGCACAAAATTTGAACAGTTAATAACCTACTATTTTCTTAACTAATGAAATGAGATAAACTTATATACATGTTAGTCCCTCCCACTTACACTTAATGAAATAGTGTTACAAATCCCTCCCATAGTGTTTAGGCTGTTACTAGAGCATGCAATCTTTCCATGGAGTGACTGACATCCTTCTGTTAAACAATGTGTCACCACTCGTCTCGAAGGGAGAAAGAATGTACAGGTTGGCAGTCAGTCATGGAATATTTTAGGGAATTTATTTAAAAAATTTATTTCAGTAGTCCAGCAAATCTTTACAAGTTTTCTCCAGAGGAACTTACGCTATGTGTACCTTATACAGGTTGCCTACCTTTCAGAACCAAGACAGTTTTGTCCAGTGAAAGCTGCTGAAAATAGAAGTCTTGAGCCCTCTGCTGAAACTCCTAGCGAATTCACGCCATCGGTTTTAGCCAATGGTGTGCGTGAGATACAGATCACGTGTGTGGATGCTGGAGGCTTCTGTAGTGCAGAATGTAGTTGCTTTGCTCTCTTGTGATCCAGACTTCGAGCAGAACAGAAGTCCTTCTTGGGAGGCAGAATCTCAAAGCACTGCGTTCCATGACAGGCCACAAATATCATGTAGTAACATGAACCACTTCTCCTTCCGGTATTCACTTGTTTAATTGTCCGTCCTCCTAATTTGGCCTCAACCTGGAACTTCCTCCCTAGGCGCACCCCTTATATACCGTTCATTAAAGAGCATTCTCTTTATTTTACCTAATTTTCTATTGCGTCATTTAACGGCAGCCGTGGGTGCTCAATCGGAAGTCCTGACCGCTCGGCCTCCTGTACATTGTCGTCGTAAGCCGGATGCAACAAACTTTTCCTCTCTTCCTGCACATGTACAGCTTTACTGTGGGATGGAACTACCCTACCGAGTGTCAGCAGTTAAGCAACACACAAAATACAACATTTTACCAGACTCCAAGCGACTAAATTGCCATAACAACTTGGATAACCAGATAGGCTACAGACCTACGACAAATGTCGAACTTAACATCGCCACCACAGAGACACTAGACAATGGTGTTATCGCAGTCACTAACTCTAATCGCATATCCTTGTATAGCATATGGTGCATCAAGATGCAAGTTCCCTTACTTATAGTACTGCCATTAAATAAAATGTAAACATCGGCTGCATTTCCCCTTAGACTACGACCGGTTTTGCCTATTTCCTGGGCAGTCTTTCTGTGTTCTTTCGCGATGCCTAACACGTAAAACTGCGCTGAGGGCTGAGATCAGTTTTGGTTTTGAAAAGGAAAAGCCAACTGTTGCTGACATTTTTTTTCAAAATCACCTCATGTTATCCTTCATACACCACCTTGTTACAGCAGAATTGTAACGAACTGCATAATACATAGTTCTGTCAAGGCAAAATCGTGGCACATTGACCCGTATATCGACATGTTACAATCAAATAGTAACAAACTACCCCATACGTTAACACTTTTATACAAAATTTTTACAAAATGCTTCATACATCGATATGCTACAGCCATAGTGTAACAAATGGTTGAATACATCTTAATATTACAGGAAAATTGTAAAATGTTGTTCCAGACATTACCATGATACAGCAAAATTGTAACACATTGCTGTACACACCAGCATGTTACTGGAAAATAGTAAGTGACTGCACCACACATGACCTCGCTATAACAAAATTGTAACAGTTTGCCTCGTAATAACCCATGTTACAGCAAAATTGTAACAAATTATGATATCACACAGCGAAAATTACAATGCTGAGAAAGCAAGGCAGTGATATTTGGCACAAACAAATAAGTCTTCAGAACTGAAATAGTATTCTCTCGTCAAATGCTAACAGAATATGTTCCTTGACTCGACAGATGTCAGCTACTGGATCACAAATAGTATCTTGAGTTACATGCTTAAAAGAAAACAAACTGCTCTGCAGATCGCCATGGCGCAGTAAAACTGTAACAATGGCCCCAATGTTGCAGCACAAATTTTGGCAAATTGCTCCATCCATCACAATGTTATATGAAGTTCGCAACAAACTGACCCATCGACAAAACGTTTGCAATCTTTTGCTGATAACGTTGCCTTATGCTGCTCCACAGTGGAATCCGCATGACACTTCACCCCATACATAACCGTTTTGCAGCAGAACTGTAACAACTAGTCCCATAGATTGTCATGTAAAACTTTCTACTAGATCGCTTTGTTACAACAAGATTGTAATATTAACTCCACACGTCACTATGTTACAGCAAAATGTTGCAAATTACCTCTTCGTAGCAATAATGTAATTTATTCCCATAATCATCAATATGTAGCAACTACCCCATACATAGCCAGTAGATGTTTTCTACCAAATTTTAAATAGAATTCGAACATCAGAGTCTGACAGTTTGTATGATTTGTAATATGACATTGGTAACTAGCTAATGGTAACACCAGAATCCATCAGGGTATGTGCCATAATGCGACACTGAGGATGGGCTACTGGATCTCAAAAAGTATTCAAAATATGAAACAAAGTTCTAACGAACTTGTAACGTCTACGCTCGGGCGTACGTTAACTCTTTAAAGCCTGTACTATGGTAAGTTGACGGGCTTCACCTTATAAGAAAGGATTTTAGCAAATATGTTGACCGCGTGGACCTGAATGGAGGCAAAATCAGACTTACACCCACTCAGTAACAACAATGATTCGTCAAGTTAGTCTAAAGTGCAACTACACGTTAGGACGGGCAAGAAACATACACAGCAGATGCTACCAATTGTTAATAATACGGTCGCCAGCCTAATTAGGCATTAAGTGAGTTTTTTCCTTGTACAAGTGGATGTACGTACAAGCATAACAACACGTAGTAATACTGCATTATATGGTAAACTTTAGAACCAGAAAAATCTACTGAACTAATATTTTCACTTTCTGTACTAATTTGGACAAGTTATAAATACACAACATTATACTATAATGATTACTACAAACTGCGTTCTGTCTATTGATCCGACTGAAATCGGGCATAGGTTACCCTAGAAACAGCACTTTTGAAACACACATACAATGTCAATTTTAAGAAGGGTAAAACACTGATAAATTTAGGTTTTATATTGACTTTAACTTTGCTGGTCAAAGCAGTTCAGTACACTTCAGGATTAAAATGAACAGAAAAGAAAGAAAGGAGAAGGGGGGGGGGGACCCTGAAATTGTTATGATCACTGAAGTGAAAGTTTGATCATTGAGAGCCTTAAGCATTCTAGATTTCCAATATATGATTTACCACTCTTTTGTCTTACTTCCTGCTCATTTAACTGCCGTTATTTTCACTCGATTTAAATAAACTTCATTATTAAACCAATTTCAATATTATCTTCCAACTTGGTCAGACCTATATTATTCGTCCAGTATTTCATTAACAACAAAGTTCTTTAAACATCATTCTAACATAGATAAGTCTGCAGGTAATTATTATTAACATAAACTGTAAATCTTCATCTTGGGATACTCGAATTGCACAACATGTGGAAAGGACCCTGTCTAGGTTAGTTGTGAGGATAATTAATTGATAGGACAGTTCTGGTAAAATTTAAGTTATTATTGAACAGTATGTAGCAAAGTGACACTGGTCCACACGAATTGTAGTGGGACGTGAAATTGAAGCGTCACCCATCCACCAGTGTCAGCCCAGTTTGCAGGTGACTATAAGTTTAATTTAGTTTGTTTATATATTTTTCTTATTATTTGTAATAGATGTGAATTATCTAAAAGTTTTGTATTTTTTTATGTGTTTCATGTACGGAGAGGGCGGCGCAACGAACGGAGACAGCATCTTCGTTGCCGCGACCAGAGAGGAAATTGCTGGCCGCTATACGTCGCGGGTCGACAGCCGAGGAGCAACAGAAGATCCTGGAACCGAGTTGTTGCGTCATGCTTCTAAAAATTAAAAATGAATTTCTATACTCTTTTTGTACAACAATGACGTCATATAGAGCTTAATCTTGTTGAAAAGTCAGTCACTAATTCTCAACGCTCAAGTTCACATCTGTAGGTGTAGGAAGCTAATAAAATAGTGTATGCTACTAAAGTTGAAACACGTGTCTTGAAGATTTATTTATGAAGAATTATGTGAACGGATTTAATAATATATTTGACAAAATTAGTGATTCTTACGGCGTTCACCGAAACTTTGAATCTCAAAAGTTTATTTAATGTGTGATTCTGATATCGATTAGATCAAGATAACGTGTGTCAATATAAGTTCTGAGGAGAAACAAACGAAATTTAAATTGCAAGAGTTTACGCAAACCAATTGGCCCAAGTGACGAAATTCTTTGCTTACGACTCAACTGATGTTTTACAGTTTCGTTCAAGAACCATTCTGTGACAATTTAAAAAGAATATAAATCATTTTGAAGTGGGTTGTAACTGACGTAGGTGACGAAGTCTGCACATGGTCATAGGTCGAAAGAAAACCATTTATAAACAAACCTATACGTCGTTACACTACACCGTGGCGACCTTAGAAACAGGACTTGTGTGCAACTAAGGCACACGGGTACGAAACAAAACATCAAGAGTCCTTCGGAAGTCAACGCGAGTTCTCGTGGAGCCTTCACCAGCCAGCGGCGACTTCGCGGGTGTGGGCATCTGACGGAGCGCAGCCAAGCAGTACGGTCACGCAGTTATTCCACGAGAAGGCGCATCTGTTGGGCAGCAGCTGAACGCTGCAAACCCCGACAACCCTTCTTCTCCCTAAACTAACAGGCCCAGTACGTCAGCTGCGGGGCGTTCCTCCGGCTGGTATTAGAGGTGTAGTAGTTACTACGGCTTCTGACATCAAATGTAACAGCTGTGTTACTAAATGTGACACTTCTGTCACTCAATGTAACTGGGTTTTCTCTTTTGATGCTGTCAATTGTCAGGATGAGCATTCTGTCAGGGTGAAAATATTAAGTAAATAAACTTTTCTCTCTTACAAAATGTGGGCAGGGTGGGTTCTTCCTTGGCTCGGGTATGAGGTCGAATGAAACATCATTTTTACAAAAGATAACTTTTATTGAAAGTTTCGTACAGCTGTTATCTTACTGGACGTTCTGGTTCGGAGAGCGGCAGCCGTGTCGTTTGCGTAGCCTTCTGCTGCGGCAGCGGCGGCGGCGGCGGCGGCGGCGGCGTCTGATTACGCGTAGCGGTGTGTATCTCGTGTCGCCGTCTCGCCCAGCTGACCGGAGACGCGCAGCGCGAGGTGGCCTGTTTAATTATTGCGAGCGACGTCGTGCATCGGATGGTGATACCTTGAATGTGGCGTCCCAGTGTTTCTCTGCTGACCGGAGACGCGCAGCGCGAGGTGGCCTGTTTAATTATTGCGAGCGACGTCGTGCATCGGATGGTGATACCTTGAATGTGGCGTCCCAGTGTTTCTCTTCTCTAAGCGGCCGCGTGTGTTGTGCGTCGACCAGCGGAGCGGCGCGGCGGGGGAAGGCCAGTGTCCCGGACTCGAACCACGGACTCCCGCTTGCCAGTCTTCGGCTGTCAGGTCTTCATCCCAGATCACAGGTGACTGCTGATGTGAGGCCGTCTCCTTCCCGTCCTCACGAGTCACCCGGGTATGTAAAATCAGACTTCAAAATACCTTTTAACTTCTTCTTCTGGCACTGAGGCTGCTGCTTGCTATTCTATTACAGCGGCGGACTCGGTGCGTCTGTGCATGATGTAGTCTCTTCTTGCCTGACGATCTTCAGCACCGAAACTAACTTAAAACAACTGCTACGCTTCTTCTTCGTCTTCTTCGTCGCTCGTCTCCGTCTTCGTCTCCGTCTTCGCCTTCGTCTTCCTCTCGTCTTCATCTACATCCCTCGGGCCCACTGCGTCTCGCGTATTTATTCACTTCAGTTTACTGGAGGTGAACGACTTCACGGCCATTGCCTCTTCTGTCACGTTGAAAAGATTCTCGAAGATTCTTCTTAACGTCGGTCATTGGCTCTTGGAATGTAGGCGAGGGCCTTTGCTCACATACGACAACTGAGAAACACGTGAGCCGGTCATTGCCTCTTCTGTCACGTTGAAAAGCTTCTCGAAGAATCTTCTTAACGTCGGTCATTGGCTCTTGGGATGTAGGTGAGGGCCTTTTGCTCACATGCGACCACTGAGAAACACGTGAGCCGGTCGGGCGATGCCCTGACGGCTGAATCGACAGCGCCCGCTTATGTGGAACTTGCTGACTTCACGGTCATTGTCTCTGCTGTTCGGCCCGCTGTGAGCCAGTATGTAACTCTCCAAACTAAACCAAGTTTTCCATTTATATTCTAATTTCTAGTTCACTTTGATTTCACTAATTTATTTACTTAAGTACCACTCAACATTCCTCCACCCTTCGGAGAAATTCGCCCTCGAATTTACCACTCAACATTCCTCCACTCTTCACACGGAAAAAAACACAAGCACTGAAAACTCTCGACTTACACATGCATCACATTAAGTATGTTGAAAATACTGTATCACTTTATAAAAGCCCTGTGCGCTCATGAATCACATAGTTTACACATAAATGGTTATAATAAGAGTAACAAATCTTGATGAGAATGAATAAACAAAAAATAGATTTTTCACTTAGAAAATTACATAGCAACAGCTGTTTAATCTACGCTATACTAATGCAAGAATATCTATTCTACAGTATTGTTTATTTTAACAAGAGACTGTTTAATGAAGAATGAAGTACAATAAACAAAATTAATACACTAATGCTCAAAAGTAACTACTGAAGTACACCAGTTAAGAGTGTGGTATCCAATTAACAGGGATTTGATGAAGTGGTATATTGTTATTTGGCTTATTTTTTCGTCTTAAATAAAAGAAAACTGTACAAAGCAGAAACACCAACACAAAGGTTCCAGATATACCCGTTCCTAGCATTATAATTTTAGTTTTGTGTTCACCTTTTAATTTTAAGACATGTTGCATCATAACATTGGCATCAATTTTGTCTTGCTGTGAGTTTATGAACGTATCTAATGACTTCAGAAGGGAACTATCAAGGGAGTCATTGAGGTAGGACAGGTTTTGTGCAGGAAATGCTTGCATGGCGTTTTCTGGCCAATAAATTAGAGGGAAGGATGAATTAACATTAGTTGTACCAGTGATTGTTGCGGGTAAATGAAAATTCGCTCCTGAGATGGAACATAACGTGCCGTTAATTATTAGCCCGCTTCCATGAAGTTCAAAATGTTGTAATGTTGTAGCCACACCGTTCTCGTAACATTGTGCAAAAATATCAGTTGGCTTACTGACCGCATACAACCAGTGATTTTCGACTTGCTCGAAAAAACATGATGTGGAAGTTAATATATCGCGTGGGCAATTGATGGCGTCAGATTGTTCGAAAAATAATTGAGATTCACAACTAGTGGCATGTAATCGGATTGCGCGAGATGGACATATAATAACTTGTTCGGATGTGCAACTATTTAATTCAGAAGTTGTCATTACCGTGCTCGTATTGCTTGTTTGGGAGATTAAAAATACTTGGTGTGTTCTGAACTGTACAAATTTATTTATTTTGCCCCATTTTACCGGAAATGAGTGTACTCTATAACAGTCATACATACCCATTTTATCTGTAACCGGGAAAGATATACGAACTCGTATTCTTGCATTATCTGTGTCAACTAGTACTGTAGCTAAGTGGTAATACTGTGGTAAATGTTTCTTATCCGCAGGAAATATTAACTTTAGTGAATCTGGCAATTGTTTTTCAATTTTAGCTAATAATGAGATGAATGTAACCGGCGATAGTAACGTGGGTGACAAATGTCCCTGTACTGCATAGTGGATGGCTTCCTTTAATTCCTCCGCTGCTAGCCGTGCATCTATCACTTGATCAGTGAGTAGCCGAAGCGATCTTACTACTGCAAGTTTCTTATCCACAATATCGAGCCTTGTTTGTATGACTTTTAGGTCTTTATTCAGTGTAGCAGTAGTAGCTTGAAGATAATCGTTTAATTCTTGGGTGAGGTTCCTGATGACCTTGGTATTAGTAAAAACTGTTTGCTCCAATCCGTTTAATCTTGTCGTGTGCCATTCTATAGTACCTTTATTTAATTCCGCGGTACTCTCTATGTTCTGTAATGAATTATTTAGCTGAGTAATATCTTCGTTATCCGCTGTACCGAAAATGGTCTTTAGTAGTTTACCGCCTGCGTCCACCCATCCACGTTTAGCTCGTTTAACGGTCTGCGGAAGTATATCTTGTAACTGACGCAACTGTTCTCTCAACTGTTCGTATGAGTAGTGTAATGTTTTAAATTCACTGGATATTTCTTCAAAAATCTCTGGTGAACTTGCCCTTTCATGTAGCGTATCAAATTCTAATTCAAGGTTCTTAAGTTCATTACGTAAGGCCCATAAATTATACTCTAATGAAATAGTCCACTTGTGATTGGTCAAAATTACAGTACCCTGTTTTACAAAAATTACACCACTCATCAACTGGTTGATCTGTAATCCGTTGCTCGTATTAGTCAATAATGCAATTATGATGAGCAGTACAGTCACAATGTAGTTGTCCATTATGCTAGAGGCGTTACCTGAAAAAGCAAACAACATGGTTATGGACCTACCAACCTAGTAAAAACAAAAATAAAGAAAAGAAGGAATACATTGTTAACTACAAGATCTACATGTTTCTACGTTCAACTTTTTTTTTCTTAAAAAATAAACCATTATCATTTATTAATTATTTACATATGTATACTATCCACAGTCTACTGCGATTCCACTAGGACATTCGCAGTCTTGGTCGAAGATTGTACTCGTATGGTGGCATGTCTGTATGTTGTGCTGGCGTGGCCACTCTTTTTCCTCTTCGTGAACTTCCTCCACCCTTCGGAAAAGCAGACACTACTGTTGAAGGAATTACATCTGGAGCGCCCTGAAAAGGTTTTAAACGACTTACATGCACAACAGTAGTTCTGGTGGGCAGTTGCAATTTAACGTTGACTGGTGACGTGATCTCAATAATTTGATAAGGACCTCTGTAGTTTGTTACAAATTTCTTTGTTTTTCCTTTCGCAACGTATGGAGCTGAAAGCATAACCCACTGACCGATTTTGTAATTTGGATATTTAGCTTGGGCATTACCTAATCTTTCCTGTCGTTCCAAAGCCTTTGTATTAGATTTTTGAACCTTTTTCCATACATCTTTCATCATTCGACTGAAATCTCTTACTGTTTCTCCGACTTTTCCGTTTTTCTGCCTGATTACATCAAAAGGGGACGGCATTTTTCTCCCATAAACCACTTCATAAGGTGACATGCCAGTTGCTTCATGCGTTTTGGCGTTGTATACCGACACGATTATTGGTAAATACGTATCCCAATTAGAATGTTGTTCGTTAATATAATAACTAAGCATCTTGCCAATTGTCCGATGAACTCTTTCTGTGCGTCCGTTGCACTGAGGGTGTAACGGAGTTGTGCGTAATTTACGTATTTTTAGTAAGTGGCATAGCTGTTTCATTAATTCAGACATAAAATTAGATCCTTGATCTGTGATAATAGCTTCAGGTACGCCAAATTTAAGTATCCAGTTGTTAACTAAAGCTTGGGCAACTGTATTTGCTTGCTGATCTGGGAGACTCACCATAGCTAGATAGCGTGAAAAGTGATCGATAATTGTAAGAACATACTTATTACCAGCAGGTGTTTTATGAAATGGCCCGTAGAGATCCACTCCGCAGATTTGAAATGGACATGAAGCCTCGGGGAGCCTCTGTAAGGGTATTTTTGAACGAGAAAGTTCAGCTCGTTGTGCGCACGCAATGCAATTACGAACGTACTGCGCAACATCCTGCTTTCTGGTTTGCCACCAAAATCGCTCTGCTACACGTCTTTCGGTTGTCCGTTGTCCACCGTGTCCTGCAAGGATATGATCGTGGGCCTCTGCCATTATTTCTTGTCTAAGGTGTTGGGGAACAACAATTCGCGGTCCAAGTTTTGTTTTACGGCATAATACACCATCTTCAAAGCAAAATTGTTTTTGAGTTGCGTATTTTTTGCATTCTGTATCCTCATCTTGTGCCTTTCTCCAGTCCTCAGTATCTCGGCCTGTTGCTTCCAAAAGTGCTATTTTCCGACTTAGACAATCTGCATTCGTGTGTTTTTTGCCTGGTTTATGGATAACTTCGAAATCCATTTCGGAAAGACATAGGGACCAACGCGTGAGACGACTAGATGGATCCTTTAACCCAAGCAACCATTTTAAAGCTGCGTGGTCGGTAATAACCTTGAATTTCCTACCATACAAGTAGCATTTAAAGTATTTGATGCCATAAATAACACTTAACAATTCTTTCTCTGTTGTGGAATAATTTCTTTCTGCTGTTGTTAGTTGTCTCGAAGCGTAGGCTATGGGGTGTTCCGCGCCATTAATATTCTGACTCAAAACAACTCCTACTGAATGACCACTTGCGTCACAGGATAAAATAAATTCTTTGTTATAATCTGGGTAGGCTAATACTGGACTGTGTGTTAACTTATCTTTAAGGGTTTGAAATGCTGATTCACAATCTTCAGACCAATGAAATTTTGCACCCTTTTTCAATAATTGGGTTAAGGGTCGGGCAATTTCAGCAAAATTTTGAACATATTTTCGGTAATACGATGCGAGACCAATGAAACTTTGTACTTCCTTAACGCGTTGTGGTGTTGGGAAGTCCTTAACTGCCGAAATTAATCGAGGATCTGTTCTAATTCCTTTTTCACTAATGACATGCCCTAGGTATGTAACCTCTGTCAATGCAAAACTACATTTTTCCATATTTAATGTTAATTTAGCTTTTCTAAGTCTCTGAAAAACATTACGGAGACGCACAGCATGTTCATTAATGTCTTTGGAGAATACAATAATATCGTCTAGATATACACAACATTGCTGAGTTTTTAGTCCTCGCAATACTCCATCGAGTAGTCTTTGAAAAGTTGCTGGTGCATTTTTCAAACCGAAAGGCATTCTTTTAAATTGCCAGTGGCCTCCAGGGGTAGAAAATGCTGTTTTATGCCTATCTTCAGGTGCAACTTCCAATTGATGATATCCGCTACGTAAATCGATTGTTGAAAAGTATTTACTGTTACCTAAACTGTCAATGATATCTGTAATGTTTGGAAGAGGATAAACATCTGAGATAGTTTGTTTGTTAAGGTGTCTGGAGTCACAACAAAATCTATATCGTTTCGTACCGTCGGGAGACTTCTTTGGAATAATTACAATATTTGAATTATAAGGCGAATCAGAATATTCTATGATTCCATCTTTTAGATGCTGTTCTAAAAATTCATCCAGTACTGGCTGTAAGTGATGCGCAACTCTATAAGGCTTTCTATAAACTGGGGGGCTATTTCCTGTTGGGATCCTATGCTGTGTGATATCTGTTGCTGGCAGTGGACCTTCTGCATTAAATAAATCTTGAAACTCAACTAAAACTGCTTCTATCGTGTCTCTATCCTTTCCTTGCAAATGCTCAATCTTCTGGCGTAATGCGGTTTTATAGGCGTCTGGTTTCTGACCATCATTAATATCTGACCAAATGAAATCTTCTTCTTCAAAAGTACTGACTGTAGCTACTAATATTCCCTTATGCAACTCTTTGTCCTCCACTCCAAAATTGTCAATATGTACCGGTACTTTTCTTTCTCCTTCAACGTCTTGAACCCGTACAACACTTCTACGTACAAAACAATGTGATACATCTAATTCCTCATTTTCCTCTAGTGGCTCTATTAGACATATTGTGTCTATAGGTACCTCGGGGTCAACGGTCATCCAGAGAAGTTTTCCTGAGCCAGATGGTATCTGATCCCGCGAATCAACCTTCAAGGACGTTGCACGCAGTGTAGTTGATTTCGCCTTCCGGTTAGGGAAATCTTGCGGCAGAGGGCCCTTTGCAGCGGTGTCACCTAGCTGAAATACTATTCCGCTAAGTTCTACAGTTTGCTGTCTGAGGTCAATTTTAGCGTGATGTTTATTCAGGAAATCCAACCCTAGGATCGCGTCGTACCCGTCAGTTATCTTTGTTACCACTTCTACATCTTCTTGAAATTGTACACCGTGAATATAGAAAATCAATGATGTACATCCTAATGACGTCACTGTACCTCCTCCTACTCCACTCAATCTATACCTTGGAGGGTCATATTTCTTTTCTCCAATACATTCATTACTCACTATTGATACGTTTGCGCCTGTATCCACCAGTATCCTTACCTCTTTATCCCGTATGGTAGCAGATAACCAGCATTCCGCCTTCACATTCGCCTTAATGGCATGAAATTTTATTGGGAACGCCTGGCGGCGGCTCCGACATTCCCGTTTGAGTTTAACTGATTTCTATTTCCAAAAACTTTCTTAGACCTGCATTCCTTGAATGTGTGACCTATTCTTTGACAATTAGTGCATTTAGGTTGTCTGCAGTTTTTTGCTATATGGCCCTGTCGATTGCACCTAAAACATCGTACTCCTGCTGAAAATACATTTCGCTTCTCCTTGTATCTGGTGGCAATGTCAATTTCTTCAAAAGCTGTCGCCACAGATACAGCTTCTGCTAAATTCTTAGGAAACTCTGCCCTGACACGACGGGACGTTTCAGGAGGTAACCCACGTAAAAATGTATCCAGAGCTCTATTTTCTGCCTCTTGTAAAATAACTCTATTTGCTTCATCACTAGTTGTCAACTGATAGGTGTTAATATTAACTTTTCTAATCCTATCTACAAAGCTTTCTAACGACTCGTTTTGCCTCTGAGTGATAGTGTTTAACTGTTCCCTATAAAATCTACAGCTGTTCTGTTTTTGAAAACGTTTAAGTAATCCTTTCTTCAATTCCTCAAATGTTGGAGCATTCCGTAATTCTTCATGGTATAATACGTGTGCTTTAGCCTCTCCTAGCAATCTTAACTTTGTCATTTGTAAGAGCTGTTCATCTGACCATGATCCTAACTTTGCAGCTGCTACTAAATCATCAAAAAAGGCTGTTATGTCTTCGCCAGGTTTACCTGAAAAAGGAGTTACCAAGGCTGCTGCTGAGGAATCTAGGGTAGGAGGGACTGAACTGGTTTGCCTAACCTCACTCAACTGTTTAAATAATGCATTATTATCATTTTTAAGCTGTGCTATCTGATTAACTAAGCTCTGAATAGCTTCATCAGTAGAAACCGCTTGTGGTGCTGACTCTGACTTTGTACGATTTCGTGTCATCATTTTATAAACTGTTAGTTACACAATCTTACCACACTGAATTAAAAAGATGTTTAAATATTTTCGACAAACTCTTAAAATTATGAGAGAGAATACACTTCTAAATAAAGAAAATATTACGACTGCTATGCAAACCTCTATCCTTTCACACATTAAACAATAATAACTGTGGACCGTTAGTGACTGTCATTCACACCTCATATTGAGCCAAGGGTTTTTCTCTGACACCAAATGTAACATCTACTACGGCTTCTGACATCAAATGTAACAGCTGTGTTACTAAATGTGACACTTCTGTCACTCAATGTAACTGGGTTTTCTCTTTTGATGCTGTCAATTGTCAGGATGAGCATTCTGTCAGGGTGAAAATATTAAGTAAATAAACTTTTCTCTCTTACAAAATGTGGGCAGGGTGGGTTCTTCCTTGGCTCGGGTATGAGGTCGAATGAAACATCATTTTTACAAAAGATAACTTTTATTGAAAGTTTCGTACAGCTGTTATCTTACTGGACGTTCTGGTTCGGAGAGCGGCAGCCGTGTCGTTTGCGTAGCCTTCTGCTGCGGCAGCGGCGGCGGCGGCGGCGGCGGCGGCGTCTGATTACGCGTAGCGGTGTGTATCTCGTGTCGCCGTCTCGCCCAGCTGACCGGAGACGCGCAGCGCGAGGTGGCCTGTTTAATTATTGCGAGCGACGTCGTGCATCGGATGGTGATACCTTGAATGTGGCGTCCCAGTGTTTCTCTGCTGACCGGAGACGCGCAGCGCGAGGTGGCCTGTTTAATTATTGCGAGCGACGTCGTGCATCGGATGGTGATACCTTGAATGTGGCGTCCCAGTGTTTCTCTTCTCTAAGCGGCCGCGTGTGTTGTGCGTCGACCAGCGGAGCGGCGCGGCGGGGGAAGGCCAGTGTCCCGGACTCGAACCACGGACTCCCGCTTGCCAGTCTTCGGCTGTCAGGTCTTCATCCCAGATCACAGGTGACTGCTGATGTGAGGCCGTCTCCTTCCCGTCCTCACGAGTCACCCGGGTATGTAAAATCAGACTTCAAAATACCTTTTAACTTCTTCTTCTGGCACTGAGGCTGCTGCTTGCTATTCTATTACAGCGGCGGACTCGGTGCGTCTGTGCATGATGTAGTCTCTTCTTGCCTGACGATCTTCAGCACCGAAACTAACTTAAAACAACTGCTACGCTTCTTCTTCGTCTTCTTCGTCGCTCGTCTCCGTCTTCGTCTCCGTCTTCGCCTTCGTCTTCCTCTCGTCTTCATCTACATCCCTCGGGCCCACTGCGTCTCGCGTATTTATTCACTTCAGTTTACTGGAGGTGAACGACTTCACGGCCATTGCCTCTTCTGTCACGTTGAAAAGATTCTCGAAGATTCTTCTTAACGTCGGTCATTGGCTCTTGGAATGTAGGCGAGGGCCTTTGCTCACATACGACAACTGAGAAACACGTGAGCCGGTCATTGCCTCTTCTGTCACGTTGAAAAGCTTCTCGAAGAATCTTCTTAACGTCGGTCATTGGCTCTTGGGATGTAGGTGAGGGCCTTTTGCTCACATGCGACCACTGAGAAACACGTGAGCCGGTCGGGCGATGCCCTGACGGCTGAATCGACAGCGCCCGCTTATGTGGAACTTGCTGACTTCACGGTCATTGTCTCTGCTGTTCGGCCCGCTGTGAGCCAGTATGTAACTCTCCAAACTAAACCAAGTTTTCCATTTATATTCTAATTTCTAGTTCACTTTGATTTCACTAATTTATTTACTTAAGTACCACTCAACAGAGGTGTTGCTGAGGGCTTCGCCTGTCTACGGCGGTGCCGGGCGTGGTTGCAACCAGTGACGTCTCCGGTGTTCGACTCAGCGTCCTGCCGGTTGCGGAAGCGGGGTCGCAGCATCTCAGCGGCTGCATCGACGGCTGTTATATCTACAGCCCATAGCAGCACACTGATCACCGAGAGCTACAAACTACAATATTAGTGTCCGGTGAGTTTGTTTCAAGTTGGAAGTGCAGTGTTGTACATAGGGAGTGTGCTTTTACGGGATTGTTGATTACAAGTCTGCGTGTGTAACTAGTTAATATCTTACAATAATGTCGGGAAGTGAAATGTCAGACGGAGAGCAGTCTATGTCCGATAGGAGCATGAGATCCCTTTTTAGGGCGATCGCTAAATTAAAACAGTCTAACGAAGAATCTATGGCTAAATTGAAACAGTCTAACGAAGAATCTATGGCTAGATTAAAACAGTCTAACGAAGAATCTACTGCTAGATTAAAAGAGGAACTAAAACAGGAATTAAAACAGTCTAATGAAGAATCTATGGCTAGATTAAAACAGTCTAACGAAGAATCAATGGCTAGATTAAAACAGTCTAACGAGGAATCTACTGCTAGATTGAAAGAGGAACTAAAACAGGAGTTAAAACAGTCTAACGAGGAATCTACTGCTAGACTTAAAGGGGAGCTAACAAAATCTACGGACAGGTTACAGGAATATCTTAATGAAACCAGCCGAGAATTAAGTGATAAAATAGAGTCTTCTAAAGTTGAAATGCAGGAAAAACTAGTAGGACTTAGTAATAAGATTGCTGATAATTGTAAAAGGTTAGAAGAACATATCCAGGAATCACGAGAGGAAAAAACTCGTATGCGAAACGATATTAATGACTTAACCGAGAGACTATATAGTGTCAATATCTTAGTTGTAAATGAAATACAGAAAAATAACGATATGTTACGAGATGAATTTTCTATGCAAACGGAAACTGTTCGTAGAGAATTATTGGGATCTATTAAAGAGGTCTCTACCAAACCTGTAGAGATTTCTTCAATAGATAATGTAGAATTAGAGACATTAACTCATCAAGTAGAAAAGGACCATACCGAAATCGAAAACATGAAATTTTTAATTACTGAAATATGCAGTAACCTTGAGACTGCCAAAGATAATAACATTGACGAAGGTACAGTGCGTTCACATCGTGAACACAGTGAAGAATCGATATTAGCTAATCGCGTTTCCAATACAGAAATGCGAATACAGGAAATTACTAAACGGTTATCGGAATTAGATAATAACGAAAACCTTTCAGATAGCAGAGGTAATAACATAATCAGAGACAACAGTCGCATCGAATTTGCTAGCTCGGACGACAACAATATGAATAAAGAAATCACGGCAAGCCAATCCGATGCAACTCCGTCTCCGCAATCTAAACAAAATCCGACTATTTCTCTCGCAGAATGTCTGGATGATATAACGACAAATTCAAATGTGGCAAGTCGATTTCCTGTATTCAAACCAGGAGGCGAACTTCACCCTATAATCTTTATAAAAGCTTTTGAAACTTCGTTATCTCCTAAATGGAGTAATGAAAATAGGATTCAATTTGTAATAGGACATTTAGAAGCAGAGGCTGCGGAATGGGCAGTACTGCATAGAACTGAATTTAGGGACTGGGATGATTTTGTTAAGCAGTTTAAACAACATTATTGGTCAAGAGGAAAACAACAACACTTAACTTTAGAGTTGCTAGACCCTCCTCCATACTCTAAACGGTGGAGAGGTTATAGGAATTGTTTCAAATGGCATTTAAACCGTGCTAAATTAATTGAAGAACCAATTATTGAAAGTCATCCAATACGAGTCCTAATTAGTGGATTACCGTATTATGTAAAGGAAAGAAAAATGTTACTCTACGAATTATAGGTGAGCCTTTACTAGCTGCTCTACCTTGGCCACCAGCAAATGAGATCCAACAATGCATCCCAGACGAAAAAATTTGCGAACAGATTATTAAAAATGCCGAACGGAGAATTAAAATTTATAATCAACATGCTATAGAACCCTCATTTCAGGTAGGAGATCTTGTGCTAGTACGATCTCATCCTAAAACTTCTAAGATCGGTAAGGAATGTAGAAAATTCTTCTTTATCTTTGAAGGTCCATATGTTGTACATAAGATTGTACATCCCAAAGCGTTACTTCTTATGGAACTTTCATCAGGTGTAATTAAAGGATTATATAGTGTTGATCAAATGAAACCCTTCATTCCTAAATAAGTTAATATTTAGTATATGTTACATACGGAAGAGCGTTCATAGTTTATTCATGTGAAGTTTTTCGTGATAGTTACGTATTATTTTAAAGAATGAAACAGAAGGCTTAAACAAGTGTTCTACAATAATCTATTGGTACTTCAAAAAGAGAAAGATAACCAAAAAGGGGATTTATATGGAAGAAATTTTGCTATTAGGTCAAAAGGAATTTTGTATATTTTTAGGTTTACTCGGATAGTAGGAACCAAAGGGGATGGTCAATAATTTTAGGGACCATGGGCGTCCAGAGCTATATGGCTCACGAGAACATAGGAGAGTGCCTTTAATAGAGGTTTGTAATAGTGTTAATATAGAACACACCAAACGGGGCTCTCTCGCATCTTTCTCCTAAATAAATTGCCATTACCCAACAAGGCGTCCGAAGGCAAAGAAAGCCGTGCCGAGATTCTAAAGAAAGTTTTGCTTGATTTCTTCTTGACCTCAGGCATAAATAAGGTATTAGGGAAAAGAATGAAGTAAAGTAAGTAGTACTATTAGTTATTGTGAGAAACTAATTAGTAATGTACAGTTTAGGAGAGAGTAACTCTAGTAAATGAATAAAACTGAGACTAATTTACCACAATTTGAACGCTCTGTCCTAATGTAACAACGTTAAAGAACGTACTAAATTAGTATTTACTAGCAACTATTAAATGAAGAGGAGTAATCTCCATATATTCGGTTATGAATTACCACAATGGCACAATTAAGAGTAAATGACAAATAGTCACAACAATATCGTATTAAAAGGATTAAATCTATCTGAGAACAAAAACTCTAGATTACGTAAAATGTGAGGAAAATGTATTAACAGTTAAATATGGTATATAGAAAAGGTCTTATTTTCGGTTAAAACCTGACAAACTGAGCTTGTGGGTGGGGTATGTAGTGGGACGCGAAATTGAAGCGTCACCCATCCACCAGTGTCAGCCCAGTTTGCAGGTGACTATAAGTTTAATTTAGTTTGTTTATATATTTTTCTTATTATTTGTAATAGATGTGAATTATCTAAAAGTTTTGTATTTTTTTTATGTGTTTCATGTACGGAGAGGGCGGCGCAACGAACGGAGACAGCATCTTCGTTGCCGCGACCAGAGAGGAAATTGCTGGCCGCTATACGTCGCGGGTCGACAGCCGAGGAGCAACAGAAGATCCTGGAACCGAGTTGTTGCGTCGTGCTTCTAAAAATTAAAAATGAATTTCTATACTCTTTTTGTACAACAATGACGTCATATAGAGCTTAATCTTGTTGAAAAGTCAGTCACTAATTCTCAACGCTCAAGTTCACATCTGTATGTGTAGGAAGCTAATAAAATAGTGTATGCTACTAAAGTTGAAACACGTGTCTTGAAGATTTATTTATGAAGAATTATGTGAACGGATTTAATAATATATTTGACAAGATTAGTGATTCTTACGGCGTTCACCGAAACTTTGAATCTCAAAAGTTTATTTAATGTGTGATTCTGATATCGATTAGATCAAGATAACGTGTGTCAATATAAGTTCTGAGGAGAAACAAACGAAATTTAAATTGCAAGAGTTTACGCAAACCAATTGGCCCAAGTGACGAAATTCTTTGCTTACGACTCAACTGATGTTTTACAGTTTCGTTCAAGAACCATTCTGTGACAATTTAAAAAGAATATAAATCATTTTGAAGTGGGTTGTAACTGACGTAGGTGACGAAGTCTGCACATGGTCATAGGTCGAAAGAAAACCATTTATAAACAAACCTATACGTCGTTACACTACAGAATACAGTACTGAAAGTTTCAACCTGTTCGTATCGATGAGGCGGTCGGCAGGCGGCGAGATGGCGAGGCACAAAGCACACGTGCAATTACAGCAATGGCTCATGAAATATCGGCACTTTACTTCTTCATGGCGTCGCAATGCTTTTCCATTTAGTGCCTATGGAATACTGTCATGCTGTATAGACGTCGGAAACAGCGCATCCGAGGCTCAACGAAACCACTTTTTCCAGGAGAGCCTCCTCGACCCAGCACGTGTTTCTCAGATCAATGCCCAACACCGACTACTACTACTGAGCCCGTTATGCCGTACCGTGCCTGTGTGCATTTTCCCGCGCTCGCCTGCCTCCACCTTTTACCGCTCCCCTACAGACAGGGTATTCACCAAAGGTTTTACATTCCACATATTCTAATACATTGCCTACGTATGGACCAGGCGTACAAATACAACTTTCACATCTTACAGTAGTTTCAACATTAGTTCCACTTCCCTTTGATTACAACATTACTTGAAATTTGACATAAATATTAAAATTTACATCGAAAATTGTTTATAACTTCAACATAATGGCATGAAACAAAAAAAAATTAAATCTAAACATCGACTATACTAATTTATTGAAATTCAGAAGAAAAAAATTTTTTTACATATACAGTAGGATAACCTTAGTGTTGTTACAAACTGCCGAAGACATCACCACTGTTACATAAAATTGAGAGAAATAGCTCCATTCATCAGCATCGCTACACAAATCTTAACAAACTCTGCAGTAAATAACAAATATGGCACAAAATTTTAACAAATTGCCTATACATACTGACTAAGCACATTGAGACTGGTTCCGAAAACTTATGACTTGGTGCAAGAAAGAAAAGTGGTAAGTCAGAAAGCTGAGAATGGTGGATGCCATCAAGCCAAAGTTTGTCAAGAAAAGCGAAATGCTTGGTCATAATCATAACGTCATGTGGACAGGTTAGTACCCTAACAGTGTAGTCACAGACCTGGTCCCTTTTACAATGAAATCATTACGATGTGATGTGCAGGTGTTTGAAAATGTTCAAATGTCTGTGAATTGCTAATGGAACAGCCTGCTGAGGTCATCGGTACCTAGACTTTCACTCTACTTAAATTAACTTATGCTAAGAACAACACACACACGCCCATGCCTGAGGGAGGATTCGAACCTCCGGCGGGAGGGGCCGCGCAATCCGTGACATGGCGCCGCAAACAGCGCGGCCACTCGGCGCGGCTCAGGTCTTTGACTTTGACAACGTACTCAGTGCAGTTTCCTACAGGCCATTAAAACGAAACAGCCAGTCAGTATGTGACCATAATCTTGGATAACCTAACATAAAATGGTTCAAATGGCTCTGAGCACTTTGGGACTTAACATCTGAGGTCGTCAGTCCCCTAGAACTTAGAACTACTTAAACCTAACTATACTAAGGACATCACACACATTCATGCGCGAAGCAGGATTCGAACCTGCGACCGTAGCGGTCACGCGGTTCCAGACTGAAGCGCCTTGGATCAAATAAAGCTTTCTTCTCATCATATTTTCCTGAAACCTGATAATTTTTCCGTAATGACTCCCATTATTACTTACATCAGTTTTGGTCCTGCTATCATGGCGACTGAACATTGAGCACTGGGAGTGGTATAATGATATCGTCACGGCTAGAGACGTTCCAGACTGAAGCGCCTATGATCAAATAAAGCTTTCTTCTCATCATATTTTCCTGAAACCTGATAATTTTTCCGTAATGACTCCCATTATTACTTACATCAGTTTTGGTCCTGCTATCATGGCGACTGAACATTGAGCACTGGGAGTGGTATAATGATATCGTCACGGCTAGAGAACTATCTCGCACCTGTACTGTCTCTCAGTGTTCCACAAAACAGTGTTGCAACACTGATCCATTTTATTATTCTTTCAGTGTTGTACCACAGCTTTCAACTACTTCACTACAGAAAATAATCATGAATAGAAGCTGAAGGAGTTTGGCAGACAAATGGAAAACAAGAGTAAAGCTCCACACACGCTTCTGGCACTGTATGGAAATACACACCACATATTTGCAAGCATTGATCCCTGGAGGCCCACCTTGCTGACCAGTATGCTGGAAACAGTGTTGCAGAATGACCGCTACTGACAGAATGGCTTGTCCAGTAGGCTGTGGGAATGGGATCCTTCAGTAACCCAGTGAACAGGGACTAAGGAACACAGGCCCAACAAAACAATTTTAACTAGTCAACAGTTCTCATGTAGAAGGTCGACGGCTTTGGACAAGATGGTGTATTCAGCTAACTCTAGCATATGAGTCTATAGAGGCAGCAAAAAGAGCGAAAGGTGATGGTGGCAGCCTTGCTGATACAAGACAAGTGTCCCCTCTGCAGTTTAGGGCATACTCTGCCTACAGCCCAAGGCTGAACGGACATGAGGATACCCTGAGTCGAATCCAGGTCTTTCGAAAGCTGACTGGAATGTTTAGTCACGGCATCCAAAGAGAGGCATCGCCTTAGCTTTTCCAGTTCGAAGCCCAGAACCATCATGGTTTTCGGTACTTAAATGATGAAGCTGTTTAGTGAAGCTGTAGCTGCTTCGCTCCACATCTGACTAGCACAGATACTGCGCCAGATAAATACACAGCGCCGATGAAATGAAGCTACTGGCTGAACTTAGGTCGTATGTATTTGCCCTGACTGGGTGTACTGCGACATGATCTAAGTTCTTGTCATGTAGCTTGCTGTGAAACTTGCTTTGTGCAATAGCATGTATCAATACAGCCCACAACTGTGGTAGACCACTGCATTGCAGAGTGCCACGCCAGCATTATTGTGTGGGTAACAGCGCAGTTACGTAGGTGGATGGCTTGTGTACACTCGTGTTATGGCTGACTGCTATGATCCGCTTCAGCCCAAGAACGCAACAGTGCATATCAAGAAACTTTTCTCACACACAACAAAAATAAATCGAATGATTGCGAAGTGTGTGCCAGCTACGTAGCTTTGCCACATTTCAACCGTATATCTTATTGTCATGCTGGTCATAGATGTCTAGATGCACGTAAAGTTTCTAAAAGTCCTTACTTCATCTCCTTGGAATCTTGGAATTTTGCCGAACGGTATTGATTTCCGTCTACCACAAAATCAAAATAGAAAAGTTATCTGAAAAACATTTCTATTACTGATAAAAAGTGCGCAATGGACGTAATGCCATGAAATTTACTGTCTTTATATTAAAGAACTGCGTGTTTCTTTTGCTTACGACTGCAAATATATAATGTAGAGCGGCAGAGTATCTCAGACATTTAGCGGCACTGTGGTAGGTAGAAGGTGCAGTAAAAGATGAAACTAGAAAATTAATAGCAGTTGATGTTACTACTAATGCTAAAATCATACAAGTTAGCGCAATTGTTAGATCGGTTACTGCCGCTACAATGCCAGTTTATCAAGATTTAAGTGTTCTACGTAAGTCAGCCGGCTTTAATGACCATTGTCACTGAAGTTAAAATCTTCTGGGTTATTAGGCCGCGTCATATCTCCTCTAAAATAATCGACGTTTCGACGCCTCTGCTGTGATCTTCTTCAGGATCTTCCGGTGTCCACTACTGCTACAACACTTTCAGAGACGAGTGTCGCTTCCTCTTATAAAGGGGGATTTTCCGGCGTTCGTGCGAGAGAAGTGTTAATATTGGTTAAAATTCTTGTGGCTACCCTTTATGGACCATAGTCATAGACTAATACTGCCGCACTGATGCAGAAGAAGGGGCGTTGTTGGCTAAACTTCTGTGGATACTATTCAAGATTTGAGTGAGTTTAAACATGGTATCATGGTCGGCGAACGAATCCGGGAAAGCATCAAATCTCCGACATTGCTTCGGCTGGGAAAAGATCCTGCTAGAACGGGACCAATGATGACTAAAAAGAGTCGTTCAACGTGACAGAAGTGCAACCCTTCCGCAAAATTCTGGAGATTTCAACACAAGTGCCATCGGTTGAACCATTCAACTAAACATCATCGATATGGGCTTTCGGAGCCGAAGGCCCACTCGTGTACTCTTGATGACTTAAGGGCATTAGGCTTTACGCCTCGCCAGGAAACGTCAACACCGACATCGGACTGTTGACGACCGGGAACATGTTGCCTGGTCGGACGAGTCTACACGGGTAGCAGGGGTTGTGTGGCGTGGGCTGGGCGGTTTTTTAGGTTAGATGGCCTCGGGCAAGTACAGAAAGGGCAACAGCCTCAACGGGTGCGGGGCAAAGTCAGGACATGCGGGGACCAAGCAGCAATCGGTATTGTAATTGTAAACTGTCGAAGCTGCGTTGGTAAAGTACCGGAACTTCAAGCGCTGATAGAAAACACCGAAGCTGAAATCGTTATAGGTACAGAAAGCTGGCTGAAGCCAGAGATAAATTCTGCCGAAATTTTTACAAACGTACAGACGGTGTTTAGAAAGGATAGATTGCATGCAACCGGTGGTGGAGTGTTCGTTGCTGTTAGTAGTAGTTTATCCTGTAGTGAAGTAGAAGTGGATAGTTCCTGTGAATTATTATGGGTGGAGGTTACACTCAACAACCGAGCTAGGTTAATAATTGGCTCCTTTTACCAACCCCCCGACTCAGCAGCATTAGTGGCAGAACAGCTGAGAGAATATTTGGAATACATTTCACATAAATTTTCTCAGCATGTTATAGTCTTAGGTGGAGATTTCAATTTACCAGATATAGACTGGGACACTCAGATGTTTAGGACGGGTGGTAGGGACAGAGCATCGAGTGACATTATACTGAGTGCACTATCCGAAAATTACCTCGAGCAATTAAACAGAGATCCGACTCGTGGAGATAACACCTTGGACCTACTGATAACAAACAGACCCGAACTTTTCGACTCTGTAAGCGCAGAACAGGGAATCAGTGATCATAAGGCCGTTGCAGCATCCCTGAATATGGAAGTTAATAGGAATATAAAAAAGGGGAGGAAGGTTTATCTGTTTAGCAAGAGTAATAGAAGGCAGATTTCAGACTACCTAACAGATCAAAACGAAAATTTCTGTTCCGACACTGACAATGTTGAGTGTTTATGGAAAAAGTTCAAGGCAATCGTAAAATGCGTTTTTAGACAGGTACGTGCCGAGTAAAACTGTGAGGGACGGGAAAAACCCACCGTGGTACAACAACAAAGTTGGGAAATTACTGCGAAAGCAAAGAGAGCTTCACTCTAAATTTAAACGCAGCCAAAACCTCTCAGACAAACAGAAGCTAAACGATGTCAAAGTTAGCGTAAGGAGGGCTATGCGTGAAGCGTTTAGTGAATTCGAAAGTAAAATACTAGGTACCGACTTGACAGAAAATCCTAGGAAGTTCTGGTCTTACGTTAAATCAGTAAGTGGCTCGAAACAGCATGTCCAGACACTCCGGGATGATGATGGCATTGAAACAGAGGATGACAAGCGTAAAGCTGAAATACTAAACACCTTTTTCCAAAGCTGTTTCACAGAGGAAGACCGCACTGCAGTTCCTTCTCTAAATCCTCGCACAATCGAAAAAATGGCTGACATCGAAATAAGTGTCCAAGGAATAGAAAAGCAACTGAAATCACTCAACAGAGGAAAGTCCACTGGACCTGACGGGATACCAATTCGATTCTACACAGAGTACGCGAAAGAACTTGCCCCCCTTCTAACAGCCGTGTACCGCAAGTCTCTAGAGGAACGGATGGTTCCAAATGATTGGAAAAGAGCACAGGTAGTCCCAGTCTTCAAGAAGGGTCGTCGAGCAGATGCGCAAAACTATAGACCCATATCTCTGACGTCGATCTGTTGTAGAATTTTAGAACATGTTTTTTGCTCGAGTATCATGTCGTTTTTGGAAACTCAGAATCTACTATGTAGGAATCAACATGGATTCCGGAAACAGCGATCGTGTGAGACCCAACTCGCTTTATTTGTTCATGAGACCCAGAAAATATTAGATACAGGCTCCCAGGTAGATGCTATTTTTCTTGACTTCCGGAAGGCGTTCGATACAGTTCCGCACTGTCGCCTGATAAACAAAGTAAGAGCCTACGGAATATCAGACCAGCTGTGTGGCTGGATTGAAGAGTTTTTAGCAAACAGAACACAGCATGTTGTTCTCAACGGAGAGACGTCTACAGACGTTAAAGTAACCTATGGCGTGCCACAGGGGAGTGTTATGGGACCATTGCTTTTCACAATATATATAAATGACCTAGTAGATAGTGTCGGAAGTTCCATGCGGCTTTTCGCGGATGATGCTGTAGTATACAGAGAAGAAAATTGTAGCGAAATGCAGGAAGATCTGCAGCGGATAGGCACTTGGTGCAGGGAGTGGCAACTGACCCTTAACATAGACAAATGTAATGTATTGAGAATACAAAGAAAGAAGGATCCTTTATTGTATGATTATATGATAGCGGAACAAACACTGGTAGCAGTTACTTCTGTAAAATATCTGGGAGTATGCGTGCGGAACGATTTGAAGTGGAATGATCATATAAAATTAATTGTTGGTAAGGCGGGTACCAGGTTGAGATTCATTGGGAGAGTCCTTAGAAAATGTAGTCCATCAACAAAGGAGGTGGCTTACAAAACACTCGTTCGACTTATACTTGAGTATTGCTCATCAGTGTGGGATCCGTACCAGATCGGGTTGACGGAAGAGATAGAGAAGATCCAAAGAAGAGCGGCGCGTTTCGTCACAGGGTTATTTGGTAACCGTGATAGCGTTACGGAGATGTTTAACAAACTCCAGTGGCAGACTCTGCAAGAGAGGCGCTCTGCATCGCGGTGTAGCTTGCTCGCCAGGTTTCGAGAGGGTGCGTTTCTGGATGAGGTATCGAATATATTGCTTCCCCCTACTTATACCTCCCGAGGAGATCACGAATGTAAAATTAGAGAGATCAGAGCGCGCACAGAGACTTTCAGACAGTCGTTCTTCCCGCGAACCATACGCGACTGGAACAGGAAAGGGAGGTAATGACAGTGGCACGTAAAGTGCCCTCCGCCACACACCTTTGGGTGGCTTGCGGAGTATAAATGTGGATGTAGATGTAGATGTCTCGTTTCAAACTGTATAGAGCGGATGGAAGTGTACAGGTATGGCGACAACCTCGTGAATCCACGGACCTAGCATGTCAGCAGGGTCTGTTCAAGCTGATGGGGCACTGTCATGGTGTGAGGCATGTGCAGTTGGAGTGACATGGAACCTCTGATACATCTAGATACGACTCTGACAGGTGACATGTACGTAAGTGTCCTTTCTGATCACCTTCATCCATTCATGTCCATTGTGCATGCCGACGGACTTGGGCAATTCCAACAGGGCTATGCGACACACCACACACCCAGAATTGCTACGGAGTGGCTCCACGAACACTCTTCTGAGTTTAAACACTTGCGTTAGCCACAAACTCCTCAAACATGGACATTATTGAGCATATCTGTGATGGCTTACAACGTGCTGTTCAGAAGAGAACTCCACTCCCTCGTACTCTTGTGGATCAATGGACAGCCCTGCAGGATTCATGGTGTCAGTTACCTCTTGTATTACTTCAGACATGCCACGTCGCTCTGCGGCGGCACTTCTGCGTGCTCGCGGCAGCCCTACACGTTATCTGTTATACACATAATTGTTTTCAATTCATTTTGCACACACCAAGAAGTTGCAGAAGAGACTTAGTGGATGCAGTTTTACATAAAGCATCAGAAATTCCAAACTACAAGAAAAAAAAAATTGTCCCAAATTAATTTTTCACTGTTGTTCTTGTCTCTTATTTTGAGACACCGGGCTTCTGTCTAGTTTAATGTGAACCGTTACGAATTGTTCTCCTGCGCTAATCTTTTCATCTCAGAGAAGAATTTAATTTCTTAACTTCGTGTACTCTGAGGCCCAAACTTTGATATTTTCTCGCCATTCTCAATGCTGTTCCATCTTATTATCTTTGTCTCTTTGTTTACTATCAATAAAAACCCTTTACGCATTAGACTGTTCATTCCGTTCAACATAACCTGTAATAATTCTTCACACTGACAGGATAGGACTGTCTTTAGCGAATCTTATCATTGATATCCTTTCACCATGAATTTTGTAACAGGGAGGTGGACGCAAAGACGCGGGGCGATCGATTGAGCATGAGCTGTGATACAATTTTGAAATACATTTGCTAAGATATATCATGCAGAGGCACTCTTAAGAAAACAGCAGTGAAATACCACATTTATATGAATGCGCTGATTCCGCGTAATGTTCCGAAGCTGGCGATATCAATAACCCCTTTGCCTTGCTTTCCTTTCTGTTCAACGGTTACTGTTCAACTGTGTGTGAAATCTTATGGGACTTAACTGCTAAGGTCATCAGTCCCTAAGCTTACACACTACTTGACCTAAATTATCCTAAGGACATCACACACATCGATGCCCGAGACCGGATTCGAACCTGCTGCCGCAGCAGCAGGGATGTTCCTGACTGAAGCGCCTAGAACCGCTCGGTCACAGAGGCCAGAAGTGTAAATATTGATTAGATTCAAACAGAATGATGCATCAGAATGAATATCCGAGCCTTTAGAAAGACACGTAAACTAATAACCACTGATATAGAAAATTTAAAAGATTCGTCGATGTGTCAGTCATAAGCTTTCTCAGTAGCGCACATATAATTGAAAATCACACGTGCATCAGAAAATTAATAATTAACCGACAGTGACAAGAAACTAGCCAAGAAACCACAAAATTATCCACTCTTCATATCAGCATTAATGTCAAAGCATGAGAAATGAATTTGACGAAACCTTTGAAATATAGCAATTCTTGAAGTGGGAAACTAATAATTAATCATAGTGTATTAGAAAAACTGTTAGGAAAATCATGACGTCAGGTACTCAGCAAATCAGTCCTAGCCAAACAAATTGTACAATACGACCAAGCACTTCGTTCATTGTTTTCAGAATTATTTTTAAGCCTTCGGGTTTTTACAAATTGTACATTACTTTTCTTTCTATGTCTGTCAAGTATACAGGAAGAGTTTTCGACAGGATGAACAACTGTTCATTGCATCAATTGTTTCCGCGCTATACTTTCTGATGATTGCTGTCAATACAACTGCTGTACTCTGAATTATTTCTGCGGATCAATAACTAGTGCAATCAATATTATCATGTGCCTCGTACACTTCGCCTTATGTGAAATAAATGTACTCGAAAAATTCCTGACAAGTTCATACCCACAAAAAGGACATTGCAGAGATATGGTTTCAGCATATTGTAAATTACTGCTTGCAGCATTACCGACTGACCTATCCAATTATGTTTGACGAAGCGTTCTGACTGATTCACCCTTGCCAGTATCTATCCCCTACTTGCTAGACTAGAAGTGACAATCGAATCGTAGCTGTAAATAGGTAGTGTCATGTGATGATCTTACTTTACATGCACTCAATGTGGACAACCATCCATGATCTAAAATTACATTGGCGGAAAAAGTTGCAACACTAAAAAGTAATTAATATAGAGAATTTGTCTAGATAGGTTATTTGCGTGATTAACATTGAAAGATCACAGGTCAACGTAAGCGCGAGATTACCCAATGCAAATGCGAAATGCTGACACGTTAATTAACGGTGTAACTGCCAGAATGTTCCATACGCGCATTTAGACGTGCGCACATTGTACTGTACAGGTGTCTGATGTCAGTTTGTGAGCTGGAGTTCCATGCCTACTGCACTTGGCCAGCGAGGAGAGGGACGGTTAATCCTCTTTGTGAATGACGCTGTAGTTGTCATTCGATGTCCCATATGTGCTCGATTGGAGACACGTCTCGTGCTCGAGCAGGCCGAAGTAACATGTCTACACTCTGTAGGCCATGTAGGGCTACAACACCACTATTTGGGCATGCGTTATTCTGTTGGAAAATAACCCTGGATTGCTGTTCATGTATGAAAGTACACGTACTCGAATAAACAGATTTAAGTATAAAATTTTTAGCCAGCGTGCCTGGGATAACCACGAGAGTGCCATTTGAACCAATACACGCCCAATGCGTCTGGACGTCTTAAAAAAACCGATTTTTGACAGTTCGTTGTGTCACTGTGGTGACAACTGCTGCTCAAGATGCAACGACACGCCCGAGCCACGCGCCGAACCTAACGATCCTCGCTGTCGGTAGTGCCACGTGGCTGTCCTGACCCCGATGTCTTGCGGCCGTGAATTCTCATGACCACCGTTGCCAGTAACCACGTGTTGTGGCAACATTCCTACCAAGTCTTTCAGCAGTATCGCAGGAGGAACATCCAGCTTCTCTTAGTCCTACTGTAAGATCTCGTTTAAACTTGTGTGTCCTTGACCGGCGTCCTTGTCGCTTAATGGCATTCTTGATTAACATCACCTAACTACGTCCAACGCCAAAGGTGACTAACGCTCACGACCTTTACAGCGATTATTTAAAGTAAATCTGATTTACGTCCTCATAGCGGCGCTACTAGGGTCACTCTAATACGACTGTAACGAAATTTGAACTGACATCATCTTTCAAATGTAGAATCAAGCCTACCAACTTTCGTTTACGACGCGCAACTCTTTCATGTCGCTGCGATTTTCAGTGTACCTACGAAGCTTCATGAATATCAGATAAATCTTGCAAGTGTTCCGCCCCATGTAATCTTCCCTTGCGCCTGTAGTTCAATAACTGTAATCTGACTATTTTCGATCGTTTTTTTTCTGTAATTCGTTATCATCTTGTTAACTGCAGTCACAAGCACTTCATTTCCGCTAACTTTCTTTTTAAATGGCTGAAGTCTAGTTACACTTAAGACTCACCTTCGGAATGTCATGTCAGTATCTTGTATATCAGTTTTCTTTTTCTTTTTTGTCGAAGTATCATTTCCATACGTATATGTTGGCATAATGGATTTCTCTTCTGTACAGTGTCTGCCTTACGTATTCTTCAAATATCTGATGATTGTGGTCTATATCTTTTAAATGTCTTTTGTCTAGTTCTCAGAAAGTACTTTGCGACTAATTTCAAATGAGTAAAATGCAAGAAATGAAGGATTTTATGGCTTGGACGCCTTTTTGACCGAACTTGATCTCCATCCAAGAATCCCACGACGTTTAATTTTGGAGCATTAGTGTAGTTTTTCTAAGGGGAAGTTCCATATAGAACTTCCCCTTAGAAAAATTAATGAATTACTGTGCTGATAAACCCCTTACTTTATTTGGTTTTCAAACAGCTGAGCAGAACTAAGCGTACTCAGACATTTCGCTCTTTACTTATTCTGATCAACACTTAAGCTGACACACCATATTTTTAGCGCAGCACAATCTGACTTTCATAAATCCCTACAAAAGAATGGCCCTGAATAACAATAACCTATACCTTTCATGAATCACTTACCTCACAAAGATCTTCGTTACTCGAACTACTGCAACACAGCGAGCGCCACTACTGCCAGCTAAATAAAAGATTCTAACTACCGAAGGGACTCACTACTGATAGGTATAGTTAGCAAATGAAAGATTTTGATAAAGAACAAACAATGTATTTACTAAATAGTGTTCAAAAGTCATTATATATATATAAAATCAGTTCATGACATCCAGTCTTACAAATTTACTGTCTCTGATGGACACACGTCCAGATCATCCGCTCTCAAAACTCCGCCATCTCTCTCCCCACATCCACCACTACTGGCGGCTCACCTCCAACTGCGCAACGCTACGCGCTGTTAACAGCCAACAGCCCAACACTACAATAGCAAATTCCAACAATGCAAACCAGCCACAGATTGCACACAGCACAGTCAGTGATTTTCATATAGAGCGCTACGTGGCGGTGGCGTTACCAATATAAAAACCTAAACAGCCTACTTACAACACGCATGTTAAGAATTGTAACAAACCCTCTACAAAAGCCACGCTCCTAAGTAGCGAGTGTTAGTTCGATATTTCCTAAGTATCAAATTGTTACAATGGCTCTGAGCACTATGGGACTTAACATCTGAGGTCATCAGTCCCCTACAACTTAGAACTACCTAGGCCTAACTAACCTGAAGACATCAAACACATCCATGACCGAGGCAGGATTCGAACCTGCGACCGTAGCAGTCGGGCGGTTCCGGACTGAAGTGCCTAGAACCGCTCGGCCATCGCGGCCGGTGTTAATCATCACTGCAGGCGCTACTCCGTCGTGCTACTTTCGCTTTCAGTGTATGTGAGGCCACAAAAGAGGGCGACGTCGAAAAGAACGCTGAACAAATTCGTTGAGCATCTCGAGCGAGGAGGGCGTTTGTAACCTGTAAATCAGTTATGTTCCATCCAAGGACAAGATGGGGCACTGCGCACTCTGCACACAGGCATACATGGATAATGCAGATTTGTTGAAATAATTTGTATTGTGCCAGGCAGAAGCATATTTATTCTTTTAGACTGCGTGTTTCGAACGTCTCATATGCGTATCTTGTCATCAGTTTGCTACTTAGGAAGATGATGGGTTTCATTTTAGTGCAAAAATCATCCGACCATTAATACATGTATGTTTGCGTTGATTTTACTTTAAGAACCCACCCAGATTGGGAAGCGTACCCATGTTGCTCGACTGCAGCTACAGAAGTTCAAAACAGTGTAGTTCTGAGTTAGTTTCCATTAAACATTCTTACTGCTGTCAGTTTTCGTCGCTGACACCTTATTATAACTAAAAGAAAAAGAAGTAATATTGTGAGATATCCAGCGCTAGTTCGAGATTCAAGGACATCGCTAACAAGACCGTAACAAGTGAATGACGTTGTCAAATCACAAAGACTGCGACAGAGGCCATACTGTTTGAAACGAGCCACTGGTTTCCTGTACGACATGAAACCCGTTCCACCTCTTGCACATACTTCAGCTGAAATTCTAACAGCTAGCATCTCTGCTTACGGATGCTATGATAATGATGATGATGATGAAGTCCCACACCCCTTGGCAGAGCGTAGGGTCGATGCGGGAGACCCGCACCACTGTACTAGGCAAGATCCTAGCGAAGGTGGTTTGCCAGTGCCTTCCTCCGACTGTAATGGGGATGAATGATGATGACGAAGACGACAAAACACCCAGTTATCTCGAGGCATGTGAAAATCCCTGATCCCATGCTCGGGAAGCGTGAACGCTACCGCGAGACCACGAGCTGCGGACACGGATGCTATACGTTCTACATATTAATCGAATTTTCAAATAAAACAGTTTATAAATAAGTTAAGGACTTGTAACTCTGAAATTCAGGTTTATTTTATTTTATAAGTGACAGCTTCAATAACATACTAATGTATCAATGCGTTTTTGTGCTTAATTTCCGGTGCCTTCGTTTGCTATACGTACTGTATTTGTATTATGAATTAAAAAACAGCTACAACAGGAGATAACAAGTCGCTGCACCGAGAGTTGAAGTCAGACGTCGCCCCAACACAGGGCTCCCTTACTCGTTACCTCTTAACACACCAGTCACACTTTTCTCCCAAAATTATTAAAATAATTTTATAAGAGAAATAATACTTTATGTGTCCAGTGCTGCAGATACAGACATTTTGTCATCAACAAAACAGGTTAAAACAAACAGGCCTGAATTCTGAAGATATGAAACGTCATAAACATTGTTTTATGTCCCATTGAAACCGAGTTTACGAGATTATTTGAAAAGCATTACAAGACCGTACAATGAAAGAGAATATGTTGGTTCATTTAGAAAGAATCCAACCAGTGCCATACGACAATTTAGGAAATAACGGACAATTTAACTGTGCGTGACCGGACGGTGAAGTGAAGTGTCAAATCCAACTGTATCCTAACGTCGTACTACTACTTCCTCACACTAGATTCGACTCTACAGAAAGTCTAAAGGAAACGTAGAACTATGTACTGAAAACAATACGATATGTTGCGGGAAGATCGAGGAATTCTTAATGCTTCTTTCGCAATGTTCAACTCATGTTCCCGTGTAATAAAATTTAAGACGATTATTACGTATTAGTAGAAATGAGAACAGCGAGAAACTTAACATCAGGATTGATGGTCACGAAGTGAATTTAGTTAAGGAATTATGGTACCTAGGCAGTAAAATAACCAATGACAGACGGAGCAAGGAGGACATCAAAAGCAGACTCGCTATGGCAAAAAAGGCATTTCTGGCCAAGAGAAGTCTACTAATATCAAATACCGGCCTTAATTTGAGGAAGAAATTTCTGAGGATGTACGTCTGGAGTACAGCATTGTATGGTAGTGAAACATGGACTGTGAGAAAACCGGAACAGAAGAGAATCGAAGCATTTGAGTTGTGGTGCTACAGACGAATGTTGAAAATTAGGTGGACTGATAAGGTAAGAAATGAGGAGGTTCTGCACAGAATCGGAGAGGAAAGAATATATGGAAAACACTGATAAGGAGACGGGACAGGATGGTTCAAATGGCTCTGAGCACTATGGGACTTAACATCTGGGGTCATCAGTCCCCTAGAACTTAGAACTACTTAAACCTAACTAACCTAAGGACATCACACACATCCATGCCCGAGGCAGGATTCGAACCTGCGACCGTAGCAGTCGCGCGGTTCCGGACTGAGCGCCTAGAACCGCTAGACCACCGCGGCCGGCAGACGGGACAGGATGGTAGGACATCTGCTAAGACATGAGGGAATGCCTTCCATGGTAATAGAGGGAGCGGTAGAGGGCAAAAACTGTAGAGGAAGACAGAGATTGGAATACGTCAAGCAAATAATTGAGGACGTCGGTTGCAAGTGCTACTCTGAGATGAAGAGGAAAGGAATTCGTGGCGGGCCGCATCAAACCAGTCAGTAGACTGATGACCAAAAAAAAAATTTACTAACGTAACTGTGGCATACTACTACGACAACAGCCTTCAACTTCCTGCTCACTGTCGCAAAAAGGTGAATCACAAGTAGGGGGTAGCAATATATTCGATACCTTATCCAGAAACGCACCCTCTCGAAACCTGGACAGCAAGCTACACCGCGATGCAGAGCACCTCTCTTGCAGAGTCTGCCACTTGAGTTTGCTAAACATCTCCGTAACGCTGAAAGGTGGCTTTCATTTGTGACGTTCATTTCGCAGATTATTCTGCATGTTTGAAGTAAATAAACCCATATAATGGTTAATTAGTCTTATTAAGTGCATTAGAAAGAGAGATACGTGATGATTACACACATGTCTGAAATAATACGGGCTTTGGTAATGACAATATTTAGTTACATGCTGTAGGTGTGAGCAAAGTAAATTTGCCAGTGGGGGCGAGGAGTGGATGGGCAGCCGGAGAGGCGAAGGCCGGCGAGCCCCGGAAGAGCATTGTGCAGGGGCCGGGGGTCCCAGGGAATGGGGCCGTTGACCTGCAAGCATCAAAAGGAACGCCGCCGGGTGCCAAGTGAGAGAGAGAGAGGGAAAATGTCGAGCAGACAGAGAGCGTTCAACGTACGCGCTGGCGCCGCCCGGTCGCGCACTGTTTTAGCGGCAAATGGGCTGAGCTCTGATTGGGCAGTTCATAAGGAAGGTTCGCAATGAATAGCGTAGGTGAAAGCTATTAGGTCAACACTACTGTATGTCACGTGAGAAATACATCGTATGGTTAACTTTGTGGTGAGTATTTAACTAATATGAATAAGAAAGATCTGTACGGATTTAAGTGAATGCCTCATCCGGTTAGAGGCTAGCGTCTCTGGCTCACATTAAAAAAGCTAAAAATCCAACATCCAGCTGGTTCTGAACATTTTTCTGCTGTAGGAAACCCTGGAACGGTGTTGACCCAATCTATTTGACGTAATGAAATGTTACTTGAGAACAGAGGTGGCTGTTGTTCCTTCTGGCAGCTAAGCAACATGTGTATTTACATTTATATTGAATACTGTACGTGTAATGACTATCGATGGCTTCCAAGAAGAAGGTGGAGGCCTTCGTAGATGTTTAACAAGATAAATTCCAACGTTGTGGTGGACTCAAATTTATTCTTCCTGAATAAAGTAGGAATCTAGACGTAATGCTTTGATAAACAGTTGCGTTTGCGTAGTGTACTCTAAGTACAGTTCGTATTTTTAGCGAGAAAGGGCACGATTATATCCTGAAACATTTTTTTTTCAGTGATAATGAATGTGCCTTCCACAAAACACATGATAAATAGGTTACAGTCAGACTCATTCCGTACTTGGCATGCTTAGAGTTACTGCATTCTCTATTGCTGCTGTGGGAGTTCCGTTGCTGGAAGGGAAGGCACATAGAAGGTGTTTCTCGTAAAAATCCTACAAAATAAAACAATCAAGAATCACATACCTTGCGACCGGGCAGTCTAGAAGGCCGATGGTCAGCTGCGAGATCCGTACACCCCTTACGATGACTGAAAAGCTGTGCTGTACCATCAACGAAATTCACGCCACTCAGCTGCACCAGCTGAACAGCTGAAATGGACAACGCTAAACGCTTCTCGTTGCTGTGCTTTTGCCACTTCGGTTCTATGCATGTTGGGTGTGCTGCATTTGCTTTTTCGTGTTGCATTTATGCTACCTGGGCCTGCCATCTAATAAATTTTCTGCGAGCCCTTGTGCTCTGCTCAGTCCAGTCGGCTGGGACCAGCGACCCCACTGCGCAGCTCTCATGCTATTCAGCTGAGACCGCGAACTACGTTGCACGTGCAGCACCACATGGAGCTAAGGACTCGTGGAGATATTTTTTCCCTCTTTCTTAGTGCAAATGGCCGCTGTATTGCACTTATTATACTGACGAAATAAATCTCGGGTGAACAGCTCGTACATCAGCGCACCTGATGAGGGCAACGTGGTCGATTGCCGAAATATTGTGTCCTATGCACACTCACACCAGGCTGTTCACCCGAGATTTATTTCGTCATAAAATACGCCTGGAGAAATTGAAGAATCACATCATCTCTAGAATGAGATTTTCACTCTGCAGCGGAGTGTGCGCTGATATGAAACTTCCTGGCAGATTAAAACTGTGTGCCCGACCGAGACTCGAACTCGGGACCTTTGCCTTTCACAGGCAAGTGCTCTACCATCTGAGCTACCGAAGCACGACTCACGCCCGGTACTCACAGCTTTACTTCTGCCAGTATCTCGTCTCCTACCTTCCAAACTTTACAGAAGCTCTCCTGCGAACCTTGCAGAACTAGCACTCCTGAAAGAAAGTGTCGGGCACACAGTTTTAATCTGCCAGGAAGTTTCATATCAGCGCACACTCTGCTGCAGAGTGAAAATCTCATTCTGGAAACATCCCACAGGCTGTGGCTAAGCCATGTCTCCGCTATATCCTTTCTTTCAGGAGTGCTAGTTCTGCAAGGTTCGCAGGAGAGCTTCTGTAAAGTTTGGAAGGTAGGAGACGAGATACTGGCAGAAGTAAAGCTGTGAGTACCGGGCGTGAGTCGTGCTTCGGTAGCTCAGATGGTAGAGCACTTGCCTGTGAAAGGCAAAGGTCCCGAGTTCGAGTCTCGGTCGGCCACACAGTTTTAATCTGCCAATCACATCACTTATTAAACTATTATACACTAGACATCCCTTCACCTCCGCTGCCCAGTTAGGAGGTCTCGAAATGTGACTTTGGCACCAACATCCCTACGCAGTGCCTCCTAAGATTACTTTCTAAGGTACGTTAATATGCTGATTTACTTAGAGCTAGGGTAGTACACTGACGGAAAAAGTCCTAACACTATAAAGGTGTTGTGTGACCTGAACGAAAGTTAGTAAGCGTAATTCTACATCTGGAAGATGACGTCTGTTCAAAATTAGCGCCAGTCGCGTAAGAATGGTGGCAATAGAACTACTATGAGGATTCAAATCTGAGTTGCTTTAAATGCTAGCTGTACCGGTCGTGAGCATTGGCACCTTCCGCTGGATGTGATGATTTGATATTAGTGAAGAGATTATTTAGGGCGACGGAGACTCTATTATCAACATCTCACTTGAGTTTCAGCGAAGTCGGGTAATAGGGATAGTAGCAGCTGTTCGTCCTGCGATACTGCACATGGACTTGGCAAGAATGTGGCCAATGTGCATAACTGCTGGTAGTGGCGATCACGACAATGTACGGTTGGCAGAAGGCAGGGCTGCGGACTACCACGTGCCACTTCCGAGAGAGAAGATCGTCGTTTCCGGTATATGGTTTGGCTCATCGTATTGCGTCTGCATCAGTAATTAGAGCAGCACTTGACGCCACAGTGACAGAACAAACTGCTGCAAGGACAGCTCCATGCCCGACGCCCCATAGAATTCGTTCCAGTGACCCCAGACCACCGTCGTTTATATCTTCGTTAGTGTAAAGCGAGAGCTCATGGAGGGCAGAATGGAGGTCATTTCTACTTTCTGATAAAAGCTGTTTCCACTTTGGTACCAGATATGGCTGGTTAGAAGGAAGACAGATGAGGGCCTGCAACTAACCTGTCTGCATGCTAGCCACCTGGGACCTACACCTGAAGTTATGGTCTGGGGTGCGAGATCGTACGACAGCAGGAGCACTCTTGTCGTTAATCAACGCACCCTGGCTGCAAATTTGTACTCAGATCTCGCTATTCGACCTCTTGTGCTGCCACGGATGAACAGTATTCCACGTGGTGTTTTCCAGCACGATAATGCTCGCTCACATACCATTCTTGTAAATCAACATCCTCTAAAGAATCCTCTGAATTTTCAGTATATTTATCTCCAATCGAGCACACATGAGACATCATCAGATGACAACTCCGGGGGACAGCAGAACTGGCATTAAACGTCCCTATATTGTCCCTGTACTAAGTTTTACAGGCATGGATCTCCATCCCACAAACTGACATCCGCCAACTATAGGACGTAATGCTGTACTTTTGCGTGCATACTTTCAACATGCTGGAGGTTACTTCGATTATTAACGTAAGAGCATTTCACATCTGCAATGGCTTTTCTATCGGTTACATTAACTGGCAACGTTAAACACTTAAATGCTTTACCTGTACAAATGTATTCCAGAAATTTAATTACTCCATATTAGTTATTTATTGGTGCTGGGATTTTTCTCTGTGAGTGTATTTTAGAAATTTAAGCTAGTACTTGTTCCAATAACCGGCGACATTAGGTTACACGTTCGTCATTGTGCCTGCATATTTAGTGACAAAGCATTACTATTCACATGAGTTATGTATACTATGTAATGTGTCTTTGTGTGTTTTACAATACGCTATGTGCTAAAAATTTATGCCACTGTATTAACGTGTTTAACGTGGCGCTTGTTACAATACTCGGCCGTGATTGCTTATGTCTCTGTGGTTTGATCTGTGTTCAGTGCTCCAACACTTGGTGCCTACATATTCTGCTTGGTGTGTAACATCCTCTTTGGCGGTGTAGTGGAGTCCTCATCGAAGCTAACGCAGTCGTCTCTTTGTTATCTGCAGTGTCTCATTCGTTTATTCGCTAAAGCGGCACAGAGACTGGTATAGGGACGCTTATTCAAATACAAACATATTTAAATCTGCAGAATACTGCGCTGCCGTTGGCAACGCTTACGTAAGACAATAAGGGTGTGGCGCAGTTGTCATATCGGTTAATGCTGCTGCAATGGCAGCTTATCAAGAGTTAAGGGAGTTCGAACACAGTGTTATGGCCGACGCAATTGCGATGGAACACAGCATCTCCGAGGTAGCGATGGAGATTTCTTCGTTCAACCATTTAACGAGTGTACTATGAATATTAGGAATCCGGTAAACCATCAAAACTCCAACATCGCTGCGGCTGGAACAAGATCCTGCATGAGTGGGATCAACAGCGACTGAAGAGAATCGTTCAGCGTGACAAAAGCGCAACCCTTCCACAAATTGCGCATATTTCAACGCTGGGCCATCAACAAGTGTCATCCAAACATCATCGATATGGGCTTTCGGAGCTGAAGGCCCGCCAGTGGACCCAATGATGACTGAAAGACACGAAGCTTTACGACTCGCTTAGGCCCGGCAACACCGACATTGGACTGTTGATGACTGGAAAGTGTTGCCTGGTCGTACGAGTCTCGTTTCAGATTGTATCGAGTGGAAGAACGTGTACGGTTATGGAGACAACCTCACGAATCCATGGACCCTGCATGTCAGCAGGGCACTTTTCAAGCTGGTGAATACTCTGTAATGGTGTGGAGCATGTGCAGGTGGAGTTATACGGAACTCGTTATGCTTCTATTTACGGCTATGACGGGTGACATCTACGCAAGCATTCTGTCTGGTCACCAGCATCCATGCATGTCAATTGTGCATTCAGATAGGTTTGGGCAATTCCAGCAGAACAATGCGACACCTCATAGGTCCACAATTTCTAAAGAGTGACTCCAGGAACATTCATCTGTGCAGATGGTGATTCTGCTTTGTAGATGTCTGCTAGTTCGTTTAGCTGTCCCCATTTGTGTAAGCCCCTGAGTGTGTCTTGAAGTGCTTCTGATGTGATTTCTGTTATGTTTCGCTGCGTGTGTGAGTGCCGCTCAGAGAACAGGGTAATCTGTTTGGGTCATCCAAATTTACCGCACTGGCAGTTGCCATTCGCAGGAAGTAAGACGCGTGGTAAGTGCTCAGGATATGGACCATTGGAGGATGTTGTGTAATGAACGAATGAAAGATCGAGCAAGAGAGCTAATTCTGGACGTGTAATGAATGAGCAATGGAGAGAGCGAGAGAGCTAAGCGCAGCACAGAAGCACTGACGGGAAATTGCAGACTCCACTGTAATACGTCCGACCACGGCCACTTTCAGCAATGCGCCCGACGGCCGAGCCGGACACACTGAGGCGAGCCCCCGGATGCAGTCATTCTGCAAGGACACAGCGGGAGGCCGGGGCGGACGCCCACGCCTCGCTCAAGGAGGGAGACGTTGCGAAGGGCCCATCCGACAACGAGGAGCGCGCCGAGATCTGATGGACACCTGCAGCCATTACGACGGAACGCCAAGAACGTACGCGCAAAAGCATCTGAGTTCATTTGGCCTGGCAACAGTGACTTTGCCTGCCTTAGGAAGCAGGGATGTGCCGATAATTCTAGCACCTCATGGGCACAAGGAGGAGCGTATAAAAAGCGCGGGAAATCGGCGTATGGGGGCGTGCGAAAAAAGCCAGCATTATTAAGAAGATGCTTTTCTGGACAGTAAGGACATTCCTAGTAAATGACGGGCGCCAGCAGATTTTAAGACCGAAACTTGAATCTGTCCAGGTGTCTTGCAGAGAGAGCGGTCACAAAAAAATGTTGTGTAGCTGCTCTCCCAACAGTCTCGGAATACACGAAAACATCTTAAGAATGTGAAATCGTGAGAAAGATGCCGATTCGCGAGCTAGACGCCAGACCACGACCGATAGGAAATTTCTATCCGGCATGGAGAGGCGTGGCAATGAAATGACCATCTGTCATTGGGATGATTTGAAAATTTCGTCCGCCAATTACAATGCCGAAAGGGAGAATATTTTTAGTGGAGTTTTGCTGAGAGAGGGATGAGAAGCGAGAAAGGAGTCGTGGAAACACCGCCGGAGCGAGAGGACATGGGCGCTCCTCCACCCATCGCCAACATCGGCCTTCCAACAGCGTGACAGCACAACTTCGGCCACGCCACCGACAACGGACAATGTGGAGATCGTACCTGGGCCCCGCCGCTAATCCGCGATTGCTGATAAAGCCAGCCAACCCGTGCAGGACAGCTGCGACGTGACGCAGCGTACCGACGCAGCGCCTGCCGCCGACAGCAGCATACGATGAACGATAACGAAGAATTGCTAAACGATTCCTTTCCTCCTACTTCCCCTTAATAAATGAGTCGTGTTCACGACCCGTCTAATCGGCCCTGAAATTTATAATTTTGTGTTGTTTAAATAGCACGGCCTTGCCGCAGTGGATACACCGATTCCCATGAGATCCCCGAAGTTAAGCGCTGTTGGGCGTGGCCGGCACTTGGATGGGTGACCATCCAGCCGCCATGCGCTGTTGCCATTTTTCTGGGTGCACTCAGCCTCGTGATGCCAATTGAGGGGCTACTCGACCGCATAGTAGCGGATTCGGTCTAGAATACCACCATAACGACCGGGAGAGCGGTGTGCCGACCCAACGCTCCTCCTATCCGCATCCTCCTCTGAGGATGACACGGCGGTCGGATGGTCCCGGTAGGTCACTCGTGGCCTGAAGATGAGTAAACTGCGCGAAATTAAATAAATAATTTCATGTTTTGATCATGTAAGCCATCTCTTACGAACACCTTAATTTTGTACCCTTTCATTTAATTTCTCTAGTTCACTATATTTTTCGCGCCCAACGTGGGGCAGTCTCACCAGTCATCTACTCGTCATTTCATGTTCGACGACAGCGTGGGGCGGCCGCGCGGATTAGCCGAGCGGTCTTAGGCGCTGCAGTCATGGACTGTGCGGCTGGTACCGGCGGAGGTTCGAGTCCTCCCTCGGGCATGGGTGTGTGTGTCTGTCCTTAGGATAATTTAGATTAAGTAGTGTGTAAGCTTAAGCCCCATAAGATTTCACACACATTTGAACGTTTTTTTGAACAGCGATGGGCGACCGGTAGCTGATGTCCAAAAATAATTTCATGAGTTCACAACACTACCACAGCGCATTGGCCAATGCATATTCTTAGTTTCGGAGTGTAAATTAATATTTACTTCATGTTTCTGCCTTCATTCATGTGGAATACAATCTGTAAGGGATTTGAGTGTGCCACAGAAGATCAATGGAGAATACAATCTTTTGAAACAGCCAAACAGCGGCGCTCCGAAAGAGCTCATCTAATACCATAAGGAAGCCGTGAACTGCACATAGAGAATGCAGCGCTATACGCACTGCCATGAAATTTTTCGTCAGTATCTCGAGACTTCCAGGTACGAGAAGTTCACTTCACGTCCCTTCGCAATAACCCCACAGTTTTCCGATTTCTCGGCAGCAACTTTTTCCGCCATTTCGCCGATTCTGTCTCGTAACTGACAGCCGTCTGCCAAGTCCCGAGGCACGAAGTGTCTCCAGTTCACAAAATTTCCTCCAGCGCCCAGCCGGCCGGAACTCTCGCGGGATCCAATCTGAATGCAGAGTGTCGAGTCCGCCCGCTCCGTGTCCGGCGGTGGACAAGCCAATCTCGCGACCGCCCCGTGGCACAAGAGTGAACCGCCGCCGGAGCGCGGGATCAGAGCGGGGGTGCGGGGTGGGGGAGACACCAATCACCGGCAGGCAGCCGCACCGATCTGTCCGCACATCTGACGAGGCGCCCCCTCCCGCAACCCACAGCCACCCGCAGATGTATCCCCACCAGACTTGATTATTGCGACTCGTCTCCGGCTGCCGTCGCCCCGAATACGGAAACAGTTCTAATACCAGCCGAGATGAAACTCTGGTGCTGGCGACATCGGGCAGCAGATGGTGCACCTCTTGCTGGGGCCGAAAATCTCGGAGCACTCACCCATTCATTCGAAACAGTATCTTAGTTCTTACTGCTCCTTTATTCCTATTTCGTTCGTACCTCCTTCTTTTCAGACGTAAGGAAGGCTTAGCAAATCCGACGACTCGACAGTATACTTAACAAAGGTGGTTGTTTGAGAACAAATACTGCCAAAACGAATTACAGAAAATCGAAACTGGCAACTGTACACTAGATTAAGAATCTGTTAGTTAACTGATTCCATGTCTCATGAATCATAATTGTGATCTCTAGAAAAAGTCGTTTCCACAATTACAGTCCGCAGCTCGTGGTCGTGCGGTAGCGTTCTCGCTTCCCGCGCCCGAGTTCCCGGGTTCGATTCCCGGCGGGGTCAGGGATTTTCTCTGCCTCGTGATGACTGGGTGTTGTGTGCTGTCCTTAGGTTAGTTAGGTTTAAGTAGTTCTAAGTTCTAGGGGACTGATGGCCATAGATGTTAAGTCCCATAGTGCTCAGAGCCATTTGAACCATTTTTTTTGAACAATTACAGTCCACGCCAACAGCTTAAATTACACAGTGTTATCCACTACTGGCCATTAAAATTGCTACACGTAGAAGAAATGCAGATGATAAACGGGTATTTAATGGACAAATATATTATACTAGAACTGACATGTGATTACATTTTCACGCAATTTGGGTGCATAGATCCTGAGAAATCAGTACCCAGAACAACCACCTCTAGCCGTAATAACGGCCTTGATACGCCGGGGCATTGAGTTAAACAGAGCTTGGGCGGCTTTTACAGGTACAGCTGCCCATGCAGTTTCAACACGATACCACATTTCATCAAGAGTAGTGACCGGCGTATTGCGACGAGCCAGTTGCTCGACCACCATTGACCAGACGTTTTCAGTTGGTGAGAGATCTGGAGAATGTGCTGGCCATTGTAGCAGTCGAACATTTTCTGTATCCAGAAAGGCCCGTACAGGACCTGCAACATGCGGTCGTGCATTATCCTGCTGAAATGTAGGGTTTCGCAGGGATCGAACGAAGGGTAGAGCCACGGGTCGTAACGCATCTGAAATGTAACGTCCACTGTTCAAAATGCCGTCAATGCGAACAAGAGGTGTCCGAGACGTGTAACCAATGGCACCCCATACCATCACACCGGGTGATACGACAGAATAGCGACGACGAAAACACGCTTCCAATGTGCGTTCACCGCAGTGTGGCCAAACACGGATTATGTTGCTGCAAGAAGGACCTGGATTCATCCGAAAAAACGACGTTTTGCCATTCGTGCACCCAGGTTCGTCGTTGAGTACACCATTGCAGGCGCTCCTGTCTGTGATGCAGCGTCAAGGTAACTGCAGCCATGGTCTCCGAGCTGATAGTTCATGCTGCTGCACACGTCGTCGAACTGTTCGTGCAGATGGTTGTTGTCTTGCAAACGTCCCCATCTGTTAAGTCAGTGATCGAGACGTGGGTGCTCGATGCGTTACAGCTATGCGGATAAGATGCCTGTCATCTCGAATGCTAGTGACACGAGGCCGTTGGGATCCAGCACGGTGTTCCGTATTACCCCCGTGAACCCACCGATTGCATATTCTGCTAACAGTCATTGGATCTCGACCAATGCGAGCAGCAATGTTGCGATACGATAAACCGCAATCGCGATAGGCTACAATCCGACCTTTATCAAAGTCGGAAACTTGATGGTACGCATTTTTCCTCCTTACACGAGGCATCACAACAACGTTTCACCAGGCAACACCGGTCAACTAGTGTTTGTGTATGAGGAATCGGTTGGAAACTTTCCTCATTTCAGCACATTGTAGGTGTCGCCACCGGTGCCAACCTTGTGTGAATACTCTGTAAAGCTAATCATTTGCACATCACAGCATCCTCTTCCTGTCGGTTAAATTTCACATCTGTAGCACGTCATCTTCGTGGTGAAGCAATTTTAATGGCCAGTAGTGTACTTAACACTGTCCAATCTCTCTCTCTCTCTCTCTCTCTTTCTCTCCCCCTTTTATCTCGAAACAGGTTCACAAGCACCTTACTACTACATATTCATAAACTGTCCTATGGAATTGATGGAGCTGTTAGTGCGATTTGATTTCGATATCAGTTTGAGACTGAAGCAAGTTTTATTATCCACTGAATTCTCTACTTCACTCAGTATATGGTCCAAGATTGTTATGGCTAAATGCTTCATGTTCATATCTGTATCACACTCAGGCTGAATGATTGATCATGTAAATCATACTAAAGCTAGCTGTGCCAAATGCAATAAGCAGCAGCGGTTAGCGTCGCTAGCTTTTGTGGTGCGGGTCGTCAATTCAGATCAAGTCGCCCGCAAATATTTGTTATTTATCATTCCTAGAATCGGTTGTTGTTGCTGATTCTGGAATATTCGATGTTTGTACAAACAGCAACACCCTCCATCCAGGAGCAGTTCTATCTTAATATTAGTGTAGGCAATAGATATGCTCTCATTACTAAGTGCTGTACATCTTTGACGACCATGTTTTCGGATATCGACTTGATTGTGCTTATGACATGACAGTGTCTTCTTTTAGTACGATGTTTTGAATACTACTGTTGTTTTCAAACTGTGACTGATTGTTGTCATCTCCGCCGGCCGCGGTGGCCGTGCGGTTCTGGCGCTGCTGTCCGGAACCGCGGGACTGCTACGGTCGCAGGTTCGAATCCTGCCTCGGGCGTGGGTGTGTGTGATGTCCTTACGTTAGTTAGGTTTAAGTAGTTCTAAGTTCTAGGGGACTTATGACCTAAGATGTTGAGTCCCATAGTGCTCAGAGCCATTTGAACCATTTTTTAACTTATCTCCGGACTGCGAGGACCTGTTCAGTAACCAAATTCCATAAAGAGGAGATGACCCTGATTCCAGATATGGAGTTGATAATGGCTTGCTACATGACATTATCTGCTTTTAGTATCACGTTTATATATTTTACTTTTGCTCTGAAACTGTGACCGATTGTTGACAACATACTTCTTTACTGTAATGATCTGTTCAGTACATCCAACAGTCTACAATGAACATCACAAATTATCCTTACTACACGCTTCTGTACTACAAACAGCTGCTTCCTCCATGGCGATTGATCCGTCGGTATTGTGCCATGAGACATCAAGCACACAGCAAAACTACTTTCCGCATAAAAAACGGATATAGTTGGAGGTTAGTAATGAAACTTTTAAGTAACAATGAAACAAGTAGCCGTTAAAGGGAAGAACAATATTAGCACCTCGCTATGTCACTGTCTCGGCCTCATTGCTGAATAGACGCGCAGGATCAATGTGCATTAATATATTATTCACCAGATCCACAGGATTACGTTTTAACATTACTGCGTTGATTACTGCTAGGTCCACGGTAGAACGGCAAATTTCACTTCATGTTAGTGACGAAATGAGGTAAGAAAGAACCAACAAAAAGGCTATTTGTTTATGAGTCTCTTAGTTTAGCAATATAATAATCAGATTCCCTTTTCGTATAAATTTTTGAACTTCTCCAGTTGTTCCCAGACGACTACGAAGTGACGAAGTAAAGGAATTCTTTTCTTCAGCTGCACTTTTTTTTGGGTTGAAAGGAGTCTACTGGGGCACATTTGTATGTGGCACCCGAATATGATTTTATAAACGATGTATGTCTTTGATAGTCTTTATATCGCTGACTTGTAAGTCTGCAGACCCAGAAATATTGCTTCTGGTCTGAGATTATTATAGTGTTGGAGTAAGAGAGGGCTTGGCGCTCAGTTGTTGGTAGCTGTCTGTGAGAGAAGGACGGTGGAGTAGGCAGATTTGTGGTGTGGTATATGAATCCATCAAGTGTTAGATTAATTTAGGTACGTCAGTATTGTTGGACATGGAAACAGAAGTCTTCAAGCAAGCAAGATAAAGATGTTAAATAATTATTATTTTTGTTTTTTTGCCAGCGGGTTAGTATAGCTGAGCTGGCTGATAATTTGTAATTGTTGAGTAACCCCAGAATGTACGTAAACTGTTTCGATAAAAAGGCTAGTTAGATTTTAACTTTTGCAACGCTTCTAAGATCTGTTAACAGAACTGTGTGTAATTTTATGATTTGCATTTATGGTGGAGTATTGAAGTTAGGTATTACTTGCAGTTTAAATCTCATTTTTTGTGGATCAGTTGTGAATGATGTAACTTCAGTTGTCAGATGTTTTTGAAAAGACGAAATTAGCTTGGAGCAGAATTTTGCTGAAAAAAAAGGAAAGAACTCTCAGTGTCAGTAATTCACCATAATCAGCACCGAATCCTAATCGGGGTCATATTTTTTCAAAGAAGTTGGATTTTCTTAAATGTTCTCGTTTATCAGCCAAAAGACTTTCATGTGCATTTCAAACATTATGGCCAGCATTGCACGCAGCTGAGCCAGTATCTAGCATATTTTTTGCTGTTCATGAGAGACCAGAATGTATCGCGTTACTCCGTTGTTGCTTTAGAGGTGTGCACAGGTTTGTTATCAGTTTTGAACAGGGACAGATGGTTCAGTGCCTAAGGGGCTGAATGTATTGTGCAGTGACTGTATTTCTTTACTGGTATTGGAAGCTGCATTGCCCCATCAATTCCTCTAAAGTTTTGCTAACAATAACACAGTGTAGGCACACCACTTGCAGTTACAGCGCTACCCGATAATGCGAGTTTATCATCCATTCCGCAGTTCAAACACTCATTAAACGTAATCGTAAAGTTTCATTTGATTAAATAACGTTACAGGGTCATCAGTCTTCCGAGTGGTTTGATGCTGCCCGCCATTAATTGCTCTCACGTGCGAACCTCCTTATCGCAGAGGAACAATTGCAACACTTGTCCTCAGTTACCTGCTTAATGTATTCCAATCTCTGTTTTCTCTGCAGTGTCCACCTTCTATGGCTCCCTCTAGTACCGTGGAAGTTAATCCCTAATGTCTTAACAGATGTCCTGCCATCATGTACCTTTTTCTTATAAGTGTTTTCCTTGGATTCCTTTCTGCAGAGATCATCCTAAACCCTTATCTTATCAGTCCACGTAATTTTCAACGTTGTTCTGTAGGACTACATCGCAAATTCTTCGATTCTTTTGTGTTCCAGTTTTAGAACTGTCCATATGTCACTTCTATACCATACTGCGCTCCAAATGTACGTTCTCAGACATTTTCTTCCTCAAATTAAGGTCTATGTTTATTGGTAGACTTCTCTTGACCAGGAATGCCTTTTTTGTCAGTATTAGTCTCTATCTACATGCACTACTATATTAAAGTACCCCCTTCCACGTTCTTTTTCCCTCGGTATGAGAAAATTAACTTCAAAACTATTGAATGGCTACACAGGCCAACGATGGAATAACTTTTTTGCTGAAAAATACCTTACTCTTATGTTTTTTAGGTTGAGAAATCCATATATGATAGTTAAAAAACTGTACCATCCACCATTTCTTCACATTTTACAGTTAAATTTGTTAAATTAAGTGATTTTTAAAAGAATTTAACAGCTTTTATATTCTTAAAATAATCTAAAAAGGAGGTGCAATGAACGTAGATGACTTTGGCAGCGTTGCTGAAAAACATTTGCTGCCAAGAAAAGATCGATTGTACTTTTGTGTTAACAGATGGTGTTTTGTTTACTGTCAACCTAACCTCCCTTTCCAGTTTCCTGTACATGTGCTCAGTACAGTGTCTAATCGTGGTTGTAAAAACTCTGCTCACAGTTTTTGTTATATTTGTGGTGAATTTGTGATTAAAAACCCCAAAGAAACATTACAGACTCCGTGAAAAAGGTTTATCTATCATACTTTGAATCTAAACTTGATGAGAAAGATAAATCTTGGGCGCCGGATAAGGTATGTTATGTGTGTGTTGAAGATCTGAGAAAATGGTCCAAAAAGGAGAAAAAAGCCTTTAGATTTGCTGTTCCTGTGATATGGAGGGAGCCAAGAAATCATTCAGATGACTGATACTTTTTCAGTATTGATATTACTGGTCATAATTCGAAAAACCAGAAGGTAATAAGCTACCCTAACCTTACGTCCGCCATTCGACCAGTTGGAGCAAGGAGAGCGTTTTCACCAGGACATGAAAGTGATGGGAAAACGCTACCACGGCTGCTGGAACACCAACATGAGGGGGGACTACTGTTGGTCACTTTACCGAGAAGCTCAGCAAGCGACTCGTCGTAGGAAAAGCTACACAAGAAGCTTCAAAAGAAAAAGAGAAAGAAAATACAAACAAATTCCAGGTGACAAGTGAAATCTCTGTTAACACATATCAGTGTTCTAAGTACCTTACTGTAAATGCAAACCATGCTTATGTTGTAACAAAGCGTTTCATAATTTCCCTGTGTACCATATAGCATTAGGTTTTTATACTATATACTAAAAAGCATATTGCTCGAAAACTATTGGTGATACAAAACAAACTAAAGATAGATTTGGATTCAGCATATAAATTTCTATAAAGGTCAGCTATCAAAGTAAAGTAAGCTTTTCAAAAAAAAATTTCGTTGGCCTGTGCTGTCACACAATTTTCAATAATAGTTAGGCTGATTCATGAGCAGGGTGTGTGTAGTTATTTGCCGCTGGACCATACAAGTTCTCTGGCGTTCGATATTAAGTTCTACCCTTGCGAAGTCGTGACGGGCAATTGATTGATTAAATGTTTCAGCGTCGAGTCAAAGAACTAGAATAACGAAGAGCCTCGACTTCTTCGCAAGTCATAATTACAGGGTTTAAATATATCAAATAGTAACTCGTCAATGTACAGATGAGCAGGTCAGGGGCGTGAGCTTAGGCTGAAAAATGTAATAAATATGTTCGATCACGAGACACTCGCTGCTTTCATATAAAGCTGACTGTGTCAAAGACTTTTTATATTTAGACTGGCAGATGACACCCGGAATTGTAAAAGAGAGCAAATCAGAAGTACGGTACACTGAAAAAAGCTGTTTACTAAAGAGCTGTGCTGGTATCAAATTTTGATATGAAAATGAGTAGTAGGTTCCTGAAGGTGTACGTCTGGAACAGAATTGTACGAAACCGAAACGTCAACCACTGCAAAACGGAGAGGAACTTGGAAGCAATCGAAATGTGATTTTATCGAAGAAAGTAATAATTTAAGTGGGCAGATGAAGAGGTAAAAGGGAGAATGAGTCAGGGAAACAGTCTGTGGTAGGCATTTGCTAGAAAATAAGGTAAGTTTGTGTAACATCTATCATGAGGGTCTCTAAGACAGAAATGAAAAAAAAATTCTTTTACAAAAAACTTAGCAGGCCTATAATATAATCACCATACTTGCTTTTATGACAGCTTCCCAGCGTTTTGACAACTATATTCCTTCACTGTTGGGCTGACTGATTACTCGGTTCACCTCACCGGACGCTTCATGAATTATATCAAAACGTTTTCCACGTAGCTGTACCTTTAATTTTAGAAACATATCAAGGTCTGCTGGGCTCATACCAGAACTGTATGGTGTGTCAGGAAGCATTTCCCATCCATATTTATCTGGCGTTTCCCTCACTGTTACGGCAATATGCGGTCGTATATTATTGTGTAAAATGAGGAAGCCAGGTGCAAGCATGTCAGCCCTTCTTAGATAAATTTCCAGGCACAATAATTTTTACTGAAACAGCTTGTAGAGCGCGCATATTACAACGTCCCCTGTGATTCCATTCATGACATACGCAAAGATAATCATCAGTTTCACCATTGATTGTTGGCAGCGGAATTTTTTCGATCGTGGAGAGTATAAAGTTTCCCATTGTGACGACTGAGACTTCAGTTCTGGTTAAAAATGTCGTATCCAGGTTTCATCAAGTACAACAGACTTCAGAAATTGTTCTCCTCCGATATCGCTGGAGCTATTCTTCTGTGTTTCTTTCGCAGCCTGCTTTTTGTTCTTCACTCAGATCATGCGAGACACATAAGGCAGCAACTTTTCGTATCTTTCCTGTTTTGGTCTGTAAACAGAAGTGACAGTATTCTGGCCTTATATGAAATTTCCTCACATGTTTTTCGTCGATCCTCTCTCAAAACGTCATTAACAGTAACATAACTTGTGTAGTCTGTTACAGTTGATGGACTTTCAATTCATGGCTTGTCCCACACGCCTATCTCAAAGAGTTGTAAATTTCCGCTTGCTTCTTTACCCGTAAGGATTCGATCTTGGTCAATACGTGTGATCCGACCTGACATGGCCTCAGCTCCCATTTTAAAACTGAATTACTCATGACAGCCACGCGAACCAGCAAACACCGTCACGCCTGAAGTTTCGCCCACAACTGACATGAATTTCAAATTAACCTAGTCACAGTAACGGGAGCGCGTGCATAATATGCAGGACTTTTGAAATGACCATCGTATGATCTGCAGGCATAATAACTACAGTGAAAAAATGGTGGAGACAACTATTACCCGGTAATTTCATTTCCGGTGGTTGACGTTGCTATATTTTCGCTTTTTTCTGAACGAGTATATTTGAAGTAAACAGAAAATGTGCTGGTCGGGGAAAAAGTATTTTCCTTTATTTCCCTTCCCAGCATACCTAGCATGGCAGGTAACTATTTATTATCTTTACTGGGCATAAAGTGACTTAAGAGTAGTGTATATTTCGAGAGAAATAACTTTGTGATTGACAGACGACAGTGGTGGTAAGCAGTGTTGGCTGCTAGATGTACATCACTCCGTTATTACTCCCTCAGCGTCATAATTTCCCTCGCATACCGCGGTTCTGCATGTACACACAATTCCTCAACTTAGCGAGCATGGGGACTCCCACAAGAAACTACGGTTGGCTGCCGCTTCGCCCACAAAACTCGACTCGCTGGAGCATCAAAGTTATTTCAAAAGAAGTATCGTGTCGGTATGTTTCGCGTGATACTAATGCTGTATGATGGATTATTTTATGTTTAAAGAGTGCAAATACGCATTTTTATTGCTGCTCCCGGAGTATTATATCCAGAATTTTGAGGAAATAAAAACTATGTCACTTTCATCAAAATTGAAGCCAGGATGACAGGCAAATTGTGAGGCCCCACTAACGTATTTCTGGCTTCTCTAACAATACCAATGTACCCCTTTCAATCTGCAATGGGCAGAGTACACCTTTCGTCCTTCGCTAAGTTATACCTAAATGTGATGCTGTTTTGCTTTTTAGACAATTAGCATGAGCTTGATTGCTCATTACTACTTACATGCAGAAAGTAAAAGATGTTTTTCATTGATCATGTTCAAAAAAACCCACTACAGGGGTCTGGTAGGCGGTTACTCAGTCCATGATTTTAACATTTTCGGTTTGGATCATGGCTGAAGCTTTTGACTTTCTTGTCACGCAACAAAAGAAAATACAGGCACTGCTATTTCGTATTTATACGCCAATACCAGACCTTCAACTCTCAATAAATGTGTTATTTCTGGACGGGAATATACGTAACATTTGAGAGCAGGTTTTGACGTTAGGACGACGACATACGGAAGTCAGGGGCTGGGTGTAATTCGTGCAAAGAAAGCCGAAGCGCCGACACGGAAGCTCACCGTGTTAGATCAGAGGGTCAGTTGCCCTCTGCAATAAAAAAAATGAGTGAATGGATCAACGATGAACTTCAACTGGTGTCACGGTACGCCCAATCCGAACAACTATCAATAACGAACAAAATGAGACAAAAAAAGCAGTTAATGTGACCACTAGAGTAAAGCGAGAAATCCGGGTTCGAGTTCCAGTACAGCAGAAATTTTCTAGGTCGTCATTCCAATATACAGCCGATGGTGTCTCTTATTAGAATTATGAATACATTTCCTGTATTCATCTTTCCCACCGAACAGCTGACTTTACTTGGGAAAGACCTATTCCTGCAATTAAAATATAAATGTTTATAGTTCATTTAAATTATGAAGTATGGTTATTTCCTCTTGAATATGTAATATTATTTCTTATTTGTTGCGATTGGAATTTCGTGTTTTCGTTATCTTCAGACAGAGGTACGAGATATAAATATGCATACAGGCGTAGAGCTGTTAGTCTAAACATCAAGAAAGCGCGAACAGTATCCATTTCATAAGATTCACGGAATCATGTTTTTTCTTGAAATAGGACGAGTTTTTACACGCAGATAACATTCCTGCTTTAGTACTGTCAGGCATCACGCTTTGCTGTATGATGTGAAGTACTTAGTTCAAATTACAATATATGTGACTGTGATAAATACGTCTGGAGTGTAACATTTTTCGTTGCTGAAGATGATGGAAGAGAAAGAAGAGGTTCAAACTCGGTGCCAGCACATAGCCTGCTCTTCTTCGATAGAAGCAAGACGGGCCACAGCACTTAACTTCCTTATAGGGTACATAGAACACCATGAATAGTAACATGCCTTCACTTCAAGAGCCTATGCCGACAGGTCTGGCATTTAATCCAGTATGATGTTCGAAAGGCGGGTGACAAGGAACGACACTGGACCACATCTACTCCTCTTATACTACTGAATATTTCTTTGACTGATAGGATTTGAACGCATTGCACCATAGTCGAGTGCAACTGCATTAGTGTTTCACACGGACTCTAATATTATATGACAGGAAATTGTTTTCACCGACAAAATGTTCTCTCGTAAATAATGCTTTACCGTGTCAGTTCCTCTCTGAAAGTGTGAGAACGACCATAGTGACAGATTCACGTGGCAGAAATGTACTTTTCATGTACTTGCTTCCAGCCAAGATATATGTAGCGGAATGAAGCACAAAGGTATTACATTCGTCGAATCGATTATACTCACATCGTGAAGAATGTAACGGCTTTACCTGAATATTTATGGGCGTGCGACATTCCCCCCCCCCCACGTCCACCTAGCAGCAGACAACGTTGAAAGAGATGCATACCAAACTGACTTTAAGCTTCCAACGGTAAGAATACTCTCCCTCAGCAGAATTTACAAAGATTTTAATTTTACTTCTGTTTTACTTGTTTCGTAAAATCGGCATCTTGCAAAAAATGTGCTTTCAAAGTAGCTAAATTGAATCTCTGTATACTGATTGTTAGTAGCAGTATTACTGTATTGAACAATACTGAAATTTTCGTTCGAATAATTTTACATAATTTTATGCCTAAATAGATTATTTAATAATATTTTCCATTTTGTATCTACAATGATGTGTTTGAGCGGTTTGCACGTTTGCTCTAATTTAAATTAACAATGCGCTTTCTCGTCATCAAAAATTTTTGATTATGTTTTGAGGGATATGCGCTATTACAAGTGTATGTTGTGCAAAACTTTTTAGTGAGATTTAGGTACATCTAGTTTGCACCTCATAAAATAACCGCCAGTTGTAAGATCCGCTATTGGAACTTACGGCTATGACCTATCAAAATAAGGCAGATTATTTCTCATTGGTGGTATTTTCTGACTGCGTATGTGGTTTTAATGCGACACACATTGGCCGAAACTTGTACTTCCTTTCTGAAACATCTTGTCATATAGCTTCCTATGGTTGGCGATGAATGTATTTCCTCTTTCAGTTATTTCAGGATCGTGCTTCGACTCGTATGAGTTTATGCCACGAAATGACTTTTGACATTTTCCTAAATTAATTCTTTTAGGGCTCGCTTCTAAATATTAGAGGAGACTATCTACAGTAACGTTGACACTGGTGTCGATTTCTCCACCAGTCAAATGATTCATGGTACGTTATTACAAAACTTAGATGATTATTTTTACTCGTTTTTGTAAACACTGTCGAAATTTAGGAAGTTCATGGTATGCAGTTTTATAGGGGCTGAATTTTATAGGCAATACTGGTCGCTACGAAAACTATGGTAGCTCTGTTCTCTTTTACACTTGCTGAATACTCGTATGATTCTGTTTGTTTTACTTGGCCTAATATTAATTTTTACTTTTTCTAATTCCTTGTATTGATTTCCATTTTGTTACATCCCTATTAGTATTTGAAAGATGTCTTCCTTCTTTGGCGGTTTCTTTCGCCTAAGGCTATCTCAGCTACCTCTTTCTCAGGCCTAAGCGAAAATTCCGAAATCTTCTCATACCTGCTCAGTAATCTCTACGCTCATTGATTCATTTTCCTGTGTGGCTGTTGAATAGTGATACTGATGATTTAAACTCGCGTTTAATACATTTAAGAACTCTAGCTTCCTCTTCTTCTTCTGCATTGCTTATGTTTAGTATCACTATTTGTGCTTTATTCTCTTCTTTAATACATTGACTACTAAGAGGCAACAGGCAGTCCTTATTGCCTGACGGCAAGTGGCCTCCGGCGGCCATAGGCTACAGTGTGTTTGATGCTGCATACCTTTGTACTGCGTGTTTGTAATAAAGTAAAAAATCGCATTCGGGTCGTTGATGAAAAAGATATAATGAAAGAAAGTGGCCTATAAATGAGCTCTTGGATTGGAGACATTTTATCAGTTTAGCCTTGATCGCAGTTGTGGCTTCTTGCAGTTCCATATGCTGCAGATTTCTTGCAGTGCTGATCATTCATTTACATTTCTTGATTGGACTGAGAGTAAACTGGGAGCAATAGCTTGTTCAACGCGCTTTAGGAGGCCACAAAGATTACTAGTATTCCACGCTCCAATAACAGGGAACCCTGCCTGACAGTTACACGACAAAAAGATAACGGAAATTTAAAAGTGCGAAAGAGATCCTAGGAGTGCTACGCCCAGATTTATGAAACACGTAAAAGATCCAACGCTTTTAAACGAATGGAGAATGTAGTTATATTCTGTGAAACCTGTAGAAAAATACACTCCTGGAAATTGAAATAAGAACACCGTGAATTCATTGTCCCAGGAAGGGGAAACTTTATTGACACATTCCTGGGGTCAGATACATCACATGATCACACTGACAGAACCACAGGCACATAGACACAGGCAACAGAGCATGCACAATGTCGGCACTAGTACAGTGAATATCCACCTTTCGCAGCAATGCAGACTGCTATTCTCCCATGGAGACGATCGTAGAGATGCTGGATGTAGTCCTGTGGAACGGCTTGCCATGCCATTTCCACCTGGCGCCTCAGTTGGACCAGCGTTCGTGCTGGACGTGCAGACCGCGTGAGACGACGCTTCATCCAGTCCCAAACATGCTCAATGGGGGACAGATCCGGAGATCTTGCTGGCCAGGGTAGTTGACTTACACCTTCTAGAGCACGTTGGGTGGCACGGGATACATGCGGACGTGCATTGTCCTGTTGGAACAGCAAGTTCCCTTGCCGGTCTAGGAATGGTAGAACGATGGGTTCGATGACGGTTTGGATGTACCGTGCACTATTCAGTGTCCCCTCGACGATCACCAGTGGTGTACGGCCAGTGTAGAAGATCGCTCCCCACACCATGATGCCGGGTGTTGGCCCTGTGTGCCTCGGTCGTATGCAGTCCTGATTGTGGCGCTCACCTGCACGGCGCCAAACACGCATACGACCATCATTGGCACCAAGGCAGAAGCGACTCTCATCGCTGAAGACGACACGTCTCCATTCGTCCCTCCATTCACGCCTGTCGCGACACCACTCGAGGCGGGCTGCACGATGTTGGGGCGTGAGCGGAAGACGGCCTAACGGTGTGCGGAACCGTAGCCCAGCTTCATGGAGACGGTTGCGAATGGTCCTCGCCGATACCCCAGGAGCAACAGTATCCCTAATTTGCTGGGAAGTTGCGGTGCGGTCCCCTACGGCACTGCGTAGGATCCTACGGTCTTGGCGTGCATCCGTGCGTCGCTGCGGTCCGGTCCCAGGTCGACGGGCACGTGCACCTTCCGCCGACCACTGGCGACAACATCGATGTACTGTGGAGACCTCACGCCCCACGTGTTGAGCAATTCGGCGGTACGTCCACCCGGCCTCCCGCATGCCCACTATACGCCCTCGCTCAAAGTCCGTCAACTGCACATACGGTTCACGTCCACGCTGTCGCGGCATGCTACCAGTGCTAAAGACTGCGATGGAGCTCCGTATGCCACGGCAAACTGGCTGACACTGACGGCGGCGGTGCACAAATGCTGCGCAGCTAGCGCCATTCGACGGCCAACACCGCGGTTCCTGGTGTGTCCGCTGTGCCGTGCGTGTGATCGTTGCTTGTACAGCCCTCTCGCAGTGTCCGGAGCAAGTATGGTGGGTCTGACACACCGGTGTCAATGTGTTCTTTTTTCCATTTCCAGGAGTGTAACGCTATCTCTCTTGTTATTGTTGGACATACTGAATTCTACCCCGCATTTTAGTAAATTCTGTGTTGTTTACATGATTATTTCCTTTGTTTTAGTTTATAATGTACGTATTGTTTACTACTCGCGTTAATTTCTAATTCTTGGGGTGCGGTAACAAAGCCGCAGTAGTCGTTGTCCTCACGAAGTGCTGAGCTCACATGTTACAGCGTGGCGCCATGTCTCTGCAGCCGCCCTAGATTCCTTCTTTCTCGAAATTATTGATCTGTAAAGAACATCTATTAAATACCTATGTAGTTAAATAACTTTCTGATTTTTACAAATTTTTTGTTAACTTTCACTGGTCTTGTGAGAGCTGAGTGGTGAAACATTCAACGTGTTAACATTCCTTTGTCTCTTAAAATCGAGTTAACTACTTTCACAATATTCACTATCTCCGTTTTGTTTATTGATACTAACCAATGATTTCCTAAGGTCTATGACCGAGCATAAATTTTTATGTTGAAGCTAATGCTTCCGTCATTTGTACTGCGAATGCATGCGGGAGCTTTCTTAGTGTTCACCTTCTCAGAAACAGAAATGATCATAAATTAAATTAGCTCTAATTCGTTTTCGGTGATTGTGTGTATTATCCTTGTCAACATTTTGAATGAAGGGTTCGCATCCTTCGTATCTTATAATGATCACGTGCAGAAGATAAGTGGCTATTTGTGAGTATTACTATGATACATCTCTTAAAACCTAGTGGATTATGATAATTTCCACATATCAGTGAATGATGTTTTCCTTTGCAGCGGAAAACTCCTGTATTATTTTCATTAAAAAGTGGTGATTATTTCTACTGATATTTAGTGTAAATACGACATACAATACTATGAATTATTGGTATTTTAGCGGGAATACACACCTACATTGTCACTGGATTTTATTTAGAGACTCATCGGTAATTCTCTGATCCAACGACTAAACTACCATCAGAGATTAGAAAACGAAGTTACAGAAAGCCCTTTGATTACGGGACCGGACAGGGTGTAGCGAGGGTGTTGATCATACGCATATGGCAAGAGCTGGTAACGAGCAACCATACAGAGCACGAAAGCAGACGCGACGAGGAAGGCCACCTTCGGTACGGTATTTCTTAAGGGGACCACACCGTGGTTCAGATTAAAAAAATATATATTTTCGGTTTGCATCGTATTTCGATAGATTAAGGTTTTATTGAAGTACTCTGAAAATGATTTTGCTGAAAAAAATTTTTCGAGTATTTAAAGAGCATTTTACTACCACTTGTGTTTATGTGCTACGCCCACTTTTCTGTCACAAATTTTTCTGCATATATTTTAGATCTTTATATCCCTTACATTTCACGTTAGGATTTTTTTTACCCCCGAGTGTGTTGGCTATCCTTGGATTGCAACGGTCGGTATTCTTTTGTTTCTGCTGTTTGTAAACAACAAGCTTTCAAACACAAGGTTAGTTTTGTTCAAGTGTCATTGAAAAATTGCAGGTATGCTATGGGCCGGCAATTGGGAGAAATAAAGAAAACCTTGAGGCAATGAAGAGAGATGTTTGGGCCATATTCTTTCATAAGTCCTACACTCATGATAAGCCATGTCATGGATTGTGTCCATCAGAGGAAAATTCGTGGTGGAAGTACAATAGGGATCAGGCAATTGGAGAATCTTATTCTCGCCAGCATTCTCCTCCTGCTGCTGTTATTACAGCAATTAAACCTATTTTCATAGATTTGGCTCATCCTGGCCTTCTAAGGAAATGTCTGCATGGACACAGAACAGAATCCAATGATAGTTTCAACAGCATAATTTGGAAACGCCTTCCTAAAACTGTATTTGTAGGCATGCATACAATAAAACTAGGAGTTCATGATGCTGTTATTACGTTCAGTTGTGGTAGTATTGGAAAGTGTTGGGTACTGAAAAAGCTGGGAATTGATCCTCGTGAAAATATGATCACTGGGCTGCAACATTGCGATAAAATGAGGACAGCAGATGCAGACAGGTCTCATCTAGAATGGCCAAGAAAGCAAGACAAACATCGAGAAAGGTGAAAAACAAGCTGGAAGACCTGCTAGAGGCCAAAGAAGGGCCATCATATGCAGCAGGACTGATTTAATTAACTGTAAGTAACAAATTTCAAAAGTTTTTTCTTTAAACTCAATATCTCGCAGGCTAAAATTTTCAGTACATATGCCCCATTATAAAAAAAAAACTATCATAAATAAATGAATGAAATTTTCAGAGATTCTGCATAACATAAAATACCACCTCTGACACTACATTCATTAATATTCCCCCATTAGGAAGTTCACAAAAGAATATTTTCTGCAGAAAAAACTTAATATTTTTTGTTAATAAATTTAAAAAAGTATTTCTTAAAAACTATAAAATGGATTATTTGGATTTTAGTACAGTTGACTCTATTAGCATCATGTTGCATAGAGTAAAAATATTAAGGTCCTGCATCAAATAGTTTTTTTCAGAGATGGGTCAAATACTTGCCTGAATTAACATGGGGAAGATAGGCAGGGTGTGGTCCCCTTAAGCTCGCTAACTGATCCATAATGCGACATTGTTACAAAGAAACTAGTGGGGCAACTGTTGTTAGTTACTTACCGGTACCTGTGAACGGACTGTGTAATGGTAAAAGTGGAGTAAGGTACCAGCTCTTATGATCTGCTGCAGCTTCTGAAGCTTATCACCACCTTAGGCACAGTGTAAACTTCGGACAGTACCGCCTCTGAACAATGAGCTATGAAATCACACATCGCGCATAGTGTTGGGTGTTTCACTGCCATGCCAAGCTACGGTGTCCGCCGCCAGCGGCCTCGTGATACTTTACGTGCTAATGTTGTGTTGTAAATGGATGCATCAGACATTACTTAACATACATTGCAATGGTATCAATCGTGGTGTTTCACTAAGCATAGATTGCAACTAAACAAGACTGGGAGAAGTGGTACACATACTTAGTGAAAGTACAGTGGGTTAGCCACGGGCCACATTTTGTGAAATACCGTTGTCGTTCGTACTAAGGTAGGTCTTTTATTAGCATAAATTCAGACAACAGTATTCTGTGCCTCATGGTGTGTCCATAGCAGTGAAACGTCCCCTTTGAACAATTATACAGGACTGAGCTTAAACTGACACACAATATTATTTAGCGCAACGCAATCTGACTTTCAAAAATCCCTACAAAAGAATGGCCCTGACTAACATTAACCTATACCTTTCACAAATCACTTACCTCACAAAAATCTTCGTTATTGGAACTACTGCCAGCTAAATAAAAGATTCGAACTACTGAAGGCACTAACTACTGATAGGGATAGTTAGCAAATGAAAGATATCAATAGAGAACAAACAATGTACTGGTAGAGAATATGGTACTGGTGGGCCACCAGAGGTGCAGACCCACTGTAGTCCTTGTAGAGATGGCCAGCAGCCATCTGTTGTGACTGTGCAGGTGCACAATCACCATTGAAGAGTCTTGCAGTTAATATAGCAAGTCCATAACCACCACTTGTGCACTCACAAAAGTTTTTGGAATTGTCCTTAGAACCAGCAATGCTGTTATCCAGTCCCTTGCTGAATTATTAACACACGTGCAAACACTAACAGTCCCTACTTCTCACATATTGTCCATATACTATGACCAACGGAAACGTGTGCAGTGAAATCTAACTTACAAGTTACTAATATGATGACCTGGTGTCAATTACCATTTTATAACATGAGAATACAATTACAAAGGTGTAAAATACATCATTAAAGAACATAACAATACAGATAACATTTGTAGTAATACAGGCTTTACAAAACAATAGAAATAAACATATACATTAGTGTTACAGCAATTATGACATAAGTACATACATAAAGATCAGAATAATTATTGAAACATCAACTTTACACATGAGCATTAAAACAAAACAGAATAAATAATGTCTAAGCATCTTTACAAGGTAAATAACATATTATTAATGCCAATTATATTTGAGGATAACAGTATTCATCATAGTGAATATAGCTTAGTATTAGAAGAAGAAAAAATTCTATGAAACTACACAGAGACAGAAAGAAAACAACTACACAAGGGTACACAAACACATAGTGGGATAACACAAGGAAAGGACAGGTTTTGTTTTATTGCAGTATTTTGCAAACAAAACTTTCTTTGCTTCTTGGAGATCTCCCTTCATTAATCATTATTCCCAAAAAGTCCTATCTATACCTCCTTCCTGTATTCTATTCATATTTCTTTCAAAATAATCATTTCTGATTGTACAATACTCATTTGGGCCCAAATCTTTTTCATATAACTTCGCAATGCATTACTTCCAAGTCATCATAGTTAGTTTCTTATATAGTCTACCCCTCTTCAGCTAAGTTAAATCTACTGAGCTCAGATATATATACCAAGGGACGAGGCAATGCAGCATCACATAAAACAATTAATATAACCGGCAATGAAATAAATGCAGATTTGCAAAGCAAGCAGCATTAAGAAATTAGCAAAGCAATTGTAATATTACAACTAATATAAGGCACTGTGCAGCAAACAAGAAAACTAAATCCGTAGTAAAACTGGCTTAACAGCGTAATACAAAGTCAAATTCTGTAACATTATGCCTGGCAAACAGCAGCACCAAATAACAAAACTTATATCTAAACATGACATAGCTCAAGCAGAAAAAATATTACACTAAAATGGCCATGTCTAATACCTATGTCACATCTTAACACTAGAGTGATGCATCATGAGAACTTACACTAGCAGATAAGTTACCAAATCGTAAAGAAATTATTTATGCAATTCCTGTGAAGGGAAATGTCTATTTATGTGCCCTCGTTTTCTTGGAAGTAAATCATAAATTTCTTATTGACTGGATCTGTAGGCATAAAATAACTATATTAGTACATATATTAAATTTTATTTTAACCAATGCTGCAGTGCTAGAGAGACAGTAGTATTAATCAGGTGAATAGACATAAAAATATTTCTCGTCATTTCATTAGGCATTTCAGTAAATATCATAAATTAAGAGCTCCACAGTGTAATCATATGTTTTCAAGTTCGACCATGTCGTTTTTGCGATGCTTTCTACAAAGGAATGTCAACAGTGAGATTAATGGCCTCTTTTTTTTCTCCACCTAATGGCTTTCTTTTGTCAGACGACTACCTCTCAGCTGGGTGCCCATGACGCATTACATGCAGGTGGTCACTTAACTTTCTTACGGAAATATTTACGACAGCAGTTTCCGCTACAGTGACAGTCTCATATAAAAAATTTCACCAGTCGAGAATTTACGTTGCAAATGTGTAGAAACAAAATCCTATGAATATAACAGTGTTCAAAAAAATTTTCGTCGGCATTCACACATTTACATACATTTCATAACTCTTAAAGTACGATTCTTGGTTTCCAACAACCTTATTCACAAACCAGAGTCCCTAACCACCACTCATTATTCCTTACCTTATTACACATATACATATTCATATTCATCAACACGTCTTCAATATTTCATCATAATAACTACATAGCATAATCAGATTCCTCATATAACATCAGTTTATTGATCATAAACATACTTCAACAGCATAATACACATCGTCGTCGTAATAATAACATCATATCACCTCAGTCAAATCTCAAAATCGTCGTAGCTTCCTCCAATAATTTCAAAACTTAAAAAAAATTCTCTGCTCATTTCTAGAGTGTCATCTACCTCAAAAGTACTTTAAAAATCATGATCCCATCCCAAATACATCATTCAAAGCTCTCATAGTATCACAATGGTTCCGAAAAATATGAACAGTTCACAAAGTACAGACAAAATACAATTTCGTAGATGTGAAGTAATCCAACTCTGTAATTGCGTAAACATGTGTCACTGACATAGTAAAAAGATGTTTGTTTCTCTGTTAAATGATCAGATAGCTGTGTAATTTATGTGTTAGAGAAATATGGTACCGATGTGTTAAATTGTATAAGCAAATACCATATTAGCTAGGGCTCCTTGTGCTTGCCAAACACATGGTACACAAAGTAGGCGTGTAACCCACTGAGGATTATTGTAATTATACCCTCAGGTGTTACAAATTGCAGCAATGGAATGAAATTTATCACGGAAAACTTTTGTATCATTGTACTTCAAATATCTTTAAAATTAAATGTTTTAAGTACAAAATTAATCACTGAAATGCGTGTCCTGTAGCGCTAAATGTGCATCTTGTTGTAAGATAATCTCTGTGGAAGTGTCGTAGTTATTTTCCTCTGAAAGCTAAGTTCTGCAGAAGCCAATGTACTTACCTCATGATAAACAAAAGTGAAATGCTTTGCGTAGAGATATCTTAGTTATTATGCTTATTGTTGTGATGATGAAAGTACTGTGCTGTAACGTATTGTTGTGCTACGGAAAAGGCTGTCTCCTTGTAGCTATACCACAAAAGTTACTACTAAAGCATGTCTTACTTTCCAGAATAATACAGAAAAACTGTGCAGATATGAAACAGAAACACCGTAAAAGCAACATTGTAAATTGTCACTCATTAGTAGCGTCGTGATAAAATCGTGTAGCTGTCACATTAACTAACCACTGTGTCATCTGTTCGCAATAACAATGCATTCGTAATTTCTGTTTGAATAAGTTCTCTTGGTTCTTGACTGGATATTTAACTTTAAACATTGTTGCATGGTAACAGTTTCTAAAGCATACTAGTAACGTGAAGTTAAACGTTTTATGGCAAAGACAAAGTTAAAAAGCAGATTATCTTTCAATAAACGGTTTTACATGTGAAATGTGGTGTAAACCTTTACTCTTCCTAGTATGCAGAGTTTCAACTGCAACGCAATTATCATGTGGTATACGTCGGATTCTGTAAGGTCCATTGTAAACTAGAAAGAATTTGTGACTCAAGTGTTTCTTCTTATGTGACAATGAATGAGCTTTAATGAGAACTTTCTGACCAATATATAATTTCTTTGCGTTTGCTTTACCGTGTAGTTTTCTCCTTTTGTCTGCTGCAGATTTTATATTTTTAAGAGCCAAATCAATTATGTCTTTGTGTCGAAGTTTACGTGTATTCGGGAAAGGTACAAGCTCTCTGATTCTGTTCGGTGGTTCTTCATTCTTCAGTACAAGAGTAGGTGGTAAAGCAGTGGAATCATGAGGCATTTCATTCAGCACACTTTGAAATAAGTGTAAATATCTGTCCCAATGCTGATGCTTTCTGTGAAAAGAAAGTCTGCAAAGCTTATTGATTTCTTTCATAATCCGTTCAGACGGGTTACAATGTGGTGAGTACAATGAAATAAAAACAGGTTTGATTTTATGATTCCGAAGCATGCGTGACGAAACAGCAGATCTGAATTGCGGTCCATTATCTGAAATGACTTTACTGACATGTCCAACTTCACGTAAGAAATTTTTAACAAAGGCGTTGGATACAGACCGTCCTGTGGCATTACGTAACGGTGTGAAAGAAACAAATTTTGAAGTAAGTTCAACAGCGACTAGAACGTACGAAAATCCATTCGATGTTCTGACAAGGGGTCCCAAGAGATCAACAGCAGCAAATTCTTTTAATTTAGAAGGAGTAATAGGAAACAATGGAGCACGATGTGAGATAGTAGATGGTTTCGCCTTTTGAAAAAGTTTACAAATAGACAAGACTCTTCGAATTCGCTTTTCCATACTGTTAAAATAACAAGTCGTTCGAATAATATGGTAACATTTTCGTGGGCCAAAATGTGCGTAGCTGAAATGAATGTACCAAATGAGCTTATTAACAAAATCGTCTGGAATGCAAAGTACCCATAGCTTGTCATCAACAGTGCAGCGTTTGAAGAGTATGTTGTTTCTAACCAGGTAATAATGCCGAATCTGAGTGTGTGTCTTTTCATGCCATTTACTTTTGATGTCTTTCCAAATCGGATCTTTATCTTGTTCATGAGCAATGTCCTTTAAAGATGTGGTGATGAAGTTTTCAAAGGCGACTTTCTGAATGTAAAGAATACTGAAATTTTTCTCAAGGTTGCCTTCTGTGTTACTTTTCTCAAGCCCAGCCGGTGCGCGTGACAGCGCGTCTGCAACAATGTTCTCCTTTCCGGGAATGTAGACTATTGTGAAGCGGAATTCTTGCAGAAACAATGCCCAACGTTTTAACCTGTCATGATTTAATTTTGAAGACATAAGAAACTGTAATGCACGATGATCACTGTATACTTTTACGTGCTTACCAGAAAGAAAGAAACGGAATTTGTTAAATGCCCAAACGATCGCTGAAGCTTCTAATTCAGTAACGGAATAATTTTTTTCAGATTTTGTTAGCACTCGGCTAGCAAAAGCAATGGTTTTCTGAACAGTAGTGTCATTTTCTGTGGCTTCTTGAAATAAGTGGGCACCAAGACCGACTTTAGAAGAATCCGTGCTAAGGCAGAAATCTTGTGACAGATCTGGATGAGCTAGTATTGGCGCATTAAGTAGCGATTGTTTCAAAGAATTGAATTCCAACTGTGCTTGTTCGTCCCAGTTCCAAATAGTATTTTTTCCAGTGAGAGAACAAAGTTTTGGTGTAACTAGAATTTGCATATTTAGAAAACGACGGTAAAAATTTACGAGACCTAGAAAACTACTTACTTGTCTTTTTGTGGATGGAACTGGAATGGCTCTGATCGCTTCTAACTTTTCAGGATCCGGCTGAATGCCTTCAGAAGAAATAATATGTCCCAAAAACTTCACCTTTGACCTGCCGAATTCAGACTTTTCCAAGTTAACTGTAATTCCAGATTCTGCAAAAATACGTAAAAAACTGTTGAGGATGCGGTTATGTTGTTCCCATGAAGCTTCTGCTATTAGAATATCGTCCACATATAAGGTGATGTGACGTTTTAAGAACTCAGGTAATATGGAATTTAACCCGCGAATGAATGCTCCCGAAGAAATGTTCAAACCAAAAGGAAGTTTCCGAAACTGATAACAAACGCCGAAACAAAGGAAAGCTGTGTATTTTCTGCATTCTGGATGAAGTTCGATCTGATAAAAGCTGGATCTGAGATCAATGGAAGACAACACTTTTACACCATTAAAATTTTTAAGAAGTTCTTCCATCGTCTGCGGCCTGTCTGTTTCAGGAATAATGATAGTATTGATTTGTCTCGAATCTAAGACAAGCCTGATCGATCCATTTTTCTTCTCAACAACATGTAACGGATTGTTGTATGAGTTTACTGCAGGCTCAATAATGCCCTCGTCAAGCATATATTGTATTTCTGTTCTAACACGGTCCCTATAATGTGCTGGAATTACGTATGGTCTAACACAAAATTTAGTATGCTCACGAACACGAAATTGGTATTGAAATCCCTTGATGGTTCCTGTTTTGCGAGTAAAAACTGTGGAATGTTCATGTAAAATCTCAAATAGGTCCTGCCTATCAGTGTCATTACAATTCTCAATTGTTTGAATTTTATTCTGAATTAACTCATTTATTTCAAATATGCCGTCGATATCATCCCTGTCAGTACTTGCAGAGTGATTGTTAGTGTCTAGTGACGTAGAAAATTCCGAACTGTTGCCTAACAGAACGTAAAGCCGATTAATTTCCTCATCATGGTTTTAGAGCCAGTCTTCAAATTTCAAAGCTATTGACTTACCTTCTTTCTCTAAACTTATTTCAGCATCGTGAAAGCTTAAGATTGCTTTATATTCATTCAAAAAGTCTACTCCCAGTATAATTTCCGTCGACAATAATAGAACAATAAGAAAGTTCATAGAGAAGCTGTGGCTTTGGCAAAAGAATTCTAAATTGGTTTGTTGGCGTACATCTACACTTTTTCCAAAGATTGCACCTTGTAATTTAATCTTACGTAACGGAAGTGTGGGGCAGTCGTTCGATTTGTTGCATTTGCTAAAAGCTGTTTCACTAATTACAGAAATGGGACTGCCAGAGTCAAGTACTGCCATAAATTTTACGTCATTTACAGTAATGTGAATCGCATGATATGCAATGTTGTTATGTTTTACGTCGTGTTCCTGGAGTAAGATGTCCCTAATGTCTTCCATTTTTACGTAATTACTAGCTACGGCAGCTGTGTCGTCAATTTCATAAGTACGTCTTGTGGCTGCCAGCGGTGTGAGTCATTGTCTATTGTCCCTTTGTTGGCGCACGTCGTTATTGGGATTTGGAGACCTAACTTCTACAAATTCACCGTGACGAGAATCCCGCCAGTTCTGATGCAGTTCAGGTCTGTCGTTACGATCATATCGTCTGTCGTCATGTCGGTAGATTCCATAGTTTCTTTCTTGTCGGTCACATGGTGGAGAATTTCTCCCTGATTCGTAACTGCGCACTGGACCGTTGCGTCTAAAGTTATTCTGTCTCCCTTGATAATAATTGTTTTGGTTCCCATATTGTCTGTTTCTCTGATTGTCTCTGTGATAGTCATTACCACGGAGAGGTGATCTTTCCCTGTAATTATTACTACTCTGCCAACGGTTGTCATACGGGTGGTGTCTGTTTTGGCCACGATTTGTGTTGTGAGAATAGCCTTGTCGTTTCCAGTTATTATTTCTTTCATCGCGGAATTGCGATGGATGTGACCCGTAATGATTGTTTTCCTGTTTTTGCATCCCGCGACTGTCTGTGTTAATTTCTAATTCTTATAAGAGTCCCCGAAAAGATTCAATGTCGTCTTTGCAACGCCCTGCCAAAATAATATGTCATAAATGTTCAGGCAGTTTGATTAAGCAAATGCGGATGAGTTCTGAGGGGCTGTATGGGTTAGACAGGTACTGATTCTTGTGCAACATGTCTTCAAAATATTTCTCAAGACTGGAAAATTCAGATTGTTCGAAATGTTTCATCATTATGATGCCATGTTTTACTCGGTCTTGTGTGGCTTGAGATCAATATGCTGAGAGGAAGGCATGATAAAAATCTCCTTCACTGTGACAATCGTGAATGACCGCTCGCATTCTTACAGCTGGTTCATTCTCCAAGTAGCCACACATAAATTCTAACCTGTGCTCCAATGACCAGTTGGGAGGAAAACAACGAGAGAATTGATGGAGCCACGCTTGTGGATGAATGTCGTTGGCAGAATTCTTAAACGTTTTGAATTTACGTGTAGTAATGAACAGCTTATACTCAAAATCATCGTGTCGGCGAGTAGCACATCGCTCATTGTTACTTCGTTTCGGCGGTTCCATCTCAAAATCCAATGCGCCTTGCCAATTTCTTTCATAATTTCCGAAGTGCCCTGAGTTATTGTTTTGTGGCTGTTCCGTATTTCTATGTCCCTCTTCCCGTATTGGAGCGCGAGTGGCCTCTGAAATACGTAATTCTTGTATTACCTGTGTCAGCTGATCTTGTACTTCCCGGATTTCTCTTTTGTACTGTGTATTGATTTGATTTTGATTTTGTTTGAATTTTCTTATTTGTTCATACTCTTCTGTGTCAGTGAAGGCTACGGGTCTTGTGTCATTCAGATCATCATCTACCTTTGTAGATAAGTTAGTGACCTGATCCGAAAGTTCGGCTACTTTCTCCGATAGTGTACTTATTTCCTCCATGTGTCTTTCTGAACCTTTAAATTTTCCTGAGTTTTTGCAAGTTGCGTAACCGAATCGGTAGATGCAACTGCGTCAATTTTAGCTTGCACGATCTCATGATTTTCATTAACAATAGTTTGCAGTTCTTTTATGGCTGCTTCGTGATTCTGTAATACATTTTCATGACGCGAAAAAATAGGTTGGATATGCTCACAAATTTGTGTTTTTACGTCATTACAGACCTTTTGACATTTCGATTCGATGTTATGTAACTCAGTAGTTAAATCTTCACGTGTTTGTTCAAGTGTGGTGTCTAACTTTTTAAGATTTTGTTCCACTGTGTCTAACTTTTTAAGATTTTGTTCCACTGTGTCTAACTGTTGCTGTGTTTATCTCTGGTATTGTTCCATTGTGTCTAACTTTTGAAGCTTTTGTCCCATTTGTTGCATTAATTGTAATAACAATGCATTAGTGTCTGGAATCTGTTCCTCTACGCTTTTCGACAGTGCATTTGCACCAGCAACATTCACATTTTGACAAGCAGAAAATGTGTCTTGACTCATTTGAGAAAACGGTGAGGACCCAAAACCTAAATCTACAGTATTTGCAATATTGTGTTCTGTCATTTCGGATTCCTGAGGGGAGCTGTTGCCGACCGATCGATCGATAATGCTTCCCTGCTCACTAATTGTTTCACTGTCTACACCATTGTTTGCAGCCCGCTCCATTTCCCTATGTACAATTACCAAATTACTACTTTCAACATTAGTTAATTCATTACTCGGTGGCGCTAACACACTGCTTTCGTCTTCACTGTCATTTCTCAGTTTACTTTGGAGCCTAGTATTACGTTTTTCACACGCCATTATTGTCACAATATTTCACACGACAACACAAAAAAAAACACAATTTGAAGAGCAAAAATGAGAGAACACATTAACATAGAACTGAAAATAATATCTAGTTAATTGCCAGTGCAGCTGTGAAATACTTGGTGCAAATCTACATGCATGCCACAACTGTTTTACTGTGCAACAATGAAAAACCACAACTACCAAGGAAATTCTCTCTATAATTACGCGCTAGCAATAAACAAAAGTTACACTAAATACACAAACTACAAGAAAAAAATCAGAAGATTCCAGTGAGGTATCCTAGGCTAAGGGTCGACATATGAAACGTCCCCTTGGAACAATTAGACGGGACTGAGCTTAAACTGACACACAATATTATTTAGCGCAACGCAATCTGACTTTCAGAAATCCCTACAAAAGAATGGCCCTGACTAACATTAACCTATACCTTTCACAAATCACTTACCTCACAAAAATCTTCGTTACTGGAACTGCTGCAATACAGCGAGCGCCACTACTGCCAGCTAAATAAAAGATTCAAACTACTGAAGGCACTAACTACTGATAGAGATAGTTAGCAAATGAAAGATATCAATAGAGAACAAACAATGTATTTACCTTAATAGTCATAATGTATATATAGCAGTTCATGACAAATTACAAAACTCCGCCATCTCTCTGCTGGCGGCTCATCTCCAACTGTGCAACGCTACGCGCTGTTCACATCCAGCTGCCGCTGCCCAACACTACAATGGCAGACCACAATGCAAACTAGCCACAGATTGCACACAGCACAGCCAGTGATTTTCGTATAGAGCGCTACGTAACGTTGCCAATAAGAAAACATAAACAGCCTACTTACATAAAGAAAACAAAAAAACAGCCTACTTACAGCAGTTCTCCAGCAAGCATTCACAAAATAGATGCTAACTCACACGAGGCACTCTTACTAGACGCCAAATTAAAAGAAACTAACTGGAACAAATAACCTCTGACACTAGGAAACTGATTTCTTGCTGCAGAGGTGTATGAAATATCAAGCTTTCGAAGACTTCCCCTGTCCTTATTGTCAGGAGTTATCAGTAGGCCACACGGTACTTTAGCTGACCTTTGACCTAATCCTGTCTGTATGTTACCTGAAGTTATGTTGATGAATTTTACTGTTATAAATGCCGATTCCGGTGGATGGTGGATGACTAAGCAAATTTTCCTGTTACTCATTTCCATACACCACTAAGGCAATAACCACCATTCTGGTTACATCTACATCTACATTCACATTCTACAAATCACACTTAAATGCCTGGCAGAGGATTTATCAAACCATTTTCACATTAATTCTTTGTTATTCAAATCACCAATAGCGCATGGAAATAACGAAGACCTACATTTTTCCGTGCGAGCTCTTATTTCCCTTAGTTTATGATGATGATTGTTTCTCCCCGTATAGGTTGGCGTCAAAAAAATATTTTCGGATCAAAATTTCTTTGTGCACTCTGATGACATTGGCTTCTTTGCTGGCATAATCCTAATAAATAGCTAAGTAAGATAAGATTTCCGTTTTCGAGTAACTGTGCGTCTAAATGATTTGATTCTGACATCGACAGCCTGGTAAAGGCTGCTTGACGGCGAGGAGAAATCGTTATTACCCTGGAAATCGCTGGTTCTGTATTTTTTGTTAGTTTTGTTTTTCATTGGGAGGAATGGGGTGGAAAGTGGAGGATGAAGTGAATACGCCATATGTACAGCCATTTAAACAAATCAATGGTACCTCACCTTAGTTTGGATAAAGGAATAAAACATTACATTACGGGAGAACAACAGTTGATCCCACATGTCCGCTAGAAATCAGAAGCTAAAGCGCCTCCATTAGAAACCAGCCCATCTTATTTCAATGCGTAGTAGCAAAAAGAACGCTAACTGGCATTATTTAGTCAAGGTTTGAACATCGTTCCCGAATTCTGACACACTAACAGCAAAATGCATAGTGTGGAGCCGTTTGCTTATTCGGTAGTACCACTCAGATTCAGCGCAAGGATTGTTTCAAATTCATGACGAACATTTTGAACTATTTCACTTCGCTGAAGGAAAACATTTTTAAATATTGGATCAAGTTGACTATTTGTTCCGCATTACTAGAGTTTTCAGAAGTTGTGTTCGTAACATGTTAAGCCACAAATGGCGTTTCAATTACTCGCATGTACACCTGACAGCGCAGAAAGAGGATGCGGAAAACCACAACCCGAGTCGAAGTATGCTGCAGAGATGATACGAGTGAAATGTAAACTGCTATTTTCCGTATTATGCTAAGAACACCCGGGATAGAAATTAGTACTTGACATATTAAGCAAAAATGGTCCTGTCTGTGTCCTAGACATATTCTAAAAGGGCACAAAAGCTTTACTTGAAATTAAAATACGCTGTTATTAATAGCTACCTGTGCTCGACACACACCTTAACATGGGAATTTTAGTTCGTCGTCACTGTTAGCTAAATGGTCTACCTGTAGGCTACATAAAGAGACAGAGATTCGACTTGGTGTTAAGTTGCAACAGCTTCTATTCTTCTTCAAGCAAAAGATATCTGATGCTCGGAAAAATTCCCTCTGTTCTAAAGATGTGCACTTAATTTTGCACTGCAGAGGTGACAATTGTTCCCCCTTTAATCTGTGAGGGTAACTAACTTGTGGTGACTGGAGGCATATTTAACGTCACTATACTTATACGAGATGGCTCTCTCTTCTAGTAGTAGTAATATCACAGTAAACTTCATTCCATCACTATAGCAACGAATTATCAAAACCTGATTATTCAGTCTATACAGCAACAGCAGCGGAAGCTGCAGCATGAACCAAGAAGTGCTCTGATTATCACATTAAAGTTTATTTCGAAAAGACAATAAAATGTCACAAAGCATTTCGTTCTGTTGTCAAGCGAGACTCTTGCTGAATTTCGTCTTGACAACAGATCGGGTAACAATTGTTCTAAAAGCATTCAAAACACACCATGTTCTCCACTGTACAACATGAATAAAAGACACTTTAGTGCGTTGACATCTTTTTCGCCTAACCGCCGCCGGAAAACAAACGTGTAATGTGTTTGTAAAAACAAGACTGTTCATTGTTAAGTAACGCTAAGAGACTCCCTGAATGACTTAGAAAACGCTATGTGTTGTTGTTGTTGAGGTCTTCAGTCCAGAGACTGGTTTGATGCAGTCCTCCATCCTACTCTATCCTGCGGAAGCTTCTTCATCTCCAGGTAACTACTTCAAACTACATCCTTCTGAATCTCCTTTGTGTATTCATCTCTTGGTCTCCCTCTACGATTTTTACCCTCCACGCTGCCCTCCAATACTAAACTGGTAATTCCTTGATCCCTCAGAACATGTCATATCAACCGATCTTTTCTTCTAGTCAAGTTGTGCCACAATTTTCTCTTCTCCCTAATTCTATTCGGTACCTCCTCATTAGTTACGTGATCTATCCATATAATCTTCAGCGTTATTCTGTAGCACCACATTTCGAAACCTTCTGTTCTCTTACTGTATAAACTATTTATCGTCCACGTTTCACTTCCATACTGGGCTACACTTCATACAAATACTTTCAGAAAAGACTTCCTGACACTTAAATCTACACTCGATGTTGACAAATTTCTCTTCTTCAGAAACGCTTTCCTTTCTATTGCTAATCTACATTTCATATCCTCTCTACTTCGACCATCATCAGTTATTTTGCTCCCCAAATATCAAAACTCGTCTACTATTTTAGGTGTCTCATTTTCTAATCTAATTCCCACAGCATCACCTGACTTAATTCGACTACATTTCATTATCATCGTTTTGCTTTTTTTGATGTTCATCTTATATGCTCCTTTCAAGAGACTGTCTATTCCGTTCAACTGTTCTTCCAAGTCCTTTACTGTCTCTGACAGAATTACAATGTCATCGCCGAACCTCAAGGTTTTTTTTCCTTCTCCATGGAGCTACTCCGAATTTTTCTTTTGTTTCCTTTACTGCTTGCTCAATATACAGATTGAAGAACATCGGGGACAGGCTACGACCCTGTCTCACTCCCTTCCCAACCACTGCTTCCCTTTCATGCCCCTCGACTCATAACTGCCATCTGGTTTCTGTACAAATTGAAAATAGCCTTTCGCTCCCTGTATTTTACCCCTGCCACCTTTAGAATTTGAAAGAGAGTATTCCAGTCAACATTGTCAAAAGCTTTCTCCATGTCTACAAATGCTAGAAACGTAGGTTTCCCTTTCCTTAATCTATCTTCGTGTTAATATTTTGCAGCAGTGACTTATTAAATTGATAGTTCGGTAATTTTTACACCTGTCAACACCTGATTTCCTTGGAATTGGAATTATTATATTCCTCTTGAACTCTGAAGGCATTTTGCCTGTCTCATACATCCTGCTCACCAGATGGAAGAGTTTTGTCATGGTTGGCTCTCCCAATGCTATCAGTAGCTCTAAAGGAATGTTGTCTACTCCTGGGACGTTGTTTCGACTTAGGTCTTTCAGTGTTCTGTCAAACTCTTCACGCACTATCATATCTCCCATTTCATCTTCATCTACCTCCTCTTCCATTTCCATAATATTGCCCTCAATTACATTACCCTTGTACAAACCCTCTATACATTCCTTCCACCTTTCTACTTTCACTTCTTTGCTTAGAACTGGTCTTTCATCTGAGGTCTTGGTATTAATTCAAGTGGTTCTCTTTTCTCCAAAGATCGCTTTAATTTTCCTATAGGCAGAATCTACCTTACCTCTAGTGATACATGCCTCTTCATCCTCACATATGTCCTCTACCCGTCCCCGCTTAGCCATTTTGCACTTGCTGTCGATCACATTTTTAAGATGTTTGAACTAATTTTTGCCTGTTTCATTTATTTGATTTTTATATTTTCTCCTTTCGTCATCTGCGGAGCTACACTCCTGTAAATTGAAATAAGAACACCGTGAATTCATTGTCCCAGGAAGGGGAAACTTTATTGACACATTCCTGGGGTCAGATACATCACATGATCACACTGACAGAACCACAGGCACATAGACACAGGCAACAGAGCATGCACAATGTCGGCACTAGTACAGTGTATATCCACCTTTCGCGGCAACGCAGGCTGCTATTCTCCCATGGAGACGATCGTAGAGATGCTGGATGTAATCCTGTGGAACGGCTTGCCATGCCATTTCCACCTGGCGCCTCAGTTGGACCAGCGTTCGTGCTGGACGTGCAGACCGCGTGAGACGACGCTTCATCCAGTCCCAAACATGCTCAATGGGGGACAGATCCGGAGATCTTGCTGGCCAGGGTAGTTGACTTACACCTTCTAGAGCACGTTGGATGGCACGGGATACATGCGGACGTGCATTGTCCTGTTGGAACAGCAAGTTCCCTTGCCGGTCTAGGAATGGTAGAACGATGGGTTCGATGACGGTTTGGATGTACCGTGCACTATTCAGTGTCCCCTCGACGATCACCAGTGGTGTACGGCCAGTGTAGGAGATCGCTCCCCACACCATAATGCCGGGTGTTGGCCCTGTGTGCCTCGGTCGTATGCAGTCCTGATTGTGGCGCTCACCTGCACGGCGCCAAACACGCATACGACCATCATTGGCACCAAGGCAGAAGCGACTCTCATCGCTGAAGACGACACGTCTCCATTCGTCCCTCCATTCACGCCTGTCGCGACACCACTCGAGGCTGGCTGCACGATGTTGGGGCGTGAGTGGAAGACGGCCTAACGGTGTGCGGGACTGTAGCCCAGCTTCATGGAGACGGTTGCGAATGGTCCTCGCCGATACCCCAGGAGCAACAGTGTCCCTAATTTGCTGGGAAGTGGCGGTGCGGTCCCCTACGGCACTGCGTAGGATCCTACGGTCTTGGCGTGCATCCGTGCGTCGCTGCGGTCCGGTCCCAGGTCGACGGGCACGTGCACCTTCTGCCGACCACTGGCGACAACATCGATGTACTGAGGAGACCTCACGCCCCACGTGTTGAGCAATTCGGCGGTACGTCCACCCGGCCTCCCGCATGCCCACTATACGCCCTCGCTCAAAGTCCGTCAACTGCACATACGGTTCACGTCCACGCTGTCGCGGCATGCTACCAGTGTTAAAGACTGCGATGGAGCTCCGTATGCCACGGCAAACTGGCTGACACTGACGGCGGCGGTGCACAAATGCTGCGCAGCTAGCGTCATTCGACGGCCAACACCGCGGTTCCTGGTGTGTCCGCTGTGCCGTGCGTGTGATCATTGCTTGTACAGCCCTCTCGCAGTGTCCGGAGCAAGTATGGTGGGTCTGACACACCGGTGTCAATGTGTTCTTTTCTCCATTTCCAGGAGTGTAGTTGGCATATAAACTTTTACTACTGTTGTATGCGTGGACTGCGCGTCGCTCTTGGCTACAATAATGCATTCACTTTGCTATTCGTAGTAGCTTCTGTTACCCAAAGATTTCTACTAGCCCGCGTCTTTTTACCTACTTGATCCTCTGCTCCCTTCACTATTTCATCTCTTCTTCTACCGTATTTTTTCCCCCCCATAGTTGTCAATTGTTCCCTAATGCGCTCTCTGAAACTCTCTACAACCTCTGGTTCTTTCAGTTTATCTAGGTCGCATCTCCTTATATTCTCAACTTCTTACAGTTTCTTCAGTTTTAATCTACAGCTCATAACCAACAGATAGTGGTCGGAGTCCACATCTGCCCCTGTAAATGTCTTGGAGCTTAATACCTGGCTCCTAAATCTCTGTCTTACCATTATGTAATGTTTTTGAATGATTCCAGTGTATCCAGGCCTCTTCCCCGTATACAACCTTCTTTAATGATTCTTAAACCAAGTGTTAGTTACGATTATGTTAAGCTCCGTGCAAAATTCTACCAGGCGGCTTCCTGTTCCATTCCTTACCTCCATTCCGTATGCACCCACTACTTTTCCTCCTCTTCCTTTCGTACTATCGAATTCCAGTCCCCCATGACTAATAAATTTTCGTCTCTGTCCAGTATTTGAATAGTTTCTTCTATCTGATCGTATATTTCTTCAATCTCTTCGTCATCTGTGGAGCTAGTTGGCATATAAACTTTTAATTATCCGTACTGCAGATGGGACAAGATCACTAGCACGTGGACAAGAGAGGAATGTTCGTCCTATCAAAGCTAACTAGGAATTTCACACCTGTCCATTTCGTAAACAGTGTGACGTATGAACCAGATACAGCCGACAGCTGTAGGTGAAGTGCGCTGCGATTGCATATAGCACTTTCAGGCACACGCACCGTATGAACAAGTCGCACCGTTGCTGAACGTTAAGCAGCACGTTGAACTCGGAAAGTTAAAATTCAACATTGACGTTCGAAAGCACTACCCGTGTGCCGACGGCTTAAGCCCTCTATCGACAAATGGAGGTAACTGCGTAACTTCCTTGTAGGATCACTGCACCCGAAGTCGAAATTCGTTCTTATCTGTCACGTTAGACCTATCTCCACATGAGGTGGCAGTATTATTGTGCACTGACAGCTTTGCCTGACATATCTCCATTAGTAGTATAATAGTGTCAAGCGGGGAAGAGTTTGCAGGGTAGTCCCAGATCAACAATGGCTGAGTACACAGTCACATATGGTGCAGTGTGGCACAGAGAAGACGGCTGTGGATGGCCATAGGAAGAATGGAAACAGAAAAGTCACAAACTGATCTGGCCCGATGGTTTAATGTGAACAGTTCCGTTGTTTCTCGGAAGAGACGACAGTTTATAGAGAGCGAAACTGTATCTCGGAAACCAAGACAGGTCCGAACACATGTGACATCAGAAAGATTGTCCGCTGTTTGGCTGTAAGTACACGACAGTACCGCCTTGCACTGCAGCTGGCATCTCACATCGCAGCATCTCCTGGACGTATTGTATCGAAGCAAATGGTGTACAGAAGGCTTCAACAGAGTAGTTTTTATTGTTGGAGACTTGCTGTCTATTTACCTCTGGCGAGTCTTCACAGAACGGAACTCTTAGAGTGGAGCCATCTGAACGGCCGATAGGTGGGTTGATGTTGTTTTCTTAGGTGAGTACAGATTTGAACTGGGGAGTGGCTGTCGACGGATTCACATCTGGAGGGCCCGCGGAACACTATTTTGGGACCCAAACATTGTGGAAACAGAGCGGTATTGATAATGTAAGTAGGCTGTTTATGTTATCTTTATGTAAGTTTGATGTTTATGTTTTCTTATTGGCAACGTTACGTAGCGCTCTCTGTATGAAAATCACTGGCTGTGCTGTGTGCAGTATGTGGCTAGTTTGCATTGTTGCCTGCCATTGTTGTCATGAACTGCTATAGCTGGATGTGAACAGCAGATAGCGTTGGGCAGTTGGAGGTGAGCCGCCAGCAGTGGTGGACGTGGGGAGAGAGATGGCGGAGTTTTGATAATCTGTAAGACTGAATGTCAATTATGAATATTAAGGTAAATACATTGTTTGTTCTCTATTAATATCTTTCATTTGCTAACTATCCCTATCAGTAGTTAGTACCTTCAGTAGTTTGAATCTTTTATTTAGCTGGCAGTAGTGGCGCTCGCTGTTTTGCAGTAGCTTGAGTAGCGAAGATTTTTGTGAGGTAAGTGATTTGTAAAAGGTATAGGTTAAAGTTAGTCAGGGCCATTGTTTTGTAGGGGTTATTGAAAGTCAGATTGCGTTGCGCTAAATAATATTGTGTGTCAGGTTAAGCACAGGCTTGTATAATTGTTCTAAGTGGACGTTTCACATGTAAAATTGTTCAAAGGGGACGTTTCATATGTCGACCCTTAGCCTAGGATACCTCACTGGAATCTTCTGATTTTTTCTTGTAGTTTGTGTATTTAATGTAGCTTTTGTTTATTGCTAGTGCGTAATTGTAGAGAGAATCTCCTGGGTAGTTGCAGACTTTCATTGTTGCACAGTAAAACAGTTGTGGCATGCATGTAGATTTGCACCAAGTATTTCGCAGCTGCAATTAACTAGATATTATTTTCAGTGCTATGTTAATGTGTTCTCTTATTTTTGCTATTCAAATTGTGCTTTTCTGTGTTATCGTGTGAAATATTGTGAAAATAATGGCGTGTGAAAAACGTAACACTCGACTCCAAAGTAAACTGAGAAATGACAGTGAAGACGAAAGCAGTGTGTTGGCCCCACCATGTAATGAGTTAACTAATATTCAAAGTAGTAATTTGGTAACTGTGCATAGGGAAATGGAGCGGGCGTCAGACAATGGCGTAGGCAGTGAAACAGGTAGTGAACAGGGAAGCATTATCGATCGATCGGTCGGCAACAGCTCGCCTCAGGAATCCGAAATGACAGGACACAATTTTGCAAATACTGTAGATTCAGGTTTTGCGTCCTCACCGTTTTCTCAAATGAGTCAAGACACATTTTCTGCTTGTCAAAATGTGAATGCTGCCGGTGAAAACGCACTGCCAAAAAGCATAGAGAAACAGATTCCAGATACTAATACATTATTATTGCAATTAATGCAACAAATGGAACAAAATCAGAGACAGATGGGACAAAATCTTCAAAAGTTAGACACAATGGAACAAAATCTTCTAAAGTTAGACACAATGGAACAAAAGCTTCAAAAGTTAGACTCAGTGGAACATATGCTTGAACAAACACGTGAAGATTTAACTACTGAGTTACATAAAATAGAATCGAAATGTCAGAAAGTCTGTAATGACGTAAAAACACAAATTTGTGAGCATTTCCAACATATTTTTTCGCGTCATGAGAATGAATTACAGAATCACGAAGCAGCCATAAAAGAGCTGCAAACCATTGTTCATGAAAATCATGAGACCTTGTGGGCTAAAATTGACTCAGTTGCATCTACCGATTCGGTTACGCAACTGGCAAAAACTCAGGAAAACTTAAAGAACACAGTAGATTCGATTTCAACACAAATGGACACTCTGAAACTTGGTTCAGAAAAACACACTGAGGAAATGTGTTCACTATCGGAGAAAGTAGCCGAACTTTTCGGATCAGGTCACTAACTTATCTACAAAGGTAGATGATGATCTGAATGACACAAGACCCGTAGCCTTCACTGACACAGAAGACTATGAACAAATTAGAAAATTCAAACAAAATCAAAATCAAATCAATACACAGTACAAAAGAGAAATCCGGGAAGTACAAGATCAGTTGACACAGGTAATACAAGAATTACATATTTCAGAGGTTACTCGCGCTCCAACACGGGAAGAGGAACTTAGAAATACGGAAAAGCCACAAAATAATAGCACAGGGCATTTCGGTAATTATGAAAGAAATTGGCAAGGTACACCGAATTTTGAGATGGAACCGCCGAAACGACGTAACAATGACCGATATGTGACTCGCCGACATGATGATTTTGACTATAAGCTGTTCATTACTACACGTAAATTCAAAACATTCAAGAATTCTGCCAACGACATTCATCCACAAGCGTGGCTCCATCAATTCTCTCATTGTTTTCCTCCCAACTGGTCATTAGAACACAGATTAGAATTTATGTGTGGCTACTTAGAAAATGAACCAGCTGTAAGAATGCGATCGGTCATTCACGATTGTCACAGTGAAGGAGAATTTTACCATGCGTTCCTCTCAGCATATTGGTCACAAGCTACACAAGATCGCGTAAAACATAGCATCATGATGATGTAACACTTTGAACAATCTGAATTTTCCAGTCTTGTCAAATATTTTGAAGACATGTTGCACAAGAATCAGTACCTATCAAACCCATACAGCCCCTCAGAACTCATCCGCATTTGCTTAATCAAACTGCCTGAACATTTACGACATATTATTTTGGCAGGACGTTGCAAAGACGACATTGAAGCTTTTCAGGGATTGTTACAAGAACTGGAAATTGACACAGACAGTCGCGGGATGCGAAAACAGGAAAACAATCACTACAGGTCACATCCGTCTCAATTCCGTGACGACAGAAACAATAAATGGCCACGACAAACCTATTCTTACAACGTAAATCGTGACCAAAACAGACACCACCCATATGATAACCACTGGCAGAGTAATAGTTACAGGGAAAGATCACCTTTCCGCGGTAATGACTATCACAGAGACAATCAGAGAAACAGACAATATGGGAACCAAAATAACTATTATCAAGGGAGACAGAATAACTTTAGACGCAACGGTCCAGCACGCAGTTACGACTCAGGCAGAAATTCTCCACCACATGACCGACAAGACAGAAACTATCGAACCTACCGACATGACGACAGACGATATGATCGTAACGACAGACCTGAATTGCATCAGAACTGGCGAGATTTAAACAGAGCTGGGCCCTCTCGGCAAGGCGAATTTGTGGAAGTTAGGCCTCCTAATCCCAATAACGGCGCGCGCCAACAAAGAAACAGACAATGACTCACACCGCAGGCAGCCGCGTGCGCCGGCCGGCTCCGAGAAAAATAACATTGACGCTAACCTTGAGCAAAATTCCCGTATTCTTTACGGACGAATACCACATGATAATTGCGTTGAAGTTGAAACTCTGCGTACTAGGAAGAGTAAAGGTTTACACCACATTTCTCATGTAAAACCATTTATTGACAGATAATCTGCTTTTTAACTTAGTCTTTGCAATTTTCACTTCACGCTACTTGTACAATTTGTCAGACTTAAGAAACTGTTAACATGCAACATTTTGGTTTGCTTACGAGTGGATTCTGGATTTGAGGTGCTTTCTGTGAAATGCCAGATGACACAGTGGTTGGTTTGTGTGACAGCTACACGATTATATCACGACGTTACTAATGAGTGACAATTTACAATGTTGCTTTTGTGGTGTATCTGTTTTTTATCTGCACAGTTTTTCTGAATTATTCTGGAAAGTAAACCATGTTTTAGTAGTAACTTTTGTGGTATAGCTACAATGAGACAGCCTTTTCCGTAGCACAACAATACTTTACAGCACACTAATTTCTTCATCGCAACAATAAGCATAATAACTAAGTTATCTATACGCAAAGCATTTCACTTTTGTTTATCATGAGGTAAGTACATTGGCTTCTGCTTAACTTAGCTTTTGGAGGACGATAACTACGACACTTCCCAGAGATTTTCTTAGAGCAAGACGCACATTTAGCGCTACAGGACACGTATTTGAGTGATTAATTTTGTACTTAAAACATTTATTTTTAAAGATTTTTGAATTACAAAGAAAGTTTTTCGTGATACATTTCATTCCATTGCTGTAATCTGTAACACCTGAGGGTATAATTACAACAAACCTCAGGGGGGTACACGCCTACTTTGTGTACCATGTGTTTGGCAAGCACAAGGAGCCCTAGCTAATATGGTATTTGCTTATACAACTTTACACATCGGTACCACATTTCTCTAACACATAAATTACACACCTATCTGATCAATTAACAGAGAAACAAACATCCTTTTACTACGTCAGTGACACATGTTTACGCAATTACAGAGTTGGATTACTTCACACTTAAGAAATTGTACTTTGTCTGTACCTTTTGCACTGTTCATATTTTTTTGGTACCATTGTGATACTATGAGAGCTTTGAATGATGTATTTTGGTATGAGATCATAATTTTTAAAGTACGTTTGAGGTAGATGACACTACTGAAATGAGCAGAGAATTTTCTTTAGGTTTTGAAATTATTGGAGGAAGCTACGACGTTTTTGACATTTGACTGAGGTGTTATGATGTTATTTTTACGACGACGATGTGTATTATGCTGTTGAGGTATGTTTATGTCAATAAAATTCTTGACCTGAGAAATGTTTTTATATGAGACTGTCACTGTAGCGGAAACTACTGTCGTAAATATTTCCGTAAGAAAGTTAAGTGATCACCTGCACATAATGTGACGTGGGCACCCAGGTGTGTCAGACACCTGGAGAACAAGCCTTTTCAGACGCTCAGGTAGAAAAGAAAGCCATTAGGGTGTGCCAGAGGCACAGGTGGAAGAGAAGGACAAAGAGAGGCCTATACCCCTGTTAATGACATTTCCTTGTAGAGGGCATCGCTAATGCGACACGCTCGCTACTTGAAAACATATGATTTTTGTAATGCGTTGTGGGCACACAGCTGTGTCAAACACCTGGAGAACAAGCCATTAGGGCGTGCCTTTCATCGCTAATGCGACACCCTCGTTACTTAAAAACATATGATTACTCGCACTTTGTGCTAATTATTGAAATGCTTATGAATTGACAAGAAATATTTTTACATCTGCACACCTGATTATGACAAGAGTCCTTGTACGAGAGTTGAGAGCAATTAACTTATGAAATGAAATGTCACATGACTACTGAATGATATTTTTATGCTTTGCTTTTCGTAGTTGCTTATTTCATTTGATGTCTGGTTTCCAGCTGTGTTGCAGCATTGCTCTTATAAAATGAAATGCATTTGCTAATGTGAACTCTTTCTGTCAACAGATTTATTAATTAATTATTTTATGATCCACATTCTTTAAAAAGGAGCACTTGGAAAGGAAAGAACAATAAGAAGGAACTAGCAACAGTAAAACAAAATTTTCTTTTCAAGTACATGGTAATATTTTTTTTATAATAAGTTGTTATGGTGCACCACTTTAATTACATAGACATTAAGATGACCACTTTAATTACATAGACATTAAGATGTGAATATGCATTTCCCTTGTCTGCATTGTTGTTTTTACTGTAATATTTTTTCTGCTTGAGCTATGTCATGTTTAGGTATAAGTTGCTGCTGTTTGCCAGGCATAGTGTTATTGAATTTGACTTTTGCTAATTTATGCTGCTAGCTTTGCCAATTTGCATTTTTTGTCATTTCTGTTTGTGTTGATTTGTTGTCATGCTGCATTGCCTCGTCCCTTGGTATATATATCTGAGCTCAGTAGATTTAAGTTAGCTTAAGAGGGGGTAGACTATATAAGAAACTGACTATGGAGAATAGGTAAAGAATGCATTGCGAAGAAAGATTTGGGCCCCAATGAGTATTGTACAATCAGAAATAATTATTTTAAAAGAAATATGAATAGAATACAGGAACGAGGTATAGGTAGGATTTTCTTGTAAATAAATGATGAGGTAAGCAATATGTGAACATATAAATACAGAAAGCATGCTTAGATAGGATTTTTTTGGTGGAAACAAAGGATGAAATACGAGGAAACATATATGGAATGAAACTTTGGGGTGGACTGCAGTACCAAATGTTACATTGAAAACGAACCCTGTCCTTTCCTTTTGGTGTTATCCCACTATGTGTTTGTGTACCCTTGTGTATTAGTGTTTTCCTGTCTTTATGTGTTTAGCTGATGAGAGCTATGTTGTAGAATTTTTCTAATACTCTGTTATTTTCTTTGTAAAGATGCTTAGACTTTATTTATTCTGTTTTGTTTTAATGCTCATGAGTGAAGTTGAATTTTTAAAAGTGATTCTGATCTTTTATGTATGTACTCATGTCATCATTCCTGTAACACTGATGTATATGTTTATTTCTATTGTTTTGTAAAGCCTGCACTACAAATATTATCTGTATTGTTATGTTTTTAATGATGTATTTTGTATCTTTGTAATTGTATTCTCATGTTATAATATTGTAATTGACACCAGGTAATCAAATTAAGTAACTTGTAAGCATTCATTTCACTGCACACATTTCTGTTGGTCATAGTATATGGACAATATGTGAGAAGCAGGGTCTGTTAGTGTTTGCACGTGTGTTGATAATTCAGCAAGGGACTGGATAACAGCATTGCTGGTTCTAAGGACAATTCCAAAAACTTTGTGAGTGCACAAGTGGTGGTTATGGACTTGCTATATTAACTGCAAGACTCTTCACTGGTGATTGTGCACGTGCACAGTCACAACAGATGGCTGCTGGCCATCTCTACAAGAACTGCAGTGGGTCTGCATCTATGATGACTCACCAATACCATTATCTCTACAAGGACTACAGTGGGTCTGCACCTCTGGTGGCCCACCAATACCACAATCTCTACCAGGACTACAGTGGGCCTGTCCACAATTTCTACAAGGACTGCAGTGGGTCTGCACCTCTGGTGACCCACCAATACTCTCTACCAGGACTGCAGTGGGTCTGCTCTGTGATGACCTACCTACCAATATTCTTCAAAACGTCGAATGACTCTGCTGTGGGTTTGCTCTGTTGTGGCCCATTATCTGTCAGCATGTCAAGAGTCAGCACTGTCTTTCTGTTGGAAGGAGAACACCACTTCTTCAAGACTGCATGGAAATCCACTACTTCTGTGTGCAATTTCTTTTACTAATGAGACATTGTGAAAAACAAAAACTGTAATTACTATTATGATGAACAATCTGGACTGTCTTTATGGACTGTGAGAAAATTTTAGCTTTTGACCAACATTGTATAAATAAGTGTGTGCATTTGATATCTTTGTTATTGTAATTATGAAAAATTTTTTCAAATCTGTATTGGCCAGTGCCCAACACCATTTGTAAAATTTTTTGTGGGGAGCATGGGGGCTATGTAAGTAGGCTGTTTATGTTTTCTTTAAGTAAGTTTGATGTTTATGTTTTCTTATTGGCAACGTTACGTAGCGCTCTCTGTATGAAAATCACTGGCTGTGCTGTGTGCAGTATGTGGCTAGTTTGCATTGTTGCCTGCCATTGTTGTCATGAACTGCTATAGCTGGATGTGAACAGCAGATAGCGTTGGGCAGTTGGAGGTGAGCCGCCAGCAGTGGTGGACGTGGGGAGAGAGATGGCGGAGTTTTGATAATCTGTAAGACTGAATGTCAATTATGAATATTAAGGTAAATACATTGTTTGTTCTCTATTAATATCTTTCATTTGCTAACTATCCCTATCAGTAGTTAGTACCTTCAGTAGTTTGAATCTTTTATTTAGCTGGCAGTAGTGGCGCTCGCTGTTTTGCAGTAGCTTGAGTAGCGAAGATTTTTGTGAGGTAAGTGATTTGTAAAAGGTATAGGTTAAAGTTAGTCAGGGCCATTGTTTTGTAGGGGTTATTGAAAGTCAGATTGCGTTGCGCTAAATAATATTGTGTGTCAGGTTAAGCACAGGCTTGTATAATTGTTCTAAGTGGACGTTTCACATGTAAAATTGTTCAAAGGGGACGTTTCAATAAGGATTCTTAACGGTGTGCTCAGGGATTATGTTTAACACCCTAAGACCTCTTCATGAAATTGTACGGATGAATTAGCAAGATTTAACTGCTGTCAGATACCGTGAGGAGATTTTGGGCTCTCATGCATGGTTTTTGCGAGGTTCTGTGGGCCCAGACTTCGAACTCGATCTCATAGGCAGCAGGTCGTTGACGTTTTATTGAAACAGAAGATATTGCACACATGGCGTGGCTTGATCGCTCTCCCGATTTAAATGCCATAGAGAATGTCTGGGATGCACTATGAAGACAAGTTGGATCACGGCAACATCCACCAACCATTCTCCAAGACTTGTGAGCAGTTCTGCAGGAAGAAAGGGAGTTATTGCCTCAACATGAAATGGATGGCATCATTCACATCATGTCCCGTGTTTGCCAGGCCTGTATCAGTGCCAGGGCAGCATTATAACCAGCTGTCAGAATGTGTATGCAAATCTGTTAAGTTAAAAAAAAAGAACATTTTTGTCTACCGTCATGCATGTTGCAGTTGATTACTTTCTGTATCCTTTACATTGTTTCTACTTTGTTGTCGACTGTTTACACTGTTTTGTGGCAAAATAAAGGCAACCTTAAAAACATTACGTTTGTTGCTGTAATTTTGGACACCAGTGTATTTCGTAGTGCAGGAGAACCCAGCAGTTGTGCGGGTACTTCGCGGCTGGTGTGTCACTACATCGGTCCAGAATAATAAAGTTTTAAATTCATCTCGGATTTTTTTTATTTTTTTTTATTTAACGGACTGACTTCCAGAAGTGGCCACAGCAGAGCCTTGCGCATGAGGCCGCGGTCTGGCTTGGCCTGGCTGTTCTGACCCCTGCACCCTATAATTACTGATCCAAAGAAAGTTTTTAAAATTCATCTTTGCCGATTTTCAGGACATGTATTTCATCCTTCGTAACAGCCCACTGAGCAAATGGGGCGGAAAGTTCAGAAATGTTGATCGATCAAAGTAATTGGTACTTTGCTGGTAAAATTCTTCTTCGCTGTTTTTAATGGTTCACGTGTAGGCATCTTCTTTCTCGCTCTCCTGTAGAGTATTGACAAAATATTGCGATTTGCAGGAGAACACGGGTTTGATCTTGTATCAATTCTAATAAAAACAATGAACACGTTTCAATTTTCACTTTTGTGGTATATTATTGAAATCATTTCACAAACTTTAAACAACACTTTTTCTTTGTGGTTTACAGTCATGAAAATATACTTTTGAGCGTTGTTATTTAGACATAATGGGCAACATTCTCCAGCTTTGACCACAATCGTCCGAAGGCATTCTACAGATTCTTCCAGGGTGTCTCCTTGCAACTCAGTGCAGGATACTCACATGGAGTTTTATTATTTAGATTAAAATTGTATTTTACATTACTTTATCACTGGCCATCACTGGTACAAGTATATATTTCATCTATCGCTCGGGCTTAATTCTTCTCATATGATTTGTCTTCCTACTCCCTGCTTTACGCCAGTTGGAAAAACCGGTCAAGTAGCAACTTCCATCACCAGCATGTAGCAGTCAACAAATTAAACGAGATGCAATTGAAGTATGGTGCTATGCTTCTGTAATGGTACTTTGACTACCGCGCCTCCGCCAATACAAAGATTGGATTTACGATCGCGCATACGGAAGAGCGCTGCGCCAGCGACCAATTTTTATAAATAATTTTGATTTTCTTTTTTTTTTACTTTTGCGTAGGTGTTTGTTTTTAACAACTAATTGATGACTCTCTCTCTCTCTCTCTCTCTCTCTCTCTCTCTCTCTCGTCTTCATACGAAAGACGTGTATGTTTCGGCGCTGTGTTAAATATGCTTTTGGGTGGACATTAAAATTATATTACGAATCGAAGTTGTTTCAATAGTGATTCATAATGGTTATCGCCGAATTTGTAAAGTGATCCTGACAGTGACAACTTGAAGTTTTCAACAGACGGAGAAGAGTGGAAGACGGGTCGTCCTACAAGAGAATTAGGAGGACAGTCATGAAGACTTTATTGTAATTAGTACTGCGTTTCTAACAAGATTATAACGTAAGTTTCAAGTAGTTTCTGATGCTATTTCCGTACAGTCGCTTTTTGTAGTGTTGCGACCCAGTCTACCATGCACGGTCAAATTACAGCACTATCTCAATCAATAATACGAAGTCCGCCGTATCGGTAACTTATTCCATCAAAATTCAAAACCCAATCAGATTTTCTATTTTATATTTTTCACGGCAGAACCCCGAGAAGTAGGAAACACTACACTTGATGGGTGGTCGATAATCGGGAGGTTGGACAGTTGGGATCTCCACGAGGAATATAGATTTTAACTATTAGCGTTTGCTACGGATGGTGTCTATTGTGAATGACGGTATGCATTTTTTGACGAATCACAATTTTCAAGACCTAATGGAGACGGCGATATGGTGTCTCTTTCGATCCCAAATATTTCTTTGACTCATCTGGCTGTCAACTTGCCTGTGTCATTTTGTTTCTGCATATGATCCCGTGGACTTTAGATGCTTCACAGGATATGTAAGTAGGCTGTTTAGGTTTTCTTTATGTAAGTTTGCTGTTTATGTTTTTTATTGGCAACGCTACATAGCACTCTGTATGAAAATCAGTATGAAAATCACTGGCTGTGCTGTGTGCAGTATGTGGCTAGTTTGCATTGTTGTCTGCCATTGTTGTCATGAACTGCTATAGCTGGATGCGAACAGCGCGTAGCGCTGGGCAGTTGGAGGTGAGCCGCCAGCAGTGGTGGATGTGAGGACAGAGATGGCGGAGTTTGAAATTTGTAAAAATTGATGTCATGAGCTGCTGTATATATTATGACTATTGATGACTATTAAGGTAAATACAGTGTTTGTTCTCTATTAATATCTTTCATTTGCTAACTATCCCTATCAGTAGTTAGTGCCTTCAGTAGTTTGAATCTTTTATTTAGCTGGCAGTAGTGGCGCTCGCTGTTTTGCAGTAGCTTGAGTAACGAAGATTTTTGTGAGGTAAGTGATTTCTGAAAGGTGTAGTTTAATGTTACTCAGGGCCATTCCTTTGCAGGGATTTTTGATAGTCAGATTGCGTTGCGCTAAATTTATTGTGTGCCAGGTTAACCACAGTCATGTACAATTGTTCTAAGTGGACATTTCATATGTCAAATTGTTCTAAGGGGACGTTTCATATGTCGACCCTTAGCCTAGGATACCTCACTGGAATCTTCTGATTTTTTCTTGTAGTTTGTGTATTTAGTGTAGCTTTTGTTTATTGCTAGCGCGTAATTGTAGAGAGAATCTCCTTTGTAGTTGCAGTCTTTCATTGTTGTAATGTAAAACAGTTGTGGCATGCATGTAGATTTGCAACAAGTATTTCGCAGCTGCGCTTGTAATTAACTACATATTATTTTCAGTGCTATGTTAATGTGTTCTCTTATTTTTGCTATTCAAATTGTGCTTTTCTGTGTTATCGTGTGAAATATTGTCACAATAATGGCGTGTGAAAAACGTAACACTCGGCTCAAAAGTAAACTAAGAAACGACAGTGAAGACGAAAGCAATGTGTTAGCGCCACTGTGTAATGAGTTAACTAATGTTCAAAGTAGTAATTTGGTAACTGTGCATAGGGAAATGGAGCGGGCGTCAAACAATGGCGTAGACAGTCAAACAGGTAGTGAACAGGGAAGCATTATCGATCGATCGGTCGGCAACAGCTCGCCTCAGGAATCCGAAATGATAGGACACAATTTTGCAAATACTGTAGATTCAGGTTTTGCGTCCTCACCGTTTTCTCAAATGAGTCAAGACACATTTTCTGCTTGTCAAAATGTGAATGCGGCCGGTGAAAACGCACTGTCAAAAAGCATAGAGAGACAGATTCCAGACACTAATACATTATTATTGCAATTAATGCAACAAATGGAACAAAATCAGAGACAGATGGGACAAAATCTTCAAAAGTTAGACACAATGGCACAAAATCTTAAAAAGTTAGACACAGTGGAACAAAATCTTAAAAAGTTAGACACAGTGGAACAAAATCTTAAAAAGTTAGACACAGTGGAACAAAATCTTCAAAAGTTAGACACAATGGAACAAAATCTTCGGAAGTTAGACACCACACTTGAACAAACACGTGAAGATCTAACTACTGAGTTACATAACATTGAATCGAAATGCCAAAAAGTCTGTAATGACGTAAAAACACAAATTTGTGAGCATTTTCAGCCTATTTTTTCGCGGCATGAAAATGCATTACAGAATCACGAAGCAGCCATAAAAGAACTGCAAACTATTGTTCATGAAAATCATGAGACCTTGCAAGCTAAAATGGACTCAGTTGCATCTACCGATTCGGTTACGCAACTTGCAAAAACTCAGGAAAACTTAAAGGACACAGTAGAAAGACACATGGGGGAAATTAGTTCATTATCAGAGAAAGTAGCCGAACTTTCGGATCAGGTCACTAACTTATCTACAAAGGTAGATGATGATCTGAATGACACAAGACCCGTAGCCTTCACTGACACAGAAGAGTATGAACAAATTAGAAAATTCAAACAAAATCAAAATCAAATCAACACACAGTACAAAAGAGAAATGCGGGAATTACAAGATCAGCTGACACAGGTAATACAAGAATTACATATTTCAGAGGATACTCGCGCTCCAACACGGGAAGAGGAACTTAGAAATACGGAAAAGCCACAAAATAATAGCACAGGGCATTTCGGTAATTATGAAAGAAATTGGCAAGGTACACCGAATTTTGAGATGGAACCGCCGAAACGACGTGACAATGACCGACATGCTACTCGCCGACACGATGATTTTGACTATAAGCTGTTCATTACTACACGTAAATTCAAAACATTTAAGAATTCTGGCAACGACATTCATCCACAAGCATGGCTCCATCAATTCTCTCATTGTTTCCCTCCCAACTGGTCATTGGAGCACAGGTTAGAATTTATGTGTGGCTACTTAGAGAATGAACCAGCTGTAAGAATGCGATCGGTCATTCACGATTGCCACAGTGAAGGAGAATTTTACCATGCCTTCCTCTCAGCATATTGGTCACAAGCTACACAAGATCGCGTAAAACATAGCATCATGATGATGAAACACTTTGAACAATCTGAATTTTCCAGTCTTGTCAAATATTTTGAAGACATGTTGCACAAGAATCAGTACCTATCAAACCCATACAGCCCCTCAGAACTCATCCGCATTTGCTTAATCAAACTGCCTGAACATTTACGACATATTATTTTGGCAGGACGTTGCAAAGACGACATTGAAGCTTTTCAGGGATTGTTACAAGAACTGGAAATTGACACAGACAGTCGCGGGATGCGAAAACAGGAAAACAATCACTACAGGTCACATCCGTCTCAATTCCGTGACGACAGAAACAATAAATGGCCACGACAAACCTATTCTTACAACGTAAATCGTGACCAAAACAGACACCACCCATATGATAACCACTGGCAGAGTAATAGTTACAGGGAAAGATCACCTTTCCGCGGTAATGACTATCACAGAGACAATCAGAGAAACAGACAATATGGGAACCAAAATAACTATTATCAAGGGAGACAGAATAACTTTAGACGCAACGGTCCAGCACGCAGTTACGACTCAGGCAGAAATTCTCCACCACATGACCGACAAGAAAGAAACTATCGAACCTACCGACATGACGACAGACGATATGATCGTAACGACAGACCTGAATTGCATCAGAACTGGCGAGATTTAAACAGAGCTGGGCCCTCTCGGCAAGGCGAATTTGTGGAAGTTAGGCCTCCTAATCCCAATAACGGCGCGCGCCAACAAAGAGACAATAGGCGATGACTCACACCACTGGCAGCCACAAGACGTACTTATGAAACTGATGACGCAGCTGCCGTAGCTAGTAATTACGTAAAAATGGAAGACATTAGGGACATCTTACTCCAGGAACACGACGTAACACGTAACACCATTGCATATCCTGTGATTCACATTACTGTAAATGACGTAAAATTTACGGCAGTACTTGACTCTGGCAGTCCCATTTCAGTAATTAGCGAAACAGCTTTTAGCAAATGCAACAAATCGAACGATTGCCCCACACTTCCGTTACGTAAGATTAAATTACAAGGTGCAATCTTTGGAAAAAGTGTAGATGTACGCCAACAAACCAATTTAGAATTCTTTTGCCAAAGCCACAGCTTCTCTATGAACTTTCTTATTGTTCCATTATTGTCGACGGAAATTATACTGGGAGTAGACTTTTTGTATGAATACAAAGCAATTTTAAGCTTTCACGATGCAGAAATAAGTTTAGAGAAAGAAGGTAAGTCAATAGCTTTGAAATTTGAAGACTGGCTCTCAAACCATGATGTGGAAATTAATCGGCTTTACCTTCTGTTAGATAACAGTTCGGAATTTTCTACGGAACTAGACACTAACAATCACTCTGCAAGTACTGACAGGGATGACATCGACGGCATATTTGAAATTAATGAGTTAATTCAGAATAAAATTCAGACAATTGAGAATTGTAATGACACTGATAGGCAGGACCTTTTTGAGATTTTACAAGCACATTCCACAGTTTTTACTCACAAAACAGGAACAATCAAGGGGTTTCAATACCAATTTCGTGTTCGTGAGCATACTAAATTTTGTGTTAGACCATACGTAATTCCAGCACATTATAGGGACCGTGTTAGAACAGAAATACGATCTATGCTTGACGAGGGCATTATTGAGCCTGCAGTAAGCTCATACAACAATCCGTTACATGTTGTTGAGAAGAAAAATGGATCGATCAGACTTGTCTTAGATTCGAGACAAATCAATACTATCATTATTCCTGAAACAGACAGGCCGCAGACGATGGAAGAACTTCTTCAAAATTTTAATGGTGTAAAAGTGTTGTCTTCCATTGATCTCAGATCCAGCTTTTATCAGATCGAACTTCATCCAGAATGTAGAAAATACACAGCTTTCCTTTGTTTCGGCGTTTGTTATCAGTTTCGGAAACTTCCTTTTGGTTTGAACATTTCTTCAGCAGCATTCATTCGCGGGTTAAATTCCATATTACCTGATTTCTTAAAACGTCACATCACTTTATATGTGGACGATATCCTAATAGCAGAAGCTTCATGGGAACAACATAACCGCATCCTCAACAGTTTGTTACGTATTTTTGCAGAATCTGGAATTACAGTTAACTTGGAAAAGTCTGAATTCGGTAGGTCAAAGGTGAAGTTTTTGGGACATATTATTTCTTCTGAAGGCATTCAGGCGGATCCTGAAAAGTTAGAAGCAATTAGAGCCATTCCAGTTCCATCCACAAAAAAACAAGTCCGCAGTTTTCTAGGTCTCGTAAATTTTTACCGTCGTTTTCTGAATATGCAAATTCTAGTTACACCAAAACTTTGTTCTCTCACTGGAAAAAATACTATTTGGAACTGGGACGAACAAGCACAGTTGGAATTCAATTCTTTGAAAGAAGCGTTACTTCACACGCCAATACTAGCTCATCCAGATCTGTCACAAGATTTCTGCCTTAGCACGGATTCTTCCAAAGTTGGTCTTGGTGCCCATTTATTTCAAGAAGCCATAGAAAATGACACTACCATACAGAAAACCATTGCTTTTGCTAGCCGAGTGCTAACAAAATCTGAAAAAAATTATTCCGTTACTGAATTAGAAGCTTTAGCTATCGTTTGGGCATTTAACAAATTTCGTTTCTTTCTTTCTGGTAAGCACGTAAAAGTATACAGTGATCATCGTGCATTACAGTTTCTTATGTCTTCAAAATTAAATCATGATAGGTTAAAACGTTGGGCATTGTTTCTGCAAGAATTCCGCTTCACAATAGTCTACATTCCCGGCAAGGAGAACATTGTTGCGGACGCGCTGTCACGCGCACCGGCTGGGCTTGAGAAAAGTAACACAGAAGGCAACCTCGAGAAAAATTTCAGTATTCTTTACATTCAGAAAGTCGCCTTTGAAAACTTCATCACCACATCTTTAAAGGACATTGCTCATGAGCAAGATAAAGATCCGATTTGGAAAGATATCAAAAGTAAATGGCATGAAAAGACACACACTCAGATTCGGCATTATTACCTGGTTAGAAACAACATACTCTTCAAACGCTGCACTGTTGATGACAAGCTATGGGTACTTTGCATTCCAGACGATTTTGTTAATAAGCTCATTTGGTACATTCATTTCAGCTACGCACATTTTGGTCCACGAAAATGTTATCATATTCTTCGAACGACTTGTTATTTTAACAATATGGAAAAGCGAATTCGAAGAGTCTTGTCTATTTGCAAACATTGTCAAAAGGCGAAACCATCTACTATCTCACATCGTGCTCCGTTATTTCCTATTATTCCTTCTAAATTAAAAGAATTTGCTGCTGTTGATCTCTTGGGACCCCTTGTCAGAACATCGAATGGATTTTCGTACGTTCTAGTCGCTGTTGAACTTACTTCAAAATTTGTTTCTTTCACTCCGTTACGTAAAGCCACTGGACGGTCTGTATCCAACGCCTTTGTTAAAAATTTCTTACGTGAAGTTGGACACGTTAGTAAAGTCATTTCAGATAACGGACCGCAATTCAGATCTGCTGTTTGGTCACGCATGCTTCGGAATCATAATATCAAACCTGTTTTTATTTCATTGTATTCACCACATTGTAACCCGTCTGAACGGATTATGAAAGAAATCAATAAGCTTTGCATACTTTATTGTCACAGAAAGCATCAGCATTGGGACAGATATTTACACTTATTTCAAAATGTGCTGAATGAAATGCCTCATGATTCCACTGCTTTACCACCTACTCTTGTACTGAAGAATGAAGAACCTCCGAACAGAATCAGAGAGCTTGTACCTTTCCCGAATACACGTAAACTTCGACACAAAGACATAATTGATTTGGCTCTAAAAAATATAAAATCTGCAGCAGACAAAAGGAGAAAACTACACGGTAAAGCAAATGCAAAGAAATTATATATTGGTCAGAAAGTTCTCATTAAAGCTCATTCATTGTCACATAAGAAGAAACACTTGAGTCACAAATTCTTTCTAGTTTACAATGGACCTTACAGAATCCGACGTATACCACATGATAATTGCGTTGAAGTTGAAACTCTGCGTACTAGGAAGAGTAAAGGTTTACACCACATTTCTCATGTAAAACCATTTATTGACAGATAATCTGCTTTTTAACTTAGTCTTTGCAATTTTCACTTCACGCTACTTGTACAATTTGTCACACTGAGAATCTGTTAACATGCAACAATGTTTGAAGTTAAATATCCAGTAAGAACCAAGAGAACTTATTTAAACAGAAATTACGAATGCATTGTTATTGCGAACAGACGACACAGTGTAATTGTGTGTGTACATTCTTGCTTGTTAGTTGCACGATTAGAACATTTACCAGCACTGCTAATGAAATTTTCATACAACATTTTGGTTTGCTTACGAGTGGATTCTGGATTTGGTGCTTTCTGTGAAATGCCAGATGACACAGTGGTTGGTTTGTGTGACAGCTACACGATTATATCACGACGTTACTAATGAGTGACAATTTACAATGTTGCTTTTGCGGTGTATCTGTTTGATATCTGCACAGTTTTTCTGAATTCTTCTGTAAAGTAAAACATGTTTTAGTGGTGACTTTTGTGCTATTGCTACAAGGAGACAGCCTTTTCCGTAGCACAACAATACTTTACAGCACACTAATTTCTTCATCGCAACAATAAGCATAATAACTAAGTTATCTATACGCAAAGCATTTCACTTTTGTTTATCATGAGGTAAGTACATTGACTTCTGCAGAACTTAGCTTTCGGAGGACAATAACTACGACACTTCCCAGAGATTATCTTACAGCAAGACGCACATTTAGCGCTACAGGACACTTATTTGAGTGATTAATTTTGTACTTAAAACATTTATTTTTAAAGATTTTTGAATTTCAAAGAAAGTTTTTCGTGATACATTTCATTGCATTGCTGTAATCTGTAACACCTGAGGGTATAATTACAATAAACCTCAGGGGAGTACACGCCTACTTTGTGTACCATGTGTTTGGCAAGCACAAGGAGCCCTAGCTAATATGGTATTTGCTTATACAATTTAACACATCGGTACCATATTTCTCTAACACATAAATTACACAGCTATCTGATCATTTAACAGAGAAACAAACATCCTTTTACTACGTCAGTGACACATGTTTACGCAATTACAGAGTTGGATTACTTCACACTTAAGAAATTGTACTTTGTCTGCACTTTGTGAACTGTTCATAATTTTTTTGAAACCATTGTGATACTATGAGAACTTTGAATGATGTATTTGGTAAGGGAGTATGATTTTAAAGTACGTTGGAGGCAGATGACACTTTTGACATGAGCAGAGTATTTTGTTAGGTTTTGAAATTATTGGAGGAAGCTACGACGATTTTGAGATTTGACTGAGGTTTTATGATGTTATTTTTACGACGACGATGTGTATTATGCTGTTGCGGTAAGTTTATGATCCATAAGCTGATGCTATATGAGTTATTTGATTATGCTATGTATCTGCCATGATGAAAAATGGAAAAAGTGTCGACGAATAAGGTAAAGAGTAATGAATAGTGGTTAGGGACTCTTGACTTGTGAAAAAGGATGTTGGAAACCAAGAATCGTACTTTAAGAGTTATGAAATGTGTGTGTAAATGCGTGAATGTATCACAATGCAAGCGAAAATTTTTTGGACACTGTCATATCAATAGCATTTTGTTTATACAGATTTGTAACGCAAATTCTTGACCTGTGAAATATTTTTATATGAGACTGTCACTGTAGCGGAAACTACTGTCGTAAATATTTCCGTAAGAAAGTTAAGTGACCACCTGCACATAATGTGACGTGGGCACCCAGGTGTGTCAGACACCTGGAGAACAAGCCTTTTCAGACGCTCAGGTAGAAAAGAAAGCCATTAGGGTGTGCCAGAGGCACAGGTGGAAGAGAAGGACAAAGAGAGGCCATTAAACTCGCTGTTGACATATCTTTGTAGAGGGCATCGCTAATGCGACACGCTCGTTACTTGAAAACATATGATTTTTGTAATGTGTTGTGGGCACACAGCTGTGTCAAACACCTGGAGAATAAGCCATTAGGATGTGCCTTTCATCGCTAATGCGACACCCTCGTTACTTAAAAATTTATGATATTTACTGAAATGCCTAACAAAATGACAAGAAATATTTTTACATCTGCTCACCTGATTATGACAAGTGTCTTTCTACGAGAGTTGAGAGCCATTAACTTATGAAATGAAATGTCACATGACTACTGAATGATATTTTTATGCTTTGGTTTGCGTAATTGCTTATTTCATTTGATATCTGGTTTCCAGCTGTGTTGCAGCATTGCTTTTATAAAATGAGATGCATTTGCTAATGTGAACTCTTTCTGTCAACAGATCTATTAAATGATAATTTTGTAATCCACATTCTTTAAGAAAGGAGCACTTGGAAAGGAAAGAACAATAAGAAGAAACTAGCAACAGTAACACATAATTTTCTTTTCTAGTACATGGTAATATTTTTTTTACAATCAGTTGTTATGGTGCACCACTTTAATTACATAGACATTAAGATGTGAATATGCATTTCCCTTGTCTGCATTGTTGTTTTTCCTGTAATATTTTTTCTGCTTGAGCTATGTCACGTTTAGGTATAAGTTGCTGCTGTTTGTCAGGCATAGTGTTACTGAATTTGACTTTGTGTTACTCTTCTAAGCTAGTTTTTCTTGTTTCCTGCATTGCCTTATATTAGTTGTAATATTGCACTTGCTTTGCTAATTTATGCTGCTTGCTTTGCCATTTCTATATTTTGTCATTGATGTTTGTGTTAATTATTTTTTTTTGCTGCATTGCCTCGTCCCTTGGTATATATATCTGAGCTCAGTAGATTTAAGTTAGCTTAAGAGGGGGTAGACTATATAAGAAACTGACTATGGAGAATAGGTACAGAATGCATTGCGAAGAAAGATTTGGGCCCCAATGAGTATTGTACAATCAGAAATAATTATTTTGAAAGAAATAAGAATAGAATACAGGAACGAGGTATAGGTAGGATTTTCTTGGAAATAAATGATGAGGTAAGCAATGTGTGAACATATAAATACAGAAAGCATGCTTAGATAGAATTTTTTTGGTGGAAGCAAAGGTTGAAATAAGACGAACGATCTATGGAATGAAGGGAGATCTCCAAGCAAAATACTGCAGTAAAACAAACCCTGTCCTTTCCTCTTTGCTGCTTTTTCCCAATATGTAATTGTGTGTTGTCCTTTCCTTTTGGTGTTATCCCACTATGTGTTTGGGTACCCATGTGTATTTGTGTTTTTCCTGTCTTTATGTGTTTAGCTGATGAGAGCTATGTTGTAGAATTTTTCTAATACTCTTATTTTCTTTATAAAGATGCTTAGACTTTATTTATTCTGTTTTGTTTTAATGCTCATGTGTGAAGTTGAATTTTTAAAAGTGATTCTGATCTTTTATGTATCTACTCATGTCATAATTCCTGTAACACTGATGTATATGTTTATTTCTATTCTTTTGTAAAGCCTGTACTACAAATGTTATCTGTATTGTTATGTTTTTAATTATGTATTTTGTACCTTTGTCATTGTATTCTTATGTTATAAAATTGTAATTGACAGCAGTTCATCAAATTAAGTAACTTGTAAGTTCCATCTCACTGCACACATTTCTGTTGGTCATAGTATATGGACAATATGTGAGAAGTAGGGACTGATAGTGTTTGCACGTGTGTTGATAATTCAGCAAGGGACTGGATAACAGCATTGCTGGTTCTAAAGACAATTCCTAAAACTTTGTGCGTGCACAAGTGATGGTTTATGGACTTGCTATCTTCTCTGCAAGATTCTTCGATGGTGATTGTGCACCTGCACAGTCGCAACAGATGGCTGCTGGCCATCTCTACAAGGACTACAGTGGGTCTACACCTTTGCTGACTCACCAGTACCACAGTTTCTACAAGGACTACAGTGGGTCTACACCTTTGCTGACTCACCAGTACCACAGTTTCTACAAGGACTGCAGTGGGTCTGCACCTCTGGTGGCCCACCAATACCATACTCTCTACCAGGACTGCAGTTGGTCTGCTCTGTGATGACCTATCTACCAATATTCGTCAGAACTTCGAATGACTCTGCTGTGGGTTTGCTCCATTGTGGCCCATTACCTGTCAGCATTTCAAGAGTCAGCACTGTCTTTCCGTTGGAAGGACAACACTACTTCTTCAAGACTGCATGGAAATCCACTACTTCTATGTGCAATTTCTTTTACTAATGAGACTTTGTGAAAAACAAAAACTGTAATTACTATTATGATGAACAATCTGGACTGTCTTTATTGACTGTGAAAAAAATTTTAGCTGTTGACCAACATTGTGTCAATAAGTGTGTGCATTTGATATCTTTGTTATTGTAATTATGAAAAAATTTTTCAAATCTGTATTGGCCACTGGCCAAAAACATTTTGTAAAATTTTTTGTGGGGAGCATGGGGGCTATGTAAGTAGGCTGTTTAGGTTTTCTTTATGTAAGTTTGCTGTTTATATTTTTTATTGGCAACGCTACATAGCACTCTGTATGAAAATCAGTATGAAAATCACTGGCTGTGCTGTGTGCAGTATGTGGCTAGTTTGCATTGTTGTCTGCCATTGTTGTCATGAACTGCTATAGCTGGATGCGAACAGCGCGTAGCGCTGGGCAGTTGGAGGTGAGCCGCCAGCAGTGGTGGATGTGAGGACAGAGATGGCGGAGTTTGAAATTTGTAAAAATTGATGTCATGAGCTGCTGTATATATTATGACTATTGATGACTATTAAGGTAAATACAGTGTTTGTTCTCTATTAATATCTTTCATTTGCTAACTATCCCTATCAGTAGTTAGTGCCTTCAGTAGTTTGAATCTTTTATTTAGCTGGCAGTAGTGGCGCTCGCTGTTTTGCAGTAGCTTGAGTAACGAAGATTTTTGTGAGGTAAGTGATTTCTGAAAGGTGTAGTTTAATGTTACTCAGGGCCATTCCTTTGCAGGGATTTTTGATAGTCAGATTGCGTTGCGCTAAAATTATTGTGTGCCAGGTTAACCACAGTCATGTACAATTGTTCTAAGTGGACATTTCATATGTCAAATTGTTCTAAGGGGACGTTTCAGATATATGGTCGACTTGATGTAGATTGACTTACAAGGTTTCTTGCTGTATTCTCTTTCCAGAAGCTTCTACAAACTTAGGTTGGCCAGAGTTAACTGGTTCAAATGGCTTTGAGCACTATGGGACTTAACTGCTGAGGTCATCAGTCCCCTAGAACTTAGAACTACTTAAACCTAACTAACCTAAGGAAATCCCACACATCAATGCCCGAGGCAGGATTCGAACCTGCGACCGTAGCGGTCGCGCGGTTCCTGACTGTAGCGCCTAGAACCGCTCGGCCAATCCGGCCGGCCAGAATTAACTGCATGACTCTTGTCGGCACCTACAGGGTAGGCCGTTAACTCACTAAGCTGTACAATCGATTCCCTACTTGTCTGTATGTTGAAGTCTCAGTGTTCCATGCAGTCTCCTAGTTATTAGGCTATTCGTTGGTAATATGCAGTCGTGAGGCGCAAAGACAGGAAGTGGACAGTTTAGAATGATTTTGTCAGCGTTGTTACTGAATTCGTCTGGCTGCGCTCCTCTCGTAAATTTGAAAAGGTACGGAAACGCAACTAATAAACGTTGTGCTGTTATAAAAGTCCACTCTCACCACCTTCTATCCACACACACACTGCACTCTAATCTCGTCGCTAAGAATATCCTGTGGGGGGCGGCGGATTTTATTACAGTTCTTATTTTGCTGTTTTTTATAGTTTTGACACTGTTAATCTTACGCGAGCCTGGCAACTAATTTAGTGGTCGGCCAGAAGGAGAAGGGAAACATACTGACCTTAATTTCCAGTGTACAAGGCCACATTCTGGTAAATCCCACTGAAAGAAAAGTTTATATTCTATTTCTTTGCGGGATCAGGGCTATGATTCTGAATAAAAGTGTAAAGTTCTAGTCAAAATGATATTAGGTAAAGTTTCTCAAATACAACACTCAGAAAGTCACTATTATCAATTGACAGCAAGTCTTTCTATTCTAACAGCACATTTAGCAGTTCTGAGGTGACCTCTACGGTCCGTTGCTACCAGATTGTCTTTAACCCTGACTAAAATTACTTAAATGAAGGTTTGCAATAAATGTTCAAAACTAATGCTCGCCATAAAAGTGGAAATAAAATCACCTGCCACGTGGATTTTTAATTCACTCGGACGGCACACTAACAGTTACTTTGGCGAATTCTAAGCGATCCAGGTCGGTGAACAGCCCTCGCGAGTTCAGTATCTGTTTTCACCACAAAATAGGCGCTTTGTCACAGTTCGGCTCTGTCGTCATCTGAGGCAGAGCGCGATCCGACGTTTAACAGACGTGGATATTACAATAGCTGAATGCGTAGTGAACCTTTCTACTGCCTCTCAGTCTGCATTTATATAGATGCCGATGCGGAGGCCGAGGGAACATCTGTTGTCTACGGCTCTCTGCATACTGCAGCAGCCTCCTAACAACCGCTTTCTCGGGCACATAACCTTTAATAACATGGTTACAAATTAATTCCGAAAATTCTTAATTTTTACTTGTATACATTTAAGCTGTCTCGAATCACCGAAAACGTTTCAGCTTGCTAGAATGAAAACTTTGCCTTCTAGAATTTCTATAGTGGAACTAACGGTAGATCGTTACCTCTTTACCATATCTTTACTAGAACTTACCTCAGCTGTTGTCAATACTAAACTGTCAAATTTTGTACAGTTCTATCATTTGATATGTTTTATCATCCACTTAAACCAAAATTGTCTATCATTAAAATTATAGGTACTTAATCTACAACAATTTGGTGTACTTAAGTTACAAAATTTTTAATTAATTACTCAAAAACTATAAGAGGTAGCTTAACGTGACCTCTCAGTTATTATTTTTGGGGTGAACTAAGGCATAAAACAAATTTTTACGTTTCTAAGCCCAATATTTAGGGCCTCTAATTTTTCCTAAAAACGTCGATTCCGGTGTTAGTCTCTGTTATATGGTATTGCAAGCCTACACCTCTTATTTAAGAGCTCAAACTGCACAATCTGTCCAAATTGAGTCTTTCTAGCTTTATTATTTACGTCACTTATTTTTCTGTTAAAATGGCATTTTTATGTAAACTATTAAGTCTAGAACAAAGACTTAATATTTGTAACGCTATCACACTGAATTATATTCAAAGTTTTAACCATAAATTTTGATTTTTAATTTCCTACTCAATTGTGGTGCAATACTTGCACTCTACGCGCAGACGTGTTAAGATGACGTGGCGCTACTAGCAGTGAAAAGGGGTAAGTCACGGCACACTCGCTCGTCTCTGTATCTCACACATGACACAGCGCTTGCTTTGCTTCAATCCTTGCGGGTTCTTGTGTCATGGGGGGGCGGGGGGGGGGGGGAGGAGGAGGATGAATATGACGGAAGTCCACACTATTTGCGTCAGAAAACTTTGAAACCACAATGCTAAGTCCTGCGGCATTGAGATTTCTTAACGCTGCTCCATTTCAAGATTTGAGTGTCTCTCTCACCTCTGACTTCCAACGAATGACAGCGTATTGCCTTATGAGTTTTATTTAGAGGATATATGATTCGTATGTAGTGTATAAGGCATAACAGACTCTCAAGTGCCTTTTATTATTATTACTATAAATATACCCTAAAGTAATTAGCTACTGCGTAACATGGCTGGCAATTCTAATCTCAAATCAACTTTTGTACTGTTACGTTTATGTCTAAGTTGCGCTTACCGTCGTATTTAATAGTGATTCGTTATGCGGGAAGGAAGTTGTAAGTGCATGTACCTTCGATGAAAGACTTGCTTATTGTAGTCAGATAATACAACTATGTTTGGATACGTGACATTCCCAAATTTGCTACTAACACAAATTTCTACCAGTAAGTGTGATTAGTTCCAAATAAATTTATTTTGTGAGAAAAAGTGGACACCTTTGAGAAGTACATTGACGTCGTGGACCCAATTTTGAGAAAACTAACAGGACTCCTAGGGGCATCTTTTAAGTCAGTGCCATCGCATTGAGTTTAGGTCTTTCATACGATACACTGCTAACATGTTAAGACAGACTGAAAAACGGTATAATAGTTGCTTTCTTGACTTTGTATAGCAATTATACAGGTTTTTATATAGCAATAATGCTATGGAAGTTCATTATATGTATACTGCAAGCTGGTAAACCTGCTGTCCAAGTAGTGTTACAATTCGGTTTAAATGTAAGATTGGAATTTAGTCACCAGTCTTCAAATCTAGTAATTCAGTTCCTTCGCCGTCTGAGAAAGAAAATCAGCTGGGAAGGCCAACGGAAAGGTTTGTGTACTATAGCAGTTATTGTATTTACTGAGTCTCGTCGCGGAACAGAGCGAGATTTAAGTGTTCGGCTCTATTTTCAATTATGCGTGGATTGAACCTTAAGTTATAATAATGAACTACTTCACGTAATTTGTTTAAAGAACTATCTGAGAATGCTTGTCTTTACAATTTGTATCTTTAACTATCTGTCAAACGAATCCTGTATTCATTTCTCGTGACGAAACTTTGATTGCCACTATCTTCGTTATTCCATGTTCCGCAGCGAACTTCCTAGCCGGGCCAGTAGGCGTTAAACTCGTTTCACAATAAATCCTGCAAACATGATATTTCTACGTCATGAACGATATCGATGACCGCTTGATCTGCTATCGAGTTTGTGACAGGGAAGAATACGAATTTTATTGCTGTGCGTTTCAATCGCAGGTATTAAAGCTGTCCTCTTAGGTTTCTGCCTAACCAGGAGATCGAAAATCGCTAAATATGGTATGGGGGCAAATAAAAGTGGGACGGACGAGTGCACACGACTTGACGTGAATTTTTGGCAACTCTAAAGGAGCAGGGAAAGACCTACAGTTACTTCTAAAAGGATGGAGCAACTGTACATATAGCCGGCTGAAGCTTGGAGCACATTTACACAATCCTCATGCCGACTGTTTTTAGTACAGTTCAGCCTGGTCGGTGGGCACCCAGGTCACCTGATCTATCAGTGTGGGGAGCCATCACGTCCAACGTGTAACGCAATAACCTGCACAGTCTTCAAGGGCTGAAGCAAAAAAATTGAGTACGAGTTGATTAATCGTTCATAAATCACATTGTGATGTTTAAGAATAGGTATTTGGTATAACCATTCCAAGAACGACGTTTTTTTTACGCCTCTCCGACAATCGTGCAGCAAGTCCTGAGACGCCCGTATCGAATGCCAACGAAAGTAGTTTGCAGATCTCGCTTTAATCGACATGTCACATGGCGTCAAAATATTACAGCGTTTGCAGGAAGTAGTGTGAAATGAGTATTACAGGACGGCATGAGAGCAAGGAGTAATTGCCCAAATAGCGGGTGGCGCGACGTGCAGGAAGACTGACCTCGTCGCCCCACCTGACAAGCAAGCTGCATCCATCTACACCCGCGTTCATGCACGACAATCAGAATTCGCTCACAGAATGAGAGTCTAAACTTACCCATTACCTATTGCCTATGAACAAAAACCCTCGCTGGATTAGCGACCATCGTTCGTCGGGCAGATACAGATGACCCAATTTTTCCCTCATTATGCGATGTCGCACCAGTGTTTTACAGGTGTCCGAATAGCAGTGCGAGTTTAGAGAGGAAATTGAGAATGACACCGGAAATTGAAGTGTTACAGTTTGTCTAAGAAATCGCCAGAGGTATCAAAGTAGGATGTTTGTGCATTTCGCTTAATGGATTGACACATACGACTATCACTTAACTAAGCTGGTAGTGACTCTTTATTTAGCTATTAATATCAGAGCCTTGAAGAAAAGGGTCTCCACAGTCAAATTTACTAAATATCATAGTGTTACTGTCGATTACCGCAGTGACTAGATGACTTTGGTTGTGCAAGCAAACGCTAACCATGGGCATAAATAGAAACAAATGTTTTGATATTAAGTTCCGTGTCATTCACTTTTCTACTGAAATTGACATCTTCCTGCCACGAAAGGAGTTTTCCAAGCATCATCTGGAATTGTCAGTAAAGGGCTACTATAGCAAGGCTTCATTAAATCAAAACTTGCGCGGACGTCATGATTTTAATCCCGCAATTGGATGCGAAGCACATTTCCGTCGTGAACTTACACACATTCCTGTCGAAAATTAACATTCTAGTTTGAACCTCTAAGTTTGATGATGATTTTGGGAGAGGGGCACTCATCCTCAAGGTCATCAGCGCCCTGATGAAAGTCAAAATGCCAGTCTCATAGGTGTGAACAAAGGCTGTCGCCGCATGCAGAATAGTTTATAACGTATTAATGTCTGCTTCTCTTCCCCACCAATTTACGGATAAGGGCTGACAGTCCACAGAATTTCATCACTCTAAACACCAATCAGTATGGACGAGGATGGTAGGCAAATGTCCTACGAAACAGAGCTGCCGTGATATGAGTACAAGACACGCGTTGCCAAAATATGCTGAACTGAAACGGGGACACCACAAACCTCACAGTGGTGGATCCCTCCGGCTCTAATTTTGTACCGTTGCAGTTTAAAACATGACAGTGTCACGAACTTAGGTTTCTAATTCTGACTGTTCAGTAAGATTTAAGCTATGAAACGAGTGTACTGTTAATACTGTTAACATAAAATGCTATAGACCTTTCTGGAAACTTAATTCCAAAATGTGATGAGTTGAAGTAGCGTCCACGGATGGGAATATCAACCATAGCGTGTAATATGAGTCGTGTAGACACTGGATAATGTCGGTGGACCTACCACTAGGTGTTTCTACGGTCGGTTAGCTCTGTGCGAGAAATGTTCCGACATTTGTAGTAGTTGGATTTTGTAAAATTTTGAAACGATGTATTTGATAAGATTAAGACAACATGACGAACTATTCCATCTACATTGAAAATATGGAACGTTGACATTTTTACGGCAATTATGAAACACCACGCTACCTATCATAAGTAAATAAAATACGCTTACCAAGACTCCAATACAGATTAACATAAAAGGATCTTCCATGGAGGCACGTAATTAACAATAGAATCATAGGAGACAAGTCAGTATAAACTTGCACATACAATTTTTAGCCGTTAGTTTTTGGAAAGCTTCCGTGTTGAGTTCGCAGTCTTCGCTGTCAAGAGCTCTTTGATGATTTCCTTCGTAAAGCGGCACTTAATGAAATGGAAAATCAATTTATAAGCAAGGTCAAGTTTATGGTCCACACAACATCGTGAAGCACATGTTCATAAAATGAGTCAGTGCTCTAAACATGGATCTGAGGTAGAAGAAACTATTTCACTAAGAACTAATTCTTCCTAGAACAATGTTAAAAACTTTTCCTGGCGGGTAATTCAAATACGAAAGGCCATTTATTGAGTCAAAATCTTTTAAGGCAGTGTAGTTACAGTTATTTTGTCAGACGGCATTTCACAAGGGTTTGAGTACATTACACCCAGCTTCAGTTTATTAAGCTTTTTGACAATGTAAGCTGCTACGTTATAGACTATAGTTTTGGATTGCTGCCTTGATGCGGAATAGGACAATCTCTCTGTCCGCTATCACCATTCTGTCATCAGCGGGTACGTTAATGAATTTGTTTCGTACTTCAGTTTCTTTAGTAAAATAACACATCTGATTAACAAACGAAGTACTGGGTGTGTCAAGTGGGATCACAGTTCCCGTGTACAGATATAGCCATCTTAACAGTGACACACACGCACTGTAACATACGTTATCTCAAATCTACAACATTGGGAGGTCGTCACGAATCATAGACCTCAAAGTTCCAAAATGACTTTCTAGAGATTGAATTTTCCTGTCATTAGGCACTTAAAACCTCTGGACCATTTTACTGAGAAACTTTCCAAGTAATCTTTACCTCAAATGGCTTTAAGCACTACGGGACTTAACATCTGAGGTCATCATTCCTCTATACTTAGAACTAATTAAACCTAACTAACCTAAGGACATCACACACATCCATGCATGAGGCAGGATTCGAACCAGCGACCGTAGCAGCAGCGTGGTTACGGACTGAAGCGCATAGAACCGCTCGGCCACTACGGCCAGTATACTCTAGCATGAGAGATTACATTGTTCTGTGAGCCAACAGTTAAGTGAAAGCCAATAGTTTGTGCGATGAATCTTTGCAAAGTGAGTAATTTAGTATTGTACAGTTAAGCGCATCTGATACGTTATTGAAATCTCTCGTGAATAGTTCCGTGTTTCCAGTGTCTCTGGATTAGCCTCGCGGAAAATTTTTAATGCATTTGCAGTTTAATTCCAAATTAATTGAAAAGCCATGGGATCTATACGGGAATAAGTCATTTTAGACAACCTTTAAGACCTGCAAATTCTTCGAACGCATTCGAAGCATACACCTGTGTATATGAATCAATTATTTCTTGTTTTTTCCACAGTAACTTTTATCGTGAAAATAGTTCTCCAAACATTTAAATATCTTTACATAGCCTGAAAAGTCCCGAAGTTTTCGATCCTTAACTGGATTTTGGATACTACATGTAACATTTCCTAGTTTGGCACTAATTCGTACATTAATTAAAACCTTTTAATTGAGTGATTTTCTTCACTTGTGGAGACTTACCGAACTTGCTCCAGATTGCTCCAGCTGTGTGATTATCTGTATTATGTTAGTTAGGATATCACCACACATTGCATTTTTGTTCACCTGACCGCAACCGGTTGGATTCAGTTATACAGGAGGGAAAAACGAATACCGAACATTGTTCGCCGAAGTAGCCTTTTTTCCCCCTGGGGTTAATTCAGCCTGGTCTAACAAAACATCAACTTTGAGGAGAAATCAAACCGAAAGTCTGTTTAGACTGACTTCACCGAGAGTTACAAGGCCTAAACGTTTATTTTCATTGTGTTCGTTTTTGAATACTGATGACATTCATGGCATGTGCGTTGACACTACATGAGCATTGAACTACCTCTCAGAGATTTCTTAAATAATCTTCGGAAAGTGGATAAAGTAGGCCGTCTATTCGACAGTGCTTGCAGTCCTTAGGTGATTTAATTTTGAGAATCAAGCCTTCCAAATAAACTCATTACATCGATTACCAGAGATGTTTGGCACTTCATAAGTGTAGTGCCCCTGAGTAATTATTTTAATCAGGAAACCTGAAGTACTACATGCAGAGGTTTGACTTCTAGTTGAAACTCTCTTCCAACGGAGCTACTCTCCCTCTCAATAGCTCATTTGATCCTTCAGTAATTTTGACTGTGAGAATCATTTTTCTGGCACCAGCCTTGTATGCTACATGGGACTGCTTTTTCACTGTTTTCCTTGGAGCCGATTTAAATGCTTTAATGTTAGTTGTTAAATAGCATGGCAAGTTTGGAAGAATAAGAGTCACTTGTCCTGGCCTTAAATTCCACCTTGTTCTCGGTATTTCTACCATGTTTCTTCCTATAACGAGGGAGTCCATTTTAACAAGTGCACCATCAGCGAAATCTGTCACGTATGATTTACCTGTATCCTCCGTCGGTATAGCTTTAGTCCATTAGCAACATCACCGTCGGTGTTGGCGGTTCTAAAAAGCGTTTATCTGTTTCAAATGACTGGAATACTGATCGACACCCGGGAACGAAAAATTAAGTAGTCACTAACGCTGTATTCTTTGTCGGATGGCAATACAGTACACCACACTGGCCATCAGTAAATGTGTAAGAATTGCATGAACAGACGTAAATACTACTGCATTGGTATTCTGATACGTAATTCTTTAATATCATGAAGTACAGCTGAACGCGACAGTAATTCTAAATGTGTCTTTCCAGGCGCACTGTTAAACCTACTTCAGCCAGCCACAAGTTACAGCTGCGCAGTCTGGTGGCGTTTGAACTATCGCTACAAAAGATGTCACGAAAATAGAAGTAAAGCCACTTCCAAGCGCCTGCTTCAAATGTAAAGTCTTCGTATTGACCGACGTAGAGAGAATCGTGTGCAGTGCTGAGACTAGTCTGTGTGGAAAACTAGAGTTATTCGCTATTCCCTGGATGCTCCGAATCCAATTTTACGACCGTAACGTTAGTTTTTACGGGGTAAGATGGAAAACTTACCCCAATACTGCTAACCTACCTGCAATGGAAGGCTTTGCTGTAGCTAAGTAAGCCGGGCGGCTTTTTCTGAGTGTGCTGTTGCGCAACACTGGGTACATCGGAAAAGTGCAATGTATTTTATTACACTTATTGTCACGGAACTGTGCTATGCTTGTGAGCGTGGAAGCACGCATGGGTTTTCAATCAACAGACATGACGGCATAAGACATTAAATCCAAAATGTATTTTAATTTAGTTCCTGTGTGTTATCTGAAATCATGGACGGGGATAAATTCAGTGTTTAAAATCGCGACCATTTTTCTGTGAAGCTTTTACGAGCAATTACTTTGACAGTGGGAGTCAAGGACGGCCGTGGTCCCGTGGTTAGCGAGAGCAGCTACGGAACGAGAGGTCCTAGGTCCAAGTCTTCCCTCGAGTGAAAAGTTTAATTTTTTATTTTCAGTTTATGTGACAAACTTACGTTTTCATCACTTTTTTGGGAGTGATCACATCCACAAGAAAACCTAAATCGGGCAAGGTAGAAGAATCTTTTCACCTATTCGCTAAATGAACAAGTTAGGTGGGTCGACAACATATTCCTGTCATGTGACGCACATGCTATCACCAGTGTCATATTTAATATATCAGACGTGTTTTCCTGTGGGGGAATCTGTTTAACTATGACCTTGCGATCAAATGTTTGCGGTTCCCATTAGAGAGGCACGTCCTTTCGTCTACTAATAGCACGGTTTTTCGGCGCGGTCGCAAAACAGACACTAAACTTATTACAATTAACAGAGACGTCAATGAACTAACGGACAGACAGATCATGACTTTGCGAAAATAAAGAAAGTAAAATTTTCAGTCGATGGAAGACTTTAACCAAGGACCTCTCGTTCCGCAGCTATTCACGCTAACCACGGGACCACGGCGCACCTTTTATCCCATTCTCCTTAATGTGTATGTTGCGCAGAGACTACTGTTTGTATATTTTACTAATTTTGTTCGTAGTTCCATACAACTTCCTGTTTTCTCGATTGATCTGTGTTCAGTTTTTGAAGGCCCATCCACTGTGCCAACTTATAACTACATCTGAGGGGGAGGTTCCCTCTTAAGAATCGTCATAACTACAGATCGGGAGAGTTAAGGCGTATTACAAGCATTGCTGGACAGAAAAAAAATAGACAATTTGTCCTGCGGTAAGAGGACGAGTACAAGTTGACGGGAAGGGTTTGGGGCAGTACTATTCATTCATTTGAAATCTATTTCGAAGAGAATTACATCCACGTGGAAAATTTTGGTAAATAGTCTAGCGTCGCAGGTGCTGTGATCTGTGATGACGTTGACGACACTGGTTTCGTTTTCTCGAGGAAAGCAACTGTTCCACTACCAACCACAGTTTCGGACCTGCCTCCAAGTTTTATCAAAGTCGTTAAGGAAAAGCGACCGGTCAACTAAGAATTTTGCAATTCGTGATCCCGGACGATGTCAGGGCGCCGTAAGAGTAACTCACCTTTACTGGATCGTATCTGCAAGTTTTTAATAGGAACGTTGTGAATGGGATAATTCTTTTGAAATGCCTTTGGAGTATTCAGCAGCGGATCATAAAGACCGCACGGAACTGGATGCCACATTCAGTGTATTTAAGACGGATGGAGCTGAGTTGCTCTAGTTGTAGAATGAGGTACCGAAAGGGAGCCCCATCTAACGAAGTAAGTCCACAAATTAGTCAGCAAGTGCCTAACCTGACATCACGGATCACGCAAAATCTGTTCAGAACAGACATGGCTTTTGTTCACATTTGGTTTACTTGACACTTCACGTTGTGTGCTTGAACTGGTATCTAAGTTCAAACTAGTAACCCTCCCAGACTCTGCTTGGGCAGTAGTATATTTCTGACCAAGCGTCTCGTCTGGCGTAGTGGTATTAGTTGGTTACATACAGTAGTTCCATTTCTACCAGTTTATTAGTGGAAACTGTCAAAATCTTATTGCAGCTCTTGAGATTACAAATGGCAAGCAGTTGAGACTTTCAGCAGTAAGTATAGGTGATACACAATTTCAATGTTCAACCATTCTTTTAATACCACATGCTTTCCAAAGCGTAAAAATACAAAGCTAACTTAGTACGAGCGACATTGAATTACCATTAAAACCGTAAAACTTCTAAAATATTTTACTATTTTAAAAACCTTAAAGTTCAACCATTAAAATATTTCATTTGCTTGATCTGCTTTAGAAAGCAGTATGTGTTTAGTCGCCCTAAGTGACGATACATGTTCAGAGCCGTTACAGGACGTTGTTCGTTCAGTTTCCAATGCAGATATTTAGTTCGCGGCCGTTAAGCATCTTCTTCCAAGTCAGTTGGTAGTACAACTTCTGCTGAATTTCTGATTACCAGAACCACTTTCCCGTAGTTCTCTCGTGTGCAAAGTTGGGTCATAGCATCCTGCACCTGGAAGTACACCACGTAGTTGAGGTTGCATGAACAAATTTAAAAAAAGAATAATTAAAAGTCTAAACTTACCCTTCCAAAAGGTAGAACGTTATGTGCTCTAGGCGATATTGTTCCTTGAGAGCGAAGTTCGAATATCTCTGTCAGTACTGACTGCATTTTTTCTCGATCTGTCTCCAGCAATTTTCCGATGTTCAGTCCCGTCATGGTGTATGCTCTCCTGATCACATCTGAAGAACAGAACGCTTTGGCATCCCAAGATGGTCTCAGTAAACCCCATACAGAATTACCCGGGTATGTAGCTGAACTGTTAGATCCTGAAATCATGATAAGGGTTGTCACATTGTTTACTGGGGATTATTGCCGATTCTTGTACAGACACTTTATGCTAGCGGAAAAAAAAGCGACCACCATTTGTTGAAGACTCAGTGTCTGTTATATAAAAAAGATGTGCTACCTTGCATAATGTGAAAGACTAACCTGTACAGTGAACTAAGGGATTAGCTTCTCTAGTTTCCATTTCCAACATTTTATAGGAAGACAAACGTATCGACAATTCTTAACCAAAATTCCAAACACCGACTACGCAATGTCGTACTTATGTAAATGGACTGCTGGGGGAAGGGGGGGGGGAGAGAAGACAAATGGCTTTACGGCTATGTAAGAGTATTGACTTAAGTTTTAGGTTATTCTGCGCGCCTTTATAATGTACAATTTTAAACAATGCCAAATCGTTTTTAGGGTACTACTATGTAACGCACTTATATTGAAATTCTTGCGTTTTATGTTGTCACAATACTAGCACCAGAACGCTCCGTTTAGTCCGAATCCTCTCTCGTAAGTAGTTTATTATACGTATGATATTTTGTTACTGACTAAAGCTGACAACAGAATGTATTCATGTATTCATGTATTGATTTGTGAAGTGAAAATATCGTTCGGGGCGATTGCTGGTTTAGCAGAAAATTTGTTTTTATGGAGTAACTTCTTTTCAACAAGACACGTTATCCGATTCAGATTTTGTCCACAGAGACAGACACTGGAACCAGCGGAAGCCAATTTTTCACCTAACCGACGGATCTAGTAGCTGTACGGACGGCGCTCTTCACTTAGAGTTCTTTAACATTTCAGCACAATGTCATGAAATTTCGACTACGCAAATTAAAGACTCGTACCCTAAAGCTATACTGGTTAACGGTTGTATCAATGCAATAAACGTTACTCGTAACTAAGATTAGACAAATTTACTGTGGACATTACAGCATACTACCGAACATTGTTACTTCATTTGGTTTCACAGGTGGAAGCCTGTAGGTGTAGGCATGTATTTTTTTTACGCCAAACAAGTATAAATGTAGAACGTCATATTCTCCTGACTGTCAGTGCTTGCATATTCCTCCCTCACAATCATGTTCCGAACATGAAGACGCTTCATACGAACCCAAACTCGATACAATAAAATAAATGATGTATGAATTCATGTAAACGATATGCAATTGACAAGTGAGTGCACCGTGGTTGAAATACTGGAGGCTGGCATGCACACATACATTCCAGACACGACAGTCACAGAGGCTTTTAGTTCGGGAGAGGGGCCACACAGCGGGATGCCAGGCCCTTCAGAGGACGACCCAGCCCAGGTCAGCCGGTGACCGCACGTAGCGGATAGCGTGAGCCCGAGTGGAAATGGGGGGGGGGGGGAACGACGAAGTGTTCGGCTTAAAAGCAAATTCTGCTACTTTGTGTGGGTGCAGCCAGCCTGCAAATTCTTTACAAATAGCACGCCGTTTCAGAGGTTTTCACAGGGAGACAGCAAACGCCAAAGGTACTAGTTTCCGGATTGGTCGCCTTAAACGAAACTTAATTCTCCCGTTTTAGAAGAGCAATGCTGATTGGCAGATGATATTTCTGACGCCTTGAGCTGAAGGAATAATGGAAGAGACCGAAAGATAAATCCCTTCACGTCTGGTGTGGAGAGGCGCAGTTCCGTTGTCGCTCTTCGAGCGAGAGTCACATAACGAGAGCGTGCGCGCTCGTACGTGTACTCTAAAGAGCGAGGAACAAGTCTCTCCTCAGTACCTCAATGGGAGAGCACCTCTGTTGAGAGCTAATCAAAGGGCGATTCTATATTGAGTCCTTGCGATTAAGCGTTTTCCACTGTGTTGGCCGACACTTGTGTGGTGTGAATGGACTGAGTTATAGTTAAACGCCTGCGAGCGAAATTGAGTGGCATCATGGTGGACTGGTTATCTGTCCAGTGTACCACGCCAGTAGTTAGACTAGAGGCGAATAGGAGTCTTTGACTTCATGAAGGCATAGGGAAGGTTTTATTGGCGGAGGTCAATCCAGATAGATCGAGAGTTACCTTATTTGTCAGCAGCGAGCGGTGCAGACTGCAGTCATCTCGCAGTTTACGGTATTGTGTGCTACAGCTATTGCGAGCCCCATATTTCCTCCACAACAGTACACTTCACTGCATTTCACACGCGAGAGCCTTTATCATACGTAGCAACATTCTCAAGGATAATTATTCAAGTTGAGTAGGATTGCCTCTCAGCCATTCTGCCAAGTTAACTACCATCTTCAACTCTGTAGAAATGTCATTAGCGAATCGTATCCTTGAAAAGTAGCTTCGCATTCCGAAAAGAACCAGGATACAACTTGTTCAATTCACAACTAAAGGTGTCATTGTGATTTTTCAGAATTTTTGCAAAATAACTTCCGTTTGTTTCATGTTTTTCTTACACTAACTAGCACTATTCCAGTACCCAAGTATCCCACTAGTTACGTAATAAATTTTGTGAATTTTTATGTCATTTCCTTACAGTGGACTACTCCAGGAGATATTTATCGCTGAAAGTTATCCAGGCATTTCTCTTTGGAACGTTAGGGGCGTCTGTCTGACTTCTGTAGTAGTGTAGGTGTGGAAATTGCATCTTGCAGGAGCCACAGGGTAAAGGGTACATCTCAGATTAATCCATTGCGCAGAATAACAGATCAACCCCACACCCCTCAGATAAAATAACTTCATATCAACAAGAAGATTAAGAGCATTTAATTTGTGTAGGAAGTTCAAATACTCAATGGTACATCTATGCGAAAAATTCGCTTTATTTAACACTAATGATACTCACCAATATTAATCAACTTTCCGCAAGGCTTCAGCATTTCTACGCACTTGTCGATATCTGATCCACCGTTAGAGTTTATCACGATGTCTACACCGTACGGATTGAGGTCCAAAACTCGCTGGGCATAGTTGTCACTGTGGCTGTAAGTTCGGTTTGCTCCTAGATTCCGTAATTGTTCGTGCTTTACTTCCGATGCCGTTCCCAGAATTCTAACGCGGGGAACAGTTTGAGCGAGCTGCAGGACTGCAGTGCCCACGCCACCTGTAAAGGAGGAACCGTTAACATGCTTTGGCAGCAGCTGAAGTATTTGGTATGGACTTAATATTACTGATATTAACATATTTCGTGTGGTATGGGCCGCACAATTCAGCTGAAGGAGAATGAAGCATTGACACGTAACTGTTAGTATTTCGTTAGGTTGAAGCGTAAGTTCATGGAATTTTCTTTGCGTTTTGGTAATCCTCTTGCTATGGACTAATTTTTGGATTAGCAGTTTTCATTCGTAGTTCACTGTTCCTAGGTTTCTATGTAGTTATTTTGTCATCTGGAGGTGAGTAGGTGCGTACGCCAGAAAATGGAGTGCCAAGTGAAGAAATCTTCACATTCCCTGTCTACTGTGAGTTCAGTGAAGGGAAGACACCAGCGGAGGTAGCTAGAAACATCTGCGTCGTGTGTGCAGACAGAGCCATTGGACAGGGCACGTCAAGAAATTTGATACTCGTGTTTAAGATAGTTCTGACAGAATTCGCATCTCCACGATCTTCGTTGTTCGATACTGTAAACGCATAGATCCACAATGATCTTTGCTAGTATACTCGAAAACTCAACTGTTACTAACTGATTATTCCACCAACATGCGAGACCGACATGCAGTGGGTAAGGTTCAGAAGTAGAGTGTTTGGGTACCGGATGCTCTAAATCGACGTCACAAGAATCAGTCGGTGGCCATACGTCCGTATCTCCTTGCTCGTTATCATTTGGCTCGAGAACACCGACTATTCCTGTGTGTTATAGTTACAGGCGACTCGAAATGGTGCCTTTATGCTAACGTAAGGAGAAGGAATGGTTAGACTCTAAACAGTAACTTCCCGTTCGAAGACCATAGAAGATAACGTCGTGTACCCGGTGGCGGAGCGACAATGTCGTGTACTACGAATTGTTTCTCTGAAGTGCAACCATCACTGCTGAAGTTTATTGCAAACAACTGCTACGTCTTGCAGACGCAGTCCAGGAACGACCAACAAGACATTGTTAAGTATTTCTGTACCACCTTAAAGCCTGCCCACACCCACATGCCGCTAGACTGTGGAACAACGTCCCTTCAAATGACAACTCGATGATGCCTGAAAGGGACAGGCCAATTGTGACAAGCTTTTTAAAATAAGGCCTTTCGTTGAAATGTCGAATAAAAGGTTTGCGCAGTGGTATCTTTATCAGGAAGTAGCAAATGGTGAGTCAATAGTGAAATTTAAAGCAGAAGCTGAATTATGTAATACATAAGGGACAAGCTTGTGAAAAGCTGCTATAAAATATGGATGCTGTGTGATGAATCTGCTTATAACTTTAAGCTCCGAATTTATAGTGGAAGATTAGCTACAGGGAAGTCTTAAGTGGGACTGGTTGTACGGGTAGTAACAGAGTTACGTTAAGAACCTTATGGCATAAATCGTATTGTTTATATGGATAATTTCACATCTTTTAATCTTTTTGTCCTACTGTATTCCCAGAAAACTTTTGCAGTTGGAACTGAACCGTACACGTTAATTCCTCACAAAACTGAAGGAAGATAGAAAGAGGGGACTGACAGCCAAGTCAGCAATCATGGTGTAGCATTTTACAAGTGGACGGACAAACGAGCTGTGGATCTGATCGCTAGTATGTATGATCCTAGTGACACCACAAGTGTAAACAGGAAGGGAAAAGATGGGTCAACTACTGTAGTGTCATGTCCCCGTGTATTGAGTGACTAAGAGGAGCATGAATTTTGTTGACAATTTGGATCGTCTGAAAAGAGACTAAGGTTGTGATCGTAGAAGTAATAAATGGTGGCATGGGCTTTTTTCACTTTGATGTGTGAAGTGAATGGGGTTATAGACAAAGAAATTGAAATGGAAAAATTGACGAATAAAGACATCAGAAGAGAAGCGTACGAAGGATCGCCTGCCAAGGCAAATATCCATTGCAGTGGGCTTAGTCAAAAAGGTAAAAGCGTAGCTATCAGTGAAGATAAACCACATGTGGATAAACAGATCAGACTGGAAAGCAGTGCACATCAGCCAAAACAAGCCACATCAAGAAGATGTGCGGTATGCAGCACACGTTCTGTTCCTGTTAGAACAGTGGATGTGTTTATGCAATGTGTGTATGAAAACGCGAAACTTACTTTCGAACATTGCATTCTCATGATGTATTTCTGAGTTGTTTGTGTAAATAACTTCCCAAGAAAACTGCTCAAAAATTTACTTTTCAAAATTTCTCAACAAGTAACTAAAGACTATTATGGGTCGTGGTTAACATAGGTAACCACAGTTTACTTGACTAATTATAAAGCAAAATATTGTATCATTTTATTAAAATAATTTTTTCTGGTAAAAATGTCTTATTTTGTCAAATCACGTGTTCTCATTTTAAACAATTTCCTGCCCCTCAGAGTCGGAACAATGTGTGGTTAACATCGATAACCTCTGCCACTGAAAGAGTTAAGGAAATCCGTGCATGCACGCTCAACTTAATTTGGACCGCGTAGTGCAGTTACATTCTGTTAGTCTCAATCTAGACTAGTGACGTAATTAAATACAGCGGATGAATTTGGGAAATTCATGTCGGACGGGCCAAGGAGTACTTTTTAGTACGTATTTTAAGCGTTGAGGAAATTTACCTCCGATGGATTGCATGAATACAATTTGCGTTGTCTTGAGTTTGCCGATTTCGAATAAACACATGTGCGCCACTAGGAAGTTAAGCCCGAGGCAAACTGCGTGGCAAAGATTAATGTTGCCTGGTATCTTGAAGCAGTACTTTTTCTGCACATGGACCATTTCGCGGAAAAGACCACCTTGCATCTGCAGGCAAAGAACTTTCTCTCCAACCTGAAACAGGACTTCTGTAAGCACTTTTGTCAGTTTGGTAACTGATCAGTTTATGGTTTCAGTCTCACCTTAAATTCTGTCGCTTCACTTCCTGTTCGTGTCACAATTCCAGCACATTCACTGCCCATGATCACAGGAAAAGAATTACTTTTAATTATGCCCAGTCGCAAGTAGTTGTCTGTGAAATTCATACCACAGTAGTGGACTTCCACTTCAACGTGATCTTCTTGAAGACGAAGAGGAATTGGTGTATCTTCGACCTGCAGACATTTATTAAATGGCATTTCGTAAGTGATAGGAACTAATTGTTAACTACTACATGATTTCTGTAATGCAAATTCATTTACAGTGTGATTCTCTCCCTTAACACTGTACACCTGTTTTATGACCGACAGCTTTACTGCTCAGTTACATCTTTCGTCGTCTTTTAGGTCTGCATACTTGCACAAACCTGTGAGCCTCTTCCATCTGTCTAATAATGGCCTACTCTGAAAAAGGTGACAAACGATTTTGAACGAGAAGAGGAAATGAGAATGCTTAAAGGATTGTTCAAGTTGTAAAGGAACCCCAAAAAGTCTAACTGAATTAGTGATCTACGTACTTTCAAATTAAGGAAGTTCAGTAGCCCACTTTCAGACTAGGGATTTCTGAATGGCAATACGTAGCAGAACTACTACAGTATCTACCTAAATTCAACGTAGACTGCCACCATCGGTTACCAAATGTGACGTCTTCGTATGTGAATTTCGCACAGCGCTCTGAACAAAATTTAGTGAAAGGTTAAGTTTCAAGCAGCGCCGTGATGATATTTTTAGCATTACATTGAAGAAACGTGTACGTCTACTGTATCAAAATGGGCGTCTTAATATGGGTATGCTCACATTGATGAGCATGATCGTTAATCAATTTATTATACATCACACCCTAGGCACTACGAGGAAAGGGCTAACGACAGTTAACTAAATATATATTGTCAGCCAATGCTGTTTAATGACGTAGGAATTTATCGCATAGAACGGATCAGACTCTGGAATTAAATTTTTTTCGTACATTACACTTAATTTGTGTATGATTATGCAACTTACGTCTACTTTTTGAATTCCGCCATGCCCTGTCAAGATAACAGATTTCACCAGGCGGGTCGGTTCTGTACACTGCATCTGGAAAAAAAAAGCGAGCAAAGTGAGATACTATTGTTTCCTTCGTCTATTTTTATCATGTGTTTTTGTTCTGTTTTTGCGTTAGCATGAAAACTGTGATAGCGTACAATATTTAAAAATTGTGCTCTTAAAATATGAAGTTTTCTTTGCAGCTGCAGAGAATACCTTTCGTCGCTAGAGGTGCTTAGTCTGAATTACGAAAGTGGCTACATCTACATCTACATTTATACTCCGCAAGCCACCCAACGATGTGTGGCGGAGGGCACTTTACGTGCCACTGTCATTACCTCCCTTTCCTGTTCCAGTCGCGTATGGAACGCGGGAAGAACGACTGTCTGAAAGCCTCTGTGCGCGCTCTAATCTCGCTAATTTTACATTCGTGTTCTCCTCGGGAGGTATAAGTAGGGGGAAGCAATATATTCGATACCTCATCCAGAAACGCACCCTCTCGAAACCTGGCGAGCAAGCTACACCGCGATGCAGAGCGCCTCTCTTGCCGTCTGCCACTTGAGTTTGTTAAACATCTTCGTAACGCTATCACGGTTACCAAATAACCCTGTGACGAAACGCGCCGCTCTTCTTTGGATCTTCTCTATCTCCTCCGTCAACCCGATCTGGTACGGATCCCACACTGATGAGCAATACTCAAGTATAGGTCGAACGAGTGTTTTGTAAGCCACCTCCTTTGTTGATAGACTACATTTTCTAAAGACTCTCCCAATGAATCTCAACCTGGTACCCGCCTTACCAACAATTAATTTTATATGATCATTCCACTTCAAATCGTTCCGCACGCATACTCCCAGATATTTTACAGAAGTAACTGCTACCAGTGTTTGTTCCGCTATCATATAATCACACAATAAAGGATCCTTTCTATGTATTCGCAATACATTACATTTGTCTATGTTAAGGGTCAGTTGCCACTCCCTGCACCAAGTGCCTATCCGCTGCAGATCATCCTGCATTTCGCTACAATTTTCTAATGCTGCAACTTCTCTGTATACTACAGCATCATCCGCGAAAAGCCGCATGGAACTTCAGACACTATCTACTAGGTCATTTATATATATTGTGAAAAGCAATGGTCCCATAACACCCCCCTGTGGCACGCCAGACGGTACTTTAATATCTGTAGACGTCTCTCCGTTGATAACAACATGCTGTGTTCTGTTTGCTAAAAACTCTTCAATCCAGCCACACAGCTGGTCTGATATTCCGTAGGCTCTTTGTTTATCAGGCGACAGTGCGGAACTGTATCGAACGCCTTCCGGAAGTCAAGAAAAATAGCATCTACCTGGGAGCCTGTACCTAATATTTTCTGGGTCTCATGAACAAATAAAGCGAGTTGGGTTTCACACGATCGCTGTTTCCGGAATCCATGTTGATTCCTACATAGTAGATTCTGAGTTTCCAAAAACGACATGATACTCGAGCAAAGCACATGTTCTAAAATTCTCAACAGATCGACGTCAGAGATATAGGTCTATAGTTTTGCGCATCTGCTCGACGACCCTTCTTGAAGACTGGGACTACCTCTGCTCTTTTCCAATCATTTGGAACCTTCTGTTTCTCTAGAGACTTGCGGTACACGGCTGTTAGAAGGGGGGCAAGTTCTTTCGCGTACTCTGTGTAGAATCGAATTGGTATCCCGTCAGGTCCAGTGGACTTCCCTCTGAGTGATTCCAGTTGCTTTTCTATTCCTTGGACACTTATTTCGATGTCTGCCATTTTTTCGTTGGTGCGAGGATTTAGAGAAGGAACTGCAGTGCGGTCTTCCTCTGAAACAGCTTTGGAAAAAGGTGTTTAGTATTTCAGCTTTACGCTTGTCATCCTCTGTTTCAATGCCATCATCATCCCAGAGTGTCTGGACATGATGTTTCGAGCCACTTACTGATTTAACGGAAGACCAGAACTTCCTAGGATTTTCTGTCAAGTCGGTACCTAGTATTTTACTTTCGAATTCACTGAACGCTTCACGCATAGCCCTCCTTACGCTAACTTTGACATCGTTTAGCTTCTGTTTGTCTGAGAGGTTTTGGCTGCGTTTAAACTTGGAGTGAAACTCTTTGCTTTCGCAGTAGTTTCCTAACTTTGTTGTTGTACCACGGTGGGTTTTTCCCGTCCCTCACAGTTTTATTCGGCACGTACCTGTCTAAAACGCATTTTACGATTGCCTTGAACTTTTTCCATAAACACTCAACATTGTCAGTGTCGAAACAGAAATTTTCGTTTTGATCTGTTAGGTAGTCTGAAATCTGCCTTCTATTACTCTTGCTAAACAGATAAACCTTCCTCCCTTTTTTTATATTCCTATTAACTTCCATATTCAGGGATGCTGCAACGGCTTTATGATCACTGATTCCCTGTTCTGCACTTACAGAGTCGGAAAGTTCGGGTCTGTTTGTTATCAGTAGGTCCAAGATGTTACCGCCACGAGTCGGTTCTCTGTTTAATTGCTCGAGGTAATTTTCGGTTAGTGCACTCAGTATAATGTCACTCGATGCTCTGTCCCTACCACCCGTCCTAAACATCTGAGTGTCCCAGTCTATATCTGGTAAATTGAAATCTCCACCTAAGACCATAACATCCTGAGAAAATTTATGTGAAATGTATTCCAAATTTTCTCTCAGTTGTTCTGCCACTAATGCTGCTGAGTCGGGGGGTCGGTAAAAGGAGCCAATTATTAACCTAGCTCGGTTGTTGAGTTAACCTCCACCCATAATAATTCACAGGAACTATCCACTTCTACTTCACTACAGGATAAACTACTACTAACAGCGACGAACACTCCACCACCGGTTGCATGCAATCCATCCTTTCTAAACACCGTCTGTGATTTTGTAAAAATTTCGGCAGAATTTATCTCTGGCTTCAGCCAGCTTTCTGTACCTATAACGATTTCAGCTTCGGTGCTTTCTATCAGCGCTTGAAGTTCCGGTACTTTACCAACGCAGCTTCGACAGTTTACAATTACAATACCGATTGCTGCTGGGTCCCCACATGTCCCGACTTGGCCCCGCACCCGTTGAGGCTGTTGCCCTTTCTGCACTTGCCCGAGGCCATCTAACCTAAAAAACCGCCCAGCCCACGCCACACAACCCCTGCTACCCGTGTAGCCGCTTGTTGCGTGTAGTGGACTCCTGACCTATTCAGCGGAACCCGAAACCCCACCACCCTATGGCGCAAGTCGAGGAATCTGCAGCCCACACGGTCGCAGAACCGTCTCAGCCTCTGATTCAGACCCTCCACTCGGCTGTGTACCAAAGGTCCGCAGTCAGTCCTGTCGATGCTGCAGATGGTGAGCTCTGCTTTCATCCTGCTAGCGAGACTGGCAGTCTTCACCAAATCAGATAGCCGCCGGAAGCCAGAGTGGATTTCCTCCGATCCATAGCGACACACATCATTGGTGCCGACATGAGCGACCACCTGCAGATGGGTGCACCCTGTACCCTTAATGGCATCCGGAAGGACCCTTTCCACATCTGGAATGACTCCCCCCCCGTATGCACACGGAGTGCACTTTGGTTTTCTTCCCCTCCCTTGCTGCGATATCCCTAAGGGGCCCCATTACTCGCCTGACGTTGGAGCTCCCAACTACCAGTTAGCCCACCCTCTGCGACTGCCCGGATCTTGCAGACTGAGGGGCAACCTCTGGAACAGGACAAACAGCCATGTCAGGCCGAAGATCAGTATCAGCCTGATACAGAGCCTGAAACCGGTTCGTCAGACAAACTGGAGAGGCCTTCCGTTCAGCCCTCCGGAATGTCTTTCGCCCCATGCCACACCTTGAGACGACCTCCCACTCTACCACAGGTGAGGGATCAGCCTCAATGCGGGCAGTATCCCGGGCAACCACAGTCGTAGTCTGATCGGGGGATGCGTGGGACGAGCTGGCCGTCCCCGACAAACCCCCATCCGGACCCCCACAGTGATGCCCATTGGCAACAGCCTCAAGCTGTGTGACCGAAGCCAACACTGCCTGAGCTGGGAGCGAAGGGATGCCAACTCAGCCTGCATCCGAACACAGCAGTTGCAGTCCCTATCCATGCTAAAGACTGTTGTGCAAAGAAAGTCTGAACTAATCTACAGAGAGCGCAAACAAAACTACACAAAATTGAAACGGTTATTAAAATACAAGACTGCCTAGTAAGTGCAGTAATGCTGCCACTTGTGCACTGCTGACACACTGCTCAGCGGCGGAAGGAGACTACGCGATTTAACACTATTCGAGTACTAAAACGCGATGCTACAACTCTCAAATACTATAATACGCCCGAAATTTATGAATTAAACAATGCAAGTACCAAAAACACGCAAAGAAATTAAGAATTAAACTATGTAACAAATGAAAGAGCTAGGAGTATAGGACTTGCTGCTGCAACTGCTTATCCAACGGCGGCAGGGAGCACACTATTTGAGGTAAATACACGTCTCCACAAAAAGCAATAGTTGACAATGGAGTGCTGCATTTCGATGTAGCAAGTCAGCAATAAGCAATACAAAAATAGTTAATTTTTTAGTCTCAGGCCCGCCATGGAATACTAGAGACCTGATTAGTTGTGGGAAAGCACACAGAAGGGTGTCGGAGTTGCGGTACTTGGGTTATACTAGAAACCCTAAACGAACAGAGCCCAGACATGATGTGTAACTAGCTGAGAGCTCAGGATACAATTTTTATTTACCAGTAAATTTGGTTCTGATAGCCCAGTGTATACGTTTCTAATTTAAATTCGTCAACACTGAGTAGCCATCCTGTGATACAGCATTTATGTAAGGACTCCTACGTCTGGCCGCAGTATTGCATGGGTTTTTGAAATCTCTACCTTACGTCTAGTAACATTCAACCAAGTCTAGGGGTGGCGGTCGGCATATTAGTATTCAACAGAAATTTCTGGTAGGCTAGATTTTGACTAAAGGTTGCACGTTTTTACAGACTAATTTGGAGTCAAGCCATCGTCTTGCACTGTTCGCACTGAAACATCTATGAATGAGAATGATTGCAGCAAATCAACCGTAGGAATAGGTGTTTCCTGGATGGTTTTAACAAAATTGACTTGGGGGAAACTAAGTTGTTGTATCTAACACTTTCTAATGTTATCTTTTATTTATTATATCAGTAGCATTTCGTTATATTAAAGTCTTCTGGCTGTAGGATAATTATCTTGCTGGAACAGCAAAATTTAAGATATTTTTCTATTTCCCAACAGTCATCTTACTGGAGTCTGTCGCACAGAGACTGCTGGACACATACGCTGCTGAATACTACAGTCACTTTGTAACTGAGTCTTACGCAGATTACCTTATCTAACTAAGTTCCTGGTTCTTATTTGAAGGTGAAAAATTCTAGCATTTTTCTACATTCCTATTCTTTTTACTTGCGGAAAAATAACCGTGTATTACCTCTGACAATTTTTAGATATTCAAAACTTAAGGACAAGTAAAGGACTTGTAGGCAAGCTAGAGCCACAAGGATTCCACAATCGGGGAATAAAGTAGTTTCTAAACCAATGGGAACAGATTCTCTCGTCTAAAGCTTTATGTGATTAATAAATTTGCACATTGCTTGACGGTGTAGTGTCAATTGCTTTCTAGAACAACTCTGAATTTACAAAACAGCACTAAATTTAGTGTGTCAGTCTCACCACTTTAATTGGTTTCCGGTGGCAGGTTGCTACATTTATTGGGTTACTGTTCCGAACTGCCCATGCCATTTGCTGTGTGCTAGAAAGAAGGTGACTGACAAAGTAGGCTTTTGTCTTCACAGGCACTAGTTCAAACTACTCACTGCCTCTATTTTTTAAGATTGTAGCTCGAGAAAAATAATAAAGCAGCCATCACAAAACTATAGACTTCCCATTGGCTAGGAAGCTATCTAAGTAGGCTGTTTAGGTTTTTTACTGGTAACGCCACGTAGCGCTCTATGCAAATCACTGGCTGTGCTGTGTGCCGTCTGGCTGGCTTTCATTGTTGTTGGCTATTGTAGCGTTGGGCAGTTGGCTGCTAACAGCGCGTACCGTTGTGCAGTTGGAGGTGAGCTGCCAGTAGTGGTGGATGTGGGGGAAGAGATGGAGTTGTGAGAGCGGATGATCTGGACAGAGCCAGTAAATTTGTAAGACTGGATGTCATGAACTGATATATGACTTAATCAATATTAAGTTAAATTTTTTTCTCTATCAAAATCTTTTATTTGCTAACTATGCCTATCAGTAGTTAGTGCCTTCAGTAGTTTGAATCTTTTATTTAGCTGGCAGTAGTGGCACTCGCTGTATTGCAGTAGCTTGAGTAACGAAGATTTTTGTGAGGTAAGTGATTTGTGAAAGGTATAGGTTAATGTTAGTCAGGGCCATTCCTTGTAGGGATTATTGAAAGATTCCGTTGCGCTAAAAAGATTGTGTGTCAGTTTAAGCACAGTCATATACAATTTTTTCGAAGGTGACATCTCATAAGTCGACCCTCAGCCGAGGATACCTCACTGCAATCTTCCGATTTATTCTTTTATTTTCTGTAATTAGTGTAGCGTTTATTTACTGCTAGTGCGGAATTTTAGAGAGAAGCTCCTTTGTAGTTGCAGTCTTTAATTGTTGTACAGTAAAACAGTTGTGACATGCATGTTGATTTGCACCAATTATTTCGCAGCTGCGCTTGCAATTAACTAGATATTTTCAGTGCTACGGTAATGTGTTCTTATTCTTGCTCTTGAAATTTTGTTTTTCTGTGTTATCGTATGAAATATTGGGACAATAATGCCGTGTTAAGTTTTTGACACTCGGTTGCAAAGTTAATTGAGAAATTATACTGACAACGAGCGTTGCTTATCATCACCAATGTGTAATGAATTAACAGACATTCGTAGTAGTAACTTGGTAATTGTGCATAGGGAAATGGAGCGGGCGACAAATAATGGCGTAGACAGTAAAACAAGTAGTGAACAGGGAAGCATTATCGATCGATCGGCCAGCAACAGCTCGCCTCAGGAATGACAGTACACAATATTGCAAATACTCTCAAATGGGAGAAGACATTTTCTGCTTGTCAAAGTGTGACTGTTGCCGGTGAAAATGCACTGCCAAAAAACAGAATCAGATTCCAGACACTAATACATTATTGGAATTAATGGAACAAATGGAACAATATCAGAGACAAACACAGCAAAAGCTTCAAAAGTTAGACTCCATGAAACAAAATCTTTGGACGTTAGACACCACGCTTGAAGAAACACGTTAAGATTTAACTACTGAGTTATGTAACATTAAATCGAAATGTCAAAAAGTCTGTAATGACCTACAAACAAATTTGTGTGCATTTTCGACCTACTTTTTCCCGGCATGAAAATGCATTACAGAATCACGAAGCAGCCATAAAAGAACTGAAAACTATTGTTCATCAAAATCATGATATCTTGCAAGCTGTAATTGACTGAGTTGCATCTAACGATTCTGTTATGCAACTTGCAAAAACTCAGGAAAACTTAAAGGACACAGTAGATACGCTAAAAATTGGTTCAGAAAGACATATGGAGGAAATTAGTTCATTATCTGAGAAATTAGTTTAACTTTCGGATCAGATAAATAATTTATCTACGAAGGTGAATGATAATCTGAATGACACAAAACCGGTAGTCTTTAATGCTACAGAAGAGTGCGAACAAATCTGGAAATAAAAAAAAAAAATCAGAATCAAATTAATACGCAACACCAATGAGAAATCCGGGAAGTACAAGATCAGTTGACACAGGTAATACAAAAATTACATTTTTTAGAGGACACTCGCGCTCCAATACGGGAGGAGGGACATAGAAATACGGAACAGCCACAAAATGATAACTTCGGAAATTATGAAAGAAATTGGCAACGTGCAATGAATTTTGAGATGGAACCGCCGAAACGAAGTAACAGTGACCGATATGCGACTCGCCGACATGATGATTTTGACTATAAGCTGTTTATTACCACACGTAAATTCAAAACATTGAAGAATTCCGGCAACGACATTCATCTACTAGCGTGGCTTCACCAATTCTCTCATTGTTTTCCTCCCAACTGGTCATTAGAGCACAGATTACAATTTATGTTTTTTTTGTGGTTTTGGGGCGCACAACGTCAATGGTCATTACCGCGCTGACTACTCTAAGTATGCACCGCGAGGCACAAGTTGACAACTAAAAGGGAAAACACGATAAAAGAGACTGACAGGCATAGGATTAAAAAACATCATCAAATGTCCTGAGAGAGGTTTGTCAAATTGATAAAACTAAGAACACGAGCAGCTGCTCGTGGGTCATCCGCTAAAATGGCATCGAAAGTACTTGGTAGGTTAAGATCTAGGCGCAGTGTGTTGAAATCTGGACAGGACATTAAAATGTGTCGAACCGTCAGCAAGTGCCCACATGGGCAGAACGGCGCCGGCGCAGCCGTCAGCAGATGGCGATGGCTGAACCGGCAGTGTCCAATTCTTAACCGGGCCAAAACTACCTCCTCCCGCCGAGAAGGGCGTGTGGAGGACGTCCAAGCCACGGGAAAAGGTTTTATGGCCCGAAGCTTGTTGTCTGTAAGTGCAGCCCAATCGGCATGCCACAGCGATAAAATGCGCTGACAAATGACCCTGCTAAAATCGGACGAAGGGACACAACAAGAAGCTCTCCGAGGCTGGAGGACCGCAGCCTTGGCCGCGGCATCTGCAACTTCGTTCCCAGGGATACCGACATGGCCAGGAACCCACATAAAGCTAACCGGAGAACCGACGTCCACCAGCTGCTGAAGAGAGCGTTGGATCCGGTGTACAAAAGGGTGAACCGGGTACGGATCACTGAGGCTCTGGATGGCGCTCAGGGAGTCGGAGCAGATGACATAAGCAGAATGTCGGTGGCAGCAGATGTAAAGAACAGCCTGGTAGAGGGCAAAGAGCTCAGCTGTGAAGACCGAACAATGGCAATGGAGCCGGTATTTGAAACTTTGTGCCCCGACAATAAAGGAACACCCGACCCCGTCATTGGTCTTAGAGCCATCTGTATAAATGAAAGTCATGTTGATGAACTTCGAACGAAGTTCCAAAAAACGGGAATGGTAGACCGAACCGGGGGTAACCTCTTTTGGGAGCGAGCTGAGGTCAAGGTGAACACGGACCTGAGCCTGGAGCCATGGTGGCGTGTGGCTCTCGCCCACTCGAAAGGTTGCAGGGAGTGAAAACTTAAGGTGTTTAAGGAGGCGACGAAAGCGAACTCCAGGGGGTAGCAGGGCAGAGACATACAACCCGTATTGACGGTCGAGAGAGTCGTCAAAAAAGGAACGATAAGACGGATGGTCGGGAATTGACAGTAGCCGACAGGCATACCGACAAAGCAGAATATCGCGCCGGTAGGTGAGTGGCAATTCGCAAGCGTCAGCATGAAGACTCTACGGGACTAGTATAAAATGCTCCGATCGCAAGTCGTAAACCCCGATGTTGTATGGAGTTGAGGCGGCGTAAGATGGATGGCCGTGCAGAGGAGTATACGAAGCTCCCATAATCTAGCTTGGGGGCGGACGATCGACCGATATAGACGAAGTAGGACGGTTCGATCCGCTCCCCACGACATACCACTGAGAACACGGAGGACATTTAAAGAACGGGTACAACGGGCGGCCAAATATGACGCATGTGGAGACCAGCTAAGTTTCCTGTCAAATGTCTCCACGATTGGGACAACAACGGGACCGAGTCGTAAGGACGGTGGGAGAAACTCTTTGTAGCGCCAGAAGTTAATACAGACCGTCTTCTCGGCAGAAAAACGGAAGCCATTGGCGACACTCCAGGAGTAAAGACGGTCAAGAGAACGCTGAAGACAGCGTTCCAGGACACGTGTACACTGCGCGCTGCAATAGATGGTAAAATCGTCCACGAAAAGGGAGCCTGATACATCAGCTGGGAGGCAATCCATTATTGGATTGATCGCGATGGCGAAGAGAGCGACGCTCAAAACTGAGCCCTGTGGCACCCCATTCTCCCGGCGAAAGGTGTCTGACAGGACAGAACCCACACGTACCCTGAACTGTCGATCCATTAAAAAGGAACGAATAAAAAGAGGGAGGCGACCGCGAAGGCCCCATGTATGCATGGTGCGGAGAATGCCCGCCCTCCAACAGGTGTCGTAAGCCTTCTCCAAATCAAAGAACACAACCGCGGTCGGGCGCTTCCGCTAGAAGTTATTCATAATGAAGGTCGACAAGGTAACCAGATGGTCAACAGCAGAGCGGCGCCTACGAAATCCACATTGTACATTGGTAAGTAGGCGTCGAGACTCGAGCAGCCAAACCAATCGAGAGTTAACCATTCGCTCCATCACTTTACAGACACAGCTCGTAAGCGAGATAGGTCGATAACTGGAAGGCAAGTGCTTGTCCTTCCCCGGCTTAGGAATCGGGACAACAGTAGACTCGCGCCAGCATGCGGGAACATGTCCCTCAATCCAGATGCGAGTGTATGTACGAAGAAGAAAACCTTTACCCGCAGGACAAAGGTTCTTCAGCATCTGAGTATGAATAGAATCAGGCCCTGGAGCGGAGGACCGTGATCGGCCAAGTGCGTTTTCGAGTTCCCGCATGGTGAATGGGGCATTATAACTTTCACAATTCGAGGAGCGGAAGTTAGGTGGCCTAGCCTCCTCTGCCTGTTTGCGGGGGAGGAAGGCAGGGTGGAAATAAGCAGAGCTCGAAACCTCTGCGAAAAAGCGGCCGAGGGCATTGGAGGCAGCCTCAGGGGCCACAAGGACGTCATTCGCGACCTTCAAGCCAGAAACTGGTGAGTGGATCTTAGTGCCAGATAGCCGGCGCAGGCTACCCCAGACAACAGAAGGAGTAAAACTGTTGAAGGTGCTTGTGAAAGCAGCCCAGCTGGCTTTCTTGCTTTCTTTGATAATACGACGACACTGAGCACGTAATCGTTTATAACTGATACAATTCGCCACTGTAGGGTGGCGTTTAAATGTGCGTAAAGCACGTCGACAAGCACGTAAAGCGTCTCTACATGCTGCGGTCCACTAGGGGACCGGTACGCGACGGAGAAGAAGTAGGGTGAGGGATGGAATACTCAGCAGCAGCGAGAATGACTTCCGTGAGGTGTGCGACCTGACGATCGCAGGTTGTGAAGGTTTGATCCTGAAAGGTCGCCCTGGAAGAGAAGAGCCCCCAGTCTGCCTTTGAGATGGTCCAACTAGAGGAGCACGGAGAGGGGGTATGCTGCAGGAGATGGATAACACACGGGAAGTGGTCGCTCGAATATGTATCAGAAAGTGCATACCACTCAAACCGGCGTGCAAGTTCGGGAGTACATATAGAGAGGTTTAAATGTGAATAGGTGTGAGATGTGTCCGGAAGAAAAGTAGGGGGCGCCAGTATTGAGGCAGACAAGATTGAGCTGGTTGGAAAGGTCTGCTAACAGGGAGCCCCTCGGGCAGGATGCTGGAGAGCCCCAAAGGGGATGGTGAGCATTGAAGTCTCCAGTTAACAAAAATGGTGCAGGTAGCTGAGCAATAAGTTGCATCATGCCTGCCCTGGTAACGGCAGATGACGATGGAGTGTAAACGGTACAAAAGGAAAACGTAAAAGTGGGGAGAGTAATGCGGATGGCAACTGCCTGCAGGCCGGTGTGCAACGTGATGGGATCGTAGTAAATATCATCCCGGACCAGCAACATAACCCCTCCATGAGCTGGGATACCTACCACAGGGGGTAGGTCAAAACGCACAGAGGTGTAGTGTGCCAAGGCAATTTGATCGCATGGGCGTAGCTTCGTTTCCTGGAGGGCTACGACGAGCGGACGGTGCAAGCGGAGCAGCAACATCAAGTCCTCTCGGTTGGAGCGAATGCTGCGAATATTCCAGTGATCAAGTGCCATCCTAAGAAAAGGAAGATGAAAGAAGGGGTCACCTCGAAGGCCACTGAGGGCCTGGCTTCGAGCGAGCACTGCCGCCGCTATCAGTAGGCGGACAGTCATCGTCCATAGGGTCTATAGGTTCATCGGCCATCTCGGGAGGATGGCTGGGAGGGGGAGCTTCCTCCGCCGGTGAACGGCCAGATGTACGGCTACCAGCGGTGCGGCCAGGCAAAACGGATGACGGCCTGGGGCGGCAACCGCTGGGTGGCGCAGGAGAAGAAATGCGCCGTGGCGGAGAAGGAGAACTGTGCTTTCTATGAGCCTTTTTGGAAGGACGTTTGGTGGAAGTACCGGTCGAAGGCTGGGAGGTCGAGGTACGTAGGAAGTCTGCACGGGATGGTTCCTTCTTGAAGGCCCGTGAATCTGACTTCGGGGTCTTCGTCTTAGCAGAAGCTGATGAAGGGGCTGGTGTCTGTGGGGTGATGGGAGGAAGAGGAGACGTCGACCGCGCGATCTTAGCACTGGCCGAACGGACGACCGTGGTGCTGAAGGTCAGATCGCATGTCTGGGTTGCTACCTCCCTGGTAGTCCGAGGAGAGGCGAGGACAGTACTGTATCTCCCCGCTGGGAGCAGCGCGTGCTTCCTACTAGCCAATAGCTTGCGAGCAGCCGAGGTGGACACTTTCTCTTTGACCCGAATTTCTTGGATACAGCGTTCTTCCTTGTAGACAGGACAGTCGCGGGAGGATGCGGCATGGTCACCCTGACAGTTCAGTTCACACAACGAGGAGACGGAGGTGGACAGTCACCCTCATGGGCATCCCTGCCACAAGTGACACATTTAGCCGCATTGGAACAAGACTGTCGAGTGTGATTGAAACGCTGACACTGGTAGCAGCGCGTAGGTGTCGGGACATAGGGGCGAACAGAAATAACCTCGTAGCCCGCCTTGATGCACGATGGCAGCTTAACACTATCGAAGGTCAAGAAAAGTGTCTGGGTCGGTACAAGGTCATTGTTGACCTTTTTCATGACCCTATGGACAGCCGTCACGCCCTGCTCAGCGAGGAAAGATTGAATCTCCTCGTCAGTCAATCCGTCGAGGGAGCTGGTATAGACTACACCACGAGACGAATTCAAAGTTCGGTGGGCCTCCACCCGGACAGGGAACGTGTACAGGAGTGTGGCCCGAAGCAGTTCTTGTGCCTGAAAGGCACTCTCAGTTTCTAGTAATAAGGTACCGTTACGCAACCTGGTACAAGATTTGACAGATCCGGCTATGGCATCTACGCCCTTCTGGATAATGGAAGGGTTGACAGAGGAAAAATCCTTTCCGTCCTCAGATCGAGAAACGACGAGGAACTGTGGAGCAGGCTGTAGTACTTTTGTCACTGGTGGCTGGTCACGTTTCCGTTTTTGGGCAGAAGTCGAGAGAGAGATGGAGTAGAATCCATTGCAGAGGAATCCCCCACGATTGCCAGCGTCTCTGATGGCCCGCTCCTTCCTTGTGGGGACCCTCTCAGAGGGTACTCCCGCCTTAGGTGAATGTTTACACCTCAGGTCACACCTCCCGAGAAACAGACGGAGGGACCAATCGGCATGGTCAGAAGGTATCAGCTCAGGCAATCACCCCTCCCCGGGCCTGGCCTTTACCAGGGGGTACGCGCGTGCCTTACATGTCTACCCAGGGCGGGGAATTACGCGTTACCCCGTCACCGGCTACGCGTGCGAACGCATGGGTCGGCCTTCAGGCACGCACAGGGAGGAAGGAAGAAGAGGAAAAAGAAGAGAGAGAGGGAGAAAGAGGACAGACTGTCTCAAACGCCGAGGCGGAGACCAGAGAAGGCAAGAGGAGAAGAAGGCAATGAGAAGGCAAGGAGAAGTCAAGGGAAAAAGGAAGGAAGACAGTGAGGTGGAGAAGAGCAAAGAAAGGAACCAACAAAAGGAAGGAAGAAACGAGAAGTGAAAAACCAAAAAGACCACAATTATAGGTCGTGGAACCGTCCGTCTCCGGACGCAGGCGCTAACTACCTCCGTGATAGGAATGGACTCCTTTTAGTCGCCTCTTACGACAGGCAGGAGTACCTCGGGCCTATTCTAATCCCTGGACCCGCAGGGGGGGGGGGGGGGGGGGGTAGAATTTATGTATGGATATTTAGAGAATGAACCATCTGTAAGAATGCAATCAGTCATTCACGATTGCCACAGTGAAGGAGGATTTTATCATGCCTTCCTCTCGGCATATTGGTCTCAAGCTACACAAGACCAAGTAAAACATAGCATCAAAATGATGAAATATTTCGAACAATCTGAATTTTCCAGTCTTGTGAAATATTTTAAAGACATGTTGCACAAGAATCAGTACCTGTCAAACCCATACAGCCCCCTCAGAACTCGTCCGCATTTGCCTTATCAAATTACCTGAACATTTACGACATATTTTGGCAGGACGTTGCAAAGACGACATTGAAGCATTTCAGGGACACTTACAAAAATTAGAAATTGACACTGACAATCACGGAACGCGAAAATAGGAACAGAACAATTACAGGTCACATCCGTCACAATTCCACGATGAAAGAAATAATAACTGGACACAACAAGGCTATTCTGACAACACAAATCGTGACCAAAACAGACACCAACCATATGACAACCGTTGGCAGAGTGGTAATAATTACAGGGAAAGATTACCTCTCTGCAGTAGTGACTATCACAGAGACAGATAAACAGACAATGTGGGAACCAAAATAATTATTATCAAGGGAGACAGAACAACTTTTGACTCAACGGTCCAGCGTTCAGTTACGATTCAGGTGATAATCACCACGTGGCCGGCAAGAAAAACTACAGAATGTACCGACATGATGACAGACGATATGATCGTAACGACAGACCTGAACTGCATCTGAACTGGCGGGATTCAAACAGGACAGGGCAGGGCCCTCTCGACAAGGTGAATTTGTCGACGTTAGCTCTCCAAATCCCAATAATGAAGCGAGCCAACAAAGACCCAATAGGCAATGAGTCCTACCGCTGGTAGCCACAAAACGTACTTCTGAAACTGACGACGCAGCCGCCGTAGCTAGTAATTACGTAAAAATTGAAGACCTTAGGGACATTTTACTCCAAGAACATGACGTACAACATAACATTGCATATTGTTTGATTTAAATTACAGTAAATGACGTAAAATTTACGGCAGTACTTGAGTCTGGCAGTCCCATTTCAGTAATTAGTGAAACAGCCTTTAGCAAATGCAACAAAGGCACGATTGCCCCACACTTCCGTCACGTAAGATTAAATTACAAGGTGCAATCTTTGGAAAAAGTGTAGACGTACGCCAACAAACCAAATTAGAATTCTTCTGTGAAAGCCACAGCTTCTCTATGAACTTTCTTATTGTTACATTATGGTCGACGGAAATTATATTAGGAGTAGACTTTTTGAATGAATACAAAGCAATCTTAAACTTTCACAATGCTGAAATACATTTACAGAAAGAAGGTAAGTCAATAGCTTTGAAATTTGAAGATTGGCTCTCAAACCATGACGAAGAAATTAATAAGCTTTACCATCTGTTAGACATTATTTCGTAATTTTGTACGGAACTTGACACTAACAATCATTCTGCAAGTACTGACAGGGATGATACCGACGGCGCATTTGATACTAATGAGTTAATTCAGAATAAACTTCAAACAATTGAGAATTGTAACGACACTGTTAGGCAAGACCTTTGAGATTTTACAAGCACATTCCACAGCTTTTACTCACAAAACTGTAACAATCGAGGGATTTCAATATAAATTTCGTGTTCGAGAGCATACTAAATTTTGTGTTAGACCACACGTAATTCCAACACATTATAGGGACCATGTTAGAACAGAAATACAATCTATGCTTGACGAGGGCATTATTGAGCCTGCAGTAAGCTCATAGAACAATCCACTACATGTTGTTTAGAAGAAAAATGGATCGATCAAGCTTGTCTTAGATTCGAGACGAATCAATACTATCATCATTCCTGAAACATACAGGCCGCAAACGTTGGAAGAACTTCAAAATTTTAGTGGTGTAGAAGTGTTGTCTTCTATTGATCTCAGATCCAGCTTTTATCAGATCGAACTTCATCCAGAACATACTCAGCTTTCCTTTGTTTCGGTGCTTGTTATCAGTTTCGGAAACTTCCTTTTGGTTTGAACATTTCTTCGGCAGAATTCATTCGCGGACTAAATTCCATATTACCTGAGTTCTGAAAACGTCGCATCACCTTATATGTGGAAGATATTCTGATAGATGCCTCATGGGAACAACATAATCGCATCCTCAACAGTGTGTTATATATTTTTGCAGAATCTGGAATTACAGTTAACTTGGGAAAGTGAATTCGGTAAGACAAAGGTGAAGTTGTTGGGATATTTCTTCTGAAGGCATTCAGCCGGATTCTGAAAAGTTAGAAGCAATCAGAGCCATTCCAGTTCCATCCACAAAAAATCAAGTCTGCAGTTTCCTAGGTCTCAAATCTTCACCATCGTTATCTGACTATGCAAATTCTAGTTACACCAAAACTTTGTCCTCTCACTGGAAAAAAATACTATTCGGAACTGGAACGAACAAGCACAGTTTGAATTCAATTATTTGAAAGAAGCGTTACTTCACGCGCCAATACTAGCTCATCCAGATCTGTCACAAGATTTCTGCCTTAGCACGGATTTTTCTAAAGTCGGTCTTAGTGCCCATTTATTTCAAGAAGCCGCAGAAAATGACACTGTTCACAAGACCATTGCTTTGGCTAGCCGACTGCTAACAAAATCTGAAAAAATTATTCCGTTACTGAATTAGAAGCTTTAGCTATCGTTTGGGCATTTAACAAATTGTTTCTTTCTTTCTGGTAAGCACGTAAAAGTACACAGTGATCATCTTGCATTACAAATTCTTATGTCTGCAAAATTGAATCATGACAGGTTAAAACGTTGGGCATTGTTTCTGCAAGAATTCCACTTCACAATAGTCTACATTCCCGGCAAGGAGAACGTTGGTGCGGACGCACTGTGACGCGCACCGGCTGGGCTTGAGGAAAGTAACACAGAAGGCAACCTCGAGAAAAATTTCAGTATTTTTTTGCATTCAGAAAGTCGCCTTTGAAAACTTCATCTCCACATCTTTAAAGGACATTGCTCATGAACAAGATAAAGATCCGATTTGGAACAGATTCGGCAGTATTATCTGGTTAGAAACAACATACTGTGCAAACGCTGCACTGTTGATGACAAGCAATGGGTACTTTGCATTCCAGACGATTTCGTTTATAAGCTCATTTGGTATATTCATTTCAGCTACGCACATTTTGGTCCACGAAAACGTTATATTCTTCGGACGACTTGTTATTTTCACAATATGGAAAAGAATTTGAAGACCTTTATATTTGTAAACTTTGTCAAAAGGCGAATCATCTATCTCACATCGTCCTCCGTTGTTTCCTATCATTCCTTCGAAATTAGAAGAATTTGCTGCTGTTCATTTCTTGGGACCCCTTGTCAGAACATCGAATGGATTTTCGTACGTCCTAGTCGCTGTTTAACTAACTTCAAAATTTGTTTTTTTCACTCCGTTACGTAAGGCCACTGGACGGTCTGTATCCAACGCCTTTGTTAAAAATTTCTTACGTTAAGTTGGCCACGTTCGTAAAGTCATTTCAGATAACGGACCGCAATTAAAATGTGCGGTTTCGACACGCATGCTTCGGAATAAAAAAATCAAACCTGTTTTTATTTTATTGTACTCGTCACATTGTAACCCGTCTGAACGGGTTTGCAGACTTCATTGTCACAGAAATCATCAGCATTGGGACAGATATTTACATTTATTTCAAAATGTGCTGAATGAAATGCGTCATGACTACTGCTTTACCACCTACTCTTGTACTGAAGATCGAAGAACCACCAAACAGAAGCAGAGAGCTTGTACCTCTCCCGAATACACGTAAACTTCAACACAAAGACCTAATTTATTTGGCTATTAAACATATAGAATCTGCAGCAGACAAAAGGAGAAAACTACACGGTAAAGCAAATGCAAAGAAATTATATATTGATCAGAAAGTTCTCATTAAAGCTCATTCATTGTCACATAAGAAGAAACACTTGAGTCACAAATTCTTTCTGGTTTACAATGGACCTTACAGAATCCGACGTATACCACATGATAGAGTTGAAGTTGAAACTCTGCGTACTAGGAAGAGAAATGGTTTACACCACATTTCACACGTAAAACCGTTTATTGAAAGATAATCGGCTTTTTAACTATCTTTGCCATAAAACTTTTCACTTCACATTTCTAGTATGCTTTGTCAGACTTAGAAACTTACCATGCAACAATGTTTGAAGGTAAATATCCAGTCAAGGACCAAGAGAACTTAAACAGTTGAAGTCCCACCGTGATTTGCGAATTGCATTGTTGTAGTGAACAGACGACACAGTGTTATTTGTACATTCTTGCTTGTTAGTTGCACGATTACGTAACGAGAATTAGGCTTACATACTTAGAACATATACTGCCACTGAGATTTTAATGCAACATTTTTGTTTACTTGAAAAGAATCTTTATTTGAAGTAGATGCGGTGAGATTAAAGATGACTTAGCATTTGGTTTGTTTGATAGCTACACGATTATATCACGACGCTACTAATATGTGACAATTTACATTGTTGCTTTTGCGGTGTGTGTTTTGTATCTGCACAGTTTTTCTGTATTATTCCTGAAAGTAAAACATTTTAGTAGTAACTTGTGGTATAGCTACAATGAGACTGCCTTTTCTGTAGCACAACAATACGTTACATTATAGTACTTTCTTGATCACGATAAGGTATGTAGTAAGTACAATATCCATACGCAAAGCATTTCACTTTCGTTTATGATGAGGTAAGTACAATGATTTCAGCAGGACTTTGCTTACAGAGTACGATAACTAAGACACTTCTAGAGAATTATCTTACAGCAAGACGCACATTTAGCGCTACATGACACGCATTTGAGAGATTAATTTTGTGCTTAAGCCATTCATTTTTCTAGATTTTTGAATTACAAAGAAAGTTTTCCGTGATAAATTTCACTCCATTGCTGTAATCTGTAACACCTGAGGGTATAATTACATTAATCCTCAGGGGGTACACGCCTACGTTGTGTACTATGAGTCTGGCAAGCAAAAGGAGCCCTAGCTAATATGATATTTGCTTTTACAACTTTACACATCGGTACCATATTTCTCTAACTCAAATTAAACAGCTATCTATTTAACAGATAAACATTTTTTTACCACTTCTGATGTTTACACAATTACATAGTTGGATAACTTCACACTTATGAAATTGTATTTTGTCTACTTTGTGAACTGTTCAGATATCTTCTTCGAACCATTGTGATACTATGAGGGCTTTGAATGATGTGTTTGGTATGGTATCATACTATTTAAAGTACGTTTGAGGTAGATGACACCACTGAAATGAGCAGAGAATTCTTTTAGGTTTTGAAATTATTGCAGAAAGCTACGACATTTGAGATTTGGCTGAGTTTATGATATTATGATTGTGTATTATGCTGTTGAGTTGTGTTTATGATCAATAAGCTGAGAATCCTACTTTAAGAGTTATGAAATGAGTGTAAATGCGTGAATGTATCAATGCAAGCGAAAATTTTTTGCACACTTATATTCATAGGATTTTGTTTCTACATCTTTGCAACGCAAATTCTGGACCTGTGAAATTTTTATGTGGGACAGTCACTGTAGTGCAAACTTTTGTCGTAAATATTTCGGTAAGAAAGTTAAGTGACCACTTTCACGTAATGTGTCGTGGGCACCCAGCTGCACGACAGTCTTCCAGAAAAAAAGGCCATTAGTGTGTGCCTTTCAGAGGCACAGGTGGAGAAAAGAGGACTGTTAATGTTTGGACGTGTGTTAATAATTCAGCAAGTGACTGATTAAAAGCATTGCTGGTTCTAAGGAGAATTAGAAAAAACTGAGTGCACAAGTGGTGGTTTATGGACTTGCTGTATTGTCCACAAGATTCCTCGATGGTGATTGTGCACCTGCACAGTCGCAACGTATGCCTGCTAGCTATCTCTACCAGGAATACAGTGGGTCTGCTCTGACGACCTACCTACCAGTACTCAGGACTTCATTCTTTGGTGGGTTTGCTCTGTTGTGGACCATTACCTGTCTGCATGTCAAGAGTCAGCACTGTCTTTCCGTTGGAAGTACAACACTACTTCAAGGCTGCATGGAAATTTACTCCTGTGTGCATTTTCTTTTACTGCTCAGACTGAGAAAAACACTGCAATTTTACTGTGATGAACGATCAGGACTGTCTTTATGGACTGTGAGAAAATTTTAGCTTTTGACCAACATTGTATCGATAAGTGTGCATTTGATTTCTTTGTTATTGTAATTATGAAAAAAATTTTCAAATCTGTATTGGTCACCGCCCAAAAGAATTTGTATCATTTTTTGTGGGGAGCATGGGGGCTATGTAAGTAGGCCGTTTAGGTTCTGATGTTGGTAACGCCACGTAGCGCTCTGTACGCAAATCACTGGCTATGCTGTGTGCAGTCTGTCTGGTTTGCATTGTTGTTGGCTATTGTAGCGTTGGGCAGTTGGCTGTTAACAGCGTGTAGCGTTGCGCAGTTTGAGATGAGCCGCCAGCAGTGGTGGATGTGGGGGGAGAGATGGAGTTGTGAGAGCAGATCTGGACAGAGACAGGAAATTTGTAAGACTGGATGTCATGAACTGATAACTTTTGATCAATATTAAGTTAAATACATTTTTTTTCTTCTATCAAAATCTTTCATTTGCTAACTATGCCGATCTGTAGTTAGTGCCTTCAGTAGTTTGAATCTTATTTAGCTGGCAGTGGTGGCGCTCGCTGTATTGTAGTAGCTTGAGTAACTAAGATTTTTGTGAGGTAAGTGATTTGTGAAAGGTATAGGTTAATGTTAGTCAGGGCCATTGTTTTGTAGGGATTATTGAAAGTCCGACTCCGTTGCGCTAAAAAGATTGTGTGTCAGTTTAAGCACAGTCTTTTACAATTATACTAAGGGGACGTTTCAGCTATCCTAACCGCAATTGTGGCACTTTACAGGAAATACAGGGAAATGAATCTCAGTGTACCTAATCAGTGCAGCCCCAGAATACAAGTTAGTCCTCCGCTTGATACTGGAATAATCGAGTATTGTCACCGCAGTTATTCGATAGCTACAGAAGGAATTTAAGAACTTAGTAGTGCATGTAGTTTCGCCATACGGCTAGCGGAAAAGGTGCTGTGAAGTTCATTGCACGAGCAATTTTTTTTACTTTCTACACGGTAATGGGAAACTTTCTCAATAGCTACACAAAACTGATATGTTGCTAACTACGAATTAACCACTCTCCACACTACATGGTAATGAGCCACGACGATTACAAACCGTGGAAACAGCCGACGGTAAGAACGTGGAAGAACGTAATTAAATCCACAGTGGCATGTGCGATGTTTTGAAGCACTTTAACTCGTAAAAACTGTGTGCAGAACCGGGCTACAGTTCTGTTCCGAAACTGTTCTGATGTGCCCACACGAACTAATTGGTCGCGAAAACACTATTTCTTAACGACAAATAATCATGATCTACAAGAGAGCGTCATGACGGATACAGGGATTAGTGAACACATGGTCATTGTAGAGGCTCAAAACCTTAACCAGAACCACTAACAATAAACGCAAAATATATCTATATAAAATCTGAGATAAAAATTCAGCTTGATGCCTTCCCAAGAGTGTCTCCATTCCTTCCATGCTAATGACGCAAGTGTAGACCACATATGGCTCAAATTCTAAGATGCAGTATCGACAGCAATAAATAAATTCATACCACCAATGTTAATGAAACACGGGAATGATCCACCATGATACATAAAACACGTCATTACTCTGTTGCATAAACAACGAAAAAAAATAAGGGCATCGACAATTTAGGAGAACGCAAAATCCCCAAGAGTGGCGAAGTTTCACGGAAGCTCGAAATTTAGTGCGGACGTCAATGCGAGATGCTTTTAATAGTTTCCACAATGAAACATTGGCTCAGAATATGGTAGACAACCCAAAGAGATTCCAGTCGTATGTGAAGTACACTAGTGGCAAAAAGCATTTAATACAGTCAGTGCGCGATAGCGATGGAAATCTTACGGATGATGTGGCACTAAAACGGAGTTAGTTAATACAGTTTTCGTAATTCCTTCACGAAAGAAGTAAATATCCCAGAATACAAAACCAGAAGAGGTGTTTGCATGGGGGATGAAAGTAAATAGCTTAGGTGTTGCTAAACAACTCTAATTAAAGGCAAGGTTTCCGGTCCAGACGGTATACTAATAAGATTCTTTTCGGAGTATGGAGACAATAGTGCCTTTCTTAGCTATCAGATACAACCGCTCACTTGACGAAACGTCTGTTCCTGAAGACTGGGAAGTAGCACAGGTCACAAACAGCCACGAAAGAAAATATGAGTAATCCACTGAAATACAGACCCGTATCACTGACAAATTGCAGTAGAATTTTTGAGCATATACTGTACACTAACATTACGAATCACCTTGAAGAAAGTGGCATTGTTACATAACCGACACGGATTCAGCAAATATCGTTCTTGTTCAAGGCAGCCAGCTCTTTATTCCCATGAAGTAATGGGTCCTGTCGACAAGGGATCTGACAACGAATCCACATCCTAGATTTCCAGAAGGGTTTTGCCGTTCCTCACAAGGAACTTAAATTGCGTGCGTATGGAGTGTCGTTTCAGTTGTGCGACTAGATTCGTGGTTTCCTCTCAGATGTCACAGTTCGTAGTGATAGTCGGTGAATCATCGACTAGAACAGAAATGACATCTGTCGTTCCTCAAGGTAGTGTCACAGGCCCTCTGCTGTTCCTGATTTATATAAATGAACTAGGTGGTAATCTCAGCAGCCCCCTTAGATTGTTTGCAGATGACGCTGTAACTTACCATCTAGTAAAAAGAAAAAAAATGATCCTACTATGAATTCCAGTTACAAAATTATCTGGAGAATTTCTGTATGGTGCGAAAGTGGCAATTAGCACTACATAAAGTTCGATGTTATCCACATGGGTAGTAAAAGAAATACGATAAATTTACGGTTTACGATAAATCGCACAAATCTAAGGGCTGTTAATTCGACTAAATACTTAGGAATCAATTATGAGCAACTAAAATTGGAAAAACCGCATACGATGGGCCCTTTAGTGTTAATTGCAGAATAACCATGTATATTAAGTTACTACGTGGTACGTTTTAGCTTCCTAAATTGGAGGGAACAACGATGGTCAGGGAACTAGTTCTGCGTGAGGCAGCCGAACGGCTATGATTCACGAAATGTTTGAGAAACACGTTGCTAACATTTCTCAGGTCTATAGATGGGTGATTTAAAGACCTGTGTGCGAGTTTTTAAAGGCCCTTTGCCCATTGATGGATGTTACGCACTGAACTATCTTGAACGGAAGCCGCTTTCAGCCGCAGACTTGCAACAGCTTCCAGGAGCAAGAAGAATTGGAGTATTTCGCATAGTAACCCAATTCAAAAAGGTTATTCATTAAGAATTAGAATGAAATATGGAAGATTCATCGCAGTACGTTAATTAGTACAGTTACAAATATGCAGCCGTTATGCAGCTTAACCCACTACTCGCAAATACCGACACTGTTCATTCACTACCTGAATGCGATGAAGGTGGTGACGTACAGAGGAAAACCATATCAAGAATTGGCGAAATGTTTCTCGCCGGAATTCCCGTCTAAATGAGTAAAGGAAAGAGTTTATCGCTTTCAGCATCATCGCTGCTCAAGCACTGAATCTTCCCCTTCAGGTATGACCTAATTTACTATTTACGACTAAATACTCAACGCATATTGCTGGAATTTTGCACATACCACCGAATGTACCCGCAGACTCATTGTACGACACAATGGAGATTACGTCACACATTGACGCGAGTCACCGGCTTCTGCTTACAGTGGTGTAGAAATCACCCCGATTGCATTAATATTGTATTTTTATAAAAGAAGCAATTAGGTATTACCAACGAACTTTAATTCCAGACCTAACGTTTGCTTGCTTCCATCCTTAAGCTCACATTTAACACGTTAACTGACTTATTAAATAATTAACGGTTCCACACGTGGGAGTACGAAACGTACAGAAACCAGCAGTTTACTAGCTGGCATATAGGACGCTACCTCAGGAAAGAGCACAGTTTATTCACATTCAACTTACAGTGTATAGATTGTCCCACATGAGCCTCTTACGTAATACTGATTAATGAAAAATGTTCACGAGCAATAGTTAAATCGAGCTCCTCGAGCAAAAAAAAAAAAAAAAAAAAAAAAAAAAAAAAAAAAAAAAAAAAAAAAAAAAAAAAATATATGAATACGTACGTCAATATTAACAATATACCATAGTAAATGGCAGTGTATTACGAAATCGCACTTTATATGGTGCTAGTGAGCTGATTCCCAATATCAGAGTGGTAGCCTACTGTGAAGTTAACACTATTTTCCAATCCACTACTAGAATTATTTGGCAAATTTAGTCTAAATGTGGGCACTAAGTTTTAGCTTTTCCAATATTACAGGCAAATTAGATTTGGAGAACGTGCGAATTAATCAGCAACGAGAACAGTTCATCATGCCCGTAGTCTAGGTTAAGATCTCGAGATTGCTACAGCCAACTTCTGGTTACGAAAACTTTAAACGGTAACTGAATTTTTGTATGGGATTCTTGTATGGCGATTAGTTTTAATTGATAAAACCCATTCAATAGCCAAGAACGCACAAAATATTTTTATTGAAAACGAACTGTTTCAACAGCCTTCTTCATCTTCAAGTCTTAAATATCTTTTCGTAATACAACAGTTTTATTTTAAGTTCAGTGTGATGCACTGATGTGAAGTGGATGAAACTCGGCACCCTACAATACTCTGTTATTGCTGAAAGATTTGGTTCAAATGGCTCTGAGCGCTATGGGACTTAACTGCTGAGGTCATCAGTCCCCTAGAACTTAGAACTACTTAAACCTAACTAACCTAAGGACATCACACACATCCATGCCCGAGGCAGGATTCGAACCTGCGACCGCAGTGGTCGCACTGTTCCCGACTGTAGCGCCTAGAACCGCTCGGCCACTCCGGCCGGCTGAAATATTTGGAAACACTGTCTTATCCAAAAGGCGATGTTCATACTGCTAACAGATGCTTATTACAAGACACAAATACGGTACACATCTATTCACATATGCTGGAGACACTCTTCGCTCTTTATGGTTTCTATGTATATACAAAGTGCATCAAATTTGGAATTACTTTAACATTTTGCGATTGGTTATCTGAAATTCGGAAGCCGTTCTGCCCGACAGATTGCGGTGTACGCTGCGCAGCGTCTTACAGAAAGCCCAACTCGCACAGGTTTGTAAGTAAACAAATACCGATGAAGGGGGTATGACATTTTCTCCATCACGATTTTACCTTACATCTGATTACCCCAAATTAAGTTTTACCGTGTTGTTTCATGTGGCCTGTTGCGACTCGGTGGACCGACTTTCCACCGTTTCATAACAAGCTATATTCCTTTAGATCAACCTGAATGAAACGACCCTCTATGATCATACGTTGAAGTACAACCAGTTCAGCAGCCCATCCAGTGAGTTAAACTACATCGTATCTACCATTCAACACGCTTGCACGCATATTAATTTATATTGCTCACACGTACTTCCCCAAAAGTACGTAATTATATATCATTTCATACTTACCACCGCGGGTGGTTGGAACTGCAAAGGGCTGGCGGCCATGGTTTCTGAAGCAATTTCTGCGCTGAGAGAAAAACAGTACATTAGTCTTTCCCATAACCGATAACGCATAGACACCGTAATTGATTAGTCCACTGGATTAAGATAGTAGTCTTATAATTTTCTCACGTACAACATTTCTGTGAAACCTGGCCCTATCCCGTTTATAAACCATTCCGATAGAGATAAAGCACAGAGTTACAATAACTACTACAACTATTAGCTACCTGCCTATTAACACACGAAAACGCTAATCTGTTTCGCCTCAAACAAGACTAGTATAGGGCAACTAACCCACGACACACACATCTCACAAATCAATAGAACTTACCAACACAACGAACAACGAACTGCACTGCTGAAGGAAAGTCCTGTTCTACCGTTAATAAGAGCTGGAGGCAAAGGGTGTAGCAGATCTCGATCATTCATCCGGCAGTTGATTGGTAAACGACATATCACGTGATGTCAGCTCTTCCTTGAGAGGTATGAAGCGCCGCCTCAGTTACGCTATGTGTACTATCCAAGTATTGCCTCTATCCACTTGCCTCTGCGTATACGTTGTATGAAGGTCATGGTTAAAGGACCCTAAACGGGTCCCAACCGATCGACCGGCCGACGAAGCGACAAATTTGACGCTTGTCGGAGTTTTGACCAACCGCCTGACGAACTTTCGTAGTCATACTGTCGGGAACGACGACCCGACAGCCGACTTCTTCCACCCAACAAATTGTGCCGTTTGTGGCGTTGTCGTACCAACTACTCCACATAACTTCATCTATTGTCCCTTGGTGTGGGGTAAAATACTGTCCTGATTTACAGGACATGACGTGCGCCGGATGAAACTGTAAGTACACAGTTTCTGGGGAAATTTAAAGACTGCATATGTTTCTTGGACACGTCGTGCGAGGAGTATAGTGACACAGATGCTAGAAATGAAGCATTTTTAATTTTTTTTTAACAAACACTAACGGTTTAGTTTGGCACATAGAGAAAATAAAGTCCGTCGGCTTTCTGCTTATCAAAAATAAAACTTAAAAACCGAAATATTGACATTCAATGGACGTTAATTGTTAAAATATTGCGTCATTGTATTAAGTGTTGAAAAGAGTCCAGGCTATATCCAAGCCCTCTCCTATGCATCGCAAAGTCTGAGATTTATGTTTCACTGTTCTAACAGATGCCAAATGCTTCATTTCTTATGTAAACTGTTGTTGTATTAGACAATGTGTTCCGCACCATGTGTGATCTTTCATCTTCGAATTTAAAATAACTTTCTTAAACTTACAGGTCATCTTATATGCTACATATATAAACAAATTAATAACATTTACAGTAGCGTCTTTCGTTTTGTTTTACTTCACCATGACGTATTTCCTTAGTCAACTACAAATCACGTTGCATGTTTAATTATTCATTTTAGTTAATAACAATGGGGACACAACGAGACTGTAAATCAGGTCTTCCTAACTTCTGCCGGTGGCCATAAATCATAAAATGATTTGATGATGTTCAGCAGCTACTTAATGCATGATGCATCCATTCTTAGATAATCACGAAAATCATCAGATCCCAGCTGCTTAAGAACAGAACGTTAATGAATTTTTTTCCTTGTATTGACCACTTCTTTGCCTATAGCTTTCTCTCGGCTTACTTTGGCCTTTTAAACGCTAAAAGAGCCAAGGCTAATCAGCGGTTTTGTTTCTATGTAGAACCAAGTGGGATCTTGTAGGACTAATGAAGTTAAATAAATCACAACAACAGGTCAACACTGCAATCGGCGAGTGCAGTCGGTAGGGACGTGTTAGGCTGCCACGAAATTGGTCGCTCAGTCAGTCGGCCGATAAATTGCTGCATGTGTAGAGGCCTTCAAGCTATCGAGCCAAAACTTTGCCAAGCTGTAGCTGAAACCTCCGACGATAAAAATGTATCAGTTTCCGGTTTCTGTAGTACATTACATAGTACTTTCGAACAGTGAACGAGAGGACGCCAGACCACTTGCTTGCAGTATATGCGATTAATTATATTTTATGTGTTACTACACTACCATTAATTTCATAGTAACTTAATTATTTGTATGCGTGGTGCTACAATGACATTGCGATTCTGTTTTTATAAGACCGATCAAAAATACCACGTGATACAAATTGCTAGGGTGCGTTCAAGCAAAATTTGGCTGGGGAATATGTTGAAATCTGAGTAGGTTCAAGTAATATGTGGACAGTTTTACTACCAAAATATTCAGAACAGTACTGATAGCCACAGAGTTTTACGGGAGTGTCTAATTATTGCCAAGCAACATTAAGTATAGCAGTCCATTTTTGATAATGTATCACACCCTCCAATTAATTTCCCTGTATATATTCCGAATAGTCGGCCGCTGTGGCCGAGCGGTTCTAGGCGCTACAGTCTGGATCCGCGCGACCGCTACGGTCGCAGGTTCGAATCCTGCCTCGGGCATGGATGCGTGTGATGTCCTTAGGTTAGTTAGGTTTAAGTAGTTCTAAGTTCTAGTGGACTGATGACCTCATATGTTAAGTCCCATAGCGCTCAGAGCCATTTGAACCATTTTTATTCCGAATAAGCCATCAATAATATCACCAACATTTCAACTCTTATACATCTTCTATAAATGGAAATACTGTAATGTGGTAGACCGTCTAAATTCAGTTTTAAATACGGGCCCGTAAGATACTAGATGTTTTTGTGCCATAAAACAGAACAAACACTTAGTTTTAAACAGAGGCATAATGACCACATGAGTATAGAGCTTTAAAAAACGTACCTTTGAAGATCATAAATCAAAATGATTCAAATGGCTCTGAGCACTAAGAGACTTAACATCTGAGGACATAAGTCCCCTACAACTTAGAACTACTTAAACCTAACTAACCTAAGGACATCACACACGCCCATGCCCCAGGCAGGATTCAAACCTGCGACAGTTGTGGTCGCTCGGTTCCAGACTGAAGTGCCTAGAAACGCTCGGCCACACCGGCCGGCGATCATAAATCAGGAACTCGTCGTACTGTGATAATGTTTTTCCTTTTTAGCGGACTACACCATTCGATTAACAGACAAGTTAAATCAGTGTGTCGGCCGGCCGGAGTGGCCGTGCGGTTCTAGGCGCTACAGTCTGGAGCCGAGCTACGGCTACGGTCGCAGGTTCGAATCCTGCCTCGGGCATGGATGTGTGTGATGTCCTTAGGTTAGTTAGGTTTAATCAGTTCTAAGTTCTAGGCGACTGATGACCTCAGAGTTAAGTCGCCTAGTGCTCAGAGCCATTTGAACCAAATCAGTGTGTCGGACTGTGATTAGAGCAAGAACATTTGCATTTTACGCTAACTGCGAAGTCAGAAAATGACCTGCATAATGACTCGAAACTTCATTGGTTCTTCCCGTGCCTTTCGTGTTGTGTTCGTAGCAACTTGTGACGAATCGCGCATAAGCATGGCGAATTAATCGGCTATATTAAAACAGGATATGAGCAACTTTCTTTGACAATTAGGTTTTAGTTTTATATTTTACGCGTGTAACGTTCTTTACAACCTTGACTGGTATTTACTTGACACATTACTATGACGGAGTACTGCTGTTACATCCATTTTGCTGTCTTAAACAATGACAGGGTACTATGTCTCGTTAGTATAATATTCACGTGCATATAGTCTGTAGGTCTGTACTATTATATTTCTACGAGTACTAACCTATGGAGTCATACAGCAGGTATTCAATATACCTGGAAGGTGATGGGAGGGAAAGTTGCCGGCCGGAGTGGCCGAGCGGTTAAAGGCGCTACAGTTTGGAACCGCACGACCGCTACGTCGCAAGTTCGAATCCTGCCTCGGGCATGGATGTGTGTGATGTCCTTAGGTTAGTTAGGTTTAAGTAGTTCTAAGTTCTAGGGGACTTATGACCACAGCAGTTGAGTCCCATAGTGCTCAGAGCCATTTGGAGGGAAAGTTAGTTTGCCCGTGAAGCGAGCACCATCGCAGTGGACGAGTACTGCCTACGACAAAGGTTCGGGTTCGCGTCTTACTCAGACCAGCGATTTTATTGTCAACACATAACGTATTTACGAAGTCACGTAGCTTGGAAGCACGTTAAGTCACTAGCTGTAGGAAAACGGTGCATTTCGTATTAAGGTTGTTACGGTGCAAGTATCAACGAGCTTTTTAGGAAATTTCCTGATAGGGAAAGTAATGCAGGTGTTTATCGTCTTCGGCAATATTTTTTAGATAAATTCTCTCTAATAATATCACACATTAATCAGTAAATCGGAGGCTACATAGCGGAATATTGGCTTCTGGTGCTTTATTATTTGCAAATGATGAGCATTCTGACAGCTTTATTCTGGAACTTCTAAATCATTCGGCCTATGTATTGGCGTCATCTTCGAGATTCGTCGAAAACTGACTTTTTCGAAATTGTAGTGTTCCGTCAGTGTCAGTGTCATCTTCACCGGAAAATAAACAACTGGCGGTCATCATCATTATCATCATCATTATAATCATCGTTATTATCTGACGAGCTCACCCTTTTGAAACTGAAAGGCGTCATATTCGTTCAGACAGCGGGGGAAATTGTACATTTCCCTCTATATTTAGATGAAATAATTCAGTTCTCTACCTGTTATCTGAAACTGGGTTTCTTTATAGAATGTAGGCTTTCACCGTCAATATTTACGACATTGGACCATGGACTAATCCCTATCACATCACGATCAATTGGGTTTCAGTTTGTTTTCGGTATTAACAACGAGCGTACCTATATAATTATTGGTGGCTGATCCACGTTTGTCAGGGATTAAGTAAAATAGCACCATCTTTGGTGACACTGACTATCAGCAGATGGCAACTGTACCAAATTCGCTTGACGACCGCTTTTACATTCAGTGAATTTAGTGAAGGTGGGGTGATGTTAGAATCTAATTGCAAACTCAAATTTCTTGGTTTACACACAAAAAGATCTAATAAATGTAAGAATTTCTCCTTTTCCAAGCCCATAATCACAATTTTTTCCCCTGTGTGGTATGGTACAATACAGCATCTTTCGCCGTCTGTGTTGGTGAGGCAGTAAATTCATCCACAGGGCAGTCACGCTGCGTCACTGCAATACACTTTGGAGGTGTGACGGTGGGACTTGGAGTCCTGTACCAGCCTCCAACGGTGACAGTACGACATCAGTCAGGCAGAAATGCGTAGCCCAACTTGGGCAGGTAGGGTGGGAAAGAATTGGATGTAGAAATGGGGACTAGTCCCGCCAAAGGATGTAGCTCCGATGGGCATGCCATGTTTATCGTTAGCCAAGATCGGTATCAGAGCCCTCTAGGATAGAGGAACTGGATGTCGATGCCAGCGGCGTGGAAGAGTGGTCCGAACGTGGCCTAACGCATGGACAGTGTCCCATAGGGCATCCTTTTTCACATAGAGCCGGCGCGCATGGTTGCGTATGGTCGTCTTGAAGAGGACAATATCCGCTTCCTCATGGAGAGTCACAATTCTCGTGAGTGGTGGATTGTGCAGGCTCCACCGGAGAACCTTGAGGACGGGTCGTGAGTCGTCCTTGGGTAGCCCAGTTGGTAGAGCACTTGCCCTCGAAAGTCAAAGGTCCCGAGTTCGAGTCTCGGTCCGGAACACAGTTTTAATCTGTCAGGAAGTTTCATATCGGCGCACATTCCGCTACAGAGTGGAAATCTCAAACCGTTTAAAATGTTGGTGAAGAAGAGGAGAGGCGTACTCAGAAGGCGGCAAAGATGTTCATCTAAAATGCCGTTCAATCCAGGGGCTAACCGGCCACGTATCCATCGTAGGATCCGCTGGACTTCGGCCATGGAAGTAAGATGGGGAGCAGACAGAGGTGGACGTTTGCGGAAAAGCGGCAAGAAGTGTCAGGACATCGTGTTCATCCTGTAGTTCATCGGGGAAATGTCTTGGACACAGGGGTGGATTTGGGCCTCGAACGCGTCCGCCAGTATTTCCACAATTTGAAGTGTACCATACGGCAAATGTGCTGTCGTGCAAGTAGGATGGGCAGTCGCAGGTATATACATCACAGGGGACGAATGACAGCCCAGTCAGACTTATGGTGTAGGAGGAAAGCGGACATCCTGTCTTCCCACGGTTCGGACTTCCAGTCGGCGAGCCGACGGCAGAATTCGCGATGGAGGTACCTCATTTGGCGTTTCTCCTGATCATCGCGAAACTGCTTCAGCCATCGGCGGTAGCAGTTCGTTTGCACCTTCAGCCCCTGTAAAAAAAGGAGGCAAATCGTCCAGGGGGGTTAAAGGCCTAGGTACAGTGGAGGTGGAGAGCTTCACTGGTTTCTGTATTTTGGCAGTCATGTAATCTACAGCACGGACTATATTGGCTGGTGTTGTCAAGTCGAGGTCCTGCCGAGTGGTGTTACTATGTACCCTGGCGAACTTGTCCCAATCGGTGGGGGTCACAGTGGAAGAGAATCATCGGTGAGGGTACTGGGTCATGGTTGGCAGCCACTTTCTGGAGAACTTCCAGTGAAAATTGAGTGGCGACGTTTTTGAATACGGCTACATACAGAATGGCTGGCCGTTGGAATGGACTTGTATATGGGTAGGTTCATGGGGGCCATATACCGACAGCGCTAAAGTGTCCTGCAGGTCAAGGAGGAGTTGGACTTTGGGGTTAGAGACCCAAAAATGCCAAGCTGGGTGCTTGGCATTGAGATCTGCCCCAACGATGAGGCTGTCGAAGGCTGTCAAAGTGCGAAGGTCCACTTTAAGCAGTGGTCTGTTTGTGCTCAAGTACACTGCTGCAAATGTAATGGCACCATGGCATGTGGAGATGGTAACCGCTGTCTCCTCTATGTGTTACAGTGACTGGAGAGTCTCTTAGGTATGGACAAAAGCTTCATTGAGGAACAGAGCCATACCTCCATCACAGCGGTCCAGGCGGTCAGAGCTGTAAAACATTATGTTGCAAAAGCGGAAATCGTCCACCAGTTTGAGGCGTGTTTCAGTAAAATATGCACACGATTGTCATGGAGGAAGGTTTTCAACACAGGTGACAAGATCCCGAGGGGGCTGGTGGGGGTGTGGTATTTGATTCGCCATTACAACAGTATTTGGCTAAGCGATTCCACTAGGGCAATGTCTTAGGAGAGGCCATCCTCTGACCGACGGATTATGTGGCAGTGTCACGAATATCAGATTGGATGGTGGGGGGGGGGGTTTAATGAGAAAGGAGACGACCTGGAGGATTTCACAGTTGTCATCCAAAAAGGACATATCAGTCCCCACCACTGGGGTAGGGTCCCAGGTGGGCTGCTAGCCCCTGTGGCGGTCAGGGGTGGGAGTAGTAGTAGGCAGAGTTGGGGTAGGGGGATACAGCCACAGGTGGACTGGAGGGGCTGCAGCTGGCTCCTCTAGTCGGTGAGGAGTGGAAGCCATCATGGAAGATGGGCAACGAGGAGGAGACAGGGCTGCAGCAGAAAAGGATGTCATGGTAGTCTGGGCAGAAGGGGGCACATGTGCCTCAGAAACGTATGGTGCCTCAGTGGCTGGTACGACAGTAGCTGCTGAGGGAGGTGCACCTTGCTGGCCCCACAAAACAGGAGAGTTGGTGGTGTCCTGTTATGGCGGGGGAGGTCTATTTCACCTTGGTTTCTTTTTGAGAGGAAGTGAAGACTTCAATGCCTTCTGGTAAACAGGGCACCTCCACCAGGATGCCATGTGGTGAGGATCGTGGGTCATGCCCAAACACGTAGTGCACGTAGGTTTTTCTGGGTGGGGAGTATACAGTTTTCCACTAACTGTGGGCCTACACACTTAACACATCGCAGCAGTGGGGATCAGTAATTCCTAGTATGCCATAAACGTTTGCATTTGTGACAGATGGCTGGCCTGTTGCGGGCCTTGTACAATTCAATCCGGACCTTCATGTACAGAAGGTACCGGTTGTGGTAAATCCGCTCTATGTCCTCGCTCCAGCAAAGGGAGACATGGGTAGGGCAGGGAATCAATGACCGGGTCTCAGGATCCCGCTTGCTATACTGGTGGACCAAAGGGTCATCGAAACGGAAGCAAAGCAGTTAATCCTTGACCTCCTCTGCCAAAACCTCTGGTGGCAAATCCTTGATGACGGTTTTGGTTCGGCTATTTCCCGACGTCTGTTTGGTGAAGTAATGCATCGCCCTTGATTTGACAAATTCGAGAATGGTAAGATAGTCGTCCCTACTGTCGAGCAGGTATTTCACATGATATTTTTGGTAAACAGCCCGCAATTGGTCAAAGACGAGCCACTGGAGCTCTGTGTTCAGTTTTGTATCATTAGTGACGTTATAAACCACAATAAGGGGTAGCTTCTCTTTCTTAAAAGGGCTTGACGGGCCCTCCTGAGAAGGAGGGTCGGGAGCAGGAGTCATTTCCACATCCACAGGACCATCCGGTGTGGCGTCCCCCAGGAGAGAGGTATTGGAGCTCGATCCGCGGTCACCACGGCCCGTGTGGTCGGAGGAGCGACTTGAGTGCCTGGAGCGACGGCCAGAGGACGTCCCGACTGGCTCAGGGTGCCCAGAAGACTCGCCACGGCGGTGGGACAACGTAGGAAGAGGTGCACTCATAGATACAGCCGTGTGGTGTCAGACACAGCCGAGGCGGTCGCCGCCTCACTACGAGAAAAATCTGTTACTAAGCGATCGGGTGAGTCGTCGGACGACGACGACACCGAAGAATGGTCCTTGGCACGGGACGGTGGACAGTCCTCATGGTGATCACGGTGATCGGTTTCAGTGCCTGTGGTATCCCCCGGCGATTTGTGGCGGTTGGTGCAATTCAAACGATCCTTCGCCCACTGCGATGTGGGTGGAACATCAGCCACGATTTGAAGCCGGGGGGGGGGGGGGGGTGGCGGTGGAAGTGTCGGAGAGCCGCGAAGGCTGCTCCGCGGACTACTCAGCGGTAGATATGGGTCCACTGACGTAGCCAGGGGCCCAGCACGAGAGGACTACGTACACCAAAAACTTCCCAGCTGATCTGGGGCAAAAAATACGAAATACAAACGCCGAAAGGGCAGGTAAACAACTCTGATATTTGGTGAAAAGTACAACGATACGACACGGAATCGCACTCGTACAAGAAAACGCTTTAGGGGATTCAACCTGTGATCGATTCATCAAAATTTATAGATGCAGGTTAAAGGCAACGTTCCTCCGTACCATTGCCGAGTGGTAACCAAAATGCAATTGTACATTGAATGTGTACAGGTTGAAAGCAGACTACACTTTATTTACACTCGTACATCTTCATTTCTCTTATACACTTAGTTACAGCTCTCTGCCGCTAGTGGTCTCCACATGGTAGCATGTCACATGGCGGTGTCAAACGTGCCTATGTCGGTGCTTGAGAAACAGCGTGTTGTAGTCGAGTTTCGAATTCGGTCAATTCGCCTCTCTATCAGTAAGGTGATGCCAGATCACACACGAACGCTGCGACATTTGTAAAAATCCAATACCATCCGATCGCATTCTAGTTTCATCTCTTTCGAAAACTTAAGGAGCACCTTTGAGGACTTCACTTTGACAGGCATGAAACAGAGCAAGCAGAGCGTGGCTCCGTCAAAAGAGCCAAACATTCTACTGTGACGGTATCAGCAAACTGGTCACTCGACTGGAGAAATGTGTTCGTCGCCAGTGTGACTACGTTCAGAAATAAATATGATAAATATGTTGACATGAGGAACTAAGACTTACAATGTTAATAACGTTTGTTTTATTTTAAAACTTTGTTTCACATAAAAATTATGGGGCATTACTTTTCAGCACGCCCTCGTACATGTATGTCAACATTATTTCCAGAGTTACCTCGCTTTCCATTTGACATACATACGAAAAAGGGAAAGATTAACAGTTATATAGATGCAACTCCAAACCAGACCAAACACACCGAACGATAAAAACTTGCTTGCACTGTTCCTGGCAGAGTCATTGTTTTATCTTTAAAATATTTTGGTATGCTGAGGAATGTGACATGAAGGAAGTGGTTGACAAAATCTATGTTACTCTAAGATGATGATGATGATGATGATGATGTTTGGATTGTGGAGCGCTCCACTTCGCGGTTATCAGGGCCCATAAAAATCCCCAACCGTTCCTCAGTCCAATCTTCCACTTGCATGAATGACGATGAAGACAACACAAACATCCAGCCATCTCGAGGCAGCTGAAAATCCCTGACCCCGCCGGGAATTGAACCCTGGACCGCGAGAACGCAACCGCGAGACCACGAGCTGCGGACGGTTGTTCTAAGGGTTAGAGTTTCAATAATCAATGATTATCAGATGAATGGAAGAACTTCTGAATGGAAACCAGGCTGGTCCTAATCGATATTGTCATACCCTGTCCAAAAACTTACAAAATCGCGTGAACTTTAACCCACAATGTGTTTGGGAGATTTTTTGCTTTCGAGTATTCAGATTTCATGATCGTTGTGGACTGTTATCGATATTACGAGGAAAATAAGGGCTGGAAGTAAGGAAATATACATCGATAATACGCGGAAAACAGACTGGAGGCAAAGAAAGAAATTCACCAAAATTAATGGAAACAGAATATTTTAAATTTACTTTCGCGTTGTGCAAAAGAGACTGAGAAAACTGGCGCAATAGTTACGACAATTAACGTTCTACTGGGAAAAAACATGGCTAAAATCCCCGTGGGGCCAACCAAATTCAAGTTTATAGTGATCTCAGTAAATCACTGAAGGAATGTGTCACGGCAGTACCCTGAAAAGGGCAATGGCTCATAATCAGACTCATCTACGTATCATCCTTCCCAAAGTGGTGGGAAACAGAAGTATTTCGAATAGGAAAAGCCTCAAAGTGTGTTACGGTCATGTAGATTTAAACTGAGGACGCAATCTGAGAAGAGGGAAAGAGTGAGAATGAGGAACAAGACAGAACACAATTAAGGAAGAGAGGGATGAGAAGTGCCGTGTCTGAGGGAGAAACCGAAAGATAAAGGACGTAAGTGGGAGATGAGGTTCGCAGCAAAGACGATGGAAGAGCTAATTCTTCTATTGGGTAAAAGTTTCCAAATGACGCGGGTAACTTCAAATCGGGCTTTATTCACAGTATATTGGCCATGTGAGTACGCAGTTATAATGTATATCTATTTATTGTTTGAATGTGACAATACCTACAGTTAAAACTGGAGGGGAAGATGCGAAATCAGCTGTTAGAGACACACAACCATTCCTAATGACACGTCGTTGACTGATCGTTAAAGCCTAGTTATCCTTCCTTTCTTCGGTGTTACCCAGAAACATTTACAGCGACAGCCAGACAATAGATTCAGAATTGGTCTTTAATTCCTCCATGGAGAGTACGCTGTAAGGAAATACAGGGGTTGTAGAAAAATATGCGTACATCACAAGAGATGCATGCTTGAACTTAAATGCAAATGCTTGCCAAGCCTGGTGCGCTGCTATATCTGACCACGAACTGTGCAGTATCCTCAATACGTTGCTATAGTTGGAGTCACGAATGGTGGTAGTCGAGTTTACTCTTGTTCTACGCAACTACGTCACGCGTTCTGCGGCAGCCAATGAATGAGCATTCAGTAGTGTTCTGGACGCACTGCCGTCAATGTTTTATGTGATATGAACCTTATACGGGATCGTAGCGGATTATTTAGTGAATTTTTATTCCAACAGGTGCGAGCTGTCATAGGTGATGATATTAGTGAATGGCAAATTCTACATATGCGAGTGAGAGACATAATTGGTGGGATACGCGCTTTCATCAAGGGCAAAGCACTTGTCTCGACCCATGCTAAACGCCGTCGTTTGTCAATCGGACCACTGTGCCAGCGGCGGACAGAATAGAGTTCTATGTAGTCTTATGTACATTATGTCGGAGCTAAGTGAATTCGAACGGGGCAAGTCATTGTTCGTATGATGGGTCCTTCCGTAACCAAGACAGCCGAAGTATTTAGTGTCTTAACAAACAGTGTATCAAATATTCATTTATTTTTTAGGGAAATCAGAAAAACATCATCCACTGATTCATAACATAGGGAAAGTATAGCTGAGCGACCGCGTCATACGGTCACTGGATAGGGCAATGAGAAAAAGTAAGAAGACGTTAGCTGCGAAAGTCATAGCTAAACCGAATGTGGCACTCGCGAAACCCGTCAGCAGGGAAACGACAGGGAGGGGGTTCCATAAGTAGGAAATTTCAGTGCGAGCTGGATTTCCAAAACCACAAATCGGCGATGCAAATGCCCGTGACAGATAAACGAGATGCTGAAGCTAAAAACTATATACTATGGAGCAATGTGACAAAATCACTTGGTTAGATCAGTCTTGTTTCACACCGTTTCCTACTTCTCCCCGAGTTTACGTCCCAAGAGTAAGGTATTGCGGGTGTTCCACGATGAGTTCGATGATGATTTGGGCTACCTTATCGCAGTATTCCGTGGGTCCCATTGTTACTCTGCAAGCTACTCAAGGGTTATGTAGCTATTTTGGCTGATCAGGTTAATTACGTGGTACAATGTTTGTTCCCCAATGGTGATAGTGCGCTCCAAGGCGACAGGACTCCTGTTCACACAGCTCGAATCGTTCGGGATCGGTTTTGTGAGCACGAGGATGAACTGTTGAATCTTCCTTGTCCATCACAGTGGCCAGATCTCAGTATTACAGACGCTTTGTGGTCTACACTGGAGAGGCCGGTTGGTGTAGCCGAGCGGTTCTAGATGCTTCAGTCTGAAACCGCGCGACCGCTATGGTCGCAGGTTCGATTCCTGCCTCGGGCATGGATGTGTGCGATATCCTCAGGTTAGTTAGGTTTAAGCAGTTCTGAGTTCTAGGGGAGTGATGACCTCCGATGTTAAGTCCCATAGTGCTGAGAGCCATTTGAACCATCTACTCTGGAGAGACAGGTGCGTCACTGTTAACTGTATTTGCCACTGTTTTAAAGGAATAATGTGTCAGATTACCTTGAAATCCATAGGAGAGCTGCGTTTATCGAATTGAGGCAACTTCTATATTTAATTTTGTTCAATCCAATAACGACTGGTGTCGTGGCAATGAAAACCGCAGCCTATAGTGACATGTAACTGAGTCTACTGACCATTTTGGGCTTAGATGCTTATGTCTGGGGAATTCTGATTCATTTACGTACCACCAATTACCGATTTTTTAGTTTGGAGTGACAACAAATGTTGAGTTCCACGTTGTGGGCTGCTTAGCTCTTAGACTTACTCTTACAACTTACTTACATGTCACTTGAAGATGTGGGTTTCAGTGCTACGAAACCGGTTGTGGTCTGATAATAAAACAGTTAATACAGATGAAGTGGCTTCTTATTCTCCATGCTTATAAATCACAGCTAAGGTTTCCCTATCTACAAGGTATTCTTACAATGGGTTTCCTCCACCGAACTGGTCATGGTAATGTCTTTTTGATGTTTCTTTTTATTTTGCACGACCCCTGTATTTTACTAACTCTGAAACTGCTTGATGATCCAGGCCACATTAGCCATGCTCTTTCCAAAAGAGCAATACAGATACGGCAGAAAACGAGTGAGATCTTGGCGGGAGGAGAGAGGAGCAAATGGTTCAAATGGCTCTGAGCACTATGGGACTCAACATCTTAGGTCATAAGTCCCCTAGAACTTAGAACTACTTAAACCTAACTAACCTAAGGACATCACACACACCCATGCCCGCGGCAGGATTCGAACCTGCGACCGTAGCGGTCCCGCGGTTCCGGACTGCAGCGCCAGAACCGCTAGACCACCGCGGCCGGCGAGAGAGGAGCAGATTGCATTGAAGCTGTGAGGTGGGTTTGCTAAACTTTCCCCGACAGGTGAGTCACTTCGAGCATAGTAAGCTTATTTCGTTCCGTAGCACGGTTTCCATCCTTGAGGAAATTTTAGAACTATGGATGATTCAAGAATTTCTTATCTTATGGCTTAACCTGTATCAATTCGCCAATAAGACGGACTACAAGTGTAAATGTTCTTCCGCCCAAGTATTTCAGTAATGAGGCCGTTGAACGGACCATGTGAAACGCTAAAAGAATTAAGGATTAGCATCCCGTCAACGAAACTGTTGAAATGTGTGTGAATTCCTAAGGGACCAAACTGCTGAGATCATCGGTACATAGACTTACGCACTTCTTAAAATAACTTGTGCTAAGAACAACACACACACCCACACCCATGCCCCCAAGTGAGGGGCCGAGCAATCCGTGACATGGCGCCGCAGACCACGCGGCCACTCCGCGCGGCTCAACGAAAATACTACGCGGTTCAGTTACATGAATGTGACATCTACATCTACATCTATATGGATACTCCGAAAATCAAATTTAACTGCCTGGCAGAGAGCACCAGTATGAAGCCCGAACAATCACCTTTTGTGCCGGCCACGGTGGCCGAGCGGTTCTACGCACTTCAGTCCGGAACCGCGCGACTGCTACGGTCGCTGGTTCGAATCCTGCTCGGGCAAGAATGTGTGTGATGTTCTTAGGTTAGTTAGGTTTAAGTAGTTCTAAGTTCTAGGGGACTGATAACCTCAGATGTTAAGTCCCATAGTGCTCAGAGCCATTTGAACCATTTTTGGATCGCCTTTTGCAGCTCGTACGTTCAGGAGGAGAGCTAATTAGGTTCCGGACAGTATCATCGACGAGGATGTGGAGACACGCCGACTCCAGTGCCGTGGCAACTTTTGCTTGGTTTGTCAATTGAGGATCCATGGCGCCAACAGCCCGATCGAGGTGGTCCCACGGATTCTGGATTGGCCTTAAATCAAAGCAGTTTGCTGGCTAAAGAAGGAAGGTAAACTCCGCCTGGTGCTCTCTGAACGAAATACGTACACTGCGAGATGTGTGACACATAGCAGTGTTCTGCTGATAAGTATGACACATAGCAGTACTCTGCTGGCAGATGCCACTGTGGCGAGGGGAAACAAACTATATGCAGCAGAGAGCATGGCCATTTAGGGTTGATTCATATTTAGGTTGATCTGTTGCCACTTCCATAATGACGAACATCATCCACGGAACGCCACGAAAACATTTCCCAGACGATAACACTCCTTTCTCCGGCCTGGGCCCATGCGAGGGTTATTTGCGTGCCGTACACAAGAATGGCTATTTGCTCGATGGAGTAAAAAACGTGAGCCATCTGAAAAGGCCACATATCGACACTTACTGGACGTCCAGTTGCGGTCTGGCGCGCAATTTCCAGCCTTCGTCGCTGCTCAACAGCAGTCAGTATCGGTGCACGAACCAGGCACGTACGCAGCAAAGTTCGCTGAAGGGTCAGGCAGCAGCAGCAAACCGAAACACATGTAGCAACATGGAAGTAACAGAGTCTGTGAATTTTACAACTTTCTAAGCAGGAGCGAATTTTATAATATCATTTGTGTGCTTTAATAGTTTAGTCTCTTGAGTTTATTCGTGTTAATTTAATATCCAATAGTCACATTTCTCGCCTTTTCGTTTGAGTCGGAAATGAAACCGATTTTGTGATATATTACAGCGCCGAATTATATACTTTCACCTGAGTGCGGAGGTAGTTAGGATTTTGCTTCTCTACGTGTTAATCTAATTTATTAGACACAATTCCGGCATTTTCATCAGTGTGTATAGTAGAGTTGCACAGCACGTGCCGATAGTCCGTTTACCTGCGTAGTTTAGTTTTCCACGGTATTTAGTATGGAAAGGGACTGCGACTGTTGAGTGCGGATGCGAGCAGAGTTTAGTCACCACCAAGTGACGCTTCGCACTCAGCTCCACTCTGTGTTGGCCTCGGTTACACAGCTTGAGGCTGCACTGGATGGGCACAACTGTTGTTGGCAGGCCGTGGGGATCCAAAGGACGTCCAGCACGTCCGAGTCCTCCGATCTGTTTTCACCGGTGGCCAGCCCAGTTACTGCTCGCACTGAGGTTAACCCCTCACCTTTAGTAGAGTGGGAGGTCGCCCCAGGGGGTAGCAGGCGGCGAAAGACTTCCCAGGCGGTAGCATGTGAGGCCTCCCAGGTTTGTCTGACAGATTCCAGGTGCTGTCTGTCGCTGACACTGTCGCTGAGCCAGATGCCGTCTCCTGTCCAGTTTCCGAGGAAACCACTCAGCCTGCAGGATCAGGACAATCACGGAAGTTGGGATTATTGATAGTTGGGACCTCCAACGCTAAGCATGTTATGGGACCCCTCAGCGACATGGTTGCCAAGAGGGGAAAGAAATCAATGTGGACTCCGTGTGAATACCCTGTGGAGTCAATCCAGACATGGAACGTATTCTTCCAGATGCCATGAAGGACAGAGGGTGCAACCAACGGCAGGTGGTGGTTCATGTTGGTACCAACGATGTGTGTCATTTTGGATCAGTAGAGATACTCTCTGGTTTCGAGTGCCTAACAGAAGTGGTAATGGCTGCCAGTCTTGCTTGCAGGATGAAAGCAGCGCTGACAATTTGCAGCACAGTCGACAGGACCGATAGAGTGGTACAGAGCCGAGTGGAGGGTCTGAATCAGAGGTTCTGCGACTGTGTAGGCCGCAGATCCCTCGACTTGAGCCAAAGGGTGTTTGGGTTTCAGGTTCCACTGAATAGGTCAGGTCTTCACTATACGCAGGAGGTGGCTACACTGGTAGCAGGGACTATATGGCATGGACTGGGTGGTTTTTTGGGTTAGAGAGCCTCGGGAAAACACAAGAACGTCTTCAGTCACAAAGGGTGCAGGCCGAACACAGGAAGAACCTAGATACAGGAACCATCGGTATAACAGTTGTACACTGTCGTAACTGTGTTGGGAAAGTACCAGAGCTCCAGACGATAATAGAAAGCACTGCTCCTCAAATTGTTGTAGGCACTGAAAACTGGCTAAAGCCGGAAATAAGCTCAGCCAAACTTTTTGTGGAGAACCTAACGGTGTTTCGAAAGGATAGGCTAAACATGGTTGGCGGTATCGTGTTTGTTGCTGTTAGGAGTTTATCTTGCCATGTAATTGAAGTAGGTGGTTCCTGTGAGTTAGTACGGGCAGAAGTCATTGTTGGTAACCGGAAAAAAAATAATAATTGAATCCTTTTAACGACCTCCCACTTCAGACGATATAGTTTCTGAAAGGTTCAAAGAATACTGGAGTTTGATTTCAAACACGTACCCGTCTCATACGATTATAGTTGGTGACTTCAATTTGCCCTCGATATAATAGCGTAAATACGTGTTTAATCCGGAGCTATGCATGAAACATCATCCGTAATTGTGCTAAACGCGTTCTTTGAAAATTATTTCGAGCAGTTGGTTCATGAGCCCAAGCGAATAATAAACGGTTTTGAGACCACACTTGACCTCTTAGCAACAAATAATCCTGAGTTAATAACGAGCATCAAAACGGATACAGAGATTAGTGAACATAGGGTTGTTAAAGCGACATTGAATATTGTAGCACGTTATTACCCCAAAATTAAAAGAAAAATATACCTATTCAGAAAAGTAGATAAAAATTCACTTGACGCCTTCCTGAGAGACAATCTCCACTCCATCCAAATTAATAATTTAAGTGCTGACCAGATGTGGCTTTAATTCAAAGAAATAGTGTCGGCAGCAATTGAGAGATTTACACCAAATAAATTAACTAACGACGGAGCTGATCGTCCTTGGCACACAAAACGGGACAGAACACAGAACATTGTTGCAGAAACAATGAAACAAACATGATAAATTTAAACAGACGCAATATCCCCAAGAGCGGCGATCTTTTATAGAAGCTCGAAATTTAACGAGGACTCCAATGCGAGAAGGTTATAATACTTTCCACAACTAAACTTTGTCTCGAAACCTGGCAGAAAATCCAAAGAGATTCTGGTCGTTTGTGAATTACGTTAGCGGCCAGAAACAATCAATGCCTTCTCTGCGCGATGGCAATAGAGATACTATCGGAGGCAGTGCTCCCCAAGCAGTGTTACTAAACACAGACTTCTGAAATGCTTTCATAAAAGAAGACAAAGTAAATATTCCAGAATGCGAACCAAGATATTGGATATTTGTGTTAAGGTCTTATGGGAACAAACTGCTGAGGTCATCGGTTCCTAAGCCTACAGACTACTTAATCTAACTTAAACTAACTTACGCTATGGAAAACACACACACCCATGCCCGAGGGAGGACTCGAACCTCAGACGGGGGTTCGAACCAAGAACAGCTGCCAGGATGAGTAACGTAGAAGTAAATATCCTTGGGATAGTGAAGCAACATAGATCACCTTTACAAGCAAGTCTTCTGACCCAGACTGTATACCAGTTAGTTTCCTTTCAGAGTATGCTGATGCATTAGCTCCATACTTAACAATCAAACACAACCGTTCGCTCGACGATAGATCAGTACCCAAAGACTGGAAAGTTGCACAGGTCACACCAGTATTCAAGAAAGGTAGTAGGAGTAGTCCACTAAACTACAGGCCCAAATCATTAACGTCGATATGCAGCAGGATTTTGGAACACATATTGTGCTCGAACATCATGAATCACCTCGAAGAAAACGGTCTATTGATTGCCAACATAGGTTTAGAAAACATCGTTGTTGTGAAACACATCTTGCTCTTTCTCGCATGAAGTGTTGAGTGCTACTGACAAGGGATTTAAGACTGATTCCGAATTTCTGGATTTCCGGAAGGCTTTTGACACTGTACCACACAAGCGCCTTGTGGAGAAATTGCACGCTTATGGAATAACGTCTCAGTTATGTGACTGGAGTTTTGATTTCCTGTCATAGAGGTTACAGTTCATTATAACTGACGCAAAGTCATCGAGTAAAACAGAAGTGATTTCTGGGGTTTTCGACGGCAGTGTTATAGGCCCTATGCTGTTCCTTATCTACATAACCGATTTGGGAGACAATATGAGCCGCCGTCTTAGGTTGTTTGCAGGCGACGCTGTCGTTTATCGACTCATAAAGTCATTAGAAGATGAAAATAAACTGAAAAACGATTTAGAAAATATATGTAAATTTAGCGAAAATTGGCAGTTGACGCTAAATAACGAAAAGTGTGAGGTCATCCGCATGAGTGCTACAAGGAATTCGTTAAACTGCGGTTACACGATAAGCCAGTCAAATATAAAGGCCGTAAATTCAACTAAATACCTAGGAATTACTATTACGAACAACTTAAATTAGAAAATGATCTGATAAAGGCTAACCAAAGACTGCGTTTTATTGGCAGGACACTTAGAAAACGTAAAAGATCTAGTAAGGAGACTGCCTCGCGACGCTTGTCCATCCTCTTTTGCAATACTGCTGAGAGGTGTGGGATCCTTACCAGATAGGACTGGCGGAATACATCGACAAAGTTCAAAGAAGGGCAGCAATTTTATATTATCGCGAAATATGGGAGAGAGTGTCACCCAGATGATACAGGATTTGGGCTGGACATCATTAAAACAAATGCGTTTCTCGTTGCGACGGAATCTTCTCACGAAATTCCAATCACCAACTTTCTCCTCCGAATGCGAGAATATTTTATGGACGCCGACATACATAGGAAGAAACTATCATTACGATAAAATAACGGAAATCAGAGCTCGTACGGAAAGATATATGTTTTCGTTCTTTCCGCTCGCTATACGAGATTGGAATAATAGAGAATTGTGGACGTGGTTCGGTGAACCCTGTGGCGGGCACTCAGTGTGATTTGCAGAGTATCCTTGTAGATGTAGACGTAGATGTAGATGTAGATGTAGATGTAGATGAAAGGTCATTGTGAAGACCCTGTTAGTAACTCCTTGGATCATCTAGGGATGACTGTTGCTCGACAGTTGCAGGTCTATTAGCCGGTACACATCTCCGCAGCCGTCGTTCACCATCGTTGTCTATGGCCCGTGGTGCATCACAACTGCCTCGGCGCCGGTTTTGGGTTGCACCATTTTGCCAGGCACTGCATATTTTAACCAAGGCTGCAAGCGGACGGTTTACAATCTTATAAATGCTTTCACCCCTGCTCATAAAGCCGATGATATTGCCTTTTCCAACCACCGCAGTGTGTGGTTATGGCTCGTTGACGTCAAACATTGGCACTGGTCACATTAACGTGGGCCGACTGTGTGGATATACAGTGCAACATTGGCTACGCGAATTTTAGGGGAGAGCAATCGGTCATTAGCTTTTTAGGAGACCCGCGGAAAAGTAAATATCTGAGACCGTCGTGGTCATGGGTTTGAACCCTGAAATGTGTAAATACTGGTTCTGTGTTAACCACTAGGTCACGTTCCTTTGTCACATTTTTCAAATGGTGCTCAAGAAATTTCTTTTTCTAAGATCACTAACATAACAGCGCTATCTCAGCTGGACAAGAGCGGGCACGAGAATCGACCACTGGGTTAGGGACTTCACTCGGTATTCGTATAAGCGGTTCAGGAAAACACAAAATGTAAACTAGTCTAATCAGACGACCGCTTCCCAATTCACCTAAACTACCATAACCATTGCACAGTCGCACTGAGTCATATTGCGGTCAGCTCTTTTTGTTTTAAGTATGCCACTCAACGCAACGGATACATTTCAGATTAAAAAGGTGTGCTGGAACGGACCTCGAACCTGTAACTTTGCCTTTCGAATTCTGCTGTTCTGGCACCACCCATCCTCACATACTTCTGTGTGTATATCTCTCCTTCTTCCCACACTTCACAGAAACTCTATTGCATACCTGAGGTACCCTCAGAAGAAATGATATTGCAGAAAATCGTGTTAGAAACTTCTTACGGTATTGGTCACAGAATGAAACTTCCATTGTATGCGCGCTTTCTTGAACTTTGTCAAATTAAAACCGTATGCGCGATTGGGACTCAAACGTAACCTATCAATGTTTCGAGCTAGAATTCCAGTCTGACATACTCTGCTGCAGGGGAAAAGATTCACTCTTCCTCTAAGGGATATTGATACTGCAATTTCACCTTTATTATGGAAGCCTTGAATGTATTGTCTCTTCTAACCCAATGCCAATGAGGATAATCCACAAACCAAACAGGAGAACCAGCTTCTTCATCACCTTTGCAACGGTTCTCTTCTCCCAGTTACGTTCTTTCTCTTTTCGTTTCTCACTCAGTCACGCCTCTTCTCATTCTTCCCTTCCTTGTTTGTGTTCCATCGTATTCCTCATTCTGCTCCTTTCCCTCTCCTCACACTGTCAGTTTAAATCTATATTACTGTATTCTGTGCCTTTTCCTATTCGAATCACTACTGTTTTCCACAAGTATTACTACAGCAATAATCAAACGTTGTATTCAGTGGTAATGTATGTGTATCTTTAGGGAGATAAGACAATAATATAGACTGCTTCATTAGTTATATGAGGGGGCCTGCTGACACTAACCTCGCATGCTAGGAACGTAAGAGGTCAGTATTCCCTTACGAAAGAGTAACAGGAATGAGCGAGGAAGTTAAATGGAATCTTTGAGTAATATTCATTGGAAATAAAGGTCCTCTGAAGGTAAGACCGGTAAATAGTGTTTACTTCACGGTGACCGGTTTCGACAGAAGTTATCTGCCATCATCTAACATTCGGAAATTTAAAATAATGCATATCAGTCACACAGCAGGAACACATTCCACTCGTAAGCGTAAGCACATTGGATTGTAATTAATAAGAAAACGAGTATACAAACCACTCATAGCGCAACTGTATTCGCTAAACTGATGTACATGTAAAATAACGGCGTCACTCCTGCCTTGATGTTGATGGTTTATGGCGTTATTTCACACCTATTGGTAGACCAATGCGCTTACGCTGTATTATGAGTGGAATATGTTCCCGCTATGTGACTGTTAGGTATACACTTTAAATTTTCGAAAATCATGTGCTGTAAACAAGCTTCTGTCAAAACCGGTTGTCGTCAGTTAAAGAATACTTAGCGGTCTTGGATTCAGAAAAAAATTCCTTTCCAATAAATCGACTGATATTTCTTTCCATTCAATCGAGAGACTGCCCTCATCACACATACCTGTCTGACCTTTATTGTGAGTAATGGTAGAACACCACAGCCGTATTGTCTGAGTAGCGGCTACGTAACTGTTGCGAAGCCCTGTTGGGTACACTTAGGAAACCTGTATCCGTGACAGTTCTGCTGCCTCACGTAGTACCTCTCGTGTCGATCCAACAAGAATAAGAGAGAGCAGAGAGGGTGCAGGTGCATATTACCAATCTCTTCTCTCGCTCGCTGACAGACAAAGAAAGAGAGAAAATCGCCACTATTGGTACGAAGTTCTATGCACTGTACAGGGTGATTCCGTGATGATGTTATAAACTTTCGGGGATGATGGAGAAGGGTAAATGGATCAGTTTTAGGTAATCGACCTTCGTCCGAAAGTTATAACTGAAAATCTCTCTGGCACCTTTGACAGTGGAGTGATTGTAATATTGTTCTTAATGATACGGGTTAGGCAATTTTTATGGAAGAAAACAACAATAAATTCGCCATACGTATGGGCTCTAAAATGTATACTTTCAGAGCCACGAGCAGCCGCGCTGGATTAGCCGAGCGGTCTTGGGCGCTACGGTCATGGACTGTGCGGCTGGTCCCGGCGGAGGTTCGAGTCCCCCCTCGGGCATGGGTGTGTGTGTTTGTCCTTAGGATAATTTAGGCTAAGTAGTGTGTAAGCTTAGGGACTGATGACCTTAGCAGTTAAGTCCCATAAGATTTCACACACCTCTGAACAAGAGCTGCGAGCACTTGTCCATCTTCGCTACTCCAGCTCCAAGGTATGCATTTTAAGGCCCATATTTACTGGACATGTTATTACTTAATCAATACTATCACCTCTGAAAGTTGCCTATCCTAGTGTCTTAGTAACAACCGTACCGGTACACGTAATCAACTGTCTGAGGTATTACAACGTTTCTCTCTTATAGATGATGACTAACTGAAAGCCTCAGCTGCCGACAGGTGTTGTTGATATACCTCGATGTGGACAGCTGAAAAAGTGTGCCCCGACCGGGACTCGAACCCGGGATCTCCTGCGTACATGGCAGACGCTCTATCCGTCTGAGCCACCGAGGACACAGATGAATAGCGCGGCCGCAGGAACTTATCCCTTGCACGCTTCCCGTGAGACTCACATTCCCAACTGTCCAAAATTCTACGTATGTAATGGCGTAGGCGCAACTAATTCGTTAATTCGCGAATATTGAGAACAAGGTAGGAGTGGTCAGGAGGAGGAAGCTGCAGTTCTAACTATTGCCTGTCCCATAATTCTCCGTGGCTCTGGAGACGACTCGTGGTTCTCAACCGGCAGCAGTAGCAGAAACAGCTGTAGCTCAGCATTGTCGTCGGCTACATTCTTCGTCGTTCACACAGCTACAGCATCGTAACATTTGTGACTAATATTGTACAGGCATTACCCAGGGGCATTTGATTCACAAACATAATTTTTTTTTCAACAATAATGAGCCATTGCAAAATCTTGTAGGGTATCTGTGTTGTCATTGTCCTCAGACATTATTACCAAGTACAGTTCCTTTCTTTTGGGTGGGTTGTTTGGGGGAGGAGGCCTGACAGCGAGGTCATCGGTCTCATCGGATTAGGGAGGGACGGGGAAAGAAGCCGGAAGCCGGCCGTGCATTTTCAGAGGAACCATCCTGGCATTTGCCTGGAGCGATTTAGGGAAATCACGGAAAACCTAAACCAGGATGGCCGGACGCGGGATTGAACTGTCGTCCTTTCTTTTCCATGCAATCACAGAGTGTTATAAAAATTTGAAAATTGATTAACTTTGTAATGCAAGTTTTGTTTGCTTGCTAGACATCAATTTCAGTCTAAATTTTGCTGCCAACCTCAGGTGAGTAGACGAAGTACTGAAGAGACCTGAGGCAGTCTTGGTATTTATAACGAATTCTACTGATGCGAATCGTACTGACGGTTTACGGCGCGTGCGTCAGCAGATGACATGCGCGAGGCTGCCAAGTTACGTGTGCTGCCCTCAGTAGTGACGTAAAAACAATCTAATCCCTGAGTATCGACTGAGCATGTCGATTCCGTTATAACCGAATAATTTTAATAATTGGATTCCTATTTTTATCCAGCTGAAAGCCGTTATCACGATTCATTAAATTATCAGCAAGACGGATTTCCACGGATTATTTGATTACAGAGTCCGAGAAAGTGGAGGTCGTTGCTAACATTTTGGTATTATTGTATTCCATTGAATGTCCCATCGGAATGCAATGTTCTGCCACTGCCAATTTTTAAGGATGCCGCAGACGGGTGTGACTTTCGTGTTCTACACTGCGTTCCTGGACCGTTCGTGTCGTCTCACCTATACAGCAGTGCCACACTCACACGGAATTTTATAAACACCAGCCTCCCTCAGTTGTAAATCGTCTTTAACGGATCCGACTAAGGCTCTGAACTTTGCTGGTGGACAGAAGATGACATTAATATTATTCTTCCTAAGCAATCTGCTTATTTTAGAAGACATGTTCCCGGCATATGGAAGGCATGCTGTTGATTTGTAGTCGTCATCAGTCCCTTCAGAGCGTTGCTTCTTGTTATCATATTTGAGCATGGCCTTCCGTATTTGACGCGAAGTATAGCTATTCTCTTTAGAAACCTGCTGTAGATGTACTAATTCTTCGTGAAGGCTATCGGCATCCGATATTACATGCGCCCGGTGAATTAAAGTAGATCGAGCGAGGTGGCGCAGTGGTTCGACACTGGACTCGCATTCGGGAGGACGACGGTTCAATCCCGCGTCCGGCCATCATGATTTAGGTTTTCCGTGATTTCCCTAAATCGCTCCAGCCAAATGCCGCGATGGTTCCTTTGAAAGGGCACGGCCGATTTCCATCCCCGTCCTTCCCTAATCCAATGAGACCGATGACCTCGTTGTCTGGTCTCCTTCTCCAAAAAAAACAACAACAATTACAGTAGTAAGAACAGCGGCGGTGTTTGCAGAGTGACGGCAGCTGGACGCCTGGAGATGTAAATCTGGTTGTGTGGCTTTTCTGTACACCGAATGTCCCAAAGACCCATCACTCTTACGGTGTACTAACACGTCTAAAAAGGCTAAAGTCCCATCTTTCCCCATCTCCATAGTAAGCTTGATGTTCTCATGTAAAGAGTTTAAATGACAAAGGAATTTTCCCAGTTCTGGTCTTCCATGATGCCATACAACTAAAATATCATCTACGCAACGCCAGCAACGGTAGGCTTTAAGACGGCAGACTCAAGAGCTTTTTTCGCAAAGTCTTCCATAAAAAGACTGGCCCCCACAGGGGACAACGGACTCCTCATTGCGATACGGTCAGTTCGTTCAAATAATTCGTTATTAAATAAAAAATATATGTTAAGGAGAGAGTATGACCAAACAAAGTCGTCAAATCATCACTGAACAAGTTACTAATAAGATGTAGCAAGTCAAATAAATGCACTTCGGTGAAAAGTGAGACCACATCGAAGCTAACTAGTAAATCCGAGCTGCTCAGCTTAACAGTCTCCAAACAAATAGACAAACTACCAATTTTAATCGTCTCGTAACATGTAAACCGCAAGAAGCCTCTTCTGGACGATCCTTTGTGAATCTCACGGAGATATCCTTTGACGATGCGACGATGTCAGTGCTTGCGAAAGGTTTAAACTTTCCTCCTACACTTTCGTCACCTCCTTTAATGTATTTCATCAGTTCTATTCAGGAGGCTATTAGACCTCTTTCCGTGGATTCTGCAAACGAAGTTCGACGGGAATCGTGTAGTACCTTGCTGAAATGTGCGCCGCAACGGATTAACATCTCTCCAGCAGAAAGAGTGGCACTTCGCATCCTCCGTGAGGGTATTGCTACGGCCGTTCTCCCTGCTGACAACGGTAATGCTACGGCCCTTTTGACAAGGGAAGAGAAGATATATTGTCAACTAAGTGATTCTATGTATCAGAAAATCGATAGGGACCCAGTGAACCGTATATCCAGAGAAACTGTAAATCTTTTGAACGATAGTTCTTTACCTGAACAGGTTATCAAGAGACTGAGACCATACAATGCTATTCCACCAAGACTGTATGGGCTGCGCAAGATTCACATGTATGGCGTTCCACTACGATTGATAGTGAGTAATATTGGTGCTACACTGATTCGACTGCTAAATATCTAGACTCCTTACTCAAGCCGTATGTAGGTAAGTGCTCGTACCATATACGAAATTCCAAGGATTTTATCAATCGTTTGAAGACTGTTAAGCTGAGCCGCTCGGATTTACTAGTTTGCTTCGATGCAGTCTCATTTCTTACCGAAGTGCATTTATTTGTCTCGTTACTTCTTATTGGTAACTTGTTCACTGATGATTTGACGGCTTTGTTTGAACATACTCTTTCCTCAACTTATTTTTTATTTAATAACTAATTTTTTGAACAAACTGACGGTGTCGCCATAGGCGAGCCCCATGTCTCCTGTGGTGGCCAATCTTTTATGGAAGACTTTGAGGAGAAAGCTCTTAAGTCTGCCGTCTGAAAATCTACGGTTTCTGACGTTACGTAGATGATATTTTCGTTTTATGGCCTCATGGAAAACCAGAACTGGGAAAATTAATTTGTCATTTAAACTATTTACATGAGAACATCAAGCTAACTATTGAGATTGGGAAAGATGGGACTTTACCCTTTCTAGGCGTGTTAGTACGCGGTAAGAATGATGGGTCTTTGGGACATTCGGTACACAGAAAACCCACGCATACAGATCTATATCTCCAGGCGTCCAGTCGCCATCACCCCGCAAAAACCGCCGTTTTTCTTACTACACTACTGGCCATTTAAATTGCTACACCACGAAGATGACGTGCTACAGACGCGAAATTTAACCGACATGAAGAAGATGCTGTGACATGTAAATGATCAGCTTTTCAGAGCATTCACAAGAGGTTGGCGCCGGTGGCGACACCTACAACGTGCTGACATGAGGAAAGTTTCCAACCGATTTCTCAAACACAAACAGCAGTTGACCGCCGTTGCCTGATGACACGTTGTTGTGATGCCTCTTGTAAGGAGGAGAAATGCGTACCATCACGTTTCCGACTTTGATAAAGGTCGGATAGTAGCCTATCGCGATTGCGGTTTATCGTATCGCGACATTGCTGCCCCCGTTGGTCGAGATCCAATGACTGTTAGCTGAATATGGAAGCGGTGGGTTCATTAGGGTAATACGGAACGCCGTGCTGGATCCCAACGGCCTCGTATCACTAGCAGTGTAGATGACAGGCATCTTATCAGAAAGGCTGTAACGGATCGTGCAGCCACGTCTCGATCCCTGAGTCAACAGATGGGGGCGATTGTATGACAACAACCATCTGCACGAATAGTTCGACGACGTTTGCAACAGCATGGACTATCAGCTCGGAGACCATGACTGCGGTTACCCTTGACGCTGCATCAGACACTAGAGCACCTGCGATGGTGTACTCAACGACGAACCTGGGTACACGAATGGAAAAACGACATATTTTCGGATGAAACCAGGTCATGTTTACAACAGCATGATTTGCGCATCCATGTTTGGCGACATCGCGGGTGAACGCACATTGGAAGCGTGTATTGGCGTATCACCGGGCATGATGGTATGGGGTGCCATCGGTTACACGTCTCGGTCACCTCTTGTTCACATTGACGGCACTTTGAACAGTGGACGTTTCATTTCAGATGTGTTACGACCCGTGGCTCTACCCTTCATTGGATCCCTGCGAAACCCTACATTTTGTCAGGATAATTCGCGACGGCATGTTGCAGGTCCTGTACGTGCCTTTCTGGATACAGAAAATGTTCGGCTGCTACCGTGGCCAGCACATTCTCCAGATCTCTCGCCATTTGAAAACGTCTGGTCAATGGTGGCCGAACAACTGGCTCCTCACAATACGCCATTCACTACCCTTTATGAACTGTGGTATCTTGTTGAAGCTGCATGGGCAGCTGTACCTGTACACGCCTTCCAAGCTCTGTTTGACTCAATGCCCAGGCGTATCAAAGCCGTTATTACGGAAAGAGGTGGTTGTTGTCGGTACTGATTTCTCAGGATATATGCACCCAAATTGCGTGAAAATGTACTGACATGTCAGTTCTAGTATAATATATTTGTCCAATGAATATCCGTTTATCACCTGCATTTCTTCTTGGTGTAGCAATTTTAATGGCCAAAGTGTACTTTAATCCACCGGGCGCATATAATATCGGATGCTGATAGCCTTCACGAAGAATTAGTGCACCTGCAGAAGGTTTTTAAAGGGAATGGCTATACTTCGCGTCAGATCCGGAAGGCCATGCACCAATATAATAACAAGAAGCAACGCTCTGAGGAGACTGATGACTACTACGAATCAACAGTATTCCTTCCAACATGCCGTGAACATGTCTTCTAAAATAGGCAGATTTCTTAAGAAGAATAATATTAATGTCATCTTCCGTCCACCAGTAAAGTTCAGAGCCTTAGTCGGATCCGTTAAAGACGATTTGTAACTGAGGGAGGCTGGTGTTTATAAATATCCGTGTGAGTGTGTCTCGGCTATATAGGTCAGATGACACGAACGGTCCAGGAACGCTGTGTAGAACACGAAAGACGCAACCATCTGAGGCAACCTTTAAAATAAGCAGTAGCAAAACATTGCTTTTCCACGGCACATTCAATGGAATACAATAATACCAAAATTTTAGCACACGTTTCCAGCTTCTGGGCCTCTGTAATCAAAGAATCCTTGGAAATACGACTTGCAAATAATTCAATGAATCGTTATAACGGCTTTCAGCTGGATCAAAATTTGATTCCAGTTATTAAAATTATGCAGTCACAACGGAATCGACATGCTCAGTCGTTACTCAGGGGTTAGATTATTCTTACTTCACCACTGAGGACAGCACACACAACTTGACTGCCTCGCGCATGTCACCTCCTTCCCCAATCGCCGTATATCGTCAGTACAATTCGCATGAACTTTTTTTTTTGGGTCATCAGTCTACTGACTGGTTTGATGCGGCCCACCACGAATTCCTTTCCTGCGCTAACCTCTTCATCTCAGAGTAGCACTTGCAACCTACGTCCTCAATTATTTGCTTGACGTATTCCAATCTCTGTCTTCCTCTACAGTTTTTGCCCTCTATAGCTCCCTCTGGTACCATGGAAGTCATTCCCTCATGTCTTAGCAGATATCCTATCATCCTGTCCCTTGTCCTTATCAGTGTTTTCCACATATTCCTTTCCTCTCCGATTCTGCGTAGAACCTCCTCATTCCTTACCTTATCAGTCCACCTAATTTTCAACATTCGTCTATAGCACCACATCTCAAATGCTTCGATTCTCTTCTGTTCCGGTTTTCCCACAGTCCATGTTTCACTACCATACAATGCTGTACTCCAGCCGTACATCCTCAGAAATTTCTTCCTCAAATTAAGGCCGGTATTTGATATTAGTAGACTTCTCTTAGCCAGAAATGCCTTTTTTGCCATAGCGAGTCTGCTTTTGATGTCCTCCTTGCTCCGTCCGTCATTGGTTATTTTACTGCCTAGGTAGCAGAATTCCTTAACTTCATTGACTTCGTGACCATCAATCCTGATGTTAAGTTTCTCGCTGTTCTCATTTCTACTACTTCTCATTACCTTCATCTTTCTCCGATATACTTTCAAACCAAACTGTGTACTCATTAGACTGTTCATTCCGTTCAGCTGATCATTTAATTCTTCTTTACTTTCACTCAGGATAGCAATGTCATCAGCGAATCGTATCATTGATATCCTTTCAACTTGTATTTTAATTCCACTGCTGAACCTTTCTTTTATTTCCATCATTGCTTCCTCGATGTACAGATTGAAGAGTAGGGGCGAAAGACTACAGCCTTGTCTTACACCCTTCTTAATATGAGCACTTCGTTCTTGATCGTCCATTCTTATTATTCCCTCTTGGTTGTTGTACATATTGTGTATGACCCGTCTTTCCCTATAGCTTACCCCTACTTTTTTCAGAATCTCGAACAGCTTGCACCATTTTATATTGTCGAAAGCTTTTTCCAGGTCGACAAATCCTATGAAAGTGTCTTGATTTTTCTTTAGCCTTGCTTCCATTATTAGCCGTAACGTCAGAATTGCCTCTCTCGTCCCTTTACTTTTCCTAAAGCCAAACTGATCGTCACCTAGCGCATTCTCAATTTTATTTTCCATTCTTCTGTATATTATTCTTCTAAGCAGCTTCGATGCATGAGCTGTTAAGCTGATTGTGCGATAATTCTCGCACTTGTCAGCTCTTGCCGTCTTCGCATGAACTTAATTCGCTATAAATACCATGACTGCCTCAGGTCTCTTCAGTACTTCGTCCACTCATCTGAGGATGCGTGGACGTCTCTGGGAGGAGATATAGTTATAGAATGCTTATGAGATCCGGCAGCATACCCGAAAATTTCTGGAAGAAGAAATACGCAGGGAAAATTTCAGTAGTGCAATCTCTTAGTCTAATTCATCTATGTGCAGTTACGCGATCCTTAGTATGTCCCCAGCTGTCATATCCACAACACCACAGTGGAAAGGAAGATACAGTTTCTGAATAATGTAAAGTCATGGCAAAAGGCGTCACCCAGCACAACACACAACTATGCAGTGCTACCAGTTCTAAGGCAGGATTTGGGTAGAGTGGCGTTTGAGCTAGTGGTTGAGCAGACTTGGGCTTATTTTATGAAATAACTTATTAACTGACCAGCGCTAATGCTTGTATAAAAACCGGGTGTAACACAAGAATAAACAGAACTTCCTAAGCACTAGAGTACACAAACAAATCAGTTGTTTCAGCGTCTGTGACACATAACCAAGAACAACAGGACACAATGGACAAGATCCTCACTCTCTGGACGTAGTACGCTACAATCGGGCAATCATACAGTCACACTGCAGTACATCGCAACAAGATCTACTTCTTATACCAAGGGCATGAAGCACAAACTTATTACTGTTACGTACAACGTGACTATTCTTTTGTGGACAACAGCAGCAAAATAAAATACGGAGAAGTTACAGCTAGGTACAGTAGGGCAACACACCTTCAGCGAGATTACAAACAGAATACAGAAATTCCTGTTTTATAAAGGTAGAACACGCTATCAACGTAGGTATAGGACACAATACAATGAGGATGGGATGTGGATATGCACACATACGTGTGGTAATAGTATCTCGTACACAACATAAGAAAGGGCAGTGCATTGGCGGAGCTATCATTGGTACGTAGGTGATTCACGTGAAAAGATGTCCGATGTGATTATAGTCTCGAGATGGGAATTAAAAGGCTTTGAAGATGCAGCTAGACGCCTAGGACATTTCCTTTCGGAAATCGTTAGGGAATTCAATACCCAAGACGCACAGTGTCAAGAGTGTCCCCTAGAATAACAAATTTCGGGCATCACCTCTCACCACATACAACACAGTGGCCGATCGCCTTCACTTAACGACTGAGAGCAGCGGCGTTTGCGTGGAGGTTGTCAGTGCTACAAGTAACACTGCGCGAAATAACCGCAGATATCAGTGTGGGATGTACGATGAGCTTATCCGTTAGGACAGTGCGGCGAAATCTGACGCCATTGAGCTATGGCAGCAGACGACCGAGACGAGTACCTTTGCTAACAGCACGACATCCCCCGCTGCGCCTCTCCTGGACTCTGGATCATATCTGTTGGACCGTGGACAACTGTGAAATTGTGGTTTGATCAGATGAATCCCGACTTTATTTGCTACGGGATGATGGTAAGATAGATCCCATGAAGCCATGGACGCAGATTGTCAACAAGGTACTGAGTGAGCTGTTGGTGGCCTCATAACTGCGTTACCTGTTGTTTACGTGGAGTGGACTGCGTTTCCTTTTCCAGCCGAACAGACAATTGACTGGAAACGGCTATGCTCGCTCCTTGGAGACTATTTGCATCCATCCGTGGACTTTATTTCCAATGGAATTTGTGTGGATGATATTGCGCCATATCTCCTGGTCACAACAGTTCGTAATTTTTTTGAAACACTGTGGACAATTATAGTGAATGGGTTGGCCACTAAGACTGCCTGACACGAATTCCGTCAAACATTTATGGGGTAATTGAGAGGTCACTTCATGCACAAAATTCTGCACGAATAACACTTTTGCATTTACGGACGGCTGCAGAGGCAGCATGGCTCACCATTTCTTCAGGGGACTTCCCACGACAACGACTTGTTGAGTCCTTGCTGCCCTTCGCTGGGAAAAAGGAGGTCCGACACGACATTTCGAAGTATTCGATGACTTTTGTCACCTCAGTGTACAAAAGGACACTTTTGCACCCAACGGTCGCACCGAATAGTATTAGAACTTGTAATGACTACTTCGCATTCAAAAAGTTTGCACAGTCGTCTCTAATTTTTTTTTAATTTTTGCAGGAAGAGAATCAAATGTTTTTTTAACATACTTGGAACATCTAGCTATAAGTTGGTAAACAAAAATATTTTCTTTTGTTTACAGGTGAGCCATAATGGACCGTGGAGTAGATGTCAGATTGAGACAACGGTCGATTATGGAGTTCCTCTTCAAGACCTGCCGCATCGATTCACAGGAAGCTGGTCCCTGATTATGAGGAGGACACAGTGGATCGGAGCGGTAACCCAGCGGTGGTTACAGAGGTTTAAAGAAAGTGATTTCTCTCTGCTGGACAATCCACGATGCGGTAAACCATCGACAACAGTGAGTTATGTGAATAAGGAGACCATTGATCAAATCATCCAAAATGACATATGTGTGACGACACGACAGCTTACTGAAATGACTCGTTTGTCATGGAGTACTGTGGTATCACTGGTACAGTCACTAGGGCACAGTAAAATCGGTGCACTTTATTATTGACAAGAGAAATGGAAACAATGAGGAATAATTTGTGCAAGGGTCTTCTAAAGACCTTTACTGAAGAGTGGAAACAGTGTTTCGACGGCGTCATTACCCAGGATGAAACATGGTTGCTTTTGTTCGAACCTGAGAGCAAAACGCAATCCATGGAGTGTCGTCATCCGGGTTCCCCTCGGAAGTAGAAACCAAGACTTTCACTAACAGCAGGCTGAAAGGTGATGGCTTCCTTCTTCTGGGATCAGTGTGGTGTCATTTTCATTGACTTTTTGGGACATGGCGCCACAATGAACAGGGACCATTACTGTTTGTCACTGGATAAGCTGCGATATGCCATCAAGACCGACAGATCACAGCTTCTGGGTCAGCTCATCACACTAGAATGTGACAATGCCTAAACCCAGACAGCCGTTATGACGCAAGAGAATGGGTTGGAAAGTTGTTCCTCATCCTCTCTACAGTCCGGACTTGGCTCCGCCTGATTGTTACCTCTTTGGTCGTCTGAAGGCCCACCTGCGCGGTAAAACATTTGATAGTAAGAAAGGCCTTATTACCTGTGTCAAGCGATGGTGTAAAGGTCAATCCTCAGAATTTTTACTGAAGTGCATTTACATCATGGAAAGAACATTGGGCCAGATGCGTCACAGCTGATGGAGGCTACATTGAGTAGGTTGAATGTATAGCAAACTGTTCCAAGTATGTTCACAAAAAAATTCATTCTTCTCCTGCAAAGAAACAAAAAAATTAGAGATGACTGTGCAAAACTTTTTGAAAGCCCTTTGTACATAAAACTGCCATTGGCTGTCTTCACTTTATGCAGTATCCTCAGTCTGACATTTGTCAGCAGACCACTATTTACTGCGGGGTACTAAAGTAAGTTGTTAGTGCCACACAAAACCTCTCTTCTCCATGTCTGGTTCTGGTTGCCGTCTTCTCTGACTGCCGGGCAAAGACACATCTGCTGCCCAGGTAGACGACGTTTACGACTAGTTGCTCAAGCCCCCAATTCCCCCCCCCCCCCCCCTATGACCGTTAACTACATGGGTTTCCCAGTTGCTTGGCGCACCACGGTATAATTGATCATCTTCGTTGCTGGTTACCAACAGGCTCACTTCACTCCGCTCCTTCACTCGAAGATGGCCACAGAGGTGCATCGCAGTCGCAGTCCGAGTATTGAACGAGCTGTCTAGAAGAGCGCGCCACCAAACATCCGCGAACTTTCGGCCCATGGGGTGCGAATCCCGAAACTGCCGCTTCGCACGGCACATCTAGAATAAAAGCAAAATTAGTTTAGTTTTTATCCTCGCTATACACATTATGCGTGATATCACACTTGAAATATCACACTTGATTCGAATTCACTCGTGTACTACTCGTTTTATTCTTGCATCCTATACTATTTTTAAAATTACATTTATCACTGAATGTGTGCTGTACCACAGCTAGAGTTTGTCACCTTCCCCAATATATTTGAACACTGTAATTTTGCTACCATCGATCCACTCGATTCTTTAGTAAACGGAATATAAAGGGCTGTTTATATACACCAATATTCATTATCCTTGAAAATTAAAAAAGACTGATATGTTTTACACGAAACCATGAGCAGTCGGAGTTAATTTGTGTTTGACAAAATTTCTTCTTCAGTGGCAGGTACTTAAGATTTGTGTGAGAAAGCACTAAGCAACAAGTGGTGCGGGACAGGCTACAATACAGTTCAAACTTCTGTGTATCATAAGGTGCCGATCGTCGAAATGTCAGACTGTTGCTTGCTATGGAACACAAGCATCTTCAAAAGACATTATTCACAAATTACTCACTGAAGAGCTCCTTCCGACTAATATCTTCATTTCCGAGCTTTACGCCTTCATCTCACAACAAATGATTTGGGATCCTCTAACGTGTATCCAAATTTGACTCATTAATTACACTGTTTGATCAAAAGTATCCGAAAATTCCAATGTAGAAGTGACCTCTGGATGTCGAGAGACGGGGAGCTGTCAGTGTAAAAGCACTCCGTCTTCAGGCCACAAGTAGCCCATCGGGGCCATCCGAGCGCCGTGTCATCCTCAGATGAGGATGCGGATAGGAGGGGCGTGTGGTCAGCACACCGCACTCCCGGTCGCTATGATGGTTGTCTTTGACCGGAGCCGCTACTATTCGGTCGAGTAGCTCCTCAGTTGGCATCAAGAGGCTGAGTGCACCCCGAAAAATGGCAACAGCGCATGGCGGCCCGGATGGTCACCCATCCAAGTACTGACCACCCCCGACAGCGCTTAACTGCGGTGATCTGACGGGAACAGATGTATCTACTGCGGCAAGGCCTTTGCCCGGCAGTATAAAAGGAGGTTGGAAACATTGTCAGGAGAGAAGCTGTAACAGCCGAATGCGTGAGTCAGGAGATCTTCGAAAGTGTGCTAGTCACTGGCTGCCACCTGAGTAGCAGTTACATTGAGCGCACTTCTAAAGCTGCCCGAGTGGACTGTTAGTATTGTGATCGTGAAAAATAAGAGCAGAGGAACTACAAAAGCTAAACAGGAAGAACTCACGTACTGATTGACAGGGCCCGTCGAGCATTGCGAAGGTTGATTTGAAAAATCGAATGAAATCAGCAGAAGGAATGACTAGCTATATCCAGAGGGCTACCAGCAGTCCTGCTTGCACAGTATCTGTGCGTAGGGAGTTAAAAGTGGTCGAAGAACTTATCTTAAACCTCATATTTATATATAAATTGCTAAGCGACTCTTGAGTAGGTGTAAAGAGCGATGCCACTGCATTGTGAATCACTGGTAACATGGGCTTTGGAATGATGACTCAAGCTATACCCTGTGGCAGTCCGAATGCCTGGAGAGCTTTACCTGCTGTCATATATACCGATAACAGTGAAGTACGAAAGAGGAGGTGTTACGGTATTGCACTGAAGGAGCCGCTAAATGCCGAAGGATACTGAAACATTTTACGACATTCTATACAGTGTAGAGCAGAGGGAGAGTACGGAGACGATGATTGTTGGCAAATGATTTTTCTATTCGATGATACATGGCGACAATAGCCTAAGAATTGCTATGTGCACCTGAGTGTACTGAACATTTATGTGTTTTGTGACAAGATTATCATTAACTTTTAAATGAAAATATGTTTAAGAAACATGTTCTACATTCTGGAGGACCTCCTCAGTTTGAACCGACTGAAACAAAAAGTACATCATCTAACGTAATCAGCATGACAGTGTACCCTGTCATAAAGCAGCATCTACGAGGCAATAGTTCGTGGACACGACTATTTGTGAAAAGGACTGGCAAGCAACCAGGGTGGCGAGCCAAATCGAATAGAACATCTTTGAGGTAAGTTAAAAAATCGACTTCGATCGAGGCCAAAGCATTCAATACTACCGTCTCTAGTTTTGGCGCTCGAGGAAGAATAGGTTGTCATTCCTACACAGACATACATACACCTCAGCAGAGATCAAGCCGTCACCAGACCTAAAGGTGGACGCACCCCACAATAATATTCATTAGTAGGTGTCCGGATAGTTTTAATCATATACAGTAGTGCACAGACGCTGTAATTTAAGAGTTTATGTGAAGTAAATCTCAGTCAGATTGGTAAATACAGTAAATAGTACCACTAGTTTCTGATGAAAAAATTTATTCAGTTTCTATCGATTTTGAGGGGTAAACTTGATCAGGTAGTGGTTTCACTCCTTCATGTAACTTAAATGTCATGTTATAGGAGCCAGGTATCAATCTAATGCGACAGCGAAACATTTTATTAGAGCTTCAGCAATTTATGTTAAGAGAAGACGTGCTCATTAATCATTTTCAGTGCATAGAAATTGTAATACTAACAAAACATAACTTAAAATTACATTAACCTTTTCTTAAATTTTATATGTATAGAAGAAAAGGAACCTGCTAGTAATTATGTACTGTAACCCTCTGTGTTTATTCAGTTAGTAATTTTTGTCTATAGAAGACGCTTGCAACTCTTTTTCCTCATGCAGTTGGTACACTGAAAAAGTAATCAAACTAGCCACTTTCCTTGATGTTTTCCTTGGAGCTGAGGCACTGCAATACACCTTTTCAAATTCTGAAGGTGGCAGGGGTACAATACGGGGAGCGAAAGGATATTTACAATTTGTACAGAAACAAGATAGCAGTTATAAGAGTCGAGGGACATGAAAGGGAAGAAGTGGTTAGGAAGGGTGTGAGGCAGGTTTGGAGCCTCTCCCCGATGTTATTTAATCTGTATATTGATCAAGCAGTAAAGGAAACAAAAGAAAAATTCTGAGTCGGTATTAAAATCCTCGGAGAAGAAATAAAAATTTTGAGGTATGCCGATGACATTGTAATTCTGTCAGAGACAGCAAAGGACTTGTAAGAGCAGTTGAACGGAATGGACAGTGTCTTGAAAGAAGGATGTAAGATGAACATCAACAAAAGCAGAACGAGGATAAAGGAACGTAGTCGAATTAAGTCGGGTGATGCTGAGGGAATTAGATTAGGAAATCAGACACTTAAAGTAGTAAATGAGTTTTGCTATTTGGGGAGAAAAATAACTGATGATGGTCGAAGTAGAGAGGATATAAAATGTAGCAATGGCAAGGAAAACGTTTCTGAAGATGAGAAATTCGTTAACATCGAGTATAGATTTAGGTATCAGATAGTCGTTTCTGAAAGTATTTGTATGGAGTGTAGCCATGTATGGAACAAGAAGAGAATAGAAGCTTTCGAAATGTGGTGCTACAGAAGAATGCTGAAGATTAGATGGGTAGATCACATAACTAATAAAGTAGTATTGAATAGAATTGGGGAGAAGAGAAATTTGTGGCACAACTTGACTAGAAGAAGGGATCAGTTGGTAGGACATATTCTGAGGCATCGAGGGATCACCAATTTAGTATTGGAGGGCAGCGTGGAGGGTAAAAATCGTAGAGGGAGACCAAGAGATGAATACACTAAGCAGATTCAGAAGGATGTAGGCTGCAGTATGTACTGGCAGAAGAAGAAGCTTGCACAGAATAGAGTAGCATGGAGAGCTGCATCAAACCAGTCTCAACACTGAAGACCACAACAACAACAATCACAAAAATGATAAAAATCGTTATTGATTAGGTCACACATTAGCCATCTCCAACTTTGTAAAACGGGAGAAGAAAGGAATCAGAAAAACAAACTTAAAGTATGTAAAAATGTCAGTCTATTTGTAATTAATGTAAAGTAAAATTCAAAAGACCTGTGTTTCAGATCTATACATCATGGTCGGTGTTCCGTGAACAAAACGTTGTCACAATAAATAACATTTTTCCTTAACAGAATGTCGCCATTTACTAAAGAGTACTGTTGACGGGGATGCTAAACAGCAGACTGCAGGATGCCCTCTTGATTTAGTTACCAAATCTGCTTGAGGGTATCAACTGTTTGCTAATTATAAACTGTAATTGCTGGTCCTGAGAGTTAATGTACCCAGAAGGTTTGGTTATCATTTAAGGAATTGAAGAGTTTTTGAAGTGCGGTCGCAACGTGTGTTACTGGTCTGCTGCAGCCATTCAAGCGGTTCGTTCAAAGAAGACGAATTCGCAAAAGTGACCGCTTTGAACGTGGTAAATAAGTGTAAGAGATGCTTTTCAAGCGTCTTACTGCACGACAGAAAAATCTCTGAGTCGGAACTAAATCTCACTAATTAATGCTGCAGCCGAAGTTCTTTCAAACCGTCCTAGAGCTGTGCTCCGTGCTTCGGTATTGCAATACGTGTGTGGCTCGTTAGGCGTGTATTAAATGCTACATTTCCAGACCATACAATCTTGCACAAATTGGCCTCAGATAGGAGAGGTTACCTTGTGTATGAAACACACTGTACGTGAGGGCGTTCACTCTGCCAATAAATTCGATTTTCGTTTTAAAATACGTCTTAGATAGCAGGGCCCTGTAAGAACGGTGCTGTAAGACATCACGCCCGTTTAACTGTTTGTCTGTAATACCACACCACACATTTACAGAAAAGCGGTGTTCTCTAAAAACGCATGTTTGTTATCGTCGGACCACCGATGTGAACTGCAAGTGTTACTGATATCATCATTTATGAAAGCAGTTTCGTCGGCAAATAATGTTAAAGGCATTATCCGTGCATTTGCATATAGTCAATGACAAAATTCCAGTCATGAGCACTAGGTCAGGGTACTTTCCAGAGCATTCGCGTTGTTGGCAGATCTTTCCAAAAGTGGAGGGTCAAGGTCCTACCTTCCCCCTCCCACCTTTTTCGCCAAACGGACGGCTTAAAAATCGTTGGAATTTCAAAAATTGTCTGTATTGGTGGTGGGAATGATCGCAGCCCCCTTAGTTCCGGATTTATCCTCAAATAAAAAAAAAAAAAAAAAAAGAGTCCGCTGTTCTTCTACAACCTCCCCATCCACCCACCCTTCCCCTCCGCTTCCATTCGTCTCTCTGGGCCACTTGTCTGGTCTCCTCACTTGTGTTCTGTACACCATAAACCATAATCAAAGATTGAAATTCATGAAATGTCAGCAACAGAAATCAGTCACCAAGCAGAATAAGAGACGAAAATTGACATGTAATTGTCAATACAGTCCTTCCCCATATCTCTTTGTGTATGAGTGCAATTCCACAAATACTTATGCTTCATGACATAGCTCTGTTCTGTCATTAAGGGCCAGGTCAGGATTCTTTGATTGGCGTTTATTAATGCCCATAATATCTAGTAATGTTGGTTCTCTGTCTTTGGTTCCCATGTGGAGAAAGTCACATTTAATAAATATGAAAGAAATTTATTCATAGTTTGTTTATCATAGGTAGAAGCTTCATTTTCTCTCTCTACCACCTTTTACGCTCAGTCAGTCTAGTAGTTATAGACCTATCTGATTGAGTTCTACATACTTTGCAGGAAATTCTGTAAATTCCAATCCCTTCTAAAGGTGGACTCTTGTCCTTACAACTGAACAGCATGTGACGAAGTATTCCTAGTTGTAACAAACTGGAGTACTTGGATTCTAGTTCCTTGGCAAGTACCTGTGAAGTGTTACCTACATATAGCAATGGGAGTCATTAGTTAACAATGCGGTTTAGTGCAGTATGAGATGGATAGAGAAGTGCTGTTGTCATCTGTTTCTTTTTTTTTGTGGGTATGTTGTCCATTAGGGTAGGACTACTATGATTGTTGCCCACTGTATCTTTAATTATTATCAGTTCATTTTCCAATTTCTGGTTTGGTTTGTGGTATAGGTAGTAGACAGAGCACCGTGGATTGGAGGGCTGCGTGCTTACATATTATGGGATGCTGGGAACTGGCCGATATTACGATGTCTCTAGACGTTACTTTTCTGTACGTCTTAAATAAATGCTGTTGCTTACTAATGTCAATGGTGATATCTAAAATGTTCGAAGTCTCCTCCGAACTCGATTGCAAACTTAATTTTACTGAGGTATGAATTCAAATTTTAAAAATATTGGTTTAACGGTCTGGTGGAACCTGTCCACAAGCGCATACATCATCCACATACTTAGACCAGTATTGAATATTAGAACTTACAGCCTTCTTACCTAAAAATGTTTGTTCAAAATTGTCCATGAACATTTCAGCTAATAAGGGGCGTAGCTGGGAACACAATGCTAACCCACATGACCTCCCAGAGTCTGTTAAGACTGGAAATAGGTTTTCTTTAACCTTTTATGCATTACCTATATCGTTCACACATTTATGTGCCGTATGTCCATTTGACCTGTTGTGCCTAATACGAGATTCCAAATGAAATCATATACTTTTTGGGATTTGTCATATTTGAATATTTTGGTTTAAGGCTTAAAAGTATAATATAAAACACATGGGATCTGTTTTAATAGTCTTACTAAGTTAGAAAGAGTTGTATTTAATCCTGAATAATTTTCTCTCAATAAATTATATTATGGAAACTGAAATATTATTTATCAAAAACTGTTCATAATTGGGTGATTATGATACTGAAAAGGAACAAATCATTAAACAAGAAAGCATCATTTTAATAATTGCAGTTGTTTCAAACGAGACTGCTATGTTCCTTGCCACACATGAGTTGTTTACATACAGCATATTACCGTTTTTTCTGTCTTTGAGGCAGAGCACAACATTTTCTCTTCTGCTGACCCATTGCACTACTGCTGTTTTGTGTTTGAAGGTTAGTAATGAACTTCTCCATGTCAAGGCATATCGATATATGTAGAAAGGGATTACAAGATTTAATCATAAACAGTAGGATTAAATCGACTGGAGATTCTTTGATGAAAAGTCTCCTCTTGCGTAAAAGCGCTTCATGATAAGTGGGATGTTGTGTTGTGTTAAGAACAAAGGCATTTCGAGTGCGCCCACCCACTATGTTTGCATATGTAACTGCGTTCTAACTGATTCATAACATTCACACCACTCATCTTCTGCTTATAAATTTCACAGTCTCATGTTTCCGTTTAGCATGCTGTTCATCTACACAGTTAGTATGATGCATGGTACTTAGTAGGATTACACACTTGTTTTCCTTTGGATGAGAAACTGATCAATCTCATTTCTTACATAAATGCAAAATTGACTTGCATTACTTGTCTAATACTGTTTGGCTCCATTGCTTTAGGCATGGCTCTTTCATTCATCATCATTACTCGAACAATAGTTAGAATTTTACTCAAGAGATCTTGTAAAATAGTTATCTACAGTACCGTTGCTGGCTGTACTAGCATTATTGCCTGCGAAGGTCTTCACTGCACTAAGGCCTGCATTTTCTTGACTTGGCTCATCTGCTTATCTTCCTGCATATACAATCCCATTAGTTGCATAACCAGTTTCAGTTTCACACATAATGAATATTTTCATTCCATACTTTCCAGGCTTATTTGGATGATACTGCACGAATCCACAAAGACCTCTAAGTGGAATAAATTGTTCATCTACCATATTATTAATTTTGTTTTCGCTACTTTCCTACACTGTCCTTTAAATACTTTCTGTAAGTGGGCTATAGTAGCCAGCTAATCAGTTTGCTATCTAGGCAATCTTGATGTTTTGTTATCATATCTAATGCATCTTTTAGTGCCTCAGACTGTCTCCAAAATTGTAGTGGTATATAACAGATTGGAAAACATTCCCAGGTTGGAACAGCCCAGCCTTTATCTGCTCCAATATGAAACAAAAGTCCCCAGAAGTTTAAAATTTCTTTCCGACTTTCTTCATAACAGTTTATTCTTCTTTGTACGCAAACTCTCCCAGCCTCTATGTTTGTAAACCTCACAATGTTTCATTCAGAATGGCTAGAGGAATAAATAAACCATAAGCATCTTTGTGGGTGTAAGTGATACGAGAAAGAAAATATCACTCTTAAAATTAATGACATAGATTTCTAATAGTACCTTAAATACGTTATTTAGTATTGCAAGAGAGCATACCTAGTGAATGGGGGAGCAACTTTAAGATTTTCATAGAGCAGTGTACGCATACTAGTGTTAAGCATGTCTCAGCTGCCATCCTTTTATCCTATATATCCACTAGTCTTGTTCTGGTTTTACGTAACAGTTCTGTTAAGATTTCTATTGCCTTTCCAACAAGGATATTGGATAATAGGCAGCTAACATCATTTCACTAGGTATAAAGCGAACATCTTTTAGTATTTTCAGTAAAGCAAGTGAATTAAGTATTCCAAATTTTGGCTGAAATTTAATTTTTGTTTTCATAAGTGAATCTAACTCTTTACCTAATTTATGGCAGACAGAACAGCGTATCTCTTACACTTCGGATGCGATACTCTAAAGAAATGCAACGATTTATTATGAGTACTATTGGAAAACTCATACGGGCATGAAGTGTGATGGTAGCAAAGTCTGCTTAACTGACTGTGGTGTATTAGAGCGAATCAATAGAGACCTCCATAGCTGCCTGTGCTAATGTGAGTGGCCACAGTGAATGATTATTTGAGTTTTAGAATACAGATTTTATAACAGATTGTGTTACTCCGACTGGCCATAGAGAATGTTCAGGCGTTCGATACAGTTCCGCACTGTCGCCTGATAAACAAAGTAAGAGCCTACGGAATATCAGACCAGCTGTGTGGCTGGATTGAAGAGTTTTTAGCAAACAGAACACAGCATGTTGTTATCAATGGAGAGACGTCTACAGACGTTAAACTGACCTCTGGCGTGCCACAGGGGAGTGTTATGGGACCATTGCTTTTCACAATATATATAAATGACCTAGTAGATAGTGTCGGAACTTCCATGCGGCTTTTCGCGGATGATGCTGTAGTTTACAGAGAAGTTTCAGCATTAGAAAATTGTAGCGAAATGCAGGAAGATCGGCAGCAGATAGACACTTGGTGCAGGGAGTGGCAACTGACCCTTAACATGAGCCCCCTCTCATATTTCTATCTTACGATTCTCGTCTCTAATTGCATGCGGTGGAAAGTTGCTATTCCTTCACACGCGGACTTCCCACACAGCGTCTCTCGTCACCCGGGTGGTCCATTGACAGGCGGGCTCTGTTTGACTTTGAAAGGGTAAGCCGACAGGTGTGAGGGAGTCAAGTGAATGCTTTCCAGACGCCGACATTGTCAAGAGGCATGCCCGCAGGGCCTGAAGTAGCGGCTGGGCTAGATTTTCCGTTACTTTGCAGAAACTTAGCGAAAACACTTTCTGGCAGGCACCAGCGAGGCGTGGGAATGACTTGTGTACCCAGGCAGCTGTGGCGGGAAAATTCCCGCGCTTTCTGCAAAATAGTAACTGTGATTGGCTTGCTCAGGGCATAGCTCCGTGACGTAGCAAGATCGGCGCAGAAATTGGCGCCAAGAATCTCCATTGGTGGAATGGTAGTGTTCCGGCAATGGAGTGGAATTTTCCGCCGGTTTTCGAGTTGCTGATTGGAACGTTTAACCACGGCCAATGTCGTGGGGGCGGGAATGTTCTGTGTTCGGTTTTGTACGGGTGCTCTTGTGGGCAGTCGGCTCTCGCCTTTCGGTCGAGGACGTCGAAGAAACCAGCCAACGGCTCCGGTACGCCAGATCGTGTCCTGGCAGTCAAGAAGACAGTTTGGTAATGTATGTCCGCAGCACCGGCAGATAGGGATTTTCCTAGGTGATAATCAGAGCTCAGCAGAGCGCGCCTGTTCGTCTTTTTTCTAACTTTGTTCCGTCTTGGGTAGCAGCAATTAATGTTGGGTTGGCTATGTGTTTTCTCTAAGATTTGAGTTGCAAGGAATTGGCTGCACATACCACTTCGTCATAATCCTCACAATCCAGTTTAGGGACAACTTCACATTCACAGCGTTTGTTTGAGTATCCAATTTGAGCCAATTTGATGTATTGTAAATGTTTCATGTGTTTTAGTTTATTATTTTGTGTTTAGTCTTAATAAATCATATTGTTATTTTGGACAGAACTTTCATTCTGTTAATTGGTAGAGTAACCCCATCATTCCTCACTATGTTAATGAAACCTTTGTTTATTTAACTTATTTATCAAATTAAATTATTGCAGGTGCCAAACTCTCTTCTACTCCACTGGCAGGGTTGATTAGAGTCAGTTCGCGTATTTTTTTTTTATCCTTGTGCAACAGCAAAAGTTGGAGTTAGAATAGGGGGGGGGGGCTTAGAGCATCATGTACATATGTAGATTCTAGAAGAATTGAGTGTTAAATACACTGCTAGCCCCGGCACCTCGCAACATAGACAAATTGAAACGTCCCCTTAGAACAATTATACAAGACTGTGCTTAACCTGACACACAATATTTTTAGCGCAACGCAATCTGACTATCAAAGATCCCTGCAAAAGAATGGCCCTGAGTAACATTAAACTATACCTTTCAGAAATCACTTACCTCACAAAAATCTTCATTACTCGAACTACTGCAATACAGCGAGCGCCACTACTGCCAGCTAAATAAAAGATTCAAACTACTGAAGGCACTAACTACTGATAGGCATAGTTAGCAAATGAAAGATATTAATAGAGAGCAAACAATGTATTTACCTTAATAGTCATAATATATATAGCAGTTCATGACAAATTACAAAACTCTGCCATCTCTCTCCTCACATACACCACTGCTGGCGGCTCACCTCCAACTGCGCAACGCTACGCGCTGTTCACATCCAGCTGCCGCTGCCCAACACTACAATGGCAGACAACGATGCAAACTAGCCACAGACTGCACACAGCACAGCCAGTGATTTTCATACAGAGCGCTACGTAACGTTGCCAATAAGAAAACATAAACAGCATACTCACATAAAGAAAACATAAACAGCCTACTTACACAATGTAATGTATTGCGAATACATAGAAAGAAGGATCCTTTATTGTATGATTATATGATAGCGGAACAAACACTGGTAGCAGTTACTTCTGTAAAATATCTGGGAGTATGCGTGCGGAATGATTTGAAGTGGAATGATCATATAAAATTAATTGTTGGTAAGGTGGGTACCAGGTTGAGATTCATTGGGAGAGTCCTAAGAAAATGTAGTCCATCAACAAAGGAGGTGGCTTACAAAACACTCGTTCGACCTATACTTGAGTATTGCTCATCAGTGTGGGATCCGTACCAGATCGGGTTGACAGAGGAGATAGAGAAGATCCAAAGAAGAGCGGCGCGTTTCGTCACAGGGTTATTTGGTAACTAGTCAGAGTGCATGATTGGCTGTAGTAATATTATTAATGTTGGTAACAGAATGTTGTGTTCTCTACGTAGTTATGATCTGTATAATTAAATCATAGCGTTATTAAGCATTACATTTTCACGATTCAACAAGAATTTATGAAGCCTGTTTTCTGACCTTGCTGTGTCACAATTTAGCTCATTTTACTCTAATACCCATCTGATAGTGTTGTTTCATTATGGTGAATCAATTTCAGGTGTTATATTGGCTTCACATTTATCATGGTGCCTGGTGATGTAAGGGATCCGGATTTCTTACAAAGAGGTGAACAGGTTTAGGAGGTGAAAAAAAGGAAAGTAGAACCAAAGGGAAATGTTAGAGATATGGGTCAGAAATTACACGAGGAAATCATTTATCCGTCGTACAATGGGTAACAGAGGCCTGTGAGGTAAGTTTGGACGCTGTCATAATTTTTACAGCTATTGAGGACGTATTGGAATTTATGGAATATGAAGAGTTGTAGTCTGAATTAAGTGCAGAATTTTACAGGCCAGTTTTAGCTATGTAGCACAACAACCCTGTTCTCAGATAACTAACACATTTTCGAAGCTATCACTGGTTACATATGGTATCACTCGATACAGATGATAGAAATATTAAGTCCGACTCAGACTGTGTTCAAAAACCATATTATAGGCCATGCACTGCTTTGCAAGCAGAAGCGTAGTATGTGCAGGTAATGTTAATAGGGAATACACGGTTCTGGTTAGCCAGTATGGTTGTGGTATGGACAATATGGGTCTGACGAAGAGATTAATAACAGTCACGTGGGACAAAGAGATTAATAATAGTCACGTGGGATATTTTTGAACCAGAGGATGTAGATAGATCATCCACCTATTACCATGAAATGCATACCGTCAGTGGTTCTGAGTTACAAAGTAAAGAGAGTCACCTGCAAGGCAGCAACTGGCAGCTAATGGAAGCACTGTCGTTATACTGTAATAATGTGTTTAATGCTAATGTCGGTTATCCATGACTGCTGCTGCCCAACATCGCATGCCAACGGAGAGTAATGCTTCATCTTATAAAAAGCCACATCAGATCCTGAAGCATTTACAGCCACTCATGGAGAAAATTATCGACCAACAACTGGCAGAAGGTTTTATAGAAATCAGCGATAGCTTATGGGGCACACCTGTTGTCCTGGTCCCACAAAGGTCAGTGGATGGCAACAACAAATGTCACAGTTGTTACGACAATTGATATCTGAGTACTTGTACTACTACTGATGCCTATCAGATGCTGAATATCACAAACACACTTGACAGTATTTGGACAGATGCGAGTACTACCTTAGAATGGATCTACATATTGGGTACCATTGAATGGAGGTATTACCAGAAGAGGTAGAATCTGACTCTTTGGGGGATTTTCAATGTTTCAGGATGCCACTCAGGATTCGAGAATGTGCCAGATACATTTCAAAGATTGCTGGACTGAGTTTTGCGTGACCTGGAACCTTGAAGTGCATGGTGTATCTCAACAATAATATAGTTTTTTTCCGAAGATATGGACGAACACGTGAAATGGTTGGAGGAAGTATTTGATAGACTAATAGCTGCACATCTCACGCCAAGTGTTTACAGATGTACTTTTGCAGAGACAGAAATCAGGTACTTGGGCCATGTCATTAAGCAGAATGGTGAAGAACTGTCGTCCATTTACTATCAGTAGTTTCTGAATTTGCCACACCACAACAAAAGAGGTACAAAATTTTATGGTCCTTTGCAGTTATTACCGGCTACTTATTGAAGAATTTGCACTAAATACTCAGCCAATGAATCGATTGTTGAGTGACTGAAGGAATGTGAGTGTGGCTTTTAGATGGTCAGGAAAGCATTAAACAAAGACCCAGTGTTTCAATATTTTGATAAGTAATTCATCCTATCTTGCGACGTCAGCAGTACTGCTCATGATTGGTTCTGAGGCAGGATATTAATGGTAAAAAGAGTAGCTTTCGCAACGTAGTCTTACAAAAAAGGGACAATGGTAAAGGTCTTTTGAAAATAATTTAGATCCATAACCTCTTAAAAAATTCATTTCACCCCCAGGCTGGGAACCATTGATGTAGAAACATTACTTATAAGGCTGTATGGTCCATTCCTATGTAACAGCTGTGTTCAGAGACACAAAATCACATCCTGAATAAAAGCTCTGCCTTCTAACCTCACGTCAATGTTTGTTTCAATATACCGATCAGCTTAGTTCATTGATTCATGGGCATACAACATCTGCTCTTCTGTCGTGTCTCATATCTAATATGTCACTCTTTTCAGACCTACCAAACGACGTTTTCATGTCATAGAAATCTCGTTAGTTCCTTTCGTTCTGTGGACAAGTAATGAAATGGTTTCAAGTATTCAGTTCATACACATCATACAAAAATATTGCTCTATTTTGATGTAGCAAAAGTACTTTTCATAACAAAACATTAAACAAGGAATGTTGCTATTATAGATTTTGGTGTTTATCCTTAATGAGTAATGTTGAATACGATGAACATCAATATTCTCTCTCTGATTGCCTTACAAATATCTTACTACTGTGTGGTGGGATCTTCAGCACAAAAGAAAACAAACACATAATTGTTTTATCTTGTGGCCATCACTGTGAAGACTTGTCCATTCTTTGCAAGCTTTTAAATCCCTGTACAGCTGTTGCCATCTGCTACAGAGCGCAAGACTTACAAGCGCAAGACTTGGTCTCTCTCTGCAATTTGATTTCCCCTACCCCTCCACCCCTGCCCCATCCCCCCAACATTTCCTCCCTAAACTGACGATTCGTTAATGCCTCCGCTCGTGTCGTCTAAGTGGAACCCTCCTTTGAGTCTAGTTGTACCACAGATTTTTTCCATAGTTAGACTTAGCACCTTCTAATTCTTTACTCGATCTAGCCATACAAATTTCTACATGATTCTGTAGAGCCACATCTCAGAATCTGAACTGTTGTTCTTCACAATACAATTCAGTACAAAGCTACACTCCAAAACAATACTTTTGGAGCAGAATTGCTAAAACTTAAAGTTGTATTAGATGTTAACAAACATGGGCCCCTCTTTGGCTGTCGTTTAAACTAATTCTGTATGTCGTGCTTAATGGTTAACACCCTTTACGTTCCTACTGCTGCCAGTATATATTTTATATCTCCTCTACATGGGTATAATCATTTTTTTACTGTCAAATTAGCTAAATTCATTGACTTCTCCTAGTGTCTTATATCTGAATGTCACTGCACCAGCTTCGCCTCCTTAAAACTCACTAAACTTCATTGCTCTTGTTTTACCTTTGTTGATTCTCAACACAGAAGCTATTTGCAAAGCACTACCTACAGCCTTCAACTTCTGTAACAAACCCTTCGTTCAGACAAAAATTACCAGTTCTTCGTCCTCGTGGCCTCTACGTCGTGTTTCTACCGGGCCCCCTTGTTAATTTTTGGGTTGGGCAATGGTAGTGGTAGAGCGTTGCCGGAATCTGTTCCCCTCGCAACTTCTTGCTCCCGCCCCCCAACTCCCTCCACCGAGGGCCTGCATCGCTTTATCCCACGCGAAAGTTTCCAAACATTTTGTGTCAGCAAATCCTGTAACGGAGTTGGGATGTGTATACCAGTTGGGTATTCACCTGGTCGGATTTGGAAAATCGTCTGAAAGCCACTTACAGGCTGGTTGGTACTGCAGCCCTCTTCGGTAAACTGCTAGATGCCTTGAATGTCAAGCTGGCGCGCCTCCCCAAATCCCAGAAACAGCCTACTAACGCATGTGGTTATCAGGGCGGGTCTCAGTCACAAATATTAAACCAGGGCTTCACAACATACGTGCTCGCAAGCTGTGAGCAGCAAGGCGCTAGCATGGAGCAGCGCGATACCCCAACTACCGGTCTAGAGCGGAGAGTGGGGAAAGTCACATGGGGCACACAACAGCTGCCGCCAGTCAATGTAAATCTGCGGCCACCTGCAGGGATATCACTCACGAATTATTACTGCGACAAATGAAACAAATAAAGGAGAATGTACACATGTCACATAATTTTATTAGCTTAGTGTATGCCACTACATTCGCATTAATTTGTGAACTGTTACACAATAAAAGGTGTCACTGAAGTGTGGGATTCTCGGTTATCTTGTACTTTTTGCCCTTTACAATTGCGTCTATGTTCGGAGTAATTGTTCTTGTGCATTTTAGGCGCAGCGTGCAGTTTAAATTTCGATCAGACAATGCGTTTCTCAGGCGCGTCTTCTTACATTTCAATGCAGAGAACAGTTGTTCACAAACATACGTGGAACCGAACATTGATATTATTGTAGCCGCCAGTTTGTGCAAACGAAGAAATCTATCCTGAGGGAAGTGTCTGTAGAATTCCAAAATGTTTTTCTTGTTCTGAAAGTTGTTTCTGTATTCTCTGTCACACTGCAGATCAATAATTTCTTGCTGCAGCTCAGGACGAATCTCTCAAATATTCGCTGAATATGGAGAGAACAGATCAAAATCACTGTCTAGTGCTGTCAGATCTTGAAAGCGCAGATCAACTAAACTATGTGAATAACGTTCACAGTCTTTGTGAACATCTTGCATGGATGATAATTTAGGAAAATGAGCTAGGTTTCCTGTTTCCAGCTGACTCACCCAAAGCGTCAATTTCATTTTAAAAGCTCGTATTCGATCTATGAAATGTGTAATTATCAGATCTTTACCTTGTAGTAAAATGTTCAAAGCATTCAGATGGCTAGTTAAATCTGCTACGAACGCGAGATCACATTCAAACGTGCGCGCGCATTTCCCCTCCCTCCCCTCCGTCCCTACTCCGCGACCTTCCACCTGCTCGCGAGCACGTGCCTGAGCAGACACGAGTACTCGCTCTCAAAACCGGCCAGTTGTTAAGCCCTGTATTAAATCATCCGCAGTCTTCAAAGTTTATATTACTTCTCACTGAAATCGTTCTCTTTGAAATCCCCTTCCCAGATAACTCTTTGGTTTCCTTTAAGCAAGTACATGCACAGTGAACAACTAGAATTACATGATGGGCAGACAATAATCGTGTCATTATTTTTCGTTATCGCAAGTATAATACATTTTATTATGCCAGTTCCAGGGCCTAAAACAGAGCGGTAGCTGGTAGCCAATATTAATGAACCTTGTATTTTGGAAAAACTGGCAGACATACACCATCCCTCAGACTGATTAAAATGGTCTCTTAGCAGAAAGTATGGAAGATGTAAAATAACTGTTAAGTAATAGCAATAACAACGTACTAATTAAGAAATTTGTATTGAGAATAAATAAATCAAATGTAAAAGTAATGGAGAATAGAAATAGAGAACAGGGAATATCTAAACATGGAAACTGAGGTATTTTGGCAAGTCTAGAGCTTAAGGAAATATGATTACACAACGTGGCTCTGATAAGGTAACCTTCCAGGAAACAGGCCCACGCGAAAGAACTTTCTGCAACATAAGAGCTCTAGGAATAGTAAAGGTAACATAGTACCGTAGAGTTAAGAATTTCCTGAAATTGTATATCTGATGCACAGAAATGTGTAGTGAGGGAGGCTAGGACCATGCTAAGTACAGAGAAACAACTAGTATTTGTAGGAACATAGAGGATATTAACCATTAAGCACGAAATACAGAATTAGTTTAAACGACAGCCAAAGAGAGACCCATGCGATTTGAAAGGCCAGGTTAGTCCGACATTGCCAAACGTGTCCATAAATTGTTGAACCGACGCTGCTAATAGCAGCAGATCGATTAACAATAACGTCTGAGTGCATTACATTTATGTAGGATTAAACTAATAGGCGGTATATTGGTAAAGGATGAGGTTGAGCGTATTACATAGTAGAAATTGAAAGACTAGCTACTCACCGGGAAAGATGAAAAACGGAATCAAACTGGTTATAATATTAGTGAAGAAGCAACCGAAATATGAGATAGAGAAGCAAGACAGAACTAACCCTATATTTTAAAATCAGTAGTATCAACAACAACGATAATGACATTGCAGTACATTTTATGCCACATACAACTGATTGAATCTCAGTACACTCCTGAGTTTTTATGATTATCAGATATTTATAGTACTTAATCAGCTTTACTACGTTTTATACGGTTTTAGGATGTGCCCGCTCACATCAACCTACTCAGTACATGTCAAGTTGCAACGATGTACCGGTTCAGCGTTATCATTTAACAGTAGCTTTGCTTTTCAATACCTGATAACTTAAAGAATTATTACTAAGGTAAATTTCGTATCGCATCTTTTGCATTTAGACCAACACATCCACCTGAAAGCTTGTAGTAACATTGAAAGTATTTATACAAAAAGTATAAATTAATTGTGTCTAAAAACTGTTAGTGCATATCAACTTGTCAAAACTCTTCAACTATTTTAAGATTTTTAAGTATTCTTCCATAAATCTATACCCTCCACAGCATCTATCTCTCTTTCTCTCTCTCTCTATCTCTCTCTCCCACTCTCTCTCTCTCACACACTCTCTCTCGTGTGTGTGTGTGTGTGTGTGTGTGTGTGTGTGTGAGGGAGAGAGAGAGAGAGAGAGAGAGAGAGAGAAAGTGAGTGAGTGTTTTAGGAAATGTGTGCGGATTTCTTGTCAGGGCAGTGGTATAACTTCGTGTAAAGGTTTTTCTCGACTGCTATTATTTCCTTTGCCCTTTTTCTGCGTGGGTGGAGCTTACTTTAATTTCCCTCGGGATATGGATTAAATTAATCAAATTAAGAACTTAATATAAGCTTTAGACATGAAAAAATATGAAATTTCCTACCTCCTAAATTAGAGTGAGAATTTTGCACATTAATTTCCTAAACTGGCTGCTAGAATACAACAGATTTATTCAAACTAGATAATTAAGTGGCGTTGGACGCTTTTGAAACGCGAACATAAGCTTACTATTTTGTCACTGTGAACGTCTGAAATCAATTAAATACTTCAGGCACTCTACTTTCAGATGATCGTCTTTCTTAAGAAATTGTGGAGGTAAATAGTCCGTGATTTGCATTTCCCAGCAGAGACTACGCAGAAGGAAATTGTCAAAAGGAAAGCAAATGTGACACTACGTGTTGCAGGGCATAAGATTAGATTACTTAATGGGATCGGAAGGTAAGAGGCCTTTAAAAGAAAAAATAGAGAGGTTGCAGTAAAGGTAAATTTTTAACTGTGTTCACCGATCATAGTAAATAATTACGTTATGTGTTTCATTTCCTTTAATCATACTCTTCCTTCATTCCATTTGTCCAGTAGTACGTTTTCTAAAGTCTAGAAGCAGTTTGAGTCAACCAAGTCGGCAAATAATACGATAAATATTCTTGACATGTGTTTTATCTGTAAGTAAACCTTGGCCATATAAATTTGTGACATTTTTGTCACAACATTGCTTGTCTTTATATTATTGATTTCACGTTTCCCTGTAGCTATTTGTCACTTGTAACATCACTGTCACGTGTTTCTGAAGGTGAGTATATTCACATGTGTGGGACTTCAGCTTGACTAAAATGAGGCAGCGATTGATAGGCTATATCTCCAAGCATTACGTTATAGTCAGTTTGGTTATGAAGAGAGGTGTGAGGGGTAAAAGTTATAAAGGGAAACTAGGGTTTGACTGTAGTAAGCAGTCTGAAATAGATACAGCTTGAAGTATTTACTCAGAGATGAAGGGCCGACAAGAATGGAGAGCCGTATCGAATTCATCTCCGGACTCAAGACTCCAACAGCAATACGATTTCGGTAAGTTAACAGGCCGTTTCGTCTTTGTCTGGATATCTAGGAAAAATATTATTCTATTTCATGCTTGTGCCAGTATGACAGTAGCTGCTGAAGAATAATGAAATACTGTTAACTTGTATAGTTATTTTTAGTTCTTGCTTATTTAGAGAGAAACGAAGTGTGCAGATAATGTAATATGTCTGGGAAATTGAAATATAGTGCGATTATTTAAGAGTACTGCTACCTTTTTACCGCTGTTAAATATATATTATTTAGATAGGAGGCAATATAATACACTGGAAAAACCAAACCAGCTCAGACAGTGAACGTGACAAACGCATGGTAGAAAGGCCCTCAACCGTCATAGTAGTTCCATCGTGTAAAATATTAGTCACCATATTAAAAGAGCATGTCGTTTGATCTGGGTGGCTGTAGATGGTTACCTGGAACCGACCGCTCATACTGTGAATACAACAATATAAACCCACAAAATTATTCTCGCCTTTATTGTGCTTGTATTTGTTTGCTGTTTGTTTACTTTATGTCTAAGAAAGCTGCTTCCTGTTACAAAGTAATAGTTCACCGACTATTAAGAAAGGCACTACACTAGAATCGTGGAGGGAAACGTGTTCTGAATGGTCTCTTCTTGATGCTTAGGGCACACTGCAAAGTAAGTGCATAAAAATAGTGAAGTACTTCACGTTTTAGACTGATTTCACATGTACTGATTTGAAAGCTACGATATCCGGGCAGGAGTGTAACACATTTGCTAAGTGGAATTTTTATGAGGGTGAGTACGGTTTCTGACCCTTAAATATAAATTTTTCAACTGCTTCCGCTAACCCATAATCTACACAAAAAAATTAAATGCGGGTATTTGGTACGTGCATCAGTTGAGTACAGATAAACGGATCTGGCTATTTTTTAAAAAAAAAATGTAATAGCTCGAACACAACTTTTAGGGGAAGAAAAATGGGAAAAGCTGCCCGGAAAATCGCAAAATTCTGGAAAACCTCAAAGTGCTTTTTATGGTTTTTTTGTATAAACTCAGTACCCATAGCTCTCGATTCCAAAGATGGATAAGTGTAAGTTATTTTTTGTTTAATTCGTTATAGTCCTTGAAAAGCTTCCAGGGAAAAACTTCTGGACAGTTACAAAGGAAAATCGGAAAGTTTGGAGAAACTGCAAAAATCATAAATTTTGTATTCATTCTCGACCGTATTTGACGGTTGGAACGACATATTTGGTTGATTCTTCTTTCTTTTGACCTTTATGCTCCCAGGATAGAAATAAGTTAATTGAATGTCTTTAACTGACAACGAATCTGGAAGATCTGGAAAAAATCTAGGAAAACGCATTCCTGCCTGAATTAAAATATATTTACATATGTTTTTACATTTATGCTGTTCCACAAAAAGTCCAACAAATGTAATTATATTTTTATCTCTGTTCCAGTTACAATTTATTTCGCTAATTCGTGAGCAAATGTCGTTTGACGGCTGATTATTGGATCGTGAATCAAGCCAATCGTTATGTACTGAGCAAAAATTCAATTGTTTATTTTCAGTTAAATTGAGATTGTATTGTAAGTTAATCGCAATCGTTCCATGAAATGAATTAGATTTCATCATTTAATCCCGAACGAATCTACAGACGTACCTACAAAATAACGTGAGGTTTGAAATGAAATCGTTATACATTAGCAACAAAGTGAATGAACTGTCCTTTCTCAGCCGAACTGTGATTAGCCGTGTAGCGCATTGTGCACAATCGACACAGCTGAACTGAGAAGACACAGTTTAGTAGCATTACAATGCCGCCAATAATAGGGTGAAATTTAGGCTACAGAACTCGCAATCATAACGGGCAGCGCGAGGAGCAAAATGAAACAGAACTGCATGGACTATCACAAAAACGTTCAGTACTTACACAAGAAGAAAGACAAAATGCCAAAAAAGCTGGTGTGCACCAAATGAGAAATCATCAGTCAATAGAATCGGGCAAGAAAAGAAAAAAAAAGTCGGAAAGCCATTACCTTTGCTTATTTATGCACCAGACAACAAAACAAAAAATGTCGTTTATCATAAAGCATTTCAATGAACGAAATGATTCTGCCACAGCAATCGGAGCAAAGTATTTCTTTGTTTTGATTGCCTACTTGAACATCGGTCTTGCAATGGAAAGCTAAATTTAAATAAATCTCCTTAAGATTCTCTATGATTAATAATTTAATAGAAGAAAATAAGTCATTTGAGTGAAATGAAATTATGACTTAATTCAACTGAGACTGGAATTTTGGATCATAACGACAGGGACACCATACATTATTAGCACTTCATCATTGTAATTATGACTAAATTTGAAATACTATATTTTTATAATTAATATTTACGTGAACATAGTCATTTGTGCAATTTTGTCATATGATGACATGATGGAGACGGTGGCTGTTGTTTGAAGACAAATGTTGATGGTGTTAGGACAGCAACCAGCCACAAATTTACTTTCAGTTCCTTTATTCAAAGGGTACCGTTACCAGTTTCTAATCGTTGTGATTCATCCTCAGACGGTTTACACGCTTTCTTTATGACATGTGGTGTGTTTTTTACAGGTCAATTATCATGAAACGTCGGTTTGGAGTGTTTGTTTTCATGACATTCGTCCAACAGATGTAAATACATTCCCACTTCATTCTTATTGTTGCACACGTAAATTTTTTTTCTCACTGAACACTTTAGATATGTCACTGAGAAGATTTCTACCACACACCACATGTTTTGATACATGTCGAGTTCACAGGGCTGCAGACGTATATTTCTGGTTTGATATTTCTTTATCAGAATAGAACGATAATCTTATATTAATTTTTCACTCAGCTTTGTTTGTTGTTTGCTTTATTTGCCATAGACGTTGACTGCTTTTATGGCCTCATCTTTAGGCACATAGGTACACTCATCAAATATGGAAGACTTCATTTGCGATTATACACTATTTTGATAACTGTGCTGTAATCCATAGAGACGGAGAAATAAATATCATCTCTGTGAAGAATATTAGTATGAAAATAGGCTCTGTGCACCGTGTGTTATGTATAAAGCAGTGTGTGTGTGTGTGTGTGTGTGTGTGTGTGTGTGTGTGTGTGTGTGTGTGTGTGTGTGTCTCGGAACTTCTTCCAAATCCCTGGATCGATTTCAGTCAGATTTTCCACAGATACAGGAGGTGTCACAACTATGAGCACTGTTCAGTTACAACTCCCACCTACAATAGGAGCAAAGATGTGGGGAAAATGTGTTTTTCGTATGGGTTTCCTTCGACGACAGACATGTTGTCTGGAAACAGTACTGGCCTGCCAAATCAACCTGCTTTGCAGAGCAGCCTACTTAACTAAGGTAAGGGTTTCAGTACAATAAAAACCCAGTCCACAGTTGCAAATTTCACTTCTTTATTCAGTCGGAGACTAATTTCGGGCCTGGACCTATTTTCAAATCATGTAACTTTGTCAAAAATGGTATTTCCGGAAATCAAAAACCGCGTCATAAATGTGCATATGAACAGTTGCAGTTATCTGTGCGTGCTGTAACTATTACTTTTCACATTTTTGACATGGTTTTCGCATTTTCGTAAATACCATTTTGACTATGTTACTCGTATGATGATTTGGAAATGGGTCCCGGCTCCTAACTAATCATCGAGTGAATAAAACAAGTGTGCCCGCATCTCGTGGTCGTGCTGTAGCGTTCTCACTTCCCACGCCCAGGTTCCCGGGTTCGATTCCCGGCGGGGTCAGGGATTTTCTCTGCCTCGTGATGGCTGGGTGTTGTGTGCTGTCCTTAGGTTAGTTGGGTTTAAGTAGTTCTAAGTTGTAGGGGACTTATGACCACAGCAGTTGAGTCCCATAGTGCTCAGAGCCATTTGATTCTGAATAAAACAGGTGTAATTTGCATCTCCGGAATGGTTTTTCCTTGTAACTTATTAACAGAAGTTGCTGACGCACAGCTCTTCCAGCACTGTGGAAGTTCTAATAAACAGTTTTTCCGAGGCCCGACGTGTAGACTGCACTGCATGACGAGCTTGTTGTGTTGGAGTAAAATGGACCTGGTTTATCGAATTACTTTGAATGACACCTAGTACGTCAGGGGTAAATAAATTATTTTGAAGGTCTTGATGTGTAGCCTGCCATGTATGAGGTTCTTGAACAAGAGATTTGGTTTCAGGAACACTTAAGCACCCAGTTGTACCTAGACTGGCCTCGCAAATAACCTGATCTAGGTCGCAAGATAAAAGTATCTACAAGGTAATGAAAGTAAAGACGTCAGTTGCATTGGCCACTGAAATAAATTCAGTGATGGAAGTTGTAAATTTGTCCCGGACTGTGACTCGAACCCAGACCTTCTGCTTGGGTGTTACCTAGGCCAACTGGGATGCACTTCACAGATGACCAAAATTCTCAACTTGTCGCACGCTGGTAAAGTCTGTATCTTCTAAACTGATCTCTCACATCATAACCTGTATTTCTACACAAGTTTACACTTAGTGTGTATCTTCACTAAACGTCTTTTCCCATTACTATTTATGTGTGGTTTCTTTTCTGTCAGATATGTCCAGCAGAATAGACACGACTGCGTGGTACATCAAAGCAAGACATCAGCCGTATCGGCGTCTCCAGACGGCCGAAGTAGTTACAGCAACCGCTCGCTGTAAGTGGCAGATCTGGTTTCGAGTTCCAATCCGGCACAAATTTTCAACTTTCACCACTGATTTAATTCAGTGCCCAGTGTGGTTGACTTTTATTTGCCTTATCTTTTAAGTACATCGCCGCTGTATCACATAGTCATATCTACCCTGTAGGACATGTTTGAAAGAACAGGCAATACACATATATAATAATGAGCGCGCACTGCTTCTGATACCTTCGTACATATGGACACTATGTCCAAAGTCTTGCAAGAATTTAGATAATACTGTGGTAAACGAAATTAATGGACTGGGACTCTTCTAGAGTTTCACAAGTTGGGAATATCGGTGGTATGTGAAATGTGCACAGATGGCTGAGGTGGTTAAGGCACCCGCTCTCGTTAAGAGGAAGATTCGCGTTCGAGTGAAGGTCTGGTACAAATTTTCATATTTCACCACTGAATTTATTTCATTGCCCAAAGCCTCGGATGTCGTGATTTCTCTTGTCTTGTACATATACGGCTGGTGTACCATACATTCATGTCTGTTCCTTTGGACATGTTCGACAGAACAATCACCACACATATAAAAACGTCTTTCAATGTTTATAACAGCCGCGCGGGATTAGCCGAGCGGTCTGAAGCGCTGCTGTCATGGAGTGTGCGGCTGGTCCCGGCGGAGGTTCGAGTCCTCCCTCGGGCATGGATGTGTGTGTTTGCCCTTAGGATAATTTAGGTTAAGTAGTTTGTGAGCTTAGGGACTGATGACCTTACCAGTTAAGACCATAAGATTTCACACACATTTGAACATTTGTTTATAACGCTGGGTGAAAAATGGTTCAAATGGCTCTGAGCACTATGCGACTTAACTTCTGAGGTCATCAGTCGCCTAGAACTTAGAACTAATTAAACCTAACTAACCTAAGGACATCACACATATCCATGCCCGAGGCAGGATTCGAACCTGCGACCGTAGCGGTCGCTCGGCTCCAGACTGTAGGGCCTAGAACCGCACGGCCACTCCGGCCGGCATGCTGGGTGAAACTTTGCCGTAAACATTCCGGCAGTTTGATACATCTTGGTAGTCTAATCATCAATGACTGACTTCAGGGTGATGTGACATGTCTAAACAAACCTGATGTTTTTCCTGCTCGCTGGATTCGAGCCATTATCAAGACTGCAAGCGCAGTTACACTGATGTCCCCGCGGGTAGACTATTTTTTGTCTTTTATTCTTAATTTTAGTGCTCACTTTTACTGACGTTATGTAGGCTGGGGGGTTAGTCATCTTACTGTTCTGCCTAGAAATTTTTCCTAAGCATTTGACTTCGCTAGGGAAAGAAATTGGCAGGCTTCGGGGTGGGACATGAAAATCAAAACACTGAACTATACCGGTGATGTGGACATACAGGGTGTTTCAAAAATGACCGGTATATTTGAAACGGCAATAAAAACTAAACGAGCAGCGATAGAAATACACCGTTTGTTGCAATATGCTTGGGACAACAGTACATTTTCAGGCAAACTAACTTTCGAAATTACAGTAGTTACAATTGTCAGCAACAGATGGCGCTGCGGTCTGGGAAACTCTATAGTACGATATTTTCCACATATCCACCATGCGTAGCGATAATATGGCGTAGTCTCTGAATGAAATTACCTGAAACCTTTGACAACGTGTCTGGCGGAATGGCTTCACATGCAGATGAGATGTACTGCTTCAGCTGTTCAATTGTTTCTGGATTCTGGCGGTACACCTGGTCTTTCAAGTGTCCCCACAGAAAGAAGTCACAGGGGTGCATGTCTGGCGAATAGGGAGGCCAATCCACGCCGCCTCCTGTATGTTTCGGATAGCCCAAAGCAATCACACGATCATCGAAATATTCATTCAGGAAATTAAAGACGTCGGCCGTGCGATGTGGCCGGGCACCATCTTGCATAAACCACGAGGTGTTCGCAGTGTCGTCTAAGGCAGTTTGTACCGCCACAAATTCACGAAGAATGTCCACATAGCGTGATGCAGTAATCGTTTCGGATCTGAAAAATGGGCCAATGATTCCTTTGGAAGAAATGGCGGCCCAGACCAGTACTTTTTGAGGATGCAGGGACGATGGGACTGCAACATGGGTCTTTTCGGTTCCCCATATGCGCCAGTTCTGTTTATTGACGAAGCCGTCCAGGTAAAAATAAGCTTCGTCAGTAAACCAAATGCTGCCCACATGCATATCGCCGTCATCAATCCTGTGCACTATATCGTTAGCGAATGTCTCTCGTGCAGCAATGGTAGCGGCGCTGAGGGGTTGCTGCGTTTGAATTTTGGATGGATAGAGATGTAAATTCTGGCGCATGAGACGATACGTGGACGTTGGCGTCATTTGGACCGCAGCTGCAACACGGCGAACGGAAACCCGAGGCCGCTGTTGGATCACCTGCTGCACTAGCTGCGCGTTGCCCTCTGTGGTTTCCGTACGCGGTCGCCCTACCTTTCCAGCACGTTCATCCATCACGTTCCCAGTTGAAATTTTTCAAACAGATCCTTTATTGTATCGCTTTTCGGTCCTTTGGTTACATTAAACCTCCGTTGAAAACTTCGTCTTGTTGCAACAACACTGTGTTCTAGGCGGTGGAATTTCAACACCAGAAAAATCCTCTGTTCTAAGGAATAAACCATGTTGTCCACAGCACACTTGCACGTTGTGAACAGCACACGCTTACAGCAGAAAGACGACGTACAGAATGGCGCACCCACAGACTGCGTTGCCTTCTATATCTTTCACATCACTTGCAGCGCCATCTGTTGTTGAAAATTGTAACTACTGTAATTTCGAAAGTTTGTCCGCCTGAAAATGTACTGTTGTCCCAAGCATATTGCAACAAACGGTGTATTTCTATCGCTGCTCGTTTAGTTTTTATTGCCGTTTCAAATATACCGGTCATTTTTGAAACACCCTGTACATAGTGGGTAGGACAATGTTCGTGTCGTACTTCTGTTGACATCCTTATTCGACTGCTCACTGTGCTATCGGATGAACGTTCGACTTTTCACCCACATTCCAACAATGACCTCCAACAATGACAGACAATGAATTGAGTGTTGAGTGCCATTTTTTACTTAGGGGTTAATTTTTGTCCCTGTTTATAAGTTTTTTTTTCCTTTCAAATTTCGGTAGATTACTCAACTGCAACAGTATAAAATTCCGGTTCCTATCTTAACATGCGTCAAAACACATGCTCAACACTTTTTTTCAAAACTGTGTCCCAATTATAAAAAAAATCAATCAACCTCAGCTTCATGGAAACATACGCTTTTTAATGGTATTCTTAAGTATATTTTAGGATTTTTCCTTTTGAAATCAGAAAGCCCAGCCACTTTGGTAATGTACTGAAATTCTTCGTAATGCCTAGTTTTTGGTGAAGGTAATACACAATTCACCACAACTCAATTACGGATATACAGTACCATAATGATGCCGATATAGTCACTTGCTTGACTAAATCTTTATCTTGTTCAGGATTAAAAACAGATCTTCTCCCCAAGGAAGCTTTCACGTCTGAACTTGATTTTAATCAGTCACAAAGCGTAACTTGTAGATGTTCAGCCCTCTTGATACACTGATCAGAGTTTTCCATCCCTTCAGCAAACGTAATGTCTTTTCTTGGATTTCTTCAGTCAATCCAGCGCTCTCTGAGTTTTCTTATCTTGTCCTCACCATCTTAAGTATAATACCTTACTTAATTGTAAATAACTCATTTTCTGAAGTTTAAAGCATAGGGAAATACGACACACTGTCTACATTGCCCCATATTCGTCCATCGATGTTAGCCCTTCGAGACATCATGACGGAGATCGAACTTTAATGGCTTTGCTATTGCTCTAGAAGTTACAAACCTCGTGCTAATAGACGAGAATATATCTATCTACTACTAGTTACTGCTATTAAATTGGTATTGATACGCTTGCTTCAGTTTAAGCGTAACCAAAAAATAGTAATAAGATTCAAGACAAAATAATTTTAGCATCACAATAAGACTGCGGTTTACAAGAAGTCGTCACCTTTCCACTCTGCTTCTGTCATCATCGGCTGTGCTGCAGCACTGATTAAAACGCTACACTGCCGCGAAAACGATGGTGTCAATCCTGGAAATACCAATACCATAGGTAATCGCCGCTCTCCCCCAACAGTCAGCATCAAATGATTCAAATGGCTCTGAGCACTATGGGCACTGAGGTCAACAGTCCCTTAGAACTTATAACTACTTAAACCTAACTAACCTAAGAACATCACACACATCCATGCCCGACGCAGGATTTGAGCCTGCGACCGTAACGGTCGCGCGGTTCCAGACTGTAGCGCCTAAAACCGCTCGGCCACCCCGGCCGGTAGTCAGCATCAAGATGCTGGTTATATGATTACACTCCATGTAACGTTTTCCCGTAGTTTTCACTCGAATATCTTTCTGCCATGCTGTACTTCTCCAGACTACTACTCTCGTGGTCAGTGACGAATTAAATGGCACACATTTGCTTGAAATGTACGCCGGTACTTGAAAATTATTTTGATAGTTACAATACTTACTTATTAATGAGTTTTTTCCCGTTGGAAGCAGAAGATCTTTGTGCCTCATACAGGAATTTGAGAACAGGAGAAAGGATGAATGTGAGCTACGGTACGTGTTTACAGTAGTAGATGAAAATGAAGACAAAACTTGTATCAGGGGATAGCAAGTGCACGTCATTGAGCATCACTAAAGGAAACAATACATTAGATAATTTGTTAAGGCCGGTGAAGGGATGCTGTTTCCACGTCTTACATAACTGCTGTAGCTCTACATCGATTTGAACCTGCCTAACGCCGTGAATCCTTCGAGTCCATCTAAAATTTTATTCTGAACTTTTCATTAACAATTTAACATTCTCGTGATATCTCAGGATGTGTCCTAGCAACCAATACTTTCATTTAGTCAAATTGTGTTCACAACTTTCTTTTCTCCTCGATTCGATATCGTACCTTCTCTTTAACACCATATTTCTGAAGCTTCTGTTCTCTTATTATCAGAATTATTCACCCGAGTTTAACTTTTGAACAAGGCTGCAAACAGTAAATATCTTCATAAAGTACTTTCGACCATTTAAATTTATATTCATATTCAACGTATTTATCTTACGGAAACGGTTTGCTTTCTGTCGACAGTCTATTTTTTTATCGCTCTGCTTCTCCCATTGACAGTTATTTTGCTACCCACATAATAAACAACATCTTCTACGTTTAGTGTGTAATATTCTTATTTCATTTCCGCGGCAACGCTTCGTTTAATACGGCTACAAAACTCCTTTTCAAGACATCGTAAATTCCATTGACTTGCTCTCAAGTGCTATTTGCCGTCTCTGATAGGACTAAAATTGAATCCTCTAACCCTAACACTTTTACTTTCTTCTCCTGGATATTTAATTGCCTTTAGTATTTCTCATTGGTTTCCTTTATTACTTACTCTTATTTACTGGGGTACAAAACTTAAGGCCCAAGGTAACCTTCGCATTATGCGCCTCTGCCAAGTAACACAACTCGCTTAATCTTGAACTATACAAAGAAAGAACTCCTATAGTATAATACAGAAGGTAACTGAAAGAAATACGCAACGAGACGAACAGAAATGACTTATTCAGAAATGGTAATTACAATGAATTTATCGCAATTCATGATGGTGCCATAGACATTAAAAAGGGCGCGACATAGTTCTTAATGAAGAAGGTGATCACCACAGACGGTAGTGCATGCACTGTAGCCTCCTCCCGTCCTGGATACAAGTTTGGAAATGAGTTCTTATGGTAGGGTGTTCCATTCCCCCACCAGCGTGATTGACAAGTGCTTAATGGTTGTTGTTGCGTTTAGACGTGATGTAGTACGTCTCCCAAACGCATCCATCAAGTGCTCGATAGGATTTAAGTTTGAGGAATAGGCAGGGAGACCATTGGCTGAATATCCTCTCGTTCCAATACCTACTGAAACTGGGTAATTCGAAAAATGAAATAGCCATGTTCGACAGTATTCCTGGATGCATTAAGTGTTCCTACTTCTCGCCATATGAGTGTGCGTCCAAAATCGCTACTCAGACTGTAACTGCTTTCATCCGAGAAGAGCACTCGATCCCACTTCTCGTAGGTGTGCTATCTATGTTCTTGGCAACTTCGCCAAAAACGCCGCAGATGTGTGTGTTCCAAATAAACACAACGTACTGGGTGACGCGCAAGGAAACCACCGCCGTGCAGTCTTCTGTGATTTACAACGTTCCTCACTCGAATGAAATAGTGCTGTAAGCAATACGAACCTCCGGGGGTACGTAAGTCTCACTTCGTGCTTCTTCCAGTTCCTTGATTACTCTTTCCCATGTGAAGTCAAAAATGGTTCAAATGGCTCTGTGCACTATGCGATTTAACTTCTGAGGTCATCAGCCGCCTAGAACTTAGAACTAATTAAACCTAACTAACCTAAAGACATCACACACATCCATGCCCGAAGCAGGTTTCGAACCTGCGACCGTAGCGGTCGCTCGGTTCCAGACTGTAGGGCCTAGAACCGCACGGCCACTCCGGCCGGCATGTGAAGTCACCCAGATAATGTCTCCGGACCATTTTATAATGAAGACCACCACAGTTGATGGTCAACTGCTCGCTTATCGGCACGCACTCTCTTTTCCAGCTCCTTACACTGCCTCATGTTGCGGAGGCAGCCCCATTCGGCTCTGTAGTCGGGCAAACCCCGTGGTGCCAATGACGTCTATCTTTCGGTGTACGACTGGGAGATCTCTGACAACATTCTTCCGCATTTTCGTTTATTACACCGAGTAGTTGTATGTTATGTTACATTATCTGTCTCGTCATTATGTATTGCGGAGCAGTATGGATAGAAGAACACTGGCAAAAGCCTACAAATCTGTGTTGTCAACCTCTGCTTCTTTTTCATGCCCTTCAACTCTCAATACTGCAGTATGGTTCTGTACAAGTTGCATTTTTTCCCACGTACCTTCAGATTTACCGTGCACTTCAACCAACATTCTCAAAAGCTTTTTCTAAATGTACGTGCTTTGAACGGAGATTAGCTAGAAATGCGTGTGAGGTTTGTAACGAATAAAATGTCTGTTCCGCTGATTGGGGAGGACAAGTGTCACCTCCTGCCCACATTCCGGAGTTCTGTAGGTTAGGGAGAGCTATCGCACCAGAGTGCTGTCAGTTAGCAGCAGTTCGGCCAGCCTAGGATGTTGTAGGGTGGGCCTCGCCCTGCCGCTAACGTGATTGGTAGTGGGCTGGAGGGTTTTGGTGGAGTAGCGAGGTGGGGGTGCGGACGGCATCCTGGTTCCCGCTGCTCCCGTCCAGTCCATTACCACGCGGCGCGACTCCCATCCGTCCCGAGCAACTCGGCTAACGGTGTTACCAAGTTGGGCTGCAGGGCAGGGCAGCTTACAGTGTTATACAGCCGCCCGAAAACTAGATCCTGCCCGAGCTCTCCTGTCGTCTGACTTGGCAGCTCCCTGCTGCCTCCATCGGGAGAGTGTCGACACTGGCAGACTGTCGCAGGCACGCTGTTGTGCAATGTTAGCTAGCTAACTGACGTTCCTGCGGGTTGATGTATTTCATGTCGGCAGACGCTTACTCCGTGCCTCAGCTTTACTACACGGCACGGATGTGTTATATGATGAAGTACCAGCACGACATTCATTAACTTTTGTGTATATGTTCATCAATAATGCAACAGATATTTAAGCTTTCATTCCATTCGAAATTGATGTACCTTATACACATCATCATTGTGTTTGGATCGTAATAAATGCTGTGTCTGTTCATGAATGCTGTCACGAATGTATACTCGGACTTCACAACACATCCCAGGAATTCTCATGGGTGACAAATCATGAATTTGTGGCTCAATGAAAGATCCGCGCATTCTTCAAGGTGCTTGTTGTGTGGAGTGTTGGCTCTTGCATTATGTTTCTGATATATATATGTGTGATTGAGTATATATTATATACGAGGTGCGACAATAAAGTAATGAGACTGTTTTTCTTTGCAGGATGTGGCAACCCTGCAGGCTTGCGTAGGCACAATACCTTTGACCTTGTTCTATAATCTGCTTCTAGTCCAAGCAGCACATCGATGCAACTGCTCAGTCGTGAGTTGTGCCGTAATAAGTTAACACGTGTTTGTGTCTCTCGTCACGGAAATGAAACCGCATAATATTGCGCAACGGTACGCCTTTTCTTTTAACGTTAAATTGGGTGGAAACGTGACGACAACCTACGGTAAGCTTCAGAAGGCTTTTGGAGAGGACGTTATGTCAAGAGCTCAAGTTTTTCGTTGGCATAAAGTGTTTAGTGAAGGCAGAACGAATGTTGAAGATGCAGTGGACGACCATCAACCTCACGGACGGATGTCAACTTGGCCAGGGTGTGTGAACTCGTACAATCTGATCGAAGATTATCCATGAAAATGATTGCAGAAGAACTGAACATCAATCGAGAAATGTTTCATCTAGTAATAAATGAAGATCTTGGTACGAGAAAGATTTGTACCGAAATGGTCCCAGAAAATCTCACACCAAAACAGCGAGAAACACGGAAGAAAACCTCAAAACAAATTTCAGTACTACCACAGCCACCTTATTCACCAGATATCGCTCCGTGCCGCTTTTTTATATTTCCAAAAGTCAAAACGGCGGTCGAGGGACTCCATTTTGAAGCAACACAAGATGTCCAAAAAGCTGTGACGAGGGTCTTGGAGGATATTACAGAAGATGAGTAATGAGTAATGAGAAATGAGAAATGTTACCACCAATGGCAGGAGTGCTGGGAAAAGTGTGTGCAATCAGAAGGGAACTACTTTGAAGGAGACAACACTAAACTTGACTAAAACGGTAAGCAACATTTTTTCTTCACATTAGTCTCATTATTTTATTGCCGCACCTCGTATATACACTCACGCAGACACACACACACACACACGCACACACACACACACTGAAGTGCCAAAGAAACTTTTATAGGCATGCGTACTCAAATACAGATATATGTAAACGGGTCGAACACGGCAACACCTGTATAAGGCAAAAAGTGTCTGGCGCAGTTGTTAGATCGGTTACTGCTTCTACAATGGCGGTTATCGAGATTTAAGTGAGTTTGAACGTGGTTTTAAGGTCGGCGCTAGAGCGATGGGACACAGCACCTCCAGGGTAGCGATGAAGTGGGGATTTTGCCATACGACCATTTCACGAGTGTGTTGTGAATATCAGAAATCCCGTAAAACATCAGATAGCCAACATCGCTGAGGCCGAAGGAAGATTCTGCCAGAACGGGACCAAAGACCACTGAAGAGACTCGTTCAACGTGACAGAAGAGCAACCCTTCCGCAAATTGCTGCAGATTTCAATGCTGGCTGTCAACAAGTGTCGGCGTACGAACCATTCAACGAGACATCATCGACGTGGGCTATCGGAGCCGAAGACCCACTCGTGTACCCTTGATGACTACACAACACAAAGCCTTACACCTATCGTCGGCCCGTCAACATCGGCATTGGACTTATGGATGACTGGAAACATGTTGCCTGGTCGGACGAGACTCGTTTCAAATTATATCGAGCGGATAGACGTGTATGAGTATGGAGACCACCTAATGAATCCATGGACCTCGCATGTCAGCAAGGGACTGTACAAGCAGGTGGAGGCTCTGTAATGGTGTGCGGCGTTTGCATTGGAATGATAAGGAACCCCTGATATGTATAGATACGACTCTGACTGGGGACACGTACGTAAGCATCCTATCTGATAACCTGCATCCATTCGTGTCCACTGTGCATGCCGACGGAGATGGGCAATTGCAGCAGGACAATGCGACACCCCGCATGTCCAGTATTGCTGCGGTGTGGCTACAGGAACACTTTCCTAGTTTCAATACTGCCGCTGGCTACCAAACTCCACAGACATGAATATTATTTTAAATATCTAGGACGCTTTCCAACGTGCTGTTGATAAGAGACCTCCAACCCTTCGTACTGTTACGGGTTTATGGGTAGCCCTACAGGATTCATGGTGTCAATTCCCTCCATCACTACTTATAACATTAGTTGAGTCATGGCACGTCGTGTTGAGGCACTTAAGCATGCCAGCGGGGGCCATACACGATGTTAGCCAGGTGAGCCAGTTCTTTTGCCTCCTACATATCGACGCTTCGTGTATATCGACGCTTCGTGTAAAGAGATACGCAAAAAAAAAAAATGGTTCAAATGGCTCTGAGCACTATGGGACTTAACATCTATGGTCATCAGTCCCCTAGAAATTGGAACTACTTAAACCTAACTAACCTAAGGACATCACACAACACCCAGTCATCAGGAGGCAGAGAAAATAGAGATATGCAAATTGATCGCAAGCTGATATTAAGACAGGTATTGACAGAAAATGAAAAATTGTAAACTTGGCCAGTGGATGAATGTGTCACACCGCAGCGTTACTTCTCCTCGCAATTTGCAAAGATAGCATACATGTCTGCACAAGGGCGTAGAATCATCGCGAATGTCATTCCATGCACACAGCAGGACAGTAACTATGCCTCGCAGACAGGCGCGTTAACAATAAATGCAGACGTCAGCGTTTGAAAGAGGACGTGTAGTTGGTTTCAAAGAAGCCGGTTGGAGTAATCGAGGAATCGCTCGACATTTGAATATGAGTGTTCGACGATGTTTGGAGGAACGGGTGAGCCAATAAGAAAGCAGTCGACGTACAAGGATGACAGAACGAGATGACAGAGTAACTGTCAGACACACAGAGCTCCGGATTCATGATTGGCATCGATCCGACGTGCAACTGATGCTTCAGTGAGCTCGTGAGCTCAAGGATCGTTAATTGGCGGTTCACTGAAAGGGAACTGAGCTTACGACGTCCCTTGCGCCATATCCATTGAGCTCTGCACATCACCAAAACGTTTTGCAATAGTTTCGGGCACATTAGGCGTGGGATCTCATAGAATTGAGTAGAGTAGTCTTCAGTGATGAGTCCCGCTTTGAGCTGAGCCCCGATGACGAGCGAAGACGTTTTGGAGACGTCCCGGACGGCGGTGGGTTACTATCCAGACCGTAGCCCGCCATACGGCCCGGCAACCGGGAGCGATGGTTGTGGTGCCATTTGTTTTCATAGGAGTTTGCTTTTGGCTTTATGCATGACACCCTTATGGCACAGCCGTACTTTGAGGATATTCTACACCCCGTTTTGTTTCCCTCCATGAGAAGCCATCCTGCGCTTACATTTCGGCAATATAATGCCGCCCGTGAAGGACGAGGCATTCTACTGCTTGTCTTCTTGTTTGCCAAACCTTGCTTTGGCCAGCAAGATCGCTGTATATCTCCCCATTTGAGACGGTTTGGAGATTATGGGCAGGGCCCCCTAATCAGCTGGGCATTTTCAAGGTCAAACAACAATTGGACAGAGTTTGTAATAATTTATTTGTCTGTACTGGTACGTCACATCTACCGATTTTCGCCCCATTCGGATAAGCCCTTCTGGTTCGTCGTTTTTCTTGTCTTTGTGTGAAATTTGTTTCCCTGGCCACAAGGGTATGACAGCAAGGTCTAGCATAACTGACATATACAGTGGGGAATTCAGCCTCCCTTCCCAACTATAGATTCAGTCCTGGTTCTAGGAGTTGGAGAGGATTGGATCTCGAGAATCACTGGTTTCTGTGGTGTCACCACCAGACACCACACTTGCTAGGTGGTAGCCTTTAAATCGGCCGCGGTCCGCTAGAATACGTTGGACCCACATGTCGCCACTGTCAGTGATTGCAGACCGAGCGCCGCCACATGGCAGGTCTAGAGAGACGTCCTAGCACTCGCCCCAGTTGTACAGCCGACTGTGCTAGCGAAGCTACACTGACAAATACGCTCTCATTTGAAACTTCGCCTCCCGTGTGTCACATTAACCGGACTGCCGGGAGAGCTGCGTGGAACAGTAAACAGCCCTAGCGCCCGTCCGCGCATCCACGTGTGCCGCGCCAGCATGCAATTGCAGTGAAATCATGCCCGCAGTGTGCCACTAGACATTCGCGTGAGAATTGTCCGTCACGCCAAGCTATTTGCTTTTTCTGTAATAAAAAAGGACATGTTCAGAGTGTTTGCCAGAAAAAGCTTAGATCGGACACTCAAAACAATTCTAGGCCCTTTGCTTCACGCCAGAATCCAACCAAGGATACTCAGGCTCGTGAGCCATCGCCCATGGACATTCATGTAGTTCATTCCACTCTGCCCATTGCTACTCTCTCTAATAGTGACTGTGTTCGTCCCACACAAAGTGTGCGTCGATGTCGACGGAAATCCCGTCATGTCGCAAGTGATTATGTACCAGTGTCTGTTCACGTTGCACGAGACAGTCGCTCTTGTCGTCAGCAGGACAATAAACTTTTTGTGGACTTGGACATTCATGGCAGTGTGATACCATTCCAGCTCGATACTGGAGCTGCAGTTTCACTAATCAATAAAGATATGTACAAACAACTGGGCGCACCTCCGTTGCGTGCCGCAAATGTTAAGTTAAATAGTTATTCAGGACAAGCTATCCCTGTGTTAGGACAGTGCAGCCTTCTTGCAACATACAAGGGACAAACACAACTTGTGTCATTTTACGTCCTTTGTTTTTCTTCTGCTGTGAACTTGTTTGGTTTAGATTTATTTCAGTTGTTTAACTTGTCTGTCGTAAATCAGGTCCTATCAGTGAACCAGACTGTGCCTTCAGCCAGTGTTTCTCGTCTATGTGCAGAGTTTGCAGACATTTTTGCACCGGGCCTTGGTTGCCCTAAGAACTATCAAGCACATTTGGAAATGAAAGTAAACGCGCAACCGAAATTTTTCCGAGCGCGCAATGTTCCCATCGCATTGCGTGATGAGGTCGCAAGAACATTACACGGTTTGGAATCACAAGGTGTGATTTAACGTGTGCAGGCTTCTCTGTTGGCCTCACCCTTAGTAATTTTGCCAAAACCTTCCGGAAAGCCGGCCGCGGTGGTCTAGCGGTTCTGGCGTTGCAGTCCGGAACCGCGGGACTGCTACGGTCGCAGGTTCGAATCCTGCCTCGGGCATGGGTGTGTGTAATGTCCTTAGGTTAGTTAGGTTTAAGTAGTTCTAAGTTCTAGGGGACTTATGACCTAAGATGATGAGTCCCATAGTGCTCAGAGCCATTTGAACCATTTTTGAACCTTCTGGAAAATTGAGACTTTATGTGGACTTCAAGGCAACAGTGAATCCACAACTGGTGATTGCAACTTTTCCTTTACCCCGCCCGGAAGATCTTTTTGACAAACTGTGCCCGGGTAAATATTTTTCGAAGTTGGACCTAGCAGATGCGTACTTGCAAATACCGGTGGACGAAGAATCCCAGCGCGTTTTGGTGGTTAACACGCATCTTGGTTTGTACCGATTCAAACGACTGCCATTCGGGTGTGCATCCGGCCCTGCATTGTTTCAGCAATATTTACAAACTGTTTGTGCGTCGGTCCCTACTGCAGCAAACTATCTGGACGATATTGTTATCCGGAAAGACGGAAGAAGAACATTTAGCCAATCTCAGAACATTATTTCAGGTCTTGCGACAAAATGGTCTTCGCTTGCGGAAGGACAAATGTGTGTTTTTTGCTCGGGACTTACCCTACCTGGGCCATGTACTCAATGCCCAAGGCATACATCCCAGTCCAGAGCACCTCCGCAGAATTTGAAGCAGCTACAGAGTGCGCTGGGAAAAATTAATTATTACCATGAATATGTGCACCACGCCTCTTCCATTTCAGCTCCGCTTCATCGCTTACGCCGTAAAGGTGTTCCGTTCGTCTCGACGACGGAATGCGAACGCGCCTTTCGCCAGTTTAAATCGGCGTTGCTTTCTAAAACTTGCCTTACGCCATTCGATCCCCAGAAACCCCTTTTGTTGGTGGTAGATGCATGGGATTTCGGGATCGGTGCTGTGCTTGCGCACAAAAAGGGCTCGCATGATCGCCCTATTGCCTTTGCGTCCAAATTGCTCTCGTCTGCGCAAATAAATTATTCACAGATCGAGAAAGAAGCATTGGCTCTCGTCTTTGGTGTTACACAGTTTCATGATTTCTTGTATGGTCGTCACTTTACCATCATCACAGACCACAAACCTTTGACATCGCTTTTTCATCCGAACAAGCCTGCACCTCCACGTACAGGGCAGAAATTCATTCGCTGGTCTATTTTCCTCTCGCAGTACCGCTACGATATCTTGTATCGGTCCACTGCTAAGCACGGAAACGCCAATGCGTTGTCCCGTTTGCCTGTTGCTGAGGATAGAGCATTCGATTCCTTCGAACTTGCTTGCATGTTCATTGATGCCGAAACCGATGACGTGGTCGAATCGTTTCCGATTGATTTTCGTCGTGTAGCTACAGCCACAGCTGCTGACCCTGTCCTTGCTACCGTTTTGCGTTTTGTTGCTACGCAATGGCCCTTGTTAAAGTCACGCATAGATGATCCGTTGGTTCGCCGATTTTTTGTTCTCAAGGAGAGACTTTTTGTTCGACGTGGTGTTTTGCTGTTGCGTTCTGATAATGATCAGTCCAGGGTCGTGGCCCCACGTTCGTTACAGTCCTCTGTCTTAAAGCTTCTCCACCAAGGACATTGGGGTATAGTGCGAACGAAACAACTTGCTCGTCGGCACTGTACTTGGTTCGGAATCGATGCTGCGATTACGAATATGTGCTCTTCTTGCATGGCGTGTGCCGAACAACAATCCGCACCACCGCGGAAATTCTTTGCATGGCCAAAAGCCACTTCCCCTTGGCAACGCTTACACATCGATTTTGCTGGTCCATTCTGGAATGCTCGGTGGTTGGTTGTTGTCGATTCATTCAGTAATTTTCCTTTTGTTGTCCGGATGTCTTCCACGACGTCTTCTGCCACCATCCAAGCGTTGTCCGCTATCTTTTGCATTGAAGGTCTTCCACAGACTATTGTTTCGACAATGGCCCACAATTCGTGCCCGCAGAATTTCAGTCATTCTGCAGGGCCAATGGTATTCAACATCTGACATCCGCACCGTTTTCGCCACAGTCAAACGGTGCCGCTGAACGTTTGGTCCGGACTTTCAAGTCACAGATGTTGAAGTTGAAAGAGTCGCATTCTCGGGAGGACGCGTTATTGCTCTTTTTGTCACCATATCGCTCTCAGCCCCGCGATGGTCGCTCGCCGGCTGAGTTGCTTCATGGTCGCCCTCATCGCACCTTGATGTCTTTGCTACATCCGCCGCATCAGCTTCCTGTGCAGCGGCAGCAACCTGCTTTTGCTCCAGGCGACGTTGTATACTATCGCAACTATCGCGGTTCATGGCGTTGGCTCGCAGGGCGAATTCTTCGCTGCCTCGGCCGCGCGATGTACCTGGTTTTGGGGGCCTCTCGTGAGGTGCGTCGGCATCTCAATCAGCTGCGCCTCTGTCGTCGCACGGGATCTGCCGCTCCACGTCTGATTTCAGCGACGGTGCCGTCCGGTCAGCGCCCTGGGGACCCATCTACTGGCTCGCCTCATCCGCAGCTGTTACCGACGCTGCCTTCCATTTTGCCCCATGGCGACGCGCCGCCGCCGCCACCTGTTCTCCCGCCGGCGACGCCCGCAGTGGACGCGTCGCTGCAACCGCCGGGCGCCTCCCTGGGTCACGCGCCACCGCTCGCTTCCCGTGACCAGTTGTCCTCCGCCATGGAACTCTTGCCCGCTCCGGACCATCTGTCATCTTCGCCGGTCGGGTGCTCCGACTCGATGGAGGTCGACCCTTCGGCCCCTCCTGACTATCTACGGGCGCATACACCGCATGTTGGCGTGCACCCTGGACTAGGTTTTCAGGCGTTTCCTAGCTCCCCTCGGACCGAATGGCCGGGTGCGGGTGGCACCGCCTCGCCTGTTGTTAGGCTCCCCACCTCGTCGCATACGTCAACATGGGGTCCTCCCCACGGCGGGCGGAAGCCTTATAACACAACCGTTCGCCGATTTGCGGGGGAGGAATGTAGTGTCACCGCCAGACACCACACTTTCTGGGTGGTAGCCTTTAAATCGGCCGCGGTCTGCTAGTATACGTCGGACCCGCGTGTCGCCACTGTCAGTGATTGCAGACCGAGTGCCGCCACACGGCAGGTCTAGAGAGCCGTCCTAGCACTCGCCCCAGTTGTACAGCCGAATTTGCTAGCGAAGCTATACTGACAAATACGTTCTCATTTGCCGAGACGATAGTTACCATAGCCTTCAGCTACGTCATTTGCTACGACCTAGCAAGGCGCCATTTATCTTTTGCTGATTATCTTATAAAGCCTGTACCGTCAGACCGATGTTCACCAATTATGGAATAAAGTTAAGTATTACATCAACTACGTACTTTATTTGCTATATTAACTACTTTACACTGTTCCACACCTCACGCCAGTCTGCGTGAGCTTAACGCGTGCATTTCGGCCTCCTTTAGCAACACGGTGTTGGCTCTTCTGCCAACACAATAGTTTCTGTGACACTTGACTGGGTCGTCTACGGACATTTTGGCGTCGATCTGACCACTAACGAAAGCGAGACTCATCGCTAAGAACCATAGTTTGCCACTTAATGTTCCCGTTGACTGTTGCTCCACAGCCTGAAAGATTCGGTCGTCTGTGGTATGGCGTCAGGTGTACAAGACCCGCTGCAACTCTTAGATCTCAACCAAGATTCCAGTAACCTGTTCACGACGGTTTTTGGGGACAGTTTGCCTGAAATCTCTGCCGGAAACTCAGTAGCTGTCGTCCTATTCGTCAGAGTCAGTCGAAGAACGTTATGATGTACTTTTGAGACAGTGTTTCTGGAACGTCTCGTGCCTACACTTCTTGCAAGACGGTGGCACCTAGTCCATCTGTTATGAAATGAGAGTGGAGTCTGCCTGCTGTGATACAATACTGTGTCTCAGTATGCTGGCTCGAGCAGTTGTTCCCTATGTGGATTTAGTGACGGAGAACTACGGTGGATAAAGTGCGCAAGTAAGTCCTAACGATCTGTACTCAGTGGTTCGCTGGTTGTTAGAAGAGAGGCCTGATTGCCTGATGTTCGCTGTGGTAATATCATCGATATGATAATACGAAAGCCAGTAAAATTCCATGTGACAGTGAGACTATGGCGATTTTTTATCATAATATCGCGCACCGCGACTATTGTGTCTAATTTCACAGTCTTTCCTTTACAGACATTTAACATCGAATAAAAGTTGGCAGAGGCACTTTGAACTTTATGTTACTTTCAACTATAAAACTACAGCTGGTTCATTTAATAACGAGTTACGTGTTCATATCACTGAGCACCGTGATAGGCTGCTTTGAGGCCACATTTAAAAGTGTCCCCTTTCTCTGCGCAGGGCGCATTTCCATCCGAGAACGCACTTCTGCGCAAAAGCTCATCACTTTAATTTGATTCATTTGTTTATCTGTCGAAAGGCCTTTTAAATGTAACTGCACATATGAAACATCAGATAGAGTAAGGATACCAGTAGAGTCAGCTTGGATTTTTAGTAATCTATTTATTAATTCTTATTATCTGAAGTTCAGCAAACTGCTGCCAGGTTTGCACGGTAGTTTCTACAGTCTGCCACCCATCGACTAAATTTTTACCTCTCCGGGAGCATGTACATTTACCATCTGTCACAGTGGAATGGGTAATCTGCGTGTGTTTACTGACACATAGAGACATTGCAGTGAATGCAATTCTGTACCGAAATTTAACCATGACCCACGACGTAAAATAAATCCACAAAGTCGCCACTCGTTCTGGAACCATTGCACGACAGCCATCTCTTTATAGAGGAGAGTGTTGTACCTAGGATACGTGATCTTTCCTGACCGCTGTTTCAGTCTGGTACCTATTTTAGAATCACAGTAAAGAGTGAGTTCTAGAAACCACCACAAGCACTTCCCGTCATTTTCCCGTGCTTTTGTTGTCCAAACATGTGGTTGTTTCTCGTGCAGTGCAGTGTTTGTACACAATACGAGTTCTGCTTATTTAACTGCTGTAGAATATATTAAAGCTTTTTGGAGAGTACTGTCAATTCTTCAGTTACAGCGGTTTATGGTGTGAAAAATTCCGGGTATTTTGGAAACTGGTTAAGTAAGTGCAGAAGGTTAAGCTGTATTTCGTCGGTCGTGCACCGACTTTCACCTTGAAACGGAGGGAGGTCTTCTGCCATGGAACACATGACAACTACAGATAATTTGAGTTTCTTTACCTGCAAATAAACTGAGTTTCTTTAATTTCTGCTACAAATTTCCCTTCCTTGAAACCGGAAATCTGTGATAGACGCCAATAGCTCCTATTCCATAACGTTTATAACTCGTAAGAGCCGGCCGAAGTGGCCGTGCGGTTCTAGGCGCTGCAGTCTGTAACCGCGAGACCGCTACGGTCGCAGGTTGGAATCCTGCCTCGGGCATGGATGTGTGTGATGTCCTTAGGTTAGTTAGGTTTAACTAGTTCTAAGTTCTAGGGGACTAATGACCTAAGAAGTTGAGTCCCATACTGCTCAGAGCCATTTGAACCATTTTTAACTCGTAAGTGGTACTTGATAGTACTTCTTCTATCTTTGAATCCACTTACTGAGAATGGGCTGTACAGTAAAAATGTAACACGTTGCGATAAAATACACCCCTGACGAGATGATTTTTGATTGTAACACTTTGAATGTAAATAGAAAATTTGCCCCTAGGTACATGATCATTATGTGCCTTGGAACAATCTTTCGCATTTGGGGTAAAAACTGCAGTAGACATATAGTAAATATTATCATTTCAAAATCGAATAAGGAAATGTGTTGGACTTCTATTACAGACTCATGGCAATGAGACGACATTTGTCAAAGTCTGAAATATGTCGATAAGTAGTTCCTGGATGTCCTTGTAGTATGCTGAGTTACGATCTTCGCCTCAAAAGTTCCAGTCACGTTAGATGAACCCAACAACCAGTATATATTCACGACGGGCTTCATCTATAGGAATAAATTTTTCTTATTGAAATAAGCTCACCTAATGATAAAATTAGAAGAACATACTCTAAATTTATGGAAGTATTGGAGTATCAGTTTAGTAGTGTACGGTACCGAGGTCCACGGTGTAACACTTTACATTTCCGATAGTGCGTTTAAATGAAGTTCATTTCAAGACCCTGTTCCTGGTGCTGTCCTATACGTACGTGGTTTCTTTCTTGGATACGCCATTCTAGTGGAACATAATGACCTATTGATTCACCGCAGGTGTTGTGTGCTTGATTTTCTAAGAAGGATCACTGTGTTTGCTGTTCGATGGTCAATTTGATAGCGGTCGAGATTTTTTATAAGTCTCTGACAATATTTCGCTCTTGACGGTACTGACGCATTTTAATATCAATAGCATTTTCGGTGACCGGCTGAAGTAAATAATTTCATGTTCGTATAGGGTATTTGGAAATACATAGGAATAATGCACAGTAATGCTGAAAACTATGTGTATAGACCGGATAACTGATGAAGAGGTACTGAAGTTCGGGAGAAATTTGAGGCACAATTTATGTAAAAGAAAGATTTACATCGAATAAAATAACTTCATGATTGAAAGACTGCAGTGAAAAGAGGGGGAGGGAGGGGGGGGGAGAGCATCATTGCCAGCGCACAGTCAGCCAATTTCAAAAATGGTTCAAATGGCTCTGAGCACTATGGGACTTAACATCTATGGTCATCAGTCCCCTAGAACTTAGAACTACTTAAACCTAACTAACCTAAGGACAGCACACAACACCCAGTCATCACAAGGCAGAGAAAATCCCTGGCCCCGCCGGGACTCGAACCCGGGAACCCGGGCGTGGGGAGCGGGAACGCTACCGCACGACCACGAGCTGCGGACAGTGAGCCAATTTCGACGAGACTTCATATTACCTACAAAACGGACAATACAGCGAACTGAAGACCACAACAACGACAAAAACATTATGTTCGGTTGATCAGAACTGGTAGTGAACTTAATTTATAAGATAGCTCTTTGTGGTTCTGAACTATAATTTCTTTTAAATACCACGAATAGTATGTCCCTTGAAATGGGATAGTTTGTGATTCTAGCTGCGCTCTGAGTTTTAATGTGATCTTTAGCGAACCGACATGCGTCACATTAAGCGCTACCTAAACAACTTCTGCTGTATGATGGCACCGTAAGTTTCTGCATAATTGTGGTGACTCACTGCCATTCTCTTGAACACAGACTTCGATCTTTGACTAAAATAACTTCTTCCCCACGACAGTGGCATTGTATGTGTTAATTGATGCTATGAAGTGATGGTCATCGCCCTAAACAACTACTTTTCCCATCCTCTAGATCGCACAGATCTTATCATTAATGACAGAAGGTTTCTATACACTGTTGCAAAAATGGCTGTTCCATTTTCTTCTTGCAGTCATTTAGATTGGTGACATAATACATTCTTCAACACTCTGAAGCCCTTAGCAGAAGCACAAGTTCATATAACACATTCAATGCAAAACTAGAGCAATGTTTTATGTGGGAAATGGCCTACCAGCTGACCGAGAGATTCGAAAACGGCAATTAAATATCAGGATAATCATCGGAAGACTAGGATAATCATACATATTCACTGCTCATGCTAACATTATAAAGTTCATTTCCTAATGTTCAGTAATAGACGTGTGAATATTAATGGAGGCGTCAAACGTAGCCCATCAGTCATAATTCGGTACATGAAATCGTTCATAACGAGCTCGTTATTCATAGCTGATTTACGAGATGACCTGAGAAACAATCAGCTGAGAGCAGTAGGGGATCGGACTAACAATCTGTTTACACCTACAGTTCCATAATACTAGCGAAGGATCTGTCGACAGGGTATTAAATAGCGGTGACAACGCAGATTCGGGTCCAGTTTGATAGAATGAAATTTCCTGAGGTATCAGAGGAATAATTCAGTGAAGCGCTCTCAAGAGCAAGAGTCCAGGAGGTAGTGTTATCAAAGGTGAAATGCTCTGACTGGGAAGCGATAAACTGATGGATTCTTTGAAGCTGTTAATACGTGTCATTTGTTCAACAGAAATAATTTATGAAGAATGGATGGGAGCAATTATATGTCACACCTTTCAAGAAGGGTGATGCCACACAAGTATCCAACTACCCAGGGATTTAATTACCTGAAACTGAACCATGGGCTAAAGGAATTGTAGGCCATTATCAACGTGGCTTCGTCCGTGGACCATCGACTGATGAAAACGTATTTATCTTGCAGTAGCTGACAGAGGAATTTTACGAGTTCGATCAGAGGTTACTTCTTGTCTCCATTAACTTTATACATTCTTACAACATACTTACCGCTCCATGGGAAACGTTGGCACAATTTTATATCCCATCGAAATAATAGAGCTAATTGCATCTTGCAATTCTCAATCGACTTGTCAGATACGGTGCGGCAACCAACTGTCACCACCATTCAGTATTCAAAATGGATTGAGACAAGGAATATATATTGATTTAGTTTTTTAAGTGTCAGATAGTTACTTTTTTTGTAACTTCCAAATTATGACAATCATTGACTTCAGGTTTTGACAGATTGTTACTGTACACAACAGAAAGTTATGTACCTAATATGAAGTTCCTCAGACTATTTATAGATCAGTTATTAATTTTTATAATTCCAGAGAATGTAACTACTCTGTAAGCGCCTCTCCGCTACTTTCACACGCTGCAGTCACGCCATATGGTCATGACGCACGTCTGCAGGACACAGATCGCCCGTTGCAGGTCGTATAAGATTCTGACTGCTTACACTGGAGCCCACATACATTCATACGAGAAAGGTTTGATAGACAAATTGGCTGTCGCACCCTAGCTGCGACGCCTCAAACTTGCCCCTTGGCAATGTAGATGGTGAGAGTAGACACAATCCAGGCATTTGCGTACAGAACTTCGCCGAAACTGGATGTAGGTAAATTTCAAATGCGTAGTGATTTAGAGAAATGAAAACCTTACACGTTTTGAGCTGGTAATGACTGTTCTCAATCGAAACAGTCATTGTCCACTTCCTAAATTACCAGCCAATACATCAATTAACGCCTTGGAGTGGAGAGATGTAACGTGGCTTCTCTTAAGGGACCCCTCCAGGCTACGTCATCTTACACAGTGAGTTTACGAAAGTCATGAGATACCTCCTAATATCGTGTCTGTTGTTGTTTTGCATTGAAACTTCCTGGCAGATTAAAACTGTGTGCCGGACCGAGACTCGAACTCGGGACCATTGCCTTTCGCGGGCAAGTGCTCTACCAACTGAGCTACCCAAGCACGACTCACGCCCCGTCCTCACAGCTTTACTTGTGCCAGTGTCTCGTCTCCTACCTTCCAAACTTTGCAGAAGGTCTCCTGCGAACCCTGCAGAACTAGCACTCCTGAAAGAAAGGATATTGCGGAGACATGGCTTAGCCACAGCCTGGGGGATGTTTCCAGAATGAGATTTTCACTCTGCAGCGGAGTGTGCGCTGATATGTTTTGCATTAATGCATGGGTCGTCGGCTGCGGGGACACGTATTTAGGTGTGTTCGGTGGACAAAATTGTACTCTACCCATCAATAAAGTCTGATGTTAATTCCACCACAGTTCGGCGCCTGTAATGTTTCATCTATCTGTCTACCTACAGTGTCCAACATCTGCAATCAGAGGTGGCCGCTCAACCCAACGACGTCTGGACGTGGTTTCACCTTGGTGTGGACACGTGTTGAGGATACTCACCACAGCGCTCCTCGAACTTCCGGAAAGCCGTGCAGTTTGCGAAATGCTCGTGCAGTGGTTCCAGGCCATCACAATCTGCTCTCGGTCAGACTCATGTACATCGCACGCCTTCCCCATTCTACACAAGGTCAGCAAGCCCACTGATAGTACTTGTGTGGCGGCTGTGTAGCAGTCTATCCTAGCCACTCGACGCTGTTATCGCCTCGTCGGGTTTATATCGATAGGACGTTGGTGGTCATAATGTACTGGCTGATCAGTGCACATCTAGATATTCCAAATTCTGTGACTTTTTTTTTTGTACAAACGTGTTTACTTGTGGTAACGGTGTGCCACAAATCTACTCCTCACCTTCTATGCTTTTTTCTGGTTTTTCATATCTGAAAATGCTGTAAACATTTACGAATTTAACTTCGGAACATTATGTATCCTGTGTATACCCTTTATTAGTGACATGATTTCTATTGCTATGTGGTTGTGTAATAAGGTGATATTTGTCTACCATGCTAATACATTTCTGAGGCTGCATTCCCCTAATAAATTCTTTTGAACACGATGAATCTTGACTAACGGAAGACAAGCAGTAACGAGGTTGGTTAGGACGTGCTGATTTAAACACTACTGACTTATTTTGCAAAAGCCATTAAACAGTTATTGGGAAATAGTTGATTCGTTTCATATACAAATTTGATCATTTTGCTGTGTAAACAATACTATTTTTTTTTAATTGAATGTCTGGAGTTTTTGTGAAGAAGCGTTGAGAGGCTTTGCATGAAAATGCATGTGTTAATTAATAGTGATATTCATATTAATTGCTACATTTGTACTGCAAAATGGACTCGTTCTACCAATATTTGAGTTTTTTGTCTTGTTTCACTAATGTTTCCTCAGAGCCCTTGTGTTAGAAATTCTTCATTGATATCATACATACTTATTTTTTTAAGTTAATATTTCATGTGCTAACATCTGTTTCGTGCACATAACTCAAACGCCTTTTAATTTACCATTATGTTATATTTTCTGTTTTACCTTTCCTGCCTATGGTGGACCTTCTATATGATTAAATTTACCAGCAGCTTTAAATCCCGAAAATTTCCAGGTTTTTACTACTTTTCGTCTTTAATGTTTATTTATTTTAGCCCAGAGATATGTGAGGATCCTATACCTCTCATCGTCTATATATTTGTCAATCTCTGTGACATTTGTCACAGGTCAATCGACTAGCATTATTACATATTATGTATTATGGAACCGCCACGGTCTCTGGTTTAGCCGTGTGCAGCGTGTTAAACTTTTCTCGCTGACGATGCTTTGTGACGTCGCAATTGTCGTTGCTTTGAGCATGCGGTTTGCGACGACCCTGTTTGCTGTATGGAATTGGCTGCAGTCTCTCGTTGGTCGGCCGCTCTCGGTAACGTGTTTTACGCTACTTATTTACACCCGTCTGACAGTCGTAAAGTTTCAGCGATTAATGTTTTATTGTGATATACCAGACTGTTGCTGAAACTGGGTTCAGTTACCAGCCAAAGGAAATAGAAAATTAGCTCCTTGTAGTCGAGAGATGTATGGTAGCATCGTTTAAGGTAAACCCACCACACTAAAAGACTTAGCCTAACAGTCTTCGATCGTTTTCTCCTGGTTCTCATATTTACTACACCTTACCTGCCTTTCCTTACATATTATATTTATGTTTTTGAGATCTTTAAATATCTTTGATCAATTTATGTTGTAAAATGATTTTTTGCGGCCCCACGAATTCCTCTCCGGTGCCAACCTCATCACCTCAGAGTAGCATTTGCAACCAACGTATTCAATCATTTCCCCTTCAGTACCATGGAAGATATTCCCTGATGTCTTAACAGATGACTTAGAACTATGTCTCTTCCTTTTGTCAGTGTTTTGCATATACCTTTCCTCTCTATTTTGCATAGAACCTGAGGATTCCTTACCTTATCAGTCCATCCAATTTTCCACATTCGTCTGTAGCACACATCTCAAATGCTTCGATTCTCTTTTGTTCTGGTTTTCCCACAGTCCATGTTCCACTGCCATACAGTGCTGTGCTCCAGATGTATATTCTCAGAAATATCTTCCTCAAAGAAGCTCAACGTGTGACATTGGAACACTTCTCTCCGCCGAGAATGCGCTTTTTGCCAGTGTTACTCTGCTTTTGATGACTTCATTGCTCCGTCCATCATGGATTATTTTACTGCCTAGGCAGCCTTTTTTACTCCGAGCACTGCTGGCCGGTGTGGTCGAGCCGTCCTAGGCGCTTCAGTCTGGAACCGCGCGACCGCTACGGTCGCAGGTTCGAATCCTGTCTCGGGCATGGATGTGTGTATTATCCTTAGGTTAGTTAGGTTTAAGTAGTTCTAAGTTCTAGGGGACCGATGACCTCAATGTTAAGTTCCATAGTGCTCAGAGCCACCTGAACCATTTGAACACCGCACACTTGTTTCTATACCTTCTACTCTTATTATTCCCTCTTGGTTCTTATGCATGTTGCGCATTACCCGTCTCTTCTTATACCTTACACCTATTTTCCTCAGAATTTCGAACATTTGCGCCATTTGGCACAGTCGAACGCTTTTTTCTGGTCGAAAAAACCTATGGTAATGACTCATCTAACTTGCTGAATGATCATCTTTGTTTATTAGCTGAAAAACTGTCGTTAATTGTGCACATTACAGTGCGAGAGGTGTTTTAATTGTAAAATACCTATTTTAAAGACAGCAGACAATTTACAAAACAATAATTGTTGGCTGTGCTGTAGTTGTAGCTTCACCCAGGAGTGCATATGTCGAAACCCCGCCGTCGGTCCGGCGCTAGTGCCAGTTTTCTTGACTCCTTCTTAACATGAAGAATGTACTATCATTATTTGCAGCTCGTGTGTTGAGCTCATCGTCAGTAGATTTCCGGTAAAAAAAATATAAGAATGGCTTTGGTAAAAAAAAAACCAGAACCAAAAGTCTGTAAAATATCTATCATTTCATAAAATATATTCGCTAAGCAACTTTTTTTTGGAAAACATTTCAACCAAATTCTGCATTGGATAATACTAATAACTTATTTTCCTGGTGAGTTCAATATTTCACTTATTGTGGAGGACGGCTGGTTCAGTTTTCATTCAAGTTAACGTGAAGTCTCGGCACACCAAATCCAGCATCTCCAAACTAAAAGCGGCACCGCTATGTTAGCTATTGGTATTTACTGTTTCCTTTTTCAGATCGTTTGAGAGCGTGGTTAAACGACACTGTGCCATCCGTTGCTTCATGCCTGAAACTGCTGTAAGCGTCTTTTTGTCATTCTCTGAGGTACGGAAGTAGGATGACGGTATTCTGTAAACGAAATAATGTGCATAGCTGAAGTTTACATAAGTAATGGACCGTCTAAGAAGAGTCGTGAAATTTTAATGAAGAATATCCGAACTGCGGTTAACTAGAGACAGGTAGTATTCAGGAATCGATATTCAAATAACTGTACGGTGGAATGCATAGAAGTGTAACCATAAGCTCCCAGTTCGAACTACAGAAGACGTTTCACACGTGTTGCAGAGCATTATTATTATCTTCAAAAACCTGTCAGGTAGCTTTTGGAAGAGACAGGTGTCATTCAGTACTTAGGACATTATCCCCGGTATCTTGCTACTTTCGATATGTCCATATACACTGAAGCGGCAAAGAAACTGGTATGGGTATGCGTATTAAAGGGCAGAGATATGTAAACAGGAAGAATACGGCGGTGCGGTAGGCAACGCCTATATAAGACAACAAGTGTTTGGGGCAGTTTTTAGATCTGTTACTGCTGCTACAGTAGCAGTTTATTAAGATTTTAGAGACTTTGAACGTGGTGTTATAGCCGGCGCACGAGCGATGGGACACAGCACCTCCGAGCTACCGATGACGTGGGGGTTTCGCCGCACGACAATTTCACGAGTGTACCGTAAATATCAGGAATCCGGTAAAACATCAGATCTCCTACATCACTGCGCCCGGAAAAAGATCCTGCAAGGACGAGACCAACGACGACTGTAGAGAGCCGTTCAACGTGATAGAAGTGGAACCCCTCTGCAAATTGCTGCAGATGTCAATTCTGGGCCATCAACAAGTGTCAACGAATCATAATTTATATGGGCTTTAGGAGTCGAAGGCCCACTCGTGTAACCTCGATGGCAGCATGACACAAAGCTTTACGCCCCTCAACACCGACATTGGACTATTGATGAGTGGAAACACCTTGCCTGGTCAGTTGAGTCTCGTTTCAAATTGTATCGAGTGGATGGACGTGTACGGGTATGTAGACAACCTCATGAATTCATGAACCTTGCATGTTAGTAGGCGGATGCTCAACCGGGTGGTGGCTCCGTAAAGGAGTGGGGCGTGTGCAGTAGAGGTGATGTGGGATCCCTGATACAACTAGATACAATTCTGACAGCTGGAACGTAGGTAATTATCTTACCTGATCACATGCATCCATTCATGTCCATTACGCATACCGATGGACTTAGGCAATTCCAGCAGGACAATGCGACAACCCACCGGTCCATAATGGCTACAGACTGGGTCCAGGAACATTCTTCTGAGTTTAAACACTTCCGCTAGCCACCAAACTACCCACACATGAAAATTATTGAGCATATCTGGGATGCCTTGCAGCGTGATGTTCAGAAGACAGCCCCCGCGTAGTCTTGGGGATTTATGAACAGCCCTGCAGGATTCATGGTGTGAATTGCCTCCAACATTGCTTCAGACATTAGTCGAATCCATGCCACGCCGGGCTGCTGCACTTCTTGGTAATCGCAGAGCTCCTACAATCAGACTGTTCCAACTGAGCTCCAGGGAGCCGGAGCGCTCCGGAGCGCTCACTGCGGCAGCTCGGAGCCCGCGTGGAGGGGGAAAGCGAACTCACTGCCCCCTGGCTCCATGCAGCCGCAACTGACGCAAGAATCCGTGTTCGATGACAGCTATGACTAGGGGTGGGAGCCCTGTACCTCTATTGGAGGATGATACCTTTGTATTCATTGAGAGGGATGGTCGTCCGCAGTGTCTTGTAAGTCATAAACAATTTAACTCTGGGAAGAGCTACAATATACAACGACATTATACACGTCTTCATGCAGCGCACAGGTAGAAGGCGTTGCACGCAGACAACTGGTAGCCAAGCTCAAGAATGACATACCAGGAGACGTAAGTTTAAAAACGGTTTCGTAATACGGAGGGTATCAAAACATGCAACATAGTTCCTGTTCTGTAATGCGTTTATAATTTTCAGGTGAATGAGAGTGGAGAATACACTACTAAATCAGCAATTTGAGCAAGCTGCAGGGTCTCTCACATCATTGGGACGAGTGGCAAGCCGTTTTCGGTGGGACCACTCATAAAATCGTGCATGGCAGCAGTTGCAGAATGTTTGTTTCCGAGGGAGGTGCAGGCAATTGAAAGGGTTTGCCTGTCGAAGCAAACATTGTCTCTTCGAATCCTGGATATGGCAGCGGATTTAGAGACACAGCTCAGGAAAAAGGTGCAGAGGTTTGTTGCATTTTCACTAGCGCCTGACGAAAGCAGCGACACATCGGACTGTGCTCAGCTTGCAGTCTTTGTGCGTGGTGTCGACATGGAGCTGCAAGTAACTGAAGAACTCTTGGATGTGGTACCACTCGATTACACCGCAACAGGACCTGACATTTTTAAGCTGTTTGTAAATCAGTGGACAATATGAATTTGCAGTGGGATAAGCTCCATTCTGTAGCGACAGACTATGCACCACAAATGATCAGGCGTGACCAAGGTTTTTCTTCTCGTTTGAAAAATGAACTCAGGGACGAATTCGGGAAAGATATTTTGACTCTTCATTGTTTTATTGACCAAGAGGAACTGTGTGCTGAAACAGTAGGTGGCGTAATGAAAGATGTCGTGAAGTGTGTGAATTTTTTGCGGCGTAACGGTATGAATCATCGCCAATTCAAAAGATTCCTGAAAGATATGGAAGAGGAGTATGGGGATATACCTTACCACAGTACAGTTCGTTGGCTGAGTCGGGGAAAAGTTCTTGATGTTTTCTTTGCCATTCGTGAGGAAATATCCCTTTTTCTCGAAATGAAAGGTGAAAAAATGCGTTGTCTGAAAGATATAAAATGGATATCAGACCTGGCGTTCCTAGCTGACATAACTATGCATCTGAATAATATAAATCTGTTATTGCAGGGCTAATCGCTGACATGCACGACCAGATCAAGCGTTCTTGGAAAAGTTACGTTTATTTGAGAGGTAGATGAGTAATGGACATTTAACGTTATTCAATCGTCTTACTTCTTTAAAACTACCTGAGGGTACTACTTTCGGCGATTACCAAGCAAAGTTAAAGCAGCTCATCGCGTCGTTTGATCACGATTCCGAGGCTTCACTAGTTTGGAAATGGAACTTAAGGTGTTCAGCGCTCCTTTTTCAGTTTCCCCTGATGACTTGTCATCGTCAATTCCATTTGAGATTATTGATTTGCCAAATTCAACTTTGTTGAAGGAGAGGAACTACAACACGATGGTATCATTCATTACAGCAAACAACATTTCCCAAGCTTCACAACAATGCCACTCAGATCATGTGCGTGTTTGGATCTACGTTTTGTTGTGAGCAGCTTTTCTCAGCAATGAAAAGAGTAAAAAGTAAGGAACGATCGTTTCTTCGGGGTGCAACAATGAAGGCCATCCTCCGCATTAACGCTGGAACACTTTGACGCCTTATATTTCTGATCTTGTAATGAAAAGAAAATTTCAAGCTACAGAGGCCCAATAAATTTAGTACGCAATTTCTTGTACAATAGTTGTTTTTTACTTATTTCCTGAACATCGTATTTCCTGGAGCAGTATATCACCACGTCTTAGCAGCTAAGAGTCTGAGGTTGTCGATCTTGTAAGACGCAGCTGGCACATCAAAACGCTTGCCCTGCCGCCTGCCTCAGCCTGCCGTGCCACGTGCCGGCCCACTTGAACAGTCACAGCGAGCGACACGGCTCCCTGGAGCAGGGAGCGCTCCGCGGCTCTCAACGGAGCCGACGAGCTGGAACAGCCGGCCTACATGATATTAGGCAGGTGTACCAGTTTCTTTGGCTCTTTACGTATTACTTTCAGCTACTTAGAAAACGAAGATTAAGATTTGCAAGTGGCCACTTCAAAAGATTACGGATGACGAGCATAAAGAGCTACCTTATTCTGTAGGTGATAAACTTTGGTTTCACATGTATTACCATGTTTATAGTCAAGAGAACCGCTACCACTAGTTCACTCAATATCTTCGCATTATACATGAAACTTCTAGTTGCTTCCAGAAAAAAAAGTGGAGCTTATGTGTTTAGTTTCTGGTATCCGAATAATGGGTCCGATGGTTGTTGAAACAACTGTCATCTTTCGAGAACTTCGTGGCACATGGCTTGCGTACCTGGTTACCTTGCGTTCGGAAGAACTGGGACAAAAGACTAGTTAACATCATTAGTGACCCAACCAACTTTTCATTGTATTTATTAAATATTGTTTTCAGGGAAGTCGATAAACAACATTGACCTGTCCCTTGAAACAATTATAAAGGACATTATCCTCGTTTAGGATGGAATATTAAAGAGTCACACAAATAACTGCTTTACAGTATATTACAACACCAATAATCCTTAATTCAAAAGATGTCATTTAAAGACATCAATACTTGTCACAGCAAATGAGCAAATTTCAGTGTCTCCTCTAAGGGAAGTTACTAGTAATCGTTAACTCTGGATTTAGAACAAATTATTAAGAGACCTCAAACTAAACGACATCAGTGCATGGGCTACAGAAAATTAGTAATAAAGAGGCATTTGAACAGGAGGGAAGACATCCACACCTGCAGCAACCTTTGTTTATAAGCAATCCACCCTCTGGCTGATAGCATACCTCGATGTGTCCAGAACCTTCGGGACTGCTCACGGGGGGTACGCTAGGTACAAGGAGGGTCAAATAGATCTTCACACACATAAACATCGATAGATAGTGTTATCTTTAAGTGACTAAAGAGCCAACAACGCCTGAACTCTGACCACCTTCTTTAAATTTCAGATCAGAGCAAATAACTAAACTGGAGCGTATCCAAATGTATTGCAGAGACACACGATAAGCCCACCGGTGAAACCGTCCCTGGAATTGCAGGAAAACCAGCACTTATTTCACCGACCAAATTAAGTGTGCTAAGGAATTTTACAAGAGGGCCACTGTGATAAATCGCATCGGAAGCTCGCACTGACAGGGTTAGCGTGACGCTCTCTGAGAACAACAAGACAACACACTGTAATGATTGTCTTAAAACACCAGAAAGGCACAGTAACCATGTCAAAATTGGACAAAACAATACATGGCAGGTATTAAATAGCAGGCGTTAAATACGGATGCATGCCCCTCCCACAAAAATTGCCACAACATGCAGTCAAATAACAAGCTCATGCAAATGGTGATTAATTTATACAGGATGGTGTCAATGAAGGTGGTCAAGATGAGTGGATACATTCGGAGGTCGATGTATGCATATAACCACACTTCGTGACTTAAAGCTACCTCCAACACGATGGAGCAACTGTCCATACAGCCAGCCGAGTCTTGGAACGGATTGACACAATCTTCACGCTTGACAGAGGTGTTAGCAGGAGTTAACCTCGACGCAGCCCTAACTGACCACATATATCACTCGATCTGTCAGTGTGCGATTACGTTGTGAGGGGAGCCCTCAAATATAAGGTGTATCGCAACAACCCTCACAGTCTTAGGGAACTGTGCAGCACAGCATTTCGGATGTGGCTGAAGCAATTTCAGCTAAAAAGCTGTTTAACACAAACCTACGTTTTTTGAAATGGAACCCCATCAATTTTGTTAGCACATCTGAACATATAAACAAATACGTAACCAGTGCCGTTTGTTGCATTGTACAATGTTAATTACATCCGGAGATATTGTAACCTAAAGTTGACGCTTGAGTACCACTCCTCCGCTGTTCGATGGTGTGTATCGGAGAGCACCGAATTACGTAGGGATCCAAAGGGAACGGTGAAGGACCTTAGGTACAGAAGAGACTGGAACAGCACATTAAGTCCATCCACATGATAACACCTCTTGATTGGTCTTTTTCACTGACGAACATGTACATTACCATGAGGGTTCAGGCACACGTTCCACGGGCGTTTCATAGGACTTGGAGGACGCATAAATTGGCCAGCCCTTTCTCCTGATCTTACACCTCTGGACTTCTTTCTGTGGGGTACGTTAAAGGAGAATGTGTACCGTGATGTGCCTACAAACCCAGAGGATATGAAACAACGTATTATGGCAGCCTGCGGCGACATTACACCAGATGTACTGCGGCGTGTACGACATTCATTACGCCAGAGGTCAATTGTGTGCTGCAAATGATGGCCACCACATTGAACATCTATTGGCCTGACATGTCGGGACACACTCTATTCCACTCCGTAATTGAAAACGGAAACCACGTGTGTACGTGTACCTCACCCCTCATGGTAATGTACATGTGCGTCAGTGAAAAAGACCAATCAGAAGGTGTTAGCATGTGGACGTAATGTGCTGTTCCAGTATCTTCTGTACCTAAGGTCCTTCACCGTTCCCTTTGGATCCCTACGTAATTCGGTGCTCTCCGATACACACCATCGAACAGCGGAGGAGTGGTACTCAAGCGTCAACTTTAGGTTACAATATCTCCAGATGTAATTAACATTGTACAATGCAACAAACGGCACTGGTTACGTATTTGTTTATATGTTCAGATGTGCTAACAAAATTAACGGGGTTCCATTAAGAAAAACGGAGGTTTGCGTTAAAAAACATACTTCCGTGCATTTTTTTATGGTTTGTATTAACCAATTACACTAGCCCCTCTCCTCACGTTCGGTCTGTGGAATCGATTCGTCAGTATTTGATGTAGTTTACGAAATATATCCAGCGGTAACGTTAGGTGACTCACCCTGTATTTCCTTTCCTCTGCTGTGTTCCTTTGCACTCTGGAACTCTGTTCTCCGGCCCACTTTTATTTGCTCCACCTTGTACGAAGGACTAGCCCGATACTCTTAGCTTAAATCCCCCTGGAAATACTCTACAGAAGAGAGATGTTTATCAATTCCTGATTGAATATACAATCGTGATTATTGGCATAGCAGCTGGCTAGGCGTCAAGGCACCACAGTGTAATGGCTCATTGAAATTCCTTAAAATAGCACAATAAATACTTTGTACAGAACCGTCTGAAGGCGTTAAACTTCAGAAGCAGGAGGTGACCATACTTCGGGGCTCCAGTGTCATCAAATACAACAAGCGCAGCCACATGCAGCGCACATTCAGTATACGGAGCTCATTAGCAAAGGAAGAAACCAAGAGCAGAATTGGTTCAGGACCTAAAGCACTGAGAAATCACACCATGAATTACTCAGTCAAGAACACACACAATCCGCACAGCAGCAGTCCTTTGTTTTAAAAAACAGGAACACTGTAATAAATATATTTAGGAAATGTACACATTAATGGCGCTTCAGGTTAGGAAGGCTGAGTAGTGCTCGCGATCGTCGATGGGACGAAATTAATAGTTCCACACAACTCGTAGTGGGGCGTTGCGTCCTTAGTGTGAACGGTCTCAAAGAAACAGGCACATACGCACACCACGATCTTTTCACGGACCTTTACCTGGTGAGTACGAAGCTTTAAGAACGAGGAAAGTTCTCGAAGTTCCTCACCCGGCATGGAGCAGACAGGTGACGGTGGGGATGAAAAATCCCGCAGCGACCGGGATTCTCCTGCGTGCGTGTAACGGAACTGTCACCAAAGGCGATGTCTGGCGGAAGAATAACACGGAGACTAATGACCTATTTTTTTGCTACTGGCCGGACGGTTCCACCTTGATCCGTTTATAGTGCCACTACTAATCGCCAACGAAGAACGCTCCATGTACTCTACCTACATACTAGCAACGAACTTGATACACAGAACGGGCCCATGCGACTACAACCCACACAAACCCGATCTTTACGTCGTCGCTATGTCGTCCTCGTTGCCCCGTCCTCACTCCAAGCGCTTTCGGTTCCAAGTCTCTTCTCGCAGCCTTCACAGACCGGGCCTCGCGCCTGTTCCCTCTGGCCAAAGGTAAACACTTCCTGAGCATGACGCGAGATATCGAAACGCGGCACGGTTCATTCTGTTTGCTGATAAAGGACATCAACGGCAGTGCTGATTTTTCCAGCAATATTGGTCTGAGTACCACACTTCTCACCAACCACTGTTTCGTATTCATTAAGCCCCCGAAGGAAAATGCATATTTAGCAAAGGTTTTTGGCTAGTTCTTTCACTGGACTTACATCTTTGTGATTTCTGTCTGTGGGGATACATATTCAAAATAGAAAGTGTACCAGAACGATCCATAAATAGTAAACGAACTGAACGAAAAAAACATGAGCCAGAGTACAGAGACAGTACATGTTACCACACGAAAATGCATATGGGTGTAGGGTGACCACGTTCATTAAATATTTTGATTATTAATTTGTTATAAATGCTCTAATTGTTAAAATATTTTAAATTTTTAAAGAAAATTGAGTTTTTAAATGACTGAAAGTATCTATTATTAATGTGCGTCATTTTTTACAAACTGTTGTTTTCTTCTGCATTGCATTGCAACCTGTCTCCACTGTTGTTCATATCATTTATGGATCATATGTTGAAAACAATAGACTGGCCGGGTGAGATTAAGATATGTGAATACAAAATAAGCAGTCTCGCATATGCGGATGACTTAGTTGTGATGGGAGATTCGATTGAAAGATTGCAAAGTAATGTTTCAGAGCTAGATCAGAAATGTAAGGACTATGGTATGAAGATTAGCATCTCCAAAGCGAAAGTAATGTCAGTGGGAAAGAAATATTAACGGATTGAGTGCCAAATAGGAGGAACAAAGTTAGAACAGGTGGACGGTTTCAAGTACTTAGGATGCATATTCTCACAGGATGGCAACATAAAGAACTGGAAGCGAGGTGTAGCAAAGCTAATGCAGTGAGCGCTCAGCTACGATCTACTCTCTTCTGCAAGAAGGAAGTCAGTACCAAGACTAAGTTATCTGTGCACCGTTCAATCTTTCGACCAACTTTGTTGTATGGGAGCGAAAGCTGGGTGGATTCAGGTTACCTTATCAACAAGGTTGAGGTTACGGATATGAAAGGAGCAAGGATGATTGCAGGTACTAGTAGATGGGAACAATGGCAGGAGGGTGTCCACAATGACGAAATCAAAGAAAAACTGGGAATGAACTCTATAGATGTAGCATTCGGGGCGAACAGGCTTAGATGGTGGGGTCATGTTACACGCATGGGAGAAGCAAGGTTACCCAAGAGACTCATGGATTCAGCAGTAGAGGGTAGGAGGAGTCGGGGCAGACCGAGGAGAAGGTACCTGGATTCGATTAAGAATGATTTTGAAGTAATAGGTTTAACATCAGAAGAGGCACCAATGTTAGCACTGAATAGGGGATCATGGAGGAACTGTATAAGGGGGGGCTATGCTCCAGACTGAACGCTGAAAGGCATAATCAGTCTTAAATGATGATGATGGTGATGATGATGATGCTTAAGAAGGAAACTTCATTGACGTTGTCATGATGTCAGCTGACAGTTTACGTATATCGTAATTTGTGCAGAGACTGATACTGATAGCTGAACGAACAAGTGGTGTTAGCCTTTATGTTACCTCTTTGCGAGACTGCACACAGTGATATTGGTATAAATGTAGATATACCTCAATATAGTGTACTGAACCACGATACATCATCATTTACTATATTTACAAATTAATAAATGTTCATGTTACAAGTAGTAAGCCTTTACGTTGATTGAGACCTCCAAGAACGCGTGATACAAGTAAGCTATTAATGCTTATTTTCCCCTGGGTAGCAGGTAAGGCAGTGAAGTGTCGACACGTGGACACAAAACTGAGAGTCTGTACTGACAGTTGAAGTTCACTTTGTGGCGCTGTTACGACCATGCAGTAAACATCAGATAGTAAATTATGGGCTGCGTTTGTGGAAATTCTTTTGGACACAGAGAAAAAACAACCAGCACACTGCTGTGACTATATACTAGGGTGCCATTTATCACAATATCTGTACCTATACCCCTAACACGGTGTATAAATGAAAAAGCATTGCACACTATGAATAAACAGGACGAGACTGCGATTTTCAGCCGACTGGCCTTGATTCTAGACGATGCAGGTTTTAATCCCCAATTGAACCTTTTGGTTTAGGTTTTCCTTGAAACAAACGGAAACTGTAAAGAGAATCAGATTGTTAACGTCTTTTCAGTGTTTTAGTTCTTTATTCTTTTCCACCCCTAAATTTTCTTAATATAATTATTATTATCAATATATTATTATTATTAATAATTATAATTACTACTATTACCCTGTTTCAATTCTCGAGGAAGTGTCAAATCAGCATACTCTCAGCTGCAGAGAGAAAGTTCATTCGGAATAATTATTTTTAATACAGGGTGTTTCAAAAATGACCGGTATATTTGAAACGGCAATAAAAACTAAACGAGCAGCGATAGAAATACACCGTTTGTTGCAATATGCTTGGGACAACAGTACATTTTCAGGCGGACAAACTTTCGAAATTACAGTAGTTACAATTTTCAACAACAGATGGCGCTGCAAGTGATGTGAAAGATATAGAAGACAACGCAGTCTGTGGGTGCGCCATTCTGTACGTCGTCTTTCTGCTGTAAGCGTGTGCTGTTCACAACGTGCAAGTGTGCTGTAGACAACATGGTTTATTCCTTAGAACAGAGGATTTTTCTGGTGTTGGAATTCCACCGCCTAGCACACAGTGTTGTTGCAACAAGACGAAGTTTTCAACGGAGGTTTAATGTAACCAAAGGACCGAAAAGCGATACAATAAAGGATCTGTTTGAAAAATTTCAACGGACTGGGAACGTGACGGATGAACGTGCTGGAAAGATAGGGCGACCGCGTACGGCAACCACAGAGGGCAACGCGCAGCTAGTGCAGCAGGTGATCCAACAGCGGCCTTGGGTTTCCATTCGCCGTGTTGCAGCTGCGGTCCAAATGAAACCAACGTCCACGTATCGTCTCATGCGCCAGAGTTTACACCTCTATCCATACAAAATTCAAACGCGGCAACCCCTCAGCGCCGCTACCATTGCTACACGAGAGACATTCGCTAACGATATAGTGCACAGGATTGATGACGGCGATATGCATGTGGGCAGCATTTGGTTTACTGACGAAGCTTATTTTTACCTGGACGGCTTCATCAATAAACAGAACTGGCGCATATGGGGAACCGAAAAGCCCCATGTTGCAGTCCCATCGTCCCTGCATCCTCAAAAAGTACTGGTCTGGGCCGCCATTTCTTCCAAAGGAATCATTGGCCCATTTTTCAGATCCGAAACGATTACTGCATCACGCTATCTGGACATTCTTCATGAATTTGTGGCGGTACAAACCGCCTTAGACGACACTGCGAACACCTCGTGGTTTATGCAAGATGGTGCCCGGCCACATCGCACGGCCGACGTCTTTAATTTCCTGAATGAATATTTCGATGATCGTGTGATTGCTTTGGGCTATCCGTAACATACAGGAGGCGGCGTGGATTGGCCTCCCTATTCGCCAGACATGAACCCCTGTGACTTCTTTCTGTGGGGACACTTGAAAGACCAGGTATACCGCCAGAATCCAGAAACAATTGAACAGCTGAAGCAGTACATCTCATCTGCATGTGAAGCCATTCCGCCAGACACGTTGTCAAAGGTTTCGGGTAATTTCATTCAGAGACTACGCCATATTATTGCTACGCATGGTGGATATGTGGAAAATATCGTACTATAGAGTTTCCCAGACCGCAGCGCCATCTGTTGTTGAAAATTGTAACTACTGTAATTTCGAAAGTTTGTCTGCCTGAAAATGTACTGTTGTCCCAAGCATATTACAACACACGGTGTATTTCTATCACTGCTTGTTTAGTTTTTATTGCCGTTTCAAATATACCGGTCATTTTTGAAACACCCTGTATTATTTCGTAGTAATATATTTGAGTGTGCGGTACTGAAGTAAATTTTATATCCGAGGAAACAGCGTTCGCAGATCCCGTTAGTTCCTTGATCTCGAATATTCGCTGGCCTTCGGAGTGCAGCCCCGTCTGCCTGGATTTCCATTTCGCGACTCCTGGCCGCGGTAAAGCTGATTACGATATTGATTTCAATTTCAAATCTAATTCCACTGATGTAGCTAGCTCGGTGACTCTGTAAGACACGTAGGTCGAACTCAAAGTGGCATGCTCTTCCGATGTTACAACCCGCCCCGATGAAGCTTCGTCGTTCGTCTGCTAATGCAGTACCCCGCTGTGACGACGAGAGCGATCCGTCAACGAAAAATTTTATTATACGACGTCAGATATATGGGAAGCGATCGATACAGACGATGCATCGGTAGCGGTAGTGATGGAAATACGGGGGTGAGCTGAAAAGTAATGCTTCCGGACGTCTTATGTGGAAACACTTAAAGGTTTGTAAATGAAACAAATGTTATTAACTTTCTAAATTTTTCATGTCTACGTATTTATTTACCAACATAGTCACCCTGGTAAGGAACACATATCTCCCAACAAGAAACCAGTTCTTTGACACTATCACTATAGAATATCTGACATTATTGGTAGAGCTACAATCTCACCTCTGCTTGCTCCACTTCCTCAATATCAAAGTGTAGTCCTCGGAGGTGTTCTTTATATTTCAAATACGGGTATGGATGATGACAGCTAACCCAAGACATCAGATTTAACAGATGTCGCAGCAACCGTGTATGGTCACGCGTTGTCATGCTAAATTTGAAACTCGATTACACCTCGCTGTTTCTCACGCACTGACATAGTTGCGTCACACGTCACCATGACACACGCTACAATTCGGAGCCCTCTAGCGTAAGAGAGCAACAAATGACAAGAAGAATAACGATGTAGAGCGTTATTAACGTTTGTTTCGTTTAAAAAGCTTCAAGAATATTCGCTTAAAAATTCTGAAGCCTTACTTTTCAGCACCCTTTCGTAATAAATTATGTTGCTTAATAGGATAAGGACGGAAGTGAGACAGGAAGTACACTCCTGGAAATTGAAATAAGAACACCGTGAATTCATTGTCCCAGGAAGGGGAAACTTTATTGACACATTCCTGGGGTCAGATACATCACATGATCACACTGACAGAACCACAGGCACATAGACACAGGCAACAGAGCATGCACAATGTCGGCACTACTACAGTGTATATCCACCTTTCGCAGCAATGCAGGCTACTATTCTCCCATGGAGACGATCGTAGAGATGCTGGATGTAGTCCTGTGGAACGGCTTGCCATGCCATTTCCACCTGGCGCCTCAGTTGGACCAGCGTTCGTGCTGGACGTGCAGACCGCGTGAGACGATGCTTCATCCAGTCCCAAACATGCTCAATGGGGGACAGATCCGGAGATCTTGCTGGCCAGGGTAGTTGACTTACACCTTCTAGAGCACGTTGGGTGGCACGGGATACATGCGGACGTGCATTGTCCTGTTGGAACAGCAAGTTCACTTGCCGGTCTGGGAATGGTAGAACGATGGGTTCGATGAGGTTTGGATGTACCGTGCACTATTCAGTGTCCTCTCGACGATCACCAGTGGTGTACGGCCAGTGTAGGAGATCGCTCCCCACACCATGATGCCGGGTGTTGGCCCTGTGTGCCTCGGTCGTATGCAGTCCTGATTGTGGCGCTCACCTGCACGGCGCCAAACACGCATACGACCATCATTGGCACCAAGGCAGAAGCGACTCTCATCGCTGAAGACGACATGTCTCCATTCGTCCCTCCATTCACACCTGTCGCGACACCACTGGAGGCGGGCTGCACGATGTTGGGGCGTGAGTGGAAGACGGCCTAACGGTGTGCGGGAAGTGGCGATGCGGTCCCCTACGGCACTGCGTAGGATCCTACGGTCTTGGCGTGCATCCGTGCGTCGCTGCGGTCCGGTCCCAGGTCGACGGGCACGTGCACCTTCCGCCGACCACTGGCGACAACATCGATGTACTGTGGAGACCTCACGCCCCACGTGTTGAGCAATTCGGCGGTACGTCCACCCGGCCTCCCGCATGCCCACTATACGCCCTCGCTCAAAGTCCGTCAACTGCACATACGGTTCACGTCCACGCTGTCGCGGCATGCTACCAGTGTTAAAGACTGCGATGGAGCTCCGTATGCCACGGCAAACTGGCTGACACTGACGGCGGCGGTGCACAAATGCTGCGCAGCTAGCGCCATTCGACGGCCAACACCGCGGTTCCTGGTGTGTCCGCTGTGCCGTGCGTGTGATCATTGCTTGTACAGCCCTCTCGCAGTGTCCGGAACAAGTATGGTGGGTCTGACACACCGGTGTCAATGTGTTCTTTTTTCCATTTCCAGGAGTGTATTTTAGCTTCAGGTGTTACAATCGAACTAGTGCGGTTAGCTTACAATTTATTTACAAACTTTGTCCAATATCTTGTTGTTAAATTGTCATCTGCATCCATTAAATGTTCATTTGCGAAAATAAAGGTTGTAGCATCAATATATATAACCAATGAAATGTAGTAGTTAGGTACAGAATTACGAAACTCTCCTGTATGAAACAAAAAGCATCCAGCAGAAACAGATATCGCAGAACTAGTCGGCATAAATAATGAAATATTGTACCATATTCTGACTATACGATGCTATACCTAAAAATATTCATTTATAACCAGCACATTCAGCAATTGGTTCGTTTCAACGTGCCATGAAATATAAATTCACGAGGGTAAAATATAGGAAATTGGTTTTTAAGTGGGGCACGTTTTAAGGACACAACATTACATTGTCCTTAATTTGTTTGTTATACGAGTATTTTCAGGCCTAAAGTTTCAGTTTGGAGAATCTGCAGTTCTTCATCTTCCACTGTTAACCACACTCCTAATTCAGTATTCCGATTTAAAAACCTATTGTCTCAATCTTACGAAATTTTAATCAGATTGGTAAGAATGCAAAGTACTTACGCTTGTTATTAAAATGATGTTTCTTATTTTCAGGATAATACCTGTAACAAACACATTTGAGAGATTTTCCTAATTTCGGTGTATTTCTAGACAGTTAAATTTGAAAATGTTAGGAGTTTTTATTTGAGACCAGTGGTCCACCTTTCTTGGACACTATAGTTAAAATGTTGTCATCTGTTGTTTTCTAAGCGCAGATCATTTAAGCAAACTATATGAAGATTTTTGAATAAGTCATGAATATCTCCAAGGGTGAAGAAATTTATCTACATCCTTCGTCACAATGAGTTATATAGACAAAGCAGCTAGTAGTGCTTGAACCATTCTTAACGTCAGGATTGGATGTGTGCTATATAATTGTCAGTGAATTTACTTTTTGTATCATATTCAATACATTAACTATTTTCATACAACGAGATTAAAGATTGGCTTTGTCTTCACCACACTTGTGGTGGGTTCAGCTTGCAGCATCACCAATTCTAGCTGCTTGAGTAGGAAATTTCCTGTGATTAAGCTAATTTAGGTAAGCAATGTCGTGTGAACCTTTTGATTTTGAACTCCATGAGCAAAATGAGGTTGATTGCAATAGCCCTTAGCCTAGTGGCTTCACGAGGGCCCCATTCCAATGGGAAATGTGCATGTTCGCTCTGTAGGTTAAAATGAACTTGTCTGGAAAAATGTCGTTTGTGGAATGCTGAGCATGTGGAGCAAGTCTTCTTTTTTTTGTGGAGAGAGGGTGTAATCAGACTTCTGATTGGCTTGATGCCACCAGCCAAGAATTCCTCACCTGTGCCTACCTCTTCATCTGAAAGTAGCACTTTCAACCTATGTCCTTAATTGTTTGCTCGATGTATTCCAATCTCTGCCTTCTTCTACGCATTTTGCTCTTTAGTACCATCGATGTCATTCCCTCTTACCTTAACAGAGGTTCTGTCATCCTGTCCCTTCTCCTTACCAGTGTTTTCTACATGTTCCTTTCGTCTTCGATTCTGTGCAGAACCTACCCATTCCTTAATCAGTCCCCCTGATTTTAACATTCGTCTGTAGCACCTCAACTTAAATGCTTCGATTCTCTTGTGTTCCGATTTTCCCACAGTCCATGTTTCATTGCCATACAATGCTGTATTGCTGATGTACTGTCACAGAAATTTCTTCTTCAAATTAAGGCCTACGTTTGATACTAGTAGACTTGTCATGGCCATTTGTGTCTTTTTGCCATTGATAGTCGGCTTTTGATGTCCTCCATGCTCCGTCCGTTGTTGGTTATTTTGCTGCCTAGGTAGTACAATTCCTTAACTTCATCTGCTTCGTGACCATCAGGCCTGATGTTATGTTTCTCCCTATTCTCATATCTGCTGCTTCTCGTTACTTTCGTGTTTCTTCGATTTACTCTCAATCGATATTCTGTACTCATTAGATCGTTCATTCCATCCTGCAGATCATGTAATTCGTCTTCACTTTCATTCATGATAGCAATGTCATCAGCGAATCGTATCATTGATATCCTTTCACCTTGAATTTTAATTCCACTCCTAAACATTTCTTTTATTCCCATCATTCCTTCTTCGATGTACAGATTGAAGAGTAGGGGGAAAGGTTACATCCCCGACTTACACCTTTTTTAATCCGAGCACTTAGTTCTTGGTCTTACATTCTTATTATTCCTTCTTGGCTCTTGTATTTATAGTCTCTTATCCGTCTCTCCCTATAGCTTACCCCTATTTTCACATAATTTCGAACATCTTGCAACATTTTGCATTGTTGAACGCTTTTTCAGGTCGACAAATCCTTTGAACGTGTTTTCATTTTTCCCTAGTGTTCCTTCCATTATCAACCGCAAATCAAGAGTTACCTCACTCGTGTCTCTACCTTTTCGAAAGGCAAACTGATCGTCATCTAACACATCCTCTATTTTCTTTTCCATTCTTCTGTATATTATTCTTGTCCGCAACTTGAATGCATGAGCTGTTAAGCATATTGTGCCATAATTCTCTCACTTGTCAGCTCTTTCAATCTTCGGAATTGTGTGGATGATATTTTTCCGGAAGTCAGATGGTATGTCACCAAACTCATCCATTTTACACCAACGTGAACAGTCGTTTTGTTGCCACTTTCCCAAAGATTTTAGAAATTCTGATGGAATGTTATCGATCCCTTCTGCCTTATCTGACCTTAAGTCCTCCAAAACTCTTTTAAATTCTGGTTCTAGTACTGGATTCCCTATCTCTCCTATATCGATTCCTGTTTCTTCTTCTATCACAGCAGACATATCTTCCCCCCTCAGAGGCTCTCTACGCGTTCTTTCCACTTACCCGCTCTCTTATCTGCATTTAACAGTGGAATTCCTGTTACCACCCTTGCTTTTAATTTAACCGAAGGTTGTTTTGACTTTCCTGATGTCTGTCCTTCAAACAATCATATATGTTTCGATATCTTCACATTTTTCATGCTGCCATTTCGTCTTAGCTTCCCTGCACTTCCTATTCTATTCATTTCTAGGCAACACTTTTGTACTTCCTCCTTTCGTCGACCAACTGAAGTATTTCTTCTGTTACCCATGGTATCTTAGCAGTTACCTTCTTTATACCTATGTTTTTCTTTCAACTTGTGTGATGGCCCTTTTTAGATACGCCCATTCCTCTTCAACAGTACTACCTACTGAACTATTAATTATAGCTGTACGTATAGCTTTAGAGAACTTCAAGCGTTTCTCGTCATTCCTTAGTGCTTCTGTAGCCAACTTCTTTTGCGTATTGATTCTTCCTGACTAATCTGTTGAACTTCAGTCTACTCTTCATCGCTACTACATTGTGATCTGAGTCTGTCTCTGCTCCTGGGCACGCCTTACAATCTAGTATCTGATGTCGGAACCCATAGTGTAATGCAACCAAAATCTTGCTGTATCATTCGGTCTTTTAAAGGTGTACCTCCCCTTCTTATGATTCTTGAACAGAGTATTAGCTGAAATTTAATGCAGAACAGACTTTGTCCTTTTAGTTTATCAATCTTTGTCTGAAGCTCATATTCTGCGGTAACCTACAACTGCATTCCAGTCTCCCATGACTCTTTGATTTTCATCTTTCTTCTAGTACTGTATTACCCTTTCAATATCCTCGTATACTTTCTCTGCCTCCTTATCTTCAGTCACGTTGCGACATCGGCATATATATATAGCTGAACTATCGTTGTCGATGTAGGTTTGCTTTCGATTCTGACAAGAACAATCCTATCAGTCAATTATTCACAGTAACACACTTTCTGCCCTATCTTCCTATTCACAACGAATGATAATCCTGTTAGACCATTATCTACAGATGTTGATATTACCTGATACTCATCTGAGCAGAAATCCGTGTCTTCTTTCCATTTCACTTCACTGACTGATCCGAAGCATTTACCTTGCCAGATTTTCTTATTTACATTTCATGTTCAAGCTTTTGTCATTCCACGCCCCGACTAGTGGAACGTTATCCGTTCGTTGATTATTCAATCTTCTTCTCATGATCACCTCCCCCACGGCAGTTCCCTCGCGGAGATCCGAATGGGGGACTATTCCGGAATCTTTTGGCATTGGAGAGATCTTCGTGACACTTTTTCAAGAACAGGCCGCATGTCCTCTGAATACACGTCACGTGTCTTTAATGCTGTGATTTCAGTTGCCTTTTGAATCCTCATGGTGTTGATCATTGATGATTCTTCCGCCTTTAGGTTCAGCTTCCCATCCCTAATTGAAGGGTGAGTCCTGAACCTCTGTCTGCTCCTCCGCCCTCTTCGACAAGGCCGTTGGCAGAAAGAGGGTGACTTCTTCCAAGAAGTCTTCGGGCGCAAATGTTGATTATTAGTCAAAATTCAAGTAGTCTTATAATGGTACAAGGAAGTTCGTAGAAAATACAACAAGGGGATACGATGCATATATAAGCTGCCATGATCACTACATAATTAGACCAGTGACGTGATTTTGAGACCATAGTAAATTAAGACAGTTTAAGTTGAACTCTAATGTTAACGAACAATTATGCTCAATGTGTACTAGTACATGCTGTATGAAATAAATTGTTCTAGACATGTACGAACTGTGGAAATAATAAATGTAAATGAGTGAGCTAAGATGGTGGTCCTTGTCAGTTCTAGTCAGTAGCCATTTTCTTCGTGCCATGTGATCATATGTTCCTTCTTCATCCATAAACCAATGATATGCCACAGTTACATGAAAACTGCAGTATGACGAAAGCCCAGAGTCAAAATTTTGCATTGTGATTTGATTAGAGCAGAGTCACCACCGCAATGACGTCAGGAGAGACTGTGTCTCAGAGATAGTTGGTCAAAATATTGATTTCGCTGCAAAAATTAAAAATAAAATAACAGGCCAGAAATTATAGGTCATTTGTTTGGGGCATTAGTAAAAAGCATAATTACTGGTACCACTAGTATAAATATTACCCTCTAATACGGTCATATAGATACTGGTTGTCCGCTAGATACGCTGGAGAGAAGTGCCATCAATAGTGAAGATTAACATGTCTATGATGAGATGGACGTTGACAGAATGAGTTGCCAGTGGCCTCACAGCTGCCACTGCAGGAAAGTGGTAAACATCAGTGACAGGTGAGAGACAATCACAGAAGTTGTGAAGACTTAATTGCAAACAGTGTTGCCGATGCCTGTGACTACATGATCTCAGTGGATGATGTGGTGGTGAAGATGGGTTCAATTTCAGGTCATGAGGAACACTGATGACTGACACCGAATAGAATGAATGCTGATAGGGCAAATACATTTTCCACATTGTTAGCAGAGAGCTTCCTGCAGTAGGTAGCTGATTTGCTGAAGAGTTCCAGTCCTCGAAATGAAAAAGGAATGGCTCCTATCCCAGCTCGCTATCTTGAAACAAAATGTAAAATTAATCATTCAATACGTACAGAAAAATAGGTAAGTCTGTGTATCTGATGATACCTTATCCTCATTGTTCAATATACGAAATATTTTTCTTACATTTTATTCAAGAAAGGGCTTGCATTTGTAATACACTCACTAGTACACTAATTTAGTAGTTCTCTGACGGAGTGAGACTTTTGGTAAACTAACGTTACAATTCCTATATCAACTGTCAGAATACTGTTAATTTTACTGAGTTAAGAGTGGATTTGCAGCAAATATCGCCATTTAGTTTCCACGTAACAGTTTCTAAAAGTCACTACATTGTTATCTCCGTGGTCAAAATACATTTAAAAGGTATTGCCGACCAGGAACTATTTTAAAACTTTCACACATGCACGCACACGTAAAAATAAATAATGACACACACATAAATTACACTGCCGTTCAGATATGCACATATGGTCAATCAGCTATTAAGCAAGGATATTGTGAACTGCTTGATGTTTTTGCGGCACATATGTAAGGAGGAAGCTCCATTAGCCATAATGCATTTGTTTTGCAAAATACTTCGCTAGAGTAAAAAAATCTTTGTGAAAAATATATAACTCTCTCTACATTGAACAGTATATAATGTAATGTCATTGTGTTTTGATCATAAATTAGCGATTATTAAAGCAGTAGGAAATCTACTTTCTTTTCTCTTATTTGTACATTGCTGCCAGAGAAGCATGGCTGCTTACCAGTATATGATTTGTTCTCTCGAGTTTCTTGTTAGATGTTTCTTGTTAGATATTACCTCAGATCTACGGAGACGGTCCCGCCGCTTCGTGTGAAGACGATAATTTAAACCTAATATTGATCATCTTCTTCTGCTTCTGTGGCTTCAAGATGATCAGCTGAAGGCCACAGATATTTAGGGTAGCACTAAGGATTTGAGCTTGCTGCCATGATAGAGAATGTATCGTGGCATATGTCAATAAGTGTTACCATTAGGAGAACTGAAATTTGACCTAGCCTGAAAACATATTTTTACACACATTAGGCTTCTAGTCGTTTAGTTCGAAGCTTGTGCTGTACCGTAGCAAGTTGTGAGAGCCCTGATCTCGCTTTATTAAGAAAAATGGCTACAAACACTGTAGCAACAACGCATAGGCCCAATATGCCCAGCGCCGGAGCGGCCCCCGGAATAACGCCGCAGAGTGGCGGCTGATGCGGCAAGGTGCCAACAGAAACCAGTGGCCAGCGGCACTGCTCCCATGAGGCGCCCAGAGTGAACGTCGGGTCAGCGAGTGGGTGAAGGAGCGGTGGTAATCAGGCTGTAATCCCAGCAGCCGCAGCCTGCCGTTCCCACAAAGCCGCTTAGCGCCGCAGTTTCCCAGGGGAGCGGAGCGCTCACGTCACGGACTTCGGTCAGGTTGGTAGCATTGTTCTGTACCGGACGAGCCACCGCCAGATGCGAAAACATAGCACGTATATTACGGGCAATACTCGCTGGCAGTGGAGGACTAAGCTCGTTGGAGGTACCGGGCGACGAAACTAATTGAGACTTTCTGTCTGCTTGTAAACTGATGTATTTGAAGTGTAGAGTTTGTAAAAGAAAAGGAATAACATAGATGAAAAGCCTGACAAAAAATCAGGTATTTAATAGTTTTGTACTCTTTACCGTAGCAGTTGTACTGTACAAACTTAAAAATATATAGGGGTGAGGAGAAACATGGAAACACAAGAAACACGACACATTATCATGCCTAATGTGGTGTAGGAAACCTGTTCGCATTCGAAACAGCTTCCTGAATGGTTTTCAAGTGAGTCTTATATCATTCCTCTTGTAAAATAATGGCAAGCCACGAAACGCACACTTTTCTCCGAATTATACCATAAAGTCCAATTAGTACTGAGATCTGGTGACTGTAGAGGGCAGGGAAGATGCGGCAATTCATCCTCGTATTTGCAAAACCAGTCCCAGTCAATGTGAGCTGCGTGAAGAAGGGCTCTACCGTCTTGGGACACAGCATCACAATTGGGGAACGAACATTGTATCATGGGATATACCTGATCAGCCAAAATGGCCACAAATTCCTTGGCAGTTACGTAACCTCGCAGAGTATCCATGGGGCCCATGGAATACCATGACATTGGTACCCAAATCATGACCGAAACCAAGGCATATTTCGTTCTTCGGACGTAAACTCGGCCAGAAGTTGGGAACACAGTCCAATAAGACTCCTCCGATCAAATGACGTTCTTCCACTGCTCCAAGATCAAGGAGTTATGGCTTCGGCACCACGTTTTGGTGCTACGGGCATTTGCGTCACTGATGAGCAGTTTTGGAATCCCGGCTCGCCGTGCATTTCCTCACCCATTTCTGCCGTTTTGGTGCTAAGAGAGTTCACGAGCGCGATATTCACTACTGCAGTGATTTCTGCAATTCATATCGTATTAGGAAGTGTAAAGTCGATATTGCTGATTCTGTAAGATTATGAAATGTATAATTTCTTAAGTATACGGTAGTGAAATATGTACTGTATGTGAATTATAGCTACTTCCTTTCAACGTAGCCCTATATGTTTTATTTTATTTTTTAGCTATAATGAGTATTCAGGAAGACGATTCATTTTGAGGCCCAGTTCGGACGAAGATCCTGATTTTATTGAAATACGGGAACCATCAGGTATGGAAGAGAATGGAGACGATGATGATGATAGTTAGGTAGCTCAGCCAACTCAAATATCTTCCTAGTTAAGAATGGTACTAAGTGGTATTCAATTATACCATCTAGGAGGGGAAGAAACTCCAGAGATATAATTCATAACCTCACAGGACCAATATAATCTGCGAGGTCTATTTCTAGTCCAGCTGAAGCATGGCAGTTGTTATTGGCAAACGAAAGACAGAGCATGAATGCCACTTACATGAACGAAGCAATGACTCGCAAATGTTCATCAGTCGGAAACCCACCGAGTTACCGTAAGTCTACATATATTGTATAACTAAGAACTGTCATCGTTCTCTTGTATGTCTCTGGAGTAAACAAGGCCGCTCACACAAATTGGAGATTGACTTAGGTCTACAAAATTTCCCAGCGCCATATTTCTCGTTACAATGTCAGAAATGCGATTTCAGTTTTTGACTAGCTGTGTAAGATTTGATGACAAAGAAGCTCAAATGAACAGAAAACAAGAAAACCAATTGGCACCCATTCAGTCCATCTGGACTAAATTTAGTGATAAATGCAAATCCTTATACACTCCTTTCGAATAATGTACAGAATACAAGCAGCTAATGGGCTTCCTTTCAGAATACATACATCTTCAGAGCTGTTGATGTTGAATGATTCTAAGCCTTATTACCTAATAAACACTATTCCATATATTGACAAGGTTCTAACAGAAAAAAATTAAGCTGTCCGATTATATTATACAGGGTGTCCCAGCTACCTTGTCCACCCAAAATATCTCTCGAACAATAATAGCTATTGGAAAACGACTTTCACCGAAATCAGTGTAGGGTTGGGGCCCATGAATGGACATATTTGGAAAAATTCTAAAACGAAAGCATATGTGTTTTTTAACACAAACTTATGTTTTTTTAAATGGACCTCCTGTATTTTTTCTTCAGCAATCCATAGCATGACAAAGCACATACACAATGGCGTTGATTGCATCGCAATATTCCCATTACATCCCGAGATATTGAGACGCAAAGTTGACGCTTGAAACACCCGACATGCGCTGCTAGCGCACGTCCTGAGGCTCAGGCGTGAACTCCATGCTGCCCGTAATCGCGGTGTGATTGACATGCATAATCACACTTCCATACTTATCAAGAGGTCCGAAACGAATAATACGGTTTGATGCCATCCTGCATTAACGTCGTACATTCCAGCAGATATTTATCCCATAGGCTAGGGGTGATGCGGTTCTGTAATATTTCTGTGTACCGCAACGTTAGTCACAAAGTTAACTTCGCTTATCGTTATCCGTTACTAAAAAGGTAATACCGTTCAACGTTAAAACTTTATTTTACTGTAGACCTAGCGCAAGTGACAGTTAATCATTCACTCTTAATAGTAAAATTCATGTTGATGGTTTTAGTGAAACGAGCAAGTGGACTAAAAGTTTTACCGTTGTTTAGGTAAAAATATTTTGATTTGGGAAGTTCATGTAGGAGATAGAAGATGAATGTAAACATGTTTAACCAATTAGTTTTATTATCACATAATTATCAATGTTATGTTTATCTAATGCGTTAAGTGACAAATTGTGCAAACAAATGTTTCTTAACATCTGTACAAGCATCAATAATGCGTTGTTTCATGTCCTCTGGTGTTGTTGGTTCATGCTGGTAAACAGCATCCTTCACTGCTCCCCAAAGAAAATAATCCAGCGGTGTAAGGTCCGGAGATCGGGCAGGCCACCTAACTGGGCCACCTCGTCCAATCCACCTACCAGGGAACTTATGGCTCAGAAGTCGTCGTGCTCGTAAGGCGTTATGTGCAGGGCATCCGTCATGCTGATACCACATGACCTTTCTCCGGTTCAGAGGTACGGTGTCCAAGAGAACAGGAAGATTGTGTCGTATAAATTTGGAGTATTGTCTGCCATTTTGGATGCAATTTATAAAGAAAGGTCCGATAATGGTATCTTCAATAATCCCACACCAAACATTAACTTTCCACGGACGTTGATGCTCTACCTGACGGAGCCATTTTGGATTGTCTATGGACCAATAATGCATATTCCTCACATTGACAATTCCTTTGTTGGAGAATGATGCCTCGTCGGTAAAGAGAACATCTGCAAAAAAATTTTGATTAGTCAGAAGTTTTTGCTGAGCCCACCGACAAAATGTAACCCTATTGCGGAAGTCATTTCCATGAAGATCCTCTTGTAAATTAACATGGTAAGGATGAAATTTATGACGTTTAAGAATACGCTGTGCACTTGATTTCGACACACCAACTTCACGTTCAATTTGACGTGTGCTGATTTGAGGATTCACAGCTATGGTAGCGAGCACAGCAACTTCAGCACGTTCATCTGTGCGTGTTCTAGGACGATGTCGAGGTCTTGGATTGAAGCTTCCCGTTTCACGTAGACGAGATGTGAGAAGACCAAACATCCGGCGCGAAGGCGATGGCTTGTCAGGGAATCGTCTTCTCTACAGTCATTCTGCCTGAACAGCATTTCGTCCACCTACAACAGGGTACAGTACAGGTATATAGAGTAGGGTAGAAAACAGACATATTAACTTAATAATCATAATGTTAGCTAACAGTACTATCAACAAACAAGCAATCTCATAACGTATTTCCCGTCAACGTACATTCTCCATAGATCAGCAGCATTTCTACCATATCTTTATGTGTGTAGATTATCCTGTACAGTATAAGTTCCACAACACAACGTTTATTCACAATGTGTACTACCTCCGTGCCGTCACTAGATTACTCTGATGCACGACTACACTGACAAGCGGTGTACTACACGCCAAAGCAACAACAAATGTGATGCTCGGAGGGTGGTGGAGTACAGGAGTTTGCATGGGTCGCATATCATAAACAAGGCGAAGTGGTAACTGTGGCAGTAGTGGGAACTGCGTTGGACACTTGACTAGGTAGAGCCAGGTCCTGCGCGACAGACACAATGGGTCACATAACGCATTAGATAAACCTTATTTTGTGTGTGCAGGATAAATAAGACAACCGGAGGGGTGTACACCGATCGGTACTGGTTCATACTGTGTACGTAGATACGTAAAACGTGCAAGAGGGAAACCATTGTGTGCTTATGAGAGTTGATGGCAGCAGACCGTATTATTCGTTTCGGACCTCTTGATAAGTATGGAGGTGTGATTACACATGGCAATGACATCACGATTACGGGCAGCATGGGGTTCACGTCTGAGCCTCAGGACGTGCGCTAGCAGCGCATGTCGGATGTTTCAAGCGTCAATTTCGCGTCTCAGTATCTCGGGATGTAATGGGAAGTATGGAGGTGTGATTACACATGGCAATGACATCACGATTACGAGCAGCATGGGGTTCACGTCTGAGCCTCAGGACGTGCGCTAGCAGCGCATGTCGGATGTTTCAAGCGTCAATTTCGCGTCTCAATATCTCGGGATGTAATGGGAATATTGCGATGCAATCAACGCCATTGTGTATGTGCTTTGTCATGCAATGGATTGCTGAAGAAAAAATACAGGAGGTCCATTTAAAAAACATAAGTTTGTGTTAAAAAACTCATATGCTTTCGTTTTATAATGTTTCCGAATATGTAAATTCATGGGCCCCAGCCCTACATTGATACCGGTGAAAGTCGTTTTCCAATAGCTGTTATTGTTCGAGAGATATTTTGGGTGGACAAGATAGCTGGGACACCCTGTATAAGGAAGTTATCAAAACCCGTTCATGACACTAATAGCAACCTGACTGTTAACAATTGGTTTTCATCCATTCCTCTTCATCAGACAACAACTGATAATATTGTTATAACGATGTTAGTGACTGTAAGAAAAAAATAAGCTTGAAACACCACAATCACTTAAATCCTGAAAATCTTGGGAAAACACATTACTTGCCTCGCATGTTAATAAGACGCTACTGACATGTCCAAAAGAAGAAAAAACATGAAATGATAATAGCCGACAATAAAACAAAAGGCGAAACTCACACTGCACAAAATTTACTCCACTGCACATGCCTATGATGGCTATCTCGGGAATTTTGGGTCAAAGTCGGATAAACGCCATGGTTCTGTTTATCCCTTCCAACACTTAAGTAAAGAGGCCAGGACGAAAATTGCTTAATTTACTGACATGGAACTACGTTGCTCCACATTTGAGTGCTAGATTAAATATAGCCACACTACAAAGGAATTTGAGGAGAACTGTGGAAGGAATTTTGGAAATATGTACTATGATTCATGAAAGAGCAGAACTTCTAACCAACAAAGTGAAATATACACTACATTCAAGAAATAGGTACAGAACAACAAAAATGTGTTGCCATAATTATAGAAGGGGGATCTGTGATGAACATGCAGCACTAATTTGTCCTTAGTGTCCTCACTGCCAATAAAAAAAGTGACTCATTATTATTCATTTCACTCTAATATACATTAATTTCATAGTTTTATGCATTGTTGCACAAATATACTGTGATAGTAACTAACTTTGTAAAGATCTTATGCTGAATGATCCTGCAGAAGTCAACTAATCGATCATATTGTATTATACCACTTTATACATTCAAGTTGATACTCACATAGAGTAATATACAAGTAGTAAAACAAATATAAAAATTAATCTTCAATTTGGTGTTGAATTGTGACATAAACCAAATTTGTAAACATCCCTTGTACTCAATAAAGTCAAGTAAGATATTATGTTGCACAACACTCATTCAAATATAGGAAAGCTAAACATTAAAAATGCAGTACATTAATTATAAACAATAGTATGCACATTTTGTCAATTACCTATGTTATTCATTGTTATAATTAAAAAAATTAACAGGGAAAATATAATTATTTACAATCTCCCATGTACATAAGAAAGTCCAATGAACATATTAATTAGCTTATAACACTTGATATATGATAATATGTGATAATATTTTGCTGGGGTCCAGTGCATCTCTTGCGAGGTGTGAGGTTATTCAAATCAAGTGTGAGGTTTAAATGTGGACACCCTGTAGTTTTTTCTATCATTAAAACATATTCATTATTTTTATTCTGAAAAGTTCTTTATCCAAAGTCACTTTTGGAGACTGTTGAGATTATTGGAATAAATTTGCTTCTTCTGGTATAAACTGCCAAAAGTTGATGTAAATCAAAAAGGTATATTTACATGTAGCTGAAGACCTAGTATGAAGGGTTGCCATGAAAGGATCTTGCATATCTTAAAAAATGCTCACAAGTGTTCTTAGATTTTCTTTGGTGACTTTAACTGAGCATCTGCTTCCACACCTATATACACACTCCGCAAGCTACAGCATAATGCATGGCGGAGAGTACGTTGTTAGTCGTTTTCTGTCCTGTCTTTTTTGTCTATATGCCTCTGTATGAACTAGAGTTTCCTTTACCTTATCCACATGGCCCTTGCGTGAAATATACGTCGGCGGCAGTAGAAACGTTCTGCAGTCAGCTTCAGATGCCAGTTCTCTGCGTTTTCTAAATTGTGCTTTGCAATAAGAACGTCATCTTCCCTGCAGGGATGCACATCTAAGTTCATGAAGCATCCCTTAATAGCTGCATGTTGATCGAACCTACCTGTAACAAATCAAGCAGCAGGTCTGTGATTTGCTTCAGTATCTTCCTTTAATCCAAGGTGCTGGGGATCCCATGCATTCAAGCTGTGTAAGACAATCGTTACAGACATTTACTGTTTTTTCTGCAAGTTTTCCTGATCTATATGTGAATAAATATTTACACCTGACAAAGACGCGACATTAATATAACCTTGAACCCAGCACAACGCAATATCCAGACTATAATTTTCCACCTGTTGCTGAATATCTTCTAGAATATTCTCTGCAGTATTTACGACAAAATATAAACTTAAGAAGAATTGACAAACCTCCACAATTTTGTCTTCTGTATGGTCATATCTAACTTTTTACCCATTTTGTCAGTTCTGCTTTCATTGGGACTGTTGTCAAAAATCTGTTTCGCATTTATTAGACTTTTTTTATTTTTGATACTTTTTTCTTCATGTTCCTGAAGAATAAAAATGAATTCATTTACTATTCTTTTTGACAACTGAGAAGGCAGTCTCTTTCATTTAGCAATGAACTCCTCAAGTTTCAAACAATGCTCTTTCAGTAGTGAACCAAATTTCGCCATGAACTGCACCAATTCTAAGTTATTTCCTCTGTATTCAGAGTTTTAAGTTCAAGTTTTCATCAGTATTTACATCCTAAAACTTCAAACATCCTAACCTGCTTGTTGACTCATGTCAGTGTGCTATTGTGCTTTTTTTCAAAATTTGGGAAGGGTCTGTTTTCATAGAACCACTTCATAATTATTTGGAAAGTTTTATTTAGTAGTTCTTCTGTGTTTTACTCAGTTGTGGGATTGATTATAGCACCGTATCATCCGCTAAAAGCATCAAATTTGCTTATTGGATGTTAAGTGGACGATCACTGACGCGCATAGGGATTAGGAGCGGACCCAAAATTGAACTGTATGGAACTCCAGTTGTGATTTTATCCACAGTCACTAAAATTTTCTACCTTTCAGATACTACCTGAGTTATTCTGCAAAACGTTTTGCATACTGTTTGTCACACACAATTCAAAGCAGCTGTGTGTAAAACCATCATTCCGTGAGACTTGAGTTTTTGTAAGTGAATATCATGATTCATGATCTACACAGCCGAAGGGCTTGGAGAGATCACAGAGATCTGTTGAGGGATTTATCTACTTCTGTCTTTGCTTTTCCTGGTTTTCTTTTCTGAGAGACATATGGGTGAATTCTTGTCACTTAAAAGAGATTCACAAAACTATTTCAGTCATCGATCATATTCTACACATCCATTAACAGTAATTTTTCCTCTCCATGCAGCCTGCAGGATTGTGTTTGATAACGGGCCATAAATGCACAGTCATTTTCAAATAAATGTCGTGTGTAATTTTTGTAGAGCAGCTGCAAATAATGCGAGTTTTTCAGAGGATAAAAGGATTATATTTATTTTACTATATGATAGACGGTTAGTTGTCTGACAAACACCATGTTTCGATATTACAGCGAAGTGTTATTTGCTTTAAAATTGTGTGAATGAAGAATATAATGTTAGGAAAGAAGTATAGAACCTTGTGCCCGAGCTTTTCTGATCCTTACACTATGTACAACAAATTTTCAAGATAGTAATAAACTAATTAAAATGTAGGTATTTCCTTTTCCAGCTTTCCTTAGACACTAAACAATGCAATCGCTGTTTAAACTCAATTAACATGCCAGAACAAAAATCAAAGAGAAAGTTGCATTAACCACCTAGTATTTCTATAGAGCTTCATGAAGAATGAAATAAAATTACGGAACTCAATGCTTTTATTTCTTGGTGGAGCTTTCTCCATTCTGACAGCTGATTCCCGAGAGTCTGCAATGGAAGTCGAACGGAAGTAATTCAACTATGATTAAATGTATCTGCCTTTTTTTTAACTTTCAATTACATCAGTCGAAGTAGTCAGTAATATTAAGTTAGTAATTTTACGATGGCAAGTTTTAAACTGGTTGCCATGTACAGTTGTCCTGAGTAGCCATGAGCGACTGATCTAGTATGGCTGCCGGCAGTGTAGACTTTTCGCCCTTAGAGGTTGTCTACGTGTCGCACGGAGCTGGACGTACACCTAAACGAGTCAACGAGGATTATTACGGGCACATTAAAATCCACTCCAGTCCCCTGGCTGCACACCATCAGCAACATCCCAATACATGAATTACGACGCCAAGAAGCGAAGATCCAGAATGGAGGAAACTACACCACCCCGACTACCCACAAGACCTCCCAATTCGTACAGTCTTAAACAACCCTCCTCCAAACCGCTTAAAATCTCGCAATCCACTGTGGCATAATGGAAGGAGCGATAAGAAGGTCGACAATAAAGAAGAGTGGCGAAAGAGGTGGAATACTGCAACAATAGCACATCGAGGTATCAAGACCCAACTGCAGACAAGGGAGTGGACAAGGCTGAACAGAATAAGAACTGTCCATGCCAGGTGCAACGCTATGATGCACAAGTGGGGACTCTGAGATTCTTCAGCCTATGATTGTGGGGCCCAAGAACAAACATCAATATATTGTTAGAGACTGTCCTCAGAGGTATTATCCTGGATCATATAGTGACTTTATTAATGCTATTCCCTGTGCTGTTAGTTGGCTTCAAGAATTAGATATTCAACTTTGATTAAATGTATCTGCCTTTTTTTAACTTTCAATTACATGAGTCGAAGTAGTCAGTAATATTAAGTTAGTAATTTTCACAATTTAAGAATGTATATCAAGTTTGTGCTAAAAAGTAAAACTAAAGTTTATGTACATACTTAACTAGACTAGATATAAAATTAAGCTTTATGTGCTTCTTAATGTTTGCTGTTGTTGCCATACGATAAATAAAATGAATAACTGATTGCCTTGTTTATGATTAAATAATAGGTACGCATTTCTGTTAAGAAAGAAATCATCAAATAATTTCTCTGTTGTTTGGGTATATTATTAACCTACCTAGATAGGGCACGTGATAAAAAGGCGCTTTCCAGGAAGGAGAGGTTCACCAGCACCAGATCAAATCCGCCAGTTAGGTTAACAACAAGGGTGGGTATGCAGCCAGCCTGGAAATGAATTGTTATGTTGTTTCTCACATCCCACTATGTGAATACTGGGCTTCTTGTTAAGTCCTGCCTCAGTTACATGATTATAAAACATTCAGAAAACTTTCTCTCTCTTTCACATGAATAACCCTACACACATTTTCCTTCCTGGCAGGTAACGAAGGGGATCCAGTCACCCATCAAAATTAAATATGGAGACCCAGCACAGATGGCGGCAAAGTCACATGAAAATGTACACTTCGCGCCAAAGCCGCTGAAAAGTCGTCAGTAACGAATATACTTTGCTTTGTTTCACTGGTTTCGAAAAATTAATCTGTGATCTTCAGAAGCCTGTGAATTAGTGATATTACAAATATTCGTACCTCGACTATACATTTACATAAAGTGTAACATGTATATTACAAAAACTTACTTAGTATTAGTTTAGGAGATGTTAGTATTTTCTTCACAGAAGCATAGTGCCATGATGTCTCGTATAATGTACATGTTGTATGTGATTATTGTAAATACAGACTTACAATAATTTAAGTGGGTCACATTGATGTAGATGTCAAGCTGCTGTACTAGATGCAAGGAATATGTATTAAAGCGTATAAACAATATAATTAAGGTGCATAAAGAAGTTATACAAATATTTAACACAACTGTGGCACATACGTCTAACATGTAAAAGGAATTGGCTAATTCTCACATTTTATAAGACATATTTTGCAATCGAAACAATGTCTACTTTTCAATACAAGTTGTTCACAAAAGATATCTTTTGAATTAGAAGGGATTGTTTATGTATTTCAAGTTATTCTAAAAGGCTCATTTAGTTGCCATTGTCAACTAAATGCACACTTTCGATGTTAAGCAAGGATGGAGGAGGAAGCGTGTGTTTCTCAATGTTTAGATATTCTGTAAAAGTTGACTTATACAAATTCTTAACGTCTCTGTTGAGCATATGTTCACCGAATTGTACTTACCAAGCTTGGACCAGGTGAAACTGACGACCAGTAATCTTGACTGGTGGGCAGCAACCTTGAAGCTCTCTTGAATGGGTTGTTCATAGTCAGCTACCACTCTTTTTACATTAAAAGACAGTTGCCTTTTCCTACATTCATCTTGACCTCTGTATAATTGGCAAATATGTTTTGATTCTTCTAATCTCTTATAAGGCTGAGCTTTAATGGCATGTAAGAACCTCAAGAGTAATTGTGCGTAATGAATAAAAGGGGAACAAGGGAGAGCGTTTCGCTATATATTGAAAAGTAACATCCATCAATATAGTTTCCTGATAACATAGGCGTTTCTGACTGCAGTCGGTTGAGAAAATGATATAACAGCATTCCATAACATCATTAACGACAAACATTTCTTCTTTTTTAATTGGGACCCGCAACTGCGATAAAGCAACCTACGTTTCCATCGCGAAATTTGGCATACTCTCCAAATGCTAATGTACCTGACATCCTTCCTCGTTAACGTTTTCACGGTTGTCGGTTTCTAAGACAATAGCAGTCAACACAGACACTAGCAGCAACAGGGAAGTCATCGATTTTTTGACTGTCTACGAGTTCCTAACCAGGAGCGAGATACCTCTATGTGCTTTGGTAGTTTAGTTACTTGTAATTCTGTGTGTTAATTTAATATTTAATAGACACTGTTCTCGTGTCGGAAAATAAACCGATATTGTTACATTACAAGTTCTTAATCAGGAGCGAATTATTTAGACCAAACTGTGTGCTTTGGTTGTTCAGCTTTTGAAATCTCTGCATGTTAATCTAATTTATTAGTTCTTGCGTTTTCGTCAGTGTCTGCAGATGAGTTCCGTAACGCTTGTTGATAATCGTTTGTTTGATAGGGACTGTCATTACTGTGTGTGGATGAGAGCCGAGTTGGTGACATCGCTCTCAGCTCCAGGCTGTGATGGGTTCGCTTACACAGCTTGAAGCTGCAGTTGACGGGCATCACTGTGGTGGGCTGGCTGTGGGGATCCAACGGACTTGCAGCACGTCTGTCTGCCAGTTGGTCTGCACCACTGACCAGCCGAGTTACTGCTGTCACAGTGACTGACCCCTCACCCATTGTCGAGTACGAGGTCACTTTGTGGTGTAGCAGGTGGCGAAAGACTTTCTAGGCCTCCCCAGTTAGTCTGACAAACAGGTTCCAGGTACCGCCTGTGGCGGACTCCGTCCCTCAGCCAGATACACTAGCTTGTCCTGTTTCAGAGGAAACCTCCCATCCTGCAAGATCTAGGCAATCACAGAATGTGGGATTATTGGTAGTTAGGAGCTACAATTTCAAGCTTGTTATGGGGCCCATTAAGGACGTGCTTGCCAAGGGGGGGAGGATGGGGGTGGAGAAAGCCAATGTCTATCCCGTGTGCATTCTGGGTTGAGTCATTCCTCAGGTGGAGTGGGTCCTTCTGGATGTCATGAAGAGAAAAATGTACAACCAACTGGAAGTGGTATCTCACGTCAGTACCGGAGATATGTGTCGCTTTGGATCAAAAGAAATTCTCTTTGATTTCGAGTGGCCTTCAGAAGTGGTAAAGGCTGCCAGTCTTTCTCCCGAGATGAAATCAGAACTCACTATCTGCAGCATAATCGACAGGACTGATTGTGAACCTCTGGTAGAGAGCCGAGTGGAGTGTCTGAACCAGAGGCTCAGGCAGTTCAGCGACTCTGCAGGCTGCAGATCCCTCTATTTGTGCCATAAGGTGGTTGCATTATGGGTTCTGCTAAATAGGTCATTATTTTACCACATGCATGAGGCAGCTTCACGGGTAACAGGCGCTGTTAGGCATGGACTGGTCGGTATTTTGGGTTACAGGACCTCGGGGAAACAAAAAGTTGCTTCAGTCTCAAAGGATACAGGAAGATTATAGATCCAACAATCATCTGTATGACAGTTGTAAATTGTCAGAGATGTGTTGGGAAAATATCACAGCTCCGAGCCCTTGTAGAAAGCACTGATACGCAAATCGTTATAGGTATTGAAAGCTGGCTAAAGCCACATATAAGTTCAGCCGAAATTTTTGCAAAGGATAGAACGGTGTACAGAAAGGATAGCCTAAACACATTTGGCGGTGGCATGTTTTTAGCTGTTGGAAGTAGTTTATCTTGTAGAGAAATTGAAGTAGATTTTTCATGTAAGTTAGTATGGGTAGAGGTTATTCTTGGCAACTGGAACAAAATAATAATTGAGTTCTTTTACTGTCCTTCTGACTCAGCTGAAACAATTTCTGAATGGTTCAATGAAAATGTAAGTCTAATTTCAAACACGTACCCAACTCATACAATAATAGTTGACGGTGACTTGAATTCATCCTCAATATGTTGCTGAAAATACTTGTTGAAAGCCGAAGGAGAGTATAAAACATGTTCCAAAATTTGACTATGTGCATTTTCTGAAAACTATTTGGAGCAGTTAGTTCATGGGACCACTCGAATAGAAAAAGGTTGGGAGAACACACTTGACCTCTTAGCAACAAATAAACCTGAGCTAATAACGAGCATCAAAATGGATACAGGGGTTAGTGAACACAGGTTTGTCGTAGTGGGGGTGAATATTGTAACTCCCATATTCTCCAAAAATAAAAATATACCTGTTCAAAAATGCAATCAAAATTCGCTTGAGGCCTTCCTGTGAGATAACCTTCGCAGGTTCCAAATTAACAAAGTACCAGTAGGTGTAGAATTCAATTCAAAGAAACAGCCTCAACAGTAACTGAGAGATTTATACCACATAAATTAACCAAAGACAGAGCTGATCCCCCTTGGTAATCAAAACGGTCAGAGCACTGTTGCAGAAACAACGAAATAATCATGTCAAACTGAAACGCACGCAAAATCTCCAAGAATGACGATCTTTTACAGAAGCTCGACATATAGCGTGGAATTCAATGCGAGATTCTTATAACAGTTTCTACAACGAAATTTGTCTCGAAACTTGACAAAGATCCAAAGAGATTCTAGTCATATGTCAAATATGCTAGCAGCAAGATGCAATCAATGCCTATTCTGCGCCATAATAAAGGAAATACTATCAATGACAGTGCTGCTAAAGCAGAATTACTAAACATAGCCTTTCAAAATTCCATCACCAAAAATATTGAAGTAAATATTTCTGAATTTGCATCAAAAACAACTGGCAAAATGAGTAACTTAGACGTAGATATCCTTGGAGTAGTGACGCAACTTGCATCAGTTAACAAAAGCAAGTCTATCAGTCCAGACTGTAAGAGAGGTCAAGTCACTCTCCCACTATTTTTCATGTTCAAGGCTTCACTGTAATGTTTACTTTACACGCAAAAAACCATTTTTGTGACATGACAGGAAGTTATCAACATTAGCAGGCATTGATGGGAGCCTTTATGCCGTAAATGCATGCCGGATCTTTATGGACGGTTTCTTTCAAACAGTATTTTCTGGATTTCGAACAGACGGGCACTTTGGTCATTGAATACATTGAATAGTAAGTCTTTTAATTGACATCTGGAGCTTAGAAGCTTTGTGCAGTTATTAGGGAGAGGGTAATCTTGATGGACTCACTGGGACAAAATGCTGAACTCAAGAATTTCTTGCACCAGTGTACAGATAATGCTTTAGGCCTAAGAGGTGGAAAAACTGTCTGCGTTGATCTAAGTATTAGGCAACACTAGCCACAGCAAGGGCAGGGGAACGAGAGAAATTCAGGTCGCCAAGCCAAGGTGTTTCGACAGTGTCGTAAACGTCCTTTTCTGAACAGGTATGGCAGCCATAAATATTCACAAATTTCCACTGTGGGCCAGACGCTATCGAGGGAGCCTGCGATGGTGCCATCTCTCCGCCTGCTGAGATTTTTGGGAAGCCTCAGGCCTTCGTAGGAATATTTCAATTGATCACAACATTTATGTTGTTTCTGAAATAGTCTATGTTGGGACACAAAAGCACTTACCTTGGTTTAGCCGAGGCCCCTGGTCAGACATGCCGTAGCGTTCGGGCCATCCAGATAACGAACTCTGTAATAAATGCGTTGCTGACTTTAGATTCAAACGAAACCTAAAACCACCCTTCCTAGAGTGATCATGGGAAGAAATAAGTTGGAGCCACAACGTCTTCTCCTCTCTGCGCAGGAATTTATGAGTCAGGGATTGGCTGCTTCTCCAGAAAAGAGATGAACGTTGTTAACTTTGGTTAAGATTGGCGAATGGGTAGAGCAGACACTTTAGGGGGAGACATGGAGCTTGTGGAGTCTTGTGATTGGCACGAAAAACTTGTGGGGGTGGTTGCGTGAATGCTTTTGCTGAGTTTGCTGAGGTTTTATGGAGAGTAAGGAGAGGAGAAATTTGGTCGTCTAATTTAGACTCTGGTGTGGAGAGGATTTTGGTCTTGACTCTTGTGATACGTGATTTGAACTTAATATAATTGTCCTGAGTGTGAATTTGCACTAGCACTGGTCTTGACTGGGGATCCTGTGGTAAACATTTAGCTGTACCAATAGTTAAACCTCATTCATCTTAGACAACTCGTTGTGCCGAGGGCAATCTTATTCGTGTCACGTCTGCCTGCTTGACGTATCATCTCCTCGTGCACACTGCGGCATAAGTGAGTCTCACCACTTCTCAGCTGCGCCAACATAGTGTAACTTCTTTGTAGAGTAAATCCAACTATGTCTATTCACTGTTCAATAACTTCAGACTGTGATATTGGTGGCTTGAGCTATAGTGAATATTTAATCTGACTAACTTTAGTCTTTGCCAACCAATCGCCACCTGGTGGAGTCTTAACAATTTCTTGCGTCTATTTGTGTTGCCAAAAGTTCCTGACTTATTTGTCACCACCGTTACTTGTATTATTTGTTTTTCTCTACTACAAATAAACTTGTACCATAATATTTATAGAAGGTTGCTCCACTATTATATATTAATCACCCATCAACAATTGTCCACAATAATGACGGCGGCCACTATTTTTTTAATTATTTCAGCATTGAAGCTTACTTGGCCTATGATAAAATTGATAACAGGTTAACCTCAACAACAACTACAGTCAAAGGACAAAATCGATTTAGCATATACATGGGCCAGGTAGTGAAGTTTAAGGCTTACAAGTTAAAGTGATTCCTGTTCAGGTGTAAGCTGGAAGGGCAGCGTAGTCTTGCTGACAGGATCCTGAATTAACACAACCTTCTCTGACCGTCAGATGTGATTTCCGCTACACTGTTTCTTTTTTCCTATGTTGCAATTCACTTGGTACAGTGAGGTAAAGTAGTTTCACACAACCATAGGAATCTCTGGTGCTAAATATGCACAGGATTAGTAAATTTGTGTGTGTTGTTTGTTTGAATTTTCACTCATTTCTTGTTGTGTTTTCTGTGTGTCTTGTTGATTGTTACTGATGTAGAACGGCATTGTGTTAACTTGCTCTTGCATGTTATCGCAGATTAGGATTGTTTTTATTTGTTATTTGTTGTCAGGTATTTAGTAGTATTTGCACGCCAGAGCAAATTTCAGGGTAGAATTGTGTGGCATTGTGACGAGAAGCAATTGAACTCTATGTAAGTCTGTAGGTTTTCGTGGCCGTTGTCATTGAAGTTAAAATATTCTGGGTTTTTATGTCGCGTCGTATTTCTTCTAAAATGATCGACGTTTCGACCCCTCTGCTGAGATCTTCCTCAGTATCTTCTGGTGTCTACTACTGCTAGAACAGTGTCAGAGACGAGTGCCGCGTCCTCTTATAAAGGGGAGTATTTCCGCATTCGTGCTGGTGAAGTGATAATACTGGTTAAAATTCTTATGGCTACCATTGGTGGGCCATAGTCATAGACTAATGTTCCCACTCTGATGCAGAAGAAGAGGCGTTGTTGGCTAATCTCCTGTGGATGCCATTCATGGCCCATCCCCATTGGAAAGAAAGGCACTATTCCACACTGACGATGGAGAAGGGTTATTGGTAGAAATTTTTGCTACTGCTATTGGTTGGTCGTCATCACTGGCTAGATTCGAAACGGACAGAGAAAGAGAGGGGGAATTTTTGACCAAAATATTATTGTCTGCCGAGATTACTTCCAGCGCGGTGTTTACGTCGCTCAGATACCGCGGCCTTCCTTGATGGCGAGCAGCCACGATGCCGGAAGCCTACAGCTGTCCTCTCTATTCAAAGTAGATGCATTCTTGGAAATTTCAATCGCTTCTCGGACCTTTCTTCTATAAATGTTTGTTTTCTTAGCCAGCATACATACGTTATTAGAATCGATGTCAGACCCACAGTTCTCATGATGTGCCACTACTGCCGATTTTGCATTTTGTGTTAGCCACATGAGCCGTTCGTGTTCCTTAATGCGTTCTTTAACAGTTCTTCCCGTTTCGCCCACATACACTTTGCCGCGGACACAAGTCACTTGATGCACCTGATTACCTGCACAATGCAGGCCTCTATCAAGTGACATGTGGCTGTGGAATGGTGTATATAAGCGAAAAAGGAGGAACTGATTTAGGCTGTACTGAACTTGTACAAAGAACTGTAATGGTTCGAAAAATTCTAGGTGATATTTCTAAATTAGTCTACGTTGTCCGTTTATTGAATTTCTGTACTTGATGTATTTGTAATACTCTTTTTTTTAGCTTATGGTACGACTCCTTGAAGAAAGTGGTGAAATGAGCAGCATGTGTATCAACACGTTCACTGGCTGCTCGAAAATCAAATTCAGGATCGAATAGAAATACGTGATAAGTGACTGCTCCTCGTACTGACAGCTTTCTGTGGCACGATAACCCTGAACGTTGACTGTACTAAGCTCAGGGTTCATCCGGCATTTACCTTTGTGATAAATGGCTTTTATATCTTTGGACAGCACTGTCGTTATCAATTATCACGCTCCAAGGAGTATAAGAATATTAGTCAAAAAACGGTCGCATAGTGAACATCTAATTCATCTGTATAATTCTCGTAGTAGTGTTTTCCATTATATCCCTATGGGCTTTGAGAGTACCGTATTTCTGTCCTTTTTCAACGGTATCGTACGCACTGCCTGAGATACGTATGTACGTTGCTTTCCTTTGTTTAGCGATGACGACGTTGTGGCTTACACTGCGCATCTTTATCTCCATTCTCGGGTGCGTCATGGGTGGTATTAACAGCTCGCACCTTAAGTGCGTGGAGGCGCTAAGTCTGCTGGGATTCTGGGCAACCGCCTGTCATGCGACGGAACTTTTCTGGAGTTCTTTGTATTTTGCTGGCACCATGAGAGCGCCGTAAGCAAAATACATCATGAGGTATGAGCACGTACAGTGTGAGTCGCGATGGTGTGGTTTAGCTCAGCTGGATGAAAAGGAGGGCAGCAGTAAAAAGTGGACCACTGGCGAAGATGAGGATCAACCGACACTGGAGAACTAATTTACCTTCTTATATTTTATTACAACGGTGTTCCGACAAGAGGAAATTGGAGGCAGTTTTCTAACATGTAAGGAAACAACTAATTGGAAACTAATGACAGTATTAAGTTTCAGATGTGTGAATGCAGGAGGTGGTGTCATGAGAGAGAGCATCTATGCAGACGAATGGGAGCGTGGTATCAGACCACTTCAGCACTGGGTGACAATGCCGACAGGAGCACTAAGAACATAAGTACGCGTTGTGTAATCATAATCGAAGAGTAGAGAGGGCTTAGATGTAAAGTTGACTGCCGCGCGGGATTAGCCGAGAGGTCTGGGGCGCTGCAGTAATGGACTGTGCGGCTGGTCCCGGCGGAGGTTCGAGTCCTCTCTCGGGCATGGGTGTGTGTGTGTGTGTGTGTGTGTGTGTGTGTGTGTGTGTGTGTGTGTGTGTGTGTGTTTGTCCTTAGGTTAAGTAGTGTATAAGGTTAGGGACTGATGAACTTAGCAATTAAGTCCCATAAGATTTCACACACATTTGAACATTTTTTGTAAAGTTGACAGATTTTGGGTAAGGAAAATAAAATAATACTAAGTGTTGTACCCAAATAAATTGTTGGGTGAAGAGTGATGCAGTGCCAGCCTATCATGGGGGTATGTCTGACGGGAAATGGAAGTAACATAACTCTCACACACAGACCAGGGACACTTGACACCATATTTTTAAGAGAATAGTCAATATTTTAATACAGTCATTGAAGCAGTTATACAGTATATGCAAAATGGTTCAAATGGCTCTGAGCACTATGGGACTCAACTGCTGTGGTCATAAGTCCCCTAGAACTTAGAACTACTTAAACCTAACTAACCTAAGGACAGCACACAACACCCAGCCATCACGAGGCAGAGAAAATCCCTGACCCCGCCGGGAATCGAACCCGGGAACCCGGGCGTAGGAAGCGAGAACGCTACCGCACGACCACGAGATGCGGGCACAGTATATGCACTTATACTGTATTTATTCAAGCAGTTTATTTTTGGGTTGTTTTCTGTTCATAAGAAACTATTAAGAGCGATGTAAAACCGAGACACTGAAACATACTACGAGGACTGTGCGAATTTTGGGAGCATAATTTTACGAACTCAAATATTGTCGAACATTGTCGTCAGATCGCGGAAACGTATCACTGTGCTAATGATGTAGCAACCTACTTATTGGTGCCTCATCTTTAATCTCCGCCAACCTTAGTTACTTGTAAGTGTTTTATATTGTTGTGACAATTTGTCAGTAAATGCTATTAATCATGTTCGTATTATACTTCAGTCGAACTACGGCAATAATTTTGTGTCAGGATTTACAATAAACAATAGTACTTACAGTAACTTTGTCTTTTATTACACATGTATCTCATCTAGTCACAAAATTAAATTACAATGCCACTGTTTTACCACCATTTCGAAGTTAGCGTTAGTAAAAAGTTTTTGCACTACAATTCATAGTTTGCAGTCCCCATTGGCATCTAGATGCTGATACAGGCTAGTTACCTAAAGGCGTAGGCTGTGGGGTAGAACACTTAGGTTTAAGTAGTTCTCAGTTCTAGGGGACTGATGACCTCAGAATTCAAGTTCCCTAGTGATCAGAGCCATTTGCCCCATTGTTTCCTTATCTGGTTTGCCACCATAAGAGTTGTGGGTGTTTCTCGTTTTCGTTGCGTTTAAAACCTAGTGTATGCCAAGAAGGTGTTTTCTATTAATTATAATAAACTATATTCAAATTGACTGTTAATTCTTTCCAGCCGACCTCGGGACACTAAAGTTATTGGCGATGAGGATAAAACTTTCATTTTCGAACGGAATTGTCTCCCCAGAGGACTTTTTCAGTCCTTGTAGGAAACTATACAGCAGATACAGGCAACGCACACGCATTCATAAATTCGCTCCCACTCGCCAGCGTTGCAAGAGGTAGCAGTTTGCATGTGGCTCCACCGACGTCTCTTGCTCTCGATGGGTCTGTCGAACCATGGACAAATTACGTCGCACAGTTGGAACAACGTCTACTGGCACGTGGGATCCACGACGAAAATCGAAATTATGCTTTTTTTTTGCAACAGTTGGTACACATGTGTACCGTTTAATTCAACGATTGAACCATGAGCAGTGTCCTCACGATCTCTCATTATTCATATTACGTGCTGCCTTTTTGAGCACCTAGACGCACAAATACACTTCACCTTTGCCCGTCAGACTCACATTTCTTGTCGACTGTCCCCGAGTCAGTTTTATCAGGAATGGATTATTACACTGCAGGATCTCTGCCGCTATTGTAAATACCCGTGCACCAACCTTGCCTGCAATCAGTCTTATGTCTCTGCTTCGAATTGCGATATGATGGTCTTTCATGCAACAGACGGGAGTGTTAAGGCTGGTATTTTGAAGCAAAACCACCCGTCCCTCAACACTTGTCCGGCTATCATTCGTTCATTTGAACTGTGGCTCTGAGCACTATGGCTCTGAGCACTATGGGACTTAACTTCTGAGGTCATCAGTCCCCTAGGACTTAGAAGAACTTAAACCTAACTAACCTAAGGACATCACACACATCCATGCCCGAGGCAGGATTCGAAACTGCGACCGTAGCGGTCGCGCGGTTCCAGACTGTAGCGCCTAGAACCACTAGGCCACTTCGGCTGGCTAAGGAAACAAGACAAGGGTAGAAAATACTGACCAAAGTCTACTCTACAAAATACAACGTGCTACCACAATGCTACGGCGAGTGAATACAAAGCTAGGGCCAGCGTAAGTACTGGATGGAGCTGTTCCTAGTGATTAGTAAATCCTGCTGGTCTGACTTTTTTTTGTTTATTGTGATTTCATTCCCCTGCCCCATATGGGCAGTGGAGGACTGTCAGTGGCACAATACGCCGGTCTTCAGCCGAGTGTCATAATCACTTAAAATAAGATTGAATTGTTACATACATAAGGCAAGAAGGGGGAACTTAAAACAGAATAATGGGAGAAAATGAAGGTAAAAAATAGACTAACACGGAGACGTTCATGGAGGACAGTTAAAAGTCACCAGAAAGTTAAAAAACACAGTTGGCGAGTCTTCAGAACTCAGAGAAGACACTGAATGGACGTGCACACGTTAAAAGTCGGCCACAGTAGTAAAAACACTCTGGAACAACACACGTAGAACCAACTTGGAGCACACACAACGAAGAATAAAACTGCCAGGCGGGACCTGCCGAGGGAAAGGGCAGAGAGGATGGGAAAGGAGGGGAGAGCATGGGGCAGCAGGGGAAGCCATGGGATGAAGAGAGGAGGGGCATCAGTGGGTTCAAGAAGAGGCAGGAGACATGTGGGGCGGGAGAGGAAGAGGGAACACATGGCAGGAGGGAGTGCAGAGACACTGAAAGGGAGCACAAGAGATGGTGTGGGGGTAGGAGGGGGAAACCGCTCAGGAGGAGGGAGGGGGAGGAGAGGGAGCCCTGAGGAGGAGGCAGGAAGATCGGGTTAGAGTTGGTAGGAAGGGTAGACGTCAGGGGGAAGCTCATCATCCGGGAGGGGTAGACGGTGGAAGTTGTGTCGGTAAAGTAGATGGAGGGTGTGGAGATGGAGAGAGGGTGGGACACAACGATAAATGTGCGGCAGCTGGTTGGGGGTGGAGAGGAAGGGAGACACCAGGGGGTGAGGGGGTTCAAGGTAGCAGACAATATATAGTCTGCAGATGTGTTCAAAGAAAAGGAGAAGGTGGGGGAAGGGGATGAGGTCATAGAGGATGTGTGTGGGGGACGGCAGGAGGATGCGGAAGGCAATGCGGAGCACATGGTGTTTGAGGATTTGGAGGGCTCTATAGAACCGGGGAGGGGTGGAAATCCAAGTGACGCTGGCATAACAGGGGATGGGGTGGACAAAGGATTTGTATGTATGAAAGATGGTGGAAGGATGCAGACCCCACGTCCAGCTGGACAGGAGTTTCAGGAGGCGGAGGCGGTTGTGAGCTTTGTTTTGGATGGTAAGGAGATGGGGAGTCCAAGTGAGATGGCGGTCGAGTGTGAGGCCAAGGTATTTGAGGGTAGGAGTGAGGTGGATAGGACGGCCATAAATGGTGGGGTAGAAATCATGGAGGCAGAAGGAGCGGGTGGTGCGACCTATGATGATCGCCTGGGTCTTTGAGGGATTAACACAGAGGAACCACTGGTTGCACCAAATGGCGAATTGGTCAAGGTGGGTTTGGAGGGTATGTTGGGACCGTTGAAGGGTAGGGTAAAGAGCTAGGAACGCAGTGTCATCAGCGAACTGGAGAAGATGAACAGGAGGGGAAGGTTTGGGCATATCAGCAGTGTACAGGAGATAGAGGAGAGGGGAAAGGACAGAACCTTGGGGCATGCCGGCAGAGGGATAGAAAGTACAGAAGTTGGAATTGTGGATAGTCACATAGGAGGGACGATGGGAGAGGAAGGAAGCAACGAGATGGACGAAGTTGATGGGGAGAACATAGGTCTGGAGTCTGAAGAGGAGCCTGGGATGCCAGACACGGTCATAGGTGTTCTGGAGATCAAGGGAAACAAAGATAGCGGAGCGACGGGAGTTAAGTTGGAGGGAAAGAAGATTGGTAAGGTTAAGGAGCGGGTCGTCGGCAGAGAAGGAAGGCCGGAAGCCACATTGACGAGAGAGGATGGCCTCGAAGACTTTACTGAACACGGAGGTGAGGCAGATTGGATGATAGGAAGAGGTATCAGAGGGGGGGTTTGTTAGGTTTAGGGAACAGCAGGACATGGGCAGTCTTCCACAGGTCGGGGTAAAATCCAGTGGAGAGGAGGACATTGTACAGGGTAGCAGGCTAGCGTTTGGAGTGGAGGGCGAGGGTGATATCTTGTGTGGTGATGGGAGTGTTGATGTCTGAGGGGGGTAGCCAATCCAGGTACTGGAAGCTAGGGCTAGGGGCGAGTGGGGGGACAGACGTGTCAGTGCAGTTAAGGATGGTGGGTAAGAGGGAGTAATCAAAATGAGGATCATCAGGAATGGAGAAGACCTTGGATAGGTGGGAAGCATAATCGTTAGCCTTACTGAGGCTGCCAGGAAAGGGTCGATGATCTTGGAGGATGGGGTAATGTGGGGTGGGATGGCTACCACTAAGGCGGTGGAAGGCTGGCCAGTACTTGGAGGAGTTGACAGAGAGGGTGGAATTGAGACGTGTGCATGTCTGGCGCCAGTCCCGGCGTTTCTTTGCTGTAAGGTGGTTCTGGATATGTCGCTGTAATTGCCAGTGGCGGGTCAGAGTATCCCGGTCACGAGTGCAGAGGAAGGAGTGGTAAAGCCTGGGAGATTCATGCAGAAGAAGGGTGGCCTGTGGAGGAAGCGTAGGGCGGTGAGGGTGGATGAGTTTGGTAGGAACATGAGCGCACAGCGTCAGTGATGGTCATCTGAAGGAAGGAAGAGGCATGGGTGATGTCATCACGGTGGTAAAAGGTGAGGGGATGGCTTTCGACCTGTAAGGCAATGGATTCCCGGTAGGCATCCCAATTGGCACGGTTGTAGTCATGGATAGACTTTGGAGGGGCAGCTGGGCGGGTGGCTGCAGTGTCGGGACGGGTAGAGGAGATGGGGAGAAGGACAGGGATATGGTCACTACCGACTGGATCAAGGACATCAACAGCGATGCGACCAAGGAGGTTGGGGGAAGCGAGGATAACATTGGGGGTGGAGTTACTTTCAGGACGGGTGTGCTGTGGGAGAGGAACAAGGTCACCATGGAGGGTGGCAAGGAACTGATGCCACCGTCGAAGGGTGGTAGGGTCATGGCTGTGGATGATGAAGTCAGCGGCGATCACATAGGTGGAGAAGGTTCAGTCAACATTGGAAATGAAGTAAAAGGTAAGAGGAGCTGCGGGGCGGATGTAGATAGTAGCACAGGTGATGGTGAGGGAGGGAAAAAATAGGCTGCAGAGAAGGTGTTCGGTCGGGTCATTGAGGAGGGGTTGTGGCCGGAAAGGGAATTGCCAGACCTGGCCTATAGCGACCCTGCCTCGGGCTAGGGGAAGGGGATTGTCAGTGCGGTGAAGGAGATAAGGGGAGGTGCAGACCACATGGTGGGGTTGGAGGAATGTTTCATTAAGGATGAAGGGGTCAACCTGGTGCTGGGAGAGGGTATGCATGAAGAGGTATTTGTTTGCAGGGAGGGAGCGAATGTTGAGGTAGAGGAGACGATACTGTTGATGCGCCAGGAGGGTGGAGGTGGGAAGGGTGCGGGAAGGGGAGAGAGGGGCTTAAACGAGGGTGTCTAGGAGGGTGAAGGTAAAATGGGCCTGGTTGTGTGAGTAGGTGGCGTAGGTGTTTAAGTGGAAAACAGAGCGTCCGGCAAGAGAAATCTGCTGGAGTGTGTGGGGGTGCTGGAAGGGGTGAATGTTCTGCAGGACGATGGTGAGGAACCGGATGATGTCTTCTGCTGTAGTGGGAGGGCAGAGGTAATTGTTAGGGTGGATGAGAGGGACAGTGGGGCGAATGGGGACAGTGAGTTCAGGGTTGGTGGGAGGGGGCTTGGCTTTGCATTTGGAGGAATAGGTTGGGTGAGGTTCATTGCAGGTGTTGCAGGATGGGGGGGAGGGGGCTGGCGAGGTTGGGACACTGTTTAAGGAAGTGGGAGGCTTTACAATGTGGGCAGGTGGGGGGGTTCTTGCAGTTTTGGGTGAGGTGGTCGTTGTACAGAAGACAATGCTGGCATCGGTAGGATTGAGGAGGGGAACGGGATGGATCAATAGGGTGGCGGCGATTGAAAATCAGGACTCCCTGCGTGAGGAGGTGGTCAATGGAGGAGGCGGACACTGTAAATATACGCATGAGCAAAGTAGAGCCAGAGGTGTTGTAAATTCGGTGGGCAGAGCGGACTTCCAGGGCAGGGTGGGCATTCAGTTCCGCCAACACCTCAGCCTCCGTGACCACAGGGCTGAGTTTCGTGATGATGGCAGTGAGGGTCGGTTGACGACGAGGCGGTTGGAACTGATGAGGAGAGGAGGATGTAAGGAATGGGGTGAGGGATGCATGGGGCCCAAAGGTGATGCGGGGATGGCGCTGGAGATCAGTATGAAAGGATGGAGAGGAAGATGATGAGAACAGAGTCTCTGCGAGGGATAAGTTGGGTGATGGGTGCACTGGGGATGTACTTCCAGATTTCAAGGATGAGGATGTGGGCATCAAGGAATTTCAGATCAGGGTTGGCTAGGACAAAGGTATAAAGGGAGGGGGCTGGAGAGGAGGGAGGTGGGGTGGTATCCATAGCGGGGTCAGTGGGAGGTGGGGCGGGCAGTGGCTTTTTGGATGAAGGAGTAGAGGAGAGGTCGCCACTGGGCCGTTTGGAAAAATTTTTGGCGGGTGTTGCCTTGGAGGAGGGATGAGGGACTGGATGGATGGGGAGGTGGTGGGAGGCCGGGCCCTCCTGTGAGGTAGTAGCACCGGATGAGAGGGTAGGGCGCTCTGTGGCGGCGACTGTGGCGCGCCGGGTGGTGACTCGGGCAGGGGAAGCAGAGGTAGTTGCTGGCGGGAGTGTGGGAAAGTCGTCTCGGCGGGCGACAGGAGCGGAGGAGGGGGGGTGGGAGCAGGGGCAGAGGCAGGAGCAGGAGAAGCAGCAGGTGCAGTAGCAAGGGTAGGAGCAGGAGTGACATACAAGTGGGGATACAGTGATGGAGAGGAAGTGAAGTTTTGGTTTGTGGGGCGCTCAACTGCGTGGTTATCAGCGCCCGTACAATTACCCAATCTTTGCTCAGTCCAATTTCGCCACTTTCCTGGATGATGATGAAATGATGAGGACAACACAAACACCCAGTCATCTCGAGGCAGGTGAAAATCCCTGACCCCGCCGGGAATCGAACCCGGGACCCCGTGCTCGGGAAGCGAGAGCGCTACCGCGAGACCACGAGCGGCGGACGAGTGATGGAGAGGAGACAGATGGGAAGGATACTGTGAGTAGGGGAGGTGGATGAGACAGGTTAATCCCAGAGGAAGCACTCCATGACGTTACATTGGGGGCAGGTGAAGGGGAGGTGTAGATGATGGTGGTAGTTGGGGCGTCCATGATTGCAGGCAGCAGCGAACACCGAGAGACGGCGGCAGCGGCGGCGGCAGAAGAAGCGGCGAGAACTGAGATACCGCGACCAGGCGGCGGCGGCGGTGGCGGCGGCGGCGGCAAGCACCGGGCGACGGAGTCGGCAAGCTCCGGGAGGCGGCGACCAGGCGGCGGCGGCGGCGGCGAACAGCAGGGACGGCGTGCAGACGGGCAACAACACGACAGACACGGTTGGGGCGCTTCCACGTGGAAGATACACCCTGAGGGTATCCCAGCCAGTGCGAGTCCTCGATGAGGAAATGAGGGAATCCAACCCTCGAATCCGCCGGTCTGACGTTCTAGGCGTGCTTATAAAGCCAGGTCAGCAGAGTGTTACATGAGTCATATGAATTCCGATTGGCTGAGCAATGTCAAATGCTGTCTAGAGAAGTAGTTCCGTGTTTATTTGGAAAGGCTGTTATTGTTTTTGTCAGCTGGCGATGTTTCGCTCCGCGCTCCTGAAATGGGGTCGGCAACCCATCTTGCGTACCTGTTGTGCGGGTCCCTTAAACAATAAGGGGCCGCTACGACAGATATTTCAATTCAGTTTATCATTATCACCATCAAGACCATTGCAACAAAAGCTGGACACTTAGAAGCAGATCCGGCAGTTCGAATAAGTGGGCTTGCAGAAACGAGTAGCTCGTAACAGGTTTTTAAAGATATTTTCTTGCAGTACATTGGTCAAAGGAAACTGAAGAGCGCATTAAGCAAGAATTTATGAAGCACTGAGAACTAGGATCATCAAAACAGAGGAATACAGTGGTTCATCTTTTAAGAAAAATCAATCTTGGACACTCCATATTGCGGGAGCCAAATCATATGATTTTTCTATATATCAAACTACCTATCAGGTATCAGAAGGTATTGGCTAGAGGTCTGACGGAGACATAGAAGCATTCAAAATCATATAACAAGAGTTAGTGTTAGCTTTCAATGAGAATGAGGGAAGGAAAACCGGGGGGACCCGAACAACAATTGGAACAGTTCTACAAATTTTTGTGGTCCGCCACGATGGGGGAATAACAGAAGAAACAGCAGGAACAGACCACCAGGCATGGGTGGGCTGTTCGAGCTCTTCCCACAAGACAGAGGCATAGGAAACTATTTACAACTGAACAATCACCTACAACGTATAGCAACGTAGCTACAACGTAATGAACGGATGCAGCAAGTTGAAGTAAAGGAAATTACGCCACCAGATGCTCTAGACAGCGGTCACGCAGAAAATCATAAACAGCAATGACAAATTTCAGAAGTTGGATCGCTCATTAGAACACCCACAGAACAACTCGCAGCACACAAAGACGATGTTGCAGATTATGTAAATACTCAGAGGCCGAGCAGCAAAGGAGAGACGAAAGTGATGGGAAACACGCATAAAATGAGTGCTACGGAAATAAAGAAGAGGAACAAGTTGCAAATAATGATAGGGATCAGAGTATTAGCACTTATATGTTAAGTCATGCTTTAGACAAGGAGGAGAATGAGGGAGTAGAGGGCGACGAAGACTGGTGGTCGTTTCCAGACCTTGAACAAGACCTAGACGAAGGATCATACTTCAGACTTCGGAAAAGAAGTCCCGACTAATATGAGGGGAATTCGGAAACACAGGTTGGAACAAAGGTAGGAGAATATCGACGTCAGAGCAGATGAGATGGGAAAGAAGTAAACTGAGATTGGAAAGGTGAACCCACAGAAACATATAGCAAAGATAGGGCCAAAAAGGAAGTTATAAATAGTGAAAACTTACTCAAGTATGGAGACATGTCCGAGATCCTGTTAGAAGAAAAGGAAGCGTAGTGCAGTCCGTAGCTACACCCACTGGTCAAGGTAAGAGTGGGGAAGGTAGAGCTAAGGAAATTTTTGATAGAGGCAGTTAAGTATCTGTGATTTCCGACGTCATCTCTGAAAGATGTGAAAAGGAGTCTCGGTGGCATGGCTGTCTTTAAAAAAAGCGGGCGACTGTAAGAAAATACACGAAAATAAGTAGGCAGGCTGGAATAGAATTTACATGTCAGGGACATTAACTGGATTGTGTCTTCATCATTGTACATAAACTTGCCACAGGATAGATATTCGGCATAGATTTCAAGAGGGAAAACGAGGCCACATTAGACATAATACATGGCCTAATTACTTTTCAAAGAGAGAAAGAAGTCCTGATACGTTTTGAGGAGCAAGATGTTAGGGCACAGGTCGCAGCGAGTTCTCTGAGTGCTCTTGGAACCGGAAACGAAGGTGGAATCGAAGCATTTTATCGGAGCCAGCTACGGCGTTTTCGACAAGAGGACACACAGATGAGGAGTGAGATTGATCAAAATATCAAGGTAATAATTTGGGTGGGGGGGGGGTTGGGGGGGGGGCAAAGCATTACGTCGAGGATCAATGCAATCAAGAAGTATATAGTATTTTACAGCGTACTGTGCTGTTTTACAGGGTAATTGCCAAAGACACGTGCAATAAGAAGTCTCCAACTCAAATTCGATGTCAGTACCCATCAGAAGTTTTGCGTATGCAATACCACTTGTACACAGAAAGAGGGGTTGTGAAGATCTGAAACAGATGCTGAATAAAGGAATACTGGAACACGTAACATCACCTTACAACAGCGTCTTGCATGCGGTGATGAAGAAGGATCAGTCAATCCGCCTTGTACTGGACTCTGGGCAGATCTACATTATAAATTCACCATAGACAAACAGGCTGGAGAAGCTGAGCCCTTGTTACAGAAGTTTCATAGAATGCAAGTATTTACGACGATCGATCTACGAGTATTTTTCTGGGATAGAACTCGACCAATGCTGTTACAAATATATGGCATCTCTAGTTTTCGGTAGATGTTACCAGTTCATACATCTACCGTTTACTGGACCCTAACTTAAAAGCAACGTAACACCAGCTACGTGGATGATATAATATTAGCTGAAAAAAAGCTCATTGAGCAGAGCACGTTGGGGTATTGAGGGCATTCCTTTCCACCCTGAAATCTACTTTCAGTCTATACTAGTCATCTTTTTTATCGCTGCATGTAAAGTTCCTTGTCGTCTTAGGACAAGGCATAGAACCTGATCCGGAGAAGATCAAAGCAATTGCTAAACTCCATTCCCCAAACACCGGGAAAACTCTGAGAAGCTTTCTTGGTATCATTAAGTTTAATAAAATAAAATTGGAATGTTGAAACGTTGCGACCCCACGCCTGCGGCGCTGACGGTAAAGAACACGCCTTGGGTGTTGAACGAGACGCCAGAAAAGAATTGTAAGCCAAAAAGCCAGCACTGATTAATGCACCAGCTCTGGCCCATCTTTGTCTGTCTCAAGATTTCTGCATAATCACAGAACGGCAAGGACGTGTCTTAGTGTGGAGGTCTTTCAAGAAGCTGAAGAGGATGGCAGAATGGCTACGAAAACAGTAGTATTCGACAGTGTCGTGCTACCCTGTGAGCGGCACCATTCCGTGACACAACTAAAGGCATTGGCAGTAGTGTGGATCTTCCGGAAATTTCGTTGTTTTCTGTTCGAGAGAAAAATAAGACCCTATACCGACCACAAAACATTACAGTTTCTGCGTACGACAAAACTGAGACGTGATCGTCCCCAAATGGATCTTATGTCTTCAGTAGTTTGATGTTTTAGTAACGTATGAGGTACTTGACTCGATAAATGTTGCGGCAGACTTGTTATTACGATCTCCAAAAGGGCTGATGGAAGATATGAATGAGAATGCTGAAGAAAATCACTTCAGTTTGGTTTACTTTAAGAAAGTAGCATAGGAAAACATCACAGTCACGTTGTGGCGTGGCTGGGTTTTCTTTTGTTCGATAGCACCGAGTGAAGCAAGCTGCAAATTAACATTCACCTACCTCAGAATGGCGTCTGCTCAATGTCCCTTCACTCGGCAACGTAGATACTTACAAGCTGATGTGAAAGCAGCATTGATGAAAAACACCAGCTAATATCTGCCATTACTGAGGCCGTGCAACTCTAGTTATGAAAGAAATTTCTGTAGAAATACAGTATTAAAAATTTGATCGGGCAGTAAAAAAATGGATTGACTTCTGGAAAATAATGTACGAAATTTCCACACAAAAATGTTTATTTTGTTCTTGATAGCCAAAGGAAAGGTACTATTCAGTCCACATTTAAACTACTGGCTATTTCCCTCCAATTCAAAATTCATACACACATTTCACACACACAGCAGCCAGAAATCTGTCCAAACCCGACCCGAATTAAACAACGTTTTCGCAGTCATTAATTTCACCACTAATTTGAGTAATTACATTCGGTCCTTCTTGTGGATTTCTAAAAAGAAACGGCTCGCCAAAAGTGCTCAGTGGTTGAATACTGAAACATGCCACACAAATATTATGAAGGCCAATATTTCACACACGAATATCTGTCCAACAGATTTAGTCAATATCTCTGAAATTTTGCCAAGCAGACCTCAACAACAACTGCTATCGCCTTAGCTTACCAATAACACAAACGCTAAGTAATTCTCATCTTACACTTTGACTGGCACTAGTAACATGACCGTCCACGTTCAAAAGTAGCGAGCGTTTCCCTTCTTCCAGCCTGACTCCCAGTATAACTGTCAGGTAACAGTTCTGACTGGCTGACCTTATTCGCTGCCATTCAGAATGCACGCTCATGATCATACTTGCACCAATACTGGCCAGCACCAATCCTTACGCACAGACACATTTGCGTCAATCTGACATGCAAATATTAAAGTAATATTTAATAAACGCAAACGAAAAGACAGTAATTCTGGAAATATTCTTTAGATATACATTTTACTCCAGCCGACTTTCTGGCTGCTCTGTTGCAATAGCAATCACACCTAGTCTTACATCATCAGCAAAGTGGGTAAATCCCCTAGGATCATTTTCTCACGGCAGGCTTTTTGTAACTCTTGCATGGTACTTAAGATGGTTTATAATGCAACATTAAAATTTGGCGATTTCCAACATACACACTCTCATTTACTCACATTTACTCCCCCAACAATATTAGAAACAAATAATAATTTTGTCGGATTTTTGTATTACGAAAACGAAAAACAATTAAAGTTTTAATATGAAAAACTCAATTAATTTATTCTGCGCGCTGAGAGTTCTGTTTATGTTTTCAAATGATACCAAAAGGTAAACTATTATAGTTCCTAACTGAATTTAATTCCATAAGTGTCGGTTTTTGACTTTTTAAGTAGCTTTTTTATCTCCGAAACTATGATATTTACAATGTTGAAATTTTTATACAATCTTCTCATGAATAACAAAAGGTATGGTACCGATTTTGAAAATGATTGAGTAATATTTAATACCGTTTATTAGGTTCTTATCGGTGGTGAATGTACGCATTCAGTAAGAGACATTGAATAGCTTTACCACGGCAGGAAGTGCCAGATGCACGTGTGTCTCCCTGTCTGGCCGCTAGATGTCAGCTCCCGAAGTTACATGCAGAAAGCTATCCTAAAACAAACGTTCGCTCTGAACAACTTGCGACGCTAGAAAGTCACTGAAGGAGAGTGCAAAAAGGCAAGATAAAGACCCAGCACTACCAGCCATCAAAAATAAAAGGAAGGACAAGAGCTAGGCGAATATCAGGCACTGCTACTTGTTGAGAACAGCGATGTTATTCTATAGATGGAATACAGTCAAGTCGCTGTAGCTGCTCTGTCTTCTAGAATATTTTAATGACCATACGATACGAAACATGCATTTGAGGTTTGGATCAAGAAAATGCTTTTTGAACGTAAAGACATTATGTTATTTTAAGAGTATAGAATGGAGAGTTAGAAATATGTTGGCTAATTGTAAGGACTGCGAAAAGGGTAAACCCTCGACACAAGTAATGCAGGCACCTATGTTTCCGATCGAATTAATTTCTAAATACGTGACACTCACGCTGGTGCGTGTAGAAACAGCACTGGCGGTTTCGTAAACATTCAAGAGGGATTTCTTGACACATATGGAAAGGCTTCTTTCAGATAATGGGCCACAGTTTCGATCGAACTTTGGATGGAAACGTTAAAAATGCACAGGATTACACCTATTTTCGCTTCATCTTACAGACCTACCTAAAGTCCTGAAGACCGTGTTACAATTGAAGTCTATGTAGGATTTATTGCTTGAAACAGCGTGACGTTTTCTTGCCAGACTTCCAAATGGCTCTGAGCACTATGGGACTGAACTTCTGAGGTCATCAGTCCCCTAGAACATAGAACTTCTTAAACCTAACTAAACTAAGGACATCACTCACATCCATGCCCGAGGCAGGATTCGAACCTGCGACCGTAGTAGTCGCGGGGTTCCAGACTGAAGCGCCTAGAACCGATCGGACACACCGGCCGGCCTCGAACAGTGTTTTGAGCCGTTTTGTGTACCAAGGAGAATCAGCTCCGTCGTTTGTCAATTTATTTGGTATAAATCTCTCAGTTGCCGCCAATACTATTCTTTGACCTGAAGCCACATCTGGTTTGCACTTATAATGATAATTTGGAAGGAGTGGAGATTGTGACATTGTCTGTCATTATAACTTCCAGCTTCTACATTTGTGATAATGACATCGTTGGTTGGTTATGAAGAGAGCTAAGGACGGTAACAAAGTGTTTTTATTAGGAACATAAGAGGATATCATCGCATCTGTTTGAAAACCAAATAATGTAGACTATACTTTACGTCCTTTGTGTGAAATAAAATTGGCAGGCAGTTCATCTGCGTTTCTTTCGGATAGTATCGACTGTTGTCAGATGTTTTGACAACAAACAGTGAACAGAATCAAGTGATATAAAAAAGTGATCACAGGTAATATTACGTAAAGAATCCTCTAGTACAATCACCAGAGTTTTCGCAACATTCTCTCCATGTTTCACGGTTCTGGTTTTATTCCTCCTACCGTCACAAATTGCCCATTACCTAACTGTATTCAGTATTTACTATGTATTGGTGGGATGTATTGTTGAACTGAACAGCGACCTTGAAATGTGACCAACTGTTCGTCCACGGTCAGGCACCGTCCTAGAATGTAGGCATTCTTAAGATCAATGTCCCACATCTCAAAAAATTCAATGACTATGTTCAGTTTATCACTTGACCGGTGGTCATGTCGGGCTGCTGTATTGTCAAAGCACAAAACCCCCAGAATAGGATGGAAGTGGCTGTGAGACATAATTTCATTGAACAGTGGTCGGCCATTCTCAACGCTTCAAAGCTGACTGGTATCTTCATTTCTTGAGTTGTAAACTCCAGGATGGATCAGAACACCAAGAATCTTTTTCATTTCATGTATTTCTATATGCACCCAGTCCTCGTGACGATGCGACCATCCTTGTTGGTCGATATATACACTTTGTCAATGAGGGGTACACGAGAGAACAACAAAAACAAGATTCTTCATTATCACAGTTCCTAATCGAATAACTTGTAGCTCCATAGTCTTCTTTTAATAAATCCTTTCTGCTCCGAATACCAGAAATTCCAGCTTGAGTAGCTGCAGCCCATATTTCGTTCCCATTAAAAGAAAACAGTAAGTGACACTCAACAGAATTTGCAATAAATTATTGTTCTCCATCTTAGTAAATGGATTCTTCATTATCATCATCTTCGTGTAGTTCTGAGTTATCAGTGATATCTACCTCATTATTATCTTCACTGGAAGATTAACATTCACCAGCTGGGTTTTCAGAATCAGCTGACTGCTCCAACCATTACCTTATCTCCTGGTGTGATAGTTCTCTTCCCGGTATCATTTCCAGTTTGTAGAACAGACAACTGTTATTAAATAATGCACCAAAATAAACATGTGCTTATCACAAGAAGGACTGTTGCACACTGAAAGAACAACAGCCTGCGAGGCCCGTAAGTGAAGAAATGAGCACCAACACTTCAACACAAAGCAATAGGTAAATTTTAGTTATTTTTCCAAAACTAAGACTTATTTGACAAATTAGAAAAAAAACGATAAAATTTCATAAAAATAAAATGTACAATGAGTAACAGAGAAGATATTGAACATCACAGAGGGGCCTCCTAGGGCTGGTGGCAGGAAAAAGGTTAAAAAAAATCTTCTGACCTTATCCATTTACCCCTTAGTGCAATGTCTGAACCAATTCGTGCAAGTATATAAGCTGAACCCTTAGAGAAACTCCCAGTAAAAAGCGTTTTTTGCATGCAAAATCCGAACTCTGCACATACAAATGATGCCATTAGCTGTGCATTAATTTCAGCCCAATTAACGCGTGTAGCAAAAGGAATTAATCGATTCACTCAACTTGCAACTTGCCCGGACGCCAGCTACAGTTCGTCGTTAAAAATCTTGCTTAATATACTGTAACATAGCTACAGAAGACATATTCGAGTGGCTGCACGAATGGCCACTGGTCTGGCAAGACGAAAACATTGTTACCCTGTGATCCTCGCACAAATAGGGACCGAGAGCATAGAGCACTCCAAACCTCGATTCTACACGCGGACTTCTCAAACATATATTTGTTACAGCGCTTCCACGCTGTATAGCTCGCGAAGCAGTGCCATGATACTTCTATGAAGTTCTTTCCGTCGTTCTGTCTCCGTGTCAGATGACATACAAACGTATGTTTGCTAATAACCGTTTCTTTGGCCCAGTTAGCAGTAAGCAAACAATAAAATGCTTCTTCAGTGCTATGAAAAGATTCTGCTGCACGTGTGACCCGCTGCAGACCGGAGAAGGCTTGCTCACCACGGTTAGGGGTTAACAATATTCTCGGTAGAAATCTTTAATTCATAGAATTTCGCGATTGCTGTAGAGAGATTCTGAGCAAATATTTTTGTTGGGGCTGTGGAAACAGCGTCCTCTTAGGACAGGCGTTATGTGACCCAAGCGCGAGTTTTGTTGCCGCATGGCGTCGCTCCCCGGGGACACGCGGAGTCCCTGCCCCCCCCCTCCCCCCTCGCCGAGCTTTTCCACCCTCCCCACCTCCCACCATCCACTCCCCTCCCCAGCCGCTCTACCGCCGCGCAGGATTTATCCCCCGCACGTCGCGCCGGGGCGAGGCCCGGCACGCACGGCGTTCCCCTCATAATGCGGCACTCGCTGAAAAATTGCAGCGCTCCGCATCTGAGCCCGCATCTAGTTTGTGTACGGCAGCGGTGCTCGCGAATGTCCGACAAAAGATCCTGAATCAAGTAGCGCATGAATAAATGCTGAGGCTCGGCTGCCATTTTATTTTGTGGCCTTCCGCAGGGGCTCTCTGCCACCTGGGGTAGTGGAGAACGCCAATTTACCAACCTCTTCTTGTGCTGTGCTCGATGCACAAAACATAGAAGTGTTCCACTCGCCCCTTACCCACACTCTCGACCTGTGTATGATGTTTCTTCAAACTTCACCCAAACATGTAATGGTAAAGAATAGAAGGAATGTCTTTAAAATGTCCACTATTTTGAACTGAAGGATTGCACTAGGCAAAAGGCGTTGTTTACAAAAAAAAAAAAAAGAACGGTTGACATCAAAATTATTAATATAAATAGCACATTTGAAGTATAGCTCTGGCAGTGTTTGTAACGCAAAAAGTGGGTAGGAATGAAATAAAAGCTATTTGAACTTAATTACAATTACATATAGCACCACAATGCTGCTATAAAACTATTTTACTGCATCTTATTTCTACTGTTTTGTCATTCTGGAGGGTGCAGCGCTTAACGCTAGTGATACCGAAACACTTTCCATAACGCGCGTTACCAAGAGGGAGGTACTTCTTGCTCACGATAAAAAAATTCAAAAAAGGGAAATGCTTTAATTGCTGTTGAATTGCATTAACAGCAGATTTTTGTAAAGAAGAAATGGTGTGTTAGTGGGGTCCAGAACCTGAAAATACCTTTCAATACACGCTTAGCAATATCAACGCGCATGTACTACAGACTTCATGATCACAGCAAAAAAAAAAGGAAATTTAATGCATTGTTTCATTCGTTGCTTTAAAAACAGGGTGCGTCAAAAAATGAATACACACTTTGAACTGTCATAAACAATTTATTTCCCGTTCTACAGGGTTAAATATCTGTGAGGTGGCAGCAGCTAAGTGACGATCCAGATCGCAGGTTAGAATTTTTTGAATGGGTTCAGGAGATGGTGAGACGTGAACCGGGATTCATGGGTAATATAATTTGGTCGGATGAAGCCCAATTCAAACTCAATGGAACTGTCAATAGGCACAATTGTGTGTACTGGGCTGAAGATAATCCTCACATTACAGTTGAAAAGGCTGTGAATTTTTCTGGTGTAAATGTGTTGTGTGGTTTGTCTGCAAGGGGACTCATTGGGCCTTTCCGCTTTGAAGGTATGTTAATGTAGAAACGTACCTAACAATGCTTACTGACTCCATATTCCCTGACATTCGTGCATTGTACGGTAATGATGAGTTTTATTTCCAACAAGATGGCGCCCCGCCGCACTATCATAGGGACGTACGTGCATACCTGGATCACAATGTGCCAGGCCAGTGGATAGGGCGCAGGGGACCAGTCGAGTTTCCTGCACGCTCTCCAGACCTCACGCAGCTGGATTTCTTCTTATGGTGCACAGTAAAAGATGAGGTATACAAACGTAAACCACGTAACCTGGACACCCTTTGGAATGGGATTCAGGCGGCGTGCGGAGAAATATCATTCGACACTTTGGTACGATGTGCGGAATCAGTTGTGACTCGTACACAGAAATGTATTGATGCTGAAGACCACCAGTTCGAACATTAATCACATTTGCAAAGTACATTTATTTTTCCAATTGGACCTTAAGCTTTCCATGTCCAGAAATTTAACATTGCAGAACGGGAAATAAATTTTCTATGAATCTTCAAATTGTATATACATTTTTTTGAAGCACCTTGTAGGTACTGATGTGTAGGTAAGGTCTTGAACATTAGACTTAAATTTTTGCGTTAAGTTTAACTGAGAAAATTAAAACATGTATGTTATCTGGTATAATAATAAATTAAAACAATAGTTATATTTCTGAAGTCTTTAAATATAAAGTAAGTCATTAGATTAAAATATTTTCAAAGGATAGGCACTAAGTAACCCCCCCCCCCCCCAACCTCCCATTGCTATTGCTAGGGTTTAGGTTGTGTATACGACATGTCTATTATTGCACAATATGTTAAACGTTATTAGAGCTTATGGGTGGATGACCTCGTTTCATACACTTACAACCAGAGCATTAACTATACACAATTAATACGTTTTGCGTTAATGAAGGTATGTGCTGTAGAGGATGGGTGGGGTATAATGGCTAATGTGGACATAACAGTAATTTGAATCTTTATATCAGTATAGTGATTCAGTCATGTGATACAGGCATAAAAGTATCACTCGACATACAGTGTTACGAGTAGTTGCTCGAAAAAGCCAGATTATTACGTTGTTCAACAGTCACGTTTTGTATGATTTTGAGGCCTTCTGAAAAATGGTCTGTCACTAACGACCTCTTCGCCGTTGGGACGTTGCACTCCCATCTTCCTTCTTTGACCTAAGGTAAGTTCTTACCTCATAAGTTCTTACCTCATGCAATTATTAGAGATTTACGTAATGAATAAAGTTGTTATTTCATGACAGTGTCGAAAGGCCATCGCCAACTGATAACTTTTGTGGAATGGCGTCTGTGTGGACACTATGACCAGCTACTGGTGAATGTGCTCCCCGCCGTCGCCAATGTACCAGCTCTCAACTAAATTTCTTTACCTCCGTTTCTACCGTTATTTCTATGAACCACTCTTCGTCTTTCGTTTCACCTTCCTTGGAGTACGATGAATCAGTCACTTCTTTGCATGATGTTCCTTCCTTTACGCCCAGTAATCCTTTATTCCCTCTGACGTTCTTCTTCTCGCCTCTTCCTAGATGATGGATTTTGACTTTATTTTCAGTCTTCCTTGTAACTTATTATTTTTCATCCTTAACAATTATATGAGGTGTTCTATCGAGTAATGACTTTTCCGAAATTTTTAATTCTCTTAGGTCTTTTTCGCTTTTATTAAGCCAGTTAGATTTCGTTATGCGGTTATGGCAGAAATCGAAAATTCCTTGAGTTCGTTCTGGTAAGATGACTGTAAAAATTTAGTCTTCCTTTCCACTTATATCTGAGAACTTTCCACTCTTTTTTTATTTTTTTTAGAGAGTTTCATTCTTGATGTATACTGTTGCATTACCGTGAAGTTTTGTTCCTACGCTTTCTCTTAGTCTTTCTTTCTTTCGGTTCTAATTATTCTGTCTGGCTTACGCGATTCATTGTTACGGTTTCTGCTGCAAGCATACAGTGCTTCTCGGTTGAGCACTATTTTATAATGTTTAATTCTGGACCTCCATGAAAAGGATTTGTTGTTATATCTCTCTTCTTCCAATTAAAGATGGTTTCCTTTGAGTCTTCTCGCTGGTTTGCTGCTGCCTAGCATGAATTCTTTTAATATTTGTATTTTCTGTTATTGACCTTTCAGGTATTTTAAATAGGTATTTAGGTGTAGGTTGTGTGACATGATTTTAGTTTCTCCAAAGGAAATATTAATAACAATTTTTGCCATTCCATATTATTGAATGTATCTATAATTAATATGAATCCTAGTAAAAATTAAAAAAAAGGCACTCCGTCTTCAGGCTACAAGTGGAGCATCGGGACCATCCGACCGCCGTATCGTCCTCATAGAGTATGCGGATACGAGGGGCGTGTGGTCAGCACACCGCTCTCCCGGTCGTTATGGCGGTTTTCTTGGACCGGAACCGCTACTATTCGGTCGAGCAGCTCCTCAATTGGCATCACGAGGCTGAGTGCACCCCGAAAAATGGCAACAGCCCAAGGCAGCAGGATGGTCACCCATCCAAGTGCTGACCACTCCCGACAGCGCTTAACTTCGATGATCTCACGGGAACCGGTGTATACACTGCGGCAAGGCCGTTGCCTAGTAAACAGTAAGAAGTGTGGCAAATAATAACAAATGTAATAGTTCCACAACAATAATAAGTAACTGTTATGGTGAACACATACAAACGCAAAGGTGAGAGTCAAACGTGGCTCCACTTGCCATAGAGAGAGCAACATAGGCGGTCAAGGACGGTACTGTCGAAAATTGCTACAGCCACCTATCGAGTTCCTAGAAAATCGTTGCAGAGGAAAGTTTTGACAGAGAATTAACTTACATTATTAATACGTTACCAACAATATCTAATTCGTAGTGCAAATAATATCTTTGTCCTCTCAATACATTATTTCAAAGATAAAATTTGTTTTTCTCAGTTTCATTAGCTCTTATTAGATATGTGGCCATCAAGTCCCACATAGTCGGGTACAATGATCACTTGTTTGTATTTAAATTTAATGATATGTAAGCGTTTCCCTTTTGGTCCAACGATAGTTAAAAAAGCCACTCATGTAGGAGGATAGTCTGACTGTGCAAACTGATGGTTTGGAGTTCCTAGATTGATTACAATGTGGCTACAAAGATCACCAAGCTTTAGGATGGCTGCTCTGCCCAACCACTCCCTATACTAATTTAAGCTTTAAGGCCTGCCATGTGACGACGAAATAGTCGGAACAATATGCAGAACAGTAGGATTATACGGCATTTTTTTGGTCCTGTGCACAAAAATGTCTTCCACCAAATCTATGGAGCTAAAAAAAAATGAGTTCGTAAATAGTTTGAAGCCTTACAAATATGGTGGTATAAGAGACTGTTGAAAATCACATGGCTGTTCGAGTAAGGAATGAACACTCTCTCTAAAGGACCACCTACAAAAATTGTCTGGTAGTTAACGTATGAAACGAAGTGACAGTATAGTTGTGCATATACTGTATTACGACATGAAATGTTGCTAAAAATTGTAGGTGATGGAATGGTGGACCGGTAGAATCGCATGGGCTAGATACGGATGTCTAAGGCTAGCAGATGATCTGGGAAGCAGTAATTACTCTGAAATGGAGAAAGGTATCTGGAAAATAGCAAGAACAGAGAACAGCTTGAAAGCTGCCATGCGGTTTATGACATTTTATTTCATTTTTTTTCCATTTAATACATTGAAAAGGGTTTCGAGCATGTTTTGCTTATAATCAGTTATACCTTTTGTGTATGTAAGACAGCAAATGTTGCCACATTAATCTGAAAATTTGTGATAATTTTTAAGCTACGTCTATTTTAATGCTGATGCTGCCTCTTCTTTTCTAAAAATCAGAAATGTGGCTGCAAGGTTCACAAAGCGAGAAGGTTACGTCGAATGAGGAATTGCGACATACACATATTGAAGGAAACTACGCCAGTAGTCCAAATTTATGTAATTGAGGATAACATGGATCGGAACTTGCAGTTACAAATTTTCGCACTGGCATCGCTGTTTAGTTAGGAAGAGCACCAAATTAACCATTGGTTTAGATTGTCAACGAAATTAGTTGCACTACCTCCTTTCGGTTTGGTCATTCATGAGATCACCATCATCAGGGTTCTGCGTAGGTATGCTGCCAAATAAAACTGCAAGCTGCCGAGGTGAGCAGTGTTTTTAACGCTAAATTCTTCACGAATCTTCATATGGAAATGATGCTCTAAGCCCCGCCTTTTTTAACTCCTACTTTTGCTGTTGCACATGGATTAAGAAGAAACGCGAACTGACTGTAGTCGACCCTGCAAGTGGAGTAGAAAAGAGTTTGGCACCTGAAGTAATTTAATTTGATAGACATTAATTTAATAAAAGAAAGTTTCAGTAACGTAGTGAGAAATGAAAGATTTGCTCTACCGATTAACACAATGAAAGTTCTGTCCAAAATACCAATTTGATTTATTATGAATAAACTCAAAATCATAAACTAAACACGTGAAACATTTACAATACATCAAATTGGATAAATAAATGCTGTGAAGGTGAAGTTGTCCATAAACTAGATTGTGACATTTATGACGAAGTGGTATGTGGAGCCAATTCCTTGCAACTCAAATCTTAAGAGAAACAGACTGCTAACTCAACATTAATTGTTGCTGCGGTAGTGATAACTCAGACGATGAACACCCAAGACAGAACAAAGTTAGAAAAGACGAACAGGCGCGCCCTGCTGAGCTCTGATTATCACAGTGCCAATTCCCTAGTCTTCCAGTGCTGCAGACATACATTACCAAGCTGTCTTCTTAACTGCAAGGACACCGGAAGCGATGGCTGGTTGCGGTATAGCCCGAAACAAATTGTTCTGGTCTGGTTGTTCCAGACTAAAGACTTCCTATCAATACAAATGCGCCTCTGAGAGAGACGAAGAAGGCTCGCCACACAATCGCTGATGGTACAGTGATTGATTTTAACAAGCGAAGTCACACAGTAACTCAAATACAGTCAACTGTAGCCAAAACTGGCCAAGACCGACAACATAGGCCGCTTGTACGCAGAACGCTCCATTGCCAACTGTACTCGGAAAGTTACGTTGAAGTCGAAACCTCAGCAACTTCGTTAAACTGTTACAATCAAATAAAAGTATATTAGACAGCTAACGGAAGGCAGGCTGTTCAGAGCAGCGAGATCTCAGTCTTGTAACCTACTCCGACCGAAAGGCGAGAGCCGACTCTCTCAAGAGCACCCGTACAAGCCGAACACAGAACATTCCCGCCCCCACGACATTGGCCGTGGTTAAACGTCCCAATCAGCAACTCGAAAACCGGAAGAGAATTCCACTCCATTGCCGAAGCACTAGCATTCCACAACGGAGGTTCTTGGCGCCAATTTCTGCGCCGATTTTGCTATGTCACGGAGCTATGCCTTGAGCAAGCCAATCACAGTTACGATTTTGCGGAAAACGTGGGAATTTGCCCACCCACACTGCCTGGGAACACAAGTCATTCCCATGCCTCGCTGGTAGTCGGCCAGAAAGAGTTTTCACGAAGTTTCTGTGAAGTAACAGAATCTCTAGCCCAGCCGCTCCTTCAGGCCCCTGCGGGCATGTCTCCGCCGCTATTATGATAATGTCGGCGTCTTGAAAGCATTCACTCAACTCACTCACACCTGTCGGCTTAACCCTTTCAGGATCAGTAAAGCCCGCCTGTCACCGGACCACCCGGGTGACGAGAGACGCTGATTGGAAAGTCCGCATGTGAAGAAATAGCAACTTTTCACTCCATGCAATTAGAGAGGAAAATCGAATTACTCAGAGTAAGATAGAAATATGAGAGGGGGCTTCTGCCACCTCTCATAGCCACTACGCCATTTTAGATTGTAATTGGTGAGCGGTTGGCTCACTTAGGAGCAAGGTAGTGAGTCAATCGCCCAAGAACAATCATGCAAACTGATTCCACATGCAGCACTCTATAATAAAAATCACTGCATCTGAAAAATGCAGCTCATAGAGGGAGGATTATTTATGATATAGCCAACTTCACTTTCTTAATATGGAACTCTAACACTCACATCACACATCCATACCCAGGGAGCCCCTTCCAAACACCGATTCACACAGACATTCACGCTCTGAATATGGCCCGGGCATGTGAGCCAATTATGGAAAAAGTTTATTCTTTACAATCAGAGTTCGAGTGCTCTGCAATTAAATGCCCAAGGTGTTACAACAATTTCAATCATTAAACTAACCTGAACTCAATCACACAAGATAATATTTAAGTTAACAATCTCTTTATGGGCTTTCAGAATCTAATTACAACCTCCGATTCATTCTGTGTCCCTGTAGCAAGAATAACCTTTACAGAATGTTCCCTGAACTGATGGTCCATTCACAATGACAGTGGTGGTATCTGCTTCAGTTTATGGGGAATTCAGGCACACTGTTTGCATACACACAACAAAAAATACAGAATACAAAGAAACATGGTGTAGAGAACAATGCAGTAATTTGTAATTTGTGCGCCATACTCTATCACTTACATAAGAATTACCGTGCAAATTCACAAACACATACAAGGTATAACATACATTACAAAAACAACTCTAGAGAAAGAAGTTTAAGAAAAAAAAGAAGGTTCATGGGCTGTCAAGTGTGCTTGCTGTGGTGTCACCGCCAGACACCACACTTGCTAGGTGGTAGCTTAAATCGGCAGCGGTCCATTAGTACGTGTCGGACCAGCGTGTCGCCACTGTCAGTACTTGCAGACCTAGCGCCACCACATGGCAGGTCTAGAGAGGTGGACTAGCACTCGCCCCAGTTGTACGACGACTTTGCTAGCGACTACACTGACGAAGCATCGCTCATTAGCCGAGCAGATAGTTAGAATAGCCTTCAGCTAAGTCCATGGCTACGACCTAGCAAGGCGCCATTAGCCTTACATAGCAATTGATAATTATCGTCTAAAGCATGTCTCAACAAGAACGATGTATACCAAAAGGATGGATTAAAGTTAAGTAAACAGACATAACGTTCTTTTCTTATTAGCATTCATTGAGCGTCCTGTTTCAGACTTCACGATATTCTGGGTGAGCTTATAGCGTGCCTATTCGGCCCCCTCAAAATAACACTGTGTCGGCCCCTCTGTCGACACATCACATGGCGACGAGGATGGGATCCGAACCAACGCGTGCAGAGCACATTGGATTAGCATTCCAATGCCTTAACCACTCGGCCACCTCGTCGATTTGTGGGGGAGGAATGTGGTGTCACCGCCAGACACCACACTTGCTAGGTGGTAGCTTAAATCGGCCGCGGTCCATTAGTACGTGTCGGACCCGCGTGTCGCCACTGTCAGTACTTGCAGACCTAGCGCCACCACATGGCAGGTCTAGAGAGGCGGACTAGCACTCGCCCCAGTTGTACGACGACTTTGCTAGCGACTACTCTGACGAAGCATCGCTCATTAGCCGAGCAGATAGTTAGAATAGCCTTCAGCTAAGTCCATGGCTACGACCTAGCAAGGCGCCATTAGCCTTACATAGCAATTGATAATTACCGTCTAAAGCATGTCTCAACAAGAACGATGTATACCAAAAGGATGGATTAAAGTTAAGTAAACAGACATTACGTTCTTTTCTTATTAGCATTCATTGAGCGTCCTGTTTCAGGCTTCACGATATTCTGGGTGAGCTTATAGCGTGCCTATTCGGCCCCCTCAAAATAACACTGTGTCGGCCCCTCTGTCGACACATCACTTGCACATTGCACAATGTTCATGACTGTACTGAGAATGAGGCACTAAATCACATTGTTAGAAATATTCGAAGCACTTCACAAATTCGTTAGTTTCTTTGAGAGGGTTGGTATGTTGAGTCATATGCATTGATGCACGTGGTTGTCTTGAGCATCGGAGGGGGGCTTTTGGAATGGGGCCATAGTACTGACATCACAAAGGGCTAAACGTCGGGTGTTGTTGCTGCATTGTTGCAACAGCAATAGGGTGTGCTGGGGCATCTGCAGTACTCTGTTGAGATTGCAGCAAGACTCACGCATATGATCACGGCAGTACGGTAGGAAGGCATAGTGACAGGCTCTCCTCACGTCGATTAATTGTCTCTGAAGTCTACTAGTTGGGATACATCACTAGTCCAGGTCTCATCTCTCCCTGGACAGTACTTTACATTTCCCAATATTGCAGTTCGACGAGGGATGATGGTACGTGTAGTGACTCCACAAGTGTGTGAGGTCATCCAGACAGGATCGAACTAGGAGTGACGATTACTACAACTGCTCTCTACGTGAGAGGAGAAGTTAGAAATGAGACAATTCATTTGTTAGAGTTTGTGGCACGATACTGCTTTGTGTATGCAGATCGGCCAATTCTAGTGAGTTGTAAAAAATCAAATAAGTGATTATATAGTGCCCATTTCTATTCTGAGGTACATGAGGCGCAGGTTCTGACACCTTATGTGATCTTCGTGTACTCATGACAACGTGGTCTGCCGTAGGGAATCCCTCCAAACGGCTGCGGCGTCCGGAGAGCTAGCTGGCTGTTGCGTGTTGGTCGCGTGTCAGTGCCAACGGCCAGCCACACTTTCGCTTGTGGCCCGGCGTGGGCTGTCTGCCGCCTAATCCCTCAGGTATATGGCCTGGTGACAGTCAGCTTGTAGGACCGGACGCTGCCGCACCCTTCTCGTCAGGTGGCGCGCTGACGCTCCCCTTCTTGCAGACAGCCGATGACCTCTTGTTTTTTGTTCTGGCTGGCCTCTGCATTGCCACTATTCCCGTCATCTGCACAATTCTGACAAAATCTTATGCCTAACTTTTTCCGATGACCTTCTATGTTATAATAAATTTACATAACGATACATTTATGGTCTGTCATTTCAGACACTCTTATTTTAATTTTATAGTTATCAATCTATGGCTATCATTATAACAAAACCTTGGCATATCTAATCTAGACATGGAAATAATCTATCTTGACATTTGTGTAGAGACCGATCTCACTACTGTACATGGTGTGTGATGCTATATTGGATGAACAACTAAATGTGCAGGCCCACACTAATATTACTATTAATTATATATATCGACAGTAGATATGCTCAAGAATTAACGGCCATTTGACAACGATCTACATTCTATGTCTTTTCAATAAATTATTTTATTAGGCAGGTCGAAGTTTTACTGTGCTATAAAGAACATCCAACTATTCTGCTTTCGCTCACCTGTCGTCCCTCCATCTCTGGTCTGTGGTTTGGTGACCTGAAAAATAGCATCCCAACAGGCGCGCGCCAAACACTTGTGGTAGAAAACCCCCACAATATTAAGGATCTAGTTACTGTTAAATCCTAAAGTTTAACTTATCCTAGTATATGGTACTCTGTCTCTCTCTCTCTTTTTTTACTTTATACAACACTCTTACATATTTCCTGTTGAAACGTCCCCTTAGAACAATTTATACACGTCTGTGCTTAACCTGGCACACAATGTTATTTAGCGCAACGCAATCTGACTATCAAAGATCCCTGCAAAAGAATGGCCCTGAGTAACATTAAACTATACCTTTCACAAATAACTTACCTCACAAAAATCTTCATTACTCGAACTACTGCAATACAGCGAGCGCCATTATTGCCAGATAAATAAAAGATTCAAACTACGGAAGTCACTAACTACTGATAGGGATAGTTAGCAAATGAAAGATTTTAATAGAGAACAAACACTGCATTTACCTTAATAATCATAATATATATAGCAGTTCAATTTCAAAACTTCCTCCATCTCTCACCCCACATCCACCACTGCTGGCGGCTCACCTCCAACTGTGCAACGCTACGCGCTGTTCACATCCAGCTGCCACTGCCCAACACTACAATGGCAGACAACAATGCAAACTAGCCACATACTGCACACAGCACAGCCAGTGATTTTCATACAGAGCGCTACGTAATGTTTCCAATAAGAAAACATAAACAGCCTACTTACATAGCCCCCATGTTCCCCACAAAAAATTTTACAAAATATTTTTGGCCAGTGGCCAATAATGATTTGATAAAATTTTTTATAATTACACTAACAAAGATATCCAATGCACACACTTATTGATACAATGTTGGTCAAAAGCTAAAATTTTCTCACAGTCCATAAAGACAGTCCTGATCATTCATAATAATAGTAATTACAGTTTTTTTTTAATTGCACACAGAAGTAGTGGATTTCCATGCAGTCTTGAATTAGTAGTGGTGTCCTTCCAACGGAAAGACAGTGCTGACTCTTGACATGCTGACAGGTAATGAGCCACAATGGAGCAAACCCACAGCAGAGTCATTCGAAGTTCTGACGAATATTGGTAGGTAGGTCATCACAGAGCAGACCCACTGCAGTCCTGGTAGAGAGTATTGGTGGGCCACCAGAGGTGCAGACCCACTGTAGTCCTTGTAGAAATTGTGGTACTGGTGAGTCAGCAAAGGTGTAGACCCACTGTAGTCCTTGTAGAAATAATGGTATTGGTGGGTCATCAAAGGTGTAGACCCACTGTAGTCCTGGTAGAGATGGCCAGCAGCCATCTGCTGCGACGGTGCAGGTGCACATTCACCATCGAAGAGTCTTGCGGAGAATATAGCAAGTCCATAACCACCACTTGTGCACTCACAAAGTTTTTGGAATTGTCCTTAAAACCAGCAATGCTGTTATCCAGTCCCTTGCTGAATCATTAACACACGTGCAAACACTAACAGTCCCAACTTCTCACATATTGTGCATTACTATGATCAACGGAAACGTGTGCAGTGAAATGTAACTTACAAGTTACTAATATGATGAACCGGTGTCAATTACCATTTTATAACATGAGAATACAATTACAAAGGTACAAAATACATCATTAAAGAACATAACAATACAGATAACATTTGTAGTACAGGCTTTACAACAGAATAGAAATAAACATATACATCAGTGTTACAGGAATTATGACATGAGTACAAAAATAAAAGATCAGAATCACTTTCGAAACATCAACTTCACACATGAGCATTAAAACAAAACAGAATACATAATGTCTAAACATCTTTACAAAGAAAATACCATATTATTAATGCCAATTATATTCGAGGATAACAGTATTCCTCATCATAGTGAATGTAGCTTAATATTAAAAGAAGAAAAAATTCTATGAAACTACACAGAGACAGGAAGAAAACAAATACACAAGGGTACACAAACACATAGTGGGATAACACAAGGAAAGGACAGGGTTCGTTTTACTGCAGTGTTTTGCAAGGAGATCTCCCTTCGTTCATCATTATTCCCAAAAGTCCTATCTAAGACTGCTTTCTGTATTCTGTTCACATCCTCTGTCAAAAATACTTTTTCTCCACTGTACAGTATCCTTTTTTTTTTGCCCAAACCATTTTCATATAGCTTCTCAATACATTTCTTCCAAGTCATCATAGTTAGTTTCTTATATAGTCTACCCCCTCATAAGCTAACTTAAATCTACTGAGCTCAGATGCTAAACTAAGGGATGAGGCAATGCAGCAGCATATAACAAATTAACACAAACAGCAACGCAAAAAAAGTGGAAAATTGCAAAGCAAGCTACAGTAAATCTAAATTACCAAGCAATGCAACATTACAACTAATATGAGCCAATGTGCAGCAACAAGAAAAATAAGTCAGTAGTAAAACTAGCTTAACAGAGTAACACAATTTAAAATTCAGTAGCACTATGCCTGGCAAACAGCAGCAGCAACTTATATCTAAACATGACAAAGCTCAAGCAGAAAAAATATTACACTAAAATGGCCATGTCTAATACCTATGTCACATCTTAACACTAGAGTGATGCATCACGAGAACTTACACTAGCAGATAAGTTACCAAATCGTAAAGAAATTATTTATGCAATTCCTGTGAAGGGAAATGTCTATTTATGTGCCCTCGTTTTCTTGGAAGTAGATCATAAATTTCTTATTGACTGGATCTGTAGGCATAAAATAACTATATTAGTACATACATTAAATTTTATTTTAACCAATGCTGCAGTGCAGCTAGAAACTAGATATTAAAGAAAATAGGCAAAGCAAGGTGTGAAACGTCATTCACTAGCCATATGGCATTTCATAATGCAGTAAACAATCTTTCAAGTAGCAAGACAATAGACACAAAATGTTTCTCATCGTTTCATTAGGCATTTCAGTAAATATCATAAATTACGAGCTCCAAAGTGTAATCATATGTTTTCAAGTTCGACCATGTCGTTTTTGCGATGCTTTCTACAAAAGTATGTCAAAAGCGAGTATAATGGCCTCCCTTTTTTTTTTTCTCTTCTACCTGAGCGTCTGAAAAGGCTTGTTCTCCAGGTGTCTGACGCAGCTGTGTGCCCACGACGCACGTGCAGGTGGTCACTTAACTTTCTTACGGAAATATTTACGACAGCAGCTTCTGCTACAGTGACAGTCTCATATAAAAATTTCACAGGTCGAGAATTTACGTTGCAAATGTGTAGAAACAAAATCCTATGAATATAACAGTGTCCAAAAAAATTTTCGCCGGCATTGTGATACATTCACGCATTTACACACATTTCATAACTCTTAAAGTACGATTCTTGGTTTCCAACATCCTTTTTCACAAGTCAAGAGTCCCTAACTTCTGTTCATTATTCATATACATATAAACACGTAATCACATTCCTCATATATGGTAGCATCATCTTATTGACATAAACATACCTCAACAGCATAATACATATCGTCATCATAAAAATAACATCATAACACCTCAGCCAAATCTCAAAAAAGTCGTAGCTTTCTGCAATAATTTCAAACCATAAAAAATATTCTCTGCTCATTTCAATAGTGTCATCTGCCTCAAACATACTTTAAAAATCATGATCTCATACCAAATACATCATTCAAAGCTCTCATAGTATCACAATGGGTCCGAAAAAATATGAACAGTTCACAAAGTACAGACAGAATACAATTTCATAAGTGTGAAGTTATCCAACTGTTTAATTGCGTAAACATGTGTCACTGATGTAGTAAAAAACATGTTTATCTCTCAGTTAAATGATCAGATAGCTGTGTAATTTATGTTTTAGAGAAATATGGTACCGATGTGTAAAGTTGTATAAGCAAATACCATATTAGCTAGGGCTCCTTGTGCTTGCCAAACACATGGTACACAAAGTAAGCGTGTACCCCCCTGAGGATTTGTTGTAATTATACCCTCAGGTGTTACAGATTACAGCAATGGAATGAAATGTATCACGGAAAACTTTCTTTGTAATTCAAAAATCTTTAGAAATAATTGTTTTAAGTACAAAATTAATCACTGAAATGCGTGTCCTGTAGCGCTAAAGGTGCATCTTGTTGTAAGATAATCTCTGTGGAAGTATCGTAGTTATTTTCCTCCGAAAGGTAAGTTCTGCAGAAGCCAATGTACTTACCTCATGATAAACAAAAGTGAAATGCTTGGCGTAGAGATATCTTAGTTATTACGCTTATTGTTGTGATGATGAAAGTACTGTGCTGTAACATATTGTTGTGCTATGGAAAAGGCTGTCTCCTTGTAGCTATACCACAAAAGTTACTGATAAAACATGTTTTGTTTTCCAGAAGAATTCAGAAAAACTGTGCAGATATAAAACAGATACACCACAAAAGCAACAATGTAAATTGTGTCACACATCAGTAGTGTCGTAATATAACCGTGTAGCTGTCAAAGAAACCAAATACTAAGTCATCTTTAATCTCACAGAAAGTACTTTAAATCCCAAATGTATTTTCCAGTAAACCACAATGTTGCATTAAAATCTCATTAGCTGTACTGGTAAATGTTCTAATCATGCAACTAACAAGCAAGAATGTACACACACAATAACACTGTGTCATCTGTTCACAATAACAATGCATTCGTAATTTCTGTTTAAATAAGTTCTCTTGGTTCTTGACTGGATATTGAACTTCAAACCATTGTTGCATGTTAACAGTTTCTAAGTCTGACAAAGCATACTAGTAACATGAAGTGAAAAATTTTATAGCGAAGACTAAGTTAAAAAGCAGATTATCTCCCAATAAATGGTTTTACATGTGAAATGTGGTGTAACCCTTTGCTCTTCCTAGTATGCAGAGTTTCAACTTTAACGAAATTATCATGTGGTATACGTCGGTAAAGAATACTGGAATTTTTCTCAAGGTTAGCGTCTATGTTATTTTTCCCTGAGCCGGCGGCCGCAGGTGGCTGCCTGTGGTGCGAGTCATTGTCTGTTTCTTTGTTGGCGCGCACCGTTACTGGGATTAGGAGACCGAACATCTACAAATTCGCCTCGCCGAGAGGGCCCATCTCTGTTTAAATCCCGCCAGTTCTGATGAAATTCAGGTCTGTTGTTTTGTCGGTAGTTTACACAGTATCTTTCGTGTCGGTCACGTAGTGGAGAATTTCTCCCTGAATCGTAACTGCGCACTGAACTGTTGCGTCTGAAATTATTCTGTCTCCCTTGATAATAATTGTTCTGACTGCCATATTGTCTGTTTCTATGATTGTCTCTGTCATATTCATTACTGCGGAAATGCGATCTTTCTCTGTAACTATTACTCTGCCAGTGGTTGTCATACGGGTGGTGTCTCTTTTGGTCACGATATACATTATAAGAAGAGCCTTGTCATGTATTATTTCTGTCATCGCGGAATTGTGACAGATGTGATCTGTAGTGATTGTTTTCCTGTTTTCGCATCCCGCGACTGTCTGTGTCAATTTCTAATTCTTGTAAGAGTCCCTGAAAAGCTTCAATGTCGTCTTTGCAACGTCCTGCTAAAATAATATGTCGTAAATGTTCAGGCAGTTTGATTAAGCAAATGCGGATGAGTTCTGAGGGGCTGTATGGGTTTGACAGGTACTGATTCTTGTGCAACATGTCTTCAAAATATTTGACAAGACTGGAAAATTCTGATTGTTCAAAGTGTTTCATCATCATGACGCTATGTTTTACTCGGTCTTGTGTAGCTTGTGACCAATATGCTGAGAGGAACGCATGGTAAAGTTCTCCTTCACTATGACAATCGTGAATGACCGATCGCATTCTTACAGCTGGTTCATTCTCCAAGTAGCCACACATAAATTCTAACCTGTGCTCCAATGACCAGTTGGGAGGAAAACAATGAGAGAGTTGATGGAGCCACGCTTGTGGATGAATGTCGTTGGCAGAATTCTTAAATGTTTTGAATTTACGTGTAGTAATGAACAGCTTATAATCAAAATCATCGAGTCGGCGAGTAGCATATCAGTCATTGTTACGTCGTGTCGGCGGTTCCATCTCAAAATTCGGTCCACCTTGCCAATTCCTTTCATAATTACATAAATACCCTGTGTTATTATTTTGTGGCTTTTCCGTATTTCTAAGTTCCTCTTCCCGTGTTGGAGCGCGAGTGTCCTCTGAAATATGTAATTCTTATATTACCTGCGTCAACTGATCTTGTACTTCCCGGATTTCTCTTTTGTACTGTGTATTGATTTGATTTTGATTTTGTTTGGATTTTCTTATTTGTTCATACTCTTCTGTGCCAGTGAAGGCTACGGGTCTTGTGTCATTCAGATCATCATCTACCTTTGTAGATAAGTTAGTGACCTGATCCGAAAGTTCGGCTACTTTCTCCGATAGTGAACACATTTCCTCAGTGTGTTTTTCTGAACCAAGTTTCAGAGTGTCCATTTGTGTTGAATTCGAATCTACTGTGTCCTTTAAGTTTTCCTGAGTTTTCGCAAGTTGCGTAACTGAATCGGTAGATGCAACTGAGTCAATTTTTGCCCACAAGGTCTCATGATTTTCATGAACAATCGTTTGCAGTTCTTTTATGGCTGCTTCGTGATTCTGTAATGCATTTTCATGCCGCGAAAAAATAGGTTGAAAATGCTCACAAATCTGTGTTTTTACGTCATTACAGACTTTTTGACATTTCGATTCAATGTTATGTAACTCAGTAGTTAAATCTTCACGTGTTTGTTCAAGTGTGGTGTCTAACATCCGAAGATTTTGTTCCATTGTGTCTAACTGTTGCTGTGTTTGTCTCTGGTGTTGTTCCATTGTGTCTAACTTTTGAAGATTTTGTTCCATTGTGTCTAACTTTTGAAGATTTTGTCCCATTTGTTTCTGATTTTGTTCAAGCGTTGTGTCTAACTTTTGTAGCCTTTGTCCCATTTGTTGCATTAACTGTAATAACAGTGCACTGGTGTCTGAAACATGTTCCTCAGTGCTATTCGGCAATGCATTTGAACCGGCAATATTTGCAGTTTGAAAAGCAGAAAATGTGTCTTAACTTATTTGAGAAAAGGGTGAGGACGCAAAACCTGAATCTACAGTATTTGCAAGATTGTGTCCTGTCATTTCGGAATCCTGAGGCGAGCTGTTGCCAACCGATCGATCGATAATGCTTCCCTGTTCACTAATTGTTTCACTGCCTACACAATTATTTGACGCCCGCTCCATTTCCCTATGCACAGTTACCAAATTACTACTTTGAAAATTTGTTAATTCATTACATGGTGGCGTTAACACACTGCTTTCGTCTTCACTGTCATTTCTCAGTTTACTTTGGAGCCTAGTATTACGTTTTTCACACGCCATTATTGTGACAATATTTCACACGATAACACAGAAAACACAATTTGAAGAGCAAAAATAAGAGAACACATTAACATAGCACTGAAAATAATATCTAGTTAATTGCAGCTGCGAAATACTTGGTGCAAGCTACACTAATTACACAAACTACAAGAAAAAAACAGAAGATTCCAGTGAGGTATCCTCGGCTAAGGGTCGACATATGAAACGTCCCCTTTGAGCAATTTATACACGACTGTGCTTAAACTGACACACAATATTATTTAGCGCAACGCAATCTGACTATCAAAGATCCCTGCAAAAGAATGGCCCTGAGTAACGTTAAACTATACCTTTCACAAATCACTTACCTCACAAAAATCTTCATTACTCGAACTACTGCAATACAGCGAGCGCCATTATTGCCAGATAAACAAAAGATTCAAACTACGGAAGTCACTAACTACTGATAGGGATAGTTAGCAAATGAAAGATTTTAATAGAGAACAAACACTGTATTTACCTTAATAATCATAATATATATAGCAGGTCAATTTCAAAACTTCCGCCATCTCTCTCCCCACATCCACCACTGCTGGCGGCTCACCTCCAACTGTGCAACGCTACGCGCTGTTCACATCCAGCTGCCGCTGCCCAACACTACAATGGCAGACAACAATGCAAACTAGCCACATACTGCACACAGCACAGCCAGTGATTTTCATACAGAGCGCTACGTAACGTTGCCAATAAGAAAACATAAACAGCCTACTTACACTGTTACGCTGAGATGTCTCGCTGCTCGCCGCTTTTGACGACAGTGATGTGCGCGCTGTACGACACGGCCTCCTAGTTCTCACTACGCCTCACTGAAACTCCAGAGACTGGGTTAGCCATGGTTATACAAGACAATAAATTTATAGTTGCAACTTCTTTTTCTATGTGAAGCGGTTTTCGGCATCAAAGCACACCTTTCCAGAGGCAATGTAATATGACCAAGCCAGGAATGTTTCCTGTTGAAGATTCCGTCGCCCACCACACACTAGCTACACAGTATGTCACGAATCTCCAAGTATAATTCCTTGGTTTTTCATCTGTGACAGTCAAGAGCAGCACACTAAATCCCCAACCAGAACATTGGCATGGTAGGCTTTATGCCCGCACTTCTACCGTCTACGGCACGCGAACATAAACCAAAAAGGGTAGCAGCACTAAATTCTTATGAGAGACAACACAGCGTGTTAATAGTTTAGCAATCTTAATCTATTAATGCAACGATTATTGTTCCCCAAAGAAAGGTTCATATTTTTGCCTAATCTACTAAGTACACCACTTACACTACTACTATAGCAAGGTTCATGTACTCGTATTTGCCCATTCTACTATGTACACCACTTACACTACTACTATTCCACGAACTCCTTTAAGTGAGAGATGTGGTGGAGTCCTATGGACTTCTTTCCTTTCAGCGTCTCCAATTCATAACCATTGTGGTGAGCTGCTCTCCTTACACGGTACGGGCCGTTGTAAACAGAATAGAATTTTTGGCATTTCATTGTTTGTTTGTTCGAGAGTCGGAAAGACTTCACGAGCACCCTTTGTCCAATTTGGAAGTGTCGTAGACGAGCTCCCCTGTCGGCACGTCTCTTCCTGACCTCTGTTGCAGCCCGTATCCTCTTGAGAGCCAAATCCACTATGGCTCGGTGCTGCGTTCGCGCCCGTGGTGGGAAGTTTACGACCTCGGTTATCAAGTCCTTAGGAATCCGGTTTTTCAGTTCTGTAATGGGTGCCAATTTTGTTATCCCATGGGGTGCCTCATTGATCACCTCTTGGAAGTCTTTAAGGAAAACGTCCCATGTCGTGTGCTGTTTGTTGCAGTACAACCGGCACAAATTTCCGAGTTCCTTAATAACCCGCTCTGCAGCATTCGAGCTCGGATGGTGTGAAGATATAAAAATGGGATCAATTTTACATCGACGCAACGTCTCCTTACATGTTTTTGACTTAAACTGTGGCCCGTTATCAGAAATAATTCTACACACATGACCAACCTGTGGTAGGAAATCCCGGATTAGGGCTCGTGATACAGTTCGTCCTGTCGCCCTCTTCAGTGCCGTAAAGGTAACGTATTTGGACGTTAGTTCAACAAACACTAAGACGTAAGTATATCCCCTACTGGTTCTTGGCAAAGGCCCCATCAAATCTGTAGCTGCTAATTGTCTTAATTTGGTCGGTACGATAGGGTATAATGGTGCCTGCATGCTCACAGTGGCGTGCTTAGCCTTTTGGCAGTCTTTACACACCGATAGTACCCTCCGAATTCGACGCTCCATGTTTCGAAAGTAACACATAGTCCTTAGCTTGAGATTGCACTTGCGTGGTCCGAAGTGTCCATAGCTGAGGTGAGTATGCCATATAACCTTGTTTATTAGGTGTTCAGTGATGCATACCCACCATTCAGTGTCATTGGCATAATTTCGGTGGAAGATTATGCCTTTCCGCAAGAGGTAGAACAGCCTGACGGTGGCGTATCTTCTGTCTATCCATTTCTGTTTCAATAACACTAGGGCAGGGTCCTTGTCTTGCTCCTTCTTGATGTCCTGATGTCTTGATGACCTGTACACTGCAGGTAATAAAATTTTCAAAGTCTACTTTTTGCATATAGAAAAGGCAGTAGTGATTTTCCTCCAGATCTTCTTCCATGTTGTGGTCAAATCCGATCGGTGACCGTGATAAGGCGTCTGAAATAACGTTCTTACTGCCGGGGATATATTCTATCGAAAAATTGTACTGCTGCAGATACGATGCCCACCTAATGAGCCGCCTGTGATTAAGCTTTGCAGTCATCAGGAACTCGTGTGCCTTGTGGTCTGTGTAGACCCTCGTCTTGCGACCAAACAGAAGGTACCTGCATTTTTCAAACGCCCATACAATAGCCAGCGCCTCTAACTCGGTTACTGAGTAATTCCTCACTCTTGGCTGGTACTCTGCTACCAAACGCAATTGTCTTCCACACCCTGTTTCCCTCTTGGAACACCATGACACCCAGCCCTGAATATGAACTGTCCGTTACAATGCAAAGCTCTTCTGGTAAATTAGGGCGTGAGAGGATGGGTCCTAGTAATAATGCGAATTTTAATACTTTCCATTCAGATTCGGCCACTTCATCCCATTCCCAAGGAATCTTCTTTCCTGTAAGTTGGTGCAACCTAAGACTGCTCTGAGTTTTGACATGTATGAAGCGGTTGTAAAAATTTACGATCCCCAAGAACCCCCTTAACTGCTTCTTTGTCGTAGGAATGGGAAACTTTTCAATCGCTTCGATCTTTTCGGGATTTGGCGCAATGCCCTCACCCGTGATGATGTGTCCTAGAAATTTGACAGACGTCCCAAAATTCGAATTTTCGATATTGATAGTCACTCCGTATTCCTTGAATGTCGCTAAGAGTTCACCGAGGACCGCATTGTGCTCTCCCCAAGATTTCTCCGCGATCAGCAAATCGTCCACATAACTGGTGACCTGACGTTTCAAATTATCGCTTAGTATGACATCCAGCCCCCGAATGAATGCAGCAGACGAAATGTTCAAACCAAATGGTAGACGACGAAACCGGTAACATCTTCAAAATGCTAAAAAGGCTGTGTACTGTCTGCAATTTGGGTGGAGCTCAATTTGCCAGAAACTCGATTTTAGATCAACTGATGAGAAGATTGATATTCCATGGAAGTTTTGCAAGAGTTCTTCTCATCGTTCCGGTCTGTCTGTTTCGGGTTCTATTATGGTATTAATTTGTCGTGATTCCAATACTAAACGAATACTACCATCTGCCTTCTCGACTACTGTTAACGGGTTATTACAGGCTGAAGCCGTAGGTTCTATTATTCCTCCACTCAGCATTCGCGTAATTTCAGCTGCTACTTTCTGTCGATATGCCACGGGGATTGGGTAGGGTGGCACACGAAACTGGTTGTGCGGTCGTACACGGAATTCATATTGGAAGTTATTTATTGATCCTGTCTTGGGATGAAAACCTCCGCATGTTCTACTAGTAATTTATGACATTCTTTGCGCTGGTTGGACCTTATATTCTTTATTGCTTCCACTTTTTCTCCTATTTTCTCCTTTATTTCTCCCATTATTACGACTTCATTCTCATTCGTGTCCTCTCCCCTACCCGCAAAGTCGACCTGTTCTTCCTTTTTGTCTTTCTGACAGGCATAGTTTATCCGTACACAGTTAGACGGTAGTTGAGCTGGGATCAGCTGGTCGTCGAACTTAATGTGGACGGGACTCCCTTTCCTCAAAAACACTTCACCTCGTCCTAGATCAACTACCGCTTCATGCTCATTTAGGAAGTCCGTTCCTATTATCATGTCGATCGCCAGATTTGGCACGTTCCAGAAGTTAGACTCTATTTTGTGTCCTTGGCAGGAGAATTCCTGTCATGTTTGTTGGGTGACCTCCGTACATTTACCCGCTAATGCCCCTTTTATTTTGCTTTTCTTAACAGATAGGACAGGCCATTCCATCTCCTGAGAGCACCTCTTGTATGCTGCCTCAGATATTGCTGTTATGTAGTTTGCACTATCTATTATCACATTCATACACTTTTCAGATATTGTTACTGTGATAAGAGGCTGCCGAGCCTGTCGAGGAGTTATTTTACGTTCTTCGAGCAGGATTTCTGATAAATCTTCGTAATTTATCGTCCGTAGTTGCCCAGGTACGAGATTACGTGCGCAATTCCGGCTGCCTGTGTTCGCACTAGTCTGGCGTCAATCCCTTGTTAAGCTCCCCCTCCTCTGACGTGCATTACGATTTGCGGGTCTAGTTTCAATCTCCTGGCTCCACTGTTGTCCTTGATTTCGCTCTCTCCAATTCCGGTCGCTTTGCCGTTCATTATTCCTCCTATCCCAGATTCCTTGTCTAGATTGACCCTGTTCCCTGACGTTCTGGTTTCCGTGTCTCTGGTTTCCATAACCTTGAATAGCGTAACCTTGACTTCCGTAACCCAAGGTTTCCTACCTGACCAGTGCGATTATGCGATCTGTTGTCGTCTTCCCTTCCTGGCCCGTGGTTTGTGTTACTTTGCCCCTTCTTCCTGTCCTTTGCGTCTTGTTTATCAAAGACTACTTCGAGTTCGCGGAATAGGCTCTTGAGTGCTTCTATGTCAGATCCACACTTACCAGCAAGTGTCTGTTGGTAGTTAACTGGCAATTTGGAGAAGCAAAATTTAATTACTTCTCCGTCGCTACCCGTGGTCTAGGGGTAGCGTCTTTGATTCATAATCAAAAATCTTCGGTCCCGGGTTCGATCCCCACCACTGCCTAAATTTTGATAAATAATCAGCATTAGCGGCAGAAGACTTCCGGCATAAGAAGTCAGCCTCATTCTGCCAACGGCCTTGTCAAAGAGGGCGGAGGAGCGGATAGAGGTTCAGGGCACTCTCTTAACCTAGGGGTGGGAAATTGCCCCTAAAGGCGGAAGAATCAGCAATGATCAACGACATGAGCTCTCTAACGCTATAGATACAGCAATAAGGAATAGCGCAGTAGGCAGTACAGTTGAAGAGAAATGGACATCTCTAAAAAGGGCTATCACAGAAGTTGGGAAGGAAAACATAGGTACAAAGAAGCTATCTGCGAAGAAACCATAGGTAACAGAAGATATACTTCAGTTGACTAATGAAAGGAGGAAGTACAAACATGTTCCGGGAAAATCAGGAATACAGAAATACAAGTCGCTGAGGAATGAAATAAATAGGAAGTGCAGGGAAGCTAAGACGAAATGGCTGCAGGAAAAATGTGAAGACATCGAAAAAGATATGATTGTCGGAAGGACAGACTCAGCATACTGGACAGTCAAAACAACCTTTGGTGACAATTGGAATTTAAAAGAACTTTGGAGGACTTACGGTCAAATAGGGCAGAAGGGATAGATAACATTCCATCAGAATTTCTAAAATCATTGGGGGAAGTGGCAACAAAACGACTATTCACGTTGGTTTGTAGAATATATGAGTCTGGTGATATACCATCTGACTTTCGGAAAAGCATCATCCACACAATTCCGAAGACGGCAAGAGCTGACAAGTGTGAGAATTATCGCACAATCAGCTTAACAGCTCATGCATCGAAGCTGCTTACAAGAATAATATACAGAAGAGTGGAAAAGAAAATTGAGAATGGGCTAGGTGGCGTTCAGTTTGGCTTTAGGAAAAGTAAAGGGACGAGAGAGGCAATTCTGACGTTACGGCTAATAAAGGAAGCAAGGCTAAAGAAAAATCAAGACACTTTCATAGGATTTGTCGATCTGGAAAAAGCGTTCGACAATATAAAATGGTGCAAGCTGTTCGAGTTTCTGAAAAAAGTAGGGGTAAGTTATAGGGAGAGACGCGTCATATACAATATGTACAACAACCAAGAGGGAGTAATAAGAGCGGACGATCAAGAATGAAGTGCTCGTATTAAGAAGGGTGTAAGACAAGGCTGTAGCCTTTCGCCCCTACTCTTCAATCTGTACATCGAGGAAGCAATGATGGAAATAAAAGAAAGGTTCAGGAGTGGAATTAAAATACAAGGTGAAAGGATATCAATGATACGATTCGCTGATGACATTGCTATCCTGAGTGAAAGTGAACAAGAATTAAATGATCTGCTGAACGGAATGAGCAGTCTAATGAGTACACGGTATGGTTTGAGAGTAAATTGGAGAAAGACGAAGGTAATGAGAGGTAGTAGAAATGAGAACAGCGAGAAAGCGTCAGGATTGATGGTCACGAAGTCAATGAAGTTAAAGAATTCTGCTACCTAGTCAGCAAAATAACCAATGACGGACGGAGCTAGGAGAACATCAAAAGCAGACTCGCTATGGCAAAAAAGGCATTTCTGGCCAAGAGAAGTCTACTAATATCAAATACCGGCCTTAATTTGAGGAAGAAATTTCTGAGGATGTACGTCTGGAGTACAGCATTGTATGGTAGTGAAACACGGACTGTGGGAAAACCGGAACAGAAGAGAATCGAAGCATTTGAGATTTGGTGCTATAGACGAATGTTGAAAATTAGGTGGACTGATAAGGTAAGGAATGAGGAGGTTCTACGCAGAATCGGAAAGGAAAGGAATGTGTGGAAAATACTGATAAGAAGAAGGGACAGGATGATAGGACATCTGCTAAGACATGAGGGAATGACTTCCATGGTACTAGATGGAGCTGTAGAGGGCAAAAACTGTAGAGGAAGACAGAGATTGGAGTACGTCAAGCAAATAATTGAGGACGTAGGTTGCAAGTGCTACTCTGAGATGAAGAGGTTAGCAGAGGAAAGGAATTCGTGGCGGGCCGCATCAAACCAGTCAGTAGACTGATGACAAAAAAAATATATAAATATACATATATATATATATATATATATATATATATATATATATATATATATATATATATATGTGTATATGTATATATATATATATATATATATATTGGTATTAACCAATAAAAAATTAAGTAAAAATTTTTAGTCTATATATATATATATATATATATATATATATATATATATATATATATATACAGACTAAAAATTGATTCTTCTTGAGTAAATCATCAAGAAATTTGGCTTCGCTCCTACGCCCTGACACTTCCAGTTTAGGACAAAATATTATTTCCTCTTTAATCGCGTCTTCCGTTTCCTTTGACCAGTAGGTCCGCAGGAATGCACCAACAAATTCCTGATAAGTCCGTCACGTCGCTGCCACACCCCGCATCTTTTCCGCGGCTTGGCCTTCGATGCGTCCACACATGGATTCTACTTTTGCCTGGGTTGGCCATGATTCCGGTAACGAATTTGTAAACTGAATCACCCAGCTCTTCGGATGCATCGACCCTCCATTTTCTTTGAACTTCTGGAATTTTAGTATCTACAGGAAGTGATTGTGATCAAAATCCATCATGATCCTCGCATTGGTGTTGTCACTCGTTTCCAATACTTGCACGTCTGCTGAGTGTCTTGATATATTTTGTTGATAGCTGTGATGTGCTACCTCTGTATCACAGTGGAAGTGGCACGCAGAATTCACTCTCTTGAGTGGGCTACAATTATCGGAGCTATTTACTCGCTGTTTCTTCGTGTGCATTGTTAGTTCCGCACTCGTTCATTGGGCTAGAGCACGACGGGCTTTTCCTCGGAGACACAATTCTGTGTACTCCATCACTGGTATCCGAACGCGCAGTGCTCGTGTGCCCGTTTTGCTCTAGTTTTGCAACCCGACTCTCCACTTCTTCCATTCGTTTCGTGGTGTTCGCAACTGCGATCGTACCTTGAGTTTTTAAGAACGCTAGGGATTTTGAGTGGGATTGTGTTGTACGTCGCAAGCGCCCTACGAGTTTAGAAGTTGCTTCCGCGACTTCCATTGCCCCTATTGCTGAAGTTTTGGACAGGCCTGCTACTTTATGTGCAGCCATTGACATTTGTTTTACTTCTCCACATTCTTTATTTATTGTTAGTAATTCGCCACGAATTTCTCCAATATGCGAAATTATAGTCTGAGTGTCCTTCTTAAGCTGTTCGTCCGCTTCTTCCTTCTCCTTCATACGCTGTTTATCATCTTCTTTCTTCTCCTTCTTACGTTGTTCGTCAGCTTCTTCTTTCATTGATCGTGGGAAGCTCAGTATTGGGTTAATGTCATCTTTTTGATCCTCGTCACACATGGGCGATGTAACTCTGGACACCTGGGCGCTAGAACTCTGACGTGTCCGAGCTGGCCTCTGTCTGCTCTCGTTCGTTTGACTATAAACTTCTGCTACTGTCTCGACCTGTGTGCCTGTCTCTGTTTCATCCTGTACCTCACTATCATAATCATTGCGGCGACGTTGCTCTAAGATCGCGTCCAAATCACCTTCCTCATCAATGAACCTGCCGCCGTGTCCTGCTAAAAATGTGCCCATCTCATCTCCGAACCTATCCCTGTCAGTAACCTGCCCCTTATCCATTACAGTATCCATTTTTGTTTTAGCTTTGCTCACTAATAGTCGTGCCTTACTTCTCGTGATCATTCATGAAAAACAAAATTTATCTAAAATGCACAATAAAAATAATCTACTCCCTGTGTTTTTACACATAGACACAAAATTTCAACAACACTTTTCCAACACTGTAATTACGAGCACAATTTGATGTGGAACAGAAACCACACACAAATCCGACAAAGTGCGATGTGGTATGGACACCACATCAAAGAAACAGAAAATACAATGAACAATAAATATACACACTGAAAACAAAAACTATAATCATGCGCCACTACTTAAAAACTAAATGCAGAACTAACAGAAAAACTTTGGTATTAACCAATAAAAAATTAAGTGAAAAATTTTGAGTGTTCCTACTGATAATACTGCTTGCTTATCAGCGATTCACAGGAAACATCCTGGCAGGGTCGCCATTTTATGCAAGGTGCCGGGCTAGCAGTGTATTTAACTCTAAATTCTCCTCGAATCTTCATATGGAAATGATGCTGTAAGCCCCCCTTTTCTAATTCCTACTTTTGCTGTTGCACATGGATTAAGAAGAAAAGTGAACTGATTGTAATCGACCCTGCAAGTGGGGTAGAAAAGAGTTTGACACCTGCAGTAATTTAATTTGATAGACAATAATTAAATAAAAGAAAGTTTCAGTAATGTAGTGAGAAATGAAAGGGTTGCTCTACCAATTAACAGAATGAAAGTTCTGTCCAAAATACCAATTTGATTTACTACGAATAAACTCAAAACCATATACAAAACACATGAAACATTCACAATACATCAAATTGGATCAAATTGGATAAATAAATGCTGTGAAGGTGAAGTTGTCCATAAACTAGATTGTGACATTAATGATGAAGTGGTATGTAGAGCCAATTCCTTGCAACTCAAAACTTAAGAGAAACACTCAGCCAGCTCAACATTAATAGCTGCTACAGTAGTGATAACTATGACAATGAACACCCAAGACAGAACAAAGTTAGAAAAGACGATCAGGCGCGCTCTGCTGAGCTCTGATTATCACAGAGCAAATTCACTAATCTGCCGGTGCTGTGGACATACACTACCAAGCTGTCTTCTTCAATGCAAGGACATGATCTGGCGTACTGGAAGTGATGGCTGCTTGCTTCGACGTCTTATCGTGGTGATAATTATGTCGCGAGTAAAGCTCGAAACAAATTGTCCTGGTCTGGTTGTTCCAGACTAAAGACTTCCTGTCAATAAAAATGCGCCTCCGAGGGAGACGAAGATGGCTCGCCACACAATCACTGATGGTACAGTGATTGATTTTAACAAGCGAAGTCACACAGTAACTCCGATACAGTCAACTTTAGCTAAAACTGGCCGCTTGTACGTAGAACGCTCCATTGCCAACTGTACTCGTAAAGTTACGTTGAAGTCGAAACCTCAGCAACTTCGTTAAACAGTTACACTCAAATAAAAGTATATTAGACAGCCAACGGAAGGCAGGCTGTTCAGAGCAGCGAGAGCTCAGTCTTGTAACCTACTCCGACCGAAAGGCGAGAGCCGACTCTTTCAAGAGCACCCATACAAGCCGAACACAGAACATTCCTGCCCCCACTACAGTGGCCATGGTTAAAAATTCCAATCAGCAACTCGAAAACCGGCGGAGAATTCCACTCTATTGCCGAAGCACTACCATTCCACCAACGGAGATTCTTGGCGCCAATTTCTGCGCCGATTTTGCTACGTCACGGAGCTATGCCTTGAGCAAGCCAATCACAGTTACGATTTTGCAGAAAACGTGGGAATTTGCCCGGCCACACTGCCTGGGAACACAAGTCATTCCCATGCCTCGCTGGTAGCCCGCCAGAAAGTGTTTTCGCTAAGTTTCTGCGAAGTAACGGAATCTCTAGCCCAGCCGTTCCTTCAGGCCCCTGTGGGCGTGTCTCCACCGCTATTATGACAATGTCGGCGTCTGGAAAGCATTCACTTGACTCCCTCACACCTGTCAGCTTAACCCTCTCAAGATCAGCCAAGCCCGCCTGTCACCGGACCACCCGGGTGATGAGAGACGCTGTGTGGGAAGTCCACGTGTGGAGGAATAGCAACTTTTCACCGCATGCAATTAGACAGGAAAATCGAATTACTCAGAGTAAGATAGAAATATGAGAGGGGGCTTGTGCCACCTCTCAAAATCACCACATGCCTGTTAATTGAAGATTTGTCAAAAGGGCTTTGTACTTAATTTGCCAGTATTACTAGACTCTCACCTGGATAATTTATTATTTTCAGCACTAAGACATGTCTTTTTGTCGTTAACACGTGGCAGCTAGCTCATTCTACGAGATGTTGAGCTGGGTTAAGATTGACTCCCTGTAGAAAGTATGTAGCTGCAGTAAAGCGAGTGTTGACCCACATATCCTTTAAATGAGTATCTCCAACTCGAATATTAGTCTTTAAGTAATTAACAGATTGATTGTATTATATTTGTTGTTGACTTTTTTTAAAATTTCAGTGCAGGAATTTATATATCATCTACTCTCATCTACGTTTTCAAAAGGACTGCTACAATCAACTTGTAACAGGAATTGTAACGAACAAAGCAACTTGTATATGCTTTCTCAGTGACTCTAGTCTCAGATCTAGTTCTTCAGACCCCAGCATCGTCCTCACTGACTGTTTACCAAAGTCGTTTTGTTGGTTGACATGTCATGAAGAGCATCCACTGCTTGGTTTATTTGCCTTTCACTGTGTTCTTAATGCGTGGTTTCGCCGATACTTTAAGGCTGCGTTTTTTCTTCTTCCTAGAGAAAACATTTTGAATACTTTAGCAAGTTTCTGTTGCCAGTGTTCTGTGACATAATTTTCTGGTTGACAGTGGGGTTTAGTTTCCTTGATGATTAAGTGAAATACTGAAGAGATCGTCCAAACGGCCAGTTTTTCGGTTAACTGTCTCAGTCCCTGTACTGTTCTCGACCAACAGCTAGAAGATTAACAAGGATGTGGCCTTGGTTTTCTTAACCGCAGTTGGCATTGAAAACATCAGTATATTTCCTACAACCAGATCATGTTCGTGGGAACTCCAGCTCGTAGGAAATTATGTCTTATGAAGCTAATTCACGCTCTTAATTTTTGTGGTTTCTTATTATCCTGGTGTGGGGCTCCTTGGGGGAGAGATGACTTTGATCTCATGAAAGGCCGTTGGGTAAATTTAGAGAACATTCATTCGAAGAAAACTGTGCTACCATAACTGAATATCTCACCTCAGATCATAAGAATAATATATCTGAGACTCTGGCAAATAGATACATAGACATTCGTCAGTTCCTTACGCGAAAAGAATGTAGAAAAGTAAATGTATGACATTAGTACGATGTATCCTCCAGTATGGACGATGAGTTTCTTCCTGACTATGCTTGAAGATGTAAATACAAAGTCTTACCCGCTAAAACATTTTCAGTTTCAGAGATCATACTGGCATCGAACACTCAAAACCACAAGCTCTGTTTGAGAATAGCAATAACTGCGGAATAATGATGTAATACTATTAGCTCTCTTGGTCACCAAGCAATGTGATTAAAATTAATCCTAGGGTATATTTTTGCCGTTAGGTCTAAGCACCTACTTGACCTCAATCGACTATTCTTATTCTGTGAACAATGGACACACTGTCTATTCAGCGCTCCATTCTACACCTTACACTCGGAAACTGCATTTCCCTCCACTGTCTCTTCGACACATCTGCTGCATTGCTGCCGCTAACTTATCTTGCTCATGAACGCAAATTACGTAGTAGAAAGCAATATTTTTTAATAAACGTAACTAATATAAAATAGACCCCCCAAGTTAACTAATGTGAACTTCTTTTTTAACTTCCGCAAGGGATCTTAAGGAAATCTGTCAGTCATTACACAACGTTACAAAGTGTTGTAAACAAGACGCTCATCAAACTCAGACAATAGAAGGTAAATTTTAGGTGATGCTTTATACAGTACTAATGCCACAATGTACATTTACGCCAGACAGCATCCACATCTAGAATGTAGTTCCGAAGATACGTTGTGCATAGGATGTAAAAATTCAGACAGAAAAATCCGGTCTATTGCACTGGGCAATAATGCACAATTAAAATTTACTTATTTACTGCCTGCACATTACATATTAGCAAAGTTAATGCAGTAGAAGCAGCGGGTAATGTGTCAACAGGAATGGTAGCCTCATGCCTTCGTGGTTAAATACGAGCTACAAACCCAACGAGGTTGCAACTCGGAGCCGTGGAGTTGCTGGGGCCACAGCCGGGGTCGCACTCAGCGGCGCTAGCGGGAGGGGTGTGGCAGGGGAGGCCGAGGTATTTCAATTAGTTAAAGTTAAAAACGACCGGCGCAGGCAGCGCGCCGCACCCTGCGCAGCAATAATATTACAGCAATAATTCTTTGGCTAATTCAAGTACGCGATAACCCACTTTGCCAGGGCAGGCGGCGCACCACTCCCCGTATCAGGGGATGAAGGCTGACCGGGGAAAGGTGGAGGGTGGGCGGCACGGCGTGGCAGAAGAGAAGCAAAGTGAGTGCGGAATCTAATTACCAAGTTGACGTCGCCGCAGCGCGGGCTGTCAAAGCCAACTAAAAGGGCGGTTTTTTCGTTCCATCATCCTCTCTGACCCCAATGGCAGAAATGGTTCTCTGAGACACAGTACTCTGTCCATCTCATGGTTAATCTGCAGTTGCAGAGGTTTGAGTAGTGGCTCCTTGTCTCATAGTAACCACCAGCTCACTCGTTAACCTCATGCCGTTTACTTGAGACGAAAAATGAAACACAGCCTGGCAGTACATCTCGGATAATGACCTGGCAGCCATGTGTTAATCAGTCTGCCAGCGACGAAAAGACTTCTCTTACTGCTGAAAATAATAAATTATCCAGCTGATATTCTAGTAATACTGAAAAATCGATTAAGTGTTGACCAATTGTAACATACTGTCAAGTAACAGGCCTAGGGTGATTTAATTTGGCAACATATCTACAAAGAACAGTGATGATGGTGATCTCATGAAGGACCAAACCGAAACGAAATATTAGTACAACTCATTTTGGCGACGATCGAAATCAATGGTTTATTTGGTGCTCTTCTTATCTAAACATTATTTCAAGTGAAGAGCAGTTTCATTTGGTTCGAATATTCTGTAACACTTTGTAGTTTGTTGTGGACTGTAATGAAATAACAAAATTCGCTTAGTTGCTACCGTAAATTACGTAATTACTGTGGCAATAAAATGAATTGCAATATATACATGTGTTCTTCCTCCGTGAAGTTGTGACAAACAATTGAATTTTTAAATTTAACTGCTTTAAACCTTAAGTCTATGTGTAATTGAATAATATAAGTTGAGATGTACTACAGTGAACACTGAAACATCTGTTCTGTTTATTTTCATAGTTTGCAAAACATACAAAGTTAAAATTGAAATACTGATGAGATTTAAATTTCTTTTTTAAGCATATCGAAAATATGCGGTTTCCATTTCGCTGCTGATGGGAAAGAATATAGTCTGTTACGTAAATGAGCTCGTAAATTCGGTGTAGTAAATTAGTACTGCGTCCTGAAATATCACATGAAAACAAGAGGAACACTAAAAACATATACCAGCTATTAAGACCGGAAAGCATGTCATTCGAATAGTAAAGTATCATGTGACTGATTCTTCCGTATGAAACAAATTTAGTGACACAATCAAAATTGTCAATAGTTGCAACAAATTTTGCCGTAAATTTTTTGCTACACAGTAGCAGATATTTTTGAGCGATGGCACCGGCACATTTCTGCCACTGTGTGAGAATTAGTTAGGAAGAATGTTGGTGAATTTCGAGTGTCAGCTGAAGATGATCACTTAGAAGGAAACCGGTTGTGGCATAATAATCGTACCTACAGTACAACTGTGCTGGTTTTTATTGATAATTAAGTTATACTTTGATTACATTTTTGTGTGGGCTGTTCAGGCAGTCTGTATGCGAAAAATCGTCATATGTGAACTCATCACCGATGTTACGGAATAGCTGAATATGTTCTAAAATGTGACAGTGAGCAAACTGTGTTTATTATCTCAAGATACAGACGAGATACAGGGAATATGTGAGTGTTTTAACCATGTGAAGTAGTAAGCCACAATTCTGGAATTCATATCCTTACCCAGTTTCAAAAAGTCAAACACAGTCACAGAATCGTCCATAAATACAAGTCGAATGAGGACAGTCAATACAAGGGAGGGAATGGATAAAAATATTCTTCTTTTCATCAGAACAAACTCGACTGTAACACTGAAAACTAAAAGCTACAAATATCTCGAATGAAAAACAGCCCACAGTTGCACTAAATTATGTTTATTTTAAACCTTAATTTAGTGCAACTATGGGCTGTTTTCATTCGAGACAATTTCGTAACAGGTTGCTGTTGTCGCTGCCATGAACCTATAAATTTACTTGAATTATTGGAATTATGAGAAGTAGTGGAATGACGGAAGACACATTAACAGGATAGCCAAAATAGGTAATAATTAGTATTAGAATACGATTAATGGCCGGTTGTGGTGACAAATGAGTATGCAGAGGTGAAGAAGTGCTGTTGGTGCGGAGGAACACGTAATGTGGTCGGTCAAACGGCTAATGAGCAAAATTTATTTTGTAAACCACATCTTTTGTGCTGATTACCTGACATTTTCAGCTGCATTGGGGGCCATCTCAGAGTCTGAACACGGTTATTTTCGTATTACAGATGTTCATTTGCCCAGATTGCACAAAAATTCGCAGTTATTAATAGTTTCAGTGAAATTATATCGCCATCTGTAGATCATTTCTATAGAAAAATATTATACAGAGCCAATCGTAGACTGTTCATATTGACTGAGCACAGTTCACACTGATGAGCCATAACCTGCTCAATATCCTGTTTGTCCGTCTTTGAAGCGAAATACATCAGTGATTCTGCGTATCAGGAATCCGACAGCTGGTTGGTAGTTTTGTGGAAGTATATGGCATTATACGTCACCGCACAAGTCATGTAATTCGGGTAAATAACGGACCGCTGATTTGTGTACGCGGTGATGGCACCCGGAAGGGAGCCTTGTGGGTCCACGCTAATTTGGATGACAAGACGTCAACGTCAGTTCACTATAGTGCTTCCCAAACCACTACAGGATGGTTGAATCGCAGGCAGTTATACTGCTGAAAGATGCCATCACCGTCGGGAAAGACATGAAGCACCAAGGAACGCAGGTGGTTTGCAGCTGGTAGTATGCCTTCGACTACTACTAGAGGTCCATGTGTGCGCAAGAGAATGTCTCTCGCAGCATAATACTGCTTCCACCAGGTGGCGTACCGCTGCACATTTCGAGTTCACTCGATGACGGGATTTGTGCGGACGACCAGCGGCCTAGTGTAGCAAATATGCGATTTATCCCAAGAGCCGACACGTTTACATTGATCGCCGGTGGGCTTCCGATGATCCAGTGCGCACTACAGTCGTAATTCAACAAGTCGTTGGGTCAACATGTGATGACATTGGAATGGTCTGCTGCAGAGCTCCATATGTACGATGAACGGTGTACTCCAACATACTTGTGCGTGCACCAGCATTGCGCTCTTTCGGCAGAGTTGCCACAGGTCACCATCTATCCCAGTTTACTGAGCAGAGAAGAGTCTGAACTCAACATTCGGTGCCGGCCGGGGTGGACGAGCGGTTCTACGCGCTACAGTCTGGAACCGAGAGACCGCTACGGTCGCAGGTTCGAATCCTGCCTCGGGCATGGATGTGTGTGATGTCTTTAGGTTAGTTAGGTTTAAGTAGTTCTGAGTTCTAGGTGACTGATGACCTCAGACGTTAAGTCCCATAATGCTCAGAGCCATTTGAACCATCAATATTCGATCAAGAGTCGTGGACGTCCAACCATTTAGTGCCTCGTGGAAGTTTCTCTGTCCTTTTACCTATTTCCTTAGATACTCATGACAGCAGCACGTGAGCATTCTTCCAGCTTCGCAGTTTCCGAGATACTCGTCCACAGGCTCTGCGAAATGGTAGTCAGTCCTTTGTCTCAGTTGCTTATCTCAGTGGATTTCCCCATTTGCATCCCTTATCTTTGCTATGGTGATCCCTCGTCCGTTTCCGCTCCGCTTACGTACTTTTGTTAACCAGTCACGTGCCTGCAGCGCCACCACATATCACCCAACGTCGCGATGGGCGGTGGTCATAATTTTGGGTCCCATCAATGTATATGGAATGTTGTCTATATAATTTGCCTCCCATCAATGTGAAGAGTCAACGAAATGGATTGGCGCTGAGAAAATTTTTTTCTGTATTTTTGATTTGAAGGCTGTGATTTAATTTCACTAAAACTAGTAATCATTGCGTATTTTGTGCAATCAGAGCGAATAAACTACCGTAACAAGCAGAACAACCAATTTTACGTTATTTCTGGATGGTTTACATTTCCTGTGGATTATTCCCATGAATCTCAGTACGGCATATAGTTTCCTTAACACTTGGTTTATGTATTCATTTCCAGTTTAAGCAGCTCATCATGGTTAGCTCCCAGCGATTTACCTTCAATAGTGTAATGCAACGATATTGGATCGATCTCTCCTCTATGTGTGAGAAAGATGTATTTGCTTCTGTGGAGGGCCTACTGCATCCTGTGTCGATCCTGCGCTGGCTTTTGTGAATTCAGAGAACTAGCCTCGCAGTGTTCCTACATACAACGGTATCACCCTCGAATAGCCTCAGCACTTTCCGACTGTAGTCGAGCAATACAGCGTTCACAATCTTCATTACAGAGTTCACCCCGCAGCGAACAACTTTGCCAGCCATTCCCGTGCTGTTAATCACCGCCCCAGGGTGTGCATAGCGCCTGCAGGCGAGCATTGTCTGTCAGAATTTTACGCCTGCCAAACTTATCTCGTCTCGAGCTGAGGCGCGGGTGAGTGAGATCGATGGCGCCACGCGGAAACTGCTGGGGCTGCGATGTCGCCGCCGGTGCTGAGCCCCGCACGCGGCGCTTTTATCTCATAATCAGGGGGAGTGTCGCCTTCATTAAGGGCCGAGGGTCGAGGGCGGATGGCGCCCGCTGGTAGGCGGCGGCCTGAGCAAACACCACTTAGCGCGCAAGTGGCCTCCACCGCCCCCGCCGCCGCCTCCGCCGCCCCCGCTAGCCGCCTCGTCGCCACAAGGGCTGTGCTGAACTGCTGAACAGCACGGCGTGCGCTTCCACCTCCAGGCAGCCGCGTAAAATGCTTTACGAGCTCGCACTCACCATTGACCTGCGTCAGTGTTTCAGGATGGCAAAATACGACGCAACACATTCAAATTACGTCGCTTGCAGTTCGTTATGTCACCCTTCCGTCATCCTTTTCACCAAAGATCTCTTCTTCCGTTACGTAACACTTTTCGACACCTCTCACTGTTGTTTTTTAACAGTGACGTCTTTCTTTTCGTCCACCTTTTTCAGTTTGTGGAGCCAGTGTAATGTCATTCTAAGACAATACGCCATATCTTTCTTTGTTAATGACGAAGCTTATTTTATGTGATCCATGGAAGTGAAAAAGGGTCGTTACTACTCATGATGTACGTTAATCGCCGAGGTAGAGCCCGCTAATCCGAACACCGAAACTTCGGAAGTTCGGTCAATCGCAACAAAATCTGGTATCGAGTAAAATATCAACAAAAAGGCAGGGTATCAGGCAGGATCACCGATTTCGTTCGATGCTGAGTTGCTAACCTGATACGGTGGAAGAACTTCTTCAATGTGATTCGATGTGAGGGGATATTACCAAGTGGGCTGAAGCGGGTCAACGGACTTGCCGCAGTGGTAACACAAAAGTTAAGGGCTGTCGGGCTGGGCTACCACTGGGATGAGTGGCCATCCGGTCTGCCGAGCGCTGTTGGCAAGTAGGATGCTCTCAGCCCTTGTGAGGCAAACTGAGGAGCTACTTGATTGAGAAGCAGCGGCTCCGGTCTCGGAAACTGACATACGGCAGGGAGAGCGGTGTGCTGACCACATGCATCCAGTGACGCCTACGGTCTGAGGTTGACACGGCTCCCGGTCGGTACCGTTGGGCCTTCCTGGCCTTTTAGGGAGGAATTTAATTTTTCTAAAGTGTAAATTTTTTTTTTGGTCATCAGTCAACTGACTGGTTTGTTGCGGTCCGCCACGAATTCCTTTCCTGTGCTAACCTCTTCATCTCAGAGTAGCACTTGCAACCAGCGTCCTCAATTATTTGCTTGACGTATTCCAATCTCCGTCTTCCTCTACAGTTTTTGCCCTCTACAGCTCCCTCTAGTACCATTGAAGTCATTCCCTCATGTCTTAGCAGATGTCCTATCATCCTGTCCCTTCTCCTTATCAGTGTTTTCCACATATTCCATTCCTCTCCGATTCTGCCTAGAACCTCCTCATTCCTTACCTAGTCAGTGCACCTAATTTTCAACATTCGTCTATAGCACCACATCTCAAATGCTTCGTTTCTCTTCTGTTCCGGTTTTCCCACAGTCCATTTTTCACTACCATACAATGCTGTACTCCAGACGTACATTCTCAGAAATTTCTTCCTCAAATTAAGGCCGGTATTTGGTATTAGTAGACTTCTCTTGGCCAGAAATGCCTTTTTTGCCATAGCGAGTCTGCTTTTGATGTCCTCCTTGCTCCGTCCGTCATTGGTTATTTTACTGCCTAGGTAGCAGAATTCCTTAACTTCATTGACTTCGTGACCATCAATCCTGATGTTAAGATTCTCGCTGTTCTCATTTCTACTACCTCTCATTACCTTCGTCTTTCTCCGATTTACTCTCAAACCATACTGTGTACTCATTAGACTGTTCATTCCGTTCAGCAGATCATTTAAGTCTTCTTCACTTTCAGTCAGGATAGCAATGTCATCAGCGAATCGTATCTTTGATATCCTTTCACCTTGTATTTTAATTCCACTCCTGAACCTTTCTTTTATTTCCATCATTGCTTCCTCGATGTACAGATTGAAGAGTAGGGGCGAAAGGCTACAGCCTTGTCTTACATCCTTCTTATTCCAAGCACTTCTTTCTTGACCGTCCACTATTATTATTCCCTCTAGGTTGTTGTACATATTGTGTATGACCCGTTTCTCCCTATAGCTTACCCCTACTTTTTTTCAGAATCTCGAACAGCTTGCACCATTTTATATTGTTGAACGCTTTTTCCAGGTCGACAAATCCTATGAAAGTGTCTTGCTTCCATTATTAGCCGTAACGTCAGAATTGCCTCTCTCGTCCCTTTACTTTTCCTAAAGCCAAACTGATCGTCACCTACCGCATTCTCAATTCACTCGCATGTGAATAGAAACTTTGATTGAGGAGGGAGGCGTGAAGGGGTAGTCCGTGTAGTGGTGCAAAGTCACAGTGCTAGGGTGGCGTAATTGCAAGAGCAGGTGACCTAGATTCGAATCCTGACTTTGGTACATATTTTAAATCGTCGTTTCAGTCTGCACTTATTCATTATTGAGCTTTGAGACATGAAAAGATCTCTGGAACAATACAGTTTCATTTCATTACAACACCTACGCATGGATTTCAGATAGGATCCCCCGTCTCGATTGCTGTGGAGGTGCTATTTCAATACTGTTATAGAGCCTCTGCAATGCTTGGGTGGCGTTATGATTACGTCATATACGTAATGAGCAGGAGACCTGGGTTCAAATCTTGGCCTTCGTACAAATCGTTCGTCACTTCAGTCTGCATATATACAACACAAATGTTCGAGACGTGTAAAAGTCCCAGAGTTTCATTTAAATAAAAAGCTTTCTTTCAGTCTAAAGAAAAAGGGTTTCATTATACTGTAGAATCGAACAATAAACTATTAAAACATGCCATATCGGAACGAAACGTTTATTACACTGCTAACTACAATACTGTTTCACACGTTTGTGGAGGGGCACCATAATTCTCACGTAGAATAACTTGCGTCGTCTTTTGTCGTAAAGAAATGAACCAACTTTATGCAATGTTGCAGTAGCGTCGTATGGACGTCAAGTCGGTTGGTGTGGCAACGATGGGCTGAATAGCATAATACCAGCCACTGAAGTCAGTGGTTTTAGTCCTGACGACAATGCCGGGGATAGACATCGAAAGTTCGAGAATTTTATTCGAACTGACGTGGCTTGAAAACTGAGAGATTCTATTCAACGTAAGGCCAAGCTAAGAGCTTTTGCTGGTTCAGAATGTGACGCAATATGTTTAGGGGTATCTTTTGCTTCATTATCTTCGTTTTCAAAGTTGTCGTCTGGTTGGTTATGAACTATAGAGATAACGGCTTCATTACTAATTTCTTGATGACCTTTATCATCGACTGATATCCTGTCTTGTAGGGGATGTCCACAGCATGTTCGCACGGCGGGATTTCTTGAACAGTCTCAATTATATCATAATTTTAAATGCGACAGAAAGTCGTGCATGAGGCTTGCGACCATATTGAAAGATATAAAAATTATAACCATCCTGGTAGGTCACTAATAACAAGTAACAGATGCTATTTGAACTTCGTTATTACACTACGCGTTTCGGACGTACCCCTTCACCAAATGATCTGCCAAAAGTATATTACAAATTAGTCACAAGCACTTGGTAATCCATATTAACACGTGATACAGAGATATATGTCACAGGCTATAACGTATATAGTATAAAGAATACGTACCAAGTAACAAGATCGTTGAAATAGTTTTAGACACACTCAGTGTGGCACGTACGATATGAGAATTGTAAGCTACTAGTGCCAAGTGAGCAAACAACGTCAATACACATTTTAATAAACTATTCCCCCAAAACTTGATATTAACAACTGCACACACCAAATGGAGTGCTGACTCACTAGTGATGCTGCATAAGACAACGGAAGACCTTTCTACTTTTATTGAAATTTATTGGTTATACTTGACTGCAGAATGTCATGATCAATTGCAAAAAGTACCAAGGAAACAAGTATACAAGAATGAAAGACAAACGAGAAATAGATGAGGAGAATAAGTGAAGTAGTAAAAACCCTGTTATATAAGCCATTAACATATGACATTAAAACATGATGATCAAGAACGAAATGTAATAATATTGATGTAAAAATATATTACAAAGTGTTACAAAGTAATAAAACCCATAGACCAAACAAAAAACAAAAAACATCATCCCAATTAGTTCGGAATACTCAGTTTCTACTGTAGCTGCAATCCCATAATCTTCGTCGATGCAGTTACCTGTTAAGATTTTATTTTTAATTTGATCTTTTATTTGGGGTTGAAGCGGGGTCACAGTCACAGTTTAAGAATGCAAAAGTTCTTATATGACTTGATATGTTAATGACATAAAAATCTGGTTATACTAAAACTGACAAACGTGGATTATTCGGAAAGTAAGGAAAGATCGGTCGTGAAATGGAAAATACAGCGAAAATTTAATGAAGATTTGCACAGATGCATTGGGCACTGTGTCTAGTACGCGCGTCGATCGCATCATGTCGCTCTTTTCAGTTATGAACTCACAGTGATAACTTAAAGATGGCTAGAAATTAGCTTCTCCCGCTACGTATGAGGGCCTGGTGAAAGATTTCACCTGAAGCTGTGCAATCCACATAACATAAGTGTCATGAGGTTCGTTCTAGACGAAAATTCTCGGCGTACTCTACAGGGCTTTGAAGGTGTTCCTGCAGCGTTTTCAATGGGAAGTCTTTGATCACCCACAACGCAGCTCGTAATTGGCTACCCCTGAGATTTGTTATAATGAGAAGATTGATCTGCAGTCTGAAAGTTATTTGTTTGGTTTAAGCACAATCGCATCTGAGAGAGTACCTATTAGTAGTGAAACTGAAGAATTGCGAGGAGGCGAGTATTAAGTCAAGCTTAAATGAACCGCTGGCGATGAAGACAATATTTTGACACAGACAACGAGTTGCAGTCCAGAGCAGAAAATTATCGAAAAACACTGGCTTCTGACTTCTATAACGAGGGAACTGAAAGGATGATACAATGCTACGAGAGATGTCTAAGTCTGAGAGGCAACTGTGTAGAGAAGTAGCTGGAAGGAGTAGATAACCGTTGCAAATGAAACAGTTTTGATTTTCACATTTAGATTCCATTTCGCGACCTATCGTTCCTTACTTTCCGAATAGCCCTGTAAGAGCAACATCGCAAGCATCAGCCACCATGAGGCGTTGCCATAATTTATGCGATGTGTACAGTGGTTTCACTTCATTTTACTGACAGCTCTATCTGCAAGTCATTTTAGTTTGCATGATGTAAAGTAGAATTTTTATTCAAACCATCTCTCTGTTATGGGTACATGTATTGTAATGTTCTTACGTTTAGCAAACTGATGACCATAAAAAGAACTAAGTTAAAATTCACTTCCCTTCTTTGCATCCAGAGAAGGAATACTTTTATGAAGAAGTGTGGAAACACAGAATGACTAAAATACTAGTTTGTTATAATGAGAAGATTGATCTGCAGTCTGAAAGTTATTTGTTTGGTTTAAGCACAATCGCATCTGAGAGAGTACCTATTAGTAGTGAAACTGGAGAATTGCGAGGAGGCGAGTATTAAGTCAAGCAATGGGCTGAAATTTCAAATGTTTGCGCAAAATAATTTTTAACATAACCGTTGCAATGAAAAAAGTAGTTGTACAGGCAATAATTGACCTGATACCTACAAAGTCACAACTTTATACGACAAAGGCTACATATCGATACATGAGGTTACAAAACTCAATTAACTGTCCTGATTCTAGAGATCTTAACCTGAAGATGTACATTTTGTCTTCAACAACTCATTGGTTTTAATGTGATCAGATTTTAAGGTGACTGACATTAAAAATGTCTTTTAGGTGAAATATTTTTTTGAAATGATCTTTTTTGGAGTTTCATATTCTGGAAGTCATTGTGCTGTCAAAACAGATCTTGACAAAATGCTGACCAAGTAAAAACACTGAGGAACAGATTTTAATGTTCACTCAACGGAAGAAAACGGAATAGAAATATATTCTTACAAAGATATGTAAAAAATTAAGAGGACTAATTGGACAGTAAATTAAGATGTCTACAGAGTCTGTGGATAATGTCTATTAGAAGGAGGGGGAAGACAATAGCAGTCGTGTTACGATATCAAGGCTTATCTTCCTAGGTAGTAGAAGTTGCAACAGAGGGTGAAACCTGTAGGTGACAATAGGCTTTGCAACAATTATAATTCATAACTGAGGACGTTAGATGAAGATAATAATCTGAGGTGAAGAGATCGAAACAAAATAGGACATCGAGACGGGCTACATGAAAATGATAAAAGACTGACCACACAAGGTAACCTTGATATATGAGCACGGTGGCTTTAATATTAAACTACTGTGGTGCGTACACACCGCAAATGTTGTTGTTGTTGTGGTCTTCAGTCCTGAGACTGGTTTGATGCAGCTCTCCATGCTACTCTATCCTGTGCAAAGCTGCTTCATCTCCCAGTACCTACTGCAACCTACATCTTTCTGAATCTGCTTAGTGTATTAATCTCTTGGTCTCCCTCTACCATTTTTACCCTCCACTCTGCCCTCCAATACTAAATTGGTGATCCCTTGATGCCTCAGAACATGTCCTACCAACCGATCCCTTCTTCTGGTCAAGTTGTGCCACAAACTACTCTTCTCCGCAATCCTATTCAATATTTCCTCATTAGTTATGTGATCTACCCATCTAATCTTCAGCATTCTTCTGTACCACCACATTTCGAAAGTTTCTATTCTCTTCTTGTCCAAACTATTTATCGTCCATGTTTCACTTCCATACATGGCTACACTCCATACAAATACTTTCAGAAACGACTTCCTGACACTTAAATCTACACTCGATGTTAACAAATTTCTCTTCTTCAGAAACGCTTTCCTTGCCATTGCCAGTCTACATTTTATATCCTCTCTACTTCGACCATCATCAGTCATTTTGCTCCCCAAATAGCAAAACTCCTTTACTACTTTAAGTGTCTCATTTCCTAATCTAATTCCCTCAGCATCACACGACGTAATTCGACTACATTCCACTATCCTCGTTTTGCTTTTGTTGATGTTCATCTTATATCCTCCTTTGAAGACACTGTCCATTCCATTCAACTGCTCTTCCAAGTCCTTTGCTGTCTCTGACAGAATTACAATGTCATCGGCGAACCTCAAAGTTTTTATTTCTTCTCCATGGATTTTAATACCTACTCCGAATTTTTCTTTTGTTTCCTTTACTGCTTGCTCAATATACAGATTGAATAACTTCGGGGAGAGGCTACAACCCTGTCTTACTCCCTTCCCAACCACTGCTTCCCTTTCATGTCCCTCGACTCTTATAACAGCCATCTGGTTTCTGTACAAATTGTAAAAAGCCTTTCGCTCCCTGTATTTTACCCCTGCCACCTTTAGAATTTGAAAGAGAGTATTCCAGTCAACATTGTCAAAAGCTTTCTCTAAGTCTACAAATGCTAGAAACGTACATTTGCCTTTCCTTAATCTTTCTTCTAAGGTAAGCCGTAAGGTCAGTATTGCCTCACGGGTTCCAGTATTTCTACGGAATCCAAACTGATCTACCCCGAGGTCGGCTTCTACTAGTTTTTCCATTCGTCTGTAAAGAATTCGTGCTAGTATTTTGCAGTTGTGGCTTATTAAACTGATTGTTCGGTAATTTTCACATCTGTCAACACCTGCTTTCCTTGGGATTGGAAGTATTATATTCTTCTTGAAGTCTGAGGGTATTTCACCTGTTTCATACATCTTGCTTGCCAGATGGTAGAGTTTTGTCAGGACTGGCTCTCCCAAGTCCGTCAGTAGTTCCAATGGAATGTTGTCTATTCCGGGGGCCTTGTTTCGACTCAGGTCTTTCAGTGCTCTGTCAGACTCTTCACGCAGTATCGTATCTCCCATTTCATCTTCGATAAATCCATATTCACTTGGTTTTCCTGTCGAGTTTGCATACGGTCCCATTAATCACTTCGTTGTATCTCTATATTTCCTCCTTGTCGATTAATAAGTGAAGAACGTATGACAACAAAGAAACTTCTAGTTCGGAAAATACCGCTTGGTAGGAACAGCATGTTTAACGTAATTTATTTCGAGCAAATGTTTAGCTTTTGGCCAAATAAATACCATTTATGGCCCTTGTGAATCTGCTAGTGACACGATTTGTGATACTGTACTCTTAGTTCAGTGACTTGCGCTTCTGAACACTTTACGTTAATCTTCATCCACAAAAACACAAAAAAAGTCTTAGTCTTACATAACGCTGACTAGTGGTACATCTGAAACACCTCCGTATTTTAAAATCACCTTAATTTAATTTTACCCATTCCTGCTCGGGTCTCTTTTGTTAAGTTAAAAAATTTGAGGTTTATAAATAGAAACTTCGAGTCCTGATGGAAATCTGCAGATGAGTGAACCCTCTTCCGCACAAAATAAATTGCTGGTCCACGACGTATCGTGTTTCCGTTAAATGTTCCCTGAAAAAGTCCCTTTTCTTCTTTTTTTTTTTTCATCTGTCTTCTGACGGATTTGATGCGAGCAGTCACGAAATCCTCTCTTGTGCCAACCTCCTGAATGTAACAGCCTCAATTATTTGTTGGATGAGCTCTAATTGTCTTCGCCTCCAATTGTTTTCCTATGCAGCACCATCTAGTACCATGCAGAAATTCTCTGATGTGTTAACAAATTTTGTCAGTGTTCTCCAAATGGTCCTTTATTCACCGATTCAGCAGAGAGCCTCTGCATTGCCTCTCAGCCCACCTAAGTTTATCCGTCCTCCTATAACACCACCTCTCAAACCCTTCGATTCATTCATTTCTGGTTTTCCGACGTTTCTTGAACAACAACCGTATAACGCTACGCTCCAAACGTACATTCTCAGAAATTTCTTACTCAAATTAATGCCAATATTTGATGCTAGTGCGTTCTTTTTGCTACGAATGTAATCTTTGCCATTGCTAATTTGCTTTGTACTTCCTCTTGGCTCTAGGCACTATGGCTCCAGGCACTACGGGACTTAACATCGGAGGTCATCAGTCCCCTAGACCTAGAACTACTTAAACCTAAGGACATCACACACATCCATGCCCGAGGCAGGATTCGAACCTACGACCGCAGCAGCCGCGTGGTTCCGGACTGAAGCGCCTAGAACCGCTCGGCTACCGCGGCCGGCGTACTCCCTCTTGATAAGACATTGTTTAAAATTGGTTTTTGAAAAAGATTCCAGCAAATAATAGGGAATATAGTGAGAGGCATTTCGACGAAAATGGCCAGTACACAAAACAAATCAACATTGAAAGAGGTGTTTCACAAGGAAGCCCGCTATCGTTGTTGCTCTTTGTGGTAGCATGGACCCATTGTATAGGAAGTTACACAGTGACTTGGAAGGTATCACCGTTAAGGACACTAAAAAAAGTTGCAAACGCCTATGCAGACGACTTAGGTGTGTTAGTCAGGAACAGAGAAGATCTGAGTGTTTTGAAAAATGTACTGGACCAGTACAGTCGGGCCTCAGGAGAAATGATTAGTGACACCAAAAGTTCTATGCTAATCTTAAGAGGATTTTCACAGATGAAATTAGACTGGGTAAAAAACGCGGAGCAACACACATTTCTAGGCATCGTCTTCCGTAAGAGCCTTCCTAAAATGAATGCCATAAATTGGAGGACAATGTTATGTAATATTAGATTCGCCACAATGCAGAACAGCTGCAGAGTCCTGAGCGTCTTGCAAAAGGTTCAACTTGTTTATATGACTATTTTGGCAAAAGCGCTTTATTTAGGACAATGTTTGCCAATCCCCAAAGGGATAGCGAAGTCGATAATGTCTGAAGTATGTGGTTATATACGGCAACGGCACCTATTCCGCGTCGCATCTAGTGCTATATCACTGGCGAAAGAGGCCTAGGTCTAATAGATATTAAAAAAAATAGCTTTGTATTTAGAGAGAAATTTAGAGTGCATTGAAAACCATCCGAACACCGTCACTGCTGCAATGCTGAAAGCGACAGAGCGCAAGAGCCTCGATCTGCCGGCGAATGTTGCATCGATAAATCCTAAATTACAACATGTACGACAATTTTACATCGAACTCAGCTATATCAGAGTCAAGCGAAGAAACCAGTCAGACGTAAACAACCGTTCGACCGCAGAAGTGATAATGCACAATATGAAACGGAACAAAATTGGACAGACATTTTCAGATAGGAATTGGAAGGCATCCTGGAAAAATCTTGCCACAAATGTTTTATCAAGTGAAGTGAACGACCCCTGGTCCAGAGTCATCAGTAATGTGGAATGGTTCTGAGCACTATGGGACTTAACATCTATGGTCATCAGTCCCCTAGAACTTAGAACTACTTAAACCTAACTAACGTAAGGACATCACACAACACCCAGTCATCACGAGGCAGAGAAAATCCCTGACCCCGCCGGGAATCGAACCCGGGAACCCGGGCGCGGGAAGCGAGAACGCTACCGCACGACCACGAGCTGCGGACAGTAATGCGGAGAACTAAAAATGAGAGACTTAATGCTATTGGTTTATGCGACACAAATGTGTTTCAAAAATTACTACTTATGGACACCCTCTCACACCGATTTGCATGTGGTCGGTATTCAGTTATATGGAAGGACATAAGAAGAAAAATAGCTTCGCTAAAACGAATTGATAGTAAATATGTAGATATCTCCGACTTGTTGGTTCCAGATCAGGTAGCTTACCGCTACATGAAAAACAACGCCATAATGTGGATGTTAGGGAATTATGTCAGTTACATTATCAACAAGAAAGGAGATGACAGCATACTCGAGTTCCAAACGTATACCAAAAAAGAGTATTTTCGAACACTCTCACTGAAAGATCACAAACTGTAATTTGGTAACATGCTAAACATCCATTTCCAGAGGTCGGGTGTAGGATAAGAAATATGTACCTGCTCAGTTTATTGCTGTGGAACGTGTAGGGGTGACGGCAACCAGAAGGGGATAGCTGCCGAGGGCGAAGTGCGGTGGGGATTTCGTGAGCCCCGAGGCCGCTACGGTAGCCCTGAAGGCCTCAGCAGAACAATGAAATACCATCCCTCACACGCTGATCAGGTGATCCAGTGATTACAAACGAAAATGACAAAGTATTTAGAAAAAATAAAACTCTATCTAATACTTGAAGAATTTAGATAGATTGTGGACTATAGAGACTCTGTAAGCAGAAATCCATAGGTCCCCGGTTAGTATCCGGCCCGGAGAAAAAATTTTAAAGCTGTAGCACGGAAGAACTCTGTTACACATACTAACGATGGTTCTTCGCACGAAATTCTTCTTTCCATATTGACTTTTCACCTGGACGACGGTGATCACAACGAGGAGCCCAAAGCCCTTACGTGCCATGAGACGATGTGATTATTCGTAGAGACAAAATGAGTACTATATGAATGAATAGAAATACTTAAAGTAGTTATATTTTGACCATGGTGCATTTTAATTGTATGTTTTGCACTACTGAAAGTTTTGTAATACGTGGTATTATAATGTCATCTGTTGTGACAAGTAAACCAACTTGAGAAAAAAAAAAGGTAGTGTCGCTGATTAGCAACCGTTCGAAACCCGCAACCGCTTAAATTTTGATTCATAATCGGCATTGCCGGCCGAAGACTTCCACCACAAGAAGTCACCCTCATTCTGCCAACGGCCTTGTCAAAGAGGGTGGAGTTGCGGACGGAGATTCAGGTCACTCTCTTGCCCTTGGTATAGGAAACGGCCCTAAAGGCGGAAGAATGGGCACTGATAAACGGCATGACAATGCAGAAGGCAATGGAAAACGCGGGAGGGGACTGCCAATGGCGAGGTGACCTTGAGAAAAAGATTGAATAATCACGCCGGCACGGTAGCTCAGTGTGTTCGGTTAGAGTGATAGCCCGCCATCTGTAATAAAAAAAATGAGTGAATGTATAGGCGATGAACTTGAAAAATCTTCATGGGACGTCCCTTGAACGTGTTAGAAAACATAGAAAATCTGAAAAGGGAAATGCGACAGCTCATTCTAGACATAGTAGGGGGCAGTGAAGTGAAATGGAAGGAAGATAAGGATTTCTGGTCCGATTAGTATAGGGTAATATCAACAGCATCCGTAAATCGTGAGACGGGAGTAGGATTCGTTATGAAAAGGAAGGTAGGGCAGAGAGTGAGTTATTGCGAACAGTTGAGTGATAGGGTTGTTCTGTTCAGAATCGACAGCAAACCAACATCGACAATGATAGTACAGGTATATAAGCCAAAGTCGCAAGCTGAAAATAAAGAGGTAGAGGAATTATATCAGGATACTGAAGAGGTAATGCCTTGCGTAAAAGGAGATGAAAATCTAATAGTCGTAGGGACTGGATTGCAGTATAGAGGAAGCACGAGAAGGTTACAGCAGAATATGGGCTTGGGAAATGGAATGAGAGAGGAGACGGTTAACTGAGTTCTGTAATAAATTTCGGCTAGTAACAGCGAATACTCCGTTGAAAAGAGGACGAGATATGATCGGGAAAGGCCGGGTGATACGGGATGTTTCCAGTTAGTTTACATCATGGTCAGACAGAGATTCCGAAATCAGATACTGGTTAGTAAAGCTTACCCAAGAGCAGATATAGACTCAGATCAGAACGTAGGACTGATGAAGAGTAGGTTGACGTTTAAGAGATTAGTCAGGAAGAGTCAATGTGTAAAGAAGCGGGATACAGAAGTACTAAGAAGTGACGAGATACTCTTGAAATTCTCTAAGGCTACAGGTACAACAATATGGAATAGCTGAGTAGGCAGTACAGTGGAAGAAGAATGGACATCTCTAAAAAGGGGCATCGCAGAAATTGGAAAGAAAAACACAGGAACAATGAAGGAACAGAGAAGAAAAAAAGGGTAGCAAAACAAATAATTCTGTTGATCGATGGAAGAAGGAGGTACAAAAATATGTGTAGTAGAGCAGAATCTTAGTAGTAGTAGTAGCTTTATTCATCCGTAGATCTATTTTTACAAGGGTATAGGACACGTCAAAGTATTTACAAGCTTAGATCAATTCAAAATAAGCTAATTCGTATACACATATATTTACAGAATTATAGTTAGAGACAATCATTAGATTTACTCCTGGTGCACAATACTTTTCTTATAAATAACTTATTAAATAATGTAATGCCACACAGTTCACTCATATCTCACTATCAGTCACAGCACACACTATACACACATTGTTTCATAACCCTTCATTCTTTATACATACACACACACACACACACACACACACACACACACACACACACACAGACACACACACACACGCTGGTGATCTCTGAGCCATTTTCTGTACCAGTGGGTGAAGTGAGTGGATGATGTTGGCATTGTTGTTGAGCAGTTTATGTCCACGGCGTTTAATGAACATTTCTAGAACGATCTCACTGAATGGACAACCCATTGCTAGGCCTTTATACTGTTTATACACTTTCCCATTAATCGTGAAATAGTTGTGGCAGAGGACAAGATCTAGTAATATTAGTAGGTCAAATATTTCAGCTATGCACGTAGTCTGATATCTTAAGAGAGTGTGTTTAATTTAATCTACAGAGATTTTGACGGGCATGCAGCTGTATAAGTTTATTATATACTGCTACTGTAACCTCTTCATGAGGTTTAACAATTTAAGTAGAAAAAATGTTTTGTAACTGCTTGCGGTATTTTTATATCCTTCTAGTATTTTTGAAACAGTCACAGTCGATTAACATTAAGAGCCGCTTTAAACTGACGAGAGAACATTGACATGACTGTATTGTGCTTACATTGCACTGGGTAAGGCGTTGGTATCCGGACCTATGTTTATTTGCTTGTTCCATTGTCCTCTGTTGTCCCCTTTCGTTTGTATGAATAAGGGGTGATAAAAAAAGTTTTCGGTCGAAGGCTATAGAGTCCAGAATCGGTACGCCGATCAGGAGTTGTAGTTGATTTTGGGGAGAGACAAAACTGCGAGGTCATCGATCTCATCAGATTAGGGAAGAATGGGTAAGGAAGTCAGCCGTGCCCTTTCAAAGGAAACAGCCCGGCATTTGCCTTAAGCGATTTATGGGCACCGCGGAAAACTTAAATCGGGATGGCTGGACTCGAATGCGAGTCCAGCGTACTAACCACTGCGCCACTTCGCTCGCTACATGCCGATAAGAAAAAGTCGCCTTGAGCACTGAGGCAATCGTCCCATCGCCATACCAGGTTCAAGACATCATTTTTGTAGCAATAAAAGAAAGATTCAGGAGTGGGATTAAAATTTTATGTTAAAAAACATTGCTATCCTGAGTGAAAGCTAAAAAGAATTAAATCATCTGTTTTGTGAACAGTCCACTGAGTATAGAAAATGGACTGGGAGTAAATAGAACAAAAGAAGTAATGAGAATTGGCAGAAATGAGAACGGCGAGAAACTCAAGATCACGATTGATGGTCACGAAGTAGATGACGTTATAGAATTCTACTATATAGGAAGCAAAAGAACCAACGACTAACGCAGCAAGGACATAAAAAGCAGATTAGCACTATAAGAAAGGGCGTACCTAACCAAGAGGAGTCTAATAGTATCAAACATAGTCCTTAATTTGAGGAACAAATTCCTGAGAATGTACGTTTGGAACACAGCATCGTATGGCAATGAAACATGGACTGTGGGAAAAACGGGAAAGAAGAGCATCATAGCATTTGAGGTGTGGTGCAACAGACGAATGCTGACAATTAGGTGGACCGATAAGTTTATGAATGAGAAGGTTCTGCACAGAATCGGAGAGGAAAGCCCTATGGTTTTTCCTTCGCCGTTTAGGCTTGGTAACGTGTTATGTTTGTGTTGTTTCCATATTTACGTGCACTTGTCGCGGGGTGTCAGTTTGCTAACTTTCACCACATTCTCGTTGAAATGTTCAGCATAAGAAAACGTTATTAACATTTAATGTTCTGTCGAGAACGACGTCTGTAGAGGCGTACCACCAGCTTCAATCGTATACGGACGAGACAAAAAATTTTACTTTGGAAGAAATTAGTCTGGTTTTAGTCTAAAATCATATGCGAAAGCCACGGGGAACCAAACTCTGGATGGGCAGTCGGAGGGCCTGAACTCAGCTTTTCCGTCCACTGCCTTAACCGTGGCTAGTCTTTCCTCGATTCCTCGAATTATTGCTGCTGTTCCTCTCTCTAAAAAAACAATGGAACTTCCGCATACCTTGTACCTACAAGAAGATTTTAATTTTTGACATAGCAATAATAATGAACTTGATGACTTCTGAAAAGAATTAGTCAATGAATAAATGGAGGTGCAAAATTCTGTTCCAAAAGAAGTGAACACAGTCATTAGTTGTTGTTATGTTTTGTGCCATTCTTCAGTTACTGAAATCTTAATATTGTACGAGTCATTTACACGATGTACGCTATGGGTTGACAAGTTCTCCTGGGAGTGTGGCCTTTCGTATATCGGAGAAAGGACTCACAGCATCCCACAAAGACGTATGGGACTTCGTAGATACACCCTTCTCTTTAAACTTCCTGGCCGATTAAAATTGTGCCGGACCGAGACCAAAACTCGGGAATCTTTACCTTTCGCGGGCAAGTGCTCTACCGTCTGAGGTACCGAAGCACGACTCACGACCCGCCCTCACAGCTCTCCTTCCGTCATACCTCGTCTCCTACCTTTCAAACTTCACAGAAGCTCTTCTGCGAACGTTGCAGAACTAGCACTACCGGAAGAAAGGATATTGCGGAGACATGGCTAAGCCACAACCTAGGTGATGTATCTAGAATGGGATTTTCACTCTGCAGCTCAGTGTGCTCTGATATGACACTTACTGGCGATAAAATTATGTACCGGACCGAGTTTCGAGCTCTGGCAGTTTCTGGCAGGTACTGGCAGAATTGAAGCTTTGAGGACGGGTCGTGAGTCACGCTTGGGTAGCTCATTCGGTAGAGTGCTTGCCCATGAAAGGCAAAGATCCAGAGTTCGAGTTTCCGTCAAGCAAACAGTTTTAATCTGCCAGGAAGTTTCATATCAGCGCACAATCCACTGCAGACTGAAAATCTGGACACACTACTCTTACAGGCCAATGAATCGGCCATAACCGATACAGGTCATTTCATGCAGTACGAAAATGTTGAAAGTCTAGGAGTCGACTTCATCGTTTTGGGACGCCGTGGTGAAAGAAGCATCTGAAATTCGTATGGCGACTAATTTAATTACCAGATAGCAGTTTCAATCAAGACAAATCATGGAATGCTGTCCTTTCCTTACCAAACTCTCAAAGACTTCGCTATGGTTTAGGTAATGGAAGTACCCCTGTGTTGGTTCCTGTTTAGGGTTGGTTGATTTACTTTCGTCAGCATGAAAAAGGAAGAAATTTGATATCCACCACCCTCAAGAGGAAGCACATTGTTACTGTGGCACAAGAGTTACCGAACACTTACTTACTTTTGCCGTCGTACATATACTAATCAGATGGCTAATTTCTAATAAATACAACTGTTAAGAAAATTATGTATTAACCCCACCAAAATATGTGAGCGGGAAAAGGATGTTAAATGATGATCACGAACCAAAAAGACAACGTGCTAATCTAAAACAAATATAGTCATTTCTCTAAGGACAAAACTGATACTTCGATCATGACACAAAATATTAGAGTGTCTGATTGTACAAAAATCTCAAAGAAGATTCGCTGTTGTTTTGGTAATAATACACGCCTGTGTTACAGTCCGATCCACGAACGATAGCTGTTCGCACATGTCGAGACACAGAGGGGAATGCATAGTTGACCATTCCAAGCGACAGTTGCGGTGCACGCATGTGCGTGCTTTCCACTTGAAGAAAGCGTATATCCTACAAATTATGTCTCTCACTTGTTTATGCAGAGTGTAAGCCACCACAATCAGCGACGATAGCTCGCAACCAATTCAATCTAAATTCAGTAAATAACTCGCAATGATCACGTTTAATGCTCGCATTAGCTGCTGCATTCACAGCAGAGCGCGCACAAGGGAAACTCCACATCGCACCCTCCTCAGATTTAGTAATAAGATGGACCTGTGTATAGCCCGTCAGAAACTGAACACAGATCAAGCGTGAAAAAAAAGCGAAGTAGAAACAATGAACGGTTGAAGAACAACAGGTGCAATAAAGAGCAGACTTAAACCGCGACTGCAACGTGGATAAGTGGTTATGATGTGGGCTGCAAATCCGATGAGGCGTATTCAGAACTCCCTCGTGCCCTTGTTTTCTTTTTCACAACATTATGAACTGTCCGTTCGGTCACTGAAATGTTTGTTCTCCTTCTCTAGCCTTCCCAACGGTCGTACTATACATTGGTTATAGAATATTAGTCATGTGGCAAGAATACGTTACCGTCGCAAGTAAATTTGATGAACAGTTGGAGCAGGTGAGATGTGACATAGACGTTTCACTGAAATGAAAGCAACAAAGACAGGGTTGATAGAAGAGATAGAGAAGATCCAGTGGAGAGCAGCGCGATTCGTTACAGGATCATTTAGTAATCGCGAAAGCGTTAAGGAGATGATAGATAAACTCCAGTGGAAGACTCTGCAGGAGAGACGCTTAGTAGCTCGGTACGGACTTTTGTTAAAGTTTCGAGAACATACCTTCACCGAAGAGTCAAGCAGTATATTGCTCCCTCCTACGTATTTCTCGCGAAGAGACCATGAGGATAAAATCAGAGAAATTAGAGCCTACACAGAAGCATACCGACAATCCTTCTTTCCACGAACAATACGAGACTGGAATAGAAGGGAGAACCGATATAGATACTCAGGGTACCCTCCACCACACACCGTCAGGTGGCTCGCGGAGTATGGATGTAGATGTAGATGTAGAAATAAACGTGTGTGAACTATGTTCCCACGAAGCAGTTCAAGAATCAAGACTTCCAAAACGGAACGCAACTTGAAAAACGTTAAAACATGTGTTTTGACAGAGCACAGAGAAACTATGTGATTGTGAAACTGTTGCGTTCGTTTGTTGCACTTTATGTGACAAATTATTATGCTTTCATCATTTCCTCACATTCATAAGAGCACCTAAATCGGGCAAAGAGGCCTTCTTACTGCGGCGGCGCGGTATTCTTTCGTCCAGTACCTGCGCATACATACATGTGAACTCGCTCCAGCAGATCACCGCGAGGAAAACTGAGCAGAAACCTTCCGTACTTCAACTCGCACCAAGCTGCACTCAACGTAAGTATTCCATGAATCGGGAAAAGGTCTTACTTTTGAATGGAAGGTGGAAAAACTGGCAAAACTTTGGTATATTCTGAACCTTGATAATGTACATGTTCACTGCCAAGCCTGTGCTAATCTTAACACGGTCATACACAAACACTTTCATTCACGTTAGCAAATTTATGGTATCGTACTTCCCGAAATTTGAACAACTACTAAGCATGGATTGTTCTTAAATGAAAATGTTCGCCATACTATTAAGTTAATCGGTGTCTAATGTACTGAAGTTTTTAGTCACCAATCTGCACAATGTGCCACGCGGAATTACTGTCTTTTCTCATACACAAAATTACTTAAAATATCAGTACTTTCTAAAAAACACACCGGAATAAATATGCCTTCACTTTAAAAAACTTTTGGAACATGTAGCACAGCTAAAACCGGCAAACTATAACTTCTTTCGACGCTCATACTACAGCCATTTAATGGCTGGGTTCCGACTCATTAGACTGCTGTAATCATTTTATATCTCCAAGAGAAAAGACGCAAGAAGCATGCTCTGTTCTGATTGCTCAGTTTTCTTTACAGCCAATAGAAAAATCATGATTCTCCTGAGTTAATCCGCGCTTTTCATGACTAACCAATCAAACGATAACCCACATTCGAACTATATTTTTTCCCGAAATAAATATTCAACATCCTGATATTTTGTTAATATTTTACGTTATTAATTATTTTCATCTGCACTCGAATTAGCTTTCCTTTTAGAAGTAACTTACTTAATATGTTATGATACACAATTCCCTGTCGTCTGCATTCACACTGTCTTAAAACTTTCTCACACTAATTACAAACAGCTTTCATCGGTAGAACCATGATCTACTTATCACTGACCGGTCATTGACTGAAAATACGTGACGTAGGTGCTCAGACGAAACCTAAACTCGATCGCCATCATTCGTGACTCTAACTGTTGAAATCTGATCACTGCGAACGTGATGTGGACTCTGCTGTGAGCGGAAGATCGTTAATACTAACGTGGAAATTACCTAACTCAAAACGTCAATTGACCACCCATAGAAAAGATTCGGGTTGCATGCAGACAAAAAAGCACCGACTGCGGCTACGGCATAAGGCAACGAGTAAGCAAGTGGTGCTAATGAATCTCGGAACTTTTATCTACCGGTGCTGCAATAGTTTATCAAAACTATACACGTGTGACGTGAAGGCGACGGGTGTCTGGTGACAATGTCAAAGCTGCCCAGCGTCCCGTATGCCGCAGCCCAGAGTGGATCATGAATAATTCGCGGCCGAGCGAAAAGTTAATTTTCGACCGTGCGTTTGGAAGAGCTCAATTCTGCGCGAATCTGTCCGTGGATATGGAAGAGATAAGGCGACTTGACTCTCCAACTGCCTAGAAGCGAATCACCTGACCGTGCACTACAACACGGACACCTATCCCGTTACAAGCTTGGAAATCCTGGCATAGCAACGAGACCGGCACTGCCGCTTTGAACGTGGGCAGACGTCAGTGTCCGCCCGCCAATCAGAGACCCCGCCAAGCAGCAACTCAAGCGTGGTGTGCGATGACTGGTCATGTAAATTTGCTTTGCTTGTGTATGTGCGCTGCTCCTCTGGCGGCCTTTCCGCAGAGCCAGAGGGCAATTTCTACGAATTCTAACACCCCACGCAGCCGAGCACTCTACCATATGGCCACAAAACAAAACTTCTAACTACACAGAGAGCGAGCAGTAAAGCGATTTAGCCGTAGAAAAGCTGGCGCAGACTGGTGACAACTTAAAAGATGGAGTGTGACTGTGACGCCCCCCACAACTTTCACGTGTTGTCCTCGCTTCCTTCCTGGAGGGTCCGCGACTATTCACACCGACAAAACCCTTGGCCACCCTGCCTCGGCCTCTTACAACGAGCGAAACGTAGTATTTTAAAAAGAAACCCATCTCCACACAGATGAAATTCCCCAAATGTGCTGGTATTGTGAGTTCAATCACCGATTCGTGCCTCGGTAAATTATGTCCTTTTTACATGTTCAGTTACTAAAAAAGAAGCTACTGAATGAGAAAGAACCTGATGGGATTTCAACGACAGTGGAGGTGAAGTTTTTATGACACAAACGTATCGTGCTTTATGGATATAAGGGAAACAAATAAAAATTTTTTCGGGTATGTGATCAAATTGTACATCAATGAGAACCATGAATGTAAGGCCAATTAGTAGTTGTATCAATTAATTCCGTATGGGGACCCATATCATTTCGGCATGCTACTTTTTTCCGTACTTCTGAGACATAAGACAGGACCATTCTCCGAGATTCTTTCCTGTGCCAGTCATCTAATGCCAGATTATCGTTTACACATTGTAAGCCCACATTCTGGGCCATATCTTCCCCTACAACCATGGAAGTTAGTGCTTGATGTCTCCCATCATCTTTTTTTCCTCTCTTATAACGAGAGTTTCCGACTTATTTCATTCCTGCCCGATCCTACAAGGAACCTCCTCGTTTCTTACCTTACCTGTCCGCTTAATTTTTAGTACCCTTCCGTAATCCCATACCTCTAATAGTTCGGGTATCTTCTTATACTAATACCCTCTGTCCTTGATTCTCTTTCTGATACTTCAACTGGTTCAAATACCTCTGGGCCTTAACATCGGAGGTCATCAGTCCCCTAGAACTTAGAACTACTTAAGGGGCTCCGGAAATGCTCAAAATCATGAAAAGTTAAATTTTTACTTTTTTGCGTTTTCTGAATCTGCAGACTATTACCTTTTAATAGATATATAATTTATTCAATTCCGAAGACTACAACTATTTTTAATTTTTTTTTTGAAATGTGTTCTACATCGGCGTGACCCACTGTGGCGCTGTTAAACTGCTGTCAAATGGTGTTATTATTAACGTCCGTGTTCATCAGGTACATTTTAGTCATGTGAGATAAAGTATGTGTTGTGGCTAACCTGTGATGGTTCAATATATATCGCTGGTGTGATTGTCGACTGTTTCATGTTTATTTACTCTGTCGTTATCTCGAAAATATTCGTAATTAATTCTGTTTCTTGAGTCTCTGTTTTGTTGAAGTATAATAATGAGTAAAAGTAAAGTTATTAGAAGTCCTCTGAAGGCTTTTAAGAAAAGGAGAAATGTTGGAAAGCCAAAGGTATGTGTTATTACTGTAAACAATAAAGACGATAACCAAGTGAGTGAACCCAACCTCTCAAGTACACCTGGCCATAGCAGTCAAAGTGGGAAAGAAAATACTTCACAGAAGAAGCTTGGTTCAATGAGTGAAAACTATGAATGTTTTATGGGCGAATCGGATGTGAATGAAATATTTGATATGTCGGTTCTCAAAGGAATTTTTTCAAACTGTGTAAGATGTATTCATTGTAGTGAAGTTGGTCTGGAACACAATTGTGTTATATGGTCGAGAATCCCCAAGACTGTAATTGTTGGAATAGAAACACTTGACTTTGGTGTGTATGATGCTGTTGCGACTTTCAATGATGGCAACATTGTAAGGTGCCAGGTATTTAGAAATATGGGAATGAAGATAGGTTCTAACATGGTACGAGCGATGCTTGCTTTAGACAAGGAACGCCTTCGGGCTGCAGACAGGGTTGTAAAGAGTCTAGAAATACAAGCAAGAGTAAACAGGAGGAGGAACAAGAGGAAGCTGGAGGAGGAGTTTGCAGAGGATGAAGATAATCCATCCTATGGACCTGGAATGCACTAAAAAGTTAATCCAATCATTGTCACTCGATTCCCAAAACTTTTATTTTCTCATACTAATTACATGTTTTCTAAGGATCTTCCAAACATAATTGTTTCAAACTTTCAGTAAATGTTACACAGTACCTTCTGCATAATTTAACACAGCCTTTTTCCAAAAAACTGTATATTTTTTAATATATAAATAAAAAATTGCAAAAAAATGTTGTGAATGTTCATTACAATTGAAAAAAAAATCATCTTTAATAACTGGACTAAAATTTTGTAAAATCCCTGTGTTAAGTTGTAGCCCATATTCCAATAAATAATCTGTAAAAAGTTCAACTTCCTACCTCAAATACTTTGTGAGGAAAGTTGTAATTTATAAGCGTTATTTTAACATTGCAAGTATAGGGCGTTCCGGAGCCCCTTAAACCTAACTAAACTAAGGACATCACACACATCACTGCCCGAGGCAGAATTCGAACCTGCGACCGTAGCAGTCGCGCGGTTCCGGACTGAAGCGCCTAGAACCGCTCGGCCACAGCTGCCGGCCCCGACACTTCAGTGCTTCATACTATCTCAGAATATCTTTCTCATACAATGGCCTATGTTTAATAACAATAGAATCGTGCTCTGTTCTTCGTGTTAATATGCCTTTTGAGTCCGCCTTACTTCGTCCGTTAAGGGTTATTTAGCTTCTACAATAGAAAAATTAAGCACACTTCGTCTATTATTTGGTCTTCAATTTTTGTCATTTCTGCTTTTCCTCGATACATTTGTCACATTTTTCCTTTACTTTGGGTTACTTTATTCAGGTATTGAGAGCAGAGTTCCTTAAAAGCGACAATTCCAATAACTCTTCACTATCACAGGGAATTGTGTCTATTATAATCTATAATCCATCATAATCTATCATAATACGTTTAACATGACTCTGAATTTCACGTTATGTGTACAACCACCTTATTACTCACATCGCAGGATTCTCCTTCCCGCAGACCGTAAACCACGTGATGTCAGGTAAGTTGAGTACCACTACAATAACATCTTTATGCTGCGATCTGGCTTCCATCATAGCGCCTTATGGCCACACTTTACCTGGATCAGAATATTACAAATTCAAAATATATGTCAGCTAACAACGTACAGCGGGAAAACAATAAACCTTTAAATGCCACTGCCACTGAGATGACAAGTCACGTGATGACGATATGCACATGCACCTACGGCAATAGTATCGCATTTAGAAAGTATAAGAAGCCAACGCGGTGAGCGACCTGTCATTTGTAGTCGGGTGATTTGTGTGAAAATGTGCTCGACATTATTATGGCCGCAAGGCGTAAATAAACAGTCTCTGAACGCGAAATATTAGTTGGTTCTGGACGCATAGGACACATCGTTTCGTAAATCCTTAGGGAATTCAGAATTCAGAGATCCACAACATCGAAGGTGTGCCGAGAAGACTAAATTTTGTGCATTACCTGTCAGAACGGACAACGCAGACAACCGAGAGCAGCAGCGGTTGCGTAGAATTGTCAGTGCAAACAGGCAAGCAACAGTGCCCAGAAATCTATGTTGGAACGTATCCTTCAGGACAGTCCAGAGAAATTTGGCGTTAATGCGCTGTGGCAGCAGACGAACGAAGTGAGTGCCTTTGGTAACAGCACGACGTCGCCTACAGCACCTCTCCTGGGCTCGTGACCATATCGGTTGGACCCTAGACGACAGAGAAGTCTCGATTTCAGTAGGTAATAGCTGATTGTAGGGTTCAAGTGTGGTGCAGACACAAAATTGTCAACAAGTCACTGTGCAAGCTGGAGGTGGCTCCATAATCGTGTCGACAGTGTTTACTTAGAATGGACTGAGTCCGCTGCTCCAACGGGAACTATCATTGACTGGAAATGGTTATTTTCGGTTACTCGGAGAACATTTGCAGGCAAACAACAATGGAATTTTAATATGTGATAATGCGGCATGTCACCAGGCCACTACTGTTCGCGATTCATTTTAAGAAAATTTTCGACAGTTCGAGCCGTTGATTGGGCCCCTGAGATCGCCCAATGTGAATCCCATCGATTTTTATCGGATATAATCCAGAGTTAGTTGGTGCAAAAAATTCTGCACCGGCAACATTTTCACAGTTATGGACGGTTGTAGGGGCAGCATGGCTAAATTCTTTTGAAGATATCTTAGAACGACTTGTTGAGTCCATTGCACGTCGAATAGCTGCACTGCACCTGGAAAGGAGATCCGGTACGATATTAGGAGGTATCTCATGACTTGTCACGTTAGTGATTACATTTGTAACGAGAATGGCATAATAAAATAATGTGTGGGGAAATTATGGTAATTCCTCGTCCAAGGGATGAGCAAGAAACCTAGATTTAGCAAGAATGTAACGCAAAGAAGCTGTTCCAAACAAGTGATTCTTGAACTGCTTGAGGTAAATATCATTACCCTACTGACACTTGTACTAACACTGGCGTGTGACACACAAAGGAAGTACTGAAGAAAGTGATTTTTGAAAAGAGACAAAGTTTCCTTGTCTCTGGGTGTTTAAAAATACGCCAGGGAGAAAATATTGGTATAACATTTTTATACACCTGTAGGTAGTAACAGTGGTTTTGTGGATGGTGCTTATATCATTTTATAATCTGAAGTACTGTAGGTTATTGTGGCGAGCTGAATGATGAAGAGCTTAAAAACTGAGCTTTAATGTTCTCCCGTAACTGAAACTGTGGTCAGGAACCACCAGCACACCGAGGCACGGACAGGCCCCATGTCGAACCGAGCATCTGCGGAGACTGGTGACAGAGGTATGTATCCAATGGACACCTGGTGGATCCACTTCGAGGCCAAGACACATCAGGACTAGCAGAACAGCGGTCTTGCCTGGTTGGTGGCGCTGCTCACTAAGGCTGGGTTAACTTTAGCATATATTCGACGATTTGTGTGGAGCCTCTCCCAGTCGAATGCACGACACAGAAGGAATGCTGCTACCTCCTGAACTGGAAACCCTTACACTCCATTCAGTGTCTGGTGACAGTCTCCTACCAAGAACTCGGTTGTGGAAATGCTACATTGCGCTACATCATGTACCAGCACAGTCACCCTCTGATAGCAGAACGCCACAATGCAGAGTGCTGCACCAGCATTGTTGTAACACCCAGCTACAGATACACTGAGGCGACAGAAGTCAGTGATTACTTCCAAATACGAGGCGTAGTGCAACGGTTCTAAGTGGCTGGGACTGGACAAGTCGTTGTTCCCAGCAGAAATAATGATGCTGCCCCTACAGCGTCTGTAATTGCGAAAGTGTTGCCGGAATTGTCCACTAAATGACCTCTGGACTATTTTTCTTCTTGAGTCATAAGTCTTCTGCCTGGTTTGATGCAGACTGCCACGAATACCTCTCCTGTGCCAACCTCTACATGTAGAGGGCGCCATAGAGCAAGTCTATGTGTTCTCCATACAGCCTACCTACATTACACAGTAGTATTCAAAGAACTGTGACCGACGCCTGAGCAACAGGGAGCTGAAATGCATTGAGATTACAAAATAGCGGTGTGTAATCTAATTAGAAGCCATATACGTTATGCTTGTAGCTTTTTACAGTATCGCCTGACCATGTACGTCTTGCATTATTTTTTAGCACTGATAACGGCTAGACACTAGCCGAAATCTGGATTTGCCAAATTAAAACCTGCAAAAAACGACGACTGATTGTTGTGCTCTGTCGTTCATAAATTATACTGTATTTGATGAAGCAAAAGAGAAATGAGAAGTTACTTGAATGAACGTAACAGTAGTTGGTTGGTTAGAACGTAGTAGTTGGTTGGAAAAAGGCCATTGTCTCCTAGCCTACTCTGCACTTTGCTAGAAAAATTAAAAAAAAGTTACTGCTACCGAGTCCTGATTTCCTAAATTCTGGACTACGGTATTTGGTGTCACATCAGCTCAAGTATATTCTTAGCCTCATGTCTCTTACCATAGACTCAATCTTTACCGATACCACTTTCTCAACATACATTTTTGAGCACCAGAATTTTGCTGCAATTAATACGTAAATATGAATTCCTTGGAGCACTTCGCCATGTTTCCGCCATCTTTGCTGTTCTCCGATCTAGCGAAAGAGTGACAGATGTCCAGTAAAAGGGCCACTGAGTCTGAAAGGTGAACGACGTCATTTTCTGTTGGAAAATGCGTAAAACGTCGGTGCCCAATATATTGGATGTCAGGTATGAGAAGGTTAAGGTAATGAATAAACAGGTATTTAGTATCAAATACGTCAAGCAGAACAATGGACTGACATGCATCATACTTTATTGCTTTTAATGAATTTTATCGAAATCTGTGACATGTTTCTACCACTGCGTATAATATGGATGATACTGTGACTGTGAAGACTGAGCCGCTAACACCTCTTAATTTCACTATGTTTCTATCTTTATCACATGCAATGTACTCCTTGTGAGTTATAAATCTGACTCAGTCTTGGTGCGTCCTAAAGGAAGGAGTGGCAAGACCCGCTGGCTGCTTCCCTCTAGAGGTCCCTAAGAGTATAGGCAGCTCTCAAGCATAAGACACTGGGAGCACCGGCAGGTAGACAGGCAGTTGCTGCTCGACGTCGGTGTGTCGTGAACAATCAAGATTACACCGGTTCCGGGTACGCCCTGTTGACCTCGGAGTCTGTCTAGAAATACGCCAGTACCCATAAAGAACCGTGTTGTGCCTCTGGCGAGTTCACAGGAAATTATTTTTACAAGTCGGTCTCTCTGTGTGTGGAAAGTTGTTTTTTGTCGGTAACACTTCTCTCAGAAAAGTGGAGAGTGCCAAGCTGGTCAGGAGATATTCACCCCTTCTTTCTCGTAGGTAGCTCGGTGGCTGTTTATTGTTAAAAAATGTTCTTCATCGCTATGTTGGAAGGGGAGTGGAAGTGCAAGAACACGACGCCACTCCACATGGAATAAGGACTGCATTCTGTTGAAAGGCGGGTAGGAATCCAAATAGATCTTTTAAAAGATTATCTATACGTGTGAATTTGGGATGCATATTTCTAGAAATTTCATGTAAGGAAAAACAGCCCATCTTCCAATGGCTGTGGAGCCTGGAGGTTGGTTTTCTCCGGCACTAGGAGGAGGCCCATTTGTTAGATGGGTCACGGGTCACTGTCCTGACTTCGGAGGAACGGCGCAGACTGTCCTTGTACTTCCGAGAGTCAGTTGATCTCTCAGCAACTGCTGACTAGGAGACTGTGCTGTGTACAGCACTCGGTGCTGTGTCTCATGATGTATGGTGAGATTATCTTGCAGCGCAGATCAACTGGAAAGGGAGGGAGTTAGGCGTTCATCGGTTTGTAGCTTCTAAATTGATTAAGTTCCGTGACTTGACACCTGGCCCAACAGACTTTGTCATGTTCAGAAGCTTTTCATATGTCTTTTTGATTCGATCAGGCTAATCACTGCACACCCATCCACTGTTATATATTTTCAACAATGACCTACTGAGACAATGGTCAGTCCTGTGCCACTTGCTTCTTGCAGACTTGCCAAACCAATCTATGTTTGATTCAAGTGGATTTCAATGCTAATAATTTCTAGTTCCTCTTACTTTGTGATTTATTGCGCACTTTAATGTGTAATTATTACTGTCTAGATTACATATCATGTGCTTACGAGTAATGAATGTAATGAAATGGGGTAACATTAGGGCAAGACTACTGATTCAGTAGTTAGATAAACCCATTTTAATTGTTAAACGTTGAATTTTTTTGTAAGAACCAACACCTAGGGTCTCATTTATGAGAATCATTATATTCATATCATTCAATCCATTGCACAACTGAGTCTTACACGTATATGATTTGGTCGAAAATGACCTGTCTCTCGGTTGGCCCAGCCGTTCCAGAGCATAATGGCAGGCTTTCTAGTTACGTTGCTTTCTTACGAGCGTTTTAAAATTTTGACATAGAGTAAAGTTCACTCAGATGGAAATAGGCAAATAATGAATATATTTAAGATGTTTCTCGCAATCGTTCAGCATTTAGTGTTTTATATATTCGTTGGGCAACGAATCATGTTATTCACTGTATTCTAGTTTGTTTTAGCCCCCCTATAGCTGTAAATTGACGAAGAGGGTGTAATTTTAACGTTCCTACATCTGTAAGTTTATGAGGAGAGCATATGGTTTGAGGATTAAATTATACACTACTTATCAACACAAGAGATGCAGTCATAAGAAATGATGCGATGTAAACAAATCTCTGTGTTCAAGGAGCTTGCATAGTTCCTGGCTGTGTCAAACGTATTTTGGCTAACCAGTTTTCTAAATCTGTTATCAGCCACGAAAACAAATCTGTATGAGGAACACGGTTTCTTTATATATCTAAATACGGTATATTAAAGATACACGGTACTTTTACTTGCATAAAATTCCCCTGAACACTCACATGTTCATATCAAGTGAATGCAACAGGTCACTCCATATGAAAAACGGGTATTTCAGGGTCATCCACGTCTTCTTCCATGAATTGCGTTAACGCTGAAGGTCATAGGTTGTCACTACTAACGTCACTGCTTTTCTCTTAGGCTTGAATGGTACTTTTGAAGCAAACAATATTTATTTTATAAAGCACTGAGTATAGATAATTGGAAACATTTATGAATCTCTGAAGGTTATTTAATTATTTATCAATCTTACCGATTATTTTCAGAGCTATATCTTCGAACCGAAAGTTGTGACAGCACATTTCAAAGCGTCGAAGGCAGCACGAATCGTCAAAACAGAACTGGGATCAGCGTTTCCCATCCTGTTCCTATATGAACTTTGGCAATATTCATTTCACTGAAACACCTCCCTGCCTCTACATTTGACCAAGAAAGTGATGCAAAGTATCTTAGCAAGGTGTAGAGTTCTCTAAGAGGTTCCTTCTTATTTGCATCCTCATACTTTGATACTTCAGGCAAAATCAAATCCAAATTCTCGCACTCCACAAAGTTGATTTTCTATCACTGCCAGTTACACCTCAGACAGGATGGCTGGTCTGACACCTATTTCCAAAGCTAATGACGCGATATATTCCTTTACTCTTCTTAAACAGTTTGCTGGTGCTATAGATGCGTAGCACTTCCATGGGGTTTTGTTATGGATGTTAGCTACAACTGAAAGATTGTTACCAGTCGATGTATAACCATATGTTACACTGAGTGGTCAGAAAGAGCCTGAAAAGTTTATAACGATGTTGCAAGGTAGGTCGCGCTGAGATATGATATTTCCGAGAAAAATTCGGCATGTTGTGCCATTTCCCAGTTAATTAGGATTGAAATTAGCTAATCAGGACGTTGCGTGTGCAAATTCAAGTGGCCCTCTAGATACAATTAGTGTCAGTTGTTCTCATAGCGTAGAAGATGGCGCACGATATTGCTCAGCGTTTAAATTTTTATATCGTTCTCTTACTCGGTTTTAAGAAACCAAATAAAGAGCTCGGTTGGGGACACCTGCTCTGGTGGACCGCTTGACTTTACGGGCGAAACGACTTGATAGTGTAACTTCAATAATAGTTGTCTCGTAATCGGCGCAGCGTATTGCATTTCTTCTAAATAGTTACTTCTCAGCTCAACCTACTCTGTAACAACTTTACAAGATTTTCAGACAGTTTCTGACCACCGTGTAGTTTACGTACGTCGCAGTACCACCAACTCTACTACTCGACAAGAAGTGGTATGCAGCTATGCCTTATGCAAGATGGAGCAGTTCGACCAAGTCGACCAGATCGAGTGTGGCGCTGTAGCATGCTGCACTTGGCAAATACTTTCCAGCTACATGTATCACCTATCAACACGACAAAACGTCTTGCTCCAGCTATGCGTCAGCCAATGGATCCGTGCGGATTGTTGCATGCGACGTGGGTTGACAGACTGAAAATCGTCATACGAGGTACGTTCAAGAGGTAACGCAACATATATTTTTCTCCATCAATTTCTATTGAAAGAAATGCATAATTTGTTGTGGGATATGGTGGAATATTCCTGCTTCAGCCCCTATTTTATTAAGTTGCGGTAGGTGGCAGCGCTATAGCGTACACGTATACGTAGCCTTCAAAATGGCAGCCCAAGCAGAGAGCTGTCATTGAGTTTCTTTTGACAGAAAACCAGAACATCACAGACATTCATAGGCACTTACGGAATTTCTAGGGAGATAGGTGAACAAAAGCACGGTGAGTCATTGGGCGAGGCATATGTCATCATCGCAACAAGGTCGCGCAAGCCTGTCCTATATCCCACGTGCTCACCGATTGCACTCATCAGTTACACCGGCACAGTCGGGACGTGTGGACACTCTCATTCTATGTGATCAACGGATCGCAATTAGTCACCTCGGTGCCCAACTGGGCGTCTCTGGGACGTTTGGACACTCTCATTCTATGTGATCAACGGATCGCAATTAGACACCTGGGTGCCCAACTGGGCGTCTCTGTTGGTAGTGCTGACACATTCGTCCACAAGTTGGAGTACTCAAAGGTGTGTGCTCGCTGGGATCCTCGTCGCCTAACAGAAGACCGTAAAGAACAACAATGGACCATCTGTGTGGAACTGCTTGTGCGCTGCGAAGCTGATGGTGACAGTTGATTTGTCTAACATAGTCTCGCCGAGCGGTTCTAGGCGCTTCAGTCCGGAACCGCGCTGTTGCTACGGTCGCAGGTTCGACTCCTGCCTTGGACATGGATGTGTGTGATTTAGGTTAGTTCGGTTTAAGCAGTTCTACGTCTAGGGGACTGATGACCTCAGATGTTAAGTCCCATAGTGCTTAGAGACATTTGAACCATTTTTTTAACGTCACGGACAATGAAACATAATTTTATTACTTCGAGCCGGAAACAAAACGGCAATCCACAGAATTGTATAAAACCACCTCTCCTCCGAGAAAAAATTTAAAGCAGCACCCTCAGTCGCTGAAGTAATGGCGACGGTCTTCTGTGACTCAGTGGGGATTATTCTGATTGGTGTTCGTCCTCATGGTGCAACTCTGTATTGTGCTACCATCAGGAAACCTAAGACACGGTATCTGCGCACCCGAGAGTAGCTGACAAAACATTAGTGAACTGTTCCTCATCCACCCGCCAGCCCGGATGTAGCATCTTTCGACTTCCATCTGTTTGGGTCAGTGAAGGATGTACGTGAATGATGGGGAGGTCGTTGATGCAGCAAGACGTTGGCTCCAACGTCGACCGGAAGAGTGGTGCCATGCGGGTATACAGGCCTTCCCGCTGAGGTACACTAAGTCCGCCTCATTGGATGGAAATTATGTTGAAAAATAGGGTTTTGTAAAAAAAGAGTGGGGAATAATATGGTGCATTGCAGTTCTGAATAAGACGAACATGTTTGGATTACATATGGAACGCCTCTCGTATTTCATGTGAACTGTGGAAAAATGAAAGCAGGGACTTCAGAGATAATAGATTACGAAACGATGGTGTGGATAGTGTGGTCTAAAATTTTTGTCGTGAACGTGATAAACTTCCCAAAAAAAGTATAAAAACTGTTTGCGTTTGACCGTCTGTGCACATTGGATTGTCACCAGTCTCCTGATTTACTGTACTGAGTCTTGGCGCACACTTAAGGTAGTTTCTAAATAACGTGGGATAATTGTCGACGTACTTGATTCATAGATCCGTAAAATGTACATTAGTGCAGCATAACTTTAACCTGTAGCTAAATATCTCAAGAACATTAACCATATGACAGTAGCTGTTATTGCCTCACGATAGTTGGTGTCCGATTTTCTTTCAATTGGAATCAACTTCTCCAGCATCTACCTAAAATCTTGTACGTTTATTCGTTTAGTTTCTTTTCTACACTGCTTTATCGTCGTTATAACATAGCTTTATCGTTCTGATTGTGAGAGTATCACTTACGTGTGTCTGCGTGTCCTGTACCCATGATTGATTGTGTGATCGCAAATTATGTTGAAAACCCTATTTTTCCTCTGTGAAACTTACTTTTGGTAATGTGATGACTACGAGCCACCCGCGTACTATTAAAGGGTTAACTAACTCATTTGTTTCAGAACCTGCAGTCTGATATGCCTTGCATTCGAAGATCGACTTTTTTCCGCCTTCCAGTAACATGTACTAGTATTTTTTTTTTATCGGACAGCAATTATACGGGGTTGCACGCTACTCAACTTATTGCTATCCAACAGCGAATTCTGTGCCTCTCCCCTCAATACATTCTAAAGAAACATTAATACCCGCAGAATCTTCTGAACATACTCCAGGTCACCTCCTGTCGCGCTGCAGCTCTTTTAATACGCCCCGTCAGTGAGCAGTATAATGGTCTATAATTTTTGACAAAATTTCTCGTGGTCAACATCGGTCTGCACAAAAGTACTTTAGAAAAAGTCCCGACTTCAAAACATTCATTTTGTGGTAACCAGTTTCTATCAGTTTTCGACCATTTCAAACCCTCATAGCATGATGGCAGGCGGTGGCGTTGAATGGATAGCGTATTGTAACTCCATGAACGAAAAATGCCGTTTCGAAAATTTGACAGTCTACCTTGACAAAATAATTTAACAAACTACGGGATACATCACGCCACCCTCCAGTTTCCTAAGGAATTCTATGCGAGATACTTGCCTTCAACAAATAATTAGCTCATTCATTATTGTCACGTTCTTCTTTTTCGTTTCTCTCTGTTAATCAAAGTTAGTACTAATAACAAAACTGCTCTAACCATCCGCAAGTAAGTGATCGACTTTTGCTATGTTGCTTTGTTGGAATACAGTGACGCGGCTTGCATATAGGGAACAAACTGCTTGGGCAATTGCAACGTTATAGCACGATTTCGTGTCGAACACAAAAACCTTGCCGGCTGGAGTGGCCGAGCGGTTCTAGGTGCTTCAGTCCAAAAAGCGTGACTGCTACGGTCGCAGTTTCCAATCCTGCCTCGGGCATGGATGTCTGTGATGTTGTTAGTTTTGTTATGTTTAAGTAGTTCTAAATTCTAGGGGACTGATGACTTCAGATGTTAAGTCACATAGTGCTCAGAGCCATTTTTTGAACCATTTGAATGGTGGTCGGTTGTCCCATTTGACCCGCTGGAGCACTGTCTTCCTGTGACCGTACTTTCTCCTGATCACCGCTGCCAGTAATCATTTACAGTGCTACATTCCTGTCAAGTCTTTGTGCAATATCGCAAGATAATCATCCAGCTCCTTGTAACCGTATTACACAACCTCGTTTGAACTCAGTGAGGTATTGATAACAGCGACTTTGTCACTTTAAAAACGTTTTTGCCTAACTTGCCCTCATCACGTCCAATCTCAAACGAAACTAACGCTCACGATTATTACAGCGAGTATTTAAAAAAAAAAATAAAAAAACACCTACTTGTATCCTCATACTGGCGCTGCTAGCGTCACTCTTACGCGACTGGTGCGAAATTTGAATGGAAATAATATTTCAGATGTAGGAGCACACCTACCAACTTTCGTTTATGTCGTACAGCTTTTTCTTGGTGTTTCTTTTTTCCCGTTAGTTTAGTATAAACGAGGATGTGACCGTGTCGCCACTGCACCTTATCCATTAGTTAAATCATCATTTAGCGCTCTGGCGGTAAAAATTTGTATTGTCTTCGTTATCTCCAGGAGGACATCAATTAGTCGGTTGTGTGTGCCAGTGACGAGATAGTGCCTCATCGAAACGTGAAATGCTTTGTGAAGAACAATACAGAGATAAAGTAAATATTACGTTTTATTACAACCAGTATGAGTACTGAATCCTACGACCAATAATATGAAAGTATTGTTATGATGGGTGTAGAACCCTTTAACGAATGGCTCTGAGCACTATGCGACTTAACGTCTGAGGTCATCAGTCGCCTAGAACTTAGAACTAATTAAACATAACTAACCTAAGGACATCACACACATCCATGCCCGAGGCAGGATTCGAACCTGCGACCGTAGCGGTCACGCGGTTCCAGACTGACGCGCCTTTGACCGCACGGCCACACCGGCCGGCGAACTCTTTAACGACTGAAAAACGTTTCCACCTTCACTGCTAATGTGCACGAGAGCATGAATCGCTATCGAGACCTGTGTAGTCGTGTTACTAACAAGGGAAACTCCCCAACGCAGTCCCCACAGATTTAGTGGTACGCTGGCCGAGTGCATAGCCCGTCAAAAAATGAACAAAGGTCAAGCATTAAAATTGGAAGAAGGTGTACCTCTAACACTACAATCAATATTGTTAATAATTTGTACTGGTTAATTCTGCTTAATGTCAAGTGTATATTCTTCACTCTGTAATGTCTTAGACCTACTGTAAAGAAGTGCAAACGTAGCGTGAAATGTTTTCTCTTTGCGAGTCAAGTTCTTTGTATTATTTGGAGGGAAGTGGTATTTAATTATGTAAATCTGTGATGACATCTTAACAAGTTAAATTAATGAGGTTTTTTTAAAATGTGTTTTCTGGCAACTATGTAATAACTGGTTCATACATAGGGACTTTCCATTGTATAAAGATAAACCCAAGGTAGCTCCCCTTTGCAACGGAAGTGAGTTGGCGCGCTAGGAAAAGATGGATGTGACGCTTAGTCTGGGCGGCAAGTGAGAGAGCACAGTGTGTCAGTCGGTAGAAAGTAACTGACGAGTAAACAGCGCAGGTGCCGAGTGAGACTTACAGTATTGCAATTGGAATGGAATGGCCTCGGATTTAAAACGCGGCTGTAAAAATGGTGCCCTCGATTTGGTAAAAGCGCTAAAATGATATTAACAAAGCGAAGAAGAGGTAAACAGAGTTAAATACTGCCAATGGAAAGACCACCTAGTCGCCACATGCTCGCTATCACTATTGCGCAACCACTTCGTCACACATACGAAAGGTCAGAACTGTACTACTGTATGAACCAGTAGTGTTGAGTCTGGTTCTGTAAAAATAAAATCCTAATGTTCAAATTGTGTTTGAACGATGTGTCCATCCTATGCACTTATTCAAGTAGGATCCTATCCTTTAAGTGATGAAATCCGAAAGTTTCCTTTGCATTAAAAAGCTTTAACAACTTTATAGTGCATATTATTGATGTGTGGTAAAGTTTTATGCCAGAACACTTAATGGGCCGGACAAGAATTACTTGTTTCTCATACATATAACAGAGACTACCTATGTTTGAATATTTTGAAATTTAACTAAAGAATGAACTTAAATATCAGTTTAGGAAAAAGTATTACTTGGAAAGAAGTGTTCTATGTTGGTTGCTTTAAAGTTGTTTTCAAAACTGCTTGCATCACAAGAGGTATTACAACTCTTTGTCTTGAGGTTGTTTGAAGTAAAATTTTACTGGAGATTATGTCTGATTTGTAGAGGTTATTGTCAGGGTAAAGAGTGTTCAATTAGTACAAATTTAATGATCTCAGATGAAAGAGTAACGCAATTCTACCTTAATGCTACATAATTATGGAAGTGTGTATAGTTTTGTTGCTACAACGAAATAGATAGTTTGTGGGAGCATATTTCTATTCCACCATAACACAAAGGATAAATCAGAATAGTACGTTTCTAACTAATGACTCTTGAAGACATTACTGAGAAGCAAAGGGAGAAGGTTTGTATGCTGAGTCTCTTTATTGCTTTTGTATAGTAAATGTGTGTATTAATTGTACTTGACTATTATCATGTGCTATATGGTATTGTGTTGGTTGTGAAGAGCAAGTTTAGACTAAATTAGTTAAAGACAAAAGTAAGGATTAAAGTAAACAAGAGAAAGGGCTCATTTGCAAATCTTGTGACAGCTGTACTGCTGAAGTGACAACTGCTGCTACTCACTGTGTATTTTCTACATTTGGGTGTGTTTCATGGCACTTCACAGAACAGTATTTAATGAAAGTTCGTTTTGAATTAGTAAAAATAGGTTCTTTATAAATAATGTTTTACATAATTATGCCTAGCTAGGCTGGCGACCGTGAAACTATTTCATTTAACAGTAATCGAGTTACTGTTACTTCTTGAAAAATTATTTCTTTCTGCTGTCTACCTACAGCTATTATTACGAAATTAAGGTTCGATACCAATCTTTCCGTTAGGTAAACTCGGACAATTTTTAAAACATCTCTCAGAGGGTAACATTTACTGCAATTTTAGGCCATATTTTGCAAATTTACTACCGCAGTAGTGTTATACATGGCTGCTTTGTGACAGAAATATACCTTGTCGTCGTAGATACAGGCTCCCAGGTAGATGCTATTTTCCTTGACTTCCGGAAGGCATTCGATACAGTTCCGCACTGTCGCCTGATAAACAAAGCAAGAGCCTACGGAATATCAGACCAGCTCTGTGGCTGGATTGAAGAGTTTTTAACAAACAGAACAGTGCATGTTGTTATCAATGGAGAGACGTCTACAGACGTTAAAGTAACCTCTGGTGTGCCACAGGGGAGTGTCATGGGATCATTAATTTTCACAATATATATAAATGACCTAGTAGATAGTGTCGGAAGTACCATGCGGCTTTTAGCGGATGATGCTATAGTATACAGAGAAGTTGCAGCCTTAGAAAATTGTAGCGAAATGCAGGAAGATCTGCAGCGGATAGGCACTTGGTGCAGGGAGTGGCAACTGACCCTTAACATAGACAAATGTAATTTATTGCGAATACATAGAAAGAAGGATCCTTTATTGTATGATTATATGATAGCGGAACAAACACTGGTAGCAGTTACTTCTGTAAAATATCTGGGAGTATGCGTATGGAACGATTTGAAGTGGAATGATCATATAAAATGAATGGTTGGTAAGGCGGGTACCAGGTTGTGATTCATTGGGAGAGTCCTTAGAAAATGTAGTCCATCAACAAAGTAGGTGGCTTACAACACACTCGTTCAACCTATACTTGAGTATTGCCCATCAGTGTGGGATCCGTACCAGATCGGGTTGACGGAGGAGATAGACAAGATCCAAAGAAGAGCGGCGCGTTTCGTCACAGGGTTATTTGGTAACCGTGATACCGTTAAGGAGATGTTTAGCAAACTCAAGTGGCAAACTCTGCAAGAGATGCGATCTTCATCGCGGTGTAGCTTGCTCGCCAGGTTTCGAGAGCGTGCGTTTCTAGATGAAGTATCGAATATATTGCTTCCCCCTACTTATACATCCCGAGAAGATCACGAATGTAAAATTAGAGAGATTCGAGCGCGCGCGGAGGGTTTCCGGCAGTTCTTCTCGCGAACCATACGCGACTGGAACAGAAAAGGGAGGTAATGACAGTGGCACGTAAAGTGCCCTCCGCCACACACCGTTGGGTGGCTTGCGGAGTATAAATGTAGATGTAGATGTAGATTCACTAGGTAAACTCCATGCCGTTATAACAAGCGGAGCAGTACTGTTACATTCCGATCTGTTTAAAAAGAAGAAAAATAGAAACAGAGAACGATTCCAGCTCAAGATACGCAACATCGAGCAAATAACAAGAACGACTGTGTCGTGGTCCTCTGGTCACGGTGAGGACTGCAAAACGGGAGCTGCATGTTAATATCTGCCTCTGGCCCACTTTTCCCATCTTTTCGTAAAATCATGAACCGTCTAAAACCTACAAGAGATGTAAGGCGAATGGTTAGGGCCCATGTACCATAACGTGCCATTCCCTGTTACAACCTTGTTGACATAAATAGAACACTGAGTAAGATATCAGATCTCAAGAATAGGGCATAGGACAGTAAAAACAGGTAGGCATTGATTAATTGATTAATTAGAGTTTCAGCTAATAGCTCTTAATTTAATTGAAAGGGAACAGACAGGCTTTCAATAATAACAGCTTGAGTGAAGTAAAATTACCAAATAGAAAACAGGCAGGTCTTCAAGAAAAGCTGCTTCAGTTAAGTAACCAAGAGTTTGAATTGCCCTCTCACTGGCTTATACGCAAGGAGCACAAGACCACACTAAATAGGAGGGCAACAAAGATTACAACGAGAGCATCGGCTCTTCAAGGCCGTTTTCGTTGGGTACAGACCGGCAAAAGGAATATTAACACAGCGAAGTTAATTATGCGAAAGTAATAGTAACTAACCAAACGGTATACCCATGCCACAGTAAGATACAGCGTCTACAACGACGATTAAAAGCCCGAAGAAAAACTAGGTTGTCAAGCGCAACTACATAGTCTCATAAATTGCAAATTTTGAGACACAGGCACCTCCTAAACCAATATGATTAACGGAGAGATGGCGCCCACAATGCCCGAAGGTATTTCTAAACCGGCACCCGGCCGAATTACAAGAGAAAGGTACTTATCTGGTGTTCGAACACGTTTGGCAGGGAGGTCAGCTAAAACCCAAGCATATAGGTACTGCGTGGTTGGCGACGGGTACAGTCATAGCACAGAAAAAATACTTTATCGCTCCGGTTCAGGAAACACCATCGGCTCACACCAGCACTCAAGAAAAGCAAACAAATGCCACAATTCAAGGAACGAACTGGTTGTGAAATAGATCAGCTCAGAAATCGCAGTGATGGCAACAGACCTATAGGTATCGATAAGAAAATAACAGTTAAAGTCCAAAACTTATCTGAAGTTCACGAATCTAAGCTGAGGCTAGCAGGTTCCAAAGAGGGCCCAGAATTCAGTACAGCGAACCTGGCTTCAACTCTCTCATCGGTGTACCACGTCCCAGAGCTAGCTGGCCAGACTACGCACAAAGACGGTACTCGAAGTCAGCCACGGATTCAAATCGGCACGCAGATATGCCCAGCAACCACTCGCCGGACTCCGTGCCCAAGACGATTGGCCGAGGGCTCGCGCCAGTTACAGGGCGCGCCTCTCACAAGGTCCTGCTTTCTCCGTCACCACTCCGCAACCAGCTACGCCACACAGCCACGGCACACCGTACGTCCCGTCATTGACTTATCTGTTCGCTGTATTCAAATTTGTGTATTTGTAGTGGCGTAACGTCCGTTTGCAACAGCGAGGTGTAACGAAGGATCCTACAGACGCTTTCTTTTCTTTTTAACTCTTAATTAAAACTTATGACCTGTTGACATTACTTTGATATTCAGAGGGTCCACTTGATCTAATAGACAAATTTGAGCAGTTGCCTTTTAGATATCCGATGTGCTTTAATATTTAGTCTTCAGGTTTTGGTCTCTTACAATAGGCGATGAGCTGCGAAGTCTACAATGGCGTTGAAGATAGGTTCGTGGTGTGACCGCACGACGTGCAACGGTGATTTCTTGTCAGCAGTGCCAACACAATTGATCTTGTGCATAACTTTGACTGCTTTCTCAGTAGCAGATTTTATGTGTTCTAGAAACTTTCTTTTCTAGTCTAGAAGATTGCCTAAATATTTACGAACAGTGCTGCATTTTACAGGTATTCTGCCAAGCCTCAGGGAAAGATTTCTGGCAAAAGAATGTCTTGCCCTCAGAAGTATGTGTGTGGTTTTATGTACAGCTACAGTCAGTTTGTTGCTCGTACTCCAATGCTGCATCTGGCAAGTACATCATTCGCCTTTTCCTCAAGTCCCGCCCTGGAAACTGCAGACTCAACTACTAGGATATGTCATCTGCGTATGCGACAAAAACTTCAGTAGCATCTGCTTTGTCCATCAGGGGTTCAGTAATAAGACCCCAGAACAGGACTACTTATGCAGCCTTGAGGAAAGCCCATGGTAACCTTTCTGATTACCTTGTTGTGCCCCGCGAGCTACTGGACGCTACGTCAGCTACTACTATCTCTTTACAGACATTTGGAGATCTTTAGTTTCCGAAGCAGTGCGAATGCCGCATGCCACTAAAGATTGTTGAATGCGCCTGCGTTGTTAATCATGGTCGTAATTGCATACTTCATTTTCCAATTTTATGCAGTCTAAAGAGCTCTATTAATCGTATCACCTATAGACTTCCCTTCTCTGAATCCATATTGACAATGGCTTAGGCCCAAGACGTTTAATACGTAAATAGGTCTATAGCTTTTCGGTGACGCCGTGTGTTTATCCTTTCCATTTTAAATCAAGCCTCTCTGATTTCACAGTCTCCGGGATCCAACCTATTCGCAACGCATCGATTAGTAATGCTCTCCATATTGCACTGTCGCCGGGCCTACCATCCGCTTGGCATCTGGGCAGACGCCATCCGGCTATATCAACACTCAGCTCGTCAATTAGCTTTTATATTTCAGTCACTGCCCGTTTACTTCGAGCAGTATTCATCTGTAGTACCTGTATCTCTTTACATGTTTCAAGCGTAAACAAAACAATTTGGTGAGGAGGGGGGGGGGGGGGGCTCTGGGTTAAGGAAATCGCGTTCATACGCTTTTACAAAATCCACGTATGAATTCTCAATGACGAATGGTTCATGTTTGAACTCCGCTGGCAAATTATTTCGTATCAAAAGAATCCTGTATGGTGCTCCGGATGTAAGATATGTAATGGACTTCGATTTTGGATGGCCAGCTCTAATAATATGTCTAAGAGCAACCTGCAGTTCACTTAACTTGACACTCACTTCTAAATTATTAATTTTTTTTTTTTTTTTTTTTTTTTTTTTTTTTACAGGAGCACCTGATTTTCACTACACTTCACTGCTTTGCGATTCTTGTATTCTTCAGCATTATAATGGTCACCAATCTCCACTTCACGCGGAAATAGAGGGGGTTCTGCAGAGGATGTCGAAACTTCGTGTGTGTCTGCTACTACTGGAGATGCGGTGTTGATTTCATCACGATGATCACCGTCTTTATTATACCCTTTCGCAGGAGTCCCATGTAGATTGCTGCGTCGAACTGGACGGATCATTAGTTGGGATGCCTCCAGTTTCAGGTGTTGTTGCACCAGGAACATCTCTTCTGTCAGCAGCCTCCACAGTTTGGACTGATGCAGGTGTTCCCCACATGGTTTCCCCTTGTACGAAGTTGAAGGGTTTCATCTGGTGTTGTTTCGCACTTGATGAGGAAGTGCCACTTTCTTTGAAAACTCTGAAGTAATTGATACTGGAATGTCGTCAAAACGTGACATTCCTCTCCCTGGCAGTGTAAACCCAAGTTGCAAACGCCAGGCTGTGGCACGACCCCAATTCATGACTATTGTCAAAGGGAACTTTTGTTTCCTTATCCTGTGCAATGAATCTTCTGTTTCCTGATTTACATAGGTTTGATATAGAGTTGACCACTCTAAGTTTGCTTATATTTTAGAAGGATCCATACTGTGTTCTAGACGTTTCACGTTCTAAAAGCATTGCAGAAGTTGCATAGTCTTTCCCATGTGTGTCACAGATCTGTTCCTGTTTCGACAAGGGATGCAGACAAGTTTCCCGTAGATTTTTTGAGCGTGCAATTTTCTGGTGGTCCTTTGATTCATAGTGGGAAGACACTCGCTCCTTACACTTACAGATCATGTAACCTAAGTCACATATAGCATTTTGGCACGTACATGTAATCATTTATTCCTAATGGATGGAAACCGACATTTACCTATCCCATTTGCATCAGAAGCTTAAGAACGCAAGGAGTGACATCCATTATGTGACTGACATATGTTTTCTCCCAGGGTTTGTGTTGCACCTCTCCTTCATACTCCTTCTTTTGCATGTGCCCAAATAAGTTACGCTCTTAAATATCTTTGAGAAATTCGTTGTCGTTCAATTCCTTGGGCACATTGTACACAATTAGTAGATGCCTCTTCTTTTTCCGCGGTTCACATTTAATTCTACGCATATGATTTGCTTCCTCTTTAAGCTCGTTGCAGTCATCATCAGTTTCCTTTTCTCCTATGATAATGCTATTGGCTGTCCAAACTGATGTGATTCTAATCTTGTCTGTCCTCGCATGTATTGAATCAGTAAGTTTCTTCTGTACGTCTTTGGCATCCTTGTTCTCTGTTGGCCTAAGAAAGAATGTGTTGGTTTACTTGTTTGCTGATTTATATATCTTAGATGCGCCACTTAGCATTGTGTTTTTTGCGAAGCTGCGATAGTGGCATATGAAGGAAAAGACGAAGTCGCTTTTTCTGTCACCCTGGAATTCTCCTGCTCTAGAAGCTAAACGTGATCTTCGACTGCTCGAAAATCTGATGTTTCTTCTTAATTTCTTAACGCAATCTTCCATTGTTGCCTCACAATTCTTGTATCTATCCAAGCAACCTGGATTGAAACACAGTGCGTTTGGACACTTCCTGCTTCAGTTAGTTTCTTCCTGACGATATCGTTGAACAATTCCTTCGGCGATTCTCTTGCCACATTACATTGTTGGTGAATATCCTGCCTTAAGCATCTGTTGGCATGGCTGCCGAGGCACTAGCAGTCCCTTGCTGTGAAATGGCAATATGTTGTGGCTTCAGTTATTACCACAGAGAAGCAAACTGCGCTGGCTGCCATGGTTGACGCCCCCAGCGGTGGGTGCGGTTGCAGAAGGCAGGGAAGATAGCTGGCAGTCAGCAAATCCGGACGCAGCTCGGTGTCTCAGGTGCTGTTGCCGCTGCAGCTATTGTGCTGACATGTCGAGCGGCTGACGCAGCGCTGCTGACACAACCAGCTGCTGAGGTGGCGTAATGTAAAGACACGCTCGACCGTCAGTCACTTCTCCACGTATTCAGCGACGTTAACAACATCAAATTTTTAATGATGTGTAGTTTACGAAGTCTACCAATCTAACCAATAACGCACTGCACTACTGAACGCTTTATGCTTACACAGCTTCAAACGCTGACTGTCATTAACAAATTATTCCTGAAGAAAATGGCACAAATCAGGAGCCGCTTGTGCAGTTCAGTGCAGCATTCTGCGACTCCAGTCATGTCCCCACACCCCCTCCCCTGTGTTTGTCTTCTATTCCGACAATGCATCTGGGAGGGCCATTTCATTTCTTGACCATGTGTGCTATAACTTGCAGAACCTTACAGTTGTCAGGAGAGAGCTAGGCAGGATGCGGTGGTGAGGAAGTAGCTATGCTCAAAAGTGCAAATTGGCAATAGCACACTTGTTAAGCAGAAATACAGGATAGCCTCCCAAGGCACAATGCCACAGTTGGGTTGGCAGAGCGGTAGTCTCGTCAGCAAGGGAAGGCCAGAAAATGACCAGCTTTCAGTTATCCAGCAGCAGCAAGGTCAGGTGGCAGCAGTTGCATCACCATACAGCAGACTACTCATGTCGCTGATGGCCTACATCTCTACCTGTTGAGCCGGCCGGAGTGGCCGTGCGGTTCTAGGCGCTACAGTCTGGAACCGAGTGACCGCTATGGTCGCAGGTTCGAATCCTGCCTCGGGCATGGATGTGTGTGATGTTCTTAGGTTTAATTAGTTCTAAGTTCCTTAGGTTTAATTAGTTCTAAGTTCTAGGCGACTGATGACCTCAGAAGTTAAGTCGCATAGTGCCTGTTGATATCCAAGGCGCTCTCGTTGACAGTGGAGATCTGCACTCAGGAGACAAGCTGCCAGGTCCACCTGGAGCACTCGCTGCCACACAGAGGTCAGACCTCAGCACCCATTAAGAGAACAGGAGTCAGCAGCATTGCTGTGTGCCACAGGAAAGGGATGAGTAGCAGCAGTGGCTCTCGCTCTCGAAGGCAAGTGATGAACAGTGTCCTGCAGAGTGATAGCACTTCATTAGCGTTACGTCAGAAATTGATACTGCAGCTGGCAGCGGTAAAGTCCTTCCAGCAAGACTTGCGGCTCCAGGGAAATAATAATATTGTTAGGCCTGCCAAGAGTCCATTCCATAGCTCACTGGATAGCTGTAACTGAGACCAGGGATGAAATTATGCATTAGTCAGTCAACAAACGAAACGTTTTCTAAGAAGGGTATGGTATATATTTGAGCCGTGACGTCGGCCGTTGTGGCCGAGCGGTTCTAGGCGCTTCGGTCTGGAACCACGCTGCTGCTACGGTCACAGGTTCGAATCCTGCCTTGGGCATGGATGTGTGTGATGTCCTTAGGTTAGTTAGGTTTAAGTACTTCTAAGTACAAGGAGACTGATGACCTCAGCTGTTAAGTACCATTGTGCGCAGAGCCATTTGAACCATTTTGAGCCTTGACTTCCTGCGATGCTCTTGGCAGGATAAATTCTCTATAGAAGTTACGCGCTTTACATCGTCCTGATTGGTTAGCGCCCTCTATTTAGGACGCCCGCGGCTCGCAACGTGGGACTCAGTCGGGAGCACTGACGGAAACTCGGTAGGCGGCAGTGGCGGAGGGGAGGCAGCGCATGGAGCATCGCAACGAGCGGAACTGGAGACCGGAAGCAGTCACCGGTCTACGTAGGCTCTGTTTAAGAGTCGTGTCTATGTCGAGTCCTGAGGAGAGCGCGGGGTTTACCCTGGTGTGCATGTTAGCAGCGAGCTCCTGGACTACCTTTCAATGGTGAACCATTTTGTGGTGGAGCTTTTGGATGTGATTGCTCCTCGCTAGTCACTCCTTAAACCACTTGGACGTGGGTCCCGGATACTTGGTATTGCAAGTGCATGTAACTGCACTGGGCCCTGGTTCCGTTGCATTTATCTTGCATTACAAGTGTGGCCGATATTAGGCGATTCATTTTTTTATTATTATTGTTCTTATGTTTGTGCCGATGGTATTATCGTCCCATGTCCGTCTCCTCTGAATGCCGCGTGCGACGAGTACATGATTACTAAGGTTCCCTGTGGTACCTTGGTTCCAGATAAGCCGTTTAACTTGTCTACAAGAAGGAAGAAGAAGCTGAATGGAGAAGAGTGGCTGTTAATATGGACGGAAGTTTATAAGCGGGCTGCAGCTCGGACGTTGCTCGTAAGAGGGGAAAGCGATACTCGTCACACTTGCAGCCTGCCGGGACTGCCCTGCGCGTAAGCACGCGGCGTCATTCGCTCTGCGGCTGTCGACCCGTGCGGATGCTTTGCTCTTGGATGTGACTGCGTGTTGGCTTGCAACGTTAACTTGTGTTAACGTACCTCTGCAATGCCTGGTTTTATCGTCACCGTTGGTGGCGCAGTGTTCCTGTGTACAAGTATTAGAAAGCAATAGACATTGACCTTGCTAGCCACTTCAATAAGCAGCTGCCTGTTGGTGGTCCAAATGTCTTCCGTGGGTTCAGAATTCAGTTCACATGTGATGTTAGTGAGGTGTTCGGAGGCAGTACATGGCTGACCTTGGCTGTTGTATGGGGTAACCATGCATACTATGGTGGCCTTGAAGCCTTTCCCTGATGCAAACATTTTGGCTTGGAAGATTTAGAGTATTGCGGCGAGTACAAGATTACTAGCTAAAGTGATTGGAACGGTTGTCGCCCAGGGGTTTGAATTCCGGTCTTGTTCTATGTGGCTCAGCTTTGGCGTATATTTAACTAAGAGAATTCTGCGGCAGGGGGAGTCCGAAAACTTGTCATGCTACTCATATCTTCTGTATTCAAATGGTTGTTTTCGTGTGCATTTCAGAGACAAAATCTGATACTTGTTTTCATTTGTAACTGTTTGCATTGAACGAAGACAGAAAAATAGAAAACTGCAATAATTTTGATAGGATGAGCGCATGTGATATATTCACTTCTGGTTGTATAGTTTTTCTGTGCCGAGGTACCACACTAAATTAAATTAAATGTTTCATTGTAAGGTTTTTTGACATATTGTTTTAAATCAGTTATTTCGTATTCTTTTTAAGATTTTGGTTTTAAGAGTATCACTGGATTTTAGTGGATGGTTAGTTACAATAAAATTATGCTTAGAACTGTTGTATTATGCCTACCTCCTTACCCCTCCTTACTCTTCCACTTAATGCTCTGTTACAATGTGAAGTGCTCAATTTTATGAATTTAAATTTATTCTCTGTATAAAACTTCAGCCGTTAATTTAAACTGGAATTACTAACTTCTTCCGTGTTGGCAACTACATTAGTAACTATTTTGTGCCGTCAAACGGTGATTTGGTATTTAAGGTTGCGTGTGGATTATCTGGTCATTATCGCCTTGAGCTAGTTGTGTTTTATAAATTTATCAAGTGAAATTTCACGTCATTGAAGTAGTTTAATGAACTATTGCTTAATAGTAACTGTGGTTGTCACACTATAACGTTTAACATCTCTTCCTGCATTTGGCGCTATCCAGTGCTGGACTCTTCATTTTAGTATTTTAGTGAACCGTGTATTAAAACCGGATTTGCGTGTACTAGAAGCCGTTATTGGTGCGCGAAGGCCCTCCTGCCATTTGTTGTTAGTTGAGCTCTCGAGCACGGAATTCAGACACGCGGCAGATGTGAACGCCAAACGTCGAGCATGTGCTAATTGCTGTGTAGATCGTTCAGGCTATCACAACATCATATTGCCGAATGTTTTCCATAATAGTTAATTCACGTATTCATGAGATCTTGCTATTTGAGTTGGTTTGAAACCTAACAGCCCTTTATAAATTCTTATTTTTCATATTCGCAAGGCCTGATAATTGACTTAATTTCACAACTAGTGAGCCAAGATCTGCAGTTCTGTTAAAGCTATATTTGTGTCAGGCAGTTATTTATTAATTTAAGGTTGTGGTCATAAGGCTGCTTTTCTTTTAAAAATTTTTCAGTGACAAGAAGTAATTTAAAATGTGTTGGATGGGTTTCATTATTATTGTTTTGATGTGAGAAGAGAGCAGCAACTAGGAATGAGCCGAAATATTGGTGTTGGAAGTTCTATGATTTGGGAAGACTTTTACACCAAACGTAAATCACACAATGCTTGGATGAATACGAGAATAAACAGTAAAATGAGCACGTAAATTGAGCACTGAGATACCAGAGACAGAACTGGTTAGAATGTATGAGAACCTAGAGGACTCATGTGTAATGTTTCAATAAGTTAATGCATCTGTAAATGTTTCTGCCACAAACAAAACAAGGTATGAAGATAAAGATATCGATGTCTTGCTCAGCCCTGCGTTTAGCTCAGATTCGAATCTCATTGAAAACTTGTGTGGAATACTTGCAATGTGTTTTGATACCAATGGAAGACAGATTGTGGCAGTATGTGAACTAAAAATAATAAGTACTGCAAACCCTAACAAAATTAATACCGAAGGGAGATTGGACAAAGTGCTAACAAAGCAATAAAGCAACAGTACAGTCTGAGCCTTCATACAAATTCCACGCAGGAAATTCAAACACCCTATTTGTTACTTGTGTTGTGAAAGAGATCGTGTAAATCCATCGTTGCTGTTTATTTCGTATACATACCCACTGCTTTCATAATTAATTCGATACGTTTAAGCCTCAGACAATGTACTATTACTTTCGTTGGAACCCTGCCTTCATACTGATTTCCACCACAGTGTTTGTAAAAATGTCGTTTTTAAACGTGATGAATGAAGAACCATAATTCAGGTTATTTACTTCATCGAAAACTGTGGGAACAGATAGTAAGTGCCGCCTGCCATACCGCTCTGCTCACTAAGGTAACTGAGCGGAGCTCAGCCCTGTGTCGTGTGGCGTAGCCTGGGAAGGCGGCAGCTGCGCGGCCGCAGGTGCCGTGGCAGCCACTGGCGACCGAGCCGTGAGATGAGATTATGGAAACGATGACGTGGCGTGACGTCACGGCTCCCTGGTCCGCGCTGACAGCAGCCGCCAAATCTGGTGCCGGCAGCTGACGCGCCGTAATAGGAGACATTACCAGCTTCCAGGCGGCTGGTGAATTATTCACGCCCGCCGCTGGCCAGCTGGGCCGCCGCCAGTTTGTTAAGCCCTGGCCTGTCCCCCGAGGACAGGGCGCAGGGTCGGCAAAGTGCCTCTTCCCCTGTGGCTGGAAAGAGCTTTCGGCCAGATTTGGTCCACTCCAACCGGAAAACAACTGGCTGACCTAACTTCGAATTGGAATTACTCAGCGTTCTTAGTTTCACAAGCATATTAGGTATGAACGATATGTGTTGCTTTGGACAAAACTGTTTTGAGAATTACACAACATGCACTAAACTAAATAACAACTATCAAGGCAAACGTTAATGTTTCGATCAAAATTTGGCTATACTCAACGGGGAGGTGAAATTTCTTCTTTTTTCGAGTCTTCTGACGGGTTTCACGTGGTCCACCACGACCTCCTAACCTACATCTACATTTACATTTATACTCCGCAAGCCACCCAACGGTGTGTGGCGGAGGGCACTTCATGTGCCACTGTCATTACCTCACTTTCCTATTCCAGTCGCGTATGGTTCGCGGGAAGAACGACTGCCGGAAAGCCTCCGTGCGCCCTCCAATCTTTCTAATTTTAAATTCGTGATCTGCTCTGGAGGTATAAGTAGGGAAAAGCAATATTTTCGATACCTAGTCCAGAAACGCACCCTCTCGAAACCTGAACAGCAAGCTACACCGCGATGCAGAGCGCCTCTCTTGCAGAGTCTGCCACTTGAGTTTGCTAACCATCTCCGTAACGCTATCACGCTTCCCTGTCACGCTTCCCTGTGACGAAACGGGCCGCTCTTCTTTGGATCTTCTCTATCTCCTCTGTCAACCCGACCTTGCACGGATCCCACACTGATGAGCAATACTCAAGTATAGGTCGAACGAGTGTTTTGTAAGCCACCACCTATGTTGATGGACTACATTTTCTTAGGACTCTCCCAATGAATCTCAACTTGACACCCGCCTTACCAACAATTAATTTCATATGATCATTCCTCTTCAAATCGTTCCGTACGCACACTCCCAGATATTTTACAGAAGTAACTGCTACCAGCGTTTGTTCTGCTATAATATTACATTTACATTACATTTGTCTATGTTAAGGGTCAGTTGCCACTCCCTGCACCTGTGACAACCTCTCCATCTTAGACTTGCACTTTCTACCTACATCCTCAGTTATTTGCTGGATGTATCCCAATCTCTGTCTTTCTCTACATATTTTACCCTGTACAGCTCCTTCTAGTACCATAGAAGCCATTCCTTGATATCTTAACAGGTCTCCTACCTACCTGCCCTTCCTTCTTACAAGGATTTTTCATATATTATTTCCACCCCATTCCTTACTCCACCCAATTTTCAAAATTCATCTGCGGCAGCATATGCCAACGCTTAGATCCTCTTCTGTACAGGTTTCCACAGTAAATGTTTCACTGCCACACAACATACATTCTCAAATTTTCGTCCAGAAGGTAAGGCGTAGCTTTGACAGTAGCAGACTTCTCTTGGCTAGGAGTCCCCTTTTTCTCTGTGCTAGTCTGCTTTTCATGTCCTCCTTGCTCCGTCCGTAACGGGTTATTATGCTGCCCACGGAGCAGAATTCCTTAACATCATATTCATCGCGTTCACCAACCTTGACGTTAAGTTTCTCGCAGTTTTTATTCCTAACTCACTAAATTATTTTGTGTTTCTTCGTTTTATTCTCAGTCCACATTCTGTACTCATTACACTGTTCATTACCTTCAGCGGAACCTCTAACTTCTTCACTTTCACTCAGGATAGCTGTGAGTCTTATCATTGGTATCCTTTCACCTTGTGTTCTGATCCAACTCTTCGACCTTTCCTTTATTTCCATCATTGCTTATCCGATGTATAGACTGAACACCAGGGCAAAAGACTTCACCCATGTCTTACATCTGTTTTATTCCGAACATTTCATTGTTCATCTTGGATCTTATTGTTGAGTCTCCACTCTTGTACGTGTTGTATATTACCAATGGTCTTGGGGTAGCTAATTTAATTAGTAATTAAAACATCCTCGGTCCTGGGTTCGAAACCAACCACCGCTGATTTTTTTGATGAATAATCAGCATTGGCAGCCAAAGAATTCAGGCATAAGAAGTCACCCTCATTCTCCCTACGGCTTTGTCAAAGAGGGCACAGGAGCGGACAGGGTTTCTGGGAACTCTCTGTCATTGGGACACTGGGTGAGAAACTGTGTCCCTAAAGGCGGTAGAAGTATATGGAAATGTACAAGTAAGTAGTGGTCAACCATGCATTCTTCGAGAAGTAGTGTTGTTCTCCCGACCAAAACGCTCTTGACATGAATATTTCAGTTGATATTGTAAAACTGGTAGTGGGACACAACAGAGCAGACCCATAATAGTGTCAGTGGAAGTCTTGACGAATATTGGTAGAACTGATGCGTCATCACAGAGCAGGCCCACAGTAGCCCTTGTAGAGATTATGATAGTAGTGGGCCACCAAAGGTGCAAATCCACTGTAGTCCTTGTAGAGATGGCCAGCAGCCATCCATTGCCACTATGCAGGTACACATATCATAACTGAAGAGTGTTGAGGATAATATAGCAAGTCCATGAACCACCATTGTGCAATCAGTATTGAAGTATATTACAAGTCCCTGAGCCACCACTTGTGCACTCACTAATATTTTTCTTCTTGCAGTGCCCTTACAGTCAGCAATGCTTTTAACCAGTCCCTTGCTGAATTATCAACACATGTGCAAGCACTAACACACTCATATAATCTCTGAGATTTGATACATATAGCATGGACAACATACAAATATTTGCAGTAAAATGAATCCCTACTATTAACCTAACTTGAAGAACTGGTGTGTATACAATTACAGTTTAACAATTACAAATGTAAAGGAAACATCATTGTAGTAAAGAACATGGTAGTACAAATAACATTTGTAGTAATACAAACTTTACAAAAAGAATTAAAATAAGCCTATATATGGGTATTACAGGAATTATGATATAAGTAAATAAATGAAAAATGAGAATATCAGTAGAAGTATAACAGAATAAATAACGTGTGAACATCTTCCTTAATAACATGATGCAAAAACAGAGATTAGATTTGAGGATAACAATATTCCTCATCATAGTCCACTCAGCCTAGTATTGGAGGATATATCAAATTTATCTTATCAGGTAAACGCAAAGAGACGGGAAGAACACAGAGACATACGTGTACACATGAAAATAGCAGAATAACACAAAGGAAAGGACAGGATCTGTTTTCAAATGCAAATGTGTCAAATTGTAAGTGTAACATATGATGCTGCAGTGTATGTGGTGAGCATTTCATACCTCTGTTTCATTTTCGTCTTTTTTTCCTAATATACTTCATTACTTTCAACAAAAACTACTTCATTCCATACTAAAGCTTCATTTAATTCTTGCAGACCTCTCTTGCTTCAACATTTTTTTCTACTAAAACTCCTATCTATCGGTATTTATACTTTCAACCAGTGCTTATACTTCACTATTTTTCTTATCTCATCATTCGTTTCCAAGAAGATCCTACCTAAACCTGTTGTCACTATTCCCTGGTTATATTTGTTCATATCTGCTTTCAGAATAATTGTTAACCACCATACAATACTCTTTGGCCACATTTTTTTCCTCATAGCTTCTCAATGCATTTCTTCCCAACTCATCATAGCTCTATTTCTCGTACAGTATAACCCACCTTAAGATAACTTAAATCTACTGAGCTCAGGTAGATAAACTAGAGAACGAGGCAATGCTGCAGCACAGAAGAATTAACGCAAACAACAATGACAAAAATACAAATTTCGCAAAGCAAGCAGCAGCATATCAAAATTAAGAAAGCAAATGCAACATTACAACTAATATAAGGCAATATGCAGTAAACAAGAAAAATGAAGCAGTGGTAAAACTTGCATATCACAGTAATACAAAGTAAAATTCAGCAGTACATCGTCTGATGTATAGGAGCAGCAAATGCAATAACTTATACTTAAACATGACAAAGCACAAGCAGCAAAAATATTACATATAAGAGAATATATGGGTAAGCTTACAATAGCATGTGTGCATCTGCGATCATGAAAACTATGCAAAGCGCCAGCACAAGGAACACGATCTATACTATCTCCCATGTGAAATGCAATGATTCAGTGTCACATCTTAACATTAAAGTGGTGTACCACAGCAACGATTTCTACCAAAAAAGATTACCAAGTCCTTGAAAAGATAATTATGTATGTAGTTTCTGTTACTAGTTTCTTCTCCTTCTTATTGTTCTTTCCTTTCCAAGTGCTCTTCTTTTAGAATGTGGATCATAAAATTATTATTTAATAGCTCTGTTGACAGAAAGTGTTCTCATTAGCATATGTACTGAATTTTATTTTACAAAACCAATGCTGCAGCGAAACTAGAAACCTGATATCAAATAAAATAACCAAATATGTACAAAGCAAAACATAAAATTATCATTCAACAGCCATGTGGCATTTCATAAGCCAGTAGAAATTCTCTAAAGTCTTGTTGAGAGACACTTGTTATAATCAGGTGTGAAAATGTAAGAATGTTTCACACCAATTCATAAGCTTTTCAGTATGTATCACAAAGTAAAAACTCATAAGTGTAATCATATGTTTAGAAGTAATAGTGTATCTCATGTTAGTAGTGTGTTCTTCAAAGAAATGTCAATAGTCAGGTCAATTGGCTCTCTTTTCTACAGCTATGAGAGCGCTCGCGGGAATGCAGCGAGCTTAAAAGTGACTGAAGTAGCACAAGTAAAGTTAATAGGTAACACAACAATAGGTATATGCCTTGGAGGCTATCACACAATCCAGCGCAGCAGAGCATTATGTCAAGGTCACATACCGTGTACATCACTCATAGCTCTCACAGTATCACAATGGTTCCTAAAGTATATGTGAACAGTTCACAAAATGCAGACTAAGTACAATTTTATAAACGCGAAGTAATCCACGTGTGTAATTACCTAGACATATATCACAGCCGTAGTAAAAATGTTTATTTCTCTCTGTTAAATTACCAGATAGCTGTGTAATTCTGTGATAGAGAAATATGGTACCGATTTATAAAACTGTATAAGCAAATACTATTTTAGCTAGAGCTCCTTGCCCTTGTCATAAGCATGGTATGCAAAGAAGGCATACCCCCATGAGGGACAATGTAATTACTCCTCAAATCGTACAGATTAAAACTTTGGAATGAAATAGATCACTGAAAACCTCCTCTGTATCACTGTAGTTCCAAAATATTTCTAATAATGTTTCAAGTACAAAAGTTATCTATCAAATGCATGCCATGTTCTGCTTATTTGTATTTCTTGCTGTAAGAAAATTTCTGTCATTGCTTGGAGGAAAAAAATGTGGCAAGTGCTGTAGTTATCGTCGTTCATAAGCCAAGTTCTCCAAAAATTAATGTACTTCCTTGTCATATACAAAAGTGCTGTTCTTATAAATGTCATAGTTATTACATTCATTGCCGTGACATTGAAAGTACTGTACTGTATCGTATTGATGTAATACTTTGCAGACATAAAACAGGTACATCATAAAATCAATAAAGAAAATTATGTCACTCATAAGTAGCGTCGTAATATAATCGTGTATCTGTCAAACAAACCAAATGTTGTGTCATATGTGACCTCTCAGAAACTAATTTAAATAGAAAATGTTTTTTCTTTTTCAAGTAAACCCAAATGTTGCAGTAAAACCTCATTAGCAGTATATGTTACAAGAATGTGAGTTTTATAGTCGTGATGTAATCGTGCAACTAACAAGGAAAAATGTACACACTATAACACTGTGTCGACTGTTCCCTTTATAAGTAAACTCGTAGAATTAGTATCTTAAAATGTTCCATGGGTTCTTGACTAGATAGTAAATTTCAACACATCGCTGCATCGTAAGTGTGACAAAGTGTAATAGTAACTTGAAGTGAAAAATTTTATAGCAAAGACTAAGTCAGAAAGCAAACTATTTTTCAATAAGCGGTTTTATATGAGAAATGTGATGTAATCGTTTACTTTTCTTAGTGCGCAGAGTTTCAACTTCAACGCAATTATCATGCGGCATACGTCGGAACAGGCGGTTACGTCCACTGTAAACCAGAAAGAATTTGTGACTCGAATGTTTCTTCTTATGTGACAAAGAATGGACTTTAATGAGAACTTTTTACCATTGTGAAGTTTCTTGGCATTTGTCTTACCGTAGAGTTTTTTTCCTTTTGTTTGCAACGGAATTTATATTTTTAATAGCCAAATCAATTTTGTCATTATGCAGAAGTTTACCTGTATTCGGAAAAGGCACAAGCTCTCTGATTCTGTTCGGTGGTTCCTCAATCTTCAGTACAAGAATAGGTGATAAGGCAGTGGAGTCATGTGACATTTCATTCATTACATTTTGAAATAAGTGTATCTGTCCCAATACTGATACTTCCTGTGACAGTAAAATCTGCAAAGCTTATTAACTTCTTTCACAATGTGTTCAGATGGATTACGATGTGGCGAGTACAATTAAATAAGAACAGGTTTGCTTTCACGATTCCGAAGCAGGTGTGACCAAATACCAGATCTGAATTGTGGACCTTTATCTGAATTGACCTTCTCAATGTATCCAACTTCACGTAAGAAATTTTTAACAAAGGCGTTGGGTACAGAACGTCCAGTGGCTTCGCCTAACGGTGTGAAAGAAACCAATTTTGAACTAAGCTCAACAGGGACGAGAACGTTAGAAAATCCATTCAATGTTTTAATAAGAGGTCCCAGAAGATCAGCAGCAGCTAATTCCTTTAATCTAATAGGAGTAATAGGAAACAATGCAGCACGATGTGAGACGGTAGACGGTTTAGCTTTTTGACTAAGTTTACTAACAGACAAAAGTCTCTTAACTCTCTCTTCCATGTTGTTAAATAACAAGTCGTCCAAAGAACAAGATAACATTTTCGTGGATCAAAATGTGCGTAGCAGAAATTTGTGTACCAGATGAGCTTATTAACAAATTCGTCAGGAGTACAAACTACCCATAGCTTGTCATCAACTGTGCAACGTTTGAAGAGAATGTTATTTCTAACCAGATAATAATGACGAATCTGCGTGTGTGACTTTTCATGCCATTTACGTTCGGTATCTTCCTAGATCGGTTCCTTGTCTTGCTTATGCGCAATGACCTTTAAAGATGCAGTGAATAAGTTTTCAAAGGCTACTTTATTTAATGTAAACAATACTGAAATTTTTCTGAACGTTCGCTTCTGCTTTGTATTTCTCAAGGCCAGGCGGTGCAAATGACAGTTAGTCCACAACAATGTTTTCCATGCCAGGAATGTAGATTACTGTGAAGTGGAATTCTTGCAGAAACAATGCCCAACGTTTCAACCTGTAATGATTTAATTTTGAATGCATAAAAAATTGTAATGCTCGATGATCACTATAAACTTATACATGTTTGCCAGAATTAAAGAAATGAAATTTGTCAAATGCCCAAACGATTGTTTAAGTTTCCAATTCAGTGACAGAATTATTTTTCTTAGATTTTGTTAACAAGCAGCTAGCAAAAGCGATGGTTTTCTGAACAATAATGTCAGTTACTATAGCTTCTTGAAATAAATGGGCACCAAGACCAACTTTAGAACAATCCGTTCTAAGATAGAAATCTTGTGACAGATCTGGGCGAGCTAAGATTGGCCCATTACGTAGCGCTTCTTTGAAAGAATAACATTCCAACTATGCCTGTTCGTTTCAGTTCCATATTGCGTTTTTGCCAGTGAGAGAAAAAAAATTGGATCTACCAGAATTCACGAGACCTAGAAAACAGTTAACTTGAATTTTTGTGGATGGAACAGGAACAGCTGTGATTGCTTCCAGATTTTCAGGATACGACTGAATTCCCTCAGCAGAAATAATGTGTTCTAAAAACTTTAACTTTGTCCTACCGAATTCAGATTTTTTTCAAGTTAACTGTAATTCCTGATTCAGCTAAAATACGTAACGAACTGTTGAGTATACAAATGTGTAGTTCCCGAGAGGCTTCTGCCATTGAAATATCGTCCACGTACGAGGTGATGTGACCTTTTAAAATCTGAGGTAATATGGAATTGAGCCCAGGAATGAATGCTGCCGAAGAAATGTTCAAACCAAAAGGAAGTTTTTGAAATTGATAACAAACGCCGAAACAAAGAAAAGCCGTATATTTTCTGCATTCAGGATGAAGTTCAATTTGATAAAAGCTGGATCTGAGATCAACAGAAGACAACACTTTTACCCCATTCAAATTTTGATGAATATCTTCCAAAGTTTGTGGCCTGTCTGTTTCAGAAATGCTTATGGTATTTGTTTGTCTCGAATCTAAGACAAGCCTGATCGAATCGTTTTTCTTCTCAACGACATTTAATGGACTATTGTATGAGCTTATCGGTGGTTAGATTGCATAGATTGTATTTCCGTTTTAACACGGTCCTTCTAATGTGCCGGAATTATGTATGGACTGACGTTAAATTTAGTATGCTCACGAACACGAAATATGTAGAGAAATCCTTTAATTGTTCCTATTTTGTGAGTAAAAACTGTGGAATGTGCATCTAAGATGTCAAAAAGGTCCTGCCCATCAGTGTCACTACATTTCACAATTTTCTGAATTGAGACTCAAACCACTCTCTGATTGAGACTCACACAGTACTCACCACGTGGAAGTACTCGTCTCTAATTTCAAGTCCTGCACACGCCATTTCTGAAATATTTCCAACTTATAGTACACACGCCAGTAATTCAGCTTAACTTTAGCACTCGGAAGTATTTCAACTTATTGCTGCACGTGATTTCATTGTGACCGTAGGTCACTTCCGAAGATTACTACGATCCCCTTAATATTACCTGCCTGACATTTAATTCTCTCCCCACAAAAGTTGCTGAACTAGAGAAATTATTATTCCAAAATACTCTTATTCCACATGCATACCATTCTATCCACTCTTTTGTCTTTACGGAGCACATCTAAGACAGGTCTTACCAACACAAGATCCAGCGCCAGAATGCTGAAACATGGCCGTTCTTCAGGTCAGCTCGCACCTCCGTCGAGGTGGGGGAAGACCACGCTACCCATTGGTCAGCCACTTTTAAGGTGCTCAGAGCTCAGGTAAATTTCATGTCTTTGGTTCTAACAAAGGTGACCAAAGGACCGTCTCAAAGATGATCATATATTCACATTCACTACTTGTGGTTAGCAGACGACCATACATTCATTCATTTCACAGATCTCACCAAATTGGATGTAGGGATTTATTTTGTGAGAGTGCACATGTGATCAATTAAATAAATAAATTATCCTTTTTTCCTACACTGGTATCCGGCTTCGGTGTATTAAGTGAAATTGAGTTATTATTACAAAAAATATGTTGTTATGACAAGAATAACGAAGAATGTTGTACCTATTTTCAACGTCGGGCGGTACTGTACCCTTTCATCCTTTTTCTCGTTTTCTTATGATATAACTGCCTTACAATCTTTGGATCATAGCCATTATCCTGTGCAATACTCTCGAGAATTTGTAATTCTTTTTCGAGGTTGACATCTGACAACAGAATAGAAATCGCCCGATGGATACTAGAATAGAAAAGCGTCATTTTATGCGCTTTGGGGTGGGTTGAATCGGCCAGGATAATGTTGTCTGAATAAGTTGCCTTCCGGAATATGTTGAACTTTATTTAAGCATCTTTAATAGTCAATATTAAATCAATATAATTTTGTGATCTATCAACTGATTCAAATTCTTCTGTGAAATTTATATTTTCATGTAGACTGTTAAACGTTGCGAAAATTTTCTCTATTCCTTCTGGAGAATTATTAACCAGTAGAAGAATGTCATCCACGTATATCGCATAGAAGATGATGTTGTTCACAAATTCTGGGTAATTTTGGGAAAAAACCAATTCCAGAAAATTTATAAAAACTTCAGACATGACACATGCAAGTGGACTCCCCATAGCAGGCCACATGTCTGTGAATATAATTGTTTATTGAATGAAAAATAATTGTATTTAAGAGTCGTTCTAAGAAGTCACATTAGCTCATCAAATTCTATGGTGGATAATTTTTTGTGGTACCTTAAGTTTTGTTCTATAATGTTCAAGGTTTGATCCACTGGTACGTTTGTGTACAAGCTAATGATGTCAAATGACACCAATTTGGTGTTTTCGGAACATGTTACGGTTATAAGTCTGTTGGCTAGGTCTACTGAACTTTTAATCGAAAAATTATTTTGAAACATGAAATATTCTTTAATTCTATAATGTAAATGCCTCGCTAATTTATAATAAGCACTATTGGTGCTATCCACAATCGGGCGGATCGGATGGGAAATTTTGTGGTGCTTAAAATGACTCCTTAGCGTCGGGGGCTTGGGGTTCATGTTTATCAATGCCTTTTTTCTAAATTCTCCGATCTACTTCTTAGTATTGCTAAGACTCGCTCTCATATCCCTCTGCATGGCGGGCGTTGGGTCTAACTCTAGTGGTACTATGCCATTCTCTTCAAAGAACGTTACCGTTTTCTGAATATATTCTCTTTTTGTAGAAACGACAATCGTGTTCCCTTTATCGACCTTAATTGTTAGAGCTTCATTATTTTTCAGATTTTCGTTAATGTTTTCAACATTGTACACATCTTTCGTTAACTTATTACTACCTAGACACTCTTTTTGTATTATTTTACAAGCACCGTAAGCAAGCCTCGTTTGGATACTTTTATCTACTTTACCGCTATCAAGGCCAACCATCAGATCCACTACCAGCTTCCGAAGATTTTGAGGGTCAAACTAGGTTCTAAATTATATTTGAAACTTTTACTTAACACTTTATTTTCGTCCTCTGTGAAAATTATATCTGTTTTATTTACAACGTGTTGATGAAACACAGACTGGGCAGCCTCCTTTTTGCGAACATTTTGGGATACACCGGAATTAACTCGACTAACTAATTTCTTTAACTTTTTGTCATGTCGTAGAGCAATTTCCTTTTTACGATTATCTAACCATAAGTTGACATGTAACCAGAACCCTATCTATCTGAAAATTGTAGTTATCTCTAAAGGTTTTAGACAAAAATAATTTGAGGTCATATGCTTCAGCGTTGAGGTTATCTTTCTTCGTGTAAAGTTCCGCCGTTCTTTCAATTAATATTTAAAAATTATGGAAAATGTTAAAAATTATTAAATCTACGTGTTATTATGAAGAGCTTATAGTCAAAGTCGTCGTGTCATCGAGTCGCAAATCAGTCATTGTTACGTCGTGTCGGCGGTTCCATCTCAGGACTCGGTGCCCCCTGCCAACTCCTTTCAAAATCTCCGAAATACCAAGTATTATTACTTTGTGACTTTTCGGCATTTCTAAATCCCTCTTCCAGTGTCGGTACGCGGGTATCCATTGAAATATGTACTTCTTGTATCACTTCCCGCATTTCTCTTTTGTGTTGCATATTAATTCCTTTCTGACTCAGTTTAAATTTCCTAATTTCCTCGACTCCACTGTGTCAATAAAGGCTACCAGTCTTTAATCATTCAAATCATCATCTACCTTCGTAGATAGATTTGTTAACTGACCCAAAAGTTCGACTACTTTTTTATGTGCTGATTTCAAAATGGTTCAAATGGCTCTGAGTACTATGCGACTTAACTTCTGCGGTCATCAGTCGCCTAGAACTTAGAACTAATTAAACCTAACTAACCTAAGGACATCACACACATCCATGCCCGAGGCAGGATTCGAACCTGTGACCGTAGCGGTCACGCGGTTCCAGACTGAAGCGCCATTAACCGCACGGCCACACCGGCCGGCTGCTGATTTCCTCCGTGTGTTTTTCTGAGCCAAGTCTTATGGTGTCTATCTGTGTCTTAATCGTATCTAACGTGCCTTAAGTTTTCCTGATTTTTTTACAGGTTGCCTTACCGTATCGTTAGATGCAACAGAGTCAATTTTAGCCTGCAAGTTGTGATTTTCGTGTACAATGGTCTGCAATTATTTTATTGCTGCTTCATGGTTCTGTAATGTGTCTTCATGTCGCGAAAAAATAGGTTGAAAATACTCACAAATTTTTGTTTATACGTCTTCAGAAACGTTTTGATATGCCAATTCGATATTATGTATCTCAGTGGTTAAATCTTCACGCGTTTGTTCAAGTGTCTGTTTAATTCTGTCAATTATGTCTTACTTTAGAAGTTGCTGCTGTGTTTGTTTCTTATTTTGTTCCATTTGTTGCTGTTTTCGTTTCTGATTTTGTTCCATTGTGTGTAACTTTTGAAGCTTTTCTCTGTTCGATCAAATTTTTGAAAAAATGGCAATAGCAATGCACTGGTGACTGAAACATGTGTTTTTCGTCAGTGAGTTTGCACCTGCAATATTCGTATTTTGAAAGCTGATAGTGTGTCTGACTTAATTGAGAAAAGTGTATGGACGCAAAACCTGAACATACGGTATTTGTAAGATTTTGTTCAGTTATTTCGCATCCCTAAGGCGAACTGTTATCGACGTATCGATCGCCAACAGTTCCATCCCTGTTTACTAAATTGTTTCAATTTCTACCCCGATATTTACTGTCTTGTCCATATCCCTATGCACTGTTACCAAATTATTATCTTGGGTATTTGTCAATTCTTTTGTAGGTGATGCTAACATGCTACGATCGTCGTCACTGTCGTTTCTCAGTTTGCTTTGCAGCCTAGTTTTACGCATTTCACTCGCCATAATTATCACATTATTTTCCACAACAACACAAAAAACAATTTTAAACACAAAAATAAGAATAAACAGTAAAACAGCACTGAAAATAATCAGTATCTAAGTACGTGCAAAAGCGAGTGAGTGATATTTAATGCAAATCCAAATGCATGCCACAACAACTTTACTCATGAGAATCCTGTTTTAACAATAATAAACTGCAACTACGAAGGAAATACGATACGTACAATTACGCGCTAGCAGTAAACAATAACTAATTTCTAATCACGAGCTAAATATTCAAACTACATTGAAATCAGAAGATTCCAGTGAAGTATCCTCTGGTAGGGGTCGACAGGTCAACCTACTGTGTGAGACTGAAACCACTGATGAAACTACTGAGTTGGTGAGACTTTTGAGTAGGAGAAACTACTGTCTCTTTACTTATTTTTATCGTTTCAACAATGATCTACGGAATTTTCCCTGACAAAGACAACTCAAACTTAATATATTCATTTATAATCAACAATATACAAGCCCAATGCAATCTGACTGCTATACAGTGACAACATGGCTTCAAAGAATTATCACAAAAGAATGGCCCCGAACTGCATTAAATCTTAACAGTAACACATACTCTTCCATAAGTCACTTACCTCACAGAAAAACTTCATAACACGAACTACAGCAATTACGTCAAGCAGCAACTACAGTCAGCTAAATAAAAAGATTCTAATTAGTATGGACTCTAACTACTAGGAGGCAAATGTTTAGCAAAAGAAACATTTAGTTGAAGAGCAAGCAATCTATTTAGAGGATTTTACCTTATTCCCTTTCTCGCCCATATAGATACCTGTTTCACTTCTATCTCGTGATCGGACAAGCACTCCCCCCTAATAGAGGCTTTCATTGTTCACTCTCCACCTAACCGCTCTCTCCTTCTCATGTAACACTGGAGTTCCCAATGAACTCTTAATGTTACAACGATTATTTTTAATTTCACCGAAGGTTGTTTTGACTTTTCTATATGCTGAATCAGCCGGCCTCTGTTGCTTAGCGGTTCTAGGCGCTTCAGTCTGGAACCGCACGACTGCTACGGTCATAGGTTGGAATCCTGCCTCGGTCATGGATGTGTGTTGTGTCCTTAGATTAGTTAGGTTTAAGTAGTTCTACGTCTAGGGGACTGATGACCTCAGGTGTTAAATCCCATAGAGCTCAGAGCCTCGGGGCGAGGACGTTTTGATTACTGAACGAAAACGCTAGCCCTGTACCACAGGTTGCTCCTTCAACTATCAAGGCAGAGGTTAAGGTGTCTATTGAAATTTTGCGATATTCCCCTTGGAGCCAGATGTTGCGAACAACTGAATTTGGTCTTCCGAAATTGTTTCACTGCCGAAAATCTTAATATCGTTCGTCTTTCAGTCATCATGTGAAAATCGAAATGGGAGACATCGAGATAAGCGACCATGTTCAGAAAATCAACTAAATCCGCTTCACAGTGTAAAGGCAAGTGGACCGTACGAAAAATTTGTGAGGTACTGCAGAAATTATATATACGTCCTCCCCTTATGGCAGTGTTTTATTGTAACCATCACTGGAACAACGAACATTACCCAACGTTTGGAAAGAAAATCACAAGTTCCTCCTGTCGCCAACAAGGGTCGTCGAACAAATGTTGACAATTATAGACCCATATCTCTGATGTCAACATCCTGTAAAGTTATGGAATAAGTTTGATGGTGACGCATTATGATGGTTTGGAAACTGAGAATTCCCTGTATAAAAATTAACATGGATTTCGCAAACAGAGGTTTTGCAGTGATCGGTCTTTCGTCTGTGAGATCGAGAGCACCGTAGGCAATTATGTTTAGGTTGATGCCGTTTTCATTGACTTCAAGAAGGGATGTGATATAGTTCTGCATAAAATATGAGCTTACCGAATATCGGTTTACATTTGTTACTGTGAAAGGACTTACTTACAAGTAGAGCTCAATACGTCTTTCGTTACAAAAGCAAATTGTCAAATGTAAAGGTAACTTCGGGGATATCCCAGGGGATATTAACAGTTTATGAAGCTATTCACCGACGATGCTTTCGTCAAAGGGATGGTTGTAAAGCCGGACGGCAGAAAAGTGTCGACGTCAGATACATGAAATTGCGCATAACTGCGTACAAACAGATGAGGATATCCACCACTGTTCAACTATGCTGTTGGCAATAAATCACTGGAATCTGTAAATATCTTTAAATGCTTATGGGGACCTATTTTACGCGAACAAGAAAGGTATCACAACACTAAACATATAATAGGAAAGCAGAAGCCAAACTGAGGCTCGATGGGAGAATCCTAAGGAAACGTAAATCATCCAAGAAAGTAGTGGCTTATAGAACATTCGTTCGACTAAGGCATTGAGAAGTTAAACAATGGCATCAGACGAAGTTATAGACTAAAACTGGATGTGGACAATTTCATTTACATTCATTGCCCTGGTGGCATAACTTTAGGTGTGAGGTTTCAATCACCACTTGGCATCATAGTCAACAAAAAGCTAAAATATTGTGATTCAAGTTTTAATGATTACCTTTGTCTGATACGATTGTTATACACTGTAATTCCAAAATAACTAAGGATGCTCGCGTCTGATGAGCCAAACTAGACAGTATTTCAAATAATATGCAACCTTTAATGGTGTTATTTATACGTTAAATGAAATTACTGATTCAGAGATAAAATGATTGACATCTAAATCCTCCATGAAATTGCTTCGCTTAGAGAATCATGCTATCGCAAAACGCACGAACCTATCAAAGAGGGTAGTAGCTTACTGGTGAAAGGGGTCCACGCTCATTAAGAGTGAAATTAGCGCATACCGTCCACTCTCCATCATAAAATCCTGTGATATCTCCTTTTGTTTGTGCATCCTAATTTGCAGGTTGGTCTCTTTCGAAGAAGAATAAGGTGAGAAAGTATCCTTTACAATTTTTACCAGATGATATCGGAATAAAGTTGTATATTCTTATCGTAGCTCAGACAACCAACGATAATATTTTTGTGCTTTCAGTTCAATTTTAAATAAAAATTTTACGTATTAATGTACTTTAATGATGCTGCCAGATGATTGCAACAAGTGTCCTTGATGCACTTTCGGTTAATAGTGAGCTCCTATCTTCGAAAACACGAAATGCATTACTGGAAGTACGTCCCGGCAAACCATTTTAAAGCCAATGATGTTGTCTGTTGATCCATTGAGGATAGAAAACAGTGGCCAGCCAGATATTTACCAAAGAAAAATCCCCAAACAGCTGTTTGTCTGTTACCTGTTTTTTTTTTTGCATTGTCTATGTTAGTGCTTGTCAGAATTTAAACATTTTCCTTATCCTCACATTCTGTAAACGCTGTACTTCTTCCGGGCTTGGCTGGAGATGCTACTCACGGAATATCATCCAGTAAATGTGTGCACTTTTCCTCATACGAGGCGTATTCTCGAAGTAAGGTCCGATTAGGCAGCAAAAGGAAACCACTGTGAAAATCCGATGGGACTTTGCACACATGGATTGGGCAGTGTCTTTAGTGCCTGTCGATAACTTCACATCTCTCTTTTCAGTTCAGAGCTCAAAGTGATCACGTAGAAATCCCTAAAACAACAGCGTCTCCCACCAATTATGTGGATCTGGTAAGAGATTTCGCCTGAAGCTATGCAGCCCACTTAACATAAATGTCATGCATTGCACTTACCACGACAATTTTCAGCCGCGTTCTGCAGAGGCAATGAAGATGCTCCATCCTGCAGCATTTCCGAGGAAAGTGTTTCATCACCCACAGTACAGTCCTTAATTGGCTCCCTCCGTTGTTCATCTCTGCTCACATGAACCGTTGACTACGAAGACAACATTCTGGCTCAAACAACGAAAGCCAGACCAGCGTAGAGAATGGGCGGAAAGCACAGGCGGCTGCTTTCTCTGACGAGGGTACTGGAAAGTTTGTACAATGCCACGACAAATGTCTAAGTCGGATGGGCGACTACTTGGGTAGCTGGTAGCTGTGACTAACTTTTTCGAATAAAAAGTTTTTGATTTTCACTGTGTATTTCATGCCGTGACCGATCTGACCTTGCCTTCCAAACAGCCCTCGTATGTAACGTCCACGCGCTGTCAGCACGAACCAAGCGCAGCTGCATGTTCCGTCATGAGCACACGGCTGTCTGTTCCAGTCAAAGGCTGTTTTCTGGTGTCACTGTAATTAAACTAGTCCACAAATTTTCATATTTTATTTTTTACGGAAATTAAAGTAACCAAGCTGATAGATCTAGATACACTGAACATGAATACCAAGTTTAAACATTCCCCTGTTTCAGGGTAACAAGTAAATAAGGTATTACTGTTTCACAGTTACTCTTATGGAAAATTATAAGACCTACAAGCAAAGACCTTGTGACAAGGTTTCCTCAGCCGCAAGTGAGAGAGGTGGGTGCTTCCAGTACAATGTGGCAGCACTGCTCTACACCATGACTCATGTGCACATCATCCAGTCATGTGGGAGTGTCGAATGCAGAAACCAGACGCGATTTTAATTGTGGTTTGTCACGAATGCGTGCTCTCTTGCCGCATTAGTTCACTTGTTAGTGGAACGAGTGTCGCGGTGGTTAGCAGTGAATGTATTTGGGCCGGCCGAAGTGGCCGTGCGGTTAAAGGCGCTGCAGTCTGGAACCGCAAGACCGCTACGGTCCCAGGTTCGAATCCTGCCTCGGGCATGGATGTTTGTGATGTCCTTAGGTTAGTTAGGTTTAACTAGTTCTAAGTTCTATGGGACTAATGACCTCAGCAGTTGAGTCCCATAGTGCTCAGAGCCATTTGAACCATTTGAATGTATTTGATGTGAAGTATTTGAATTGAAGAATTGTGTTACTGTGCAAGCGTAAACTTCAGAAAATGCCCCGCAACTGCAGTAACAAACATGATAACTTACGTTAAGTTGGTGCCGGTGTTATTTTTGGTTCAAGAAGGTTAACATTGACTAAGCCGTACAACAAGCATACAACTTGTATTTCGAGCATCCAGTAGGAGACCAAGATACGTCGTTGTTCCACACATGTGTGGCACCTGGTGTTCGTCTTCCCTCAGTGCTTGGGTGCATGGTAATATGTCTCCATGATGTTTGGTAACCATGCTATTTCCTGTGAGCCTACAGATCACCCATTGGATTGCTATATTTGTATGGTAACTCCCTTGAGCAAAGGAGTCAGTACTACTAGGAAGAGGAATATTGAGTACTTTGACATCCCATCTGCCATTTACACTGTGGCTTAAGGGGAAGGATTTCCAGCTGCCGACATTCCCATGTACCACCATCAAGCGGTGATACGAATGACGCTGAACTGACACGTACAGACAAAGAAGTGCAATCATCAGCCATTGACATTGGCCTTATATCTGCACAAATCTAATCATGTGGAGAACCACACAAAATCACACAGTGGGAACGCTGTGACCTGAATAGTAATTTAGTACTTCCAAAGCGCAAAGCCGAAATCTTGGCCTCGCAGCTGCAGCAAGGGAATCTCCATGCTGAGACAGCACGTGTGTCTTTATATTGGGAGCATCAGGAAAACAAACTTGTCAGGAAAACAAACTTGAGTGTCATTTCAGTACTGAAGGCAACATTACATTTTACAGTTTGTTGAAAGTCTGGGACATCACAAACCATAGAAGTAGTGACACTTTACGGATGTTTCAGAAACTAGCCTGAAGTCAGAACTGTTGCACAGTATTAATGAAAGACCATCCATTCTTGTCGCATATCTTGTGTCAGGTAGAGAAATTGGTACCATGTTGACATCCATTGTAAACTGCCTTAATTACAGTTAGCATGAATGGGTGGTTGGCGGATATTTCAAAGTCGCAGCAACGCTGTTGGGTTTCCAAGGGAGTTACACTAAGTATTGATGCTACCTGTGTTATTAGCACACTAATGCAAAAGGGATACACTACACACAGAGATAGTACCCTCCATGAACAGTTGTGTTGCTGGGTGAAAATATATCGCCGAGGAACCTCTAGTGGATCCGAACAAAATTGTTGTCTGACCATTGCATATTAAGATGGGACTCATGACAGCATTTGTTAATGCTGGGCACAGGAATGAAGCAGAATTTCAGTATTCGTGTAGAAATTTAAACGACTCAGGACAAGATCACAAAAGGGATCTTGACTAGTCTGAAGATATTTCAGCTGTTGGGAGACACATACTTTGTGTCGTCTCTAACATTTTACAAGTTGCGTCGTTTTCGTGAAGAGACAACATTCTTCTAGGGAGACTGGGACCTAGTGGACGAAGGCTACTGGGTGCAAAATGATCCTGTAGATGCACTTCCTTAACTGCTACCTCGATGTGTTCCCAGGAAACTGTGGTGAATTCACTGGTGAGAACGACAAACAGGACTGACGTGGCCAATCAAAACGCAAGAACAATTTTAGAAACAAAGCCATTGGATGGTGAAACGGCTAGGCAAGCTTCAGGGAAAACTACTTTCACCCTTTAGTTTAAACACTTTATTTAAACAATACCCTTTTTTAATAAAAACTCATTTCTGATGCTTCAATAAGTAAAATAACGGGATTTATAGGATTTAAACAAAGAACACATAGCGTAAACCACAGGGGTACTCAAGCGCTTGAGGAAAGATTACAAGTACCTAGTTCTTAAATGAAATGTTAATCACTTAAGAGAAAAAAGGATTTAAGGGACTCCGCAAAACTCTTTTTCAAATCCTTTAAGACTCCCAATGAGTCCAGAATGCTCAGCGACAAACAAGCAACAAACATCTTTTTTCTTTTTAAAGCCGACCGGCGTGGCCGAGCGGTTCTAGGCGCTACAAAAAAATGGTTCAAATGGCTCTGAGCACTGTGGGACTTAACATATGAGGTCATCAGTCCCCTAGAATTTAGAACTACTTAAACCTAACTAACCTATGAACATCACATATATCCATGCCCGAGGCAGGATTCGAACCTGCGACCGTAGCGATAGCGCGGTTCCAGACTGTAGCCTAGTCGCTATAGTCTTGAACCGCGCGACCGCTATGGTCGCAGGTTCGAATCCTGCCTCGGGCATGGGTGTGAGTGATGTCCTTAGGTTGGTTAGGTTTAAGTAGTTCTAAGTTCTAGCGGACTGATGACCTTAGAAGTTAAGTCCCATAGTGCTCAGAGCCATTTGACCAATTTTTTAAAAGGTAAATGAATCATTTAAGAAAATCATTTAAGGGACACTTATACAAGTTTTCCAGATAAGCTTCCAATTATGTATAATTACTCTAAAATATTAAGGCCTCCATAGTTCGACCACGTTTAGTAAAATCGTGCGATTTTCTTCAGTTAAACGAACAGGAAAAATTCTGTAAGTGTTATTCATTAAAAAGAAAGGGAACCATGATATTCATCAACAGACATGTATCTTAAGATGTTATTTCACTTTATTTCGAAGGCTTTCAGTTTCAGCATTTCACAATTTCATCTTCAGGCCCCACATGCGTCTCTCAAAATAAACGGAAATACCATATAGAGCCGTAAATCATTGGATGTCGTGAATTCAATCTTGACTCTAGTGCATCATTGGTAGCTTGAGTTGCCATCATGAAGTAAACGAAGTTTACTCGTTGTAATGCCTTGGAAGCAAAATAACCATTGACAGACGCAGCAAAGTCGACATAAAAGTAGATCAACGTAGGCAAAAATCGCATTCCTCGCCAAAATATGTCTGCTGGCATAAAACTTAGTCCTTAATTAGCGGTTTAAATTTCTGAGAATGTACGTTTCGAGCACAGTATTATGGTAGTGAATCATGGACAGTAGGAAAACTGGATCAGAATCGAAACGTTTGAAATGTGGTGCTACAGAAGAATGATGCCAAGTATGTGGACTAATGTGAGAACAAATTAGGAAGGCTTCTGTAGAATCGGCGAAGATAGGAATGTATGGAAGAGACTGACAGGAAGAAAGAATAGGATGGTAGTGTATATCTTAAGATGTGAAGGTATAAAGCAAGAATGCAGAGTCTTGTGGCGGTAACACCGAACCAAAGTTCTCGGGTTTCCAGCAGCTTCAAGTGATTAAAATTATACCAGCTTGCGGCCAAGCACTCCCTGGCCACTGGCCGGCTGCGACGTCTCTAGTGCCTGCGCTTGGCACTTACGCCCGCGGCATCGCTACGTACGGGCAGCCCATCCGTTAAGTCGGCGCTCAATGCTCCCGCTTCAGTCACGTGATCGGTGGACCCCAAGTTGTGGTGACCTGAAGGCCACCGTCTCTATTTAGGGTATTATCAATGATTTTTATTTCAATAGCTTCTATAATTATACAATCCCACAACCAGTTAGAATGAGCCGCAATGGATGTTTTGTCAAAATTTATCCTGTGTTCTTTTTCCAAGGCAATCCTCAGCTTAAGCAGATTTATCGCAGTAGCGTAGTCGATTAAACCTCTCATGCTTCTTCCAGTAGAGCGCAGATCTGGACGAAGATATCCGAAACATCCTCGCGACCAACACTGAAAATAATAAGAAATACATCTGAACTTGTCAAGCGCTCTTCGGTACCCATACCAGGTACTGCTAACGCTTTACCGAAAATCCACAACGACGGAACACTATTTCGCCTCATTGTGCCCACCATTGGTTCACCGACATACAGGCTGGAGAAATACTTCGCCAATCTCCTCGCTCCACATATTGAACACTACGAATACCATATTAAAGATTCAGCAGAGTTAAGCAGCCGACTTAACCGGCTTCGACTTAGTGAAGGTGACATCACGGTCAGTTTTGATGTATTGGCGATGTTGTCGAATGTGCCTGTGGTTTCGACCTATTATTCCAGTTCTTTGTAACAGAAGTGGTAGAGCGATTTAGGCACACTCTTACGTCTTCCTGTTTTCTGCACAACGACCAGATTTACTATCAGACGGAGGGCTTTGCAATGGATAGCCCGTTAACTCCAGCTGTTCCAAAGCTTTTCATAGAGAAATGTGACTATGTTGTCTCAGACAAGGCGCCATTAAAGCTTACTTGTTGCTTTCAGTACCCTGACGATAAGTTCGTTACTTGGCCTCACGAAACTGAAAAACTCTACGAGTTCTTGGAACATCTCCGCTTTACCATGGAGATAGAAAAACACGACACATTGCACTTCCTCGACATCCTCATTCGCCAAAAAAGAAATGAATTCCTTGACCACAGCGTTTATAGAAAACCTACCCAATACGCTCTGTAACTGCACGCTGTCAGCCATCATCACCGCAATAATGATATCAGATGCTGATAACCTGCCCCATGAACTGAGCAACCTACGCAATGTACGCAACGTCTTCAGGAGCAAGGCTGTGGCATCCGTTAAATAAATGAAGTGATTTTAAGCAAGACTCACAATATGACCACAGACGAGGTGAAGGAAAAGAAACCTGCTTTTTCGCCATTCTGCGGCTCTGTATCAATCGACACAAGATCAAATCGATCTTCGGGCTTCTGACAAAAATCGGTCACTTACTAAGACCAGTTGAAGAAACAGCAGGTTTCAAACCACCTGGAGTCTAAAGATGCCTTTCGAGTGTGGCCGGTCCCACGTCGGACAACCAGTACCCACTGTGAAACAACGCAGGATGGACCATGAGTGGCTTTATCGCCTGCGCTACCACAATGGATCTTCGTTAACTGTGCATGATTTAGAAAACCAACTCAGTATAAAATCTGACGAAATATCCGTCGTGGCTCGCACTAACGGCTTTTGGGATTGTGCAGTTAAAGAATCCATTGAAACAAAAATCACCGATATCATGTCGTGGGATCGAGCAATTCTGTGGTAGAAGTTGGCGCATCGAACGCTGCGGGCACCAGTGACATCACAGACACTATCTAATGTACGTAAGGGGTGTGCTAGCAGCCCTCTGGTAGTCATACCACCTGGCCAAGGAGTGCTTTACCGAAAGCTCGTGGAATTTTGTTCATTTGAAGTGGCTGGAAACCCGAGAACAAAGTTCCATTACGCAAGAGTTACCTATAGGTGCCAACATAGGAGACCGAACTTTCGGACCACTGCTGGTGTTTATGAATGGAACGAGGGTCGATTACAGGCCACTTTCACCACATAACATCAGCACTTCAGCTCGCCTTATGATGGTAACTTGTCGATATGTGATGCATTTCTGATACAACAATTCGGTGTTCGACCGGGAATCGTTTTAGCATTGACATTTCTTCTTCCTGAGTTTTTTGCTGGTGGGAGTCCAGATTTAACGACATAAATTAACATAATCAAATGTTTAATTTTCGTCAGTAGCTTCTGTTTAATTTGTCTGCTTCATATTGGCGTCCGATATGTTGTGGAAGAAGAACAATCATTAGTACTTTAATCAAACTCCGCAAAATGGTTATGGATGAAATTTTAGAACGTGAGTCCTGGAACCAGAAAACTTTCCTTAATCTCACCAACACGAAATTATTCGTAGTTTGTCACCGTGAATTCCTTGCGTGAAAAATCTCAGCTGGTCTACATGACCCACGAACATTTGTTCACAGAACCAACGGAGAGCGGCGGAATTAACGACTAAACACGATATGAGCACTGTTTGGTATGCTAATAATACAAAAACGGTGTAGCGTTTCTCAGAGAAGGAAGTCCATTATTAGGAATACGGAATTTCTTAAGAGACCAGAAGCATGTTCGAAGTTGTCGGTTTATAGCATTGTAACACAGTTCGGTAGTACAGAGCAGAGTTTAGACAATGAATTCGATAAATAAAAATTGAGGTCCTGCATTAGGATGTTACAAGTTAACCGATAGGATGAAGTATCACACGGGGATTTACTAATTGTGAGGCAGAAGAAAAAATTATTGCATAAACTCTTTTTTAAGATGCACAGATATTAACAGAATATTTTATGAGGTACCAAGGAATAGTTTACTAGGAAAGAGAAAGGGTGGAAAATGTGTGGAAATTAACAAGAGTCAGATAATTCAATACAACTTGTCTAGACTGTTACGCATAAATGCTACGTGTAAAACGAATTAAGTCAGGTGAGTAAGAAGCCATTCACTGTTGAAAGTAATAAAAGAACCAAAGTTGTTCTGGTCTTTCCAGAACATAACAGAATAAACACAAATTTTTGATAGTGCTGAATACTAGCTAAGGATAGTGAAAGTGTATGTGAATTTGGAGCCACGGCTCCAGCTGACAGATTTTTCAGTACTTCATTTCTAAGAAGATATTTAAAAAATCGGAGATACGTAATTCATAACACTAATGAAGAACTGAAATGAGTGTCAAAATAGTTGAAAATTATTTGTTTCTGATGTTGTAGACTGATGATTATCAGAGAGGCTTAAATAAAACCACTTATTATGTCATTCAAAACGCAGTTTCATCATTTATACAACATTAAAGAAGAGAAACACTCTTTTACAGCTTGGTTATAATAATGAACACCATTTCTTCACTCTATAAAGCCTAAGGGGACGGATATTAACGAACGCAAGTGAGTACGGTTTTTCATTGTATGCTGCTGATGGTACAACGACCAAGTTTCAGACCGCACTGCCGCGGGGAACGTGTCGTGTGAGAGCCTCGTGCTACACAGAAAGCTTTAAACCAATTCAGTGAACGAGGGGGGACTTCAAAGGGAATAATGCGGCATAATTTATCACACTCTAAGGGTGTGCGCCAGTTGTCCACAGGGAATTTCCTGTTACCCGAATTCAGTTTTCTTTTGTGTACTCTAAGTTATTGTCGGAAGAGCGGCATTGAAATTCACCAGCTGAATAAAGTAGCAGTTCCTAGGGAGGTAACTAGAACCAATCGATCATTATTTTAAATTGCACTTTAGCTTGTATAGCATTAATACCGTTACGCGAGGACCTGGTGGTCTTGGAGAAAAACGTGTTACTGTCAGCTAGAAACCAGCGAAATAGAATCCCAGTTGAACCACGGATATCTTTCAGTCTTCCTTCGTCCTATACCTCACCTCTCAACGAAATGATCATTCGGCGGGAATGATAAGTGATTCGGATTTCACGTCAAACTTAATGTCCCATTTACACAGAAGTACGTGAGAGGATACGCAATTCGCTGACGTGGCGTCTACTTGAAAGACATTTTACGTTGATGTTTATGTATAACTGTGGAAGCCAAAATTATAAATTGTTAATGGGGTGCATATAAATCACTTCATTCTGACGATGACAGTGTACCCTTCCCTGATGTACGTGATTTTCAGCAACGAGTAGAGAATCATGGTAGAGCTAGTCTGAAAGTTGACCAACATATAGACCAAAAAAATCGAGAGTGACATTGTATAAATAACATCGAAGTCGTAAAATCAGTTGCAATCTTGCGTTTGGGGCAGCGGAAGAAGACAGTATGGACAATGAAAAGAGAAGCGTTCAGTGGCTTTAAGCTCTTTTACAAAACTTCACTTTTGATCAATACAATGGCAGCACCACGAAGGTGGCATGTAACAACTGTCAAATTTGCACTTTATGTACAAGACGGTTACCATTTCAATGTAACCATACAAAGCGAGCAGTATTTAAGCCATTTACGTAATGTATATAAGGAAAGACTAAGCACTCGGTTTCAGAAACCGCATTTGAATGCTGCTTGGTTGTGAGAAAATTGTGTTATACTTCGCGTAAGAAGGAGAAGCCTCAACCAGCGTGTGTTGGAATCGAGAGCGACAGGATGATAGGCCTCCATGAATGCAGTTCATCGTTCGTCGTTCCACAATAATGCTTCAGGGACCTATATATGATCTCAAAAGTCGCATGCGACCAACGCCCGAGAGGATCGTACAGCCACGGAACAGGGTTCTCTGCAACAAGAGAGATATCTACATGGGTCGTGCTACGACGTCTGGAGCACCATGGATTTATAAAGGCACTTTTGCATGCCGTACGTGAGTTTCCTCGGAAACGCGAAATCTTAATTAAATAATTAATCTCTGACAAATAAATAAAGCCTATGGCACAGAACTGCAGCGCTATGCCGCTGATAAAATACAATTATGACACTCTTATGTTTGATTAAGAAGAAGTAGGTCGAGTAGAATAGCTGGTGCGGGAAGCACGTAAATTTTATTAACTCGTACACTGCCATATTTGATGTTATATAAGAAAACTGCGAGTTGCAATCTTACTAGGCACTCCATTCTGTAAAGAATTTATATTTATAAAAGTAAGTAGAATTATTTAACTGTATGCTTATTCGTTGAATATATCTGATTTAACTAACTGTGTAAACTTTTTTATTTTTAGTAGACAGTCACCTCTGTACGACGTATTGACATGGCTGGCAAATTATTCTAATATTGAGATTTAGATTTTGAGTCCGCACCTACCGCAGCAGTCTTTGGAAGCGATTTAAATACGAAGTCCGATTATTTGAGTCTTATTTCACGGTCAACTACGAATAACATTGCATTTACGAAAAAGCCATTGTCAAGCATCTGATACCAAATAATTAAACGTCCTCGTTCCAGATAAGCAAATATTAATTACAACCAATCACTATCATACATAATTAATAATTAATATTTTATTTATTTATTTATTTATTTTATATATTGTCAGCATGCCCTGCATTGCTGTGGGTGCACCTGACGCCGAAACACAAGCAGGCCAAAAGTGGTGCGTCCGTTTCCGGGTACGTCAACACGGTGGACGAAATTCACATGTGGAGAATTAAAAGCGAATGAACATTGCCACGTTGCGTTCATCATCATCGTATGGGCCAAGCACCTGTTGTGCTGCATTGGAGTTACCACTGGGTAGGCAACACAATCACCTTTAACACGATTACTTTGACAGCAGCCATTACAATTCCCATGTGTTAAGCCCGATGCCCTGTATTCGAGATTTCCTTGACATATTCCAACATGATCGCACGTTACCCGCGATGTCCTGATCTATCGTTGTACATTATGTGTAACCCCACGATGATCTAACAGTTTAATCGTGTATTCTACCTACTGTACTGCATACGCATTAAAAGTAAAATTTCATTATTAGCTGGTGATTGAATTTAAATTGTAAGTAAAGTAAACATATATGATTCTTGAAATTTTCCAGGCGTAAGGAGTATTGCATGGCGTTTAGGGATTGAAGCCGGATAACGTCGACTGGGTGCCACGTAATCTGAGCTACAATCATTCACTTGCGTTTCTTCTGCTTTTTTGGAGGAGGTTTCAATCCAGGGATGTCCCGTGCAGAAACAGTACTCGGCTGTGGTTCATCTACTGGGCTGCGAAAGGCGAGTGTGGTGGTCATGTTCAACACTTCTTCCACTCACTGTCTGCGTCGTCTGATCAATGTAGGCTTTGCCACACTGGCAAAGTATTCTGTAGATTCCAGTCTTCCGCAGTCCTGGATCGCCCTTTGCCGAACCGAGGCTTTGAGGAGGAAGTGCTTGATTCGGTAGAACGTAAACCAAAAGTGTTCTGGTGATGATATGTTTGTAGAGTGACCCTACGGTGAAAAAGAACTGTCAAGCTTTTTGCAGCATCTGAGCTCTGCCTACAAAAATATGAAATTTACGATAGAAGTGGAGAAGGACAGCTGTTGGTCATTTCTGGACGTCTTGGTCAAACGGAAAGAGAAGGGATCACTGAGACATTCCGCCTACCATAACCCACACATACAGACCTGAATTTGCTAGCGTCTAGCTGCCGCCACCCATCACAAACTATGGGCGTCCTTCGAAAGTTCGTGCGCCGGGCACATGTTGCGTTGATGGAGACAGCCTTGCAAAGTAGCTGGGACGCCTACAATCAGTATTCGAAGATAATGGATATTCTCCACATCAGATCAGTACAGCTATAAGGAAGAATAAACGTGCCAACGCACAAGATCAAGAGGAGGAGAAGCAGTTCAAATTCAGCAAGTTCTTCCCGTGCGTCAGCAACATTTCGTCAAAATTAGGCTGAATCTTAAGAAAACACCACGTCAAAGTGATCAGCCCACAGAAAAAGACTTATGCTCTGCTCGGTTCGGCAAAGAGTGATCTGGGATTGCAGAAATATCTTGCCAGTGTGATAAAGACTACATTGGTCAGACGACGAACTCTGTGTGTGAAAGACGCATTGAAAATTATCGCCACACTCTCTTTTCGCAGCTCAGTCAGTCAGCCATTGCCAAGAATTCTATCGCCACAGGACGTTGCATGGTTAACTCTGACTCGGAAATCCTGGCCTCGACAAGAATCTTCCGGGATTCAGTTACCACGGAATCAGTAAAAATATTTTTAGCACAAGATCTTATTAATCATGATGGCGGCTTTCAACTAGATACGCCGTGGGATCCGGTGGCTTCCTTAATTTCTTCAGAAAGAAAACTATACGTGATCATTGATAAGTGATTAATTGTTTTAATTTTGACATCTGAGTTTTAACTCCCCGAGTGCGCATTCCGACAGAGAGTGAGCATTTAGTATCACATTACGCATGCGCCTGTGTGCCATGGACAAATATTCGAAGAGGACGCCTAATACGACGGAGGTTGCTCATGTAGCGGCTGCCTTTGCGCATGCGTCTTCGAGTCTATTTTTGGTATAAGGGTAGCGATGAGGACTAGCGGTCCCTGTGCAGAGCACTCATCTGAAGATGGCTGAATGGTTGTCATCCGAAATATTGTGGTAGGAAGTCGACGTAATCTGGCTGCAGTGCCTAAAAAACATATAATAGCGTAAACACGGTTTTCAAAATCGATCTTCGGACGTGTATGAAAAAGAAAGCTTACAATCTGAATGTAATAGCAGTTTTGACACAGTCAGTGCTAAAAAAGTTAAAATAACGCAGAGCCGCTAAGTAATCAGTTGTGGGATGCTTGCTGGTAAATGCTATGAGAGACAGGACTACAAACAGAGCGATCAGGAAATGGAATAGAGCAAAAGAAGTAATCACGGGTGATAGGATAATGATGGGGAAGTACTAAAGTCATTAATCCAACACATCGCTCTTAACAGAAAATAGTCGGCAAATGTTAATATAATTTCCGGAGTAACGCAACGAAATGTGGTAGGACCTCTACTGTTTGCAATGTATATAAATGATCTAGTAAAAGCCTCGGATGTTCTTTAAGATTGTTCGCAGGTTGTGAGACTGTAACAAAGTAGAAACGCCAGAACACAGTAATGATTTGCAGACTAATATGCAGGGGACTGGTGAATGGTGCAAGCCCTGGCAGTTGATCCTATACGTAAATAATTATAACAAATTGCGCACACATAGGAAAGGAAAACCGCTACTATACAACTGATGAGAAACTGCCGGAAACAGTATCTACCGTAAAATATCTATTAATAACTATCCGGAGCGAGCTGGACTGTCCAGAGTGACAGCCCAGACGCTGATGACAGCATTATTACAGTCACTGAGAAAACAAGAGAACTCCTTGCAGAAAAAGGAAATGAAGCTCTCAAGGAAGTTTTACGACTGGTCAATAAGCAATACAGTGACATTGAAAATAAGCTACACTCGCCATGAATTTCAGTTTGAAGAGGGAAACTGACAATGTTAAATGTAGATGGCACTTCTATAGACTAACAAATGCCAAATTTCTGGTAATGAATATTGATTCTCAGTTGAAGTCGTGTGAACACACAAAGGTACTTGCAAACAGAATGTCATCAGTATGTTATGCCCTTAGAATCCTATCATTAGTGTGTAACATGCAGTGTCTTTTAGTTACATGCTATTCATATGTACAGTCAATTCGTAGCTTTGTCATTCTTTTATGGGGAACAAATGCACAAAATATGAAGACAATTTTCAAACTCCAGAACAGAGCCACACGAGTCATAGCCAAAAATGGTAGTCGAGCTTGTTGTAAAGAGCGCTGTTCAAAACGCTGGGGATTTTAACTGCTCCGTATGAATACATTTACCCGTTAGTTGTACACATAAAAAACAACATTTGTAAGTACTGCACAAACATATCTGTCCTTGACAATGGAACAAAAGCTACACTCAACTTATATTTTCCAGAAAAAAACAAAAACAAAAAACTCAAAACAGCATTTTATACCAAGGAACAAAACTGTACAATAAATTGCCAAAGCAGATAAAAGAAACTGCAAAAAGACACTTATTTAAAACCGCACTAAGAAGTACCTGTTATGCAGTACATGTTATACATTGAAGGATTACTTAGATAAAACAGAGTAAGGATTTGGTAAAAAAAAGTGTTACACAAATAAATAATAATAATGCTTATAAAACATCCTACATTCCCTTAACACCTTCACACTAAGTTTTTTCCCTCTTTTTTCTTTTTTAGAAAAACTTACCCCCACGCTATGCATTGCACAATACTAACACCTCTTCCTCTTTCTGAGCCCAACATCTCACTCATTATAAAGGGAATGCTCACTCAGTTTCTCAGGATAGGGAATGGGAGGTTGTGGTACAGAAAATGGCCCAGAGAGCACCAGTGTGTGTTTGTGTGTTTAGTGAGTAAAGTGTTATGAAACAGTTTGTGCATAGTGTGTGCAGTGGCTGATAGTGAGATATGACTGAACAGTGTGGCATTACTTTATTTAATAAGTTATACCAGTTACAATTATTGTATACCAGGAGTAAATCTAAAGATTGTGTCTAACTAGAAATCTGTAATTGTATATGTATAGGAATTAGCTTGTCTTAAGTTGGTCTAAACTTGTAAATACGTTGAATGTCCAATATCCTAGTAACAAGAGAACTACGGATGAATAAAGCTACTACTACTACTACCTTAATTTGACAGATCACGTAAAACAAATTATGGGGAAACCAGATACCAGACTGAGATTTATAGGAAGGATCTTAAGGAAATGTAACTCGTCCACGAAGGAAGTCGCTTCGATTCCTATCGTACATCAATCTGTGATCCTTACGAGGAAGGACTGATAGAAGAGATAGAGAAGGCCTAATGAAGAGCGACACATTTCCCCATGGGACCGTTTATTCGGTGTGAGAACGTTACCGAGATGTTTAACATACATCACTGGCAAACGTTACAAAACAGGCGTTATATGGTGAGATTTACTATCGAAATTTCGTGATAGCACTTCCCAGGAAGGCTCGTATAACATATAGTTTTCTCCCTCATACATCTCGCGCAGTGAAAACAACCAGAAAAGTGAGAAATAGGAGTCCGTACAGCGGCTTGCCGACAATCATCCTCCCCACTTGCCATTCGTGAGTGGAACAGGGTAGGGGTGGGGATCAGTTAGTGATACCAGAAGTACCCTCAACCACACACCATTAGGCGGCTTAGGGAGTATGGTTAAATATAGATACAGATATAGATGTAGACGTAAATAGGAGAACAGACGGAAGATGGACCATGGGATTTCTTTGCTCAATCCCAGGAGAGAACGAAAGATCAGGGCATGACCTAACGAAGGGTAGGTACGTAAGAAAAGCCACAGTAGCAGCAGTGTAAACCTGGAAGATGCCTTTGCCCGCAGGTTGACGTCGAATGGTTGCTAAAGATAGTGTTGCCGACTGCGCATCATCTATTAGGTTACATAATTTCGTCTTGTAATTCAAGTCACTGGTACGTACCGGCTCACTCTTCCTTAACGATTCAAGACGTATAAAAAAGGAAATTGCGCGACTTGCTCTGCTGACCTCCGGTTGTCAGTTAGATCTACGGAAGGACGATCATCATCTTGCTTGCACGTTCATAGGTGACGGTTGCTACTGTGTCTGAATCTGAGTTGGTCGCTGTTACTGGAGCTAAATGGAGTCATTGTCGATGACATTTCCGACAACACTATACCCTACGCGCCATAAGGGTAATCGACAGAATTTAGAGTGAATATGGATTACGAGCGACAGACCCAGAGGAAGTCTGAATGCTTGTGTATTCTTAAATAATAACACGAGGACAAAGAGGAAGGACCGTTTGCTTATATTTAACTGTTGGCAACTCAAAACAAATTCGTCAAAATTGATCTCCATATACTGATTGTTCATGAAGCCCAAATTCCCATTGTTTTGATTCAGTTGTATTTAGGCTGCGGGTGAAAAGAAATAACAATGGATTCAAAAATCGATGTTCACGCAACTCTCGAAACGCATGCTGCAGTTCGATATCTGATCACAAAGGTGCTCCAGCTGTCCTAATTCATCATGGGCTGTGCTTAGTTTAGGGACCAACACTAAGAGCGAAAGTAAGGTTAGATAATGATGTTGACAGATTCAAAGCGACCGTACAAATGTTCAAGACGGATAGCGCAGTGGCCCGGCGTGTATCCAGACCGCTGGCGTATGGTTGCAAGTGTTCTGAAACTGCGACCATTGAAGATTTTCTCCCGTTTAGTCACTGCCGTGTACACGACTGCCACGGAAAAAGCTCGTGTTCGGCAAACTGCGAACTCAGTCCTTACCAACCAACCAACCAGCACAATGAGCGAAGGATGTCGAGCAGACAAGTGGTTCAGGACGGCTATGGAGAAGATATTTGTTTATCCACATTGTTGAGAACAGCGAGATAAGGATACCGCATTCCAACGAAAAATCAAATCTCCAATCTACATAGAGGCAGCATCCAGTTTCTCGAAAAATTCAGCCTCCAATGTAAACGCTCTGTTTCCGTATGTTATTAGTATGTTTGCCTTTACTAGTCTTGTATGTTATACTGAAATTCATGGCATGCTACAAATATGAGACGTGGCCATTACTTAAGTAATCACAGATGGGCTGTTGTGGCCTAAACATGGTCTGTGAAGATGGTCTATGAGTGAAACTGGGCGACATTTGGATTTTAAATGAAAAGGCCATTGATGGTCAGACATGCATTTTATACTTAACGCCTAGCGGGGTAGCCCCGTCGGTGGTTCGAGTCCTCCTTCGGGCATGTGTGTGTCTGTTGTCCATAGCGTAAGTTAGTTTAAGTTGGATTAAGTAGTGTGTAGGTTTATGGACCAATGACCTCTGCAGTTTGATCCCATAAGCCCTTACCACAAATTAAAATCAAATTATACTTTACTTGACGGCTGTTAGTAGTTCCCTTCCAAAAATGTTCACAACAGATGTTTTTCTCCTGGAGCTGCTGTCAACAGCTCGCCTTGCTGACTCCAAATTCTTGCTCGTTCCTTACGCTACACCGACCTGCTGTTTGTTGTCACTCATGGCCAGTCCTTGCCTCACCAAGGCACTGCACTGGGCATTTTGCTGTTCGTGCACGGTCTGCCAAGGCAGGAATACATCCCAGCATTGGCGCCAACATCAGCTATACGTGAATCGCCAGCCACCGTGATTGAGCGGTTCTAGGCGCTTCAGTCCGGAACCACGCCGCTGCTATGGTCGCAGGTTCGAATCCTGCCTCGGGCATGGATGTGTGTGGTGCCCTTGGGTTAGTTAGGTTTAAGTAGTTCTACGTCTAGGGGACTGATGACCTCAGATGTTAAGTCACATAGTGCTTAGAGCCATTTGAACCATTTTATACGTGAATCTCTCATTCACGACATAGAAGTTTCAAGGAAATCTCGCATGACAGAATAAATACTTAAATTAATATCAGAAAATATAAAAGAAAAACTGCAAAAATGTAATACTGCAATATAAATCACTTAGGAATACAGACAAATAGAAGAAAGTTGACACATTGTAGCTGTAGGTTCATTGTGAAGCATACGGACAAGAATTGATCTCTGTAGGCAGATTCATTACACAGTAACGTCATAACAACTTTCGGTTGAGTTAACAGTTAATGCATTAACATAAAGAGCGCAAAGTAAATTCCGCTTTCGAACCGAATTCATGGGGAGAGTAAGCTGACAATTTCCATGACGGGGAGAACCTATCTGCTGACGTGATAGAATAAGTAATGGATGTCACTTTGGAAAATGTAGGATATCCACTATTAGAACGAGAGTTTCGTAGAGGTTTGAAAGGTAAAGCAGAATTTCCAGAATCATTGGGTTAAGTAACACTAAAATTGATTCAAGTTAGTGTGTCGAATCTATGATATGAGGCACACACGTAATATCAGATATTCGGAAGTATTTCATTTACATTAGAGCTATCACAATATCATTTAAAGAGTGCATGATTCAAACTTGCAGAGAAATGGAGAAGAAAACTGAGAATTTGCTAGATGACAATCAGTTTCGTGTAAGGAAAGGTAGAGGTAATGAGATTCTGAGCAGGAAATTTTTTTGATTGACCTAACGTTTTTTGTTTCAAGTACAAATCCTTTTCTCGATTATTGTCGTACTTCAGATTTTCTTTTCGTGCTGATGTGAATAATGTATGAACGTATTTTTAGTGTAAAATATGTTTTAGTAAAAGAAGTTACAGAATATAATAATTTGTTGTAAATCAATTTACTTGCTATGCCTAGTTAGAAGTAAACGTAATTACCTTGAAATATTCATAGCTTCGCTCCTATTTCGTGTAAAGGAAGATTACGTTTACCTCTAACTAGGCATAGCAGATAAATTAATTTATAACAAATCATTTGTTAAGCATAATGCTGTTCAGATGTATGTTATGTGTGAACATCACGCGAAGTTTACTCTTAAATCGTTGTCTTGGAATACCGTTTCATGGAAATAGTTACTTTCCCCATCCCACTGTTTATCATTACGCGTTGTCAAATGTCTGACTTTGAATATAGTTTCGAAATTTTATTTAGGAATAGAAGGCTAGCTTAGCCACCCTGCTTGTTGCCTGCGTTTGTGCTTTCGAGAAATCTGCAACAATATCGTCAAGACGCAAGATAAGTGGAAATTTTGATTAAGACCAGATGATTGTCTTACTTCCGTTGCGCATTTGATACAAAGACAAGCTGCATTCGGATCAGTTAAAATTCGGTTTAAATTAGATTTTTAGTCACAAATTAGCACAAGAATTTAAACTGGATAACAATCTGTGCGGACATAATTTTGGTAATACGTAGACTTTTGCAAAGTGAGAGATAAAGTTGGGCTAAATTTCAGACAGAAAGAAATATAGACGGGAGGTTACAGCTGTATTGATTAAAGGAGTATTCATTTTAGTGTCCATCGATATATGAAAGGATGACGTTGGTTTTAAAAGGAAATGTCGTATCTTTGAAGATGTGATGGTGTTGGTACACAATGGCGGTGCTTGTAGAACTGTCTGATGAGCACTCAGCAGTCGGTTGGTTTTTGTATACGACGGTGGTGAACGTGCTAAATGATATAAGACTAGATGAATTAGAACTGAAGAGTGGCCAGTTGTGTTCTCCAGGTGAAGATAACATCAGACGTTAATGATCTTGTCTGGAAAGGAAGCTATAAAGTGAACGGTCTGTGGCTATTGAGTTGACTGTGTACTTCGCCTGTTAAAATTATATGTGAATATTTTAACTCACAAGTAGATTAAAACTATCTGATAAATCGTGAGGGTGTTGTGTGAAGCGTCATGTGAAGTGATTTAACTAAGAAATTACATCCGGAAATAAATGCAAACTTGCGTACTCTTTGTAATGACAATCTGACATTCCTCGTGCAATATCTCATCAAATCCCACCCCGAAACATATGTGGATTATTTATAAACTTTGTTCTGCACATAGTACTATCAAGGAAAAAAGTTTTGGATAAAATAATATCCAAGGAATTTTTTTGGTAGATGATTGCTGAGGGCCACCATATGTATCAGATTCAGTGACAGCGTAGGAACGGCAAAAACCACACAGCTTTCAGCAAGGTAAGAAGATACATCTCTGGCTACAAAAGCAAAATAATAATAAATTCATCAGTTGTGAAGAATTACATGCTGCATAACTGACAAAAATCTTGTTGTTAGCTACCATAATGAAAGTTACGATTTAAATTGCCAGAAATTCATAGCTAAATTTTTGCTCTAGGAGATCTTAGAAGATAATGGGTGAAATAGTAAAGAGAGTTTATGATAGTGAAATCTGTTGTAACTGCTTATCCAAAACATGTTATCGTAAGGGCGAGAAAATAGGTCTACCAGGAGAAACTTTGTTGAATTGCTATACAGGTAAATGTATATTTGCTCACATAGAACCTGAATGTGAATTAGTAGAAGTCAAAGTGAACGTCTCTATGATGTTTATTTCTTGAAAGCGGGTTATTAGAAGTTAACGTTCCTCCGCTGTTTGAATTTGACCACGGTTTTTCATCTACGAGTAGCCTACTATGTCATAATAAACGAATTCGGTTATTATCATAATTATCCTTCACATGGCGTTGACTACAACACAGTATTTAACACTATTGGCGCTGCGTGCTGTACGTAGCTTTAGTAACGGTACTTTCTAACCTATTACAAGGGAGCCACGTACAGCACTCTAGCAGCGCATTTGCCAAATATGGCATAAATTAACCAAAAGTGTTACCCTGTGGGAGGATTTTGAAAGTTTTGACCATGTGTTACCTAACAGACAGAGCGAATCTAACGTAAATTTCGTAATTGTAGCTGTTAGTAGATACCATAAAGACTAAAATGTTGCAAGGAGTTACAGTAACAGAGTTCTTGTAAATGAAATTATAAAACGGTCGCCAGCCTAATTAGGCATAACAATGAGGAAACATTATTTTGAATGTATCTATCTTTACTTGTGCAAAATAAACTTTCATTACTTCATTCTCAATGAGGTGCAATGAACCTCTTCAGTAACCAGACGAACCACACAATGAATAGCAGAAGTTATAAATAGCCTGTATAACCAATCACAGATATAAACAGAAACTTTATCCCCGTTAACCAAAAACTCCACTCGTACCTTTCAATAACGTAACACACAAATTGTTCTCAAAGGCATACACAGTACTAAATAGCATCTGACAAAAGTTAAAGTTTGACTGAAACACAAAAACAAATCTCAAATCCAACAAGATAACACTCTACACATACTTTTTATATATACTCATTTAAATATTTACTTCCTGTTTCTTTAACTAGAGAACAACTATTCAGTTTGGTTTCTTCCTAACGGAAAACAATGGAATGGGGAAGGGCTGCCACAAACTATTCCTTCTTTATAAAAGCGAACTATACACACTTTTACGAAAATAGTTTACATTATGACATCAGCTTAGTTAATTCCCCACATAATAACATTTACCTTGCAAATCTTTAAAACAATTTGCGCTCCCAATACTCTCTACAGCTTCAGAAATGGCTTGAAGTGAAAGTTACACTTTCAGCAGCATCAAAACCAAGTGCTTTATAATACCACTTGTGAAACAAGTGATTTACACTAACAACTTTTTATGCAGCTTAACTTAAAAAACACTGACACTTGTAAAATAGAAGCAAACCAGAATACATTAGAGATTTTCGTAGATTCAATAATTAGTGATTTGCTTAATATCAATGAAATTAATAATCTGACTACTCACTTCTATATTTTTTTGCAATCAGAACTATGCCTTGTTATTTACACAGATTATTATCACTTTTTCACACACAGGATACTCGGATATTAGTCATTATGAGAGAGGATCCTGATAGGTACTGTGAAAGGAAACAATTCATGGTTCTAACACAAAGTTTAGTATTATTTGTATTATTATTGCAAATTACACTCCTGGAAATTGAAATAAGAACACCGTGAATTCATTGTCCCGGGAAGGGGAAACTTTATTGACACATTCCTGGGGTCAGATACATCACATGATCACACTGACAGAACCACAGGCACATAGACACAGGCAACAGAGCATGCACAATGTCGGCACTAGTACAGTGTATATCCACCTTTCGCAGCAATGCAGGCTGCTATTCTCCCATGGAGACGATCGTAGAGATGCTGGATGTAGTCCTGTGGAACGGCTTGCCATGCCATTTCCACCTGGCGCCTCAGTTGGACCAGCGTTCGTGCTGGACGTGCAGACCGCGTGAGACGACGCTTCATCCAGTCCCAAACATGCTCAATGGGGGACAGATCCGGAGATCTTGCTGGCCAGGGTAGTTGACTTACACCTTCTAGAGCACGTTGGGTGGCACGGGATACATGCGGACGTGCATTGTCCTGTTGGAACAGCAAGTTCCCTTGCCGGTCTAGGAATGGTAGAACGATGGGTTCGATGACGGTTTGGATGTACCGTGCACTATTCAGTGTCCCCTCGACGATCACCAGTGGTGTACGGCCAGTGTAGGAGATCGCTCCCCACACCATGATGCCGGGTGTTGGCCCTGTGTGCCTCGGTCGTATGCAGTCCTGATTGTGGCGCTCACCTGCACGGCGCCAAACACGCATACGACCATCATTGGCACCAAGGCAGAAGCGACTCTCATCGCTGAAGACGACACGTCTCCATTCGTCCCTCCATTCACGCCTGTCGCGACACCACTGGAGGCGTGCTGCACGATGTTGGGGCGTGAGCGGAAGACGGCCTAACGGTGTGCGGGACCGTAGCCCAGCTTCATGGAGACGGTTGCGAATGGTCCTCGCCGATACCCCAGGAGCAACAGTGTCCCTAATTTGCTGGGAAGTGGCGGTGCGGTCCCCTACGGCACTGCGTAGGATCCTACGGTCTTGGCGTGCATCCGTGCGTCGCTGCGGTCCGGTCCCAGGTCGACGGGCACGTGCACCTTCCGCCGACCACTGGCGACAACATCGATGTACTGTGGAGACCTCACGCCCCACGTGTTGAGCAATTCGGCGGTACGTCCACCCGGCCTCACGCATGCCCACTATACGCTCTCGCTCAAAGTCCGTCAACTGCACATACGGTTCACGTCCACGCTGTCGCGGCATGCTACCAGTGTTAAAGACTGCGATGGAGCTCCGTATGCCACGGCAAACTGGCTGACAATGACGGCGGCGGTGCACAAATGCTGCGCAGCTAGCGCCATTCGACGGCCAACACCGCGGTTCCTGGTGTGTCCGCTGTGCCGTGCGTGTGATCATTGCTTGTACAGCCCTCTCGCAGTGGCCGGAGCAAGTTGGTGGGTCTGACACACCGGTGTCAATGAGTTCTTTTTTCCATTTCCAGGAGTGTAAATCACACAAATACTTTGGTTCATACTGTTATACAGTTCTAACCTCTTGGATCTGATGAAGTGGTGTCGCAATAGTTGTAGCCAGCACTTGGCGTCTACTTGGTGTCTCCGTTGGCTGTAATATGCTCTATTAAATTCTTCTTGGTAACGTGACTACCATTTGTAGAGCCATTTACAACGCGAGAGCACCATTTTACAACCGCAATTACACCCGACGCCATTCCATCTCAAATCAGGTACTGGATGCCTCACTCGGCACCTGCGCTGTTCACTCATCGGCAGCTGGCTGCTTACTCCTTACTGTACTCTCTCGATTTCCACCCAGACTGAGCGCCGGTTCTACCTTATGGCGAACGACAAATCACTTCCGTTGCAGAGGTGACTATGTCTTTTTCATTATACAATGCAAGTTCCTAAGTACGAACCAGTTCTTTACAATCTTATTCCCTTTACATAAACAAACCTATTTTAGAAAGTCTCATTATTTAAATACCCAGTTACAATTCAACAAAACATATTTCGTAGAACTCTATTTACTTACAGTAAATCAATGACATTAAGCAATTAAGAGAAAACACTTTACAGTTCACATCATTAATTACGCTGAACAACAACTCCCTATCGGCCATGGTGTTACAAGTATGTTTCATTTCCCGTTACTGAAAGATTTTGCTACATAAAAAATATGTTTAAGTAGTGTGTTTGATTATGATTCAGTGTATGAATGCATATGATTACAGAAAATGGTTCAAAGGGCTCTGAGCACTATGAGACTTAACTTCTGAGGTCATCAGTCCCCTAGAACTTAGAACTACTTAAACCTAACTAACCTAAGGACATCACACACATCCATGCCCGAGGCACGATTCGAACCTGCGACCGTAGCGGTTGCGCTGTTCCAGATTGTAGCGCCTAGAACCGCTCGGCCACCCCAGCCTGCCATATGGTTTTCACATTTCAAACATAAGTTACTGAAAAAACAGCTTATTCGAGTATAACAGTTTGCGAATAAGATGGCAGCCGTGGTTTCTGTAACAGTTAATATTGAGCAGTAATGTCAGTAGTAAGGATTTACTAGTAAATCTACAGTTGTTTGGTTGTAGTTACAGCAGAAGGCAGTAGGGTTCAAATGGTTCAAATGGCTCTGAGCACTATGGGACTCAACATCTTAGGTAATAAGTCCCCTAGAACTTAGAACTACTTAAACCTAACTAACCTAAGGACGTCACACACATCCATGCCCGAGGCAGGATTCGAACCTGCGACCGTAGCAGTCCCGCGGTTCCGGACTGCAGCGCCAGAACCGCTAGACCACCGCGGCCGGCAGAAGGCAGTAGGGAAATAAGGAGAAGTGCATTCATGGGAAGAGTACATTAAGGATCTCTACGACGAGAAGAAACTATCTCCTTACGTGATACAAGAAGAGATGAGTACCTCTCTGGATGACACAGAGGATCAAGTATTAGAATCTGAGTTTAAGACAACTTTCCAAGATTCGCTATCAAGCAACGCAGAATGCATGGAAAAACTTGCTTCATAATTCGTTGGACGATGTTTTAATCTAACGATTATTCAAGTAAATCTGTACAATATATAAGACTGGATACATAACAATGGACTTTCGAAAGAATGTCATTCGCAGTGGAGCTGTCGCAATATCATTTTAATCATTTTAAAAGCCCATGCAATAAAGATGCGGAAAAATGGAGAAGAAAATTGAGGATCTATTCAGTGGGAATCAGTTTTGCACCACAAACAGTTCTGACGTGGGGCTTGCTAACGGAATCAAAGCTTGAGAAAAATCAGTATGTAGTGTAGAATGTGTCGACCAAGGAAAAGCATTCGGGACAGGTGGAATTCCAAAATTCTACGGAAAGAAAGGTATAAGCAATAGGTAAAGACAGAAATTACCATATGTACAAGAATCAAGAGCGACCGGTAATAATAAAATGCAGTACAAGAGAAAAAAAGGGAAACACCACGAAGGAATTATTTGAGTGGGAAACAAAACGGTAGATTACACGTACAGCCAAATAACTGATTACAATTTTAGAAAGAGAGGATGACTTTTTCGAGAGAGAAGAGTTTCACAATCTGAGCAAGTCACTAACGCATTGGCCCACCTCTGCCCCTAATGCAAGCAGTTACTCGCCTTGGCATTGCCCGATACAGTTATTGGATGTACTCCTGGGGGATACCAAATTCTGCCCAATCGTTCCATTACATCGTCAAAATCCCGAGCTGGACGCTTTGTTCTCCAAGCGTTCTCTTTTGGTGAGAGATACGGCGGCCTTGCTGGACAGGGTGGTGACCGGCTAGCACGACGATAAGAAGTAGAAACTCTCGCCGTACGTGGACAGGCATTATCTTGCTGACATGTAAACCCAGGAAGGTCTGCCAAGAGAGAGACAAAGCGGAGTTTAGAGTATGGTCGACGTAACCGCTGTGCTCTAAGGTCTCGGTGAATGACATCTGAAGAGGTTTTGCTATGAAAAGAAATGGCACCCCACTCTATCACTCCTGGCTGTCGGGCTGTTTGGTGGATGGCAATTCGGTTGGTATCCCACAGCTGTCCCATGGATCTCTAGAAACGTCTTCGCTGGTGTTCGGGACACAGTCGAAGCGGGACTCATAGCTGAAGACAATTTTTCCTCAGTCAATGCGTTTAGTAAATGAGGTTCGAGGACGAAGGTTTGATTGTCCCTTTGTTGTCATCAGGTGCAACCTTACAGCACAGGGGAACGTCAAAGATACTGCACGTCCCTTTTTGTTCCTCTCCATGGAGAGCCATCCAGGGGTTACATTTCAGCAAGATAGTGCTCGTCCGCACACAGAAAGAGTTTGTACTGCTTCCTTCATGCTTGCCAACTCTACCTTGGCCAGCAAGGTAGCCATTTCTCTCCACAATTGAGAATGTGTGAAAAATTATGGGCAGGGCCCTCCAACGATTTCGGAATTTTGACAGTCTAACGCGATAGGTCATAGCCTTTCTTAGACCATTACCCCTGAGGGCAGTCAGACATTAGCTAGTATCCAACCTATTACCCCCCCCCCTCCCTGGCTTCTGTTCCTCCACTCTCCCACATTATCACCAACATGGGTGCCTAAATGGCTGCAGAATGAGAGACCTTTCTTAGAATACTTTTATTTCTAAAATCATGAAAGACGAATGATATTTAGTGTGCGAGCGTGCGTGCGTGCATGCCTGTGTGTGTTCGTGTGCGTGTGAGTGTGTGTGTGTGTGTGTGTGTGTGTATGTGTGTGTGTGTGTGTATGTGTGTGTTTGTGTGTAGTGGAGGGACGTTATAATGAATGACGAAGAAATTACTGGTGCATAGCAAGTGCTACCCACAACTCCTTCTGAGATAACGAAGCTAACTATGCACATTGAAGGTAGACGGTTGTTACAAAGCATATTTCCCCATCATTTCTCCTTTCCATTGCGCCACTTGTTTGACCTTCATACTGCAACCTCATTTTAAATCAACCAAATTTAAACGTGTCCACTATAATTACTATTCGTAAATTACCTGATTGTTACACTTCTCTCTTCTGAAATTACAATAATGGGAAGGCTTTAGGCTGTTAATGCTGTGTGTCTCACCACAGCCAATAACAGCAATAGCAATAATAACAATAATAGGGTATACATCGCTTTAGTTGCCCATACGTAGTCACTACTGGATCGTGCTGTCAATTAATTCATTTCGAAGCGACTAATGAAGCATTTTCTGGACTATTGCACCTTCTGTCAACAAATTGGAGAAGGCATTTGAGATATTTGGCATGTGTTACATATATGTAATAAGAGTACAACGGGAATTCGACTACTAAATGCAGGGGAGAGAGCGGATAGGTGGAAAGATTACATTGAAGGCCTCTGTGACGGGGAAGATATGTCTCATGTGATAGAAGACGAAACAGTACTCGATATAGAAGAGATAGGGGATCCAGTATTAGAATCAGAATTCAACAAACAAGGACTTAAGATCAAACAAGGCGCAAACGATAGATAACATTCTTTCACAATTTCTAAAGTCATTGGGGAAGTGGTAACAATACGATTATTCCCATTGGTATGTAGGATGTAAGAGCCTGGCGATATACCATCTGGCTTTCGAAAAAATATCATCCAAACAATTACGAAGTCTGCACCAGTTGACAAGTGTTAGAATTATCGCACAATCAGCATAACAGCTCATGTAGCCAAGTTACTTACAAGAATAGTATAAAGAAGAATGGAAAAGAAAACTGAGGATGTGTTAGATGACGATCAGTTTATCTTTAGAAAAGGTAGAGGTACCAAAGAGGCAATCCTGACGTTGCGGTTGATAATGGAAGCAAGACTGAAGAAAAATCAAGATATCTTCGTAGTATTTGTCGACCTGACAAATGCGACTGACAATTTAAAACGGTGTAAGATCATCGAAATTTTGAGGAAAATTGGGGGTACTTTAGGGAGAGGCGGATAATATGAAACATGTACAAGAGCCAAGAGTATATAATAAGAGTGGACGACCAAGAACGGATTAAAAAGGGCGTAAAACAGGGATATAGTCTTTCGCCCCTACTGTTCAACCTGTACATCGAAGAAGAAATTATGCAAGAAAAGAAAGGTTCAGGAGTGGGATTAAAATTCAAGGCGAAAGGATATCAATGATAAGATTCGCTGATGTAATTGCTATTCTGAGTGAAAGTAAAGAAGAATTGCATGATCTGCCGAATGGAATGAACAGTAATGAGCACTGAATATGGACTGAGAGGAAATCGAAGAAAGATTAAATAAAGAGAAGTAGCAGAAATGAGAACAGTGAGGATTCATGGTAACGAAGTAGATGAAATTAAGGAATTCTGCTACATAGTCAGCAAATTAACCACTGATGGACGGAGCAAGGAGGACACCAAAAGCAGACTAGCACTGCAGAAAGGACATTCCTAGCCAAGAGAAGTCTGCTAGTATCTAGTACAAGCCTTAATTTGAGGACGAAATTACTGAGAATGGACGTCTGGAGCACAGCATTGTATGATAATGAAACATGGACTGTGGAAAAACCGGAACAGAAGGCAATCGAGATGTGGTGTTACAGGAGAATGTTGAAAATTAAGTGGACTGATAAGGTAAGAAATAAGGTGGATCTGCACAGAATCGGAGAGGAAATAGATATTTGGAAAACATTGACAAGGAGGAGGGACAGGATGATAGGACATCTGTTAACAAATCAGGGAATGACTTCCATGGTACTAGAGGGAGCTGTAGAGGACAAAAACTGTAGACGAAGACACAGATTGGAATACATTCGGCAAATAATTGAGGACGTACGTTATGCAATTCTGAGATGAAGCGGTTGACACAGGCGAGGAATTCGTAGCGAGTCGCATTAAACCAGTCAGTAGACTGAAGACTCATAAAAATAAATAAATAAATAAAATAAAAATAAAAATAAAAAAATGTATGTCGGAATTTTATCATCAGCGATGTACGCGAGAAAGTACAATATACACTCCTGGAAATGGAAAAAAGAACACATTGACACCGGTGTGTCAGACCCACCATACTTGCTCCGGACACTGCGAGAGGGCTGTACAAGCAATGATCACACGCACGGCACAGCGGACACACCAGGAACCGCGGTGTTGGCCATCGAATGGCGCTAGCTGCGCAGCATTTGTGCACCGCCGCCGTCAGTGTCAGCCAGTTTGCCGTGGCATACGGAGCTCCATCGCAGTCTTTAACACTGGTAGCATGCCGCGACAGCGTGGACGTGAACCGTATGTGCAGTTGACGGACTTTGAGCGAGGGCGTATAGTGGGCATGCGGGAGGCCGGGTGGACGTACCGCCGAATTGCTCAACACGTGGGGCGTGAGGTCTCCACAGTACATCGATGTTGTCGCCAGTGGTCGGCGGAAGGTGCACGTGCCCGTCGACCTGGGACCGGACCGCAGCGACGCACGGATGCACGCCAAGACCGTAGGATCCTACGCAGTGCCGTAGGGGACCGCACCGCCACTTCCCAGCAAATTAGGGACACTGTTGCTCCTGGGGTATCGGCGAGGACCATTCGCAACCGTCTCCATGAAGCTGGGCTACGGTCCCGCACACCGTTAGGCCGTCTTCCGCTCACGCCCCAACATCGTGCAGCCCGCCTCCAGTAGTGTCGCGACAGGCGTGAATGGAGGGACGAATGGAGACGTGTCGTCTTCAGCGATGAGAGTCGCTTCTGCCTTGGTGCCAATGATGGTCGTATGCGTGTTTGGCGCCGTGCAGGTGAGCGCCACAATCAGGACTGCATACGACCGAGGCACACAGGGCCAACACCCGGCATCATGGTGTGGGGAGCGATCTCCTACACTGGCCGTACACCACTGGTGATCTTCGAGGGGACACTGAATAGTGCACGGTACATCCAAACCGTCATCGAACCCATCGTTCTACCATTCCTAGACCGGCGAGGGAACTTGCTGTTCCAACAGGACAATGCACGTCCGCATGTATCCCGTGCCACCCAGCGTGCTCTAGAAGGGGTAAGTCAACTACCCTGGCCAGCAAGATCTCCGGATCTGTCCCCCATTGAGCATGTTTGGGACTGGATGAAGCGTCGTCTCACGCGGTCTGCACGTCCAGCACGAACGCTGGTCCAACTGAGGCGCCAGGTGGAAATGGCATGGCAAGCCGTTCCACAGGACTACATCCAGCATCTCTACGATCGTCTCCAAGGGAGAATAGCAGCCTGCATTGCTGCGAAAGGTGGATATACACTGTACTAGTGCCGACATTGTGCATGCTCTGTTGCCTGTGTCTATGTGCCTGTGGTTCTGTCAGTGTGATCATGTGATGTATCTGACCCCAGGAATGTGTCAATAAAGTTTCCCCTTCCTGGGACAATGAATTCACGGTGTTCTTATTTCAATTTCCAGGAGTGTATATGTGTAGTGAGTGGACAATGTAAGGAACCTGTAACCTCCACCGCATTAATGTTACTAATTGAAAAAGATTACTTATTGATAACTTGTATATCAGTATTAGAGTCTTACAAAATTGTGATAATAGTAATGATCTTTTGAAAATTACTTACTTTCGTGACTGAAACAGAATCGAATCGTTTACTTGTTGCCCCTCAGAAAAGTTCGTTTTAACGCTCAGGCTATAATTACCACCAAACTGATCTAAGGCAACCACTGGGCAGTATTTGACAAGATATCAATCAGGAGGACATCTAACAATTCTGTTTATCAGTGCCAAGACGAACAACTGCTGCTTGCTAAGGGCCACATGTGGACCAAGGCGATATTGACTTACTCGATTTGTGAAGCTGTTTCTCTTGAATAATTATTACATTTTTATTCTGAAGCGCAACCATTTGATTGACTATACACGTACATCACATCTACCGATTGTATAATTACTTCGTGGTTCGTCGTCCTTTGAAAACAGCTTAATGGAGGGATGGAGCCTTTCCCCTCTTCCTTTAAACCTGTCCATTCGCGAAGTAATGATTGAGATAAGAGAAACGATCCTTAGTGACTTTAAAATTCATGGTGGTACGATATCAGTGATACTGACAATTAATGTGGGAAAATATACACGACCTACTGCGTGAAAGGAAACGTAAAGACCATTGAGCATATAGTGTTGGTTCAGAGTAAACTAACGAAATATGAAAGTACTGAAGAGCAGCAGAAGTGAGCTATACGATAAACTTATTATCATAATTTTAGAAACAAGTAGTAGATTACGTGACCGATTTCTGCTACATTGGAAGCATAGTAACGGCTGAGGAAGCAACTATAAGCAGACTGGAAAGGGGATATAGGCCCTTCCTCGTTAAACGACGCCTACTAGTATCAAGCATAGGTCTTAGTCTGAAGAAAAATTTTCTGAAATAGTACGTTTGGAGTACATAATTGCAAGGAAACGCATCATGGATTCCTTGCAAACCAGAAATTAAGAGAATCGGAGCTTTTTACATGAAGTGATGCAGGAGGATCCTCAAACTCATTGTGACCAGGAATCAGTATCTTCTCTCCTGAATCGCCGAGGAAAGAAATGTGCATGCAACCAGAAGGGACAGGACGATAATTTACAGGTAGAGGCAGCTGCAGAGGCAGTAGAAGGCAGAGTGGAACATAGTCAAGAAGTACTTACGCACGTTGAGTTATCTGAGGAGGAGAACGCGGCAAGTACCACAACCCGATTTCCACAGAAACTTCGCTCAGTGCAAGAGGAGCCAAAATAAGTGAACACGTGTGTGAGTCAGTTTCTACGTGATCACTGTAATCGTAACTGATGATGATGTTTGGCCTTTAACGGTAGAAATGTGAGATAGTCCGGTTGCAGAAATAAACGCTCCAGTCACATTAATGTGAGCACCAACTATGTTCGACGTCGACGAGCAACAACAACTCGTGGCAGCACTAGAAGTGGTGGATATATAAGGCGTATCGTGGGGACCGTGGAAACAGTACAGTCGTCGTTATAGTTCGGAGCGATTTATCTGACCACCAATAGGGCATGACTATTTGCTTTAGGGCCAAGGGAGGAAGCACCCGTGTTTAAATGTACCGTACATGGCGCTGTCCAAAACCGGTGCCGCGGAACAGTGGTGCACCGTGGGCCATAGATAACAGGGGTCAACGACGACTACGGAGATGTGTATGGGCGAATAGACGTTCAGCTATTGAGCAGCTGACCGCTCAGGTGAAACAGGAATCTACCAACAGTGTCTCCTCATCAATGAACATTACTGCGATGGGCCATCCCAGCAGACGCCTGTTCCATGCACCCATGCTGACTGCTATTCATCGGCGACGAAGGCTAGAATATGCACGCTAATACCGCAAGTGGATGTTCACTGAGTGGCGACAGATGGCCTTTTTCAGATGAATAACCTTTTGTGGGTCATTGGACACATGGCCATTGGCGTGTGTGGTGTGAAACGTCTGAATGCAAACAACCTCTGACAACCGTCGGAAAGGTCCAAGTTAGAGGGCATTCCCTGAGTGAATTCACCATTCTGGAAGGCGCAATGGGTCGATACGTGTATGCATCTACCCTTGGTTACCATGTCCATCTCTACATGCAATTTGTTTCTCGTTGACACTATGGCACTTACTAACAGGACAATGCAACATACCACACAGCTTGCATGATACGGAGAGCAACAGGATAAATTTACCATATTCATCTGGCCTCTAGTCTCCCTGGAGTTAAACCCAATGGAGAATCTGTGAGACCACCTCGGTAGGGCTGTTCGCGTCACGGATCCTCAGCTTAGAAATCTACCGCTACTGGCCACGGCACTGGAGTTGGTATGGCTGCACATTTCTAGTGGCATCTTCCAGAACCTTATTAACTCTCCTCCTGCACGACTCGCAGAGGCTCGCACTGCAGAAGGTTGTTACTCTAGGTTTTGACAAGTGGTCACATTAACGTGACTGGACCGTGTATGAAACTTCCTGTCAGATTAAAACTGTGTGCCGGACCGAGACTCGAACTCGGTACCTTTGCCTTTCACGGGCAATTGCTCTACCATCTGAGCTACCCAAGCACGACTCACGCCCCGTCCTCACAGCTTTACCTCTGACAGTACCTCGTCTTCTACCTTCCAAACTTTACAAAAGCTCTCCTGAGAACCTAGCAGAACTAGCACTCCTGAAAGAAAGGATATTGCGGAGACATGGCTTAGCCACAGCCTGCGGGATGTTTCCAGAATGAGATTTTCTCTCTGCAGCGGAGTGTGCGCTGATATGAAACTTCCTGGCAGATTAAAACTGTGTGCCGAACTGAAGCTTCCTGCGAACCATGCAGAACTAGCACTCCTGAAAGAAAGGATATTGCGGAGACATGGCTTAGCCACAGCCTGAGGGATGTTTCCAGAATGGGAGGTTTGCAGGAGAGCTTCTGTAAAGTTTGGAAGGTAGGAGACGAGGTACTGGCAGGAGTAAAGCTATGAGGACGGGGCGTGAGTAGTGCTTGGGTAGCTCAGATGGTAGAGCACTTGCCCGCGAAAGGCAAAGATCTCGAGTTCGAGTCTCGGTCCTGCACACAGTTTTAATCTGCCAGGAAGTTTCATATCAGCGCACACTCCGCTGCAGAGTGAAAACCTCATTATGGACCGTGTATGTTTACTAGAATTTGTGCATAGAATGGTACGCTCCAAAACATTAGTTTCTTGAATAAAATAATATTTATCTACTGGCTGCACTACTAATCAACTTTTAAAATATGAAGATTTTGGTGTTCCCGGAACTTTATTGTCGTGCTCGCTTGGTAGTTGCTACGAGAAAAACAAACGAATCTCAGACGGGTTCCCACACTTTCGGTCAATATTTACTCAGAACTGATATTGCGAGTCTACTACGCGGCGATCAGATTTATATTCGGTGTCAGCCAGCGAACTACATATATGTCCGTTTTGTCTTGGAATTAAATGTACGAATGTTGTCTCCTGAGAACTGTTGTTAACAGTGTGGATCTTTGCTATCGTATTATGATCCATTGCCTGACTTCTTACGGCGTTTGGCGTGTAGTTGGCCTACGTCAGTGGTTTCGACCACACGATCCGCTACTCCTGCCTTGAAAACTTGGAGGTAGATTATTTCATTTTGTGGCCCGTCGGGAAGGACTTGTTACGCACAGATTGAAATGAATAATAAGGATCTACTGATGAAAAGTTAGTACCTAAAACTGATTTTTAAAAAGACGTAAAAAGATAGGAAAAGTTTTCAGCGTCTGGATTGTGGGCACGTAACTACTTCTAGCCTCTTATTACCGACCGGAGGTCGCTGTACTGGTGTTGGTTGACGTGAGGTGTTTCTCCCGATTCCCGCCATCTCCAAAATAACAGTCGCCGCTGCGTGACGGGAGACATTGTCATGTTTTTCTACTCCCTACGACAGCTGTCCGCTGAAGTTTACCCAGCTGGGGCAAGATTCTAAAATGGCCCTTTTAACGTAAAAACTCGAGAACCTCGTGTTATTAACAAAAGTAAGCTCCGAAGATACTCCTGATAAATCTACTCCTCAAAGTGAATAAAAGGAAAATACACTTTGGAAACACTTATTCGACTTACGCCACGTATAACACTGTTTGCTTACGAAACTTCACATCTAAACTTGTTAACAGATATATTGCTTTATTTACATGATTTCTATTTTTAAAGTTGATTGGCGTAATCAAAATTTAATAAAATGTATTCTGAACGCTATATTTCTGAAACGAGTGCAAGAATGACCTCAGCCGCAATTCGACAGGACGAATGTGGGAACTCTCCTAAAACAATCACAAATCCCCAGTACAATCGATTGTTTGAAGAGCCTAATACTGAACCAAGGGTGAACTTTATCTCCCCACTTTCACACACTATTATGCAGCCATGCCAGTTGTGCTAAAATCGTAGTTTTATGAATGCCTACCGTGCTGTCTTCTACCACACAGACTTTTAAAATACACTATTCTTGATGTGGACATCTTAGCGACCTCCACTCTTCACTCTTTTTCTCCTATTTTGATTTACAAGAGAGGATTTACTATTTGCGATTGAGGAATTTGGGTCTGTAGATGAAGTGCTGTCAATCACACCCTCCACTACAAAACTGGCTGTGGTCTCAACAAGCCGTGACGGGTATGCTCTGAAGGAAACTGCTGCTGTAATAAAATTGTGCATCAGAAGGGGGAGGCGTCTTTGTGGGAAATGGGGTTAGATATTGTGCCGGTAAATATACTGCGGCCATCTCTATTTTGTGCTGCTAATAAGCCCCGGATTATACGCAATGCATTTAGATAATGATAGTAAAAGGAAGGAACACAAGACAGTTTGTGGTTTACAGTTATTTTGCCAATGTTCTGTAAATCTCGGCATCCGTCTTGAATGCAAGACAGTGCCAACATAACCGCCTCGCCAAAGAGAAAGCGTAACTAGAAATGAAAGATCAACGTTAGAATTCTCTATCCCAGACTGCAGGAGAGGGTAAGTGCTCGCTGTCTACCCCCTCCCTTCCCAGCCCTAATGTGAACGCTGTTGCCCTCTACTATTGGTCTTACTGAAGTAGGTATAAACCCGCCTAAATTGTTATGTGTATGCTTCACGTTAACTGTAGTTACCCATATGATGGACCCATGATTACAGATAGTGCGAGGACATCCCACCAGCTATGGAATGCTTGAGTTTTTGCTCTAGGCAGAAAAGACGCGTAGGTGGTTAATCTACGACATCGCTGCTGTCACAAACAGGGGCGAGGAGTGCCTATTTTGTAGTTATTAGTGATCAAAATCATTATTTATGGCAACAGCGTGTAATCTTAAAGGCAACTGCGAACTACAGAGAAAATGAGATGGCGTGTTTATGTACTCCAAATCGAGTTTAACGCGACATTGGGACCGTTTCTCGCGAATTAAAGACAGAAGAAACCCATTGTTAATTACTAAGTGCTTAACATCAAGATCCTGTTTTCATCGTGGTATGTTTAGTGAAGTACTTCTACTGAAGAATGGCAGCCGCGGATTGAGAGGATATTGGCTTAGGTCATGGAAGTTAATACAGTTACGCGTTTACCTCGGGCGTAAGTTCTTCTGGTAATGCTGTCAATAAACAGACTGATGCTGAACAATACGACACCCAACGAAACGAAAAGCAAAGGAACAGTCCGTAAAAGTGAGAAGCAGGTGTTTGCGGTTTTTGCTGCAATGGGATATTGAAGTAACTCAATAGCGACCCACGAAAATTCGCGCCAGACAGGGATTCGAACCCGGGTTTCCTACTTTACGCGATGGGTCGCCTTAACAACTTCAGCTATCTGAGCACGTCTCCCTTTCCACCCGGCCGGCCGCGGTGGTCTAGCGGTTCTAGGCGCTCAGTCCGGAACCGCGCGACTGCTACGGTCGCAGGTTCGAATCCTGCCTCGGGCATGGATGTGTGTGATGTCCTAAGGTTAGTTAGGTTTAAGAAGTTCTAAGTTCTAGGGGACTGATGACCACAGCTGTTAAGTCCCATAGTGCTCAGAGCCATTTGAACCATTTGAACCTTTCCACCGGGATCGGCGAGGCCTTGGCCTTTATCACGATCATGACAGAGCGGTCACCCTATTTGTGAGCAGCACCGTCCGGACAGTCTGACGAGTTTGTTAATAGAAGAACTAGCAGCGACCTCCCTGTTGCCATCTGTGCCGATCCACCACGTCCCCTCCTCGCTCTTATACGTCGGTGTCTTTTACCTCGAACTCAGTTACTTTCGACTTGCCTTTCCAGCGACTCAACTGGCGACGGCAAAGACGGTTTATCGGGTGCTGCAACGTGGACGACTCGATAACGTCGTGGAGAGGAAGCACCCGAACGTCACTGGCGAGTAGTGTGGAGGACAATTCACTACGTAACACTGGACACTGACGTCACGGCGATGTGGTATAGCACTGTCAACGGTAAGCAGGTGACCAGATCGAGGCTACATGCGATCCATATGGTAGACTCACCCACGTGCACGAGCTGTGGCGTTCAAGACAACGATGAACACCGTTTTAGCTGTGGCGAGTCTACGGCAGTGTGGCACTTAGGGAAGCAAAAGTCAGCATACTTCCTTCGAGTGACGCCGTATCATATCGACCCCGAGACTATGTTATTCCCGGATGAGATGTATTACCCACGCACGAAAATTAATGCCATGGCATGGCTTCGTGCACATGCAGTGAATTATTTGTCAAGATGGCACTAAAGACACTTTAGACTTTTGGAACTATTTGCAGGAACGACATTGTAAGATTCTCCGTAACCCAAAGTATCGACAATATTTTTCCAATTATTTGTGGAGTGCGTACCACGACCCTCCACGTAGCTCGAACATTACGGGTAATAGAAGCTAAAATTACAAGACGATGATAGAACACTACACGGTACAACGTGGGGTCTACCTTGGTCATTGCGAGAACTCACACCTCGATGATACAGCAGATGGAGAGCTTCGTCGTGACCCCTCGCACTTTATAGCAGTATTTGACCCATTTCCTCTTTTTGTCCCTGGTGCGAAAAGGTCTTCGCAGTTTTTGTTTCCCATCCGATGCAAGATGTACCACCGGTTAATGGTGATATGGATTCCACCCATAGGTTTTGTTTCATGGCTTCCTTAGCCCCATACTTTGCGATCTTTTTTTATGCCATTTGCCACAATTATAAGCAAGTTTTTAGTTATGTGCGTCCACAACTCGACGCAACGAGTGTACGTAATAGTTTCAGTTACTTACTGTCAAAAAAAAAAATTAATACAAAAATAAAAGATTAAAAATAAAGAAACAAAATAATAAAAAATTCACAATCCTTTGTACCACATCCCAAGGATGGGAGGGAGGAGACATGGTGGCCAGGCCTCGGGTTGCACTCCTGCCCACCTTGCCTCAGTCACCCCACTACTTGTTCCATTTCCAACAAAAAAAAAAAATGGCGCCAGATCGTAAGTCTTGCACCCGGTGAACGGTCTACCCGACGGGAGACCCTAGTCACAAGACTTTTAAATTTTTTTATCGGTTTGTTCACATCAAAAGCTAAAGTTGAATGTTAGTGCCCCTTATCTTATTTTGTAATCGAGTTTTTGTAAGGTACAAAGTAACAGAAGCCATATCTCTTAGGTTCCACAGATTATTGTGTAATCCTCAAGATACTTCTGGAGGCCGGCCTTCTCTGAAATAAAGGCGCGCATCAAAGACACACACGCGCAGGTGGCCTTTGTTGACTGTGCGCACAACAGCATTCTCCCCCTCACCCGGCAACGTCACCACCCTCCCGCCCACCCTCACCCGGGCAGCTGCGAGTTAGTTTGATTACAGCGACGGGGCCCGGATGGCGCTGAGGGCACGTGCTAGCCGCCCCGTTTGCTCTTCCATTCCATTTAACTTGCCGCTAAGCCGCCTTCGCAGCGTAAGTTGGTCCGCCTCCCTGTCTAGGCGTGGGAGGCAGAGGGACGGGGAAAGGACGGAGCAGGTGAACCGAAGCCCTCTGCGCCGCCGGTCGGGAATTCGCAGAGAATCCCTGGGTCGCGAGGGGGATCCCCTCCCTGCCCTCCCTCCCAACCTCTTCCCGCAGCCCTGTTCTTGTGCATTAGCGTTGCTGCCTCTCCGCGGAGGCTGCGCAAACTTTATTCTCTCTGCACATGCAACGCTGGCGGCCCTTTGTCTACGTCGCTTTCTCTACAGGCGCTGTGTTATGCCTCTTAGAAGACTTTCCTCGTTATCTCTGTATTTGCATACCAACTAGGGACTGGCTTTTATGCTGTAAACTTCTGGACTCCGTATTGCGAACGTGCTGTGGGACATGGTGTATGTCAGCTACTGTCAAGGCTTTTCACATTTCTATTCTCTTTGCCGAAAATATGGGTTGATTCATAAGGTAACCCTCTTCACGCATTAAATAAAACAAAGCAATATTTAAAACTGATTTCTCAAAAGACTGGAAACTACACCTGTGTATTAGTTCTCTAGATAATCAATATTCGGATTTAACCATTTATCAAATTTCTTAAGGAGGCGACAAATTTTTCCGCACACTCTTTGGCCATCGACGTCACGCCGTGCGCGTCCCAACCCAACGGGAAGTAGGCTTTCCTATCTCTACACTGCGGCTTTCAAGATAATGATACTCGCATCAATTTTGGCTGAAATCGACGTACCACTTCCTGCTCTCTGTGTCCTTCTTCCATATCTCACTGTCATAATTTCCTGTCCTTCTCTCTGCCCTCTCTTCCTCCCTGACTCTCCAGTGAGCGACGTAGGCAGGGCTTAACACTTTGGCCTCCCATTCTGAAGTACGATGTTTGAACTCCGTGTCCACGCAACTGGATTTAGTTTTTCTGAGACTTCCCTAAATCACTCTAAGCAAATACTGGGGTGGTTCCTTTGAAAGGACATGGCCAAATTCCTTCCCCGTCCTTGAAGTGCTCTGAGCTTGTGCTACATCTCTAATCACCTTGATGTCTATGGGATGTTAAAACTTAATCTTCATTCCTTTCTCCCTCTTTCTTTCCATTTCAGTCACCACTTCATCTCCCTGTCCATCTCTTCCCCTTTTCCAATCTATCTCCACCTCTCTTTGTCCCTTTATGCTTCTCACTTTCTCTGTCATTATCCTTCTATCATCCTCCCTCACCTCCCTCCCCCTCATCTTCTGTCTGCATCCTCTTTATCCCTCCTATCGTCCCCTCTCTCTGTCTATCTCCTTGTACCAATTTTTCTGTCCACCTCCCCCCTCTCTAACTCCTCCTGCTCCCTACTGATGACCCTATCGCCCTCCTCCTTCCATTTATATTTCTCCCAGCTCCCTCTATCTTCTATCCTTCGTCTCACCCTCGACTGCACCCCTGTCCTTTGCCCCCCCCCCTCCTGACTCCATCCACATGCTCCTTATCCCCCCTCTCCCAATCCTCATCCCTTTCTCTTTCGCTATCTCCTTTTGAGCCACTCTCTCCCCCACTCTTCCTCCCACACTCTACTCAACTGCTTTTCTCATCTGTCCACTTTCTCCTCCTCCCTCTCCCCATCATCTCCACCTGCCCTCCTTTGTCTGTCGAACTTCCTCCCTGTGTCCACCTTCTCCTCCTGTCTGTCCACTGCCTCCTCTCTCCCATTTGTTTGTTGACTTCTCCTTCACCTTCTTCCTGTCCATTACCCCCTCCTATGCTACTATGGCTCTCACTGTTCATGTCTCATGTCAACCCCATTCCCCATGGGATGTAGTGGTTATTACCTCCTCAGAACTTCATTCCATACTGTGTCACATGTACCATGTTTGGTTGAAATCTATTAAGGAGTTTAAGAGCATATATACATCAGGGTGCAGTAAATGTATCTCCATCTCTATTTGGCGTAAGACGAAAACAGCGTGAGATATGTTTACTTGTTCATGTGTCAGATATTCAAAGCGATGAGTGAGCTTCTACAACTGTTTCATTAAATCAAGTGATCGATTTTAACAATATATTTATTCTTCAGTCAAATTTTTGTACCATTTTATTTTTTAAACTTGTATATTTTTCTAAAACATGAAGTGCATGACTTCGTAGTGAGTTCTACTCTGATGTGTCAGGTATGTCTATACCAGCAACCATTTTTCCAAATTTAGCTTTGAAAATACGTGCATCAGAATTATTCATGTGGAAAGGCGTCCCTTGCATCAGAAGATACTTATCGAGAAGTGTAGAGCTGAACACTTCATGCTGAAGGCATTAGTGTTCTATGACAAGCCCAAAGAAATAGTGATGGAGACAGATCTCATAATGCAGTTCGTAAACGTGAAGTTGCGACAAAAATCGTGAGAAACTGAAAAGGAAATGTTTCCAGACGCATACAGTAAAGATGCTCTTTAGCAGCAACATGTTTTCAGTCAGTTCATATGCTTTCAGGATGTAAAAGAAACTGGTTCAACATCAACAAATACAACAGACACCAGGAAGCAATTGTGACTGATGGTGGTAACATATTAAAAGACTTTGATCTATACTGGAGAAGTAGACTACTGTCAAAATCAGCGTTGACGCCAGAATTCTCAAAGTGATTAATTAGCACATTTCAACACGTATGGATACTACTATAGAGATTTCATTCACCAGTGTGACTAAGATTCAAATATTGCTGCAGTTGACATAGTAAGGATGGCTTCTGGAGACACCACTTCAACGAGTAGTGTAGACAAGCATCACTCACAGAGCACTGCTTTGGCATTATGTTTGGATGGTCATCCAGAGATGTCCGATTTCTTTGTTTAAAAAGATTTCAACAGAACCTTGCGACAACATTGTCAGATGCTAAACTAAATTGAGATTGTAGCTGTGAGATCTTACCTGGAAGACACACAATCTCATAATTGTCTTCTAGTATCTTATAATAATGTCGCAGAACTTTTTAGTCACATGCTATCGTGTGTTGACACTCCGAAAGTTTCTTAGAATATTTAAATCACATTTTCTGGTATAATCAAATAAATGGTTGATGAACAGCGGTATACAATTAAAATAAATGTGTTACAATAATATGAATGGCCAGTGCTAGGATCACTATTCATTTGTCAACTAGTTTCAACCACAAATTATTCTCAAGCATTAACCAGTTGTTTTCTAGTTAAACGTGTCACAAAAAGGATGGCTATCAAAAAACTACAGAACACTAGAGAAAAATGATACCACGATTATTTATAAATTACAAGACCATTTGGGACGATTTTATAAGTATCAACCGTGGGGTATAGGTGTAGAAAAAACAGATTAATCTTATGCTTATATAGGGAACGGGATTAACTTTAATGGGGAAAGTATTTTCCTGAAATTAATTTGTGTTCAGTCACTTACACACTAACAGGGTAATAAAAGCTTATGACTTTCCTAGTTATATAGAGAAAGATTATCTGAATAGATACGTACAATGTGAAATCAACTGATTTGATTATTTCTAATTACAGCTTACAAGTGATACATCAGCACTATATGCCATGCACAACACTATCATTACACTGAAAAAGTATTTGTGGAAGGAGATAACAAAGTACTAGATAAAGTGTCAAGTACAAAGGTCAACAGAATTCTGTGTGGGGACATTAATATCAACACTAATATCATAAATTAATCCAGCAGCGCCTCCATAAACATCCTTCAAAGTTTTGGCATGTCCCTATTGGTCAATAGTGCAATAAGGGTTACTACAACGACTGCATCAATAATTAACCATGTGGCCACAAATAGGGACAGGGAAAAATGTGATTTGGTGTAAAAGATCTTGGACTATCAGACCACTTCTGTCAAATAACAACAGTAAAGTCAGGCATCGAATCATTCCATAAACAAGCCTACAAACGACATCTATCAAAAATTATAATACAATATTTTTCAAAAAAACTACAAAAACAAACCTGGGATGAAGTGTATAAGGAAAACAAAGTGAATATGATATTCTCTAAATTCTCCACATTGTTTAAATTGAACTTCGAAAACGAATTTCCAAAAGTATGCATGCCTGTATAAACATATTACAAAAACAGATGGATAACAGCAGGTATTAAGAAGTCCTCCCAAACACTGAAACACCTCAATTCCATGAAAAAGATTCGCAATGACCCAGAATTCTTAAATTTCTATCATAGATACAAGAATATCTATAGGGAGGTGCTAATTGTTGCAAAAAAGTCATTTAATGACAAAATAATATATAAAGCAGAGAATAAAAGAGAAGCAGTCTGGGATGTTATAAAAAAGGAAATGGGGAGAGGCAAACAAACGCAGAATAACATATTGATAAGAGAGGGGTATAAGGTAATAAATGATCCACAACACGTAGCAGTTTTTCAAGTATTGCAGAGAAATTACAGCAGTACTGGCGCATCCATGCCAAGTGCAGATGCTGCTACGGTCGAGGTCACACGTGGACTGTTGGTCATGGTACCTGCTGAGGCTAGTAAACAGGGACGTATGAAAGGGACAGTCGCTGTCCGCATACTTGCATGTGTGACAGAGAATTACAAGAGGATGGGCGCACACTGTGGTTCCTGTTTCACGTGCAGCAAGTCCGTGTTAATGAAACTGTCTGTCTGCCTCCTGCTGCTTTTCGACTGGCCGACCACATTTGTACGGACGTTAGTCTGAGAATGGTGAACCTCCTTGTGCCACCTTGTGTTTTGGGTTCCTTTCACACTGTAATATCAAGTACTGTGTGGTACTTATTTCATTCAGTCCCTGCCCAAAGTTCAAATTGTTTGCATCAAAGGTTACTGCTGCTGCTGCTAGTCTCCGACCAACGGTGCGGGAGGACACAGAAGGTTGCAGGGTCACCATTAGTTGTTCTCGAACGGCAGATGGACATGCAAAGGGGCTAGGATGTGCATGGACTCTTGTGCATCTCAGACGTGTTCGAATGGAATGTTGACGACGAGTCTGATAGATCTCACATTCCCATGCAGTCCTACAGCGGGCTACTGGCCCCGAAAGTCGGGATATTGGACGACAGGCACCAACGCTGAGCTATTATTCCGGCTTCTAAAAGTGGTACCCTCACTTAGTCCGTTGGTTAGCGCTAGATGCGTCAGTAAATTGAACTGTGCAGCATCTGTGACCCATGCGCTGCTTACCTATGGATAATGATTTTTTAAAGAGAAATGGTTTCTGGTAATGTGTATGTAGTTGTGTCCAGTACTTTCTCAGAGTGTCACAACATCAACCATGGTAGATTTTTCTCTGTTCTAGAAATTTTGCCTTTTGGTCTTGTTACGTGGCTCCTCTTTTGTGGCGCTGTATGCGCTATATGTGCAATGAGCTCCTACTGGAAGTGTATGGTGGGGCAACTTGCGTTCTGGCTGTGGGTAACTGTTTGTGAGCCAGCATATCTATTATTATTTATGTGGATTCTAAAGTTTTTCGAAAGGATTCGCATTCTTAAAAGGTTCCTTGTTCATGAAATACTGATTTGGCGATGATGCGTTTCTTTTAAGGATTTTATAACAGTTCATTATTTTTCTAATGTTTTCAAAAGAGGTCATCAATATTTTTAAAGTTGTTTTAAATTCTATTCAAATTGTGCATTTACTTAATTTTTTTAATAGTTCTATTAAATGGCCCTTTTAAATAACTTCTGATTAAGGTATTAATTTAAAATTATAGACTGTTGCAGAAATGATTAAACCAGAAAACTGAATTTTAAAAATGATTTTCTTGCTTATTCATTAAATATAAATACTTTTAGTGATATTAATTGTCAAGTGTACTTATTACTGGCAAAACAGTTTGTTTCTAGCACACCCATTTAATATATATAATTGGTACTGTATTTATTACTGTACAGTTTGTAAAATAACGATTGTTATCTGAATTTTGCTTCAACTGGCTCAGTTACCTCAGCTCCAGGGTCCACATTTCGTGGTCTCACATTTCAATGATAGTAGGTAACGTGATTGTCCAGTGAATTAGGTGGGGGGTATAAGCAAATAATGTATTACAACTGATGTGCTGTTTTAGTGTGTAAATGCATTTCATACTGCAATTTTGTTCTGTTGCAGAGTGTAAAACCATGGGAACAAGAAATGTGATGTGATTGACTTACTTTATTGTCTGCAGGTTCTGGTTGTACAAGAAACGAAGAAAGAGTATTGAAAATTTGTAGCAAAGTTACGCCAATAGCAGATAGGTAACACATATAAATATTGCATCTCTCCCACAAAAAGCTGAAAAATTAAACTGTTAGTATGTCGGTAGGTAGTATACATATATGTACCGCTATGACAATGATCTGTTAGAACATATGAGGTGTATTCGTAAAGTAAGATCCGATTGGCTCGAAATGGAAACCACTGTGAAAATCTGATGGAACTTTGCACAGATGTGTTGGGCAGTGTCTGTAGTGTGCCTGTCGATCGTTTCACGTCATTCTTTTCAGTTCAGGGCGCAAAGAGATCACGCAGAAATGCCTAAAACAGTAGTGTCTCCCGAGAAGTACGCCAATCTGGTGAGAGACTTCGCCTGAAGCTATGCAGCCCACATAACGTAAATGTCACGCATTTCTTTCTTCAAGGCAATATTTAGCCGCATTCTGTAAGGGCAATGAAGACGCTCCCGCCACGTTTTTTTATGGGAAGTGTTGGATCACCCACAATACAATCATTAATTGGCTCCTCCGTTGTTCATCTCTGTTCACATGAACCGCTTGCTGCGAAGACAACATTTTGTCACAAATAATGAAAGGCAGACCAGGTTTGGCGGAAAGCACAGGTGGCTGCTCTCTGTGACGATGGTACTGGAAAGTTTGTACAACGCCACGAAAAATGTCTTAAGACGGAGGGACGACTATTTAGAGAGGTAGCTGGAAGGTGTGACTAAACGTTGCGAATAAAAAGTTTTTGAATTCCACTGTTATTATCATTTCTCGACCGATCGAATCTTACTTTCCTAACAGCCCTCGTATTTTGCTTGAATATTAACTTCATCTGTTATTTACTTATTTATTTAGCATATGGCATTACATATGAACAGCAACTAACAATTGTTGATTACATAATTTTACAAAATTAAAAAAAAATATTGCAATTACATTATTTATAATTTAAAAAGTAAGTCTGTAAATTAATGTCTAATTTGTCGATCCCTTCAAGGTATGCCTCTCTCACTTCAAAGAAATCTACCAAGTTACCATGTTAGGCACCTCTGCAACAGCTTGTTACAATGTGATGGATCGTCTGGTGTTAGTTTCCACAGTCACATTGAAATGACGAAGCCCTTCCCCATCGGCAGAGGATTTCAGTACAGATGCCGTGGCCTGTGCGGATCCGATTAATTGTTTGCCACGCACGTCGCGTTAATTACATACCGGCCGGTCTTGTGTCAGTGGTTTGGAGGGTCTGATGTTCCTCACAGGCGATAGTGTTCCACATTTCTGTTCACTTTTTGTTGATATTGAAAGTAGCTGCCTAAAGCGATTCTGCCATTGGGACAGATGGTTGCCTGGATTTCAATCGGTTCATTCGGAGTGCAGGAACATCTGACTGCATTGGAAGCTCGAGGATTTTAAGTAATTTTTGGTATTTATTGAGGAGGGCGTTCTGTCTTCGGAGGTCTGGTGGCTTAATGTCGCTTAGAGGTGGTAACCAGTATAGAGGAGTAGTTTTCATGCAGCCTACTATTGTCCTCATTGGTGCATTTAGCTCTACGTCAATTTTTCTCACTTGTGTGCTGTTACGCCACATTGGGGCTTAATATCCGACAGCAGAATAGACCAGACATAAGGTAGCGTATCGGAGTGTCGTCGCTCTTGCACCCCATGTCGTACCACTCAGCTTTGCTGCGGTGTTTTGTATGTGCTTCCTGTAAGAGATGGTTCCATTAAGAGTGACTCCTAGATACTTCGGAGAGTTGGTGGTGAAGGACCTGACCATTAAAGTTGAAATTCAACTCCCCACTGGCCATTCTGTTGTTAAGGTGCAAGCAACTGGATTTGGTGCAAGTCTCCACTTTTTGAAGTATTCATCTATCGTGCTTATATCTGCCTATAGGATCGCTTCACCAGCTTCATGTTATCTATTGGGTGGCCAAGGCCAGATCGTCTGCATAGAGGAACTTTCTTGACTCTGTTTCATGCAGGTTAAATGTATACAAACTGAACAGGATTGGTGCCAAAACGGAGCCCTGAAAAGACCATTATCAAGTTGCTTCTGTCTGCTTAGTTAGTTGCCAAGGACAACTTGGTAGTATCTCTCAGAGAGCATGTTGTTTATGAGCCTGAAGGTGGTTTGACAGTGTATAACTCTGGAGAGTTTGTACAAGAGTCCTTGTCTCCATACTGTATCGTAGGTAGCTGTAAAATCAATAAAAGCCACTGATGTCTTAAGGCGACGTTGGAACCCAGCTTCTATGTGTGTAGTTAAGCTGAACACTTGGTCTGCGTGGATTCTGTTAGGTCTGAATCATGCCTATTCGATGGGAATAACTTCATGCATCTTTGGACCGATTCGGTTGAGGATTAATTTTTCCAAAAACATGTAGGAGAAGCTCAGGAGGCCGATTGGGCGATAGCTAGCAGCTTTGTTCGCTGGTATACCTGGATTCAGTACACCTATGACCTTTATTTTTATGAAGCCGTTTTGAATGTTCCCTGATAACATAATTGTGATGATGAAACTTGCAAGTCATCTACGAGTCCTGTTTCCACAATTGATGAGGAACTCTTCGAGTATTCCATCAAATCCTTGAGTTTTGCCTTTCCTCATTTCTTGGACTGCAGCAGTGACCTCATGTACAATGAAGTCTCTGGGCTACTGCGATTTCGTGGGTGGCTTCTGTTTTAGTTTTCTAAGCATTTTCTTAACCATTCTTGTGTGTGGGTTATGTGGGGGTGCTTTGGAGATGATTCTATTCGCAATCTGGTGTTACTTCATGATCTTTTCGGGTGGGTGGTCGACTTCCTACTAGTTTTCTCTAGAGGATCCATGCTTCTCTGCTTGAACTCTTAACATCCAGACTTTCTGTTTTTTGCTCCCAGCATTCTTTGTCAAGGTGTTTAAGGCGTTCTGTAGCAGTCGCGCTGTCATTGGTGGTTAAATAGGACTGATAAAGTTCTTCGCTGTTATTACATAATACGTTAAAATTCATACAGAGCTGCAAAGCATAATGCTAACAGGATTAGAGCAGGATGGCAAAAAACAGAAACAGCACTCGAAAAAATTAAAGACTGTGCTTTCGTTTATTAGTTCCAATAATATAAAAGTTAACATAAGGACTCTTTGGTTCGGAATCATTACACAAAATTTTCGAAAAAAATATGTCTTTAGAAAGGGGTATTACAGTGGCAGCGTCGCCGATTAGTGCCAGCAGTTGCAGGCTGCCTTGGGTTTACGGGTAAAAATCATCTACTCGCCTGCCGAGGACGTAAGTTCAGCAAGCTCCTCATGTAGGGCACTACTGTCTGATGTACAAGTGGATGTCTCCGCATTTAGTGTCGCCTCACCCTCTCGTAAACCAGTCTTGCCATTGCATACCTCTTTAGAAGCGTTGTGTTAATAAAGATCCTCAGATATTGTCGGAATTTAAAAGTTGCAAGAGGAAGTACTATCAGATCAACCACAAGTGCTGCTTCTTAATTGGCAAGATGAGGTTGAAGTGGGGCATGCGGGCCGTAGGGATACGAATCAAAGACTTAATCCAGGTAAACGGTTATGTAAATTAACTAACTCTTTAGCGGCCGTTATCTAGGGTGTTCAGTACCGACAGGTGGTGCAGTTGTTGTGATTCACGGTTAAAGTGGAATAAGCCGATGCACTGCAAGTACCTGCAGTGTATTTTTTCAGGTTATTTTTAATTTAACTGTTGGCTGACAGTAGAATAACTGCGGAAACCTCAGCCCCTAAGTGGGTTCCTCAAGTATATTCTTTCTGAAAACTTAGTAACACGTAGAAGGAACGAACCGATGGATCAAAATGTGTTTAGAGTGCAGGGATGTAACGAAAGACTTGGCGAATATGTTGACAGTGTGCGAATAACCATTATGGCCCTGTGTGTTAATGCATTCGTGAGAGTCATGCAGTAGCTAGTACTCTTCAGAGTATGAAGTCCGAAGAACTTTAGGAGTGTTTTTCTGATAAATCGCAGGCCTTTTCTGATTTAAGCTGGTAGTAGGTATCGAGAATAGGCGTAAGTACGGAGATGAAATGTGAGGCAGTCAGGTCTCAAGGTATCAGGAAAATTTAGTTTGTGGTACAGAATCGACTAACCGGACTAGAGCGTGGTTGTTCCACACGACATGTGTTTTCGTTGTGTGAAGCAGGGGCGGTTAGTGAGAGACCGTGGGGTGCCAGACTGATATCTGAAAAACTGTTGGCGCCGAGCAGGGACGCCCCGGTGTGGCCGTGTGTCTCCGCTGTTGGGTGGCCATAGATTATGCACAGTGAGTAAGCTGGGTTTACCGTTTGTGTGTGCCGAGTTCGTCTTTGTGTGCTCTGCTTGATTCCGGTAGTAATGCTTTGTTGGGCGATTATAGTTGATATCAGAGATACCGCCAAGTAACTAGGTTTCTTGTATTGCAAACCGTACACCAGGACTGCCGTTTGGTGTTAGGGCAATCATTACAGGTAGTAGAACGCGTTATGCATTCATGATTTCACATGGCTGGGGAAGCATACTACGAAGGCGTTTTGTGGTTGAAATTTCTTAGGAACTGCACAGTGCCTTATTGATTCTGCTAGGGGAGAGGGAGGGGGGGAGGTGGGAGAGGGATATTTTATTATAAACTTCAGTCTAAAAAAAGGTATACATTTAATTTAGCATTCCTGGTAGAGGCACCAAGGTGTGTAGTGTTACTGCTAATAGGTCTAAATGCGAGGTGCGGTATCTGCCTGAGCTGGAAGCCCTGCAATTGGTGGAATTAGTGAATTCCAGCCGTCCTGATACATCGATTTGGGGTTGCTAGTAAGATCAAAAATCAAATCCAGTTAACTGGTCAGAATCTGGTGCACCAGAAGTCGTAGTTCCAATCCCCCCAAATCCAATGGAGCAGTTGCATAAAATTGTGACTCAGTTGTTAGAAGATTGTGTAGTGAGACCGATTGTTTCACCATAAGCCGCTCAGACATTTTTGGTCCCAAAGTAGAATGATGAGGCATATGGGCTGGTCATGGTCTATCAGAGACACTGAACAAAAAGATGGTTTCGGAAACGGTAGCAGTGCCCGAATTACACAATTGTTTTCCATTGTTTGCAGGGAGTAAAATCTTCACCAGAAAAAAATCTCAACTAAGCATATTAGCAAATATCCCTTACAGATTATTTCAAGTCCGTAACTGCCTTCGAATTCAGTACTCTCCTTTGTTTTAGCAATGGACACGGCTAGCTTGTCTTGTGTTTCGGATTCTGTCCTATTGAATCTGAAATTCAGATTTGTATATGACTATTTGGACAATGTGGTTGTGTATATTACTACTTTTGATGAAAATCAGGATCATCTGAACTAAGTTTTGAGGCGTCTGAGAGAGAGTGGGCTTGCGGGTAATCTCTTAAAGGTTGTGACACATTGTACGCACCAAATGGATTAGGATTTATCAAACCCATACTGTGGAAATCTATGTTTGCAGTACTTTGGGATACGAAGACGTTGTCCAATTTATCGTGAAGGTCCTTTCTTTTACGAAATGTATCCCAAACTTTGCTCTTTTGTGGGCTCGTCTCAACCAGCTCTGGTGCGACCCCCAGCAGTCTGATGCTTTAAAGCAAGCTTTGAGTAATGCTCCTGAAGTGGGCATTCCTGACTTTAAATCTCTCTCAGACCGACATGTGTAATTCAGGCGATGCAGCGGTTCTCCTTCGAGAATGTGATGAAGAGCAGCGGATTTTGTTTTATGCATTCGGGCATTGTTCCTGCCGAAACCTGCTGGCAGCTCTGCGTTGGAAAGATTTAAGGTTTACTTAGGACATAGTAAGCTTTTGTTAGAGGTCAATAGTCAGACGCTGAGTTGGGTACTAGCTCGGCTGCGTAGGACCAGCCGTTTTCCACACTGGGCCTCGCAGATATTGCCTTTTCATTTTCATATAAGGGGAAGGCAGAAACAGGCGGCTGATATATTGAGTCGAATGTTTCGGGAGCCTCAGGTGGACCCAAATCAGGATGAGGCAACTGAGCTTCTGATGGCGTTGGCAGTCCTATCCGAGAGGTAATCCCTGTTCACAGATCTTAAAGGGACGTAACTAGAAGATCTCAAGCTATATAGTAAGTTTCCCATTACATGTTTATATACGAAATTCAGCCCAGAATTATCTCCCATCCTCTAAAAAGTCTCTGTGTTGCCAAAACTATGTACCCACAAACTTATCCAAATTAAACTCGTATGTTAACCATTGGCAAAACAGACCCAAATTTGAATGAGACTGTAACTGGTCGGAATACGACTTGCCTTTACGTGAAATGCGCAGCTGAAGTAAAACAATATTATCTGGCCCTAATCAAAATTTCCACTTCCCTCTCGTGTTGACAACATTGTTGGAGATTTCTCGAAAGATGACAGCGAACAGCAAGCAGGAAGCGGCTAAGCTAGATTTCTATTTTTTAAATAAAATTTCCAAACAATATTCAGACTTTAGCGTACCATATGGTGCTATGTGATAATGCATAATGGTAAGCTTTCCTTAGCGGGATGGGGAGAGCAGCTTTTGGTACGAAATAATATTGGAAGACAACGATTATAGAATGAAGTATGTATTCAAAAATATAGAGTGAAGCTTCGGGTGATCGTCACACATACATTGGTCTGAAAAGTACAGTGCTTAACAAAGTGAACAAAGATTTGAAAAGGCTAGAGTCTCAACAGAGGATTTCTATAAAAATCAAGCAGGTTAATCAATTCACATCATAATGCATGACTCAGGGAAGTGGGCGGAGAGGGATCTTTATCTCAGCTCTGTGCAAGTTAACTAGCTGACAATAATTATTCTAACAAATTAGCTGCGCAGTCCTGCAGTCTTACCTCGGCGTTCTTGTCTTCAAAAATAATAGCATTATTCAAAATTTATGTTCATTCCGCCTTTCAGTACATACGTCATATTCATCCTTGCTGTCCTTTGCAATAAATCTTTCTTCATCTGACAGATACAATCAGAAGTCCATCACCTACCATGCTACAACCAAGAATCTATCAGACTGCGCAGAGGGAAAGACTGTGCCACAGAAAGACCAAAGATTGTTTAACAGTAACACAGCTTAGGGAAATGCCCACCTTACAACACGATATTCGGCATAAGCTGGAGCAGGGCGATAAACTGGGGGGATACTCTTTGGAAAGGTGAGTCTTTCGGTTTCACTAACGCCATAATGACAAACTGAAGGTCTGTCTGCCGGAGAGCTTAATGTTTACTGTTATTATGAATTTCCACCATTCGTTTTGTTGGGGGCATCTTGCCTCCGACAAAACGAGATTTAAAATTCAGGAAAATCTGTTGTGGCAATTAGTGGACGCTGATATCTAGAGGTTTGTGGCACAATGTGAGGAATGCTAGGCTTCTAAGCCTGGTATTAGAGCCAAGCAGGTTTTTTTTACAATAGAATAGGGAGTATCACGATTGTTTAGATCCACTGCCACAAACGAAGAGGGCTGATCGTTTTGTTTTTATGGTGGTCGACATATTTACGAGGTTCATTTGGTAGATATCTAGTAAGAGGCTGCCCAAGACAACGATAATCCAACATTTACAGGATATATTAGCCAATACAGTCCCTCAAATGCCTTGGTGAGTGATAATGCTCCTGCCTTTGTGTGAAGAGAGTTTGTAGTACTTTGTTTCAACCATGACATCTCCCATATAACAAGTTCAGGGTACTATCCTCAGAGTTACTTTGCTGAGAACATTTATAGGAACCTTAAGTCAGCCATAATAAACTAGTGCTTGTGCCCTCAAAGATATTGGGGAAAGTGGATAAGGTGGCTTTCATTAGCTTTCAGTACTGCCAAGTAATAAGGGCATAACACCACGCGCACAAAAGTTATGTTTGTCTTCCCACTCAATTCTCCCCTTTCCAACGTGCGGTCGTTAAATGATTTAGGCAAGACTGTATTAATCCTGTGGCCATTACATGGAAGCGGGACACAGCAAGGAAGCATATCAGATTTACTCATGACAGAGAGAAGTGGAGGTACTATCGGACGAGGCAGGCCTCCTCAGTGGTAGTTGGTGATGGTGTATAAGTACTGGGTACAACTAAGGGGTCATAGGGAATACACACAAACTGAGGCGCCGGTTTCGTGTGTGGTTGTAAACAGGGTGTCACCCATCTCTTTTTTGCTTCACTATTTATTTATTACAAGAAAGAAGAGGGCACAACTGCTTCAAATAAAATGTATATCTACATCTACGCCTACATCCATACTCCGCAAGCCACCTGACGGTGTGTGGCGGAGGGTACCTTGAGTACCTCCATGGGTTCTCCCTTCTATTCCAGTCTCATATTGTTCGTGGAAGGAAGGATTGTCGGTATCCCTCTGTGTGGGCTCTAATCTCTCTGATTTTTATCCTCATGGGGTCTTCGAGAGATATGCGTAGGTAGGAGGAATATACTGCTCGACTGCCCGGTGAAGGTATGTTCTCGAAACCTTAACAAAGGCCCATACCGAGCTACTGAGCGTCTCTCCTGCAGAGTCTTCCACTGGAGTTTATCTATCATCTCCGTAACGCTTTTGCGATTACTAAATGATCCTGTAACGAAGCGCGCTGCTCTCCGTTGGCTCTTCTCTATCTCTTCTATCAACCATATCTGGTACGGATCCCACACTGCTGAGCAGTATTCAAGCAGTGGGCGAACAAGCGTACTGTAACCTGCTTCCTTTGTTTTCGGATTGCATTTCCTATGGATTCTTCCAATGAATCTCAGTCTGGCATCTGCTTTACCGACGATCAACTTTATATGATCATTCCATTTTAAATCACTCCTAATTCTTACTCCCAGATAACTTATAGAATTAACTGCTTCGAGTTGCTGACCTGCTATTTTGTAGCTAAATGATAAGGGATCTATCTTTCTAAGTATTCGCAGCACATTACACTTGTCTACATTGAGATTCAATTGCCATTCCCTGCACCATGCGTCAATTCGCTGCAGATCCTCCTGCATTTCAGTACAATTTTACATTGCTACAGCCTCTCGATACACCACAGCATCATCTGCAAAAAGCCTCAGTGAACTTACGATGTCATCCACGGTCCTATGACACTCCCCTGCGGCACACCTGAAATCACTCTTACTTCGGAGGACTTCTCTCCATTGAGAATGACATGCTGCGTTCTGTTATCTAGGATCTCTTCAATCCAATCACACAATTGCTCTGATAGTCCAAATGCTCTTCCTTTGTTCATTAAACGACTGTGGGGAACTGTATCGAAAGCCTTGCGAAAGTCGAGAAACACGGCATCTACCTGTGAACCCGTGTCTATGACCCTCTGAGTCTCGTGGACGAATAGCGCGAGCTGGGTTTCACACGACCGTCTTTTTCGAAACGCATGCTGACTCCTACAGAGCAGATTTCTAGTGTCCAGAAAAGTCATTATACTCGAACATAATACGTGTTCCAAAATTCTACAACTGATCGACGTTAGAGATATAGGTCTATAGTTCTGTACATCTTTTCAAAGTCCCTTCTTGAAAACGGGGATGACCTGTGCCCTTTTCCAATCCTTTGGAACGCTACGCTCTTCTAGGGACCTACAGTACACCGCTGCAAGAAGGGGGGCAAGTCCCTTCGCGTACTCTGTGTAAAATCGAACTGACATCCCATCAGGTCCAGCGGCCTTTCCTCTTTTGAGCGATTTTAATTGTTTCTCTATCCCTCTGTCGTTTATTTCAATATCTACCATTTTGTCATCTGTGCGACAATCTAGAGAAGGAACTACAGTGCAGTCTTCCTCTGTGAAACAGCTTTGCAAAAAGACATGTAGTATTTGGGCCTTTAATCTGTCATCGTCTGTTTCAGTACCATTTTGGTCACAGAGTGTCTGGACATTTTGTTTTGATCCACCTACCGCTTTGACGTAAGACCAAAATTTCTTAGGATTTTCGGCCAACAACTTTACTTTCGAATTCATTGAACGCCTCTCGCATAGTCCTCCTCACACTACATTTGGCTTCGCGTAATTTTTGTTTGTCTGCAAGGCTTTGGCTATGTTTATGTTTGCTATGAAGTTCCCTTTGCTTCCGCAGCACTTTTCTAACTCGGTTGTTGTACCACGGTGGTTCTTTTCCATCTCTTACGATCTTGCTTGGCACATACTTATCTAACGCATACTGTACGATCGTTTTGAACTTTGTCCACTGATCCTCAACACTATCTGTACTTGAGACCAAAATTTTTGTGTTGAGCCATCAGCTACTCTGTAATCTGCTTTTTGTCACTTTTGCTAAACAGAAAAATCTTCCTACCTTTTTTAATATTTGTATTTACCGCTGAAATCATCGATGCAGTAACCGCTTTATGATCGCTGATTCCCTGTTCTGCGTTAACTGTTTCAAATAGTTCAGGGCTGTTTGTCACCAGAAGGTCTAATATGTTATCGCCACGAGTCGGTTCTCTATTTAACTGGTCAAGGTAGTTTTCTGATAAAGCACTTAAAAAAAGTTCACTGGATTTTTTGTTCCTGCCACACGTTATGAACGTTTGAGTCTCCCAGTCTGTATCCGGAAAATTAAAATCTCCACCTAGAACTATAACATGGTGGGGAAATCTACTTGAAATATTTTCCAAATTATCCTTCAGGTGTTCAGCCACAACAGCTGCTGAGCCAGGGGGCCTATAGAGACATCCAATTACCATGTCTGAGCCTGCTTTAACAGTGACCTTCACCCAAATTATTTCACATTTCGGATCTCCGTCAATTTCCTTCGATACTATTGCACTTCTTATCGCTATAAACACGCCTCCCCCTTCACTGTCCAGTCTGTCTCTGCAGTATACATTCCAATCTGAGTTTAGGATTTCATTACTGTTTACGTCTGGTTTCAGCCAACTTTCTGTCCCTAGTACTATATGGGCGTTGTGACCGTTTATTAATGGGAGTAGTTCTGGGATCTTTCTATAGACGCTTATGCAGTTTACTATTAGCACATTAATATTGTTATTCCCTGTTGCATTTTGCCTACTCCTACCTTGCCGCGTCTCAGGAGGCGTCTTGTCGGGCCTACGGAGGGAATTCTCTAACCTAAAAAACCCCCATGTGCACTCCACACGTACTCCGCTACCCTTGTAGCTTCCCGCGTGTAGTGCACGCCTGACCTGTTCAGGGGGACCCTACATTTCTCCACCCGATAGCGGGGATCGAGTAATTTGCACCCCAGATCTCCGCAGAATCGTCTGAGCCTCTGGTTTAAGCCTTCCACTCAGCTCCAAACCAGAGGACCGCGATCGGTTCTGGGAACGATTCTACAAATAGTTAGCTCTGATTCCACCCCGTGAGCGAGGCTTTCCGCCTTCACCAATTCCGCCAACCGCCTGTACGAACTGAGGATGGCCTCTGAACCCAGACGACAGGAGTCATTGGTGCCAACATGAGCAACAATTTGCAGTCGGTTGCACCCAGTGCTCTCTATCGCCGCCGGCAGGGCCTCCTCCACATCTCGGATGAGACCCCCCAGCAAGCAGACAGAGTGAACAGTGGCCTTCATCCCCGACCTTTCCGCTATTTCCCTAAGGGGCTCCATCACCCGCCTAACGTTGGAGCTCCCAATAACTAATAAACCCCTCCCCCCGTGTGCCTGCTCGGACCTTGCTGAAGGAGCGGCCACATGTCCACTCACAGGCAGAGCGGGCGATGCCACACGGCCAGCCTCCACATTGACCCTCCGCCTCGTGCGCCGCGATCGCCGCTGAACCCGCCACTCCCCTTGCGGAGAGGGTGGCCCAACCGCGCCCGGTACCCGCGAAGGTATCTTGACAGCAGGGCCAGTGGGTGAAGCATGTAACGCCTGGGGTGTACCATGCGACGCAGCAGACTCCCCACTGTCACTACACTCAGAGGCAGCAGCCTGAAGACGGCTGACCACGGCCATCAACACGTTCAGCTGTTCGCGAACAGTGGCCAGCTCCTCCAGCGTCCGTACACAGCAGTCACACATGTTGAAAGTGAAATTATGTTACGAAGGAGCAGGGAGTTCGGGTTACCTCCTAGGTTTTGGATTGATAGTGGGAGGTTGATCCATCCGTATCGATACTCACGACCAGAGCTGATCTTTAAGAGGCGTTAAGTTTTTGGTTTCGGAACAGGATGGCGTCACTGCTGCTTGTGGGAAGTTAAGAGCCTGTGCGTGCGTGTCAAGTGCAGAGTACTGCCATGGACGATGACATAAATGAACTGTTGGTCGTGAAAAGTGCCGAGGGTAGTACATAGGACGAATGGAAGAGCCAGTTGCTGTTACGTATACTGGCGATGTGTAACGGGGAATCACTGGAAGGTGGTCGCATATTGTAGTTCCTCTTTCTCTGCGAGTAAGCCCTTGTTAATGAGTCTGCCTGTCTCGTTCCTGTTGTTCGTTGACTGTCCGGCTGCATCCAAACGGATATCAGTTGGAGAACGGTGAACTTCCTTGTGCTTGGAAATACTTTGACACTGTAAAGTTAGATTACCTGTGATAATGATCCATCTTGCTAATTGGTACTTGTGTCATTCAGCAAGAGTTAGTAAACACCAAGACTGAACTGTTCTTCTGGCTTCTAAAAGTGCTACCGTTACAATGCTCTTTGACTAGCGCTTAATGCTGCCAGCAAATTTAGTTGTGTAGCTACTCTCTCCCCTTCACTGCATTACTGTGTTTCCCTTAAGAGTCATATTTCATCAAAAGGCAAAGCGTTTGCCGTTAGTAAATTTAATTGTGCAGCACCTATCATCAGTGCACTGCTATACTATGATTCATGTTTTATTAAAGGGATAAAGTTTCTGCTGACGTGTATGCAGTTGTGTCTGGCACTTCGTCAGAGTGTCAAGAACTTAAAATTAATTGATCTTTCTCTGTTTTAGACAGCTTTTTTATGCTCATGTTACGCACCTTGTTTCGAGGTTCGACAGCTTGCATGTACAGCGAATGTCTAATGGATATGTAAAGTGAGGGCAGCTGGGTCCCGATTCTGCGTGCCCTTTTGTGAGCCAGTGTACGTCTGGTGGTATTATGCGGTCATTAAATTTTTTTAACAAGGGGAGGCCGCCAATTGTGAAATTCAGATTCGATTCATACTGTGCATAATAAAAGCTTATGGCCAGAGGTGTAATGTGGCAAAGCACCAAGATGCACTTCTCAGCCGTTGTCGAGAAAATCGACAGTTAAAAGAAACCGTTGCGGTGAAATACTCTCTACGCTTAACAGTTTTTCTACAGCGTCGTGGCGCAGCGGTAAGCGGTCGGGTTCGTAATCCGAAGGTCGCCGGATCGAATCTCGCACCATGCAACTTTTTTTTATTATTTGTTTTTTTGTAATTCAAATGTATACACACACACACACACACACACACACACACGCATATATATATATATATATATATATATATATATATATATATATATATACTTGAAATAAATCCAATCCATCGTCCACCACCAATTGTCTTCTCCGATTTTTGCCGATATGATACGATACGCGTGGTGTGCATCAAACCTGACGAACGATAGAACAAGTTTTCAGAATGTCAATCAGGTGTGTTTCCCAACAGATAATTTAAAAAACAATTGTTCTTGTAAAAAGGCATCGTTTATCAGATGTGCTCGATGTGGTGCTGTTTTCTGCTTTCCATGTTTCTATGATAACTATCACTCTGGTTCGTGCGATACTCCAGCTACTTCTGGTCACTAATTGTTAATTATGCGCGAGTGTATACCGAACTTTTCAATAAATTGTATCCACTTGAATATTATTTGTGATATTGTGTTTTATTTCAAGTTTTATTTTTTCACGACAAACCACTTTCAACAACTTATTAGATGCGTAATTGTTGCAACTGATTGCCGGGAATATATATATATATATATATTTGAATTACAAAAAAAAATAATAAAAAGAAGTTGCATGGCGCGAGATTCGATACGGCGACCTTCGGATTACGAACCCGAGCGCTTACCGCTGCGCCACGACGCTGTAGAAAATTATGAATAATAGAGAGTATTTCACCGCAACGGTTTCTATTAACTATCGATTTTCTCGACAACGGCTGAGAAGTGCATCTTGGTGCTTTGCCACATTACACCTCTGGCTATGAGCTTTTATTATGCGCAGTATGAATCGAATCTGAATTTCACAATTGGCGGCCACCCCTTGTAAGATGGATTCGCCTCTTTAAAAAGCTCCTCTCTTATGAAATATTAACTGATTTGGTGATAACGGCGTACTTTTTGGGTTTTTTCTAGTTGTCTGATTTTTCTTGTGTTTTTAAAAGGGTTCTTAAAAAGTTTTTAAATTTTGAATTTTTTTTAAATGTTGTACTTGTTTCAAAAACTTTGTTAATAGTTTTCTTAATCGGCTGTTTTAAATAAATTCCGATTACAAACTTATTCTGAAATGTTACACTGTTTGAGAAATGGTTAAACTAGGGTACTAATTTGTGCAACCCATTATTTCTCGGTCATTCTAAGGTATATACTGTTGACGGTATTAAATGCTAAACGTGTGTGAAATAATGATTACTAACTATTTTTTACTTCTATTTTTTAGCCTCCACTCCGGAACCCCCATGTTCTGTTATCATATTTGAGGATGGATATTCGGGGACACTTCACTCCAAATACTGTGGAGTATTATAATAGTTAATGATTACAACTCAGCGTACAAAAGCACATTGCCACAACCGTAAATATGATTCAGGGTTCCTCAAATTTTGCATTATTTCAAATTTATGATGCGTGCCGTGACACGCACCACGGAATAGTTTACTTTGATACATCATAAAGAGTATAACACATTCTGCATCTGCTTTAGTATTCACCTTTGACAATGAATACCACACAGTCGACAATGCAGTTTCGTAAACAGTTACTCTCTATAGAATGACAAAGTTCGCGTGAGCTAGCCCACACACACCCACACACACACACACACACACACACACACACACACACACACACATACACACACTCACACACAGTCACATAAAGAGAGAGACATAGAGATAATTACGTAATGCCGCACTCGCACGTCATACGTGCCGACACATCAATGTCCGGTATATCCTTTAATGTTGCAATACTTAGTTGTAATTTCGCTGACACAGAGATTTTCATTTGATCACCATCTGTTAATTCAAATTCAGCAAACACAGTAATTTAACGTTGCTTTTGCCACACGCAACGCGCAGTAGTCATTCGCATTATCTCAGCTGTACAGAAATGCTCTCTCACACTAACTGCAGCTGGTGCAGATTAGTATTCGTCGGTAACATTCATATAACATTTCGTCATAAACAGAGAAGTCCATTTCGCGGGTCACACGTTTATTTCTACCTGTAATGGCCAGAAAATGTTATCTGTCATGTAATGAAGTCATCAGTACTATGATCTTTATTTAATGCTGATTATTTTTGCTACACTTGTTTCCTGACTTGGTCTCACTCTCTTATCACGATTAATTAAGAAAAATTTCTTTATTATCCAGACATCCAGTTTCTCTCCATCTTTTAAAGGCTTATCCCATATGGCTAGCAACTCATTAATAATTTATTCGCCAAACATGTTAATCTTAACGCGTAATATTCCGTAATTACTTGGAAATATTTTTTTTTCCTGTTTTCGTACTTACCTGCGACATTGATGAATGAAAACCTGATAATTAAAAATTGCTCATGGTTTTATTCCAATTTCATTACAAATTTCATTACAAATATTACCGTAACTAACATCACCGGACGTAAAATTACCCACTTCCGTTACAAATTGCGTCAATACCATCCAAATCAGCGGTAGCCACATGCCTCCGAGGAAGAGAATCCAAAACATCTCCAAGTGTCCTATACCCAGTTTAAACCAGTCGTTAATGATAAGAACTAGCAGGGCTTCAAAAACGCTACGATGTAATCACCGTTTCATTTACAGAAATTTTCTATCACAATTACATGTGGTGACTTAGTAGCCATGGTCCTGTGAGATTACCTGGGGGAGTCACTGCTACAACCTTGCGACTCTGGCTAAAAATGGGGGTGAGATGAGAATACAAGGACTCAACAAGAAAGTGTTCTTAGCCCCTCTCACCTCAGTTCTCCACAATCCTACCTACACATGGTGCTCCCGTTAAGCTGAGCAACCCAGTGTAAGGTTAGGTAACCAACCCAAGTGGGAAACTGGGTCAGCGAGCCGACAGGATGTGGAAGACATTGAAAGGCAATGGGAAACCACCACTGGAATTACTTCCCTAGACGTTCGTGGGATGGACCTCTTTGTACAATATTCCGGCGGTAAAGCTTCCCCTCAATCGGATCTCCGGGAGGGGAATGCAACGAGGACTCCAGAGATTATGGCAGATGGAAAAGGAACGAAGGAGAAGGAGAATGAAGATTTATTGAGGATTGGGACTTGGAGTGCTTTAACCCTTCTCCAGGAAGGCAAATTAGAAAACGCCAAACATGAAATGACAAGAAACAAATTTTATATACTCGGAAAGTGTGAAGTGAGAAGGGGTGGTTGTGGAGAACTAGAAAGTGACGACTTCCGATTGTACTTTTCAGGTGAAGATGAAAATTAAATGTATGGGGTTGGAATTTTGCTAGGTAAAAGACTGAAGGACAAGGTTATCAAGGTTGAATATGTTAGTGGAAGAATAATGATGATGAGACTGAAAGGGAAAAAGAAAGAATTAGTTTTCATCCCAGTGTATATGCCAACAAGTAATCATTATGATGAAGAGGTAGAAGAATGTTATGAGACGACAGAAAACTTAGCGGAGAGACAGAAAAGAAATGTATGAATTGTTATAATGGGTGATTGGAATGTCGTAGTTGGCGAAGGACAAGAGGGAAAAGCGCTGGGAAAATTAGGACTGGAAGAAAGAAATGAGAGAGGGCAATGACTGTTGGAATTGTGAAATTAAAATTTCATGGCAGTTGGAAATACTCTATTTGATAAACATAAAAGACGACGGTGTACTTGGATATCGCGATCTGACAACAAAAGATATCAAATTGATTACATAATGATACAACAAAGATACCGAAATTGCCTAAAGAGTGTCAAAAGCTATCCAGACGCAGATATTTATTCAGATCATATATTAGTAATAGCTGAAGTTCTGGTTAAATTGAAAATATCCTGGAAAGAAGAGAGAGCACATTAACTTTGAGAAACTGAAAGATAAGACGATTGTGAAAAATTAGAGAAGGCATATTGTGAAATCATGATGAAAGGACAGGAAACGGAATGCACAGAATGAAGATGGGATCGTCTTAAAAAATGGGATCAAAGAGCTAAGGGAATGCTTGGAGTCAAGGAGAGAAAAAAAATAAAGAAAGAATGGCTAACACCACATATGATAACCCAGATGGATGATCGCAGGAAATAGAAAACAGTAAACACAGAAGGAGGGAAGCGCAACTACAGGAGGTTAAATAATGAATTAAGAAGGAAGGAAGAGCAACCATAGGAGAAATGGCTGACTGAAAAGCGTGACAAGATAGAGAAATTAGAGAAAGAAGGAAAATACGATTTGATATACAAATAAACAATGGGTTTGACATTAAGGGAAAGAGAAACAACAATGGACTAAAGGAAGTAGAGGCAGCAGACGGGTAAAATGGTGAGTGAACCCCAAGAAGTAATAAGAAGGTGGGAAGAATGTATAGGATGGCTATACGCTGCAGACAGCCGACCAAGTGAAGAAAGCCATGGGATAGAAGAAGAAGATAAAGTTCCAGATGATGACAAAGGAAATGCAGTAATAACTAGTGAGATTGAAGAATCTATAAAGGAGATGAAAAATGGATAGGCAATGGGAACTGATGAGATTCCTGCTGAACAGTTAAAGTCATTGGAGATAGAAGGGTAAAGGGAGTTGATTGTATTGTGTAATCAAATATACATGACAGGAAAATGATAAAGGACTTTACAGAAAGTGCCTTAATACCTATAGAAAACAAAAAGAACAGCAAAAAGTGTGAGTAACATAGAACAGTGAGCCTGATATCGTATGTAGCCAAAGTCTTGCTCAGGACGCTCAACAGAAGGCTATATAGAAAGCTGAATTGCGTAATAGGAGATGAACAATATGGTTACAGTCGAGGAGTGGGAACTAGAGATGTCATTGGGCTACTTAGAGTGATAGGGGAGAGGTACATATTGAAGAAAATAAAGGTGTATATTGTGTTCATTGATCTTGAGAAGGCTTTTGACTGTGTCAGATGGAGCAAACTGATGGGAATCCTAAGGAAACATGAAGTTGACGGCTAATTAGAAATTTATATTTGAACCAGAGAGCAGGAGTAAGAATAGGAGGTGTGATGAGTGAAGAAATTGAACTGGGAAGAGTTGTAAAACAAGAATTTTGTTTATCATAAACACTGTTCAATATATATCTGGAGGAAATTATTAGTGAAAGTTTTGATGGAAAGAGAAGAGTTTGTAAAGGGGGTCAGAGAGTTGAGTGTATAAGATTTGCAGACGACATGGTTGTGATGGCAGAGAGTGTAAGAGAGATGGAAAAAAATGTTAGATGATCTAAGTACAAAATTAGAAGAATATGGAATGTAGATTAACAAGGAAACGAAAAGCATGGTAATTGGAGGAAAGGGGACAAAATGCCGTATGAAAATATGGGGAGAGGAAATAGAGCAAGTGAATAACTTCCATTTTTTGGCAGTGTAATAATGGATTACATGTTTTGCTCAACAGAAGTTAGGAAAACAATTGCAATGGCAAAAGAAGGATTTAAGAGAAAACAGAAATTACTTTGTGGACTACTAAACAAAGATCCGAGGAAATGACTTGCCAAAAGTTATATCTGGAGCTTTGCACTATATGGTGTGGAGACCTGGACATTGAGGAAGGAAGACGAAAGACGATTGAAGGCACTAGAGATGTGGATATGGAGAAGAATGGGAATAGTGAAATGGGAAGACCGAGTACGGAACGAAGAAATATTAAGAAGAATTGCAGAAGACAGAAACATTCTGAAAGTCATCAGAAAAAGAAAATGGAACTGGATTGGACATTGTTTAAGGAGGGACTGTTTATTGATGGAAAAATAGAAGGAAGGGTGGAGGGAAAAAGGGAAGAGGAAAAAGAAGGCATCAGATGCAGGATAATATCAAAGGAGGCAAATATTAAGAAATGAAAAGACTGGCTCTGGACAGACAAAAGTGGAAGAGGCTTAACCCATGACAAGACATGCCGTATGGCAGAATAGCATACAAACATACAGTGGACCATTCTGAGTGCTTGAGTGTCGTCAAACCAGAAATGAGTGCATACAACACTGCGAACACGACTGTTGCCACCGTGGGAGACGTCAGTGTAGATATCATGAATATGGGGGCAACTTCACTCTGCGAGAACTTTGAAATAAACTTCCTGGTTCATGTTGAGGGTAATATGAAAGGGCCTAAATTATGGTACGAATAATACATCAAAGAACAACATCCTGTCTGAACCATCCTCACGCTGTCGGTTAAAAGCAAAACTGGGCCCTCGTTGCACTCGGTGCCTTGAATCATTCGAAAGGGTGTAAAATCTTGAACTTTTGGACGACACTGCTTGTTTGTGGTGAGCTACAGTTTAGTTTATGTGTCGTTTGGCCGACTAATGACGTGCAGTTTTATGTGCCGCTGTCAATAATGGCCTCTCGGGGCGTGCTCGACTTCTTATGTCCACTGCACGCAGTCCCCTTTAGTCCCCTTTGCGCTGTACGCTCGGATGCCGTATAAAATAAACCTACATTCGCTGAAAGTAGCATTTATGTCTGGTCTGTAACCTGACAAGACATGACACTTGTCTCCGGTTCCTGCCTGTTCGGATCTTTTGTACGATCAATGTGCTTACGCCACGACATATGGCTGCTAGTGGTGCACTATTCCTTGCAGACAGTTTGAAAAATCCGTTTCGATTCAACAAATCTGGCAACATCATTCACGGTGCAATCGTGGTCCATAGAATCACGATAGCTGCGGTCTGTCATTCGGAAGCGCTTACAAATCGAAACGCGTTACTGCGCTGATTGCACACAAATGATGGTTCATCCACACCCTTTCACTGCTGTAACTAACTGGCCACCGCTTACATGTTTTGCCGATTTTAACACAACAATCACAGACTATATAGCGCAAATAAAAACTGAGATGGTTACAAGACTTAAGTAAAGCACTCCTAAATTTTATTATTCGGCCGAAAGAAGTAGCTTCTTTTTTCACACCAAACGTAGCTAATGAACTTAACTGAGCGAAAAGAGTTATTGCTTCGTTAAATCAATTGGGAAGTATATAGCAAGATGTGAGAAGTACGCACAGGATCGACAAAAGTTTGTGTATTACAGTCAGTGATTAATGTAGCTCATTTTATTCCTTTCTTCAGGAACTGAAGTTGGTGGATAAATTTGCCCCCTTCGCGAAACTTTACTGCAGACCAAAGAGCGACACAATTTTATAAGTGGCTTAGAATTCATCCAGCGTCTCGCTTCTTATAATCTGTCGACTGGGAACTTTAGCCTATGAGCACACCAACGTAGGAAAAAACCCACAAAGTGTTCGTACTCTCTCAGGAAACTTGTGGTTGAACAGAACTGCTGAACTGGTAAGCAATGACTAGGATGCTTAGAGCTACATGTAGATCAGTTCTTCGCAAGCTACATGACGATGTGAGGTAGACAGTGGTTCTGGTACCACTAAATAGTGCCCCGCTTCCCCGTTCCATCGGGAATGGCGCTGGGGAAGAATAAGTGTCACTGGACCTCTGTATTAGCTCTAATTTCTTGGATTTTCTCGTTGTGGTCATTTCGCGAGTCATATGTGTGAGAAAGTAGTTTATTACCTTAATCATCCCGGTAAGTACGCTGTCGAAATTTCATGCAGGACTGTACTTGGGATCTTTAGAGAGAGCATTCGCATTAACTGTGGTTTATCGAGACGTGTGAGGGAGGATATAATCGGTCGAAAAGTTGTATTGTTCTATTAAGAACCACAACATGGCGTCTAATTCTCTTAAAAGTAGCATTATGTAATCATTCTAGACTAAAGCACTATAAGCTTGTTACTGGTTCCGATAGCTTATTACCAATAGCTTCACTAAACAGTAAGGAATCCTTTAACCTGTTTATTTAAAAAATATATTAACTTCATTTAAAACCTACAGCCCAACGATTCGTCGATCCTAAGGGGTTCATATTCGTGCATTTCGCTAACTCCTACTAGCGTTGCATCCCTCCTCTAGCATCGTCTACATCTACCCATAAACCCAGACGCCACAAGTCAGTTTGCAGTGCATGGTCGAGGTTACAATGCAGCAGTATTGTCGATTTTCTTTCCTATTCCATTTCAACATATTGATCGAGGAATGGTGATAACCCATATGACTCTGTACATTCCCCTAACCCCTCTTACGATAGCTACGCCAGACACACAATGGAGCTGATTTAACTGAACTGCAGTCGTCACTGAATGAATTTTCTCTCAGTAGTGTTTAGCAAGAAATACGTCGTCTTTTTTCCGGTCTTTTTCCGTTACAATCCGTATGTTAAAGTGACACTTACGGTACATTATTGCTAATTACAGGTGTACCAGAACAAAGATCCATAAATCTGTAACGTGTTTTTGATGACTGCGATTTGGCTTCTAACTCGGTAGCCGGCCGTCGCGGCCGAGCGGTTGTAGGCGTTTCAGTCCGGAACCGCGCTGCTGCTACGGTCGCAGGTTCTAATCCTGCCTCGGGCATGGATGTATGTGCAGTCCTTAGGTTAGTTGTGTTTAAGTAGTTCTAATAAGTCTAGGGGACTGATGACAGATATTAAGTTCCATAGTGCTCACAGCCATTTGAAGCATCTAACGCCTTATCCTCACCAGAAGCACAGGGCATATGTTGGATAGACGTAGGATTATATACCGTAAGAATTGCTAGCACCTACCATAGATCAGTGTCTCGGTCATGTGGAACAGGAATCAAAAGAATCCAGAACACTTATAAATTATATCAGACTACTGATCTGTTTGTCCTCGTCTACAGTATTTATGTGATAATCTGTGCTTATCATTCTTTGTCCAGTAAATATCTCAGAATAAATCATTTCATACGATACAAATCTATATCAGTTTTTTAATCGATTTTCACCATAAATAATTAAAACTGTAGCAGAAAAACGTATCTAAAAATGGTTCAAATGGCTCTGAGTACTATGGGACTTAACACCTACGGTCATCAGTCCCCTAGAACTTAGAACTACTTAAACCTAACTAACCTAAGGACAGCACACAACACCCAGCCATCACGAGGCAGAGAAAATCCCTGACCCCGCCGGGAATCGAACCCGGGAACCCGGGCGTGGGAAGCGAGAACGCTACCGCACGACCACGAGATGCGGGCAAAAACATATCTTCTTGGGTGCATTTCAGCAAATCTTTTCCCTATGTTATTGTGTCCAGTACAGAATTTCCAGCACTTTAAGCAAACGTAATTTCTTACTAATGCGAAAATTTAAAGCCACCTCTAGGGCTATTTGATTTTCATGTAATGTGGAGCAATTTAAATACTGCAGTATATTTTACACTAATTGAGTAATTTGAGTCTAGTCTTTGAACCCTTTAATTATTGATCTAATTATGGAATCGAATAACACATTTCACTTTCATAAATACTCATAAACCATCGGGATCATGAGTGGTGACATGATGTAGATCAATGATGTTCTCTTAACACAAGTGCTTTAAAATTCACACATGTACTGAGTAACTACAATTGAATTACTCATTCATTTACTGATACGATTCGTAACATTCTTTACCTTGCCTGGAGATGTGGAAGTGATGATCTGCTGTGGCGGTGGCGTTGGACAGTAACACTCAATTTTAACTTTTCAATTTGCTCTAACAGCTTCTTACTTTGGCACTGTCACAAATTTGTAAGCATGCCACATTATTCCACCTTGTAATATTCAGATAATATGGTCATCAGATGCGGCGGCGCGGTTCTTTCCGTCCCTTTACGACGAACCTGCACCTGACTGTGAACATTGTCTCAGCAGATCATCAGCAGGAAAGCCGAGTGAAACCTACTGTACTTCGACGTGAACCAGGAACCAGGCTGCAATTTAAGTCACTAATCTACATTTAGGGGGAAACACGAAATGAAAGTTTGGAAATTTTGTCCTCAATTAATATATTCTGAAACTTAGGTAAGCCATAATCCCTTTCACTCACGTTAGCAAGTTTATGGTGTTGCATTTCCCGAAAACGTAACAGCTACAAAAATACTGATTTTTCTTGATTGATAATGCTCGCCAAATATTAAGTCTGTCGGTACCAAATGCAATCACAGTGTTTAGCCACCGACTTGCTGATTACGCCACGAGGAATATATGTCTTTTGTCGTCATAAAATTCACTTAAAAATTCCGAAACTTCTACACACACATCGGAATAATTATGCCGTCACTTTCCAACACTTTTGATGTATGAAACACTGCTAGATCCGGCAACTTATCATTTTCATCGGGACTACTACTGTACACGTCCGATCTCTTTCATGGCTAGTCTTCGAGTCTTCTGTCTAAGACTCTAAGTCTTCTCTACCAGCAGAGAAAGGCGCGCGAAGAATATTGCTTTACCATTGGTAAGTTTACTTAACAGTTAAAAGCAAAACAACATTCTCCCGCGTCAGTCCGCGCTTTTCATCCATAACCATTCGCAAAACCTCACGACTGCACTTTTTACCGACGTAATTATCTAATATACTGAAGTTTTGTTTATGCATAAAGTTATTTACTATTGTTATTTATACCCGAATTAACTTTCCCTTTACCATAAACTTACTTTACAAAACTATTCTACAAAAATCCCCTTTGTTCATATCCATACTTCTTCGAAATTAAATCCTACTACATAACTCGTTAAACAATTATCTTCATATTAACATTAATCCACACTCACGCATCATTCATACTGCTAAAACACATTTATAACGTTTTACCTACACAAAAAGACATAATAACACTTTATGAAAATACTATAACAGTTTATGAAAAACATTCTATTACTTTAGCGCACTCTAGTGGTCACAATCGAAACTGAAATCACAGTCCCCCTATCCAATACTGACGTCTATACATAAACTACGTGCGCGTCCAGTCTCGCGTCACCATCCGTCACTCTCCAACTGCGAGACACATCTCCCACTTATCCGCCTCCCAGGCAGGATCGTTATACGGCGCTGCGCCTCACAGAGGCTGACTTTTAATAATTTGACAATCATTTGGATCCACTTTCTGCTCCTGGATGTGGAGACCGCGATGACAGGCTACCGACTGCCTACCCTATTCTTGGCGCTTTCTTAGCGCCTCTCGCTCTTTCCTTTGGTCTGTTAAGGGGCTCCGGAACGCCCTATACTTGCAATGTTAAAATAACGCTTATAAATTACATCTTTCCTCAGAAAGTATTTGAGGTAGGAAGTTGAACTTTTTACAGATTATTTATTCGAATATGGGCTACAACTTAACACAGGGATTTTACAAAATTTTAGTTCAGTTATTAAAGATGATTTTTTTTCAATTGTAATGAAAATTCACAACATTTTTTTGCAATTTTTTATTTATATATTCAAAAATATACAGTTGTTTGGAAAAAGGCTGTGTTAAATTATGCAGAAGGTACTGTGTAACATTTACTGTAAGTTTGAAACAAATATGTTTTGAAGAGCCTTAGAAAACATGTAATTAGTATGAGAAAATAAAAGTTTTGGGAATCGAGCGACAAAGATTGGATTAACTTTTTAGTGCATTCCAGGTCCATAGGATGGATTATCTTCATCCTCTGCAAACTCCTCCTCCAGCTTCCTCTTGTTCCTACTCCTGTTAACTCTTGCTTGTATTTCTAGACTCTTTACAGCCCTGTCTGCAGCCCGAAGGCGTTCCTTGTCTAAAGCAAGCATCGCTCGTACCATGTTAGAACCTATGTTCATTCCCATATTTCTAAATACCTTGCACCTTACAATGTTGCCATCATTGAAAGTCGCAACAACATCATACACACCCAAGTGAAGTGTTTCTATTCCAACAAATACAGTCTTGGGGATTCTCGACCATATAACACTATTTACACTTTCATTGGGGTTTTGAGTTTTTCCGTGAATACACTTTTTCAACAGTTCAGTTATTATTATTATTATTATTATTATTATTATTATTATTAATAGTTATTATTAATATTTATTAATAATTGGTTAATAATAACACCATTTGACAGCAGTTTAACAGCGCCACAGTGGGTCACGCCCATGTAGAACACATTTCAAAAAAAATTTAAAAATAGTTGTAGTCTTCGGAATTGAATAAATTATATATCTATTAAAAGGTAATAGTCTGCAGATTCAGAAAACGCAAAAAAGTAAAAATTGAACTTTTCATGATTTTGAGCCTTTCCGGAGCCCCTTAACACCTCCCACACATAAAGGGTATTCTATTCACCTTTTCTAATCATTGCAGTGTTAAGGTTATTCCCTCCAAATTTTCTAATAATCGATTCATGAATCAGTAAAATTACAAAATTTCTTATCATGAAAGTATACATCTTAATAAAAGCAATCACCAATTCAAAGATTGTTTTGAACACCACATTGATTTACTAGGCTTGGTCCTGTTGGAGGTGGTATGCTGTTGGCTTCCTTCGACCACTGAAATGACTTAGTCATTTCTAGCGGGACCTACAGTTTAACGTGGATTCAGTATCACGGTACAACTCACCATAGCATTCAATGGAAGGGACGCGTACATTTGACAACATATAATAACAATTACAATAATAACACACAAATATTTACATCGACAGCTCAAACGTGTTTGCCAGATAACACTTCTCATACACTCTAAGACCAAAAAAGGGACGCACCACGAAGGAATTATCCGATAGATGTATATATGTACATACAAACATATGCTTACTGTTAGCGGGACGCGGGGCAGCCCTGCTCTTCCCGTTCACCTCTGCATCGGACGCGCACCTGCCAGTGCAGGACATCAGATCAGCTCTCCTTCTGTCCATGGGACGTGTCACTCTGAGCACCCCGCTGAGTCGGTTAGGCTCGTTGTGCACGTCGACTGTGGTGCCATGAGTTTTTCCCTCGACTAGCGGCCTGGCGGGTCGTTAGCCACTAGGGGACTGGTGTCAGCGCGTGTAGGCGTCCTGCCGCCTTCTCTGGCTTCAGACTGGTTGACGACGGGGCTGCGTGACGTAGGCGTGTCAGCTGGCAGCAGCTGGAGCCGTCACTGTGGATGGTGCGGTCCCCCTCACCAGGGCTGCCACAGCCGACACAGTACGGCTCCCTGCTGCACTCGACCCTCACTGGCTGGCGTGGGCTGTGACGTCCAGTCTGCGTGTAGGTTCCGGAATCTGCACATTCCTCAAGTGTGGTCAAGTGCCATATTCTCTCACAAACGTCATTACATCGATATCACCAATTTACAGAACAAAAATAATGAAGAGTAAAAACGTTTATCTTTTTGCTAATATTACTGAGGAGGTAACAGCGAAAAATAAATTTAATGACTGCAGGGCTCTGTTTATGTTTGTGGACGTAAATTATGTGGTGTGAGCTGTCTCTGTTTGTGTGTGCATGTGTATTTGTTAGTTTTTGGTTAGTTCTACACCAGTCATGCGCCCTAGTTTTACGCTCCCGTTACCTCCATACCTCCTCCAAAACTGCAGACTTCTCCCGATACTAAATACTAACTTATTGTACTACTGTATGCCTTTTCTCATACTACCGAAGCGAAATTTCCTGCATTTTATTCCTTGTATACGCCTCTTTTATTTTTCGACGTCTTGCGGTGATGTCTGTTGACGCTGAAGTGGTTAGGAAGTGCGTCTTCTTACTCAGGTGCTGGTGATGTACCTGAAATCTTTGTAGTGCCATTTATGATTGTGTACACTTAATTTTACATAGTACAGTAGAGTCTCGATAGTTCGAGTCTCGACAGTTCGAGTTTCCATTAATCCGAGGCCACGACAGTTCGAGTTTCCATTAATCCGAGGCCATTTTGCAACGATCTACTTTCTTTTTTTTTTACTGACATGATAAATAATGAAAACATCATTGCAAAAGATAGATAGGGAGAGTACAGCTCAGTGACAAAGCAAACAACAATGCAATCAACACCGACAATTAGCTCGCTGCCCTGTTGCACGGACATTTGTTGTCAGTATGGCACGAAATACCCCGACTGCTACCGGGTGCTACCGATCAAAACTGGGGACTTCATACGCTGCTGTAGTTCCCAGTACCTGTAATGTACAGTGTTGTGTGTCGTTTTGTTTCTTGACTATGTGCTTCGTTGTACACCTTACAAAGATGAGTGCTGTAACAAAAAAGAGGAAATTTGTGTCTTCGTATCTAAAATAAGAATCACTAAGACGACTTGATAAAGGAGAAACAATAAAAAAACTTGCTCTCGAATATGGTGTCGGTGAAGTTACTGTTGGTTACTGGCGAAGAAACCGACTTAAATTGGAACAGTTTTCTTCACAGAAATGCTGACGCGAATCTCTCAGTCGAAGACGTATAAAGAAGTCAGACTTCGAAAAAACATGTGAGGCATTGTTCATGCGGTTTACCCAACAGAGACAGAAGGGTGCTCCGATTTCTGGCCCAATCTTGCAAGAAAAAGCTTTGTTTTTCAGCAACCAGCTGCAGGAAGGAGATGACAATTTCGCCGCTGGTGTGGGCTGGCTCGACAAGTGGAAGAAGAGGTATGGAGTGCGTCAACTAGACGTATGTGGAGAAAAACTCTCCGGTGACGCTCAGGCCGTTTCAAAATTAATCGTCGAGTTTAAAAAAACCATAACTGAAGAAAATTTGTCTAATGAACAAATATATAACTGTGACGAAACTGGGCTAAATTTTAAAATGTTACCAGCAAGAACACTTGCTTCTTGTGAAGACAAAGGTGCTCCTGGGCACAAAAAATGCAAAGAGCGTCTCACAGTTATGGCAGCTTCAAATGCAACTGGAAACCACAAACTAAAACTAGTTGTGATTGAGAAGTCTGCCAAGCCAAGACCATTCAAGAATGTATCCATCTCAGCTCTTCCGGTTGTTTATACACATCAGAATAATGCCTGGATGAATCAGAAAATCTTCAAGAACTGGTTTTTTAACTCATTTGTGCCTGACTGCAAGAATTTTTTAAAAGAAATGGAACTGCCATGCAAAGCAATTTTGCTCATGGATAATGCGTTCTCACATCCAAGTGCAGGAGAACTGCAGTGCGACGGTATCCGCGCCTTGTTTTCCCCACCATACGTTACCTGTCTCATTCAACCCATGGATCAGGGCGTTCTGGAATGTCTAAAAAAAAAAGTAATCTATGGCGATTGCTACAATCAATCCTGCATTCCGAAAACAACGAAATCATTGAGGGAGCTTTGAAGAAAGTGACTTTGATAGACGTCGTGTACTGGATTAGCGAATCTTGGAGCGAAATAAAGTCAGACACAATTTCTAAGTCACGGAGGAAAATTCTACGGGAAAGTATGCCAGATACAGAAACTGAAGATTTAGCAGATGAGGACGATCAACCATTGTGTAATTTAATGAGAAGATTTCCAGGGTGTATGGAGGCAGAAGAGGTGGAAGTAGACAAGTGGTTAAATTCGGACGAACAGTTGGAAGCGACAGACTCTTCTATAATAGACATGCGTAACATTCCATCGCAGTGTGAGAGTGACGAGGCAGAGGCTGCACCGATGATGAGTCACACCGATGGCTACGCTGTTCTCGAGGCCGCCATATGCTACGTGGAACAACAGCCTGAGGCGACACCAACTGGCCTACTGTTCCTGAGACGGTGGCGTGACATTGCCGCGAGGAAACGTTGCAGCTTCGCCAAACATAAGACACTTCACGATTACTTGTCTAAATAGATCATTATTGTTATTCTGCCAAAGAAAATGCTTGTGCCGATACTTTATTAAAATAAAAGTTCATATTTTGAGCTGTATTACTTACAATATCATAATATTTCTTTTTCCCATTTAAATTTCGAGAGTCTGGGTTTCCGATTGTTCGAGGTGGTTCCGGTCCCGTTCACCTCGAACTATCGAGACTCTGCTGTACAAGGATGCGTCCTGCCTCCTCTGTCATGATCGCTGATGCTGAAATGAATCACAAGCATACTGCACTATACTGTATATTCTAATGTAAGACTCATCCAAGGTGCATCATTTTGTTTCAGCTTCGTGCTTCTGGGTCTGGTGTTCGCCACTCTACGGTGACTCGCACTTGTCCGTTCTAATTCCCCTTACACAATATTTCGACGACCGCGCTCACATGGCGCTGGCAAAATTCCACCACGTGACGGGCTACACCGCACGACAGGTTATGGCTCATAACACACCGAGTCTTAACGTCGACACGCGCCCGAAGTGTGTACCGCTAACACCATACGAAAAACATCCGAAGATCGACGCGCACATGCTCATAACACACTGAGTCTCAGCGTCCGCACGCGCCATAAGCGTGGATCACTAACATCTTACGAAACACATCCAAGTAACGAGACGCACGTGCTCTGTGGCACGATTTGCCGTCATGACACAACGAAAAACATAGTGACGTACATCCGTCACTTGGGAAGTGTACAAGAAACCACGGAAAGCAAAAAGAAACAATATCATTGGCCATGGTGATACTTGTGAGGGCTATTCTACGAGAATGCTCCGACAGAGTACGATGCTCACTTTCGGTCAAATTACGACAGATCTCCATGCTCTCATGGGAACGGAAATCGGAAAACAATAGTGAACTCCAAAGAAATAATAGCGGTACTCAGTTGTTATGAGTACTCAGTATTACAACGTGGTTTGGCATGGCACAAAAAGTGCCAATTGTTGATGAATATAACTTGCAACGTGTTTTAATTCAATATGCAACCTACAAGTGAATGTTGGCGTGAAGATGTCAAAAATACACAACTCATTTGACCACGTTCAGCAAGGACTCATGCTGAAAACTAATGGAAATGACAAACAGACAAAATAACACCGAAATAGAACAAATGTAAAATTACGCTTACGAACACAATATCAACATTAAATTAAATTACGCTGAACGGTTCATCCATGGAGACTATTTACATAATGCACCTTCTCTTCCCGTGTGAGTTCTCTTCTATCTTAGCACTCTAAGTGGTTAATATCGCTCGTTCCAATAGTTTCTGCGGCGTTGTTTTGAGCTCAGTCCGCAGCGGCTGTGAATCAGTTTCTGTTTGAATTTTCTCTGCGTGACCCCTGCGATAGATTAGGTGCCCCAATTTCACGTATTTGCGGCGTTGGTCATTCCATTGATCTTGACCGTTGTAACTCCTGCTATGGCTTTGCTGTTGGACCCTGGAATCCTGTGGCCCCTTTTCGACTTCTGTTGCTCTCTCCAGTTTCCGTTTCGTCGGTAGTTGTTGTTGTTATGATTATAATTTCCTCGTCTTCTACTTTCCCATGATGGCTGGTTATTCCCGTTGAAGTTTCAATTTTGGTTTCGATTCGATCAATATTTTCCCCCATATCGTTCATTGTCATTCCTCTCTGGCGAATCTGTCCAGTGACGTTCATTATTTCTACTTCTTTCCCGCGAGTTTTCAAATGGTTCAAATGGCTCTGAGCACTATGGGACTTAACATCTGAGGTCATCAGTCCCCTAGAACGTAGAACTACTTAAACCTAACTAACGTAAGGACATCACAAACACCCATGCCCGAGGCAGCATTCGAACCTGCGACCGTAGCGATCGCGCGGTTCCAGACTAAAGCGCCTAGAGCCGCTCGGCCACACCGGCCCGCCCCGTGAGTTTTGAATTTCAGTTCTTCTTGACCAGGGATTCCAAGAATTTGACAGGACTGCGGAATCCTGACGCTTGTAAGTCCTTTCCTAACATCATATCCTGTTTTATCCTTTCCTGTGTGTCTTGCGACCAGTATGTGCTAAGGAATGCGTCCTCAAATTCTTGGTAGGAGCGAGAACTCTTTACAACTACGCGCATATGTTCTGCAATCGGCCCTTCTAAGAAACCACAGTTACACTAAAGCCTGTAGCCGGCCGGGGTGGCCGAGCGGCTCTAGGCGCTACAGTCTGGAACCGCGTGACCGCTACGGTCGGAGGTTCAAATCCTGCCTCGGGAATGGATGTGTGTGCTGTCCTCAGGTTAGTTAGGTTTAAGTAGTTCTAAGTTCTAGGGGACTGATGACCTCAGAAGTTAAGCCCCATAGTGCTCAGAGCCATTTGAACCATTTGAACTAAAGCTTGTACTTCAGTGACAAAGATTCTGGTAGCACGTGATCGTATGGTGGCATCCAGGTCTTTGGATGTAATGTGTTGTTTGCCTTCCTGTAGACTTGACAATTTTGGATCGTCAAGAAAAGTTTGTGGTAGAAAGGTTCGACTTATCCGCTGTACAAACTTTCCCTCTCGTCTGCAGCGCGTGATTCCAAGTATCCGTGCCCAAACGATCCTCGTGCACGGTTATGGTGTCCCCTCGCGTTGTCAGATTCAACTAATAACGTTTCTGACCTCCATAGACGTGTACAATTGTTTTCCTGCTCGGTCTATCTAACATGCTGCGTGCTACCGACGGAGCGTGTTCTACGGATTCCTGAGATCTCTTTCTTCACTCCATCTGTACAATCTGTGACCGTTCTTATGACTAATTTGTGTCTTTCCTCCTCTTCCTCCCGTCCCTTTTTTCTTAGCTTCTTGTCTCTTCCTTTCTGCCTCCTCCTTTTTTTTTTTTTATCTTCAGTCTACTGACTGGTTTGATGCGGCCCGCCACGAATTCCTTTCCTGTGCTAACCTCTTCATCTCAGAGTAGCACTTGCAACCTACGTCCTCAATTATTTGCTTGACGAATTCCAATCTCTGTCTTCCACTACAGTTTTTGCCCTCTACCGCTCCCTCTAGTACCATGGAAGTCATTCCCTCATGTCTTATCAGATGTCCTATCATCCTGTCCCGTCTCCTTATCAGTGTTTTCCACATATTCCTTTCTTCTCCGATTCTGCGTAGAACCTCCTCATTCCATAGCTTATCAGTCCACCTAATTTTCCATGAATTTTTTAAGAGCCCCAAACTGATATCCGCCGCTAACACCAACCGGACTAGATGAACGAGATTCCATCACTCCGTGACGTTTCGTTCGTATTTCTGGTCTGCCAGTCTCACTTATGGTGCGTCTCGTACCAGCAGCACCTACATTTCTTTCTGCTGCGCTCTACCGTTCACTTCAGTCTCCTGATAAGACATGTAGTCATACTCTGCTGGTTCTACTTTCGACATTTCTGCCCGGTCTGTATCCGCATTTGTCTGATAATCCCGTGCATTATCTGCATGGTCACTGCTAATAATCTGGCATGGATCCGTGGTTAACAAAACACAATTATTTCCGCTATTCTGTAGCAAACGTACCTTGCTTCCCTAATTCCGACCCAAACAAATTTAAACACAACACATTCCTATGCCACGCGGATTGTACTCTAAATTACGTTCCCGTGAGGTACTGATTCCTTGTTCCTGGCAACGAATTCAATTAACAGCACACTTGTCTATGCTCACAAAGGAAAATCTCAATCTATCCTAACAAATCAGCACAACGCCGTTCGCTGTCAGAAACAAACAATCAAGTGACACAGAAGTCACAACCACAATTCGAAAATACACACATACAATAATTAACTATTAGAACTATGTCTAGGCGCCAGGAAGGCGAAGCAACTCTACCCAGAGCACCACATTAAACATGGGGATCAGAAACTTCACTGGGCAAAGCTATTTACGATCTGACGGTCACAGACGGTGCTATCTATCGGAGATCCTGGCATGGGACGCCACAATGAAAGGTAACCCTAGTGGGACTATACAAATGATTGAGAATATATGCAAAAATTTTGTGTACTAACAACATTTACTTTCCCAAAACAGACATAAATTATGTTAAACAGGTTATTGACTAAATACAGTAAACAACTAACAAGTGATTTAAGACTACACTGGACAAGGATCCTGGGTGGCAGAGACAGTTTAACTAGTGGAGTGAGTCAAGTACTCTGGCCCTAAATACGTGGATAACGCAATCTGAATTGATCTGACGCTGATCAGACTTTGAATGATCGAATCTACTGAAGATTCTCTGCATAAGTTCACTCTTCCCGAAAAGTGCATGAGAGTAAGTGTCGATGGAGATCTGTATGCCCTGACAATGACGGAGTGGCAGTATGTTACCCTGTTTGCTTTGTGCGGCGATGTAACTTGCAGCTGGCGAGATGTGTCTGGCGGTGATGAGACGTGGGGGCGGCACCTTCAAATTGATCGCGGCCACGAAAGAAATGCAAATATCTCACGATCTAACGATCAGGGAGACGGATCGCAACTTACTCTCTAACAGAGCCCAGAAATCATGGTGGATTTCAGTGTGTGACACACCCATTCACTGGTCGTACCAAGGACAAATTTGACTTACATATACGACAGAGTGCAGATGGTTACCAAACGTCAGGACTGGTAACCCAAAAAAGAGTAAGTGTGCCCTCGGCAAACAATTAGTCCGACACGTTAGAAGTCACACTGTCGGTACAGTAAGAACTTCACTACGGTCACCACAGTCTAAATTACTCGCAAGTGAAGTCAGTCTCAGGACAGATACCAAGTACCAACAACACATGCCAGAGCTTCGGCCAGAAGTGTTTACCACACGAAAGTCCCCCACCCAAGTGCTTCGCACCTCTCCAGAAAAAAAACCCTTTTTCCGAAAAATGCATGAACAACACCGCCTTCACCCTGTCTTGAGCCAATCACAGGGCTCTAAGGCGCTAAATCTCCCCTCCCACTCGACAGCAAAAACTCATGTCGAACCAGGGCAAGACGTAAGAAACCCCCAATTACCGGCACTTTTAAGTTTTCGCAGAGGGGAAGATGATTTTTTCCGAAGTCATGTATCCTCCCTTGGCAACAAGCGAACAGATACAATCTCAAAGATCTTTATCTAAATCGCCAGTGCCTTGGAACTTGTTAGTCCTAGCTGTGAGCTGTAATAAAGATTCTATCTCCAAAAGTTTCTCAGACGCCGGATTTTTCTTATACAACCGAGACTGCCGGGGGAAGTGGTTCACTGGCCTATTTGCACTATCGGTGAACGAAAACCGGTGAATTTTTATTACACCTGGCTCTGCAGACAATGCCCAGTTTGCAACTCCACTGTGTAGACGCTTTCCTTCACAAGTTGAGAGAGTAACTTGTCCTCTCTCAACTTTAGCAAGAGCTGCCCAGTACGTTACATATGACTAATGTCTTGCTGCAAAACATATCTGAAGTCTGCGAGTGTGAGATTTCTTCTATTTCAAAACAGTGTTCGATGAATGTTGCATAATTAATAGAAGTAACAGTTTTTTTTTTCAGTTAATTCTGCCAGCACGTAAGCCTTATTGGTTTTCTAATTCCTGTAATTATAGTGCTACGCAGTTTTTAAGTCCTGTGGTGCTCATCACCGTATATGCTGATTGGGCAGATGCTTGTTTTTTATTTATCTATGTTTGGCTTTTAAATGGTAATACAGCAGTAATGCAGTGCACTGTTTCCAGTTTTCTAAGGTTAGTTTTTGTCTGTTGCAGTTCACGTTGTACAGGACTTTATCCCATCCATCAGCACACCCGTGGGTAGCGATTTCACGCTGTCCACCCTGTCCGTCGTGTTATCCAGCCTATCACGGGGCTGAACTGTATCCGCAGCTCGTGATCTTGCGGTAGCGTTCTCGCTTCGCGCGCACGGGCTCTCGGGTTCGATTCCCGGCGGCGTCAGGGATTTTCCCAGCCCCGAGATGACTGGGTGTTATTGTGACGTCTTCATCATCATCATCATTCATCCCCATTACGGTCGGAGGAAGGCAATGGCAAACCACCTCCGCTAGTACCTTGCCTAGTCGGCGGTGCGAGTCTCTCGAGTCTTCCCCTACGCTCCTCGGGGTATGGGACCTCATCATCATCAATTTCTGCTGGTACTGAACTCAAGTCACCAGCGGACGTGATGCATGCCACTGTTAATTAGTTACGCTGCAGCCATTTAAGATTTTATAATTAAAATGGTTCAAAGGGCTCTGAGCACTATGGGACTTAATTTCTGAGGTCATCAGTCCCCTAGAACTTAGGACTACTTAAACCTAACTAACCTAAGGACATCACACACATCCATGCCCGAGGTAGGAGTCGAACCTGCGACCGTAGCCGTCGTGCGGTTCCAGACTGTAGCGCCTACAACCGCTCGCCCACCAAGGCCGGCTTCTATACTTAAGAGCCAATTGAAAATTTTTGTAAATGTTAAGGTTTTCAATATATGCAGCTTGGCTAACTTTAGGTATCTTTTAATGTTTGGCAAACAGCTTAGTTTCTTAAACGTTTAAAAAATTCTTTGTCTGACGTCAATTCCCAATCTCATTTCCCCATTAATATTTCACAAGTTGTTTAATTTCTTTCTTAATTTTAAGGTGTATTACACTGAGATCACAATGTCGTAGACTTTTATGTAAATGAAAGATTGTGCATGTTTTCAACTGCGAATGCTGGTTTCTTGCCTTGTGGCCCAGCCCTACGGCTCAACACAAGTTGACTCTATGAGTACCACGTGGATCATTTTTGACCCACGAGGATTTTTCGACGGCGTTACCTTCCTCCATAATAATCGCAGGATAAAACGCTCCAGTAACTTTTCTTCCATCAACTCACCAAAATTCCATCCCCTCAGCCCTCATAGTAGTATGAAAAATTTACCTACTATACCAGTGGTACCATGTGGGTCATTTTTGACCAGTACGCATTTTAACTCACTTTGATATCAGTAACACCGGTTTTCAGGAGCTGAATAGTTTCTGAGCATGCCTCGACATTATTCAAGAAATACTGGAGAATATTACGACACTTGAGGCAAAAGTAATGTGAAATACAAAGAATTCGGTGATCGGGCAGTACTTTATTTCAGAGCGAATTTCCGTTTTCGATGGACTGGCGACACAGATTATGAAGCGGCACTGAGGAGCCACAGCGTAGCATATAGCACAATGGGGTAGGTCCCCCTCGCTTCCTACACCACTGTATGGGGCACTGTTAACAGTTCTCTTACACGACAGCAGATGTCAGGTGCCTCGCCCTTACGGCGGTTTCCTGTAGTATATATTTGTCTGTGGCCAGGCCGATCGCACTAAGGCAGTCCTGCCGCCAGCACTTGAGCTCGCTGTTCATTTTCACGAGTTCGCGTTATTCAAGCTATGCTGGAGAGACGATAAGACCTAATGGAGGCCGGGATTCTCTATTATATGGAGAATGCTTGACCGACGCAATCGAGTGATGAATCCGGCACTGAGACGAATCCAGAAGAAGACGATTTTGTCCCAGTGGAAACGCATCAAATCAACGGCAATCAGAGTCCGATCCATATCGCGATGACCTACCTCTTGCACAACCTAAGCATGAACCATTCTGCCTAAGTTTCTGAACCAATGAACGTATGGTGTACGGTACAGCTTTCTTTCTTCTATTCTCTAGGTCTCGTGGACACCCCTCCAAATTACGAGCCATATGAATGTGCAGTGCAGGATGGGGCCTCCAACAAGGGCGAGGACGTTCAAGGGCGAGGACGTTGGGGCGAACGAGTTGTCGGCCAGCTACCTGATGGTCGGGGGAGGGGGTAGTTCAAAATGGTTCAAGTGGCGCTGAGCACTATGGGACTTAACATCTATGGTCATCAGTCCCCTAGAACTTAGAACTACTTAAACCAAACTAGCCTAAGGACATCACACAACACCCAGTCATCACGAGGCAGAGAAAATCCCTGACTCCGCCGGTAATCGAACCCGGGCGCGGGAAGCGAGAACTCTACCGCACGACCACGAGCTGTGGACCGGGGGGGGGGGGCGGGGAGGGAGTGATAAATAAAGCTTTATTCAAAGCTCAAACACAATATCACTGGTTATCTAATATAAACGTGTAAATCGAACTGCGTCATGGCCTGTCATTTGCCGTCATTCCTCATCTCTCACCAGTTACAAAGAATTTTGACATCCAATTCAATTTGCAGCTGACAATAGCGATGATCCAGGTGTTGAGAACAACTCGTAAGACGGCGACAGCGTGACTGTCGGTGCAGTTGACGGAGCGGCGAGAGGTGGACATTGTCGCAGTATACCGGGTGTCATACATGGTGCAGCATCTCATCGTGGGCGAGGAAGTGCCGTGCGTTATCCACTCCCCGGCAAGGAAGTGGAGAGTTCCAATGGCACCAAAAAAATACGAATTGAGCCAAGGGACACAGCAGATAGGCACAGCGAAAAAAATGGCTCTGAGCACTATGGGACTTAACTTCTGAGGTCATCAGTTCCCTAGAACTTAGAACTAGTTAAACCTAACTAACCTAATGACATCACACACATCCATGACCGAGGCAGGATTCGAACCTGCGACCGTAGCGGTCGCGCGGTTCCAGACTGTAGCGCCTAGAACCGCTCGGCCAGCTCGGCCGGCTGGTAGGTGCAGCGGCCAGGATGTGTTGCAGGAGATACTCGGGCTGACGAGACACGTCAAACGGCATGCATTTCGGCTATGTGTCAGCGACCTGATCCTGAAACATAAAAAAAGGGCACTGAAGGAAAGGTTCACAGCATAGTTTGTAATAATGGGCGGTCGTATAGTCTGGAAGAAGGTGGTGCTTTCATTGGAACATATGGCGCTTGGGGTATTTCATACAAAGACTCATGGAGCAAGCACCTTGTCAAGGAACAGATTTGCAGAAACATGCCGTCACCTTAGGTTTCATTCTATTTCTTCTAGAAGACAACGTAAGGAAACTGATAAATTTTGCCTGACTTCAGAAATATGGAACTTATTTACTGACAATTGCATTGCCTTCTACCATCTAGGCGAGAACATAACTGTCCACGAGCACTGAACCCTTGCAAGTGCAGGTGCCCATTCATACAGTACATGGCGAGTAAACCTGGTAAGTATAAATTACTGGCTTTTGTGTGATACTGACACTGCTTCATCCCGAATGGATTCCCTTACCGTGACCAAAAAAAATATGGCTCTGAGCACTACGGGACTTAACTTCTGAGGTCATCAGTCCCCTAGAACTTAGAACTACTTAAACCTAACTAACCTAAGGACATCACAAAAATCCACGCCCGAGGCAGGATTCGAACCTGTGACCGTAGCGATTGCGCGGTTCCGAACTGAAGCGCCTAGAACCGCTCGGCCACTCCGGCCGGCCTTATCGTGACAAATATAAAATTCGTGATGTAAGGAAGGGCCTTGGACACCGTGTCGTTATGACGTTCGCACTGCCATTCCTCAACTGTGGTCGTAACATTACGATTGGCAAGTTCTTCACCTCCGTCAAACTGGCGGATGAACTGAAACAAAAAGGAACAAGTTTAGTTGGCACTCTTCGAGGATCAGTCAAAGTGGTTCCTCCTGCGGCACGAATTGGAAACGACGTATTGTGTGCAACTCAGGCGACAATTATCGCACAGTATGTCAAGGGGGAAAAAGTCCGTATTATGAGTAATATGCATGCTGCATGTCAGGTGCATGAGAATACTGAGAAGAAACCGCCAGAAACTGTGAAGTTTTATAATGAAAGTAAGGTCAGAGTAGATACAGTTGACAAAATGGGTAGACACTACAGTTTCCTAGCTGGCACCCCACTATCGTCCATGTACGTCTTTTACAATCTGCTTGACCTTGCCAGGACCAATGCTCACACAGTTTTGAGTTACTTACCTCTAAGAAGATTCACGCCGAGGCTTTATTCTCAGAGTAGCAGATGAGATTGCTCTTCCCTACAAGCTGCAGGCAGCAGCCAATCTCCCCTTGCAGGGACTCGATACCACCGCTGGTCATTATGGAAGTAGAAGACTTTGTAAAATTCAGTTATCCTGCAAGGAATAAAAGGAAAATAAAACATAAAACGTATGCTTCAAATGCAACAAGTATTTGTGCAGAAGATGCCAAGCAGAAACTCTAGTCGAATGTCTGAATTTGAACCCATCCTAGCTAAGACAATTCTTTGTACCTACATATTTCCCAATATTCATAATTATTGACTGAAGTTGTTTGTTCTTATGTTTCAGTTCCTTGATTGCAATAAGCAAGAACACCGGCAGAGCACTTTCGAACCTGCTGCGTTTTAGAATCTGTCACTAATATTCGGTATTCACCTTATTCAAAAAAATGGTTCAAATGGCTCTGAGCACTATGGGACTCAACTGCTGAGGTCATTAGTCCCCTAGAACTTAGAACTAGTTAAACCTAACTAACCTAAGGACATCACAAACATCCATGCCCGAGGCAGGATTCGAACCTGCGACCGTAGCGGTCTTGCGGTTCCAGACTGCAGCGCCTTTAACCGCACGGCCACTTCGGCCGGCTCACCTTATTCGTCTGTAAAAGTAAAAATACTATTAGTACTTACATAAATAGAATTTTTTGACTCTGTCTCAATCTTCTGATAAAGAAAAACATTGTAACATTGTTTTACTAATTTTTAACGATGATTAAAGAAAAACTGTGGAAATTATTTTGTAAAATTTCAAATAAAAAATCGATTATTTCTAAACATTTATGTTTGACAGTCTACTATTCATATTAGAGAGGAAAATATCCTTCGGTTGCACCTTAGAGTCTTTCTGAACTTACTGTCAACATGGTGACACATAAAACAGCTGCTACATATGAACAGAACGGCGGTTTCCTACTGTGGGTAGAAAATGACCCATATGGTACTACTAGGGACACAACGAGGTCCCGTGCTTTTAGTGTTAAGCCGCTTTAGGGTAACTACACCCAGTGCACAGGATCTCAGTTGGTGGGACGAAGTTCTGTGCCTCTTGTGCTTGTACGGTCAGTAGAGGATGAGTTAATGATGGGGGTGGATGACGCTGGAGGTGTTCGATGATGTCGATACGTGATCGATTGGAGAGAGATCTGGTGATGGAGCAGGGCAAGGCAACACGTCGACACCCCGCATAGCATTTTGGGTTACGACAGTGGTATGTGTGTGAGCATTATCTTGTTGCTAAACAGCCCCTGATGTGCTGTTCATGACTGGAAGTACAACAGGTCAAACCTCCAATGACGTACAAATTTGCAGTCGAGGTGGCTGGAATAACAGTGAGAGAGCTTCTACTGTCGTACGAGTTCGCACCCCAGACCACAGATCCACTGTGTCCAGAATGCTGGTGCTAACTGTTGTCCGAATCACAGCTGCAGACCCAGCATGATATGGCACTGCCATACGCCGAACACAACGATCTTCCCTCTCGGTAGTGCCGTGAGGCCGTCCGTAGGCCCGCTCTTCCTGTGACTGTACCCTTCCCGTGATAACCACTGCCAGTAATCATGTAAAGTGACTACAAAAAAAATGGTTCAAATGGCTCTGAGCACAATGGGACTTAACATCTGTGGTCATCAGTCCCCTAGAACTTAGAACTACTTAAACCTAACTAACCTAAGGACATCACACACATCCACGCCCGGGGCAGGATTCGAACCTGCGACCGTAGTAGTCGCTCGGTTCCGGACTGAGCGCCTGAACCGCTAGACCACCGCGGCCGGCGAAGTGACTACATTCCTACGAAGTCTTTCTGCAGTATCGCGAAAGGAACATCCAGCTTCTCGTAGCGCTATTGCAGGTTCTCTTTCCAACTCTGTGAAGTGTTGATAATGGTGTCTTCGTGGTCATAAAGATGCTCCTATCATCAACTCACCACGTCCAATCTCAAAGGTATTGCTCACGTCCTTCACAGCGTGTATTTAAAGCAAACCTGATGTGCTTTCTCATTATGCCTCTATTAGCACCACTCTTACGTGGCTGACGCGACATTTCAATATACGTTATCTTTTATACGTTAACTTTCAGGTGTAGAAACACGCCTTCCAACTTTCATTTAGCTCGCACAACGCTCCTTGGTGTTGGGATTTCCTCTTCCGTTAGTACGTGAAGTATTTGTGTTAGTACTTTACGGTTCTTAAGTAAGTCTTTATCCGCTATAATACTGCAGAAGTATACCTCACTTCGTTCCCTCTCGCAAATTCTTTAGTACTGTTCACTGATCTTAACTCTTATTTGGTAACAGTGAAGGATGTTCAACAAAAACGTGGGTAGCATTAAGTGTGCCTCAAACAAACGTAAGAGGAACTTCGGTTACGCATGTATATGAATGATCTTTTAGGTAGGCTGAGCAGCACCGTCAGAATGTTTAGTGACAATGCTCTTGCCTGCATGAAACGTGCCGGCCATGGTGGCCAAGCGGTTAAAGGCGCTACAGTCTGGAACCGCGCGGCCGCTACGGTCGCAGGTTCGAATCCTGCCTCGGGCATGGATGTGTGTGATGTCCTTAGGTTAGTTAGGTTTAAGTAGTTCTAAGTTCTAGGGGACTGATGCCCTTAGCAGTTACGTCCCATAGTGCTCAGAGCCATTTGAACCATTTTTTGCATGAAACGTTATACAGAAAATTCAGAATACACAAACAAAGTTTCCACCTGGTTTAATGAATCAAAGCACTCTTTAAATCTTAATAAATGTAAGATACTCACCGTAACAGAAAGAAAGACAACAATCTTATCCAGTTACAAGGCTGTTCATGTTGTGTCAGTATTAAGGGGTCGTAGTGAGAAGCGACATCAAATCTGACAAACGCAGGAAATATGTTACAGGGAAGGCGATGGAAGAAATTATCGTTGGAAGAATTTTGAGAAAGAGCGACGCACATTTGAAGCAAATAGCACACAAGGGAAAATCATTTATGTCTATATAGGAAAGACAGCTTGGCTGTCTGTCGGAGGCTATGACGTAATCAGTTGACTCTTTTTCACATTTCTCTTGCAGTTGCGAATGGTGCGCGGGACACACCTTCGCATGAACAGTAATCACTGTAACATCGTCTTCCCGTTCTCTCCCAGAGATATTTGCAGCAGAAACGTCTACGATACATTGCCGCTTCTGGAAATGTACGCTCTAGAAATCTTAAGAATAATCACAATCCTGATGCACAGTTCCTATCTTTTAGCGTCTGTCACTGGAGATACATTGGCGTCTCCGTTAAGGTTTTGCCCCAACTTAACGAATTGGTGACGGCGGGGTCTGCATTTTTTGGATCTTCTCTGATATCTGTATCAGTTCTATCGGTTAAGGGTCCCAGAGTGGGGGAGTATTTCCAACTTTTGTGGAATGAAGATCATTTAAGCTGACTCCATATGGGTAGATTACATTTCCCCAGGATTCTTCCAACGAAACATTTTTCAATTAATTTGATGTGGTCGTTCTATTTCAAACCGCTCTATACTCATACTCTTAGATATTTCGCGATCTTGAACGATTATAATTATTGTCTACCGATCGTGTAATCAAGTGATAAAGGATCTGTTGGTCGACGAATGCACAAGCCCTACATTTACTTTGAAAATCATCTCCCAATCCCTGCACCAACCGTCGATCATTTGCAGATCTTCCTCCATTCAGTTGTTTCGATTATTTATAAAGTAGGGCTGACCCGATGGTAAAAGGTCGGTATAAATCTTTTTCCAGAATAAAAACAGTCTTGGTTGAGAAGTAATTTAACGTTTCACCCTTTTGGGCTTCATCAAATTGTCTAACAGTAGCTGAATATGTAATCCATCCTACGTAAAGCCATGTACAATGGAAAATGGACCCCATAAAAACTGGATATTTAACCCCTCCGTCATAGAAACATGTTGTTGTTGTTGTGGTCTTCAGTCCTGAGACTGGTTTGATGCAGCTCTCCATGCTACTCTATCCTGTGCAAGCTTCTTCATCTCCCAGACTGAAACATATAACATTGTATAAAAGTAGCTTGATATGTAACCCATCCGTCATAAGGCCGTATAAAATGAACCATTGACGCCACAGTTAGTGAACGCATTTTATATGTTTCTATGATGGATGGATTACATATCCAGTTACTGTTACCTCCATTTTCCCTTTTGCATGGTTTCCTCACTGATGGGTTACATACCCAGCTACTTTTACACTGTCTGAAGAAGCCCCAAAAGGGTGAAACACGTCATTGATATTAAATAATTTTGCAACCAAGACTGCTTTTATTCTGAAATAATTCGAAGCTGATTACTGTTGCACCCTACCACTGTGAAATGGAAAAATTGTTGATATAATTATTACTAAGCTGGTGCTGGAAAAAAATGCATGAGCATCTTTGAAAAAAGACGTTCTTCTTATGAAATTCCATTTGGCTTTTGCGATTAATTTTATGTGGTCGTTCCATTTTAAACCGCCCTGTACGTATACTCTTAGATATTTCGCGATCATCACCGATTATATTTATTGTCCACCGATCGTGTAATCAAGTGATAAAGGATCTGTTGGTCCATTAAGGCGTCAAGCGCTACATTTACTTTGAGAATAATCCCCCAATCCCTGCACCAAGCGTCGATCATCTGCAGACATTCCTCCATTCAGTTGTTTCGATTTTTTATAAAATAGTGCTGACCCGATGGTAAAATGTCAGTATAAATAATTTTTCAGAATAAAAACAGTCTTGGTTGAGAAGTTATTTAACGTTTCACCCTTTTCGGGCCTCATCAAATTGTCTAAAAGTTGATGGATATGTAATCCACCAGTCGTAAAGCCATTTACAATGGAAAATGGACGCCATAGAAACTGGATATTTAACCCCTCCGTCAGCGAAACATATAAAATTGTATAAAATTGGCTTGATATGTAACGCATCCGTCATAAGGCCACATAAAATGAACCATGGACGCAACAGTAAGTGGACGCATTTTATATGTTTCTATGATGGGTGGATTACATATCCAGTTACTGTTACCTCCATTTTCCCTTTTGCGTGGTTTTATCATGGATGGATTATATACCCCAGCTAGTTACACACTGTCTGCTGAAGCCCCAAAAGAATGAAACACGTCGTTGATATTAAATAATTTTGCAACCAAGACTGTTTTATTCTGAAATAATTCGAAGCTGATTGCTGTAGCTCCCTACCACAATGAAATGGAAAAATTTTAGGTATAATTATTACTAAAGCGGTGATGGTAAAAATATATGAGAACCTTTGAAAAAGACGTTCTTCTTATGAAATCCTATCGGGCAAATTCGTAGAGCCTTTGTTCGAGGAAGACTGTACGGGAGTTCAGCAGTCAACATCGCGTAAGTGTAAGATGAGAGAGATCTGGACGCGTGCAGGGGCATGTAGTAAGTTGTTCCATGTTCGATACGCGAAACAGGTAGAATGGTAATTCACTAATATCTGCCTGGAGTAGCATTCGCCACGCTCTGTGGAGTATAGCCCATGTTTGTAGATGTAGGAGTGAGACGAGGTTACTTGAGGAGGAACGGCGCCAGTTAGCCTAGCGCCTCCTAGGGCGACTATCTCGGAAGACGGCGCAGGCGGCCGTTTGCGCTCTGGGTGCAAATACGTCGTTTCCTGTGGCGCCACCCCCGCCGCCGCCGCCGCCGCCGCCGCCGCCGCCGTCGTCGCAGTGCATTATTCATCAGGCGTCAGGTCGCCGGAGCTATCAGTATTCCGGCCATGGCGTCGGGTCACCGCCTCCTTGATGGATGGTCCTCATCTGGGGTCGGGTGGCTTCCCTCAGCCTTCTCTGGACTCGATCAACAAAGGAGAGCGTACACCGGAGGTCGTAACCGCATTCACCACAGGCGACGTCCCGTACCTGAAACACAGAAAAGTGCCAGTCTCTTTATGAAGCCATTTTTTTACACGAACGATTTTATACCAAGGCTAAAATATAAGTGCAACAACATCAATTTCCGAACGAAGAAATCTACGGGGACATTAGCGACACAAAGTGATTGTAATCTGCCAGTCCACTGGTACGAGTATTTCTAAATCGCAGGAAGTCGAACGACATAGTAAAGAAACTATATCATGGGATATACTACAATCCAATCATATTTAATGTAACGGTAGTCCTTACTTAAAACTTCCAGTCCTACAGTGGTCGACGTACAGAGCTGTTCACTGAGGTTTCGCCCAATTTTCGGGTGGCGTCTTCAGACATATATCGACAGCTCCATCGCAGAATGGGACTCCCAGTTTTTAGACTCATTATGAGTTGGACAGAGTACAAGATAATTCTCCTGGTGTTGGCGAAAACCTAATTATCACTGGCCGGTAAAATCCTATTCGGTTAAAAGTAAACTGTCGTTACTATCTTATTCCATAGCCGGTATCTATGTACGAGGTAGTAGCCAAAAGAAACCGAACCAAAGTTTTTCATTTTAAGCACAAATTTTCAATCCCCTTGAAAGTACTCTACACTTGCACTAATGCAGGTCCCAATTTTTAATTCCATTTCCGAAATGTGATTTCATCTTTTGTGATGCTTGATGGAGAACGCCTCCATCGTTTTTCCCGTCTCATTAGCAACAATACCTAAAACGTAAATGCTGTCCCTTCATTCTAGGAAACAAAAAAGCAAAAGAAAGTCGCGCGTGCTGGGTCGGGTATGTAGCAGGGGGGGGGGGGGGGGAGGCGTGAGGAACAGGGAACAGGTTCAAATGGCTCTGAGTCACTGAGGTCATCAGTCCCCTAGAACTACTTAAACCTAACTAACCTACGGACGTCACACACACCCATTCCCGAGGCAGGATTCGAACCTGCGATAACTGAGGAACAGGGGTCATACTACTGTTGATGAAGAATTGTCCTGTAGAGACGGCTATGGGAGCAGGGCAGTTGTCATGATAGAAAAACCAGTCACCCGTCTGCCACAGATCAGGCCGCTTCCACAGTATACTGTTGGGCACCCTTTTAAAAACTTCCAAATAGAAAGCCTGGGTAAATGTCTCACAGTGCGGAAAAAAAACTATGAGTGGATGACTCCTCTCACAAGGAAAAAAACAAGTCTTTAGTGTCTTAATGTTTACTTTTACCTGACGAACTTCGCTCCACTAGCTTCATTGTTGTTTTTATTCAAGATCTTAAGAATAGCAACAAGATACATCGCAAGTCATTATTTTTGAGAAAAGTTTCGATGTTTCCGGGACTCTTCATTCAAAGCACAGCATACTTCCACACAGCCTTATTTTTGTTCAGCAATTAGCAGTCTTGGCACGAATTTGGTAGGCACCATTTCCATTCCCAAATCTTCTGTCACAATTCGCTCTCAAAACATTGTTTAAATTCATCTCCTGTGATACTTGAGAACATCTCCGTGAATTTTTCGTCACTTCCGACAGCTCCACAATTTCTTCAACGCTCCGTCGTCGACCTCCGCTGATGATTTCGCGAATGTTTTCAACATTTTCATAATTCGGATAATGGAAGGACGAGCAGAACTAGATTTGTTTTCAGCTGACTTTTCACCATCGTTTGAGAAGGAAAACCGCTTCGTCACTTGAATTTTACCCTTACAGTAGTCCTTGAACGACGTGCTTAAAATTTCAAGAATTTCCGTTTCAGTTTTTCCGAGCAGAAAGCATAATTTCACCGCCGTACGCTGTTCACGAAGATCAGTCATTGTGAAAACGACAATCACACAACACGGTTGCCACTATAAGCTCTGCCGAAACTAGTCCTGACCTTCTTCAGCGAAGGAACAGAGCTTAGTATTTGGAAAGTTCGCTCTATGCGCTCCTAGCTACAAAAAAATTCTGGCAGCCCAAAATTTAATCCGGCTTCTTTGGGCATCACTTCATATGTCTTTATTAAACTCAGTTGAAATTGTCACGGTGCTTACAAACTTAGGTAGTCTCTCTATATGAGTGGGCATGATAGTTTTGTTTTTGGGTAAACAATTGGCTCACCACAGTTTATTTCATGGTCTATATTTTGAAAATCATTTTCCACCACGAATAACGTATCAGTTTCTTCAAAGAACGAAATGTTTAACTGAAGTAAACTGGGTAACGAAAGCGTTCATTTTATAATTAAATCAACTACATTACAAAATTCCTAAATACTCATGCAAGAAACTTGGAAGTGATATGTTATTTCCCTGTCCAGCCCCATTTCAAACCAAAAAATACGCAACACCTTAAACTGAGGGAGAGCATAAATTAATATATAATTGATTACAAAATAGGCTCTAGGAAACTGGTCAGTCTTTGATTCAAGACGCATAAAAATCTGGCACTCGGTTTACTTTACGGAATTTTCAGTCCGCAAGGAAAGAAGAAACGGCCGCGTGGGAAGCGAGGGTGCTGCGTCATTCAGAGTGGTACAGTGCCATTTTGACTGTTCTAGAAGGGTGGCATAGGGACGCTTCTGAAGAAACTGAAAAGGAAAACGTAGTTTGTGGGGAGAGACATTTCGTAGGTGCTAGAGCGATGCACCCGCCCTCATCCCCGAATTCTGGGAGCCGCTAAACAGTCCCGTAGCAAACAAAGCGTTTGGATCCTACAATTCTTTCAGTAGTTCCTCCAAGTAAGTTGAAGCGTCAGTCAACATCCTGATTAGCAAATGTAGTTTAACAACTCCTTTATATGCTTTATGAAGAGTGACTTATCCTTCACGTGTGGCGAAAAGTTTACAAGGAGTGGTAGTGTTTACCTAAGAGGCTGATCGTTACAGGGATTGCCTGAGAACAGATCATGTCACTCGATGTGGTCCAGCCCCAGTGGCGTAATGAACACAGTTTGTTGATTATCTGATGTTGCAAAGTAAAATTATGTACAGTCGTATAGGAAGTGACTCTGATTCGTGCACGTAAGTTTTACTTTCGACACTATCCTACTGAATAAATTCTCAGTGTTGTTGTTGATAATCACACATGGCCTCATAGTCACAATTGCATGTGAATACGTAATAGTGCGGGGAATTGTTCTGAACGGTGCCACGCAGGATTTCAGTACCATGACGTTTAATGTAGAAAGGTCGTAGTAGCAGAACATTTGATACAGGCGTCGTTGCATGTGCGTGTCTTAGGCTAGCCTGTTTTTTTCTGTCTTACTAGTTCGTAGAGAGTTTGGAGAGGAGACGATTAATCTGAATTAGTGACTACTGCCAAGGCTCCTTTGATCCTGGAGTAATGTACATACATCTTTGGTTCCTGAATACGATAATTATGTATACCAGCTTAACTGGACGACACAAGGCTTTAACATTAATGTCTGCTTTTATCAGATAACCGGTAAACCAGCTCTCCTCTGGCCTAGCCTTTCATTCAAAGTGTATGACTGTGTCACCACCAGGAGCGCAATGATAGAAATTGCGAAATGAAACGGAACTAGCTGAGTTTTTGGGCTGCAGCGTCACGGAAGATGCCTACTCGCTGAACTAAATAGGCGAGCTAGGTTTAGAGAGTGGTTGTGCGTGTACCACTAAGATAGTCAGCCGTCACTGCTGAGACCTGTCTTTTATAGAGGCATTGCGTTTTGTAATTTTTACCTATGTGCTAAAAACGGGTGGAACGTTAAAATATAGGTGAATAAGTTAAGAGGGGTATATTCCACCCCCACCCCCCACCCCCCATATTATTCAGGACGTGAATTCAGTAAGCAGTGGACGAAATCAAGTAAAATTTGGAAAGGGAACTAAAGTTCACAAAGAAGACACAAAAAACTTGAGATTTTTCGATAACACTTCACTTCTATCAACTACAGCAAGGGATTGGGAAGATTAGTTTAACGATTTAGTTACATAAGCTGAAAAGTTGGTATACAATGAACACTGACAAAAGTAGCTAAAAATAAATAAAAATGAATTACATTACGGAATCCTGAGGAAATGCAGCACTAACATTTTTAGTACATGATGTTTGCTGTTTCCGCACCAAAATAACAGACCACGATCCAAACAGACAGAAAATACAATACAGACTGCCAGTAGGAATAAAAACGTAATTTATTAACATTGAATGTATTCCAGCCTCTATCTTCCTTGTCTTAACATATGTCCCATCATCCTGTCCCTTCTAGTTGTCAGTGTTATCAATATATTCCTTTCCTCTCCGATTCTGCGCAGAACCTCCTCATTCCCTACCTTATCAGCCAATTTAACTTTCGAGATTTTTCTGTTGCACCATATCTCAAATGTTTAAATTAACTTCCGTTCTTATTTTACCGGCGTGTCAGTTTCAACGCCGCGTTCCAGACGTACATTCTCAGGAATTTCTTTCTCAACTTAAAGCTAATGTTTGATACTAGCAGACCTGTCTTGGCAAGAAATGACCTTTCTGGCAGTTTTAGTCTGCTTTTGATGTGCTCTGACCGTCGCGGGTTATTTCGTTGCCTAGACAGCAGGATTCCTGAACTTCCTTTACTTCGTGATAATCAGTCCTGATGTTAAGATTTTAACAGTTTTTATTTCTGCTACACCTCATCACTTCCATCTTTCTTCGATTTACTCTGAGTCCATATTTGGCACACAGTAGACCATTCTATTCGGAAGATGCTGCAAATCTTATTCACTTTTGCTGAAGATAGCAATGTCGTCAACAAATATATCCTTTCACCTTGAATTTCAGTTTCACTCTTGAACCCTTGTTTCTTTCTTCTCCATTACCCGTCTCTCCCTACAGCTTGACACAGGAGGGACAACAACAGATTTAAACTATCTGTACATCCATAGCACTGTCAGCTATCGCCCATCCCGATTTTATCCAAGACCAATTGTTGGTCTTGCTTGAGCTAAGTCTTTTTATTTATTTTTAATTTTTTGAAGAAAATCAGTTCAGTTCTTACTGGCAGTTGAATTTACTGTTGAGTGTACCGTGTATTGTTTTTGTGCTGCGTGCAGTTGTGATGGTTTATAACTGTTGGTAAGTTTGTAGCAAGAATGAAAAGGAAGCCCGAATTTGATTCGTCCGCTAGCGTGACGGTAAGTTAAAAATGTACACGAAATAGTATAACCACGTAATTACCTCTCTAGTCGTTATTTGGATGCTGGTGGAGCTTTGCGGTTGCAACATTGGTCACCCAAAACTCGCGTTGATCAACAAAATATCGCCAAAATGTCGATGACTGTACTTTATTAACAAATTTGCTCATTATTCTATCGTTGGTAGCCGAAATGGCAAAATATCGCTAAATGTGGAACGATGGGAGGATTTTACGTATGTGGTGCCACCAAAGTCCATCGTTCGTTTCTAAAAGACTTTTCCAGCGGGATGCTTGAATTCTTCCGAGCCGACAGCGCTCTTCATCCCTCCCTGCCCCTTTCGTCCAAAATCTATTTACACTCTTATAATACTATAGTAACTGAAGCCAACAATTCCATGCACAATTCAATATCAGTATATGCACGCTTTCATGCACTATGAAACGATTAAACATGCACAATTAAAGGAAAAACCATACAATGTCGGAATTCAGTCTTCTATAATTATGCGTTTTGTATTTTAAAACAATGTGCAACAAGCAGTTTTTCCAAATTCTCCACTGACTTCAGGTAGCCCTGCGTGCTGAGGCGCTGAATAGCAATCCCTGGGTTCGAGGGGTGAGGTGGTTTTCAGTGATTCCCCATTTTCATTTAAGGCAAATGCCGAGGTTGGTCCCTTACTGTAGGCCACAACTAATACCTTCCGAACACCTTTTTTCCTGACGGAAAAGAGATGCATCCCCTCTACTTAATTGAAAAGAGTGGCATCGAAGGCGAGCCGAGAATCTCTCTGGAGATTCCCGGCACTAAAAGCCATATGATAAATAAATAGTAATTCAATGCTCTTCATTTAGGCTCACGCATTTGCATACCGGAATGTTCTTTAATGCGGACAATGATCTTCCTCACATTACAAGAAGTGACAAATGCATACGTAAATGAGGAAATCTGGGAAAGTGTAAGACTGAATAACTCTAGATCATTTTCATTTTCTCCATCAAAATGTATTCTAGTTTCTTTGTTGAACAGAAATCTCTTCACCCCAGTACCCCTGTCGGTAATAATGACTGCGTCCCAAAAAATTGGCGCTCGTGCATCCTGATCACTTACTAAGTTCAAATCCAGACTGAAAGAAGAAGAGTTTAAATGACGTTGGATGTTGAAGGGAGATTAGAGTTGGCTGCTTTTTGCAGTTTTCAATATATAGCACTCCTAAGTAAAGAGATTATACCTCTGCTTGGTAAAATCTCCCAGATCAATTTCAACTAAAATGGTTTGTTGTTCCTTGCGGAAATTTTTAGGATAAATGAAAAACATGTCTTTGTAAGACCTTCTTTAACAAATCAGACTCCCCTATCGACGAAATCCTGGGTACGTTCTTGCACCAATTACAAAAGGTCGAACAATTTCGTTGTGGGGGTTTTATTACGAACAATTAGAGTTGTTCCACAACACGAGAAAGAGGTATGTTACTCATACCAACAAGAAAGAAGCAAACCTAAAGAAACGGGAATCGGACGAAGAAGAAATGGATTCAGCTGCTATATTATTTTCAGTCAGAGGTATGATTCCTAACATTATTATTGACATAACCTGTTACGGCATTGTAAGACCATCTTCAGACACTCTTTAACGTTCAAAAATCTAAACGGGAAAACGATTCAGCATCTGTCTTCCTTACTGCATCAATTTCTGATTGTAATCATCAAGATGGAATAGATGATGGCTATATCCTAAAGATTCAAATCAGGCTTTGGAAATGGGATCATCCCGCGAACGAATGTCAGCTATGGCAACAAACAGTTTGGAGCTGACAGGTTATTAAATCGCAGTGTACCGTTGCTTCTGAATTCGGCTTGCTGTTGCCAGCCCCCGTCCTCCCGCTACCTGTTGCCTTACGGGCAGTTCTGTGAGAAGATTGGCAACCAGTTCCTACAAATTCTTAGTGACGTCGTCGAGTATCACTTGATGTGCCGTACGGCTGGTCAGCGGTGTCGTTCTCCTTACTGACGGGTCTCAACCTCAACCAAAATGGCACATCAGTATTATGTTTTCCACATAGAATCGACGTTGTAACGTAAACACCTGTTACGGACTCCACGCAACTACAGTGCGTACTCCAAGGCAGTGAGTACGATAACTCTGAACCGTATAAGATGGGACATACGTTGAGTTTTGGGAAATGTTAAGGCAACAGACAGGCAGATAATAGAAGCAATACTGAAAAAAAAAAATCAAGACAAGTTCATCGGATTTGTCGAACCGGAAAAAGTGTTCGACAATGCTAATGATGCAAGATGTGGGAAATCGTGAGAGACGCAGGGATAAGCTATAGGGAAAGACGGGTCAGATATAATATGTACAAGAAGCAAGAGAGAACAGTAAGACATGAAGCCCAAGAACGAAGTGTACATATTAAAAATTGTATAAGACGGGGAAGTATTCTTTCACCCCAGTTGTACCTAACAATACAGCGACGAAGCAATGACGTAAATAAAAGAAAGATTCAAGAGTGGAACTAAAATTAAAACTGAAAGGGTATCAGTGATAATAATTTGTGAGAACATTGCTATCTTCTGTGAAAGTGGGGAAGAATAGTAGGATCTGTTGAATGGAATTAACAGACTAATGAGTACGAAATATGGGCTGAGAGTAATGACGGCAGTAATGAGAAGTAGCAGAAACGAGAACAGCGAGAAACTCAACACGGAGTTCGTGATCACAAAGTTAATGTATTTCGTTACCTCGGTGGAAAAGTAATCGATGACGGAGCAAGGAGGACATTAAAAGCAGACTGCTAAAAAGGGCGTTCTGGACAAAAGAAGTCTTCTAGTAAAAACAAAGGCCTTAATTTGAGGAAAAAGTTTTGAGAGTCTACGTTTTGAGCACAGCATTATACGATAGTAAAACATGTATTGTGATGAAAAAGGAACAGAAAAGAATCTAAGCCCTTGAGATGTGCTACAGAAGAATCCTGAAAATTAGGTGGACTGACAAGATAAGGAATCAAGTGTTTCTCCGCAGAATAGGCGAGAAAAGGAATGCAAAGGAAACACTAATAACAAGAAGGGACAGGGTGGTAGGACATCTGTTAAGGTATCAAGGAATAACTTCCATGGTACTAGAGAGAACTGTAGATGGTAGAATCTTTAGAAGAAAACGGGCATTGGAATACATCCAGCAAATAATTGAGGATGTCGGTTGCTTGCGCTACTCTGAGATGAAATGGTTGGGACGGGAACGAATTCTTGGCAGGCTGCATCAAACAAGTCAGATGACTGAAGACTCAAAAAAAATGATATCACAGTTTAAAAGTGGTTAAACTGCGATTTTCCTTCTTTCCTTTTTATAAAAAGAATGAAACCGTGTCTACGTGACACCAGTAAATCATGACAATAACATGAATACTGATGAACGACTGTCTGCTTTCGTTATCTGGTATTTTCATAGACGATGTGGTACTGCACTTTGTTGAGAAATCCATACATATTATAAAGCTGGATGCATATATGAATGTATGGATATATGTTCCAGATTTTCTCCTAAATCACTGACCCCATTTACACCAAACGAAGTGCACGTATCCCGTACTGTCAGACGACAATCAGTGTGTGTGTGTGTGTGTGTGTGTGTGTGTGTGTGTGTGTGTGACGTTATAAATACCAATGTGCGCGAAATATTGCCGCCTAATACGTGATGTTTAATTCGCTTCACATTTTGCACACAGTATCCATATGTGCCAATGAATGTCCACACAATTTATATTAATTTGTGAGACACGGATCAAGAGATGTGACATCATAAACACTGAGAAGGGTCACAAACTGATGCATCGTGCATAATGTTTAAGATTGCTACTCCTTTGTTAATTATTGTATTCGCAACATATTTCGGGGACAGTATCCACGTAAGCCACTAAATGTGTCTACATAAACATATCATTGTACGACACAGTTCTACAGATACGACTTCATAAATACTGAAATGCGTGAAAAATTGCAACATAACGTATGCAGTTTTACTTTTATTCCTTACTGCTATGACACTTCCGCAGTCAAGTAAATTTATGGAAACCCTGAGATCTCGCGGCTGTTTTGACAACTTTCAACTGCTAAGTGCTAACGGATGTGGCGAAAGCAAATCTTTGCATTGTGAAGATACGCTAAGGATCCAGCTACGGAACTTCACCTTTCTAATAGAAAAGAAGTAAAATGAATATCCAGGTAATACCAGTTCTTTCAGGTAGACGAGCTATAAATTCAAAATCTTTCGTTCGCAGACCTGCTATGTGTGCCCGTGACTTGAGTGATGTGGAAATTACATGTCACTCTCTCTGTACAGTAGTAAGTCTAACGCAGGCTAATTTCTATACAAAACCTTTAAAATTATAACTTTTTCCGGCCACAAGTTGGCGGTGACCAGGGGCATAGTCCAACGAACTACAGACCTATATCATTGACGTCGGTTTGCAGTAGGGTTTTGGAGCATATACTGTATTCAAACATAATGAATCACTTCGAGGGGAACGATCTACTGATACGTAATCAGCATGGTTTCAGGAAACATCGTTCTTGTGCAACGCAGCTAGCTCTTTATTCGCACGAAGCAATGGCCGCTATCGACAGGGGATCTCAAGTTGATTCCGTATTTCTAGATATCCGGAATGCTTGTGACACCGTTCCTCACAAGTGACTTCTAATCAAGCTGCGGGCCTATGGGGTATCGTCTCAGTTGTGCGACTGGATTCGTGATTTCCTGTCAGGAAGGTCGCAGTTCGTAGTAATAGACGGCAAATCATCGAGTAAAACTAAAGTGATATCAGGTGTTCCCCAGGGAAGCGTCCTGGGACCTCTGCTGTTCCTGATCTATATAAATGACCTGGGTGACAATCTGAGCAGTTCTCTGGGTTGTTCGCAGATGATGCTGTAAATTACCGTCTAGTAAGGTCATCCGAAGACCTGTATCAGTTGCAAAGCGATTTAGAAAACATTGCTGTAAGGTGTGGCAGGTGGCAGTTGACGCTAAATAACGATAAGTGTGAGGTGATCCACATCAAAAAGAAATCCGTTGGAATTCGATTACTCGATAAATAGTACAATTCTCAAGGCTGTCAATTCAACTAAATAATTCAAATGTCTCTGAGCACTATGGGACTCAACTGCTGTGGTCATAAGTCCCCTAGAACTTAGAACTACTTAAACCTAACTAACCTAAGGACATCACACACATCCATGCCCGAGGCGGGATTCGAACCTGCGACCGTAGCGGTCGTGCGGTTCCAGACTGCAGCGCCTTTAACCGCTCGGCCACTACGGCCGGCAATTTAACTAAGTACCTGGGTGTAAAAATTACGAACAACTTCAGTTGGAAAGAACACATAGATAATATTGTGGGGAAGGCGAGCCAAAGGTAGCGTTTCATTGGCAGGACACTTAGAAGATGCAACAAGTCCACTAAAGAGACGGCTTACACTACACTCGTTCGTCCTCTGTTAGAATATTGCTGCGCGGTGTAGGATACTTACCAGATGGGATTGACCGACGAAATCGAAAGGGTGCAAAAAAGGGCAGCTCGTTTTGTATTATCGCGTAATAGGGGAGAGAGTGTGGCAGATATGACACGCGAGTTGGGATGGAAGTCATTAAAGCAAAGACGTTTTTCGTCGCGGCGAGATCTATTTACGAAATTTCAGTCACCAAATTTCTCTTCCGAATGCGAAAATATTTTGTTGAGCCCAACCTACATAGGTAGGAATGATCATCAAAATAAAATAAGAGAAATCAGAGCTTGTACAGAAAGGTGTAGGTGTTCGTTTTTCCCACGCGCTGTTCGGGAGTGGAATGGTAGGGAGATAGTATGATTGTGGATCGATGAACCCTCTGCCAAGCACTTAAATGTGAATTGCAGAGTAATCATGTAGATGTAGATGTAGACATCCAGGAAGGTAGTTAGCTGTTTGGACCATCCATAAAATGGCATCCCAACAGATCTGGATATTTCCTGCAGAACTCGCTTGTAAGACGGATGCAGCCTTTTAGAGGAACGACCGTTTGGTGGGGCATTAGAAAATGGTGATTGACCGCTGTTTTATTGCTGGGACCGAGCTCTTAAACAAAACCCAGCACAGCCACTCAGCGTCAGGGTCAGCACGTAGCATCTGTGTAATCAGCGTCAGTCGCAGTGGACCTCGTGTTAGGCGCCATAGTGCCAAAAGTCTTGCTTACTCATCTATGCAATTTGTCAGGGCCTTCTAAAATCGAGTACGACGTTTACTATTCACGAGGCGTAAATGGTCAACTACACGATTCACGCGATCGAGGACAAACGATGGATGCCGTCTGCTTAATACTGTGATACTGTGGGACGCTACTGCCTAACTGTTAATTAAAACGGAATCATGTTCCACTACTGATCCTAGGTGCTAGCTTCTCTTTCTCTTGCTTGTCTCGACATTGTAGTGGCTACCTCGGTAAAATTTTATACTCTATTTTTAATTCAATTGATTAGAAGTAAAAGCCAACCAGCTGCAAAATACACATTTAAAAACCTTAACTATGGTTTTCACGGTTTTAAAACCGTCTTCTTCAGAGGGTATTGTACTTGTTAACAAGATTACGACATTTTGTATGGAACAAAGATAGTAACAAAACAATAAACAAATTTCAAATTAACAGCAAATGTTTAAGAATACTCACAAAGAATCACTTGATCAATAGTAAATGTGGCAGTAGCTGACTGTGTGTCCACTTAATCAGGATTTCAAATGTTTTGTCTTAAAAACTTTTTTTAAAATATCGTATGTTTAACGCTGGATATAGTAACACCTGCTATGGCTCCTGAAAGGTTTCAGAGCTAATGACTTGCGCCTACTGGCTAGCCTTAAGTCACCCTTGGTAGGGGCGCTCTCGCGCGTCCTATATGCTCGTAGCTGCAATGAACAGCGTATGTGATTTCACTAGTACATCTTATTAACAAAATTTGCACATTAACTAAATAGTTGGAATGAGGGAAGAGAAGTGGGGCGAGGTTTTAAAGTATTTCATTTAAGTCACATGGTTTACAAATAGTACACAAGCTCAGATGAATAGAGCAGATTCTTCAGAAAAATGTGCAAACTGCACGAGAAGCACTTATGCGTGAAGACGCAACCGCAAGAAGCATAAGTATCAAATCGAACCCACTTCAAGTAACATTAGCACTATAGAAGGGGCTTAACACTACACGTGTCCAGGTGACCCTTGTCATACTGGAACACTATAAAAGGACACACAATAACAGAGAAACTGGAAATATTAGAAAATAATGCAAATTGGAAAAAAGTGAAAATGGAGTGGGGTTGAGTAGGGGGGGGGGGTAGATCGTAGATCATCACTTGCATCACTTGTAAACCATCGTGCTAATGGGAGTCGTCGTACTTGTAAAGTGTGGTATGTGAATAAATATCCGAAAGGTGGGGGCGGGGGTAGCCTCACTAAGCAGTATATTTACAGAAATCACAATGTTACATGCAAAATAAGGAGACACAAAAGCACACTAAAAATAAAAGGGGGAAGGAATATGTCTAAGATAGTTCATTACTAAAATGTTGAACTGCAACTTAACTGTGGATGACAAAGTACATTGTAAAATAACAAGAGACGTACTCTTACTGAACATTTTGACGGAAACAAACACTAGGTGGAGGCCAGTACCAAGTGGTGAAGTAGGCTACTCGGTCAGCCTTCCAGGAAGTGTCTAATTGCGAGGTGAAACAAATAGTTTAAAATGTACCATTGATTTTCTCCAGCTCTTTGAAAATTTCAAGCTCTTCCCATAAATCTAATCTACACCCTTTCACTTATTTGTGTAAATTACAGTGTCCTCTGAATCACTGGAAGTACGAGCACCAATAAATAAATGTTATGCGAACGTGGAATTGTGTACATTACTGCATTTTTTTCCCCAACAGGTGTTCTTTACGTCTCACGTTCATTGTTGAACCACTTTGTCCAGTATAGTAACTAGGACAATTACTGCAGATCATTTTTTAAATGCCGGAATTTGAGAATAAATCATAGCATTTTTGATATTACGCATAGTAATCTCGTTAACTGGTACAATATCTCCTGAAGATTACTATTTTAAACCCGTCGAAACAATGGTCAAGGTTTAATAAACCTGTATTTTTTGTCTGGCTGTCTGTTATTTCCAATCCATTGAAGCTGATACACGTAGAGTTGCTGAAGCGCAGTCATTTTCAAAACCTACTTTTAATTTATGCTTAATTATGCGTGAAATCAAATGTCCAATACTCATGCACTTTTCCAGCAGATGTCAGTACGCAATATTCGTTTTCCTGTTTGTTTGTAAATTTTAAATGCGATTCACATTTTAATAAATGAGTCGAGCTTAGGCTCCTCCCATTGTTATGATTGTGGTTCAAAAATGGTTCAAATGGCTCTAAGCACTATGGGACTTAACACCTGAGGTCATCAGTCGCCGAGACTTAGAACTACTGAAACCTAACTAACCTAAGGACATCACACACATCCATGCCCGAGGCAGGATTATGATTGTGCAATAGCTCCTTATCCTCATCTTCATCCAGATGATAAGCTTTGGTGATTCGGAGTTCAGGTTGCCTGCATGATCCACTCCTGAAGGTACTATTGACTCAGCTGCTTACAGTGCCACGATGTATGGCATAAATTGTTTTGGTAAGAAGGGGGGAAGGCGATATATACCATCGCAACGAATCTAAATAAAACAATGCTGCGAAAAAAATAAGGTTCTTCATATATATATATATATGCTGTGAAAAAAATAAGGTTCTTCAGATATATATATACGTTGGTCTATCAGTAAGAGGATATATATATATCCTGATGGACACACGTCCAGATCGTCCACTCATATTAACAACTCAAAACTCTCTCCCCACATCCATCACTGCTGGTGGCTCACCTCCATCAGGTCATCACGTATGTATATATATATATATATATATATATGTGTGTGTGTGTGTGTGTGTGTCCATCAGTAAAACAATATATATATATATATATATATATATATATATATATATATATATATATAGTCCATCAGTAAAATTATATATATATATATATATCCTTTTACTGATGGACACACGTCTATATAGATATATATAATGACTTTTGAACATTATTAGGGTAAATACATTGTTTATTCTCTATCAAAATGTTTCATTTCCTAACTATATGCCTTTCAGTAGTTAGTACCTTCAGTACTCAGAATCTTTTAATTAGATGGCAGTATTGGCGCTCGCTGTACTGCAGTAGTTCGAGTAACGAAGATTTTTGTGAGGTAAGTGATTCATGAAGGGTATTGGTTATTGTTAGTCAGGGCTATTCTTTTGAAGGGATTACTGAAAGTCAGACTGCGATGTGCTAAAATATTGTGTGTCAGTTTCGATATGATCAGTATATGTAAAGAGAAAACTGTCGGAGTACGTTCGGTTTTACTCAGCTGTTTCCGTATCAAATAACGCAGACGTTTATCAGCAGAATCTTTCTTTACATTCAAAGGGGAAGTTTCAGTAGTAACGTTAGCATCATGATTTGATTTTCGGCGCCGGAACTGGTACGTCAACGTAGGTTTGAAACACAAGCGTCAGAGACCATTACAAATGCAGACAGTCAAGACTGCGTGGACAAGGTGAGCGGTGCTATAAAGCAAAGCAGTTTTATCAAAACTGCATGAATAGTGTTGCTGCTTCTCGCGAGTATGGACGCATTATAGGAATACAGAAGGGTCCTCTTTCCGTATTACAGTTTAAGAACATGATTCGGAAGTAAGAATTATCAGCGATTACGGAACTATTCCTGAAAGTGGAAGATGGCCGACGGTCAAATACGTCACACATTGTTCAAGAAGTTACTGTAACCAAGGTTGAGTTTGATAGACGCAATGTGGGGTCTTCAAGTTGCGCACGAGGTGTATCACGACAGCTGAACATTCTAGGGTCCACCGTTGATTCAGACAACATTAGAGCAATCTCTGTTTCTGGTCGAGGTGTGGATCCAGATGATCGTCACATTGAGCAACATTTGTAACCTATAACGTGAACATGGTAGGCAGTTACCGTCTCGTATGGAAATTCAAATCTTTCTTTCAATGGTTTATTCGTTATTCCTCTTCCACATGTAATTACAAAGGTTTCCACAAAGTTTCATTGTCCTACCACCACTCGTTTGTCGTTTGATTATAACTAGACTGTATATTCTGTAAATGTGCATATTTTTCTGTTTCTCGTCGGTCACACGAGGGTTGGAACATACAGACGCCATTATTTTCGCAACGGCAGCCGTACGTGCTTGAGTTGGCTATCGCCTCAGGCGACAGGCAGCCGCAGCAAGAAGATACCGCCGTCCATTATCGATGACGTTTGACATCATTGTCTTCCTTAAAGCTGGTGCAGAATGATATAATTTATTGTATGTCTCGCTGAAATTATTCGCTTCCTTGTCGGCCCTACTCAGAAACAGACGTATTGAACTGTTCCGTTCTATATATATCTCAGTATACTAGATGCTTATAGAAGATAAATTAAAATAGTTATCTGTGTCACTAGGTTTTATTTTATCTCACGACAGATCCTGACGACTTTCAGTCTTATATTCAGTGGGTTTCTGGACTATATTACATATTTCTTGCTCGTTTGATATGGTCTCAATGCATTAGCAATTTTCTGCAAAGTGGCACCAAAGGAGGGAAGCATAATTTCCTGGTATCTCTCTCATTGTTGTTCTTACTTTTATTTTTTCTACTCCTCCCCTGACATTCCTGTGCGTCTTGTTATTCCAAGTTTCGATAAAACTCTTCATTGCTTAATGGCATTCTGTGCGCTCTGTGTAACATTGATCTATAGACTGCTAATTTGCGTGTGTGGTGGGAGTATGATTATGTGGTGGTTTGAATGTGCATGGACGTAGGTATTCTGTAGATACTGGAAGTATGCTCAATGTTTTTTCTAGTGTTAGTGAGGAAAGGAAAATTTATAGGATTCTGTCATTCACATTCACATGTGTACTGCAACTTTTTGTGCATTCTGTTAAATCGTTGAATTAGTGCATCCACTTCTTCCTTATTTTCCCTCTCTGTTGGCTATCAACATACTTTTGTGCAGTTTAATGTCTTATAAACATGCTATTTGAATGTTAAATAAATTTTGTAGAAGATGGTTCACAAATATCACAGCTATGGTCAACGATATTGTTCTATATATGCTGCAGCTCATTGCTAGACCACTGGTCAGATTTTACTCTTTGTCACAGGTAGTGAAACAAGTGTATTTAGTATAGTTACCAACAGGTCTATGAATTCAGTAATTCGAGCCATTGAAGATTTTTATGTTTCATAACACTGTATTTAATAACCTCCACTGCTTCATCCATGGGAATTTTGCGTATAGATAGGTGAAATTCGGTGATAACATTTTGCACATTTTGGGAACAGGAATTTATCGTAGCTCATATGCTACAGTGTATCTATTCTTTACGTAGTGGTTTCTCCTAACATGTAACTGCTCCTCAGAAACGCAATTAGTTTGTTTGTCAACTTGTAGGCGCAGTTTTCTCTAGGGTTGGCAATATGTCTGAAAGGATTGCCCTCCTTGTGACTTTTAGTTGTGGCCTTCTGGGCACACGGATACACAGCTGTATCTCTCTTCCTCTGTAAGAAGTAAGAAGTCAGAGTTTTCTGAGAATTCCTTGAGCTCCACCTAAAATTTAATTGGTGTTTACTTCTGTATGTATACAATGTTATTCGTTTCAAAGGTGACTCATTCGATTACGTACTTGCGAAGATACACAAAGGTTCCAGTCTATAGTCCAGGACTAGTACACAACTTAATTTGTCAGGAAATTTCAAATCTGCACGCATTCCACTGCAAAGTGAAAAATTCGTACTGGAAACAATCCCCAAGCTGTGTCTGAATTTTGTCTCTGCATATGTTTTGTTCCAGGAGTGCAAGTCCAGAAAATTATGCAGAGAATATCTGTGACATTTGGAATGCAGGTTCAAAATGGTTCAAATGGCTCTGAGCACTATGAGACTTAGCATCTGAGGTCTTCAGTCCCCTAGATTTAGAACTACTTAAACCTAACTAACCTAAGGACATCACACACATCCATGCCCGAGGCAGGATTCGGACCTGCGACCGTAGCAGTCGCGCGGTTCCCGACTGAAGTGTCTAGAACCGCTCGGCCACCGCGGCCGGCGGAATGCACATGATGACCTACTAGTGGAAGTAAGGCTTTCAGTCTACATCGCAAATGGCTCAGCAGCCAAAGATCCCAGGTTCGACTTCTGGTCAGGCAAACGTTTTTAATCATCTCTTGTTAGTATGATTATTACTTTATCACTTTGTGGAATTACCTATGAAAAGCGATTTTTTCTCTTTTCAAAAATCTGTGTTATAATAGTCATTCCATTCCATCGTTGGCTGACTGAAAAAGCAACCAGTTTTCATGATTGTATTAGAAACAGAACAGACACTATTGCAAAGTTATTTTTATTTAAAACCGACCCGTTTCGCCGTGATTTGGCGACATCAGATTATCTAAATGGAAAAAGTAGGCTAATTAAATAACTGTCCCGTTAATATTATAAGGTATGGTTCTAAGCAGTGATATGACAATCTGACAGTTTTACGTAAGTGTTGTTCGCGGTTTAATTTGTTGATGCTGCTTAGAACCAAGCCCTATAATGTTTATATGAGAGTTAATTAATTAGCCTCCTTTTTCCTTATAGATAACCTGATGATACCTAACCATGGCAAAACTCTTTATTTTTAAATAAAAATAAACTTGCAACCGTGGCTGCTTTATTTCTAATATAAATGTACGTTATCGTTTTTAGAAGCAATAATGTACCACCATTTCTACTATTGGAAAGTAAACGTGTGAAATCAGGAAAAATACGTGTGATATTGAAGGTAAGCAAAAACACAAAACCAACGTGAAATGAACTCTGGTTTCACGTCGGCAACAAGTGCTGTACACCACGCTCGCTTCATAGATATTCCTGCGCAAGGTCTTTCACAGACAATGGATAAAATATCACGTTTTGTAAGAAAGTGAATTGGAGCTTTTTCAATAAATACAAATGTGGAACAAAAATAATATATACTGACCTTACTCAGACTAAATATTCAGTTGGAAAGAAATTGAATATTGTGGTCTACATGCCGGTAAACCCGAGTGCACTAAGCTAATATTACTTAGAGCACGGTCATGGTAACGTTTAGCAATCTTCGGTGATTTGGTTGTAACGTCAAAATGTGTAATCGTCTTAATACCTGAGTAGCAACATCTCTTAGCGTCAAGTCCCTCTGTCGGGTAACTATGGAAGGTAACGTACTGAGAAAATCCCGCCAAAAATCTGGTGTTGCCGTTAATGAACCACGCAGCCGTCCACGGATGGCCCTGAAAAGTTCAAGGCTGGCCATCAAATATGTATTGGTGCAGGAACACTCGGCATCAAACATATATGCGGGCTGTTCCGGCAAGGCGTGCATTATGCACGGAGGGGACTGCAGGGGGGAGGGGGGGGGGGGGTGAAAATGACCCGTGGCCGCCAGATAAGCCAGTTTGGCGGTGGAATACACCAGAGCCGAATTACCCATCACCGTTTCACTGACTTCATCACTCTGTTACGATTTAGTTGCGTTCAGATAGGATGGAACTTTGGTTAATGCAAAAGCCAATAGTCCTTGTCAGAAGTCAAGTAATCAAGAAAAAAATAAATAAAGAAACAAGTCGAGAGCAGTAAAATACCCAACTAGAATATATGAGAGTTGTCAGGATTGATGATCGCTAGTAATTCAAGAACATGATACATCGAACGCTGTTGACTGCTAGGTTTCGGCTAAGCATGTATGCTGACACTGATCTATATTCCTGACCGACTATCTCTTTCACGGTTCGTTTATCGTGAGAAAAAATTTCTGTGAAAGGTTGCCTTTATAACGGGTTCCTGAGGGACAAGAATTTTATTTACGACATGCAGGGGGATTCTGCAGCCCCTACCACTGGACTTAATGCAACCCGCAACGCCATCACGTATCACCCGCCACATTTTCATTCGCTCGCTACGCACAAACTGTTAGTCCTACTGGGACGTGTCTTCGTTAGAGGTCGGAGTTTTTTCTTGGATAGTTCTAAAACCTTGGCGTCCAGCTAAAACATATCCACGTACAAAATTTAACTATATTACATTTACACAAAAGCGTCCTGCGAGCAAGAGACTTACAAAAATCTTGTTTATATTACTTTGTAAGTAGGCTGTTTAGGTTTTTATGTTGGTAACGTCACGTAGCACACTTTATGAAAATCACTGACTATGATGTGTGCAGTATGTGGCTGGTTTGTATCATTGGAATATTTGCTATTGTAGTGTTGGACAGTTGGATGTGAACAGCGCGTAGCGATTGCGCAGCTGGAGGTGAGCCGACAGCAGCGGTGGATGTGGGGAGAGAGATGGCAGAGTTTTGAGAGCCGTCGATCTGGACGTGTGTCCATCAGGAAAACGAAATTTGTAAGACTGGATGTTATTAAATGATAATGACTTTGGAACACTATTAAGGTAAATATATTGTTTGTTCTCTATCAAAATCTTTCATTTTCTAACTATGCCTATAGTATACTAGTTAAAACCTTTTATTTAGCTGGCAGTATTGACGCTCGCTGTATTGCAGTAATTTGAGTAAAGAAGATTTTTGTGAGGAAAGTGATTCATGAAAGGTATAGGTTATTGTCAGTCAGGGCAATTCTTTTGTAGTGATTATTGAAGGTTAGACTGCGTTGCACTGAAAATATTGTGTCAGTTTAGTGATGATCAGAATAAGTAAAGAGAGAAATGTCTGAGTACGTTCAGTTTTGCTCAACTGTTTGAAAATCATATAACGTAAGAGGTTTACCAGCACAGTAATTGACAAATTTTTCTAAGGGGATGTTTCAATTTGAAGTGTCACAGGCTACATAAAACGCAGAGATGGGGGTCGCTCAATTACGCTGTACTTCATATTATTATTGACCGGACTTAAAAATTTAAAATGCTTTCGTACTTTACTCATTAAGAGGTATAATATCATGTTAAACGTTTAGTGTAGTGAGACAAGTATCACAGAATCTGTGTCTATGTGTAGGGCAGCGTAGGTTACACCAGACTACATTCATCCAGTATTTGAGAATGAGAGCACTTAGCAACTTACAACAAACTTTGAACATAATTTCAAACCCTGATGAAACAGTTTGACTCTGACACTCGCTGAAAAATGATGAAAGTAAAAAAGGTAACGGTTTGCTAAATTTTCTTTGTTCTTGAGCTAAGACTTCAGTATCAGACATGTCATTCTAATTTATTATTTCTTTACAACTTCCTACATTCACGATATACTTTACGGATGGTTTCCACTTGTACCACTAATTATAGCATTGTACAACATACAGTTCAGGGGATATACAGTCATAACCATTTATATGAATTAAAAACTAACTTTTGCTTAAAATGGAGCGCAGTAAAACTTCAGCACCACACACGACGTCTTAACTTATTAGTTTTGTTCTACTAAATATATTCGCAACGCACTTTGCAGGCAGTATCCTCACATACCACTGAATGTGCTTGAGGCATTATGTATTTGTGTGACCTAGGGTTCAGTAGGTATGACGTCATAAAAGTAGAGATAAATGAAATACTATCTTTCGCCTAAATTGTAGCATTAGTTACCGAGTATATGAGTAATCCATCCAGTGTTTCATCATGGGAGCGCTAAGCCATTACCGAAACCCTTTAAACATAATTTCAAACATTTTTATGACTTTATCTCCATTATGTGTCTAAAGTCAAATGTGTAACACATTAACTCATTTAAATAGTAACCGGAAGTCTAAAGGTGTTTCACACACACTAGTTCCATTCTTTAAGGAATTACGGGCTTACTGGTGAACAATTAAATTGGAGTAGCCTGCCTCTCACCCCGAAGACATTAACGATGATTTGTCTCATTGGTTCATGACCACTGAACCACCGTGCACAACAAACGATGGCTGGCACGCACGCCTCGCTCGATTACGACCTAAATGTGCTATGTAAGACTGGCATGGGATCCAAGGGGGGACAGAAGCACCCTCATGCTCGCAGAATCTTAGCATGTTATAACGAAGGGAACGCTGAAGTTGAGTGAGGTGGAGGAGGGCGGTAAAGTTAAGTTGGATGGATAAGAAGAGATAGAGAGAAGAGCTGGGGGTGGTCAGGGTGGTCAGAAAGAGTCTGTAAGGCTTGTAAGAGTGTGGAAGAGTAGGTTGTGCCGAGAGACAATTGTTAAAAAATAAATCCGACACTTTGCACCTTTTACGATTTAATTAGCATTGAAAGTATCCAATGAGGCCATTGTGGGAGCAAATTCAAGCAGCTTGCCAGAGACTTTATCGCCAAAAGTGTTTTAGGTTTGGTATCCTCAAACAGAAAATATCTAGCTTTTGCTCACCTAGCTTACTTTTATCATTACCGAAAAAGGCACATTTTAGCTCTTAATGAGCATTTAAACAAGTGGTAAGTCACAGGCTCACAGATGTCTGAGCACTACCGTATTTTAGCACTCGTGGAAGTGCTCTAATTTTCAGCGCAACGGACGTTACTGCTAATGAAATCGTAAAGACGCCACGCATCGAATTTATTTTTTGTTGAGAGTTGTTTCTGAGCACAACGTAACCTGTAACACCCTTACGTGCATTTCAGACTCTTGTTGACCACTCTGTGGCAGCGGCGATCAAAACGTTTCGACTTAAAGGCCCTACAGTCTAGAACTGGCATCTCATTTATGCAAGATCGCCGTGAGATTTTGAAAGGAGTAAGCTGGGGCACACTTGTATGTGGCATCAGAATAAGATCATAAAATAAATAAATTAAAATGAAACTAGTGTATTACAAACTATGAATGTCTCTGATAGCCTCGATAATGTGGATCGCTTACTGTGCGCGACCTCAGAGCCAAAGATACTGTACTACTTTGTTGGAGTAAGAGAGCGCTGGTAGCTCTCTGTGAGGGAAAGACGATGGCGTGGGCAGTTTCTGTGGTGTGCTGTGTGAAGCAACAGAGAGTTAGATTAATGTATGTATGTCAATATTGTTGAACATTCAAGCAGAAGTCTTCCAGCAAATTAGCTGTGGTGTTCAATAGTTATGATTTGTGTTTTTGCCAGCGCGTTAATATAGATGAGTTGGCTGATATACACTCCTGGAAATGGAAAAAAGAACACATTGATACCGGTGTGTCAGACCCACCATACTTGCTCCGGACTCTGCGAGAGGGCTGTACAAGCAATGATCATACGCACGGCACAGCGGACACACCAGGAACCGCGGCGTTGGCCGTCGAATGGCGCTAGCTGCGCAGCATTTGCGCACCGCCGCCGTCAGTGTCAGCCAGTTTGCCGTGGCATACGGAGCTCCATCGCAGTCTTTAACACTGGTAGCATGCCGCGACAGCGTGGACGTGAACCGTATGTGCAGTTGACGGACTTTGAGCGAGGGCGTATAGTGGGCATGCGGGAGGCCGGGTGGACGTACCGCCGAATTGCTCAACACGTGGGGCGTGAGGTCTCCACAGTACATCGATGTTGGCGCCAGTGGTCGGCGGAAGGTGCACGTGCCCGTCGACCTGGGACCGGACCGCAGCGACGCACGGATGCACGCCAAGACCGTAGGATCCTACGCAGTGCCGTAGGGGACCGCACCGCCACTTCCCAGCAAATTAGGGACACTGTTGCTCCTGGGGTATCGGCGAGGACCATTCGCAACCGTCTCCATGAAGCTGGGCTACAGTCCCGCACACCGTTAGGCCGTCTTCCGCTCACGCCCCAACATCGTGCAGCCCGCCTCCAGTGGTGTCGCGACAGGCGTGAATGGAGGGACGAATGGAGACGTGTCGTCTTCAGCGATGAGAGTCGCTTCTGCCTTGGTGCCAATGATGGTCGTATGCGTGTTTGGCGTCGTGCAGGTGAGCGCCACAATCAGGACTGCATACGACCGAGGCACACAGGGCCAACACCCGGCATCATGGTGTGGGGAGCGATCTCCTACACTGGCCACACACCACTGGTGATCGTTGAGGGGACACTGAATAGTGCACGGTACATCCAAACCGTCATCGAACCCATCGTTCTACCATTCCTAGACTGGCAAGGGAACTTGCTGTTCCAACAGGACAATGCACGTCCACATGTATCCCGTGCCACCCAACGTGCTCTAGAAGGTGTAAGTCAACTACCCTGGCCAGCAAGATCTCCGGATCTGTCCCCCATTGAGCATGTTTGGGACTGGATGAAGCGTCGTCTCACGCGGTCTGCACGTCCAGCACGAACGCTGGTCCAACTGAGGCGCCAGGTGGAAATGGCATGGCAAGCCGTTCCACAGGACTACATCCAGCATCTCTACGATCGTCTCCATGGGAGAATAGCAGCCTGCATTGCTGCGAAAGGTGGATATACACTGTACTAGTGCCGACATTGTGCATGCTCTGTTGCCTGTGTCTATGTGCCTGTGGTTCTGTCAGTGTGATCATGTGATGTATCTGACCCCAGGAATGTGTCAATAAAGTTTCCCCTTCCTGGGACAATGAATTCACGGTGTTCTTATTTCAATTTCCAGGAGTGTAGTTGTTGAGTGGCCTCGGAATGTATGTGGACTGTTTTGAGAAGAAGACTGATTGGATGTTTGATTTCTCTAATGCTTATAAGATTGGTTAACAGCTATGTGTGGTTCGATGATTTGCATTTATGTTGGATTGGTGAATTTAGATAATGCTTGCTGTTTGGATCTCGTTGTTTGTGACTCGATTGCGAGCAGTGTAGCTTCGGTTGTCGGATGCTTCTGAAAGGCCGAGGTTGGCTTGCAATGCGGTTTTGCTGGGAAAACTGAGGGTTGGTGATTCGCTGTGGTCGGCACCGCTTCCCATTCCGGATGGTATAATTTTTAAAGAAGTTGAATTTTCTTCGATGTTCTCGTTTATCAGCCAAAATGGTGTCATGCGTGTTTCTTGTGTTGTGGACGGCTGTGCAAACTGCTGAGGCTGTAGCTAGCATTCATATTTTTTTGTGAGAGAGCAGAATATATCGCGTTACTCCGTTGCTGCTCTAGAGGGAAGACAATTTATTTGATATGTGCACAGGGACCAAAGTTATTAGTTTTGAACAGGGCCTTAGGATTCAGCGCTTCAGGGGCTGGATGTATTTTGTAGCATTTCTTTGTTGGTATTCGGAGTTGCATTGCCCAATCGATTGGTAAATTTTTGCTAACCATTTCACAGAGTAAGCACACCACTTGCAGTTACAAGAAGCCACGCGACAATTCGAGTTCTGTATCCATTCCACAGTTAGGACTTCAATCAACGTAATCTTTCTCATTATTTTTAAAGAAGAAAGTTACAATTTGAGACAATCATCCCGCCCATACACCAGGTTTAAGGTAGCCGTCTGGTAAAACGCCTTGTCCTGCTGCTTCAAGAAGTGCGTAACTACCTGTTGCACATCCTCGTCCGATGGAACACGTCAACATTTCGGGACCTCTTTCAAGAGATCGAAGGAGTTATAATCTCAAGGGAAAATATTAGGACTGTAGCGCGGGTGCTCAGCAGCCGCCCACTCATTCATAATGAATGAGACCGAATTCCCAGGTCGACCGGTGTCTTGTGTCGAATCGTGAACATTACGATGCTTGGAGCACCATTCCCCAATTGTGGTTATGGACTGATATTATTGATAGACATGCTGCCCCCTTCACTTCCTTCATTTTCCGATGGATGTCTACCGGTGTTTGTCCTCCGGCAGCCAATACAAGACTAACAGCACGTTGGTCCTGCATGGGCGCATTTGATAGTAACATCGCCATAGTTCACTTTTCCGCATTACCGCACGAACGTTGGATTACACGATTGCCGCATCAGTCCATTGCCTGCTTGTTGGTGTTTACATAACCGCACAAGAGCCGCGCTACGTTGCATATGCTGCACAGCAACGCCCTTAAACGGAAACTTCTTGATTATTCAGTTTTCACTGCAGAAATAGTGTAGTACTCTTTGAAGAAAACAACCTTGCTATACTGTAGGCAGATACATCTGTACCTCATCTTGGCAGGTGAATAGATCAGTAGAAAAAAGATAGCACCGTTCTGTGTGACAGAAGAGTGGACAAAGAAAGTGAGAAATTTCAAGGTGTGTGCGTCCTCTTCACAGCTTTGGACTTCAAACTCTATATGGTGCAAGACAGCGCCATAATCAGCCACGGAGCTACAGTCTCTGCTGTCCAGTCGGCTTTGACTGCGCAGTAATGTGAAAAACTGAACAGACGAGACCTGCCTTGGTTCAGTCCTAGGCTGTTAAAAGGGCGGGCAATTTTGAGATATTCCCCTTATTCACCAAGTCGGATGCTGGCAGAAAGTTACGAATTTTGCAACCACCAATAAAAATTTACCCTTCGAACACATTTTGTTCACTTTTGATTATTCCAGTCATGATTAAAAATAGAAAGCATGGATACTATGTAACAAACTGACCACCACGATCAGATGTTACTTGTTGCAGATGTCATCGAAGTTGAATAAGTCCTTTTTTTTTTAGATTTATCCGCTTCGTGAAACATTCGCATGGCAGCTGCTGTTGCTGTTGACTTACAACAGATTTCTCTCAATCGTCCTGAATTTTTATCTAGAATTTTTTAATTTCAGTGTCATGACTGGAATACATGAAATTTGTTTGGTAATTTTTCTACCTATACTTAATAACTAGTTGCTCACCGCAGATGTAAAAATGTGATAAAATTTCGGACCATTGAATTAAGAAGGTAGCATTCGTATTCAAATTTATAATATCACAGTATTACATATATACATATATATGTAATCCTGTAATGCGTATATATGCATATCGTTTGGGCAGAGTTTCACCCCCTCTTGGATAAATTTCTGTTGATGCCCTTGACTTTACCCTGACAGTGTGCCACGGTTCTTTACCATTGTGACTTTTATCAATGTTATTAGTATCTGATGGCTGTGTTCCTGCGCCAGTTTTAGTCTAGTGTCTCATGTGACTTAAGAATAGGTAAACGTCTAGGATAGTGGCTTGTGGATTCCTCAGTGAGGCGAATGTTCTCGATGTTAAGTTACTGTTTAACAGTGACTTCGTATATTATCTGACGGGCCTTTTATCCAGTATTGAATGCTCTATAGTCGATGGTGAACCCTGTTATGGAGACGTTGTTGCTTCGTCTATGGCCATCAACTTCCGACGTCCGTCCTTATCGATAGCTGGTGATATTCTTCACGTGTTGAGGGGGTCCACTGCAAAGCACCTGTCGAAAGTCAGTTGCTGTGTTCGCTGAGGCTAGCCGTTGATGTATTCACAAAGGAGCCGAGTAACTATAGCGATTTTTTCTTGTAGCGAGATTAAATTGACATATGTTGTCATGTAGAACCACACTGCACTGGGTGCCTGTCGATTACTTAAATCATCACCACTTTTCAAAGGACATGAGTCGTTTGACGAAAACCATAACATTCGAGTTGACTTTCAATGTGACTGGGTTTAGAGGATACTTTCACAGTTAATACTCCCACATCTTACAGGGTGACAGGTATTGAACTGCGAGAAAAAAAACGTAAATTAGTTACAAACTACGGCATGCACACACTTTATTCGACATGTAAACGTCACTATAGATATTCGGATTTAGGTTATGACATGTTCGATATGCCTGCCATCATTGGCGATACTGTGGCGAAGACGAATAATCAAATTCTGCATGACCCACTGATGTGTCGGAGCGTTGTTGCAGTCGATGACCCCTGAATGGCTATTTTCAGGTCAGAAATGGCATTGTGGTTATTGCTGTACACCTCGTACTTAACACAGCCCCACATAAAAGGAGTCACATGTGTACAAATACGGAGAACATAGCGGTCCGGAGAATACTGCGTTCAATCGAGGCCCATGCCAATGACCTCTGGTTACCCCAGAGCCAGAATGCGGTCCCCAAAGTACTCCTCCAGGACATCAATGTCCTGCTTCGACAGGGTCGAGCTCCGTCTTGCATGAACCACATCTTGTAGAAATCAGGGTCACTTTCAATAATGGGGATGAAATCATCTTCCATAACGTTCACGTACTGTTCGGCAGTCACCGTGCCATCAAGGATATACCGCACCGATTATTCCGTGACTGGACATTGCACACCACGCAGTAACCCGTTGAGGTAGAAGAGACTTCTTGATCGTGAAATGCGGATTCTCAGTTCCGTGACTGGACATTACACACCATCAGGCACCCGTTGAGGTAGAAGAGACTTCTTGATCGTGAAATGCGGATTCTCAGTTCCGTGACTGGACATTATACAGCACGCAGTCACCCGTTGAGGTAGAAGAGACTTCTCGATCGTGAAATGCGGATTCTCAGCCCCGCAAATGCACCAATTTTGCTCATTGACGTACCCATCCAAATGAAAGTGGGCTTCGTCCGTAAACCAAACCATAAAGCACATATTGATTCCCATCAAGCCCCGCGGCGCGTCCTGACACAAACCGTTCTGAAGTTATGACGATTTTATTTCATATAGTTCAATATTTGTCGCCTTGTATGTTCTATATTTTACAGTGCTGATAAATGACTATTAGTGATACAAATAAAACTTTTTTGTAAAAATGACAAAGACAACAGATGAAGATGAAGCTGTGAAGCATTCGATAAAAGCAGACGATGAGGGCATATAGAGCACCGCTAACCTAAAGTACGGATATAAAAGGTGAAAAAATGGGATAAGTGAACTTCTAGTATTTATAATTCGTCTTATAGCTATTAGACGAGTTTAATTTATATCCAGATGTATAGCGTATAAAAGTGAGCGTAATCCAGCAACATATTTATTTCCAAGTTTTCGATCCTTAGTCATTTATGAAGTGTACGTCCGAAGAAAGTGAGTATAGGTGACACAGTAGTTCGTATTGCGAAATGGGAAAACAATAATTTGAAGAAATTCTTTATATTTATTGCACATGTCTTCTCACGCCAATGCGAAAAAGACTAACGTAGAGATTTAAAGTTCGGAAAACTCTTGTTTGAGATCACCAGTCTTTGGAAGTTCCTTCCGTCAATATAGAATTTTATTGCTTTTGATAACGGTGTTTTAATCCGCCAACAATTGGAAAATCTCTAGAGTCTGTCTGTTGGGAGAAAAATCCTAACTATTTGAAAGTTAGTCACATTCGTTTCGTAAGAAATTTTGATACATAGAATAAACTAAGGATTTTCTAAATCTGTTTAGAAACAAGCACTTGCCTTTTTAAAACACTCAGGAAAAAGTGAAAAAGCCGACGCAAGTAGTGCGTGAGATGACGAGCAGTTATTTTGCAGTGAGACAGAAGTTACATTACGGTGTGAGCTACACACTCTGAGCTCAACGCTGCGCTGTGATGACACCCGTCGTGATACTAACATTACGGCAAAAATGGTTTAAACAGTTAGGGAGACGTAGACTCAAGAGTTGGACATACAAACCAAGAGCTTCTGGTAGTGCACACGCATTGTCTGCAATGTGTAACCTCCCCCTCACTTTCCGACCTTAATGACAGTGAAAAATGAAACCGCGTGTACCTAATGGGAGTTTTGGAAAAGCAATCGTCACCGAAGTTAACCTGTCGGTAAAGAGGGAGGAAAGGGTTACATCTAGATGAACGGAAATGTGCTAATGAAACTGGTGGAAATTAATTTTGAAAAGGGGTAAAGTTAATAAAGAAAGTAAATGTGCAGCCATTACGTTAACAATTAACTAGCGGTAAATAGGTATTTGAGATTTGGGGGAAATCACGGTCGCCAGTCCTAAGGACAATTACTATAGTAACTGAAAAAGAAAGGTTATTACACATATAATTAGCACTAGAAGCGTGGCAACTGAAGGATGACACGTGTAGTGTGAAAACTGAAAGTTTGTCAGAAGTAATAAATTTCGCTACACCCTGACTTAATTTAGCAAAAGAATTAATAAAACCGAAAAATCGAAAGTTAATTTAGTGACTGAAGTTAATAGTGAGCTTTCTTTCTGAAGCACATCGAAATTAAGTAAAATACGGTTAGTCTTGGACTACCTCAACAATCATTTCTAAAGCTACTTGAATCTACGCAATTTAGAAATAAGAGATTTAACTTTGAACTTGAATTAAATGATTCTGAACAATTAGCAATAGTAAAATTTAGTACGTACCAAGCTGAGCTGCAGTCACAGGTACGCTAAAATATGCTAACAAAACTCGCACTCTTAATTTGTGCTTATGTAATCTGAATATTGTAGCCAGCTATGAATACTTTGAAATTAAAGCAGTGAAATCGAATGGTATAATTTTAATGCTGGCGTTTAAATTTCAACGACACTCGGGTTCATTTCGGAAAAGGAAGGGACCCTGCTTGGTAATGCAATTGGGACAATGAGCAACAAAGGTTCATGCTAAGTTGCTGTTATTATAGTTACGAAAATGGTACAGTTTGAAAAGCTGAGGTCTGCCATACAGTTCTAAAACTTTACTTGCTTCCAGTCTTCCTTGATGGTTGATTGAAGGTTTGAAGCCGTCGATCGAGGAGGTGGCGACAGTCACTCATTGTCGGCCGTCGCTGTTGCAGAAGCTGGATGTTGGCGCGCCTTCTTCTCGACACGGTCACCAGACGAAACGGGCTCTTGATGTGCGCTAGTTAATGTTTCCCGTCCGCGACACCATGTCAGAAATTATCATCGCAAGTCGAGCGCAATTACATGCTGCCAAACCCCGAAAGCGCGGCAACTCGCGGGAGCGTCACACAACACACCTGCTCCACTCGCTATTCCCGCCAGACTCCTTCCCTCAGCCCGCGCTCCACGCGGCAGAGTTAACACTACCAAAGATCCTACACACTTTGATTCTTCACACGACCTATCGACGTAATCGTTCGATAGCAGTTTTCCCTAGGCAAGACCCAGCGTAAAAATACAAATAATATTTACGAAACAAACCAATTATACATCGACATAAATGCATAAATATACAAATAGTAAAACAATTACAATATACAAAGAGACAGAAATGTCATATCTTGAGGTAACAAAGCAAGGAAAAAAAATAGTACAATAGATGGAAATAGGAGGATATGCATTTCCGGCGTTACAAATGCCAACAATGGACAGGCAACATAAAAATTTTACTGAAATTAAAACCCACGAGGAAGCTTACATATACCACCTGATGCAGAATTTCTGGGGTAACAACTACAGACGCGTCAGTCGGTGGCATTTTCAGCGCTACTGGTAAAATTTTATATTTATTTTAGTGAAGCACTGGTTTCGAGAGTTCTAAAAGCGATAGCGCCTAGACTGACGCGCTTTCACTCGGGACTGTGGCCTCGTGTACAGCCTACGATCATTAGGCGGCCTGCAGCTAACCACCTGCCGCTGCTGCTTTCAGCCAGTAGGTGGAATGGTGGGAAGTCACATGAATGATTTCTCACCCAGTGACATGTACTAAGAGGGGATACCTGGACTGGTAGCCGTGATTCATTAAAATTGTAGCAGCGCAACACCACAACAAACCCGTTCTGGCGCGTGTAAGTAGTGACCGTCCGGCTAGGCTGGTCATCGGCGAAATCAGTCAGTCGTCGAGTTGTTAAAGGACGTCTTGCCGCCATATAACGCTAGGTCGCCTAAGTATAGCCATCAGAAGGGCTTACTGGTTGACGGGCCGAGGCTCGAACTGAGGCCTTCCTAGCAACCGAGACGCCGCACCGTCACCTATTCCAAGACAGTCCCTATGGGCTGCTGGAATGCTGTTCTAATTTCAGATCTTGACTAGGTTTCAACCAATATAAATAGGCCATCTTGAGAAATTTTATTAGGTTTTGCAGGCCAAGTATGGTTTGCGCTAATAGACTTAGTCATAATTAAAATTGATAATCGTAATAACATCTGTCTGGCTTTGTCATACGTAAAATAACATACATATCAGATGTGCGTTTGGCCACTATCGGATGAACACGCAATTGAGTTGCATGTCGCAGGTTCGAATCCTGCCTTGAACTTGGATGTGTGTCATATCCTTAGGTTGGTTAGACTTAAGTAGTTCTAAGTCTAGGGGACTGAGGACCTCAGATGTTACGTCCCATAGTCCTTAGTGAGCTGTGCGTGTTGCATGTTCCCGCCATCATGTATTTTACATCCTGTTTTTAATGTACTTCAACCTCACTACGTTAATTTAAATTGCTAGTGTCACTGAGTTGCTGCTTTGCCTGACCGTGACCGGTGCTATCAATGCGTATTGGTGCACCCCCTCTCGTAGTAGCTTGGTTCGACTGCTATTACTTCCCGGCCGTTGTCTGTCGTACGGAGTTCGGGTCACGAGTTCGGGGTGCCAGTCAGTTGGGACGCATCTGCAGCGCAGTCCGGACCTGCCAGTCAAGGAGTTGCAATGCGGCACTAGTGGATTTGGGTTGGAGGAGCAGTGAGGTCTGCATCGACATGGCTCGCCCGACCACTGCCGCCACGCATCACTTGAGCTGGGCCACGGTCTTGGTGGATCGTCGGTCGGTCGTCCTACCGGACGACGCGTTTTGGCTCGCCGATCTTTCATGAGTTACCTGTGTGTGTGTGCATCGACTCGCGATTTGTTTTCGTGTGTGCTTAGTTACTTTTGGGTATCGTTCGAGTCTTCATGCAAGTGTTCGTCAGGTTGCGGGGCAGTCGGTCGGTTGCTGCGGACCAGGGAAGTTATCTCTGCGCGGTGCAGTCGGCTGGATCCGCTGGCGGTCCCTGCGCAGTGTCAAAGCGTGTGTGGAGCTGTCAAATCGCTTCGAGTTTCGTGGTTCACCGACCCAGGACGACAACTTGGGTAGTGGTTTCAAGTACCCAAGTCACTTCCATTCCTGTTGTGTGGTTCGTTTCGGTTGTTCGATATTGGGGAGGTTTTTCTGTGAGCAACACCGAGTGTTTCTATTGCTGAAATTTAGCCACAATGCGGTGGAGTTAACTATATTGGTTGACTACCAGCGGTAACGTAGTAACGCAATTTCAGGCGGTGTCCTTTCCTCACCTGTTGTCTGTGCCCAATACAATGTGTAGTTTTGACAGCTTAATACATATACATATTTATTGTGGATAACCACACCCATAACATTTTGTATCTGAATTCTCATGTACCGAATGGTGAAAAGCTTAATACATATACATATTGATTGTGGATGATCACACCCGTAACATTTTGTGTTTGAATTCTCATGTACCGAATAGTGGCAAGCAAGTCGTTTGTCGGTAGGTCCGTGGCTGTCCCTTAGTTGAGTTCCGATGGATTTAGTTGGGCTCACCACCTGTCACACCTAAGTGAACGAGTCAGACCGACCCCCGGGAGGCTACTGAATGCTGTTGTCTTTACTGGCTTTCTCACCCATGTTTATTTGTCGGTTTATAATCTATCATAGCTAATGATAAAAAAATTCTTGGTTTTACTATGTTTTATGTAAGTAAGTTTGAATTCCGGCGAGTGGATATTTGCTGAAAGGTTATTGCCGTTGTGTTGCCTTTTCTTTTAGTCCGGATTCAGCTACTTAAAACTCAATGCTTATGGTTATATTTATTTAAAAATTTGGGAAAATTAGTTGTGGGCCTTCAGCCTTGGAACCTTATTCTTAAAATTATCTTTCAAACTTAAGCACTGCGGCCTTCTACCTTTGAAAGGTTACGGTAAATTATTTTAAAATATTGAAAATCTTATTGTGGGCCTTCGGCCGCTTGTATTACATCTTGTTTATGTTCGTCTATCCACCGTTGCCTTGAGGCTTCCTGCCTAGCTGTGATACCATTTATATTTTAATTATTTTATTTGCTATTTTAACTGCATTTTTGTCTTGTTGATTTTTAAAATTTCTTGTTTTGAGCCTTTGGCCGTGAAAGAATTGCATTTGGAAATTCGTAGTTGTATAGGTTCGGCTATGTGTAGCTTTGGCTGTATATGCATTATTAAATTACGATAAATTACAATTTTAAGGTGAAATTGACCCCAACCTTATTTGGCCCTTTCCATAATCCTAAGCCCCTGTACTGTCCAGGGGGTTTAACGGGCGTTTAACTTAGATCCATTTGAAGCATTTGAGTTGCATGTTTTTCTGTTACTGCCTACATACACGACATCTAATATGTGCTCTTGACCTAGGTTTCAAGCCATGTAAATAGGCCTTCTTGAGAACACTTAGTTCGTTTTGCTTGCCGATCATGGTGTGTGCCAACAGGCTTAGTAATGATTAAAACCGATAATCGTGATAACACGCGTCAGGTTTTGTCATGCGTAAAATAACGTAGATATTAGATGCGAGGCGTGTGGCCACTAACGGATAAACACGAAACTTGAATTGCTTGTTTATCCGTTACTGGGCACACGCCACATCTAATATGTGTGTTATTTCATGCATGACAAAGCCAGATGCATGACTTTACGACTGTCAACTTTAATTATGACGAAGCTTACTGGCGGCTCATCATTATCAGCAAACGTAATAAGACTTATTAAGAAGGCGTATTTGCAAGGGTTGAAACCTAGGTCAAGAGCTTTTGAGTACTACCTTCCACGACTGGTGGCTTTTTTATTCTTATATTAAATTTGCACAGTTGGTCCTACAGTTACGATTCAGATTCTAAACTTTAAAACCACTTTAATGTTACTCAGTTTTACTAATTATTATTATTACCATTATTATTATTATTATGAATAATTATTAATAATATGAATAATACTCACCTTAATGAAATTGACAGAATTTCTTCACTCTTATACTGTCTCGCATATTGCTACCTCTGCGTCCAAGTTTTTCACTTACTTTAAGATGGAGAAACTCAAACGATTGCATTGACATACGATAATAATCAAGGAACAAGGGTGCACAATTTTTCAGTCTTTGGTGCATATTTGTGATTTTCCCTTTGCCAGGTCGATCTACAGGTATTATATACATCCACGACTTCCTATATGTTTTTTTGTGTCGTCTGACAACCAATAACAAAATAATCGCGTTTGATGTTATGCTGATTTCTCAATTTTTGCACATTTATTCCAGTTCTGTGTTTCCTACACAAGTTTAGTCTCTCCTCTAGCATATGGGAAGATCTTCCGAATGTCTCACCATCCTTCCTAGTCTTGTATTTGGCCTACTGTCCTTCTCCTTTTTTTTGTTATGGACCTCCCATTTTCTCATATTAGTCCACTTACCTTTCTGAGCCCGTCAATATACTTTGAACATTTCCATAATATCTTTTTCGATTCTCAGCCGACCAAAATTCAGTTTCTCCATATATACATTCTCAGAACTCTCCATAGCAAATGAGGCCTAGCTTTAATACTATTAAATTTTCCATATGTCCATCAAATCGAAACTTTTGTTGGGACAATACGTCACAGATGAAATCCCCTTCTCCGAGAAAAGAAATAGAAATGCTCACATTTTATGCACAGCTATCTTTCCTTGCAAAAGCTTGCAACCTACTCATTGGAATTTTACTCCCACGTATCAGCACGCTAATTTCCACTTAACAATATCTACATGGCACGCAGACAGGGCAGTATCTCATACGGATCTGCAATAGAAAACTGCCATTCGTGAAAAGTGTCTACACTTTAACGACATTTGAAGGCATGGAGTAAATGCACAAGACAAGAACAGAGTATATCGTGCTGTTTCTGCTGGGGTACCACCGACAATTTTCTTGTCCGAAAGAAACACCACGCTTCTCTCCTGCGCAAATGCCATCCGAGAAGCACTAATGTGTGAGAGAACAATTTCACCTAAGCGATTTCTGATCATATTATACAGCATGAGTAGTTCAATCTTTGCAGTCACACAATATGTCGCAGACAAGTCGTAAATATGGTTCAAATGGCTCTGAGCACTATGGGACTTAACAGCTGAGGTCAACAGTCCCCTAGAACTTAGAACTACTGAAACCTAACCAACCCAAGGACATCACATACATCCATGCCCGAGGCAGGATTCGAACCTGCGACCGTAGCAGTCGTGTGTTTTCGGACTGAAGCGCCTAGAACCACTCGGCCACAACGGTCGGCAGTTGTAAATATGTTCCGGTTATTATGCAAGAAGTGCTAAAAGTAACTGCATTGCCCAAGTGCCCCTAATCTAAATGGATAAGGCATCATACAGTAAAACATTCAATGATCGTGTGTACAGACCATAAAACGAGTCTATTAACATGAGACGAACAGGAAATTTCAAACTGATTCTAACTGAAATTAATAGTTTTAATAGTTTTGTGGAAAAGGAGATAAATAAGACTGGAAGGGCAAGTGATGTAAGTCTGAAGTTATAAGAAGCCGCGTTATATAAGAGTACGTTAATACATTACCCTAAAACCTTGTGTCACTTGAGTTAAAGGAAACGAAAACCAGTTAACGTCACTAATATGAATAAGATTCAACTAGGCTTCATTCCCTAGTAATTTTCATTGAATCAAAGTTATTGATTCCTTTTATTGTGAATGTGATGGAACATCAATTGGAGATCTGAAGATCCGTTTGTCCTGCAGGGGGTACAACAGTCACCGTAGCGATTGCTTACCCTTTTAGTAAAATCGAGCCTTCAGCTATCAACTACTGCGACTTTTTGCTATCCAGCGAGCAATAATAGAGAATTAAATTACTATCAGTTTTTGTGTAAATATAATATATCTACTTAGCAAAATTTTAATATGAGCATGAAATGATTTCTTGTTCCACATATGTGTTAAGAAATGCTGTAACACGAAGATGCTCTATGATTGATATCACCAAATGGCAAAATCAGTGAGTAACTAAATGTTAACACTGCCAATTCTTACAGTTTTTAGTTCTCCATGGTTGGGTACGACTGTGTGTGAAAATGGGAGACAGTGTTTGCGGTGTTAAGTGACTTCATATTTTATGGACATCTACTTTTATCTGTTTTAGCTGCATTCATTTCTCTAATATCCTTGTTTTTGAGCACTCATAATTAACAAACACAAACACACAAAACACACACACGCACACTTCAAAACTTTTCTATAGAAGGACGTAGTGGATGAACATATTTCTCCATGCTTCTCAATTATCCTCTGAGTAATGTAAGTAGTAAATATAAGTCATTTCAATATTGTTATACCATGGGTACTTCTAATTACTCTGAAAAGTAGGCCTATCGTCAAATAAAACATACATTTGGTATTTGTCTATGGATGCAAAAATGTTTTGTTTCCTCAGAACCATTGCTAGAAGGTAATAAATTCCGAAGTCCCGTTTATGAGACAGATATTTTTTTTGTTGTTAACAGTTTTTTCTGCTTAGCTGCAACTTTAGAATAAACCATATGTACGTAATATCACTCATACGTCAGTATGTTCAGTCGTAAATACTCAAAGTCGAAACGGACGTCTCACGCCACACATCGGGTGCTGGCTTGTAGAGTTATTACGCAAAGATCTTGTGCTGATGTTTATCTACTTTCATTTAATAAAGTACATGGTACGGTCACTGAGCACTAGAAGGCACTAAGTGGTCAACTATATTTGCGGTATAACGAACACATATGAACTGCTAGTGTACAGTTTGAACCACAGGTCTTATTCTCATATTTCTATTGTATAAAGGTCATCATGCACGTTGTTGAAGGAGAAGCAATATTCTTAGTGTTGGCACGTTCATAGTGATGGATGTCACCTACATAGTGTTCGCTGAAGATGTTTTTGAATACGGGATAGCATTGTTGTTGGACGACAGTAAGGAGTCGCAGAAAACCTTGTACAAAATTCCACATTTGTGTAATAAATCCAAAGCTCCTTAAATGTGGACAAATATAAGATAAAGTCCATAAAAGAATCCGACTGACGAACGTTTTCTTTATGTCATGCGGTGCAAGTACTTAGGGGTAATACTCATAAGCGATCCACCCTTGTATCCGAGGCTGTTTTTGCGTTTGACAGTAATTTTACACTTACCTGCGTGTGTCATGAGCGTTGTGCAGGTTAAATCGCGTTTTGGGGCTGCCATCTCCAGGCGACGCTACCTGGCAGATTTTATGTCGGATTTTTCCCTTAGGGAAGCTGGCTTCTTCGCTCCTCTAGAGCCCTCTTTTCAAAGTATATCTCCTGTCGGAATGTATTGTTAGGATACTTTACTGTTAGAGACTTCAAGAAAATCTTACTTCAACATCAGACAATAAAAGCCGGCCGCTGTGGCCGAGCGGTTCTAGGCACTTCAGTCTGGAACCACGCGACCACTGCTGTCACAGGTTCGAATCCTTGGTCGGGCACGGATGTGTGTGATGTCCTTAGGTTAGTTAGGTTTAAGTAGTTCTAAGTTATAGGGGTCTGATGATCTCAGATGTTATGTCCCGTAGTGATCACAGCCATTTGAACCATCAGACAATAATAACATCGGTATAAAATGGAATAAAATTAATACTTGCGTAATCGAAACAGCCTCGGAAACACTTTGTGAAAGGAAGAAAACAGCTGTCTAAAATGACTCGGTATTTGAAACGTAGAAATTAAGTAAACCAATTACAGATCGGAAGGATTATCTTAAGTTTCTACAGACAAAAATCAGGGAGCTGAGTAACATGCGAAATAATAAACAACCCCATGAATCAAACAGTGCGCAGAGCACGCAAAGAGTCATGGGACTCGTTCATAAGTTCTTAGAACACAGCGTACATGGTAGATACAGGGTGTTTCAAAAATGACCGGTATATTTGAAACGGCAATAAAAAGTAAACGAGCAGCGATAGAAATACACCGTTTGTTGCAATATGCTTGGGACAACAGTACATTTTCAGGCAGACAAACTTTCGAAATTACAGTAGTTACAATTTTCAACAACAGATGGCGCTGCGGTCTGGGAAACTCTATAGTACGGTATTTTCCACATATCCACCATGCGTAGCAATAATATGGCATAGTATCTGAATGAAATTACCCGAAACCTTTGACAACGTGTCTGGCGGAATGGCTTCACATGCAGATGAGATGTACTGCTTCAGCTGTTCAATTGTTTCTGGATTCTGGTGCTACACCTGGTCTTTCAAGTGTGCCCACAGAAAGAAGTCACAGGGGTTCAAGTCTGGCGAATAGGGAGGCCAATCCACGCCGTCTCCTGTATGTTTCGGATAGCCCAAAGCAATCACACGATCATCGAAATATTCATTCAGGAAATTAAAGACGTCGGCCGTGCGATGTGGCCGGGCACCATCTTGCATAAACCACGAGGTGTTGGCAGTGTCGTCTAAGGCAGTTTGTACGGCCACAAATTCACGAAGAATGTCCAGATAGCGTGATGCAGTAATCGTTTCGGAACTGGAAAATGGGCCAATGATTCCTTTGGAAGAAATGGCGGCCCAGACCAGTACTTTTTGAGGACGCAGGGACGATGGGACTGCAACATGGGGATTTTCGGTTCCCCATATGCGCCAGTTTTGTTTATTGACGAAGCCGTCCAGGTAAAAATAAGCTTCGTCAGTAAACCAAATGCTGCCCACATGCATATCGCTGTCATCAATCCTGTGCACTATATCGTTAGCGAATGTCTCTCGTGCAGCAATGGTAGCGGCGCTGAGGGTTGCCGCGTTTGAATTTTGTATGGATAGAGGTGTAAACTCTGGCGCATGAGACGATACGTGGACGTTGGCGTCATTTGGACCGCAGCTGCAATACGGCGAACGGAAACCCGAGGCCGCTGTTCGATCACCTGCTGCACTAGCTGTGCGTTGCCCTCTGTGGTTGCCGTACGCGGTCGCCCTACCTCTCCAGCACGTTCATCTGTCACGTTCCCAGTCCGTTGAAATTTTTCAAACAGATCCTTTATTGTATCGCTTTTCGGTCCTTTGGTTACATTAAACCACCGTTGAAAACTTCGTCTTGTTGCAACAACACTGTGTTCTAGGCGGTGGAATTCCAACACCAGAAAAATCCTCTGTTCTAAGGAATAAACCATGTTGTCTACAGCACACTTGCACGTTGTGAACAGCACACGCTTACAGCAGAAAGACGACGCACAGAATGGCGCACCCACAGACTGCATTGTCTTCTATATCGTTCACATCACTTGCAGCGCCATCTGTTGTTGAAAATTGTAACTACTGTAATTTATAAAGTTTGTCCGCCTGAAAATGTACTGTTGTCCCAAGCATATTGCAGCAAACGGTGTATTTCTATCGCTGCTCGTTTAGTTTTTATTGCCGTTTCAAATATACCGGTTATTTTTGAAACACCCTGTAGCAACGTGCATACAACGCCATGAAAGGCGGCCTGCTTCACTGAACAGTATACTCATTGGACAATAGATAAAGCATTAAACATACTAAATAGCACACATATGGATGGAGATGGCAATGGAGAAAGTAGTGCAATGAAACAGTAGATCAGTAGATCCAGTTACTATGTAGGTGCTAGAAAAGGCTTTGAAAGGCAGGAAAAATAGGAAAGCTTCTTGAATATGTGGAATAAGTGCAGAACTAACTAAGCAAAAGACTTCTACAATTAGTAACTGAATACTGGAGGAACTGAAACATCCCAGACCCTTGGTATACCGCAGAAGTAATGTCTCTTTTAAAGAATGGGAAACCCAATGACTGTAAAACTGTCGCAGCATTAGTTTTCGGAGCACTGCTTGCAAACTGTACTCAGAGTTAACCAATGACCGCGTAAAAACCAAATGGGATTTAGATCAAGTCCTTCACACCCACATAATGTGTTTTTAATTGAGAACATTATAGAAAATACACAGAGAACTTAATGCAGCAACCCTTTAAAATGGCTTTGAGACGGTTTCTAACCATGTAAGCTGTCATAGACTATGAAACATTATGACTGCGTGGACGTCCTTATCACCTAATAAAAGTGGTGAAAAGTCTTCGCAAAAATATACGCATTGAAATGAACACAGCTAAGAAACAATTAGAAGAAATGATCAGTAAGTAAGATTTATGACTAAGTTATGGACTATCATCTACACTTTTTGATATCAGCATTGACTTCATTCTCTGCAAATGGAAATGTTAATCAAACAAAGGAATTAATGTAACAAATGAGCAAAACGTGAAAGCGCTTTTCTTTGCAGATGATATCGTTGTTATTCAATAGAATGAAGATGAGTTCCAAAGATCAGTACACAAGCTGAACGTAGTATGGAAGAAATGCAACTTTAAAATATTTTCTATTAAAACGAAATTATTGGAATTCTGTGTAAAATATCAAGTCAGATCGTTTTTTTATAATTCTACTTTAGAATAAGTGTCTGAAATTTCTTATTTAGGTTGTGCTACAAGTTTTGATTTTGACTCTGATACTGAAGATAAAATACACAAATTCAGAAATGTCTCTGACAGTATTAACTGAAGATTGGGCAATAAAGTACAAACAAGAGACCATCATGGCAGCATGAAATTCTATAAAGTAATGGCGATTCCTGTGACACCCTATCCAAGCGAAAACCGTATGACAACAAAAAACAGGTGAGACAGAAGAGATGAGTTTAACAGCTAGACAAGAAGAGGTATGATTAGAAATGAAGATATCGGAACTGAATTAAACAATTCCAACATGACTGAAAAAATTCAGAAATATCGAAAAGATTGGAGACACGTCATTGCCAATACCTACTCGCTGAATTCATGGATTGCAAGCTGAATGAGAAAAAAGATACTCAAAGGCTTCGAAAAAGATGGGAATAACTTTGTATGTGAGTTTACAACATGCAGAAACCTAATCCTTGAAAGCAAGATGATGATGCATATAGTAGTGTGTAGGAAGATAATGATAGTGATGATGGTGGTGACTAATAAGCGATATGAAATTCGACTAAGACCTATATTTATTGTAATTATTCTGCGAGGATGCAGTGTATCCGTTAAGGAAATTACATAGAAGTAGCTAGTGCCACCAGTTCTGTTGTTCCGGTGTCGGGAGTCCTTATGAACTAAGCGAGGCCACAGAGATGGAATGAATTCAGAAACGTGCAGATTCGTAAAAGATCGATATGGCACATATTGCCAATGGAAATGCTTGAGGAACTTTAAATGGAAATGATTGGACCAGATATCATGAGATTAAATAAGAATAAGATAAGAAAAAAATAGGGCAGGTACAGAGTCTTATACAGCGACTTTCGTTGCCGGAGGGAAGAAAATTAATGATGCTGTTACTACGTACCCACAACCGTGACCTGTACAGTGGTTTGTGGATTATGCATGTAGCTCCCGGTGTAGCTATATACACATTGTAAGGCGTGTTCCATTCCGTGCAGCAGCCTACAGGTAGGTAATGATGAGTCACAAGATACCTTGCGAGTGGAGTCGAGGAGCACGCTAACAACGGCGTGCACGGACATTCGCATGCACAGTGAGCTCTTCCGAGACAATGAGCAGACGAATGGAGTGACGCAGAGACGGACAATGGGGTGAATAAGAAGTGAAATGATGGCGCGCGGCCGGCCGTGATCCTCGACGTGGGCCTATTGTGAGGGCCGGGGTGACGGGTTGAACCGTCCGTGCTGTTACGGAGCCGGGTTAATCCTGCAGTGCACTCGCCACGCCTGGGCGCGATTAAGGCGCACCAGAGAGAAGGCGCGCAATTAAGCCCGGGTCGAGCTGCCCGCAGTGCGCACAATGGCGGTGCTGTCTGCGCCCGACTCGGCCAATAACTTGCCGACGGCTCTGCGCTCGTACGGTTCCTGAGCACCGAAACGTTGGCTGTGAGATCCCCTGTAGTATAGCCAACAGTACATTTATTTATGATGAAATTTAACACTAGACGAGAATCACCTAAAACTAGGGTTTCCACAAAAAAAAAAAATGAGCCATGCATAGATAATGATGACAGGAGAGTTTACGAAGCAAAGTGAAATGTTTTCGATCTGACAATTAAAGTAGATTTATTTGGTTAAAAATGAATCTCTATTTCTATGTAGCACTCTTTTAGGTGAAAGTAGCTTATCGATGACATCTTTATTTTGGAAAAAACTCCGTCGAAGTGTGATCATTTTGGTATTCACATCATCTATTTATTACTGAAGATTATTCCAATCCGTCTTTGCTACTGCAAGAAAATGCATGCTTCTGTCACCACAAGCGTTTCTTTATACTGAAAAAACACATCATCAATGGTTTGTAATATACTGAGGTGACAAAAGTGTAGCGAAATGTGTAAATGCACAAGGCGGTAGTATCGCGTACACACAGTATAAAACGGTAGGGCATTGGCGAAGCTTTGTTTTTTTTTTTTACTCAGAATGTTGTTCCTGGGAAAAGGTTTTTAGACGTGGTTGTGGCCGCACGGCGGGTACGAACAGACTCTGATATCGGAATCGTAGTTGGAGGTAGAGGCATGGGGCATTCCATTTCGAAATCTTGGGAAATTCAGTATTCCGATATCCACAGTGTCAACAGTGCACCAAGGATACCAAATTTCAGGCATTATCTCTTAATGCGGTAGCCGACGGCTTTACTTAACGACCGAGAGCAGCGGCGTTAGCTGACATGCCAGCAACACGGTCTGAAGTAACCTCAGAATTCAATGTGGGATGTACGACGAACGTATCCGTTAGGACAATACGGTGAAATTTGACGTTAATGGACTGAGGCAGCAGTCGATCGACACGAGTGCCTTTGCTAACAAAACGACGCCGCCTGCAGGGCCTCTTCTGGGCTCGTGACCATTTCGGTTGTACCTTAGACACTGAAAGACATTGTCCTGGTCGCTTAGTTCCGATGTCGGTTGGTAAGAGATTATGACAGTTTTCGAGTATGACACAGTTCCCAAAAAGCCATAGGCACGATTTGTCAACAAGGCATTGTACAAGCTGGTGGTGGTACCATAATGGTGTGCACTGTGTTTGCATGGAATGGAATGGGTCCTCTGGTCTTTTTGAATCGATCACTGACTGGAAATAGTTATGTTCGTCTACTTGAAGACCATTTGCAAACATTCATGGACTTCATGTTCCCGAACAACAGTGGAATTTGTGTGGATTTTCCAGGACACAGTTGTTAGCGAGTGGCCGAAGAGCATTCTGGACCATTCAAGGGAATTGTTTGAGTACCCAGATCGTCTGGCATGAAACCAGTCGAACCTTTATAGAACGTAATCGAGAGGGCGGTTCGCTCGCAAACTCCTGCACCGGAAAAATTTTCGTATTTGTGGACGGCTGTAGTTTCAGCGTGGCTCAGTATTTCTGCAGAGGACTTCGGACGACTTGTTGAGTGCATGTCATGTCGAGCTGCTGCACTGCAGTGGACAAAAGGAGGTCCGACATGATATTAGGAGGTATCCCATGATTTTTGTCATCTGAGTGCAAAAGATATTTGCAATCCGCTTTACTTTCTAGATCGGGAACAGTTCGTTGAAAAAAATGTTTACTCTACTTACTTTATTTTTTGCGTAACTATCGTTCACATCAACCAACACCGTTTGCTGGCAAGTTTTTGAGGTATTCCTTCATTTGCCACTGTTGATACAAGCCTGATCCCACACTAATTTTCAGAACCATTCATTTTCAGAACCATTCAATGTCACAACACAACTATTTGTATATTCCTGGCTATAAATGCCTCGTGCATTTTGTGTAGTGTTACCAACTTTACCAATAGCTTTTGCTTCGATGTAAAGTATTGTCTTCCTCTTAGATATGTCACGTTTGTGTTACGATGTTTAATTACGTTGCTATGTATTTATGTAATGTGTGAGGGAGATGAAGGGGTAGTGATGGAGTTGAAGATCTAAACGGTGAGTGGCTGAAGGAGGGGGAAGGTATGAGTATGTAAACAGGATGTGATGCAAGTAGGAAGGTAAGTGAACAGTAAAAGCAGAGTGGTGGAATGAAGAATGAATTGGGGAAAAAGAGGCGAAGAGCAAGAGATGAAATGAAAGAGGGAGAGGTGCAGTAAGAGAAAGTGAGGAAGGGGAAAAGAAAAGCTTTTCTTTTTCATTACATGATTGTTTCAACCACCCATTTATGCCAAGCTGAATGCCATAAACTGATACACTTCAGATAAACGTGTTCCTAGAACAAATGTCTCTAGATATGAGTAGAGGTGAAAGAAGATTACGATAAACATAGTAGACTAGTAATTAAAAGTGGCTTTATTTTCATTAAGAACTGATTTTTATATTCTTTAACTAACATTAGCATTTGTTAATAACTAGGGAACTAAGAAAGTAAAATAGTAGCGAGATTAAAATCATCAGCTATATGATTACAACTCAGTTTCCATACACACTGAGTCACCGACATACTTGTTAATAAATAGCATATGTGTTTGACTTAGCGCCTGGAAATCTTGTGATTACCAACGGCTAATATTTCGAGAATTTGTTTTGTAAACTTCCTCATCCTGCTTAAGGAAATTGATGTCGGATGCTGATAGTCGAATATTGTAAGTATGAAGAGAACTGGAAAAGCAGGGCAGTCCATATGGCCCCCACATTAAAGTCCCCCTGCTTATCTATTTTTATTGCTAAATACACTGCCCCAGGGAAAGGTGATTACCTTTTCATTCTTTTGTTTAAATTTTACATCCATTCAAGTAGTGAGCTCTGCAACATCCATGTACTAATTTATATTTACGTGACAAACCCTATTTCTAGGGCTATATTTTAATTTTGACAAATGGATCTATGCCGACATTTGTAAAAACGGCGATGGTACATTAGTCCATACTAATGTAAAATTGCCACTTTCTGAAGAAGACAAATTTAAATTTGTTGAAACCTAGGTAAAGAATTCTTTATCCATCGCAACTGGTCGGCTGTTTATAATTTTATTACATTCAAGTAGTTTTATTATTATTCTTATATTGTTACCTTTATTAGCGAATGTACCCATTGGAGAAAGGTAAGCAGATGATTTTCAATCTTTCTTAAGGTCTTCCTTATTTTCCTAATATTTCTCCATTATCTCCCTGAAGGCCTTCTTTCATTCTTTGGTTCAATCATGTCCATGTGGTTTGGTTTCGTCTCTGGAGAAAACTTTGTTTCTGAATGCATCCCTGTCTGGTGTTATGTTGTCTGTTATGTCAGTTTTAGCATTTGTCAAATACTTCTTAACTTCAGTTACCCAGGGTACTGATGCTTTAAGTGATATCACATAGTCCAATAGACGTTTAGTTACTCTGCTTCCAGGTAATTTGTCTAGATGTCCATAGAACTTGATTCGTCTCTTTATGATGTCAGTTTCGATATTTCATACTTTTCCCGTTGTCTCGATGGTCTTCAGTCTGTATCCATCTTGCGTGTATCGTGGTTCCAGAATTTTTCTGATAACCTTTCTCTCCACTTTCTTAATTTCTTGTAAATCTTGTTATCGTTTCAATGGAAGTGCTTCGCTTCGATATGTGACTGTCGATTTGATTACTGTGTTTTAGTGTCTGATTTAATGCTTTTTGACAGGCATTTCTTGGTACACAAATTTTGAACAGGTCTGGGCGCATTCTCGATTTTCTGCAATCTGTCTATGGTGCTACTTTTTTCAATTCCTGTTGGTTCAATAGTTTCACTGAGGTACCTGAAGTGTTTGACTCATTAATTTAACCATAATTTGTTTTAAGTTTCGGAATACCTAACTTAACATATGAATTCAGCCTACTCAAAAGAGAGTTGCAGGCCAACCTCTTCTGCCATTCTTTGAGGGCCTCGATTTCTTTTCCTCCTGCTACTTCACTGTCGGTTAGAGTCTCTAAGACATCTGCTATAGGTAAATATGAAAGGTTCAATTTTCCTTGACGTCTTCCTAGTACCATTTGCTTCCAAAAGTTTTGTTTTCTTAGTTCCATTTCTCAGTCTTTCATTACGTTGTCTAAAACTGTGTTGAATAATAGTTGTGACATCCCATCTCCTTGTCTTATCCTGCTTTAACTAAGAATGGTTCCAAAATTTGAACTATGAATTTACCTTCTGATGTGGTTTCTGTCAGAAATTTTCCCATCAGTTTTCGAGTTTTGGTAACCAGTCCGCGTTCTTCTAGAATATTGCATAGAGATTTTCTACCTAGAGAATCGTATGTTTTTTTAAAATCAACGAATGTGCAGACTATTGGTTTCGACCTGATTGCTTTAATTTTTAAAATACACTCTTGGAAATTTAAATAAGAACACCGTGAATTCATTGTCCCAGGAAGGGGAAACTTTATTGACACATTCCTGGAGTCAGATACATCACATGATCACACTGACAGAACCACAGGCACATAGACACAGGCAACAGAGCATGCACAATGTCGGCACTAGTACAGTGTATATCCACCTTTCGTAGCAATGCAGGCTGCTATTCTCCCATGGAGACGATCGTAGAGATGCTGGATGTAGTCCTGTGGAACGGCTTGCCATGCCATTTCCACCTGGCGCCTCAGTTGGACCAGCGTTCGTGCTGGACGTGCAGACCGCGTGAGACGACGCTTCATCCAGTCCCAAACATGCTCAATGGGGGACAGATCCGGAGATATTGCTGGCCAGGGTAGTTGACTTACACCTTCTAGAGCACGTTGGGTGGCACAGCATACATGCGGACGTGCATTGTCCTGTTGGAACAGCAAGTCCCCTTGCCGGTCTAGGAATGGTAGAACGATGGGTTCGATGACAGTTTGGATGTACCGTGCACTATTCAGTGTCCCCTCGACGATCACCAGTGGTGTACGGCCAGTGTAGGAGATCGCTCCCCACACCATGATGCCGGGTGTTGGCCCTGTGTGCCTCAGTCGTATGCAGTCCTGATTGTGGCGCTCACCTGCACGGCGCCAAACACGCATATGACCATCATTGGCACCAAGGCAGAAGCGACTCTCATCGCTAAACATGACACGTCTCCATTCGTCCCTCCATTCACGCCTGTCGCGACACCACTGGAGGCGGGCTGCACGATGTTGGGGCGTGAGCGGAAGACGGCCTAACGGTGTGCGGGACCGTAGCCCAGCTTCATGGAGACGGTTGCGAATGGTCCTCACCGATACCCCAGGAGCAACAGTGTCCCTAATTTGCTGGAAAGTGGCGGTGCGGTCCCCTTCGGCACTGCGTAGGATCCTACGGTCTTGGCGTGCATCCGTGCGTCGCTGCGGTCCGGTCCCAGGTCGACGGGCACGTGCACCTTCCGCCGACCACTGGCGACAACATCGATGTACTGTGGAGACCTCACGCCCCACGTGTTGAGCAATTCGGCGGTACGTCCACCCGGCCTCCCGCATGCCCACTATACGCCCTCGCTCAAAGTCCGTCAACTGCACATACGGTCGCGGAATGCTACCAGTGTTAAAGACTGCGATGGAGCTCCGTATGCCACGGCAAACTGGCTGACACTGACGGCGGGGGTGCACAAATGCTGCGCAGCTAGCGCCATTCGACGGCCAACACCGCGGTTCCTGGTGTGTCCGCTGTGCCGTGCGTGTGATCATTGCTTGTACAGCCCTCTCGCGGTGTCCGGAGCAAGTATGGTGGGTCTGACACACCGGTGTCAATGTGTTCTTTTTTCCATATCCAGGAGTGTAGTTTTAAGATTGAACATCCAATTTGGGCACGATCTGTTACTTCTAAGGCCTGCTTGGTAATCTGCAATTTTATGTTCTAGGAGTTTTTGTGCCCTCTGTAGGAGACACACGGATAAAATTTCGTAATTTTGTAAGATGCACTGTAACCACCTGCTGTTTATTTGACGCATTAGTCATCTACAGGTTCCGGTTATTATCCATCATCCAGGTGCAGGATACACCAGATTAGTTAAAAGCATCCTATATTCCTTTGAAACTGAACAATATCGAAATTATCCAGTGGAATTACACAAACACTTGACACAATTTGTCTACAGAATGTCCTGTGATATCTGTATACTTGACATGCGATTTGACTGTCAGTATTATAAGACAAATTGTGTAAGGCATTTGTACAATTTCAATGGACAAATTCGATAGTGTTTAACTTCAAAGGAATATGGAATGATTTTACTAATCTGGTTACTCTACACCTGGACGATGCCTAATAACCGAAACCGGTACATGACTAATGGGAAAAATAAACAGCTGATGGTTAAAATGCATTTTGTAGAATACTGTACGGATACTTAACCTCACCTTATAGAAACATTAAAAGTTTTGTAAATGACCGTCAAAAGTGAAATGCCTCTGTTGTTTATATCTGATCTCTCTTCCTTTTACTGCAATGTATGAATTAGTTCCTCTGGAATACTTTTTCTGTCTGCCAAATTTCTTGGATGATTTGAGTGATCTCTTTCAAGGAGTTTGGACCATAGTTCTTCAGTAGCTCGGCAACAAGTTCATCTTCTTATTATTTTTTAGCTTTTTATTGTGACTATAAATTTCTTCTTGAGTTGGCAGTAGTGAAGATTCTTTCGTTTGTTCTGGCTATAATCTGGGGAATCTCTTATTTTGTTCTGAGCAATTTAGAAGTTGTGAGAAACATTTAGTTAACTGTTGACAATTTTCGTTGCAAGTTAATGTCAGTTTTCTGTCGTGTTTCCTGAAAAAGTGTTGTAGTGGAGTGTATAAATAAAAATATTACCCTTTGGCTTCCGGAAAAGGCCATAACTTTTCCAACCGATAAATAAATACTCCGTTTATTGTGTAGGTCGATCGACTTCCACACTCTACTTCGGTTGCTATTTCGCTCTTATTGTGAAGCGCTGAGCACATGCCTCACTCATATAACCAATCGGCAGCTAAGTTTAGCTGGATCCATTGTAAAGACTACATATTGAGAGAAACTCTGCTTTGGGTCAGCAGTCAGCAGATGCTGTATCCATCTTCTACAAAGGTTTTTCGTGGATAATTCTTAACTTATAAAGTTCTTTGATTAGTCCAAATGGAAATCGAGAGGCAATGTTTTCTGTGTAGAATTTCTGTACACGTTTTACGATCGCTCAAGGTCAACAATATGAACACTTGAGACAATTACGAGTATATCAACAAACACGAGAACGGTACTCAAGTCACATGTTTTTTTTTATTTTTTTATTTTGCACTCATCATTTTTATCATCAGTCTGCACACTGGTTTGATTGCGCCTGCCACAAATTCCTCTCACGCGCTAGCCTTGTCATCTCAGAGTAGCACAGCTTTTGCCCTCTCTGGATTCCTCTAGGACAGTGTAAGTTAATCCTTTGTCTTAACAGATGTTCTGTCATCCTGTCCCTTCTTCTTGTCAGTGTTTTCCATTTAGTCCTTCCCTCGCCGATTTTGCGGGGAACCTCCTCTTTTCTTACCTTATCTATGCACTTAACTTTCAATATTCTGATGTAGCAACACATCTGAAATATTTCGATTCTGTTCCGTTCCGGTTTTCCCACTGGCCATTTTTCTCTGTCAGACAAAGCTGTACTCCAAACGTACATTCTCACAAATTTTTCCTCTAATTAAGAACTGTGTTTGGTGTCAGCAGATTTCTCTTTGCCAGAAATGCCACTATTGGCAGTGTTATTATAAAAAAAGTTTTTGATGGTGTTGAGCAACAGTCATGCAATACTTTTAAAGGAGTAAATCGCCATTTTACTATGTATAACTATATTTATCCTCTGTACTATCTAGATTTCGGTTTTTTATGCCATTACATTGTATCTGATAATGGTATAAAAGAAACTAGATAGTGCTGGTAATAAACATAGTAAAACACCGTCAAGTGCCAGTTTACTTTTTAAAAAATGCTTTTTGTGTCCTCATTGCTCTGTTAATCGTGGTTTATTATGCTACGTAGGTAGCAGAATTCCTTAAACTCGTCTGTTTTGTGATCACCAATTCTGACGTTTGTTTACATGTTTGCGTATCTTTGATATAGTAGTAAAGGCGTTTGTGGAGCCTCCCCTTCTGATGGTGGGATAATAATTTTCGGTGTTTTTATCTTGTAACTATTTTATGAAGTTTCCCGCTTTTTATAACGTTTTCACTTCCGCAGCTCATTTCAAGGCTGCAGCAAAATAATATAGTTCTTCGTTCTTTTTAAAAAGTTATCCGCCTTATAATTAATTAAAAGTTATCACGTCGGAAAATTCGTGTAACTATGCGCTACAGCTTTACGAAAATGTCACCTTGATGTATTCAGTGGTTATTTATATACGAGGGATATTTCATAAATAATAAGCAGGTTCGTACTACTGTAGAATTTGTGATGCAACAACAATAAAAATTACATTATATGTTGTTGGGAGCTTGAGGAAGGAGTACGTGTTCTTATTGTCTCGCTCTGTACCATAACGTAAAGTTGGCGAAAAGTAGAAATGGATCCTGCAGGGGTCTCGCGTAATGTGAATGTTGAAGTCCAGAGGTGTACAACAAGACTGAAACCTTACGCAGCAAAATCCGGACAAAAATCCAGAGTGAATTAAGTCAAGTTTGTGGTGAGCTTTAAGTGGGCCACAGTATTGTTTCACGTTTGGTTAATCGTTTTCGTGGTGGTCGTATAAGCATAGATGGTAGTCCAAGAGGCGGAAGCTCAAAAACGCCCACAGGTGAACGAGTTGTGAAACTTGTGGCAAATTCTCTTGAAGAGGATCGCAGTGCGACTTGTGGTTAAGTCTCTGAAGCCACAGGAATTCGCCCAACGTTAGTATTCCGTACTCTGACAAATGATTTGAAGACCAGAAAAAATTCAGCGAGACGGGGACCACGCTGTTTGACAGCTGAGGAAAAGCAGTAACGCGTCGACATTCACCTCCCTCAAACAACGATTCGAACGTTAAGGTCAAGGACTCTTACATCGAATTTACGCTATTTATGAAACGTGTATTAGAGACTTTGAAGAGAAATCTGAATCGCAGTCCAAAGAGTGGAGAGCTTCTGATCCTCCACGTGCAAAAAAATTTCGACGCGATCAATCAAAGCTGAAGCAAATAATGATTACTGGTTACGATACCAAGGAATCAACATGACAGTCATATGTGAAGTAAGTGCTACAGCAGTGGATTATCCTAACCTCATGCAAAACCTGCTCAAAAAAAAATGTACAAAACCCAATGTCAGTTGCTCGCGGCTGGGCCACTCATTCTCCACGACAACACACGCCCACATATTGCCAATGTTCTAGCCCAAACACTGCGCGAATACGGATGGGAAGTGTTGGCGCATCCTCCCTACAGCCCGAACTTCGACGTGTTCACGAAGTTGAAAAGTTGAAACAAACCTGTGAGTGGACGTCGTTATCTTTCTCTGGAAGAACTTTCTACTACTGTTACCGCAGTCATTCGACAGATGAAAAGAGGTTGTTTCTGGATAGAACAACAGAGCTTCCGAGAAGTCGAGATTCGTACATAGAGAAGTGGGTACACTATACTGAAGGACTGTAAAGAGTATTAAAGAAAAATATAAGTAAAACAATTAGTGTGTATTATTTATGAAAAGTCCCTCGTACTTTTTTGGCCTGCATTAGCTCTCTCACTCTGTATGGCAGCATGAACATTTTTAATTGCTAACAGTGTTATCCAAACAACATATAAGTTATAAATCTACGAAACGGATGTAGAAGTTGAGCTCAACACATGAACATGGGTATGGAGTTTGATCATCTCTATCAACTACAAAGCACACAGGACTACAGCAATGTGAAAAGAACGTGATAATCGTATTTGTTTGGAGAATGTCATTCTTCTTGCACATTTCATCTCTTTGCGGGAACAGTCCAAAGAGCGTATTAACCACTAGGTAACCTCCCATGAGTGCTGTATCATAATTCTACAATATTCAGAACAGGCGCTGGAACTGGACTAACATCCAGTGTTTGCGCGAAGAGCAGTCATACGTGCAGGCGAATAAGATGATGTGAAACGACTTATCCTCCAATTGTGTGATCTGTAAGTAATCTATCGAAGGACCAACACCTGTTTATTTAAAAAAAATTAAATTAAATTGTTCCCTCTTGTAGTATTCTGTCTAGGTAATCTATAAAATAAAATTTGTAATCAACCTAAACACTGCAATTTAACAAAGTGACTTTGCAAGCTCTACATGTTAAATTAGACCACTAACCTTGTCGATTGTTTGGATATGTGACTCAATAGGAATATGAGATAAGTATTATAATTGAAATGTAGGTTACGCTTATTTTATTTAAAATCACAGATGAACGTTTAACATTTTATGAGGAATTTTTTTAACTTGATTATGCATGGCTAAAGGGCATAATTCGTAAACTTCTATGGTAGGTACAATTTAAACGGCCCTTGATTGTCGTCATGAGGTGGAGGGTATACAGCTAAATAGAGCGTTCCTATCTTGGAGTTAGTAGCGTTTTCCTGTATGAGTGCGGTGTACAGAGTTTAGCTAGCTATGTTCAGGTGTGGATTTACTGATTTACACGAGTACTGTCTGACATGTAAATTCTACGAGTAGTAAATTTTGGTTTGCTGAGAGACAAGACAAAAGAGCGAGCAGCTATCTATACTAGTTAATTGTACCTACAACAGTCGCCGTATTCTTCACCAACCACTGTGGTCCCTGTGGTGTACGGTGTCCTCCGAATATAGGGACGAAGCGTTGAGCTTAGCAATATAATTCAATCAAGAGTCGCTTAATAGCGCGGAAAATGTTAATAATGGCATTTCCTGGTATGAAGGAATACGTTTTACAGCTACCTACACTGTGCGACAATAGACCCGCAAAGGCCAACTACCGCGACGTGCACAAAGTGCTTGGATAAGTAAAATTTAGCATTCCATTGCAACCATGCAATATGGTATGTGTACGAGGCAAGAGTAGGTAGTGGGCATCTATCGGACGTCCAGCCGGTCTAGAGCTGCGGCTGCTGCCAGAGGTGGCAGTTATGAATACTAAATTTTGCGTCCTATATGTATCACCAATTATCTATAAATTTAATTAATTTTTATGCACAGTAAGTCATATAATGGTATTTACTGTCGTTCTTGGTGTGAAGTTCCAATTTCCGGAACGAGATATTGAGAATTCACCCACTAATTTTCCATTTTAGTTAATTACACTGGGAACAGATACATGGATCCTCTCACAGACACGGGGCGGTTATATTTACAGTGTAGTTTCAACAGAGGTCCATTGCGTGCTGTACTTAATGATGTCAGACAAACTTTGCACATATTCTAATGTGCTAATGTGGAACTTATTTCCCTGAAAATAATTTAGTTTCTACTTTGGCCAGCACGTGCAAATATGGTGCAGTAAAGCATGCCGTCGACGTCTCGAGTGCTCATATTGAACAAACTGAGTATGCAGTGGTTAATAATAAAATCATTATGCCTTTCTCACAGGTTTGACCTTTCCTGCCCACGTCTCATTTCTAATCCACTACATTTGGAAATTTTTGTATACGTCTTTCTTGCATTCACACCTGAGAGCCATAATTGGAACTAACTGTTTCCTAGATTAAATCGCTTTCTCATTAACGCCTTAAAATATCTACCAACTTTTTCTGCCAAATTGTAACTGCAATCCACGCTGGACGTCGGTGAGTAGCTGCAGTTTTATTATATCGAGCCGGTATATAGGCGTCTAATCCATAGCAAGATTCTGTATGGTTGCATGCTGTATGATTCTGTCTCTTCTTTGGCACTCAATGTCTTAGATCACCTGTACGCTATATCTGTGATGTACATATCAAAACGTCGGTTCCAATTAGGCAAGCGGTAATGGCGTTTGGCCCACTAGCACTAGAGTCTCTGACTTCAGTATTAATGCTGAGAACGAGATGTCGTTAAATTATCCTTTGGACTGAGAAAAATGAAGGCTGAAATTACATCGCCTTGTTTACAGTTAATTCTCCAGAATATTTGGAGTCATCAATGTTTATAGTTCCAGAAGATTCATCAACGCACGCGGATAGCATTTTCAAGAGTTTCTTTAGCACTGATGCCGTGCAGATGCACACCAAAATTTATATTTCCATTTTAGCGCCACAACGTATTTGGCCCGTTTATCATTTCGTGATTGGTTGGCGTTCATCCAGTTTAACGGGTTCCCTTCAGCGTTCTACGTTACTGTCCTGCATGTAAGTCTATTCACTGTTCTTTTCGCCATTGATTGAGTCCATACGGCATTCACAACAGCGGACTACCGATAACTCCACTGTTAAATTCCAGATATGTTTGCAGAGAGAAAGAGAGCTGACAAATATATATATATATATATATATATATATATATATATATATATATATATATATATATATATATTTCTTTTTGTGAGGACCGAAAATCCATAACTTCCAACAAACGTTACCATTCTTTGGAAGCACTTCTTACTGCTTCCCTTCGTTGACCATTGCCCCACACTGAAGGTAAACCTTCAAGAGGAGTGGCTTTCGCTTCCTATACAGGTCGATGAAACTATCATTAACGGCATCACGAATTCCTGTACGTGCGTATTGCCGCTCAGGACACTCGCACTCCGTGGAGGTGGTACTTATGTTATACACATAAAAATATTGCCAATGAGTTATAATGTTTAAAAGGTTTTTGAGCTTTAATTTTGTCGAGAATGGCACAGCTGTCGCCACTAACTACTTGGGCTGCCGATAGCGATCCTGATCACAGGTCGGGGGCTACGTCTCTGATCGAGGCGTGTGTTGACGGTTTGTCGAACGCCCTGGCCACATAGTCTGTGTCAAAGGTATTTTTTGTTGATAAGTATGCCCTAGTGATTGGATATGTGAGATCTGATATTACATCCTGTTAGTTTCCAAAATATTTTAAGGAGTGATAAGCTTTTAACTTGTTTGTGTAGCCACTTCTGAGATACGTTAATGTTCAAAAAATGGTTCAAATGGCTCTGAGCACTATGGGACTTAACTACTGAGGTCATCAATCCCCTAGAACTTAGAACTACTTAAACCTAACTAACCTAAAGACATCACACACATCCATGCCCGAGGCAGGGTTCGAACCTGCGACCGTAGCGGTCGCGCGATTCCAGACTGTAGCGACTAGAGCCGCTCGGCCACCCTGGGCGGCTAAGTTAATGTTCCCGACATCTTGAACATTCTCGTTTGCAGCCTTATTTGGGCAGAGTACTGTTATCTTCTGATGTGTGTTGGAAATTTTGGCAGCAGACAACGCATTCCTCTTCCCTGGACACAGAGCAGAGTCGTGTTTTCTTTCTGCTACCGTGGTATACCTGCAATCTTACAACTCTATCAGCCGCCTCGTGTTGGGTCAAATTAAGTAAATTTGGTCGTTTGATGAGTGCCACTGCTGAGTGTCACTAATTAATCCAGAACTCTTGCTCTATTCAATATTGTGAATTCAGCAAGTTCATAGGCTTTGAAGCTTGTTCTGCAAGCCCAAAGTTCCTCATCACTACAACTGCTCTTTCACTACTCGTTGAAACCTTGCACCCAAACTGCTAGTTCTGGAGAGTGTTAAGTTTTAAAGCCATTTACTTATGAGTATGAACTATTGAGTTTTCCTTTTTGTCCACAGTCATTACCTAACTCCAGTCATTGTGAAACTTCTCTCCCTATTGCCTGTTGGTTGTGACAGCCACCTGTTGCATTTTCCATCTACCTTGTATTTTGAGGGATTGTGTATTTATTTAATGGTCATTGTCAATATTTATGCTGATATGTACCAGCTGGGAGTCACATTTTAAGTTGTATGGAATCGAGTTTCCTTGTAGTTTGGTGGATCGTGTATATTATTGCTTAAGGGGTTTATTAAGGCTTATAGATTGTTAAGGGCTTTCGAAAATCCACAATCAGTGGCGTGACTTGATATCCTTTCTGTATTTTGGGTGGGCGCTGTCTATTTGTTTAAGGTGTTACTCACGCTTGGGATATGTTGACATATTTTGTGGCAGTTATCAGAAATTTGTTCTACTGGTAAAACTCAGCTTTTTAAACCAGCTTGTAGCCACACCCAGTTGGTGTGTCTTCTTACTTATATTGGGGGACTTTACACTCCTAGTTTCAAGCCCTTATCTTAATGGTATAAATTGATAAGCTTTGTTGTTAATGAACTGATCGTGTTGAAGTTCGCTAATTGTTGTGAGCGTTGTTATTCTTTTGACAAGGTTTTCAATTTGTAATGATGTTGTTGTTGTTGTGGTCTTCAGTCCTGAGACTGGTTTGATGCAGCTCTCCATACTACTCTATCCTGTGCAAGCTTCTTCATCTCCCAGTACCTACTGCAATCTACATCCTTCTGAATCTGCTTAGTGTATTCATCTCTTGGTCTCCCCCTACGATTTTTACCCTCCACGCTGCCCTCCAATACTAAATTGGTGATCCCTTGATGCCTCAGAACATGTCCTACCAACCGATCCCTTCTTCTGGTCAAGTTGTGCCACAAACTTCTCTTCTCCCCAATCCTATTCAATACTTCCTCATTCGTTATGTGATCTACCCATCTAATCTTCAGCATTCTTCTGTAGCACCACATTTCGAAAGCTTCTATTCTCTTCTTGTCCAAACTATTTACCGTCCATGTTTCACTTCCATACATGGCTACACTCCATACAAATACTTTCAGAAACGACTTCCTGACACTTAAATCTATACTCGATGTCAACAAATTTTTCTTCTTCAGAAACGCTTTCCTTGCCATTGCCAGTCTACATTTTATATCCTCTCTACTTCGACCATCATCAGTTATTTTGCTCCCCAAATAGCAAAACTCCTTTACTACTTTAAGTGTCTCATTTCCTAATCTAATACCCTCAACATCACCCGACTTAATTCGACTACATTCCATTATTCTCGTTTTGTTTTTGTTGATGTTCATCTTATATCCTCCCTTCAAGACACCATCCATTCCTTTCAACTGCTCTTCCAAGTCCTTTGCTGTCTCTGACAGAATTACAATGTCATCGGCGAACCTCAAAGTTTTTATTTCTTCCCCATGGATTTTAATACCTACCCCGAATTTTTCTTTTGTTTCCTTTACTGCTTGCTCAATATACAGATTGAATAACATCGGGGAGAGGCTACAACCCTGTCTAACTCCCTTCCCAACCACTGCTTCCCTTTCATGTCCCTCGACTCTTATAACTGCCATATGGTTTCTGTACAAATTGTAAATAGCCTTTCGCTCCCTGTATTTTACCCCTGCCACCTTTAGAATTTGAAAGAGAGTATTCCAGTCAACATTGTCAAAAGCTTTCTCTAAGTCTACAAATGCTAGAAACGTAGGTTTTCCTTTCCTTAATCTTTCTTCTAAGATAAGTCGTAAGGTCAGTATTGCCTCACGTGTTCCAGTATTTCTACGGAATCCAAACTGATCTTCCCCGAGGTCGGCTTCTAGTAGTTTTTCCATTCGTCTGTAAAGAATTCGTGTTAGTATTTTGCAGCTGTGGCTTATTAAACTGATTGTTCGGTAATTTTCACATCTGTCAACACCTGCTTTCTTTGGGATTGGAATTATTATATTCTTCTTGAAGTCTGAGGGTATTTCGCCTGTTTCATACATCTTGCTCACCAGATGGTAGAGTTTTTTCAGGACTGGCTCTCCCAAGGCCGTCAGTAGTTCCAATGGAATGTTGTCTACTCCGGGGGCTTTCAGTGCTCTGTCAAACTCTTCACGCAGTATCGTATCTCCCATTTCATCTTCATCTACATCCTCTTCCATTTCCATAATATTGTCCTCAAGTACATCGCCCTTGTATAGACCCTCTATATACTCCTTCTACCTTTCTGCTTTCCCTTCTTTGCTTAGAACTGGGTTTCCATCTGAGCTCTTGATGTTCATATAAGTGGTTCTCTTATCTCCAAAAGTCTCTTTAATTTTCCTGTAGGCAGTATCTTCCTTACCCCTAGTGAGATACGCCTCTACATCATTACATTTGTCCTCTAGCCATCCCTGCTTAGCCATTTTGCACTTCCTGTCGATCTAATTTTTGAGACGTTTGTATTCCTTTTTGCCTGCTTCATTTACTGTATTTTTATATTTTCTCCTTTCATCAATTAAATTCAATATTTCTTCTGTTACCCAAGGATTTCTACTAGCCCTCGTCTTTTTACCTACTTTATCCTCTGCTGCCTTCACTACTTCATCCCTCAAAGATACCCATTCTTCTTCTACTGTATTTCTTTCCCCCATTCCTGTCAATTGTTCCCTTATGCTCTCCCTGAAACTCTGTACAACCTCTGGTTCTTTCAGTTTATCCAGGTGCCATCTCCTTAAGTTCCCACCTTTTTGCAGTTTCTTCAGTTTTAATCTACAGGTCATAACCAATAGATTGTGGTCAGAGTCCACATCTGCCCCTGGAAATGTCTTACAATTTAAAACCTGGTTCCTAAATCTCTGTCTTACCATTATATAATCTATCTGATACCTTTTAGTGTCTCCAGGGTTCTTCCATGTATACAACCTTCTATCATGATTCTTAAACCAAGTGTTAGCTATGATTAAGTTGTGCTCTGTGTAAAATTCTACCAGGCGGCTTCCTCTTTCATTTCTTAGCCCCAATCCATAATCACCTACTACGTTTCCTTCTCTCCCTTTTCCTACACTCGAATTCCAGTCACCCATGACTATTAAATTTTCGTCACCCTTCACTGTCTGAATAATTTCTTTTATTTCATCATACATTTCTTCAATTTCTTCGTCATCTGCAGAGCTAGTTGGCATATAAACTTGTACTACTGTAGTAGGAGTGGGCTTCGTATCTATCTTGGCCACAATAATGCGTTCACTATGCTGTTTGTAGTAGCTTACCCGCATTCCTATTTTCCTATTCATTATTAAACCTACTCCTGCATTACCCCTATTTGACTTTGTGTTTATAACCCTGTAGTCACCTGACCAGAAGTCTTGTTCCTCCTGCCACCGAACTTCACTAATTCCCACTATATCTAACTTTAACCTATCCATTTCCCTTTTTAAATTTTCTAACCTACCTGCCCGATCAAGGGATCTGACATTCCACGCTCCGATCCGTAGAACGCCAGTTTTCTTTCTGCTGATAACGACATCCTCTTGAGTAGTCCCCGCCCGGAGATCCGAATGGGGGACTATTTTACCTCCGGAATATTTTACCCAAGAGGACGCCATCATCATTTAATCATACAGTAAAGCTGCATGCCCTCGGGAAAAATTACGGCCGTAGTTTCCCCTTGCTTTCAGCCGTTCGCAGTACCAGCACAGCAAGGCCGTTTTGGTTATTGTTACAAGGCCAGATCAGTCAATCATCCAGACTGTTGCCCTTGCAATTACTGAAAAGGCTGCTGCCCCTCTTCAGGAACCACACGTTTGTCTGGCCTCTCAACAGATACCCCTCCGTTGTGGTTGTACCTACGGTACGGCTATCTGTATCGCTGAGGCACGCAAGCCTCCCCACCAACGGCAAGGTCCATGGTTCATGGGGGGTGTAAAGATAATACTGTTAAGAAAAACAGTGTATTCCATGAAACAAAAAATGAAGAATGCGGGTCCGCCTTTCATGTGTTTTTCCTTAAAATTATCCCAACCCTTGTTGTGAGATATCAGACTTCTTTAATGAATCTTAGGGCTCACATTATAGAGTGAATTTCACTTTATTTTAATAGATAATCTGAGTCAGCTGTATAGTCATCATCAGATCTATGAGAAAAAATGCAAACAGTGGTTTCCTGAATATGTGTTGCATGAACATGAACGTTTCAGAAATTAACTGAAAAACAAGTAAGTCGGTAACTGTACTATCTCAAGTTCATGTTAAAATGTATGTAAATAACGTCTTACAAGCCTTGGCTTTAGTGGTATTGATGGAAGGGGCAGATCTTTAAGAAGGAAATATTTTCATTGAATCGGAGCACCTGTTACACAAAAGCTTCTCACTATCGGTTTCGGCCATTAGACGATTTTAAATTGTTCGCAACGTAAGGATACGTGCCTCTCAGTCTGTTGCAGTGCACCAAACAAAGACATATCTGATGAAAAATTTGCGCAAAATACCAAGCAAATTTTTACTGAGAGTTGAAAATTACCACCCATATCATAAATATATAAACGGACGCCTTTAACTGATCTAGTGCCTGCGTAGATTTGAATGCAAAAGATGCAAAAAGTTTCTACATGAAACGTATGCCACAATTAAGATGAATAGCGACACAGTTGACAAACCTGGAGAAAACGAAATAAGACTCAATAGCGTGTGCATCAATTAGACCTGCTATAAATATCTGTGATTGTTTGACATTCGTAACCTTGAAAATAGTGCTTGGCCACTGTATACAACGGAGATTATATTTATTACCGAACACAATTCTGAATAATTCGAGCGAATGATTTGGCCACCCAGGCAGCATGGCTCAATATTTCTGCAGGAGCCTTCCGACAACTTGTTGAGACCATTCCACGTCGAGTGATTGCTCTCCCATTTACTACGTAGTCGACTTTTTCAGGATTTGGCAACTATCGTTTCATTATTTAACCTTTAACCATGTGGCTGGATGGCCTTCCAAAAGCTGCCTATGTCTAGGTAATCTAAGCGATGGATGTAGTGTGCATCAATCTGTTCTCCTGTTGTCGTTTTCGTTTCTTTTCCTGTGTCTCGTATTTTCTGAGGAAAAATTAGAGGCCCAGCCCTGCATATGGCCACATGAACGTGGGAAACTTGTAAAAACCACACTCACGCTACCTGGCAAACCAGCCGATGGTTGTTATCTGATGCTGCGTGCATTCGATCCATCAATGGCTCACCTCCTTTTTTTATTAGATAGAATGTTGTGCGTTACGTTAAACGAGCAAGTTGATTACATGTAATAATCATTTTGTTAAAATCGTATAATAAAGTGGTACAATGGTCAAACTGTTCAAATTTAAGAACCTGAATAAAATGTACAAAAACTAACTAATATATTAAAATTAGGATTACTGAAGACATGTCTGGATGTACACTACGGGCCATTAAAATTGCTGCACCACGAATATGACGTGCTACAGACGAGAAATTTAAGCGACAGGAAGAAGATAACGTGATACGCAAATGATTAGCTTTTCAGAGCATTCACACAAGGTTGGCACCGGTGGTGACACCTACAACGTGCTGACATGAGGAAAGTTTCCAACCGATTTCTCATACAAAAACAGCAGTTGACCAGCGTTGCCTGGTGAAACGTTGTTGTGATGCCTCGGGTAAGGAGGAGAAATGTGTACCATCACGTTTACGACTTTGGAAAAGGTCGGATTGTAGCCTATCGCGATTGCGGTTTATCGTTTCGCGACATTGCTGCTCGCGTTGGTCGAGATCCAATGGCTGTTAGCAGAGTATGGAATCGGAGGGTTCAGAAGGGTAATACGGAACGCCATGCTGGAACCCAACGGCCTCGTATCACTAGCAATCGAGATGACAGCCATCTTATGCGCATGGCTGTAACGGATCGTGCAGCCACGTCTCTATCCCTCAGTGAACAGATGGGGACGTTTGCAAGACAACAACAATCTGTACGAACAGTTCGACGACGTTTGCAGCAGCGTGGACTATCAGCGCGGAGACCATGGCTGCGGTTACCCTTGACGCTGCACCACAGACAGGAGTCCCTGTGATGGTGTACTCAACCAAAACGTCATTTTTTCGGATGAATCCAGGTTCTGTTTACAGCATCATGATGGTCGCATCCGTGTTTGGCGACATCGCGGTGAACGCACATTGGAAGCGTGTATTCGTCATCGACATACTGGCGTATCACCTGGCGTGATAGTATGGGGTGCCATTGGTTACACGTCTGGGTCACCTCTTGTTCGCATTGACGGCACTTTGAACAGTGAACGTTGCATTTCAGATGTGTTACGACCCGTGGCTCTACCCTTCATTCGATCCCTGTGAAACCCTACATTTCAGCAGGATAATGCACGACAGCATGTTGAAGGTCCTGTGCGGGCCTTTCTTGATACAGAAAATGTTAGACTGCTGCCCTAGCCAGCACATTCTCCTGAACTCTCACCAATTTAAAACGTCTGTTCGATGGTGGCCGAGCAACTGGCTCGTCACAATACGCCAGTCACTACTCCTGAAGAACTGTGGTATCGTGTTGCAGCCGCATGGGCAGCTGTACCTGTACACGCCATCCAAGCTCTGTTTGACTCAATGCCCAGGTGTATCAAGGCCGTTATTACGGCCAGAGTTGGTTGTTCTGGGTACTGATTTCTCAGGATCTATGCACCCAAATTGCGTGAAAATGAAATCACATGACAGTTCTAGTATAATATATTTGTCCAATGAATACCCGTTTATCATCTGCATTTCTTCTTGGTGTAGCAATTTTAATGGCCAGTTGTGAACATAAGGTAAGGACTGACGTATATGGATAAGAAATATGGGTATGAAGAGGAGGTTGCTTTACAAGGCGATGTCAGCAGTGTATCGCTCCAGGAACAGTCTATCGAGATGAATAACAGTAGAATGGGCAGCGGTACAGGCAGCCCATCAGCAGTATTTTGCAACAACACTGAAGCGCAAAGAAACTGGTACAGGAATGCGTATCCACATACAGAGATACGTATGCCTATATAAGGCAACAAATGTCTGACGCAGTTGTTAGATCGGTTATTGCTGCTACAGTGCCAGGTTATCAACATTTAAGTGAGTGTGAACATAAGCAATGGGACACAGCATCTCCGAGGCCGCGATGAAGTGGGAATTTTCCCATACGACGATTTCACGAGTGTACCGTAAATATCAGGAATTCGGTAAGGCATCATATCTCCAACACAGATATTGCCGAAGAAAGATCCTGCAAGAACGGGACCAACGACGACTGAAGAACGTGACAGAAGTGCAACCCTTCCACAAACTGCTGCAGATCCCAATGCTTGGTCATCAACAACTGTCAGCGTGCTAGCCATTCAACGAAAGATCATCGATATCGGCTTTAGAGCCGAAGGTTCACTCGTGTACCTTTGATGACTTTACGACACAAGGATGTACGCTTCTCCTGGGCCCGGCAACACCGACATTGGGCTGCTGCTGACAGTAAACATGTTGCCTGGTCGGATGAGTCTCGTTTAAAACTGTATCGAACAGATGGACGTGTAGGGGTATGGAGAAAATGAATCCATGGATCCTGTACCTCAACGGGGGACTGTTCAAGCTGTTGGAGGCTCTGTAACGGTGTGTGGAGTGTGCAGTTGGAGTGATATAGGACACCTGATATGTCTTGTTACGACTCTGACAGGTGACACATATGTAAGCTTCATGTCTGGTCACCTGCATCCATTCATGTCCATTGTGCATTCCGACGGACTTGGGCAATTCCAACAGGACATTGTAACACCTCACACGTCCAGAATTGCTACAGAGTGGCTCCAGGAACATTCTTCTGAGTTTAAACACTTCCGCTGGCCACCAGACTCCCCAGAAAAGAACATTATTGAGCGTATCTGGGATGCCTTGCTTCGTCCTGTTTTGAATAGATCTACACCCCCAACCCCACCCCCCGTACTCTTATGGATTTATTGATAGACCTGCAGGACTAAGTTCCTCCAGCACTACTTCATAAATTAGTCGAGTCTATGCCACGTCGTGTTGCGGCACTCCTGCCTCCTCGCTGGGGTCCAACACGATGTTAGGAATGTGTACCAGTTTCTTTGGCTCTTCAGTGTATGTTCAGACATTTAATTTGCAGTATATGCTGTGATATCTGTCTCGTAAGCAACACAGTTTACGTGTTGAAAGTTTCAGAAGTTATGTTTAAATAACTTACAGGAATGCTGCCACGTGTGAATAAATTTCCGTAACTTATTTCAACATTGTAAAAGCCAGGAGAAACACAAGTTTCAAAAGCTGCGTGTACCACTTCACTTCCTCCCCAAAAGTTGTTCGCAACAGTCGCTTGCCTGTACAACTTCGAATGTAAGATTTCTTTTCTTTGTAATGCTAATACAGAAACATGTCTTTGAGATCCAGTCCATCGTAGATCTCTCTGTTGTTACCACCGAAATTCCAACGAGACACTGTAGGACAGAGAATTCACCAGTTGGGTATATAGCGGAGTGAGATTTTCCGTGGGCTCAAGTAAAATTTCCCGAAAACCATGTTAAAAACAGGGGAAATTCAGCTATTATTAATATTTAGTTATTTTTAAAGTATAAAAACAATACGTCGAGGAGAAAAATAGGAAGAAATAGTATATATAGATGTACGTTGGTTTAGATATTGAATTCCATGATTTTCTCGTGACTTATAATAGTGTTATTCATTGTTAATTGATCCACAGGTTATCTACAGTAATTTTCTCTACAGATTAATAGAAAAATAAAATGTAATTGAAAATTAACGAACTTGTCAACCAAAAATGACTTACATTTCCAGTCAGTTACGAAGTTAATGCTGAATAATTTGGTCACTACTCATCACGACTCACTGCCCTCTTTGCACTCATTACACAAGCTACACACACATCCTTTCAGCTAACGTCAATACCCTTAGGATACTCCTGCCTCTCTTGCACATTCTGGCTGCGTTCCCACATCTCTCTCTTCCATTTTTCAGGCAGATGCTGTCTTTCACATGCTTGCATTACTTACGGGAGACCTACAAGTGAGAGGGCAGAGTCTTCTGCGTCTCTATACTCGAAACACTGAACGAAACTATCGTAGACCACAGACGTGAAAATAATGTCGCAAGTTGTGGAAACTCTCTTAGAAGTACCTTGCGCAGTAGTATGTCCCGCTGATTTTCATTTTTCCGTGATATTCCACTAGTTGTACTGCATTCTTCTGGTTCCTGCCAGTTTTGTAGCCAAGAGGCCACAGCACAAATTATATGAATACCCTCTGGTTCACTGATGCTTCAAATGTAGAAATTAATAATCACTTATGGAATAAAACTTTTTCTTACCTACAATGAAGATAATGCTGTCGCACACTATAAAGAATTTTTTCCTCGCCGACGAGCTTAGAAGCACACTATCTCTTCTCAAGTGGAAAATGAAGTTCTTTTGATAGAAGTGCTAGCTGACGTAGGTGTTTCTCCACACCTCGACTATAAAAGTAACCGGAGTGTTTAGTTAGTTCCTACGTATCGTTAATGATTTCCTACTCAAAATGATGTAGCACGCAAATAGTATTTAGTTTTAAGCTTTTAACACCCCTATGTTTTCTGCCACTTGTTCATGGACAGAACTGTATTTTCCGTGTCAGTGTTACACTGCAAATTATTAACTGATCAGTCCGCCGGCCGCGGTGGTCTAGCGGTTCTGGCGCTGCAGTCCGGAACCGCGGGACTGCTACGGTCGCAGGTTCGAATCCTGCCTCGGGCATGGGTGTCTGTGATGTCCTTAGGTTAGTTAGGTTTAAGTAGTTCTAAGTTCTAGGGGACTTATGACCTAAGATGTTGAGTCCCATAGTGCTCAGAGCCATTTGAACCATTTGAACTGATCAGTCCTTCCGAAATCCTTGCGTCCCTGAAACTAAAACATTGTCATCTTCTCTTTAAGTACACTACCTGGCAAGAAAGCGAAGCATCCAGAAGGGAAGGCGGAAACGAAATGAGACGTCACAGATTAGGATGTGAAGCTGTTCCATCTGTTACAAGATGGAGATCACCCTGCAAGGAACTTGGTAGTATGATCCTGCTTATTAATAATGTCTTGCACCGCCTCTTGAGTGTATAAACACACTGGCTCTGTTGGCCAGGACGTCAGAAAGCTCTTCTATGTTCTCCTCAGGCCCACAGCCGTTGTAAGTGGTCATTGATATCCTGGGTACACTGGGACGATGTTGACCTCCAAGCTAGTGCAAACATTGTCGGGGGCAGATCTGGGGATACGTCAGACCATAGCGGTGCCTTAGCATCACGCAGAGAGTTCATAGAGCTACGTGACATTTATTGTTGAGCAGGGCCCTGTTGTAAAATGGCACCAGGATAGTGATGCATTGTAGGTAAATCATAAGGAAGCATGACGACGACGACGTACCGTTGTCCCGTCAGATTTCCATCAGTCGCTATAAACCATAACCCGGAGTCATGCCCGATAGTCCCCCACACCATGAAGTGAGGAGTAATAGCACTGTGTAAGCAATAGCGCTATGCCTCTCCAAATACACTCCTGGAAATGGAAAAAAGAACACATTGACACCGGTGTGTCAGACCCACCATACTTGCTCCGGACACTGCGAGAGGGCTGTACAAGCAATGATCACACGCACGGCACAGCGGACACACCAGGAACCGCGGTGTTGGCCGTCGAATGACGCTAGCTGCGCAGCATTTGTGCACCACCGCCGTCAGTGTCAGCCAGTTTGCCGTGGCATACGGAGCTCCATCGCAGTCTTTAACACTGGTAGCATGCCGCGACAGCGTGGACGTGAACCGTATGTGCAGTTGGCGGACTTTGAGCGAGGGCGTATAGTGGGCATGCGGGAGGCCGGGTGGATGTACCGCCGAATTGCTCAACACGTGGGGCGTGAGGTCTCCACAGTACATCGATGTTGTCGCCAGTGGTCGGCGGAAGGTGCACGTGCCCGTCGACCTGGGACCGGACCGCAGCGACGCACGGATGCACGCCAAGACCGTAGGATCCTACGCAGTGCCGTAGAGGACCGCACCGCCACTTCCCAGCAAATTAGGGACACTGTTGCTCCTGGGGTATCGGCGAGGACCATTCGCAACCGTCTCCATGAAGCTGGGCTACGGTCCCGCACACCGTTAGGCCGTCTTCCGCTCACGCCCCAACATCGTGCAGCCCGCCTCCAGTGGTGTCGCGACAGGCGTGAATGGAGGGACGAATGGAGACGTGTCGTCTTCAGCGATGAGAGTCGCTTCTGCCTTGGTGCCAATGATGGTCGTATGCGTGTTTGGCGCCGTGCAGGTGAGCGCCACAATCAGGACTGCATACGACCGAGGCACACAGGACCAACACCCGGCATCATGGTGTGGGGAGCGATCTCCTACACTGGCCGTACACCACTGGTGATCGTCGAGGGGACACTGAATAGTGCACGGTACATCCAAACCGTCATCGAACCCATCGTTCTACCATTCCTAGAGCGGCAAGTGAACTTGCTGTTTCAACAGGACAATGCACGTCCGCGTGTACCCCGTGCCACCCAACGTGCTCTAGAAGGTGTAAGTCAACTACCCTGGCCAGGAAGATCTCCGGATCTGTCCCCCATTGAGCATGTTTGGGACTGGATGAAGCGTCGTCTCACGCAGTCTGCACGTCCAGCACGAACGCTGGTCCAACTGAGGCGCCAGGTGGAAATGGCATGGCAAGCCGTTCCACAGGACTACATCCAGCATCTCTACGATCGTCTCCATGGGAGAATAGCAGCCTGCATTGCTGCGAAAGGTGGATATACACTGTACTAGTGCCGACATTGTGCATGCTCTGTTGCCTGTGTCTATGTGCCTGTGGTTCTGTCAGTGTGATCATGTGATGTATCTGACCCCAGGAATGTGTCAATAAAGTTTCCCCTTCCTGGGACAATGAATTCACGGTGTTCTTATTTCAATTTCCAGGAGTGTAGATAGGACTTTTCCTCATGTTGTCGCCAAACAAAACGACGATGGTCTTCGAGTGGCATGCAGAATCACGAATCGATCCTGAAAACTAGGCGATACCATCCGTCAGCACTCCATGCTTACTGGTCACGGTACTACTCCAGGCTAAGTCGTCTGTGTTTTGATGTTAACGACAGCCTACACATGCGACAATAATTCACTATTTCGGCAGCTGCTAGTCTCTGAGCACTGGTGCATCAGGATGACATAGAATCTTGCCGGGATTCCATTTCTTGTTCTCGGGTTGCAGGTGCAGATATAAACGGCTGACTATGTCCTTCGTGCACAATATGGGGACTCTCGCTTGCGGTTAACAGACGTGATTTACCGGATTGACGACGAGTACGTCTGCCCTCACGTTCCCATACTGCACGTCAGGCCCCTGACACAAGAGGGTGGCCCACAAATTTGTATATAGCGCGATTTAACCGTCCAATTAAATGGACGGGCCTAATAATAACACTAAACATGAACAATACTAATTCACTCTGATGGTCGTTCTACCTATCAAAGGCAATTGCAGCTTTAAAAATTTGTATAGTCAATGATAGTATGTACACTCTTTGACATAAAACTCGACCGGCGGCCGGCCGCTTCAGAGGCTAAGTCCGCGCCGATCGCGACATGGGACAAAAAAACTGGCCAAATCGCTAATTCTCTAAGTCCGGTTATCTGCACAATCTGGCAACACTGTAGACTGCGGCACTTCCTGGAGGAAAACTTGTCCCAAGATAGAGAGACTCTAGGCTGATTACGCCTGTGGTCTAGCGGTAGCGTGCGTTGTTTCTGTTCATAATGTCAGTGGATCGAGAGCAGCTGGCATAAAATATTTTTATAGCCTCTTCTGTCTGAATGCTGAAGACGTGAATGTAATGGTAGCGCAGATTCAATCAATTTCGCTTTGTGACACACGGATATCAAAATTTTATCTAGTAACGATTTTGCGGCAGATTTCCTGCAGACTGTCCTACTCTGGACGCCGTATGTGGCAAAGCTCCGGGATCCATTTGCTGGCTAGTGGCAGCGGCCGTGGCGACAGCAGCGGCGCTGCACTCCCCCGTTCTTTATCGAAAGCGCCTGCTACCGCTCATCGCTTTTGATGATTTAAAACGCTTTATTATTAAATGTTGCTCCACAGAAAATTTCTACAATTTCCATTCACGCTCAAAAGCAACGGAGACAGACGCCCTGATTAGTAGGCGGGTAATCGGCAAGAGCTGAGTATGGCCCGAAATTAATTTTATAGACTGGGACGAAATTAAACCACCTCACTACATTCGATGAATTTATAAATGCTTCATACCTCGTTTCTTTTCCTTTCAAACTTAATTATTTGTGCAACTTTTGGTCAATGTTTGGATGTTTTCGTCAAGCCAGAGTGAGCGTCTGTGGTGTAAAGTGTATTACAGTTCTTGTTTCATTCCTTATGGTAAGTCTATGCGATAAACTGTGTGAATACCTTGCAATGCATGCTCTGTAGCAGTGCAGGCACACTGCACATTTGGAGTTCCATTTATGGGTTCATGAAGTATTTATTGTTGATCGGAAGTGATAGTTAAGGTCATCAGATTTAAACCAGAAAAATTTGTCGTTTTGAAGGTTTCAGAGAACGGAAAGGAATTGCTAACGCCGGTGTTAGAAAACGTCTACAGTTAAATGCTATTGCAAAAATTTAGAAGATGGGAACTATATTAATGAACATGTGCACTTCATAAACAACCTTCTGACATGTTAGACCTATATGACGAACAAAGCTCGAATTTATATCGTTGACAGTCGGTTTGAATCTTTTCAGGACCTATTTTACAGTGAAGCACCTTGGAATTTGCAAAGCAGAAATCCATGATATTAACTTAATTTACTAAGTCGAAATCGGACGAAGATTGATGTTTAAAGGCATTCTTCAGATTTCGCATAAGAAATTTTTACTAGCAGTTTGCAACTCCATTAATTAAAATGGAAAATAAAAGGTTGTAGTCAGCGGCTTCTACCGTGATTCGAACTTATAGTACAAGCACTGCAGCGCACAAGGGAAACTCTGAGCTAACGACACACTGGCGGCCAGAGGCGGACTATAGTCACTGCGATGTTGCCTGAGCCTCAAAACGCAACCTTAAACACACAAACAGAGGAGGTGGAGATTACTGTTTTAACGTCCCGTCGACAACGATGTCATTAGAGACGGAGCACAAGCTCGGATTAGGGAAGGATGGGGAAGGAAATCGGCCGTGCCCTTCCTAAGGAACCATCCCGGCATTTGCCTGAAGCGATTTAGGGAAATAATTGAAAACCTAAATCAGGATGGCCGGGCGCGGGGTTGCACCGTCGTCCTCCCGAATGCACACACAAACAGGTGTTACTTATGTGAAGAACGCCGTTCTTGGAGTCCAGAAATTAAATATACTTTCTAATTGTGTCATCTTACAGTGGATTATATCGTACGAGTCTTCGATGTGGAAAACGAATGTCAAGTGAATTTAGCGAGGTAACGCCGACCTACACCCGGAAGTAAATGCACTATCAGAGTGTTGACAAATACTTGCTACGACGCTGCCATTTCTCGGCTCTCTGACGAGGCAGCTCTTCAGCGAAATGCTTGCCGTGATTCTCCGATACGGTTCTTCAGAGTGGAGACGCGCGCGCACGTTTGGTTTTTATGCGGCGTTCTCCCCTGATGGTTTCTGAAGTTGCCTTGTGGGCTATGTATACATATGAGACATTCAATTATCATTAATCCAGAATGATACAAGTTTCAGCTTCCAGCGTGGAAGAAGGCTGTTGACGCCGACATTATATCATTTCAACGTAGGGAAAGCAAAACGTATCATTCAATGTTTCTCATTCAACATAAAGCATGTGAGATAAATTTCCGTAACGTTCATAATCATCTAAAAATACAAACGAAGTAAAAATACACCGGAAGCTTATTCGAATTGAATATAATGTAAGATACCAAACGCTTTGCACCTCGATGTCGAATTTGTCCACTTGCAATCGTTTGCAGCATGCACATAGAATGTCATGATTACCACGAGAATGAAGAAATATGTTGGTAAGGATGGAAGCAAGAAGAGACGCAGTCAACAAATATTCTATTCCTCATGGCATTCATTTCATTTGACACGTAAGAAGAGGTAAAGCGGGAATTTACTTTCGTTAACACGAAAGATATGCCGCACATATTGATAACGAGGAAGTCTGCGTCTTCATACGTTTCCTCCTTGAAATCTGTATACTCTATTATATACTAAGTAGCCCGATCATTGTTTCAGTAATGTTACCCTCTTGTTTGACCACGTAACGATGAACAGATTTCAAATGCATGTCTCTGCGTGAAAGTAGCTGTTCGAACCCTTCCTGGGTTGTTTTTTGTGTTTTATTGCTTGGAATTCCTGAAGCAGACCACTGTGCCTTCCCTCCTCGTGGGTTAGGTCTCAAAACTAAACCGCTTTGTATCCAATGGCATAATTTATTCATACAGCATCAGCATAAGACTCTTGCGAGTGAGAGAATGACAATAACAATCGTAACAAGAACAAGCAAATAATGAATGATGTTTATTCCAACGCAGAACGAGAATGGCTTTAAATATAAAAATCTATATCTATATCCATATCTATTGATCTTTGAGTTGGCACAATGCAAATATATTCTTAGCATTTAGTTACTGAATTTAGTTCTGGATGTTTGCAGAGAAAAGGAAAAGTCGGTACTAGTGTAATATAATGTGAACCAGCAACTACCCTTTCCTTAGAACACGACTCAAGCAGGTCCTCAAGTAGGCACTGCTGCATTCTGTTCCCTGACATTGCTCTGATGACGGTTAATGCAGATAGTTCCGATTATGAAATACAAAACGTATTGCAGGTTAGTTCCTAGGATAGTAACATTAAATTTGCGTTGTAGACGGCACATGAACGTGACGACTATCCATATTACTCATCAATATAAAAAGACAATATTTTGGGAATTTAGCAGGATTACTCAAAATGAATTCTGAAATTGGGTGACTGACGGCAAAGGTGCTAAACGTCGTCAAGAGTATACGATGTCCTAATCGCATTAGGAATATGAAGATCGTCTTCGACAGCTCGCAACTTTCACATTGCTATCTCCACCCTACTCCAGACAGCTCTCGGTGGAGTTGCACTACGTTGCCGATGTTATGGAAGGCCTTCAAACCGACAACAGACCACATATTGAAAAATACAAGCGAATTCTCTTGCAGCGTAAGCTTATTGTAACTAATCTAAAAATTATTGGAGAGGAACATTGTCCTATTCAAAAAAAGTAAAATGTTACACACTGTTGACGTCAAACGGACATTATCTATGTCCTGTCTTGTGTCCTACTCATCTATAATATCAAGTGTACTATGAAAATGATTATATATAATGGATTATAAGGTAATGCATTGATACCAGATGGTGGGGGCCGGCCGATGTGGCCGTGCGGTTCTAGGCGCTTCAGTCTGGAACCGCGTGACCGCTACGGTCGCAGGTTCGAATCCTGCCTCGGGCATGGATGTGTGTGATGTCCTTAGGTTAGTTAGGTTTAAGTAGTTCTAAGTTCTAGGGGAATGATGACCTTAGAAGTTAAGTCCCATAGTGCTCAGAGCCATTTGAACCATTTGAACTATTTAACACAAAATGACACTAAAAATTTGTTTGATATTAACATGAAAAGGATTCCGTAGACAGGGAAAGAACCTGTTCTTGGGAAACTACTTCTCTAGTGACCAAAAGGCACTAAGTGATGTTCAAGCACTTGTGTTACAGCAGCAGTATGAATAAAATGATATTAATAATAACAGTAATAATCGAATTATCCGGCAACTTCACACTTCACAGTGGATTTTCTCGAACTAAGAAATTTGCTGAATTTGTGAAAAATCAAAATGGCTTCACATCCAGCCTATGATGCCTAGAAGAGTCTTTACATCCTGCTGACATGAGAATAGCATAATCTCTGCGTCAGAAGCTTGCTTCTACTTGACCATTTAATAGACTCGCATTTTTTCCACCATGACTAATTTTTTAAGCTAAGCACATCATCCGTTACAGCACACTCCTGGGGCTGGGTAATGTGGCCACAATGGTCTGGTGGAACGAGCTATCACAGGTGCAATGCGTGGGTTCAGGCATTTACTTTTAAGAGGCACAAACAGATTTATTTTACCTCTGGTAACCTCAAGAGAAAGACGTTATAATCCAGAATCCGCATTAAACATCACGTTCCTTCATTACCAACTGGGCAGAGCCGGTTTACGTTGGGAAATGACACAGCGGAAGTCATGGTAAAAAGAAATACAGTCGCCAGTAAGCTTACTTACATTAGAAAATTTTATTTTATTTGATGAACCGATAGCCATTTAAAGGGACAGGGCTCTTATTTTACTTGTACTTGATTGAACTAGAGACGTTTAAAAATTTGGTGCTGGACTGTGATTCGAATTCGTATCTCCTCTTTCGAGGATCTGAATCTCTCGGAACAGTATAGTTCAGTCATTTCGTTCCTTTTCCCAAGACTGCAATCTTCTCTAGGTCTCCTCCAAAGGTAAGTATGTGGGTCTGAAACCTGATCCAGTACAAAAATATTCATAATTTCATTTCTAGCTTTATCAAGTGCACACCCACCTGCTAGTGAAAATTAACGCGCAATTTCAATGTCTGTTCATGTGTTGCCAACAATCGCAACAGGTGTCGTTATTTCTGGTCAAACACGCACACATCTTACTGTTCATGAGTAAGCAGCTGATACTTAAGCTATATTCGTGGATGCACGGTAGGTGTGCAGTTCGATTGTCGCTTAGGCACAAAAGTTTGTATCCTTATTTTAGATTCAGACACCTAGCGGCTCGTAAGAAAAACCGATACGTAACATTTGATTTTTCTTAGTTAACAATCGGATTACGTGTTGGGTTCGTATCTCCGTCACAGAACTTCACATCATGCACTTCATCTTTAAATGCATGCACACTTTGTTACTTCAGAATGGAGGTATATCAGACATCTTTCGTGGTTAGATAACAGGGATGAAAGGGTCTTGATAGGAGTCACGGTTTATTACAAAAATTGTCGTCTTTTATTTTCAAGTTTAGATTTGGTTGCTGGTATTGGCAAAACTTTCGGTAATTCATGACTCTTCATGGCTAATCATCAATATGATGTGATTAGATTAGATTAGATTACATTAGATTAACTCTTGTTCCATAGATCATGAATACGACATTTCGTAATGATGTGGAACGTGTCATTTTAATGAAAGATTTCTTTAAATACCATGATTCAATTTCTTTACAACAATTTTTTACACTCTCTCTCATTGCTTTTTATTTCTCTCTCTCTCTCTCTCTCTCTCTCTCTCTCTCACACACACACACACACACACACACACACACACATTCTTTTTTATTTTTATTTGTATGTTGTGCTCGACTATCGGCGAGGCACGAAAACGCCTGTGATTGACTTTCTTAGTTTTGAGTGCACTTACGAAAGAAATATAAAAATAACAATGAGAGTTACTGATTTATGATGCTCAGTTTGCAGTCAGTTCTGAGTATTATTAGTAACTACGCTCCAGTCCTTAAACCTAGTTACAGAAAGCGAATCAGACGCATTACGTATTCCAGGCCGTACAGCCGCGACTTGGAGACACCAGCTATGGTCACTTCCCAGACCGCTGTAGGATCACATCGGTTCGTCTTCTTCCTGCTGGTACTGTAACTGAGATTTGGCAACAAGGCAACGTATGTTTGGCAACTCTGTGATCGACGAGTTACTTCCTGGTGTGCACGGAATTAAGCCTCAAAGTTCACTTGATTTTACCTGTCATTTCCATTGAATAATCTGAGTTATTATAGCTTGAAGGGTAACAAAAGATTGAAAATTTACGGTTTTCAGCCCAGGAAAGTCGTTGTAGGTGGAAATCGCAACTAATCTCGACCTTTAAATAGCGGTTTACGAGTTCTAGTTACTATTGCCGTCGTAATAGGAAGCCGAGACCCATACCTCCTCGCCAGCTCTGTGGTAACGTGCTGACATGTGAAACAGCGTCTGTTAAGGTTCGCAGTTCCAGTCTCACTGACTGAAACGTTTTTATCCCTTCTGTGAAAGAGCTACAAGCAGTCAGATCAAACATCAATAAGGAAATCGCAAGAAAATGCTTTCAGCTCATAGTGCAATGTTGAAAAACTTACAATGCTGCACAACAGGTAACGCCTCTTTCCGCTGCTGACAAGCGAATTTTGGGTTTCTAGGAATACGTAACTATATGCATGAAATGCCACATTTGCATACCTCTTGAGTATGACACAGCATACCAATTAAACACAGACCCAATCAAAATCTAAGTGAGTAGTATTTTACTAATTCGTGTTGATAGAGGCATGCTTGTGTACAGATACTTTCGTCGTAAGGTTATCGTGGTTAGTTTTATTTCATTTCTTATAATACAGTGCACAATTTTCGTAAGGTTTCCTTTAGTGTTGTTAAAACAATAGTAAACATGAGAGAGAAATTAATCATCAACGATATATGCGAATTCTCTTATGTTACCTATGACAGTCTGACAATGCACATGCAGTTTATTGATTACATGCATGTAGAAAATTTGTTCTGAGTTAAAGCTGTCAATCAAAGTTTGAAGAAGAATAAAATATCACTACCACACGACGGCTAATGTAGAAAATACTTTTCTGACATATTATGGCACGATGCGCTCTCCCTGCACATCTTCGAGATGCATCTGCTGCCTGCTGTCTATTAAACCTGAATAGAACAAAATGTCACAGTAGTTAGTCCTTTTTCCACATGCGGCTACTTTGGGTTGAGAAGTGAAGGGAATTATGTTCAAAGTTCCATTAGATTGATAACTTCAGCAGAGAGCAGAATTGCGTTTTAAAAAATGTAGCACTGAATGTATTCGAACTCGCGACATCTTATCTATGCTACAAGCTGACACGTAGCTACAACAGCTCCAGAGCTCGGCAACTATTCCTCCAGAACTTTTGGATTCCACAGCACTGTGAGATTATGCATATGGCCAGGTCTTGACTTCTGAGAGACAAACAGTTACAGCTTTTCTTTAGGACTGAACGACGTTTTCTAGTAACAGATAGCGCAATAGAATAGCTCAAGTGGAAAGGAACACTTCCTATTTAAACTTCTGCATCCTACAATGTTGGCAGTTGTGTGTAGGTGGCAGTAACGTGATTTTATTTCTGTGATTACAAAATAGTCGAATGTATGCACTGGGTAGCCGAGGCAGCTAGTTCATGGTGATTCGGTCAACCAAGTAAATGAATTTACTGAACATGCTGCAAATTACTACAGGGAGCCTGTGTGTCAGAATTCTCATCCAGTGTGGCGCAACTGCGTTACGATAGAAAAATGACTCGCACAGAAGAGGATTTCGTGGTCTGTTGGATGGATGGTAGGTTGTTATACCTATGTTCTGGGTTCGATTCCCACTTCGGTCAATGATTTTAGATAGGGAGAGACAGATTCCATTCTCTCCTGGCTACACCAAGTGAAGGAGATATAATGGCTGCGTGGTCTGAAAATTCACATTAAAGATGATATTCCTTCTTTACCAAGTATACGGTAGGTTGAACCACAATAAAGTCTGGAGTGGCGACATGTAGAAACTCTACCACCAGTAACCTTTCTTATACTAGTTATTTATTTCAAGTGACGACACAAACACTATGTATGGTCACAGGACACTTATTCCATCTTTTATTTGAGCTTCTGTATGTCGATAAAATTGGTTCTGAACTGGGAATGCAACTCAGACCGCCCTTAACGCGGAATTTGATCCCTTCGTGGCAATACAGCTCGGCTACAATTTGTTGTTTGTTCAAAACTGCAGATTCCTCAACACCTTCACATATTATGCGTGAATGGGATCGAATCCTGGCCCGGCACTAAAGATTTAATTATGTATTATCAAGCTCTAGCATGAGAACACCTATCTGCTGGTGGATAATAATTTTGATTTTTAATGTATTTTCATTCGCTGTCAACACTAACGATATCCGACGTTTTTAACTCCCAGTGAGACACAGAACTATTTGCGAGATGACTGTAAGTTCAAGATGCTATTCTGAGCAGCTGGTGGAGAAAAATTCGGTAGCTGACGTCTCTTTGTGTGTAGTCAACAACGATATGTGTGGGGCTCTATTCCCAGTGAGCGCTGAACTCTTCGTCATATTATTTCAGTTCAAACATGCTCACATGTCACTGCTGGTGCAACAAACCCATATTTAACGTTAGTTTTCTCTAGAATATAACAGCGATAGGTGCCGGGTTGGAGTCCTGGGAAGGAAAAAATTAATGTTTCGTCTCGTCATTTCAGTTAAAAAATCTAGTTACTGCCGCGAAATTCCGATATGTCACATTTGACTGTGCTTCGATAGCAATCCGATTAGGTTCCGGTTTCGAATCCGTGTCCAACACACAGCTTTACCTCACGGCATTTCAAGTAAGTTACTTGTGAAGAAGCAATATTTAACATCTCTCGTAGTTCGTTAACAGGGACAATAGATGCTGGGTAGGAATTCGCGTCTGTTAAAAATGATTGCGTTATGCAATTTAAAGTTGATATTTGCTAACTATACTGTCTAAAATCGAGGTATATCACTCTCTGTATGCCTAATCAGGAATGACTGTTAGTTTCCGTCAGTCACGAAATCTTTGCTTAGTCTGCATGAGCTGGGTTTGAATCCATATGCAGAACAAGACGGTTCGTCGTGTCATTTAATGTTCATACATATTCTCAACTAGCTGCTCGTGAATAACTTAAAATTTTAATGTCATTTTGTGTTAAATAGTTCAAATGGTTCAAATGGCTCTGAGCACTATGGGACTTAACTTCTAAGGTCATCATTCCCCTAGAACTTAGAACTACTTAAACCTAACTAACCTAAGGACATCACACACATCCATGCCCGAGGCAGGATTCGAACCTGCGACCGTAGCGGTCACGCGGTTCCAGACTGAAGCGCCTAGAACCGCACGGCCACATCGGCCGGCCCCCACCATCTGGTATCAATGCATTACCTTATAATCCATTATATATAATCATTTTCATAGTACACTTGATATTATAGATGAGTAGGACACAAGACAGGACATAGATAATGTCCGTTTGACGTCAACAGTGTGTAACATTTTACTTTTTTTGAATAGGACAATGTTCCTCTCCAATAATTTTTAGATTAGTTACAATAAGCTTACACTGCAAGAGAATTCGCTTGTATTTTTCAATATGTGGTCTGTTGTCGGTTTGAAGGCCTTCCATAACATCGGCAACGTAGTGCAACTCCACCGAGAGCTGTCTGGAGTAGGGTGGAGATAGCAATGTGAAAGTTGCGAGCTGTCGAAGACGATCTTCATATTCCTAATGCGATTAGGACATCGTATACTCTTGACGACGTTTAGCACCTTTGCCGTCAGTCACCCAATTTCAGAATTCATTTTGAGTAATCCTGCTAAATTCCCAAAATATTGTCTTTTTATATTGATGAGTAATATGGATAGTCGTCACGTTCATGTGCCGTCTACAACGCAAATTTAATGTTACTATCCTAGGAACTAACCTGCAATACGTTTTGTATTTCATAATCGGAACTATCTGCATTAACCGTCATCAGAGCAATGTCAGGGAACAGAATGCAGCAGTGCCTACTTGAGGACCTGCTTGAGTCGTGTTCTAAGGAAAGGGTAGTTGCTGGTTCACATTATATTACACTAGTACCGACTTTTCCTTTTCTCTGCAAACATCCAGAACTAAATTCAGTAACTAAATGCTAAGAATATATTTGCATTGTGCCAACTCAAAGATCAATAGATATGGATATAGATATAGATTTTTATATTTAAAGCCATTCTCGTTCTGCGTTGGAATAAACATCATTCATTATTTGCTTGTTCTTGTTACGATTGTTATTGTCATTCTCTCACTCGCAAGAGTCTTATGCTGATGCTGTATGAATAAATTATGCCATTGGATACAAAGCGGTTTAGTTTTGAGACCTAACCCACGAGGGGGGAAGGCACAGTGGTCTGCTTCAGGAATTCCAAGCAATAAAACACAAAAAACAACCCAGGAAGGGTTCGAACAGCTACTTTCACGCAGAGACATGCATTTGGAATCTGTTCATCGTTACGTGGTCAAACAAGAGGGTAACATTACTGAAACAATGATCGGGCTACTTAGTATATAATAGAGTATACAGATTTCAAGGAGGAAACGTATGAAGACGCAGACTTCCTCGTTATCAATATGTGCGGCATATCTTTCGTGTTAACGAAAGTAAATTCCCGCTTTACCTCTTCTTACGTGTCAAATGAAATGAATGCCATGAGGAATAGAATATTTGTTGACTGCGTCTCTTCTTGCTTCCATCCTTACCAACATATTTCTTCATTCTCGTGGTAATCATGACATTCTATGTGCATGCTGCAAACGATTGCAAGTGGACAAATTCGACATCGAGGTGCAAAGCGTTTGGTATCTTACATTATATTCAATTCGAATAAGCTTCCGGTGTATTTTTACTTCGTTTGTATTTTTAGATGATTATGAACGTTACGGAAATTTATCTCACATGCTTTATGTTGAATGAGAAACATTGAATGATACGTTTTGCTTTCCCTACGTTGAAATGATATAATGTCGGCGTCAACAGCCTTCTTCCACGCTGGAAGCTGAAACTTGTATCATTCTGGATTAATGATAATTGAATGTCTCATATGTATACATAGCCCACAAGGCAACTTCAGAAACCATCAGGGGAGAACGCCGCATAAAAACCAAACGTGCGCGCGCGTCTCCACTCTGAAGAACCGTATCGGAGAATCACGGCAAGCATTTCGCTGAAGAGCTGCCTCGTCAGAGAGCCGAGAAATGGCAGCGTCGTAGCAAGTATTTGTCAACACTCTGATAGTGCATTTACTTCCGGGTGTAGGTCGGCGTTACCTCGCTAAATTCACTTGACATTCGTTTTCCACATCGAAGACTCGTACGATATAATCCACTGTAAGATGACACAATTAGAAGGTATATTTAATTTCTGGACTCCAAGAACGGCGTTCTTCACATAAGTAACACCTGTTTGTGTGTGCATTCGGGAGGACGACGGTGCAACCCCGCGCCCGGCCATCCTGATTTAGGTTTTCAATTATTTCCCTAAATCGCTTCAGGCAAATGCCGGGATGGTTCCTTAGGAAGGGCACGGCCGATTTCCTTCCCCATCCTTCCCTAATCCGAGCTTGTGCTCCGTCTCTAATGACATCGTTGTCGACGGGACGTTAAAACAGTAATCTCCACCTCCTCTGTTTGTGTGTTTAAGGTTGCGTTTTGAGGCTCAGGCAACATCGCAGTGACTATAGTCCGCCTCTGGCCGCCAGTGTGTCGTTAGCTCAGAGTTTCCCTTGTGCGTTGCAGTGCTTGTACTATAAGTTCGAATCACGGTAGAAGCCGCTGACTACAACCTTTTATTTTCCATTTTAATTAATGGAGTTGCAAACTGCTAGTAAAAATTTCTTATGCGAAATCTGAAGAATGCCTTTAAACATCAATCTTCGTCCGATTTCGACTTAGTAAATTAAGTTAATATCATGGATTTCTGCTTTGCAAATTCCAAGGTGCTTCACTGTAAAATAGGTCCTGAAAAGATTCAAACCGACTGTCAACGATATAAATTCGAGCTTTGTTCGTCATATAGGTCTAACATGTCAGAAGGTTGTTTATGAAGTGCACATGTTCATTAATATAGTTCCCATCTTCTAAATTTTTGCAATAGCATTTAACTGTAGACGTTATCTAACACCGGCGTTCGCAATTCCTTTCCGTTCTCTGAAACCTTCAAAACGACAATTTTTTCTGGTTTAAATCTGATGACCTTAACTATCACTTCCGATCAGCAATAAATACTTCATGAACCCATACATGGAACTCCAAATGTGCAGTGTGCCTGCACTGCTACAGAGCATGCATTGCAAGGTATTCACACAGTTTATCGCATAGACTTACCATAAGGAATGAAACAAGAACTGTAATACGCTTTACACCACAGACGCTCACTCTGGCTTGACGAAAACATCCAAACATTGACCAAAAGTTGCACAAATAATTAAGTTTGAAAGGAAAAGAAACGAGGTATGAAGCATTTATAAATTCATCGAATGTAGTGAGGTGGTTTAATTTCGTCCCAGTCTATAAAATTAATTTCGGGCCATACTCAGCTCTTGCCGATTACCCGCCTACTAATCAGGGCGTCTGTCTCCGTTGCTTTTGAGCGTGAATGGAAATTGTAGAAATTTTCTGTGGAGCAACATTTAATAATAAAGCGTTTTAAATCATCAAAAGCGATGAGCGGTAGCAGGCGCTTTCGATAAAGAACGGGGGAGTGCAGCGCCGCTGCTGTCGCCACGGCTGCTGCCAGTAGCCAGCAAATGGATCCCGGAGCTTTGCCACATACGGCGTCCAGAGTAGGACAGTCTGCAGGAAATCTGCAGCAAAATCGTTACTAGATAAAATTTTGATATCCGTGTGTCACAAAGCGAAATAGATTGAATCTGCGCTACCATTACATTCAGGTCTTCAGCATTCAGACAGAAGAGGCTATAAAAATATTTTATGCCAGCTGCTCTCGATCCACTGACATTATGAACAGAAACAACGCACGCTACCGCTAGACCACAGGCGTAATCAGCCTAGAGTTTCTCTATCTTGGGACGAGTTTTCCTCCAGGAAGTGCCGCAGTCTACAGTGTTGCCAGATTGTGCAGATAACCGGACTTAGAGAATTAGCGAGTTGGACAGTTTTTTTGTCCCATGTCGCGATCGGCGCGGACTTAGCCTCTGAAGCGGCCGGCCGCCGGTCGAGTTTTATGTCAAAGAGTGTACGTGTACGTAATTACATTGACATCCGACCTTCTGGTTGCTACGCTTTTTTGTCAGGCAGTGTATTTAGATTCAAAAAACATGCATGTCACCATCGACAAGCCGGCTGGAGTGGCCGAGCGGTTCTAGGCGCTGCTGTCTGGAACTGCGCGACCGATACGGTCGCAGGTTCAAATCCGGCCTCGGGCATGGATGTGTGTGATGTCCTTAGGTTAGTTAGGCTAAAGTAGTTCTAAGTTCTAGGGGACTGATGACCTCAGAAGTAATGTCTCATAGTGCTCAGAGCCATTTTTTGACCCATCGACGACAAAAGTGCCACACGTGCTTCTATAGCGATATAAGTGTTAGAGAAGTCAAGTGTTAAGGCATTTCTGTGGAGAATAACACTGCGAAACGTCTTTTATGTTACCTCCTTGTGTTACCTTTTTACATCCAGTGTCTATTGCTTTTAAATAATTATAATGGATTTTCAAGGATTCACCCTCTTTAATACACACACATCAAAAAAGTTTCTCACCACCCCGTTTACAATAACTCCTCAAGACAGACGTTGACTATGTATATTGTATCACAGACACAGTCCCTTTGACTGTTCAGAGATGTCACTAAACCCGCCCAAAGATGTAAACAACTATGCATGAGCAGCGCCTACTAGACAGAGGGGATCTGACAGCCGGGCGGTTCCAGTCATTCCATCGGGTAGGAGGTACACGACTGGTGTTGTCTGTAGTTCAACCATGTCTAGACGCCCAAAACCGCAGTTAGACCACGTCCGCATTGTTACTTCGTGCCAGGAAGGGCTCTCAACAAGGGAAGTGTCCAGGAGTCTCAGAGGGAACGAAGCGATATTGTTCGGACATGGAGGAGATACGGAGAGACAGCAATTGTCGATGACATGCCTCGCTCAGGCCGCCCAAGGACTACTACTGCAGTGGATGATCGCTACTTACGGATTAGGGCTCGCCGGGCACCGGAAAGTAACGCCACCGTGTTGAATAATGCTTTTCGTGCAGCCACACGGCGCTGTATTACGACTGAAACTGTGCGTAACAGGCTGCATGATGCACAACTTCATTCCCGACGTCTATGGCGAGGTCCGTTTTTGCAACCACGACACCATGCAGAGCGGTACAGATGGGCCGAATAACATGCCGAATGGAACGCGCAGGATTGGCATCACGTTCTCTTCACCGATGAGTGTTGAATATGCCTTCAACCACACAATCGGGGGAGACGTGTTTGGAGGAAACCCCGTCAGGCTGAATGCCTTAGACACACTGTCCAGCGATTGCAGCAGGGTGGAGGTTTCCTGCTGTTTTGGGGTGGCGTGACATGGGTCCGACGGACACCGCTGCTGGTTATGGAAGGTGCCGTAACGCCTGTACAGTACGTGAATGCCATCCTCCGGACGATAGTGCAACCATATCGGCAGCGTATTGGCGAGCCGTTTGTCTTCGTGGAAGACAGTTCGCGAACCCATCGTGCACATGTTGTGAATGACTTCCTTTAGGATAACGCCATCGCTCGACTAGAGTGGCCAGCATGTTATCCAGACATGAATCCTATTGAACATGCCTGGGATAGATTGATAAGGGCTGTTAACGGATGACGTGACCCACCAAGCACTCGGAGGTATTTACGCCATATAGCCGTTGAGAAGTGGACTTGATGAAGTTGTGGATAGTATGCACGACGACTACAGGGATACATCAACGCAAGAGGGCGTGCTACTGGGTGTTTGATGTACCGGTGTGTACAGCAATCTGGACCAGCACCTCTTAAGGTCTTGCTGTATGGTGGTACAACATGCAATGTGTGGTTTTCATGAGCAAGTGCGAAATTATGTTTACGTTGATCTCTATTCCAGTTTTCTGTACAGGTTCCGGAACACTCGGAACCGAGCTGATGTAAGACGTTTTTTGATGTGTGTGGTACGTTGACGTATGTGCTATGCACGTGCGTATGTAATGCGTCAGAGATTTTGTGACTGATAACTTTGCCGTTTACTCCCTTTAATCTACAAATCAGCCAGGGATTTATCGCGAACTGTGAAACTCTTAGTTATGTTTCCCTCACTACAATTTTCTGAGAGTCAAATAGCACGGATACTGCCAGTATTAGAGTACCTATAACCACAGACTCCTATATGTAGAAGGGCTTTACTTGTACTCAGTTATTCTTCCTTTCTATTGCCTAGCGTTTACTTCACTGTACGGGATCTGCCGTTCTTCAAGATTTCAAAAACTCTCTATACATCACGCTATGGCCGGACGCTCTTCTTGTCGCCACAGCTGTGATATAACCCAAGAGGAGGAAGTCGTGTGTGCATTTTTGTTATGCTTATGAAGCTGCGAGGTGCCTTTATGATAACGTGTGTGATACGGGCGAGTTATGTGAAGTCCAGAAATCGAAATGGTATCTGAGTGGATATGATATTCGTCGGGAAATGGAAATAATTTAAATAGCTAAAGAACATAGTAGCAAGTGCAACGAAAGCACGAAATATAAACTTTGTACGTGTATAGTACACAATAATTAATTGTGTGTGTGCATGAAAGATCGTGATTAACATACGGCTTGTAAATTTATTTTAATATATTGAAAGGGATGACGGGACCTCACGCAGCCATTTGTAAGGCTTCGCATTTGGATGCAAAAGAACTATAGGTAAGAGCTCACAGTAAGAGGCTAACGCTGTGGCAACAAAGCAAAGATTTTCAAGGCACTCGAGATATAGAGTGGATGGGATAAGAGTTTCTTTTATTAAAACCGTGTATCTACGTAGAGACAGAGAGAGATTTTCACTCTGCAGTGGAGTGTGCGCTGGTATGCAACTTCCTGGCAGATTAAAACTGTGTGTTGGACAGAGACTCCAACTCGGGACCTTTGCTTTCCGCGGGCAAGTGTTCTACCAACTGAGCTACCCAAATACGACTCACGCCCCGTCCTCACAGCTATACTTCTGCCAGTATCTTGTCTCCTACCTTCCAAACTTTACAGAAGCCCTCTTGCGAACCTACAGAAGCTCTTTGCGAAGGAATAGGTCCCGAGTTCGAGTCTCGGTCCGGCACACAGTTACTCAAAAGTATAAGAATATGTAGTCCACCTCAGTAATGGTAAACCACAGTGTGCAAAAGATCATTTTCAGTGGTGTGTAATTTAAAATTGAAACTATGGTGTCAATCTAATTTCGAATTACCTGTCTATTCTTCATTTTCGAAGGCATTCACAATATACATTACCCTTCCGCCTTCGTAACGAACCTCTGGAGGAAGGACTGTGACATATCTAGCAGACAAGTTTCTTGTTCTTAGTAAGATTAATAGAACCCTCAAGTGAATGCCAGTGCCATCTGTACTGACAAATTCTAATCAAAATTGGTTTCCTGCGTGAATGTTGAGATATGAGTGACAGATCTGATACACAAGAGCTATCTAGGTAACAAATGGTGCAAATTCATCCATCAATAACGCCTGCTTCTAGTAGGTGACGTTGTTAGTACGCTTTACTGTTGTATAAATTACCAAATGTCAAAGATGAATTTGTCTAAATGTAAATAATAGTTTAACTATTTTTGATACTCCTAAATATGAATGGCAAATGTCATTGTACCATTGTATATACTGTGACCGACTCTTGTGATTTAGTGTGTTTAAAGAGTGAGATGGAAAACTTCAGGTAGTGGCAACATCGTTAAAGGAATAAAGACTGAATATTTTCGCAGGACTCAGAGTCAGTGGATCTGCAATAAAATGGTGCGAAGAATAATTTTGTTCCATTGGACATCTGTGGCTATCAATTGGAAGAACACACATTTTGGTAGAGAATAAATGTACAGACATTTTACAAGAAGAACCCGATCAGGAAATCTGTTTAAAGTCACAGAAGCCTGGAATGACTGATACCAAAGTCACATGCTGATGTGGTAAAGGTTAAGGTATGTGTCGCCTTATATATTACGACTAGAGAAATTTTTTAGCAATGCACTGATCTATCTTAAATGACATCTTTTAGTATATACTTTCTTATAAATTATTTGTATTCCAAGTGTTAGGGCGTAAAAGAAATAAATGCTGTCTAGGTGCAAAATAATTCAGTATGAATTTTTTGTCTGGTAGTAACTGAAACTGGTTGCCTACGTGTATGAAAGTGTCGTTGTTGAACGTTAGTGAAGGACAGTGAATGCCAACCTTAACCCAGAGAGAGAATTAAATATGCAGTACGCTAAGTTGAAGGTACTGTATCACGTTATATAAGTCACATAGGGTAGGGCACAGACAGGGCTCCCGTACGATAGTTTGTTGAGAGGGGGGGGGGGCTAGATTTGGGGTATGGAGTATTTTTAATAAGTAGGAAGAGAAATGGTGACTTCCATGTAGCAATTAAAAAAGTTTCTCTTCCGACCCTGTCAAAAACTTGCTTAATATCGGATTTGTAATTATTTTCATGAAAGAAACATATCTTACAAGAGTAATTTTTTTCTTTACCGAAGAGGTAGGGGGTGAGAGGAAGGGCGGCAGCAGGCCCCCTCCTTGCCCACAGATATGGGAATACTTGAGTGTAGAGTGAACAGATGTACTGAACACACGGAAATTGAAGTGAAGAGGGTCTCTGACAATAATTATGCCGGACTTTAGACCTCAGTGTTTTCTATTTCCCTTGGAAACAGTCCTGCTGAATACGTTGGTACTTGCTTTTCTAACTACGAAGCTACTGTTAATTCTTGTTGGTACTTGCTTTTCTAATTACGAAACTACTGTTAATTCTACTGTGGTTCGGTCACGGAATGAAAAAGAACAATTAATGAATACGAAGTTTTATTCAGTTAAAGAATTGTTGATTTTCTTTCTAATTAGCCGTGTTGCTTCCCTTTCTCACTATAGTGTTACATGCTTATGATGTCAAAGGACCTATAAATTAGAAACACTGAAACAAATATTCTTTAGTGTAACTTTTCTGTTGAGTAGTGGTGAATGCTGCGTACTACCAACTGTTTTACCAACAAAAGCAGATAATTATATTTTTGATTTGGACTCTGACTTGTGATACGAACTATTTAGAACCACTTATTACTGTTGAATGGTTAAGTTTGATTAATTTTTTATGGTTATGAAGTTAAGAGGATGAATGTAATATTCGTACCAATAATAATACTGATGCCTCACACATTAAGGTCATTATTAGTAATCTTAATGTTATTCATAATCCGTAAACATCTGTGTCATGAAACCGCTCAGATTTTGCTTTCATTTAGCTAAGAGCAGTGCTATATAAATCTGAGCCTCTATCATACACAAATATTGAAAAAGAAATGTGTGTGAAATCTTATGGGACTTAACTGCGAAGGTCATCAGTCTCTAAGCTTACACACTACTTAACGCAAATTATCCTAAGGACAAACACACACACCCATGCCCGAGGGAGGACTCGAACCTCCGCCGGGACCAGCAGCACAGTCCGTGGCTGCAGCGCCTAAGACCGCTCGGCTAATCCCGCGCGGCACACAAATATTTATCTTTTGGAATTGTTGTTGTAATAAGATTGGGTGGGGCACTAGAGAACGAGTAGGAAAATACGTTCAGTTATTACATATTTGTACCCATTTGTGCCATATCGTTTTCTGCGCATCTTTATGAATGATTTAATGCGTGGATGAGTTTTGTTCTGAAAGTTCCACGGGGTAACAATCATACGTCTGAGTGTCAGTCAGCTTCGGAGTAACCTTCCAGTCAGGAATACAAGGTGTATATTCATCGTCTTGTTTACATTGTATAATGTCAAAATAACTGCAGTCAACTAGTAATTCAAGACAGGTGACCAAACATTGCGAGTATTGATGAAATATTATGAATAGTAATAAAATGGAACCGAAAGCACATCGATTACGATCAACTGCTGGGTTCAGCACCACCTATGCCTCTAGCTTGTCTTTTAGCATTGTGAAATTACTTAACATAGGGAGGCAAATCATTATAAAATTCGGAACGTTGGCCTGGTTTTTAACAACAGAGGTCGATGATAATTATTTGTTTAGAATCTGTAGTCCTGAGGGATCTGTTTCTAATTCCCGATATGCTGCCAGTTGGAACAGCGGCCTTCAAAATTAAAATTTTCAGGTGGTATTCAAATAGGATATCACAAGAGTAAGACACTGACTACTAAAGCATGGTACATACAAGGAATATGGTTATAGCACTTCTCTGCCACACCTTCTCGAGGTGGGGCTATAAAAGCAAACACTGCGTAGTGACACTGAAGGACAGGTCCTTGTTAAGACGTAATACTTTTAGAGGAGAGAAAAGGTGATGAAATCTAATACGAAACAGAGCTATAATTACCTCGAGGAAACTGTTTGGACAGCATTTTGTCAGGTAGTGGTGTAAAGTTTTTACGGTGTGTTATTATTTATTTAAACTGTTTGTACATCACATTTTACTCTGGCGGTGAGTACGGATTAGCCGAGCATTTAACTCAACGAGAGAGGAAAACCGCTTAAAAACCAATGTCTGGCCAATATGCCACAGCAGCAAACACTAATCTGTAACGTAGATGTGACAAATGACCTGAATCATATCCCTACTTTAGAAGATAGCATGCTGCCCTGTAAACTATGTAAGCATATTTTCTTAAAGTACTCCATTATTAAATAATTATCGAAATTTATTATACTTATAACCACGGCGAAGGCATGCAATATACGACAAGTGCATCAACCAAGGGAATACAATGAGAATGGGAGAGCGATACAGATGGCCGCAGAAGTAAAGTACCTGTGAATAATAGGTGAAATTTTTCTCCTCTTCTGTTGAATCTGCATGTCAAAGGTCTACTGAAAGACCTGAAAGGAAGTTTCAGAAGTTGGAACTGCAGTTCAATGGGGAAGAATATCAATAATAATATTCGATGTTAACATTAGATTCTCTGAGAAAGTTAGGAGAAACTAGAACTATTGAACGGAATGAAAAATCTTCAGAGAGCAGTGTATTACTGATATTACTGAACAGTAAAACAGATGAAAACGAAATTAAGTGAATCGTAGAGGACTAGCAGAAATTAGATTAGAGGCAAGTCTAATACCAAGATCAGTCAAAGCGAAGGAAATATGATACCATGAATGTAGATTAATGCGTGACAGGCAAAAAAAGGAGGCCATAAGGAATAGAGCAATACAGGTAAAAAGAATATTGCTCCATAAAAGAAGTCTCTTAATATTAATGAAATAATTTTAGAAAAAATTATATCTGGAGCACAGCCCAACATGATAGAGAATCATTTATTGTGGAAAAGTCGGATCGGAAGAGAGTGACGAAATAACTTCTAGTCATTATGAAAACATCGCTCTGGGGAGCAGTATACGTTCTTAATTACGTCTATCTGACTGGAAGGGCTCCCTTAATGTTTACATTCGGAAGATTTTTTTCTGTCAGCCAATGCCTCTTTTATGTTATGACAACAGTCTGTGAAGTGGTATTACGGGCAGATGCCGACAATGAGGTGGGGACATAATATGAGATATTAGTATGTTTGCAGAATAGATGAAGGCTCATTGTAAAGAACAGACAGAATGATAGGAAATGTGATAAAAAATCAGCTAGTGATTTTAATGATATTGAAAGGGCCGAAAGAAGGAAAAAAATAAACGGGAAGGCACTGATTGTAATACAGGCAGCAAATAATTGGGGAGGTTGGTCGTAATTCGGAGACGAAGATGAAGCGATAGGTATACGAGAGGAATTTGTGGCGGGAAAAATTCGACTGGCGACCCCAGGAAGATAAGTGGAATCATCATATATAAAGGGCTACAGGAGGAAAAGAGAGGGTTAGTAAAGCGATTATTTCGCAGCTTGCTAAAGTAATGGAGTTTTGCTGGAGCTGCGCTATGTGTGAGGACGAACGTATCAAGACGGCGGCCTCGTTTGCTGCTTGTGTACACACGGAGCGGGCGACAAACGCGCTGCCTCAGCGGCGTCAGTGATGAAGCGACCGACTACTACTGAGCTGGAGTCGCGCACAGCGGGAAGCCGGCGCGGCAGGCGCCGCCGAGTTAATCTGGCGCAGTGCTCGCGCTGTCAGCCCCGCGATTAAGGCCGCCTGAAAGAGGAACCGAGAGGGGAGAAGGCGCGCTATTACTGTCTGCCTCCGCCCGCACAATAGCTGCCAGCCTATCTGCCAGCGCTGCTGCTGCTGCTATTCCGTGGCAGACCAGTTAACGCGAAACCTTGCCTGCATCTGACGTAGCGCTCGTAGTCAGAGGCAGCACCTTCCCTCTCGGGGTGTCTGGAAATTCTCTGGTTGACAATGATGCTAAGTTAAATGAGGTGGAATTATAAAAATAATATGAACACTTTTTTTAAATCCTGTTGTGTCATGGTAAGCATCCGTAAGAGTTTGAATTCTAGTGGGAATTACTTTAACAAAGTAATGCTAGAAATATATGTCCACACAGTGTGTCTCCGTTCAGTCAGGACTATGACTACGAAAAGCAAAAGTTTCATTGCATCAGAAATTACAGCCAACCAGCTGGTAAATACAGTTTCATTATAGTTTCGATAGTTTTTAAAACCATCTTCTTCAGAAGATGTAGGACGTATTAACGAGATTACGATATTGTATATGGAACAAAGACAGTAGCATACAATAATCAAAATAACAGGAAATCTTTAAAGAATCATACTCACGAAAAATCACATTGTCTATAGTCAATGCCGGTGTCTTCGACTCTGTATAGTACATTTCATCCACTAAATCATTTAAATACATTATATAAAGTGGGAGCTGTCTACTGTAGGGCTCTGTCTTAAAACTTAAAAGAAATTTAAAATATCACATATACAACGCAGGTTACCACAACTTGTAGTATACCACATGAAAGATTTGTATAAAATTGCATTTAAATATAAAGCATGGCAATAGATCCTATACAGTGGTTGCGACATCCGCCAACTACCTGAAGAACGGAGGCTCTAGCTTTAAATTACCTCTGTTAGGCGGTGCTCCTCCGAGACCTACATGCTCGTAGCTGCAATGTGCAGCGTGTATGATTTCAGTTTTTTTTAAACAGATATAACATATTAACTAAAAAGTTGAAATGAGGGAGAGGACAGCAGTCTTCAACTCCTACTCAGAATTACAAATGGAAATATTCTTTTATGTTCATTAAGTAAACGATTTAATTATTGCTTTCGACGGCAGGGACCAATAATCAGAACAGCTGTTCAGCACGTTCAGTAGTTTCCACATTCAGAATGAATATGCGGAGCTAATATTCCTAGATATTACAGATCTAGTAGATCAGCTGTCGTTTTAGCCGCCGCCATTTGTTAAATGGTGATCTTACACCACTTTGTGCTCGTTGTTATCAACCTTTGATCGTTCGCCCTTTCTTTTTAACCACGTTCTAATGTATGTTTGCCGTCTGAATTATTGGCCGTTTTAGCGAACGACGCACGGGATGTCGACAGCGTTTCACTTTTTATTCATAATAGCAATAAGGCGAAGGAAATTTAGTCTTTAGTTCGGGATCTCTGTTGTCTCTACGCTGTATTTTTTGGACCTTTCTCCAAGTGCAAGTCTTTTTTCTTAGCTGTCTTTCATTCCATCCATTGGGCTTAACGCGTATTCTCCTTGAATTTCTTTTGCGTCTTCGTGTTCTAAGGTTCTGACCTGTGCGCGTATGATCTTAGTTGATTTTGCGCCATAAAACAAACAAACAACCAAACATACGAAGTATCCTAATTCCGTCAGCTTTCGGTGCGTCAACACCAGCAGAACTGGAAGTACTTGGGCCAAGTGGGGAATGCGAGGAACTAGACAAGCGTTGGCAATGGTGACCCCTGGATCACCTTTAGTGCCCTTAAAATGTGACTGAAATCTAATGCAAATCGTGCTGAGTACCGCGATGCGCCGAACGTCGGTAGTGGAGATAAATGTTGGGGACCTTCTCCCAGTGTTCAATGCTCCCAGCTTGGCCATGTTCACGCGACTACCTACAGACGTACCGTACGATTTAATCCAATGCAAAGCCGATTTAATCCAATGCAAAGCCATCGCCTGACCATACCGAGAATACCACGTGATCTGCATATATTTTACTTAATTATAAACTTGTGTCCCTTTATCGTCATTCTGTGGTGTCGTTATGGAGTCTTTGAGCAGTAGCTTGAGAGCGATGGCATAAAGTGTCATCGGCAGCGGGTACCATTGTCTCTCCGATAGGGAGATGGTGATGGGTTACACCACGCGTCCATTGATGAGAACTTTCGAAGAGGCGTTGCGGTGTAGCCGCATCACGACGGTGACGATGTGCAAACTCCACATGCGCTATCACTTCCGTAAGGTAGGTATGGCTCACTCTGTCACAGGCGCCATCAAAATCTATATACACCCCGCAGACGACATGTTGTTGCCAGTTTGTCCACATTGTGATAGTCCCTGAGTTCCGTTTGCATACTGCTATCGCCTCCCTGCAAAGTTTGGTCGAGTGACATAGTAGCACAGAACACATTTGAAATACACTGCGAGTATCATGGTGTAGATCTTGTAGTCGCAGTTAAGAAGCGTAAACGGCCATTTGGCCTGTTATTCCTGTCCCGTCGAATGGTATGTGGATAGAGATGATAATTTCTTACACAAAGGCGGGTGAAAGTGGCACATTGGAAATTAATTCACGGTATCTGGCGGTCCGTCGTGGAGTAGTGAGATCTTTAAATTTCCGATAGAACTCCAATGGAAAACCGTCGGGCATCAGTGACTTGTTCGACGCCTCCTTATCGGGTGCTTCTGTTAGGTTGCCGTCAGTGACTTCCCCGGAGAACAATCCCTCGACAGTCGGGTCGAGACTCGCGGATATCGTCCGTGGGACGTCATGGAAGGCTGCCTCATGGTGGTCCACGTCTTCGTAGAGGTTACCCTGTTGCTCCTCAAAGGCGATGGCAGTTTCTTTTTGTGATTTCATACGGCAACCATCCAGCTGTACGACCGCCTGTATTACGGCTCTGCGGCTAAATTGTTTTCCTCTGATTACGAGGAACATCGACGGCGATTCTCCGCTGCTTAGTTGAAAGGCCCTTGCGCGGAATGTGACACGCCCCTCCCCCAAGATGACGTAGCATTAAGGAAATTATTTGTGACTCCGCTCGTGTTATGGCAGCACCACGATTTTGTGAAGATGCTTATACACACAGTTCCCGGAGCATCGTGAAATAAAATTTCAAAGTGTGGTACACCACACCGTATGCTTCTCTTTGCACACCGTATGCTTCTCTTTCCATCTGTGTGCTACCAAGGCTCGGCGCAATACGCGCTCCAGCCAACATCATAACGTGGGCAGATGTGTCGGAAGGCAGCGTTTATGTATATTCCTAGGCTCTTAGATTACGCGTCGGAACTCAGGTTTCCTAAGGTGTGCTGTATTCAATTTGCAAGCATAGCGACTCCGCCGCACCTGCTGACGACGTAGGGAAATCATGCATATGTATGCTACATGATCCGCGAAGGCGACAGGCAGTAATTCCACATCGTGGATGGTATGTACGAGACGACGTGGGACGTAAATTGGGTCAACATGTTTGCAGAATGGCTTCAGATATATGTATATCAGAGGCTCTCGCCTTGTATGGTCTCTCTTGCATCAGCTAGATTCATATCCTACGCCAGGTGCCGCATTTGCTTGCATGATTTATAAGCGGGTACTGATTATTTGGTGTGATCACGCAGTTGAAGTCGCCTTAGAATATGACATCTTCATAAAGGCCTAAGAAAAATGTCGCCCTCTTCTGTGTGTAAAACGAGGTGCGACTCCACCTTTTTTTGGGCTGTGATGAGACATAGATGTTGATGATCCGTACTAGTAGTCCTCTCGATGATGGCAGATACACCACATCCTCGACTATTATGTCTTCACGTAGAACTACTGCCGTTATGCCGCTGCTGAAAGCTCTTGCCAAATACGTACTTCCTGCCGAAGGACGACGTCGATGCCCGTCGCATGCAGCATCTCACAGTAACTGCAACTATATTAATGCTATGTTTTATGTTAAAGGAGGCTGTTCGATATGACTTCTACTGCTCCTCAGTGCCTAAAGCGCATCTCACCGATTATGTTATATTGTGAGCTGTAGCCCGGCGACCTGGTGCCTGCACGTCCATCTTCATCTTCTGCGTGGGTAACATTCGGTGGATGCAGCACCCTCCGTGGCTGCTGCGTCATCGATCTCTGGATTAGTATTACAGTCATCTGCCCAGTTCTCCCGGTATGGTTATTCCTCTGGGCAGATCGAGGGCGAAGAAGTAGCTGTAGCGAATGGAGGGAGTCCTATTGGCAGATATCCATCTGATGATTCTGCATTCAGCCTCATGTAATTCATTTTGTACTGGTGTGCGAGACGAAGAACCTTCCACTGTATATGCAGATTCACTGTGTTGTCGTTATGCGCAGCTCCATCTGCTGTGGATTCATGAAGCAGGTGTCTGATGGCACTAGCCATTGCTCCTTGTGGCACTTCGGCGATCGTTGTTCGTGCGTGTGTGTTTCCCTCTCCGAATTTGCAATTGGCTCCTGGAATCAGGGAGAAAATAGCTGTCGGCATTACCATGGGATCAAATGGTTCAAATGGCTCTGAGCACTATGGGACTTAACATCTGTGGTCATCAGTCCCCTAGAACTTAGAACTACTTAAACCTAATTAGCCTAAGTACATCACACACATCCTTGCCCCGAGGCAGGATTCGAACCTGCGAGCGTAGTGGTCACGCGGTTCGAGACTGAAGCGCCTAGAACCGCACGGCCACACCGGCCAGCCACCATGGGATCAATTTCTCTCCTACCTATCCTTCTCAATAGCGTTGGTCAACAGCATCGCCAGTGCTAGAGTGAGCAGAGTGTATATCATCTGCTCCCGGATGGCACTTTCTTCTGTAGGAGATTACTGCAAACTGTCAGCAAGGTGGAGCTGGTCAGTCTTTGGGACGGCGTCTGTTCAGAGCACGTCAACAAGTTGGAACTTTCACAGTCTCCTGCTGCATACATTCTGAATGGACATCGTCTACCATCCACATTCCAAGCATGTGTTTGGTTGTCTATCATAAAAGACTTTTGCTCTGTATTTGTCGATGAACAAGTAAGATGGTACACGTTATCCTATTACGATCTGTCTCACCTTCTTGAGAACGTGGTAGGTCGTGAAGTTCGAACTATTTTTCTCTACATGGCTAAGCATCCATCCATACGGGTGTAGTGCATCAATTACTAAGTCAATGGAACCATGAAGTTGAGTCTGAAAATGCATATCATTCACAGTTCCAGTCCTGCAGCATCAATAGGGGGAGTTCGAAGATGCGTGTGCTTCAAGTCCCACTCCTGCGTGATCAATATTTAAAATGGTTCAAATGGCTCTGAGCACTATGGGACCTAACATCTATGGTCATCAGTCTCTTAGAACTACTTAAACCTAACTAACCTACGGACATCACACAACACCCAGTCATCACGAGGCAGAGAAAATCCCTGACCCCGCCGGGGATCGAACCCGGGAACCCGGGCGTGGGAAGCGACAACGATACCGCACGACCACGAGCTGCGGACGATCAATAATTTCCTTGCTGACATATCCATCAAGTGATGAAATCTGAGACCATGTTTAGTATCTCAAATGATTTTTACATACACTGCATCATTAATTAGTTTTACGTAGACGACACTGCTAACTAAGGGGAAATGAACTCAAGCTTAACTTCGTCTCGTAAGAACTTCTCAATTTCATACGCTTTTGGCAGCGCATATTCATTCGAAAGGGAGTTCTTGAGTGTCACCTTTCGAGATACATGTGTCATTCTATGTCGGTTGCCTCAAAACTTGCGGGTACGTCTAAGAGGTAAACAAACGCGCACACGTGAATTTCGGTGACAGGTACGTGAACATACGTCTGCGCCGCACCACTCGGGAACATTGCCTCTCCTTGGCTACCCAAGCACTAATCAGGACTTGTCCTCACAGCCTTACTTCCGCCAGTATCTCACCTCCTACCTTCCAAACTTCACAAAAGACAACGGTGTCAAATTTGAGTCCCTATCCAGCACTCGGTTTGAATCTGCCAGGAGGATCGTATCAGGGCAAACTTTGCTGCAGAGTGAAAATTTCACAGTGGAAATATCTCCCAGCCTGTGGCTAAGCCATGTCTCGGCTGTATTCTTTCTTCCAGAAGTGCTAGTCTTGCAAGGTTCGCAGAAGGGCTGCTGTGAAGTTTGGAAGGTGGGAGACGAGGTAGCGGTGGAAGTAAAGCTGTGAGGAGGGGTCGTAAGTCGTGCTCGGGTAGCGGTAGAGCACTTGTCCGCCGAAGGCAAAGGTCCCAAGTTCGATTCTCTATCCGGCACATGGTTTTAATAAGCCATGCGGTTTCATATCAGCGCACACTCCGCTGCAGAGAGAAAATTTCACGCTGGAAACATCCTCCAGGCTGTTGCTAATCCATGTCTCCACAGTAATCTCTTTTCAGTAGTGTTAATCTGCAACTTTCACACGAGAAGTTGTTTGTAGTTTGGCAGGTAGAAAATTAGTTAGTGGCGGAGGTAGAGCTGTGAAGTGTCTGGGTAGCCCACTCGGTCGGTAGGTAGAACACTTACCTTAAAAACACCAAGGTCTCGAGTTCGAGTTGCTGTCCAGCTCATAGTTCTAATCACCTAAGAAACTTCAAGTCAGCGCACACTCCGCTGCAGAGTGACAATTTCATTCTGAAGTTTCAACTTTTGTGTTTTCATTTCCTATGTTGTTACATATGCTACTTACTTATGGCTGTCACTATTGATGGAGCCTATTGCTGCTACATGAACAAGTGCTCTTTATATCTTATTTCTTTCCGCACCGAAATATATATGGAGATGGTGTCGCCATCGGAGGATCAGCCAGGTTTCTCGTTTTCACACTGATTACAGGTATCTATTTTTGGAGAGGTAGCAGTTCGTTGGTAGAACTACCCTGCAGTTTCTCGATACCGTTATTTCATCTTCGATGTATCAACAAACAGGTGCAATTCTGGTGATGGATAGCCCGAGAAAAGTTATAGAGACAGGGACAGTGACAGTGCTACACACTCGAGGAGAGGTCATATTAGGCATTTCTAGATAACAAGATCGGCGTGGGCGGGCAGCGTAGAGTGTGATCTGAGAACTGGATGAAGGTCCGTAAGTCATCTTAAAGACCTGCGACATATTCTCCTATTTGTCTGCCTCTGTGCAGCGTGACGCCAAGGTATCGCGAAGAGAATGTTGAGTTTTCTGTTTTGCCCATGACGACGATGTGCCACAGAAGTGCTGATACTACCCTCTTCGTAACGATTGTGGGCTTCATTTTCTTTGGGTGGAAAGCTGGCTACCATTCCGTCAACCAGTCGTCGAATGGATTTATCGCCGATTGAAGTCTTCATGGCAACGTCTGTAAATTAAATCTTTTGGTGCACAAGGCAGTGTCCTCAATTTCACAAATTCGTAAACTCAACATTAGACAGAGAAAGGTGAGGTTTTATAAATGTACAGCTCAAATCGTTCACAAATATCTGTGCTGACTTCATTATTTGTAACAGTACAACTTACAATTAGATAGGTAGTCATGAAAGAAGGACAAAAAAACTGTGTGACCATTTAACTTTGCAATCAAGATAGTTTTGCTCTACATGTTCGGCATTATTCATGAGACTTTTTGGAAACAGCGGAAAGTTTATGGAAGGCCTTAGTTACATACATATATATTTAGACTATTTAGTAAACGTTCCACCCCAAAAACCATATCGTCGTCGTTTTGGAAATACCTTCCATGCAACATTTTCTTCTTTTAAGGAGACAGATAAATGGTTCAAATGGCTCTGAGCACTATGGGACTTAAAATCTGTGGTCCTCAGTCCCCTAGAACTTAGAACTACGTAAACCTAACTAACCTAAGGACATCACACACATCCATGCCCGAGGCAGCATTCGAACTTGCGACCATAGGGGTCGCCCGGTTCCAGACTGTAGCGCCTAGAAAGGCTCGGCCACACTGGCCAGCGGAGACAAATAGAATACAATGAGCTCCACGACAGAAAACAATGGCGGGGCAACATCTGATAGCTCTAACATGCTGCATGTGGTCTGTGTACCATACAGAATGAGTTGGGACGTTGTGGCAGACAAAACAGCCTGTAGGAAAACATTTGGGTCAGCAGCCTATCTAAACCTCGCGAGATGATTCCTAAAGCATGCCATTGTGTTTGTTTGCGCCTTACGAGCCTTACTTGTTAGCACCACAGCATAGTAATCCCAATTAAAAACACTCAGTATTACCTGGCCCGATTATGATTGGCTCTACACATATTTCATAGATGGTAAATCCTCAAGCTTTCATTGCTTACTCTGCTCCTTTGTCTCAGATTCTTTAGTGGTGCAGCCCGCATCTCGTGGTCGTGCGGTAGCGTTCTCGCTTCCCACGCCCGGGTTCCCGGGTTCGATTCCCGGCGGGGTCAGGGATTTTCTCTGCCTCGTGATGGCTGGGTGTTGTGTGCTGTCCTTAGGTTAGTTAGGTTTAAGTAGTTCTAAGTTCTAGGGGACTTATGACCACAGCAGTTGAGTCCCATAGTGCTCAGAGCCTTTTAGTGGTGCAGCCAGCACTCGTCCATGGTGATCAGGTAGCTGAGGAAGTCATCTGGATTGGCTGACATATCTTAATAATTCTTTTGCAGCCTCGGATCAACTGGCTCTATGAATCGATGGTCACGGAACGCGGTGCTCTTTGTCATGATCAGAAAGCTGCGAAAGATACTGAAAACTGATTCACGTGTCATAATCACTTTTTCAACACAATCTGATACTGGAGTCTTCTACCTGCTTGGCCTCCGGCCTACCCTTAAGATTCCTAGACCTTCACGGAGAAAATGTGTGTCATTTAGTTCTACGATATTTAGACGTGCTTGACCACTCTGGAAGCTTTTGTGACACCTTAGAACAACGTCAAGTAATTACGTATCAGTACAATACACTTCGAATTATACAGCACGGATAGTGGCTCCATTGTTCTAGCTCAAACGCAATAAAAGATGTATTGTACGATATTCCACACAATCAATGGACTGCACCATTTCGGTTTCGCTCGTTTAACGGTATGCTTCACTACTGCGGCGCGGAGATTTCAATGTCTACCAGGCTGTATATAAGAACAGCGGGCATGCAAATGGTAGACGACTGGTACACATTTTCTACAGACTGGAATCCAGATACCATTTTGTTTCATACCCTCCATCTTGCAAAACTCTGGAGTTTAACAGCCTATTCAACCGCATTGTCAGTACGTAAGTCCTATGATTTATTTATTTTTAATGAGGTATTCTGCTGCAAAGCATGCAGTACAACAAAACATCTGCCTGTAAATCCTACTGTGTGTGGTTTTCTTTTTCCAGTGTTCCTCTGTCTTCTGTGTGAGTTTGTACATAACAGCGCTGTTTCACTTTGTCACTATCGTTCCTAAGCGGACCGTAATGTCCATAATGGATCAAATGGAAACTTAAAGAGTTCATAGCCTGCTGCACATCGCTGTGATCTTTACGTGGGTACTTTAAGACTCTTTCTGTCTCAGGAAAAGAATTTCCATTCTTAGTCAGTGCACTGCTGAGATATTCCACTTCCATATCGAGCAACTCCAGATATTCCTTGCGCTATCTACTAACATTTTTACAACGCCTCGCTTTTGTGGTGGGTGGTGATTTGAAGCCCAGTGTAGATAACGGTCCATTTGGAAGAGATTTTGGTATATCGTGTGCCCCAAGCTTCCTTCACGAAGATTATCACACAAAAAATTTAATGTTCCGTCTGCCTTCTCCTCCGCAGTAAACACAATCTTCAGAGTAATCTTACTGAGAGATTTCTCGAAACGACCTACTTCTTCTCTGCCCTCTCTCCTCACAGCACAAACATATTATCTGTGTAACAGAATCATATATTCGGTTGCTTTGGCCGTTTATAATGCCTTTTATTTGAATTTTTCCACGAAGAAATGTAATATCACTGGGTTTAAGTGGCACCTCATAGCTAATCGACTGGTCGTGAACAACTATCGTCGTAAGAATAACGACTTACTGGACATGCAGACGTTTAGGTAGCTGAGAATGGACTCCATTGACAAAAATCTTAGAAATGTTACATACCCGATAAAAAAACTACTCTTTAGGAAAGAGCGCTCAGAAAAGTCTCTTCAGTTCAATTGTGCTACTACCAAGACTTTATGGATTGCTGAAAAGTCATAAAGAAAACTTTGTGCTGAGACCTATAGTAAATACCATTTGTTTCCTCACTTTTCGATTGTCAAGTTCTTCACAACACAATAATGACAGCATCTGGACAGATTGGACTCCTATATAAAAAATTCGACGTACTTACAGTAAATTAAACGGCATAGTAGATCTGCTGGAGGTCATATTGGTTAGTTTTGACGTGGTATCTCTGTTCACTATCGTTCCATTTAATAAAAAACTGCAACAGCTGAATCGGTTTTATTAGTGCCGGTACTACATAACTATTTACATACTGTCTAACGAGCATGCACCTCAAGTAGAATGAGTTCTACTAACAAGGGGATGGTGTGGCTTTGAACCACTTAAGCCAAGTGACAGTAACTTTTTCCATAGAATTCGAATAAGAGGCATTAGAAATTGCCAACAAAAAGATAATACATGTTCTTTTGTGAACACATGGCAGTGAGGAAAACTTCTATTTCATGAACATCTCAATGTGATTAATACAAAGAATTAGTTTACTGTAGAGAAGGAAGTAGATGGAATATTATATTTTCTTGATATCCTAGTCTTCAAGAAGGAAGATAGTAGCTAGGATCGCACAGTATACTGGAAATTCATGTACAAGTACCATTACCTACACAGGGGTCCAAAATACCGCCATGACAAAAGTGAGGTATTATAGAAATGTTAGTGGACAGAGCAAGAAACATCCGTGAGCTGGATCTCCACGATGCGGAATTGAGATGTGTCACTTACGAATTGCTCAAGAACGGGTGATCTACCACTGAGACAAGAAAAAGCCTCGATACAGCCACAAAAAGACCATAGCAGTGCATAAGAATCTGGGAAATCCAAAGATTTCTTGCCGTTAATAAAGGTCTTTACTGACATCATAAAAGAATTATCACGAACCAGAAAATAGCTGTAATCTACAGACACATAGAAGGCACAGGAACACCTAAAGTAGGCCTAGGGTGCTCTCCATCAGCTAGGAAAATAGGAATCTAATGAGAATTATTGTGGAAACATGAACGTGGCTGCTGCTAAAGGGATGGTAAAAAAGTTACTGGAAGAACACAAGGGCGACTGTAGAAAAAGAAGATCAGGTAGATCACCTGTGATCGAAACTTTTTTCACAGCTACAAGATCACCACAGTGATTTGATAGCGCTCAGTGATTGGCAACCGTAAGAGGATTGCATGAAAGGCTATATAGGGGAGATACAGCGATTGTTTTCCACACACATAATTTCAGTCAGAAGGAGGAGGGAGCGTAACTGACTGACATATGGACAGCGACAGTGTAAAAGATGTGTACCAGTCTTCTACTATTTTTGGGGTAATAGCAATAGTGGACGACCACAACCGACCACGACCTTTCGAGCTAGAATATTCAAAACATGTTACGTCATACCGCTATGTTGGAGCACACATAAAAGGAGTTTTGCTGTTGTCTATACCGAGCCAGGGTGCGCATCGGACCTTCAGAGAAGCTACAACGCCTTCTGAAAATGTCTCCAACAGATGGGGACGAACCTTGGGATTTCCATAATAAATTCAACCGACCACAGCATAATAGCTCCGAGTACTTTTATAGCTGTGAGGCATCGTTGTAAAGACACTTAAGGAGCCATACATTATGCATTCAGATCACCACTGGTAGCGATTCACGGATATCTAATGCCACAGGAGTGCCTCCCAGACGCCCTGCGGCAAGTCTCACCTCTTTCTCAACACCATGCTTCAATATCATAACGTTCGTCCACGCATGGATATGTCTGTAAGAACTGCCGGCAACATCCACCGAGATTGCTCAGTCTAAGCAAATGTGGCGCCAGCTCCAACATGAACTCCACTCCAAAACAGAAGGGCTTGTTACAATTGTAGACAAATTTACGTTGGGGTGAATTGAAAGACTGTACAGTACCTATCCCAACGAAATCAGTGCAAACATCAGCAGAGCTACACCCTACTGATAAGCGGCCAACAGTGAACTCGTACTGCCAGTTTATTCTTCATATAACCTGATTTTAATAGTCAACGAAATGAAACTACATATTTCCTCAATGTGTGAAATCACTTTCTTCCTTCCTACTGGGTGCTATATTTTCTTTGTCAGGGAGTGTATTCTAAAAGCTAACCAAACGAAAAAGCGAAGAAAAATAATTTCTGTGCTAATCAGTCTTTCTTCTCATGGAAAAGTTGTTGCTGCTATCTATCAGCGTCCTAATTACTGCGAACTACCGCCCAGATCTTACGATCTTTTGTAGGTTTCTCTTTGACTTTGCTTCGTAAGTGACAGATAGGTGGACCCGAAATGACGGTGCCGAAAAGTGAGAGAGAAACGGATGTTGTGACGTCGATACGTGCTGCGTCGCAAGTAATGCGCACCAGAGGCAGCAGGGAGCGTGTCCTCCCAGGGGCAACACGTGACGTGGGTGGCCTCCCCCGTCTCCAGGGAGATGGCTCTCCTCCCAGTGGTGAGGGACAAATCATGTTAGAGTTACGTCACGACTGTGGATTTTTTGTAGCAGCACACATGTGAAAGAACTAGGGCTTCATTCTCTTTTCTCATTTTTGTAGGACTGACGGTTATGGGAAATGCTGCATCAAAAATACGTTGGCTAACTGGTTCGTAACATATATTCCATTCTTTTCGTGCATGTATGATGTGATGATTTAAATTTCATCCCAATACTAAGTAACTTGCATCACAAAACAACCGCTCCTACAAATGAAGAATGGTATAATTGCATCATGGCGGTATATCTAACGTTGTTGGAACGTTTCAGGGGCAGAGCTCAACATAGCATTTGAAGAAGATGTGCACATGCCGTAAAAGTTGAAGCCACTGGCAAGGACGTGGGAGCCACAAAAGCATGCCTGCCGAACGGCTGCAGAATGAGTGGTAGTGAACTGGACTGAGGTTAAAAGCCTCACAGGCTCTTGAATCGGCCACGGCCGTGTGTGATGTCCTTAGGTTAGTTAGGTTTATGTAGTTATAAGTCTAGGGGACTGATGACCTCAGATGTTATGGTCCATAGTGCTTACAGCCATTTGAACCATTTTAACCATTTTAACCATCTCACTTCTGTTTCTGACGGTCACTTAGACGCTAGTCCATACGCATGTTGGAAGGTCACAGGGAGCAGCGATTCTAGAGACACACACAGTTCTAGCTCTTGGAATCACGGTGAGCGGAGCTATTAATGGACTGATTTTGTAACTGTTGAAGGCGAGTCAAGATGTGTATGGCTGGTTCTTGCATTATCCTGATGGAATATGCCATTCTGAACCCTAGTCATTGTCATTATAGCCAAATTATTGCGATCATACATTATACACTACCAGACAAAAGAAAAACATAAAACATTTTAAAAATTGCCTAACCAAAACCTTAGGACCTGTATAACAATATTCGGCATCACTTTCAATAATACTTAGGCTGGCACTCTCCAATGTGGCGCATGTAGTGGTAGACACGTGGGACTGATGTAGCTTGTGTGTGACTCGCCGCCAATAGAAGTAATTTCTTCTTCAGGAGACGATGGGCCGGCCGGAGTGGCCGTGCGGTTCTAGGGGCTTCAGTCTGGAGCCGAGCGACCGCTACGGTCGCAGGTTGGAATCCTGCCTCGGCCATGGATGTGTGTGATGTCCTTAGGTTAGTTAGGCTTAATTCGTTCTAAGTTTTAGGCTACTGATGACCTCAGAAGTTAAGTGGAATAGTGATCAGAGCCAATTTTTAGAACCAGGAGACGATGGTTTTCTGGAATCAGTCAGTTCAGTGCGTTTTGTAAATGCAGTCAGTTTCTCCGTAAATCTGTTACTTTACGCATTAAAAATTAAAAAATTGGTGTTTTGGTATTTCGACGTATTCCTTTCTTCCAATAATTCTCATTCTATTTTGAGGAAGGAATTTGATGTAAAAATTCCATTCATTCGCACTTTACAGTTCACGCAGGAAAATCGCTCAAACATAACGTCACACTGACTTCTATACGGAGGACATAATAACACGCACCACTGGTGCAGAGAAGCAACTCAAAGAGCTGAAGGAAAGTAAGTCGCTAGGTCCTGATGGAATACCAGCACTGGCCCCTTACTTAGCTCGCATTTATTGCGAAATCAGTGCTATTTTAGAAAGTATCAGTCATGCGAAACTCAGCTTTCCCTTTTCTCACATGAGATCCCGCGAACCATTGATGAAGGGCAACAGGCACATTCCAAGGGAATCGAAAGCAGTGCCTCAGGGAAGTGTGATAGGACCGCTGTTCTTTTTTTTTTTTTTACATACATAAATAATCCGGCGGACAATGTACGCAGCTGTCTGTGGTTGTTTGTTGATAAGGCTGTGGTGTGTATGAAGATGTCGCATTTAAATAACTGTAGAAGGATACAAGATGACTTAGAAAACATTTATAGGTGGTGTGATGAATGGAAGCTAGCTCTAAATGTAGAAAAATGTGAATTAACGCAGGTGAGTAGGAGAAACCAATAGTTTTAGCTTTGTGATGCTTAATACAGTCACGTCGATTAAATACCTGTGTCTAACGTTGCGAAGCAATATGAAATGGAATGAGATTGTAAGGGCTGTAGACGGGAAGGCGAATGCTCGACTTCGCCTTATTGGGGGAATTTTAGGAACGCGTGCTTCATCTGCAAAGAAAACCGCATATAGGATGCTGATGCGATCTACTATTCGAGAGTATGGGATCCGCACAAGCTTGTCTTAAAGGAAGTTATCGAAGCATTTAGAGACGAGCTGCTATAGATGTTACCGTTAGGTTGGAACAACACGCAGTTATTACGGATATGCTTGGGGAATTAAGATGGGAATCACTAGAGGGAAAGAGGCGTCCTTCTGGGGGAGCACTATGTAGAAGATTCAGAGAATCGCAAACGTACATTTAACGTCAGGAACATGAAGTTAAGATCAGATAGATTAAGACTCGTACTGAGGCATACAGATAGTCGTTTTTCCTTCGTTGTACTTATGAGTCCAGCAGAAAAGGTAGTACACTGTACTAATGGTACTAGTCCAGTGTACCCTCCAGTCGGCCGGAGTAGCCGAGCGGTTCTAGGCGCTACAGACTGGAGCCGTGAGACCGCTACGGTCGCAGGTTCGAATCCTGCCTTGGGAATGGATGTGTGTGCTGTCCTTAGGTTAGTTAGGTTTAAGTAGTTCTCAGTTCTAGGGGACTGATGACCTCAGAAGTTAAGTCCCATGGTGCTCAGAGCCATTTGAACCGTTTCGTACCCTCCACCACGCACCATACGGTGGTTTGCTGAGTACGTATGTAGATGTATGTGTAAATAGTCTGACATTGTAGCTTGATAATCAACAAATTCTATTTTACTTATTGCTTATCGTTAGTATGATGTTTCGAAACAAAACAACTACGACACATACTTCGAAAAAGTTTGTAACGAAAAGTATAGTCACTGACCATTTTACGCTTGGTGCATATTAGGTTGTAGACTGATGCATGAGAAACGAAGCTAACTTATCGAAATTATTTTCAATGCTGGAATGAAATCGATAGTTATTTCCAGTCTCTTGTGAATATTTAATATATTATGCGGTTTGACAACTACGTTCTACAATGCGACACCGCAGTCTATGATACTGATGCACGTTTTCCACAGATATGGCTGTTGTTTATCTTTTATATGTGGTTTATGTAGACGTTTACAGTCATATTTTAATGTAGCATTTGCTTTGAGGGTTATTTTATTTAAAACTAGAGATACAAAATAGAAGATCCAGTGGCAGAGTTAGCCGTATGCTGTATACGTCATTTTATCTTGAACGTGTTCACAGTTTCATTCGTTCACTTATCGTGGAACAAATGTTGGTTCCTGCAGTGATCAATGCATGTCAGATAGCATTTAGCTAGCGGTGTAACTAAAAGATACATTGTTCCGAAAATCACTAACTTGTAGTCATATTTAATATAAAATAATATGAGTCTGTGTCAATATGTATGTCAGACAGCATTGAGCTATCGGTGTAACTGAAAGATCCATTGTACCGGATATCGCCTACTAGAAGTCACATTTAATATTGTCGCAGAAAAAGCCGAGTAGCGCAGTCGCCGTAGTGTAGTGGTTATTATACTACATTGTTACACGGAGGATCGCTAGTTCAAAATTCACCTGAATTGAAACATTTTAATTTCTATCTTCGGTTCGAGTACATTCTAGAAGTTTCCACATATGGGAAGAATCATTGTACTCGAATGTTCTGTAGCTGTATACATACCGTAAGTGTTCTGGCCGGAGGCAGCTCCCTCCGCGCTCTTGTATGTGCAAGTGCTGAATGAACTTTCGCTAAGCGAATTTAGTGTTCGTCATTCATCTGCTTACACCTTCCTCTAAGTGACATTGTTGTAGTGGAGAAGCTGGGTATTGGAACATGTGATAGCGCACATTATCGTCGACGCAGTGGCTCCCATCACAGAGCCGCCGTTTACGTGGCGAGAAACCAGAGTTGGAACCATATTCAGCAGATCGCAATCTATCGGAGACAGAAGAAGAAGAGGACGTCACGATGACAGCAACTGTGTGCCACCACATTACACATCCTTCCGGGTTCTCTGGTGATGGTAGCCAAGATCCGAACAAGTAGCTGAAGGTAAATGACAGTATAGCAAAACTTATCAAAAGGGATGACACCTTGTGTTTGGCTAACGTATTTTTCTACTTGAAGGGCACTGCCAAGCAATGGTATGAGAACAATGAGGAGAAGTTCACAAGCTGGGAAGTATTCCAGGTGGAACAGCGCAAGTATTTCGGCGACACACAACGACAGAAGTGCAAGGCTGAAGATAAATGAAAGCGCAGGGCACAGCGTCCAGGAGAAACGACAGTATCCTACATTCAAGACGTCTTGGAGCTTTGTAAAATAGTGGATCCTCGAATGAAGGAGGAAGATAAGATTGCACATGTCATGAAGGGTGTTGCTGAGAACATTTATCAAGTCCTACTCCTGAAGGAGGTTTCGACAGCAGAATACTTCATAAAATGGTGCCAGTTTATCGAGACAATACATCAAAAAAGAATTACACGCAAGAAATTTGAACGTCTTCCAAACGTCGTATCGATGTCTGTGATGGATGAAGGAACTGATTTCACAAGTGTTCGTCAGATAGTGAGAGAGGAAGTTCAGAAGGCACTTGGATTGCACGGCAGGCAAGAAGCAGAGGCGCTCCAAGAGGACATACGAGGGGAAGTGGAATAGACATTAGGCCCAATCTCTCGTCCTTCATTTCCCTTTAAAACAGTAAAAAAAGTCGAGACCCAGGCGAAGTTATGTTCCTACAATGCCGCATGAGGAACCTGTTTCGGCACCCAGGAAGACTGATGTCTGGAGGAACCAGGATAACCAACCAGTATGTTTCCACTGCGGACGGCCGGGACATTTGGTGCGCTGTTGACGAGAAAGGCGGCGGATATTTGATGACCCCGCGCCAGAAGACAGCAGACCGATCTTAGCCGACGCCATCTCAGGGACGACTAGGATGAACAAGAAGATGTGGGTGGAGGACGACGTAGGTCACCATCGTAGCAAGCTAGCCGCTGGAGAGGACGGTCACCAACACGCCGATCAATGTCTATATCGCCGCTTAGAAGTTCCAGCCGATCACCTAGCAGCCGCTACCTGGAAAACTAAAGGGTGCGACCTTCCTTGGAGGTGAGGCCCCGAAGAGAAAAATCCTCCGCCGTCGATCACTACAAAAATCATCGGAAACTACATCGATATCCTCATGGATGGCGGACCAGCCCAAGCTCTTGTGGACTCTGGAGCATCATATTCAGTCATTTCGGAGAAGTACCCCCGCCGGTTTCAGAAAACTGTATTCGTCGACAACAAAACATCTCTGCTGAAGGTGGATAATGGGAAATATGTAAAACCTACAGGAAGATGTGTCATTCGTGTGGGTATAAGTGGCCATACACAGCCCTTAGAATTCATCGTCTTACAATTCTCTTACGTAATTCTCGGATGGGACTTTTTGAAAGCTTCTCAAGCAATTATAGATTGTGGTCGTTCGAAGGCTATACTAGACGAGATGAGATACTGTGGACAGGAAGTTGCACATCCGAGTGCGTGAAGACTATGTGTGCTGGATGATCATACCTTCAGTCAGCGCTAGAAAGATAACTGTCATGTGTCATGCCATGCATCAACCCATGGATCTTGTAGTGGAATGTAGGAGAAGCATACCACTGAAGAATAACTTGGTCATCCCAGCCTCTGTCGTCTCGTTTAAGAACGGATTCGGTGAATTGTGGATAGTTAACTGCACCGAGAGCCTCAGATCCTTCCAAGACGCGTGTGCGTATCAAACGCTGAGTCGTTAATTGCAGAACAACTGAGCGTCATACAAACCTCCGCTGCCGAGTCTGTGGGCGAAATTAGCGCTACTAATACAACGTTTTCTAGGTGGACTATCACGAGATCTCAGTAAGTAACAACAGAAGAAGCTACTTGCCATTCTTCAAGAGTTCTTTGAATGCTTCAATCCACAATGAAGAGCAAATTATACAACTCGACGGTAAAGCAGCGGATGAGCACTGGAGACCAATAAGCCAGAGAGCATACCGTGTGTCAGCGAATAATTCGCGACGAGGTAGAAAAAATGATGAAGAATGATATAATTCAGCCTTCGCAGAGCCCATGGTCATCACCAGTGGTTCTCGTGAGGAAGAAGGATGGCAGTTAGCACTTTTGTGTTGATTACAGGAAGCTTAATAAGATAACTAAAAAGTATGTTTATCCTCTTCCACGAATTGACTGTACACTAGATTGTCTGAAGTTTTTCTCAACCATGGACATATACTGGGGATACTGGCAAATGGAAGTAGATGACGATGATCGTGTGAAAACTGCATTCATCACCCCTGAGTGCCTGTACAATTTTAAGGTAATGCCGTTTGGTTTGTGTGATGCACCAGCCACTTTTGAACGAATGATGGATAATCTTCTAAGGCACCTGAAATGGACAATGTGTCTTAGTTATTTAGATGACATTATAGTGTTATCAGAAACAATTGATGAACACATAAAATGACTGAGAGCTGTTCTTAAGTCTCTCCAAAAAGCCAGACATACTTAATCCAAGAAAGTGTCTCTTTGGAGCAAAAGAAATCGGATTACTTGGGCACCTTGCGTCAAACGAAGGTGTGCGGCCAGACCCAGAAAAGGTGAGAGCTATAACGGAATTTCCGGTTCCTAAAAGTATTAGAGATGTGAGAGGCTTCCTCGGATTGTGTTCTTATTACCGTCGTTTTATCAAAGACTTTTATATCAAAGCCAGGCCCTCCAAGAGTTGTTAGAAGCCGATGCTAAATTTATCTGTGGTGCTGGTCAACAAGATTCTTTCGATGTGCTGCGAAAAACAAACGACTGGCCCTGTACTGTAAGATGAAAGAGCACCTACAGAACTACACACAGATGCCAGTGGGTATAGGATCGGCGCTGTTCTGGTGCCGGTTTCGTATTGAAAAGAGAAGGTTATAGCCTATGCTTCTCGGACACTTACAAAAGCTTAGAGAAACAACTCAGCTACAGAAACAGAATGTCTTGCTGTGATCTGCGCCATGTGCAAAGTTCTACAGTATCCCTATGGAAGGCCATTCACAGTTTTTACAGACCATCATTCACTTTTCTGGTTGGCAGGTCTTAAGAATCCAACAAGACGACTCGCCACATGGGCATTACGTCTTCAAGAGTAGGACATTACTATAGTGTACAAAAATGGAAGAAAACAAAATGCCGACTGTCTCTCAAGTAACCCTGTGCAAGACCATCAAGACTTTGATGAAGATAGTGACTGTCTCGTTGCACTCCAGGATCCTTCTGCTGAGCCGAATAAGAACGCCAAGATATCTCAAATTATGCTTGCCTTAAATTGGTCAGAGGATGTGAAAGGACAATTTAAGGTAGTTAATGGAATACTTAGCAAGAAAAACTTTGATCCATTTGGAAAGAAGTGGCTAGCAGTGATTCCTAAACACATGCAGTTAGATGTTCTACAGAAATTCCATGAGACACCTGAGCCCGGACATTTGGGTATTATTAAGACATAGGATAGAATCCGGAAGAGATTTTTCTAAAAAAATGGTTCAAATGGCTCTGAGCACTATGCGACATAACTTCTGAGGTCATCAGTCCCCTAGAACTCAGAAGTAATTAAACCTAACTAACCTAAGGACATCACACACACTCATGCCCGAGGCAGGATTCGAACCTGCGACCGTAGCGGTCGCTCGGCTCCAGACTTTAGCGCCTAGAACCGCACGGCCACGCCGGCCGGCGTTTTTTTTTCTGGCCAGGTTTATTTAGGAGTGTCTGTCACTATGTGTCGCACTGTCGAGAGTGCCAGAGGAGAAAGGGAGTTCCTCAGACACCACCTCGCCAACTCATACCAATTCCACCACCCGAAACGCCTTTCCAGCGTGTTGGGATTGACCCACTCGGACGATTTCCAACGTGTCAATAGATGGATTATTGTTTGCACTGATTATCTGACGCGCTACGCGAGTACAAAAGCCGTGGAAACAGCCGATGCATTCGAGGTAGCCAAATTCATCGTACAAGACATTGTATTAAAAGACGGTGCCCCAAAGTCGTTAATTACGGATCAAGGGAAGGTTTTTCAATCGAATCTTGTGACAGAGATAAACCTTCGGTGCAACATTACTCATCACATGACGACTGCCTACCGTCCGAAAACTGACGGGCTTACTGATCACCTTAATAAGACCTTGCCCGACACGCTATGAATGTTCGTCAATGTTGAGCAGAGCAACTGGGATGAGGACGACGACTGCATCAGCCACGTGTTAACCAGAACTGAGGAAACTCGGCAGTAAGCTCGACTCCGCACGCTGCAGGCCCAAGAAAACGATCGCCTAAGGTATGGCGCGAGCCATCGCCCTGTTGTCAACCAGCCTGGTGACCTCGTCTGGATCTTAACTCCAGTTCTGAAGGTTGGTCTCTCTGAGAAGCTCTTCAGGCGCTACTTTAGACCTTATAAGGTTGTAAGACAGTTGTGCGATGAAGTTGAAGATTTGGACCCCGACACAAGACGACGACAGATCAGAGATACGGTCCACATCCTTCGAATGAAGCTCTGTAACTATCCTGCAACCCAGGGTAAATTTGAAGCTCCAGCGACAAGCAAAAAGCGGAAAGGTAACGACGAACGTAGCGGCAAGCGAAGTTCAAAGAAGATCACCGCCAGGACGAACATCAGTCATCGGGAGTCGGAGTATGCAGGACCGATGACACGTTCCCGGACTAGGAGGACGTAACACCAGAAGCTGTTCTCTTAAGGAGAGAACAAATGTCGCAGAAGAATCCGAGCAGCACAGGCGCCGTAGTGTAGTGGGTATAATACTAGATTGTTGCATGGAGGGTCGTGAGTTCAAAATTCACCTGGATTGAAATATTTTAATTTCTATCTTCGGTTCGAGTACATTCTAGAAGTTTCCACAAATAGGAAGAATCATTCTTCTGTAGCTGTATATATATACCGTATATGTTCTGGCCGGAGGCAGTTCGCTCCGCGCTCTTGTATGTGCAAGTGCTGAATTAAATTTCGTTAAGTGAAATTGTTGAGTGTTGGAGTACTGACTTCAAAGTTGTCAGATTGTCGCCTGAATAACCAGTTATGTTGGCCGTAGATGCGGTATATATAAGGATCGTGTCAGCCGCACCAGTATTAACTACAGCCTTAAGATGGCACATTGAACTGCCGAAACTGGTAGCTGCAAAATCAAGAGAATCATAAGGACGGCTGTAGATGTATCATTTTCTCATAATAGTAAACGGCCGTCGTCCCCCAGATCTCCTGCCGAAAGGATGGATATACACACATCAAAATGTTTTGCAGCACATCGGTTCCGAGAGTTCCGGAACCTGTACAGAAAGTAGAGATCAAGATAAACATCATTTCCGCCCTTTTTTGCACATGAAAACCACACATTGCATGTTGTACCACCATACAGCGGGATCTTAAGAGGTGGTGGTTCAGATTGCTGTACACACCAGTACCTCTATTACACAGTAGCACGTCCTCTTGCATTGACGCATGCCTATATTCCTCGTGGCATACTATCCACAAGTTCATCAAGGTACTGTTGGTTCATATTGTCCCACTCCTCAAGGGTGATTCGGGGTAGCTCCCTCAGAGTGGTTGGTGGGTCACGTCGTCCATAAACAGCCCTTTTCAATGCATCCCAGGCACGTTCGATAGGGTTCATGTCTGGAGAACGTACTGGCCACTCTAGTCGAGCGATGTCGTTATCCTGAAGGAAGTCATTCACAAGGTGTGCACCATGAAGACGAGTGCCCTAGCCATTATGCTGCCTATATGGTTGTGCTATTGGAGGATGGCATTCACGTATCGTACAGCCGTTACGGCACCTTCCGTGACCACCAGCGGCGTATGTCTGGCCCACACAATGTCACCCTAAAACAGCAGGTAACCTCCACTTTGCTGCACTCGCCGGACAGTGTTTCCAAGGCGTTCAGCCTAACCGGGTAGTGTCCAAACACGTCTACGACGATTTTCTGGTTGAGAGCATATGCGGCACTCATCAGTGAAGAGGACGTGATGCCAAACCTGAGCGGTCCATTCGGCAGGTTTATGAGCTCTTAAATACCGCGTTGCATGGTGTCGTGGTTGCAAAGATGGACCTCGCCATGGACGTCGGGAGTGAAGTTGCGCGTCATGCAGCCTATTGCGCACAGTTTTAGTCGAAACAAGACGTCCTCTGGTTGCACGAAAAGCGTTATGCAACATGGTGACGTTGATGTCAGGGTTCCTTCGAGCCATAAGCCGTAGGAAGCGCTCATCCACTGCAGTAGTAGCACTTGGGCGGCCTGTACGAGGCATGTCATGGACAGTTCCTGACTCTCTGTATCTCCTCCATGTCCGAACAACATCGCTTTGGTTCACTCCGAGACGCCTGGACACTTTCCTTGTTGAGAGCCCTTCCTGATACAAAGTAACAATTCGGGCGCGATGGAACCGCGGTATTGACCGTCTAGTCATGGTTGAACAACAGACAATATGAGCCGTATACCTGGTTGAATGAATTGAACTGATCGGCTGTTGGACCCATTCCGTCTAATGGGCGCTACCCATGCATGGTTGTTTCATCTTTGGGCGGGTTTAGTGACATCCCCGAACAGTCAAAAGGACTGTGTTTGTGATACAATATCATCAGTCAACCACTACCTTCGGATGTTCTGGGAACCGGGGTGGCGCTGAACCTTTTTAGATGTGTGTATATAAGCTGATTATGCATTTAATTTATATACACAGTAATGTCAATTAACAGTACTGGTAATTTGATTATTTCATCTTGAATGTTATTTTAGTTAGCTTGTATCCAAACCTGATTCCGCGTGTGACGAATTCACCTTTGTCTTTTAAATGTCCGAATCGTGTGTAATGGAACCGTTTTTTAGTGTTATGTTGCACGGAAAGGGATGCTGTTTAACAACGTGGGCAGGGGACGTCACCTGGTCAAGTAATTATCAATGAAATTCGCCAACAGCCGTGTAATTGAGATTTTATTTTATTTTATTTTGACTACTAGTTTTGGCTTTCGACTATGCCGTCTTCTGGCCCCATGTGCGTCTCTCAGAGATAAAGGATATTGTCATACGGTGCCCCATATTCCTAGATTCACGACATCCTGTAATATATGGCACCGTATTACAATATCGTTCATTTTTGAGAGACGCATATGGGGCCAGAAGACGGCATAGTGGTATGCCACCCGAGTAGTGAAAATAAAATAACATCTCAATTAGAAGGTTGTTGGCGAATTTCTTTGACGTCTATGTACTACGTCCTCTTAGATTGCAAAGGATTACACACTATGTGCAATCGATTTGCTCAGCAGGGACTTTCGTTCCAGGTTGGGTAGTGCTCTAAGTAGTTTAGTTGCTTCTGGTGGTTTTGGTCTAAAGTGGAAAACGCTCTACTTTGAGTTACTCATAAATTTAGCAAAACGGTTATTGTTTTGGTTCATCTTGTGGGTAACTGGAAACGGTGCTGTGTGGCTTGGGCTCAGTAATTCCACAGGAGTCGCGTGTTTTAGTGCAATTTGAAGAAAGCGATGGACATAAATTTCAATTTGATTCAAATGGTTCAAATGGAACTTAACATCTGAGGTCATCAGTCTCATAGAACTAAGAACTACTTAAACCTAACTAACCTAAGGACATCATACACATCCATGCCCGAGGCAGGATTTGAACCTGCGACCGTACCAGTTCCAGACGCTCTGCCACTCTGGCCGGCCAATTTGATTCACTATTCATTCATGAGAAAAGGGCGTTTTTAACATTCAGATAGACAGACAGACGGAGAACAACGTGGTCCTAAAAGGGTTCAGTTTTCACCAACTGGTACATGGCCGAATGTACCATGAAAATACGCACTTGGCGAAAGAATCCAGGGTCATGGTGAGATCAAAGATTTGGAAGTCGGTATGCCCATGCAATGTTATGCCCCCAGCACATTAATAAAAAGACCACCAAATTTATTATGTTCGACAATCTGCCTGAAGTGTTCCTCCCTCTCGCCATATGGGGCTACTTCGAGAAACAATATTGAGACTGAATCTGCTCTCGTCAGAGCACGCCAGGACACTAATCGTTGATTCAATCCCTACCACCTTGGTAGCACCACAAACCGTGCAGTAATATTAAATGTGCTTGCAGTTGCTCTCTCTGTTAGACGTGGGACCCTTCCTACCCGTTTCAAAATGTAAAGGTCTTCTCTGTTCTGCTTTACTTTTTCATGACGTAGCTGTCAATTTTTCGGTCGGTACCGGGCAGAGTCAAAAGCTTCAGGGCTGCTCAGCCAGAGGCCAACTAGAGAGTAACGTGCAGGACAATTTATGCGTATTAGACTTTTCGTGTTTAGAACACACATCAAAAAAAGTTTTGCATCACATCGGTTCCGAGAGTTCCAGAACCTGTGCAGAAAATTGCCATAGAGGTCTACATAAACATCATTTCCGCCCTTTTTATTGCTCATGAAAACCACACACTGCATGTTGTACCACCATACAACGAGACCTTCAGAGTTGGTGGTACAAATTGCTGTACACACCAGTACCTCTAATACCCAGTAGCATGTCATCTTGCATTGATGAATGCCTGTATTCATCGTGGCATAATATCCACAAGCTCATCAAGGTACTGCTTGTCCACATTGTCCCTCTCCTCAACGGCGATTCGGCGTAGATATCTCAAAGTGTTTGGTGAGTCACGTCGTCCATAAACAGCCCTTTTCAATCGATCCAGGCATGTTCGATAGGGTATATGTCTGGAGAACATGCTGGCAACTCTAGTCCAGCGATGTCGTTTTCCTAAAGTAAGTCATTCACAAGATATGCACTATGGGGGCGTAAATTCTTGTCCATAAAGACGAATGCCTCGCCAGTATACTGCCGATATGGTTGCATTATCGGTCCGAGGATTGCATTCACCTATTGTACAGCAGTTACGGCGCTTTCCATGAGCACCAGCGGCATACGTCGGCGCCACATAATACCACCCCAAAACCGCAGGGAATCTCCACCTTGCTGCACTCGCTGGACAGCGTGTCTAAGGCGTTCATCCTGACCAGGTTGCCTCGAAACGCGTCTCTGACTATTGTGTGGTTGAAGGCATATACTACACTCATCGAAGAAGAGAAAGTGACGCCAATCCTGAGCGGTCGATTGGGCAGTTGTTGGGCGCATCTGTACCGTTCTGCATGGTGTTGTGGTTGCAAAGATGGACCTCGCCATGCACGTCGGGAGTGAAGTTGTGCATCATGAAGCCAATTGCACACAGTTTGAGTCGTAACACGATGTCTGTGGATGCACGAAAAGCATTATTCAACATGGTGGCGCTGCTGTCAGGGTTCCTTCAAGCTATAATCCGTAGGTAGTGGTCATCCGCTGCAGTAGTAGCCCTTGGGCGGCCTGAGGGCGGCATGTCGTCGACAGTTCCTGTCTCTCTGTATCTCCTCTACGTCCGAACAACATCGCTGTTGTTCACTCTGAGACGCCAAGACACTTTTCTTGTTGAGAGCCGTTCCTGGCACAAAGTAACACTGCTGATGCTATCGAACCGCGGCATTGGTTCATCTACAGATAACACGACCAGTGTACCTCCTTCCTTGTGGAATGACTTGAACCGATCGGCTGTAGGAGCCTCTCCGTCTAATAGGCGCTGCTCATAAATGGATGTTTATACCTTTGGGTGGGTTTAGTGACATCTCCGAACAGTCAAAGGGACTGTGTCTGTGACACAATATCCACAGTAACGTCTGTCTTCATGAGTTCCAGGGACCGGTGTGATGCAAAACATTTTGATGTGTGTATTCCTCCATAATCACAGTTATTGTCATTTGCTTCCACAAGACCTAATTTTAACAGATTAGGTTTTACAGGGGCTACACCAGTTCTGATATTGTTCGGTTTAATTCAGTACTACTTAGTGGATGATCTGAAGTAGGATAGCCATCATGGGGTTCATCCAATGCCTAACTGAGAAACCGATATACTCTTTTTAATTCATAAAAGGTGACTCTCATCAAATAATTTTTTTAACTATTCGTTACGTTCATAAGCTGCCCCACAAGAATCAAGAATTGGGACTGCTGAAACGTGAAGGTTGACAGAGCTATTCCAGTGGAGTGTGCTTCACACTTACTTACCGCTCCAGATTCCAGTCACTGTGATTACTTGCTGCGGGATTTCCTGAAGTCGGTGGTCTACCACTGTTGTCTACCACTGTTGTCCGACTTCATTATGGATGCTAACAGACAACATTCTACGGCAGTTTGTGACCATATCTACTGACATATACAGTTCTGTTCACAACAGGTCCCTAGACTACAGATATTGTTGACAGATCACAGCCTACTTGTTCAGCATTTGTTATAAACAACATTGCTATGACAATTATTGCTTTTGTATGACATGAAGCGCCATCTTTTGGTCATTTTACCCACAGTTTTTGGTATCAATAGAACCCTATATCATATAAGACATGTGGTCAATGCTACATTAAATTTCGGGTGTGCAGCTGCATCAATTCAGGTTCTTCTTCTTCTAATATTTCGGCTGTATATCGCTCGCTCTTCTTCAGCGTGAACCGAAAGACTGACGCTCCAGAATTCGCTCCATCCTTTCAAACTCACGGACCGGGTCACTGCGCATTCGATCACAGGTACACAGGAGCCAGAGATATTGATCGACGGCGAAGACGAACAATGAGCATGAATTATATGAGTGTCGGCGCAGTTGATCCTCGCTTGGATGTCGATGTATCACTCTGAGCTGCACCGTCACGTTGTTTGTTACATAAAGCACCGTATTGCATGACATATCCAAGCTGAAGCTGCTATCCCTGACAATCAAATTCGTCGCGACAGCGCTGGAGCGCCGGTCTTTAGGATGAGAGATACACAGCCGAAAAATGAGAGGAACAAGAAGCGACACACCCGAAATTTAATGGGGGCAGTCATTGCACGGCGAAAACATTAGGATGGACAAGTTGGTCAATATTTACGTCACGTACCTTATTTCCAAATGTTCACGGACGTTCGGGTCACCATGTGTTGACTGGAGAAGAAAAATTACACACATATGGAAAAAGTTCGCCTCAGGTGGTATGAGCGCGTCGGTCTTTTAGAATAGAGTGTCGAAAGCAATTGCAGCTTGCTGTCGAGATGCGAGTGGTAACCTTATGGCACAGTGCGGACGTGGATCCTGAAAGAGGGCGGGTGGCGAGCGCCGGAAAGTTGGCAGCGACGCCTGGCGGGCAGCCACTTTTCCAGACCCCGCCGACACGCCGGCTGTCGGCTGAGTGCTAGCTGGCACGCGTTTAGCGTGAGCACCTCGCTAACAAGCTCTTTCGGTCGCCAAGTTGGCCATGTTACACCGAGAACCCACGTCGGGTCGGGATGCCGGTGTGCCGCGCCGCGCCCAGCCGTGCACAGTCAGCGCGGCGCCGCGCGCCCTCCTAACAGCCAGTTCCGCCGCTCTCCCGCGACTCTCTTTCTGCCACTTTATTCTGCCACCGCCCCGGCCCGGACTCCCTCAGCTGCTCTTGCAAACTTCCACTTGCAGCCCTCCCGCCGGCTTTTAGTTCGGTGGGTGGTGCGACGTAAATGGGACTTCATTATGAGTGAGCTATGTGCGACTACTTTGCATTCACGAGCCAAGTTTCAGACGGATGCTCCTGCGTCCCTGGAGAACTTCTCACAAACACGGTGGGACTCGTGGAGAACAGTGCGTAGCCGGCGAGAAGATGCTGAGACACTGCCGCGTTAGAAGCTTCTTCCTCAGGAATTTGTCGCGAATACGTTGCGGGCTGCATTTATTAAAATTAAATCACCAGAAATCATGAGCCCATCGCTCCATTTTGCAACTGAACATATTTCTGCAGAATGTCCGAACGTTCGTCTGACTACCACCGTACACTTATTACATATCAAAAAGTAGAGAACCAGACACAAATGGCAGAAAACAATTTCTACAACTTGCTTCCTGGGCGGACGTGCAATACCAAAATATATCCTCATCGAAAGATAGTTCAATTCAGCTCTGTTAGTGAACAAAAACACTCTTTAATGAGTTTCTTGGGACTCTTAGTCAAGGTGAAAACAGCCAAACTTCTAACTTATCGAAAGTTACAGGAGTCGAAGAAAATGTGGATGCTGGCCGTACCTGTATCAGTTACGCTTTGTATACGAAGGAAGTTAAAAATTTGTGTTTTAAATTGAGGACACAGCCTCTAGCCTCTCCTCCCCTTTTCATCCGCAAAATCAAAATATAAGACTTCCTTGAGACTAGGCCGTGTATCTCTATTCACTGCGTGATTTCCAAGAGGAGTCATCCCAAATGAGTAAAGACTGCTTCCAGATTCCATGAAGGGCACAGAACGCAGCTAGCTGCAGATGGAGGCTCATGTCATCACCACAATATGTATCGCTTTGGATCGGTGGAGAATCTGAATCAGAGGCTAAGGCGGCTCTGCGACTACGTAAGATGCAGATCCCTACATTTGCGCTATGGGGTGGTAGGTTTTCAGGTTCTACTTAATAGGTCATGGGTCCACTACATGCGGGAAGTGGCTACATTCGTAACGGGGCTATGTGGATGGGACTTTGCGGTTTTCTAAGGTAGAGGGTCTCAGATACTACAGAAAAATTTCATTAGTCTAAAAGGGTGCTGGCCAAACACAGGAAAGTAGACCTAGCAACAATCAGTATTGTAGCTGTAAATTGTTGTAGCTGTGTTGCGAAAGAACAGGAACACCAAGCACCAGAAATAATTTCAGCCAGAATATTTACAAAAGACATAACCGTTTTCAGCAAGGATAGATTAAATACAAATGCTGGTGGCGTGTTTATTGCTGACAGAAGTAGTTTAACTTGTAGTGGAGCTGAAGCAGATAGTTCCTGCTACTTAGTAATGGCAGGCGTTATAACGGACAACCGGAATAAATTTGCAATTGGTTACTTTTACCGGCCCCCAGAAACATTTGATCAGTTGAAAGAATAACTGAGTGTTATTTCAAATTATTATCCCACTCAACCAATTATAGTTGGTGGTCACTTCAATCTGCCGTTGATACTTTGGCAAAAATACATGTCTAAAGCCGGCAGTAGGCGTAAAACGTAGTAAATTGTACTGAATACTTTCTGGGAAAATTATTTTGAATGCTTAGTTTAGGAACCCACCAAAAAGTGTTATTGAATGCGAAATCATACGTGGCCTCTTAGCAGCGAATAATCCAAGCAAATAAACGAGGATGTCAATATTCCAGAATTCTAATCAAGAACAGCTACCAACATGAGTAAATTAGAAGTAGATGTTCTCTGAGTAGTGAAGCAACTTATATCACAAAATAAAAGTAACTCTTCCAGCTCGGATTGTATACCAGTTAGGTTCCTCTCAGAGTATGCTGATACAATAGTTCCATACTTAACAATAATATACTACCGCTCACCCGACGAAAGATCGTACCCAAGTACTGGTAAGCTGCACAGGTCACACCAATATTCTAGAAAGGCAAAGGAGTAATCCACAAAATTACAGACCCACGTCATTAACGTTGATATGCAGCAGGACTTTGAAACATATGTTGCGTTCGAACATTATGAATTACCTAGAAGAGAACGGTCTATTGGCACACAGTCAACACGAATTTAGAAAACATCGTTCTTGCGAAATACAAATAATTCTTTACTCACAAGAAGTGTTGAGTGCTGTTGACAACAGATTTCAAACTGATTCCGCATTTCGAGATTGCCAGAGTCCTTTTGACACTATACCTCACAAGAGGCTTGTAATGGAATTGGGTACTTATGCAATATCGTCTAAGTTACGCAATGGAGTCGTGATTTCCTGTCAGAGAGGTCACAGTTGGTAGTAACCGACTGAAACTCATCGAGTGAAACAGAAATTTCTGTTGCTCCCCAAGGTAGTGTTATAGGCCCTCTGTTGTTCCTTATCTACTTAAACGATTTAGGAGACAATCTGAGCAGTTATCTTAGGTTGTTTGCAGATGATGCTGTCGTTTGTCATCTAGTAAAGTCATCAGAAGATCAAAACCAAATGTAAGACGATTTACATGAGATATCTGTGTGATACGAAAATTGGCACTTTACCACAACTAATGAAAAATCTGAGGCAATCCACATGAGTGCTAAGAAGAAGACGTTAAATGCAAATATCGCGTGACGAGGACCTTCCGTCGGGTAGTTCGAAACTACGATTACACACTAAATCAATCAAATGTAAAATCTGTACACTTAACTAAATGACTAGGAATTATAATTACGAACGAATGAAATTGCAAAGTACACGTATAAAATTCTGTGGGGAAGGCGAACCGAAAACTGCGATTTATTGGCAGAGAACTTCGTTGGTACCACATATCTACTGAAGAGATTGACTACACTACGCTTGTCCGTTCTCTTATGAAGTAATGCTACGCAGTGTGGGACGCTTACCAAGTAAGATTAACGGAGAAGATAAGATTAACGAGAAACAAAGAAGAGTATCGTGTTTGTACTATCGAGAAAGAGAGGAGACAGTGTCACGGGTATGATATAGGGTTTGAGGTGGAAATTAAAACAAAGGCGTTTGTAGTCGCGGCGGAACCTTCTGACGAAATTTGAAAGACCATCTTTCTCCTCCGAATGGGAAAATATTTTGTTCACGCCGACCTACACTGGAAGAAACGGTCATCACGATAAAATAAAGCAAATCAGAGCTCGCACGGAAACGTAAAGGTGTTCGTGTTTTCCTCGCACTTGTTGGGAGCAGAATAATAGAGAACTATTGTGAAGGTTGTCCGACGTACCCTCTGCCAGGGACTTAAGTGTGATTTGCAGAGTATCCTTGTTGATGGAGGTGTTGATGTAGATGCAGGTGAAGTAAATATTCCATAATACGAATCTATAAGTGCCAACATTTAGTAACTTAGAAGTAGATATCTTCGATTCAACTCAGTAGCTCAAATCACTTAATAAAAAACCGGGGTTCTTGTGTAGTCAGTTTTCTATCAGAGTATGCTGATACAATAGATCCGTACTTAGTAATCATAGTAGAACCGTTCCTGTCGAAAGATCCATACCTGAGGAGTGGAAAGTTTCACAAGTCACACCAATACCAAAGAAATGAAATAGGTTATTAAACAGAATTACAAACTCATATCACGATCGTTGATTTGCAGAAGGATTTTAAAACATATATTGCGTTTGAACATTAGGAATTACATCGAGGCCGCGCGGGGTAGCCGCAGAGTATGAGGCGCCTTGCCACGGTTCGCACGGCTACCCCCCGTCGGAGTTTCGAGGTCTCCCTCTGGCATGTGTGTGGTTGTGTGTGTGTGTGTGTGTGTTTGTGTGTGCGTGTTTTTCCTTAGCGTAAGTTAGTTTAAGTTAGATCAAGTAGTGTATAAGCCTTGCAGATAGTCATCGAGGATTAAGAAAATATCATTCTTGTGAAACAAAACTAGCTATTTATTCTCACGAAGTAATGAATGCTATCGACAGGAATGTTAAATTGGTTCCATTTTTTTAATTGTAGAAGGCATCTGACACCGTTCCTCACAAGAAATTTTATTATTATTGTGAAGGTTTTGCGACTGGATTTGTGAGTTCCTATAGCGAAAGTCACAGTTCGTAGTAAGTGAGGGAACGTCATCTAGTAAAACTGATGTAATATCTATCGTTCTCAAGGGAAGTGTTATATGGCGTCTTTCCTGATCAACGTAAATGCCATATGACACAATCTGAGCGGCACCCTTAGATTGTTTGCAGAAGATGCCGTCATTTACGGTCTGGTAAAGTCATCGTAGATAATACAGCTATATGGCGTGAAAACTGGCAATTGACTGTAGATGATTAAATGTGTGACGTCATCAACAAAAGTACTAAAAGAAATCTGCTAAATTTCAGTTACACGATAAACCACACAAATCTAAAGGCTGTAAATTCAGCTAAATACTTTCGGATTAGAATTACGAATAACTTAAACCGGAACGATCACGCAGATAATTTTGTGTGGAAAGCAAAACAAAGACAGCAATTTATTTCCAGAGCAGAAAAATCAACAAGTCTACGAAAGAGACTGGTTACAGTTGTCCGAGTTAATCTGAGGTATTGCGGTGAGGTGTGGGATCCGCATCAGATGAGTCTAACAGAGGACATCGGAAAAGAGGGACAGCTAGTTTGGTATTTTCACTTAATAGAGAAGAGAGTGAGTGGAATGATAGAAGAATAGCTTCAAGGTAGTTCGATGAGGCATCCATCAGGCACTTACTTGTGACCTGCAGAATAATCATGTAGATCTGGATGTAGATTTAGCACTGAACTTCGGCCAATTGAGATACAGCCCAAGAAAAATCAGAAGCGCAAAAGGAAGAACAATTTTACGTTCATATTCGGAACTGATAGGAACATAACCCATAGGTAATAAAATTTTAAATTCACCACTCTTTATTGCAAAGCTTTAACTACCTAACTGCAAATGGAATCGTTATTAATTAAAAAGCTCTTCAACCTTAAATTAAAAAACACGCACAATACACCTCTTGCCCCATATTATGCAAACAGTGGCTGCCTGCAGTATCACGAACAGTCTGCTTGCAGGTTGGTACAGGTAATTTCTAAAACAAGATAGACACAATAACGAAATACAGTTATTTTGAAACCACCATAAACATTCCCGAGCTCCGGAATTGTGATAAACAACTATAGAAATTATCGCAAAGAATATTTTCATGGATAAGAAGAAGCTTTACATTACTTTAAAATCAACTTGAAATAAAAGACACACGCCAATAACTATTCGGCCGTTTGCAGAATGAAATTTTCACTCTGCACTTAAGTGTGCGCTGATGTGAAATTTCCTCTCGGATTAAAACTGTGTGCCGGACTGACAATCCAAGTTGTGACCTCTGCCTTTAGAGATCAAATGCTTTACCAACTTTTTTAATTTTTTGTTCTAATTATTTTTGTTTGTGTTTCTTCTACGGAGAGATCGGGTCCGTGCGGACATTTAGCGATGAAAACTTAAGTTTATTATAATTATTATTAATATTATTAAAGAGCCGACTGAGATAACCAAACAGGACTCACGACCCGTACTCATAGCTTTAGTTCAGACAGTGCCTCGTCCCGTACCATCCAGACTTCACGGAAGTTGTCCTTCGAAACTGGAAGAAAGGCTATTGCGGAAACATAGCTAAGCCACAGCATGGGGGATGTTTCCACAATGAAATTTTCACTCTGCAGTGGAGTGTGCGCTGATATGAAACTTCCCGGCCACTTCGAGTCCCAGTCCAGGAAATAGTTTTATTCTGGCAGGAAATTTCATATTCAGCAGTTAATATGCTGATAAGAAAGTAAATTCTAGCAGGAGCAAACCAGTAGTAAAGCAATTTGCGGCTACCGCCGCAAGCTAATGGGACTATGATTGAAAATTGGGAGAAATCACTCTTTCAACAATCTCAGCACGCTCAAGGTATCTTAGAAAAACGTAAATCACTAAAAGTCGCTTTTAAACAACGTTAACAGAATGCGTAATAATAAGACTCCGGTCTTTCAAGTGCAGTCAGCACACCGGCTGAGGAAGGTAACATGCAAAATTCGCATAAAACTAATAGAGGTCTGCTGTTGTCCACAGAGCGAAACACACTAAAGTAAATAGAGTTACAGTTTCTCATCCTTATCAGCCGGCCTCGTTGGCCGTGCGGTTCTAGGCGCTGCAGTCCGGAAGCGCGGGACTGCTAAGGTCGCAGGTTCGAATCCTGCCTCGGGCATGGATGTGTGTGATGTCCTTAGGTTAGTTAAATTTAAGTATTTCTACGTTCTGGGGGACTGATGACGTAAGATGTTAAGTCTCATAGTGCTCAGAGCCATTTGAACCCCATCCTTATCAGGGCGAAGTGGAGTTCACTCTCATTCAAACACATAGAAAACTTCCCTAAAGCCAAATACCTTGCAATGTGACACCAACTAAAGGCGCTTAGCATAAACAGTATCCCAGTTTTGGGAGCCACCCAATGCCGCCGTCCAGGCCGGTTACAAAGGCCGGCATAACTCGTTTGCAGCGTGGAGCTTCCATCATACCGAGCGCCGTATCTCCATGCAAGCCCGTACACGATGGCTTAATAACACATCACGCTGCTGAGAAAGTACCCTATCACTAATACAGCTTCTAGAAACCACATTTACAACACTACGGTCATTAGATACGCAAGCATACAAATTGATCCTTTTACTGCTATCTACCACAACTATTAAAGTTTTTGTATGTCCATCCTTGTGATTGATGGTCTGCAGTACTCCAGCCGTTCATCTCCTCAGCATCAGTTAAGGCCTGCAGATGGTGTGTTCAGTCACCAATGTAACGTACCTACAACAAATAAAGCGTATGCTCCTCTGTGAAAATGGACTCAATAAGCAACCTGAGCTATCAGTAATCGGAGTGACAGTTTAAGCCCTCAACAGATCGTTACATAAAAAATTTAAAACTTTCACTTGAATAAGCTATCTGACTGCATACTTCAATAAGAATTTACAAATGATATAGAATCTGGCTTCTGCAACGTAATTTACTGGATTAAGGTAAATGACATGTTGTGGTGTGTGACTGTCTCTGTTTTGGCTGTAAGTTTTGCTCTCACGTCTTTAGATGATTCCCTTTTTCAAAGTGGTTTACAGCAATTCGCAGCAACAGCGGCTGAAGCTGATTTTTACTAAGAATGAATTTAACCAAACGTAGTTTGCTTGGGTACTGTTAACTGATAAATAAATTGGAATAAGGGATTTCACAAATTAAATCTATTTAAAAACTTCAGAAATCATCATGACCAATAATAGTTTGACAAGTATTAATAATGGCGAAATGCCTGAAAATGATCTTATAAGCATCAATAATGGCTGAGTGACAGGTTAACAAATTATTTCAATTTCAAGTTACATTAAAATTTAATAACCACAGCATATTTATGAATTAGGCGTGTAGAATAATTATTATATTTGGAGGAGGGATTTACTTGGCTTAGTTACGCTTGAAGATGGAATTCAAGGTAAAATTCGCAAGCATAGCGTAAAGCCCAATTGAATTGTTAGGCTCGCCAGCCACAGTGGCCGAGCGGTTAAAGGCGCTACAGTCTGGAACCGCACGACCGCTACTGTCGCAGGTTCGAATCCTGCCTCGGGCATGGATGTGTGTGATGTCCTTAGGTTCGTTAGGTTTAAGTAGTTCTAAGTTCTAGGGGACTTAGGACCACAGCAGTTGTGTCCCATAGTGCTCAGAGCCATTTGAACCATTTATTTTTTTTTTGTTAGGCTCGTGATTGTTAGTCCGAGTTTGCAATAATCCCATGTCTTGATCGTCAGTTAAAGAAGTCTCCTTACCTCCAAATAATAATAATAATAATTATTCTCCACATCTAATTCATAAATATGCAGTGGTTATTAAAAGCTAATGTAATTTTGAAATTGAAATAATATGTAAATCTGACTTATTGACACTTATAAGCTCATTTCCAAGCATATCGCCATTATTAATACTTGTCAAACTATTATTAGTCACGATGATTTCTGAAGTTTTTAAATATATTTAATTTATGAAATCCCTTCTCACAAGTTATTTAGTAGGTGACAGGACCTACGCAAACTCCGCTTTATTAAATTCATTCTTAGTAACAACCAGCATGCTGCTGCGAGTTTCTGTAAACCACTTGGAAAAAGGCAGTCATCTAAAGAGGTGAGCGCAAAACTTAGGGCCAAACCAGAGACAGTGAAACACCATAATATGTGACGTCCTCTAATCCAGTAAATCCCGACGCACAAGCCAGATTCTGTATCGCTTGTAAATTATTATTCAAATACGCAGTCAGATAGCTTATCCAAAGGTTAGTTTTTGTTTTTCTTGTAACGATATGCTGAGGGCTTAAATGAGGGTGAAACTGACGCTCATACAACACGTACACAGTGTTATTCAGGTTAGATTCCGATTACTGTTAGCTCAGGTTGCTTATGGAGTCCATTTTCACAGACGAACATAAGCTTTATTGGTTGTAGGTACATTATACCGAAACTGGCTGCAGTATAAGAAAATAACATCAAAATGACGGCAGCAAGTGTTTCATTTTGTTACAACTATCAAATTACTCTTTGGCCTCACAACACATAGTGTCTGCCGCAGTCTGAAATTAGAGAGGAGCACAGCAAGCTTTTCAGTGTGTCAAGCATCGCATTCACCTGCTTGTACTAGAACGGTAGGCCTGTGGATCTCTATTTCCCTTCTTAAGGCTCGGTGGCCCACACTCACCTCCATGCGGCAAACGACACATCGCAAGAGAAACGAACAGTCTCTGAAATCGACTACGGAACGTCTCAATCTAATTAGTATAATTACTGTGTTAACTATCGTTCGAAATAATAGATACCGTCATCGTTAATATTTCTCCTTATACAGGGCGGTCAAAAGAAAGAGTGGAAGTAGTACTGATGGAAACAAGAAAAATAAATCTGTTATACATAGGCCCGGCAATGCATACTTTCTGATATAATTCCAGTAAACATGGGTCCGGAAAGGCATGGTTACTGTGATGAACACCTGTTTACAGGAGATGTTCAACGTGCCGTCCATTCGTGACAATATGCCCCTCTAAAATGAGGCAGGCACCTGCTGTGGACTCGCATATGCGGCAAAGTTCTTTGAACGGACGTTGAAGCAATACTGTTAGCAACACCTCGGCTCATTTGGGTGGTCAGTTGCTCAACACTTTCTTGCCAGTTCGCCAGTACACATCTCCACAGCCGTTGACCCCTCTTATTGTGGCCCGTGGAGCACCACAGTTGCCTCGGCGATGACTGTGGATATCGCCATGTTTCCACGCACTGTGTAGTTCAACCACGACGGCACGTGAACAGCCCTTCCCCCAAAATCCAATGATCATGCCTTTTTGGACATCAAATAAATCACACTCTTTTTGCGTCCCCCGAAAATGCTTTATACAAACTCCACTGCTAGTGCTGCCAGCCGCCGTCTATGAGCCGTTTCCTTCACGTTCGTTGACGTCTGACATAGGCGTTGGTCACATTAACACTATGCCGTCCGGTGACACCACAGTGGTGTCGTGCGCGGAATAGCGGTCAACCGCCGGCGACACCACAGTGGTGTCATCTGGATAGTATCACTCAGTGGCCGGGGACACCACAGTGATGTGAGCATAGTATCGCACAGTGGCCGGCGAAAGCACTTTATTATCTTTTGCATTCTGTTGGTGTTTCATTTAGGTAACAATAAGTTACATACGACCAAAAGTTTTTTTTGTTTTGTTTTTATAAGTACTTTCCCCGCGAACCATGGACCTTGCCGTTGGTGGGGAGGCTTGCGTGCCTCAGCGATACAGATAGCTGTACCGTAGGTGAAACCACAACGGAGGGGTATCTGTTGAGAGGCCAGACAAATGCGTGCTTCCTGAAGAGGGGCAGCAGCCTGTTCAGTAGTTGCGGGGGCAACAGTCTGGATGATTGACTGATCTGGCCTTGTAACACTAACCAAAACGGCTGTGCTGGTACTGCGAACGGTTGAAAGCAAGGGGAAACTACAGCCGCCATTTTTCCCGTGGGCATGCAGCTTTACAGTATGGTTAATGACGATGGCGTCCTCTTGGGTAAAATATTCCGGAGGTGAAACATTCTCCCATTCGGATCTCCGGGCGGGGACAACTCAAGAGGACGTCGTTATCAGGAGAAAGAAAACTTGCGTTCTACGGATCGGAGCGTGGAATGTCAGATCCCTTAATCTGGCAGGTAGGCTAGAAAATTTAAAAAGGGAAATGGATAGGTTAAAGTTAGATATAGTGGGAATTAGTGAAGTTCGGTGGCAGGAGGAACAAGACTTTTGGTCAGTCGAATACAGGGTTATAAATACAAAGTCAAATAGGGGTAATGCAGGAGTAGGTTTAATAATGAATAAAAAAATAGGAATGCGGGTAAGCTACTACAAACAGCATAGAGAACGCATTATTGTGGCCAAGATAGACACGAAGCCCACGCCTACTACAGTAGTACAAGTTTATATGCCAACTAGCTCTGCAGATGACGAAGAAATTGAAGAAGTGTATGATGAAATAAAAGAAATTATTCAGATAGTGAAGGGAGACGAAAATTTAATAGTCATGGGTGACTGGAATTCGGTAGTAGGAAAAGGGAGAGAAGGAAACGTAGTAGGTGAATATGGATTGCGGGTAAGAAATAAAAGAGGAAGCCGCCTGGTAGAATTTTGCACAGAGCACAACTTAGTCATAGCTAACACTTGGTTCAAGAATCATAAAAGAAGGTTGTATACATGTAAGAAGCCTGGAGATACTGACAGAATTCAGATAGATTATATAATGGTAAGACATAGATTTAGCAACCAGGTTTTAAATTGTAAGACTTTTCCAGGGGCAGATGTGGACTCTGACCACATTGGTTATGAACTGTAGACTAAAACTGAAGAAACTGCAAAAAGGTGGGAATTTCAGGAGATGGGACTTGGAGAAACTGAAAGAACCAGAGGTTGTACAGAGCATAAGGGAACAATTGACGGGAATGGGGGAAAGAAATACAGTAGAAGAAGAATGGGTAGCTTTGAGAGATGAAGTAGTGAAGGCAGCAGAGGACCTAGTAGGTAAAAAGATGAGGACTAGTAGAAATCCTTGGGTAACAGAAGAAATACTGAATTTAATTGATGAAAGGAGAACATATAAAACTGCAGTAAATGAAGCAGGCAAAAAGGAATACAAACGTCTCAAAAATGAGATCGACAGGAACTGCAAAATGGCTAAGCAGGGATGGCTAGAGGATAAATGTAAGGATGTAGAGGCTCTGCTCACTAGGGGTAAGATAGACACTGCCTACAGGAAAATTAAGGAGACTTTTGGAGAAAAGAGAACCACTTGTATGAATATCAAGAGCTCAGACGGAAACCCAGTTCTAAGCAAAGAAGGGAAAGCAGAAAGGTGGAAGGAGTGTATAGAGGGTCTATACAATAGCGATGTACTTGAGGACAATATTATGGAAATGGAAGAGGATGTAGATGAAGATGAAATGGGAGATATGATACTGCGTAAAGAGTTTGACAGAGCACTGAAAGACCGTCTTGCTGCCTTGCAGCCTGGCCAGCCGTTGCAGATGTATTATGTGATCAAAAGTGTCCGGACACCTGGCTGAAAATGACTTACAAGTTCGTGGCTCCCTCCATCAGTAATGCTGGAATCCAATATGGTGTTAGCCCACCCCAGCCTTGATTACAGCTTCCACTCTCGCAGGAATACGTTCAGTCAGGTGCTGGCAGGTCTCTTGGGGAATGGCAGCCCATTCTTCAAGGAGTGCTGCACTGAGGAGAGGTATCGATGCCGGTCGGTGAAACCCGGCACGAAGTCGGCGATCTAAAATCCCCCAGAGGTGTTCTATAGGATTCAGGTGAGGACTCTGTGCAGGCCAGTCCATTACAGGGAAATTACTGTCGTGTAACCACTCCGCCACAGGTCGTACATTATGAACAGGTGCACGATAGTGTTGAAAGATGCAATGGCCGTTCCCGAATTGTTTTTCAACAGTGCAAAGAAAGAATGTGCTTAAGACCACGTACGTCTGTGCTGTGATAGTGCAACGGAAAACAAAAGATGTGCAAGCTCCCTCCATGAAAAACACGTCCCCACTATAACACCACCGCCTACGAATTTTACTGTTGGCACTACACACGCTTGCAGATGACGTTCACCGGGCATTTTTCATACCCACACCCTGTCATCGGATCGCTACATTGTGTACCGTGATTCGACAGTCCACACAATGTATTCCACTGTTCTGTCGTCCAGTGTTTACGCTCCTTACACAAAGCGAGGCGTCGTTTGGCACTTATCGGCGTGATGTGTGGCTTATGAGCAGCCGCTAGACCATGAAATCCAAGTTCTCTCACCTCCCTTCTAACTGTCATAGTACTTGCAATGGATCCTGATGCAGTTTGGAAATCCTGTGTGACGGTCAGGATAGACGTTTGCCTATTACACATTACGACCCTCTTCAACTGTCGGTGACCTCTGTCAGTCAACAGACGAGGTCGGCCTGTACGCTTTTGTGGTGTATGTGTCCCTTCACGTTTCCGCTTCACTATTACATGGGAAACAGTGGACCTAGGGATGTTTAGGAGTGTGCAAATATTGCGTACTGACCTATGACACAAGTGACACCCAATCACCTGACCATGTTCGTATTCTTTGAGTTCTGCGGAGCGCCCCATTCCGTTCTCTCACAACGTCTAATGACTGCAGAGACCACTGATATAGAGAACCTGCCGGTAGGTGGCAGCACAACGCACCTAATATGAGAAACGTATGTTTTTGGGGTGTCCGGATACGTTTGATCACATAGTGTACATGTCGCAGCGCTCACGCAGGACCCTCGGCGCAGCCGTGGTGCTGTTGCCTGCCATTTCTAGGCTACAGGTTTTGATGAGATCCAAAATGTAATCGAGGACGTAAGGAGAATATGGGCTTGGGACAAGGAATGAAAGAGGAGGAAGACTAATTGAGTTCTGTAACAAGTTTCAGATAGTAATAGCGAATACCCTGTTCAAGAATCACAAGAGGAGGAGCTATACTGGGAAAAGGCCGGGAGATACGGGAAGATTTCAATTAGATTACATCATGGTCACAGAGATTCCGAAATCAGACACTGGATTGTAAGGCGTACCCAGGAGCAGATATAGTCTAGATTAGATTACATTAGCAGATTAGATTACATCATGGTCAGACAGAGATTCCGAAATCAGACACTGGATTGGGCCATCACAGAAGTTGGGAAGGAAAACATAGGTACAAAGAAGGTAGCTGCGAAGAAACCATGGCTAACAGAAGAAAAACTTCAGTTGATTGATGAAAGGAGGAAGTACAAACATGTTCCGGGAAAATCAGGAATACAGAAATACAAGTCGCTGAGGAATGAAATAAATAGGAAGTGCAGGGAAGCTCAGACGAAATGGCTGCAGGCAAAATGTGAAGACATCGAAAAAGATATGATTGTCGGAAGGACAGACTCAGCACACAGGAGAGTCAAAACAACCATTGGTGACATTAAAAGCAACGGTGGTAACATTAAGAGTGCAACGGGAATTCCACTGTTAAATGCAGAAGTGAGAGCAGATAGGTGGAAAGAATCCATTGAAAGCCCCTCTGAGGGTGAAGATTTGTCTGATGTGATAGAAGAAGAAACAGGAGTCGATTTAGAGGAGATAGGGGATCCAGTATTAGAATCGGAATTTAAAAGAGCTTTGGAGGACTTACGGTCAAATAAGGCAGAAGGGATAGATAACATTCCATCAGAATTTCTAAAATCATTGGGGGAAGTGGCAACAAAACGACTATTCACGTTGGTGTGTAGAATATATGAGTCTGGCGATATACCATCTGACTTTCGGAAAAGCATCATCCACACAATTCCGAAGACGGCAAGAACTGACAAGTACGAGAATTACCGCACAATCAGCTTAACAGCTCATGTATCGAAGCTGCTTAAAAGAATAATATACAGAAGAATGGAAAAGAAAATTTAGAATGCGCTAGGTGACGATCAGTTTTGCTTAAGGAAAAGTAAAGGGGCGAGAGAGGCAATTCTGACGTTACGGCTAATAATGGAAGCAAGGCTAAAGAAAAATCAAGACACTTTCATAGGATTTGTCGACCTGGAAAAAGCGTTCGACAATATAAAATGGTGCAAGCTACTCGAGATTCTGAAAAAAGTAGGGGTAAGCTGTAGCGAGAGACGGGTCATATACAATATGTACTACAACCAAGAGGGAATAATAAGAGTGGACGATCAAGAACGAAGTGCTCGTATTAAGAAGGGTGCAAGACAAGGCTGTAGCCTTTCGCCCCTACTGTTCAATCTGTACATCGAGGAAGCAATGATGGAAATAAAAGAAAGGTTCAGGAGTGGAATTAAAATACAAGGTGAAAGGATAACAATGATACGATTCGCTTATGACATTCCTATCCTGAGTGAAAGTGAAGAAGAATTAAATGATCTGCTGAATGGAATGAACAGTCTAATGAGTACACAGTAAGGTTTGAGAGTAAATCGGAGAAAGACGAAGGTAACGAGAAGCAGTAGAAATGAGAACAGCGAGAAACTTAACATCAGGACTGATGGTCATGAAGTCAATGAAGTTACGGAATTCTGCTACCTAGGCAGTAAAATAACCAATGACGGACGGAGCAAGGAGGACATCAATATCAGACTCGCTATGGCAAAAAAGGCATTTCTGGCCAAGAGAAGTCAACTAATATCAAATACCGGTCTTAATTTGAGGAAGAAATTTCTGAGGATGTACGTCTGGAGTACAGCATTGTATGGTGGTGAAACATGGACTGTGGGAAAACCGGAAGAGAAGAGAATCGAAGCATTTGAGATGTGGTGCTATAGACGAATGTTGAAAATTAAGTGGACTGATAAGGTAAGGAATGAGGAGGTTCTACGCAGAATCGGAGAGGAAAGGAATATGTGGAAAACACTGATAAGGAGAAGGGACAGGATGATAGGACATCTGCTAAGATATGAGGGAATGACTTTGTAATATTGTTACTTTAATTTGGTATGCTGAAGTGTAATATTGTTACTTTAATTTTGGTATACTGAAATCGGTGCTAATTGACAATGAAAGTGGGTTAAAAGCCGTGATCTGTCTGGGGACGTTAACCGTGGATTACTGGGCAACTGTTTCTTCAGATATTTAGTCTAGGTTTACCAAGCAGACTAACATTAATGATAATCTTTTAATAGTCATACAAAACCGGTAATATATATATATATATATATATATATATATATATATATATATATATATATAAAGGAGAATTTAAATAAAAAGAAAGAAATCAGTTTATATTTGGAAATTTATTTTAAGATTGTTCATTGAAATTTCAGCATATTATACGTGATTTATAACTGAGCTGGTGCCTTATTTACGATTGAAAAAATGTGAGATTGTAATCTTACGGAACACATAAAATATGGAGCCAAGATTGGGAGACTGTGTACAACACTGCATTCATAAAATAACAAACGAAGAACATTGAAACATAAGCAAGAAGAAATTAACCACAACCAACAGATTCAGTTTTTACCCAAAGAAATTACGTTCATACCACAATCCTGTCCGTCATGTAATTACCACACACTGGTATACTAAATTCATATTAACTCTTTGTGAAGACTTCGCAAAAAGAATAGCTGAGGGCTACTTTGATGATTACACCACATGCTTCACGTGGTCAACTTGGTTTACACAAAGCGTACAACTCCACAATAATTTTGATAATTAAAATAAATTAGATCGAAAAGCAATTGACAAAAGAAAAACCTTGAACTGGTTACTAACGTCTTACTATTAACCTGATGGGTCAAACAGTTATATAAGCACGTGGTACTGGTCTCGCAAAGTACACCCCACGTGGGTTGAACATAAAGAAAAGCATAAAGAAAAGTTGCTATATTAAAAAAATATTCTCAAGACGAGACGTTATAATCTCACGCACATTCGGATTTAAGATTGATGAACTTAGTTAGAGTTACTGATCAACACGTGGTTCGACTTTACTCACAAAGTAGTAACAAAGCAACTACCGGAAAATAATCTGAACTTCACACGATAATTACACTGCGCTGCAATTTAAGATAACATCGGATATTTTAGACCTAAACCCGAAATAAAGGTGATTAAATTTTCAGTTTGGCTGAACTTAAGAAATCCATTGTCCTACGGACTTAACAGACACGCGCTTAGCCGGACATCTTACCACTTCAGACGCTCGCCACGGCCACACTGCAACTGCCCTACTGCCGAGCGTGCTTCCTGAGGGTGGCTCTCAAAGACCAACGGAAGTGGCCAGAGGGGCAGCTTCCTATACCAACATGACAACGGATGGACAGGACCATACTAAGGATAGAAACCTCTTTGCTTTTAGGAAGCGTAGCTACCTGTTCCGACGTTGGTCCTACTGTTCTCTAGCAGACAGCCTTGTCTGCTACCCTCAAGCATGCAACTAGAAATAATATGCTCATTCATCCTCTCACACAAAAGGGAAGGGGGATGACAGTATCTTATCATATACAGTATATAAAAGAAAGCGGATGTAGGTTCCGTATGAGACTGTGTGACATGAATCACATATAAGAATTACATATAAACTGTGCTTTAAAGTGTAGTAGTGTGACAGATCGTTCTTGTTTATGTGTAAAAGTAACACGTTCCACTGCTCAGTCTCCTCCCAGATAGTCAGAAACGCCACAGTACATTTAGAAGATGAATTTATTCCATAAATGGCAACAGATTTAAGAAATTAAACATGAAAGGAATCCAACAGAGACCTTTCATAACCCCAATGCTCCGGGAAAGGACTGTGCAGGGAATTTTCTGGCCATGCTAGGACATTCCCAAGCAGGCTTCTCACACCCTACTTAAACCAAAAGTGTAAAAGAAAAGGCAAAAGGACACCAGCTACTTGCTAAAACACAATAATTTCAACACATCTTTAGAATCTACCAATTTCAAACAGAAAAAAAAGAACAGAATCTGTGACACCTATTTAAAAGGTAGTGTAGACCTAATTCGGTCAGCAAGTAAAAACAATGGTTCCTGTCTCATTAATATGAAAACAATTTCTGGTTGTTACCCTTATGGAGTTCACCAGTATTTGCTCATTGCAAGAGCTAACTGATCACAGGAAAATTTGTGACTGTTTATTAACAAGCAAAATTTATGAAAATAGCAAAGGTGCCACAGCAATTAAAAAAAGAACATCAAATAACATCGGTATTAAAAAGCAGAACATTACAATGCACAATCTGCAAAAGCAACAAAATGATAAGGGAAAAAACATGTTTTACAAAGTGGTTATCGCAAAAAAAATTCTATATCGAATAAAACTAATAATTTGTAGAATTAAAATAACTATGTGGCACTCATTTAATCACTCTACTATATTTCAATTAGCTAGCAAACAATGAGCACTGTGTCATTATACTGAAACTACAATAATTATGTGATTGTTACCCTTAAGGGGTTCCTCACAGTAAATATGCCCCATGCAAAGGCTAATCGATCACAGTTCAATGAGAATAAAAAGCTATCTGACTGATAAACGAAGCAAGGCCACAGCAATGAATTTACGAAACAAAATATCACAAATCTAATACATCACACAAAAACAAACATTGATAAATAAAACAGTACAATAGTCAACATCTAAAACAAAAAAAACACCTATAAATAAAACACCTGCAAAATACAAGATTCAAAGTCTAAAAAAGATAAATAGAACACCTGCAAAATACAAGAGTCAGTCTAATAAACACCAATAAATCGAACTCCTGCAAAACACACGAGTCAGAGTTTCTCTGACAGAAACACACGTATATGCACTGGACTAAGAACCGTATAATCACTGTTCACTGACACACTCAGTACTTCCACTGTTCCGAGGCACAATATAGGGGAAAGAGGGGGGGTTCGTCGCCGCAGCTGTCAGTAGGGATTTTTTTTTGTCCATCTGTTGCGTGCGATCCCGCCGTCTCTGCCCTCTCATGAAGTTTCTCCCGTGTCACGTCATCTCGATTTGGTTCCATGTTTGTGTTGTCAAATTCGTGCGGTATCCTCGTTTGACACGCTAGGTTGATATTCCTGGGCAAGGATGACACTTAATGGCTCTTCTTTTGTGCCACCCTTAGCGACCAGAGAACATCGAACCATGATTTACTGTCGCTTGACAGTGGGCATCCGTCAGGAGATGTTGATAGGCGTCATTGAAGTCTGCCAGTTACTCTGGACAGTATGTGTCAAAAGGCTCCACGCCCTTTGTGTTGTTACATTCTTGGGTTATCCTCAATTGGCTCGCCGGTTTGATATTCCTGGGCAAGGATGACACTTAATGGCTCTTCTTTTGTGCCACCCTTAGCGACCAGAGAACATCGAACCATGATTTACTGTCGCTTGACAGTGGGCACCCGTCAGGAGATGTTGATAGGCGTCGTTGACGTCTGCAAGTTTCTCTGGGCAGTACCTGTCAAAAGGCTCCACGCCCCTTGTGTTGTTTCACCGCGGCCGTCTCGTCACGGTCGCGTGCGTGTGGTGCGTTGCCAGCAGATGGATTTCCGCGCGGTGGACCACTCGCCCATCTCAGGTCATCGCCTCGAGGAAGGGTCGCCAGGGGCGGCCGCCCATTAGCTCCAGGTACAAGGGAAAGTGTTTGCCGCGTACCTTCTTTTGTTGTCGGCCGCGCTCCCAAAGTGGCCTGGCTGACAGCGTGTCCTGCTGGGAAACCTGCCAGTTTACAACTAGTCCGGCTGCTCCCGCTGTCTCTTAAGAGTTTTGCCGGTTCGCTTTCAAGTTCTCAACTGCATTCACAGAAATTTTTCATCATCCTTATGTGATTACACAATGTCATACATAATACCACTTAGTATTGTCTTTCACAATTTTTAAGAACAAAGTGAGACTTAATATTTTTTTAAATAAAAAATTAGATGAATCGACAATATAAAATAAAATTTAAATGACTTGACAATGTAAAAAAAAATAAAAGTGAAATGACCTGACAGTATAAAAATAAAAATTTAAATGAACTGACAATATAATATTTAAATCCACATCACTAATGTGGTTCACTTACGTTTTAATAAATCAAATGCTATTTATTAATTCACTAAAATGAATAGGATTATGCCTTGTGCAAGTATAGGTCAGGACAGCATAAGGTTCACATGTTATTTACACACACATACATGCACACCTGTTGTCTATTCTACAAACTAACTACCCATAAACATGCATTACTCAATATTCTACTTCTATCCACTACTAGTTAAGCCAATAAGCTACTTCAATGCTATTTCAACACCGTGTATATGCCACTACAACATTGTTCTAATTCGTCCTCTTCTTGACGCTCGCGGCATACGTCTTGTCACATGATAAATATGGAGAACTTTCCTTAAACATACACATTAAAAAGAACAATGGTTATTTACACGCCAAAACATTTATACCAGTTCGCACACCTGAAAAGAGACTCGCAATTATACATGTATCATACACATATATTCACACATAAAACAGTAAGAAAATTTCACCTAAAATTACGTTATCACAACAATTAATCACGCAGATGACTCTGAGAAGGTTAAAAATATTTGCATTATACAGGTTATATTACATTTTCTTACCCATTTTGCTGCGATTTCGTTCCTTCTTTACGTTACCTTTCGCTTCCAAATCAGTTATTTCGCCTGTGGTGGTTATTCTGGATTCATTTCTCATGAATGGCAAAATTGTGGTCACCTCTATTCTGTAAAACAGTATCATCTTAACATATTGAACTTACAACAGACACAAAAGATCCGAATCCTCCTGTAGTTTAAATGACAAATGTTTTGCTTTATCCTTATTACCTTAAACCAAGCTTTCCTTCGTTCCCATAATCAAAATCATTTAATCATCCTCTACCTTCAAGAGGGAAATTTCCTCAGTAAAAATCATATAGGCTGCAGTGCATCCCGCACCAGCGAAAACAGTAAGCTGTAATGCTCACAGCATCAGCAAAACACATAAACGTCGCTTTTCTAGGACAAGTATTAACGCAGAATAACTTTTTAGGCTTTGGCTCAACATCAATCAAGACTACAAAAAGGATCCATATTTCCGTTCCATTCTCCATTTGCTGAAAAGCTGCTCGTATTTGACTACCACAATAATATTTCAGAGCCACGTAAATTACACAAACCACAATTCTTCTTTCACCTTGAAGGGAATCAATATACTTACGAAATCCACAGACAGCACTTTACGTACTCAGCTATAAAGAACAAAAAAGACATATATCATCAATATTAACATATCATCGCACATTGGAAGCCAATGGTTCAACAATCGTATTATCACATCCTGTTTTCAAGATTCCAAACTTACTCATTCCTTTCTCAGAGTTCTCCTATCTTAAAATATTCATACAGCACGCATACTATAGTAAGAGATCCTCATTTATTCTGACAGATATAGAATAGTTATAGGTAGATAGTAGCACTGAAAGCAGAAAATCGGAAACAAGGCTACTAACAGCTGGGGACCTGGGTTTGCCAGACCCATAATACCCACAGATCGGATATTCCTCTGAGTTTTCCTACCTTAAAATATTCATACAGCACGCATACTATAGTAAGAGATCCTCATTTACACTGACAGATATAGAATAGTAATAGATAGATAGTAGCATTGAAAACAGAAAATCGGAAACACGGCTACTAACAGCTGGGGACCTGGGTTTGCCAGACCCATAATACCCACAGATCGGATATTCCCCTGAGTTTTGCATTAATTCAACGCAGATATTGCTTCTCTCAGGAGCGGCTGTTTTCAATTTACACACAAAAAAAAACATAAACAGCATTTTACTCGTTCACAAAGAAACCTTTTATCTTCACGTTTGAATCAAACTAAATCCTAATTGCACAAGGAGAGAAAAAAATTAAAACATCACTTCAATCCATCACATAGAAACATCTTTATCATTAATTTTTATCAACATATTATTCAAAATGCATTTATCACAAATGTAAACTAATCAATTGTTTCTCTTCACCGTCCTCTCTAGTCCTCACTGCCCTTTCTACTCAATGTATGGTTTTACGTTTGACACATGGTGTAGCCCTTTTGATTTCTTCGATCGAAGAGTTTCCACTTCTATGGCGTTTTCATGGGGAATCTTCCTTATCCGATACGGCCCGTTAAAGAGATTAAAAAATTTCTTGCAGACACCTGACCGTTTGTTAGACAGCTTGTGTGATCTGATAAGGACTTTTTGTCCTACATGAAACACTGCTTTTCTCACGTGTTTCTTATACGCCTTGACTCTGGCTTCTGCTGCACGCTTGATGTTGCGTATAGCTAAGTCAACAATTGCGTTCCGGCGTAGTCTCGGCTCTAATGGCCAAGGCACCACCTCTTTGATTTTGCTTGGGGGCTCCTTGTTTTTTAGCACAGTGATTGGCGGAAGCTTTGTTGACGTATTAGGCAACTCATTAATTATATTCTGAAATCCTTTTAGGTGTATGTCCCACTATCGGTGATCACGACTGCAGTATAATCTACATAATTTTCCTAATTCACGCATAATACGCTCACTGGGGTTCGAGCTGGGGTGAAAGAGAGATATATATATATAGGTTTAATTCTTCTTCTTCGAAGCATCCGCTGCCAGTATTGTGATCTAAATTGTGGTCCATTATCCGAGATAACCCTTTTCACGCTCCCAACTTCATGCAGAAAGTGCTTTGCAAATGCAGTTGCCACTGCCCTTCCTGTGGCTCGCTTCAACGGAGTCAGACACACAAACTTGGAGGTTAGCTCCACCGCTACGAAAACATATGCAAAACCTGCTTTAGATCGTATTAGTGGCCCAAATAGATCCACGGCCGCGAGGTCACAAAGTTTTCTTGGTATTATCGGGTGCAATGATGCAGCATAAGTCACTGTGGCCGCCTTTGCTCGCTGACAAGCACCGCACACTCTAAGTACACCACGAATACGCCGTAGCATGTTATTAAAATAGCATGTCTCTTTCAGTTTTTCACAACATTTCTGTGCTCCGAAGTGACCATAACTCAAATGTATGTACCATATAATTTTGTTTACGAGTTCCTCCGGAATCACCAACACCCATCTGGAGTCGTCCGGGGCTCGTTTCTTGAATAATATTCTATTGCGCACTAAGTAGTACTGGCGTATTCCTACATTCTCCTTGTCCTCCCACTTCTTCTTTATATCTTTCAATACTGCGTCCTTATCCTGTTCGTCCGCTATACTCCCTAAAGAGGTGGTAACAAAATTCTCGAACGCTACATTCTGTAAGTATAGGATGCTAAAATTATTTTCACCGAGTTCCCTTTCTTCTGTGTGAACCAAACCTATAGGAATGCGCGATAAAGCGTCAGCAATTACATTTTTCTGTCCAGGAATGTATTCTACAGTGAAGTTATATTCCTGTAGGTATAGTGCCCAGCGTCCTAGTCTCCCATGCGTGATTTTTGTGCTCATAAGAAATTGGAGTGCACGATGGTCAGTGTACACCTTGGTGGTCCTCCCAAATAAAAAATACCTAAATTTTGAGAATGCCCAAACTATCGCGAGTGCTTCGAGTTCCGTGACAGAATAATTTTTTTCACATCGAGAGAGCACCCTGCTCCCAAACGAGATTGTTTTCCAAGTTGTAATATCATCATTTCCTCCCGTTTGAAACAGTACCGCACCTAATCCTGACAAGGAACTGTCCGTCATTAAACAGAATTCTTGTGTCAGGTCGGGATGCACGAGGATGGGAGCCTCTACCAATGCCTTTTTTAATTTATAAAATTCATCCTGTGCCTCTTGATCCCAGACCCACAAAGCGTTCTTCCCTGTTAGTCCACATAGACGGGATGTACCAAGTACACTAAAATTTATAAATCGCTTATAAAAATTACACAGGCCTAAGAATGCTCGCAACTGTTTTTTATTTGTCGGAATTGCACACTCCGCTATCGCCGCAATTTTCTCCGGGTCAGGTTGTATTCCATTTGCTGAGACAATATGGCCTAAAAATTTTATGTTCTCTCGTCCGAACTGTGACTTATCTAAGTTGACTGTTACACCTGCCTTCTCAAAAACATCCAGTAGTCTGTTCAGGTCCTCCCACGACTTTTCCGCAATTAATATGTCATCCACGTAAATTGTCACTCGCTGTTTCAAATCATCAGGTAAAATGCTATTTAATCCCCTTATAAAAGCAGCTGATGAGACGTTTAGTCCGAACGGGAGACGCCGGAATTGGAAACAATTTCCGTAACACAGGAACGCTGTATATAATCTGCAAGATGGGTGTAGCACGATTTGCCAAAAACTCGAACGGAGGTCGACAGATGATAGTACCTTTACTCCGTGGAAACGTTGTAAGAGTTCCTCAAGGCTCTCAGGCCTGTCCGTTTCCGACATAATAATTGTGTTTTTCTGTCTCGAGTCTAGCACCAAACGAACTGAGTTGTCGCGTTTTGGCACGACAAGCAAGGGTGAATTGTACGAGCTTACTGCCCGCTCAATTATTCCTTGTTGTAACATCTTGTATATTTCCTTCTCCACCTGGGCTTTATATGCCACGGGAATAGGGTATGGTCTAACAGAAAACTTCTGATGTTCACGTACCCTGAATTGGTAAGTAAAACCCTTAATCGCCCCGGGAGTCTCAGAAAATACCCGTTCATGATTCCTAAGTAGGCAATACAATTTCTCCTTTTCCCTGTCCGTGGTTCTGACACCCGCGATGCTCTTTTTCAGTGCATCAGCAAAAGCAACATCTTTTCCCTGCTCACCAGACGTAGAGCACGACTCACGTACGTAGTTCACGAGTAGCTCCAGTCTGGGTTGCGATTCGGTTTGAGTTTGAAATTTTAGGCAACTAATTTCTGATTCAGCACGTAATATGCATTCATCAAATACTAAATTAATTGGCTGATCCCCAACATGAACTGTCATTACTCCTCCACCCATGTCAATTACTGCATGGTGGGCATTCATGAAGTCATTTCCTAAAATCATTGCCACATTCAGCATTGGGAGCACAAAGAAATTGTACTCAAACTCTCTTCCCTGGCAGGTAAAATTAAGCCGAGTCTGCCTTCGGATTTCTATGCTCTTACCGTAGATTGCGCCCTTCACCTTTATTCCTCGCACTTGAAAAACGGGCCAAGTCCCAGTCCCTTCGCATTTTTGAAATGCTGCCTCGCTCACTATCGAGAAAGGGCTTTCAGTGTCAATGACACACTTAAAACATATTTCGTTTACTGCAACTGTCACGACTGGATATATGCCAGAAATTTTAGCACTCGTAGTTTCTTGCAACCAATCCTCTCTAATATCTTCCCTCTCTATATACCGTATGCAGTCCTTTGCCATCTCGCTCATTTGTTCCGATTTGGCGCCTTCTGCGCTGATCGTTTGTCATTGCCGGTTTTGTTCATTTCCATTTGCTGGATTATGTCTAGGGTTAGCCGGCCGAATTTCAACATCATGAGGTGCTCCGCCTACAGTCCTATTCCCACCGTGTTCACCGTGATATCGATTCTGGTTGCCGTAACTGTTCCGTTCACGATTCTGTCCACGTCCTCGATCATTTCTGTTGTTCCACCTGTGTTCGCGACTGTTACCCCAGTTTCTATACGGTCTGTCCCGATTATTGTTCCGTTCGCGTCGCGACGACCAGTCACGCCGTTGATTAGTACTACGGCCACGACTGCGATCGCGCTGCTGTGCCCCGTAATAACTTTGTGCCTGATTAGGCGGGCATTCTCCTGTATTGTATTCCAACTCTTGGAGAAGCGTCTTGAACGTTTCCACGTCCTCTTTGCATCGTCCCGCCAGAATGATGTGTCGCAAGTGCATCGGCAATTTGGTGATGCATATCCTAATTAGTTCCGCAGGCCCGTATGGGTCGTATAAAAATTGATTTGCCTGCAGCATGTGGTCGAATAGGCGTGCAGGGCAGCCGAAACCAGACTGGTTCAAATTTGGCAGCATAATTATGCCATGTTTGACCCTATCTTGTGCCACTTCCGACCAATAGGCGGACAGAAAGGCTTGTCGAAACTCCCGAGTGGAGTTGCAGTGACGCGCTGCCGACCTCATGCGAATCGCCGGTTCGCCTTCCAAATAGCCACACATATATTCTATCTTATGTGAACTTGCCCAGTCGGGGGGAAGACAAAACTCAAATTGCTCGAGCCATGCACGTGGATGTATTCCTTTTTGCGAATTTCGGAATATCTCAAACTTTCTTACCGTAAGGAAATGTTTGAAATCAAATCCCCGCATTTCCTCCTGGCGAGGCCCTTGAATGTTTCTGTTTCTCTCATGTCTGCCCTTAAATTACATTCTTCCCTGTCGTCAAAATCTCCCTCGTGGCCGGAGTCCCTCTCTGCACTGTTCGTACGGCTATTTTTAGTGTTATTGGCGAGTTCGGAATCACACGCCATGCGGTTTTCCAGATGCGCCACGCGTTCTTGTAATTCGCCTGTTACAGCTTTGTGTTGTCTGTTCACTTCAAACTGTCCCTTCTGAAATCTAAGAAGCGAACGCACTTCTTCGGTCTCTGCGGCCGCTACCGGTGTAGTATTGTTCTCGCTTTCCGTCAGCTTCATCGTGCCTACAGTGTCCGCTAATGCCGCAATCTTATCATCAATTTGTCTCTTGTCCTCCGCCCCAGTCTGCTTCAACTGTTCTATTTGCTGTTCCAACGCGTGGATCGCTAAACTGTTGTACGCTATTGTGTTGCTAACGGACGTGGGACAATGCGTTTCCGCCTCTTGGAGCCTCGAGATTACCTGCTGGTGTTCCCTTTGGCATTCTTCCCTCAGCTCTTGGAAATTCCTAAGTAGCCATTCTTCGCTTTCTTTAGATTAGGTATCGCCCCTCCGCTTGCTCTGTTCTAAAGCTTGCAGACGATCATCGATTTGTTCAAAAGTACGGCCTAATTCTTTCATAATATCACTTTTTATCTCACTTGCCAGATTGTTTATTCTTTGTGAGATATCATCGGACACTCTTTGCATCGACTTGTCGACTTTATTTGTCTGCTGGATTAGTTTTTCGTCTATTTGTTCGCCTAGCTCTCGGATCAATTTTTCAGATTTCTGCGTCATTTGTTCGCCTAGCTCGCGGATCGATTTCTCGGATGATTCTTTTTGTTCTCGGAACGATTTTTCTGATTTCTGCGTCATTTGTTCGCCTAGCTCGCGGATCGATTTCTCGGATTTCTCTGCGTTTTCTTTATTTTGTTGCAATAAGGCTTTCATGAGTTCTGCTACATCAATTTGGTTAGTTAGAGGCAAATTAATTTCTGGCTCTGATGTGAGCCCGTTCGTGCTGTTTTGCATTTCGTCTGAAGTATTCCCCATTGCATTTTCGGAACCGCCTGACGCGTTAATATTGGAAATCAAATTTTTATCTTTGATCGAAACAGTGGAATTTACAAGCGAGAATAAAAAAACACACAGACATATAAAACACACAAATATAAAAAACACGACAAGACAACAACGCCGTGAATCTTTTGAAAGTCTGCTCGGAAACAACGCAGAAGTTGTGAAAAAGTGTGTACTAGGTTGGGTATCTTTCGTGTGATTGTCGTAATTTTTGGGGGACACATTTATTGTGATTAGTGTGTTGCGTACTGAGTATAAATTGCACTAATGCAAACACGTAACCAAGCTAAAAGTAAGCGGTCAATTTAAGATAACATCGGATATTTTAGACCTAAACCCGAAATAAAGGTGATTAAATTTTCAGTTTGGCTGAACTTAAGAAATCCATTGTCCTACGGACTTAACAGACACACGCTTAGCCGGAGATCTTACCACTTCAGACGCTCGCCACGGCCACACTGCAACTGCCCTACTGCCGAGCGTGCTTCCTGAGGGTGGCTCTCAAAGACCAACGGAAGTGGCCAGAGGGGCAGCTTCCTATACCAACATGACAACGGATGGACAGGACCATACTAAGGATAGAAACCTCTTTGCTTTTAGGAAGCGTAGCTACCTGTTCCGACGTTGGTCCTACTGTTCTCTAGCAGACAGCCTTGTCTGCTACCCTCAAGCATGCAACTAGAAATACATATGCTCATTCATCCTCTCACACAAAAGGGAGGGGGGATGACAGTATCTTATCATATACAGTATATAAAAGAAAGCGGATGTAGGTTCCGTATGAGACTGTGTGACATGAATTACATATAAGAATTACATATAAACTGTGCTTTAAAGTGTAGTAGTGTGACAGATCGTTCTTGTTTATGTGTAAAAGTAACACGTTCCACTGCTCAGTCTCCTCCCAGATAGTCAGAAACGCCACAGTACATTTAGAAGAGGAATTTATTCCATAAATGGCAACAGATTTAAGAAATTAAACATGAAAGGAATCCAACAGAGACCTTTCAACTTCCATGGTACTAGAGGCAGCTGTAGAGGGCAAAAACTGTAGAGGAAGACAGAGATTGGAATATGTCAAGCTAATAATTGAGGACGTAGGTTGCAAGTGCTACTCTGAGATGAAGAGGTTAGCACACGAAAGGAATTCGTGGCGGGCCGCATCAAACCAGTCAGTAGACTGATGACCAAAAAAAATAAAAATGTGTAAGCGCTGCTCTCGGTTTTTTACAGACTGTCTACCATTACACATAATATCACTGTTTGACGTTAATAATTTTTTACTTCGTATTTTTTCGGGTGAAGTTTATTTGTAGATGGTAGGTACACAATATTAACTCTAAAAACATCTAGCTGTTGAAAGAATAATAACAGTATATCGCTGATCCACAGCATTGGTCTACGAGGAAACAGTATTAGAGCTGGCGGAGTTAGTAGCACTTTCATATATAGTGCTTATAACTTAGTTACACAAAAGTAATCTTTAACTATGGAAAAGTTAAGTAACGTACAGAAATGTTTAATAAAACAGTGAATGCAATATACCTTAGAGTTTTATTTACATACAACATACAAATGTTCAATGTGTCTACCTTTTGCCGGCCGCTGGTGGCCGAGCGGTTCTAGGCGCTTCAGTCCGGAACCGCACGACTGCTACGGTCGCAGGATCGAATCCTGTCTTGGGCACGTATGTGTGTGATGACCTTAGATTAGTTAGATTTAAGTAGTTCTAAGTTCTAGGGGACTGATGAACTCAGTGCTGATGAACTCAGTGCTCAGAGCCATTTGAACCATTTTTGTCTACCTTTTGTAACATGCCAAACGTTCAATTGCTCCGTCAGAGACTGCTGGCCGACACTCAACCAGCGTTGTATGTGATAGTCAGTTTCTATAAAACGATTGTACCAATTAATAATAGTTTGTCTTTGATGTGCTGGCTGACGATATTTTTCTCTTGAAATATCACTGAACTGTAGCAACGGATTTGTATTCATGAAGAAATTTTCTTCATTCGGTCTCCTACCATGTCTGTGGTCATTTAACCGTTTTTTCGGTTCAATAAGGCCTGCATTTCTTCTGCTCTTTCACTAACGATACCCCTGTCTTTAGTGAATCTGGTCTTTGGTATCATTTACTGTGATTTTTAATTCCACTCCTGAATCTTTCATTTATATTGGTTATTGTATTCGTAATTTATCTTCGAAATACGAGAGGAAGACTGTAACTCTTACTCCCTTTATAATCCGATCACTTCTCCACTGATCTATTCTTATCGATCCGATCGCTATTGATTGTATATCACCCTTTTCCCCTGTAGGTTGAATTTCTGCTTCTAAAAGTTTCAAACATGTTTCACCAATTTATATTTCTGATTGCTTTCTCTAATTCGACGTATGTTATTTGACTTTTGTCAAGCCTTCGATTATCAAATGCACATCAGGACTGCCGCCTCTCATCTGTGATCTAGCAATATACACACATCGAAAATTTTTGTATCAGCCCGGTCCCCAGAACTCCTGAGGATACACATTGACTGTATATATTGTATCACAGACTGTTCAAAGATGTCACTAAACCCACCCAAAGATGTAAACAACCATCCATGCGCAGAGCCAATTAGACGGAGGGGGTCCGACAGCCGATCAGTTCCAATCATTCCACCAGGAAGGAGGTACACGGCTCGTGTTTTCTGTAGTTCAACCATGCCTAGACGGTCAGTACCGCGGTTCGATCGCGTCGGCATTGTTACTTTGTGCCAGGAAGGGCTCTCAACAAGGGAAATGTCGAGGTGTCTCGGAGTGAACCAAAGGGATGTTTTCTGGAGATGAAAGAGATACAGAGAGATACGATCTTTCGATGACATGCCTCCCTCAGGCATGAGTGTCGCATGCCTTCAAGCAGACAATTGTGGGAGACGTGTTTGGAGGCAACCCGGTCAGGCTGAACGCCTTAGACACACTGTCCAGCGATTGTAGCAACGTGGAGGTTCCCTGATATTTTGGGGTGACATTACGTGGGGCCGACGTACGCCGCTGCTGGTCATGGAAGGCGCCGCAACGGCTACACGATACGTGAATACCAGTCCGACCGACAGTGCAACCATATCGGCAGCTTATTGGCGAGCCATTCGTTTTCTTGGACGACAATTCGAGCCCCCATCGAACACGTAGTGTCAATGACTTCCTTCAGGATAACGACATCGCTCGACTAGAATGGCCAGCATTTTCTACGGACATGAACGCTATAGGACGTGCCTGCAATAGACTGAAAAGGACTGTTTATGGACGATATGTCTCACCAACCGCTCTGGGGGATCTATGCCGAATCGCCGTTGAGGAGTGGAACAATCTGGATCAACAGCGCCTTGATGAACTTGTGGATAGTATACCACGGCGAATCCAGGCGGGCATCAATGCAATAGGACGTGCTACTGGGTATTAGAGGTACAGGTGTGTACAGCAATCTGGACCAGCATCCCTGAAGGTCTCGCTGTATGGTGGTACAACATGCAATGTGTGGTTTTTATGCGCAATAAAAAGGGCGGAAATTTTGCTTATGTTGATCTCTATTCTAATTTTCTGTACATTTTCCGGAACTCTCGAAACCGAGGTGATGCATAACTTCTTCTGATGTGTACAAGCAGGCGATATCAACCAGAAAAATGAACGGCAGATAAATTTAGCAGAGGCGCTGGTAGGAAAACACATCGATTAGGGTTTAAGAGTGCATCGGCGAATAAAGAAAAGGAACGTCAATAAGTGTAAGCGTCTGGGCGATGTGGACGTAATTAACATGGAACAGGAGCATACATCTGAAAAGACTAGGCAACAAAATCCGCCTTGGCCTTTTCAAAGGAACTATCGAGACATTTGTCTTAGGCGACTTAACTTAGATCCGGATACCTGGATCATGGCTTGAAACCGTATGCTCTGAATACTTAACTTAGATCCGGATAGCTGGATCATGGTTTGAAACCGTATGCTCTGAATACGCGTTGAATTGGTCCATTGGCACGCAGGTCGTTATCCAGTAAGTGTGTTGTCGCGTGGGCATCACTTGTTAATTTCCCGACAGAAACCATACCAATACTCAGACGGGAAGGTCTTACACCTCTAACGGCCTCGTTGCCCGTAAGGCATTAAAGGTACCTTTTTGTTGGGTAATAATAGTTAATTGTGCGTAACATTTTTCCACGACATCACTTCTAATGTCAAACATTGTACAGATTCCCTTTGTAGAGATGCCGCTGCTCTCGTTCGTTCAACAAAGGCCGTCGACCACAGCGTTGTCCGTGGCGTGAGGTAATGGCTGAAATAAGGTATTCGCAGCTCACTGTTGACTCTGTGGATCTCGGAATATCTCATTTCCTAATGATTCTAGAAATGGAATTAACAATGCATTACAACTACCATTACGCATTAGAAGTCTGCCAGCGCCATTTATTAAGATATATTTGACCTAATGAATGGTTGAACACTCAGTAAGATGATTGAAAAATGTTTTTATCTGACACTTCATTCATCATGTAAATTGTCTGGCAAACTAGTGTTTTAACAAATACGTTCCGTACATGTCAACTGAATGTATTGTCCTTCCGCCATGTTATGCCTCTGTCGCTCAGTTACCTACTATGTGTCAGTTGCTAGAAACACGTCAGATGTCACTCCGCCTCACTTTCATTAAATTAGCGTTGCGCGCAGAACCGGCGAGACAGGACGCTTCTGACCGTCCCTTTGGGGTGCTCGCTCTGCCAACAGCGTAAATTATTTGAGCGCTCCCACTGGCTGGCTGGCTGCCACACCAAAAAACGAAGCTACACGCGACGGCGCGTCCGTACGTCCCCGCGTGGCCAATGTCCCAGCGCGGCTAACAGGTTTTCGCTGCCTTCGTTTTTGTTCCTTCGTTATCTAGGTATCACTGGTGGACAGAAAAATATGAGGAACTGGTAGTAGTGTAGGAAATAAATTGTTACCTGTGTTTAGCTCATAAGTGATAGATAACACGAACATAAATTGATGTTTAAATCACTGTAGGTCCAGTATTATTTATTAAACACGGCGCTTTCTAACACAAACGTTTGTGCTACCCAACACAGGTTATGCGAACAATGATCGCGTAATCCCAACTCTCGCTTTTCTCATAAAACATTCTGAAGGCCACGGATCTAGGTGTTCTTCACTTTCGAGAAGCATTTAAATCACGGCATACCGAGGCTTATTAGTGAAGGAGTCCTCGTGTGGGTACCAAACTATATTTGTGACTGGACTGAGAACTTATTGGTGGACAAGATCTAGTATGTGATCCTGGATGTTTTGACTGTGATTACATATATCAAATTACTTGTTAAAGTATCGATTTCGAAGTATTTTGACCAAAATAATATGTGAAAAACACCTGAATGGCAATTTTTAAACGATGTAACTGAAAATTAAGTGTGCTTTTGAGAGTTACGTTGAAAATATTGTTGGTTACTCTGTATTTCTATGAAATCCTGAAGTGAAATAATGAAAAATACATTAGCCAGTCCTAAAGCGAGCTACTATTTTTGTGATTAGTTAGTTATGGTTAGAAATGTAGTCACACAACTATTAGTTCTACTCGTGTGAAAACCAATTTTGTATATAGGAGATCTTAATATTTAGATAAGTCAAACATAGAATCACAATTGTTCGAATAACTTAATATGGTGATTAAAGGATGAAAAATAATCAGTCATCGCTGAAGGCATTGCCATTATAACGTAGCTAAATGACCTCATTGAACATTGCTGTCCAAAGCTATAGAAATGGTTCAAAAGGCTCTGAGCATCACGGGACTTAACTGCTGAGATCATCAGTCCCCTAGAACTTGGAACTACTTAAACCTAACTAACCTAAGGACATCACGCACATCCATGCCCGAGGCAGTATTAGAACCTTCGACCGTAGCGGTCGCGCGGTTCCAGACTGTAGCGCCTAGAACCTCTCGGCCACTCCGGCCAGCCAAAGCTATAGAAGATTACCCTTTTCAGATACTTAGATTAGTACAGTTTATTCAATGAAATAACAATAAGATAATAATAATAACGCTACATAAGCAACAAAACACCACTGCATGATGGAAAGGCATATTTAAAACACCTGTGGAAACAATCACAATATGCATAAAATTAATCCTTTAGTACACTAAAAAATAATTTACAGAAATACACCAGATCAAAGTTCTTTTCAATAGTTTTTACCAATTTCATTTTATAAATTCGATTAAAAAATTTAATGACTTTCAAGTGATTACTAATATGACAAAGATATAAATTTAACTATCACATTCTTGTGAGATTAATAAATTCACTGTCGTGGGGAATAATGATGTAGATGACTCATTACCAATGTCTACATTTTTATTCCATTCAGAGGTTGTAATGTATACATAACGAAAAACACTAGCAATAACTTTACACAGCGAAATATCTGCAGTGATTCTTTTCTTAAAAATTGACACAAACAATTTTCAATCCTTGCAAAATGTGTTAGCACGATTCATGATGCAAATTTATTTATTTATTTCCCCTTAAAAATTACAGCCTACTATCTGAAAAACGGAAGTATGTCATACAAACCACATTTCCTTGGATAGCAATAAATTTATACGTTAACTGTCTGTTTCTGATACTTAATTTTTACTACTTTTACTATTACAAAATTATAATTAAACCGTTGAGCAGTAACCAGCCCTGTCAAATGTCTGATATTTGTGTCTGCACAGTGAGTGTACTAAGGTTTGCAAACTTAGCTTACTACTTAGCACGCAAATGGACAAAGCATCTGAACTGTCTTCTCAAGTCCAGGGTGTCAAACCGACATTCTACATAAATATCACCCTGGCCCTGTAAGGCAGCTAATATCAGATCCAGATTACAACAAAGATCATTGGAAATGCTGCTGCCACGTACCTAGAATGTATGAATTAATAAAAGTGAAAGTCTGGGGTCTATTCCAGAAAGACAAAACAGCTATGCCCTTTTTTATTCTACATGTAATCTATCCACTGTTGCTTTCAGGGGTCAAGTGATAAACTACAATCATGTTCAAGTACTTTTGACACACAATAACCAAAATATTTAATTCTTGGACGCACTGAAATGACGATTATTAAAACCGTTATCTCTACACATGAAAAATTTTTATCACAGGAAAGAATGATTACTAAAACTCCTCATCAGCTCATTTAAATCTACATTGTCATACCTAGTCAATGCACTGAGTTGGTGGAGAATAAATTTACTTTTTGAACAAATTTGAGGGTAGGATAGTATCCTAGTTTTTGATATTCGATGGTCAAAGTGGATACAAGTTGGAGTGAGCAAAGTCTAGACTCAACATTTACTGTGGCCTAGTGCATGATTGTACTTTACCAAGCGGCATCTGCAATGGCGTTGTCTCCATACTGGATCTGGAATGCTAATTCCCTACTCTTGCCTTGACTGAATTCACTCAGTCACAACTTTCCTGCATTCCATAGAATGTTAATCTTTTCCTAGTCGAAATAATGGCTATTGCACACTCGCTATTGGTTGGAGTGACATGCACAATTTCTTTACCTGCAAAGATTCCTGCAGGAATAATTAACTACCACTTTGTTAACTGTCGCCACAATACGTGAAGCACATCGTCCTCACTTCACAGAAATCAAAGCTCTCGACGCCACGCCCTCGCTTATTTCCACACAATTGTGTGGTCCGCCGCAAGACGAGAGAGAGATAGAGCCTTAACGTTTCAAAATGCTTTTATGTTATGGGATCTCCCCACAGCGTCCAGTCCACGTCATCAAGTATGGCTTCAGCGAATCACCGTCTCGCTAGAGGTGAGCACATTTTTATTTTTCTTCCTGGGTCGCAGCCTAGCCCTGTTAATGACGGGCAGCTACTTACGGTCCGTCCCGGCCTTATTTACATTAAAAGGAATAATGTAATGTTCTGGCCTTATCGCTTTCTGTACTGAAGCTCGCCGTTCTCTTGCTAAATGAGAGTTTTACGAAAACCTTAACAACCTGCTCTTTTCGTCTCCAAAATGTGTTTTGCTTTAACTTGTTTGTTCCATGCCATTGTCCATATTGGTATAGAATGTTTTGTTAGTTTTCGGTGCATGAGGTTAACTGCAACTGTCTTTTATTGATATAATGTAATTATTATTTTCTGAGGATCTCATACCGTATCTTTCTGTCGCTATGGATGAAGCTCATGTAAGGTCCGTAAAATCTGAATGCCTTACACCCTACAGAATCTCTTGTTTGTTCATTTATTTTGATGCATTTGGATTGTAAATAGTTCTTTCCACTGCTGGATCCTCCCTTGTACTACCCCGGTCAACAGCCATCGTCTGCTCGATTCTTGAGCATTGGAGAAACATGTCAGCAGTGTTTCTGCTGCAGCAAGCAATTCCATCCATCACTGTTACGCCTTAAAGATCACACGTCCATCATCACTTTCACCGATGCCGATTCATGGCCGCTAACCTCAGTTGTCTTCTCTGTCTGCCGAGAGCGCTGTCTAGCCTGGACGGCAGCATGCTATGGTCGAATGCTTCGTGGTATCTTCTCAGTCTTGCTGGGTATTGTGTATGCAGTATCATACAAGATGATCCAGGTCGACTCGCTTCTTAATGATGCTTTGGGTTACCTGACGTTCATTACAACCTCATGTTCATAAAGTATGTAGTCCCACAATGTGTGGTCCAGTGTGCTCACACTGTCGCAGGTGCTGCTGTCAGTCGTTCACCTTTTGGTCTTACATACAAACATGGTTAGTCAAATAACATATCAATCCACTCAACAGGTTGAGAAACCTCATTTTTAATCTCACCCTGATGTTAGGGAGAAATTCACATATTCTCCTGCCTGTGACTGAAGTGTCCCAATCATTTTGCCACAGTTGTAATAAGCGGTCTTTTATTTCATTTTTCGAATTGGCCTCAGTCCCAAGCGCACTTTGCACTTCCAGTTGATTGCCTTTCTTTAACCAGTAAAAGCTCCCCTTTTCTTTATTTCAAAGTCCAATGGGCATACCTAATTTAACTAGAATTTACGGTTTCTTACTACATTCCTTTCCAGCAGAAGGTGCACCACACTACTTTCCTCTTCTATAAGTCTTCTAGAATCATCCCTTACAACGAACAGCACGTCATCTGAAAACGCTATGTTATATATAGCTGTCACGTAAATTCTGTAGTATGGGCTCCAATGCTCCATTCCAAAACTTTGAACCACAGATTTTGATATTGTCTTTGTTATTTTCGTTCCTGGACATACTGACAAAGCTTGTCGCTCGTGTTAATAATTTCTTAGGCCGTTGTACAGTGCATCTGGACAGTCCAGATCTCTAAGGCGACCGAAGAAAGACAACCACTGTAGGTTATTGAAAGCGCTAGAAATATAGATCACCATCGCTAGAGTGTACTAGAATGAGTATCTTCCGATGGCGAAATCTCCTAATTCATATTGTCTCTTGCACCTGTACTGGTGAGAGTTCATACTTTGTAGCAGTTTGTGACATCATGCAAAATGTTAATAGTTTTTCAAGTATCTTGTCGAGAACGTTCAAAAGACAAATTGGTCTGTATGATTTGGGTATCATTGGACCCTTATCCTGCCCTTTACTATTCATTACAACTTCAGCAGTCCTCCACCGTGCAGCCACCCTACCTTGGAAGGGACACTTGTTGTACATTGAGCGCAAGTAACTATTTAATTGGTCTCATAGGTGAAATTGTTCAGGTGAGGCAGAATTCTCGCTCCAGAGGACATGTTTAGTGGCATGAAGTCAGTGGCAACGCTGCTCTAAGTGTTCAATTATAAGTGCTCTAGAGAATGAGGGGGGGGGGGGATTCTGTTGGGCAGTGAAGAACCATCAACATCATGTGGTGCTCAGTGCAGTGGCCGCTGTCGAAGCAGCTAACAGTCCTGTGGCACGTCAACAGGGTTAACTACTGGCGCGATGGCCGATGTTATCTTACGGTGGGCTAGCCCTGGAAGTGCCTGTCAGCAGTACGGAGCGGCCACTGCCGGAGTCCACGGTATTCAACTGTTGACAAGTCTAGGTTGTATTGGGGAGGCTCCTACATTTGTTTTGGCTCTGCAGTGATGATCCAAGTTTTTCCAGGGCTGCAGTTTGGAGAACAACAGTTCGTTGGCAGCCAGCAAGCAGATGGAAAGACGAAGAGGCCTGAATGTGGTGTGACGAGGAGTCGGAAATTATATGGAGGGCCATAACAGTCATTGTGTCTTATGCTAGTATCAACAAGAATGCAGCCCACATCCAGAGGCCAGGGTCCTTGACAAGTTAACTTATTGAGGAAGTGTGAAACCACGAAGAGTTTCATGATCCACATCCATTGGTAGGCAGCTGACAGGTGTTTTCAGACTGACACTAGGTGGGTACAGAACTCAGAGATGTCAGTCGGTGCCTGTTGGGGTGCTGTGAAACATGGTGTGGCTATTACAAGTTGAAATGAATGTAGTTGATGTTTGTAGAGTGTATGTAGTGCTGCTGCAGTTGTTCAGTTTTACCATACAGTGTTAATCTGGACGCCCACTTCTTTAGTTATTCAGATTGGTAATGTCATTTTTGTCCTTAGTTTGGGCTCCACTGGTATGTCTCCGGGGCCCAATAAGATTATAGTTTAAGGATGCTGCATCAGCTTAGACTAAGTTTTTTTAATTATTATTAGATTGTTCTTTGCCCACTTCCAAAAATTATTGCAGGGTAGAAAACCATAAATTGTTACGTTAACAATAAAGGATTCTTGTTGATGTTGTTGCAGAATTTATTTTACAGTATATGGTCGCCAATAAAGGTGATTTACAATGACCAATTACTGGTGCCAGGATCCCCAGACCCAATCCCACGCCACCCAGACCTTACGCTATAACTGGCAGCAAATTGTGTTTGTGGATTTTACTGGTGTGGTGCCCATTGCCTTAGCATTACACTGTTCGGATATCGTATATTGTTTTCATTTGTTGCCTTGCAGAAATGGCTGCTCAGGATGTGACAGGTGTTACGTAGATGCAGAAGAAGGAAAGAAACAGTAATAGACTCCTACTACATTCTATGTCATTCCTGTGCTGGAGATCATCAGCAGGAGCACTAGGGAATTACCGTTCCTGCCGTTAGCAATTCAACACATATGGCTGCATTTGGAGTTGTGCCGTGACCTGGAAGCAGCTACCGCTCATGAATGGCTTTGCAATGTGTTCAGTGTTAAATCATGGTTTTCCAATGAGTCGTATGATCATCGCCGACAAGTATGACGACGACGGTGAGGTCCATTCTTCTAATGTTTGGATAGCCGCAACTGTGTTACTCTTGGCCTCATGGTGTGGCGGTCGGATTACAGCTGGTAGCGACTGAAAGCAGTCTGACAGCACAATAGTGTGTCACGGGCATTCTGCGTCCTTACGTGTTAGCTCCAACGCGACAGTTTCATGATGCCATTTTTCAACAGCACAATGCTCGCCCACTCGTGGACTGTGCGTTTGAAGTGTCTGAGTGATACTGACGTACTTGCGTGGACAGCTGGGTCCCGGATCAGTCAGTTTGTTGCATCAGCTTGGAAGTTAGCTCCATCCCAGTGCCAGCATTCAAGGTACCTAGAACTTCATGAGAGGAAGCAATACCTTTAGTACACCCTTCCTTACTTAATCAGTGCATCGATACGGGCCAGATGGGGAGCAGCGCCGTACTGATAAGTGGTTGCATACTGCCAAGATCTTTGTAAATTCGACTTACTTTTTAATCTCCGAAGTAACATCACATACCCTCATAAGCCGTTCCTCCGCCTCTTCTGGGTGATTTTTTTTGTCTGCAAAATTATATTGCAAAAGTAATGGTCCTATGACACTTCCTTTCGGTAGGAGTGACATTACTCTTAAGTTAAAGATTTATCGCCGGTAAGAATGATATATTTACTAGAAACTACCCCTAACAATCACAGAACTGGTATGGAATATCGTGCGCTCTCATTTTGTTCATTGGGCGACAGTTTGTAACTATATCTATCGCTTTACAGAAGTCAAGGAACCCTGCAGGAATCTGATGGGCGGTATCTACTGGCTCCTGGGTCTCGTAGTCGCGCAGATCGAGTTCATTGTTTTCTGAACTCAAGTTGATTCCTACAGAGAATATGTTCCGTTTCTTGAAATAACATACTACGTGAGCATAACTCACGTTCCAAAATGCTTCACCAGAATGAAATGACGTCAAAAATAGGTCAACATTTTTGAGTCTGTTTGACACTTGACTCCAATTAATATGATCGGTTCGCTCTTCTGGTTCCTACGCTGCACTACTGCTTGAACAGGGAAAAATTCTTTCTCATACTCCATGTACTGTAAAATCGTATTGGTATCCCACCAGGCCCTGTGGCCTTTCCTCTATTAAGCGATTGCAGCTGATTTTCTATTCCGTGGACATATATTTCGATGTGTGAATTTGGCGTTTGTGTGCCGATTTAAAGGAGGAATCACTGCGCAATTTTCCTCAGCGAAGCCAGCTTTCGAGAAAGGCATTTAGGACTTCAGCTTTCTCTCTGTCATCCTTCGTTTTGATGCCATTATGGACATAGAGTGTCTGGACAGATGGTTTCAATCCATTTGTTAATTTAACGTAAGACCAAACATATTATTATTATCTCCCAAGTTTTATAACAAAATGTTATTTTCGAATTCCATGCATTGCTCCCCTTCCGATATTTTTGGCTTTGTTCAGTTTCTTTTTGTAAGGCTTTTGCTATATTTAAATCAGCACTGGAGCACTCTTTGCAGCGGTTTTCTAACATGGCTGTCGAACCACGACGGTCTTTCCCATCCCTCACAACTTTGCTTTTCCTGTGACTCTCTAGCACGTATTGTGCAAGTAGTCTTGAACTTTGTCCATTGAAGCACAACGTTGTCGGTCCTGGTGACGAATTTCTCATTCTGACCGCTCACGTTACCTGAAATCTTTTTTTGTCCTTCTTGCTAAGAAGAAATATCTTTCTGCCTTGCTTTACATTCCTATTTACAGCATTATTCACCTGTGAGGATGCATTTGCGGTCTAGGAGTCACGTCGTTGACTAGTATTTAAAACGTCCTCAGTCTCGTTTCGAACCCTGCCAGTGCTTAAATTCTGGGTAAAAATTAACTACAATCGCGGTCGATGACTTCCTGCCTGAGGCGTCACCCCAACGACTGTCTCAAAGAGCATGGAAGAGCGTACTGGTGTTCAAGGAACTCTCTCGCCTTGTGGCGGATAACTGCACCTAAATGGCGGAACAATGATGCATGGCATGAGGATGCAGAATGGAATGAAAATCACTGCAGTAAAGACAATTTGTACCCTCAGCACATGTGGTGTGTAACTGAAAAATGGTTATGATAATCTCTTCATTGACCAAAGATTTTAGATTAGTCCCGCATTCGAATTTTCGGGGGAGGGCTGCCAAGGGAGAGTTGGCCATGAGGAAAAGAGTAAATAACCAACGAAAGTAAAACGTTACACTGGTCAGGGTGGAATTTCAGAAGTGTGAACTTGGTTGGGAAGCTACAATCTGAAAAGTAAAACGGTGATACTCAATCTAAATTTAGTGGGGTTCAGTGAAGCGAAATGGAAAGGATTTTTGGTCAGATGAGTATAGGGCAACGTCAATAGCAGTACAAAATGACATAACGGGAGTAGGATTCGTTATGAATAGGAAGTTAGGGCAGAGAGTGAATTACGGTATACAGTTCAACAATAGTGTTGTTCTCATCAGAATCGACAGCAATCCAATGCCGACGACAGTAGATGGGCCATGACCCGCCATAAACGGGTCATGGCCCATCTAACATAGGCCGGTGTGAGGTGGAGGTTACACCATTAAGTTAAGTAACGGTTTAGACTTTGTACACATGTACTGTTTGTGTTTCCCTTTTTTCGTTTATATTGTGTTCTTTTAATCATTGACAAAGGTCTTCTTAGGCACTTGTGGGTTTTATTGTTCTGAAGAAGGTGTAGTTATCTACACCGAAACCCAGGTTAACATTAGGTGTTTTTTCTGCAATCGAGGCGGGTTTCTAGTTTTTTAATATATTAGCCAACGATTGCTGACACGCTGCGATGTTGAAGGTTCTTACTTTCATTCTGTGGCTTTGGCTGGGATCGAACACGGTATAATGTCATAAATTCGTTGTATACACTGACTCACAAAAACGTTGAAAAACCCAGGAGACATGCGGGATGTCAATGTAACTGCACTCAGGTATACGTTATCGGCAGGTATGTAAATGATTGAAGTCCCTGCTAGAACGGCCAAAAGAGTGCATTAGTTCAGTTCATCGTCATTGTCGTTACCAGGCCTAGTAGGGCATACAAGGAGCGTGATCAGCATCAGTTGTTCAGAGATCACTGCAGAGGACATGCTGATGCCACGTACCCGTCTGAGAGAGTGTCACCAGCAAACTGAAATGATTTGTGCTGCTCCATTTCACCGGCTGGTTGAATCCTGTATTATCCGGAATTACGAGACGTTCGGATGTGACACTGCCCCGATGTTGGACTGCATGAGACCGTCAGGGAAGGCGTACACGACGTAGCCGTTCCGATCCTCCACATTTGATCACCACAAAGGAGGATCGCCGTATTAAGCAGATAGCGTATCATAAACCGTTCGCATCTTCGACAGCCATCCCAGGACAATAAAGGACTTTCTGCAACATTCATTGTCATCCTACACCTTTGGTCAGAAACCAGCATCTGCCAGAGAGATGTCTCCTGTCCAAGTAAACATCACGTGTGGGCTCCCGCTAACATCACAACGCAGTCTGCTGAGTTTTGAGTGGTGCCGTGCACGCGAGGCGTGGACTACTGATGAATTGCGTCACTTCGTGTACAGTGATGAATTGTAGGCCTCCTTTAGCATTTATGACCATCATTGACGAGCACAGCGGCGGCCTGAGCTGTAGTCTCATTCTTCTTTTGTTTTGGAGTGGCACATCAGTGTTTCTCCTGTCATCATAGTATGGGAAAAAATGGCTCTGAGCACTATGGGACTTAACATCTGTGGTCATCAGTCCCCTAGACTTAGAACTACTTAAACCTAACTAACCTACGGACATCGCACACATCCACGCCCGAGGCAGGATTCGAGCCTGCGACCGTAGCAGTCGCGCGGTTCCGGACTGAGCGCCAAGAACCGCTAGACCACCGCGGCCGGCATAGTATGGGAAGACACCAGGTATGATTTCAGGTAAGGCTTGTAGTGAACTATGATGGCACCCGTGTCATCATGCGATGCCATTTTTCAACAGGAAAATGCTCGTCCACAAATAGGAAATGAACGAATTTGACGTAGTCTCTGCCCACAACTAACACCAGGTCTGTTCCCGATTGAATACGTGCGGGACATGCTTCCTGAATTGCTGAAGTTACCGTGGAAACGAGTGCTTAAGGTTGAAGAATTTCCATCGTGTGAGTTGTCTTGCAACACCGCCAGAGATAGCGCACTACGTGCAACAGAAGACTTAAAGAATCCTTTTAACAGTGTAGATTAGTGACTGAAGTGAAGGTCTGCTGACATCGTTGGTTTGAGAATACTGACAATGTTGGTTTGAGCACCTTAGAACTTCAACCACCTGGCGCGATGCCAACACGAATGCAGGTAACGTTTGCTTCTATCTAACATCACATCACAACTTTGCTGACAGAAGGAACACTAAAGTAACTCGCTTATTTTTACTGCTAATACAGTTCTGTAGCACTCTCAAAATCTTGATCTGACACACCTTCTGTATTGCTGAATTAATGCACATGCACAATTTTTTATAGGAAAACGTTTGTTTCCACTTGTCAGTTGAAGTTTTTTTTAGCTTTAGCGCCATAGAAAACGCAAATACTGCGCTATCTAGATGTCGTTTCCATAAAACTATTTCCCAGTAATGGTTCAGAAAATCGTGGGATTTCCTACATTTGCATTGACAGTAAATCGCAAAAGCACGTGATATTTCAAATGTTCTGAGCGAAGCAAGTGTTTCTACGTGGTTGATGCTTGAGTTGTCTTAAATTATCACTCCGTTTAAAAGGAGTACCAGTTACAGAATTTAGCAGCAAGGTTCTAGCAGTGCCAGAATTACAATTTACATTTAATCATTTCAGTAGAAACTGAAGCATTTCACAAATATATCGCTTAATGAGAGACGCACGTGTTACACCGCTGTTCTCGAGGCAGATGTTGCTCCTCAACGATGTTGCAGCAGCAACCAATAGCAGTGTAGAGTGCTTAGTGCCTAAGGTTATTTTCTTTCTAGGAATCTTGGTTCCAGTAGCAATTGTTAGTAGTCGTTTAAATGTGTATACAAGCGACATAAACTTTACGGTTGCATGAATGACGGTTAACTTGATGACAAAGAAAAAGTCTTTTACACTCATAGTGCAAGGTACAAGATAGTAGGTCGTAATCTAAAATAGACTTAAACGGTTTCAGATATGAAACTTGGCAGTTTTTTTCATTTTTGGTGTAAGAGCAATAAGTTTTATTGCTTGCATTAAATTCAGGTCCGATTAACATACACCATACCAAACTGCATTTTCACTTATACTAAGAATTACGAATATGGAAAGAATGAAGAGTTAGAGTGTAAGCAAGAAACACTAGGACAATTACGATGTAAATGACCGAAGAAATCCTCTGCTTATGAAATGCTGCCAGAAGTGGGCTTAGATGACAAATAAATGCCTATTTTCAGGCAGTTTCTTACCGATGCCAGTTCGAAAGTGAAAGTTTGTGGTAGAGATTTCAGATGCTTGTAGAATGAGGGCGAGTGTCCGGCAGGGAGATGGACTCTCACCTCTACTTTTAAAGTGAATACTTCAGATAGTGATTCACGAATGGCCGAAAGGAATTTATAAAAGTGTTGCTGCAACTGTGGTAACGCTTTGTTGCGTATGCAAGAATATGACAGTTAACGACCTGGCCTTTACAAATGACCTGGCGGGTTCTCAGATTCGCTGTACATGGCTACAGAGCAAATAAATGAAGACGTAAGCAGAGATGCCTCAAATATAGATTTACTTCCGAAAACTGGAATTTCTAATGCACGAATGTCAGTACCTAATGTCCTAGTGATCGAAGAGGGTGAAATAAAGTGGACTAGGATTTTTAAATGCCGCCGCGCGGGATTAGCCGAGCGGTCTAAGGCGTTGCAGTCATGGACTGTGCCGTTGGTCCCGGCGGAGGTTCAAGTCCTCCCTCGGGTATGGGTGTGTGTGTTCGTCCTTAGGATAATTTAGGTTAAGTAGTGTGTAAGCTTAGGGACTGATGACCTTAGCAGTTCAGTCCCAGAAGATGTTACACACATTTGAACATTTTTTTAAATGCCTTGGACAGTTAATGGTTCCAGCATCTCCGAGGAAGAAACCTTTGGTTCATTGGATAGGAAAATGGAAACGGTAAATGAACCAACACAAAATCTTCTCAGTATAAAATCAATAACCATTTACGCCACGATTACAACATCATGGCATAGTATTACGATTGGAAAACATATATATTGTAGAATGTCTTGCTATGAATACAAGTGGTCTGACTGAGAAATTGGAAATACAGGACTAACATATCTTGAGGACAATCTGGTTCCACCTGTAAGCGATGGTGAAGCAGAAAGGAGAGACAACCATCAACTCTGCCTATGTGTTGAAAACGTCGTGGGCGCCACATCCAGGAGAGGTACAGTTTTCCATAGTCTCCTCATTCCTCGTGTGTGTCCTTCGCGGTGGAGCAGTCAGGCCTTCCCCCAGTTTTTCAATAGGAAAACTGAGTAGGCGTGATGTAGGGAGGCAGCCTACTCACGCCTTATAAAATTCACATCAGTCTTTCCATTGAGTGACAGCAAGTCCGCTGTAACTAGCTCTGACGTCATACATGTTGCGAAATACTTTAAAAATCAGGTAAATAACCTGAAACGTTTCTAACATGTCAGGAGTAATACTAAATCAATATGCGTTGAATATCAGTACAATAATTTTAACCATTTCCGAAATTGGGATGTTTTTCTGTAAAAATCATTGGCGCAACAGAAAAGAGCTAGAAACTTAAAAATTTGTATTTGGATTCCTTTTGCATAATAATTTAGTAGAAAAAGTATTCTGGATCTCACAAATTAAAATTTTAGTTGAAATTCATGATTTTCTGGTTTTTATCATAAAAATTAAGGATGCAAGATAGATTAAGTAGGCGAATAAATAAAGCTAGGATGTTTAAAAAAAGTAGAAGGGAGATCCGCTATAATCATAAAGATGTGAGAAGTTTCAACTGAATAACTATAAAACTATAGAGCTAGCGTATCTCCAAAGGGCAAGCTCAGAGCTCGTCTACTACGTGTAGTGTAATTAAATTAATTTTCTCGCCCAAAATACTTGACTTAGCCACGTCAGACTTTTATTATGATTACTTACTTGTGTGCTGATTGCACAATTAAATTGAAAGCTTCATCGGCCATCAGCAAAGGAAGCAATGATTTATTCGATAACTTAAAGTGGTGCATTAATAGCCCAACGGTTAGTCGGGAGAGCAGATTTGATCAGGCGTTCCCTTAGCCGTCTGCACCGCGGCTTTATATGTAAGAACACTGCGCGGGGATGGAAGGCCCCAGTTCTCTCCAGACGCTGATTAGCGCACCACCTGTGGCAGGAGTCGCGTCGCGTCGGTATCGTTGATATAAACAGCCTCGGATGCAGTAATAAGTTACTCAGGATATGTGTAACCATGAAATCGTTTTCGGGTGAAGTGTTAATTTTGGGATGACGTTAATGATCTATCTTTAGTTTGCGTATGTCGGATTTTCACGTGCCGCCGCAGGACAGACATTCTACCATTATTAGCGTGGCGTTTGATGAACATTATCATCAAATTATGGCGAGCATTCACTTAAACATTTAATTTGAACAGTTATAGTTGCATCAGGGGAATAGGCTCTGAACTGCTCTGGTAGTAGGGTTGTGTGGATTCTTTTTGGTCTGTGACTTTCAGATTATAGTGAACATTTTAGAGAGAATGGTTCTTGATTATGAATCCCAGACAATCTCCTAATTCCTCAGAGCTATAAGCTGTAGCTCTAAATGTATTTCTCAGATGAAGTGGGCACTAGGAATTCAAATTACAGGCTTCTTGTTTTGCTAATCCCTTTCTGGTTGCCAATATTGTAGTTAGAGAACCAGTGTTGAGAATGGCCAACAACAGCATTAAATAAATAATAGGAACATTAACAATTATTCCACCCACCGCCCCACATATGGTGCAATGGCCGGGAAAGAAACTGAGTAAAAGTGAAAGTAATTTTTTCAATATTCGGATTCGGGAGTGAAATGCGACACGCAACTGAGTAATAGAACAGTGATATTGTTACTTGTGCATGTGGACGACGCAATTGGATTAACAACGCATGTGGATTGACGGAGCTGGCACTGAGTCTAGTGGCGCTGCCGGCATCGCGAGAAGCCAGTTTCACCTCACCAGAGTCGTCCGCCGGAGCAACCGGAGCCGCGCCTGCAGTTGCGGGCCACGTAAACACACAGCAGCCGTCGAAGTGCCGTCTGTAGTTTAACGCGCCGCATCGCATCAGTAATCCTGGTACGCAACGCTGGCAACGCCATACGTCGTGCAGAAGGAACTAAGTTAAGTGAAAAGCTGTTAAAATTTTTACTAACCTGCACTAAAAGACTGTCGGCGATGGAACCGCCAGAAGAAACTGAGGTTAAACTTAGATCAGAACCTATGTCTGTTGAGGGAACTGTAAATCCAGACAGTGGTTCAAGTGTAAATATGCATGAAAATACACTCCTGGAAATGGAAAAAAGTACACATTGACACCGGTGTGTCAGTCCCACCATACTTGCTCCGGACACTGCGAGAGGGCTGTACAAGCAATGATCACACGCACGGCACAGCGGACACACCAGGAAACGCGGTGTTGGCCGTCGAATGGCGCTAGCTGCGCAGCATTTGTGCACCGCCGCCATCAGTGTCAGCCAGTTTGCCGTAGCATACGGAGCTCCATCGCAGTCTTTAACACTGGTAGCATGCCGCGACAGCGTGGACGTGAACCGTATGTGCAGTTGACGGACTTTGAGCGAGGGCGTATAGTGGGCATGCGGGAGGCCGGGTGGACGTACCGCCGAATTGCTCAACACGTGGGGCGTGAGGTCTCCACAGTACATCGAGGTTGTCGCCAGTGGTCGGCGGAAGGTGCACGTGCCCGTCGACCTGGGACCGGACCGCAGCGACGCACGGATGCACGCCAAGACCGTAGGATCCTACGCAGTGCCGTAGGGGACCGCACCGCCACTTCCCAGCAAATTAGGGACACTGTTGCTCCTGGGGTATCGGCGAGGACCATTCGCAACCGTCTCCATGAAGCTGGGCTACGGTCCTGCACACCGTTAGGCCGTTGTCCGCTCACGCCCCAACATCGTGCAGCCCGCCTCCAGTGGTGTCGCGACAGGCGTGAATGGAGGGACGAATGGAGACGTGTCGTCTTCAGCGATGAGAGTCGCTTCTGCCTTGGTGCCAATGATGGTCGTATGCGTGTTTGGCGCCGTGCAGGTGAGCGCCACAATGAGGACTGCATACGACCGAGGCACACAGGGCCAACACCCGGCATCATGGTGTGGGGAGCGATCTCCTACACTGGCCGTACACCACTGGTGATCGTCGAGGGGACACTGAATAGTGCACGGTACATCCAAACCGTCATCGAACTCATCGTTCTACCATTCCTAGACCGGCAAGGGAACTTGCTGTTCCAACAGGACAATGCACGTCCACATATATCCTGTGCCACCCAACGTGCTCTAGAAGGTGTAAGTCAACTACCCTGGCCAGCAAGATCTCCGGATCTGTCCCCCATTGAGCATGTTTGGGACTGGATGAAGCGTCGTCTCACGCGATCTGCACGTCCAGCACGAACGCTGGTCCAACTGAGGCGCCAGGTGGAAATGGCATGGCAAGCCGTTCCACAGGACTACATCCAGCATCTCTACGATCGTCTCCATGGGAGAATAGCAGCCTGCATTGCTGCGAAAGGTGGATATACACTGTACTAGTGCCGACATTGTGCATGCTCTGTTGCCTGTGTCTATGTGCCTGTGGTTCTGTCAGTATGATCATGTGATGTATCTGACCCCAGGAATGTGCCAATAAAGTTTCCCCTTCCTGGGACAATGAATTCACGGTGTTCTTATTTCAGTTTCCAGGAGTGTAGTAATGTTAAAGTAAAATATGAGGTATTGTCTCCTGACAGTAGTGTGAAAAGGGGCAATGATTCAATAATAGAGACCCCTGTAGTAAATCAGAAATCAGAAATTGTTAATTTATTGGATGATAGTTTATCTGATGAGTTAAAAACGAAACAGTCATCCAAGGTGGTAGAGTTAAAACAGGATAAGTTAGATATGACAGATCAATCAGATGTTTCATTTCGTTTTGATGATTCTGGTATTGGAGCTAGTTTTTCGTCACCTGAGTGTGATAAAAAACCAGCTAGTGAGCAACCCAAAGATACTGGGGCTATTGATTTAAATGTTATATTACAAGCAATAGCTACCAGTAATGCTAAAATGTCAGCCGAATTAAAGTATGAGATTGTGGCCAACCAAACCAATTTTAATAAACGAATGGAGGTAATGGACAAAACCTTCAAGGCTGGTTGCAATAAGTTGAAAGAGAATCTGGACAGTTTGAATTATAAAATTGATTATAATCATGAGGATATTAAGAAAAAGGTTGCTCAACAATTTTCTGAAATGTATAAAACGGTAAAATCCGAAGTTGCTGAGGTTCGCAAAGACTTCCAAATGGAAGATGCGAAACTGGAGCACAAGTTAACAGAATAGATCGAGGCGTAATCTGAACTGTGCTCAGATAGGTTTAAAGATGTTAATATAAAAGTAAACATATGTCAAGCAGAAGTAGATGCAATCAAAATTGATACTACTCAAATTGTGCAAAGAGTAGATAATGTTGAAATGAGAGTAGAAAATATTAGTACTAACATTGCTAATATTGAGAGTAAAGTAGCTTCAGTAACTTCTGGTAATGGTAGTATACAACAAGTTGTAGTAGCAAACGCCGCGTTTATCCGATGTCGGCAGTTCTTGCGGTTCGATCCAGATAAAAATATCCACCCGCTAGATTTCTGGAAGGATTCTGAAGATGTGATTCCACCAACTTGGTCTGAACGAGAGAAAATCTCATTTATTAGAAGCCATTTAGCAGGTGACGCCATGCGTTGGTCAGCTGATGTTATGTTGAAGTGTAAAACATTACCGGAATTTCTAGCAGCTTTCATTAATGAGGATTGGTCTAGCAATAAGCAAAATGAAGTGTTGAGAGAATTTTGGAGTGGAAAACGCTTCAATGCAGGCAAGGAATCTATTAAAGAGTTTGCCAGGTCATGGATCTCACGTTTGTCACATTTGGCCGAAAAGCTAAAACCTGAAATGAGAATACTAGGTGTTGAAGCCAAACTGCCATGGTATTCGCAAACTAGAATTATATCTGTCCGTAGAGACAATCTTGATCGCTTCATTGAGTATTTGGAACGTGTAGAGCGTGTTGCTGCCAATGAGGAGCAAGCACATAATAACAGGAATGGTAATAACACTAGCACTGATTTTAAGAACGAGCAGAATGGCAATGTAAACATCAGGACAGTAGGTGTTCGCCATCCTAAGAGAGGCAGGAATTGCAGAAATAATTATCAGAACCAACAATGGCATCAAAATGATAGTAATTTTGTTCCAAACAAAATTATGCAGGTAAACAATACTGCAGAAAGGAATGCTGTGCCAGTTAACTATAATGGAAATAAAGGAAACTGTAGTAGGCCGAGGCAGGAAAACTAGTTCCCGTCCATGAGGACACTGGCGCTCACCAGGCCGTCACTTTTCCTAAGCCAGTATTACAGAATTTGGTAAGACAGATCAGAATATTCAGACTGAACATGTGGATGAGGGGTTCGTAGTATCTAAGGATACAGCAGAAATATTAGATCACTCACAGTATTTGATAGATACCGTGTTAGAGACGCTTTCTAAGTGGGAAGAGAAAGAGAAGGCGCAGCAGTGTAACGGTAGGGAAGAGCTACAAAATACTGAATTGTCAGGTGAAGAAGCAGAAGAAATTCATGCTTATATTTACGATGAGGATGATGTGCTCTTATCTAAAGCGCCTGTGCAGGATGTTGCTACTGTACTAATAGATTTAGGACAGGAGGTAAGTGAGAATGTAGAGGATAGCCTGTTGTGGGTCGATGAACCCAGTAGCTGTGACAGTTGTCCCTTGAGAAGGAACCCGACGATAATAGTGAAAGTGGTTTACCTGTAACTAGTGTTACGGCCGGTCTGGAGGCGCAGAATCGCCCAGACTACAGTAATTTGGGTCATGTTCAGCAAACAAAATGTAATGAAGTCGTGCGGTGTTTCGATTTAAAATTAATAGACCGACTGGAAAAATCAGCTGAAAATGTAATTCAGAAAACCCCTACACACTTTGACCTAAATGTAATGAAGACAGATGTCGATCACTATAGTTGGAGACAAATCCAAAGGGAACTATTGGATGAGTTTGAGGAACCACCTGTACAACCTAGAATAAGCCACCGTATAATAATAGTGAATATGTTGGGTATCAATGTACGTTGTCTCTTAGACAGTGGAAGTGAGGTGAGTGCGATATCTCAGTCCTTCTTTGATACATTACCTAGTCAAGACAAGCTTACCGTAATGAGGGTATCAGGACTAAGTATAATTGGTGCTACTGGGAAGCTGTCAAAAACGGTAAAACAAGAAGCTTTGCTGCCCTTTAACATTAATGGTAATTTAATTGATCATCCATGCTTAATTGTAAATAATCTCAACATTGAGGTTTTAATTGGCATAGATTTCTTGTAAAGATATCAGAGTGTTGTTGACTTTGGAAGAAGCCAGTTAAAAATGGTCTTGCCGATAACCGGAGTAATTACGGTACCTTTTATTGATAAACATGTAGTAACTAATGATAAAACTTGGGAGCTGCCTTTTTGAAAAATAGGGATATTGGGACGAAGCTGTTGATCTCGGTAAAAGTGAGCTAAACACAGACGAAAAGAAGTTAAGGCCTAGGGCAAATATAAGGAAAAGAACATTAGAAAGAAAGAAGCGTCATGACGCAAAAGCTGTACCCACAAGTTTTGAAATAGGTCAGTTAGTCCGTGTCAAAACCAAGGAAAAATCAAAGAAATTCATGTACGTATACCATGGACCTTTCAGGATCATAGGAAAACCACATGCCAATGCATATAGGCTAGAGTACCCTAAGAGTAAAAAGCTGTTAGGGCTCAGGAACATGATCGACCTAAAGAAGTTCATAGGTAGTGAATGAATTCTGTAGGGAGGAGGTTGTTCTGTAACCCCTACTCACTGTGGCAGCTGTGCAGTCCCAGCTGGGTGAAATCTTCTTTCCCATTTCAGGTCTCACTCCATCTTTCCTATCCACCAAAGTTTCGACTCCTTCTTTGCAATACAAAAATTTTCTGTCATTGCTATCAAGCCATGAGTTGTGTAACCATTCTATCCACCGATTAGTGGAGAAAATACCTAATGTGACAAACCTAACAGTGACACAAACAACAGAGAAGTATGATGTAATTAAGATACAAAGGTATTTGAGTAACAAGTATGTATAGAACCCTGGTAATATTATAAGTACATGTTGTTGTTTTATTGGAAATGGTCCACCAACGTTAATTTAAAAAGATATACAAATTCGTGTATCAGCAGGATGTGAACTGGCAGTGAAACCTATTGTATGCTGTAGAGCTAACTAATTAATAGTAAAAGAGATTGCTTAGTGTTGAAAAAATATGCAGATAAGTTGTAAGAATGAACTCACCTTTTGTAGCAAGAAATGGCAGTGTAATGGAATTGAACAGTGTTTGTGGTTGAGACGTGAAGGACACGTCCTTGAAATATTTATAAGGTTGGAGCTGGCCGTTATTTGGTGTTATTTGGTTAGCAGGACACACCTACACGTATTGAGGTTACGAGTTGGAGGCGTGAATGCGACCATAGGTACCCTTATGTTAGATGAGACAAAGCTGCTCATGGTGTCCTATAGGTTTAAGGAATTTAGCATTACGCTCGGCCGTAATTACTTAATGCACTTTAGTGGTAGGTCGAGAGAGACTACCTGTGGTTTCAACGTCCAATCAAATGGAAATGGATTGCAACGTGAGCAAACTGATGAGCTGCAATACACTGTAGATATGAAATAAATGTGCTATCCTATGCGTTAAATGTTAATAGAATGAGTGTTAAATAAGTACATACACTAGCAACATAATTGAGTAACATAATGGCAGACGTGAAACATTATTTGTAGCTCAGCATAAATACACTTCGATGAAGTAAGTACATAATTGCAGATGTGGAACAGACACATCAGCAGAGGACCAATAAGTGGATTTAGTAGTCAGCTAAACGTTGTGTGTTTTGAACACTCAGAACTGTACTATTACCACAAGTTACCCACATGTACAAAGAGCCTGAGAAGACAACTGCTAATCAAATATACTTATACTATCTCTAAGAATAAGGTAATCGAAGATGAGTCAGTTAAGTAAATAAAATACAGATTTGTCAGGAAGGTACCGAGCATTGGTTCAGTGTTCCAGCCCAGAAATAATAAATTGAGATTAAATAGGATTTATGATTGTATGCCTTCAGCATAAATTTTCTCTAGTACGTGACTAACGGCGTTTTGAGTCATTTGTTTACCGGTTTTATGACAGTTAAGTAACCGCGAGAGTAAAGTTGAAAAAGTTCTGTTAACTTTGTTCCAGTAACATATTGAAAGATAAAATTATATATCCCCCTTTCGTAGTGACCCACCCTTAGATATTAAGTGAGCAGAGTCTGAGGCACTCTTTTTGTTTGTTCTACAGGACAACAGGACAAACCAGATAATGGCAGCCTCGTAGCTGCGTGAAAGCATGGAGTGACTTGGACTCAACTCACAGTGACCCCTCCCCTTTCCCCATGTAATTTAGAGTGAACGTGAAGGACGCACTCCATAGCAGCTTCCCCTCCTCTACCTTGTGAATGGAAGTGTAGAACGCCAGCCAAAGCAGCTACAACCACGTGTGTAAAAATGAAATTGTCATGACTTGTGAAATTTTCTTTCAGTTTTAGAAAAGACTGCTAAGATATAATTATCTGTTTATGTAACATGAATAACTGTGTTATTTTCTTTGAATTTGTGTATGTAAAAATATTTACACACAATTTAATGGATTTAAGATTTTCATAATTTTACAAATTTTTATGTTTTTGTGTGTCTGAGGCAATATGTATGCCAAAGTGTTTCATTGACTTTTGCTTAAATTTTGGGTGATAATGTTGCTTAAGAGGCAGTGAACATGCCAGCAATTTAAATAATTGAAGTAGGTAATAAGTTTTCTATTAATATTTCTATATGTTTACATTTCAATTTTAATTTTTCATAGGGAGATAAGCTGTACTCTTGCTTCGCTTTTTGTACTTAATTTTTATTCATTTACATTCAAAAAAATTAAGTAGAGGGTGATGTAGGGAAGCAGCCTACTCACGCCTTATAAAATTCACATCATTTTTTCCATTGTGTGCCAGCCAGTCCGCTGTAACTAGCTCTGACGTCATAAATGTTGCGCTATGCTTTAAAAATCAAGTAAATAATCTGAAACGTTTCTAGCATGTCAGGAGTAATACTAAATCAATATGTGTTGAATATCAGTTAAATAACTTTAACCATTTTCGAAATTTGGTCGTTTTTCTGTAAAAAACATTGGCGCAACAGAAAAGAGCTAGAAACTTAAAAAATTATATTTAGATTCCTTTTGCATAATAATTTAGTAGAAACAGTATTCTGGACCTCACAAATTAAAATTTTAGTTGAAATTCATGATTTTCTGGTTTTTATCATTAAAATTAAGGAAGCAAGGTAGATTAAGTAGGCAAATAAATAAAGGTATGATGTTTAAATTAAAGTAGAAGGGAGATCCGCTATAATCATAAAGACGTGAGAAGTTTCAACTGATTAACTATAGAACTATAGCGATAGCGTATCTCCAAAGGGCAAGTTCAGAGCTCGTCTACTGCGTGTAGTGTAATTAAATTAATTCACTCGCCCAAAATATTTGACTTAGCCACGTCAGACTTTTATTATGCTTACTTACTTGTGTGCTGATTGCACAATTAAATTGAAAGCTTCATCGGCCATCAGCAAAGGAAGCAATGATTTATTCAATAACTTAAAGTGGTGCATTAATAACCCAACGGCTAGTCGGGAGAGCAGATTTGATCAGGCATTCCCTTAGCCGTCCGCACTGCGGATTTATATGTAAGAACGCTGCGCGAGGAAGGCAGGCCCCAGTTCTCTCCAGACGCTGATACGCGGACCACCTGTGCTGGGAGTAGCGTCGCGTCTGTATCGTTGATATAAACAGCCTTGGATGCAGTAATAAGTTACACGGGATACGCGTAACCATGAAATCGTTTTCGAGTGAAGTGTTAATTGTGGGATGACGTTAGTGATCTATCTTTAGTTTGCGTATGTCGTATTTTCACGTGCCGCCGCAGGACAGACATTCTACCATTATTAGCGTGGCGTTTGACGAACATTATCATCAAATTATGGCGAGCATTCACTTAAACATTTAATTTGAGCAGTTGTAGTTGCTTCAGGGAAATAGGCTCTGAACTGCTCTGGTAGCAGGATTGTGTGGATTCTTTTTGGTCTGTGACTTTCAGAATATAGTGAACATTTTAGAGAGAATGGTTCTTGATTATGAATACCAGACAGTCTCCTAATTCCTCAGAGCTATAAGCTGTAGCTATAAATGTATTTCTCTGATGAAGTGGGCACTAGGAATTCAAATTACAGGCTTCACGTTTTGCTAATCACTTTCTGGTTGCCAATATTGTAGTTAGAGAGCCAGTGTTGAGAATGGCAAACAACAGCATTAAATAAATAATAGGAACATTAACAATTATTCCACCCGCCGCCCCACAGTGGTTCACTAAGGTAGAAATAGACCTGCAGGAAGTGGCGCTCATGAAGAAACTCCAAGAGAAATACAATTTCCAAAAAAATCTTATACTAAAAACCGGGGTAAATATTGCTTGAAGGAAGGACAGAAAAACATGTGAACCGAATACCAGAATACTGATCTAAAGCTAAAGTGTAAACTCAAAGAAAACTGGAAGCTAAGATTAAATAGTGAACGACGGAAATGATAATGAAAAGAAGAAGAAGTGCGCCTGAGGTGCACAATTTCCAGAAATTGGGAATTATGTGAGTGTTTCGAACGTTCCACAGAGGAGCAAGGTAATTTTTGCACTGCACAAGAACAGAGTTACGCAACACGTGAAAAATTACTTATCTATCAGTCCTTTCTCCATAAATTTCGATACATAAGCCAAAATTGTACAGATAGCGCAGTAGTTAACTTATATCCTACAAATAAAATAGTAGGTCGCATCATTGACTGTTACCTGCATTTTGCCCCGGATAATGTACGAATTTAGAAAAACATTTAAGTGATTTTCAGCCAAATGGGTAACTCTGAGGAACCAAGCATTGATTTAACATATTTGACTATACGCCAAAGTGTTGTACGTGGGAGGCAGACTACTTATTAAGACATGACGTTTTCTGAACGACGTTTCAGTTTAGTGACCGGTTTTATAATTATATAAAGGAATGCACACTATAAACCTTCATAAAAAGTTTCCGACATTTTCTACTGTTTTTGTTCTAGTGAGAAAAAACTTTGTGTTCTTTGCAGCTTTTGTAAATAATAAGAGTTCAACATATTTAACCGTTGTACCACATGTACTAAAGCTGTTTGGAGAATATTGTTAATTCTTAAGTTAAAGAGATTTTTAGTTTTTGACGAGTAAAGTTGTGTGTATTTTTAAAACTAGTTACATAATATGTGGACCCTTTAGCCATACTTCGTCCCTCTTGCACCAACTTGTACCTTGAAATGGAGGTTTTCTGCCATTGAACAAGTGATATTTGCATATGAATGCCACGTGTTCACTGCTTTCCCTGTCTTGAAGATGGGAATTTGTGTTATTTGCCAACAGCTTCTACTTCAAAATATTTTTACCTTGTAACTGATTTATGACAAAACGTATTATTACTATGTGATTACTGATGTGTAGTAGGGTATTAATGTAAACGCAGACTGTTAAATGCGGTACAGAGAAGATTGTCACGACTGAGAGACTTTTTAATACCAATAGAATATTTGTTGTTGTTTGCATGATCCTATATTTTGAAACAGTTTATAAAATTTGGAAGAAACCCTACTTTTCCGGATAAAAATTGGTTATTTCAGAAAACGATTGCACCACGCACAAACTAACTGCAATCATTTCAAAATGGAGTCCGAAAATAAGTTAAATTTATATTTCAGGGCTGACAAGAGGTGAAACTATTAAAGTGATCGTAGGTACCACACATTCTCCTACTGAAAAATATGTGCAACACTACAGCTTCCATTACATTTCATAACGCTGGTGAGAACTTCTGTATTAGAAAGGAGTCCATCGATGAGATCCCATGTCACCAAAAAGATTCCAATAGCCAAGACCATGTTTTGAGATCCTTAATCTATGAAAGCCAAAAAGCAGTACTTGTAAATGAAAACGTGGCTAAGTCACTTTGGATTTGATTATAATCAGACAGCAACGTTTTATTTAACTGCGTACGACTTGTCTTCGCTCGAAAAAAGTGTAAATGTTCACGAATTATGTTCGCAGCGGGGCTATATTTCATTTTACAATTACATATTTTTACATATTTCATTAAAATTACATTATTTTACGCATGATAACTGTATTGTATTGTATTGCTTCACACCCTCGACAGCGCACTTTCTACTGTAAAAGTTGAAGGCAAGCAATAATTTACCTCTAAAAATCACATTCTAGGACAATAATATGTGGTTAATTACTCTTTGAGTTGGATTATGAAAGACGTGCTTCTGAATTTCTAAAATCAGAAATTTCAGTTCTGAAAAGCGAAGAAGATACATTGACAACACTGTGTCTAACACTGTAGAAGCCATTATTGGGTGCAACAAGGGGCTTCGTGTGCTAGTGAAATAGGAATTGGGGCAAACAAAAGACTAGCAGCCTGTAGTTTTACGACCACTAGCGACTTTACCGATTCAGAAATAGGGCCTGCACAAACCAATAAAAGTTTGCAATGGTTTTTCTCAAAGGTTCACGACTATCTGTATACATGACACCCACTGTTTCATCAAAATTACTGAATATGATCGGAGGTATTCGTACATCTATTGGTGGACATTAATATTGTGTCCATCCTTCAGCTTTACGACAGATTCTTCTCTGCTGGGGACTTTCAGCAAGGTGTTTGAATGTCTGTGGAGGAATGACAGCCCGTTCCTTCTGGAGAGCCAAAAGCAGAGATGGCACTGATGTTGGACATTGGGGCCTGGAGCACGGTCGATGTCATAACTTATCCCAAAGGTGCTCCACAAGTTTCAGGTTGGATCTCCAGGTTGGTCAGTACATTTCAACGAATGTTACTGCCATAGATCATTTTTTCACAAATGCTCATTTGCGACAGGGTGCATTACGAGGTGCTAATTTCATCATCTCCACACTGATCATCTGCCAAATTCAGTACATAAAGCTGTAACATGTGGTCAATTTCTTCTGCATTAGTGTCTTAAATGCAATAAGGAGACCACATTCCCACCACTAAAAACACCCCCATATCTTAATACTGCCTCTTCTGAAATTCATTGTTGGTACACATAATAACAAGTAACATTAGTAGTGGGGCAAAGCTTGTGTCACCCCACATTGCCTTGTTGCCAAATTTATTCAAGAAGCCGAATCCAGGATGGTTGTGGTAGATGTGGCAATGTCGCAATGACATTATGGTGGGAAGTTAAAAATTTTGTGGGAAAATTGGTCAATATTACGATCTCCACCTATCGAACCATCTCCCCTCCCCAAGAAAATGGGGAAAATTTTGGTGAGGAAAAGGTCACTTGGGCTACCTCCACTAACCAAGTCATCCAACCACCACAATCTCTTCCTTGGAATTGGCGGGAAAAGACCTCACTCTGTGCTGGGCTTCTGGATATGTTGGACATACGTCTTTATTTTGTATGCAGTGTTTATTTAGACAATCTGAGTTGTCATAGGCAGTATCTCCATCCAGTGTGACCACCATGAGGTCTGGAGTCCAACTGACCTAGTACATAGTATCACCACCAGAGGGAGCTGTCACCCCTCCCCATCCCCTCTCGTATGACGTAATCCAAGATGGTAGTCTGGGAAAAATGGCAGGAAAAGGACACAGTCTGTGTCCTGCTGCTGCAGAGGAAGCAGTGTACTTTATTTGCTTTCAGTGGGAAGTTGGAACAATGGATTTCATGTAGTTTATTTTTTTTTATTACATTGATACAAAACACTCATTCTGACGTTCCTTGGGTCATAATAAATAGCCTACAGACCGCCCAGCTACTCTTAAATTATCCGCAGCTCGTGGTAGTGCGGTAGCGTTCTCGCTTCCCATGCCCGGTTTCCCGGGTTCGATTCGCGGCGGGGTCAGGGATTTTCTCTGCCTTGTGATGACTGGGTGTTGTGTGATGTCCTTAGGTTAGTTATGTTTAAGTAGTTCTAAGTTCTAGGGGACTGACCATACTCTTCAATTAACGAAATAATGCAGTACACTGAAGTACAGACACGCAAACGACTTGTAAATTGTAAAAATAATTCATGTAACACGCTCTACAAACTAATTGTAAACTGTCAAAATAATGTGTTGCACAACCTACAGACTTGTAAAATACTCGTAAATTGCAGAAATAATGCAGTACACTGATGTACAGGGCTATTACAAATGATTGAAGCGATTTCATAAATTCACTGTAACTCCATTCATTGACATATGGTCACAACACACTACAGATACGTAGAAAAACTCATAAAGTTTTGTTCGGCTAAAGCCGCACTTCAGGTTTCTGCTGTCAGAGCGCTCGAGAGCGCAGTGAGACAAAATGGCGACAGGGGCCGAGAAAGCGTATGTCGTGCTTGAAATGCACTCACATCAGTCAGTCATAACAGTGCAACGACACTTCAGGACGAAGTTGAACAAAGATCCACCAACTGCTAACTCCATTCGGCGATGGTATGCGCAGTTTGAAGCTTCTGGATGCCTCTGTAAGGGGAAATCAACGGGTCGGCCTGCAGTTAGCGAAGAAACGGTTGAACGCGTGCGGGCAAGTTTCACGCGTAGTCCGCGGAAAATTGGCTCATGCCACAACTGGAGACCGACAGCGCCGACTTCATCTTTCAACAGGATGGTGCTCCACCGCATTTCCATCATGATGTTCGGCATTTCTTAAACAGGAGATTGGAAAACCGATGGATCGGTCGTGGTGGAGATCATGATCAGCAATTCATGTCATGGCCTCCACGCTCTCCCGACTTAACCCCATGCGATTTCTTTCTGTGGGGTTATGTGAAAGATTCAGTGTTTAAACCTCCTCTACCAATAAACGTGCCAGAACTGCGAGCTGGCGTCAACGATGCTTTCGAACTCATTGATGGGGACATGCTGCGCCGAGTGTGGGAGGAACTTGATTATCGGCTTGATGTCTGCCGAATCACTAAAGGGGCACATATCGAACATTTGTGAATGCCTAAAAAAACTTTTTGAGTTTTTGTGTGTGTGTGTGTAAAGCATTGTGAAAATATCTCAAATAATAAAGTTATTGTAGAGCTGTGAAATCGCTTCAATCATTTGTAATAACCCTGCACATACAGGTTCTCTATGAATAAAACTGTCAAAATAATGCATAAAAAAGCTCTGAAAATACGCTTGCTAGTTGCAAGCTGTCGAAATAATGCATTGCACAGCCAACAAACCTGCAAACTAGTCGTAAATTACTGAAATAATGCAGTACATTGATATACAGACACGTAAACAACTCTTGAAGTGTGAAAATAGTGCATGTATAACACTCTGCAAACTGGCTCGCTAATTATAAAGTGTCGAAATGTTGCATTTCACAGCCAACAAACATGTTCACAAAATAATGCAATACACTCATGCACAGACACATTCACTATGGGTAAAATTGTCAAAAAATGATGCATGTGTAACAATGTGTAAACACCCTCACAACATTTAACCAGCCGAAAATAATGCAGTGCATAAACACTCATTGCATGTAAAAATGCTTGCGAAGTATCGTTAAGAAATTCAAGCATGATGTGTTAGCAACTGTTCCCTACAGAGGTCCAAGGCCTGCATGCCAGTCCAGCGTGTCCCACAAGTGAGACATTTCTGGCTGTGTGCACATGTTTATGGTTGCTGCTGTGATGACGCATGGCCTTCGTGCCTGCAGGTCAAGAGCAAGCCTCATCACCGAGATAGATGTTTGCCTAGCGACTCACCTTAGTGGTGCAGCTAAAAGACTATAAGTGCTATACTGATATCTCATGTCTATGGAAATAATAGCCAAGTCTCCTTCTGGATGCACTATAGAAACTTTTTGCAATACTTTCAGAAACTGTTTACCAAAATATCACAGAATAACACAGGATGCATTCTTCCTAGCGAACCTAACAGAACAGCCTTCCAGTCACGTGTTACCCTTCCCAGATATCGTAATGTCCTGCTTTCAACATATGTCTCAGAAACAGTAAATGTTTGCCATTATTCTCATCACTAAAAGCCTTCACCATGTCTGTGCATACTTGTGAAAACACCGCTAATCCTAACAGCATTCTTGTTGTTTGGAAAAAGAATACTGTCTAAGCACAGACGGAAAGATCGGAACAATTATGCACAAACAGATTTCGAAGCACTGTCCTACAGAAAAAAAATGACTGGAATTGTCGGTGTCCTGCAGCTGCTAGTCTGAAGAAGTCCTAATGCCACAATGTTAAGTGAGTGACAGCATACCACAAGAGATGGTTGGTCTGCTTTAACTTGTCTTTGAACAAGGAAGACATAACGTTAATCTCAGAACTTTCTGTGGATACCTTTCCCTCTTCTTGATCAGATCAGTCTGTAAATGCCCCTATAGCCTGCACAAAGGATGCCTTGTAAATTAATGGAGCATTGTGATTGGCTCTTACTGAAACTACCTGCCAAACTGCTACTGATATCTGTGTGGGAGCACAGTCCACCATTTACTGAAACTACCTGCCAAACTGCTACCTATGTCGTTGTGGGAGCACTGTCCACCATTTTTTTCTGCAGACGAGACTTTCAGTGGCAAAACTATTTTGTACAGATCGCCATATTGCACTGACAGTTAAACCGTGCAAAAGGGGTATACAGATTATTAAATATGAAAGACACTTCCTCAGTTACACTGCTCTGCTTAAGTCGAGGAAAGCTTGAATATTCCAAAGTAAAGATGATCTCCAACCTGGCTATATCACCACATACCATATCTAAGAAGTAAACATATAATTTTTATCCTGTGCCATACAGAACTACCACTTCTTCATACTGCATGTAGCTATTCACCACCGGACACTAGTACAGTCGTGCTGAAAAGTATCCTACCGACCAGAATTGCATTTCGCCTGATTCGCATACAATCCTCATAACGCAGCTGTCTAGCAGGCCCTCTAATCGCTAATCGCACCTCAGTACAGTCGTTTGACTATTAAAAATGGTTCCAACAAATCACCACTAGAAAACACTGCTGTGTATCACAATAACTCAAGATGTAAAGTAACAACACGATACTACAAATATCAGGGAACACCTTATCACAGATAAGACTGTCCTTAAGGCTTGCAAGTTCACATTTATTACAGTGAATGACATGACTCTCTTTATTACGTCAGAAATGTAATGCACGTAGTAAGTTCGTCGTATTCATGATTTCCTTTTCAAAGTAACATACCGTAATTATTATTTAACACAAAATAACATTAAAAAATTAAGTTTTCCACCAGCTGCAGGTTGAGAATATGTATGACCTTCAAATGACACGACGAAACGTCTCGTTCTGCATATGGATTCAAACCCAGGTCATGCAACTAAGGAAAGATTTCGTGACTGACGGAAACTAACAGACATTCCTGACTAGGCGTACAGAGAGTGATACACCTCGATTTTAGACAGTCTCAGTTAGGAAATATCAACTTCAAATTACATAACGTAAACATTTTTTAACGGACGCGAATTCCTACCTAGTATCTATTGTACCTGTTAACGTACTACGAGATATGTTAAATATTGCTTCTTCACAAGTAACTGACTTGAAATGTCGTGAGTTATAGCTTTGTGTTGGACAAGAATTCGAACCCAGAACCTATTCGGATTGTTATCGAAGCACAATCAACTGTGACGTATCGGATTTTCTCGGCAGTAGCAAGAAGTTTTAACTGAAATGAAGATACGAAACATTAATTTTTTTCCCTCCCAGGACTCCAACCTTGCACCTATCGATGTTATATTCTAGAGAAAGCGAACGTTAAATATGGGTTTGTTACACCAGCAGCGACATGTGAGCATATTTGAACTAGAAATAATATGACGAAGAGTTCAGTGCTGACTGGTAATCGAACCCCACACATATCGTTGTTGACTACACACAAAGGGACATCAGCTACCGAATTTTTCTCCACCAGCAGCTCGGAATAACGTCCTTAAACTTACAGTGATCTCACAAATACTTCTGCTGGGGGTCAAAAACATCAGATATCGTTGCTATTGACAACGAACGAAAATACATTAAAAATCAAAATTATTATCCACCAGTAGATAGGTGTTCTCATGCTAGAGCTTGATAATACATAATGAAAACATTAGTGCAGGGCCAGAATTCGAAACCATTCGTGTGCAATATGTGGAGGTGTTGCGGAATCTGCAGTTTTGAACAAACAACAAATTGTAGTCTAGCTGTATTCTCACGAAGGGATCAAATTCCAAGTTAAGGGCGGTCTGAGTTGCATTCCCAGTTCAGAGCCAATTTTATCGACATACAGAAACTCAAATAAAAGATAGAATATGTGTCCTGTGACCTTACATAGCGTTTGTTTGGTCACTAAAATAAATAACTAGTATAAGAAAGTTTACTGGTGATAGAGTTTCTACATGTCCTGACTTTATTGTGGTTCAACCTAATGTCTACTTGATAGAGAAGGAATATCATGTTTAACGTGAATTTCAGACCACGATGCCATTATACCCTCTTTACTTGGCGTAGCCAGAAAAGAATATAATCTGTCTCTCCCTATCAAAAATCATCGACATAAGTTAGAATCGAACCCAGACCATGATTATATGAATCTATCAGCAATCCAACAGACCACGTAATCCTCTTCTCTGTGGCTCCTTTTTCTATTGTAACGCCGTTGCGCCACACCGGATGAGAATTCTGACACACAGGCTCCCTGTAGTGGTTTGCAGCATGTTCAGTACATTCATTTACTTGGTTGACCGAATCGCCATGAACTAGCTGCCTCGGCTATCCACTGCATACATTCGACTCTATTTTGTAATCACCGAAATAAAATCATGCAACTGACACCTACACATAACTGCCAACAATGTAGGAAACAGAAATATAAACAGGAAGTGTTCCTTTCCACTTGAGCTACTCTATTGCGCTATCTGTTTTTGAAAACGTCTTGCAGTGCAAAAGAAAAGCTGTATCTGTCTGTCTCTCAGAAGTCTGCATCTGGTCTTATGCATTATCTCACAACGCTGTGGAATGCGGAAGTTCTGGGTGAATTATTGTTGACTTCTGGAGCTCCTGTAGCTACAGCTCAGCTAGTAGTGTAACGGTAAGTGTAGTGCACTATATACAAAACGTCGTTGAGTTCAAATAACTGTCTGCTGAAGTTATCAATGTAATGGAACTTTGAATATAATTCTCTTCACTTCTCAACCCAAAATAGTTCCATGTGGAACTGCAACGTTTTGCTCTTTTCAGGGTTAATAGACCGCCATGCAGCAGATAATCTCGAAACTTTTGTATTATGTATGGGGAGGGCGTATCGTGCCAAAATACGTCAGAAATGTATTTTCTAAATTAGCTATCGTGTGGTAGTGGCATTTTATTCTTCTTCTTGTTTGACAGCTTTAACTCAGAACACGTTTCCTAAATGTAATAAAGAAACTGCATGTGCGTTGTCAGACTGTTATAGATAACATCAGAGAATTCGCAAATATCGTTGACGATTAATTTCTCTTTCATGTCTACTATCGTTTAAACAAAACTAAAAGAAACTCTACGAAAATTGTGTACAGTATTAAAAGAAATGAAATAAAACTACCCATGCTAAAGTTACGACGAAAGTCTGTTTTAATAAAGCTGAGTATCTGTACACAAGCATCCCTCTATCGGACTGTATTAGTAAAATACTACTCACTTAGATTTCGATTGGGTGTGTGTTTAATTGGTATGCTGTGTCATACTCGAGAGGTATGCAAATGTAGCATTTCATAAATGAAGTTATGTATTCCTAGAAACGCCAAATTTGCTTGCCACCAACGGAAAGAGGCATTTCCTGTTGTGCAGCAATGTAAGTTTTTCACCATTTCACTATGAGCCGAAAGTATCTTCTTGCGTTTTCCTTATCGGTGTTTGATCTTACTGCTTGTAGCTCTTTCACAGAAGGGATAAAAACGTCACCGTCCGTGAGTCTGGAATCGCGAACCAGAACAGACGCTTTTTTAAAGGGTAGCTTGTTACCACAGATCTAGCGAAGTAGTATGTGTCTGGGATTCCCGTTACTAGGCCAATAGTGACTAGAACCGGTAAATCGCTATTTAAAGGACAATATTAGTTGCGATATCCACGTGCAACGATTTTCCTGGGGTAAAAACAATAAATTTAGAATCTTTTATTACACCTCAAGCGATAATAACTCAACATGACAGGAAAAGTCACGTGAACTTTGAGGCTTAATTCCGTGCACACCACAAAGTAACTCGTCGATCACAGAGTTTCCAAACATCCCTTGCCTTTTTGCCAAATCTCAGTTACAGTACCAGCAGGAAGATGACGAATCGATGTGTTCCTTCAGAGGGCTGGGACGTGACCATAGCTGGTATCTCAAAGATGCGAATGGCGCGGCCTGGAATACGTAATGCGTCTGATTCGCATTTCTGTAACTAGGTTTAATGACGAGAGTAGTTACTAATAATACTCAGAACTTAATGTAAACTTGGCTCATAAATCAGTAACTCTCATTGTTGTTTTTATATTTCTTTCGTAAGTGTACTCAAAACTAAGAAACTCATACATGGTAGTTTTCGTGCCTGGCTGATAGTCGAGAACAAAAAACAAATAAAAATAAAAACCAGTGTTTGTCTGTGAGTGTGTGTGTGTGTGTGTGTGTGTGTGTGTGTGTGTGTGTGTGTGTGTGTTTGAGAAGAGAGGAAGAGAGATAGAGCTAATTGTAAAAAGGAATGAGGGAGAGAGAGTAAATAATTGTTGTAAAGAAATTCCGCCATGGTATGTAAAGAAATCATTCATTAAAATGACACGTTTCACATCATTACAAAATATTGTATTCATGATCTATGGAACAAATATTAATCTAATCTAATCATATTGCAGACTAGCAATGAAGGGTCATGAATTACCGAAATTTTCGACAATATCAGTAACCAATTGCTAACTTGAAAATAAAAGACCACAGTTTTTGTAATAAACCGGGACTCCTATCAAGACCATTTCGTCCCTGTTAACTAACCACGAAAGATGTCTGATATACGTCCATTCAGAAGTAACAAAGTGTGCATGCATTTAAAGATGAAGGCGCTGCAGTCTGGAACCGCGTGACCGCTACGGTCGCAGGTTCGAATCCTGCCTCGGGCATGGATGTGTGTGATGTCCTTAGGTTAGTTAGGTTTAAGTAGCTCTAAGTTCTAGGGGACTGATGACCTCAGAAGTTAGGTCCCATAGTGCTCAAAGAAATTTGAACGATTTGAAGCGCATGATGTTACGTTCTGTGACGGAGATAGGAACCCAACACATAATTGGACTGTTAACTAAGTAAAGGCAAATGTTATGTATCGGTTTTTCTTACCAGCTGCTAGGTGTTTGAGTCTAAAATAAGGATACAAATTTTTGTGCCTGAGCCGTCAATCGTAGCGCTCACCTACCACCCTGCTTTATCATACAAGAATACAGCTTAAGTATTGGCTCTAAGCACTATGCGACTTAACTTCTGAGGTCATCAGTCGCCTAGAACTTAGAACTAATTAAACCTAACGAACCTAAGGACATCACACACATCCATGCCCGAGGCAGGATTCGAGCCTGCGACCGTAGCGGTCGCTCGGTTCCAGACTGTCGCGCCCAGAACCGCACGGCCACTCCGGCCGGCTGCTTAAGTATTAATTGGTTACCCACCAACAGAAAGATGTGTGCGTGTTTGACCAGAATAACGACACCTATTGGGAATGTTGGCAACACATGAGCAGACATTAAAAATTAATTTTCACTAGCAGGCCGGTGTGCACGTGATAGGGCTTGAAATGAAATTATGAATATTTTTGTATTGTATCAGTATTCGGACCCACATACGTACCTTTGGAGGAGACGTAGAGAAGATTGCAGTCTTGGGAAAAGGTAAGCAATGACTGAACTACACTGATCCGAGAGATTCAGTCCTCGAAAGAGGAGATACGAATTCAAATCATAGTCCAGCCACAAATTTTTCAACGTCTGTAGTTCGATCAAATACAAGTAAAAGAAGAACCCCGTTCCTTTAAATGGCTATCGGTTCATCAAGTAAATAAAGTTTTCTAATGTAAGTTAAGTTTACTGGCGACAGTATTTCTGTTTACCATGACTCCCGCCTATGTCATTTCCCAACGTAAACCGGCTTTGCGCAGTTGGTAATGAAGGAACGTGATGTTTAATGCGGATTCTGAATTATACCGTCTTTCTCTTGAGGTTAGCAGAGGTAAAGTAAATCTGTTTGTGCCTCTTAAAAGTAAATGCCTGAAGCCACGCATTGCACCTGTGATAGTTCGTTCCACCAGACGATTGTGACCACATTTCCCAGCCCAGGAATGTGCTGTGACAGATCATATGCTTAGCTTAAAAAATTAGTCACGGTGGAAAAAATGCGAGTCTATTAAATGGTAAAGTAGAAGCAAGCTTCTGACGCAGAGAATATGCCTTTCTCATGTCAGCAGGATGTAGAGATCGTTCTAGGCATCATGGCTTCGATGTGAAGCCATTTGAAATTGTCACTAATTCAGCAAATTTCTTAGTTCGAGAAAATCCACTGTGAAGTGCGAAGTTACCGGGTAATTCGATTATTACCGTCATTATTACTATCATTTTCTTCATACCGCTGTTTAAACATATGTGCTTGAACATCATTTAATGCCTTTTCGTCTTTATAGAAGTAGTTGCCCAGGAACAGGTTCTTACCCTGTCTACGGAATTCTTTTCATCTTAATATCAAACATCAGCAATTACTCGTAGATTACATGAAAACTGAAGTAATTGATGAAGACGTCGCAAAAACGCGCTGTCTTTCGTTATTTACCTGCACCTAGAAGTGGCTGTCGAGTACTGCCAAACCAAATGCCAAGGGATCTTACTGCCCTCCGATATACGTCGCTGTCAGCTCACCCATATGATCTGATCGACGTGACCTGTTTCAAGTTGCGTATGACGGAGAGTATTTTAGAAAATCAATTGTTTTCCATTGCAGTAAACAGAAAGATTTTCATTGTAAGCTATCCAAGTTCAAAATTTTCGTAATATTAGTTCAAATTTAATATTCGCTCCTGTAATGTGGGAAAGTATTTTACAGTTGCAAAATCCGCATCCGACCCATTGACCATATACACTCCTGGAAATGGAAAAAAGAACACATTGACACCGGTGTGTCAGACCCACCATACTTGCTCCGGACACTGCGAGAGGGCTGTACAAGCAATGATCACACGCACGGCACGGCGGACACACCAGGAACCGCGGTGTTGGCCGTCGAATGGCGCTAGCTGCGCAGCATTTGTGCACCGCCGCCGTCAGTGTCAGCCAGTTTGCCGTGGCATACGGAGCTCCATCGCAGTCTTTAACACTGGTAGCATGCCGCGACAGCGTGGACGTGAACCGTATGTGCAGTTGACGGACTTTGCGCGAGGGCGTATAGTGGGCATGCGGGAGGCCGGGTGGACGTACCGCCGAATTGCTCAACACGTGGGGCGTGAGGTCTCCACAGTACATCGATGTTGTCGCCAGTGGTCGGCGGAAGGTGCACGTGCCCGTCGACCTGGGACCGGACCGCAGCGACGCACGGATGCACGCCAAGACCGTAGGATCCTACGCAGTGCCATAGGGGACCGCACCGCCACTTCCCAGCAAATTAGGGTCACTGTTGCTCCTGGGGTATCGGCGAGGACCATTCGCAACCGTCTCCATGAAGCTGGGCTACGGTCCCGCACACCGTTAGGCCGTCTTCCGCTCACGCCCCAACATCGTGCAGCCCGCCTCCAGTGGTGTCGCGACAGGTGTGAATGGAGGGACGAATGGAAACGTGTCGTCTTCAGCGATGAGAATCGCTTCTGCCTTGGTGACAATGATGGTCGTATGCGTGTTTGGCGCCGTGCAGGTGAGCGCCACAATCAGGACTGCATACGACCAGGCACACATGGCCAACACCCGGCATCATGGTGTGGGGAGCGATCTCCTACAGTGGCCGTATACCACTGGTGATCGACGAGGGGACAGTGCACGGTACATCCAAACCGTCATCGAACCCATCGTTCTACCATTCCTAGACCGGCAAGGGAACTTGCTGTTCCAACAGGACAATGCACGTCCGCATGTATCCCGTGCCACCCAACGTGCTCTAGAAGGTGTAAGTCAACTACCCTGGCCAGCAAGATCTCCGGATCTGTCCCCCATTGAGCATGTTTGGGACTGGATGAAGCGTCGTCTCACGCGGTCTGCACGTCCAGCACGAACGCTGGTACAACTGAGGCGCCAGGTGGAAATGGCATGACAAGCCGTTCCACAGGACTACATCCAGCATCTCTACGATCGTCTCCATGGGAGAATAGCAGCCTGCATTGCTGCGAAAGGTGGATATACACTGTACTAGTGCCGACATTGTGCATGCTCTGTTGCCTGTGTCTATGTGCCTGTGGTTCTGTCAGTGTGATCATGTGATGTATCTGACCCCAGGAATGTGTCAATAAAGTTTCCCCTTTCTGGGACAATGAATTCACGGTGTTCTTATTTCAATTTCCAGGAGTGTACTTAGTCGCTGACCATAAATTCTAGCTCAGAGTGACACCAGTTTAAGTAACCTAATCTAGCGAAGATTTTTTTGCCAGTGCTCTTTCTCACCGGTATGTACGCAATTAACCTATTGGGCTCCATAAGTACACTGTAACAGTAATTTCAGTGCGTATGCAATGCATACGTATTGTAGAATTTAGTGGTGCTCTCTCTTCCACTTCTGTATACAGAATGCCTGATCTAAACGGGCCCCTTATCATTCCAGGCTCTGGGCAGTGCAACATCATACTGACAGCAGTAATGTCCTTTTACTGACAACCTCTCTGTTCGTTTTACCTGGTTTTGTAATCATTTAAATAAAACAACATGACTTTCCATTTCTCATAAGACTCAAATTAACAATGAAGATATAGGCATCAAGAGACACCATTCATGCTGTTTAATTTTTCTCCTATTCTGTTTATGCCTTCTTGAAGGCACTACATTAATTTCAGTTCTCTTTACTTTGGTGCAGGGATGTGCAAGTGCCAACGCAGGCACAAGCAAGAGATCCTTAATTTTAAAGCCAAACAGAAGCCACAGTGGTGGCTACATGGCGGCAAAGTGATAAATAGCAAAACTTTGAGTACAAAGATCTCTGGTTCAATCTCTTGTCAGTCCCATGAATGTTATCTCCCATTTTACAATTATTTACCCTCGGGCAATGTTTGTTGATGTGAAGAATGCCGTGTTGCACTGTGATCCGAAAGCCACGATAAACTGTAGGTTCCCCTGTTATCTGCGTAGGCAAGTCATCTCAAAGGTCGGAGGAAGGCAACGGCATACCACCTCCAGCAGGACCGTGCCTATTAAAGTACTGTGCCGTTCAGACCAATCTTCTAACTGATGACTGCTTTACTTAACTATAGGTTCCAAAGTTAACGATCATTATGTTATTAACATGTTTGTGTTTTTATGCTGTAGCTTTGATACCAGTAAACGTAAGTAACGGGCCGAGCACTGTCACCGTTCCGAGTTGTCAAGCTGGTAGACGACGATGCCGTCGACCACAGTTACACTCTTGTTCATGGCTATGTTTCAGTCGAACAGCCCTTTGTGCCATTCTGCGTGTTTCAAGACATACCTTTATGCACTTGGTACGCATCCACACTGATATCTGTTAGAGCTGTATTTAGCAACATGTATCAGGTATGTTTTCTGGCCAATATATCAGACATTACGTCAGTGCAGCGAGATTTCGTTTGTGTGTTGCACATGGTGCAAGAAATATTTGTGTTTTGCTTGCTTCTGTGATACTCTTCACCCCACTGAATACGCGCAAACTCACAAATAGACTATCAAAATTGGAATTAAGCAATAATACACTTAAAAGTTTATTTTTCCATTATTTAACCTGATGAAAATAACTGTAAATAGATTATATGCCTACTTGCTTATTACTCGCGCGTCTTGATGCTTTCCTCAAAAAAAAAAAAAAAATGAAGAAAAATAAAAAGTGAGGGAGAGAGAGACAGAGAGAGAAAACAGATATGTATTTCAATTATCAGCTCGGTGAAGCCATGTTCGACTCGTGATGTAAAGCAAGGATGGTTGATAGGTAATATCTCGTTGCACAAGCGATATGTATGGCTACAGGGTTCTTTGTTTTCTCTCTGCAAACAACTAGAACAGAATTCAGTAATAAAGTGGTAAGAACACCTATGCAGCTCGCCAATTAAAAACTCAGCCTTACTTGGTTATTTTGGTAATACTTAACAATTGTCTGTAATGCAGTAAACATCCTTGATTACTGATTTGTTACTACTACCTCACAACAACTCTCCGATCATTCATTGCTGCCGATGCACGTAACGAATGGATCAGGATGAATCGAATGTGGGATGTTTCGTCACGGACAATATACTCATTTATCTCGGCGTCTTGTGTTCAGAGTAATATGAAAATCTCAGTAAGAGAAGACACCAATGGGATGCCGCTGATGCATGCAATATTATCCAACTATTTCTGTCGACTTGATACCATGACGACGAATTCGCGGATCAATGTATTTTGATTATACTTCGTTAGCCTTCTAGCAGACTCGTTCTAACACCTCGTGGGAGCAGGCATAACATTTGGCTTTTTGAACACCGAGCAATAACACATAAAGATAGTAGATGGAAGGATACAATCAGACTCATGGGTGTGGATCCAGGTCATTATTAGAAGACTAAACAAGAGGGAAACATTACGAAAGCAATGAATACGCTGGTTAGTATACATTATTTGTATAGATCTGAACATGAAAAGTCACAGATCTGCACAGTGCCCGCATCTGCACTTTAGTTCCTGTTTTAATGGGCGTAAGTTTAGTTTCTTCTCTTCTGAATTTTCAGATGTGTTGCACAGAATAATTAGTTAACTGTGTTTCTTAGAGATTCCATTCACACCAACACTTTTCTACGTTCCCATGCAGTTCATGAAATTCTACTTGTATGATCACAAAACTGCACATAGAAGCAATCGATTTCGAGGTGCGAAGTGTCTGTTATCTAAGTTTTCGTGACAGGTGGGCAAACTTGATTTCCAAAGACTTTTTATTCTACTGAAATTATCTTTTGTCACAAAGTCACAGGGTAAGTGTTCTATTCGTATATATTTTGTAATCATGATGCAAGTTTATACACCTGAATGTTTGACACAACTGGTAGGAGAAAACGCTGCATATTAACCAAACCCCGAGCCTCCTCTCCCTATCCTCCTATGACAGGAGCACGGGATACCGCTACAGAGCTGTTCCTAGCACAACTGAGAACTGGCAACATTGCCACAAAAATTTGGCAACACTGTGACAGTGCAATCACTTCCACGTATGATACTGCATTGACTAGCTAAATTCATTAGATATTCCCTTTCCATTTGAAAGACTCGTGCTATATAATTCCTAGACACTGAGACAAGAAATTCAATTTTTTGGCTAAATAAATGCTATTCTTCACATAAGGGACAACCTCTACACTACTGGCCATTGAAATTGCTACACCAAGATGAAACCCAGATGATAAGCGGGTATTCATTGGACAAATATATTATACTAGAACTGAAATGTGATTAAATTTTCACGCAATTTGGGTGCATATATCCTGAGAAATCAGTACCCAGAACAACCACCTGTGGCCATAATAACGGCCTTGGCACGCCTGGCCATTGAGTCAAACAGAGCTTTGATGATGTGTACAGGTACAGCTGCCCATGCAGCTTCAACACGATACCACAATTCATCAAGAGTAGTGACTGGCTTATTGTGACGAGCCAGTTCCTCAGCCACCGTTGACCAGACGTTTTCAGTTGGTGAGAGATCTGGAGAATGTGCTGGCCAGGTCAGCAGTCGAACATTTTCTGTATCCAGAAAGGTCCGTACAGGACCTGCAACATGCGGTCGTGCATTATCCTGCTGAAATGTAGGGTCTCGCAGGGTTCGAATGAAGGGTAGAGCCACGGGTCTTAACACATCTGAAATGTAACGTCCACTGTTCAAAGTGCCATCAATGCGAACAAGAGGTGACCGAGACGTGTAACCAATGGCACCCCATACCATCACGCCAGGTGAGACGCCAGTATGGTGACGACGAATACACACTTCCAATGCGCGTTCACCGCGATGTCGCCAAACACGGATGCGACCATTATGATGCTGTTATGAGAACCTGGATTCATCCGAAAAAATGACGTTTTGCCGTTCGTGCACCCAGGTTCGTCGTTGAGTACACCATCGCAGGCGCTTCTGTCTGTGATGCAGCGTCAAGGGTAACCGCAGCCATGGTTTCTGAGCTGATAGTCCATGCTGCTGCAAACGTCGTCGAACTGTTCGTGCAGATGGTTATTCTCTTGTAAACGTCCCCATCTGTTGAATCACGGATTGAGACGTGGCTGCACGATCCGTTACAGCCATGCGGGTAGGGTAACTGTCATCACGACTGCTAGTGATACGAGGCCTTTGGTATCCAGCACGGCGTTCCATATTACCCACCTGAACCAAGCGATTCCATATTCTGCTAATAGTCATTGGCTCTCGACCAATACGAGCAGCAATACGATACGATACGATAAACCGCAGTCGCGATAGGTTACAATCCGACCTTTCTCAAAGTCGGAAACGTGATGGTACACATTTCTCCTCCTTACACCAGGCATCACAACAACGTTTCATCAGGCAACGTCAGTCAACTGCTGTTTGTGTATGAGAAATTGGTTGGAAACTTCCTCATTTCAGCACCAGTACCAACCTTGTGTGAATGCTCTGAAAAACTAATCATTTGTATGTCACAGGATCTTCTTCCTCTTGGTTAAATTTCGCATCTGTAGCACGTTATCTTCATGGTGTAGCAATTTTAATGGCCAACTGTGTATTAACTTTCATGATGGGTTATGAGGCTGAGCGACCAATACTATGATGAGTGTGGAATGCTGGCAGCAGTGTGTCCGTAGCCCCGTGCCCCCGCCTGCATCTCGTGTCACAATGGTTCAATGAGTCATCAGTTTTAACCATGGCAGGGATCAGCGTGTGCGAGCTTTTCATTGTGATTTATTTTATGGAGCTGCGAATTTCCAGAAAAAATTATGTTACGAAATCGGAAGAAGACCTTTACACATCAAGTCCTCTTGGTAGCTCGACACAGCAAGTTGTTTTAATGGTCATAGATCTCGGCTTTCTGACTGCCAAGCTGCTTCACAATGGAAGTGTCTCTGGAGAAATTCGAATCGTCCGTCAACGTTACGCATTTCATTATTGTTCTTCAATTAAGACTCACATGCCAGAGTGATAAGTATGAAGGAAATGGACCTCATCATTACTACAGGGGCCTCTATGCTTAATTTCCACAGTAGCAATTCGGAACTCTCTGCATACATTTGGTAACAGCGGCTCTAGCAACTTACTTTTTCTCTGGGTAGCTTCAAATATAGGCTGTTTTGTCACCTTACATCCAACTGAATATTTTAAATCTCACTTTTGAACAGCGTTCACTTCTACATTAATTAGTGTATGGACCTCAAAACAAGAAATTTGCCTGAGTAGCTATACAGGAGATCCTGAAAGGTATTGACACAATGTTTTGCATCCATTTACCTTAGGGAAAATTGAGAATGCGCTAGGTGACGATCAGTTTGGTTTTAGGAAAAGTAAAGGGACGAGAGAGGCAATTCTGACGTTACGGCTAGTAATAGAAGCAAGGCTAAAGAAAAATCAAGACACATTCATAGGATTTGTCGACTTGGAAAAAGCGTTCGACAATATAAAATGGTGCAGGCTGTTCGAGATTCTGAAAAAAGTAGGGGTAGCTATAGGGAGAAACGGGTCACATGATATCCTCCTCGCCGTGTCCGGCGACAGCGACTCCGTCAGTCTTCTCTGTCCTTGTTGTGGTAGGCTCGGATGTGGCTCGCGAATCCGAATTTCGCTTTGAATATCCTGTTGCATGAAGCACAGTGAAGTTGACCAGCAGAGTTGTAAGTATACGTGTAGACAGGCTTGAGCTGAGATTTTCGGAACTCTCTTTTAGCATCCAGGTTCATTAGACGCTTTTGCTCGAATTGTTCGATGCTCTTATGTACAGTTGATCGCCACTCCGATCGGCGCCATGCTAGCTCCTCCCAACGGTTGCTTGGAATGCCACAGGCTGCAAGGTGGCGTTTAATGGTGTCTTTATATCGCAGGTGTTGACCACCTTTCCTCCTCTTCCCGCACGAGAGCTGCGAGTAGAACACTGCTTTAGGTAGCCTACTGTCATCCATGCGTGCTATGTGACCACTCCATCTCAGTTGATGTTTCATTATTAAAGCTTCAATACCAGCCAGTTTCACGCGGCGCAAAATCTTCGTGTTTGGGACACGGTCTTCCCATTTGATGCGCAGAATTGATCTCAGACATCGAAGATGAAATTTATCTAGCTTCTTAATGTCAGCTTTGTAACAGCACCAGGTTTCCGAGGCATAGAGTAAGGTGGATAATACAACTGCTTTGTAGACTGCAATTTTTGTTTGTAGTTTGAGATCATGTGATTTCCATACTCGGTCATTAAGCTTACCGAAGGCTGAGGCTGCGCTGGCTATACGCGCTGCGATTTCCGTTGTCAGGCTGTTGTCACTTCTAATTTGGCTTCCCAGGTATTTGAAATTTGACACATTTTGCAAGGGTTTGTTATTTATCTCAATACTGGAGTCATCTGCATTAAGACCTCTAAGTGGCTGTTTGAGAACTTGCGTCTTAGTGATGCTAATGTCTAAGCCAAATCTTCTGCAGGAGGCATTTAGCAGATTTATGTAAGTCTGAAGAGTTTCGCAGGAATTAGCCATCATGCATACATCATCCGCGTAGAGATTCTCTAAGATGGATAGTTTGGTTACGCGACTTTTTGTTCTGAGGCGAGAGATGTCGAAGACACTTTTGTCTGTCCTTGTGTCGAGACTATTTTGATAACTATAGGCGGGTTTTGCAACTGTGAAATACTTTCCCACATTACAGAAGCGAATATTAAATTTGAACTAATATTACGAAAATTTTGAACTTGGATAGCTTACAATGAAAATCTTTCTGTTTACTGCAAAGGAAAACAACTGATTTTCTAAAATATTCTCTGTCATACACAACTTGAAACATGTAACGTCGACCAAATCATATGGAAGAGCTGACAGCGACGTATATCGGAAGGCAGTAAGGTCCCTTAGCATTTGTTTTGGCAGTATCCGACAGCCACTTCTAGGCGCAGGTAAATAACGAAAGACAGCGCGTTTTTGTGACGTTTTCATCAATTACTTCAGTTTTCGTGTGATCTAGGAGTAATTGCTGATGTTTGATATTAAGATGAAAAGAATTCCATAGACAGGGAAAGAACCTGTTCTTGGGCAACTACTTCTATAATGACCAAAAGGCATTAAATTATGATCAAGTACATGTGTTGAAACAGCGGTATGAAGAAAATGATAGTAATAATGACGGTAATAATCGAATTATCCGGTAACTTCGCACTTCACAGTGGATTTTCTCGAACTAAGAAATTTGCTGAATTAGTGACAATTTCAAATGGCTTCACATCGAAGCCATGATGCCTAGAAGAGCCTTAACATCCTGCAGACGTGACAAAGGCATAATCTCCGCGTCAGAAGCTTGCTTCTACTTAACCATTTAATAGACTCGCATTTTTCCACCGTAACTAATTTTGTAAGCTAAGCATATGATCCGTTATAGCACACTCTTGGGGCTGGGAAATGTGGCCACAATCGTCTGGTGGAACGAACTATCACAGGTGCAATGCGTGGCTTCAGGCCTTTACTTTTAAGAGGCACAAACAGATTTACTTTACCTCTGGTAACCTCAAGAGAAAGACGTTATAATTCAGAACCGCATAAAACATCGCGTTCCTTCTTTACCAACTGCGCAGAGCAGGTTTACGTTGGGAAATGACATAGGCGGGAGTCATGGTAAATTGAAATACTGGTACCAGTAAACTTAACTTACATTAGAAAACTTTATTTTATTTAATGAACCGATAGCCTTTAAAAGAAACAGGGCTCTTATTTTACTTCTACTTGATTGACCTACAGACTATGTGGGTCCGAATACTGATCAAGTACAAACATTTTCAAAATTTCATTTCAATCCCTATCACGTGCACACTGGCCTCCTAGTAAAAATTTATTTTTAATGTCTGATCATGTGTTGCCAACATTCCCACAGGTGTCGTTATTTCTGGTCAAAATAGGGATACAAATTTTTGTGCCTGAGTGGCAATCGAATTGCACTCCTACCGTCCTTCTTTATCACCCACGAATACAGATTAAGTATTAATTGGTTACCCGCCAACCGTAAGATGTCATCGGCGAACCTCAAAGTTTTTATTTCTTCTCCATGGACTTTAATACCTACTCCGGAATGGACAGTGTCTTGAAAGGAGGATATAAGGTGAACATCAACAAAAGCAAAACGAGGATAATGGAATGTAGTCGAATTAAGTTGGGTGATGCTGAGGGAATTAGATTAGGAAATGAGACACTTACAGTAGTAAAGGAGTTTTGCTATTTGGAGAGCAAAATAACTGATGATGGTCGAAGTACAGAGGATATAAAATGTCGACTGGCAATGGCAAGGAAAGCGTTTCTGAAAAAGAGATATTTGTTAACATCGAGTATAGATTTTAGTGTCAGGAAGTCGTTTCTGAAAGTATTTGAATGGAGTGTAGCCATGTATGGAAGTGAAACATGGACGATAAATTCTTTGGACAAGAAGAGAAGAGAAGCTTTCGAAATGTGGTGCTAGAGAAGAATGCTGAAGATTAGATGGATAGATCACATAACTAATGAGGAAGTATTGAACAGAATTGGGGAGAAGAGGAGTTTGTGGCACACCTTGACAAGAAGAAGGGACCGGTTGGTAGGACATGTTCTGAGGCATCAAGGGATCACAAATTTAGAATTGGAGGGCAGCGTGTAGGTTAAAACTCGTAGAGGGAGACCAAGAGATGAATACATTAAGCAGATTCAGAAGGATGTAGGTTGCAGTAAGTACTGGGAGATGAAGAAGCTTGCACAGGATAGAGTAGCATGGAGAGCTGCATCAATCCAGTCTCTGGACTGAAGACCACAACAACAACAACATCATCATATCTAGAAATGAGTCACCTTGTTCGAACCTATCTGTTACATTTAAATTTCAAGGTTGGTTTAGATAGTCCCTATGCATCTTTGAACTGTCCTTCGACTATGCACTGCCATCCCTGCAGCTTTGCACATGTGATGGTCAAAATTTAAGTCGGAACAGCCTGATTTAGTACAACAGGGCCGTGTTTTGACGATTCGGTGGAAATGGGAACATCTTACTGTATCTCAGTCAACCATGTATCTGTAAGGTCAGGACAAAAGAGGCCCACTCCTGTAACACTGAGTAGTATAAAAGACAGTATGGACAGTTACGGTAATGTTTCGTATCAGGAAAATTAGGAAGACTCAACATCGTACAGGTACTGAAGTCCTAAGCTGATCCACATCCCTCAGGCTCCATTCACGTCTATCACCTCGACATGCTATCATCGTTATTCTGTAACATCCCACAGAGAAAAATTACGAACTATTGAGGCTCCACTAATTTCATCTGATAGAGAACTCTATAAGATTTCTACTTCATCTCTCTCTTCCGATATATCGGAAACGGATACCTTATGCAGCAATCCTGTTAAATATACATATATTGATCCATTGCACAGACCAGTGCAAAGTGTCAATGCCTCTACTGTAGGAGGATCATATCCTACAGACTGTCAGTCACAAGACAGGCTCCCCGTGATCCTGTGTTATTGTTTGAAACATTGTTTTTTTCTGCTTTAACACGTTTTGTACACTATCACACATTTTGAGTTCGAGGTCTGTGTCAGATTCTAAACTGACATTAACAAGTTCTGATCCATTGCTTCTCCCAGAAAACTTTATGTCGCATGGTGTAAACCATGTTGTTGCTGCTGTTACCACAACACAGGTGTGCGCACACACACACTTACTGGGTTATTGAAATAAAAGACTGTTACAACATATGGAAACTTGATAGGTTTTGTGGCGTTGTGGAGCGTTTCCAATCTGCTGTAAAATGTGATTGACGATCTCTACATTTTATCTCATCTGTAACCGGTGACGGTCATGATGGCTCAGTGGTCCATTTCGGTTCATTCTTCATATTGCAGTCATATATGTGATCATTGTTTTTGTGCTAGCTATCCCCAGAAGGTGAACCCCTTCACCAAGACTCTTCCTCCATCTCAAACAAGCGATGTCAGTCAATTATTATGTAGTAACCAACAACGTGCCAGTGGATAGATGGGATGGAAAAGACACCGTCGATGAACTGTAATAAAAAGCATCGCAGTTGAGAACGCAAACAATTTTAGCAATTTTACCATAATTTTAACGCAGACCAATGAAGCGGCAGCTTGCTTCCCTGATTCTATATCATCGCTAAGCCACCCATCCTCTACTTTGCGACTACCACTGAGAATGTAGATAGATGACTGTGCAGTATGTCTATTCATTGTTAAGTCTGGAACATATACATCAAAGTATACCAGATTGTGATATAATACAGGGTTATTACAAATGATTGAAGCGATTCCACAGCTCTACAATAACTTTATTATTTGAGATATTTTCAAAATGCTTTGCACACACATACAAAAACTCAAAAAGTTTTTTTAGGCATTCACAAATGTTCGATATGTGCCCCTTTAGTATTTCGGCAGACATCAAGCCGATGATCAAGTTCCTCCCACACTCGGCGCAGCAATGAGTTCGAAAGCATCGTTGACGCCAGCTCGCAGTTCTGGCACGTTTCTTGGTAGAGGAGGTTTAAACACTGAATCTTTCACATAACCCCACAGAAAGAAATCGCATGGGGTTAAGTCGGGAGAGCGTGGAGGCCATGACATGAATTGCTGATCATGATCTCCACCACAACCGATCCATCGGTTTTCCAATCTCCTGTTTAAGAAATGCCGAACACCATGATGGAAGTGCGGTGGAGCACCATCCTGTTGAAAGATGAAGTCGGCGCTGTCGGTCTCCAGTTGTGGCATGAGCTAATTTTCCGCGGACTACGCGTGAAACTTGCCCGCACGCGTTCAACCGCTTCTTCGCTCACTGCAGGCCGACCCGTTGATTTCCCCTTACAGAGGCATCCAGAAGCTTTAAACTGCGCATACCATCGCCGAATGGAGTTAGCAGTTGGTGGGTCTTTGTTGAACTTCGTCCTGAAGTGTCGTTGCACTGTTATGACAAACTGATGTGAGTGCATTTCAAGCACGACATACGCTTTCTCGGCTCCTGTCGCCATTTTGTCTCACTGCGCTCTGACGGCAGAAACCTGAGTTTTTCTACGTATCTGTAGTGTGTCGTGACCATATGTCAATGAATGGAGCTACAGTGAATTTATGAAATCCCTTCAATCATTTGTAATAAACCTGTATTTGCAGCACATCGAGCATAGTGCGTAACTTACGATCTTTTCCTATGCGGATGGGAGTCAGAGGGCATTCTCGCATTCTTAGGACAAAATCTGAAAGATCTCCTTGTAACGTCTTTGACCTACCCAGCCTGCAGTACTGTCACCGATTTCATCTGCAACTGACCAGAGGTAGACCGCTACATATCGCGTCTCGTGAAAGAATGAAGTATACTGAGTCTGTAACTGGTGTTCCACAACCATCGAAGTGCACAAGATTTCTCCAGATGCGCGCATGTCGAGGAGGTTAGCACTCCTTATCGGTGTATAGTAGTAGATATGAAAGTGTTTTGATATAATAGCATACGGTTAAGAGAAACAAGAAATGGCAGGTTTTTATGCATAGTGGAGCTTCAGACAGACGGAATTCGAAGCATTTTACGTAAATGAACTACGCTATCAATTTTAAAGTACACTCCTGGAAATTGAAATAAGAACACCGTGAATTCATTGTCCTAGGAAGGGGAACTTTATTGACACATTCCTGGGGTCAGATACATCACATGATCACACTGACAGAACCACAGGCACATAGACACAGGCAACAGAGCATGCACAATGTCGGCACTAGTACAGTGTATATCCACCTTTCGCAGCAATGCAGGCTGATATTCTCCCATGGAGACGATCGTAGAGATGCTGGATGTAGTCCTGTGGAACGGCTTGCATGCCATGTCCACCTGGCGCCTCAGTTGGACCAGCGTTCGTGCTGGACGTGCAGACCGCGTGAAACGACGCTTCATCCAGTCCCAAACATGCTCAATGGGGGACAGATCCGGAGATCTTGCTGGCCAGGGTAGTTGACTTACAGCTTCTAGAGCACGTTGGGTGGCACGGGATACATGCGGTTGTGCATTGTCGGAACAGCAAATTCCCTTGCCGGTCTAGGAATGGTAGAACGATGGGTTCGATGACGGTTTGGATGTACCGTGCACTATTCAGTGTCCCCTCGACGATCACCAGTGGTGTACGGCCAGTGTAGGAGATCGCTCCCCACACCATGATGCCGGGTGTTGGCTCTGTGTGCCTCGGTCGTATGCAGTCCTTTTTGTGGCGCTCACCTGCACGGCGCCAAACACGCATACGACCATCATTGGCACCAAGGCAGAAGCGACTCTCATCGCTGGAGACGACACGTCTCCATTCGTCCCTCCATTCACGCCTGTCGCGACACCACTGGAGGCGGGCTGCACGATGTTGGGGCGTGAGCGGAAGACGGCCAAACGGTGTGCGGGACCGTAGCCCAGCTTCATGGGGACAGTTGCGAATGGTCCTCGCCGATACCCCAGGAGCAACAGTGTCCCTAATTTGCTGGGAAGTGGCGGTGCGGTCCCCTACGGCACTGCGTAGGATCCTACGGTCTTGGCGTGCATCCGTGCGTCGCTGCGGTCCGGTCCCAGGTCGACGGGCACGTGCACCTTCCGCCGACCACTGGCGACAACATCGATGTACTGTGGAGACCTCACGCCCCACGTGTTGAGCAATTCGGCGGTACGTCCACCCGGCCTCCCGCATGCCCACTATACGCCCTCGCTCAAAGTCCGTCAACTGCACATACGGTTCACGTCCACGCTGTCGCGGCATGCTACCAGATTTAAAGACTGCGATGGAGCTCCGTATGCCACGGCAAACTGGCTGACACTGACGGCGGCGGTGCACAAATGCTGCGCAGCTAGCGCCATTCGACGGCCAACACCGCGGTTCCTGGTGTGTCCGCTGTGCCGTGCGTGTGATCATTGCTTGTACAGCCCTCTCGCAGTGTCCGGAGCAAGTATGGTTGGTCTGACACACCGGTGTCAATGTGTTCTTTTTTCCATTTCCAGGAGTGTATTATCCTAGCTTCCAGGATCAGTACCAGGAAGGTGAGGTAAGAGAGTACATAAACACATCCACTCCTAAGGCTACACGGTTCTGCACTTAAAACAGGCTATAAAGTTAGATCGTTGCAGTTTCTGACTTATTAGTCATGTGGAATGCCACGCTGTTAATATTCCAATGTAAGAAATATATTTCCAGAGCATGAAACACATATCTTCCTTGAAAAAAAAAAAAAAAAAAAAAAAAAAAAAAAAAAAAAAAAAAAAAAAAAAAAAAGACAAACTGTAAAATGAAGGAACTACTTCCTTAAAAGATCGATTCTGTAAGATGCATGCACAATATAGCTTTCCAAAGGTGTATAGCGTCCACTCTTCACATCCGAACACGGTTCAGAAGTTATGCTATACTTGCATCACTCCTATCAAATGATCGAAAGTAACGGAGAATAATTCTTACAAGGAAACATATAAACGAATAGCAGCGGCGTTCGATACATGAAATTACACGCCATGCCGCTACTAACTCTACAAACAGGACATCTGTCAAGCGGATGTATATACGGGGATTACAGTGCCTCACTAACACCTGTCGCTAACTTAGAATCACCTTAGTTACGAAACTGAAGTCTCGATTTTATACCAAAAATGCCACAGGGGAATGAAGTACGTCGCAAAATCTTCGTCCATTTACAGGAATTTGGCGAAACAGCATGGTCACGTTCACCACACATGAGATGGGAATCCTCTGATGTCCGAGAGCTTTGCAGTTAACGACCGCAAGTAGACACACACAGAACACGCGGTTGTATACGGGTCGAACGCAGGTTATGTCACAACTGATTCATCCTGACAAAACACCGGAAAAAGTGGCCAAATGACCTGCAGCAACATCTCCTTCTCTCTTTGGAATGCATCATCAGTCTACTATTAAATCCTAAATTGTTACAACGCCATCTCAACCGATCACTCCATACACTCTCTGTCATCCTTTAACGTAGATGCAAGTAAGTTTATAACCAAATGGCTCTCTGTTTTCCAAGGAAAGCACCAAAGGCAGCTGTCAACTTCTGGGTATCGCTTTTACCTCAATTGACAAGCAGCAGAATGCTGCCTCAACGAAAAAGATGATTGCTTCCCGGTTCCCGGTGCTTCCACGTCAACGTTTTCTCGGCTTCCTCTTGCTGTCACATACTCGTTCCCATGTACAAGAATTTTTCTGCGCCAACCAGAAGACACGCAGGCACTTCCTCAATTTCCCAGCATTTCGGTGAAATTTTCCTCAATTTGTACTTATTTTCCGTCACTTTTCGTAGTTCTATCGATTTTATGTCACTTCTACCAATGCGATCATGACATCACTTTTCGTTCCACGTTCTATAATTGCTTGTAAAGGTAGTACAGCTGCCAGCACCTAGCGCAAATGCATTATTTTTCTAGTCGAGGGGCGTAGTATACCACTGTACACGAATGCATCCAGTCACCTCCACCCACGTATTCTACAGTTGCAGCACGTTTCCTCTGTTTTCTGTATGTCTGTGCCTGTAAATGTGTCGCTGATGGCCCCCATGACCCCATGATCCAACTTCGAACATAAAACACATCTTCGGACGTAACGCGTCGTTGGTCCGCCTTCGAGCCCTGTTTCAGATGTGACGTGTAGTGATCCACCTCTGACCAACGCTCTGGATAATCTATATACAATGCGTGGCAGTCCACTCCAAATCCTCTAACATTTCAGTGACATTCTCTTCCCTACTTCGCAATAGTACAAAACGTGCTGCTCTTCTTTGAACTTTCTCGATGTACTCTGTTAATCCTATCTGGTAAGGATCCCCCACCGCGCACCAGTATTCTAAAAGAGGACGGAAAACGCTTAGTGTAGACGGTGTCTTTAGTAGGTCTGTTGCACCTTCTAGGTGTTCTGCCAATAAAACGCAGTCGTGGGTTCGCCTTTCCCACAACATTTTCTATGTATTTTTTTCCGTTTTCATTGTTCGTTATTGTAATTTCTAGGTATGTAGTTAAATTTGCGGCCCTTAGATTTGACTGATTTATTGTGAAAGTGAAGTTCAACAGATTCCTTTTAGCGTTTCTCATAAAATTTCGCTCACCAGCTTTCAACAGCGAATGCAAAAGTATTTAGTTTGCGCCGATCTACATAGGGAGAAACAATCATCATAATAAAATAAGAGAAATCGGAGATCGGACGGAAAGATATTGGTGTTCGTTTTTTGCGCATGCTGTCCTTTATTACACGATAAAGTGCAGCTTTGTCTGCAGACAATCTAAGACGGCTGCTCAGACTGTCTCCTAAATGCTTTATGTTGATAAGGGAAGGTAGAGAGCCTAAAACATTACCCTGGGGAACGCCAGAAATCACTTCTGTTTGACTCGGTGAGTTCCCGTCAATTACTGCGAACTGCGACCTCTTTGGCAGGAAATCACGAAACCAGTCGCACAACTGAGACAATATTTTACTAGGATGCCATTTGATTATAAGCTTCTTGTGAGTTACGGTGTCAAAAGTCTGGAAATCTATAAATCCGGAATCAATTTGAAATCCATTGCCGACAGCGCTCAACATCTCCCTTGAGTAAATAGCAAGCTGTCTTTCACGAGAATGGTGTTTTCCAAACCGGTGTCGACAAGAATTTCTCTGTCTCAACGTTTTTAAATTTTAGCGGAGTGTTTCTCCCGAGGTACACGACCATGTTGTATCTTTGAACATGTTTTAAATTCACAAAAACCTTTAATTTCCATAGTAATTTTCGTAATTTTAGAGAAAGACTGCCACACTTAGAACCTTAATTCATCATTTAGAAACAGAATAAGATAAAAAAATTGAACTTCTATTATGTGTCTTGCTACAGAGCGAAAGTTTGGAAACAGTAATAAGCTACAACACTGTCTCCTACTTTTCGTGTTTCTGGCACATTTAACTGCATATTAAGATTATATAGCAGGGTATGGTGTAACTCAGAAGTTAATTTCAGTTGAAATTTACTTATTTTGCGTGCTGATGTAACATAAAAATCAGAGCTCAGGTGACCGCAGTGTGTTTCCTGGCTCTGATTCAAAGAAACGTTACCAAACACTGGGTAATAAAACATGTTTGAAAGTAGTAAGCCTACTGAAAGCCAATTGCAGTAACAATAAAATAATGTGTAATCAACACCTGGAAAATAGAGTAAAACAAATTGTCACTGAAATTAGATCAGATATTATATTCATCGTATTTGGCAGAGATTTTGGTAATCGAAACAAAATCTGCATAGCTGCTAGGAACATTTATTTAAAATGTGAACTTTTCTATCAGTGTTTACTTACTAACAAAGAGAAGTGAGCTTGTAATAGGGAAACCATACAGAAATTAAGAAATTGTAACTTCAATGAAAGTGAAATTGTGGTGGGAGGCGTGACAAGTAGCCTGGAGAATGGCTGACAGCTGAATCAAAGAAATTATTTCGTGAAAAAAATTAAATGTACGTGAGATGGATAAGCAACCAGCAGACTGCGTGGTTGATAGTATCAGGTTATTCATTCCTACTTTAACCCTTTCAGATCTGAATTATTTCTGGGGGACTGAGAACTTTTCTTTATTTGGTAGTGATCTTAGACGATTTTTAATGGATTTAGATGCAATATTTCACAAACATATGTACCCGTTTTCCAAACCTAACTTGAACACTTGGCTTCATCGTAAGGAGTAAAATAAATAATAACGAAATATTCTCTATTGTAATATGTAGTAAAATGATCATTCAATATTACCATGCAAAATAACAATTGCGATATTCTATTATACAGTGGAATATAGTCAACCAAAAGCAGCCGTTTATTCTGATGGCCACGAGCTGCTGTATACTGCTACACTGACTTTTGATATTTTCATTGGGATCTCAAAAGTTGGCAGCACTTGCAGAGAATAAAAAGGTTGAACATTCACAAATGGATACCTTAGGTTTCCATTGGGAAAAAACATTTCTGTTTCAGCTAAGAAACAGTAAAAGTTAATGAACAAAACTGTAGCTAGAGGCTGTGAAAGGGTTGAAATGGATTACAAGCAACCTTGATGGCAAAAAATTGTTTGTTTATAATGGTAACCGACTTCGGTCAGAATTTGATCATCTTAAGACCATCCTCAGGTACATCGTAATGGTAAGAGGTGGGTGTGAACTGACCATGTCCTGCGGCTCCACGAACGTCGACTGCTCACAAACGACAGTTGACATCCCTGAACCCACAACAGCTGCTCCGTTCACCGCTTTTGCCCTACCATCATCTTATACTTGCAAATAGTGTGACCGATTCCGTTTGCTATTACAAACAAATATTTTATTGCCATCAAGAATGTTTTAATCCATTTTGAAGTGTTTTAGCTATCCTGCTGGGTTTCCCTAAGAGAAATGTTCTCAGAAATTACATATTCTTTCCTAAGTTTAACAATATACGGAAAGATCGAGACGATGGCCTAAGTTAGGGTAAATTACGTGACATAATATGGAGGAACTACTTTGGTGTGTACGGCTGACTATTGTGATGAATAGAGCAGTTCAGTATAGACCTTTATCTATCAATAGATTCTATTAGTGACTACCACCATGCATCTCTCCACTGGTGTCTTTTTTTATACTTTTTTCATCAAATGTACATGCCTCTCTGCCGTGTGAGACCAATTTGGTAATACAGACGATGATGGTAAAGCTAGTTGAGTCTGCGTTATCAGTAAGTACGCAAGCTGATGAATCATGTAGAGTGAGTGCGGCACGTAAATCAACGGTGAAATGAGTCGTCGCCTGCGCAGGATCGCCATACACACAGATGTCATAGGAGGCTTTGCCCACTGCTGGCTCCTGCAGCACTGCCTCAGGACCGACAACGTGTGCATTGCCTTTGGAGCATTCTTGTTGTTCGGGAGTGCATGAGTCATCCTTAATTTTTTCAAACTAATTTGGCTTCAAGGTGATGCTTAGTGGGAACGCAACTGATTATTCCACTATGATTCTGAGTTGGTGGTATCTGCTAGGTTCCATGTTACTCAGTGAATCAGTGCGTGCATCATATTAGTCACCTTAAATGTCAGGAGCCAATTAATTAGTGAGAGTTGGCAAACCATTCATCATGATACATTTCTTTTACAGTCGAAATGGATATCACATCCTTCGCAAAAACTACTATATTAAACAGCTTTGTTAAATTCAGAATGAAATTGAGAGACCACTAGGATTTAATTGATTGAAACCACCATTGACATGAGACGTGTGTCAACCCCCATTTATGTTAAAAAATTTCAAGAAAGAATTAAATGCTGCCTATAACAGTAAATGTTATTCATTCCAAATCGTAGATTTTCTAACATCATCAACAGTCTCACGTCTTTTTTATTCACATACTGCCACTGAAAGAATTACAAACGTTAATTATATATTCACTTTACAGCACAATAACAAATAACAAATAAAAAACAGAAATTAAAAATGAAAACAATGTGCTCCCTCATCTGTTAATGCCAATTGTTCTGTACGTTGTTGTGTATTTCTCGTATAATTTCAAAGTGAAGTGACTAACTTTACCACAAACAAAAGACACTTCACCAGAAAGCCTTTACATGGTATCTTTTGATGTCTGACAGAGGGACAGATGTACGGCCTTCCAGAGGAACCCAAATATACAGCTCTCCGCTACTTACTTGTATATCTCATTGCTTCAGCTATAAACTGATCCCATCGACAGCAAGTTCATTAGCGGCATTCAGCCTCTTAATCAAGCTCTGGAGGGAGCTGGTTGTTATCAAGTGGAAATTCACTCCCATCTTTGTACATGGATGCACAGTATCGATATATTTTTCAAATGAGGTGTAGACTACTACGGACTGCAGAATTTTTTATTGACCCATTTCGGCATTTTAATCATTATCAAGGATCATATAATCTCTACATAACATGCTGCAACGCGCGTAGCATGCAAATAAATCACCCATCTAGCACGTAGAGCCCCTCACCGACACTGAAGTGATAGCTGAGAATCCAAATCATTTCATGCTCCAGCATTATACAAATTCTCAGTGATCACTTTAGTGTTTAGAAATGTCTTCAAATGCGTTATGATGGATTGATTTGCCTACTACATAAATGGCGAAATGTGTTACATAGAGATTATCGGAATGTTATTTGAGAATGACTATAAATTTGAAATTTTCTAATAGCAAGCAAATTAAAAAAACTCTACAGCCTGTAAAGGAGTAAAGGACATCTTCTTCATTTAACTTCATCACTGTGCTGACGTGCAGTGATTTAGGAATACTTGCGAAATTAGATAAGGAAGAAGACCATTCTAGACTCCCTCCATGTAAACGTCACTCAGGGTTTTCATGGTTCCATCACCTTGCTCCGTTTTAATGTGCATACAAAATATTTTCATCAGTGTATTTGTGTTTCAGAAATCAGTCTATTGTTATTTATGAGCTAATAATCATTTACGCCAACGTTTAATTAAATTCCGGCATCTGTGCGACTTACTTGCATTAATCTGTGCGGAAAGCGTTTCATTTCCGTCACCCATTGTGTGAAACCAACTACAGTTTCCCTAAACCATTTCATTAAAAGCATTGGTAAAGACGGCCCTTGCTTCTGGAAACCGTGGAAATCTTATGGAAGAAAAACCTTGAGGAACTTATCTTGTAGGAGTGCTAAAAGCGTAAAGCCTCGTGGTCGCTGAATTTAACAATGCTGTTTAATGTTGTTGGGAAGGTTGTGATATCCATGTAGACTGTAAAAGAAATGTATCACCATAAATGGTTTTCCAACTATCACCAATTAAATGATTGACGCCTGACATAGTATTTGACTAATATGATCCATTCACTGATTCACTGAATAACATGGAAGCTAGCAGATACCTCCAACTTACAATCAATGTGGATTAATCAGTCTGTGTTCTACTAAGCTCTACCTTAAAAGAGGCCTAATTAGATCTAAAAGTGAAGTACAGACACGATGACGAAGGAAAGCATCAGAAAAAGCGAACGTTATCTATTCCTGACTCTTACATAGACTATAAGGGCAGTAATGCCAAACAAATGGAAAACTTACCTTCGGCGTAAGCTGGAAATCATTTAACCTGTTTTGATGTGTGATAGATATTTCAAGATAACTGACCACGTGTAAATCAAACGATAAGTATAGATGCTCCCCCACAGGCCTAGAAACATCAAAGAGTTTAGGAGATACCATTTCTATACCTTCATTAAAGTAACCACCAAAGAGCCAGGAAGCTTTTCATCATTTACCGTAACAACGTTGAACCTAATTAATGGAAGAAGAATCGGAAACAGAACAAAGTGAGTATGTGTAGCATCTAAATAGCGGTCGACGTTTTAAAGCTGTACCTGCTAAAGATTCAAATATGTTGTACGCCAACTGTAGATGAGCGGGGCCCGAAACGCATTTGGGAGAGAAAAAAATATATTAAAAAAGTGCCTGGTTTTTGTAGTTCATAAGGTAATATAATCCACAGCGAAGCATCTTAACAGCGAGGGTAAAATGGAGAAATGATGGTGAGACAAATATTTAAAAGTCAAATTTTAAACTGCTAAATATTCCTGCGGGCAGATGCGACCTCTGATCGCAATTTTTTGGTTAAGAGCCACACACTGAAATCGAAGGGATCGTAGAAATATAGAAAATTAAGATTTTGAACCTACGTAACCAAGCTGGGAGAAGCAGAACCTCTTCAGAGTTACTGATGGGGAGCTGGATAATTGTTGATTAAAATGAAGAAAAAGAGTACAACAAGAAACGATTGTGCAATTTTGAGAGAAGAAATGGTGAAAGCAGCAGAGGAACAACTTGGCTCAAATGCGCAGTAGAAATCCTGGTATTCTGAATATAATTGAAGAGAGAAGAAAACATAATAACGCAACGAATGAAGCACATGAATAGGAATGAAGATGAAACTTCCTGACAGATTAAAACTGTGTGCCCGACCGAGACTCGAACTTGGGACCTTTGCCTTTCGCGGGGAAGTGCTCTACCAACTGAGCTACCGAAGCACGACTCACCGCCGGTACTCACAGCTTTACTTCTGCCAGTACCTCGTCTCCTACCTCCCAATCTTTACAGAAGCTCTCCTGCGAACCTTGCAGAAACTAGCACTCCTGAAAGAAAGGATATTGCGGAGACATGGCTTAGCCACAGCCTGGGGGATGTTTCCAGAATGAGATTTTCACTCTGCAGCGGAGTGTGCGCTGATATGAAACTTCCTGGCAGATTAAAACTGTGTGCCCGACCGAGACTCGAACTCGGCACCTTTGCCTTTCGCGGGCAAGTGCTCTACCAAGTAGAGATTCATATCAGCGCACACTCCGCTGTAGAGTGAAAATCTCATTCTGGAGGAATGAAGATGTCTAAGCAACGATCTGAAACAAATTGCAATGTAAGAATGGTTGGAGGAGAAATGAAAAAGTGCAGAAACGTGCATGGCTTTGTGGAACTACTGTATATATAAAATAAAGAAAGAGAAGCAGGCCTATGAACATCAGTAACTCAGATGGAAAGCTAGTGCTAAGCAACTAAGTGTAGGCTGAATGGTGGAAGGAATGATTATAAAAGAACATGCATAAAAGAAATTTGAAGACAAATCTATTACATTAGACGTACGGTATACAGTCTGTATTCAAGAATAATGAAGCCTAGTAAGTATAGTCCCACAGACGACTCGTGTGAAAAAAAATTGATAATACTAGGTCTTTACTTCTATAAGGCGTAGCTACGGACATCTAACACAAATTATATTCAGATTAATGGAAGAACTAGTAAAAGCCGACGGGTGTTCCCCAGAAATGTAGGAACATGAAAGGCAATACTGACTGTACGACTTATCTTAGACGATTGGCAGGAAAAAGGCTTACCTACATTTACAGCAATTGCAGATTTAGCGAAAGGTGACTGGAATAAGATATTTTAAATTCTGGAGATACAATACTAGAAATGAAACGTTGCCTACAACGTGTGTAGATGCTAGATCGCTGTATCGAGGAATTTGAAAAAGAACAGTAGCTGAAGAGAAGGAGACACGCTTTTAGCCTATCTTCCATGTTGTTCAATCTGTCAATTTAGTAAGTACTAATGAAAATGAAGGAAAAGTTTGGAAAAGGAATTAAAGTAATGGGGCGAACAAAAATCTTCAAGGATTTTCGATGACACTTCAATTCTGTCGGGAAGATTATATGCTGAACATAAACAAAAGTAAAAGGAGGGAAAGGGAATGTTGTCTAATTCAGTGAGGCGATGCTGAAGACCTTAAACGTTGAAGACTATGTTTCAATGTAATGATTACAATAACTGACGGTACCAAGGGTAAGGAAGATAAAACATACAGACTAGTAAAATAAAAATAAGCTTTTCTGAAAAAGATGAATATATTAACACCTGGTGTAGTTAAAAAGTGCGCACAAATGAAAAGAAGCTTCTGTCATAGGTACAGAAATTTTCATAACAATATTGTAAGGGGTGGAAGATACACGAGTCACATGGGGAAACATCGAGGCTATAAATGGGATTTCTTGGGCCTACCACAGACATTTCTGAAGTAGCTCGATCTTCTTATGAGCCACTTGTGGCCTAGCGTTGTCCCACAGAAGTAGTAATCGATTCGAGAGCTTGCCCGTGCGCTTGTTCTTCATGACCTGTTGGAGCCTCAGCAGCGTGTTGCACTACTGCTAAGTGTTAAGTGTTGCTGCTCATGGTAGTAAGTCGATGACCAGAGGTTCTTTTTCGTCGAAAACCATACTAAGCATCACTCTTCCTGCCTTTGGAACACAATACGCATTGTTTGGAGCACCACGTCATATCTCGGCAAACTCTTTCAATCACTTTGGCTGCATATTACTCCGCCAAAGCGAAGATCCTATTTTCAATTTGGCATACCTTATAGATGTGTTAGGAACTCTGTTCTGGAAGTGTTTAGAGATTAGCCTTTTATGGAATCGATACATCCACGATAAACAGTACAGCCAATAAGAAATTTCTTTAAGATGGTGCTAAAGAAGACTGAGGAAGATTAGCTGGTTAGATCAGATAACTAATGAAGACGCACAGACAAGTTAAAGGGAAGCGTTATGGTACTTTGTGTTGATGGAGGTCAACGGGTGAGAGGAAAACCAGCATGTGACCGCAGTAACCAGATTATATGGGAAGTAAGGCACAGAAATTATGCAGAGGTCAAATGTCTTGCGCAAGAGATATTGTTGAGCCATTATTTCGAGTGAAGACGATAGCAACAGCATAATAGTAGAGCGCACTAATTTTGTCAAAGAAGGATATTTTCAGAGCTCTTTTATGATCATATTAATGCTGTTCTTAATGCTAGTAATTCCTATGGTACCTGTGTCTAGTACTTGATATCCAGCTCCACTCTTGAAGAAAGTCCCTGTGCCACAATAAGTGACTGTTTACCCACTCTGTACTTCGTGGACACCTGAATAAACGTCTCTAAGTAGCTGTAGCTGACTTATTTCTTAATTACATTACTGGCCATTAAATTGCTACACCAAGAAGAAATACAGATGATAAACAGGTATTCATTAGACAAATATATTATACTAGAGCTGACATGTGATTACATTTTCACGCAGTTTGGGTGCATAGATCCTGAGAAATCAGTACCCAGAACAACCACCTCTGGCCGTAATAACGGCCTTGATACGCCTGGGCATTGAGTCAAACAGAGCTTGGATGGCGTGTACAGGCACTGCTGCCCATGTAGCTTCAACACGGTACCACAGTTCATCAAGAGTAGTGACTGGCGTATTGTGACGAGCCAGTTCCTCAGCCACCATGACCAGACGTTTACAATTGGGGAGAGATCTGGAGAATGTGTTGGCCAGGGCAGCAGTCGAACATCTTCTGTATCCAGGAAGACCCGTGCAGGACCTGCAACATGCGAGCGTGCATTATCATGCTGAAATGTAGCGTTTCACAGGGATCGAATGAGGGTAGAGCCACGGGTTGTAAAACATCTGAAATGTAACGTCCACTGTTCAAAGTGCCGTCAATGCGAACAAGAGGTGAGCGAGAAGTATAAGCAATGCCACCCCATACCATCACGCCGTGTAATACGCTAGTATGATGATGACGAATACACGCTTCCAATGTGCGTTCACCGCTATGTCACCAAACACGGATGTGACCACCATTATGCTGTAACTGAACCTGGATTCAACCGAAAAAATGACGTTTCGCCATTCGTGCACCCAGGTTCGTCGTTGAGTACACCATCGCAGGCTCTCCTGTCTGTGATGCAGCGTCAAGGGTAACCGCTGCCATGGTCTCCGAGCTGATTGTCCATGCTGCTGCAAACGTCGTCGAACTGTTCGTGCAGAAGGTTGTTGACTTGCAAACGTCCCCATGTGTTGACTCAGGGATCGAGACGTAGCTGCACGCTCCGTTACAGTCATGCGGATAAGATGCCTGTCATCTCGACTGCTAGTGATACTAGGCCATTGGGATCCAGCACGGCGTTCCGTATTATCCTCCTGAAGCCACCGATTCGATATTCTGCTAACAGTCATTGGATCTCGACCAACGCGAGCAGCAATGTCGCGATACGATAAACCGAAATCGCGATAGGCTACAATCCGACCTTTATCAAAGTCGGAAACGTGATGGTACGCATTTCTCCTCCTTACACGAGGCATCATAACAACTTTTCACCAGGCAACGCCGGTCAGCCGCTGTTTTTGTATGAGACATCGGTTGGAAACTTTCCTCATGTCAGCACGTTGTAGGTGTCGCCACCGGTGCCAACCTTGTGTGAATGCGCTGAAAAGCTAATCATTTACATATCACAGCCTCTTCTTTCTGTCGGTTAAATTTCACTTCTTTAGCACGAAATCTCCGTGGTGTAGCAATTTTAATGGCCAGTAGTGTATTTAATGAATTGTCTCAAGAATCTGAGATTTTCAGGTACCCTTTTAGTTATATTTGGTCATATTTGTAGTTGTTTCTTCAGAAAGCTCAGCAACGTGATTAGCAGCACAGTCACGAATACTTTTAGAGTTTAATGTGATTAATATACATAAAATGCCTACAAATCCCATTTTCTCTCCCCCTCTCTTCCACGTATCAGTCAGTATACACGTTAGCTCTCAACCAGTGAAAACTGCGGAAAGTTAATACAGCTTGTGTCTTAAGATGTACCACTAAAATACGAATACACGACAATGAAAGACTCCAGAAAGAGACTCCGGAGAACGTGACTGTTCATCGTTTCATTATCTCCTACAAACAATACAGGCAGAAGTCAGTCACAACACGAAACTTGAAACATATATTTTATTCGTCCCATCGTCACTTAAAATTAAGGAATGGTCTGCTAGCAAACTAGCTGCTACCCTCTTGTCACGATATAACGTACATCTACATCCACATACATATCGATCCTCCGCAATCCACCTCACGGCGCGTAGCAGAGGCTCATCACTTAAATCTGGTTAACTCTAATCTGTACTCTATAAACACCGCAAACTAGCGGATCTTCACGTCTGTCAGTGAGATGGAAGACATGCGCCTGCTAACTGTGCCATATTCGAAGATAAGAAGGAGATTCACTACGGACATAACAATTATTTCCAATGAGCACAGTTTACTATCGATTTAGTAATGCTTGTTGTTGTTGAAACAGTCAATAATTACGCCTTTTTTGGCGGTATGCACAATGAAAAACTCCAACGAAGGAATAATGAATGAAACACAAACTTTGGAAAATCAAACACAGTACTGGAGTCCTAAAGGTTATTTTAGTGTACTGCTGCAAAGCCAAATAAAAGACGGCAGCAACGAAAAACAGAGATATTTACCTATAGGGTAGTAATTAACGAGAACGTAGGTCAGATGGGGTCACCCTTGTGACCTCTCACATTATTGAGTCTTCCATCATTAGAGTATGTTGCTATGAATTTAAAGGAAACTAGTCCATTACAAAATTCGCCCTCTTGTTTTCGTTGGATACATACCGTGGGCAGGAAGGCCGCAGCAGACGGGGCGTAATTTGTTTTCTATATTTCAGCACCTACTTGCACTATGCTGTAATGCTCTTGCGCTTACAAAAACATAGCCAGTTAACAGCGTCAGTTGCAGCTTGTTATCTGCAAACTCTATTGGGAACCAGAATGCATACTGAAGGGGTATGCAGCCGCTTTTAAAACAAAGGAGGGTTTGAGGAGCGTAAGTAACAATGTCTATTCTCACTTTATGTTGTATTCGTTATTTCCAGTTTACGTTGGTAGTACTGAAACCATATAGTAAGAAATATTTTCAACTGCAGCTGTTGTTTAGCAGAAAGACGTTCAGTGTCTGCTTTTATCCATGTCAGTCTGGTATTTTAATAGACGATGATAACATTAATTTCTCCTTTTTAACCAGTTTTAATCATTTTGTGATTACTTGACTTTTTCAGAAGGAGAATGATCTCAATATCAATGTAAAAATTTTTCCAAAAGAGAGGCTTTATTATCCAGACCGTGGTTAATACACATCCTTATTGCTAGTTTCAGCGAAGTAATATTTTTGCCATCTTCGGATCATCGGATACTTGAGATACAAAGTCACACATATGGGCTTTACAACTCACGTATCTGATGATAAGAAGATGACAAAATAACTTTTTGAAACTAGTAATCAGAACTACATTTTCTCATCAGAAGGACAATATGCCACTTCTATTTTGGAAACTTTTATTACATTAATTATTTTGTATTTGGCAGAAATATCATCGAAGAGCACGATTACATAAGATATTGCATTGAAATTTGTGTATCAAACCTAAAATTTCAAGGAAAAACTAAAGAATTATAGATTATGTACAGGTAAACAATATTACAAAAAAACTTTTAAATTATACTGCGGTTCATTCGAAAGCCCACATAACATTACTTTTAAAAAAATCCACCCTATTTTGTAAATAATATGTCCAGCCCTCTTTCATGAGACAAACCAACTGTTTACAATGATTAAGTGCTCTGCGCAAAATTCCACCAGGCGGCTTCACCTTTTGTATCTTTCATCTCAATTCATCTTCTGTTTCTCCTTTCCCTGTACCGAGTTCCAAACCATTATCATTATTAACATAAATAAATAACTTTTATATCAACATATATCTTTTTCATCTGCTGAGCTAGAAGGCAAATATACCCAATTATCCAAAAGTTAAACATCATCACGAAGCGAAAGAGGAAATGTTGTTTTATCAAGACCCGTAACGGTTACACATGCTGTACAGTGATGTGGAATGCTCTGTATGAACTGGTCCAAGAGTTCTGTTGGCATACGATCCCAATTCCCAACATCAACCGTGCTGTGGTCTTGAAGTGTCCTTGATGAAAACTGACTGAATGCAGTTCACTTCCCTGATGCAATACTACTAAATTGTGATCTGAGTCTATATCTGTTATTATGTACGCCTTGCAATACAGTATCTGATTTCGGAATCAGAATCTTTGCCTGAACATAATGTTATCATACTGAAACCCCGGCGCATCTGCTGCTCTTTTCACGCATACCTCCTCGTCTTACAAAATCATGTCCTTCGTAATCCACCACCACTTAAATTTTGAATAAAAACAATTCGAGTGATCGAAGACGCTACCACTACAAGCTACCACAGGTGCAAGAGGAGGAGGTATACTCCGAAAAGGCCGGAGATACGGGAAGCAAATGTGTGTGAATTCCTAAGGGACCAAACTGCTGAGGTCATCGGTCCCTAGACTTACACTCTACCTAAATTAACTTATGCTAAGAGCAAAACAGTGCGATAAGCTTTCAGTTCGATTACATCATGATTAGACAGACTCAGACATCAGATACTGGATTGCAAGAGTTACCCAGGAGCAGATACAGACTCAGATCACAATTTAATAGTGATGATGAACAGGATGAAGTTGAAGAGACTAGTCAGATAGAATCAATATTCAAAGAAGTGGGATATGGAAGTACCTAGAAATGAAGAGATACAGTTGAAATTCTCTAAGCCTATAAACTCTGCGATAAGGAATACCTCTGTAGAGAAACGGACATCTCTATGAAGAGTGACTATGGAAGAGGAGGAAAAACCGTAGAAGATAACAGCAAAAAGCTACGGATACCAGAAGAAGTTCAGTAGACCGATGATAGAAGGAAGAATAAAAGTGTTCAGGGAGACTGAGCAACACAACTCGCTTAGAAATTAAATAAAAAGGAACTGCATGGAAGCCAAGGCGTAATGACTGTTTGACTGTATGTAAAATTTACAAAAATCGAGAAAGGAATGGTTGTCGGAAGGACTGGTTCAGCATATAGAAATATCTTAACAACCATCCCTGAAAATAAAAGCAAGGATGGTAATATTAAGAGTGCAGTGGGAAACCCATTGTTAAATGCAGTGGAGAGAGTGGATAAGTGGAGAGAGTACACTGAAGGTCTCTATGTGAGGGGAGAATGATGTAGTTTACGAAAAAACAGGTATCGATAGGAAGGAGACAGGAGATAGAGTGTTAGTATCAGAGTTTAATAGAGATTTGGAAGACTTAAGATCAAATAAGGCAGACGGGACGGATAACATTCCATCAGAATTTCTAATAACATTCGGGGAAATGGAAACCAAACGACAATTCACTTTGGTTTGTACAACGTATGAGTATGCCGATATACCATCCGACTTTAACAAAAATATTATCCACACAATTCCGAAGTCGGCGAAAGAGAGAATTAGAGCACAATCACCGTAACATCACATACAGCCAAGTTTCTGATCAGAAGGATATACAGAAGAAGGGAAAAGAAAATTCAAGACATGTTAGATAACGATCACATTGGCTTCAGGAAACGTAAGGACACCAGATAAATGATTATGTCGTTGCGGCTGATGAATGCAAGACTAAAGAAAAACACGACTTGTTCATAGGACTAGACTTGGAAGAAGCGTTCGACGATGTTTAGTGGTGCAAGAAGTTCGAATGTCTGAGGAAATGCAGAGAGGGATGATATAAAATATGTACAAGACCCAAGAAGGAATAATAAGTCTGGAAAACCAACAACGAAGATCTCGGGTTAAGCAGGGTGTAAGAGAGGAATGTAGACGTGTCAGTACATCAAATTACAACATAAAAGTAATAACAGATAAAAATAAAATGTTTATGAACCCGAAAAAGTCAGTCCGTAAGTTTAAATAAATGCAACCAGCAATACAACAAGAATCAGCTTAATTTTTCAAGGAGTGACTCAAGAGGATTCTGGACCAACATTTTGTGATCAACACAATCAAAGGCCTTATTTAAATCAAAACATATGCCAAGCGTTCTAAACCTTTTCTTTAACCCACCCAGCACCTCACAGAGAAAAGGGAATATTGCATTTTCAGTTGTTGAACGACTTCTAAAGCCGAACTGTACATTTGATAGCAAATCGTGTGATATAAAATGATCAACCAACCTTACATACACAGCTTTTCAATAACTTTAGCAAACACTGATGGCATAGAAATAGGTCTAAAATTGTCTGCATTATCCCTTTCTCCCTTTTTATAAAGCGGCTTTACTACTGAGTACCTTCATCGTTGAGGAAACTGACCATTCCTAAGGGAAAAATTACAAATATGGCTAAATACAGGGATAGCATGAGCCTCACAGTACTTTAATATTCTTCTAGGCACTCCATCATATCCATGACAGTCCTTAGTCTTCAGTGATTTTATTATTGACCCAATGTCCCCCTTGTCTGTATCACAGAGGAGTATTACAGACATCAATCTCGGAATGGCATTTGCACGAAAATTATATGATTCCCAGTAAAAACTAAATTTGTATGTAATTCGCCAGCAATTTTAAGAAAATGATTGTTAAATACTGTACATGGATCTGATTTATTAATAACAGAAATATTTCTACTACGAACTGATTTTATATCGCTGACCTTATGCTGCTGACCAGATACTTCCATCACAACTGACCATAAGGTTTTAATTTTATCCTTTGAATTAGCTATTCTATTTGCCTACCAGAGACTCTTTACTATCCTAATAACATTTTAAGCACCTTCACAATACTGTTTGTAATGAGCTACTGTAGCTTCATTATGACAACTTTTAACATTTTGATATAACTCCCGCTTTGTTATACATTACATCCTTATCCCACTAGTCAGCAACCCGGGCACTCTATTACTGCTAGTACCACGTTTAGAACGTCTTAATGGAAAGCAACTCTACATGAGCATGAAAAATGTGTTAAAGAAAGAATTATATTTATCATCTATGTTATCGGCATTATAAAAATCCTGCCCCTCTTATTCCTTGACAAGGTTTATAAAACTCGCTATTGCTGTTGGATTAAATTTCCTACATAGTTTGTAATTATATGTGACATTTGTTTGAGTACAAAAGCCTTTTAGTGTCAAAATTTGTGCATCATGGTCTGAAAGGTCATTCACACTTTTACTAACAGAATAGCCATCTAGTAATGAAGAATGAATAAAAATATTGTCTATGGATGTGCAACTGTTCCCCTGCACCCTAGATGGAAAAAATACAGTCTGCGTCAGATCATATGAATTTAGGATATCTACCAACATCCTTTTTCTTGCATCACAATACACAAAATTTATATTGAAGTCACCACATTTAACGAATTTCTGGGATTTCCTGCAAAGTGGATCAAATACCTCCTCTAGCTTGAGTAAAAATGCTGTGAAATCCGAGTTACGCGACCTATAAACAACAACAATGAGAAGTTAAGTTTCACTACATTCAACTGCCCCTGCACATCATTCAAGTATTTGTTCAGTGCAGTGTCATGAAAAGTCTACGGACAAATGAAATACTGGTTTTTACGTACATAGCCACTCCCCCAACCCGGAAGCAACTCCTAGGAAAAAAGGCAGCTAATCTGTATCCTGGTAAAGGAAGCCTCTAAATTGTCAAATTATTGAAGTGGTTCAACGATATACCAATAATTTCAGAGCCAACACCTATAAGCAGTTCACTATACTAATCTCTAATACCTCTTATACTTTGATGAAATATGCTAATTTTTTGGAAAATCTGTGGTACGTTCTTATGGGACCAAACTTCTGAGGTCATCGGTTCCTAGGCTTACACACTACTTAATGTAACTTACACTAAGTACAACATACACACCCATGCCCGAGGGAGGACGAGTAACCTCTGATGGGGAAAGCCACGTGAACCGTGACAAGATGCTTATGACTGTGCGGCTACCCTGTGTGGGAAATATGCTAATTCCTTCTCTACTTAGAAACAAGACATCCTCTTAAGGTGAACCCTTAGTTAGAGGGACTTCCTTTACGCAGGTATACATATCAGCTAACTTCTACTTTAAAAATGTTCAACTGTAACACCAACTACAACTACACATTAGTACTTCAAGTTTGAGTAGCTGTCTTTACCAGGTCACCACATACATCATATTCCCCAGCCCTATCAAGAGTGTTCTCTGCTCCACCCACTATCACTACCTGACCCTCCTTCGTAAAATTCCTACATAGCTCCCCTACGCTGTCAGTCACCTGAGCCAAACCTGCATTAGGCTTCACAACGCTGGTGACCTGGTACTCACTTCCCAACACATCCTGAAACTGCTGGCCCACACCTCTACCATGCGAACTACCTAGCGGCAGTATCTTCTTCTTTCTGCCAGACTTTGCAACTGACCTGGGCCTTCTAACTGTTGAGGACTGCTGCATGTTCCCTACATCTACGGCTACAGGAGTCTCCTCTCCACTGAACTCTGACAAGTGGTCAAATCTATTGCATGTAGGCAAAGTATAACTCTCTGAATCCCTCCCCTCCACTTAGCTGCCTTCTTGCCAACTGCCAGTTCCCAATCCCCACCACCCTTCACCCTCCTCAATCTATCTAGTTCGTCCTTTGCGCGTTGCAACTGCACCTGAAGGGCACATACCTTACTCTCCTGCTCCCCTGTCAGCTTATTTCTACTACAGATTCTGCATTCCGAGGAGAGGATCTCGCTAGAATGCCCACTGGCTTCCCCACTGCATTCCCTCCAACGAAAATACTTTGAAGAAATCCCACACCGTAACCGACTACTCACAAACCTATGACAGAGATCACACTTCTCGCTCACAGTAAAAATTTTCACTTAGTGAAAAAACCTAAACATCTACATTAGCTAAGTTCAGTTACACCAGTAGATCATTTTACAGAACTAACAATAGCGGCCTAGAAATTCTGTGTCTACTAAGAAAGCAACTACCAGTATTAATGCTGCTAAACCACAGCTAATACCAATACCAACAGAACTTCACAAAATTATTAGCTAAAACCTAAAACTCAAGCGGTCACTAAAACACTCAACGAAGTTAAAACACTGAATGAAAATTTACTGAAGAATTTCACTAGAAACAAGAAGAAACGTCAGCTGAAAACTAAAGCACGAAATTTACTAAACTACTACACAGAAAACCCTAAAAAACACAGCGAGCGAACGTTTCCAAAAGCTTTCTAAACCGTTATTTCGGCACAACCAGCACGAAACATCACTGAAAACTATTAAATTTAATAACTGTATAACCATGCACAAATACCTTTGTCAGAACTTAGCTGTATAACCGCTACAGCATCAACTGCACGCCACAAAATGTAAATACGCTACTGAAGCATGAGGCTTGGACGAACGACATAAGCACACTCACAAATAACAGACCACTCGAGTAAATAACACAGAAAGAAAGACTGAGACTAATGAAAATCCATTAATAAGTTACTTTTACATAAATTATTAACACAAATAAACTTTGAAATATGTAACTTAAGACAAAAACAATATAAAATATTGATGAGCAATTTCAACAGCAATCCACCACACGTGACATAACACCAAAGGTCCATTGATGTGATGGAATTACATTTTTCAGGAGGAATAAGCGTCTCAACTTTGTCTTTGGTAAGGATAGAAATATAAGAAATGAATTAAAATTTGTACCATGGCCAGGACTTGAACTGTCTCCTTCTTATTAGGCAGATGTGCTAGGCATTACAAATTAATTCAATACTTTAGCTTGTGAGATAACAGGCGAGTTGTGGAGCTCCGAAAATATTATACATTCGGAGTTGGCATGACTGGGCTGGGGCCTCTCTGTGGGTCAGCTGCGGCTGGTCGGCAGCCACGTGGTGCCGAATGTTAGCCGGGGCCCGTCGCTTGCGGGCTGCGAATTCCATGGTGATGCTTTGTCGATGGAGGAGATATGCAGGGAGTGCCAAAGATGGCAGTCTTGTGAAACCTTAATGGCAGACATTTTACAGTTCGTATAGAAATTAGTAGTAGCCAGATGAATCATGATACCTCAAAAAGAAACATGTACACTCGACAGCAAAAAAAGTGGGTCACCCCTGAATTCCAACGTGTAGGCTGCACCTGAATGTATGCAAATAACATTGCATATCTGTGTTGCACATAGTCGCAACCCTCCACAGTACAGTCGTTGTAAGATACACAATGGGTACTCCTAGAGACTACTAGACAACACCAGTCTTTATGACAGTCCGTTCAGATGTATAGTAAAACCACAATAGTACAGAAGAGATCAGACAGTCCTTAATGTTTGTAAACTAAACTTAATTACAATAAGTGACATTTCAAATGTTATGGGACAACTAGTTTTATCACATAAATCGTTCAGTAATCCTTAGGCACAATTAAAGTTGTATGGCAATTATAAAGTTGTATGGCAATTGGAAACAAGTTCTTTGCTGTCTAAAAGGTTTACCCAACACATGCTGAACGTCGTTCAACGTTCAACGGGGAGTGGTTTCGCATCAACTTTATGTAATACTAAGCAGTTAAAAGAAAACGTGATTAACGACGGCAACCACTCTAAGGAAATCCCAACATTAACAGCGAATCACAAGAAATATCGTTGTTCGCATTACTCATCAACAGTTACTTGTACACGAAGCTGTACTTTAAATGACATGACCAACGTCTTCGTTCTGGATCTAGATGCAAACCCAGAACGTAAAGCCATTGTTAACCAAGCAAATCTTTGTGCCTTATCGAGACTCGATCAGTAGGCAAAAAGAAACGTCAAATATTGACGTTTGCACCAGTATTAGTTATCAATTCTCAACTTGAACGCAATTGACGATAATGTTTGTACTAAAGCAGGAACCCTAACATGACAATTCCCTTCTTGGTAATTAACCTCGAAAGACGTTGTATAGTGTTGCATTGTCAAGGAATGAAGGATTAACATGTTTAAAATTGAATTGCCATCATGTAATGCTGGGGACAAGGATGCATACCCAGCACTTAATCGGATTGTTGAATAAGTACGTAAAATCAGAATGTAAATACCACAGTTTGTCACCAGTAGTGGGTGGTGGTGGTGGTGGTCCCGTCCCGTCCCGTCGACAACGAGGTCATTAGAGACGGAGCGCAAGCTCGGGTTAAGGAAGGATTGGGAAGGAAATCGGCCGTGCCCTTTCAAAGAAACCATCCCAGCATTTGCCTGAAACCATTTAGGGAAATCACGGAAAACCTAAATCAGGATGGCCGGAGACGGGACTGAACCGTCGTCCTCCCGAATGCGAGTCAAGTGTGCTAACCACTGCGCCACCTCGCTCGGTCCAGTAGTGGTGTTGGAACCTTAAATGACGACTGAAGTTGTATTGCCTGACCGGTGTCCGAACCCGGCGCCTACCGCCGTCGCTGTCTAACCAGGAACAGACGAGAAATGTCCAATGTTGGTCCACCATCAGCGAGATGTGCACACGTTTAACTAGAAATAAGGTGACGAAAACGTCTATGCTGACTGAGAGTCGAACGCCGCACACGTGGTTATGAAGACACGTTTTTAATCAACTTCATATTCAGTAGTATCTAGGAGTAGCATGTTTAGTTGCAATCTTTAAGGCCTTACTCATTCCTAGTAACGTGTTGCCTAATATCTGCGATGTCATAATGTTAATTTACAAGTGGATTGACTGCCGTAAAGAGCAATGTTTTCTAGTAGTCGTGTATCATTTTGATGTAAATGAAGTGCCTCAGCAGAAAGTAATTCCCGTCGTGCAGCACGTATTGTTTCAGAGACACTGAGAACATGTTATATGTGCACAAAACGTGTATTATATACTAAGTATATACTATTATTTGGAGAATCTGCCGCCAAACATGTTTACTTCTACAATCCGCTTAGCTGTCGTGGTTGAATAAAGGTTTTCTTAAGGCTACATCTAATGCACAGCGCTTACAAGAAAGTATAGTTTCCTACGTCGTGCTATTGCTAGCTAGGTGAAATATTTTGTGGTAGCTATGTTTACAATGAATGTATTTTTGAAAGTATTGTACGTCAAATATTTGAATAAATCGTCAACTATAGGTGTGCCTGCACATGTTATAGCGTAATAGCTGTAACTGCGTTAGTTTGTACAACAGACTTGGGTAGGTTAGGTGTAACTTTTGATCCTTCAAGGGGTGATCGTGGCCATGCGGCCCGGGTCTGTACTAGCCGCGGCTCGCGAGCTACGGGCCAGCTAGGCTGGCCTAGGCGAGACGCAAGTAAGCGAGCTGGCGGCGGTGGCGTTGTTGGGCCAACAGCCCGGGACGAGCCAGCACGGCTGCGCCGCATGCCTCTGCCTCTGCCGCTCCGTTTGACGTAATTATTTTTACCTCCTCTCCTGGAATCAGTAAAGAGCGGCAAGCAGAAATACACATCAGGCTGTTTGCCGTAATGGCTCACTGGGAGACGTCTATTCGAGGTAGAGTCAAAATATGGTTCAAATGGCTCTGAGCACTATGGGACTTATCATCTGAGGTCATCAGTCCCCTAGAACTTAGAAGTACTTAAACCTAACTAACCTAAGAACATCACACACATCCATACCGGTGCCACGATTTGAACCTGTGACCGTAGCGGTCGCGCGGTTCCAGACCGAAGCGCCTAGAACTGCTCGGCCACTCCGGCCGGTCGAGGTAGAATCATCGCTCTCATTGAGGAAGGAGGATGTTTCATCAGAGAAGCTGGCAGACGGTATAGCGTACCACATACCACTGCAACGAGATGGTGGAGGATCTGCCTTGAAAGAGGCACCACCAACAGGGCTCCTGGCTCAGGAAGGAAGAGAGTGATCTCACAGCAGGAACACAAAGACCTAGTGTCTAGGAGCAGAGAAAATCCCTTTCTGACCGCGAAGCAGTTGCGGCGAGAGACCAACTTTCCCGGCTCCAGTGACACGATTCGCCGAAGGCTGAGGGACGCTGGACTGCATGCACGACGACCCGCCGTGAAACAAGTGCTCAGCGAAGACAACGTTTTATACCGTCTAGCATTTGCGGAGCTCCATCTGAGGGCGTCGTGGGACAATGTCATTTTCACTGATGAGAAGGTGTTTTCCACCAATAACGACAGTCCACGAATCGTTTACAGGCCGCAAGGGACTCGCCACCGACCTGAATATGTAACCACGACGAGAAGAAGTGGCCGGCTATCTGTTACCTGCTGGGGTTGGAATTCTGCGAGATGGGCGGGAATTCTTCACAGAATAGAAGGAACTCTGGACAGCGCGCAGTATGCCCACATATTGGAAAATGTGATGCTTCCGTCAGTGCGAATGCTGTACGCAGAAGGGGACGTCACGCTGGAAGAGAAGCATTCTCCCATTCACAAGTCTGCATTTGTTCAGCAGCGGCTCTCCACGATTGGCGTTAACGTCATGGACTGGCCGCCACGGGAGGCTGATATTAACTCAATGCAAAATATGTGGGCTGAGGTCGCCAGAACATTAACAGAGAACTGGCCACGAAACCAACCAACTACTGCGGACGCTCTTTGGGACTGCGTCCTGGAAGCCTGGGAGGAAGTTGCTCCTTCAGGCTGCTACGTCCAACGGCTTATACATTCTATGCCAAGACGCGTGATAGAAGTACCAGATAATGAAGGATTCTGGATAAAATATTAGAGAAGTTCTTAAAATGTTTTGTTATGTCTTCTTTTTCGTCATTTTTCCTTATTGGGAGCTAGTGGAAGATCGCGTGGCAAATGAAAAGATACATTATGGGTTATTTTTCCTTTGAGTTGCCCTTTTAATTCAAGTGGGTTTCTTTTGAATATACAGTTTGTTAAGTATTCTATTTTGATTTCATTTATACCCTGTTTACATACTTATAAACTAATCAGCTGGAGCCCGCATCTAGTGGTCGTGCGGTAGCGTTCTCGCTTCCCACGCCCCGGTTCCCGGGTTCGATTCCCGGCGGGGTCAGGGATTTTCTCTGCCTCGTGATGGCTGGGTGTTGTGTGCTGTCCTTAGGTTAGTTAGGTTTAAGTAGTTCTAAGTTCTAGGGGACTGATGACCATAGATGTTAAGTCCCATAGTGCTGAGAGCCATTTTTAAACTAATCAGCGTAGATGGACTCTGTCACAGTAGTTCTTGTTATTTCAAATACGTGTCTCTCTTCCCCTCCATCCATGAATACACCCTCCGTCCTCCACACAATACGCCAACGATTTCATATTATGTTTACTCACCGCGCGGGATTAGCCGAGAGGTCTAGGGCGCTGCAGTCATGGACTGTGAGGCTGGTCCCGGCGGAGGTTCGAGACTTCCCTCGGGCATGGGTGTGTATGTTTGGGATAATTTGGGGTAAGTAGTGTGTAAGATTAGGGACTGATGACCTCAGCAGTTAAGTCCGATAAGATTTCACACACATATGAACATTTATATTTGCTCGTTGTTAATATCTCTTCTATTCTCTCTCACACACTCTCTCTCTCTGACACTATCGCCGCAAGTGCCCTTCTATTACACTCCCCTAAAACTTCGTAAACAAATCTAGCGGTTTCCAATGACGCTACATTTTCTCTTTTAATTGCTGCTGTCTTTACTCTCTATCATTCCTCTCACCACCTATGAAACCGTATTCGTTGATCTCCCCTTCCCTATAACCCATTCTTCGTTCTGAGAACAGCCCTTCCTTATCTCTCGGTCCGAAGATAAAACGAACTGTGGCACACGTCTAAGTAAGCAATACTTTGCAAGCATTTCACGCTTATATTTTCGACTTCTGCACTTCTATCCATTCCCAGACCCCGCCCTCCTTCCTGTTACGTGTCCCTTGACATCTGCATCTACATCTAAATGAATACTCTTGTAAGTAGGCTGTTCTGGTTTTCTTATTGGTAACGCCACGTAGCGCTCTGTATGAAAATCACTGGCTGTGCTGTGTGCAGTCTGTGGCTAGTTTGCATTGTTGTCTGCCATTGTAGTGTTGGGCATCTGGATGTTAACAGCGCGTAGCGTTGCGCAGTTGGAGGTGAGCCTCCAGCAGTGGTGAATGTGGGGAAGTGGGATGGCGGATTTTTGAGAGCGGATGATCTGGACGTGTGTCCATCAGAAACAGTACATTTCTAAGAATGGATGTCATGAACTGCTATATATATATATAATGACTTTTGAACACTATTAAGGTAAATACATTGTTTGTTCTCTATCAAAATCTTTCTTTTGCTAACTATGCCTATCAGTAGTTAGTGCCTTCAGTAGTTTGAATCTTTTATTTACCTGGCAGTAGTGGCGCTCGCTGTATTGCAGTAGTTTGAGTAACGAAGGTTTTTGTGAGGTACGTGATTTGTGAAACGTATAGGATAATTTAGTCAGGGCCATTCTCTTGTAGGGATTACTGAAAGTCAGATTGCGTTGCGTTAAAAAATATTGTGTTTTAGTTTAAGCACAGTCATGTATAATTTTTCTAAGGGGACGTTTCACTCTGCAATTCATAATTATGTGCTTGGCAGGGGGTTCTGTGGTCTGGTGGATTAACCTTGTATTGATGCGTAAAAGGTGTACGTTCACATCTCACGTCAGGCGTAGATTTTTAACACACACAAGTAGCTCTCCTTCACTACTATTAACGCCAAGTGCAGAACGCCTGTAAGCTCCGTAGTTCAATATCCGCAGTAAAGATAACATCCCTTCGCTGCCGACTGGGCATTCGTTTGAGCTGTGACAGATGGAGAAACCCCGTAAGGCAGAGACTCTGTCACCAGCAAGCCGTCGTAAACTAGAAAACGTATTTCATTTAATGAACCAATGGCTATGTAAGTTCACAAGGGTCTTACTTTATTTGAAGCTAAGACGTTGAAAATTGTGATGCTGGACTGGGATTAGAATTCGATTTCACTGTGTTCCCGAAGATTGCAAACTCTTCTAGGCGTCCTCGAAAGGCACCTATCTGGTTTCGAATCCTGATCAGCATAAAAATTCATTATTTTATTTTGAGCCCTAGCATGTGCACTCCGAACTACTGGTGAAAAATAGTTGCATTTTCAACGTCTCTTCGTGCGTTGTCAGCTGTAACGTGTTCGTTTCAACACACAGCCACATAATGAGCCTTTCATCACAACATTCCAAGACAAACGTTTCCTTATATCTTTTCAAGTTCAAACATTCCTCTCCATCCTACTGGTTTGGTTTGACGTTGTGTTCACCAACGACGACATGTTGGGGATTCAACTTCTAGCAAGCAGATTATTATCCACCACATCATTGAAAGTACAAACATGCCATTCCTAGATATTATTGGAAAAGAATTTCATAGTTAAAGTTTCTTCATGACCACGTGTGCGGGGTTTGAATTCCATTCAGCACAGAACTTTTAGTCGCCTGATGTCTAGCCAAACATGCGCCCGTCTCGCATGAACCCACAATAGCTATTTATCGTCTGTTCCTGGCTAGAAATCGACGGTGCAAGATGCTGTGTTCGAATCCCAGTTAGCCAAAAACTATTCTATCGTCAATTAAGGTTCCAGCATTAGGCTATTGGTGAAAACATTTGATATTTAACTTCTTATTTTATGTACAGTCGTGCTCAAAAATATCCGAACGACCTGAATTGCATTTCACAGGATTCCCATGCGACCTACATAACGCAGATGTCTAGCAGGTCCTCTAATCGCTCCTTGGTCCAGTCGTTTGACTATTGAAAATGGTTCCAACAATTCACCACTACAAAACACTGCTCTGTATCGCAATAACTCAGGATGTAAAGTAATACCACGATACTAAAAATATCAGAGAACACCTCATCACAGATAAGACTGCCCTTAAGGCTTGTAAGCTCACATTTATTGCAATAAATGACATACCTGAAATGTTAGCACTCTCATTATTGCGTCAGATAGGTAATGCACGTGGTAAGTTCGTCGTATTCATGATTTCCTCTTCAAACTAACATACCATACCTGTTATTTAACACAAAATGTCATTAAAAATATACGTTATTCACGAGCAGCTAGTTGAGAATATGTATGAACTTCAAATGACACCACGAACCGCCTCGTTCTGCATATGCATTCAAACCCAGGTCATGCAGGCTAGGCCATGGTGTCCGTGCGGTTCTAGGCACTTCAGTCTGGAACCGCTTGACTGCTTCGGTCGCAGGTTCGAATCCTGCCTCGGGCATGGATGTGTATGATGTCCTTAGATTAGTTAGGTTTAAGTAGTTCTAGGTTCTAGGGGACTGATGACTGCAGATGTTGAGTCCTATAGTACTCAGAGCCATTTGAACCAATCATGCAGGTTAAGATTTCGTGGCTGACGGAAATTAACAGTCATTCCTGACTAGGCATAAAGAGAGCGATGTACCTCATTTTTGGACAGTATCATTTAAAAAATATCAACTTTAAATTACATAACGTAACATTTTTAAAGGACGCGAATTCCTACCCAGCATCTATTTACCCTGTTAACGAACTACGAGAGATGGTGAATATTCCTACTTCACAAGTAACTTACTTGAAATGCAGTGAAGTAAAACTTTGTGTTGCACAGCGATTCGAACCTAGAACCTAATCGGATTGTTATCGAAGCACAATCAACTTTAACATATCGGATTTTCTCGGCAGTAGCAAGATGTTTTAACTGAAATGAAGATACGAAACATTAATTTTTTTCCCTCCCAGGACTCCAACCTTGCACCTGTCGCTGTTATATTCTAGAGAAAAGGAACGTTAAGTATGGGTTTGTTACACCAGCAGCAACATGTGAACATGTTTGAACTAGATATAATATGACTAAGTGTTCAGTGCTGACTGAGAATCGAACCCCAAACATATCGTTGTTGACTACACACAAAGAGACGACACTTACCAAATTTTTCTCCACCAGCAGCTCGGAATAATATCCTTGAACTTACAGTGATCTCGTAAATAGCTCTGTGTCTCACTGGGGGTCAAAAACGTCAGATATCGTTAGTGTTGACAACGAATAAAAATGCATTAAAAATAAAAAAAAATTATCCACTAGCAGATAGGCTTCGCAAGCTAGAACTTGATAATACATAGTGAAAAGTTTAGTGCTGGGCCAGGATTCCATCCCATTCATGAGCAATATGTGGAGATGTTGATGAATCTGCAGTTTGGAACAAACAACAAGTTGTAGTCGAGCTGTATTGTCACGAAGGGATCAAATTCCGCGTTAAGGGCGGTCTAAGTTGCACTCCCTGTTCAGAACCAATTTTACCGACATACAGAAACTCAAATAAAAGACGGAATAAGTGTCCTGTGACCATACACAGGGTTTGTTTCGTCACTAGATATAAATAACTAGTATAAGAAAGCTTACTGGTGGTAGAGTTTCTACATGTCGCCACTCCTTACTTTTTTGTGGTTCCACCTAATGTCTACTTGGTAGAGAAGGAATATCATGTTTAATGTGATTTTCAGACCACAATGCCATTATACCTTCTTCATTTGGCGCAGCCAGAAAAGAATAGAATCTGCCTCTCCCTATCAAAAAACATGGGCAGAAGCTGGAACCGAACCGAGACTATCATCATATGAAGCTATCCTCAGTCCAACAGACCACCATACCCCCTTTCCTACGACTTATTTCCCTACCATAACACAGCTGCGGCACACAAGATGAGAATTCCGACACACAGGCTCCCTGTCGTGGTTTGCAGGATGTTCAGTACATTCATTTACTTGGTTGACCGAATCGCCATGAACTAGCTGCCTTGGCTACCCAGTGCATACATTCGACTCTGTTTTGTAATCACCGAAATAAAATAACGTAACTGCCACCTACACAGAACTGACAACAGTGTAGGATGCAGAAATTTAAAAAGGAAGTGTTCCTTTTCCATTTGAGCTACCCTATTGCGCTATCTGTTTGTCGATACCATCGTGCAGTGCAAAAGAAACGCTGTAACTGTCTGTCTCTCAGAAGTCTATATCCAGCCATATGCATTATCTCACAGCCCTGTAGAAAGCCGAATTTCTGGATGAACTGTTGTTCACTTCCAGAGGTCCTGTAGCTACATCACAGCTAGCAGCGTAACGGTAAGCGTCGCGCACTGTCGATAAGACGTCGCTTGTTCTATTACATTCGCTACTGCATTTTTTTAAACGCAATTCTGCTGTCTGCTGAAGTTATAAATTTAATGGAAGTTAGAACATATTTCTCTTCACTTTTCAACCCAAAATAGTCGCTTGTCGAAAAAGGCTAACTTCTGCGTCATTTTGTTCTTCTTAGGTTTAATAGACGGCTAGGTAGCAGATGCGCTCTAAGCTTTTGTATTATGTATGGGGAGAGTGCATCGTGCCAAAATATTCAGGAAAGTATTTTCTACATTAGCTGTCGTCTGGTAGTGGCATTTTATTCTCTTTCAAACTGAGAATTCGCATATAACCTTGATGATTAATTTCTCTCTCATGTTTCGTATTGTTTTAACAACACTAAAAGAAACCTTACGAAAACTGTGCACTGTATTGTAAGAAATGAAATAAAACTACCCACGATAACCTTACGACGAAAGTCTGTTTTAACAAAACTGAGTATCTGTACACAAGCGTGCCTCTGTCTGCACGAATTAGTAAAACACCATTCACTTAGATTTCGATTGGGTCTGTGTTTAAATTGTATGCTGTGTCATACTCAACAGGTATGCAAACTTGGCATTTCATTAATAAAGTTAGGTATTCCTAGAAACCCAAAATTTGCTTGTCAGCAGCGGAAAGAGGTGTTACCTGTTGTGCAGCATTGTAAGTTTTTCACCATTGCACTTTGAGCTGAACGTATTTTCTTTCGATTTGCTAATCAATTTATTTCCTTCATACTTATCACCCTGGCATCGGAGTCTTAAGTGAAGAACATTATTGAATTTCGTATCGTTGACGGTCGATTCGAATTTTTTCTGAGACGCTTGTATTGTACAGCAGCTTTGCAACCAGAAAGCCGAGATCTACGACCATTAACACAACTTACTGAGTCGAGCTGCCAAGAGGATTTGATGTGTAGAGATTTTCTTCTGATTTTGTTATAGAATTTTTTTCTGGGAACTCGCAGCTCCATGAAATAATACACAAATAAAGCTTGCACGCACTGCCCCTACCACGGTTAGAACAGACGATTCTCTTAACCGTTGGGAAACGAGACACGGGCGGTACCACGGGGCTACGGACACACTGCTGCCAGTACGCCACTCTCGTCATGGTATTCGTCGCTCAGCCTCATAATGCATCGTGAAAGATATTAAAAGTTGTCACTTATGTGAAGAGTAGCATTTCTTTAGCCAAAAAATTTAAATTTCTGTCTCAGTGTCTTAGTTTGTGTGAGGATTATATACCACGAGTCATTCAAATGAAACTGGAATATCAAGTGATTTTAGCGAGTCAGTTCAGTACCATACGCGGAAGTGATTGCACTGTCACAGTGTTGCCAAATGTTTGTGACGATGTTGCCAATTCTCAGCTATGCTAGGAACAGCCCTGTAGCGTTATAGGAGGAGAATCCTGTGCTCGTGTCATAGGAGGATACGGAGAGGAGGCGCGGGGTTTGGTTAATATGCAGCGTTTTCTCCTACCAGCTGTGTCAAACATTCAGATGTGTAATCGTCCATCACAATTACAGTTTCCCACAAAATATATACGAATAAAACACTTAAAGTCTTTGGAAATCAACTTTGCCAACCTGTCACGAAAAGTAAGATAACAAATAGTTTGCACCTCGAAATCGATTGCATCTATGTGCAGTCTTGTGATCATACAAGTAGAATTTCATGAACTGCACGGGAATGTAGAAAAATGTTGGTGCGAATGAAAGCTGTAAGAAACACAGTTACCTAATTACTCTATACCACCTAATAATCAGTTCATTTGATAATTCAGAAGAGAAGAAACTAAAAATTATGGCCATTAAGACAGAAACTAAAGTGCAGATTCCGATACTGTGCAGCTCTGCGCTTTTTCATCTTCGAATCTATATAAATAATATATACTAAGCAGCGTATTTATGCTTTCGTAATGTTTCCCTCTTGTTTAGTCTTCTTATGATGAACTGGATCCACACCCATGAGTCTGCTTTTTTCTTTGTATCCTTCCATCAACTATCTTTGTGTGTTATTGTTCGGTGTTCAAAAAGCAAAATTTTATGCCTGCTCCCACGAGGTATTAAAATGAGGTCGCAAAAAGCCTAACGAATTATAATCAAAATACTGTGAGACGCCAATTTGTCTGTCGTCATGGTGTTAAGTGGACAGAAATAGTTGGGTGCTATTGTAGTCTTTTCTTATTGAGATTTTCATATTACCCTGACACAGGACGCCGAGATAAATGTGTATATTCTCCGTGACGAAACATTCCAAAAAAATGGCTCTGAGCACTATGAGACTTAACATCTGTGGTCACCAGTCCCCTAGAACTTAGAACTACTTAAACCTAACTAACCTAACGACATCACACACATCCATGCCCGAGGCAGGATTCGAACCTGCGACCGTAGCAGTCGCGGTTCCGGACTGAGCGCCTAGAACCGCTAGACCACCGCGGCGGCACGAAACATCCCACATTCCATTCATCCTGATCCATTCGTTACGTGAATCGGCGGCAATTCGTAATAGGACAGCTGTTGTGGTGTGACGAATAACAGTAACGATGGTAGTAATTACAAATAAATAATCAAGGATGTTTACTGCATTACAGACGATTGACAAAATAACCAAGAATGGCTGAGTGTTTAATTGGCGCACTGAGTAGGTGTTCTTACCACTTTGTTACTGAATTCTGTTCTAGTTGTTTGCAGATAGAAAACAAAGAACCCTGTAGCCATACGTATCGCTAGTACAACGAGATATTATCTATCAACTATACTTGCTTTACATCACGACACGAACATGGCATCACTGAGCTGATATTTGAAATACATTTCTGTTTTCTCTCTCTTTTTATATTTATTTCAATTTTTTCAGGAAAGCATCGAGAAACGCGTTAATAATCAAGTAGGCATATAACCTGTTTACAGTTATTTTCATTGGGATACATAATGAAAAAATACAGCTTCTAAGTGTGTTATTGCGTAATTACAGTTATTGACAGTCTATTCGTGTGCTTGCACGCATTCAGTGGGGTGAAACCTGTCACAGAAGCAAGCAAAACACAAGCATTTCTTGCATCATGCGCAACACATAAACGAAATCTCGCTGCACTGTCGTGTTGCAGATATATTGCACGGAAAACATATCTAATTCATATGGCTAAATACAGCTCTATCAGATATCAATTTGGAAGCGTACCAAGTGCATAAAAGTATACCTTGAAATACGCAGAAAGGCCCATACAGGTATTCGACTGAAACATAGCCATGACCAAAATTGTAACTGGGGTCGACAGTATCGTCGTCTACCACTTTGACAACTCGAACGGTGACAGTGCTCGGCCCGTTACTTACGTTTCCTGGTATCAAAGCTACAGCATGGAAACACAAAATGTTAATAACCCGAAGATCATTAGTTTTGGAACCCATAGAAAGTAAAGCAGTCATCAGTCGCAAGAGTGGTTTGAACACCACAGTGCATTAATAGGCACGGACTTGTTGGAGGTGGTATGCTGTAGCTTTCATCCGACCTTTGAGTTGACTTACCTAGCCAGTTAATAGGGGAACCTACAGTTTTACGTGGCTTTTGGACCACAGTGCAATTCGGCATTTTTCACATCAACAAACACTGCCCCAGGGGAAATATGTGTAAAACGGCACATAAAAATCGTGGGACTGGTGAGGGATCGAAGCTGAGACCTTCGTATCCATAGTGTTGCTCTTTATCACCTTGCCACCATGCAGTCAAAACTGTGGTTTCTACTTGCCATTAAAATTAAGGATCTCTCGTTTGTGCCTGCGTTGGCACTTGCGTGTCCCTTAGGATACCTTACCTTTGGGATTACCCTCGTGTACATGTGTGTAAACGCCTTCCAATGCCCGCTCAAGGAAGACAGGGATACCTAGTCTAGCTTCAGTATTACAAATACGCCTCTGTTTGTGGATGAACGCAGACTTAGATTGATAATCATTTTGAATATTTATCAGTACTGTACCCATTGGTGTGAAACTCGTTCTTTACCAACGATTCCCACAGCTACTGGAACACTACTCTAATACTTCTTACACAAAATACTTACGCAGTGCTATCAGACGAAAAGACCAACCTGACACAAACTGTGGGAAGTTTGTTTTACAACCTTCGTATCTGGATAAAGAGCTTTTCCTATTTGAGATATCTGTGAACGTTGCTGCATAAGACGATTTAAGAAGAAACTAAATTCCTTCAGCTACGCCAATGTTTAAAGAAATCGTGTTAACGGCACTAAATCATTGTTTGTAAATCGTTTACCAGCCGTACTCTGCCTCATTTCGCTGGTTCGAAGGCAAAAAGCTTACAGACAAATTTCACTGAAGGAAAAGGGGAACGAAATGTCTCCCACTCGAAGGTCATGTTGTTTTACTTAAATGATTACAAAATCGGGTAAAACGAACAATGAGGTTGTCAGTATAAGCTCATTACTGTTGTCAATATGATGTTGCACCGCCCAAGGCCTGTAATGATAAAGGGCCCGTTTAGGTCAGCCATATTGTACACAGAAGTGGAAGAGTGAGCACCACTAAATTCTACAAGCCGTATGCATTGCATACACACAGAAATTACTGTTACAGTGCACTTAATGGTGCCCAATGAGTGAATTGAATATTTTCCGGTGAGAAAGAGCACTGGCAAACAGTCTCGCTACATTAGGTTACTTTAACTGGCGTCACTTTGAGCTAGAATTTATGGCCAGCGACTAAGTGTAGGGACAGTGAGTCGTATGCGGGTTTTGCAACTGTGAAATACTTTCCTTACATTATGGAAGCGAATGTTAAATTTGAACTAATATTGCAAAAATTTAGGACTTGGGTATCTTAGAATGAAAATATTTCTGTTTATTACAAACAATTGATTTTATAAAACATTCTGTGTCATACACAACTTGAAACAGATCACGTCGACCAAATCATATGGAAGAACCGACAGCGACGTATATTGGAAGGCAGTAAGATCCCTTGGCTTTTGGTCTGGCATTATTCGACAGCCATTTCTAGGCGCAAGTAAATGAAGAAAGGCAGCGCGTTTTCGTTATCAAGTAACGTCTTCATCAATTACTTTAGTTTTAATGTGATCTACGAGTAATTGCTGATGTTTGATATTAACATGAAAAGGATTCCTCAGACAGGGAAAGAACTTGTTCTTGGGAAACTACTTCTATAATGACAAAAAGGACTTAAATGATCTTCAAGCACATGTGTTCCAGCAGCGGTATGAAGAAAATGATAGTAATAATGACGGTGATAATCGAATTATCCGGTAACTTCACACTTCACAGTGGATTTTCTGGAACTAAGAAATTTCCTGAATTAGTGACAATTTTAAAGTGGCTTCAAATCGAGGCTATGGCGCCTAGAAGGGTCTTTACATCCTGCTGACATTAGAATAGCCTTAATCTCCACGTCAGAAGCTTGCTTCTACTTAACCACTTAATAGACCTGCGTTTTTTCCACCGTGACTAGTTTAGTAAGCTAAGCACATCATCCATTATAGCACACTCCTGGGGCTGGGAAATGTGGCCACAATGGTCTGGTGGAACGAACTATCACAAGTGCAATGCGTGGGTTGAGGCATTTACTTTTAAGAGGTACAAACAGATTTACTTTACCTCTGGTAACCTCAAGAGAAAGCTGTTATAATCCACAATCCGCACTTAACATCACGTTCCTTCATTCCAAACTAGGCAGAGCCGGTTTACGTTCGAAAATGACAAGTCAGGGTAGACAGAAATACTGTCACCAGTAAACTTACTTACATTAGAAAATTTTATTTTATTTGATGAACTGATAGCCGCCCAAAGGAACAGGGCTCTTATTTTACTTGTACTTGATTGAACTAGAGACGCTGAAAAATTTGGTGCTGGACTGTGATTCGAATTCGTATCTCCTCTTTCGATGATCTGAATCTTTCGGAACAGTACAGTTCAATTATTTCATTCCTTTTCCCAAGACTGCAGTCTTGTCTAGGTCTCCTCCAAATGTAAATATGTGGGTCCGAATCCTGATCCAGTACAAAAATATTCATAATTTCATTTCAAGCCCTATCACGTGAACACCGACCTGCTAGTGAAAATTAACGTGCATTTTTAATGTCTGTTCATGTTGCCAACAATTTCTAGCCAAACACGCACACATCTTACTGTTGGTGAGTAAGCAATTGATACTTAAGCAAATTTCGTGGACAATAAAGAAGAACGATAGGAGTGCGGTTCGTGTGTCGCTCAGGCAAAAAAAAGTTTGTGTCCTTATTTTAAACACATAGTAGCTGGCAATAAAAACCGATATGTAACATTTGATTACGTCTTGGGTTCGTATTTCCGTTGCAGAACATCACATCATGCGCTTCATCTTTACATTCATACATACTTCGTTACTTCTGAATTGAGGTATATCAGACATCTTTCATGGTTATTTAACAGGGATGAAGGGGTCTTGATAGGAGTCCCGGTCTATTACAAAAACTGTCGTCTTTTATTTTCAAGTTTAGATTTTGTTACTGATATAGGCGAAAATTTTGGTACTTCATGACTCTTCATGGATAGTCAGCAATATGATATGATTAAATTACATTAGATTAACACTTGTTCCATAGATCATGAATACGACATTTCGTAATGATGTGGGACGAGTTATTTTAATGAAAGATTTCTTTACATACCAGCATTCAATTTCTATACAACAATTTTTTACCCTCTCTCTCTCTCTCTCTCTCTTTCTCTCTCTCTGTCTCTCACTCTCTCTCTCTCTTTCTCTCTCTCTCTCTCTCTCTCTCACACACACACACACACATTCTCTTTTTATTTTTACTTGTTTGTTGTGCTCGACTATCGGTGAGTCACGAAAACGTCCGTGAATGAGTTTCTTAGTTTTGAGTACAGCTACGAAAGAAATATAAAAACAACTATGAGAGTTATTTATTTATTATGCTTAGAAGTATTCAGTACTGAGTATTATTAGCAACTAAGCTCCAGTCACTAAACCTAGTTACAGAAATGCGAATCAGATGCATTACGTATTCCAGGCCGTAGCAGCCGCGTCTTTGAGGCGCCAGCTATGGTCACTTCCCAGCCCGCTGTAGCATCACATCGGTTCGTCTTCTTCCTGCTGGTAATTGAGATTTGGCATCAACGCAAGGTATGTTTGGCAACTCTGCGATCGACGAGTTAATTCCTGGTGTGCACGGAATTAAACCTCAAAGTTCACTTGATTTCTCGTGTCATTTCCATTGAATAACCTGAGTAGTTATCGGTTGAGGTGTAACATAAGATTGTAAATTTACGGTTTTCAGCCCAGAAAAGTCATTGAACGTGGCAATCGCAACCAGTCTCGTCCTGTAAATAGCGGTTTACGAGTTCTAGCCACTATTGGCCTCGTAAGAGGATGGCGAAAACCCTATCTGTCCGCGAGCGCTGTGTTGACGTGCTCACCTGTGAAAACGCGACTGTTATGGTAAACGGCTCCAGCCACGCTGAATGTAACGATTTTATCCCTTCTGTGTAAGAGCTGCAAGCAGTCAGATGAAACATCGATAAGCAAATCGTAAGAAAATACTTTCAGCTCATAGTGCAATGGTGAAAAACTTACAATGTTGCACAACAGGTAACGCCTCTTTCCGCTGCTGACAAGCAAATTTTGGGTTTCTAGGAATACGTAACTTTATTTATCAAATGCCACGTTTGCATACCTGTTGAGTATGACACAGCTTTGCCGTTTAAACACAGACCCAATCAGAATCTAAGTGAATAGTGTTTTACTAATTCGTGCAGACAGAGGCACACTTGTGTACAGATACTCAGTTTTGTTAAAACAGACTTTCGTCGTAGGGTTATCGTAGTTTTATTTCATTTCTTACAATACAGTGCACAGTATTCGTAAGGTTTCTTTTAGTGTTGTTAAAACAATACGAAACATGAGAGTGAAAGTAATCATCAACGGTATATGCGAATTCTGTGATGTTATCTATAACAGTCTGACAATGCACATGCAGTTTATTGATTACATGCATGTAGAAAACTTGTTCTGAGTTAAAGCTGTCAAACAAGGTTTGAAAGAGAATAAAATGAAACTACCAGACGACAGCTAATGTAGAAAATACTTTTCTGAATATTTTGGCACGATGGGCTCTCCCCATACATAATTCAAAAGCTTAGAGCGCATCTGCTGTCTGGCCGTCTATTAAACCTCAGAAAAACAAAATAAGGCAGAAGTTAGCCATTTTTCCACGTGCGAATATTTTGGGTTGAGAAGTGAAGAGAATTATGTTCAAACTTCCATTAAATTTATAACTTCAGCAGACAGCAGAATTGCGTTTTAAAAAAATTTAGTAGCGTATGTATTAGAACACGTGACGTCTTATCGACAGTGCGCGACGCTTACCGTTACGCTGCTAGCTGTGATGTAGCTACAGGTCCTCTGGAGGTGAACAACAGTTCCTCCAGAACATCGGCATTCCACAGTGCTGTGAGATAATGAATATGGCCGGATATAGACTTCTGAGAGACAGACAGTTACAGCATTTCTTTTGCACTGCACGATGGTTTCAACAAACAGATAGCGCAATGGGATAGCTCAAATGGAAAAGGAACACTTCCTTTTTAAATTTCTGCATCCTACACTGTTGGCAGTTCTGTGTAGGTGTCAGTTACGTTATTTTATTTCGGTGATTACAAAATAGAGTGTATGCACTGGGTAGCCAAGGCAGCTAGCTCATGGCGTTTCGGTCAACCAAGTAAATGAATGTACTGAACATCCTGCAAACCACGACAGGGAGTCTGGGTTGAGGAATTCACATCTTGTCTGCCGCTGCTCTGTTATGGTAGGGAAATGAGTCTTATAGAAGGTGGTTTGGTGGTCTGTTGGACTGGTAATAGCTTCATATGATGATGGTCTCGGTTCGGTTCCAACTTCTGCCCATGTTTTTTGATAGGGAGAGGCAGATTCTATTCTCTTCTGGCTACGCGAAATGAAGAAGATATAGTGGCACTGTGGTGTGAAAATCACATTAAACATGATATTCCTTCTTTACCAAGTAGACGTTAGGTAGAACCACAATAAAGGAAGGAGTGGCGACATGCAGAATCTCTATCACCAGTAAGCTTTCTTATACTAGTTGTTTACTTCTAGTGACGAAACAAACCCTGTGTATGGTCACCGGACACTTATTCCACCTTTTGTTTGAGCTTGTGTATGTCGATAAGTTGGTTCTGAACTGGGAATGCAACTCAGACCGCCCTTAACACGGAATTTGATCCCTTCGTGACAATAAAGCTCGACTACAACTTATTGTTTGTTTAAAACTGCCAGTTCATCAACATCTCCACATATTGCGCATGACTGAGTTATAATCCTGGCCCAGCACTAAACTTTTCACTATGTATTATCAAGCTCTGGCATGAGAACACGTATCTGCTGGTGGATAATAATTTTTATTTTTAATGCATTTTCATTCGCTGTCAACACTAACGATATCTGCCTTTCTTGAATCCCAGTGAGACACAGAACTATTTGCGAGATCACTGTAAGTTCATGGCTGTTATTCCGAGCTGCTGGTGGAGAATAATTCGGTAAGTGTCGTCTCTTTGTGTGTATTCAACAACGATATGTTTGGGGTTCGATTCTCAGTCAGCACTGAACACTTAGTCACATTAGTTCTAGTTGAAACATGCTCACATGGCGCTGCTGGTGTATCAAACCCATACATAACGTTCCTTTTCTCTAGAATATAACAGCGATATGTGCCGGGTTGGAATCCTGGAAAGGAAAAATAAATGTTTCGTCTCATCATTTCATATAATACATCTGGCTACTGCCGAGAAATTCCGATATGTGAAAGTTGATTGTGCTTCGATTACAATCCGATTAGGTTCAGGGTTCAAATCCCTGTCCAACACAAAGGTTCACCTCACTGCATTTCAAGTAAGTTACTTGTGAAGAAGCAGTATTTAACATCTCTCGTAGTTCGTTAACAGGGACAATAGATGCTGGGTAGGAATTCGCGTTCGTTAAAAATGATTACGTTACGTAATTTAAAGTTGATATTTTTTAACTGATACTGTCTAAAATCGTGGTATATCACTCGCTTTATGCCTAGTCAGGAATGACTGTTAATTTCCTTCATTCACGAAACCGCACGGACACCATGGCCTAGCCTGCATGATCTGGGTTTGAATCCAAATGCAGAACGAGTCGGTTCGTCGCGTCATTTGAAGTTCATTTATATTATCAACTAGCTGCTCGTGAATAATATAAATTTTCAATGTCATTTTGTGGTAAATAACAAGTATGGTATGTTACTTTGACGAGAAAATCATGAATACGACAAACTTACCACGTGCATTACCTATCTGACGTAATAATGAGAGTGCTAACATTTCAGGTATGTTATTTATTGCAATAAATGCGAGCTTACAAGCCTTAAGGAGAGTCTTATCTGTGATGAGGTGTTCCCTGTTATTTTTAGTATTGTGGTGTTACTTTACATCCTGAGTTATTGCGATACAGAGCAGTGTTTTGTAGTGGTGACTTGTTGTAATCATTTTCTATAGTCAAACGACTGTATTACGGGGCGATTATAGGACTTGCTAGACAGCTGCGTTATGTGGGTTGCATTAGAATCAGGCGAAATGCAATCCAGGTCGATCGGATACTTTTGAGCATGACTGTACTTCGTTAACAATCCGTTTAGGTGCTGGGTTCGCATCCCTGTCACAAGTTTTATATGGTGGCATTTCAATTTTAAACATGAGCATACCTTGTTCCTTGTCAATGACACCATATTAAACGTCGTTGGGGGCAGTCCCCTGACGGTAACTGTTATGACAGGATTCCCAGTTCAGTACAAACATTTTCGTCATTTATTTTCAGGATCTGAATTGATAACAGATACCGGTGCAAACGGTAATATTTCACGTCTCTTTATACCTAGTGATCCGGTCTCAATAAGGCACAAACAAAGCTTTGCTTAGTTAGCATTGTCTATAGGTGCTGGGTTTGAATCCAGGTCCAGACCGATGACATTGGTCATGTCACTTAAAGTTCAAATATGTGTACACGTAGCTGTTGATGTGTTGCGAGAACAATGATATTACTGGAGATTCGCTGTTCATGTTGAGATTTCCTTAGAGTGCGTATTGCCGTTAATCGCATTTTTCTACTGGTTCGTCCAATATCCAGTTTCCAGAGCCACTCGCCGTTGAGCGACCTTCAGCACGTGTATGGAAAACATTTTAGAGAGCGAAATACTTTTTTCCAATTCCTGTACAGCTTTGTAACTCCATTCATTGTTTCAAATATTTAATTTTGTGTAAGGGTTACTGTACGATATATGTAAAATAATCCGTTTTCTCAGAACTTTTGGATTGTCGCTTGTTGTAATTAAGATTAGTTTATGAGTGTAGTGGGGTGTCTCATAGCTAAGAACGTGTTTTCTAATATGTTTTGTACGATGATATTAGTTGATGCTTAGACTGACTGCCATAAAGACCTTTGGTCTCTTAGTAGTCTCTTGCGTTACCCAGTGTGTGTAGTCAAACGACTGTACCCCACGGGGATTTTGGTGTTTAGAGGACCTGCAACACGGCAGTGACCCACTTTTTTTGCTGTCAAGTGTACACTACTTTTATTTTCCCGACGATACTGTTAGTGTATTCAGATTTTCAATACCTTTATTAGTTTAAAGTTTAGTATATGACTGTAAATTGTATATGTAACAGCCTGCAACAAATTTCCAAAATCTAAACCGTAAGTCCGATTTCGTCGACCGGCATCTCTTTAGATAACTATTAGTGTAAACCTATTTGGTATAAATTACAGGCTTGTAACTTGAATTGCACATGAGTTATTGGAGGTCACAGTAGCTGATTACTATCGACTGTGACAGGCCATAAGTACTCCACAGTTACACGAAAAAACGGTAGCAGCATTCTTATAAATATATTTATTCATCTATGTCTTTGTTTATGTCCGATATATGCTATTCATGAAGAAACTAGTCGATTATTTACTGTGTTTTAGAGAGCACAGAGACGTTAGGCTACTGGCCTACTTTTGCTTGTATTCCTTTGATATATGTCTATTTAATTTTGTTTGTGTGTTTAATAATGTGTGTTAGACCGTGTTTGTGGTCCATTCGTACTAATATTTACTTAATTTCAAGTTGTTTAAATGTAAATCCAGTATTTCGAAAGTGTTTCATTATGTCTGTGAATGTGCGTTGGCTTGAAGACATGACACGAGCGCTCTAGCCAATCACAGTGCTCGCGAATGGAGAAACTGTATGGAAGTGGGGGAGGAGGATCGTTACCAGAGAGGACACAAAGAGTTCTGAACAGTGCAGCGTGAGGGACGCAACAGCGTGACGGACGCACATTTTTGGGGAAAGACTTGGACCATGGAGCAGTTTGTGTGTGGACGCGAGAGATAGAAATATTTCGGAGTGCCGACTTGTGCTCTTGTGGGATTTCCTTTTCTTCTGCAGTGAAGATGTAGTATGCGTTTAGAAGTGAATATCTCGTGAGCTATGTTGCTGTCCATAACTAATTACGTCAAATAGGAATCTACTGTTTCCCTGTTATTTGATTTATATTTTATTTAATTGCAGAAATATACAGCATTCTCAAGAATAATTTTGCTATCGTACTCATGATTTAAATTCGTTAAGATAGTACATGCATATTTTATTTAATTGCAATCTTTCATTTATAAATTTATACTTTACATTTGCAATTGCCGAGTGATAGAAACCTTCAACCAATCGATTCATGTGTATATTCATATTGTATACTGTAGACTCAGCAGTAATGCTTGTAATGCGGCAACTACGTATCCCAGCCCCTGGACAACGAAACCAGCCAAAACTTTTAATATTTCAGTACTGAGTCTGGGTTACGTAGTTGAGGGCCACATCTTATTTGGAAGCTCACAAGCTTCTAGCTATTGTATGCCAGTTAGGGACGTCTCAAAAGTACCTGCTGCTAGAATATATAAGTCTACAATCGTAGCTGGAGCATCAGGCTCAATAGGTTTAATCGTCTGAAGCCCAAAGTTGTACCTTACCAACTAATTGCAAAATCAGTAAACTTTATTTTCTGTGTAGTCGTGGTTTACTTACTTTTGTACTGAATTTTATGAAATTGAAGTGGAAGGGGCGGCCGGCTTCCAATATTAATACAAAATGGGCCCAATAAACACAGACAGTGTGCCCATTATTTGAGGACAATGGCTGTATATACGGTATGTCACGTATATCATTCATCATCATGAGTTACATCTCATGTAACAGTATCGTGGCGTCAATTTTGAATAGAACAACACGCGGCCTCACATGCAAAAGGTATCCATGAGTTGTCTCACGGATTTTGAAGTCTCCTGCGACCAGCATGATACCTAGACTTGTCCCTAAAATCAAATGCGTCGGATTACCTCAGATGCCAACTACATCTCTATGACAGGACGTCAAGGATTCGTGAGACCAGTTGCCTGAAGAGAGAGTAAAATGGCATTGTGAAAGCCTATCCAAATGAATCCCTGCATACGTCGAGGCGAGAGGTGATGCAACATCAACTCATAAGTGGACACGTACTGCCAAGAAGCTTGTGTCACATGTAGAGGAAAAGGTCACTTCCTCCCCCCCCCCCACCGCCCAAGCGTACACATAGGATCTACCAATTACCGACTTTGACGACCTATGTTATACTAGTTAGAGATCACTGGAAATTATTTCCTGCTGAAAGATATAGGTCTCATCGACTACAGTAAGGGGCATACGGGTCTGTAACTTTAATTGAAGTTGTACAATACCAAATAAGTGTAAAATGCGCAAGTATTTTGGGTATATTCGTGGTTTACTTATTGGTGTACTGTTTTTGGGAAACGGTAGTGAAGGTCCAGGCAGTTATTTGCAGCGTCAGTGTGAAGATCGGCTTAATCAACACCGACTTCCCGTTATTCAAGGGCAATGGTCATTATTCCTGTGCCTATCTCTCAGGATATCATGTTGCTTTTTAGGCTATTCGAATGAATAACTCTTGTCAGTGATCTGCAAGATATATATGTATAAGTAATTAAAAGAAATGAAGAATAGGAAGTATACTCTTGTCTTTATTCAGTCTAAATCGTAGCAAAGTGCCGGTCGCGGTGGTCTCGCGGTTATAGGCTCTCAGTCCGGAAACGTGCGACTGCTACGGTCGCAGGTTCGAATCCTGCCTCGGGCATGGATGTGTATGATGTCCTCAGATTAGTTAGGTTTAAGTAGTTCTAAGTTCTAGGGGACTGATGACCTAAGATGTTAAGTCCCATAGTGCTCAGAATCATTTGAACCATTTCGTAGCAAAGTGGAGCATCTCCACGTGCTTTTTCTTCACTCCTACATTAAGGAAAATTATCTTTTTGCAGTTGACTTCCGGAAAACACTTACCTAGAAAATATCACAGTTCCTTCATTGAAAAGGTTTTCTTAATTCTTATACTCTACAGGTTATTTTACACTTTGCTAATTCCTATAGGATAATTTATGTACGCTGAGGGTTCTTTACTTTATTGAAGAAATATTTAAAATCACGTAGAGAAATGAGTTCAAAAAATTTTGTGCTCCGATGTCCTTCCTTATAGATCGTTTACCTATACCGATTTAAAGTAATAAGGTCTTAGACTGTACCTATGTGCCTGACATTACTTAATATGCAATTGCTAAGAAACAGAGGCTTGTTAGACAGGAATAATCACAGGCAATGATGAACGACCTGAAACACAGAAATACCTAAAACAAGTTGAGCAGTATATTTATAAGAAAAAATGGTACAGATTTCGCCACATGGAGAGAAGGATAATAGACCTACAAAACGTTCACGATACAATTATCTCGAGCTTGCAGTCACGTCAAGTGGCTTAAAATTCTGAGCTTTTGACTGTGTACTCCTCAGTCGGTGTCAAGTGGTAACAGTCTTTTGATTGCTGCTACCGTCCGTATACAGTTACGCTACCTTCTGTGACGTCACTGGTACTCGCTCCAGCGCTACATAAGATAATGTTCTCGTTGCCTGCCCACTGCGCCCGCTGCGCCCGCTTCAGCCTTCCAATGGCCGAAACGCAAACAGTACTCAGCAGCTGACCGTTGTCTTTACTGAACGTGTTGTCACAAATTTTTGTCTCGATCACTTCTTTTATTGTGCTATCCCAGGAACTACTAGTCTGTGTAATGACAGATGCCTCGTCGAAAACAATACGACGTCCGTTCTTAGCATACTTTGCTAACGCTGATTTCTATGGATACGGAAGACGAAAGCATGCTTTTCGTGTTCAAAACTGTGCTGTTCAATCGTACACATAGTTCGTCCGACATAAAACTGTTCACACCCACACGTTATTTAGTACATCTCTTGTGCAGGCATTCGTACTCTACGTAACGCTCATGCTTGAGAAAGGTACCACTCGCAATATAAAGGTGGTTATCTGGCTCTCAGTTAGGAATATCTCCTCCTCTGGCGCTAGTGACCATTTGGCACCTGTTTTTCGTGCTGCCTACCGATCTGTGGGGAGGAGGTGTTCGTTGGGAAAGATGCCTGCCAAGAGCATCGCAGGCGCGCTCCGTGGAGTGCACAGGTTAATCCAAACGTTGAAATTCTTAATTCTAAAAATTATGTTCGACACTTCAGTGGACCTGTGTGGGGGGACATTGTCACCTATAAACAGAGTTTCGGAACCTACAGCACCATTAAACAGATGGATGTGATGCAAGATTATCTCCTCGCAACACCGCTGTGTTGAAACGGTACCTCGTGCAAAAATGTGCAGTGGTGTTCAGCCGTTGTACACAGTGCTAGCCCACACCATAACGCCTAGGCTATGCCGATGACGTTCGTGAAGTTTCTGTGGTGTGTAATGGATTCCCCCCCCCCCCCCCACTCCTTCTCACCACACTAACTGGTGGCCAAAATCCCTTGCTACAGTGAAGCGAAATTGGGGGAGAATATTACTCTCGACCACTGTTTTTGACTCCAACCAACATGCGACCTAAACCGAAGAACTCTTTCTCGACGATGGCATAGTTGAGGTCACATCCATTTCAAAGGCTCCCGAACATACAATCCAGCCTGATTTAAATGCCGTGAAATGGTTCTGGCTGAGACAAGTGTAACGTTAGCGGTTGCAAGATCTGTAGCGATCTGCCTAGGAATAAGACGTATGTTGCTTTTTGATACTGGGGCTATGTATCGGATCTGTTGAGGTGTAGTGATCCATCTACGGCCATCAGCACGCTTTCGCGTAGCATTTCCAGATTCAGTGGGCTTTTTTTAATCTCGAGTTGACACTTTTGGACATTCCATTCCTGTGGCCACGGTAGTGACACTACGATTGACTTACAGCCGTCCAATTCCTTGTCCTATGTCTTAAGCACTCAAATGATGTCTTGCAGACGTGCTACTGTACCACACGGAATGTTGCACTAACTGGTTCCACAAGAACATTCGTCAGACACTATGTTCCATGATCTGTCGAATGCACTCAGAGAGTATGTCCAGAGACATAACTCTAACTATAACCTTCCGCTCTCTACATTTACTTTTAGTACGATTGGTACGGTGTTACGTAGCAATTGTCGGTTGTTCCTTACCATGTGTCAGTTCTTCCTTAGCAGTAGTCAAGCAGTGTAACAGGAAGTTACTTTAACTAATTGATATAACTGTTTACACAAGGTGATGATGGAGTAAATACACTGACTGTGAGGAAAAGTGAAGCAACCAAAAGAGAAAACGAAATGAGACCACAGTTTGAGAGAGTAAGTGATGTCACTTCAGTGATTACAACATTGTGTCAATACAAAAAGTTGAAAAGCACAAAATACCAGAAAATAACAACTGAAAATAGGTACGTTGTGTCACTAATTTCTAAAATAAAAAGCTAAGGGCGCCAACTACAGTTTCCATTACACACGCCGGTGCGACTTACTGTCTTTAATACAATGCTGGCACAAAGCACTTGCAGTTCTGCTGCTCCTAGCCAATGGAACTCCATTAATGTAACTGAATGGGACCATTTCCAGTGGCGCCTCTGTAGTCGAACAACGGGAGACACTCCTAAATCGGCACCCCATGAGACTATCAGGAGAAGAATGACTTCTGTCGCTTCAACCGCCTTTGTCGAATCGTACATATATGCAGCGTTTTGATGACGTTACGATCCCACGAGTAAACGTGGCTTGTGCTTGCTGAGCTAGTTCATGCTTCGTAGCGACTGTTGATATCTCCAGCAGTAGGAGACCAAATGTTAGGCACAGAAATATCCCTAGGACCTCGGACTGATGCTCATAAAGCAGAATACACAAGCGACCACACTACCAGCTGTGAAGGCCTGCACCGTATGACTGTCTTTCATTCAGAACGCTGACACAACTCTACTGCATTGAGGAGGTAGTTGTCATCAGGCTGGAGGCTGTTGTAGCTCTTGAAGCTACTCTCTCTTTCACAAGCCTCTTAGTCTCTGCGAAATTATTGTAGTCTACGTGCATTCGAAGGTGCTTATTGTAGTCAAGCCTTGTCGACCTCACAAGAAGTGAAGAAGTATTAGTTATGCTTTTATGTAGGGTGATTTCCGTGGTGATGTGACAAACTTTAAGGGATGATAGAGAAATGTAAATGTATGAGTTCTAGGTAAGGTACCATGGTCCGTTAACGACTGAGTTAAAAGTGATGAGCGAAAACGTTCTGTTACGTCTGACGGTGGGATACGTTTACCCGTACTGACATTGCTGAGATTGCAGTGAAGATTAACAAGTGCTCATAGCTATTAAGGTACGATCATAGCTATTAAGGTACGCGTTTTAGATCCTATATTTACCTTTTTCTTGCTTTGGTCTACATCTACATAGATACTCAGCAAGCCACCGTACTATCGTGGTGAGGGTTACCCTGTACCACCACTAGTCATTCCCTTTCCTGTTCTGCTCGCAAATAGCAGTAGGGAAAAGCGATCGTTTACCAGTCAGCTTGAAATGCCAGTTCTCTAAATTTTCTTTGTAGTGTTTGTCGAAAGGAAAATAGTGTCCCCTCCAGGCATTGGCATTGGAGCTCCCGCAGCATCTCCGTAACACGTGTTGTTCGAATCTGCCAGTAACAAATCTAGCAGCCCGCCTGTGAATCGCTTCGAAGTCTTCCTTCAATATGACCTGGTACGCATCTCTAACACTCGAACAATACTCAAGAATATGTTTCACCAGCGTCCTACATACGTCCTACCGCTCTTTCCTAAAATTCTCCCAATAAATCGAAATCGAGAATAAGCCTTCCATAAAACAGTTTTCATATGCTCCTTCCATTTTATATCGCTTTGCAACGTTACGTACAAATATTTCAACGGCTTGGCTGTGTCACGCAGGACACTAACAACACTAACAACACCATATTCGCACACTACAAGTTAGTCTTTCCTAATCATCCACATTAACTTATGTTTTTTACACATTAAAAGCTTACTGCCATTTATCACACCAACTAGAAATTTTGTCTTAAGTCGTCTTGTATCTTCTCATTGTGACTCAACTTCGATTCCTTACCGTACACCATAGCATAATGAGCAAAGAGCGGCAGATTGCTGCCCGCCTTATCCGTCAAATCATTTACGTGTATAGAGAAGAACAGTGGTCCTGTCACATTCCCTACAGAACTACTGACGAAAACCTTCTCGCTGATGAACGCTCGACTACAACATTTGTGTTCTGTTACTTAAGAAGTCTTCGAGACACATATATGTGAACGTATTTAATATGCTCGTATCTTTTTTAACACCGTGCCATATACTTTCCGGATATCTAGAAATCTGTCTGTTGTCCTTCATCCATAGTTCGCAGTATATCGTGTGAGAAAAAGAAAAGCTGAGTTTCGTATGAGTGATGCTTTCTAAAACCAAGCTGATTCTTGGACATTAGTTTCTCAGTCTCAAGGAAGCTTAACATATTCGAACTCCGAAAGTTCCTTGCCCGAAAGTCGTAGGAATGACAGTACTGCTAAATGTATGGTATTGTCAGGCGAGTCAGAGCGATATTCGCCCATGATTTTCGACTTGGTCGTTCCCGGATCCGGGCCCATATCTCATACTGATACATTTCCTGACAATCAGTGTATTTTATAATGTACTGTCCAACGAAATATCACCAGCTTTTACAGCTTTTACGTGGTGGGAGTTATTGTCATGGGATATTATTTATAGGTAGCGGTTTTGGCGATTTCGGTTGCTATCAGGTTTTCCTTCATGCCACTGAATGCCGATTTTATCTAATGAGACTGAATGTTCTACAGGTTGTGGCATCTCACTTGACTTCCGTTCATCTCTACTATGTCCTACGCCACTGATATTTCAATTTATAATTAACGTTAAGTGTGTTTTTGTACTAAAATTTTATGCAACCTATGCAAAAATACTAATAAACGAAAATGTATAATGGACAGTCAAATAAAAATGAGTACCATAGGTAAAAGTAGGTAAACTTCTGGTATCTCAAAAATAATCACCATAATTGTTAATATACGAATTTATCCCTCCGTGGGAAAAAACGTCCAGTTTCTTCATGGAGACAAGTGCTCACTTCTTCACCCGAAGCAAATCGACGACGGCGACAGTCTTCCTTCTCGGATCCAAAAACATGGATATCGCATAGAGGAGGGACAGAATACGTATGGAGGATGTGTAAGGCCTTCCCAGCGAACTTTCAGCATCATTCATGAGACAGATTTACCAACTTGTAGTTAGTTGTAGTTATACCACCCATACAATCCAGATATCTCCCCGTGCGATTTCCACATTTTTGGAGCCCTGAAGATTGACATGCGTGGCCGTAGATACTCTCCGGACTGAGAGGTGCACGTCTCGACACAACGATGCTTCCTTACGCGACCGAAAACATTTTCCCGTGAAGACATTGACTATCTTGTCTCACAGTTGGATAAGTGAATTAACAGTCCCGGCGATTAGTTTTGAAATAATGAAGAGTTTAACTTAATTTCTTCGTCTGTCTGCCACTTATGAATACAAATTACCACCTTTTGGTAGCAGACAAGTATCCTACGTTTCATTACGCTCCTTTTGAGCCACCACTCAGCTTTGCAACTTAAATTCATCAAAGGTAATTAATTTTCTTAGTTTACTGTAATATTACTTCTTTGTGGCTCTGTAACTCCTAAACTAACTATACTATGATGTTCAGAGTAGTTATCAGCTACATTGCGGTGCGTTGTAATGTCTCCCACATGTTCTTCTCATAGTACGTTTGTGAGATATACGTTGGAAGCTGCAGAATTATGTCATAATTTACCAAGAACACCGGTTCTGTAAATTCACCCAACAGTGTTTCGCGAGAACAACTTCACCGTTTCTTCTCAGATTCGGAAGTAAAATCTCTGAGCACTTCGTTTTTCATTTCCTACAAGATACAACGTTCTTTGATGATGACAGCTGTGCGTCTTTGAATTCGTTTGGCTGATTCTCTTATTCCTACCACTAGGATAGAAAATTTTGTTGTTTTCGGCCAACGGCCCTGCCGCAATGCTAACAGCGATTTCCGTCAGATCACCAGAGTTAAGCGCCATCGGGCTTGGTTAATACTGGGGTGGGTGATCGTGCGGGTCTTGTAAAGTTGGAAAAGTAGTCTGTATGGGTCAGTACCTAATTTGTGGAAGCGTTTCGTAGTATATGCAGTGCAATGAAATCATGGAAATTGGTGTGCTCCTGTCTTTTGCAATTGGACGACAAGAGCGGTACACAATAGTAAAGTGCGAGGCATTTAAGCCTTTGTGAGACCAAGTGATGAGCTACTTGACCGATAATTAGCGGCTCCGATCACGATAAATAACAACGGCTGGGAGAAGGATGTATAACCACATGGCCCCCCCCCTCCATCTGGTGACCCCTCTCGGCTGAGGATGACAAGGCGGTCGGTCGGCATCGTTGATCGTTCCGAGGCCTTTTCGGATAGGGTTTGTGGCTCTGTTTTGGTGTCCTTTATAACTGGACCATACTTCCCTACTACGAACACAGCATTTCTAAGTGTTTCGGTCGCCCTCCCTATTACTGGTTCTTCTTGTTATACATATGCATTTACATCTACATTTACATACTTACTCCACAAGCAACTGTAATGTGCTTGGCGGAGGGTACCTTTCACGACTGCGGGTTACTCCCTGGCAGAAACGAGGGGCAGAAGAACGACTCTTTGTAAGCTTCCGTACTAGCCCGGATTTATTCTTCCTTCGCAGTACTTACAGGAGACTTGTGTAGGTGGCAGTACGGTCTTTCTGCAGTCTGCAGCAAATGGCCTGTTCTCTAAACTTTCGCGAAAAGAATGACTTATGTCACGTTCGTGTTCGTCACATTTCTTGCGATTCGTAGTACTTACTTACCTTAAACAGCCTGTACAGAATGGCATTAATCTTCCCATTCCAAATATTAATTCTCCCCACAAACTTTTGTTCGCAGTTTAAATCGAATTTCTTTTCTAGCCCCTTTTCGTCTTCGAGTTGGCGAATTTAATTAAGCGCACTTCTATTGCACCTTCTTCCGCCGGTCTCCTTGTTTTTAGGACTCTGCTGCTGATCTACAAGGGCCCAGCAGCAGGTGTGGCCTCCAGAAACCAGAGGAGATGCGAGGAGAGGCAGCTGTCGTCGGCACGCGGCGCAGCCGCCTCGCACTGATGGATGCCCCGCAATAAATTGCTAAATTAACTCGCATAAGTCAGCGCTCGGTTTAATATCCACCGCCACGCGGGACGGCTTCATTTCGAATAGCGAGCGGGCCACGTCTCGGCGAACCGTTCTTATCCCCAGTCTCAGCTCTCATCCTCGTCTCCACCCACAACGCGCCGGCGCAGCTGGGATCCACCTCGGTCCGCCCAGCTACGCCTGGAACCTCAGAGGCTCGCAGTGACGTCATGCACCGCTCCCACCTACAATATTGCCGGCACGTAGCACGGCCGCTTCGGCACGCAGGTAGCTCCGAATTGCGCCCGTCTTTTATGAGAGCTGACTCCGATGTTCCCGTTAGGCTTATCTCTTCAGCTCAGACAATAATTTAATTACGGCTGCATGCTGGCGTGCAGGAACCTTAAGCCTTTGGATGTGCCTCAGTTATATTCTTAAAGATCCGGCGTATAAAGACCAGTTCAGTAACTTTTGCCGTTTTCTTTTCCGGAATCAATAATGATAAGAAATGAAGGCCATCTCCGCTAAGTTGCTGAGGAAAGAAATATTTGGAAGAGACTCTTTTAACAACGGACAGATGCACAGCACGTTGTTTAGGCATCACAGAATATCTTCCATGGTTCTAGAAACTGTGGGAATGTAAAAATTAAATAAGAGCTTTGGGAATGTAATATACAGGATGATTTTTTTCTATCGTGTACAAACTCTAGGGATTGATCGATGTGAGGATATGCAACAAAAAAGGTCTAGACAACTTTTATGTCTGGAAATGCATGGTTTCCGTGCTAGAGACCATTTATTCAGTCATACTTTCCTACAGAGACTGCGGTCTAACATGCACTGGAACAAATCACTCTGTATACGGCAAATAAATTAATACACAAGGTCTGCGCGCTTATCTGAGACGAGGGATTTGGCCAGGAGAGTAATTCATGCCAACACCTTCACATCATTTAGAAGACTAGTAAAAAGGTCAATTACGTTTCGTCGGCGAACTTCTTTATTGAAGCCGGCCGCGGTGGCCGTGCGGTTCTGGCGCTGCAGTCCGGAACCGCGGGACTGCTACGGTCGCAGGTTCGAATCCTGCCTCGGGCATGGCTGTGTGTGATGTCCTTAGCTTAGTTAGGTTTACGTAGTTCTAAGTTCTAGGGGACATTATGACCTAAGATGTTGAGTCCCATAGTGCTCAGAGCCATTTGAACCATTTATTTTCTGTATTGAATTTTGAGCGGTGGCCCTTAGACTGCGGTACAAGGAATATTTCTACGCATAACATTTGGTCTCCTAATTCTGGGGACAGCATAAGTAAGCCGATTCAAATTTTAGTATAAAAGGAAAAAAGCAGAACCGACTACAAGTATGAGTACAGTGGCCGGAACCTAACATCTGCGGACTGCTCGCCAAAAGAGAGGTTCTAGTGCAGTGGCTGCGACGACACAAGTCTCTTTCCTCAGAACAGTCAGGCACGCCACTATATAGGTGCATGGTTGCTGCCACATGGCTTGTCACCATAGCTGCCGCACTGCAGTCACAACCAAATATCGCGCAGCGTCTGTGAGGTGACTTACGGAGCTCCTAGTGGGACTATTTACCTTATTTAGCGCTGTCTCATTTTTCAGTTCTTCTTATTTTTAGTTAGAAGTATTTTTCGTTACGAGTTTCCTGGAATAGCACCATGCCTAGAGTGTTCTAGCAGTAGTGGACACTGAAACATCCTGAAAAAGATTCCAGCAGAGGGGCAGAAACATCGATTATTTTAGATGAATTATGACGCAGCCTAACAACCCAGATTCTAGCTTTAGTGACAACGGCCACGAAAGCCTACAGACTTACATAAAGTTTGCAAAGTGCGCCAATTCTGCCCCATAACTAGTTCAGTAACACACACCGGCGCAACTTGCTGTCTTGAAGACAATGCCGACAGACAGCACGTGTAGTATCGCTGCGCCTGGCCAATGGCAGTCCTTTAATGTAACTGAATCGAAACATTTATAGTAGCTTCTCTGTGTTAGAGGTAGGCAGTCTGCTCCAGAATTGATTCAAAGAAACAGATCCTTCTTAGGAGTGGGCGATGGATGATAAGGAAAAAATGAGTGGTAGCTCATCTGATTTCGAAATACGACTCTGGTGGCAGTAATGAGTGGAATGAAAACTCTGGCCGGCCGGAGTGGCCGAGCGGTTCTAGGTGCTACAGTCTGGAACCGGGCGACCGCTACGTTAGCAGGTTCAAATCATGCCTCAGGCATGGATGTGTGTGATGTCCTTAGCTTAGTTAGGTTTAAGTAGTTGTAAGTTCTAGGGGACTGATGACCTCAGAAGTTAAGTCCCATAGTGCTCAGAGCCATTTTTTTTTTTAAACTCTGCGGTAGGCTGATGCAGTGGCTCCCCACGCCAAATTCTTAAGAAAACGTTTCCCAAATTACAAAAAATTACTTATAGACCACGTGCACATGTACATTCACATATCTTAGTAATAAGGGAGCTTTTCTCATCCACGTAAATATCAGAAAATGAAGATAGATCAGTTTTTCCAATTTACTGGCTTTTGAGCTGTGCTAATTCAGCCATCTCAATAGTTATGACAATTATGAAGTAACGAAAGGGTCTTTTTTTTCTTTTTTAACCTACAGTTTTCTGACAGATTTGATGCTGCCCGTCACGAATTTCTCTCCTGTGTGCCAACCTCTTCATCTCAGAGTACCACTTGAACTTATGTCCTCAATTATTTGCTGGACGTATTCCAATCTTTGTCTTCCTCTTCAGTATTTTTTTCCTCTACAGCTCCATCTAGTCCTATGTAAGTGATTCTCTGATGTGTTAACAGATGTGTTATCGTCCTGTCCGTTCTCCTTGTCAGTGTTTTCCACATATTCTTTTCCTCTCCGATTCTCCACAGTACTTCCTCAATCGTTACCTTATAAGCCCACAAAATTTTCGACATTCGTCTGTAGCACCACATCTCAAGCGATTGGATTCTCTTCTGGTCCGGTTTTCCCACAGTCCATGTTTCACTAACATACAATGCTGTGCTGAAAACGTACATCTCAGAAATTTCTTCCTCAAATTAAGGCATTTTTTTGATACTTCTCTTGGCCTGGAACGTCCTCCTTGCTCCATCAGTCGTTGTTTATTTTGCTGCCCGGGTAGCAGAAATCCTTATCTTCATCTACTTCCTGACCATCAATCCTGATGTTAAGTTTCTCGCTGTTCTTATTTCTGCTACTTTCCATTACTTTTGTCTTTGTTCGATTTACTCTCAGTCCATATTCTGTACTCATTAGAGTGTTCATTCCATTCAGCAGATCATGCAATTCTTCTTGAATTTCAGTGAGAATAGAAACGTTATCAGCAAATCGTATAAATGATACGTTCCCCTAGTATTTTAATCCCACTCCTCGCCCTTGCAATTATTTCCATAGTTGCTTCTTTCATGTACAGATTGAACAGTAGGGGAGAAAGACTACATCCCTGTCTTACACCCGTTTATCCCGAGCACTTCATTCTTGGTTGTCCACTCTTATCATTCCGTCTTTGCTCTTGTACATATTGTGTGTTACACGTCTCTTCCTACAGCTTAATTACATGTTTCTCAGAATTTCGAATATCTTGCACCATTTTATACCGTCGAACGCTTTTCCAGATGGACAAGTCCTATGAATATGTCTTCATTTTTCTCTCTTATTGCTTCCATTATCAGCTGCAAAGTCCGAATTGCCTCTCTGGTGCATCCGCTTTCCTAAAGGCAAACTAATCGTCATCTAACACATCGTCAACATTCTTTTGCATTCTTCTGTATATTATTCTTGTGAGCAATGTCGTTGCCTGAGTTGTTGTCAGCTCTTGCAGTCTTCGAAATTCTGTGGATGATACATTTCCAACAGCCAGATGTTACGTCGCCAGACTGATACATTCTACACACCAATGTGACAGTCATTTTCCTTGGCACTTCCGAAAATAATGGAATGTTGTATATTCCGCCTGCCTTATTTGATCTTAAGTCCTCCAAAGCTCTTTTGAATTCTGATCCTAACACTGGATCCATTATCTCTTCTAAATCGACTCGTACTTCATGTTCTATCACATCAGACAAATCTTCCCCCTCATAGAGACCTTCGCTTTTCACCTATCCGCTCTCTCTTCATTATTGAACAGTGGGATTCCCGTTGCTCTAGTTGCTTCTTTTAGTTTCACTGAAGCTTGTTTTGACTTGCCCATATGCTGAGGCAGTCCTTCCGACAGTCATTTCTCTTTAGATTCCTTTACGTTTTTCATGTAGCCATTTCGTCTTAGCTTCCCTGCATATCTTACTTATTTCATTCCTCATCGACTTGTATTTCTGTATTCCTGAAATTCCTTTAACATTTCTGTACTTCCTTTTTTCATCGATAAAGTGAAGTATTTCTTCCGCATCGACCTTCTTTCTGCCTATGTTTTTCTTTCCAACTTCTGTGATTGCCGTTTTTGGATATGTGCGTTCCTCTTCAACTGTACTGCCTACTAAGCTGTTAATTACTGCTGTGTCTATAGTCTTAGAGAACTTCAACAGTATCTTGTCATTCCTTAGTACTTACTTATTCCACTTCTTTGCTCGTTGATTGTTCCTAACTAACTTCTTAAACTTCAGTCAACTCTTCATCACTACTACATTGTAATCTGATTCTATACCTGCTCCTGGGTATGCCTTACAAACAAGTATCTGATTTCAGTATCTCTGTCTGACCATGATGTAATCTAACTGAAATCTTCCAGTGTCATCCAGCTTTTTCAAAGTATACCTCCTCTTCTTGTGATTCTTGAACAGCATATTCGCTTTCTCCAGCTGAAATTTATTGCAGAACTCAATCAGTCTTCCTCCTCTCTCATTCTTTGTCTCAGGACCATATTCTCCTGTAACCCTTTCTTCTACTCCTTCCCCTACAACTTCATTCCAGTCCCCCATGACTATTAGATTTTCATCCCCATTTACGTACTGTATTATCCTTTCAGTTTCCTCATCAGTTTCCTCATATACATTTTCTATCTTTTCATCTAGAGCTTGTGATGTCGTCATGTATACCTGAACTATCGTTGTCTGTTTTGGTTTGCTGTCGTTTCTGATAAGAACAAGCTATCACTGAACTGTTCGCAGTAACATACTCTCTGCCCTCCCTTCCTATTCATAACGAATCCTACTATACCATTTTCTGCCGCTGTTGATCAAAATTACATTAAATTTCCTATGAAAGGGTCCTACTTATTTTCCCCCTATAACTTACAGTTTGAATGAAGAGAGCAAGAGAATACTGTTAATATTGCACAATACGCATGTCCTGAGGTGTAGGTAGCTTTAGTAAGCCAGTATGAGATCGTTTCCTGACATCATAAAACATGTGTCCAGTATCAAATTATACGTCTTGAATCCATCTACACTACTGTGGTATGTTGTTCACAATGAGAATGTACTGAATAATAAAGGAACTAAATAACAATACACATTAGATATGTTCTATTCCGGAAACCATCCAGAATACCGCATATGTCCAGATGTTGTGTTTTGCTTCAAATGGTCGTTCCAGTCATATCCCTGAACAATGACCATTCATCGTGCGACGCTCTGTGTACTGTGTTCATTTTTTTATTTATACATTTCATCTGCAGACCAGACATTTATATGTAATTACAAAACTTATTAAAATCACAATTTTTTAAATGATCATAATATTTTCAATATGATATCGCCCCTTCTTCTCTGCATGTGTTATTCATTTGCCTGTTACGCCATCTTGGCTGAAACTGTTGATTTTTCTCCGTCTTCCTAAATGTCTTCCGCCTTCTAGGTAATTATCATCATTAATTTTTGTCATCTGTAGTACTCCGGTCTTATATCATGGTCCTTCCAGTTGTTTCTGTACTCTTTAATCTGCTCATTTATGCTTTTCACTCTCAGAATTTTTCTGATGCCTGCATTCTTTCTTTCGTCAGATAAAATGTACCCAGCTACTCTTCTTAGCAATTGGATCTCCAATGCTTGTGTTCCTTTTTCATTTCTGTTTGTTACAGATCGTGACTCATTTCCATATGTTATAGTTGACAAATACATCGTTTTATAGAAAATGATTGGAGTTTACTTTCTTGCTCTAGTTCTGAATGTTCCATTGATTGTTCCATCAACTTATTTCTATCTTTCTATCTACTTCTGTATGTCCACTTCTGTCATGAATTACATGGTATTTCCCATGAAGTTCCAAGAGATTACTGTTTCAGTTTTATAACCATTTATTATTTTACTGGAAATAGACTGCTGGCCGCTGAAAGCCATAAATTGTTTCCTTTGAAGATACTAACAGATTATATAATTTAGCTCTTGTGGATAAAATATGTACTGCCGTTTGCAATGAGTTCTCCCTATCAGCAAATACAATTTAATTATCAGCAAAGAGAATAATACCTTTGGCTGAAGTACGAAAACTTAATTTACTTATCCCTTGCCTCAGCATGTAGTAAAGATAAATATCGAAAGAATCAGAGAAAAACTCAGTCCTTATCTTACACTCAAATTTGGTCTCATCTTCTATTTTCCATTTCCTGCAGTGGCGACTACTGTTCTTTCGTACATGATGCCTGCCATCGTTATTATTTAAAATGTGTTCCTTTTGTTCATCATCTCCCACAGCTTTTCTCCATTTATTGAAAACTTTCACATTGTCTATGAAGAGTGAATGTGTCTCTCTATTGCACTCTGTATTTCTCAATTATTTGTATAATAACAAACGTATTGTCTGTGCATGATCTTCCTTTTTTAAACTCATTTGCCCTTATAGTTGACAAATACATCGTTTTATAGAAAATGATTGGAGTTTACTTTCTTGCTCTAGTTCTGAATGTTCCATTGATTGTTCCATCAACATTAGTGCTAGTCTCAGTGTTGAAGTTTTCTGTTAAAGAATATAATTAACACCCCTTGTTTATCAGAGAGGTGTCGCAATTGTTCTCGTCTTTTCTCTTGTAAATAGGTAATACCAAAGCTAATTTCGAGTCCTGGAAATTTCCTTATTTCTCCAGCTTCCTTTAATGTAGTTGAATAATATGGCTATCAATGTGGGAATTGAATATTTAATAAGTCAGTGTCAGTTACACCACCGTCTAGTGTTTTCCTATTTTTTATTTTATACATTGTATCTTCTAATAGCTGTATTTCTGTTCTATCTACTGTTGTCTCTTCCTCATCTTCACGTAAATATTTTTGTGCAGATTTTTATTTACTTTGTTTTACTTGCATCATAAGTAGTAATGAAATTAAATGAAATTGAAAATTATTCGGAAGGTGATTGGAATTTACCCAATGCTATTCAGAGTAATACTACTGAGCAAGGGCTAAGAGCAATGATACTAGTTGTACTACTGCTAAAGAAATAATAACTGTAACGACAGTAGATGTCAGTAAAAGGTATTTGGAAACTGCACAGTGCCTGGTAGGATACTTATTTGTGAAGGGATAAAGCGTACATGCAGAACAGAGGCAAACATTTTTATTAGTTTAATAAGTATGTCACTACATGTGTTTTCAAGCTGGGCATGTAATTTGGTTGTGTGATTTACTGAAGGAGATCGTTCCAGAGCCGGTCTCCTGATATTGAAAAGGACTTGTAGAAACGGCTTTGCACTAGCGCTTGACAGAAAGGACTGTGCTCTCATGGGAACGAGTGTTTCTGTTGTGTTGTCCAGTCAAGAGCTTCAAAGTTGAGGGAGAGGCAGTTGTTATGAGCAATATTGGATCAACAATAGGCTTGATCACTTGGACTGTGGGCAGACCTGTACAGTAAATGCGGATCTGATGGATTTTTCGACGTCATTGTCAGTTCAAGACTGAAATTTTCGCAACTACCGTCATTTACCTCCGTGAAAAAATCAGTAAATCTATGCTTTATTTATGGCTGAATGCCTGTTATCACTAAAGTCAGGTACCGGTTTACGTCCTCTGTTGGGACAATGAGACTTTGCCTATACTTACCTAGATCACACAAGCTCTCCTCTACAGCTTGTGGTCTGTATGTTGTAGATAAATGTACTGGCATGTCTTAGTTATCGATTGTCTCAGACTGATTGACTCTGTTTGCCTCCTGCTTGTAATCAGTGTTATTTTCAAGTATACGAGGTCGTTTAAAACTCCGATGTGGAGTGTCCCTGAGATTCAAGAACTATTTTACTTCTTCCGTTAGCCAAGGTGCAGGCTTTCCCTTCGGTTTCCCTGTGTTTGGGGGTGTATGTTTCCTGTGTAATCGAGTTAGTTTGGTAGCAGATCCATGGAGTTTGTCGTTCATGTTCAGGAATAGAATGTAAGTCATCCCCAAATTATGTCTTGAGCTGCCGCCGGAAGTTCAGGTACACTGACACACTTAAAGTCTTTCTGTGAATTGAGTTTCAGTTTAGTCTTGATATTTTAGGAAGTACGTTGTAAATATGATGTTGTGAGCTGATATTCCACGTACAACTTACTTTGTTTGTGGATTTCATGGCAGATACACGTCTGAGGGTGTGGCAATAAGCTGCATTATGGCTAAGTTCAAGCCGAAATAGAGTTACATTTGAAGAATAAAGTACACACTCGAATTTCACAGTGAAGGGACAGAGTACTTCTATTAATGTCATTAGCGTAATTTGTATGCTCCTATATAGAATCGAATTTTGAAATGTCAGTTTTGAAACCGGTTGTCCTGCCTGCATCCGGAAGCCTGTGGAGGATTCATGTCAAGCAAACTTTGTTGAGTGATTTGATATTTAGGAATATATATTCGACTTGTTTCCTTTCATTACTACTAGATGTGGGTAACACGGTAACAAGCCACAGTATTTTAACCCCGCTACAACATTTACGAAACTGGAAAGCGTACTTGGCTTGAACCGGGTGTCCACGTTCCTTTGAAGTAATACATTGATGTCGATATTTTGAAATAGATGGCCGAGTTCGTCGAAATGATGTTGGTTAGGTTAGGTTAGTTTATGTTACGTTCAAGTGAGTGAACATTTACCTGAACGACATGATGTGCAGTCCTAAAGCATCGCCAGCAACACTGACCAGCGCAGCGCTGCGAAACGTCATCAACAAGGGAAAGAGCAGGTAACACCACATCTCCAGGAAGACAGAGTCAGCGCCATCTGTTAACGCTGATTTAACCAGCGACACATCGCTCGTCGGGACGGTTCGGTTACAGACTTCGAGAGCAAGAATACTCAGTATTAGGATGACGATAATTAGACTATTTCCTGTGAGTAGTAGTAATGAGCAGTAACTGCTTGCAGGAGGCATAAGTAGTACCTCAAGATAGGTTATATTTATTTTCCTTGTGGAAGCAAATTTTATATTAAACTTCAGCTAATTTGTACAAATGATTCTGGATTCCTGCTACCGGCTGTCGCAAATTCTCTCCTTCCTTGTTTGCGTCGGTGCTGACTCCCACAGTAGCCGACACAACATGTGGAGTATTGAGCGTTTAGTTTCAGAAGGCGCGAGGACATAACTGGCAGATACGACATGTGGCTGAGCCTGTGACTGGTCGGCCCGCCCTATAAAAATGCACAAAGAATGCTCTGAGAGGGCGTGGGAGACAGAAGCAGGACAAACCGGAGCAGATGGAGAGGAACGGAAGAAAGGTAAGTGCGACCAATATCAGCTGCTTGTGCAGCAGTCGTGTGACAAGGGAAATGAAGGTAGGGAAGCGAGTCTGGCTAAGAACAAAAATAATCTGTACGTAACAGTAGCATAAACAAATTAAAAAGAATGGTGACATGGAGTACTATTATTACTAGTGTTAATTACAACTAACAGCAATGAAATCATAAAGGGTTGATGAACAAGAAATGGGAGTAATACAAAATTAACACAGTAATTGGTGATCTAAATAAGAAACAGTAATAAGAAAAAAGAAATTAAGAATATGAAGATTGTATCTGTTCCCGAAAGAACTGATACCATGGATGACCGAGCAGCTTCTCTAGAATGAAATGATAATTAAATCGAAACCATTAGCTGCCGACAGGTGTTGTTGATATACATCAATAGGGACAGAAGAAACTGCGTGCGCCGACCGAGACTCGAACCCAGGATCTCCAGCTTATATGGCAGGCGCTCTATCCATCCGAGCCACCGAGGGCACAGACAGTACGACTGCAGATACTTATCCGTTGCACGCTTCACGTGAGACCCACATTCCCAACTGTTCACAACCTACATTCGTAGTGTTCCTATTAGATATTTGCCCATGCACTGATAACTCGCGCCACACTAAGCCGACGAGTCCCGTAACAGTTCGAGCGAAGTGTGGCTCACATGGATAGAACGTCTGCATTATAAGCATGAGATCTCGGGTTCGAGTCCCGGTCGGAGCATACATTTTCATTTGTCCCATTGATGTATATCAACAACAAATGTTGGTAGCTAAGGGTTTCGATTTAATTATCAGAAACCAATAAATATATCAGTGTACTATGGTCAGATATGTTATACGGTAATAATGCACGCACACTAATAGAACAAGTGGTTGCATGAGTAGACAAGTCGGATATCAAGTTACTCGAAATTTTTAATTTTTCAGCAGAGAAATCCTCGCGTACTGTCAAACCTGTGTTCCTGAGTTTCTTCATCACTGTGACTGTTTCAGACCTTTTTGTATATGACACGTACCTCACGATCGTGGGCCTCGGTATTGCAAATCACAGCATCCTGCATTCCGCTCTATAACGCCTGATTATAAAATGTACTGCATTCATATTTATTCTTATTTTAGGCTTTTACTGTTTAAAAGGGTCGTGTTCCTAATAAATACTTTAATTTCCCAGATTACTTTTCAGTGCTACACAACAACATGTCAATCACATTGCCTTCTAATAGAAGAATTACAGGACCATTTTGCCAAAATGGAAAAAAGGAAAATTTCGGCTATTAGCAGCAGATAATTTCTGTGCCTTCTGGCTCATTATCAAAAATGAAGAGACATCGAATCATCCAACACTACCTGTAGAACGATGTGGGCTAGCAGGCCGATCAAGATCGCCATGAATCGATGCACATATTCGAGAAATCTTTTCTCGTTAACAACAGAAAACACTTCCTTAAGCAATAAGTATGTAACAAAGAGTCACAAATTTAACCTCAAAAATATTTTTGACTACATCATTCATTATGAATTCCTAGTAGTGCCTGCCTATGTTGCTCTGGAACGGACTGTAAACGTGGTTTTGTGCATATTGCTAGCAGCACATATATATCGAAGTTCTGTTGGTATAACTTTAACGGGTGGACAATGGGACCACGGTGTTCAATAGATAATCATTTATGAGTGTGAATTAGTTGTCGTTGACAATGCGTTGGTTAGAAGCTGGTAGGTGCAGCACTTCTCGACATTTGATGTGGTGGAGGTTTAATGTTACGTCAGAAAGCACCACAACAGGGGGAATTTCAAAGTAGCATTCCAAAACCTACGGCTAACGAGGATTATGAGATTCATGTAGCAGGAGTAATTACCACTCTGCTAACTGCGGTCACAACTGTAGCAATCATCTAACGCTTGCGAAATTCATGCTAGGAAATGCAATACGCTAACACCACGAAGGGTCCGAGACTGGTTGTTATTACAAAAACAGCAACTGTTGTTATAAAATAATGAACCTGCCGTCAGTTGTCAGGAAAATATTTGAAACTTCCCGTTCATGGTTCCTGTTACAAGATACTCATTATAGTTACGTTATGATGTGCGCCATTTGGCTGGACGGAACCATTAGCATTTTCACTGATGTATGAAAAGTATAACTTGGAAACAGTCTGCTAAAAATGTATTAGAGAAACACTATGAGTACTGGACTTGGAAGATCTTACCAGGGTACTGAAATTAACAAAGTCACTCGACTGCATCACCAGCTGGCTAATACTCATAAGAAGGCAATGATTCCTGCCACCTTTAAGCGTGGTCCGGATTATGTGGTTTGTTGTAAAAGAAGATTAACGAATAACGGAAGATAAGGGTTTAAATTCCCATCGACACCAGGGTCATAAGAGACGGAGCGCAAGCTCGAGATGTTTCAAGTATTGGGAAGGAAATCGACCCCGCCCTTTGAAAGAAACCACCCTGGCATTTGCCTCGAGCGATTTAGGGAAAGCACGGAAAATCCAAATCTGCAGTGTCGGACACGGATTTTAACCGTCGTCCTCGAGAACGCGAGTCCAGTGTTCTAATGACTGCGCCATCTCTCTCTGTCAGACTAATAACTAGCCAGTGGTAATGCTTACATTCACATGAATGTAGCTAAAATGTGACGTATCATAAAAACAATTCCTCAACGTAAACTTTTGAACTGCTGTGAGTAGGAAATTGATGTTCTTCTTTTATCAAATACATGGTCTACGTGAAAGTATTTGGAACGTACTATAAAAGCTGTGATGTAGAGGATTGCCAGTAGCCCTGAAAATGAACTGTAATTAGATTAAATGTGTAACTCAGCCGTCAAAAAAAGCATAGTGCTAAAAACTAGAAAGTTGGAGAACTAGCTGATGTATCTGCACATTTACTGCAGCTGAAGACCCGGCTGGATGGGATCCAAAGGAAGTAAATAGATGAGCAAACATGGCCTAGAGTGCTTGTGGTAAAGTAAACTGAATCGTCAAGAGTTAGCTTCCGATTTGTCTGAAATTTAATAATTTAATGTCGGAGTCACTGTGTGTTAGCATTGTTGACTTACAGCAATGAAATATGGACTTTTACTGCGAAAACCAATCAAAACCTGGGAGTCGCCTAGTGAGAAGTGGCCACATACTATGTGGAATTAAATGGAGAGAAATGAAGATAAAGGAATGGCTGAAGTGGAAAACATAGTAGTGAACGAAATGAAATTAATGTGGAACCTGTTGGGAGAGTCACACGAGAGAATGGATGGTGGATGGACAAAAAGGTCAGAGACAGTAATCTGGTGGAACGTCGGTAGATGTTGTTAGAAAACATATATGAGAAGCCTGGATACTCATCATTGAACGCTGTTCAACATATGAATGTCTAGAGGGCGTCTATCAGGCAATGATTGTCAAATGACTGATTACTATCATTGTTCCTAGGCAGAATACTTAGCATTTTGCCTTCGACTCGGCTGTATCAACAAGTAGAAAGACCCTTGCTCGGAGAATATGAAATCGATCAGAAGTACAAATGAATGATAATAACTTTTATTTGTTTGGGAATTGAGCAAGCACTGTTTGATACTTGAGAGAAGGATAATTGCCAGTATCGGTCATGTGGTGGAACTGATAAATCTTGCTTTATTGTACTGCTCTAGATCCGTATAGGATATTAGATACTGAACACCAGAAAGCTCAGACAGAGCCAACAGTAGTGTTAGTAACAGCATATCTTGCCCACATTCGTATACAGTGAGTAATATAGATGGTACACAAGTGGCAGAAAATACGGCTGTATAATGTGTCAGGGTGATTAAACAACAGTTTCATTTGTCAATGGGCAGAGGCGACCTGTCTTAAGAACACAAAAAGCGATGTTGGTGAATGTACTCGTTATACTCGTATACATCAAAAGCTCTCCAATAGCGCTACTGCAAGCCTTACTTCCATCAAGAACGACGACTGGTGGGTTCTTTTTCCTGGGTCATCATTTTCATGACTGATTTGATACACCTCACCAACAGCTTCCTTCCCTGTACAAACTTCCTCATCCCAGAGTAGCACTTCCATCCAACGTGACTTCCTTAGGCTCCCCCTTCTACGGCTTTCACTTGTATCACAGTACTTAGCACATTTGCTATACCCCTGCCCCTTTTCCTATTTAATGTTTCCACATATAATCTTCCTTACCAATTCTACAGGGGGCATTCTCATGCTTCATTTTACCACGTGACTTAAATTTCAGCTCCTTTCTAACTCCTCATATGAACGGTTTCCTGTTTTTCCTATTCTTGCATAGTCTATGATGCAAAGTTTTACAACATCGTGGCCAGACGTGTATCTTCAGAAATTAATTCTTCAAGTTCAGGCCTCAGTTTGAAACTAGATATCTTCTCTGCAAGGAAGGCTGTCTTATCCCATTTTTTATGTTAGGTTTACAGCTTTTCTCATTTCTGTCACACCCAGTTATCTTGGTCTTCTTTGATTTATTCTATGTCGACATTCCATATTTAGTAGACTGTCATTTCTTTTCAACCAAAAATTTAGATCGTCCTCTCTTTTTCTGAGAACACATTATCATTAGCGAATCTTATTGATGTTTGAAGGTCACTGCTAAACCGTCTCGTATTGTCAATATTGCTTCTTCGATCTACAGGCTGAACAGTAAGAGACAAAGACTACATCTATCCGTTAATCAGAGCAATTCACCATTTGCCTTCCAATCTTTTTGTTCCCCGTAGATTATTGTTATTTATATTACACATTAAACGTCTTTTCCTTGACCTTTTACTCAATTTTCTGCGATTGTACTGTATTTTGACACAGTCTACGTGGTCCAAAACTTTCTGTAAGTCTCCAAATCCAGTTAACGTATCTTGAATAATCCTACATCTTGCCTCCACTATCAGGCGCAGCTTCAGACCTATGTACTAAAATGAAATGGATCATCTACTAAGAGACGAAGGACTGTTTTCGCATTCCACCACCTTCAACTCCGTGAGCTACACGAAGTATCGACGATAATCACGAAAGGACATAATAGACATGTGTTTCCGTTCGTTCTTCAATTCGTGGTCCTTCATTGATTGAGCATCTGTACTGAAATGTCTCACCTAACGTATCTTTCGTCATACCCACAAGGCTCCTAATAGCCGAAGCCTTGGGTGAGCCGCGTCGGCTATCTAGCAGTGTATCGATGTCGTTGTTCTTTAGTGGGAGTATGAGCAGGGGAACGAATCTGTAACGAGCTCTCTTTGGGACCTCTTCGCCATGCAGCTAGCTGTTGGAGGGCGACCAATACTAGAGCGTGTAAGCTATCGAGTACCGACGTGGTTTGTGCCGTGATTTATGAGAAGTGCACCGAGCTGTCAGGGCAGTGTTCACCGTCATTTTGCCCTGTCTTCCTTCTGTTTGTCTCCATGGTATTCGAAAGGCAACGTGATTGCAGGATATGATAGACATTTTAAACTGATTCATTGTCTGAAAACTAATTACAATTTGTTTTATGTACTAACCTTATTTTTCAGTGTTGCTTGTGAACCTTTAGCCAGAATAAAGCGCCCTGTTCCAGAGAAAAAGCTTATTTTGAAATTTTGAGATTTGCATTAGTATATGTATTACCTGTTCTTTTCCGCCTAACCCTTAATTCTTCTGATTTTTAAAGTAAACGTTTGGCTCTGTAATTTTCAATCGGAGGCGGAGGGAAATGTCTACTATTACCAGTTACCACGGATGATCAGAATGTGTAGTCTGTTGTGCTATTTTATTGGCCTATTTGTAATTCGCTTTTGATGTTAAGGTTTCTTTGAAGCTGATGCTAAAGGTCTATGCTGTCTAAGGAATTATATGGTGAGTCTGTTTTATTTAAGTGGCTCCAATAAATTTTGGTGTGTTCCAGAAAGCATTTGTTCTCTCAGAACCGCTGTGGGCTAATAAGTGTCCTGATGAGCCTTCAGTGTGCTGCAAGTATCCTTGTTCCAATTTTAACGGTTTTCTTCAAAGTAAAACTTTTTGATATCAGTATCGTACTTACAGAATTTTTTTAAAAATATTTATACCTGGTTTCTCACATTTTTTGGTTAACTTATTAATCTATTTGATACACGGCAGCGTTTTGGAATTCTGTCTAAAATTATTCGTCGTGCAGAAAACTGTCGTTAATAATCTTTTGCACTCCATTGCTGGATCGGATCTCACTTACGCCCCGTCGGCTTGCTTAGCCGGTAGTTTAAGGCAATTGGAGCGCATACACTCGGTAGCTCTCTGTCTGTCTTTCGCGTTTATCCTCCAACCGCAGCCGAACTACTTAATGTTCCTGTTCAAGTTAAGTTTATACTTGAAATAATTCTGAATTTGTATCCGTTAGTTTGTGGCCTTCACCTTAACAAAATTTTAAAGTGCGTTGTCCTTTGTTTCTGGGTCTATAATTATGTTGCCCAGATATTAGTACTAAATTGTTTTATCATTGTTTTAAGTATGGTTTTAGGTCTTTTTAATCAGACAAATTCATATTTTATTCTGAACATTTGGTAATTAATGCCGATCTGATCTGTTGTGATACTGTTATTCAAGTTATCTTGCGTTAAAGTTAACTTTAAATTTCCTATTAATTATTTAAATTGGCATTGAATTTTAAAGGAATCTCATTACTTGGAATTTTAATAAATTAAAAAGTAATAGCTTAATTGGTTGCTAAGTGACTGAAACAGTGAACTGTGAAATAAATTTGTGTTCCACCAGTGAATGAAGTGTGTAAAATCGCCACTGGTCCAGCACTTCCCGGTTTTCCTTCCTGCCTTAAGAGACCGTAATTATCGCCATGTTATTGAGAATGTGGTCACTTCTTCCCTACTCTAACACTGCCATCAATAAAGAAACGTTGTGCTCTATCGATAATGACTAAAAATTCCAAACTTATATAACAAAAAATTAAAATTGTTTGTGCTTTGACTGATTTAAACTTTATATTTAAAGAGTGTATTGCAGTCGAAATTTTCATGAGCTTTTATTTTTAGTGTTTCTTCAGACACATAGACCCCCCCCCTATATCAATTGATATATATCGTAGGGACAGTGTCACCTCGTCTGTTCCTTCACTTGTCCGGAACTCAAGCTGTTCTTGACAGAAGCCGGCTTTTACCAATATTTCCATTCTTATTTAAAATATTAATGTCAGAGATTGCAACCAAGACATAAAACACATTGCTCGCTGATATTCACACCTGTTAGCACCTGCCTCATTTACTCTATATGATCCTGTTTGTACAAAACTGGGAGTTTCGTAAGCAGTGGATCGAAATCCAAGGATCTTATGTAAACCTTACATGAACCCAATTCGCATAAAATGTGAAATAAATTTTCGTCAAATGCTTTTTAAAAAATATGTTTTTTTCAAAATCTTTTCCAGTGTTCTGATGATAGTTTATGATCTCTTAAGTAAATGTTGGAAGGTATTCCTGGCTTTCATAAAGTTTTTCGAAACTATTACATATTATAGTGCTGAGAAAAGCGCTACTGATATTATTCTACATGGACATGCACACTAGGTATTTCAATGACTTGGTAATGTTATAGCCCCAGCGTCTGCCAGACGACATAACCTTGTACGGTGTTGTGTCATCGGTTGCATAATTGGCAGGAGTAGCCCTTCGGAAAAGTTGGCAGAGACAGCCGCATCAAGACGGCAAAGCAGCAGATGGAACTATTTTGCTAAACGTTATGCAGACGCCAATCACCTGCCGGATAACATCACGTTATGCGGAGATCCAACAAGCAATCAGCTCGTCATCGCGGCAGGTGGCAGCGAATCACGTGAATTAGAACTCATTCGCGTTATTGTGTTTAGTTGCACCATTACTGAGGAGCTGTAGTGTTAGTGATTCATTTTTCACTGTAATCTGCGATGAGATGGCGCGCAGGGGCCGATCTGCTCATCGTGTATTTCGACCCAGCAAGAGGCAACTGTGCTGAGATCAAGGGCGAACTACGTTCGCAATATCCATTCTAGGCTATGACGATGGCTCACCGACGAATATGTGCTTCTGTTGAACAGCTTCAGTCATTTGAACGCTGTCGCAATGCGGATCTGCGGCATACCAGATGGAAGCATCAACGGGTTGCTCCACATATTAGGGAGGATGTGTCGTTCGCGTTTCGCTACTTTCAACAGGGGTCTGTCGCGCAGTACGGACGCATGTCAGTATCGACGCACTGTGCGAGCAACGGCGGCTGTCGAACGTCATCCAGGGTAGATCTCCGGGCACGTGTTGCACCTTCCATGTCATCAGTAGCCATTGCAAACCGTCTGATTGAAGCACGATTTCAATAACGTGTGCCTCTGACCAGCTACCACTGTAATCATGACACTGCCAAGCATAGCTACAATGGTGACGTGAAGGAGTTGACTGAGAGTGCAAAAGTCTCTGTCGTCTTTAGCCATGACAGTAGGTTCTTTCTGTGCGTGAGTGACGCACAATCCAAAGTGCCTGGCCCACGACAATCAGGTCGCATTTCAAGCTTATCGGTGTGGAGTCTATCAGTAACAGCTCATTGTCACATTTGGTGTTTCCACATGGTAAGGCAACCAGTGCCTACTACATCGCGCAGGTTGTTATCCCCGTGCTAGAGCCATTCCTTTTACAGGAGATGATGTTCTTTCCAGCAGGGCAATGCACGTCCATATAAGCCCGCTGCGACGCAATGTTCTTATAGTGGTGTGCGACAGCTGTCCTGGTCAGCAACATCACCAGATCTCTCGGCAGTTGAACACGTGTCGGACATGACGATATGGGAACTTACTTCTTGTTTAGCGAAAGCAAGAACCACTTCCATGATAGAGCCATTCCTTTTACAGGAGATGATGTTCTTTCCAGCAGGGCAATGCACGTCCATATAAGCCCGCTGCGACACAATGTTCTTATAGTGGTGTGCGACAGCTGTCCTGGTCAGCAACATCACCAGATCTCTCGGCAGTTGAACACGTGTCGGACATGACGAAATGGGAACTTACTTCTTGTTTAGCGAAAGCAAGAACCACTTCCATGCTAGAGCCATTCCTTCTACAGGAGATGATGTTCTTTCCAGCAAGGCAATGCACGTCCATATAAGCCCGCTGCGACGCAATGTTCTTATAGTGGTGTGCGACAGCTGTCCTGGTCAGCAACATCACCAGATCTCTCGGCAGTTGAACACGTGTCGGACATGACGAAATGGGAACTTAATTCTTGTTTAGCGAAAGCAAGAACCACTTCCATGCTAGAGCCATTCCTTTTACAGGAGATGATATTCTTTCCAGCAGGGCAATGCACGTCCATATAAGCCCGCTGCGACGCAATGTTCTTATAGTGGTGTGCGTCAGCTGTCCTGGTCAGCAACATCACCAGATCTCTCGGCAGTTGAACACGTGTCGGACATGACGAAATGGGAACTTACTTCTTGTTTAGCGAAAGCAAGAACCACTTCCATGCTAGAGCCATTCCTTTTACAGGAGATGATGTTCTTTCCAGCAGGGCAATGCACGTCCATATAAGCCCGCTGCGACGCAATGTTCTTATAGTGGAGTGCGACAGCTGTCCTGGTCAGCAACATCACCAGATCTCTCGGCAGTTGAACATGTGTCGGACATGACGAAATGGGAACTTACTTCTTGTTTAGCGAAAGCAAGAACCACTTCCATGCTAGAGCCATTCCTTTTACAGGAGATGATGTTCTTTCCAGCAGGGCAATGCAAGTCCATATAAGCCCGCTGCAACGCAATGTTCTTATAGTGGTGTGCGACAGCTGTCCTGGTCAGCAACATCACCAGATCTCTCGGCAGTTGAACACGTGTCGGACATGACGAAATGGGAACTTACTTCTTGTTTAGCGAAAGCAAGAACCACTTCCATGCTAGAGCCATTCCTTTTACAGGAGATGATGTTCTTTCCAGCAAGGCAATGCACGTCCATATAAGCCCACTGCGACGCAATGTTCTTATAGTGGTGTGCGACAGCTGTCCTGGTCAGCAACATCACCAGATCTCTCGGCAGTTGAACACGTGTCGGACATGACGAAATGGGAACTTACTTCTTGTTTAGCGAAAGCAAGAACCACTTCCATGCTAGAGCCATTCCTTTTACAGGAGATGATGTTCTTTCCAGCAGGGCAATGCACGTCCATATAAGCCCGCTGCGACGCAATGTTCTTATAGTGGTGTGCGACAGCTGTCCTGGTCAGCAACATCACCAGATCTCTCGGCAGTTGAACACGTGTCCGACATGACAAAATGGGAACTTACTTCTTGTTTAGCGAAAGCAAGAACCTCTTCCATGCTAGAGCCATTCCTTTTACAGGAGATGATGTTCTTTCCAGCAGGGCAATGCACGTCCATATAAGCCCGCTGCGACACAATGTTCTTATAGTGGTGTGCGACAGCTGTCCTGGTCAGCAACATCACCAGATCTCTCGGCAGTTGAACACGTGTCGGACATGACGAAATGGGAACTTACTTCTTGTTTAGCGAAAGCAAGAACCACTTCCATGCTAGAGCCATTCATTTTACAGGAGATGATGTTCTTTCCAGCAAGGCAATGCACGTCCATATAAGCCCGCTGCGACGCAATGTTCTTATAGTGGTGTGCGACAGCTGTCCTGGTCAGCAACATCACCAGATCTCTCGGCAGTTGAACACATGTCGGACATGACGAAATGGGAACTTACTTCTTGTTTAGCGAAAGCAAGAACCACTTCCATGCTGGAGCCATTCCTTTTACAGGATATGATGTTCTATCCAGCAGGGCAATGCCCGACCGTATAAGCCCGCTGCGACGCAATGTTCTTATAGTGGTGTGCGACAGCTGTCCTGGTCAGCAACATCACCAGATCTCTCGGCAGTTGAACACGTGTCGGACATGACGAAATGGGAACTTACTTCTTGTTTAGCGAAAGCAAGAACCACTTCCATGCTAGAGCCATTCCTTTTACAGGAGATGATGTTCTTTCCAGCAGGGCAATGCACGTCCATATAAGCCCGCTGCGACGCAATGTTCTTATAGTGGTGTGCGACAGCTGTCCTGGTCATCAACATCACCAGATCTCTCGGCAGTTGAACACGTGTCCGACATGACAAAATGGGAACTTACTTCTTGTTTAGCGAAAGCAAGAACCTCTTCCATGCTAGAGCCATTCCTTTTACAGGAGATGATGTTCTTTCCAGCAGGGCAATGCACGTCCATATAAGCCCGCTGCGACACAATGTTCTTATAGTGGTGTGCGACAGCTGTCCTGGTCAGCAACATCACCAGATCTCTCGGCAGTTGAACACGTGTCGGACATGACGAAATGGGAACTTACTTCTTGTTTAGCGAAAGCAAGAACCACTTCCATGCTAGAGCCATTCATTTTACAGGAGATGATGTTCTTTCCAGCAAGGCAATGCACGTCCATATAAGCCCGCTGCGACGCAATGTTCTTATAGTGGTGTGCGACAGCTGTCCTGGTCAGCAACATCACCAGATCTCTCGGCAGTTGAACACATGTCGGACATGACGAAATGGGAACTTACTTCTTGTTTAGCGAAAGCAAGAACCACTTCCATGCTGGAGCCATTCCTTTTACAGGAGATGATGTTCTATCCAGCAGGGCAATGCCCGACCGTATAAGCCCGCTGCGACGCAATGTTCTTATAGTGGTGTGCGACAGCTGTCCTGGTCAGCAACATCACCAGATCTCTCGGCAGTTGAACACGTGTCGGACATGACGAAATGGGAACTTACTTCTTGTTTAGCGAAAGCAAGAACCACTTCCATGCTAGAGCCATTCATTTTACAGGAGATGATGTTCTTTCCAGCAAGGCAATGCACGTCCATATAAGCCCGCTGCGACGCAATGTTCTTATAGTGGTGTGCGACAGCTGTCCTGGTCAGCAACATCACCAGATCTCTCGGCAGTTGAACACGTGTCGGACATGACGAAATAGGAACTTACTTCTTGTTTAGCGAAAGCAAGAACCACTTCCATGCTGGAGCCATTCCTTTTACAGGAGATGATGTTCTATCCAGCAGGGCAATGCACGACCGTATAAGCCCGCTGCGACGCAATGTTCTTATAGTGGTGTGCGACAGCTACATCTACATCTACATCTACATTTATACTCCGCAAGCCACCCAACGGTGTGTGGCGGAGGGCACTTTACGTGCCACTGTCATTATCTCCCTTTCCTGTTCTAGTCGCGTATGGTTCGCGGGAAGAACGACTGTCTGAAAGCCTCTGTGCGCGCTCTAATCTCTCTAATTTTACATTCGTGATCTCCTCGGGAGGTATAAGTAGGGGGAAGCAATATATTCGATACCTCATCCAGAAACGCACCCTCTCGAAACCTGGCGAGCAAGCTACACCGCGATGCAGAGCGCCTCTCTTGCAGAGTCTGCCACTTGAGTTTGTTAAACATCTCCGTAACGCTATCACGGTTACCAAATAACCCTGTGACGAAACGCGCCGCTCTTCTTTGGATCTTCTCTATCTCCTCCGTCAACCCGATCTGGTACGGATCCCACACTGATGAGCAATACTCAAGTATAGGTCGAACGAGTGTTTTGTAAGCCACCTCCTTTGTTGATGGACTACATTTTCTAAGGACTCTCCCAATGAATCTCAACCTGGTACCCGCCTTACCAACAATTAATTTTATATGATCATTCCACTTCAAATCGTTCCGCACGCATACTCCCAGATATTTTACAGAAGTAACTGCTACCAGTGTTTGTTCCGCTATCATATAATCATACAATAAAGGATCCTTCTTTCTATGTATTCGCAATACATTACATTTGTCTATGCTAAGGGTCAGTTGCCACTCCCTGCACCAAGTGCCTATCCGCTGCAGATCTTCCTGCATTTCGCTACAATTTTCTAATGCTGCAACTTCTCTGTATACTACAGCATCATCCGCGAAAAGCCGCATGGAACTTCCGACACTATCTACTAGGTCATTTATATATATTGTGAAAAGCAATGGTCCCATAACACTCCCCTGTGGCACGCCAGAGGTTACTTTAACGTCTGTAGATGTCTCTCCATTGAGAACAGTATGCTGTGTTCTGTTTGCTAAAAACTCTTCAATCCAGCCACACAGCTGGTCTGATATTCCGTAGGCTCTTACTTTGTTTATCAGACGACAGTGCGGAACTGTATCGAACGCCTTCCGGAAGTCAAGGAAAATGGCATCTACCTGGGAGCCTGTATCTAATATTTTCTGGGTTTCATGAACAAATAATGCGAGTTGGGTTTCACACGATCGCTGTTTCCGGAATCCATGTTGATTCCTACATAGTAGATTCTGAGTTTCCAAAAACGACATGATACTCGAGCAAAAGACATGTTCTAAAATTCTACAACAGATCGACGTCAGAGAGATAGGTCTATAGTTTTGCGCATGTGCTCGACGACCCTTCTTGAAGACTGGGACTACCTGTGCTCTTTTCCAATCATTTGGAACCTTCTGTTCCTCTAGAGACTTGCGGTACACGGCTGTTAGAAGGGGGGCAAGTTCTTTCGCGTACTCTGTGTAGAATCGAATTGGTATCCCGTCAGGTCCAGTGGACTTTCCTCTGTTGAGTGATTCCAGTTGCTTTTCTATTCCTTGGACACTTATTTCAATGTCAGCCATTTTTTCGTTGGTGCGAGGATTTAGAGAAGGAACTGCAGTGCGGTCTTCCTCTGTGAAACAGCTTTGGAAAAAGGTGTTTAGTATTTCAGCTTTACGCTTGTCATCCTCTGTTTCAATGCCATCATCATCCCAGAGTGTCTGGACATGATGTTTCGAGCCACTTACTGATTTAACGTAAGACCAGAACTTCCTAGGATTTTCTGTCAAGTCGGTACCTAGTATTTTACTTTCGAATTCACTGAACGCTTCACGCATAGCCCTCCTTACGCTAACTTTGACATCGTTTAGCTTCTGTTTGTCTGAGAGGTTTTGGCAGCGTTTAAACTTGAAGTGAAGCTCTCTTTGCTTTCGCAGTAGTTTCCTAACTTTGTTGTTGTACCACGGTGGGTTTTTCCCGTCCCTCACAGTTTTGCTCGGCACGTACCTGTCTAAAACGCATTTAACGATTGCCTTGAACTTTTTCCATAAACACTCAACATTGTCAGTGTCGGAACAGAAATTTTCGTTTTGATCTGTTAGGTAGTCTGAAACCTGCCTTCTATTACTCTTGCTAAACAGATAAACCTTCCTCCCTTTTTTTATATTCCTATTAACTTCCACTGTCCTGGTCAGCAACATCACCAGATCTCTCGGCAGTTGAACACGTGTAGAACATGACGAAATGGGAACTTACTTCTTGTTTAGCGAAAGCAAGAACCACTTCCATGCTAGAGCCATTCCTTTTACAGGAGATGATGTTCTTTCCAGCAGGGCAATGCACGTCCATATAAGCCCGCTGCGACGCAATGTTCTTATAGTGGTGTGCGACAGCTGTCCTGGTCAGCAACATCACCAGATCTCTCGGCAGTTGAACACGTGTCGGACATGACGAAATGGGAACTTACTTCTTGTTTAGCGAAAGCAAGAACCACTTCCATGCTAGAGCCATTCCTTTTACAGGAGATGATGTTCTTTCCAGCAGGGCCATGCACGTCCATATAAGCCCGCTGTGACGCAATGTTCTTATAGTGGTGTGCGACAGCTGTCCTGGTCAGCAACATCACCAGATCTCTCGGCAGTTGAACACGTGTCGGACATGACGAAATGGGAACTTACTTCTTGTTTAGCGAAAGCAAGAACCTCTTCCATGCTAGAGCCATTCCTTTTACAGGAGATGATGTTCCATCCAGCAGGGCAATGCACGTCCATATAAGCCCGCTGCGACACAATGTTCTTATAGTGGTGTGCGACAGCTGTCCTGGTCAGCAACATCACCAGATCTCTCGGCAGTTGAACACATGTCGGACATGACGAAATGGGAACTTACTTCTTGTTTAGCGAAAGCAAGAACCACTTCCATGCTAGAGCCATTCATTTTACAGGAGATGATGTTCTTTCCAGCAAGGCAATGCACGTCCATGTAAGCCCGCTGCGACGCAATGTTCTTATAGTGGTGTGCGACAGCTGTCCTGGTCAGCAACATCACCAGATCTCTCGGCAGTTGAACACGTGTCGGACATGACGAAATGGGAACTTACTTCTTGTTTAGCGAAAGCAAGAACCACTTCCATGCTGGAGCCATTCCTTTTACAGGAGATGATGTTCTATCCAGCAGGGCAATGCACGTCTATATAAGCCCTCTGCGACGCAATGTTCTTATAGTGGTGTGCGACAGCTGTCCTGGTCAGCAACATCACCAGATCTCTCGGCAGTTGAACACGTGTCGGACATGACGAAATGGGAACTTACTTCTTGTTTAGCGAAAGCAAGAACCACTTCCATGCTAGAGCCATTCCTTTTACAGGAGATGATGTTCTTTCCAGCAGGGCAATGCACGTCCATATAAGCCCGCTGCGACGCAATGTTCTTATAGTGGTGTGCGACGGCTGTCCTGGTCAGCAACATCACCAGATCTCTCGGCAGTTGAACACGTGTCGGACATGACGAAATGGGAACTTACTTCTTGTTTAGCGAAAGCAAGAACCACTTCCATGCTAGAGCCATTCCTTTTACAGGAGATGATGTTCTTTCCAGCAAGGCAATGCACGTCCATATAAGCCCGCTGCGACGCAATGTTCTTATAGTGGTGTGCGACAGCTGTCCTGGTCAGCAACATCACCAGATCTCTCGGCAGTTGAACACGTGTCGGACATGACGAAATGGGAACTTACTTCTTGTTTAGCGAAAGCAAGAACCACTTCCATGCTAGAGCCATTCCTTTTACAGGAGATGATGTTCTATCCAGCAGGGCAATGCACGTCCATATAAGCCCGCTGCGACGCAATGTTCTTATAGTGGTGTGCGACAGCTGTCCTGGTCAGCAACATCACCAGATCTCTCGGCAGTTGAACACGTGTCGGACATGACAAAATGGGAACTTACTTCTTGTTTAGCGAAAGCAAGAACCTCTTCCATGCTAGAGCCATTCCTTTTACAGGAGATGATGTTCTATCCAGCAGGGCAATGCACGTCCATATAAGCCCGCTGCGACACAATGTTCTTATAGTGGTGTGCGACAGCTGTCCTGGTCAGCAACATCACCAGATCTCTCGGCAGATGAACACGTGTCGGACATGACGAAATGGGAACTTACTTCTTGTTTAGCGAAAGCAAGAACCACTTCCATGCTAGAGCCATTCCTTTTACAGGAGATGATGTTCTTTCCAGCAAGGCAATGCACGTCCATATAAGCCCGCTGTGACGCAATGTTCTTATAGTGGTGTGCGACAGCTGTCCTGGTCAGCAACATCACCAGATCTCTCGGCAGTTGAACACGTGTCGGACATGACGAAATTGGAACTTACTTCTTGTTTAGCGAAAGCAAGAACCTCTCCCATGCTAGAGCCATTCCTTTTACAGGAGATGATGTTCCATCCAGCAGGGCAATGCACGTCCATATAAGCCCGCTGCGACACAATGTTCTTATAGTGGTGTGCGACAGCTGTCCTGGTCAGCAACATCACCAGATCTCTCGGCAGTTGAACACGTGTCGGACATGACGAAATGGGAACTTACTTCTTGTTTAGCGAAAGCAAGAACCACTTCCATGCTAGAGCCATTCATTTTACAGGAGATGATGTTCTTTCCAGCAAGGCAATGCACGTCCATATAAGCCCGCTGCGACGCAATGTTCTTATAGTGGTGTGCGACAGCTGTCCTGGTCAGCAACGTCACCAGATCTCTCGGCAGTTGAACACGTGTCGGACATGACGAAATGGGAACTTACTTCTTGTTTAGCGAAAGCAAGAACCACTTCCATGCTGGAGCCATTCCTTTTACAGGAGATGATGTTCTATCCAGCAGGGCAATGCACGACCGTATAAGCCCGCTGCGTCGCAATGTTCTTATGGTGGTGTGCGACAGCTGTCCTGGTCAGGAACATCACCAGATCTCTCGGCAGTTGAACACGTGTCGGACATGACGAAATGGGAACTTACTTCTTGTTTAGCGAAAGCAAGAACCACTTCCATGCTAGAGTCATTCCTTTTACAGGAGATGATGTTCTTTCCAGCAGGGCAATGCACGTCCATATAAGCCCGCTGCGACGCAATGTTCTTATAGTGGTGTGCGACAGCTGTCCTGGTCAGCAACATCATCAGATCTCTCGGCAGTTGAACACGTGTCGGACATGACGAAATGGGAACTTACTTCTTGTTTAGCGAAAGCAAGAACCACTTCCATGCTAGAGCCATTCCTTTTACAGGAGATGATGTTCTTTCCAGCAAGGCAATGCACGTCCATATAAGCCCGCTGCGACACAATGTTCTTATAGTGGTGTGCGACAGCTGTCCTGGTCAGCAACATCACCAGATCTCTCGGCAGTTGAACATGTGTCGGACATGACGAAATGGGAACTTACTCCTTGTTTAGCGAAAGCAAGAACCACTTCCATGCTAGAGCCATTCCTTTTACAGGAGATGATGTTCTTTCCAGCAGGGCAATGCACGTCCATATAAGCCCGCTGCGACGCAATGTTCTTTTAGTGGTGTGCGACAGCTGTCCTGGTCAGCAACATCACCAGATCTCTCGGCAGTTGAACACGTGTCGGACATGACGAAATGGGAACTTACTTCTTGTTTAGCGAAAGCAAGAACCACTTCCATGCTAGAGCCATTCCTTTTACAGGAGATGATGTTCTATCCAGCAGGGCAATGCACGTCCATATAAGCCCGCTGCGACGCAATGTTCTTATAGTGGTGCGCGACATCTGTCCTGGTCAGCAACATCACCAGATCTCTCGGCAGTTGAACACGTGTCGGACATGACGAAATGGGAACTTACTTTTTGTTTAGCGAAAGCAAGAACCACTTCCATGCTAGAGCCATTCCTTTTACAGGAGATGATGTTCTTTCCAGCAAGGCAATGCACGTCCATATAAGCCCGCTGCGACGCAATGTTCTTATAGTGGTGTGCGACAGCTGCCCTGGTCAGCAACATCACCACATCTCTCGGCAGTTGAACACGTGTCGGACATGACGAAATGGGAACTTACTTCTTGTTTAGCGAAAGCAAGAACCACTTCCATGCTAGAGCCATTCCTTTTACAGGAGATGATGTTCTTTCCAGCAGGGCAATGCACGTCCATATAAGCCCGCTGCGACGCAATGTTCTTATAGTGGTGTGCGACAGCTGTCCTGGTCAGCAACATCACCGGATCTCTCGGCAGTTTAACTCGTGTCGGACATGACGAAATGGGAACTTACTTCTTGTTTAGCGAAAGCAAGAACCACTTCCATGCTAGAGCCATTCCTTTTACAGGAGATGATGTTCTATCCAGCAGGGCAATGCACATCCATATAAGCCTGCTGCGACGCAATGTTCTTATAGTGGTGTGCGACAGCTGTCCTGGTCAGCAACATCACCAGATCTCTCGGCAGTTGAACACGTGTCGGACATGACGAAATGGGAACTTACTTCTTGTTTAGCGAAAGCAAGAACCACTTCCATGCTAGAGCCATTCATTTTACAGGAGATGATGTTCTTTCCAGCAAGGCAATGCACGTCCATATAAGCCCGCTGCGACGCAATGTTCTTATAGTGGTGTGCGACAGCTGTCCTGGTCAGCAACATCACCAGATCTCTCGGCAGTTGAACACGTGTTGGACATGACGAAATGGGAACTTACGTCTTCTTTAGCGAAAGCAAGAACCACTTCCATGCTAGAGCCATTCCTTTTACAGGAGATGATGTTCTATCCAGCAGGGCAATGCACGTCCATATAAGCCCGCTGCGACGCAATGTTCTTATAGTGGTGTGCGACAGCTGTCCTGGTCAGCAACATCACCAGATCTCTCGGCAGTTGAACACGTGTCGGACATGATGAAATGGGAACTTACTTCTTGTTTAGCGAAAGCAAGAGCCACTTCCATGCTAGAGCCATTCCTTTTACAGGAGATGATGTTCTTTCAGGCAAGGCAATGCACGTCCATATAAGCCCGCTGCGACGCAATGTTCTTATATTGGTGTGCGACAGCTGTCCTGGTCAGCAACATCACCAGATCTCTCGGCAGTTGAACACGTGTCGGACATGACGAAATGGGAACTTACTTCTTGTTTAGCGAAAGCAAGAACCACTTCCATGCTAGAGCCATTCCTTTTACAGGAGATGATGTTCTTTCCAGCAGGGCAATGCACGTCCATATAAGCCCGCTGTGACGCAATGTTCTTATAGTGGTGTGCGACAGCTGTCCTGGTCAGCAACATCACCAGATCTCTCGGCAGTTGAACACGTGTCGGACATGACGAAATGGGAACTTACTTCTTGTTTAGCGAAAGCATGAACCTCTACCATGCTAGAGCCATTCCTTTTACAGGAGATGATGTTCCATCCAGCAGGGCAATGCACGTCCATATAAGCCCGCTGCGACGCAATGTTCTTATAGTGGTGTGCGACAGCTGTCCTGGTCAGCAACATCACCAGATCTCTCGGCAGTTGAACACGTGTCGGACATGACGAAATGGGAACTTACTCCTTGTTTAGCGAAAGCAAGAACCACTTCCGAATTGCAATGCATGGCGAATGGCGCTTGGAACATTCTATCGCAGGATGCCAGTCAGCACCTTCATGATTGTTTGTGAGCAAGAACACACGCTTGATTGCCACGAGAGCGGTGTAGACTTGGTACTGATGACACTGTCTGGGCAACCATTACTGTGACAGGGTTGTTTCATTTGATCACAGTTTGTTATGATATACCCCTGCAGTTATGAACCCCCATTCACTCCACTGGTCGATAATATGACCTTATCGTCTACGATGTTGCAGTGCACAAGCAACCCTCCAGCCTAGGGAGCTCACGGCACGATTAGTTCACAGATGCACTAATCGATGGGAAGCTAACGAGCAACCGTCTACGGCAGTCATCAGTGAGTGATAATGCCACCAGTGCAGTGGAACCTACATGAAGTCATCTCGGAAGACAACTTGGTAGGTAAGGACTTGTTAGAGGAACTAGCGGACTTGTATCAGTTTAGGGATATAATTCAAGGAAGTTACCTGTTCCAGAAAGTGCTATTTGTGTTTCTGTTAGACTAGAGTTTTACAATCCATCTGAGTGCTTATTTTTCTAGTTGTCTCCAACGTTACAATGGTGCAACTATTAATAGACTTCCTTCCCATTTATCACTGTATAGCGCTTATCATTGTATAGCCTCCATTACGATAGAAGTAGGGCAGATTATATGAGTGACAGTTATGACAGACGTGTCGGCAACATTGAAATGGCAAACTAGTCACTACACAACAGTTGCACAGTAGGTGCTGATTCGAAGCCTATGAATTTTTTCACCTAATAGGTGATGTAGTTAGAAGCCATCGCTGTTTCTGCACCTGCTTTGGTGTTGAATAATTTTTGTCTGTTTTCAAGTTATTTGAAAAGTCTCTGTCGCCGCACTTTCTGTTTCGTTTTCTTGGTTCGACTGCAATTTAGTGTGCTTGTTCTAAGGTATAGGTATTTTGTAACTGATGTCAGAAATATAAATGCTGAAGCCTAATCATTAACAACCGCAGTATACCTTCCTACTGAAGCGGTAAGCCTCAAATTCCACGACCGCAAGTCCTCGCACTTGAGAGTATATTAACATTATTTCCTTATTCGTATTCCATATCTCTAAATTGTTACATTTCAACTAGTGCAATTTATATCATTTTCACTATTGTCATAGGAACAGCATTATCTTTGTAGTACTCACCATTACCTATATTATCACGTCACAGGATCGGTATCTAGCCCGTTAGATTTCGAGCCTGGCACTTGCCCACTGGCCCACCAAACCACTGTACTCAGGTGCCTGTGAATATAATACTTTTTAAATTGTTATAGGCGAAATAGCAATCTCAGAGCAATTTCTGCTCAGCGTTGTAGGTAAAGTCTCTCTCGTCAAATGTGCATTACATATTTCAAAATTTACGACTGTCTCCAAATGTTGTAAAGAGAAATGCGTGCCTGGATCCGTAGCTGATGAAGTATTCTTCTTTTGAGATTAACACCCCAACAGCAATATTTTACTTTTATTTATTTGTGTATTGAAACTTCTTGGCTGAATGATACTGTGGGCCGGCCATTACTTACACAGGGAACACTCGCGTTTCACAGGCAAGATCGTGGAATCCACGCACGACTCAGACCCATTCTCATAGCCTCATTTCCTCTAGCGTTCCGAACATCACAGAAATTCTGCCTCAAGCTGTGATGCTGCAGCCGCGCCCAGAGTCTAACTGTGATCAGTAGAGATGCCTGAGAGCAGCATAACAATTTGGCTAACTTGAACGAGAGTGAGTGCTTTGGAACTGAAGCGCTGTTCCTCAAGCCACCTAACGGTGTGGAGTGTGAGGCACTACTGGTACCACTAATTGATCCGCACCTCCCTGTTCCACTCTCGAAGGAAGCGTGGGAACAATCGCAATAATCCCGTGTGCTGCCTGTAGTTTCTACAATTTTCTCATCGTGATCTTTTAATGAGATGCAAGTGGGACGAAGTAAAATGTTTCCCGAGTCTTCTAGGATAGTGTTCTCACGAAATTTAAATAGTCAGCCACTCCGTGATCCACAACACCTCTGTTGTAACGTCTGCCACTCTAGTTTGTTCAGCATTTCTGTAACGCTCTCGCGCCAGCTAAACGATCTTGCGACGAATGGATCCGCTCTTCGTCTTGATCTTCTCTTTTTTTTCTATCAGTAAATTGATGAAACATATTCGGGACTTGGTCGAACAAAGCCATTACCTTCGTGGATAAGTTATTCTCCTTAAGATTCTTCTTGTTAATCGCAGTCTGGTGTCTGCTTTCTCTACTGTTTGTTTCGTGTGGTCATGCCTCTTATTGTCGCTTGTACAGTTACTCCTAGGTATTTTACGACGGGTACTGTTTCCTGCAGGTTGTCATGAATAGTGAAGTTGTACAGTAGTGGACTTGAGCGTAGTTTGTAACAACGGATCATGCTCATGGTAAACTGGAGAGCCTGCATCATTCATTGGTCGAACAAAGCGCCCATTGAGCCACTTCCTTCGTGGATACGTTACTCTCCTTATGGGGGGTAGAACGTCAAACGGGCCGACTTGGAGCAGGAGAGGCACCACAGGACATTTTAATTTCCACTGTCTATACTTTTACAAATAAATTCATAAAACTTTGTCAGTATGACCAGGAAGGATTCAGAATTCACATTCGAAAACATAACGAAGTAATTTTTTTTACATGTGAAATTTCATCATTTTTTTCACTTACTAATGGCAGAATTTGTTGCTATAGGTACACTTTTCTTCATAAGTAAGAAAGATGGTTCGAAGAATTTTGCTCGGCATACACACCATACTTAAAGGTGTGGTGACAAAGTTTTCTGAATTTATTTGTAAAAGTATAGACACTGGAAATTAAAATGACCTGTGATGCCTCTCCTGCTCCAAGTCGGCCCGTTTGACGTCCTACCCCCCTTAAGATTCTTCCTATGAATCGCAATCTGGCGCCTGATTTCTCTACTGTTTGTTTCGTGTGGTCACGCCTCTTATTGTCGCTTGTGTAGTTACTCCTAGGTATTTTACGACGGGTACTGTTTCCAGCAGGTTGTCATGAATAGTGAAGTTGTACAGTGGTGGACTTAAGCGCAGTTTGTTACATCCGATCATGTTCATGGTAAACTGCCAGAGCCTGCATATTCATCAGCTTCTTCAAGTCATTCTTTAAATTGATACTGCCTTCGGGCGTTGCTGCCTTCATATAGACAACCGCATCACTTGCGAACGGTCGTAAAGAGCTTCCGGCGCTTCCACTAGCTCATTTGCATACGTTGTAAACAGTAACGGTCCTATCACACTACCTTGGGGTACTTAGGATATACCCGTAACACCTATCAAATTTGTTTCTTTTAAGGGCGACGTGGTGGGTTTAGTTTGAAAGGAGGTCTTGAACCAATACGCAAATCTGGTGCGGTACTCGGTAAACTAATCTATTTCACTAAACGGCAGTACGGGACAGTGTCAAATGCGTTCCTGAAGACAAGGAACACGGCATCAACCTGAGCACCGTTGTCTATAGCGCTGTGGATCTCATGGAGGAATAGAGCGAACTGAGCTTCGTTATATCTCTGTTTACAGAATCCATGTTGATTTTGAAAGAGATGTTCATTCCCCAAAAAGTCATAATTTTCTAAGACAAAAAAGTTCCATAATTCTACAAGAGACTGATGTCAACTGTGTATAATTTTCTGGATCTATCTTACGGCCTTTCTTCAAAACGAGAATGACCTAAGCTTTTTTTCCAGTCTCTGGGTACCATTCGCTGTTACAGCGAGCTAAGATCAACTTGTGTTAGAAAAAGAGCTCGTTCTTTCCTCTAATCCTTCTAGAATGTTATAGCAGTCTCATCTGATCACATTGCCTTTACACTACTAAGCGATTTTAGTCGTATTTTTCATTCCACTATCAGTTATTGCAATATCCGCCTTTTCGACGTTCTTACGACGATTATAAGGAGAGGTAGGGTTATGATCTTCCGATGTGAAAAAATTTCAGAAGACCGCATTCAGTATTTCGACCTTCTCCGTAATATCTTTTTTTTTTTTTTCGATGCCAGTATGGTCACTGAGTGCATGAATAGAGCATTTCGAATAACTTACTAATTTCACATAAGGCCAAAGGGTCTTAGCATTTTTACTCATATCTGTTGAGTTAATTTTACTTTAAAGGTTACTGCGTACTTCTATCATCGCTTCCGTTACACTCATTTTCGCTTCGTTCAGCTTTTGTTTTTCAGATAGGCCTTGACTTCATTTCAACTGTGATCAAGCTCTTTTTGTTTTCTTCGCAGCTTTCTAACACAGCTAACACAGTGACGGTTTCGCATCTCTTAAGACCGTACTCGGAACAAACTTGCTTAAGAATATTGACCGACGATGCTGATTCTTTTTTCTTTGTGTTCCACATCTTCGTCCTCATCACAGAATATTTAGTGCTTACTACACAGATACTATGCAATTAGTACCCTGTCAAAAACGTCTTCGTATCTTTTTTTAACATTCCTTGTAACACAGGTACTCTTACTTGGTACCACAGCCTGATATCTTCCGCTACGTTAACCGATTCGTTAAGTTCATCTCTGTTTGTAACTAGGACTACCTTCACGGACTGGATTTTTAACTATCTGATCGAAGTAATTTTGAGACAAGTCATTAAGAATAATGGCGCACAAATCGAGAGCATAGCTCTCTGTATTTTTACCTGGCTACTTGAAGTCACCCCTCTTTACAATAGCATTATCAGGAAAATTACTAACGTTATTCGGCAAGTTCTCTCTTAAGCAATCTACCACTAGAGCTCCTGACCCAGGTGGTCTGTGATAGAATCCGGTTATCATTTTGGACCACCCTTTGATACTTAACTTCACCCAGACTAAATCACATTCGGAATCCATGATACTCTACCTAGGACATTGTTGATTTCCTTACTGCAATAAACACGCCGCCACCGTTGGCGACTAATATAGCCTAACGATAACTACTCCAATCTGAGTATATTGACTACACCGAAATAAGTAGCGAATACAGAAACAGACAGAAAAATAAAATGTAGATGTGGAACTGTAGTTCCTAGGATAAAGCTAGTTTTACTTGCTGAGACCCTGTCGGAGTGCACCAGTCGCCCTACTCGGAATATTCGACTTACACACCGGTTAACCGCCTCCCTGGGCCAGCTCTACACGATAACGCGAAAGGAGAAGTTAACTCACTAGGTTTTAAAATAGCGAAACCTGCAAAATAATTAATTGATATCATAAATAATTATAATTTGCAGAATTTGTGGGTCTACAAACGATGGATCCAAATTTTGAAATCGGTTAACTGACACACGAATGTGCCCATACACTCATTAAGATGTCATCTGTGAAACTCTCGGGGATTTCTGAAGAACTTTTCTGGTGTGTTTCGAGGCCAAATCACAATCACCACCCTATTTCATCCAGGATAAATAACAAACCCTATTTACTGGAAAAATGTTATTTCTAATAACGTTCAATAAACTGAAAAATAAATATACATTATCCATAATGACCAGTTATTGACCAACTTTTTCCTCGTGTGTATTCGGTTAAAATGGTGAGTTCTGGTTTCAATGCACACATTAGGATAGCCAAGTTGAAAGTGCGCTGGTAAGGGCGTGTAACTTTACACGTTGTAACTATATGTGATATTATTGTTTTTTTGCACTTTTTTATTCATTTAGTCTCTCGTTTGGCGTGTAGTTGGCTGTCAACCGTGGGTATGCTACAGCAGTTAAAATAATGTCTGAATATTAAACGAATAAATAAAGAATATTCCTGACTGCCAACATTGACTTATGGAGGCAGTGCCGGAGCTGCACGCGTTAGTAGCCGCTATGCTGTGAAGTCGTGGACAAAAGTTATTCCAGTAATTCGATTACTATTTGAACAGAGCATGGCAGAGCCAGACTGCGAAATGAACTCAGAAACTCGCTTCGTGAGGCTGCACGTTTGTGTTATTTAGCGGAGTATTCGATTAACTTTGTAACAATTTGAAAGTACGCCTAAACGCAGATGTGTGTCGTTTGCGTGCAAGACACTGCTACTTAACTATCCACGCACACATAAAAAACCTAATAATAGCTTCACATTGTCAGTATTTATTATCCGTATCTTACTACGTTAGTGTAGGCAGCACTAACGTTCGCGAAATATGTGGAACAGAGTTCGAGTCCCAGCCCAGCATAGCTTGAACTTGTCATTACCTTCGTCCATTTCCCAATACACAATATATCGTCTTACGTCTACGCTTTATTTTGCTGACTTATGCATAAAACTGCAAAGTTATCCCTTACGTACTTCGTTATAAATTTCCCTGTAAAATATATAATTTTCTTAGCGCTTTGTTACGTAACTATCGTGTTTAATAAATTTGTTCCGCACTCTTGTACGTGGATCGCCTCTTCTGGACGTATTCATTTCACTCGCATTTCGACCTCTGCAGTGAGTTCTTTGAACTGTTATCTGCAGGGCCAGTATTTCTACATCCTAATCACGCTTGTTAATGTGGAGCAATTGGCATCCCATATCACATCGTCTGGGAGTGTGACATTAGACGTTACAGCCCAGGACAGGAACACCTTTGGTATTACAACAGTCTGCAACAGAAGAAAGTTTGAACAAGCTGAACAATAATAAGGAATGAACAAGCTTAACTTGCTGAACGCCTGTTTGGCTGAGAGACAGGCAAGCAGAGGTCATACATCTTCAAAATGGCGTCTATCGCCTAAGCAACTACTTTTTCGTTATAATGGCTTTTTTAGTCTCAAGTTTAACCTGACTGTTAAAACCGCTCAAAATAACAGATTTCTGAAATAAACGGTTTCTTATAGCTATTACTTACAGAAATATACGTAGGAAGAGAACAAAGACTGAAAAATTCTAATGAAGGTGAAGGAGTAGATCTCGATCGATAGTGGGTTGAGGCTGTGGTAGAAATTGGTCTCAATATCTCCAGCAAAAATGGCGAAGATGAAGGAGATAGCTGCGGCAACGATGTGAGCGAAAGGTCACAAACTGATGACTTCCCTCCATAGTCAACTTTGGATGGTATCAATTTTTCTTCCTGAAGCAAGCACAAAATGAAGGGTTCAGTTGTTATGCCAAGTTTATCATTTATCTATAAAATTATAGGTATATCAGTCAAATTTACCTTGTCTTCCAGAGAACATTGTGCATGTTTCCACATTATATTACGTCGCAAGTCTGTTATGTCTCCTCTTTTCAACTAATTGAAGAATTGCATTTCACTGCTAACTCAATTCATCAAATACTTCAAAACTATCAATTCTACAATAAAAGAGAGGTCTGAGGATGACAGCGAGAAACTAGCCTGTAAACCAGACGCGGGCAACGTCACACCACACGGCAACAGATACAGCATTACGTGTTTGTTGCCCGTTTACAACTGTCGATGTGATTAAAATAACATTGATTGCTTCTCCCACCTTCTGTAATAACCCATTGTCTCCAAGCTATTGGAATTTCGCAAACAAGCATTACTCGTTCTCAAAAAAACTGTTTTATTTATATACCAAAAATATTTGTAACGTAGCTATAGTAAATTGATATGGAGTTTTTAACTGGTCGTTAGTAGAAAACGAAGAAAACCTGCTACAGCTGAGACCAAACAAATACCGCAAAATGCTGCCATTCGTAACTAAAATACCAATATCGTTTTTAACTGATCGGTTTTTACCATCCCTATGACGATACACGCCACATCATAACAACCACTTACAGCAATCTGTTTTTTGTAGACTTTTCCCCTTACACATCATAACGCTTACTTGGAATAACTCATCTGAAATTATTATAAAATATTTAGTGCCGTATTCAAGCCAGTTCGTGTGCCAAATTTGGTCTATTCCACTGTGTAGCGGAGTGGATTTAAATCCCTTAATAAATCAAAGGGTTTCGGAACAGATTGTGTCCAGTTACCCTCTTTCAGGTATTTGCTGATACAATAGCTCCATAATTAGCAAACATACACAACCGCTCACTAATCTAAAGATCGGTACCTAAAGAGTGGAAAGTGACACCAGATACTTATCACTAACGTCGATCTGCCGTAGGATTTTGGAACACACACTGTGTTTAAACATCATGAATTACATGGAAAGTAAAAGATTTATTGGCAAATAACCAACACACCTTCAAGAAATACTGTTCCTGTGAAACACAACTAGCTCTTTATTCACACTAAGTAATGAGTGCTATCGACAAGGGCTGTCAAGTTGATTCCATATTTTTAGATATCTAGATAGCTTTTTATACCGCTCCTCATAAGCGAATTCTAATGATACTGCGTGCCTACGCAGTATCGTCTCAGTTGTGTCACTGGATTCATGATTACCTATCAGATAGGTCACAGTTCATAGTAACTGATGGAAAGTCATCGTCAGAAGCACAAGTGATATATGGAGTTCCCCAAGGAAGTGTTATAGGCCCTCTGAGTAACACTCAGATTGTTCCTACCTAATACCGTCTTATAAAGTCATCAGATAGTCAAAATCAATTGAAAAATGATTTAGGCAAGACATCTGTATGGTGCGCACAGTGGAAATTGACTCAATATGATTAAAAATGAGAATTCAGTCACATGGATACTAAAAGGAATTCGCTAAATTTCGGTAATACGATAAATCACACAAATCTAAGGGCTTTGAATTCAACCAAATAGTTACGGAGTACAATTAGTAATAACAATTGTGTGCTTTGTACTTCTCCAACTCCTCTTTCCGACCTATCATAGCCAAGTATTAGAATGAGGTTGCAAATATGTAACAAAAAGAATTGTAGCCCCAATTTTAAAGCCAAAGATATATCAATTATTACCGTAAAGTCACATTCCATTGACTTAATATTAAAGTGTGGCCAAGTACTAAATTCTTTATTATTTATCTACACATAAATAATTCTGGCATAATATTAAAATCCCGTGTGGAGTTTGCTGGTCCCCCATCGGGCGCCTCCCCAGGTGGCGGATAGGGGAATGCTCACCAGATATGGTGGGTACTGGGGAAATAAAATACCTGGGGTGGATCAAAAGTAGCAAGTGCTGCCTTGTAGTATGATATTGGCTTATCAAAGGCTAAAAGAAGAAAACCTTGAGTAAAAATTACCTGGTCTTCTGGGTTGGGGGTTGTGCAGTGGGCCAGCTCCTCACTCACATAAAAACATAAAAATGCTAAAAAGCCTAATAATATGCCTCGTAAAAATTGGATCTTTGGACAACGAACTGGCGATGAGAAACGGAAAATTATGTTTGGATGCTGGAATGTGCAAGATATTTCCACTAAAATAAATTTACTACCTCCAAAACTTGACATGTTCAACATGGATGTTGTCGTACTCTCTGAAACAAAGAAGAAAGGCCAAGGAGAAGAAGAACTGGATAATTATGTACATATCTGGAGTGTGGTATCAAAAGCAGTAAGAGCCAAAGCAGGAGTCTCCATTATGCTAAAGAAATCATGGAAAGAAAGAATCACAAATTGGACATTCATCAATCAACTTATTATAACTGTTGAAATGACATTATTTGCTAAGGAAGTTGTGACTATTGGCGTATATGCACCCACGAACGACACAAAAGGTAAGGAGAAAGATACATTTTGGGACACCCTCAGGGAGACTATTGAAAAAATTCCAAGAAGAAAGGAACTGATTATCATGGGAGATCTGAATGGAAGGGTAGGAATTAAAGAATCTTGTAGAATAGTTGGAAAACATGGAGAGGACGAATATAATGACAATGGGGAACGATTGATTGCAATTTGTGAACAATTTGAACTAAAAATTACCAACACATTTTTCAAACATAAGGACATTCATAAGTATACTTGGCAACAGAACACCTAAGAACTTCGTTCTATAATAGATTATATTATCATTAGGCAAACAAGTAGTTTCAAAGCAGTAGACGGCAGATCTTACAGAGGAGCCCAGTGTGGATCAGACCACTATCTAGTTAAAATGAAGTCTTTCTGGCCATGGAAGAATGCAAGGAGTGATGCAAGTAACATAAATAAAACGAACCAGACCGAGAAAGATGAAAATTTACCTTTTAATATTGACAGCCTACAAGACAAAAGTATCAGAACACTCTTTGCGGCCAGGATGTAAAGGAAACTGGTTGAATCATTTGAAGGAAGTACAGTGGAAACATATGATTATATAAAAGATAATGTGAAAATCATAGCAACAGAGGTGTTGGGTAAAAAAGATAGCAACCACAACAGTGCAGCAGAGTTGTGGTCAGAGGAACTAGAGGTCCTCGTTAGAGAAAAACGAAATGCGTTCCTTCAGTGGTTGAATGATAAATCAGAAGAAACAAGATCAATATACAAGGGAAAGGAGAATGAAGTGATGAAAAAAATAAGAATGGCAAAACATGAAGCATGGGAAAGAACATGTGCCAAGGTGAATAGCAAATTAGGATTCGGGAGAGCAAAAGAAGCCTGGTCAGTACTGAAAGGGCTTCGACGGGATACAAAAAGCAAAACTAATCTCCAACTGATAGCACAAAAGGAATGGGAAAAGTATTTCCAAAAATTATTGAATGAGGACAGAGAAGAATATCTAGAAGAAGGAACAGGGGAAGATAAAGGACATGAAGATGATGAGATCCAGATTTTAGAAAGGGAAGTACTTCAGGCGTTGAGAACAGGAAAGAGTGGTAAATCACCGGGATCAGGCAATATCAATCTGGAGTTTCTGAAATATGGTGGTGACAAAATTGTGAAACTGATAACACAGCTCTTCAACTAAATGATACATGTACATTCAGTACCCAACGAGATGAAGCTAGGTTACATTAATACAGTATTTAAGAAAGGGGATCGCAAAATTTGTTCAAACTATCGAGGAATTTGTGTTACAAACACATTAATGAGAATTTTTGCGAAAGTAATTAAAAACAAACTGGAAAAAAATTTTAGAACCCAAGAAGAACAATGTGGATTCACGGCTAGGAGATCATGTGTAGACCATATTTTCACATTACGACAGGTTTTGGAGAAACATAGGGAAAAATAAAAAAATATAGGATTAATTTTCATAGATCTAGAAAAAGCGTATGATACTGTTCCAAGAAAATTACTTTGGAGAGCACTACATATGGCAAACATAAACCCTTCCTCGATTAAAATAATACAACAGATGTATAAAGATAACATTTGCCATGTGAAAGTTGGTAATAAACTTTCACAAAAATTTAGAACAAGCAAAGGCCTTTTACAGGGCTGTCCCATGTCACCATCATTATTTAAAATCTATATAGATATTAGCCTTAGAACATGGTCTCGTAAATGTAATAGTATGGGATTAGAAATAAGAGATGGAGTTTACCTATAACATATATTATTTGCTGATGATCAAGTAGTCGTAGCACAAGATAGGGAGGATGCTAACTATATGTGCAATCAACTAGCAGTAGCATACAAAACTTGGGGTTTGAAGATTAATTACCAAAAAAACAGAATACTTGACTAATGACTCAGATGAGCTATACATTGAAGGAAAGAAAATCAAAAAGATAAACGCTTTCTGTTATTTGGGTTCCATTTTCGAAATCGAGGGATAAACAGAGTCAGAAATCAATAAAAGAATTAGTAGCGTACAGAGGGTCATTGGGATGCTTAACTCAGTCTTATGGAGCAGGAATGTAATGAGCAGAACTAAAAAATTAGTATACAAATCCATATTAGAGAGTGGGGTTCTGTATGGAACGGAGACCTGGACAATTAACATGAAGCACATTAAAAAATTACAAGCTCTAGAGATGGACTTTTGGAGAAGATTGGCAAGAATCTCCAGGAAAGAAAAGATAAGGAACACCGAAGTAATAAGGAGAATGGAAATAAAAGGAAGAATATATGACGTAATGGATAGGAAGAAATTACAGTGGTACGGGCATGTACGACGAATGGAGGAAGGCAGAATACCAAGATTGATACTGGAGTGGGAACCGGAGGGGAGAAGAAGAAGAGGACGACCTATGACCACCAGGCTCCAGAATGTACAGCACACAATGAGGAGAATGGGCGCAGAGGAAGAGGACACACCAGATCGAAACACCTGGAGGAATATTTTGAGAATATAGTTTAAGAACGTTTATTGTTTGTATTGTAATTTCCAAGTAAATTATTATGTTGGAAATAAGCCTCTGTAATGAGGAAAGCTCAAAATAATAATAATAATAATAAATAATAATATTAAAATGACTCCATAGTTAAAGATATGCATTATGTACTTAAAAGTTGTGTATCTGTAATTCAGAAAATCTGTATTCTTTATGAACACATGTTCTCTCAGCATTTCATATGCAAGAAAAAGAAACGAATTGTACGCTACTCCTCAAACATACTTGCGATAAAGTAATCATTTCCATCTATTACCTTTGACTTCAAATTAAAATATAGCCAAGGTCGAAGTAATACATTATTTACCTACACACACATATCACCGGCATAACATTCTAATGTCAAAGATAACGTTTAATGCGGTGGGGAGTAGTATAAATTGAGATATTTGTGTATACTCCAATCAGTTGTGATTGAACACTGCAGTTGTCAACATGGCTCTCAATTCGAATGGGCAGAAGGGTAGTCTCATGAGTCAGACCACACCACTTCTAGGTGCCCATCATTCCCCCTACGTCCTCAACATTTGCTCCAAGGTTTCCACCCAGTAGCTGTTCATACATAACACCTAATGGCTAACACCTAACAGCTAACATGTAGTGGCTAACAGATGACAGTTAAAGCACAGTATATAAGATCTAAAAGTTAACATCAAGTATCTAGGGCATACTGCCTACTAAACAGTGATCATCATTTATCAATGACCATTATTGATCCTTGACCGTCACTGATTCCTGACCATCATTAATCTCTTACTGTAACTGATCACTGGCCATCATTAATAATGGGCCATCATTTATCACTGGTCATCACTGATCACTAACCATCATTGATCACTGACCATCACTGATCACTGATCATTGGTTACTGACCATCATTGATCACTAACCATCATTGATTCCTGTCCATCATTGATTACCTAGGCAACTGATCACTGTCTATTGTTGACTGCTGGCCATCAGTGATCACTGTTGACTGACCACTCACCATTATAGATACCTGACCATATACTATACAACTATCATTTTGTAGTAATAAAAACACAAAACATTTTTATGGTGTAGAACTGGGCTCTGTATACCTACAGTTTTAATTTTATATACATAGAAATCAATCATGAGGAGATTACATAGATCAGGTATGTGTTATACACATATGGTATATTTTAGCTGTGTGTCCATACGCACTAGAAGACTGTAGTTTTAGTAGAACATGACACCAGGCAGTATGACACACCACACTCACACACACACACACACACACACACACACACACACACACACACACACACACATATATATATATATATATATATATATATATATATATATATATATATAGCGGCGGTTTCTCGTCAGTTTAGGTGGTACTGTGGCAGCATAACCCAGAAAATGGCAGGACATATCATGATTGGCCTACATGCTTAAAGTACAAAACCGTAGTTAACTCAATTTTGTCAAATAATGGACTTATTTGGCTTGTCGGTACTCAATTCAGTTTGTCATACTTGGTGAAAAATTAAGTCGTGCTAGAGGCAGGAATATATTTCTTGCAGGTGTAGCACTTATGGTGAGCGCATTTACATACCGATTAGTGAAACAACCGGTTGTCAACCGCAGATTATAGTGCAAGCAAGAAAAAGTTACGAAATGCCGGCCGCGGTGGTCTAGCGGTTCTGGCGCTGCAGTCCGGAACCGCGGGACTGCTACGGTCGCAGGTTCGAATCCTGCCTCGGGCATGGGTGTGTGTGATGTCCTTAGGTTAGTTAGGTTTAAGTAGTTCTAAGTTCTAGGGGACTTATGACCTAAGATGTTGAGTCCCATTGTGTCAGAGCCATTTGAGCCAAAAAGTTACGAAACAATTCATTTCACTGTTCTGTTATAATACCTCAGTCAGTGACCAAATAAACTTTAAAATCACCAATGAAAAAGGTGTAGAACAAATTCCCATCACGTCAAGTACGTAGAATTACTTACTGTGCTGTTTTCCTCCGAGAAGCATGTGATGTATTACTTCCCCTGCAGTATTTGCTAGTGCTCCGTCGATGTCGACGAGGTGTGAAGTTAATAAGGTAAAAGTAGAGTTGTAGGACTACAGCAGTATTGTTAGAAACTTCAGTATTAGTATTATTTTTAATAAAATCAAGGCTGTAATACAAGCAAGTGAGCCTTATAATGATTGCCGTAGTAGTATCTGTTGTCTTATTAGAATTTGAGTTGTAGTTCTTACTATTGAGATAGCATCAACAGTACGAGTAGCATGTGATAAATTTAAATCTCTAAGAATGGAATAAGGCAGAACCCAGTGATTTCACATATCATTTTGTGTGTGTCAGGAAGAACACGTCACTGAACTGTGACAGTACAGGATTGTTTCACACAGATTAGTGTGTAGGCAAACCTAACAGTGTTAGAGTAGCAGTGAAAAGATTAAACAGAAAGATTTAAGAAGTGGAAAATAGGCTGAAGACGTGAATTGAAGTTTTTGTTAGGGAGGGCACTGGACAACGGTAGTCCGTTCAGTTGCGTTAGTGTACTGCTGCAATAGTGTAGTGGCTAGCGCATCGACCAAGTAACCAATTAAAGGTACAAGTTCCGGGCCGTAGCAGACATTTTATTTAATTTCTCAGTTTCTGTGAGTATCAAAAACAGTAATGTAGTGAAATTATCAGGGAAAACACCACAAATGTCGTTTGGAATTTGGTATACAGCAAAAATCACAGAATACTGAAAATGTTTGTGCATTACTTTATTTAGTTATTTCTTAACATTAAATGTAAGGGTACATATTTGCTATCAGTACGTAATACTGTATTAAATAAGTGTAAGTACCGCTGTGACAGCTTCCATTTTTAGTTTGTTATTTTCTTCTAAATCACGACCTTCTTACATACACCGTCAGATGTTTCCACTGCTGTTCCCATCCTCTCGCATTTGCTATGTATCAAACGGTGAAAATTACAAGTCCAGTGTCACACGGGAAATGAGTTTTCGGCAGGACTTACTTGCTGTGAATTTTCGTTTCCACTGCAGGACACTGTGTGTGCTATTTGGAACTTCTATGACGCGTGCTACCGAAGCGGAAGCCGGATTAAAGGTTTCTCGGAGCTAGCCTGCTGATCCCTCCTGGGAGACAAGCGGCTTGCAGAGAAGGGCTAACTTTTCGGGTTAAACGCCAGCATACCCCATCCCTCGTCGTCTCAGCTTGCCGTCCTCTTCCTCTGAAGACTAAACGAAACTGTGAGAAACTCTGCGACTCTGACCCATCGATCTTTCCGAGGTGGATAATGTTCGACAGAATTCTGCGTCTACTCAATGAGGGTTCATAACTCACTTGGAAGCATCCTTCAATTTAGTGTAAATGTTTCGGCTGACGAAGTAAATTGTTTCGTCCATGGTAAATATGAAACCAGGTCCTTGAAGAGGGCGTGTGCTACACTCAATCCTATATTAGACGAAATAGTGGCCACAACGTTGCTTGGGGAGTTGGGATGTTGCAAATTATATACAATCGTTATTGTATTTACGATACTATAAGCAATAATTCAGTATTGACTTAAGTATTTTTTCTTCATATATCCATAATTGAAAGGGACGACTTGGGACGTCAGCTAGTATAATATATGTTAAAGAAATGACGAAATTCCTCCAGCTGTATTAAGGTGTTTGTTTTATTGGCATCTACTTTCGAGGTTGTTACAACATCATCTTCAGGCCCATACTCGTTGACAGCAACCGTATGTGTCTAACACTAGGAGTCCATGTGGAACACGCCTGTCTCAACATCGAAACTAGTTGCCAATAAAACCAACACCTTAATACATCTGGAGGAATTTCGTCATTTTTTAACATAAATATTTTTTGACTTATACTTTTACAACTCCATTCTGATTGTTACTTTCAGATACTTCATAACTCGTCTAAAGGTTTTTGGTGGTTGGTGACTCGGCTATTTCTAGGGGGAGTATAACAGCTGTGTAATTGAGGATAATTTAGACGACGATCAATTTGGTTTCAGGAAAGATAAAAGCACCAGACATAGAGTTTTGGCGCTAGACAAGATAATCCAAGTACGAAAATTCAAGGCAGGTTCGTAGACATTCATCTTGTGCTTGAAGTTCACTGTTTGTCTGTGTTTGCTTCTAAATATACTCGTATTATTATAGAAGTATGGTCCTTCCATGAAAAAACACAAATTCCTCATGCCTAACACCGAAACGTCATTCCGTGAAGTGCGTTTTAACTTCTCGGGTCGCAATGAATAGTTCATTAAATTCTTGTCTTGTTGCCGCGCAGAGACTACCTCTTCAACTGATGTATCGTCTTGCCAACCTCTGAGTATTCACAAAGCTGACAAGGTACCACGCGATGTGGAGCATATAAGGCCGCACTTGGCACCTTGTTATCAGCCTTGGGCTCACTCTGAGGATGGCTGTATGATACGTGACCTAAATATCGTCTGAAGAAGTAGTATATGCACAATTGCATGCCGACATTTAACCCTAGGAACACCAAGATATTTTACATTACACGGAGCACCAACAAAGGGAAAATTCTGCCCATGTTACACTGAGTTGTAAATCTTGTAATATGTGTTTATTTCAAGTGATTTTGTTACCAATGTGAGGTCAGTTTAACAGTAAATAGTAACACCATAACTAAACATGCAGTCTTTAGAACACCTAGGGCGAAATATGACAAGAAACAGTGGTCTGAACTTAGACAGTAAAAGTTAGTAGAAGCTAGTAATATGGAGTCTATTATTGAATACACAGGCTGTCCAAAGTTTGTATACACTCTTTGATCTGATAACGTAGTATTGTACTTTTGTTCTTGAAAAGTTTCAAAAACAGAAAGAAAAGCACTTTCACAAATATAGGTTGTTGCTTTCCCGGCAGCAGTTATTCTCTGAAGTTCATAGACAATGATGACGAAACTCCTTTCACAATGAGTTGGATCCTCTGAAAGATAAACTCTAACAGAACTTGTAACATATTTACTTGGTGCGTTACCTGGATCGTTTGTTCCTTCATTGTCCTCCATTTCTGTATTTAAATTGTCTTCTGTGTGATCTGATTCAGTATCACTGAACTCAAATAATTCGTGATATGTCAAAAATTCTGCAAGAATTTCTGCCTCGTTCGAGTTTCTATAACTCATTTTAAAGATCTCTCTTACAAGAACGGCATTTTCTTCACTGTGTCAAACCTCTACTAATAATAGTTCGTCTATAAATCAACAATCAAAATAAAACTCAAGAACCAAATTATCAAGAAGGTACCCTAAAATAAAATAAAAATCTCCAGGCAATTTTTGCAATGCTTGGCCGTTGTAGCGAAGTCAGTAGGAATTATGGTCACAGTTAGTACCAACACAGGGTAAAATATGCCCCCGAGTATGAAAGTTCAGTTTTTTTATTTGCAGTTTTTATTAACTTAACCATACAAATGTAGAGTACAGCGCCGGCCGGTGTGGCCGAGCGGTTGTAGGGGCTTCAGACTGGAACCGTGCGACCGCTACGGTCGCAGGTTCGAATCCTGCCTGGGGCATGGATGTGTGTGATGTCCTTAGCTTAGTTAGGTTTAAGTAGTCCTAAGTGCTGGGGGACTGATGACCTCAGATGTTAAGTCCCATAGTGCTCAGAGCCATTTTTTGTAGAATACAGCGATTCATAAGATGAAAGACACACAGAAAACGGCCCATTAACACAGCAGGATATTTGTTATGATTTTTAACACAAGAGAAATGTACCGCCAGTTTTTGCCCATGCTTGGTGGTTGGAATAATCATTCTGTGAAGTTGTACCATCGTCAGTGAGTTTATTTTGTTTCCTTAACGTAACACCAGTAAACCACGGATTCCCTAAGGAATTTAACTCCAAAATGTAAGAGAGCTTCAGACTTACGATTAATTTAAAAATGAGTTAATCTGATACGTATCTGACGTACAACATGTAAGCGAGAATAAACTTAGAAAAAAATTTATATTTCGATGAAAATCGCTAAAACTCTCTCTATGAAACACTGGATCAATACAGATGTTTGACACCCCACTTTAATGAAAAACTATCATTGTAGGAATCTCAGTGTTTATGATGGCATATATCTTGGACCATGTCTCGTAAAATTATATAACTTTGCAGGTGTATTGAGTAGCAAGTGTGGATACCTATCTACAAAACGCCTTGCCAATAGCTATAGTAGCTAAGAAGTAACAAAATTAGAGCGTCAACCAACAAACTTTTTTCTTAAACGCTTGAAATTATCTGCAAGATTTGTTCTAAGTCTTTCAGTGCTCTCATTCCCAAATACTGGATGGATATTGACTGGACAACTTGCACATAGTGATCTATGCTTCCTGAAGTCATGTATACGGTTTCTAACTGTAATACATGTCCTATTCTTTTAAACGATTACCATGAATATTTAAATAAAAATTAATTGTCTCTGGAAGCCGTTATATAGACAACCTCCAACTTTGCACCGTTACTACGAACCGTCAGCCCTTTAACAATAACTGTAGATACTGATATGGCTGTGTGAAATTAGCAGCTGACATTTTCTTCCGGTTGTCAGTTTCTGTTAACTCTGCATTTTCATGCCTCAATGGAAACTGTGGTTTCGAATACGCTCTGCGTCACTGTTTTATTCCATATCAGTGTTTAAATTATTTTATCACAGTAGAAAAAACATGTGGCTAAAAATAATACGCCAAACAAGCAGATGAGACTTCATTTTTGATGTAAATGAGGCCATATAGCGAAATAGTCATGACCAAGTCTACACAGGCACCAAACGGATGTTGGCTAAAATAATAATAGTAGCTGGTAATCAGTGATAGTTCAAACAACAAACAGGCTGTTTGAAAAATTATTGTATACTGTCAGTTATTGGAAGATGCCTTAACGTATAACTTAAAACTGACACCTAATAGATATCTGTGGAATCTCAAATTCTTATTCTTTTTCTTGTGTCTATGTCCGACATCGGTGCAGGGGCAGCTTGGTTAGAAACATATTTGGCATGGACAGTGTAAGGTGTGGCCCGATGCCCTTTCTGCCGCCACTCCATTATTCCACTGAGACAGCACATGTGTACCTCAGTTGCCTGCGTATAGTGTTATTCATGTGGAAGTGAGCTAGAGTTTTCTAAATTTTTTCAATCAGATAACTCAGGTGCAGCTAGGGTACCAACCCAGTATTCACTCACTGGGATGTGGGAAACCACCGGGAAACCACATCCAGGCTGTCCAACACGCCGACCTGTATAATTAATCGACCAGACAGATTCAACTTGGGTACCAGCCCAGAAATCACATAGTGGGATGCGAAAAACCACCTGGAAGCCAGATCCATGCTGTGCAGCACACCGACTTGCATAATTAATCCACCAGGCAGATTAGATGTGGGGCCGGCACCCCACAATCCAGATTAATACTGTGCATTCTCAAATTAAGTGCCACATTGCCATCTCTGTGTCTAAATTTCCTGTAAAATCTATCAAAATACTTAAAGAAATAAGCATATCATTCTTTGTTCTGCTTGACGCTATGTTATTGGTGATATGTAGATCGAACTTCCATCGTCTGACGTTTCTAGAAAGTTTCAGTAATGTTTCACCTCACGAAGTACCATTTTAGGGGGAAGAAAATAATGCATCATATTCGACACTAGAAAAATACAAGCGATCTTATATTATAGCTGTTATGGATTCTTATAACATTTAAATTATGGACGTTCCTGTGACAGCATGCATTATCTAGCGAGTTTATATTTATCCAACACTATAACACAACACACCATACTAAAATGATGCATTTTGATGATATGTTTAGTGCATTACACCACTTAAACTATATATTTTCGCAACATGATAGGATAAGTTTGTAATGCCCCAAATACGAAAATTAATACAGTGACAGTGACGGATAAGGTTACACATAGAGAGTAAATTTAGATTTCTCAACCACAGGATCGTTGTACCAAAATAAAATTATTTATCCAATAGAGAACAAAACACACACAGCTTGCTTACAGTAACACTGAAGGAAATACACATCGTTCACATAACAGCGCAAATAAACTAATTTGCAGGTTAAGCTGCACCTGTCAGCAAGCTTTAATCGATCTGTGTACCACACATAAAAGAAATCAAAATGTTCTGTATTCTTTATCAAAGTAAATGAAAATTTGTTCTATAATTCTGCCAAACATACATGGCACTACTGCTGACTTGTTACAAAACTTTAAAGCTCTTGTCGACGAGAGTAATTCGTTTCTTGTACCGAAATGATTTTATTCTCACGTCTAAAGTACAAGTGTTATTTCTCAAAACCTCTTGTTAGTTAATCTAAAACAGCTATTAATGTCAGGCAGGCCAAAATTCTGGAGTATGAACTTAATCTGGCAGTACAAGACATTAGTTTATTCTCCTCATAATGATCAGTATCTCACAGTGGAATTGCAATGCTAAGCGGGTAAGGCAGTGACAGTTGACACAATCATATAAACATTCAAAACTGAATTAGTGTTCTTATACCATAAGATGACAATGCGTGTACCATAACTAGAAAGTGTGCATCATCTGTTTCGTTTTAAAACTGTGTTGTAACACCAGAAGCTGACATTGTAAGTAATGTAGCAGTAGGTTTCAGCTACCGGATGTTAAAACTGTATTGTGACGTCATAAAGTGACAGTTCATGTGCCATTAACTTATATATTGCACTTGTTTTAATACGATTGTAATTCTGGATGGTATTTTAGCTAAAAGGCTATCTATATGGTTGTCATATACTATGGATGACAGTAACTTAAAGAGTTTCTAGATCGTGCCTTCTCAGGTTGTTTTAATTCGCTGCGTGCCACTTATTCATTTGCTCACGTTGACGGTAACGGCAACGCACAGGCGCCCACTGTCCTTCAAAAGTGAATTGTACATGCCTCAATTGATATTCATATATTGTAACGGTATTTATGAACTCTTACTGATGCACTATTTTACACACTGAAGGGCGTAACCTGGTGCCGCCTACTGTTAAAAAAATAAAGCAAACCCTACTACATCGCGTTGTTTTCTAAAAATATAATTTTGTAATACACTATAAGATGATTTCCATGACTTTTTACTGATTTAAGTGTTTCATATGAGATAATGGTCAAAAAAGGTAGTTATGAACGAAGAAATGCATCACGTACCACATATCTAGTTCAACCTATCGTATAAGACTACTTGTTCTCTACTTTGTTCCTTGGTAGCAATTTCTAGGTTAAGACCATTGGCGAGATACAGTGTGTCTTCCGAACATTTTTCTATATTTGACGTAAGCTTGGTAAGCTAAAAAGCCTCAATAACTGTGTCTTAATTCAAGGGCGAATTGTAACACACTTTCATACCATTTGATACAAATTTCGTGTTACACTTTATAGCTTTTCAAAATGACGGAATTTCGAAATGCGTAAGACAATTTTGGAAATAGTGAAAAGTTTGCTCGAGATATTTGAAAATTATTGTTTGTAACTGCCAATGAATTACTGCTGCCTTCCCACCGTCCAGTTCGACGTATAGCAAACGTAAACAATAACAAAAGGAAATTCTGTCACAGTCTCAAGAATAGATGGTATCAGAATTAAAAACTACGGACCGCTACATTTCTCACTGTTTCAGCGACTGGTATTTTGGTATAAATATTTGCGTCGCTACGACACCCCGTCAATCTCGTGACTACAACGTCGAGGTGACTGCTGTTTGACTCAGTTGTAGAGGTAGCTTACAGGGTATTGTGATTATGTTTCATATATTCTGAAGATTTTTTCCCCAGACATCACGTTTTCACCTTTCTATCGCTAATACAAGCCCCTTAACAAAGCAAGGGGTGCTGTATTGAAAATTTCAAGAAATAACAGTGGGTTAATTATACTGCAAACGTAACTGCTGAGGTAATGCACATACGCTACACAGCACAACAAAAGCGTTATTTTCTTGCATATGCAACTCGAGTGACCGGCGGTCCTTTCTTTCAACTCGCGAAGAACTAAGTTTTGAAGCTGTTTGCGGACGGAAATTGTAGCACACACTTAGCTCTTTATACTACTTTGCTTTCACGAGCTGAACTTTCGTTGCCTCTCTGTTCTTTCCAATTCTTCGTGGCTCCAGTTTTCCCAGTATCGGCCGCTGTTTAATTTGGATTTCCGCTGGGTCACTGCTTCGCTAAACGCTGAATCAATATTTACCAGCGACGGTACCAACTCCACCGAGTACAAATCCGGAGTAGTTTGAAGAATTAAAAGTAGGAGGGGCGAACAGTTGCGCCGAGAGTTGGAAGCCAGGGTGGCGGAGGGGGGAGGACGAGAGGATTTAAATAAAGAGAAAAAACAAAAGAGGGGAGAAACTCGCACAATGGTAGCTCGGACCTGGTGATTAGAGTCTCACCCTTAATACAACTGGCTGCTTCCTCCCAGATCGAGGAACTTGGGTGCTTGTAGCAGGGCGAGACGGCTGGCGTAGCCATACACGGCACTCCAACAGGCACCAAGCTAACGACTACACCGAAAGCCGCACCTACCCTCCGCTATGAAAATGTTTTCCTATAGCTTAGCTCTCAAAACCTAGAAGTGTCTAACAACACAATGGCTCAAATACCAGTGAGCAAATGAGAACTTTTTCTATTAAACGTATAGTATCCACTGCCGAGAGACCAAAGATAAAACAAAAATAAAGATGCACGTCCTAATTTTAAAGTTGTAATCGTGTTAAGTTACGATCGCTGGACATTTAATATTTCTAAGAAGCAATATTTAGATTGAGCGGTCTGTCGAAAACAAGGTCATTACAAACAAAGCACATATTCGATTAGGTGAAGGATGAAAAACAAAATCGGCTGCGTCGTTTCTGGAGGAACTACAACGACCTTTGCGTTAAGTGATTTGGATGATCCTCGGTAAAGCTCAATCTGGTTGGTCCTTGCGAATGTAAGTCCATTGCCTTACCACTGCTCCATATCATTCTGTTACTCCAATGAATGATGCCAACTCAAGCCGTACACCTTCTATCGTGTAGGATCTCTGCGAGCAAGCGTAAGTGCCGCCACACGACGTGGCATGGACTCGGCTAATGTCTGAAATAGTGCTGGAGGGAACTTACACCATGAATCCTGTAGGGGATGGAGATCTCTTCTGAGCAGCACGTTGCAAGTCATCCCAGATATGTTCAATAACGTTCACGTCTGGGGAATTTGGTGGCCAGCAGCAGTGTTTAAACTCAGAAAAGTGTTCCCGGAGCCACTCTGTAGCAATTCTGAACGTTTGGAGATTCGCGTTGTCCTTCCGGAATTGCCGAAGCCCATCGGAATGCACAATGAACACGAATGGAAGCAGGTGATCAGACAGGATGCTTCCGTACGTGTCACCTGCAAGAGTCGTATCTACACGTATTAGGGATCCGATATCACTCCAACTACACACGCCCCACACCATTATAGAGAGTCCACCAGCTTCAAGAGTCCCCTGCTGACATGCAGGGTCCATGGATTCATCAGGCTGTCTCCATACTCGTACAAGTCCGTCCGCTCGATACAATTTAAAACGAGAATCGTCTGACCAGGCCACATGTTTTCGGTCATGAACAGTCCAATGTCGGTATTTACGGACCCAGGCGAGGCGTAATGCTCTGTGTCGTGCCGTCTTCAAGGGTACACGAGTGAACCTTTGGCTCCGAAACCGATATTGATGAAATTTCGTTGAATGGTTCTCATGCTGACTCAGGTTGATGGCCCAGCACTAAAATCTGCAGCAGTTTGCGGAAGGGTTGCACTTCTGTCACGCTGAACGGTTCTCTTCAGTCGTCGTTGGTCCCGTTCTTGCAGGATCTTTTTCCGGCAGCAGCGATGTCGGAGATTTGATGTTTTGCCTGATTCCTGATATTCACAGTACACTCGCGAAATGGTCGTACGGGAAAATCCTGTCGTCATTGTTACCTCGGTGCTCGTGAGCCGATTACAACACCATGTTCAAAATCATTTAAATACTGATAACCTGGTGTTGTAGCAGCAGTCGATCTAACAACTCAGTCGGACACTTTTTGTCTTACATGGGCGTTGCCGACTGCAGCGCCGTATTTTGCCTGTTTACATACCTCTGTATTTGAATAAGCATGCGTATACCAGTTTCTTTAATGCTTCGGTATATATGTATATAACCTAGGCAAAGATGATACATCAGCAAAAGTATAAGAATCGAATCATGCCCCAGGAAATGTAAGCGTTGTATATGTAATAGTTCAAAGGTTGATTTGGTGGAAGATACCAAATAGCTAGGTCCACGGTGTCATCGGGTTACGGAAGGATGGGGACGGAAGTCGGCTGTGCCCTTTCAAAGGAACCATCGCGGCAGTTGCGAAAAGAGATTTAGGGAAACCACGGAGAACCTGAATCAGAATGGCTGGATGCGAGACTGAACCGTTGTCCTACCGAATGCGTGTCCAGTGCGCTAACCACGGCGCCATGTCACTCGGTATGAGTTCAAAGGCAACTGGCATTTATTTGAAGAATAATACACTACTTCAGAAAGGCTCTCTGTGCTAGGATTGTTTATGAATTTCATTATAACGGAATACCACCTCTCTAGGTCACAAAGTAATTATGTAAAACTAAGCGTTTCCTTGAAGTTTTAATTTGAATTAAATAACAACGTCACATCTGAATGCAAAGAATGCTTCTCAGTTCTGCAATCGGCATCGTTTCCGTTTGTCGTAATATTTAACAAATTACAACAAACAAAGTTAATTTTAATAAATTTATCCCTCATAAGTATGCCAGGTGCGGTGGCCGAGCGGTTCTAGGCGCTTCAGTCCGGAACCGCGCGACTGCTACGGTCGCAGGTTCGATTCCTGCCTCGGGCATATATGTGTGTGATGTCCTTAGGTTAGTTAGGTTTAAGTAGGTCTAAGTTGTAGGTGACTGATGACCTCAGATGTTAAGTCCCATAGTGCTCAGAGCCATTTGAACCTCACAAATATCAAATTACTTTAGCGTAAGTGGGACGGTATGGGGAACCTTGTTCTTCATTATCAAAAATCTTATGTATTTTTGGTCCAATTATACATGCCTTAAAAACTTATTTCGTAACTACAGTAATTTATATTTAATGAAAACTTACAATTATGTGTTTTTTGTTTTCCTGTAGATTTTGAGGAGTCCAACTAATAGATAAATGGTATTTAGGAACTTGTACAAGCAGCGTTGCACGCCCCTCGTTTGATGTATTTGTCTTCATGTTATGTCACCGTTGTACGTTTTAGTGGGTCTGCAACGCCGTGTGACGCACTTTTCGTGCAACAAGGAGGTGGCCCGGAGCCGGCGAGTAGAGTTGAGAACGGCAACAGGTCAAGAGGGGACCTCGTCTTCCTCTGGATGCAGCCTGGCGTTTACCTGACAATAGATGTAGACCAGCTATCCTGTGGAAAAATCTCCGTAGACAGGCAAAATAAAAGTTGCAGAAAATCCCATGGTCCCAGCTGAAGAACTAAACCGATAAACCGATTCTTCTACCTACAACCACACAGAACCGCAAAAAAAAAAAAGAAAAAAAAAAGAGAGAGAATCGTTGATTATTTCATGGGGATGAACGACTGTACCAAGGAAAATTCTATCTACAGCACGTCACTTGCAATACTGTCAAGAAAGCCATAATGTGGATTAGATAAGCATCTACTGGACACGATGGCATCTCTATCCAGATGGAAAAACTTATTATTGATCAACTACTGCCCTCTATAAAAGACATTTTCAACGATTCATTAATCACAAGTGTTTTCCCGGAGGCCTGGAAACTGGGACAAATTAAACCACTGCCTAAAAAGGACATCGTCACAGCTCCCTCTGACTACCACCCCATCTGCCTTCCTGCACTATCGAAGGCCTTAGAATATATAGTCCATGACCATCTCACCAACTACCTAACTACTAACAACCTACTAGACGAATACCAATCAGGTTTCCGTAAAAATCGAAGCACATCATCCACTCTGATAAAGGTGACAGATGACCTGAAACTTGCCATGGACAGACAAGAAGCGACTATCATTTGCTTCTTAGATTTCAGCATACCATTTGATACTGTCGACTTCGACATCTTACTAGCCAAACTTAGCGGTCTAAATTTCTCAGCAAGTGCAGTGAAATGGTTTTGCTGATACATGACGTCTCGTCAGCAACGCGTCCTGTCCGGGAAAATAAAATCACAATGGTGGCAGGTAGTTTCAGGCGTTCCCCAAGGCTCAGTATTAGGTCCTATACTCTTCTCTCTGTATGTCAATGATTTGTCATCGGTTCTGGCCTATTGCAAATATCATAAGTATGCTGATGACCCTCAGTTATATCTAAGTGCGAAACCAAGCAATCTTAAGAAAGCTATTGAAAATTTCAGTATTGACCTCGATGCACTATCAAAATGGGCATAAGACATAGGACTAAAACTAAACCCATCTAAAACCCAAGCGGTACTTGTTGGTCGCTCTAACCTCATTAGCCCAAAACATCGGAAATCCGTACCATCTCTTATCCTAAATGGAACAAATATTAACTTCTCTCCCTCAGCAAAGAGTTTGGGAGTAACAATAGACGAAAATCTAAATTTGACAGAGTACGTACCTCCAGTGTGCAAAAAAGCATCAGCATCCCTTCATGTCCTACAAAAATATAAAAACTCTTCCCTTTCGATCTAAAAAACAAATAAGTACAAACGCTTATACTCCCAATCATTGACTACAGCGATATTATCCTACAAGGCCTCTCTCAGGAAAATTCGCGACGTCTGGAACTAGTCATGAATGCCTGCGTCCGATATATCTGTGACGTTCGACTTTTTGATCACATTTCAGCAGCATATGCAAAATTGTCCTGGCTGTGTGCAGACAAACGCAGAGATTTTCATACACTCTGTCTCATCTACTGCCTTATAAATGTACACCGTCCCTCATATCTCTCCTCCTCCTTAACGCCTATGTCGGAACAACATGACAGAAACACACGTTCCCATTATAATAAAATCCTCTCTGTTCCAGTGCATCGCTCAGTCACTTTCTCTAAGCCCTTTACAGTAGCGGGGGCCCGACTCTGGAATAACCTCCCTCGTTGTGTTAGAGAACTTAAAAACATGTCCAGCTTCAAAAAACAGTTAATGACGTATCCACTTAAGCAACAGAAATGCCTTCCTCTGTACATGAATGCACTTCCCCTCATTGCCTACCTCTTTCCCCTCCTTCAATCTCCCTTCTCCAAAATTCGCTATACTAGTAAATATCTACTTTACACAGCAAGATATTAATGTACGTCTGCACAAATCTTCACTATTATTGCCAATTTTGCTCATGTTTATCTTTATTATTTGATTTTCTTTTTTACTGTTATTATTATTGCTTTTATCATAATTTGTATGTATAGCACCTGTTGTAAAAATACTGCTAGCATTTAATTTATTAGGTCTTAGTCATAACTCTTCATTCATATTGTCACTAGAGCAATCTAATTTTCTTATTTAAACTATTGTCATGATGTAACTCTGATGTGTGAAATGCTGCATGTGTGGAACACTGGTCCGATGTAAGAGAGGGCCTGATGGCCCTAATCTGATCAGGTTAAATAAATAAATAAATAAAATAAATAAACTATTGAGACTTACTACGTACCGAGTTTAGTTCTGTGTAACGCTACGAACACTGCACATTAGCCGAAATGTAGCGATGAAACAGAGGGCCGTTAGTACTAGGGCTGCACCGAAAGCTGTGCACTGCACTTTTTTTCTTCAACAATCCTTTACTCAAAATATTGTTTTATCTGCCCACCCTATTTTTCCACGTGATCTCCATCCCGTTCTACGGCGTTCCTCCAGAACGAAACAAGGGCGTGTATGCTCTGTCGGTAAGTATCCTGGTCCTGGTGGCGGAGTCAATGCTTCAATGTGCGAATAACTTGCTCATCGTCCTAAAAATGTCTTCCACGAATGGAGTCCTTTAAAGGCCCAAAGAAGTGGAAGTCCAAGGGGACTAGATCAGGGTTGTAGGATGGATGGGGTAACACTGCGCAACTCAGTTTTTCGATTTTATCATCAGTCCTCAGTCTTCTGCATCCACACTTCCTTTGCTGTTTGATAGATGCAGCGCCAACTGGTCTCCCTGGCCGCTTTAAATCGTGGAGATCCGCCGAACCGCGTTCTGATGAACTCACCGTCTGTGCCCAGCGACTAATTGTACTTCCGTCGACGGCAGATGCTCTATTGACTTAGCACAAGCGTTTCAGAGAATTCCCCACACTTTCCTTCTCTGCAGTGAGAAATTCAATAACGTCGCGTTGCTTGTAACGTACATCACCTACAGACGCCATTTTGAAAGTGTCCTGCAACTACGCTGTCTGTCAGGAGTGACAAAAATTTAGCGCGCTCACTTAGGGAACTTCGTAAAGTTTCGCATTCGTAGGATTGGTTTCGGCTGAGGAAAAAAATGTGGTGCGTTACTTTCTGGGCAACCCTTGTATGAATTTTTGGTGTCTCGTAGGACGTTTCTGTTGAGATTAAACTGATTAAATGTTTTGTTCTTACTGTCTCCTACTTAACTTGTAATTACCTGGTGCAGGAAGAGCGAGTTTTAAATGTCCGTTGATTGCTTAAAAGACGTGTGACAGTAAACTGTAATAAATATGAAGCTGTGTCTGTTTTCCACATTTAACTGTGATTCATTCAAACAAGTCTGACAAGAGTAAATTACATTGACTTACGTAATATCTTCAAATCAAGTGTAATATTATTTTCCTATTATTTAACATGATCTGAATGAGTTATTCGTACTTGGCGCCAGGTTTATTTCGGCCAGGACTGGTTGTACACAACCGTAAGTTGGCTGGTCGCTGTACTGTCCAGGTGGACCAATCTCTTTGCAATTAACAAGGATCGGTCTATCGTGGGCGATTCGGTAGCTTTTCTCATTTCTTGCGTGCACACGTGATCGTCTGAAGGACGGCGCTAGCTGTGTTGTGCATTGTAACACCAACACCGATGTGCTATGTAACTATGTGTATATGTAGCTTTGAAGTGATTGTTCTGTACAGGGTTATTACAAATGATTGAAGCGATTTCACATCTCTACAATAACTTTATTATTTGAGATATTTTCACAATGCTTTGCACACACATACAAAAACTCAAAAAGTTTTTTTAGGCATTCACAAATGTTCGATATATGCCCCTTTAGTGATTCGGCAGACATCAAGCCGATAATCAAGTTTCTCCCACACTCGGCGCAGCATGTCCCCATCAATGAGTTCGAAAGCACTGTTGATTCGAGCTCGCAGTTCTGGCACGTTTCTTGGTAGAGGAGGTTTAAACACAGAATCTTTCACATAACCCCACAGAAGGAAATCGCATGGGGTTAAGTCGGGAGAGCGTGGAGGCCATGACATGAATTGCTGATCATGATCTCCACCACGACCGATCCATCGGTTTTCCAATCTCCTGTTTAAGAAATGCCGAACATCATGATGGAAGTGCGATGGAGCACCATCCTGTTGACCGTCGACTGTGGTACGTTTAGCTCCCTGCTTGCTTTATTCGTCGACTTCCGCGGGCTACGCGTGAAACTTGCCCGCACGCGTTCAACCGTTTCTTCGCTCACTGCAGGCCGACCCGTTGATTTCCCCTTATAGAGGCATTCAGAAGATTTAAACTGCGCATACCATCGCAGAATGGAGTTAGCAGTTGGTGGATCTTTGTTGAACTTCGTCCTGAAGTGTCGTTGCACTGTTATGACTGACTGATGTGAGTGCATTTCAAGCACGACATACGCTTTCTCGGCTCCTGTCGCCATTTTGTCTCACTGCGTTCTCGAGCGCTCTGGCGGCAGAAACCAGAAGTGCGTCTTCAGCCGAACAAAACTTTATGAGTTTTTCTACGTATCTGTAGTGTGTCGTGACCATATGTCAATGAATGGAGCTACAGTGAATTTATGAAATCGCTTCAATCATTTGTAATAGCCCTGTACTAATTAAGATCTTTGAATTGTAAGAGGGAAGTGAAGTTTTTTAATTATTATAAAAGCTTCATAATGTTTAAAAATAATGAAACTTTATAAAGTAGGTATGCTCATTAAAGAGATATTGTACTTTAAATACAGGTTCATACTTAGGAAAGTGGGACTATATAATAGAAAAGGTGTAGGAACTCCCTCCGCTACGGAAGGATCTTGGCGCGCCGGAAAAGGTGGTTTTGGCGGTCAATCCTAGCAGCAAGAGAGAGAGGACATTACGCAGTCCGTGGCCAGCAGCTGTACAGCTACCATGGGTGCCAAGTGGGGCATTCGGAAGCAGATTTATGTTGAAATTGCCTCGGATGTGGCTTCGGCTGTAATATGGTGCTCTTGTATTATGGAATGGCTCTAAAAATATTGATACGTCGCCAAGAAGAAATTTGGAAAGACCCTTAAACAGCATGACGCGAGACCAGATAGCCGCCACGTGCTTGCCACCACTATAGCGCCATTGCTTCAGGAAAACAGATATGTACCAGTATGTTTGTGTGTGTGCTTTTTCGACAATAATTCATGTGATAAAAACATGTGTGTGAACTTTGAAATTGGCCTGATCTTAAAACTGTTTTAGGGTCGCATCCTAAACGCGCAAAAGATCAAGAATACTGTTTCTGGATAATCATTTAATTGTTTCTACTTTGAATGTGCCAAACTTTCAGTAATAAAGTTTATAAATGTTACTAATTAAACCACCTACTTCACAGGTAATGACTTACAGAAAATTTTATTTTCCTTTGGCTATTACTATGAACTAATTTCTGAAGTTCTATTTGAGAATAACATTTAAGCAAATTGCCACATAGTCTGGAAATATATACAAATTCAAGTGGAGTTAGGAATTCCCATTAGTGGACTGAAACTTGATTAGTGTAATCTGAAATAGTTGCAGAATTTTCCTGTAGAGTAAATGATAGTTTATGGGCCCCACGATAGTCTTTTCTATTATGAGGAAGTTAAATTGAACATTCCTTTAGCTAAAGGAATCTGAAATATTTCCACCAAAGAGAGAGTATGAAAAAGCGTTTGTACAGTGTTATTTAATTGCATTTGTGATGTTTAAGTGTGAGTTAAACAAGGACTCTTGTCATGCTTCACTTAATCTCGTGATGTCTTTGATAACATTCTGGTGCTGAATTGGTTAATGATTGAAATACTGGTTATTATTAACAGGAGCGAAGTACCATTTATCCTACTGTGACTGCTAATTTATGCGATGATAACTACTGCTAACCACAGTTCGGTTCGTCTGGCAGTTGTGTGTACTCCTTGCACTTCACAGGGAGAGAAGGAAAGAAAGTCCCTGTTGCAAAATAGCAGTTAAATTCTTTGAACTTAATGTTCAAACATTATTACGCCTATTTAGGTTGGCGAATGTTTATTATTTCATTCACTAAAACTTTCATTACTTCCTTAGCATCTAAATTTAACGTCTCTCTTCTAATTGCCATAGTAATGAAATTTATGTTCGAAACCCTCTGTCCATTAGGTTAACACATGGTCAAATAATTCAAAATACCTCCCAGAGGGTAACACTTACTGTGTGTTACTGTCGTATTTAGGTCCTCACGTACAGTATAGGTGTTATAGGTTCTGTCCCACATGACCGCCGTCCCCGACGTCTGTATGTGATTTCTTTATGGGATTGTAGATTGTTCTATAACTTAAAATAGCCGATGTGATAATTTATCTTATATGGTATTGTATCGGTGTAATTTGCTATGGTACTTTGGCCACTATTGGTCGTTAACGCGCTACCACAGTGTGTTGAAGCTGTACCCTGCATCTCTTTGGCCTTCTAGCCATGGGCCTGCGTCGGCGCATCGTCGTGCTGTCGATGTCTTCAGACGCACATTGGGGTGGTTGACTGCCCAATAGCCTGGTTATTTTGATATATTTTAAATTCTTATGTACTGAATGCCAGAAATTTTATTTCGTTAATTACTACTGTTTAGAGGGATAGATTTTAGTCTTGGCGGTTATCACCATTTGAGTGTATTATTTCATCGCACCCAAGGTTAACTCCTTTCCACATGGAATTTGATTTTTAATGCTGAAGTTATTTAAGATTGGGGTTTCCAAGTCATATAAATGAGCGATTCTTGTCTTAGTCAGTTTTTCGTAAGAGAATTTGATTTAATATTTTCGGTCATTTAAATTTTATTATTTTCTTGTTTAGATGAGGGTTTCTGTTACTTACTTTTGGTAACTGAATTTGATTTAAAATTGCGAGGCATTTAAATTCACAGTATGACTGACAATTTATTATCTTTACTATTAACGCCTATTTCGGCCCAAGATGCTGATCGTTTTGGGGTTGAATACTATTTTGTTTTTAATATTGAAGTTACTTGACATTGATACTTCTGTATTTTTTTATTTCCTACTTTGAATAAGATTTACTTGCCTTAGTCAATTTCTGTAGCTGAAGTAGCATTCAAAATTTCAGTCATTTAAATTTTATTAATTTCTACCTTAAATGAGATTTCTTTTTCTTGGTCAATTTGGAACTGAAATTGATCCCAGATTTTTCACTCATTTAAATTTAAAGTCTGACATTTAATTATCAATGCTATTGACGCCATTTTGGGTGCATGATGTTAATCATTTTGGAACAGAAATATGGTTTTTGATGCTGGAGTTATCTAACATTTGTGCTTCTACGCTTTGTTATTTACTGCTTTAAATGAGATTTTCTTGTGTTACTAACAATGTCCCGTGGGCATGTAGACCCTATTGCTGTCAGAGACAGTTTTCGTAACTCAAATGGATTTAAAATTGTCAGTAATTTCAATTTTGCGTCCGACTTTTTCGTTGTGATCATTAATGTCATTCTGGACAAACGGGACGAACTTGTGTGGTTTTGTAATTTGGTATCATAGCTTCGTCATTAGAGATAAATTGACTCCTAGTATTCTGATTTAATTTGTACAATAAACAACTGTGTGTGTGACTATGAATGCTGCTGTTCTTAAATGTTCACTTCTCTCAGCCCTCCGTTCCACAGACACTTGAATCGCTTCTTTCTGTAATTTAAATTAAACAAGGAAATAGAAATTTTACACGAGAAACACAAAAATGAATCGTTTAGAAAAGTGCGAGGACTGTTAACAACTAGGCCGTAGGAAGTTATGAAGGAAAACGATTTACAAAATTCAACTTTGAATTTTAGTTACACATGTCTTGAAAACTTCGACAGTAAGAAAAAGAAGGAGGAATTATTTGGTTAACTCTAAAATGTGGTCGCCATCTCTGAAAAGTGGTCGTTGAGGAAGGATATAACGAAAGCGACTGACAATATAAGGAATGATGTAGTGTTCGAGCTAGTAGAGGAAAGCGTATGGGAAAGTGTTTCCTAAAGAGAAAAGCAATGTGGCTCGAATATTTTCAGTGGAAAAAAAATTCTAAAATTTACCAATGAAATACAAGTAGAAAAGAAACAGGCTGACCGAGAGGAAGACATACCTTACTAATAGATTTCATGGAAGGATGCTCCTGCCAAGAACTAAGGAAAACAGCAAAGAATAAGACATGGTACAGGGCAAAAATCAGCTAAAACCGGTGTTTCGAAAGATTTACTTATGAAGATACACTTCTGTAAGAGCTATAGGAATTGTGTATTTTTCTAGAGCTGAAGGTCACATTGCAACAACCTTGCGAGTCGACTCAGAATTTCAGTTTAGCTTCCAAGCATCGCAGAAGCTGTCTTGCTAATAAAGTAGTGGGATGAAATTGATAGCAAAGAGTTTGAACAGCCGAAAGCATAATTGCTGTTGTTGAGGAACTCGTAACTCCTGGGCCACTACTAACATTACCATATCTCTAACAAAACTAATAATTCGTATGATCCAAAGTTCTACTGTCAAACTTAAAACATACAACACTAATAATTTTCGTTACCCTCCAACTGGCATGGAGCAACAGTCCCAGAATTAAATTTATTTGATGTAAATATCAAAAACGCAAACCAAAACCAAACAATTCAAACTCGATGAAAACAGACCCCTTCATTTAACGTTCAATAACTTCAGTAAATACATGTCTTACATCAGAACCTTAATTGTCCATCTACTAGTTCCCTCAAGTAACACAATGGCCCGCAGGAATTGCCTGCTTCCCTCCTCAAGGGTCCGCAAATGACTTTCCGATAATTCAATTTCATAACTGGTATGAAAATTTGGGACTTCCTAAGCTCTTAAGTCAGTCAACGATATAGACACAGAAAGTTTGGTCGTCATTAGTCAAAACGTATTTTCGGCGATTCACCCCTCTCCACAGATAACAATTCAGTTCGCTACTCAGAACTGTTGCCTAGCAGAACCAATCTCATAATCGAATTTTACAAACAATCCGCCTAAAAGACTACCGTAGCGACACGAGAGACCCAAAGATTACTCCAATGAGTAAAAGCTTTCACGAGTGCCGCGCTATGCTTGGAGTTGTAGAAATTCAGTCCATCCTTCTGAGGCTGCCGACGACGAATTGTATCCGTTTCCACGCAGTTGGGAACGTCGCTGTAACTCCTTCCTCACTCAGCGAGTACAACGGTCTATCGCACTGCTAAGGCACATAATATTATTCCTGTTCCTAATTCTACGACGCCTCTCCTTCCTCTGAAACGTGTCAGACACTCTTCTGCACCAGCTGCTACATTAGAACTCGTTGAAGTAAACATGTCGCTGATAAATGGTTTAGCCACAGCCTCGGGTTTGTTTGTGAAATGAATATTTCAGTCTGCTGCCGAGCTGAATTCTCTAACCACCAAACGGTGTAAATCTTATTTTCTAGTAAGCTCCGTGCAGTGACCATCTGCCACACACGATGGATCTACAGAAATTCGTACTGAACGGTTTCTTTGATTTAGCCGTTTTCCGCAGCAGGTAATAAACATTCTTTTTATCAGTTACCCCGTTTTCTTTCTGCAATCTGATGGTTATTAATTTCTTACGCTAATGGGGTCTTCAATTGACTTAATAAAGAAATAAAATTTTGTTCTTATATTTGAAATTTCAGTGTGAATTTGACGACTATTTATGTATATGTAGGAGCACCAGTCGACACCTTAAATTTATACACGGATAATTTGTTATCTCGTTTCTCATTTGTCCTACCAAAATCAGTATGTCCTCTCTTCTGGTCACAGGCCACTGTTAAACATTCACATCGGAATCTCTTGGTTTCTTGGTTTTCATACTTCGTTTATCGTTATCTAAGTGCCCTCAAAACACTTCGCTACTAATCTGGCAAGAACTGCGGTCTTCTTCTACCAGAATTTTGTGCGACTTTTGACATAGCACTATTTATGCCCTTGGAGTCTCCTGTGTTATTAGGGTATATAGGTGTTGACAATCACTCGATTCTTCCCTTCTGTTCTTTACCTCTTCCTTCCCCTCCCCCCGCCCCCCCTCTCTCTCTCTCTCTCTCTCTCTCTCTCTCTCTCTCTCTCTCTCTGTGTAAGTGTGTGTGTGTGTGTGTGTGTGTGTGTGTGTGTGTGTGTGTGTGTGTTTGTGTGTGTATTTGCACCTACCTGCATGTGTGAGTATGCTTCTCTCTTGTATTTTGTTTCTGTAAAGTAGGGTGTAACGGCGTGTATACTATTGCTATGTTAACTATTATGTTAAGGCATTGGGAGAGTGGGGTACTGCCTATTGGAGGATGGGGACAGATTGTTCAGTGTGGATCAAAAAGTGGTTAATGGATGATTGAAAGGATGAATCAGAAGGAATCACGTAAGAGTGAGGTGACAGATTGCGTGGTGATATTCTGATGATCATCTGATGGGACTTTGTTCCACATTTTATCTATTAATGCGAATAGGGTTTTTATGGTCACCTGTCCATTTAAAAAAGCTCTGTCTTCTGCTTTGCTTTTTCGTTTAAAATGATTTTATGGTGAGTTGAAAGGTGTTTTCTATTGCTTGTTCGATTATGTTTGTGGGTTCATCTCTGGGCGTTGGCTTGTGGTTCTCTCAAAGGCTCTGCTAATATGGAGTGATTTGACACATGTTCATTCGCAGTATTCCCTTAGCAACTTTTTTAGACAAACTGGCGTTCACTGGAAGGAGCTATTCCTGTAGGGTTTGAAATCGATTGACATTAACATAGTGTGACGCTAGTCCCCAGTTTCTGTCAGTAAGGATCTTCTTATGACAACTACCGCTGCGACGTTTTACATGGCTGCAAGTGGTCCACCATTCCTTGTATACACGTTGAACACACTGCGTTGATATACCAACAAACTGGGAAACTTCATTCACTGTGTGGACATACGCACTTCCATACACGACAGCTTCTTCCTGACGTCCTCATGCCTCCACCGTCGGCCGATATGGCGGCGCTTATCCCATAAAATCGGCTGTCATAAACAAAACACTGCCATGATCTGAGCACTGAGTAGCGGGGAGTGGGGCTTACAATCCCGTTATGCAACATGCATAGCACTCAAAATCGAGGAGTATGCATTTTCAAGGAGGTCATTAATATTTTGTTCATTAATACCATACGTGAAAATCTAGTAAGAGAATTTCTTCAATGCTGGCTATGTTCTCCGCTATTTTGAGATTGGAGCATACAATAGTGTCACACAAACAATGTTGACGGTACGATCTCCCGTTTCCTTCGAGCTTTGTCTCCACCCATATACGGACACGTGCTGCGTGCTAGATTATGAATATCGAAACTTCTGCTAATGAGTGCTGAAAGACACCATTAGCTGCCGCGCGGGACTAGCCAATCGGTCTAGGGCGCTGCAGTCATATACTGTGCGGGTGGTCCCGGCGGAGGTTCGAGTCCTCCTTCGCGCATGCGTTTGTGTGTTTGTCCTTAGGACAATTTCAGTTAAGTAGTGTGTAAGCTTAGGGACTGACGACCTTAGCAGTTAAGTCCCATAAGATTTCACACTCATACACACACCATTAGCTTGAGGTATCTCGTGATTAAGGTACCAGTTTCCTGGTGGGTAATATTGTCCTCCGTCTGTAAACAGGGACAGTGAATTTAAGGCTGGCAACGACGACGTTGTCTTTGTCTCCTAAGTGGAGAATGAAAGTTTCAGTTTGTCTTTTGGAAAGTTCGCTGCGAGCGTGTCTCCAGCAGAGGGATTAAGGAGTAAGTTGTGCGCTTGTAAATAAGGTTACAGCGAAGTGCGTGAGGCTGCGTAAAGCAATTCAGCCTCCAGCCTGCCGGCAGGGCTTCCTTTTTGTCCTGATACGCAAGTGCTTATGTCGATCACACTTTGAATGGCAAAAGGAAACATCAGCGGTAGCTTCTCACAACGTTCTACAGGCTAGTTCCTCAGAATAAGGCAGATATAACAATATTTTCTCTTCTCCAGCGTCATAGAAATTTCAACGAAAAATAATATTTTCTGTCATATTCTCTAATCAATTTCTACAGTGCGCTATTTTTTATAATTTCCCCCGTAGAACAAACGTTCCGATTTATATCTGTTGTCATAACAAGTGCTTCCTGTTATTCCACTGTTCACATCTTCCTTTTCGTCGTCCTTCCATCCTTCCTTAACCCAATGGGACGGATGACCTCGCTCTTTCTTCCCTTCCTCCCAAATCAACCAACCAGACAATCTAATTTAGTTCTCCTAGCAGTGCATGTCATCTTGGCAGTGTTATGTTGACAGTCAGTATCACGACCTGAAGGTGACGAACAGGTGTTCAACGGAACTATTGCGTCACCATATTCGTACGCAAACAGCGAATGTGAAACCCAACAGTCTTAACAACGACGGAATGACTAAAGAATGTAATAATGTTGATGATATAGCTCCTGGCACGGTCAGATTTATTATTCGTATAGTTTTATGAATTTATTACACTTATTTTTATTTCAGCTTACACTGAAGAGCTGAAACATCATGACCACCAGCTTAACAGCTTGTTGGGACATTTTTTTGTAACGCATTATCGTGGATTCTGCGTATCATCGATACCTACAGAGCGAGGTGGCGCAATGGTTAGCACATTGGACTCGCATTCGTGAGGACGACGGTTCAATCCCGTCTCCAGCCATCCTGATTTAGCTTTTCCGTGATTTCCCTAAATCGTTTCAGGCAGATGCCGGGATGGTTCCTTTGAAAGGGCACGGTCGATTTCCTTCCCCATCCTTCCCTCACCCGAGCTTGCGCTCCGTCTCCTATGACCTCGTTGTCGATGGGACGTTAAACAACCCTAACCTAACCTAACCTAACTCATCATACCACGGTTGGTTGATAGATTTGTGGAGTCACATGTCAACAGATGTCTAGGCACAAGTAATTTAATTCCCGTAAATAACTAGCCGCTGATTTATGCATGCGGTAATGGCTTTCGCTGGCATGATGGGAACCATCGGATTAACATCAGGCGAATTTAGTGGCCAAGACATTACATGATTTCACTATCATGCTCCTCGAACTACTATAGCAAGATTCTGGCTTCGAGGGATGGACACTTATACCGCTGAAAGATGACATCGCCATCGGGGAAGACATCAGCCATGAACGGATCATAATTCTGCTCCCACCTGCCTGTGTCCGTGGCTCGGTGCACGTTTCGAACAGCCGTTCAAGTAGATGACGGCGTCTGTGGAGGTGAACATCGACATGCTGTAGCACAAACGTGATTCGTCCGATGAGCGAACACGTTTCCAGTGATACAGGGTCCAACCGCGATAATTCCGAGCACACTACAGTCATAATTGACGATGTCGCTAGGCCAATATGTGAACACGCAGTGTGCCATCTCCCGGAGTATCTTTCCCTGTGAATGCGCTTGAAAGAAAAGTGGCTTAATATTTTTCTGTAATACGTGGAAAACATTGAGATTTTTCAAGCGAAGTACGTCAAGTGAAAAGGACAAAGACAATAAGCACGATTTATTATCTGTGTAAAAATGTTTCAAATGTCTCTGGACTTAACATCAGAGGTCATCAGTCTCCTAGAACTTAGAACTACTTAAACCTAACTAACCTAAGGACATCACACACATCCATGCCCGAGGCAGGATTCGAAACTGCGACCGTAGCGGTCGCGCGGTTCCAGACTGTAGCGCCTAGAACCGCTCGGCCACTCCGGCCGGCATTATCTGTGTAGACAATGACTAAAGACGACAATACATGTTGCGTTAATTTTCATTTGGCTGATAAAGCAGAAGACATTGTACCTTTTCGAGTAGTGCCGCTGACGTAGCAAGACACTGTCTCCCTACGTTCCACATTAAAAGGTCTGCAGTAAGTGTAATAATTGTTAATTTTTCTAAATCGTTTTCGGAATAAAAAATTTTATTTGTAGCATTGAAACAATCTTTTATTTATAAAAGAAATATGTCCCTTCCTGCAGCTATTAAGCTGTGTTAGTTACGATCTTCACATATTGTTGTGAGGCATTACGATCAGTACAAATATTTTCGACAATTACGGCCCTTCTAGCACAGATATTATTGAGATAACTAATTTAGATTACGCGTTTATGAAAACATTAAGATGTTTCATCATTATTTTCATTTTTTGATCCAAATTTTGCTGTACTGAGTCAAAAATATCGAGTACGGTATTTTTCACGCAAGCGCCATCACAGAGAAAACTGCAACTAAATATGCTTCATGCAATTAAAGTTATCAAACCAGTGTCCCACTAATAAATATACATACATACGAACTCTAAATTTTCAGCCCCTTGCAACAAAAGGGATAATGCTCATATGTTTAGTTTCTTTATTTCGTTTTTTGTGTGTGCAGTAACGTAACTGTACGATAACGTAACTTCAGTAAAAGGAAATTATTATAACCAATTATTTAGCAAACCGAATAGTCTGTGTTAACATTTTTACCCAAAACTGTGAAAATGCTCTCTTACAAATAATTAAGCATTATCTGCTTAAAAGACAGTTTTACACAATACGTTACAATTACACTGCACACACATCATTCATTCGCATTTACACACACACACACACACACACACACACACACACACACACACACACACACATATATATATATATATATATATATATATATATATATATATATATGAGGGGGTGGAGAGAGGGAGAGAATCTAAAACAATACTTAAATTTAAAAATTTTCATAACAAAATTAAGGGCGCATCTTGCCGTCGTCTTAAGGCGTTACACATTGTTGTTGTTGTTGTGGTCTTCAGTCCTGAGACTGGTTTGATGCAGCTCTCCATGCTACTCTATCCTGTGCAAGCTTCTCCATCTCCCAGTACCTACTGCAACCTACATCCTTCTGAATCTGCTTAGTGTATTCGTCTCTTGGTCTCCCTCTACGATTTTTACCCTCCACGCTGCCCTACAATGCTAAATTTGTGATCACTTGATGCCTCAGAACATGCCCTACCAACCGATCCCTTCTTCTAGTCAAGTTGTGCCACAAACTTCTCTTCGCCCCAATCCTATTCAATACCTCCTCATTAGTTACGTGATCTACTCACCTTATCTTCAGCATTCTTCTGTAGCACCACATTTCGAAAGCTTCTATTCTCTTCTTGTCCATACTAGTTATCGTCCATGTTTCACTTCCATACATGGCTACACTCCATACAAATACTTTCAGAAATGACTTCCTGACACTTAAATCTATACTCGATGTTAACCAATTTCTCTTCTTCAGAAACGCTTTCCTTCCCATTGCCAGTCTACATTTTATATCCTCTCTACTTCGAACATCATCAGTTATTTTACTCCCTAAATAGCAAAACTCCTTTACTACTTTAAGTGTCTCATTTCCTAATCTAATTCCCTCAGCATCACCCGAATTAATTCGACTACATTCCATTATCCTTGTTTTACTTTTGTTGATGTTCATCTTGTATCCTCCTTTCAAGCCACTGTCCATTCCATTCAACTGTTCTTCCAAGTCCTTTGCTGTCTCTGACAGAATTACAATGTCATCGGCGAACCTCAAAGTTTTTACTTCTTCTCCATGAATTTTAATACCTACTCCGAATTTTTCTTTTGTTTCCTTTACTGCTTGCTCAATATACAGATTGAATAACATCGGGGATAGGCTACAACCCTGTCTCACTCCTTTCCCAACCACTGCTTCCCTTTCATGCCCCTCAACTCTTATAACTGCCATCTGCTTTTTGTACAAATTGTAAATAACCTTTCCCTCCCTGTATTTTACCCTTGCCACTTTTAGAATGTGAAAGACAGTATTCCAGTCAACATTGTCAAAAGCTTTCTCTATGTCTACAAATGCTAGAAAAGTAGGTTTGCCTTTTCTTAATCTTTCTTCTAAGATAAGTCGTAAGGTTAGTATTGCCTCACGTGTTCCAACATTTCTACGGAATCCAAACTGATCTTCCCCGAGGTCCGCTTCTACCAGTTTTTCCATTCGTCTGTAAAGAATTCGCGTTAGTATTTTGCAGCTGTGACTTATTAAACTGATAGTTCGGTAATTTTCACATCTGTCAACACCTGCTTTCTTTGGGATTGGAATTATTATATTCTTCTTGAAGTCTGAGGGTATTTCACCTGTCTCATACATCTTGCTCACCAGATGGTAGAGTTTTGTCAGGACTGGCTCTCCCAAGGCCGTCAGTAGTTCTAATGGAATGTTGTCTACTCCCGGGGCCTTGTTTCGACTCAGGTCTTTCAGTGCTCTGTCAAACTCTTCACGCAGTATCGTATCTCCCATTTCATCTTCATCTACATCCTCTTCCATTTCCATAATATTGTCCTCAAGTACATCGTCCTTGTATAAACCCTCTATATACTCCTTCCACCTTTCTGCCTTCCCTTCTTTGCTTAGAACTGGGTTGCCATCTGAGCTCTTGATATTCATACAAGTGGTTCTCTTCTCTCCATAGGTCTCTTTAATTTTCCTGTAGGCAGTATCTATCTTACCCCTAGTGAGACAAGCCTCTACATCCTTACATTTGTCCTCTAGCCATCCCTGCTTAGCCATTTTGCACTTCCTGTCGATCTCATTTTTGAGACGTTTGTATTCCTTTTTGCCTGCTTCATTTACTGCATTTTTATATTTTCTCCTTTCATCAATTAAGTTCAATATTTCTTCTGTTACCCAAGGATTTCTATTAGCCCTCGTCTTTTTACCTACTTGATCGTCTGCTGCTTTCACTGCTTCATCCCTCAGAGCTACCCATTCTTCTTCTACTGTATTTCTTTCCCCCATTCCTGTCAATTGTTCCCTTATGCTCTCCCTGAAACTCTCTACAACCTCTCGTTCTTTCAGTTTATCCAGGTCCCATCTCCTTAAATTCCCACCTTTTTGCAGTTTCTTCAGTTTCAATCTGCAGTTCATAACCAAGAGATTGTGGTCAGAGTCCACATCTGCCCCTGGAAATGTCTTACAATTTAAACCTAGTTCCTAAATCTCTGTCTTACCATTATATAATCTATTTGATACCTTTTAGTATCTCCAGGATTCTTCCAGGTATACAACCTTCTTTTATGATTCTTGAACCAAATGTTAGCTATGATTAAGTTATGCTCTGTGCAAAATTCTACAAGGCTGCTTCCTCTTTCATTTCTTCCCCCCAATCCATATTCACCTACTACGTTTCCTTCTCTCCCTTTTCCTACTGACGAATTCCAGTCACCCATGACTATTAAATTTTCGTCTCCCTTCACTACCTGAATAATTTCTTTTATCTCGTCATACATTTCATCAATTTCTTCATCATCTGCAGAGCTAGTGGCATATTAACTTGTACTACTGTAGTAGGCATGGGCTTTGTGTCTATCTTGGCCACAATAATGCGTTCACTATGCTGTTTGTAGTAGCTAACCCGCACTCCTATTTTTTTATTCATTATTAAACCTACTCCTGCATTACCTCAATTTGATTTTGTATTTATAACCCTGTAATCACCTGACCAAAAGTCACAAGGTTCAAAAAATAGTTAAAATAATATTCTTAATTACAATCATTTAAGCATTTGTGGCTACTACAATAATGAAGTTTATTAATTTTTCTAATATTATTGAGGTACAAGTTCCTGACACTATAATTTTAATTGTAAGTTCCAATCAGTTCAGTGATTACAATAATATGACTTCTTACAGTTAACATAGTAATAATTGCACGAGGCGTATCACAAATATAATGCCAGATTAATAATGAGGTCTAACCGCTGCTCGTACCCATTCGCGCCAGCGCAGGCTTATAACAGTAATGAAGGGATTCAGAAATCGTCAAAGTAACGGCAGCGATGTGATAGAATTTACCATTCAGGACAGTGTGGCTCACCATCAAGAAATTGCCATAATGGCTTGAATAAAAACGCGCTTCTGACGTTAAAAGACAACAGGGGTATAGGGACAGGAATGAATACCAACGCTTAATTAACAATTATGAAAATAACGTTTATGGGTGCGCCATAAACCAAAATCAACAAAAAGCTGCGCCCAATACTGCCTAGAAAAGAACAGGGCCAAATATCGATCACGTTGTAAACATTGTAGATGTGACTGAAGGGAGCTGCAGCACCCCGCAAACCCAGACGGTAAACTGCGATCGGTCGGCATAGACTCCCGACGCCGACGGAAAACGGGTGTGGAGCCATGACACTAACAAACTATAATTTCTTAAGGTATGACAAAGAGAATATATAAAGTCAAATTAGTCAAATGATAAACGAAGAAGTGCAGGTGATGTTTAATACCAAAACCGGAACAATAGGCGCACATGTCATACTAAATACAGGAGCGGCAACGAATCTAGGGCTATTAAATGAAATAAGAAGGAAACTAAACCTACCTACTTCATCTGTGCAGAATTGCCATATTTTAACAGCTTTAGGAAACAGATCAAATGGCATTAAGTTACTAGCCTAATCCAACAACTTTCGCTGGAACAACGATTACTTGTACATCTCTGGTGGTAGAAAAAATAGAAGTTAACTGTCTCCTAGGAATCGATTTTTCGGGCAATATCGAGTGAAAATTGACCTAGGCTATGGCAGATGTTATCTTTACTCAAGATATAGCGTAATTTCAGTTGATTTACTGAAAACAAAGTCTTATTTGAATAACCAGTTAGCAGATAAAGTGAATATCCATCTCATGTATACAAAGGTCTTTTGCTCGAATGAGCAATGTAGCCAACAGATCATAGAGGAACTGACAGTTTTACACACTACTCAGAGTAAGGTAGAATAGCCGGGTAGTTTATCAGCAGTGGAGAGACAAGAACCAGGTACATTGTTGTCACAATATAGGCATGTTTTTAAAAGGAAATTATGAGTAATTAAGGATATGTCTATTATATGGAAGTATGCCCCCACTTCTGTGGACAGAGAAAGAAGCAGTAATGAAGTAAATAGAGCATAAGATTAACTGGAATGTTATAACCGTGTCACACGATATGTTGCAGCCCCATCCTAGCGCTATTCAAACCCAGTAGAAGTATGTGACTTGTTTTGGATACGACAGATTTTAGCAAAATCGTAGTAACCATAAGAAGCAAACCAGAAAACCTAGACGAGTAATTATTAAAATGCCATGAAGTAAAATTCATTACGACAGTAGATCTGAGATCATACACCTAGATAGCCGACAAAATACAGTATTAGTCTGTAGTAACAGAAGTTATTAATTTCGCATTTTACCATTAAGACTTGCTGTAAGGAGAGGAGTGTTTATTGGAGCTTTGGATAAGGTGGTACGCCCTGAATTATTGACTCAAGTTACGGTTTATGTGGAAGATTTACTTCTTGCTACAGCTGAATGGGGTGAGCGTTTGTGCTTATTAAAAAGTGTGTTAGACAAATTTTACACTTATGATCTTAGAGAAATTAGAATTTGTAAGAAAGAGATTAAGTTCTTAGGGCACATTATTTCATCAAGAGGCATTTGGCCTGATCCACATAAACTAGATGCCATTAGCTACTATCCTATCTCACAAATTAAAAACTACTTAAAGGCATTCATGGACTTAGTCTCATTCTTCCATAAATATGTGTCTGACCGGCTACTAAAAGGTGATGCAGTACTCAATCTTTGAAGGAACCCGCACATGACCATGGTAAGTAAATTCTATCAACCTTGATAACGAAAATCAAGATATAAATATGTAAATGTAGGCAGGTTTGCTAGTCGTACACTAGGCAGAATGTGACGGAGCATATTGTGCTGGCGTAAGCTGGCGCAAGCACACCATGCACCATAGATGTTACAAGAAGATCGATCGAAGCCAATGACAGACTCTCTGGAAACGTGGCACAACGCCCTCTCGGTCACCAGTAATTAGCATCACCGCCACGGACTGGAGGGCCAGTTAGGTCAGGTAGGTTGAGCCTGTTACGCCAAGTTAGTTCGAGTTAGTTAGAGTCTGTACGACGTGTGAGTTCCAGCATGTCACTGAAACAGAGCCACAGACTTAGCCTCTAGCTGCGACACAGGCAGGATATAGCAACCCTTTAGTGAACATAGCGGACTTGTACTTCAGCCGGCAGTGAGGTTAAGTTAGACTACATAGGAGAGCTTTTACCTCAGCACAGGGAAGCTGAAGGGGACAATCTAGTGAAAATGACAAAAATTTGAAAAACATTATCTTTCTCTATAGAAAAGAGCATTTCATTGCTGATTTCAAAAGTGTATAGTTTATGGGAATTATCGTTTTCCGTTCGTTCTGCAACTGAGGTTGAACTCAATGTTGCACAGGGGCCACGCCAATCTGTTAGTTTGAAGTGCATCAGAATACGTGATGCATTATTTTGTTCTTCCGATTTTTCTGTCGTGAGTTACTGATCGTTAACACGGGTGTATTCTAGAAGGCACTCACTCCCAGAACCAAAGTACAGGTAGGTCTAGAAGGCTATGGTTGAAATGTAAACAAAGATCTGAGAATATATAACTTCGGAACTTCACAAATGTGTGGTTTTGTAGTTATTGTGTGTTGTTTTGTTTCTCTGTGTGTGTTTCCTGTGCAACAAATGCCGAAAGAAAGAAATTTATCCCCAAACGAAAGTTTAGCGGCAACCAGTTCCAAACACAACCGAATAATATACGTCAGTTGCTTCAAAAGCAGCCTGCGGAAACTGTGTCAACAGTTAGTGCTTCTAGACGTAAACTTCCGCTTTCTGAACGTAATAAATACAAGTCTAGTAGTATTGTGAGGAGCAACAATGACGGAAATGTTATTGTGAACCTAAATATGCTAACAAGAATTTTGAAGACTGCTGTGCAATGTAAGTATTGCAATTATGAAGATAGTACTGACGTTTCTGAGGACATTTCAGCAAGGAAGGATCTTCCAAGTAAGTTAGTGATTGCCTGTAACTCGTGTAAGATACACAGTGATACTATGACGTCGCCGGAAACTGATAGTCGACATTACAGTGTAAATATTCAGCTTGCTTATGCAGTGCGATGTACTGGAAGGGGAAGGAGAGCTGCCCAGACTTCTTGTGCAGTGATGGATTTGCCTTCACGTTCACTGAGGCTTAAGATACAATAAATTAATACATAATGCTTTATGTGGTGTACGTGAACATTCAATGAAAAGAGCAGCAGAAGAAGCAGCAGCCTTGTCTGAGAATACAGACATTGTACCAGCATTTTATGGATCTTAGCAGAAGAAAGGTCATACTTCTCTGAACGGGATTGTAACTGCCACATTTATTAAAACTGGTAAGATACTAGATTATTAATGCCTAACAAAGCAATGCCAGGGTTGTTCAAGTAAATTTATTGACACCCATGTTTGTGTAAAGAACTTTGATAGCCCAAGTCGAACCATGGAAACGAAAGGAGTTCTATACACTTTCAGAAGATCAGAGGTCAGTCGTGGAGTGAGGTATGTAAACTACCTTAGGGATGTAGACTGTAAAGGACACACTACCGTTGTTAATGACAGACCATATGGGGACACTCTGATAAAAAAAAGCTTGTATGTGTTGGTCATGTACAAAAAAGAATGGGAGCTCCGCTGAGAAAATTATGTAAAGACTTCAGTGAAAAGAAATTGTCGGACGGAAACACATAGATTGTCCAGGTCATCTTACAAAAAGTGAAATTGATTCTTTGACTCAATATTATGGACTAGCAACAAGGAGATATGTAGGAGATTTGGAGAACATGAGACGGGGTGTTTGGGAAACATGGTTTCACAGAGTGTCGACAGATGAAACCCCACAGTATGGTTTGTGTCCAAAAGATGCAAGTACTGGATGAGTAATGCTACAGGCGTACAATATACCAACAATGATACCTTACCATTTGCTGCAATGGAGGCAATTAAGCCTATATATAGGGATCAGGAAAATAAAAATCTATTTAGGAAATGTATGTATGCTGTTTTCAGAATGCAAATGAAAGCTTCAACAGTTGTGCATGGAAGAGATACCCAAAACTGTATTTGTTGGGCCGACAGTGCTGAATATCAGTGTAATGGATGCAATAATAACATTCAGTTATCGTGCAATTTCAAGGATCAATATTAAGAAGAAAATGAACATCCAGATGGGAAGGAATATGACTTCAGCTCTAACTACTAGTGATGAGTGGCGGGTAACCGAAGCAGAGACAGTTGCAGAAGCTGCTACCAAGGACTCAAGGATAAAGAAAAGTATGAAGAGAAAAGGTATGGAGGATAAGGAAACAGGAGGACAACTGGAGTATGCAGCTGGAATGTTCTAAATGAGCATAGTGGTAAGTTAATAAATCTGTAAATCATCTTTTGCGACTTACTGAAGAGACTTTTCATTATTCAGGTACACTTTTCTCCTAAATGACTGAAGCTAATCACAACAATTGGTACAGATATTTAGAATGACCTCCTCTACCTACCTTGCCTACTATTTCCTGAAAAATTTATAACATGATGATGATGTCGGTGATATTTGAGCTGCATTTTTAGGTGTTTATGTTGTAGTAAAATAAATTACTAGCCTTTTTCACAGCATCAGGGAAGGAAATTGGAAGCATAAAACACCTATGTAAATGTTTTCTGTACTCTGACTCTTTCTCCAAGCTGTGCATTCAGTGGTTCCAAGGAAAATGATACCGCAGTGAAATGGTGTTCCATGTTTTATACTATAGTAAATATTGTTGTCAGTACCAAAATATAATAAATATCTCAATCAGTTTTTGGGAAATGCTTTGACTAATGACCCTAATTGTCTGCAAGAATTTTGTTCGATCTCTCATTTATAAATCAGTTGCACTGTGAGGCTGACGATAATGCTAAAAACGCTGACCGTTCAGGAGCGTGTCCCCTTAAGTAGCTCTTTTGTTATGAATAAAGATCCCAATTAATAATTGCGTCCAATTTTAGTTACAGAACAAGGATACTGGCCACCAACCAACATCCTCTCCTTGCTTCCCACGGTACAGCTCTACAGAGACAAGGAGACGACATAAAATTGGCTAACGAGGATACAATGCTTATTTCGTAACCAAGATTCAAGCGCTCAAAGTAATCTGAGCATTCTGCCAATTCCAGTACTTCCCGTGTGGAAATCACGCGATGTACACTTATGAGCAAAAACGTTATGAACACCAACTTAATTGTCTGTCCATCTTTGACATGGAGTACATCACTGATTCTTCATGTCAGGGATCCGACAGTTTCTTTGTAGGCTTGCTGAGGTGTGTGGCTTTAGATGACTCCGCACAGAACACGTAATTAGCGTAAATAACGGGACGCTCATTTGCGTTCGCAGCTATAGCGCCCGATAGTGACTCAGATGGGTTCCATAGGATTTACATCAGGAGAATTTGGTCGCCAAGGCATCAACGTCAGCTCACTATATTGCTCCTGAAACAATTATATCATGTTTCTGACACTGAAACACAGACAGTTACCATGCTGAAAGGTAACATCGCCATCGAGGAAGACATCTAGCGTGAAGGTATGCAAGTGGTTCGCAGCTGTCAACGTGTCTTCAGCTACCATCACAGATGCAACGCAGAAAAACGTCTCCAGTAGCATAATACTTTTCCCATCAGCCTGCATGCGTGGCGCGCTGCACTCTTCGAGCCGCCGTTATTCTCTATGACGGCAGTTGTGAAGACCACCACTCACGGTGTGCAGCACAAAGTGATTCGCCCGAAGAGCCAACGCGTTTCCTTTGATTGACGGTCGAATCCAGATGGTCACGTGTCCACTGTAAGGTACCGAGCAAGGCTACCTGCAGTACTCCGTGGCTGTCTGCGGGCAATGATGGTGAGATATAGGTCTTCTTGTGGTGATGTACACTGTGGACGTCCCGTACTGTAGCGCCTGGACACGTTTCCTGTCTGCTGGAATCGTTGCCATATCTTGAGATCACACTTTGTGACACACGGAGGGCCCGTGCCACGACCCGCTGTGGTTGACCAGCCTCCTGGAGCCCTGGTATTCTACCCCTCAATGTCATCAATACCTTTTCTTCGTGCCATTTTCAACACACAGTCACCATTAGCACGTCTGAAAATGTCTGCACACTTACTCGCTGCACCATACTCTGACATGCACCAACACACCTATGCGTATGTGGACTTCTGCCAGCCTCACCGTGCGACGACCTCAGGTCTAATGCACCGCATGGTCATATCCGGTGCTGATTTAAACCTGAAAACCGCCACCAGAGCGTTGTTTCACCATGTATCAGCATTATCCTTAATTTATGAGCATGAGTGTACTAACGCTGCACGTAACTTGATGTCATACAGACCGAAAATCCCAAGTGAACGGTACAGTAATAATGAATTCCATTTACCTGCACAAGTTTCACAAGCTACCACATTTACAACAGTGGTTCAGAATGGCGTCTCCCAGCGCCAATGCAAGCAGGCCACGTCACGCAAAATTCTATCGTGCCCGTTCTAGTATTGAGCAATGTTGCGGGCAGTAATAATTCTTGCTAGGAGATCCTCTCCAGTCTCGACGGGCTTTCATAGACATTCATTTCACATGGCCCAACATGAAGAATTCAGATGGCGTAAGATCAGGTGAATGTTCTGGCCATAAAACAGAGCCTCCTCTACCTACCCACTTTTCCCGGACTGTCTGTTCCAGGTGTTGGGGAAACCTCAGTCCAAAGTGAGGTGGGGATCTATCCTGTTTCAAACACATCGTTTGACGGATAACAAGTGCGTTATATTCCAAGAACCTGGATAGTATGTGTTCGGAAATAAAACTGGTACATCTATTCCACTGTCTGAAATATCAATAAGATTTTCGCTTATAACTTTCGACTAGGAAGTTTCCGGACCAGGGTCGCTTACCTCAAATAACTGACGATGTCGGTGGGTGAAACGTGTGAACGGATAGGGGTGATCTGCTGCGGACCTCCATGTTCAAAACTATACGAGACCGGTGTGGTCTAAAACACCTGAGCGTACACCAGCCCAGCATTGTGGTCTTTCGGCAGAGATGGCACAGATTACGGTCTATCCTACTTTACAGACGAGATAAGCCATAGATTTAGCGGAACGATCAGCCGACTTTAGCACTCTACTCACTGAGCCGTCGGGGCCTCGCAATCGATTTCGCAGGTATTGATTTCAGTCGTTATTCACTGGCACTACTACTGGCAGCACGAATCGATCGAAGCTTGTCTCTGATTATCTCTGATAGTGCTAGTACTAAAGTACAAGGTGCATTCAAGTTCTAAGGCCTCCGATTTTTTTTCTCCGGACTTGAAAGAGATAGAAACATGCACATTGTTTTAAAATGAGGCCGCGATCATTGTCAATACGTCCCAGAGATGGCAGCACCGTACGGCAGATGGAATTTTACCGCCAGCGGCGAGAATGGGAACTGTTTTAAATACTTAAAATGGCGACGTTTTCCTTACTTGAACAGCGTGCAATCATTCGTTTTCTGAATTTGCGTGGTGTGAAACCAATTGAAATTCATCGACCGTTGAAGGAAACATGTGGTGATGGAGTTATGGAAGTGTCGAAAGTGCGTTCGTGGGTGCGACAGTTTAATGAAGGCAGAACATCGTGTGACAACAAACCGAAACAACCTCGGGCTCGCACAAGCCGGTCTGACGACATGATCGAGAAACTGGAGAGAATTGTTTTGGGGGATCGCCGAATGACTGTTGAACAGATCGCCACCAGAGTTGGCATTTCTGTGGGTTCTGTGCACACAATCCTGCATGACGACCTGAAAATGAGAAAAGTGTCATCCAGGTGGGTGCCACGAATGCTGACGGACGACCACAGGGCTGCCCGTGTGGCATGATGCCAAGCAATGTTGACGCGCAACGACAGCTTGAATGGGACTTTCTTTTCGTCGGTTGTGACAATGGATGAGACGTGGATGCCATTTTTCAATCCAGAAACAAAGCGCCAGTCAGCTCAGTGGAAGCACACATATTCACCGCCACCAAAAAAATTTCGGGTAACTGCCAGTGCTGAAAAAATAATGGTGTCTATGTTCTGGGACAGCGAGGGCGTAATCCTTACGCATTGCGTTCCAAAGGGCACTACGGTAACAGGTGCGTTCTACGAAAATGTTTTGAAGAACAAATTCCTTCCTGCACTGCAACAAAAACGTCCGGGAAGGGCCGCGCGTGTGCTGTTTCACCAAGACAACGCACCCGCACATCGAGCTAACGTTACGCAACAGTTTCTTCGTGATTCCTCATGCTCCCATTTGCTTAACTTGCTTATTTGGACGACGTTTCATCCAAGTGGTGCTCGTCAACGGGCATACTTAGTCTTCTGAGCTTTGCAGCTGCTTTTTGCTGCTGGTAGCTTTGGGGTTTAGTTGCTGTTATGCACTGCCTTGATGTTGATTCAATACAAAATCCCGTTGGCCGACTACAACCCGGTACGACAATTAGTAAGATCAGAATATTAAGCCAAAATTTAATGGTATACCGCGGGATGGAGTTATTATACCATCATATTCCCGTATGCTTCGCCTGCGTTTCTCTTTCCTATGGGACAGCGTGAGGATTATAGGTCGGTAGTCGATTATGGAGCCTTTAATGGGAAGGCTATTTTTGAGTCAGTTCCCCTTCATGATCTTTATAATTGTTTGATAGGGTTTTCTGGTGTTTATCGTTTTACCGTATTTGATTTAAATTAGGCTTACTGTCACATCCCAGTAAGTACGCTGTTGCTTTTGTAGAGACTGGAATTGGGTACCATTTATCTTGGCTACGGGCTGTAGTTCCTTCACGACTTTTAGACCGTGTTTTGGGCGACCTTCACTTTGCTTGTGTATATAATTATGATGATGATGTCGTAGTCTATAGCCGCTCTTTTGAAGAACATGTTCCTTAATTTGAGCAGGTATTGTTAAATCCTCGATCTGAGGATTCAGTGTCAAATCATCGAAAATTACTGTCGCTAGGCAGCAGTTCTCTTTCTTGTGTCACCTGCTTTCCAGATATGGTATTAGGTTTGTCCGAGAATAGATTTCCGATCTGAGAAAATTTCCTCTCCCAAAGAATAATAATAGGGTGACAAGATTCGTTGGTATGGCAAATTACTTACGTAAATCTGGCATTAATTTCCTCCAACTAGCTGCTCCCCTTAAGAATCTGTATAAAAAGGGGGAAAACTGTGTTTGGGAAAAGAGAGAGCAAGATGTTAAGACTGCTCCCAGCAACCATCCTGTACTGGCTATCCCGGACTATGGAAAGATATTTGTGCAGACTGATGCTTCCAGTGCCGGAGTTGCTGCTATGCCTTTACAGGAAGATTTAAGTGAACGGCACACTTTAGCTTTTGCCTCGATCAGCATGTCCTGAACTTAAGTAGTCAGTTTATGAATGTGAGGCGTTGGCCGTCTCATTTCATCTACAGAATTTTAAATCCTAAGTCGAGCATAGGGAATTTGGCTTGGAGACCGACAACCAAGCTTTGATTTGGCTCTTGGCGCGCCCTAGGAACACCGGCAAGATTGCAAGGTGGGCCGTTCGTATATCTGTCATCCGTTCCAAAGTGTGTCACACTAGATGCTCGGATAATCAGGTTGCTGATAGGCTTAGCGGCATGTTTCCTGAGGGCACTCACGGACATGAAGGCTGGTCATTATTGGCCAGTTAACTGAGGTACCTCACTTCTTTGATGATCTCAAGGCTTAACAGGATGGGGATTCTTATTTTGGACCTATTACGAAGCTTGTGTTGGCTGGAGAGGTTGTTCCTGTTATTTTTTGATAAACGGTATTTTGTGTAGTAAGATTGGTAAATTACCTGAGGATAAGATTTGTTTAGCCCTCGAACTGGTGCGTTCCATCTTGATTATTTTCATGGTTCGTTGTTGGGTGGTCATTTGGGCTTTCGTAAGACCCTTGCTAAATGGTTCGTTGTTGGGTGGTCATTTGGGCTTTCGTAAGAGCCTTGCTAAGGTGCGTTGTCATTTACCTGTCGTTCCTTACATAAGGATATCCGTCGTTTTCTCGGCGAGTATGAACTGTGTAAAATGGGTAAACACAATAACAGCACACGTAGGGGACTACTGCAGTCTGAGCAAGAACAGCGCCCAATGGATAAACAATTTATTACGTGGGTCCAGACTAGAGAAGAGACTCGTTGTATGATGGTAGTAGTGGATAGTTTTTCTGGGTTTGTCTGGTTACTTCCCAGCAGAGGAGTCACTGTTTCACTCACTATTCGCCATCTAGTTAATATATTTTCTTGGTCTGGACCACCTAAGTCTCCGCGAGCGATAATGGCCCACCTTTCTTTCTAGTGAGTTTAAGCCTTTTTGTGATAGTAATGCCATTAAGCGTATTACTACTACCACCCTTTATTCTCAGGATAACCGGATCTTAAGGCAGCTTTAATCATTTATTACGCGAATGCTAAGGCCAAGTGGGATATTTCTCATGGGTCAATTCCGCCTTTTATTCGACTCACCATGAGGCCTCTTAAGTTGATTCTGGCGGCTATTATGTTCGCCTATCCCCTTAATTCTCCCCGTGTCAACCTGTGGAATGATCGTTTGCCTGAGTGTGTAACTGGTAAAGTGATTAAGCAGAACTGGAATGGGGCTACGAGGATTATTGATAGCCCATCGCCGTGAGGCCAGACGTTACAATCAAGGCAGAAAACCCTTTGGAGGAAATGTGGGGAGTAATTTTTCGTCCGGACTGTAATATGGGAGATGGATAACATGGTGGAATTACTGGGAAACTAGTGGGTCGTTGCTCCAATGTCAGGATCTTGAGTCCTGTCAAATGGCTCGTTTGCAATCTAGCTAATGGTAGAAGGCTTAAGGTTCATATTAGACAGGTGAAATAGACTAGTTAGCATCTCCCATTTTTCCCTCCAGTCCTGATGGGACCCGTATTTCATTTCCCTCCAGTGGGATTCTTTCATTCTGTTTGGCTGAGCTAGGAGTCTCGCAATCAATTTCGCGTGTCTTTTTTTTTACCATTATCCACTGGCGCTATTATTGCCAGCGCATATCAATTGTAGCTTGTCGCCGATTATCTCTGGCAAAGCGGGTCCTAATGTAGGATTTCACCATCCTTGGTGGGGAAGTAAGAGGCAGGCAACGAGTGACAGTGGACTGGAGGACATCTTGGGCCGAGTTCCGGATATAGTGGGGCGGTCGCCCATTAGCTCTGTTTATATTAAGAATTGATGTAATTGGTGAAGTCTTAGTTGCGTCACTGACCTGAGATCGGCGTCCTTCTGTCCACACCTGCTGATTTTTCAGACTCTAATATTCCATGCTGCGAGGGACTGTGTGCTGGGAGTTGCACAGGATATTTTCGGGATTACCAAATATCTGCCACATTGTGCGTTTATGGTCAAACAACAACACCATTTATTTCCTGCCCTTGGTGAACGTAATTATCCGAGCTAAGGCTCTGTTCTTCAGATTATTTATATTTCGGATCAATCGAATATTTGGCTGTACGTGTAATTGTGCCTGTATTTGGGATTTCTGTGTACCACTGAGAGCTTCATTGTAGTGTATTTGTGTTGGCTACTTGCCATTTGAAAGACTATATTCAGTGGATAGCTTTAACGTTAGACTTTTCCATTGATATGGCAGTCTCCCTTCTTAAACCATAGCATTCTGGGAAAGTGTTTCGGCAATAACCCATGGCAAAAATTTTGCATGTTAAATTTTATGCCTTAACAAAAATTTCCCTTATTCAATATATGTGTTGAAACTGTGTTGTAGATTTCCAAGTCTATATACCACGGAAGGAAGCATTGTTTGTAAATTCTAATTATTAAGTACTGCCTCGTAGAGGTAAGTTTGTCATATTCGTTACATAACTGTTTGGTTCTCTCAAGGTTCCTTTCTGAATGGTTTGGCTAAATTACTGTTAGATCTTATTCTCTGAGCATTTATTATGTTTTCCTGTATCGAATTTTACTGAGCTAAATGGTTTATGACACATTACCTTAGCCACTACTATGCAGTCTTGATATTTTGTAAATTTTTGAAAATTGGTGTCATGTTAAGGGGACTTTATGCTGAGCATTTCTCTTGAAAGTGGACATTAATATATGCTCAAATTGTTTGTTTGGCCTGTGTATCACCTAATCAGTGTTTGTTAACAGCCCTACTTATGAGAAAACTCCCCAGCGCAACCCCCCATGTATAGCGGTAAGATGGCCCAATGGATAGGACATGAAAACGTGATCGCAGATTATGCACGAAAATACGAAGAAGGAGCACTGTGAAAAAAGAAGCGAAATTTATAAAGTGAACGGTCCAAACTCAAGACGTGCAAAGACGCGGGGACAGGAAGAGCCACGGCGTCGTGTTTATGTGGTCTTAGAGTACGAAGTGGGAGATCCATGTTCATATCTCCCTTTGCACCCTTTTTTTCACAAAAATACGAACTGTCTTTCCAGTTACTAACGTATCTATTCGCTGTATTCAGATTTGTTTGTATCAAACGTCCGTTTGCAACAACAAGGTGTAATGAAGAGATCTACAATGAAACATGATTCACCACAACTATTCTATTAGCAGCCGAAAGGGAGTGGCTCTCGAATGGGAACCGCAAACGTTTGATGACGAGGCCACAAGTCACTCTAATTCTCCACCGGAAGAACGTGTTATGTATAATACACGACAATGGTGATAGTGTTTGTGTCATATGATTGGAATCTCTTATCGACGCACCTAACTTATACACCTGGTGAGTGTGTGAGATACGCCTCCTCGCCCGGTTTAAGTGTTCGTATGAATGTGAATGTGATCACTCTGAAAGAAATCATCCGATCCTTTACGGAACTTGTAGATTCCTTAAAGGTCGGAAGATGTTAATTAAGCAAGACGCGAGCTATGTTTGGTGGAGTCATAATGCCAATGGAATACAAGTTGTGTATTTAACACGCCCACGTCCAAAGGTGCAAACAATGTACTGCCAGCAAGGCAGTTTCGTCAACAGGAATTCTCTCTTCGCCGTACACTGTAGTTTCGTTTTCTTTTCATGTTTATTAGTTTTTTTTTAGGTCTAGCTTCCTCATACCACAGCGAGGTTATATTGCATTGAACCGATTGCTTACAGTAAGCTCAGGACCTTTAGCAGGATTGTTTCCGAGATCTTGTGTGTTTTCACCGATACTCATTAGTGGGATCCCATGATTCCAAGGCGAAGAGGCTCCAGGCGTACGTACCTCCTATCTGTTCAACGCAAGTACCACATGTCGTGACACTTGGGTTCCGCTTAGGATGTTTTGACTCGTGAATTCCTCGGTTGTGACTTAGTTCACGCCCGTTTATTTGTTGGTTTCATTTCTGTGAGAGGACTGTGCAGCATCTTTCCTGCTCGAATCACATTTTCTTGCGATAGTAGTAAGTTCTTAACACATGAATCACAATATCTAACCAATATATAGTATTACAACCGCTAAGATTACAGAAGAAAGAACAGAAATGTCAATCACTGCACGGACAGTTCATAATTTTGTGGAGAAATTAAAAAAAGAGAGAAATGCAGCGGGAGGAACATTAAAACATGGATGTCCTGCTTTGCAGTCCAACACCGTGATGACATAACCACGATACCGTTGCTCTTCCAACTCACTCGATGTTGCATATCTTGAGCTTTGACCGTTCAGTGCTTCTAATTTTCTTCTTTTTTCGTAGTTCAGTACACCTTCCTGTTTTGATGCTTGATCTGTGTTCAGTATTCAAGACATAGTACTTGTACCATCTGTGAATGGTGACTGCAAATTCAAATTGCACAGCTAATTACAGAAAGGTTGGCTAGTCACCACCCGAACACAAATAGTGTAGTTAACGAACAAAATCAGATTTCTATCTCACTTAAGCTCTTGACAAATCGTTAATTGTCTGGTATGATACGAGGGCAGTTCAATAAGTAATGCAACACATTTTTTTTCTCGGCCAATTTTGGTTGAAAAAACCGGAAATTTCTTGTGGAATATTTTCAAACATTCCCGCTTCGTCTCGTATAGTTTCATTGACTTCCGACAGGTGGCAACACTGTACGGAGCTGTTAAAATGGCGTCTGTAACGGATGTGCGTTTCAAACAACGGGCAGTGATCGAGTTTCTTTTGGCGGAAAACCAGGGCATCTCAGATATTCATAGGCACTTGCAGAATGTCTGCAGTGATCTGGCAGTGGACAAAAGCACGGTGAGTCGTTGGGCAAAGCGTGTGTCATCATCGCCGCAAGGTCAAGCAAGACTGTCTGATCTCCCGCGTGCGGGCCGGCTGTGCACAGCTGTGACTCCTGCAATGGCGGAGCGTGCGAACACACTCGTTCGAGATGATCGACGGATCACCATCAAACAACTCAGTGCTCAACTTGACATCTCTGTTGGTAGTGCTGTCACAATTGTTCACCAGTTGGGATATTCAAATGTTTGTTCCCGCTGGGTCCCTCGTCGTCTAACCGAACACCATAAAGAGCAAAGGAGAACCATCTGTGCGGAATTGCTTGCTCGTCATGTGGCTGAGGGTGACAATTTCTTGTCAAAGATTGTTACAGGCGATGAAACATGGGTTCATCACTTCGAACCTGAAACAAAACGGCAATCAATGGAGTGGCGCCACACCCACTCCCCTACCAAGAAAAAGTTTAAAGCCATACTCTCAGCCGGTAAAGTAATGGTTACAGTCTTCTGAGACGCTGAAGGGGTTATTCTGTTTGATGTCCTTCCCCATGGTCAAACGATCAACTCTGAAGTGTATTGTGCTACTCTTCAGAAATTGAAGAAACGACTTCAGCGTGCTCGTAGGCACAAAAATCTGAACGAACTTCTCCTTCTTCATGACAACGCAAGCCCTCACACAATTCTTCGCACCCGAGAGGAGCTCACAAAACTTCCTCATGCTCCCTACAGCCCCGATCTCGCACCGTCGGATTTCCATATGTTTGGCCCAATGAAGGGCGCAATCCGTGGGAGGCACTACGCGGATGATGAAGAAGTTATTGATGCAGTACGACGTTGGCTCCGACATCGACCAGTGGAATGGTACCGTGCAGGCATACAGGCCCTCATTTCAAGGTTGCGTAAGGCCGTAGCATTGAATGGAGATTACGTTGAAAAATAGTGTTGTGTAGCTAAAAGATTGGGGAATAACCTTGTGTATTTCAATTCTGAATAAAACAACCCCTGTTTCAGAAAAAAATGTGTTGCATTACTTATTGAACTGCCCTCGTACAATGTGTACCTATCATCGACTGTAGATTTTCCTCATGTGGATCTAACGACCGTAAACAAATACAATTTGCTAACATGATCAATGGTAATCTATATAATTAATATATTACTTAGATTAATTTGTCGAGCAAGACTGCCCTAATAGAATAGTAAAATTTAAATAATAGTGAAACTGATCAATAATATACTTAAATACTTGTGTTAGCTTTTATAGAGTAGCTGGCAGTGGGAGCATTCAGTCCACACATTTGGATTTAACACATATACAGCACTTCGTTTTAAATACCATAGATGATATTTATAGAAATTCGTAGTGAATAGTGTGTCCTAAGATAAAGGACGTAACAACTTTCTACATGAGCTGAATTTCGTATCTTATTCCCTACATGACTGGCTGGGAGATGCAGTTAGAAAAGCGTTCATAGTAGCTGCATTTCTCAATATATCTAACTGAAACTCGGTTATCTCGGTAGCACTGGACTGTACGCTTCCGATAAACAACACTTGGTCTCAAATGCTCATCACACTTGGCAGCAGAGCAGTAACGTAATAAATTCTACAGGGGAGTTGAAGAAAATCTTTTACGATACGGAATCTAAGAATTTCAATCCAAGTGAGCAGGAATTTGTGATGATTTAATGTCATTAAACAAATCGAACTCACTAGAAGTTTCACGTAGGCCATTTTACTGAAACGAAAAAGCCACACACTGGAACTAAAGTCTACTCAAGTACATGCCTGTTTGTGTTGCAAAGATATTCATTATTGGATGCCAACTAATTGGAATACACATTTCCGTTTAGAGCTTCATGAATAAAACGAGTGCGACTTTTGCCTTGGAGGAATAGTTACCCACACGACTTACGGCTTCGGCACCACAATTGTTCCTACTTTTAATTTACGTCTATCATCAATTAGCTGATTAATTTTGAAAAGATTACTGTTATCTTTGCCTGAACTTAATATAACATAAAACAAACGTAATTTTCGAGTTCACTGACTTGTACCCATGTTCCGCTGTTAGCCAGTCATATTGCTTACTTTACATAATCACAAAAAATTACAATTCCCTGTAATACAGTCTTTGACTTCCATGCCATACTTTTATAATCACAGTTACGTACAAACACATTAATAATGCATGACAGCCACGAATTCATCATTTTATGCGAACAGATTGATTCGTCATTCTCTTTTATGGCAACGAGGTTTAGTTATTTTAAATAGTTAATTTCTTCGCTATTTCTCTGTTTCAGAAAAGATATAAGACTGGTTAAGAAACAACGTCATATATTTACTTATATACAGACCATGGTCACAGCTACTATAACAGCTCCAATTTTGTAGAGAAGCACTGTATGCTGCCTTAAGATTACCCAAGAGCGTTGTACTCAACACATAATAGCAAAAATCATACTTGAATCTAACAAGAATAGAACGAACAAAAATATGCCAATAGTAATAGGTTCACTGCAGTTCCGTTACAACGGGCTTTAAATATTTTGAAACAGATAAAGGACGGTGAGTGTACTTTCCTGATATGGCTATTTCCATTACCAATGTACGTTAAATTTGGAGGCAGTGTTATATTTGTAGTCTTGTATTTATAGGTAGTTCTTGCACGCCTTGAGAGTGTTATTTATTTGGCTCAAATTGATGAAACAGAGTAACTGTGCAGCAGAAGTATTAGTCTAAGAGTGGATGATGGAAAGTAACAGCTGGCTCTGTAGATGTGTGAAGTGCGAGATGAATAAGACTGTTTTTACACATTGATCAGTTAAATTTCAAGCATTAGATTTTATTTATTTAACGGATTAAGAAAAGTCATCACTTATATTTTAGAAAATGAGAATATCGCATATCACAAGGGTACATCTTTTTTATTCTTAAAAGAAAGTTACGGCTATTACATTGATTTCTTTTACATACGTTGATAAAGTTTAACTCTTTTTCCAAGCTGTTCCAGTTGTAATTTAACTTTTCCGTATTTGACGTGGCTCACTACGAAGCCATTGATTTGAATATCCTAGTCAGTGGGCAATATAAATTGTGCAATTACAGTCTGTTCCGCTACGTGCTTTGAATAGTGTGATTAATTGGCAGATACAATTCGAATCGTAATTTTTTGCGTTTATTCGACTGTTAAACAATTTACTTGCGGTGGCCTGCTGTACTAATTATTCGCTCCACATCCGACAGTTACCAGTACTGGATTGTGGTGAGTTCGATTGCCTCGCAGCTACCCAACCCATGATAGGAGTGTTCAGTCACTAAAAGGCGGCCATTTACATTGCAGTGAGTGACCCAGTCATGATGTAAAATAAAATGACAACCAATATTTCTGATCCTAGTGCAGGCAATAATCATCACATTGACAACATAGAATCTGTTTGCATACGCAGCTCAAAACTTGTACGTTATTTCATATTGTCGCCTTTTTCTAGGTAAGTACCACAGCCTTGAGAAATTCGAAGAGAGGCATCACTCCACCAGTTGATATTTCAATTTATGAAGCGTTATTAATTTCGAGCGTAGCCCATTCTCAGATGCATTTATAATATACGTGGATATGTCTTTCTTTCGAACATAAATGGCATTCCATGAGTAGCTGTGTGCCATACGGTCTTGAAAATCACAACAGCTCACGGCACGTGATTTCCGTTTTACAGGGATGATAAACTCACGTCTATTTTAGAGGCATTTGAGAATGGTCTACGGATAGAGCTATCAGTATTTAACTGTTTAAATGCAGAACCCTGAAACTATGCCTCCATACAGATTGTGGATTAAATCACGAGAAGTTCTAGTACCCATAAAACTTTTCTGGTTGACACGCACCATTGTGGAAAACATAGAGATCTCATATATACGGTATCAAATATTCTAATAACATCCACCCCTGCATTCGTTATTTTAATGGCACTCCTAAATTTATGAGCTTTTTTTAGCGGTTTAATGTTGTTGTTGTTGTTGTGGTCTTCAGTCCTGAGACTGGTCTGATGCAGCTCTCCATGCCACTCTATCCTGTGCAAGCTTCTTCATCTCCCAGTACCTACTGCAACCTACATCCTTCTGAACCTGCTTAGTGTATTGATCTCTTGGTCTCCCTCTACGATTTTTACCCTCCACGCTGCCCTCCAATGCTAAATTTGTGATCCCTCGATGTCTCAGAACATGTCCTACCAACCGATCCCTTCTTCTAGTCAAGTTGTGCCACAAACTTCTCTTCTCCCCAATCCTATTCAATACCTCCTCATTAGTTACGTGATCTACCCACCTTATCTTCAGCATTCTTCTGTAGCACCGCATTTCGAAAGCTTCTATTCTCTTCTTGTCCAAACTAGTTATCGTCCATGTCTCACTTCCATACATGGCTACACTCCATACAAATACTTTCAGAAACGACTTCCTGACACCTAAATCTATATTCGATGTTAACAAATTTCTCTTCTTGAGAAACGCTTTCCTTGCCATTGCCAGTCTACATTTTATATCCTCTCTACTTCGACCATCATCGGTTATTTTACTCCCTAAATAGCAAAACTCCTTTACTACTTTAAGTGTCTCATTTCCTAATCTAATTCCCTCAGCATCACCCGACTTAATTTGACTACATTCCATTATCCTCGTTTTGCTTTTGTTGATGTTCATCTTATATCCTCCTTTCAAGACACTGTCCATTCCGTTCAACTGCTCTTCCAAGTCCTTTGCTTTCTCTGACAGAATTACAATGTCATCGGCGAACCTCAAAGTTTTTACTTCTTCTCCATGAATTTTAATACCTACTCCGAATTTTTCTTTTGTTTCCTTTACTGCTTGCTCAATATACAGATTGAATAACATTGGGGAGAGGCTACAACCCTGTCTCACTCCTTTCCCAACCACTGCTTCCCTTTCATGCCCCTCGACTCTTATAACTGCCATCTGGTTTCTGTACAAATTGTAAATAGCCTTTCGCTCCCTGTATTTTACCCCTGACACCTTCAGAATTTGAAAGAGAGTATTCCAGTCAACATTGTCAAAAGCTTTCTCTAAGTCTACAAATGCTACAAACGTAGGTTTGCCTTTTCTTAATCTTTCTTCCAAGATAAGTCGTAAGGTCAGTATTGCCTCACGTGTTCCAACATTTCTACGGAATCCAAACTGATCCTCCCCGAGGTCGGCTTCTACCAGTTTTTCCATTCGTCTGTAAAGAATTCGCGTTAGTATTTTGCAGCTGTGACTTATTAAACTGATAGTTCGGTAACTTTCACATCTGTCAACACCTGCTTTCTTTGGGATTGGAATTATTATATTCTTCTTAAAGTCTGAGGGTATTTCGCCTGTCTCATACATCTTGCTCACCAGATGGTAGAGTTTTGTCATGACTGGCTCTCCTGAGGCCATCAGTAGTTCTAATGGAATGTTGTCTACTCCCGGGGCCTTGTTTTGACTCACGTCTTTTAGTGCTCTGTCAAACTCATCACGCAGTATCTTATCTCCCATTTCATCTTCATCTACATCCTCTTCCATTTCCATAATATTGTCCTCAAGTACATCGCCCTTGTATAAACCCTCTATATACTCCTTCCACCTTTCTGCTTTCCCTTCTTTGCTTAGAACTGGGTTGCCATCTGAGCTCTTGATATTCATACAAGTGGTTCTCTTCTCTCCAAAGGTCTCTTTAATTTTCCTGTAGGCAGTATCTATCTTACCCCTAGTGAGACAAGCCTCTACATCCTTACATTTGTCCTCTAGCCATCCCTGCTTAGCCATTTTGCACTTCCTGTCGATTTCATTTTTGAGACGTTTATATTCCTTTTTGCCTGCTTCATTTACTGCATTTTTATATTTTCTCCTTTCATCAATTAAATTCAATATTTCTTCTGTTACCCAAGGATTTCTATTAGCCCTCGTCTTTTTACCTACTTGATCGTCTGCTGCCTTCACCACTACATCCCTCAGAGCTACCCATTCTTCTTCTACTGTATTTCTTTCCCCCATTCCTGTCAATTGTTCCCTAATGCTCTCCCTGAAACTCTGTACAACCTCTGGTTCTTTCAGTTTATCCAGGTCCCATCTCCTTAAATTCCCACCTTTTTGCAGTTTCTTCAGTTTCAATCTGCAGTTCATAACCAATAGATTGTGGTCAGAATCTACATCTGCCCCAGGAAATGTCTTAGAATTTAATACTTGGTTCCTAAATCTCTGTCTTACCATTATATAATCTATCTGAAACCTGTCAGTATCTCCAGGCTTCTTCCATGTATACAGCCTCCTTTCATGATTCTTGAACCAAGTGTTAGCTATGATTAAGTTATGCTCTGTGCAAAATTCTACAAGGCGGCTTCCTCTTTCATTCCTTCCCCCCAATCCATATTCACCTACTATGTTTCCTTCTCTCCCTTTTCCTACTGACGAATTCCAGTCACCCATTACTATTAAATTTTCGTCTCCCTTCACTACCTGAATAATTTCTTTTATCTCGTCATACATTTCATCTATTTCTTCATCATCTGCAGAGCTAGTTGGCATATAAACTTGTACTACTGTTTAATGTATGTAGAACAAATTGATAAGAAGATGTTAGATAGTGGTACACATATCTATCTTTCCCGTGTTCATAAAAAAGTGGAAACCTCAAATTAAAAGTGACATGTCTTATCAGCAACTGTGAACTTTAGTGACATAAAAGTGATTTCTTTTGAAATGCCATAACTGCTTCATATCTACTTTCAGCAAAGCAGTTTCACTTCTTCATAGTATGTTCTGCCGGACCTTGGTGGCCGAGCGGTTCTAGGCGCTTCATTCTGGAACCGCGCGACCGCTACGTCGCAGGCTCGAATCCTGCCTTGGGCATGGATGTGTGTGATGTCCTTAGGTTAGCAAGGTGTAAGTAGTTCTAAGTTCTAGGGGACTGATGACCTGAGATGTTAAGTCCCATAGTGCTCAGAGGCATTTTAACCATAGTATGTTCTGATTTAGTGTGAGGTTAGTATTTGGGGTTTCCCTTGTTGAGGATGTGCATAAGAAGGGTGTAAGACAGTCAGATTAATTTAAACGGCGTCATTGTGTATGTACACTTGGGAAGCTTACGTTTGAAGTTGTAAACGGTTATGGTGGGCAGGCGTTTGATAACAGGCAAATGTTAAAGTTTGCCAATGACGCAAAAAACAGATATTTCTGTTTATTGCACGGACCTGTGATAAGTACTATACACATTCATATTTCATGTTGTTAATAGACATTGTCATTTGTTGTGTTTGCCTACTGATGGATGGAGTTAATGTGGTTTTGACATCACCTTCGAAGTAATTGTTTTTGAGTTGTTGTAAGCATGAGTCCAGATACGAGAATTTGCTATGGGCGGGCAGTTGATGACACATAGCGCGGAGCTACTGAAAAGTTCTTCCTTTTCTTCGGAAACATCTCATAGTAGAAGTGCGGGAGTCCGATAACGTGGGGATCTCATCTGAAGGTGTTGTACAGATAACTCGGTACGCTGATGGCTGACTCGTCAACTGAAGCAGCTGTGGAAGAACATTTCAGATACACTGTTCGACAAAACACAAATAAGCACAACTCCTACTCAATACTGGTTCCATTCCATCATTGGCTGTCAGGTACAGCACCCGAGTCTGCCTAAATAAAATAAAAAACTCCCAGTATTTTGGTTAACCACAGATAACAAGGAAAGAATAACTTGAAGAAATACAGCCACCAGCCCCTTTTTTGTATACTTTTATTTTTTTACAAGGTCGAATTAGCGCTTCCACCCATGAGATTTCGTTTAGCTACCACGCTATGAGCATTTGATTATTAAATAGGTGTATTTATCTTTGTTCTGTAATTAGTGTTTTTTCCACCTTTATATCCGTAACACATATAATTTTATATTCATAGATGTAGGGTTTTAAACGAAGAGCATCCACGTGTTTGGAGAATCGTATTTGCAGGCAGAAAATACTATTCCACTTTAGAAACATTTACTATAATTTAGTCGTCATTCTGTCGCTGTTAGTCACTGCTCCACTGGATAGACCATTCATGTCATTTGCTAAAATAGTCATGAAAAAGCAATTGATTACAGTAGATAGTAGTATATTAAGCAAAAAAATCTAACGTAAAGGGGCATGTGCCTACATTTAAGGGTAATAATATTACAAATATAAACATAGAATGACTCAAGAAGTTGTTTCGAAATGTGCAGGAAGGCTGTCGCTGGACGTAAGCTGTAATTTATAATATAAACCAATTGATTAATCGGTCACATGGTGAATGGTGCGTTACATCTGTGAACGTGAAAGTTTCTGTGCTATGGATATAAATGCGGAGAAAAAAGCTGACAATTACAGAACCAAATTGAGTGCATCTGTCCCTCAGTTGTCCAGTAATTAACAGAAAATAGACAATTCGGAAGACGAGGTAGCTAAATGAGATCTTATTTTGTACAGTGCAGCTGCAGCACTTAAAATTCACGTTATACTGATCTGTAACACGCAACTTAAAGATGGGTGAAAACCCATTGCAGAAAATAAAACTGTGCAGAAAAGTGGCTGGATGCTGTATTTCTTAAAGTTATTGGATCCGCAGCCTCGGAGCTCAACTACTATTAATCTCAACAAAATAATTTTATTCGTGAAGAAATGTTAGAATTTACGTTCTGTCGACGACAAGGTATTAGGAGACAGAATAAAAGCTTGAGTTTGGGAAAGATGGTGCAACAAAATGGCCGTTCCCTTTGAAAGCAAACATCCTGACATTGGTTTAACCGATTTAGGAAAAGCAAAAATAATGTAAACTTAGATTGCCAGACTAGATTTTCAACCATCGTCCTCCCGGATAGCAGACTCGTGCATTAACACTCCGCCATCTTACATAACCTAAAATAAATATAAGTTCCGACAGTGCTTAACGCACGAAAACGTCCAGCAGCTAAACTACACACACTACTGAAAATATTACCTTGGCAACGCACTCAAAAAGTCACTGAAGAACGAGAGACCTATACCAAGAAATAAAATGAGAGTCCAATAAGCGACGCAACTTTGAAATGTCTCACAAGTGCTAAAGACACAAATGTGACAAACTGAAACATGAGGCCGGTACCACGCAGATCATCAGAGGTCCAGTGTCCGTCGGGATCGAAACTGCGTACCTCTCCTTCCTCTTGCTGTGCCTTGTACACTCTTGGGCTGGACGTTATGTAACTGCTAATTGTTAAGCTCCGAATTTACTTCAAGAAACATTTACAATTTTTATATAATTAGTAATTGCTAAAAACTAATCACATGGTAAAAGGCACGGTCCTTATTGATGAACTTGAAATAGCGGAGTAAGTCGTATGATGGTTGATTCACTAACAAATAATAAATATTAAATTATCAAGATTGCAATTTCTTATTATTTATCAATAGTTCCTGAAATTAATCATTAATAATGAAAGTAGAATACTGTAAGAGTAGAAAATTAATTTACTTTCTGCTGATTCAATGATAATTTTAATACAATTTATATTATCGGTGATTTTTATTGTGAAACATTAACTGAAACAATGACCAAATGAATTACATAAACCATACATTATAAAAAGTAATGAGAAGTGTATATGAATGTCAGTTGTCATACACTGCATTGCTGTTGATTCTAGCTTGCCTTTTTGATGAATTAAATTAGTTTCTGATTAGATTTGCATATCATTGCTTTTCACTGGGGTATATCCGTTAACGGGTCTCGCCGAGCCCGTTACAACATTGATTGTACCGGCATCACATATGGGAAAATAGTTGAGTTATTATTACTTTCACGTTAATGAAACAAATTTAGCGCGGTATCAATTTGTTTAGCGCGTCATGCTCTTTACAGTCATTTAAAGTGCTTGTCTGTCTCTCATACGGTTACAATAGCGTGATCGTACACTGAAATTAGAAAGGACTGGCAGGAAAAAACGCAGCCCCTGATTTGCGTTAGTGACCAGCTGTGACAGGACGACCTGAAGCTGAGTTCTGTCACGTGCCTTGCCACGCCCAACTGACGCACGCGTCGCTGCTGTAACGTCATGGAGTACTCCCACGTGCTACCTGTTAATAGGAGTGAGTGCTTTGTAACTGCTTAAACAATGATTATACGGTGTTTACACTTGCATGAAAGTAGCCCATGGTTTATATATAAACAGCAAGGGAAACTTTTCTGGACGTGGAGGCAACATTTCCAGAATCCATGGACCATTAGTAATTGGGATCCAAATGGGATTAAACATTCATTCAAGAGAGACATAAATACTGACATTTCATTTGCTAGTACAACTATTTTGCAGTAAAATAATTATGTACCTCAGCAATTTTACTCTTCATATTCGGAATATATACGCTGCATAAACTTTATATACGATGTACGGGAATCAAAATATTAGTACTTATGCAATGGACATAGTTATTCCTGTCAGCTGTTATTAACTGCAGTAATAATAATAGATGGAACGGGAGGAATAGGGAGACCCAGAATCAGATGGCGGGATAACATTCGGGAGGACACAACTAGGATGAACAGCAGCAGCAACTGGACAAACTGTGCATTGGACAGGCAGAAGTGGAAGAGGCTCATAGAGCAGGCGTATGGTCGATAAGGCCCTTGCCGCATGTAAAATAAAAAAAAGTAAGTAATAATAAAACTGACGTATCAAACTGAAAAAGGTACTATTACGTGGTCAGCTGTAGCATAGTTTTATTTCAATTAATTGTGGTACTATTATCAGGAATATTAACTGCAAAAGTAGGTTCACATCTGTTCACTTTAGGAAGCGTAACCAAACATGATTCTTTAAACTAACCAAAGAGGAAGAAAAGATGGACAGAAGAGGAAACAGTAAATGGTTCGAGTTACAAATTAACTAAATAAGAGTAATTCTCTATGAAATCTTTTAATATAGAGTTTAGTGCGTTTACAAAAATATGAGTATACGCGTTACACTACGCAGTTTGACAACACTTGAGGCGGCCGCTGTGACCGAGCGGTTCTAGGCGCTTGTCTGGAACCGCGCGGCCGCAACGCTCGCAGGTTGGAATCCTGCTTCGGGCTTGGATGTGTGTGATGTACTTGCGTTAGTTAGGTTTAAGTAGTTCTAAGTTCTAGGGGACTGATGACCTCAGATGTTAAGTCCCATTAGTGCTCGGAGCCATTTCAACCGATTTTAACAACACTTGCATTTGCTTGTGTTACAGTGTTAGTGCATCACATATATACTATAAAGACGATAACGACCACTCTACACATTAAATAAAAATACACAAAGAATTTATGCTGGTCTAAGCACGTTTTAGAAACTGCGGCGTTATAACGTTCTCGAGTAGCTCTACTTGTTCTAACTATCGCACAGTGAAATAAATTTATTAAAGTACGCTACCCAGTGTCTATTGTAGTGGTAGACAAGTTCACATATAGGAGATAGGTACATGCGACACGTGGTGATGGTCAGCGTTGTGCCTCCTAAGGAAAAGATAGGATGTGAGGTAGATTAAATTAAATGACAGTGACGGCGTGGAAATTATCACCGTCTGAACACAATATCGGACTGGACAAATATTGGGATTGAACCCTTCCAGAGTTCGCCGAGGAGACTGCTTAAAAAGAAAACATGGATGTCCGGACACCATATAGTTAGTGAATTGACAATAGCACCGATATTGATGGGCTCACATTGCGGAGGACGCTAAAATCCCTGTCCGAACAAAAAAAAAGGCTCTGAGCACTATGGGACTCAACATCTTAGTTCATAAATCCCCTAGAACTTAGAACTACTTAAACCTAACTAACCTAAGGACATCACACACACCCATGCCCGAGGCAGGATTCGAACCTGCGACCGTAGCAGTCCCGCGGTTCCGGACTGCAGCGCCAGAACCGCTAGACCACCGCGGCCGGCCCTGTCCGAACATCCAGATTCATGTTTTGCGTGATTTCCATAAATTACTCAAGCAAATGCTGGGACGGTTATTTCGGGAACGACAAGACTGATTTCCTTCACAATCCTTCACATTTCAGAGCTTGTACTTAGTCTCCAATGACATCGCCGTGGACGGCACATTAAACCTTATATTCCTTCCTTCTTAACGATTAGGATATGAGGAATTGTTCTGCTAAATATACACTAGGACAAAAGAAACAACATGCCACGAAGGCAGTATCCGTATGGGACGGAATGGTGTTAAGGTTATGTACATATACCGACAAACATATGAGTAAAGTTTCAGAAAATTTGGATGATTTATTAAAAAAAAAAGAGCTTCACAAACTGAGCAAGTCAATAACGACGTGGTTCACCTCTGACCCTTACGCAAGCAGTCATTTGGAGTGGCATTGAGTGTTTGATATTCTCCTGAGGGATATCGTGCAAACGTCTGTCCAATTGGCGCTTGAGATCGTCAAAATCCCGATGTGGTTGGAGGGCCACGCCCACAAAGGTCAAAATGTTCGCAGTTGGAGAGAGATCGAGCAATTTTGATGGCCAAAATATGGTTTGGCAAGAACGAAGACAAGAAGTAGAAACTCTAGCCGTCTAACGGTGAGCATTACCTTCCTCAAATACAAGCCTAAGATGGATTGGGATGAGGCGCAACAAAATGGGGCACAGAATGTCGTCGATGTACCTCTGTGCTTTGAGTACGCCCCGGATGAAAACCAAGGGACCTCCGTATAAATTGAAATGGTACCCCAGATCATTACTCCTGATTGTCGGGTCGTAAGGCGTGTGACAGTCAAGTTGGAATCCCATTTCTGTCCAGGGCGTCTCTAGGCACGACTTCACTAGTTATCGGGGTTCAGTTCGAAGCGGAACTCATTACTGAAGAGAATCCAGGCCGAATGTGCCCTACAGCACTGCAAACGGGCTTGACGTCAATGGCAGTCGGCGCAAGGGGTGCTGTGGGCCCAGCCCCCTCTCTGTGAGCCTCCTTTTACTGCTCGTTGGGGTCACTGAGGCACTAGAAGAAAATTTTCACTCTGCAGCGGAGTGTGCGCTCGTATGAAACTTCCTGGCAGATTGAAGCTGTGTACCGGACCGATACTCGAACTCGGGACCTTTGCTTTTCGCGGGCAAGTTGTAGTGCCCGCGAAAGGCAAAGGTCCCGAGTTCGAATCTCGGTCCGGCACACAGTTTTAATCTGCCAGGAAGTTTCACTGAGGCACTTGTTGCACGTTTGATCGATAATGATTATGATTAATCCGCGAAGCTGAGACTGCCCCTCTGACGACTGTTCGGTGCTCACCTTCCTCTCAGCTTAGCACAGCCGCATGTACTAGAAAATTCTGCACGATCTAGTAATACCCGTTGGAAAAGATTTGCTAGTGGGGAAACTCACGTCAAGTACCGAAACAAGTACATCCAATTAGGCATCGAATCTATTCTTTCACTTTCTTTTTAGACGCAGGGGCACCCCTACGCCTGTAATAATCACAAATTAATGACACTTTTCGTTCAGTATCACGTAAATGGCTATGTAAAATAGAAGCTAGCATAATTAGATGAATATGATCACAAAACTGGAATCATGGGCGCAATGGAAAATTTATCTACTGAATGGCTGAGCTGGTTGTCATACACAGTCCTGACACGCGGCGGAAAATTAATGAGATGATGCCAACTAGAAAAGGCTGCTATTGCCGAATGAGCTTTTGTTCGCACCTGCCCTGCACCCACTAATCAAGTATGAACCTCATTTGGTCATATCTGATCCACAATCAGAGTGTCATACGCACGACACCAGGAAAATTCGGATAAATGGCTGGCAGTAACAATAACAGGTGCTGAATTGGCTTCGGAATTGAACTGTCCGTCCCAGCGAATTGAATACCGGCCCTTATGACACGGCGGCTGGTTCCGACGTGCATGCTCGAATCGATGCGCGGAAAAATGTCCCGCAAACGTAATCATGGAGCGTAACGCAGTTGCAGTTCCACTCTCCGCCCTCGCAGTAATTGTCCCACGTTTATAGAATCGGTGAGACCTGGATTGAGTAGAACGGAAACGGCAGCAGAAGAGATCAGGAGGTCACCATAACCGCAAATATACCAGTCAGGGAACAGTTAAAAGAGTTTGGAAGTTACGGCTAGAGAAACATACGCTGCCTCGTCATTGACTTAATTACAAGAAACTTACTTCCGTTAACGCTGATATGTCACAGAGTGACGTGTCTTGCCAGGCTGGTTGGTCTTGCAGCGTTTTACTTCTAATCTTCAACTTGTGCACGTTTTACAAGGGTAACTGTTTTGTACGACATGATGGATCATTCCTTTGTAAGGGAGAATATGGAACAGCTGACAATTCTAGTTGTAGCTGCATACAATTTTCTATCATATTTGATGTACAATTGGATGTAATGGGCATTTGATGCAATTTTCTGTTATGGAACTGGCCACTTTCCGTCGTTATTACCTGCATCGTGTGATATTATGGTTTACAACCTGGCTCGCTCTCTATGCAGCTTTTAACTACAAACTATCCTAGCCTTGTTAACACATAATAGGAATGCATGTACCGGCCGGGGTGGCCGAGCGGTTCTAGGCGCTACAGTCTGGAACCGCGCCACCGCTACGGTCGCAGGTCCGAATCCTGCCTCGGGCATGGATGTGTGTGATGTCCTTAAGTTAGTTAGGTTTAAGTAGTTCTAAGTTCTAGGGACTCATGACCTCAGAAGTTAAGTCTCATAGTGCTCAGAGCCATTTAAACCATTTTTAGGAATGCATGTCATTGCACGGCTGTTGCTATTAATGATGTTTTTCAGTGCACATTCAACAACTTTTTACGCTTTGAACGATCTAAATGTGGTCGTTAAAAGCAACCGAAAGCAGAAGCCATAATTAAAACTACTGTCTAGCCGGTAAAATTTATCTAAAATACGTTTTATTCAATAAAAAAACCTACTTCACGCTGTGTCAGCAACAGAGTTCTCTGGCGTATGTCGCTCCAATGGACTATTAACGCCGAACATGTGCAAAAATGGACTGTAAGCTATAAAGTAATATTCCACGAAGTGAACTTATGATCCATCTGTAGCAGACACTGACTTGGTCACGTGACAAGGTGCAGACGCAGTATTGTTCGTGACGCCCTGTTTGTTGTTGGTAACAGCATTCAAAATTCAGTCAATAAAACAGTCATACTGATTTAGATACGAGCGCACAATGCAATTAGAAGATGCCTGAAAACCCCTTGCACGAAACAAAACTGTAAAACAAAGGGGCTGGTTGTTGTATTTCTTCAAGTTATTCGATCTACAGCCACGAATCATACCTACTACTATCAATATTGATAAAATAATTTTATCAAGGAAGCAAGATTACGATTCACGTCCAGTCGGTGAAAGATACTCTGGATCGGAACAAAAGCTTGAGGATGGGAAGGATGGTGAAATAAAAGGCCGTGTCCTTCCAGAACGAGAATCCTAGGATTTGCTTAAACGTTTCCACGAAAGCACAGGAAAGCTCAATCTGGATTGCCAGACGGAGATTTAAACCATTTGTCTATGGTAACTTAAGTAGGCATTACAACGTAGATAACATTTTTAGGGTAACCTTTTCTACTTGGTACATAATGTAAGACATAAAATTCGAAAAATTGCTTTCAAACACTGAAGTCTCGCAATACTTCGTTCACTTCATGGTTGAGTGCCAGTGGTCTAGGAGTTGCATTTTTGACTACTATTCAAAAAGATCTACGGCGGTGGTTCGTCCCCACCCGCTGTATAAACTCTGAATAAAAACCATCAGCAATCGCGGCCGAAGATTTTAGCATAAGAAGTCACCCTCGTTCTACCAAGGACCTTACGAAACAGGGCGGTGGAGCCCTCTCTCCACCTTGGGGTAGAAAACTGCCCCTAAAAGGCGGAAGAAGCAGCAATCCTCAACGGTATGAGAATGTAGAAGGCAGCAGACTCCACTAAAGGCACTTAATATGTATCCACAGCACATATGGCCTGTAACTGAAGAAGTCTGATGTTGATTTCTCCATTCAAAGGGTTCCGCGCTAGTCCGAGGAGGAGAGACAAAAATACCATAACCAATGTGGAAGCTACATTTTACAAGTCGGAGCTTGTAATATCAGAGGACGGACCCCACAGGGAATCTAGGAAATTTGGAAAGGGAAATCGAAAATCTTTGTCTAGAAATACAGGGATCAGTGAAGTGCAAAGGAAAGAAGAAAAAAATTTCTGGGCAGACGAACGTAGAATAATATCAACAGGCGCAGAAAATGGTACAAGGGGAGGGGTTTTTATTACAAATAATAAAGTAGCTCACAGAGGAAGTAACTCTGAACAGAATGTACAGAAACCAGCGCTGACAACAATAACTGAGATACAAATACCGATGTCACAGGAGAGAGTATATGACGGCACAGAACAGGTGACTCAGGAGATAAAGGTAGAAGATAAGTTAGTAGTTACGGGAAATTGGAGAGCTGTGATAGTGGAAGGAATTGAAGACAGTTTTACGGGAGAATATGGTCTCAGTAGTAGAAATGAGATAGGATAAAGACTTGCAGAATAGCGCAGCACGCTTGGTCTGATAATAGCGAACGTATTTTTCAGAAATCACAAGACTTAAGGCATACTTGCAAAAGGCCGGGAGGAAAAGGCGGAGACCAGCCGGACTTTGTCATGGTGAGATAGGTATCTCGGAATCAGATGATAGATTGTGAGGCGCAGCCAGGGCCAGATATACAGGGCTATTACAAATGATTGAAGCGATTTCATAAATTCACTGTAGCTCCATTCATTGACATATGGTCACGACACACTACAGATACGTAGAAAAACTCATAAAATTTTATTCGGCTGAAGCCACACTTCAGGTTTCTGCCGCCAGAGCGCTGGAGAGCGCAGTGAGACAAAATGGCGACAGGAGCCGAGAAAGTGTATGTCGTGCTTGAAATGCACTCACATCAGTCAGTCATAACAGTGCAACGACACTTCAGTACGAAGTACAACAAAGATCCACCAACTGCTAACTCCATTCGGCGATGGTATGCACAGTTTAAAGCTTCCGGATGCCTCTGTAAGGGGAAATCAATGGGTCGGCCTGCAGTGAGCGAAGAAACGGTTGAACGCGTGCGGGCAAGTTCCACGCGTAGCCCGCGGAAGTCGACGAATAAAGCAAGCAGGGAGCTAAACGTACCACAGCCGACGGTTTGGAAAATCTTACGGAAAAGGCTAAAGCAGAAGCCTTACTGATGACAAAGTCAAACGCTTTGAATTTTCGGCGCGGTTGCAACAGCTCATGGAAGAGGATGCGTTCAGTGCGAAACTTGTTTTCAGTGATGAAGCAACATTTTTTCTTAATGGTGAAGTGAACAGACAATGTGCGAATCTGGGCGGTAGAGAATCCTCACGCATTCGTGCAGCAAATTCGCAATTCACCAAAAGTTAACGTGTTTTGTGAAATCTCACGGTTTAAAGTTCACGGCCCCTTTTTCTTCTGCGAAAAAAACGTTACAGGACACGTGTATCTGGACATGGTGGAAAATTGGCTCATGCCGCAACTGGAGACCGACAGCACCGACTTCATCTTTCAACAGGATGGTGCTCCACCGCACTTCCATCATGTTGTTCGGCATTTCTTAAACAGGAGATTGGAAAACCCATGGATCGGTCGTGGTGGAGATCATGATCAGCAATTCATGTCATGGCCTCCAAACTCTCCCGACTTAACCCCATGCGATTTCTTTCTGTGGGGGTTATGTGAAAGATTCAGTGTTTAAGCTTCCTCTACCAAGAAACGTGCCAGAACTGCGAGCTCACATCAACGATGCTTTCGAACTCATTGATGGGGACATGCTGCGCCGAGTGTGGGAGGAACTTGATTATCGGCTTGATGTCTGCCGAATCACTAAAGGGGCACATATCGAACATTTGTGAATACCTCAAAAAACTTTTTGGGTTTTTGTATGTGTGTGCAAAGCATTGTGAAAATATCTCAAATAATAAAGCTATTCTAGAGCTGTGAAATCGCTTCAATCATTTGTAATAACCCTGTAGATTCAGATCACAATACAGTAATGATGACGCGGAGCCGAAGTTTTAGAGAATCGTCAGGTAGAAGCAACATGCACAGAAGTGGGATACTGAAGTACAAAGCAATAATGAATTCCTTTGAAATTCTCTGACGCTGTAAATACTTCGATAGTGAATAAATAGATCAAAATAGGGCAATGACAAACATTGAAAGACGCACTAGCTACAGGGAAGGTAACTGCGAAAAATAGTGGGTAACAGAATGAATTCTTGAATTAATCGACGAAAGAACTTACAAAAATGCCCTTAAATGACAGCACTGAAGCAGTGTAAGTCAGAAACAAACGACATAAATGGGGAGGTTAGGTGAAATTGCATGACTAAAAACTGTGAAGAAATCGAAAAAGAAACGGTCGTGGACAGGACATATTCAGCATATAGAATACTCAAAACAACCTTCGGTGAAATAAAAAGCAAAGGTATCAACATTAAAAGTATAAGAAGGATTCCGTTGTTAAACGCAGAAGATACACCGGATAGATGGAAAGAGTACATTTAAAATCTCGCATGGAGGAGGAACTGTCTAATGGCGTGACAAATACATAACTGGAAGTCGATCTGGAAAACATAGGAGACAATTATTATAATGAGAGTTTAACAGATCTTCGGAGTTCGGAGGGGGGGGGGCGACTTGTGATCAAAAAAGGCAGAAGTCACGATAACATTCACTCTAAATTTCTGAAATGGAGGAAATGACTACTAAATGACTATTGAAGTTTGTGTGTAGAATCTGTTACACTGGAGACATGTTATCAGGCTTTCGGAAAATATCATCGACATATCGTCGCAGATAACAGTGGCAGATAAATGTGAGAATTATTGTACAATTATCACTGACAAAAATAACATACAGAAGAATGGGAAAGAACACTGTCAGTCCCTTAGGTGACGACCAGTTTGGCTTTATTGACTGTAAAGACATCAGAGAGGTATTCCAGACATTGTACTTGATAATGGAAGAAAAACTGAATGATCATAGGATGTGTCGATCTGAAAAAAGCGTTCAACAATGTAAATTGGTAAGAGACATTCAAAATTCTGGAAGAAATGTTTATACGCTTTAGGGAAAGGTGGGTAATATACAATAGGACGATGACGAAGAGGTAACAGTAAGAATGGCAGCCCAACAACGAAGTGTACGGATTAAAATGGTTGTAATACGGTCCCTACTCTTCAGTCTATACTATGAGGAAGCAATGATGGAGGCAAAAGACAGGTTCAGTTGTAGAATTAAAGTACAGGGTGAAAGAGTGACAATGAAAGCCCTCAGTAGATACGAGGAACGCTGTCGCCCATACTGAATGGAAAGCATAATCTACTGCTCAGCAAGACGTAAGTATGAGGAGTGGCAGAGATGAGGTTAATAGGAAACGTACCTTCAAATTTTGGGACAAAGAAATAGACGAAATGAAGCTATTCTGCTCTTTGAAATCAAAATAAGCCAAGACGGACGAAGCAAGGAGAATATAAAAAGTAGGTTACGAGAGTAAGAGAGGGTATTCTAGACCAGAAGAAAAGCACTAGTAGCCAACATTGGCTTTAAATTAAGGAATAAATTTCTGGGAATGTGTGTGTTTGGAGCACAGCATTGTATAGATGTGAATCATGGTCAGTGGGAAAACCGTAAAAAAGAAAATAAAGGTGTGTAAGATGTGGTGTTATAGAAAAAAGATGAAAATTAGGTGGACTGGTAAGATAAGAAATGAGGCGGTTTTTAGCAGAAACTTTGAGGAAATAAATTAGTGGAAATAATTGACAAAAGGAAAAAGGACAGGAAGATAGGAAATGTGTTAAGACATCTATGGTACAGTATTGAGTCGTAGAGAGTAAAATTGCAATGGAAGAAAGAAAACGGAGTAAATGTAACAGTTCATTAGGAATTCGGGTGTAAGTGCTAATCCGAGATGGAAAGGTTGGCGGCCGGCCAGTGTGGTCGAGCGGTTCGGGGCGCTACAGTCTGGAACTGCGCGACCGCTACGGTCGCAGGTTCGAATCCTGCCTCGGGCATCGATGTGTGTGATGTCCTTAGGTTAGTTAGGTTTAAGTAGTTCTAAGTTGTAGGGGACTGATGATCTCAGAAGTTAAGTCCCATAGTGCTCACAGCCATATGAACAATTTAAAGCCTGCCGGAGTGACTGTGCGGTTCTAGGCGCTACAGTCTGGAACCTCTAGACCGCTACGGTCGCAGGTTCGAATCCTGCCTCGGGCATGGATGTGTGTGATGTCCTTAGATTAGTTAGGTTTAAGTAGTTTTAAGTTCTAGGGGGACCGATGACCTCTGAAGTTGAGTCCCATAGTTCTCAGAGCCATTTAAACCATTTTTGAACAATTTGAAAAGGTTGGCTTAGGCGATGAAATCGTGCCGGGCCGCATCAAACCAGTAAGTGACTGATAACGTAGAAAAATAGTTAATTACATGTTTCTTCTTCAGATACAAGTGTATATAATCGATTGCCTATAGGAAATTTCTGAAGGAAGGGAGATTGTGGTTAACATCTTGTCAGCGATGAGTCAGAGGGTAGCTCATGCATGAATTAGAAAAGAATGATGAAGTAAGTCGACCATGTCCTTTACAAAGAACGATCTGGTGTTCACCTTCATCGATTTAGCAAAATCACGCAATACCTTGATCTTAATGGCCGGATTTAGATTTCAAACAGCCTTACTCTCGAGTGTGAGTTGATTGCCTTAAAGAGTAAGTCACATCCGTTCGACTATATTTCTGAGGCGGCGAAACTGAGGCTGTGTGTTTAGCTCCGTTGTGTACCTTAGAGATAAAAATAATAAATAATGAAGGTGGAAAATTGTACATACGCTACAGAAATTTAGTATCACATTGTAATCATTTTGTCCTAATTTTTCGAGCGCATAGTACGATGAAAGTCACTTAGCATTACGTGTCGAAGCTATAGTGTTGTACATTTACAAAAGGCATCTAAAAATTGAGGCGATTCCAATTTAGCTTCGTTCATGTTAATACATGTAATGCGTTACATTATATAGAAATGAAGTTCATCTTCACATATTAGGCGTACTGCTTTATCATTCCGTAATGATTTCTGACTGCCCTTTTCCAACTCATTTATTATCTTTACCATTCATTAACGATTTACCAGTTTGATTGAAAAGTAACAGAAGAAGAGAAATTTAATTGTTTTGATCCTTACGCGTAGCAACAGGGGTTTATCAATGTTACTGTGACGTATCTCGTTCTTGTTATGGGACCGAGCGAGGTGGCGCAGTGGCTAGCACACTGGACTCGCATTCGGGAGGACGACGGTTCAATCCCGTGTCTGGGCATCCTGATTTGGGTTTTCCGTGATTTCCCTAAATCGCTCCAGGCAAATGCCTGGATGGTTCCTGTGAAAGGGCACGACCGACGTCCTTCCCCATCCTTCCCTAATCCGGTGAGACCGATGACCTCGCTGTCTGGTCTCGTTCCCCACACAACCAACCAACCTACCAATCTTGTTATGGAGGATACAATTCTCGTTACTGTAAGGAACTAGTTCACCATTAAATTCATTTCAGAGTTTTCCGAGAGTTAATATGTATTTTTTCATTATATGTATTTATTCTTCTTCCACTGATTGCAGTGCAATCATATCACTTAATAATCAATCTAAATACAACCAGTTAATCAACTAAAATTGTTGTTCTTTTCACCTTCTATTGCAATATTTCGATGTTCTTCGAAATATCGAAATTTTCTGTCGTTTTTACACTGCACTCATTACTATCTGATGTTCCATTGACACGCATATTTCAAGATTTATTTAAACGTGAGTTCGCAGGAAGTTACTAGTGTTGAGAAGTTGTTAAATACTTTGCCCCTGCGATCTGCTTCCGTTAATTCACAATGGATCGCCTTAATTACTCTGTGACAATGGTCAAAAGTAGTTAGATATTTTGTGCTGTTAATGATTCATATGATCTCAGTAAAATCACTAACACAAGCAGTTATTTGAAATGATACTGTCAACTGAATTAAATTGGTTCTGTATGTCATGAAACCGGAAAGCAGCAGTTATTAATGTATCTCCGTCCCACTAACTGGCTGTTCGATTTAACATAAGTTGATAAATTTAAATTGTTCTCGGGAAGCATACTACCGAGGTGATTCCTTACATACATTTACTCTAAAAGACAGAGACAGAGAGAAAACGATACATCACGAAGGAATCATCAGAATGCGGAGGAAATCGGTAGATGTTACGTACATGTACGGACAAACAAATTATTCCAGTTTTAGAGAAACTGGATGATCTAATCAAGGGAAGAGCTTACATATTGAGCAAGACTATAAGAAGCTGGTTTATCTCTGGCCCTTATGCAAGCAGCTGTTTGGCTTGACATCGACTAATACAGTAGTTGGATGTCCTCCTGGATGCTGTTGTGCCAGAATGTGTCCAATTGGCCCGACAGATTGTCAAAACCACATGCTGATGGAGGGCCTCCACGTAAAGCTCCAGATGTTCTCAACTGGGGAGGGATTCGCCGACATTGCTGGCCACGCCGGGATTGGTAAGCACGAAGACAAATCGTAGAAACTCTCACCGTTCGCGGGCGGGCGTTATCTTCCCCAGGACGGTATGGGATGAAGTGCGACAAAACTGGGTGTAGAGTATCGTCGACATGGCGTTGTGTTGTAGGGGTGCTGTTGATGATAACTAAAAGTGTCCTGTTATGAAATGGAATGGCACCGCACACAACACCTTGTTGTCGTGCCGTGTGGCAGGTGACAGTAATCTCACTGACTGGAACAGTCTCCAGTGAAGATACCCGCTTTGAACTGAGCCACGATGACCATCATAGATGTGTCGGGAGATTCCCTGGACACCAACCGGACTTTCACCCGCTATACAGCCCGACAAACGGTAGTCACTGCCTGGGACACTATTTTTTTTTTCACAGCGAAAGCCCTTGGTAGTTATCCGTGGCACCTACACAACACAGAGATACGTCGATGATATTCTATGCTCCTTTTTTGATCTTCATGGCAAGCCAACCTGGACATATATCCCAAAAAGGCAATGCCCGCCAGCACACAGTTTCTACCACATGACTTTACGCTCGCGTAGTCCTACCTTGGGTGTCAAGCTCATCGGATCTCTCCCTAATTGAGATCGTTTGAGCAGTAGGAGCAGGCCCTCCAACCAGCTTGGGATTTTCACTATCCAACGCGCCAGTTGAGAAGGATTTCGCACGACGTGCCTCCGAAGAGTATCCAACAACTCTCAATCAAAACCAAACCGAATAGCTGCTTGCATAAGGGCCAGAGACGAACAAACGCTTTCCTGACTTGCTAAATTTGTAAAGCTCTTTCTCTTGATTAAATCATCCAGTTCTTCCTGAAATTGTAATCATTTGTTTGTTTGTGTATTTAGTAAGTTTTAACGAGTGAGTACAGAAATAACCCAGGAGATAATGGGAGCAATCTTCAGAGGTGCCCCACGCAGTTACGTTACAGCAATCCCGTGTCAGTAGAAACGTGTCCTACTATTCGGACAGCCAGCAGATCGTGTTAGGTGGGAAGACTGACAGCCAGCAATTAACATACGCTTAAGTAGTTGCCAAGGACATAGAGATAAAATTCATATTTCTAATGTCAAATTCGTGTAGGCTAAGGCAAAAAAATTGATTTTTGGTATATCTTCCGTTTTGTTGGAGGGCAGGGTGGAGGGTATAAATTGTAGAGAGAGACAAAGATATGAATACACTAAACAGATTCAGAAGGATGTAGGTTGCAGTAGGTACTGGGAGATGAAGAAGCTTCCACAGGATAGAGTAGCATCGAGAGCTGCATCAAACCAGTCTCTGGACTGAAGACCACAACAACAACATCTACTCTGCAGTATTGCCAGGTAGTGTAAGTCAATGTAGATTCGGATCTTTTGTAGCGTCTGATGGAGACCGACCATGTCCGCAGCTAGTGTCCACATACTCTCCACACAGTGCGAGACGAACTGCTCACCTAAGAGCTCCGCAGATTAGATTGGTTTCCTGGCACAACCGGTTATTTTTTGCCCTGCTTCATATATACTATCCAATCGAAATAATGAAGAGTCACTGGCCTCTGTTGCTGCCAGCGAGGAAGGGTTATAATATCCACTTCCTGTACACTACTAATCAGTGACCTGCAGCAGTCCAACTACTTAAAGACACTCAGATCCGCTCACTGTGGAACGTCCCCTCAGAACTATTTATACATATGAAACGTCCACTTAGAACAATTGTACAAGACTGTGCTTAACCTGGCACACAATAATTTTAGCGCAACGCAATCTGACTATCAAAAATCCCTGCAAAAGAATGGCCCTGACAAACATTAAACTATACCTTTCACAAATCACTTACCTCACAAAAATCTTCGTTGCTCGAACTACTGCAATACAGCGAGTGCCACTACTGCCAGCTAAATAAAAGATACAAACTACGGAAGGCACTAACTACTGATAGTCTTAGCAAATGAAAGATTCTAATAGAGAACAAACAATGTATTTACCTCAAGATTCATAATATATACAGCAGTTCATGACATTTTTCAAAACTCCGCCATCTCTCTCCCCACATCCACGACTGCTGGCGGCTCACCTCCAACTGCGCAACGCTACGCGCTGTTAACATCCAGCTATAGCAGTTCATGACAACAATGGCAGACAACAATGCAAACTAGCCACAGACTGCACACAGCACAGCCAGTGATTTTCATACAGAGCGCTTCGTGGCATTACCCATATAAAAATCTAAACAGCCTACTTACATAGCCCCCATGCTCCCCACAAAAAATTTTACAAAATATTTTTGGGCAGTGGCCAATAAAGATTGATAAAATTTTTCATAATTACAATAACAAAGATATCAAATGCACACACTTATTGATACAATGTTGGTCAACAGCTCAAATTTTTTCACAGTCAATAAAGACAGTCCTGATCATTCATCATAAGAGTAAACCTGCAGTTTGTTTGCTCAAAGTCTGAGCAGTAAAATACAATGCACACAGAAGTAGTGGATTTCCATGCAGTCTTGAAGAAGTAGTATTGTCCTTCCAATGGTAAGACAGTGCTGACTCTTGACATGCTGACAGGTAATGGGCCACAACAGAGCAAACCCACAGCAGAGTCAGTCGACGTTTCGAAGAATATTGGTAGGTAGGTCATCACAGAGTAGACCCACTGTAGTCCTGGTAGAGATTGTGGTATTTGTGGGCCACCAGAGGTGCAGACCCACTGTAGTCCTTGTAGAAATTGTGGACAGGCCCACTGTAGTCCTTGTAGAGATGGCCAGCAGCCATTTGTTGCGACTGTGCAGGTGCACAATCACCATCGAAGAGTCTTGCAGAGAAGATAGCAAGTCCATATACCCCCACTTGTGCACTCACAAAGTTTGTGGAATTGTCCTTAGAACCAGCAATGCTGTTATCCAGTCCCTTGCTGAATTATTAACACACGTGCAAACACTAACAGTCCCTACTTCTCACATTTTGTGCATTACTGTGACCAACAGAAATGTGTGCAGTGAAATGAATGCTTACAAGTTACTTAATTTGATTAACAGGTGTCAATTACAATATTATAACATAAGAATACAATGACAAAGGTACAAAATACATAATTAAAAACATAACAATACAGATAACATTTGTAGTACAGGCTTTACAAAAGAATAGAAATAAACATATACATCAGTGTTACAGAAATTATGACATGAGTACAAAAATAAAAGATCAGAATCACATTTAAAAATTCAACTTCACACATGAGCATTAAAACAACACAGAATAAATAATGTCTAAGCATCTTTACAAAGAAAATAACAGAGTATTAGAAAAATTCTACAACATAGCTCTCATCAGCACATAAACACATCAACACATAAAGACAGGAAAACCACAAATACACAAGGGTACACAAACATATAGTGGGATAACACAAAAGGAAAGGACAGGGTTTGTTTTACTGCAGTATTTTGCAAACAAAACTTTCTTTACTTCTCGGAGATCTCCCTTCATTCATCATTATTCCCAAAAAGTCCTATCTATACCTCCTTCCTGTATTCTATTCATATTTCTTTCAAAATAATTATTTCTGATTGTACAATACTCATTTAGGCCCAAAGATTTTTCATATAACTTCGCATTGCATTCTTTACCTATTCTCCATAGTCAGTGTCTTATATAGTCTACCCCCTCTTAAGCTAACTTAAATCTACTGAGCTCAGATATATATATCAAGGGACGAGCCAATGCAGCATCACATAAAACAGTTAATATAAACAGCAATGAAAAAAAACGCAGATTTGCGAAGCAAGCAGCATTAAGAAATTAGCAAAAATCAAATTCAATAACACTATGCCTGGCAAACAGCAGCAGCAAATATAAAAATATAAAAAATATAAAACTTATATCTATACATGACATAGCTCAAGCAGAAAAATATTACAGTAAAAACAACAATGCAGAAAAGGGAAATGTCTATTCACAACCTAATGTCTATGTAATTAAAGTGGTGCACCACAACAACTTATTGTAAAAAAATATTACCATGTACTTGAAAAGAAAATTATGTGTTACTGTTACTAGTTCCTTCTTATTGTTCTTTCCTTTCCAAGTGCTCCTTTTTTAAAGAATGTGGATCATAAAATAATTATTTAATAGATCTGTTGACAGAAAGTGTTCACATTAGCAAATGCATTTCATTTTATAAAAGCAATGCTGCAACACAGCTGGAAACCAGACATCAAATGAAATAAGCAACTATGAAAAGCAAAGCACAAAAATATCATTCAATAGTCATGTGGCATTTCGTAAGTTAGTAGCACTCAACTCTCGGAGAAAGACACTTGTCATAATCAGGTGTGCAGATGTACGAATATTTCCCATCAATTCATAAGCATTTCAGTAATTAGCACAAAGTGCGAGTAATCATATGTTTTCAAGTAACGAGGGTGTCGCATTAGCGATGAAAGGCACACCCTAATGGCTTGTTCTCCAGGTGTTTGACACAGCTGTGTGCCCACAACGCATTACAAAAATCATATGTTTTCAAGTAACGAGCGTGTCGCATTAGCGATGAAAGGCACACCCTAATGGCTTGTTCTCCAGGTGTCTGACACAGCTGTGTGCCGACGACGCACGTGCAGGTGGTCACTTAACTTTCTTACGGAAATATTTACGACAGCAGTTTCCGCTACAGTGACAGTCTCATATAAAAATTTCACAGGTCGAGAATTTGCGTTGCAAATGTGTAGAAACAAAATCCTATGAATATAACATTGTCCAAAAATTTTCGCCGGCATTGTGATACATTCACGCATTTACACACATTTCATAACTCTTAAAGTACGATTCTTGGTTTCCAACATCCTTTTTCACAAGTCAAGAGCCCCTAAACACTACTCATTATTCCTTACCTTATTCGTCAACACTTCTTCAATATTTCATCATAATATACGTAGCATAATCAAATAACTGATATAGCATTAGCTTATTGATCATAAACATACCTCAACAGCATAATACACATCGTCATCGTAAAAATAACACCATAACACCTCAGTCAAATGTCAAAAACGTCGTAGCTTCCTCCAATGATTTCAAAACCTAAAGAAAATTCTCTGCTCATTTCAGTAGTGTCATCTACCTCAAACGTACTTTAAAATCATTCTCCCTTACCAAATACATCATTCAAAGCTCTCATAGTATCACAATGGTTCTGAAAAAATATGAACAGTTCACACAGTAGAGACAAAATACAATTTCATAAGTGTGAAGTTACCCAACTGTGTAATTGCGTAAACATCTGTCACTGATGTAGTAAAAAGGTTTGTCTCTCTCAGTTAAATGATCAGATAGCTGTGTAATTTGTGTTTTAGAGAAATATGGTACCGATGTGTTAAATTGTATAAGCAAATACCATATTAGCTAGGGCTCCTTGTGCTTGCCAAACACATGGTACACAAAGTAAGCGTGTACCCCCCTGAGGTTTATTGTAATTATACCCTCAGGTGTTACAGATTACAGCAATGGAATGAAATGTATCACGAAAAACTTTCTTTGTAATTCAAAAATCTTTAAAAATAAATGTTTTAAGTACAAAATTAATCACTTAAATACGTGTCCTGTAGCGCTAAATGTGCGTCTTGCTGTAATGAAACGTCGCCTTAGAACAATTATACATATGAAACGTCCACTTAGAACAATTGTACAAGACTGTGCTTAACCTGGCACACAATAATTTTAGCGCAACGCAATCTGACTATCAAAAATCCCTGCAAAAGAATGGTCCTGACAAACATTAAACTATACCTTTCACAAATCACTTACCTCACAAAAATCTTCGTTGCTCGAACTACTGCAATACAGCGAGTGCCACTACTGCCAGCTAAATAAAAGATACAAACTACGGAAGGCACTAACTACTGATAGTCTTAGCAAATGAAAGATTCTAATAGAGAACAAACAATGTATTTACCTCAAGATTCATAATATATACAGCAGTTCATGACATTTTTCAAAACTCCGCCATCTCTCTCCCCACATCCACCACTGCTGGCGGCTCACCTCCAACTGCGCAACGCTACGCGCTGTTAACATCCAGCTATAGCAGTTCATGACAACAATGGCAGACAACAATGCAAACTAGCCACAGACTGCACACAGCACAGCCAGTGATTTTCATACAGAGCGCTTCGTGGCATTACCCATATAAAAATCTAAACAGCCTACTTACAACTGGATTGGAAAGTGGGCATCTGCGTACAGTCAGTCACCGGGTTATCACCAACTAGTTTCTAACACATCCTCTAAAAAGAGCACAGGGTCGCATTCTAAAATCAAAAAGAGTAAAGAGATAAACAGGAACTCTTCCCTTCAGATTTACACAGGAGAAATACGGAATTCATTCTAACAAAACTCGCCAATTGTTCTTCACTCCCTAAACATCACCTTTTGGCAGATGGTGGCTGCACGGTCAGCAACACAGCATCTTCCCCCTCAGTTCGTGTACAAACAATAGACAGCAGTGCCTGCCATGAAAACAGAAAAATGACAAACTAGTACCCACGCTAGTACATGGGAATTGAGTCTTGAACTCTTTCGAAACTTTCTGCAGGGGGAGAACCACATCGCTGAAAGTAACTACTGACTGCCGAAATACACTCCGCAATAGTACCCTCACCCCAGACGGCAGAAAAAGAGCCTCCTGCAACTGACAAAGGCTTCTGGCCCATTCTTCGATTCACCAGCTCATAACCTGTTCATGAAACAACAATGGCGTGCAAAATGTAATGAGGCAAGTTACTTCTTCATGATTATAACAACGGATCTCTATGAAATTTCAACCATGCATATAGACCATCGCTAGAGAATAGTACAGAAGGTAACTGAAAGAAATACGCAATGAGACGGAAATATGAGAGATTGAAGGGCACTCTCACTTCTGATTCAGTGTCATGCTACCTAATGTTCTCAGGGGAGATGATCTTTAATAGGATCTGACTTCATACATCATGATAAAATGGCAGGCAGTAGTTAACGCTCTTGCTTGTGTGCTAGTGAAGGAATAGCGGTAAGCTTTACCTGTGTTCAAAAGAATAGGGTGCCAATTTAAATGACGGCAGTAAAAGTATACAGCAACTGAGGGCTGAGGGAAGCGCGTTTTTTCTGCATAACCTGGATGGAAACATTTCCCGATGTCTGAATTCCGCAGTCTCATAATGCAGACACGTTGGTTGGAGCTGGTCGGTCGGCATCCACGTCCAGGTAGACTGACTAGCGCCGAGAAGCCGCCGCTGCAATGGCCAGCGCATTGTAGGCCAGCAATAAAGCAGAGGGTGGGCCCTTGATATGCAGGAAGTCAAAGAGACAACTGTGAGCGTTCTGCGAATTTCAGTGGGACAGGTCACTGAAAGTAACTACTGACTTCCGAAATGCACTCCGCAGTAGTACCTTCACCCCAGAGGGCAGAAAAAGAGCCTCCTGCCCAGACATCCATACTCTGTTACAAAACGTGTTTGTGAGAGCACGAGGCTTTTAGCGAGTTTATGGCTGTTCTTAGGAAACTTCGAAATAGACACAACAGGGATAACAAGGTTTTTATGGAGGGGTGTGGTTCCATCCTGGTCATGTTGTTAGCAAAGGACATGGTGTAAACGCGGGGAAGGAGACTGCGAAACTGTATCTTTATTCCTTTTCTCCCAATTAAGTTTAAAGTCTCTGATTGATAAAATCAGTGTATGCAGATCAAAGGGCGCTCTCTGAGCTTTGAATGCCATGCTCCACATCGTGATTGGCTTGTGGTGAAGTGGGGGAAGTCTAAGATGTAAATGGGCTTTTGCTACTGAGCTGAGGAGGAAAGTGGAGAAAGAGGTGATCACTCTTGTACTGGCGTTTCGCTAGTAAAAGACTGCAGGTCTCTACGTAAATGGTGAGACTTGTCTCCTTTGGTAGTGTGCCACTTAGAATATGCGCCAGTCACCTTCTTAACTGTCAGAGGTACTGCTTCTAACATCACGCATACGAGTGATGTGTGGGTGTACTTATTTGTCTTCAGTCAGATGTCGAAACATTTGACATATTCCATCATGCATATTCGTGGCACAGGGTCACATTGGTTTGGCAGACCAGCAAACGGTTCCACCTCCACACTGGAATCCACTAGGGTTTCAGAGGCTCATAGGGAAGTACCTGCGTTCCGAATTAACCGAAGGCGAGACCGTATACTTGCAATTTTCGGGCCCGCGCCATTAATAACAAATTGCGGGCGTCCATGACTTCAGTTGCCGAACGCATCGTGGTGTGCCGTCCTGACCAGCAGGTGGGTAAAGTATTCGCTGCTATGGCTTAGGGCTCCAATATATGTTGCTCAGCATCCTGTTGTTTGGAACCATATTTTTCTTTTTTTGGAATAGTAGAGTATAGATGCTTGATGGTGGCAGAGTTTTTCTGCCATAACCCGGATTCACGTGTATGAAGTGACATAAAGCGATTAGTGTTCCGGTTAGCATCGTGTGCCGACCCTCAGCTGATCACTATGTCCACAATAGCCCCCATGTTAGTGAAAGCGTTTTTGAAATAAAAATTATTGTGTGACGTTTCTTTAGTCATTTTCGCTGTCTTGTGTTGTTAAAGATGAATAAATCTATTGTCATTTAGATCAAAACTTCTCCCTGTGTTCTGATTAACAGCACATTGCCATTTTTATTAAATTCCAGATTCTAAAAGCGAGTAGCAAGTTTGCAAACAAACGAATATATTATTCAAAAACAAAAAAGAACTGAAGTTACCGAGATTCATAACACTCTTCTACCGATGACCTTTGCAGTCTGGTCCCTTTAATCCCACACATAACACTCTTCTGGACATTACAGAAGTATGACATTGTTCTTAATAGAGTGTTTCATCACCACGGACGGCAGTTCCTGCTTTGCACCGTGCTCCCATGCTGGCCACAAAGTTGATAAAGTGTTCTTGTCGTAGGGCGTTCTTCTCCTCCACTGCCCACTACCGCTGATGACAACTGCTCATTGGTGCACGTGTTAATCCTGCCGCATTAGATCTACACAACGCATACTAGACGTGTTCGATGCGATTTTAGTCGAGGGAATAGGGAGGCCAGCCCATTCCCCGGATATACTCTCCTTCCACCTGCGCCGTTCGATTCGTTCGCGCATTGTCATCCTTAAAAATAAAGTAAGAGCCGAATACATCTCCGAAGTCACACACATGGGAAAGTAGTGTAGCTCCGCAGTGACGTTGACCAGTGAGCGTACCGTCTTCAAAGATTCTAGGAAACTTCTCCTAAGCATTATTATGCCTTCCCTGACCACAATACACGGACCACCAGAACAATCACGATCGAAAATGTTCCTGGAGGTGTTACGGGAAGGTACTTCCAGCACTGTTGAACATGATCGTTTTGATGGTCCAGAAATTATGACCTCGAAGACATGACCTCAAAATCTCTGAACGCGGTACATTCAACCGTCAACGTTGTTGTGGCTCTTTAGTTTTCCCGAAGTACCTCTTTTGTGGTGTCCAATGGCCCTGACTTTATTTTTATAGATGATCACTGGCAATCGCTTCAAACACAGCAGAGCTGGAGAGCTCTTAGGGCGGCACTATATTTGGCAGACACACTGGCTTGTGCATTCCATCAACTTAAATTCCACCGAAGTCACACACATGAGGAAGTAGTGGAGCTCCGCAGTGATGTTGACCAGTGAGTATACCGTCTTCAAAGATTTGGAGGAAACTTTTCCTAAGCATTATTATGCCTTCCCTGACCACAATACACGGACCAAAGAAATCAATAATGATCGAAAATGTTCCTGGATGTGTTAGGTGTTTACACCTCTTCAGATAGGAAGGTACTTCCAGCACTGTCGAACATGATCGTTTTGATGGTCCAGAAGTTATGATCTCGAAGACGTAATATAACATGGGCGTACTGACCTCAAAATCTCTGAACGCGGTACATTCAACCGTCAACGTTGTTGTGGCACTGTAGTTTTCCCCAAGTACCTCTTTTCTGGTGTCCATTGGCCTTGACTCTATTTTCATAGATGATCACTGGCAATCGCGTTAAAGACAGCACAGCTGGAGAGCTCTTGGGACGGTACGATATTTGGCAGACACACTGGCGTGTCCATTCCCCCAACTTAAATTCCACCGAGCACTTGTGGGGTGTATGGGGGGACGTATTACAGCATTTCTACATTTACCAACAGCTGTCCAGCAGCTGTCAAATTCGCTGGTATAAGATCGGAACGCCCTTCTACTATTAGTGCTTACCATTCTTGTGGCCAGCATGGGAAAATGTCGCATAGCATGCATCGCCGCCCGTGGCGATCACACTCTACAAACAATCTAGTTTCCCCATTCTGACGACAAGAGGACCATCATGAATCGTGGTGACATCGGGAAAGTTATTGGCTTTGTTATTGTATATTTGTCTCAGTTACCTTCTGTATTGTACTGCAGCAGTGCATTCTATGAATGGCCTAAATTTCATAGAGTTATATTAGTTGACAAGGACACATTATGCGAAACTTACTTCCGTCTTTAAGCTTTGCACACAAGTGTATCTTAAGCTGCTGACCTGCCGGTCAGTCAGCCTCCAGAGCAGAATTATGTCATTTCAATTCGCCAGTTCCTTTTAACGCTCGTAATACTGCTGCTGTAAAGTGATGCCTCTTACTGATAGTTTCAGAACTCTTTCTTCCTAGAGGGTATTAAGAAACACCGGTCATCCTGTGGAAAACATCAGGGCCGGGCCAGATGGCTATCGTTTAGCGGAATTAAGCAAAGACTGGAAAATTATCTCCAGGGTGGAGAAGAGTCCTCATCTCCCGGACTACGGAAAGCGGGGTTTGCTCACAAAAACAACTAGCATTAGCAGACGGTAGCAGCCAGCAACTGATATGGTACAAATGATTCTTCAGACTCTTCTTTCTTTCCTTTTATTTACTTCGGTCATTGTCAGGTTACCACTGCGTCAAAGCCCCTATTTGGGCAGTGGAATGTTTGCTATGTAGAAAAGTAAGTGAATGACAGGGACGCAGAAACACTTGCACTTTTGAAACACAAATCCAGACATAACAGGTGTGCTCAGCACTGGTTAGTTTTATTTACACAACTCTCTGTACCGTTTTCTCAAATATATCAAAAAATGGTTCAAATGGCTCTGAGCACTATAGGGCTTAACACCTGGGGTCATCAGTCCCCTAGAACTCAGAACTACTTAAACCTACCTAAACTAAGGACATCACACACATCCATGCCCGAGGCAGGGTTCGAACCTGTGACCATACCAGTCGCGCGGTTCCGTACTGAAGCGCCTAGAACCTCTCGACCACCGCGGCCGGCTCAAATATATCAATACACGTGGAGACCAAAGAGGAAGTTCTTCCTTCTCTGACTGTGGAACACAGACAAAATATTCCCTATCTCAGTAAAACTGGATATTCCTGCATATGAGGCGGGGAGGGAGTAAATTAATCCATAGGAATACACCGTTCGTCTACCGGTAATCAAACGAGTTTATTATGCTGAGATGGATTCGTTGTGTTATCTTGCAGATCTACAATCTATAGTCCCTTTAATAACTTGATAGCTGACAAAAGTCACCTAGCGCTGCAGTGTTGCCGCATCGGCTAACACCCTATTAAAGGACAGACGTAAAGATGGCGGATCGCTTCACAAGTGCTGAAATACAGTTCATGTAATGTTGGAAGCTGTCGCCATCAGTTGTGGCAGCATCGTGAGATGTTCTCTCCTCACATGATTTTCAAATAACCAATGACTGAACTGTGGCAGACAACAATCATTTTATATAATCACAACCTCTGGATCTGCAGTATATTCAAGGAAACAGCGGTTGCAACCTGCGGCAGAACTATTAATCACGTTCGCTTTGCTCACGGCAATTAAATCTGACCTGTACGAACAAACTAAAGGCAGGAAAAATTGATTTTCAGCGCTAAAAGTTAACTGCAACATCTCACTTTTGCAACTAGAGTCGACGCGATACTGAAAGATGAGAAGTCCTGGTTGGAAATCATTAGCAGGTTGCATGAGACACAGTCAGATTCCATACGAAAAATGAACGATAGGAATAAAAATAAGAGCAAATAAAAAGCCAATGACAAAAAATTAAAAATAAAATGACACTGAAACCAATTAATCGAACATGATAATAAACAGATTCATTACGGTAAAGATTTGAAAATAAAAAGATTATCATCCGATAGGATTCGAACCCCCTACCTTCTGCCTAGAACCAGTTGCCACGAACATATGCTGTCTTAAAAAAGTTCGCTTTATTTACGTTATGTCGTATGAAGTTTATCTACTTTAAGTCGATCTCTGTGATGATAATTTAATATGTGGAGCCGAATCACTTCTTGTGCGAAATAATCCAGCACTATTTGGCTAGTAGTATGTACTAAATGAGAGCTATTTCGGTGCAGTCATTTTGTGTATGTTGTTTTGTGCGTGATTATTATATGTGATGAAATGCTGAAATGCGAAGTAAAAGGGCCGGATCCAGTATTCGGGATCCAAACACCAGAAAGAAAGAGCCAGACAAGATATTGCAAGTGGACTGACCGTCACATGGCAGTTTGTCAACGGCAAACAGTGCCGGCGTGGCGCTGAGCTCTGATTGGAAGAAGACATCTTCAAGTTGCATGTCAACTATCTAGTAATTATAATCATAGTGGAAACTGCACACTTGACCAGTCTAAATTAATTCAGCACGTGCCACGTGTATCATACTACACTTACTAACGAGAGCCTCCACCACAGGTACTTTGAGGTACTTGCACTTGAATCACGCAAGTTCTTGCCTAGTTCACATTTAGCATCCTGTGGCGTCGAAAGCAGCGCAGCAAAGGCCAGATATTTTTAGTTTATCATCGAGCTTCATTTTTTCGTCGGACACGCTGGGCGAATGTGATAAAACGTATCCCTTCAAGGTGCTAGCAATCTCATGAACTCCTCAGACACATTGAATAACTAGCTCACTTGCATAATTTTGGTACTGTTTAACCAAAGACCATGTAGTGCAACATGTGATGTATATCATCAAAGAAACAATGTTTTTCTTGAATTCTGAAATAAAGAAACAAATAGCCAAACGGCGTTGTTGGATGAGAGGCCTGAAGTTCAGCAGCATATATCGTCCATAGCGAAGTATGAACCTAGGCCGATGGACGCCATCAAGACTTGAGACGATGTGGAGACGTTTCGACATCCGTCCGCCACATTAGTGATTTATTTATTTCCTCTAAATTCTCTCCTACCGTGGTCATCCAGTGAAAATTTCTCCATAAACCAGAAATCAAATCTACAGGGAGATGCAGGTAAACTGTAGCTAAAGGGAGAGATCATGATATGCGTGAATGAAGAGGACTGAACGACGACAAGGAAAAAGATGAGTAAGTACATGAAAATTAGAGCAGTAAGATTCATAGAATATCTCAATTTTAGCGATTCAAATTTTTATGAAAGATAGACTGGATACTGATGATTTTATATTGTATACCTATTTGTACTAAAAAATTTTACTGACGTTAACCCTACTGTAAACCAGTATGATTATTACGACAAAGATAATTAAGCGGGAACAAGAAATTCCACGCTAAGGCCCATAAAATTATTCACTCTGATGGCTTAACAATATGAATAATGAAGTTTAACACCTTCTGAGCAAGTGAGAAGAAAAGAAAGGCACCGAGAGTATTTCAGGTTTTCCAGCTTAATATTTTACGTCATATAAAATGAATCAGGTCACAGAACTTCCTGGAAAAGGAAAGAAGCCATCGGAAAAGTAGAAACGAAAAGAAAAAGCAGTCTTTAGGAAAGGAATGGACTGCAGAGTGAAAAGCTAAGTAGTCCCGCGTACGTACTGCTCGACTTGATCATTAATTCTTCGAAAGCTCTGCACAGTTTGTTTGCGTACGTGTCCGGAATGCTATCTCCACAAAAGTTGTATTTATTGCGCGGATATCCGCCTCCAAGCGCCCCGTAACGAGAATAGATTCCCTCAAGCCAGGACCACACATTTCTTGGCGGAATCTCGCACGTACAGTGTTCCCGCTAAGTTGAAAGCCTCATTTGCTGGAGATATGTATTGCGCCACGTGCTACATCTGTAGACTAGTAAAGTCACAAAAATACAGCAAGGCCAAGATAAAAACATGTGATACAATTATATTATCAAGCAGAATATACATTTAAAAATTACAGAATACGTACGTAGGAAGTTGTCGCCCTCCACATTTATGTATCTCTCTGCCGGTGGTATCAAATACAGAATCACTTTACGTGGAATTGTAACGCGCTTGTTTCAATACCCTGAGGTTGTTTTCACTCAGTAGGTCCACCATTTCAGAAATATTTTCATGTACGTTTCCTTTTAAATATCTCCACGCACAAAAATCGTAAGTAGACAAATTTAGCGTGCGAGATGGCCACACGAATTTGCTTAACGTGAACTGTTCTGCGAAAGTTAATAATGTGACACAGTAGTTGGTACACTTTTAAGCGCTTTTCGGAAGACGACGGTTCATATACGAGTCCGGAAATCCAGTTTAGGTTTACGGTGATTTCCCGAAAATCGCTTAAATGTCGAAATGGCTCCTTTATTTCCTTTCTCATCCTGTTCTAATCCGAGCTTGGTCTCCGTCTCTAATGACCTCACTATCAGAGATACGTGAGACTCTAATCTTACTTTTCCTTTTCTTCTCTGAAAACGTCTCGGATTTCTCGTAGTGGCAGTTGCAAGCTACTTTCTCAGTTATCCTCTAAAGTTGACTCGAGTCCCATGAAAGTAATTCTCTGATGTCTTAACATATTTCCTACCATCCTGTGCCCTTTACTTGTCACTATTTTCCGTATATTCCTTTCCTCACTAATTTGCAGAAAAGCTCGTCATTACTTAAATTATCAGTCCACCTAATTTTCAACATTCTACAGTAGCACTACATCTTAAATTCATCGAGTCCCATCTTTTCAGGTTTTGCCACAGTTCATGTTTACTATCATACAACGCTGTGCTCCAAACGTACGTACTCACAAATTTATTCCTCAAATTAAGGTCTATGTTTGAAACTTAGGTAGAGGGGATGAGGGGTACACTTAGGATGGAAGGTCAAGGCCCCTGCAATGTCACTCCTTAAACAACAATTATCAAATTCATTCTTTATTCAAAACATGTAAGAGTCAATGAACGTGGGCACCTTTTTATAAAACATTACAGAATCTTGCTTCTCAAGCAAGACAGCAGGTAATTACTAACAAATGGTTCAAATGGCTCTGAGCACTATGGGACTTAACTTCTAAGGTCATCAGTCCCCTAGGACTTAGAACTACTTAAACCTAACTAACCTAAGGACATCACACACATCCATGCCCGAGGCAGGATTCGAACCTGCGACCGTAGCGGTCACGCGGTTCCAGACTGAAGCGCCTAGAACCGCACGGCCACACCGGCCGGCCAAATACTAACAGACTTAAAGAGATGACCCATAGAGATTTCAATAAATTCCAGTATGAAGCTGATTTAAAAAAAAAAGTCACAATTTTTTCAGTTTACAATATGGAGGTACGTTACCAAGAGCATCAGTTCGTTTAGTGATCCCAAAAACCCAACCAATACAACACGTGACTGTAATAACAATTCTAATTCAACGAATTTAAAAACCCCTTTTTTAAAACAAAAAACAAACATCACATGAAATATGTTAGATTTATCAAACGAGCAGTGAGCCAGGCTGCCCTCGGCAAGGGTGACTTAAATGCCGGAAGCAGCCATCCGCCGTCCAAACAATATCTAATCGTCGGGGCTCAAGCGGGAGTCACTTCCCATTAGACGGCATGTCACAGCTTCTGTGCACCGAAGCGGGACGTGGCGCCGCACCCACGAACCCAAACTCGCAGAAACTGATACACAAACAGACCGCAGAAGCCACGGCAAACACCAACCAAACATCAATCTACACTCCTGGAAATTGAAATAAAAACACCGTGAATTCATTGTCCCAGGAAGGGGAAACTTTATTGACACATTCCTGGGGTCAGATACATCACATGATCATACTGACAGAACCACAGGCACATAGACACAGGCAACAGAGCATGCACAATGTCGGCACTAGTACAGTGTATATCCACCTTTCGCAGCAATGCAGGCTGCTATTCTCCCATGGACACGATCGTAGAGATGCTGGATGTAGTCCTGTGGAACGGCTTGCCATGCCATTTCCACCTGGCGCCTCAGTTGGACCAGCGTTCGTGCTGGACGTGCAGACCGCGTGAGACGACGCTTCATCCAGTCCCAAACATGCTCAATGGGGGACAGATCCGGAGATCTTGCTGGCCAGGGTAGTTGACTTACACCTTCTAGAGCACGTTGGGTGGCACGGGATACATGCGGACGTGCATTGTCCTGTTGGAACAGCAAGTTCCCTTGCCGGTCTAGGAATGGTAGAACGATGGGTTCGATGACGGTTTGGATGTACCGTGCACTATTCAGTGTCCCCTCGACGATCACCAGTGGTGTACGGCCAGTGTAGGAGATCGCTCCCCACACCATGATGCCGGGTGTTGGCCCTGTGTGCCTCGGTCGTATGCAGTCCTGATTGTGGCGCTCACCTGCACGGCGCCAAACACGCATACGACCATCATTGGCACCAAGGCAGAAGCGACTCTCATCGCTGAAGACGACACGTCTCCATTCGTCCCTCCATTCACGCCTGTCGCGACACCACTGGAGGCGGGCTGCACGATGTTGGGGCGTGAGCGGAAGACGGCCTAACGGTGTGCGGGACCGTAGCCCAGCTTCATGGAGACGGTTGCGAATGGTCCTCGCCGATACCCCAGGAGCAACAGTGTCCCTAATTTGCTGGGAAGTGGCGGTGCGGTCCCCTACGGTACTGCGTAGGATCCTACGGTCTTGGCGTGCATCTGTGCGTCGCTGCGGTCCGGTCCCAGGTCGACGGGCACGTGCACCTTCCGCCGACCACTGGCGACAACATCGATGTACTGTGGAGACCTCACGCCCCACGTGTTGAGCAATTCGGCGGTACGTCCACCCGGCCTCCCGCATGCCCACTATACGCCCTCGCTCAAAGTCCGTCAACTGCACATACGGTTCACGTCCACGCTGTCGCGGCATGCTACCAGTGTTAAAGACTGCGATGGAGCTCCGTATGCCACGGCAAACTGGCTGACACTGACGGCGGCGGTGCACAAATGCTGCGCAGCTAGCGCCATTCGACGGCCAACACCGCGGTTCCTGGTGTGTCCGCTGTGCCGTGCGTGTGATCATTGCTTGTACAGCCCTCTCGCAGTGTCCGGAGCAAGTATGGTGGGTCTGACACACCGGTGTCAATGTGTTCTTTTTTCCATTTCCAGGAGTGTATATTGGTTAATAAATCGATAAAGTACACAACCATTTAGTGTTGAGTGAGTGCATTCAATAAGTGCACGTATATAAGGAAGTACATATAAATGAGTAGCTTTGCCAAATACAAGTTTTACTAATAACAGAATAAGTGGTAGCTAGTATTTTTTTCTTTTACAGCAATATACCAGGGACGTCTCTTGATACCAATAAACGCAAAATCACACGCACTACTTCGTGCTAATCTGCCTTTTAATAGTCATCCAACTAGCGGATTTTAAAGCAAATAGTAACTGCTGGTCTGCATACACTCACACAGACTCTGCCGGCTGCCAACCTACCAACAAGTTCACTCGCTGCAACGCAAATCGTTTGACGAAACGAAGGCACCATACCCACTTACACATACGATGGAGAGCGTTGTTCGAGATGGTTGCAAGGGATGGGTCTCTCCGCGAAAACAGGCCCCAAAGCAATGCGACGAGCAGCGCCCGAAGTTGACATCAGGCAGGTGCACCACAAACTCGCGACCGTCTTGCAAGGTAGACCGGCCGCGCCACCGCCGCCCGAGCCCGCCTGTTTGCTCCGTCGTCCCCTCAAGCACGTCCCAGCGCCTCGTAGAGTCCGACGACAAACTCCCTCTCGTAAATATCCGCCAGCAGATCACAACAGGCGCAAAGGTCGTAGTACAGCTGGCTAGTCGATAGTCGTGCTAAAGAGCTGGTGTTCCAGAAAAGGCGCACCACAGCTCATGTTTTATACTAGTAGACTTCTTTTGGCCAGAAATGCCCTTTTTGCCAGTGCCAGTCTGCCTTTCATGTCCTCCTTGTTCCATACATCATTGGTAATTTTGCCGTCTAGGTAGGAGGATTCCTTAACTTCATCTACGTCGTCATCACAAACCGCATTGTTAAGTTTCGAGCTATTCTAATTTCTGCTTTCCTCATTACTTTCGTCTTTCTTCAGTTTTTCTCTCGAGCCATATCTCGTACTCATTAACAGTTTATACCGTTGACCAGGTCCTCAAATTCTTCTTAACCGGAACAAAGGAAGGCAATGTCATCAACGAATCCTATCATTGGTATCCTTTCACCTTAAATTGTAATTCCATACTTAAACCTTGCTTTAATTTCCGTTCTTGCTTCTTGGATGCATAGACTGAACAGTAGGGGCGAAGGACTACAGCCCTGTCTTACACGCTTTTTAATCGGAACTCTTCGTTCTTGGTCTTCCACTGTTACTGTTCCTCTCGGTTTTTGTAGATACTGTATAGTGCCCCTCTTTCCCTACAGCTTATCCCTAAGTCTATCAGAACTTAGAACATCTTGCAGCATGTGACGTTGTCGAACGCTTTTCCAGGTCGACAAATCCTGTGAACGTGTCTTGATTTTTCTGCAGTCTTGCTTCCATTATCAATTACAATGTCAGAACTGCATTTACGTTTCCTGAAGCCAAACCAATGGTAATTTTATTTTCTATTTTCCTGTATATTACTCTTGTTAGGAACTTGGATGCATGAGTTGTCACGCTGACTGTGCGATAAATCTGGCACTAGGCTTCTGTCGCAACCTCCGAAATTGTGTGGATGATGTTTTTTCTAAAGTCAGATGCTGTATTGACAGGCACTCATTCTACACATCAACATGAATAGTCGTATTGTTGCTACATCCTCCAATGACCTTATAAATGCTGATGGGATGTTATCTACCCCTTCTGCATTGTTCGATGTTAAGTCTTCCGAAGCTCTTTTAAATTCAGATTCGAATACAGTAAAACCTACCTTTACCACGTCGGCTCCTGTCTCTTCTTCTATGCTGTCATCAGATAAGGCTTCTCACTCATAGGGTACTCCAATTCACTCTTTCCACCCATCTGCTTTCTCCTCTGCATTTGACAGTGGAATTCCCATTGCACTCTTAATGTTAGCACCCTGGCTTTTAATTTCTTGAATACGAGACAGCAAATGAAAGACGTGTAACACGTAGCTCCACCCAATGGAAAAGGGAATAAAGCCTTACATGTCCCTTTAACTAGTAGTAGAAGTTTTGAAGAAATTTAAGGTAAACGGCGGTATCGACAATGGTTTCTAAGTATATTGGGCACATAATTCGACCACTAGAAAAAACATACCTACCTTCAATTCTTTTTTATCGTGAAGAGAAGTTTGATCCAATGAGAAAGGCTCTCCGGTGAACCACTCTACATCTACATCTACATCCACACTCCACAAACGACCTGACGGTGTGTGGCGGAGGGTACCTTGAGTACCTCTAACGGTTCTCCCTTCTATTCCAGTCTCGTATTGTTCGTGGAAAGAAGGATTGTCGGTATGCCTCTGTGTGGGCTCTAATCTCTCTGATTTTATTCTCATGGTCTCTTCGCGAGATATTCCTAGGAGGGAGCAATATACTGCTCGACTCCTCGGTGAAGGTATGTTCTCGAAATTTCAACAAAAGCCCGTACCGAGCTACTGAGCGTCTCTCCTGCAGAGTCTTCCACTGGAGTTTATCTATCATCTCCGTAACGCTCTCGCGATTACTAAATGATTCTGTAACGAAGCGCGCTGCTCTCCGTTGGATCTTCTGTATCTCTTCTATCAACCCTATCTGGTACGGATCCCACACCGCTGAGCAGTATTCACGCAGTGGGCGAACAAGCGTACTCTAACCTACTTCCTTTGTTTTCGGATTGCATTTCCTTGGGATTCTTCCAATAAATCTCAGTTTGGCATCTGCTTTACAGACGATCAACACTATATGATCATTCCATTTTAAATCACTCCTAATGCCTACTCCCAGATAATTTATGGAATTAACTGCTTCCAGTTGCTGACCTGCTATATTGTAGCTAAATGATGTGGGATCTTTCTTTCTATGTATTCGCAGCACATTACACTTGTCTACATTGAGATTCAATTTCCATTCCCTGCACCATGCGTCAATTCGCTGCAGATCCTCCTGCATTTTAGTACAATTCTCCATTGTTACAACCTCTCGATATACCACAGCATCATCCACAAAAAGACTCAGTGAACTTCCGATGTCATCCACAAGGTCATTTATGTAAATTGTGAATAGCAACGGTCCTACGACACTCCCCTGCGGCACACCTGAAATCACTCTTACTTCGGAAGACTTCTCTCCATTGAGAATGACATGCTGCGTTCTCTTATCTAGGAACTCTTCAATCCTATCACACAATTGGTCTGATAGTCCATATGCTCTTTCTTTGTACATTAAACGTCTGTGGGTAACTGTATCGAACGCCTTGCGGAAGTCAAGAAACACGGCATATACCTGGGAACCCGTGTCTCTGAGTCTCGTGGACGAATAGCACTAGCTGGGTTTCACACGATCGTCTTTTTCGAAACCCATGCTGATTCCTACAGAGTAGATTTCCAGTCTCCAGAAAAGTCATTATACTCGAACATAATACGTGTTCCAAAATTCTACAACTGATCGACGTTAGAGATATAGGTCTATAGTTCTGCACATCTGTTCGACGTCCCTTCTTGAAAACGGGGATGACCTGTGCCCTTTTCCAATCCTTAGGAACGCTACGCTCTTCTAGAGACCTACGGTACACCGCTGCAAGAAGGGGGCAAGTTCCTTCGCGTACGCTGTGTAAAATCGAACTGGTATCCCATCAGGTCCAGCAGCCTTTCCTCTTTTGAGCGATTTTAATTGTTTCTCTATCCCTCTGTCGTCTATTTCGATATCTACCATTTTGTCATCTGTGCGGCAATCTAGAGAAGGAACTACAGTGCAGTCTTCCTCTGTGAAATAGCTTTGGAAAAAGACATTTAGTATTTCGGCCTTTAGTCTGTAATCCTCTGTCTCAGTACCATTTTGGTCACAGAGTGTCTGGACATTTTCTTTTGATCCACCTACCGCGTTGACATAACACCAAAATTTCTTAGGATTTTCTGCCAAGTCAGTACATAGAATTTTACTTTCGAATTAACTGAACGCCTCTCACATGGTCGTCCTCACATTACATTTCGCTTCGCGTAATTTTTGTTTGTCTGCAAGGCGTTGGCTATGTTTATGTTTGCTGTGAAGTTCCCTTTGCTTCCGCAGCAGTTTTCTAACTCGGTTGTTGTACCACACTGGCTCTTTTCCATCTCTTACGATCTTGCTTGGCACATTCTCATCAAATGCATATTGTACGATGGTTTTGAACTTTGTCCACTGATCCTCAACACTATCTGTACTTAAAACAAAACTTTTGTGTTGAGCCGTCAGGTACTCTGCAGTCTGCTTTTTGTCACTTTTGCTAATCAGAAAAATCTTCCTACCTTTTTTAATATTTCTATTTACGGCTGAAATAATCGATGCAGTAACCGTTTTATGATCGCTTATTCCCTGTTCTGCGTTAACTGTCTCAAATAGCTGGGGTCTGCTTGTCACCACGAGTCGGTTCTCTGTTTAACTGCTCAATGTAGTTTTCAGATAAAGGACTTAAAAAAATTTCACTGGGTTCTTTGTCCCTGCCACCCGTTATGAACATTTGAATCTCCCAGTCTATATCCGGCAAATTGAAATATCCATCCAGAACTATAACATTGTGGAGAAATCTACTCGAAATATTTTCCAAATTATCCTTCAGGTGCTTAGCCATAACAGCTGCTGAGCCAGGGGGCCTATAGAGACAATTACCATGTCTGAGCTGCTTTAACAGTGACCTTCACCCAAACTATTTCACATTTCGGATCTCCGTCAATTTTCTTCGATACTATTGCACTTCTTATCGCTATAAACACGCCTCCCCCTTCACTGTCCGGCCTGTCTCTGTGGTATACATTCCAATCTGAGTTTAGAATTTCATTACTGTTTACGTCTGGTTTAGCCAACTTTCTGTCCCTAGTACTATGTGGGCATTGTGACCGTTTATTAATGAGAGCAGTTCTGGGACCTTTCTATAGAAGCTCCTGCAGTTTACTATTAGCACATTAATATTGTTATTCCCTGTTGCATTTTCCCTACTCCTACCTTGCCGCGTCTCAGGAGGCGACTTGTCGGGCCTAGGGAAGGAATTCTCTAACCTAAAAACCCCACATGTGCACTCCACACGTACTCCGCTACCCTTGTAGCCGCTTCCTGCGTGTAGTGCACGCCTGACCTATTCAGTGGAACCCCACATTTCTCCACCCGATAGCGGAGGTTGAGAAATTTGCATCCCAGATCACCGCAGAATCGTCTGAGCCTCTGGTTTAAGCTTTCTACTCGGCACCAAACCTGAGGACCACGATCGGTTCTGGGGACGACACTACAAATAGTTAGCTCGGATTCCACCCCGCGAGCGAGGCTTTCCGCCTTCACCAATTCCGCCAACAGCCTGTACGAACTGAGGATGACCTCTGAACCCAGACGGCAGGAGTCATTGGTAACGACATGAGTAACAATTTGCAGTCGGGTGCACCCAGTGCTCTCTATCGCCGCCGGCAGGGCCTCCTCCACATCTCTGATGAGACCCCCGGCAAGTAGACAGAGTGAACATTGGCCTTCTTCCCCGACCTTTCCGCTATTTCCCTAAGGGGCTCCATCACCCGCCTAACGTTGGAGCTCCCAATAACTAATAAACCCCTCCCCCCGTGTGCCTGCTCGGAACTTGCTGAAGGAGCGGCCACATGTCACTCACAGGCTGAGCGGGCGTTGCCACACAGCCAGCCTCCACATTGACCCTCCGCCTCGTGCGCCGCGAACGGCGCTGAACCCGCCACTCCCCTTGGGGAGAGGGTGGCCCAACCGCGACCGGCACCCGCGTAGATGTCTCGACAGCAGGGACAATGGGTGAAGCATGTAACACCTGGGGTGTACCATGCGATGCACCAGACTCCCTACTGCCGCTACACTCCGAGGCAGCAACCTGAAGACGGCTGACCGCAGCCATCAACACGTTCAGCTGTTCGCGAACAGTGGCCAGTTCCTCCTGCGTCCGTACACAGCAGTCACACATCCCATTCATCTTAAGAAATCAATCTACTGTAGAGAGTTAATCAACTTTTAACAAGACTGCTAATTCACTAAAGGCGGCCGATAGTTAACTGAACTGTGGTTACTAGACACTTCTTGTAGAAAACAATGAAAATAGCACTACCTGTCTCTGGACTGTATTAAAAACAAACACTAGCACTACTGGTACTATGGCTGACTAAAGGGACTCTCTCTGACTGTATTCAAAACAAACACGAAATCTATGGAACACTATTACTAGCACCCGACAATTAAAGCTTCCTAAAAGCAAAAACACACCGAAGAAGAAGTGGCAAGTAAGAAAAATACAGTTAATACTTAAATTAACGTAGCTCGCTGCACAGCAGAGACAGCCGGTGTGGCCACGCGGTTAAAGGCGCTACAGTCTGGAACCGCGCGACCGCTACGGTCGCAGGTTCGAATCCTGCCTCGGGCAAGGATGTGTGCGATGTCCTTAGGTTAGTTAGGTTTAAGTAGTTCTAAGTTCTAGGGGACTGATTACCATAGATGTTAAGTCCCATAGTGCTCAGAGCCATTTGAACCATTTGAACCATTGAGGAAATCCGCATATCAATAAAACTTATGCTTTGATTTTTATGCAATTTTAAACCCAGAAGAGCAGCAGGGAGGTACAAGGCAGCTATTTTGCCCATTGTTCTTCAAGGTGAGAGAAGGATTGCCCACGGCAACAGTAGGCACGCTGACATGACTGCAAGATGTGTCATGAAGAAACATAAAAGTGGCAGCTTTAACCTCCTCGAAGGCTGGTGTGCCGACACACTTCCAGTGAACCCAGAAACTAAGACGTAGTTCGTGTAGAGAGATACCTCTTGGGCACAGAAGAATGGAATCTTCGCTATCCCTGAAGTGGGGGGGGGGGGGCATGAAACAGTCTCTTAGGAGAGGTGCTGTTTGGATAAGGAATACGCCTACTGAAATACTAGCAGTAGATATTCGAACCGTTTATAAGCGTTGGTCGCAGTTGTTGCCAATAAAAGTACTTCAATCACGTTCGCCATGAAAACTGATATATGTGGCGTCACAGATGGGAAAATGTTAGTAGGGGAAACGGTCCTTTGTTTGAGGTGGTTTGGCCACGTGGAGAAAATATCGCTGTCTTCAGACTATCAGGACTGTGTAGGACCGATGTATTGAGCAAAGTAGTGTACACGCTTACAAGAGCCGAGAAAATTCGCCATTGTAGAAATTGTGTCTTTGCACCGGCCATCCTATGGAATATAACAAACGACATGGAGATTCTGGCTAAGACATCCAGCTATTGGGATAATCTTATTAAAGAACCTGTTGAAATTAAATTAGCAAGTAGCCTTATCAATAGAGAATGTGATTTTTGTTTAAATTCTGCATGGAATTCTGCTCTCCCCCTTGTCAGAAAAACAGAGGGCAGAGTTTATGCTACCTCGCCCGTTGGTTACTAATCCTATAACCTCTTCGTCGATCATCTTCGGTTTGTGATGGCACTAGTGCTTACAATGTGTCAATGTGTATGTATGTGTGTGTGCGTGTGTGTGTGTGTGTTGTTATCTTTCCGGAGTTTCTCTGAAAAACGAGTTATTAAATTCCTTTGCAGAGCGCTTACTTGCTGCAGTTTTGCCTTCAAAATATCGGCGTTGTCGACGACGTCACACGGTGGCATTCCCATAAGTTATCTGAAAAGTTGCAGACTGACGGTATACGTTTATCTTTAAAACTATGTATATCGTTATTGGCTCCTTAATTTGTTATTAACATCTGAACACTAATATTTGCAGGAGTGCAGGAGTTTCGAAACTCTTCAAGCAAAATTTCATGAAACTTCTTAAATGAGCCATTGGGGAGGCAGGCTTCGAATAGGCCTTTAGCCACCTTAAGGCTCACTTTAAACTTACAAACCCTACAAAAAGATGTCACTTACTATTTTTCCGCTGTTGAAATACGGCTTCAGGCATGGCGTTATAATTTATTACTTCTTTACTGCTAACTGTACTTACAAGAGTTTCGTAGACGTTATCCATATATTCCACTGAATACACCTAAAATATTATATCATTGTACGACACACTGTTCAGAAGATATAGCGTTATAAATAGTGAGAGGCGTGAAAAACTGCCACCTTGTGCATGATGTTAAAATTTCTTACCTCTTTGCTAGTAACTCTACTGGCAACAAATTTTGCAGACAGTATCCCCAATTGCCGCTTAATTTAACTACGAAGGTACAACATTGTACGACACATAATCCAGAGATATGAAGAAGTTCCTCTTGAAAACAACCAGAATGTTTTGTTCGGCCGTCTTATTGAGGTGCCACGGTAGAGTCACAAATGGGGTTGGGGCTTCGGTAACCCGCTGTCACGCCTTCAACTATGGTAGACGATGTTTTGGGTATTAGCGTGGTACGTATCACCATTCAGTTTCTAAATTCCTCTATATGCTTGGTCTAACAATCGTTGTACTGCAAACATGCTGATACTGGAAGACTACAACAGAGGCTCATTATGCTGAAATGATGAGATGGTCGTCAGACGTTGTGTTTCACGTAGATTAACTGTTGAGAAGTTTTTAACTAAATGTCCTAAAGCCAGTTGCAGGTTACAGTGGCTGTCATAAATGTACTTATATGATTACAACTATCACTAATGTGCTCATGATGAGTCGACTAACTACTACTTTGTACTTCCTTAACAAATGCAGACTGTCTACAACCTACAACGAAAGGTATTCGATACAGCGTTAGTTCCCTCGTACAACGTGTTCAAGGAAGTTAGACGGTATGGAGATGCCCTTATGACATAAGGGTGAAGCCAGCAACTTACGCACTCCTCTGTTTTCTGGAGAGGAAGAAATTGTGGACAGCATGTGTGCGTTGTAAAATTATTCATCGATATAAAAACGGAAATAAGTGTAGAAAAGAGTACTCTTGTTGCTAATGGATGCAGAAATAGAAGCGCTAAGTCTGCTGTCGTTAACACTTTGGCTAAAATAATAATTTCGCATTAAATATGGACCGCTCGTTCGATATTTTCACTTATTGGCTTCAAACTTCTATGTTTACAGTATATAAGGTTATGAAGGACACGACAAGGCAAAGTGTGTGGGTCAGAGCATTGCGACGAAATGTAGCACATCAGTCAAGTAAACGGAGCACAAAATTTTCATAGTGTTTCCACGAAGGTCAGCTTTATCGAACTGCAGTGTAATGTGTTTCCATCCGAGTCAAGCATTCTTTCACTGTTTCTCTCACACAACCAGTCGCTACAGGTTTTCCATAAATGATCCTAATGTTTCATGTATTTTTCCCATTCACCTGTCTTTCACTGAATTTTGCGTTAAACTTGTTTTCCCTAGTGTTTCAAAACTGTGAATGCATTTTATATTTTACTTTAGTTTTCACATCAGAGATAATCCAGTCAGTGAAAGTTGTGACTAAGAAAAGTTTTAAATTTTAGCATATTTAGTCTTCTTTGTGCGAATATGATTATTCTGGTCTGTGCCATTTATTATACTGGAGGACTTTATTTTTGGAATGAAAAGCTTGATATGTAATGAAATTTTGTTGTTTCATCTGTTTATTTCTTTTCTAGGTTGCCAAAAATTGTACCCTCCGTCCAGAGACTCCACTTCGTGACAATGTTGTTTGTATGGAAGAAAGTTGTACATTATGTGTGAAAGAAATATACTTTGTAGGAAGCAAATTAAGCTCAATCAGCTGCCAAACTATCGTCTTAGGCAGCAAATTAGTCAATTGAATCATATGATAAAGGTCTTGCAGAAGAAGAACTATGTAGACGAAAGGAGTATTTCAATATTTAACAATATATCCAGGGTAAGTGTGTAGGTATCACGTCAATTTTCCAAGATAACTCGTTGTCTCTCTCTCTCTTACGAAATGTTGCTCAGCTTTGAGGTCTTGTGCGTCAGCGCTCAACTTTTATTCTTGAAGACAATTTCTTTAAGTCAAGTTTATGTTTGATATTTGGTAGTAAAGTGTAACTACAGCAGCTAGTTTCACGAGTGATGCAGTACGAATGTGCACAGACTTGCATTAACTTAATGGAAACTGAAGTTATTAGTAAGTGTTTAAACAAGACGTTATTTCGGAATTTGAATGCCCACATGAGATATCAGTCGTCACTTGATTATCACTTGTATGACATTCTAGCATTTATCATGTGGTGAGAATAGTGTAAGCTTTTATTTTCCTTCACCACAGACAGAAAAAAGTATGCAAATACGGTAACATAATTATAACTGAAGAACATTGATATGTATTTGTGATAAAATACACTGCTCAATAAGTTGGAAGTGTTTTTTTTTTTTCTTTGCAAACTGAAGTAAAGATTAAATTTCCCAAAGCTGTGAGAGTTGTATTTTTGCACATTAAATGATTGTTTAAATGTACAAGTCATCTGCCACTGAAATTCCTTTTTAGATATTGTAACTGAACAGATATGCAGTACTGAGTATAATGATAACTAAAATCATGACAGAAGCATAGACACTTGAACGCGGAAAATTGTCTGGCGAAACTGATAGTGCGTAGAACAACCGAAACGTTCTTAGAAAGGGAAAAACTTGTAAGAGAGACAAAGACAAGGGTTATAAGACATTTAGTGCAGGTTTCCATTTTAAATGTAATGCTGAATTGCGCATAATGTCAACGAATAACTTTCGTACAGTACTGCGAAGGAGAGCTTCTGTAAAGTTTGGAAGGTAGGTGACGAGGTACTGGCAGAAGTCAAGCTGTGAGGACGGGCCGTAAGTCGTGCTTGGGTAGCTCAGTTGGTAGAGCACTTGCCCGCGAAAGGTAAAGGTCCAGAGTTCGAGTCTCTGTCCAGCACACAGCTTTAATCTGCCAGGAGGTTTCATATCAGCGCACACTCCGCTGCAGGGTGAAAATCTCATCATGCTAGTAGTTCGACTTAATACCATCGGCAATTTTTAAGCGATGTAGACCACGCTTAACGAATGAAATATCGCATTAACAAATTTAGTTGTCACCTCTTTTATAATAACGTTCATCCAAAGACCTATGACGTATCTAAGTGCGTATTGAGATCTGACTGTGAGTTCACCAGCTCTAAGTCGGGAGCGCAAGTTTCACACAGCGTTTTAAAAGTAAAATCTTCGCCTTGGTCTACATAGGCAGGAAGACTGCCATACCCTTGTCTTCAGCCAGTGCCTGTTGTCAGGAAAGGTAGCGCCATCTTCCTTAATCCTTACCTTCTTTGGCACACTTTTCCTTGTATATGAGCTCCCTGACATTTCCACTTTGCTAATAGATTCAGTGTGCTATCTGATGCGCGGGGGGGGGGGGGGGGGGGGGTGAGGCTGAGCCAGATCAAAATGCATATCCTGCCATGATAGTGGCCGCTCCTTCAGCAAGGAGCCCCTCAGGAACATAGCGGTTAGGGCGGGGAAGAAGTCCGACGTTCCCTCGGTCTGCTTGCCGGGGGGCCTTGTCCGGGATGTGGAAGAGGCTCTTGTGGCGGCTATCGAGCGTGCGGGTAGCAGCCAGCTGCCAACTGTTGCACATGTTGACACCAACGATGCCTGTCGTCGGGGTTCCGAGGAAATCCTTGGGTCCTTTCGACGGCTGGATAAATTGGCGAAGAAGGCCAATCTGACAATCTACAGTATCGTACCCAGGGTGTACCGGGGTCCCCTGGTTTGGAGTCGAGTGGAGACTCTAAACCAGAGGCTACGTCGAATCGGTGTCGAAAATGGTTGTAGATTCCTCGACCTACGCTAGGGGGTGGAAAGTTGTAGGACGCCCCTCGATAGATCAGGGGTGCACCACACACAGGAAGCAGCTACATTGGTAGCACAGTACTTGTGGCATGCACATGTGGTTTTTTCAGATTACGTTCCTCCCCACGGGAAACAAACAGTTGGTCTGAAAAATTACAAGTTCATAACACTGATGTGGGTGTGCCAGCTGTAAAAATTGTTAGTTCGCCTAAACAGCTCATTCCAAAGGATTTAAACATGCTAAATCTCATGTTAGTAAATTGCCGAAGTGTATGTAGCAAGATGCCCTAGTTACTCTCCGAAATAAACCGTAGCAATACCAGTATTGTATTAGGTGGCGAAAGCTGGCTGAAACCAGACATAAGAAGCAGTGAAATTTGGAATTCGGATTGTACAATGTTTAGGAAGGGTAGAACTGATGCTTTGGGAGGTGGTGTGTTCACAGCAGTTAAAAGCTGTTTAAACGCAGTTGAGAATGATACTGGCTCGGAGTGTGAAATAGTCTGGATAAAGCTGTCAATCAGACAAGGACTGACCATCGTATTAGGATGTTTTTATAGACCACTTGCATCGGCAACAAACGTCGCAGAACGATTCAGGGGAAGTCTTGAGTACATTGGAAGTAAATATCCAAATTATCCATTAGTTATAGGTGGAGACTTTAATCTGGCATCCACTTACTGGGAAAATTACACGTTTATCACAGGGGGCAGAACCAAAGATTCGTGTGAAAGTTATTCTAGGAGCGCTCTCAACATACAACCTTGAGCTATTGGTTAGAAAACCAACTCGAGATGGGAACATATTAGATATCTTGGCGACAATCAGGCCTGATCTTCCTGAGGAAGTTAATCTAGGAGAAGGTATTAGCGACCACAATATCACTGTGACTTCTATGTCAGTGGAAGTTGCAAAAGTTCTTGTATGGGAAATTAAAAAAAAACTGTCATTAATGAATATGTTCATAGTCAGCTCCAAGTATTCATCGAGGGACACAAAGATATTGATCATCTTTGGTCGGAATTTAAAGTTAATGTCCACCATGTGCTAGAGAAGTATAGGCCTAGCAAATTATAGAGGAAGGGGGGGGGGGGGGACGAATCCACCTTGATACAACAAACATGTTAGGAAGTTGCTAAGAAAGCAGATTATTTTGCACAGTCGTTTTAATCGTAGTCACTGCCTCGCTGACAAACAGAAATTATGCGAAATGAAAGCAGCTGTCAGAAGGACAATGAGAGAATCTTTTAACGAATTTGAAAGCAATATTTTATCTACAGAATAACCCAAAAAATTTTGGTCGTACTTAAAATTTATGAACGATACAAATAATTCAATACTTCTCTTGCTGACAGTACGGGTAATGTAACTGATGATAATAAACAGAAGGCCGAAATTCTAAACCTAGCTTTGAAAAACTCGTTTACGATAGAGGACTGCAGCAGCATTCCCCTTTTCAACTGTCGAACACATGCAAGGATGGCTGACATAGTGTTTAGTGTATCTGGGATTGTAAAAGTGTTAAGATCCTTAGACGTCAGGAAGGCATCTGGTCCTGACGGTATCCCCGTAAGATTATATGTTGACTATACCTCAAATATAGCACCATTCTTATCCATTACCTATAAGAGATCATTGCAACAGCGGAAAGTTCCACGTGACTTGAAGAAGGCCCAGGTCATAGAAATCTATAAAAAGGGTAGAAAATCAGATGCACATAATTACCGGCCCATTTCACTGACATCGATTTGTTGTAGAATCATAGAACATATTTTGTGTTCAGACATAATGACCTTTCTAGACTCTGAGAAGCTTATCTGCAGAAACCAGCACGGTTTTAAGAACAGCGGCCATACGAGACACAGCTGACCCCTCTTTGTGCATGATATACAACAGGCTCTAGACACCGGCTCCCAGGCTGATGCTATATTTCTAGACTTCCGAAAGGCGTTCGACTCAGTTGCGCACTGTCACTTGCTCCAAAACGTGCGCTTCCACGGTCTATCCGATGACGTATGCAATTGGATAGAGTGTGTGTGTGTTTGAGGTTTTTCGGGCGCTAAACAGCATGGTCATCAGCGCCCAAACGCATAAAAACAGGAACACATGCAGTGAAGGGACTAAGACGAACAGCGAACAAGGAGAACGGCTAAAAGACACAGACCTGACGCAGTTCCTAATCCTCGCATACGGAGGCAAAACAAGAGGATAAGGAACACACTAAAAAGGAAAGGAAACACAAGGAAAAGAGAACAGAAACCGAAGGGAAACAAGGAGATAAACGTGAGTGGCTGACCTCTTACCTAAAACCTGGGTGAGCCACTCACCCAGCAGCACATTAAAAACCTCTCCCTAAAATCCTAGGCAACAAATTGGACAGGACACAATACCGTAAGACCTTAACTACAGTCGTTGCGTCATCATGCAAAATAGAGGGAAAATCCGGTGGCAAAGAAACCACAGCCCTCTGGTCAGAGAATAAAAGACAGTCAAGTAAAATGTGGCGGACAGTAATCTGGACGCCACAAGCACTGCAGATTGGGGGGGTCCTCCCGCCGGAGTAAAAAACCATGCGTTAAGGGACTGTGCCCGATGCGGAGGCGAGTGAGGAGAACCTCATCCCTCCTACATGACTGGTAGGACGTACGCCATGGCCAGGTGGTGGCCTTGACGAGACGCAGCTTATTTTCACCAACTGCTAGCCACTCCTCTTCCCATTGACGCATAACACGAAAACGCAAAAGGGACGTAACAGCATGTAGGGGGACGGCACATTCAACAACTTGAGATAGGGAACATGCATCTTTGGCAGCCACATCCGCCAGTTCGTCTCCCCTAATACCCACGTGCCCCGGCACCCAGCAGAAGGAAACCTCCTTCCCCTGTCGTTGCAGGTTGAGTAGGGCATCATGGATGTTCTGGACGACCGTATCCGCTGGGTACAAGTGTTGCATGGTCTGAAGGGCACTCAGGGAGTTAGATCAGATGAGGAACTTAAGACTGGGAACACGTCTCATCTGCTCCAATGCCCGCAAGATCGCAAACAATTCGGCATCAAAGATGGTAAACGCCGCAGGAAGCCGTAACTTGACTACTCGATCAGGGAAAACAACAGCACAACCAACAGAGTCCTCCTGTTTAGAGCCATCCGTAAATACTGGTACATGGTCGGGATCCTGGTTTAAAATATCATAAAATAAGGAGGTAAAAACAAACGCAGGAGTGCAGCTCCTCCGGTACTCCGACAAGTCTAAAAGGACGCTGGGCCTCTGGAGCAACCAGGGAGGCAGGCGAGTAAAACCTTGTCGTTGGGGGGCCACACGCTCCACACCAAGGGACTCAAACAAATGCTTGGCACGAATCCCAAATGGTCTCGTTGCCCTGGGACTACTGGAAAAGAGACGTTCCATAGGCGGTTGGGCAACGGTAGGGTACGCAGGGGAGGTAGGACAGGCAAGGAATTGACACACCCGTCGCACCATGAGGAGTTTCCGCCGGATGGCGAGCGGCGGTTCCCCTGCCTCAGCACACAGGCTGGGGATGGGACTGGTACGGAAGGCACCAGTGGCCAGCCTGATACCCGCATGGTGTACCGCGTCAAGAATCTTCAGATACGAAGGCCTTGCTGACCCATACATGGTGCAACCATAGTCAAGACGCGATCGGACGAAAGCCCTATAAAACTGCAGCAGACGCGCCCGATCTGCTCCCCAGGACCGATGGCTCAGACACTTCAAAATATTCAGTGCCTTCAGGGCCCGCACCTTGAGGTCTTTAAGGTGAGGCAACCACGACAACTTGGAATAAAAAATGAGGCCCAGGAACCGCACAGTGTCGCTAAAAGGAAGAATGGTGTCCCTCAGACGCAATTCAGGGGAGGTAAAAAGACGTCGAGAACGATTAAAATGAACACACACACATTTGTCTGCTGAAAAGGTAAAACCCGTCTTCGCAGTCCATGCCTCTAATCGCTGTATCGTAAGCTGCAACTGCCGACTAGCAGTGACAAGACTGGAGGAAGAACAGAAAACAGCAAAATCGTCCACAAACAAGGTGCATTGGGCAGGACTCCGGATAGTGGACGTGATACTGTTAATGGCGACGGCAAAGAGGGTGACACTTAAAACGCTTCCCTGAGGAACACCATTCTCCTGTACATACAAATCAGATAGCACGTTACCAACCCTATATCGAAAGAAGCGGTGGGAAAGAAAGGACCGAATGATGATGGGGAGGCGGCCACGAAAGCCCCACTCATGGAGTTGATTGAGGATATGGCGGCGCCAAGTAGTGTCATACGCCTTATGAATGTCAAAGAATACACCGATACAATGCTGGTTACGTAGGAAGGCCTGCTGGATGGCAGCCTCAAGCAGGGTCAAGTTGTCTATAGTTGAACGACATCTCCGAAAGCCACACTGAGAGGGGCTAAGGAGATGCCTAGTCTCGAGCAGCCAAACCAGGCGACGGTTGACCATGAGTTCCAACGTCTTCCCGACACAGCTCGTCAAAGCAATACTTCGATAACTACTGGGATGCGTTCGGTCCTTCCCCGGTTTGAGGAGAGGAATCAAAATCGCCTCCCCTCCACGAGTCAGGGTATGTGCCGGATAACCATATCATGTTAAAACAATTCAGGAGAACTTCCTTGGATGGCAGCAACAAGTGCTGCAGCATGCTGTACCGAATTTGATGAGGACCAGGCGCAGTATCATGAGCCACAGACAGCGCCGAATCCAGTTCCCACATGTTGAAGGGGCAGTTGTAGGGTTCAGAATTGAGAGACCGGAAGTCCAAGTGACCCCTCTCGATGGCAGTGCGGTAGCGGCAGAAATCTGGATCACAGTTAACAGTGGCGGTAGATTCCGCAAAATGCATGGCCAGTGTCTGGGCAATGTCTCTCGTCGCCGTGAGGAGACATCCCTGATGCAGCAATGCTGTGACAGGTGGTTGGCTGAGTTTCCCGGAAATCCTCCTGATGGCTTCCCATACTTTCGTAGAATTAGTGGAGCAGGAGATGGAGTTCAAGAACGATTGCCATCACCGTCGTTTGCTCTCTTTAATCACTCGCCACGCTTTGGTCCTTGCCACCCGAAAGGCCGCAAGATTGTCAGCTGAGGGACGGCACTTGAAGCAGCGCAGAGCTGCACGGCGTGCTCGGATGGCTGAGCGGCACTCAGCGGTCCACTAAGGGACAGGACGCCTCTTGGGATGACCGGATGGCCGTGGGATTGACAATTCAGCAGCATGGGAGATCACGGCTGTAACATGGTCTACCCATTCGTGGACGCTGGCACGGTGTTCCAAAACAGCCAGTTGGCTGAAAAGTGTCCAGTCAGCTCTGCAGAGGTGCCACCGAGGCGGCACTGATAATGCCGCAGCCTCATCCAGGAGGCGAATCCAAAGGGGGAAGTGGTCACTAGAATGGAGGTCAGCAACAACCTCCCACAGAGCAGAATCCGCGAGTGCTGGAGAGCAAAAGGAAAGGTCAATAGCCTATGACGACCCGGAAGCAGTACAGAAATGAGTGGGAGCGCCAGAGTTGAGGATGCACAGTTCTTCAGACATCATGAGGCTTTCCAGAATGCGACCTCTGGGGCAAGTAGTCGGAGAGCCCCATAAGACATTATGAGCATTGAAGTCCCCCAGCAGAAGAAATAGGTGGGGGTGTTGGCTAATAAGATCTGTGAGAGCCTCAGAGTCTATCGCATCCTGAGGTGGTAAGTAAACTGAACAGACTGTGAGCCTCCGACCCACAAGAAGGTCAACTGCAACTGCTTGCAAGTCTGTAACGAGAGGGGGCTCAGATGACGGGTGCATGTCACGGACAAAAACCGCAACACCACCCTTTGCCCTTTCCCCTGTCAGATCATCTTTTCGAGATACGGTATAGCCCCGTAGAGAAGGAGCATCAGTGGCCCGAAAATGTGTCTCTTGGAGACATAAGCACAAAGGGCACTCTCGTACAAGGAGTTGTAATTCGGCCACATGCGTCCTGAACCCATTCAGGTTCCACTGTAATATGGGAGCCAGTGATCAGGGTGGCTGAACTTTCACCCTGCCTCTGTGCTTTGGAGGAGAGCCCGTACTGGCCGGAGATTTATTCCTGGGGCGGGAAGATCGCCCCTGGTCGACATCAATGTCCATCAGCTCTGATGACGACCCACGGGAGATGTCAGACAGTACGATGGCCTCGTCATCGGACCGACCCTGACTAGTCTCCTCAGGTGGCAAAACCTTCAGCTTCGGCGTCTTCGTCTTGGGGGGCTTAGAATGCAGACCCTTGTCAACAGTTGGAGCCTTACTCGCCTGGGCAGAAAGCCCCATATGGGGAGGGGCAGGAAGTACCCCAATGTCAGCAACCACAGCCGTGTCCGACGTTGCGGACAGAGCAGCACAAGTGCACTGGCAAATGCAGGTATTAGTGCTAACACTAGCAACCTCCGTTTGCGTAGCAACAGTGGCCATTTGAACCGGTTTCTTCAGAGCAGAGCCCGCAACTCGTGGTCGTGCGGTAGCGTTCTCGCTTCCCACGCCCGGGTTCCCGGGTTCGATTCCCGGCGGGGTCAGGGATTTTCTCTGCCTCGTGATGGCTGGGTGTTGTGTGCTGTCCTTAGGTTAGTTAGGTTTAAGTAGTTCTAAGCTCTAGGGGACTGATGACCATAGATGTTAAGTTCCATAGTGCTCAGAGCCATTTGAACCATCTTCAGAGCGGAAGTGAAAGATGTTGTAAACACAGGAGTTTGCATGGCCTTAAAGAGCTTCTTGGCCTCACCATAGGGGATGCGCTTAGATGTTTTAATCTCCTGTATCTTCCGTTCTTCGAGATATATGGGGCAGACCCGGATCCAGACAGGGTGACTCCCAGAGCAATTCACGCACTTCACAGGCGATGAACAATCAGCTCCTTCATGGGCAGGCTGACCACATTTACCACAAGTGGCTATCCCATTGCACCCCAACGTAGTATGCCCAAAGCTCTGACATTTAAAACAGCGCATTGGGTTGGGGAAATATGGCCGTACTGGCAAACGTAAGAACCCCGCTTTAACTGGGAGTCTCGGGCAACTGAACGTGAGAATAAACGAGTCGGATTCGACTAGGTCCCCATGGACTCGTTTCATAATATGCTGCACGTCAACAATACCTTCAGCAGCCCACTCAGATTTTAACTCGTCTGTGGGGATATCCACCAAGTCCCTACATGTCACAACACCCTTACTATAGTTCAGAGTGGAGTGGAGCTCGGTCTCGATAGCGTACTCTCCAAGACAGGTTGCTTTCTGAAGAGAAGCGACTTGTCGGGAATTAGAAGTCTCAACTAACAGAGTACCATTGCGCAGTCGCTTAACTGATTTCAGTGTACCTGCAATTCCCTCAAGACCCTTGTGGATGTAAAAGGGAGAAACCCTCTCAAAGCTACCCTCCTTCCGTTTAATAATCAAAAACACATTCTGATTATCAGCATGTGCTCTGTTACGACAGTCTGATAAATCTCGATCAACACCAGGGGCTGGAGGACTCGCAGCACGAAGTCGCTTCTTCGATGGGGTGTGTTTTCCTACCAGTAGCCCACCCAAGCCACTGGTAGTGGGAAATGTAGAGGTCGAAGGGACCATTGCGGTCCCACGAGCAGCTAGGGAACTAAAGGTCCGCTCAGACAGAGACCCGCGTACTGAGTAAGCCTTATACAACTGGGGTGCGGCAGGTGCCCCAGAGGTTGCCCGCTTGCGACTGTTCCACCCCAACAGCCATGCATCTCATAGGCGCGGAACACACCGGAAGATTGAGGGGTTTTTATAGAGGTTGGCCTTCCTCGCAATCCAGGCGGTCAAGCCAAGATTACCATTCCCAGGAGCACGCAACACTCCACCGCCGCGCCATACGGTGGCCGCTGAAGCATGTCCGGGGGTTACGGTGACAGGAGACTGGCGGCGCTGACCAGTCCCAGCTCAGGACCCCGGGGTCGCCAAGCCCGTACTCAGCAAATGAATGCTGAGCCCTAGGGGGCGGTTGGACAGAAAGTTTTCTAACAGACAGGGAACAGTATATCGTCTTGAACAGGATGACTTCAACAGAAACAAGGGTAACTTCAGGTGTGCCCCAGGGCAGCGTAATAGATCGCTGCTTTTTACGATTTACATAAACGATCTGGTTGATGGTTCTGACAGCGGCATTAGACTGTTTGCCGATGATGCTGTAGTCTACAGGAAAGTAGTATCACATGAAAGTTGTGAACAAATCAATGAGGATTTGCAGAAAATAAATGCGTGGTGTAGGACTGGCTGTTATCTCTCAATATTAGTAAGTTTAATCTACTTTGTACAACAAGACGAAAATCCCATTAATGTACGAGTACAAAATTGATGCCCCTTCTTTGGGAGCGGTAACATCCGTCAGGTATCTGGGTGTGACTATTCGAAATGATCTCGAATGGTATGATCAGATTACACAAGTAACGGGTAAGGTGAACTCTAGATTGCGGTTTATTGGTAGAATCCTGAAGCGATGCAGTCCTTCAACAAAGGAAATAGCTTACAATACGTTAGTTCGTCCAGTCTTAGAGTATTGTTCGTCTGTGTGGGACCCTTACCAGTTCGGTCTGATTCAAGAGATTGAGAAGGTCAAAAGAAGAGCGGCAAGATTCGTGACTGGTACCTTTAGCCATCGCGAGAGCGTTACAGATCTCATAGAAAGTTTGAAGTGGGACACACTTGCAGATACATGTCGCGCTATACGAAAGGGGCTGCTCACTAAATTCGAACATCCGATCTTCACTGATCATGTAGAGCATATATTATTACCACGAACTTACAAATCGCGCAATGATCACCATTCAAAGATAAGGGAATCAGAGCTCGTACTGAGGCGTTCAGACAGTCGTTTTTCCCTCGGGCGATCCGCGAGTAGCGGCGCGGGATTAGCCGAGCTGTCTAGGACGCTGCAGTCATGGACTGTGCGGCTGGTCCCGGCGGAGGTTCGAGTCCTCCCTCGGGCATGGGTGTGTGTGTTTGTCCTTAGGATCATTTGGGTTAAGTAGTGTGTAAGCTTAGGGACTGATGACCTTAGCAGTTAAGTCCCATAAGATTTCACACACATTTGAACATTTTTTTGATCCGCAACAGAGGGGGGGGGGGGAATGTGACTTTGGTGCGAATTGTGCCCCCTGTCACACACCGCTTGGTGGATAGCGCAGTACATTTGTAGATATAAATGTAGGTAGAGTAGGTATATCACTGGAGGGATGCTGCACACATTGCCAGCACCAGTTGGTGAATGCCACATGACTTCGTACTACGCTGTACTTTTCATTTTGGTCAAAAGGCCTGAACTTTAATATTAGAAGTATTTTTGTCGTTTTTACACATTTATTTATTAGTATCAACAACTGCGAATTTGAGTTAATGCTGCGGATGCAAACAGAAGTACATGAAAGGAGTAAGTACGAGGAAGTCACTTGACTTTGGGAAAAATGTATACGGACGGCAAAAATTCTGAGCGTTCGAATGCTCTCTATAGAAATATTCCTACTGTACACTTTTCCGAGTAACGTATCTCCCGCCGTTTAACAGACATTTTGCAAATGTTTACAGAACAGTAATCTTTTTCATACTACGTAATATTTTAGAAGCATATATAGTGTCAGAAACGAATACAGGCAAGCCACGCGGGATTAGCCGAGCGGTCTCGGACGCTGCAATCATGGACTGTGCGGTTTGTCCCGGCAGAAGTTCGAGTCCTCCCTCGGGCATGGGTGTGTGTGTTTGTCCTTAGGATAATTTACGTTAAGTAGTGTGTAAGCTTAGGGAATGATGACCTTAGCAGGTAAGTCCCATAAGGTTTCACACACATTTGAACATTCTTTTATACCGGCAAAAATAAAAATTATAAACGGGACTACATTTTAGTGTTAGAACCATAAGAAAAACACAGAACAAATATCAGAAAAGTCGAATTATATCCATTTCTTATATTATACTTTCAGTTGCTTATATTTCAGTTTCATTATTTAAATTTTTATTGATTCTATAGTCTGTTTAACTTGTGCTTCACATTTTATATTTTATAATGGCTTCCAATGCAGCAATGTACAGCGTAAGTCAAACATGATGTATGTAATGTGTAACTTTAACGGCGGGTAATTCTGGTCCTTTAAACGTTTAGTGGCACAGAAACATTAAATTATCAGCATATACTGCACAGCACCGCAGCGCAGCTCGCATTTTCTGCTCGGCGGAGCAGACAACACTGCTCCAAGCCTTCTCCCCGTAAAGGAATTCCGACGCAGCCTCTGACGACGCAGACTGCGTCGTTTGCGAGCGCCGGAGTCAGGTCGAAGGGGCAACAGCACCGTGACGTAAGCAGTGGGGATGCAAATTCTGAAGTGTCCGCTTATCTGCAGTCACTATTTCTGCGAACAAGAGAAACCGCTGTCGTGTTACAACCGGGGAGTAGCTACGATCACATTCCTGTTACAGTAAAGTTTACTGTAGTCAATAAATTACGTATTTCAAGAAAATACGCATTTGGACTTATGAACGATTTCTAATAGTTCATACAATGGTTCTAGGTCTATAGATTCAAAATATGGTGACGATCATCATGAGCGTCAAACTTTTAATTGTATAATGACTCGATGGAATGTCAGATCTCTTAATCGGGCAGGTAGTATAGAAAATTTAAAAAGGGAAATGGATAGGTTAAAGTTAGATATAGTGGGAATTAGTGAAGTTGAAATGGAGAGAAGAGAAATTTATGGCACAAATTGACAACTTGACTAGAAAAAGGGATCGGTTGGTAAGGCATATTCTGAGGCATCAAGGGATCAGCAATTTGGTATTGGAGGGCAGCATGGAGGGTAAAAATCGTAGTTAGACCAATAGAGGAATACACTAAAAAGATTCAAAAGGATGTAGATTGCAGTAGGTACTGAGAGATGAAGAAGCCTGCATAGGATAGAGTAGCAAGAAGAGCAGCATCAAACCAGTCTCTGGACTGAAGACCACAACGACAATGACTCGATAAACTTTATTGTCAAAAAGCAAATCTCGATCTAGGGCATAATAGCAGAAACTTGGTACTTACGTCCGGGAAAGAGAGATACATCGACAGATATCAGATACGCTCCAGAATTTTTACGACTGGTGTATTATCAATCAGTACTCGAGTACATGACGACATCAATGAGTGTGAGTTGGAGAGAATGAAGGAGATCACTGTTTAACGTTTTCTTGCTGACTTGGTTATTAAAGACGCGCCGCGAGCTGAAAGAGAGCAATAACCAACACGGCCTTAGCCTGAAGCCATTTAGGGAAGCTAGCGTTAAAGTTAACTACTTAAGTAAAATAAACACACTTTCATAGCATCTGACTACCTAACATTAACCTCCGACAACGTAACATAATGTAAGATATTTGAACTTCCAATAACAAGTATAAGCTGTGGGGAAAGACAGGAACTACTCAGCGTGAACTAGAACTAAGAGGAACCAATAAAAATGGAAGATCAATAGAGAAATATATGTATTGAAAATGGCGTGCTGCTCAACAAGTACTATCATGATCAAAAGTATCCAAACACATGAATTAGGCTCCACCTGATTTGCTTGCAGCACTCAAAACGATAAATGGGTTGCAGGTCCTCTAATGAGTTTTCAACACAATCATCTGAGATAATAAATTTTTACCACAAGAGGCTACTATTTTGCAGTACTTTGTATGGAAATAATCCCTGATGTAAGCAAACACCACTGTACTTAAAATGTCAGGAAACACCTTATTGGAGACGAGAGTGTTCTTATGGTTTGTAAACTGAAATATGTTTCAATGAGTAATTCTGATTCGTTACAACACCTACTTGTATCTGAGGTAAACAATACCATGCCTCTACCACATAAATCATCCCATAATCCTTACTCAAAATTTAGTTCATTTGCGAATAAAAGATTTTTGAAGAATACCTTAATACAAATTTTACTACAGTCAGAAGTAGTTTTACACCTTGTAAGTTTTTCCAAACACCTATCAACCATCATTCGCTTGCTGAATGTTTTTCTTCAGCTGGTTAAATGAACTAACCAGTTAAAGAAACCATGGTTAACAGTGTCAAGCGATCTATCTTAACCATCAGCAACGTTCCATTAGTAGTTTCACTGTATTCATGATTGCACGTGGATCTATGTGTAGCTCGAAAGTAACATACTGCCCTTGTTACAGCACAGAAAGTGACACTAATAACTGATTTTGTTTGCAGCTGTAGTTCAGCAGCTGCCAAATATTTTAACAAAGACAAAAAAGTCAGCCGTCAGCTGCACATGGAAATCGTTATTTAGTTCACTTAACCAGTTTCGATAGTTTAAATTCTCGTCCTTCAAAATAGAATAGGCTCAAATGATTAGTAAGCTAAGGTCGAAATAAAACTCGGACTGTAGTGTCCTACGTAGAACTGACAAAAGATGGAACAGCAGATGTAGAACAGGTTTGTTGAAACAAACATGAAATAGTTAGGCCTGAGAGCCGCATCAAACCTTTGCTACAGAGTAAATTAAATAGAGTGACATTGCTAAAAGTATGTGCGATGGGTTAACTGTCCAATCGCGAATCGTACATAACATGTGCGACGAAAGTCAACCAACATACTGGTGACATAATGGGCCCTGAATACGCCTGTATACAAAGTGGAAACACTGGTGTACATATAAACTGTAATAGTCAGCAACAGTTCAAGCACAAGTCTGTGTTAAACCATATAACACCATATAAAATGATTAACAAAACGATTTACAGCGACAAAAAAGCAATGGACCAAGTGTTAAGCATACAGACGTATAAAGAATGACATAAGTGCTATGTAAAGGGAGGATGGTTAAGTATTCAAATTTTTATTATGAATTTATTGGACGCCTTGGGCCAGTGGAACAGCAGCGATACGTTGTACTGTTCAGTATCGCGATGATCGCGTCGGCCGCTGGGCGAACGTAATTGGGAAACACGAGTAAGTGAGCCGCAATCGGGCTTCGGTAACACAGAGCGGCTTCCGCACTGCTGTCGAATGAGACTGCAGCTCACTTAGTAGAGTTTACTATTAATGCGCATCTCCTGGATACTTACAGATAACTGGAAAATCAGCTAAAATTAATTCTATACATCATCTCCCACCACCTTTATTCTGTAGCTCTTCTACTGTCAGGTTTCTCAATTCTATTCTCAAAGAGACTTCCTTGCATTTAGGGCCCGCCGCCCCCACCCCCATTCTTTACTGTATCAGCCCACTTAATTTTCAACATTATTCTGTAGCACCACATCTAAAATGCTTCGATTCTCTTCTTTTCCCATTTTCACTCAGTCCATGTTGCACTACCATACAATGTCGTGCTCCAAACATACATACTCAGAAACTTCTTCCTCAAATTAAGGACTACCTTTCTTACTAATAAACTTCTCTTGGCCAAGGATGCCCATTTGTCACTGCTAGCCCGCTCTTTTTCCTCTTTGCTCCGTCCGTCATGGATTATTTTACTGTGTAGGTTGCAGAATCTTTAACTTAACCAACTTCTTGATCGTCGAACTTCATGTTAATTTTCTCTCTGTTCTCATCTCTGCTACTTCTCCCTACTATCGTCTTTCTTTGACTTATCTTCAGTCCATATTTTATACGCATAAGATTGTTAACTGCACTGAGGAAGTCCTGAAATTCTTCTTCACTTTCACTTAGAATAGTAATGCAATCAGTGAATCTTATTTACGTGCTTTCGCCTCGAATTTTAATTCCACTTTTGAAACTTTCTTTTATTTTCGTCACTCCTTCGGCGGTGTACAGATTGAACAGTACGGGTGAAAGACTACATCCTTGTTTTACACCCTTTTCAATCCGAGCGCTTCGTTCTGATCTTCCACTCTTATTATTCCGTCTTGGCTCTTGCACATGTTAAATATTTCCCTTCTCTTCCTATAGCTTACCCCTATTTTCCTCAGAATTTCGAACTCCTTGCACCATTTGACATTGTCGAATGCTTCCCAGCTCGACAAATCCTATGAACGTTTCTTAATTTTTCTTCAGTCTTGCGTCCATTATCAACTGCAAAGTCAGAACTGCCTCTCTAGTGTCTTTACGTTTTCTAATGCCAAACTGATCATCATCTAACACATCCTCAATTCTCCGTTCCATTCTTCCCTGTATTATTCTTTTTAGCAACTTGGATGCAAGAGCTGTTAATTTGATTGTGCGAAAATTCTACACTTGTCAGCTCTTGCAGGCTTCGGAATTGTGTGGATAATGCTTTACCGAAACTCAGATGATGTATCACCAGACTCATGAATTCTACACACGAACGTAAATAGACGTTTTGTTGCCATTTCCCCAATGATTTTAGAAATTCTTATGGAGTGTTACCTACCCCTTCAACCTTACTTGATCTTAAGTCTTCCTAAGCTCTTTTAAACTCTGATTCTAATACTGAACGCCCTATCTTTCCTCTATCGTTGTCTGTTTCTTCGTCTATCACGCCGTAAGACAGTTCCTCGCTCTCATAGAAGCATTCAATGTACTCTTTCCACCAATCGGCTCTCTCCTCTGCATTTAACAGTGGAACTCTTCAAGTTACCGCCCTTTCTTTCAGTTTCACAGAGAGCTGTTTTCACTTTTCTATTCGCTGAGTCAGCCTTTCGATCATCATTGCCTTCATACTTTCCACGCCACCATATCACCTTAGCTTCCCTGCACTTCCTATTAATTTCATTCCTAAGTGACTTGTCATTCTGTAATCCTGAATGTCCCTGCACATTCTTGTGCTTCTTTCATTCATCGATCAACTGAAGTGCTTATGTTTGTACTCATATCTTTTCAACTTCTATGATTGCCCTTATCAAGTCAATCACAGTCTATCACAATAATTGAATATGATTCATCTAAATTTTTTATAATTTTATTGGTTTACAATTTTCGCATATTGGTACTATATTTTCTGTAGAAGTAAAGAAAATTGTGCTATACAGGAGATTCAAGTTTTTTGCATTGTATGTGAGTAGTGTATGTAAATTGTTTATTATTATCATCATCATCATCATCATTTAAAACTGATTATGCCTTTCAGCGTTCAGTCTGGTGCATGTCCCCCTTATAAAATTCCTCCATGATCCCCTATTCAGTGCTAACATTGCTGCCTCTTCTGATGTTAAGCCTATTACTTCAAAAATCATTCTTAACCGAATGCAGGTACCTTCTCCTTGGTCTGCCCCGACTCCTCCTACCCTCTACTGCTGAACCCGTGAGTCTCTTTGGTAACCTTGCTTCTCCCATGCGTGTAACATGACCCCACCATCTAAGCCTATTCGTCCTGACTGCTACATCTATAGAGTTCATTCCCAGTTTTTCTTTGATTTCCTCATTGTGGACACCCTCCTGCCATTGATCCCATATACTAGTACCTGTAACCATTCTAGCTACTTTCATATCCGTAACCTCAACCTTATTGATAAGTTAACCTGAATCCATCCAGCTTTCGCTCCCATACAACAAAGTTGGTCGAAAGATTGAACGGTGCACAGATAACTTAGTCTTGGTACTGACTTCCTTCTTGGAGAAGAGAGTAGATCGTAGCTGAGTACTCACTGCATTAGCTTTGCTACACCTCGCTTCCAGTTGTTTCACTATGTTGCCATCCTGTGAGAATGTGCATCCCAAGTACTTGGAACCATCCATCTGTTCTTTGTTCCTCCTACTTGGCACTCAATCCGTTTATATCTCTTTCCCACTGACATTACTTTCGTTTTGGAGATGTTAATCTTCATACCATAGTCCTTACATTTCTGATCTAGCTCTGAAATATTACTTTGCAAACTTTCAATCGAATCTGCCATCACAACTAAATCATCAGCATATGCAAGACTGCTTATTTTGTGTTCACATATCATAATCTCACCCAGCCAGTGTATTGATTTCAACATATGATCCACAAATAATATGAACAACAGTGGAGGCAGGTTGCAGCCTTGTCTCAGCTCTGAAACTACTCTGAACCACGAACTCAATTTAGCGTCAACTCTAACTGCTGCCTGACTATCCATGTAAAAACCTTTAATTGCTTGCAAAAGTTTGCCTCCTATTCCATACTCTCGTAGAACAGACAATAACTTCCTCCTAGGAACCCGGTCATATGCCTTTTCTAGATCTATAAAGCATAGATACAATTCCGTGTTCCACTCATAACACTTCATTATTCGCCGTAAGCTAAAGATCTGGTCCTGACAACCTCTAAGAGGCCGAAACCCACACTGATTTTCATCCATTGGGTCCTCAACTAATACTCGCACTTTCCTTTCAACAATACCTGAGAAGATTTTACCCACAACGCTGATTAAAGAGATACCTCTGTAGTTGTTACAATCTTTTCTGTTTCCATGTTTAAAGATTGGTGTGATTACTGCTTTTGTCCAGTCTGAAGGGACCTGTCCCGACTCCCAGGACATTTCAATTATCCTATGTAGCCATTTAAGACCTGACATTCCACTGTATTTGATGAGTTCCGACTAAATTTCATCCACCCCAGCTGCTTTATTGCACTGCAATCTATTGACCATTTTCTCCACTTTCTCAAACGTGAGAATATTTCCACCATCATTCCTATCCCATTGTACATCGAAATCTGAAAATTTACTGATCGTAGTTTCACCTATATTGAGCAACTCTTCAAAATATTCCCTCCATCGGCCCAAGGAATCCACAGGATTCACCAGCAGTTTTCCTGACCCGTCCTAAATTCTTGTCATTTTCTTCTTACCTCCCTTTCGAAGACTGCTAATTACACTCCAGAATGGTTTTGCAGCAGCTTGACCCAAAGTCTCCAACCTGTTTCCATAGTCTTCCCAAGATTTCTTCTTGGATGCTGCAATTATCTCTTTGGCTTTGTATCTTTCTTCAACATAACTTTCTCTGTCTACCTGAGTTCTAGTATGTAGCCATTTTTGTTACGCCTTCTTTTTCCTTTTACAGGCTGCCTTGACTGTGTCATTCCACCAAGCTGTTTGCTTCATCCTACCTTTACACACTACTGTTCCAAGACATTCTTTAGCCACTTCTAGTACTTTGTCCCTGTACCTTGTCCATTCCTTTTCGAATGACTGTAATTGACTACATTCAACTAACTTGTACCTTTCTGAGATCACTGTTATGTACTTGTGCCTGATTTCCTTATCCTGAAGTTTCTCCACTCTTATCCTTCTACATATGGACCTGACCTCCTGCACTTTCGGCCTCACAATCCCAATTTCATTGCAGATTAAATAATGATCAGTGTCCTCAAAGAATCCCCTGAATACATGTGTGTCCCTCACAGCCTTCCTGAATTCCTGATCTGTTATTATATAGTCAATGACAGATCTGGTTCCCCTGCCTTCCCAAGTTTATTACGTTTATTAGGTTAAATAATTTTCTTTTAAGATTTTTGTATTTATAAATATGTGTATGTATAAATTGTTCTTGTTGATGTAAATTTGACATTTTAAGAAATGTTCACGTTTAGGAACAATATAAGAAATAGGTGTCATGTAAGACCCAGTGTGCTTTTGTTTGAAACGAAAGTGGCTCTGGGGAGTGGAAAAGGGGGCCATGGTGAATTGGCGCGCTACCTACATAAAGCGCGGGAAGTAAGTCACACAGACCATAGGCAGAACATAGGCAACACCTCTGTGGAGCAGGAGAAACTTTGTCTCCAAATTTGCTCAAAAATGCCTTGGATGAAGATTTGCGAAACGGCATACGGCATACCTGAGAGCTGCTGAGCTACTGTATGTAAAACTGAATGAAGCCAAGAACATAAATTGAGCCCATACAGCAAGATACTTTCAGGCCGTACTGTGGGTACGGTCCATCATAATTGTTCGCCACACCCAAGCCTACAGCCACCAGGTAAGATATTTTTTTGTATTTTTGCTTTTGTACGGCATAAACCATTAATTTAATTTTTTAATAATTATTCCTGAATTTTAAAGAAACTCCTTCATCATATTATTCCATCCTAACCATACACTTACTCGTCTATAGAGTTCCTTCCTGGTGTTTGTATCAATCCGAGTATTCTGTTTCACAGACTTATGAATTGCCACGTTAATGTAAAGAGGCACCATTTAAATAGTTTTGTGTAAATATTAAAAAAGTTTTCTTAACTGTTGCAAAGTGTTATAGTAAAAGTTTGCTTACGTAAAACTCAATCATAGTGAAACCAAGTTACTAGAATCTGTTGAATGACTATACAGAATTAATTCAAAGAGTAACAGCTTTTGAAAGTAAATTCCAGCATGAAAGAGGTTCTCGTGAAGTGAAACGTTCAGTATAAAAAGTGTATGCTTTAGTATCTAAGTAATTTAGTTTCAAAGTTTGCTGATTATGGAAAGTGCTTTTTTAAAGGTCACCCCTGGCTAAATTTTTTTAGCTTCCTTGAAGCTATCTACTGGGCTTTCTCTCTTTTAAAAATGGAATGTATAACGGCGTAGTCCAACACTGTTTAAGTAGAGTAATATTTATTTGAAGAACCAAGTTAAACAGTAGTAAGTAGGCAAAATTCATACTTCTGCTTTTCCAATACTTCACTGTTTCATTGCCTCGATAGGCTGGCGACCATTCGTACACATTTTAAACCTCTAAATGAACTTGCAGCTGAGGTGTCCTAGCTTCAGTACATTTATTAATACTACATATTTATCTAACCGCCGAATAAGATCTTAGGAAAAGACGTGAATAGTATGATGTCCTTGTTGGTTAGACACAACGCACTGTCAGATCCTGTACAGGGTAACTCTATTGACCAGCTTTTCCTATTGACAGGAAGTGGATTATACGTGGCTTTTCCCGTGACAAGACTACTTGTTCTGTTGGGGTATAGTATACGTGGCAACATAGAGTCAGGGTTTTCTGTTATCTAGGTAAAAGCAAACTAAGTTACGATAGTGGTGGTAGGGTTATAAGTCTACATCTACTGCTAGGTATGATTTACAATCCAGTATCTGATTTCGGAATCTCTACTTAACCATGATGTAATCTAACTGAAATCTTAACGTATCTCCCAGCCTTTTCCAAGTATATCCCCTCCTCTTGTGCCCTGTAGCACGCATTCCTCTGACCACAAACCACCGCCATCTTCTCATGCTGTGGTGTCAAGTGAGAGTTCATCTGAAGGCATGGTGGAGGTCTATTGTGTTTTATGACGAAATGTTGTTTTGCCTTGGGGTCAGCGATGGCCCCGTGTTTCTTTAGAAGGAGGCCAGATGAGGCCATGCAAACAATGTGTCTGTGTGCTAGACACACTGCACCTGCACCTGGATTTATGGTCTGAGGTGCTATTTCGTGGGACATCTGGTATCCAACGCACCCTGACTACGAATCTGTAAATCAATCTGGTTATTCGACCTGTTACGCTGCCATTCATAAATGGGGTTCAAGTCGGTGATTCCCGAGAGGATAATGCTCGCCCACATACCGTTGTCATAACGCAGTAAGCTCAACAAAGTGTTGACATGTTACCTTGGCGTGCTCAATCACGAAATCATTCTCCAATCGAACACATGTGTGACATCATCAGACGAAAACTCCAACGTCATCCACAAAAAGCAATAAGCGTCTCTGCAATGGCCGACCAAGTTCAACACGCGTAGAACTCCATTCCACAAACTGACATCCGCCAATTGTACAGCACAATGCATGTACCTTTGCCTGCTTGCATTCAAAATTCTGACTGTTACATCGGTTGTTAATGTACTAGAATTTCACATTAGCAGTGGCTTATCTCGCGCTTAAATTAACCTGTGATCTTAGAATGTTAATCGCTTGCATTAATTAGGTAGATAAACGTTTTACCGAAATTTTATTACTCTAAATTAATTACTTTTAGAGTCGCTATTTCCCCATTATTGTATAATAAGCTGAATTGTGTGAACTATTAGCTGTAATGGACAGACTAGTTTCCTATCTTTACCTTAATGCGTGATTATGTTGTAATTCTGGACAATGCAGGTTGTGTGGTTGCGAAACGCTGGCTGATAAAATGAGTCCCCACACTTTGTGAAATTGGATAACTGTATTAGAATAAACGTTTACCAAAATAATCGGGAATCTATGTTAAATAAACTGACCTCATGGTAATTTTAAACTTTCCCTAACAAATTTAGCTGTCTTACCTGTAGCAACGGAAATTCGGTATCGCTCGAAGTGATGAACATATAAATACAGCGCAGGGGCAAACGAGTTAAGTGGAAAGTAAGCCTTGCACGCTACAATTCAAGATTGTGCAGCTATTCTAAGCAGGTCATGGTTTAGCTTCAGCTACAGTGTTGCGCAGGGTGCAATGCGGCAACACACATTTTCAAAATTAAATTTTAATGAGGCGGTGGAGGATATTACATTACAGAATAATGTAAAGAGTCTACCATTCAAAAATTATATTGAAACTCCTTACAAATATGAGTCTGCGAAGAAATTAATTTCTGAAATGGTGAATGAGCTGTAAATCTATAACTTATGAGGCCAAATGATGTGAACTACTAACTTTCCTTATTTACTTCTGGGCGACGAAGCTAACGAAACTGAGCCAATAAGGAAATATCCCACTAAGATTTTTCCGGTTTCCTAATACATCCTAATTTACGAGCAGGCAACCAATACGGCAAGAACTTTCTCTATAAGTCTACCCACTTGTCAAATTAATCTTTAACAAATTATATATCGAAAATTCAAAATTTTCTGTATCTTTATCTGTATGCACTGCAAACCACTTCCAGACCACTCAGTAATGTGTCCAACACCAGATACACTCATTTACTTCTCACAGTACGCTACAGCAGTAACAAGTCTACTGGCAACCAAAATTTATAATTCTTGTACTCAGAACCTCTGTGACGTAACATATCGACTATTAAAGACTACTGTTGAAAATATATACAGAGTAGAGATATAATATGTAACACATCAAATGAAGATCTCACATCACTCTCACTGCATAACAGAAATAATCTAGGAACGTTACACTCTTTCAGTGTGGTGTCTGCATGACTGTCCATGAGTAGCAACCCATTCCTTCTCAAGATCCAAGGCCAGAGACGGAAAATAGTATTATAATTGCGGAGTCAGGACATTTTTGACATCGATTGATATGAAAATTAGTTAAACTGATCAATTAATCACCCCCGCCCCCACACACCACTCTCCCTCATGACGTCATGTGTTTTTTGAGCTGCGTGTGTGCCCCAGCCCTTACTTCCCCCCCTCCCCCGCCTCGCGCCCCCCCTCGCACAACCTACCCCACTGGCGGGAATTTCGAATTTTGAGGGGAATTTATTTGTCCCTGGGTTCTGCTGAAATCCCACCTCACCCCCAAATATGGGAATTGACGGGAAATTAAAATCGGCAGTACCCTTTCTGGGGCTCGAACCCGGTCTTGAGTCTATAGACACACACACACACACACACACACACACACACACATGAGTCACTGATAGTGTTATGCTTTCAGGTAGTAATGCTGTCTGCGATTAGGAACCAAGTCTACCCATTCTTCTGGCGCCCACAGAAAACTGAACGTCGCATGACATAAGCTATACAGCTACCACATCACAGGATGGTACAAATAAGACACAGATGCTGTATTTCTCATTGTCAAAAATGTGGAAGACATGGCAACATATGGAAACTGCAAGAGTTTGCGGCATTGTAGAGTGCTTCCTACAACTATTCGAAGGTTAATCTCATCATCCCATCGAAAGGGTAGCAGATGTCTCGGTCCTCCGTTACGAATGGCATTGTTTCTTCATTTTACACTCATGTACATGATTACTGCTCTGGTGCTGACCATCGCCGGAAGGTGCTGTTCACAAGGTGCATTAGGTAGCACAAATAAAAAGAGGTACTGTTATCTTACTGGCGAAAAAAAATTAACAAAATGACATCTGTAGGGTATCACAAGCATATGGAAATAGGATGAGTCAGTAGCAATGAGGAATGCTTCCAAAGAACTGTATTAAGCTGATGACTTCTACATTTAATCCAGTGTTCAACAGTGGAAAGTAGCAGATATCCAGTGTTCAGTCAAGGATCCTTCCATCTCAACGGAGTGGTGTCAGTCAGTCATTATGCAGTAATCAACAGCGTACCCAGTGAACAGTCGGGATTGGAAAGATGCCGTTGATATGGATCGATGTACTGTAATATACACCACAGTTGATAGCCACATCAATTTTAGTAATTTTACCCAGAAGTCGGAGAGAGCAATATCCACCACATTCTACAATCTGTGTAGAAACAGAGTGAGCTAAGATAGTGCTATAGTTGTGTGTTTTGACCACTCGGTGGAATTGGGAACATGTCGTAACTCTGCCTCCCGTAAACTATGTGTAAGTCAGCGTCAAATGTAGCCTGCTCCTGCAACACCACATGTCTCCTTCAACTGTCGATGAATTTCGATTGGTTTCACACCACGCAGAATCAGAACCCGAATGATGCACGCTGTTCAAGTAAGGAAAACGTCGCCATTTTAAGTATTTAAAACAGTTCTCATTCTCGCCGCTGGCGGTAAAATTCCATCTGCCGTACGGTGCTGCCATCTCTGGGACGTATTGACAATGAAGGCAGCCTCATTTTAAAACAATGCGCATGTTTCTATCTCTTTCCAGCCCGGAGAAAAACAATCGAAAGCCTTAGAACTTGAATGCACCTCGTACTGTAGGAGAACCTTCTTCCACATGTTAACAGCCACAAGAGAGGGACCATGTTTCATTGTTTCATAAACCACTTTCAAATGGTTCAAATGGCTCTGAGCACTGTGGGACTCAACTTCTGAGGTCATTAGTCCCCTAGAACGTAGAACTAGTTAAACCTAACTAACCTAAGGACATCACAAACATCCATGCCCGAGGCAGGATTCGAACCTGCGACCGTAGCGGTCTTGTGGTTCCAGACTGCAGCGCCTTTAACCGCACGGCCACTTCGGCCGGCGCTAAACCACTTTCTCTACTGTAACACGCTTTGTACACTGCCGTACGTTTTTCTTCTGCCACGTCTGTGTGACATTCTCAACTGACATTAACATGTTTGATCCATTGACTGCCCCCAGGAAATTAGGGATCGCAAGGTGTAAATCACATTATGTGCTAAACATCCACGTACCTGTACTGTTGGGATGGGAAAGACACCGTCGATGTACTGTAATAATAAGCATCATACTTCATAGTTCAATCAATTCTAACAATTTTATCGTAATTTCAACAGCGACCAATGTCGCAGCAGCATACTTACCTGTTTCAGTATTGTCGCTTAACAGCCCCTCCACTACTTAACGAGTACCATCGCGGATGTAAGTAGATGACTGTGCAGTATGATCATTCAATGCTAATTCTCGAACATGTACACTAAAGAATACCAGACAGCGACCTACACATCTCTAGCACTTCGATCACTGTGCACAGCTTAAGATCTTTCTCTATGTGGATGGAAATCACAGGGCATTCTCCCATTTTTAGGATAAAGTTAGAGACCCAAAGATCTCCTCACATTGTCTTTGAACAACGCTCCCTGCAGCTGACCAGAAGTAGACCGCTACATTCCACGTTTCGTTTAGGAACAGTGCGAATCGAGGCTGTAACTGCTGTCCCACACCCATACAAGATAACAAAATTTCTCCGGATGCCCGAATGTCGGTCAGGTTAGCACCCCTTATCGATGTACAGTAGATATGAAACTGTTGTGATGATATAGCAGACTGTTAAAACAAGACACGGGTGGTTTTTATGCATGATGGAGTTCCAGAAGAACGGAGTTTGCTGCGTTTTATGTAAATCAAATGCACTAGCAATTCTAAAGTATTGTTCTAGAGTGTGGGGTCACACCAGTTGTATGGTATCATTAGTTTGTGCGGCTTATTGCGCTTTTATGCCATCCTTGTGTAGCGCTATCCATATAGCTGTGGAATTAGGACCGATCTTTATATCAATTACGTAATTAGGATCGATCTTTGCGTCAGGTCCAGGAGCACCAGGGTTTGAGTCCTGGAAAGGGTACTGTCGATTTTAATTTCCTGTCAGTTCCCGGGTAGGGGCTGAGGTGGGATGTCAGCACAGCCTGGAACAAATAAATTCCCGCCAAAATTCGAAATTCCTGCCAATAGGGTAGGTTTGGTGGACGGGGGGTGGGGGTGGAGAGGGGGAGGAGGGGGCTGGGGCAGACGTGCAACTGTGAAAACACGTGATGTCATCCGGGGTCGGGGGTGGGCGGGAATGGGCGGAGGCGGGGTGATTAATTGATAAATTTAATTAATTTGCTGATCAGCTTCATAAGAAAAGTGTTATGACGACCCAGCTATACTACTACTGAGGTAGTGATGTCGGACTCTGGGATTTGGAATGAAATCGGCGTTTTAACTCTCCCCAAAGGTTTTTCATTTGGTTGAGATTGGAACTCCGGACAGGCAAGTGCATTTCAGGAATGTAACTGTCCACAACCTATGGTCTCGCAGACGCTGCTTCATAAAACGATGCACTGTTATGCTGATATAAACCATCACTACGCTGGCTGTAACATGATTTCATATTCTTCTGCAACCCATCTATGAAAAACGCAGTCTCAGTGTAATAACAGCTTCACTGTATTTCGCTGCTGGCTCTGCACATAATGACACATAAATTTATCCAATCATTCGCCAAACCTAGCCTTGTACAGCGGGTTATCAAAGGATATAGTTTGATTCTTCCCTCCAAATCATTCGTTTCCAGTCATCCACTGTCCAGTAGCGTCCCTTTTTACAACACCTGAAGCGTCGTTTAGCACTGACCACAGAATCGTGTGGCTGATGACGAGCAGCTCGACCATTGTTACTTCATTCTTTTTAACTCCATGCGCATAGTACCATAGTGTTACCTGGATTTCTGGTAGCATTTTAGAAATCAAGAGCGATTCCTTCCGCTGATTTCATACAATTTTTTACAACCACACTACACAATGCTCGTCCGTCCCTGTCTGTCATTTCATGAGGTCAACCGGGTCTTCATTTAGCTTTGATTGTTAGTTCACGTTTTCACCTCACCATCACATGAAAAACAGTCGACTTGGGCAGCTTTTGAAGACCCACTTAGGTGACATCCAACGACTAGTCCGCTTTCTAAGTCGATGAGTTCTCCTGAGCGACTCATTCAGCTTTTGCAGCTTCTCTGCTGACATATCCGTCGCCTACTTTGGTACTGAAGGATGCGCCTATCGTGTCACCAGTGATTAATTCCGAATTACATAGGGTACCCGCATACTTTTAGTCAATTAGTGCACATGATATGTCAGAATGTCATTCTGTATGTGTGTATGCTGTTACATTTGCGCTTACGAATGTGATGTTATGTTTTCTCCAATAAATATGAGTTTTCTGTTCTTATATTGTCTGATTTTCCCTTTTTACTCTAAATTTCTTTGTGTTCCGGTTAATTAGCACTACCACCATAATCATCAAGTTTTATTATTTGTCACTATTCCGTGCATGTATATATTATTTCCGTTAATAACCTCCAATCAGCACTGCCACATCGTGATAAAGGCGGATTTTAACACGGTCAACGATTCCTTACTAGGAATTTTTTTATAAGAGTGTCGCTGGAATGATATTTAATTTTTTATTTACACTTCTGGTTCCATAGGACCAAACTGAGCAGCAAATCTTTAAGGTCATGGAACGTGTCAGTACATGAAATTACATAAAAGTAATAACAGATAAAATGAAATGTTTATGAATTCAAAAAGCCATCCCATAAGTTTAAGTAAACGCAATCAACAATGTAATGTAAGACTCAACTTAATTTTCAAAGGAACTTCTCAACAGAATAGAAAAAGTGACCCACGAGGAAACTCTTCAGTTTAGATTTGAAAGCGTGTGGATTAAAGATTACTGAATGTTTGTGGTAGCTTATTGAAAACGGATGCAGCAGTATACTGCAGACCTTTCTGCACAATAGTTGAGGAAGTGCGATCCAAATACAGATCAGATTTCTACCGAGTATTAAGTGAGGGCAAGCTGAAAATTCTTAGGAATAAATTGTTATTGTTAAGAAGAAACGACCGTAAAGGATATTATATTGAGAGCCAATGCAAAATACCTACACTAGTGAACAAGGGTCGACAAGAAGATCGTGAACTAACATCACTTACTGCCCGAACTCCCCGTTTTCTGAGTCAAAAATATCATTTTAGAATGGTAAGAATTATCCAAAAATATAATACCATACAACGTAAGCGAATGAAAATAAGAAACGTAGACTAATTTTCGTGTCGAATTATCACTTACTTCAGATATCGTTCCAATAGCAAAAATGGCAGCATTAGGTCTCTGAACAAGATCCTGAACGTGGGCTTTCTATGACAGTTTATTATCTGAACACCCAGAAATTTTAAGTGTTCATCTTCACGAATCATCTGCCAATTCTCTGGAATTAAAACGTCGTGTTTTGGTGAATTGTGTGTTAGAAACGGTAAAAACTGTGTCTTACTGTGATTTAGCGTTAGTTTATTTTCTACAAGCCACGAACTTACGTCATGATCTGCACTATTTGAAACAGAGCCAATGGGGCACACAACATCCTTTACTACCAAGCTAGTGTCTTCAGTAAACAGAAATATTTTAGAATTACCCGTAATACTAGAGGAAATATCATTTGTATAAATAAGGAACAGGAATGACCCCGACACTGATCCCTGGGCACCCCCCATTTGACCGTACCCCACTCAGACTCCCCATATTCCATAACTGTCCAACTTCTGGAGCAATATTTTGTGATCAACACAATCAAACCCCTTAGTTGAATAAAAAAATTTGCGTACAGTTCTAAATTTTTTGTCTAATCCATCCAATACTTCACAGAGAAAGGAGAATATAGCATTTACAGTTGTTAAACGACTTCTAATGCCGAACTGTACATTTTATAGCAACTTACGTAATGTAAAATGATCAATTATCCTTACGTACACAGCCTTTTCAGTAACTTTAGCAAACGCTGACAGCATAGAAGTAGGTTTAAAAATGTTTACATTATCCATTTATCCCTTTTTATAAAGCAGATTTACTACTGAGTACTTTAATCGTTCAGGAAAATGAACATTTGTAAAGGAAAAATTACAAATATGGCTAAGCACAGGGCCAAAATGTGCAGCACAGTACTTCAGTAACCTGCCAGGTTCTCCATAACATCCATGAGAGTCCTTAGTCTTCAGAGATTTAATGATTGACTCAGTCTCCCGATCGTCAGTACCACAGAGGAGTATTTCAGACATCAGTCTCGGAAAGGCATCTTCCAAGAGAGTTATATGATTCCCTGTAGAAACTAAGCTTTTATGTAATTCACCAGCAATGCTCAGAAAATGATTGGTTAATACTGCGCATGTATCTGTCTCATCAGTTTCAGAAATATTTTTACTACAAACTGACTGCATGTCGTCGACCTTGCTCTGCTGACCAGACACTTTCTTCACAACTGACCACATGGTTTCAATTTTACCCTGTGAATTAGCTATCCTATTTAGGTACCATATACTCTTTGCCTTCCTAATAACATTTTTAAGCACTTTACAATACCGTTTGTAATGGGCTACTGTAGCTTGATTGTGACTACTTCGAACATTTTGATATAATTCCCACTTTGTTCTACATGATATCCTTATCCCACTAGTCAGTCAACCAGGCTGCCTTTTACTGCTAGTACCCCACTCAGAACGTTCTAATGGAAAGAAACTGTCAAAGAGCATGAGAAATGTGTTAAGGGAAGCATTATATTTGTCATCTGCGGTTTCGGCACTATAAACGTCTTGCCTCTCTTGTAGCTTAACGAGGTTTAAAAAACTTTGTATTGCTTTGTATTGCTTTCCTACGTAGTTTGTAATTATACGTGACATATGTTTGAGTACAAAGGCCTTTTAGTGTTAAAATTTGTGCATCTTGAACGGAAAGGCCATTCACCCTTTTACTAACAGAATGCCCAACTAGTAGTGAAGTATTAATAAAAATATTGTCTATGGCTGCTATTGCTCCCCAGCATCGTATCTAGAAAAAAACACATTCTGCATCAGATCATATGAGTTTAGGAGATTTACCAACATCCCTTTTCTTACACAGTCATGTAAGAAATTAATATTAAGGTCACCACATATTATTAATTTTTGGTACTTAATGTAATGTAAACCAAGAACCCACTCTAGCTTGAGCAGAAATGATCTGAAGTCAGAGTAAGGGGACCTATAAACAACAACAATTAGAAGTTTAGTTTCGCTACATTCAACTGTCCCTGCACAACATTCAGATATCTGTTCAGTAATAATAATGTCGTGGGAAGAGGGCCTCCCGTCGGGTAGACCGTTCGCCGGGTGCAAGTCTTTCGATTTGACGCCACTTCGGTGACTTGCGCGTCGATGGGGATGAAATGATGATGATTAGGACAACACAACACCCAGTCCCTGAGCGGAGAAAATCTCCGACCCAGCCGGGAATCGAACCCGGGCCCTTTGGATTGATATTCTGTCGCTCTGACCACTCAGCTACCGGGGGCGGACGTCTAATCAGTGCAGTGCCGTGATTCGTCTATGGACTCAAACGGATTACTGTTTTTTATGTACATGGCCACTCCCCCGCTCCACAAGGAACTCCTTGAAAACCAATCAGCTAATCTGTATCTTGGTAAAGAAAGTCTCTAAATTGTTAAATTATTTAAGTGGTGCTCCAATACACAAATAATGTCAGAGTCAACATCTATAAGCAGTTCACTAACTTTGTCTCTAATACCTCTTATATTTTGATTAAATATGCTAATTCATTCACTACTTGCATACCTCACAACCTCTGAGGGTGATTCCTTAGTTAAATTGACTTTCTTTAAGGAGATATACCTATCAGCTGAGTTAAGTCCAAAACAGATGCAGCTCTAACATCAACTACTAGAGGAATCTATCAATGAGTTATCCCACCATCACCTACTACACTATCACCTATAAGCTTTGCTAGTCACCCTTTCCCATTCCCACACAGAGCAAAACAAACATGAAATATCCAGTTATTAACGAACAGAAAAGATAAAGGTCGCAAGATGACAAGTTTAGACGTAATTCTATTGAGAGTAAGAAATACTGAGCTGGTGCTAACGCGAATGTTTTATACTTTTAATATGGTTCGTTTCAAACAAGAGCTGCGTCTCTTTAAACATCTGTCTTGTGGACATGCAATTCTGTTTCACAGAAATTTCTCCAGACAGGTAAGAATTAAGGGCGGCATTGTCTTTTTATCTCCTCTGTATTTCAGGAAACAATTTTTTTTCGTCTATATTCCACCTACGAAGCTGCAGTTCGTCATTGTGATAGAGAAAATAGGTCAGATGACAGGCGTGGACAACGGTGTATGTCGGTCAAAACGTGAATCCGGATGTAAACGAAATTCAGATATGAGAAATTCTCGATGGTGCACCAGACACGCGATATTCCGCACCAGCTGCGGCACCCTTGCTGCGAGCGGTGGGTGAGCTCTTTCAGATTTTCCGCGTACACTCGTCAAGGGTTGATCCGTCACTGCCACTCACGAATGACAGCTCTGAAATGCATTTCTGTAAACAGGTGTACGCTTCACAGCTTACTGTGACACATGTCGCCACAAAATCCAGGGAATCGCGCCGATGCGAGTCGTGCGAGCCTTTGAGCGTCAATGCGAAATGTGGATGCGTGTGTGTGTGTGTGTGTGTGTGTGTGTGTGTGTGTGTGTACGTCCACTGTGCTTGTTTCCATCTGTGCGATTGAACCGTGCGCTCTTGCTTTCATGTGGGAGCGATTCTTCTGATGAGACGACACCGATAAATATGTTGCTCTCTGCCTGTTTCCTAACTCTCTCCCTCTCTCATTTTCAGTACCTCTTCTTTTTCTCTCTTTCTTTCACTCTCTCTCTCACTCTCTCTCTCTCTCTCTCTCTCTCTCTCTCACACACACACACACACACACACACACACACGCACACGCGCGCGCGCGCACACACACACACACACACACACACACACACACACACGCACGCGCCAATATCATAGTTGTCCTTCGGTTTTTAATAGAAATCTAGTGCACACCGATGCTCTTAGAGAAGTAAGAATTCTTTGGATTCTATGTGAAGCTTTCTAGCATACTTTTTCCCATTATACATTTTAACAGCTAAAGCGACGTATAGTATGCTTCAATTTAGTTCGCCACCGTTTTCCAGTTCTCTACTCTAAACTAACTCTGCTTCCGTTCATTCAGCAACACAATAGAAACACATGAAACACTGACGTCAGATGGCAGTTCCCTCCATAGCTCTACAAGCAACGCTGGAAACGAATATCAATTCAGACAAAACTGTAACAGAGAAAGACACATCGTTACAGGACAGATACGAGGAGGTATACAACAAAAATTGTTTCTATTTTGTTGTGGCAGTACTTTTTTGTATGAGTAATCTTGTACACGTTTGGGTAAAAGCAATTGGTGTGGTTCCTGACATAAAATTATTAGTTACTCTCTTCAAATTTTCTGCAATGCTTTCCTTGATTTTAGCATGCTTTATTCTTTCGTAAGTACATCGTTTAATGGGTACTACTGACCCAAACAAGAAAAACAAGTCCAATAAACACGAGTCCGGAAATGTATACTTTTTGAGATGAGTCCAATTGACGTGGATCCGTAAATACAAACATTCTGCGATAACCACTTGTTTACAGGAGACCTTACGTGGCGTCCATTTATGACAATCCACCCCTTTCCCCTCTGGTGTAAGAAATGACGAACCCTTTGGAGTGCACCCGGTTGTTGTTGTACCTGCTGGCACGCATTTAAGACGTGACCCTGTAGTGTCCTCACATCGCTGATTGGCGTGGTGTAGTATCATTCCTTCTCGCGTCCCCATAACCACACATCTAATGGATCGTGGACTGTGGAAGGAGCGAGCCAAGGTGTGAACCCCATCACCCCCTCCCCCTACCAAACCATCGGTCCTGAAGTGTATGCGTCAGATATTCGTGCACATTCTGTATTCGCTGCTGCAGTGACACAGCCTCCAGCAAGGTAAGCAATACTTTAATGAGAAAGTCCAGATAATGTTCCCCAATTAAGAGAATAGAAGATTTCGAAATGTGGTGCTACAGAAGAATGCTGAAGATTAGATGGGTAGATCACATAACTAATGAGGGAGTATTGAATAGGATTGGGGAGAAGAGAAGTTTGTGGCGCAACTTGACTAGAAGAAGGGATCGGTTGGTAGGACATGTTCTGAGGCATCAAGGGATACCCAGTTTAGTATTGGAGGGCATCGTGGAGGGTAAAAACCGCAGAGGGAGACCAAGAGATGAATAAACTAAGCAGATTCAGAATGATGTAGGTTGCAGTAAGTACTGGGAGATGAAGAAGCTTGCACAGGATAGAGTAGCTTGGAGAGCTGCATCGCCGGCCGCGGTGGTCTCGCGGTTCTAGGCTCGCAGTCCGGAACCGTGCGACTGCTACGGTCGCAGGTTCGAATCCTGCCTCGGGCATGGATGTGTGTGATGTCCTAAGGTTAGTTAGGTTTAAGTAGTTCTAAGTTCTAGGGGACTGATGACCACAGCTGTTAAGTCCCATAGTGCTCAGAGCCATTTGAACCAATTTTGAAGAGCTGCATCAAACCAGTCTCTGGACTGAAGACCACAATAATAACAAATATATATATCAGTTCAAGATATACAATATTACAAATTTACTCTTTCTGATGGACACACGTCCAGATCGTCCACTCTCAAAATTCTGGCATCTCTCCCCACATCCACCACTGCTGGCGACTCACCTCCAACTGCGGAACGCTACGCGCTGTTCACATCCAGCTGCCCAACACTACAATAGCAAATTTCCAACAATGCAAACCAGCCACAGACTGCACACAGCACAGTCAGTGATTTTCATACAGAGTGCTACGTGGCGTTACCAACATAAAAACCTAAACAGCCTACTTACAAACTTAGGGCATATAGAAGTCAATAAATTAATAAGTTTTGCATATTTTACTCACCGATGTCTTACAGTATAACATCCTGGGGTAACTTCCAGCTTAGGCAAAATTATTCACTGCATAGAAGAAAGAAATCAGAATTATGTTTAGGTTTCAAACATCTTGCAGATATCTCTCTATGTATCTGGAATATGAGGGCGCGCTGAAAAGTAGACTCCGAATTTCTTACATGAAACCTCTTAACGGGTTTTAAAACGAGCGTTATTAATATTGTACATCTTTATTCCTCATGTCTACATATTTGCAGCCCAATGCCGTTAGAGGGCTCCGAATTTTGGTGTGGTTGTTTGACGTAACTATATTGGTGCATGAGAAAGAGCTTGCTGTAATCTTGTTTTGAATTCGAAGAATTCGTCCACACATGTAGCACCCTTTCCTTCAATATGACAATGTCAGATTCCACTGTAGTGCTGCGACATCCGCAACAGTCCGACGCCTTGGGTTCAATGTCATCGATCGTCCTCTATACAGTCTCGTCTTGGCCCTATGCGATTTGCATCTGTTTAGGAAACTTAAAGAACACTTCCGATGACTTCACTTCGATAGTGATGAGGCGGTGCAAGCAAAGGTGAGATTGTGGCTCGGTCAACACAGTCAAAGATTCTGCAGCAGTAGTCATCCAACTGCAGCCCGCGAGCGGCAAGCAGCCCTAAGCAAGTCTTCGCGAAGCCTGCGGTTCTTAGCCGTAGTTTTGTAATATTATGAATGTAGCAACTAACAGCCGAATCCAAAATGTCATATAACGTTAATATCTTCTGGCAAGTGTAGTTTTTATACTCAAGAACCAAACAATCAGTTACAGGGAAAGAAATATTTCGAGATGTGCGTCATTTTATTTCATGTTCATCCGGTCACGAACTGAGTCAAGTTGGTCACTTACTTCAGGGTAGAGGGTAAGTAGCACAGCTCCTACGGGATAGAGGATGTGAGAGCGGGAATGTTCCGTTGTTTCTCTTCCATTACTGAGAACTCGGGGGCTTGCGCGAACGTACCAAGCAATTGCTGTGGTATAAATTTTGAGACGTTCGTCTTCAAATGTGGTTCATGTTTGTAGCAAGGAATATCAAATTAAATTAATGCTTTTATAATAGAATGAACGAGGGGAAGAAAAATGCCATTTAAAAAGGTTAGTAAACATCTGAGATCGTGTGTCATTGTATAAGACATTTAATTACAGTACAGTTACTGTTACTAATTAGTCAGACGTCCGCTCACAAAGGCAGATCAACAACACTTTGTCAGTGTCACAGCTTTAGGGTCGCTGAGAACGGCTGCAATGCGAAACAGGGTACAGTCGACACGAAGTCTCCCGTATGGTGTTCACTTTTAACGATCAGTACCAAGGGGCTCGCGGTCATCTTACCGCGCGTTTACTGTAGCTTAACTATTGGGGGCTCACAAGATACTAATTTATGTAGGTTAACGGTTAAAAATAAGATCGGTATATATGTGGCCCAACGTGCCGGTCTACAATGTCAGTATTGGCAACTGAGCAAAAAGGTTTGGCGACCCTTGCTATAGGTATCATGTTAGTTAAAAATGTACGTATCGTTTATTGTTTCCTATGAATGACATATTAATTTTCTCAACTGAATTAATTAGTGAAATGAATTATAGCAAAAAGGTCCAAGCCCAAAGAAATTAGCTGAAATATTGAAATATCGTTATTAAGATGTAATTTTCAGGAGGTAAAAATGTACGTAACTTATTGCAATTCTTTTGTGCTTCTTAGACACACAACAAGGTAAACAAAATGAGGGAATCCAAACGAACTCTGTGAGCACTGTAGTGTTGCATTCTGATTTGCGAATCTCACTACTTGCTACAGAAAAAAACCTCATTTATTATGCGATTTTAAAAGTTATGTGTTCATATCAATATTTTTTACTGCGTCAGCCTAAAATCAGAATTAACATTTGTCAACACATAACAGTGAATGTCTCATGTCGAGTTGTTGTTGGTGATAACAGTTCATGTTGAGCCTTATGTGAGGTTTTGTTGTATGTGTTTTTGACGAATGTGGGCATTGAATGTCAAACTGATTGTGTATTTCCATAACCCATGTAAATACTTTTCAGTTGACAATGAATTTGTTTGTAATTAATCTCTATTTCCGATCAAACTCGATTCTCTTCAGTTTGTATATAACTGAAACAAAATAATAACTTAAAAAGTAGAGTTAGATGTTTTCTTGTCTCCAACACGAGAGATAAAAAATGTAGATATCCTCTTGTCTCTAACACGTGAAAGAAAACCCGTTAGATCAGCAAGAATGACGGCAGTAATTACTTGCTTCAATTAATTGTCGTTAATTAACGCAACCATCCGTCGGAAAACGATCAAGAAATAGTATAAGAATTTCCAAAAGCAGTAAATTTAAATGTAGACTCATGTAAAATATACTCAGACTCATCGATAAAAATCACCCTTTGTTTGGAATGATCTCTACATAGGCCTACTTCTCCTGAATGACTTGCATGCAAAAAGAAAATGAATCATTCGATGAATAATAATCTTTATGTGCTCACTAAATTAGTTCAACATGAAAACTACAGCTTTCCAATCACCATACAGAGGCGGAGCTGAGTCGCCTACAAGCACGATGAAAAACTGCTTTACATTTAAGCTTGCGAACTGAGTAGTCCTCCTTTCAATACAGAAAGCACACACACATTCACACAAGCACAAGTCACATAGATATTGCCACCCTATATGGGCGCAGGGAGGCTGCGGAAATGTGTGTGTGACATATGCTTCTGTGAATGTGTGTTTGCGTATTTCCCGTTGCAATAGAGCACTTTTTTTGTCCGTATGCTTAAATGTTTAGGAGTTTTTTCATTGTGCCCTTCTACGACTCAACGCCTCCTCTATACGGTGAGTAGTAGTCTACCCTTTTCATATTGTTCTTATTCCATCGTCGAATTCCCATTGTTCGATAAATTACTTCTCTACTCTCGAATGTAAATGATTTTCACCGACTTTCAATCTACATTAATCTTCTTATTAACGTGTGTCTCTTCCACATCGAAGTTAACCAGGAAATGTCTCAACATTAACCAGCTTCTTAAGCGCATCCAAGAGAACGAGAAATTACAGAGATTTATCTTAATAAGTGTTATTCTGGTGCACTGACCGGAGATTACAGAAACAACGTGCCAACGCTTCTCTGAGGAGATATAGCATTCACCACATTGCAGCTGATGCCAGGCACTCGACAACACGGTTCGACCTTCAGAGGTGTCACTCATTCTCCGAACGATCAGCAGTTACATGGAGATGTAAACGCAGTTTATGCAGTAGTATAGTTAACATAAATGTTTTGCATCTACCAAGGGAAGACTATGATGACCCACAGGCTCAACATGAGCATTCTGAAAACCGCACGATCTGTCGGGTGTTCGAGGACTACTGTCGTGAGTGTCTTCAACACCTGACGAAACCAAGGTGAAATCACGTCCAGACCTCTGAACCAGACCTCTTGCATCGAACACTCCTAACGATGGGCCCCCGCAGCCGACGACCCACGCATGTTCCAATGTTAACACCATGACACCGGCAACTACGAGTGAAGTGGGCGCGTCACCATCGGCGCTGTATGTTGACACAATGGCGGAGTGTTGTATGGTCTGATGAATCACTATAGCTTCTTCATCATGCTGATGCGAGGGTGCAAATCCGTTGTCTTCCAGTGGAACAGTTTCTTGAGATCTCTACTGCGTGATGGAGACAAGCTGGCGGTGTCTCCATTATGTTCTGGGGAACATTCACGTCGGCATCCATGGGTCCAGTGGAGCTCGTGTAACACACCATGACGGCCAAGGAGTATCGTACATTGGCTGCAGATCACTTATACCCCTCCATGACGATAACGTTTCCCAATGGCAGTGGCGCTTTTCAGCAGGACAATGCGCCATGTCACAAGGGCAGGAGTATGATGGAGCGGTTCGAGGAACACAGTGACGACTTCCACTTGATGTGCTGGCACCCCAACTCACCAGATCTGAACCCTATCGAACATGTCTGACATGTGATTGAACATGGCGTCAGAATTCATCATCACCTTTCTCGAAATTTACGGAAATTAGATGACTAATGTGTGAAGATATGGTGCCAGTTCCCTCAAGCGACCCACCGAGATCTCAATGCTTCCATGCCAGGAAGCGTCGCCACTATTATACGTGCCAAAGTTGGACATAACGGCTATGAGGTAGAAGGCCACAAGGTTCTGGCTGATCAGTTACAGGGTGTTACAGATACTATTAATGAAGTGTGACGAGAAATGGTTTGCCGGCCGGTGTGGCAGAGCGGTTTTAGGCGCTTCAGTCTGGAACCGCGCGACCACTATGGTCGCAGGTTTGAAGCATGCTCCGGGCGTGGATGTGTGAGATGTCCTTCGGTTGGTTAGGTTTATGTAGTTCTAAGTTCTAGGGGACGGATGACCTCAGATGTTAAGTCCCATAGTGCTCAGGTGGTTAGTCTATACTGACAGGCGTAGTGCACTTGGTTCAAATAGTTGAAATGGTTCTGAGCACTATGCGACTTAACTTCGGAGGTCATCAGTCGCCTAGAACTTAGAACTAAATAAACCTAAGTAACCTAAGGACATCACACACATCCATGCCCGAGGCAGGATTCGAACCTGCGACCGTAGCGGTCGCTCGGCTCCAGACTGTACCGCCTAGAACCGCACGGCCACTCCGGTCGGCCGTAGTGCACTTAGTGGTGCAGTTGTGACCGTGTAGAGAAAGTCAGGTAGTAACTTACGTGAAGTGCTCGCGGGAAGACCATTACATGCAGAGAAAACACAGCTAACACACTGAAGTGGGTACATGTAAGGTACCAACGACCACAATATCTGCATTTATACCCCTGACACCCTGTATATCAGGCGACACAAGTAAATATTGCAGGCGTTTATATTTCTGTTTGGAATTTACAGCGCCAGAAAGAAGTGAAAGATCCCTTCAGTCCCTGTGTGCTGTCGAAGTTATTCAAGACGTGTCTCTTGGTTGTATGGCAAAAGTTGGAACTGATGATCTTTCCCCAACCACTGCATATTGGAAACCCTCTACCCCTATTTCTGCTCTCTGCCTCTCAGTGCAAATGAAACGAGCTTTATATTTCAGGATATATAGTGATAAATGGCGTTTCAAAGATTCAGCTTCAACCATATAGGGGTGATGGATCACGTCAGGGGGAAAAACTTCTATTGGAGACAAAATATTCATTATTACCTCCAGGCGACATGATATGCTTTAGTATTAACTTCCCATGGAATGATGGGATCCAAACGAACCAACTGGGCCTGTTAACCAGGTGTGGTGCACACTTATCAAGTAAATTATATAGAGATTTCCAACGTGAATCGGTGTCTCTAAGCGGAGAAAGATGTCTTAGAAGTGAATCAGGAAATTTCTGGGCCTACCCCTTTCCACACAGAACAGATGACTGGATTGAAATTGTTCGCCACGACGTTATTTGTATCAACTAGACGTGTGAAGCCAAGGGTTTGAAACAGTAAGGCACACAAACACGACGAAAACTAACGTAGCCTACAATACTACTCGAACCACACAACTGACTACGGACCAACTAATGGTAGACAGAGTACTGTGAGTAAGGCATCATAATATTCTGCCGACACATTTGACGGAGCGCCAGTGTAACGACTGTGCTGATATCCCCAAACAGGCGTAGTGTAGACCTAAAACACTTGTTTATCTCGGGAAGTATGCGTTTCCGGACCCACGTTAATTGGACTTATTTTTGGAATAGTTTGAGAGAGTTTGAGAGGTGGTATTACTCATTGGTCCGCAGCTCGTGGTCGTGCGGTAGCGTTCTCGCTTCCCGCGCCCGGGTTCGATTATCGGCGGGGTCAGGAATTTTCTCTGCCTCGTGATGACTGGGTGTTGTGTGATGTCCTTAGGTTAGTTAGGTTTAAGTAGTTCTAAGTTTTATGGGACTGATGACCATAGATGTTAAGTCCCATAGTGCTCAGAGCCATTTGAAACATGTTTTGCAGTCAGTTGTGTAGTTCGAGTCGTATTGTAGCCTGCGTTAGTTTTCGTCGTGTTTGTGTGCCTTACTGTACGCTACTGTGAACCCTGGGTTAGTATAATGGAGTTTTACCTTCTTCTAAACGCTGATTCACTTATTTGTTTACTGTTATTGCGCTGTTTGTACGCACAAATGGTGTAGTACATTTAAATTTTCACTCTTCATCAACTTGTTAGCAATGGAAGTCTACTACTGGACAAGTGAAATGGAGGATATAATATTCTGCCATGGTTTAGCAAATGGACGTAGGCAGCATACCCGTGCCCTCTACGCTGAAAAATATCCACAGTGTGGAGTGCCCTCTGATAAACTGTCCGGAGACTTTTCCGGTATATGAGGGACAACCGCTGCGGTCGCAGGTTCGAATCCTGCCTCGAGCATGGATATGTGTGATCTCCTTAGGTTAGTTAGGTTTAAGTAGTTCTAAGTTCTAGGGGACTGATCACCTCAACAGTTTAAGTCCCATCGTGCTCAGAGCCATTTGAACCATTTTGAGGGACAAAGGTACCCTTGCAGCCCTTGTGCTGCACATACACACATCCATGCCCGAAGCAGGATTCGAACCTGCGACCGCAGCGGTTGTCCCTCATATACTGGAAAAGTCTCCGGACAGATTATCAGAGGGCACCCCACACTGCGGATATTTTTCAGCGTAGAGGGCACGGGTACGCTGCATACGTCCATTTGCAAAACCATAGCAGAATATTATATCCTCCATTTCACTTGTCCAGTAGTAGACTTCCATTGCTAACAAGTTGAGGAAGAGTGAAAATGTAAATGTACTACACCATTTGTACGTACAAACAGCGCAATAACAGCTGCAGTGGAAGGCCGCGCACAGTATTTAAGCCTGACATGGAGGAGCGTCTCCTAAGTTGAGTAGAAAAACTGCTGGGACCATTGTGCGACAGTTAGCAGCAGCAGAAGTTGTGTCTCACTCCCTTACCTGGCGGTACTTCAGGATTAATTGCTTAATCATATCATCTACAGCGCGTTCAGTTCCTGAGGCCACAGGATCATCACGGCAGACGGCGGTTTTGTCGATGGCTGTTGCAAAAGTATGCTGCAGATCCACTGTTAACATGAAAGATTTTATTTACTGGTGAGACAGTGTTCACAAGAAATCTACATCTACATCTACATTTATACTCCGCAAGCCACCTAACGGTGTGTGACGGAGGGCACTTTGCGTGCCACTGTCATTACCTCCCTTTCCTGTTCCAGTCGCGTATGGTTCGCGGGGAGAACGACTGCCGGAAAGCCTCCGTGCGCGCTCAAATCTCTCTAATTTTACATTCGTTATCTCCTCGGGAGGTATAAGTACGAGGGAGCAATATGTTTGATATCTCATCCATAAACGCCCCCTCTCGAAACCTGGACAGCAAGCTACACCGCGATGCAGAGCGCCTGTCTTACAGAGTCTGCCACTTGAGTTTGCTATCCGTAACGCTATCACGCTTACCAAATAACCCTGTGACGAAACCCGCCGCTCTTCTTTGGATCTTCTCTATCTCCTCTGTCAACCCACACTGATGAGCAATACTCAAGTATAGGTCGAACGAGTGTTTTGTAAGCCACCTCCTTTGTTGATGGACTACATTTTCTAAAGACACTCCTAATGAATCTCAACCTGGCAACCGCCTTACCAACAATTGATTTGTTCTGATCATTCCACTTCAAATCGTTCCGTACGTATACTCCCAGATATTTTACAGAAGTAACTGCTACCAGTGTTTGTTCCGCTATCATATAATCGTACAAGAAAGGATCCTTCTTTCTATGTATTCGCAATGCATTACATTTGTCTATGTTAAGGGTCAGTTGCCACTCCCTGCACCAAGTGCCTATCCGCTGCAGATCTTCCTGCATTTCGCTGCAATTTTCTAATACTGCAAAATCTCTGTATACTACAGCATCATCCGCGAAAAGCCGCATGGGACATCCAGCACTATCTACCAAGTCATTTATATATATTGTGAAAAGCAATGGTCCCATAACACTCCCCTGTGGCACGCCAGAGGTTACCTTAACGTCTGTAGACGTCTCTCTATTGAGAACAACATGCTGTGTTCTGTTTGCTAAAAACTCTTCAATCCAGCCACACAGCTGGTCTGATATTCCGTAGGCTCTTACTTTGTTTTGGTGTTGTGACTTTCCATAATGAGCATCTACGGACAGATGGAAATTCCCGCGCAATTCAGGAAAGAGGACATCAACACCGATTCTCTATCAACGTATGGACAGGCGCTTTTGGCATGTGCTACCACATGTGGCATGTGCTTTCAATTCAGAATTTGAAAGAGGGTATTCCTGTCAATATTGTCAAAAGCTTTCTCTAAGTCTACAAATGCTAGAAACGTAGGTTTGCCTTTCCTTAATCTAGCTTCTAAGATAAGTCGTAGGGTCAGTAATGCCTCACGTGTTACGATATTTCTACGGAATCCAAACTGATCTTCCCCGAGGTCGGCTTCTACCAGTTTATCCATTCGTCTGTAAAGAATTCGCGTTAATATTTTTCAGCTATGACTTATTAAACTGATAGTTCGGTAAATTTCACATCTGTCAACACCTGCTTTCTTTGGGATTGGAATTATTATATTCTTCTTTAAGTCTGAGGGTATTTCGCCTGTCTCATACATCTTGCTCACCAGATGGTAAGGTTTTGTCAGGAATGGCTCTCCCAAGGCTGTCAGTAGTTCTAATTGAATGTTGTCTACTCCCGGGGCCTTGTTTCGACTCAGGTCTTTCAGTGCTCACGCAGTATCATATCTCCCATTTCATCTTCATCTACATCATCTTCCATTTCCAAAATATTGTCCTCAAGTACATCGCCCTTGTATAGACCCTCTATATACTCCTTCCACCTTTCTGCTTTCCCTTCTTTGCTTAAACTGGGTTTCCCTCTGAGCTCTTGATATTCATACAAGTGGTTCTCTTTTCTCCAAAGGTCTCTTTAATTTTCCTGTAGGCAGTATCTATCTTACCCCTAGTGAGATAAGCCTCTACGTCTTTACATTTGTCCTCTAGCCATCCCTGCTTAGCCATTTTACACTTCCTGTCGATCTCATTTTTCAGATGTTTGTATTCCTTTTTGCCTGCTTCATTTACTGCATTTTTATATTTTCTCCTTTCATCAATTAAATTCAGTATTCCTTCTGTTACCCAAGGATTTCTACTAGCCCTCGTCTTTTTACCTACTTGATCCTCTGCTGCCTTCACTACTTCATCCCTCAAAGCTACCCATTCTTCTTCTACTGTATTTCTTTCCCCCATTCTTGTCAATTGTTCCCTTATGCTCTCCCTGAAACTCCCTACAACCTCTGGTTCTTTCAGTTTATCCAGGTCCCATCTCCTTAAATTCCCACCTTTTTGCAGTTTCTTCAGTTTTAGTCTACAGTTCATAACCAATAAATTATGGTCAGAGTCCACATCTGCCCCTGGAAATGTCTTACAATTTAAAACCTGGTTCCTAAATCTCTGTCTTACTCTTACATAATCTATCTGAAACCTGTCAGTATCTCCAGGATTCTTCCATGTATACAATCTTCTTTTATGATTCTTGAACCAAGTGTTAGCTATGATTAAGTTGTGCTCTGTGCAAAATTCTACAAGGCGGCTTCCTCTTTCGTTTCTTACCCCCAATCCATATTCACCTACTACGTTTCCTTCTCTCCCTTTTCCTACTGACGAATAACAGTCACCCATGGCTATTAAATTTTGCGTCTCCCTTCACCATCTGAATAATTTCTTTTATTTCATCATACATTTCTTCAATTTCTTCGTCATCTGCTGAGCTAGTTGGCATATAAACTTGTACTACTGTGGTAGGCGTGGGCTTCGTATATATGTTTGCCACAATAATGCATTCACTATGGTGTTGGTAGTAGCTTACTCGCATTCGTATTTTCCTATTCATTATTAAACCTACTCCTGCATTACCCCTATTTCATTTTGTGTTTATAACCCTGTAGTCTTCTGACCAGAAGTCTTGTTCATCCTGCCACCGAACTTCACTAATTCCCACTATATCTAACTTCAACATATCCATTTCCCTTTTTAAATTTTCTGACCTACCTATCCGATTAAGGGATCTGACATTCCACGCTCCGATCCGTAGAACGCCAGTTTTCTTTCTCCTGATAACGACATCCTCTTGAGTAGTTCAAAAATGGTTCAAATGGCTCTGAGCACTATGGGACTTAACATCTGAGGTCATCAGTCCCCTAGAACTTAGAACTACTTAAACCTAACTAACCTAGGGACATCACACACATCGATGCCCGAGGCAGGATTCGAGCCTGCGACCGTAGCGGTCGCGCGGTTCCAGACTGAAGCGCCTTTAACCGCGTGGCCACTCCGGACGGCCTACATTATTACATCCATATATCTTTCTCGGTTTGATATGAAGGGCATATGTCAATATATGATAGGAGCTCTTATTATTTGCATATATATATATATATATATATATATATATATATATATATATATATATATATATATGACTTGCGAATATTATTAAGGTAAATACATTGTTCGTTCTCTATCAAAATCTTTCATTTGCTAACTATGCCTATCAGTAGTTAGTGCCTTCAGTAGTTAGGATCTTTTATTTACCTGGCAGTATTGGCGCTCGCTGTATTGCAGTAGTTCGAGTAACGAAGATTTTTGTGGGGTAAGTGATTCATGAACGGTGTAGGTTATTGTTAGTCAGGGCCATTATTTTGTAGGGATTATTGAAGGACAGATTGCGTTGCGGTAAAAATGTTGTGTGTTAGTTTACTGTTGTTCCGAAAAAGTAAAGAGAGTAATGTCTGAGTACGTTCAGTTCTGCTCAGCTGTTTGAAAATCAAATAACGTAAGAGGTTTATCAGCACAGTCATTCACTAATTTTTCTAAGGGGATGTTTCAAGTTGACTGTAATTCTTAGTGACCATTCAAAATCATTTGACGAAATCTGAACATGATCTGAAGCAGCAAATGGTGCTTATTCTATTTCGGCCCTAACATTTTCACACCTTTCTGTGACGTTACGACGGTGGGTGCGATACTGACATATGCATGAATATAATGGCAACACGCACTCTAATATGCCTCAGTTCGGCAACATTCCTAGTGACAGACGACCACATTTGTTGAGGGATCTAAAAATGTGGCTTTGCAGATAAAACCTGCAAAATAACCCTAGGCCTTTGCAGCCCAAGCAGGCAACCACTGGGAAACCCTCCGACGCCTTTTGTGCCACCCTGTGAAGCTGTATAGTGTCGATTCTATGCGGTGCTGTGTCTGAAATCTTGTCCCGGGCTACCCATATGAAAACCGCGCGATTTCAACACTGGGCGTCGCAATTACTGACCTCCTTCGCAGAGGCGTCAAAAGACGGGGTGATAAGCTGGTGAGAGCGGATGTGACGACCTTCCCATCGTGTGACACGTGGTGCCGTTTGGCAGAATTATGGTGAAATTGGGTTCCGGTGTGACATCCCTAGCCCACATTTCACGACACATGAACTCTTGATCTGTGGACGTTTTTTCCGCATGTCTCGACACCTTCCTCTTTTGCAGTGTAGTCGAGCCCGAGGATGACGTCACATGGCATCATACTTTCCCAACACTACGGAAGAATGATGTAGGCATCTTCGAGCCAAATATGACACTTATATGTCGCAATGGGTCTCGAGCCAAATATTACACATATATGTCGCAATGGGTCTCGGTTATGACGTTACGAATGAGCGATTCATTAATAATGTTGCGCAGAGTAGGTTACACCAGCCTACATTCTGAAAAGCGGTCTAAGGCGCTGCCGTCGTGTGCTGTGCGGCTTGTCCCGGTGGAGGTTCGAGTCCTCCCTCGGGCATGGGTTTGTGTGTTTGTCCTTAGGATAATTTAGGTTAAGTAGTGTGTAAGCTAAAGGACTGATGACCTTGGAAGTTAAGTCCTATAAGATTTCACACACATTTGATCATTTTTGAATCAAACTGGTTCAAATGGCTCTGAGCACTGCGGGACTCAACATCTGAGGTCATCAGTCCCCTAGAACTTAGAACTACTTAAACCTAACGAACCTAAGGACGTCACACACATACATGCCAGAGGCAGGTTTCGAACCTGCGACCGTAGCGGTCACGCGGTTCCAAACGGCCATATTGGCCGGCGAACATTTTTGATGATTACGTCCTTGTCCTACACTGTCAGGATTTTTCAGCAAATAAGATCTCTTTCTTTAAAGATTTAAATAACTGAAACACAAATACAAAAATAAAATTTCGATTTTTTTTGCTATAAATCTCGCAGTTTCACAAGCTGCGTCGTGGTAGCGAATAAAATAGTGACATGAATATAGAATAAATTTCCTTTACTTTTACTCTTGTCACAAATTTTTTGTCATCAGACTACTGGTTTCGGTCTATAATTACCATCTTCAGACCTGTTTTATAAAAACGTGTCCTAATGTACTGCAGCTGTAGTGTTAAACAACAGCTAAGGTTCTAGGAGAGTAGGACATGTTTTTATAAAACAGATCTGAAGATAGTTCAGTATAGACCGAAATCCGGTAGCCTGTTCACAAAAAAATTTTGACCATAGACGTAAAGGAAATACGAACTCGTGGTTCATTGTAATACTCGCGTGATGATGAAACGTAACAATATTACTGGAGCTTTTAAAACTTTTTCCAATAATTGTTGATCTAAATTGGGACTGCCTAACGTTACCTTTCATCCCTTCTCACGCCACTTTGTAATTCCACAACCTGCAACCTATGTAGCAACTAGTATACACATAAGAGGGGCGGGGGAGGGGCAGGGAAGGAGGGTTGGGGGGGGGGGAGGTGGAGGCGAGGGAAGTATACGTATGTTGCCGATGTTCTTCGCACGAGGGATTGGAAAGGCAATAAGCGTTTGTGCTTAGGCGATTCAGTCACCTGCGTGGTTAACAGATATGCGTCATTTAGGGAGGAGATTTTTCAGAAACTGTCGGATTCAAATGGTGGTAAACGACGAAGAAGATCAATAGTAGCTCTATGTGGAAAATACATTATTACATCCATATATCTGATATTCTCAGTTTTATATGAAGGGCATCTGTCACTATATGATAGGAGCTCTTACAATTTGCAGATATATTGTGTTCAGCAAGAAACTTCTGGTAATTTTGATGGGAGAGTGCAGTGTTATCCTCAGGCTGATACATCAACCAGGTCAGGTTAAAAGTCGTGAGTACCTGCATATAGGCAAAGCATTCTTCTGAGCAGAATTAAATCGTAAGAGGGGAGTTCAGGGTTACACACACACACACACACACACACACGAGTGCGCATGGCGGTACCACGGTGGCAAGGGTGGTCCGGGGGGGGGGGGGGGCGGGGGAACTCGAATGGAGAACAAGTGTCTGTCGCCCCGCGTGAGAGCGGTGCACGATGCCACTCGCAGCAGTTAGTAGTGGCTCACGGAACTTGCCGACGTCTGCGCTGGAGGGAATAGTGGTACGAACCGTTGTATTACTCGACGAGCTTACCCTGTGATAAAGTCCTGTGTTCGATCATTATTAAGTGAGAGTGCACAATAACTGATAGTTCGGTTCTCGTAACCACGTCCGGAAGAGCAAATGCTGTTTGATGGATGTTATTATTCTCGGACTTCAGGTGTTTCAACGTGCCCCATTCTGTTTCTGCCAGGCCTTAGCGCTTCTGCCTACGCCGAGCACTACCAGATGATAAAGCGGATTTCCTTTCTTTTAAAAATCATCATTCATTAAGCAAGCTTTGTACTCGTCTTTGAGATGTGTAATCTCAGCTAGATTTTTCTATTTTAGAACTCACACTGTTTGCTTACGTAATGTGTTGTTGACCGTTGAATACGCAGTAGGTTGTACTGGTGTGGTACTTTGCTGCAGGCAAGTTTTGGTTAGGGCGCAGAAACAACTGAGATCATAAGCGCCCTTGTCATAACCTTAGAACATGAATACAAAAAAAAAAAGGTTCAAAGCGACTACACGTTAAGCCCGATCGACGGGCCGTGCGGGGTAGCCGTGCGGTCTTAGGCGTCTTGTTACGGTCCGCGCTGCTCCACCGTCGGAGGTTCGAGTCCTCTCTCGGGCATGGGCGTGGGTGTTGTCCTTGCTGTTAAGTTAGCTTAAGTTGGCGTCAGTAGTGCGTAAGCTTAGGGACCGATGATCTGAGCAGTTTGGTTCCATAAGACCTTACCACAAATTTCAAAAATGGTTCATATGGCTCTGAGCACAATGGGACTTAACTTCTGAGGTCATCAGTCCCCTAGACTAAGAACTACTGAAACCTAACTAACCTAAGGACATCACACACATCCATGGCCGAGGCAGGATTTGAACCTGCGTCCGTAGCGGTCGCAGAACCACTCGGCCACTCCAGCCAGCACCACAAATTTCCAAAAAATTTCCCAATCGGCGGTAGGAAAGAGTGCTAAAAAGAAGGACTTCCTCTTGGAGATAGAGCCACGAAATGTGCCGTAAAGATAACGGAGGTCCCGAACGAAAGATTAAACGTCCTTCGCCATATTTCTACAACGGATCGTTCGCTATTTCTGCCGATAACTCAGACGGTAAACGTACACTAGAACGTAAGTGATTAAAAAATGACATTCGGTCAGGAAATGACGAACCGTCAAAGGTTGGCAACGATGTGGCGGATCACCAGTTAACAAGCTGAAACTTCCTCGCGGCGAGAGAGCCGAGAAGAGGTCGGCCAAGCCGCTGGGAGAGGTCTAATTCGCCGGAGCTTGTTCCCATGAAGGGGCCGACAGACGTCCACACGGAGGTCATACGAAGCAAAGGTAGGGCTATACGAAGGAAAGGTAGGGCTATACGAAGGCAAGGTGGGGCTAGCGGGCCGAGGCAGCAGGACTGCCGCCTTCGCACCACCGACAGCTGCCTCATTTGAGTAAATTCCACGAAACGCTATGTTAATAAAGTTGATTTTGTGGCCGTTTTATTACTAATAATAGCCTTTAGGTCAGTCAATAGTTCGGAAAGCATGTCAGATGAGATAACAGCCGGCACTCGCCTTATTATTTCTATGTTGAAATTTGTTTAATGTTTGAAAGGGTTAGCGCTCAACATCTATTTTAGTCCTTAATCTTTAATAGGGACTATCGTCCACTTCATCTCTCCTATATCGAAATTTGTTTAACATTTGAAGGAGCTAGTGCCCAGCGGCTGTATGCTGAATTTTCCGCATTAGTTTTTTAAATCACCAATTATTTAAAAAGGGCTAGTGTCAGCTTATTCTTTCTGTATTGAAATTTGTTTAACATTTGAATGGCTGCTGCCCGACATCTATTAGCCGATTTTGTATTGACTGTTTTAATCACTATCATTGAAAGGGGCCAGCGCCTGCTTTGTCTTTCCGTCTTGAAATTTGTTTAACATTTGCAGGGGAAAATGCTCGGCATCGGTTTCCTGACATTTCTGCCTGCTTATTCTTCCTGTAATGAATTTTCTTTAACCTTTGAAGGGGCTAGCGCCGGCATCTATTTTCTGATTTTTCTGCATTAATTGTACTTTTTTTAGTTACAAATCATTGGATGGTAGCTAGTAATCGATTTATCTGTTCTACATCGAAAATTGTGACGAGAACCCGACATCTATATAAATTTTCTTAACATCTTGCAGGGACTAGTGTCCGTTTACCTTCACATATACAAATCATTTTGACATTTTGAGAGGCTAATTCCTGACCTTTATTGATTAGTTTTCTGTCCTTGATGTCAATGTGAGGAAAGGCTTACGAAAGGCTAACAATTGTAACTTGTCTTAAGTAATCTTACTGTTGCCGCGTGTGTCAATTACGTAAATGAAGTGCTAGAGAGAGTGGCAAGCGTTGTCTGTTAATTGCTGAAGTTTTATACTATTTTGTGGTAAGCTTCTGTGGGACCAAACTACTGCTGAGGTCATACGTCCCCAGAACACACACACACACACACACACACACACACACACATGCCAGTGGGAAGACTCTAGCCTCCGACGAGGGGAACCGCGCGGTACCAGTTTACCCTGTTTTTGTTTGATAAATGTTTTTATGCGTTAAAAATTACTTCATCACCTGAGGGATTACCACACAATGATTCTGTGTCCTCGCTCAAAAAAAGTCGCTCAAAAAAAGTCGCTTAAAAAATTGGTTAAAAAAATCGCTCAAATAAAAGTCGCTCAAAAAAATTCGTTAAAAAAAGTCGCTCAAAAAAGTCGCTCAAAAAAGTCGCAAGTAATCGTTGCACCATAGCTGCTGGAATGTTCTGCACTCGCCTCCTAAGTTAGCATCAGTCTGAAAAGCTCATTAAGACGGTCTCTCCACGGAATATGGTCATATGTCTTTGTCCCTGGTGAATAGTCCTCTTAGCGAGTACGTTGATATTTTCATTTCCTCTCATACCACAATGCTCCAAGCAATAATCATTAGCACTTGTTTGTAGGCAACACATACGTTAATTCGTGACAGATGTAATCAGATACATGTATGGGCTGTAGATTTTTACAGGCTTGGATACTGTTTCTATAGTAAGCCTGAAAGTGGTAGATATCCCAATCAAGTGGTATATATCCCAATCGTCTACCGCTTTTGGAGATAGAACTGTTGTTATTTCAGCTTTCTGCGTATCTAAACCAGTATTTCTTCCATGTCTACCGCTATAGCAGTTAGAAAAGAATGAGTTTACGTATTTCAGTTTCATTTTATTTTATTTTATTTTCATTTTATTTTCAAGTGCATTAATATTGATTCCAGAAATTCAGCGCATAGGCACCATGTTCTATATTCGTCAAATGGCCTGTTTCATCTTGTAATGATCTAAGCAGTCACACACCACGGAGCACTTCCGGGACGTTTGCAAACAGCTTCAATGCCGCCCTTTCATCAGCGTTTGGTCTTTCAGGGACTTGTTCACGGCGGTGGTGGCGTGGTCGTCGTACACTAATACATCCAAGGCTCTGGAAAAAAAAAGAAAACGAGTGCATGAGCAAGAGTGGGAGCTCGCACATGCTCAGACACGTCGACATACCTATGCGAATTCGCTGACGTTTTTGACGTTGCCAACTCCACAGATTTTGCAGCGACTTGTTCAGGGCGGCGGCGTCATCTTCGTACTCAGATGCATTCAAGGCTCTGAAAGAAGACAGTTTTGTCGTCGGAAGTACTCAGACACCACTGTATACCTTTATGTCGTACGCAAACAGTTTCAACGCAGCTTCAACGCCACCGCATACAGCTTCAACGCCGCCGCTCCTTCAGCGTTTGCGGTTTCAGCAACCTACATGGCGACGACGTTGTTGTCGTATACAAATAAAACCAAGGGTATGAAAAACAAACCAAGGGTATGAAAAGAGTACCTATGTCAAAGTTTACCGCGAATCGTTGGAGCTCGTACGTCGTCAGACACCACGGTATACCTTCCTGTAGATCACAAACAGCATCGACGCCGCCACTTCAGCTTTTGCGCTTCCAGAGAGTTGTACATTACAGCGTCGTCGTCGTCGTCGTCGTTGTCGTACTGAAATAAACGCAGGACTCAGAAAATGAAATAGAGATCGTAAGCAAAAGTTTACTGCGAATCGTGGGAGGTCGTACGTACTCAGATACCACGGCATACCTTCATATAGCTCGCAAACATCATCGACGCCGTCTCTTCCTCAGCTTTTGCGCTTCCAGCGACTTCTGAACCATGGCGGCGTCGTCGCTTCTGCCGCACCTGTCTACTCGCAGCGACCTGTCTCTCTAGGTCTGCCTAAACTCCCCAGCGTCTTTCCTTCTATAGAAGTATAACAGTGCTTGGCGCGGTTTCCGAGGAAATGTGCTCTGACGTCATATCTTCAGCCATTGTCCATTACAATTCCCAATACATTTATCGAGACTACACAACCATTCGTGAAAGGTGAAACGAGGAAATGTACACTGGCTCATCTACTGATTCTGTGTTTGGATATCTAGACTGGAAATTTGGCGACGTTAATCCCGAGATGGTTTTTAACGTGACCTGCAGACGCTGTCCTGTACACTTCGTCTTTAATCTCCTTGTACTTGTAATATTAGTGAGAAAGGTGGAGCAGTTCTTTAGGCACCAGAATGGTATCTGAATGACACTAGGTTCATCTTTCCAGATAGTCGTCTGTATTTTCTTATTCGTTGTTTCTGTGGATTAGTATTCGCCTCTTTTGACTTTGTTGGCAGACGTTAAATTTTCTCTTTTAATTCTGACAGTAACTTACGAATCAGGACTTCCGGTAGAAGAAGTCATCATCATTCTGCCAACAGACATGTCAAAGAGGGCGGTGACGGTGAAAGAGTTTCAGATAACCGTATTCCCTTGGAGTGGAAATTTTTCCCTAAAAGGGATTTGCATCATTTAAGTAGCAGCCAACGGTGAGACTGCCAAACGGAGAAATTAGTTCGATGCTAGTTACTGGAAGACTGTTAACGCGTGTTTTAAGAGAACTCCGGGGCTACGTGGCGTCCCTGCGGTACTCATCTCCAGAGACTGCTTAAGCAGACAATGAAACTGGGGTCGGTTGCTATACCAAAGTGGTATCGAACGATGCAGCTATAGTCTTCATAGTCTTCACTTTATGAAGATGTTAGTTCCAGCGTCGGTTTGTAGGCCTACGTCCTTAAACTCGCGTGTAACAGTGAACGAGAAAGAAATGGCGTATGGCCTTCCTAACACCTTTAACGAGAAGCTATACGAAATTCACTGCCTGACAAAAGTAAGGCATCTGGAAGATATGGTCGGATATCAATGTAACTTCGTACGCGTGCACACTTTCGGCATGTACGTAAATGATTGGAGTTGCAGTTCTCTGTGACAGGTAGAAGAGGCACCAACGTCCATTAGTATTCTTCACGATTAGTGCCTTACGAGGCCTGGTAGGGTATGTAAGTGGTGTGAACAGCGTCATATATTGAGTGATTAGCTCTGAAGATGCCATGAACTCGTGTGAAACAGTGTTGGTTTGGTTGGTTTGGTTGTTTGGGGAAGGAGACCATACAGCGTGGTCATCGGTCTCTTCGAATTAGGGACGGATGGGGAAGGAAGTCGGCCGTGCCCTTTCAGAGGAACCATCCCGGCATTTTCCTGGAGTGATTTAGGGAAATCACGGAAAACCTAAATCAGGATGGCCGGACGCGGGATTGAACCGTCGTCCTCCCGAATGCGAGTCCAGTGTCTAACCACTGCGCCACCTCGCTCGGTCGTGAAACAGTGTTGCCAGCATCACTGCCCCCATTGTGGGTCTCCACTTGGCCATCTGTTAGAGATGTGTAGTATCTTGATTTGTGAGGTATTCGGCTGTGACAGTGGCCCGATGTTGGACTACTTGGAAAAGTGAGACCAGGCATACTTCCTCGTCAAGTTTCCGGTCGACCATGTATGACAACCATAAGGGAGGATCGCCGTATTTTGACCCACCACATCTGTGCCAGCCATCCGAGAACGAATAATGGGCTCCTAGCAACACTCTGGGTAGTCCCACACTATTGGCCAGAAAGTAGACAGCAGTTAGGCTAGAGAACTATCGCCCACGCGCATCCTACCGTTATCACCTCAACACAATCACATGCGTTTGGAAAGATGCTGTGACCGGAAAGAATGAAACGATGATGTGTGGCGTCCCTTTGAGTGTACCTCATATCACTTCTAGTCATTTCATTTCGAGCTACACTCTCAAAGAGAGTGAGGGAAATACGATGCCTATATGCCTTCGTGCGAGCCCTAAGTTCTCTTATTTCGTCTTCGTGGTCCTTTTGGGAAATGTGCTTTGGTGATAGTAGAATCGTTACACTGTCAGCTGACAAAAGCGTCTCCTCTAAATTTCTTCAACAGTGTTTCGCGAAAAGGAAGTTGCCGTCCTTACAGGGATTCCCATGTGAATCTACGAAGCACTCCCATAACACTCGCGTGTTGATCGAACCTACCGGTAACAAGTCTGGCAGCATGCCACCAAACTGCGTCGATGTCTTCCTTTAATACGTCATGATGGAAGACCCCAACATATGAGCGGTACTCAACAGTGGGTCTCACAGATGTTCTATATACTCTGTTCTTTTATACACGGGTTACACTTTCTTTAAACTCACCCATAAAATGAAGTCGATATTCACCTCCGCTATTACCGTCCTCACTTGTTCAATCCATTTCATATCGATTTGCGACATTACGTCTCGACAGTGACGTGACTGTGTCCAGCAGCACACTACTAAAACAGTGATCGGATATTACTAGATTGTTTTTCCTACTCATCTGCTTTAATTTGCATTTTTATACGTGTAGAGAAAGCTGTCCTTCCAATCAGATATTTCAAGTTAACCTGTGTATTCTACAGTGACTCAACGAAGACACTTCAGCTGAAATACTCGTATAGTGTCATCAGCGAACAGCCACACACTATGCTGTTTGTAGTAGATTACCCGCATTGCTATTTTCCTATTCGTTATTAAATCTACTCCTGCATTACCCCTATTTGATTTTGTATTTATAACCCTGTATTCACCTGACCAGAAGTCTTTTTCCTCCTGCCACCGAATTTCACTAATTCCCACTATATCTAACTTTAACCTATCCATTTCCCTTTTCAAATTTTCTAACCTACCTGCTCGATTAAGGGATCTGACATTCCACGCTCCGATCCGTAGAACGCCAGTTTCCTTTCTCCTGATAACAACGTCCTCCTGAGATGTTCCTGCCCCGAGATCCGAATGGGGGACTATTTTACCTCCGGAATATGTTACGCAAGAGGACGCCATCATCATTTAACCATACAGTAAAGCTGCATGCCCTCGGGAAAAGGTATGGCTGTAGTTTCCCCTTGCTTTCAGCCGTTCGCAGTACCAGCACAGCAAGGCCGTTTTGGTTAGTGTTACAAGGCCAGACCATTCATCATCCAGACTGTTGCCCCTGCAGCTACTGAATAGGCTGCTTCCCCTTTTCAGGAACCACATCTTCGTCTGGCCGCTCAACAGATACCCCTCCGTTGTGGTTGCACGTACGGTATGGCTATCTGCATCGCTGAGGTACGCAAGTCTCTCCACCAACGGCAAGGTCCAAGGTTCTTGGGGGGGGGGGGGGATTTATGTTAGTGAAATGAATATCCTTTGTATGAAGTTTTAGTTCTTTGTAATTTTCGTCTTATATGAATGTTAAGTTTTCAGCTCAGCTACAAAAGAGTGCAGCCATTAGCGCAGTTTATTAGTAAATGGTGAATATTAAGTTCCATAACACTGAGAAATATTTTCAAATGTTAATGTCTATAGTGAAGGTGCAAATTTACATGTATAATACATGTATTATTTATCTGGAGTAAAACACAGCCTGAACCCGAATCGATAAGTGATTGTCTGATGTTAGGCGCCATCATAGTGAAATAGTGCAGCGGCAGCATTAAATTGATTTTCTATAGAGACATAAATGTTGTTGGTCATAAGTGAGATAATAATTGTGTATTGGTGGCCGAGGACCCACTCTGAGCTCATATATTCCACGTAGACTGTGTATACATTGAACTTCTATGAATGCTAACAGCATCTTCCATATAAATCCTTATCTGCTGACGTATGAAGCCTGGTTAATTCGTAACAACTTTAAAAAAATATTGGGTGATCAAAAAGTCAGTATAAATTAGAAAACTGAATAAATCACGGAATAATGTAGATAGAGAGGTGCAAATTGACACACATGCTTTGAATGAGATGGGGTTTTATTAGAACCAAAAAAATACAAACGTTCAAAAAATGTCCGACAGATGGTGTTTCATCTGATCAGAATAGCAATAATTAGCATAACAAAGTAAGACAAAGTGAAGATGATGTTCTTTACAGGAAATGCTCAATATGTGCACCATCATTCCTCAACAATAGCTCTTGTCGAGGAATAATGTCGTGAACAGCACTGTAAAATAGGTCCGGAGTTATGGTGAGGCATTGGCGTCGGATGTTGTTTTTCAGCATCCCTAGAGATGTCGGTCGATCACGACAGACATGCGACTTCAGGTAACCCCAAAGCCAATAATCGTACGGACTGAGGTCTGGGGACCTATGAGGCCAAGCATGACGAAAGTGGCGGCTGAGCACACGATCATCACCAAACGACGCGCGCAAGGGATCTTTCACGCGTCTAGCAATATGAGGTGTTTTTTTTTTTTGTTCTAATAATACCACATGTCATTCCAAACATGTGTGTAAAATTTTACTTCTCTGTCTACATTATTCCGTGGTTTATTAAGTTTTCAGATTTATTCTGACTTTTTGATCACCCGGTATTTTGACAGGAAGATACATTACTGTTGTCTACGTGTGGTATTGTGTGACAAAACTGTTCATTTTGCTTAAAGAAGTGTTTCCACCTCGAATAACAGAAGCGTTAAATTCGATAAACAATCTACAACTAGCAAAGAGTCTTTTAAACAACAGAACTGAAAGCACTAAAAATCATTACTCTTGTTTATTTCAGATTACGTATCATACTTTTACCTTGTTTGCTCGTTATATACACTATTGGCCATTAAAATTGCTACACCAAGAAGAAATGCAGATGATGAACAGGTATTCATTGGACAAATATATTATACTAGACCTGACATGTGATTACATTTTCACGTAATTTGGGTGCATAGGTCCTGAGAAATCATTACCCAGAACAACCACCTCTGGCCGTAATAACGGCCTTGATACGATTGGGCATAGAGTCAAACGGAGCTTGGATCGCGTGTTCAGGTACATCTGCCCGTGCGGCTTCAACACGATACCACAGTTTATCAAGAGTAGTGACTGGCGTATTGTGACGAGCCAGTTGCTCGGCCACCATTGACCAGACGTTTTCAATTGGTGAGACATCTGGAGAATGTGCTGGCCAGGGCAGCAGTCGAACATTTTCTGTATCCAGAAAGGCCCGTACAGGACCTGCAACATGCGGTTGCGCATTATGCTGCTGAAATGTAGGGTTTCGCAGGGATCGAATGAAGGGTAGAGCCACGGGTCGTAACACATCTGAATGTAACGTCCACTGTTCAAACTGCCGTCAATGTGATCAAGAGGTGACTGAGAAGTGTAACCAATGGCACCCCACACCATCACGCCAGGTGAGGCGCCAGTATGGTGACGACGAATACACACTTCCAATGCGCGTTCACCGCGATGTCGCCAAACACGGATATGTCCATCATGATGCTGTAAACAGAACCTGAATTCATCCGAAAAAATGACGTTTTGCCATTCGTGCACCCAGGTTCGTCGTTGAGTACACCATCGCAGGAGCTCCTGTCTGTGATGCAGCGTCAAGGGTAACCGCAGCCATGGTCTCCGAGCTGATAGTGCATACTGCTGAAAATGTCGCCGAACTGTTCGTGCAGATGGTTGTTGTCTTGCAAACGTCCCCATCTGTTGAATCAGGGATCGAAACATGGCTGCACGATCCGTTACAGCCATGCGGATAAGATGCCTGTCATCTCGACTGCTAGTGATACGAGGCTGTTGCGATGCAACACGGCGTTCCGTATTACCCTCCTGAACCCACCGATTCCATATTCTGCTATCAGTCATTGGATCTCGACCAACGCGGGCAGCAATGTCGCGATACGACAAAACGCAATCGCGATAGGCTACAATCCGACCTTTATCAAAGTCGGAAACGTGATGGTACGCATTCCTCCTCCTTACACGAGGCATCACAACAACGTTTCACCAGGCAACGCCGGTTAACTGCTGTTTGTATATGAGAAATCGGTTGGATACTTTCTTCATGTCAGCACGTTGTAGGTGTCGCTTCCGGCGCCAACCTTGTGTGAATGCTCTGAAAAGCTAATCATTTGCATATCACATCATCCTCTTCCTGTTAGTTTAATTTCGAGTCTGTAGCACGTCATCTTCGTGGTGTAGCAATTTTAATGGCCAGTAGTGTATGATTACTTTTGTGAATGAACTTAGTGCATTTACACTGCTTGCCAGACAACATTGCTAAACGTTCCCAGATTTCTTTAACAAAATAAATATCATTAGACCAGAAAAGCAGTGATTAAATAAAATCTCATGTTACATTAATAATAGATAACTATTTTTATTGCAATCTTGCTGAAATTGTGCAACACAACTCACGCAATCACACCACACGCCGTGACCCTTTTCACACCCATCAAGTCTAGTAATAACAATAAGCACGAAGGACACTAACACATTCCGGTGGCCATTCTATTTGTCACAGGGCATTATTTACTTTCCTGCTAGCGGTGTGTACGTGTACAAAGTTAATTTCACTCCTGGTTCTGTCTTCCGTGTGCTTCACTTTCTTGTTAGGTAGTGAAGTTGAGTGATTTTCTTGTCTGTTCGGTATTGTTTTTCTATTGAGGTGTCCATTACCATGAACTGCCCTTCAACAGAGGAGTTCGTCATAACCATAGAGATCGTCTATTTTGTCCATAGACGAGAAGAGCTATAGAACAAACTCAGAGGATCAACGGTCTCCATCACTAAAAGTGTTGGCTGAAAGACGCTAATATGAAAGATTTTCTTTGTTCACGCAAAACGGTGCCTTACATTGTCTGTTCACTGTAAATGTCGGTGATGAATGTGTGCAGAATTGTAGCAAAGTGATTCTGTTGTTCATAACGCCAAGGGAGAAGTCGAGCTTAGCGTCCAATTTCGAATGTGACACTGTGGATAGGTTTACAATTTAACCCACCCCAGTGGGGCAAAGCCGGGTGATGGGAAACCGTACGTAACCGCTCCTCGTCGCCTTGCCTATCAAATACTGATGGCAAGAGATTTCACCACCAGGATCTGAACCAACAGAATTGGAATCGACTGCCTGCTAGTGGGACGCCACTGCAAAAGCGTGCATTAATAGCCTCGGCTAAACAGGGAATAGCGTCCCCACTACTCGCTCTGCGTGACTCACCCCTTGATATGGTATCAAGGCAAGTGCCGACGATTTTTTTTTTTTTTTTTTTTTTTTTTTTTTTTTTTGTCATCAGTCTACTGACTGGTTTGATGCGGCCCGCCACGAATTCCTTTCCTGTGCTAACCTCTTCATCTCAGAGTAGCACTTGCAACCTACGTCCTCAATTATTTGCTTGACGTATTCCAATCTCTGTCTTCCTCTACAGTTTTTGCCCCATACAGCTCCCTCTAGTACCATGGAAGTCATTCCCTCATGTCTTAGCAGATGTCCTATCATCCTGTCCTTTCTCCTTTTCAGTGTTATCCACATATTCGTTTCCTCTCCGATTCTGTGTAGAACTTCCTCATTCCTTACCTTATCAGTCCACCTAATTCTCAACATTCGTCTATAGCACCACATCTCAAATGCTTCGATTCTCTTCTGTTCCGGTTTTCCCACAGTCCATGTTTCACTACCTTACAATGCTGAACTCCAGACGTACATCCTCAGAAATTTCTTCCTCAAATTAAGGCCTTTATTGGATATTAGTAGACTTCTCTTGGCCAGAAATGCCTTTTTTGCCATAGCGATTCTGGTTTTGATGTCCTCCTTGCTCCGACCGTCATTGGTTATTTTACTGCCTAGGTAGCAGAATTCCTTAACTTCATTGACTTCGTGACCATCAATCCTGATGTTAAGTTTCTCGCTGTTCTCATTTCTACTACTTCTCATTACCTTCGTCTTTCTCCGATTTACTCTCAAACCATACTGTGTACTCATTAGACTGTTCATTCCGTTCATCAGATCATTTAATTCTTCTTCACTTTCACTCAGGATAGCAATGTCATCAGCGAATCGTATCATTGATATCATTTCACCTTGTATTATAATTCCACCTTTCTTTTATTTCCATCATTGCTTCCTCGATATACAGATTGAAGAGTAGGGGCGAAAGGCTACAGCCTTGTCTTACACCCTTCTTAATACGAGCACTTCGTTCTTGATCGTCCACTCTTATTATTCCCTCTTGGTTGTTGTACATATTGTATATGACCAGTCTCTCCCTATAGCTTACCCCTACTTTTTTCAGAATCTCGAACAGCGTGCACCATTTTATATTGTCGAACGCTTTTTCCAGGTCGACAAATCCTATGAAAGTATCTTGATTTTTCTTTAGCCTTGCTTCCATTTTTAGCCGTAATGTCAGAATTTCCTCTCTCGTCCCTTTACTTTTCCTAAAACCAAACTGATCGTCACCTAGCGCATTCTCAGTTTTCTTTTCCATTCTTCTGTATATTATTCTTGTAAGCAGCTTCGATGAATGAGCTGTTAAGCTGATTGTGCGATAATTCACGCACTTGTCAGTTCTTGCCGTCTTCGGAATTGTGTGGATGATGCTTTTCCAAAAGCCAGATGGTATAACGCCAGACTCATATATTCTACACACCAACGTGAATAGTCGTTTTGTTGCCACTTCCCCCAATGATTTTAGAAATTCTGATGGAATGTCATCGATCCCTTCTGCCTTATTTGACCGTAAGTCCTCCATAGCTCTTTTAAATTCCGATTCTAATACTGGATCCCCTATCTCTTCTCAATCGACTCCTGTTTCTTCTTCTATCACATCAGACAAACTTCACCCTCATAGAGGCTTTCAATGTATTCTTTCCACCTATCTGCCCTCTCCTCTGCATTTAACAGTGGAATTCCCGTTGCAGTCTTAATGTTACCACCGTTGCTTTTAATGTCACCAAAGTTTGTTTTGACTTTCCTGTATGCTGAGTCTGTCCTTCCGACAATCATATCTTTTTCGATGTCTTCACATTTTTCCTGCAGCCATTTTGTCTTAGCTTCCCTGCACTTCCTATTTATTTCACTCCTCAGCGACTTGTATTTCTGTATTCCTGATTTTCCCGGAAGATGTTTGTACTTCCTCCTTTCATCAATCAACTGAAGTATTTCTTCTATTACCCATGGTTTCTTCGTAGCTACCTTCTTTGTACCTATGTTTTCCTTCCCAACTTCTGTTATGGCCCTTTTTAGAGATGTCCATTCCTCTTCAACTGTACTGGCTACTGCGCTATTCCTTATTGCTGTATCTATAGCGTTAGAGAACTTCAAACGTATCTCGTCATTCCTTAGTACTTCCGTATCCCACTTCTTTGCGTATTGATTCTTCCTGACTAATGTCTTGAACTTCAGCCTACTCTTCATCACTACTATATTGTGAATGTGAGTCTATATCTGCTCCTGGGTACGCCATACAATCCAGTATCTGATTTCGGAATCTCTGCCTGACCATGATGTAATCTAATTGAAATCTTCCCGTATCTCCCGGCCTTTTCCAAGTATACCTCCTCCTCTTGTGATTCTTGAACAGGGTATTCGCTATTATTAGCTGAAACTTGTTACAGAACTCAATTACCTATTTAGTCTTTCTCCTCTTTCATTCCTTGTCCCAAGCCCATATTCTCCTGAAACCTTTTCTTCTACTCCTTCCCCTACAACTGCATTCCAGTCGCCCATGACTATTAGATTTTCGTCCCCCTTTACATACTGCATTATCTTTTCAATATCCTCATACCCTTTCTCTATCTGTTCATCTTCAGCTTGCGACGTCGGCATATATACCTGAACTATCGTTGTCGGTGTTGGTCTGCTGTCGATTCTGATTAGAACAACCCGGTCACTGAACTGTTCACAGTAGCACACCCTCTGCCCTACCTTCCTATTCATAACGAATCCTACACCTGTTATGCCGATGTATCAATGCAAAATTAGCAATATCAGATGACGTTCCATTACAGGATTTTCTCCCCGCTTTCACTCAATATGATTTTCAAGTCTGTCAATATGTCGTGTATCCAGAACTGTCAGATAACCAACTGGCTCAAATTCTATGGTAAATTATCACATATGAGGTGCAACTCCAAATGATTAGGATTTTGCGTCCTGTTGCTGACGAGTTACTTAGAGAGTGAGCAACATCTAGGAGTGGTAAAGAGGAGGGGGGGGGGTGGAAACCGGTCGTGACTTGGGCAATTGAACCATCCCACTAATAGTGAGGGCGGCTATAGTTGGGTTACTGGGCTTTCAGTTTACATACATCACTTCAAGCAAATTCCATACGTGCTCGGTGGGAGAGTTAAGTCCGAAGAACGGACTGGACACTCCAATAGCTTATCCTTCGTCTACGTCTACACAGATATTTCGCAGATATTACGGTTCGTAGCGGAAGGTACCCTGTACCACGACTAGTCATTTCCTTCCCTATTCCACTCGCAAATAGACCTGGAGGAAAACGACTGTCTATATGCCTCCGTATGAGCCCTAATTTCTCATATCTTATCTTCGTGGCCCTTACGCCCAACGTATGTTGGCGGCAGTAGAATAGTTCACCAGTCAGCTATAGGGGCTCGTTCTCTAAATTTTCAGAATAGTGTTTCTCGAAAAGAACGTCGTCCTTCCCTCAGGGATTCCCATTTGAGTCCACGAAGCATCTCCACAACACGTGTTGTCCGAACCGACCGGTAACAAATCTAGCAGGCCGCCACTGAACTGCCTCGATGTCTTATTTCAATCCGACCTGGTATTTCTATACAGGTGAACCATTCTTTCCTAAAATTCTGCCGGCCGCGGTGGTCTAGCGGTTCTAGGCGCTCAGTCCGGAACCGCGCGACTGCTACGGTCGCAGGTTCGAATCCTGCCTCGGGCATGAATGTGTGTGATGTCCTTAGGTTAGTTAGGTTTAAGTACTCCTAAGTTCTAGGGGACTGATGACCACAGCATTTGTGTCCCATAGTGCTCAGAGCCATTTGAACCATTTGAACCTATACTTCTCCCAATAAACCGAAGTCGAACATTCACCTTCGAACTGTGAATATGTTAATGGATTCTGCAGCAAACAGAAGTTAGAGATATTGGTCTGTAATTTTGCGGTTCCGTTCTTTTACGCTTCTTATCTAGTGGTGTCACACGCTCTTTTCTGCAGTGGTTTGGGACTTTGTGCTGGGTGACAAATTCACGATAAACGCAAGCTAGGTGAGGAGCCAGTGCCGTAGAGTACTCTTCGTGAAATCTAACTGCTATTCCATCGGGACCAGGTGATTTATTTACTTTCAAATCTTTCAGTCGTTTCTCTACACCATTTCTCACATGATCGTTTCACCTCATATCGCATCTCAGCTTTACGCTCTGATATTTAAACGACGTGACTGCATCAGGTACGACACTAGTAATACTCTATCCGAACATTACAGGTTTGATCCGTATTAACTTACATTTTTCCACATTTAGGGCTATCTGCCGTTAATTACACAAAGTGAAAATTTCGCCTAAGTCGTCTTGTATCATCCTATAGTCTCTCAATTTCGACACCTTACCGTACACCATGGCATCGTCAACAAACAACCGCAGATTGCTGCCAAATATGCCCGCCATATCATTTATGAGTATAGAGGACAAAAATAGTGCTGTCACACTTCTCTGGGGCGCTCCTGATGATTCCCTTGTCTCTAATGAACACTCGCCACCGAGGACAACATACTTTATTCTATTTTTCAAAAACTATTCCTCCCACTCACATGCCTGTGAACCTATTCCATGTGCTCGAACCTTCGCTGACAGCCTGCAGTGGGACAGCGTGTCAAATGCCTTTCAGAAAATTAGAAATATTGAATCTAGCAGCTGCCCTTCAGCCGTAGTTCCCAGTAAATCATGTGAGAAAAGGGTAAGCCGAGTTTCCCCCGAGCGATACTCTCTAAGCCCACGACGATTCGTGGACATAAGCTCCTCAGTCTGAAGGAAGCTTGTTACAGTTGAACTGAGAATATGTACAAGGATTCTGCAGAGAACAGATATTACGGATGAAACTTCCTGGCAGATTGGAACTGTGTGCCGGACCGAGATTCGAACTCCCGAGTTCCAGTCTCGGTCTAGCACTCAGTTTTAATCTGACATTAAGTTTCATATCAGCGCATTCTCCGCTGCAGAGTGAAAATCTCATTCTAGAAGTTACGGATATAGGTCTGTAATTTTGCGGTTCCGTTCTTTTAAGCTTCTTATACAGGGTGTAAATTTTAAGCTGGCAAACCAGAATAATTCGAAAAATAAGCTTCACAGGAAAAAATGTGTAAAATCCAAAGTTGATTATTTTAGAGAGGGACATCTGCTGGTGCTAAAATTAGCCCTCTGGGCGTGGGGCGGGAGGCAACTTTAAAATTTCAAATGGGAATCCCCATTTTTTATTGCAGAATCTTATTCTACATAAAAAACATTTGTTTCGATTCTTGGTAGTTAGCATTGTAATTCAAAAAAATCTATGTTCTTATTTTTGCGTGGAAAATGTTTACGGATAAAGTAAGTAGGATGTTTGGTTAATTAGTTAGCTAGTCAGATGATTTGTTTGATAATTAAAAGCTCAGTGGCCTCATGACCACGAAACAAACAAAACTTAACCGAATCTGCGGAACAAATTAATATTTGGGTCAATATTTGTACAACTCTAACTCCTCTCTCTCAAACCGCACTCTATGTAGATAGAGGGATAGTTTTAGTTCTAGCGAATCAAAACTTACGAAGTAAATAAGTATTTTTTATTTATATGTAACCATTTTCCACACATAAATAAGAACATGTATTTTCTTGAATTACAGCGCCAACTACCAAGAATCAAAACAAATGTTTAGGACAAAATGTTCGTAGTTTTTTATGTAGAATCTGATTCTGCAATAAAAGGTGGGGGTTCCCATTTTAAATTTTAATGTTGTCTCCCACCCCACCTCCAGGGGGCTGGAGTGGCGGGCTAACTTTAGCACCAGCATATGTACCCTTCGAAAACAATCGAATTTGGATTCTACACATTTTTTGCGTGATTTTTTTTCGAATTATTCTGGTTTGACAACTTAAAATTTACACCCTGTATAGGGGAGTCACCTGCGCTTTTTTCCAATCGATTGAGACTTTATGCACTTTATGAAGGGCGAGAGATTCACGATAAATACAAGGTGGGTAAGAAGCCAATGCCGTAGTGTACTCTTCGTAAAATCGAACTGTGGTTTAATCCGGACCTGGTGATTTATTTACTTTCAGGTCTTTCAGTCGTTTGTCTACGTCAGGTGTGCCTATTACTAAGTTGTCCACACGGGAGTCTGTCCCATGGTCAAATGACGGTATGTTTGTACGATCCTCCTGTGTGAACGATTTATTGAATGTGAAATTTTAAACATCGGCTTTCTTTTTGGTATCTTCTTGGTCCTCGTTCCATGAGCTCTTCAGCTGCATAGTTAGATGCAGTCACTGATAGTCATAAAAATGAAGTCAGGGCGGAATTCACTCCTGAAAAGACACATATTTTGAAGGAGTATAGTATCAAAATAACTTTGACTGCTGAGTGTACCGTATTCAAAGATTTGGAGCTCAGTACTTCGCGGCAAATTATACCTTCCCACAGCATAACACCTGGACCACCAGTACGATCATTTTCGACGACGCTGGACGTACACTCATACAGCGAGAGGCGAGAACACGTAATCGAAACTGTTTGTTTTCCTAGACCAGGTGTTATACAATGGGGACGTACAGTGTTGCATGGGCGTACTGATCTCCAAATCTCTGAATATGGTGCACTCGGTTATTGTGGCACTGTAATCCTTCATCATGTACGTCTTTTCAGGGGTGCGTTGGGTCCTGACTTTATTTTTATGGATGACTATGTGTGATCCCATCGAACAGCGCACATGGGGGATCTCTTAGAACGACGGGATATTAGGCGAATGGACAGGCATGCTTTCCCCCTCCCCCCTCCCAAAACTTATATCCCATCGAGAACGTTTGGGATTCGTTGAAAAGATGCATTGCAGTATGATCACACGCCCCAGTGTACATTCAGCAGCTGCCAACTGAGCTGGTGGAGGAACTGATCGCCATACCACAAGAAATTCCTGACCAATCTCGTGGCTACCATGCAAGCGAGGTGCAGAGCATGCATTGCCATGCATTGCCCTGCATGGTGATCATTCATCATGTTAAGAACCAGGGACCGCCGTTTGTAATGTCCATGGGACCGTCATGAATAGTTGTGACTTCAGTACAGTTATTGTCTTTGAATAAATGCACCATTTCTGTTCATCTCATTGCGTATTTCTTCCAATTATCGTTTGTACTATTCTGTTACAGTTCTTCCTGTCTGTTGTCCAAGATTCACAGAGCCGTTTGCCTTGGCAGCGATACATTGTGTGATAGTCACTTTCATCCTCAAGTTCTGCTCACAAGTCTACCTCCACATTAATACTTCACAAATCATTATGCGTTGCTTGGCGAAGGGTACTTCAGTGTACCGTGGAGGGGCTTTTGTCCTATCCACTTGCGTAGGAGGCGCGCGAGAGTGATTCCAGTTTGTCCTATCTTGTCCTCGTGACCTATGCGGGTGCATACAAAGGGAAATTTTCCAAGTAGGCTTTCGCAGTTGAGGTTTTTCAGCTTCTCCGTGAGCTGTCGCGTGGATCAAACAATAATCTTTCAAAATGTATTTTTTGTAACTACGTAGACTTTCCCGGCGTAATAAGTCTTGAAAGTCTCTTCGGGTTTGCTGTCGGATCCTAAAATCAACTTGACTCGATATATCGGCGATCCAACTGTTCGCCATCTTCAGGAAATGCTGCTTCTGCTGATGAGTCCCGCTGAGAACTGACGCAAGATTGCAATTCGACGTCCTATATACGCCACCGTTCAGTACACGGCGCGTGCGCCGCCCGTCACGGTTTCTGGCTTCCAAAACAGGGAGGTGGCGCCGCCCTTAGTGAAACACTGCTGGCAACGATATATCGCAATCAAGGCCGCATCGAAGAACGTTCAGTTTTGATGCGAGATAATACAGGATTCCACGTTTTGCTAAGAGGAAACCCATTGTCCCTGTTGATTAAATTATCAGCCAACCTAATTTCAATCGCCTCTTTATACACACTATTCCAAAAACCGGAAATGTTGGCAATTACAACAGTTTCCTCAAATTTCATTTTGTGTCCCTCATTTAGGCAGTGTTCTGCTACGGCCGATTTTTCCGGCTGTTGTAGCCTCGTGTGACGGCGATGTTCCACACACCTGTCATTGACTGTGCGAATAGAACGGCCAACGTAAGCTTTCCCACATTGACACGGGATTTTGTACACCCCGGGTTTCCTAAGTCCCAAATCATCCTTCACAGAGCCGAGCAGAGCCCTAATCTTAGAGGGTGGACGGAACACACTCTTGATGTTAAAACTCCTTAAAATTCGTCCAATCTTAAACGATAAGCCTCCAGCATAAGGAAGAAAGGCCACAGATCTATGTTCCTCTTCGAACGTGGAATCCTGTATTATCTCGCATCAAAACTGAACGTTCTTCGATGCGGCCTTGATTGCGATATATCGTTGCCAGCAGTGTTTCACTAAGGGCGGCGCCACCTCCCTGTTTTGGAAGCCAGAAACCGTGACGGGCGGCGCACGCGCCGTGTACTGAACGGTGGCGTATATAGGACGTCGAATTGCAATCTTGCGTCAGTTCTCAGCGGGACTCATCAGCAGAAGCAGCATTTCCTGAAGATGGCGAACAGTTGGATCGCCGAAATATCGAGTCAAGTTGATTTTAGGATCCGGCAGCAAACCCGAAGAGACTTTCAAGATGTATTTTTTGTAGTCGTTCAATATGCTTTGTTATAGCTATTTCGTATAGGTCTGCCACCTACCTTCCATACAACTGAGATTCTGTTTCATATCCGTACGAAATGTTACTGTGAGGTATTTTAATGATGTGAGTGATTGCAAAAATGTACAGTTACCTCTGTCGTTAGCGACTATTACGGCTCCACCTGCCATTAGCTCACATTTTTCAAAAATTCCGTGGTACTCTCGGTTCGCAAAGAGCTGTGTGACCCATCATGCCGCCCGTCTTCGTGACGTTCAGTATCCTCTGCTAGTCCTGTTTGGTGAGGAACCCACACACTGGAGCAGTACTCCAGGATGGTTATCACGCGTGTTTTATAAGCAAACAGCATTGTCACAGCGTTCTACTCACGAGCCGAAATCTGTCAGTAGCCGTACATACCAATGGGCCACTGGGATGTTTCCATTTCATACCGCCACAAATTGCTACTGCCAGCTAATAGCTACAGACTGGTATTTGACTGAATTGGCTGATTGCAAATATACTGGTATCTTCACCCTTAGCGACCATTACGAAAGCATTTGTCGTTAATATATACTCACACAGGGACTATTGGTTACACGTCAATTACGATCTGACAGTGTTGTGGGCACAGTAGCACGTAGATCATTTTATATGTAACTAAAAGGAAGATTATTAAGATAAAAAACCACTAAATCAGAATAAATGACCAATCTGAGAGCGGCCGGAGTGGCCGAGCGGTTCTAGGCGCCACAGTCTGGAACCGCGCGACCGCTACGGTCGCAGGTTAGAATCCCGCCTCGGGCATGGATGTGTGTGATGTCTTTAGGTTAGTTAGGTTTTAGTAGTTCTAAGTTCTAGGGACTGATGACCTCAGACGTTAAGTTCCATAGTGCTCAGAGCCATTTGCACCATTTTTGAACCGATCTGAGAAAAGGATAGTAGAGTACGGGTAAGCGAAAATGAAACTGTTTTGCACACTTAGATATCCTTTGTCACACAAGCATAAAGATCCTGACTGAAAGAGCAGCAATTCCATAAAGATACTGTCAGCTGCCTCTGACTACAATAAGAACGTACCAGAACGCAATCTTAGTCACTGGGCTCACACAGCAAGAAAGGTAAAGGTAACACAGGTTCTTTGGCGAGCACAGGGAAGTGCACTGTTGTCTTTAACAGGTGTGTATAGAACAGTGGTCGTCAAACGCTTTTGCTCAAATGTTGATACTGACATTGTGATCCAAAATCTTGAGTCGCATATGTAACAACCTTGTCATTAAAGGGTAACCTATGTAAATTAGTGTCTTATGAGCCCCATATAGACTAGCTACAGTAAGGGCGCAATAAGTTGGCCGCTGGCCTCTTATTACTTACTCAACGTTAGAAGGCAGCACCCTTCAGGAACATTTCGTGTCGACTCTTCTCTGTTTCATGTTACTGCCACGCTCAGAGACCTCAGAGTTGTAGTATAACGAGGTAGTGTTGTGCAATCTGCGTGAGCGGACGATTAATTGATTAGTAACAATCACTGTAATGTATTTAAATGTCTTATGCAATGTGAGACATGGTCTCAGATGTTTACTAAATCCTTTGAATCTCATTTTTCTTCTGCTCACTGCATTATATTACAAGAGCCTTAACTTAACTTTATATTCCTTTTTACAAATACTACCCAAATTTAAAGATGAACCTCTCTATAATGCGCATTCACGAATCGCTGTCACTTCCATGACAAAATTTGTATGACAGCCAACGTTTGGCACGTTTGCGCACGCCCTTGAGTTGTCCGTACTGGGAAAGAAATAGCTAAACATTCCCTCTCTCACACCCTCTATCCACACAGCCGGCCGTGGTGGCCGTGCGGTTCTAGGCGCTCCAGTCCGGAGCCGCGCTGCTGCTACGGTCGCAGGTTCGAATCCTGCCTCTGGCATGGATGTGTGTGGTGTCCTTAGGTTAGTTAGGTTTAAGTAGTTCTAAGTTCTAGGGGACTGATGACCACAGCAGTTGAGTCCCATAGTGCTCAGAGCCATTTGAACCATTTTATTCACACAGGAGCTGTGCTGGTTATCCTTCGATGCTGATGTAAGCTGCCAACTTTGCTCAGATCTATCCCAAGTTAACCAATGTTAATTAAAATAAGGCACATCTTGAAATATTACTGTCTCTCTAAGTATTTTTATTTTTCTGATCGTGGAAACAACACTCTTAAGAAGCTCCTAACTATAGTTGATGTTCTTGGATTCAGATGTTACTTGCTAAATGCATGTTGTTATAAAATACGGTTGACAAGCGCTGGCCGCACGAATACTTGATTCGGGGCGCATGCGGTCCACACTTTGACGGCCAATGCTGGACTGTACCGTACCGGTATTTCGCACCTAGGCGTATTTTGGACAGTTTTCCCTTATTTCATGAGACAGTCACCCGACAGAAGACAGTCGTAAAAATTAGTTTTTCGTCTGTGGGGCAATACCGCCATTTCTTGAAAAACTATTGAAATTCCTCAAAGTGTTTCATGCAGTGAATTTCTCACCATGGAAAGTATGAAGCCCATGAAATTAAACAGGCCCTTTGAAAAATGTCACACAGAGAATGCCGGAAAATACATGGTTGGCTACTGAATTTGTAACACCAGAAAGGATAACGAAGGTCTACTTCTTGTGCGTAGACGGGACAGAAGGAAGAATACATGGACAATAATCTAGGTGATTTAGGGTATGATATGTGAAAAATTTTAGAACTTGTAACATCTGCTTCTAACAGTAACACTAACTCTAACGTGGCAGGGCGTCGGCTTAACTAAGGTTGACAGAAACACCTACAGCAGTCCATGAAGGTTCAGCTCTGAGCCACGACCATAAACTGTAGCAGCTCAAGTCACCACCTCTCGACAACCTATAACGACATACTTTTAGTGGTTGAGAGAACTGCAGAACATATCGACCAGGTCGACAGTCGTACTACTTCTGTACTGAGGTACATCACGACATTGTGGGAAATATGTGGTCGTGTATTATCTCGTTTAAAGGCATGCAAACTTCGAAACAGGGCACAGCCACTGGCCTTAACAGGTCAGAAATGTTATGGAGGTTGTCCACATTAACGGCTGCGCAAACAGAGGGTTCATATGGCTGTGAGCACTATGCGACTTAACTTCTGAGGTCATCAGTCGCCTAGAACGTAGAACTAATTAAACCTAACTAACCTAAGGACATCACACACATCCATGCCCGAGGCAGGATTCGAACCCGCGACCGAAGCGGTCGGTCGGGTCCAGACTGTAGCGCCTAGAACCGCACGGCCACTCCGGCCGGCAAACAGAAGGTGATCGTGTGGTGAAACCAGTGGTAGGCTATCATATCATACTACTTGTTGGACTCAGTGTCGATGACGCGCGGAATGTGGCAACACTTATTGTCCCGGTAGTCTCAATACGCGGCTAAGTCCATCGTCTGCAGTAAGTACAACCAGGTCTCGTATGGAAATACCTCTGTCCGGGGTTGCCAGCGCGCCTCGCCCTGCTGCCCCATCAAGGAAAGACGAAACTGTGGTCGCCGAGCTGACTGTGGTGCTACAGGCGACGTCGAACTGTCAGTGTTGATATTTATCTTTCTCCAAATAAATTAACTTCATGACTGCATGTCGTGGCTGTACGACCCTGTACGACTGAGCAAACAATGTATCATCTCGGGCACTAGTAGCGATGGACGTACAGGTCCTGCATGAATTAGCGTTTGGCCCTCCTAACTAATTAGTTCCATATTGGAATGGCGTTAGTTGACTCTCGACCAACGCGAGCAGCAAATATTACGATATGACTCACCGCAGTCTCAACTGACACGTGCTAGTATACGTTTCTCCTTCTTGCACGAGACATATCACGACCATCTTACGGCAACAAACATCCAGAAAATTTTTGAACAGAAAAGACAATCTTGGTTGCACAAGACACGTTTATTTAATCTTCACATTTAATATTCACGTGTTCCGTTCATCAGAAAATCTGTGGAAATTACAAACTGGTATAAGTATAAATTGCTATTAAAGGCAATGATAGCCGGCCGGAGTGGCCGAGCGGTTCTAGACGCTACAGTCAGGAACCGCGCGACCGCTACGGTCGCTGGTTCGAATCCTGCCTCGGGCATGGATGTGTGTGATGTCCTTAGGTTAGTTAGGTTTAATTAGTTCTAAGTTCTAGGGGACTGATGACCTCAGCAGTTAAGTCCCATAGTGCTCAGAGCCATTTGAACCAAAAGCAATAATAAATGAATAAATTAAGAATAACAAAAGGAAGACATTTACGGATTGGACTTCGGAAAACAGGGCTACATTTGTATTTCAGAAGGTGGTGACGTGCATAAAATTCAACTCATAAAATATTTCACAATAACTGAGCTTGATGATAAAATTTCTTGTAAATCGTAGCCGAGGTGTCGAGTGTAATTAAGATTTCCCTGGAGCCACTGTCAATGCTTTGTTACATCACCAATAAAATTCTTCCTACTCGTAACCGATGCGTCAAATGCGATTAAGAGTGGGAATCTTAATCGAGCATGGTGTAAATGTCGCCAAGAAATTGCTTTATTTATTGGAAACTCGAAAATGAAAAAAGATAAAAAGATACGGTGCATGACAAAACAACACATAATAATGTTCAAAACAGTGCAACTTGTGGAATATTTCGGGTAAAAATATACGGTAATCAAGCACCGTTAGACAATTAAGTGAATAGTTCAAAGCATAACAAAAAATTACCAGTTTTCTCTTCAGTTTGGAGGTCTATCTACACACAGCCGAAGTTGTGGACGTTGCATTATTCGCACACCAATGCTTGATTTGAGAAATGATATATGCTTGTTCACAAATCAAATTTGACGGAATTTGTCACTACTGATACGAGTTTTTTTAATAGCAATTACAGCATGATTTCTTGAACTCTGTGAAGACACCAACCGTAAATGCATTTTACTAAAGCAGGTTGGACAATGTTTTGCTAACAGTTTGCTCTTCAGTACCCATTAACGTAAGATAAAGCATTACAGTATATCTATTGAGATGAACCTCGCTCACCCTCACACATGAGAGGATAGTTTATTGGTAGATAATAGCAGCCCAGATGAACACAGTTGGCCGATGTTTGGACCTGGAGCCTGCTCCTAGTTATTCTCTGTCAACGAAAGCAGCACAATGATGTCTGTCGAAGGCACCTGACGAGTAATTAACTGAACAACAAAAGAAGTTTACCGTATATTGGCTACCTAATCGTTACCAAATATTCTGCAGTAAAGATATGTTAAAGGAACATTGTCGTTGTGTTTGTGTACAGTTTTTAACTTGAGAAAACAAAGTACTGCACTATAGCAACCCAGTTGCTAGCAAGTAAATCAGTCGGCAAGATGAGGGCTCCCAGGTCACCAGTCAGCTGTATGGACACACCTGCAGAACTCTAGACAAGAGACACTCCTATTGTGAGAGCACTAACTGCTAGATTGTATGTAACGCATTTCAACCACTGTAGAAAAATGATTCCAAAAAACCATGGTAATGAACGAATGGCAATATTGACGTTATGGTCAGTCAGCATCTGCTTCTTTTTGACAACTAGTCTAGCTATTGCCTTGAGAAATTTTTGATTTCCTTTCTCCGCCTTCCACTTCCCCATGACAGCACCTTCCAATTTCCTGTTTAATCCTCATTCCTGTTAAGTCTGACATCAAGACGACTTCACTAAGAAGTAAAAGGTACACATTTCAATTATGCCTCAATTTTTGCATTTCTTCCAACAACAGCGCAGTTCATTTTTCTTCTCTTGGCTTCTTGTCATTTATACCCCCCTTCCCATTTGCTTTACTTTCTCTTCTTCTTCTTCTTCTTCTACTACTACTACTACCACTGCTACTTCTCCTCCTCTTTCACCCTCTCTCTTTTCATTTTCTTTTATACTTCTTCATTCTGTCTCAAAAATGCGCCCACAAGGAATCGGTTTCTAGGACACGTGTCTCAACTCCCGTATTCCAGACACGCTACGGGCAGCCACCCACAGTGCAATCGCTGTCTTCATATCCGCTACCCTGACTGTGCTGCCATCTTAAGTAGGCTGTGCAGCTAGTCTACTTATCGCTATTTACCGTCTAGTATATGAAATACTTTACAGAACTCATGTAAAAGAAACTGCCCTTGTTAATGTTCTATTTATCTTAAGGTATTATCAAACGCTCAAAAAAGGTACCTGAAATTTTCGTTAACGAGATGGACTGATTGTTCCGTGTTTTTCTTATTTTTTACTGTACTGTGTGGTGCAAAGGTACTACTTCTGTGGTAACAATGTTTCAAACCAGCCACAGCACTCACTCTATCTATAATCCGAATACAAGGTTTTTTTTGCTTTGAATTTTGGAATTAGGACATTATAGGTACTGAACTTTATTTACAGTCCTGGATATACTGAATTCAAGTGCAATTATTTGAAAATTAATGTTCATAATAAACATTATTTAGCTTATAAACATGGCGCTATCAATATTCATGACTGCATACGTGTTTCAGAAACCATGGATGAGACAGCTTTAACACTATCGATTATCCATTCTAGAATTTACCTCAGCTTACAGATGTAAATGTGGATTTTGGATCTAGAAAACAAAGTAAGAAACCAAGCCTGAATTCGGGGACTGAAACCAATGTAAAGAATGATTAATAAAAATATTTAATACCAAATTCCTCATTTCTGGGTTTAATAGAAAACTAGCAGAAACTTATGAATTTTTACAATATACATCTATATTTACACGTTCATGAGTGTTTTGCATTCCGCAGTTAAGCACACGGGATAAACAGACACTGCAGTCTTTCTGTATGAGCTCTGATTGCTGCTATTTTATTATGATGATCATTTCTCCCTTTGTACTTGGGCAACAATCGAATATTTCACACACTGAGGAGAACAGTGGTGACTGAAATTTCATGAGAAGATCCTATCGTAACGGAAAACGCGTTTGTTTTAATGGTTGCCACACCAACCCGCGTATCATGTCCGTGGTGCTCTCTCCCCTGTTTCGCTATACTACAAAACGAGGTTCCCTTCTTTGAATTTTCTCCATGTCCTTTGTCGATCCTATCTGATGCGGATCCCATACCGCACAGCAGGACTCCAGAAGAGGGCGAACAAGTCTGGTAAAAGCAGTCTCTTTAGCAGACTTGCTGCATTTCCTAAGTGTTCTTCTGATAAATTGAAGTCATTGTTTGCTTTCCCCGCAACATTATCTGCGTGATCGTTGCAATTTAAGTTATTTGTAATTGTAATCCCTAAGTTGACTAACTGAATTCACATGTTTTATAGTTGTGTGTTTTATTGTGTAACCTAAATTTAGCAAATTCCTTTTAGTACTCACGTGGATGACTTCACACTTTCCATTATGTAGTCAATTCCCACTTTTTGCAACAAACAGATTTATTGTGTATATCTTTTTGCAGTTGTTTTTGATCTTGTAACGAATGTACAAGACAATAAATGACAGCATCTGCAAGCAATGTAAGAAGGATGCACAGATTGTCTTCTATGTCCTTTATGTAGATCAGGAACAGCAGAGGGCCTATAACACTACCTTGGGAAAACTACGAGCTGTGACCTTTCTGACAGGAACTCACGAATCCAGTCATACAACTGAGGCGATACTTCGTAAGCAAGCAGTTTGGTTACATGTCTCTTGTGAGGAACGTTGTCAATAGCCATCTGGAAATTTGAAAATATGGAATCAATATGATATCCTCTGTCAATAGCACTCATTACTTCGTGAGAATAAAGTGCTGGTTGTGTTTCACAAGAACGATATTTTCAGAATCCTTGCTGACTATCTGTCAATAAGTCGTTTACCTTTAATTGTCTTAAAAGTAGTGAATTTGAAAAGTTCATTTCTTTTTCAATCTAGTGCTCAATGAGGTGCCACAACCTTTATGGGAATACTGGTTGTTGTTTTCATGCCGGATAGTAGTCACAGAAATAACTGAAACCACTGATGTAGAATAGCACACTTATTCAGAGTATACTTTATCTCATTGCTATTAAGTGCTGGATATACATAATTGTTGAGTATATCACCATCGTATGAGTCATACGGGCCGCGCGGGGTAGCAGCGTGGTCGGTGCCTTGTCACGGTCCATGTGGCTGCTCCCGTCGGAGGTTCGAGTCCTCCCTCGGTCATGGGTGTGTGCGTTGTCCATAGCGTAAGTTAGTTTAAGATAGATTAAGTAGTATGTATGCTTAGGGAATCGATGACCTCAGCAGTTTGGTCCCATAAGACCTTACCACAACTTTCCAAATTTCCAAAAATGAGCCATACGTCAACGGCAGTATGTTGGATGCATTAGGTCTTGTACTTCAGATAAATGTACAGCCTTTAGTACAATATCAATAGTTCACTTTGCACAATAGGTGAAGGACTTTACATTTAGCACTTATTCGTCGGGGAAGCTGAATAGGAAATGGGTATATAGGGGCCGAACGGAATTATATATTCATCGGACAAAACAGTAGTACACGGGATGTCGCGCTGAGTTGGATCAGGTGTCTGATTATATTTTCGACGTCGCTGCTCATCAGAGTTCTCGGTATAAACTTGCGTACAACACCTACATTCTCTCACTTTGTATCAAGGGCGTACCATGTAAGGTGTAGGGGAGGGTAGATACCATACCTCTCCCTAGAAAACAGTATTTCGACATTTTACCTATCCCACCCCATCAAGCAGACATATACTTGAATTTAGTTTAAATTTGAAGAAAAGTATAACTTGTAATGTTTACTGAATAACAGCACGTTTACCCCGAGATGTTTACGTGGAATGTCTAAATTACTTCGTAATTCACAGTCAAAGCACCAGAAGCTACCATGCGACCCCAGCACTGATCCTGTGTATGCTCTTGCTGTAAGTCCAAAATACCGGTTCACCCCTATAAGGACAAGACCAGTGTATACTTGCAGAAATTCATTTTTGTAGTGCTGCTTGTTTACTTGGTAATTCCTACTTGGTTACATAGTAAGGAACAAAGGGTTTTTCTAAATATTTTCTAGTTTACATTGTAAGCGCGAGGGAAAAATCAAACTTTTGCACGTGTGTTGCTTTAGCAAGTTACCTTTTCCCAATCCCTAAAGTGCTGGGACGGACATATTTCAGCTTTGACAGATGACACATCAATTACGTCGAGCTCCGAACGGTCTACTCTCATTAGGGATTCATTAATCTCTGTGCTAGCGTGTCCGGTGAAACACCTCATTAGAGGCTCAGAATCTTCCTCGCGCCACATTGCATTGATCCGGTATTTACTCCAGCGTATTATGCATTCCTGTGATACAAAATTGACATTTCATGCTTGGAAGTTTGGATCTAACTGTTACTAGCATGTATGATGTAAATAACTTTATTACTCCTCACTTTTTTAAAGTCCAGAAGAGCATATAGTAAATAGAATTTCTTTACGTTTCTAGAAAGGGAAATGTAGTAGTCTCACAGCTAAATTCCAGCTTAATCGCTCAGTAACAGGTCTGACTTGTGTGTTCCCTATTTCCTGTGTATCTTGGTCAAAGTTCCCGAGAGACATCAAGGGGAGCCGGAGGTGCCTATGCTGCCCATGTTACAATCACTAAGTTTGAGGAACATTTATGAATAAACTACCAAATAGAAAAATTTGAATTTTTTTTACATATAGAGTGGTTTAGTATTGCAGCTATGACAGAGGGATTTTGGAGTATCTTTTCTAGTTTCCTTCCAATTATTTTTTTTTATTAATGACCCAAATTTTTTTACAAATAATTGCTTTATAATTAAACTGAAATGAAACTACTGAACATATTGCCAAATGGCTGTGTTACAATGTAAGTTTGACCACTAGGAGTGCTGTATAAAAATTTCATCTCTCTAGCTTGAGTGAATTTTGAGAAAATGTTCCTTATATTCGAAAAATTCTGATTTACGGGAAATGGCTATCAAAGTTTCTCAATACATTCCTGCACTATAGGATGGATTATCAGGGTTTTCTTCTTCATCCTCCAAAAGCTTCCTCTTCTGTCATCTTTTCTGGCCTGTTGTTCCATCATACTTCATATGCCTTTCTCTTCTTTCTGCTCCTCTTATCCTTTCTCTGTCAATATTTCTTAGTGCTCGTACAGTGTTCACCCCAGCTGTAAATCCTAATGCCTTCAGAACTTACCACTTCACACTGTTCCCTTGGTTGTAGGTTGCTATTGCATCATAAATGCCAAAGTGCAGTGTTTTTATGCTTACAAACACCCTTTTAGGAATCACTTTCCGAATCAAATTGTTTACGCTCTCATTCGGATTCTGCGTCTTTCCGTGTAGACATTTGTGTAACAATTCTGCCTGTGCTAAGCCATGAAAAATATCATCACTGTCACTAACATATTCACGAAATCTGTCACTTCCACCAGTCAGCTTCTTGCTAGACGATGTCACAGCTCTATGGCCGCCCATGTGTTGCTTAGCAGAAGAATGCACTGTATCAGTAATTGTAGTATCGCAACTTGGTATTAGTGTTAATTTTCTTTTCCCTACGTTCTTCCTCTTCTTATATACATGGTTACTAAAACGTGGCATCGTAACCAGAACAACTCTTTACACCAGAAGTATAATACTACCAACAACAGGCGCAACACTGAACTAATTCGAAACGGTAAACAGCAAAGAGACGATGTTTCGCGCTCTTAGCGCTTCATTTGTCACAGAAAACAATGTAGCCAACCCTTGCACACTCGCTGTATGCGTAACATAAGGCGCTGTATGCGTAACAGGCCGAGAAAATCCTAAGACGCTCGCCAGGAAGTCACGAGAGGGTGTTAGATGCATTCAGCGCCCGCCCATTTCCTCTGCAGGCGTGGGGGAAAATGGTAATAACTCCACTTGCAGGGCGAGTAGAACAATAATTCTAAGTTTACATTAAAGAGGAATGTTCCAATTAATTTTCGGTAGCAAAAAAAAATCGTAATTTTTGGATTTGACCACCTCCGGTTCCCCTTAACTGCGTTCAATGTGGTTTGCATGCAGTCCACGTAACGTAGCTTTCTTTCAGATCCTCTAATCTCGTGTCGCTTCAGACGTTTGACTTTACAGAATAATTACTGCAAATGACCACTAGAATAAACTGCTCTGTATGGCTATCTCTCCAGGTGTAAATTAATATTACGCGGTAGGATCCCTACCTAAGGACTGGAAAGTTGCGCGGGTCACACTGACACTCAAGAAAGTAAGGAGAAGTACACCAATGAATAATCATCCCATACCACTGGCTTTAGTTTGCGATAGAGTTTTGGAACGTATACCTTGTTAACCGTTATGTACTGCGACGCAAATAAATGATCCATTGACATAGTCAACACGTATTCAGAAAATAGCGCCCTTTTGAAACGCAATTGGCCGTTTATTCACACGAAGTAATGAGTGCTATCGACAGGGGACCTACAATTGATTCCAAATATCTAGACATCCGGAATGCTTTTCACTCCGTTATCACATGCAACTTCTAATCAAAGTGCTTCCTAAGTAGTATCGCCTCAGTTGTGCAACTGGATTCCTGATTTCCTGTCAGGAAGATCACAGTTCGTTGTAACTGACGACAAGGCATCTAGTGAAACAGAAGTGACATTTGGCTTCCCCAAAGGAAATTTTTTGCGCCCTATGCCGTTCCTAATGTACTGTCAGAGAAAACAAAATCACAGCAACGAGAAATAATTAATGTAGAGTAATTTACATTTCGGGAATACATTTGTTTAGGTAACATATTTGATTAATATTGAAAGCTCACAGATAAAGGCAAGCGCGAGATAAGCCATTTCAAATGTGAAATATTGATACATTAATAACCTGTGCAACCGCCAGACAGTTTACTGCATGCATCCAGACGTGCATGCATTGTGTTGTAAAGGTGCCGGAGTGCCGGATGTCAGTTCGTAGGACGGAGTTTCAGCCTGTCCCACTTGGTCGGTCAATAAAGGGACAGTTAAGGCTGTTTTTGGATGCCGCTGTAGTTGTCGTCCAATGATGTTCCGTATGTGCTCGACTGGAGACAGATCTGGTGATCGAGCAGGCCAAGCCAACATGTTGCATGGCATGTTGTGTTACAAAACCACAATGTGGGCGAATGTTATCCTGTTGGAAAACCTCCACTGGTATGCTGTACATGGACCTCAGTACGACAGGTCGAATCACCAGACTGACGTACAGATTTGCAGTCATGCAGCGTGGGATAAGCACGAGTGCTTCTGCTGTCATACGAATTTGCACCTCAGACCATTTCTGGTGTAGGTCCAGAGTGTTTAACATCTAGACGCGTTGGTTGCAAGCCCTCAGCAGGCCTTCTAACCAACATACAGCTATCAATGGCACCAAGGAAGGACTAGCTTTTGACATAAAACACAACAGACCTCCATCCTGCCCTCCAATGGACTCTAGTTCCACACCACTGAAGTCGCAAATGGTGGTGGTTCGGCGTCGGTGTGATGACAGTCACGAAAACTAAAGCGTTTTTCCTTGCGGTGAGATTTTTTCAGGACATTTCTTCACCAACGTTCTCCTCCTCTAGTAGTTCATTTTTATTAAACCCATCAGACATAAATATTACACATAACCTGTACATCCTTCATCTTTCCTTGAGCTCACACTATCCGTTTCATTAATTATTCTGTCTATTTCTTCCTCTTGGCGTTCGACTCATCAGATGTAATTGTTTTGTAACGAGTTTTTTGTTAATAATCACAGAATTTTAATTCAGTGGTTTTTTGAAGAAATTCTTTAAAAAACTTATTTCATTTGTTACATTAGAGATGTCTAATAAATCTGTTTGAAATCATCAGAGTACAACAAGTTTTGACCTGGTTGTTTAGCGTTTAAAACGATCGCGGCTGATAGTTAAACATTTTAGTTTTTACAAGGAACCGGCTTTCATACAAAACGAGGTCTGATTATGTTTCAATTAATATCTCACTGCATGAGAATTTCAATAATTTACGAACGACTGGAGCCAACATTGCATATTGGCCTAGTTTAAGTCGTTTTAAAGTAACATTTATACATCAGCTTTAATTTTCAGTCCCATCGCATTTCAAGTGTGCCTACTTGATGCAACGAGTTGTTGATACTATAAATTTTGTTCAGTTTCTGTTCTTTCTAGTCGCATATTTTATAGGTCAGTTCTGACTACCAAAGAGCATATAGCGGAGATACTGAGTCCTCCATCATGGGTATTCCATTGTGTGCGAGTGTGTGTGTGTGTGTGTGTGTGTGTGTGTGTGTGTGTGTGCGGGTATATGTATGTGTGGTGTGTGAAATGATTGAAATTTCGTATATGAATTTTTAATATATGTCTCCTCGTTTCCACGTTCAAATATATAAAATGGAGAATCATACAGTGTTTCGAGGAAAAGGAAATGAAGCACGACTCCATTGCTACAATAGAGGTAAGTGCATCATAGTTCAACCTCTTGTCGTTTTATGACACGGATTGTAAGAAATTATAGATGATAGTAGATGTACGACACTAATTTGATAGGTTTTAATGTTCGAAAATTTTAAATGTACTAGCTACATTGTATTTAAGGATCACATGCACACTAATGCTCGCTTTACACAGTGCAAAGCTAAGATGATAAGTCACTGTCAGTTTGTTTTGTGATGCAGTGAATTTCATTTTGCAAATTTTCTTCCTTAATTATTGTTACTAAATTAATTCTTATTGAGTTAGAATACGGAGGCTGAAGTTTTTTTTAATATGTATTTTAATCATTGTCTATGGCACAGTAAAATTTGGAAAACCCTTAAAAATGGATTCTATGTATAAGAGTGACCTGGAATCCCATGGTAATGGCAGCAATGTAGCTTATCCAACAACTGAGAATGTAGGCCCCACCACAATAGAAGCTGGGACAGAAGTATGTTAGTGACTACGGAAGATATTACGCAAACTAGTGAAGTATCTAACACACAGGACTGTATCAGAAACCAGAAGCTATGCCAAATGGGCGTGATGGAGTATTAGCTAAGTGAATGACTGAACGTGATAGAGAATTAGCTACATAAATGGAGACATGTGACAAAAATTTTGTTTTTTAAGTGGACAATAGCTTTATGAATATTTCAAGCGAAAGTACGCAGTTGAAGCAATTATGTGAAGGGATACCCAAAGCTTTTACAATAGTGTTGGATGGTATGCATTCTCTTCAGATGATACAGACAACAATAGAAAATAATGTTCAGTAGTTGTCAGGGAAGGTTGGGAGCATGGCACTTGAGTGGCTCTTTGAGGGTCAAGGGAAACCATTTTCCAATGACTGTATAAAGTGGATAAATGAAAAAAAGTGCCAAATTAAAGAAAAGGTAGACACAAATCTGAAAGACACATACAGTGGGTTCGCACGGAAGTGTCAGAGGTACGAGGCACTCCATCTGAATAAGTTAACAATAATATAAGTCACATTAAATCTGTTTTAACGAAGTACATCGCCGAGGTCCGAGAAAATGTAGGTGTTCAGATGAATGGCTTATGCAGAGAGTTGTTTACAGTTAAAAATGTTCATGGTGCAACCCATAATTACTCATTCAGGTCAACACAAAAGAGCATACAGAGACAGTAGCCGTCCGTTTAGCTCCGTAACTATTCACTCAGCTTGTAATATGGGGAATGGTACCCATAGTATCATTAGTACTTTAGGAGGAAAGCTTTCTGAAAGATCGACATTTTCAGGTCTTTTCTCCCTAAAAGAAGTCACCCCACCCATTTACATTTATAAAATGCTTTGCAGTGTACTTCCTAAAAGTTGGACAGAGTATTATAAGAATCAGCTTAATGAAGCGTACAACCAAGTAGACATAACACTTTGCGTGTCAGACGCTGCCGAGTACTTTGAAATGTACTAGCAATTCGAAAGAGCCTACCTTTTGTCGGAATGTGTTCAGGAATAACTCTGTAAAGAGATTTTTAACCCTGAACAATGTAACAGCAAGAAAGGCAGTTTGTGTAAATACTTTGAGTGTTACCTGAATAAGACACGATATTGGGAGTAGCCAATCATGAAGGGATGAGCTGAGAATACTGAAACGTTAGTTACTGATAAATATTCGAGAGGATCAGATGCATATATCCGACACAAGTTTAGAATATTTTACTCTTCACTTGACTCAATAGGTTTAATACATGAAGATTTGAAAGACAGTGGTGGTAAGGGTGTCAGAAAATCATCCCATCTGACATCAAACGAAACAGTCAGAGAAGGAATGGTGATTATTGCAGCCACAGTGCAGCTCCTTCGTATGGACTTGTAACGCAGGACTGGCCCTCAACACTCGAAATTCACCATCCTTAACAGGAGGCGACAACATTACAATAGTTTAAATCGAGGTTATAATACAAAATGAAATTGTGATGGTGGAGCCGGTCGGTTTGGCCGAGCGGTTCTAGGCGCTACAGTCTGGAACCGCGCGACCGCTAGGGTCGCAGGTTCGAATCCTGCCTTGGGCGTGGATGCGTGTGATGTCCTTAGGTTAAGTAGTTCTAAGCTCTAGGGAACTGATGATCTCAGAAGTTAAGTCCCATAGTGCTCAGAGCCATTTGAACCTTTTTTTGTGATGGTGGAAACGTGTGACAAAATGGTATGGGAACCAATTTAATCCCAATATGAGAAACCATGTGTCAATAGATACGAGGAATGGAGATCAAGGGAATGCACGTGTACATAACCCCAATATGACACAAAACTGCCAGCTTCAAAATCACACAGTAAGGGTAACTGTGGTGGCTGAAGAGGCCGCTTCCGCCCCCCCCCCCCCCTCCCACAGTTACTAATGGTCTGCCAAAATATCTGCAACAACATTCAGATCCGTCACGCAGGTCGTTGGGTGGAACAGGGCCAGAAACATTAATGAGTCTTTAAACAATTTAAGATGCAATAAGGATATCGGCATAAGTCATGAACTCTGCTGTGATCTTGACATATGCAAGAAGCAGAGTTATGAATTAGTTCAAGCAACTGTCAATGTTACAATAATCTTTTCAATAGAATAAATTAGACCCAAATGATACCTACCTTCCTGTTGTAGTACTGCAGAACTACTGGTGCTTTTGATGTCAAATCGCAGTGTGAGAAGCGCAGGCATAGATCGTGAAAAATTCTGGTAATCGAGCTATAAGTTTCACCGTTTTAATTGTGAAAGGGTTATCGATAAACTGTGTAACTGTCATACATCTTATAAGTGAAGAAAATGCCGAGATTGACCTTTCCTTTGGGGAATGCTACCTGACAGTTGTTGATTAAACTATTGTCTTAGATTTGTTAAAAACTAGGGCTCAACATGGCAGACCTTGCCCAGGAACAAGGGTTTAGGCTTATAGAAGCTTGGGTGTAGTGTACAGACATTCATCCATCCCATTCAGTGCGGGCACAGCATCCATTTGATTCGGATGCTGGTATGAAATACAATTGGGCTATAGTTCAGGAAAAAGCATGTGAATCAGTGTGGCCAAATAAACGACAGCAAGCCGAGCTATCCCGTCTGCCAAAACAGTATGTGGATGTATTCTCGGACTATACAGGAATTATCCGAGACTACAAATATTAAAAAAAAATGAAGTTATACCCCATAAGACTTGCTTTTGCATCACTTGCTCCATCCCAAGGACAAAGAGAGAGGCACTAAAGAGTAAGATAAAGAGTTTATGCCCCCACCATGACCTTTATAGGTACATGTAGTAAAAAAGGATCCCAGTATATATATCAATTTCTTTTGTCATTTAAGTACGTAAATAGTTTTCAGTTGCTTAGTAGAATCATTTAACATATTATTTAAGTAAGAATTTTTGTTGTGGTCACTGTTTCTAAAATGAAATGATAATGAAACAAAAACATAGAAAAATGAGCTTATTTTAATTAATTCAATATGCTGTACATAATGTAGTCAATTTAGTTCTAGTTGAGTAACCTACATTTGAGGATATATTAGGGCAATTATTAGTTTTCTACCCTACATATGAGGCAGTTTCAAACAAATGAGTGTAAAGAATTTTTCTAAACTCTTAAATGTTGATAACTGAGACTAAAAACATTTTCCACTTTAGTGTGGCTATTTCGCACATACTGCACTGGAATGTGCTCCTCACAGCGCCTGAAGTTCAAGTGTTTGTAGTTTACCACCGAATCAGAGAGAAATGAGCACTCATAATGTAGTGTCATGATGAGTTTCTATTTAACATAAAGAATAATACACTGTGTTACATGGTACCCTCAGCAAAACCGACAGTATTAGAAGCAAAGACTATGCTACTCTGATCTTATAACACTTCACAACTTTACTTTCTTTATAAGGGTATATATATATATATATATATATATATATATATATATATATATATATATATGTGTGTGTGTGTGTGTGTGTGTGGGTGTGTGTGGGTGTGTGTGTAGGTTTACATTTGTGAGTTCGAAAGATGATAATTTTTTATCTGTAGTACTTAATTAATTCTTGGGGTTCCAAGTAAGTGTTTGAATGTGTTAGAGTACTATAGCTATGGGACGTGAATCGTCTACTGTGCAACTGGTGATTAGATGACAGAATCATACTGCATACAGGCATTTATTGAGCCTGAGGGTGCATCTTTTTCGTACGAGTTTTAAATTTTTCCATTTCGCGTGCTGTTACTAGCAGGATGCGTGAGAATTTTTTACTAGTGAAATGAAAACAGATGGTGTCCTAAGTATTAATACACGTATTTCCAACGTACAGAGCAATAGTTCAGTGACTAAGTATCAGGCCAATGGTCATATAAATACGAAAATATGATCAAACAGATTGACAAGCAAGAAATACTTTTTATTCACACAGAATCTTGTAAATTGTGTAAATACTTCTTTCATTAAAGATGTGTGAGGGCAGACGAGACAATGCTCATTTCCATATGAAAAGAAAATACGAAAGGTGAAATAAAACGAGAAATAAGTGCGAGCAGAATTCATTGTTAAAGTGACAGAGCCACTGTTTACTTAGTTAGACAGTTGGCATGGGATCATATACAATATTAAGAATTCGAAGTGGTCGGTAAACTTTGAACATATCTAAGTGAGCATTGAAGCACACACTTACCTTACTCAAGCTCAGCGTGCGACGAAGTCATGTGATTAATCCAGACAGCCTCTGCTTTGAATGAACTCTGCACACACTATGACGCATGAGAACATGTACACGTGAGATCACAAGTAATGCAATAAATGACCTCAGCGGTCACTCCCGCAGCGCGCGGCGAAACCGGTTGGGTCACACTTACTAGTTGTGTCGTGAGAACTGTATGCATGTGATCAAAACTATTTCTAAACGAGCACTTCAGGGACATATGAAATGAGCATTAGACTTCATTAATACGTACGAATGGACTTTGTGATAGCCCACAGATAATTATGTGAATATATTACATCAGAATCACGGTGTGCAAATAGTTGCCCTGCTAAATGTAGGAGACGTATAAACAAAGTCCCCTATTTTAACATGAATCAATCTAATAAGCATGATCAGTCAGTCATTTTTTATGTATTTCATAGAACTGTAAACAGAATAACAGATCTTCATTTCAAAATTTTTTCGTGCATCGCACGTGAATGTTTTCGTTTCAGTCTTGAGAAAATATCTTACCTGACAAACTGAATATCAGTGTAGTCCAAGTATTAAGCACTTCTCCGCTTCTTTGTATAGCTGCTGCTTCAAAAACAGTTTCACTATTATTCCTATCTGTCTTTGAAGTGGTGTTCTTTATCTCTTTGTTTAAATAGATACCAACTCCACCTCCTTATGCCCCTGTCTGCTAATATATGAAACTCTTTTGTATCTAGAAAAGTTGTGCATCTTATTTACATTTTCTTCTAGTTCATATCCACACATGACGTATGGTGTCGCAGAATTAATTAGCACTTCTATTGCTTTCAATTGCCTAACATTTCCTGTGCATTTTGATATAAAATTCTTGGATTTGGAGCCAATCAGATTGTGAAACACCATTGTTACTAAAAGAAATGAACAAAGGAAGAAAGTGACTTGCATACGAAATGCAGATTATACTTCCTCTCTAAGCAAATGCTCTAAAACTGCAAAAACAGGGATGAGGTGTACTTGTATGTGAAGTGGGACAAAAAGAGGTAAAATGCATCTTTGCTGTGACTAAAGTTACCAAGGGACTGATGACCTCAGATGTTAAGTCCCATAGTGCTCAGAGCCATTATGAACTAAAGTTACTGTAGCTCAGACACATCTAATATTTGTAAAAAAAAAAAAAAAACTCTGTAAGAACTTGTAGTTAGGAATATCCACTGAAAATTAATGCACAGTTGAGATCCAGTAAAATAGAAATATCTATATGTAGCAAAGATGAAACTATACTCCACATTAATGCAAACTTTATTAAAGACTAACTTAATGAACTACTGTACTGACTAGAAAGACTCAATTATGGCATCTTGTGCATCAGTGTGGGATCCGTACCAGATCGGGTTGACGGAGGAGATAGAGAAGATCCAAAGAAGAGCGGCGCGTTTCGTCACAGGGTTATTTGGTAACCGTGATAGCGTTACGGAGATGTTTAACAAACTCAAGTGGCAGACTCTGCAAGAGAGGCGCTCTGCATCGCGGTGTAGCTTGCTCGCCAGGTTTCGAGAGGGTGCGTTTCTGGATGAGGTATCGAATATATTGCTTCCCCCTACTTATACCTCCCGAGGAGATCACGAATGTAAAATTAGAGAGATTAGAGCGCGCACAGAGGCTTTCAGACAGTCGTTCTTCCCGCGAACCATACGCGACTGGAACAGGAAAGGGAGATAATGACAGTGGCACGTAAAGTGCCCTCCGCCACACACCGTTGGGTGGCTTGCGGAGTATAAATGTAGATGTAGATGTAGATCAAAAAACGCTGGGTTATACACTCTCAAATGGGTTACTGTTTTCCTCTTGGATACTTATTATTTGTTAAATTCAACCAAGCAAGCATTTCACAGTATCAGTTTACATAAAAAGAAAGTCCTGTTCTAAAAGGGCTGAAAACAAGAAAAGTTACATATATCAAATTATAACTGCTAGATGTAATGCACCTCGCGAGATTATTGTAAACACTAAAAATAATCCTAAAGCAGCATGGAATGATATTGAAAAGGAAATGATTGATTATAGTAAGGAAAACAGAGTCCCATTAGTCTCTACCATTTTCTGTAAATTGTGCTAAATGCGCCATTCTGGTCGATAATTGTACCTTGGATGCAGAAACCATTTTTCTCAAACTGAACGATGTATGATATTTTTTGCCATAAATCTTCTTGATCAATAACTACTGTAAGAAAGCAAGTACAAAATTTTTTAACGATATTCATTCGGAACCATTAAATAAATATAAGGGAGCGTTAGAAACTTAATTACGTGCAGTGTATTTTATTCTATTGAACTCCTAATAATCAATATTTCAGAAATATCTGTTATGCAAGAATTTTTATCTGGCATTTAGCAACATATTGTGACATGACGGACTTTGGTCCATCATATGACAGGAGCTTCACATGCATCCGAAACACACTCTTCTGCAGACACTTCCAAATTCTCTGTACTAGTTACACAGCAATTAATTTTAATGTAATCAAGCAGTATTTCAGCTAACAGTTTTCAGTTACACATGTAAATAAAAGGATAAAGGTATAAACAGAAAGACAACTTTCCGAACCTGTCTTTTATATTCTTTATTAATATGGCTTTCGTTTCCTCATCACCTACATGGGTATCAAGCACAATGCATTGCTCTTCGTTTTACGTAGCTAGATTCCCCAGTAGTCCTACAAACCGAGAAAACTATGGAATGTACAGAGGAACAGACGTCTAAAACTTTGTGCCTACAGTAATTTTGACACGAATCAACATGAACATTTAATATCTGCCTCGGTGTCCAAACAACACGTGCTTTCCTGTAAGAGTTGATTTCTTTAAATTGCCCTTACACTCTTTGTTGCATTTATCGTACCTTCTTTGTACTTTTACCTTCTAATTGCTAGGGCGTTGTGGAGATTCCATGCAGTATGTATGAAAAAGTGACAGCGAATGAACTTTCAGTAATGATTTCAGGGTTTCTGCGGACTTTAATAAGTGGACACTAGTTCTCGGACCATAGATGTGCACACATGATCGTAAGTATTTATTTTGAGTGAACACAAAATGGCAATAGCCTCCTCAGCCAGTTTTGCTTCAGTTGGTTTAAAAGTGGCTCTGGAGTATAAGGCATAGGTCATTGATGCAGCATGAAACTATTTGCATATGTTCAATTGAATTAAACTGTGTGCACAGAGATAACTAAAAGTGCGTATACACATATCATAAATGGAAAATATCAATATAAACTCCAATTCACACTAAATATTATTTAAAAAAATATGTATCTGCTTTCCCATGATATGTTTGTGACTTTCCAAGAAACTTTGTGGCATCAGTGTTGACTGTTAGGTTTCTCGCTTTAACACTGTATGAAGCTTTGCGATGAGCCTCAGTAAGGTGGATCCTATGCAAATGGTCACCCTTATGTAGTTTAACCATGCCATCACAGCCAGTCACGCACAAATTTCATGAACACAAGTAGTTTGTCAATTACATTGTTTGTTTTTCCATCAAGATAACAACATTTTAAAACCCTATGCATTGCTTAATGATACACATTTCTGTTTACGCTCAGATTGCGACGGCAACACCACGCCCACTGCAGAGGCCAGAATAAATAATTTGAAGAGAAATACACCAAAATCTCTAGTATCTTCATACGCTTGAAGCTGGCTGATGGACTACTACAGTTGCCCATTAAAACTGTATGTCCGCTTCTTCAAGCAAAGAGCTTTGTACACACTTGCTTTCTTTCCTTCGTAGCCACGCACATTCTTCAAATTATTCTGCCATCTGTGGTCTATGTGCCAAGGAAACAGCAGATTATTTTCCGTGGATCTAATGACTCGTTTCGAAGCACGGCGGAAAGTATTAGTGTCGTCAGACATGAATACACACGCTTTTATGATTTCAGTTCTCTCTTTCACAGCACTGAAGAAACGAGACATAATGGAAGTGGTCTACCGATTTGACACATTGAATGCTGCAGGCATATCTGAATGAAAACCGTCTACCCCAAACAATATGGTCACTAACAACTTATCGACATTTGTACAATGTGTGGAGTCTACACATACAATATTCTGTCCAAATTTCTGTAATAACTGTTTCTAGTAATATTTCAGTAATACTTTCAGTGAGTCACTGCTGTCAAAATGTTCCTTGTTCTCACATTCTTTGTAGAGGAGACCGCAAGCTTTCATTTTTTCCAACCACATACTCATACTCACTTCATCAGTGCTATGCTGCTGATCATTACCAATGAAAAGCCTCTTTTAATGTTGGAGACCATGTAGAGTCAGGAGAAGTAGCCTCTCCACGCCAATGGAATGAATTGGGCCCCCTCACATCATCCAGAAATCTCTGGAAAGTGGCCTCATCAATAACTTTACCAGTAACTTTTTAAATTTACTTCAATTTCAAAGAGACCAGCTCTAACTATGTTTTTCAGACACCATGCAGCAAGAACACTGCAGTTAATCATCCCTAATAAAATAAATGCATGTAATTTAGCAGTTGCCGTAAGTACTTACAATGTGGATAATTTAAGAAATGGCTTAACACTATATAAAGAGTACCCATCGAAAACTGCTGCCATAACCAAATGCCATTAACACGCTGCCGAAGGAAGAATAAAACGAGACCAGATTAACATTATTACTGCACAGTTGACATGTGTTTTATTTCACTACCCGATTCCGCTACCAAGGCCACTTTCAAACTGTTATGAGCCTAGCGTCTAGGGGAGTAGACATGCATGTCAGAGCATTGAAATTGGTCTGTATTCTGGTCGCAAATCCATTAGTGCGGTTATGGATACCCTGTTGCACTATGTTTAACATATTAGACAAGAAAGAATAAATATGTTGCCTTTAGTCTATGCAGATGATTTACTGATCTATTCTTGTGAACTGAATTACTAACACACATGCAATAACAGGGAAATATGTAAGTACTTCAGAAATTTCTTACACACTTGTATCATTGTAATTCATTACAGCTGCTCTCACACACCCAAGTATGTGACATTACAATCACCATTATTGTGCTCAATGTGGATAGTTTTTCACCATTACACATTTTATTCATATGAGCTGCCAATCAATACACTCAAAACTTTTGCTCCAGACCACATATTCCCACCAATATTCAGCAGCAGTTTATTTAAAAAACAACTAAATGTAACTAAAAACAAGTTTCATAATTGGTATAGAATATTTCGCACCATACTTCAATCACAAGTGTGACTCATGTGCTTGGGGATCCCTGAAAGGACAGCAGCATTCTATCGTCAAGGCAATACTCACCAACGATGCCTTTTCTCACAGAACTATTAGGATGAAGAAAACCAAAGTTTTGTTCAAGGCTGAAATGTGTTGTCCAATAAATGATTCTACAAATTTCACTTCCTTCTTCATGAAGTTCTAAGGGAAAATTGCTGTGGTTCTCCAGCTTTCAAGTACCCTAGGACTTAACACAATTCTACCGTCTGACTTCGATGAAAAAGTACCACTTCAGTGGCACAGAAAGTTGGCATTTGCAATCCAGTTCTGTAAATGCTTAGTGCCATAACGAGACAAAGAATTAATTTTGATTTTCCTCTCTTTCTCAGACTTCAGAAAGTCTAAAACAAAGCCATGGAACAAAATTTTTTATAATGCCATTCTTAGTGTAAGATCGATAACCCACTATTAAATATATTGTGGTGATCGCAGAAATATATTTAAAAAATGTGCTTCATACACATTCAACAACTACAATGTAAACAGTAGGAGTCAAAACGTAATCTGCACTGTTAGATGCCCACAAGAATTACTGACACCATACGGTTTGTGGTGTAATTTTGGTGATTTAAATTTGTGTGAGCAGGAGATAGTTACAACAATTTATCCTATACTGAATGTAGCATACAGTAAGAGCACAGTTTATGCGAAATTCGTCTTTCTACTCATCCAAATAAGCACATATTTTACTGTCCTACAAAAATAAGGATTAAAAAACCACGGGTCAAGCAAGTATGTAAGTGTACATAACAGACGCTATTACTTTATATAGGCAGTGTGCACATAATCTTTCGTCCTTCAATTGGAATTCAAAAATTTCTTTTGCTATTTCAATCATATGCTCTTGCTTTAAGTATAGTCGCAACTTAACCAAAATAGTATTACATTTAAAGTTGCTGCCACTTTTTGAACATTTAATCGTATCTTCTCCATGTGGCTGTATTCTGTGCACATATTGAAATGCTTTTTCGCTGAAAATTCCCTATTACACAGATAACGCTCAACAGATCCAGCCACTTCAAGGAAATACGACAAGGACTTGAGCAAAGGTGTTGCGTTCACTCAAATCGACACAGTGTGAATACGAGAATGAGTGTTGCAGAGATGTTACATTGGGTCAAATCCTAGCTACGCTCCTGATTGACTAATATGTATGACATCATGAATCTATCTTCCAGCCAAGCAGCATCGTGACAAGCGGGACGCGACACAGAAGTTACGTCCTGCCCTTCTCACAATAACGCTTTCAACTACCCGATGCGAAAAAAAACAACGATAAAGTCTTGACCTGGAAACCATACTCGTACTGAGAAGAAATGAAATAAAAATTGCATACGACGTTCAAAACGAAGCATAGTCTATTAATTACATCAATCGGTATGAATAGAAAGACATGGCACAAAACTTAAAAATTTCATTACCACAAAACAGATATTAAATTTCGACTAACTACTTCAAAACTTCAAGGAAACTTAAGCAGAAGTTAATTTTTTATTATCTTGCTAGTGGAAAACCAAAATTTCTCTTCGTCTTTTTACGTACTGAGAACTTATTGATTACTATTCTTCACTTTACATAAATGTACAAGTTGTGGAAAATCTTGTAAGCAAAAAGTGCTGAAGGTTCAGATTGGGGTTTTAATGTCTGGTTTTTCTGAATCCTGCGTCTATGGCTGAGGAAACAAATATATTTGCCCGGATTACCGTCAAAATGATTTCAGAGTTACCGAGCGAGTCATTAAACGCGAAATCTTTTGCACAGAAAGTCGTATTTTGTTAACTGGTGAAAAGCTGAAAATGACCAAACGATTTGTAAGTATGTCAAGTGGACACATACCGCTTCTGGTTAGTTAATTTTATCTGAATCCTGAAAGTGAGTTTTTGTTGAACCTCAACTTCCAGAATTCAGAGGAGGGGAATAGGGGTGTAGTGAAGTGTATCATATAGGGATGATCTTTTATTTGTTTATTTTTTACTTTTATCAAGAAACTGTCAACCTGTCAAAAACTACTCTTATTCCAAGAAATGTAAATGTAATGTCAATGATTGAAGAACAAGTGCTAATTGTAGTTCACTGACTCTATGTACAAGCTGTAATAAGTAATATCTGTTTCTTCTGTCTTTTTCTGATGATCTTATTTTAAGTAAGAAATCATGATGTAGGGAGCCGAAAAAAAAGTTCAAATGTGTGTGAAATCTTGTGGGACTTAACTGCTAAGGTCATCAGTCCCTAAGCTTACACACTACTTAACCTAAATTCTCCTAAGGACAAGCACACACACCCATGCCCGAGGAAGGATTCGAATCTCCGCCGGAACCAGCCGCACAGTCCATGACTGCAGCGTCCTAGACCGCTCGGCTAATCCCGCGCGGCTAGGGAACCGAGACTTTCTATTCTGCCTTCTCATTTTCGTTCCATCACTTGATGGATTCTGAGGTACATGTTGTCATTCGAGTGTAACACATGATTTATCGACAAATAGTAATTTTAATCATGAATAGTGGTCTTTGTAGTTATTCCAGAAAACTCTGCTACTACTGGATTGACTTTATTTTATGATCTCACACTTTTCAGGTAGCTGTATTAGGAAACTGTGCTAACAGTGTCTCAAGGCAGGACGACCTAGTACCCATCGCGTCGTGTAGTGTAGGTATTTTACTCTCCAAGAGCCGAACCTGCAGATCCGTTTGTACAAAGTCCGAATAATATTCATTACTACATTTTGCGTACAGTATAGTATTTCCACGATCAATAAACCTTCAAAAAATGTTGAAGCTCAATAGTCACTGAGGCCTGATACATCAAATGGCCATACGCAATGACTTACGAATATAAATCGTGGTATTTCAGTACAGTAAGTGGTTCGATTGTATCTCGATGTGTGTAATAATAGTATACATCATGACATCGCCTTTCTAGAGTGTCTTTTAAAAGGAAAATCTTTATTCATGTACGGCATAATTTTATCAGAATTTAAATTTTTATATTATTTGTATCTTTGGTTAATAACACCATAGCCACACATCGGAGTCAGAGACAATGTATACATGGCATATGTCCGTGACATGACTGAGCACCAATGCATCATCATCATAACCTGCATTTCATGTTTTTCTCATTGAATTAATCAGATTTAATGGTTTTTCATGTGATTTTATTGAAGAGGGAACTAATAGTGGTGTTGGATGATCAGATGCATTCTCAAAACCATAGGCACTTAAGTTGAAGTTATTCTGCAACTTTTAATGGATACTTTTGCAAAGTAGTATTTTAAGGAAGTCTGAGAATTGGGTGAGTTTATCAGGATTACGTAATGATAGTATTGTACCAAGAAAATTGCAAAATGGGTGCTTATTCTAGAATTCAGAACAACTGTGTAAGTAGAAAATGACAAGTTTATTGTCGCAAATTTTAGCATAAAAATTACAGCTTTTACACAGTTTTCAACTCGATGACATAAAAACAGCCAATGGATTACGCATCTCACCAACATACAAAAGTGAAATAATCCTATACCAAACTCTATTAAATATTAACTCTCTGAAAGAACATTAATCCTAAGCAGAACAATATGAATGTTTAATTGGAAGTTTCTTTATAAAATTGCTCCTAAACATACATTATGATGTTGGTCAGTACTACAAAAATCTTCCGATTCCAGCTCAAAGTTCGTTACCATTTAGGACGACAATCAAGTCCACGGTGGATGGTTAGTTATGTGACAACTTTGAGCGCAAGATTACCCCAGGTCGCTCAATTTTACACTGGAAGCAAGTTGGTGAACCAACAAAGTTTACGCCACTGCATGCGGTATTTACCTTAAGCTGCGACGAGCTGACGAGTGCAAGGCCGCTCTCTCCCACTGAAGTTCCTCTAAAACTAATCAGCCCTTTGCTGAACGTTCCAGCTGAAACTTTCCCTATGTTTCTCGTTAAGCGAGAAAACACATAATCATCCCTAGACTTTGTATGTGGCGATATAAATGTGCATGGCTGGAGCAGCGTGCATATTATAGTATCCTCTCAGTTCTCGCAAGAACAATTAACTAATTTGGCTGGTTAGTTTCTCCACAGTTGGAGCTAAACGTTGCTACAGCTAATTTCTAGCTGGGTTGCAGCCGCTGTGAACGCAGTGTCCACACAAATTTCTTCTCTCCATCGTACAGAGCGTTAAGTGCTCCATTCTGCACTTGGTGGCAGAACTCCCTCCCCCAGTCGAGATCGTTACTTCTTCACGTCACGGCCTTTTTCGACCAATAGAAGCATTCCTCTTATTTTGTGGATTCTCTCTCTACCAATCGCAATGTCCTTCTATCAAACTGTGTCGAATCTTCACTATTTCTCTCCTTCCTAGTGCGTTTCCGCCAATCGGACATTTTGTGCCCGTTCTAGATGTCTAAATTACATTGACATTTCGTGTGTCATACTCGCTGGACACGTGATCGAAATGTGTTACTAATTTTTGTTCGTATCCCATTGGATTTCCGAAATACAGCTTTCTAAAGCTTTTTCTCTGTCCCTTGTGCAGGTGTGCCACTACACGCGGTCCTCCATCCTGAATCACCTGGCTTGGGTCGCTGACCTTCTTCCTGCCAACCATGTAAGTGGTTTCTGTCGAAACCCCTGCACCGCGTCTACGCTACAGCGTTGTGCGCCTGGCTTTTAAAACTCAAACTCAAAGACATGCACTGTATAGGAATGGTGTGTTAATTACCGTCGATTGACTGTCATCCCTTTTTGCATTACATACTGATAGGAAAATGTTCTTATAACTGCCGAATTACGTTAGGTGACATATTCACCTTCTCGTTGTGATGTATAAAGCTCTCATGTAAGGTGCGAATCTGACCATTTATTCTGCTCCCTTAAAAACTGTATAAAGTTGTCATTTTGTGAGATTACTCTATCGAAGATTCAAGTTCTGTGTTACTTTACACCGTTTTGCACTCTGTTCTTGTATTCTTCACCTGACATGGAAGCTCATGAGTGAAGTTCTTGGTGGAGCTATTTTGTAGGAATCCACACTAAATATCGTAGTTTTCCTGCAATTTGTACTTTATTTACGTCAGATTACGAGATATTGCTGTGAAGCTATTGCGTGTCCTTGTCCGGGATTTATGTTTGAGATGTTCCTTGTATGTTAAGTGGAGGTGTATCTGAACTGATCACCATTTATGTCAATATGCAGTTTATCTACTACCATCGGTTTGGCGGAGTCTTTTTAATGAAGTACAATTTTCGAATCGATATGTCTTGTTGCAACATATTCTACTGTGACAGTGGAATTGTAGAGCAAGTTTTGACTGTCAATTCCACAGTTACGATCAGCAGCACAGAGTAATCGCAGGTATGGCAGTATACAATCAATGGTCACCTTCCCTCCCACCCCCCCCCCCTCCCGGTTGGTTTTCGTGAAATGAATATTCATTTCGACATATCTTGTGTGCTCCCTGCCGCCGTTGGATAAGCAGCTGCAGCAGCAAGTCGTATACTCCTAGCTCACTCATTTGTTACATAGTTTAATTCTTAATTTCTTTGCGTGTTTTTGGTACTTGCATTGTTTAATTCATAAATTTCGGGCGTATTATACTATTTGAGAGTTGTAGCATCGCGTTTTAGTACCTGAATAGTGTAAATTCGCGTAGTCGTTTGTCTTCTGTTTTTGTTTTGAACGGCCAGTGTCGGTTGGTCAGTCAGTGTGCTCCCTGCCGCCGTTGGATAAGTAGCTGCAGCAGCAAGTCGTATACTCCTAGCTCACTCATTTGTTACATAGTTTAATTCTTAATTTCTTTGCGTGTTTTTGGTACTTGCATTGTTTAATTCATAAATTTCGGGCGTATTATAGTATTTGAGAGTTGTAGCATTGCGTTTTAGTACCTGAATAGTGTAAATTCGCGTAGTCTCCTTCCGCCGCCGAGCAGTGTGTCAGCAGTGCACAAGTGGCAGCATTACTGCATTTACTAGGCAATTTCGTATTTTAATAACTGTTTAAATTTTGTGTCGATTTGTTTGCGCTCTCTGTAGATTACTTCAGACGTTCTTTGCACAACAGTTTTTAGCATGGATAGGGACTGCAACTGCTGTGTTCGGATGCAGGCTGAGTTGGCATCCCTTCGCTCCCAGCTTCAGGCAGTGTTGGCTTCGGTCACACAGTTTGAGGCTGTAGCCAATGGGCATCACTGTGGGGGTCCGGATGGGGGTTTGTCGGGGACGGCCAGCTCGTCCCACGCATCCCCCGATCGGGCTACAGCTGTGGTTGCCCGGGATACTGCCCGCATTGAGGCTGATCCCTCACCTGTGGTAGAGTGGGAGGTCGTCTCAAGGTGTGGCAGGGGGCGAAAGACATTCCGGAGGGCTGTACGGAAGGCCTGTCCAGTTTGTCTGACGAACCGGTTTCAGGCTCTGTCTCAGGCTGATACTGATCTTCGGCTTGACATGGCTGCTTGTCCTGTTCCAGAGGTTGCCCCTCAGTCTGCAAGATCCGGGCAGTCGCAGAGGGTGGGCTTACTGGTAGTTGGGAGCTCCAACGTCAGGCGCGTAATGGGGCCCCTTAGGGATATGGCAGCAAGGGAGGGGAAGAAAACCAAAGTGCACTCCGTGTGCATACCGGGGGGAGTCATTCCAGATGTGGAAAGGGTCCTTCCGGATGCCATGAAGGGTACAGGGTGCACCCATCTGCAGGTGGTCGCTCATGTCGGCACCAATGATGTGTGTCGCTATGGATCGGAGGAAATCCTCTCTGGCTTCCGGCGGCTATCTGATTTGGTGAAGACTGCCAGTCTCGCTAGCGGGATGAAAGCAGAGCTCACCATCGGCAGCATCGTCGACAGGACTGACTGCGGACCTTTGGTACAGAGCCGAGTGGAGGGTCTGAATCAGAGGCTGAGACGGTTCTGCGACCGTGTGGGCTGCAGATTCCTCGACTTGCGCCATAGGGTGGTGGGGTTTCGGGTTCCGCTGGATAGGTCAGGAGTCCACTACACGCAACAAGCGGCTACACGGGTAGCAGGGGTTGTGTTGCGTGGGCTGGGCGGTTTTTTAGGTTAGATGGCCTCGGGCAAGTACAGAAAGGGCAACAGCCTCAACGGGTGCGGGGCAAAGTTAGGACATGCGGGGACCAAACAGCAATCGGTATTGTAATTGTAAACTGTCGAAGCTGCGTTGGTAAAGTACCGGAACTTCAAGCGCTGATAGAAAGCACCGAAGCTGAAATCGTTATAGGTACAGAAAGCTGGCTGAAGCCAGAGATAAATTCTGCCGAAATTTTTACAAAGGTACAGACGGTGTTTAGAAAGGATAGATTGCATGCAACCGGTGGTGGAGTGTTCGTCGCTGTTAGTAGTAGTTTATCCTGTAGTGAAGTAGAAGTGGATAGTTCCTGTGAATTATTATGGGTGGAGGTTACACTCAACAACCGAGCTAGGTTAATAATTGGCTCCTTTTACCGACCCCCCGACTCAGCAGCATTAGTGGCAGAACAACTGAGAGAAAATTTGGAATACATTTCACATAAATTTTCTCAGCATGTTATAGTCTTAGGTGGAGATTTCAATTTACCAGATATAGACTGGGACACTCAGATGTTTAGGACGGGTGGTAGGGACAGAGCATCGAGTGACATTATACTGAGTGCACTATCCGAAAATTACCTCGAGCGATTAAACAGAGAACCGACTCGTGGAGATAACATCTTGGACCTACTGATAACAAACAGACCCGAACTTTTCGACTCTGTAAGCGCAGAACAGGGAATCAGTGATCATAAGGCCGTTGCAGCATCCTTGAATATGGAAGTTAATAGGAATATAAAAAAAGTGAGGAAGGATTATCTGTTTAGCAAGAGTAATAGAAGGCAGATTTCAGACTACCTAACAGATCAAAACGAAAATTTCTGTTCCGACACTGACAATGTTGAGTGTTTATGGAAAAAGTTCAAGGCAATCGTAAAATTCGTTTCAGACAGGTACGTGCCGAGTAAAACTGTGAGGGACGGGAAAAACCCACCGTGGTACAACAACAAAGTTAGGAAACTACTGCGAAAGCAAAGAGAGCTTCACTCCAAGTTTAAACGCAGCCAAAACCTCTCAGACAAACAGAAGCTAAACGATGTCAAAGTTATCGTAAGGAGGGCTATGCGTGAAGCGTTCAGTGAATTCGAAAGTAAAATACTAGGTACCGGCTTGACAGAAAATCCTAGGAAGTTCTGGTCTTACGTTAAATGTGTAAGTGGCTCGAAACAGCATGTCCAGACACTCCGGGATGATGATGGCATTGAAACAGAGGATGACAAGCGTAAAGCTGAAATACTAAACACCTTTTTCCAAAGCTGTTTCACAGAGGAAGACCGCACTGCGGTTCCTTCTCTAATTCCTCGCACAATCGAAAAAATGGCTGACATCGAAATAAGTGTCCAAGGAATAGAAAAGCAACTGGAATCACTCAACAGAGGGAAGTCCACTGGACCTGACGGGATACCAATTCGATTCTACACAGAGTACGCGAAAGAACTTGCCCACCTTCTAACAGCCGTGTACTGCAAGTCTCTAGAGGAACGGAAGGTTCCAAATGATTGGAAAAGAGCACAGGTAGTCCCAATCTTCAAGAAGGGTCGTCGAGCAGATGCGCAAAACTATAGACCTATATCTCTGACGTCAATCTGTTGTAGAATTTTAGAACATGTTTTTTGCTCGAATATCATGTCGTTTTTGGAAACTCAGAATCTACTATGTAGGAATCAACATGGATTCCGAAAACAGCGATCGTGTGAGACCCAACTCGCTTTATTTGTTCATGAGACCCAGAAAATATTAGATACAGGCTCCCAGGTAGATGCTATTTTCCTTGACTTCCGGAAGGCGTTCGATACAGTTCCGCACTGTCGCCTGATAAACAAAGTAAGAGCCTACGGAATATCAGACCAGCTGTGTGGCTGGATTGAAGAGTTTTTAGCAAACAGAACACAGCATGTTGTTATCAACGGAGAGACGTCTACAGACGTTAAAGTAACCACTGGCTTGCCACAGGGGAGTGTTATGGGACCATTGCTTTTCACAATATATATATAAATGACCTAGTAGATAGTGTCGAAAAATCCATGCGGCGTTTCGCGGATGATGCTGTAGTATACAGAGAAGTTGCAGCATTAGAAAATTGTAGCGAAATGCAGGAAGATCTGCAGCGGATAGGCACTTGGTGCAGGGAGTGGCAACTGACCCTTAACATAGACAAATGTAATGTATTGCGAATACATAGAAAGAAGGATCCTTTATTGTATGTTTGTATGATAGCGGAACAAACACTGGTAGCAGTTACTTCTGTAAAATATCTGGGAGTATGCGTGCGGAACGATTTGAAGTGGAATGATCATATAAAATTAATTGTTGGTAAGGCGGGTACCAGGTTGAGATTCATTGGGAGAGTCCTTAGAAAATGTAGTCAATCAACAAAGGAGGTGGCTTGCAAAACACTCGTTCGACCTATACTTGAGTATTGCTCATCAGTGTGGGATCCGTACCAGATCGGGTTGACGGAGGAGATAGAGAAGATTCAAAGAAGAGCGGCGCGTTTCGTCACAGGGTTATTTGGCAACCGTGATAGCGTTACGGAGATGTTTAACAAACTCAAGTGGCAGACTCTGCAAGAGAGGCGCTCTGCATCGCGGTGTAGCTTGCTCGCCAGGTTTTGAGAGGGTGCGTTTCTGGATGAGGTATCGAATATATTGCTTCCCCCTACTTATACCTCCCGAGGAGATCACGAATGTAAAATTAGAGAGATTAGAACGCGCGCAGAGGCTTTCAGACAGTCGTTCTTCCCGCGAACCATACGCGACTGGAACAGGAAAGGGAGGTAATGACAGTGGCACGTAAAGTGCCCTCCGCCACACACCGTTGGGTGGCTTGCGGAGTATAAATGTAGATGTAGATGTAGATGTAGATCCTAAGCACTCTGGAATTAATGGCTGTAGTGATTTTGCTTGATTTAATTATCTGTGGAAGAATATATTGCTCCTTGAAAAGCATTTTTCAGTCTGATGAGGTAAGAGATACTATTGGGTCTTCACTGTTGAGCTCTACTGACATTGTTTATTTAGTCTGTGTGTTTAATGTAAGAGCATAAGTGATATATTCATTTTTGTTACTGTAAGAAACTTTGACATTAGAGACTTGTAATATCTTAGCTTAGGCCCTTAAGCAAACCAATGGGTCTTAAGGAACAATATCCCACACAAATATTATATATTTCTGCTTTTGTGATTTTAGAGTGGAAGGTCGTTTCTGTACTTTCAGTTGTTGTAGTTGCATTTGCCACATCTGATACATTCTTAGGGACGTTCTTATTGCTTTGTTTTTCTCGTTCTTTACTACAAAGTGGGAAGAAGTGCTGCAAACTGAAGAGAGACTAGAAGTAGTAGGATGGGTAAGCGTGCTGATAGAAGTGACGAACCTATGTCTGTGAACCAACGAAGCATAAGTGATACTTTGTTGTCTTCTGCTATTCAAGATAGTTGAAGTATTGAGTCTAGCGATTTCAATAAGACGTTGAATAGTCAAATTGAATGGGCTGATGTCAGTAATCCTGGTTTAATTTTTTTTTAATTCAGGAAGAAGGTTTTGTTAATGTGAGTGGAGGTACACATGCATTTGAAGTGGTGATTCAGACTGAATCCACTAACCACTGTAAAGTTTTATCAAATAATTCTGTACCTCCTACTTTCTGTAATGTTCAAGTTGCACAGCAGACCAAACCGTCTCCATCAGTTAACTGTGATTAGTATGTGGTTAATTTACTGTTGGACTTATTGAGTGAATTCAGGAAACAAAAGCCTGATGCAAATATAGAGATTAGTTTTATTCGAAAACAAGAGGGTAGTTTAGATTATTTAGCGAGCTTAATTCAGGAAAACAGTAGTCTTTGAATGAATTAAAAGTGCAAGTCAAAATATATTGAAAATAAATTTGATTCTAATTCAAACAGGTTTAATGAGCGCACTAATCAAGTGAGGGGAAAGTTACAGTCTGAAGATGTCAGCAGAATCATTACTGCTGAGAGCGATCTTGTTACATTTGTACAGTGTCAGGTGAAATTAAGGGAAGCTCTGGAACACCATAATACATTGCTCCAAGAAGATTTAGGATTTAGGATGAATATGGAAACGAAATTTCAAATAGTTATATGCTGTTCCATGTCAGGATATTGTAGCAGCAGATTAATGAACAATAGCAGTTATGTAACAGAATTAAAAAATCTTGAGCATGGATTAGAGTTGTTAAAGAAATTTCAAAAAATAAAGAAAAGTCACAGAAGCCGCACTTCAGTAGCACACCTGACTGTTAATGGTGACCAAAAGTCAGACAACACAGCGCCAGTTGCTGTTGGTGATTCAGAGGAGGTTAGCTTGCTTTCAAGGTTTCAAGAGGGACAGATGGAGAGCAATAGGAAGAGCAAAAGTGAAGTCATGAGCTACGACGGAGATTTCCTAAGTTTGAAGAAAAACAAACAAAGTGAAAGACTGTGAACGAGAAATCCTTGTTATATTCCTATCAGTTTCACGTTTTTCCTAATGCTTCAAATAACATTCATCCACATGTTTGGTTAGAGGAATCCGAATTTTACCTTCCTCACACTTGGCCACACAATCAAAGGCTTTAAATCCTTTTATAGTTATTTAGAATATGAGCATGCAATATGTATTCATATATTTGTTTGAAATTACGATTCGTATGAACATTTTCGTCACATACACATGTCTCCATAATGATCTGAAGCACCTCAAGATAGAATAAAACACTGACTACTGATACAACATGATTCTTTGGAGATAAACTTTCTAAAATTCAGTTTTTGTTTAATCTGTGGAGCCAAACTGAGTAGAATCGTATCTGCTTGAAGACTTTACCTGCATGCTGCTATGAAATTTTCACTCTGCAGCAGAGGGTTCACTGATATAAAAGTTGCTGCCAGATTGGAACTGTGTGCTGGACCGAGGCTCGAAATTGGGACTCTTGCGTTTCGTGGGCAAGTGCTCTACCGTTGAGCTCCACAAGCGACACTCACGCCCCATCCTCACAGCATTACTTCATGTCAGGTTGATTATCAGGATTTCAGGCAAGGAAGGAAATGTAACTCTGGTAGTAGCAGAGACGGGATGACTTCTTGATCACTTACTACCTATACGTCAGACAAATGTGATAGGAACAATTAACAGAAAACGACAAGCAGGTGTTGAAATTTGTGTCAAGGATACAGACTCGGTGTAAATTTTATTACTGTATCAAGGCTGGCGATTAATAAATTTGAGGCGTTTATTTTTGTTATTACACCAAGAAATGTTTAAGTTAGGTTGTGGAACAGTCAGTGTGTTGTAAAACCTCTCTATCATTAAGATGTTATCTGGTGTGCAGTAGGGGAAAAGAATTCAGACTTTTATCAAAAGGTTCTCGTCATAACTGAGTTGTCATGAAATCCCACATCTGGTGGAAGTGAGAACAGGAAGATGGTAAGGAGCTAAAACATATTTATTTACCACAGAGGCCAAATTAAACATCAACAGAACGAGAAATACATATTAACCACAGTTTTATATCAGTACAGAGACTGTCGAAGGCAAACAAACTCTTTGAATCCACCTCACAGACATTTACTGGGCACCACAGTAGTTTTGGCTACCAGGAAATCCATAGTACATATACAAATCGTTCATACCCCTTAACTACAGGGTGTTTCAAAAATGACCGGTATATTTGAAACGGCAATAAAAACTAAACGAGCAGCGATAGAAATACACCGTTTGTTGCAATATGCTTGGGACAACAGTACATTTTCAGGCAGACAAACTTTCTAAATTACAGTAGTTACAATTTTCAACAACAGATGGCGCTGCGGTCTGGGAAACTCTATAGTACGTTATTTTCCACACATCCACCATGCGTAGCAATAATATGGCGTAGTCTCTGAATGAAATTACCCGAAACCTTTGACAAAGTGTCTGGCGGAATGGCTTCACATGCAGATGAGATGTACTGCTTCAGCTGTTCAATTGTTTCTGGATTCTGGCGGTACACCTGGTCTTTCAAGTGTCCCCACAGAAAGAAGTCACAGGGGTTCATGTCTGGCGAATAGGGAGGCCAATCCACGCCGCCTCCTGTATGTTTCGGATAGCCCAAAGCAATCACACGATCATCGAAATATTCATTCAGGAAATTAAAGACGTCGGCCGTGCGATGTGGCCGGGCACCACCTTGCATAAACCACGAGGTGTTCGCAGTGTCGTCTAAGGCAGTTTGTACCGCCACAAATTCACGAAGAATGTCCAGATAGCGAGATGCAGTAATCGTTTTGGATCTGAAAAATGGGCCAATGATTCCTTTGGAAGAAATGGCGGCCCAGACCAGTAGTTTTTGAGGATGCAGGGACGATGGGACTGCAACATGGGGCTTTTTGGTTCCCCATATGCGCCAGTTCTGTTTATTGACGAAGCCATCCAGGTAAAAATAAGCTTCGTCAGTAAACCAAATGCTGCCCACATGCATATCGCCGTCATCAATCCTGTGCACTATATCGTTAGCGAATGTCTCTCGTGCAGCAATGGTAGCGGCGCTGAGGGGTTGCTGCGTTTGAATTTTGTATGGATAGAGGTGTAAACTCTGGCGCATGAGACGATACGTGGACGTTGGCGTCATTTGGACCGCAGCTGCAACACAGCAAACGGAAACCCGAGGCCGCTGTTGGATCACCTGCTGCACTAGCTGCGCGTTGCCCTCTGTGGTTGCCGTACACGGTCGCCCTACCTTTCCAGCACGTTCATCCGTCACGTTCCCAGTCCGTTGAAATTTTTCAAACAGATCCTTTATTGTATCGCTTTTCGGTCCTTTGGTTACATTAAACCTCCGTTGAAAACTTCGTCTTGTTGCAACAACACTGTGTTCTAGGCGGTGGAATTCCAACACCAGAAAAATCCTCTGTTCTAAGGAATAAACCATGCTGTCTACAGCACACTTGCACATTGTGAACAGCACACGCTTACAGCAGAAAGACGACGTACAGAATGGCGCACCCACAGACTGCGTTGTCTTCTATATCTTTCACATCACTTGCAGCGCCATCTGTTGTTGAAAATTGTAACTACTGTAATTTCGAAAGTTTGTCCGCCTGAAAATGTACTGTTGTCCCAAGCATATTGCAACAAACTGTGTATTTCTATCGCTGCTCGTTTAGTTTTTATTGCTGTTTCAAATATACCGGTCATTTTTGAAACACCCTGTATCAAAAAAAGGTTTCAAGATAATGGATACTTCCACAAAAGCTCTAAAATAAAACAAGTGAGCGTTACGACATTAACACGTATAGTAGCTTTTCACAAGACCAACCAAGGACGATTCCAAAGTAAATTCAGGACTTAAAAGCGTGAATTGTCCAGTATTTGGTATCTGGCTTGAGCTCAGACCAAGACCGAGAATCTGAGCGATACAGCACAGATTCTGAAACGTAACACAGAAAATACATTATATTTATGTAGCCTATAAATAGCAAATAGCATATGGGCCTTGTAATCTTAACTGAAAATGAAAACATAGTTAAAGATGCCTAAACCAAGGGAGGGGACTCATCAGTATTGCAGGAAATGACAAGTTGCTCTAGATCAAAGTAAAATGATCATGAAAAATTTTTTAAAGTACCTCAGTCTAGATAATACATGCACCAGTAATGCAGTAAAGGTAAATCTTGCTAGACCAAAGTTAGCTGATGATGAAATATTTTAAAAGTACTTAAACCTGGAAGATAGACACACACACACACACACACACACACAGTAGATCAGTTAATGACAATTCCCTTTAGAACAAGTTTAACTGACAATTAAAAAATTTTCAAACATATCTAAATCTAGGAAATAAAAACACAAGTATTGTAGTTAAAGAAAATTCCTTCTAGATCAAGGGTAACAGACATAAAAAGGTAAAATGGGAGCCCTTCGACAATAGAATAAATGTTTGACTGTGTCTCATTAAGGACTTTGGCCTGAACAACAGCCAGCAGTATAGTTCATTGTAATGTTGTTGCTTTAATTTGCTATGAAAGCGGTGCCGATAACCAATAAAAGCGGGTTAAAAGCTGTGAGCTGTCTGGGGAAGTTAACCTTGCATTACTGCGCAACTGTTTCACCAGGTATCCAGTCTAGCTGACCAAATTCCCAACCAGACAAACATTAATTATAATCTTTTAATAGTCATACGACAATCAGTGATATATATATATATATATATATATATATATATATATATATATATATATATATATATATATATATAAAGAGAATTTAAATAAAAAGAAATAAATCAGTTTATATTTGGAAATTTATTTTAACATTCATCATTGAAATTTCAGCATATTAAACGTGAGTCATAACTAAGCTGGTGCCTTATTTAGGACTGTGAAAGTGAGAGTTTGTAGTCTTACGGAACACATCAAATATGGAGCCAAGATTGGGAGACTGCATCCAACACTGCATTCATAAAATAACACACGAAGAACGTTGAAACATATGCAAGAGGAAATTAACCACAACCAACCTATTCAATTTTCACCCAAAGAAGTTACGTTCGTAGCGCAATCCCGTCTGTCATGAAATTACCACACACTGGTATACTAAATTCATACTACCTCTCTGTGAAATCTTCCCGAAAAGAATAGCTGAGGGCTACTTTGATGATTACACCTCATGCTTCACGTGGTCAATTTGGTTTACACAAAGAGTGTAACTCCACAATAATTTTGATAATTAAAATAAATTAGATCGAAAAGCAATTTACAAAAGAAAAACCTCAAACTGGTTACTATCGTCTTACTATTAACCTGATGGGTCAAACCATTGTATGAGCACGTGGTACTGGTCTCACAATGTACACTCCACGTGGGTTGAACATAAAGAAAAGTTGCTATATTGAAAAATCTTGTCAAGACGAGACGTTATAATCTCACGCACATTCGCATTTAAGATTGATGATCTTAGTTAGAGTTACTGATCAACACGTGGTTCCACTTTACTCACAAAGTAGTGACAAAACAACAACCGGAATATATTCTTAACTTCACACTGCGCTGCAATTTAATATAACATTAGATATTTTAGAGCTAAACCTGAAATAAAGGTGATTAAATTTTCAGTTAGGCTGAACGTAAGAAATCCATTGTCCTACGGACTTAGCAGAGACGCGCTTAGCCAGAGATCTTACCACTTCAGACGCTCGCCACGGACAGACTGCCCTGGTCCCTTCCTGAGGGTGGCTCACAAATACAAACGGAAGTGGCCAGAGAGGCAGCTTCCTATACCAACATGACAAGGGACGGACAGGACCATACTAAGGATAGAAACCTCTTTGCTTTTAGAAAGCGTAGCTACCTGTTCCGACGCTGGTCCTACTGTTCTCTAGCAGACATGCTTGTCTGCTACCATCCAGCATGCACCTAGAAATACATTTGCTCATTCATCCTTTCACACAGAAGGGAAGGGGGATAACAGTATCTTATCATATTCAGTGTATAAAAGAAAGCGGATGTAGGTTCCGTATGAGACTGTGTGACATGAATTACATATAAACTGTGTTTTAAAGTGTAGTAGTGTGACAGATCGTTCTTGTTTATGTGTAAAAGTAACACGTTTCACTGCTCAGTCTCCTCCCAGATAGTCAGAAACACCACAGTAAATTTAGAAGAAGAATTTATGCCGTAAATGACAACAGATTTAGGAAATTAACATGAAAGGAATCCAACAGAGACCTTTCACCATATCATCTTACGACAAGAAATCTAAACACTTCCAGTAGCAAAAGCACAGGGGTTTTCATGCACCACGGAAGACACTTTACTACGCAGAAGAAATGGTGCTCAGTGTTATTCTTGTGTCAGGCCTAGGAGAATTAAGGACAGTGTATGCGGCAATGTCCATCAACCTAGGCAGTAGGAAACAGGCCTAGTCGAACGGCAGGGTGTGAGTCTCTGCCACACAGGGAGAGGGAAGCAGTGACTCTAGAACAGGCATACGAACGCTCCTCAAAGTTAACATAACACTATCGAAATAGGCTGTGATTCAGAGAGACTCCTTCGCAGACAGTCAACCCCCAGCAGACAGACGTCAGGTGTCAGCTACGTGTGTGCCCAAATCGAGTTCTAGATGCCAGAGAGGCCGTAGGTACGTAATGCCCTAAAAGACATTTCACAACTAAAGATATTGATATGAGCATATGCGAAGCACATAGTTTTCAAGCAAATCTACTTTACCATCTGAGTTAAGAAAAAGGAGGATTTGTGTAACCGATGGCCTCATCACCAAAAGAGCAGTGAAAGGCATAACAAGGTGTGAGAGAGTTTGTTGAGTGTGCTACAAGATTTTGATCTGATGCTGATATTGAAATATTAGAATTTTGAAGGAGGCAAATGAAGCTTCTACGACATATTATGACTGTTTCAGGAGTTCAGTCTAATCCGCACAATACTGATTTTATTGTTCCTTCGTCCAAAGAGTTAATTTGTTCATTTCTTGGTTTGCCAAATTTCCATAAAAACGTCATGAATTTAAATAGGTCGGTTATGCCATCTCTTTGTCATTGCCGGCCAGTGTGGCCGAGCGATTCTAGGCGCTTCAGTTTGGAACCGCGCAACCGCTACGGTCGCAGGTTCGAATCCTGCCTCGGGCATGAATGTGTGTGATGTCCTTAGGTTAGTTAGGTTTAAGTAGTTCTACGTTCTAGGGGACTAATGACCTCAGATGTTAAGTCCCATAGTGCTCAGAGCCATTTGAACCATTTTTTCTTTGTGCATTGATGGGAAAGAATGTTATATGGGATCAGAAAGACCAAGCACAAACATATTTTGAAGGTGTCACGTACTCTTTTCTTAGTGCTCTTCGCCTGTCATATTCTGATTTAAGTAAAGAGGTTTGTCTTCTCTCAGAAAGTTCTAAATCTGGTATTAGAGCAGAACTCTTTCAAGAATTCGGAGTAGACGTTATTATGCATTATAGGACTATTGCGTTTGCTAGCCAAGTACTCATGGAGTGTGAACATAATCATTGTGCTACTATGTTGAAAGCTTTGTCTGTTGTATGGATGTTTACAAAATTTCTTAGTTATTGATTTGGATGTGTACCTCGTCTTTTATCAAAATCCTCCCATTCTGCCTCCCAAAGCCAGACGTCGGTACCTTACACAACAGTAGTTTTAGACCAATTCCTGTTTCTGAGCAACTGTATAGGATCATTATTCAACAAAGTCATTTTCATTGAAACCATTGTAAAGCTACTTATTTTAACCAATATGAAGAAAGCATAGTACAGAAAATAGAGAGATGTTATGTCAATTATTTTCTCAAGCAGTAATTATCTCTGTAAAGAAAAGAGGACAAACTTTGTTAGATAGATTTTAATCATTCTTTTTTCCCTTTCTGGATGTTGAATACTACAGATGTAAATTCACGAAATGGTATGAGTTTTATGAAGAATAACGTTCTGTTTAATTTAAAACTGTGTTATCTGAGCACATTAATTATCCTATTATTCCATTCATGTTAACATATTCACGAAAATTATTTTTTGGGTATTTTAATTAAGTTGGAGGTGGTTTGTTTGGTGACACAATGATCGAGCGCCATCAGAATTCTAGCTTCAGCTGCTTTATTACTTAAAGTTGAGCCTTATATTTTAAAACAAGCCTAATAATCTTTTTTCAAGACATTTATCTGTGTGTGAAAAATAATTAACTTATGCAGTCACATTTCACCAAACACGCCAACAACCAATATCGACTTTTGGCCTGGAACTTCAGTCTTTTAAATAAAAGAAAATATGCAAATAATTTTTCAAGAAAATTTAAGAAAAATAATTAAATTTCAGTTGCTCATCCGATATGAGAAGGGAAGTATTTTGGCTCCTCCACTATTAAAGAGAATCTTTTCGCTTTTTACTTTTGAAAATATCATTGCCTTGGAAATTAAATGAGTGACATGACAGGATCTACTTCAGTTCGATGACGAAGGTCTATACAAACTACAGAGCTTCACAGTTTCTGACAGGTGCTAGGTTAAGTCATGGTTGTTCAACCTGGTGTGCATTATGTTCACAAGAATTTGATTTCACCGTTGCTCAGATTACAGGATATGAAAATATTGTTGCAGATGCTCTCTTGAGTTCACCTCTATGGTTGGACATTGAGACCAAGCAAGGCTTAATACAGATAATGTTAGTATTTTGCTTGTTAACGGTACTACTTCTTAGAATTTCAACGTATGTTCACTTAAAGACAGAAGCAGCGAGAAGGATAGAGATCGTTACTTGTAAAAAGACGAATTGCAGTGGAAGGATCAGTCGAACATTGTAATTAGATAGGACTGTATGACCAAGAGTAATATTTGCTCAAACAGAAGAATCCTGGTACTTCACATGCAGTTTTGAGTGTACAGGGAGATCTACTCAAAAAGTTGACTTAACTTACTCAGCTGTGTTATGCTCATTGTCACGCAACCGTTTTCTCCAAAATGTTCTGCAATATACATAAAACCCATTATAAAGAATCAAATGTAATCGCAATAAATTAATCCCCAGTGTAGAATCAAATTTGAATCAGTAGCAATGATTTCCATACCTAACAACTTAGGTTACAATTTCGTCCATTAAACAACATGCACAGCTAAATGAGGAACCACAATAGGGCCATAAACTACAAGTCATTCCTCCACCATAATTCATAAAATAGCCTCTGGCCCTGTGTCACGCGATCCATCAGGTAGGTATAAAGTGAGGCTGGCCTGTGTTTTGAAATGAGACCACCCTGGTGCTGACCGTCCAAGGTATCAAAACGCAGATTATACACTGTTCACCCAGAACATTATGACCACCTACCTACTATCGACATAAGAACGTCCAGGCGATAGTATTGTCAAAAAATGGTTCAAATGGCTCGGAGCACTAAGGAACTTAACTTCTGCGGTCATCAGTCCCCTAGAATTTAGAACTAATTAAACCTAGCTAACCTAAGGACATCACACACATCCATGCCCGTGGCAGGATTCGAACCTGCGACCGTAGCGGTCGCGCGGTTCCAGACTTTAGCGCCTAGAACCGCTCGGCCATCTCGGCCGGCGATACCATTGTCACCTGGCGAGGAATGACTGCTAGTCACATCAATGCACAGTGTATGCAGTATCAATGAACGTACTGTCCATGTGTAGAATGGTGAACGCACGTGATCTATCTGAATTTGACCGAGGGCAGATTACGATCTTTCGGACGCTTGGTACGAGCATTACGGAAACTCCACGACTTGTCGGGTTTTCGAAGACCGTTGTACTGAGAGCCTTCAACATGAGGCGAAACCAAGGTAAAACCACGTCCAGACAGCGTAAGGTTGGGCGGCCACCCCTTATTACAGAGTCCGCAGCTCGTGGTCGTGTGGTAGCGTTCTCGCTTCCTGCGCCCGGGTTCCCGGGTTCGATTCCCGGCGGGGTCAGGGATTTTCTCTGCCTCGTGATGACTGGGTGTTGTGTGATGTCCTTAGGTTAGTTAGCTTTAAGTAGTTCTAAGTTCTAGGGGACTGATGACCATAGATGTTAAGTCCCATAGTGCTCAGAGCCTTATTACAGATGTAGGAAGTCATAGGCTGAGCAGACTGGTAAAACAGTATAGGTGGCGAAATGTGTTGGGACTAACATCAGACTTTAATGATGGGCAGAGTTTAAATGTTTCTGAAAACACAGAACGCGGAATACTCCTAAATATGGGCCTCCGCAGTCGACAACCCATGCGTGGGATAATGTTAAAACTACGACATCAGTAACTACGACTGAAATAGGGACGTGACCATCGGCACTACACGTTGGGGATGTGGCAGAGTGTTGCAAAGCGTGGTGAATCGCGATACCTTCTTCATCATGCCGATGAAAGAGCATGAATCCATCGTCTTCCAGGGGAACAGCTACTTGACGTCTTTACTCCTGGACGGAGACAAGTTGGTGGCGACTTCATTATACCGTGGGGAACACTCACATGGGCATCCATGGGTCCAGTGGAGGTCGTGCAAGACACAATAATGGCCAAGAAGAATCTTGCAGACCACGTACACCACTTCATGTCGATAATGTTTCCTAAAAGCAGTGACTTTTTCATCAAGATAGTGCGCCATTTCACAAGGCCAGGAGTGTCATGAAGTTATTCGAGGAACACTGTGGAGTATTTCAGTTGATGTGTTGGTCCCCAAACTCACCAGATATGAATCCAGTGGAACACATCTAGGACGTGGCTGAAGGTGGCTTCAAAATTCGTCGACGCGCTCCCCGGAATTTGCTGAAATAAGATGACTTTTGTGTGCAGATGAGGTGCCAACGTTCTCCAGCGACTACTAAGGCATCATTGCTTCTATAACACCACGCATCGCCACTGTTATCTGTGCGTAAGCTGGACATACCGGCTATTAGGTAGGTGGTTATAATATTCTGTCTAATCAGTGTACCTCCAGAATTTGCAGGCACAACAGAGACTATTTTTCGTGATTTCTGTGTCACGAGATGCGATCAGCTTAACAGAAGACTTCTGGAAGAATTACCATTGTGGATAGAAACAGTGAGCAGTCAAAATTTGTAGAAAAACGCGTTTTGTTAAGATAACGTCTTATAAAGTAGTATGGAGCCAAATGTTTAGAGCCCCTCTGGTAGTGTGGGAGACTGACTGTTCACCCAGGTGACAAAACGAAAAACCAAAGAGTTAAGGAAATGTAAAAACGGCTACCATCGGTTCACGTAAATAAGTTAGAAGTGAGAGTAAGAAGTGCGACTGTTCTTATAGAGGTCCTTCCAGATTGTTGAGCACACGAAAGTAATCAGAGAGGGAGACATTCGTACAAATTTTGGCGCAGCAAGACGATCAAGCTTCGGAACTGGCTGCCCACATGAAATCCGAGTAAGTCAGGAAGTCCAGCATGTTTTAAGGTAAGTTCTTACTGGTCGCCACTCACAAGAAGCATTATTTAGCCAATAAAAATTACGTGACGTCGAAAAACGCAAAGCACACTATTTTCCTTGTCTGCAACGCTCTGTAAAGAGTTACTTATAGATTTCTTCGCATTCTGGTTTCATGATAAGTATACTTCACACTTAGACGACTTTTCCAGGCCCATCAGGGGTGAGAGGAACTCGTCTGGCTGAGTTGGACTTAGATGCAGAAGAGAGGAATTATTGGTGCCCAGCAAATGACTTATTTAGCCGCCACGTCAGGCAACACATGCAGAATATAAGTACAGTGAGATCCAGCGTCAACAGCGAAGCGAAGTGTAGTGAAAGACGAATCATTCTTAACGACATTCAGTAATTTCAAGCTTCATTCTGAACACTTGGTGCAGTAGAGGTTCAGCGCTTTCAATTCTGGCAACAGAAGCACGCTTTTAGGTAGATTTCCTTCCCAGTGTTTGAGATGCTGTCAACGAATATGTCCTCAAAGACCAAGACAAACTTTATCTTAATGAAACAGTACTATATCTGGTAATTTCTGATTGCATATATGTTTTAGTGTGTGTTCATATAAATATGACCACTGTCAACCACAAGAATAAAACGGTATGCCAGACTCCAACTCGTACTCAGGACCTTCGGCTTGGAACGTAGGAGATGAAGTACTGGTAGAAGTAAATCTGTGAGGGAGGCTAGCAAGTCGTGATCTAGTACCGTTCTTTAATGTCGACGTTGAAACTTGTGGTAGGGTATTTTAGAATTGTCCTAAAATTTGAGAGCACGGTGACTGGAAATGGCATTTGCGGTGCAAACACTGCCAAGCAGGAGTCTCGGACCAGACTGCGTAGTTGTATACCGTAAGGTAGGCCTGCGTTACGAGAATAAAGCTTTATTTTTCCCTGAAGCAACCTACGACCTAGATATAGGTTCACCTACGAATGCTGTACATGGAAATACGACATAGGTCAGAATCTAGGATATCGAAAGGGCTTGGGAAAAATATTTCACATTTGTGTGTCCTCCCATATATACGTGAGCTGAAACAGCGACATCAAGTGTCTATTATTCATAAATAAAGAGGTTTTATAAGCTGCAAAAGACAATTGCTGTATTAAATATCGAAATGTTAGAAGGAAGATTTGACCTATCATTTCCTGTACATGGCTGTGTGCTTAGTAGAGGTAAGATGCATGCTGTTGGAGAACCGTCTCTAACTACACTGCTCTATTTTATATCATATGGGATACGTTCGTTGAACTAAATGTGTTACTAAAATACTTTGGTGGCCAAATGTACATAGTAAAATAAATGTTCTTCGTAATAAAACGTCGTTTCATGCTGACGTTAGCGCGTAATGACAGTGATACCAGGCAAGAGCAAAACATGTTGTTGACTTATTTCACACTGCAGTGCAATTTCGTACACATATAAGTGAAACAAACCATCCACTAGCAATGATTTGGTAATCACCAAAATCACATAACAAAAACGTTGTCTTCGAAAAAAGTAACTTTATCTTTTATTTAAGCATGTATTCAAGTTGTTGACTGTGGACTAAAAGGAAAATTTGCCATCGTTGTTCGAAAGAACGATCAACAAATGTAATTAACTGTAATTACAGTGGATGATATATTAGAGCATGCACTGTGGATTCGACGATATATATCGTCTTGCGTAGTTGGGGTTCCGTCATAGACTGCATCTTTGAGTTCTCCCTAAAGAAAAAAATCAGGAGGAGTCAAGTTGGGGGACCTCGTAGGCCATTTAATCACAGAATTTTGTCCTATACAACGTTCAGGAAAGTTCTCATTCAGTATTTGCGTTGCAACACGGGACGAATGAGGTGGACAACCGTCGTGTTGCAGCCACATACACCTCTTCTAGAAGAAACGGCAAAACATTCTTCACGAGGGTGGCTACGAATGTCCATTTAGAACGCCTGAGATGAAGTAAGGTACAACAATGTCTTTCCTATGTTGGAGGATCACACGTTAACGCTCAACGGCCGTTGCTGTTGCACCTGACAAAACCATTGTCCATTTTCTGCTGCCTAGTAGTGCATGCTATGCAGATTAACAACAGCGTGGTTAGTAAAAGATGCTTAACCGGTAAAGAGCAAAACGTAGGGTGGTCTCCCAGTTACTGAAGGACAAACCAACAAAATTCTGTACAACGTTCGAGATCACGGTAGTCGAGTGCCTGATGTAGTGGCAGATGTTGCTTGTTATTGTTGTGGTCATCAGTCGAAAGACTGGTATGATGCAAGCCTCTTCATCTCCGAATAACTACTACTATCTACATCCCTCTGAATCTGCTTACTGTATTCATCTCTCAGTCTCCCTCTACGATTTTTATCCCAAACGCTTCCCTCCAGCATTAAATTGGCTATCCCTTGATGCCTCAGAACGTGTACTACCAACCGGTCCCTTCTTTTATCTGATTTTACAACAAGCTTCTCCCCAATTTTATTTAGTACCTCCTCATTAGTTACGTGATCTACCTATCTAATCTTCAGCATTCGTCTGCAGAATCACATGAAAAGCATCTGTTCTCTTCTTGTCCGTGTTTCACATCAATACATAGCAACACTCTATACAAATACCTTCAGAAAGGACTTCCTGATACTTAAATCTATACTCGACGTTAACAGATTTCTCTCCTTCAGAAACGTTTTTCTTGCCATTGCCATTCTACATTTTATATCCTCTCTACTTTGATCATCATCAGTTATTTTGCTTCCCAAATAGCAAAACGCATTTACTACATTAAGTGCCACATTTCCGAATCTATTTCCCTCAGCATCACCTGGTTTAATTCGATTACGTTTCATTATCCTCGTTTTGTTGATGTTCATTTCCTATCCTCCTTTCAACATACACTACGTGATCAAAAGTATCCGTGCACCCCCAAAAACACCTAATGGTGCATTTTACTGCCACCTACTGCCAGGTACTCCATATCAGCGACATCAGCAGTCACTAGGCATTGTGAGAGAGCAGAATGGGGCGTTCCTCGGAACTCACGTGATCAGATGATTGGGTGTCACTTGTGTCACACGTCTGTACGCGTGATTTCCACACTCCTAAACATCCCTAGGACCACTGTTTCCGATGTGATAGTGAAGAGGAAACGTCAAGGGACACGTGCAGAACAAAAGCGTACAGGCCGATCTTCATAGTTGACAGACAGAGACCACCGACAGTAGACGAAGGTCATAATGTGTAATAGGCAGACAGACAGCTATCGAGACCATCACACAGGAATTTCAAACTGCATCAGGATCCACCGCATGTACTATGACAGTTATGCGGGAGATGAGAAAACTTGGATTTCATGGTCGAGCGGCTGCTCATAAGCCACACTTCATGCCGGTACACGCCAAACGACACCTGTCTTGGTGTAAGAAGCGTAAACATTGGACGATTGAACAGGGAAAAAATATTGTGTGGAGTGGTGAATTACAGTACATACTGTGACGATCCGATGGCAGCGCGTGGATATAGCGAATGCCTGGTGAACATCGTCTGCAAGCTTGTGTAGTACCAACAGTGAAATTCGGAGGCGGTGGTGTTATGGTGTGGTCGTGTTTTTCATAGGGGGTTGCAGCCCTTGTTGTTTTACGTGGCACTGTCACAGCACAGACCTACGTTGAAATTTTAAGCATATTCTTGCTTCCCACTGTTGAAGACACTTCGGGGATGGTGACTGCATCTTTGAACACGACAGAGCATCTGTTCATAATGCACAGCCCGTGACGAAGTGGTTACGTGACAAAAACATCCCTGGCCTGCACAGTGTGCTGATCTGAATCCTACAGAACACCTCTGGGATATGTTTAAACGCCGACCTTATTCCAGGCCTCACCGACCGTCATCGACACCTCCCCTGAGTGCAGCACTCCATGATGAATGGGCTGCCATTCTCGAAGAAACCTTCCAGCACCTGATTGAACGTACGCCTGCGAGAGTTGGATCTGTCATCAAGGCTAAGGGTGGGCCAACACCATACTGAATTCCAGCATTACCGATGGAGGACGCCACGAACTTGTATGTCATTTTCATCCAGGAGTCCGGATTCTTTTGATGACATAGTGTACTGTCCGTTCTGTTACATGGTCTTCCAAGTCTGTCTCCGACAGAATTACAATATCATCGTCAAACCTGACAGTTTTTATTTCTTCTCCGTGGAATTTAATTCCTACTCCATTTTTTTTCTTTTACTGCTTGTTCAATACACAGATTGATTAGCATCGGTGATAAGCTACCATCCTGTCTCACTTCCTTCTCAATCACTGCTTTCCTTTCATGCCCCTCGACTCTTATAACTGCACCTGGCTTCCTTACTAATTGTAAATAGCCTTTCTCTCCCTGTATTTTACCCCTGACACCTTTAGAACTTTAAAGAGAGTATTCCAGTCAACACTTTCAAAATCTTGCACTAAGTCTACAAATACTCTAAACATAGATTTGCATTTCCTTAACCTACCTTCTATGAGAAGTCGTAAAGACAGTATTGCTTTGTGCGTTGCTACATTTCCCCAGCATCCAAACTGATCTTCCTCGAGGTCGGGAACTAACAGTTTTCCCCATTGTTCTACAAAGCATTAGTGTCAGTATTTTGCAACCGTGACTTATTAAACTGATAGTCCGGCAGTTTTCACACCTGTCAGCATCTGCTTTCTTTGGGACTGGACTATTACATTCTCCTTTAAGTCTCAGCGTGTTTCACCTGTCTCATACATCTTGCTATCCCGATGAAAGATTTCTGTCTTGGCTGGCTCTCCCAAGGCTGTCAGTTGTTCTAAAGGAATGTTGTCTACATCCAGGGCCTTGTTTCGACTTAAGTCTTTCAATTATTTGTCAAATTCTTCACGCAGTATATTATTACCCATCATATTTTCCTCTACGTCCTCTTCCACTTCCATAATATTTCTCTCAAATACATATCCCTTGCATAGGCATTCTATATTGTCCTTCCACCTTTCTGCTCTCCCTTCTTTGCATTGAACAGGTTTTCCATCTGAGCTCTTGATATTTATAGAGGTGGTTCTCTTTTCTCCAAATGTATCTGTAAAATTCCTGTAGGCAGTATCTATCTTACCCCTAGTGATATTGAAACTTCTTAGTTTGTACTGAAATAACTGAGTATATGAAACTTCTTAGTGTTTACTTAAAATGCTGAGTGAAATTGAACCTACTGTCTCATCACTTATTTTTATTATTTCAACACTGACCTACGGAATTTTCACTGATAATGGCTACTCAAACTTAACCTATTCATGTATAATCCACAAATACAAGCCTGACGCAATCTGACTGCTCTGCATGACAACATGACTTCAAATAATTTACCCAAAAGAATAGCCCTGAACTGGAAAAAATCCTAACAATAACCCACACTTTTTCATAAGTCACTTACCTCAGAGAAAGTCTTCGTAACACGAACTACAACAATTACAGCAAGCAGCAACTACAGCCAGCTAAATTAAAGGATTCTCTCTACTATAGGCTCTAAGTACTAGGAGGCATCTGGTTGGGAAAAGAAAGATTTTGTTGAAGAGCGAACAACGTATTTAGCAGATTTTCCCTTATTCAAGTGACATCCAGTTCCAAAAACTACATAGTCGTCAGTAATTCCACTACCCGAACCTTACCAACTACATCCATCTTCATTTTACAATAAATGTACTATCAACGCTGAGTCTCCATGAAGGTCACATGTCCAAGCCGTCAGCTAGTTAACTGCTAACTGCTAACTGTTAGACCATCCAACCACAGAGTCTCTTATCGAGGGCTTAGAGCGCTGTCAGTGATATTAACTACAGTCGATAGCGCTGCCAACATACAAACATATAAATAGGCTACTTGAAATATATATGCTTCTACATCCTTACGTTTGTCCTCTAGTCACTCCTGCTTAGCCATTTTGCACTTCCTGTCAATCTCATCGTTAGACGTTTGTATGCCGTTTCACCTGTTTCATTCATTGAATTTTTATATTTTCTCCTTACATCGATTAAATTCAATATCTCTTGCGTTACTCAAGAATTTCTTCTAGCCCTCGTCTTTTTACCTACATGATCCTCTGTTGCCTTCACTGTCTCATCTCTCAAAGCTGCACAATCTTCTTGTACTGTATACATTTCCCCTATTATTGTCAAACGTAACTAGCTGGTCCCCCTTAAACCCTCTACAACTTCTGGTTCTTTCGGTTTATCCAGGTACATCTCCTTAAATTCCTGCCTTTTTGCTGTTTCTTTAGTTTTAATCCGCAGTTTATAAGCAATAAATTGCGGTCAGAATCCACATCTTCCACTTGAAAATATCTTGCAGTTTAAAACCTGGTTCCTAAATCTCTGTCTGATGATCATATAAACAATTTGAAACCATGCAGTGTCTCCAGGTTTCTTCCACGTATATAATCTTCTCTCATGATTCTTAAAGCAAGTGTTAGCTATGATTAAATTGAGCTCTGTGCATAATTCTGCCACGCGGCTTCCTCTTTAATTCCTTTTCCCCAGTCCATATTCACTTACTACTTTTCCTTCTCTTCCTTTTCTTACTATCGAATTCCAATCCCCCATGACATATTTTCGGCTCCCCTAACTATCTGAATAATATATTTTATCACATCATACATTTCCTTTGTAGTTGTAGTTTTTCATTCTTGTACAGTAAAACAGTTGTGGCATGCATGTATATTTGCACCAAGTATTTCGCGGATGCTCTTGCAATTAACGAGATATTATTTTCAGTGCTATGATAATGTGTTTTCTTATTTTTGCTCTTCAAATTGTGTTTTTCTGTGCTGTCGTGTGAAATATTGTGAAAATAATGGCGTGTGAAAAACGTAATATTAGGCTCCAAAATAAACTGAGAAATGACAGTGAAGACGAAAGCAGTGTGTTAGCGCCACCATGTAATGAATTAACTAATGTTCAAAGTAGTAATTTGGTAACTGTGCATAGGGAAATGGAGCGGGCTGCAAATAATGGTGTAGGCAGTGAAACAATTAGTGAACAGGGAAGCATTATCGATCGATCGGTCGGCAACAGCTCGCCTCAGGATTCCGAAATGACAGGACACAATCTTGCAAATACTGAGATTCAGGTTTTGCGTCCTCACCATATATTTTCTCAAATAAATCAAGACACATTTTCTGCTTTTCAAAATGCGAATATTGCCGGTTCAAATTCACTGGCGAATAGCACTGAGGAACATGTTTCTGACGCCAGTGCACTGTTATTACAGTTAATGCAACAAATGGGACAAAGGCTACAAAACTTAGACACAACGCTTGACAAAATTAGAAACAAATGGGACAAAATCTTCAAAAGTTAGATACAATGGAACAAAATCTTCAAAAGTTAGACACAATGGAACAACATCTTCGGAAGTTAGACACCACACTTGAACAAACACGTGAAGATTTAACTGCTGAGTTACATAACATTGAATCGAAATGTCAAAAAGTCTGTAATGACGTAAAAACACAAATTTGTGAGCATTTTCAACCTATTTTTTCGCGGCATGAAAATGCATTACAGAATCATGAAGCAGCGATAAAAGAACTGTAAACCATTGTTCACGAAAATCATGAGACCCTGTGGGCTAAAATTGACTCAGTTGCATCTACCGATTCGGTTACGCTACTTGCAAAAACTGAGGAAAACTTAAAGGACACAGTAGATACGATTTCAACACAAATGGACACTCTGAAACTTGGTTTAGAAAAACACACTGAGGAAATAAGTACACTATCGGAGAAAGTAGCCGAACTTTCGGATCAGTTCTCTAACTTATCTGCAAAGGTAGATGATGATCTGAAAGACACAACACCTGTAGCCACCACTCACACAGAAGAGTATGAACAAATTAATAAATTCAAACAAAATCAGAATCAAATTAATACGCAACACAAAAGAGAAATCCGTGAAGTTCAAGATCAGTTGGCACAAGTAATACAAAAATTACATATTTCAGAGGACACTCGGGCTCCAACAAGGAAAGAGGGGCTTAGAAATACGGAAAAGTTACAAAATAATAACACATGGCATTTCGGAAATTATGAAAGAAATTGGCAAGGTGCAACGAATTTTGAGATGGAGCCGCCTTCACGACGTAACAATGACCGATATGCTACTCGCCGACACGATGATTTTGACTATAAGCTGTTCATTACTACACGTAAAATCAAAACATTTAAGAATTCTGGCAACGACATTGGTCCACAAGCGTGGATTTATCAATTCTCTCCCTCCCAACTGGTCATAAGAGCACAGATTAGAATTTATGTGTGGCTATTTAGAGAATGAACCAGCTGTAAGAATGCGATCGGTCATTCACGATTGCCACAGTGAAGGAGAATTTTATCATGCCTTCCTCTCAGCGTATTGGTCTCAAGCTACACAAGACCGAGTAAAACATAGCATCATAATGATGAAACATTTCGAACAATCTGAATTTTCCAGTCTTGTGAAATATTTTGAAGACATTTTGCACAAGAATCAGTACCTGTCAAACCCATACAGCCCCTCAGAACTCATCCGCATTTGCTTAATCAAACTACCTGAACATTTACAACATATTATTTTGGCTGGACGTTGTAAAGATGACATTGAAGCTTTTCAGGGACTGTCACAAGAATTGCAAATTGATACTGACAATCGCGGAACGCAGAAACAGGAACACAACAATTACAGGTCACATCCGTCACAATTCCGCAATGAAAGAAATAATAACTGGAAACGACAATACTATTCTCACAACACAAATCGTGACCAAAACAGACACCACCTGTATGACAACCCTTGGCAGAGTAGTAATAGTTACAGAGAAAGATCGCATTTCCATAGTAATGAGTATGACAGAGACAGTCATAGAAACAGACAATATGGCAACCAGAATTATTATTATCACTGGAGACACAACAACTCTAGACGCAATGGTCCAGCGTGCAGTGATAACTCTGGGAGAAATTCTCCACCACTTAACCGACAAGAAAGAAGCTACAGGAACTACCGACATGATGACAGACGATATAATCAAAACGACAGAGCTGAACTTCATCAGAACTGGCGGGATTAAAACAGAGCAGGGCATTCTCGACAAGGTGAATTTGTAGAAGTTAGGTCTCCTTATCCCAATAACGACGCACGCCAACAAAGAGATAGCAGACAATGACTCGCACCGCAGGCAGCCACGTGTGCGGGCTGGCTCAGAGAAAAATATCGTAGACGCTAAACTTGAGAAAAATGAGCATTCTTTACCGATGTACCATATACCACATGATAATTGCGTTGAAGTTGAAACTCTGCGTACTAGGAAGAGTAAAGGTTTACACCACATTTCACATGTGAAACCGTTTGTTGAAAGATAATATGCTTTTTAACTTTGTCTTTGCCATATAAATTTTTACTTTACATTGCTAGTATGCTCTGTCAGACTTAGAATCTGTTAACATGCAACAAAGTTTGAAGTTAAATATCCAGTCAAGAACCAAGAGAACTTATTTAAACAGAAATTACGAATGCATTGTTATAGTGAACAGACAACACAATGTTGTTATTTGTACAGTCTTGCTGTTAGTTGCATGATTATGTAACGACTATCAGGCTTACATACTTATAACAGTACTGCTAACGAAATTTTAATGCAACATTTTGGTTTACTTGAAAATACACTCTGGATTTAAAGTACTTTCTGTGAGATACCAGATGACACAGAGTTTAGTTTATGTGACAGCTACACGATTTTATCACGACACTACTAATGAGTGACAATTTACAATGTTCCTTTTGCGGTGTTACTGTTTTATATCTGCACAGTTTTTCTGAATTCTTCTGTAAAGTAAAACATGTTTTAGTAGTAACTTTTGTGGTATAGCTACAAGGAGACAGCCTTTCCCATAGGACAACAATACGTTACAGCACAGTACTTCCTCCATCACGGCAATAAGCGTAATAACTAAGATATCTATACACAATCATTTCACTTTTGTGTATCATGAGGTAAGTACATTGACTTCTGCAGAACTTAGCTTTTGGAGGACGATAACTATGACATTTCACAGAGATTATCTTACAAGACGCACAGTTGAGAGCTACAGTACACGTATTTGAGTGATTTATTTTGTACTTAAAACATTTATTTTTAAAGATATTTGAAGTACAACGATACAAAGGTTTTCTGTGATACATTTCATTCCATTGTTGTAATCTGTATCACCTGAGGGTATAATTACATTAATCCTCAATGGGGTACACGCCTACTTTGTGTACCATGTGTTTGGCAAGCACAAGGAGACCCTAGCTAATATGATATTGGCTTATACAACTTTACACATCGGTACCATATTCCTCTAACACATAAATTACACAGCTATCTGATCATTTAACTGAGAGATAAACTTTTTTTTTACTACATCAGGACACATGTTTACACAATTACACAGTTGGATAACTTAACACTTATGAAATTGTATTTTGTCTGTACTTTGTGAACTGTTCATATTTTTTCGGAACCATTGTGATACTATGAGAGCTTTGAATGATGTATTTGGTAAGGGAACATGATTTTAAAGTACGTTTGAGGTAGATCACACTCTTGAAATGAGCAGAGAATTTTTTTTAGTTTCTGACATTATTGCAGAAAACTACGAAGTTTTTGAGATTTTGCTGAGGTGTTATGATGTTATTTTTATGACAACGATGTGTATTATGCTGTTGAGGTATGTTTATGATCAATAAGCTGATGTTATATGAGGAATTTGATTATGCTATGTATTTATTAAGATGAAATATTGAAGAAGTGTTGACGAATATGTATATGTATAATAAGGTAAGGAATAATGAGTAGTGGTTAGGGACTCTGATTTGTGGAAAAGGATATCGGAAACAAAGAATCGTACTTAAAGAGTTATGAAATGTGTGTAAATGCGTGAATGTATCAGAATGCAGGCGAAAATTTTTTGCACACCGTTACATCCATAGGATTTTGTTTCTACACATTTGTAACACAAATTCTCGACCTGTGAAATTTTTTATATGTGACTGTCACTGTAATGCAAACTGGTATCGTAAATATTTCAATATGAAAGTTAAGTGACCACCTTTACGTAATGAGTCGTGGGCACCCAGCGTCGCGACAGTTGCCTGGAAGAAAGCCATTAGTGTGTGGCTTTCAGAGGCACAGGGGGAGAAAAAAGGAGGCTTTATCCTCGCCATTGACATTCCATTGTAGAAAGCATCACAAATACGACACGCTCATTACTTGGAAACATATCGTACTTTGCGCTACTTACTGAAATGCTTATTAATTGATGGGAAATATTCTTACATCTGCAAACCTGATTATGACAAGTGTCTTTGTACAAGAGTTGAGAGCTACTGACTTACGAAATGCCACATAGCTATTGAATGATGTTTTTATGATTTGGTTTGCATAATTGTTTATTTCATTTGATATCTGTTTTCCAGCTGTGTTGCAGCATTGGTTTCATAAAATAAACTTAAATGCATCTGCTAATGTGAACACTTTTTGTCAACATATCTATTAAATAATTATTTTCCGATCCACATTCTTCGAAAAAGGAGCTCTTGGAATGGAAAGAACAATAAGAAGGGACTAATAACTGTAACTGCATATATAATTTTCTTTTCAAGTACTTGGTAATTTTTTGTAAAATTAGTTTTTGTGGTGCACCACTTTAATTACATAGACATTAAGATGTGAAAAGACATTGCCCTTATCTGCACTGTTGTCTTTAGTGTACTATTTTTACTGCTTGAGCTTTGTCATGTTTACGTATAAGTTATTGCATTTTCTGCTGCTGTGTGCCAGGCATAGTGCTACTAAATTTCACTTTACATTACACTGTTAAGCCAGTTTTACTACTGATTTATTTTTCTTGTTTGCTGCTCATTGCCTTATATTAGTTGTAATAATGGTGCTTGCTTTGCCAGTTTGCATTTTTTTCATTGCTGTTTGTATTAATTGTTTTGTGCTGCTGCATTGCCTCGTTCTTTAGTTTAGCATCTGAGCTCAGTAGATTTAAGTTAGCTTAAGAGGGGGTTGACTATATAAGAGAATGAGTTGCGATGAATTGGAAGAAATGCATTGAGAAGTTATACGAAAAAAGTAGAGAAAGCAGGTATAGATAGCACTTTTAGAAATAATGAAGAACGAATGGAGATCTCCAAGAAGTGAAGAAAGTTTTGTTTGCAAGATACTGCAGTAAAACAAACCCTGTCCTTTCCCTTTCTGTTATTCCGCTATGTGTTTGTGTACTCTTGTATATTTGTGTTTTTCCTGTCTATATGTGTTGATCTGATGAGAGTTACATTGTACAATTTTTCTGATAATATGTTATTTTCTTTGTAAAGATGTTTAGACATTATTTATTCTGTTTTGTTTTAATGCTCATGTGTGAAGTTGATGTTTCAAAAGTTATTCTGATCTTTTATGTATTTACTTATGTCATAATTCCTGTAACACTGATGTATGTGTTATTTCGATTCTTTTGAAAAGCCTGTATTACTACAAATGTTATCTGTATTGTTATGCTCTTTAATGATGTATTTTGTAGCTTTGTTATTGTATTCTTATGTTATAAAATTGTAATTGACACCAGTTCATCAAATTAAGTAACTTGTAAGTTACATTTCACTGCACACGTTTCTGTTGGTCATAGTATATGGACAATATGTGAGAAGTAGGGACTGTTAGTGTTTGCACGTGTGTTAATAATTCAGCAAGGGACTGGATAACAACATTGCTGGTTCTAAGGACATTTAAAAAAAAAATTGTGAGTGCACAAGTGGTGGTTCATGGACTTTCTATATTGTCCACAAGACTCTTCGATGGTGATTGTGCACCTGCACAGTCACAGCAGATGGCTGCTGACCAGCTCTACAAGGACTGCAGTGGGTCTGCACCTTTGATGACTCACCATTACCATTATTTCTACAATGACTGCACCGGGTCTACAAAAAAAATGGCTCTGAACACTATGGGACTCAACAGCTTAGGTCATAAGTCCCCTAGAACTTAGAACTATTTAAACCTAACTAACCTAAGGACATCACACACACCCATGCCCGAGGCAGGATTCGAACCTGCGACCAAAGCAGTCCCGCGGTTCCGGACTGCAGCGCCAGAACCGCTAGACCACCGCGGCCGGCACTGGGTCTACATCTCTGGTGGCCCACCAGTAACGTAATCTCTACCAGGACTATAGTGGGTCTACTCTGGAATGACCTACCTACCAATATTCTTCAAAATGTCGATTGACTCTGCTGTGGGTTTGCTCTGTTGTGGCCCATTACCTGTCTGCATGTCAAGAGTCAGCACTGTCTTTCCGTTGGAAGGACAACTCTACTTCTTTCAGACTGCATGGAAATCCACTACTTCCGTGTGCATTTTCTTTTACTGCTCAGACTTTAAGAAAAACACTGCAATTTTACTGTGATGAACGATCAGGACTGTCTTTATGGACTGTGAGAAAATTTTAGCTTTCGACCAACATTGTAGCAATAAGTGTGTACATTTGATTTCTTTGTTATTGTAATTATGATTATGAAAAATTTTTTCAAATCTGTATTGCCCACTGTCCAAAACAATTTTAAAAATTTTTGTGGGGAGCATGGGGGCTATGTAAGTAGACTGTTTAGGTTTTTATATTGGGAACGCCACATAGTGCTCTGTATGGAAATCACTGGCTGTGCTGTGTGCAGTCTGTGGCTAGTTTGCATTGTTGTCTGCCATTGTAGTGTTGGGCAGCTGGATGTGAACAGTGCGTAGCGTTGCGCAGTTGGAGGTGAGCCGCCAGCAGTGGTAGATGTGGGGAGAGAAATGGCGGAGTTTTGAAATTTGTAAGACTGGATGTCATGAACTGCTATGTATATTATGATTTTTCAACACTATTAAGGTAAATACATTGTTTGTTCTCTACCAAAATCTTTTATTAGCTAACTATGCCTATCAGTAGTTAGTGCCTTCAGTAGTTTGAATCTTTTATTTAGCTGTGGCGCTCGCTGTATTGAAGTAGTTCGAGTAACGAAGATTTTTGGTGAGGTAAGTGATTTGTGAAAGGTATAGGTTAATGTTAGTCAAGGCCATTCTTTTGTAGGGATTTTTGGAAGTCAGATTGCGTTGCGCTAAAAATATTGTGTGTCAGTTTAAGCACAGTCATGTATAATTGTTCTAAGGGGACGTTTCATAACCAACCTGCCCGATTAAGGGATCAGCCATTCCACGCTCCGATATTTAGCGCTCCATTTTTGTTTCTCCCGATAACGACAAACACCTGAGTAGTCCCCGCCCGTAAATTCGAATGGGGGACTATGCTACCTCCGGAATATTTTATACAAGAGAATGCAATCATAATTTAAACATACAGTAGAGCTGCATGCCCTCGGAAAAAAATGGGGCTACAGTTTCCTCTGGCTTTCATTCGTTTACAGTACCAGCACGGCAAGGCCGTTTTGGTTGATTTTAGAAGCCCATAACATTCAATCCTCCAGACTGTTGCCACTTCAACTACAGAAAAGTTGGCTGCCTGTCTTCAGGAACAACGCGTTTGTCTGGCCGCTCAACTGATACCCCGCCGTTGTAATTGCACCTACGGTAAGGCTATTTGTATCACTGAGGCACGCAAGACTGATGCCTCCCTACCAACACCCAGGTCCATTGGTGGGGGGGGGGGGGGGTGGAGAAGGGAGGGCTGTGACATATGATAGTGATGGAAATTTTGTCGTTGGATGATGCGAATGGCACTCGTCTGGTTAATTCCGCATTCCTTGGCAATATAACTCGAACCGCTGTTTGGATTCATTAGCGTCGTAGCCACTTCTTCGTGTTATTTGTCAGTTTAATCTTCTTTCTTGTCCTCTTTTTGACGTTCAAGCATACTATCCGGACTAGCGTCTTAATAATTTGTGCAGTTGCCTGGCGCGTCGGAAATTGGCGTTCCGGATAGATAGCCCTATACCGCTGTACTATTTTTACGGCATTTCTTTTACATTCTCTTTATAAAAGTAGTATATCCAATTTCTCCTCATTGGTTTACATGTCTGCAAGCAACGAATGTTGAAGCAGAAATGACCGGACTGCAATGCAGACAAGTAAACAGGCAAACGCGTTGGCATTCTGACACAGCGTAGCACGAGAGCTCTGCTTGGCAGTGTTTGTACAGCTACTGCCCATTCCGGCCACTGTGCTCTCAAATTCTAGGAGATTTATCGTGTTATTTTTTACGATGAGTTTCAACGTCAACATTACAAAATTCCAAATCACTGTAATTAAGTTATGAAGAGCAATCGAATGCAGTCATAAAAAGTTTGCGGGTCCATTTAAAAAACGTACATGCTTCAATTCCCCATTAACCAAACAAAAAAATTGGTGCTCCTCGACGCTGTAACATTTGCCGAAAACCGCGTTTCGATATGTGTAACCGTTCACGAAATAAAAGGGGTATTGCGTCTCTTGCGACTCATCCTATATACAGGGTGTTACAAAAACGTACTGCCAAACTTTCAGGAAACATTCCTCACACACAAAGAAAGAAAATATGTTATGTGGACATGTGTACGGAAACGCTTACTTTCCATGTTAGAGCTCATTTTATTATTTCTCTTCAAATCACATTAATCATGGAATGGAAACACACAGCAGCAGAACGTACCAGCGTGACTTCAAACACTTTGTTACAGGAAATGTTCAAAATGTCATCCGTTAGCGAGGATACATGCATCCACCCTCCGTCACATGGAATCCCTGATGCGCTGATGCAGCCCTGGAGAATGGCGTATTGTATCACGACCGTCCACAATACGAGCATGAAGATTCTCTACATTTGGTACCGGGGTTGCGTAGACAAGAGCTTTCAAATGCCCCCATAAATGAAAGTCAAGAGGGTTGAGGTCAGGAGAGCGTGGAGGCCATGGAATTCGTCCGCCTCTACCAATCCATCGGTCACCGAATCTGTTGTTGAGAAGCGTACGAAAACTTCGACTCAAATGTGCAGGAGCTCCATCGTGCATGAACCACATGTTGTGTCGTACTTGCAAAGGCACATGTTCTAGCAGCACAGGTAGGGTATCCCGTATGAAATCATGATAACGTGCTCCATTGAGCGTAGGTGGAAGAACATGGGGCCCAATCAAGACATCACCAACAATGCCTGCCCAAACGTTCACAGAAAATCTGTGTTGATGACGTGATTGCACAATTGCGGGCAGATTCTCGTCAGCCCACACATGTTGATTATGAAAACTTACAATTTGATCACGTTGGAATGAAGCTCATCCGTAAAGAGAACATTTGCACTGAAATGAGGATTGACACATTGTTGGATGAACCAAAGGCAGAAGTGTACCCGTGAAGGCCAATCAGCTGCTGATAGTGCCTGCTCACGCTGTACATGGTATGGAAACAACTGGTTCTCCAGCAGCACTCTCCATACAGTGACGTGGTCAACGTTACCTTGTATAGCAGCAACTTCTCTGACGATGACATTAGGGTTATCGTCAAGTGCACGAAAAATTGGCTCGTCCATTGCAGGTGTCCTCGTCGTTCTAGGTCTTCCCCAGTCGCGAGTCATAGGCTGGAATGTTCCGTGCTCCCTAAGACGCCGATCAATTGCTTCGAACGTCTTCCTGTCGGGACACCTCCGATACAAACGTTCCGCGCCACGGCTATTGCCCCGTGCTAACCCATACATCTAATGGGCATCTGCCAACTCAGCATTTGTAAACATTGCACTGACTGCAAAACCACGTTCGTGATGAACACTAACCTGTTGATGCTACGTACTGATGTGCTTGATGCTAGTACTGTAGAGCAACGAGTCGCATGTCAACACAAGCACCGAAGTCAACATTACCTTCGTTCAGTTGGGACAACTGGCGGTGAATCGAGGAAGTACAGTACATATTGACGAAACTAAAATGAGCTCTCACATGGAAATTAAGCGTTTCCGGACACATGTCCACATAACATCTTTTCTTTATTTGTGTGTGAGGAATGTTTCCTGAAAGGTTGGCCGTACCATTTTGTAACACCCTGTATAATTTCGTTCGATTATTCCTTTTTAAGAGAGCAATTAAACATGAGAACTCATGATGCCTTCTTCTTCCTTCGTTCTTCCCAAATCACCTTCATACGCTCGCTGTGCCCTCTCTTGAGTTCTTCCCACCATTTATTTCATGGTCTTTTCTCGGTGTGTTTTTGTTTAAGTTCATGTTTCTTTATGATGTTCCTGAACTATTCTGGATTTTTTTTGCTGTCTTTTGTGATTCCTAGTTCCTTATGTCTTCCTCTGTTTCAGCGTTCCACAATTTCTTGTTCTTGCTAGTGTTTAATATGTCAAAGATTTGCTTTGTGAGCCTGTTATTTTTCAGCCCGCTGATATGTCCACAAAATTTCATGCTTCTCTTTCTGAAGGTGTCACTTATTGTTCCTATCTCTTTGTAAATCTCTCTTGTTGGACTCTCTATCCAAATTCCTTCACGAAACAATGGTCCGTATATTTCCCTCAGAATTTTTCTTTCTTGCTTTTCAGTCTCTTCGGTATGACCGTGAACCGCTGTAGTGTCTGCAGCGTAGGATGCTTATGGTAGAACCACTGTGCTGTAATGCCTTAGTTTTGCGTCGACAACAACAGATTTTTTTGTTGTAGTGATTCTAAACGAACTCACATGCCTTCTGTGATTTGGAGATTCTTTGTTGATTGCGTATGGACTTGAATCCTGATGGCTGGATTATCTCTCCTAGATATCTCAAGTGCGCAACTCGTGCCACTATCCCGTATTGAGTTGTAATGTGAATATCACCTGCAGGTGTGCTTTCCATGTATTGAGTCTTCTCGTAGGAGACTTGTAGGCCAGTTTTCTGTGAGAGTTCGCGCAACTTCTCCAGTGCAAGTTTGGCTTCCTCTCTATAGTTGTTTAGAATGGCAAGATACTCCGCGAAAAAAAGAGACTTCACACTGATTGATACATGTTACATCTGAAGTAATCTGTCTTAATGACCAATTACAGAAGTTAACACGATTCTCATAATCGTTCCCACGCAGGTCTTGATGGTGAGATGAGGTAGGGATGGAACCTATGTCTATGGAAAGTGCGTAGGTCGCATGCCTGACACATGCCACCTCCTTGTGCGATTGCGAGGGAGCTGAAGTGCAGATCAACTGCAACAGCAGCAAAAACGTGGTTTTCCACCCTCTTCCGTCGTCTGTTGTTCCCTTTTGCTACGTAGTCTAGATGTTACACTACAACACTCACGCAAGTGTTTGAAGAGGTTGATAAATAATTGCCGAGATGGTTGACGTCTATTGGGATGTCTTGCCCCGTAAACCGTACAAAAATTAATCGCTTTCTTTCTAGATTCTCCATACACCATGAACATGTCTGCTTTTTCTGCATTGGAGAATCCCACTGTTCACTCACGACCTACTACTTGCATTTGCACACATTAGCTGACTATAAAATCCCACTGCACTCAAGAAACACACCAGCACATTGTAAGCAAACATAACAACATCGTACCTAGGAATTACGCAGGTTGAGTATGCAGTGGAAACTTGTCGCAGTACGATATCACGTAGACGACTCGCACTAGACTCGTGCAACAAACACGACTGACATTCTAATTTCCATTTGAAAAAGGTATACCTGTGGTGTACAAAAAGTGCTCTAAGTATTACGAGGGTTGTTTTTTAAGTAAGGGCCGTTTGCGCGTATAGTCCCGTAGTTCGCGCGGACGCCACAACAAGCCACCGCGCCACTTGCCGGCATCCTTCCCGTTCACACTGATGCAATTTACAGCTCTGTAGCTGATGTGTACGCATCGCTGTGATGCTTTATAATGTTTACGATTATTGAATCACCCGCCGCGTGGAGATACGGTCAGTGATACGTTTTTTGACCGCGAGAAGCCTATCAGCTGCAGAAATTCATCGTCAGTTAACAGAAGTTTATGGCTTGAATGCAATGAGTGAAGGTAAAGTGCATCAATGGGTTAGAGAGTTTAAAACTGGCCGTCAAAACGTTCATGGCGAAGAACGCTCAGGCCGGCCCTCTGTGATCACTGATGATTTGGTGGCTGCAGTCGAAACAAAGATTCGTGAGGACAGAAGATTCGCAATTTCCACTCTTTCTTTGGAATTTCCACAAGTTTCAAGATCGGTTTTGTACAAAACTGTGTCTGAAAACCTAAACCTACAGAAGACCACAAAGGGAAGAGATTTGCCACTTCATTGGACTTTTTGATTCGTTACGAGGAAGAAGAGGATGACATGTTGAGTCAAATTGTCACTGGAGATGAAACATGGGTATCCCGTATCACTCCCGAAAGCAAGCGACAATCGATGGAATGACGACACACAACGTCACCCGTCAAGGTCAAAGCTAAACAGATGCTGTCAAAGCGCAAGATTATGGCAACTGTGTTCTGGGACCGGCGCGGCGTGTTGCTAGTGGACTTTATGCCACGAAGAACGACAATCAACTCAAATGCCTACTGTGCAACTCTAAAGAAGCTCCGCAGAGCAATTCAAAACAAAAGGCTCGGCATGCTGACAACAGGAGTTTTGCTCCTGCACGATAACGCTAGGCCTCACACCTCTCAAAAAACTCGGGATTTGATTGATTCTTTTGGCTGGGAAGTTTTGGACCATGCACCATAGAGCCCCTACCTTGCTCCTAGCGATTTTCACCTTTTCCGGTACCTGAAACACCATCTTGGGAGGCAGCGCTTCAATGACGACGATGAAGTGAAAGCGGCCGTGAACTCTTGGCTGTCGGAGCAGGCGGCCGAATTCTTTGAAGAGGGAATTAAAAACTTTGTTGTACGGTATGACAAGAGCTTAAATAAACAAGGCAACCATGTAGAAAAATAGGTAAAAGCATGTAGAATCAAAAAATAAAAGTTTTTTTTTACAAAAGTATTTGTATCTTTTTTTAAAAAAATAAAAACGGCCCTTATTTAAGAAACAACCCTCGTATTACAATCTGTCTATTTGTTAACAATCGAGCCCAGACTACCATCTCTCTGAAAACCGCACACCAATAGCATTTTCTCATTCCGAAATACTTGCGGTGACAGTTTTAGATGATCCATCCTGTTTGTGCAGCTTTTCTACGAAGGTCTTTGTCTTACGCTTCTCAATTTCCATACTTACGTATCAGTCCTCTTCCTGAAGAAACAATTAATTCACTGCTACTTTTGACACATTGACTACTTCTTCTAGATTGTTTTCCATGTTTTCTTCGTTCACTTGGTGTCCACTCATCTCAATAGATATCAGTTTATTTCTTCATTTTGGTTAGCTTCCATATTTCAGCGCTATATGTACTTATAGCCTCTGGTATTTATTTGTACAGTAAGACATTTTTTTGTCACGCCATACCAAGAAGTTCAGTAGGACCACTACTCCTTTTCCTTCCAACATTTACTTGTGATATCTTGGTCTTGGGCGCTTCTTATGATTCTCTTAAATGTGACGCCCAGGTATTTAAGTGTACATACATAGTTAATTTTGCAGTATCCTACATCCAAATCTTCTCGTTCATCTACACCCACTACCACATATTCCGTATTTTTTGTGTTTATAGTCAGGCTACATTTTTTATATTCATCGTGCAGTTTCCTGGACATACACCTGGAGCCGTAATCCCAGTAATCTATTAATGGTTACTGAAAAAAGATGCTCGGTCCTGTATTTGGTATCTATTTGTATGTACTCATAATATGTAGTTGAAGGTACTCACGAAACGATATGAGAAGGGACCGCACAGTAACAAAAACTGCTAATTTACGTGAACTAACCGACGGGAACTCTGTACTAAGCTCTTCAACTTAGCGTAACGGAGAGGTCCAGTAAACCTATAGCTAGCGGGCCTAGGGCACTATGGCGGATGATTATAACAAATACTCGCCCAGGATTGACGCTAGAATCAACTCTCCATGCTGGTTACTCGGAAGTCAACTACGCTGCCCATGGAGTGTGGCGCGAAGAAGCGAGCCAAATCCAGTCACATGTGATGATAATGAATCAAGAAAAGCGGTATCACGAGACTGCATGCTAAACACTGCCGTGCACCTCGCTATTAATCTCCGCGATCAACAATTTACTATCTTCAGCCCTTCGAACTGTCAAAACTTCCGCAACTAGGATTACCAGTGTTTTACATTTCTGAGTGTATTGGTGCCTGCGGCTCTAAATAAAGAGGACGTTTGATGATCAAAATTAATAACTTCCTCTCGCTCTGCGTATGGATTTCAAAGGTAACTCATTTGATAAAAAATTTACGATGAAGATCTGGATTTCGAGGACAACAATTTCAGTTTTGCTTCACGACCATCTTATTTCATCTTTGTACTTGTGTTTACATTCTGTAAAATAATTACCATTTTTTTTACTTTACAGTTAATGTCAGACATGTGTTACAGTCCGGGAAACGTCGAAAGTTGTCTCTTTTCTGATTCATGCTTCTCCATGTTAGGTGTCAGGCAATACAAGGTACAATTTACATCTACACTGTACGCATTTTCCCTACAAGATAAGGAGCAGCTGCTCTTATAGCTTTGTGGTTATTCATAGATCAAAATTTTTTACAAGAAGGTGAAAGTTTTCAGGGATTTTGTGCCATAGTCACAACAGCTATGAGCTCATGTTAACATCTGACAGGTAGTAGCTAGCTTAAAATATTTTAGAAAAAATCCAAAAACCTGAAAATTTTGGAAGAATTTCGAATGACCAATACGTAGCAGTGCTTTATGTTATATAATTAAGTTTGTGAGGACAGAAAGCTCATTAAGCTACAACGTTCCACACGCGTTCGCAGCAGATTAGAGCGCTGATGCAAGCGGGTCCACTCACCTGATTCCGCCTCCATGTCCACTTAAGTGCAGCATTATTTTAAATTACGTTTACTTTTAATTAAAACTGCCAGGACGGTGTAATACATTGAGGTAATATTGGAAATATTTTTACCCAAACGCCAGAAAAGCGCATACAACTACAATATCGCCTCGTTACGTGGTGGACAGGCTTTTAGGACACGTGTCAGTATGACTAATCATGTGATTATCGCTCCGCATCACACATCTCCCGAAACGTTAGTTGTTAAATGTAGTGTAAACAATTGTGTGCCATAGCAAGTGGTCTGACGGTTTCCAAAACTTTTATCTAGTCGTAAATTTTTATTAAACTTCGTTTCAATTTTGTGACGTAGCACCAACTGACACGTATAAAAGCATCAGGTTTAGCAGGTTTTGTTCATCAAATGTGACGAAAATGCAGTGCACATTATCAGTGACGCAATGTAGATAAAAACAATGTGTTCGTTAATAAAAAATTTGAAGACAATAAGAACACTGTGTGGTTTACATAAAAACGTAGAAAATGACATCTTTTATCCTTACGGTAATGAATATGTTGTTACGATATCTTTTCAAGACAACATTCACACTGTAGTTAGCTTTTCCCGTAACCATATTATAGACACAATAAAAATAACCTGTTGCCCCATATCTCCTGCGAAATCAAGCGCACATTAGAAACAGTTATATCTTCTATTATTTACCCGCTAAGCCACTGCTCTCTGAGTACGTAACACCAGATATATAACACAATGTCCCAGTCAACACAGTCTGAAATTAGACTGATTCAATATCTGTAAATTAAATAGAAAAACCAATTATGCCTTACAAGATGTTTGCATATTTCATTTCAATAGGTGAGTAAATAACAAAATTGAATTCCATGCATACTTATGACGTCGTGTTATGCCAGAAATCTGCATGGAACATGAAACCGCAGTACTTTTTTAATAAGTTGAATGTAGTTCCGAATATACTTATTGTCACTGCCTTAAATTTGTGAAGTATATTACTCACAAACCTAAAAGGAGTTTCAAGCATGGCTGTTAATGTAATATTAGAACTGCTAAAATGTGCACTAAAAATCTGATTATGTTTATAACAGAATTTCTTTGTTGCTGAGAGCGTTTCATTAAATAAGAAACCAAATTTTTACAAGCAATGTAGAAATCAAAATGTCTTTAAAAGTTTTCGGATTAATAAAAGATTGTGTTCACTTTGACAGGTACATGAGTCACACCAAACACATTGTTGAGAACAATGTGTTTATGTATTTTACTGGTCAGCAAGATAACGGAGCATCTACGAGATGACGCTAGTACGAACTTCACTTAAATGTTGATGTATAGAACAATATTCATCTTTTTGACATAAACAATAACGACTTAGCATGTACGAACGTTCCCAGCCGTGCTTTAGATGCACTGTCACATAAATGGTCTTTTTTCTTATTAAGGATACACAGACAGACAAAAATAAAAATGGAAATCTCTTCACAAAAGTTCTAACAACATTTCAGAATAGTTAAACAATAGTTCTACAAAGTAACTACTGTTTAGGAGGTTCTGAGTACAATATGAGATTATCTTCTCTAATAAACTGCATGTGGATAGCATGTCGACCATAGTGTGAAGTTACGGGGGGCGGTCAAATGGAAAACTAACACGAGCCACAATGGGACAATGGATGGTTCCGTTAAAAAGTAATCACCACACTCGTTAAGACATTTATCCCACTGGAAGGCAAGACGATCATCTCCTGTTTCGTAGAAGGCGGTCGACCACTGACGGATCCGCAACCCGCACGCACAGTTGCACTTCCTCGTTCGGCTGAAATCGACTTCCACGCGTGTCTTTCTTCAGGTCACCAAAGAAGTGAAAAATCACACGATAAAAGATCTTGGCTGTTGGAGGATGTTACAGTATTTCCTGACCAAATCGCTGAAGCGTAGACTTCATCCAACTGGCAGTGTGGGGGGCGGGCGTTACGTCGAACAGGATGATCCGTCCGTCAGCATTCCTGGACGTTTTGAGTTTATGGTGCGTCGCGGTTTCTACAGAATATCTTAATAGCACTGCGTACATACTGAAGTTCCATGCTCGAAGAATATGACGAGCAGAGGGCACCTTCAGTCAAAAGAGAAAATCATCCTGATCTTCAAATGGTTCAAATGGCTCTGAGCACTATGCGACTTAACTTCTGAGGTCATCAGTCGCCTAGAACTCAGAACTAATTAAACCTAACTAACCTAAGGACATCACACACATCCATGCCCGAGGCAGGATTCGAACCTGCGACCGTAGCGGTTGCTCGGTTCCAGACTGTAACGCCTAGAACCGCACGGCCACTCCGGCCGGCCCATCCAGATCTTACCGGAACTTGCGTGAACGGCACTAGATTTATTTGGTGGCGGTGATGTTTCTGCTGTCAGCTCTGGAGTTTGCCCTCAGGCTAGAAATGGTGGACCACGTATCATACCCTGTGATAATACTGCATGGTCTTCCACGTTGTACTGCGGCATATCCCTCAGACGTGACGCCACTCTGTCCATGTTTTGTTTCTCCGTCTGGTGATACCGCACTCACTGCATGCAAATTTTGCTTTAACGCAAGGTTGGTCTTCGATGATGACAAGCACAGAGAGTAACGGCTAATACCCGCCTAGATACGAATTTCCTCCTCCGTTATTTGTCGGTCTCCCTAGACAAGACCATCAATCCGCCCCATCACATGGCCCTGCCCTGTCTTGGTAGAACCATCTTATGTAAAGAGAAGGCCGAGGCGCGCTCAGTGCGACGTCACGCAGAGCGGGGCAGGCGTTTTTCGTTGCCAGGGAATCTTCTCACGAAATGTCAGCCACCAACTTTCTCCTCCGAATGAGAAAATATTTTGCTGACGCTGACCTACATAGGGAGAAACTATCACCACAATAAAAAAAAAAGACATATCAGAGCTCGCACGGAATCCTCTATTCTGTGCAAGGATAACGCGATTCAGTACTGCTCTGTGTTGCGCGCCGCAATGCTAAAGCTGTAAATCACTATATGTACACAGATGCAATGAGTTCTCTGAGATACGAAGACTTCTCTGTTAGTTGCCAATCGATGTATTTTCCGGATACACTTCCTGTTCTACTTTTGAGAAAACCATGATCATTTAAAAATTGTAGGAGAAAGGTAGATGAAAAATGAAATATGGACATAAATGACAACACAAAGCTTTTGCATACTGTGAAAATGTACTCGAGGCTCATTTTAAACTTCTTTTGTTACCCAAGGTTTCTTCGTAGCCACCTTCTTTGTAACTTTGCTTTTCTTTTAAACTTCTCTGATGGTCGTTTTAGAGATATCCATTTCTCTTCAACTATAGTGGCCTTTGTCATTTCCTTATTGCTGTATCTATACCCTTAGAGAAATTCAAGCGTATCTCGTCATTCCTTTGCATATTCATTTTTCTTGGCTAATCTCTTAAACTTCAGCCCACTCTTCATCACTATTACATTGTGGTTTGAGTGTATATCTGCTCCTGGGTAGACCTTACAATGCAGTATCTAATTTACATGATGTAATGATGTAATGTAACTGAAATGTTTCCGTATCACTTAGCCTTATCGAAGTACACCTCCTGTGAGTCTTTAATCGAGTATTCGCTATTACAAGCTGAAATTTACTACAGAAGTCAATTAGTTTTTCTCCTCTCTCATTCCTTGTCCCAAGTCCATATTCTCCTGTAACCTTCTCTTCTACTCTTTCCCTTACTTCTGTATTCCAGTCCCCTATTACTATGAGATTTTCATCTCCATTTACATACTGTATTACCCTTTCAATATCTGAACCGTGAATTTACTTTCAAAATCCTTTCTTAAAGAATTTACTTTCAAAATCCTTTCTTAAAGAATTTACTTTGTTTACCAGCGATTCATCAAGAACATTAACACATTTAATCACACTAGGTGAGCGTGGAGGTAGTTGCCAGAGAGTAACCGATGAAAATGAAATTACCTTTAACAAATGGGAATTTTATTCACAAAAGCTTTCTCAAAAACAGATTTAAAATTTATAAGCAGAAAAGTACCCTCGAAATATCAAGTTACAATTTTATTTAGAGGCAGAAAGAACAATATTGGCAGTTTGAGACTTCGGGCTGAGAAGCTTCCCGCTCCCTTACAACACGGCCGTAGTCACGAGCGCACACAACAACCTCTGAAAGACTACACAGGTGCAAATCTGCAACACACCAGACTACTTTAAACTAAAAATTTTAACAACTCACACAAACACATTAACTATGCACCCCGTAAGAGGGATAGAAATGGTACAAACACTCACACTAAGGAATTATTTGCTACCGAAAGTGCAATTCGTTTTTAAAAGGACTCTTACGGTGGAAGGGTGGCAGCTTTATAAAATGACTATTTAAATAAAACCCATGAAATTCAGACTTACATAAAATGTACAACGTGCTCCACATTATACATATACTGCCTCGCAAAATGATAGGCAAGATAAAAACATATTTCAGGAATTCGGCCTTTACACCTTAATTCCAGAAATTCATTAACACCGAATCTGACAAACGTGACACAGGCAGCTATTAACGTACGGCAGACCGACAGACAGACAGACAGACAAACAGACACTAACTGCCTAACAAATGCGGACGAGAGACAGACGAGCAAGCTGGAGACGAGAGCTTGACCAAGAAAACAAGTAGAATTTAACAAGTAAATGAAACAACATATCACGAATCACGTAACTTCTAATAAACTGCGATTTCTGGCGAAGACCTGGCGCAGCACCCCCAAAACGCTCTCACGAACCGTCCGCTGCCAACCACTTCAACGGACGCAGGAATGCGAGCCTATCTCCCGTCTCATGGCGTCGCATCTCGCCCCGGCCAGACCGATGTCGTGGGTTGACTCCTGCTGCTCTCGTGTCGGCCGCGAAGCCACTACGCATCGCTATACCGCGCGGCCACTGAACTGACGTGGCGACCTCACATGCGCCGACGCTCCCGGCGGACAAGCCATTTTGTGTCCCAGTGAGCGACCAACCAACCGATCGATCCAACCGCCAATTCCCTTTGCCTGAGCAAACTCGAGCAGACTGGCGGCCTAACACACACTAGCAACCCGGACGACAGACAGACACTAACCTCCTCACCAAGAGACAGACTAACTTGGCTGACCAATTGACCAGACTGGCCCAGACTGACAGACTGATTTGACTCAGACTGACCCTTTGCCGAGCTCACAGCGCCCCTTAAATGCACGTGAGCAGGCTACCTTTCCCCTTTCCCACCAGAGGGACACACCGAAGCTGCGATTGCCACAGCGGCGCTACCGCCAGAAACGGAGACCGACTGCTTCACACAACGCGCTGCGGAGCGCTGTTCAAAACAGTAATTTTACCACGGCTCAATATCCTCATATACTTTATGTACCTCGCCTTGCGACGTCGACATGTATACCTGAACTACCGTTGTCGGGTTGGTTTGCTGTCGATTCTGATACGAATTACTCTAGCGCTGAACTGATCACAGTAACACATTTTTGCTCTACCTTCCTATTCATTGCGAATCCTACCCGCATTATACCGTTCTTTGCTGCTGTTGATATTACCCTATACTCATCTAACCAGACATCCTTGTCGTCTTTCTATTTTACTTCAGTGAACCCTACTATATCTAGATTGAGACTTTGCATTTCCCTTTTCAGATTTTATAACATGTCTAACACGTTCAAGCTTCTCACATTCCACGCCCCGACTCGTAGAACATTATCCTTTCGTTGGGTATTCAGTATCTTTCTCATGGTCGCCTCCCCCTTGGCAGTCCACTCCCGGAGATCCGAATGGGAGTTTGTTCCGGAAACTTTTGCCAATGAAGACATAATCATGACACTTTTTCAGTTACATGCCACAAGTCATGTGGATAAACGTTATGTGTCTTTAATGCATTGATTTCCACTGCCTTCTGCATCCACATGCCGTTGATCATTACTGATCATTTCGCCTTTACGGGCAGTTTCCCACCCGAAGGACAAAGAGTGTCCTCAAATTCTGTCCACTCCTCCACCCTCTTTGATATGCCCGTTGGCAGAATGCGGGTGACTTCTTACACCGGAAGTCTTTGACCCCTCTACGCCGATTATTAATCAAAACTTCAACGGTGGCTGTTTAGAACACGGGACGGAGGATATTTTGATTACTAATCAAAGACAATACCCCCTAGACCGCGTGGATATTACCTATAATTGTCTTAGAAAAACTTCTTTGTCTGTTTTTACTAAATGTGATGTCTGTCTGACCATGCTCTGTGATGTGACATCTATATAAATATTTTATTTATTATTGATGAAAATTTATGTAATTATAATTAATTTGAGAACGTAATTTCAAGAGTAATATGCTGTAAAAGAATGTAAACGTTAAAAAGTTACTTGTAAGACTGGTTAATGCATAGAACGTGTAGGTTCGCAATAACGTAAAACGTGCAGGGAAGCTGCACAGCAACGAAACTGGCTAGTCGAGATTAGAAAAGGTGGAACTGGCGATTAAAATTCAAAGTTCTTTTGTGGCAAGAGTCAGTTTGTGGCTAGCAATCAACGTGTTCCCACCTTGTGAACTTAAACAGGCAAGAAAAACAGCACGATTATACAATATAACCATGGATGTGCAAGTAATTTGGCGTATTGGTCATGGCATAATTTGGCTGTCTCTGTGTTACGAAAATATGACGCTAAGGAGAGAATTTTCAGAGCTAGTTACAAAGCAAAAGCCGTGAATATTTTTACCTCCTTTCTGGAATAGCCGCAGCAGATCGACACTGCCACATCTAATTATCCCCTGAGTACTGTATAAATGCGTGGACCAGTTGTGGGATTTCTTTTTAAGTCATGTTTGTGTTCTACGAACTTCGTATTCAGTTACTGTACTTTTTCCTTAGTCGTTTTCTTAGACGGGCTCCCATTCCAAATGCTAAGATATTTACCAGTATCCTATTATAATGAGCTGCAAAGTCATTTCAGCAAACTTCCCACACTGTTACTAAACTTTGTGAAGTAGTAAATTTCATAATTATTCAGTGAGCATACGTTTGGAAGTACTACAAGTGTTTTTCATAAAATGATACCTAAAGTTCCATGAAAGTTCAATTGCCAAAATAAGGTTTATGATATTCAGCTTAAAGACTGCTCTTCTTGATACGTCTGTACAGTATTGTGGTTACATGGAAAAGCGATAATGATCCAGAAAAGTTACTGGCTAACCGATTACGAAGCAGCAGCGTAAGATTTAATTATTGTGCAGGTTTGAAAGAAACAGTGTTTCTAATTTCATGTATATATAGTTAATAGCTAATAGTTTTTGCTGTGTCTAACATATTCAGCCTTGATCGAAGTCTACTGATAGATTATTTCCTGGGTCTCCTTGCTCACTGCTGGGCCACGTTTCATGTCACAGTTATAGCATTAATGAAATTCAATAGCCAGCTGTCTATTATTTGTATACTGTAATAAGGAACTTGCTACAACCATACAAACTACATGTTCGATTTGAGCTAAAAAGTATACGGATGTGAATGTTCCTTGAGAATAAAAATATTAATAGGAATAGAGAACGTAAGTAACTTACAGCCATTTCAAGGACAGCATTTTCCTGTAATTGAGCTGGTAAAAGAACCTCTTGTCCACGTCAATATTGTTCCACCATTAGTAATTATTTACGTAAGCTGTTGAGAGACAGTTGTTCCAAAAATGGTTAATATATCTTCTGTGTTGCTTGATGGATTGCGCTAGTGCTTGGTACCTTATTTTCAAACATAAATTCTGTGTCAACCCCAGTAGTTTCTGTATAAACCATGCTATTGCTTGGTACAATTTTACCTAATTATGGTGGCGAACCTCTCGTTTTCAACTAATTGCAGTTCACCTGATTATTAACAGGACCGATTCCCTTTTGTTCTACTACTGCTACCTTTGAGTAGAATACTATTGTGAAACGAAAATAGTCCGATATCTTGATCATTATAAGCACGATCATGGTCCAATTAAAATCTTTTCAGAAGACTAACATTATCACACTGTTGATAATTTAGTAGTACACAGCGTTTTACAGTCGAGCATGTGATATAAGAAATGCTAATGGTTTCAAATTGTGTTTTATTAAAGCTTCAATAAGTTACATGGGGGATATTGCAAATAGATTTTAAACAAAGTGAAGTTAATTTTCTGAAGACAACGACAAGTATGATTATAGACTCAGGTGTTATTCAGTTGATACGCATTATTGTTTTACAGACAGTGACATAAACTAAAAAAATTCTTATTAATTACGAAATATAGCACATTACCACATTCTGTCTTTTAAATTATAATCAACAAAGTAGCAAACAATACGAAAATATCGAAACAGGGGCGTGGAACTGGTAACAGACCTACCCTTGTTCACCTGTGTGTAATTTCTTCCCCCCCCCCCTAAATAATTTCCAGTGGCGTTCCTAGCACACCCTTCCTACAATGATATAAACATCGTATTACATATGAAAATTAAAAAAATCTGAAGATTAATTTTGATTTTCAGTGGTTTGATAATGGACTCTAACATTGTTTGACTGAAAGACCTTCATTTTCTTTGTCATAATTACAAGCTACTTACACAGTTAAACTGTTGAATGCATACATTGTTTGACTGAGAGACCTTCATTTTGCTTCTCATAATTTCGAGGTGCTTACACAGCAAACGGTTGAACAGATACAATGAAATGCTTGCGGGGTTTCAATAAACTATGCACCCTTCGACTCAACGCTGCAATAATAAAAGTTTTGGCTGGTTTCGTTGTCCAGGGGCTGGGATACGTAGTTGCCGCATTACAGGCCAAGTACCGCTGAGTCTATAGTATATGATAAGAATACACACATGAATCAAAAGGTCGGAGGTTTCTATCACTCGGAAATTGCGAATTATGAATGTAACATACAAATTTATTAATGAAAGATTACAATTTAAAAAATCTGCAGGAACTATCTTAACAACTTTAAATGATGAGTACGATAATAGAAGTATTTTTGAGAATGTGGTGTATTTCTACAAAACATTTATTGGTGTCGATAGTCCAGCAATTAAGTAAAGTATAAGCTGAATAACAGCGAAACAATAGATTCCTACAGCACGTAATTAGTTATGAACAACTAAATAGCTCGCGAGACATTCACTTCCAAACGCACACTACGTCTTCACTGCCGAAGCCACGGAAATCACACAAGAGCACAAGTCGGCACTCCGAAGTATGTCTATCTCTCGCGATCACGCGCAAACTGCTCCACTCCATGTCTTTTCAGCGACTGTGCGTCCACCGCGCCGTCCAGCACTTTCCGTGTTCTGTCCCGTCGTGTCCAGCACTCACCCCCGTGTCCAGTGCCGTACTCCAGAACTCCCACGTGTCCTCCTCCGGAAACGATGCTCCCATCCTGTCTCCCCATTCACGAGCGCTGTTACTAGCTAGAGCGCTCGCGCCAAGTCTTCAAAGCAACGCACCCACACACATACACTCCTGGAAATTGAAATAAGAACACCGTGAGATCTTGCTGGCCAGGGTAGTTGACTTACACCTTCTAGAGCACGTTGGGTGGCACGGGATACATGCGGACGTGCATTGTCCTGTTGGAACAGCAAGTTCCCTTGCCGGTCTAGGAATGGTAGAACGTAGGGTTCGATGACGGTTTGGATGTACCGTGCACTATTCAGTGTCCCCTCGACCATCACCAGTGGTGTACGGCCAGTGTAGGAGATCGCTCCCCACACCATGATGCCGGGTGTTGGCCCTGTGTGCCTCGGTCGTATGCAGTCCTGATTGTGGCGCTCACCTGCACGGCGCCAAACACGCATACGACCACCATTGGCACCAAGGCAGAAGCGACTCTCATCGCTGAAGACGACACGTCTCCATTCGTCCCTCCATTCACGCCTGTCGCGACACCACTGGAGGCGGGCTGCACGATGTTGGGGCGTGAGCGGAAGACGGCCTAACGGTGTGCGGGACCGTAGCCCAGCTTCATGGAGACGGTTGCGATGGTCCTCGCCGATACCCCAGGAGCAACAGTGTCCGTAATTTGCTGGGAAGTGGCGGTGCGGTCCCCTACGGCACTGCGTAGGATCCTACGGTCTTGGCGTGCATCCGTGCGTCGCTGCGGTCGACGGGCACGTGCACCTTCCGCCGACCACTGGCGACAACATCGATGTATTGTGGAGGCCTCAGGCCCCATGTGTTGAGCAATTCGGTGGTACGTCCACCCGGCCTCCCGCATGCCCATTATACGCCCTCGCTCAAAGTCCGTCAACTGCACATACGGTTCACGTCCACGCTGTCGCGGCATGCTACCAGTGTTAAAGACTGCGATGGAGCTCCGTATGCCACGGCAAACTGGCTGACACTGACGGCGGCGGTGCACAAATGCTGCGCAGCTAGCGCCATTCGACGGCCAACACCGCGGTTCCTGGTGTGTCCGCTGTGCCGTGCGTGTGATCATTGCTTGTACAGCCCTCTCGCAGTGTCCGGAGCAAGTATGGTGGTTCTGACACACCGGTGTCAATGTGTTCTTTTTTCCATTTCCAGGAGTGTATTTAATCACATACGAAATACTGGAGTTACGTTTAAATAACTGAATTTAAACAAATATGTCTACGGCTGGACCATAAAAACGTTCTAACACACATTATTAAATACATAAACAGTTAAATAAACATATCAAAAGAAAAGAAGCAAAAAGTAGGTCAGGAGCCTAATATCTCTGTACTTTCTAAAACAGAGTAATTAAGTGACCAGTTTCTTCATGAATAGCATATATCGGATATTAACAAAGACATAGATTAATCAATATATTTATAAGCTTGCTGCTACCGTTTTTTCGTGTAACTGTGGAGTACTTACGGCCTGACGCAATCGATAGTAATCGGCCAATTTCACCTCCAATAGCTCATGTACTATTTAATCTACATGCCTGTAATTCATACCGATTTAGGTTTCCACTAATAGCTTTCTAAAGACACAGCGATCGACAAAATTGAATGAAGCGTTTATATTTTCCTAATTCGTTGCTGTGTGTTACTTGTATAATTTACCGTCAAATACTAAACTTTGAACTAATAAAGATATTTTAAATCTGATTACACCATCAGAATCGTCGTGCAAATAATAGTAAAGTACATGTTTCTTTATGAGGTATCATGATTCATCTGGCTACTGTTAATTTCCATACGAACTGTGAAATGTCTGCCATTAAGGTTTCACAAAGTCCGCCATCTTTGGCACTCCCGGCATAGGCATCTCCTTCATCGACACAAAACGCCGTCCTCGTCACAGCGGAATTCCCAGCCACGCGGCTGGACCATGCGCTGGGGCTACCCCTCTCGTCGGGCTAACGTTTGCCGGGCCCCGGCTTTGACGAGCGTCCTGTGCGGCCGCCCCAATTCTGAACATATAATACACTCCTGGAAATTGAAATAAGAACACCGTGAATTCATTGTCCCAGGAAGGGTAAACTTTATTGACACATTCCTGGGGTCAGATACATCACATGATCACACTGACAGAACCACAGGCACATAGACACAGGCAACAGAGCATGCACACTGTCGCCACTAGTACAGTGTATATCCACCTTTCGCAGCAATGCAGGCTGCTATTCTCCCATGGAGACGATCGTAGAGATGCTGGATGTAGTCCTGTGGAACGGCTTGCCATGCCATTTCCACCTGGCGCCTCAGTTGGACCAGCGTTCGTGCTGGACGTGCAGACCGCGTGAGACGACGCTTCATCCAGTCCCAAACATGCTCAAGGGGGGACAGATCCGGAGATCTTGCTGGCCAGGGTAGTTGACTTACACCTTCTAGAGCACGTTGGGTGGCACGGGATACATGCGGACGTGCATTGTCCTGTTGGAACAGCAAGTTCCCTTGCCGGTCTAGGAATGGTAGAACGATGGGTTCGATGACGGTTTGGATGTACCGTGCACTATTCAGTGTCCCCTCGACGAACACCAGTGGTGTACGGCCAGTGTAGGAGATCGCTCCCCACACCATGATGCCGGGTATTGGCCCTGTGTGCCTCGGTCGTATGCAGTCCTGATTGTGGCGCTCACCTGCACGGCGCCAAACACGCATACGACCATCATTGGCACCAAGGCAGAAGCGACTCTCATCGCTCAAGACGACACGTCTCCATTCGTCCCTCCATTCACGCCTGTCGCGACACCACTGGAGGCGGGCTGCACGATGTTGGGGCGTGGGCGGAAGACGGCCTAACGGTGTGCAGGACCGTAGCCCAGCTTCATGGAGACGGTTGTGAATGGTCCTCGCCGATACCCCAGGAGCAACAGTGTCCCTAATTTGCTGGGAAGTGGCGGTGCGGTCCCCTACGGCACTGCGTAGGATCCTACGGTCTTTGTGTGCATCCGTGCGTCGCTGCGGTCCGGTCCCAGGTCGACGGGCACGTGCACCTTCCGCCGACCACTGGCGACAACATCGATGTACTGTGGAGACCTCGCGCCCCACGTGTTGAGCAATTCGGCGGTACGTCCACCCGGCCTCCCGCATGCTCACTATACGCCCTCGCTCAAAGTCCGTCAACTGCACATAGCCGGCCGGTGTGGCCGTGCGGTTCTAAGCGCGTCAGTTTGGAGCCGCGTGACCGCTACGGTCGCAGGTTCGAATCCTGCCTCGGGCATGGATGTGTGTGATGTCCTTAGGTTAGTTAGGTTTAAGTAGTTCTAAGTTCTAGGGGACTGATGACCTCAGTAGTTAAGTCCCATAGTGCTGAGAGCCATTTTTTGAACTGCACATACGGTTCACGTCCACGCTGTCGCGGCATGCTACCAGTGTTAAAGACTGCGATGGAGCTCCGTATGCCACGGCAAACTGGCTGACACTGACGGCGGCGGTGCACAAATGCTGCGCAGCTAGCGCCATTCGACGGCCAACACCTCGGTTCCTGGTGAGTCCGCTGTGCCGTGCGTGTGATCATTGCTTGTACAGCCCTCTCGCAGTGTCCGGAGCAAGTATGGTGGGTCTGACACACCGGTGTCAATGTGTTCTTTTTCCATTTCCAGGAGTGTATTTTCAGGGCGGCACAACTCGCCTGTTACCTCACATGCTGTTAAAATATAATCATCACCATCTTCGTGATCATCATCATCGTCATCTACGTAAGGGCTAGGCTTTTGATCACCCCTGTCTCCTTAAAAATTGGTGAAGCTATTCTACGTAGGGATTCCTAGAGATCCCTTGTCAAATGGTTTATATTGTTTTATTGTATTAGTAATTCTCGCACCTGCTATTCAGTTTATATGTTATTTCCACAGCATATGACAAAATTGTATTGTGTCAGTCACGTATTGCATATTCAGATCATGCCGAATAGTTTCATTCTTCTTTTTACCCATTGAAGTGTACCCATCCACGTATCTGAAGAAGTTAATTTTCATGCTTCCTATTCGGTTTTCATCTCTCTACTCACATTCATAGCGCATTGAAGGTATGGCCATAGCCTAATAGGACTTCAGCAATCTCTTGGAACCTCTTTCCCAATATCCCGTATATAGCTTCACAGAAACAGCCAAATAAGTCTAAATTAGTCTGTATTTTATTATTTGACTAATTTGTACCCTTGAACCCTAAATATTTGAATGAATTAACTGTCTCTACGATCAGCTTGTAAATTTGTATCTCAGCTTCTATGGTCTTGTGTCTTTCAAAAGCCACTGATATTTTCAGAATAATAATGTTCGGATTGCAATCTCCGGCTACCTTTTCTTATATTAAAAACAGCTTCTTGTAGTTCAGTTACTTGGTCGGAAGCAAAAAGATGTGAATCAACATTCACGTTATTAACTTTGAAATGTTGTATTTCCTGTACGCATGTTTTCGTTATATCATATATATATTAAAAAGAGTGGGTGACTTGGGAAAACCTTTCCTTGTTCCTTTGTTCATTCCAGTTATATTTCGTCTGCTGCTCATTATTTTTATGTTTACTTTATTATTCTTATAGGAACAGTGTATGCAGCTCTTACAATATGAGATGGCATCGTTTTTTTTCTTAAAATTCCCCTTACTTTGTTTCGATCTACTTCATGCAACGCGTTTTTACAGTTAATGAAGTTAATGAAGACTGCAGAAGTTGGTACACTGAATTACCAATGTTTTTCTGTTAGTTGTGTGATAGTGAAGATACAGTCACCATTCGATATTCCTTTGCAGACATAGGGTTGGGCACCTGATAAAACAGTTCCAGCGTTAGTCATTTGGTTAAAATTGTAGCATACTAGTTGCAACTAGTTGACATTCGCGTCTATTTCCTTTCTTAGTTATATTTATCATCCTGCTGAATGTTTTCTTCTGTGGTTGTCTTGGCGCCATTTTCCTGTAGTTTTTGCGAAGGGTAGTTACCATCAAACAACCGTTTGTAAATAAATATATTTTCTTTTTTTAGCAGTTTTTATAACTGTTTCGACACTATCAGTGATGTAATAATATTGTGGCCGACTTTGGTCAGTACCCACAGCACTTTTCATCCACACATCGTCTTCGTCGTGCTTCCGAGCATCAATCAGCTTCCAGAAATTACATATAGAGTGAGCTTTGAAGACAAATTCATTAATAATTTCATGTCTTACATACTTCTACTTTGTCATGCACTTCTCGTATAAGAAAAAACTTATTTATGAAGTGTTATATTTAAGGAAATATTTATATATTTCCTTTCAGCTTTTATTAATACAGATCACTTCGACGGAAGTAGTCTTGCTTTGATTAATTTGGCTCTCGAGCGAACATTCTTCCATTGCTGTAATTATACTAGTTTTACTTGTTTTGTTTCACAAAGACCAATTTGTCGTAGTAATTTTGTTTTAATTTGCCACGTATTCTGTTTTGAAAAATGTGATAAATTACAATCTTGAGGTAATTCCTTAATAACTCAAAATATTGAGTAGGAAATGGCTAGAAAAGAAAATAATTACTGGTACACTGAGACTAAAATGACTTCTAAATTTGAAAAAAAGACACGTTTTTTCTTTTTATAAAAACTTTTCTTTGACTGATGTAATAGCAAGCCGTTGTTCACATAGCGATTATTGTTAAATTACTCAAACCTAGTTGTTATTTCAGAATACTATTGAGGTTAAATGAATAAACTGCATATGAATACATAACAACAAAATAGCGTGGGGTGTTACAGTACTCAGAAATTGCAGATACACAAACCGGATCTGACTTAGTGCATCGTGTTTTTGACTGAAGTGGTAGAACAGGTGCCATACAATACACAGTTTAATTATATATTTAAGTAAGTTTTCTAGTGCCAAGTAATATTCTAAATGAAGAAAGTGGCCTACAACGAACACGCCACTTCTTAGTACTAGTGTGAATAATGAAAGATGGTAAAATCATATATACCTGTAGTTAAAGGTGTGATGCTGCCATCCATCACGAAACACTTTTCGGGTGATATATACAAAGAGCACACACGTTTTACGACGGAAAGCCTTTTACCGAATTATTTTTCTATCTGCCTTTTGAATCAAAGTGTATAACCACGAGCGATGACGGCGTGGCCTCCAGCATGTGGTGTGCCGTGTGAGGATATATAGAAGACTATGCACTGCGCCCTGCCTGGAGCAGGAGTATGGAAGTTTTATGGTTGAAATTTTGTTCTGCAAAGTATTCGCCGGAATATATGGTCGGAGAGCGTTGGTCTGCATAAGGCGGCGTAGATGTTCGGTGCGGAAGTTTCACCACGCCGTTCGGTATGCTATCAAAGGGACGGAACTTTATAGGAGCTAAAATTTATCGCCCCCGAAGAGTTAGGGAGACGCAATGATCACAGATCAGCGTCACAAAGTTCCATGAGGACCTTAATTCGGCAAATTCTTCTCAGAGACAATAAGCGCGAAAGGCTTTTATAGTCGCATGTGCCGAGAAGAATTCCTTAAAATTTCTAGTCAGACGATGGTGGTAACAAAATTCCAAATTATTTTCTATAAGGGCACAGAAGCCAGCCCATTGTTTACTCACGCCATTGTTATCTGAAGAACATTTCGTACAACCAAAATTCCCTTGTAAACACAGTAAACAGTCTATTAACCCTCACAATACCAAGGGGGAGAGAGGGGTACTTTATATCTACCTTTTGAAAATATTATAATGGACTCATTTGCTATTTTAAATTTTTGAAAAAAAATTCTTTATATTTAATTACGTCTTCTAGCAGACTCCATAAATGTTTAAATTTTTCAGTTAAATTTTACCTAAAACTTAAAATCTTGGCACATCTACATTCGAGCCACCATCAGCTTCTTTTCTACCGTTCCAATCTTGAAGAGCGGACGGGAAAATCTAACACTTGGATCCTTCCGTGCGAGCTGTGATTTATCTTATTTTATTATGATGATCATTTCTCCCTAGGTAGGTGGACGCCAACAAAATTTTTTCAGACTCTGAGGAAAACTTTGGTGACTGAAATTTCATGAGAAGACCCTGCCGTAGCAAAAAACGCCTTTCTTCTATTGAGAGCGACCCAAGTTCGTGCATCACTCTACACTGATACGACCTCAAATGAATGTCATATTTAACATTTTCATGTTCAGGACCTTACTTAAACATCAGTAGCTCTTTAAATAGCACATTGTAAGCAGAAATCAACAACAATTAACGAAACTGGCATTTTGAAAGTATTATTGTCGTGGTTATAAAGTGGCGTTCCTTTGGTACTGCACGTTATTGAAAGTGCGTTGATGTTGCTGAGGGTGCGCTAAAAGATATTTTCAGGTTCTGGTCCCTGCTTATACATCGGCACCCATTTACAACGTGTGTCGCTAATATAAGTCAACAACACTTACCGAATTTCTGGCACAAAGTACCCACAACTCCCTCCACTTGGTAACGCGCGCTATGGCAAATGCGTTGATACTGCGACGGTTAATCCCAGCTATGTTCGCCACATTTTAATTTTAGTTTTAGGTGTACCTTTCTACCCTCGACATGTCCCGACTTGCATATCCGGACTCTTAGCGGGAGGTTGGGAGGGGGGGGGGGGAGGAGATATAGTTAATCCGGAACCACAGTTAATCTTGAAATTTTTCCATTTACAAGTAGAATACAATCGCGTTGTGCTATTTGATATTCTTTTTGGTCTTCAAATATTTCCACATTTAACAAATTTCTGTGTTTCGTAGTGATAAAAGGATTAATTACCTCAACAATACATCGCTGTAGAGCTTACTAAAGCGGTCGTAGTTTGTTCACGATATAACACTACTAAACATTTGTATCTGAACCACCTTGTCTTCCGTTATCAAATATTAGCTAAACGAAAATTTTCCTTCCCTTGTTGCGGAGTAAAAGGAAAGTAGTCTTACTATCAAAAGAAGTATAACTTCACAAAAGCTCCTCTAACACGAATGAACACTACATTAGAATCAAAAGTTGAACTAGATCTGAAATTTACCTATGTGTTCTGAATGATTATCTCTCCAGCCATAGAAACTACGGCGATATTTCTAAAAATGAAAGGTGGATGAGGTTTTACCTACTGGAACACAGCTGTTACTGTAGTAACAAATTGGTAATAAGAAACTAAACTACTAATTCTGTGGCAATATGGCAAGCATTACTGTACGCCGATAAAAATCTGAGTGAGCAAATCGTTATACTTTCATATTCCAGATAAGTTGTTGACTTAGTCGAATGTTCCCATTGTGGACGAAACAGTCACATAGTGGCAGTCTACGTATCGAATCAAATATTAAGGCTCACACCGATGAATCAGGATGTTACCATGTTCTGTGTAAAAACCCACTGCGACATTAATGGAGATATTACAAACCAGCTAACCAAAGGAGCCAGTTAAGATAATACATAAAAAAGTACCGATTTTGTATCTCTTAAATGTCCTCATATGAATGATAACAGAAATGGAAAGCAGAATTACGAGAGCCATACACAAAAACGCCGAGGTTATGCAAAAATCAAATCGATACTGGTGACAGATTTCTGCCATGAGAAATATCAAGCTCCATATGTGTCAAAAACACACTAACGCACCACACGTACAACCATGACTGCGGCAGAAACGTTAAATAGGACTGAATTGTTGGCATACCCATTATGCCACTGCTATAAAGAAGAGCATGTCAACAACGTCCTCACGGATGAAAGAACAGACACGTTCCCGGTAATCAACTACTGCATTATCTGCTCAACACCGGATTTACTCTGATGATTGTTGCATTTTTTGCTGCTATGCTGCATACAGCCTATAATATTTAAGTCATATGCAGATCAACATTTAAGGTGACAGTTTTGCATTTTGCTTTGTATGTCGACGTTTATAAACACCATTTTGTGCACGCCTATAGGACTGGATCTGTATCCATGCGTTATTTCAGTTTAGTGACGCGATTACCTACACAGCGCTACACGGTTAGAAATAATGCCCATAGGAGTCGTTGCTGCAGGCACTACAATATGTTTTTCTAGTGGCGAAAGTCGTGTAAAATTGCCTCAGATATGTCTCCGTGTCAACTCAGGATCGAGAAAGATTGTAGTTGTAGTTTTACATTTATATGATGACGTAGTACTATACTGAAATATAAAATGGTATGTAAAAGACAAATATCAGTAGTAATTTTATAGTAAAATTTGTAAGGTTACATCAACTACTTTTATTTAGATTCTGCTCAGTTCACCCACTGAAAGTAGAACAGAAAATTCTGGTCTTTAAGGGAAATTTTGCCAAATGCTTGTATTTTTCCCTGTTGTTCCAATTATCGACTCCACATTTCTAAACTGCAATCGATAGTTACATGTAGAAAGATATGGTTTCCTAGTAACCTTCCCATTTTTAGACATATTGTCAGTAAGCCTCTGTTTTGCCATTAATGTCTCCATTTTCTCGTCGTGGTCACTTCGCGAGATGTATGTGATAAGAAGTATTATGTTGTCAGACTCTTCCCGGAAAGTTCTCTCTCGAAATTTTAGTATCAGACTATTCTCATACCGATAATCGATTCCGTGACGAAACGCGACGCTCTTCGTTGGATCTTCTCGATATCTCCTAGCAGACTTGCCCGGTAAGGACCCCAGATTGATGAACAATACTCAATAATCCTTATAACAAGCGCCATCTCTTTCGTGGATGAGTTACATTTCCTTAAGATTCTCTCTATGAGTCTGTCTGGCATATGCTTTTCCGACTATTTGTTTTATACGGTCACTCCACTTAAGATCGCCCTGGGTAGTTACGCCTAGATATTATACGGTGGATACTGTTTTCAGCCTTTTATCATCAATAATGTGCTTGTAGGCTACTGGATTTCTTTTCTTTTGTATGTGCATTACGTTACGTTTATTTACGTTCAAGGTCAACTGCCAGAGCGTGCACCATTCATCAATCCTCTTTACGTCGTTCTGCAGATCGATGCTGTCTTCTAGCGTTGCTACATTCCTGTAGACTGCCGCATCATCTGCGAACAATCAGAAAAAGCTTTCGAAGTCTTGAATGCAGTCACAAATCTGGTCAGATACTCAATAAGCTAGCATTTTTTTTCTCTATACTGCAGTACTGGATGGTGTCAAATGCCTTCTTAAAGTCAAGGAAAAACCGAGCGGTATGGATCTCTTTTCGAAACAGAGCGAGTTGAGTTTCGCAAGACCTCTGTTTGCAGAACCCACGTGGATTTTTATAGAAGAGATTTTCGTTCTTCAAAAATGTCACAAATCTTTTGCGCCAAACATGGTCCAGAATTATACAAAATTTTGAAGTCAACGATATAGGCCTCTAATTACGTGTATCTGTCGTACGATCCTTCTTAGAAAGGTGAATAGCCTGCTCTTTTTATCCTTCGATCTCCATTGAACTACGATAAACTGTTGCAGGAATGGGAGTAAATTCTTCCGCATTATCTTTGTAGAATCTCACAGGTATCTCTCCTGATACTGATGCATTTCCACTACTGCGCGATTGTAGTTGCTTTTCTATTCCGCGAACGGTTACTTCGATATCTGCCAGTCCGTCGTCGGCCAAATTCAATATATCGACCTTCAATCTGCTATCTTCCGTTTCCGTGCCAGTATGATCACTGACTGAATGAAGGATTTCCAATCACTTACTGGTTTTACTTAAGACCAAATCCTCTTGGGATTTTTAGTCAGATCGGTGGACAAAATTTCACTTCCAAAATCATTTAATTCTTGTCTCATTGCTCCCCTTATGTTCATCTTGCTTCGTTCAGCTTTTGCTTCTCATCCACATTTTCCCTTCTCTTGAATCTTTGACGAAGCTCTCTAAGTTTACGTAGCAGTTTTATAACACGGCCATTAAACAATGGTGAGTCCTTGAATCCCTTAAGACCTTGCTCCGAACATCCTTGTCTAGCTCATACTGAACAATGCTTTTGAATGTTTTCCCACATTTTCTCCACATCTTCGTCCTCATCTCTTAATATTTGTCGTTGACTACTCAAATATTCTGTAATTTGTATACTGCCACTCCAAAAAAAAGTTATCCTACCTTTCCTAAGTTTCTTTGTGACACCTATAGTCATAGTTTCTGTCATAGCCTTATGATCCCTGATACTTTCCATTAGTGATTCAATTACTTTAAATGCGAAAATCTTAGGTTGTGCGTTACAATGACTGTGACTGATATCGAATGAATTAAGAAGTTTAGTTAACAGTCACTGTTTATTTATATTTACAACGCCCTTCAGACATGTGTTAATATGGCATGCGTGTGTGTGTTGTGTTACGACTTCAAGCTAACCTGTGAAACTGTCTAGTGAAGAAACGAAACACAATTTCAGAAAATGGTAGTCTTTGACTAAAAAGTAAACCCAAATGTAAATTTGAAAATAAAACAACCAGTAGAATACCTCCAGGGGTCGCAGGCTCCTTTCTCTGTCGTAATACATCACATATAAATTGTCGCACTTTGTAAACAAAGATAGTTTCGGAAAAGAACGTATAGCAAAACGGAGACACAGTTTCAAAGTACAAATAACATGTAGCAAAAGAACACCATTATTTCAGAGCAAGCCTTAAACCACTGTAGAGATCTTTGTTTGAGATGGTTAGTATGCATGTTACAGTAAATGTTTAAAGTGGTACACTAATCCTTTTCTGTCAAGTTTATGTAGCTTACACATCGTAATCGTTTACGTAATCAAATGACATGTTGAAAACATTAACCGCAATAATTACATACGCAACAGTGACAAAATTATACATAAATAACAGTTTTGGTTGGGATTCAGAGATAGAGAATGAAAAGTGAGCGAGAAACAAACTGTGTTTGGATGTGCTAGAGCTGTGGGTTTGTTGAATCTACATCTGTTAGAAGTTTCAAATATCCAAATGTTGAAGTAATACATTGATACCGAATTAAAAATATGCATACAGGTAAACTGTTTCTGGTATATTTCTCTTCCTCCTTCCCCCCTTGCTCTCTCCCCCTCTCCCCCCCTCCCTCTCTCTCTCTCTCTCCCTCTCTCTCCCTCTCTCTTTCTCTATCTCTCTCTCACTCACTCACTCTTTCTCTCTCTCTGCCTATATCCTTCTCTTCACATTTCCGTTCGGCTTCTCCGACTACCATGTCTATTTTTGTAGTGTGTTCAGTAGAGAATGAATGTTCTCTGAAAATGATATTTTCATGTTGATACGTCTAACGACTACTAGGCTTCCACTTATCGCTCTACTGCTACCTTAGCCAGAGTTGTCAATTACTGGCTTCCTAACGCTATCAACTCAGCATCACCACCCACATATTTCAGGCCACTACTGCTACAGTAACGTGGTGAATAACTACTGTACAAGACGGAACAAAAATATAGAAAAACCAAAAACGCAACACAAAGCCGTGCCGAATAAGATATAGAAGAACCGATAGCACTGAAAACAGCTACCGGTAGTCTCGGAATGGACAAATACGGGTCCCGAATGGTTTAAAGAGAACCTTACGCTATTCTTGCTGCAAAATACAGGTAAGTTGAGATAACAGTGATTTCGGTGGATAGTAATCACCAACCTTCCTCTTCAAGGTAGACCACATAGGTGCGGTACGTAGGTGAGATGCAAAAATTAAATCTCGTGCTCCCACAACCAATCTTGAACTATGCTAGCTGTGTAAACAGAGACCCTGTCGTCTTGAACACACCATCACCAGTGGAGAACAAACATTGTACCATGGGATGGATCTGATCAGCCTAAATAGTCACTCGAATTTGACCAGTGAAACAAGGTTACAATTTTCACTACTCTTATATCATCAACAAACGTCATTTAGCAATCAAAATATTTTTAAAAACATCCCGAGATACGAATACTGGATTGGAAAACGTACATCCCTAGCATTTCATACACTGTCCCCGATTGGCGCCTTGTAACTTCCATCGATAATCCCAACAACAGCAACGCAGAAACACAGTTCAGCTTAAAATTCACAGGGAAACAATACACTTCGAGTTTCCACAGAAACAAACGGAATTTATCGGTTTCAATATAACCTCGTCACACTCGCCTTTCTAATCAGATATCACCTCCATGTAGTTACAGTCTCCATGATCTGATATGTGAACTCTGTGGTGCAAGGGATCGCCTACTTTATAGCACCGCTTTCCCAGGAAACTCGAGATGCATCATTCAGAGTACCACATCCGTGGAAGTGAACGCAATTCTCGTGCATGTACTCCTCATCTAAAAGATAATTTGATCTCTAAGATCGCTGACTAGTACCTTCATAAATATCTGCTCAAATACCATCTCTGCCTTAAAGAGCATATTTGCCCTCTACATCCCAAGAGGGCTGTCGACCGACTTCCTTTCGAATTCCAGAGCTCCAGTCATGTTCACGAAATTATTTTTAACGTATTTTTCAGCCAGTCAGACTCAGGAGCCTAATTTGGCGTTTCCACTGACCATATCCTGCTCACCCTAAAAGCACTCACTAGCGAAGTGCATCCTTATCGGGTACTTAAGTTTAACAAGTGTTGTACAAACTTCCCATCGTAAGAAAATGTCTCGCCTTTGGAATGAGCGTAGTTGGCACTGACCACAACTCTTTTACTGTGAGGAAACGAAACACCTTATGTTGTCGTTTATTGTATAGCTACAGTTTCAGCGCTTCAGTGCAACATCTTCAGGTCGTAGTTGATGCTGAAATGGTTATCACGATCCATCTATACAATGCATTATTAGCAAACAACTGGTTTACTAAGACAACTTGTAACTGTGACATCGTCTCTCCAACCATCAACTGTCAACTCAGCTGACTCTGACTTACCTGAGCACTATATTTCTTCCAATGTTCCACAACCCAGCCATGGTTATAGTCAAGGAAGAGCAGCTCTGACTTAAAAATTTGTTGGGCCGGTCCTATCAGGGAATAATTTTTCCAAACATCCTGTAGAACTTTTATTTTCAATTTTCAATAAAGGAAACTTTAATTTTTCCAGACCTTTTTGATACAAGTTGTAAAAAGCTTCGAATGTGCAAACTTAAATATTATAAAAAACAAGTTGGAATACATGCATGTAAAACAGGAATAATAAAACATTTTTGAAAGAAAATACAATTGGTTTTTTTAGTGTAATAATATGTGTGCGAATGACGCTAAAACAAGCTATGAAACCCTGCTCTGGGAGCAAAGTGTCACAAGGGAGATGAATAAAATTATTGTCCAAATTTGTAGAACAGCATTTCTAAATTAGCGTATCTCTTACAATTTTTGATACTGAAAGTTGCCAAGGAAATTTTAAGAATTACTGCTTCTTTACATTGAAAATACAATGACATAATTTTTCAGTAATTTACCGATGGCCATAGTCGTTGAAGCCAGCACATCTAGTACTATGGAACTACTGTACCTAATAACTGGATTATTATTTGAGTGGTAATTTGAATTAGTGCTGCTTTAATTTCCGTACCAGGTGGTCGTTAGGTAGTGGACTTGGATATAAACAAGAAAACTGCTTAAGAATAACTGGTAACATTATAGATTCTATGAATCATCAGCATTAATCTTGACTCTGAAGAATTAATTTTTTATGTGAGATTTTAATAGCTGTGATTATCTATTACACTCTATGTTAAATTGAAACAGATTTCCTTTATCGTATGAGTGGTTAAGAAGTGTGTAACTATATACATCACTTTTTTTCGCAACAAGAAAAAATCTTTTTTGTAATTCTGAATGGGATTTTTTTGTTTTGAAAGAAATATAGTAGAAAGATGAAGTTTTGATGTGTTTTTCAGTACAATGAAATCAACGTCGGAAATAACTAAGTCTACTTTAACAATCACAACATATTAGAATTCTTTTAACCAGATGTTATCTTTGACATTCTATAGTTTGGTTGTCTGCTACAATTTATGATTGGTTCGAAAACTCTACACATTCGTAATCGGAACTGCGAAGATTAGAGAGATACGCCAATTTGGCGGAAGTTGTTAAGAAAAAGCAATTACCATTAGAAAGCAAGATACATTTAATTTCCTTGTTAATAATTCTTTAATACTGGGGCTACGACTTTGAGCTGCTGTAGGTGTAAAATTCATATCAGTAATGGTGATTTAAATCTTCGGGTTAACAGCCTACACAGGGCAGAAACAGTGACACGCGTGATTATTTCCTCTTGAGTACTAAGGCAGGATTTCACAAAAGCAGCAGTAAATGAAGTGTGACCATATAAAAAAAATGCATAATCTATTTTTTTAATAAATCACGCAAGTTACTTTAAAAAATGAAATATTTTTGAGTTTGACACGTGGAAAAAATATACCCAAATGTCCACCAAAGCATTGTTGACTAACTGTTACTTATGTCACAAAATTGTTAGTAGTGTTGTCCGACATTTCTGGTTCGACTTTCGCAATGGCAACGTTAGTCTGATACTTTAACTCTAGAACTATTCTCGGTTTATTGGCGTGGACATGTGAATTCACATAATGAAACAGAAAATAGTCCAACATAGTCGCGTCGCAGGGCCTGGTGGCCAGGTTCAGCCTCCATAGCATGAGATGGCGCTCTACGGAAATTGCTCCCTCAATAATGTGAAAGATAATATTATCTTGCCGGAACCACTTCTTTTTGAGGTACATCTCCTCCCAGTGCGGAGCGATAACGTTACGCTATTCACCATCACTGCACTGTCGGTGGCATTCTCGATGAAGTAGGACACACCTCACCCACCAAAAATCCGAACCAAACCGTAGAACGCTGTGTATACATCGGCTGTTAAAGTGTTCAAAAAATGGCTCTGAGCACTATGGGACTTAACATCTGTGGTCATCAGTCCCCTAGAACTTAGAACTACTTAAACCTAACTAACCTAAGGACATCACACACATCCATGCCCGAGGCAGGATTCGAACCTGCGACCGTAGCAGTCGCGCGGTTCCGGACTGCGCGCCTAGAACCGCTAGACCACCGCGGCCGGCCTGTTAAAGTGTTATTACAGGTTTTTATGATGCCACAAATCTGAGAGTTACGTTTCGTGAGACGCTGTCCGGTTTGGAAAGCACCTCATCGGTAAAGATGACATTGCTCGTAAAATATTAACTGGTTTTCCAACACATAGTAGACGTAATCAGGCCAGTGGAAAATGGTTGATTGGCAGTATTTGTTGCGTCACTTAAGCCTTGTAAGTTTATAGACGACTATGTTTTGCCAGAATTGGCTGCCTGGCACACCTCGAAAAATTTCTGTTATTTTGATTGTCAGAGAATGGTGGTTTCCGTGTTTAGCGAGGCGCTCTCGTTTACTGTGGTAGTATTTTTAGCAGACAATCCGATAAAAAGTGGCTTATATTTCTTAACTACTACAACAGATCCACTTTCCTACTACGCCTCGAGTTATCCGAATCTGGTAGGTTTCGCGCACCCAGATTTTCCCGAATTTGACAAACTCTCAGTAAAGAATGTCCCTCGTATTTGTAAAACGTTTAGACGATGACGTTGTTCAACGGCAAACCGAATCTTTTTCACTAACCGCAATGTTTCTTTACGATAACCGAGCATTAGTAATGGTTGCTAACCAATCGGAACAAAAATGTCGCTAAGTTTAAATTGTTCATTCTTATTAGACAACTTGTACGCAGTATAAATCACAACACTACATATTACCAAAGGTTTTGCACTGGTTTCTTTGTTTAGCAACTAGATGTTGGAAGTTTCCAATATCTCTGGAAATGACTCAGCAACTTCAGTTAACATAAATTTCATTTACTTCACTTCTATGGTCACAAATTGTTTGTCGTGAGACTACCGGTTTCGGCTTATAATGATCACCTTCAGATCTGTTTATAAAAACATGTCATAATATATTGGAGTCATGTTCTTATAAAACAGATCTGAAGATGGTCTTTGTAGGCCGAAACCGGTAGCCTGATAAAAAATTTGTGACCATAGACGTGAAGTAAAAGAAATTTGTTCTACTCGCACATTCGGTTACTGTTCGATTCACGACCATGTCCTTAAAGGTGTGGCGATATAGCTCACTTAGCAACAACTGTAACAGTCTACATACTACTCATGTCACATCTGTGTCACGACAAAAAATATAGAGAATAATATAGACCATACCGTGAGCAACGTGCAGTATACAGTAAGTTCCAGTACAGTTGTAACTTTCTGCACGATGTGTTTACTTCTGCAACACATGTGTTAAGTTTGTTATTTGTTCTTTCCATTGCGCCTTTGATGCCGACATTCCTGGATAAAGAAATTTTAAATCCCTTTATAGCTTGTCTATGGCTGAGAACCACCATCGCAGCTGAACAATGTTGTAGGAACGTAAGGGTCGTGATCTGCGTAGAGCGAACCCAGCATTCTCTGACATTTTTATGGAGTTTGATGGGAGATAAATTTAAACAGCATTACCAGAATCTGAATACCGTTTCTGGGGGTCAGGCGTGAACATAATTTCTTTAGTTTCCAGTAATGGTAACGACAGCTATAGTTGAGAAACAGACGAGCCTCTTGTTGACATTGGTGTTACTTTTGAGCTTTCGACTTATGCTTTATGTCTGAAAGCAAAGTCGAAATAGTCTCACACTGTTCCACGGCTGTGGGAGCGTGAGTTCTTTGTAACCTTAGTGCCTATTATACACGGCTCGTGGCATGTGTTGCAGATGACTCGCTCTGTGTAAGAAACGTGCACTCGTGTACGAAACATAAAAGCATTTTTCGTGAGAAGCTGAAACAGATATTACCCTGTAGAGTATCTTTTACACCAATATCTGGTGGGCACTGTATGGGGTGCTCCTGACATATAAACGATAGAACATGTTACTAATCTAACAAAAATTAAACACATCATCGAAATAGAAGTTATTCATTGAAGCCTCAGAGTGGACTAAAAAAAAAAACTGTATGATATCATTCAATCTAATAAGAAAGTACGTTGTTAAAAGTGAAAACCACCATTTCCCATGAGAAGTAACCTTTTTAACAGTTTTTAGTATCTATTGTTACATCACACCTTGTCAATGACATCAACAGGAACCATTTTCAAGTGAAAATCTGCCAAATACATCAGCCGTCGGAATCTCGATAGTTAATAAATGTGCCTGCATCTCATGGTCGTGCGGTAGCGTTCTCGCTTCCCACGCCCGGGTTCCCGGGTTCGATACCCGGCGGGGTCAGGGATTTTCTCTGCCTCGTGATGGCTGGGTGTTGTGTGTTGTCCTTAGGTTAGTTAGGTTTAAGTAGTTCTAAGTTCTAGGGGACTGATGACCATAGCTGTTAAGTCCCATAGTGCTCAGAGCCATTTGAACCATTTTTTTTTGTTAATAAATGTACTTCAAAGCACGTGAGAGCTGATGCAACTGGCGGCTTCGTTGTATTACTTGAGTGGCCACTAAGACCCCGCCGACCAGCTGCGAAGACGATTGGCTATATAATCCAGTGTAGAAATCTGGTGGAAGTTCGCCACAACATTGCAAATGAATGAAGCGCGTTCTAACCTATCAATTTCCTATAACATTATGATTCTGTCATTACACAAATACAACTTATGCAATAGTTAACAAACTCCCTCAACCACTTTATGTATACAGCAACGTCCAAACGGAACAGGTTTACACTGGCGACGATAGTTGCCTGTGAAGCACAACAGATCTCGTAATCGCAAAGTAATATTTTCCTTTACTTCACTTCTTTTTTTCTTATCAGTCTTCTGATTCGTTTGATTCGGCCTGCCACGACTTAATCCCTGTGTCGACCTCTTCACCTCAGAGCAGCTCTTGCAGCGAGCATCCTGAATTTTTCCCAAGCTTCCGTTACTGATTGTGATTCAATTATTAGTTCATTGAACTAAATCAGAAATCCAATGAAGGTGAGTAGTACACTGCAGCAGTCAAAGATGCATTTCAAGTGTCATAATCTAGAGTAAAAATGAAAATGTCTTTAGCATTATTAAAATTTAGAGAAAATATTTTTTTTCAGAAAATCGTCATAACTATATTTATTGTTTCTCGTAACTTCGTCTGTTGATGGTAATTGCTCTGTAGCTGACACTGTGCCTTCTAAGAAATTTCGTAAGTAAATGTATCTATAGTAAGTCACTGGTTCTTCTACAAAAATGATCAACAGTAAACTACCTACGAAAATATTTGTTCCTACATTAAATTTGCTTTGGCGGAATTGTTTACGTACACAAAGTGCTGTTTCGGTGAAGAAGATATGTTAGCCTTTCTGCCACAAAAATCGATCCTAAAATTTCTTCAGCTCTACGTGCACAAAATTATTTTCCGTTGTTGGCTAATATCTCCAAAAGACACACATAAACAAGCTGTTGTTATCCACTAGCTGAAGTATTACCAACGACTTTACATTTCAGGTGAAATCGGAATCAAAGTTACATGAAAAAGTTTATTAAAATTAAATGTCACTTGAAATCTAGTAAGCAAGTAAGTTCCTTTTCTTATCAGATTTTTTATTGTTGCCACCCCTAAATAATTTTCAGGAGAAACACTTTCCCTCTCATTCCTTTGTAATGTTATAAAGAGTCGGGTCTTCAAATTGTGGCAAATGAATCTAGTAAACATTTATCATTCTGATTAATCGACTCTAATTTGTAGTCCTTTCAAACACTTTGTATACACGGCAAACAAATTAGTGAGAGGTTACGCTGCACAGCTTACGGCCAAATTAAACTTCATACATATATAAACCATTCAGTAAATCCACTTCGATAAAATCAGCACGTTCATTGACAAAAATCCATACAACAGAACAGTGTCAAAATCCTGTTTATCTCTTTTCTCTATTTGCACGTAGCTGCAGTATAATTTGTATTAAACGCTCAGCATAAGAGGGTTGCACATACGACGTCAACTTACATGCTTAAAGCCCAAAAGGAATTGAATAAATCTAATTTTCACACCTAATGACCCACCTCTCTACGTGGCTGATAACAGGTGTCCAGAATGAAAACAAAAAAAAAACAGGTGTACTAATTATGCACACGTTAACAAAGTTTAAAATGTGTTCTTTAAGTAAAGTTGGATTTGTAGACATTTACTTTATTTTTCAAATATTAGATAAGTCGCAGTCATAACTACCACAACATCTTCTAAATTTCTGAGGATTAATCCACAGATTTTTCGTGTAATTGTCTTAGTACCTTAAAGGAAGAGTTCCATATACAAAAATGAAGGAAGGTAGCACGTCGATTAAGACACGGTACTCATATTCGGTAGGATTAAGATTCATACCCCCACCTTGATTTCCGTATTTAGGTCATCTATTGCGAATGCAATGATTGGCTACTATATTCTTGCAATCTCCGAGCTCGTACTCTGTCTTCAGTAACTCCTGATGGGATCTACTCTTCTTTCATTCCTTTCTTTGGATCGAAGAAACGTTTTGGTTTACTTTCATTTTTTCGACCACACTGACCTAAAATTACCTAAGACTGGCTTTTATTTTCTCAGAGGGTAAAAGTGTATTGGTTAAAAATCAAAAATGCTTTGTGAGATCAAACAAAGTTTTTTGTAAGTTACTGATGTTCATAAAAAATGAATTAAAATTAATTAAATGAATTAATTTAAAGTGTCACTGTAAGGAGATAAAACAATTTCACGCACATTTTTGCAAAGGTGAGGCTTCCTGGACAGACTTCAAGAAAGATAACTTCTACGCTTAACAAAAATTATTCAATATTGTTTTCAAGAATCTGAAACTACCATAATATGTGATACTTACAGCGAAAGCGATCTTTGAAACTTCGCCTTTTAGGCATTCATTTGAAATTACGAAAGTAACCGTATCGAAGATCCTCATCGAGAAAGATATATAAAACACAAGAAACTCAAGATGAAGAAGCGGATGTTGTTTTGCAGAATATGAGCCAGTTGCCACTGCTTCCACATGCTAATTCACAGAAATTCCCCTCCTACTACAGACTGAAAGTATTCCGCGAAGCCATGTGGAGGCTCTAACTCCTACTGCTCCTACTAAAACTGTTTTGCTAATTCCGACACCTCCACTATCCAGCATTATGGATAAGGTCGTGATGAAAATCGATTGGACCATTTACTTTGTGTTGGGAAATTTGAATGTGGTGCCTCGCAGTCCGATCCTGAATTCAAAGAGAATTCACTCGTTTCCATTCTTCTTTTGTCACAATTACATTACACAAGGTTAGGAAGCTGAGTATTCTCTGAACAACTTTCATCCAGAATGTTTAACAGAAGAGATAAATGCAAGTAATACTAAAAATTTCTCTGTTTCATTCATCTCTTACATTGACTATGTACACGATGCAACAAAGTTCAAGCTTCAACTACATGTCCGTATCGGATGTAAAACCTAAAAATAAAGATCAAGAACGTGCGAACGTGCGCGCTGTTATACACCTGAAACATGCTTACATAAATTTTCTACTGAAATTCATACTTATTAAAAAAGTGGATGTATGTATATATATGAGTCTGTATGTATATATGTATGTATGTATGTACTTTCCACAGCTTCTCATGAACCATGGACCGATTTCAGCCAAGCTTGGCACATGTATCACTTACTGACTGGAAATCATTGATGTGGGTTTAGAACCATCTACCTATCAAAGTGGTGGGGGGGGGTGAAAAACCGGTGTAGCCCACGACGCGTGAATACCAATTCTTCTGTCTTCTAGTATTTGAGAATGACAGAGACATAGTTAAGAAACACTGTGGTGAGTGAAAAACTGCCGCAACATGTAAGAAGCAGTTTATTACTACTTTAGTACTAACTCTACTCATAAAAGTGTCCTCAGAGAGTTTGCGCTTATGTCGCTAAATGTACCTTTATAAATATACCATAGTGCGACGTATAGTTAAGAGATACCACGTCAAATACTAAGTGTGTGAACACCAGAAGCATTATGCATTATGTGTTAATTTATTATTTCTTCTCTACCAATTGTATCCACAACACAATTAGCACATAGTAGCCATATATAGTGCTGGAACTACCAGCAAATTTTTTTCAATGAGCTGTACATAGTTCAGGAGATATGATGCCATAAACATTGAACCGCATGAAAATGGAACTTAGGATGAAATTCGCTGGCGATAAATGTGAAATGTTTGTACAAATAGCTGTGAAGTATGTTAAGTATGTGTGAAATGTATAATTGATACGAGCATATAAGGGCTAAGCCATGGAAGAAGTTTCATCCTAAACCTCTGCAACGCTTTCAACGAAATCTGGTACACTTATTAGTTACAATCTGCAAAGAAATGCTGTGGGGTTAAGAACTATCAGCCTCCTATTGGAATGAGCGTGATAACGTGGAAATAGAAGAGAGGAGAAGGAGATGGACAGACAGTGAGAGTTAATGACGAGATGGGCACAGATACAGAAGAGGAGGAGTTGTGGAAATGGACACAGGGAGGGGAGGAGAATGACAGAGAAAGGAAAGAGGAGATGAACAGAGGCAAGGGGAGTAAGATATATCCAGAGAGGAGGAGGAGAAGAGAAGGTAATGGCCAGAGAAAGGGAAGAGGAGGAGGTGGGCAGAAATAGGAGAGAGGAAGAGATGGACAGCGAAAGGTAAACGGAGGAGGTGAACAGGGATACGAGGGAAAAGGTGATGGACAGTGAGATTGAGGTGGAAGAGATGGTCAGAGGGAGGGGGAGGAGGAGTTGGACAGAGAGAGAGGATGAGGAGGAAGATGAGAGTGATGAGTGGAGTGGGAGGATGAGATGGACAAAAATAAGGCAGAGAAGGAGATGGAATTAGAAAGGAGAGGTAGGAAATGGACGCAGGAGGAAGGAGGAAATGGACAGAGGGGAGGAGCAGATTGACAGGGAGTGGGGGAAGGAGGAGATGGTCAGAGAATGGGTGAAAGGGGAAATGGACAAATAGAATGGATGAAGGAAGAGACGGACAGAAAGAGAGAGAGATGGCACTAACAGAAAGCTGGAATAAACACTCACCTATGCAAAGATGCGTAGATACCTAGTTCTTTATAAAACAATACCTCTCAATAACAGTGTGAATCAGTTACAATGGTGAAGAGTTAATAAACTCAGAACATACCACGCTAGTAGAACAAAGCACCTAGCCAAGAAAATACTCAATTCCGCAAGAAATTTAGTCCACATGGATCTTCAAGGATGCCATATTTAGCTGAAGTCTTTCCCTCACCGTTTCACCTCGTAGAGGTATGGCATTAGGCAGGGGCGATTCTAGAATTCGGTCAATGAGTGGGGGGGTGGGGGAGGGGGTTTGAGGGAATGGAATATCTCTTAACAAAAGGAGAGTTGGGGTCCTCCACCGACAAAGTAGTAAATTTTGGTTTTCTTTAAGTAGTTTTTAGTAAATGTTCTGGAATCAGGCTCAAAAATGTGTATTAATAAACAATAAGACGCCCATTTTAAGTTAAATTATATTTATTGGTTTAGATAGTAAACTGTTTGCCTCTATTATTCTTTTGTTAAAATGTGTATGAAATACATGGCAATGTATGTTTCTAGATAATTATAAAAATGTGATTGAATCTGTTGGAGCAATATATTCCTGATTTGTGAAGTCAGGGGGTTCTACAACCCCCGTAGCACCCCTGCTTGTCACCACCCCTGAAATTAGGTAGCTACTGACTGACATGTTTCACTCGTTGTTGCGAATAGTCCCAGACACATTCTGTGTGTTGAACATTATGTGATTTATCGGGCCCGTCAAGATGCGTCAGGATGCTCGAATGTACGCCAACCAGGAACGTAACGTGAGCAGCCTCATGTTTCCGGCTGTTGGTAATGCACAAACAATATTCATCATCAAGTTATAGAATAGAGCGCTACACACAGTCACCAAGAACGTTCACGTTGATGGTAGCCTGAATGAGTGAGCTCAAATTACTGTGCGAACGACACGTATAAAACTGCACAAAATCATCTGCATGCACTTTAGGTTCAACACCTCACTGACTCATTGGTGCACTCGATGACTTGCATCATTTTAAAAGAGCAAACTACGCGCCTCTGCTCAACACTGGTTCAGCTCTGTGTTGCTTCGACTATTGCTACTATGAGCAATGGCATTTAGCGATATACCGGGAATCTTCGCATGACGTTGAGATACACTTGCATTCACTGACAGTAGCAATTCGTGTCGGATCTGAAACCGATTGTCACTGGTAAGACGCGGCACTCGCCTCCGGTCCCTGTTACCCTGTGTGTCTGCGGGTTCTGCACCGCCCCTCGTAGCTTGTAGACACGTTGATATGTACTCGCTGACTTGCCAAGACATTGAGCAACCTCTTTCACGGTGTGTTCATGGGCACACGAAAACGCAAGATCTTTATTCTGTTACGTACCCACATCGATCCAATTTGCTCACAGCCTACTTCCACTTTACTTCACAGTGAAGGTGTGTGGTGTAGGATCACATAACTCCCTGGTACCAGTTCTACACCATTTACCACGCTCATTAGTGGCCGACGAACCCTTTTAAGAAGATGAGTAATACTTTGCCACGAGAGCTTATTACTGAATGTAGCTCATTCTGGAGTAATGTCTCTGGTGATAGCTGGCTCACTAGACATTTCTTAAATGCGAAAATTTCCATTCTTTTTACTAGAACTAGTGATACGTCAACACAGTGCAAGCTTAAGGAGGTAGTCCTCTTCGGAACATTAAAAAAATTCGTTTTATTAACTTAAAATGCTGTGATGGATGTGCACTTTATTTCGTCCCAAGCTCATCACAAACTCCGGTATCGAGTTACAAGGCGTTTTGCGAAACAAATGTCTCCGAAAAACCATACTCAGCGAAGAAAAGTTTTCGGCATCTCGACCAACATGGCAGCATTTAATTTCAGCAGTGAGCGGAGAGGCGTTATGGAAATTATGAACGTGCTCGAACTTGAGATTGGACCAACCTGCTACAACGTCTGCAAAAACACGGGCGAAAAGCGTATCGAGCGAGCCGAGCAACGGATGACAGGAGCTGCCTAAAGAGACCGGGAAGAGCAGCAGGCCCACGAAGAAGGCGGAGCAGGAACTTCTTTTGGATCTTGACGGATTGTTGTATGACACAGGTATGTTTAGCTTAACTTCATTAAAGTGACCGAAAATTTTAAACGCTCTTTTCTCGAAACCGTATTTTTTCCAGTTGGCGGGAAACAAGACTAGAGAGTGGTTAATACAGTTTTAATAGGTGTTTGATGTCGGCATTCTAAATCGAGGCCGGCCAGAGTGGCCGAGCGGTTCTAGGTGCTACAGTCTGGAACCGCGCGACTGCTACAGTCGCAGGTTCGAATCCTGCCTCGGGCAGGGATGTGCGTGATGTCCTTAGGGTAGTTAGGTTTAAGTAGTTCTAAGTTCTACGGGGCTGATGACCTCATAAGTTAAGTCCCATAGTGCTCAGAGCCATTTTTTGAAAATTACACTTATAAAATTATTTTGCACCCTTCCAATAGGAGGGCTTCCGGAATTTCCGTCGACAACGAATGTTCCACCAGCAAGGGATCCTTTCGAACACTCCAGTGGTCACAGGAAGCTTTCGATGTGCAAACAAAATTGATATCTCAAAGATAAAAGTGTAAGAAATGTAACTAAATCATATGATTTAGCATTAAATTTTGTTTACCTTGAAAAAAGGTCATGCAAATCACCTATTTCTCATGCATTCAAAGACGGATAGCCTGTTAAGAAACCTCTTAAGATGCTCTACTGTACTGAGTGTACGACTCTACAGCATACTTAGCTGGCTAGCCACCTCCACATTCGTAAGTAATCGACTAGTAACAGAGCTGTTGAGCGATAAATATTCCAATGTTCAAGTACACACTTCAAAAAAAGTTTTGCATCTCCCAGTTCCCAGAACTCCTGAAGATGGACGTTGACTGTTGATATTGTAACATAAACACAGTCCCTTTGACTGCTCAGAGAAGTCACTAAACCCGCACAAAGATGTAAACAACCATGCATGAGCAGCCCCTATTGGACGTAGGGTTCAGATAGCCATTCCACCACGAAAGAGATACACGGCTCGTGATGTCTTTAGTTCAGCCATGCCTAGAGCGTCAATACCGTGGTTCGATCGAGTCCGTATTGTTACTTTGTGCCAGGAAGGGCTCTCAACAAGGGAAGTGTCCAGGCGTCTCTAAGTGAACCAAAATGGTATTGTTCGGACATTGAGGAGATACAGAGAGACAGGAACTGTCGATGACATGCCTCGCTAAGGCCGCCAAAGGGCTACTACTGCAGTGGATGACCGCTGCCTGCGGATTATGGCTCGGAGGTACCCTGATAGCAACACCACCATTTTGAATAATGCTTCTCGTGCAGCCACAGGACGTCGTGTTACGATTCAAACTGTGCGCAATAGGCTGAATGATGTGCAACTTCATTCCCGACGTCCATGGTGAGGTCCATCGTTGCAGCCACGACACCATCCAGCGCGGTATAGATGGGCGCAACAACATGCCGAATGGACCGCTCAGGACTGACATCACGTTCTCTGCGCCGATAAGTGTAGCATATGCCTTCAACCAGACAATCGTCAGAATGTCTGGAGCCAACCCGGTCAGGCTTTACGCCTTAGACACACTGTCCATCGAGTTTCCCTGTTGTTTCGGGGTGGCACTAAGTGGGGCCGATGTACGCCGCTGGTGGTCATGGAAGGCGCCGTAATGGCTGTACGATACGTGAATTCCATCCTTCGACCGATAGTGCAACCATATCGGCCGCATATTGGCGAGGCATTCGTCTTCATGGACGACAATTCGCGCGCCTATCGTGCACATCGTGTCAATGACTTCCTTCAGCATAGCGACATCGCTTGACTAGAGTGGCGAGCATATTCTCCAGACATGAACACTATCGGACATGTCTGGTATAGATTGAGAACTGTTTATGGACGACGTGACCCACCAACCACTCTGGGGATCTACGCCGAATCGCCGCTGAGGAGTAGGACAATATGGACCAACAGTGCCTTGATGAAATTGTGGATAGTATGCCACGACGAATACAGGCATGCATCAATGCAAGAGGACGTGCTACTGGGTATTAGAGGTACCGGTATGTACGGCAGTCTGGACCACCACTTCTAAAGGTCTGGCTATATGGTGGTACATCATGCAATGCGTGGTTTTCATGAGCAATAAAAATGTCGGAAAAGATGTTTATGTTGATCTCCATTCCAATTTTCTATACTGGTTTCCGAACTCTCGGAACCGAGGTGATGCAAACCTTTCTTTGATGTGTGTATATATGGCATTAGTCCCATCCCGTGTATTCCATTAACATAAACTCTTTCATGCTGACAACCAAAGCGATGTCCGACATTTTCAGCGAACATTCCACTATCAGAATAGCTGCAATCATCTACTGTCTTACCATGTAATTCATTTACTCTGTTCGTGCTGCCGTGAAACAAACAATTGCGTTAATTATCCATACCAAACATGATTGTTGAAGTTCGCTTCGGTTTCGTAGTAATATGAGGTAACACTGTACAAGAGGGATGTCCGAGTAAGTGACCAGCTCCACAGAAGAGGCTTCAGTGATCTAAGTTCCAGTTGCGTGGTAAACCGCAGTTATGACAGTGATGCGGCTCGACAACACTTGAATACATCCATCGCCGTCTGCTGCTGTTAAAACGTAATTTAATCGCAGACTCACGACTCCCTGTACCGAAATTATGTGAGGTAATAACCGACTGAAATTGTACTGACACTGAGACTTGTAAATGACGTGTAACATTTTGAGCACTCAGTTAACTAGTAGAAAACTACACAGGTTAAACCCAAACTTCATCGACAACATGTCCGAGGTTGATCACGGATATTTTCTGATTATTTTGGTATAACAATCGGGATCTCCAGTGCCTCTTTACCGATTAATAATGTAATTACGATTTTATGAGTTTCTTATCCCAGTTAACAATGCTTCTGTAAAAGTAGGCCTACCTTCACAACAGTGCCTATAGCATACCATCACAACAACGTAAAATAAAAAACATTGGGAACTACAACAACCCTCAGACAGATGCAAAATTTCTTTAATGTGGCAGCCATCGCTGCAGGAACAGATCAGCGTAGTGATGATGATGATGTTTGGTTTGTGGGGCGCTCAACTGCGTGGTTATCAGCGCCCGAGATCAGCGTAGTGTCAGCTCTTCCACTGCATTCAGTTAACACATACACTAGGTGCATTTTAGGTAACTTAATGTACAGCAAACACTGCCAGAAAAACAAACTGACGAGTACTGGGTGTGGGCTTGCCGGCTAGGAATGATGTGGGAATTACTATTTTCAAAAGCATTTACAGTGAATGAATTGTACAAGTTCGTTTCCAAACAAGTCACACAGTGCATACAAATGGAATTTGTCCTTTTGTGCAGTTTTTCTTCAGTGCAATAAGACACAAAAATAAGTAAGGGTAAAAAAATGTAATGAAGTGGAATTACTCTGTAAAGAGTCATTGGAGATGACATGTTCGATTTACCAAATGTGACAGTGCAGCCACTTCTGACTCCTGTAGCGGCCTAAGACTGCATAAAACTACAGCGGCATGGAAAGCAGCCAAGACAGTTAGTAGGCCGCAGGCACAGTCTACCAAGCGAACAGCACGTTCGCTGCTACTGTAATTTTGCAGACGCCAACACTTTCGTATCACCGTGCCTGGAACAGCCTTCAGAAGCTCCAGCAATTTGATCGACTGCCGCATTAATAGCATCCCGGCCACAGTCGTCGGCCTCTGCTCCAGAGGTTTCCAGGCAACACAGAACTCGGTTCTTCTGCAAACTCAGTGCTGGTCCACGATATTTTAAGAATAAGGTACAGTTTCGTCATCAGTACAGATGAACCTCCACTACGAAGTAGAGTCAGTGCTACTCATTACTGTGCTCTGACTCCCCTACGTGTCTCATCTCTGGACGAGCAGTACCAACCGCATCTGACTACGTGAACCTGGGCCGCCAGCCATCAGCCGCCGTTCCTCAGTCCGCAGCTTTGTGTTCATCAACTGGGCAGTCCCGCTGGTCTCTCCTCCCTAGATCTGGCTGCCACCTGACTAGTCGCTGCCCGATTTCCACTGCCTGTCTGCTGCAGATACACTGTTCTGCGTTCATTCATGGTTGTTAACAAGAAGTTTTCGCAATAGATGGTCTGCCTACATCATCTGCGTCTCAACTATCACCCAACAGCTAACTGCTCACCCACATCCCGTTAGACATTCCAAATTCAACACTTTTTGCCATAGCAACTGATGGAGGCTGTACTGGTGTACCAACGGAAGGCCGAATCGAAGAAAATGCAGCAGCAGTTGCAACCAACGCAAGATGTCAAACACGAGCTGTCTTTTAAATTTTTTCTTGCTCTGTTCTTAACTTTTCTTTGCAGGTGGTTATAGCGAAAAAGTCTGTCAATAAGAAAGTGACAGACCCAGGATCCAATAAAACATTTTCTCCGTGATCTTGCTTAACTGCAGGCACATAACACAGTAGTTAAGTTTCGAAGAAAATAGCTCTTTTAACGGGAGACAGGGGAGGGGGGGACGCTCAGCTTCTAGCCTGTCTCCACCATCCCTGATGCGTGTACTGCCCCGCTGGTGGCCCATTTCTGGTTAAGTTTGGCGAAGATGTTTTGGCCTTTTTCGATAGTTTGCATACATCCGCGAAGTTAGGGAACTGGAGTACGCACCAGCCGTCAAGTATGGCTGTTTCAAAAACTGTAGCGGATGCTAAAACATACTGTCACTCACGAGAATGGTGTTCCAGGCTGGTGTAAAAATATTATGAAGCTTTCCCTGGCCAGCGACAGCAACAGAGCTGTAGCCAAGGCACGCTAGCACACAATATCTTGATTGGAATGCCAACGAGAAATACCGGCAGTAGTGAATGTAGCGTGGGCACTCCCCTGATCTGATTACCACACACCACCTGAGCTGGGTAACAAAACGCCAATACAGCGGAATGACCTAATGAGGGAAAGGGGCATTACGTCACTCTATTCAGCAAGCACAATGAAGTATCAACGTGTAAGTCATACACAACAATGGCTTTGAGCACACAAACTCTGTAGGAATAAGTAAGTTGAAAACCTGAAAAGAAGAGATGGGACGCTGCAGTATCATACAGAACACTAACAGATCCAGAAATAAGGCCACATTCATTCCTACTTGAAACATATAACTGCATTTGCATAGCCTGACCAGTACAAATGCCGCGAATCCCGAAGCCCAGTTCTCAGTTTGCTGATAACCACTCCTGGCGTGGTACATGAGACACTCCAAAAGAGGCCCACCTAGATAGCTTGGATCTACTATGCAACTGCCAGCCCTGTCTGACGGAGGTTGCTCCTGTGAGCTGCTTCCGCCTCCTCTTTGGCTTCTTGCTGCAAGGTCTCCTGGGGACGCACCTAATGGTGCCTGGTGAGCTGAGAAACTACTGACGACCTGTGGGAGTGGAGTAGTTGTCATCCCAGCCTGCTTCCATGAGTAGACACCAGTGTAGGTGGCTATTCCTTCACTAAGATGCGGTGAAGTAACTCTTAATGGATAAGGGCCTTCTGGGACTGTGCCTACAAGGTGGCTTCTAGCCATTGGACCCATATAGGCAAAGTCCACAGTCCACCCAGTTAGCAGCTTTTGTGACGCAGCTGCCTGGGGCACACGCAGCCCTGTCGCTGAAGCGGCCAAGACAGTGTGGCACATGAGTATCAGCACATAGCGACTTGGGTGACATTGACCTGAAGTACTAAAGTTTTAAAGAAAATTTAAATCAAGCTGATGGGGAAATAAACGACTGTACGTATCTGAAATTTCTTTACGTAAAAACCATAATGTTTAGTCACCCCAGCGTAAGTTAATGCAAAATTTGCAAAAAAGGCGATCTATTTACTTTTAATTGTTCAAATGTTGCACTGAATTTACTTTAAGTAAATGAGAAGCTGATTTTACGTTCAACATAAGAACAATAAAATACATACCAAGTTAGCAAAAGTACCTTGCTAAGCTACACTCAGAGTAAATGGAATTGCGTACCCTTAATTTGTACTGTATCTTCAGTTAGTAGTAACTTTTACGTTACTTTAACTGAGTGAAGTTAACACACATAATTGCAAATTGGTTAAGCCTTTGTTATGCAATACAAGAATGAACAGTTACTGAGGCAGCAGAGTTTAGACTGAAACTAATCATTAGCAAATAAAAAACTGGCAATCGATAGTTAATCAATATTAATATTTTATACGACAGTCGGTGATTCCATGGAAAGGAAAGGGTGTCTGCTTGGCAATAATGTCTTGGAACAATGACGACAAATGTATTCTATAAGTTTTAAATACTGCAGTTTATTATTCAAGGAAGTTAATCGAAGTTTGTAAAAGAAATGACGCCGGCCAAGGTGGTCGAGAGGTTCTAAGCGCTTCAGTCCGGAACCGCGCTGCTTCTACAGTCGCAGGTTCGAATCCTGCCTCGGGCATGGGTGTGTGTGATGTCCTTAGGTTAGTTAGGTTTATGTAGTTCTAAGTGTAGGGGACTAATGACCACAGACGTTAAATCCCATAGTGCTTAGAGCCATTTTTTTTAAAGAAATGCAGCTGGGTATGCTTTTACAATATTAGCTATACTCTGTCAGCCTTGCGACGCTGTAGCCGTGCGGACAATGATGAATGTAGCTGACGACACTGCTGAGCTTCCGCTGTTGCTGCTGCTGGTTAAGAACCACGTGTCGTCTCCAGAGTAACGGATAATTATGGCACAGGGAATAGTTAGAACTGCTGCGCCTACACTGGTGCGATCGTACCTGCACACTGCATCTGCGGCAGATCCCAACAAACACTTCTGGACTCTTTCATGACTCAAGCTGCTTTTGCCTCCTCTCTGCTCGCAGCAAGACTGGGACTCTCCTTACGCAAAGATAAACAACGGCACGGCTACTGCCACTTCGTCGTTGCTATCGATGAGTTTAAATAAAATTCCCTTGGATATTACCCAGAAATTTACAATATTTGCATTACAATTACAATCAGTTACATACAGTCAGAAATAAATATACTTTCATATTCGTTACGTATTAAATAGTTTCTGTAATAAAGCTTACAGAGTCAGAAATAGTAGTACAGTACAAGTTATCAATGAATATTAAACGGCGAAGATTTTGGATGGTGCAGAACAGATTTTATCTGCATTTCGGTGTTACAAGTGACTCACATATCGTGAGTTTTCCCTAAAGGGAAACAGAGTCAGGGAATGTCCGAAGAAATACGAACGGAAATGCCTACGCATAAAAGCATTCATACGTAAATTTTGTTATTCACTTATTAAATTTCTCGTTAATTATCATAATAGGTGTGGGCACGTAATTAGCATGACAACACCGTGTTATTACAGTTGAAAACATGATAATGTAACATAACATATTTTTAAAAAGTCATTACGTTTGAAGTGGTTCTTGTGTTACGAAAATTTCATGTCAGTGCTTTACAAGAAAACGTAAGTAACATAGTGAAAGGTATACAAAAGGATAAGAAACAAGACAAAAAAATCACCTGTTACAAGGTTTAATTTATGTAATTTTTCATAACTATAACAATCAATGACAGATTGCATTTCTCATTATGAGGGTTTATGTGTTTCAAGCGAGGATCGAGTTAGAACTTTAAAGTTTACATCTAAGCTTTACACTGGTTGTGCTGAAAAGAAAATCGTCGCGTTCAACGCGTGCACAAGGCCTGCAGCAGCGTTCTGAGAGCCTGCAGTCCTGACATGGCATTGTTGCGCGCGCTCCAGCGGCACATTTGATCACTCTATTCGGTTGTGCATTGGCTTTCCGGAACATCCACCTGCCTCGCATCCTTTGAAAACTCACTCCCGAGTAATCTCAAGGAGTCCTCATATTTCTGTCACTGCGCATAACACAACACTGTCCATATCCACACATATACACAGACCCTAAACTCATATATTGTCTGAGTGCATCGGTATTAACTTACATAATACATGGTATAAGAGAATTTCTACATGTTATTTAAAAAATTACAAATGATACATACACCACAGTGACGTTAATACACCTCTGTCACTGCTTAGCTTTTTCTTTCACTTCATTTGCTTTCAGAACATTAACTCTGTAAGCTAATTTCTCGTTATACTTTTGCAAATACGTTGATCACCGTATGGTCCAAGAAATAAATTTGAAAGAAATTTCGAAAATTATACTAATTATGAAGTTTCTAGTGGAAAATTTTTTCTGAGGTCATTCTGTTCTTTAAAAAAAAATTTCCTTTTAAAATTCAGTCTTGATCACACCACGTATGCTACAAGAACATAGGTGACCGGTTTCGGTCATATCACAAGACCATCATCAGACATGAAGTTTAATTTAGAAAGTAATGGATACCTTACCAGATTGACAATAAATACTACATAATACTTACAAGAATAAAATACAATAAGACTTGTTATACCCATGGCATCCTTCGAAGATGATGCCGCTATCCCAAAGACCTTCACAACATCTTTGTCGTATTACCACTTTAGCCCATAGACGCCACACTGAGTATACATCGTCTGTACAGTTATTTTAAAGCTTTTAATTGATATTTTATTCAGTATTTAAGTAGTTCCTTGGTTATAAAGAGATATTTTATACGTAACTTTTTTTGTGTTATTGTTGGACTTCGTATTTTTTTTACGTTTTAACGATTATGTGAACCCGTTTTACACTGATTGGCTGACGTGAGGTAGAGGAAGAAGAGGTAGGCGGAGCATCTTCGTATTTAAGCGTATGCCCGTCACTTGCTGGCACCAGTTGTCATCACAGCAACTGAGAAGAGTGCTCCACTTACCATCTTCGAAGGATCCCATGGGTATAAAAAGTCTTACTGTACTTTATCCTTATAAGTATTATGTCATATTTTATTGTCAATCTAGTAAGGTTTCTATTACTTTCTAAATGAAATTACAGGTCTGATGATGGTCATGTGATATGACCGAAACCGGTCACCTATGTTCTTGTAGCATACGTAGTGCGATCAAGACTGAATTTTAAAAAGAAAAATTTAAAAAGTAATTAAATAAATTTTTTTATCGCTGTTCCAAAAATGTTTATTAAAATTGTAATTAGTTCTTTACCGCTACAACTTCGAGTCAACAATGTTACGTACACAGCTTTCCAGTGTTAGTAAGACCTAAACAGTAAGCTTTAGTGTGAGATATGCTGACAATCTTAAAAGGTCCGTTATAAATGAGTTTAAATTTGGAAAACTCATCATCAGTCTTCCTCGATTTCTGGTTCGCTTTGGAAATTGGAAATTTGTGGTAAGTTCTGTGGTACCAATTTGCTGAGGTCATAGGTCGCTAGGCTTACACACTACTTAACCTAACTTAACTAACTTAGGACAACTCACACACCCATGCCCAAGGGAGGACTCGAACCTCCGACAGGGGCAGCCGAGCGAACCGAATGAGAACGACGTCGCCAATTGCAAATTTAGTAAACCCCACGTTCACGTTATGACGCCATATTCGCGCCTCGCCTTTCTTTTACATTACCTCTCGTAAACGTTCTTTCTTCACCTCAACGTCAATACTAACTTGCGGAGGGAAATCAGTTATCTCTTCCACCAAACTCTTAGGCTTACGGTCTAATCGGATTTACTCGGGAGTGGATCCTGTAGATTTGCACGCCAAAGCATTCGTAATTTTTTTCAAAATCGTATATCCGACAGAACTGACGTAGCCATACCTCTTCACGTTCTGGGTTGTTCTGCGCAATAACGGAAACTTTATCCGGTACCGCCTTCTTTAATTCCGCCGTCGAATCACACTGTATTCGAGCCTTCGGTAGCGTTGTTGCTTTAACAGCGGCCGCCTCTTCCTTAATGACCGGTACCATATTTTCAACGTTATTACGGACCGTGATCGCTTTGTCGACTGCCGTTTAAACTGGAGTTATCGCTACCGCGGATGCATTACTCACTCTGTCCTTTTGCCACTATTTCCCAGCGCCGACTTACCCATTCAGATCCGTCTTAGCGACGTTGCCTAGGCTTTCTTCTGGGCCGCAAAGTTCTTCCCGTACTCGGTGGGCCCCAATCCGGCGCGGCTAATGGTTTCCCTGACAAAATACGACAGGCCCCATTTCTAGCCGGCCGTCGCAATTGCTGAATTTGCTTCTGCTGCGAACCACGCACCATATTTACCCCTAATGTCCTCTGTTATTTCTATTATTGTTCCCACTATGATTGTTATTGTTACAGTACTGTGAGTTATTATTACCATGGAGGTGGTTACCATTATTGCCATGGTTATTGTCATTATGGTTGTTGCTTTTGTGGAAATTATTGCCGTTAACACGACTTTTAAAAGTCGCTACTCAGTGATGAAGAAGTCCTCTAAATGAATGACGTCCTGTCCTCTAATTCAGCCTCATTTATACCCCGTTATTACAGATTTGTTTCTCTAAGACCTGATGTCTAGTCACGTTCCTCATTAAAATGAGATTCGCTCAGGTGTGGTGGCAACGAGCCACTTATTAAATCATTCTTCGTTGTGCAATGCACTTTATTGCTGCGTTCAGTTACCCTCACTTCACAACTCAGTTGCGCATCTGTTATTGTGCCCTGCGTGTCAACACAGCATGCCACTATAATTCTTTATTACTTATGACGTCATACAATACTTTGATGTCAGTAGCCCAGGACCCAGTCATGGCTGGTTACCTATCCGTGATGTCCCCAGCGATGTGTTGAGACAATGGTGGCTGGCATCAGGTGGTGACCTCGCTGAGACAAATCTGCTTGTCGTAGTATATCCAGGCACGCACCTGATCATGGTTGGAAGTCTGCGACGCTGGCTGGAAGTGCACAAGCCTTAATGTTGGATTCAGGATCCTCAGAAGCCGGCTGGTGTGTCAGTGATGGCACACGCTGGGTGGATCCAGTCCGAATCATAGACGTATCAAGGCTGACTGGCAGCACTAAGATCACTGTCATGAACTAGTTGTTGACGTTGCTGGTTATATTGTTTTAGTCCATTCGATCGAAGACTAGCCAGGAATTGCGCCGGTCATATATACGATGCTGAAGGGATGCTATTACAGGCTGAGCTGAGATATTTATTCCCCCTCTGGCCGCGTGTGGTATGAAGAAAGCTCCCATCACATAGTCTGCTGTGGAAACGCCACGTCGCGCTGCACCATGTTGCAGTCTAAGCAACTACACGTAGTAGGGTGCTGCGTCAGTACTATTCCAATGCCCAGCCCTAACACTATATCCATGGTTGGCCTGCATAGCCCTTGGGTGTTAGAAAAGGCTTCACTGACTCTCCGAAACATTATCGATGGAGTCCAGGAGTCAGTCTGCAGACAACCTATTCGATAATAACAAAGGCATGGATGGCAACAGCATACAAGTGGCAAATGTTTTTCGATATCACGTTAAGACCGAGTGGTAAGATTCATTGGTTAAGACACCGATCTTATGTTGAAGAATGTCTTAGTCTTTTCGTGAAAACAATTTCGTGGTTGGCTACTTCGTCTTTCTAGGAAACGTTGGTAAATGCTATGTCCCGAATGGCAGGGAATTTCTCGCGACGGAAAATGTCAAGTTGTAAAGTGTCGGTAAAATTTTTGGCTTTTCTTTTACTTTAGAAGAGTTGTAAGAGCGTCAGTAAATCAATGAAGTAATATTTCACATAATTTTAGATAGATAGTGAAGGTACGATCATGAGCAACTAAATTAGCTCGTCTCTAACGACGAATTAAAGGAATATGCTTATACCTAGTAGTGCGGCCCTGCAGGAGACACTGAATACGTTGGAGATGCTTGTTGATTGATCCACGACTGCTCAACTCACGAAGATAGATTGGGAGTCGTACATCTCGGTTAACGAAGTTCCATGTGTGTTCAATAGCGCTGATCTCAAGTGATCTACAATTACTAAACTTTAGAGGAAAAGATAACGAGAGAAGAAGATATGGAGTAAATAATGAAAATCAAGTTAGACTTACTAGACTCGGATCTGAACATAACGAAGACAGCCAGGACATATCGTACGACTAACTAAGCCAGTCACAACGGAAAAATAATTGTGTTGAAAGTTAAGCAGCACACTTCGGGTCAGTGCGATAACGTAAGTGATATGATGCGACCACGTTGCATGCTGTGAGTGGCTAGTTTTGGGATCCATGTATCGTAGGTTTCTCTGGTAGCACAGAGCACATGGTAGTGAGATGTTCGATCCAGGAGTGTGGGAGAAAGTCAGAGAAATGCGGCATTGTGAATATGTGGAAAAATAAATAAATTCCATGCTTAATGTCACTTTGCACAAGGATTCACCAGTGGGTCATTCCTTGGTTACGGGCGTAACAACTGTACAACTCTTACACCAAAGTAATTACATGAAAATGGAAAACCGACATGTCTCAGTATAACACTACATACAGCGAAAGTTTGCTGATGTGAGCCGTGTTGTTTTGACACTAAACGAAGGAGGAGACAGGGTTACAGACGTAACCAAGTATTCACTTTTCATGGAAGGACGTAGGGAACATTTCACGAAAAATATTTATTCTTTGTGTTGCATGATTAAAAGTTTCGCTCCCCAAACGACATTCATTCATTAGTACAAGTAATTCTGGCTTTTCTAATGAATACTTTATCCGACATTTACAAACAAGATGTCCTTACGAAGAGGAAATGAAGCGCGATCAATTGGTATAGTCAAACCACCTAACGCTGCACTCAGTTTTAAATGAGAGTATTAAAACAGCACGGACATTTCATTAAGTAATTATGACTGTGTTGTATACAGCTAACGAAATATAAATACACAGCATCTGATTTAACCTGTCAAAACTCGTCTACTACTACTCACACATACGAGTATATTCCACTGATATGTAACAGATTAATCTGAAATAAGGCACTCTTTTTAATGAAACAGCTAAGTAATATTTGTCATTCAAGGAAAGGTCGTACACAACATAAAGTAACGAAGATCTAACATAAACAAAACGAAAATAAATTATTCTATGTTCTGTAATTGTAAGGTTGATGCCTAATTTACTTAAATAACTACTCAATAATATTTTAAGAGAAATCCTGTTTCTATTTAGTAGCAACGGAGGCACTGGTGACTATGAAGTTTCATTGTAACTAGCTTGTAAGGCGTTGCAAATTATATACAACTCTATCAAATTTGTCGATGCAATTGAAAGGTAATCCTTTGAGACGATGTCGTTGTGTTTACATCTACATCTACATCTACATCCATACTCCACAAGCCACCCGACGGTGTGTGGCGGAGGGTACCTTGAGTACCTGTATCGGTTCTCCCTTCTATTCCAGTCTCGTATTGTTCGTGGAAAGAAGGATTGTCGGTATGCGTTTGTGTGGGCTCTAATCTCTCTGATTTTATCCTCATGGTCTCTTCGCGAGATATACGTAGGAGGGAGCAATATACTGCTTGACTCTTCGATGAAGGTATGTTCTCGAAACTTTGACAAAAGCCCGTACCGAGCTACTGAGCGTCTCTCTTGCAGAGTCTTCCACTGGAGTTTATCTATCATCTCCGTAACGCTTTCGCGATTACTAAATGATCCTGTAACGAAGCGCGCTGCTCTCCGTTGGATCTTCTCTATATCTTCTGTCAACCCTATCTGGTACGGATCCCACACTGCTGAGCAGTATTCAAGCAGTGGGTGAACAAGCGTACTGTAACCTACTTCCTTTGTTTTCGGATTGCATTTCCTTAGGATTCTTCCAATGAATCTCAGTCTGGCATCTGCTTTATCGACGATCAACATTATATGATCATTCCATTTTAAATCACTCCTAATGCGTACTCCCAGATAATTTGTGGAATTAACTGGTTCCAGTTGCTGACCTGCTATTTTGTAGCTAAATGATAAAGGATCTATCTTTCTGTGTATTCGCAGCACATTAAACTTGTCTACATTGAGATTCAATTGCCATTCCCTGCACCATGCGTCATTTCGCTGCAGATCCTCCTGCATTTCAGTACAATTTTCCATTGTTACAACCTCTCGATACACCACAGCATCATCTGCAAAAAGCCTCAGTGAACTTCCGATGTCATCCACCAGGTCATTTATGTATATTGTGAATAGCAACGGTCCTATGACACTCCACTGCGGCACACCTGAAATCACTCTTACTCCATACTCCTTGGATTTTCTCGTTTCTTGGCCTGCGCACTGTAGCTTCTTATGCAGCCACCCTTTAAGTTTCTATTAGCTGCTGTCCTGTAGCAGATGAGGTATGGACTACTTCATATGTTTCGCATTTTACAAGTTACACGAACAAACGTAAGAGCCATTTCTGTATGCGTGAACGATTGTCTACGTTTTCAAATTGTGATTTAATCTGTCTCTCTCTAAGGCATGTTTTGCGCACGGAATAGGTACAGAAAACTACCCTGTGAAATTTATACTTTGTGTATTGCGATAATAATTAAATTTAAGTATACATTTACGTAAATATTGTGATGATTCCGTTTGAAACTACTCGGATTCTAAGGACAATATTATTAGCCGTAACAGGTTATTGTGCTTCCAGTTTCGAACGATGTGTTCTCGCAGGATAGAGGAAAGAAAATTCTGGCGCGCCTTTTGGAAGGGATTTCTTCGGCTGCCGACTCAGAAATTGTCAGTTGCAGTAAAAATGGAGTTGATGTGCTAACTGTAGACAGTGATCTCGATTTGAAGATAGTACGCTGTAACCAATAGTTCTCCAGACTAATAAGAAAGTCCTGGACATCCATGAATATCACCAGAACGTAAGAAAAAAATGTAAGACTGTTGTTCCAGTTGCAAAACGGACGACAGAGGCAAATCATCTACCAATACATGGCACCTCAAGGTACTTCAGTACGAAGAAGGAGCCTCGCAGAATAACATGGAAATAGGCGTTCCTCCAAGTAGCCTACCTCCTATCTGCAAAAAAGAAGTGCATTTTACGTTAACACAAAAAGAAACGACATTTCACGAACAGTGTCTCCATTTGAAACACCCCGCATGTCTTCAGTTAATATACGTCACTCTAGTTTTTCAGATAGTTCTGTCTCAATGCGTGTCTAATAATCCAATAAAAAGCAAGGTTCATAGAATCGAGATTTTAATATTTCGCCATGAAACGGTTAATGACGTGTTTCGAACAAGTAGTTCATAGATCTAACTTCCAAACGTTTAGCGCGTAGATTGATCTTACATGTCGTTTCAGTAGCAAGTGAAGACTTTGATGTTGTACTGTGTAATTCGTGGGACGGACAGTACGTTCTTGGAGGCATCTCTGCGCAATAAATAACATCCTTGGCAACGAAGTGGCGTACTTAGGACGTTGGTTCACAGAGAACGAGCCATTTCAGACTCAGACAGCTTATCCAATGAGCTACTCCATCTGCGTACCACTTTCCAACAAAATGAGTGCTCCGAACGGGAGAATCTCCGTGTCTTACACCCGAAGCGGGTTACCCAACGCGAGGAACTGGAAGAAGGCGAAGAACAAAGTGGAATGATCATCTTGCCATACATCGGCGGTGTCTCTTCAAAAATAGGAAGATTATTGAAGAGGCCTAAAGTTAAACGTGTCTTTCGTCCGCCGGCACAACTCAGAGCTCTTTTGGGCTCATCTAAGGACTGCCTTGGCCTAAGAAGACCCGGTGTTTACGAGATTCCTTGTACCTGTGGCATGTCGTACTTCGGACAAACTTGTCGCACTGTAGAATAGAAATGTACTGAACACCGACGCTACATTCTTCTGGAGCAACCAGAAAAGTCTGCAGTGGCCGAGCATTGTCTCAGTACATGCCATTCTGTGAATTATCAACATACCAAAATTCTCGCATCGACGAGTTCGTACTGGGACAGTGTTATTAAGGAAGCAGTGGAAATATGTAGCTCGACGAATCTTGTAAACAGAGACACGGTCTTTCAGCTCAGTACAGCTTGGGGTCCAGCTGTGGCCATATTGATGTCGCATCGAGCAGAGAGAAGTACTATTGGTCATACGACGCATGACGATTGGCCAGCAACATAAATATTCTGTTGACATCGGGAGGATAAGCACTAATCGAAGCGCTAGCGCCAGCGTTCCAGCCAGCGTTCCAGCCAGCGTTCCAGCCAGCTTTCGAGCCGTGGAGCAGCAGCAGTCGTTCCGGCCAGCAGCAGCGGTCCCAGCCAGCAGCAGCGATCCAGCCGACGGCAGCCAGCCAGCTCTCCAGCAGCAGCGGTCCAGCCAGCAGCGGCAGCCAGCCAGCCCTCCAGCAGCAGCAGCAGCAGCAGCAGCGGCAGCGGCCCCAGCCCCGTCCGCGGCAGCAGCAGCGGCAGCATTCCTGCCGCCCATCGTCGAGTAGGCGCCAGCGCCCGCAGCGTGGGACTCTGGTCTTCGTCCGTCCTCGTCTTCCTCCGTCCTCGTCTTCCTCCGTCTCCGTCTTCTTTCGATCTCGTCTGTCCCCAGTTTTTGTCCTTTCTTTTTCGTTCTGTGCGTTTTTTTTCTCCCCATCGTCATGTCAGCCCCCACCACCACTACCGCCACTACCACCACAGCCATCGTTTACACTTCCACCTCCGCCGCCACCACCACCATAACATGGTGTGCCCCGTCACACCCCCCTCTTTCCATCCCGCCTCTTCTCACTCTCCCTTCGCCCTCGCTCTTTGTCGCCCCCTCTCCAGCTTCTTCCTCCCGCTCCTCTCCCTCTGATCCTTTCCCCCCACTCCCCCAGCCTGTCACTGCAGCTCCAGCTAGGCTGGTGGCCTGTCGGGTCACTGTCCATGCCAAACTCTCCCCATCGCCTTCGCCATCACTGCCGCCACCGTCACCATCGCCTTCACCGTCACCATCTCCGGCGCCGACTGCTGCGTCCACGCCGGGACCTGTCCCTTCCCACCACCTCCCCATAGCTCCCGTCCCTCAAATCACCACCCGCCCTTCTGCCGCCGTTAAACGCCCTAGTGGCACCACCACCTCCTCCGCTCCCAAAAAGGCCCCGCCCCGTCCTCCTTCCCCCCCCCAGGGTGCCATGGATGTCTCTCCACCTGGCTCTGCTCCCTCCGCCTCTTCCTCCTCCTCCTCCTCCCCCCCCTCCTCCCCCATCCTGATGCTTCCCTTCGTGAGGCCCGGAATCTCTCCCTCCTCCTCCGCCAACACTTCCCTGGTGCACCCATCTCTCTCCTCACTCCCAGACGGGATTCCGTTCTCATCTCCTCCCCCCAGCCCAACCCTCCATACTGACATCACCTCCCGCCTCCCCATCACCCGTTTTGGCCCCATCGCCTCCCTCACCCCTGCTCCTTCCCCATCTCCTACCCGCCAACCCCAAACCCTGTGTCGACCACCGACCCTCACCGCCATGATCACTCGGCTCAGTCCATCAATCACGGAGGAGGAGGTGTTGGCGGAGCTCAAGGCGCATCCCCCGCTGGAGGTGCTGGCGGTCCGCCGCATTTTCAACTCGGCCCACCCCACCCGCCTTATGCGGGTTTTCTCCGAGGACGCTCCCTCCACTGACCATCTCCTGAAGGAGGGTGCCCTCCTCTTCAACCAGCGCTACAAGGTCGACCCCTCCTGTTCCCTTCCTCAATCCCTGCACTGCCAGAGGTGTCTGTGCTATAACGCACACCCCACAGCTGAGTGTCGAGAGGCCCCCACCTGCCCGCATTGTAGGCAAGCGCACTTCCTCCGGCAGTGCCCTAACCTCCAATCCCCTCCTTCCTGCAATACCTGCAATCTCCCCCATCCCACCTACTCCCAAAAGTGTAAAGCCCAACCCCGTCCGACCACTCCTGAACTCACCATCCCTGTACGTCCTCTGGACGCCCCACCCCTCCTGGAAATTCCCTTCGTCCCCCCCCCCCCCGCCCACCGCTGAGGACATCATCAGGTTCCTCACCATCGTCCTTCAGAACGTCCATCCCTTTCAGCGCCCCCACACCCTCCAACAGGTTTCCCTCGCCGCTCGTACCATTTTCCAACTCAAAATGTACGCCACCTACTCCAACAACCAGGCCCATTTCACCTTCTCCCGCCTTGACACCCTCGTCTAAATCCCTGTCATGGCGCAACAGCTACATATCCTTTTCAACAATATCCGCTCCCTTCCCGCCAACAAGGACCTCTTCCAGCACACCCTTGCCACCCACCATGTGGATGCCTTCTTCCTTAATGAAACCTTCCTCCAAACCCACCACACCATCCACACTTCGCCCTATCTCCTCCACCGCTCTGATAATCCCCTCCCAATTGCGCGTGGCGGAGTTGCCAGTGGTCACCACCACCAGATCCCCGTTCGGCTCCAACCTCTCCTTCCCGACCCCACTGAACACCTGATCCTTAGTCTCTTCTTCCCCTGCCTTACCATTACCTGCGCCACCATCTATGTCCGCCCCAGTGCCCCTATTCCCTTCGACTTCCTCTCCCACATCGACCGTACCTTCTCTTCCTACGTGATCGCCGCCGACCTCAACATCCATAGTCGTTCCGCTGCCCAGTTACGGCGGTGGCATCGGTTCCTCTCCTCCCTTCAAGGCGACCTCATCCCCATCCCCCAGCACACCCATCCCGAATCCAACTCCACTCCCGATGTTATCCTCTCCTCCCCCAACCTCCTTGGCCACATAACGGTGGATGTCCTGGAGCCTATTCGTAGCGACCATCTCCCTGTCCTGAATGAGATTTTCACTCTGCAGCGGAGTGTGCGCTGATATGAAACTTCCTGGCAGATTAAAACTGTGTGCCCGACCGAGACTCGAACTCGGGACCTTTGCCTTTCGCGGGCAAGTGCTCTATCAACTGAGCTACCGAAGCACGACTCACGCCCGGTACTCACAGCATTACTTCTGCCAGTACCTCGTCTCCTACCTTCCGAACTTTACAGAAGCTCTCCTGCGAACCGTGCGGAACTAGCACTCCTGAAAGAAAGGATATTGCGGAGACATGGCTTAGCCACAGCCTGGGGGATGTTTCCAGAATGAGATTTTCACTCTGCAGCGGAGTGTGCGCTGATATGAAACTTCCTGGCAGATTAAAACTGTGTGCCCGACCGAGACTCGAACTCGGGACCTTTCGTGGGCAAGTGCTCTACCAACTGAGCTACCGAAGCACGACTCACGTCCGGTACTCACAGCATTACTTCTGCCAGTACCTCGTCTCCTACCTTCCGAACTTTACAGAAGCTCTCCTGCGAACCTGGAGAACTAGCACTCCTGTAAGAAAGGATATTGCGGAGACATGGCTTAGCCACAGCCTGGGGGATGTTTCCAGAATGAGATTTTCACTCTGCAGCGGAGTGTGCGCTGATATGAAACTTCCTGGCAGATTAAAACTGTGTACCCGACCGAGACTCGAACTCGGGACCTTTGCCTTTCGCGGGCAAGTGCTCTACCAACTGAGCTACCGAAGCACGACTCACGCCCGGTACTCACAGCATTACTTCTGCCAGTACCTCGTCTCCTACCTTCCGAACTTTACAGAAGCTCTCCTGCGAACCAGGAAAAAATGACGCCGTATCATCGGTTTCGTCGATATAAAGCAAAACACCTCAATATGCCCATTTTTACCTGTTCTTATAGGATTGGCTACCTTACTCATTAATTTACTACATATTATTTCCAATAACACTAACAGGTATAGCCATTATATTTTAATTGTATTCAAAAGCATGTTATTATTATTATGACCGACCAAATTGTAACAAATCGCGCTGCGTGCGTTTTTAACGATATCTTTACACTCGCCCAGCCTTTATTCATGCAATATTATATATAAATATACAGACAGGACCGAAAGATCGATCTCTCTACCGTAACCAATAGAGACAAATACACTATTCAAGTTCCGTTACATATATCTTGACTCGTATTGTTACAAAATGTGCGCTAGGTTCCATAGCGCTAACTACCCGATCGACGTGGTCCCACAGATTTTCGATTGGCTTCAAATCCTGGGAGTTTGGTGGTCAGAGAAGTACGGTAAACTAATCCCGGAGCTCTTCCAACCGCGCACGTACACTGCGACATGTGTGACACGTTACTTTGTCTTGCTGGTATACGTCATCGTGAGAGGAAAAACAACAGAATGTAGGGATGTAAATGGTTCCCAGGAATAGATGCACACTTGTGTTGATCCTCTGTACCATCCAGAACGACAAGATAACGCGGGAAATGCAACGACAATGTTCGCCAGACCATGACGCTACTCCCTCCTGCGGCCGGGACCCTTCTGACGATTGTTACAGGGTTTTGCTTTCAGGCGTTTCACGCAGATGGAACATAAAACGTGTTTCATCTGAGAAATCCACCTGTCTCCACTCAGTGAATGTGCAGTTGTGGTTTTGGCGTGCAAATTGCATCCTGCGTCAACTGCAGCAACGTTCGCTAAACGATCGTTGAGGAGACACTTTTGGTAGCCCTGTAACCGTATTGTCATATCGCTAGCTTAGTTGTGGAGTATCTTTGCGGGCAGCCGCGTCTGTAGTGAGTCGAGCGCGGACACGGTACTTTTATGTTGTGTAGTGTGTAGCTCTGCATGTAAGAAGCGTTGTTAGTATTCAGGTTGAAGTGTTGCTACAAGTGCTATTACAGTAAAGTGATTAAATATGGAAGTAATTCAGAGGAAAGTGCGTCAAGATGTAATTAAATATGAGCAGTGCCGCCGATAACGTATTTGTGCATCCTCTGGTTGCGTGTCGCACAGTATCAATCATCCGCGCCGTGTTCGGTCTCCCAGAATGAACTAATGTGAATCAGCAAAAATTAGTTACCACAAAAGAGTACAAACAAGTGCCAGTGTCTTGTAGCGAGCGTGAGGGCGTGCGTTCGATCATCGCGTTTCTGCATTATCAACAATTAGCTGCGCCACGACGGCTACGCGCACGCTCGCACAAGTGAGAACTGAGAACTGAATGATTAACTTTACGAACTGTGTTACATTATTACTAGTGAAAAGGAGGACTATTACCAGATATCTGTATGTGAGACGAGCTTAAGAACTTCCGTTCGATCATTCGGCTTCCGCATCATCAACAATCACCCGCGTCGTGTCAGTTACGCGTACGCTCGTCTGAATTATATTTTGTACTCATCCCTTAAAACTTCCGGGCTGATAGGCCGTGGTCGAAGTATAAAACTCTCTCCTGACGTTTCGTCTCCGACTGCGGGAGACATCCTCGGAGGTAAAGCGGCGAACTGGTGCAACCTGTGGTTTCCATATCGTTTCAGAATATAGATGTTCATACCAGACGTCGAACAGTGTTATGTTTTAACGTTGAGTGGCTCCCCTTATTCGCTTGCATATGTCGATAAATAATTTCAGGCAAGCCAACAGCCAGCTGTGGAGCAGAACAATACGACCACCGCGGGATTACCGGGTAAGTGGTGTGGACAGGGCGCACGGCCAAGAAAAGCAGTTCGCCGCTTTACCTCCGAGGATGTCTCCCGCAGTCGGAGACGAAACGTCAGGAGAGTTTTATACTTCGACCACGGCCTATCTGCCCGGAAGTTTTAAGTGATGACAATACCGGCCGTGAAAGCTTACATTATATTTTGTACTGTTGTTAATCATCAAGATTGTTAATTGGGATAAACATTTACGATTTAGAGTGTCAATAGTGCAACCTGTGGTTTCCATATTGTCTCAGAGTATAGATGTTCATACCAGACGTCGAACAGTGTTGTGTTTTAACGTTTAGTGGCTCCCCTTATTCGCTTGCATATTTCGATAAATAATTTCAGGCAAGCCAACAGCCAACTGTGGAGGAGAACAACACGATCGCCGCGGGGTTACAAGGTACGTGGTGTGGACAGGACTCACGGTCAAGAAAAGCAGGAACGACAACCAGTTTAAGGTACCCCCCACCCATTTGTACTCCCGGACGTGTTACAGCCCCTTGGTTCATCTCGGCCGGTCAGTTACTCAACACTTGCCCGTCTTTTCGCCCACACACGTTTCCACAGCAGACGTTCAACCCTGCCATCTATGGCCCATTATGCACCACAGCTGCCTCGACGTCGGTTTTGGACTGCGTAGTTTTGCAACGCACGGTATACCTTAAGGGGAGACGAACGCGAAAGCGACCAAAATTATGAAAACTTTTTTATTGGATCGTCTTTTACTACCTGGTACTGGAATTTCAACTCCTAACTCTTCCTTTCCAGTTCCTCTCTGAAGTGCGATGAAATAATAATTAACAAAATCTTGCACCTGACCACCCCATTTCTTGCTCTATACATTTCTGTATTTCCCCGTGTTATTGTTTCCTGATGAGTTTTATTGCAGTTTGATGATGTCACAATCTGAGGAATATTTCGGTTACCAGCAGATAGCAGAACTAATACAAAAGTGTGTGCGTTGAAAAACTCAAAATCCCAATGCAATGCACAACTCTCTGATAGGAAAACTACGCCCAAGACAACATTTGTTTTCAGAACTGCTGATTGCAGTTGCAGCGTATGATGCTTGTTTAGTTTTTAACTGTGCTAGTATTGGCAGATTACTGAATCTAATGAGATTAGGATTTGATCTAGGAGCTTTCACACAGTCAATATTGAAGGAAATCGGTAACACGACAATTGATGCAGTTGACACTATTATTGCTCAGTTAGAAAATAAGGTTAACCTATGAGGACAACCGAAGAACAGACTACTTCGGGATAAGAGGAGAATGCCTATGGTTGCAATAGTTCACCCAGATAAGGTAAGGCCTAATGCAAACACTGCAAATCTTTGTTTCAGCTTTCCCATTACTTACATTCTGGCAAATTTATGTACCTCTTTCTCCCAAACCACTGGCATTATAGTACTTAAATTTCGCATGCGATTAGTTAGCAGTACAGTGAAACTGTCTGCGGAAGGAATTTTCATTTACTACAATAGTAATGCTTTTATGTAAGACAAAAGCCCTATTCACAGAAATTTGGAGAGCTGTAAAATTCCAGCAAAAGAAGGTATCAATATTCTGTTCGATAGATATACTTAGTAATGCTATATCAGACTTAGTACAAAAATAAAGTAACTCGTTCTGAGAGATTTTCCAGAAAAGAAACACTTGCATTCACCTTGTTGAAAATTTTTCAACTGCTTACAATTAAATACGTATAACTTCAATTAGCACGAAAACGTATGTGTGTACCTATATAACATTCCTTAACAACAGTGCCAAAATTAGTTAAATTTCCTTGAAAACTGTAGACTTCACAAGGTTTTCTTTTCAGAGTATTGCAACTTCCCATACGTCCCGCCTGAACCGCGGCAGCACGCAACAACTTTAGCAGTGTTGGAAGTACTTGCAGCTTTGTGCCGAAAGCCAATGGTCATGCTGTTTTCGACGTGAGATAGATCTCTCCGTTTCCGCATTATGACAACGACTGCACCATTTTACAGCGTTGCGACCTCTTACGTAAACTGATACAACTGCCTCACAGTGCTTCCACCTGGTCCACTTGGTCATTATATAAAAGATATTCTAGCAGACGGTTACTATGCGGCTCTACTCTAATATCTGAACACAGATATCATCAGCGATATCATCAGCGAGCGAGGTGGCGCAGTGTCTAGCACACTGGACTCGCATTCTGGAGGACGACGGTTCAATCCGGTGTCCGGCCATCCTGATTTAGGTTTTCCGTGATTCCCTACATCACTTCAGGCAATTGCCGGGATGGTTCCTTTGAAAAGGTACGTCCGATTTCCTTCCCTATCCTTTCCTAATCTGAGCATGTGCTCCGTCTCTAATGACCTCGCTATCGACGGGACGTTAAACACTAATCTCCCCCTCCTCCTCAATGTCATCTACTCACTGATCCTGCATAATGAGGATATCTTTTACTCTGTTTTGACAGCATATTGTAAGAACTGCTTCATCGAATTTTTACTCAGATAGAATGTTCACTTGTCTCTTCTTACGAGTCAGTTTCGAACGTTTGCGATGTAGTCTTTCGTCAGATGTATATTTCCATTAAACAGTTATCTGGGTGACCAGACGCAATGTCCATCTATTTTCAAACATTACATGAGATTTCTACACTGGAACTTTTGTGAACCCCCCGAACAGCAAAAAACTTGCCTTGTAGTAGGCAACATTTGTTATCTACACGTCGTGTTTAGCTTTATCGTGGCTCCTCAAACGATTTCCAGTTTTTTGTCCACTTATAATTAACGAATGGTAAAGATAATACTAAAGAAATAAGCAACATAGAAAAAAAACTTACAACACACAAAACGCAGCAAAATTAAGGGATATTTCATCGAAATACCGAATAGTCCGTCATGGTAGCTCAATGACTGTACCGCCTTTAACGATAAAAACATTTTTTTTAAAAAAAGAGAATTTTTCCATGCAGTTGTTAATGAAGCCAAATGAGATCACGCACGCGTGATACAGCATGTTGCAGTTAACTCGGATTGACATGGGTTCGGATCAGCAGCTGTGACAGCATTTCGCGGCGTTAACTGGGATACGCTCCCAACAAAAAACGAAAAATAAACTCACTCGTCCTACAATACGCGCGTTTATCAGTCTGTTGTAGTTATACCACGAGCTTCTGAAAATAGCTATACCATAACATATCCTTACTTGGAAACTAACAATTTTCTGGTAGTGAGGACGTTGAAATATTTTAATCATCATTCTGCTTTACATGAAATTTATTCCTGGTGAGTCATTGGAGGCGAGGTAACGCTTACGTTAAAGAGGAGGGGATTACAGGACTTCGTTTGCGAGTTTTAATCTTCCATTCCGGTCTTTGTCTATTTGGGTTTTCATGTATTCTGCTGCTGGTATACGCGTAGAAAAGCAACACTGGCTGCGATGATTCGTCGTTTGAAATCGTACTACTACGTTGTTACCAAGACGGAATCAGTTGCAGCCAAAAAACACAAATTCAATATCACGTCCTCCTAGACGTTTACAGCGCATATCACATGTCACAACATCTAAAGAAGCAGTGTGTATGTGGAATGAAAGGCTGTTTGTGCCTGTTATTCCAGTAAAAGAGGGGAGGGGACAGGAAAGGGGGGGGCTTTTTTTCTTCTGTATGGAAGACGTAGTATATAATCCGTTAGACTCAAATGCCTGTGGAACCACCTAAAATATCGTAATTCTTTTTCCACCTAACAATTTGTGAGAAGTGACGTTAAGTCTGTTATCCACAACACTATTAGTGACATAAATACTGATGTTCATTTCGCCTTTTACACCAGATCTACAGCAGTATCTGCTGTTACTATAGTACCTAAGAAGGGGACAAAAACTCTTATGTTTCATTAACCGAAACCCAATAAGTAGTTTCGGAGACAATACTGTATTTGGAGCTAAGGTTTTCTCTGAACATTAACCTGACTGCTTACCGAAGTTCGTGGTGTAATACGGAACTGTTGCGCTTGGATGAGTGGTTAGTTCTGTTTGCTGCATCTATGTGAAACTACCAGACAAACCGAAATACTTCCTCGCATTTGCACATCTTGAAAAAGAAAAACTTTCGAGATTGTAAGATGGAATCGGTTTTTCACAATTCAAGGAAGGTAGGGACTAAACCATGGAGATAAAATTATAGTTCAATTTTTCTGTAAAGCAAAACTGGAAGTAACTAAAGTATTAAATGAAGAGAAAATGTTCTCTAGAGATATGGTTGTTCATTTTATACATCAAAGGGTATAGGAAGGAAGTAAAGGAAAACTTTGAAAAGAAACAGAACTGCAAGGTGAATAGATGTCAGCGCTAAGGCCAAGTGACAAGTCCTTTCGGAGAGACACACCGACTACTTTTAGGACCTGTTGAGTAGCATGATTAGTATATTTCGCAAATTATTTCTTAACGTTAAGGAAAGCAATTACTAAGGCGGTGAAGATTGATATAAAGAAGGGTTTGGCAGGTTTCACGCTAGACCTGAGTACGAAATGTTAATGGATATCTAACATGCAACATTACAATATATCAGAAGGAGATTGATACAAGTGAACATTCATTTCATAAAAACAAAGCTGTAGTGGTGTGACACATTGATAGGTAAATGAGATAGGAGATTCGTCTAGTCAACGTAATTGTGTTGAAGTGAAATGTGGACCATTGGAAATCCATAGAAGCCGAGTATGGAAGCATTTAAAATGTCCTCACTAGAAGAATGTTCTGATTTAAGTAGACAAAGTACGGATTGTTGAGGTATAAAAAAGGAGTAGGTTAGAAATCTTTGCATATTCAGACGATCAGAACAGACTGGTTACAGGGTCATCTGATAAAGTATACTGGAATAACTTGGCGATAGACGGAACAGTAGAGGGGGAAAAAGGGTACAGAGACAGAGGTTTGAATAGGGAAGAAAGATTATAGAGTCTGCTTGGTGTTGAAGATACATTGAGATGGAAAGGTTAGCGCAAAGTGGGTTCAGACTGATAACAGCATCAAACCCGTCGATAACTGATGACTTTAGGATAAGGACTAATAATCAAATCGAAATAGTTGGCCAGCAATATTCAAAGCTATTCTTTTCTACTACTTTGATGCCACTATCTCGTCGGTGCACTGTGTTCCCTCGGGCGAGAAATACACTCCTGGAAATGGAAAAAAGAACACATTGACACCGGTGTGTCAGACCCACCATACTTGCTCCGGACACTGCGAGAGGGCTGTACAAGCAATGATCACACGCACGGCACAGCGGACACACCAGGAACCGCGGTGTTGGCCGTCGAATGGCGCTAGCTGCGCAGCATTTGTGCACCGCCGTCGTCAGTGTCAGCCAGTTTGCCGTGGCATACGGAGCTCCATCGCAGTCTTTAACACTGGTAGCATGCCGCGACAGCGTGGACGTGAACCGTATGTGCAGTTGACGGACTTTGAGCGAGGGCGTATAGTGGGCATGCGGGAGGCCGGGTGGACGTACCGCCGAATTGCTCAACACGTGGGGCGTGAGGTCTCCACAGTACATCGATGTTGTCGCCAGTGGGCGGCGGAAGGTGCACGTGCCCGTCGACCTGGGACCGGACCGCAGCGACGCACGGATGCACGCCAAGACCGTAGGATCCTACGCAGTGCCGTAGGGGACCGCACCGCCACTTCCCAGCAAATTAGGGACACTGTTGCTCCTGGGGTATCAGCGAGGACCATTCGCAACCGTCTCCATGAAGCTGGGCTACGGTCCCGCACACCGTTAGGCCGTCTTCCGCTCACGCCCCAACATCGTGCAGCCCGCCTCCAGTGGTGTCGCGACAGGCGTGAATGGAGGGACGAATGGAGACGTGTCGTCTTCAGCGATGAGAGTCGCTTCTGCCTTGGTGCCAATGATGGTCGTATGCGTGTTTGGCGCCGTGCAGGTGAGCGCCACAATCAGGACTGCATACGACCGAGGCACACAGGGCCAACACCCGGCATCATGGTGTGGGGAGCGATCTCCTACACTGGCCGTACACCACTGGTGATCGTCGAGGGGACACGGAATAGTGCACGGTACATCCAAACCGTCATCGAACCCATCGTGCCGGCCGAAGTGGCCGTGCGGTTAAAGGCGCTGCAGTCTGGAACCGCAAGACCGCTACGGTCGCAGGTTCGAATCCTGCCTCGGGCATGGATGTTTGTGATGTCCTTAGGTTAATTAGGTTTAACTAGTTCTAAGTTCTAGGGGACTAATGACCTCAGCAGTTGAGTCCCATAGTGCTCAGAGCCATTTGAACCATTTTTGAACCCATCGTTCTACCATTCCTAGACCGGCAAGGGAACTTGCTGTTCCAACAGGACAATGCACGTCCGCATGTATCCCGTGCCACCCAACGTGCTCTAGAAGGTGTAAGTCAACTACCCTGGCCAGCAAGATCTCCGGATCTGTCCCCCATTGAGCATGTTTGGGACTGGATGAAGCGTCGTCTCACGCGGTCTGCACTTCCAGCACGAACGCTGGTCCAACTGAGGCGCCAGGTGGAAATGGCATGGCAAGCCGTTCCACAGGACTACATCCAGCATCTCTACGATCGTCTCCATGGGAGAATAGCAGCCTGCATTGCTGCGAAAGGTGGATATACACTGTACTAGTGCCGACATTGTGCATGCTCTGTTGCCTGTGTCTATGTGCCTGTGGTTCTGTCAGTGTGATCATGCGATGTATCTGACCCCAGGAATGTGTCAATAAAGTTTCCCCTTCCTGGGACAATGAATTCACGGTGTTCTTATTTCAATTTCCAGGAGTGTATAATATTATTCGCAAATACCACATAACATTTTTCTCGTAGAAGGTCAATTTTAAATTAATCGATTTTAATTTAAACTTATGGTCTGCAGTATTATTGCAATACACTGAACCTCTGCAGTTGGTACTGCATTTGAGCACAATAAGAACTTGCGAACTTCCACTGGAACAAGTGTAGGTCAGCAGTTTCTATTGATCAGTATAAAGGAAAACAAACTGGAGTTGGAAATTTCACGTTTCTTACTGATACGATGAATAGTTTCGGGACGGGACTCGTTTTTAAATCATTGCAACAGATAGTCAAAATGAAATTTCCGAAAATGCAAAAACTATGTCAAAAATGTGCAAACAACCAGTTACAGAATTTTGTGAGCTGTGCGCTCCGCAACTGTTAGTTTGCACTTTTTGGCATGGTTTCTGCTTTCTCCAAAATACCATTTCGACTCTCAGTTACGATATTTTGAAAATTAGTCGCGGCCCGAAACTAGTCATCGTATGAATAAGAAAAGTGAAATTGTCAACTTTTAGCTGGTGTTTCATTGTTACTAAATAAGTTCTTAATTGGAAATCTACTGTAAATGTAACTAACTCAGTCTTCTTTTGACTATTTTTTTAACTTGCGACTGTTTCGGAATTGATGGTGAGAGGATTTTCTGATCGCTAACGTCTGGGGCTAATGAAGTTTCCTTTGATATCTTCGTTCTTTGAATAAAATACTACAATTTTCCAAAGAGTTACTAAGACAATGGCACAGCTACAAAATAGCGATTGTATCCCGCTGTACGATGCATTGCTTGTGGTGCGTTGCAGCCGCTCCCGCCGGAGGTTCGCGTCCTCCCTCGGGCATGGATGTGTGTGTTGTTCTTAGCGTAAGTTAGTTTAAGTAGTGTGTAAGTCTAGGGACCAATGACCTAAGCAGTTTGGTCCCTTAGAAATTTACACTCATTTGAAAATTTGTAGTGCGATGTAGTGCTTGCTGTGAGATCCAATATTGGCATCAGGCTCTTCTTGATCAGCGAGGCGCTTGAATAAATTTGGGTGACATTGTATTTTTCGTTAGTTCCAAAAACTTCTTACTGCCACATACTGTGCCCAAATTCTTGCTCGCCCACTTATTATTTGCCTGGCCACTTATTACAACAACATTTTCGACGCAAAACACTCTTGCACACATACGTGTGTTCTACGACACACATGCTTCCCAGTAATTTCTCTGTCTTCACCCCTTCGACTGTGCGCATTCGCGCCAGCGATGTTCCTGCTACGTGAAGGATATTCTCTGTGCTTTATTCAACAAAAGCTTCCCTCATATGGCCAACATGATTACTACAATAATTTGACATAAATAATTTTTACTTATCATATCAGTACACAACATATTTTCATAAACATTAATCACTCACAAAAATCTTTGATAACTATATTTACAAAATATGGTCATGAACTCGAGACATTCAATAGCTGAAAAATATGTGAGGTCTGGGTTGTAGTGTTACAAGTCGTGATCTATCAACTGAACAACATGGCATTTGTCTGTAGCGATTTAGAGAAACCACGGAGAACCTAAGTTGGATGGGCGGAAGCGGATTTGAAACGTCGTTCTCCTGGATTCGTGTCCAATCTGCTAATCACTACACCATCTAGCTCACTGCTCCGAGGAATGGTGGGGCGATTGCGGATACGAAACTGTGGCACCCACTTCCATTTCCTCCCTGTTAAGCTGAAGGATTTGAAGGAAATTGCGGCGTGCTGCTAATTACAACCCCAATGCTCGTGGCGACGTCTTCGTTTCGAGGACAAAGAAGCTCTCGCCCCCCAGTACAAGATCAGGCCGCGGCCGGAGGACCATTCCCAAGAGCAGAGAACACGCGAGCGCAGCAAATCCTGCCCTGCTTTTCAAAGAATCTGTCGTTCGCAAGATTACTCGAGAAGAAAGCGATCCCCGTGAGAGATGATGTGAGCAGACGGAATAGCCGACGTGGAAAGGGGACGGGACGGATTTTTGGGATTGGGCGAACCTCGGCCGTCGCGCAGTTCGATATATCGATTGCAGGGCCTTCATCAGTCGACATGCGGCCGGGCAGTGAGGTTTCTGCCTTGATGTAAAGCGGTTTCTCCGACTGCGGCCAGTTACAGAGGACTTCTGCTCTCGTTTCACATTTACAACAATGTTACCTGTTATCAGTTAATTGCTGATATTTTGTATCATGCGTACTTGTAGTGTAGGGCAGACGTCTATCGTAACATGCACCGGGTGGATGCAATTAATGTGCAGCTAGTCACAGAGGTGCAAGGTAGTCTATAATTATCGTATTGCAACGGAACTTGGTAGACACGCTAATGCGTAAACGCGCGACGGATTTACGCTGGAAAACATAATTCCAGTTTTTGCCACGTGGTGCTGATCTGACGCTGTGAATGCAATAAAGATGTTCAGAAACGTTTCCATATTTAATACATTAGGAGCGGGACATGACAGAAAAAGTCAGACAAGTGAAAAGGCATAATGCTGAAATTATTATTAACCACAGCTTACATAATTTGTTCAATATGAAGACCAGGGACGTTGTTCATCCGTAAAACGGTTGCTCGCAGCAGCTTCGATGGAATCCGAGCAACGTTTTCGTGCACACTCTCCTAAAGTTAAACGAGTCCTTTTAGATATCCTCGGAGCCACAAGTCACATGGAATCAAGTGGGTGGTCTTGCGGACCATACTTTTAGGAAACCTCTGGAGGTAACACGTTCGTGGAAGGTTGCATGGAGCAGATCTGTCACTGAGTGAGAGTCATAATGTGTTGCTCACTCTTGCAGGTAGAGAGTGGTTTCTAAACAGAAGCGCTCTTCCAAAGTAGGAATCACATGTCTAGAAAATGTGCAGACGTCGCGGAACGCCTGACAGGTCCTCTGGCTGCAGTCCCATCAAAGAAAAATGTACTGAGAATAAAGTTTGTTTGCCGGCCACTATGTCCGAGCGATTCTAGGCGCCTCTGAGCGGAACCGTGCTACAGCTATGGTCGCAGGTTCGAATCCTGTCTCGGGCATGGATGTCTGTTATGTCCTTATGTTAGTTAGGTTTGTTTGTTTATGTAGTTCTAAGAATAGGGGACTGATGACCTCAGATGTAAAGTCTCATAGTGCTTAGAGCCATTTGATCACAGGTGTTTGTGAATTTACACCACACACTCACATACAGCGAGTGCAACGGCTTTTCGATCAAAACACACGATTTAGCGGTATTCCAAATTAGACATTCTTGTACATGCAGTGTATCGTGCACTGTAAAATGCGCCTGTTCACTCCATACTATATTGCCTGGCAAAATGTCATCAAATTCGATCAACACCAGAAACCGTAAGAGCAAATCAGAGAGTTGTTGCGGATAATGATCTGGTTACATTCTTCATAGTCAGCATCATGACAAATATCTTGTAACAAAAGTAATATATTAATAGCAATATAGAAGCCGTCCTCGTCATTTAAAAATGTTTATATTAGCCTAGAACTCTCAATCAATGAAAAATTTCGGTATAATCACCTAGCTTATCTTACACTGCATAGCGAAAAGAAGATGGTGGATAGAAATTGCGCAACAGAAAGATTGTGCTGTACTAGCTAAGAAATGCAATAATAACACTACTAAACTGACTACATGTGAAACGTTCCCTTAGAAAAATTAATGAATTACGGTGCTGATAAACTATTTGATTTTCAAACAGCTGAGCAAAACCGAACGTACTCAGAAATTTTGCTCTTTACCTATTCTGATCAACACTAAACTAACACAATATTTTTAACGCAACGCAATCTGACATTCAATAATCCCAACAAAAGAATGGCCCTGACTAACATTAACCTATACCTTTCACAAATCACTTACCTCACAAAAATCTTCGTTACTCGAACTACTGCAAAACAGCGAGCGCCACTACTGCCAGCTAAATAAAAGATTCAAACTACTGAAGGCACTAACTACTGATAGGCATAGTTAGCAAATGAAAGATTTTGATAGAGACCAAACAATGTATTTACCTTAATAGTGTACAAAAGTCATAATATACGTAGCAGTTCATGGCATCCAGTCTTACAAATTTACTGTCTCTCCCCCCACATCCATCATTGCTGGCGGCACACCTCCAGCTGCGCAACGCTATGTGCTGTTCACATCCAACTGCCCAACACTACAATAGCGACTATTCCAACAATGCAAACCAACCACAGCCTTCACACAACACAGTCAGTAATTTTCATATAAAGCGCTACGTGGCATTACGAACATAAAAACCTAAACAGCCTACTTCCATAGCTCCCATGCTCCCCACAAAAAATTTTATAACTTGTTTTGGGCAGTGGCCAATACAGATTTGAAAAATTTTTTCATAATTACAATAACAAAGAATCAAATGCACACACTTATTGATACAATGTTGGTCAAAAGCTAAAATTTTCTCACAGTCCATAAAGACAGTCCTGATCATTCATCACAGTAAAATTGCAGTGTTTCTTTTCTCAAATTCTGAGCAGTAAAAGAAAATGCACACGGAAGTAATGGATTTCCAATCAACCTTGAAGAAGTAGTGTTGTCCTTCCAACGGAAAGACAGTGCTGACTCTTGACATGCATACAGGTAATGGGCCACAACAGAGCAAACCCACAGCAGAGTCAGTCGAAGTTGAAGAATATTGGTAGGTAGGTCATCACAGAGCAGACCACTGTAGTCCTGTTAGAGATTACGGTATTAGTGGGCCACCAGAGGTGCAGACCCACTGCAGTCCTTGTGGAGATAATTGTATTGGTGGGTCATCAAAAGTGCAGACCCACTGCAGTCCTTGTAGAGACGGCCAGCAGCCATCTATTGCGACTGTGCAGGTGCACAATCACCATCGAAGACTCTTGCGGACAATATAGCGAGTCCATAAACCACCACTTGCGCACTCACAAAGTTTTTGGAATTGTCCTTAGAACCAGCAGTGCTGTTAACCAGTATCTTGCTGAATTATCAACACACGTGCAAACACTAATAGTCCCAACTTCTCATCTGTTGTGCATATACTATGACCAACAGAAACGTGTGCAGTGAAATGTAACTTAATTTGAAGAACTGGTGTCTATACAATTATAAATTTACAACATAAGAATACAATTACAAAGGTACAAAATACATAATTAAAGAACATAAAATACAGATAACATTTGTAATAAGACGGGCTTTACAAAAGAATAGAAATAGACATATACATCAGTGTTACAGGATTTATGACATAAGTAAATATATAAAAGATCAGAATAACTTTCAAAACATCAACTTCACACCTGAGCATTAAAACAGAACAGAATAAATAATGTCTAAACATCTTTACAAAGAAAATAACGTATTATTAGAAAAATTCTACAACACAACTCTTATCAGCTAAACACATAAAGACAGGAAAAACACAAATACACAATAGTACACAAACACATAGCGGAATAACACAAAAGAAGAGGACAGGGTTTGTTTTCAGTGAGATGTCTGGTACTGCAGTCCAACCCAAAACTTGACAGATCTTCCCTCTTATTTCAACATTTGTTTCCATCAAAAAAATCATATCCAAGCATGCTTTCTGAATTCTATTCATATGCTCTTTTAAAAACAATTATTTCTCATTGTGCAATATTCATTTTGGCCCAAATATTTTTCATATAACTTCTCAGTGCATTCTTTCCCTATTCTTCATAGTTAGTTTCTTATATAGTGTACCCCCTCATAAGCTAACTTAAATATACTGAGCTCAGATATATAAACTAAGGGACGAGGCAATGAAGCAGTACAAAACAATTAACAAAAACAGCAATGACAAAAACAATGCAAATTGGCAAAGCAACTAGCAGTATATCTAAATTAGCAAAGCAAATGCAATATTACAACTAATATAAGGCAATGTGCAGCAAACAAGAAAAATAAATCAGTAGTAAAACAGGCTCAACAGAATAATACAAAGTAAAATTCAGTAGCATTATGCCTGGCAAACAGCAGCAGCAAATGCAATAACTTATATCTAAACCTGACAAACCCACAAGCAGAAAAAATAGTACACGAAAGACAACACTGCAGATAAGGGAAATGTCTATTCACATCTTAATGTCTATGTAATTAAAGTGGTGCACCACAACTTATTCAACAAAAGAAATTACCAAGTACTTGAAAGGAAAACTATGTATGCAGTTACTGTTATTAGTCCCTTCTTATTCTTCTTTCCTTTCAAAGTGCTCCTTTTTCGAAGATTGTGGATCATAAAATTACTATTTAATAGATCTGTTGAGAGAAAGTGTTCACATTAACAAATGCATTTAATTTTAGTTTATAAAATCAGTGCTGCAACATGGCATCCAGTCTGACTAATTTACTATCTCTGATGGACACACGTCCAGATCATCTGCTCTCAAAACTCCGCCATCTCTCTCCCCACATCCACCACTGCTGGCGGCTTACCTCCAACTGCGCAACGCTACGCGCTGTTCACATCCAACTGCCCAACACTACCATAGTGACTATTCCAACAATGCAAACCAACCACAGCGTTCACACAGCACAGTCAATGATTTTCATATAGAGCGCTACGTGGCGTTACCAACATAAAAACCTAAACAGCCTACTTACACATGTAATGTTACCATTATGTTCACTTACATAGAACTGTTAAATATTGTCACCCAAATCCGTTATCTGTAATAAAGAAGACATTTAGAAACCAGAAATACTTTTTGATGATTTCCGAAAAATTTTAACATGAAACACTCTTCAGTGGAACAATGTACTGAGAAGCCCAAGAAAAACGATAAATACCAAAACTAAGGAATCGGGCAGTCACGGAAAACAATGTCCAGAAGTAGAGTGTCGTGAAAACTGCAAAACAACAAAAATATACAAACACAATATCAGACTTGTTTAGGCAATATTTCTATGCAAATGTACACGAAAATTTAAAGTAATCAAACACGTAATTTTTACAATACTATTTAATTAATGTAACTAAAGATATAAGAATAATGCCAATAATACGTGGATATTATGCAAAAACTGGTCCTTAGCGTGGCTGAAGCAAGACATCAAAGCTGCAATAAAAATGTCCCTTGTGAATGATAACGGGCAAGGCGGCGCAGTAGAGAGTAATACACTGAGCTTCTAGCTCGATGTACTGAGATCAACGTCGCCATCTGGTTGTCCAGATATTTATGAGAATGGAAACATGGTCCAAGTAGGGCGATTCTGTTTATTGCCTGTGTAATTGGCGAATTTCATACGTGAGTCATTTTCACTCTTCACTGCACGATCTAGTACATCGCAGGTACACTTGACAGCAAAAAAAGTGGGTCACTGCCGAATGCAACCCACATAACGCAGCTGTCTAGCAGGTCCTGTAATCGCTCCTTGATAAAGTCGTTTGACTATTGAAAATGGTTCCAACAAGTCACCACTAGAAAACACTGCTCTGTATCGCAATAACTCAGGATGTCAAGTAATACCACGAGACTAAAAATATCAGGGAACACCTCATCACAGATAAGACTTTCCTTACGGCTTGTAAGCTCGCATTTATGGCAATAACTGACATACCTGAACTGTTAGCACTCTCATTACGTTAGATAGGTAATGCACGTAGTAAGTTCGTCGTATTCATGATTTCCTCTTCAAAGTAACATGGCATACTTGTTATTTAACACTAAATGTCATTAAAAATTTACGTTATTCACGAGCAGCTAGTTAAGAATATGTATGAACTTCAAATGACACGACGAACCGAAACGTTCTGCATATGGATTCAAACCCAGGTCATGCAAACTAAGATTTCTTGACTGACGGAAATCAACAGTCATTCCTGACTAGGCATAGAGAGAGTGATATACCTCGATTTTAGACAGTATCAGTTAACAATATCAACTGTAAATTACAAAACGTAAACATTTGTAACGGTCGCGAATTCCTACCCTGCATCTATTGTCCCTGTTAACGAACTACGAGAGATGTTAAGTACTGCTTCTTCACAAGTAACTTACTTGAAATGCAGTGAGGTAAAGCTTTGTGTTAGACAGGGATTCGAATCCAGAGTCTAATCGGATTGTTATCGAAGCACAATCAACTTTGAAATATCGGATTTTCTCGGTCGTAGCTAGATGTATTAAATGGAATGGCGAGACGAAACATTAATTTTTCCTTTCCAGGATTCAAACCCGGCACATATCGCTGTTATATTCCAGAGAAAAGGAACGTTAAGTATGGGTTTGTTACACCAGCAGCGACTTGTGAGCATGTTTGAACTAGAAATAATATGACGAAGTGTTCAGTGCTGACTGACAATCGAACCCCAAACATATCTTTGTTGACTACACACAAAGAGACGACACTTACCTAATTTTCCTCCACCAGCAGCTCGGAATAACATCCCTGAACTTACAGTGAACTCGCAAATAGTTCTGTGTCTCACTGGGAGTCAAAAACGTCAGATATCGTTAGTGTTGACAACGAATGAAAATGCATTAAAAATAAAAATTAGTATCCACCAGCAGATACGTGTTCTCATTCTAGAGCTTGAGAATACGTAGTGAAAAGTTTAGTGCTGGGCCAGGATTCCAACCCATTCATGCGCAATATGTGGAGACGTTGAGGAATCTGCACTTTTGAACAAACAACAAGTTGTAGTCGAGCTGTATTGTCACGAAGGGATAAAATTCCGCGTTAAGGGCGGTCTGGGTTGCATTCCCAGTTCATAACCAATTTTATCGACATACAGAAGCTCAAATAAAAACGGAATAAGTGTCCTGTGACCATACACATGGTTTGTTTCGTCACTAGAAATAAATATCTAGTATAAGAAAAGTTACTGGTGATAGAGTTTCTACATGTCGCCACCCCTTACTTTATTGTGGTTCCACCTAACGTCTACTTGGTAGAGAAGGAATATCATGTTTAATGTGATTTTCAGACCACAATGCCTTTTTACCTTCTTCACTTGGCGTAGCCAGAAGAGAATGGAATCTACCTCCCCCGATCAAGAAACATCGGCAGAAGTTGGAATCGAACAGAGACCAACAGCGTATGATACTACCATCAGTCCAACAGTCCACCACACCCTCTTCTCTACAGCTCATTTCTCTATCATAACACCGTTGCGGCACACAAGATGAGAATTCCGACACACAGGCTCCCTGTAGTGGTTTGCAGGATGGTCAGTACTTTTATTTACTTGGTCGACCGAATCGCCATGAACTAGCTGCCTTGGCTACCCAGTGCATACATTCGACTCTATTTTGTAATCACCGAAATAAAATAACGTAACTGCCACCTACACAGAACTGCCAACAGTGTAGGATGCAGAAATTTAAACACGAAGTGTTCCTTTTCCATTTGAGCTACTCTATTGCGCTATCTGCTTGTTAAAACCCTCGTGCAGTGCAAAACAAATGCTGTAACTGTCTGTCTCTCAGAAGTCTATATCCGGCCATATGCATTATCTCACAGCACTGTGGAATGCCGAAGTTCTGGAAGAACTGTTGTTCACTTCCAGAGGTGCTGTAGCTATGTCACAGCTAGTAGCGTACCGGTAAGCGTCGTGCACTGTTGATGAGACATCGCTTGTTGTATTACATTCGCTACTAGATTTTTTTTATACACAATTCTGCTGTCTGCTAAAGTTATCAATTTAATGGAACTTTGATCATAATTCTCTTCACTTCTAAACCCAAAATAGTCGCATGTGGAAAAAAAGCTAACTTCTCTGTCTTTTTGTTCTTTTCAGGTTTAATAGACGGCCAGGCAGCAGATGCGCTCGAAGCTTTTGTATTATGTATGGGGAGAGCGCATCGTGCCAAAATAGTCAGAAGTATTTTCCACATTAGCTGTCGTCTGGTAGTGGCATTTTATTCTTCTTCAAACCTTGTTTGACAGCTTTAACTCAGAACCAGTTTTCTACATGCATGTAATCAATAAACTGCACGTGCATCGTCAGACTGTTACAGATAACATCAGAGAATTCGCATATATTGTGGTTGATTAATTTCTCTCTCATGTTTAGTATTGTTTTAACAACACTTAAAGAAACCGTACGAAAACTGTCGACTGTATTGTAAGAAATGAAATAAAACTACCCACGATAACCTTACGACGAAAGTCTGTTTTAACAAAACTGAGTATCTGTACACAAGCGTGCCTCTATCTGCACGAATTAGTATAACACTATTCACTTAGATTTCGATTGAGTCTGTGTTTAAACGGTATGCTGTGTCATACTCAAAAGGTATGCAAACGTGGCATTTCATAAATAAAGTTACGTATTCCTAGAAAACCTTAAATTTGCTTGTCAGCAGCGGAAAGAGGCGTTGTAAGTTTTTCACCATTGCACTATGAGATGAAAGTATTTTCTTACGATTTTCTAATCAATTTATTTCCTTCGTACTTATCACCCTGGCATGGGAGTCCTAAGTGAAGAACAGTATTGAAATTCGTATCGTTGACGGTCGATTCGAATTTCTTCAGAGACGCTTGTATTGTATAGCAGCTTGGCAGTCAGAAAGCCAAGATCTACGACCATTAACACAACTTACCGAGTCGAGCTGCCAAGAGGATTTGATGTGTAAAGGTTTTCTTCTGATTTTGTTACAGAATTTTCTGTGGGAATTCGCAGCTCCATGAAATAATACACAAAAGAAGCTCGTACGCTCTGCCCCTACCACGGTTAGAACAGACGATTTTCTTAACCAGTGGAACACGAGACACGGGCGGTACCACGGGGCTACGCACACACTGCTGCCAGCACGACACTCTCATCATGGTATTGGTCGCTCAGCCTCATAACGCATCGTGAAAGATAATAAAAGTTTTCACTTACGTGAAGAATAGCATTTCTTAAGCCAAAAAATTGAAATTTCTGTCTCAGTGTCTTAGTTTACGTGTGGATTATATACCACGAGTCATTCAAATGGAAAGGGGATATCAGGTGAATTTAGCGAGTCAGTTCAGTACCATACGCGGAAGTAATTGCACTGTCACAGTGTTGCCAAATATTTGTGAGGATATTGCCAATTCTCAGCTGTGCTAAGAACAGCTCTGTACCGTTATAGGAAGAAAATCCTGTGCTCGTATCATAGGAGGATACGGTGAGGAGGCGCGGGGTATGGTGTGGTGGTTCAAAAATCAAATGGCTCTGAGCACTATGGGACTCAACTGCTGTGGTAATAAGTCCCCTAGAACTTAGAACTACTTAACCCTAACTAACCTAAAGGACATCACACACATCCATGCCCGAGGCAGGATTCGAACCTGCGACCGTAGCGGTCGTGCGGTTCCATACTGCAGCGCCTTTAACCGCTCGGCCACTACGGCCGGCTTGGTGTGGTGGACTGTTGGACTGATGATAGTATCATACGCTGTTGGTCCCGGTTCGATTCCAACTTCTGCCGATGTTTCTTGATAGGGGGAGGTAGATTCCATTCTCTTCTGGCTACGCCAAGTGAAGAAGGTATAATGGCACTGTGGTCTGAAAATCACATTAAACATGACCTTCCTTCTCTACCAAGTAGACTTTAGGTAGAAACACAATAAAGTAAGGGGTGGCGACATATAGAAACTCTAACACCAGTAGCTTTTCTTATATTAGTTATTTATTTCTAGTGACGAAACAAACTCTGTGTATGGTCACAGGACACTTATTCCGTTTTTTATTTGAGCTTCTGTATGTCGATAAAATTGGTTATGAACTGGGAATGCAACTCAGACCGCCCTTAACGCGGAATTTTATCCCTTCGTGACAATACAGCTCGACTACAACTTGTTGTTTGTTCAAAAGTGCAGATTCCTCAACATCTCCACAAATTGCGCATGAATGGGTTGGAATCCTGGCCCAGCACTAAACTTTTCACTACGTATTCTCAAGCTCTAGCATGAGAATACCTATCTGCTGGTGGATACTAATTTTTATTTTTAATGCATTTTCATTCGTTGTCAACACTAACGATATCTGACGTTTTTGACTCCCAGTGAGACACAACTATTTGCGAGATCACTGTAAGTTCAGGGATGTTATTCCGAGCTGCTGGTGGAGGAAAATTCGGTAAGTGTCGTCTCTTTGTGTGTAGTCAACAAAGATATGTTTGGGGTTCGATTCTCAGTCAGCACTGAACACTCCGTCATATTATTTCTAGTGCAAACATGCTCACAAGTCGCTGCTGGTGTAACAAACCCATACTTAACGTTCCTTTTCTCTGGAATATAACAGCGATATGTGCCGGGTTTGAATCCTGGAAAGGAAAAATTAATGTTTCGTCTCGTCATTTCATTTAATACATCTAGCTACGGCCGAGAAAATCCGATATGTCAAAGTTGATTGTGCTTCGATAACAATCCGATTAGATTCTGGATTCGAATCCTTGTCCAACACAAAGCTTTACCTCACTGTATTTCAAGTAAGTTACTTGTGAAAAAGCAGTACTTAACATCTCTCGTAGTTCGTTAACAGGGACAATAGATGCTGGGTAGGAATTCGCGACCGTTACAAATGTTTACGTTATGTAATTTACAGTTGATATTTGTTAACTGATACTGTCTAAAATCGAGGTATATCACTCTCGCTATGCCTAGTCAGGAATGACTGTTAATTTCCGTCAGCCACGAAATCTTAGCCTGCATGATTGGTACAAATGGCTCTGAGCACTATGGGGCTCAACATCTGACGTCATCAGTCCCCTAGAACCTAGAACTACTTAAACCTAACTAACCTAAGGACATCACACACATCCATGCCCGAGGCAGGATTCGAACCGGCGACAGTAGCAGTCACGTGGTTCCGGACTGAAGTGCCTAGAACCGCACGGCCACGGCGGCCTAGCCTGCATGACCTGGATTTTAATCCATATGCAGAACAAGGCGCTTTGTCGTGTCATTAGAAGTTCATACATATTCTCAACTAGCTGCTCGTGAATAAAGTAAAATTTTAATGACATTTTGTGTTACATAACAAGTATGGTATGTTACTTTGAAGAGGAAAACATGAATACGACGAACGTACTACGTGCATTACCTATCTGACGTAATAATGAGAGTGCTAAAATTTCAGGTATGTCAGTTTTTGCAATAAATGCGAGCTTACAAGCCTTAAGGACAGTTTTATCCGCGATGAGGTGTTCCCTGTTATTTTTAGTATCGTGGTATTACTTTAAATCCTGAGTTATTGCGATACAGAGCAGTATTTTCTAGTGGTGACTTGTTGGAACCATTTTCAATAGTCGAACGACTGTACCAAGGAGCGATTAGAGGACCTGCTAGACAGCTGCGTTATGTAGGTCCCATGGGAATCAAGTGAAATGCAATTCAGGTCGTTCGGCTACTTTTGATCACGACTGTACATAAAATCAGAAGTTAAATATCAAATCTTTTCACCAATAGCGAAATGCTGGAACCATAATTGACGATAGAATTGTTTTTGCCTGACTGGGATTCGAACCCAGCATCTAGCTCCGTCGTTTTCTAGCCAGGACTAGACGATAAATAGCTATTGTTGGTTCACCAGTAGCGAGATGGGCGCATGTTTAGCTAGATATCAGGCGGCGAAAAGTTCTGTGCTGAATGGAATTCAAACCCCGCGCACGTGGTCATGAAGAAACTTTAACTATCAAATTCTTTTCCAATAATAGCTAGGAATGGCATGCTTGTACTTTCAATGATGTGATGGAAAATACTCTGCTGGCTAGAAGTTGAATTCACAACATGTCGTCGTTGCTGATCACAACGAACACAACGTCAAAATGGCTCTGAGCACTATGGGACTCAACTGCTGAGGTCATTAGTCCCCTAGAACTTAGAACTAGTTGAACCTAACTAACCTAAGGACATCACACACATCCATGTCCGAGGCAGGATTCGAACCTGCGACCGTAGCGGTCTCGCGGTTCCAGACTGCGAACACAACGTCAAACCCAGATCCGTTTTCACCAGTAGGATAGAGAGGAATGTTTGAACTTGAAAAGATGTAAGGAAACGTTTGATCTTGTATTGTTGTGATAAAATGCTCATCATGTGGCTGTGAGTTGAAACGAACACGTTACAGCTGACAACGCACGAAGAGACGTTGAAAATGCAACTGTTTTTAACCAGTAGTTCGGAGTGCACATGCTAGGGCTTGAAATGAAATAATGAATATTTTGTGCTGATCAGGATTCGAAACCTGATAGGTGCCTTTCGAGGACGCCTAGAAGAGTTTGCAATCTTCGGGCACGTAGTGAAATCGAATTCTAATCCCGGTCCAGCACCACAATTTTCAAAGTCTCAGTTTCAAATAAAATAGGACCCTTGTGAATTTACATGGCCATTGGTTCATTATAATGAAATACGTTTTCTAGTTTACGACGGCTTGCTGGTGACAGAGTCTCTGCCTTACGGGGTTTCTCCATCTGTCACAGCTCAAACGAATGCCCAGTCGGCAGCGAAGGGATGATATCTTTACTGCCGATGTTGAACTACGGAGCTTACAGGCGTTCTGCACTTGGCGTTACTAGAGGTGAAGGAGAGCTACTTGTGTGTGTTAAAAATCTACGCCCGACGTGATATGTGAACCTACACATTTTACACATCAATACAAGATTAATGCACCAGATCACAGAACCTCCTGCCAACCACATAATTATGATTTGCAGAGTATTCATTTAGGTGTAGATGCCGATGTCAAGGGACGCGTAACAGGAAGGAGTGCGGGATCTGGGAATGGATAGAAGTGCAGAAGTGCAAAATATAAGCGTGAAATGCCGGCCGAGGTGGTCTAGCGGTTCTAAGCGCTCAGTCCGGAGCCGCGCTACTGCTACGGTCGCAGGTTCGAATCCTGCCTCGGGCATGGATGTGTGTGATGTCCTTAGGTTAGTTAGGTTTAAGAATTTCTAAGTTCTAGGGGACTGATGACCATAGATGTTAAGTCCCATAGTGCTCAGAGCCATCTGAACCATTTAAGCGTGAAATGCTTGCAAAGTATTGGTTACGTAGACGTGTGCCACAGTGCGTTTTATCTTAGGACCGAGAGATAAGGAAGGACTGTTCTCAGAACGAAGAATGGGTTATAAGGAAGGGGAGATCAACGAATACGGTTTCATAGGTGGTGAGAAGAATGATAGAGAGTAAAGACAGCAGCAATTAAAAGAGAAAATGTAGCGTCATTGGAAACCGCTAGATTTGTTTACAAAGTTTTGGGGGAGTGTAATAGAAGGGCGTTTGCGGCGATAGTGTCAGAGAGAAAGAGTGTGAGAGAGAATAGAAGAGATATTAACAAAGAGTAAACATAAATGTTCAAATGCGTGTGAAATCTTATGGGACTTAACTGCTAAGGTCATCAGTCCGTAATCTTACACACTACTTAACCTAAATTGTCCTAAGGACAAACATACACACCCATGCCCGAGAGAGGTCTCGAACCCCCGCCGGGACCAGCCTCATAGTCCCTGACTGCAGCGCCTTAAACCACTCGGCTAATCCCGGGCGGCGATTAAACATAATATGAAATCCTTGGCGTATTGTGTGGAGGACGGAGGGTGTATTCATGGATGGACGGGAAGAGAGAGACGTGTTTGAAATAGAAAAACTACTGTGACAGAGTCCATCTACGCTGATTAGTTTGTAAGTGTGTAGACATGGTATAAATGAAATCAAAGTAGAATACTTAACAAACTGTATATTCAAAAGAAACCCACTTGAATTAAAAGGGCAACTCAAAGGAAAGATAACCCATATTGTATCTTTTCTGTTGCCACAGGATCTTCCACTGGCTTCTAATGAGTAAAAATGACGAAAAAGAAGACATAACAAAACATTTCAAGAGCTCTAATATTTTATCCAGAATCCTTCATTATCTTGTACTTCTATCACGCGTCTTGGCATAGAATGTATAAGCCGTCGGACGTAACAGCCTGAAGAAGCAACTTCCTCCCATGCTTTCAGGACGTAGTCCCAAAGACCGTCCGCAGTAGTTGGTTGGTTTCGTGGCCAGTTCTCTGTTAATGTTCTTGGGACCTCAGCCCACATGTTTTCCATGGAGTTCATATCAGCCGCCCGTGGCGGCCAGTCCATGACGTTGACGCCAATCGTGGAGAGCCGCTGTTGAACAAATGCAGACTTGTGAATGGGAGAATGGTCCTCTTCCAATGTGACGTCCCCTTCTGCGTACGGCATTCGCATTGACGGAAGCATCACATTTTCCAATATGTGGGCATACTGCTCGCTGTCCAGAGTTCCTTCTATCCTGTGAAGAATTCCTGCCCCTCTCGCAGAATTCCAACCCCAGCCGGTAACAGATAGCCGGCCACTTCTTCTCGTCGTGGTTACATATTCGCGTCGATGGCGAGTACCTTGCGGCCTGTAAACGATTCGTGGACCGTCGTTATCGGTGGATAACACCTTCTCATCAGTGAAAATGACGTTGTCACACGACGCCCTCAGATGGAACTCCGCTAATGCTAACCGGTATAAAACGTTGTCTTCGCTGAGCTCTTGTTTCACGGCGGATCGTCGTGCATGCAGTCCAGCGCCCCTCAGCCTTCGGCGAATCGTGTCACTGGAGCTGGGGAAGTTGGTCTGCCGCCGCAACTGCTTCGCGTTCAGAAAGAGATTTTCTTTGCTCTTAGACACTAGGTCCGTGTCTTCCTGCTGTGAGATCACTCTCTTCCTGCCTGAGCCAGGAGCCCTGTTGGTGGTGCCTCTTTCAAGGCAGATCCTCCACCATCTCGTTGCAGTGGTATGTGGTACGCCATACCGCCTACCAGCTTCTCTGATAGAACATCCTCCTTCCTCAATGAGAGCGACGACTCTACCTCGGCCGGCCGGAGTGGCCGAGCGATTCTAGGCGCTTCAGTCTGGAACCGCGCGACCGCTACGGTTGCAGGTTGGAATCCTGCCAAGGGCATGGATGTGTGTGATGTCCTTAGGTTAGTGCGGTTTAAGTAGTTCTAAGTTCTAGGGACTGATAACCTCAGATGTAAAGTCTCATAGTGCTCAGAGCCATTTGAACCATTTTTTGACTCTACCTCGAATAGACCTCTACCAGTGAGCCATTACGGCAGACAGGAGAGAAGGTAAACATATTTACGTCAAACGGAGCGGCAGAGGCAGAGGCATGCGGCGCAGCCGTGCTGGCTCGTCCCGGGCTGTTGGCCCACCAACGCCACCGCCAGCTCGCTCACTTGCGTCTCGCCTCGGCCAGCCTGGCTGGCCCGTCGCTCGCGAGCCGCGGCTAGTACAGACCCGGGCCGCATGGCCACGATCAAAAGTTTCACCTAATCTACCGAAGTCTGTAGTACAAACTAACGCAGCTACAGCTATTATGCTATAACATGTGAAGGCACAACTATAGTAGACGATTTATTCAAATATTTGACGAACAATACTTTCAAAAATACATTCATTTTAAACATAGCTAACACAAAATATTTCACCTAGCTAGCAATAGCATGACGCAGGAAACTATTCTTTCTTGCAAGCGCTGTGCATTAGATGTAGCCTGAAGAAAACCTGTATTCAAGCACGACAACTGAGCGGAATGTAAAAGTAAACAGGTTTGGCGGCAGCATCCCCAAATAATGGTATATACTTAGTATATAATACACGTTTTGTGCACTTATAACATGTTCTCAGTGTCTCTGAAACAATACGTGCTGCACGACGGAAATTACTTTCTGCTGAGGCACTTCGGCGGCCGAAGTGGCCATGCGGTTAAAGGCGCTGCAGTCTGGAACTGCAAGACCGCTACGGTCGCAGGTTCGAATCCTGCCTCGGGCATGGATGTTTGTGATGTCCTTAGGTTAGTTAAGTTTAACTAGTTCTAAGTTCTAGGGGACTAATTACCTCAGAAGTTGAGTCCCATAGTGCTCAGAGCCATTTTTGAGGCACTTCACTTACATCTCAATGATACACGACTACTAGAAAACATTGCTCTTTACGGCAGTCAATCAACTTGTAAATTAACTTCATGATATCGCAGATATTAGGCAATACGTTACTAGGGATGAGTAAGGCCTTAAAGTTTGCAACTAAACATGCTACTCCTAGCTACTACTGAATATGAAGTTGATTAATAACGTGTCTTCATAACTATGTGTGCGGCGTTCGACTCTCAGTCAGCATAGACGTTTTCGTCACCTTATTTCTAGTTAAACGTGTGCACATCTCGCTGATGGTCGACCAACATTGGACATTTCTCGTCTGTTCCTGGTTAGACAACGACGGCGGTAGGCGCCGGGTTCGAATCCCGGTCAGGCAATACAACTTCAGTCGTCATTTAACGTTCCAACCCCACTACTGGTGACAAACTGTGATATCTACATTCTGATTTTACATACTTATTCAACAATCCGATTAGGTGCTGGGTTCGCATCCTTGTCCCCGGCATTACATGATGGCATTTCAATTTTAAACATGCGCATCCTTTATTCCTTGACAATGAAACACTATACAACGTCTTTCGAGGTTAATTATCAAGAAGGTAATTGTTATGTTAGGGTTCCTGCTTTCGTACAAACATTATCGTCATTTACGTTCAAGTTGAGTATTGATAACTGATAGTGGGGCAAACGTCAATATTTGACGTCTCTTTCTGCCTAGTGATCGAGTCTCGATAAGGCACAAAGCTTTGCTTGATTAACAATGGATTTACGTTCTGGGTTTGCATCCGGATCCAGAACGAAGACGTTGGTCATGTCATTTAAAGTACAACTTCGTTTACAAGTAACTGTTGATGAGTAATGTGAACAATGATATTACTTGTGATTCGCTGTTAATGTTGGGATTTCGGTAGAGTGGATGCCGCCGTTAATCACGTTTTATTTTAACTGCTTTGTATTACATAAAGTTGATGCGAAACCACTCCCCGTTGAACGTTGAACGACGTTCAACATGTGTTGGGTAAACCTTTCAGACAGCAAAGAACTTGTTTCCAATAGCCATACAACTTTATAAATCCATATACTGTCTGAAATATTTAATTGTGCCTAAGGATTACTGAACGATTTATGTGACAAAACTAGTTGTCCCATAACGTATAAAATGTCACTTATTGTAATTAAGTTTAGTTTACAAACGTTAAGGACTGTCTGATCTCTTCTGTACTATCGTGGTTTTACTTTACATCTGGACGGACTGTCATAAAACTGGTGTTCTCTAGTAGTCTCTAGCGGTATCCATTGTGCATCTTACAATGAATGTACTGTGGAGGGTTGTGACTATGTGCAACACAGATATGCTATGTTGGTTGCATACATTCAGGTGCAGCTTACACATTGGAATTCAGGGGTGACCCACTTTTTTTGCTGTCGAGTGTACATTTTGAAATTTTATTTCCGTGGAGGTCCATAGCCTAAACGTGTTTTGAGAATGAATGCATGGTCCAAGTAGGCTTCATTCTGTTTATTACCAGTTCAGTTGGCCAGTTTTAACCATAGGTCATTTTGAAGGAGATATATCCAGATATGTGTTTTCGCAGTTCACTGGACAAGTTTGCTTTGAAATGATTATCGTGACTTCTGTTCATCGCCTTTCCTGCTCTGAGAACTTATTCGTCACTAGAGACATCGCTGTCTATGGACATCTTATCTTCTTTTTTTCCACCCGCATATTGGTGGTAAAAATACGACAGTGCTACGTAGTTACAGGGAAGCGTCTAAGACTTCTGAAAATGGATTATTTGAGTATTTATTCCATGATTTTTGTATTTCTGAACGTAGCAGCTTTTTGTTTGCTGTGTACATTCTCTGGAAATGGAATTACATGATACGATGAATCCTTTAATGGTGTGTATTTTGTTAGTGAACCGAGATAACATTGACACGGCCAAGCACGCCGCAGGTTGTCGTCATGTAAACGTGACTTCAGGGGTAACCGCTGCTATGGAAACGGTCTGTGTGATGGAGGCGTGATGAAAGCACATCTGATTCGCTAATATCAGTTGAGAGAGTATAATGTGCAAATGAACGCTGTATTTCTCCTTCGAGGCTCATCGTTTTCTCCTAGTAAGCTTTTCATAGAGGATGTAACATTCTTAAGTACGTCGATACTGAGGTAATTAGAGATAGTAGAAGTACAGATTGGTCTAGTTTAAGGAAAAGACTCGGAGTTTTGCTTTTCAAAGCAACTAGCTCATCATTCTCTCTTAGCAATTTACAGAAACCTCCGGAGAGCTAAGTGTGGCCGAGCAGTAGGAGATTGCAAACTCGCTCGTTGGGAATACACATCAAGTACGCTAATCATTGTAAAACTACTCTCGGCAATGTGCTTTCGTAGTTCTGAACGGAAAGCCTTTTCGCAATCAGACATTATTCAACCCCATCATTAGTGCAATGGCCATGTTTGAACCCCAAGTCATGTATTCATGGGGCGGAAAAATTAAGGAGCCAATAGGTGATGGTCAGTTTTTCTTTCAGAGAGGTACAGGAACCAGAGAGGCAGTTCTGTCTTAAGAATAACCAAGACACTCTCGTTGGAATTTTAGATACAGAAGAATGGTCTATCAATGTAAAATGGCGTAAAATGATCTCACTTCTGAGAAGGTAGGAGTAATCTGTAAGGAAATACGGTTAAAATACGTTGTCTGTAATAACCGAGATGAAAACATAAGAATGAAAGATCAAGAAAAAAGAGGTAAAACAGTGTGTAGTCTTTGGCCACTTCTGTTCGATTTGTACATAGAGGAAGCAGTCACTGAAATGAAAGATTCAAGTGTAGGATTAAAATTCAGGGTAACAGGACAGCAATGATAAGATTCGCTGATGACATTGAAATCTGTGGTGTCACCGCCAGACACAACACTTGCTAGGTGGTAGCATTTAAATCGGCCGCGGTCCGTTAGTATACGTCGGACCAGCGTGTCGCCACTATCAGTGATTGCAGACCGAGCGCCGCCACACGGCAGGTCTAGAGAGACTTCCTAGCACTCGCCCCAGTTGTACAACCGACTTTGCTAGCGATGGTTCACTGACAAAATATGCTCTCATTTGCCGAGACGATAGTTAGCATAGCCTTCAGCTACGTAATTTTCTACGACCTAGCAAGGCGCCATTACCAGTTACTATTGATATTGTGAATAATTTACCGTCAAGAGCGACGTTCACCATTAATGGATTAAAGTTAAGTATTCCACCAACTACGTCCGTTTTTCCTAAATTCTAATTTTCTTGTCCTGTTCCAGACCTCACGCCAGCCTGCGTGAGCTAAAACGCGTGCCTTTCGGCTTCCTCTAGTAACACGGTGTTGGCTCTCCTGCCAACCACAACTAAATCCTCATTGAAAGTGAAGAGAATTACAAGACATGTTGAAAGGAATTGAGAGTAAACAGAAAAAAGATTTAGGTAATGAGGAGTAGCAGAAATGAGATAAATAGTAACCTTTACATCAGAATTGGGGAACACAAAATAGATGTAGTTACGGAGATTTGCTACCTTGAAGCCAAAACAGCATGTGACGGTTGAAACAAGGAGGTCATTCGTGGCCAATAGAAGCATGGCAGTTTCAAACATCATCCCAAGCGTGAGGAAAAAATTTCGGAGAATTTATGTCTTGGGAACATGATGATATTTTAGTGAGTCACAGACTGTGAGAAAACCCAAAAAGAAGAGAATCCAAAGGTTTCAGATGTGTTTCTATAAAAAAGAAGTATACTCTGTCCTGACGGACCCATCCATATCGACGGAAAGCCACGGCGTCCTACTCCAGTGGCGTCATTGAATGCTGTAATAAGGAGCACGGGGTCAAAACACTGCTCTCTGGGCCGTTGTCAGTTTCTCTGACCTGAAGACGCTACTACCCGGCCAAGCAGCTCCTCGTCCGGCATCACGGGGATGAGTGCACTACGTTCTGTTCTGGTCTTTCCACCAAGGAAAAATCGTTCGCAGTATTGGGGATCCAAGATGATTCCTCTGGATAGCAGTCAGTTGCGCTGAGCACTCATCCAAGGAGGCTGATGTGTTATAAAAGAACGTTGAAAATTAAATAGACTACTAAAAAAAGAAATGATCAACTTATACATAATATGAATTACTGCTTTAAAATCGTTTCTAACTGAACAAATCAAAATGAACTTGAACTGCCTTAAAAGTCATCTGATTACCTAGAAAGTAAGTAAAATCTAACACCAGGCTTCAGCTATTCTCAGTATGATGCAATTATACTTTAGGTCGATATCTGTAAAGCTGCTTATCTGGATAGTTTTAGCATCATACGTGCTGATCATTATAAACATATCTGGATTGCTCTAGTAGCTAGAAAAGGGTGCCTAGTCGGCTCGAGCAAGGAGCCAATGTTTTCAACTGCCCTAACGCCATAAACCACTCCGCTGGATTTCAGATTTCAGTAATCCAATATATAGTCGTTACCCAAACTACCCGAAAGAAAGAGAAGTTTGGGGAGACGCCACCAAGGAAAGCCAGTGACGGCACGATAGACAGACAAAGCTTAGCTGGAGACATCTCTAGTCAAGTTACTTTTGGGTACAAAGACGTTACTGGGCTGGAAAGTGCATCGCTGGCGGAGTAAATTAAATGCAAAAATTTTATTTTCCCGGCAGACTGAAAGGGCGCAAGTATAAAGTGAAAACTTGTCAACTCTATTAGCAGTCAGTCGCTTTGAGAACAATGCTGCAAAGTCGATCGCAACGTCAGCATTTTAGTTCTTTTAGTGTTTCATAATGACGCGGCGAGTAATACCGAAAATTATTTGATTCAAATTGACTCTGCCATGGAACGGTCACTAAATTATAAGAAGTGAATAATTCTAAAGCTTGTTGTATCAAACAGTGAAAGAATATTTTTCTGGAATGTAAATACGACGTGAACAGACTAATGAAATAAAACCGGAATGCTTTTTTTCAAAATCAAGAATATTCTCACCAAACTAAAAAAGTATGCCAAAAGCTGTGTATTTGCTTGTGTCACCCGTTACACAACGTTAGGTAAACCGTGGTATAGGAGTAGTGTCTTTGATTCGCAATTCAATGGTTCTCAGTTCTGGTTTCACCCAGCCACCGCTTAAACCTTAAATAAAGGTCATCAGCAATGACAGCCAAGGCCGTCCGGCATAAGAAGTCACCCTCATTCATCCAGTGGCTTTGTCAAAGAGAGTGGAGGAGCGGAATGATGATCAGGGCACTCTCTTGCCCTTGGTGTTAGAAACTGTGTCTAAAGGCGGAAGAAACAGCAATGACTGACGGCATGAGTATGCTGGAAACAATGGAAACCTCGTGCATTTAAGACACATATTGAGTATCCTCAGGACATGTGGCTTGTAATTTATAAAATTTCGTGATAACCTTACCTTTGGCAAAATATTCCATACTAGCCCTCATTCAGATCTCCGGGAATCAATGGCCAAAGGGCAGGTGACCAGCTGGTCCCGACTGAGGTTGGAGTCCTCCCTCGGGCATGGGTGTGTGTGTTTGTCCTTGGGATAATTTAGATTAAGTAGTGTGTAAGCTTAGGGACTGATGACCTTAGCAGTTAAGTCCCATAAGATTTCACACACGTTTTATCATTTTATTTATTTTTTTTTTTTTTTGGAGGGGGGCGACCATTAGAAAAAGGTTGAATAACAAACGAAACGATAAGGTTCTAAGAGTCTGGGTGTGAAATGTCAGAAGTTCGAACGTGGTATGGAAGCTACAAAATCTGAAAAGGGAATTGCTAAGACTCAGTCTACATACAATGAAGTGAAAGAGAAGGAGAACAAGGATTTCTGCTCGGACGACTATAGGCTAATATCAACAGTAGCAGAAAATGTTGGTAAGATTCATTATGAATAGGAAGGTGAGGAAGAGAGTGAGTTACAGTGAACAGTTCAGTGACAGGATTCAGTGGTAGGATTGTTCTCATCAGAATCGACAGCAAACCAACATCGGAAACGATAGTTCAGGTATACATGCCGACGTCGCAAACTGGAGATAAAGAGACAGAGAAGGTATATGAGGCTATTGTACTGGTAATTCAGTACTTAATGGGTGTTGATAATCTAATACACTGTATATTGTACATAGGGGATTAGAGAGCAGGTTATAGGGGAAGGAGTAGAACAAAGGGTGACAGGAAAACATGGACTTGGTACCAGGAATGAGAGAGGAGAAAGATTGATACACTCTAATACACTTCAGCTAGTAATAGCAAATACTCTGTTCAAGAATCACAAGAGGAGCAGGTGTACTTGGAACAGGACGGGAGATACGGGACGATTTTATTTAGATTCCATTATGGTCAGTTAGAATTCAGAAAACAAACATTCGATTGTAAGGCGTACCCTGGAGCACATATACTCTGAAATGCCTTTTTTGTAGTGATGGAGAGTATGCAGAAGTTTAAGAGCCTAGTCGGAAAGAATCAATGCACAAAAGATAGGCATACGGAAGTACGAGTGTTGTTCGGAAAGTAAGGAACGATCGGTCGCGAAATGGGAGTAGACGTGATACTTCAATTGATCCTTGGAAGAAGAAGATACAAAAATGTTCAGGGAGATTCAGGAATACAGCTCTCATGTACGAATTATCAACCCGACTTTGAAAAGAATTTCTGATACAGTATTTGGTTCGTTAAGACCTATTTTATATAGAATTTATCATAATTTAACTAAAAAAATAGTTTATAGACCAATAGGGACGTGTCTTCATATGAGGACAAAGAGCACAAAAACTACTACATTTTAAATTGCACTTTTATTAGTAATATCAAAGAATACATGAAGAGTGTACACTATTAGAACATGTATCAGTAATATCAAAAAATACATGAAGAGTGTGCACTATTTTGTGTTTTGTCTACAATGAAGCCGGCCGGAGAGGCCGAGCGGCTCTAGGCGCTTCAGTCTGGAACCGCGCTACCGCTACGGTCGCAGGTTCGAATCCTGCCTCGGGCATGGATCTGTGTGATGTCCTTAGGTTAGTTAGATTTAAGTAGTTCTGAGTTCTAGGGGACTGATGACCTCAGCTGTTAAGTCCCGTAGTGCTCAGAGCCATTTGAACTATTTTTCTACAGTGAAATTGTTTCATGCACTCGGGTCACACGGCAACTTTACACTTTTCACAAATGTAACGGGTTTTCCGACGCCAGTCCCGACCGTGACACCTGTTGACACTGGAACCACCTGACTTGGCTGGCCAGTGTGATCCTCCATCGAAGCGTAATTCGTTGGGTACCGCATGACAGGCTATATTTTTCGATTGTACAGACAGCTTTGTATATTAGCCAGGACGCGACTCTACTTTCGAATGCTAACAAATCCATATTTTCTTTTTCGCCCATCCTCCGAAGTATCCATGCATTTACTACAGTCACATTTAGCATGTGGTAGTTAATCCTCATGAACCATCTAAGATTTCTGGTGTCATTTATATAAAGGGGCAACAAAAAATTCCATTAGATCAACCCCTCCTATGTGCTTATTATAAACTCCAATACAGTGGGGTCTTTGGATCTCTACAAGCTTCTTTACCTTTCGACAAAATCGAGTAGCAACCCCTTCAGGTTCTCTTCTAGCATATTATGATACAACGATTACACGTGAATGTCAATCCATCGCGTGACAGTAACGCCTTCTGTTGATGTCACTACTGAAGAACTGCCACGTCCCTCCTTCTATAATTCTTTTTGCGAACTCCAGTTTTTTATCTGCTACCTCCAGTCTGTTATTGCGAATGGTACCAACATACCATATGTATAGCTCTTTCAATTTTGGCACCAAGGCACCAAGAGAATGCTAATGAAGAGATTGTCATCATAGACTTTCTCGTTCTTTCCATGAATGTCGTGACACGGACGGAGCACAATATCTCCTGCTGCCCCACAGAGATATTACTGCGTCCTCCTCCAGCGCCTTGAAACAGTTAGAAGCAACACTCATAATTAGGGACACCCGAACGCACCCACATTCTGTACCCCCATTTCTTGGGCTTTTTGGGTAGGTACTGCTTCAGTGATGATCTCCCTTTCAATCGAATCACCATCTCATCAGCACTGTGAAATTCTTCATGTTCGAGAGCCTTGTGATAGCTATCATGCAGGGATTTCAAAATTGGTCATGATCTGGTAGTTTTGTCAGTATTGTCCGGAGGAAATATCTCCTGCTGCCCCACTTCCATAGATATTACTGCGTCCTCCTCTGGCGCCTTGAAACAGTTCGAAGCAACACACATAATTAGAGACACCCGCACGCACCCACATTCTGTACCCCCATTTCTTGGGCTTTTTGGGAAGGTACTGCTTCAGTGATGATCTGCCTTTCAATGGAATCACCATCTCATCAGCACTGTGAAATTCTTCATGTTCGAGAGCCGTGTGATAGCTATCATGCAGGGATTTCAAAATTGGTCATGATCTGGTAGTTTTGTCAGTATTGTCCGGCGGAATTATGGAGACATCTTTGAAATGTAGGAAAAGGATGAGTTATTCATATCTCCAGTACGACATAGCATCAGCAATCAAGTTCACGCGTAAGCCAGTTTCCTTTTTTGACCAGTACTGTCGTATTCCCGGATATCTCGAGTATAAGTCATTACGAGTGCTATTCCAAAACATATCTTCAGTTCAGAAATAGAAGTAGAGAAATATTCCTTTCCGTTCTGATGTGCGTTTAAGTTGGTCTACTCAACTATTTCAGCTGGGTTCCTCTGGAAATAGCTACATAAAGAAATCAAGGGGAATTTCTCCAGTAATGCACACTTTTGCTTTTCCAGTAAATGGTGGAACAGTAACTGAGTTGTCCAATTCACTGAACCAATTCACATTCTTTTTAGGACAGTTTGTTGATACTCCTGGTTCAGAAGGATCTTTTCGAATTTCACTTTCAACTTCACTTGTTGCATTGTTGGGAATATTTTCATTGTCAGTGTCACTTGTTTCTGAAGATATATCACAAGTATCAGTAATGAGGTTCACTCAGAATGATGGGCCATTGTCAGACTCATCACTCCAACCCAAATCATCTTCTGAGTCAGCTCCCAAAATTTGTAGAATTTATGCATCACTTACAACCTGGAGAAAGTTCTTACTTCGTTCTTTATTTGAACTAATTCTATCGTCCTCAGACATCTTGGCTTATGAATGCGGCCTTTCTGTTATCCTAAAGAAATAAAATAGAGTTACTCACTTTTTGGAAAATAACTATAAAATCGAGTATGCCTATCAAACTAATTTTCTGATGTTTGGCTACAGCCACTGTCTACGTTAGCATATGTCATAACTGACTACGTAACCGAGTGCTACATACAGTAAAATGTGTTACCAAAAAACAACAGAGGAGAAGAAATCCAATATTTTGTATGTACTGAAGACAGTAGTGTAAAGTCCATCTTGATGGATGAAGTCCTCAAATGAGGACACAAGTAATGTTTATGAAAACCGACATTTATACGATTCAGATATCTGGAAAAATTGTCAAATAATCGGTAATAAGTATTAACAAACTTATTATAACACATACCTCTGCAGAGACAGCAGTACTTTTCTCACAGAACAATGTCATATTTTCACAATACAGGACCGTGGCCACACCAAGAATGGAGTGACGAATCTAAGGTTCCCACAGGCCAAACACCATCTAGGAGACATTGTTGCAAATATTATTAGTCCCCCTATTGAGGTACCTGTGCTTTTATTGTCACCTCAGATGTCAAAGATAACAGAAATGAGCCGAAATTAAAGTGTCCTCATTTGAGGACGCGACGCATGAGAGGGTTAATGGGTGTTGAAAATCTAATATACTGTACATAATGGATTAAAAAGCTATTTATATGGGAAAGAATAGAACAAAGGGTGACAGGAGAAAATGGGCTTGGTACCAGGAATGCGATAGGAGAAAGACTTATATTCTGCAATAAACATCAGCTAGTAATAGCGAATACCTTGTTCTAGAATCACAAGAGGAGGAGGTGTACTTGGAACACGACAGGAGACACGGGGCGATTTTATTTAGATTACATCATGGTCAGGTAGAACTCCGAAACCAGATATTCGATTGTAAGGCGTACCCAGGAACACATATAGTCTCAAATCACTTTTTTGTAGTGATCAAGAATAGGCAGAAGTTTAAGAGACTATTCGGAGAGAATCAATGCACACATAATTGGCATACAGAAGAACTAAGCAATGAAGAGGTACTCTTCAAATTCGCTAAGACTATAGATACTGCTGTAAGGAATAGCCCAGTAGGCAGTTTAGTTGAAGAGCAGTGGACATCCCTAAAAAGGACAGTCCCGGAAGTTGGAAAGAAGAAAGTACGGACAAAGAAGGTAACTGCAAAGAAATCATGGGAGCAGAAGTGTTACTTCAGTTGAGCCTTGGAAGAAGAAGAAACAAAAATGTTCAGGGAAATTCAGGAATATAGAAATACAAGTCGCTGACGAACGAAATAAACAGCGGGTGCAGGAAAGATAAGACGACATGGGCGCACGAGAAATGTGAAGACATCGAAAAAGAAATGATTGTCGGAAGGACTGACTCGGCGAATAGGAAAGTCGGAACCACTTTCGGTGAAATTAACATCAAAGGTGGTAACATCAAGAGTGCAACGGGAAGGCCACTGTTAAATGCCAAGGGGAGAGCGGCTAGATGGAAAGACTGCATTGAAGGCCTGTATGAGGGGGATGAAATGTCTGATGAGAGAGAAGAAGATATTGGAGTAGGTTTAGAAGAGATAAGAGATCCAGTATTATAATTTAAAAGATATTTAGAAGGCTTCAAATCAAATAATATAGAATGAAGAGACAACATTCCATTGAAATTTCTAAAATCATGGGAGGAAGCGGCAAGAAAGAGACGATTCAATTGGGTGTGTGAAATTACGTGTCTGGAGACATAGAATCTAACTTTCGGAAAAATATCATCCTCACAATTCCGAAGACCCGCAAGAGCTGACCAGTGCAAGAATTATCGCACAGTCAGCTTAACAGCTCATGCATCCAAGTTCCTGACAAGAATAACGTACACAAGAGAGGAAAAGAAAATGGAGGAGGTCTTCGATGATCAGTTTAGTCTTAGGGAAGGTAAATTAACCAGAGAGGCAATTCTGACGTGGCGATTGATAATGGAAGCGAGACTAAAGAAAAATCAACACACTTTCACAGGATTTGTCGACCACGAAAAAGCGTTCGGCAGTGTAAAATGGTGCAAGATGTTCGAAATTCTGACAAAAATAGCACTGACAAAGAGGGCATACCCGGCCAAGTGAAGTCTGCTAGTATGAACATAGGCTTTAATTCGAGGAAGGTATTTCTGAGAATGTACGTTTGGACAACAGCACTGAATGGTAGTAAAACATGAACTGTGGAGAATCCGGAACTGAAGCGAATCGTATTAGTTGAGATGTGCTACAGAAGAACGTTTAAAAATAGGAGGACTGATAAGGTGTTCAATGAGGAGGTTCTCCGCAGTGTCGGCGAGGAACGAAATATATGACAAACACTGACGAAAAGAAGCGACATGGCGGTAGGACATCTGTTAAGACGTAACGGAATAACTTCCATGGTACTAGAGGGAGCTAAACAGAGTAAAAGCTGTAGACGAAGACTGAGATTGGAATAATTGAAGATGAGGGTTGCGAGTGGTACTTTTGAGAAGAAGGGGATGGTAGAAGAGAGGAATTCGTGGCGGACCACACCAAATCAATCGGAAGACTGACGACTCAAAAAGAAAAGAATGTCTTTTGATAGTATTCTTGCTACCTCTGCGGTTGCTTAAGCACGATCCCAACAGCATATCCATTTAGAAGCTTACACCTTTTAGAATCCATAAGATTTCTAACTAAAGAAATAATAATTTTCTTCGGTTCTGCTGCGTCCTGTAGAACGCACTGGGACGATGTAATGTTCTTATTTCTTTGCTTTTTAAAACCCACCCTTCTGCAAAATATAACATTTTTTCACTTCATTTGCGTAAATACGTCAAAGAATAAAAAAAAAATGGCAGAATGCAGAATTTCATAAATCTAATGTAACACGCGATAAATGATAACAGGAGCTTCCTCCCTGCCCAAAAAAATGATTAAGATCTGTCTTTATCTTGTGGTGATTTGTCTTTTTTGGTGTCTTTTTGTGGATGGCTCATCGTCAGATCAACCAGCCTTCATACTGAGTGCCACTGTTTTGTTACTTCGGTTAGCATGTGACAGCTGGTGATTTGATCGGCTAAAACATGTATGTAACGTTTCCTATTGCTGTAGCTATGGCTATATGACATTCATTTTTCGTATTCCTCATTTACCAGTACCGTGATCTTGGGAAAGGACGCTGATGACCAAACCTTTAATCGCTTAAAAATTTTAAATCCATCCCCACTTCTTTGGGGTGATTCAAAGGCACAGTAATAATATAAACTTTTTTAGATATTGGATGTAAGCTGTTCGGAGGCTTCTGCGAGTCAACAATAAATTACATATAAATTTGGTTTGGAGTGAATTAACTACGAATCTTCCCCTTTCTGCAGACAACCTTGTAGATCTGGCAACTACGGATATGAGTAGTCATCTTGCCTGTTAATAAGTGCTTCAGCTGTATCTAGTCCTTTGTTATAGGATCATTACTGACTGTATCAGAGCAGGCGGTTACGTCGCCTGTTCGCTATTCCGTATAGATCAGAGAAGCGGACCCATCCCCTAAATTGGAATTGTTTTATTCTATGACATACCGTCTTTTAGCGGTGTTTTCTTCTGACGGGCAACGAAGGCTGGGTAAAAACGCTCCGAGATTTTCCGCTCTAACTTTTCAGTTACATATTCACCTGAAGATGTGGCTTGGTGCCACGAAACCGGTAGTTATCCAGTAATAAAGGACTAAATACAACTGAAGCGGTTTATTGGTAATCAAGATGGCTTTCCCTTTCTGTTTTCCCTTAGTTTTTGTGTGACTTGGCTATGGTCATAAATTGGACTGTTGCTGGAGTGCCACTGTCACATTCAGTAAGCAGGTATGTTAACAGGTAGACGCGCTACTTATCTGTGGAGAGCTCCGATACTGTCCTGGCAAAGGCCTGTAATTCATCATTCGTTCCTGAGCCTAGCCTGCGGTACCAACAGAAAAGAAAGTCCACTAAGATTTTTTTTATGTTTTCAAATACTTCTTTTCCCACTTTGTGCACCTATCCCGTCTTGGCGGTCTGTGATGCACCTTCACCTGAAGTTTTAACCAGCAGTATCAACGGCTGCCACATCTGTCCTTTTTTGCACCGAGAAACGCGTGGTTAGAAGCACGCAGAAGAACAAGACTTATGTGCGGCGCTTTTCGGCCATTCATATTTCACTATGTGGGCCGGAAGCGAGGCAGTGGTAGCGCGGAGGCGTGACTGAAATGTCGATTTCGTGACTAAACTACGCAGGGCCACTAATTCTCTATTGTCAGTGGCGATAGGCGGAATTCGGTGAGTCGTATGCGAAGGTGAGCGACAGCTGAAACATCACTGAAATGCGCAGCTACGTGACGGCTGACTTACGGCACGCAACACGTGTTACCTGTAGACCCTTGGATAAAACTACCTTTAGAGAACGTTTCGGCAGCTTCGTAGTTGCTGATAAAACTTACATCGAAGAACAGCCTATATCTTGCCCCCCTTCTTGCAGCGGTGTACCGTAGGTCTCTAGAAGAGCGTAGCGTTCCAAAGGATTGGAAAAGGGCACAGGTCATCCCCGTTTTCAAGAAGGGACGTCGAACAGATGTGCAGAACTATAGACCTATATCTCTAACGTCGATCAGTTGTAGAATTTTGGAACACGTATTGTGTTCGAGTATAATGACTTTTCTGGAGACTAGAAATCTACTCTGTAGGAATCAGCATGGGTTTCGAAAAAGACGGTCTTGTGAAACCCAGCTCGCGCTATTCGTCCACGAGACTCAGAGGGCCATAGACACGGGTTCACAGGTAGATGCCGTGTTTCTTGACTTCCGCAAGGCGTTCGATACAGTTCCCCACAGTCGTTTAATGAACAAAGTAAGAGCATATGGACTATCAGACCAATTGTGTGATTGGATTGAGGAGTTCCTGGATAACAGGACGCAGCATGTTATTCTCAATGGAGAGAAGTCTTCCGAAGTAAGAGTAATTTCAGGTGTGCCGCAGGGGAGTGTCATAGGACCGTTGCTATTCACAATATACATAAATGACCTGGTGGATGACATCGGAAGTTCACTGAGGCTCTTTGCAGATGATGCTGTGGTGTATCGAGAGGTTGTAACAATGGAAAATTGTACTGAAATGCAGGAGGATCTGCAGCGAATTGACGCATGGTGCAGGGAATGGCAATTGAATCTCAATGTAGACAAGTGTAATGTGCTGCGAATACACAGAAAGATAGATCCTTTATCATTTAGCTACAAAATAGCAGGTCAGCAACTGGAAGCAGTTAATACCATAAATTATCTGGGAGTACGCATTAGGAGTGATTTAAAATGGAATGATCATATAATGTTGATTGTCGGTAAAGCAGATGCCAGACTGAGATTCATTGGAAGAATCCTAAGGAAATGCAATCCGAAAACAAAAGAAGTAGGTTACAGTACGCTTGTTCGCCCACTGCTTGAATACTGCTCAGCAGTGTGGGATCCGTACCAGATAGGGTTGATACAAGACATAGAGAAGATCCAACGGAGAGCAGCGCGCTTCGTTACAGGATCATTTAGTAATCGCGAAAGCGTTACGGAGATGATAGATAAACTCCAGTGGAAGACTCTGCAGGAGAGACGCTCAGTAGCTCGGTACGGGCTTTTGTCAAAGTTTCGAGAACATACCTTCACCGAAGAGTCAAGCATTATATTGCTCCCTCCTACGTATATCTCGCGAAGAGACCATGAGGATAAAATCAGAGAGATTAGAGCCCACACAGAGGCATACCGACAATCCTTCTTTCCACGAACAATACGAGACTGGAATAGAAGGGAGAACCGATAGAGGTACTGAAGGTACCCTCCGCCACACACCGTCAGATGGCTTGCGGAGTATGGATGTAGATGTAGATGTAGATGTAGATCTTACAAGTAAGGCATCGTCGAAAAAGTAGTTCGAAGTGGAATGTTATGTGCCGTTCTCTCGTGAGAAATAAAGAAAGGTACACGGCAGTTCTAGGTTTGGAGAAGTAAAAGAAAACAAAATGACTCATTTTTTGGCAGTGAGATATCACTACAGGTAAGCGAGAGTGAAAAGCAGTTGTACGTTTGTTGTAGTTACTTCTTTGCGCATAGATTATTGTAACTGAGGACATGAGTGGGGTGGATCCCTTCGTAAATGAGTGGTGATGAAGTCAGCGGCAACCAGATTTTTATGTTGGATTTAGCTGATGTCAGTTTCCTTTCCAGCCAAGTGTCGTGTACATTGAAATTTTTACGGACATAATGAGGAGATTCGTTTTCGGTTTGCTGCCGCTACTTGTCTGTGTATGTTGAATGGGGTATTATATGCCAAGGCTGATGCATTATCTGTGATTGCTAATGTTTGTTTAATGTGCCTAGGGCCGCTTTTCATATCGCAATATATTATTAGGAGACTAAATTGGAGACTAAATTCTTGATTAGTAATTCTTTTCCTTATTAGCTGTTCTATGATTGCCACTATTATGTTCAGAAATCATTCTATCATTCTATTCCTTCCATGAATTTAAGTGGACGTATGTAGTGATTTTTGTTGACAAATCCTTCCATTGTGTCAGCATAGTTCTTCGTACCATGCTTGCGCCTTTGCTACTGACAATGCCGTTTGTGAGAGGCATGTGTTATCATCAGCCAAATGGAAACTGGACACTTCATCTGTGTATGTTGCCTTCGCTATAATACAAGAATTATAGTGAGGTACATTTCGATTCAGCTTATCAAGGACGTCGATACTTCTTGTTGATAACTTAATACTACGCATAGGGACACGCACATTGACATTAGAATGACTGATTTCAGATCCACACGCAAAAACGTAAGTCATTCCAGATCCTATTGCAGATCAGAGCATTTGTTCCTCTGCGGCCGTAATGTTTTGTTTCAGGAGTATGATGATCAACTCTTGGAAGATTTTAGGAGCGTAGAACATACATCCTCTTAGGTATTGTTCATAAGGAGAATCAGTAACAGCAGACGATGTCCATTCTGCAGTGAAAAGCTTTAATTGTTGAAAGGCAAACTGCAGAATAATGTGTTTCACAGATGATAACTTTTCATGATACACACATCAAAAAAAGTTTTGCATCACCCCGATTCAAATGGCTCTGAGCACTATGGGACTTAACATCTGAGGTCATCAGTCCCCTAGTACTTAGAACTACTTAAACCTAACTAACCTAAGGACATCACACACATCCATGCCCGAGGCAGGATTCGAACCTGCGACCGTAGCGGTCTCGCGGTTCCAAACTGACGCGCCTAGAACCGCTTGGCCACACCGGCCGGCCACCCCGATTCCAAGAACTCCTGAAGATATACGTTGACTGTGGATATTGCATCAAAAACACAGTCCTTTTTACTGTTCAGAGATGTCACTAAACCCGCCGAAAGATGTAAACAACCATGCATGGGCAGCGCTTTCTCATTCCTTACTTTATCAGTCCACTTAATCTACAATATTCGTCTGAAGCACCACATCTCAAATGCTTCGATTTTATTCTGTTCCCGTTTTCCCACAGTCCATGGTTCACTACCACAAAATGCTGTGTTCCAAACATACATTCTCAGAAATTTCGTCCTCATATCAAGACCTATTTTTGACACTAGTAGACTTCTCTTGACCAGTAATGCCCTTTCTGCAAGTGCTAGTCTGCTTTTGGTGTCCTCCTTGCTCCGTCCTTCATTGGTTATTTTGCTGTCCACGTAATAGATCGCAAAAAAAATTCAAGTATACGGGAATTCCTAAGGGAACCAACTACCGAGGTCATCGGTCCCTAGACTTACGCACAACTTTCAACGAACTTAAACTAACTTATGCTAAGAACGACACACACATACACATATACACACACACACACACACACACACACATGCCCCAGGGGGAGAACTCGAACCTCCGGCGGGGGGAGGGGGCAATTCGTGACATGGCTCCTCTAACCGCGCCGCCGTAGAATTCCTTTACTTCATCTACTTCGTGGCCATCAACCCTGACGTTAAGTTTCCCTCTGTTCTCATTTCTGCTACTTCTCATTACTTTCGTCTATCTTCCATTTAATCTCAATCCATTACATTGTTCATTCCATTTAGGAGATCATGTAATTATTCTTCACTTTCACTCAGGATAGCAATGTCATCAGCGAACCGTATCATTGATATCCTTTCGCTTTGAATTTTAATTCCACTCCTGAACCTTTCCTTTATTTCACTCTCTGTAACTTACCGCTATCTTTCCCAGAATTTCGAACATCTTGCACCATTTTACACTGTCCAACGCTTTTTCCAAGTTGACAAAACCTATGAACCTGTCTTGATTTTTGTTTAGTCTTGCTTCTATTATCAACTGTAGTGTCAGAATTGCCTCTCTGGTGCCTTCACCTTTCCTAAAGCCAAACTGATCGCCATATAGAACATACTCAAATATCTTCCATTCTTCTATACATTATTCTTGTAAGTAACTGTGATGCATGATGTGTTAAGCTGACTGTGCGATAATTCTCGCAGTCTTCGGGATTGTGTGGATGATATTTTTTTCGAAAGTTTGATGGTACGTCGCCAAACTTATACATGCTACACACCAACGAGAATAGTTGTTTTGTTGCCACTACCCTTAATAATTTCGGAAATTCTGATGGAATGTTATCGATCCCTTCTGCCGTATTTGAGCTTAAGTCCTCCAAAGCTCTTTTAAATTCGGATTCCAATAATGGATCCCCTTCTCTTCTGAATCGACTCCTGTTTCTTCTTCTACTACATTGGGAAAATCTTCCTGATACCTATACTTTTCCTAAAGCCGAAATGATTGTCATCTAACTGATCATCACATTTCCTTCGCATTATTTTGTGTATTACCCTTGTTAACAATTTCGTTGCATAAGCTGTTAAGCTGACTGTGTGATAGTTCCTTCACTTGTTTGCTCTTGCTATTTTGAAGACTATATTAATGCTATTTTCCCTACAGTGTTATGTAATGCCTCTACAGATTGTAAAACCAGCTTAAATAATCGTTTGGTTGTCGCTTCGCCCAGTGATTTTAGAAATTCAGAAGGACAGCTATCTAGACATTTGCCTGATTTGGTTGCATGTATTCGAAAGATAGACTGAATTCTGATACTAATACTCGATCCATTATGTCTCCCACATAGTTTCCCCTCTGCGTTTAACAGTGAAATGCCCATGGCAGTCTTCATGTTACCGCCATTGCTTTTAACTTTACCGAAAGTTGTTTTGACTTTCTTGTATGCTAAATCAGTCACGCCATCGACCATTTCTTGTTCAATTACTTAACAATTTTCCTACAGCCTTTTCGCCTTGGATTACCTTTACATTCTACTTCATTCTACCTATTTCATTCCTAAATCGCCCAAATTACTATATTCCTGTCATCTACTAAACATTTTTGTACGTCCTTCTTTCACATAGTCCCTGAAATATTTCATCTGCTACTGAAGGTTTCTTCACAGTTATCTTCATATTTACTTTCCTCTGTCCAACTGCTGTAATTTCCTTTTGTAGAGATATTCATTCCCCTACAACCGAACTTCCTACTAGTATTAATTACCGCATTTTCTACAGACTTAGATACCTTCAGACACGTCTGATCATTTCTCAGTATAGCTATGGTACAGCTATAGTATCTTACTTGTTTCCACATTGATTCTTCCGTACCATTCTCTTAAGCTTCAGTCTACCCTTCACCATTACGAAATTGTGGTCAGAGTCTGGTCTGTGTATGCTTCTGGGTACGTCTTACAGTCCAATATCCGATTTCAGAATCTCTGTCTGTCTATGACGTAATCCAGCGGGAATTTAGCCATTTCTTTGGGTCTTTTACAAGCATACTTTCCGCATTTGTGTTTTTTAAACATTGTGTTGCCAACTGTTAGCTGAAGTTTACAGAAGAATTAAAGTAGTCTGTTTCCTCTCTATATCATACTGCCGATTCCATTATCTCCAAGAGTTCATTCTCGTCCTTCCCTTAGTTCCGCTATTGGATCCCTCATGATTATTAGATTTTTGTTTCCCATTACACACTGATGATGATTATGACGTTTGGTTCGTGGGGCGCTCACCTGCGCGGTTATCAGCGCCCGTACAAAGCCCCAATTTTTACACAGTCCAATTTGTTTTACAATTTAGCCACTGTCATGAATGTTGATGATGATGTGATGATGATGATGATGTGATGATGATGATGATGCGGGCAACACAAACGCCCAGTCCCCGGGCAGAGAAAATCCCAAATCCGGCTGGGAATCGAATCGGAGACCCCGTGATCCAGAGGCAGACACGCTAGGCACTAGACCACGAGAAACCCGTGAAAAATCCGCGTTGAACTCTTTATCTCTTCATCTTCTGTTTGTGCTTCGGCGTATATACCAGAACCATAGATGCTGGCGTTGCCCTCATGTCGATTTTGATGAGATCAACTTTATCACTGGTCGGTTGACAGTAACTTACTCTCTGGTCTACCTGTCTATTCATAAAGAAGCCTACTCCAGTTATACCATTTTCTACTGCTGCTATCACCCTATATTATCTTGCAATAATCCTTACTCTATTTGAATTTCACTTGATTGAGAACCACTGTATTGAGCCTTTACTTTTCCCTTTTCAAATGCTGTAGAATACAAACTTTTGGTATTCCCTGTTCCGACTCGTTGAATTTCACCCTTTCATTGGTTCATTGGTTATTCAATCTTTGTCCTAACGTTTACATCCCCACTTGCTGTCCCGGCTCGGAAATCCGAATGGAGCGTCCTGAATCGTTAGTCAGTGGAGATCACGTCATGACACATCCAGTTACTGGCCACATGTGCTGTGGGTAAACATTCGTCGTCTTTAATGCAATGCTTGCCATTGCGTTCCTTATCCCCATGCCGTTGATCATTGCTGGTGTTTTCTGTATTTTAGGGTCAGTTTCCCAACCCAAAGGCAAATGGTTGCTCTGAACCCTGTTCACCCTTCAGTTCTCTATGATAAGACAATTGGTTCAAATGGCTCTGAGCACTATGCGACTTAACGTCTGAGGTCATCAGTCGCCTAGGAGTTAGAACTAATTAAACCTAACTAACCCAAGGACATCACACACGTCCATGCCCGAGGCAGGATTCGAACCTGCGACCGTAGCGGGCGCTCTGTTCCGGACTGTAGCGCCTAGAACCGCACGGCCACTCCGTCCGAACGACGGTTGTGCCTGGCCTCCTATGCTGATAATAGAAAGTAGCTACGGCAAGCGACGTATAAGTACTACAGGTAATTGGCTATTGTTAGAGTAACTGTATAAACAAGGTCCCGGCAATATGAGGGTTCCATAGTACACAGCAAACCATGAACCAACTAGTTACGACGGATCCATCCAGTGAGAACTGATATCTGACCAGTACCTCTCGCCGGCCGAGGTGGCCGAGCGGTTCTGGGCGCTACAGTCTGTAACCGCGCGACCACTACGGTCGCAGGTTCGAATCCTGCCTCGGGCATGGATGTGTGTGATGTCCTTAGGTTTAAGTAGTTGTAAGTTCTAGGGGACTGATGACCTCAGCAGTTCTATCCCATAGCGCTCAGAACCATTTTTGAACCATTACGTCTCACACTGTTCACTTATAAACTAGTTTGAGCTGTAAACAACATGTCATATAGAAGGAACGACGATTATCATTCAGCTTCGTCTCGCCCACTGTGTAGATTGATTCTGACAATCCGTATAGTCCTCTGGGAGATGTATCATTTACATTTCGTAAGGGTGCCGTTAATGTGTGGCCAATATTTTCGTTGTTGGTTTATTGGTGACGCCATCTTCCTGCGAAATGTGGCTAGCACTGCATCCGATGCAGCTTCACAGATAGCCGTTTCCGATTGTCTAGCTTTCGGTTACGCTGCAACAGGGTCAATTTCACGGATGCTTGCGAGAAATTACACCGTTTCACTGCAGGTAATGGGTGGCCTGTCTGGATGGAGTGGGCTGAAATATTTTGCTATAACACAGGCGTTCCTCTCTCCTGGCATCAGGACGATCTCCATGCGTTCTGCCTCTGTTAAGGCGATCGGCTTTCAAGTCACCTGTAAGAGCAAATCGCCGGTTATACTCGACAATGAATGAAGTAATACTCACATGAAAGACACCACTATTTTTGTCTGTATGTCTGATATATCACAGGACCTCTATTTCATTTGAAAATACTACTTTACAAGAACTCTAGGTCAGCTCATTAACCTGTACTTTGGTGTCTATAAGAGGAGGAGGAGGATATTAGTGTTTAACGTCCCGTCGACAACGAAGTCATTAGAGACGGAGCGCAAGCTCGGGTGAGGGAAGGATGGGGAAGGAAATCGGCCGTGCCCTTTCAAAGGAACCATCCCGGCATTTGCCTGAAGCGATTTAGGGAAATCACGGAAAACCTAAATCAGGATGGCCGGAGACGGGATTGAACCGTCGTCCTCCCGAATGCGAGTCCAGTGTGTATCTATAAGAGTTTGGCCAAGTTTTATGTTTCCAAAATTTACGGTAGTTATTCTTGTCAAACAAAATACGAGTTGTACATTTGCCTTAAGAACACATCTTAATTATTGGAACGATTGTAGAGAGAAGTCGCTATTTATCTATTTATCGTATGGTATGCGTTAGCAGTTTTTGAATCGCAAGAATAGCTACATTCTTAAACACTGCTCTCCAGCACAATACGGTGCAAATTACAACAGTTACAGTTTATCACCCCACTTTTCACTGTCAGGAAATCTTCGAAAAGACCCTGGTAGGCAAGTGCTGTACATGTTGGTAAATCACTTGCAACTCCCTGTAGTTCAGCAAAACAGTCAAAATACGATGACGAAGAGTTCCCCTAATTGTGGGCAGATTCTGCACAGTCCGTTCGGATGCGATTCAGATTAGATCAGTTTGCCCGAGGCTGGTCAGTTACACGGGGTTAACGTCGACGCATGGCAGTTTCAGGCTCTGCGGAGGACACATTCATTTCCAGCAGTATGTCTATTCACTGATGACACTGAATTCGTCTTCATCAACAATGAAGTATGGTAAGTATGAGAAAGCTTGATCTCAATCTTTGGCTTTCCGCAAAGAATATATATCGTTCAATATCGGAAATTAAACCATCTTCCGATATTCACGTACTAGTGCATTCTTCCGTCTGATATCAGGAGGTGGAGTGTGACACAAGATATGTAATCGGTATGTGGGAGTAGATATTGTTGACGCACATACTATATATACATATATACCACCATTTTATTCAAATGTATGGCACTGATCTGTAATGGAAATAACCGTGTATATATAATATCATTTGCACTTGTTTGTACCATATAAATTGCTAATGTCAAGGCAAATTGCATCTTAATGAAATGAACGAAATGTAACTACGAGGTGCATTCAAGTTCTAAGGCCTCCGATTTTTTTTTTCTCCAGACTGGAGAGAGATAGAAACTTGCGCATTGTTTTAAAATAAGGCCGCGTTCATTGTCAATACGTCCCAGAGATGCCAGCACCGTACGGTAGATGGCATTTTACGGCCAGCGGCGAGAATGAAAACTGTTTTAAATACTTAATATGGCGACGTTTTCATTACTTGAAGTGCGAATTGCGCGCAGTTATTCGGTTTTTGAACGCAAAGGGCACTGCGCCGATTGAAATCCATCGCCAATTGACGGAAGTGTATGGTGAGTCGCGCATGGGAGTCAAAAATGTTCATTAAGTGGTGTAGAGAGTTTGCAGCTGATCGGATCGAACTTCACGACGAACAAAGGAGCGGGAGACCGTCAGTTACTGAGGGGACAGTGTTGAAGGTTGGGCAAAGCATGCATGAAGATCGGCGGATCACCCTGGATGATATCTGCACGTTGGTTCCTGAGGTTTCCCGAAGCACCGCTCACAGAATTTTATGGAAACATTTAACTACCCTAAGGTGTGTGCAAGATGGGTGATTCGCATGCTGAATGAGGACCACATGCGGCAACGAGTTAACGCTTCCCGCTCATTACTTCACCGCCTTGCAGCCGAATAGGACAACTTTCTGGACTCAATTGTCACGGGTGGCCCATCCAGGTTTTTCAAGAACTTAGGAAACACACCAGACGTGCCAAGTGCCTTTCTGGCTACTGAATCTAGGTCTTCCATTGATAATGCCTGTGACCACTGGGAATCAGGTGGGAGTGAACGAGCAGTTAAACTTGTTGCCTTTTTTATTTCTATAGTGAACATCTTGTCTAAAGATGAAGATTTTGAAATTTGCACCAGGTGGTCAGCCATTTTGTTCCAGTTATGTGATCTGTCTTCTCTGGTAGAGCAGCAGCAGTGCGGAAATGCCTGAGGAGGCTCCGCCCCTTCCTTGTCGGGTGTATAAAGTTTATTCTTCTGTAGTGTTTTTCAATCTCTGTGCCCTGTTGGACTTTATTTTTTTTCCAGTCAGTGGATCTCCAGTATCTGCATATATCTTTAGTAACACTTCCGCCTTCACGACCGAACCGGTGAATAATCCTTACTAAAAACCCGAGATATGTTCTTCTTGGCTGCCCCTTTCAGGATGGCTACAAATGCCTTATAGTTTCCTACAGTAGACAAAATATGATAGGGGTCGTTTGTAGAAAACTGCTGGACATATCGGTTGTCAAGGTGCTGCTAGCAAACGGTGAGCATCGCGTGTGTTCGATGCATGAGCTGTTCGTCTGAAAACGAGCTGTTTGCTGGGTTACTTCCTCCGCGTGTTATTGTTATAATGATTCACCTAGAATATCATTTCTATATTTTATTATGGCTTTAATTATGTTTCTTATGGTCATTTTGCTCTCTGCTTAACTTCTAAGCTGTTGAACACTATTCTTACCACGAAGTGTAAGTTGTGGAACTCAAATTTTTTGATTACCTCATTGTGAACGGCTGTGCTTTATTACGGCTTCATGGTTGGTCATTAGTACGTAAACTGTTTTCTATAAATCATTTGTCTGTTGTGGTGCAGTATCAGAGTTATTGAGTTTGCTGTAAAATTAAATTCATGACGCTTAAGTTTTGCAATAGGTCAGTGCCATTTCAACGTTCTAAAAGAGTTCATTATCTACAGTTAAGATCACAAGTCGTAAATTTTACTTTTTGCTTTGTTTCTTTAAGGTTTTCTTGTGTTGAAGACGTATTTATTATACAGAGCTGTACGTAAAGATCTCATTATAGAAGGTCTTGTTGTTCAGTTGTTAAAAGGTATCCTTAGAATGTCACTATCTAGGTTATTTGTGGCCGATTCCGCCTGGCCTCAAGATTGTATGTTTTGCATCTCTTACAGTCTACCTTCTCTCTATTTCGGTTGTCCCAGTGGGTCGGATCTGCGTCATTGTAAAATTAAACTGGAAGTGTTGTGCTGTTACGAAATGCTAAATTTGGCAATGATATATTGCCCTCTTTGTTCATTGATTCACCTGTGCTGGGTACATTAAAATTATCGAGGATCAATAATGAGAATATTTAGTTTTGCTTAATGTTTTCGTGACCTAGACGCTTACTACTCAACCTAAATTCTCGTTCCATACCAGATAAATTTAATGAGAATGGTGTGTATGTATCTGAATAATCGTAAGCAAAGTATGCATTAAAGTGGGCATTAGTATCCGGTAACATAATGTAGACCAAATGCTTCTAGCTATTGCTTTCTGTTCTGTAACTAGCTAAACTTTCACAAAGATAAAATTTCATCTTGAATTTCGACACTTGCAAACAATACTGCTATAATGAGAAAGTATTGGAATTTCAAAGCTTTTGCATATCGTACTTCATCTCATTATCACGGACAAAATTTAGGCTAGTATGTGAATACACTGTGCAACAAGATTAAAGGATCAGTTTTTCGAAACCCTATAATTGTCTCTCATTGCAAAGCAAAAGTCTGAAATTTGGGTAAAAGATTCCTGCAACCTTCCTCTGATACGGTACGAAGAACGGCGCTTAAGACGTCACCCTCGGGCTGGGCGACGTCTCACACAGCGAGCTATGGACATGTGCGACAAAAATAACAGAGCTCATAATTTCATGTCAGGTGTAGGGTAGGGTAATGATGTCACATTACCAACAAATTTCATCACAATAGTGTCCCACGCCACCATGGTGATGTCACATCACGAGAAGGAAGTTAAACTCCTTACTCACCCTATCTTCCGATGCCTCTGCGGTGGAGGCCAGAATCGCGACGCGGCGTTGAATTTACGGGGTTTGGAAACATTTCAGGCACACATTAGGAAAACAATAAGTAAATAAGAACGAGCTTCCTTTTTCTAGACAGTAGTGTGCACTATCATACTTCTTAATGACACAAACGCATGACACAGTCAATCGACGCTGGTAGACAACCTAATACGTGACTGTAGAGCTACAGGAAGCGCTAAACAACACTATAAAAATTGCAAGCTACAAATGATGGTAAGTACAGGGTGGTGCATGAAATGTGTTACCATTTTGTTTTTGAATATTAATACTGACCTTACGACTTATCTTAGAAGAAAGATTAAGGAAAGGCAAACCTACGTTTCTAGCATTTGTAGACTTAGAGATAGCTTTTGACAATGTTGACTGGAATACTCTCTTTCAAATTCTAAAGGTGGCAGGGGTAAAATACAGGGAGCGAAAGGCTATTTACAATTTGTACAGACAGCAGATGGCAGTTATAAGAGTCGAGGGGCATGAAAGGGAAGCAGTGGTTGCGAAGGGAGTAAGACAGGGTTGTAGCCTCTCCCCGATGTTATTCAATCTGTATATTGAGCAAGCAGTAAAGGAAACAAAAGGTAAATTCGGAGTAGGTATTAAAATCCAAGGAGAAGAAATAAAAACTTTGAGGTTCGCCGATGACATTGTAATTCTGTCAGAGACAGCAAAGGACTTGGAAGAGCAGTTGAACGGAATGGACAGTGTCTTGAAAGGAGGATATAAGATGAACATCAACAAAAGCAAAACAAGGATAATGGAATGTAGTCGAATTAAGTCGGGTATTAGATTAGGAAATGAGACACTTAAAGTAGTAACGGAGTTTTGCTATTTGGGGAGCAAAATAACTGATGATGGTCGAAGTAGAGAGGATATAAAATGTAATCTGGCAATGGCAAGGAAAGCGTTTCTGAAGAAGAGAAATTTGTTAATATCGAGTATAGATTTAAGTGTAAGGAAGTCGTTTCTGAAAGTATTTGTATGGAGTGTAGCCTTGTATGGAAGTGAAACATGGACGATAAATAGTTTGGACAAGAAGAGAATATAAGCTTTCGAAATGTGGTGCTACAGAAGAATGCTGAAGATTAGATGGGTAGATCACATAACTAATGAGGAAGTATTGAATAGGATTGGGGAGAAGAGAAGTTTGTGGCACAACTTGACCAGAAGAAGGGATCGGTTGGTAGGACATGTTCTGAGGCATCAAGGGATCACCAATTTAGTATTGGAGGGCAGCGTGGAGGGTAAAAATCGTAGAGGGAGACCAAGAGATGAATACACTATGCAGATTCAGAAGGATGTAGGTTGCAGTAGGTACTGGGAGATGAAGAAGCTTGCACAGGATAGAGTAGCATGGAGAGCTGCATCAAACCAGTCTCAGGACTGAAGACCACAACAACAACAACAACAACTTTATTGTCAATACAATCTGAAAGGAACATATACTACAATGAAGAGCCGTCCATGGAGATTTGTTCTAACTCAGCACATGCTCAATATGTCCACCAGTTCGTTTCATAACTTCCTTCAAACAAACACTGAAGTTAGTGATTACCCTACGGCACATGTCTTCCGTAATTTCACTACAAGCTTGAAGAATAAGTATTCTGAGCTCCATTAACTCACGTGGATGTTTCGGGATATTTTTTCCTTTAGGTACCCCCAAAGAAAAAAGTCACATGGATTGAGGTCTGAACTACAGGGGAGCCAATTTTGTCCGTCATTGAAGCGACCTGAGTGAAATGATCCGCATGTCGAAATGCTCGTGTAAAAACTCCAACACAGTGTTTGCAGTATGTGGCCTTGCTCCATCTTGCATGAACCGCTGCGTGTTGCAGGGCAAGGCAGTAGCAAGAAGCTGTGGAATGAAGCTATTGCGATGCATGCTCAAATAACGCTCGCTGTTCACGGCTTCTTCAAAGAAAAAGGGTCCAATAAGTCCGTGGCTGGAAATTGCTGCCCACGCTGTAATCCTCGGAGCATAATGTTGTCGTTTATGAAGCACTTGTGAGTTTTCAGTGACCCAAAAGCGTACATTTTGTTTGTTAACCACACCGTCTAAATGAAAATGCACCTCGTCTGAAAACCAAACGTTGTTGGGAGTTTCTTCCCTATCCTCCGCCCAGTGAGCTGACTGTAGTCTCTGCTGAACTTCATGTCTCCGCAATATTCTTTCTTTCAGGAGTTCTAGTTCTGCAAGTTTCACAGGAGAGCTTCTGTAATGTTTGGAAGGTAGGAGACGAGGAAGTGGCAGAAGTAAAGCTGTGAGGACGGGGCGTGAGTCGTGCTTGGCTAGCTCAGTTGGTAGAGCACTTGCCCGCGAAAGGCAAAGGTCCCGAGTTCGAGTCTCGGTCCGGCACACAGTTTTAATCTGCCAGGAAGTTTCAGTAGTCTCTGCTGCTTGTGTTCTTCAGCGAGCTTCTGTGCACAGGTCATCTTGTATGGGTACATATGGAGGTCACTTTTAAGAATGCCTTGAACGGAGCGTCTGGATATTCCCAGTGGCACTGCTGCCTTTCTACACGATTCCCCGGGACTTCTCTGTACACCAGCTCGTACCGCTTCAATATTCTCCGGCGAACAGACAGGCTTAGGCCGAGGTCGCTTCGCTTCCAATACTGTTCCTTGCTGTATCGTACAACCGGTGGATGGTCTTTTTGCAAGGGACCCATCGTGTGTTAAACTGTTGTCGAAAACGCCTCTGAGTCACAACAAGGCTTTTCGTTATATGAAAAAGTAACACAATTGCCGATCGTTGGTGTGTCATCAGTCTTCCATTGTCAGCCATTACCGCTTACTAGTCTCCTAGCGGCAGTACCGTGAATTACACGTCATTTCGTAACTCATTCGTTTTTCCAAGCTCTGCTGGTACTGCTGTAGAGATCCCAGTGGGATATCTCATGTGCGTGGTAAATTGTGAAAGAAACAATTGGTAACACATTTCGTGCGTCACCCAGTATGAAAAAAGGGCACTTTTGCTTTTAGACAGAGATTTCCACTATCAAATGTCTTTAAAAAAAAAAAAAAAACAAGCTTGTGCACTGAGCCTGTCACCAACAGCAGGCAGGCCAATTCACTATTCTCTTCGTTATACGAAGTATACCAAAGTAGAATTCGCTTTCTCTCTGGACAACCACTGAGCCATTGCAGTCCTTTAGCGTGTACCAGCGCGGCGAACAGATCAATGCGCCGAGAAGACCGCAAGAGCAGGGAGGGGGAGGCACCTACTGAGCGATTGTGGTGCTCGCACAAACGGCCCGACGTAGGTACGTGCGCAGCCGCCGTTCGCTTGTTTTCCGGATCGCGGCGCTCCATTCTGGTGCGGTGCTGACGTCACGCGGGCCAGCAGGTATTTGTTCGGCGGCGCTATCTGGCCGCCTCCCACAGAGCACGGCATGACGGGAAAAATTTGCAGCCATCCGTCTGCCGGAACAAGGGACCGAGAGCGGAGCCGCCGCAGACAAAGCGGCGCTCCGGAATGGAGAGCGCTCGGCAACTCTCGGCTAGAGGGTCATCTGTCGCTGCTTGGGATATATCACAACACGAATAACAGTGGTCGAGTATGGGCCTCTCAGCGTTAAATTCGTCACTCTGTTTGCACCGGAACGCAACTCTCGAAAAAGACTTCGTGCAGTGTCTGGAATATTTGCCACATCTCTAAGAAGGATTTAGCGGAATGAATAAATTACCTTCGCTATAAGTAATTACAAGAAAAATTCGGTGCGCTTGTCAGTGTGGTCTATGGGCGCAATTCGCAGGCTGTATCTGCCATACCCTATCCCCGTCGGAGGTTCAAGTCCACCCTCGGGCGTGAGTGATGAGTGTGTGTGTTGTCAATAGCGTAAGTTAGTTTAAGTTAGATTAAGTAGTGCGTAAGCCTAGGGACCGATGACCTAAGCGGTTTGTTCCCATAAGATCTTGTCCCAAATTTACGAATTTATTTTCTGCCATACCTTCCTGAACCGATTCGGCTCCTTTAATAAGTATGCAAGGCTCTTTTTGTTAGTCCTATCGTTACGTAAGGCGTTGATTTTATACAGAATGAAACCGAAGTCCACTGCAACAATTTCGGAAGTTGTTCAGAGATATTTTCTGATTAATTTAGTATGAGTAATTCATGGTCTCCAGGGGCATGTTAAGGAGTGATAATGTAAAGATAATTTATTTAGTTGGTCACCCCATACAGTTGCTTTTGTGAGAACACCTTCATAACAGCGAAAAAATCTGTAATATTCATTCACCGAGACGTACAAAATGAAACATCGAATATTGCAACAGATGGAAAACTGTTGTGATGTATTTGCCGTCATTTCGAGAACGGATCAGTATACAGGCGTTGCGCCGTTCTACCATTCAGTGAACCAATACGCGATGGGCACTTCAGCTACTTGTTCACAAGTAAACCTCTCCGTACCACGATGACCGCCTTGCTGCTTTCGGTTATTGAATGAATATGTGGGACCCAACACTTAAATCTCTATCTTTCATTTCAATCGCTTATTTGTTATCATATGTTATATCCCTTGTTATTCTAACGTTGTTATTTTATACTTTTTAGTATTTTTTGCATGTCCACCGGTGGTCACGTGGAAGTAATTTAGCGTCGTGGAAACACAGACCACACTTGAGATATTTTTTTTATTTTATCACATTTATTTCAGATGTGCTGTTTGAGGCTTTCCCGCCGCTGCATCTGCTTGAAATCGTAAACGGCGTCGAATACCAGAGCCCTCTGCTGGTGAACGGGTCGCGGTCTGCGGAAGCGCGCCGCGGCGCGGGAAAATGCGGCCGGGAGCGACGGACCCCGTTCGCGCGCGCGAGGTGTTGGCGCGCGATTTAAGCATCTGCGCTAAGGTTTACCCTTTGCGTTGACTCGGTGCAGTTGCTAATCTGCGGCTGACGACTCCTTAGTGCCGCCAAGGCTGGCTCCCAGGCTTTGCTCAGGTGAAACCCCGTGTCTCTGTTTATTAGGCCACTGCTTATGCGTATTTAGACCGCCTCTTTGATGATGGAGTCCCAGTATGTGGAAGCATACGACAGGATCTTGGTTTCTTCATAGTTCATGCCGTGTCCCGTGTCAAGGCAGAGTTCAACAACCGCAGATTTCTCTGGCTGACCCAACCTCGTGTGACGTTTACCTTCGTCGCATCTGTCTTTAACTGTACGACACGTATGGTCAATATAAGGCTTCCCACAGTGGCACGGGATTTTATATATTCCTGGTCTCCTCAGGCCGAGGTTGTAACAGAGCCCAGCATTGATTGCACTCGTGCTGGAGGCCGGAAAACACATTTAATCCGGTATTTGTTAAAAGACACGCCACCGGCATACGGTAGAAAAAGCAACTCCGTGGTGTTCCCTGCTTCTTCAGGCTGTTCTTGGAGTTTGGAGCGTGCTGGTCGAAATGCTGCATTCCGGATCTGCTTCTCGGAGTACCCGTTCTGGATACACAGAGCGGAGATGGCTAAGCTCTGCCGATAAGCTGTCCTGATCTGAGATGGCTCTAGCCCTACGCACTAGCGTCCGTAATACACCGCTGCGCTGTGAGGGATGATGACAGCTCGTAGCTTGTAAATACAAGTCCGTGTGCGTAGGCTTTCGGAACACACTATGACCCAAGAAGCCGTCTCCGTTTCTACGAAACAAAACATACACAAACGGGAGCTCACCATCTTTCTCTACCTCCATGGTGAAACAGATGCTTGGATGGAGGTAGTTCAGATGTTCCAGAAAAATAGGAAGCGTTTGCTGTCCCATGCGGCCATACCACAAACGTATCATCTCCAAATACATTTGGGTTTCAAAATCGCCTTCTGAAGTGCTTTGTCCTCGAAATCTTCCATAAAAAGATTAGCTACTATGGGATACAGAGGGCTACCCATAGCAACACCGTCAGTCTGCTCAAAATACTGGTCGATGAATAAAACGTAAGTCGAGGTAAGCACGTGTTTGACGCCGTTTACGACTGGTCTTCGATGACGTTATGCCCTCGCTGGCGCCTGCGCTGTTCTACATATAAATTGGCGAGCTTCTCAGCGACGCGACAGTAGCACCTGAAGATGGCGGGCAGTTGTCTCTCTGAAATATTGTGCGGTTTTTACAATATTATCTAGCGGTAATTCCCGGGAACCTATCAAGCACATTTATTTCATTTTAGATTTTGATCTAAAATGGCTAATAGAGGTCTCTCAGACGCTGAAATCGCTGAAATGCTGGCTTATTTTTCTAAGATGATGCCACAGGCTTTTCCGATGGCTCCGTTGAAGACCCAAATGTTTCGCATAATGATCGTTCCATTCCGAGTTCTGAGGCTGAAGATTTATTTATTTAAATGTCAAGTTCCGTAAGACCAAATTGAGGGGCAAATATCCAAGGTCATGGAACGTGTCAGTACATGAACTTACAACATAAAAAGTAATAACAGATAAAAATAAACGTTCATGAACCTGAAAGAAAATCAGTCCATAAGTTTAAGCAAACGCTATCAGCAATACAATGAGAATCATCTTCATTTTTCAAGGAACTCCTCGACAGAATAGAAGGAGTGACCCATGAGGAAACTCTTCAGTTTCGATGTAAAAGCGCGTGGATTACTGCTAAGGTTTTTGAATTCGAGTGGCAGCTTATTGAAAATGGATGCAGCAGTATACTGCACACCTTTTTGCACAAGAGTTAAGGAAGTACGATCCAAATGGAGGTTTGATATCGGCCGAGTATTAACCGAGTGAAAGCTGCTTATTGTTGGAAATAAACTAATATTGGTAACAAGAAACGACAATAAGGAATATACATATTGAGAGGCCAATGTCAAAATACCCAGACTCGTGAAAAGAGTTCGACAAGAGGTTCGGAACTCACACCACTTATTGCCCGAACCACCCGTTTCTGAGCCAAAAATATCCTTCTAGAATGGGAAGAGTTACCCCAAAACATAATACCATACGACGTAAGGGAATGAAAATAAGTAAAGTAGACTAATTTACGTGTCGAAGTATCACTCACTTTTGATACCGTCGAATAGTAAAAATGGCAGTATTAAGTCTTTGAACAAGATCCTGAACGTGGGCTTTCCACGACAGTTTACTATCTATCTGAACACCTAGGAATTTGAACTGTTCAGTTTCACTAATCATATGCCCGTTCTGCGAGATTAAAACGTCAGGTTTTGTTGAATTTTGTGTTAGGAACTGTAAAAACTGAGTCTTACTGTGATTTAACGTTACTTTATTTTATACAAGCCATGAGCTGAGGTCATGTACTGCTCTACTTGAAACCGAGTCAATGTTACACACAACATCCTTTACTACCAAGCTAGTGTCATCAGCAAACAGAAATATTTTAGAGTTACCCATAACACTAGAGGGCATATCATTTATATAAATAAGGAACAGGAGCGGCCCCAACACTGATCCCTGGGGCACCCCCCACTTGACAGGACCCCACTCAGATCCCACATCACAGCCGTTATCAACATTGTGAATAATGACCTTTTGCTGCCTGTTGCTAAAGTAAGAGGTGAACCAATTGTGAGCCAATCCCATTATTCCGTAATGGTCCAACTTCTGGAGCAATATTGTGTGATCAACTCAGTCAAATGCCTTTGTTAAATCAAAAAATACGCCAAGCGTTCGAAACTTTTTTTTTAGCCCATCCAGTACCTCACAGAGAAAAGAGAATATAGCATTTTCAGTTGTCAAACGACTTCTAAGGCCGAACTGTACATTTGATAGCAAATCGTGTGATATAAAATGATCAATTAACCTTACATACACAGTCTTTTCGATAACTTTTGCAAACACTGATGGCATAGAAATAGGTCTAAAATTATCTACATTATCCCTTTCTCCCTTTTTATAAAGCGGCTCTACTACTGAGTACTTTAATCGCTCAGGAAACTGACCATTCCTAAAGTAAAAATTACAAATATGGCTAAATACAGGGCTAACATGTGCAGCACAGTACTTTAATATTCTACTAGACACTCCATCATAACCATTAGAGTTCTTAGTCTTCAGTGATTTGATTATTGTCTCAATCTCCCTCTTGTCTGTATCACAGAGGAGTATTTCAGACGTCAATCTCGGAAAGGCATTTGCTAGGAAATTTATATGATTTCCTGTAGATACTAAATTTTTATTTAATTCACCAGCAATGCACAGAAAATGGTTGTTAAATACTGTACATATATCTGATTTATCAGTAACAGAAATATTATTACTGCAAACTGACTTTATATCAGCAACCTTGTGCTGCTGAGCAGACACTTCCTTCACAACTGACCATATGGCTTTAATTTTATCCTGTGAATTAGCTATTATACACTCCTGGAAATTGAAATAAGAACACCGTGAATTCATTGTCCCAGAAAGGGGAAACTTTATTGAGACATTCCTGGGGTCAGATACATCACATGATCACACTGCCAGAACCACAGGCACATAGACACAGGCAACAGAGCATGCACAATGTCGGCACTAGTACAGTGTATATCCACCTTTCGCAGCAATGCAGGCTGCTATTTTCCCATGGAGACGATCGTAGAGATGCTGGATGTTGTCCTGTGGAACGGCTTGCCATGCCATTTCCACCTGGCGCCTCAGTTGGACCAGCATTCGTGCTGGACGTGCAGACCGCGTGAGACGACACTTCATCCAGTCCCAAACATGCTCAATGGGGGACAGATCCGGAGATCTTGCTGGCCAGGGTAGTTGACTTACACCTTCTAGAGCACGTTGGGTGGCACGGGATACATGCGGACGTGCATTGTCCTGTTGGAACAGCAAGTTCTCTTGCCGGTCTAGGAATGGTAGAACGATGGGTTCGATGACGGTTTGGATGTACCGTGCACTATTCAGTGTCCCCTCGACGATCACCAGTGGTGTACGGCCAGTGTAGGAGATCGCTGCCCACACCATGATGCCGGGTGTTGGCCCTGTGTGCCTCGGTCGTATGCAGTCCTGATTGTGGCGCTCACCTGCACGGCGCCAAGCACGCATACGACCATCATTGGCACCAAGGCAGAAGCGACTCTCATCGCTGAAGACGACACGTCTCCATTCGTCCCTCCATTCACGGCTGTCGCGACACCACTGGAGGCGGGCTGCACGATGTTGGGGCGTGAGCGGAAGACGGCCTAACGGTGTGCGGGACCGTAGCCCAGCTTCATGGAGACGGTTGCGAATGGTCCTCGCCGATACCCCAGGAGCAACAGTGTCCCTAATTTGCTGGGAAGTGGCGGTGCGGTCCCCTACGGCACTGCGTAGGATTCAACGGTCTTGGCGTGCATCCGTGCGTCGCTGCGGTCCGGTCCCAGATCGACGGGCACGTGCACCTTCCGCCGACCACTGGCGACAACATCGATGTACTGTGGAGACCTCACGCCCCACGTGTTGAGCAATTCGGCGGTACGTCCACCCGGCCTCCCGCATGCCCACTATACGCCCTCGCTCAAAGTCCGTCAACTGCACATACGGTTCACGTCCACGCTGTCGCGGCATGCTACCAGTGTTAAAGACTGCGATGGAGCTTCGTATGCCACGGCAAACTGGCTGACACTGACGGCGGCGGTGCACAAATGCTGCGCAGCTAGCGCCATTCGACGGCCAACACCGCGGTTCCTGGTGTGTCCGCTGTGCCGTGCGTGTGATCATTGCTTGTACAGCCCTCTCGCAGTGTCCGGAGCAAGTATGGTGGGTCTGACACACCGGTGTCAATGTGTTCTTTTTTCCATTTCCAGGAGTGTATTTGCATACCACATACTTTTTGCCTTGCTAATAACACTTTAAGCACCTTACAATACTGTTTGTAATGGGCTACTGTAGCTTGATTGTGACTACTTCTAACATTTTGATGTAATTCCCGCTTTGTTCTACATGATATCCTTATCCCACCAGTCAGCCAACCGAGCTGACCATTACTCCTAGTACCCCGTTTAGAATGTTCTAATGGAAAGCAACTCTCAAAGAGCATGAGAAATGTGTTATGGAAAGCATTGTATTTAGCATCTATATTATTGGCACTATAAACATCTTGCCACTCTTGTTCCTTGACAAGTTTTGAAAAACTCTCTATTGCTGTTGGATTAACTTTCCTACGTAGTTTGTAATTAAATACGACATTGGTTAGAGTACAAAAAACCTTTAGTGTTAAAATTTGTGCATCATGGTCTGAAAGGCCATTCACCCTTTTACTAACAGAATGCCCATCTAGTAATGAAGAATGAATAAAAATATTGTCTATGACTGTGCTACTGTTCCCCTGCACCCTAGCTGGAAAAAACACAGTTTGCATCAGATCATATGAATTTAGGAGATCTACCAACATCCTTTTTCTTGCACAATCATGTACAAAATTAATATTGAAGTGACCACATAGAACTACTTTCTGGTACTTCCTACAAAGTGTATCAAGAACCCTCTCTAGCTCAAGCAAAAATGCTCTGAAGACGGAGTTAGGGGACCTATAAACAAAAGCAATTAGAAGTTTAGTTTCACTAAGTTCAACTACTGCTGCACAACTTTCAAATATCTGTTCAGTGCAGTGTCGTGATACGTCTATGGACTCAAATGAAATAGTATTTTACGTACAGAGCCACTCCCCCACCCCGCAAGGAACTCCTTGAGAAACAGCCAGCTAATCTGTAGCCTGGTAAAGGAAGCCTCTGAATTATCAAATTATTTAAATGGTTCTCTGATATACCAATAATTTCAGAGTTAACATCTATTAGCAGTTCACTAACCTTATCTCTAATACCTCTTATATTTTGATGAAATATGATAATTCCTTCTCTACTTGGAGACATTACATCCTCTGGTGGTAAGCCCTTAGTTAGAGGCACTTCCTTTGAGCAGGTATACCTGACTTCAGTCTAAAAAAGGTGCAGCTCTAACACCAACTACTATAGGAATTTTTCCATGAATAATACCACTACCACCACCACCACCACCCACTACATTGTCACCTATAAGCTTAGCCAACCTCCCCTTCCCATACCTATTGAGGTGCAGGCCATGCCTAGTGAAACCCCATCTACTGATAGACCCAACTGGCACCACTGAGATGTGATCCATGCCCTCCGCCATCAGTGCCCTCCCCAGCCCCTCATTAACGCGCCTAACAGCCGTATCCAGGTGAGGCCGATCATGACGCTGACACAGTTGCACGAAATACACATTAGTACCACCAGTTTGAGTAGCTATGTTAACCAAGTCACCACTGACATCATATTCCCCGTCCCTATCGAGACTGTTCCCTGCTCCACCCACTATCACTACCTGATCCTCTTTCGTAAAATTCTTACATAACTCCCCTATGCTTTCAGTCACCTGAGCCAACCCTGCACTAGGCTTCACAATGCTGGTGACCTGGTACTCACTCCCCAACACTTCCTGCAACTGCTGGCCCACACCTCTACCGTGGGAACTACCTAGCAGCAGAACCTTCTTTCTGCTAGAATTTGCAACTAACCTAGGCCTCCTAGTTGCTGAGGACCGCTGCAAGTTACCTACATCTACGGCTAAATGAGACTCCTCTCCACTCAACTCTGACAGTTGGTCGTATCTATTGCATGTATGCAAAGTAAAACTGCCTGAGTACCTCCTCTTCCTAGCTACCTTCTTGCCAACTGCCAGTTCCCATTCCCCACCACTCTTCACCCTCCTCAACCTATCTAGTTCCTCCTTTGCGCATTGTAACTGCTCCTGAAGGGTACAGATCTTACGCTCCTGCTCCTCTATTAACTTGTTTCTACTACAGATTCTACATTCCCAGGAGAGGATCTCCCTAAAATGACCACTGGCTTCCCCACTGCAACCCCCCCAATGAAAATACTTTGAACAATTCACACACCGTAATCCACTACTAACAAACCTACGACAGAGCCCACACTTGTCACTCATGGTAAATTTTACAGTTACTGAAAAAAAACTATACGTCTAGGTTACCAAAGTTCAGTTACACCAGTAGAACTATTTAAGAACTAACAATAATGGTCTCGAAATTCTCTGCCTACTAAGAAAGCAGCTACTTGTATTAATACTACTACAACACAGTCGATACCAATACCAGAAAAACTTCAAAAAATTATTAGCTACAACCAAAAAATTAAAGCTACCACTGTAACACTAAGCGAAGTTAAAACACTATATGAGAATTTTACTGAAATATTTCACTAGAAAGAATAATAAACGTCAGTTGAAAACTAAAGCACGAAAATTACTAACGACTTCAACGCACTGAAAACTCTCTAAAACACAGCGAGTTTATTAAGTCGTTATTTCGCCACAAACGGCACGCAACACCGCTGAAATCTATTAAATTTAATAACTGTATTACAGAGCACAAATAAGTTTGACAATACTTAGCTTATAACCGCTACAGCTGCAGTGCACGCCGCCTAATGTAAACACACTACTGAGGCGCGAGGCTTAGACGAACGACGAAAGCAGACTCACAAACAACAGACCACTCGAGTTAATAACACAGGAAGAAAGACTGAGATGAATGAAAATCCACTAATAAGTTACTTTTACGGCAAATATTAAAACAAATAAACTTTAAAATAAGTAAATGAAGTCTAAAATTTATAAAATATTAACGAGCTATTTCAACAGCAATGCAGCACACGTGACGTCACGTGTTGTCAAGATGATGAACATAATGCACGATCAACTGGTTCTGGGACTAACGATGACGTTCCTCTTATGAATCTTTCAGACCGAAACAAATGGGAACCTGTAGCAGGGGACAGAACTAATTTTACTTTCTTCTCTTCAGACAATGGTGTTCATTCAGATGCAGTCAAAAACTTCAAGAAATACCTTGTGCCTCTTAATCTGAACACGTCATTGACGATAAAATTATACTAGTTTTAGTTGAAGTGACCAATAGGTTCGCTGTTCAAACCTTTGTGCAACTGGAACTCCAAATCAAAGGCTATCAATATGTCTTGATACCAATAGTGACTAAATGTGAAAGTTTTTGGGATATCATTCTATGGACAGGACTTACGCAGTTTCATAAATTGGGGATTACTGTTCCACAGAAAGAAAGAATGAAAATGGTATAAAAATAATTAATCGTAACAGTTTTGAGTTGTTACTTTCGATGTTACACTTATCAAATAATGAGCAACAAAGGGATCGAGATGACAGGCTCTTCAAAATCTCATACTTTTTGGATATTCTGGAGAATAAATTCAAGAAGTCCTACAATCTAGAAGAAGTGATTTGTAAACATAAAATCAGTTGCACCATTTCGTGGACGTATTTATTTTCGACATTAAACCCCTAACAAAAGACATAAATAAGCGATTAAAGTTTCCAAGCTTTGTGTTAGCGGAGGTTTTACTTGGTGATTCAAAGTTTACACAGTCAAAGAAAGAGCAGACTGTATACCTCTTTCCGAGATGCTGGTAACAGAGTTAATGGACGGACTCTTAGAAAGTGGTAGAGCACGGTATAACGGCAACTGATGCGCTAGAGTTTCCCCATCTAAAAGGCTTTTCCAACGAGAGACACTCTTGGTAGGCACGTTGCATGCAAATCGAAAGAACAATCCCCTTGGATAAATCGAGTCAAAACCGGAAAAAGAGGATGTTATAGACGAACAGAATAAAGACAAAAGCTGTAGTCTTGAAGTTGAAGGATAAACGAGACGTGCTAATGCTTCGTAAGAAACATAACCACTCAATGGTCCCAGTTACCCAAAAAGGGAAAGAAACAACGAAGGTCGCTATGGGTATCGACTATAATAGAGGAAATGGCTCCAACTATATGATCTCACATGCCCCATACGTAAGAAGTAACGTCAAATGGTACAAGAGACTTGTCTTTCGTTTCATTACTTATAAATCTATTGTAAACGCACTGAATTTGTACAATAAAGTAAACAACAAGAATAAAATGGTTCCGTTCCATACTGGGTGCCTGGTGCAGCAATCGCTATGAATTTCTTGAAATAAGACAGTCTCAATTGCAAAATCTCTTGTATTTACAGGAACTGACTTGTTTTGCCCAACTGGCGCATCATCATATTGGCGTAGGAGTGAAAACTGACAATAGTGAGCCATATGCATATTATAAGGGGGCAATGGAGTTAATACAAAAACTGAAAAAAGTTCCAGGCTGTGCAGCCGTCTCTACAATTAATAATAACTGTGAACTTGCATGAAAATTAATGTGGAAAACCAACAACCGTCCATTAATACCCACTTACAGCATTAAGATAAAGTTCTGTGTGGAACCATCATCCTACGTCATAATAAGACTGGTTTCTGCTAACCAATTGATCGTTCCCTTTACCAGAGTGTTTCAGAATTTCAATTTTCTTTAGAAGATTTAGCCTTTTTCCTTTTCTGGCGTTCTGGAGTGCTTGTAAATTTCTCAACTTTGAGTGGCAGTGCCCACTACATTTTAGGTGATCTGCACAGGTCGAATTCTGTTTCATTTGTCCCTACTTGTTACGAAAATGTCCACAAAATCTGGTTCGAAATTTGCTATCACTCTGGCCCACATATGGAGCTTAACAGTCGACACACTCTATTCTGTAAACCCCTGACCAGAGTATTGTCGGGTAAATACTTCTTTGTGGATGTACCGATGTTGGAGTTTGTTTGTAGAAGAAAAGATGACGTTCACAGTGTATTTTATAAATAGATTTGCAAGGTCATACGATAAGGTGCCTACAAGAGCCGTTTTAACATATCTAGAATTCTTGAGGTACAGACCTACAGGACGTTTAGATTCATCAGGATTGGTTTTTTGTTGATCCAGGCCATCTGTAATGTTTTTGATGTATTCGTTGCTGACAGAAATATGCTTAAGGTTGAGAGATTGCAGGGCACTCTCGCTTCTGATTCAGTGGTATGCCGCTTCATGTTCATAGGGAAGATGATATTTATTTCGATTTGACTCCATACATCAGGATGAAATGGTGGGCAGTAGTTAATGCTCTTGTTTGCATGTTCTAGGGAAGGAATAACGGTAAGCTTTACCTGCGCTCAAAGGACAAGGATTTAAACGACTGCAGTAAAAGTGCACAGCGACTACGGGCCGAGGGAAGCGCGTTTTTTCTGCAGAACCTGGGTGGACAGCCAAGTTATGCAGTCTCACTGTGCAGACACGTTCGTAGGCGCCAGTTGGTCGGCATCCGCATACAGGTAGAGTGACTAGCGCCGAGAATTCGCCGCTTCAATGGCAACTGAATTGTAGACCAGCAAAAAAGCAGAGGATGGGTTCTTGTTTGTCAGGAAGCCAACAAGACAACTGTGAGCATTCCGCGAAATTCAGTGGGACAGATCACTGCGCCCAGACATCCAGACTCTGCTACAAAACATATTTGTGAAAGCACGAGGCTTTTAGCGAGTTTATGGCTGTTCTTTGGAAACTTTGAAATGGACGCAACAGGGTAGATAACAAGAGGGGTGTGGTTCCATCCTGATCGTGTTGTTAGCAAAAGACATGGCGTAAAAGCATGGGAAAGAGGCCACAAAGCTGAATCTTTTTTCCTTTTCTCCCAATTAACTTTAAAGTCTGCTTGGTCAAATCGCTGTATGCAGAGCAAGGGGCACTCTCCGAGCTTCAAATGCCGTGCTCCAGCTCATGATTGGCTTGTGCTAAAGTGGGGAAGTCTAAGATGTAAATGGGATTTTGCTACCGAGTTGAGGAGGAAAGTGGATAGAAAGAGAACATCACACTTGTATTGACGCTTTGCAAGTAAAGAACTGCATGTCTCTACCTAAACGGTGAGACTTGTGTCCTTCCCTAGTGTGCCTCTTAAAGCCTGTGCCAGTCACCTTCTCAACTGTCAGAGGTACTGTTCTAGCATCACGTACACAATGAGTGATGCGCGTGTGTATTTACTTGTCTTGAGTCAGCCATCTAAACGTTTGACATATTCCCTCACGCATAGTCGTCGCATGGAGTCAAATTGGTATGGTAGACCAGCAAACGGTCCACCTGCACACTGGGATTTCAGAGGCTCATAGGGAAGTTCCTGTGTTCGGAATTAACTGAACGTGAGACCGCGTACTTGCATTTTTCGGGCGCGCGCCGTTAATAACAAATTGCGACCGTCCATTTCTTCAGTCGCCGAACGCATCGTGGTGTGCACCCTGTCCAGCAGTAGCGCAAGGTATTCGCTGCTACGCCGTAAGGCTCCAACATATTTTATTCAGCAGCCTGTTCTTTCTAATAGTAGAGTAGAGAAGCTTGATGGTGGCGTAGTTTTAGTGCCATAACCCGGATTCACGTGTATGAAGTCAGATAAAGCGATTAGTGTTCCGCTTAGTGTCGTGTGTCGATCCCCAGGTGATCACTTTGTCCACCACAGACCCCATGTTAGTGAAAGTGTTTGTCAAATAAAAATGTTTGTGTGACGTTTCTTTAGTCATTTTTGTTGTTTTGTGATGTTAAGGATGAATAAATCTATTGTCATTTATATCACAACTTCTGTGTTCTGTTTGGATCTAATTGTATCGTTCTTAACATAGTCACTTCCTAATTAACTAACAAAAACATCGGCAATAAAGCCCACCGGCAGCTACCCATGAGTAAGCCCTCGTGTTGCTTATAAAACCAAATGCAGAATGAAAAATAGTTATACGAAGATATTCATTTAAGAAGTGAGATTGTTTCAGTGATCTGGTCAGCTGCGAACCGATGCTTTCTACCAAGACTGTTTTCAATAACGTTAATAGTCTCATTGATGAGAATATTCATGTACAGATTTTGAATATCTAAAGACAACAGAACACAGTCGAGATGAAAGGTTTTGTCACACAATAGATCTTCCCTGTTACGAAAAGCCAAATTTTCTTCTAAAACCACTTTCTGTTGAAACAGCCGCAGTAAAGATTTAGAAATCGGTTCTCCTGTGTTCCCTACTCCTTAGAAATCTGGCAAACCGATCAGCCTAATTTGTGAGTCTTCACTTAAGCACCTAGAGTAGGGGCTTTAGGGTACATGAGTTTGAACTTCGCGCCTACATCAGGCTCTTTGATATTACGGCAGGCCTCGATATCAGTTTTAATTCTTTAGGTTATGCCTTAGTTGCATCAGCTTCTATTTCTTTAATGTTATTGTCTTCAAAAAAGGATAATGTTTTAGCTAAATGGTTTTCTTTATGAAGAACGACTGAAGTATTTAATTATTTACCTTGTAAGTACCAATTATCATTGCATCATAAGATCTTATCTTATCATTGATGATTCTGTGTACAAGGTATTCTTCCCAGAGTGAAATTTTCACCATGCAGTGGATTGTGCGCTCATTTCAAACTTCCGCGAGATTAAAACTGTTTGCCGGACCGGCTCCTACCATCCAAGGAGACGAGGTACTGGCAGAATGAAAGCTGTAAGGACCGGCAGAGATCCTGCTTGGATAGCTCAAATGGTAGTGCACTTGCTTGTGAGAGGCAAGGGTCCCGAGTTCGAGTCTCTGTCTGGCCACAGTTTTAATCTGTCATCAAGTTTCGAGATATTCTTTATTTCTAGGACTTATTTCTAGCCCTTTGGATTAATTAGCTTCCTCTACACGTTATTTTTACTTTGTCGACCTTACATAATGCGGTGGCATCAAGTGCCATTTTCAAATCAGTAACTCGAACCGTAGTGAGCTTTTCATTAAGTTTCGATTGAATGCAATACTTACAATCTGTATTCAATAGCTGCATTTATTGTGTATTGAACTCTGTTTTAGTTAGGTTTACTACCCGCCCGGCAAAGGGAAATGCTCTGCTGTGCTGGCATATTACTTCTTAGTGGGGTTACAGCTAGCCTCTTTTAGCTTACGCCACTTCTGCGCATGTGTTTGAGTGATCGATTGGATAGCTTCCCATAAAACATAATCAATGATTTTAGAAAGTGCTTATTCCTCTCAAGGTATGTATTTTAGAGGTCTTGATTACTAGATACCTTTTACTAATATGTGTACAAGGAACCTTTCCCTGAAGTTTGTTGGTGTTGTTTGGGACACCTACATATACGCTACGTACTCCTGCTCCCATTGCAGTTCACCATAAGCTATTGCTAGAATAATGTGTTTTTAAAAGGATCCAATATTGCGACACGTTCAGATTGTGGATCCAGATGTTAAACTACTCACTCTAATTTCATACAGCGGCGACCGGAATGATTAAAGCTTAGACTGGCAAACTGATTGTTGGATAGGTCAATGCGTAGCTGCCCACAGTAAAACAAAATCAGTTTTCTTCAAAAATACGCACAACGCGTGGTAACGCTTTCGTAGTACTTTGGAACATAATGCAAATCGCCGATACTGTAGTTGCAACGTCCAGTCTTACAACTTCTTCATCATGACACTTCACTAGCTACCTAGGAGAAACGTGTAGTCAGGTAGAGGAACAAGCTGCTCTTAGCAGAATATTACCACATAGAACCAACAACAAGCCACCAAAGAAACGCAAACACTATGAATAACCATTTCGGGTTAGATTACTGTATTTTAAGAAAGGATTTCTTTCCGGCAATATCGGTGTTAACAGCCCTCGAGATACACGGTATTCATGTAACGTACGTTTCCCTGGACTTACACAGGGTGAGGCAGCTAAGTCATAACATCCCTTGTATCTCCCAAATCGTAATAGATACAAACATGCCGTCTGGACAGTGAATTGCAGAGACAGGGACTACTAGAATACATCACATTTCATGTTTGTGCTATTTTTTTATTACAGAGATATGAAGCCATCTTTGGTTTTTTTTTTCAAATGGAACCTGATGTTAAATTTTAGCGTAACATGATGGGCTTAAAAAGACGATTTCAAATATGTGTATATCATAACATTTAGGCGAATAGTTTTTGAGACACGGACATGTTCCCGTATCGTATTCGTCCTTCGAAGCGGCGTTGTACAATGCGACCCTTCCTGTTGACCATTGAGGAACTTAACAGGGAAGCCGTTGTTTTTTGCTTCTCGTTAACGCAGCAAGGCGACGCACAAGGTAGCTGGACAGAAGTGTATAAATGTGCTGCTTGGGTAATGAGACATCGCATTTCCGTCACAGTTTCTTGGAACTGCCGGCCGGTGTGGCCAAGAGGTTCTAGGCGCTTCAGTCTGGAACCGCGTGACCGCTACGGTCGCACGCTCGAATCCTGCCTCGGGCATGGAGCCTCGCGGGATTAGCCGAACGGTCTAGGGCGTTGCAGTCATTTACTGTGCGGCTGGTTCCGGCGGAGGTTCGAGTCCTCCCTCGGGCATGGGTGTGTGTGTTTGTCCTTAGGATAATTTAGGTTAAGTAGTGTGTAAGCTTAGGAACTGCTGACCTTAGCAGTTAAGTCCCATAAGATTTCACACACATTTCCACATTTTTCGGGCATGGATGTGTGTGATGTCCTTAGGTTACTTAGGTTTAAGTAGTTCTAAGTTCCAGGGGACCGATGACCTCAAATGTTACGTTCCATAATACTCAGAGCCATTCCAACCATTTTCTCTTGGAGCAGACATGTACACCAATTAAGAAAATGCTTCTAGTGTATGGTGAAAGCAGAAGAAATGCTGTTAGAGCAATAAAGCGGTATGGAGAGCTGTAATCATGATCGTGAGCGTCCTACGCACCAGCCTCTTGCACGTATTTGCAAGAAACTACTTCAATCGGGATCATGGAACGGCATACAGAGGACAAAGCAGAAAACTGCAACTGGTGAGGCGGATGAAGAGGGCATTCTATAGCTTTGGCGCATAACGACCCTACTGTTCCGTCGCGACGTATCACCTCGGAATGTGATATAAGTCAGGGCAGTGTTTTATGCGTATTGCACCCGCATAGATTTCACCTGTTTCACCTCTCATTACATCAAGCACTCTCAGGTGTGGATTACGAACGGTACCAGGAATTCTGCCGGTTTGCTCTGCAGCGCCAACAAGATGTTCCAACGTTTCTTCAACGGGTGCTTCTCACAGATGAAGTGACTTTCACCAACGAAGGTAATGTGAATTTGCATATTATGCATTACTGGTCAATAGAGAACCCTCATTGGCTTCGATAGGTACAGCATCAGCAACCGTGGAGTGTTAACGTGTGGTGCGGCAACGTCGGAAATGTCACTGTGGCCCATACGTCATTCCGGGTATACTAAATGGCTATAACCATGCACAGTTTGTAACACCATAGCTCTAATGCTCTACTGATTCATTTTGCTTTTGTTTCATTTAATATTACATCGTTAAGCTTCTGTAAATATTGTTCGATTGAACGATTACATACTACTGTATACTCCTTTCTTTGTAAAAACTTTGAGTCATGGTTTGATTCTATGTAATGTAGTATATCTGTCGGTTAAATTCTTTGTCTCATTTGGAGGGAACAAAACTTACTACATATAACTGTAATTTCTGAATGAATAATTTTTTTGTAGAGTTGTCAATATGTGCAAATGTTCTGTCTTATTTAATGTTTTTGGTTGCTGTTATGTAAACTGCTGATCCTCACTTAGGGTTCTTAGTTAATTTGTATGTAAAAGGTGTAGTGGTTCCCCTCGGGAACAGAACTGTGTAGCGCGCGCAAATTGTGGTTGGCCTACGTAGGAAAGGTGGAACTGATAGTCAGTCGGGGACAAGCTACGAGTCGGGGACGAGCTACGAGTCAGGGACTGCCATGTAAAAGATGCATATTGTGCTGGTTCCGAGAGATGCTTTTCCTGCCGCTTTCCAATGCCTCGGAAGAATGGATAAATAGCTGGAAACATTCTGGGATTGGTATCAATCATCGCCACCAAGAAATGACAGAGTCTAGCAATTCTACCTGCAATTCCACCTAATAACATGCAGTTGCCACCACATTGCGCAATCATTACATCGGAATACTACAATGATGTACAGTGAAGGATCAGCTTAATGGATGTGTTAGTGTGCTCAAATATAAGGTAATTTATATCTGAATTTATGTACCTACCCTGATTTTTCTCCTCATCATAATACCTCTCAGGTTCCTCTCCGTTTGAGCTAAAGTGATATCCGAGTGTCCTTACTAAAAGGACATTAAAGCCCAATATTTTGCTCATTAATGCCTCTTCAACATAGTAAAAAGAAAGTTAAAGTTAATGTGACAAGAGAGTGAGTTAAAGTAAATGTTGTTTGCTGAAAATATTCCTATTAAAACTGCTTATTAAAGTGCTGTTGCTAACTTCAAAATTAAAAGTTCTTAAGACTGAGGTTTATAAAGTGAATGATCACATTGTTGTCTGTAGTAAATTCTAAAAGGTGAGTCAGTTTCTTGCAATTTTGTCAACATTGTGTTTCGCTGCAGTAAATGTGAGAAAGCTGCAGTTGTGAAACGTTATATACTCATGTTTGCTAAGTGTTTGTCCCTCTTGTGTATTAGAAGGGCATATTAATAGTAATGTTATAAAGACCATTCGCTTTGTGTAAGCCCTGAAAGTAATAGTGTGTTTCGGTACCAGTTATAATTTTGCAAATTGTTTCTGCTGCTCTGTTAGTTTCAATCTTACCGTAAACATATGTATGTGTCAGAGTTCACTGCACTCGCGTGTGACAAAGTATAGGTTGTGTTGATCCGTTATAGTTGCTTATATCTACTTTCTTAAACGAGAACGTTAATCTTTCTCTTGCCTAATTAGGCTGGCGACCGTTTTCCTTATTCTATAAACAGTATAGCTAGGCAAAATTTTGTTTGTTACTGTTCAAATATTTACATAATTCTGACTTTCACTTCCGATAAGCCACTTCCGTTAGGTACAACACGGTCAACTTAACAAAATTCCTCTCAGGGGGTAACACTGCTCTGTTGCTTTATACCATTATTACTCCAACAAAATAATTCTGTTTTGCAAATTGCCTCCAGTTTTGAGGTTATGGTATAGTAGTATCAGACGGGAGTGTTATAAGTTCCTGCGAAACATTCTGCCCATTTTGCTGGAAGAGGTACCACTTACTACGCGCCAGTGCATGTGGTTCCAACATGACAGCTGTCCTGCTCACTCTTCCCTATGTAGCTACACAGCTGTTAAATGAAAAGTTCCCGGATTGTTGGATACGACGACGTGCTGAAGTGAAATGGCCTGCCCGGTCTCCTGATTTATCCCCTTCTGATTTTTTTTCTTTTTTTTATGGGGAGCAATCAAACATAAAGTCTATGCTCAAATACCAACTACGCCAGACGATATGAAGCAAGGTATCATCTAAACGTGCGCTCATATCTCACGTGACACCCTCGCAGCAGTTAACAAATCATTCAAACGGCGACTACAAATGTGCAATGCAGCAGAGGGGAAGCATTTTGAGCACATGCTTCAGTAAAGTTTTGTATCATGTACAGTATGTATTTTGCATCTTTGTGTGTATTTGCTGGCCGGGGTGGCCGAGCGGTTCTTGGCGCTACAGTCTGAACCGCGCGACCGGTACGGTAACGGGTTCGAATCCAGCCTCGGGCATGGGTGAGTGTGATGTCCGTAGGTTAGTTAGTTTCAAGTCGTTCTAAGTTCTAGGGGACAGATGACCTCAGCAGTTAAGTCCCATAGTGCTCAGAGCCATTTGAACCATTTTTGTGTAATTGCTTCGTATTGCAGCAATAGTAAATACTTTCAAATAAAAAAAACAAATACGTAGGAAATAATTGTGACCAATAAAGGCCTCCTCATTTACATTCGTATTTCTGTTACTTAAAATGTATTAACCTCTTGTAGTATTTTAATACTGTATGTTGTCTACTATTTTGGTATCACAGTTGTCAAATAACTGAATAATATTTGCGCGACATCATCAGTTAATTTTTGCGCAGAATAACGCAGTATGTATTATTATTGTCGGGTAATGGGAGTGTTTGTGTAAGGACGGACTCGCGACGTCTACCATATACTCCACACAACAGGAAAGGTCGCACTGTACAACGCCGCTTCGAAGGACGAACATGATACGGGAACATTTCTGTGCTTCAAAAACTTTTCGCCTAAATATTATGATCTACACATATTTGAAACCGTCTTTTTTAGCCCATCATGTTACGCTAAAATTTAACATAGGGTTCCATTTAAAAAAAGATGTCCTTATATTTCCGTAATAAAAAAATAGCACAAACATGAAATCTGATGTATTCAAGTAGCACCTGTCCCTGCAATTCACTGTCCAAACGGCATCTTTGTATCTATTACGATTGGGGAGATATAAGGGGTGTTGTGACTTAGTTGCCTCACCATGTATATCGAAAAATATGCGAGATGAACTTGGGTACCCGGAACCAATTATAAATTGTTGTAGTTATCGAAACGATGTTCGTGCAGAACTATAATACGCAACAGGGCACTAAATTTTTTTCGTTTCTTAATATAGTATCTTTTTATACCTTCAGAGACACTGACGAAACTACATATTTTTGAAGTAAACCGTAATATATATTAACGGTATAAGAGACCTCCTGCAAGGACGAGATAATTTCAGTGGGTTTTTCGCAAAAATAGGTGCGTAATTTTACAAATACAAGTGCTAAGTTAGGCAGCAATATGTTGTCAGTCTTCCACTGAATTCTTAAACATCGCTGAAAAGGGCGGGATTAGACTAAGGATGTGCATACCTTTGCTTTTATGACACTGCGTAAAGCACTGGATGTAATTATGAATATATATGAAGACAGTAGCTGTCTCGAAAGAACAGATACTGTTGATGACCGTGCAGCTTTTCCCAGGAATAAATGATGACTAACTGAAACCCTCAGCTGCCGACAGGTCTTGATGGTATACCTCGATGTGGACAGCTGAAAATGTGTGCCCCGACCGGGACTCGAAACCGGGATTTCCTGCTTACAAGGCAGACGCTCTATCCATCTGAGCCACCTTGGACACAGATAAGTAGCGCGACTGCAGGGACTTATCCCTTGCAGGCTTCCCGCGAGACTCACATTCCCAACTGTCCACATCGAGGTATATCAACAACACCTGTAGGAAGCTGAGGGTTTCAGTTAGTCATCATTTATTCCAGGGAAAAGCTGCACGGTCATCAACAGTATCTGTTCTTTCGAGAACAGTTACTGTCTTCATATATATAGTTAAAGGCTACCTAGCCATTGACCTTCGTCTGTGCGAATGCGCACAGGTTGCCCAAACTCTTACGGGTATCGCCAAAGCGTTCGCGAGTAATGAGTGGGTGGGCAAATGTCTATAAGGTACATTAAATATGTAGAATTGTGGACAGTTGGGAATGTGAGTCTCGCAGGAAGGGTGCAAGGGATAAATTCCTGCAGCCGCGCTATTGATCTGTGTCCTCGGTGGCTCAGACGGATAGAGCGTCTGCCGTGTAAGCAGGAGATCCCTGGTTCGAGTCACGGTCGGGGCACACATTTCCAGCTGTCCTCATCGAGGTATATCAACAAGACCTGTCGGCAGCTGAGGGTTTCAGTTAGTCATCATTTAATAATGAATAGAATCTCGATATTCTTTTAATTTACGTTGAATGCGACAGGAACGCCAATCAAGCCGTCAACCATATACGCAGAGAAATTTCCTGAACAGCGGCTGATAACAAGATAAACGATAGCTAGAGTCTGCAAATACCTGCTGTGAAGAGGAACAGAGCACAAGAAACGAAAATAAGGAAAAAATAGCATCGGTGCTGATAAATACCCCGTCACACGTTATTAAAGACGATGTCGATTCGAGAGAAACTGAGATTGTAGTTGGATTGAACCAGTAAATCGTACTGTAAATATTACATTCTCATGAAGTTCATTCACTGCTTATCGACCTTCATCAGTACTTGCATCAAGGTGGTTTCCAGCAGCAAATACTCATCTGCAAATTTATGATTGTGAAAGGCGAGACATCTACAATGAACGCCACAGGAACTGGTATAGGTATGCGTATTCAAATACAGAGCTCTTAAACTGCCAGAATACGGCGCTGCAGTAGGCAACGTCTATATAAGACAAGTGTCTGGCGCAGTTGTTAGATCAATTACTCCTGCTACAATAGCAGGTTATAAAGATAGGCGTGAGTTTGTACGTGGTGTTATAGTCGGTGCACGATCCGTGGCAAATAGCATCTCCGAGGGAGCGACGAAGTGGGGATTTTCCCGTACGACCATTTCGCGAGTGAACCATGAATATCAGGTATCCATTAAAACATCACATTTCCGACATCATTGCGGCCGGAGGAAGATCCTGCAAGAACGGGACCAAGACTGAAAAGAATCATTTGACGTGACAGAAGAGCAACCATTCGGCGCATTGTTGCAGATTTCACTGCTGGGCCATGAATAAGTGTCAGCATACGAACCATTCAAGGAAACATCACGGATATGTGCTTTCAAAGCCGAAGACCCACTCGTGTACCCTTGATGATTGCACGACACAAAGCTTTACGCTTCGCCTGGAGGCGTCAACACCGACATTGTACTGCTGATGACTGGTACACGTAGCCTGGTAGGACGAGTCTCGCTTCAAAGTGTATCGAGTGGATGGACGGGTATGAATATGGAGACAACCTCATGAAACCACGGACTGTGCATGGTAGCAGGGGACTGTTCAAGCTGGTGGTGGCTTTGCGATGGTGTGGGGCTTGTGCAGTTGGAGTGATATGGGATCCCTGTTTAGTCTAGATACGACTCTGACGGCTGAAACGTACGCAAGCATCCTTTCTGATCACATGTATCCATTCATGCCCATTGTGCATTCCGACAGACATGGACAATTTCAGCAGAACAATGCGACACCCTAAAAGTCCACAGTTGCTACAGAGTGGCCCCAGGAACACTCTTCTGACTTTAAACACTTCCGCTGGCCAACAAACTCCACAGACATGAAAATTATTGAGCAGATCTGGGATACCTTACAATACGCTGTTCAGAAGAGACCTCCACCCCCTCCCACACTTATGGATTTATGTACAGCCTTGCAGGGTTCATGGGGTCAATTCCCTCCAGCACTATTTCAGACATTAGTCGAGTCTATGTGTCTATGTCACGTCGTGTTTCGGTACTTCTGCGTCCTCGCGGGGGCCCTACACGATATTAGGCAGGTGTAGCAGTGTCTCTGGCTCTGCAGTCTGAATTGTAGCATACACGTTTTAGTGAAGAGGCTAGGTGCTACATCACGTAAATTTACATAATGAGCGATAGAGGGTGCCCACTAATTTCGACAAACTAAATATTAGTCAAAGTACAGAGTAATAAATACCTCATTAGTGACATCAGTTTCCACCAGAAGAAACCAACCTGTTACACTGACCCACGTTTGCTCAAAGACTTCTTTCCAGTACCTATAGTATATGCATTCATCAACAGACATCAGAATAATGGTTGCCTTACGTGTTTTCTTCAGTATGGCAGCAGATACTGAATGAAATATACTGAGAGAGACAAACAGGATGTCATGTTGTTTGTTATGTTGCCTGCACAGTCTAATGATGTAACCCGATTGTATGGTTTACCGGAAAAAGAAAAGCTACAAGACAAAACCAGTGAAGAAGAAGGAAATCGTGGGAAAGGTATAACAAGACTGACGAATGACTATTCAGATCCTTTTATTTTATTTGGAATACGAGTCCACCGACCCATCTCACCTCGTAACCACAGTGAAAATGAGTTTCACATCCATTTATAAATAAATTTACAGTGTTAGTAAATGGCCTTTGTGGGCATAGCGTAGTGTCATCTCCCACGTGTTCATCGAGACACTGCAACTTTAAATCCAAATAGGCGATCACGTTGTTGAGCGAGATTGGTTTTCCAGAATCGAGAGTGCTATATTTCGTAAATCAGCCACCAGCTCAGGCATCGTTGTGAATTTTCGTCACGGGCGTAACGGGCAAAATGTTTTCCAATACTCACAGCGCGAGCTTGCTTTGTTGTTATACAAAAGCGTGGTGCAGTGCAGCACGGAACAAAGGGCGGACAAAAAATAAATAAACAGTTGCAGTCAGCAGGGCGGGAGAAATGAATCGTGTCAGCGAATTTATACAACTGGGTCCCTCTCTCTCCCTCCTTTTCTCTCTGACAAACGTATACTAGCGGACACATGACAAACTTCTTCTCCGGTTCATTCACACACACAGATAAGCACATATAGGCACATCAAGCGTCTTTACCGGAATACAATACGCAAAAACGTCCTCATTATCAAGAAAAAATGAGTGCGACCAATACACAAAGAACTGTATCAAAATTCTTACACATACAGATGTGATACACGAACAACTAACATTTTTCATCTGTGACTGTATGTAACAAAGTATATTTTCTGTTGTCCGACTTGAACGAGAGGCGCTAGCTATCATCTCAGATTTCCCAGACAAACTGATAAAATAATTCTTATGCGTCGCATATACTACCACCAAAGAGTTTTCTCTCAGTAATATCTCCGATTTGACGATCTATAACGATATCTACATCTGTACTCCGCAAGACCTTCCTATATCTACATTTTATGTAACCGTCACACAACATATCGTTGTAGGGTAAACGTTACTTCTGGTACCACTGTCATTTTTCCTCTCCCGTTCTGAAATGGTGTATGGGAAGAACGTCAGTCGGTAGAATAATTACTCTGATTTTCAAGCTGTAGTCAAATCGCCAGTAGTATGTGGGAAGGCAGCACGAATGGACATACCTCTCTGCAACGTATACTCTCGGATTTTCAACGCTGAACCCGTCTGCGATGTTTTAGCGTCTGTCCCTGGAGTTTGTTGAACAATCCCTTAACGCTCTTGCACCTACGTCACGATGCCGTTGAATCTTGTCTATTTCGTCTACTGACTCGTCTTCCTAATGGTTCCAGACTGATGAGCGATAGTGAATAATCGGTCGGCCACCTCTAGCTCTCCGTCGTACCATCTTTTCCAGGTGAGTTAGTCGCATAATATGGTTCTAAAGTTGCTAGTGTCGTTGAGGATTTTATGGACAGGAACTGGTAACAATGCTTCGATTCCAATAGGGAGACTTGTGTGCACGAGGCTCAACTATAAGAAATTTACATCCAAAGGAAAAGATCTGTGTTCGGTTCCCGTTGCAAATATGACATAATTATCCAAGCAATAGTTTTATCCAGGAAAAAGCGGACTATAATTATTTGAGACGTCACATAATAACACTAATGAAGTGTAAACCTTTATCTATTACGACAAATGTCTTACAAATAATGAGGTATTTTTCATTCCCGTTTATTTACTGGCTCACGTTTCATAGGGTTGAATGTTTTTCCTGTAGCTTTTCTTATTTTTAATGCTAATCACGACAACAACGTGAAATGTACAAGGGTCCAAAGACACTACATAGCTTGATTTGCTGCCGAGGACTACCCCTCTGTGAGCGTGAAGTGATACAATGACACCAGCATCATCGTACGGGCACCAGATCCACAGATCTGAAGTTACGGCAATGAAGTTTTGTAGCATGCTTTACATGAGACCGTCACATTCACTGTTAATTTCGCTGGATTATATATATTTAATCTCTTTAAAAAATTTAAAAAAATTATTTTAAAAATTATATATATACCTCTTTCTCAGATACTATTGATGAGAATTCTTCAATTTTTTGTTGTTTCATCTCCTTTCATATAGTAAGCTTCTCTCAAGAGGTTTCTTTAATATACAAAAGAGGAGAGTTAAAAAATAAAAATTTAATTATAGTTCTGTAAATATAATACAAAATTCATGCAAAATTCCAAGCAATTTGTTGCATATCTCAGCTTATACTCAGAATTTAAAAATTTACTATAGAGGCAACATTTGTTGGTTTTAGGGAAATAAGCGTACAAAGTTACATAATCTAGCATTTATAGATTCTGAGAAAAAGTTCCATATACAACGTGTATTGTAAATAAATGTTCCATAATAAAAACAATTTTTAGGAAATGCTGTTCAAATTTCAACCTAATGCTTTTTTCGTATGTCGCCTCTTCAGTAGGCCTCTTATTTGTACTAAGGGCCCGTATTTTCCTTGAAGACTTCGCTTTTGGTTTTTTGTTTACTACCTTGTTTCCTTTTCCAGATTCCCAAATGACTTCTCAGCTGCAGAGAGGCGGTGTAAATCTACTTCTTTCAAGTTGCCCTGAGTGAAATTTCCTATCTTAAATGCCATTCTCTCTGATACCTTCATCATCCATACATTCCCATCACTAGATACAAGAACTGCATCTTAAGTTACAATTCTGACAATTTTAGCTCATGAAAATGTGGTTATAGGGCACCGTTTCCATATGAGTGATTATAGAGACTCATTTGAATTCTGGGTTTTACCATGAACAAACCATTTTAGCAGCTCAGGATCGGCTAGAAACCTGTAAGTGGGCTTGACAGCATCCAGGATACAATTTGGAAGCCTCTCCTCGTGAATGTAGGGGTTGTTGTTTCTAAGATACAGAACAGAGTCGCTGATGATCTATAAAACCGAAGAATACATATCACACAGCCTTATAGATGTATCTTGCGCAAGTTCGCTTGAAAGTAGCCAGAGGAATCGTTGTTCATCGTACTAATATTAAAGTGCTGCTTCAAAAAGTGGGCGTGGCAAGAAGGTTACATGGCACATTTAACTACTTTTCAAGCACATCAGATGCGAGTTCATCATTGAAAGTTTGGGAAACTATGGTTCATGTGTTCTACCAATAAATAAAAAATTAAAAAAATAATTTTTTCCATTAGTTTCACAACGTTTCCCCTTAAGTGAAGGATGGTCGAAAGTACTGGGGACCAAGAGAAGTTTGTGACAGGATTAAGGACTTCCTATTACGGAAGACGCAGCATACCATCTTTGACGGAGAGACTACGCCAGACATTGAAGCAACATCTAGAGTATCCCAGGGAAGGGTGCTGAGCCCCTTGCTGTTCAGGCTGGAACGGGGAAAAGCCCTAATAACTGGTACGAAGAGAAGTGCCGTCTCCTATGCATCTCACATAGGTTAGTGGAATGTGGGTGAACATGTAGATATGGCTCTGTAGTGTCTTACATCTCGTCGAAAATCATATTTGATGAAAATAACGCCCTAGTACTTTGAACAGGAAACCTCTGCCATAGTGGGGAAACCATTAATACTGTAAAATGTGGTATTCAGCCACAACTATTTCCATCTTATCAAAAAAGTCCAAAATTACATCTCGTTTGTAAACACTGTCGATTAATCATACATAAATTGAAGTACATAGCTACTCACCGGATGATATGAAAGTTAACACGCTGAACGACCTGCGTACTGAGAGAAATTATGCATCGTGCAAGCGCCAAGCTAGGCAGAACGTCGGAGTTGACTTCCATTTGATGCAGTCGATATCGAAAGAACAGAAAAAGACGTATAACGTAACAGCCAAACATAGAATGAGTAGGCTAACGAAGGACATTGAACCTACTACGTGAAAGCCTATATGAAGAACCGTCTATTCAGACGAATTCAGTTTAATTCAAACGTCCCCATCTGCCATACTTTTTACGACAAGTATAGCTTTGCGGGACATCTCCAAAGATCTAACAGAAGATCACAATATTGTGGACGTTCCATGAGATTAACTCATTCAGGTTATCCAGTGTTCGGCTTCCAACGCCATCATCAGACTTTAAGTATCATTGTAAAAGAAATCACAACATTTATAAATAACATTACAAAAGCCCTGAGGCATGAATTCACAGTAAACGCCAACTTCGACAGTATAGCGGCAATGCAATTAAAACAAGGAAAAACATTAACACCAAACTCTGAAGCAGTGCCCGTATAACGATTTAAATTAAATTAACAGTGCCAACCAAATAAGATTAGTACCTGAGAAGAGTGCAAAGAATTGCTTTAAGAGGTATTACATAGGGTAATTGATATGTAAACGGAGTAAGGGACAGAATTAACAACTGTAACATCTAAGTGATATATCCCTTACCAAAGGAAATACTACATTAAAATATTCAGATACTCCATTAAAAAGCCTTATTGTTAAGAAAGTATATGTCACATAGGTAATTTCACTGGCTCTATCATGGTATAAGCTATAACTTCGAAAGAAACAAACTTGGGTCTTCGTAAAGCGAGTGCTCAACAACAAACACTAGAAGTTAGTTAAAGGTCTTAAGCTTGACAGACGTGAAGTTTAATTTCATACATCTGACCATATTAAAATTAAGAAGTATAACAAAATGTTTCCCAGATACTTGAGCAAACTGAAGTTCTGATATAGGAACCTAAGTTAAAGGCCAGAGTCTCAGTCAAACGTTAAAGTACAAAAAAAAAAAAAAAAAAAAAAAAAAAAAAAAAAAAAAAAAAAAAAAAAATTCCGGAATCAGAACACTTGAAATTTCCTGCCGTCATGCTTCGGTGAAGAAGTCCCGACAAGAGAACCAAAGAAAATAAGTTTGGGCAAATACTGTTAGCGCTAAGTCGAAGGCCGGCCGGTGTGGCCGAGCGGTTCTAGGCGCTTCAGTCTGGAACCGCGCGACCGCTACTATCGTAGGCTCGAAACCTACCTCGGGCATGGATGTGTGTGATGCTCTTTGGCTAGTTAGGTTTAAGTCGTTCTAAGTTCTAGGGGACTGATGACCTCAGATGTTAAGTCTCATAGTGCCCAGATCCATTTTCTGCTAATTCCAACACTTTCAAAGTGTTGTATAGTTAGCGAAACACAGTATTACCACGTCCCGCCACGACAATGTCACACTGACAGAGTCATTTCATTCGGTGACCGTCAGAGACCAGGGGCGTCCGCATGGTAATGAGTGATGTCCTGGCGAAATCTTTCTGGAACTTCTCGCTGGAATTGACTTCTGGAGACGGAGCGTGAGACTAAATAAATACGTAGGAGAGTGCTGCCCCATGTACAGGTTGCTCCAGCCGATTTCCGCGGAGATAGGAAATAGTTCGACCTGTGCGCGCCTATCGAAGCTGTGCTCATCCACCCACTGGCGCCACCCTTTGTTGATTTGGCGGTTCGGGTTGCCGCAGCCTGTCGGAGCGCGGGCCGTGGTATTGCCGCAGTGATATATATGGTGTGGGTAGCTGTTGGCGCTTGCTAGTGTCGCCTTTGCACTGAGTATGTGGGGTACTTAAGGAATCACAAATACATAGACAGATGAAAATGGAGGAACAGAACGGAGCAGACCTTATGGAAAGCATTTGGAAATCTATTAGGATTAAGTGAAATTTAGCAGAGGAGAAATGCTGAGTTTGATCATTTAATATTAATCTTAGGCCAGATGTTTGTCGTCTTCTAGGACTTCCAACAGGTTGAGTTTTTGGCCTTTGTTTGCCAAGTTGAGGACATGGGACTGTGGCTGGTGGCTGTATCCCTCACTCAGTACGTTCTTAGGAAAAGTGGAGTCATAATTCTGCAACCTACAGCTGTGTTTTTATTCAAATAACCTAGCTGCTTTACCTCTGCCTGATTGACCAATACAAAACTTATCGTAATCACAACAAGTAATTTTCCTTGCTACTGAACATGCTTTATGCTGTATAGCTACTCACGTAGTAGGAAATTATACATATTACACCAGTGGAATATTATTGGCATAAAATCAAATATATGTACCAGCATCGTACTTTTGAAAAAGCATAGTTATTTGAAATAAGTCAATGATTTCCTCAACCTATTTGCTCCCACGTCCTTCCTAAAGAACCTACTAAATTATTCGACGATGAGATTAAATTTGTAGCCAATTTATACAAAAGTTTATTTTCTGATTTCAAAGCAAATCTGTTAACTAACATGAACACAGTGCCTAGTAGACTTTGTGGGCTTCCTCAATTACATAAGCAAGGTGTACCCATCTGTCCTGCTGTATCACCATTCACTGCACTATCTTAACAAACCGGCTAGTATACTGGACACATCAATTAAGAGTAAGTACTATGTATGAAAAATTTGATGGTTTACATAGATGGTCTCCTTTTCAGCTGAAATATTCTTGCACGATTTTGGACAATATGTTTTGGTTAAAGAACCTGTGAGTGCAAATATTAAATACTGGTTCAGATATGTACACTCCTGGAAATTGAAATAAGAACACCGTGAATTCATTGTCCCAGGAAGGGGAAACTTTATTGACACATTCCTGGGGTCAGATCACACTGACAGAACCACAGGCACATAGACACAGGCAACAGAGCATGCACAATGTCGGCACTAGTACAGTGTATATCCACCTTTCGCAGCAATGCAGGCTGCTATTCTCCCATGGAGATGATCGTAGAGATGCTGGATGTAGTCCTGTGGAACGGCTTGCCATGCCATTTACACCTGGCGCCTCAGTTGGACCAGCGTTCGTGCTGGACGTGCAGACCGCGTGAGACGACGCTTCATCCAGTCCCAAACATGCTCAATGGGGGACAGATCCGGAGATCTTGCTGGCCAGGGTAGTTGACTTACACCTTCTAGAGCACGTTGGGTGGCACGGGATACATGCGGACGTGCATTGTCCTGTTGGAACAGCAAGTTCCCTTGCTGGTCTAGGAATGGTAGAACGATGGGTTCGATGACGGTTTGGATGTACCGTGCACTATTCAGTGTCCCCTCGACGATCACCAGTGGTGTACGGCCAGTGTAGGAGATCGCTCCCCACACCATGATGCCGGGTGTTGGCCCTGTGTGCCTCGGTCGTATGCAGTCCTGATTGTGGCGCTCACCTGCACGGCGCCAAACACGCATACGACCATCATTGGCACCAAGGCAGAAGCGACTCTCATCTCTGAAGACGACACGTCTCCATTCGTCCCTCCATTCACGCCTGTCGCGACACCACTGGAGGCGGGCTGCACGATGTTGGGGCGTGAGCGGAAGACGGCCTAACGGTGTGCGGGACCGTAGCCCAGCTTCATGGAGACGGTTGCGAATGGTCCTCGCTGATACCCCAGGAGCAACAGTGTCCCTAATTTGCTGGGAAGTGGCGGTGCGGTCCCCTACGGCACTGCGTAGGATCCTACGGTCTTGGTGTGCATCCGTGCGTCGCTGCGGTCCGGTCCCAGGTCGACGGGCACGTGCACCTTCCGCCGACCACTGGTGACAACATCGATGTACTGTGGAGACCTCACGCCCCACGTGTTGAGCAATTCGGCGGTACGTCCACCCGGCCTCCCGCATGCCCACTATACGCCCTCGCTCAAAGTCCGTCAACTGCACATACGGTTCACGTCCACGCTGTCGCGGCATGCTACCAGTGTTAAAGACTGCGATGGAGCTCCGTATGCCACGGCAAACTGGCTGACACTGACGGCGGCGGTGCACAAATGCTGCGCAGCTAGCGCCATTCGACGGCCAACACCGCGGTTCCTGGTGTGTCCGCTGTGCCGTGCGTGTGATCATTGCTTGTACAGCCCTCTCGCAGTGTCCGGAGCAAGTATGGTGGGTCTGACACACCGGTGTCAATGTGTTCTTTTTTCCATTTCCAGGAGTGTAGATGACGTAATGTGTATATCGACAGACACTACAAGACATCTCAACACATTTTTTCGTAACTTAAGCAGTCAGCATAAAATTATTTAGTTCACTGGCAATAAATCCAGCGACTTCCTAGGTCCAACGGTTGACATCGGTACACAAACACACTGTTCCAAAATTTATTTAAAAACTACTAACAACTACAAACACACTCATATATTCTTGTTCACAACACCCTGTAACACACATAGCAGCAGCTTTCAACTCACTAGGACATCATCATCTATTCCCATGTCCAAAGATGATTTCAAAGCAGAGTCGGACATAGTAAAATTTAGTTCCTCAAGCAATGGCTACAATTCTGTCCTGACTGGCCATATTTTGCATAGGAACATCATACTCTTTAACTGTCCTCCCTCTGTTTCTCCTTCTATTGCTTGCAGGAAGTGGAATACTGTAACATACCTAGTATAGGTCGTGCAGAGTGCAGCGAAAACACAAATCGTGAAATTGTGGTTATTTCATAATATGGAAGGACTACCACAGCGCAGTACATTTTCAATAGTAATAATAAGACCAAATTACGTGCCACCACCGGAATAGTCATAGGATTTATATTGGTCAATTAGGCAAAGACAAGGTAACGAGGTTGGCTGAACATGACCTCAGCTCGATGTTGCAGAAGTATGAATCCACATTCACTGAGCACGTAGTGAGTGAGGGACACAGTTACCAGCCACAGTCCCATGCGTTCTATACTTGGCTAAAAATGGCCAAAATCCCAACCTGAAAGTCCTAGATATTAACAAACATCTGGTCCACAGACTTGATTTAATATTAAATGAAAACGTTGCTCAATACTTTCCCTCTTCTAAACATCGTTTAATTCTCACAGTTCTCAGGAGGTTTCCCAGACAGTCTGCCTATTTTTGTTCTTTCATTTTCCTGCACTTACTTATTTCATTGTGTCTGCCTGTCTATTCCATGTATTAACCTCTTACAACTGTTATATCTGTCTGTTACTCTGTTCATGTATTTCATTTCGTTACTTAATACCTCTTGAAGCCAGTTTTCTCAAGTACTGATTTTATTTTATTAGGATCGTTAATTTAATTTGAAGTCTTATATAGGTACAGTTTTCGACCTTTGTATTAATGACTCTCCTCCTTTGTTAAATGATTTATCTTTTTAATAGCATTACAACTGTACTTTCAAAGTGACTTTTACTCTGTGTTGGTGTCTTAGTCCAGATGAGGAAAGTCTTTTCCAACATTGTTTACTTCTTTGACGACGATAGTCATTTAAATTCTGCTGATGGCCTTGTGAGCTGAAGACACGTTAATCCGAATAATGTAATCCTTTGAAACATACACAGTACTGTGCTTTTAAATTATTGTCAGTAACTGTTGTGTTCAGGTGCTAACTGAGTTGGTGACCCTTCGCTAACTGTTCAAGGCAGTGTTGGTTTCGATCACACAGCTCGAGGCTGCTGCCAATGCGTATCAATGTGGTGGACCAGATGTGGGGATCGACGAGAGGTCCAGCGAATTCCATACGTCCCCTGATACGTCCACTACTGCAGCCACGTCATGTACAGCCTGCACTGAGGATGATCCCTCACCCATTTTCGAGTGGGAGATCATTCCAAGGCATGGGGGCCGATTGGAGGGCTGCCCCCCTCCTCCCAGTTCGTCCTATGGACAGGTTTCGGGTGCTATCTGTGACTGACGAATTCCGAGTCAGATTCAGTCACTTGCCCTGTTCCAGAAGTAGCCTTTCGGCCCACAAGGTCTGGCCATTTACAGTATCAGAGATGGAATTGCTGGTAGTTGGCAGCTAGAAAGTTAGGTGCGTAATGGGTCATCTTAGAGAGGGAAAGGGATCCGTATGCACTCTGTGTGCATACAGGGAGGAGGCATTCAAAATATGGAAGAGCTGTTTCTGGATGCCATGAAGAGCACAGAGTGCAGCCAACTAACAATATGTGTCCTTTTGGGATTGGAAGAGAATTTCTCTCGTTTCGGGCAGCTAGCTTAAGTAGTAAAGATTGGCAACCTTGCTATCAGCATGAACGAATAGCCTACAATCTGTAGCATCGTCGACGAAATCGACTGTGGTCCTTTGGTATAGAGCCGGGCGGAGGGTCTGAGGCTGGCTCAGACAATTCTGCGACCGTGTAGGCTGCAGATTCCTCAAATTGCGCCATATGGTGGTGGGTTTCCAGGTTTCGCTTGATAAGTTGGGGTCCAGTACACACAGTAAGTGGCTACATGGGTAGTGAGGACAATATGAAGGGGAATAGGCAGTTTTTTGGGTTATAGCGTCTCGGGAAGCTATACAAAAGCCATCAGTTTAAGCGGTGCAGAGCAAACACAGGAAAGCAGACCTAGCAACAATCGGTATTCTAGTTGTAAGTTGTCATAGCTGTGTTAGGTAAGAACCAGAGCTCCAAGCGTCAGAGGAAAAAACTGCAGCTCAATTCATTAAAGGTACAGAAGGCTGACTAAAGCCAGACAAAAGTCCACTCAACATTTTTATAAAGGACCTAACGGTGCTCAGAACTGATAGATTAAATACAGGTTGTGGTGGAGTGTTCATTGCTGTCCGAAATAGTTTATCTTGCAGTGAAACTGACGTAGATAGTTCCTGTGACACAGTATGAGTAGAGGTTATACCTGTACCTGAGAACCAGAATAAATTATTAACTGCTTCCTTTTACAGGTCCCAGACTCAAATGTTCCAAGTTCAAAGTAAACTTGAGACTAATTTCAAGTAGGTACCCCACTAAAACAATTTTAGATGGATGGTGATCTGTCCTAGAGAAGTTGGCTTAAGTACATGTTTAAAGCCGGTGACAGGCATAAAACGTCATCTGAAATCGTACAAATTGTGTACTCAGAAAATTATTTTGAACCGTTAGTTCAGGAGCCCACCCACATGCGGGGACCAAGCAGCAATCGGTATTGTAATTGTAAACTGTCGAAGCTGCGTTGGTAAAGTACCGGAACTTCAAGCGCTAATAGAAAGCACCGAAGCTGAAATCGTTATAGGTACAGAAAGCTGGCTGAAGCCAGAGATAAATTCTGCCGAAATTTTTACAAAGGCACAGACGGTGTTTAGAAAGGATAGATTGCATGCAACCGGTGGTGGAGTGTTCGTCGCTGTTAGTAGTAGTTTATCCTGTAGTGAAGTAGAAGTGGATAGTTCCTGTGAATTATTATGGGTGGAGGTTACACTCAACAACCGAGCTAGGTTAATAATTGGCTCCTTTTACCGACCCCCCGACTCAGCAGCATTAGTGGCAGAACAACTGAGAGAAAATTTGGAATACATTTCACATAAATTTTCTCAGCATGTTATGGTCTTAGGTGGAGATTTCAATTTACCAGATATAGACTGGGACACTCAGATGTTTAGGACGGGTGGTAGGGACAGAGCATCGAGTGACATTACACTGAGTGCACTATCCGAAAATTACCTCGAGCAATTAAACAGAGAACCGACTCGTGGAGATAACATCTTGGACCTACTGATAACAAACAGACCCGAACTTTTCGACTCTGTAAGTGCAGAACAGGGAATCAGTGATCATAAGGCCGTTGCAGCATCCCTGAATATGGAAGTTAATAGGAATATTTAAAAAAAGGGAGGAAGGTTTATCTGTTTAGCAAGAGTAATAGAAGGCAGATTTCAGACTACCTAACAGATCAAAACGAAAATTTCTGTTCCGACACTGACAATGTTGAGTGTTTATGGAAAAAGTTCAAGGCAATCGTAAAATGCGTTTTAGACAGGTACGTGCCGAGCAAAACTGTGAGGGACGGGAAAAACCCACCGTGGTACAACAACAAAGTTAGGAAACTACTGCGAAAGCAAAGAGAGCTTCACTCCAAGTTTAAACGCAGCCAAAACCTCTCAGACAAACAGAAGCTAAACGATGTCAAAGTTAGCGTAAGGAGGGCTATGCGTGAAGCGTTCAGTGAATTCGAAAGTAAAATACTAGGTACCGACTTGACAGAAAATCCTAGGAAGTTCTGGTCTTACGTTAAATCAGTAAGTGGCTCGAAACATCATGTCCAGACACTCCGGGATGATGATGGCATTGAAACAGAGGATGACAAGCGTAAAACTGAAATACTAAACACCTTTTTCCAAAGCTGTTTCACAGAGGAAGACCGCACTGCAGTTACTTCTCTAAATCCTCGCACCAACGAAAAAATGGCTGACATTGAAATAAGTGTCCAAGGAATAGAAAAGCAACTGGAATCACTCAACAGAGGTAAGTCCACTGGACCTGACGGGATACCAATTCGATTCTACACAGAGTACGCGAAAGAACTTGCCCCCCTTCTAACAGCCGTGTACCGCAAGTCTCTAGAGGAACAGAAGGTTCCAAATGATTGGAAAAGAGCACAGGTAGTCCCAGTCTTCAAGAAGGGTCGTCGAGCAGATGCGCAAAACTATAGACCTATCTCTCTGACGTCGATCTGTTGTAGAATTTTAGAACATGTCTTTTGCTCGAGTATCATGTCGTTTTTGGAAACTCAGAATCTACTATGTAGGAATCAACATGGATTCCGGAAACAGCGATCGTGTGAAACCCAACTCGCTTTATTTGTTCATGAGACCCAGAAAATATTAGATACAGGTTCCCAGGTAGATGCCATTTTCCTTGACTTCCGGAAGGCGTTCGATACAGTTCCGCACTGTCGCCTGATAAACAAAGTAAGAGCCTACGGAATATCAGACCTGCTGTGTGGCTGGATTGAAGAGTTTTTAGCAAACAGAACACAGCATGTTGTTCTCAATGGAGAGACATCTACAGACGTTAAAGTAACCTCTGGCGTGCCACAGGGGAGTGTTATGGGACCATTGCTTTTCACAATATATATAAATGACCTAGTAGATAGTGTCGGAAGTTCCATGCGGCTTTTCGCGGATGATGCTGTAGTATACAGAGAAGTTGCAGCATTAGAAAATTGTAGCGAAATGCAGGAAGATCTGCAGCGGATAGGCACTTGGTGCAGGGAGTGGCAACTGACCCTTAACATAGACAAATGTAATGTATTGCGAATACATAGAAAGAAGGATCCTTTATTGTATGATTATATGATAGCGGAACAAACACTGGTAGCAGTTACTTCTGTAAAATATCTGGGAGTATGCGTGCGGAACGATTTGAAGTGGAATGATCATATAAAATTAATTGTTGGTAAGGCGGGTACCAGGTTGAGATTCATTGGGAGAGTCCTTAGAAAATGTAGTCCATCAACAAAGGAGGTGGCTTACAAAACACTCGTTCGACCTATACTTGAGTATTGCTCATCAGTGTGGGATCCGTACCAGATCGGGTTGATGGAGGAGATAGAGAAGATCCAAAGAAGAGCGGCGCGTTTCGTCACAGGGTTATTTGGTAACCGTGATAGCGTTACGGAGATGTTTAACAAACTCAAGTGGCAGACCCTGCAAGAGAGGCGCTCTGCATCGCGGTGTAGCTTGCTCGCCAGGTTTCGAGAGGGTGCGTTTCTGGATGAGGTATCGAATATATTGCTTCCCCCTACTTATACCTCCCGAGGAGATCACGAATGTAAAATTAGAGAGATTAGAGCGCGCACAGAGGCTTTCAGACAGTCGTTCTTCCCGCGAACCATACGCGACTGGAACAGGAAAGGGAGATAATGACAGTGGCACGTAAAGTGCCCTCCGCCACACACCGTTGGGTGGCTTGCGGAGTATAAATGTAGATGTAGATGTAGATGTAGTTTAAGGGTTTAGAAAACAGACCGACAAATAAACCAGAGCAAATTGTGACCGTCATCACAGATACAGGAAATAATTACCAAAAGACCGTTGTAGTGTGACTGAATACCGTAACATTCAAATTCACCAAAAATAAACGCAGAATACATGTATTTAAAAAAGCAGATAAGAAATCGCTTGATGACTTCCTAGGACACGATCCCAACTCCTTCCAGTCTGACTGCATAGGCGTAGACAAGATGCGGTTAATTCAGAGAAACTGTGTGTTCAGAAAATGTCGTTCTTGTGAAAGACAACTGGCTCTTTATTTTCACGAAGTAATGAGTGCTGTCGACAGGGAATGTCAAGTTGATTGTATATTATTAGATATTCAGAAAGCTTTTGACACTGTTTCTGGCAAGTGACTTCTACTGAAAGTGCTTCCCTATGGAGTATTGTCTCACTTGTGACACTGAATTCGTGACTTCCTGTCAGAAGGCTACAGTTTTTATCAACTGACAGAAAGTCATCGAGTAGAACAGAAGTAATATCTGTCGTCGCCAAAGGAAGTTTTGTAGTCCCTCCGATTTTCCTGCTCTCTATGAACGATTTAAGAGACAATCTGAGCAGCCTTCTTAGATTGTATGCAGATGATGCTATCATTTACCGTGTTGTAAAGTCATCAGATGATCAAAGCCAATAACAAAATGATTTAGACAAGATATCTGTACGGTGCGAAAAGTGGTAATTGCATATAAACACTGAAAAGTGTAAAGTCATCCACATGCGTATGAAAAGGAACCCGATAAATTTCGGTTACGTGACGAATCATATAAATCTAAGGGCTGTAAATTCAACTAAATATCTAGGGATTACAATTGGAAATGATTATTCTAAAATAAGAGAAATCAGTGCTCGCACTGGAAGATTGAAGTGTTCGCTTTTCCCACGCGCTGTTCGAAAGTGGAAACTTAAATACACTACTGGCCATTAAAAGTGCTACACCAGGAAGATGAAGCGCTACAGACGCGAAATTTAACCGACAGGAAGAAGGTGCTGTGATACGCAAATGATAAGCTTTTCAGAGCATTCACACAAGGTTGGACCTGGTAGCGACACTTACAACGTGCTGACATGAGGAAAGTTTCCAACCGATTTCTCATACTCAAACAGCAGTTGACCGGCGTTGCCTGTTGAAACGTTGTTGCGATGCCTCGTGTAAGGAGGAGAAATGCGTACCATCACGTTCCGACTTTGATAAAGGTCGGATTGTAGCCTATCGCGTTTCGGGTTTATCGTATCGCGACATTGCTGCTCGCGTTGTTCGAGATCTAATGACTGTTAGCAGAATATGGAATCGGTGGGTTCTGGTGGGTAATACAGAACGCCGTGTTGGATCCCAACGGCCTCGTATCACTAGCAGTCAAGATGACACGCATCTTCTCCGCATGGCTGTAAATGATCGTGCAGCCACGTCTGGGTCCCTGAGTCAACAGATGGGGACGTTTGCAAGACAACAACCATCTGCACGAACAGTTCGACGACGTTTGCAGCAGCATAGACTATCAGCTCGGAGACCATGGCTGCGGTTACCCTTGACGCTACGATGGTGTACTCAACGACAAACCTGGATGCACGAATGGCAAAACGCCATTTTTGGGATGAATCCAGGTTCTGTTTACAGCATTATGATGGTCGCATCCGTGTTTGGCGACATCGCGGTGAACCATTGGTAGTACGTCTCGGTCACCTCTTGGGCGCATTGACGGCACTTTCAACAGTAGACGTTACATTTCTGATGTGTTACGACCCGTGGCTCCACCCTTCATTCAACCCCTGCGAAAGCCTACATTTCAGCAGGATAATGCACGACAGCATGTTTCAGGTCCTGTACGGGCCTTTCTGGATACAGAAAATGTTCGACTGCTGCCCTGGACAGCACATTCTCCAGATCTCTCACCAACTGAAATCGTCTGGTGAATGGTGGCCGAGCAACTGGCTCGTCACAATTCGCCAGTCACTACTCTTGTGGAACTGTGCTATAGTGCTGAAGCTGCATGGGCAGCTGTACCTGTACACGCCATCCAAACTCTGTTTGACTCAATGCCCAGGCGTATCAACGCCGTTATAACGGTCAGAGTGGTTGTTCTGGGTACTGACTTCTCAGGATCTATGCACCCAAATTGCGTAAAAATGTAATAGCATATCAGTTCTAGTATAATATACACTCCTGGAAATTGAAATAAGAACACCGTGAATTCATTGTCCCAGGAAGGGGAAACTTTATTGACACATTCCTGGGGTCAGATACATCACATGATCACACTGACAGAACCACAGGCACATAGACACAGGCAACAGAGCATGCACAATGGCGGCACTAGTACAGTGTATATCCACCTTTCGCAGCAATGCAGGCTGCTATTCTCCCATGGAGACGATCGTAGAGATGCTGGATGTAGTCCTGTGGAACGGCTTGCCATGCCATTTCCACCTGGTGCCTCAGTTGGACCAGCGTTCGTGCTCGACGTGCAGACCGCGTGAGACGACGCTTCATTCAGTCCCAAACATGTTCAATGGGGGACAGATCCGGAGATCTTGCTGGCCAGGGTAGTTGACTTACACCTTCTAGAGCACGTTGGGTGGCACGGGATACATGCGGACGTGCATTGTCCTGTTGGAACAGCAAGTTCCCTTGCCGGTCTAGGAATGGTAGAACGATGGGTTCGATGACGGTTTGGATGTACCGTGCACTATTCAGTGTCCCCTCGACGATCACCAGTGGTGTACGGCCAGTGTAGGAGATCGCTCCCCACACCATGATGCAGGGTGTTGGCCCTGTGTGCCTCGGTCGTATGCAGTCCTGATTGTGGCGCTCACCTGCACGGCGCCAAACACGCATACGACCATCATTGGCACCAAGGCAGAAACGACTCTCATCGCTGAAGACGACACGTCTCCATTCGTCCCTCCATTCACGCCTGTCGCGACACCACTGGAGGCGGGCTGCACGATGTTGGGGCGTGAGCGGAAGACGGCCTAACGGTGTGCGGGACCGTAGCCCAGCTTCATGGAGACGGTTGCGAATGGTCCTCGCCGATACCCCAGGAGCAACAGTGTCCCTAATTTGCTGGGAAGTGGCGGTGCGGTCCCCTACGGCACTGCGTAGGATCCTACGGTCTTGGCGTGCATCCGTGCGTCGCTGCGGTCCGGTCCCAGGTCGACGGGCACGTGCACCTTCCGCCGACCACTGGCGACAACATCGATGTACTGTGGAGACCTCACGCCCCACGTGTTGAGCAATTCGGCGGTACGTCCACCCGGCCTCCCGCATGCCCACTATACGCCCTCGCTCAAAGTCCGTCAACTGCACATACGGTTCACGTCCACGCTGTCGCGGCATGCTACCAGTGTTAAAGACTGCGATGGAGCTCCGTATGCCACGGCAAACTGGCTGACACTGACGGCGGCGGTGCACAAATGCTGCGCAGCTAGCGCCATTCGACGGCCAACACCGCGGTTCCTGGTGTGTCCGCTGTGCCGTGCGTGTGATCATTGCTTGTACAGCCCTCTCGCAGTGTCCGGAGCAAGTATGGTGGGTCTGACACAGCGGTGTCAATGTGTTCTTTTTTTCCATTTCCAGGAGTGTATTTGTCCAATGAATACCCGTTTATCATATGCATTTCTTCTTGGTGTAGCAATTGTAATGGCCAGTAGTGTAAGGAGCTGCCAGACACTTAAGTTTTAATTGCAGATTAATCCTGCAGATGTAGATGTGGATGTATTATTATGGTGTTCTACGGAGAAGCAAAGAAAGAATCAGTTAATGTAAGAGAAGATCAGTGACTGAATGATGTAACAAAATGGTTCAAATGGCTCTAATCACTATGAGTCTTAACATCGCTGAGGTCACCAGTACCCTAGCCTTAAACTTAACTAACCGAAAGACATCACACACATCCATGCCCGAGGCAGGATTCTAACCTGCGACCGTAGCAGCCGCGTGGTTCCGGACTGAAGCGCCTAGAACCATTCATCCACCGCGGCCGGCGAATGATGTAACACTTTAGGGCATTATATACAGTTTAATAGGTAATACAAGGTCCGAAAAATCTCCTTCCACCCGTCATTAAAAGAAAACCAAAAACTGTAGGGCACAAAAGAGCCGGCCGAGCGGTTCTAGTTGCTTCAGTCCGGAACCGCACTGCTGCTACAGTCGCAGGTTCGAATCTGGCCTGGGGCATGGATGTGGGTGGTGTCCTTGGGTTAGTTAAGTTTAAGTAGTTCTAAGTCTAGGGTACTGGTGACCTCAGATGTTTAGTCCCATAGTGCTTAGAGCCATTTGAACTATTTTTGGCAGACAAAAATACCGTATTTTCACGAAAAAAGCAAAAGTGGTCGTTTTCTGAAGAAGCAAGATCGTCCTACACCTCACAACCTATCCCAAATAAAGTATCCTTATGCAGAGGAGATGGCCGATCTCTGCTGAATACCCCTCCAGTGACCCACAGCAAAGCCGCTGCACAAGGGACGGTTATGCCGACTGTATCCGTACATCCCCATCCCGCTCACCGTCCATCAGGAGGACATGATGGCTCGGTTCAAACGGGACCGCACTGCCGCCCATCAGGTGGCTCTGGCACATCGAGAGACAACACGCTAACAGGAACACCAGAAACACACACACACAGCTAACGCACTGAACATGCCTTGTATCGCTGCTCCGGTCCCCAGATCTGGACGAACTGATTCCGGAGACCGCAAAGGAATGGGAAAACGAAAACGACGAACGTTTGCACCTAGCAGGTTCATGTCGCAAACAGAAATAGCACACACAAACATCTGAGCCCGCAAGCTCACAAGGCAATTGCCGAATGCCTTTGCCGACAACACAGCACTGGTTCCATCTCTGGCTGTAATCCGGAAGGATACCGCCCTTCGATTGTGTCTTTCCGGTTCTAATCGAAGTGATGGGTCTATTGCAGGGGCCAGCCACCCTGCAGCAGTCCAGCCAGCAGCAAGCACCGAGCAGCGGTCCCAGCCAGTAGCCAGCAGCGGTCCCAGCCAGCGTCTAGAAGCGGTCCCAGCCAGCAGCGGTCCCAGCCAGCAGCCAGCAGCGGTCCCAGCCAGCCTCCAGCAGCGGTCCCAGCCAGCCTCCAGCAGCAGCAGCGGCGGCGTCTCCAGTCGGGTCGCCCCCTCCACCAACAGCAGCAGAGTGGGGCTTCGGCTCCAGTCTCTTTCATCGTTCTCCGTCCCTTTTATTCTGTGCCTCTCGTCGCCTTGCCCGTCCCTCGTTTGCTTCTTTGTCCTGTCCTGTGTTTTTCCCCTTATCGTAATGTCGACCCCCACCACCACTACTACTGCCACCACCACTGCCATCATATACACATCCCCCTCCGCTGCCGCCACCACTATCACGTGGTGTGTCCCCTCAGTCCATCCTCCCAGTCCTCACTCTCGCATCTCCCTCACTATTTGTCGCCCCATCCCCGACTCCTCCCTCCTGCGCCTCCTCTGATCCCTTCCTTCCACTCCCTCCCTCTGCTCCTTCCGTTTCCGCGGCACCTGCTATGATGGTCGCCCGGAGGGCCAAGGCCCACACTCAACTCTCCCCTTGGCTTTCATCATCACCGTCGCCTTCACCATCGCCCTCACCATCTCTGGCGCCGACTCCAGCACCGGGACCTGCCACTCCCCCCGAAATTCCAGTCGTTCCCATCCCCCACACCTCCTCCGTCGCCGTGAAGCACCCCAGTGACACCCCTGCCTCCTCTACTCCCAAAAAGGCTCCACCTCGTCCCCCTTCCCCAGCCCATGATGCCATGGATGTCTCCCCACCTGTCCCTGCCCCCTCCATCTCCTCCTTCTCCGCCCCCTCCTCCTACCGCTACCTCCTCTCCCATCATGATCCCCCCTTTCTTGAGGCCCAGAACCTCACCCTCTTCCTTTGCCAGAATTTTCTCGGTGCCCCCTTCTCCCTCCTCACTCCTCGCCGTGATTTGGTCCTCATCTCCTTTCCCGCACTCCTGTCACCCACTTTGGCCCTAATTCCTCCCTCTCCCCTGCTCCTTCCCCGCCTCCCTCCCACCAAACCCAGCCCCCGCGTCGCCCACCAACCCTCACCGCCGTGATCACTCAGCTTAGTCCGGCGATCATGGAGGAGGAGGTGTTGGTGCAGCTCAAGGCGCATCCCCATCTGGAGGTGCGTGCGGTTCGCCGCATACATAACTCAGCCGGCCCCACCCGCCTTATGCAGGTCTTTTCCGAACACGCCCCCTCCTGAAGGAGGGCGCCCTTCTCTTTCACCAATGCTACCAAGTTGACCCTTCTCGTTCCCCTCCTCAGTCCGTCCGCTGCCAGAGGTGCTTGCGGTATAATGCACACCCGACATCTGAGTGCCATGAGGCCCCCACCTGCCTGCACTGTAAGCAAGCCCACTTCCTATGGCAGTACCCCAATCTCCAGTCACCCCCCTCCTGTAATACCTGTAACCTCCCTCATCCTACTTATTCCCAGAAATGTAAGGCCCAACCCCCTACTACCACTCCTGAACTCACCGTTCCTGTCCGCCCTCTGGACGCCCCCACCCCTCCCGGCAGTTCCCTTCGCCCACCCCCTGCTGCTGAGGACATCATCAGATTCCTCACCATCGTCCTCCAAAATGTTCGCCCATTCCAGCGCCCCTACATCCTCCGACAGATATCCCTCACCGCCCGTCCCATTTTCCACTTAAAAATGTATGCCACCTACTCCAACAACCAGGCCCACTTCACCTTCTCCCGTCTTGACACCCTTGTCTAAGTCCCTGTCATGGCGCGACAGCACCGTATCCTTTTCAACAACATCCGCTTCCTTCCCGCCAATAAGAACCTCTTCCTGCACAACCTTGCCACCCACCGCGTGGATGCCGTCCTCCTCAATGAAATCTTCCTCCAACAACACCACACCGTCCACACTTCGCCCTACCTTCTTCACCGCTCCGATAATCCCCTCCCGATTGCGCGTGGCGGAGTTGCCATTGGTCACCACCGCCAGATCCCAGTTCGGCTCCAACCTCTTCTTCCCGACCCCACTGAACACCTGATCCTTACTCTCTACTTCCCTGGCCTTACCGTCACCTGCGCCACCATCTATGTCCGCCCTAACGTCCCTATTCAATTCGACTTCCTCTCCCACATTGACTGTACCTTCTCCTCCTACGTGATCGCTGCAGACCTCAATATCCATAGTCGTTCCGCCGCCCAGTTACGGCGGTGGCATCGGTTCCTCTCCTCCCCTCAAGGCGACCTCATCTCCATTCCCCAGCACACCCATCCCGAATCCAACTCCACTCCCGATGTTATCCTTTCCTCCCCTAATCTCCTTGGTCGCATAACGGTGGATGTCCTGGAGCCTGTTGGTAGCGACCATCTCGCTGTCCTCCTCACCGTTTCAGACGGTCTTCGCCACCACCCCGACACTCGTAATGACCCTCCCCTAAAGTACATCCATGACTATTCCCATGCCAACTGGAATGCCTGGCGGGATACCTTCTCCTACCAGGTCGATAGCCGCCCCTTCACCTATCACCACCCTGACGATGTTACCCATGCCGCCTCCTCTGTCCAGCAGGCCTTGTCTGAGGCCGTGGAGGCCCATGTCCCTACTGTCGCCATCCACCGCCACCATCCTACCTTACCCCCACAGGCCATCCTCCTCCTCCTCCATGAATCCCGCCGTCTCTACAGTGCTTTCTTCCATATGCGTGACCTGGACACACTACGACGCCACTGGCAACTCCAGCGACACATTCGAAATTTGCTCACGGCCAAGAAACGCCGGGACTGGCGACAGACATGCACCCGTTTAAATGCTACCCTACCTATAAACTCGTCCAAGTTCTGGTCAGCCTTCCGTCGCCTTACCGGAACTAAACCCTCCCTGTACTATCTTCTTCTCCATGATGATCACCCCTTCCCTGACACCCTCAGTAAGGCCAATCACTTTGCCTCCTACCTCTCCGATATCTTTTCCATCCCCGATGATCCCCAGTTCGATTACTCCCTCTTCCCGGATGTCTGCAATCTAACTGACACCTCTGTCCCTCCCCTCGCACCCGGTTTCCAGTACTTGGACAACATTGCACACATGGAACTAAATGCCCCTATGACTACACAGGATCTCATTGCTACACTCCGCACGAAATGCAACACTGCTCCTGGTCACAATCATGTCACCTACCACCACACTTGTGAAGCTCCTGTCTCTTTCCTCTCCACCCTGGCAAGGCTCTACAATGTAGTCCTGTCCACACGTTACTACCCCGACCTGTGGAAAACCTCTCATATCCTGATGTTCTTTAAACCTGATAAACGGCCGTCCGCCGTCTCCTCCTACCGTCCCATCAGCCTTACCTCGGTCTTCAGCGAGGTTCTGGAATCCATCCTGACCCGACGCATCCACCAGCATCTCCACCAGCACCGCCTTCTTCCCATTACCTAGTGTGGCTTTCGGCTGTCCTTCTCTTCTGATGACCTTCTCCTTCACATCTCCTTTCTGAGCAGCTTAATTCCCATCACCCCCCATCCACCTCCTCCAGTTTTCCGATGACACCGCCTTCCTTGCCCTCGCCCCACCCTGCAGCGTTCCCAACACCTTCTCCAATCCCATCTCGACCGGTTCACTGCTTGTTGCAACCAGTGGTTGCTCAAGGCCGATCCCTCCAAATCCCAGGTGATCATTGTTGGCAAAACCACCCCTTCCTTCCACCTCCTTGATTTCTATCTCACCATTTATGGCCATCCTATCGCCCTCACCCGCACCCTCAAGTACCTTGGCGTCACCCTCGACCGTCGCCTCTCCTGGACCCCCCATCTCCAGACAATCCAAGCCAAGGCACGCTCCTGACTCCGTCTCCTTAAGCTCCTTTCCGGCCGTATGTGGGGTCTGGACCCCTCCACCATCGTCCACACCTATAAATCCCTCATCCGCCCTATCCTTTGTTACGCCCATCCGGCCTGGATCTCCACCCCCCCCCCTACCTTTTATAAATCCCTTCAAATCCTTGAACACCATGCTCTCCACCTCGCCTATCACATCTGTTTCCCCTCCCCCACGCGGATCCTGTATGACCTCATTCTGTTCCCCCATCTCCTCCTTTTCCTTGAAAGGATATGGATCCTGTACACCTCCCATAAACTCGATCCTCCTCACCCACTTGTCTCGCCCATCCTCTCCCACCCCTGCCCGCTGCCGCGCCTGTATTCCCACATCCCACCCGGTCTCCATCTCTCCACCCTCCCTACCCTTTCTTAAGGTAGCTTTCGCCAGCGCACCCTCCCTGATGATGTCCTCCTCCCCTCCATCTACCCCTCCTATCAACTTTGATCCTCCCCCCACTTCCTGTGTCTTTTCCTTTAGGCACCTTCCCTCCCTTCTCTCTCCTTTTCCCCCCATCCCCCTTCCTCCGCCCCTCTTCCCCCAGGCTGCCCCTCCCCCTTCCTCCCTTCCCCCTATCTCCCCTGCCGGTGGTATCTCTGCTCTCCCCTCTCCCTCTCCCCCCCTCTCCACCTTTCTTGGCAGGTTCCCGGACTCGTACACGCTCAGTGAACATTCGCGCGCCGGAGGTCATCGCCATCAGTGTCTCGTGCGTGTGCCTTCGTTTTGTGTTTAGTGCTCTTTCGCCATCACGCCACCACTGTTCACATGTGCCGTCGCAATCACCCGTGTTATGTGCGCCGTGTCGACAAGTGTTAGTTTTTTTTTCTCGTCCAGCATGAACGGCTTCATGTTTATTGTTTTTCGTATCTAAAGTTTCTGCCCGCCGTTTTTATTGTATTATCTGTGCCACCCATATGTCATATTATTGTACCACTCACGGCTGAAGAGCAGCGTAATATGGTGCTGCCAGCCCGCCTTGTATGAGGAGATTAAAATAACAATAAAGAAAAAAAACACCGGTTCCAAGCAGAAGAAACACAAGGAGCACCACAAACAAGCAGCAGCACCTAACACACGCAGCTCTTCACACACACAGCTGCGCAGAAGATCACAATAACATCGCCTGGCTTCATATTACGAAACTACGCTTGCCTTAGTAAGCTAAAGCAATCATTTGTAGAGAAAAAGCCCCCAACCACATAGCACACAAAACTTTCTGGGGACCACGCACCACTGTACGTGGGAAACAGAACAGATTACAGAAACCTCCTCAGCTTCCTCAAAGCTGAAGGAGCAGAATATCACACGTACAGAACTCAGGACGAAAAATCACAAATGTATTTCGTGAAAGAGGTCGACATTACAACCCGAAACGACATCCTACAGGCAGAGTTTGAAGCGCTAGGTTGGGACTGCGTGAGCGTGAACCGGATGCACGGGCTCTTCACGCACAGACCTCAACCAAATTACCTTGTTAGCTGGTCGACATGACTCACTCCCGTGGATTTTGAAACAGACACTTCTGCTCCATACGGCCATAGTGGTTGCAATATACACTCCACCGTGAACCCCCCCAACAATGCCACCGCTACCAGCAGTTTGGCCATGCCACCACATGATGTGGTCTGGTAAACCACGCAAAACCATTAAATGCTCCATCTATGGTGGAGACCGTGTGGCGAACTACAGAGGGTGCAACGAATGCAAAGATTCTCTGAAGCGTAAAAACGCCAAAAAGAAAGCATAGCGAATACCAGAACAACTCCCCACCCACCCACGCCTGCTCACTCAGCGACCATTGAGGAGCGGAATCTCCTTTGGCGGCATTATAACTTGTAAGGGAAGGGCCGATGACGCCCAGAGTTCCGAAAACACGTCAAACAAACCACCAGAAACAGAACCACAACCTGTAGAGACATCAACCGACATCACTACCACGCCGGTACCAACGCTACCCATCCCAATCGCGGCAGACAGCAACACTCATGAAATTACAGAAGATGCACACACACACAGCGGCAACAAAAACCCCAGGAAAGGAAGAAAGGAACACGAAGAACAAGAAGGGGAATACTTCCGCACCGAAAAAAAAAACAAACCAACAATGAAAAATACAAACACAGGCACACACTCAAAAAGACAGCCAATCTACAACTCACATTACTCTCCCCTCGCCACACCGGCAACACAGGCGATCTCAAACGAAATATAAAAAACAAACACAAAAGGTAGCCCAACGACTACGCCTACACAAGAACCGAAACCACTAACACAACAACCAACACATTGTCTGACATAAAAAACATATTCACAACAATCGGAGACCAGTGCACGCACTAGCCCCCATGCACAGGTGGGATGATATCCTCCAGAAGGTTACTGGCTCCGTTATCACATATGGCACACAGCTTGAAATGACCCCGCCCGGCAGCACATGGCTGTCATACAAACAGCGCTACTTACACTCTTCCATGGCTGATACACCACAACCACCCAACACACAAACCTCGAAACCCTGACTCAGATTCTGTTCTGAATGCAGACGGGATCCCCAACGAAAAGGCTGAACTAGCCGCGTTCATGGAGGGGAATGGAATACGGGTTGCTCTCGTCAACGAAACTGAACTCCAGCCTCACAGAAAACTATGCTTTCCAGGCTATTGTGTCTAGACTGACGAAGCTGTTGAAGCCCCATAACTGTCGCGGTTCAGGGCGCAATAGCCTGACGCCATTCCATCAATGGGACAACAACAACGCTCAGCGACCCTGTCCCCGGAAAACAAAGGGGCTGATCTCAATGAGAAACCGTCTAAAGAGATATCGGCAGCGCACCAGGTGCCCACTATACAAACGGTACGTTAACAGGCTACTGAGTATCACACAATGAGAGATACAAACATTTATAGCCACACACTATGAGAACATATTCGCAGGGCTAGATCCCATGGCGCCTGGTGTGTGAACCCTAGCCTGTCACTTCACCAGGAAGGAACGCTTGATACCACCTCTACAAGTGTCTGACCGACCAGCATACTCCGCAGAGCAGAAAGCTGAACTGATGGCTACAACACCGGCCAGGAGACGACACGATTTGTTGTCCAGCCCACACACGACGAAGTAAGACACACTAGCACTCATGAAATCTCATGGGTCATCAAACATACCATAGCTAGGAAAGCTCCAGGTCCCGGTGGCATTCAAAACCATGTTCTCCAGGAGTTCACGGATAAATCTGTCAAGTACCGAACACACATTACGAATGACATCCTGCGACACCAATACTCCCCTGACTATTGAAAGGCAGCCAATTTCCTGATGTTCAGGAAGCCAGGGAAAGACCATTCCCTCCCACTAAATTGCCGACCCACCAGCCTGGGTGTGCTCGCTCAGCAAGGCTGTTGAGAAGGTAATTCCTAAGCATCTCACTAGGCACTGTATCACCAATAACACCTGAGGCAAGATCAATTCGGATTCATGGATCATCACTGAACAATAAAACGACTCCTCCCCAAAGTTGAACACATCACAGACGACTATAACACCAACACAGCAACGCGGGCTGTGTTCCTGGGCGTCTAAAAGGCTTTCGAGCGTCTGTGGCACAACGGTCTCATTCGCAATCTCAATAATAGTGGTTTCCCCGACAGACTCATACATTCCCAGACTCTCATAACTCACCAACAGATGCATCTATACTGACGTTCAGGGCAAACAATCAATGCTACACGGTATACAATCGAGAGTAACCCAAGGCTGCATCCTGGGGTCACTCTTGTTTAACCTGTACATCAATGGCTTTCCAGCTGTACAATACACGATGGTAGCCATCTACGCCATCCTAGCATAAGATTGGAAACCGTAAAACATTGATTAACGATTACAGACAGCGCTCAAAACTGCCGAGCCTTGGTTGGAACGGTGGCGTGTTAAAGAAAACGTCGACGATTGCGAGGCTGTTACGTTCATATGCAAACCGATACGCCTGCACATATATCAAAACTACGGATAGATAATATTACACATACACCAATACGTTTCTGTGATCCGAAAACACACATGGGGGACCACATTGAATATGTAACCAGGCGAGCAAACGTGAGGTTCAGACACCTTTACCCCGTGCTCAGCAGACAATTCACACTGAATAAGAAGGTGTCGAGGTCCATGTACATAACACTAATTAGACTACTGGCGACATATGCACCTCCAGTTTAAGGATACGTTGCTCCAACACGTCTGCGCCGCCTGCAGATCACACAGAAAGAAGTGCTGCGTATCATAAGCAACGCACCACGATACACATGCACCGCATATCTCCATGAGAATATCCCCTTTAGACCCTTAGTTGGTTAGCTGGTTACATGTTCCATTGATGAATCTCACGGTAATCGTTTATGATGTGGAATGTGTCTAGTGCATAGGAAATGCACACACGAATCAACGTTTTCTTTATAAAAATCTTAAAATTTTTATTACGTACCCCAGTCCCTTAAATGGCCAGTAAACGTATATTATGCCTATAGATTTATTTAGTCCTATTCAAGATTTCATCTATGGTGCAGAAGGAATTGTCAAGAAGGTATGTTTTCAATTTATTTTTAAAACTAATTTTGCTGTTTGTCAGATATTTTATTTCATCTGATAATTTATTAAAAAGTTTTACAGCAGCCTATTTTACCCCTTTCTGTGCCAAATATAGGTTAAATAGAGGATAGCATAAGTCTTTCTTTCTTATGGCATTATAATCATGAATGTTACTGCTGTTTTTAAACTCATCCATGATTTCATAACAAATTTCGTTACTGATTGTGAGGCTGTAGTAAGAATTCCTAAACATTCAAACAGATGCCTACAAGATGTGCGACTACGAGCCACGCACTTTATTCTAACCACTTTGTTTTGAGCAGTGAATACTTTTCACCTAACCCAAAATATTTTTCCGTATGACGTCAGAGAGTGAAAGCATGGAAATTATGTTAGCTTACTAATTTCTGTATCCTTAAAATTGGTAAATATTTTCCTCGCAAAATTTGCTGAACCTAGTCGCTTTACGAGACCCAAAATATAAATTTGCTGGCTAAGATACTCTTCTATATTACACCCAAAAACTTCATATGCTCTACCCTCGCCAATAACTTCTGTTGATGTGTTATACTTATTGAAGGAACAGTACTCCTTGCAGTGTAAAATTGGATGTATTGTGTTTTTTCGTAGGAAGCCCATTCGCAGAAAGCCAATCAATAGCTTTTCCAAAGATATTATTTGCATCATTTTCTGTTAGAGTTTCTTTTACTGGATTAATAATGATGCTTGTATCATCAGCAAACAGTGTCAGTTTAGCTTCTTGTTTCAGATAAGAAGGGAGGTCATTCACATACATCAAGAACAGAAGGGGACCCATGATCGATTCCTGTGGAATACCTAATGTAGTTTCACCCCAGTTAGATGGTGTGGGAAACTTCCTCAAATCACTTAAACAATAGAAAGAACTTTTTTGCTTCCTGTTCTGTAGAAATGACTTAAACCACTCATTTTCTGTTCCATTTATACCACAGGATTGTAATTTCTGTAGCATAATGTCATGGTTCACTCAATCAAATGCTTTGGATAAATTACAGAAAATTCCTATTGGTGACATGTTACTATTTAAAGACTCTATTACGTGTGTAGTGACATAGTATATCGCTGTCTCAGTGGGGCAGCATTTTTGAAATCCAAGCTGTGATCTACTAAGTATCCCATTGCTGCTGAGATTGCTAACTACTCGTGAGTACATTACTCTCTCGGCGATTTTTGAAAATGCTGTAAGCAAGGATATTGGCTGGTAATTATTGACATCTGTTTGTGTCCCCTTTCTTGTAGAGAGGCTTGACAATGGCGTATTTTAACCTGTCTGGGAATATACCTTGAGTTAGGTGGAGCATTACATACATGACTCAGAACATCAGCTGTAACTGCGCAACAGTGGTTTAATATCTTGTTAGAGGTGTCACATACGCAGACAGAACATTTATTTTTCAAGGATTTAATGATTTTCTTTATTTCACAATAGGCTGTTAGGTGGAAATTAATCTGACTAGGATTTCTCAAAACTGATTCTTCTGTGAACTGCTTGGATTTTTCTTTTAAATTATTCTCACCAATTTTTTCACCTATACTTAAGACACTGTTGTTAAATACGTTAGCTACTTGTGTACTGTAGGTTAAGTTGGTCCAGGTTAAGATGGTCTCATTCTTTTTAAAAGTAATAATACGTAACATAATGGTTACTTCTCCTGTCTCCCTTCTAACAACATTCCGTATTCAGAATGAGATTTTCACTCTGCAGCGGAGTGTGCGCTGATATGAAACTTCCTGGCAGATTAAAACTGTGTGCCCGACCGAGACTCGAACTCGGGACCTTTGCCTTTCGCGGGCAAGTGCTCTACCAACTGAGCTACCGAAGCACGACTCACGTCCGGTACTCACAGCTTTACTTCTGCCAGTACCTCGTCTCCTACCTTCCAAACTTTACAGAAGCTCTCCTGCGAACCTAGCAGAACTAGCACTCCTGAAAGAAAGGATATTGCGGAGACATGGCTTAGCCACAGCCTGGGGGATGTTTCCAGAATGAGATTTTCACTCTGCAGCGGAGTGTGCGCTGATATGAAACTTCCTGGCAGATTAAAACTGTGTGCCCGACCGAGACTCGAACTCGAGACCTTTGCCTTTCGCGGGCAAGTGCTCTACCAACTGAGCTACCTAAGCACGACTCATGTCCGGTACTCACAGCTTTACTTCTGCCAGTACCTCGTCTCCTACCTTCCAAACTTTACAGAAGCTCTCCTGCGAACCTAGCAGAACTAGCACTCCTGAAAGAAAGGATATTGCGGAGACATGGCTTAGCCACAGCCTGGGGGATGTTTCCAGAATGAGATTTTCACTCTGCAGCGGAGTGTGTGCTGATATGAAACTTTCTTTCAGGAGTGCTAGTTCTGCTAGGTTCGCAGGAGAGCTTCTGTAAAGTTTGGAAGGTAGGAGACGAGGTACTGGCAGAAGTAAAGCTGTGAGTACCGGACGTGAGTCGTGCTTCGGTAGCTCAGTTGGTAGAGCACTTGCCCGCGAAAGGCAAAGGTCCCGAGTTCGAGTCTCGGTCGGGCACACAGTTTTAATCTGCCAGGAAGTTTCAACATTCCGTATTGATTTGATTTAACTGCCCGAGTTGTTAATTTCATCTCTAATATACATATTTCTTGATTTTCTGACAACTTTTCTCAGTGTGTTACGATAATTTTTATAGAGTAAAATTATTTCTTGTTGTTTACTAATTCTTTCTGTCTAATACAGTTCTCTTTTTCTCACTTAAATACCTGTAGTAATCCAAGGTTTCTTTGAAAACTGTGTGGTGTTACCTTTAATAACTTTTTTTGGGGAACAGTGTCCAAAAAGGATTAAACATTTATGAAAAACGTATCACATGGAGGTATTCACAAACTTACCACACGACTGTACAAGAAAACGAGACACTCGAACAACCCTTTCATCGTAACCTAGGTAAACCGCAGGTGGAAACACAACCTCCCAAAATCACTACTACGTAGGGACAATTAACCATCTATGGATTGCACCAATACAATACAGGACAAATACTGGTGTAGCCCTGCAGTACAAGAAAACTAACTGGCATCGCCCGGTGTAAAGCAGCCGACCAACTGGCAATGCAGGGAAGCCATACTGCACACTAAATGCAAACAAACGCAACCAAAAGCCTTACACAGTGATCGATTTACGACCATTGGACACTCTTATGACAGTCATAGCACATACAGGCTGCAGCTGGCCCATGAAACTTCACAGATGCCCAGCCCAGCAGTAACAGTCCTCGAAAGGATTGACACTCTTTATGACGACGTTAGCTATGAGTATTGCACTATACCCAAAACTAACAATCACCCTATCGCAGATGACAAGGAAACCGCTACTGTTCTTACGACACCACCAGACTTTGGCACAGGTTTCTTTCCCTTGGCGGTTGCATTGGCACTTTTTTCCCTCTGATCTTGAAACCGCTACCCTTCGTTCGATTTTCGTCCATTATATATCTCCTTGATGCTACCGTGTAAGGTGGTAATCGTACCCAGACGCACGGATAACATTATGGCCACACCTCCTGTGAAGTCCTCAATGAGTAACTAACAAAAAAGGAGGTGACAGCAGTCTTTTGAGTCTGTCACCACGTAGGTGCGGACGTGTAGCGGCTCTACCCTTTAAAAATTTTCGGGAACTTTAAGTAAAAAAGAACACCATCACAGCAAAAAAAAAAAAAACATCTGTGGTTGGAACTAACCGAACATATGATCCTAAGAGCCACCTTCTTTGAGGTGGACTGAATGTAAAAATGAAGAAAGACAATGGAAGAAGGGGAAAGAAGCTAGTTTCATTCTGATTCCAGATATCGTAGATATGAGTCTGTCCCAGCTTAGGACAGAAATGGGGGTGTCGAAAAATCATGGCAAGAATAATAATGTTCACTCACCTCCAAATCTGAAAAACTAGGTGTTTGCCAGAAAGGTCACATATTGTTAAATCAATATGTGCAATGGCTAGAAGCTTTGATCTTACTGTCCATGTTTGTAGTTCAGTGCATAAAGTGTGCAGTTTGTTCCTGGTAGTTTGTAGAAGGTAATGTAACCACCCACATGGGTACACAGTTTTGCGAAATGGCCCATCTGTGAAGGCTGCATAGTGAGTGGTGATTCAGAAGACGTCCAGGATGTTAAAAACAAATTACCTAGAAATTTTTGGTCGATACAGTATATTTATAATAACACAGTTTTCTTTTTTTAAAAAAAACTGCTTCATAACCTACTTAATAACCAGCTATTCCAAACTAAACTAATAATTGAAATTACCAGCGATGCATTGAAGTGCGTATTTAAAAGAAATAAATACCAATGATTGTGAAACTAATTAGTAATTCTCAGTCTCATTTCCGTACATTGAAAGACCTATGTAATGCTTTTTCTCTAAACTAGCTCCTTTGGCTAACTGTAGGATAGTGAATAATGCAAAAGTTCAACAGCGAGTGAGATGTAAAACAGTTACATACATTCGAAGACGGTGCTGTGGAGTTCCAATGCGATAATTAGCGTCGCGAATACTTCTTCCAAAGATAGAAATTTGCATGGGGAAGGGAAATCTTGCCTCAATAAGAGCGATAATAATCTGTTGAGCTCAAAGGAGGTCAAAAGTAGATGATGTTTAAATTTTGTAAGTGATTTCCAGAGTGGTTCACCAAAATTATTTTTGCAGTGGGGAGGATACTTCAAAAATACGTACATGCAATCCCCATCAATGGTTATGAAACCACTCTTGTATTGGGAGAGAATTTCTGCTTTTTGGATCATCATGAGAGAGAAATTTATACTATTGGTTAATCACAGCAGATTCCTTAGAAAATAGGAGATTCGTGCTATTGTTACACCCCATGGCAGCCACCAAAATTTCCCCAGGATAGTATCCGCGGCAGACATCAAAATTTCGCCGAAAAGTTCTACCTTGGCAGCTCCTGGAATCCAGATGACCTGCGTCAGTTGCCAGTAGACTGCCAGCTATGAAGAAATGCTGAGCTTATTGCTGGAAACACAGAAGCTGATGTAGCATAGGGAGACGACTGAGCACCCAAGTCTGTAAGCCAAGTAAAGCGACATGGAAGCTGAGAGATATCGCCATACTAGTGACAAAGCAAGAGTTTCGTAAGGAATGCTAGTACAACGAAACATTAAGCATTCAGGTGTCGAGTCAACAGAAAAAGGTCTCTGGAACGTACAGTCACTAGGAGAGCTTACGGAGAGGGAAATCCAAGACAAATGATGTCATAGCTATCCCAATCACTGACTGCAGAGCACACGGGAAGCGCCAACATAAATGCCTCACGCTTCTTAAAAAATGTCTGACTGCTGTGTGTTGATTGGCGACATGACCAGGCTGTAGTCTCAACCCTTGTGTCAGTTGAATCTATCCAGTGAGAGGGGAGGCTATGGACAACATGCCTAGCTGCATTCGATTTTTCATGAACCATGAATCTAGCTGGAATGATGCTGTAGCTGCCAGCTTCACTGCCACCTTCCAAGTCAACGTTGATGGTTCACAGAAGCTGCCATCACCTTACAGGTCTTCTGGAGACTTGGCCTAAGTGAACTGGATGCTGTCTGTCATCCGCCTTCGAGACGAGGAGCACCTCTACTGCTCATCCTCTTCCTGTGTTAGACATAGGTGATGCCTGTGTAACGTCGAGATTTAATGCGCGATAACAACCGCAAGTTGTGTTCTATCAATTAGTCATTGCCACCTGCTGCTACTGCAGCGTGAGAACGGCTCCTGTGTCACTTCGAATGACTGTATATAAACGCCACATATGAACCTAAATATATTATATTAAATATTACTCAATCATTTTCAAAATTGGTACACTACCTTTTGTTATTCAGGAGCTGATTGTTTAAAAATTTCAACATTGTAACTATCATAGTTTCAGAGGTAAAAAATTGCCAAAAAGTGAAAAACCGAAAATTAGGGAACTAAATTCGGTTAGGAAATATAATAGTTTATCTTTTGGTATAATTCGAAAACATAAACAGAATTCTCAGTGTGCAGAATCGTTAACTGAGATTTTCATATTAAAACTTTAATTACTTTTCGTTTTCGTAACATAAAAAATCGAGAAAAATTATTATTTGTGTCCAATATTGTTGTGTGAGTAAATGAAAGTGTGTAAATGGGACATTCGTCAAATTTAAATATTGCATTATAGACAGTCTTAAGTAACCTGCAAAAGTTACACAAGCCTGTCGTGGGAAAATGATCCTAGGGAATTAACCCAATTTGTTAATGATGTAAGTCTAGGTGTGGTTGCTATTGTAACAGAGCAGTCAGAAAGTCAGCTGGGGTAAAATGTGTATCTAAAGAATAAATCCAGAATTATTGTCTTTTCGTTTTCGTTTATTAAATATTACTTTAATATTTGCATGTCAGATTGACATGTGTATAAGGACTAGTGCAGGCCAGTTTTGGCGTAAGTATGATCATGAGCGAGCATTCTGATTGGTTGCGAGTATGGTCAGCCAATCAGAATTGAGAAGGTTCTTACTCGTTACCTCATAGTTATACTGGGAGTGAGGCTGGGAGGAGGAGAGGTCACTCGCCAGTTTCGGTTGCAGGACATGTTAAATGTGATATCATTATTTGTAAAATGAAGGAATATAGAGTTCGTCACTTTTGATACGTGTCGTTGCTAATGCTGATGTAGTTACGGACAGTTTTGTGAGGTTTGGAAGTTTTGGAATTGTTTTGTTGGAATGATATTCGCGTGTGAAAATTTAGCCTTCATAGTACCCGCATGGTATGTTACAGTATTTAACCAGTGAGCATTCTTGACGAGCAGTTTCTGTTTAGAAATCCACAAGAAGGACCGAATGTAATAACTCAAATCAGTGGTGAAATTAATGAATGTGAAAACGTTGTTCAATTCTGATCGGGTTTGGACAGATTTCTGGCTGCCGTGCTTGTGAAATGTGTGCATGAATTGTGAACTTGAAAAAAATAGCCAATAGTTTAAATGTGGACTGAATAGTATCGATTCTTTGGCTATAATGACAAAAATAAACGTTTTTGTGTGTAAATTTCGGACATTATCTTCCAGAAGCCAATCCATTTTCTTACTGCCCAATAAAATTGAATGACAGTTTTTCTACAGAACCTTCTTTCATAACTAGAGTTGCGCGTTCTCAGTAATTGTAGATATTAGGTGGTGCGTTTCATCAACGCTGCTTTTACATAACCTTGTAAGTATCTACGTTGCCGAGTAGAAGGATAACGAACAGACGCCGTTCTGAGGCATGTGAATTTTAATTTGCAGACTGCACATACAGAAACAAACCCCGCCCCGCCACATCTGCTCCGTCTCCTACTAAACAGGACCTGGGAGCTGAACCCTGTGTCCAGAGAGTATTTCAGGTGGAACTGGGGTGAGACTCTAGAGCCCTAATCTTCGACATCAAGGAGAGTACTCCGGAAAGCGATACGTAGAGCTGAAGGCCGGTATCAGAGTCCACGAGCCAACGCCCGCCTTGTGACGTAGCAGCTGCCTCCCAGCACCTCGCTGCCCTGGTGCTACTGCGAGTTGAGTGCACGCCATTCTTCCGGTGCAGAAGAGGCACTGCTTCCCCACCCCAGCTGTGGTATGGCACTGCGGAAGACAGTCCTGTATTCCTGCTCAATAAATATTTTATTGTCGAGTATATTTTCTTGGCTCTCTCTAGTGTAACTGGGTCCTCACTACTTCGTTCTGCCCAGCTTTCTTTTAACTACTGTAGGAATCTACGACGTGACTCTTAAAACTGGTGTCAGCAACTGGTTGTCGGTGCTAGAGACGCCTCTACTGGTGCCACATTCAGCATCTAGGACAATAGCACCAAACCATCTACGCAGCTCAGACATGAGGTCAACAGCTACGAGTCGAAGTTCGTAATACTCCGGTGTAGTGAATGACTGATATTTCTTTGTTTTATTGTTCTGTATTTTCTACTAGACATGATGAGTCACAGGGGCCTTCACAGTGCGTTAAAAGTGTCGTTTGTTACACCGTTGACGTATCTGTACTGAAATTTAGCTGGACATGACTTTCCATGTGTTCAAGCTGTGTCAGTGACTATAGTACGTGTAGGAGCATTGGTCATGTAGGAGCATTGGTCACCGAGTACACCAGTGCACAGAATCTCGTTGGGTTTCATATGGTGCAAGGAGTAAGTGTAGTATAATTTCCTTCCTTATTGCGTCAGCAGTTCCCTTCTTTTCCGGTACACCGACAGACGGAGTTTACACAATTGTCAGTAACACCACCAGCTACTCTGAAAGAATCGGTGAAAGCTTTGAATGGGCCGACACCCAAGTTCTTAAAAACTAATACGCAGCAGGCACAAGACAATGAAGCATTGCATAAGAGAATAGAGCAGTGGTAACCTGCTGGAGACCAACGGCTTCTTGAATCAGAGGAAAACAAAATGGTGTTGAGTACACCCGCCCCTTCCATCGTCCACGCACCAAATAGAGAAAAGAGTCCAAAGCAATGTCCTTCAATATGTGAAATTGCAATGCCTATGTTATTCCCAATAACGATGCGAAGATCCTCTGCACATGCATGTAGGAACCATCAGCTGAAGAATGGAATGACGACAATGAAAATTCGAGCTACACCGGGACTGGAACGCAAATTTCCAGATTATGAACAGCGGTTGTCTTACTATTTGGCTGTCCGTGCACTACTCACTGCCAGACCCAAACTTCCATATGTCCTCAAACTTGTGTCGACGACCTGTCCTCGTACATCCATTATGAATATTTCCGTATAGATATTACTTTGTACATGAAAGTCACTTGGCCAATGTAGGCGGATAAATACGAGATTTCAGTGCCTGCATCAGAATAACACAACCACTGCAATATCGTATTCATCCGCCGACACATGGCAAGCAACTTTCAAGAAAAATGTCTCACCACTATGGGAATATCCATAATGGATGTACCACTGCAGGTCGTAGACACACGCCAGACGACGTATGGAAGATTGGGTCTGGCCATGCCTTGTGCATGGATAGCCAAATGGTAAGGCGAATGCTCGCGTTAAGCGAGAAATCCGGGTTCGAGTCCAGGTGCTGCATGGATTTTCACTGTCGTCAGTCCATTCTACAGCTGATGATTGTCCATATTCGCAGTTGTGAATGCATTAAATGCAGTCCTTGAATAAAGTTAGATTAAGGTTACTTTGCGAAGTGAAAACCTATGTTGTATACTACGACATGCTCAGTAGAGCCCACAAGTTTGAAGAAGGGCCTAAAAGTCTAATATAGCGCTGTCAGAAACGTGAGGTTGTTCAGAGAAGAAGTCAATGGACTATCGCAGAAGCACAGCGAATGAGGGGAACCCTTCTCTAACGGAATTAGGAAACTGAACTCACTATCGTATGAACTGCAGAGGCCAACTGAGTGATTCTGCATAAGGCAGAGAATATAGCTTTGTGTTTCTAAGAGGCATTTCTGCCGATATGTATAGGAGGGTCAGAATCGACAACCCAAGCGACTTATCTGCTGCCGTTAGGAATGCTACACAATTAGAGGACATCGACGTTGCTACGCGAAGACAGAGTGGTAGCCGTGTTGCTTCCACTGAACTTGTTTGAGATGTGGGCGCAGGGGCCACACCAGTAAACAATGTAGGTTTCCCGAATGTTATGGCCGGCCGGAGTGGCCTTGCGGTTCTAGGAGCTATAGTCTGGAACCGCGCGACCGCTGGTCATCAGGCGACTGATGATCTCAGAAGTTAAGTCGCATAGTGCTCAGAGCCATTTGAGCCATTTGAACCGAATGTTATGAATGAGACGAAGTGGGCCATAAAGCGCATGACTGTAGGAAGAAAGTACGAGACAAGCAATAGTCCTCATAATCGGTCGTTAAACGGGAACAGGAGTACCTCATCCGTCGGACAGCATTCCCAGTGGAACACGAAACTGCTGAAACGTATGCCTAGACGGAGTGTTGTTCGCTAGGAGAAATAAATGATAGGAACATAAAATTGCGGTGGACAAAGGAGCTGACTTGTCAGTTGTCGGTCTGGATTTCTTGGGCAGAAAAAAACTGCAGACGCCACAGTATACGTTATGTGGATTACTTGATAAGTGAAATCATTGGGGACAATACTGTTCATTTTTAAAGTGGGAAATATTTTCGAGAACATGTAGAAAAATTGCGGCGTGTTGGTGAGGGGTATTTTGCGATCCTGTGACTCGATTTTCTTGCTAAACATCAAGCAAAAATTGACCTTTTGCAGCGTGCAATTGAACTTGGTGGGACATTGTTTCCACTAGGGGCAACAGCTACCAGTGTTACACTGTGAGGTTTACCGATCATTCAGGTGGTAAACGAAAAACTACAGACACCTCCGCTGAAGATCAATTTGCGTGATAGGATACTACGAGGTACATGGAAGTTGATCTGAGTGAGCATGGATACCGACCTGCTAAGGATTTATTATGTGTTGTAGAGACATTGGAAACTAAAAAAACAATGTGATAAGTCGCTCTGTTCTGTACAGAGAAGTGTAGTATGCACAAGTAACGTGGATAGTGATTTAATGTTTTCTGTCAGCCTTGATAGTTTTGGCAAGACAAAGTGAGTCTGCCAAAGGATTTTCTAATTGCTAATTTAGATGTTTTGCAAGAGGGTGACTTGATATATCAAGTGGGAACCTCTACCACATGCAAACTGACAATGCATTTGCATTATGTGACAAAGTGATATATTTACTGGTAAATGATAGAGAAGTAGTGGAAGCTTTGTTACTGCAGTTCATGCGTTAGTTCAATCCGAGTGGTCCGTTACCAGCGATGTCACTCACGTAGCTCAGGTTACTAACATGGAATAATGCTCCAGTGTACAAGAAACAATATCGAATTCTGCAGTGTATGCAACCAATAACGGAAGAATTTATAGACCAGCAGCTAGCTAAAGGCATTAATGATTGTAGTGACAGTCCCTGGGGGACATCTGTAATTATGGTCGTGAAAAAGTCCCCAGATAGCACTAAAAATACAGATTTTGCTGTGACTACCGATACATCAGTGAAGGAATGATCACCTATGCATGTCCTATACCAAACATGACAGATACTCTTGACAAGTTGGATCAGTGTAACTATTTCTCCACAATGGATTTAAGAGTGGATAACACTAAATTCCTGAGGGAAATTTCCAGTATTTTAGAATGTTATTCGGACTCAAGATTGTACCCACCTCCTTTCAGAAATTATTTCTTGGTGTACTTAGGGATTTAAACCAAAACAATGTTTCATCTGGATGACATAAAAGTGTTTTCAAAGTGCACAGAAGGGCATGTGTGATAGTTGGAGGAGGTGTTCAATAGACTGAGGCAGCAAGACTGACGCTAAGCATTGGTAAATGTTATTTCGCAACAACAGAAGAAAATTATCTTGGCCATATGATTGGCAAGGAGCGTGTGAGAACAGATCAACCTTAGATCTCCACAGTTTAGAATTTTTCGCTACCAAATCAGGTAAACAGTTGCAGATATCGTCGTCAATTCGCAAAGTACTTTGCTGAAAATGCTGGACCTGCAAACTGTTTGTTAAGGAAGGAAGTAAAATTTGAATGGTCTATCGAATATCAGACAGTGTTCGATACTTTAAAGTGAGCACTGACATCGGACCCAGTTTTTATATTCCTTCATGTTGAAAAAGAATTGCTCTGTTTTGCGATGCAAGTAATACAGCTCTGGGGGCTGTCCTAGGACAGAATATGGATAGTAAAAGCATCCTGTAGCATACGCATCCTGACAGCTGAACAAAGCACAGCAAAATTATTCCACAACTGCGAAGAAGGTGGTAGCAGTAATCTATGGTATTACGAACTTCCGCAGTTATTTATATGGCAAAATGTTTAAGGTAGGTCACGCTGCTCTTAAATGGCTGCTAGGCTGAAGCACACTTGCAGCAATTTAATAGGTGCGCACTCCCTCTGAGGGAGTATGGTTATCAGGTAACACTCAAGCCTGGGAAAAGACATGCTAATACCGACAGTCTGAGTGAAAAATTTCCAGTTGTACAGGCGCTGGGCAGGAGCTTCGTTGAATGTGAAAGGCTCAAGCTGCCAGCGCTGTCAACAATTGAAATTGCAGCCTCAATGCATGATGCATGACAGCTTGTTGTGCAGAACAACCTACAGCTTTCCAGAATCAAGTCTTGGCACAACCAAATGATCATATGCTGCCAGTCCATGGTGGGTGAAGAGTAACTGTCGAGCAATACGCCGGGCACTGAATAACTTGTGCACAATGAGCTGATCTTAGCCACTGAGTGATTCCATTAGAACGTAAACTGACTGAAATTCTTGGGGTCGACATTTTAGGCCCATTTAATAAAACTACATCAGAAAATAAATATATATGGACTATAACTTACCATTTCTCGCTATATATGGTAATGGCTGAAATTCCTGACCAAAAACCGAGTATGTTAGTAAACAAATGGTGACTCACATTTGGTATTCTGGACATGCTAATTACCGACCAGATTAATAATTTCATGACCAATCTTATAAACCAATCGTGCCGATTGCTCCGAATTCATAAGCTGCAAGCACGTTCCTTTCATCCTCAAGCCAATGGAAGAACATAGGTAGTTCATCGCACGATTTCGAAAATGTTGAGCTATTATGTTAGCACTAATCATGAAAATAGTGATGTGTAGTTAAATTTTGTTGCCACTGCATACTATTCGTAAGTCCATACGGCTACCAGTCTTTCGCCATATGGGGTAATTTATGGGAGAAAAATGCTTTCACCTCGCAAAGTGATTAAGACAAAGCTCGCATCCGACGTCGATTCGGATAGTGACGAAGTTTCCTTTCTCGCAAGTCGCATACCAAAATGGGTACAAGTTCAGACCAAATATGTATTAATAATTTCAGAGCAAAGAGATGGCTATGCTCTAATTCCATTGGAACACGTACAGACATATCATGGAGAAAGTGTTACGATCTGTCCAAGGAGGATGACACAGACCAGTTTAAAGATACGTGACCTCCAGTTATTCCTAAGAAAAGCAGAAGCAAGTGAATGTTAAAAGCAAATGTTAACGCTGTAGCCGCTTTTCCTGAGAGTAGGCAACCTCTGCGTCTACACAGTTTTTTCACCATAATTAATGATAGTAAATTGCTACGAACATGGGAAACCAATAATGGAATTACGGTATAGTCGAATAATAATAAACTGTACAATTCGTGACCCAGCAAGCGCAACATTTTGTCTACCAGCTTCGATCACTGTTCCAACCACACTTCAGTGAACAACCTATGTTGTATTGGACTGAGAAGGCGCTATGGATGATACCGACTCAAAACATAGCCTTCCTAAATAATAGCATGAATATAGACATTGTACACTCACTAGAAAAACTAGTAGCAATGCAACAAGGGAGACTTGAAGCCGAATACATTTTCCATCATATGTAGTAATACCGTGTCAGGCAACATCATATTATCACGAATATAAGCGTGACATCTTCCAATGCTGTATTGGTTCTGAATGCGAGTTTTGTTTTAAAAGGAACGTAGTGCACTGCTCACATTTACCTATGCATCAGGTACTTGTTGAATGATTTGTAAACAAAGCTCACACATAGTAAGGACGTTACATATAAACTAATAGATGAATCTGTAATTATATGAGTAGCTGTTTTATTGTGTATGAAATGATCTATGCTAAGATCTATGTTATTACTTCAATATGTCAAACAATGAAATTCTTGTTTATTAGCTACATGGCAATGGAAAAATAACTAAAGTTGTGTAATGTGTAACTATTAATGCAAAATAAGTTGGATGAGACTGTGGTAGGTGCTCAACACTGATAAATTCACCACAAATTTTCTGAAGGGAAGGAGAAATGTTACGCACCAGGATAGTATCTCCAGTGGACACTAAAATTTGGTCCATCTTCTATCTGGAAGCTCCCAGAAGTCAGACTGTCTGCGTCAACCAGTAGTGGACTGCCATCAACGGGAAATGCTGAGAGAGTTGCGAGAATCGTAGAAGCTATCACACCACAGGGGAACGACCAAACACCAGAATCTACAAGCGAAGCATAATGACATTAAGGAAACCAGGAGACATCGTCTTACTAGTAACAATACAGAGTTTCGTAAGGAAAGCTAGGTACAATGTAACTTTTTGTATTCAGATATCGATCTGGCATTAGAGAGTCTTTTAGAGGAGAAGTTGCGAAAGTCTGCAGTCACTAGAAGAACTGACAGGCAGGGAAAACCAGGACACATGATGTCATAGCCACCCACACCACTGCAGAGCGCTCGGGCAGCGGCAACATAAATACTCCATCCTTCTTAACATGTGTCTGATTGCTGAGTGTTGCCCAGTCTATAGTCTCAACCCTTGTGTCAGTTGCAGCTATCCAGTGAGACGAGAGGATATGTATGTCGCCCCTTGACACACACACAGCTGTCTTTGACGGTCCACGAAACTACGAATCCAGCCAGAAGGACGCTGCTGCTGCCAGATGCACTGCCGACTTCTGAGGCAACATTGATGTTGTGCAGAGGCCGCCATCACCCGGCAGGACTGCTAAAGGATCGACCTGCATGACCTGAATGCTGTCCATTATCCGCCTTCGAGAATGGAAGCACTGCTACTCCTCATCCTGTTCCTGTGCCAGACAACGATGCAGCCAGCTCCTGTCTCCAAAACGGGTTCAGAGAGCCATCTCTGCTTGCTAGTGAGTACTTGAGGTGGACCAGGGCGAGACTGAAGAGTGCAAATCTTCGACATCCACGAGAGCACTTAGGAGATCAATACGTAGAGTTGGAGGGCGCTCCCAGGTTCCCCAGGTCGTCGGCCGCCCTGTGATGTAGCAGTTGCCACCTGACGCTTTGCTGCACTGGCTGTACTGCATGGCGATTGCACGTCATTCTACCACTGCTGACAGGGCACTACTCCTCCTGCCTGGCTGTGATATGACGCTGTGTAAGACGATCCTGTTTCTGCCCAAGAAATGTGTTATTGTTAATAACGTTTTCTAGGCAGTCTAGAGTGTTACTAGGTCCACATCACCGTGTTACACCTGGTTCTGTCCTGACGAATCTAGGAATCAGGGACTGGACTCTTCTACTATTGTTATAAACTTTTCGTTGATTGGAACTCGGAAGGCTACAGCGAGTGTCTTCGTCTTGGACTTTCAGAGGCAGAGATAGCTCTGCCTTAGCAACAGGAATGTAGGACCTCGTGTTGGAGCTGATCATATCTGCCAGAACTAAACTTGTGATTCTCAGTTACTACTGCAGCAATCGTCAACACCTGCGTTATATAAGGATCGTAAGGATGAGCCATATTTGCGTGCATCGTGAAAAGGTGACAACAAAGTAAATTCACTTAAGTTACATTTTTGCTTTTCTAAATTAATTCACAGAGTCAGCTAGTTGAACTCAACGTGCGCTTACGCAAGGTGACTAATACTTATGTACCTTTCTGGATCTTTTCTTTGATCTGTTGACTAATTCAGCATGTATTTACATGGAATTTGCTAATCGTATAATACCAGTTCTAATTCAGCCCACCTGTGTCAAGGTACACTACTGGCCATTACAATTGCTACACCACGAAGATGACGTGCTACAGAAGCGAAATTTATCCGCCAGGAAGAATATACTGTGATATGCAAATGATTAGCATTTCAGAGCATTCACACAAGGTTGGCGCCTGTGGCGACACCTACAACATTCTGATATGATAAAAGTTTCCAACCGATTTCTGATACACAAACAGCAGTTGACCGGCATTGCCTGGTGAAACGTTGTTGCGATGCCTCGTGTAAGGAGGAGAAGTGCGCACCATCACGTTTCCGACTTTGATAAAGGTCGGATTGTAAACTATCGCGATTGCGGTTTATCGTATCGCGACATTGCTGCTCGCGTTGGTCGAGATCCAATGACTGTTAGCAGAATATGAAATCGGTGGGTTCAGGAGGGTAAAACATATCGATCCCTGAGTCAACAGACGGGGACGTTTGCAAGACAACAACCATCTGCACGAACAGTTCGACGACGTTTGGAGCAGCTCGGAGACCATGGCTGCTGTTACCCTTGACGCTGCATCACAGACAAGAGTGCCTGCGATGGTGTACTCAACGACGAACCTGGCTGCATGAATAGCAAAACGTCATTTTTTCGGATGAATCCAGCATCTGTTTACAGCACCATGATGGTCGCATCCGTGTTTGGTGACATCGCGGTGAACGCACATTGGAATCGTGAATTCGTCATCGCTATACTTGCGTATCACCCGGCGTAATGGTATCGGGTGCCATAGGTTACTCGTCTCGGCCACCTCTTGTTCGCATTGACGGCACTTCAAACAGTGGACGTTACATTTCAGATGTGTTGCGACCCGTGGCTGTAGCCTTCATTCGATCCCTGCGAAACCCTACATTTCAGCAAGATAATGCACGACCGCATGTTGCAGATCCATTAGGGGCCTTTTTGGATACAGAAAATGTTCGACTGTTTCCTTTGCCAGCACATTCTCCAGATCTCTCACCAATTGAAAATGTCTGGTCAATGGTGGCCGAGCAACTGGCTCGTCACAATACGCCAGTCACTACTCTTGATGAACTGTGGTATCGTGTTGAAACCGCATGGGCAGGTGTACCTGTACACGCCATCCAAGCTCTGTTTGACTCAATGCCCAGGCGTATCAAGGCCGTTATTACGGCCCGATGTGGTTGTTCTGGGTACTGATTTCTCAGGATCTATGCACCCAAATTGCGTCAAAATGTAATCAAATGTCAGTTCTAGTATAATATATTTGTCAAATGAATACCCGTTTATCATCTGCATTTCTTTTTGGTGTAGCAATTTTAATGGCCAATAGTGTATTACTGTGTGTCTTTAGTAAACCATTTCAGCGTTGCGCATTTCACAGTTACTTCTTTCGCCTATTCAACGATTGAATCAATTTACCGCGTCTTTTTATTAAACAGGGTTTTATTCTGACCTTTGGTTTCATTTCGTACTTTGACGGAAGTCGATGCTCATTCTATCTCTGTGTGCTATGGTTCCCATATTTCGTGTTCAAATAGACCACTCCTTGTGTGGTCACCTTGTTCAGATCTTGTTAGCATCTCATGGATGTGCTAAATGCTCCATTGTAGTTTCACAATATCATTCAAATAAGATATTGCTGGAAGTACTTAGTGGCCCACACAGTCGAGCGCAGACGCAAAAGGCAACTCCCAAACTTTCACCCAACTCTACTTGAAGTTATATACGCTGCTCCTTTGTGTCATCCGTAATACAAATCACGCTATGACATAAAAAAAATCTTTGTTAGGTGCTGAACTATTTGGTCTTCATATTTCTTCAAACAGCTCTCTCTATAGAAGCCCATTTGAACGTATATAACAATAAGTTTCCTGGGGAGCTTCAATTTCACTGGTACAAGGCATAGGAGAACAAGACTTAGGTAAGGAAGGCTACGGTTGAACTTCTTTAAATAAGTACAGAATGTTGAAATTTTTTGACGACAAAGCAGCAGCTGTTTGTGAATACAGCTGTTGCTTAATGGGTACTTACAGACCAAGAAAAATGTAATAAAATGCAAGGATATCCAAAGAGGTTCGAAGCTTGGTGCTGGTCAAGGCACCCCAGACACCAGAACATAAAAGGTTAAACACACTGCACATCTACATGCCAAAAGATTCATTATGACATGATTATACGATTATCGGCTTGTTACCGTAAAGTTACTATCTTAAATGTCTAGAATGGAAGGAGCCAAAGTTAGGAATATGCACATGAACCATCATATTAATACCATCTGCTTAACAGCATATTTCTCCATCATAGAAACGAAATACATCAATGTTTCTGTGTATCAGAGATCCGAAGGTTAGTTGGAAGATTTGTGGAGGTATGTGGCGCTATATGTCCACGCCCAGGTCATGTAATTCACGGCAATAATTGGCCGCTGATGGTAACCAATAGCGACCCAGATGGATACCTTAGTATTTACATCAGGCGAATTTGGACGCCGAGACATCAACGTGAGTTCACTATGATGCTCTCAAACCACTGTAGCACGGTTCTGGATCCGAGACATGGACAATTATACTGCTGAAAAGTGACATCGCCGTCGAGGAAGACATTAATCATGAAGGGATTCGGGTGGTTCACAGCTGTCAGCGTGTCTTCGATACTACCACGGGTCCCATGCGGGGCGGAGAATGTCTCCCATAGCACAATATTGCTCTCATCAATAATGTGGTAGTAAATTTCTTTCATGATAGTGAAGCTTCATTTTGTAACTACAGTTGATTTCAAAACTTCAAACTCGTATAGGTGCTGAGAAAATAATTTTCATTATGAAATGCACGACCCTACCTATATTTACAACGAGTTCAGTTCCTGTAGATTCAGTGCTCACAAAACATGTGCGTACTGACAATGTTAATTGGTTTACTCTGAGCACTATGGGACTTAACAGCTGAGATCATCAGTCATCTATAACTTAGAACTACTTAAACCTAACGAACCTAAGGACTTCACACACATCCATGCCCCGAGGCAGGATTCGAACCTGCAACCGTAGCGGTCGCGCGGTTCCAGACTGAAGCGCCTAGAGCCGCTCGGCCACACCGGCCGGCGAAAATGTTAATTAAGCCTTTAAGTGACAATATTATGACTGTGATACTACAGATATTTGTTTTACTGGCTGTTATCCTTATTCATCATGTAGTAGAGCATTTCCGTTGATACAAATGGTCTAGTCGTTTCCAAAGGACACTTCACTAAATTAAATACCGATAATGATTTTGTGCATAAGGGTGTTAAAAACTTGAAACAATGTTTTTAGAGATAGAGTAATGTATATGCAAAGAAGAAAAATGTGGAGTTTGGTGGTTCTCTTTTGTCTTACTCAGTGGAAAGGCCTGTACGTTAAAGAACATTTAGTGCTTCTGGTTCTAAAAATACTAGGAGATCATACTTTTTGTACAAAGATCAGAAGTGCGTAGGTCATTTAAGATTAAATGATAGATACTTTGTAATAAGGCAACGACACGTATTATTTTTTCCAACACAGATTGTTTCAGTGCTTGATTAATTCCATAAGAAATTACTTGTCTATATGCCCTTTCAGGGGTATTCTTCGTAATATTTCTTTTATTCACAATATTATTGATGTCTTTGCCTTTAACTACACAAGAGAGGCGAATATATAGTACTACTCTTTATTAGATATTAACTTTAGAAATAATCAATACATCAAATTCTAGGTTGTTAACAGAGTGTGTGAATAACAAATGGCACTAACACAGATCTCATTTCGATGTCTACGTTCTACATGGGTCTGTGCTATTTATTTTGGCTTATTGTTACAGATATTTATTAATATATATTAGCACTGTACGGACACACAGGCTGGATAGAATTACAACCTGAACAAGGTGACGCCAAAAAAAATTAAGCCGTTGAGGATGAGGAGGTCCCTTAAGAGTCGTGAAATTATCAGGTTTCTTCCTACAAGTTCCATTCTAGTCTTTAACAGTTACCAGTCTTTGTATCTCTACACCACGGAAGCCCAACGCAGGTCAAAGCCTTTCCTTTTCTCCTAAAACAAAGATGTCGAACAGCAACCGAGTTATTCGATAAAATAACACGTAATTAGTTCAGTGCCTGGGGAAATACTTCGCCTTTCTACGTAGCAAGTTCACTTATAGAACAATAAAAGATATAGAGCAAATTGTACTACTTAAATTCAACTCTAACTACTAAACAGTTTTCATTTTTACACGTACATGATCCATAAGAACAGAAAGCATAATTCTTTCTTTTGCACCAATTTCTACTACTTGAGGATTACTTCACCTTCTTGCAGTAAACTGGCTCTGTTACTCGAGTAACCACGCATCTGGCTGTTGAATTACTATTTTTAGTAACCTCGTTTCATGTTGTCTTTCTTCACTCTAACGTCTCTTGATTTACATTACACCTGTCGAAACTGTGAGAGGATCAGCCATTCCTAGTGACAAACATGTAGAATTAAGGGTGTCTGAAGTTTCGAATGCGCTAAAAAGACTACATCTGAATCATTAGCAACTTTGTGAAAGCCAATGTTAGGGAAGGAGAGCTCTGATTATTGTTTTACCCTTAGTAAATGGACAATCTTCTAAACATCAGCTTTGGTGCTGCACTTGGCGGCTCAGTGGGCAATAAACGTGAAATGTCAGCAGTTAGTTAGGAAGCTGAAAATAAATGATAAAGTGAATCAGTGTACACACAACAATGGTAACTACACGTTCCAGGTTATAATGAGCATCATATGAAATGAGGAGAAAGCGCACGATGCTTATTCGGAAGGAACGTAACGTTTTCATTTGTCACTGAATTCTGTGTTACCAGGGGTAGTGGCGTCGGTGCGGCTGGAAGTGGTTCAGTGAGGAGACGCGGCGGCGCTGCGATCGCATTAAGCCGGCCGCGGTGCACCTCTGCCCCCTCGAGGAGAGTGCTGGAGAGGCTGAGAGGCTGAGGGGCTGGAACCTCGCCACGGCTTTTAAGGCGCCTTTGTTCGAGCGACGGCAGAGAAGAATGTGGATCGCGAAAGGCCGCAGATAGTGGAGGGCCGCGGCTGGGCTGGTAACTCGCGTCGTCGTGTCGGTGACGCGGCTCCACAGGACCTCCGCAGGTGCCGGTGGCGGGCCACGCCGCCCTGCCGGCCTGCCCGCTATCTGCCGGCTGTCTGCGCCAGCTGCTCTTTCTTCTCAGTCTGCTAATGGGCGGCTGTGCGTTGCGGAATACCGCTCTGAACTCGGGCGCTTTAGTTCACCCACTTCCCAGATGTAAGACTACAACAGTAGTTTGCAGGGTGTTTCAAGAAAATTGCCCTATTTCACAAGATTGTACGTGTAGATTGTTTGCGGCGTAGAACATCTGTGGTGACCACAGAATATTTTGACTCACCTTGAACCCTGACAGTCTTACACGCAATCGTTGCCTTCGAACACATGACATCCATCACAAGCGCCTGTTACCTAGGTGCAGGAGCGAAATAATGTATCGCCGTACCCTCAAAAAAGAATTCTGCCTTATCAATAAATGTCACCTTTCCCTTTGTCTGTCACACACAAATCCATGTTCATACCTTCCACTAAAGGGCGGGATTTAGTTGGAGTGAGGTTCGGGAGAAGGAGCGTGTAGATGTGGGGCTCAATATTTGTATTACCACTTTACTTACAGTGAGAAGACCAATTTAACAAGGTAGAAAACACTATTATAAATGAATGATTCTGTGAGGCCCGAACAAAGGTCAGGATGGCTTGAACAACACAAAATACCTTCCTGCAAAAATAACAATGCTTAACACAACCGGCCGGTGTGGCCGAGTGGTTCTAGGCGCTACAGTCTGGAACCGCGCGACCGCTACGGTTGCGGGTTCGAATCCTGCCTCGGACATGGATGTGTGTGATGTCCTTAGGTTAGTTAGGTTCACATAGTTCTACGTTCTAGGGGACTGATGACCTCAGAAGTTAAGTCCCATAGTGATCAGAGCCATTTGAGCCATTTTGAAGTTAACACAATTCAATCTGCCCAGCCATTCCCCCAACAGGCAAAGCAAGTAAAAACCTAATAGTTTACAAGATAAGGGCTTCGTCCACCAATAGTTATGTCAACAGGAATTTATTACACCAAGAAATATTCACTTATATCTAATCGAAAACTGAGCAAAATCACTAATAGCTACTTCTTGGTTCACTGCTACTAGCTAAGCTATTGCCAGTGACCAAGACGCCGACCACCAATATTTTACTCAGCCACCCACGCACAGGTCTAAGTGACAGCACATCATTTACATAAATAAAGAATTCCTCCATTCACATTACAAACGAATGTGTGTATTACAGTACAAAGTTTCAAGAACATTATCAGAATTGAATCAACATAAAACCACAAATTATATAACACATCCACGGTTGTTACATTTAAACTTGCAAAATCCCGTGCACTGCGTCTACTCATATGAACGGGCTTGATTTATGACGTGTTACCAATCTTAGTATGTCCTGCACGCAATACGCAACACTCATTGAGAATAGTCCTGCTTGCAATAGCCACAGCTATAGCTCAATCTTCACAACTTCCAGATTAGGTGAGCTACAATTAACTAAATGCAGCTATATATATTACACTGTGACTCAACGTGGAAACAAGTGCACCAGGAAACCGACATTAACATAGAAGCTGACTGTGCCCCATGTAAACTGATGAAGCCGTTCCTCACCGTTCCGCAATGCCATGTGTGCAGTTGGACAAAACAGCACCCTCTCCAACAGGTTGTTGTGCACTTGCCAGCGCCACCAGTTCTACTCGTACATTGACTTCATCTCAATGCATAGGTCGAGCCTCATGTCTCAGTTGCCACCACAGTCTTCCGTGCCTCGAAACTATTTTCGACTGCAGTTGGTCGCAACTACAGACATGGTGCTAGCTTCTGAGAGATTTGTCCATTCTACTTAAGTTCAGCTGACTGCCCGCCGCTGAATGTCCCTCTCACCAGTACAGCCATGGAAGCGCCACTATCGGTCACTCGTCTCACAGTGAGTGCAATCTGGCAGCACCAGTACCACATAGTCAAGAAGAAGATTGCTGATGACGGGAACGTAGTCAAGCTGTTCGATATGGCCCAATGTCCTTCCTCCCAGAAATTCTTCACTCCACCAGTAGAACTGGGACATTAACAAACTGCAATACAATAAATCGTAAAAGATCAATGACAGCCAAAAGGAAGGACCTGCACAGTAGCAATTCTAGTCAAAGCTGGTTTGAGCTGAGAGACGTGTGCTCCGGATTTATTGGCTATAGATACAATAAAATCAGGCCAAAAACCAAGGGTAACAAGCCTCACACTAATTCGAAGTCCCCAAAAGCGTGACAGGAACTTACCTGTCAATCTGGCTCTGCCGTACCCAGCAGCCACTCCTGACCTACTTAAATGTCCCTCCACATACCTCATAAACACCCATACGACTTAGTTCTTTTGACTAAGGTCATCAACTATATTCATTGGAAAATAATTCTCTCTATCATGATCTACTCGTACATACTAAAACTCCCCTGTCTGGTACACTAAACGAAAAAATCATCCGAGCTCTATTGTCTGGTTTAATGCCTTCTATAATATGTGCAACCATCTTGGTATGGATACAGAAATCGCATGGAGCGGCACGAACCCTGTCAACCTATTCAGCAACTGTTCATTTACTAATTCCTAATGGCAGTACTATGTTTCAATTAAATTGCTCATAGCACATGCAGATGTAACTCTTTTACATAACTGTAAGTGACTTTCCACCAATATCTCCTATTCATTACACTATTACCCCAGTGTCCTATTTGACAAACTATTCTTAATAACGTGGATACATTAACTGTAAAATTTCTGTGTCTCCGAGTAACAAAATATCCTTTTGTTTAGTAAACCATCGCATATTATAAAGACATTTCACTATATGAAATGTATAATACACCCATTCTCATAAATTAAGGCTAATGCCGATACGTGGTGAAACAACGCTCTCTCCGCCCGCATCTCGTGGTCGTGCGGTAGCGTTCTCGCTTCCCACGCCCGGGTTCCCGGGTTCGATTCCCGGCGGGGTCAGGGATTTTCTCTGCCTCGTGATGGCTGGGTGTTGTGTGCTGTCCTTAGGTTAGTTAGGTTTAAGTAGTTCTAAGTTCTAGGGGACTGATGACCATAGATGTTAAGTCCCATAGTGCTCAGAGCCATTTAAACAACGCTCTGGTAGGTGGTTTGGGGCTTTAAATCACCTTGGGGTATGACCATGCTATGCATCTGACCTGCGGTCGTAGTAAGGTGGCGCTGGCAGCAGTCCACATACGGAGAGGTGTGTTGGTGCATGTCAGAGTACGGTGCAGCGAGTAAGTGTGCAGACGTTTTCAGACGTGCTAATTGTGACTGTGTGTTGAAAATGGCTCAAAAACACGTATGGATGACGTTATGAGGGGTAGAATACTACTGCGACTGGAGGCTGGTCAAACACAGCAGGTCGTGGCTCGTGCCCTCCGTGTGCCACAAAGTGTGGTCTCAAGATTATGGCAACGATTCCAGCAGACAGGAAGCGTGTCCAGGCGCTAAAGTGCGGGACGTCCACAGTGTACAACACCACAAGAAGACCCATCATTCACCATCAGTGCCCGCAGACGGCCACGGAGTTCTGCAGGTAGCATTGCTCGGGACCTTAACACAGCCACTGGAACAGTTCTCTCTACACACACAGTCTACGGACGACTGATCATACAAGGTTTATTCGCACGGAGACCTGCAAGGTACATTCCACTGACCGCTGCTCACAGGACAGCCCGTAAAGCCTGGTGTCAAGAACACAGTACATGGTCATTGGAGCAGTGGTCTAAGGTTGTGTTCAGGAACGAGTCCAGGTATAGTGTGAATAGTGATTCTCGCCGGGTTTTCATCTGGCGTGAACCAGGAACCAGATACCAACCCCTTAATGTCCTTGAAAGTGACCTGTATGGAGGTCGTGGTTTCATGGTGAGGGGTGGGGTTATGATTGGTGGACGTACACCCCTGCATGTCTTTGACAGACAGGTCAGGTGTATCGAGAAGTTATTTTGCACCAGTATGTCCGTCTTTTCAGGGTAGCAGTGGGTCCTACCTTGCTCCTGGTGCATGATAACGCACGGCCCCACCGAGCTGCCATCGTGGATAAGTACGTTGAAACAGAAGATATCAGGCGAATTGAGTGGCTTGCCTATTCTCCAGACCTAAACCCCATCAAACGCGTCTGGGATGCTCTCGGTCGACGTATCACTGCACGTCTTCAAAACCCTACGACACTTCACGAGCTCCGACATGCACTGATGCAAGAATGGGGGGCTATACCCAAGAAGCTGCTCGACCACCTGATCCAGAGTATGCCAACCCGTTGTGCGGCCTGTGTATGTGTGCATGGTGATCACATCCCATATTGATGCCGGGGTACATGCACAGGAAACAGTGGCGGTTTGTACCACATGTGTTTCGAGGCGGTTTTCTCAACTTATCACCTATACTGTGGACTTACAGATCTGTGTCGGGTGCGTTTTCTATGTGCCGATGTTATTAGCGCCAGTGTTGGGTAGTGCCACGTTGTGTGGCACCACATTCTGCAATTATCTTTAATTTATGAGCATGAGTGTAATTAGACATTGCGTTGTAGAGTAGGGAATTCTAGTCAACTGTGTCTACAAACCCACAGTTAACCCTGTCAACATCTTGCCTTAATTCCTGGTGTCATTTCATCATCTACAACTTTCTTTACTTCACTTCGACTCCTTGCACTGGACATGTTGATAATGAACCACTGATCAGAATTTCTGTTCGGGAGAGATCTTCCACCAATTCATTTGATTACAAAACCATCTCATTCTTAACAGCTCGTAACAGATCAGTAATCCTATTCTTATAACGTACAACTGAAGCTTATAATCTACTCACCTGCCCTCACAAAGGCCATTCACTCTGTTGGAACTGTACGACATGTTCCTACTCTGAGACGTCACAGTTAATAAGACCAACTGTAACACTGACGTCCTTGCACTGCAATTCGGTCAACTGAATCAGTTCACCAAGACCTGTCCAACAGTTAGGACATCAGCCACTGTGTCTGCCGAAACTTCCATTGCCTCTTGGGGGGGAAGTTGTTCTTTGCGAAGCCAATCCACATCTGGCATGTCGCTGATAACTGTAACTTAAAAGACACATGGGAAAGCAAGACATAATTTCTAATTTAGACCTTAAAGCTATCAGATTACAGCCCTCTCTGTGCAATGCACAAAAGCACTCCCCTGCCAAAATGTAGCCTTAGGTGGAGTGAGTTTCGGGCTGGGCGTTGTGCAGATGTGAGGATCAATATCTTTTTTCCACTCTATTAACACACGAACACCAGTTTAACTATACACAAAGTACTGCTATAAAAAAAGGATTCCATGAAGCCTGAATAAATTTGAACAGGACTTGAACAACAGAAAGTCTCCTACTGAAATAATAACACAAAAATTAACACAAAAACGTTTAATCTGGCCTCTCATGGCTAAATGACGACATAACGCCTGTAAGCCCCCACATGTCAATAGTAACTTACTATAGCAGAAAATATTATAATCTAGGTCATATTACGGAGTAAAATTTCTGGTAGCTACATCTTGTCTGATTACTACTAGCTGCGTCCAGTCAACAAGATACTACTTATCTATATACCACTCAGCTACAATCTATGTGATCAGTACACCAGTTATACACTAAAAGAATTCATTCCTATAAAACCATATACCAATTCACAATACAGATGAATGAATCTCAGTTCAGTAACAGGAACCACAGTGAATCAATGTAAAAGCACAGAGTACAGAAAAAATTCATATTAATAAATCCATATATATTGTAAAAATGTGTGTATGTAAGTATATAAGTATGTATGTAGATTCATACGTTCCACATCTCCTCCTAAGCCAATAGACCGATTTCAATCAAACTTGATACACGTGTCGCCTACTGTGTCGAAAGAGTCGCTATTAAGGGGAGGAAATACCTACATATCAATGGGGTGCAGAGTGGATGGGGCTGAAAAATAAATGTAGCCCACGATGCTCGTATACTCAGACTTTATTCAGCCTGTGGCTGAGAATGAGAGCGCTCAATGACTAGCAACAAACTTAACACATAATCAAGTTTTTAAGGATCTATTTCTCCCTGACAACACCACAAAATGGTGTATCAGGCATGATATTTTAATTTATTATTTATTTACTACTAACGGTATACTTGACCCACACTGCAGACGGTATTCCCATGTACCAATGAATGTACTTGCAAAATGATATCATTTCACGGCACATAGTTCAAGAAGGCATTGAGTAATGAACACTGACATGCGTGAAAAACTGCCACATCGTTCATTACGTTCGAATTTATTATTTTTTTCCTACTTATTCTATTCAAAATACATTTTCCACACAGTACACGCACATTCGGCTTAATGTGTCTAGAAACTTGTATCATCGAACAACCTGTGGTTCAGGAGATATGAAATGATGAACTATGAAATGCGTGAGAAACTGGCGCATCGTGCATGACATTTCAATTTATTACTTCTTTGCAACAAACTATATTCGGAACTCATTTCGCAAACAATATTCACATATCCCGATGAATGTACCTACAAAATTCTATCGTCGTACGACACGTAGTTCAAAAGGCTTTTTTTTTATCATCAGTCTTGAGACTGGTTTGATGCGACCCTCCACGAATTTCTCTCCTGTGCCAACCCCTTCATCTCTAAGTAGCATTTGCATCCTACTTCCTCGATTATTTGCTGGATGTATTTCAGTTTCTGTTTTTCCTCTACAGTTTTACTCTATACAGCCTCCTCTATGACTTCGGAAGTTACTCCCTGATGTCTCAACAGATGTCCTAACATCCTGTCCTTTCTTTTTTTTCAGTGTTTTCCATACATTCCTTCCCTCGCCGATTGTCTGAAGAACCTCCTCATACCTTACCTTATCGATCCACCTAATTTTTAACATTCGTTTGTTGCAACACATTCCAAATACTTTCATTCTCTTCTTTTCCTGTTTTCTCACAGTCCATGTTTTACTATAATACAACGCTGTGCTTGATTATCAGAAATTTCTTCCATGAATTAAGGTCTTCTGATGGTCAAGAATGCCATCCTTGCCAGTGATAGTCTGCTTTCTGTGTCCTCCTTGCATTGTCCATCAGAGTTATTTTGCTGATTAGGCAGGAGAATGCCTTAAAGTCATCTACTTCGTGATCAATAATCCAGATGTTAAATTTCTTGCTGTTCTCATTTCTCCTATTTCTCATTCTTTCGCTTTTCTTCAATTTACTTTCAGTCCGTATTCTATAATCTCTAGATTGTTCATTCCATTCAAGAAATCTTGTAATTCTTTTTCATTCTCTCTCATGATAGCACTGTATTCAGCGAATCTTATCAACCATGTTCTTCCACCTTGAATTTTAATTCCATTCTGGGCTCTAACTTTTACTTCCGTCATTGCTTCTTCGATGTATCGACTGAACAGTAGTGGCGAAAGACTACAACCCCGTCTTACAGATTTTTCAATCCGAGCACTTTCTTCAGCAGATAGGACTCCATAGACATTGACCTGCGTGAAAACGAAACTGCAGGGTGAAAGTCGCTACAGATACAGGTGAAATAGTGTATGTATACGGTTAGGTGGAATATGTATTAAATATATGTGAAATACGTATGACATGTGTGCATGCACGTAAATCCATGGGTGAAAACATCCTCCTAGACCACCCGAACGACTCCAACCGAACTAGGGAAACATGTTACTTACTGTCTCGAGGGAAATACTGTGGGGGTAAGAACCAGTAACATCCTATCACGATTGGTTAATAGAGTGGAGAAAGAAGGGGGGGAGGAAGTGGTGGTCGGGGAAGGAGGGTATAGATATGGGTGAGGAGGGGACTGTCAGATAGTGGATGAGGATGAGGGGGAAATGGATAAAGAGAGGGAGAAGAAGGGTGTGGATAGAGAGAGAGAAAGGACGAGATGGGCAGAGGGTGGAGGAGCAGATCAGAGAGTGGAGCAGATGGACAGAGTGTAGAGGGACTAGCAGATAGATGGAAAAAGGGGGAGCATCATACGTAGAGGATGAAGGAGAAGATGGACTAATTGAACAAAAATAAATACATACCCAGGCTATGCTGGGTATTAAGCTAGCAGAAAAGCAGAAAATGTGTTTTGACTTAATTGAGGAAATTGTGATGATGGAAAACCTAAATCTACAGTATTTGCAAGATTTCGTTCTGTCATTTCGCATTCCTGAGACGAACTGTTACCGACCGATCGATCGACAATCCTTCTGTGTTCACTGATTGTTTCCATTTCTACACAGCCATTTACTGCCTGATCCATATCCCTAAGCACAACTCTCGAATTATTGTTTTGAATAGTTATCACTTCGTTACAAGGTGATAGTAACAAGTTACTTTCGTCTTCACTGTAATTTCCCAATTTGCTTTCAGCCTAGTGTTACACTTGTGACACGCCATGACTGTCACAATACTTCACACGATAACACAGAAAAAAGACCGTCTGAAAAACAAAAGTTGTAAGACACACTAAAATAGCACTGGAAATTATAAATATATAATTAACTGCCAAATCGACTGCAAAATACTTAGTGCAAATCCACATGCATGCCACAACTGGTTTGCTCGTTACAATACTGTGCAACAATGAAAAACTACAACTACAAAGGAAATTCTCTATACAATTACGCGCTAGCAGTAAGCAATAGCTAATTTCTAATCATGCAGTAATTATTCAAACTACAAGAAAATTAGAAGATTCCAGTGAGGTATCCTCGGCTAAGGGTCGACAGATGAAACTTCTTTATTTAATTCTGAAACTGCTGAGTGAAATTGAATGCAAGTGTCACTTTGCTAGTCTTTATCATTTCAACACTGATCCACAATATCCTAGCGCAACGCAATCTGACTGCTCAAAAATGATAACTTGACTTCAAATAATTAATACAAAAGAATGTCCCTGAATTGGACGAAATCCTAACAATAACCCATACATACCATAAGTCACTTACCTCAGAGAAATCTTCAATACACGAACTACAGCGATGCTGCAATCACCAATACTGCCAGTTAAATAAAAAATTCTAACTACTGAAGCCTCTAACTACTGATAGGCGTGTGGTTAGCAAAAGAAAAATTTTGTTGCCGAGCAAACAATGTACTTTTTACCTTAATAATGTGACAACCAGTTCAAAAATTACATAATCGTCCACGGCATCCAGTTCCAAACATTATATAATCATGGACAAATTACATTCCCATGAAGTACACACGTCCAGATCATCCACTCGCGCTAATACTGTAAACCTCCAACACTGCTAACCCCCATCACTGCTGACTCCATACGCCCCACTTCCATCACTGCTGGCTGTTTGCCTCCAACTGCAAGTCTGACCAGCCACCAGCGCAGTCAGAGATTTAACAGAAAGCGATACATAGCGTTACCAACATACAAACACATAAACAGCCTACTTACAATCTGTCTGTGCGACGTCTTAGTAGAAAGTCTTTCTCCCGGTAGCAAGTGTTTACTCATCGATAGTCTCGCTGCAAGTCAACTGGCAGCAAGTGTCGTCTGAGTTAACTCTCCGAAAATTGGCTGTTTCTGCAACTGTAGGTATCTCTCTGTCAATTGCAGCAGACTTCCGACGAATAATAATTTTTTAATAAGTTTAACGAACTCCTATTGTCACAGATTTTTTCGTGGTTAACCAGTGATGGTTTGGCGCAGGGAAAACTAAACTAAACTCCACCCGAAAAGGCCATGAAGGCCCAACGGTACCGAGCTGCGCCGTCTCATCCTCAGCCCGGCAGCTTTTGTGTTGACGAGACCGGAGCCGCTACTTCTCAATCAAGTAGCTCCTCAGTTTGTCTCACAAGGGCGGAGTGCATCCCGCTTGCAACAGCGCTCGGCAGACAGGATGGTCTCCAGTCCAAGTGCTAGCCCAACCCTACCATGCTTAACTTCGGTGATCTGACAGGAACCGGTATTACTACTGCGGTGAGGCCGTTGGCTCAGGCGCAGGGAGAAAGGCAGAAAATCTCTCCCACTCCACATCTTCCAGACCTTGCCCACCTGAAGGGCTTACATGTAGACACATGCAGGGGAGCGCACCTTCAACAGAAATTAATAACTTTGAGCCAGTCGAAGTGCCCAATACTAGCATTTAAACGAAAATTATTTCGCGGTGTGATCACTGAGGAACGACTTCACCTGTTACATATCTAAAAGGATTCCTTGTAGCGTCTCACTGAATGGAGTTCTATAGCAGACAGGCCCCCGTCAAATCGCCTGCTGGGGTGAGATGGACTGTGGCGAATTCCCCATCAGCTAATCGCTCTGGACTACTTCCACGGCAGCTCCTGCTCCTTCTCAGTAAATTTCTATGTTGTACAAGTCAGCTAAAAAGCTTTCAGAACTGCAGAAAATAACAGGTCCCCTCACCATAATAAAAATGAAAGAAGAGAAAAAGTAACTATCGGAGCAATCACTGACAATATTGAATTGTGTCTGCAATTATGATGCAGTGTTAAAGGACTGTCTGTGTGGTGATGTGCGTACTACATTGTAAAATATGTTGCGTGACGGTTTGGGATAAAGCGCCACGTAAAAAGAGTGTATAATTTGAGGTTCACGTATGATAAAACGTAGTTATTCAGCAAATGGTTGTTAATTACTTCATCCTCAAGCTACTGTTCATGGCTCTTCCACATCAGTTACAACATTTCTATTTGTATTGTACAGAGAACATGCTAATGCTCGTATGTGTTTCCACACAAGAACTGATAAGTTGACATGCATATCACACTTCGTGTGACATGGTGCAAAGTGATACTGTGTGTCTAAGTACTAGATGGTAGCTTCTGTCGAATCTGATGACTGTCGTTTATTATGTTTTTTAAGTTTTTCTGATTGATATACAACTCATGTGTTTTACTTTTCCGTGGGTGGTATGTCTTGTAGATGCTTGAAAATGACTTCACAGCCGAAATTGGTCAATATCATGAAATAACGATAAGTTTTACAACCTACAAAGGACAATACTTTCTTTTAGCAAATAGAGTATATCGTGGTTGTGGACTTGCATACAAACAAGATGGTCAAGAATGTTCATTTTTCATGGATCTTGAAAAGTCATTCATTTATTAGCATGAAATTGCTTCAAATCTTGTCCATTATATTGATCCCTACCTCCACGAAAATATGAGCCTCATGTTCCCAATGCAGATGGATATCCACTATTACTGACAACATGACATGTATGGTACGGAAGTCAGTCTATGTGATGTACATGTACAGACAGACAAACGACTATAATTTCAGAAAATTGTATGATTTATTCAAAAGATAGAGCTTCACAAACTGAGCAAGTCAGTTACGTGTTTGTCCACCTCTGCCCTTGTGCAAGCAATTATTCGGCTTGGCATTAATTGATGGAGCTGTTGGATGTGTTCCTGAGGGACACTGTGCCAAATTCTGTCCCAACTGGTGCAAAATATCTTAAAAATAAGGTTGAGGGGTCATGCCCATAACAGTCCAAAAGTTCTCAACAGGGGAGAAATCCAGCGACCTTGTCTGCCAAGGTAGTGTTTTACAAGTGCGAAGACAAGAGGTGGAAATCTCGCTGTGTGCGGGCTGGTAACATCTTGCTGAAATGTAAGCTCAGGATGGCTTGCCTTGAAGGACAGAAAAAGGGACATAGGATGTTGTCGACATTGCGCTGTGCAGGAAGTGTGCCGCGGATGACAACCTAGGGGGTCCTGCTATGAAAAGGAATGGCACTCCAGACAATCACTCCTTTCTATCAGAACCACATGGCTTGTTGTGGTTATCGAACGCAAGTGCGCATGACCATTAGCTATGGTGGCTAGTAGAAACAATTTTCATTTGATGGGCATGCTTGCCATAGAAAGTACTCAGAAGTGCTTACTTCAACTTAATAACTGACCCATGACTCTAATAATGATGCGTCAGGTAAATTTGCTTGAAACCATTAGAAAAATAGGAAACCAGAGTGAGCATTTAAATATGTACCGCACTTTGAAAATAAACTCACAGAGAACGGCAGCATTATTTTTAAATAAAGTCATGTTTATAAACGAAGCCCGATTTGTTTCCACAATAAGTGGCAGATATGATATAAAATTAAGTACTAAGCCAGAGATAAAATATGCGTTATTGCCAAATGAAGGCACGTATTTTGGAAACTGGTACGCTACTGTTCACTTTCCGGTCACTTGCAAAATTTCCCCTGACGATGAAATTTGATAACAACCTATTTAGTTAATTGGTACGATCCCTTGATGACAGCAGATTTCATCGTATGGCGTTTATTAATAAAATACCGAAGTCCTGATCATACCACACAAATAGTAATTTTTCCTCTACCACTGCAATATCCATAGTGTTTGCTGTGTGTAAATAGAATCGGCCACGTGAGTATTTCATTTAAACTTTCACAATTTATTTAATGTATGTGTAATATTTTTCCGCGAATTTCGATTAAATGATATCTTCTTTGGGCGCGTTATCTGTAGAGCTAAACTGACATGCAGGAGGCGATTATTGGAAGAAAATAGTGCGTGTGAGGTACTGGATGACAAAGAAATCCTAGTTTCTTGACGGAGAGGAAAACGTGTGAATACTTTTTCATAATACTGGTGTTTAATAACAATTAGCAAACCAAATCTGAAACTAGTTTTGGGTATAGTACGCTTATTTATTCTTCAGCAACTCCACACTAGTAAAGCTTTTTATGCAAAGTGCATTACATTCAAACTGTAAAATTAGGGAACGTGAACATGATTAGATTTTTGGTAGTGTCTCAAGAAAAAGACGCTCTGAATAAATGATGGTCCAAAATATTTCTCGGGAATTCCTTTTCAGTAATAAATTATCAAACATCTGAGCGAACTTTGTCGCCAAATGCCTTGGGCGGGACAAAATATTTTTGCGAGACATTTCATTTGCAAACTTAGCAGGTTGCTAATCTCCCATATTTCGCAGGTTGCAGGGTACACGTTGCAAAGATAAATTTTTTAACACTTTCTGGCACTTTTAGCTGAACCGATACTCGAACCTGGGAACTTTGCCCTATACGGGCAAGTGCTCTACCGACTCAGCTACCCAAGCGTAACTCACAACACTTCCTTACGGCTTTACAATCGCTAGCACCTCATCTCCTACCTTCCAAACTTCGCAGTTTTCCTGCGAAACTTACAGGACTAGCACTCCTGGAAGAGAGGAAATTCTGGAAAGGCATAGTCATTGCCAGGGGGTATTGTTTCCAGGATGCTGTGAGGACGGGTCGTCGTTCGTGCTTTGGTATCTCAACCAGTACGTTACTTGTTTAGAGACAAAGGTCCCGCGTTCGAATCCCAGTCCGGAATACGGTTTAAACCTGTCAGAAAGTTTCATGTCAGCGGATATTCCGTTGCACAGTAAAAATTCACAGTAGGCCAGTTTTGTTGAGCAGCGCTGGGCGCCTTTACCTGGTGGTTACTCTTTTAGCCCAATGCTGCATGCAGATTCTGAAGTGACCATACTGTATTTTGTGTGTGTGTGTGTGTGTGTGTGTGTGTGTGTGTGTGTGTCTTTAGTGCTGTGACCGGTTTGATGTGGCCCCGTCACTGCTTCCTCAACTGTGCCACCTGTTCACCTCAGAATAGCACCTACTTCGACCGTCAAAAAAATTTTTTTATATATTTTAATCCCCTGTAACTTTTACCTCTAAGGCTCCAGATATTGTCATGGAACTTATTGTCCCAAGTCTTATTACTCGTTCTATTATGCTGTTCTTTCTGGTCTGTGTTTTCCACTTGTTAATTTACCTTCCAATTATGAGGAGAAATTTCACATTTTGTATTGTATAGTTGAACTTAATTTTCACTATCCTTTTATACCATCTCAACTCAAAGACTTCCTTTATCTTCGTTTCCGGTTTCTCACAAACCTTCACTTCGGTACAGTGCTGTGCTAGAGACCGTTCTTTCCCTAATTAAAGTCTGTACTTGACCCTAGTAGAACCATTTCGGCGACGAATGATCTTTTTGCCTGCGCCAGTCTACTCATTCATTTGTCTGTGACTCAAAGGTAGCAGTACACCTTCACTTTTATTGCTATTTGGTGCCCTAATTTGTCGCTTATTTCCCTCTTGCCTCTACTCAGTACTCTCCTCTTAATTCGGTTTACTCTCATTTTATATTCTGTACACAGCAGACAATTCCAGACAATGTACATGTCCTGCAGTTCTTCCCTACTTTCGCTGAGAAGTATCATACATCACTAAAGATTTTCATCAACTGTTCTTATGACTGAATTCCAGTAAGCTCAAATTTTAATCCAACATCTGAAACATTTTTTTTTCTTCCTTTACAGTTTTTTCAATACACGTGATGAACTACGAAGACAAAATTCTGCCACAGTAGCGCCGTATTAATTCGAGCACTTCTTTCTTTTGGTCTTCCATTCGTGTTGTTCCCTGTGGCTCTTGTACTTATCGTGAACTATGCTACATACCTTATACCATATACCCATTTTTCGGACGATTTGAAGCATCTTCCATTCGTGTTGTTCCTTGTTGGCACTTGTACTTACTCGATGCATCGCAAACAGTAAGGTGGTGCTCAGTATTACTGTCGTTAACTACTAACTAGGAATAGTACCTGAACCAAAACGATTATGACTACTTCATTGGTTAACGGCACCTGGCTTGGAAACAGCCTGTAATTTTAAATCGTCAGAAAAATAGGTATATGGTATTGGGAACGAACTTAATAATAACAACAATAAAGGTTTATAAAGATTACTGGAAACATTTCAGGTACAGAAGAACTTTGTTTGGTGAAACCATGTATATAATATGTAAAATTATCACTAAATGTTAACTCATAAAATAACACAAGACCTGAATTCTCAAGGTATCAAAATTATGATTTCAAGCATCTAGAGCTATTTTACTTCGTCGACTGCTATTTTATGATTGTAAATTTTACGTATGTTTCTAGAATCTTAGAAGTCTTAATTCCATTATCAAGCATAATGTCACAACAATCTCTCTGGTGGCGTTACCTTTAAAACAGCCTAACCTATCATGTTCTAAAACAGATTCTCAATAGTTTTCATTCCTCTGGTATATTATACTCACCTGCAGCTTGATACTTCAATCAGAGTATTCTATAGTTCTCGCTATTAGTTGCTCTTTTTATCTTTGAGGTTATATGGATCTATTCGTTCGAAGTTCATAGTATACATTTTTAGTTTTGTAGATTCTACACACTAGTTCGAATATTTATTTGATTGCAACTACCATAGATTACTTTAGAAATGTCAAAGTCCTTCTGGCTTGTTTGAACATTTGTCTTCCAAGGCTTTGTGAAACACTGACTGTATTATCGGGTCCAGTATGTCTTCTAAATTGCACCGTTACGGAGAGGATTGGTTGGCTGGTTTGGGATGTAAAGGGACGAAACTACAGGGTCATCAGCCCCTTCGGGGCAGAGGAGGGATACGGCAAAATTCAATGGCATACAGCAACCTAAAGAAAGTTATCGAAGATCATTCGAATCTTGAGTTTCATTTCTTGGAACCCCTACTTGAGACGTCGGATATGGAGAAAGTGAAGAGAGATATGAACTATAAGTTTTAAGCTTTAATAAGCGTTTCTGTCGGCAAAAATAAATATATCACGATGTTTCATGTTATTTTGGCACTTTCAAGACAGAACAAACTTTAATAAAATGTAACCTTTCATTTACAATTCACTGAGTGAGTTCTCTCGCATCTCATTCCTCGGGATGCAACTTCTAATTTGTTTCTAACATTGTATTTTTGTACGTCCCTCCTCTATTCCGAGTTAGTGTCTATTACAACTAAAAATGTATTTGCTTATTTGACCTTCATTTAACCTAAAACATTTTGATGGAACTCACCTCCATCGCGTGTTATTCCCATTATGCATTACAATGGTCCACCCTGGATTCAAAATAGTCTCACAATGAAATCGAGGCCTATGGGAAAATTATCTACTATACTGGTTATATTGATGATACACTGTGCCAAGAAGAAGGTGGAACAAATGATTTTAACAGCATACTCGATATACACAATAAAAAGGAAACAAATATAAAATTCACTGTTGAATATGAAAACAATGGTAGCATCAACTACTTAGACCAGAATTTCAGGAAAGAAAACGGTTTACACATCTTCAATGTTCACAAAAAAAGCAACAAAAACACACACCACCATACACAACTAGTCTTACCAATAGACGACACACAAACATGGTGCATACAGAGCTATAGTTAACACAATCAGCAGTATACCAATAGATAAATATGCGAAGGCTGACGAACAATCAAAGAAATAGCTGCAGCAAATGGCTTTGATGACACAGTTATTGACAACCTCACATAGAAAATAAAAAGAATAATAAACCATCTGCCGCACAGAAAATGGAAAGGAAAGCCAATGCTTTCAAGCTCCTCACTGGCTATCTCTCCTAAAAAATAGGAAAAATTTTTAGATCGCATAACAAACTGCAAGACACACTGGGACACAACAGAAAAACGTAGACAGATAAACACACATGATGAGGCATTTATAAAATAATACACAGTATAAGCAAAGCCCTCTATGTATCCCCAACATGAAGAGACTTCCGGAAAAGATACTTGTACAATGAACATATAAATGCCTGCCATATAAACAATTGTATCTCAGTAATAGCCATCCACACCAACGACATTGGCCACCCATTCCATGATATCGTGAATGATCTTCATATATTACATTAACTAGAAAGGAGCACTATACAGATGTACATGACGAGTTAGCTGGAAAGTAGCTCTATTAACTTCTGCAAAAAGTTCTCCAATGCCGAATGATTTTTAATTGAAAATATTGTCTTTAAAAATAAAAACTTACCTTTATGATGTAGTCATACTAATCTAATATGAGCCATGCCCTAAATGTACGTCGATAGAAAAAGTTTCATCTTCACTCCATATTGGTAACTTAGCAATTAAACAAGTTTATTTTCGCAGCCAGGATTCTTGGGAATAACGTTAACATTTATGTGTCAAAGTGATAGGCTGTGAGGTGCCTGTTGCCGCGCTCTGTGTGCTAGACAACCAGATATCCAACAAAAATTAAAGGAAATTCACTAATGAAATGATCATTTCATAGCTTAATGCGCACCTTAAGATACGAGTATATGTAATTTCCTGAATAACGTCGTATTTCGATACACAAACTCATCGGCACACAGATCAAAATGAATCAAATCATACTTCTGATTAATGTTATGGACATGTAACTGGAATACACCTTATGATGGGAGGTGCTGCCAAAACATGCAGTGCTAATGAAATACTGGAAAAAGTGGCTGAAACAATAAAAATTATTTCATTAAAGATACAGAAATTATCCTTCTCATTGGTATAACTGCCCTGAGAACTCGTATGTAATTTCGCCCTCATGCCGTTGTTACTTGGGAAATCTTGTGCCCCTGTAGTCCTACAACACTGCAGCCTGGAGGTGTCAGAGTGGTTGCCGACTAATGAGGGGCGACACCGGCAGCGACGTCGAACGTGTCGGCGCATCTCACGGGAGCGGCCGTTAGGTTTAATGGCGAGGAAAATGCCCGCCCTGGAGGCGCGGGAAAGCGAGGGCGGATGAAGGACGTGCAACTGAACGGCTGCGTGAAGCATGACGAAGGCGGCTGGAGGCCGCACCGGACACGATACGACATGAGAGAATTCCATACTTCGTCACGTTCGCGGTGCCGGAGAAGGAGACACAAACCGTTGTCAGTGGAGCAACCAAAATACATAGATTGCCCTTATGTATATACCTTATCTGGTGCTAAGAAATGCACGATGTGGAAGGAAGGAGGCAAGGATATACCATGTGCAACACTCAGGCCGTGACCCTTGAGTGCAATGCGAGATTGAGTGTTTGATATTAAGAAAAGGAAGTGATACTAAGTTTCAAATTGGAATCCAGTAAATGAGTCTGTAAATGTGTCTATGTGTACAATACCATTGTATCTGGGATGTTACACACTGCGTAAAAAATTACGTATACAGAATTTTAGTGCCTTAAATGTCACAAGAAGCTCACATTTGTAACTTTTCCCCCCCAATGGTCCACTAGTGTGGTTCAAAGACAGTGTTCAAATCACCTTGTGATGAATACTGCTTCAGAGATGTGGACGTGGGAAATGGAGGTGGCACACATAGGATTCCTTTCGAATAGCAGCTAGGGCACAGAGATAAATGTTGCTGTTCGACTTAAGGTTTATGATGTCGTTGAAGTTCTCCGTATCGGAACTGATGTCAGTGGCCGTGAATCATTTATAACAACAGTGAATAATTAACTACAAAAGGGAATAATGAACTGCAAAAGGGTAAGTTAAACAACGCAAAAGACTTTCAAGTTCGGCACACTAGCCAAAGAAGGAGTAGTGTCATAACTCAACAAGGAAATTTTTAGCTCAAGAGATGAGCATGTAGAGGAATTATAGCTCAATGTTGTAAGAATAGTAAATCATGCACTACGCACAGACGGCAGACGAAAACCTGAAAACACCAAGAAGACAAGGCAGTGCAGGAAACCCGTTGTGTCTCTACACAGCTTCCAGTCCTCTCAGAATGAATGTGTGATTTTAAAGAGAATCTTACCCCATTTTTTCTGCAAAATAGCGGGAAGCTAAGCAAACGATGAGGGAGATGGATAGCGACTGCGAACCCTTCCCTCCGAAGTACATCATAAAAGCTGGTGACAGTGATGGCCAGGGAAAATGCGACAATTCTTGTTCGTGCTAAAGAAAAACCGGTCTTTGCCGATGTGAGCTGTGTTAGCAGGGGCCTGTCGGCGTGGAACCCAGCCTCACCATTGAGTTACATACCTTGTATAATGGGGTGGACGCGATCAGTCCAAATGGTCACATATTCCCTGGCAGTAATGTAACCTTGCAGAGTAACTTTGGGGTCCATGGAATACCACCATATGGTTCACTCTTGGGACGTAAACTCGGCCAGATTTTTGGAAACTATGTGAAAGTGGACTAATCCGATCACATTAATTACTTCTATGGCTCCATAGTTCGGGTGCTATGGCTGCGACACCACAGTTTCCAGATACTAATGTGCGGTTTGGGAATTGCAGCTCATACTGAAACTTCCTACTTCAGCAGCTCTCTTCATATGGCTTTGATGCTGACAGTGTGTGCGACATTTTCTTCTGCGGTGACTTTTGCAATTGGCGTCCTCTTCTTTTTTTCACAATTCTCTTCTGTTACCGCCCGTCCAATTCACTCTACACTACCATTATTCGCATACTGATTTAGCAGATGCTATTTTTCCACTTCTCCTGTATGAGGTATGAATCTTGGAGGCAGTGCCTCTTGAAATACTAAACACTTCGGCCACCTCGGATTCGGAAGCACGCACCATACGTGCATCGACAATTTGCCCACTTTCGATTTCACTTAGCTCCGACGTAATGTACTCGCAACTACTCAGAACATTTGCAAAATACTGAGGACATTGCACAGGATCCGATCGTGGTCAGACACTACAGCGCAAACTACCGAGTGCATTTGGGTCCAAGCACGCTTTCCTCGCGGCGTTTCCTCATTATGTTCATCAGCTGCAGATATGTACACAGTAGAAAAGTTCATAAAGGGATGGGGAGGGCTCCACGTTATATGTTTACTGTAAAAAAACTTCTGAAGCAACAGAAACTAATGCACTATACATATCAAACGAAGTATAGAGCTATAAATATACACTCCTGGAAATGGAAAAAAGAACACATTGACACCGGTGTGTCAGACCCACCATACTTGCTCCGGACACTGCGAGAGGGCTGTACAAGCAATGATCACACGCACGGCACAGCAGACACACCAGGAACCGCGGTGTTGGCCGTCGAATGGCGCTAGCTGCGCAGCATTTGTGCACCGCCGCCGTCAGTGTCAGCCAGTTTGCCGTGGCATACGGAGCTCCATCGCAGTCTTTAACACTGGTAGCATGCCGCGACAGCGTGGACGTGAACCGTATGTGCAGTTGACGGACTTTGAGCGAGGGCGTATAGTGGGCATGCGGGAGGCCGGGTGGACGTACCGCCGAATTGCTCAACACGTGGGGCGTGAGGTCTCCACAGTACATCGATGTTGTCGCCAGTGGTCGGCGGAAGGTGCACGTGCCCGTCGACCTGGGACCGGACCGCAACGACGCACGGATGCACGCCAAGACCCTAGGATCCTACGCAGTGCCGTAGGGGACCGCACCGCCACTTCCCAGCAAATTAGGGACACTGTTGCTCCTGGGGTATCGGCGAGGACCATTCGCAACCGTCTCCATGAAGCTGGGCTACGGTCCCGCACACCGTTAGGCCGTCTTCCGCTCACGCCCCAACATCGTGCAGCCCGCCTCCAGTGGCGTCGCGACAGGCGTGAATGGAGGGACGAATGGAGACGTGTCGTCTTCAGCGATGAGAGTCGCTTCTGCCTTAGTGCCAATGATGGTCGTATACGTGTTTGGCGCCGTGCAGGTGAGCGCCACAATCAGGACTGCATACGACCGAGGAACACAGGGCCAACACCCGGCATCATGGTGTGGGGAGCGATCTCCTACACTGGCCGTACACCACTGGTGATCGTCGAGGGGACACTGAATAGTGCACGGTACATCCAAACCGTCATCGAACCCATCGTTCTACCATTCCTAGACCGGCAAGGGAACTTGCTGTTCCAACAGGACAATGCACGTCCGCATGTATCCCGTGCCACCCAACGTGCTCTAGAAGGTGTAAGTCAACTACCCTGGCCAGCAAGATCTCCGCATCTGTCCCCCATTGAGCATGTTTGGGACTGGATGAAGCGTCGTCTCACGCGATCTGCACGTCCAGCACGAACGCTGGTCCAACTGAGGCGCCAGGTGGAAATGACATGACAAGCCGTTCCACAGGACTACATCCAACATCTCTTCGATCGTCTCCATGGGAGAATAGCAGCCTGCATTGTTGCGAAAGGTGGATATACACTGTACTAATGCCGACATTGTGCATGCTCTGTTGCCTGTGTCTATGTGCCTGTAGTTCTGTCAGTGTGATCATGTGATGTATCTGACCCCAGGAATGTGTCAATAAAGTTTCCCCTTCCTGGGACAATGAATTCACGGTGTTCTTATTTCAATTTCCAGGAGTGTATATAGAGAGAGAGATCTTAAATGAAACGCGTTTTGCTGTCAAGAGAACAACGCGTGAAGCGTTCAGTGACTACTGTTGATGAATGTTGTCGGAAGTTCTTTCACAAAACCCAAAGGAATTCTTGTCGTACGTAAAGGCTGTAAGTGGCACCTAAGTTATGGTCCAGTCACTTACGGACGAAACAGTAGCAATGTGGAAGCGGAAATTTTTAACTGACTTTTGAAATGTTCCTTTACATGGGAATATAACTCGCCTATCATTGAAAATATGAGTGTCAGTGGCACTGAGAAACAACTAAAATCGTCAAAATTTAATAATGCCTCGCAGCCCCATGGAATCGTTATCAGGTTTTGAAGTCAATTTTTAGTTGAGTTAGCCCCTCTGTTAACAATAATCTATCATAGAACCCTGGAAAAAGAAAACGTGTCCAGAAGTTGCAAGAAAGCAGAGGTCAAACTCGTTTCCAAGAAGGGTAGCTGAAATCATACACAAAATTACCGTCCAATATCCTTGACATCAATTTCTTGTAGAATATTAGAACATATTCTGAGTTCAAAAGTAAAGAGGCCGCTCGAACAGAATGATCTCTTCTATGCAAACCAGTATGGATTTCGAAAAAGTCGGTTGTGTGGAACCCAACGCGTATTTTCCTCAAATTGCATACTGCCTTAATAAAGGCAGTCAGGTAGATGCTTATTCCTTGATTTCCAGAAATCAATTAAATCAGTACCACACCTAAGGTTATTTACAAAAGTAGATCGTGTGGCTTTCAAGCGAAATTTGTGACTGAAATGACGAATTTTCGATAGGGAGGAGCAGCAAGTTTTCTTATATGCAGAGTCATCGATAGATGTAGACGTAGCTGTGGGAGTACCCGAGGGAAAGGTGCTGGGTTCGTTGCTGTTCTTGTTGTATGTTAATGACTCTGGAGACAATATTAATAGACTTTTCGCAAGTAGTTCTCCTCAGTGAAGTACAGTTTGAAAGGAGCTGTAAATATACTCAGTCAGACTTTGATACGATATCAAGAGTGCAAAGAATGGCAACTTACTTTAAATGTTCAGAAATGTGTAACAGAGGGAAATGTATATCACAACACTATAGTTTCCTATGATTACATTATCAATGAGTCACATTCGGGATTGATAAACGCATGCGAATACCTGGCTGTAACACTTTGTAGGGGTATGAAATGGAACGATCACTTAGGCTCAGTGGTGAGTAACTCAAATAGCAGACTTAGATTTATTGGTAGAATAGTAGTAAAATGCAGTGAGTCTACAAAGGAGATTGTTGCAAATAACACGTGCGACCCATCTCACAATATTACTCAAGTGTGTGGGATCCGCACCAAACAGGACTAAAAGGGAATATTGCAGAGCGGGACAACACGAATGGTCACAGTTTGTTTGACCCGCAACTGAGTGTCACAGAGGTATTAAAAGATATGAACTAGAAGACACATGAAGATAGAAATAAACCATTCTGAGAAAGCCTACATGCAAATTTCAAGAACTGAGTTTAAATTGTGTGGCTAAAAGTATACAACAATCCCTATGTATCACCCCCAAAGGGACCATGAGGAAAATAGTACATTAATTATTGCACGCACAGAACCATTTAAAAGCCAGTCTTCCAGCGCTCCATGCGTGAACTGAACAGGCAAGGCCTCAGTAGCTGATACAATCCGGCATACCCTCTACCATGCACTTCACAGTGGTTTGCAGAGTACAGATGCAGATGTAGCTATCAATAGTGTCAGATACTTTCTGTCTCTGACGAACAGGAGACATTTTGAGTTTAATCTAGGACACTGGCAAAAGAACAGGTGATTATAAACTTTACTCTGCTACCGGCTCTTCAATTGCTGGCCAAATACTGGTGGTGAAAAATACATCTATCCAATGACGTCTACCTCTGAGTTATCCATCACGATAATGATTCTTCTTGTTGTCCTATCAGATATAGTCTCCCTCAATTTTTCAGCTGTGCATCCGCAATTTCTGAGCCGTACATCCGCAATATGAACACTCCCTACTACTATCTTTTGGCTGCGAACCATACAGTCCATTTGAATAAGGTTTGGTCACTGAGTCTCGATGTTCAGTGGTAATCGTTTATCTGTTGATGTGTTAAACCAGTATGAATCACTGCTATGATGTGGGGTAAAATGAGAACGCGTCACAGCTAACACGGTGGAGCAGAGCCAGTGACATTTAAAGTTAGGCCTCAGATATGTTGCAGTCACCGAGTGTAAATAAACAGAGGCCAGTAGCACGCCCCCAATTCATACAATTTAGGTGGTGCATGTTGGCATGCCAGGCAGTTAAACAAAAGTTGTACTGAAAGTATCAAATCAGAGAGGTACATAGATTGCTGACCAGGACGATTCATTTGATCAAGATGTCTTTCAATTGAATTTCCACAGCTTCATTGTCAACGAAATGGCATGAGAATCTGCTCAGTCCCTTGACTTTTTCGTAACGCATGGAATGACCTATGTAAATACAGTGTTCACCCATCGCAGGTTTGTTATGCTATAGAATTCAAGAGCGCCGTATATGCTCGGTCCAGTTTGCACAAGCAGAGAATACCACTATAGAAACCAGTACATGTGACGCGGACTATGGAATCTAATCGATTAAACAGCGATGTCTTGCAATATTTCACTCATAAAAGTGCTGTATGAAACAAAGGGAATAATGGAAAGCCCATAAAAAATTGAACTTCTTCTACCAACACTTCAGCGCCATAGTCACTGGTTTCCGAACACTGTAAAGCATTCAGGACGAATCAGGATGAAACATACTTGCTTTAATGGGTGATGGTGATTCTGAACAAGAAACGTCATATGAACATATGTCCCGCCCTTAATACTTTCCAAGACACTTAATGACAACAATGAGGAACAGGAGAAATACAACTATAGCCATAAAACATTGTGATGTAATGATTTGCTCAGTTGTGTACATTTTCTGACAAAAGATGTTCAATAATTCCACAGTCTACTGCAATGTATTTTCGAGCTCTTGTAGACAGCTGCTGCGTTACTGATCTGAGAGTATTCGTACGGAATGCTGAGTTCCATGTACTCTGTTAAATGATGAGGCAACATCTGCCCGCAATGGCATCGTTAACACACGCTTCTCTCAAGCGCCGGCAAATGAAAGTCTGGAACTTGTGGTATATTATGTATCATTAAGGACCAGTACATCAGTCTAGATAACTGTCTTAACGCAGTAAGGAATATTTCTTCCCTCGAAAAATGCGTTACCAGAATACTTGGAGGATTTTCCTTTGGCAACAGGACGTCGTACGTACTTTAGCACTACTGGTGGCCATGATTTTCCCACTGCTGTATGTCGGATACGGTAAAGAAAAAGACATATGTTCATTTGAAGTCCTTTGTTATGAATCATCAATACTATCACACTTCAAAGTGTATACCTTTCCTCCTGACTCTTGCTGTATACCTACGTCCATGCTGTAGCAAATGGGAACTGAGATAGGACAAAAGAGGTCGCAGCGAAAATAAATTGATTAAAGTACATAAACCTGGAAATATTTACGTTTATTGTTGTCTCATTAACACTAATGTAAATCTCAGGGCCAATTTGAGTTGGTACGACGCGACTCAGTAATTCGGAAAATCGATGGGGAGTGGATTTTTACATCTTATCATTCGACCAGGCCAGTATGCATGGCGGAGTGTGCAGCAGGTGCGAAGTCAGTATGGTGCGTCAGTCCGAGTTGACAGCCGGCACCTTTCAAGTGCTGTGTTCTCCGATTTTTGGAGGCGCCGGAATGTAGCAACTTGTTCCTTCTTCACTATACTGGCTGACTTCATCTATCAGTTTTACCTCATTCGGAGGCCGATGCAGCATTCATGTGCTATGCTCTTGCCGACTGTTGTCTGGGTGATTATCACTCGGAAGGAGTGTTAGCGTAATGTTTGGAGGCTGTAGTCGTACCAGAAACTTCAAGGTTTCTGCATTGAACCGCATGGGGTGTCATTTCAACATGGAGCAGGAAATTTGTTACAGAATGACGGACGCATGCAGCGCTTTGACTCACAGCCTGAAGACTTAGTCGACAGTGATTTGATATGCGTCCAGAAACTCACTGTCTCTCTCCTCATGCCCGACTCCTCTCTTCCTCCACTGCTAATAAACTGACTGCTTGATTACTCTCAGATTATTCACCCTCAGAAATGAAGATATGAGAAGTATCCACAAGACACATACACTGGTGTCCAAAATTAAAGCAACAAACGGAAATTTTGCAAGTTTCGTTTATTTTGCCACAAAACAGTATAAGCAGTAGAAACAACATAAAGACCATATAACGTAAACAGTTGCAACATGCATAGCGGTAGACAATCATGTACTTCCTTTTCTCCAACTTGTCGGATTTGCACACACATTGTGACAACTGGTTAATGTGGGCAGCATGGGGTGTGATCACCTTTAGCAGCAACATCGGACTGACAACGATGGGGCGTGCTGTAAATGATGTTATCAGTATCATGTTGTGGCAGTAACGCCCATTCTTCCGCAGAGCTACTCTCAAGACTTGGAGAGTAATTGGCCGATGCTGCTGTGATGCAACGCGTCTCCCTAGTGCATCTCAGACATGCTGTGCGGGATTCAAATCGGGAGAACGAGCAGTCTACGCTGTGCGTCCAATATATTTCGTCTGCAAGGAAACATCAACGACCTGTGCTCTATGAGGTCCAGCATTATTGTCTATGAGTACGAAGTCTGGGCTAACAGCTCCTAGCAACAACAGTACATGAGGTCCCAATATCTCGTCACAACACCTGACAACAGTTAAGACTTGATGATTCACCCATTCAATTTCCTGGAGACATGTTCGACTGGTCAACATAATTCCTGCCCTCACCATTAGCGATATTCCTCGATATCGGTCTCTTACCAGAACGTTCGGATCCCAGGATCGTGTTCCAGATTCACTCCAGATGCGAATCCATCGAGGTTCACTCTCTAGATCGAATCGAGACTCACCTATGCAAAGAACAGTGGCCCACTGTTCGACTGTCCAGGGTGGCATGTTGACGACTCCTCTCTAGACGTTTCTTTCTTTGAAAACAAGTCAGAGGTACACGTGCAGTAGGTCTCCAACAATAAAGGCCACTCTGCCGAAGCCTTCTGTACACCGTTTGTCTCGATACAACTCTTCCAGTGGATGCTGCGAGGTCAGATGCCAGTTGCCATGCAGTACTAATGCGGTACCGTAGTGCCGTTGCAGCCAAAAACGATCCGCTCTCTCTGATGTCACACGTGGTCGCTCTTGTCCTGGTCTTTAGGATACAGTTTCGTTCTCTATAAACTGTCGCCACGCCCGAGAAACAACAGAACGTTTAACATTAAGCCATCGGACCACATCTGTTTGCGGCTGTACTGGTTCCATTATTCCTGTGGCTCTCCACCAAAGAAAGTCTGGTAAGCGTCTTGTCTGTGGCACACTGCACCGTTTGTGACTGTGGACACCACTATTGGGGATGTGGAGCTACCTGGCAAACACTACCCCGTTTGGGAGGTGCCCTGACGTCTTTGTTGGCATGGTTGTCCGTCGACCGGATTGCCACTTTCCGTGTAGTACACAATCGTACGGAGATATGCTGAGAGTTTGTGTGACTATATCGTGAATTAAGCGCACGACGGGAAAAAAATAGCAGTTTGTTGCTTTAATTTTGGACATCAGTGTAGAATTAAGACATGTTGAACTTTTATAAAAAAGTAAACAATACATTCAAACAACATTCATCAAAGAAATATAGGTAAAAAGAGCAAAGTGGGTGCCAACCAAGCATTTAATCTCGAAAATCAATAAATTTCATGACACACATTTTTGACTTACGTAGGCCAAGTCGGGTAAGATTAAATAGGTAATAGCACAATATTGTCAACAATAGTGTACCACATTCGTCTTCAGTCGGTTTGGTTCCCAGAGCAACAATAAACGCAAGGAAAAAGTAGATGCTTTCAATTTCACCGCACCACCTGAAATCACCAGATGTAAGGTGCACGTTACCTACCTTTCGAGGCCTTCTGCTCGTCATTCAGTGTTATTGTACAATCTGTGCGAGCTCCGTGCACGGATACGAAACTGCAATAATCGTCACATGCCAAAATATACTTTTCAAGCCTTACTTCGTAAGGAAACTGCTTCTCTGACGACCACATCGTGCTCCTGGCAGGTCCTCGTTCACTCCAACAGTAAACATGTAGAGGTCGGTTCCTCTTGCTTCCACGCTAGCTTCCTCCAGTTCTACATAACGTATGGCACTACAATATAACTTCGGCACATGAAATTAAAATTAAGCGTGGACAACAATGGCACTTTGAAAATGGCTCTGCACAAACGTGAGCTGCTTTATACTCCCACACAGTGGCAAGTCATATACTATCCATTGCTTTCATAAGAACAAATCCTCTCAGCCTCTCGCTGCGTGGGGTTTCATTACAGATGTCTTATCTTATGCTCAAACATTATGTGGTCGACGTTTCATGTATCCACATTCATTTCACTATCTTGCAATCCTCTCTCTCTCTCTCACACACACACACACGCGCATGCACGCACATACACACACGCTCACACACCACACACTTATTAATTATTACATATTAATTATTACGACAAAGAATATATCCACAAACTGCTGGATGTCTTTAAACCTTGCAGTTAATCACCTGTGTCCTGATGAGGTATCCATGTTCTCTCCCGCCATTGTGAGGCATGGAAAAACTCATGGTCTTCCGTCAACCGTCTTACTTTGGCAACCTTTTCTCTTGGGGAGACCATCTACAGCTACTGGCGAGAAGACGTATACCTCTTTTCCCTAGAGCACCTCAATGTGCCTTCCTGCCACACTGCTATGTCCATCCCCTTCTCTGCGACAAATGAGCTTCTCTGTTGCCTTTCCTATTTTAATTATTGTCTTGACCCGCTTATCTCCTCGTGGTTCGAACATGGACTCTCGTCGCATACAGTCATGTTCTTCTCAGCACATGACTTCCGTTTTCGCTTGGGCAGTGTAGGGTTCACGGTCTCTGGCCCTCTAAACCCTGTCAGGACATGTGTAAGGCTCTCTATTCCATGAGCACTTGCCGTGCGTCCGTCCAATTCCTGTTCGTCGGGTAGGTGCGTGGGACCTCCATCACGACACGCAAACGGTAAACTGACCTCATCTCGAACCACAGTTACTGCTAACAAATCACCTTTTAGGTCCCGTGGCCCATTTGTAAGAAAATTCCTTGTCTTTCATAGACTCCATGCGATCGAACATTAGATTAATTAATCACAGTTTACGTAGTCCAGTCCGTGACCAAGGTACTACCTAACAGTAGATAACTGCCGATTCTAAAATCTAGTAAGAACCCGCGCAACTATCGCATTCACTCGGTAGTTACTTCTTCCGCCACTTTGCGACGCCAACTCCTGTTTTTCCACATGCTTCTACAACTTCTGACCAAAAAGTCAGGCACCCTATTCAGTCGTACACGCAGTATCCAGCCGGAGGCTTATCTACAGAATTTAGACTCGCACCTGCTTGCGAAAGGAATGACGGAGTGCACTGCATAGCTTGTTGACAGGTACACGATCAGGAGAATGCTCCCAGGTTCGATGAAACAATTTTCCAGAACAATACCTACGAAGACTTGTGCACCAATTTCCTTCCACGGATATCTCAACAAGTGGACGCCGACTTTCTGTCTTCTCAGACATGTCTGAGTCATCATGATACCGAACAAAGTCGTATTATAGTTGTGAACGCCATTGACACACATTGCGTATGTGACGTCCATTTCTAAGAAGGCGTCCCATCGTAAACTTCATTGTCTTTGGTCGTGTGTTTCAACGCTCTCTCACAACGCTTTCTTAGATGACGGCAGCGGTGGTGCAAACACGTACCTGTCACAACTTTTCTTATTAAGCGACGCTTGAACGAAATTGGTACAGCGCTCGTTTTCCGGTGCTTCACTCCGGCCTTGGCCCTCCCCCTCCCTCCCCCCCGCCTCTCTCTCTCTCTCTGTGGACCACGGGTTCTGTCTCAGTCTCGTGTATTGCTTTGCCTCGGGCATGGATGTGTGTGATGTCCTTAGATTAGTTAGGTTTAATTAGTTCTAAGTTCTAGGCGACTGATGACCTCAGAAGATAAGTCGCATAGTGCTCAGAGCCATTTTTTTTTTGTATTGCTTTCTTCGTTTCTTCCCCTAGTATTGTGTCAGTTTCTTCTGTCACTGCTCTGGGCAAGTGCTTGCGGCGTCGCACCTTCTATCCTCTCTGCGTTACCGCGCATCGTCACCTGTTGCTCTTGCTCCACAGTGTTGTCCAACGACCTTAAAATTTCAAGGGCGTGTTTTCGCGACAGTATTCTAAAGAGTGCCGTTGAGCGCGAGTAGAGAAGTGTGTCAGCGTCGTCTAAACTCTGCCATAGGCTGGATATTGCGTGTTCGATGGAAGCAGTGGTACAGCCACACCCTGCATCGAAAAGGGAACATTCAAACCCGTTGGTGTGAAATGTGTCGCAACAAACCTTCCTTGTCGCACTGGAGACACTTTCTGCCCAAGAACAGACACTCTTCTTCATGTGTTGTTTAATTACGGACTAGTTTCATGTTGGAATGGTGATTTCACTCCATTGTCCATGCTTGTGGTGATCCTCACCATTTTTGAGGTAGCTCCTGGAAATCCTGATGACGAACTCATTTCTCTCAAAGCATTTCTCCAAACAAGAGTCCAGTTTGTTGATACCTTAACTGTAGAATGATTTTGTTGACGGAACCACGACCTCACCTTTGCTTACACCGATCACTGTCCAAGTTCTCGAAAATGTTCTTCAAGTTTTAGAAAATGATGAAAATCATATGGGCCAAATAGTGACTGTGTGGAGTATGTTGGCAGAAAGGGAATCCGAGGCGTCGGATGGATGTCGCAGCACTCGTATGTGATCTGGTATTGTCGTACTGAAGTAGAAGGTGCTCCATATGGTGACGAACTCGTCGGCAGGAAAACCGAATACAGCACTCTATTTCAAACATACTAACGTAGTTACGTTACACACCGCCATTTTACACGCTCTAGCGGCAGAGGGAAATTGCGTCAGAGAAGCGGGAAAGTCGACGAGTAACGTGCATGAGATGTCGAAAACAGGAAGAATTGTTTCTCAGCATTCCCTTTTACGCGCACTTCCTTCTGTCGGTTTGCAAAACGTTACCATGTGTGCACCTGATATGGCACACAAAAAGATTATTTCCTATGTAGCTGACGGAGGATGATTTTTCCTGATTCATAATTAGTAGTTTCAAACTCCTCTTATTAGCAATAACCAGAAGATGAAATCAAATCGAAGGCTCATACTGGACACCAAAGATGTAGTGATTTCAAAAAGGATATGTGTGATCTCAGAGAAACTGAGCCAACGTTTGGTACAAAAATGAGGAAAATTCGACGGATGAAGTCACAATAGAAAAAATTGACTAAATGATTAAAAAATGGAAACATTTACATTTATTATTACATCATCTATACTAAAGGTACCAACTCAACAGGGTGTAGTCACAATACAGTAACTGGGTAAGTAATAGTTTGCGGTCTATATACTTTAATAGCCATTAAAATTGCTACACCATGAAGAAATGCAGATGATAAACGGATATTCATTGTACAAATGTATTATACTAGAACTGACGTGTGATTACATTTCCACGCAATTTGGATGCATAGATCCTGAGAAATCAGTACCCAGAACAACCACCTCTGGCCGTAATAACGGCCTTGATGCGCCTGGGCATTGAGTCAAACATAGCTCTGATGGAGTGTACAGGTATAATTGCCTATGCAGCTTCAACACGATACCACAGTTCATCAAGAGTAGTGACTGGCGTATTGTGACGAGCCAGTTGCTCGGCCACTATTGCGCAGACGTTTTCAGTTGGTGAGAGATCTGGAGAATGTGCTGGCCAGAGCAGCAGTCGAACATTTTCTGTATCCAGAAAGGCCCGTACACAACCTGCAACATGCAGTCGTGCATTATCCTGCTGAAATGTAGGGTTTCGCAGGGATCGAATAAAGCGTAGAGCCACGGGTCGTAACACATCTGAAATGTAACGTCCACTGTTCAAAGTGCTGTCAATGCGAACAAGAGGTGACCGAGACGTGTAACCAATGGCATCCCATGCCATCACACCAGGTGACACGCCAGTATAACGATGACGAATACATGCTTCCAATGCGCGTTCACCGCGATGTCGCCAAACACGGATGCGACCATTGTGATCCTGTAAACAGAACCTGGATTCATCCGACAAAATGACGTTTTGCCATTCGCGCACCCAGATTCGTCGTTGAGTACACCATCACAGGCGCTCCTGTCTGTGATGCAGCGTCAAGGGTAACCGCAGTCATAGTCTCCGAGCTGATAGTCCATTCTGCTGCAAACGTCGTCGAACTGTTCGTGCGTATGGTTGTTGTCTTGCAAAAGTCCCCATCTGTTGACTCAGGGATCGAGACGTGGCTGCACGATCCGTTAGAGCCATGCAGAGAAGATGCCTGTCATCTCGACTGCTAGTGATACGAGGCCGTTGGGATCCAGCACGGCGTTCCGTATTACCTTCCTGAAACCACCGATTCCATATTCTGCTAACAGTCATTGGATCTCGACCAAAGCGAGCAGCAATGTCGCGATACGATAAGCCGCAACCGCGATAGGCTACAATCCGAACTTTATTAAAGTCGGAAACGTGATGGTACACATTTCTCCTCCTTACACGAGGCATCACAACAACGTTTCACCAGGCAACGCTGGTCAACTGCTGTTTGTGTATGGGAAATCGCCTGGAAACTTTCCTCATGTCAGCACGTTGTAGGTGTCGCCACCAGCGCCAACCTTTTGTGAATGCTCTGAAAAGCTAATCATTTGCGTATCACAGCTTCTTATTCCAGTCGGTTAAATTTCGAATCTGTAGCACGTCATCTTCGTGGTGTAGCAATTTTTAATGGCCAATAGTGTAGTCTCCTCACAACTCGTGGGAGTCAGTTTTGCACGAAGGCGAATGCAGCAGACATGAAGTCAGTCCGACACGTTGTTCCGGGTTGGAAACTGGCAGCTTTCATCCTTCATGTTGTACAGATTTTCGACGACGCCCTGGACGGCTTAATCCATTCTTTCTACCATACTGGCTGACTTAATCCTTGGTGTACAGTGCACTATGCATCTGACGCTGTGTCCCTGTGCTTGTGCTCACAGTGGCTGTTTTTTGAGATAATTATTTAGCATAGGCTTATTGCCTTTAACAGTTGGAGGCGGTGGTCAGACAGGGAAATGCGCTAGGTTTCAACGCTTCTATTACTTCTCTTTTGTTTTATAAAGCTTCCTGGAATTAAATGCGCAAGCAGTGGCTTAATAATGGAACACATATTATGTACCCAAATCAGTCTGGCTGTTAGGAGAGATATTTATACTACCCTATTCTCGAATGCGAGTCTAGTGTCTTACTAATGAGACATCTGACTCGTTATTCTGCGAAATGATCTTACAAACTAAGCTATCCACACAACTCTCAATATAGGCGTAGTAGATAGCTTTGGGTAATATGTGTCGTGGGTGAATAGACCAGGCGGGGCGGTGTTGTGCATCGCAGCCAGAACGCATGTGCAGCATTTAGTTTCAGTTTCTTTCACTCCGCTGCAGAGCGGAAGTTTTATCCAACTTTTGAGATAAGCCAATCGTGCAGTCCTTTCAAATGAGAACCATTCACGTCTCACCATCGACCTCACCATGTAGGTATCGCTGTGCGGTGGCACCAAGCCCCATTAATTTCTTTTTTTTTTTTAAAACAAAGAACATGTAAGATGAATAATAGCTGCTACCACTTTTATTCAAACTCTTTTTCGATGACCACTATCCCCATAAACCTGGTCTATCTTTAGGAATTATTTTTTTTTTGTAGCCAAAGTTTTCTTACAGGTTATACCCGTCTGGGGACCCTCTGTAGCAGCAGTACTGATTTAAAATGTTACTTAATAGTATTTTATTAAATTTGTCTGGAATCGTCAGTTCAATCTAAAAGTGCGACAAGTCTACTCTTACGCAGATCAGACATGATATTAAACGCTTGATGCACCTTGAGGAGTTGTTGGGAAATGGGACTGGTCCTGTTGGTATTTGTGGGCAGCCTTATTTCGAGAGCAGATGCCCCCACGAAGATCTGTTTCTGAGGCACGTTTATATGTTACGCTCTTCGAGGGGCAATACATTCGAATTCATCAAGGGTTTCAGACAAGAGGGTTTGTTGCAGGGAATGAGGCCCTGAAGCCTCACCAGTCTGTCCAGTTGACAAAGGTGCCACATCTACAACACTACAAAACATGTGATAGGAAAATGCGTGAGTACACTGAAAATCAATGTCCATTGCTCATTTGTCAAAAATCTCGTGACTTCCGGCTCTGTCCACTTCTGCAGTATCTTCACCGTCAGTTTCAACTGATGATTTGCTGTTGAGGCGGTTAAAGAGGAATGAAATGTACGAATGTTTTTCACTAACATGGGGAACTGTATAAACGTCTTTATCCTGGTGTAAATGCTACTGACTGCAATGACAGTTGTGGTAATTCTCATGACGCATAATTGCAGAATAGTTTTTTGCTGTTCAACAGGACTTCTCCAGCGTGGTGCCTAAAATACATACGTAACAGGAAGTACTGTATAAATTTAGGAAGGCTTCACTGTTGTCAACATGATTCGTCTATTGTGAATAGTTTCTGCTTCCAAATGGTATTGTAGACTTTCTCTAGATCGCAGAACAGGTCTGCTAGGTTCTACCTGCTTAGGAAATACTCCGCAGCTGCCTCCATCAGCGTTGGCTTGTCAGTATCTCCTGAAACGTAGTAGGGACGAATAAAGCGCAGAGCCCAGGTGAAATGATGATTTACCATATTCTTTCCGTACAAGTGAGTAGGATAACGCCTTGATAACCACGTAAGCGCATACACTTATTCCCTGCTGAAGAGTGGATATTATTAGCAAATTATCTCCAACTGTAAGGATAATTCTAGTCTCCTGAAAGCAGTTGAACAGGGAGAGGGCCAGGTATCATACCACGAGCCAAGCAGTTCCGAATACAGCTCCCATACAGAGAAGATACAGACGAATAGTCCATCGTTGGAGCAGAAATTCAATTACTCGTATCAGCCACTGCAACTGCCAATCTGATCCTCGTTCAGATGCTACTGGAAATTCTATTTCTGCTCTCTCTCTGTTTGGCGTTAGACACTGAACCGCTATTCATGATATACTACCTGCCAACATAAATAATTCTGAAACATTAGGTTCTCACATTTATGAAGATTAGAAAAGTAGGAGAGAATTAAAATGAATTTTTCAACGTTCTTAATTGATACTCGAATCGCAACATTACATATAACTTATTTACAGTTATATCTATCTTGTACTCATTATTTCCAGTGCATTATTGATCACCTACAACACAATTTGTTTTAATTAGATTCTCAACAAACAAACTTCTCTAGTTGAGTTACATTCAGTGATAGTAAATGTCCCAAGTCAGTTCACTTCTTGCAGAATTTTCTTCTAAATTTGTATTGTGTTATGTTATAATAGAATCTAATACAGTTCCGACTATGTCGAGGGGAGGTCCGTCACATGATCGTACTCAGAAGGATGACTTTCAGACAGATATTTTTGATTAATTTATTCGTTCCGCCAAGAGAGCAAGAAATATTATATGATGAGAATAGGTTATTTCGTTTAGTTACATAAGTTCTTCAACGAGCAGCAGCGGCCTTGAATTTCATATGCCAGATTAATGTTTGCGAAATTTTTATATCCCACGAATACTGCTGCCCAAGGGAGGGATACAACGGTTAAGGCTTAAGGCAGTATGCCTGCGCTCATCAGGAAGCAAACAGAATTACCACCATTCATGTTTCCGGTGTTTTACTACATCACTCAAGAGAAATGCTGGTATGGTTTCTTTGGAATTCCTTTCGTGAATACAGTCATACAAAGACAACACACACGTTTTCCTTCCTATGCCTTCCCTTTACGTAGGGTCATTTCTCCGACTGAAACAATCTTGCTAACTACTAGATAAAACGGTAATAGCTTTTGTTTTTGATTACGAACCTCGAGTTATGTCACTTCAAGGCCTGTTGGGTCTACGACGATGGCAGATTGAAACGATATGTGTGGGAGTGATAAGTTAAGTGGGTAGGGAGAGATAGATATAGATGGAGACACAACTACACAGACTAGGAGATACAAACTTCTCTGACACGTCGTATGTTACCTCGTGTTGCCCGTGTAAACGCCAGCCTGTCTGTTTACATATTAAACTACGTATTGGAGAGCCAAATGGAAACAAAGCAAAGACTCTTTGGGGTAAACCGACTAATTGCTAACCCATTAAGCAAACGATGACTAGTAATGATCGCAGCTCCAATTCGTGGTTGATTGTCTCAACGTTTGGGAAGCAATCAGTAAGCCCAGTTCGCTAACTACGTAGCTGTGTTACATTAGACGTCACTCACATTATTTTACTAGCCTGTACTTTGCTTGTTGTGCTGTGTAAAAACGCACGGGCTACGTTCGTCCTTGCTAGTGCTGAGCACCGTACACCATAAGCCGGCCGGTGTGGCCGAGCGGTTCTAGGCGCGTCAGTCTGGAACCGCGTGACCGCTACGGTCGCAGGTTCGAATCCTGCCTCGGGCATGGATGTGTGTGATGTCCTTAGGTTAGTTAGGTATAAGTAGTTCTTAAGTTCTAGGGGACTAATGACCTCAGATGTTAAGTCCCATAGTGCTCAGAGCCATTTGAACCTACACGATAACTTAACAATAACACCTGGTGGTTACTGTAAATATACCTGTACGATGTATTAAGAAAAACGTCGAAGAAAAGACAGGTGGTGAGCGCGCGCGACTTCAGCGATGCAACAACTCGCCTTCGTTGGGTCCAGATATGCTGCCTGAGCGACGTGCAGTAGCCGGTCGCTGTCGTAGAGAACCGACAGCGGCAACGAATAGTCAATTAATCGCCAAAAGTTGTCGTGGCGCTGCGTGTTCATTCGTTTTAAATGGTTCCTATGATGTGACATAAAGAGTTAGTTAATTCCAATGTAGACCTCTCACCGACTAAGTGGATATATCGTTGTGCGTCTAGGTCTGATAGTAGAGCGACCCACTGCGTGGTGTAGTGAGGCACCGCAGCTGGTGGTTAAGTCTTGGGAGAGGGAAAGGAATTTGGATTAGTGGTACCAGTATTTTAATTTGGGTACAGTTCGCGGAGGCATCGTGGTTATTTAGTCTGTTGGCCCCTGCTCATACGTGGCTGTGACCATTGTTTCCTCCCAATGCTGAGCAACGAAATATGCAGAGGTTCTGTGGGATTTTCTGAATAGTCGCTGGTATACACTAGTTCTGGCGAATTTACGTGCACGACCTATCACTTGATTGTAGTTTTGTGGACAGTTTCGGTCGTAAAGTTTGTTGTGGTAGATCCAGCGTGAGCCTGGTTAGAGAGAGAAGTAGATTTGTAGGTGCTGAGTTTTGTTGTACGATTAGTGGTCGCAGCGCGCCCAGAGGTAATTGAGTTGTTGGCCCTTTTGTTGAAGTGTATGTGTGTGTGTGTGTGTGTGTGTGTGTGTGTGTGTGTGTGTGTGTGTGTGTGTGTGTGTGTGTGTCGATAAGGGAAAGCCTCGAACACATGTACGTAGTTGTTGTATAAATACCACTATCTTGCAGCGGACCGAGAACTGGCTCGAATAAATACGAACTGTTTCACTATATTGTGATAGAGTGCACCAGTAGTGTAATGGATAAGCGACAATAAAATAGAGGAACTATTTTACAAGCCGCACGCAGCTAAACAAAAACTTGATTAGCCAAAGTGACGAGTGGCCGAATACAAATAGAGAACTTAGCGGGTCGCGTATTGTCAACGCCTGAAGAGGTTCTGAATTGCTTTAAATTGTCACTTAAGGTTAGATTTAAAGTGGCGGTGAACTTAGGGTTTTCTTTATTTTTTTAATATTTTTTATTACTGAATTTCCGTGTTGTGGAGTGTAGTCTTTGATGGCACACGCTCACTTACGTGAATGAAATTGTATTGAAATACCTAGAGAAAATAAACTCAAGTTTTCTTGGGTTAACATAAACCTTACGTGTATTTAAATAGTATCTGGTGTGCGTACATACATATTTACGGGAAAAGAAAAGAGTGAATTCCAGAGATCTTAATACCGCGTTGCAGGACACAAGTATACGCTGGTATTTGTCAGTTTGCCTAATAAAAAGTTCATTGATTGAGTGGAACCACGATAAACCTACAGAGGGTAGATATTCTAAAAAGTTAAAACGATTTCATTGATGGAAAGAGTGTCTAATTGCAAGTAGAATTGAAGTTATCGTAATTTATTACGGAAGTGTCAACGATTACACCAAGGACTAAGATTATTAAACCTATGAAATACGTGACGTCGTATTATTTACATACCAACGCTGGGCTAAGTGGAGAGCGATTTGGTGGTAGCATAAACTATTTCAATTCTTATCGATATTGGTGGAAGCGTCTTTATACAAACTGGACACAACACGACGGTATATGGAATAGGAAATTTGTAAGTAATTAAAAAGTTACGGGTCTTTTCCACAGATAATGTACTGCGTTGTGAGAATTTCGTTGTGTGGGAGAACAATTGCAAGATAGTTGGGGCATTTATCTCGACATAATATAAAGAGATTTGATGCACAGATTCGACCAGTAGCTTAGATACGAGAGTTGTTATCTAAATCGGCCAATCTCGTAATTACTGCTTGATACTGGTGATCATTGTCATTAGAATGTTTGGATGTGTGTATTTGTAGTGTAATCGTATCACTGTTCGATCCCGAGGTTGTGTAAAGTAAGGATGCTGTCTTTCATTATTCGATATTCGAGCCGGCTGCACAGTCAGTGGTTGAGGTCTCCGCAGTAGTAATTCTACTAAGGGTGATCTGTCATCAATTTGTTCCTTGAGAGTGCGATTACGGTACGAGCTAGACTCCGAGTAGTCGCCAGGCGCTCCACTACGGCTGGAATCTTCTAAAATCAGATAGCGATTCCCAATCATAACATCGACTGTGAAATTAAAAACTGTACCTAATTAAAGCTGTAGTGCTCGATTGGTTCGCCCAAGTATTTTGCGCGGCAGGAAGCTATACATTAGTGGCATAGCGATGTTGGTACAGTACTATCCGTCGTCGTTGTAAGTTTGATCTTGGGTATCGCCAGTCGGCGCGTTACATTGTCATTTATCGCTTTTGACTTACGCTGTGTATGTGGGTTTTTCAAGGTTGTTTTTTCTTTCTTTTTTTTTGTCTGTAATCTTACAGAAATTACGTGGTCACCGTAAAAGTATAACCAGGAGATGTCATCGACAGAGCGACGAAACACGACAGTCACAACGTGGCCAGAACATGGTTTGGAATTACAGCAGACACAAGGTAAATACTAAAAAAGTTGTGGTTCAAATGGCTCTGAGCACTGTGGGACTTAACATCTATGGTCATCAGTCCCCTAGAACTTAAGAACTCAGAACTACGTAAACCTAACTAACCTAAGGGCATCACAGAACACCCAGTCATCACGGGGCAGAGAAAATCCCTGACCAAAAAAGTAGTCATAATCTTCTACAGTACTCGTACGTTTTGCCGGTTACACTGCAGGGAATGAAAATTCTATCACGCGGTTGTCGAAGAGGACTACATAGGATTTGAATAAGATAAGAGAAGTGCAGTTGCAATGAGTTTCAAATGGTTCAAATGGCTCTGAGCACTATGGGACTAAACATCTTAGGTCATAAGGCCCCTAGAACTTAGAACTACTTAAACCTAACTAACCTAAGGACATCACACACACCCATGCCCGAGGCAGGATTCGAACCTGTGACCGTAGCAGTCCCGCGGTTCCGGACTGCAGAGTCAGAACCGCACGGCCACCTCGGCCGGCTACAATGAGTTTCTCCTTACCATATTCAGACCAACAAGAGCGTTGTTATACATTGTGGATTCAGTTTAACTCATTGTTGGGATTACGAGATTGTAGTTCCATAAATTTATCTTCAATGACGTCATATGTTTTCAAGATGCAGTCCCCTATTACTTCCTTTTTCTGGAAGCGGGTTGGTTTTACTCAGGATACATGTTGTCATAGCTCCGCAATCAGTTTACAATGTGTACAGTGCCAGCACCAAACGAAGCTTTCCCCTGCAACATGAGGTAGTAGAAAAGATAGTATGGGCTGTTACGGTAGTGTTTCTTGCAGAAAAAAAAATTAGGAAGACTCCACATCATACAGGGCATGGAAGAAGGATGAGGATTTTGTTATTGCATTGCGATACATCTGAAAACTACATAAAGGTACTGCAGTCCTAAGGAGATCTGCGTATCTCAGGGTGCATTCATGTCCATCACCCAAACATTCTCTCCCACCTCGATATATTGTGCCATCCAACAGAGCAAACCTATGAACTATAAAATCTCCGCTAAAGTCATCTGCTTGAGACCTCGTTGAGATACTACCATGCCCCTGTCTTCTGATACAGCTGAAAGAAATACAGGCCGCTTTCCGGCATTGACCATATGTGGCAGTCCTATTAAATATAAATTAATTGGTTCATTGGAGCAGGTGGATCGTGGTTGAAGTCGTTTCCCTGCACTTATGTAAAGTTTAACCACTTGTACTGTAGGAGGACCATATCCAACGGACTATCAATCACACGAGAGCGTTTCTGTATTGTTCCTTCATAAGCAGTTTCGTACATGGTCTTTTAGTTGTAACACATCCAATCAGTGTACACCGCCACACACTTTGTTTTTTCCCCTATGACTTGGACGTCTGTGTTAGCTGCTGCTAAACTGTAATTAACATGTTTCAATCCTTTGGCTTTCAAAGAAAGCTGAACATCGCATGGCGTAAACCACATAGCCACCACAGCACACAGACTGATAGAGATAAATCATAGAGGCGATGTGACTCATTGACAAAAATGTGGAAGACATGGAAACATATAGGAACTCATCTTCCCCATAGACAGGGTAGTGGACGTCTCAGTGTTCCATTTCGAAAACCATTGTTCCCTCATTTTGCAGTCATGTACATGAATACTGTTCCTCGCCAGAAAGTGCTGTTCACAATATGCGCGAGGTAGTACAAATAGGAACAAGTGCTGTTATCTTATTGGGGAAAAATAATAAAAAAATAAAAATAGAAACATGTACAGGGCATCGCAGCGTCTGGAAATAGGACGAGTCTGCAGCACTGAGGATCCCTTTCAAACAATTGTATAAAGTTTATGACCTCTAAATTTAATCCCATGCTCCACAGCGACAAGTAGCAGATATCCAGCGTCTGGAAATAGGACGAGTCTGCAGCACTGAGGATCCCTTTCAAACAATTGTATAAAGTTTATGACCTCTAAATTTAATCCCATGCTCCACAGCGACAAGTAGCAGATATCCAGTGTTCTACCAAGGCTGCATCCATTTCATCAGAGTGGTGTCAGTCAATCAATGTGCGGTAATCAACAGTGTACGCAGTGGATGGTCGGGATGCGAAAGACCCTGTTGATATGGGACGAGGTACTTTAATACACACCGCAGTTGAATGCGAGATCAATTTTACATGTTGTTCCTTTATTTCAATGCCAGTCAGTGATACACTAGAACACTTCCCATTTTCTGCATCATCTCTAAATCACTCCTCCGCTACTTTTCAAGTACCATGTACTGAACTGCGAATGCAGCTAGATGACTGTGCAGTACACCCAGTCTACCACACACGCCAAAGTATTCCAGACAGCGTCCTCTACCGATGCAAAGTGGTTATCTACATATTTCCAGCACATCGATCGTAGTGCATAATTCACGATTACGACTGGCCATCTTTCCCCCAGTGGATGGGCGTCACAGAGTATTGTCACATCCCTAGGATACCGGATACCGTTGGAGATTGACAGATCCCTCCCACATTATCCTTGACCACGCAAATGGTTCAAATGGCTCTGAGCACTATGGGGCTTAACATCTATCGTCATCAGTCCCCTAGAACTTAAGAACTTAGAACTACGTAAACCTAACTAGCCTAAGGACAGCACACAACACCCGGTCATCACGAGGCAGAGAAAATCCCTGACCCCGCCGGGAATCGAACCCGGGAACCCGGGCGTGGGAAGCGAGAACTCTACCGCACGACCACGAGCTGCGGACCTTGACCAGTCCTTCCTGCACCCAACCAAAAGCACAAGATTTTCCCAGATGCGTGCGTGTCGATGAGGATCACACCATTTATCGCTGTTTAGTAGACATGAGACTGTTGCGTTGGTATAACAGATGGTTAAGAAGAAACGTGTGCTTTATAAGTGATAGAGGTCCAGATGTATGGAGTCTGAAACATTTCACGTAGATCAACCGTGTAATCAATTCTGAAGTATTATTCGACTATCCAGAGTCTGTACCAGGAAGGTACCAGCTTGAGATAAATTAGAGAGCATAAACGCATACTCTGATGATTACAGCGTTCTGCACCTAAAAATCCTACATTGTTAAAACCATGCAGTTTCTAAAGTATTAGTCCTGTGGAATGCAACGCTCTTAACACTATCTTGGAGGATTTACTTGTCCAGCCTCAGACATACAACCACCCTGCAAGTATATTACCCCAATCACTACAGTGACTTCATATGTCTTTGTAAGTCAGAAACACACATTCCCTTAATCACACTTTCCAAATAATTCATGCATAGCATTAGTAATGGTAGTGGCATGACAGATGAGGCTATGTCTCACTAGGAAACAGAGTGAAGAAAAAACCACTTGAATATTTTCGATAACCGATACATTGAGATACCCCCCCCCCCCAAACACACACACAGATCGCTACAGGAAAATGCAACATGAAGAAGTAGCAACTTCTTATGAGGGAGTAAGCATCACGATCAGTAGACAAAGGAGATGTCACAGTCTAATTGCTGTTTAGAGTACCATCACCACAGCTCTGGTAGCTGCATTCTTGCACAAAGAAGTCCTGGTCACATGCTAGTCAGTTTTGATCATGTGTAAGATTATACAGCAATTTCATCCTAACACCACATCTCCCAAATACACCCCCTTCACACTATTAAAAGTGGTATATGTGAGATGGATCGACTCTCCTGCAGAACATTCTGGCCTTACATACTGTACGCGGATTGCGGTGCTAAAACAACATGTCCCCCTTTCCATCGAGAGATCAAGGCGTCGTCTTCTCGCATTAATTCAGCTCGTCCTGTTTCTCCACAGGAAGCAGGAACTCCTTAGATATAGCGCTCTCCGACTTCGTTCAGGTCCAGTTTCAATTAGGGCGATCCCATGGACGAAGCTCCAGGGAGAGCAGGGTAGGGACTGAGAAGCAGTTACAGGATGCAGAAGGACTGCTTCAAAAACTGCACTGGAGTTTTTGCTGTATGGGATCCTTAGCAGATAGGATCGAAAAATATGACTCGTTTCGAGATATGAGAGAGGCACGTGTATGATTCACCAGTGCTTCAATCATTAAAAGACGTCGCTACAGTATCCAGTGCAAGTACGTGGCTGAATGGATAGTCTTTGTTCCAAATTGTGGACAACATTTCTACCAGGAAGCGTAACGCTGTGATTGACCCGTGTGTGCCTGTAAGCTCAATACAGCTTTCTATGCAGGGTGACAGTAACATAGTGGTTATGATCATGTTTTTAACAGCACAGTCCTTGCGCGAAATGTATGTTCTGGGCTGTGGACTCCCTCTGTGGTTAGGTTCAAATGTCGTTTCTCAGTAGTGTTCCTCGAAAATAATTTCGTCTTCCCTCCATGGATTCCCATTTGACCTACCTGATGAGCGTAACCAAGCTGCTGAAAAAAAGTTACTCGCCATGCAAAGTGACTGTCATGAGCAGTTTAATTAATTAGCCTATCAATTTGGTAACAATGACGTACCACGTGGTGGCTGTAAGAAACGGCTGTGGCACCACGGAATGATTCTTGACAGGAGTAACTATCTTTCTTTCGTTACGGCGATAATTTGAATCGCCCACCTACACAGGGCGAGACAGGCTCTCACGATTTGTTTCATGAGCGCTAGTATGGTATAGCGTCACATTGGTAAAAGGGGACCTGCCATAGTGTGCAAAACAGGTATGTTCTCTTGAGTGCAGGTTGTTGTTGTTGTCGAACGTAAAATGATTGAGTTTTTTCCTACATGTGAGCCAATAGCGTGAAATATTGTGTTGTCTAATGTTATTTCATGGGTCTGAAATGTTTGTAATTCACCTGTGCATGAGAAATTATTTACAGACACTGAATGTGAGGTGCTCTTAGGTTGTGTAATTCATCCATCAAGCTGAAAGAAATTGCTTGATATACATGTTTTTTCTTCGAAGGTTAAATTCTCGCTTTTTCTTTACTCCGATGAGGTTTAGGAACAACGAGAACATTCCTCGGTGGTTGGAAGTTTTCGCAGCAAAACAGTCGAATTCTTTTTTTATTTTATGCAGAGTGGACCTGTCTCTGTTGATCATCTGCAATTGGCAGCGGTACGACTAGCTGGATGTCGCAAGATAATGAGATGATAATTGTATCCTGCAGTTGAACGTAAATTCTATACCCATTTTGCTCATAAAACTAAAAGAAAATAAACTGTGCCCATTTTAGTGGATAGAGTGCATTTATTATCGTCGCAATCGTGTTTTCCTTTTTTAATAGTTACTTGATTATAGGAGATGTGTTCTCATCAAACACAATTTTTATTATAAAATGAAACTCCTCCAGCTGTACGTAACATCTCATATTTATTTGGGTCAACGTCATCTTCAAGCCCGTGCAATTTGATGACATCAATTTTGTGTGGTTGAGTACTAGAAGTCCGCAGTGAGACCAATACGTGCTCCATATGGATGGCGGACTTCTAGTATTCAGCCACACACAACTGATATCATCAAAGTGTACGGGCCTGAAGATGGAATTGACGCAACGTCGGTACTAGTAGCCAAATAAATATGAAACCTTAAGTACAGATGGAGGAGTTTTATTTTTATTACAAATTATACCAGCTGATGTCCCACCATCACCCAGTTGTAATATGGATGTACGAAGATCAAACACAATTGTTCTCCATCGGAGAATGGCGCGCGCAGAGGCGCGAGTCTATTGTGGGTAGTCCCCAGACACAGCCATGCTTCTCTTTTGTGTTGGCGAAGGGCCGTCGCCTCAAGGCAGGCCGTGTAGCGTTGGCGACCGTGGAGGACAGTGGAAGGCCTGGTGACCGCTGAGGGATGACAGTGGGCTGCAGAAAAACAGCTAAGCACTCGGCGGAGCAGCTAGGCATTTGAGAAAGCGATCTGGGGCGTTCTCCGGAATTTCGTTGTTGTTCCATTAGGGTCCAGCCTTTCTGAGAAATACGTTTAACAGAATGCAAGACAGATTTGTGTTGATGAAAAATACAACCATTCCCCATTGAAGAACGGCAGGCTGCTGGGGGCGAGGTGGGGCTTGTGGCGACATTGGAGCAGTGTATTCATGCTGCCTTCGACACTGTTCGGGTGCAGCCAGTCCGATGTGAAAGTGTGAGAGAGAAGATGCTACGGCGTGTACGCGCATCCTTTGAGGCACTTGGAAACCATTTTCAGCATATACTCTAACTGCAGCTGCGTGGAACAGCACGTATTAGGCAGCAGTCTCTGTAACAATGTATGATTGAATAAATGATCTCCGGCATGGAGACCATGCATTTCCGGATGTAAGTTCATTAGACCTTTTTTTATGTACCTCCTCACCGATCAGTACGTAGAGTTGTGCGTGGTGGAAAAAATCACCCTGTATATAAAAATGTCTTATGTAGAATCTATTCCCGCACAAATACATATTTAAAAAAAAACAGCTCACCAATGACACATGCCCTGTGGACTTGCATCTTGTAGTGTGCCGGTGTTTGTGCAGACCTGAATACAGGAAACAGTGTGTGTCGCTGGAGAGTGGCTTACTATGCGCTTTTCTCCAAGCCGATATACTTCCAGGAGAGATTTATTCTTTGATTTTTCTCATTTTGAGGATACAGAAGGTCAATCTGTTCTAATTGTTAAGAACAATCCAACACCCACGATCCCTATACTTCGTAATTTAAGTCAACAAGTTTCAACAGACTTTTCTGTCATCTTAAGGTTTTAAAATCTTTTTGTTGTAAAACATGTTCATTTTACGCTGAACCTCATGCACTTCACATCTTGTGCCTGAAGTTCGGTGTAAAATGAACATGTTTTACAACAAATATATATTAAAACTTGAAGAGGACAGCAGTCTGTTGAAACCGGTTGTCTTAAATAAGGAAATATTTTATATGCTCTTGGATACTGAATGGTTTTTAAGACTCCACTTCTTAGTCTGCAGGGTAGCGGCAACGAAAACCGAAGGAGCTGTGTATGAGGAACGAGAAGGTTTACAATCTATCACTACATAAGGTTTAACGATTATACGAGAGAGATTCTACAAGGTAACTATTCTGGAGTCTGACATGTGGTCCTGAGCCATCAAGACAGATCGCTGAAGCAATTGCTTAAATCTGAATATGATTCAGCGTGATCGAAACATGTAATGTAATTAAAAGTGCGCAACTGAGACGGAGCAATAAATGCGAGTTACCTTAAATACTGTTGAATAGTTTTTGAAGCGACACATTTTTTGGAAATTCCGTAGTATTAACATGTACTCAACGAAAATTGCTAATAAATTGAGTAGCGCTACTTTGAGAGGATAAGACTGCCAAAGGAGAGAAAATTTTGGCGTGAGCCATCAAATATCCCTGAAGACAAATACGCCCACACCCTCAACCTAACAAAAGACGAATAACAAAAATCTGATCTGATCATCCAAATGTAACAAAATGAGTTTGGCGAATGCTGCTAATGGTCAAGACAGAAGGAAGACTGAGATGTGTTCAGAGTGCGTGATTTCAGAATAAACTGAGGGGTAGATTAAGACTTTGCCTGTGCGATGTCTGGCACCTAGAGCGACTAACATCAGGAGCGACAAGCTGTCTTCAGCTTAAATAGAGGCAGTGCTATTTGCCAATAATTAGCACCCCTTTCAGCACCTTGACAAACCACTGGCTCTTTTGGGTTCAATAACCGAGGTTAGGTTAGGTTAGTGTTTTTTAACGTCCAGTCGACAACGAGGTCATTAGAGACGGAGCACAAGCTCGGGTTAGGAAAGGATGGGGAAGGAAATCGGCCGTGCCCTTTTAAAGGAACCATCCCGGCATTTGCCTGAAACGATTTAGGGAAAACACGGAAAACCTAAATCAGGATGGCTGGAGACGGGATTGAACCGTCGTCCTCCCGAATGCGAGACCATTGTGCTAACTACTGCGCCACCTCGCACGGTTTTAATAACCGAAGTACTTAGGAAACATTGCAAACTTCGCAATGTACTAACGATGGATGCCTTTGAGTAATAAATATAAATTAGCGGGAACGAGGATAGATTAAACAGTTGAGTTCATCGATTCTACTTAACGTTGTGCTCGTTGGTGTGAAATTTCTCATTTGGCTGTTCGTCTAGATCGCTGACTGCTTGCTGCATCTGGGTTGTTACATGAAGATATACACACTGAAGAAATGTAATTAGTTATGTTACTTTCTTCACGTCAACATATTAATGAACGTCAAATGCTCCACTGTCAACTGTCAGAGTATTTGTTCACAGTTTAATACAATAGTTTACAAAACAAATTAATAATGCTCACATCTCATGCTCACACACATCTCGTTACTCGCAATCAGACATACAGACTAGAACTTGATTAGTCCAGCGATGTATAAAATTTACATGTAAAGACATGTATGTAGTGCCAATATAATCGATGTTCCATTACGAAAGAGATATGGTCAGTTCACGTTTCACGAACTGAAGCGTTTCTGATTAGTTTTGCCTCTTTTGATAATAATGGAGAGCGACAAGTATGATTTTAGTATTGAATCACAGGTTTCAGAACTTATTGTTCTACTACACCTTGCGAAAAAGATATGTGTTAAGTGTGCACGCAGTGCTAAACCCACAAATCATTTCAAAGCACCATTTTGTGCACACAAAACGTAGTAATAACTCCTAAGTACGTTTTCTAAAAGTCCGCCCATCACGTTCCATTTACTTCAAATTAACAAATATCTGCCAAGAAAGTGGATTTGACATTATTTTTAAGAGAATGGAAAAGGTTTGTTTTATTTTCAGTGTCATTGTGTTTCAGAAAATGGCTCTGAGCACTATGGGACTTAACTTCTGAGGTCATGAGTCCCTCTAGAACTTAGAACTACTTCAACCTAACTGACCTAAGACATCACACATATCAATGTCCGAGGCAGGACTTGAACCAGCGACCGTAGCGTTCGCGCGGTCCCAGACTTTAGCGCCTAGAACAGCTCGGCCATCCCGGCTGGCATTGTCATTGTGTTAAGATGTTAATTGTTCTGAATCAACAACTTCATTTTAAATGACAATGTAGCCACAAAGAGTATCTACCATCGATTTAGCTAAGGTAAAAAATTCATGTATTTTGTGTTAACATGAAGAAATATGGTAGACTTCACTTTCAATTTCGCAGTTGTCTCACCTACTGCTTTTATTTTTATTAACTCAAAATGCCCACAGTGGTAGATGATACGGGGCGCCTCTCATAACATTGCCGCTTATATGTTTCCGAAACGAAACAATATGTGAACAGAGAGACATCTACGTCGAAGTATCAGACAAAGGCTAGGAATTCACAATCTCTTCAACTAAACAAGTAGCACTTTCAACACAAAGTCACGTTCTTTTACATGGCATATTCCACCGAATTGAAAACTAGGGGTACATTTAATGATGTTAGACTTGGTTTCACTGCATTAAATCTCATCCTTGTGGGAATAGTTAGATTTTGAGTAATAGAAACGGTGACACAGTTTCTGCACTAATCATGTAATAAATTAATGTAGATTGCTTGCACTGTCTTGAGGCCTACTGTATGCAACCCTCGCTCTACCCATTACTGTAGAAACGGTGGGGCTGTTGCCTTCCTTTCCTGTTCTGTATGAGGTTCAGAACAGTGGAAACAAGACTGCTGTAACTAATTGTACCTCTAGCTTTCATTTCTGTAGAAAAAACATACATTAGTCCTTTAAAAATGTAACTGTGTTGAAAGTGATGTTTGTTTACATTTATAGTTGTGCATTCCTGCCCATCGTGTGACCTCTGACATCGTTGCATCACACGTCTATTGCATTTTTAACATTTTGTTTCGTTTGGAAAATGTACTAGTATGAGGTGGCAGAGTCTGGTTGGACACCCTGTGTAATTAGTAATGTAAGGAAACTGACGAAGGTATTAATGTAAAATGCCACAGTACAGTATATTTATAATTGATGAGGAAGATGGGGACCGTCAAACTGGATTATGACTGAATATTTACTTAAGCAGTAAAACGTGAATATCAATAAAACTGCAGTGTAGAAACCAATAAATCCAACCAAATTATTTTATCCACAGACAGTACAGTGAATAATTTCGACATTACCTGAAACGCCCGCTAAACCAGCAGGTCAGAACAGGTGATTAGGACTGTGGAAAGGGCCAAGTAAGGTGGCGGTCAGTTTCACTTCAAAATGTAATTTACTGCAATTTAATAACACATTTAAACCATAACGGCACATAGCCGAACCTTCACAACTGCGAGTTTCAAAATCCAATTCTTTCAGGGCTGAAGGCCTCCAAACAAGAAATCTTAAAAATTAACAAGAAAAATTTCAAGTGACTGGAGACACACAATTAAAAAAAATGGTTCAAATGGCTCTGAGCACTATGGGACTTAACATACGTGGTCATCAGTCCCCTAGAACTTAGAACTACTTAAACCTAACTAACCTAACTACATCACACACATCCATGCCCGAGGCAGGATTCGAACCTGCGACCGTAACAGTCGCGCGGTTCCGGACTGAGCGCCTAGAACCGCGAGACCACCGCGGCCGGCGACACACAATTAAAACTGCAAATAAAATAATTAAAATGTATATGTATATATCACTGCTAGGCTGAAAGCCTCAAGGCAAAAGTGGATAGAACAAACATAAACAAGATGAAATACCAACGGCTGAAGGCCACAATTAAATTTCAAAATTTAAAAATATATTACCATAATCTTTTAAGGCAGAAGGCAGCAGTGTTTTCGCTAAAGAGGAAGTTTTAAGAATAAGAGTTTAAGCGGCTGAAGGCCCACAGCTGATTTTCCAAAAATTCAAAAATTAGCTTAAAACCTTTACGTTTTAAGTGGCCGAAAGCACACTAAATCAAAAGGCAACGCAACGACAATAACTAAATTTAAGAATATGGTTTTAAGCGGCTGAAGGCCCACAGTTGATTTTCCAAAACTGCAAAATACCTTAAACCCTTAAGTTTCATATGGCTGACAGCGCACTAAATGAAAAGATAGCACAACAACAGTAATTTTCAGAAAAATATTCTCTTGACAGAATTAAATCTTACTTAAACGGGCTGACGGTCATTGATTTACATAAAACACCATAATTTTTTTTGTTCTTTTAAAGCATTGGCTATAATAGATTACCAACAGACGATTAAACACCCATTTAAGGGCAGTATAGACAACGGCACTCAAACGCCTCCAGGGGGAGGGGTGGGGCTTGCCCTCGAAAAAGAGACAGTCACGGACCGACCGACGAAATGACTTTCTAGCAACCAGTCGGTACATGAAAAAAAGAGCAAACTGTTACGGACGTGATTATCCACAATGAAATATGTATTAAGCTGTAAAAACTACACACCATGTTGGACAGCGACGACAGGTGAGGAAACGACACTGCCTGAAATTACGTTAGTAGCCAGGACTGGTAACCGGAACACTAACAGCCACAACGCAGAAAACTCCGCTGGTACACTTGAATTTGAAATAAAGTAATATAGTTAACTCCACCAAAAAAGAACACTGCCTGAATCTACGTCAGTGGCCAGGGAAGGTAACCAGAACACTAACGGCCTCAAGGCAGAAAATTCTGCTGGTGCACTTTAATTGTAGTGAACCAATATAGTTAATTCCACCGCACGGCAGCTCGATTTCACCACTACAACCACTCGGTGTTGCTCGCAGGAAAAGCTCCCCAACAGCGAACCACCGAAACGAACGACACAACGTGAACGGACGTGGCTTGGGTACTTACGACACCACTCAACTTTGACATCCTGGATCGGTCAACCACGAAGGTCGTCGCGATCGGACAGCTCCACACACGTTCCGACACTGTGCAGGGCCCGCCAGCAGATCCAGCCGACAGCGCTGCATGGAGATATCCTCCCTGGTCCGCACCAACCGACCGATTACCCTGAGAATGCCGACAACATCTAAAATAGTCGTCAGTGGAAATAAAGCCAACTACACACACAACCTGACAAATACTTGCTCGAAGACCTGAACAATACCCAACAGTAACTAAGCATGCATGAAGTCAAATCGGGAGTCGATGCGCACGCACGCGTACACACACACACACACACACACACACACACACACACACACACACACACACACAGCCGACTCATGAACGATCGGCGAGCCAAAACAGGTCGTCTGCTAGGATGACCAACCGACCATCCACGAAGACCGTGGCCTGGCTCAAGTGATGCGTGGCGACAATTGTCGGACGAGCCATGTCGACGTAGACCTCACAGCTCCAACCCGACTGCACTAGTGCCGCATTGCAACACCCTGACTGGCAGGTCCGGACTGCACTCCAGACGCGTTCCAACTGACTGGCAGCCCGAACCGGGGACCCGAACTCTTACGACAGACAACGACCGGAAAGTAATAGCAGTCGAGCAAGGATACTACGAGAGGATATATATTTATGCGCGCTGCTAGCGCCGCTTAGGGTCAGGCAAAGCAGCACCTCCAGTAATTTAAATTACGTAGTGAGGTGGAAGTACGTTAAAAACAGGGCGTAAAATACATGATGGAGGGAACATGAGCTACGCACGGCTCATTACCCATCATGGAATTCATATGACATTCATTAGACAGGAATACGATGCAAATCGTGGCCTGGCTGTAGCGTCTTTGATTACTAATCAAAATGGCTTCGGTCCCATGTTCGAATTCCGCCGACGCTTAGTTTTCGAATAAAAATATCAATAGCAGCAGAAAATGGTAAAATGAGAGTAGAATTCGTTACGAATAGAAAGATAAGACAGAGAATATGTTAGTGCGAAGAGTTCAGTAATAGGGTTGTTGTTATCAGAATCGCCAGCAAACCAACATGGACAACGATAGTTCACTTCAGTTAAAACTTCCGGACTGAGAGGCCGTGGTCGATGTATAAAATTTCCACCTGTCGTTTCGTCTCCATCTGCGGGAGACATCTTCTGAGATCATCCGGCTACTGCCCAGTTCAGGTATACACGCCGACGTCGAGAGCTGAAGATGAAAAGGTAAAGTATATGAGGATATTGAAAGGGCAATGCAGTACGTAGGAGAAGATGAAAATGCAGTAGTCATGGGAGACTGGAAATCAGTTTTAGTAGAAGAAAAGGTTACAGGAGACTATGGGCTTGAGACAAGGAATGAGATAGGAGAGAGACTAATTGAGTTCTATAATAAATATCAGCTGATAACAGCGAATACTCTTTTCAAGAGTCACAAGAAGAAGAGGTGTACTTGGAAAAGGCCTGGTGATACGGAGGATTTCAGTTAGACTATATCATTATCAGACAGAGTTTCCGAAATCATATACTGGATTGTAATGCGCACTCAGGAGCAGATATAGACTCAGATCACTATGCACTAATGAAGAATAGTAGGCTGAAGTTTAAGAGATTAGTCAGGAAGGATCAGTACGCAAAGAAGTCGGACACGGAAGAATTAAGGAGTGACGAGACACCCTTGAAGTTCTCTATGGCTATAGATACAGAAATAAGGAGTAGCTTAGTAGGTAGTACAGTTGAAGAAGAATTGACATCACTGAAAAGGGCATTCAAAAAAGTTGGAAAGGAAAACGTAGGTACATAGAAAGTAAATGCGAAGAAGTCATAGGTAACAAAAGAAATACTTCAGAAGCAAGTACAAAAATCTTCCCGGAAGTTCAAGAATAAAAAAATACAAATAGGTGGGGAATACAAAATAGGAAGGGCAGGGAAGCTAAGACGAAATGCCTGCATGAAAAATGTGAAGAAATCGAAGAAGGTATGATTTTTGGAAGGACTGACTCACTATACAGGAAATTCAAAACTATCTTCAGTGAAATTAAAAAAGCAAGGTTGATATCATTAAGAGCTTTGGAGGACTTAGGAACAAATAATTCAGAAGGGATTGATAACATTCCATCAGAATTTCTATAGTCATTGCCGAAGTGTCAGCAAAACGACTACTCACGTTGGTGTGTAGAATGTATGAGTTTGGGGACACACCATCTGACTTTCGGAAAAATATCATCCACAGAATTCCGAAGACTGCAACACCTGACAGGTGCGAGAATTATTGCCCAGTAAGTTTAACAACTCACGCATCCAAGTTGCTGACAAAAATAACATACAGAAGAACGAAAAAGAAGATTGATGACGTGTTAGATGACTATCAGTTTGGCTTTAGGAAAGGTAAAGGTGCCAGAGAGGCAAGTCAGACGTTGTGGTTGAGAATATAAGCGAGACTAATGAAAATTCGAGACACGTTCATAGGATTTGTCGATCAAGACTAAGTGTACGACAATGTAAAATGCTACAAGAAGTTCGAATTTCTGAGAAAAATTGGGGTAAACTAGAAGGAGAGACAGGCAATATGCAATGTTGTCGCAGAAGAAGCTGAGTTGCACCGTTTTGTAGTGGTTATGATAACTAACTGTTGCATGGAGGGTATTGAGTTCGAAACTCACCTGGACTGTAGAATTTTAATTTCTATAATCGGTTAGAATACATTCTAGATGTATCCACAAATGTCAAGAATCATTGTACTGGAATGTTCTGTAGCTGTATACATACTGTATGTGTCCTGGTCGGAGGCAGTTCGCTCCGCACCCTTCTGTGTGCAAGTGCTGAATAAACCTTCGTTAAGTAAAGTTAGTGTTCGTCATTTACCTAATTACACCGTCTTCTAAGTGACATTATTCTGGTGGAGACGCACATTATCGACGACATAGTGGCTCCCATCAGGCCACGACAGAGCCACCGTTTACGTGGCGAGAAACCCGAGTTCGAGCCATATTCAACAGATCGCAATCTACCGGAGACAGAGGAAGAAGAGGACGTTACGATGACAGCAACGGTGTGCCACCACATGAGACATCCTTCCGGGTTCTCTGGTGACGATGGTCAAGATCCAAACAAGTGGCTGAAGGTATATGAGCGCAGAGTCAAAATTAACAAATGGGACGACACCGTGTGTTTGGCTAACGTATTTTTCTACTTGGAGGGCACTGCCAAGCAACGGTATGAGAACAACGATGAGAAGTTCACAAGCTGGGAAGTATTCCAGGAGGAACTGCGCAAGTTTTTCGGCGACACACAACGACAGAAGTGCAAGGCTGAAGATAAATTAATGTGCAGGGCACAGCATCCAGGAGAAACTACAGCATCCTACATTCAAGACGTCTTCGAGCTGTGTAAAATAGGGGGTCCTAGAATGAAGATAAGGTTGCACATCTCAGGAAGGGTGTTGCTGAGGACATGTATCAAGCCCTACTCCGGAAGGAAGTTTCGACAGCAGACGACTTCATAAAATGGCGCCAGTATATCGAGACAATGCATCAAAAAAGAATTACACGCAAGAAGTTTGAAGGTCTTCAAAACGTCGTATTGATGGCTGTAATTCACAAGTGTTCTTCGTCAGACAGTGAGAGAGGAAGTTCAGAAGGCAGTTGGATTGCACGGCGAGCAAAAAACCGAGACTCTTCAAGAGGTCATAAGGGAGGAAGTGGAACAGACATTGAACGCTATCTCTCGTCCTTCATTTCCCTATAAAACGGTGAAAAAGTCGACACCCAGGCGGAGTTACGTTCCTAAAATGCGGCATGGGGAACCTGTTTGGGCACCAAGGAAGACTGACGTCTGGAGGACCCAGGATAACTAACCAGTATGTTTCCACTGCTGACGACCGGGACATGTGGTACGCTATTGTCGAGAAAGAAGGCGGATGTTTGATGACGCCCGAGCCAGAAGACAGAAGACCGATCTTAGCCGACGCCAGTTCCGGGACGACGAAGATGAACAACAAGATGTGGGTGCAGGACGACATAGGTCACCATCGCCACAAGCTAGCCGCCACAACCTGGAGAACTTCCTTGGAGGTGAGGCCGCCGAAGATAAAAATCCTCCGCCGTCGATCACTACAAAGATGATAGGGAACTACGTCGATATCCTCAAGGCTGGCCGACCAAATCAAGCTCTTATGGACTCTGGAGCATCATATTCAGTCATTTCGGAGAAGTACCCTCGCCAGTTGCAGAAACCCGTATTCATCGACAGAAAAACATCTCTGCTGAACGTGGCTAATGGGAAATATGTAGAACCTACAGGAATATGTACCATTCGTGTGGGTGTAAGTGGCCATACACAGCCCTTAGAATTCATCGTCTTACAAGAGTGTAGTCATGACGTCATTCTCGGATGGGACTTTTTGAAAGCTTCTCAGGCAATTGTAGATTGTGGTCTCTCGAAGATTATGCTAGACTACATGACATACTGTTGACAGGAGTGTGTGCACACTATGTGTGCCGGATGAAGTGATCATCCCTGCAGTCAGCGCTAGAAAGGTAACTGGCACGTGTCATGCCTTGCATCAACCCATGGATCTTGCAGTGGAATGTCAGAGAAGCATACCAATAAAGAATAACTTGGTCCACCAGCCTCTGTCGTCTTGTTTCAGAACGGATTCGGTGAAGTGTGGATAGTTAACTGTCGCCAAGAACCACAGATCCTTCCAAGACATGTGCGTAGCAAATGCTGAGCCGTTATTTGAAGAACAGCTGAGCATCACAGAAACCTGCCATGCCGTGTCTGTGGGCGAAAATAGCGCAACCACTATGAGACAAGATCTTCTAGCTCGAGTATCACCGGATCTCACTAAGGAACAACAGAAGAAGCTACTTGACGTTCTTCAAGAGTTTTCTGAATGCTTCAATCCACAGGTGAAGAGCAAATTCGACAAATCGACGGTGAAGCATCGGATTAGCACTGGAGACCATGAATCAATAAGCCAGAGAGCATACTGTGTGTCAGCAACGGAACGTCGAATAATTCGCGACGAGGTTGAGAAAATGATGAAGAATGATATTATTCAGCCTTCGCAGAGCCCATGGTCGTCACCAGTGGTTCTCGTCAGGAAGAAGGATGGTAGTTAGCACTTTTGAGTTGATTACAGGAAGTTAATTAGATAACTAAAAAGGACGTTTACCCTCTTCCACGATTTGACTATTGACTATACACTAGATTATCTGAAGGGGACTAAGTTTTTCTCAACCATGTACTAGGGATACTGGCAAATGGAAGTAGATGACGATGATCGTGAGAAAACTGCATTCATCACCCCTGAGTGCCTGTACAATTTTAAGGTAACGCCGTTTGGTTTGTGTGATGCACCAGCAACTTTTGAGCGAATGATAGATAATCTTCTAAGGTACCTGAAATGGACAATGTGTCTTAGTTATTTAGATGACATTACAGTGTTCTCAGAGACATTTGATGAACACATAAAAAGACTGAGAGCTTTTCTTAAGTCTCTCGAACAACCCGGACTGATACCTAATCCAAGAAAGTGTCTCTTTGGGGCAAAAGAAATCAGAATACTTGGGCACCTAGCGTCAAACGAAGATGTGCGGCCAGACCCAGAAAAGGTGAGAGCTATAACGGAATTTCCGCTTCCTAAAAGTATTAGAGATGTGAGAGGCTTCCTCGGATTGTGTTCTTATTACCTTCGTTTTATCAAAGACTTTTGTATCAAAGCCAGGCCACTCCAAGAGTTGTTAGAAGCCGATGCTAAATTTATCTGGGGTGGTGTCAACAAGATTCTTTCGATGTGCTGCGAAAAACTCAAATGACTGGCCCTGTACTGTATGATGAGAGATCACCTACAGAACTACACACAGATGCCAGTCGGTATAGGATCGGCGCAGTTCTGGTGCCGGTATCGGATGGAAAAGAGAGGGTTATAGCCTATGCTTCTCGGACACTTACAAAAGCCGAGAGAAACAACTCAACTACAGAAACAGAATGTCTTGCTGTGATCTGGGCAAAGTTCGACAGTATCCCTATGGAAGACCATTCACTGTTTTTACAGACCATCATTCACTTTGCTGGTTGGCAGGTCTTAAGAATCCAACAGGACGACTCGCCACTTGGGCATTACGTCTTCAAGAGTAGGACATTACTATAGTGTACAAAAGTGGAAGAAAACAAGATGCCGACTGTCTCTCAAGAAACCCTGTGTAAGGCCAAGACCATCAAGACTTTGATGAAGATAGTGACTGTCTCGCTGCACTCCAGAATCTCTCTGCTGAGCAGAAGAAGGACGCCAAATATCTCAAACTATGCTTGCCTTAAATCCGTCAGAGGATGTGAAAGGACAATTTAAGGTAGTTAATTGATTATTTAGCAAGAAAAACTTTGATCCTTTTGGGAAGAGGTGGCTACTAGTGATTCCTAAACACATGCGCTTTGATGTTCTACGGACATTCCATGACACATCTGAGGCCGGACATTTAGGTTTTATTAAGACATATGATAGAATTCGCAAAAGATTTTTCCGGCCACGTATCTGACACTATGTGTCGCACTGTCGAGTGTGCCAGAGGAGAAAGGCAGTTCCTCAGAAACCACCTGGCCGACTCATATCAATTCCACCAGCCGAATCGCCTTTCCAGCGTATTGGGATTGACCTCCTCCGACGATTTCCAACGTCTGCTAGTAGCAATAAATGGATTATTGTTTGCACTGATTATCTGACACCATTACAAAAGCCGTGAAAACAGCCGAAGCATTCGAGGTAGCCAAATTCATCGTGGAAAACATTGTATTAAAACACGGTGCCCCAAAGTCGTCAATTACGGATCGAGGGAAAGGTTTTCAATCGAATCTTGTGACAGAGATAAACCGTCGGTGCAACATTACTCATCACATGATGACCGCCTTTTTTTTTTTTTTTTTTTTTTTTTTTGTTCCACCAGTTTACTGACTGGTTTGATGCGGCCCGCCACGAATTCCTTTCCTGTGATAACCTCTGTGGTTTCCATTGCCTTCTGCATCCTCATGTCGTTGACCATTGCTGATTCTTCCGCCTTTAGGGGCAATTTCCCACCCCTAGGACAAGAGAGTGCCCTGAACCTCTATCCGCTCCTCCGCCCTCTTTGACAAGGCCGTTGGGAAATGAGGCTGACTTCTTATGCCGGAAGTCTTCGGCCGCCAGTGCTTATTATTTATCAAAGTTTAGGCAGTGGCTGGGATCGAACCCGGGACAGAAGACGTTTTGACTATGAATCAAAGACGCTACCCCTAGACCACGGGTTCATGATGACTGCCTATTATCCGCTAACTAAGGGGGTTAATAATGCCTTGGGCGACATGATGTCAATGTTCGTCAATGTTGAGCACAGCAACTGGTATGAGGTGCTACTTTTCGTGACATTTGCCTACAACACCGCGAAACAAGACACCATTTTTCCTGGTGCATGGGCGTGAGACGACTACGACGATGGACACTGTGTTTCCGTTACATCCTGATGACGTGGACGACGAGAATTCGGCCACATGTGACACGTAAAGTGTCCTCCGCCACACACCGTTGGGTGGCTTGCGGAGTATAAATGTAGATGTACATGTTAACCAGAGCTGAGGAAGCTCGGCAGTTGGCTCGACCCCGCACGGTGCAGGCTCAAGAAAACGAACCACCTTCCTGTTGTTTACCAGCCTGGTCACCTCGTCTGGATCTTCACTCCTGTTCGGAAGACTGGTCCCTTTGAGAAGCTCCTCAGGCACTACTTTGGACCATATATGGTTGTAATATAGTTGCCTGATGTTACTTATGAACTTGAAGATTTCGACCCCGACATAAGACAACGGAAGATCAGAGATACGGTCCACGTCCTTCGAATGAAGCCCTACAAGGATCCTGCAACCCAGGCTAAATTCGAAGCTCCAGCGACAGGCAACAAGCGGAAAGGAGACGAAGAGCGTAGCGGCAGAAGTAGTTCTAAGAAGATCACTGCCAGGGTGAGCATGAGTCGTCGGGAGTCCGATTATGCAGGCCCGATGACTCATTCCGGTACTAGGAGTACTAGGACGACGTAACATCGAGACACTGTTCACTAAAGGAGAGAGCAACGTCAAAACCGAAGCTGAGTAGCACCGTGGTGTAGTGGTTATGATACTAAACTGTTGCGTGGAGGGTTGTGAATTCAAAACTCACGTGGACTATGCAATTTTAATTTCTATATTCGGTGCAAGTACATTCTAGAAGTATCCACAAATGTTAAGCATCATTGTACTGGAATGTTCCGTAGCTGTATATATACTGTATGTGTTCTGGCCGGAGGCAATTCGCTCCTTGCTCTTGTACACTCCTGGAAATGGAAAAAAGAACACATTGACACCGGTGTGTCAGACCCACCATACTTGCTCCGGACACTGCGAGAGGGCTGTACAAGCAATGATCACACGCACGGCACAGCGGACACACCAGGAACCGCGGTGTTGGCCGTCGAATGGCGCTAGCTGCGCAGCATTTGTGCACCGCCGCCGTCAGTGTCAGCCAGTTTGCCGTGGCATAAGGAGCTCCATCGCAGTCTTTAACACTGGTAGCATGCCGCGACAGCGTGGACGTGAACCGTATGTGCAGTTGACGGACTTTGAGCGAGGGCGTATAGTGGGCATGCGGGAGGCCGGGTGGACGTACCGCCGAATTGCTCAACACGTGGAGCGTGAGGTCTCCACAGTACATCGATGTTGTCGCCAGTGGTCGGCGGAAGGTGCACGTGCCCGTCGACCTGGGACCGGACCGCAGCGACGCACGGATGCACGCCAAGACCGTAGGATCCTACGCAGTGCCGTAGGGGACCGCATCGCCACTTCCCAGCAAATTAGGGACACTGTTGCTCCTGGAGTATCGGCGAGGACCATTCGCAACCGTCTCCATGAAGCTGGGCTACGGTCCCGCACACCGTTAGGCCGTCTTCCGCTCACGCCCCAACATCGTGCAGCCCGCCTCCAGTGGTGTCGCGACAGGCGTGAATGGAGGGACGAATGGAGACGTGTCGTCTTCAGCGATGAGAGTCGCTTCTGCCTTGGTGCCAATGATGGTCGTATGCGTGTTTGGCGCCGTGCAGGTGAGCGCCACAATCAGGACTGCATACGACCGAGGCACACAGGGCCAACACCCGGCATCATGGTGTGGGGAGCGATCTCCTACACTGGCCGTACACTACTGGTGATCGTCGAGGGGACACTGAATAGTGCACGGTACATCCAAACCGTCATCGAACCCATCGTTCTACCATTCCTAGACCGGCAATGGAACTTGCTGTTCCAACAGGACAATGCACGTCCGCATGTATCCCGTGCCACCCAACGTGCTCTAGAAGGTGTAAGTCATTTACCCTGGCCAGCAAGATCTCCGGATCTGTCCCCCATTGAGCATGTTTGGGACTGGATGAAGCGTCGTCTCACGCGGTCTGCATGTCCAGCACGAACGCTGGTCCAACTGAGGCGCCAGGTGGAAATGACATGGCAAGCCATTCCACAGGACTACATCCAGCATCTCTACGATCGTCTCCATGGGAGAATAGCAGCCTGCATTGCTGCGAAAGGTGGATATACACTGTACTAGTGCCGACATTGTGCATGCTCTGTTGCCTGTGTCTATGTGCCTGTGGTTCTGTCAGTGTGATCATGTGATGTATCTGACCCCAGGAATGTGTCAATAATGTTTCCCCTTCCTGGGACAATGAATTCACGGTGTTCTTATTTCAATTTCCAGGAGTGTATGTACAAGTGCTGAATAAACCTTCGTTAAGTGAACTTAGTGTTCGCCATTTGTCTAATTACACCGTCTTCTACGTGACAATATTCGCAAGAGCCAAGAGTGAATAGTAAGAGTGGATGACCAAGAACGAAGTGCTCAGATTAAGAAATCGTGTTAGACAAGACCGTAGTCTTTTGCCCCTACGGTTCAATCTGTACATCGAAAAAGCAGTGATGTAAATAAAAGAAAGTTTTAGTATTGGAATTACATTTCAAGGTGAAAGGATATCAATGATATGATACGATTTGCCGATGACATTGCTATCCTTAGTGAAAGTGAAGGAGAATTACTTGATACGCTGATTGAAATGAACAGTATAATGAGTACAGTATATGGACTGAGAGTAAATCGAAGAAAGACGAAAATAATGAGAAGTAGCAGATATGAGAACAGCAAGAAACTTTGAGGGGTTGCATGCCTTTCCGATGCACATAGTGGCCTCCCCCTCTCATGTATACAACAATCATCTTATTCTTAGTAATTCGATTTGGGGTGGTATAGCCGAGAATGGTCATTACAATGCTTGTATTGAGAACTGGGAAGATATGAATGTTTTCCTCTCTAATTGCATGCGGTGAAGAGTAGCTACTCCTTCCCAAGCAGCGTCTTTTGTCGCCTGGGTGGTCTGGAAAGACAGGAGGGTTCTGCTGGTCAAGAAAGGATTATGCCAGCGGGTGTAGGGGACTTGCTGAATGGGGTGGATGCTGCCCAAACGCCGACATTGTCAAAAGAACAGGACGACACGCCCACGGTGGGTTCTGAGGGAGCACCTGGGGTGATAAATTCCGTATCTTCTCTGAAATTCGGTAAACACACCTACTGGCGAGCTAAGAGTGAGGCGTGGGAAGGATATGAGTTCCCAGGCAGTTTTCGTCGGCAAATTCCCGCGTTTTCTATTAAAGATTACCAATGATTTGCTTGCTCAGGGAATAGCTCCTTGACGTAGCAAAATCGGCGCAGAAATTGGCACTAAGTATCTCCATTTGTGTAGTAGAAGTGCTTCGTCAATAATGTGGAATTCTCCCCCGTTTATGAAGTTGCTGATTGGCTCGTTTAATAATCGTGGGTGATAATGTACTGTGTTCGGCTTGTACGGGTGCTCTGTGAGGGAGGCTAGTCTCGCCTTTATGTCTCAGTGGGTTACAAGACTGAGCAGTCGCTGCTCTTGACAGTCTGCCTTCCGTTGACTGTCTGATATACTTTTAATTAATAGTACCTGTTTGACGAAGTGGTTGAAGGTTCGGCTTCAACGTAACTTTCCGAGTACAGTTGGCAATTGAGCGTTCTGCGTACAAACGGCCTATGTTGTCCGTCTTGAGCAGCTTTGACTAAAGTTGACTGTATCAGAGTTACTGTGTGACTTCGCTTGTTAAAATCAGTCACATTACCGTTAGTTATTGTGTGGCGAGCTTTCTTCGTCTCCCTCAGAGGCGCGTTTGAACTGCTAGGAAGTCATTAGTCTGCAACAACAAGACCAGCATAATTAGTATCGGGCTGTACTCGGGACATCATATTCACCACGACGGGACGTCGAAGCAACCCCAGTCGCCCTCGGTACACCAGATCGTGTTCTTGCAGTAAAGAAGACAGCCTGATAATGTATGTCCGCAGATTGGGGAATTTTGCTCCGTGATAATCACAGCTCACTAGAGCGCGCCTGACTGTTCTTTCTATCTTGGTTCTGTCTTCGGTTTTCATTATCTGAGTTCTCACTACCGGTGCAGCACAAATAATTGTCTCCACATACCACTTGGTCATAAATGTCACAAGCTAGTTTATGGACAACTTCACCTTCACACCAATTATCTGTGGGTCAAATTGACGTATTGTAAATGTTTCATGTGTTCTTCATTTTGAATTTAATCAGAATAGATCCAATCGTTATCTTGAACAGAACATTCATTCTGTAGTTATGTAGAGCAACCCTTCCACCTGTCACGACATTAATTAAAGTTTCCACTGCCAAATTAATTTTTATCAAATTAAATTATTGCAGGTGCCAAACTCTTCTCTACTCCACTTGCAGGGTCGATTACAATCAGTTCGTGTTTCTTTTTTAATCCATGTGCAAGAACAAAAGTCGGAGTTAGGAAATGGGGAGGGGGCGGCTTAGATCATCATTTCCGAATTTAGTGCTAAACACACTGGTAGCCCCCGCACCTCGCAGCTTAACATCAGGATTGCTGGTCACGAGTTAGACAAAGTTAAGGAATTCTACTACCCAGGCAGCAAAATAACCAATGATTGACGGATAAAAGAGGACATCGAAAGCAGACTAGCATTCGCAAAAAAGGCATTAATGGCCAAGAGCAGTCTATTAATATGAAACATAGGCCTTAATGTGAGGAACAAATTTCTGAGAATTTACGTCTGAGGCACAGCATTATATGGTAGTGAAACAAGGACTGTGGGAAATGCAGAAGAATCGATGCATTTGACATGTGGTGCTAGAGAGAAATGTTGAAAATTAAGTGGACTGATCGGATAAGCAGGATGATAGGACATTTCCTAAGACACCAGGGAGTGACTTTCATAGTACTAGAGGGAGCTGCAGAGGGCAAAAACTGCAGAGTGAGACAGAGATTGGAATGCATCCAGCATATAGCTGTGGACGTAAGTTCTAAGTGCTACACTGAGATGAACAGGTTGTCACAGGAGAGGAATCGTAGCGGGCTGCACTGAACTCAAAAAAAAAAAAAAAAAAAAAGAGGAAGACTGACAGACCGAAGGTAGAGATCCAGCAGAAGCCTCACAGTACTAAGAAAGTAACTAAGAACATGGCATGAAAGAACACAGCTAAAAGTAGGAAAATGTGAACTCAAAACTATGATGATCAGGCGCTACGAAGATATTTTACGACTGCTTTAAACCACATGGCGCAACAAAATTTCAACAGCGGTTTCATGATGCTAACGTGTAGTGCAAGAGCAGGATAATAATCCTCCTCTCTAGAAAATAGGCGAAATGCTTTATGAGAATATCGTAGACAATAGATCAATCACGAAAATACCTGCAGCTAAACCCACCTATTAAACATATTTTCCAACAGTTGAATATGATGATGCTATGAGTGAAGAAATATATGAAAATATAAATTGTAGAATAGAATGTACACTTAGACTTGGCTAGTCTGTTTTACGATTCATTCCTTCATCCAACCTGTGTTAATCTACTTCCATATGGAGCAAAACTCCTTCGCCTATTTCGTCGCCCCAATTTTGATGTTACCTTGTATCCCACAGGCCTTGCCGCAGTGGATACGCCAGCTCCCGTGAGGTCACCGAAGTTAAACGTTGTTGGGCGTAGCCGGCATTTGTATGCGCTGTAGCCATTTTTCGGGGTGCACTCAGCCTCGTAATGTCAATTGAGGAGCTACTCGACCGAATAGTAGCGGCTTCGGTCAAGAATACCATCCTAACGACCGGGAGAGCGGTGTGCTGACGCCCCTCCTATCCACATCCTCCTCTCAGGATGACACGGCGGTCGGATGGTCCTGGTAGGCCACTCGTGGCCTGAAGACGAAGTACTTTTTTTTAATTTATTTACTATCCCACAGGCAATAGAATGTCACTTTGGCAGGCAAAGTGTACATTGTGCTAGAACTTCCAGTTCCGCAGACATGTGCTTCGGAAAACTGAGCCGATGCCAATGCGCACAGGACGCAGCTGCTGTAGTCCCACTGTTTTTCGCTAATTCATCAGCTTACAACAGGCCGGAGGCGTGTGAGCCGAACAGATCTCGCGCTCCAGCTGATACGCTGTAAGCTGACGCTCTTCGCTCAGCCGATGGATGGGACGCACCGTGCAGGCGCTCGCCGCAAGTGGCAGGCGACCACTGCCGAGACTCGCGGTCCCCCGGCGCAGCCGCGACGTGCTCATCCGGTGCCCACGCTGGGACCAGACGCCCCGCGTCGGCGTCGGCGTCGGCGTCGGTGCCGGCCCCGGGGAGCGTGCAGGGCGTCCTTGTTTGTGGCGGCGGCGGCCGGGCCGGCGGGCACGGCGGGGCCAAGCGGGGCGGGGCTTATTGATCGGCGTCGAGCGACAGCGCCGCGCGGGCCGCCCCTGCGGTCTGCCAGTGGCCTGCGGCGTCGCCGGAGCCCCGCGAGTGCGACTGGCGGCGCCGCTGACCGCGCAGTGCGCGCCACGTGGCCCAGCCAGCTGCCCGCTGTTGAACTTGCGGTCGAGGCGAACCGCAGGCCGCCACTGCTGCACGCGCCTGCCCAGTCACGTGGTCGTCGCGCTGTTCGCCAATTATGTTGCCTGGCGAGATTACGGCCTTCGAGCAGGAGAGTAATTATTACCATATGTACTGTACACGAGCGGAATGTAACTGCACATCCAAGTTTCATTAATGTGACCACCTGTCGAAAGCTTGAGTATAGATCGTTTCAAGTGTGAGAGTGAGAAGTGCAAGCAGACATCAGCTAGGTTCTCGAAAGTAGGGACGGGCTGTAGAGCCATGCGACTCCAATGCTGTGGCTTTCTCGGTTGAGGATCCCTCGCCTGTTCAACCCGATCGAGGTGGTCGTACGGATTGGCTTTAAATCTGAGGAGTTCGATGGCCAGCGCAGTACGAAAAACTCACTCTTTTACACATACGCTAGAAGCTGTGTGTCACGTTGCATTGTACTGCTAGTAGATGCCATCCTGCCGAGGCAAAAACAAACTGCATGTAGGGGTCGACATTATTCGCAAGGATAGACGCGTACTTTGTGCCTTCCAGAGTGACGAGATTACCCAGGGAATGCTCTGTCGCCTTGAGCCTTCCCACGATTGTTGCTGGGGGCTGGTTTTCAGGTTTTTCACAGCGTACACGCCTAAAACCGCCTCCAAGATGAAGCATAAAACGTGATTTATCTGAAAAGGCCACCTGTCGTCAGTCACTGGATGTCTACTTCTGGTACTGTCGTACAAATTCCACCCTTTGTCGCCAGTGAACAACAATCAGCATGGGTGCTTGAGCCTGGGTGCCTATTCTGTATCTTTCCGCTATTATGCTGATCGTTTCGGTACTCAAAAGCACCGAACGGTCTAGTACTCAAATTATAGCCCCTGCCTTATTCAGTATGTATTTCGGAAGCGATACCGTTCGGGTCTAGAGAACCGGAGCGCTGTGGTCGGTTCGCGTCGCTTAAGCCAATCAAAAGCAAGCGACCGGACATCCGCGCATGCGCACTGCAGTGCACACAGCGCCACGAGCACAAAGTGGCTAGCAGACGACACAGGCGCGCTATTCTTCGAAGTACCGAAAAGACAGTGTATTTGACTGTATTCTGCAGATTGTCGTAAATGCCGCATTATGTCATCTTATTCTCATTCACACAGACATCATGTATTGGATTTTACATTTCGGAAAATGAGTTAGGAATAGTGTGTAGTACCAGATTGTACTAAATCATCTATAAAAACACCCGAAAAATTGATTCTGAGAGTTTCAACGAATAAGAAGATAAACAGAATGTGGTTATAACTCGCCCCAAGAGAACCATATGATTAAGTAGCCCACTTCCCTATATGATGCGTCAATGATTTGGGTATTAAAAACAAAACTGAAAAAAAAAACATTTTCGAGAGCTCCTGCAGTTCGTCGAAGTTTATTACATGCATCTCATGAATGAAAATGTTTCGTATAATGTGCTACCGTCTAAAAATATTACGGTGGAGATCTTTCACCTCTATCTACTGTTGTTGAGGATTCGATCGCAGATAAATACTTGTGACAAGCAAGATTATGAAGATGACTGTTGCTAGATACATTCCCAGTATTTAAGTTGTGCTCTTAGATTCCGGTCTAACCGCTACATATTCGGAAAAAATGGTGAATTATTTCTGACAAGAAAAAATATAAAGGTGACTGTCGGTTTTTTCATTCAGAGCAATTTCATATTTCGATTTTTAAACACACGGAAATCACGAAATCATTACTGAAGAAGTGTGCTCTTACATGTAAGTAATAACAAATACTGCAGAAATGTCTTCACTTAAACGAATAACACTGTCTAAGAACGTGTTGCATATATGAAGAGGAAAGAAAATTTTGTACCCACTCATGCTCGAACCCCTGTCCTTTTATACCGCTTTCCCGCGCGCAAGCCACTTGGCCACGTCAAACAACACTAATGGGTAGCTCTATTCTTATACTATTGCAGAGGAACGTAGGCTGACATTGTTGCCAAACATTGCTGTGTAAGTCATAAATGCGTGATAGTTTGGAAGGATTCCAATATCAGGCTTCACACAACTGCTTTCCATTGTTACTTAAAAGTTGTAAACATGTTTCGATAATTACTAACTAAACCATTTGAGGGAAAAAGTAAAGTACACAAAGTCACTAGTAACGTAAGTCCACACATGTAATATACGTAATCAGAGCCGATGTCTTGATATTTAATGATCGTTAAACTCCTATTTGCATAAAAAATAACACCTATTTTGAGAGAATTTTTTTTAAGTAATCATTCACAGTAACAACCTAACGTAACCATATTTCTTACAAAGCAAAATAGTCTTTTATGAACTCACTTTCCAACTGGATGCGTCCTCTCGTGGTTCTTTAGTAACGCAATCACTAAATCCAAAGCTAAAACCACTAAATATGTTTAACATAACAAATTATAGGTGTACATATACCACAACTCACCGATCTATGGGGCCACACCGAAATCCAAAACCTCTCGGTACAATTGTCGAAAAATCGGTGGGAGGACCATTCGGTAACAGGTTTCAGAAGCTTTTTGAATAGGATATTTCGATAAGGAACCGAAAATGACGTCACTACCGAGACTAACCTATTACACCGATCGGTATGAACGATACAGAATAGGGCCCCCGGAGCCTACTCCAGACACCCATATGTAGCCACGCTCGCTGAAGGGTGCTTGAGGAGATAGTGTTGGTAGCCACTTGGTTCCCCTGGGTGGTGAGTTGCTCAACAGTTACACATCTATTCGTCTGTACACGTTTCCACAGCCATCTTTCACCAGTGTCATCTTTGATCCCCAGTACACCACAGTTGCCTTGGCGCTGGCTTTGGACAGCGCCATTTCTCCGTACACTTTACATATTTAGCCGGTTTGGACGTTCTTTCACCGCTGGTCCGAAAGCCAGAGGTCATACCCTTTTCGACGTCAAATAAATCGCTCCGTTCCCTTATTATGACAACGACTGCATTGTTTACGAGTCTCCCCAACACGCTTTATGTATCCTCCAATGCTGATTCTGCCACCTCCCGCATGTGAATGGTTATTGCACGTTGACGTCGAACATATGCTGTGGTCACATTAATGTGATAGGACCGTTTATAATACTAACGCAGTCACGAACTGTTGAGATAGAAAAGGGAAAGTTTCACGATGATTCCTTGTTTCCACTCCGTGACCTCCAGGTGCCTTATTCTTTTCCTTCTTCTCCGGCCTTCCTTTCTCGACATTTTTGTGTGTGTTGAAGCAATGTTAATAACAGCGCTCCCCCCCCCCCACCTCAACCCCCGCGCCACCGCTTCCCTCTGGGACGGAATTCGTGCACCCCATCTGTCTGCTTCTAGAGTAACGCACCATGTGCTACAGTGAGTTAGTTTTCTAAATTTTTGTTTGAGGGGGACCAGTCCAGTTTTTATCTAGGTGGATGAGCGAAACCGTTTAAAAACAAGAACCAGTGTGGCCAGCACACCGAACATTCCCATTAAATCCCCCGTGAGGAAACTCTCGGGGCCGATGCGTCTACCTGAATCGCAGAAGCGACGCGTTAACGACCTCCGGTTCCGGGGCAGCTGATTTGCTTTGTTCTTCTTTCAAGACAAGTATATAAACATTCTGTTGGCGATAAGGTCTATGACCACCCCAAATTAATTTATCGTCTTTAATAAGTGGGTGACTTGAAATTATTTGCGATAAACGACAAAACTGTAAGTGATAAACTGTGATCACAACTAGGTCGTAGTGTTTGTAGTAGTGCATTCCCGTAAGATGCAAATTAAGATCCCTGTGATCGGAAAATAAAGATCCCTAAGTAATAGTGTGAATTTGTTTTTAAAACGTGAATTATTACATCCGTTTCTTTTTTTTCCAATTATCTATCTGGTTTGATGCAGCCCACCACAAATTCCTCTACTATGCCACCCTCTTCATATCAGAGTAGAATTTCCAACATACATCCACAGTTATTTGCAGGACGTATTCCAGTCTCCGTTGTCCTCTACACTTCTTACACCCTGCAGCTCTCTCTAGTACCACGGAAGTTGTTCTCTGATGTCTTAACAGCTGTCCTATCATCCTGTCCTTTCCTCGTGTCAGTGTTTCCTTCCTAATTCTGTGCAGAACCTTCTCATTCCTTACCTTATCACTCCACCTAAACTCCAATATTCTTCTGCTGCACCATATCTCAAATCCGTCAAAAAAAAAAAAAAAAAAATATGCCTCTGAGCACTATGGGACTCAACTTCTGAGGTCATCAGTCCCCGAAAACTTAGAACTACGTAAACCAAACTAACCGAAGGACATCACACACATCCATGCACGAGGCAGGATTCGAACCTGCGACCGTAGCGGTCACGCGGGTCCTGACTGTAGCGCCTAGAACCGCTCGACCACCCTGGCCGGCTCAAATCCTTCGAGTCTCTTCTCTTCTGGTTTTCCCGTCGTTCATGTTTTACTACCAAACGATGCTGTGAGCCAAAAGTACATTCTCAGAAATTTCTTCCTCAAATTGACGCCTATGTTTGATACTGCGTTTGCTTGGGAGGAAAATGGCAGTTGTTGAACAATGCAAGGAGGACACTGTAAGCAGACTGGCACAGGCAAACAGTGATTTTCAGGATGAAAGAAGTCTACTAGTAGGCTTCGATCGGAGAAAGAAAATTCTGATAACGTACATCTGGAGTAAAATAGTGTATGGAAGTGAATTACGGAATATAGGAAGAATGGAAAAGATGTGTTAAATGACTCATGCATATTCACCCGTGTAGATTGAAATGAGACTTCAGGACGACAGTAGATTTGTTTAATTGACTTTTTTATTCTGGCTCTCGGCTGTAGTACGTCAGGACCAGCTCGGTGGAGGCGTCCAGTCGATCCTCGTGCGAATAAAGTAGACATCCGCCACTGCTGACAACGTAAAGAGCGGGACCGAGTGCGGCGTCACTCGAATGTCGTTGTGAGCGACGTCTCCGGCTGCGACAGTGACAACAGCATTGCAACGCAGCTGACAATACCGTAGAGGCAGCCGTGACCTCCATCCAGCGTGCTGGCGGCTTTCTGCTCCGGCGGCAGCTGCTTTCGTGAATCAGGGCAGGCAGCTCGTCTGTGGTCGAAGAACAGACCCCTTACTACGTCACATGATGTCACTCCCAGGTTCCCCCAATCGGAGGTTCGAGTCCTCCCTGGGGCATGTGTATGTGTGTTGTCCTTAGGACAAGTTTGTTTAAGTTAGACTAAGTAGTGCGTAAGCTAAGGCACCGATGACCTCAGCAGTCTGGTCTCATAAGACCTAGCCACAAATTTCCAAATTCGTTGTAGACTGTGATTCTGAGACGAGATTATTTTGGTATACGAATGGCTAAATGGCTGAGTACTTACACACTCCAGACTATGTTCGCTTAGGGCTGCAACCACATACTCCCAACACCTCCGTGGTGGCAAGCAAGGAAAGGCTTCCGTCCTTCTGCAAGCATAGTGGAGCATTGGAATCGCATTTGCGAGGACAACAGCTCAAACCCGCGTCCGGCCATCCTGATTTAAGTTATCCGCAGTTTCCCTAAATCGCACCAGGCAAATGTCTGGATGGTTCCTTTGGAAAGCCATGGCTCATTTACTTTTCCATCATTGCCTACTCTGAGTCCTATTGTTCCGCAACCACCCTGTCGGCCGTATTTTGTTTTGCAATGCGTAACACTCTTACCGGCTTGCAGCTCGGTCTCTTGCAACTCACTTCCGCTCTAGCATGCTTTTGACCGAATACAGTCGATACACAGCACTGCCCTTTTTTTTATCAATACCTGCTTCCTCAGATAACCCAAACTAGATCATTTCTTACACTAAGGTTCCTGGTGACTGGCTCTTCTGACCGTATTTCACCTCTTTAGAATTATTCTAACAATTGCTTCCCTTAACTGTATTACTTAATCCTGCAGATTGCTACATGGTCGCTTGCCCCGATCCTTAAACACCACTGAATTTATTCATTACTAGGCTTCTTGCAGAATAACATCTAACTCGCTATTTCAAACTTTAAAGCTAAAATTAATCAGTTATCTTTAATGCAACCCCTTGTGCGTTCATCTTCCTTCGACTGGGGTATCCAGTACTCTGGGACCTGAAAGATAGCTGGATCAACACTCAGTCTTGTGCTTCGTCTTTTACGTACCAACGCAAGGGCTACGCTCAGCAAAGCGAGTGCCACTGTAGTGGTTAGTATGACAATAGCCGTTGTTGTCTTTTTCCAGTACCGACTTTCCTAATACAAACATACATGCTGCAATAAGGTTCCCAGGGAGACTCGTTCCTCCTTCTGGTTCAGAAGTATGTTTATAGATTGTGTAAATTCCGGTACTAGAGTTGATTTAAGCTGATTACATTTGTTGCAGGTAACAGTTTCATGGACTCCTCTGGCCAATACAAAAGAAGCTGCGAATTTTTCAGTTGAGTTACTCCTAAAATTGTGGCGGGCAGATAGAGCGTTGGCACCGTTATTTCGCATGCTGTTCCACTTAATATCCAATCACTCTCGTTTAATTCCAGTCTCCTTGCTGTCGTAAGCTTCCCCTGCTAGGAAAAGTTAGCCACTACTACCAACTCGGCAACTGAAGATTACAACCAAGGTGCCTCAATCTGATGAAAGTACAATTCCGGCTGGATCACTTCTTTATTGCATTCTCTTACCTTCATTTGTCCAATTTCACTGCACAGGAATCCTGCCTCTCTCTCATTACCATATTCGGACAGACAGCGATCTTCCCTCGGTATCATTTTTTGTAACTTTGATTTCTCCATTACTACATATATTCCCTCTTCTTTCGCAACTAAAAAAAGTCGCTGCGGTTCTGCTCTCTCAAAATTCTTCAATATCCCTCAACTGGCCGGAAAGGCATGAACTACACAGCACTAGAAAGATGTCTGTTTTCTTGTTAATGTTATAGAAAAGGAATTGTAAACCTTAGCTCCATCTGTTCTGACTGATAATATGGCTACCTTGAAATAAAAGGTGCGTTTTTATGCTCGGGTTCTAAAACCAACCCCAACTCTGGCGGTAGTTCATTCTGTGCTTTCCTTAGATCTTATAAATACCCTCTAGGTCACTTCTTATAACCTGCTGCATAGTCTTCTGTAATTCTCTTACCTCCCATAGTTCTTCCTAAACACTACATTCTACAGACTGAAACCATTTTATCATTACTACATTCCTATCCAAGATTTCTACTTCGGTACGTAGTTCCCTGATATTCTGATTAACAGTCTCTTCTGTAGCTCTGGCATACCGCATTAGTACTCCAATAAATTGTCGTAGCAGTCGTGTGTTATTCAATACCTCCTCTAAACTTGCAATCTGCGTAGTGGGCCAATCCTCACGGCTTTATTCCCTTTTGCCCATTGCTTAACCTCTTCTGCGGTGTCGTTCACCCTTCGAATGCCTTCCTCATCAGCAGTGTCAAATACTGTTTCTATAAGCTTACCTCCAGCGTCGATGGAACTCCTTGTACTTAGCGTATGTATAACTCCCAATACCGGAGTCATCTCAGTCCTTAATTTCTCGCACCCCCATATTTTTCTCTCTCATTCCCCAGCATTTCCTCTGCTTGTCTCTTACCTTTCCGTACCCTGACGGAATTTCTCCAATGCTTCTTCAAATCTTCTCATCTCGTTACGCATCTTCCATGTGTTAAACACCACCTGTGTCATCCAGCGATGTACGGTGATGACTGTCTTCCTGCTTAGCGACCAGCACTTCTCTCCCAGAAGCTGGTTCCCTAACGCTTCTGACCCGACGAAGATCAGTAGTCTCACCACGAAACACATCATGTCGCCTGCTGTGTACCGCACCTGCAGGCAGGACCACCTATTACTATCCTCTACCTTCAATTCATTGCTGCTCCGCAGCTGCTTATAGTAATTGCACTAAATCTATGCCTAACCTAGAAAAATATTAAATGACTACCTTCTAGTCTTAATCTATATGGTTCCTCATCATCGTTTCATTCACAACTTCTTGTTTATCTTTCGAAACCTTTCCTCTAATTCTCCTTTTCCGGTCCGCTTCTCCTATCCGCGGAATGATGTCCGGACTCCGTTGAAAAGGTTTCAGTCACCCTACTTAAAGAACTGTCGTTTTCGTCGGCAGTTGAATCTTTACATTTACTGGTTACGGAGTCTCTACCACTTGGTATGACCTCTGCTACTTTGGAAAATGCTTCTTTCTCTTTTTCTTTGGGTGTACGAAGCTGATGGCAACATTCTCTGACCAACCTTACACTGTGGTATTCCAGTCGTACGACCCATTGCTCCTTCCTGTTTTACCAGTACTCGCGCATTTGCCTTCCGTACTTTATTTCTAATTTCCCCAATCACTCAGGCAAATTACTTAACAGAATCTCCAGTCTTCCTTTTCTTCCTTTTTTCGAACGGCAATGGCATTTTATGATCATAAGCTACTTCATATGACGAAAATCGTGTATTAGTATACTGTTTTAAGTTGTAGGAGACGACGTACTTCAAATACACGTCCCGGTCGGAGCGATGTGCGTCAACGTAGTATCCAAGCATCTTCCCAATTGTCCTACGCATTATTTCAGTTCTTCCATTGGCTTGTGGATGGAGACGACTCGCCCTCAACTTCTTCACATTCAATATCTTACACAATTTCTTGAATAGATCTGACGTGAAGTACATTCCCCTGTCTGCTAACATTGTTTCAGGCACTCCAAACTTCAATATACAAGTATTCACAAGTACTTGTGCCATTGTTGCTGCCTACTTGTTTGGCATCGAGACCATTTCTAGGTACCTCGAAAAATGATCAATGAATGTACGTACTCATTCCCTGCAGTTGTTTTATTGACGGGACCTAAAACATCATTCACCAGAAATTCGAACGGTGCTAGTGCTTCAGGTAACCTCTGCAATGGTACTCTTTCTCGATACAAAACCACTCTCTGTGGGCACTGTATGAAATTCCGCACGTACTACTCCTCTACCGATATCTTTCTGCTACTCATCTCTTGGTAGTTCTGCGACGTCTATGACCCGCTAATATGTGATCACGAACTTGTTCTAGCACTCTATTCCTTAGCCTCTCTGGTACCAATACCCACGGTTCCAGCTTGGTTCCTCTGCATGACAACCCATCCTGCATACAAAACTGTGACTGCTTAAAACATTGCACACATTCGTCATCCAATCTCTTTCCAGTTTGCCGTTCCTTATGCTCATCACCTCCAATATATAACACATACATTTCTGCCTAAGCTATCCGATTTCCCCTGCTTCTTCCTAGCTGCGTGACTTGGTAATCAAATTCGCTTAGTCTTACTGCCCATGGCGAAAACCCCCAACAACCATTTTATTGATCATATATCTGTTATTACCCTAAAATTTTCACTGTACAGATATCATTTCAAATATGTGATTACATAAATAAGGTTTAACCCTCTCTCTCCGTTGCGACTTCCGTTTTTCTTTCTGTTTTTTGAGTCATCAGTCTTATGACTGGTTTGATGCGGCCTGCCACGAATTCCTCGCCTATGCCAACCTCTTAACCTCGTAGTAGCACTTTCAACATACTTCCACCGTTATTCTCAGGATGTATATCAATCTAAGCCTTCCCCTTCAGTTTTTATGCTCTACAGCTCAATCTGGTGCCATGGAAGTCGTTCCCTGGTGTCTTGACAGATGTCCTATCATCCCTTCTTCTTGTCAGTGTTTCCAAGGTATTCCTTTCTTCGTCGATTCTACGGAGAACCTCCTCATTCCGTACTTTATCAGGCCACAATTTTCAACATTCGTCTGTCGCTCCATATCTCTAATGCTTCGATACTCTTCTGTTCTGGTTTTCCCACAGTCCATGTTTCACTACCCCTGCAATGCTGTGCTCCTACGGTATATTCTCAAAAATTTCTTCCTCAGACTAATGCCTGTGTTTGATACTAGTAGAGTTTTCTTAGCCGTGAATGTCCTTTTGGCAGTTGTCTGCTTTTGATGTCCTCCTTGCTCCTTCCATAATTGTTTATTTTGCTTCCTAGGTAGCCGAATTCTTTAACTTCATCTCCTTCGTCACCATCAATCCTGATGTTAAATTTCTCGCTGTTCTCGTATCTGCTCCATTACTTTCGTCTTTCCTCGATTTATTCTCAATCCATATTCAGTACTCACTAGAGAGTTCATTCCATTCAGAAGATCGTGTAATTCTTCTTCACTTTCACTCAGGTTAACATAGTCGTCAACGAATCGTGTCACTGGTACCGTTTCACCATGAATTTTAATTCCACCCCTGAATGTTTCTTTTATTTCCATCATTGGTTTTTCGATTTACAGATTGAACAGTAAGGGCGAAAGACTATATCCCTGTATTACGCCATTTTTAATCCCAGAACTTCGTTCTTGGTCGACCACTCTTATTTTCCCTCTTGGCTCTTATATATATTGTTATATTACCAGTCTCTCCCTCCAAGTTACACGTATTTTTCTCAGAATTTGGAAGACGTTACACAACTTTACATTGTCGTAGGCCTCTTTCAGGTCAACAAATCCTATGATCATGTCTTGATTTCTCTTTAGTCTTGCTTCCATTATCGACAGGAACATTAGTGTTGCCTCTCTGATGACTTTACCTTTCCTAAGTCAAAATGATCGTCATCTGACACACCTTCAATTTTCTTTTTCACTATTCTGTATATTATTATTGTCAGTATCTTGTATTCATGAGCTGTTAAGCTGATTGTGCCATAATTTTCGCACTTCTCAACTCTTGCACTCTTCGAAATTGTGTGAATGGTATTGTTCCGAAAATCAGATGGTATGTCGCCAGACTCTAATATTCTACACACCAACGTGAGTAATCGTTTTGTTGCCACTTAACCTAATGTTAGGAATTTTGATGAAATGTTATCTATCCCTTCTACCTCATTTGATCTTAAGTCTTCCAAAGCTCTCTTAAACTCTGATTCCAATACTGGATCCCCCTATCTCTTCTAAATCCTGTTTCTTCTTCTCTCGCATCAGACAAATCTTCTCCCTCATAGAGGTCTTCAGTGTACTCTTTTGACCTAACCGAGTCGGTAATGTAATTATAGGAAACCTATATTTTCATGACAGAGTACACAGAAGTGTAAGGGATTAGTCAGGAAGAATCATTAGATAAAGAAGTGGGATAAAGAAGTACAAAGGACTGGCGAGATACGCTTGAAGTTCTCTAAGGCTGTAGGTACATCAATAAGGAACAGTTCTGTTAACAGCACAGTTGAAGAGGAATCTAAATCTCTAAACCGGGCAGTCACAGAAGTTGGAAGGAAAAACATAAATTCAAAGAAGGTAACTGCGAAGAAACTATGGGTAACAGAAGAGATACGTCGGTTGATCGATGAAAGAAGAAGTATAAAAATGTTCAGGGAAATTCAGGAATACTGAAATATAAGTTTCGGAGGAATGAAATAAACAGGAAGTGCAGGGAGACTAAGACGAAATGGCTGCATGAAAAATCTGAAGTAATCGAAAATTATTGATTGTCCGTCTAGGTACCAGAATTCCTTAACTTCAATTTCTTCCTGTCCATCAAACCTGATGTTCAGCTTCCTGTTCTCATTGCTGCTACTTCTCATTACTTTCACCTTCCTACGATTTACTCTCAATCCATGTTCTGTACTCATTAGACTGTTCTTCCCATTCAAAGCATCGTTTAATTCCTTTTCACTTTCATCAGCAAATTGTGTCACTGATATCCTTTCACCTTGAATTTCAGTTCCACTCTTGAACCTTTGTTTTACTTCCATCATTCCTTCTTCGATGCAGAGATTGAACAGTTGGGATGAATGACTACACACCTGTATTACATCCTTATTAATCCGTGCACTTCGTTCTTCGTCTTATTGTTCCCTCTGGCTCTCGTACTTATTGTATACCATCCGTTTTTCCCTATAGCTGACCCCAATTTTTCTTAGAATTTCAAACACCTTGCACTGTTTTACATTGCTGACGCTTTTTACAGTTCGACAAATCCCACGAACGTTTTCTGTATTCTTGTTTCCATTATCATCCGCAACATCAGAACTATCTATCTGGTGACTTTACCTTTCCTAACGTGTGCTACATTTTCTTTCCCATTCTTCTGTATCTTGATAGCCACTTGGATGCGTGAGCCGTTAAGCTAATTGTGCGGTAATTCCCGCAAGTGTCAGCTCTTGCTATCTTCGGAATTGTGGAGATGATGTTACTTCGAAAAACGGATGGTACATCGCCTGACTCAAACATATTCTACAAACCAATGTGAATAGTTGTTTTGTTGCCACTTCCTCCAAAGCTTTTAGAAAGTCTGATGGAATGTTATCTATCCCTTCTGCCTTATCTGATCTGAAGTCTTCAAAAGCTCTTCCAAATTCTGATTCCAGTACTGGATCCCCTATCTCTTGTATATCGACTTCTGTTTCCCCTTATTTCGCTTCATCAGACAAGGCTTGTCCCTTATAGATGCCTTCAACTGTCTCATTCCACGTATCCACTCTCCCCTCTGCCTTTAACAGTGGAATTCCCATTGCACTCTTAATGTTACCATCCTTACTTGTAATTTCACCGAAGGCTGTTTTGACTTTTCTGTACATTGAGCCAGTCCTTCCGACAATCATTTCTTTTTAGATTCATTTATATTTTTCATGCAGCCATCTCGCCTTAGCTTCCCTGTATCTCTAATTTATTTCATTCCTAAGTGACTTGCATTTCTGTATTCCTCAATTTCCCAAACACTTTTGTACTTCCTCCTTTTATCGATCAACTGCAGAATTTCACCTGTCACCCATGGTTTATTCAGTGTTATCCTCATCATACTTATGTACCTAAGATAAAACAAAGTTTCTATTAAAGTCCAGAAATACCAATATCGGATACAATGTTAAAGTTTCGCTTAGCTCCTCAAGGCACTTTCACTTTCTGTCCTCACAGATTTAATATTCCTTTTTAATAACTGTGTGAATGATATGGCAATATCCGCAAATCTTTTATGTACAGGAGATAAGAGTTAGTGACTTCTAAGAGCGACTGCCACTCGAATACAAAGTGTGTTACACGAAATTCACGTACACCTCCAATTAATCTTGGGACTGTCTGAACCCAATATTTACACTACTGGCCATTAAAATTGCTAAATTAAGAAGAAATGCAGATGATAAATGGGTTTCCATTGGACAAATGTAATATACTATAACTGACATGTGATTACATTTACACGCAATTTGGGTGCATAGATCATGAGAAATCAGTAGCTAGGACAACCACCTCTGGCCCTAATAACGGCCTTGATACGCCTGGCCATTGAATCTGACAGAGCTTGGATGGCGTGTACAGGTACAGTTGCCCATGCAGCTTCAACACGATACCACAGTTCATCAGGAGTAGTGACTGGCGTATTGTGACGATCCAGTTGCTCAGCCACTTTTGTCCAGACGTTTTCAGTTGGTGAGAGATCTGGAGAATGTGCTGGCCAGGGCAGCAGTCGAACATTTTCTGTATCCAGAAAGGCCCGGACAGGACCTACAACATGCGGTCGTACATTATCCTGCAGAAATGTAGGGTTTCGCATGGATCGAATGAAGGGTAGAACCAAAGGTCGTAAAACATCTGAAATGTAACGTCCACTGTTCAAAGTGCCATCAATGCGAGCAAGAGGTGACCGAGACGTGTAACCAAAGGCACCCCATACCATCACGCCGGGTGATACGTCAGTATGGCGAGACGAATACACGCTTCCAATGTGCGTTTACGGCGATGTCGTCAAACACGGATGAGACCATCATGATGCTGTAAACAGAACCTGGATTCATCCGAACAAATGACGTTTTGCCATTCGTGCATCCAAGTTCGACGTTGAGTACACCATCGCAGGCGCTCCTGTCTGTGATGCAGCCATGGTCTCCGAGCTGATAGTCCATGCTGCTGCAAACGTCGTCGAACTGTTCGTGCCGATGGTTGTAGTCACTACACTCACTACACTCAGCTGGCGGCTACACGGGTAGCGGAGGCCGTGTGGCATGGACTGGGCGGTTTTTTAGGTTAGAAGGCCTCGGGAAAGTACGGGGTGGGCTGCAGTCTCAAAGGGTGCATGGCAAGTACAGGACGTGCTTGGATCAAGGAACAGTCGGAATTGTAGTTGTAAATTGTTTTAGTTGTGCTGAAAAAGTCCCTGAGCTTCAAGCGCTATTAGAAAGCACAGAAGCTGAAATCATTATAGGTGCAGAAAGCTGGCTAAAGCCTGAAATAAGTTCTACAGAAATTTTTACGAAGTCTCATACGGTGTTCAGGACAGATAGATTAGGCAGAATTGGTGGTGGAGTGTTTGTGTCTGTCAGTAGTGGTTTACCTTGTAGTGAAGTCGAAGTAGATACTCCGTGTGAATTGGTATGGGTGGAGGTTATACTTCACAGCCGAACTAAGTTAATAATTGGCTCCTTCTACCAACCCCCAGAGTCTGATGATATAGTTGCTGAACAGTACAGAGGAAATTTGAGTCTCGTAACAAATAAATACCCCACTCATACGGTTATAGTTGGTGGGGACTTTATCCTTCCCTCGATATGTAGGCAAAAATACTTGCTCAAAACCGGTGGTAGGCAGAAAACATCTTCCGAGATTGTCCTAAATGCTTTCTCCGAAAATTATTTCGAGCAGTTAGTCCACGAACCCACGCGAATTGTAAATGGTTGCGAAAACACACTTGACCTCTTGGCCACAAACAATCGAGAGCTAATAGAGAGCGTCATGACTGATACAGGGATTAGTGATCACAAGGTCGTTGTAGCTAGGCTCAAGGCCGTTTCTTCCGAATTCACCAGAAACAAACGCAAAATAATTTTATTTAAAAAAGCGGATAAAGTGTCACTAGAAGCTTTCCTAAGAGACAATCTCCATTCCTTCCGAACTGACTATGCAAATGTAGACGAGATGTGGCTCAAATTCAAAGATATAGTAGCAACAGCAATTGAGAGATTCATACCTCATAAATTGTTAAGAGATGGAACTGATCCCCCATGGTACACAAAACAGGTGCGAACGCTGTTGCAGAGGCAACAGAAGAAGCATGCGAAGTTCAGAAGAACGCGAAATCCCGAGGATTGGCTAAAATTTACAGACGAGCGAAATTTGGCACGGACTTCAATGCGAGATGCCTTTAATAGGTTCCACAACGAAACATTGTTTGGTAGAAAATCCGAAGAAATTCTGGTCGTATGTGAAGTACACAAGCGGCAAGACGCAGTCAATACCTTGGCTGCGCAGTTCCGATGGTACTGTTACCGACGACTGTGCCGCTGAAGCGGAGTTATTGAACGCAGTTTTCCCAAATTCCTTCACCAGGGAAGACGAATGGAATATTCCAGAATTTGAAACACGAACATCTGCTAGCATGAGTTTCTTAGAAGTAGATACCTTAGGGGTTGCGAAGCAACTCAAATCGCTTGATACGGGCAAGTCTTCAGGTCCAGATAGTATACCGATTAGGTTCCTTTCAGATTCCGCTGATACAATAGCTCCCTACTTAGCAATCATATACAACCGCTCGCTCACCGATAGATCTGTACCTACTGACTGGAAAATTGCGCAGATCGCACCAGTGTTTAAGAAGGGTAGTAGGAGTAATCCATCGAACTACAGACCTATATCATTGACGTCGGTTTGCAGTAGCGTTTTGGAGCATATACTGTATTCAAACAATATGAATCACCTCGAAGAGAACGATCTATTGATACGTAATCAGCATGGTTTCATAAAACATCGTTCTTGTGCAACGCAGCTAGCTCTTTATTCGCACGAAGTAATGGCCGCTATCGACAGGGGATCTCAAGTTGATTCCGTATTTCTAGATTTCCGGAAAGCTTTTGACACCGTTCCTCACAAGCGACTTCTAATCAAGCTGCGGGCCTATGGGGTATGGTCTCAGTTGTGCGAATGGATTCGTGATTTCCTCTCAGGAAGGTCGCAGTTCGTAGTAATAGACGGCAAATCATAGAATAAAACTGAAGTAATATCAGTTGTTCCCCAGGGAAGCGTCCTGGGACCTTTACTGTTCGTGATCTATATATGTGACCTAGGTGACAATATGAGCAGTTCTCTAACGTTGTTCGCAGATGATGCTGTAATTTACCGTCTAGTAAGGTCATCCGAAGACCAGTATCAGTTGCAAAGCGATTTAGAAAAGATGGTTGTATGGCGTGGCAGGTGGCAGTTGACGCTAAATAACGAAAAGTGTGAGGTGATCCACATGAGTTCCAAAAGAAATCCGTTGGAAATCGATCACTCGATAAATAGTACAATTCTCAAGGCTGTCAATCCAACTAAGTACCTGGGTGCTAAAATTACGAACAACTTCAGTTGGAAAGACGACATATATAATATTGTGGGGAAGGCGAGCCAAAGGTTGCGTTTCATTGGCAGGACACTTAGAAGATGCAACAAGTCCACTAAAGAGACAGCTTACGTTACACTCGTTCGTCCTCTGTTAGAATATTGCTGCGCGGTGTGGGATCCTTACCAGGTGGGATTGACGGAGGACATCGAAAAGGTGCAAAAAAGGGCAGCTCGTTTTGTATTATCACGTAATAGGGGAGAGTGTGTGGCAGATATGATACGCGAGTTGGGATGGAAGTCATTGAAGCAAAGACGTTTTTCGTCGCGGCGAGATCTATTTACGAAATTTCAGTCACCAACTTTCTCTTCCGAATGCGAATATATTTTGTTGAGCCCAACCTACATAGGTAGGATTGATCATCAAAATAAAATAAGAGAAATCAGAGCTCGAGCAGAAAGGTTTAGGTGTTCGTTTTTCCAGCGCGCTGTTCGGGAGTGGAATGGTACAGAGCTAGTATGATTGTGGTTCGAAGAACCTTCTGCCAAGCACTTAAATGTGAATTGCAGAGTAATCATGTAGATGTAGATGTAGACGTCCCCATCTGTTGACTCAGGGATCGAGACATGGCTGCACGATCCGTTACAGCCATGCGGATAAGATGCCTGTCATCTCGACTGCTAGTGATACGAGGCCGTTGGGATCCAGCACGGCGTTCCGTATCACCCGCCTGAACCTACCGATTCATTATTCTGCTAACAGTTATTGGATCTCGACCAACGCGAGCAGCAATGTCGCGATACGATAAACCGGAATCACGATCGGCTACAATCCGACCTTTATCAAAGTCGGAAACGTGATGGTACGCATTTCTCCTTACACGAGGCATCACAACAACGTTTCACCAGGCAACGCCGGTCAACTTCTGTTTCTGTATGAGAAATCGGTTGAAAACTTTCCTCAAGTCAGCACGTTGTAGGTGTCGCCACCGCCGCCAACCTTGTGTGAATGCTCTGAAAAGCTAATAATTTGCATATCGCAGCATCTTCTTGCTGTCGGTTAAATTTCGCGTCTGTAGCACGTCATTCTCGTGGTGTAGCAATTATAATGGCCAGTAGTGTACTTATAATATGACCTGGGTATGCTAAATCTTCCCTCAAAAATTACTGTTTTCTGTACTCAGTTTTAATTTCGCTGATTTTAACCTTAACAACACTTTTCGTAATTCATATACTATACATCTCACTCACACGGATGGTTATATCATCGATATGCGTACTGCTTCCAGCTCTGACACACCTTGCGTCTCTGGTACTTGCGACGCTTTGTCCCTGACAACACACATTTTGAGAGCCAACACTCACAAGACAAGAAAAAAATACATCAACTTCATTCTTATGTCTAATCATGAGCCATCTCGACTCCCAGCATTTCCTAGACATATGGTTCTGACGAAAACATGTATAACATTTTACTGGAACTGATACCATGTATGGCTCTGAGTGGCCCTCAAGGTTATACTGCGCCCATCTAACAAGTACTAATAAATTGTGACTTCCATTACCTTTAAGACTAGACAAAGCCAATGGTGCTCCATTCGCAATAAAATCTACCCTTCAAAATTTACGACTGTTAAACGTTTTCTCCAAGACCTAAACACAATAAAATTTTTTTGGGCTCACTATACTGTAGGCTGTAAGTTCAGACGTTACCCTAAGAAGGTAACGTTAATGATCTGACATTGTTGTTTGATGACCCATAGATTGTCGCCCATGGGGAGTAAAATGAGACATCAGGAACAGCTTGGTAGAGGCGTCCAGTTGCCTCTCATGCGAAACAACAGACGTCCGGTAGTGCTTAGAGCGCAAAGTGCGGAGTGGAGTATGGCGTCACTCGAATGCCACTGTCAGCGACGTCTCTGGCTGTGGGCATGTTGACAGCGTGGCAGCACATGGCTGACAGTATGGCAGCGAGGGGGCGGCTGCTCTCGTGACTTAATGCAGGATGCCGAGTCCCGTAATTGAACAGTGACTCAAGGCGACTGCCCAGTCCGGTGGCTGAACAGCAGACCTCGTATTGCATTCCAGGATCTCACTCTTGATCTCAGAGGCTTGTAGTATGGGCTGCGAAACAGAGTGAGAATATTTTATTGTGTGAATGTCTAGCTGCTTATTCGGTCCAGGCTATGTTCGTTTAGACCATAGGCCACATACTCCGCCGGCCGGTGTGGCCGAGAGGTTCTAGGCGCTTCAGTCTGGAACTGCGCGTCGCTACGGTTGCAGGTTCGAAGCCTGCCTTGGGCATGGATGTGTGTGATGTCCTTCAGTTGGTTAGGTTTAGGTAGTTCTAAGTTCTAGGGGACTGATGACCTCAGATGTTAAGTCCCATAGTGCTCAGAGCCATTTGAACCATTTGAATCACATACTCCAAACGCTTCCATAGAGGAAAGTGTGGAAAAACTTCTGTCCTTCTGCTAGTGTACTACAGTGAGAATATTTTATTGTGTGAATGTCTAGCTGCTTATTCGGTCCAGGCTATGTTCGTTTAGACCATAGGCCACATACTCCGCCGGCCGGTGTGGCCGAGAGGTTCTAGGCGCTTCAGTCTGGAACTGCGCGTCGCTACGGTTGCAGGTTCGAAGCCTGCCTTGGGCATGGATGTGTGTGATGTCCTTCAGTTGGTTAGGTTTAGGTAGTTCTAAGTTCTAGGGGACTGATGACCTCAGATGTTAAGTCCCATAGTGCTCAGAGCCATTTGAACCATTTGAATCACATACTCCAAACGCTTCCATAGAGGAAAGTGTGGAAAAACTTCTGTCCTTCTGCTAGTGTACTACATCACTGGCTGTTGCTACACCAATCCCAGCTAGCTTTAGCCGGCTGTTTAGCCTTGCAACATAACATTCTTGCCTGTCTATGGCTGGCGCTGTTGTAACTCATTTCTACTTGGGGTACTTTTTGACTGAATACGGTCGATGAGCTACAGCAGGGAATTAAAACGTTTGAGATTAGGTGTAATAGAAGGATGCTATAAATCAAATGTACTGACAAAATAAATCGGCGAGGAAAACAGCTATTGTAAGAAGTGATAAGATGATATGGCATGAGTGAAGACATCGTTGTGTAACTTCTATGGTAACAGAAAGTGCCATAGAGGGATAAAAGCGTTGAACAATAAAGACCTGAGACATACACTGAAGGTACTATTCATGCGAGAAATTTATTGAGACAAGAAAGAAAGTTTCGCGGGATGCATAAAACTCTCGTTTTCCTGCTGTTTATCCGATTATACAGTTCCACTGTTTACATGACTTTCCAAATTTACGTTATTTTAACTTTGTGGCTGGATGCCCTTACGTTCACAACAGTGGTCAGTCGCCTAAGAGAAATACTTGTGTGTCATGTGCCTTTCAATCGAGGAATCCTTAAAATTGTGTGTCAGGCCGTGATTCAGAGCCATGCCATTCAGGGGCAGTTGCTCGCACCGAATGAGCCCTGCAGGCATGACTCTTGATCCGCACTTTCATTGCTACCAGTACCGTACACCTCTCTAACTACCGCGCTTCGCAAGGGCTCTTCTGCATAACTTTCGGAACTAGCACTTGTGAAATATGGATACTGCTGCCCGGCTCACAGAAGTAATTTGCAGGAAGTTTCAGGCCAGAGGGGACACTGTTGCAGAGTAGATGATTCATTCTGGAAGCTTCATTGTTTGTGTATCATATTCTCTGAGGCGGAGTTTATGGACCAACCCACCAGCTGCTTAGATAAGCATTTGGCCAATGACCACAGCAAAAAAATGACAAAGCTTTGTCGTCTAGCTAGAGTCCAGCAGAATTGACAGTAAATTTTTGGACAACATGGTTGTGGAGATAAAGCAGCGATTAGTATTATTAATCAATTATTCAAAAACAGTCTTAATCGCATTTATTATTATTATACCGCCAACCGGTTTTAAACACAACGTAGGGGTCATCTTCTGGGCGTTTACACCACTGGTCGACTGCTGGTGGTGTCACTTCTGTCTACATAACGGCAGGAAACTATCAAATAGATAGTTTCCTATCAACTAGATAGTTTCCTGCCGTTATGTAGACAGGAGTGACACCACCAGCAGTCGACCATGGTGTAAACGCCCAGAAGATGACCGCTACGTTGGGTTAAAACCGGATGGCGATATAATAATAATAAATGCGATTAAGACTGTTTTTGAATAATTGAGAACTGAGAGTAAACCTGGCACATAGTAATTACAACCTTCATAGGTTTTCTACTGCGCACAGTAGTCTCAACATATGTGAAGGCCGTGAAGCCAACAGCTGTATTGTTATGCCACAAAACTCCCTCGAAATATACGGAGGAACTTGAGCTGATAACGATTACTAGAATTAGAGCTAAAATCGTCGTGAATAAGGATGAGTTACCAGAAACACAACACACTCATTTCCTTAAGGCTAAAAGTGATTATCCGCTATAGACTGTTTGATGTGATGAAGCTGAACTTTTGATTAAATATTTATTTTGCATTACTATCCAATTACGACCCTCGGCCTTTCTCAAACGCACTGTAATATCATTACTGAGGTGACAAAACACATCGCATTGCTTCTGATAAAGTGTCAGACATCCCTTTGTGCAGCATCTCGCTGTGTCATTGGATTCCACAAGTCGTTGAAGGTCCCCTGCAGAAATGTTGCACAAAGCTGCCTCTATAGCCGCCCATAACTGCGAAAGTGTTGTCAGTGCAGGATTTGGTGCACTAACTGACCACTCGTTTATGTCCCATGCCTGGCGATCTGGCGACCGCTCGAATTGTCTGGAATGTTCTGCAAACCAATTGCGAACAATTGTGGCCCGGTAACATGGCGCATTGTCATCCATGAGAATCCCATCCATGTTTGTCAAGATGAAGTCCATGATTGACTGCAAATGGTCTCCAAGTAGCTGAAGATAAACATATCCAGTCACTAATCGGTTGAGTTTCACCCGAGGATCCAGTCCAGTCCATGTAAAGACGACCCACTTCATTATAGAGCCTCTACCAGCTTGCACAGTGCCTTGTTGATAACTTGGGTACATGGTTTCGTGGGTTGTGCACGACTATGGAACCCTAACACCGGCTCTTTCCAACTGGAATCGTTACTCATCTGACCAGGCCACGGTTTTCCAGTCCTCTAGGGTCCAACCGATATAGTCATGAGCCCAAAGGTATTCGCGTCGATTACCTGCTGCCATAGCCTGTTAACGGCAACTTTCTAGGCACTGTCCTAACGGATACGTTCGTCGGAGTCCCAGATTGATTTATGTGTTTAATTCACGCAGTGTGCTTGTCTGTTAGCACTGAAAACTCTACACAAACGCTGCTGCTCTTGTTTGTCTCTGCGTTGTTGGTGGCAAGAGGTAATGCTTGAACTGTAGTATTCTCAGTACACTTTTGACTATGTGAATTACAGAATACTGAATTCCCAAACGATTTCCGAAATGGAATGTCCCATGCGTCTTGCTCCGGCTACTATTCCGCGTTCATAATAAGTTAATTACCGTCGTTAGGCTATAATGACGTTGGAAACCTTTCCACATGAATCATCACAGTACAAGTGACAGTTCCGCCAGTGGACTTTTACACCTCGTCCACGCGATATTACCGCTATTGTATATGTGCAAATCGCTATTCCACAATTTCAGTCACTTCAGTGTAATGTATAAGCAATAAATGCTGTGGCAACTAATTTCATATAAATCTGTGATATTTGTCTGTTTCATCATAATTAAAATCAAATCGTGTCATGTCAATACGGGAATTTGATCTCACACACAGCTACATCTTTCAAATGTTCGTTATTTATATCACTACCCAGCCGCTGAAAAAAAGGTATGGCAGGATTGGCTATGGTCCTGATTGTCGCTCTTCAAGCATATATTGATGAGAATGAAAATGTAATTGAAGATTGTGAAGATAATCGTGCTGTGAGCACCAGATAATGTTCGGAAACTAATGGATTTAAATGCGGATGAAAATATATAGGAATGATGTGACAATGAATGTAGAACGGAAAATGGGAAATTGCGTCCATTAGTTGGAAAGGTAGTTGCAGCTTGGTTGTAGTTGGCAGTATGGGCAGATCAGGAGAATCATTTCATGGTCTTAGCAGGGAAGAAGGCTAAAAATTACCCTGAAGAAGGACGTGGAGGGTGTAGATATATAAGGAAAGTGGGACATAGTGATAGTGGAGTCCGTACAGGACAGATATTTCACGGAAATAAGATGCTGGGATTCGATCTTATCTGACAGATATTACAGTTATTTCAAGAGGTGCGAGACGGTAGCGAATATATGTTAAACGCTTACAGAAAGTGAGACTTCATCACAATTAAAAATTAGGAGAGAGTGCTGACTGATAGGAGGAGAGGAGATTCATTTATATGTGAGGATAGATGACGGTCTTCGAGGTGAGTGTGTTAGCTGAGGTTTCCAGTTCTCATTCTCTGCCAGTACTGTGGGAGTTCTTTTGTATTTGGATTCTAGGTTGGTTTCTTACCAAGATCTAGTGTAATATTCAGTAACTGATTTAGTTATGTGAAACGGATGTTGGTGGACTGGGAGTCCTAAAGATAGATAGCTCTGGTGCCTCTTCTTATAATGACTGACTATTTGTTTGTGGGACTGGTGGAGAGGAACTATTTAGGTGATGTTGGTGGTATCTTTGGAACAAATGGATGATTAGATGGACAGCAATGAAATTTTTGTCACCAGCATATTTTCGAAGATCGTACTGGTACCAGTGAATTCGTGATGCGCCTGAACAAGTTGTTTCACGTCATACATGAATCCCCTCCGCGCCTATCAGTCAGTGCCAGTCTGTGTCGTACGTTCTAGTTGAAGCAGAAGGCCTGGGTATTGGTGAGGTGGCAGGCACAGCACCACCTCGATGTTAGCTGTGTCTGTGTAGGACAGCAAAAGGAGTTGGAGCAGCGAACTAGAAGCCAGACACAGTCTATGAGGAGCTGCTGACAAGACAAGGCTTCAGGATGGACTTAGTGGATGTGCTTGGCAAGCTGGCCGAACCAGTTTCGCATTGGCACTGCTGGCCCCTGGAGATGTCTTATTGGATGCATGGTGTAGATGGAGGTGTCGGATGGAGTTGGAATCTGTCAGGGAGAGCGAACTCATTTTGGCGGAGGCTCAACATTGACGTGCGGAGTTGGAATGGACAGTGTGAAGGGTGCGAAGTAGTGGCGATGCAGACCGTCAACATTAAGTGTGACCGGCTATTAATGTGCAGCTGGAGCAGCAGATGGTGCTTAACTCCGTCTATCCAAGGAGTACAGCAAGCTGGAGCTAGCAAGCGTTTTCTGGGTAAAGATTATCCACAACAGGGACTTCTGCCTTTTATTATGCTGATCTTTAAGGCTATGTTGGCCTTAGAGCTGATTTGCTCAATCTCTATTGGGCTTGTAAACTGAGAAGAGTGCCCTTATTCGTTTTTGATGAAACATGGTAAATCGGTGTGCAGCTTGAATTTTGTAAAGCTGTTGTGTTATCTGAGGAACAGTCTTTTAGTGATAACCTCCTAGTGATTGAAGGTGCCTTTCTATGATCCTTGATACGCTACTGGAAAAATGAAAGGACAACAACACGAATTTAGTCACTCACAATCAGAAATTTTACTGACACACTGTTGAGTATGTTTACAGCAAACGGTCACACCAACAGAGCTACAGGCGACAGGGAGTGCGAAATGTCAGCGCTGATGCTCTGTATACGCCCCTTATGAAGAAATGCAGACTGCAAGCCTCTCACGGAGGTAGTCTTGCGATTTAGCCTGCCATCCAGTTTCCACCTGGTGCCTCAGTTGTGACTGATTTCCTGCCGATACTGCAGACCGCGCATTCAGTCACAAACATCTGGGGATTGTGCTGGACAATGCAGATGACGAACACCTTGGACAGCAATTTATGCAGCACGGAATACATGTGGACGTGCATACTCAAGATGGTGCACTGTCGGAAGCACGAGTTATTGAATGATATTTTTGATTTACCGTCCACTGTTCGATGCTCCCTCCACGATCACCCGAGGAGAACGGTCATTGTAACATATTACTCTCCACACCATGGTGCCGCGTGTTGTGCCTCAGCTGTATACACTCTAGACGTTGGCGCTCGTTTGCACGACGCCACACATGCGTACGACCATCATTGGTACGACAGCACAGGCAAATCGTCTCAAGATAAGATGTCTCCATTCGTCCTTCGTAATCGCCTATCGCGAAGGTCTTGCGACGTGCAGGATTGTAGACCTACTTCACAGAGACGTCTGCGAATGGTCCTCGGTGATATGTCGGAAGCAAGTGTCCATAATTTGTTTCGGAGCTGCGGTGCGTTCAAATAAGCCACTTTTTAAAATAGGACGATCTTGGCATGCATCTTTAATTCGTCGCTGTCCGGACCCAGGCTGACGGGCATGTGGACCTTCTGCTGACCAGTTGTGACCACATCGATGCACTGTGGAGACATCTTGCACTGCGGTATGACCAACCGCTCTCGGGCAAACCTACAGTACGACGTAGCTCAAACTCCGTCAGTTACACGAACGGTTCACGTTAACACTGTCGCGGCATGCTAAGATTCTTGCACGCACACGGAGCTCTGTGTGCCATAACAAACTGGCTGCTACTGACTCTGGAAGTGAACAACCGCTGCAAAGCTTGCAACACTCCATGGCTGATAACGCAGTTTCTTCTTTTGTCCGCAGCGCTGCTCGTTCCATGCTTGTATTGTCCGTGCAAGTCTGGCATACGTTGGTCACCTGCTTGAAGGTGTTCTTCTTTCAATTTCCAGCAGTGTATTTGATGCATACTTGGTTATTGTGTCACTGCAGATTTAGTATGTTGTCTGTGTAGTCTGTCCATGTTTTCTTACCGCATTAGTCATAGATTGCTGCCCTTTCTTTATGATTATAGTTCTAGGGTGCAAAACCGTTACAGTCAAAAGCGCCCATGAGATTTTGGCTCTTGTACTACCTTCTTGATTACTGTCTGTTTGCCGGCCGGTGAGGCCGTGCGGTCTAGGCGCTTCAGTCTGGAACCGCTTGACCGCTCCGGTCGCAGGTTCGAATCCTGCCTCGGGCATGGATGTGTGTGATGTCCTTAGGTTAGTTAGGTTTAAGTAGTTCTAAATTCTACGGGACTGATGACCACAGCAGTTAAGTCCCATAGTGCTCAGAGCCATTTGAACAATTTTTACTGCCTGTTTTTGTAGGTTATATCGAATAAATCTTGTATAAATTTAATCTTGGCGAAGTGTTTATATTGGATGTCATGTGAATATTACGTTAACATTTTCAGATTGCCTATTCATTTGCGCCACCTTAAGGTTTTCATTATTATTACTGTGGGGCGAGAGCTTATTTTCCAAATTTCTGTATTTTTACTCAGGTATTAAGTCAGTTGAAAAATTTTGTCTTACATGTACTCTGGCGTTTGTGTTGTCCATACTATTAAATAAATTAAATTGAAGTTGTTTAAAAATCCCCACTTGCTCAACCACCAACCAAACTCCACTCTGAAATGGCTCGTGTTGTATAGGCTGTTTAATTTTCCAGATTGTAACGTATCATAAGGTCTGAAACAAAAAGATCAACTGTAAAGGAGATTAGAAAAGGGAAGTACAACTGTTGCCATTGGTAGGTGAATTTTTTTCTAAATGTCGATTATTTTTACTTCAAATGAAATAATACCCACTGGCTTTCAGTGACTGAATGACAATTAGCTTTAGACCAAAATAACGTTTTTGGTTAACGGGGCGCTTGGTGACGAGTGATTGTGTGAGTAGTCAATGTTCATGCAAAAGATGTTATAATAACAAAATAAGTAACGATGAAGCGTCTGAGGTACTTGACCATTGCTTGCGTGACCAAACATGCCGCTTCCAGCTTACTTTAAAGGGCCAGGAATTAGCTGCATGATTTTACTGGAACAGGAGAACTGGAGGTATGTTACTTTATGGAAAAAGATATATGTAGCGTAACTTATGTGCGTATCGCGTCGGTGCCTGAACAAGAAGAGAAAGGCAATCTAGTGTCGCATACTTCCCAGAGAGAACAATTATTACAAGAGCACAAAGACTGGTATAATGTCAACGTGCTGAATGCGTTTTTTTCAAGACTTTGCTCATACGAGGTAAAACTAAAAGATATAGTTCTTTATTGTTCATTCAATAGAATCGACATAAACTTGCAAACATTATAACTGAAATAACATTAGTAACTGTTACGTGGCAGTCCACAAGCAGGAATGTCATTCGACAATAATACCTCGCGGGACGATCAAAATTTTTCCGCTTTACAGCACTGCTGCAGCTTATATGCGACACAACGGGACTGCGATGCGGGTATATGAGCACCGACATGTAGACAAGGGATTAGTGTGGCCTTAGAATTGAAACGTTTTTACGTGTATGTGGCGTCGGTTCTTTGGGAGATGTCAGAAAAAACAGGAACGATTTTGGTAATGCAGCCACTATGCACCAAGGCAAAAAGGAATTAAAGAACCTACGTGCCAGTGGGCATTAATTTATGTCAATGAGAATTTGTGCCGGATCGGGATTACAAACCGGATCTTCTGCATACTAGGCAGATGTGCTGACCACTTGCTACGCGAACACAGTAGTCACCACAACCGCAAGGACTATCCTATCTTTCTTTCCTTTCTTTCTTTTGCTTATGCCTTTTTCCCGCAATGTTGCAGGGTCAGCATGGTTAATCGGATGTGGCAAGGTTAATTTAAGGGGTGGCCGGATGCCCTTCCTGCCAACATCCCGTACCCCCCCCCCCCCCCCCGGGACAGAATTAGTGTACCCCAACTGTCTGTGTCCAGTGTAATCCATGGAATAGCGCGAATGTGTTCAGATGTCTGTGAGCTGTGGAACTGAGGTGGGACGTGGGGACCAGCCCGGTATTCACCTAGTGGGATGTGGAAAACCGCCTAAAAACCACATCCAGACTGGCCAGCACACCGGCCACCGTTGTTAAGCTGCCGGGCGGATTCGATACCGGGCTGGCACGCCTACCCGAGTTCAGTAAACAGCTCATTAGCGCTCTCGGCTAACCTGGCGGGTGAGGACTACCCTATCTGTCGGACTCAAATACTTATACCACACAATACTGATGTAGTACCACTTCTGTTTCGCCTCATTACCAGCGGTACCTCGGCAATTCGCATAAGCGTTTCAGTTTAGTATGCGTCTGCACTGAAGGGATCGTAGGTCATCATCGTCATAATTACGTATGTGGTGTCTGTTCCTTTCGATATTGCAAGAAAGAACAGACACCACAGACATATAATTAAGGCTATGGTGGCCAATGATCCCGTTAGTGCAGGTACCCAGACGCAAAGGAATTGAAGACATAAGATGCCAGTGGGCACTGATGTATATCAGTGCCGATGCACACCAAGCTCAATCTCTTACAGAAATCGGCGAGATTCCGTGAATAATGAACGTGATGAGTAGGGGCACTACATCAGTAGTGTGTGGCAAAGTCGAGAAATTGCGTTTGAAGGAAGACGTGCTAGGGAAGTACATGAGATTGTGGTGGCCACAGTGTACGGATGACTTAGTTTATTTGCTTAGTGAGCAGGGGACTGGGTTCGAATCCCACTGTGGCACAAATTTCCATCTTGCCCGGTTGAGACAAATCAGTGCCCACTGGAAGCTAATGTGTTTAATTACTTTGTGTCTGGAAACTTTTTTAATCGCTCCTTATATCAGGCCCGTTCGGGTTCATTTAATTAGGCACAAGAGTTCACCCGTGCGTCTTTGTCAAAAGATACTTGATAACGCGCACAGTAGTAATGAACTTTTTGGATTCCAGATGGCTTTGGGCGCGGAGCTCTCGCGTTCCGCCAGACTGCCCGTGTCGGAGTTATTTGCCGCAGCAAGTGCTCGGCAGCCGGCGGTGCTCGCGCCTCTGTGCTGAGGGCCTAAGCGCCTAGTCATGCAGGCATGCTGGCGATCTGTTCCGGCGCGCGCCCCGTCTGACGCGACGCCAAAGGACCGCGCAGCCCGCCGCCGGCGAGCGGAACGGCGCGCAATAAATCCGCCCCGCCCTTTGATTAAAGGAGTGCCTAAAAGAGGGGAGGGGGAGGGCAGGGGAGGAGGGGCGTGCTGCAAATTACTGCGCGGTCCGCTTTTGTCCGCGGGCGCGAAAGGAACCAACCAGTCCCAGAGGCCGGAGGCGGGGTGTGGCGGTGTCTCGCCTACAGACGGGCCACTGCTGCTTCTTAGAGGCAGATTTCACCAAAATCTGGCACCATTTGTTTGGTACGAAAACGGCGCAGCGGATAAAATGAGGAAGGAAGGAAAAGGCTTTCTGCAGTAATTGCATTAACTCTTCCATTCCTCTTTGCCACCAGCTGAACTGCATACAGAGAAGAACATGGGTGACGACAAGGCATTTAATCATCTCTTTCGTCTATGTGCTACTGATTAAATTCCAGAAGACAGACGAGGAACTAATCACTATATACTACTGGACTAATTCGTGTAGTCTTCTATGCTTTAAGCTCTTCAGCTAAGGGCATCTAAGCTGTTCCCGCACGTTGCCTGTCATCTTCCAATCTTCAGCTTTCAGTTAGGTCGTCGTGGAGAACTTCTTCTACCTCTTCGAATCCAGGAAGGAAAGTTTTTGCTCCTTCTACCGCCCATCCATTCATTTCACTTTTATGTTAATTACTATGTTCAATAGAAGGTAATGATTGGTCTCCTAGTAATTCCCAACATTCGTTTCCCCACCTCTTATAAACTGCATTTCTGAGCTGTTATTGCGTAAAAACCCTTTATCTTATTACCACATATTAAAGCCGGTAAGACATAATGATTATTTGGCTCTGAGCACTATGGGACTTAACAGCTGAGGTCATCAGCCCCCTAGAACTTACAACTGCTTAAACCTAACTAACCTAAGGACATCACACACATCCATGCCCGAGGAAGGAGTCGAACCTGCAACCGAAACGGTCGCGCGGTTCCAGACTGAAGCGCCTAGAACCGCTCGGCCACTTCGGCCGCCATAACGATTATTTATTTTGCACGTCAGACACATTGGGAACTTTATCCTGATCATTATACTTCGTTAACAAAAATAAGTCTCGACCTTTCTTGTAGTCTCTATCAAGCTGTTGTCTAACATCCCAGACCATTTTTGATCTTCTACTGTTCTCCTCAACTGCTTTAGAGCTAACTGCGCAGGTGCCAGTAGAAAAACCCTACTACACTACCCTCAGGTTATAATGACGCCATTGCAGAATTGTCCCGACTGTTGAATTGTACTAGGAGCAGCTATTTGCAGTGAATACTTGTTGATGATGTGGTCTTCAGTTCTGAGACTGGTTTGATGCAGCTCTCCATGCTACTCTATCCTGTGCAAGCTTCTTCATCTCCCAGTACCCACTGCAACCTACATCCTTCTGAATCTGCTCAGTGTATTCATCTCTTGGTCTCCCCCTACGATTTTTACCCTCCACGCTGCCCTCCAATACTAAATTGGTGATCCCTTGATGCATCATAACATGTCCTACCAACCGATCCCTTCTTCGGGTCAAGTTGTGCCACAAACTCCTCTTCTCCCCAATCATATTCAGTACCTCCGCATTAGTTATGTGGTCTACCCATCTAATCTTCAGCATTCTTCTGTAGCACCACATTTCGGAAGCTTCTATTCTCTTCTTGTCCAAACTATTTACCGTACATGTTTCACTTCCATACATGGCTACACTCCATACAAATACTTTCAGAAATGACTTCCTGACACTTAAATCTATACTCGATGTTAACAAATTTCTCTTCTTCAGAAACACTTTCCTTGCCGTTGCCGGTCTACATTTTATATCCTCTCTACTCCGACCATCATCAGTTATTTTGCTCCCCAATTAGCAAAACTCCTTCATTCCTAATCTAATACCCTCAACATCACACGACTTAATTCGACTACATTCCATTATTCTCGTTTTGCTTTTGTTGATGTTCATCTTATATCCTCCTTTCAAGACACCATCCATTCCGTTCAACTGCTCTTCCAAGTCGTTTGCTGTCTCTGACAGAATTACAATGTCATCGGCGAACCTCAAAGTTTTTATTTCTTCTCCATGGATTTTAATACCTACTCCGAATTTTTCTTTTGTTTCCTTTACTGCTTGCTCAATATACAGATTGAATAACATTGGTGAGAGGCTACAACCCTGTCTTACTCCCTTCCCAACCACTGCTTCCCTTTCATGTCCCTCGACTCTCATAACTGCTATCTGGTTTCTGTATAAATTGTAAATAGCCTTTCGCTCCCTGTATTTTACCCCTGCCACCTTTAGAATTTGAAAGAGAGTATTCCAGTCAGCATTGTCAAAAGCTTTCTCTAAGTCTACAAATGCTAGAAACGTATGTTTGCCTTTCCTTAATCTTTCTTCTAAGGTAAGTCGTAAGGTCAGTATTGCCTCACGTATTCCAGTATTTCTACGGAATCCAAACTGATCTTCCCCGAGGTCGGCTTCTACTTGTTTTTCCATTCGTCTGTAAAGATTTCGTGTTAGTAATTTGCAGTTGTGGCTTATTAAACTGATAGTTCAGCAATTTTCACATTCTAACATCTGTCAACACTTGCTTTCTTTGGGATTGGAATTATTATATTCTTTTTGAAGTCTGAGGGTATTTCGCCTGTTTCATACATCTTGCTCACCAGATGGTAGAGTTTTGTCAGGACTGGCTCTCCCAAGGCCGTCAGTAGTTCCAATGGAATGTTGTCTACTCCGGGGGCCTTATTTCGACTCAGGTCTCTCAGTGCTCTGTCAAACTCGTCACGCAGTATCGTATCTCCCATTTCATCTTCATCTACATCCTCTTCCATTTCCATAATATTGTCCTCAAGTACATCGCCCTTGTATAGACTCTCTATATACTCCTTCCACCTTTCTGCTTTCCCTTCTTTACTTAGAACTGGGTTTCTATCTGAGCTCTCGATGTTCATACAAGTGGTTCTCTTATCTCCAAAGGTCTCTTTAATTTTCCTGTAGGCAGTATCTATCTTACCCCTAGTGAGATAAGCCTCTACATCCTTACATTTGTCCTCAATCCATCCCTGCTTAGCCATTTTGCACTTCCTGTCGATCTCATTTTTGAGACGTTTGTATTCCTTTATGCCTGCTTCATTTACTGCATTTTTATATTTTCTCCTTTCATCAATTAAATTCAATATTTCTTCTGTTACCCAAGGATTTCTACTAGCCCTCGTCTTTTTACCTACTTGATCCTCTGCTGCCTTCACTACTTCATTCCTCAAAGCTACCCATTCTTCTTCTACTGTATTTCTTTCCCCCATTCCTGTCAATTGCTCCATTATGCTCTCCCTGAAACTCTGTACAGCCTCTGGTTCTTTTAGTTTATCCAGGTCCCATCTCCTTAAATTCCCACCTTTTTGCAGTTTCTTCAGTTTTAATCTACAGGTCATAACCAATAGATTGTGTGTCAGTGTCCACATCTGCACCTGGAAATGTCTTGCAATTTAAAACCTGGTTCCTAAATATCTATCTTACCATTATATAATCTATCTGATACCTTTTAGTATCTCCAGGGTTCTTCCATGTATACAACCTTCTATCATGATTCTTAAACCTAGTGTTAGCTATGATTAAGTTGTGCTCTGTGCAAAATTCTACCAGGCGGCTTCCTCTTTCATTTCTTAGCCCCAATCCATATTCACCTACTACGTTTCCTTCTCTCCCTTTTCCTACACTCGAATTCCAGTCACCTATGACTATTTTAATTTTCGTCTCCCTTCACTATCTGAATAATTTCTTTTATTTCATCATACATTTCTTCAATTTCTTCGTCATCTGCAGAGCTAGTTGGCATATAAACTTGTACTACTGTAGTAGGTGTGGGCTTCGTATCTATCTTGGCCACAATAATGCGTTCACTATGCTGTTCGTAGTAGCTTACCCGCGTTCCTATTTTCTATTCATTATTAAACCTACTCCTGTATTACCCCTATTTGACTTTGTATTTATAACCCTGTAGTCACCTGACTAGAAGTCTTGTTCCTCCTGCCACCGAACTTCACTAATTCCCACTATATCTAACTTTAACCTATCCATTTCCCTTTTCAAATTTTCTAACCTACCTGCCCGATTCTCCTGATAACGACATCCTCTTGAGTAGTCCCCGCCCGGAGATCCGAATGGGGGACTATTTTACCTCCGACATATTTTACCGAAGAAGACGCTATCATCATTTAATCATACAGTAAAGCTACATGCCCTCGGGAAAAATTACGGCCGTTGTTTCCCCTTGCTTTCAGCCGTTCGCAGTACCAGCACAGCAAGGCCGTTTTGGTTAGTGTTACAAGGCCAGATCAGTCAATCATCCAGACTGTTGCCCTTGCAACTACTGAAAAGGCTGCGGCCCCTCTTCAGAAACCACACGTTTGTCTGGCCTCTCAACAGATACCCTTCCGTTGTGGTTGTACCTACGGTACGGCTATCTGTATCGCTGAGGCACGCAAGCCTCCCCACCAACGGCAAGGCCCATGGTTCATGGGGGGGGAGTGAATACTTACGGCTTCTAAACAACGGACTGACGTCGGTCTGGTCTTGGCGACGTAAATACCGTTTTATCTGCTCCTTCTTGTTCCTCGCAGATATAGCGCTCTTTGGCTGGAAAAAGTTTGAATTACATCTGGTGGACAATATGGGTCGCGGGTTATTGTGCACTCGTCGTGAATATTGAAAATGAATGCCGTTAATTGTTATTTATGCGAGGCTGTCAAATATACTCTCCTCCTGAGCTGAACAAATCATAAGCAATTTTGGAGCCTCCACCTACGCTCCAGTGACATATGCAACACAAAAATCGCCGGTGATGTGGTTTAATTTAAAAGTCTCTGTATTCCCTCTTACGTATCGATTAACGCAAGCCTAGAGTGAAAATAACAATTTCATCGTAGCCAACATGTATGTTTAACCTTTCTTCACCAAATCAGATCCAAGACTTTCTTCCCTACACGCTAAATTGCAGCATTTTGAAAGCCTTCGCGCCTGTTGCCGGACGGATAAACTACTGGCAACTTATCCACAAAACTTATGTTTTTCAGTTGATTGTTGTTGTTGTTGTTGTGGTCTTCATTCCTGAGACTGGTTTGATGCAGCTCTCCATGCTACTCTATCCTGTGCAAGCTTCTTCATCTCCCAGTACCTACTGCAAAATACATCCTTCTGAATCTGCTTAGTGTATTCATCTCTTGGTCTCCCCCTACGATTTTTACCCTCCACACTGCCCTCCAATGCTAAATTTGTGATCCCTTGATGCCTCAAAACATGTCCTAGCAACCGATCCCTTCTTCTAGTCAAGTTGTGCCACAAACTTCTCTTCTCCCCAATCCTATTCAATACCTCCTCATTAGTTACATGATCTACCCACCTTATCTTCAGCATTCTTCTGTAGCACCACATTTCGAAAGCTTCTATTCTCTTCTTGTCCAAACTAGTTATCGCCCATGTTTCACTTCCATACATGGCTACACTCCATACAAATACTTTCAGAAACGACTTCCTGACACTTAAATCTATACTCGATGTTAACAAATTCCTCTTCTTGAGAAACACTTTCCTTGCCATTGCCAGTCTACATTTTATATCCTCTCTACTTCGACCATCATCGGTTATTTTACTCCTTTACTACTTTAAGTTTCTCATTTCCTAATCTAATTCCCTCAGCATCACCCGACTTAATTTGACTACATTCCATTATCCTCGTTTTGCTTTTGTTGATGTTCATCTTATATCCTCCTTTCAAGACACTGTCCATTCCGTTCAACTGCTCTTCCAAGTCCTTTGCTATCTCTGACAGAATTACAATGTCATCGGCAAACCTCAAAGTTTTTACTTCTTCTCCATGAATTTTAATACCTACTCCGAATTTTTCTTTTGTTTCCTTTACTGCTTGCTCAATATACACATTTAATAACATCGGGGAGAGGCTACAACCCTGTCTTACTCCCTTCCCAACCACTGCTTCCCTTTCATGCCCCTCGATTCTTATAACTGCCATCTGGTTTCTGTACAAACTGTAAATAGCCTTTCGCTCCCTGTATTTTACCCCTGCCACCTTCAGAATATGAAAGAGAGTATTCCAGTTAACATTGTCAAAAGCTTTCTCTAAGTCTACAAATGCTAGAAACGTAGGTTTGCCTTTCCTTAATCTTTCTTCTAAGATAAGTCGTAAGGTCAGTATTGCCTCACGTGTTCCAACATTTCTACGAAATCCAAACTGATCTTCCCCGAGGTCGGCTTCTACCAGTTTTTCCATTCGTCTGTAAAGAATTCGCGTTAGTATTTTGCAGCTGTGACTTATTAAACTGATAGTTCCGTAATTTTCACATCTGTCAACACCTGCTTTCTTTGGGATTGGAATTATTATATTCTTCATGAAGTCTGAGGGTATTTCGCCTGTCTCATACATCGTGCTCACCAGATGGTAGAGTTTTGTCATGACTGGCTCGCCCGATGCCATCAGTAGTTCAAATGGAATGTTGTCTACTCCCGGGGCCTTGTTTCGACTCAGGTTCAGTTGATTACTGATCGAATTAAAAGAACGAATTTATGAATATATTCATCCATTGGTTCATACTTTTAGCCTATTTTGCTTGATTTTTTTTTTTTTATGAAAGCATACCGTTCCGGCTCTCAAACTGCAAGTCTGTTCTGCCGTTCCCACGAATCTTCTCTCGCATGTCAGCATTCACCGGTCACTTCACTCCACTACCGTACCAACTGCTGCGAAAGACATCTGCACCTGACTCTCTGATGGCCACTTGCTACTTCTCAGTTGAAGCGCTCCTTAAACTTCATACTACTCAAGATTTTACAACTAGAGTATAGAACTGACGTTATTTATAATGAAAGGATGGGAGAGAATGAAATGTCTGGCGCTTGTGAATACAACTGTCACATGCGATAAATACAAAAACAAATCAACTGATTCTCTGGCTCGGCTGTTATGTTTTACTACTTCCGATTCGTTGTGTTTGCTGCAGATGCTGACACTGAGAAACCTACCGGCTCAGAGCACTAGCGTCTAGTGAGACACCTTCTCTTATCCAACACTCTAACAGAAAACTTTCGAAGTGTTCTCCTTTACTGCTTTAAGCAACATTCACTATGTAACCACGCTTACTGCTCTTCTTACCCTTCTATTGTCATGGCATACATGTTTCTCCAAGCTCTCCTTCCAATACGTTGTGGCGGTAAAACTCAGTAAGTCATTTAGTTTACCCACGAAACAAGTTCTTACATAACACTTCGGGTTAGGAATTTCCACGTTTAACTGGCACATGCTTTTGGCCACGGAGAAGTTCCTTTCACGACGGCCATGTTCCTATCAACTTGCATTACTCAAGCAGTGTCTTTGGTCTGATTGTTAAGCCCTTTCGCAGTCATTCTCCAGGAATGAACGTTGACTGTATTAAACTCTTCGCGCCTGCGTGTCTTATAGGATACATGGATTGGTGACTTTCATCCGTACACAGAAATCATGTAACGCCGAAGATGCTTGAGCCAATACTTTCGTCACCTTCTGCAAGCTGTCGCTATCTACTGCAACAACTTTAAGCGCTCTGTGTCGTCAATTAATTGTAGCAGAAATATTAGGGGGATAAATATTTTTCCCGCTATTGGAACTGAAGAGGTAAAGGTAGACGACTTATGAGTTAGAGATGTATGCGACGTACAGGTAACAGAAGGATTCCTTTCGTAGTAGCATGTGTTTTTCCACATGCTGCCGTTGTAGGCTGATTCGTACACGTTACATACACCAATATATGGAATCAGATATAAAGTGTACAGAATCGTCCACATATAAAATAACTCCAATCCAGTGGTTACCACAACATACACGCCTTCTGTCTTGTGAGCACACGATTTCTACAGGCTGCTGGAAATGTATGGGTTTGAGCCTACGTACACTTCTGTTTCAGAAGATATTTGTCCCATGAAGATACCATCAAAAATTATGGCAATTTAATCCACGACACGAATAAACATATCCTTAACACAATGAACGACGGCGTGCTGGAGGACAAAGCGTTCTAATTTTTATGTAAAAACTATGAAACTTTTTAAAAATAAAACAAACTGTATTAAGGGCCTACGTCTTTACTGTTCTTGTCAATATATTTGCAGCCCTTTACCACTAGACGGCTCCGGACTGTAGCATCTAACACGGCGGTGTGTAACGTTAAGCAGTCGCTGCATGAGAAACAGCGTGTTGTAATCGTGTTTCCTATCGAAGAGTTCGTCCACCCATAGAGCACCGTCTTCTTCAGCATGCCAAAGCCAGATCACACACGAGTACTGGGGCATCGGCACAATCCGACACCTTGGGTACACTGACATCGATCACCCTTCATAGAGTCCCGACTTGGTCCCATCCGATTTTCATCTGCTTCCAAAACATAAAGAACACTTAATAGTGATGGTGGGGTGCAAGCAGAGATGTGGCTCCATCAACAAACATTCTACAGTGACGGTATCGGCAAACTGGTTTCTCGTTGTGAGAGGTGTTTTCGTCCCCAGGGTGACTATATTGAGAAATAAACATGTAACCATGAAAAATAAATATTCTTCTGGAACCCCTGAATAACCGTATATTATTTCTAAAAACGTGCAATATGTTTCGGAAAGAAAGCATTGAAGAAATTCATAAATAAAGAAAAATTGTGTGTTTTCATCTTACTTGAAAAAAAAGAATGGTTCAAATTGGCCTGAGCACTATGGGACTTAACTCCTGAGGTCACCAGTCCCTTAGAACTTAGAACTACTTAAACCTAACTAACCATGCCCGAGGCAGGATTTGAACCAGGTACTATAGCGGTCGCGCGGTTCCAGACTGAAGCGCCTAGAGCCGCTGGGCAACAACGGCCGGCTCTTTCTTGATGTACTCGTAATACCTTATTTAACTACATATTTCATTTTGTAAACCCTGCAGATCCTACTGTACACACCGCGACACAGTTTATAATAACTAACATCAATACACATATCACGTAAGACATCGAGGAATTGTGGAAAACTATATGAACTGAAAATTGTAGCAAAATTTCTGCAATTTTGAAGAGAAGCCCATCTTGTTGTATTTGGACTGACTCAGTAAGGTGCAGTGATGCAGAGGAATTGATTTAAAGGACGATGTACTGTTTCAGTTACGATTTTCCGTAGGTAGCACGACTCATTTCAGGAATTCGTACCCACTTTAAAAGGTGTGGGTTTTACACAGATGTTGCGTGTTGTATGTGTGTGTGTCAAGTTCTGCCTCTGTTTCCCTGTAGCCGTGTGTGAGAAGAGAAAAGGATTTCTGCAGGGAAAGAGAGGCAGGACAATACAAACAGAGACGTCACATACAACATCTGGTAACATCTGGATGTCTCGAAACTGTGAATATATTCCTGAAACGGGAGTATGGAACGTATGAAGAAACGTTTAGGATGATGCAGTTTAATATTTTGGTAATAATTGACATAGCTACAGGCCTTCAACAGAATTAAAATAATGATTTTAAGTTTCGTCTGTTTCGGAATGTGTAGCAGATACATTCAGAAGGACATCGCTACAACATTTTTGACATAAATCAACAGTCTGGATTAATCACAAAGAACGATATCCCAGCGAAACTGTCTAAGACTTGGAGGTAATCGCGAATATTGTAGAACATGTTTAGGGAGTTATATAAGGAGGAGAGAAGCAAACTTTCTGAATTTTAAAAGAAAATCCCGCACTCACGTACGGCGGGTCGCGTCGCCCCACTCGTCGGGCTGTGCTCGGTGAGGGACATCAAAGAAGAGCGCAGTGACAAGTGGGTCGGAAACAGCAGGCGGAATGTGCGCCCAGACTCAGAGGAAACCTGTAAAAGCACGCCTGCGGAAGACAGCCGTCTCAAAGGGAGAGGGCGGCTGAATACGGAACAATGGCGCGTAAGGAACAGTTCGTCGCACGTTCTCTGAATAACCTACCCAGACCCGTGTGTCTCGGCTGCAGACGACCGACACTCGTTGAAGGACTGCGTGTTGGAGAAGCCACGTCTTCCTCGCAGTCCAATACCCCATACTGTAAAGTGGTACTCTGAAATATAACTGCATACGTCTGGTACGCCAAAAAATTATTTAAACTAATTTGTTCATGCGATCATTTTCTATAATCAGCTGTCAAATGGAAAAGGGCAGAGGGAAGAAAGGTAAGCAAACTGTTTCTTATCTCAAAAGAAATCGCAATAACCCACTTTAAGACAACTTCATGGAAAAAAATGTTGGCGGCTGCTGCGGAATCATGATTGTGTCCAGACCTGCTCTTCTTCCCACAAATCAACGGCCACGAACGTCTTTCTTGAGGGTTCAAAAAATATGGAAACTCCGTGATGAGAGATCGGGTGTATATGGATAATGTGGGCGGATCCACGTGTTGCCAACGTTGTTTTACTGTGCTGCATAAGTTTGCTCGGAAGCCCTTGTACATCCCCCATACCGTGCCGATTCCTCCCCTTGCGATTTCTATGGTGGGTGTTACCCTGAAGAAAGGCATTCGTCGCCGTCGATTTGCTTCAGAAGAAGAAGTGCACTCCTAGGTACAGTTAGGGTTCCATATTCAACGGCAAATGTTTCCATGAATGCATTGGACGTCTTCTGCCACAGTGGGATAAACGTATAATCAGTTACGGAGATTACTTTCGAAATTATAAACAATTTACTTACATTTTCCCATCTGTCTCGCTTTGATTTGATTGAAGATTAGGAACAACGTTGTCAGGCACAGATCCAGGGTCCTTATTTTCTCCTCTGCTTCTCACCCCCTCCCGAAATACAATTTTCTGTCTTTTTGGATTTCGTAGGATTCGTAGCGATTTTCTACTTTTATTTCTCATGACTCTTTATTTTCCCAAATTATGCTGACGACAAGGATTCGTTGAGTGCGAGGCTGCATGTTTACTCTTCAGTAAGGAACACATGCAAATGTTGTGTTAACAACTATGACAGGAAAAATATTAGCTGCCAGTGATTCAACATCTGCGTCAGCAGGGCGACGGAAAATGAGTGTCTGGGAGGTGCAGAGATCATTCTTCAATGGGATGTGTGTATTATACTTCACAAAATGGACATAGTGGACATTCAATAAATGCTCTAAAGAAACCATTAACTTACAAGACGAACACCAAATGAAAATAATTGTGCCACGATGGTCACAAAGGTTCACACAACAAAGATCGAAGGAGAACTCGTTAGGAGTTAGAAACCTTGCAGGACGTTCAGCTGGATATTCACTCTTAAAGAATGTGTATAGAATCGTGTTGGTGACGAAAACTCTTAGAATGTGATGGCACGGAAGCGAATGTGAAACACTCTGTCGTGGAGCTTATTGTGAAACTGGCTACCCTTTAAGGCGTACATGCATCTAGTTTGATAGTATGTTTTGCATGCACGGAGAAAACAAACATCTAGAGTCTGAATTTGTTCAGTGGTTCCTGGTGGTATAAGCTGCAGTGTTACGAACTTTTCAGGAGGGATAGGTTGCTCTAAGGGAGCATGAATTTTATATCATGCTGGGTATCAAGTTATTGGTCAATAGACAGTGCTCATACCATATGTGTAGTTCTCTTCCGACTCTTGCTTCCTGTGACGTAAATATTCTCTACTTCCCTTGTAACACCACGTACACGAGAAACAATCGTAGGGGGAAGGGCAGAACCTTAAATAACTTTCCGACCAATTTTCATCTGCATTAAAGTCGGCATAGCTGTCAACGAATGCGTGAAGTCGTTGATGTTATTTGAGCTTCTTACAACTCTACTGGTACATCCAATTTACAGTGTTCGTTTAATATGAATTTTCTCCTCAAATCCCAATTGTTCGGAGTTGAAAACAAATTCCTCACAAAACGATGGGATAAGGTTGTTTATCACATCTACAAATTTTCGCACAGATCCCGCAATTTGCTGTGCATCGCCAAGTTGACGCTTTGTTTGACATTTAGTTACCTCATTTCTTATAATTCTATTGCACTGTTTGAAGTTATGCAACCATACACTGCTTCCCTTAAAATCATTGCAATAATCTATGTCGCCCGCAATTTGATGTGCATGACGTAGTACATCACTATCACGCATATCTTGTAAATTGTATCGAGAATCCTTGAATCGTACAAACACCGGCCTTTTTAACAAGTCTTCCTTGAATGTCCGTAGTTTTTCTTATTCACTATAGGTTCATATTTCTAAGGATTTATTTGAAATCTGGTCGTTGGACAATGATAGTCCTTTAGTACGCTTCACTAGAGACGGGATTTGTGGCTGCCTGTCTATCAACTATGATAAAATACCTGCCTCGACACCTGTTTCAAATCACTTTCACTTGTTAGACACGTATCATCATCATAATCACTGTATTCGTCATCTACATTGTCCGCACAGTCGAAAGTACACGACGCCACACAGTTCACTGACTGATCTTTCAGGAAAACTAATATTTAATCTGCCATTTCACTCTCACTCTGTGAAATTCTTTGGTTTCCTTTCTGATGAAATGTCAACTTCGGCCACTGTTGTTGTAGATATAATGCAGTGTTTGCTTTGTTTATTGTTGTTATTGCTCTGCTTTGTATCAACACTACTAACGCTCTTCACTTGCGTTCCATTGCCTCATGCAGTGCTCACCACTGGATACCTCCAGATCGTCCCGCTGTTCCGATCAACAGCCAATATTTTTGTCATATGGTAGACAGTATGACGAACGCCGAATACTGTAAACATCATACGCCTTTTGCGACCTCGCACTCAAAGGGTTCCTTGTGAGATCCTTCGAAAATGCTCTTTTATGTTGAGAATGACACAGCTGATCGGTATAAGACCGTAATTAAACATTCGGAGAAAAAGCAGACTTTAGTTTCGTATTCGGAGTAAACAGGATAGTTTTTTTAGAAGTGAGAAATAGAATGATTCACCTGCGTCAAATAATGCGCATCATAAGAAATATTCATTTTCGTACATATTGCATATTCATATATTATTTTTATTCTCTTCACAGTTGAACCGATTTCCATAAATATATAACATTACTTCGCGTTTCCTTTATTGACTGTAAGTGTTAGCAGCTCTATGTACACTTGCTTTTCGAGTTTCAGTGTTGCGATTTGTTGTTCACGAAGTGTGACATTGTTATTTTTACCAGACTTATATTGACACATCGTACTGTGAAGGCAGGCAAGAATCATATTACGGCAATGTTGTTGTCGAGTTCTTCAGGCCTAAGGATGATTTGATGCAAGCTAACCTCTCTTGTGCAAGGACGCTCTCTGCATAATTGTTGCAACGTGTATCCTCCTCATTGGACTCATTCTAAAGTTTTACCTGCTCCCCTTTCCACACCCACTCTAAATCCAGAGTACGTGTACTACTATCGATCCATATTTTTAGTCAAGTTGTGCTAAACAAATTTCTTTTTGCCCCAGTATGGTTGAGTATCTCTTCATTAGTTATTCGATCTACTCATCTAATCTTCAGCATTTTCTGTGGCACCACATTTCAAAGCTTACCTGTTCTTGTCTAATTTCACTATGCTGCATTTTAAAACTTCTGGTGTAATGTTTTATGATTGCAAGATGATATTTAAAGTATTTTACATTCTTATTTCCAACGTAAATTGGTTTTTCTGTATTAGGGCAGATTTGTATAGACCACGTCTGTAGTTTTATATGAAATCACATATTTTCTATGTGTTTTTTTTTAATTGCATCAAAATAAATTATTTAATTTGTAACCTCGCGAAGTACCACTAAACACAGCACTACAGTAGACAATGGTATATTTTCATTCAAAAATGCCAATAGTTACTGCAAAAACGCAGCACGTGGAAGTTCGTTTTCCTTCGCTTATTTCACAGCATCACATTCTATCTGACAAGGAGAGAAACTGCTGTTCCTTGCCATCTCTGCTGAACATAATATAGTAGTGAGTCGTCATATTTACATTCCACCTTCCCTGGTGTCTCTTCCATCTCCTTATTGTCCAGGTGCAACTGTTCTCCTTGTTCTTCACTGAAAGCGCCAAGGTCCTCAGGGAAAAAAAAGAAAACATGTGAATGAGTACAACGAGGACTCACACTGATGTTAAATCTTAATTTCACGAAACTCTGCAACACAGCTTTACCCATGGTGTTAACACTGAAGCGCCAAAGAAACTGGTATAGGTATGCATTTCAAATACACTCCTGGAAATTGAAATAAGAACACCGTGAATTCATTGTCCCAGGAAGGGGAAACTTTATTGACACATTCCTGGGGTCAGATACATCACATGATCACACTGACAGAACCACAGGCACATAGACACAGGCAACAGAGCATGCACAATGTCGGCACTAGTACAGTGTATATCCACCTTTCGCAGCAATGCAGGCTGCTATTCTCCCATGGAGACGATCGTAGAGATGCTGGATGTAGTCCTGTGGAACGGCTTGCCATGCCATTTCCACCTGGCGCCTCAGTTGGACCAGCGTTCGTGCTGGACGTGCAGACCGCGTGAGACGACGCTTCATCCAGTCCCAAACATGCTCAATGGGGGACAGATCCGGAGATCTTGCTGGCCAGGGTAGTTGACTTACACCTTCTAGAGCACGTTGGGTGGCACGGGATACATGCGGACGTGCATTGTCCTGTTGGAACAGCAAGTTCCCTTTCCGGTCTAGGAATGGTAGAACGATGGGTTCGATGACGGTTTGGGTGTACCGTGCACTATTCAGTGTCCCCTCGACGATCACCAGTGGTGTACGGCCAGTGTAGGAGATCGCTCCCCACACCATGATGCCGGGTGTTGGCCCTGTGTGCCTCGGTCGTATGCAGTCCTGATTGTGGCGCTCACCTGCACGGCGCCAAACACGCATACGACCATCATTGGCGCCAAGGCAGAAGCGACTCTCATCGCTGAAGACGACACGTCTCCATTCGTCCCTCCATTCACGCCTGTCGCGACACCACTGGAGGCGGGCTGCACGATGTTGGGGCGTGAGCGGAAGACGGCCTAACGGTGTGCGGGACCGTAGCCCAGCTTCATGGAGACGGTTGCGAATGGTCCTCGCCGATACTCCAGGAGCAACAGTGTCCCTAATTTGCTGGGAAGTGGCGGTGCGGTCCCCTACGGCACTGCGTAGGATCCTACGGTCTTGGCGTGCATCCGTGCGTCGCTGCGGTCCGGTCCCAGGTCGACGGGCACGTGCACCTTCCGCCGACAACATCGATGTACTGTGGAGACCTCACTCCCCACGTGTTGAGCAATTCGGCGGTACGTCCACCCGGCCTCCCGCATGCCCACTATACGCCCTCGCTCAAAGTCCGTCAACTGCACATACGGTTCACGTCCACGCTGTCGCGGCATGCTACCAGTGTTAAAGACTGCGATGGAGCTCCGTATGCCACGGCAAACTGGCTGACACTGACGGCGGCGGTGCATAAATGCTGCGCAGCTAGCGCCATTCGACGGCCAACACCGCGGTTCCTGGTGTGTCCGCTGTGCCGTGCGTGTGATCATTGCTTGTACAGCCCTCTCGCAGTGTCCGGAGCTAGTATGGTGGGTCTGACACACCGGTATCAATGTGTTCTTTTTTCCATTTCCAGGAGTGTACAATGTAAACAGGCAGAATACGGCGCTGCGGTCGGCAACGCCTATATAAGACAAGTGTCCGACGCAGTTGTTAGGTTGATTACTGTAGACAAAATGCAGGTTTTCAAGACTTAAGAGAGATTGAACGTGGTGTTATACTCAGCACACGATGATGGGACACAGCATCTCCGGGTTAGCCATGAAGTGGAGATTTTCCCTTGCGACGATTTCACCAGTGTACTGTGAATATCAGGAATCTGGTAAAACATCAAATCTCCGACTTCACTGCGTCCGGAAAAAGATCCTACAAGAACGGGACCAACGACAACTGAAGAGAATCGTTCAACGTGACAAAAGTGCAACCCTTCCCCAGATTGCTGCAGATTTCAATGCTGGACCATCAACAAATGTCAGCGTGCGAACCATTCAACGAAACACATCGATATGGGCTTTCGGGGCCGAAGGGCCACTCGTGTGACCTTGATGATTGCATGACACAAGGCTTTACGCCTCGCCTGGGCCCGTCAGTACCGACATTGGACTGTTGGTGACTGGAAACATGTTGCCTGGTGTGACGAGTCTCGTTTCAAATTGCATCGAGCACATAGACATGTACGGATATGGAGACAACCTCTTAAACCCATTGACCCTACATGTCAGCGGGGGACTGTTCAAGCTGGTGGAGGCTCTGTAATGGTGCGGGGCGTGTGCAATTGGAGTGATATAGGGCCCCTGATACGTTTAGATACGACCTTGACAGGTGACACGTAAGTAGGCATCCTGTCTGATCACCTGCGTTCATTCATGTCCAATGGGCATTCCGACGGACTTGGGCTATTCGAGTAGGACAATCCGACACCCCACACATCCAGGATTGCTACAAGATGGCTCCAGGAACACTCTTATGAGTTTAAATACTTCAGATGGCCACGAGCCTCCCCAGACATGAATATTATTGAGCATATCTTGGATGCCTTGTAACGTGCTCTTTAGAAGAGGTCTCCAACCCCTCGCACTCTTAAGGATCTATGGAAAGCCCTACATGATTCATGGTGTCAATTCCCTCCAGCATTACTTTAAACAGTAGTCGAGAGCATGCCACGCAGTGTTGCTGCACTTCTGCGTGCTTGCGGGGGCACTACACGATATTAGGAGGGTGTACCAGTTTCTTTGCCTCTTCAGTGTACAAATTGGATGCTTGATGTTGCCCAACAAGTTGGCCACTACTTATTTAAACGAAACCGAAGTCCTTTTTTTCCCCTCTGGATTCATTGACTTCCAAGCAGCTTGTCTTTCGTTAAATTTCTTATCTGCTGCTCCACGAAGATCCCTTATTTAAATATCCCATAAGATAGCTTCGTAAATCTTATTAACAGGTAAAGGAAGCATCAACATCTTTTGAAATTGCGTTAGTGAACTGTTTCATTAATCCTACATGGCGTGAGGAGATGATAATAGTATTTGATTGCTTGAACAATTGATTGATTTATGGTATTCTGTGAACTGGGATGCATGGTTTTTCTTCTGGGCCAGTTAGTTACCTTTCAGTGCTTATCTTTGTCAAGACTGTTTCACTCAAAAATGAAACACGATATTTTTGTGCATCAGGTTGTTAATTAAGTAACATGTCAATCACTTTTATACCTCCACAAGTTGTCCAAGAATATTCTTCATAGTACGTGTATTTCAACACACTTCCTTTACATAAAAGTACACCTTTCAGATTATGTTATGACGAGTCTATAAGCAGCATCCATTGACTTGGATCATAAGTGACTTTAAATAAATTCAATAAACCCTCAACATCACAACAAAAACCCATATGGTCTTCTTGTTTAAGGAATTTTATTAATTCCTTTTCTGTGTTCATGTACCGAGAGAATGATACTCCAAGATGATAAGATTTTTGCTTTCATTTAAGAAATTCGTCGGCATCATTTCTCAAATTCAGTTCATGAGTTAAATCATTTAGTTTATTTTAACTAAATAATTCTGGCGCAGTTTCTTCTTTCTGTTTGTAATTATAACCATCGTAGCATCCATCTTCTGTGCTTCTTCCCGGCAAAAAACTTCAAGAATGGTAATTAGGATTGTAATAGGGAGAGATTCATTATGCGTAACTAATGGTAAGGTCGAAGAAATTTTGTAATATTTTGTATCCATCTTCATTCTTAAGTTATGCCGATGAACGTCAACCGAGCAAAAATTACCACATATAAGTTGTATTGTGGCTTCCTCCAAACCACACCAAAGCACGTAAATTGCAAAAGCATTGAATTACTCTTCCTATTTTCCACAGTCTCAGTATCTCAACACATATGTTGCATACTTCGTGCGACACCAAGCTTTTGTCTTGCGTATGCTCAGTAGACAGTTTTGAAGAAACTATTGATGTCAGTTCTTTGCTTAGCAATTACACAGCTCTCACTAACATACCAGAATAAGATTCGTTTATTCAAACAATTGCGGGAACCCATTCCTAACGAACTACAAAACTGCGTTTAACGAAATTACGTTTGATAGCACAGATGTAGCCTCACCACACTATGCATGTCAAAAATGAACTTTTTTTTTCGCCAAACTGCCAGATAGGTGCAAAAAGTGTGGCAAAATGCTCCATATTACGCAAATAAAATTTTGCTTGCTTGCAGTACATTTTTTCTCTTTGGAACTTCGGTTTTAAAAGAAACTGAGTTTAGATGTTCTATGAAGAAACTGTACGTGCTAAGAAAACAAATGACGGATCTGAGATCAGTGTAAAAAAACTGCTTCAGTCACAGTGAGAATCACGCAAACATCAAAGCACATATTCCATAGTGTTTTCTGTCCCCACGCTTCACTTCCGTACAAGGTTACACACAAAGACCTTCATAAATACTTCCTAACATTTAAATTTATAATCGATGTTGAAAAATTTCTCTTTTCTAGAAATGCTTTTCTTGCTATTGCCAGTTGTAAGGGAAGAGCACCCTTGTATGTCTGAATGTGATGTAATTACTGACACCAATAACGCCTAGTAGCAGGCACCTAAGCTCCTGATGTTCATGTATCTGCTTCTCTTTTCTACACTCCTGGAAATGGAAAAAAGAACACATTGACACCGGTGTGTCAGACCCACCATACTTGCTCCGGACACTGCGAGAGGGCTGTACAAGCAATGATCACACGCACGGCACAGCGGACACACCAGGAACCGCGGTGTTGGCCGTCGAATGGCGCTAGCTGCGCAACATTTGTGCACCGCCGCCGTCTGTGTCAGCCAGTTTGCCGTGGCATACGGAGCTCCATCGCAGTCTTTAACACTGGTAGCATGCCGCGACAGCGTGGACGTGAACCGTATGTGCAGTTGACGGACTTTGAGCGAGGGCGTATAGTGGGCATGCGGGAGGCCGGGTGGACGTACCGCCGAATTGCTCAACACGTGGGGCGTGAGGTCTCCACAGTACATCGATGTTGTCGGCGGAAGGTGCACGTGCCCGTCGACCTGGGACCGGACCGCAGCGACGCACGGATGCACGCCAAGACCGTAGGATCCTACGCAGTGCCGTAGGGGACCGCACCGCCACTTCCCAGCAAATTAGGAACACTGTTGCTCCTGGGGTATCGGCGAGGACCATTCGCAACCGTCTCCATGAAGCTGGGCTACGGTCCCGCACACCGTTAGGCCGTCTTCCGCTCACGCCCCAACATCGTGCAGCCCGCCTCCAGTGGTGTCGCGACAGGCGTGAATGGAGGGACGAATGGAGACGTGTCGTCTTCAGCGATGAGAGTCGCTTCTGCCTTGGCGCCAATAATGGTCGTATGCGTGTTTGGCGCCGTGCAGGTGAGCGCCACAATCAGGACTGCATACGACCGAGGCACACAGGGCCAACACCCGGCATCATGGTGTGGGGAGCGATCTCCTACACTGGCCGTACACCACTGGTGATCGTCGAGGGGACACTGAATAGTGCACGGTACATCCAAACCGTCATCGAACCCATCGTTCTACCATTCCTAGACCGGAAAGGGAACTTGCTGTTCCAACAGGACAATGCACGTCCGCATGTATCCCGTGCCACCCAACGTGCTCTAGAAGGTGTAAGTCAACTACCCTGGCCAGCAAGATCTCCGGATCTGTCCCCCATTGAGCATGTTTGGGACTGGATGAAGCGTCGTCTCACGCGGTCTGCACGTCCAGCACGAACGCTGGTCCAACTGAGGCGCCAGGTGGAAATGGCATGGCAAGCCGTTCCACAGGACTACATCCAGCATCTCTACGATCGTCTCCATGGGAGAATAGCAGCCTGCTTTTCTGCAAAAGGTGGATATACACTGTACTAGTGCCGACATTGTGCATGCTCTGTTGCCTGTGTCTATGTACCTGTGGTTCTGTCAGTGTGATCATGTGATGTATCTGACCCCAGGAATGTGTCAATAAAGTTTCCCCTTCCTGGGACAATGAATTCTACGGTGTTCTTATTTCAATTTCCAGGAGTGTATAAAGGCCTCTTTAATTTTCCTGTAGGCATTATCTATCTTTCTCCCAGTGAAATACACTGAAGTGAAATAGTCATGGGATACCTCCTATTATCGTGTCGGACCCCTTTTTGCCGGCATAGCGCAGCAAGTCAACGGAGCATCGACTCTTACAAGTCGTTGAAAGTCAGCTGCCGAAATACTGAGCCACGCTGCCTTTACACACACCCGTAACTGCGAAAGTGTAGCCGGTGGAGGATTTTGTGTACAAACTGACTTCTCGATTGTATATCATCTTGTCGGTCCTCTTTTTGTTCGACTTAGTGCAGCAATTGGACGTGGTATAGAGTCAATAAAACGTTGGAAGTCCCCTGCAGAAATATTGAGACATGCTGTCTCTATCACCATCCATAACTGTTAAACTGTTGCTGGTGCAGGATTTTCTGCACGAACTGATCTCGCCATTGTGTCCCATAAGTGTTACATGGGATTCATGTCGGGTGATATGGGTGGCCAAATCATTCGCTCGAATTTTCTAGAATGTTCCCTAAACTAATCGCGAAAAATTGTGGTCCGGTGACAGAGTGACTTGTCATTTACAAAAATTGAACGGTTTTTTTGAGAATATGAAGCCTATTAACGACTGAAGATGGTCTCCAAGTAGCCGAACATAGCAATGTCCTGTGAATGAACCGTTCAGATGGATCAGAAGTCCCTGTCCATACCATGTATACACAGGTCACACCATTATGGAGAAAGCGCCAGCTTGCATAGTAACCCATTGACTACTTGGCTTCATGGATCCCTGCATTCGACTCTTTTTCTTCCTCTTCTTCTTCATCAGTCTTCTGACTGGTTTGATACGGCCCACCACGAATTTCTCTCTTGTGCAAAACTCTTCATCTCTGAGTTGCACTTGCATTTTGCGTCCTCAATTATTTGGTAGATATATTCCAACCTTTGTCTTCCTATACAGTTTTGGCCTTCTGCAGCTCTCCCTTCTACCATGGAAATCATTCTCTGATGTCTTAGCAAATGTCTATCATTCTGTCCCTTGCCAGTATTTCCATATACTCCTTTCCTCTCCGATTCTGCGCAGAATCTCCTCATTCCTTACCTTATCAGTCCACCTAATTTTCAACATTCGTTTGTACATCACATCTCAAATGCTTCGATTTTCTTTTGTTTCCGTTTTTCTACCGTCCATATTTCACTATGCTATGCTCCAAACGTACATTCTCAGAAATTTCTTCCTGAAATTAATGCATATGTTTGATATTAGTAGACTTCTCTTGACCAGGAATGCACTTTTTGCCAGGACTAGTCTGCTTTTGCAGTCCTCCTTGCTCCATCCATCATTGGTTATTTTGCTACCTAGGTAGTAGAAGTTCTTAACTTCATCTACTTCGTGACCATCAACCCTGATATTAAATTTCTCGCTGTCCTCATTTCTGCTACTTCTCATTACTTTTTCCTTCTTCGATTCACTCTCAACCCACACTGTGTACTCATTAGACTGTTCATTTCATGCAGCATACCATGTAACTCTTCTTCACTTTCACTCAGGATAGCAATGTCACAGGTCAATCGTATCACTGATATCCTATTATCTTGAATTTCAATTATACTCCTGAACCTTACTATTATTTTGATCATTGCTTCTTCAATGTACAGATTGAACAATAGTGGTGAAGGACTACACCCCTGTTTTACACCCTTTATAATCCGAGCAAATAATTCTTGGACGTCCAGTCTTATTATTTCCCCTTGACTCTTGTTGTTGGTGGTGATCTTCAGTGCAGGGACTGGTTTAATGCTATTCTCCATGCTACTCTGCTCTGTGCAAGCGTCTACAACTTCGAATAACTTCTGAAAGCTACATCCTACTCAGTCTGCTTAGTGTATTCATCTCTTTGTCTCCCTCTACGAATTCTAGCCTCCACGCATCCCTCCAATACTAAACTGATGATCCCTTGATGTCTCAGAACGTGTCCTACCAGCCGATCCCTTCTTCTAGTCAAGTTGTTCCACAATATCCGCTTCTCCCCAATTCTATTCAGTACCTCCTCATTAGTTATGTGATCTACCCATCTGATCTTCAGCATTCTTCTGTAGCACCACATTTTGAAGGCTTCTATTCTCTTCTTATCTAAACTAGTTATCGTCCATGTTTCACTTCCATACATGACTACACTCCATACAAATACTTTCAGAAAAGTCTCCTTGACACTTAAATGAGTAATAAATTTTAACAAATTTCTCTTCTTCAGAAGCGCTTTCCTTGCCATAGACAGTTCACGTTTTATATCCTCCCTACTTCGACCATCGTCAGTTATTTTGCTCCCGAAATAGCGAACACTTTTACTAATGTAAGTGTCTCATTTCGTAATCTAATTTCCTCAGCACCACCTGATTTAATTCGACTACATTCCATTATCCTCGTTTTGCTTTTGTTGATGTTCGTCTTAGATCCTTCTTTCAAGGCACTGCCCATTCCGTTCAGATTCTCTTCAGGTCCTTCGCTGTCTTTGATAGACTCACAATGTCGTCGGCAAACTGCAAAGTTTTTATTTCTTCTCCATGGATTTTGATTCCTGCTGCGAATTTTTCTTTTGTTTCCTTTACTGCTTGATCAAAATACAGACTGAATAATGTCGGAGATAAGCTACAACTGTGTCTCATTTCCTTCTCAATCACGGCTTTTCTTTCGTGCCCCTCGACTTTTATAACTACCATCTGCTTTCTGTAGAAATTGTAAAAAGCCTTTCGCTCCCTGCATTTTACCACTGCTACCTTCAAAAATTGAAAGGGTATATTCCAGTCAACATTTTCTAAAGCTTCCTGTAAGTCTACAAAAGCTAAAAAGGTAGGTTTGCCTTTCCTTCATCTATCTTTAAAAACAAGTCGTAGGGTCAGTACTGCATCGTGTGTTGAGACATTTCTACGGGATCCAAGTTAGAAGTTACGAAATGGTGGCATGTCCTACCCTCGCAGCACGCAGGTGAGGTCCAAATGGTATTTGGTTAGTCAGTCAGTGTTATTGCAAATTCAGCTACTAAGAAAGTAAGACAGAGGGTGAAAATTTTTTGAAAGTAAATAGTTACTAAAGAACGACTAAAGGATTTTTAAGTTTACATCTATGGCAATAGGTATTTGATCTCTCGGCTATAACTAAAAAAAATATGTGTTTCAATGTTTCTGGAATTTTTTGGAAAATGTTTCGTTACATTAAGAAAATCAAATCTAAATTTATGAAAGTGGGCGTTTCACTTCTCGGTACGATATAAAGAAATATTTGTTAGGGGATTAAAGTTGCTATTGGAATATCTTCACAAGAACGCTAAGGGCTTGATTAACAAAAACTTTGATCTCCAGCTGTCACAATCGCCTTTTGGTCGGAAGTACATCGGGAAAAGACAATGCTTACATGGCTTTCATTAGCTTGAAAAGCTGAGAAGATGTTGCTGTTTGTGAACAACGTAAAAGTTCGCTTAAGTAAAAACAAACGACGAAAAATCTCTTCAGGCCATATGGCCTAGGCGAGCGAAACATCGGGCTCCAAGCTAGTCCGTAATATTAGAGAGCTGCCGTTACGTTCCTGAAGTGGTAAGGCCTGCCGCCGTTCCTATCTTGACGTTATCTTGCAACAAGCTAACGTAACGTCGTATATTGCTCATGCTGTCCTGACTTACGTCGGTACAGAGAGTATTCGACTTTTGGCTTGGCCAGCGCGTTCTCGAGATCTCTCCAGTCATTTAAAACATTTTGTTATGGGCTGCTGAGAGACTTGCAAACCATCACTAGTCAGCCAAAACGATTGAGAATCACTGGCATACTTTTGATGGATCATGAAATGAGGTACCCCAACTTCTGTCCAAGGCCAGTTCACTTTTATGCCCTGGCGAATCAGAGCGATTGTTGGCGTCATTCCCCAACAGAAATAGAGCACGTGTTGGTCCCAGAGGTGGTAGACTGTGTATTAAATTCCACTCCCTGTATACCTACAATTCACATACAAATTTAATCAAGCATTCCTCCTTCTCTACTGTATTTACTCAATAACTCAAATTTTCTTATTATTCTACCATTATTGGTGTTGCAGTTGTAATATCCAGCTATACATACGTTATTACTCATTTCCTTTCCCAAATTGTGTTTTACAGATTTACTTCTCTTTCATTTTTTTCTCAGTATTTCTGGTTGGTGCTCATCATTAGTAAATGTCAGCTTCCTCAACAGGTAAGTGCTACCGATATTTTATTCCTGTAATTTAATAATCCACATATCGTTTCTGTGAGTACAGTTTCCGTACATTACTTAATGTTTTTAAGTGACTGTTAGTATTTTCACATGAATGAATAGTGAGGCTCAATAGCCCATCATTAATGACGCTAGACTACCTACGCTCCGCTTAGCCAAATGTTTTGATCCTACTGCGAGTTCTTGTGTTATTATGCTACAAATGGCTATGTAACATACTGGAATGGAGCAGTTATGTACCTTCACAATCACTTACGAAAAATACCGGCTCGTATTTGGTTCATGTTGCGGAATATACACTCTAAGACAAAAAACGACGCACCACGAACATATTATCCGAATGGGACGGAATTCGGTAGATCAGCACACGTGATCTACATGTACAGACAAACAAATTATCACAATTTTAAAAAAATTGATGTTTTATTCAAGAGAGAGAGCTACAAAAGTTGAGAAAATCAATAACGCATTGTTCCACCTCTGGCCCTCATACAAAGACATATTTGGCCTCAGATTTAATGAATAGTTTGGTGTACTCCTTGAGAGATACTGTGCCACATTCTGTCCAATTGGCGCTTTCGATCTTCAAAAACCCGAGTGCTTGGAGGACCCAGCTCATAACGCTGCAAGCGTTTTCAGTTGTGACAGATCCAGGCAAGATGCTGGCCAAGGTAAGCACGAAGACAAACAGTAGAACTCGTCGTGTGCGGGCGGGCATTATCTTGTTGAAATGTAAGGCCCACGATGCCAACGGAAAGGGGCGTAGGATCTCGTCAACCTACCGCTGTGCTGTAGGGGTGCTGCGTATGTGGTCATGCTATAAAAAGAAATGGTGCTCCAGACCATCACGCCTGGGTGTCGAGCCATATGGCGGCCAACAGTCAGGTTGGTATCCCAACTCTCCATGGAGTCTCCAGATACGTCTCCGGCCTTGGATCATTGAATGGAGTAGAATTGTCTTCAGTTACGAGTCCCGCCTCGATCTGAGCCCCGCGAAACAGTGAGCCGATAGGAAAATCAATTAAACACATAATGACTGGTTATTTAGGAATTTCAGATAACAAATACCTATGTAGACGTAACCAGTCAGAAAATTAGTTCGTCAGCAACTGCGCATCAGTCTTAGGTTATTGGGAAAGGATATACACTTAGGCAGACAGTTGTGGAAGAAAAAGGGGCGTTATGTCGGAGAAGAGGAAAAATAAGTGGAAGGTACTAGAAGGAACCAGGGACCGTGAGAGAGGAAGAGTGTTTTCGGTTTTATAAGTTGCACAAAAATAGTTTATTCTTCAGCGCAAATAGCTTTGAAAAACCGCAAGGTTGACAGTATAACCAGGCGTCAGAAGTCGTTAGCGGTTCAGTAAGAAGTTAATCTCTAGAGATGGCAGGAAGGAGGATGACTGGTTAATCGATAAGAACTAATGATGAACGAGGGAGCAATGGTGGAAGAATACCTGGTTTACAACTGTCTTTAGGGTAAGTTCAAATATTTCAAACTAGACAATAGAACGTCTAGGAATTTTACGTTAAGATTGTTGTGATCCTGGACGTCACATATCGCTGCGATTATATCTATTCATTAAGTTTCAAGATGGTTTACGTTTGGATGTTAGCTGGGTCGGTGGAGCAGTTTATTACTCTGAGATTTATTACAGTGACTACGATTATGATTAAACCGAATGCTGGAATGTGACATAACATGAGATGTACACTATTATTATTAATGTATCGAAGCCAGTAGTTAGTCACTTGAGAGCCTTGGTGCCACATAAACTGTATGAAATCGGGTGCGCAGCGGGCCAAAGTCCTCCTAACATTGGTTACGTGTCGTAAGCACCACAGACCACGACCTTTATGTTTCTAGAATATGTTTGGCTCTCAATTCGTTCGTTGGCAATCCGTGCGCAGCGCCTAACTGATGCTCAAAACATATCACCTGAGCTTAAAAGGCTACGCACAACGTTCCTAGCCAATGGCTACAGCAGCGATTCTACCGTTGTTCTAAAAGTTCATCACAGTTCCAATGAGACTTCGGATCACACAATCAAAACCTCTGCCTCGCATACGCTTTTACTGGCGTATTAAATTACGGAGTAGTCGTCGCAACTCAGCTGCTGTTCCAGAAACCCGGAGCAGTGTCTGGAAAGCCATTTGTGCTGTGAAAGTACTTATTAACCGAATAAAGTTAGCACTTCATCGGAGCGGTCAGATACGGGCACGTCCATCATGAAGGACCCAAAGCGCCAAAACTAGCGCTCCCCTCCACAGTATTCGTACCTCAGCGCCGATGAGCAATCACATCGTTACTCATTTTATAAACTAATGAAAGAAAATAGCACGTAAGAGAGGAGATCGTGTTTTTAAACCCTGTCCTCAAGAAAATGAACAACATGAGGCTTTGATACCCTGTCGACTACGAGGTTACTGGAGACTGAGCATATGCTGAGGTACTAGAAGTGTGGGGAAGGACATCAATCTTTTTTTTAAAAATCTGATACTGGATGCCGAGATATGGATTATAACACCGCTCCTCTAGACTGAAACACCATGCTGGTTATCACTGCCCCATTTCGCTCGGTAGTATCGAGAGAATAATACAGTGGACATCAAAGATCAAAATTTTGCTAATATTAGGCTACCTCACAAGATGAGGAGAAAATATAAGACAGAAACTGGAAATACAAATCAAAAAAATGAGAAAAGAAAGGTAAACTAAAAGCATCTAGAGATTCCTAAAAGCTAAGATGCTTTTATTAGCATTTCTGCTGGCAACAAATACATTATATTCCAACCGCACATTAGTGTACACACTACAGTTTCAAGGAATAAAATTAAGATAGGAAACTGAGAATATTGCATTAGTTGATGAAATCTTCTCGGGCTTCCATTCGCGTCGCGGATTTTCTACGCAGCTACCCGGATGGAAGCCCGAGAAGATTTCATCAGCTGTATACACCGGGAAAGTCTACATTTACATTCCATTAGTTATTTCATCTCCAAAAGACATTTATGATATTTTTGGGGACTTTTCAAGCCCTGCTCTTAACGAGCAATGTTGGCAGTTTTTGCTGTTGTCTAGGTCAATTCACATTGAAGCACAGTGCCCATTGGAGGCGTCATAACTCTCTATAAGATTTGCAGCTGTTCTTCCCCTTTACGAGTAACTGCGTCGCATTTTGTAGGCCGCGGTGATCTAACGCGCAGGCGCTGGAGTCCAGCCCTGGAGGTAGTGGACTCAGTTTGGATAGGGGCGTGGGTTCTTCCTCGTTTCAGTCCACATGGGTCTACTCAGCCGCTATCAAATGAGTATCTTCGGTCTTCCCGCAGTGTCAATCGCTCCGCCACCCTCCCCATCCTTGTGATGCAGTGCAGAAAGGCATAACTCTTTCTGCAGGCAGGCCAACGGACCGCTGATGGGTGTGCAGAACATACCTTAGATTTATTTTCTGTATCTGCAGTTGACATCTCTGGAATTTCAATTATTATTTTTCTATAAACTGACATATTGCTAAACGGGAGAATGAGATCTTTCAAGGGTTGAAATTATAATTTATTACGTGATGATCGCTTAATAACAACCATGTTCACTTTATTGATTTTGGTAACTGATTGCCATCTTCAGATATGATTAACTCACGAAGCTGTTAGTAATAGACCACAACAGAAGATGGCATCCATTCGGTGAAACTGATAATGTGAACACCGTAATTATTAATCGATTTTGATGTAATACGTTACTGCATAAGATTTTTACTAACCACTCCAAACATTTTCTATCATCTACGTCTGACTTTTACCTTTTCTGACGTATGCTCAGCTTTGCTCTGTCAAGTAATCCCAACACCATGGACGTAGGTGACCATGTCGTTTTATCTGGTTTTTAAATAAAACCAGTTTTTTTGCTGTAATTTATTTTATTTGTTGCAGACGCGTTTCGCCTTTTTTGCTGGCATCTTCATTTATTCTCACGTGGTCACATTGTGGAGGTCGCACTACGTGAGTTCAGTTGAAACTGGAATGATACACTTTTGTTTTGATATCTGCAGAGTATCAAAACAGTTCACATCTTGTATTTTAGGATTACTTACAGTGATGCGACTTTTTGTCTCGCATTTGCGTCTCCTCTCATCTGGTCACATACTGGAGATCGCGCTAAAACATCACTTACGTAGTGCGACCTCCACAATGTGACCACGTGAGAATAAATGAAGATGCCAGCAAAAAAATCTCCGATACAAGCCATGAACTGTTTTATAAACTACAAAGTTGACCACGCAATTCCGATGCCACCAGGAACCAACATTTCCTTGATTGTTTCACAATTGCGAATAACGGCAACCATCAGCTGTAGAATGGAATGACGACAGTGAAAATTTTTACCTAACAGGGATTCAACCCCGAACTTTCAGCTTATCGCGAGCGGTCGCCATACCATTTAGCTACCCGCGCACGATTCACGTTCAGAACCGAACTTCCACGCGTCGTCAACCATTCCTTATTCGCGATTGCGAACGCATTTAATGCATTTCCAAACGGCTACAGTCGCAGCACTGCCTGTTTCTTTAGACATGCATGCATGCAAAATGTAAATGTAGTCAGCACTCAACAGACTTTCACTAGGAAACCAAATATTTCAAAAAGAGTAGAAAGTAGGGGGAAAGTTTTGTCATTAGGTAGTAGCCATGGAAGAAGTGTGGGCCAGATCTTGCAGGAGAAATTAGGTGACAGGTACCAGGTCACAAGTCTTTTCAAGCCCAGTGCATGTCTTAGCCAAGTGACAAAGGATGTAGAATCATTGCTCAAGGATTTTACAAAGTAGAATCGTGTTGTGGTAGTGGGTGAAGTGGGAAACAGTATTGATAGGTACCTTGTAAAAATAGCATCTGCAAAGAACCATACAAATGTTGGCTTGGTTCCTGCTTTCATGCAGTATGATCGGCCCAACTGAACAGCTCTGTTTGGAGGGACAATATGGAGCTAGATCAGCAGCTTCGGGCACCTACCTTGTCAGGCATAGGTTTGGTTCCTGTTGATGATATTGGTAGATGGAACTTCATTAGACATGGTCTGCATCTCAATAGGAAATGGAAGGGTAAACAGGCTGGGATGACAGCAAAATCTTAAGGAGGGGGGAGCACGAAAAATCATGGTAGTATTTTTTTAGGCTAAGATCAGTGTCCAGTTACCCAACATTGATTTAAATTAAGCGTAAGGAGAAGTTCAGACAAGCAGGTACTAGAGATGTTAAAATATTACAAGATTCTCATAAAAGCCCAGTGAATAATAATGTTAGTATATTGCATCAGAATATCAGGGAACTAAAAAATAAAGTAGATCAGCTTCTTGTTTGTTTAGAAGATTTAGGAACTATGGGTGGAATGGACGTACTATACCTGTCTCAACATCATATAGTCACAGGTATGCAAATGGTAATTATAGGTGGAGACAAGCTTCTATCATATGTAAGTACAGACAGTATGGAGAGAGGAGGAGTTGCCATATATGTTAAAATCTGTCATAGAGTGAAAAATTTGGAAACTAAAAATTTTGCATAGAGCAACATATAGAAGTAAGTGCATGTGAGCTTAAACTAAATAATGGCACTTTTTTAACTGTAGCCATTTATACGTCCCCATTGGGAAATTTTCAACTATATTTGAAGAACTTGGATTCTTCCTTATTCTGTCTCACAGAGGAAAGCAAATCATAGATTTTCTGAAAGAGTCCGATAGAAAGCTTCACCTTGAACTATTACTTGCTTCTTTCAATTTGACGTAAGTTATTGATTTTCCTACTCCAATGCTACACGAAAGCAGCACACTGATAGATAATGTTTTCATAGACCAATACAAGTTTAATCAAATAAAAACTTTTCCTATTAAGAATGGTCTGTCTGATCATGATGCACAGCTAGTTACAGTATATGATATAGCTCCATACAGTAATGCAAAAATCCTTCAAAAAAGTGCATTCAATTAATAATTTAACAGTTCAAACTTTAAAGGAAAGCTTGCAACAGTTAGACTGGGATGAGATGTACAGGGAACCTGATGTTTCATTTAAAATTTAACCTATTTCATGATACCATTGTGAGTATATTTCAAAACAATTTTCGTAAGAAAACAGTGAAATACAATTTAAGAAACCATGTGAAAATCCGTGGCTTACTAAAGGGATAAAAATATCTTGTAAACAGAAAAGGGAAACGTGTCTTCTAGATTTGTGGGTAATGATTCAAAAACAGTGAAACATTACAAACTACTGCACTGTGTTAAGAAAAGTTATTAAAATGTCCAGAAGTATTTGCGTTAGGGCTGAGATTAGTACATCTGACAACGAAATTAAAACATTTTGGAATACAGTTAAAAGGGAAACAGGGCAACGGAGAGCACAGGAAGACTGTATTTCTATCAAACTCTATATATACTATGATGGTATCTGTCCTTTCGGACATGTCCGAAAGAACAGATACCATCGGTGACCATGCAGCTCGTTAGAATGAAATTACAATGAAATGAACACTCTTAGCTGCTTACAGGCGTTGACATACGTCAACAGGGACAGATGAAAATGTGTGCCCAGACCGGGACTCGAACTCCTGCTTACATGGTAGACGCTCTATCCATCTGAGTCACCGAGGACACAGATGATAGCGCGACTACAGGGATTTATTCTGGATGGAATTTCACTTTGGCACAAGAAGGGTTGAATTATGCTGCCACAAAAATCTTTGGTCATATGCCAAATAGCATTAAAATTATGACAGGTAGCCAACCAACACTGAAAAGCAAATTAAAAGAATTTCTCATTGTCAAATGCTTCTACTCAATATATGAATATTTAAATATAAAACAGTAACTAGTAACAACCGTAAAAAATTCAGTCGATTAATTATTTTGTGTAAGAAAAAACTTGTGTTAAAGTGACACGTTCCACGTCATTACGAAATGTCGTATTCATGATCTGTAGAACAAGGATGTATGTATGTATGTATGTATGTATGTATGTATATATGTATGTGTGTGTTTATATGTACGTATGTACGACCAAAGGAACTTTGTATCGTAATCAGAATAACGCAGACACTGCAATATCGCAAAATTTCTTTGATGCACTTGTGGTTGTAACAAGTTATGAGCACAACTGCATCGCCATAAATTCAAAAGCCAGAATGAAAAGGTAATCTTACGCAACCATTTTTCTAGAAACAGTCATGAAACTATGTAAATTCGTATTGAAATACCCAAGTGCGAATGTTTAACTGACACCTGATAAACTGCAATACTAGTAACGAGTTTGCTAGTGTAGTCATCCTCTGCACCAAGCACAGAAATATTTGTTTTGTAAATAAGAAACACCTTCTCTTGCTGCACTGTGTAACGTTGTTGCTTAAATTTGCTAAGAAAGCGGTGCTGATAGACAATAAAAGCGGGTTAAAAGCTGTGAGCTGTCTGGGGAAGTTAACCTTGCATTACTGCGCAACTGTTTCACCAGGTATCCAGTCTAGGTTACCAAATTATCAACCAGACTAACATTAATTATAATATTTTAATAGTCATACGACAACTGGTGATATATATATATATATATATATATATATATATATATATATATATATATATATATAAGAGAATTTAAATAACAAGAAATAAATCAGTTTATATTTCGAAATTTATTTTAACATTGATCATTGAAATTTCAGCATATTAAACGTGAGTCATAACTAAGCTGGTGCCATATTTAGGACCGTGAAAATGTGAGTTTGTAATCTTACGGAACACATCAAATATGGAGCCAAGATTGGGAGACTGCATACAACACTGCATTCATAAAATAACACACGAAGAACGTTGAAACATATGCAAGAGGAAATTAACCACAACCAACCGATTCTGTTTTCACCCAAAGAAATTTCGTTCGTAGCACAATCCTGTCCGTCATGTAATTACCACACACTGGTATACTAAATTCATACTAACTCTCTGTGAAATATTCCCAAAAAGAATAGCTGAGGGCTACTTTGATGATTACACCACATGCTTCAAGTGGTCAACTTGGTTTACACAAAGCGTGTAACTCCACAATAATTTTGATAATTAAAATAAATTAGATCGAAAAGCAATTTACAAAAGAAAAACCTCGAACTGATTACTAACGTCTTACTATTAACCTGATGGGTCAAACAATTATATAAGCACGTGGTAGTGGTCTCATAAAGTACACCCCACGTGCGTTGAACATAAAGAAAAGTTGCTATATTGAAAAATATTGTCAAGACGAGATGTTATAATCTCACGCACACTCACATTTAAGATTGATGATCTTAGTTAGAGTTACCGATGTGACACGTGGTTCCACTTTACTCACAAAGTAGTGACAAAGCAACTACTGGAAAATATTCTGAACTTCACACTCGAAATACACTGCGTTGCAATTTAAGATAACATTAGATATTTTAGAGCTCAACCTGAAATAAAGGTGATTAAATTTTCTGTTAGGCTGAACTTAAGAAATCCATTGTCCTACGGACTTAGCAGACACGCGCTTAGCCAGAGATCTTACCACTTCAGACGCTCGCCACGGACAGACTGACCTGATCCCTCCTTGAGAGTGGCTCACAAATACAAACGGAAGTGGCCAGAGGGGCAGCTTCCTATACCAACATGACAAGGGACGGACAGGATTATACTAAGCATAGAAACCTCTCTGCTTTTAGAAAGCGTAGCTACCTGTTCCTACGTTGGTCCTACTGTTCTCTAGCAGACAGGCTTGTCTGCTACCCTCAAGCATGCAACTAGAAATACATTTGCTCATTCATCGTCTCACACAGAAGGGAAGGGGGATGACAGTATCTTATCATACACAGTATATAAAAGAAAGCGGATGTAGGTTCCGTATGAGACTGTGTGACATGAATTGCATATAAACTGTGTTTTAAAGTGTGGTAGTGTGACAGATCGTTCGTGTTTATATGTAAAAGTAACACGTTCCACTACTCAGTCTCCTCCCAGATAGTCAGAAACGCCACAGTAAATTTAGAAGAGGAATTTATGCCGTAAATGACAATATATTTAAGAAATTAACATGAAAGGAATCCAACAGAGACCTTTCAACTGTACTTTATTCTCCCAGACGTGTTTCGCGTTTTTTTTACTATAACGCATCATCAGTGGGATCTATAATGTTAGAGTTACGGTACTCTTTTCTTTTGATATGCATTATTCGTAGACTTTCTCGCTTTTTATGTAAAGAAGTTATTACTTAAAGTTCATCGCGCTTTTAGTTGGCATCTGCGTTTCCTCTCATCTGGTTACATGCCGGAGATCGCACTACCGCTCTATTTACAAAATATAAGCACGTTTTTATGTTTGGAAAATTTTTCCCGCTTTTCCATTTTGTTTACCTTCGTTGTTGTGATGCACTATAGTCTTTTGCCACTAATATAGAAAGTTACCTCTTGATGTTGCAGTTTTCAATCAAATGTCTGTATTAGTGACAGAAGATTGATAGTGCATCACAACAACAAGGGGCTTTCATTGGCTTACTGCAGCGCCTGTTGTATAAAAAAATTCCATAAAAAGATTAGCAACAGCTGGACGCGGACGGCGGCTCAACAATGCTACGCCTTCAACTTGTTCACAGAACGCATTATTATACTGTAAATAAGTCGTGCGTAGGCAATGTCGAATCAAAACTACTGTATCAGTGGGAAACGTTTCAGCTATGTAAGAAAGAGCTTCGTTAATCGGAACCATAGTGAACAAGGATACCACAACAAAACTGACCAGGATATCATTTCTGCTGACTATAATCTCCCTCAATTTTTTATAAAGTGCATTACATTTTTAATATGGCCATCAGGTTTTGCGATACACAGCGTTGTAACAAGGAGACCAGATGTCTAGCCAACTCTTGACTAGGGTATCCAGTAGTATTCACTAACGGTCTCAGTGGGACATTAGGCTTATGAACCTTAGGTATCCCATAAAATCAAGCGGGGGGAAGGGGAATTTCAATTTTGCAAAGATATTTTTCATCCTCGCTAGAAATGAAGACTTTTTTATTAAATGATTGTTAGCTGTTAACACTGTCGTTGTAGAATCCTTTTACAACATTTTATAAATGTTAGGGTGCAAGAGGTCAGCGATCTTCCTGTGGTAGTGTTTACTCTTGAACAGTCCTCTGAAGTGGTATCGGTATGTGGATGACCATTTTGTGGCATGGAGCACGGTGAAGAGGAACTGACTTGTTTTCTGGTGCAGTTAAATAGTATTAATCCAAAGATACAATTAACTGTGGAGACAGCCTAATGGACAGCTTAATTTTTTTGATGTTTCAGTAATTAAACGAGTAGATGTGACTTTAGATCATAAGATATGTAAGAAAGATACACATACCGACCGTTATCTCCATAAGGATTCGAACCATCATCTCGTGCAGAAGAGATGTGTTATTAAAACATAGGTGGAAAGGGCTAATAAAATCTGTGTGCCAGTTTATTTGCAAGAGAAACTAAATGATTCATAAACAGCTGTTCAGAAAGTGGGCTAATCCACCATCGGATAAATAAATATAAATTGATGACCCAAAGCATTTATGACCACCTGCTTAATCGCTTTTTTGTCCGTCTACGGAACGAAATACATCACTGATTCTGCGTATCAAGTATCCTACGGATCATTGGTAAGTTTGTGGAGGTATGTGGCATTAGATGTTTACACACAGTTCATGTAATTCGCGTAAACAACGGGCTGTCGATTTGCGCATGCGGTGATGGTAACACGATGGTGGCCCATATTGGTTCCATAGGATTTACAGAAGCCGAATTTGGTCGTCAAGATGTCAGCTTGAGTTCACTATAATGATCCTGGAACCACTGTAGCACGGTTCTAGCTCCAAACACGGATAATTATAATGCTGAAAGATAACATCGCCGTCGGGGAAGACATCAAGCATGAAGGAATGTAGGTGGTTCGCAGCTGTCAACATGTCTTCGAATGCTACCACAGGTCCCAGGCATGCACAGGAGAATGCCTCCCATAGCGTAATACTGCTCCCACTGACCTACGTCCGTGGTGCGCTGAACGTTTAGAGCCGGGCTTCATCTCAGTGATGGCGTTGATGGAGTCATTCCTGTTATTATTTGCATTGTACCGATTGTGATGGTGCTGATGGAGACAACAAAGTAACGCAGCAAAAGTGTGATTCGCCCTCGAGCCGACCCGTTTCAATTGATCGACAATCGAGTCCCTATGGTCCCGTGGTGCCAACTGCATTCGTAACTGACGACGTCGTTCCCTCGACAAGTGAACTCTTAGCGGTGGTCTGCTGTGGAGCTCCATGTTCAACAATGTATGGTGAATGGTCTGCTCCTAAACACTTGTGCGTGCACCAGCAATGTGCTCTCTCGTCAGGGATGCCAAAGATCACCATTTATCCTAATTTACAGAATAGACAAGCCTCCAAACCCCACGTTCTCTGAAGCGTTGAGGACGTCCAACCATTTATAGCTTACAAGGGGAGGCCGCCAATTGTGAAATTCAGATTCGATTCATACTGCGCATAATAAAAGCTCATGGCCAGAGGTGTCATGTGGCAAAGCACCAAGATGCACTTCTCAGCCGTTGTCGAGGAAATCGACAGTTAAAAGAAACCGTTGCGGTGAAATACTCTCTACGATTAATGACTTTCCACAGCGTCATAGCGCAGCGGTAAGCGCTGGTGTTCGTAACCCGAAGGTCGCCGGATCGAATCTCGCGCCATGCAATATTTTTTATTATTAGTTTTTTGCAATTCGAATATATATATATATATATATAAACAATTAATGAATTGCTTATGCATGTTGGTGATGGCGGATCGCTCTCCAATTGTACCGCCTCCATTTTTCCGTTTGTTTAACAGGGTGTACCAAAGCTGTCCCGTCCGCACTGATTTTTGACTATGTTATAAGTTGCGCCAGGTACCGCATCTACCTTCTTTCTAAGTTAGCAGGCAACTACGCTGTTAAGGGGCGGCTCGTTTCGGCCCATTCAACATCTGTCCTTCAAGTGTAACGAGCAAGTAACGGAGTTTATATATCATACCGGCCACAGCAAGTTTGTGTTCGTGGGGTCTCTGTTCTAATTCGAACGTTTGACTTACGCTATACGTATTCGTTTCTACGTCTTCCGTTAACTATACGTGGTTAACATTATGAAGACAATTAATAACATTTGTGAAATACAACTTTGTTTGCACAAAACATAATGATGTTCGAAGTCGCCAGTTTTTCCACGACAAACGACTTTCAACAACTTATTATATGCATAATTGTTGTAACTGATTGCCGGGAATTATATATATATATATATATATATATATATATATATATATATATATATATTACAAAAAACAAATAATAAAAAAAAGTTGCATGGAGCGATATTCGATCCGGCGACCTTCAGATTACGAACCCGAGCGCTTACCGCTGCACCACCACGCTGTAGAAAATAACTAATCGCAGAGAGTATTTCACCGCAACGGTTTCTTTTAACTGTCGATTTTCTCGACAACGGCTGAGAAGTGCATCTTGGTGCTTTGCCACATTACACCTCTGGCCATGAGCTTTTATTATGCACAGTATGAATCGAATCTGAATTTCACAATTGGCGGCCTCCCCTTGTTAGTGGTAATTTCACTGCTCTTCTACCTCTTTCTGTAGATGCTCAACACAGCATCACTGAACATTCTACCAGCTTCGCTGTTTCCGGGGTACTCGTTCACAGGCACTGCGTCATAATAATCTGCCCTTTGTCAAAGTCCCTTATCTCAATGGATTGCAGCCCATATCTTCGCTAGGATGATCCCCGTCCGTGTCTGATCCACTTGCACACTTTGGTTGCTACTTCACGTGCCCGATGCGGCTTCACCTGGAAGCCTATCTAACGTATGACACGATCTATTCAACTGGTGTGAACGAAATGTAAAACAGAAGATAATGCCTGTAATATTATAAGTCATTTTGTCGAGTCTGATAATACTCTGTGGCAAATATTGTAAACATTTTCCATTAATCGCAAAGATAAAGAATACTATATTTCAATATGTTCGATGAAAGCATGGAACTTGTATATATAAAAAAGAGCCATGTTGCTCGCATGTGTTTGTCCTCTTTTTTTCGCTCGTTCTCTCTCTTCTGTGGCTCGATGTATGAATAACCAGCTATCAGTATGATCTTTAAGGTTACAATATATAGTTAAGTGAAAGTATCTGACGTTTAATTTAAAAAAAAAACCTCTCCCTCCACGTGAAATTTATTTAAAGATAATAATAATATTGCTGTCCATTGTCCATCTGGCTTCGTCTGTTTCGGTGGCGCTGAGTCCGCCATTAGGTGTACTAAAAAAAATTTGTGTTCGCGAGGTTCACTCGCGAAGGAAAATAATTCTGAGTGCTTTTATGAATTTTCACAGTCAATTTTCAATATTAAAGTTAATTTTTTGATTACGAAACTCATTCCGAGATTTAACACCGCAAGGCTTAGGTGAGGCTTCTCCTTTGATTTAAAATGTTTTTCAGTTAATTCAAAAGGATTAAAAGTTAACTACAATCTTAAAGAGATAAAGTTAAACAAATTCCTTGTAATTATTTCAAAAATACGCAGATGTTTGTACCATTCTTTCTTTCTGCGTGATCTTAGACTAATTTTGTCGGAAAAGAAATCATTTTATGCTCTATATTACAACTGGGTTAGTTGCAGATTACGTTACATTGTCATTCATTGAAAGAGAGCTTAACATTTCCATTAATAACAAATAACTATTTGCCTGTGTACTAAGATTAAGTCACGCTACGTATATTAAAGATGCATTTATTCGCACTCAAAATATACGTGGCGTTCCCAAAAAACAATATTCAGAATGTAAACTGCTACGTTACATTATCATCGCTGTAGGTTGCGACTGCTGACTGCTCGCGTATTTCAAACTGCACGTGGCAATATGCCCTGACTTATACGGATTAACTAAAATTAATTCCACATACAACAATTACGTAGAAAGCAGGTAATGGTACCCCGCAACGCCATCAGACGGCATCCAGTTTCGCGGTGGGCAGTGATGACAATGTTTTAGCTTATCAGTGTGTGTGTGTGTGTGTGTGTGTGTGTGTGTGTGTGTGTGTGTGTGTATGTATGGTAAGTGATAGTCATTGAGACTTTCCTTCCTGTGGGCATCCCGGCGGCGTCAGGGATTTTCCCTGCCTCGTGATGACTGGCTGTTGTGTGATGTCCTTAGGTTAGTTAGGTTTAAGTAGTTCTACGTTCTAGGGGACTGATGACCATAGATGTTAAGTCCCATAGTGCTCAGAGCCATTTGAACCATCCTGTGGGCAGTTCAGGTATGCAAATGTGGATGCATTGAGGTAAAGCGGTCAGTCTATAGTGGTGCAGTTATAACCGTGCAGCAAAAATCAGGTCGAAAAATTAGTGACGTGTTTATGGGAAGACTATTCGACACGAGGTCTGATATACAGTGGTGGTATTCAAAAGTGTATTCCAATGTTTATTTGCTCTAAAATCGTGAGATGAATTTAAGTTGTAGTATACTTAATCAATGAGCTATGTGTCTACTTTTTGTTTTTGTTATATGTACTATATATTTATCTTCTTTAGACAGTGTGGTATACTATACTTTTCAAATAAATAGTCTTACCTTACGACGATTTAAAGACAAAATTTTTAAGGCTTTCGTGACCACTTGTTGACAAACTGCCTATTGGCTTCTGTCTCGGGTTCTTCGGCCAACGTTCATCTAATGATTTTTCTGACGTTTCGCCAGCACGAGTGGCTGGCATTGTCAAAGCTTCACCCTCCATTGCCGGTGGTGAACTGGAGCCGATACTCTTTGATCCTGGTGTTAATGGATCGTCCAGTCATTCCGACATAAACTTTTCCGCATGTGCATGGTATGCGGTATATTCCCGACATTGCAAGTGGGTCTCTTTTCTCCTTCGTCGATCTAAGACACTCTTTGATCTTCCTTGTCGGTTTGAAAATCGTCTTTACGCCATGTTTGCGCAATATACGGCCGATTCTGTTCGTCACTCTGGGAATGTATGGCAGAAAGGGCGTACCCGACATTTCTTTTTCTGGTTCCTTACTTCGCCGAGTGTTTGGCTCTGTTACACTTCTAATATAATTTGTATAGTACCCGTTGCTCCTCAGGACAGTTTCCAGGTGTTGCATTTCTCGTTTGAGGTGTTGCGGCTCACATATTCGTCCTGCTCTCGTTACGAGCGTACTAATCATGCCTCTTTTCTGGCTCGGGTGGTGGTTCGACAGTTTGTGCAGGTATCGGTCCGTGTATGTCGGTTTTCGACACACGCTGTGTCCCAAGTTTTCGCCGTCCCTTGTAACCAGTACATCTAGACTTCCATGGAAAATGTTATGTTGGCATGGAGGTTGTTCAAGTGTCTTAGGAAGTCACCGAGCTGTTTTTCACCATGGCTCCACACCACGAAAGAATCATCGACGTACCTGGACCACACCTTAGGTTTGCAAGTCGCCGAGTCCAGTGCCTGCGCTTCGAATTGTTCCATGAAGAAGTTGGCAACCACTGGACTGAGAGGACTACCCATGGCGACGCCTTCCAGCTGTTCGTAGAAATTGCCATTCCACGTGAAATAGCTCGTGATGAGACATGCACGGAAGAGCTTTCTGATGTCTTGCGGGAAAATGGAACCGATGTGCTCCAGAGCGTCACTGAGTGGCACTTTCGTAAATAACGAAACAACATCAAAGCTGACCAGGATGTCGTTTGGTGCAAGTTTCAGTTTCTTCAGCTTCTCAATGAAATGTCCTGAGTCCTTAATGTATGTGTCGGTCTTCCCCACGTGTGGCTGGAGGAGAGAGGCCAAGTGTTTTGCCAGTTTCTATGTCGGTGAGCCAGGAGCGCTAACGATCGGTCTCAGTGTAACGTTGTTCTTATGGATCTTGGGTAATCCATACAGCCGAGGTGGTAGGGCTTCTGTGTTGCGCAGGTTTCTCTGTATGTCCTCCGGCAGAGAAGAGGCCCTGATTAATCGATTCGTATTCCGTGTGATACGCTGCGTCGGATCTGCGCTTAGTTTTCGGTACGTCGTCGGATCTAATAGGTCTCGGATCTTTTGCTCATAATCTTCGGTGCTCATTATGACGGTCGCATTCCCCTTATCGGCAGGCAGTGCCAATCTACTCTTGTCGGCGTTGAGATTCTTAATGGCTTGTACCTCTTCTTTCTTCAGGTTGCAAACTGGTGGTTTTGCTCGGCGCAGTATCCTGGCTGTTTCAGTGCGTATTTCCTCTGCCCTTTCACAAGGAAGGGTCCCAATGGCTGCTTCGGTGTTGGCAATGATGTCCTCCATAGGTAGAGTTCTCGGGATGATAGCGAAATTCCCTCCTTTTTGAAGAACAGACACTTCCTCTTCGGTCAATTGTCGTTCAGTGAGGTTGACCACTGTGTGTGACATGTCGGGAATCGCCTTGTCGGTCTGCTTCCGGCATCTTTCAAACTTTTTCTTCTGTCGCTCGGTGCAGCGCTCGAGTTCGTTCTGCATGCTCCTGTGAGTGATGCTGTCGATCTTGTCCCAGTCGTCTCGATGCATTCTGCTACTTAGTTGATAGAAAATGTCCAGAAGTTCCTGATCCGTTCTTGCCAAGTCTCTCCGTGTTGTATGTAATCGCTCACGAAGAAAAGCTCGTTCCATTCTGTCGTAGATACGATTTGCTTCGGCGGCGGTGAAAAGGCGCTTACATCTCATGAACTTCGGTGTAGCACATTCATCTCGGCACCGTGACAGAAAGGCAAGAGAGGACATCAGTCGCGCTTTCTTCTTCCGTCGTTGGTCAAGGCGTCGGTACAATCTGCAAATCTCCTCCCCGTAGAGGCGTAATACAAAATTGTTAAGGCTTTCGTGGCCACTTGTTGACAAACGGCCTATTGGCTTCTGTCTCGAGTTCTTCGGCCGACGTTCATCTAATTATTTTTCTGGCGTTATGTCGGAATGACATTAACACCAGGATCAAAGAGCATAAGCGACACTGCAGGTTGGGGCAGGTGGAGAAATCGGCCGTGGCAGAGCACGCACTGAATGAGACCGACCACGTAATAAAATTCGCCGACACGGAAGTTCTGGCTGTAGAGAAGCACTATCACAAGCGATTGTTCAGAGAAGCTGTAGAAATACAAAAAGACGCGAACAGTTTGAACAAGAAAGAGGAAATCCTTAAGGTAAACGGATCCTGGCTTTCCCGTACTGCAGCGAACGACCGTCGCAGGTAGCAAGAGGAGAACCGCACCGGAAATGACCGCGGAGAAGCCCTCGGACGTTTGCGCGCCAGGTACATATAGTCTGCGGCCGCGAGCTCGGCTCCAGTTCACCACCGGCAATGGAGGGTGAAGCTTTGACAATGCCAGCCACTCGTGCTGGCGAAACGTCAGAAAAATCATTAGATGAACGTCGGCGGAAGAACCCGAGACAGAAGCCAATAGGCAGTTTGTCACGATTTAAAGACTTCACTAGTTAACAGGCAGCCCCAAAGTAAGTTTGTCATTTGACCTGCTCTCAAAAATGAAACAATGCATGTGTACTTTTATTGCTTTATTCTGAATGAAAAATCATTGTTATTATTTCTTTAACTTAAGTCGTCAGCAACACATTGTTGCTAGCGAAGTGTAAGTTTTCTTTAAACTAAGCTGAGACGGAAGACGGTTTTGAAAACTCTTCCTGCATCGAAGCTTAGTGGCTGGTCTGCATTCTCTCTCTAGAAGATCGTCAAGGTATCGCAAAAGTCGTAAATATGAGTACTATCTTGAAGACTTCATACCTGCAGTTTCTGGTCGAACGCTCTGACGAGAACTATGTGAAAATTGTTTTCCAGCGAGGACTCCGAGAAAGAAGATTTATCTGAGAAAAATGCAGAAAGAGAAACTTACGCCCTGGGCGCAATGGATACAAGAAGACTGGACTAGAATCATTTGAAGTGAGGATGTTAACATCAATATATTTGGAAGCAAGGCGGTTAAGTTCGCTCGTCGTTGACCAGCCGAAGACATATCGCCACTATGAGGCATTCCATAAGGGTCATCGTGTAGGGGTGCATGGCGAGAGATGCAATTGTGCGTGTACAGGTGTTGCAGGGCATCATTAACCCCAAGAAGTACCAAGAATAAGTCTTAGTGTTGAGATTTTCACCCTCTGTTTGTGATTAGTTTCCATGTGATAAAGATCAGTACATCTTTCAGTGAGACACTAGGCTATAATCAATAAAAAGTGAATATTACATTAAGGTGATGATCTGGCCTGGAAAGAGTTCAAATCTCAGCCTGTGTGAGAATGTATGGTTAAAGTTGTAAATAATGTTTTCACGATGGAATCCCAGTCATAAGAGGAAGCAGCTAGAGGCCACCGTCAGTTCATATGTAGTTCAGTGTTATCTAAATAGAAGATCTCTGTCTTTTCGTAAGCTCGATGCTAAACAGAACTGAGACAGTGATTAAACCAAATGCATATTTCATGAAATAGTGAGAAACATTGCAATAATTTTTGCACCAAATAACTTGCAACTTTTTGAAATTGTTGGGTTGTATTTCGTTTCATTTTTACTTGTACTTGATAGAATTTTTATATTTTAACTTAAATTTTGAAACAATAGTCATTAAGACAAGTTTCTTGAAAAATTCAAAGAGTTTATAGTGTATATATCAACTACAATAAATTTCTGAGTGCTATAATCAGTATATCTCTACAAAGTGCCCAAAATTTACAAGTTCCAGTAGCTATTTCTATAGTCGACCTAAATTGTACGCTCTGTAATAAATGGTGCACACTAAGGACAGTGTCTGTATAAAAGGGCATGTGTGATTGTGTGCGTGGGTGACATAATCGACAAGGTTTCTCAATAGGGAAGTAAGTGTGCTGTTCCACAGTAGATCCTCACACTAAGAGTTGTGTTTAAAATACCTACATCGATTTGCAAATACCGGGTGGTTATGATTAAACTTTCTCTATTTAACACGTTATAACACGGAAACTAATTACTGTAAGACTACCAAATTTGGTATCATTAATATCAAGGACATAGGGAAGAGGAATAATGCTGAATCAGTTCAATTGAAACATTTTTAATGTGCTGGTACATAACGGTACCATTACTGCAGCAACAGGGGCTCAATATGTCGCCCATCAGTATTCAGAACAGTCTGAAAGCTCACGGTTGCATTCTGCACAGCAGAACGAAGCATGTCCGTAGGTATGCTGGCTATCTCTCATGATACGCTGCACATCAGATCAGCACTATTGTGAATGTTCCCCTGGTAAACTCTGACCTTCAGGTCCCCCCACAACCAGAAATTACAGAGAGTGAGATCAGGTGATCGTGCCAGCCAAGCATTTGAAAACGGTCGACTGATAATTCGATCGTTTAAAAATGTGTTTCGGATAAGCAGGTAAGCTTCACGAGCAGTGTGTGGTGGAGCTCCATCTCGCATGAAAACTGTTGAGTTCACAGCGTCTCTCTCCTGTAGGGTGGATGTGACATTCTAGCGAAGCATATCGCAGTAAGGCTGGCCAGTCACACTGCACATCTTTGGTCCCTGAGCACCAACCTGTTCAAATAAGAATGGGCCAAGGATTAAAGCAGCCGTGAAATCACGCCACAAAGTGACACCATCCCCGTACAGAGGAACTTCATGCAAAGTGACTGCAGGTGAAGGTCCCCGCACTCGGCAATTCTGTGTTCACCTCACCCGTCAGAGAAAAACGAGCTTTGTCTGTCCACAGGATGGTTCAGGACCAGCCCTCTTCAACTTCGATCCTTGCAAGAAAGTGGAGAGCGAAGTAAACACGTCGTTGTACGTCCTGGGTGCAAGCTGGTTTATGATATGGATCTTGTACAGATACCATTTGAGAATGGCTCGAAGCATTTTCTGCACAGTGGACCACGGGGTGTTCAACTGTCGTGACACAGCACGCAAACTGCCTGACGATCGGGAATTGCGCGCACCATTGTCTGCCATAGCAACAGCGATTTCATCAACCACCTGTGGTGCAACAGGTCGTCGACCTCTTTCCGGAGCGACGCCCAGTTCTCCAGTTGATTCGAACTTCTTCATCGTACTCCGCACAGCAGCTCGAGAAAGAGGATCCTTCCGTAATCCTTGCAACAGATACAGCGTTACGGTTGTTTTGATAACAGAAAATGGTTTAAATGGCTCTGAGCACTATGGGACTTAACTTCTGAGGTCATCAGTCCCCTAGAACTTAGAACTATTTAAACCTAACTAACCTAAGGACATGACACACATCCATGCCCGAGGCAGGATTCGAACCTGCGACCGTAGCGATCGCGAGGTTCCAGACTATAGCGCCTAGAACCGCTCGGCCACTCCGGCTGGCTTTTGATGATAGGGTGGCCGTGCGTTTCTAGGCGCTCCAGCCTGGAACCGAGCGACCGCTACGGTCGCAGGTTCGAATCCTGCCTCGGGCATGGATGTGTGTGATGTACTTAGGTTAGTTAGGTTTAATTAGTTCTAAGTTCTAGGCGACTGATGACCTCCGAAGTTAAGTCGCATAGTGCTCAGAGCCATTTGAATCATTTTTTTTAATGATAGAGCTTCACCAACAAAACCCTCCTGCTTTTGTTCAAACTTGACACGTCAGCAACTGCACCGCGAATGTACGGGAGTGTCAGACTTTGAATCATGATGACTGATCACGGCACCTGGCAGCCATAGCTGGAACTGGACGGTGCCGCATGGACATCATGCACCCCATACTCCGTACATCAATACTGCCAAGCTTGGTACTCGTACAGTAACTGGTTTCTGTTTTATAACGTGTTAAATAGGGAAAGTTTACCTGTAACCACCCGGTATATACGAATTATGCAAACGTAAAGGCCCTTCAGAGTGCCCCTAGCTACTGTACCAACTCTCCGGCACAGTCACTGGTTCGATCATAGTGTAAAGCGAACCGACTGGATGATGTTATGGTGTGTGGGGCTGTGAGGTGGAGGGAAAGAAGAGTGGGCTTCACACGTCAGGTACTTGCCTGAGAACACTCAAACTGTAATTAATGTTCTTGAATGCGTGGGATGGGTTTTTAATACTTATCTCTAACGTCGTATTTAAGTTACTGTGTTGCGGTACTCTTTTTCTGGGAACCATAAGTATACGAAAATCTCAAAATTAAGTTCGGTGGTTCCTAAAACTCTCATATGGTGGCATGTGGGAACACTCAGTCCACCCTCGTACATTTTCGAATATGATGATCCAGATGTTATGGCATGGGAAAGCAAAATGTGGTATGGGCTTACTGCCCTCCAAATCTTTGACACTCACCAGTCATCGTTATTGTGCCAATGTGTTCCGTCCCAATGTGTATTTTTCTGGGCTGCGTTCGGCCCTGAGTTCATTTTTATGGATGACAATGCGCGCCTGAAACGAATTGGGCGCGTGGAGGACCTATTGGAACAGGAGTGGGCTGACCTGCTCGATCACCCGACTTCAATCCCATTGAGCACATGTGAGATGCATTGGGGAGACGTACTGCAGAAAGTCCACGTGCACCAACGGCATTCTAGCGGTTATCTGTCGCGCTGCTGGACAAATGAAACATCCTACCATAAGAACTCCTTAGCAATCTTGTGGCCAGCATTTCAGCACTTTGCTGACCATATGTTGTCGTCTTTAATAATCATACACCATATTGAGAGCACTTTATCACTTTCTGTAACGTCCAGGGAACCATTGCAAGTCACGCAGACTTCATTGTAGTTATTATCTTTGAATAAAAGCGACAGCCACGTTCGTCTCTTAGCATATTTCTCTCAGTATCCTCCAGTACTATACTGTAGCAGTTCTTCCCATGTACACGCAAGGTATCATACTTGGTGGTGACTCATCATTAGAAACCTGCTTTTCACATTAGTGTAGCATGATTAAAATCTCGTCCAGTGTTGACAGTATGACTAGGGAAACATACTAACATACGCACAAGTGAACTGCGATTTCTGTAAAGTTTTCAGTTACATGTAGGAATGACCCTGGCTGTCCAAAAATGCCTCAACAGCTTAAATTTCTATCTCAGCAGCTTTGATTTTTTTCTACTGCTGCAAATGAGTCACCTCTATGTTTCATAACCCACCACTTAGATATACAACAAAAATTTACCCAAGTCTCATGGGTACTAACTTTTAGTTTTAATCAGCTTTCCACACCAGCTCCAATAAATTTTATTTGTTTTCTGTTCCTTGTGTTTCGAATTTTTCCGTAGTTGATCACTAGGATTTTAATATTCTCCCTTGTGGGTGAGAGGAGGGGTGTTGGGAGATATCATTAGGCCTCACACTAATTCTTCAGAGTCACCTATAGCTGTCATTTTCTATACTGATCGGAGAGTCACCAAACCCAAATTTTCTGCGTAGATCGTACACAAATACTTCAGTGTCCCCTAAAGCTATCGTTCTTTGCACTGGATGCAGAGTCACCTAACCTAAAATCTATGTGTTCGCTCTGAACACAATGCTACCTGGGTAGTAGCCTCTGGTTTGGTAAAAGACATCTGACGAATTTATGGGGACCTTACAATTGTAAGTCTTGCAGTGCAACGCTAGGGACTAGATACTTAGCACGTCGCAGAACATTCCAAGTCCCTTCCAAGCCTTCCATTCGACTGACAACCAGGGCAGACATGATCAGTTCTATGGACTACGATGCAGAGTGTAACCATTTTTAAATTCCACGAGCAGTGGCGGGAATAATCCAAGTGTCTCCGCGGCTCGCAAACGACAGGCATTGTTTATTCCAACATGTGTCACAACCAGCAGTTGGTTCCAGCCCACTCCTTCAGTGACTGCGGGAAAAGCAACTTAAGCATGTTCAGTGAGGCCTCCAGGCATACATTGAATGCACGAAGTGATGCGTCTTACCTGTTGCTGCCGTCTTCCTAAAGTACATTCGAATTGCCAACCTTTGCGTATCCCTCCCCTCGACACAGGACACAATAGGTTTACTAACTGATGAAGTGAGTCTGAGTGGCTCAGTTTCAGATTCATTGGAAGGCATCATCTTTAACATGTTGGCTATGGGGTAAGTGTAACACCCTGAGTTCTGTATGGTCCCCGTCTCCTCTGTGCAGAGCCCCTAGTCCTACCATAACTCACAGTCAAGCGGACTAGTCGTGACAGGTTCTGTACTTCAAGTAGAGTTGACAGTATCAACAGGAGAGGAGAGTAGTTGAAATAATTATGGTCCCCCAGGTACATGTCTCTTGGTTGCCCTCCCAACAAACACATCCGCTGCAGCTTCGAATCCTATGACAGCTGTCAAGATTTCGGACATTCTATCCAGTGCTACAGCAGAACCGTGCATAGCTTCTAGAAACAATAAAAATGTCATCTCCATAAATCGGCAGCTATAAACAAAAATTTCTTGCATACAGAGTAACCCAGTACTTGTCAGAATAATGTAGGAAGGGAGGTAAAACTTTACACACATTCATGAAATGACATGAGGTTTCACTGAAACCCCAAAAAGGTACACAAAATGACCTTCACATGACATTTCTTACAATACAAAGCAATAATTAGATTAATGATTGATTTTTAGCAAAGACGATGTACTTTGCAATAAATGCTTAACATGTAGCCCATCACTGATCAACAATGCCTACGGTGGTGGGACAATGTCGTGTACAGCACTCTAGAGTATATCAGAAGCTATGGTGAGAAATGGCTGTCGTATGTTATCTTTTAGAATTCCTAGTGACATCAGAGGATTGCAGTAGACTTGCAACCTAACACAACAAATAATCACACGGATTGAGGTCAGGGGACCTGGACGCCAAGCATAGCGGATGTGACGGCAACACGCGGTCCTCAACAAACGATGTGCGCATGAGATGTTCCGTACACGTAGTAATATGAGTTGGAGTGCCATCCTGCTTAAATGTTATCCCTTCTAGCAAGTCTTTATTACTCAGACTATGGATGATGCGATTCTGCAACATATCGACGAGCCTTGCACCAGTCACACTGACAGTTTGAAAAGCAGCACCCAGCAATTCCTGGAAGAAAAATGGTTCCATCACTTGTGATGTGATAAATCCGCAGCACACCGTGATTTTCTCGTCATGCAATGGGGTTTCTATGATGTAGCCTAAATTCGACGGTTGCTGGTGTTTCCAGTCTCTCTTAGTTAGAAATAGGTTTCGACGGTCCACAACACGTTAGACAAGCGTCATCTTCCTCCATTTTTTGAAGTGTCCACATCCCAAATTCTCTTGTGTCACCAGTTCATGCTGACGCTGGACTCTGTACGAATAACACACGAGTATACGTCTCAGTGCTTCCCAAATAGTTGCGCGTGGAATGCCAGTGCGACGTGACACTTCACGAGTGCTGACATCACTGTGAGAAGAAGAACCCACTAAATTCTCCGTTTGTTCGTGAAACTTCAGAGCAGCAGTAGCACTTCTGTCTGGTCGCCCACTACAGGGCTGATTGTCTAAACAACCTGTGGCTTCGATCTTCATTTTCTTCACAGCGTCACTTGTCACAGGACCTTTTCCCCTTCAAATAGTCTTCTTATGGCGGGCGGTACAGTCGTAAAGTTTGTAACGTCCCCTTAGAAAAATTTATAAACGACAGTGTTGGGAAACGTCTTACGTTATTTCATTTTCAAACAGCTCAGCAAAACTGAACGTACTCAGACATTTCTCTCTTTGCTTATTCTGATCATCACTAAAGTGACACACAATATTTTTTTAGTGCAACGCAATCTGTCTATCAATAATCCCTACAAGAGGATGGCCCTGACTAACAATATCTCTGCCTCGTTATGACTTGGTGTTGTGTGATGTCCTTAGGTTAGTTAGGTTTCAGTAGTTCTGAGTTCTAGGGGACTGATGACCATAGATGTTAAGTCCCATAGTGTTCAGAGCCATTTTTGACTAACAATAACGTATACCTTTCATGAATCACTTGCCTCACAAAAATCTTCGTTATTCGAACGAGTGCAATACATCGAGCGCCAATACTGCCAGCTAAATAAAAGATTCTAACTACTGAAGGCACTAACTACTGATAGGCATAGTTAGCAAATGAAAGATTTTGACAGAGAACAAACAATGTATTTATCTTAATAATCTTCAAAAGTCATCATATCTATATAGATCAATTCATGATATCCATCTTTACAAATTTCCTTTTTCTGGCGGACACACGTCCAGATCGTCCGCTTATAGCAACCTCTCAGAACTCTGGCATCTCTCTCTCCACATGCACCACTGCTGGCGGCTCAACTCCAACTGCGCAACGCTACGCACTGTTCACATCCAACTGCCCAACACTACAACAGCGAATATTCCATCAATGCAAACCAGCCACAGACTGCACACAGCACAAGTCAGTGATTTTCATACAGAGCTCTACGTGGCGTTACCAACATAAAAACTTAAACAGCCTACTTACAAGTTGCAGTAGAGGATTCCCTACTGTGAGAGTAAATCTTCAATAAAAGTGCCGTAACTGGTAAAGTCAACATGCCGTAATTGCCGCCGCATCTGGCCCCCCACCCCTCTCATTACAGCACATATTACGCACGATTCTCGTATGGCGCTGCTGACGTGTTGATGTTCCGCACCATTTGTTGGCAGTTTTTTAGACTCGTTTTTTAGTTGTGATAAAATACCATAATTTCATTAATTATTCAAATATCGAATGTTTACGAACTTTTGGGTCACCCTGTACATCAGAAAATTCGCGACACTGCTTGGTATTATTTAAGAAAGATCGCAGATCGATTTATTCACTCGTTCTAGATGGTTGTCCAATCTATCACGGTATGTCGGTCTCCGAGAGGCACTTCATATTCTTCGCTTTCGCCAACTCGCTCTCTCTTACTTACCTCATTAATAAATGTCAGTAGGAGAATTGATTCAATGTGCCCACACAATCTTATTCACCCATCCACGTACATGATTGCATCTAGAGAATACGAATTTAATCCGCAGTCATTAAAAATTCTTAGTGGCCAGGTTTCAATGAAATTTATCCGTATTGAGGAACGAAGTGCTTCCGCTCACCCCTGCGCCTTCCTCGCAGCCCTCGTCTTCTCCCGCCTCGGTGGAGGAGAGAGCAGCTGCTTTGTTCGCTGCTCGGTAGGTCCGAATAGCGCAAATCCAGGTCAGGTATGGCTGCGAACGGCGAACGGCGGCCGTCCCGCGGGAGCTAGTCTGCCGTGAAATGAGCACCCCAGCCCAGCAAGCCCGGCCCCGGTGAGCAGATTTCCGACGCCTGGACGAGCGTTAAACTCGGCGCGGCGCCCGTCGGGTGGCGCATGCGCGCCGGCAAGCGCTGGTAGACGCCCAGGGAAGGGAAGGGGAGGGAACGGTGGAGGGGCTAAACTCATTATCGACGGCAGCCCGGCTCAACAGGGCAACGCGGCGTGGCCGCTTATCGCGTCGACCCAACCGGCCCGGGTGCGCCGGCCAGCGGCAGCCGAGACCGGCTCTAGGGGGTCCGAAGCGGCCTGGCGGCGCCACGCAGGCCGCGCTGCTGCAGTCCGGCTGGGACTGCGCCGTGGCAGCCTGGTGTCAGCGGCGCGAAGCCGGGAACTACACTGCCGAGGCGGACTCGATGTCAGAGTCAGTAGAGCAGGAAGGAGAGGACCACAAACCTCAGTACGAAATGGCTGAGACCCTGACACACCACATGGAGTCGGAAGGAGACGTAACGCGCAGGGGTGGAACACCACGTGGGCGTGTGCTAATAGTACATAACGAAAGCGGCCCAACTTTGAAAGCAAGAAGTTGTTATTTTGTCCTTTACAGTTCGACCTATCATCCGATTACGTGAAAGCATAGGTGGTTTATCTGTACAACACATGTAGCTTATCTACGCTGTTGTGGTCTTCAGTCTTGAGATACAGCTCTCCATGCTACTCTATCCTGTGCAAGCTTCTTCATCTCCCAGTACCTACCGCAACCTACATCCTTCTGAGTCTGCTTAGTGTATTGAAAGGTGGCTACACTGAGCCACAGCGCCAAAGATCGCGCCAGAGAGTATTGTTCCGCCGCCTCCACTGGCAGTGCTTATTGAGACGTAGCGGCAGGCAGTTCTTACCGAGAAGTTGTGGTGGACACTGCTAGTCGTGAAGTCAGAGTGAGATGTGGTAGTGGAGAGTGTTGTTCCATGTTTTATGCAGTGGTTTGATGGGAGAGATAGCAGATGTTGTTCTAATGGAGATATTGTAATGGTCAGAGTGCATTTCGTCAATATATATGGGGGTATTTTCTTTTATTCTTTTATTCTTTCAGTGACCTGAATAATGTGTCATTACAGGTTCAGTCAACAAAGCATCTGGCGTGTGTTCTTGTATTAGAGTGTAATTCTGCTTTCCTTACGCAATTATAGTATTTCTAATTTTCTTTTATCACGTCAGTATAATTGGTATTTAAAAATTCTTGTCTAGTTGAAGAAGAACCGTGCCAGATGTGCGTTGAGTCATACTACCACACACAGAACAGTTACTCTTGTGCTTTGGTTTCGTAGGTTTCTTAGTTGCTGGGGACTTAATTAATTAATTGTGCTAACAGAAATTTTCTTACATTCTTTGTTGTCATTCTAAGCAGTCAGATTGCGTACTAAAACTAGTCAGGGCCAGCCGTTTACGAGACTTGCGTAATCGGACTTACAGCTACTAAAAATATTTGCATTATTTTTTTATAAAAACTAGCCCCATGCAGTATTCATCTCTTGGTCTCCCTCTACGATTTTTACCCTCCACTCTGTCCTCCATTACTAAATTGGTAATCCCTTGATGCCTCAAAACATGTCCTACCAACCGATCCTCCCTTCTTGTCAAGTTGTGCCACAAACTTCTCTTCTCCCCAATCCTATTTAATACATCCTCATCAGTTATCTGATCTACCCACCTAATCTTCAGCATTCTTCTGTAGCACCACATCTCGAAGATTATCTACACTATGTAATCAAAAGTATCCGGACACACCCAGAAACATATGTTTTTCATATTAGGTGCATTCTGCTGCCACCTACTGCCAAGTACTCCATATCGGCGACGTCAGTAGTCATTATACATCATAAGAGCAGAACTGGGCCCTTCGAGGAAATCACGGACTTCGAACATGGTCAGGTGATTGGGAGTCATACGTGAGATTTCGACAGTCTTAAACATCCCTAGGTCCACTGTTTCCGATGTAATAGTGAAGTGGAAACGTGAAGGACGCGTACAGAACAGAGGCATACAGGCCAACCTCTTCTAATGACTGGGAAACACTACCGACAGTTGAAGTGGGTCGTAATGTGTAATAGGCAGACACGATCTATCCAGACCATCACACAGGCATTCCGAACTGCATCAAGATCCACTGCCAGTACTATGAGAGTTGGGCGGGAGGTGAGAAAACTTGGATTTCATGGTCGAGCAGATGCTCATAACCACACATCACCCCAGTAAATGTCAAACGACGCCTTGCTTGGTGTTAAGAGCGTAAACATTGGACGATTTAACAGTGGAACAACGTTGTGTGGAGTGACGAATCACGGTACACCATGTGGGGATCCGAAGGCAGGGTCTGGGTATGGCCAATACCCGGTGAACATCATATGCCAGCATGTGTAGTGCCAGCAGCATTATGGGACTTAACTTTTGAGGTCATCAGTCCCTTAGAACTACTTAAACCTAACTAACCTAACGACATCACACACATCCATGCCCGAGGCAGGATTCGAACCGGCGACCGTAGCGGTCGCCTGTTTCCAGACTGTAGCGCCTAGAACCACTCGCCCACCCCGGTCGGCGAGGGTGTTTGACCCCTTGTTGTTTTACGTGGCACTATCACAGCACAGGCCATCAATGATGTTTTAAGCACCTTCGCGCTTCCCTCTGTTGAAGAGCAATTCGGGGATGGCGACTGCGTCTTTCAACACGATCGAGCACCTGTTTGTAATGCACTTCTTGTGCCGGAGTGGTTACAAGACAGTAACATCTCTGTAATAGATTGGCCTACACAGATTCCTTACCTGAGTCCTGTAGAACACCTTTGGGATGTTTTGGAACGCCGACTTCGTGACAGACCTCACCTAATGGCTGCCATTCCCCAAGAAACTTTCCAGCACCTGACTGAACGTATGCCTGCGAGAGTGGCAGTTGGCTTCAAGGCTAAGGGTGAGCCAACACCGTATTGAATTCCAGCATTACCGCCGGAGGGTGCCACGAACCTGCAAGTCATTTTCAGCCAGGTGTCCGGATATTTTTGATCGCATAGTGTACGTATACAGTGTGAATTGGCTGTTTTATGCAATCAACAATGATAAATCTGGCGTTCAAATACCACATTCGAGATTTTCATATTCTTTCGATCGCAAGGAGCAAACTATCAGCCCTACAGAAAAAATGAACAGGAACTTTTTGTAGTAAACTGAATGTGGTTAAATTTCGTACTGTCATACGTTTTCGTTTTGGGTCCACGGTTTTCGAGTTATTCAATAAATACGTACAAAGGGATCTTCAATCGCATGTCCACCCCCTCACACAATAGTCACCAGTCAGGATTTCTTGTACCAGGTGTAGAAGTATGAAACCGAAATTTCCCTACAAATTGCGCAAGCCGTCAGTGTACAGCTCGTGACACCGCGTCTACAGCGCCATCTGCTTCTTGTAACGGCTGACGAGGAATGTCAACACACACTAACCCAAGTTTCATACATCGGTAGCTGTTTCAAACCTGCAAACATGTCGATTTTTGTGCCTACGAACTACGATTTTGGGACAGCATTGGTTTTCTGTTATCACTTGAAGAAAAGTGCTGCAGAATTGCATCGAAGGCTTTTCCAAGCTTTCGGCGAACTTACTCTTGGGATAACACAGTGTTTCGCGTGGTTCAAAGAATTCAAAAGTGGAGATTTTGGCCTGAGAGCGCGGGAAACCACCGAAAACGTTCGAAGGCAACGAATTTCAGGCCTTGTTGCATGAAGATGACGCTCAGACTCAACAGGTACTCGCGGAACCGTTGAATGTTACGCAGAAAGCCGTTTCCCTTGTGTTGAAGGCTATGGGAAAGGTGCAGAATGTGGGAAAATGGGTTCCGCGTGAACTGAATGAAAGCAAACAAATCGAAAGACGACTTGTGAAATGCTGCTCGCCAGATACATAAAAAACCCGTTTCTCCAACGAATAGTGACAGATGATGAAAAATGGATATGTTCTGAGAATCCTAAACGTCGTAAATCATGTGTAAATCCAGGCAAACCATCGACATCCACCTCAATAACAAATCGTTTGGGAAAGAAGACAATGCTCTGTATTTGGTGGAATCAGAAGGGCGTCATCTATTATGACCTGCGAAAACCTGGTGAAACGGTTAACACTGATCGCTACCAACGGCAAATGATCAATTTAAATCGAGTCTTACATGAAAAACGAACGTAATATGGAAAAAGGCAACACAAAGTCATCAAAGTCATATTGCTTCTTGGTAATACCTCAACACACAGCAAAACTGGTCAGGGAAACGATCGAGGCGTTCAGATGGGAAATACTAGGGCTTGCGTTTTATTATCCATATTTGGCTCCGTCCTATTATCAAATATCTGCATCACTGGGACACACTCTCGCTGAACAACGCTTCAGTTCGTATGAAAATGTACGAAAATAGCTCGCTGTCTGGTTCAAATGGCTCTGAGCGCTATGGGACTTAGCTTCTGAGGTCATCAGTGCCCTAGAACTTAGAACAACTTAAAACTAACTAACCTATGGACATCACACACATCAATGCCCGAGGCAGCGTTTTTTGGTGTGGCATTCATAGCCTGCAGGAGACGTGTGAGATGGCTCTGAGCACTATGGGACTCAACTGCTGTGGTCGTAAGTCCCCTAGAACTTAGAACTACTTAAACCTAACTAACCTAAGGACATCACACACATCCATGCCCGAGGCAGGATTCGAACCTGCGACCGTAGCAGTCGTGCGGTTCCAGACTGTAGCGCCTTTAACCGCTCAGCCACTCCGGCCGGCTGACGTGTGAGAGATGTGTAAACAGCAGTGGAGATTATTTGGAAAAAAATACTGTTCATCAGTTTCAAACAGCGGACGTGTAATTGTTGTAACTAAATTCCGGTTTCATACTCCTACACCTGATATGTGCTTCGTGACAATCCCTCTCACCACTGTACAAAAATTTCAGTCTAAACGAACTATTTCAGATTTTCCAGATTTTATGGACTCTATCGAATGGGTTATTACGCCATCAGTCAACTTTTTCATTAGCATTATTAATTTAAATGTGCCTGTGAAGTTAGTGAAAACTACTTTTGTAAACGTTACACTAAAATTACGTTGACATTCCGATCCAAACTTAACGTTTATAAGCACAATAGTTTAGTAGACAGTAGGTGTGACGAATACAACGATGTAATTGTTGATGATAATGATCATATGGCATTGTTGGCTGGGAGGACCCATTCGGGGAGTTCGGCCACGGTATTGCAAGTCCATTTTAGTTGACGCTACTTCGGCGACTTGCGAATCAATGACGATGAAAATGATGATGAAGGACACACAACACCTGGTGCCCTGTGGGGAATCGAACCCGGACCCCTTGCGTGGTAGGCCCTAACGCTACCGGTACGCCAAGGAGGTTGGACGATGTAATTGTTAATTTTATGCTGTTAAAATTCTCAGAACTGTTGGTTAACATTTAAACAAATGTCAATTTTATAATTTGTAAGTCCAGTAAAAGAAGATAAAGAAGCCGAATGGGGGAAATAAATTCGTCGAGTCGCAACTTTTTGTACAGTGGTAGGAAGTGTCATGAACAACATACTAGAATTCCTGACCGGTGGGGTCTGACTGCGGGAGTCGGGATGCATTTCACGATCATTTCCGTGCGTTTTCCTTGAATAACTCGAAAACTAACTAGCAAAAACGTATCCCAGTGTGGCGAAACAAGCTCTGTATCATTTCAGAAATACAAATGCGAGCGAGTGTGCCAGTTCACTGCTATAGCGCCACGTCACCATAACGCATCTGCGCCTTCCATACAAGTATTGCACCATAATTTAAAAATGAAATAAAAAAATTAAGTAGCTTTTCTGAAGTTTGTTAACATATGCTTCCGTATATTAATGTTTAAATTGTCAAATCTCAGAGTGATCAGGTAAATATCTTTCCCTAAATACGAAGTTTTAACAAAAACAAGTGGCACCAAATAATAAAGCAAGAAATCTAAAAATTGGTCAGAATGTGCAAATGTATGTCGGAAAACAGCTGCTACAAGTTTCAGCTTGTTCGGAACAAAATTTTAGTCAGAATCTACGTTTCTATGAGAAGTAAGTGACGCCAACGAATGAAGCCTCAGTCTGATATGAAAACCTGAAGTATGCGACCCCATTTAGCTACCTCTAATGGTTTTCGAGTAATTTGCTGAGAATTAAATTTTCAACAAAAAGTCCTTATTTGTAGTAGATTAAGTATCAGTTACGTTAATGCTAGAAGGCTCTGATTACAGCAGTTGATTAAACCCATTAAATAACGGAGTTATATCAAGTTTTAAGACGTTGATGTATGTACATATCAATACAAGGTCTCTTAAAGTTGTAGTTCAGAGGTCATGTTCTACTGTCAGTTCCGGTCTAAAATTTATAGACGGAAAAGTTTAAATGCAGGCGAGCTAAAACTTTTCGTGTTATTATAACCAACTTAATTCCATTCATACAAAAATTAGGAAGATTCTAAACTGATTCATGACAGTCTTATGAAATATTATGCGTCCGAGATAGCGGCCATTTAGAGGTTACTACCGGGGACATACAGCGGGTGACAGCAGGTGTTCCCTCGGCCGTAAGCTGCGCCCTTGCATAAATGCGGCCTGAGAGGCAGTTCACTTCGGACCCATACACTCCGCGTCAGTCAAACGCCGACTTGGGCGCTGCATCGGGTAACGTCACAGCCAGTCTGCAACTAAACTCATGTCTTCATTACAAATAGGAAGTGAAATCGCGGTACACCATCATGAACCGCTTAGATTTCGCAGAAGTAACTTTGTGTGCCGCCCGTAATGTTAAGAAATCAGTGTGGCAAGTGGTGATAATAATTTTCCAGTTTTCTGCCGAGGAATTATTTTGAATATCAGAAGTCAGGGCGAAAGACCATTTAATGGGAACCTACCGTACAGATCGCCTCTGAATTGCTGATAGTGCTGTTTGGGTCAGAGATATTTATTATCAGCCTTATCGTCAGGAATGTTACTATGTTGTGCGTGTGAAAGTTGATCAAATATATGTATCAAGCAGAACTCAAAAATCTTCATTTGTAATCATAGTTCCTGATCCCGGTGAGTAAATAGAGAACGGAAATATTTCTTTCAGTGGGCTGCATTAGAAAGTGAACTTGCAGACTGGAAACTATGGTCAGCATGATCTCCATCGCTTTCTGTCTGACCACAAAAGCAGTTTTCAGGCTCTCGTAGAAGACGGCGCCGCCGCCCCACACCTGTACACAATTGAAAAATATTAAATTTCCTACATTTTTTCTGTAGGACTAATACTTAAGGCGTAGCAAGTGTCAAAATACGAAAATCTCGCTTGTGGGTTTTTAAGGCAAGATGTAACATCGCGGGTTGCATAAAACAACATCGGTAAGGGAGGTTGAACAGCCTGTATGCTAAATATCCACCTTACAGTGTGTGGCAGATTTTACTCATGATGGTACCACCGCCTCCCCCTCAGCTGCTCAGTTCACTAGGGTCACGTGGAAGCCATGACTGTCGATTCAGGTGTGTACGAGTTCCAATTTATCTGATTTTATCGTCATGGTCCTTTCACACGTCGTACGTGGGAGGCACTAATACGTCTCCCAGCTCTTCTTGGAACGTACGTTCTCGAAATTGGAACAGTAAACCTCTCCGTGACGCGCAGCGCCTCTCTTGTGGTGTCTAGCACCGGATTTCCTTGAGCTTCCCTGTAGCGCTCTCCGGCCCGTGAACGAACACCCCACTGATCTCATCCATTAATCTACAGAGACTCGTCAGCAGTATGGTCGTCTTCCGTAGAAGATTTTCATTTCCTTTTCATCTACATCTACATTCACATCTACATGATTACTCTGCAATTCACAGTTATGTGCCTGGCAGGGTACATCGAACCGCCTTTACGCTATTTCCCTACCGTTCCACGCTCGAACAGCGCATGGGAGAAACGAACACTTAAATCATTCCGTGCGAGCTCTGATTTCTCTTATTTTATTATGATGATCATTCCTCCTTAAGTGAGTGGACTCCAACAAAGTAATTTCACACTCTGAGGAGAAATTGGTGGTCGAAACGTCCAGCCACAGCAGAAAACGCCTTTGTTTAATGACTGCCATCCCAATTACAAAACGAGGTACCCCTCTTTGAACTTCCGTCAACTCTATCTGATGTGCATCCCACATCGCACAGGCGCACTCCTGAAGAGGGTGAACAAGTGTACTGTAAGCAATCTCTTCAGTAAACCTGTTACCTTTGGTTCTCCTAATAAATCTCAGGCATGCGTATGACTTTCCTTATATTATCATTCCACTATAGATCGCTCCAGATGGTTACTTACGGTCACTTTACGGTGGTTACTGTTTTCAGTGTTTTGCTGCCAATAATCTACTCGAATAGTCAATCTCTTCTCCTATTTATGTGCAATACTTAACATGTATTTACTTTCAGGGTGAACTGCCAGTATACATCTGCATACATCGCAAGCCACCTTACTGTATATGGCGGAAGATACTGTATGTCACTTCCTTTCCTATTCGACTAGCATATGGAGCGATGAAAAAACGACTATATTTATGCCTCCGTAAGATCCTTGATTTCTCTTGTCTTCGCATTCCCTACAAGAAATGTACCTCAGGGGCAACAGAATCGTTCGGCAGCCACCTACAGAAGCCTGTTTTGTAAATTACTCAACAGTGCCTCGGGAAAGAACATCGTCTTCCTTCCAGGGATCTCATTTGAGTTCACGAAAACTCGCTTGTTGAAAGAAAACACTGGTAACAAATCTAATAGTACGCTTCTGAATTCCTTCAATGTCTCCCTTTAATGTAACCTGGTGTGTTTCCCTAACACTCGAGCAGTACTAAAGAATTGGTCACACTAGGGTTCTACACATGGTCCCCTTTGCAGATGAGCTACACTTTCCCAAAACTCTACTAATAAACCGAAGTTGACCACAATTCGTCCCTGCTACCGACCACGCATGTTCGTTTTATTTCTTATCGCTTTGTATAGTTACGCTTATATGTTTAATCGACATGACTGCGCTAAGCAGCACACTACTAATTATAGATTCGTAAATTACAGGATTATTTTCCCTACTCTTCTACATTAACTTATATTTTTCTACATTTACAGCTAGTATCTATTCATCATGCTAACTAGAAATTGTGACCAAGTCATCATAATTCCACCTATAATCACTCATCAAAGACGCAGTCCCATACGCTACAGCGTCACGAGAAAACAGCCGAAGACTGTTGCTTACTCTACCTATCGGAGAAGAAGAGGGGTCCTATCACAATTTCCTTGGGCCTTCCTAATGAAACCCTTGTTTCTGATAACAACTCTCCGTCTCTTAGTCTTCGGGTGACTCACGTCTCTGGAGACGTATCTTAAATGTTCGGATCTTCGTTAACAGTCTGCAGTTGGAACAGGAAATCTGCCTGTCCGCTGGATATCGTGTCGGAAAAGGACTTGCTGATTTTCATAGGGGCGATGATTTCAATCCATGATGGTTTTGGGCAGAAGGTTTACTTTTGTCTCAGGGAAATTTGCTGTATTCGATCTTAGAATATAGATGACGTTAACAAAACGGGTCTGTAATTCTGCGAATCTCGTCTTTTAATCTTCTTATATACAGGAGTTACCTGTTATTTGTTTCAGTCGCCTGGGACTTTGTGCTGTGCCAAAAACTCGCGATATAGACAAATTAACAAGGGCTCAGTGGCATGTTCTCTGTAAAAAGTAAAATGCATTTCCGTCTGAATCTGGACACTTCTTTGTTATGAAATCTTTCAGTTACTTCGCTAATCAATGGGATCAGTGCCATGTACTCTGTGAAAGCAAATTGTGCTTCCGTCCTGATCTGGCAACTTGTTTGTTCTGAAATTTTTCTGTTGCTGGTCAACGCCAGGGATACCTATTTCCGTGTCCTCCATATGGGAGTATCTGCGTCGGTCAAACTATGGAATGTCTGTACGATCCTTCTGCGCGAATGATTCTTCAAAAGCGAAATTTAAAACTTCTGCTTTTCTTTTCCTGCACTCCGTTCCCACACAAGACTGATCGACGAATGAGTGATAGATCAGTATCGTGGTTTTAAGTAGGACAAGCATTTTCTTGTGTTCTTGGCAAGATTTTTCACTATGGTGTGAAGGGGGACGTTGTCTTATGTTACGCTCGTCGATAATTATACAGACCCACAAATTTCAACTAATTTCTGCCTGCCAAAGACAATTTTTGGAGCAAATCACAGAGTAATACCAATTGTAATTGAAAGAACTTCTGTGCTCAATTTCCATGGCTTGAATTTTAAATTTTGGTGGTTGGAATTATATTTGAAAATCGAAATTGTCGTTTCTCATCCTCTTTCGACCCGTGAGTGCTACAGTCTTTGCATCCTTAGCAGTTTGATATTTGTTAATTGAACACGATGGGCCTTTTCCGTTATTAACCCAAGTACTTGAGACATACTTCTGTAGAGCACGATCTACATACACTGTAAAATTCGCCCTTAATTTTTCTGTGGCCATCTTACGGGGATCTTCTCATGAAATTTCAATCACCAGTTTTCTCCTTCGATTGCCAAAACCCTCTGTTGGCACCCACATAAATAGGGAGAAATTATGATCATGATAAAATAAGAGTAATCAGGCCTCGCTCAGAAAAATTTAAGCGCTCGGTTTTCCCGCTCGCCATTCGAGAGTGGAACGGTAGAGAGATAGTTTTAAGGTGGTTCATAGAACCCCCTGCCATTCACTTTACTGTGAGTAGCAGAGTAATCACGAAGATATAGTTGTAGATGTAGATACCGGAACTAAAAGATTTCCAATTCATTGTCTAAGTAGGATGTTTCCAGCATAGAAACTCTCCTATTCAACACAGATTTATTACCTTTAATAACCATCGACGCCGCGGTGGCATCATGATCACTGATCCATATATCTACATTGACGCCGTCGAAAAGGTCAGGTGTGTTTGTACACCCTGTACCAAATGCCATACTTTGAAAGTCTTCCTGCATTTCTCTGCCGGCCGGAGTGGACGAGCTGTTCTAGGCGCTACAGTCTGGAACCGCGCGACCGCTACGGCCGCAGGTTCGAATCATGCCTCGGGCATGGATGTGTGTGATGTCCTTAGGTTAGTTAGGTTTAAGTAGTTCCAAGTTCTAGGGGACTGGTGACCTCAGAAGTTAAGTCCCATAGTGCTCAGAGCCATATCAACCATTTGCATTTCTCTTCAGTCTTCTGCTGCCGTTGCTGTGTTCCTGTAGACAGCATAGGGGTCTCAGTAACACAGCTCACGATGGTACGGTAGCTCAGTGTGTTCAATCAGAGGATTAGCTGCACTCTATATTTAAAAAAAATCTGAGTGAATGGCTCAACGATGAGCTTGAACGTGTGTCATGGGACGCCCGCCCTGAACAAATGCAACGGAAAAAAAAGGCCGCCTGCGAGGTGACCCTCGACTCGGTAGTTAGCAGGTTCGAATTCTGGAGGTGGATGAAATTTTCACTGCCAGCATTTGGACAGCGTAAAGTTCTCTTCGCGCAACTGTTCTTGATTAAATTCCAAACCTCTCCACAGTATCTCATTAAGTGAGGACGTGTGACACGGCTGATAATGATCTTTCCGTCAAATGGGAACGCTAAGCTGGACGGTCCCTTAACCCATAGCTCGAAAGGAGTAGACTACGTTTTTTGTCACTGTGTTTCACCCTCTCCCTTCTCTCGTCATCATTTTACAGCACAAGTACTACACTACAGACGCACGTTTACACTCATCTATGCTCCGCTAGTATACATACTACGTCACGTAGCCGCAAGGAAAGGAATCAATGTGGACGAAGTAAGAACAGCATTTCCGCCAGGCAGCTGAAAGTAGCCCATAGAAACCCCAGCCAACTATGTTATGGACATCACAAAAGTCCGCAAATAGCCTCCCTAAGCCCATAACATTATGCAGTAGGTGATCAATATAAGGTGTAAACACTTTTTTTGGGTGTTCCAAAATTACCTTTACACCTGTCGATTTTGTTATGTGTGCTACAGCTCTCACTCTGTCTGGTGCTCAGCACTGCACTTCCTATTTCTTTGAGCGAAAATTAAAATTGTAGCAGTTTTGCGTCGAAATTAGTGGTGTTGTTTAAGGTGATAAAAGCATGATAGTTCAGCAATTTTAAAACAACGGAAATATGACATCACTGTCATAAAATTCCGTATACTTCCAGTCTTAAGTATACGAGGTGTGGCTAAAAAATTACGAGAATACTACAGTAAAACATTATTATCATCCTCAACATACTCCCCTCCTATATCCGTACAACTCTCCAACCGAACTTCCAATGGATGGAAACAGTGCTGGAAGCTTTCCTATGTAAGCTTCTTGATGACGCAAAACACTTTCTCTTTCACTGCTTCAACGGCCTGGAATCTTGTTCCTCTAATGCAGGTTTGAATGGGGAATAGACTAAAATTTTAGCAGTTGTAGATCAGGAGAATAAGATGGGTAGTCTAACACTGGGATGTAATACTTCGGTAGAAACTTCTTAATAAGGGACCTGGTAAGACCCGGTGCCTTACCTTGAGGCAGAACCCATGATTTTCCCCTCCACTATTCGAGTCTTTTTTTTTTCATGAAGTAGAACAAGAACCTCAAGGTAGTAAGACTGGTTAGTAGCTTCACTTTCAGGAACCCAGTGAAGATACGCAAATCCATGAAAATTGAAAGAAACAAACACCATCACTTTGAATCTTGATTTGCGCTTTCTAGCTTTTCTCGCTCTCGGTGAACTTGGGCTCTTCCAGTGCATGGGCTGGCACTTACTTTCTGGATCATAGGTGAAAAACCAAGATTCGTCACATTTTATCACTCTTTCCAAAAAAAATTAGAATCGTTTTTAGTGGTACTCAAAGTTTCAGTACAAACATTTTCTCCGGCTTCTTTTTGTTCGGTCGTGATATTTTCGGTTCCAGTTTCGTACGCGCTGTTATCACGTTAAATTGGATGTGAAAAATTTGCCTTATGCGTTCTTTGTCAGTTCCTTCAGTTTCAGGAATCGATCAGATACTCAATCGATGGGCAGACTGATTCAGAGTACATATCTCTCTCGGTATTTTCATTGGTTGTTGATGTTGAAGGGCGTCCCGTGTGTGACTCATCTTCAGCGTCTTCTCGGCTATCTTGGAAACGCCTGAGCCACTCAAAAACTAGTGTACATGATAAACAGTCTTCGCTATACACTTCCTTGTGTAAATACGGGTTTCAGTAGCAGTTTCTTCAAAGTTTTATGTAGAAGTTGGCGACAATTCGTTGCTCTGTTATTATACATATCATTTTCTCGGAAAAACGAAGTGACATCATTTACACAAACGCAGGCCACGCTCGCTGTGATTGTCTACAGGCGCCACAGATGCCGCATTGGACTGAGAAGACTTCACGCTTCACAGCTATTGGTTGCTCGTCTTTGGCGCATGCGTGCTAACTTTGTGAGCGCATCAGTCCCATGCGAAATTTAAATTATTCCAGCAAATTAAATATTCGTTGGATTAAATAATTGTTGGATTGCAGCCGGTCCTTTTAAACTTCACGATATTTCGACTAGATACCATCTTCTGCAATAACAAGTTTTTCTTCAGTAATCCCACCTGGTCCGAAATCTTAGGTGGTGGACGGAAATTCACTTTCACCTGAAGATTACTAAAGATTCTTGCTTTTTTTTAAGGAAGTATTCCAACGAAGGGCATAAAAGCTAGTGACTTTGCTGGCGACTTATCCTCTTTGTCCACTTCCCGGTTCTCGGTTTCAGCTGAGAATGCCCTGTACGGAGACAGTAGATACTCTATCTAGCAAAATGGGGTTCATTGTATTTCCAACGGACATTCAATGGTGTATGACAAAACATTAATTTTGGCCACAAAACACGTTTTTGGGACTCCACTATTAAACAATCCGTTGACGTACGTATCGCGGAATATCTACCAGCTGGATAATGCGTGGAACCCCGTATCTCAGAGATTTGCTCCAGACGGAGACACAAGAATACTCCGATGGCTGCAGCGAGTGGCAACGCCGAAAACGGCTGATCTTCGCGGTTTCACTAGCGAGGGAGCTGCCGTCGGGCGATGTGATCCGTGACTCTGACGCAAGTGCGGGAATACTCTCAGCGCGCTTTTACGACGGAGCGGAGAAAGTCTTCGTGTCTTCGATAGCTCACCTGAGGGTGACTGGCAGGCATCCTGTCGAAATATAGTGGAGTGAAGTTTTCGACGACCGGCTGCAATCCTGTAATCTCTTAGAACAGCACCAGTCCCGTTATTTTATAGCTAAACCTCCTAGTGTCTACCAATTCTATTTTACTAAACCATACGTTAGATATTACAAATTGACCAAGAACACTGCAGTAATCTTAAAACAATGGAATTATCACACCATTTACAAAAAAATTATGTGTATTTCCTAACGCTAGAAGTACACATTCGACCTGACTATACTTCATTAGACCATATCTTAGATATTACAAACTGACGCAAGACTCTTATTTACATGCTGCAGTAGCCAGCGCTGTGACTTCTACTGTGGCGAAGTAAAATGGAGCAGTGACTGGATAGCCGATATTCGCCCAACAAACATAGTTGTTAAAACAATCATTTATTGTTCATCAACTACAAAAACCGTAGCGGTAATTCGAGAAGCCCACACTCCCAGAACGTAAACTCTACATGGTCTGCAAGGAGGTGGTCTGACAGCTTGCAACTTCGTCCGGCGGGCAGGTGACAGCGGCAGCGGCAGCGATTCTTCAAGGAAACTGATCGCAGCAACGGGCGGCAGCTTGCAGTTGTAAGTAGGCTGTTTATGTTTTCTTTATGTAAGTGGGCTGTTTATGTTTTCTTATTGGCAACGTTACGTAGCGCTCTGTATGAAAATCACTGGCTGTGCTGTGTGCAGTCTGTGGCTAGTTTGCATTGTTGTCTGCCATTGTAGAGCGGCAGCTGGATGTGAACAGCGCGTAGCATTGCGCAGTTGCAGGTGAGCCGCCAGCAGTGGTGGATGTGGGGAGAGAAATGGCGGAGTTTTGAAATTTGTCATGAACTGCTATATATATTATGACTATTAAGGTAAATACATTGTTTGTTCTCTATTAAAATCTTTCATTTGCTAACTATGCCTATCAGTATTTAGTGCCTTTCGTAGTTTGAATCTTTTATTTAGCTGGCAGTAGTGGCGCTCGCTGTATTGCAGTAGTTCGAGTAATGAAGATTTTTGTGAGGTAAGTGATTTGTGAAAGGTATAGGTTAATGTTAGTCAGGGCCATTCTTTTGTAGGGATTTTTGAAAGTCAGATTGCGTTGCGCTAAAAATATTGTACATCAGGTTAAGCACAGTCGTGTATAAATTGTTCTAATGGGACGTTTCATATGTCGACCCTTAGCCTAGGATACCTCACTGGAATCTTCTGATTTTTTCTTGAAGTTTGTGTATTTAGTGTAGCTTTTGTTTATTGCTAGGGCGTAATTATAGAGAGAATTTCCTTGGTAGTTGTGGTTTTTCATTGTTGCACAGTGAAACAGTTGTGGCATGCAGGTAGATTTGCACCAAGTATTTCGCAGCTGCGCTTGCAATTAATTAGATATTATTTTCAGTTCTATGTTAATGTGTTCTCTTATTTTTGCTCTTCAAATTCTGTTTTTTTTGTGTTGTCGTGTGAAATATTGTGACAATAATGGCGTGTGAAAAACGTAAAACTAGGCTCCAAAGTAAACTGAGAAATGACAGTGAAGACGAAAGCAGTGTGTTAGCGCCACCGAGTAATGAATTAACTAATGTTCAAAGTAGTAATTTGGTAATTGTACATAGGGAAATGGAGCGGGCTGCAAACAATGGTGTAGACAGTGAAACAATTAGTGAACAGGGAAGCATTACCGACCGATCGGTCGGCAACAGCTTGCCTCAGGAATCCGAAATGACAGGACACAATCTTGCAAATACTGTAGATTCAGGTTTTGCGTCCTCACCCTTTTCTCAAATAAGTCAAGAGACATTTTCTGCTATTCAAACTGCGAATATTGCCGGTTCAAATGCGTTACCGAATAGCACTGAGGAACATGTTTCAAACACCAGTGCACTGTTATTACAGTTAATGCAACAAATGGGACAAAGGCTACAAAAGTTAGACACAACACTTGAACAAAATCAGAAACAAATGGGACAAAATCTTCAAAGGTTAGACACAATGGAACAAAATCAGAGACAAACACAGCAAAAGCTTCAAAAGTTAGACACAATGGAACAAAATCAGAGACAAACACAGCGAAAGCTTCAAAAGTTAGACACAATGGAACAAAATCTTCGGAAGTTAGACACCACACTTGAACAAACACGTGAAGATTTAACTACTGAGTTACATAACATTGAATCGAAATGTCAAAAAGTATGTAACGACGTAAAAACACAAATTTGTGAGCATTTTCAACCTATTTTTTCGCGGAATGAAAATGCATTACAGAATCACGAAGCAGCCATAAAAGAACTGCAAACCATTGTTCTTGAAAATCATGAGACCTTGTGGGTTAAAATTGAGTCAGTTGCATCTACCGATTCGCTTACGCAACTTGCAAAAACTCAGGAAAACTTAAAGGACACAGTAGATTCGATTTCAACACAAATGGACACTCTGAAGCTTGGTTCAGAAAAACACACTGAGGAAATGTGTTGACTATCGGAGAAAGTAGCCGAACTTTCGGATCAGGTCACTAACTCATGTACGAAGGTAGATGATGATCTGAATGACACAAAACAGGTAGTCTTTAATGACACAGAAGAGTGCGAACAAATTAGGAAACTGAAACAAAATCTGAATCAAATTAATACGCAACACCAAAGAGAAATCCGGGAAGTACAAGATCAGCTGACACAGGTAATACAAGAATTACGTATTTCAGAGGACACTCGCGCTCCAATACGGGAAGAGGGACATAGAAATACGGAACAGCCACAAAATAATAACACAGGGCACTTCGGAAATTATGAAAGAAATTGGCAAGGCACCCCGAATTTTGAGATGGAACCGCCGAAACGACGTAACAATGACCGACATGTGACTCGCCGACATGATGATTTTGACTATAAGCTGTTCATTACTACATGTAAATTCAAAACATTTAAGAATTCTGGCAACGACATTCATCCACAAGCATAGCTCCATCAATTCTCTCATTGTTTTCCTCCCAACTGGTCGTTAGAGCACAGATTAGAATTTATGTGTGGCTTCTTGGAGAATGAACCAGCTGTAAGAATGTGATCAGTCATTCACGATTGTCACAGTGAAGGAGAATTTTACCATGCGTTCCTCTCAGCCTATTGGTCTCAAGCTACACACGACCGAGTAAAACATAGCATCATAATGATGAAACATTTCGAACAATCTGAATTTTCCAGTCTTGTGAAATATTTTGAAGACATGATGCACAAGAATCAGTACCTGTCAAACCCATACAGCCCCTCAGAACTCATACGCATTTGCTTAATCAAATTACCTGAACATTTACGACATATTATTTTGGTAGGGCGTTGCAAAGACGACATTGAAGCTTTTCAGGGACTCCTACAAGAATTAGAAATTGACACAGACAGTCACGGGATGCGAAAACAGAAAAACAATCACTACAGGTCACATCCATCACAATTCCATGACAACAGAAACAATAACTGGACACGACAATTCTATTCTTACAACGTAAATCGTGACCAAAAGAGACACCACACGTATGACAACTACTGGCAGAGTAATAGTTACAGAGAGAGATCGCATTTCTGTAGTAATGAATATGACAGAGACACTCATAGAAACAGACAATTTGGCAACCAGAACAATTATTATCACGGGAGACAGAATAACTTCAGGTGCAACGGTCCATCATGCAGTGATAATTCAGGGAGAAATTCTCCACCACATGACCGACAAACAAGAAACTATGTAAACTACCAACAGAACGACAGACCTGAATTCCATCAGAACTGGCGGGATTCAGACAGAGCAGGGCACTTTTGACAACGTGAATTTGTAGAAGTTAGGTCTCCTAATCCCAATAACGACGCATGCCAACAAAGAAACAGACAATGACTCGCACCGCAGGCAGCCACTTGCGCCCGCTGGCTCAGGGAAAAAATAACATTGACGCTAACCTTGAGCAAAATTCCAGTATTCTTTACGGACAAATACCGCATGATAATTGCATTCAAGTTGAAACTCTGCGTACTGAGAAGAGCAAAGGTTTACACCACATCTCACATGTAAAACCGTTTATTGAGAGATAAACTGTTTTTTAATTTAGTCTTTGCTATAATATTTTTCACTTCACGTTACTAGTACTCTTTGTCACACTTACAAACTGTTAACATGCAACTATGTTTTAAAGCTAACTAAATATCCAGTCAAGAACATAGGTAACTTAGACAAGTAATTGCGAATGTATTGTTATTGTGAACAGACGACACAGTGTTATTGTGTGGGTGCATTCTTGCTTGTTAGTTGCACGATTACATAACGACTATAAGGCTCACATACTTAGAACATATACTGGTACTGCTAATGAGATTCTAATGCAACATTTTGGTTTACTTGAAAATACATTCTGGATTTAAAGTACTTTCTGAGAGATACCAGATGACACAGTGGTTAGTTTATGTGACAGCTACAAGATTATATCACGATGTTACTAATGAGTGACAATTTACAATGTTGCTTTTGCAGTGTTTCTGTTTCATATCTGCACAATTTTTTTGAATTATTCTGGAAAGTAAAACATGTTTTAGTAGTAACTTTTGTGGTATAGCTACAATGAGACAGCCTTTTCCGTAGCACAACAATACGTTACAGCACAGTACTTTCATCATCACAATATTAAGCGTAATAACTAAGATATCTATACGCACAGCATTTCACTTTTGTTTATCATGAGGTAAGTACATTGGCTTCTGCAGAACTTAGCTTTCGGAGGAAAATAACTACGACACTTCCACAGAGATTATCTTACAACAAGATGCACATTTAGCGCTACAGGACACGCATTTGAGTGCTTAATTTTGTACTTAAACCATTTATTTTTAAAGATTTTTGAAATACAAAGAAAGTTTTCTGTGATACATTTCATTCCATTGCTGTAATCTGTAACACCTGAGGGTATAATTACATTAATCCTCAGGGGGGTACACGCCTACTTTGTGTATCATGTGTTTGGCAAGCACAAGGAGCCCTAGCTAATATGGTATTTGCTTATACAACTTTACACATCGGTGCCATATTTCTCTAACGCATAATTACACAGCCACCTGATTATTTAACAGAGAAACAAACGTTTTTTTTACTACATCAGTGACACATGTTTTCGCAATTACACAGTTGGGTAACTTCACACTTAACGAAATTGTATTTTGTGTGTACTTTGTGAACTGTTCATATTTTTTCGGACCCATTGTGATATTGTGAGAGCTTTGAATGATATATTTGGTATGGGATCACGATTTTTAAAGTACGTTTGAGGTAGATGACACTACTGAAATGAGCAGAGAATTTTCTTTAGGTTTTGAAATTATTGCAGAAAGCTACAACGTTTTTGAGATTTGACTGAGGTGTTATGATGTTATTATTACGACGACGATGTGTATTATGCTGCTGCGGTATGTTTATGATCAATAAGCTGATGCTATATGAGTTATTTGATTATGCTACATATGTTATGGTGAAATATTGAAGAAATGTTGACGAATAAGGTAAGGAATAATGAGTAGTGTTTAGGGACTCTGGTTTGTGAAAAAGGTTGTTGGAAACCAAGAATTGTACTTTAAGAGTTATGAAATGTGTGTAAATGCGTCAATGTATCACAATGCTGACGAAAATTTTTTGGACACTGTTATATTCATAAGATTTTGTTTCTACACATTTGCAACGCAAATTCTCAACCCGTGAAATTTTGTATATGAGACTGTCACTGTAGCGGAAACTGCTGTCGCAAATATTTCCGTAAGAAAGTTAAGTGACCACCTGCACGTAATGCGTCGTGGGCACCCAGCTGTGTCAGACGCCAGGAGAACAAGGAATTAGGGTGTGCCTTTTCGGAATCACAGGTAGAAAAAAAAGGGAGGCCATTTCCTCGCTATTGACATTTCCTTGTTGAAAGCATACTGTGGAGCTCGTAATTTATGATATTTACTGAAATGCCTAATGAAACGATGAGAAACATTTCACGGCTATTGTCTTGCTAGTTGAGAAAAATGCCATATGGCTTGCTTTATGTATTTATTTACGCATTTTGTTTAATATCAAGTTTCTAGCTGCACTGAAGCATTGGTTAAAATAGAATTTTATAGATGTACTAATATAAATATTTTCTGTCTACAGATCCAGTAAATACTAATTTTGTAATACATTCCCAAAAATGGGGGAGCACAAAGACTTTTCACAGGAACTGCATACATAATTTTCTTTTCAAGTACTTGGTAATTTTTTTTGCTAGAGTAAGTTTTTTTGATGCATCACTCTAGTGTTAAGATGTGACATAAGTATTAAACATGGCCATTTTTACTGTAATATTTTTTCTGCTTGAGCTTTGTCATGTATAGATATAAGTTTTATATTTTTTATATTTGCTGCTGCTGTTTGCCAGGCATAGTGCTACTGAATTTTAATTTGTCTTACTCTTCTAAGCTACTTTTATTACTGATTTATTTTTCTTGTTTGCTGCACAGTGCCTTATCTTAGTTTTAATATTGTTGTTTCACCAATTTCCATTTTTTTGTCATTGCTGTTTGTATTAATTGTTTTGTGCTGCTGCATTGCCTCGTCCCGTAATTTATGCATCTGAGCTCAGTAGATTTAAGTTAGGTTAAGAGGGGGTAGACTATATAAGAAACTAACTATGATGAATTGGAAGAAATGCATTGAGAAGCTATAAGAAAATGGTGTGGCCAAAAAAAGAATTTTGAAAGAGGATATGAACAAAAAAAGTAGGGTTTAGGGACAATAGGTTTAGGTAGGATTTTCTTGGAAGTAAATGTTGAGGTAAGATAATGGTAAATAAATAATGAGGTAAGAAATGTGTGAACAGAATACAGAAAGCATGCTTGGATAGAATTTTTTGACTGCAGCAAATATCGAAATAAGACGAAAGATCTATGGAATGAAGTTTTGGGTCGCACTGCAGTACCAAATGTTACACTGAAAACGAACCCTGTCCTTTCCTTTTGTGTTATCCCACTATGTGTTTGTGTACCCTTGTGTATTTGTGTTCATCCTGTCTTTATGTGTTTATCTGATACGATTTATGTTGTAGTATTTTTCTAATACTCAGCTACATTCACTATGATGAGGAATACTGTTACCCTCAAATATCATTTGCATTAATAATATGTTATTTTCTTTGTAAAGATGTTTAGACATTATTTATTCTGTTTTGTTTTAATGCTCATGTGTGAAGTTGATGTTTCGAAAGATATTCTGATCTTTTATGTATGTACTCATGTCATAGTTCCTGTAACACTGATGTATATGTTATTTTGATTTTTTTGTAAAGCCTGTACTACAAATGTTATCTGTATTGTTATGTTCTTTAATGATGTATTTTGTACCTTTGTAATTGTATTCTATTGTTATAAAATTGTAATTGACACCAGTTCATCATATTATTAACTTGTAAGTTACATTTCACTACACACATTTCTGTTGGTCATAGTATATGGACAATATGTGAGAAGTAGGGACTGTTAGTGTTTGCACGTGTGTTAATAATTCAGCAAGGGACTGGATAACAGCATTGCTGGTTCTAAGGACAATTCCAAAAACTTTGTGCGTGCACAAGTGGTGGTTTATGGACTTGCTATATTCTCTGCAAGACTCTTCGATGGTGATTGTGCACCTGCACAGTCGCAGCAGATGGCTGCTGGCCATCTCTACAAGGACTGCAGTGGGTATGCATCTTTGGTGGCCCACCAATACCATTATTTCTACAAGGACTACAGTGGGTCTACACCTTTGATGACTCACCAATACCATTATCTCTACAAGGACCGCAGTGGGTCTGCACCTCTGGTGGCCCACCAATACCACAATCTCTACCAGGACTACAGTGGGTCTTCTCTGTGATGACCTACCTACCAATATTCTTCAAAAGTTCGAATGACTCTGCTGTGGGTTTGCTCTGTTGTGGCCCATTACCTGTCTGCATGTCAAGAGTCAGCACTGTCTTTCCGTTGGAAGGACAACACTACTTCTTCAAGACTGCATGAAAATCCACTACTTCCGTGTGCATTGTCTTTTACTGCTCAGACTTTGAGAAAAGAAACGGCAGTTTCACTGTGATGAATGATCAGGACTGTCTTTATGGACCGTGAGAAAATTTTAGCTTTTGACCAACATTGTATTAATAAGTGTGTGCATTTGATATTTTTCTTACTGTAATTATGAAAAATTTTTTCAAATCATTATTGGCCACTGCCCAAAACAATTTGTAAAATTTTTTGTGGGGAGCATGGGGGCTATGTAAGTAGGCTGTTTATGTTTTCTTTATGTAAGTGGGCTGTTTATGTTTTCTTATTGGCAACGCTACGTAGCGCTCCGTATGAAAATCACTGGCTGTGCTGTGTGCAGTCTGTGGCTAGTTTGCATTGTTGTCAGCCATTGTAGAGCGGCAGCTGGATGTGAACAGCGTGTAGCGTTGCGCAGTTGGAGGTGAGCCGCCAGCAGTGGTGGATGTGGGGAGAGAGGTGGCGGAGTTTTGAAATTTGTCATGAACTGCTATATATATATATTATGACTATTAAGGTAAATACATTGTTTGTTCTCTATTAAAATCTTTCATTTGCTAACTATGCCTATCAGTAGTTAGTGCCTTCCGTTTTGAATCTTTTATTTAGCTGGCAGTAGTGGCGCTCGCTGTATTGCAGTAGTTCGAGTAATGAAGATTTTTGTGAGGTAAGTGATTTGTGAAAGGTATAGGTTAATGTTAGTCAGGGCCACTCTTTTGTAGGGATTTTGAAAGTCAGATTGCGTTGCGCTAAAAATATTGTGTGTCAGGTTAAGCACAGTCGTGTATAAATTGTTCTAAGGGGACGTTTCACAGTGCAGACAAGAGTGTGCCCGGTAGCACAGGACGAGGATCGCAGGGAAACACACGGTGATTCCAGACGGTGGCAGCGTCTGGCCATTCAAGGGGAGGCAGATAGCAGGGAATTTGCCGGCTGAAGGTCAGCACTGAAGGCCTCCAGTGTAAGAGGCCGGCAACGGCTGCGGTAGTGTGACAGGTGCCAAGTGGTTTGAGGGCGCAGCACAAGCAGCACGATCACAGTTTGAAGTAGCGAAGCTACAAGGTGGAGAGTGGCTGATCCACGTAGACTCGTAGGTTCGCAGGTCTCCCCTTGAATGTTGATGGCTGGTACTTCTAAGTAGAAGCAAGGAGTTTTTACACGAACTTGGCACATCCTTGCTTTGCTAAAGCATATGTTTCTGTCACGTATACAATAACAGGACGATTGCCCGGAAATGAAGCGAACATGAAATCTACGTCACAGTGGCTCTGCTTTATCGCTGTGTCGACGATATCACGATTCTGATTGATCTGGTGTGCCCGGCTGTTTGGTGACTGCTGATCAGACGGGGACAACACTCGTCATATCAACAGATAGCCCCTGAAGCATCCGCGGCGTCATCCATTAACTGTGGAGGGTTTCTCAATTTTACTCAGCCGTGCCCAGTAAACTTTTTGTATACGACGTAGATCACTCAATGAAACAGAGGGATACTCTGAATACCTAATGTTACGTGGCTACTCGTTTGTGTTAAAGTTTCTGGACAATTCAGCTCTCTTGTTTTTTTTTTCCCCTCTATCTTGTTTTATGTTCCCGTTACTAATTTTTATTTAGTCGGATTGAGTCTGATACCACATTTTAACAAATTCCTATGTAGTTGGCACAATGGTTTCATATTTTGCTCACTTAGATGCACCAACATGTTGATTTTCGATGCCGAATGTCGCAGCGTTAGATTTTCAGCTCCAACCACTAAGCACAACTTAGATCAAGCTTCTCCAACGGGCTTTTTACGACACTTTACCCTGTGGTACGGAACCATAGAGTGTGCTACGAAAGTTTTCTCAGTTTCTATAACTGTACAATACAATACATTTTACTTTACACAATGTGCTGTAATAATATATAGTCCATTTTGAGGGACTCTGTCTACTCATGTAACAGTGAGAATATATCAGCTCTGCTTGACGGCATTTCGCTCGAAGTTAACAATCTGAAACAGTGTTCACCTCGCTCTGCTCACTTCGTTTAAATGAAAGTGAGAGTATCCTGATCAGTTGGTCAGTTTCAGTATATACATGCCGTAAGTAGTTGATGGTCCATAAATTTTATTTAAGATTCATGCTCACGAGGCTTGTTAATCACAAACAATGAGCTTTTCTATGTGAACTCAACTATTAAAAGCCAAATGTGACCGGTAGTTTTAATGTCTTGAGTAAATTTGATTGTGTTGCTCAGATAATGGTTCAAAAATCAAAACGTATAGCATCTGTTAGTACTGAAAGTAATGAAACGAAGTTTTCCTAGACGTGACCCTCACATTTTATATGGAAGTAAAATAGCAGCTCCCATTAAAATTGTGCGTACATTTTTCGAAACAGAAATATCTCAATTCGTGAACGCTTTGAGCACTACGCTGAGCTTAAAACGACCTCGAGTGGCGAGCGAAGGTTAGGTGTCACAACTTCACTTGTTGCTAGAAAGTGTTGTGTCTTTTCCTCGTTTTTTGAGTTGTTCTAGAATAGTGTACCACATTCTGCGAATGAAGCTGTGTGTACACTTTTAGCTTACTTCTCTTACGGTTTATTGAAGGAGACTCGTGAAATGTTTCATAAACTTTCTCTAATTCCAGAGTTTCTGCCAAAAGTAGTATTTACGACAGCGAAATGCGTGTCGATACCTCTAAGGGCAGCCCTATATCTTCAGTATGAATTGTGGAAGCGGCTTTAAAGTATTTAGAGCAAAATTACTGCTATACCGAAAATATGTCAGATGGATTTTGCAACAGAAAGCTATTAAGCGTGAATTGTGTCATTCCATACATGAGTGCTTACGTCTGAAATTTTACCGTGTTTCATGACTTCAGGCATTATTTTAAGCTGGTAAGGAAAATCACTTTAAGTATTCCGAGTGGTCACTGAAAAAAAAAGTGTAAGACGAGCTTGAGCTGAAAACCTGTGTTTTATTTTTATTTTTTTAAATGTTAAAGCTCGGTTTCAACTTCTTGGTCACGTGATTTACCCAAACTAACTACTACTGGTTACCCCCTCACATTGTGGATGAAATACTGTTGTATGATGAAAATTTGGAGTCTGCTCAGCGGTATTAGACCTATTGCGATATTCTTCGTACCACTGCCAATGCGCAAAGCGGTTTATCTTTAAATTGCGAAATATAAATACAAGAAGGGCACTCATGTGCACTAGAACCTTTATATAAATACAAAATAAGAGTACAGAGTGCGTTTCCCATAAAACAAAGCTGAGAGATTCCAACATGGAGGAGAAATTTATGTCATAAATTTGGTACATCATAGAACACGGTGTTAGATAATGCATTCAAAAAGTCGACATTAATTGTAAACACACTGTAATACAAAATCAGATTAGACGCACAGGTTAGCCATGTGAGACTGTGAACAAACATCGAGTCATCTTGTCTAACTTCAAATTAAATAATTAAAGCAGGAAACCTTACAAATGGTTTAAAATCATAGTTGCGACTCACGCAAGTCATTTGAATATACATGTTCCGAACACAAAAAGGATTTGATCATCAATTATTCTTGTTGTTGTTGTGGTCTTCAGTCCTGAGACTGGTTTGATGCAGCTCTCCATGCTACTCTATCCTGTGCAAGCTTCTTCATCTCCCAGTACCTACTGCAACCTACATCCTTCTGAATCTGCTTAGTGTGTTCATCTCTTGGTCTCCCTCTACGATTTTAACCCTCCACGCTGCCCTCCAATACTAAATTGGTGATCCCTTGATGCCTCAGAACATGTCCTACCAATCGATCCCTTCTTCTGGTCAAGTTGTGCCACAAACTTCTCTTCTCCCCAATCCTATTCAATACCTTTTCATTAGTTATATGGTCTACCCATCTAATCTTCAGCATTCTTCTGTAGCACCACATTTCGAAAGCTTCTATTCTCTTCTTGTCCAAACTAGTTATCGTCCATGTTACACTTCCATACATGGCTACACTCCACACAAATACTTTCAGAAACGAATTCCTGACACTTAAATCTATACTCGATGTTAACAAATTTCTCTTCTTCAGAAATGCTTTCCTTGCCATTGCCAGTCTACGTTTTATATTCTCTCTACTTCGACCAACATCACTTATTTTGCTCCCCAAACAGCAAAACTCCTTTACTACTTTAAGTGTCTCATTTCCTAATTTAATTCACTCAGCATCACCCGACTTAATTCGACTACATTCCATTATCCTCGTTTTGCTTTTGTTGATGTTCATCTTATATCCTCCTTTCAAGACACTATCCATTCCATTAAACTGTTCTTCTAAGTCCTCTGCTGTCCCTGACAGTATTACAACGTCATCGGCGAACCTCAAAGTTTTTATTTCTCCTCCATGGATTTTAATACCTACTCCAAATTTTTCTTTTGTTTCCATCACTGCTTGGTCAATATACAGATTGAATAACATCTGGGAGTGGCTACTACCGTGTCTCACTCCCTTCCCAACCACTGCTTCCCTTTCATGTCCCTCGACTCTTATAACTGCCATCTGGTTTCTGTACAAATTGTAAATAGCCTTTCGCTCCCTGTATTTTACCCCTGCCACCTTTAGAATTTGAAAGAGAGTATTCCAGTCAACATTGTCAAAAACTTTCTCTAAGTTTACAAATGCTAGAAACGTAGGTTTGACTTTCCTTAATCTGGCTTCTAAGATAAGTCGTAGGGTCAGTATGGCCTCACGTCTTCCAATATTTCTACGGAATCCAAACTGCTCTTCCCCGAGGTCGGCTTCTACCAGTTTTTCCATTCATCTGTAAAGAATTCGTGTTAGTATTTTGCATCCGTGACGTATTAAGCTGATAGTTCATCAATTTTCACATCTGTCAGCACCTACTTTCTTTGGGATTGGAATTATTATACTCTTCTTGAAGTCTGAGGGTATTTTGCCTTTCTCACGCATCTTGCTCACCAGATGGTAGAGTTTTGTCAGGACTGGCTCTCCCAAGGCCTTCAGTAGTTATAATGGAATGTTGTCTACTTCCAGGTCCTTGTTTCGACTCAGATCTTTAAGTGCTCTGTCAAACACTTCACGCAGTATCGTATCTCCCATTTCATCTTCATCTACATCCTCTTCCATTTCCGTAATATTGTCCTGAAGTACATCGCCCTTGTATAGACCCTCTATATACTCCTTCCACCTTTCTGCTTTCCCTTCTTTGCTTAGAACTGGGTTTCCATCTGAGCTCTTGATATTCATACAAGTGGCTCTCTTTTCTCCAACGGTCCCTTTAATTTCCTTGTAGGCAGTATCTATCTTACCCCTAGTGAGATAAGCCTCTACATCTTTACATTTGTCCTCTAGCCATCCCTGCTCAGCCATTTTGCACTTCCCATCGATCTCATTTTTGAGACGTTTGTATCCCTTTTTGCCTGCTTCATTTACTGCGTTTTTATATTTTCTCCTCTCACCTGTTAAATTCAATATTTCTTCTGTTACCCAAGGATTTCTATTAGCCCTCATCTTTTTACCAACTTGATCCTCTTGTAAGTAGGCTGTTTAGGTCCTTATATTGGTAACGCCGCCACCACATAGTGCTCTCTGTATGAAAATCACTGGCTGTTTTGTGTGCAGTCTGTGGCTAGTTTGCATTGTTGTCTGCCATTGTAGTGTTGGGCAGCTGGATGTGAACACCGCGTAGCGTTGCGCAGTTGGAGGTGAGCCGCCAGCAGTGGAGGATGTGGGGAGAGAAATGGCGGGAACTTGAAATTTGTAAGACTGGATGGCATATATATTATGATTATTAAGGTAAATACATTGTTTGTTCTCTACTAAAATCTTTCATTTGCTAACTATGCCTATCAGTAGTTAGTGCCTTCCGTAGTTTGAATCTTTTATTTAGCTGGCAGTAGTGGCGCTCGCTGTATTGCAGTAGTTCGAGTAACGAAGATTTTTGGTGAGGTAAGTGATTTGTGAAAAGTATAGGTTAATGTTAGTCAGGGCCATTCCTTTGTAGGGATTTCTGAAAGTCAGATTGCGTTGCGCTAAAAATATTGTGTGTCACTTTAGTGAATGTTTGAGTACGTTCAGTTTTGCTCAGCTGTTTGAAAAGCAAATAGTGTAAGAGGTTTATCAGCACAGTAATTCATAAATTTTTCTAAGGGGAAGTTTCACTCTGCTGCCTTCACTAATTCATCCCTCAGAGCTACCCATTCTTCTTCTACTGCATTTTTTCCCCCATTCCTGTCAATTGTTCCCTTATGCTCTCCCTGAAACTCCGTACAACCTCTGGTTTAGTCAGTTTATCCAGGCCCCATCTCCTTAAATTCTCACCTTTTTGCAGTTTCTTCAGTTTTAATCTACAGTTCATAACCAATAGATTGTGGTCAAAGTCCACATCTGCCCCTGGAAATGTCTTGCAATTTAAAATCTGGTTCCTAAATCTCTGTCTTACCATTATATAATCTATCTGGAACCTGTCAGTCTCTCCAGGCTTCTTCCATGTATACAACCTTCTTTTATGATTCCTGAACCAAGTGTTAGCTAAGATTAAGTTGTGCTTTGTGCAAAATTCTACCAGGCGGCTTCCTCTTTCATTTCTTAGCACTAATCCATATTCACCTACTACGTTTCCTTCTCTCCCTTTTCCTACTACCGAATTCCAGTCACCCATGACTATTAGATTTTCGTCTCCCTTGACTATCTGAATAATTTCTTTTATTTCATCATACATTTCTTCAATTTCCTCGTCATCTGCAGAGCTAGTTGGCATATAAATTTGTACTACTGTAGTAGGCGTGGGCTTCGTGTCTATCTTGGCCACAATAAGGCGTTCACTATGCTGTTTATAGTAGCTTACCCGCACTCCTATTTTTTTATTCATTATTAAACCGACTCCTGCATTACCCCTATTTGATTTTGTATTTATAACCCTGTATTCGCCTGACCAAAAGTCTTGTTCCTCCTGCCACCGAACTTCACTAATTCCTACTATATCTAAATTTAACCTATCCATTTCCCTTTTTAAGTTTTCTAACGTACCTGCTCGATTAAGGGACATGACATTCCACGCTCCGATCCGTAGAACGCCAGTTTTCTTTCTCCTGATAACGACGTCCTCCTGAGTAGTCCCTGCCCGGAGATCCGAATGGGGGACTATTTTATCTCCGGAATATTTTACCCAAGAGGGCGCCATCATCATTTAACCATATAGTAAAGCTGCATGGCCTCTGGAAAAATTACGGCTGTAGTTTCCCCTTGCTTTCAACCGTTCGCAGTACCAGCACAGCAAGGCCGTTTTGGTTAGTGTTACAAGGCCAGATTAGTCAATCATCCAGACTGTTGCCCCTGCAACTACTGAAAAGTCTGCTGCCCCTCTTCAGGAACCACACGTTTGTCTGGTCTCTCAACAGATACCCCTCCGTTGTGGTTGCACCTACGGTACGGCTATCTGTATCGTTGAGGCACGCAAGCCTCCCCACCAATGGCAAGGTCCATGGTTCTTGGCGGGGCAAGTATTCTTATCAGTCGAAAATGAGAGTAACCATTCCGCGTTGTATACGTGTAGTCCGCATGTAGAAGACAACGTGAAAAGACACGATTATACCTAATATGAACATTATCGTAGACCCGAACATTTGAATGCAACTGAAACTCTCGCTACAGTCTCACCAGCTGTCGAAAGTACCCATAACAAACACGAAACAAATATCTGACCACTGCGTGTTGCTACGTGCTGGACGTGGTGAAGGATGAGAAGAGAGTCACTCTCAAAGTTAAGTAAGACATACAGAGTTTGATGAAGCTCGTTGAAAAGCATTAATTTACAATGAAGTACGTCCGTGTACTCAAGAATTGACAAATGTGATGAACTGTGATCATTCCACCATCGTGCTTCATTTATACACAGCGAGGAAGGTTCAAAAATGGGTGTATGGGTACCACATGCTCTAAGGGAAAATAATAAAAAAAAATGCGGGTGCCACTTGTTCACCTGTGCTTGCTCGTCACCAACTGGTTTGTGAACAACAGCAAGTGTTCCTATCCTGTACAGTTACAGGTGACAGGAAATGGTATATTTATGCTAACCTAAAATACGGTTGAGACCAAACAAAGCAGCAGCTCCCCTTAAAAAGACCAGAGTGCACCAGGAAAAGATAATTTTGTGTACCTGATGGAGCAGTGACGGTGTGATGTACTACGAACTGCTTCCCGGAAGTGTATCCATCACTGCTGATATTTATTGTGAAGAGCTTAGATATCTCGCAGACGCAGTCCAGGAACAACGACTAGGAAAACTGCCTGAAGTGATGGTACTCTACGATAACGCCCGCCCGCCTACTGATTGACTGACAAAAAACATAGAACAGGCATTGGGTTAAGAAGTCACTCCGCACCAACATTATTCATTATTCACTTGATCTTATGCCATCAGGTCTTCAGCTTTCCCGATCTCTATCGAACAACCTTCAAGAAACTCCCTTTCGATGGAAAATGACTCCCGACATGGCTCGACGAGTCCATCACCTCGAAACCACCTGATTTGTGCAGCGTTGGTATACTACTGTGTACTTATGTGTACCTGGAGTGTTTATTAAACTTATGGAAAACATATGCACCAGCCCAACCTTTCGCGAAAAGACTGTAAGAGCAAGATTAGAGGGGTTCGAGCTAGCGCAGAGCCTTGCCAACAGTAACTCTTACCGCGCACCATTCACCATTGCAACACGAAAGTGGAAGTGGGAGTGGTATACAAAAAATACCACCAACCATACACCATCAAATGGCTTGCGGAGTATACATATAGACATAGATATTAATTTCTGAGAGGTGGATGAAACTTTCACCTTTAATATTTTGTTATCAATTGGAGGATACGTGACGGCTGTGCTGCATTTTCAAATGTAAACATTAGAAATACAGCCATCGAGTTCGTATAATGCCACAAGAACAAGTAGAAACTAACGTTCATTTATCCCTTCCCTATTCAGTTCATTTGTACGAAACACTCTCAGTCAGTAGCCGTAATGAACGAACGATCTCCGGATTAAAAATCACGACAAAATCAATTTTCTTAGTCTCAAATTTTTCACACACCATTCAATTATACGTTTTGATGCCAATGTCTTACAAGTCCTTGATTATTATTGGACAAGTTTCTGTAAGCAATGTCTGAGTATTGTACAGGATGGTGTTACTACATGTAGAAAGAACGAAAATCTTCATTGGAGCCACCAAAAGTCTCAGGAAATTCATTCATGTTGGATATTAATGATTATGTCAGCCTTATACTAATTTCTGTCATGCTCATCCTTAATAAAATACACTTATCAACATGTTATCAAAATTTTCAGAGCCACTGTAGACACTTAATCACTCTACAAGAACAGTACCCCGAGACCCATGTCGCTCTGGGCTGGGCAGTCAGATTTCCTACTCCAAAACGCGGTCTCTTCTGTGACTGGCTGAGACAAACTGCTTCCAATGACCACGGCATCATCTGTCGTGTAACCAAGCACTTCTTCCACTTGACATATCATATACTTTTAAAGTGTTAGAGTAATCTACCTAAATGTATTGTCTAAAACGACAGAGTAACTTCAATTAACAATGTCTGTACGTGTCTGAAGGACAGAAATAAAGATACTATTTTCGCGATGCACGTACGAGCTGTTCTTAAATAACACTCTAACAACATGTAAACTGTGTATTATTAACCAAAAACAGCTTGAAATTATGTAGCATGTTCCGAAGATATTTTCAAAAGCCTATATCTTAGAAGCAAACATAGCCAGAAAGTTGAAGTTCGGTAAATTTTTATGCAAAGAGACGTTTTGACTGCCGTTTCCGAATATCGTTAACGTTTTGGAAGACTTACCATAGTTTGTACGTTTTATAATTGGTTCCAACAAAATGCTAGTACTTAAAGTACCATCAACCTCCGTTTCTTGTTACGTTATTGAATTGTTCATTTACTGAGACCTGGCAAAGCTACACGCACGGAAATACTTTGCTGATTTCCCCATTGCACCTCGTGCATGAATCTGACTCATTTTTAAAAATATGTCAGCTCTTAAAAGCAAATGAGAGTGATGATTCTTTTTTCAACTATACAGGAATAATAATGGATACATTAAATTAGCACATACTAGCAAAGACGTTCAATAGGCAGCCGAATTCCTAAGGATTCATAGATGCGTTCTGATTCTTGTTTCACAGCAATCTTGCATCAGAACGGAATGGTGTTACTGACTGGCGGTTAGCATCGCTTGCGGAAACGTTTCACCCTCCAGTCGTGGCAATGAATGAAGATTTTATTTAACGAGATTAGTTAACCACTGGGCCATGCAGTCTAATTTAACTTGATTTGTTGTATCTCCAGTAATTTTAGAAATTGGGGAAACTAAGGGAAATTTAACTCTTTCATTGGGTTCTATACATCTTCGGAAGTATTGGGTAGATTGGTGGGTAATATTTACACTACCTCCAGTCAATTCAGAAATGGTAACAAGGATAAAAAGCATTGCACTTAAATTCGTAGGTAGTCGTTCATCTCTGTGCTTCATGACCTACATTTTCAGCAACACTATTTAACGATAGTGACACCTTACATAGCTCGAAGGGCGTTGGTGAACAAGATTGACACTATCTTCAATAAATTCGGGAATTTATGCATTATAATTTGAGAAACACTATTTGCCTATAACATTTCGAAGATGTGGAGAAGTTTAAGAGCAAATGTTACCCTGCCAGACACACAGAGAAACATATCACATTCGAAAATCGTGCCTGACAAATGAACATGCAGACTATCCAAAAATGAAGTCCAATACTTTAAGCATACTTTAACACCATAAGGCAAAAATACAAGAGATCAAGTAAACCACCAAAAGTCAGATAAACGAATCGTGAAAATATTTCCAATCCATCACAACATTAAGCATCATCTTATATATCTAAGTAACACCAGTACCTTTTTCTATCCACCAGTGGAGCGTTACTACAAGAGTCAAATACTTACAGGGCCACGCGAAAGAATCAGAATGCCGGATAGTGCCTGTTTCGGATCGTCCCACCATAAGACAAGTGAAGAGGGGTGTTACCGTTAGCCGAATCTGGCCGTGTATCTGTGATGAACTAGTCAGACTCTCGCCCTGTTGACAACTGAAAAATTCTTTGGTTTATAAGGTTTACATCTGTTGAGTTAGGATGGTTATACACGCCCATATCTCTGTGAGCTCTGGCCTTACTAGAGTCATTTTCAAAATGCTCTCACGCTTGCGTTCACGTACATACACGTTTACAAAGAAGAGTGAAAATAAAGCAGACTGTGCTGCGGTGGATAAACCAAACGAAACAATGATTCTCTTTTGCAGAGGCTACTTTTAACTGCGGCAGAATGAAATGATTAACAAACCCAAGCACTGCCACGATGTCAGGGGGCCATTTGCACTTTACATCCAAAGTGCAAGATGCGTCTCATACTTAACTTTTACAAACTACCGTGTAGTATGTTCAAGACAAGAACTAGTCTCTTTCTCTATGCTCGTGTGTGTGTAGGGGGCGGGGGGATAAATATGTTTCCAATATTTGGGGTATATCGGTATATTTCGGCCCATTTTGGAAGGCTATGGGTAGGTATAAAGTCGTTTTGAAATGCCATCAAAGCAAAAATTTACTAAAATAGACTTGGAAATACTATTATATGTCGTATAAAACCGAAAACCAACGGTGTCTATCACAGAAATAATAAAATAGATAAATCTGAAATATGTACTTGTCGTAAAAAAATGTTTGCTCTTTGCATTTTGCCCTTTGGAGCTATGAATGTACATTATTGCAGGAATCAAATGCAGATTCTTATGATGGTATGAAACGCCTATCACCAAATGCATGGCACCTACATAGTGAAACTGTCTGTACCAGCGATGTAATGACGTCCTAAGACTACAGGGCGCTTTAAGGCCACGCCTACGCCGTCTTGAGGTCACGCGATGTGGGTGGCAATGTAAGTACGTTCACGAAACGAAACCTATTCTGTGCATTTGAACGCTCACTCCAGAGATATTTCTAATTTTTACTTTGTGAACCACTCAGCTCTCGTTGTAAATCATTCGTTGATTTACAGATCGTCAACCCATATTCATCTCTGTCTGCAAGAACGGTCCAGTCTTAATTAACGGCACAATTATACGAATGGAAGCCACGTCAAACAACTTCTCACTCTATGCAGCAGGCTGAATATCGATATTGCTGTACTGAGATGTGATGTGACGCATAACTTGCAGTAGGTCGTTTGAAGGCAACGGCACGTTGACGTTTTATCTCAACGTGTCATCCTTACAATTGAATGTCAGTTAACTACGCATCAACAGTATAAGCCTTCAAAGGGCTATTTTTATAAATAACACAAAAGACGAAAATAGCACAACTTCAGATTCGTATAGGGGACTATCATTTGTCTTATGGAGCTGAAGGAAGTAGGATTGTGTTTAGCTATGTGCAAATGATTTTTATTTTAACACATTCTGGAACTTTTTATGAATGTGATACAAATATGTTCTGCAGTACCATATTATTTGCATTTCCTTCTTATTAGAAAATGTAGGATGACATGAATATTTGGCCTTTTATTTCCGAATATGTGCCGATTTCCGAGTGTGGGCATAAGAACCTAAGAGGACTGCCTAACTTGCTCCAATTAAAAAGGGCAGCAGTTAAATTCATGTTCTTCCTTGCCCCAAATATTTATCTGTTTATGTCCTGGCTTACACAAAAACCATAAAGAGGTAGGTGTTTAGTATGTTACAACCAATGACACTTCTGTCAGGTACATTTCTATTGGTAACGACATGAGAACTGTGTCATTAAACAAGGTTTCCCTTACTGTTTGGCAAGGGCTTTGACCAGAGCCAGTCAATGAGAGCGGCATTGTGGAAATGATCCTCCCTGAAACGAGAAAACCGTTTTTTTGCCGTGCTCTGTCTAATAGCATCATCCCCATACACGGCGTAAATGTTTCTGGCTTTCTCCACTGCTGTCACCCCTCTACGAACTCAAACAGAAGAAAATGTCGGAAATAATCAAATTTCTCCATTTGGCACCCGATTTTCTAGCGGGCACAGTATCTCCAAATGACAAAATGGCAATATGTAAATTCAAATAGAAAAATGAAAGATGACAGTCGATAAATAAACCCATAGCAATCGGAATACCAAAATGAAAAACTAAAATCTCTACGAACTTACGCACCAACCTAATATATGAAGGATGAAGCAGTATGCATTTCTCCTACGCATGTAGTCCGCCACGAGTTCCTCTCCTGTGCCAAATTTTTCATCTTCCAACCAGAGTATCATTTGGAACATACGTCCTCAATTATTTCCCGGAGGTATTCCAATCTCTGTCTTTCTCTACAGTGTTTCCTCTCTACAGCTCACTTTAGTGCCACGGAACCAATTCTCTGATGTCTTGACAGATGTCATATAATTCAGTCTCTTCATGTTTCCAGTTTCTCCATACATTCCATTCCTCGTCTTTTCTACAGACAACCTTCTCTGTCCTTACCTTAGCAGACACAGTCCGTGCTTCACTACCATACAGCGATGTGCCCAGGAGTACGGTCTGAGATATCTGTTGCTCAGGTTATAGCCTGTCTTTCATAAGCTGCCTCATCAGAAGTGTCCCGACAGCTATTCGTCTTTATGAAGGCTTGAACTCTTTTAGTGAGGTATCCCAATGTCTGTGGAGGAATGGCAGTCCATTTTCACCTCTAGAGACGAACTTCAGTTTTCCTGAACAGAAGAAACCAGAGAGTGTATTTGCGTCGGACGCTAAAGCCTGGAGTGAAATTGTATTAACTTATTCCACCGGTGTTCTGCTGGCTTCAGGTCGTGACTGTGGGCAGGCAAAACCATTTCAGCAATGTTATTGTCCATAAACCACTGTTTCACAGATAATGCATTATGACAGGCTGCGTTGCAGTGTTGATTCAGTAATCGTCTCCAGACTGCTACTTTACTGTACGTAGTATCCTACGCTGTGAACTGTGTTCATACCCTTTCGCGTTAGGTGTTTCCTTACGCCCATTAAGATAACCACACTCTGACCATGAAAAAACAAATGAGTAATTAGCTGTTGCCGCAACACATCAAGGCTGGTAACGTTCTCCACGCATTCGCCAAACCTTAATCCTTCCATCGGTTTGCCACAGGGTACAGCGTGATTCATCACTTCAAATGACTCGTTTTCACTCATCCACTGTGACCACTTCAAAGGTCACTTAGCGTTGATTACAGAAGTGTGTTTCTTATGAGGAGCTGCTCGGAAATTGAAATCCATCTTTTTGACTGCCTGCACGCAGTTATTGTGCTAGCTGAACTGTTGGCAGTAATTTTTCCCGCTAAATTCATATGCTATTTTTAATACTACCCTCGCCAAAGCCCGGCGGTTCCTGCCTGTCAGTGCTTGATGTCTGAATAGTTTTGGTTAGATTGTGGTTGTTCCCAGTTCACAATCACATCACCAATGGTCGACGTGCACAGTCTTTGAAGAGCTGAAATGTCTTGATGGATGTATTTCTCAGATGACATCCAGTGTGAGACGTGACTGGTTCATGTCATGCGTTGGATTAAACCTTGGTTGCTATTCTGTGTTTAGTCTCCCGCGGATATCGCGATTATGCTGTTATCCTCTCTCTTCGTGAGAGGCAACAGTGGTGTGTATCGATATTCGCAACTTGTGCTATCTTTGGCCTGGCGCTTATAGTTTCTGGTTGTGCTGTGTGAGACCAGTTGCTCGATTGGCGTGGAGCAGCGAAGAGATCTACTCGGCGCATAGTTTGGCTGGGGCCGATGGCAGCGGCTACGCGCGGTCGGAGTACATCTACATCTACATCTACATTTATACTCCGCAAGCCACCCAACGGAGTGTGGTGGAGGGCACTTTACGTTGTAACGTCCCCTTAGAACAATTATACACGACTGTGCTTAAACTGACACTCAATATTTTTTTTAGCGCAACGCAATCTGACTTCCTTCAAAAGAATGGCCCAGACTAACATTAACCTATACCTTTTACAAATCACTTACCTCACAAAAATCTTCGTTACTCGAACTACTGCAATACAAATAAAAGATTCAAACTACGGAAGGCACTAACTACTGATAGAAATAGTTAGCAAATGAAAGATATTAATAGAGAACAAACAATGTATTTACCTTAATAGTCATAATATATATAGCAGTTCATAATATCAATTTTTACAAATTTCAAACTCCGCCATCTCTCTCCTCACATCCACCACTGCTGGCGGCTCACCTCCAACTGCGCAAAGCTACGCGCTGTTCACATCCAGCTGCCGCTGCCCAACACTACAATGGCAGACAACAATGCAAACTAGCCACAGACTGCACACAGCACAGCCAGTGATTTTCATACCGAGCGCTACGTAACGTTGCCGATAAAAAAACATAAACAGCCTAGTTACAACGTGAAACTGTCATTACCACCCTTTTCTGTTCCAGTCGCGTATGGTTCGCGGGAAGAACTACTGTCTGAAAGCCTCCGTGCGCGCTCGAATCTCTCTAATTTTACATTCGTGATCTCCAAGGGAGGTATAAGTAGGGGGAAGCAATGTATTCGATACCTCATCCAGAAACGCACCCTTTCGAAACCTGGCGAGCAAGCTACACCGCGATGCAGAGCGCCTCTCTTGCAGAGTCTGCCACTTCAGTTTGCTAAACATCTCCGTAACGCTATCATGGTTACCAAATAACCTTGTGACGAAACGCGCCGCTCTTCTTTGGATCTTCTCTATCTCCTCCGTCAATCCGATCTGGTACGGATCCCACACTGATGAGCAATACTCAAGTATAGGTCGAACAAGTGTTTTGTACGCCACCTCCTTTGTTGGTGGACTACATTTTCTAAGGACTCTCCCAATGAATCTCAACTTGGTACCCGCCTTACCAACAATTAATTTTATGTGTTCATTCCACTTCAAATCGTTCCGCACGCATACTCCCAGAGATTTTACAGAAGTAACTGCTACCAGTGTTTGTTCCGCTATCATATAATCATACAATAAAGGATCCTTCTTCCTATGTATTCGCTATACATTACATTTATCTATGTTAAAGGTTAGTTGCCACTCCCTGCCCCAAGTGCCTATCCACTGCAGATCTTCCTGCATTTCGCTACAATTTTCTAATGCTGCACTTTCTTTGTATACTACACCACCTCCCGCGAAAAGCCGCATGGAACTTCCGACATTATCTACTAGGTCATTTATATAAATTGTGAAAAGCAATGGTCCCATAACACTCCCCTGTGGCACGCCAGAGGTTACCTTAACGTCTGTAGACGTCTCTCCATTGATAACAACATGCTGTGTTCTGTTTGCTAAAAACTCTTCAATCCAGCCACACAGCTCGTCTGATATTCCGTAGGCTCTTACTTTGTTTATCAGACGACAGTGCGGAACTGTATCGAACGCCTTCCGGAAGTCAAGGAAAATAGCATCTTCCTTGGAGCCTGTATCTAATATTTTCTGGGTCTCATGAACAAATAAAGCAAGTTGGGTCTCACACGATCGCTGTTTCCAGAATCCATGTTGATTCCTACAGAGTAGATTCTGGGTTTCCAAAAACGACATGATACTGGAGCAAAAAACATGTTCTAAAATTCTACAACAGATCGACGTCAGACATATAGGTCTATAGTTTTGCGCTTCTGCTCGACGACCCTTCTTGAAGACTGGGACTACCTGTGCTCTTTTCCAATCATTTGGAACCTTCCGTTCCTCTAGAGACTTGGGGTACACGGCTGTTAGAAGGGGGGGCAAGTTCTTTTGCGTACTCTGTGTAGAATCGAATTGGTATGTGGTGCTGTTCCCATTGCTACGAGGTCCGTGGCTTACCGATCCTGGGCACGAAAGTTAAGTTTTGACTTAATCTATCAGCAAGTCACGACTGTTCACATTGTGTCGTTTGGGTTTCGTTGTCGGCTGTTGGGACATTCCCAAGAGCAACAACGTGTGTTTTCAAGTTGGCAAATTTTAGTCACCCTCCAGTTGGGTTTAACTGTACTTGGTTATTTTGAATTGAAGTGCACCAGCGGAATCTTCTGCCTTGTGGCCGTTAACGATCCGGTTACCAGCCCTGGCCATTGATGTAAATTCAGGCAGTGTATTGTCGTCATCGTGTTGTCGCTGTCCAGCAAGGTGTGTTGTTTGACATCTCAATGTACAATTGGTTGTGGGCGCCAATACTTTCTGCGTTGTTCCTTTGAACTTCCTGTTGTGTGCTCATCGGGTGGAGCGGAAGTTATCTTGTCGGTGGGTCCATTGACTGTCTGTCAGTTAGGTTGTCATCGGATCGAAATTGGTTGGGCCGACTGCCTGTCTCACCTAAGCGAGCGTTAGTATTTGAATTCCAGGCCGACCCACGGAAACTTCTGAGCGCCGTTGGGTGTACTGCCTTTTCTTATTTGTTCTTGTTGGTCGTATTTCTTTGGCTTCTAGCCGATTTTTAAATTAAAGTTGTTTTGTCCTTAAGGCGTAAGATAGTTTCGGCCTTCAGCCAAAATTAAATAACTGTTTTAAGGAAGACATTTGGCCGTTTTAAAAATTTAATTTTGTTGAGCCTTAAGTGATGGGCCTTCACCCGATTTTGAATTAAAGTTGTTTTACTTTTAAGGTGTCAGATCGTTTGGGCCTTCACCCTAATGAAGAAATTGTTTTAAGATAAGGCCTTTTGCCTTTTAAAAATTCTGATTTTGGTCTGAGTCTTGAATTATTGGCTTTCAGCCGATTTAAAATTAAAGTGGTGTCTGCCCTTAAGGCATGATATTGTATGGCGTATTCAGCCAGTTATTAAGTTCCAAAAACTGATGCTGTGTTTTTTTTATTATTTTATTGGCTCTTGTAATTTTTGGTCAAATAAATAAAGTCCTATGTTCGAGTGTAGCTGACAGCCTCTTATTTTGGCCCCTTTCCACAATTTAAACTACCTGTCCTGTCCTGCGGGTTTAGCCGGGCGTTTCACAGTGAGTAGTCCACGTTCGAAGTCACTGATTTCTTCTGGCCGATAAATTCGGCTGTAACTGCTTCTGTACTGACAACACAGTAATCTCGTCGTTTATAATGGCGAGATTATTAATTATACAGTGTATATTAATTCACTCTTTAGGGATCTTATGCTCTGTGAAGTTTAACTGTACGTCTCATCGAGATACATGATGTCTGTCTTTCAGCGTCATCCACTGCGTGATGATTTCGCACTTACTCAGCTAACCCGTGAAGAAAGGCGCTGCTGTGGTTTGGATCGGTCCAGCTACATCAGAGCCAAGTATCAGAACACAAGAGTGATAAACGGCCTCGACTATGGAGACGGGTGCAACACTAAACATTTGACTTGGACGGGAACTGACAGCAAACTCGTAAGTACGTACACAAGAGAACAAAATCACTGATAGTCCATGCCCTCAGAACGACTATGTATGTATCTACTCAGAATGATTGAGACCAAGAACACTAGGCACGTGAGACACGTGTTCGTGCTGTTTGCAGTGGACTGACGTCGCCATATGACGAGTTGTTTCGTTCTGTCTTTCACGGATAAAATTAATCGAACGGCTGAGTTCCTTGAGTACACGTGCAGAAAGACGGACAAAGAATAAAACTTTCTTTTCCTCCCTCATGTCCTTTTGTAAGACAAATACAGAGGGTGTAATCGAGTGGAGCGAGGGACGGTAGGAAAAAGCCATTACGGAGAAACTTCGCGGAAAATTACAATTGGAGTATCGAACTGGTGCAGAAGGGGGGACTGGATACGTATTTGTCCGAATGCCCTGCGGACCGGAATGTTTCAATTCGTGCGTAATGAAGCCCGTGCCAGTTTGACCGGGGAAGATCGTATCAAAGCAAAGTGAGACAAAAGCGGTTGCCTCCAGCCCCTGTCCCCGTGTTCGCCACGGTGCAGCAGCTAACAGAGGACGCCAGGACGTGGCACAGAGATACGCAGGATATATCTACGTTTCATACAACTTCCCCTTCTGTCTAGTATTGTTAGGGAAGGCACAGACTCCAGTTTGCTACGTGATACAGGAAACTCCAGTATTGTGAAGTATCACAAAATAACACACTGGACAAAGTATATTCCAAGCCGTGACGATTTAGACAAAAGTTTAGAAGGAATCGGTTGCTTTTACAGCAGAAGTGACGACCGTTTCATCAGGACGCGCCATGCGGCTACCGTTCGCTCTCAAATTTGCAACTGTATCTTACCCGGGGTTAGTTTGCCTGTTTCCAGCAAGATTAGTCAAGACGGAAAACGACAGATGCTATCAACCTCAGCGGCCTGTCCGTGAGGTCGCGGCTATGACTTGACGTTATACGAGGGCTGTCCAGAAAGTAAGTTACGATTGATCGCGAAATGAAAATCACAGTGAAAATCAGAAATGTTTCATTTGTAACAGTTGGCTACACCTTTCAGCTACTTCTCTACGTAGTCACCGTTCTGATTCAGACATTCGTCGTTGCGTTGTACCAACTTTCCAATGCCCTCATTATAGAAGGCAGCCGCCAGTGCTTTCCGCCAATTCTCTACGCTGGCCTAAAGCTCGTTGTCTGTGCCAAAATGTTGTCTTTATAGCCAGCGGTTCGTTTGAGCAAACATGAAACTCAGTGGGAGACAATTACGGGCTGTATTGTGGGTAACCAAACATTTCCAATTGAAACGATGCAGGAACATCTTCATTGCCCCCGCAGAATGAGGCTGAGAATTGTCTTGAAGAAGAAACCGCACGACAGTTATGTAATGTTGGTTGCATAGCTTCAGGGGAAAATTCTCACCAGGCCCTCGTACTTGGCGGGAGACACTATTTTCTATAACATCTTTACGCGCTCACTAAGAGCGCAGGAATGAAAAGAGCGACATAATTCTACCTAGAGTCGTACTAGAGACACTGCCCAACACATATTAGCAAAGCTTTATCGGATTTTCATAATCGTTTCCATTTCGCGACCGATCGTAACTTACTTTCTGGACAGCCCTCGTATCATTATTAATTAAATGGACACGCGCGGGATTAGCCGAGCGGTCTAAGGCTGTACAGTCAGGGACTCTGGGGCTGGTCGCGGCGGAGGTTCGAGTCCTCCCTCGGGCATGGGTGTGTGTGTTTGTCCTTAGAATGATTTAGGTTAAGTAATGTGTAAGCTTACGGACTGATGACCTTAGCAGTTAAGTCCCATAAGATTTCACACACATCTGAACAATTAAATGAAACGGACGAGAAGGGGAAGCTGCAGTGGATTACTCACTCTAGAGCAAAAACATTTAACAGCGAAATTTAGAGTAGTTTAGGAAGTAAGGATAGAAAGATAGGTTGACGGGAGAAATGAATGATCAGTCTTGGGAGACAGAGAAGGACCATATCGTATGGGAGGAACATTTCCCTGGCTTGTTGACCAGGCTGGAGAATGATGTACCTCAAAAAAATGTTCAAATGTGAGTGAAATCTTATGGGACTTAACTGCTAAGGTCATCAGTCCCTAAGCTTACACACTACTTAACCTAAATTATCCTAAGGACAAACACACACACCCAAGCCCGAGGGAGGACTTGAACCTCCGCCGGGACCAGCCGCACAGGATGTACCTCAGACTGACGACGAAAGCATAACGTATAGGCTCTGACTTAGTAATTTTCGGCACTCAAAGCTGCTGAATTTCTTCTGTTCGTCTGTCTTTTCATTTAACTACAGTCAAATAAATAGAGCAATTATTCAGTTTATGAGGGTGGATTGATCTACACATTTTAATTCGTTTGAACGTGACATATTTTAGTAATTAATTTAATAATTATTTAATGTGGATCCCAAGAATAAATATAGCTTTGTTTTCCAGGCGATGCTCTCATTCTGGTGTGTATCCCACTGCCCACACGTAAAGGCAAAGTTACGCGTTCTAGACCTAGACAGGCAAGTCGCTCGACACTTCCTAAGAGCTTAATATGAAGATTGGAATTGTTCCAGCATCCTGTCCTACAGCATCAAGTTTCTCCAATTCTTGCACAACATATACTTAAAGTAGGCCGTCGTAAGATCTTTAAATAAAAATAAGTTGGAATAATATATGCTTGGAAGTTTATGTCCATGACCATCTCTCGCAGCTGGTGTCTTTAAAGGCACATTTTCATGCTGAGTTTTTATTAGCAGTAAACGTAGTTGTAAATAATGAAATAAAGAAATAATTTGAGCCCTAGACATAGTCCACGGCTGTATAAATATTGTATGCAGCAGCTGGAAACATTTGAAGATTTTTGATCGTCAGGTGATTGGAAGAATAAGAGGCAGCTTTTGTTTTCTAGGTCTTATCCAGATCGGACGTATATTGGCACACCGCCATTAATACTTCATTATTTTATTAATACATTCAATAGTTCCAAGAAAATGGCACTCGTAACTGCATAATTCAACTCTCGAAGTAAGTGTCGTTATTTAATTGTGTTTTATTTCAGCATATACTGTTATTAGTAACAAATGTGTGTTTTATTTCGTATATTTAGTTATTGTAAGACTGTTGGGTGACTTGGCATGGCAAAAGGTTCCGTACTTCTAAGTCGTCCAGCTCGATCCACCGTCGTCTTCGTGTGCTGTCATATTACGAAGCCCGATTTTAATTTAAACACAGGGGGAAGAAACACGGTTAAAAAATAAATTGACTCACCTTTAACAAAAAAGCTATGCTCAAGCGCCTATAGTTTGTATGGTTTTTAACATTCATTACTATAATTAATTGTATTGTCTCGATTCAGGTACCAACGAGCTAAAATTAAATTGGCGCCTTCGTGGCTGGACGCGTTGTTGTATGTACTATATTGTCTTCCTTTTCTTACATGTGTACTGAATACTACAAACTGCATACGAGACCGGAGTACATTGAAGTAAGACGAATTGTATATCAACGCCCGAAATTACCCTGCAATCGCGGATACAAGATAAGGCGCCGCACCTTTATATCAGCAATCTTGCCCAAGCGCTTTGTATTATCGTAGCTTGCTTGGTAGATCTATCACAATTTTCCATTTCAGTAGCCGTGATTTTAAGCTACATCGCGGTTTCCAAAATTATTTTCATAATTCATACAGTGCAACAATACAATTTTATCAGTTCACGATATATAGCCGACTTGAGTTCCGTGTGACAAAATGTGGCGTGCAGCCATTAGTGTTCAAAATTCCACCATTACTTACAATTATTTTCTTGTTCAGACATTGTTGCACAGCGAGATTAATTTTCTACGTTTATTCTGATGACACATACGAGTTTAAATTTTTATTATGTCATACATCACATGTGGCATGGTATTGACCACAAGACAATTAGCAAAGATGGAGAACCAGAGACTGCAAACACAGAAGCAATCCGACTCTGACATGCCATTAAGTAACGAAACTGACGTTACGGTTGACTCGAATACTAACAAGCGACGTGTTATTGACTATTTTGGTGACGCAAATTTAGAAAATATACCATCCACCAGTAATATGCCTAAATCTAGTTCCGAACTCATTTTGAACAGTTGCACATCACGAGTATTGCTAGTATGTTCGATGATGTTATGAATCAAATGACACAACATAAACAGGACATTGTCGCAGGTGTCGACCAATAGATGACGTCTATACGCCCCACTTTGAAAACAGCTCATGACGAGATGAAAACACCACATGATGAAATTAAATCAGATTTAGCTGCACTTAAAAAGTCAGACGACACTCTGTGTAGCCGTTTTGAGGAGATAAATAATGGACTAACTGGACAATTGTACGACCTCAACGTGAAATTTTTCAGAGATTACGTTACAACATGAAAACTTAAATACAGATGTGACAGATATCCAGGTACAAGTAAACAATCTCTGTAAATCATGCAAGTCTGTAGTTACTCAGATTAAATCTTATCCGGCAGTGTATAATGACATAAAAAGGCGTATTTCCGATGTCGGAAACAAGGTTGACACAACTGGCAAACAACTTTCTGATAAAGTAAGACTACGCTCTGACAACCATTTCTCATGCATCAATGGAGAATTTCACAGTTGGATAGAGCAAAAAGACAAATATTTTGACGAGTGCTTACAAGAAAAATTGCCTGCTGTTGTCCACGACACTGTCACGGAATTTATAAATAACAACAAACACGTAATCAGTCAAGCAGCACAATCTTCCGCTGCCCAATCGAAACTGTTCGACAATTATGTACAATCAGTGTGCTATGACGGTAATAGTAACCAAAACACACCGTTTGGCAATGAACACAAGTACATTTATGATGCATACACACCAACAACAGTACGCACCTCGACATGACACTCTACATTGCAGTCGTGATAATTATCAATTTTTCTTGCCATTGGCCAGTAGGACCTTACAGTAATCATTCTGAAACTAAACGTTAATATAATGCCAAGGAAGAGGAGAGTCTGATAAGACACAGACAACTTCAGCCATTTATACCTGAGAAAAGAACCTTCATCCTGTCACCTTTCTTGAAGCCTTCAGATATGCATTTCCTCGTACGTGGAGTGACCGTAAGAGGATATCTTATGTAGTCGGTTATATCCAAGGCGACGCAGCTGTATGGGCGTATAATGAAGCCGACAGAAGCGTCACATACGACCAATCTGAGACAGCCTTTTTTTTTTAAATTTTGGTCACAATATGTACAGGAACGACTTCGTAGGCAGATTGTGGATCCTGAACCATTCAATCCTAAGCATGGCAATTTGCACCGATATTTTGAGAAATATTTAAATATGGGACATTCTCTCGACGAGCCGGTTGCAAGGCGTGACATCATCCGCGCACTGAAGGCCAGACTGTCCTTTAATATCAAAGAAAAGCTTCTGCACGTCCCAGATGACCACGCAGAGTATTTTCTCACAGTGCTAGATTCTGTTGATATGCTTCTAGAGGACCAGCTTCCGTAGGGCAAAACAATTGATACAATGTTAACACCAGCGCCATGCAAAATCCACAGGCTGGCCAACCAAATTCCGGCACGCCGCCTGCTGTCGGACACGCAAGCCAATAGAATCAACCGCTTCAAGTGGCAAATGTATATACACAACAGAACCAACATGCTCAACACAGCATAAACAGCAAATATAACATTTCTTATTCTGCTGGCGGCAATCCAAATAAGTGACAACGCAACAACAACTACAAGGGTAATAACTATTATCAGTATGATAGCAAAAATTTTAAGAGAAACAAAAATAATTGTCAATCCCCGCCAAACTAGCAACTGAACTGGAGTAACACCAACCACGCTGCTCAGTATCAAAACACTGTGACACCACCGCAGCAAAAAAATAAGACAGGCCAGTGGCAATTGCCGCCGCCGCAGATGCAAACCCAAAACTGGAATGCATCTACGAACCCGCAGGTGAATCAAAACACGTAAAAGCAACGACCGCCAAAATTCGGAGACTGCAATAAACAATACCCAAATGTAAATACTAGCGAAGTATCTTGTGATACTCCACCTCCGTCTGTGCCTGCACCCACTACATATGTGATGACGTCAAACTAATAACAGTCGCTACTGTGCCCCAGGTCGTGGCTGTGGAAGATTTGAGGGGCGACATCAATTTATTATTTGACACAACCACTATGTAACAGCACAATGATCATGGTTCAAATGGCTCTGAGCACTATGGGACATAACATCTCAGGTCGTCAGTCCCCTAGAACTCAGAACTACTTAAACCTAACTAACCTAAGGACATCACACACATCCATGCCCGAGGCAGGATTCGAACCTGCGACAGTAGCAGTCGCGCGGTTCCGAACTGAAGCGCCTAGAACCACTCGGCCCCAGCGGCCGGCACAATGGTCATGTACCTGACAGTTGTATACAGCAACCATTATCATTCATAAGGTACAATCATGACGAAAACTTGTCTAATGAACTGTTACAAGAGGACACACAATGTCGTTCTTCATCCAATGAAGTTGTTTAGGCCTCAACTACTGGTGTTGTGGGTGGTATTCCCACTACTACTATTCTGGACACAGGAGCGGCTGATAGTGTCCTGTCCTATGGTTTTCACAAGAATGTGTGAGTTTGAACCCATACCACGGTCTTCTGTCCAAAATTGTAAAATTTTAGCTGCCGTGGGCAATAAATATTTTAGGGTTAAGAAACAGGTATTTGTGACAGTCAGGGTAGGCAATGGAATCGTACAATGGCCATTCCTCGTCGTCCAAAACCTGGTCACTAGTTGTATTTTAGGTTTAGACATATTGTGCAAGAAGGACAGCACTACTGACTTCTCCCAACGTAAATGTTTATTTATAGATAAGGGCAGTGAAATTTCAATTGACCTGGACACTAGGACTCTGAAGCAGGATAAATACTGTACAGGTTACAAGACACAGCTGACACAGGACACTGATGACGTTGACACAAAGACACAAGCACCTGATGCTGAGTTTGAGGACACGAAAACTTTAACTAGTAATAAGTAATCAGAAACCACAGCTGTCACACATGATGGACGTAATGAATTATGTTTCGTCCAAGTATATACAAGTATCTAGCAGACGACCAGGTGTGATCAACACATATGCTTATAAAATAGAAGTTAAGCCTCACCAGATTTTTCTTCCACACAACCTATAAAGTGCCACTATCCCAACGACCTGCTGTGTGCCACGAGTCGAAACATATGTAAGAGTGGAAAATCATAGAATCTTCCACGTCACCTTATTGCAGTCCTTTACCTGTTGCAAAGAATCCAACCCAGAAAATTTTAGTTTCTAAGTATTTTTCTACGATAGATCTGACCAATTCGTTCTGGAAAGTTGCAGTCATGCCAGATTCTAGAAAGTATACTGCATTTATATTCGGAAAGGGCGGGGGGGGGGGGGGGGAAACCTATCAATTTTAATCTTCTTCGTTCCCTTCGGTCTGAACGTCAGTTCAGGCGTGTTTATCACCGCAGTGGATACTGTACTTGGTGATGAACTGGCTGAATAGTTACTCACTACATTGATGACCGGTTCATAGCTAGTAAGACTTGGTCTGAACACATTGATATTTTCAAAAGATGCTGCATAAATTCGCACAATCTGGAGTGACAGATAATCTACACTCCTGGAAATTGAAATAAGAACACCGTGAATTCATTGTCCCAGGAAGGAGAAACTTTATTGACACATTCCTGGGGTCAGATATATCACATGATCACACTGACAGAACCACAGGCACATAGACACAGGCAACAGAGCATGCACAATGTCGGCACTAGTACAGTGTATATCCACCTTTCGCCGCAATGCAGGCTGCTATTCTCCCATGGAGACGATCGTAGAGATGCTGGATGTAGTCCTGTGGAACGGCTTGCCATGCCATTTCCACCTGGCGCCTCAGTTGAACCAGCGTTCGTGCTGGACGTGCAGACCGCGTGAGACGACGCTTCATCCAGTCCCAAACATGCTCAATGGGGGACAGATCCGGAGATCTTGCTGGCCAGGGTAGTTGACTTACACCTTCTAGAGCACGTTGGGTGGCACGGGATACATGCGGACGTGCATTGTCCTGTTGGAACAACAAGTTCCCTTGCCGGTCTAGGAATGGTAGAACGATGGGTTCGATGACGGTTTGGGTGTACCGTGCGCTATTCAGTGTCCCCTCGACGATCACCAGTGGTGTACGGCCAGTGTAGGAGATCGCTCCCCACACCATGATGCCGGGTGTTGGCCCTGTGTGCCTCGGTCGTATGCAGTCCTGATTGTGGCGCTCACCTGCACGGCGCCAAACACGCATACGACCATCACTGGCACCAAGGCAGAAGCGACTCTCATCGCTGAAGACGACACGTCTCCATTCGTCCCTCCATTCACGCCTGTCGCGACACCACTGGAGGCGGGCTGCACGATGTTGGGGCGTGAGCGGAAGACGGCCTAACGGTGTGCGGGACCGTAGCCCAGCTTCATGGAGACGGTTGCGAATGGTCCTCGCCGATACCCCAGGAGCAACAGTGTCCCTAATTTGCTGGGAAGTGGCGGTGCGGTCCCCTACGGCACTGCGTAGGATCCTACGGTCTGGGCGTGCATCCGTGCGTCGCTGCGGTCCGGTCCCCGGTCGACGGGCACGTGCACCTTCCGCCGACCACTGGCGACAACATAGATGTACTGTGGAGACCTCACGCCCCACGTGTTGAGCAATTCGGCGGTACGTCCACCCGGCCTCCCGCATGCCCACTATACGCCCTCGCTCAAAGTCCGTCAACTGCACATACGGTTCACGTCCACGCTGTCGCGGCATGCTACCAGTGTTAAAGACTGCGATGGAGCTCCGTATGCCACGGCGAACTGGCTGACACTGACGGCGGCGGTGCACAAATGCTGCGCAGCTAGCGCCATTCGACGGCCAACACCGCGGTTCCTGGTGTGTCCGCTGTGCCGTGCGTGTGATCATTGCTTGTACAACCCTCTCGCAGTGTCCGGAGCAAGTATGGTGGGTCTGACACACCGGTGTCAATGTGTTCTTTTTTCCATTTCCAGGAGTGTAAAATAGTCGAAATTTGTTTGCAGTGAAATTCAGTATCTTGGAAGTATTATTATTAATGCCCAATGTATACAACCTGACCCAGATAAGTTAGACGCAATCACAAATTTTCCTTGTCCACGGACTAGAAAGCAATTGAAATCTCTCCTTGGACTTTGTTCTTTCTTTCAACGATTTTTACCACACCAACTTTTAAACAGCAAACATCTATGGAACCTACTCAAAAAGAGTTAGATATGGATATGGTCTGACCAGTGTCAGAAGGACTTTGACACTATTAAGCATGCTTTGGTTGACGCAAACATTTTAGATATTTGTATGACATGTGATGCCTCATGCCATGGCTTAGGCTGTTGTTTGCTTCAAGTTGTAAAGAATGGAGAACAAGAACATATGTAAGTTATTAGTTTTGTGAGCCGCACACTTAGTGAATGTGAACGCACTCACTCTACCACAGAACTTTAAATACTTTCTTTGTGTGAGCCTTTAAGAAATTCAATTATTATTTGTATGGTACGCACACTGAAATTTATACTGACCGCCAAGCTCTCACATTTCTGCTAACTTGTACGCTTGTACATCGCAGATTATCACGCTGGGCTTTATCTTTGCAAAACTATTCCTCTGAAATTGTATATATTAACGGTAAAGACAACATCACGCCGAGCTTTGTCTCGTCTGCCTCAAAGCTTGAATGAGTGTAACTCAGACCTGGAGAATGTGAACGATTACCAAACACTTCTTATGCAAGATAAGCTATATCACCAGTATTATATTGACTTATGTAGAAATATGTCAGCATTGCAGAAATCTGTTTCTCACTGGAATAAGGTAAGAGTTTCACTCACAAATCCACCTGGCTATCCTGTCTCTAACCGATGTTTGATATATAGTACTGTGTTATTTTGTCGCCGTCATCCGGAAGCCACTTTGTATTCCTAAGGATTCTGAACGCAGCCTAATTTGCCACACACACTTACTTTCGGGTCATATGGTTCCAAGAAGTGCATAGCAAAGCTTAGTATCTACTGTTACTTTATCAGTATGAGACGTAAGATCCACAGTATACTCAAAACATGTGCGATTTTCCAAGAATCTAAACCGCTGAACTTGTCTACAAAGACTGATTTGCATTTTATTCTGCCCAGTAACCCTTTAGAAATTGTAAGTTCTGACATCCACATCCCACAAGCAGTGGTGGTGTGAAACATATTCTTGCATTTTAATATTTATTCTCCAAGCATGTTAAACTGTATGCTATAAGATCTGCTACTACTACTACCATCGTTCGTCATTTCTCATGTAACTACATTCTTTACATGGGAAAACCAAAGGCTACTTTATCCGACAATGCTGCATACTATACTGGGTACAAGTGGCGTAAATTTCTCAAAGGCAATAGTATTAAGGAACAAAATTAGGAACAAAACTTATGCGCGCACTGTCAAGAGGAAGCAGGAATTTAAAGTTGGAATGTTAGTGCTTTTCCGTACTCACCATAAGTCAGTCGTCTGCTCTTCAGCGGTGCAACGCCAGGTGGCGTCTGCTGTACGGCGGTTCTTATGTTATTGTCAGCATTCCGCAACCTGGTGCATATCTTCTGCGGCACCCTAAAACAAACAGAATCGTTGGACTATATGCTCGCTGTGATCTTAGAGTATACCATGCCCAATAGTAAACACATCTACGGATCATGCGTAAGTTATACACAACTATTAAATACACGTACGTCACAGTACTTCTATAGAGAAGCTACGTTGTATAAGAGTTTTATTTCAGCTCTTGTTGTCAGTAGCAGAAGGAGAAAGAAGAGATTCGTCTTCACCGAATATTTACAGCAGCCACTTAAAAATTTAAAGCAAATTTTATATTAACTTTTTTATAGGTGTGAAGAAGGTATATTTTAAGCGTACGAGACTGACTGTCTGCACTGTCAGTCGCCGACTACTAACGACTGATTGACATGAATACTTAATCATTCAACATCCTTACACTTTCACCTTGAAACTGATTGCATACGCATTTCACCATTAAACACACACTCTTACGAATAGCTAAGGCCATGCTTACACTGGACACTTACACTTTTGTCGCGAGTATTTTTTTTATGTTTGATGTTAGTTCATTGCTTTTGTTATTTGCTTATTTGTAGTTGTGCGCTTTGTCTTATTGCTGGTGTGGGATGTCATGTCTGATGCTCCTCAATTTCTGGTGACATCATTCACAAAGACAAAACATGAATCTCAACTTGTAATGATTGTGAATACTGTAAATATTATGAACTAATGTAAAGCTATTTGAAAAATATTTCTATGTGACCAATCATACTTATGTGAAGACAAGAGAAATATGTTTCTTTGTTTATGTAAATTGAATATGTAATGTGTTTCTATGTATCCTAGATAAAAACCTATATGTAACATGTTTCTATGTACTTATCTGTATTTAGGTAAAGCTAAATGATATATGCTCACTTATATATGTTATCTATACTTGTAACATGTGCCCATATATAAAAAGTTATGAGACTTGCATAACCTGAAACTATTTGTGGACGTTAACTATACGTCGCTGAACTTGTAACTACGAGGAAATTGGTGGGCAAAACCCCATAATTGAGAAAGACTATTCATGAACTATTGCTGTGTGTATAGCCGTGATATCTGAAATTTGTTTACAAACCGTTAATGTAAAGTAGTGTTACGAATTGCTTGCGTAAAGACTTATCAACGGACATTTGTTCTACGTCACAACTACTTGTGAATAACAAGAACTGGTTCACTGCTGCACCTACGGTCGCGTTGCTCCAAAACGATGAAGACCACGGGTGGAGGAATTTTGGATGGGTCCTGAGGGAGCAGGAAGTTCTCGGAAAAGACGGACACTCTTACCTGGTCCAAACGAGGATCGAGCCGTCCGAGGTCCTGCTTCCATGCCTTCACGAACTTATGCTGTGGAACGGGAATCCACCAGTCTTCTATCAAGCGATGTAACAAACAGTGACATCAGTCTAAATGAACATTGTAACCAGTGCAAAAATAAAGTGTGCTACGAGTGATCGCACAAAAGCATCTGTGTCGAAACTGCGGACTCTGACATCATAATTCCAGCGGCATATAAGTAAGATTTAACTGCCACGAACACTGCTCACCTTTATAATGTTACCGTAATTTTTCCGTTCATGGTACCGTGAACGACGACACGTCGTTGAAAGACCTTATATCCGAAACAAAAACGCATTTCAAGCCCAACACTCTGCGAAAGAGACTATCGTCAATAAGAATTTGTAATTTTATGTTAAGGAATGTTGTAACTTTTGGATTTTTTACTTGTTTTAAATGTTAATCCACATTTGTGAAATCCATGACGATAAATCTTGCCTCTGCGACGTCTTGCGCACATGAACACACTGACTGAGTATAAACTATATATCACTGTGTCGTGTGATGAACTGGGTTCGCAACGGCCGCGCCAGTACTGAGCTTTACGTTAGTGCTCATGCGCGGTAGGCGCAATACCAAATTAAAACTGTTACAGGGGTACGCGCCAGATTCAATCATTGAAAATCTGTTTCGTGTAAATATTATGTAATGACTCGTATGTTAAACATCATATGTATGTGTATTTGTAGACTTATGTATGGAACGTGTTTTACAGAGAGTTGCTCGCTGCAGGTGTGTCCTTTCCCCTCGCAACTCAGGGGGCAGTTTAAAGGCACATTCGCATGCTGAGCTTTTAATAGCCGAAAAAATTATATGTAATGAAATAAAGAAATAATTTGAAACATAGACATGGTCCACGGCTGTATAAATATTGTATGTAGCCGCTGGAAACGTTTGAAGATTTTTCATCGTCAGATAATTGGAAGAATGAGAGGCACCTTTTGTTTGCTAGGTCTTGTCCTGATCGGTCGTATATTGGCACACCGCCATTAATACTACATTATTTTATTAATACATTCACGGGTTGCAACCAATCGACACTCGTAATTGCATAACCCAATTCTCAATTTAAGTGTCGTTATTTTATTGTGTTTTACTTCAGAATATACTGATATTACTAACCTATGTATATTTTATTTTGTATCTTTAGTCAAAGTGAGATTGTTGGGTGACTTGGTATGGTAAAAGGTTCCGTACTTCTAAGCAAAAAGTCATCCAGCTCGATCCACCGTCGTCTTCGGGTGCTGTCTTATTACGAAGCCGGATTGTAGAGAGTGAAAAACGGTTAAAAAACAGATCAACGGACCTTTAACAAAAAAAAAAAGAAAGCCGTGCTCGAGCGCCGAGAGTTTGGGCGTTATTTAACACTCATTACTATAATTCATTGTATTGTCGCGATCCAGGTACGAATGGGCTAAATTTAAATGTCCCATTTTCGTTCTTATTTCTGTTTTTGTTTTTGTGCTAAACTAACTTCAGTTCAAAAATGGTTCAAATGGCTCTGAGCACTATGGGACTCAACATCTATGGTCATCAGTCCCCTAGAACTTAAAACTACTTAAACCTAACTTAACCTAAGGACATCACACAACACCCAGTCATCACGAGGCAGAGAAAATCCCTGACCCCGCCGGGAAAACTTCAGTTCAAGAGAATGTTACAGGAGAAGCGTACCGCTTTTAAAGACAAAACGTTGCCAGTGGTCGTTCTGTGAATGTTGCAGTCATAATCCGTTTCTACATTTTAGCTCGTAGGGATTAAAGAGAGTTGTTGCTTATTACTTCTGTGAAACTTCGCACAAGTTGTCTTCCTAGAAACTTTTACAGTGACTTCGTTTGTTTTATAGCCAATACTGTGGTTTTGTGTGTTCATTGCAAAGTGAAAAGCAAAGGCCGCAAATTCGGGAAAAGGAGCAACAGAATACTCAAAGCCAGAAGGCTGCGCATAATGAGAGTGAAACCACGCTCTTTCGATTTCAAAAACTAAACAAGGGGCAACAAACGCAGTAAGTAAATTTCACCAATTTCATAAACAGCAACTCTTTTTAATTTCTACGAACGAAAATGTAGAAAATTATTATGTAAGCAGTATTTACTGTAACACCACTGATAACACTTTTTCATTCTTAAACACCTTTTCGCTTCAAGAATAAAAAGTATACAAGCTTTATTGTCAAGAAGAATCACTTAAGAAACAAATATGGTGTAAATACTGTAGACTGTCTACTACCGTATGCTTCATTTTAATTAACATTCGATGAATTATTATTTGTTTCTTTACATAGTTGTTTTCTTATTAATTTGTGGCATACACTCTTGTAGTCTGAGCGTTTACGAAGTCGACAGTTCTGCGTCAAAACGTCTGCGCATATAATACTCCACTCTGTAAAAGATGATATATGAAGTTACGTAAACAAGTGTCATAAATAAGGAGATAAATGAGTCACATAGTAAATCACGTCTGTCAGTGCTAAAGTTTAATGTAGAGCTTAATTTACACGTGCAGCAACAAATTTTCATTCAGAATTACTGTTCAGCAAAATATTTGATATTTCACCAGACAATTCTAGCAGGAATTTCGGAAGGAGTACTATAAAACTATTGAATATATATATGTGTATATATATATATATATATATATATATATATATATATATATATATATATATATATAACCTTAAATACGAAATTATATGCAATAAAAATTTATTGTATAGCTTATTTACGCAATTTGCAAATTTTGTATGAAGCAGGAAACTTAAAGCTCTAGAAATCTCTTGAATTCGTACCAAACCGTTGATGAACATTAGACAAGTGTACAAAAAAAGCAAACTGTCATAGAATATCTAATATGTGAACATTTGAAAAAAAATTGAAAAACATATACATTATCTGTTTTAAATACAAAGAAAAATACACTGGAGACAGAAAAGAAGAAGTCGGAAGAACTTTATGAGACATTTTAAAACAGAAGAAAGTCGGGAACTACAAAAATGCTCACGTACAGAATTATCCTCATTAGCAACGTCAGGTAAAAAAAATATTATGTTTGAAATTCTTGTATAGCTCTACAGACAAAATTTACATACAATGAAACCATATTAATACAAAACTGTACCAGCAGTAAAAATCTGATTTAACAACATTTTTAAGACCTGGCACAAATAAAAACTCATACAACAGCTTACCATAAGACGGTAATTGACATGCGAAGAGGATAGCACGGTGATGAAACGAATTGTGAAGCTTAAATATATGTGTATATCAGAAAATGTTTAAGACAGGATAAAAGAAAATAAAAGTAAGGAGCGGAAAGGCCAGTGACAACAAACAGAACGGGAGAGTCACGAGAGAACGAAATACTAAAGTTTTGGGTCGCTGTGAGTAGCAGTGTCCCATATTATCTGTGAGAGGGGATTGGTTTGAAGATACGGGAAAATGTTTATACTTTCCAGTAAGACTTGGTCATCCGAACACGTACATTACAGTGGTTAAGTGGTACTATTATTCGTAGGTAGCTCCAAGGCATTCAACAAGTCAGACCACAGTGACGCTTATCTCGCGAAGAAATGAGTTGTGGTGGATGCGAGCATGTTGGAGGGAACATATGGTGTGGTAATCATGCCTGTTGTCTAGAGTCTGAGTACTGACGTACGATTTTCTAGTCCCGACCGTGTGGCATTTACAGTGCACATGTTATTCTACTCAATACTAATCACGCAGCAAAAAACGCAAATGCTCAATGATCACCCACATATGAGGAAATTTTTCTCTACTGTATTACTACGTTCTCTATGGAGATACAAGGAGGTAGAAAATTACATATTTCTTCTGACAGAGTTCTAGAACTAGTTACCTTCGAAAAAAATCATTTCACTGTATCTATTTACAAAATGTAAAGAATTAAAATTCTTACACCACAGTCCCACAGCGATCGCAGGGTCGGCGTGGTTAGAACAGATTTGGCAGTGTTAGTGTTAGGGATGGACACATGCCCTTCCTGCCGCCACCCCGTACCCCCTCCCCCCCAGGATGGTATCAGTGTACCCCAACTGTCTGCATCTAGCGTAAATCGTGAAATAATGCAGACGTGTTTTAAACGACGCATGTAACTGAGGTGGAAGCTGGGGATCAGCCCAGTATTCACCTAGTGGGATGTGAAAAACCGCCTAAAAACCACAGCCTAGCGGGCTGGCCGGCACACCGCCCCTCGTCGTTAATCCGCCCGGCGGATTTGATCTGGGGCCGGCGCACCTACCCGAGTCCAGAAAGCAGCACGTAGCGCACTCGGCTACCCTGGCAGGTAATGAGTGACTGTAACAACATGCCGGTGTATTTACTTATACCATTTAATTTTTCTGCTTAATTGCCGTTGCACATTAAATTCTACAAATCAATTTTACAAGTTCAGCTATAATGACGGCTTGTGAAAGTCAAATTTCTAAGTTCAGAAAGCGTTTTACAGAGTTCAAGTACTGATACACCATTTTTAGTGTAGCGTTAATCTGAATAAACTAAGAATAGTAAGCACATAATGGTTGATTCTTGCTTTCTGCTGTCCCATATAGTACTTCCGTCTGCCTAAAGTTACGGGGTACTATTCACCTCGCTATTTTTACGTTTAGGCGCATGAAACGTTAAGACATTCTGAGGGACCCTTTTGCTACCAATCGTTGGCCGTTTCTTTTTTTCTCCACTAAAATTGGGATGATGTAATACACGGCAGTATTTCCTCAACTCAAATGTTGTAAAACCATAGTTTTAACAAAGAAGACGATCCTAAAATCTAATTACACCAACTAATTATACTGAGCAACAGAATTAAGGGATCACTTCTTCGAAACACCGTAATTCCTACGCTTTGTGGCGCTTGAGTTTGAACTTTGACTCATAGGTGCAAAGAACCTTCCCTTGTGCAAAAGCATGGTGCCCTGCAATGTCACCCTGGGGCTCGACAAGGTTTAAAACCGAAAAGAGTCGACACCTGCTATAGGAAGCCACAACTTAAAAGTTCATGTGAGATGTAAGGTGGGTTAATGACATATTGCCACTAAATTTTACCAGATTGGAAAGTCGTCATCCCCCCCCCCACACACACACACCTCTTACTCTCATTTTACTCCTTCTTTTTACACCATTACAGAAAAGCGACGCCCATCTCTAAAATCACACGGTTTTCTTATGAATGACAGAGGTAAAGATTCCAGACACAGCACCATCCAGAATCTGCACGAATAGGCCCCAAGGGCTGGCATAAACTGCGTCAGAGAAACTACACATTTCCTTGGGGGTTGACTCCCACACATTTCGCTGTCGAAAACGGTAGTTCGCGGTACGTCGAGCAATCGGAAACGACAGTTCGCAGTGCGAGGAGCAACAGTGATGCGTCCTTCACAACCTTTGACACTGCTGACACACTTTGGGGTACCAATCCTTTTCTAAAGATATTGTGGGGCTGCATACATACCGAACATGACTGCACTCGTTTGGAACGAAGCGCAATCGCAATATTGTGTGCTCGTGTACAGATTGCGCAACTACAGCCTGTTCAAAACTGTTCGACGAAATCTGAACGTACTCAAAGCACCTAAGGGTGCTTATTCTTTTTCAGAGATCCTGTTTTGTGTTCTTCTGTGCCGTAGTCACGAGGGATGGAACATTGACACATGCGTGAATAAAACGGCAAAGCGTCACTTTATGGACCCTACATTTCGGCAAGAATCTCGGCGTCAACTGCTCACCTTCAGTGAGAATTTTAAAAGTGCACAAGTGAACAGGCAGACCGTGACGACGTTGCAGGCGCTTGAAGACCAGCTACCTCTTTGAGACTCCTCGACTCCGGGTGGCCTACTATCAGGCGTAGGAGCAGCAGTGCAGCGGCGAAAGAGCAGTAACGTAGCCTGCCTGCAGGCGCCTGGTAATCTCGTCCGTGGCCTGGTTGTGCGGGTGCATTTTTAAAATTCACAATAAAGGTGAGTGGGCGCCACCAAGTGTTTTATTAGAAGAATCTTTCGTATTTTACACATATACATGTCAATGTCCCATTCTCCCGTGATCACTCCAAAGGAGGACACAAAGAAGGAGATCGGAAAACGTATAAGCAGCCTTAGCTGCTTTGGATGACGTTCAAGTTTCGTAGAACGGTCCCTAGAGGCTTCAAACTGAACACGAGAGCAAAAATTGCGATCGCACAGCGCTCCAGCCGCTCGCGATCACGTTCTATGCGGCTGAAGCCCCACAATGTCATTAGAGAAAGGTTGAAACGTGTGATGGTGTGACAAAAGGTTGTGGAGAAAATCTTTCTATTGCTCACTGCACTGCAAACTATCGTTTTCAAAAGCAAAATGCGTCTGAAAGTATTGGTTTCCATGACGCCCTTTATACCAACCGCTGCGGCCTTTCTATGGCGACTTTGAGCGGTGGTGTGTCTGAAATGTTTCCCTCTGTCACTAATAAGAAATCCGCATGATTTCAACTCTGAAAGTCGCAGTTCTGATCTCCATCGCAGAGGCGTCAAAGGAAGGGATGAAGTGGGAGTAACATATCTACTATGATCCAATTGGCGCCAACGTGATATCACTAACCCATCTCACAAGTCATATGTAGGTCTGAACTGTAGCCTTTTGTTCAGTGTATCGACACCTTGCTGTTTGAAGCGTCTGGCCCGAGGGTGATGTAGCAGGGCCTCTGAATCATTACAGAGGAAGGTAGTATGCACCTTTGAGCCGAATTCAAACTTAAGAGTCGCGAGGAGTGGGAATTACGAGATTTCAAAAAAGTAATTCCTTAATTCTGTTGCGCAATGTGGTTCCTACACAGAAACGAAAACTAAAAGTACTTTCTTGCTAGATTGTGAAATAATTCATTGATGTTATCTGCAGATGCCTTGAGAAAGGAATGGTGAAGTATGTATCAAGGATTGAAAGTGTGTTTGTTGGAACAGAAGGCAAGCAATCCATATCACTTTGAAATCCGAACAACAAAGAATAACAAGTGTACAGTTTCTGCACTGAAGTCATTTTTCGAAATATTCATAAAAGCACCATACGCAACAGTAGCGTCACGTTTAATTGGGAACAATTTACTTAGCAGACTGCAGTTCTGTTTGTAGAATCGTGACTGAGAATGCTGTTTATATATTCATTCGCCGAATTTCACAAGGCCTCAAACAATAAATTATTGCGTTGGTATATTTTGTAATCTTTTCAAGTCGGTGTAGCTCTCGGAGAAAAACTTGAGTTTCTTCGAATTTATGGCTTAGAAAACAGCTGGTTTGAATGAAACTTAAGAACAGTATGATAGAAAGGGTGAGGAATAATAGAAACGATGTTGGAAGCAGAAAAATTCTTAATTACTGTGAGAAATCATGAAAAAAGTCCCATAGGGTTCAAGGTTGGGTCCTCTCCTATTCCTTACATATGATAACAACTTCCCACTTAAGTTGATCAAACAAAATTGATACCTCTTACAGTATAAAACAGTGTTATGACGAGCCCTACCAAAGAGAAAGAAAGTGTTAACGATGTTTTCAAGGAATTGTTAAATGATTCTCTGAAAAGGGAATCTTCCTTAATTTCGTGAATACACATTTCATTCTGTCCTGTACAACACATAGTGTCATATCAATAAGTGATGTAGCACATGTACAGGAATCAGTAAACATGGAGGAATTCTCCAAACTTCTTGTTTGCACTACTGATGAAAACTTCAACTGGAAGAACTAATTACTAATCTGCTCAGGCTACTAAGTTACTACTTCTGCTCCCTCTGACAGGAAAAAAGTTACTCTACCTCTATTTTGCATGTTTGTACTTAATAATAATGTCTTATGGAATAATTTTATGGAGTAACTCATCAATTACCTAATATTTATTGAATAAGAGCGAGCAGTCAGAATAATACGTGGTATTCACCCATAGTCACATTGTGAATACCTGTTCAAGAAGTTATATTTCAAATATACCTCCAAAAAATCATAATAATCCATCACAATTCGGCATGACAATAGAAGTAAATATGGTCGTTATTCCCCATTATTAAGGCAGTCAGTGTGTCAGAATCAGATCAATACGCAAAACAGAAAATTTTGATCATTTGTTGAATTATACAAAATTTCCGATTTTCAGCAAAACAAGTTTACTGTAAGGTAGCAGATTTTGCACCTGACATGATGCTAAATCAGTACTAATACACCAAATAATAATTGATAATTGGCCCACCGGAAGGAGAGAATGGACACAGAAAAGGAAGTTGTGTGTGTCATGTTAAACTAATGAGATGGCCGCAGAGGCTGGAACACGGCCGGAACCCCTAAGGAAGGTGTTTATGTCATGTCAAACTAACGGGATGGCCGCAGAGGCTAGAACACGGCCGGACGCCTTTGTCGGTTGGCACTTCAGACCACCAAAGACGTTGGAAGAGCTGGGCCATCACAACAAGAAGTGAGAAGGAGCTATATACGAAAAAGAGTGAGACGATTTCGCTCCATAGTGGAAAATTTGCGGAAGACTGTGACGGGATTGACGCAGAGCGCGTAGAGATACATATTAAAAGTTTGGCGGCAACAGTAACCGCGGGAGAATTCTGTGTCGTGGTTGGGTACAAACGCGCACGGATACATGGAAGTCTGTGTCGTGATTGGCTACCAACGCGCACGGATCCATGCGGCGAAGAACGGCCTGGTTTGCAAAAATTCTGAAGGAGGAATCTGGGGTCGGCTGTGGAAGAGAGCAGTCGGGGTGTCTGGCTGCCCTGCTTGGAGAGCGTGGTGAGAAGTAGGTTGGATAAATTACCGGCATTGAGTCCAGTGGTTACTCTCCAAGTCTGAATAGTGTAGATCATACGACTCCACACACGTAGCATTATCTGTTCCTCTGAGAAGAGAAACAGATTTGTACTAACTTGTGGTGTTAATATGCAATCTGAAGTGTACCTTTGCTGCCGCGCCCTTGAGTCGACCAACTACTATTGGCATATGTGCAAGTAGCTTGAGTACTGAATAATGACGGACTCCGCAATTGAACACTTACGTACAGGAGTTTACGGACGCAAATCACGTCCACGTTGAAGATTAAAGCCAAGCTCGCTCACGGGAAAGACGGCATCACGACGTTGGCTAGACCGTGGTAATCATCACGGAGAATTACGGTGATATTATCAATAATCAGCGAAAGTAGGGCACTGCAATTCTAAATGAGTTCTTATTCCGCTAGCTCTTGACTGGCGCTTTCTGAGTCTGTGTCCGTTCAGGCAGAACTTCACTTGAGTCACTTGCGTGTTCAGTGTTGACTTAAGTAGTTAGGAAAAGAGGATGCATAGTGCCAATGATAGGCTAGTTAGGTTAGCGAGTGTACTGGATTGTCATGTTAGGCTAGAAAAATTGATCATCCTATTTTCTGAATAAATCTTAATTTGGCATCATATGCTAATCACCGCATTATTGATTTCGTAGCTAGCAATCTACATATTTTTGTTTAATAATTAGAGTGTAATGGTAATTGCGATGCAAATGATACTGGGGGCATATCCGCGTGTTTAAACAGAGCCAGCATAAGTCAGATAGCAACTCACGGTCGACTAAGACTACCGATACATATTTTTAAATATATCGATAATTTTATAATAAACCCCCCGTACATTGCATTTCAATTTAGACTATAACCACCTATTCTGGGGAAGTCTTCTGTTATAGACGAATTGTTATCTGAAAACTTGTAGTGTGTAAAAATAGAACTTTTTAAGTGTATTTCCTGAGTAGGAGCGAAAAATAATAATATTAAAAGTACTCACGTTAAAACTAATCACATACAGTATCCTGTAAACTGACTTGTTCTCAATTATTTGTTTAAAAAAAAAAAGAAGAAAGAATCCTTTCAATGATCTGTGAGGCATGTAGCTAACAAAACATAAGAGCACCAGATGTATAGTGCCGTTAATCACTAAAAATGAAATTTTTCTACCAACAAGTGACGAAAGAATACAGTAACATGATTGCTGTACCCTGTAAGAAATATTTGTTTCATGTTAATAGAGAATAGCTCCTCCTCGGTAGTTAATGTAAGATCTGGTGCAGAAAGGAGTCACTCTACTGCTTCACGGCATTGTACGGTAGCTCTCTATTCTGCGCTTGGACTCAATTGTCTTCTTTCACGGCATAACTCGAAAACTGATTCATGTTTCTCTGTGTGAGCGTGTTTTATGTTTGGAGTGGGAACGTTACAAGTTTTCTCGGGAATGATTTTATCAAAGTCACTAACGAAAAGTCTGTTACTTCAAATGGAAAATTTGAACAAAGGAATTATCATCTCCTTTGGATCTGTCAAGGACGTTAAGTAAATATTTTCTTTCAGGCAATGATCATCACGCTGTTACCAAACTGCTACATATTCCAGTTTTTGCCTCCTTTATCATATTTCATTCCAGTTACACAACATGTTTTGTATTCCGGCCTTACTGTAAATAAGATGGAAGGCTATAAATAACCGACTTTACCATATAAACGATCGTCTTATACTAGACTGAAGTATTCAATGCAGTTTCGAGTCAGAATTCTGCTATCCGTCTCAAAGACTGTTGATAACCATGATGTTAATAAAATGGGCATAATATTGATCACATAGCTGGGCTAGCGCCCGCAAACGACCGTTTGCATAGAGTTTCATCTCTCGGCTGCGTGACCCGGAAGTTTTCGCTCGTCTGTGGCACGGATGACGACATTTGGAGTCGAGGCTAAGTGTTAAGCATCGCCTTCTGTTTGATATGAACCACTTCTTTTATAGTGTTCGATTGGTCATGCTTCCTCATTTAATTTGTAGTATCGGTTGATGTCGGTGTACCGGAACATGTTTCTTAACTTCAGTAACGGAAATGGAAAGATGTACATCACAAACTTTCATTCCTCTCAGAAATGACGTGCTTCATCTATATTAGTATGTTCCCCACAGGCATAGATTACTTTTGTGTGGTGTGGAAGCTAGCAGCATCTGATTAGTATGTTGAGACATCTTGTCGTGTCTGAAATACATACTGTGCCAGTTACAAATATATTTTGCTGTAGGCTGATATGAAAGTATAGGCTTGCCGTAGAGTCATAGATACGTTTTTCGGGTGACAAATCGGGGCACAACGCAGGCCTGTGAAGGGCCGTATATTTCTCGACGCGTCTGTGGTTTTACCTACAGTGTGCGTTATATCATTATACTGCCGGAATAGGTCATTTGGTACCTTGGTCATGTAGGACGTGGCACCGAGTTTAATATCTTATAACATATGAAGGGCTTATTTGAGTAGTGGTACAAGTTCATTACCTCCACTTTTCTCATTATAATACTTCTGACACTAATGATCCAAACAAACAGAAAGAAAGGTTCATCTCTAGCAAGAAGACATATGCTTGAATATTTCTGGTATATCAACTGCAGATTTTTCAGCGTTCATTTAACTTTAGTACTCTGTATCTTAAAATGAACAAAAGTGGACTTGTACCACTATTGAAAGAAGCCCGTCATATAACGTTCAGCCTTCCTTCCATTAGTCCTGTTGTAATATCCAATAGTACTCACAGTATTATTTCAGGAAATAGGAAGATGTTGGTCTGGAGACTAGCTACTCCGTCGAATCTTTTAACAGACCAGCTAAGAACGCATCGGCATCGACATGAACGCCACACACAGAAGTGAGGCAACCGATTTACACTGAATGTCCGATCTCTGTTCTCTGTGACACGGTGCTAGCGGTTAACGACGCATGGTAACTCGAGATCTCAACTCAGCCTCCAGTAATCTGTTACCATGGCTCTAGATGACTTTCTCTCTGACACTCGCCTGAAAAGGCCATCGTGTAACCACACCGATCTTCAATTATAAGAATGAAACTTTTTACTGTTGAAAATATTGAAAATAATCTCCCATAAGGTTGACTTTTTGATCAAGATATTACAATAGCATGGATGTACTAAAGAATCGCTTTTATAGCACTCGGCTGAACTGTCTGTTATGCAAGACTTTTCATTTCTAACAATGTAGATTTAAATACAGGGTGTCCGGTCTAGAGGTACACAGAACAATCTGTTAAGATTTCAGCACCTATTAATGTTTTTGCTTTATTTGTCTAACATTGTACACAGGAGTTAAAATAGCTTCATGTATGTGAGTACCGTCTGTGGCTCGGCGTATATCGAAATGATACTCCACTTCTCGCCACATGTTCTTAAGCCAGACAAGTGGTATGTCCTCCACTGCTGCATCAATCCGTCGAACGCTGGTTCTGAAAACAATGTCCTCGGTAAACTCCATGCACTAGAACCCAACGAAGTCAGGCCGGCAGAGCGAGGGGATCAGGATACTGGAGCCCACATTCGGAGAAAACTCTCAGGAAACGTGGAGAAATGTTGCAACATCCGCTGTAAAATGACTGCGGGAGGCATCTGTGGAACTGTATAGTTCGCCAACATGTTGAGATAGACGTGTCCTATCTGTGGCACGTATGCGCCTTGCCACTCAGCTCTATTCATGATATGGTGAAGATCACATCTCGGGGAATGTCTCTATCGACTGCGTGTTCACCCATCAACATAAAATATCGAGTTACATCGCTATAAAGGTTTCTTTGTGTATAACTCTATCCCTGACGTCCTGTGTCTGACTGAGCTATTACTACGGATATTCGAGTATGTTTAAAAATATCTGTGTAATTTTTTTCTTACGTTGCAGTACTGAACGTTAGAGACATGACATTTCCTTTCATAAAATGAAGGATACATGAATTGTAGTTAGTTCTTACCTCCAAAAGACTGAAGGTGAAAAGTGTAGAAGTGCTAGGTAATTTTTGTTAATGCAACAGACCTCCTTTGCTCAAAATCATACCGATCTGATGGCATCTGTTAATTATTAATCTTAGTAATTACTGATTATGCCTGTCATACTTTTTTTTTCAAATTGCGATTGCTATTTCGAATATTCATCACTTTCAAGAAACTATCTGAACAAGCACTGTGCTTTAGAAAGAAACAAAGCAAGAATGTGTATATGGTATTCAAAACATCGATCATTCTACGTGGAAGTTTTCCTTTTAACTGTCACTTACACAAGTTTTTACGAGAAATGTTAGAATTTGTTGAGTACTGTAAACTTCGTTTATTGATAGAAGCTCATGCACCAAAGTAGTGAAAATGTTTTCCTGGAAACCGGCATGAATTTATATCACAGGCGAGTAGTCGCTTAGTGTAGTCTCCATAGCAGCAGTTCCGTAAAATGAACTCGTTAACGTGAGCCACACGTGGCCCAACGTTGGCGGATGGACGGTGTAGCTGTTCCGCTGGCGATGAGGTGGTAAGCCGCACAACAGGCCTCCAGGTAGCAAACGATTTGCGTTCGCCCAGTTAACCTAATTTGAGACCGACCCATGACTTGATTGAGTGAGGGAAGCTAATCGTATCGCTCCAATGGTTGCCGTCTATTCCGTTCATACCAGATTGTTCGGCCGCGTTGGGTCCTATGGATGCGTTGCAGGCACACACGCGTACGCACGAACACACACACACAAACAGGGTACTTGTGCGTTGTTACCGTCCAGCAGACCATCCGAAGTGAGTATAGTCTGTTTTGAAGACGAGCTCACACGGGCACATCTGCTTCATCGTCCGCCGCCCTCCCAGTCTAGATGACAAGTTAGACGCATTACCTCTTGTAGCAGTTCCAGTTACAGAGTGCTTCTATCTGTAGGAGTGTATACTGAATTGCAATGTACAAACAGACTTAAACACCTTTGCGTTGAATGGTGTCTCAGGAAATGTTGAAGACGATAGTGCGATTTGAATTAGGTAAAGAACCTCCGTAGCTACTCTCTCTCCCATCCTTAGCATTCATGCAGCACATAGAGCCTCCTGTTGCTTAAGCTTTGGTAAATCAATTTTTTTCAACTTCGTGAAAGATGTATTCGTGTCGCCACATTCCTCATTGAACCGAAGAACTTTTGTGTGTCACCTATTTGCGTATCATACAGACTTTTTCCTTCATTGTATTTTCATCGTATTTTCACTTCAGTTTACACTGTTTTCTGAAACCGAGATTGGGGAGAATGGAGAACCACCTCCTATCCACATTCAGTTATTCTGCCGTCGGGATCAGCCATGAATCTGTCTAAAATGATAGAACACATCACGCTGTTAGCAAGTCTCCCTCCTCAGCTACTCAGTGAGAATTGTTAAGTAATATGTTACGTTGAAGATAATATACTTTGGAACCAACTGCTAACTAGCTCGGACTTAAGTGAAAATTACACGCAAATTCAAACATAATCTGTTAAAAAATGAAAGGTTTCCAGAAAGACTACCGCAAATTTCGGAAACTGGTGAACACAACAAGAACTGAGCGAGCCGAAATTCTTAATCTTCAACTCTTCGTTCTTCAGTACCACGAGCAAAGGTAATACATCCAACATAGCTTTGCGACCAAAATAAGACCCCACTGGTAGGGCGTTCCTCAAAAAAGACTTGTAATATAAACCAAAACAGCCTTAGTATGCTGGTACGGCGAACAGTTGAAAGCAAGGGGAAACAACAGCCGTAATTTTTCTCGAGAGCATGAAGCTCTACTTTATGGTTAAATGATGATGGCGTCAACCTGGCGGTAACTTCTCGGCAGGATGTCGTCACCAGGAGAAACAAAATTTGTGTTTTACGAATCGGAGAGTGGAACGCTAGAGCCCTTAATCAGGCAGGTGCGTTAGACAAATTCAAGGCAAAGTTATATATATATATATATATATATATATATATATATATATATATATATATATATATATATATATATATATATGGGGAATTAATGAATTTAGATGGCAGGAGAAACTGACTTTTGGTCACGTAAATACAGATTTATAAAAGCAAATTCAGATAGATGTAATGAAGGATTAGGTTTAATAATGAGTAAGAAAATAGTAATGCAGGTAAACTACTATGAACAGCGTAGTGAAAGTATTATCGTAGCAAAAATAGACAGTAAGCCTACACCCACGTCAGTTTTACAAGTTTATGTGCCAATCAACCCCGTCCATGATGAAGAGACTGAAGAACTGTATGATGAGATAAAAGAAATTATTCAGTTAGTTAAGGGAGAAGAAAATTTAATTGCCATGAGGGACAGAAATTTTACAGAAGGAAAAGGAAGAGAAGGAAAAGTAGTTCGTGAATGTGGACTCGGGGAAAAGAATGAAAGGTGAAGCCGCCTGGTAGAATTTTGCACTCACTTGGTATAAGACTCATGAAAGAAAGATGTAGACTTGGAAGAGACCAGGAAACACCGGAGGGTATCAGACTGACTGTATAATGGTAAGACAGAGATTTAGGAACCAGATTTTAAATTGTAAGGCAATCCCGGTGGCAGATAAGGACTCTGATCACAATTTGTTACTTATGAACTGTAGATTAAAACTGAAGAAATTGCTAAAAGGTAGGAAAGTAAAACGATGGGACCTAGATGAATTGAAATAATGATATGTTTCTCAGGGTTTCAGTGGGAGCATTAGGAAACTAATGACTTGAATAGGGGAAATGAATACAGTGGAAGATGAATGGGCAGCTTTGGTACATGAAATAGTGAGGGAAGTAGAGGATCAAACAGTTAAAAAGACAAAGCCTCGTAGAAATCCTTGGATAACATTAGAGACATTAAAATTAAATGATAAAAGATGAAAATATAAAAATGTGGCAAATAAATAAATGTCGTGTTACTAGGGCGTCCCGTCGGGAAGACCGTTCGCCCGGTGCAAGTCTTTCGATTTGACGCCACTTCGGCGACTTGCGCGTCGATGTGGATGAAATTATGATGATTGGTACAACACGTCACCCAGTTCCTGAGCGGAGAAAATCTCCAACCCAGCTGGGAATCGAACCCAGGCCCTGAGAACTGATATTCTGTCGTGCTGACCAATCAGCTACCGTGGGCGGACAATGTGGCAAATGAATCAGGCGAAAGGAAACACAAATGTCTAAGAAATGAGACTGACAGGAAGTGCAAAATGACTAAGGAAAAATGGCCAGAGGACAAGCGTAAGGGTATAGAACCATACACGACCAGCGGAAAGATAGCTGCTGGAGTGACAAAAAACACTATACAGGAGTTGCGTTGGGAAGTCATTCCGCACCCACATTATTCATCTGATCCTGTGTCCTCGTATCTTCACCTTCTCCACTTTCTATCGAATAACATTCAAGGGACTTCCTTTTCGGACGAAAATGGGCTCCGAACAGGGTTCGACGAGTTCTTAGAGTCCAAACCAAGTGGTTTCTAGTCGCCGAATCGAAAAGTTACCCAAGCGATGGCAGAGTGATGTAAACAGTGAAGGAGACTATACTATGCCCAAACGTGTTGCATGTATCTTTTACGTTTATTTAACATGCAAAAACGTAACGAACTTATACACCACCCTAATAACACAAAGAAAGCAGTTGCTGATAGGTGTAAACGCGGGGATGACAATTCATCATCTTCATTGGTCACGGCTCACAACGGAGTACAATATTTTTCAGCATTTGTGATATTCTATGGAGAGAACGGTACGTGACGCTATCCACCTGCATTACTGTTACCGGAATTTGCCGCTAGTTTGAAGGACGGATCAGCTTCAGAAATCATGGTCGCAAAATACTAACACGAGTTCCTTGCAGATCAGTAGAAAAACTAGTACAAACCGACCTCGGGGAAGATCAGTTGGGATTACTGAGAAATGTAGGTACACCCAAGGCAATACTGACCCTACGAACTTGGCCGGCCGGTGTGGCCGTGCGGTTCTATGCGCTTCAGTCTGGAACCGCGTGACCGCTACGGTCACAGGTTCGAATCCTGCCTCGGGCATGGATATGTGTGATGTCCTTAGGTTAGTTAGGTTTAATTAGTTCTACGTTATATGCGACTGATGACCTCAGAAGTTAAGTCGCATAGTGCGCAGAGCCATTTGAACAATTTTTTTGACCCTACTACTTATCCTGGAAGATTCGTTAAGGCAAACCTACATTTATAACATTTGTAAACTTAGGGAAAGCTTTTGACAATGCTGAATGGACTACTCTCTTTAAAATTCTGAAGGTAGTATGCGTAAAATGCAAAGGGCGAATAGCTATTTACAACTTGTCCAGAAATCAGACGGCAGTTATAAGAGTCGAGGGGCGTGAAAGAGCCAATGGTTGAAAAGGGAGTGAGAAAGGGTTGTAACCATCGCCGATATTACTCAGTCTGTACACTGAGCAAGCAGTAAAGAAAAGAAAAGAAAATTTTTGGAGTTGGAATTTAAGGTTCTCTGATGACATGGTAATTCTGTTGGAGACGGCTAAGGACTTAGAAGAACAACTGAACGGAATGGGCAGCGTCTTTAAAAGAGGGTAACAAAAGCAAAAGCCGGATAACGGAAAGTAATTGAAACCGGTGATGCTGAGGCAATTAGAATAGGATACGATACACTTAACGTAATAGATGAATTTTGTTATTTGGGTAGCAAAATAACTGATGATGGTCAAAATAGAGAGGATATAAAATATAGATTGGCAATGGCAAGAAAAGCCTTTCTGAAGAAGTGAAATGTGTTAAAATCGAATATAAACTTAAGTGTTGGGAATCTTTTCTGAAAGTGATCCAAAATGGCTCTGAGCACTACGCGACTTAACTTCTGAGGTCATCAGTCGCCTAGAACTTAGAACTAATTAAACCTAACTAACCTAAAGACATCACACACATCCATGCCCGAGGCAGGATTCGAACCTGCGAGCGTAGTGGTAGCTCGGTTACAGAATGCAGCGCCTAGAACTGCACGGCCACTACGACGGCTTTCTGAAAGTATCTGTGTGTCACGTAGTTACATATGGAACTGAAATATGGACGATAAACAGTTTAGAGAAGACGAAAATAGAAGCTTCTGAAATGTGGTGCCAGAGAAGAATGCTAATGATTAGATGGGCAGGTCACGAAACTAGTGAGAAGGAACTGGAAAGAAACGGGGAGAGAGAAAATTCGTGGTACAATATGACCTTAAAAACAGACATATTTTAAGACATCAAGGGATCACCATTTAGTATTGGAGGAACGTATGGTGGTATAAAAATCGTAGAGGGTGACCAAGAGATGAATACAGTAAGCAGATTCAGAAGGATATTAGTTGCAGCAATTATTCGGAGATGGAGACGTTTCCACAAGGCAGAAGAGCATGGAGAACAGTATCAAACTAGGCATCAGACTGAAGATTACAATACAAAAACATAATAAACTACGTGTTAGGGAGCTATCATCCCATAAATTTAAGACGATAAAAAGTGGAAATGAGCAAAGTGTGGAAACACCAAAAACCCAAAATTTTGTCATGAATAACAAGGTTTATGGAAAGCGTGGGCATTCAAAACAGATTCAAGTCGTCTCTAAATGGCTCAATATAAGTCATATGTGATTCTCGAAGGACACTTACACCATTCTTCCTGAAAGCTGCGGCAGGTTCAGGTAATGATAATGTATCACACACCCTTCTCTCCAAAGCAGATCACAAAAGCAGAAAAATGTTGAGATGTGATCAGGGCGGTGGCCAGGGGAGAAACGAAGTTTCATCCTTGTGGTCACAAAACCAGCCCTGCACGATCTGAGTTGTGTGAATAGTAACTCTGTTTTTTTGGAACACAGCACCAGCATTGGGGAATAACAATGTACCACTAGATGTATCTGATAAGCCAAAATGGTAACGTAATACAGGACAGTAGCGTGACCTTGCAGAGTAACCATGGGGCCCATGGAATAGCACGATATGGCTGCCAGAATCATCACCAAATCACTCTAGGGGCGTAAGTTCGGCCATCAGTTCGAAAGAATGTAAACAAGACTCATGTGACCAAATAACTTTTCTCCATCGCTCCACAGTCCAGGATTTTTTGACTTCAGGCACCAGGTTTCCCTGTTACGGGCACATGGATCACTGTTTAGTTGTGGAATTCCAGGTTGTCCACTAATTCCCAGCTCATGGATTACTCTTCGTGTTGCCTTATTACTGACAGAGTTCGCGGGTGCGACTTTCAGTTCTGCAGTGAATTTTACAGCTATCGTCCTCCTTATCTGTAATCACGATCCTCCTCAATGACCATCTGTAATGATCACTGAACACACACCCTCGTCCGTTTTGTTACTTAGCGGATGACGTTTTCCGCATTCCCTGTATGCGGGATAAGTCTTAGACGTGGTTTCTCCTGAAACATCAAATACTTTACTTACATTGGTTACGGAAGCGCCCACCGTACGTGCACCAACAATTTGCCCACCTTCTAATTTCCTTAGCTACGGCATAATGCACCCACAACTGCACAGCACACTTTTCGGACCACGACTGGCCCTTGGAACGTGTTGAGGAGATTGCACAGGTGTCAGTGTGTAACCTCCTCCTCACTTATCGACCTTAATGACAGTGAAAAATTAAACCGCGTGTACCTAATGGAAATTTGGGAAGAAGCAATCGTCACCGAAGTTAATCTGTCGGTAAAGAGGGAGGAAAGGGTTACATCTAAATGAAAGTAAAAATGCAAATCAAACTGGTGGAAATTAATTTTGAAAAGGGGTAAAGTTAATAAAGAAAGTGCGGCCGTTACGTTAACAATTAACTAGCGGTAATTAGATATTTGAGATTTGGGGGAAATTACGGTCGCCAGCCCTATGGGCAATTACTATAGTAACTGAAAAAGAAAGGTTATTAAGCATATAATTAGCACTAGAAGCGTGGCAACTGAAGGTTGACACCAGTAGTGTGAAAACTGAAAGGTTGTCAGAAGTAATAAATTTCGCTACACTCTCACTTAATTTAGCAAAAGAAAAACGGGAAAATTGAAAGTTAATTTAGTGACTGAAGTTAATAGTGAGCTTTCTTTCTGAAGCACATCGAAATTCAGTAAAATACGGTTAGTCTTGGGCTACCTCAACAATCATTTCAAAAGCTACTTGAATCTACGCAATTTAGAAATAAGAGATTTAACTTTGAACTTGAATTAAATGATTCTGAACAATTAACAATAGTAAAATTTAGTACGTACCAAGCTGAGCTGCAGTCACAGGTAAGCTAAAACACGGTAACAAAAAACTCGCACTCTTAATTTGTGCTTGTGTAATCTAAATATTGTAGCCAGCTATGAATGCCTTATCTTAACTTTGAAATTAAAGCAGTGAAATCGAATGATATTACTTTAATGCTGGCGTTTGAATTTGAACGACACTCGGGTTCATTCCGGAAAAGGAAGGGACCCTGCTTGGTAATGCAATTTTGACAATGAGCAACAAAGGTTCATGCTACGTTGCTGTAATTTAGTGAGAAAAATTTAAGTTTGAAAAGCTGAGGTCTGTCGTACAGTTCTAAAACTTTACATGCTACCAGTCTTCCTTGTTGGTTGATTGAAGGTTTGAAGTCGTCGATCGAGGAGGTGGCGACAATCACTCACTGTCGGCCGTCGCTGTTGCAGAAGTTGGATGTTGGCGCGCCTTCTTCTCGACACGGTCTCCAGCCGAAACGGGCTCTTGATGTGTGCCAGATAACGTTTCCCGTCCGCGACACCGTGTCAGAAACTATCACAGCAAGTCGAGCGCAATTACATGCTGCCAAACCCCGAAGGCGCGGCAACTCGCGGGAGCGCCACACAACACACCTGTTCCACTGCCCTCCTCCAGCCAGACTCTCTCTGCCCGCGCTCCATCGGCAGAGTTAACACTACCAAAGATCCTAAACACTTTGGTTCTCCACACGACTTATCGATGTAATAGTTCGGTAGCATAGTTTTCCCTAAGCCAGACCCAGCCTAAAAATACAAATAATATTTACAAATAAACCAATTATACATCGACATAAATGCATAAATATATACATACAAATAGTAAAACAATTACAATATATAAGTACACAGAAATGTCATATCTTCAGGTAACAAAGTAAGGAAAAAAATTATAGTGCAATAGAAGGAAACAGGAGGATATGCATTTCCGGCATTACAAGTGGTGGTCAAATATAACAGCGCCATAAGCAGGCTTGGCTAGCGTCAGCATTTATGTCGAAGCATTCATTTCTCCCGATGTTCCCATAATTTATTCCAACCCCTGCGTATCGAAAGAGGAGACGAATAGTTGTTGATGTGTATTACAGTGTACCTACAAACACAGTGCTTGTAAATTCGAGCCATATAATGAAAGGATTTCTCTACAATTTCTGCTACAAACTATACTAGAATATCCTGAACAGATTATGGACCATCACGTTTAGGTAGTATGGGAGAGCATTGTACCTTGGTACACTTTTCAGAATCTGGACTCTAGCCAGCCGTGTAGCAGCAGTTTAATGTACTTCCTTATTCCGGTTTTAAATGATCGTATCCACTTTTTACTTGCTGCAGTCTTTTAGGAAATTACAAAAAATACTTCAGGAAATTAGCGTTTCCCCGAATGTGAACACATTTTCCAAGGCACAACAGGGACATGAAATTCGATGAAATTTAAAAAGATCTCAGTCGATAAAATTTTGTTAATACTGTATTTAATAACCTATCTGCTATGGTATTAGTCTACTGTATACCAGTAACCAGTAAGTCAAATCAAATTAAGCAAAAATACATTTTCGAATAGAAGCCACTGGAAACTGACACTAATTGCCATTTTCAAGACAGGTGAAATTGAGAACGAAGTCTTTCGCGATAGCACTGTCGTATAAGAGGTTCTGGGACTTCTTGCCGCGTCAGTTCACGGTAAACCTCGAGAATTCGACGATTACCTCCATTGTCTTCGTCAGGAGCAACGTGCCCAAGTTTGTTGAAGTTAAACATCACTTAAGGTCGGCAGGGGTGAATAATCTTTTACGAAGTATCAGCCTGGCTGTCGTCAAAGGAAGGATACGTCAAATAGGGTAGGAACTGCATACTAATGCACTCAATTTCCGCAGTTTCTATCTATTTTTATCTACAGTTGTCTCATCTGTCGACTGGGACTAGGTCGACATGTCGATGGCAGCTCATCAAAGAAGTACAACGACAGAACAGACAAAAAAATTTGAACGCCTTGCAACCACAGAAAGGTCGGTGTCATCTCAAGGAATGGCACGCATTTTCATCAACCTGTCGGACGAGAAACAGAACGCAGGAGCCATAATAGTCCTTAATAAAGGATCGAATTTCGCTCCTATACCATGCACTGTACATATCGTGGAGTTCATTAGTGGAGCGGGACAGGCGAGGTTATTCGGCATCTCTCATAAGAAGAAGGACGAGTAAAACCTACCACCAGTTTTGCATTTTAGCCTCAGCAAAGCCATCCAAATCCTACAGCAGCAGAGGGGAGAGAGAGAGGGGCTCCGTCTACTGCGGAAGATCTTGTGACATTTCTGGCTGACAAGGGAAATGCTAGTGGCATCGTTGTTGAAAGATAGCACTTACAAATGCCTAAAACGGGACCCAACTCTGTCATACAGGATTCTGATCTATCAGAGGATGTCATCGAAGATCTTAAGAGTATGAGCTCGTACCCCTTCTAGGCCTTACGGATTTCCTGAAGTCCACAAGGAAGGTAATTCCATTGTTGCCACCTGTTAGCGCTACTGGTTCTCCTACCTACAGACTGGCCAAATATTTAACTGAGTTGAAGACTAAGATAGCTGATAGCTGTAAACATCAAATCAAAACCAATCAGTTGTTCATTAAGAAAATTAAGTAGATTAGAGTTGGCCCAAATGATATTTTAGTAAGTCTGGATGTGGTCTCACTGTTTACAAAATTTCCTGTGGAGGACACATTAAAATTGTTGGCTGAGCGTTTTTCTGGTGAAACGATAGAGTTGTTTCTACATGTCATGACGACAACCTACTTCTTGAATGGCGGAAAATTTTGTAAAATGACGGACAGAATGGCTATAAGTTCTCCATTGTCTCCAGCAATGGTCAACTTTTTTATGGAACATTTTGAGGAACGTGCATTAAATTTGGCACCCCTTCATCCATTTTCACTTTATCGTTATGTTGACGGCACGTTTATGTTCTGGCGTAGAAGCTCTTTAACTCTTCCATGAGCATACGAACAGTATGCACCCAAACTTCCAGTTCACTATAGAGACAGAGAAAGAGGGAAGGCCGCCATTTTTAGATGTTTTGATACTGGGAAGTCAGATGGACGTTTCGGCCACTCAGTGTACCGCAACGTGACGCACATTAATTTGTACCGTATTTTAGCTCCCAAAGTTTTCACCATCCAGTCCAGAAGACAGCAGCTTTAAATACACTCGTACACATAGCAAAAACGTTTCTGACGACGACTACTTGGATGTCGCATTTAAATCATCTGAAGTATGTGTCCGAAAGAAAAGCTGTGGGTCAGGTGACATGAAGCGAGCGTTCTCCCAGATAAGAAAACGTGAAAAATGTTTAAAATTGACGTGAAGAGCCACCGATGGCAATCCTTCCTTTCTGTGGCTCTACATCCAGTAAAACAGGCAGAGGCGTGAGGAAACGAGGCATAAGATAAATTTTCCAACCTCCCTGTTAAGGAGACTCCCGGCCTTAAACAATTGGATTTACAACATCCCTTCTGAATGTGGGATAAATTGCATTCGTCATTCCATTCGCACCGTTTCTGAGCACTGTGCAGAACATCAACGGCACACTAAAAGTCGAGATCTACAGAAATCTACAGCCTCACAAAAATATATAACACTTCTAGAACTGAATTTTCACTCTGAGCGGAGTGTGCGCTTACATTATAGAAGACGAGGTACTAACAGAATTTAAGCTGTGAGGACGCTTCCTGAATCGTGCTTGGGTAGCACAGTCAGGGGAACACTTGTCCGTGAAAGGAAAAGGATCTGAGTTCGAGTCTCGGCATCGTACACAGTGTTAATCTGCCATTAAGTTTGATATAAAATACTGTTTGAAAGTAAAGTTTCGTCCCGGGCTCCTTTAATTCTGTAATTAAACAGCCTGTAGAAATAGGAATTGTGAGAAGATCCTCAACCACGACAACGTATATAAATTTTAGCGATGCATGGAATAGATCACTCGGTATAGAGAAGAGCCAGAGATACTGGTCGCAATGTTCATGCTACGGCGGAAGCGGTGACACAACCAGCGCTGACGTTGACACCATATTCGATAGCATTAAGTAATTACCGACCAATCAGAAGTCATTTACGGGCTATGCAAATCCGTCACAGCAGCAGTTTTAACAGCCGGTTAGTCCTGGCGAGCCGGCCGGAGTGGCCGAGCGGTTCTAGGCGCTACAGTCTGGAACCGCGCGACCGCTACGATCGCAAGTTCGAATTCTGCCTCGGGCATGGATGTATGTGATTTCCTTGGGTTAGTTAGGTTTAAGTAGTTCTAAGTTCTAGAGCCTCCCCATGAACCATGGACCTTGCCGTTGGTGGGGAGGCTTGCGTGCCTCAGCGATACAGATAGCCGTACCGTAGGTGCAACCACAACGGAGGGGTATCTGTTGAGAGGCCAGACAAACGTGTGGTTCCTGAAGAGGGGCAGCAGCCTTTTCAGTAGTTGCAAGGGCAACAGTCTGGATGATTGACTGATCTGGCCTTGTAACAATAACCAAAACGGCCTTGCTGTGCTGGTACTGCGAACGGCTGAAAGCAAGGGGAAACTACGGCCGTAATTTTTCCCGACGGCATGCAGCTTTACTGTACGATTAAAAGATGATGGCGTCCTCTTGGGTAAAATATTCCGGAGGTAAAATAGTCCCCCATTCGGATCTCCGGGCGGGGACTACTCAAGAGGATGTCGTTATCAGGAGAAAGAAAACTGGCGTTCTACGGATCGGAGCGTGGAATGTCAGATCCCTTAATTAGGTTAGAAAATTTAAAAAGGGAAATGGATAGGTTAAAGTTAGATATAGTGGGAATTAGTGAAGTTCGGTGGCAGGAGGAACAAGACTTTTGGTCAGGTGAATACAGGGTTATAAATACGAAATCAAATAGGGGTAATGCAGGAGTAGGTTTAATAATGAATAGGAAAATAGGAATGCGGGTAAGCTACTACAAACAGCATAGTGAACGCATTATTGTGGCCAAGATAGATACGAAGCCCACACCTACTACAGTAGTACAAGTTTATATGGCAACTAGCTCTGCAGATGACGAAGAAATTGAAGAAATGTATGATGAAATAAAAGAAATTATTCAGATAGTGAAGGGAGACGAAAATTTAATAGTCATGGGTGACTGGAATTCGAGTGTAGGAAAAGGGAGAGAAGGAAACGTAGTAGGTGAATATGGATTGGGGCTAAGAAATGAAAGAGGAAGCCGCCTGATAGAATTTTGCACAGAGCACAGTTCAATCATAGCTAACACTTGGTTTACGAATCATGATAGAAGGTTGTATACATGGAAGAACCCTGGAGATACTAAAAGGTATCAGATAGATTATATAATGGTAAGACAGAGATTTAGGAACCAGGTTTTAAATTGTAAGACATTTCCAGGGGAAGATGTGGACTCTGACACACAATCTATTGGTTATGACCTGTAGATTAAAACTGAAGAAACTGCAAATAGGTGGGAATTTAAGGAGATGGGACCTGGATAAACTGACTAAACCAGAGGTTGTACAGAGTTTCAGGGATAGCATTAGGGAACAATTGACAGGAATGGGGGAAAGAAATACAGTAGAAGAAGAATGGGTAGCTTTGAGGGATGAAGTAGTGAAGGCAGCAGAGGATCAAGTAGGTAAAAAGACGAGGGCTAGTAGAAATCCTTGGGTAACAGAAGAAATATTGAATTTAATTGATGAAAGGAGAAAATATAATAATGCAGTAAATGAAGCAGGCAAAAAAGAATACAAACGACTCAAAAATGAGATCGACAGGAAGTGCAAAATAGCTAAGCAGGGATGGCTAGAGGACAAATGTAAGGATGTGGAGGCTTATCTCACTAAGGGTAAGATAGATACTGCCTACAGGAAAATTAAAGAGACCTTTTTAGATACGAGAACCACTTGTATGAACATCAAGAGCTCAGATGGAAACCCAGTTCTAAGCAAAGAAGGGAAAGCAGAAAGGTGGAAGGAGTATATAAAGGGTCTATACAAGGGCGATGCACTTGAGGACAATATTATGGAAATGGAAGAGGATGTAGATGAAGATGAAATGGGAGATACAATACTGCGTGAAGAATTTGACAGAGCACTGAAAGACCTGAGTCGAAATAAGGCCCTCGGAGTAGACAACATTCCACTGGAACTACTGACGGCCTTGGGAGAGCCAGTCCTGATAAAACTCTACCATCTGGTGAGCAAAATGTATGAAACAGGCGAAATACCCTCAGACTTCAAGAAGAATATAATAATTCCAATCCCAAAGAAAGCAGGTGTTGACAGATGTGAAAATTAACGAACAATCAGCTTAATAAGCCACAGCTGCAAAGTACTAACACGAATTCTTTACAGACGAATGGAAAAACTAGTAGAAGCCGACCTTGGGGAAGATCAGTTTGGATTGCGTAGAAATACTGGAACACGTGAGGCAATACTGACCTTACGACTTATCTTAGAAGAAAGATTAAGGAAAGGCAAACCTACGTTTCTAGCATTTGTAGACTTAGAGAAAGCTTTTGACAATGTTGACTGGAATACTCTCTTTCAAATCCTAAAGGTGGCAGGGGTAAAATACAGGGAGCAAAAGGCTATATACAATTTGTACAGAAACCAGATGGCAGTTATAAGAGTCGAGGGACATGAAAGGGAAGCAGTGGCTCGGAAGGGAGTAAGACAGGGTTGTAGCCTCTCCCCGATGTTATTCAATCTGTATATTGAGCAAGCAGTAAAGGAAACAAAAGAAAAATTCGGAGTAGGTATTAAAATCTATGGAGAAGAAATAAAAACTTTGAGGTTCGCCGATGACATTGTAATTCTGTCAGAGACAGCAAAGGACTTGGAAGAGCAGTTGAACGGAATGGATGGTGTCTTGAAGGGAGGATATAAGATGAACATCAACAAAAGCAAAACAAAGATAATGGAATGTAGTCGAATTAAGTTGGGTGATGCTGAGGGAATTAGATTAGGAAATGAGACACTTAAAGTAGTAAAGGAGTTTTGCTATTTGGGGAGCAAAATAACTGATGATGGTCGAAGTAGAGAGGATATTAAATGTAGACTGGCAATGGCAAGGAAAGCGTTTCTGAAGAAGAGAAATTTGTTAACATCGAGTACAGATTTAAGTGTCAGGAAGTCATTTCTGAAAGTATTTGTATGGAGTGTAGCCATGTATGGAAGTGAAACATGGACGGTAAATAGTTTGGACAAGAAGAGAACAGAAGCTTTTGAAATGTGGTGCTACAGAAAAATACTGAAGATTAGGTGGGTAGATCACATAACTAATGAGGAAGTATTGAAAAGGATTGGGGAGAAGAGAAGTTTGTGGCACAACTTGACCAGAAGAAGGGATCGGTTGGTAGGACATGTTCTGAGGCATCAAGGGATCACCAATTTAGTATTGGAGGGCAGTGTGGTGGGTAAAAATCGTAGGGGGAGACCAAGAGATGAATATACTAAGCAGATTCAGAAGGATGTAGGTTGCAGTAGGTAATGGGAGATGAAGAAGCTTGCACAGGATAGAGTAGCATGGAGAGCTGCATCAAACCAGTCTCAGGACTGAAGACCACAACAACAACAACAAGTTCTAGAGGACTGATGACCTCAGCAGTTAAGTCCCATAGTGCTCAGAGCCATTTGAAGCAAGTCATGGCGAAGAAACTGGAGGTACTCGTCGGAAGCCTCAGATTTTCCCCTGAACTGACACGGCAGGAAAACCGAAAACTTTTAAAACAACAGGTAAAATTATTAAGACGTGAGAGAAACTCAGTTCATTTGCAAGTATCACATGTTTCATTGCAAAAGGCCTCTTCTGTCTCAAGGTACAAGGCATTGCACGAGAGACGAAGTAAAGCCTAACTGCCCCCATGCCATATAAATAGTTCTAACAATATAACATTTTACTCAGCGTAAAATTTTGCACCTCAAGAATGAACAATATGTTCCAAATAGCTATAATATAAAGCATTTCAATTTGTAGAAGGCGAAACGTTTACAAATGCTGCGCAAAATACAACCTTGAAACGTCCCCTTAGAAAAATTATACACGACTGTGCTTAAACTGACACACAATATTATTGACTGATGACCACAGAAGTTAAGTCCCATAGCGCTCAGAGCCATTTGAACACACAATATTTGTAGCGCAACGCAATCTGACTTTCAGAAATCCCTACAAAAGAATGGCCCTGACTAACATTAACCTATACCTTTCACAAATCACTTACCTCACCAAAAATCTTCGTTACTCGAACTACTGCAACACAGCGAGCGCCAATACTGCCAGCTAAATAACAGATTCAGACTACGGAAGGCACTAACTACTAGTAGGCATAGTTAGCAAATTAAAGATTTTAGTAGAGAACAAACAATGTATTTACCTTAATAGTCATAATATATATAGTAGTTCATGACATCCAGTGTTACAAATTTCAAAACTCCGCCATTTCTCTCCCCACATCCACCACTGCTGGCGGCTCACCTCCAACTGCGCAACGCTACGCGCTGTTAACATCCAGCTGCCCAACACTACAATGGCAGACAACAATGCAAACTAGCCACAGACTGCACACAGCACAGCCAGTGATTTTCATACAGAGCGCTATGTGGCGTTACCAATAAAAAAACCTAAACAGCCTACTTACAACCTCATATCCAATAACAACAAAAACTGCAGAAATTGACGGAAACTGTTTTTGGCGGGATCTAGTTCGCACTCATTCATGTAATTCTAAAATCATTCACAAGGCTGTTTTTTTTTTTTATTTCTATTTCTTCCCCCTAGCAAAGGGGACATCAGTCTTATAACTGGTCTGAAACGGTTCGGCATGAATTCCTCTCCTGTGCCAATCTTTTCATCTTAGAATAGCACTTGCAACCTGTGCCCTCAATTATTTGTTGCATCTATTCCCGTCTCTCTTCTCTACAGTTTTTTTTTCGCTCTGCAGCTCCGTCCAGAACCATGGGAGCTATTCCCTGATGTCTTAACAGATGTACTATCATCCTTCCATTCTTCTTGTCACTATTTTCCACATATTCCTTCCCTCATTCCTTACCTTATCAGTCCACGTAATTTTGACATTCTTCTGTAGCACCATACCTCAAATTATTCGATTATCTTCTGTTCCGATTTTTCCATAATCCACGTTTCACTACCATACATGCTGTACTCCAGGTGTACCTTCTCAGATATATCTTCATCAAACTATAGCCGTTTTCCATACTAGTAGACTTCTCTCTGCCAGGAATGCCTAGGCTGCAGAATTCCTTAACTCCATCTTCGTAATCACCAATCCTGATATTAAGTTTCTCACTGTTCCCATTTCTGCTGCTTGTCAGTAGTTTCTTGTTTCTTCGATTTACTCTCAATCCAGATTCTATCCTTATAAGATTGTTCGTTCGATTCGATCTATCCTTTTATTATTCTTCACTTTCACTGAGGACAGCAATGTCATCAACGAATCCTATCACTGATATCCTTTCATCTTGTATTTTAATCTCACTACTGAACCATTTTCATGCTTCCTTCATTCCTCCTTCGATGTGAGAGCATACATTGAACAGCAGGAAGAGAACGCCACATCTCTGTCTCGTAGTCCTTTTTAATCCGAACACTTCGTTCTTCGTCTTCCACTCATATTGTTATCTATTGGTTCTGGTACATATTTTACATTACCCGTCTTTCCTTTTAGCTTATCCCCATTTTTCTCAGGATTTCGATTATGTTGCACCATTTGACATCATCGAATGCTTTTTCCCGGTCAACAAATCCTATGTACGTGTCTTGATTTTACTTCAGTCTTGCTTTCATTATCAACTGCAACGTCAGAAATATCTCTCAGGTGTCTTCACCTTTGCTGAAGTTGATCGTCGTCTCTTTGGAATTGTGAGAAAGATGTTATTACTGAACGACGGTACGTCATTAGTCTCATATGTTCTATGTACCAACGTGAGTCGTTGCCACTTTACCAATTATTTTTTGAAATTCCGACGCTATCTTACACAACCTTTCTGCCTTATTGTTCCCAAGTGGTCCAAAGCTCTTTTAAATTCCAATATTGGATCCTCTATCCCTTCCCTGTCGACTCCTGTTCGTTCCTCCGTCACGACATCAGGTAAGTCCGTATCCCCCTTCCTTTGATACACGTCATGAAACTTTTCTCCTTTTTCAGTTACAGGCCATCTGTGTCTTTAATGCAGTGGTTTCCATTGCCTTCTCCATCATCATATCGTTGATCATTGCTGATTCTTCCACCTTTTTGGGTGCAATGCAATTTCCCATCCAAATTACAAGGGCGTGCTCTGTTCCTCTGTTCACTTCTCGGCCTTCTTTGACAAGGCCGTTGGCAGAACAAGGATGATTTCTTAGGCGTATGTCTTTGGCTGCTATTGTCGATTTTTATTCAAAAATTAAGGAGTGGTGAGATTCGAACACGGAACATATGACGTTTCTGATAACTACCGAAAGACGCTACCCCTCTCCTTTTTTTCTCGTCATTTGGTCTGGGCAGACGTCACAGGAACCGCTTCAGGTTCATAATTGAATAATTCTCTTTTTCTTTTTTCTTTTTGTTTTTGTTACAAAGGGCAGCTAGCCCTGTGACCGAACACGCTGAACTATCTGTAGATGCAACACACTCTTCTACTTACAAGTAATCAAATTATCGTAGAGCGAGGGTGAGGACGGCGTAAAAAAGTATACAAACATCATCCGGAAACATTACGATAAATCTTATTACAGTGGTCATTTCCCGTAGAAAACGTGTAATTTGTATCGACTGAAACGTCTTCTGCAGGCTGCGAATGATTTTATTCAAACATACATTTCCCCTTTATTAACAAGGTGTCATTGTTGGGTGTCCTGGAGTTTCAGATTATGTTGCTTTGCATATATTGATTTTCGATTTAAAATAGTTCGTATATAACTTTTAGCTTAAAATACAAGCACTGTAGTGGTCAAGAAATGAGACATCCCTTTAATTGAACATCCTCTGCAATTTACGCTGAAGTTTGTACGGGAACGGTTTTAAACCTAAGGTCAGTATCTGTAAATCAACATCACGTAATATTCCAGAACACTTAGTGATGACTGATTATATATGCTCGTTTGCAGCATGGAAAAGGCTGTAATTTGAGACACATTACGATCGTCTGTTGTCGAATTACTGCCGAAGTTTGCATCGTAGTCATACTTTTCTTTCTAATGAGATTACCTCTAAAAATTGGTGTAGCAGTTAAGAAACGTATTGCTATTGAGAGATATTCCTGTCCTGCTGGACAGTATCTGCAATAAACAGCATAAATACTGTTCATAAAAAGCATGTGAATAACGAAGTCCACAGCTGCAAACAACCTATTTATGAAAGCGTTCCAGCTGGAGTGCAGTTAAAATCGTGTTACACGCGTGGGTTCACGACTCAATGTAGAGATTAGTTTGGTTAGTGCACGTGCTAATGTTAATTGCTTTAAGTTTCAACAGCGTGAATTCTCAGGCCCGTCACGGTCTGTTCACAATTCTATCCATTTTGTGCTATAAATACTCATACATGTTCATCAATATTGAACGCTTTCATCTCTGCTGAAGTACTAAAATTATTTATACGTCGTAAATCTTCCATTCCCACTCATCAGTGGTAAAGCATGCGCTGAAACTACCGGTTGGCAAACTGCATTCTCTTTCCTGTTGCAGTACATTTAAAATATTCACACCCAATAAATTATTTAAAACAATGGTCACTGCTAGAAGGCGAAGCACAAACACCGAAACAGCTAATTCCGAGTATTTACGGCTGTCAAAGTACAGATAACTGCAGTTATAGCTCAGTCGCTTCAGCGACGTAATGTCAGCAGCGCTGCCAACACTAATCGAATAGGAGCTGTACGGTTCATTTTACAATTCTCTGAGCTTCTGCTGGTGCAATAAAATTACAGATACTACTACACGAGGAAGAAAAGTATACGTGCCTCACGTCTCTCATTGGACGTGTACTATTTCGTTTCTGGTCTCTCTCCCAGGGACCACAAAAAACGTGTTTTTTGTTTTGTTTTCTGGCCTACCTTCCACAGTCGCAATTGTACAAGTAATAATGCAGCTGCACTGTCTTTCGCAATTGTATAGTGACTTATTTGGATCAAATGCTTTTCACGTCATTTAAAACGTCATCAGTGGTCACCATTTTGGCTCCTACACTATTCCTCCTTTATACTTATAATCGATTTTTAACTCACTGTGGAAGCTGACTGTTAGTTTTCAGTTTCATACTGTCGGGGAAGGAGGGGCCATTTTGGAAGCTAATTGTGTGGTTTTCTGCTCTAGACAGTCCTGGAAAAATGAGCACATCCGGCAATTGTCTATTGATTAATTTTGTGATTAATGAGCAACCTACTATGCAGTTCCTTCCAGTTTCAATCTTGCACAGTTTCTAATACACTACTGGCCATTAAAATTGCTACACCAAGAAGAAATGCAGGTGATAAACGAATATTCATTGGACAAATATACTAGAACTGACATGTGATTACATTTTCACGCAGTCTGGGTGCATAGACCCTGAGAAATCAGTACCTAGAACAACCACCTCTGGCAGTAATAACGGCCTTGATACGCCTGGGCGTTGAGTCAAACAGAGCTTGGATGGCGTGTACAGGTACAGCTGCCCATGCAGCTTAAACTCGATACGACAGTTCATGAAGAGTAGTGACTGGCGTATTGTGACGAGGCAGTTGCTCGGCCACCATTGAAAATACGTTTTCAATTGGTGAGAGATCTGGAGAATGTGCTGGCCAGGGCAGCAGTCAAACATTTTCTGGATCAGAAAGACCCGTACAGGACCTGCAACATGTGGTCGTGCATTATCCTGCTGAAATGTAAGGTTTCGCAGGGATCAAATGAAGGGTAGAGCCACAGGTCGTAACACATCTGGAATGTAACGTCCACTGTTCAACGTGCCGTCAATGCGAACAAGAGGTGACCGAGACGTGTAACCAAAGGCACTCCATACCATCACGCCGGGTGATACGCCAGTATGGCGATGACGAATACACGCTTCCAATGTGCGTTCACCGCGATGTCGCCAAACGCGGATGCGACCTTCATGATGCTGTAAACAGAACCTGGATTCATCGGAAAAAATGACGTTTTGCCATTCGTGCACCCAGGTTCGTCGTGAGTACACCATCACAGGCGCTCCCGTCTGTGATGCAGCGTCAAGAGTAACCGCAGCCATGGTCTCCGAGCTGATAGTCCATGCTGCTGCAAACGTCGTCGAACTGTTCGTGCAGATGTTTGTTGTCTTGCAAACATCCCCATCTGTTGACTCAGGGATCGAGACGTGGCTGCACGATCTGTTACAGCCATGCGGATAAGATGACTGTCTTCTCGACTGCTAGTGATACTAGGCCGTTGGGATCCAGCACGGCGTTCCGCATTACCCTCCTGAACCCACCGATTCCATATTCTGCGAATAGTCATTGGATCGCGACCAACGCGAGCAGCAATGTCGCGATACGATAAACTGCAGTCGCGATAGACTACAATCCGACCTTTATCAAAGTCGGAAACTAGATAGTACACATTTCTTTTCCTTACACGAGGCATCACAACAACGTTTCACCAGGCAACGCTGGTCAAATGCTGTTTTTGCATGAGAAATCGGTTGGAAACTTTCCTCATGTCAGCACGTTGTAGGTGTCGCCACCGGCGCCAACCTTGTGTGAATGCTCTGAAAAGCTAATAATTTGCATATCGCAGCATCTTCTTGCTGTCGGTTGAATTTCGCGTCTGTAGCACGTCATCCTCGTGGTGTAGTAATTTTAATGACCAGTAGTGTAATTAGGCTACGAAGTTGGGGATGTGGGATAAAACACGACCATAAAGGGAAACAATCAGACATACCTTCCTGAAAGAAGATTCCGTCATTTGACTGCAAATCAGTGGCGGTTTGTCCTTTAATGCAACGCAGCAGTCAACCACCATGAAATGTTCGTAACTGAGAGCCAATAATTTGACCAGTCTTTACAGTTTGTCACGTGCGAAGATTCGGTACGCAGTTCTGAGCTTGAGGACGTGACTTTTCAGGTGTGTAGTGTCTACAGTGTTAAGTCAATATTTGCAATAACTCAGTGTAGAGTTTTGTGGAAAATAATTTGTTTTCCCTATAGCGTGAAGATATGCTCTGTACCAAGGACTTGGAGAGATCGATAACGAAAATCACGCTAATCAAGAAAACTAAAAATAAAAGTAAAGTAATTGTAAGAATTTTCAGCCCGAGCACTTCCAAGAAAGTTTACTGCATATGTGGTTGTTATATCACAAACGAAGTGTACTGTTTTACCTATTTGGTGCTTTTAATAAATAATTAAATAAGTAACTAAAAATATTGGTAAAATGCGCCCGTGGAGGCTAAGAGGGAAGATAAAAAAAAATGGTAGCGGTCCAAACCTCTTTGCGAATGCACAGCTACAGTGCAGTCTTTTTGAGAACCATAATATTACATAACTGGGTAAAGCTTACAGGCAGTCAACTGAAAGGCGCCACGATCAGACTTGCAATTATTTTCACGAATTTTCACAGCTGTGGGTTATACTAAATTTCATGGTGCTTTAGAACTCACACGTCGTCGATATAACGAGAGCAATGACATTAGTAGTTTTCGCGGTCTTATAAACTTCACTGCTGAATTTTCTGTTGCTCTTAGTGATGACCTTTCGAAGGCTACTATTTTCAAACGCACATATAAACGTATGGTAATGAAAATGATTTGCTTTCCTGTACGCTCTGAATTGCTCTCTCTGATTATTGATTGGATAGCCACTGAATTGCTATTTATTTATTTAATGGGATACTAATAATTATTAAAAGGTGGCAATTTTATTTAAGCACTGTTTTTACTCTTTCGATTGTTGCGAGTCAGCGATAGTGCAATGCTGCTCGCTTTGTAGAATACACATTTTATAAGAATTACTTGGTCCAGGAAACACTTTTGCGATCACGGTTGCGATTGAGACGGTGTTCGTGTAATTGTACTGATTAAAAGTTATCGTTTCCGAAAGACGCAAGTTTGATTAAAGCTGTGTGCACTTTTGCGCGTATAATGAAAATATTCATAACACGTCGCGTAACAAAAAGAAACATGCGAATCACAACCGTGATCAAACGAAGAAAATATATGATAACATAAATGTTCTTCGCTGTTATTCAGGACAGGCTCAGATTAGACCTTGCAATTTTTAGTTATAGGAAATCACAAGACGTTACACGTTAGATGTATTTGTTTTGAATAACTTGTATTTACCTTCTCTCTCTCTCTCCTTTTCACAGCCTTTATACCTTCACATCGATTAAGGAACTTTTCCTTCTCTACCGACCAGTACGAGAACAAAATTCAGACTCAACAAAATGTCTTACATCGAATTATTACATGCTTAACCCTTAACAATCATATATAGTTTCATAGTACAAACAATGCTAATTTATTCCGTGCAAAGTCTTTGATACATTGAGCACAAAAATGAAAATAATAAAACTATAATTACATTTTTAATATCAGGAATACTTCTTTAAATCCTGAAAATAAGGTTTGACATCGTCGTAATATTAATTTTCATCGTTGTAGCACTACATTGCCCCCTTTGGATGTACAGTCACACTTGTTTGACTGAACATCCAAGCAGGCTTATTTTCCTTGTCTGTTCTGTTTAAAGTTCACTGTGTGCTTTCACTTGGAAGCATGTGCTTTGTTTACTTTTAAGTCTCAGGGATTTTGAGTTACGCTCCCCCATTCGGGCAAAGGCCAATGGGAAAAACCCCCGAAAAAAACCACGGCGGAGCGAGCACATCTTCCACACCCTCTTTTTTAATTTTCAACATTTGAATATTCACTTCGTATGACATTTAATAATGGTACAATTTCGTGATAGTGCTGCTGTTGACGACGGCTGGCGACTTGGTGTACTGCAACACCGACGTCTCGCCCAATCAGGTAAGTCTGCGGTGGACTGCGATGACGTGGCAGGGTGCGGCAAGGGATGACGGATGATGTTGCTGCAGTATGCAGCCCTCACCGACACGTGTGCTCAGAATCCCAGCATACAGTCACATGAAATTCAAACAGTAGTATCAGTTCCTTAAGTTAACATCAAAATTACATCATATTTCACGCACTCTTTCACTCAACAAGAAGAACGTGTGTGTTTTTTTTTTTGTTTTTTTTTTGTGAGGTGTTCGTCTGTTTGTGAGTTTCTTTATCATGATGAAAGTCTATTTGTCCTTCCGACGTAAGTGGCTATCTGCAATTAAAGGTTCATGTAATTACGTTCCAACATTGATACAGTTCTGCAACGGGTTTAATGATATAGTCAGTAGCAGTTCCCAACATTTTTACGACTCACCACTGTTGCTGACTGATCGATAAAAACACTTGCTCTTGAGGGTTAGTTTGCCTGGAATGTTAAGTCCACGCATGTGGTCCCAATAACACTCTGAATACTTGGCATTACTAAACATTCGTAGCACAAAATTTGAAAACGGAATCATGGTAACACAACGCACTTATTGAGCGTCCACTTTTGTGTTAAATTCCACTCTTTCGCCAGTGAAATAAAGTTCGTACGCGCAGAGGATAATGTTCACAGGAAGTCTTTGTTCATGGGTCATCTGTGACATGTTCACTCCACCAAGTAGTCACTTGATCACAGTTATCAAGTCTGACAAGGTAAAGTCCTTGTGCTACCCATAAGAATGTCTTTACACAGTCTAGTTACATAATGATAAATAACTGAATGATTGTACATATCAAATGAAGTACATAATTCTAGTCATTTACAATATAAAAGCAAATCCTAGGTGATATATTTTCTCGAAAAGGTGCTCCGGGACTTACAAAGAATTGTGCAGTGATAAACACAAGTCTGTATATGTTTGTCTGTGTAATGATCTGTTCAGTCATGGACAACGTCTTGTTCGACCTGGTTTATAGCTCATGCAAGTCCGAGCACTAACTTACGCTGGAAAATTTGTCAAACCTATACGTAACTCGCGTAAACTTTACATGTTGTAAGTGTATCCTGTACACAGTCTGAAAGAAGAAAAAAGAACATAACTTGCTTATCCTATTGAGTTCAAAATAGTTAGCAATCAACTAAATGATACGTTTATTTTCTAAAGTCACTATATCCTACTGTTGTGTGAAATATGCAGTTCTGTTCACTGTTCGTAGTTTCACACGCATAAGTTCCTGAAAGTTTACTAAATCTCAACAAGTTTGTATTATGTTTGATTAAGTGTCTTAGGGTGAAATCATCTTGAAACAATTCTTCTTCTCCTTGCTGCAGCTCGACGTCCTCTCCTCCGTCGAACTGGAGCTGAAATTTTCTTACAACTAATTGGTATTCTGAGAGTCTCTTCCTCCAAACAGTACTGATGCTTCCAATGTTGTATGTTCCTATTCTCCCACACGCCACATCGCAGTGTGTCCATGAAATACTTATACACTAGTCCATTAATTAATAATTGTCACTTAGCTTACTCGCACAGTACTTGAGTCTTTGATGTTTGACTTCACCTCATTACGACACACGTAAAAGGTCATCTACTGTACGTAAGATACATATCTTTCCAAGTCTTTGTGATTGTATAGTCCTTTCTGTCTATTTGAGTTGGGATGGACCAAGAAATAACTATTTTTATGTGGTGTACCTAAGATCACAAATGTTCCTGAATACAACGGAAACCACTTCTCTATTTTTCTCTTTAATAATGACGACTTCAGATAATTCCTTACAAACACCATATCTTCCACGTTAAATGGTTGAGTATTCTGTAGTCTCTGGTTGTGTGATTCTTGCCGTTTCTGTGCATTCTCGTATAGTGTGACCAATGCTTGTCTAACTTTGTCCTCCCAGTCTTCCGGTTCGGTATTTAGTTTTAGAAGTGGGTTGACCCAACTATTGTTCTCTTTTGTTACTGCTTCCCTTTTCTTGCTGGGTATTGAGTACGTTTGATGACAGTAAATTTCATGGGGAAACTCTTGCATGTCGTACACGTAACCTTTAATTAGTCCAGGTTTTTTCAAAAATACTTTACGATAATTAGTAAGTGTGTCTAATAATTGCTTTGTTGCAGACTGTCAAGACCAGAGGATTGTTGTACATTTTCTACTATTTCAGAGAGGAGGATATTCTCCTCGTCCTTCACATCTTCCATGAGCGGGAATGTACTGCAATTGAAACTATCTTTAAGCCACCATAAATGTGCCCGAATCGGTTCTATTTTTAAAATTTGACAATATTTGCCATGCAATTCTCTGGTCTGTACCAAGTCTAACCTGATTCTCGTGTCACCGAAACACAAGCTGCATTCACCCTTTGCGAGATCGATTCTAGTTTCCGTCTCTCGCAAAATATCTAATCCGAGGAGACACTTCACAGCTAAATTCTTTACAATAAGGAAGGTGCACTCTTTGGCTCCCATTCCAAAATTAATACAAATCCGTGTCTGTTCCCGAACTAGTTGGGGTTTCAGACTAATGGCTCCTGTAACTCGACAATTAGTGACTGGAAAAACCGGAATCTTTGTAATCTTCTTTAAGTGAAGAAAGGACGATTCATTCAGCACAGAAACAGATGCTCCAGTATCTAAATTCACCGTAGTTTGAATATCATAAATATCACAAACTATAGCTGCTGGTACAACTTCCCGTTCAAACAAATTACACTTCTTCCGAAAATCTTGACATAATTCCTCTCGTATATCGACTCCGTCATTATATCTTAACGTCTGCATAGTTGAACTACGTTGCTGAGCAACATCAACAGAATTATTCCTACACAATTCATCTTTTGCGTCGTTCGACCCGATCGCTGCTGATTCTAAGCGACACACATTCTCATTGTTACTACAACTAAGTGTCTGCACGCTTGGTTGCTCGTTATTACTAACATCATTTATGCAAGTGCCCCCTAGACACCCTGCGACTGACACATGGGAGCAGAATGTCGTCGCATCTAGTTTGACTGATTGGTACTGGTTGATGGTTGCGGTTCACTTACCTCAATGATCTTGATATTTTGATTAGGTGGTTGCCATGGCTGCGCATTCACATGCTGCTGCATGTTATTTGACATATATGTACTGTACGGGGGTTGTACATGAATGTTGTGGTATTGCGGTGGCCTAGGCTGCTGCCATTGCTGTTGTGCATAATTCTGTGTTGACCAGTTATGTGGTGGTTGCATGTTTTGCTGATTATTTGAAAAATTACCGTTATTGTAATTGGCGTTAGCTCTAAAATCTCGTTTCCGTTTCTTTGAAAAGTTTCCGTTATTGTTTTGTCCACTATTGTTCTGTGGATGATAATTGTGATTCGGTGCATTACCGTACTGTCCATTTGTGTTCATATTGTGGTTCTGCCATCCTGAATAATTCGGACTATTCCAATCATTTTGATTCCCATAGTAGGTGTTTCTATTACTATTGTTCTTGTGGTTTCACCCGTTGCCATTACCATTACCATTATTCGACGAATTATTCCCATAATGGTGTCTGTCCTCTTCGATAACCAAATCTAAAGAGTCCAGTACAGATAGAAAATGTTCCACGTTGTCTTCAGGAATGTGAAACAATTTCTCCTTTAGATCACGCCGTAACTACTCCTTTAATATCTTCAAAACATCACGCTCAGGAATTGGTGTGGATAAATAATTCACTTTGTCCAGATACTTTTCGAAATATTTCCGCAAAGTACCGCCTTTTCTATTAAATGGCTCAGGACTACAAACTTCTTTTCTTAATCGTTCTTGTACCCCATGCGACCAATACTTTTTAGAAATGCTTGTTCAAATTCATCGAAGGAGCTGCATTGTTCAGCTTTCTGTGTCGCGAACAACGCTGGCTCACCTTGAATATGGGTAATGGTAAAGACAATTTTCCCCCTTTCGTTCCAACTTTTTGGCATTATTCCGTGGATCCCTTTGATAAACACAATTGGATGGGGTCCGTTCTAATCATTGGTAAACTTCTGAAACTGTGAATTCTTCACTAAAGCATCCTGAGTCACCAATGATTGTGTATGGTCTTGATAATCGGATGTTACTCCACGTGTTGGATTGAAACTATTGCCCGTCTGCCTCCTACTTTCAGTTAAAGGCGTTTCATAATGATCAGGGTGTGTTTCTGTGATACTAACACACTCCGGTGAACTTTTATGAGATGTTTGCATACGTGTTTAACTAAGCACTTTCTGCACGTTTTGTAATTCAGTCTGGAGTTCATGAATCTTTGTGTTGTTTTCATGTATCAGTTGTGTTCCTGCTCGTTGTAACATCACAGGTAGTTCCTTCTGTATAAAAGTACTAATTTGTTTGTCTTTGTCATTTAGCCAGGTGTTGAATGTGGTCACAACGCGTTCTTCTTGTTCTTTGCAGTTTTGTTCTATTACGTTTTGATTATCAACCGTAAGGTTTTCTATACGTGTACTTATGTTGCGTATTTCTGCTTCCAAAGAAGTGTGTGTTTGTTGTAATTTGTCCACATCCTGGGTTACTTGCTTTACATTCTGTGGTAAGTCATGGTATGTTTGTTGCATACTTGAAATGTTGTTCTGTATAGCAGACAACTGGGCATCTATTTGCTGTCGCAGCTGGCGATCGTGTTCTTTTAACCGGTTTTCAAGCTTTTGATCTTTCTCTTTTGAGAACTGTGAAAAGCTTAACTGCGTACGCTCGTCTAATTGACTGATGCGTTCATCCAAGGTCCTAATCCGTTCATCTACTCTGCTAATACGTTTATCTAAATTATTATTAATCTCAGTTGCAAGCTGTTTAGCAGTTTCTTGTTCACGCTGTATCTGTGATTGTTCCTGTATTTTAAACATTTGTTCCATTTTCATCATTAAGAGAGAAAATGGATCCATTACTGTTTGTGTTGGCTCTACCGGTGGTAAATCGACTGTAACTGGGGTTTCTTGTGGTTCTGCTTCAGTGTGCACTTGAACTACCGTCTGTATCCTGCCTGAGTGTTCTACAGCAGATGGATCACTGACTTCAATATTAGTGTCCTGTTTTATATCCTCTGTCTGATCTGAAAAAAAAAAATATTATCAGTTTCTACATCAATAGTTATTCCTTCCTCCTCTGAATGTTCTACAGTTACTTCCTGCTGTGTTTTCACCATGTTTGCAAATGTTTGGGTGCAAGTCTAATCGGGAAAACGTCACAGGCAACACATCAATTATTCCGTCACACAAAACATAAAATAATTACTACACTGCACCAGATTGGAATCAGTACTATAAATGTTCACTTTTGTTTGATTAAAATTCAGTTCCAAACTCGTTCAGTTAACCTTTACTGAAAACACTTGATGCTGTATTTTACTGATCCTTCTCGCAGTTATTTAAATATAATTGACTCTTATAGTTACAGCAGCAGGTTGAACGGTGGGATGGAATGGTACAGCAAAATTATCGTGCTAAGGGTAAGGGTCGTCCGCTCATTACAGCATGAAACAAATAGACAAAAACTTACAGCATGAAACAAATAGACAAAAACACATATAAGCTAGTCCTGTCAATAGGCTTCCACTGAATTGCGCTCTCTGTTTATTGATTGGATAGCCACTGAATTGCTATTTATTTATTTAATGGGATAATAATAATTATTAAAAGGTGACAATTTTATTTAAGCACTGTTTTTACTCTTTCGATTGTTGCGAGTCAGCGATAGTGCAATACTGCTCGCTTTGTAGAATACACATTTTATAAGAATTATTTGGTCCAGGAAACACTTTTGCGATCACGGTTGCGATTTAGACGGTGTTCGCGTAATTGTGTTGATTGAAAGATATCGTTTCCGAAAGACGCAGGTTCGATTAAAGCTGTGTGCACTTTTGCGCGTATAATGAAAATATTCATAACACGTCGCGTAACAAAAAGAAACATGCGAATCACAACTGTGGTCAAACGAAGAAAATATATGATAACATAAATGTTCTTCGCTGTTATTCAGGACAGGCTCAGATTAGACCTTGCAATTTTTAGTTATAGGAAATCACAAGACGTTACACGTTAGATGTATTTGTTTTGAATAACTTGTATTTACCTTCTCTCTCTCTCTCCTTTTCATAGCCTTTATACCTTCACATCGATTAAGGAACTTTTCCTTCTCTACCGACCAGTACGAGAACAAGTGCAGAACAGAGTGCAGAAAGTTGAAATAAGTAGTTCTCATAATATGCAAACATCAGCACATTCCTCAAACTGGGGAACTATCAAGAATGGGGTTCCACAAGGGTCAGTCTTGGGTCCTTTGTTGTTCTTAATATATATTAATGACTTGCCATTCTATATGCATGAAGAGGCAAAGTTAGTTCTCTTTGCTGATGATACAAGTATAGTAATCACACCTGACAAACAAGAATTAACTGGGAAATTGTCAATACTGTCTTTCAGAAAATTACTAAGTGGTTCCTTATAAAAGGACTCTCACTGAATTTTGATAAGACACAGTACATACAGTTCTGTACAGTGAATGGTATGACGCCATTAATAAATATAGACCTTAATCAGAAGCATATAGCTAAGGTAGAATATTCCAAATTTTTAGGTGTGTCCATTGATGAGAGATTAAATTGGAAGAAACACATTGATGATCTGCTGAAACGTTTGAGTTCAGCTACTTATGCAATAAGGATCATTGCAAATTTTGGTGATAAACATCTTAGTAAATTAGCTTACTACGCCTATTTACACTCGTTGCTTTCATATGGCATCATATTTTGGGATAAGTCATGACTGAGGAATAAAGTATTTATTGCACAAAAGCGTGTAATCAGAATAATAGCTGGAGTCCACCCAAGATCATCCTGCAGACATTTATTTAAGGATCTAGGAATATTCACAGTAGCTTCTCAGTATATATACTCTCTTATGAAATTTGTTATTAACAACCAAACCCAATTCAAAAGTAATAGCAGTGTGCATAATTACAATACTAGGAGAAAGGATGATCTTCACTATTCAAGATTAAATCTAACTTAGGCACAGAAAGGGGTGAATTCTACTGGCACTAAAGTCTTTGGTCACTTACCAAATAGTATAAAAAGTCTGACAGATAACCAACAAGTATTTAAGAAGAAATTAAAAGAATTTCTGAATGACAACTCCTTCTACTCCATAGAGGAATTTTTAGATATAAATTTAAAAAAAAATATTAAAAATATAAAAATAAAACACACAAAAAAATGAAAAAGTTGTTATATTAACTTAAGTATGTTGATAAATCAACTTAATTATGTCATGTGTTGGAAAATTTGACTCGTTCCACATTATTACGATATATCGTATTCATGATCCATGGAACTAGTATTAATCTAATCTAATCTAATCTAATCCAAAATTCAGACTCAACAAAATGTCTTACATCGAATTATTACATGCTTAACCCTTAACAATCATATATAGTTTCGTAATACAAACTATGCTAATTTATTCCGTGCACTGGAAAGTCTTTGATACACTGAGCACAAAAATGAAAATAATAAAATTATAATTACATTTTAAATATCATGAATACTTCTTTAAATCCTGATAATAAGGTTTGACATCGTCGTAATATTAATTTTCATCGTTGTAGCACTACAGCTCGAAATTTATGATGACCTACTAACAGAGGAAACGGCTACCACTTCTCTTGCGTCAGTTATCAGACGTCTAATATCTCAACAATTTCGCAGTTTGCTGTGGTTATCAGATATGTCTTGTCTCAGGTCAAACCCGTAGAAGGGTTCACTCGTAAACATGATGCAAAAATGTTAGCTGAATCGCTTATAAAAGGTTTATGGCTTATTATGGGTAATTCATATAAAGTCATTATTTGTCAGAGCTACGATGATGCAGCTGTTATGAGTGGACGTCGCTCATGTGTGCAGACTCTTCTGAGACAGCATTTTAAACATACCTATTTGTTCTTTGTTACGCTCGCAAGATAAATCTAGTTTTACCCACGGCAACGACTCAGAATACGGACGTTAGATGGTTTTATGCTGACTTTAGTGAGATCCTTAGTTCTTTTCACGGCTCTTCACAGCAAACAGCATTTGCAAAACTTGATGAAATTTTTAATGAGGAACTGTGCTAGTTGTACACGAAAATAAACACTTGCAGACTGCCTAGAGCAAATTCAGCTTAAATCTCGACGAACTGCAGGAAGGCTCGACCAGAAATTAAGACACCAGGCATTTCAATTTTGGTTGTCTGTATTTAATTATACTATGCTATACGCTGATATACTATATAGTCAACTACAAAACGTGTGCAGTTGACCGACTGACCGTACAAAACGGGAGGGAGGAGAACATTTCATTAATGTCACACGGGATAACCGAGATGGCATCATTGACATGTTTTCTCCGTCCAGAAAGCGTTGCATCCTGCAAAGACAGAGACAAGGAAACGAATTCCAGAAACTGTTTTTACAGAAGGAGTGTGAGATGCAATTATCGCTCAGGTTGCTTGACACGTTACTTCACAGATTATATTGCGGCTGCAGATTTATTTATTTCTTAATGTTTGTTGCGTATGTAACTCATTTTTCGCATACGTTGCTGCAGAGATCTTACAAAATACATTCCTTGCTTGGTGCAATAAGCTGAGAAGAGAATTTCAGACACTCTACAGGAGGATTGAGGTGGCAATTCTCACAGGTGGTGTTCCACTTCTGAAATTCCTGTTCGAAAATAATCTGCAGAAACCTTTTAGTGAAATAATGAAACTCCTGAAAGCGTCTGTTACTGTACAGGTGAAAATTTCTGGTGCAAAGCGAGCTTTCTCTACAGCAGAGAGAATACAATATTTCAGCGAAGTACTATGCGGATGCAGCGCTCTCCATCGAGGAAACCTTCGCAAGCAGCATCGTAGACTTCAGTGAATGCCATAGACAGAACCTCTGCTCTAGGAGAGAAGAATGGGGTTTCGTATAAACATTCGCCTCGAGACAACCATATTTCGGTACAGCAATTATTTTCCTACTCTTGTTTTGGAATTTTTATGATAGTTATTCTTAATTTTTAGTCCACCCGCCAATGAACCCCTACAAAAAGCTCCACGAATTACCAGTGTCATAAATTAGTATTCATTTGTTTCACGTAGTCATAGGTTCGGATTTATAGCCGTTTTTTAGTTCAATTTAAACTGAAATTTAATGACATATTCAGATGAAACACTGCATGGCATAAAATGAGCAGAAAGACACGACATAATTTAAGAACTTTAAATAGATGTCACAAAATATTCGACATCCTTAAATAACACGTCTCATATCGATCAGTCGCCATACTATTGGTCATGGTTACATAACAAAGATACATAATAAAGCTGAGATTATGCACAGCGAATAAACATTAGCAAACTGTAATGCGTACTTGACGACAAATACAATGTCGTGGTCTGCATTCATCACGATAATACATCAACTGACGTTGACATGTGTGAAACAATGGCATAGACCGGTACGAAGCGGCATCACTGTGTGAGCTGCATGAACACTGGATTCCCGAAAGCATTGGCAGGAACTGGATTTTTTTTTTGGCTAAGTGCTATACACATTCTTATAATAAATCCTCATAAAGGCCTTTTACAGAGGTACAATGCAATACTGCGTTCTCAAAGTATAAATGTAACCAGAAGTTTTAGACACACAAGAAAGCATAATCCAGAAAAATAATAGCACACAAACAATTTAATGAAATTGTAATTACCTGATCCCTGGCGACTTACATGAAAGAAACCACACATATGAGGAATTTGTGACACCCACTTGGAACGCAACCAATACCCCAAATATAAAAACCCACACACCCATAAAATTTCGATCCAGAGGACGCTCAATGACACTCCCCACACACTTCCAAACCACGACATTGCACATAATATACTATCCAAATCCCTACTGTACACAATGGGTGGTGAATGAACAGAGTGGTAAGGTTGTGTGGGAGAAAGGAGTGGGATAGATGGTAGTAGATAGGTAGCTATGGGCTTTGGGAGGGAGTTGGCAGAAGGGGGGGGGGTGTCATTCGTAAGGGAGGAAAAGGGGTGAATACATAGTAAAACGTTAGGTATGGGATATTTAGGGAGTCAGAAAGGGGCTTGTAGGGGAGAAAGGGTGGGAATAGATTGTTGAACGGTAGCTATGAGATTTGGGAGGGAAATGGCACGGAGAGAGGAGGGGGGGGGGGTGAGGAGTGTTGTGGGGAGAAAGGGGGATCCACGAAAGATGGTACAATTGTAGGTAATGGAGTTACTGGTGTTGCGGGGACAGGGGGGAGGAGAGACTGAAGAGTGTGCAGTGGGAGGCATGGGGCGGATGGGGAACTGAAAGGTCATATGAGATGTATGATTGTATTATGGAAATAGGACAATATGGATGTATTAACCTAGGTGGCTCTGCTGAAATCAGACATACAAACACGGGTTCAGTAGTGTCATTATTCAAACATGTCATTCTACTGCCCTTCTGCCTTTTGCGGAATCACTATGTGAAGTGTGTTTCTCGATCACTATTTAATATTAGGGCGTAACGCATCTCATGTAGTTGTGGCTTATCATACACTGATGAAGTCATCAGGACTGTAGAGAACCGGTCTATGGAGCATATCTCAGAAAACTTGCTGTTGCTAAATATTGCCTTGGTGCCAGTCATCCTACAGAATATAACAACACAGAGATTCAGGATTTTACTTCCAGCCTTTGGGATAATTTCAGTAGGAGAACAGTTGAGACTAAATTAGGAAGTGATTTTATAAATTGGAAGGTTCTGCTTAAATTCTACTGGCAGTCCTGTTCTTTCCCTAAAATAACAGAGGAACAGAGTTCAAATGGTTCAAATGGCTCTAAGCACTATGGGACTCAACATCTTAGGTCATAAGTCCCCTAGAACTTAGAACTACTTAAACCTAACTAACCTAAGGACATCACACACACCCATGCCCGAGGCAGGATTCGAACCTACGACCGTAGCAGTCCCGCGGTTCCGGACTGCAGCGCCAGAACCGCACGGCCACCGCGGCCGGCAGGAACAGAGTTAATGCTACTTGCTCACTCTCAGGTAATTAATACTTACCGTCCACAACTTCTCATGTTGGTCATTCTTTTGTTACGCAGTGGCGCTCGATGTTTGCAGTTTGTTTGGGTTGTCTGTCTGCGCATGCCAAATTATGGTTCTTGGTCTTGCCTTGCACAGTGCTCTTGCATTTAAGTCTTGAAAAGGACAGGTATTCACCAGTCGAAATATATACTGTGGCAAAATACATCACTCGGCTGTATTCCTGCAAGTTGGTTTGAAGAATTTAAAGTCATTTTAATGCCCCTTTGTTGTAACAACCGCTGTAGCTAAGGAGAGTGGCGAATGAGAGTTTTTCTGCGTCTTAAATGTTTTGTCGCTTTTCACTCATGTTCGAACAGTTAATAACAGTAGATCTCAGAGTTCTTGATCTCTCTTGAAAAATCTATAAAGATTGCTTACTGGGAATCGCAAGCGCTGAGTGATCCCTGCTTTCTTTTAAGAATCTAGTGCGAAAAAATTGGTCCTGGTTTTATCGACGCACGAATCGACTTGAAAATCCCTGGGGAATGCAGTGAAACATCGCCAGACATTTCAGTGAAGTAGTTTCCCAGATTACTTTTTGGTTAACACACAGCAATTGCTTCTCCCATTATTCACACATGTTTATAAACTTAGTGTTTCGTAATTTACGTTGTACATTTTTAGAGGTTGCAGAGGAGACTTAGTAGATCAGATTTACATAGGAAACAATGTCCGTAAAAGTCTTCCAACAACGCTACAGAGTGTCAGAGTTACAGATGCCGGCGTCCGTACATATATATATATATATATATATATTACTGAGAGATGAAAATTGAACTGCTTGTATATATATATCAACAAATATGAACAAGTACTCATACATCTGCAGGCATGCATTTTATACTTCATGCTCACACTCGTCAGACCAACAGATAGTCCTCAGTTCAGAGCCGAGTCACCATGAACTACAAGCAGTTCAATTTTCATCTCTCAGTAATCAAACCTATTAAATTAGAATTTTTTAAACAGTGCAAAATTGGCACTTTTCTCTCCCTCTTTTTAGTGGCAATATCTGATAGCTTGTCAAGCTGATATATTGTACTACGTCAACATATCGTTCAGTATTTGTAACATTCGATCGTAAATTAATCTGTCTGCGTCTCGTTGACTGCTTATTGCAGCTACCTATGGTTTTGCGGAGGTAGAATACCAAATTAATCGCTGCCCGCTGACAACACGTTGAATAATGTTTGATAGATGTTGTTGGAAGAGAACACTTAATTTAGAAGGAACCCCTTGAATGCTAGGTCACAAGTTCAATCTTTAGTAACGCTCATTTTAAAGTACTGTGCTAGCAATTCAGACAGGAGGAATATTAGCTGATTATGACTCACCATGTGCATAAAAAGGGGGATCGAAAATGAATTTCAGGGAGGTGCAAAGATTAAATTTCTATGGGATGTCAGTATTACACTTCACAAAATGGACATCGTCGACATTCAAAATATGTTCCAGATGAACCATTAACTTGTACCACGAACACCGAATGAAAAATGGCGCGCCACACGTACACCACAGTTTCCACCATCAAGATCGAAGGTGAACTCCTTGGGAGTTATAAACCATGCAGGATGTTCAGCTAGGTATCCATCATTAAAAACTGCATACAGAATCATATTGATGTAATGGGCGATGGTCCGCACCTCGTGGTCTCGCGGTAGCGTTCTCGCTTCCCGAGCACGGGGTCCCGGGTTCGATTCCCGGCGGGATTAGGAATCCTTAAAACCCGCGTACAGAATCATATTGATGTAATGGGCGATGGTCCGCCTCTCGTGGTCTCGCGGTAGCGTTCTCGCTTCCCGAGCACGGGGTCCCGGTTCGATTCCCGGCGGGGTCAGGAATTTTTCCTGTCTCGAGATGACTGGGTGTTGTTATGTCGTCTTCATCATCATCATTCATTCCCATTATGGTCGGAGGAAGGCAACGGCAAACCACCTCCATTAGGACCTTGCCTAGTAAGGCGGTGCGGGTCTCCCGCATCGTTCCCCTACGCTCTGTAAAGAAGCATGGGACTTCATTTCCATTTCAAGGGGCGATGAGAACTGATGGAATGTGATGACGTGAAACCGAACGCGAAACCGTTTGTCACGGAGCTTATCGTGAGACCGACTATCGTTTAAGATGTAGCTGCAGATAGTGCAATAATATGGTTTATAGGCAAGGAAAAAAAATCTACAGTTTCAGTTTGTGCAGTGGTCCCAGGTGGTATGAATTGTAATGTTACACACTTTGTAGAAGTGATAGTTTGATCTAAATGAGTGTGATTTTTATACCCAGAGCAGCAATTAACCAAAAGCAAGTTATTTTGACCAGCTATTCGTCAAAAGCCTTGCTCGTACCGTAGTTGTAGTTCTCTTACGCCCATTTTCCCACTCTTGCTTGCTGGGACATAAATTTTCCCTACTGCCCTTGCAAGATCACGTTAGCGAGAAAGAATAGTAAGGGGCAGTGCTCCTACAACTTATCGCAACACAATAAATAACTTTACCACCAATTTGCCATCCAGATTAACAGTCGGCATAACTCTATACGTATGCGTTAAGGCATTGACGTTAGTTGATTTTGATACAAGTCTATTGGAACAACGAATTTCCCGAGTTCCTTTCCTACGCATTTCCGCTTCAAATCCCGATTGGTTGGAGTTGAAACCAAATTCCTCGCAGAACGAAGGATTAAGTTTGTTTATCTCATCTAGAAATTTTCGGCTCGATTCCACAGTTAGATTGATGTTTTGTTTGAAATTTACTTATTTACGTCTTCCAATTCTATAGGACTGTTTGAAGTTATGCAACTATCCACTGGTTCTCTCAGAATCACTGTAATCTATGACGCGAGAAGTTTGATGTGCATAACGTAGCACGTCACTATCATGCACTTCCTGTAAATTGTATCGAACACCCTTGTCACACGAAAACCCTAGTTTTTGTAATAAGTGCGCCTTATCCTCCTTTGAAATTTCGTAGTTTTTCTTATTCACTACACGGTCATACTACTGCGGACTTATTCAAAACTTGTTCATTTTTTTTCATTATGTTGCCGATGATCTTCCGTGTACGTAAGTAAGTTTAGTACCCGCTGCTTGGACGACGATTGTCCTTTACTAAGATTGACTGGAGACGGGATTTGAGGCTCTCTGTCCATCAAAGGTGAACTAAATTGCTCGACACCTGTTCCAATATCATTTTTTCTCGTTAATCCGGTTTCGTCATGTTGTATATTCCCCATGTACATTGTTCGCACAGTCGAGGGTGCACGACATTCCATTGCCTCCTCGTGAAGAAACACTAATACTTCAACTGTCACTACTTTCTCACTCTACGAAATTCCTTCGGTTCCTTTCTGAGGAAATGTCAACTTCGGAACTGTTGTTATAGATAAAATGCAGTGTTTGCTTTGTTTACCATTGAGTTTACTCTGTATCAGTACCCCTAGCACTGTAGCACCGTTGAGAGTTACTCGTCGATTAAGCGTTCTAATACGCCCCGTTGCCTCATGCTCTGCTCGCAATTGGATACCTCGAGTCCCGCCCCGTGTCGTCATTAGTAGTCAATATTGTGGTTGGATGGTAGACAATATGTTGGTCTCGAACGCCGTAAACATCATTGCCTTTAGCGACCTCGCACTCAGGTGTTCTTTGTAAGTGTGTCGCAGTCGGATGGAGAGAGTAGTGTCTGAAATCCGCAGTCGAGTGAAGTGGACGCCAGACAGTGTGCTCCACGTCCTCAAACCATTTGCAGTTGAATTGTATGTCATTAAAATCATGTAAAGGATCAAGAATAATTATCGTAATGTGACGCTACCAACCGTTGTGTGTTCGAGGCCTTGCTTAAAAATAATGCCTCCCTAGCTTTGGAATTATCGAGAAGGCGAGAAACGATAGAATTGCAGCATCTTTCTTTATGAGGGATAATGTGTCCACAGCAGGAGAGGAAGAACTCGTGACTTCAGGTGGAAAATTCAGGATCTATGATTTGATTAGTTTGACCATATCCCATATGAAGAGGTTTTACATACGAACGCCGCCATATTGTTGGGTAGACCTTGGCTGATGAAGAGGAGTAAATGACAAATCAAGATGCGACTTCATGAGCCGTTCAGAATGAAATCGCATCCAGTACCATCAAAGACAAGACAAGCTGGAAGGAAGGAGATCAAACGTATGACAGAAAACGGTTTAATTGATCAGATAGCGAATATTGGAATCCAGTGAATCGATTAATTAAAAAGGTTGTATCAGTCAGACTTCTTTCAGATGCTCGAGCTATCAATCAGGTCATTCTGACTCAGCAGGATCAGCCCGAAACTGTGGCGACATCCTTGATTCAAATCTCCCGCCATGAGCGCCAAAGATCTATCGGTTCCTCGCAACAGTGAGCGGTTTCTAGCGGAGGATGGGGACCACTGCGAGCGACTGGACGGCGGCTGTCAGCGGCGGTGTAGTTAGAGGCATCAACTCGGTCTCTACTCGGCTGGGAGTGATGCGCCATTTGGGGCACGCGTTTGGACACGTTGGTCCTTAGTATTTGATACGAGAAACAAGTTGACGCGGCGGTTCTCCGATAGTATTCCAAGTGGCGCATTATTGTAGCGATCTTGACCCTGTGTCTTCCTTGAGCGCCAACATGTTTTTCGTTTCTAAGTTCAAGTCATTTTCCTCTCAAGCAAATGGTTCAAATGGCCCTGAGCACTATAGGACGACACACACATCCATACCCGAGGCAGGACTTAACATCTGAGGTCATCAGTCCCCTAGAACTTAAAACTACTTAAACCTAACTAACCTAAGGACGACACACACATCCATTCCCGACGCAGGATTCGAATCTGCAACCGTAGCGGTCGCGCGGTTCCAGACTGAAGCGCCTAGAACCGTTCGGCCACTCCGTCCGGCTTTTCCTCTCATTTGGGGATTCAGTTTGTATGAACTAAGGTACGGAGAGTCAGGTGTTTTGGTGACTCCCATTAATTAGGTGCTTTGGCCTTTGGATTATGGGAATACCGTGCTGTCCGTCGGCCTACAGAGCTAGAAGCTGATGAAGCACGGTAGGCAGGCTAAATCACGAGAAGGCGCTTTTGGTGGTGTCCGGGTTTGTCTCTTGTCCCCGGTATCTTGCTTCATTGTGCTTTTCGGAATCGAGGGGCTGAAATGCCTGAGATGTTCTAGTAATTGTATTGTTGGCACTTGCACTCTGTAGTAAATGTAACAGGGTAAAAATATTTAAAGTTGTATAAAAGATTGGTGACTCCTTGTGCAGATAACTGTCGACTTTTATGGACGTTTGACTGCTAAAGGAATCCTTCGCTTCTGAACACCCGGTTACGGGAGATTGTGAAACGGGCTTGTGGTTCCGCAATTTAGACGCACCATAAGTTTGTTCCAGCCGTACGGATTTTATGACACACACAGAGGGCACCGAAACTCTAGGCGCCATAGTCCTCTTGTGGACCGGCTTCCTGCATGCAACGGCTGCCGACATCGTCTTCGGTGAATCTGCCGCCTCCTCCACACTTCATACCGCAGGGAATTAAGTTATACAACCTCGTTACAGGCTTCTACCGCAGTAGTTGTAATATCTTTGTTTTATTTTCCTTTTCTAAAAGACATATTATCCTAACTCTTATTTTAATTAATGAGAGTTCAAGAGTGTTGCAGTGCCGTGGGCGGCCCATGCCCAGGTTGTTAAATTTCGTTAATTTTATTATCTGGCGTTGGCCAGATATAAATTTTTGAAGAATCGTGACAAGTCGATTCTTAACTTGTTAAGGTTTTTTGAAGTTTTATTATCTGGGACTGACCAAGTTTTATTAATTAATGGGACTTGTTAAATGTATAACCAATATGTTAATGGGGTGCATTTATAAGTAATTGTCCTTATTACTCACCATGTTCTTGGTTTCACACTAGTCGCGATCCCGTTTGTAGATATGAATTGCGGTGTAAGATTCTAGAAGGCCAGCTGGTTCTTTTGATCAGAGCAAGTTCCTCGCATGTTGACACTGATAGCTTTCAAAAAATGGCTCTGAGCACTATGAGAATTAACATCTGAAGTCATCAGTCCCATAGACTTAGCACTACTTAAACCTAACTATCCTAAGGACATCACACACATCCATGCCCGAGGCAGGATTCGAACCAGCGACCGTAGCAGCTGCGCGGTTCCGGACTGAAGCGCCTAGGACCGCTCGGCCACAAAGGCCGGCACTTATAGCTTTCTTTTCTTCTTTTTCTAAAGTGCAAACTCAGAATTAGAATACATTCCGTTCTTCCTTGTTCAAGTTTTCTTTAAGTGGGCATTTTTAAATTAATAGCGAATTTCTTGGACTCAGTCTATTTTAAATATGTTGAGCTGCAATACTCGTTGGGTATTTTCAACAAGTTGGCTATTGTAAAACTGGATGCTTGCACTTTATAATGTTTTCTAAATGGTGAATCATGTTTACCCGAACCCCGGTCCAGGCCTGGGCGGCATTTGAATTACTGAAGAAATTTTGCAGAAGTTTGCTGATTATTGTTACGTTAGTGGTTTGAATCTGACAAGTAGTTATTGGGAACTCGAGCTGGAGGAGGATAGCTGGATGTTCATCATATTCTTGTACAACGATAGTTGTTATCATTTCAAATGGATATCTTTCGGTCTGTTGTTAGAGCTTGCGATGACATACTTGTAACTAGTGTTTGAACGTATTTTGTGTGTCCAGAGAAAGGGAGAGGCTGCGAGAGATAGAAGGCGGTGGAAGCAGATTGTTGATGCAGCGCATGGTCTACAGGGCCTGTGATCGCTGAGAAGAGAGAGACAGAGAGAAAGAAAGTGCTTAGGAATGGCAGTATGCATCAGGATAAGTGATTCTCTATTTCAAGCTATTTCATGGTGCTGTGTTCAAAGTAACTTTCACGACGCGCGACTTTAGTTTTGAACGGTTACTGCCCACTGTTCCCTCTTCACGTACACAAGGTCGTAACAGCCGATTCTACATCACCCATGACAACACAAATGCAAGAAGGTTGTCCGTGGAAGATCTGTCTTGTCACAGAACACAGGGTCAACAGCTGGCGAATTTCGCAGAGAGCGGTGCATTATGGGCCAAGTGTACACTAGACCACAATACAAGAGCTACCTGTGCCATGTTGTGCCACTGCCTGTTTATCTACATCATGTGCAGCAGTGCGGTCACGCCTTCTACACTTTTGTGTCATTTGCAGTGTCAGCGTGGTTATTTACTAAAGCAGAGTACACACTTGTGAAGTGAATGCGTGTGCTAAAGACGTGCAACACAAACTGAGAATAACTGGATATTTCGAATCTTAAGACATTTATGTACTTACGTAATTAAATCTGTACACTGAATGCCACGGACTTAACTCTGCCCCTATCTATTTTTCTTTTCATTATCTGATTTCAATAATTTTGAGCATTATCATATTTTATGAGGGACATTTATGTATTTTGCGTGTACATGTACATGTGCATTATGCGGTTTCTTTTGTTTTCTTACAAAACAAAAATTTAATTTGCTCTCTATCTTAACACAAATCAGATTTGTTATCCTTGACGCAGTTCTTAATCTTGATGGATTTTCCTCCATAAATAACTGAAAAAATAGAGTGCAATGTACTGTGTCAGGTTCTTTTCAAAGACGAAATGTAATTGGGACTTCTTTGTACCTCATCACCATAGTCAACCGTGTATGCTTCATTGACTTCTTAATTACATTGCTGTCAAATAAGAGTATACATTTTTTATGCACAGAAACAGATGTTGTCGTTGTTGTGGTCTTCATTCCTGAGATTGGTTTGATGCAGCTCTCCATGCTACTCTATCCTGTACAAGCCTCTTCATCTCCCAGTACCTACTGCAACCTACATCCTTCTGAATCTGTTTAGTGTATTCATCTCTTGGTCCCCCTCTACGATTTTTACCCTCCACGCTGCCCTCCAATACTAAATTGGTGATCCCTTGATGCCTCAGAACATGTCCTACCAACTGATCCCTTCTTCTAGTCAAGTTGTGCCACAAACTTCTCTTCTCCCCAATCCTATTCAATACCTCCTCATCAGTTATATGATCCACCCATCTAATCTTCAGCATTCTTCTGTAGCACCACATTTCGAAAGCTTCTATTCTCTTCTTGTCCAAACTAGTTATCGTGCATGTTTCACTTCCATACATGGTTACACTCCATACAAATACTTTCAGAAACGACTTCCTGACACTTAAATCTATACTCGATGTTAACAAATTTCTCTTCTTCAGAAACGCTTTCCTTGCCATTGCCAGTCTACATTTGATATCCTCTCTACTTCGACCATCATCAGTTATTTTGCTCCCCAAATAGCAAACCTCCTTTACTACTTTAAGTGTCTCATTTCCTAATCCAATTCCTTCAGCATCACCCGACTTAATTCGACTACATTCCATTATCCTCGTTTCGCTTTTGTTGACGTTCACCTTATACCCTCCTTTCAAGAAACTGTCCATTCTGTTCAACTGCTCTTCCAAGACCTATGCTGTCTCTGACAGAATTACAATCTCATCGGCGAACCTCAAAGTTTTTATTTCTTCTCCATGGATTTGAATACAGATATTGTTCACTAAAATGTGTATACAAAACTAAAAGTGACATTTACCTTAATGACTGCTATTCTTTGTCACAGACACCTGTTAAGGGTAATGTGTTTCTTTTCTCGTGGCTAGAGTATAGAAAATTTTTTGATAGTGTCACATATAATTCATCTTTAAAGATATGTTTTAACACAGTGACAGCTATTGATAGTAAATAGTCTATATGCTTGTCAACTTAACAATATATATTCTTCTATTCTGGTTTTACTCTCTAGTTGGGCCCTTATTAAGTGATCTATTCCACACTAAAACTTTATGTCGCAATAAATGTCCAGGGCACATTTATTTTTTGAAATCTGGAGATGTCTGAGGATCCTATATTGTCACCTGTCAAGATAATTGTCATCATACGTAACATTCGATCATAAATTTATCGATCTGATTCATCACTGAGAATATATTGCAGCTGTCTCTAGCTAGTACTGCAATTGTTCGTTTTAGGCTTTCAGTGTGAACCGGTCTGTGTCGTGTGATGGCATGCGAAATGTCTTTGTGCATAGGTGAAAGTGTTTGACACGAGTAATGCTTTGGATAATAAATATTACCGCTGGTTATTTGCAAATAATAACTGTTCTGATTCCAAACTGTCATTATATTCTTCCTAAATCGACTAGTAATTCAAGTGGATGTCATTAAATTCAAGGAATAGAGAGAGAATGCTCGCAATAAAACATTACTAACTGTCGAATTATAGCCTTCAAAGCGTTAACTTCTTAATCCATGTGGTTCAATCTTTGTTTAGAACTGCTACAAGAATCACTCATCATAACGACATTTTGCTTGACAAAAAAATCCCGCAATTTCATAGAAGGCTACCACATTCATCAAATGAAATTCCTAAAGAAAAATAATGACAAACTTATTACTTATGATTATGTTAAGTGGCAACTCGAACCATAAAGCACAGAAGTCTCCTTGTCTTTCGATACAGTATTCTCCATGTCCAAATCAAACATTAAACAATAACAAAACCCCTCAAAAATGTATCTTATCAGTATGTATTACTTATTTCCACTGAGTATCATATGAATGTCAACCACACTTTCAGGAGTACGTAGCCTAGTCAGGAACTGTAAGGGTGTGAGAGTAGCTGCTCAGTTACTTCATGAATTAATTCTGCTTCAGTCTGGTTTGGTATCGTTTACGCTTACTCTTACAAAGAAGGACTAATTAGTTTTCACAAACTATAAAATACAGGGTGTTTCAAAATGAACATACCGGTTTTAAGGTGTTGTAGTATTTATTACGTACAGCTTACAATTCAGATTAATACACCAAATGAAAGAGCAACTCAAACAGTTTTGTTTGTATACCTGTGCACAATGGGAAGAGTATGGAATGACAGTGACATAAAAACGTTTGAACGAGTGCGAGTCTTCAACGCTTAGCCTCAAGAAATATCCCCGCGGAAAATTAATGGGCCTTTCGTTTTCGGTAAATCAACTGTAACTGATGTTTCTTATCTTGATGTGCTACAGCTATGGCCCCTGCTTCAATGGGAAGAAGCTAAACAACAGCCGGCCGGAGTGGCCGTGCGGTTCTAGGCGCTACAGTCTGGAACCGAGCGACCGCTCCGGTCGCAGGTTCGAATCCTGCCTCGGGCATGGTTGTGTGTGATGTCCTTAGGTTAGTTAGTTATAATTAGTTCTAAGTTCTAGGCGACTGATGACCTCAGAAGTTAAGTCGCATAGTGCTCAGAGCCATTTGAACCATTTGAGCTAAACAACACATCTTTATTTGGGAGTAAGATGGTGCGCCTCCTTACTGGCATAACTCAGTACGCCACTGGTGAAACGACGTTGTATCCGAAGGGTGGACTGGGTGCAAGTGACCGGTTGACACAGCATTTTATGACGCTGTAGTGTGTATGTGTCTTCCATACCAGTTCACCTATCCGACTTAAGAAACAGTGTTTTTGCAGCAGTTACTCCTGACACATTGATCAAGGTTTCGGAACAACTCGCCTATCGACTCGATGTGTGATCGGTGTTCACACTGAATAATTGTAAGAAAAACTGTTTGTGTTTCTCTTTCATTTGGTGTATTATTTATAATTATAAGGTGAATGTAATACGTGTTACAAAGCCTTGTTGTTGTTGTTGTGGTCTTCAGTCCTGAGACTGGTTTGATGCAGTTCTCCATGCTACTCTATCCTGTGCAAGCTTCTTCATCTCCCAGTACCTACTGCAACCTACATCCTTCTGAATCTGCTTAATGTATTCATCTCTTGGTCTCCCCCTACGATTTTTACCCTCCATGCTGCCCTCCAATACTAAATTGGTGATCCCTTGATGCCTCAGAACATGTCCTACTAACCGATCCCTTCTTCTGGTCAAGTTGTGCCACAAACTTCTCTTCTCCCCAATCCTATTCAATACTTCCTCATTAGTTATGTGATCTACCCATCTAATCTTCAGCATTCTTCTGTAGCACCACATTTCGAAAGATTCTATTCTCTTCTTGTCCAAACTATTTACCGTCCATGTTTCACTTCCATACATGGCTACACTCCATACAAATACTTTCAGAAATGACTTCCTGACACTTAAATCTATACTCGATGTTAACAAATTTCTCTTCTTCAGAAACGCTTTCCTTGCCATTGCCAGTCTACATTTTATATCCTCTCTACTTCGACCATCATCAGTTATTTTGCTCCCCAAATAGCAAAACTCCTTTACTACTTTAAGCGTCACATTTCCTAATCTAATTCCCTCAGCATCACCCGACTTAATTCGACTACATTCCATTATCCTCGTTTTGCTTTTGTTGATGTTCATCTTATATCCTCCTTTCAAGACACTGTCCATTCCGTTCAACTGCACTTCCAGGCCCTTTGCTGTCTCTGACAGAATTACAATGTCATCGGCAAACCTCAAGGTTTTTATTTCTTCTCCATGGATTTTAATACCTACTCCGAATTTCTCTTTTGTTTCCTTTACTGCTTGCTCGATATACAGATTGAATAACATCGGGGAGAGGCTACAACCCTGTCTTACTCCCTTCCCAACCACTGCTTCCCTTTCATGTCCCTCGACTCTTATAACTGCCATCTGGTTTCTGTACAAATTGTAAATAGCCTTTCGCTCCCTGTATTTTACCCCTGCCACCTTTAGAATTTGAAAGAGAGTATTCCAGTCAACATTGTCAAAAGCCTTAAAACCCGTATATTCATTTCGAAACACCCTGTACTATGAAACTTGCTGGCGGATTAAAACTGTATGCCGGATTGAGACTCGAACTCGGGACCTTTGCCTTTCGCGGGCAGTGCTCTACCGTCTGAGCTTCCCAGGCACGACTGACGCCCCCTCCTCACAGCTATACTTCTGCCAGTATCTCGTCTTCTACCTTCCTACCCAAATACTTCCAACTTTGGAAGGTAGGATACTGGCAGAAGTATAGCTGTGAGGACGGGGCTTGAGTCGTGGCTGGGTAGCTCAGACGGTAGAGCACTTGCCCGCTATAGGCAAAGGTCCCGAATTCGAGTCTCGGTCCGGCACACAGTTTTAATCTGCCAGGAAGTTTCATATCAGCCCACACTCCGCTGCAGAGTGAAAATCTCATTCTGGACCCTGTACTGTGGCTGAATCTGTAGTCGTCTTTCCCTCCCGACTAATGCAAGGCAACATATACTCTGTAGTAAGTCAGTATCATTTAAAGAAATTTTGTGACCTGAATCATAGTTGTGGATAAAAACTGACATCGATTTTTATGATTATGAGAAGCTTTAAGACCAAGTATCGCATCACAGATCCAGTCGAAATCTGTCATGCCCTACGTATGCAGAGCACAGTTTGGCAAAAGTTACAGTGTATGGTGTATACTGCATCTTCTCAATGATTTTCCAATATTACTTCGGGTAAGCATGTTTCTTTCAAAAACTCAGATATTAGTGTATTCACATCTGGTGTTATAAAAGACTGAACTTAAAATTATCGAGAGATGCTATTCAAACCGCAGTAAATGCCAACCACAATGTTCAGGGAAAGGTCACACTTGTTTTCCGTCAGTGGGTCGTACACAGTAGCGATACCTAAATATTTTTGTTATTCATTCGAGAGAGCGTTGATGTTAATTGAATTTCATTATTGTTTTAAGGAATATGAAATGATGGGAGTTTTAGCTAAGGTAGCCACCACAGTAAAGGAATGAGTCACCAGGAATTTCAGCCACTGGTTTCTTATGAAGAACAGGAAATTGCCAGGCAAATGCGCAACAAAAAGTCACGGGAGTCCTCTAGAGGTAAGGGGGAGTGCTTATGCAAAAATATACCATTTGCTACCAGTGCACCACTGTTAATAGCGATTTCCACTGCATAATGAGTTTCAGAACCAACATCGCCCCCTCATTATCAATCAAGGCTGTGTGAAGCTAGCTGCACAGCATGGAAGTCATCAGTTTCGTCAGTAATACACTTATACATGTTACAGTGGACTTGAAAATCCTTTATTAATACAGAAGTACAAGAAATGGTGCAAAATTATAGACTTGTTTTCGTATTGTTATCGATGGGACCCTGTCACAAAAAAAGGTAAGAAGAAACACTTCTGTCAGGTTATGAAGACCACGCGACAGACGATCGACCGCCGTATCGTCCTCATTCATCAGCGGATGCACTATGGATAGTCATGTAGTCAGCTCACCGTACTCCCGGCCGTTGTCTACGTTCCGACATTAGTATCTTTGCCAGGTATCTCCTCAAATGGCATCCCGAGGCTGAATGCATCCCAACCGCCCAACAAGGAAAAATTCATGGCAATATCGAGAATCGAAACCAGCTCCCCGCATGACCACTCGGCTATGGAGGCGAACACCTTGTCGGATGCCAGTTCACAAAACGAAAGTAAAAGTTGGTAGGTTTCTGAAACTCAAAATATTAGCAGGTATTTGTCCCTGACGTAACACGGGGAGGACATAATATTGGCACAATTCCCTTGAAATAAAACACTTGGGAGGTGAAATTTACAGTCCTCAAATCAGTCACAGAGGGCAATCACAAGATAACGCAAACAGGCTTCAGTTTACAAAGATTTATTACACAAATCTCCAAAAACAGTTTTAAAAAGTCTTTTACAAAACCGGACTTCCAATAACCACCAATATCAAATATAATTACAAGGGTGTATGGAATGAAACAAGTTAAGTAAAAATCCTTCTTGTTAACTAAATAACAAATATCCCCAGATAAATATAGATGACAAGCATAATCACCCACAAATTTAACAGGAAATTACCGGGACTAGTTCCCCGTTGATAAAACAAGCAACAGTACAGAGTATTAAATAACACATTTTAGGTAAAATAGCAAATTCCGGAACGGGGACCTTAGACCAATAAACAGATTATAGAACAACGGAATTCCATCAGTTACATAGCGACTTATGTAAGGAGTGTGTCAGAACTCTCTATTACATAAAACAATATATCCAATTTAACGCTGTTCTTTGCATTGTGGGAGCACTCAGATATCGATAGTAACAACCTGAGGGTGAATCATGGCAGCGCGATTGCGCGATTCTAAGCATTCTTGTGGTACGTGGACTGCGAGAGTGAAAATAGTAGTGTTCGTCGAGAGCTCGGAGACAGAAGACGTGTCACGCAACCCTCACGTCGGTGATGGCAGATCTTTCCACACTGACGGCCTGATTTCATTTATATAGCCAGGAGAGATTTAGATGGTTTAACTACGTTTGAAGATGGAATTCAAGATAAATTTCGCAGACATAGCGCAAAAGCAAAAGCAAAGTAAAACCTCTGTGTCACGCAACCCTCACGTCGGTGATGGCAGATCTTTCCACACTGACGGCCTGGTTTCATTTATATAGCCAGGAGAGATTTAGATGGTTTAACTACGTTTGAAGATGGAATTCAAGATAAATTTCGCAGACATAGCGCAAAAGCAAAAGCAAAGTAAAATCTCTTGATTGTTAGTCCGAGACTGCAATAAGCAAGTGTTTTGCTTGTCAGTTAAAGAAGCCTCCTTATTCTCCAATTAATATTATTCTCCACATCTAATTAATATATAAATGCTGGGGTTATTAATGTACTGTAAATGTTAATGTAACTCTGAAAATGAAATAGTTTGTGAATCCGACACTCAGCCATTATTCACACATATGTTATTGTCATGATGAATAGACGTAATCTATGAAATCCCTTCTCACAAGTTATTTAGTAGCTAACAGGACCCAAGCAAACTCCATTTTGTTAAATTGATTCTTAGTGACAATAAGCTTTAGCCGCTGCTGCTGCGAATTGCTGTAAACCACATGGAAAAAGGCGGTCACCACAACATGGCATGTACTCTAATCCAGTTAATTCCATTGCACAAGCCACATTCTGTATCCCTCGTAAATTTTTGTTCAAAAACGCCGTCAGATAGTTATCCAAATGTTGGTTTTAAGTTTTAGATGTAACGATTTGTTGAGGGATTAAATGACAGTGAAACTTACACTCATACAACAAGCATGCAGTGTTATGCAGGTTAGATTCCGTTTACTGATAGCTCAGGTGGCTTTTCAAGTCCATTTTCACAGACGAACATAGGCAATACTTGTAGCAAGGAAGCGAATTAGTTGCACATACGTTACACGTATTCCACTGAACTCACTCGTGAAATCCCTTTCAAGTCTAACAACAATATTTAGGCGGAAAAGACAGTTATCAGTTATGGTACAGCGGGCAAACCCCAGTGGACAACCCACCATAATACAAGAGTGACCAAATTACTAGGAACATGTGACGCACCTTAGAGCAGCCCGAACACATTAAGGAGAGGAATCTCCAAATAATTATGAGAAAGAATACTCAACTTCTGTCAACTACTGGAGCGAGTAGTGACTCTGACAGGATACAGTCAAGTAGCGCCGAGCGTCACAAAAACATAGGTGACTGGGCTAACAATGCCGAACATATTTCTGTCAAAGTGCCACCCCCTATATTGGTCAATCCGGAACTGACTGTGTCCGCCGCTGATTGTACACTGTGATGATGAAGTCCCATACTCCTTGACAGAGCGTAGGGGACGATGCGGGAGACCCGCAACGCTGCACTAGGCAAGGTCCAAATAAAGGTGGTTTGCCATTGCCTTCCTCCGACCATAATGGGGATGAATGATGATGATGAAGACAACACAACATCACCCAGTCGCCTCGAGGCAGGTCAAAATCCATGACCCCACCGGGAATCTAACCCAGTGTATGTAGGCTGTTTAGATTTTTATGTTGGTAACGTCACGTAGCGCTCTGTATGAAAGTCACTGGCTATGCTCTGAGCAGGCAGTGGCTGGATGGCATTGTTGGAATATTCGGTATTGTAGTGATGGGCAGCTGGATGTGAACAGCGCGCAGCGTTGCGCAGCTGGAGGTGAGCTGCCGGCAGTGGTAGATGTGGGGAGAGAGATTGCATAATTTTGAGAGCGGACGATCTGGACGTGTGTTCATCAGAAAGAGTAAATTTGTAATACTGGATGTCATGAACAGATATATTTTTATTATAACTTTTGAACACTATTAAGGTAAATACATTGTTTGTTCTCTATCAAAATCTTTCATTTGCTCACTATGTGTATCAGTAGTTAGTGCAAATGTTCATATGTGTGTGAAAATCTTATGGGACTTAACTGCTACGGTCATCAGTCCCTAAGCTTATACACTACTTAACCGAAATTATCCTAAGGACAGACACACACACCCATGCCCGAGGGAGGACTCGAACCTCCGCAGCTTTCAGTCGCACAGTCCATGACTGCAGCGCCCAAGACCGCTCGGCTAATCCCGCACGGCAGTAGTTAGTGCCTTCAGTAGTTAGAATCCTTTATTTAGCTGGCAGTATTGGCGCTCGCTGTATTGCAATAGTTCGAGTAACGAAGAGTTTTGTGAGGTAAGTCATTCATGAAAGGTATAGTTTATTGTTAGTCAGGGCCATTCTTTTGTAGGGATTATTGAAAGTCAGACTGAGTTGCGCTAAAAAACATTGTGTGTGAGTTTACTGATGATCAGAATAAGTAAAGAGAGAAATGTCTGAGTACGTTCAGTTCTGCTCAGCTGTTTAAAAATCAAATAACGTAAGCGGTTTACTAGCACAGCCATCTAAAATTTTTCTAAGGGGTGGTTTCACCGGGACCCCGTGCTCGGGAAGCGAGAACGCTACCGCGAGACCACGAGTTGCGGAGTACACTGTAACATTTAAAAACAAAAAACAAAGGACAGATAACCAACCCAAAGCACATAACATAAACCCTCTTATTTCAGAGTTATTCCCCGCCCCTAAATTTAGTATCCTTAACACATCAAGACCTCAAACAAATAGCATGAAAAACTATTTACTTCCTACTGCTCATAATTCTTTACTCTTACAGGCACACCCCAACAACAAGCATAAAATCGGCAGAAGTTAACAGCCTGCCGAACAAAGATCATAAAAACCTATAATACAAGACACCAAAGTCACGGCCCCTTCAAGTGGAGACCACAGAATACATCATAAGATACTCAAGTAACATTACAAGCACACTGTCTTAACACTATAAACATGGCCTGCGTACTATCCTAGAATGACTCATGCAGCCTTCACACAACTCACGTTTAGTGCTCCCGTCAATGAGCTGTGTTTTACACTCTTTAGTACCAGTACTCAAAATGTACCGGAATCAAGAGATAATTCCTTATTCCCGTCACGGCGGGGATAATCACTGCTTCCGGGTGTGAACACAAATCACGATCAGAATGATCTCCAAACACAACTTCAAAGAAGTAGCCCGCCGTTAGTAGCAGCAAACGACGAGAATCCACATCGTATACATAGGCATCCAGCATCAGCTAGTGCAATATACGCACTTGCTAGTGCATTGGAGGCCATCACCACCAGCCCACCGCCGACACACACCTCAAATCATAACACAGCCCCGCGAGCAACCAGCACTCCTCCGTAACTGTCACTCCAAGACTCGCCAACACAACATACGCCCAAGCAACGGGCAATCACGACCACTAGGTCCCCAGAGCGGAAAACCAAGAGAACCACAGCGCCGCGCTTAAATAGCGGGCAGAAGAGGAAAATCAAAGAGGAAACACGGATGCCAGCTCGAACGGTAGTACTGTCCCTATTAGATAAGAGAATCACTGGCTCCAGATACTCCCCCACGGCTCCGTTCTTCAAAACAGTGTTTTTTCCGTTTCAAGGATTGGACGGATCACCCATCATGTCCTTTCTACGATTCGATACGTCTAAAACCTAAATAATTCATAAAGCACACATACGATTCCCGTTTGAGCCTCCGGTTGTAGTTTTGTGGTCTACGTCTTGATAGATAGAATTATGGAGCAGAATTTATCAAAATACATGCTACACTGGCATCCATTTTAAGTATAGGAAGTGTTTTACGATCTATGTATTGAAAATACAGGGTGTCGGAAATTAGGTATATAAATTGGCAGAGTTCTTGGAGGAAGTAAAAAGAAAGCCTTTGTTATGTGACACAGATCTCGCAGCTGCGAGGTTTCCCCGCTGGGGGCTCTTGAAAGGTTTGACGCTCTACCTCTTTGGCCAATGTTCACAGTCGTTTTGACTGTTTTGTATGCAAAGCATTGACATTGCAATCCAATTTGGAACACTGTTGCATCGTACTGCTAGGAAAAAGTTATATTGTTGTTGTTTACTTTGTGTCCACATGAAAGTTTTCATTGACATCTACTGGTTCTTGATGGTGATCACACTTTAACCGAGTCGGATGACGTGCATCTCAGTTATGGAGAAACACGTTGGGACACAGTAGCAGGAAGTTGCCTACATGAAACACGATTTCCAGTGAGGAGATTACCAAATCATATTACATTTGTAATCATATACAATATGTATACAATATGTACAACAACCAAGAGGGAATAATAAGAGTGGACGATCAAGAACGAAGTGCTCGTATTAAGAAGGGTGTAAGACGAGGCTGTAGCCTTTCGCTCCTACTCTTCAATCTGTACATCGAGGAAGCAATGATGGAAATAAAAGAAAGGTTCAGGAGTGGAATTAAAATAAAAGGTGAAAGGATATCAATGATACGATTCGCTGATGACATTGCTATCCTGAGTGTAAGTGAAGAAGAATTAAATGATCTGCTGAACGGAATGAACAGTCTAATGAGTACACAGTATGGTTTGAGAGTAAATCGGAGAAAGACGAAGGTAATGAGAAGTAGTAGAGATGAGAACAGCAAGAAACTTAACATCAGGATTGATGGTCACGAAGTTGGTTGGTTGGTTGGTTTGGGGAAGGAGACCAGACAGCGTGGTCATCGGTCTCATCGGATTAGGGAAGGAAGTCGGCCGTGCCCTTTCAGAGGAACCATCCCGGCATTTGCCTGGAGTGATTTAGGGAAATCACGGAAAACCTAAATCAGGATGGCCGGACGCGGGATTGAACCGTCGTCCTCCCGAATGCGAGTCCAGTGCCTAACCACTGCGCCACCTCGCTCGGTATGGTCACGAAGTCAATGAAGTTAAGGAATTCTGCTACCTACGCAATAAAATAACCAATGACGGACGGAGCAAGGAGGACATCAAAAGCAGACTCGCTATGGCAAAAAAGGCATTTCTGGCCAAGAGAAGTCTACTAATATCAAATACCGGCCTTAATTTGAGGAAGAAATTTCTGAGGATGTACGTCTGGAGTACAGCATTGTATGGTAGTGAAACATGGACTGTGGGAAAACCGGAACAGAAGAGAATCGAAGCATTTGAGATGTGGTGCTATAGACGAATGTTGAAAATTAGGTGGACTGATAAGGTAAGGCATGAGGAGGTTCTACGCACAATCGGAGAGGAAAGGAATATGTGGAAAACACTGATAAGGAGAAGGGACAGGATGATAGGACATCTGCTAAGACATGAAGGAATGACTTCCATGGTACTACAGGGAGCTGTAGAGGGCAAAAACTGTATAGGAAGACAGAGATTGGAATACGTCAAGCAAATAATTGAGGACGTAGGTTGCAAGTGCTACTCTGAGATGAAGAGGTTAGCACAGGAAAGGTTTACTAAGAAGAGACACACGTGACAGGTTTCGTAATGTGCTCTGCTCAGTCCGAGGAAGCTGTGTGACAGCGAATTGAGGCAACTCCAGAAGCAATCAACGATCCGTACCAAACGATCCCAATCCTTCCAAAGCCAGTGTGTAGTGCGTTCTGCACGAGACGGGCATCCGTCCATTAAAGTACCGGGAGGTACAAGATCTACCAGATTATGATTTCCCCAGTAGGTGTAATATCTACATCAAACTCATCATCCCTGACTTCCAAACGTGTGTTTAGTTTACTGATGATGCTGCCTACTCAAGGAAAGGAGTATTCAACAATCATAATAGCCACTTCCGCGAGTTAGAAAATCTATGACAACTCTATTTCACCGTCGACAGAGATATATCATACACGTGTGCTGTTATTTTTCGCGAGCACCTAATTAGGGCATGTCTTTTACCTAAGACTGTCGGCGGACGCGATTACCATATCTTTTTGTTGAAGTACTAACAAAAATGTTGGAGAATATCACACTAGCATTCAGGCAACGAATATGGTTCCAGCATGACGGGGACCCACTGCACTTTACCGTTGACGTCGGCATTTAAACAAAATTGTCTTCAATTATTTTACTGGGAGGGCTAGCCCAATACCGTGGCTACCACGTTCTCCCGACCTCACTCTTCTGGATTTCGAGGGGGGCAATACGTGTTTCGTGTACGGGGACACCATCGACAGACGTTTCAGAAAAGATAGTGCTTGGCTGGATGAAGCGGCAACCGTCATCCGCGAAACGCCTCTCACTTACTCGTATTATGAAATAACTAGCTTAGTGGCCGCTGCTTCGCTCAAGTAGACTGAAACGCCTGCAGATTTTTTTATTTAATCGACTTTTTACTGTGTTCACAAATTGCAGCACTTAAGCTTTTCAAGCTAGTTAAGGTCGTAGAAGCATGGTCTTTTCTGAATGTACTTCTGAACAGAAAGCGATTTTGGTAACTGGAGTCCAAAGTTTTGTTAATCATATCTTTTGCGTTCTTGTGAAGATATATGGATAGCAACTTTCATCCACTAAAAAATATTTTGTTATATCTAACCGAGAAGCGAAATAACATCTTTCATAAAATTAGCTTTAAACTTTTTTGATGTTTCGAAATATTTTCTTAAAAATTTTCAACACCTACTGCACGTCCTTAGGGGTTGAATTTCCAGATACACTGAAACAAAAATGTTTTTTGTTTCTAATCCTTCAGCACTTCTTTAGTTATTATTTTCAAAATTACTTTCAGCCACTATTTTACACCGTTGGGGATTGAAATTCCAAAAATGCTGAAACACTTACTTTTTAATTTTCTGACAGAAACCAAATAGCAGTTTTCGTAATTCTAGCTACAAAATTCTTTAATAGCGTCATACTGGCAAAAAGCCTTTCATCCCCTATTTCACCCTCTTAGGAGTGGAATTTCGGACAATCTCTTGTTGAAAGATGCTCGTACTATAAGATCCACACTCTCTCCAAATTTCAGGCTTCTGCCCTTAGACTGTTTGTGCTGGGCGATGATGAGTCAGTCAGTCAGAACATTGCCTTTCAATATAAGAGAAGATTTGCACGGATGTTTCAGTTGTGCATTGATGCAAATGGACGAAATTATCAGCAACATCTCTAAAACTGTACTGATCATAAAACAGTTTGAATAACAACTGAACTTCACAAGCGGGAAAACCATCATTAAGCCCTAACGAGAAACGAAGCATGAGATTTTTGTCACATAAAACAGATGTCTCTTTTTATCTAATGCTCTCTAAAGTTTTGTATACCTAGTTTTCTTATAACCCGTATTGTCCACGTCTTGAAGTAGCGTACTGTTGATATATTTTGAAGATTAAGTGGTAGGGGTCAGAAATATTCGCACAATAACTTCACTGCAGTTGCAACTTCAAAACCCTACTCTGAATAGAAGTTATAACATACCTACACTCTACGATACATCAGTGATGTGAATGATTCGTGCTCATAATTTCATGGGAAAAGGCATTGATTCCCTTCGCACAGACTTTCACCGTGTGCAAGAGCGATCGAAAAAGAAATTTTGTAATGAGTTAAGTTAATATAATTCTGAATAATTAATGGAAATCTCATATAAAGATGTGAAACAAATACTAACAAAGAGATAGAGGGGCTGGCCAGTACTTACCTCAGCTCAGTACAGCCGATAGATACACATAAAACAGAACCGAAAATTACATTCCTAGCTTTCGGAACAGATGTTCCTTCATCAGGGAGGAGAGCCTTCCCAAAGGGATCCTCCTCCCCTCCCCCAAAACCATCCCTTGCAGACATTTCAGGAATTCCTCACATCCAGTGTTGCCTCCCAGTCCTTCTTGAAGAACATCCCGACAACCCCCAACATCACCCCAGCTGAATCCCGTGCCATTAAGGAGCTGAAAATAGACCGCTCTATTGTCATCCTCCCGGCGGATAAAGGCTCCACAACTGTCGTACTTGACCGTGTGGAGTATGTGGCAGAAGGACTGCGTCAACTCTCCGACACCTCAACCTACAAAGCTGTTAGCCAGGATCCCATTCCCTCCATCCAGACTGAGCTGCAAAAAATCCTAAAAATCCAAGGTCCCTCACAAGGCCTCACAACGGCTTCCATAGACTTACTCATTCCACCTGAGCCACGTACCCCTACCTTCTACCTATTACCCAAAATCCACAAAGAGAACCATCCTGGCCGTCCCATTGTAGCAGGCTTCAAAGCCCCAACTGAACGTATCTCAGCTCTGGTAGACCAGCACCTCCAACCTATCACCCGCAGACTCCCATCCTACATCAAAGACACAAACCACTTCCTAGAACGCCTCAAATCCATTCCCACTCCTCTCCCACCTGAAACCTTTCTTGTCACCATAGATGCTACATCCCTTTACACAAACATCCTACATACCCATGGTCTCTCTGCCCTTGAGCACTACCTCTCCCAACGCCCACCCGAAGATCTTCCGAAAACCTCATTCCTTATCACACTTACCAACTTCATCCTCACCCATAACTACTTCACTTTTGAAGGCCAGACCTACAAACAAATCAGGGGAACAGCCATGGGAACCAGGATGGCTCCGTCCTATGCCAACCTCTTCATGGGCCGCATGGAGGAGGCTTTCCTGAAGACCCAACAGCTGCTTCCCCTGGCCTGGTATAGGTTTATAGATGACATCTTTGTGGTCTGGACTCATGGTGAAGAAACACTCCTTAATTTCCTCCTTTTCGAATCTGAATTTCACCTGGTCCTTCTCCAAAACCCAAGCCACCTTCCTGGATGTTGACCTTCGTCTTGTTGAAGCTCACATCCACACCTCTGTCCATATCAAACCCACAAACAAACAACAGTACCTTCACTTTGATAGCTGCCATCCATTCCACATCAAACGCTCCCTTCCCACAGCCTAGGTATTCGTGGCAAACGCATCTTCTCCAGTGATGAATCCCTCAACAATTACACCAATAACCTGACCAGTGCTTTCCTCTCCCGTAACTATCCTGCAGACCTTGTCCACAAACAGATCTCCCGAGCAATACATTCCTCCCCGTCCAACAACAATGTTCCTACCCCCAGACCACACAGAAGCATCCCCCTTGTCACCCAATATTATCCTGGCCTCGAAAACATCAACAAATTACTCCGCCAGGGATATGACTTTCTCAAGTCAACCCCTGAAATGAGATCATCCCTTGACAAAATTCTCCCCACACCACCCAGAGTTGCCTTTCGTCGCCCCCCTAACCTCCGTAACATCCTTGTTAAACCCTACAATATTCCCAGACCACCTTCTCTACCCAGCGGTTCCTACCCCTGTAACCGACCCCGCTGCAAAACCTGCCCCATGCATCCCCCCACAACCACCTACTCCAGCCCCGCTACTGGTAAAACATACACAATTCAAGGCAGGGCCACATGTGAAACTACACATGTCATTTATCAACTGACATGCCTGCACTGCACAGCCTTTTACATCGGCATGACAACAACTAAACTGGCTGAGCGCATGAACGGACACAGACGAACTGTCCGCCTAGGAGATGCCCAATACCCAGTAGCGGAGCATGCCCTCCAGCATAATTCTAGGGACCTAGGAACCTGCTACACCGTATGTGCCATTTGGCTTCTCCCACCCAACACCAGTCCCTCTGAACTGCGGAGATGGGAACTTGCACTCCAACATATCCTTTCATCCCGCCATCCCCCTGGACTGAACCTACGTTAAACAACCTCACTCCCATTTACTCTTCAGTCTTCTTCTCTTTCCCTTTCCTCTTTAGCCATTCACGCATCTTTTCATCCTACATAGTTGTGTTTATCTTTATACTACATACCTCTTTACTTCTGTATGCATCCTCTTTGGTTTGAAGCTGGCACAGTACTTACAGTAGAATATCTTTGGCTTCCCTCTGACAACCATGCCTCCATCCTTGCTACCATCCCTATTTTCCTTTCCCTGTTGCTTCATAGCCTGGGTTGTGAGTAACTGAATCTCCTTTCCCTTCTTCCCTTTCTTTCCCCTCTCTCCTCCCTGATGAAGGAACATCTGTTCCGAAAGCTAGGAATGTAATTTTCGGTTCTGTTTTATGTGTATCTATCGGCTGTACTGAGCTGAGGTAAGTACTGGCCAGCCCCTCTATCTCTTTGTTAGTATTTATAATTCTGAATATGCAGTTTGGAGTGCAGATTAATTAATTGCGGTCGACATCTCAAACATGAGAGAAGTTAATGTTTGTTAGCGTCTGAAATTGAGTTAAAATTACGTAACAATCACAAATGTGTAGGAAGGCACTAGCGGGACAAATATGCACATGCGCGACTGGAAATGTAAATTCCACGTATAACGTGAATATTATTAAGTTAAATAGAAATACATTGGCATTGCTTGTAACTAACCGAAACCAATAATAGTTACCACCTAGCAATACGTCACGCGAAATGTAATGAATGACGTTACTCACTGTAATGTTATCTGTTGTTAGGTTTCGTGAAACATTTACTCAAGAACTGGCAGAAGCACTAAAATGAAAAAAGAACTCTACTTACCCTGCACCTAATTTCATGAATTACTTGGTTTAACTGAAACACAAATGTAATTACTTTTCTCTTCACTGTGTTGCGTGTGGTGTAACTGCGTGTGCTGTATTGTATAATTTCAGCAAGACTACAATAAAACGAGTTAATAATTGTTAATGTAACATGAGGTTTCATTTAATCACTGCTTTTCCCTGCTTATGGTCGTTATTTTGTTAAAGAAATCTCCATCTGGGAATGTGTAGCAATGTTTCATGTCAAGCAGAGTAAACGTCACCAAGTTCATTGACCAAAATAATCATATATAACCAGCAGACAAGCTAAATGTATTATAAGTAATCTGAACTAAAGAAGAGTAATGATTTTTAGTAATTTCAGTGTTGTTGATTAAAAGACTCTTTGCTAGTTGCAGATCGTTTATCGAATTCAATGCTACTGTTATTCGAGGTGGCAACACTGTTCTTTAAGCAAAATAAACAGTTTTGTTACAAAATACCACACATACACAACACTAATGTATTTTCCTGTAAAAATGTTTCATAAAGTTGTTAGGAAATAGCCAGGCTTCGTACATCAGCAGATACGAATTTCTAAATAAGATGCTGATTGCACTTATAGAAGTTCAATGTATTCAAAGTCTAACTGGAATTTATTACCTCGTAGTGGATCCTCGGTCACCAGTACACAATTATTATCGCAATTATGACCAACAACATTTATGTCTGTATAGCAAATCAATTTAAAACTGCAGCTGCAACATTTCACTAACATGGCGGCTAACATAAGACCATCACTATCGATTCTGGTTCAGACTGTGTTTTACTCCTAATATATATATATATATGTATATATATATATATATATATATATATATATATATATATATATATCCCCCATGAACCATGGACCTTGCCGCTGGTGGGGAGGCTTGCGTGCCTCAGCGATACAGATGGCCGTACCGTAGGTGCAACCACAACGGAGGGGTATCTGTTGAGAGGCCAGACAAACATGTGGTTCCTGAAGAGGGGCAGCAGCCTTTTCAGTAGTTGCAGGGGCAACAGTCTGGATGATTGACTGATCTGGCCTTGTAACATTAACCAAAACGGCCTTGCTGTGCTGGTACTGCGAACGGCTGAAAGCAAGGGGAAACTACAGCCGTAATTGTTCCCGAGGACATGCAGCTCTACTGTATGATTAAATGATGATGGCGTCCTCTTGGGTAAAATATTCCGGAGGTAAAATAGTCCCCCATTCGGATCTCCGGGCGGGGACTACTCAGGAGGACGTCATTATCAGGAGAAAGAAAACTGGCGTTCTACGGATCGGAGCGTGGAATGTCAGATCACTTAATCGGGCAGGTAGGTTAGAAAATTTAAAAAGGGAAATGGGTAGGTTAAAGTTAGATATAGTGGGAATTAGTGAAGTTCGGTGGCAGGAGGAACAAGATTTTTGGTCAGGTGATTACAGGGTTATAAATACAAAATCAAATAGGGGTAATGCAGGAGTAGGTTTAATAATGAATAAAAAAATAGGAGTGCGGGTAAGCTACTACAAACAGCATAGTGAACGCATTATTGTGGCCAAGATAGACACAAAGCCCATGCCTACTACAGTAGTACAAGTTTATATGCCAACTACCTCTGCAGATGATGAAGAAATAGATGAAATGTATGACGAGATAAAAGAAATTATTCAGGTAGTGAAAGGAGACGAAAATTTAATAGTCATGGGTGACTGGAATTCGTCAGTAGGAAAAGGGAGAGAAGGAAACATAGTAGGTGAATATGGATTGGGGGGAAGGAATGAAAGAGGAAGCCGCCTTGTAGAATTTTGCACAGAGCATAACTTAATCATAGCCAACACTTGGTTCAAGAATCATAAAAGAAGGTTGTATACCTGGAAGAATCCTGAAGATACTAGTAGGTATCAGATAGATTATATAATGGTAAGACAGAGATTTAGGAACCAGGTTTTAAATTGTAAGACATTTCCTGGGGCAGATGTGGATTCTGACCACAATCTATTGGTTATGAACTGCAGATTGAAACTGAAGAAATTGCAAAAAGGTGGGAATTTAAGGAGATGGGATCTGGATAAACTGAAAGAACCAGAGGTTGTAGAGAGTTTCAGGGAGAGCATAAGGGAACAATTGACAGGAATGGGGGAAAGAAATACAGTAGAAGAAGAATGGGTAGCTCTGAGGGATGAAGTAGTGAAGGCAGCAGAGGATCAAGTAGGTAAAAAGACGAGGGCTAATAGAAATCCTTGGGTAACAGAAGAAATATTGAATTTAATTGATGAAAGGAGAAAATACAAAAATGCAGTAAATGAAGCAGGCAAAAAGGAATACAGACGTCTCAAAAATGATATCGACAGGAAGTGCAAAATGGCTAAGCAGGGATGGCTAGAGGACAAATGTAAGGATGTAGAGGCTTGTCTCACTAGGGGTAAGATAGATACTGCCTACAGGAAAATTAAAGAGACCTTTGGAGAGAAGGGAACCACTTGTATGAATATCAAGAGCTCAGATGGCAACCCAGTTCTAAGCAAAGAAGGGAAGGCAGAAAGGTGGAAGGAGTATATAGAGGGTTTATACAAGGGCGATGTACTTGAGGACAATATTATGGAAATGGAAGAGGATGTAGATGAAGACGAAATGGGAGATAAGATACTGCGTGAAGAGTTTGACAGAGCACTGAAAGACCTGAGTCGAAACAAGGCCCCGGGAGTAGACAACATTCCATTTGAACTACTGATGGCCTCGGGAGAGCCAGTCATGACAAAACTCTACCATCTGGTGAGCACGATGTATGAGACAGGCGAAATACCCTCAGACTTCAAGAAGAATATAATAATTCCAATCCCAAAGAAAGCAGGTGTTGACAGATGTGAAAATTACCGAACTATCAGTTTAATAAGTCACAGCTGCAAAATACTAACGCGAATTCTTTACAGACGAATGGAAAAACTGGTACAAGCCGACCTCGGGGAAGATCAGTTTGGATTCCGTAGAAATGTTGGAACACGTGAGGCAATACTGACCTTACGACTTATCTTAGAAGAAAGATTAAGAAAAGGCAAACCTACGTTTCTAGCATTTGTAGACTTAGAGAAAGCTTTTGACAATGTTAACTGGAATACTCTCTTTCAAATTCTGAAGGTGGCAGGGGTAAAATACAGGGAGCGAAAGGCTATTTACTGTTTGTACAGAAACCAGATGGCAGTTATAAGAGTCGAGGGGCATGAAAGGGAAGCAGTGGTTGAGAAAGGAGTAAGACAGGGTTGTAGCCTCTCCCCGATGTTATTCAATCTGTATATTGAGCAAGCAGTAAAGGAAACAAAAGAAAAATTCGGAGTAGGTATTAAAATTCATGGAGAAGAAGTAAAAACTTTGAGGTTCGCCGATGACATTGTAATTCTGTCAGAGACAGCAAAGGACTTGGAAGAGCAGTTGAACGGAATGGACAGTGTCTTGAAAGGAGGATATAAGATGAACATCAACAAAAGCAAAACGAGGATAATGGAATGTAGTCAAATTAAGTCGGGTGATGCTGAGGGAATTAAATTAGGAAATGAGACACTTAAAGTAGTAAAGGAGTTTTGCTATTTAGGGAGTAAAATAACCGATGATGGTCGAAGTAGAGAGGATATAAAATGTAGACTGGCAATGGCAAGGAAAGCGTTTCTCAAGAAGAGGAATTTGTTAACATCGAGTATAGATTTAAGTGTCAGGAAGTCGTTTCTGAAAGTATTAGTATGGAGTGTAGCCATGTATGGAAGTGAAACATGGACGATAACTAGTTTGGACAAGAAGAGAATAGAAGCTTTCGAAATGTGGTGCTACAGAAGAATGCTGAAGATAAGGTGGGTAGATCACGTAACTAATGAGGAGGTATTGAATAGGATTGGGGAGAAGAGAAGTTTGTGGCACAACTTGACTAGAAGAAGGGATAGGTTGGTAGGACATGTTTTGAGGCATCAAGGGATCACAAATTTAGCATTGGAGGGCAGTGTGGAGGGTAAAAATCGTAGAGGGAGACCTAGAGATGAATACACTAAGCAGATTCAGAAGGATGTAGGTTGCAGTAGATACTGGGAGATGAAGAAGCTTGCACAGGATAGAGTAGCATGGAGAGCTGCATCAAACCAGTCTCAGGACTGAAGACCACAACAACAACATATATATATATATATATATATATATATATATATATATATATATATATATATATATATATATTCGCACCTTCACTATATGCATTAACATTTGAAAATATCTCTCAATGTATCAAGACTTATTATTCACCATTTACTAATAAACTGCGCTATAGCTCAGTAGCACTAATAGCTGTGCTCTTTCGTAGCTGAGCAAACAACTTAACATTTATATAGGACGACAAGTGCAATGAAATAAATCTCCAAACAAAGAAGATTTATTTCAATAACACATAAACTCTATTTTCAAATATCGGTTAGCAACATGATACACGTTTTTACAGACCTCTGTGTTACGAGATATCAATCACATCCTACGAGTACAACAGTTCGAACAACAAGAAGGATTTTTCTACAAAATCATAGATAACAAAATATTGAGATTTTCATTATCTTTCTACATGGGTTATTGTTTGAGATACAAATTTTTGCAAAATATTAAATTATGTCGTTGACAATAATTATTTATTGTTTTATTAACTATGAAGTCCTTTTATTAGTAATACGAGAATAGGATCAAAGTTTAGTCACATTCCACATAAAGTGCTGCCGTGAATATTATTTTGAATAAAATATCAGTGTGGATATTACAACTGGATTATCTCATTCGTCTCTGACTTTCTCGGTATTCAGGGTGAAGGGTTAGGATTCCGCTGAAGGTTGATGAATACTGATAATCAACAACACTGACAAGGTTTATGGTTCAATTGAATAAATACTGTAGTTACCAAGTACAGAAACTAATACGCTGGCAGGCCGTGTACATAACTAAAGTGGTAACTGGAATATCTTACTGGGTGGAGAGTTGCAGGTGGCGCCACGTAATGCATTTTGTAATAACTATTATTGGCAATAGGTCCTTCTATAATAACGAGTAATAATAATTTTAGACCGCACAATACTCTTCTTCAATTAGCAATTATTCTTATTTAGCCCGCACTGTGCCCACAGTATGCTCGCTCACATTTTCGCACCGCCTTGACATGCTTACAACACCTTTTCGAGGACAATCTTCATCACGTATTACATGACCACAACCTTGCGTTCTTATTTCATTCGATAGTGCTTTCATAATCATATTTCAGATTTTACATAGACATTCTATCTCAACCAATAAATTACTTACGGACGCAAGAAATTACTTTAAAATTACAGAAGAAATTAATTGCAAAATCAGTTGGCGCTATGGAATAAACTGCTAACGTAAAATTACATCTCTAATTGCAACTGAACTCAAAAGCACTTTTATGCCAACGAACGAGCCTCCTCATTTACTTTCAAACCGCTGTAGTTGCCACACAGCTGTAGAAAAAGATCATTAACGAACTTTCAAATTAGCGCTCCACATGATTGTAAGCAATCTAGCCTTAAAATCCATCCACAGCTCCACATAGACACGCTGGTATTAAACGTCCTTTGTCCCATACCCATGAATTTCATGTTCACTGTGTAAGAGGACTGCTCTATTTGTAACTGAACAACCACTGTAAGCAGAATCATCAGGCACCGAATTAGTGAAACTATACCTTCTTATAAACAAATTCATATCCCAAATAATCAAAGAATGCTATCTGATTACTATAATGAATGCAAAATTGAAAGAGCAGCTCACGCTTACATAAATCACGAAACGTAATAAATAGCAGGCATAGTATGAATAGTAGAACATGAATGAAAATCGATTCGTAAAATCCTATCAAAACTACCAAAGGACAATAGTCAATAACTTAAACTCCAGCACTGTGCAATAGCGACCAACGTCCCTTAACGTTACCACAACTCTCAAATATGAAAAGAGAAAGAATGTTACTAATTCGACTTCGTTGAATGGTTCTTCAGTTGTAAAGATATGCGTATTCATAATTCGTCTGGTTATGATAGTCACATCCAGGTAACACCCTACATAAATAGATTGTGTAGACTGATGGCAATACTGATTACAAAAAAATCATTGCGAAGCATGAGCAAAGACAAGTTCGCGAGTCACTGAAGGAAAATTATTGAAAAATTTCATAGGCAGCTTTCAACTGTTAGTGACCGAACAATTTTAAATTGGGAATATGAGGAAGTGTAGAGAACAGAAACTTTGGAACTGTGGTAATGAAGATGAATGCTGGATATTAGGTGGGATTATTGTGTATCTAATTAAAAGGTACTGATTTCAGTGGTGGACTAATAAAGGAAAAGTGAAAAATAAGAAATTGTACACAAAGATCAAGGTTTAACTACACTGAAAAGGTTGATGCGGATGTAGATTTCAGTAGCTATGCATAGGTGAAAAGGCTTTCACAGGTTACACTAGCATGGTGAGGTGCATAAATCTAGCTTTCGGACTATAGATCAGAGCGTGAACAAACACAAGCATAGAAACTGCGAATTGCAAGAAATAAAATTAAGTAATTCAAGTATCACCAATACCGTCAATAGTTTTATTAATACTAAATCACATTTACTGGTTAGAGATTTTTTTTATATTTACCTTCAAGTACGCTGTCAAACAATTGTATGCGCACATTGAATTGTGCTGCTACAACTGTTAATACTTTAATGGACATTTAAAACACGGTGTTAGCTACGCTTTAATATCCTCTTTATTGACAAAAAATGAAAAGCGCAGTAACGCCCTCGGGAGTGCTAGTACGTAGCGATTTGCTATCAAATGATCTCATCTCCCGCCAAACACTTAACTGTACGTCGACACTCACGGCAAGGTATTAACAACACACGATGTGTCGACATGATGCCTCTCACTGCAACACTGAAATTCGCATACCTAACGTGGCGTACGTAATCGTTCAATCATTATTCGTCGTCCCACTTGCCCTCCTCCAGATGCCTGAGTCACGCAAGTACACTGCAGTGATTAAAGTTCTGTCTCTCTCTCTAACTCTGTCTTCTAACAATAGCATTAGCCCTCAAATATTCGCCCTTCCAGTTGTGTGGAAACTGTTCTGCAAAGATCTTCCCCTCGTTTTCATTCATTACTGCAACTTCTTTCAGTTCAGCAATTTACATTCGTAGTCTCATTTTGAACTTTATACGTAACTCTTATTCTTAACGCATTTCAAATACGTTCCACTGAGAAGAAAGTTAAGAGTAATTAGTAAAATTTATTTAAATTGTCGTATTAAGTCCGTATTTATACTTACAGATTCAAGCTTTCCCTTCGCCCTGCTTGTTCTTTTTTCGTTACTCATTAATTTTATCTTTATTTTTGCACTGGTTAGAGAGCTAATTTTTTCTCATTCCAAATGCAAATTCTTTGCTACGCAGATAATGTTACTTATTTTTCCTTCCAGGTAGACCTCTATCTTGTCCACGTACGTATTTACTCGTCGTTGGTCATAGGACCCCTATAGCTAGGGAACATTATTCATAACTAGTAGCTCAGCTCGTCTCAGCGGAATATGTTTAAAAGTTAGCTCATTTTACAACCGAAATCCGGATTAAGCGAATTTCATTTGATTGTACAGTAGCGCTTTTGATTTAGATGACTACATATATCGATTTAGTATCGATGTTGTGAAACCATTTTTTAGTGGTGCTAAACCAATGATGCTCAGGCAAAATTTCTCATAGAAAACAGCGATTTGTTCCCTACGTGATTACAATAAGGGTCTTAAGACTGATATACGCGGTAGCTGGAAGATTATACTGGGTGGTCCACTGATGGTGACCGGGCCAAATATCTCACGAAAGAAGCATCGAACGAAAAAACTACAAAGAACGAAACTTGCCTAGCCTGAAAGGGGGAAACCAGATGGCACTATTGTTGGCCCGCCAGATGGCGCTGCCACAGGTCAAACGGATATCGACTGCGTTTTTAAAAATAGGAACCCCCATTTTTTTATTACATATTCGTGTAGTACGTAAAGAAATATGAATGTTTTAGCTCGACCACTTTTTTCACTTTATGATAGATGGCACTGTAATAGTCACAAACGTATAAGTACGTGGTATCACGTAACACTCCACCAGTGCGGACGATATTTGCTTCGTGATACATTACCCGTGCTAAAATGGACCGTTTATCAACAGGGGAAAAGATCGATATCGTGTTGATGTGTGGATCTTGTGATCAAAATGCCCAACGGGTGTGTGCTATATGTATGCTGCTCGGTATCCTGGACGACCTCATCCAAGTGTCCGGACCGTTCGCCGGATAGTTACGTTATTTAAGGAAACAGGAAGTGTTCAGCCACATGTGAAACGTCAACCACGACCTGCAACAAATGACGATGCCCAAGTAGGTGTTTTAGCTGCTGTCGCGGCTAATCCGCACATCAGTAGCAGACAAATTACGCGAGAATCGGGAATCCCAAAAACGTCGGTGTTGAGAATGCTACATCAACATCGATTACATCCATACCATATTTCTATGCACCAAGAATTGCATGGCGACGCATTCTATCTAGCAACGAAGCGTCATTCACCAACAGCGGTAACGTAAACCGGCACAATGTGCACTATTGGGCAACGGAAAATCAACGATGGCAACGACAAGTGGAACATCAGCGACCTTGGCGGGTTAATGTATGGTGCGGCATTATGGGAGGAAAGATAATTGGCCCCCATTTTATCGTTGGCAATCTAAATGGTGCAATGTATGATTTCCTAAGTAATGTTCTACCGATGTTACTGCAAGATGTTTCACTGCACGACAGAATGGCGATGTACTTCCAACATGATGGATGTCCGGCACATAGCTCGCGTGCGGTTTAAGCGGTACTGAATTGTACAGGGTTATTACAAATGATTGAAGCGATTTCATAAATTCACTGTAGCTCCATTCATTGACATATGGTCACGACACACTACAGATACGTAGAAAAACTCATAAAGTTTTGTTCGGCTGAAGCCGCACTTCAGGTTTCTGCCGCCAGAGCGCTCGAGAGGGCAGTGAGACAAAATGGCGACAGGAGCCGAGAAAGCGTATGTCGTGCTTGAAATGCACTCACATCAGTCAGTCATAACAGTGCAACGACACTTCAGGACGAAGTTCGACAAAGATCCACCAACTGCTAACTCCATTCGGCGATGGTATGCGCGGTTTAAAGCTTCTGGATGCCTCTGTAAGGGGAAATCAACGGGTCGGCCTGCAGTGAGCGAAGAAACGGTTGAACGCGTGCGGGCAAGTTTCATGCGTAGTTGACAAATAAAGCAACCAGGGAGCTAAACGTACCACAGCCGACGGTTTGGAAAATCTTACGGAAAAGGCTAAAGCAGAAGCATTTCTTAAACAGGAGATTGGAAAACCGATGGATCGGTCGTGGTGGAGATCATGATCAACAATTCATGTCATGGCCTCCACGCTCTCCCGACTTAACCCCATGCGATTTCTTTCTGTGGGGTTACGTGAAAGATTCAGTGTTTAAACCTCCTCTACCAAGAAACGTGCAAGAACTGCGAGATCGCATCAACGATGCTTTCGAACTCATTGATGGGGACATGCTGCGCCGAGTGTGGGAGGAACTTGATTATCGGCTTGTTGTCTGCCGAATCACTAAAGGGGCACATATCGAACATTTGTGAATGCGTAAAAAAACTTTTTGAGTTTTTGTATGTGTGTGCAAAGCATTGTGAAAATATCTCAAATAATAAAGTTATTATAGAGCTGTCAAATCGCTTCAATCATTTGTAATAACCCTGTATATTTCATGACAGGTGGATTGGTCGTCGAAGCTCCATACCATGGCCCGCACGTTCACCCGACCTGACGTCCCCGGATTTCTTTATGTGGGGAAAGGTCAAGGATATTTGTAATCGTGATCCACCGACAACGACTGACAATGTGCGTCAGCGCATTGTCAACGCATGTGTGAACATTACGGAAGGTGAACTACTCGCTGTTGAGAAGAATGTCGTTACATTCATTTCCAAATGCATTGAGGTTGACGGACATCATTTTGAGCCCTTATTGCATTAATGTGGTATTTACAGGTAATCACGTTGTAACAGCATGCGTTCTCAGAAATGATAAGTTCACAAAGGTACATGTGTCACATTGGAACAACCAAAACAAAATGTTCAAACGTACCTGCATTCTGTATTTCAATTTAAAAAACCTACCTGTTACCAATTGTTCGTCCAAAATTGTGAGCCATATGTTTGTGACTATTACAGTGCCATCTATCACAAAGCAAAAAGTGGTCCATCTAAAACATATTTCTTTACGTACTACACGAATATGTAATAAGAAATGGGGGTTCCTATTTTAAAAACGCAGTTGATATCCGTTGGACCTATGGCAGCGCTATCTAGCGGGCCAACAATAGCGCCATCTGGTTTCCCCCTTCAAGCTAGACAAGTTTCGTTCTTTGTAATTTTTTTGCTTGACGCTTATTTCGTGAGATATTTGGCCCGGTCACGATCAACGGAACACCCTGTATCTCAGAAGAATACTTAAAATTCGCAGTGTAAATTACTCTACGGAACCGATGTTCATTTCGTATGCAAGTGGCGGTGGATATGAGAGTGTCTCTCCTTGTTGGCGAGTGATTCTAACTTCAGAGAGATAATCAATGTTACACTCAAATATCATCAAGTTCATAATTAGCAACAGCGTACAAGTCGAACTCTTTTCAGCTATGATGAGCGACAGATGTCCTTTGGCCAATAAGAGAGTCTCTGAAAGACAACGCTTAATGCATATTGTTGTCTCTTAAATAGGAGATAATAATTAATTTATATCCAAGGTCATATTTGAAGCGAGGAAACTGATTGCGTTTGTAGACTTAGTTACCCAAACTGTCATTCTTGTTACTGCAATTCCACAAAAACTGTATTACCAAAATTTATGCTTTCTTCACTCAGGAAACATTCCTTCTGACTTCATCCTTACAGTACAATTTATCTTACTGTAAACTCGATAACTGTTTCGAAATTTAGAGATAAAAGTCGGTACGGTCCAAGAGAAACAAACAAGTAATTGTAAGAAACTTCGGGCTGAGTGCCGTCACCGTTACACAGTTGTAAATTTTATGCAAATATCGAAGAGTATCAACAACTTACCGTTAAAATTTCATTTGTCTGACCAGCTAGTATTTATTTTGAATCTGTTTTCGACTTATTGGATTACCATCAGGCATCAACAGTTGTTGTTCCTTCAAGAATTCGAGGATTCCACCACACGAAACTGATTGCGTCTTAGTAGTATTACACTGTAGGTGTTAACATGAAACTTTACTTTGCTCAAATACCATAACACAGAAGTTATGTGACTAATATTCTCATTTTTATTACCTTTAAGACAGTGCCATTTTCTTACCCAGATAACAAAATTCCAGTTTGTGGGGAACATTCGACGATGATTTACTGTAACCGCTCATCTTATCTCTTTGCTTTACCCGCTATTTTCTAGCACGCTTGATATTTGGGCTGTCGTCTGACTGAGAGACCAAGTGAAAAGAACGTTTGGCTACGTCTATCTGGCACCACATGGTCTTATTCAAGTAGCTCTTCAAGAAAATGGCTCTCAGGAGTGAACGGGAAGCAGCTTCTATATATGTAACAAGGGTCCTGTAGGAGCATCCAGTTAATTAGGTACTAGACTTGCCATCAGTGATCTGCCTAGTAGCCACCTATATGTGATATCAAACTGGCTAATAGAAAGCGAACTTACGGCATTCTTCTGTGTTTTGCTGTCAGACCGTTAAATAAACTTCAGTTAATATTCCAACAGTTCACCTGGAGACCATCGTAGGATGACATGGCATTAGGCTATGTGTTTGCTGAAATATTCCAACTTGATTTACCGATTCGTCATTAAATGCGGAAAGAATACTACTATATGCTACATCTGGGAAGCATACCTAGTCACAGGAAGCAAATGTGATGTACATGCTATCACGAAGTTAAAACGAGGAACGACTAATACGATATCCGTCTCTATAAAATTATGACTTAGATCTCCCAGAAATGAATAAATTCAATTATCTTGTGTCTTTGATCCCCAACGATATCTAATTGACCAATGAAGTCAGTGCAAGGATTAAGATAGCCTGGTTGAAGTGCAGAATGACAATCGACGTCATATGCGACTGTCAAACAAAAGATTACCTGAACTCCAAAGCTCTGCCATCTGCTTTGTCTCGTGCGAAACAGCATATGCTGGCTTGTTACAAACGTATCATAGTTGCAACTGAACACCATGGAAACAAGGTTGCTTCGATGGCAAATGTCGTTACGATGTTTTATCGTGATTCAGGTGATTAGATTTGCAAATATATGTTGCGCCGAAAATGAAAAAAATTTACGAGAAAATCGTTTTCCTTAGCTTGTACATCTCGAGAGGCGGAAGGCTATAGAATGGAGGTTGGTGGAAGAAAGGCTCAAAGGTCGATAAATGTGACAGTGGGTAGACACACACTGCAGTACACGAAATTACGCAGTATTGCACGGCAGCATGCTAGACGACAGTACAAAATTCAGACAGTGTAACTCCATAGCGAACCGTGGCGTAACGTGCGACAAATGCAAAGGCGAATAAGGAATAAATGGTTGATTCTGAGCACTATGGGACTCAACATCTGAGGTCATCAGTCCCCTAGAACTTAGAACTACTTAAACCTAACTAACCTAAGGACATCACACACATCCATGCCCGAGGCAGGATTCGAACCTGCGACCGTAGCGGTCTCGCGGTTCCAGAACGTAGCGCCTAGAACTGCTAGGCTATAGGAACCAGATATTAGAGGACGTACATTGGCAGACGTTTGCGCATACTTTCTCAGTTCCATAATGCCAACATGTTTGTCTTGCTGTTGTAGAGAACTTGTAAGTTTGCGAGACGCTGCCGGCTATTTCTGGAAGCCATTTCTCTTTCCTTTCATACAGCACCGAAGGCGATAAACATGTTTACGCCAGATTCGAAAGACGCAGGAGTGTCGGATGCTTCTTCTGACTGCTAAGGGTTTCCTCGACCTTTATCGCAGTTTCTCGTGACAATGGAACTCAATCTGGTACGTATGTATTTTTGCTCCTCATGCGTCAGCATAAAAAAAAAAATCGTCAGTCGTCAGATTCCCTGCGTCGGCGTTGTCCTGGCGATATAAAACCTACGCAGGATAAGCACGTCGTCCCGTTTAAAATGAAACAATCATCCCACATTCGTTAATGCTTCTTAAAGCTGTTTGCATTCTTCCTTTCACATGTTTGAGAAATGTTTCGGATGTCAGTACGCCATTATTCTCGCAGATGGCTGCCGGATAGTCTTTCTGAAACTGTCAGGCATCTTATCAGAAAATTTTTGCACGTTTTTGTACCCCTTACTTTGTGAATTTTCTGCAACAGCAGCGCAAGGTAAAGTTAGATTCATTGTCTGCTCTCTCTCTCTGATGCACATGTTTTATGGCGCCTCATATTTGCTCTCAGTGTGTTTTCCTGGTGATATAAAGCCAGGATGTACATGTCAGGCCTTTTAAAATACAACAAGAATCTCACATTTCTTAATGCTTCTTACAGCTGTCTACCTTCGAGTTCAGCACTGCCTAACATCTGTATACCTGGGTGTTACTCTTGACTGTACACTGCCCTTCAAGAGATGTTTCCGTAACAACAGGCCGAAGAACAGTGCAAGGACCAATATTTTGAGGAAGCTCACAACCAGCACCTGGGGAGCTACTGTTGCTCTGTGTGTCAGTTGCACAGTATTCACCTGTGTGGAGTGTATCTGCTCACACCAAGCAGGTTGACACTGTTCGAATCCTGCCGAGGTATATGAAGCCAACTCCATTCGACAAACTCTGCCTATTTACGGGGAAAGCCCAACCTCCCCTCCGTCAGAAGTACCGCGTGGAGAGAGGGCAAGACAGGTCAGAACACCACCATTTACAGCACTATCACCAAACTGTAGTCTGTCGACTGACGTTTTGAGAGAGGTTCATCGGCAGGACTCAACCAATGGAGGAGACACTGTAGTCTAACCAGGTCTCCAGATAGGAGAATAAGATTCCGCCAGATTTCTTTGCAAAAGAAAGTGCTCGCTCCAGGATACGATCTGTCCTACCCTGTTTCTAGATCACTCAGTCGTCTTAGTGTGGGCGGCCCCCGTTGCAAGATCAACAATGATAACTGGGGCATCTTCGAGCTGATGAAGACGTGTACCGGGCCACTTACACGTAAGCCCTCTATTCGAGTAAACTTGAACAACACAGGATTGATCGAGGCATTTAACAACGCATTACAGTTGCTATGTTCTAAAAGTACTGACCGGACGCAGAAATGAACTGAATGAATGACGATAAAAAAATGAAAAATATGATCAAAAATGATAAAAAATTAAAAAAACGTTGCAGTCAGTATATAGTGTAGGTATGTACTGCTCTATAATTATGATTGTTGTTGTAAAGTAACAAAGGAGCATCTTCAAGCCCGTTGGCAGGTCTCCCCATCTTGGGGAATATTGATTAATTTGTCAGTCGCTGTGTTACTTTTTGTACGACCGTCTTCATGTGTCACTCACACACAATGTAACAGCTGCAGCTGGCCACCTCACATTCATACTGAGTAAGTAAATGGTATGCAGTCGGCCACGACAAACGTTGTGAGTTACGGACTTCGCAAGAACTTTTTAACGTTTGTTAAGGAGTTCAGTTTTGGGTCCATTCTAGTACCTTATACAGGGAGTCTCTTCTAAGAGTCGTCAGGTGATTTTTCTCTCGTTTTTAGTCAGATATTTGCTATTTCGCTTCCAATATAACAATGTCGGAGAACATCGTTCTTACTGTGGTAAAATTATTTAAAAGCAGTCTTGATCGCAGGCGATGTTAACTTCTGATCGATTTCGGCCTTTTAACTAGCGGCCATCATCGCAGTTTGCACCATCATTTTTTCTGATGGCAATGGCGCCTGACCCACTGTGGATGCGTCAATCAGTGTAAATGATCAGTTACAGTGACTGAGGCATCCACAGCGGGTCAGGCGCTAATGCCGTCATCCAGATGGTGCAAACTCTGATGACGGCCCTAATTGTAAGGCCGAAATTGGTCAGAAATTAACATCACCTGTAATCAAGACTGCTTGTAAATAATTTAGTTTTTGATTTGTGTAGCTGGGATCATTCCAAACAAATACTGCTCCTCTCATTTCTTGTGCGACACCAAGTGCCGACGGAGAAAGATGGTTTGTTTCCCGTTACAAACAAAATGAATACTAAAATGGAGTTTTACGTGTCTGTTCGGCAGAACGAGCCGTAATCAATCTAATGTAATATTCTTATTATCGATTAGCATTAACAATGACAGCAAAACACGGAGTATAACAAGTACTCCATCAGCGAGAGCACCGCCCAGACCCGTACTGACTGCAACTGCTATGCAGTAATAGCACTGCTCAGTGGGTCCTGGAGTACTGTTTAGTCTTCCCGTTTTACTGTCCCTGTTAATACTGATTCATAATACGAATATCGCGATAGACTAATTAGGAATTGTTCTACCGCTCAGGCACGTAAAATTCCACGTTAATATTCACTTTCTTTGTAACGGGAATCAAACTGACTCTTTCTGTCCACAGCGGACGTTGCATTAAAGATGATATGAGTAGTAGTTCTTTGGATGGTCTCCAGCTACGGACTGAAAAAATTAAAATTACTAACATCTGCCGAAACACCAGGCAATATGGGTCTCTTAGGAGAGACACCCTGTATATATGGATTACATTCCACTTAACACCAAACAAGCAGAAGCGTACTTTTTGCAAACAATACCGGTGTTACAATAGACACAATTACAGAGAAAGCAACAGGAAAGATTGTAAATGATATTTTCGACAGAATTTGAAAGTGGTTCTCAGAAAGTAGAGTCTCCCTACGTTCTAAGGAAACACGCCATATTCAGTTCTGTACAATAAATAGAGTCGTATTAACAAGTAATGTAGCACTTTAACAGGAGTGATTATAGAGGGTAGAAATTCCTAATTTTTATGTGTACATATCGATTAAAGGTTGAACTGGAAGAAGCATATTACTGAGATTCATAAACAAAATTTCAGATACTTTTGCGCTTCGTATTAATTGCTAATCTTGGAAAGAACTGAATCAATCTCCCTGCTGTTTTAAATATTTACGCTGAATAATGTCTTAAGGAGCTACTATCAGCAAACAGGTGGTCTGGCAATGGGTTCACCTTTACCCCCGTTAATAGCAGAAATATTCATGGACAACTGGGAGACTGATTTTCTGGAGAGAGAACCACTGGCAAAACATGTTGTACATTGGTACAGATATATAGACAATATTCTTTGTATGTGGTAAGGTTCGAACAGACAACTCCATAAATTTGTGAACCAGTGGCACACTAACATGAAGCTCAGCATGGAGCTGTGGTGTAGGCGGGGGGGGGGGGGGGGGGGAGGGAGGGCAACATAAATTTCCTGGAAATTAGCTTAAAGACAGAAGACAGTAATCATAAATCTAAAATTTACCGAAAAGATACCTTCACTGACACTTTCATCCCGGCTTCCTCCCACCATCCTACAACCTACAAACTTGCAGCATTCCATCACATGATCCACCGTCTCCTTTCTACCCCTATGTCCCAAAAAGACTTTGACCAGGAACTTAACACAATAGACACAATAGCCATAAATAATGAATTAGACCCAAACACCAGTGATAAAACCTTAGGTAAAAACAGGAAGAAGCAAGCCAGGTCCCTACTGTCCCCAATGAAAAACACAGACAAACAGGTAAAGAGATGGTGCAGATTACCTTTTTAATAGGGGAAACATCAAATAGCATAAGTAAAATCTTGAAGGCAACGGGTTTCTCTGTGTTTTTCTATGTCCCTTAGACAATAGGTGGTTTCCTGTACAGTGTAAAAGACAAACAACCAGCTATCACAAAAAGGTTTATAAAATTACATGCCGGGAGTGCCAGTCTTGCTACAAGGACAGACAGGGAGGTTAATCTGTACCAGGCTTAAGGAACACCACAGAAGCTGGAGATTGAGGAAGCCTTATTCAGCCTTTGCAGAACATTTCCAGAACAATAATCATAAATACACCAGAGATGTACAAGTTCTACCTACAGAGGAAAAGGGGCCAAAACTCGACCTATTAGAAATTTTAGAAATTAAAAAACATGTGTGTATATCCCCACCCATATTACTAAGCGAGCAAACCCAGTTCAATTATTCATCTCGTTTAGATGAGATCACAACCCCAGAATAGAAGCAAAACTTTTTACTCAAGTCCATCGTAGTATCTTAGCTGATGCATAACTTTAGTCCGGTCATTGTAATGTAATTGATGCATGTGTAATAATTGACGTAATTTGTTAAAAATTGTCATTAGGTAAGTGTACATTAAGCTATGGATCGATACCTAAGAAGTTGAGAAAATCTTTGCCTTGTCATCATGTTTATCTATGTATTATCATCTTGTAACGTCCCCTTAGAAAAATTTCTGAATTACTGTGCTGATAAACCTCTTACATTATTTGCTTTTCAAACAGCTGAGCAAAACTGAACGTACTCAAACATTCACTGAAGTGACACACAATATTTTTAGCGCAACGCAATCTGACTTTCAAAAATCCCTACAAAAGAATGGCCCTGACTAGCATTAACCTATACCTTTCACAAATCAGTTACCTCACCAAAAATCTTCGTTACTCGAACTACTGCAATACAGCGAGCGCCACTACTGCCAGCTAAATAAAAGATTCAAACTACTGAAGGCACTAACTACTGATAGGCATAGTTATCAAATGAAAGATTTTGATAGGGAACAAACAATGTATTTACCTTAATAGTGTGGAAAAATCATAATATACATAGCAGTTCATGACATCCAGTCTTACATATTTCAAAACTCCGCCATTTCTCTCCCCACATCCACCACTGGTGGTGGGTCACATCCAACTGCGCAACGCTACGCGCTGTTCATATCCAGCTGCCCAACACTACAATGGCAGACAACAATGCAAACTAGCCACAGACTGCACACAGCACAGCCAGTGATTTTCATACAGAGCGCTACGTAACGTTGCCAATAAGAAAACATAAACAGCCTACTTACAATCTTTGTGAATCAGTAATGTAATTGAAATTGGGCTTATAACCCGAAACGTAGGTTGAGCAATAACATTAATAATAAATTGTGAAACAAGGCTAAAAACAGTGTTTGTTTAGTTAATCTTAATTAATAATTTTTGGGGGTGTCCCAGCACTTAGTGTTGATTGCAGAAAAGCGAGCTGTAAGTATAATGTGCGATTTTCATACACAGACCTCAAGAAGGACCGTCTTCAGAGATCTAGCCATTTTAACTGTACTGTCACAATACATTTACTCGCTAATGAAAATCTTCTCAAATAATCCATCACAGTTTAAGGAGAACGATGAGGTACATACCTACCACACCAGCGGGAACAATTAGCTTCATTACCAATTATTAAATGTCTAAGTGGCTCAGAAAGGAGTTCAATATGCAGAAACAAAAATCTTCGATCAGTTGCCCAATAACACTAAATGTCTGACAGGAGGAAGAGCAAAATTTTAAATCTAACGTAAAATGGTATCTCCCAGACTACCCCTTCTATTCCATGCACGAGTTTCTATTTACGACGTAGGAGCCAAATGAAAAAAACTAACTATTGGTGTAGTTGCTAGAATAGGACCAAAAGGTTGTGTATTCATTAACTTTACCATTAATCTTGTACACACATCCTGTAAATTGAGTCGCTCCACATCACTTCGATAGAAGAATCTTTCAAATGATTTACGGAACGCATATGTAACTACCTATGACGGAAGTTAAAAGTGTGCAAACAATGTCGTTTAAAAAATGAACAATATCTTCCATATTACTATAGAGCCATACAGGCACAGATCATGCAATAGAGCCAAATGATATCGAAATGACATCGTAGTTCTTGCATGTTTCGAAAAGTGCAAAACGAAATATCTTTTGGCATCTTGTTTACCGAAATAAAAGGCCCATAAAGGTTTCTGTAGCATCAATAACGTTAATTTTTCTCCAAAATCTAAATGCTCCGTGTTTCGACGGAATCTCATTTAGCTCATAGGGTCCTTTTCAAATCTTTCCAGGTCTGTTACTCCATTACCATCCCAACGCACTCCAACATACATTGTTGTTTGCTCAATGTAAGCAATGGGAAGCAATTTACACATTTCTCTATATACGATGGCTGTGGAAAAAGGAAATCAACGCAAGGCTGTAGAGACGGTTTAATTTTGTCAGATGAGTTTAAAGTTACCCCCTTAGGGATCAATTTATAAGCTAAACTGTAAAGGGATAGAAATAACTGCCACGTCCTTTCAGTGAAAGAACTTTCTGCAGTGGATTTATGGTGGATTTTAATTAATTCTTTGAACACTCCGCTTCTTTGTCAGTCAGCGAACAAAGCGCGTTTTCTCGAATCACACTTCTGTATCTCTGGGGGGATTTCTCTCCCCTGCTGTCGCCCCCCCCCCCTCTCTATCTCTCTCTCTCGCACCATTTCTCTCTCTCTACCTTTCTGTTTCCATCTCATTCTCTCTCCTTCGTTCTCCATCTAAAAGACCCGTCACACCATCCTCTTTCTCCCCTTAAGACTAGGCGGAACAACTCTTTTCGCCAAGAGAACTCCACTAACGTGTAGCAAACTTCCGCCACCACCCCACCCCCTCCATTCTCGCACTCCGACACCCCCGCCTACCAAAATTCCTTTGGGCGACTAAATAAGACAGCCGCGTGGGCGCGACGACTGCTGTTGCCCTGGCAACGCCAGAAACTTTATTTTCATTATCCTCTCGCTACAGCTGCGCCGCCGCGGAATGTAATAACAGAGCGACAAGCACATCCTCTCCCTCCGCCACGCCCCCTCTCGCCATGTCTACAGTGCTTCCTGCTCCGTGTCATTCCACCAGCGGTGCTGCGCAAAGTGGCGACAGCTTGCCTCAAGTATCAACAGACAAAGGAATAAAGGTGCTTCTTCTCGTTTCTCAAGTACTTCTGCTCCACTGCTTTTCTATGTTCCTTTTATCCGTCTCAACGTAACGCAGTTGTCATTACAAAGAGAAACGACGATTAATATTCTGCAGAAACTTAGCGGGGCTTTCCTTGAAACCCGCTTTTCATTGTCAGAATGCCTAATGAGTTGAACATTGTGCATGTAATTCGCAACTCTTCAAGCTCAAAGCGATCTATATGATTCTGCTACATCCCAATAAGATGAGTGGTGAAAGGCGTTACCCCTTTGCTTCATTCAAAAGAAGCATCAGTAACGCAACGGTTTTCATAGCATAAGAGACTGAGTCTAGCTAAAAGCGTTTTTTTCCCTTTACTGTTACTTAATCTGCATCGCCTCGTATGGGATAGGAGGGTAGGAGGTGGCATTGATAGTACACCCGGTCCTGATCAAGAGAGATTTAAAACATGATAAATTGCATAAGGTGAGTATTGTGTTTACCTTAAAGGACAAAACAAATTCCTTACAATCATATAAATAAAACATTCAAGCGGCTTTTGGCATTGCTGGTGATACTGGAGGTGCACGATTTCTGGACTGTGAAAGAGTAAGGACGGATGAATAGTATACTTGGATTTTTTGACACAGAGAAGGTAATGATGAGGACATTGTTGAGAGTGTTTTGGAAAGTATATGGGATGGGACGAGACTATTAAGAACTGAGTGAGAAGGGTGTGTAGAGGTGACAAGGCGTAGTTCCAGGTTCCAGAAAAAAGAAAGATTGGATGACACAAAGACACAAGTAAAAAAAAGAAAAAAAAAACTACTACTGCTTGGAACATTCTGTAACAAAGTTTGCCTACGTGCACCACATCCTTCGATGTTGTATCTGCAGAGGCACACTTCTGCACCACTGGCAGTGGAAAATGTTTCATCATGAAGCACCTGTACGATGTGTTTAAAATATTAATGATATGTTTACTACATAATGAATATTAAATAATTAAATTTTGTTTCTGTTCGGAACTAGTGTTCTCATCAAAATCAGTATGAGGTATGACCTTCTAAATTTGTGAATATATTGTTGCATTCGTTGTGGCATAAAAGCAATCATCTTGAGGAATTTCCTGCCTACCTACAACACATGTTGTGTCAGTTCATGAAAATTACTGGCTGGAGGCTGGTATGAAAGTACATGTCTACCCATTGTATCCCATGCGTACTCTATGGGTGGTAGACAAGTCAAGATTTCAGACAACATTCTCGGAATTTCTGGTGGTAAATGCAGTGTGGGTGTTATTTTATTCTGCTGGAATGTACCATTTGGTACTCTTATCTTGAGAGGGCATGATAACAGGGTTTACCACGAAACTACTTGGTAGATTAAAACTGTGTATCGCAACGGGACTCGAACTCAGGATCTTTGCCTTTCGCGCACAAGTGCCCCACCAACTTAGGTACCCAAGTAAGACATACAAGGCTAGCACTCCTAGAAGAAAGGTATCATTTCTTCCAGAAGTGCAAGTCTTACATGTTTCGCAGGAGAGCTTCCGTAAAGTGTGGAAGGTAGGAGAGGTATTGGCGGAAGTAAAGCTGTGAGGATGGGTCATTAGTCGTACTTGGGTAGCTCAGTTGGTAGAGCACTTTCCGCGAAAGACCAAGGTCTCGAGCTCGAGTCTCGTTCAGGCACATAGTTTTAATTTGCCAGGAAGTTTCGTATTACCACACACTCTGCTTGCCGTAGAGTGAAAAATGGCTCTGAGCACTATGGGACTTAATATCTGAGGTCATCAGTCCCCTAGAACTTAGAACTACTTAAACGTAACTAACCTAAGGACATCACACACATCCATGCCCGAGGCAGGATTCGAACCTGCGACAGTAGCGGTCGCGCGATTCCAGACTGAAGCGCCTAGAACCGCTCGGCCACACCGGCCGGCCGTAGAGTGAAAATTTCAGTCAGGTTTTAGTACTCTTTTCACAAACTGGCAAGCATTCAGCCCCCTGCCCCTCATTTACCACTGAATCCTGTTGACACATCCAACAGCTCCCCACTCTTTGATTCCAGTAATTGGAGAGGAACGGGTCGCGAGAGTGGCTGCTTCAACCTTCTACTAGGTAAGGACATGTTGGCTCCGATCTAACTGCTACAAAAGCAAGACTCATTGCTGAGCATCACAGAATGTCAGTCATTGTCCCAGTAGTTCCCAAATATTTCATGTGAAGGAGCACTTTGAGAAGCCTTCTACTTTAATGGAACACCTTGTTAGTAATGGAGGTTAAAAAATTAAAATTTTAATGAATGAACAAAAATTACTTTATTCAAAAATTACTTCAATTTTAAATCAGAGATTTAACAATAAAATTTTTAAAAATAAGAAAAACGTGGAAATATGCCGTGTTGCCAATAGTTTTTGACGGAGCACTTATTTGCCTCTCGCAGAACGTCAGTGATCCGTGAAACATTGTTTGAGAAACTCTGCCCTACACAATGCATGTCCCTTTTTTTATGTAACATGATGTCTCTTACAGTAATCCGTTCCTGACTGTTCGTTATGACACACTGCTTGTAACCCCTGGATGGATTTCAGCTGTTATCTTTCGTCGATTCATCAGAGCGATTGGAGTAATCATAAAATCTTCTCGTGGTGTAGCCCTTCTGAAAGGATGCGTGCCTACTCTACGAAGTAGTCTGAGACCTGGTGGTCAAGGTAAGGCAGGATTCAGTTACGGTTGTGGACGGGGCCGTAATCAATTACTATTGGTTGCCTGTTACAGTTACACACATTTATTTTTAAAACAGTAATTCCAGACTCAACAATAAATAAAAAATACCACACTTTATTAATGAAGGAATAAACAACAATGTAAATAATAGTGTTTTCAGTGCGTTACAATTTAGCAAATCACCATAAAATACAGATACAAGTAATGTTTAAAGAAGAAAACAAGCCAGTGTGATCACGGCTGTAGCTCTTAAACGCCAAGAATGACAATACATTAAGAATGTTTAAGAACTCGCTGCAATTTACAACTTACAGGTATTGAAATATTAAAAGGTAAGTAGCCACAAACACAGCAGAATGGTATCAGGCGCCAGGAATGGCAGTAAATATGATTTCAAGGCTTACTGCTAAAATACAAATACCAAATTATCTTTTTCAAAGCAAATAACCAAAATCATGGCTGAAGGCCTTACACGCCAGGAACGGCAATTATATAAAAAATTTAGAAACCTGCTGTAAAACAGCAAATACAAGCAAAGGACAATTAAAAGAAACAAGCAACTGACCACCAAACGGGTGAAATAAGATGATGGTAAACCTTGTAATACAACCCTTACACTGCTAGATTTATTCCAGAAGGCGACCAGAACTATTAACTAGACATACATAACCTTTAAAGTAGGCATTACAAGATTTAACAAATAATAGAATAATAAAAGCCAAGTACCAGTCACAGACGGTGCTCCAGCAATTGACCTCTGGGAAGGTCCGGCAACACACTTTCGCGAGCCATTTGATAGGCAGCGAAGAGATGCATTCACTTCCCAAGATGGTGACTCAGACTAGTGGCAGTCTAATAAATGACAAATGACAATCTAGCTGAAACTACCTGACGTCCGATAAACCAAATGTAACGATGGAACAACACGTCATAGCTGGAAACGTCGGTCAGCACTACGTCCCCAGAATACTGTGTTAAGAGCGACCGGAACGCGAAAGGAACCACTACCAGATTTCCGTCAGATTCCACAAACCCGAAAATCTGAACAAACAAGTCATAGTACAGAACACCAGACAAACTAACAGTAGCTAAAATCCCACTCGATTTGCGTGCGAAGCAAACCCGAAATGTAACCAACCAGAATCAGCAACCACACGTCACTGCGGAAACAATCGCGAAGCAAGCCAAAACCAAGTACCAAATGAGTGGCATCAAACTGATTAGGCACACAAACGTGGACTGAACTCACTGTGACAACTCTGGCGACGGTTGGCAGAATGAAACAAACCTCTTCACTGGTTTATTAATTCACAGTTGAGTAACCACACCATCAAATCACTGAGCCAAGTGCTTTTAACACAGTATGGACCTCAAGTGCTAAGCGGTATGCAGATCCACCAAACTGCACATGATAGCGCGATGATAATCTGTCGCCACACAGGTGACTCCGCTCTTCTTGGATTGAAATTCACTCATCTTAAGCTTGCTGGGTCCGGTTTACGACTCGGTCGTGCACCCACGTGACCACTGCCCTTCCAGCCGGCAGTCCATTCATGCCGCCAGCGGTCCCAGCGTGTTATCGCACTGTGTGGACCTCGGTCCTCCTGAGTCCCCAACCGAACTGGCCCACTCACACAATCCGGAAAAACAACGACGATGCCCCAAGGATAGGGCAACAGTTACTACATACCAATAACCGCCGCTGCTGGCGGGCAGGCAACGCTTGTGAAACCGAGTGGCACAAGTCAACACGAGAAGGAGACGAACAACCGCAACCATGCCAACTAAACGGTACCGTCTGCCATTCAACAGAGGGTGGAAACCTACAAACAACACCAACACGAGCCGCAGCACGGCTTATTGTCCTCAGTTCATCACCACCTGTTCAGCAGTTATTGGATTTCAGCCAACAGTTTGTGCGATCAGATGTTATTATGCTCCCATGTCCCTCATGCCAAAGACCCGAATGGCCTCAGAGTCAATAGTTGTGTCTCATGATGGTGATAAGAGGAACTAAGATAGGATGAAATTTGAGGTACTCCAGAGACTTTAGTAAGAGAGGCTGATGGTATGTCACGGTTTCGGCATTTTGTTAGAACATATATTATGGGATATGATTTGTTTTACGGTAGGGATTGGCAAGTATTTTTTTTCTTTTTTCAATATCACAGAGTTGTATTTATGAATTTTGGGTCTGATTGGAATAATATAATAGTCTGATTGGCGTGGAAAGAACCTTTGGGCTATCTACTGTGTGGGATCAGTGGGGAAGTTTCCCAGAGACGGTGGGATGGAGGAGTGGTTGCAGGATCGAAGCTTGCACCATATGTCATGGATCACATGTGGACTCTGCTGATTCTTCATTACAAATTGTATGAGTAACTGCGGCGACAAGAAAGTGGATTGGCTGCAAAACGTTGGTGACGACAAAACAGGTTGGTTTCGAAAAATTGGCGATGGCACTATGGAAGGGTAATTAAACGGTAGTGACGAATGGAAGGACGGGCAACAAAACAGCGACGACGAGAATAAGGACAGACGATGAAACAGTGACGATGGGGGTAGGACAGGTTGTGAAACAGTGACGACAGATGGAAGGGCAGGCGGCGAAACCTCAAAGAGATAATAAGGGTAAATGAATAAATAGCAGGAACTAGTAACTCACGTTGTGACACAGAGGCGACAAGTAGAAGGATGGGTTACAGAATGGTTATGGTAAGAAGACAGACGGGCGATGAAACACCGTCGACGAGAAATCGGCAATGACGAGAAGACCGACGGGCAACATTGGTAACGAGAAGACGAATTACAGATGAGCCTGTGGTCGTGAGACGAGGAACAGGTGACGAAATACTGGGTACGAATAGAAGGGCGGGTTGCGGAACAATGGCGACGAAAAGATAGATGAAACAATAGCGAAGTGATTCTTCAGCCTCTCCCGGGGTACTTTAAGTCGGAATAGTTCACGGGTGAACTACCGGATGTAGTGTCTAACGGCCACGATATTTTGGGAAACAACCACGTTGCCATCATCCAGGTGCGCTTGTGAACTGACTGAGGCGGTGGGTCGGCGAGAGTAACGAGGCAAAGGATTCTGAAGGAATCCCAGTGGGTCGGTGGGAGCAGTACGGCAAGGGTATCTGAGCTCGGACCGCCGATGGAGCGGCCGATCAGAGCGAGAGGGAGAGGAGATAAAAGCGGTTCGCCGGCCCCCCATCAGTCAGTTCATCAGTGACCTGATGATGACAATGCGCTCATTTGCCATAATATAATGCCCTTCGACACCGCCATCAGACAGTTCACCCGTGAACTCTTCCGACAACAAGAATACAATCGGTAAAATGACAAACACGGGCAAACCCAGGAGAAGGATTGGGTTATTGCAAGTGTTACGCTGTTTTATTGTAAGACTCGTTTGTGGTAAGTATTTTTAATTACTGGACGACCAATAGCACACCATTAAAATAATGGTCTACAGAAAACGAATTGAGCAGCACATCACAACTTCAGATAGCCTATTTCAATATTCCACAAAAACGTGTAATGAAATTCAAATTTAAGGAATAAAGGTATGCAAAGGTCGATGCTGGGGGGGGGGGGGGGAACTCGGAACTGTACTGAGCTTTATAGATAGAGCTGCCACGAGTAGGAGAAACCTGCATCAATTGGTACCTTAGCTCCATTATTCGATTTCACCCATAGAGGACCATTGTGACGCCTTAATTTTCTGTTGGCCTCCTTAACTTTACAAACTTACAAGGTTATTACTACAAACTACAACATAAATGTTCACTGATGAGCCAAAAAATTATGATCAACTGCTTAACAGCTTGTTTGCCAGTCTATAAAACGAAATACATCACTGATTCCGCTTATCACGGATGCGACAGTTTATTGGTACGTTTGTGGAGGTATCTGTCGTTAGATGTCGACGCACAAAGCGCGTAAATAATGAGCCGCTGATTTATGTACGAGTGATTGCACCCGTTAGTGACTCAGACGTGTTCTATCGGATTCAGATCAGACGAATTTATTGGAGAAGTGATCAACGTGATTTCACTAGGATGCTCTTCAAATCACTGTACTACGGTTCTGACCTCAAGATATGGACAGTTACACTGCTGATGACACCACCGTCAGGGAAGACATCACGTCTAAAGAGATACAGGTGGTCCTCAGGTGCCATGTTGCCTACTATTACTGCCACAGGTCCCATGCAAGCGCAAGAGGATGTCCATCATAGCATAATGCTGCTCCCACCAGTCTGTGTCCGCGACACGTTGCACGTTTGGTACCGTGGTTCGCGTGGATGACGGTTTTAGTGGAGACGACCGTCGACCTGGTGTAGCCAGAAACGTAATTCATCCGCCCAGGTGGCAAGTTTCCATGATCCATGGTCCAGTACCGCTGATTCTGTGTCTTCTGCAATAGTAACTGACGGTTCAGTAGGGTCGACATAATGGTCTGCTGCAGAGTTCCATGTTCAACAATAGACACTGGACTGTGTGTTCAAAATCACTTGTGCGTCCACCAACGTTGAGCTGCTTCGCTAGAGGTACCAAAAATCGCCATCTATGCTGCCTTACCGAGCAGACAAGCCTCCGAACCTTACATTCCGTGAAGAGCCATGGACATCAAGCGGTCTTTTCAGTGCCTCTTAACCACTGCTCTTGATGCTGACGACTGTAGAACATAAACATTTGATCAGTTTCACAGTTTTCGAGAGACTCCTTCAGATGTTCTGTGTAATAGCAATCTGTGCCTTGTCATAGCCGATTTTCTCAGTGGATTTCCCATTTGCGGCCATTATATTCACTAGAATGACTCCCCAGCGTCCCTGCTCTGCTTAAACACTTTCCTTACCGCATCACGTTCCCGTCACCAGGTGCCATCCAACCGCCCGGTGTGCTCTGGTTATGAAGCTTTGGCTGCTCGGTGAACACAAATAGTTGTTCTTCAAAGTGAAAAATTAACTACCGAAATCAAGCCTGGGGTGTAAATCTAGCACCGCCCTCGAACCATACTACGACCACCAGGAGACCTGTACACCTGTACAACTGCACCAATTCACTGCACTGCCTTCCGTGAACGTTCACTCTGCCCGATACTAGGAAGAAGACAGTATTTCCAGAAGAAGGGAAAACACGCTTGCTGAAAAAACGCAGGTGATCTACCTTAAGTTTTGATCAATAAACATAGAGCATCGCAACATCCCTCTCTACAGTGCACGTGCAGTACTTGTAACATTGTTTTCATGCTTGTTTTGTAACTTTGTTTATGCGATGTTCCATATTTATTGTAATAAAACTGCGTGACACATCAGTAGATGATAAAAGCTGATCGGTCTCAATGACTGACAAATTTGTTATAGTGATGTTGCAAAGCAATAGAGCACATTCTACTTTCGACTGAACCCGACGATAAGAGAGAAACGAAGTTCTCGCAAGCACGCAACATTAAAGCTAAAGGGCGGCAAAGAGGTACAATTGAAATTAGATCTCTGGCGGCACGGTCGATCCACACTGTGATATCGATGTATTTCTACGAGCTGCACCGTTGCGACGTCTTTCTGAGTTTATTACAAAAAGTGCAGGATTCCATGTTCTATCCAAACTGAAGCCGCTACCTCTATTAATTACACTGATGTTCAGAAGAAAATAACACCAGGAACGACTAAATACAGGACTTCCATATTCACAATATATGTACCTTAGTATGATCTGCAGAAATTATTAGCATTTGAACGATGTCAGCCCGCGGGTTCGAGGTTAACATCGCTTTTACGGGGCAACACCACCTACCGGTAAAATGTGGCTGCGTCTAACGTTGTCTCTATAAACCGAAGATAATTGATCAGTGTGACTTGAGCAGACTTGCAGGATGCCTCGCAGACGTATGAGGGAACCGTGCTGTCAAATCAGTCAGTTTGAAATACCGTGCATTGTCGGCATGAAAGATTGTAATGCAACCATCCGGGAAATTGCTGTTCGTGAGGGACGAAGTATTTTGGCAGTGCAACGGGTGTGTGTGAAATGATTCATGGAAAGCCCTAGAACACGACTAGATGGGTCAGATCGTATCACCTAGACCCCCAGACCACCCCTCCCCCCCCCCCCCCCCCAGAGAAGTTCGACACCTCAACCGAAGCCACTGTAGAACATACACTCCTGGAAATGGAAAAAAGAACACATTGACACCGGTGTGTCAGACCCACCATACTTGCTCCGGACACTGCGAGAGGGCTGTACAAGCAATGATCACACGCACGGCACAGCGGACACACCAGGAACCACGGTGTTGGCCGTCGAATGGCGCTAGCTGCGCAGCATTTGTGCACCGCCGCCGTCAGTGTCAGCCAGTTTGCCGTGGCATACGGAGCTCCATCGCAGTCTTTAACACTGGTAGCATGCCGCGACAGCGTGGACGTGAACCGTATGTGCAGTTGACGGACTTTGAGCGAGGGCGTATAGTGGGCATGCGGGAGGCCGGGTGGACGTACCGCCGAATTGCTCAACACGTGGGGCGTGAGGTCTCCACAGTACATCGATGTTGTCGCCAGTGGTCGGGGGAAGGTGCACGTGCCCGTCGACCTGGGACCGGACCGCAGCGACGCACGGATGCACGCCAAGACCATAGGATCCTACGCAGTGCCGTAGGGGACCGCACCGCCACTTCCCAGCAAATTAGGGACACTGTTGCTCCTGGGGTATCGGCGAGGACCATTCGCAACCGTCTCCATGAAGCTGAGCTACGGTCCCGCCCACCGTTAGGCCGTCTTCCGCTCACGCCCCAACATCGTGCAGCCCGCCTCCAGTGGTGTCGCGACAGGCGTGAATGGAGGGACGAATGGAGACGTGCCGTCTTCAGCGATGAGAGTCGCTTCTGCCTTGGTGCCAATGATGGTCGTATGCGTGTTTGGCGCCGTGCAGGTGAGCGCCACAATCAGGACTGCAAACGACCGAGGCACACAGGGCCAACACCCGGCATCATGGTGTGGGGAGCGATCTCCTACACTGGCCGTACACCACTGGTGATCGTCGAGGGGACACTGAATAGTGCACGGTACATCCAAACCGTCATCGAACCCATCGTTCTACCATTCCTAGACCGGCAAGGGAACTTGCTGTTCCAACAGGACAATGCACGTCCGCATGTATCCCGTGCCACCCAACGTGCTCTAGAAGGTGTAAGTCAACTACCCTGGCCAGCAAGATCTCCGGATCTGTCCCCCATTGAGCATGTTTTGGACTGGATGAAGCGTCGTCTCACGCGGTCTGCACGTCCAGCACGAACGCTCGTCCAACTGAGGCGCCAGGTGGAAATGGCATGGCAAGCCGTTCCACAGGACTACATCCAGCATCTCTACGATCGTCTCCATGGGAGAATAGCAGCCTGCATTGCTGCGAAAGGTGGATATACACTGTACTAGTGCCGACATTGTGCATGCTCTGTTGCCTGTGTCTATGTGCCTGTGGTTCTGTCAGTGTGATAATGTGATGTATCTGACCCCAGGAATGTGTCAATAAAGTTTCCCCTTCCTGGGACAATGAATTCACGGTGTTCTTATTTCAATTTCAATTTCAATTTCCAGGAGTGTATCTGCGTCCTCCTCGACTCTGGCGTAACAGTTCCACACTGTAACACTGTAACACATCGTACACTATCAGGGGCGACACTCCGTCGCCGTTTATTGCGGCATGGGTTACGTGCCCTCTGTCCAGTTCTCCGCCTACTTTTGATGAATTTACAGGAATACTGCCGTGCCCGCCATATCACCAGACTTGTCGGCAGCCGAAAATGTGCACCAGGTGCAGCGCTGTGGCCCAGTGTTCATCACCACAGATGAACTTTGGAACCAGGCGAATGCAGCATGGATGGCTATACCACAGAACACCATTCGCGTCTTACACGCGTCGATGCCATCACGCATGCAATATGTTATCATGGTACATACAGACCCTGTGTGGCAACAGGACTCATGCTAAGCCGAGGTGACCGAAATGCTAATCATTTTTGCAGAACATATCAACGTACATGTTCTGGCAATGTTGACGTCCTCGATCAAGTTAGTCTTTTCTTCTGAACATGAGTGTAAATTTATATCCAACCTAATTTCAATTGCTTCTTTCATTACTGAGTCCAAAGAGATGAAGTCGAAGCTACAATTTCGACATTACCTACACTATAGAGTGTCCATTTCAACACAGTGCTCTGTTACCTCCGATTTATTAGGCTGTAAGAGACGAGTTGCATGGGGGCTCAATTAAAATAAATATGAATGCAAATATTTTTAGTAGCTGTATGTCCGATTATGCAAGTCTCGTAAACGGCTGGCCCTGACTAGTATTATTACGCAATCTGACTGCTTAGAATGACAACAAGAATGTAAGAAAATTTCTGTTAGCACAATTAATTAATTAAGTCCCCAGCAACTATAAAACCTACGAAACAACAAACACAAGTGTAGCTGTTCTGTATGTGGTAGTATGACTCAACGCACATCTGGCACGGTTCTTCTTCAACAAGACAAGAATTTTTAAATACCAATTATACTGACGTGATAAAAGAAAATTAGAAATACTATAATTGTGCAAGAAAACCAAAATTACACTCTAATACAAGAACACAAGCCAGATGCTTTGTTGACTGAACCTGTAATGACACATTATTCAGGTCGCTGAAAGAATAAAAGAATAAAAGAAAATACCTCCATATATATTGACGAAATGCACTCTGACCATTACAATATCTCCATTAGAACAACATCTGCTATCTCTCCCATCAAACCACTGCATAAAACATGGAACAACACTCTCCACTACCACATCTCACTCTGACTTCATGACAAGCAGTGTCCACCACAACTTCTCGGTAAGAACTGCTTGTCGCTGCGTCTCAATAATCACTGCCAGTGGAGGCGGCGGAACAATACTCTCTGGCGCGATTTCTGGCGCTGTGGCTCAGTGTAGCCACCTTTCATATGCCCTTCCTCCACGGGCTAGAATTTGATGGTATTTTTGCCAGCATTGGTGGTGAAAATACCACCAAATTCGTCAAAAAAAATACAGACAAAAATAAAAGATAATATTAATACGTAAATATCATATAACTAGATAAAATTTTGGCTTTGCACTGACCTTACAATAGCCTAATATACAAAATACAGTAAGGAATACAAATTCTTTCATACATATGACTTTACACAATAGTTTACAGAAATATCATGTGGTTAAACAATTCAATCGATAGCGTCAGCAATGACGAATATGAGCAGGTAAGAGTCTTATAACTTTTCACAAACAGTAATACACAAAAAATCAGTTTATACAAATATTCACATAAAATGTTTTCATAACAAGTGGTTGACAGTTCCAGCAGTAGCACCCAGCAATGTCGAGTAGGTGCAGACACCATCAGGTGACATCATTTCAGTAGAAGCAGTCCATCAGTGGCACCCAGCATTGTGGAACAGGTGCAGACTCCAACAGGTGACATCATTTCAGTAGAAGCAGTCCATCAGTGGCACCCAGCAATGTTGAGTAGGTGCAGACTCCAACAGGTGATATCATTTCAGTAGAAGCAGTTCATCAGTGGCACCCAGCAATGTTGAGTAGGTGCAGACAGCAAGAAGTAACATCATTTCAGTAGAAGCAGTTCCATCTGTGGTACCCAGCAATGTTGAAGAGGTACACACAGCAACAAGTCACTTTTCTCAGTAGAAGCAGTTCATCAATGGCACCCAGCATTGTTGAGTAGGTGCAGACTCCAACAGGTGACATCATTTCAGTAGAAGCAGTCCATCAGTGGCACCCAGCATTGTGGAACAGGTGCAGACTCCAACAGGTCACATCATTTCAGTAGAAGCAGTCCATCAGTGGCACCCAGCAATGTTGAGTAGGTGCAGAGAGCAGTCCATCATATTCACTATCACTGATCACAGTTCATCAGCAGAAATTAAACATTTCTAAGTGTCCCACATCATGTTGAAAAAGTACAAGTAACAGTCCATAATATTTACTATCACTGATCAGACAGTTCAAGCATGAACAATAGTTTGAATACACATACAAATGCTTTTACACTAAACATACAAATCATAACAAACACACAAATGATGTCAGATAATTGTCATATTAACTATTACAAATACACAAACATCAGTAAACCTATAATATTTATGGGTGTCAGTGCAAGCCACTACAAACAAATAAAATAATATTTAGGAGATAGGTGGGTAGGATTAGGAAAGGAAAACACACAAAACACACTCACTCATCTTTCATCCACATTAAGTACTACTGTGTAATTGAATAGTGTTAACTGTGTGAATCCACTTCTGTCAAAATTTCATGTTCATCATGTGTATCAAGTAGTAGTGACAGCAATGTATAACAGTCAATAATAGTTAAGTCTGCGTCATAGTCATCATGTCAAGACCAATGTTTGCCAAGCCAAATAAAAATGTACAGTTGCTGAACAACTGTCAGTGTGCCAAGATATGCAACTTCCTCTCTCCAAAAAAAAAGTACATACTGCTTAGTGATTTAACAAAGTGTGTGTAGACAATCTTCCTTCCATTTTAGTGTTCTAGTCTGCTATCTTCATCCTCCTTGTTCCATATAGACCAACAACAAAAAAAAAATATGCGCCTCACTTATTTTACCTCTTATACACCATAACTCCAATCAACTTCATATAATCTCAATACTTCCATAATACCTCTTCAATACGTCGATACATATAAACCTTATTGCCAGTATCATTTCACTTCCATAACAACTCCTTCCTCTAGTCAGTCTCCTCGATCGAGTACAGATAAAATCCTAATGCAAACCTCCTCATCCCATACAATCCGAAGACACACTGTCAACACACAACCTCTGTGTAATCCATCTGACCAAAATCTTCTACTCATTATGAATTATAAACAAAGAATGCATACATGACCTCTAACAGACTTAGTTCGAATAACTCTCAGTAATTAAGTACGATTACGGAGTGTGAATGATCCTAATATTTCACAGTGTGTACACCACTTCAAGAATTATGGCAAACAGAAGCAAACGTGTGGAGTATTTCTTGTGTCAAGTGTCACTTCCTATTTCAATTGCTCACGAAAAATGCAGTGTAATAACTGTGTTGGTATGTCATGTCGTTAGCTTCCTTCCTATTAGCAATAAATTTATACACCTTCCATAAAACCTCCAGCTCATGTGACTTCTATGAAGTTTCTTGTACTAATGTCGTTCGTCGAATTATAGCAGTTCATTTTCTTATGTTAAAATATAAAGCACTGAGCGTAAGCAAAACAAGCAACAGCGAGTAAATATACCAGTAGTGAACAGAATGTCAACAAGTGGATGCAGCACAATTTCTATAACGAGGCTTCGCCAAGCGAACAATCCGTAACCCATACCACATCGTAACCCACACTCCATGTCCGTACACTGTACATCAGCATTGCTATATACCCAATTAAAGTATAGTTATGACAACAAGCAGAAATGTGTAAATGTGCAATCCATACGCATAGCAGTAAACATATATCTTACGTACTAAACAGGTCATTAGCATCGTATCTTAATAAGTAAACATGAAGGCGCAAGCAGATAAATCACAAAGTATAACTTACATACCTAACCACATCAGCACAATTAATCAGGTGACAATTATAATTTAAATAAATAGGCACAGCAGGCACATAATTAAAAATATGACATCAGTGAAAAAGAAGTGCAGCCAAGCGATGCATAATATACACAAGTAACAATCCAGTTCATTAATAATCATTGTCAAAATCAGTTAACGTACGCAAGCACGTCGCTTCACAAATAATTTCATTGAACATGTAATTAGCACAAAGTATGAATCACGTAATCGCGAGCAGCAATTTACGTCTAAATTACGTACCTAAGTGGAAATATGTTACCTGAAAAATAAACTCAATTAATAATTACCTTTTTAGTTTATTACTTTCTTCTTCGAAATGACATTTTTCCTGAAATTTTCTCGATAGCAAGTCGTCTTAACGTCGGACACGCACAGAATTTACCTGAAGTTCTTAAATATTTTATAGAACCGTATCCTGAAAAATACTGAATGTTAATAACAGAATTCATCAAGTCACTATAGCTTTATACTGAATTTAGTCGGAGAAATTAGACTGTGTATTTATTTACGGCTGTCAGTGCATTCGCACTGAGCGCTCGATCAGCTGTAGGCGCGTGACATAGGAAGTGATTGTTTGCGGTCAACGACTGCCTTGTGCGGCGCGCAGACTTGACTGTTGCTTTGAGTATATGCCGCCGCCAAAACACAGCGCGGTATCCTTGTACTCTCCGTGTGTTTACATACAACTGTTAGTTTCTCAAAAGTATGTCATTCTACAAAAATTTTTCAAAAGTATATCATTCCACAAAAATTTTAACGTTAGATATATGATGTATTCCCTTAGAGCGTCGTGATTTAAGAGTTTCTACTTCAACAGTGTTATCATGTATAATTTTGCGAATTCTATATGGACCGTTATAAAGCATAAAAAATTTGCGACACAAGCCTTTTCCTTTGTGAGACAAACGGTGAGACTTAATTGACACTTTTTGACCAACTGACAAAATTTTTAAACGACCAGGACGCTTCGCTGATTTCTCTCTTCTAGCAGCCGCAGATGCAATATTTTGTAGAGCCAGTTTCACAACTTCAGAATGCCGCAGTTTCCGTGTAGGCGGAAAAGGAACGATTTCAGATATGCGATTTGTCGGTGCTTTGTTTTTTAATATCAGTATAGGCGGTAAAGAAGTTGAGTTATTAGGAAGTTCATTCAGAATGTTTTGAAAAATATGAAGATACTGATCCCACGTTCTGTGATTCTGATGACAATAAAGACGACACAATTTATTGATTTCCTTCATCCATCTCTCTGAAGCGTTAGATTGAGGGTGAAAAAGTGAAATGAAAATTGGTTTAATTTTACGACGCCGTAGAGTACGAAGCCAAATTTTAGAACGAAACTGTGATCCATTATCTGATATAACCTTATCAACATGACCCACTTCTTTAAGAAAATGTTTGATGAAAGCATTAGATACTGAACGAGCTGTTGCTTTGCGTAACGGTGTAAAACACACATATTTTGATGTCAACTCCACTGCTACGAAAATGTACGCAAAACCATTAGTAGATCGAACCACTGAGCCGAACAAATCAACTGCAGCCATGTCCTTTAATTTTGCTGGAATGATAGGAAACAACGGTGCTCTGTGAGAAACTGTCGGCGGCTTAGCCTTCTGACATAATTTGCATTTGGCCAGAACAGATCGAATACGTTTTTCCATATTATTGAAGTAGCAATTTTCTCGTAATTTATGAAAGCATTTTCTGGGACCAAAGTGTGCATAACTGAAATGCGTATACCAAATCAGCTTATTAACCCACTCATCAGGAATACAAACTAACCAAACAGAGTTGTCGACCGATTTTCGTTTGAAAAGAATGTCATTGCGAACTAAATAATGCTGTCTAATCGCTACGCTTTCCTTTCCCCTCCACTCCTTCCTTAATGTCCTTCCAGATTGGATCCTTATTTTGCTCCTTAGCGATGTCCTGGAGCGAAGACGAAATAAAGTTCTCAAACGCAACACCTTGAATATACATCAAACAATAATTGTTTTCCTTGCAGTCCTCTTCAGCACTTTGTTTCAAACCCATAGGTGCACGTGATAAAGCATCGGCAACAATATTTGAAGAACCCTGTATGTAAACAATACTAAAATCAAACTCCTGTAGGTACAACGCCCATCGTGACAATCTGCCATGAGTTAATTTTGTCGACATAAGAAACTCCAGAGCTCGATGATCGGTGTAAACCTTAGTATGTCTGCCAAACAAAAATGTGCGAAATTTTGTAAAAGCCCAAACAACAGCCAAAGCTTCAGGTTCCGTAATCGAATAATTCTTTTCTGATTTCGAGAGAACACGACTTCCAAATGCAATAGTCTTTTGTACTACAACGCCGTTTTCTTCTATCTCTTGAAATAAATGTGCACCTAGCCCTTTGTATGATGAGTCCGTTGCCAAACAAAAATCTTTAGATAAATCCGGATGTGAAAGAAGTGGGGCAGCAACTAAGGCATCACGAAGTTGTTCAAATTCTGACTGAGCTTCCTCATCCCAACACCAATTAGATTTCTTTCCGGATAGTTCACATAAACGAGGTGTGGCCAAATTGTCCAATCTAACAAAGCGTCTAAGAAAATTACAGACACCAAGGAAACTACGAACATCACGTTTTGTGGTAGGAACAGCATAATTACGAATAGCGTCTAATTTTTCTGGATCAGGAAGAATACCTTCTGTAGAAATAATGTGACCGAGAAATTTCACCTGAGAACGACCAAATTCAGATTTTTCCAAGTTCACTTTAATGCCAACTCTTGCAAAGATACGTAATAATGAATCCAAAATATTATTGTGCTCACTCCAAGAATGTTTAGCAATAAGAATATCGTCAACATATGAAGTAATATTGTCACGAAGATAAACAGGTAAAATTTCATTTAAGCTACGAATGAATGCTGCTGAAGATACAGTAAGCCCAAACGGTAATTTCCGAAACTCGTAACAGTTACCAAAGGCTAAAAAGGCAGTATATTTTCTACAATCAGGGTGGAGTTCTATTTGCCAAAAACTTGCGCGCATATCAATCGTGGATAAAACTTTAATTCCATGAAAATGTTGAAGAAGTTCATCTAAATTTTGTGGGCGGTCAGTTTCAGGAATGATGATATTATTTATCTGTCTGGAATCCAGAACCAAACGAATTGACCCATCCTTTTTAAGAACAACGTGTAATGGGCTAGTATAAGGACTGACTGCAGGCTCAATAATGCCCTGATCTAACATGTACTGAAGTTCATTCTTAACCTTGTCTCTGTAAGCCAAAGGAATAGCGTACGTTTTCCCGCGAAATGGTGTGTGTTCTTTTACTTTAAATAAATATTGTAAGCCTTGTATAGTTCCTGTGTGATGTCTAAATACTGTAGCATGTGAAGTCAAAATGTGGTGCAGCTCTTCTCTTGCAACGTCATCTGGCACTTCAGCTTTCTTAACCTTTTCATTAATTAGTTCTTCGCTATTAATTATATCATCCATCGCGTCTCTGTGTCTATTGTCATTGTCATGAATAAACACATTGTCGTCATAATGCTCAACGAAAACATCAGAAGTAAGAAACCTTAAACATTTTGTATCTGACTCAGATCTTGTTAAACACTCGAAAAATTTCAAACATTTCGGCATTCCGGCAACAGTCAAATTCACACTTCCCTCTTTAAAGTTCAAAATTGCCTTATGTGCGTTAAGAAACTCCATACCTAATATAATTTGTGTACTGAGTAATGGAACAATAATAAAATTAGCAGAAAATTCGTATCCTTGACAATTGAAATTTAGGTTGGTCTGTTGTTTAACTTCTACACCTTTTCCAGAAATCGCTCCTCGAATTGTAGTTTCAGAAATAGGTAACACAGGACAGGCAATAGTCCTTTCACATATACGAAAAACTGATTCACTAATGACGTTCAATGGGCTCCCAGAATCTAAAACTGCAGTGAACTTATTCTTACCCACACATACTTCAATAACAGGATGTAAAAATGCGTCTACATTACTTTCCTTTTCGTCTAACAAAATGTCTCTCATGTCTTCCAGGCGTATGTAGTGTAAAGCCGTAGTGTCAATACTTTCTGAACCGTCTATATTGCTGCCAGAAGCCAAAGCTGCTAGTCATTGTCGATTGTTTGCGTCACGTCTTTGATTATTCGCGTCATTTCGCGGATCCATTTCTACGATTTGCACTTGTCTCTCTGAAGTTCTGTCACGTGGAGGATGCCAATTAGGTCCCTCCTGTCTGTTAGATACAAATTCTTGGTTGTGTCTGTTATTAAAATTTCTGTTTTCCTGTCTGTCTGCATAGCTACTTCTTGTGTAATTTCGACTGTCACTTCTGAAATTATTGTTGTATCTACTACCCTGATTATTTCTTTAGTAAGAATTTCTATTACTGTATGAATAATTTCTGTCTTGATGATACCGATTACTGTTTCCGTATGATTGATCATTCCGGTACGAATTACCGTTACTATAATTGTCTGTGTAGTTTCTGTTAGAACATCTGTTATTGTCATAAGGCTGGTATCTATTGTCCTGTCTGTTACGTCTGTCATTCTCAAAGTTACCCATATAACGCCCGTTCCGATCACTATCCCTTTTCTCTGAAAATTTATTGTAATTACTGTTACTGAAAAAGTTACAAGAAGTCCCGTCGTCGTTGTCATACTCAAGTTCTTGCAACAAAGTCTTAAAAGTCTCGATGTCGTCTTTACATCTTCCAGCTAAAGCAATTTGTCTTATGGATTGTGGCAGCTTAGTTAAACAAATGCGAATTAATTCAGTCGGGCTATAAGGGTTGGAAAGGAACTGATTCTTTCGAATCATGTCTTCAAAATATTCCGCTGGCGTGCGGAACTCAGACTGTTTGAAATTACGCTGCATAATAAGACTGTGTTTTTGACTCTGTCTTGCGTGTTTTCGAACCAATATGCCGATAGAAATGCATGATAAAAATCATTCAGATTATTACAATCTCTAATGAGTGCGCGCATCCGCGTCGCCGGTTCGTTTTCTAAATATCCACACATAAATTCCAGTTTGTGACTTAGTGGCCAATTTGGTGGAAGTGCGTACATAAATTGATCTAACCATGAACATGGATGTATGTCATTCTTAGAATTGCGGAAGATCTTAAATTTCCGAACAGTCAAAAAGTGTTTATAGTCAAAGTTTTCGCCTCGTGGCGACAAAGACCTACCGCGTCTGTCCCAGTCCCAATGCCGATTATTGTCAAGTTCGCGCGCCTGGCGCTCTCTTGTTGCATCCCGTAAATGAAACAAATTATTTTCTTCAAACCCCTCTGGTATCTGTGATTCTAAATTTCTTTTGCCGTCTTTTCCTACGATTTCGCCTTCAATTTGTTTGACTTGCTTTTTTAATGCCTCAAATTCCCTTTTCACGCGTTCATTAAATTTTCCCTGATTTTCAACATGTTTACTTATGCTCTGGTACTCTTCGGTTTCTGAAAATGGCAATGGAGCTGTGTCATCTGAATCTCTGTCCCCATTTAAACTAAGATTTGTCAATTTATCTGAAATCTCCTCCACTCTTTCCGATAAGTCACCAATTTGTTCTTTCTGTTTATTTACGTCTTCCGTAAGTGTCGCGACTCGCGTTTCAGTATTAACGCATTTAGTGGTTAACTGTTCATACTGTTGTGTTAGGTTATTTAATCTGTCATTTGGTACGGATTCCTCGATTCTCTCAAATATTTCTTCCTTATCTTTTGCACGTTGTAAATTTAACTCTGAAAATTTCTGTACTGTCACGCGATCTCTTTCCTCCTGTTCTCTATCCTGTTCCCTTTGTCTAATCTCTACTGCAACTAATCTATTATTGTGAGCATTCAAAATCGGTAGTACTTCTTCTCTGATTTCTTTCTTTAATTCATCTTTCATATTTTTGAAACATGTCCCTATTCGTCAATCTATCCGTGTTTCCATTGTTCCCATCTCAGTTTTAATTGTTCCTATATCAGTTTTAATTTCAGATCGCAACGTTCCCATCTCTGTTTTAAACTTAGATTCCAACTGTGATCCCAGATTTAATATTGCACCCATCAACTGCTCCATGTTAGCCGGTTCGAAATTCTTTTCGCCCCTAACATTTCCCGCAAAACTAACTTCCTTCTGCATAGCCATAAAGCTATCTGTGTTCGATACTATTTCAGAATCTTGTATCGTTAATCTCGTATTCTGTGAATTTTCTGATTGAGAAAAATTTTGAAATGGTTCCGGACTATTTTCCCGACTTATTACATTGTTTTCCACTTCATTATCCATCATACTGTTTTCCTCTGTTGGCGAATTCGCCATGTCAACAATTTCGTTATTCTCACTATTCATCATTTTTGCCTTCTTCATCGATCGCGTAATCATTTGCAAAAAAAACAAAACTCGTCACTGTACGAAAATTACACACAATGACTCTTTATCTCCAACAATACCATTTACATGAAAAGTTTCCTCAAACACGATTAATCGAACAATTGAAATAATTGCACTAAATTGTCAAACCCGTAGACAAGGCAACACACAAAAAAAATTTGAAAAATATCATTAGAAGAATGCCAATTACCAAATCTACACATGCAATATAGACTACAATTACTAAACTACAAATTACTACAACAATACTACTGTCTACTATTTTTGCAATCAGAAGAATTCCAAGGGACGATCCGAAGCAGCGGTCGCCACGTGCATGGGGGCTTAATTAAATATTAATGAAATTTTTTTTTTTTGGTAGCTGTCTGTCCGATTACGGAAGTCTCGTAAACGGCTGGCCCTGACTAGTATTATTATGCAATCTGACTGCTTAGAATGACAACAAGAATGTAAGAAAATTTCTGTTAGCACAATTAATTAATTAAGTCCCCAGCAACTATAAAACCTACGAAACAACAAACACAAGTGTAGCTGTTCTGTATGTGGTAGTATGACTCAACGCACATCTGGCACGGTTCTTCTTCAACAAGACAAGAATTTTTAAATACCAATTATACTGACGTGATAAAAGAAAATTAGAAATACTATAATTGTGCAAGAAAACCAAAATTACACTCTAATACAAGAACACAAGCCAGATGCTTTGTTGACTGAACCTGTAATGACACATTATTCAGGTCGCTGAAAGAATAAAAGAATAAAAGAAAATACCTCCATATATATTGACGAAATGCACTCTGACCATTACAATATCTCCATTAGAACAACATCTGCTATCTCTCCCATCAAACCACTGCATAAAACATGGAACAACACTCTCCACTACCACATCTCACTCTGACTTCATGACAAGCAGTGTCCACCACAACTTCTCGGTAAGAACTGCTTGTCGCTGCGTCTCAATAATCACTGTCATTGGAGGCGGCGGAACAATACTCTCTGGCGCGATTTCTGGCGCTGTGGCTCAGTGTAGCCACCTTTCAGAGTGTACCTGCGGTGGCCTGAGTATCTCTCAAGAACTGTGTGTGTCGTCTGTCCGACACAAGAACGGCCACACTCGTAGGGGATCTGGTAAGCCCAATGAGAAATAATGATTACGGAAGAGGAGCCTTAGTGAACAACCACACAACATCGAAACTAACTTTAGTTTGGCAAGAAATCCGTAGGGTTCGTAAGTGATGAACACATTTTCCCACAAGAGGCCTTAATAAGGACAGGAAGTGTTTGGTACAGTCATACGTTGGAGAGCCAATATTACTTAGTATCTGATACCGAGGAACACATTACTTGTGGATCATTGGAAGTCCATAAAGCGTCGGAGGAAACGCACCACTTGATTTCCTTCGAACAAAATGGTTCAAATGGCTCTTAGCACTATGGGACTTAACCTCTGAGGTCATCAGTCCCCTAGAACTTTGAACTACTTAAACCTATCATTCCATGTAGGCTTTCTACTTAAACCTAACTAACCTAAGGACATCACACACATCCACGCCCGAGGCAGGATTAGGACCTGCGACCGTAGCGGTCACGCGGTTCCAGACTGTAGCGCCTAGAACCGCTCGACCACCTCGGCCGGCTCCTTCGAATCACTTCTAGTGAAAAGTGGGAGGCGTTCAGAGGCGAAGCAGTCTTCCTCGCCACCTGGTTGGTGGAAACTTCACTGATCTTCCCGTATCTTATATTACACAGTAAACTGTTAATTTTATCATAATAGTCATCACGAGACATTAAAGCAATTACCGTAACTTTATCAGCTGGAAGAACCATCGTCTCTGTAACATGGCGAAGCTAACGTAGTGCAGTCCTCTGTTCCACAGAAATGTTGTACCTCAGTGGGCGAGCCTTAATAACAGCTTGACAAGTTTCGCGTCTAATTTTTCTTGGACGACACTACGATGATGGTTTTAAGTGAAGGACTGAACTTTTCACTCAATCCAAATGTTTTACCAGTAGCTACGTTAATCGGTGCCATTGAAGAAACTGTTCTACTTCTTTCCTCAGATCCAGCAGAAGAAATAAGGCGTAAAAGTTGTCGAACTGTAATAAAGCCTCGCTCACAAAAAAGTAACATTTCTGTGGCAGAGAGGACTGCACTACCGAGACGGTTGTTCTTCCAGCTGATGGAGGTAATGTAATTGTCCTAACGTCTAGTGACGACTATCATGATTAAATGTACAGTTTACTGAGTGATAGAACATACGGGAAGATCAGTAAAGATCCCACCAACCATGTGGTAAGGAAGACCGCGACGCTTCTGAACGCCTCCCCCTTTCGACCAGAAGTTGTACAAAGGCTGACACCAAGTGGTGCAGTTCTTCCGAGGCTTTATGGGCTTCCAAAGATCCATAAGATAGATGCTCCTCCGCATCCGATAGTAACATTGGCTCTCCAACCTATGAGAGTGCCAGTCCGCAGCTCGTAGTCGTGCGGTAGCGTTCTCGCTTCCCGCGACCGGCTTCCCGGGTTCGATTCCCGGCGGGATCAGGGATTTTCTCTGCCTCGTGATGACTGGGTGTTGTGTGCTGTCCTTAGGTTAGTTAGGTTTAAGTAGTTCTAAGTTCTAGGGGACTGATGACCATATATGTTAAGTCCCATAGTGCTCAGAGCCATTTGAACCATTTGAGAGTGCCAAACACTTACCGTCATTATTGAGGCCTCTTGTCGGAAAATTCTTTGATCACTTACGTAACTTACGTATTTCATTGCCAAACTAAAATCACTCATACTGGACAATTCGATGTTTTGTCGTTGTTCGCTAAGGTTCACCATTCACGATCATTATTTATCATTGGCAAAAACTTTGATTAAGAGATTTCCGCTTCGTTTAAACATGTCTTGACTTAGACATATTTTTTATTCGGTAACGAATTTTACGAACAGACTGACGGTGTTGTCATGGATAGTACCTTGTCGCCGTTGGTGACAAATTCTTTATGGACCTCCAGAAAAAGGCGCTGGAATCTGCTAGCTTGAAGCCCGTAGTATTTTGACGTATGTAGATGACACTTTGTAGTGTGGCTCCAAGAGGAGGATAAATTAAAAAGAAATTTTAAATCATCTGAATTCCATGCATAGACAAATTCATTTCACAATGGAAGTCGAAGGAGGTGCATGCCTTCCACTTTTGGATTTTCTGGTACGACGCAAAGACAATGGCACTTTGGGACATGTAGTGTATCGAAAACCGACCCATACTATTTATATTTATGAACAAATAGCTGCACCACCGCAGACGATGAGTGTTCTGAGAAATTTAGTGCACGGAGCTAGTCTACAGTTACTTATTTCAAAGTTTTATTGTGTTAATATTTGCTGTAAAAGTAACGTTTAGTGGATTTTCATTCCTGTCTGTGTTATTTCCTCGAGTGGTCTATTATTCGTGAGTGTGCTTACGTCGTTCATCCAAGGCTCGGGCATCAGAAGTGTGTTTACATTTCTTGGCGTGCGGTTGCAGCATTAGCGATTATAAAGCTAAGTAGCTAAGTATTGTCAAAATTGTTTGCGCACTGTATTCGAATATTAAAATTAGTAATTTAATTAGTTCATCCAAATATTAGCAGTGTGTTTTCACTTCGTGGCCTGCAGTTGCTACTGCAGCAATTCTTTAGTTAAGCTCTGACAAAGTTGTTTGCTCGCGGCTATACAGTTATTAAATTTACTAGGTTTCAACGGCGTCTCTAGTTTTTTGTGGCGAAATAACGGTTCAATAAACTTTTTGATGTTTTCCCCCACTGTGCATTTTAGAGTTGTCTGTGCACTGAAGTCGTTTAGTAAATTACGTGCGGTGGTTTTCAGCTGACGTTTCTTATTGTTTCTAGTGAAATATTTTAATAAAATTTTCATTGCTTTAACTTTGTCGGGTGTTCCAGTGGCCGCTTAAATATTTTGTATTAGTTGAGAAGTTATGTGAAGTTTCCTTGGTTTAGGAATATGAATAAAAGTTGTTGCTTTCTTAGTAGAGAGAGAATTTCGAGACTACTGTGTTAGTTGTTTAAATAGTTCTACTGTTGTAACTGAACTTTGGTAACGTACACGTTTAGTTTTTTCAGTAACTGCTAACATTTTGTCTTGTGTGAGAAGTGTGAGCTTTGACGTAGGCTTGTGAGTAGTGGGTTATGGCATGGGGTTTGTTCGAAGTAGTTTCATTTGGGGGGGGGGGACATAGGGGAAATCAGTGGACTTTCTAGCAAGATTCTCTCCTGGGAATGTAGTATCTATAGCAGAAAAAAGTTGATAGAGGAGCAGGAGCGTAAGATCTGTGTTCTTCAGGTGTAGTTAAAAAGCACAGAGGAGAAACTAGATAGATTGAGGAGGGTGAAGGGTGCTGGGGAATGGGAACTGGCAGTTGGTAAGATGGCATCTATGAGGAGGGCATATTCAGACAGTCGGACTTTGTGTATATGCAATAGATTTGACCAACTTTCAGTGTTGAGTGGAGAGGAGACTCTTGCAGCTGTAGGTGTAGGAAAAGTGCAGCAGTCCATAGCAGTTAGTAAGCCTAAGTCAGTTGCAATTCTAACAGAAAGGAAAAGGTTCTGCTGCTAGGTAGTTCGCACGGTAGAGGTGCGGGCCAGTAGTTGTAGGAAGTGTCGGGGAGTGAGTACCAGGTCACCAGAATTGTAAAGCCTAGTGCAGGGTTGGTTCAGGTGACTGACAACATAGGCGAGTTATGTAGGTATTTTACGAAAGAGGATCAGGTAATGATTTTGGAAGGAGCAGAGAATAGTCTTGATAGGGATGGGGAATATGATGTAGGTGGTGACCGGTAAAAGTAGCTACTCAGATGGGTAGCACTAATGTGCACTTTGTTATTTCAGCGTCATGATCGGTCTCATGTTAATGCTGCTGTTAGGCACGTTGACGTGGGGCTGTAGAAGGCACTGATGGCGGAGGGCATGGGACACATTGCAGTGGTGCCAGTTGAGTCTATCTATAGACTGGGTTTCCCTAGGTATGGCCTGCACCTCTATAGGTATGGGAAGGGGAGGCTGACAAAGCTTATAGGTGACAGTGTAGTGGATGGTGGCGGGATCACTCATGCAAAAATTCCTGTTGTAGTTGGTGTTAGAGCTGGTCCTTTTTTAGATTGAAGTCAGCTGATATGTATACCTGCATAAACGAAATTGTTCTAACAAAGGAATCACCTTCAGAGGAGGTCAGGTATCCAAGTAGATAAGGAATTAACATATTTCATCAAACTATAAGAGGTATTAAAGTTAGAGAACTACTTATATATGTTGACTCTGACATGATTGGTAAATCGGAGCACCACTTAAATAATCTGACAATTCAGAGGCTTCCTTTACCAGGATACAGATTAGCTGGCTGCTTTTCAAGGAGTTCTTTGCGGAGCGAGGGAGAGGCCATGTACGTAATAAACAGCATTCCATTTGAGTCCATAGACGTATAATAGCACTACACTGAACAGGTATTTGATTGTTGGGCAGGAGCAGTTGAATTTAGTGAAACTAAGCTTCTAATTGTTGCTGTTTATAGGTCCTCCGACTTCAGAGCATTTCTGCTCAGGCTAGAGAGAGTTCTTGGTTCACTTTATAGGAAGTATAAAAATTAATTATATGTGGTGTCTTCTCTATTAATTTCGTATATGATTGTGCAGGAAAAAGGGTGTTGGTAGATCTCTTAAACTCATACGATTTGATGCAGACTGTGTTTTTCCCAACCAGGGTACAAGGGAACAGAAGCAGAGCCGTAGACCATATTTTCATGAATTTTTCATTACTAGATCATTCATTTTGTAAAAGGGTGAATGGCCTTTCAGATCATGATGCACAAATCTTAACACTAAAATGCTTTTGTAATCACAAATAACACAGGAAAGCTTTACCAACGTCAATAGAGAGTTTTTTAAACCTCTTTCAGTGTTGCTTTCAACTAGAACGTTCCATTAGCAGTAAAAGTCAGCCTGAATGGCTGACTAGTGGGATAAGGATACCATGTAGAGCAAAGTAAGAATTATATCAAAATGTTAGTAGTCATAATGAAGCTATAGTAGCCCATTACAAACAGTATTTTAAGGTGCTTAAAATGTTATTAGGAAGGTAAAGAGAAGGGGGTACGTAAATAGAAGAGCTAATCCACAGGATAAAATTAAAATCATGTGGTTAGTTGTGAAGTATGTGCCTGGCCAGCAGCACAAGGTCGACGAAATAAATTCAGTTCGTAGTAAAAATATTTCTATTACTTGTAAGTCATGTACATGTGCAATATTTAAGAATCATTTTGTAAGCATTGCTAGTGATTTAAATAGATACTTAGTTCTACAGGGAACCATATAACCCTATTGGAAAATGACTTTCGGGACTGATGTCTGAAATACTCCTCTGTGATACTGGCAAGGTGGAGATTGAGTCAATAATTAAATCACTGAAAACAAGGGCTCCCATAGATATGATGGAGTGTCTAGCAGAATATTTAAGTACTGTGGTGCACTAGTTATCCCTGTACTTAGCCATATTTGTAATTTTTCCTTTCAGAATGGTCAGTTTTCTGAATGTTTAAATTACTCAGTAGGAAATACACTTTATAAAAAGGGGAAAGGGGATGATATTGACAATTTTAGACCTATTTGTGTGCCATCAGCGTTTGCTTAAGTTCTTGAAAAGGCTGTGAAAGTAAGAATATTGATCAATTTGTATCACACAAATTGCTATCAAATGTACAGTTCGGCCTTACAAGTGGTTTAAAAACTGAAAATGCTATATTTCCTCTCTCTGTAAGATTCTGGATGGATTAAACTAAAGGTTTCAAACTCTACGCTTATTTTTTTATTTAACTAACAGGTTTGATTGTGTTGATCACAAAATATTGCTCCAGAAGTTGGAACATTATGGAATACAGGGAGTAGCCTACAACTGGTTCATCTCTTGCTTTAAAATCAGACAGCCAAAGGTCATTATTCACAGTGTTGAGAGTGGCGGTGATGTGGGGTCTGAGTGGGACATGGTCAAATGCGGAGTGCCCCAGGGATCAGTGTTGGGGCCACTCCTGTTCCTTATTTATATAAATGATGTACCCTCTAGTAGGAAATTCTAAAATATGTCTATTTGCTGATGACACTGATGTACTAGTAAAGAACGTTGTGTGAAACATTTGCTCTGTTTCAAATAGTGCAGTTCATGACGTAAGTTCATGGCTTGTTAATATTAACTGACTCTAAATCACGGTAAGACTCATTTTTCACAGTTTCTAACACAAAACTCAACAAAACCCGACGATTTTATTTCACAGAATGGGCGTATGGTTAGTGAAACCGCACAGTTCAAATTTATAGGTGTTCGGATACATAACAAACTGTCATGGAAAGCCCATATTCAGGATCTTGTTCAAAGACTTAATGCTGCCAATTTTACTGTTCCAACGGTATGTAAAGTAAGTGATTGTTCGACACGAAAAGTAGTCTACGTTGCTTATCTTCATTCGCTTATGTCATGTGGTATTATATTTTGGGGTATCTCTTCCCATTCTCAGAGGATATTTTTGGCTCAGAAACAGCCAGTTCGGGCAATAAGCGGTCTAAGATCATGAACCTCTTGTCTACCTCTCTCACTAGTCTTGCTATTCTGACATAGGCCTCTCAATAGATATATTATTTACTGTCGTTTCTTATTAACAATATCAGCTTTTTCCCAAAAATTAGCAGCTTTAACTCATTTAATACTAGGCAGAAATCCAATCTGCATTTGTATCGCACTTCCTTAACTCTTGCGCATAAAGCTATGCAGTATACTGCTGCATCTATTTTCAATAAGGTAACACAAAAATTCAAAAGTCGTAGCAGTAATCCACGCGCTTTAAAATCGAATTGAAGACTTTCCTCATGGGTTACTCCTTCTACTTTGTCGAGGAGTTCCTTGAAAAATTAATCTGATTCGTATCTTACATTGTTGACTCTGTTTATTTTAACTTATGGTTTGACTTTTTCGTATTAATAAACAGTTTATTTCATCTGTTATTAACTTTACGTTGTAATTTCATGTACTGACACGTTCCATGACCTTGGATTTTTACTCCTCAGTTTGGTCCTATGGAACTAGACGCGTAAATGACGGAGCACTAGTCAGAACTGAGGCGAGCAGTCTGGAGGACGAGCTTCTACACTTGACAGGAGTTTTTGAAGCCACTTGGGTATTAACTACAGCAAATACGTAAGGCCCTACGAATGATACCAACATTGTGCCAAAGGAATGAAGTAAAAGACACGAAAGTTTTTAATCCTTGGATTTTCTGCCATACGTGGGAAGCCTATCGTTAAAAATAGGACGGATCCTCAGCAAACACAAAGTGAAAGTGATTTTTCGCCCTCCACCAAAGACAGCAGTACTCCTGGTTCTGTTAAAGATGATTTGGGTGCTTCGGAATCCTGGGGTTTACAAGATCCCCCGGCCGTTCTTACACCGGACGGACGACTAGTGCAGTCCACGGGAGATGCATAGAGCACTTCAGGTACACCCGACTCATACAACCTAATAAATGGGAGCAGCAGGCACTGGCACTCTATGGTGTACGAAAACGTCGAAGTTGTAGCCTCGACTTCATCTTTCTGACACTCAGTAGTCAAAGAAGCAATTGAAAGTCGGTTGGCGACGGATTTAATTAACAGAGATAGCAGTTCCAGAATCCTGCCCTTTCTGTAATAAACTCGCGGAGACGTCACATCGGTGATGCTCGCGGTGATACATCAACATCACCGTGTGGATCGACAGTGCAGCCATAGATCTGCATGCATATGTCATACCTCTTTACCGCCGATCAATCTGTCTGGCGCTTTGTGTACTTATGACCGCATGAGCTGTAAGGCGATCTGCGGAGGACGGAGCAACTGCTAAAGCGTCAGTCACCCGGCTCACTCTAAGGATGGCTGCACGGTATACAGCCAAATATCAGGAGAAGAATTGAAATTTATGCTGCTGCATGCCTGAAATTTTATGGAACAGCATCTAAGTCATCCAAGAATTTGTCATTAATAGCAGAACTTGGGGTAATCAATAACATAGATGAGAGGTGACTGTATTCTTACACTGCCTCCCGTTCCTTTTCTTTGTACGATATCTACACGCCATACTTTTCAATATAATTTCGAAAAACAGTATTATGTAATTAATTTTTGTGTGTCTTCAGGTACATTTCTGCAGTCATGCACTGTAGTGCTGTAGCGTTACTTAACAGGAGCCAACACAACTGTGCAGCCCATTCATAAAGTGGATACGGGCTGCACCCTTATCTTTCGAGTCCTCTGGCGGCGTGCTACGGTACTGCAGCACCAGGATTTTAACGAGAACCAGGACTGAAGACAAGTAAATGCAAAGAAAGAAGAACTTAACTTCGGTTTTTCGAGGTATTAACTATAACTTAATGACTACCTCTCATAGGTGTTCTTCTAATAACGAACTAAATACGAGAACACTCCAGCTGCAGAATTCTATCTACACGTTTTTTTTACGCAATGAATGCACATGGTATTTGGAAGTAATCTGAGCAATTTTTGTTCGAAAAAGTTCTAATCTATTTAACCATCTTGTAACGACTTCATTTGTCTAGACTACGATAATAGTTTACTTACGGATCTATTATTACTCACGTTAACATTCTACACCGTCAGCACCGTGATGAGGCTTTCATGAGTATAAAAGTTTATTGCTTTATTATTATGGTAGCTATACTACTATACCTTCACCGCAAACTGATGTTCCAGTACTCTGTTCATGTACAGACTACGATAATAGTTTACTTACGGATCTATTATTACTCACGTTAACATTCTACACCGTCAGCACCGTGATGAGGCTTTCATGAGTATAAAAGTTTATTGCTTTATTATTATGGTAGCTATACTACTATACCTTCACCGCAAACTGATGTTCCAGTACTCTGTTCATGTACCCTCACGTACCTAACATGCTTCCCAACAAACAATTGCCGTTAATTTAAATATTTCATAATCTATGTGATATTTAATCCTTTACTGAAAACACAATATGTGTGACAGTACAGTATACACAGGCAGAGACAGAACCCAGTAACTACCACTATGGAATCCAGCTGAAAGTTTTATTTTTACTGGAAATGTGATTGTGAATTAACAGTGAAACGACAAAATCAATTTTCGATTCTGCTTCTTTTTTTTTTTTTTAAGTGGGTAGAAGTACTACACATCCTTCTTGTAGTTAAGGTACTGTTTTGATCATATATACTGAAACTGAATCTTAAGTCGTATGAAACTTTTAATTACGTAATGAGAGACATCATGTCTGAAAACCTTAATGGTTCAAAACTGATAATAAATTTAACGAAAGTTACACTTTTACTATACACTCAAAACACAAAAACTGAGAAGCTGCACTAATAATTATGATTTTATAATTACTGTCTATTTAACACGTGTCTCAACGGCGTTCATCCGCACATACGTGGTAAATAATTGGATTTAGGGCAGTCCCTACACAATCGAAACCGTATAAAATGTAATAAGATGTACTGACATATTCATCTTAAGATAGAAGCTCTTGTGTGCTTGTTTGTTTACAAATAAATTTGGTTTTGGATGGCATCCGTTTGACGAAGCTTTTTTAGACTGGGTAACCAGAAAAAATAGGCACACTTTGAAAGAGAAACAATTGTTATGCAAAAACACTGGAATTCAAAATACCACACAATGTAGTAGGAACAGAGAAAATAATAAATGGCACTAACGATGCTGTAACTTCAACAACTGTGTTTGCTCAAGGAGGGTTTGAGCTAACTAACTTCGTCACCTAAGTTACTCCAATAATCCTTAGGCAAAATTAAGTATTTTTATAAACAAGATATTTTGAGGTAATATCTAGAATCCTAAAGTTCGTTGAAAATTCGAAGTACCTTTTATCTTTAAAAGCTTTTCCCACACCTGTGAAATGTCATTTCTGATACGAGTGATTTGTCGTAAACTAGATGTTGAACTAATCATTTAAAAATAATGCGATTAACAGCGGCTAGCAGTCTATGGAATCCACCAAATTAACTTCGGATCACCTATAATTTCTGTGTATTCATGAATGAGCAATTATTTTCAAATGTCTGAGCTTTAGACGACATGACGAACCGTTTTGTTCTGGATCTGGAATGAAATGAAGCACCTAGAGCCATTTTAAATGAGCTAAGCTTTCGTGCCTGACCGAGACTCAGTCACGGCAACGTTCGGTGTTAGTGAATAGGTACAAACAGTAGTGAAATATCGAAGTTTTCAACAGTATCAGTTTCTAAATCTGAACTTGAAAATTTTTGTGCACTAACTGTAATTCTTTCAAGACCTTTATCGCTCTGTCAGCTAACCACGGAAAACATGTAATATAATTTCAAGTAATAAAGTTTGCACATGGTTAAAAGGAAGTTTCGCTTGTAAAATGGGGCCTGCATTTCTCTGTTTTGAGTCTCTCGGAAGGGTACATTTTTAGCCGTTTCGTCACAGATGTACAAGCAGCCAGATCGGAAATCAGTAAGGAGAATTTATCTGTTTTATTTATAAAATTCCACATTTCCATACTACTTCATTGTGACACAGGACAGCAACTAAACACAGACTGTTCCGATGTCCATAATGAGTAATATCTTAATAATTCGTGTTGATGTTGGCACGCTCCTGTTACAGATATTTCATACTTTATCAAAACAGACTTTAGTGGTAAGGATATGGAGGTAATCTTAAGCTCATTTGAATTTGGACAATGCAAATTTTAATAGCGTTGTTCATTATTTTATTGAATACAACTGTAAACATCAGAGAGAAACTAATCATCGACAGTATATTCTCTCAAATTATCTAACACATTCTGACAACGTTCAGGTAGTTTACCGATTCCTCGCCTTTAGAAACCTACTGGATTTCAGTTAACGATTTCGTCAAACCAGGTTTGAAGTGAATTTTCGTCCAGAGATGAGTTTTCTTGACTGATTTTCGGTAAGGAGCTTGAAACGTACGCGTTCTTGGGCATAAGATCAGAGAATAGTTCGTAAGGGAAGTCTTTCAAAGTCATGGATAGTTCTTTGAGATCGTCAGAGTGCGTTATCACGTGGCATCCACACGTGATGAAGTGACTGCGACCGATACGTGTCTTAGTTGTTAGCGAAAAATGCTGGCTGCGCTATGTTTTACCCTGGGAGGTTTTTGTAATGGACAACACACTTTTGAGGCACCACAGGAAAAAATATTATGCTGACGTTGCCTCTTGTAAATGCTCAGCCATTAATTGTTCTTAAGAAGTTAATTTGAAGATATCACAACTAGTTACCAGTAACAATATTTCAATAGAATTCTCAGGGAGGCAACTGATGGCGATCAAAGAAAAATTCATTAACAGTAAACCAATCTGTAAACATGGAAACAGAAAAGATTGTAACAACTACAGAGGTATCTCTTTAATCAGCGTTGTGGGTAAAATCTTCTCAGGTATTGTTGAAAGGAAAGTGCGAGTATTAGTTGAGGACCAACTGGATGAAAATCAGTGTGGCTTTAGGCCTCTTAAAGGTTGTCAGGACCAGATCTTTAGCTTACGGCAAATAATGGAGAAGTGTTATGAGTGGAACAGGGAATTGTATTTATGCTTTATAGATCTAGAAAAGGCATATGACCGGGTTCCTAGGAGGAAGTTATTGTCTGTTCTACAAGATTATGGAATAGGAGGCAAACTTTTGCAAGCAATTAAAGGTCTTTATATGGATAGTCAGGCAGCAGTTAGAGTTGACGGTAAATTGAGTTCATGGTTCAGAGTAGTTTCAGGGGTAAGACAAGGCTGCAACCTCTCTCCACTGTTGTTCATATTATTTATGGATTATATGTTGAAAACAATGGACTGGCTGGGTGAAATTAAGATATGTGAACACAAAATAAGCAGTCTTGCATATGCGGATGACTTAGTTGTGATGGCAGATTCGATTGAAAGTTTGCAAAGTAATATTTCAGAGCTAGATCAGAAATGTAAGGACTATGGTATGAAGATTAGCATCTCCAAAACGAAAGTAATGTCAGTGGGAAAGAAATATAAACGGATTGAGTGCCAAATAGGAGGAACAAAGTTAGACCAGGTGGACGGTTTCAAGCACTTAGGATGCATATTCTCACAGGATGGCAACATAGTGAAAGAACTGGAAGCGAGATGTAGCAAAGCTAATGCAGTGAGCGCTCAGCTACGATCTACTCTCTTCTGCAAGAAGGAAGTCAGTACCAAGACTAAGTTATCTGTGCACCGTTCAATCTTTCGACCAACTTTGTTGTATGGGAGCGAAAGCTGGGTGGATTCAGGTTACCTTATCAACAAGGTTGAGGTTGCGGATATGAAAGTAGCTAGGATGATTGCAGGGACTAGTAGATGGGAACAATGGCAGGAGGGTGTCCACAATGAGGAAATCAAAGAAAAACAGGGAATGAACTCTATAGATGTAGCAATCAGGGCGAACAGGCTTAGATGATGGGGTCATGTTACACGCATGGGAGAAGCTAGGTTTCCCAAGAGACTCATGGATTCAGCAGTAGAGGGTAGGAGGAGTCTGGCAGACCGAGGAGAAGGTACCAGGATTCGGTTAAGAATGATTTTGAAGTAATAGGTTTAACATCAGAAGAGGCACCAATGTTAGCACTGAATAGGGGATCATGGAGGAACTGTAAGGGGGGCTATGCTCCAGACTGAACGCTGAAAGGCATAATCAGTCTTAAATGATGATGATGATGATGATGAGTAAACCATTTGATTTCTTGTTGTTTTAAATTAGAGCATCAAGTACTACTGGTTCCGACTTTTGAATCTTGCGTATTCAATGAAAATGTCGCGCGAAGCTTAAATTGTCACACTTCATCTCCTCGTATGTCTGTATCGAGATTCCCTGAATGTGCAAAACCATTTATTTCAGAAAGATCTTTCTTGAAGCAAAAGATCTTTTTCTGGCGTATTTTGCCCAAAATTTATTTTATCTCACTTGAACAACTTTAACAAGTTTCAGCCATGCAAAATCCAAATCGTAACTGCGTGATAAATATGAAACTTCAAATAAGAAAATGACCGTTAATAAATACGCTCATAGTACCGCGCCACGTTCACCTGGTCAGAGGCGTCTGACATTGACGCCGGGAGGCGTATGGCAGGTTGCAGGTAGCTTCTGTGGGGACAGCAACCGTCGAGCATAAACTCTTCTGATCTTGACGCAGCCACGAGTTGTTTGGTGAGAATTTTTCTGGATCTTTTTGCTACTGCTGAAGGATTAGAGAATAAATGAATTATGTCTGAGGTTCCATCAACAGCTGAAAGGCGATTTAACAAACTAGGGAATGGAGTGGACTCGAACGCGCGACTTTATATTTACGGAGTACAAACCTTACCAGTCAACCACGAGCAGATACGTTCTCGTAAGACCTTAAGAAAACTGACAAACCTTCCTGCACACACTTTCGCATCCTACAATGTTGCCAGATCGTGCATTTGGCAGTACTCCCTCCCTAAGAACAACAACCTTTCAATAGAAGAATGAAATGCCCTACACAGCCTAAAAACGGATCCTGACCTCATCATCCTCCAGGAAGACAAAAGTTCCACCTCTGTGGAGTGACTGCCTGGCAGGGGGCCTACGACAGTTGTCCGACACCTCCACCTACGATCTCTGCCAGGGTGACCCATCCCAGAAGTCCAACATAACCTCCAATCCATGCTGAAATCCTTAGACCCTTCCCAGAATATTTCCCCTGAATCCATCTCCGTGCTCATCCCACAACAGCCCCCACACTGGCCTTCTGAGTGCGCCCCAAAATCCACAAACCTAACAATCCTTGGCGCCAATTTATGGCTAGTTACAGTGCCCCCAACAAAATAATCTCAGTCCTTGTTGTTCAACATCTCTAACCAATTTTCTGAAAGCTAGCTTCCAACATTAAAGATACCAATCACTTCCGGAACCGGCTCGTCACCATCCCCACATCTTTACCTCGAGGATCCCTATTCGTCACCGTTGTGCAAGCTCCCTACATATGGACATCCGTCGTACCAGAGGCGGCTATTCCTTGAAACTCCAGGATGGCGTCCTCCCCGCAATACCTATCACCTTAAACGCTGCACTATGCACACATCGTGAGTCAAAAATCGACTCATTTAATTTTTCTATAACACCAACCCGTGTACAGGAATGATAAATATCTTTGAATACTTAGACTACCATCCCCTGTAAGCAAATGATCAATGTTTTTGGAGTAAATTGACTGCTGGACTCTCAGCGAACCGTTCCGGCGGTTTAAAGGCAGGTGATAGACGTCAGTGGAATACTGGGAATATTTGGAGTTGGGTGGGACAGTGCGCTATGTAGGGCTCCTTCGGACGGTGTCTACGCGAAGCGGGCGAAGTAAACGAATAGTGTCGCTCATGTGGCAGTAGTTTTGTTAGTTTAGTTGTGAATGAGGCTCTTTGCGACCTAGTGACTGATATGCTAGTTTCTTGTTGCAAATGAATAATGTAAATCGCGTGAACAGTATTTTAACTACTGACAGTTAAAAATCGTACATTTGAGATAAAGCTGGAACTGAGTAGGATAGGATTGCTAAGACCTGATTTAAACGTTTTAGAGACTGACAACGCATGGAAAAACAAAAACAGTTTTATCAGAAAATTTACCCTTTCTCTATACAGACATGCGAACTGGATGTGTTGATGCGAAATAAGAAATTCTTTCTTCCGTTACACGTGTCTGGTTGTGAGTGTTGCAGAACGTGCTCGATTACAGATGAAATGACAGACATTAAACACTTAGCTGACAAAGTTAGAAAACTTAAATTGAATGAACTGCACGTCAACAGTGGGCTAGAGTTTGCTATGCTACGCAAAATCGATAGAAGATGTCATCTGGATACAGCTTATAGAATGAGGATTAAGAAGTTTAATGAAGCTGTTTCATAGAATAGTTACATCCTTCGTAAGTTCATTTACTCTATCAAATTTGAACTTGCACTCAGGGGATATGACGAAATCCCTTTTTTTTTCGGGGTTTGGTCAATTTAATAGCAGGAATGAATTGCGGATTGAAAGAATATGTTTGAAAAACTAATAATAGTGTGTTTTTGAGGATTTCCAAACTTTTCAGAACGAGATTCTAGACTCTATTTCTGCTGTTTCACATGGGTTGATCTGTAAAGATATATCACAAACAGACTACGTCGCAACTGAAGTTGATGAAACGACAGGTTGTTCAACCTTGTTTCAACTCATATTTATAGTTCTATATGAATTAAAATGGGAGTATATGGAGGATTCATAAATTCCATAACACCCAGAGATCATACAGCTGCAGGAATAAATAATGAAGTTTCAACGAACTCAACAAACTAGCGGTTCCAGTCTCTCCATAAAAACTGATGGCTCAGAGTTACGATGGTGAGTTATGATGGAGCTTCAGTTATGAGCGATAGGGCACAATGGGGTGCAGGCGAAAATGAAAGCAGTATATAAGAGAGCTAATTTTGTACACTGTTGTGCCCACCAACTGAACCTCATTGTAGAGAACTGTACAACGCGATGCGTGAGCCCATACTGGATATTGTTGTGAAGAAACGTATTCCAATAAATGGTGACACAAGACAGATTTATTAAAACGCGATGTGTGAACACCATATTTAAATATAATAAAGAAATAGCGGAATGTCTGGGAATCATTGACGATGATGGTAGCAATAATTACTCAACAATCGGGAAAGCAGATGGCCTTCATAAACTTCTCAACGAAGACCAAGGATTTCTCTTTTGGCCTGAGTTTTTCAATAAGGTCCTGCCTCACTGCGACATTTTATGTAAGGCCGGCCGCTGTGGCCAAGCGGTTCTAAACGCTTCAGTCCGGAACTGCGCTGCTGCTACGGTCGTTGGTTCGAATCCTGCCTCGGGCATAGGTGTGTGTGATGTCCTTAGGTTAGTTAGGTTTAAGTAGTACTAAGCCTAGGGGACTGATGACGTCAGATGTTAAGTCCCATAATGCTTAGAGCCATTTGAACCTTTTTTTAACCATTTTGTGTAATCAGATGCAACGTAGAGATGTTAACATTGAGAGTCACCTCAGAGAAATTCTCTTCATCTCTATCATATTTGCGGTAACGGCAATGGAAATGAAGAGATCGCCGGTCCAAAACATTTCTCTTTTGTAGACTCACGTAAAACTGTTTCAAAGTCAGTTTGTAACCTAGTTATGGCTAACGTCGACGAGCGTTTCACATTTAGCAAGCGCTTGTCAGCAGCTATATTATTCCAGCCCTTAATGTTTCCAAAACGCAAGCTGATATTCCCTGACAAAGAGTTTCAGACAACATTTAAACTATTTGGCCTGAACGAAAATGAACTGCGATAGGAACTGACAGTCATAGACAGTAGGAATGATTTCCAAACTGCAAAGGGAGCCATAGCACTCCTAAAATGCATCTATGAGAATAATTTAGAAGCTGTTTCAGCGGAATCAGTGAAACTATTGCGAATTATTTGTACAATACCAATGACAACAACGAAAAGCCAGAGGTGTTTCTCCACACTGAAAAGAATGAAGACTTTCACCAGAAATACACTGAAAGTAGAGAGACTGTGTGCGTTAGCTATGTGCTCTATAGAAAAAGCACTTTTGAACGTGCATAATTTTAATGAGCTTGTAATTGACCACTTTTCTGAAGGGAAGGATAGAAACCTATTAATCAAGGTAAGAACATCATATTAATTTTATTCCATAAATTAGTCTTGCCTGCAGAGACTAAAAACTATAAATTTGTGCATAATTTTTTATATTTTGGTATCAGAGCAAAAAGTTGTGTCAGGTCGAGGTTTTAACCACGTCACATACTAGTTCACTAAAAGTTGTATTTTCCGCATTCATGTAACGTTCTGAAGAGACAAAATGTTGCATGCGATTGAATCTGTAGCCCACGGGCATCCACTGCCTCATACCCATGACTTTGCTATGATTTAACACTACCCCTCCCAATACCCACCAGAATGCAAACCCACCACTTTATTACTCATGCATCTAACCAGCTACATCCTAATCCATAACCACTTCATCTTTGAAGGGATGGTATACATGGCACAGCCACAGGCACCTGCGTGGCACCCTCCTATGCCAACCTCTTCATGGGCCACCTAGCTTCCTAAAACCCCAAACCCCTGACCTAGTTCAGGTTTATTGATGGCATCTTTATAATCTGGACCCAAGGCCAGGACACCTTATCCTCATTCCTCCACAACCTTAACAGCTTCTCTCCCATTAACTTCAGCTGGTCCTCCTCCATCCATCGTCCCATCATCCAAGATGTTCACCTCGTTCTGTCAGATGGCTCCATCCACATCTCAGTTCACATCAAACCCACCAATCACCGACAGTAGCTGAACTTTGGCAGATGCATCCCTTTTACCCCAAAACATCCTACTCGTACTGTGTGGCTACCTATGGTAGATGCATCTGCAGTGACAAAACGTTAATCGTCTTCACAGAAAGGCAATACCCTCCAGACCTAATTCAAAGACAGTATCATATGCTCACACACACTTGATACTCACATCCATTCCAAGAACCAAGCACAAAAAGTGCACCCCATGTCAGTCATTTCTGCCCTGGACTGGAATAACTGAACCACTTCCTTTGTCAATGCTTCATCTATTATCATGCCCTGAAATGAGAGACACCCTATCCAACATACTTCCAACCCCTACCAAAGTTGTGTTCCACCACCCACCCAGCCTCTGCAACATCTTAGCCCATTACTATGCCACTCCCACCCTCGACACTCTGCCACATGGATCATACCACTGTGGAAGATCTAGATGCAAGATCTGCCCAAGTCACCCACTCTGCACCACATACTCAGGTCTCAGCACAGGCTTCCCCCAGACTGTGAAGGAAGCAATGTTATATTCCAGCTCTGCTGCAACCACCTCATGGCGTTTTACATTGGTATGACAACCAACTATCTGTCAACTAGAATGATTGGCCACTGCCAAGCTGTTGTCACAAACAAGATGGACCAATGTGCTGCAGAGCACAATATGAGAAATTTCAGTGGCTGCTTCAAAATCCATACCATCTGGATCCTTCCCACCATCACCACCAGCCTTTCTGAGCTGTACAGATGGGAGCTGTCCTTACAGCATATCCTTTGCTCCTGCGACCTTCCTGGCCTGAACCTAAGGTTACTCGCTAACCCCTCCCACCCCCACCCAATAGTGTGTGTGTGTGTGTGTGTGTGTGTGTGTGTGTGTGTGCGCGCGCGCGTGTGTGTGTGTGTGTGTGTGTGTGTGTGTGAGAGAGAGAGAGAGAGAGGGAGGGAGGGAGAGAGAGAGAATGCAACATCCCCTGCCCAGTACCCCCACCTAATTTGTTACTCCACATCAGCTAATTGTGTGCTGTTATCTGACTCTCTATTCGGCAAAACCTCATGCCCAGCCATCTGCCACTTGCCTCCTCTACCTGCACACCTAGCTAGCTCACAGACGGCTCCCTTCTCTCCCATGAGCTGCTAGACGCTTCCCCCTAACCCACCCTGCCTCCTACCTCTCTCAATTCCTCATCGCAACCGCTCCCTACACACACACACACACACACACACACACACACACACACACACACACCACACCACCACACCCCAGCCCAGTACACTCGCCGTGGGTCAGTAAAGAGCCGGCAACCGACTGAGCACAATGTAAGGAGATAGGCATTGAATGTGTGCGTGTGTGTGTGGTGTGTGTGTGTGTGTGTGTGTTTCCTACAGCTAGAACAAGGAAGGGCATTCCGAAAGCCAGCCAAGTTCTGTACGTTCCATCTATGTGCCTATTGTCGACACAGAGTTTCTGCCTTTCGGTGACTATTCTCCTTTATGCTGTTAGTTTCAATTAGCTTATGTTCTTCGTAACACCGTTGATCGAATTCGAGGTTAGATGGACTGTCTTCATTTCCGTCGAAAACCCACTGCGCCGCTTTCACTCGGTACATCACTTCTTTTTCATGGAAAAGGTTTGACATCACAGACCATATCATACCACTCTGTAATTACAGCGCCCACAATTTTCAGCGCTGGCTTGGTTCTGGATGCGTGCTCTGAGGGACTGAGGTCAGCACCTTTTGGAGGCCAGCCCAACAGCTCAACGTCTTCGTTCGTTTGAAACCAGTGTCTCTCACAGTTCGCTCTGCGGACAGGAGAACGGCCATGTTGTACGGTTACTCTGCCTCCCGAAAATCTCAGACGAACAGAAGGAACCATTACGTTTTCCAGGTTTTTGCAGTGGTAATGACTAGGAAACGGACGGTCCAGTTGCCACAAAACGCTGCAGCACTTGTTGATTTCCGTCCCCAAATTGTGACAGCAGGTCGGCCACACCTTTGCCTCTGATAGACTCTGTCGCATGTCTCTCCATTTGGTCGAGATTCATGGACTGAAGTATTTGGTGCAGTAAAAAGCACCCTCTCGACCGTACATATAACTTGCTCCCTGTACCAAAGTGGTTTAATCTGGCAGCCTTATGTTGCTCCTTCAACATTTTCTTAACGGCTGATTTTCGTCCATAGCATGTTTTCTCGTTGAGACGACGAGGAATGGTCGACCTGCTAACACTTACGTGTAGGCTGTTCCTACTTCTGTGCTAGTCCTGAAAGGGTCTTCTTCACTGCAATGAAATATACTTTTGTCTTCTTACATGGTAGCCCGTAGGCCTACAGAGCAACGATGATGGCTGAAGAGGCCTTTCTCAGCCGTCCTCTTCATCTAGAAAGATGAAAATTTTCTGTGCCCTAGGGCACGGGAAATATCGCTGGTAGAGCATGAGACTTCATAAAGCTCAAGAATGTGACCATTATCAAATTCCTTGAACTGTGACCTTTGTCAAGTAAGGAAATACTGACAAGGAAGGAGGAAACCAAGTGCGAAACAAGATGGAGAGCACTTCCTCTGCTCAGAAGCGAAATTCATTTCTGATGGCGTGCTTTGAAAAATAATGTAATAAATTAATTCCTTTTGAGTACTGTTTAGAGTTTCGTGTACATGTATTTTGTTAATAAACGGCATAAGTAATAATAATAGTGACACCTTCTGCAGAGATTAAAGACAAGATTTAGATTCACACGGCGAAGCATCTCATGTTTCTCCGGCTATCGTATTTTAGTCAATTGTTTTAACTCACAAATTACACAACGGAAGTCCGTAACAGCGCTTCATGTAATGACAGGATAGTCGAGTTGGTAAATCGTTGAGTTCGTAATCTCTTGTTATCGGGTTCGTATTCTGCTGCTTCTACGGAGTGGCCGAGCGGTTCTAGGCGCTTCAGTCTGGAACCGCGCGACCGCTAAGGCCGCAGGTTCGAATCCTGCCTCGGTCATGAATGTGTGTGATGTCCTTAGGTTAGTTCGGTTTAAGTAGTTCTAAGTTCTAGGGGACTGATGACTTCAGCTGTTAAGTCCATAGTGCTCAGAGCGATTTTTTTAAAAAATAGAACGCTCAAAGTACTCGTAGTATTGTGAACATTTGTGTATATTGCTTCCAGTGCTTATTGTAGGAAGTCGAGGACAATCGCTCTCCCCTGGTTTCTGTGTCAAAAATGCACCACAGTATGAGGATGAACTCAGCCTCCGGTTGTTAATCATTTTGTATTTTTAGCAGTACCATACCCTTAGGTATTAAACTCGGTTTCAATTAATGATTCCCATAGCTACCGGGACACAAGGTGTGATACCTCTTAGGCAAGCTATAATGCAGTACTATCAGACGAAAAGATCGACCTAGTCCAGACTGCACACTGTTTTCTAACTTTTCCTACCTGCACAATAAGCTTTTCATGCTCGACAAATTTGTGAACGTTGCTACTTGATACATATATACTAACAAGGGAACCTCCCCATCGCACCCCCCTCAGATTTAGTTGTAAGTTGGCACAGTGGATAGGCCTTGAAAAACTGAACACAGATCAATCGAGAAAACAGGAAGAAGTTGTGTGGAACTATGAAAAAAATTAGTAAAATATACAAAGTGAGTAGTCCATGCGAACATAGGCAACATCAAGGACAAGGGGAATGAAAAAGCGCCGTGGTCCCGTGGTTAGCGAGAACAATTACGGAAAGAGAGGTCCCAGGTTCAAGTCTTCCATCGAGTGAAAAGTTTAATTTTTTATTTTCAGTTTATGTGACAAACTCTTATGTTTTCATCACTTTTTGGGAGTGATTATCACATCCACAAGAAAACCTAAATCGGGCAAGGTAGAAGACTCTTTTTACCCATTCGCTAAGTGTACAAGTTAGGTGGGACGACAACATATTCCTGTCATGTGACGCAAATGCCGTCACCAGTTTCGTATGGAATATATCAGAAGTGTTTTCCTGTGGAGGAATCGGTTGACCTATGACCTTGCGATCAAATATTTTCGGTTCCCATTGGAGAGGCACGTCCTTTCGTCTACTAATCGCACGGTTATGCGGTGCGGTCACAAAACACAAACAAACTACAGTGAACAGAGACGTCAATGAACGAACGGACAGGTCATAACTTTGCAGAAATAAAGAAAGTAAAATTTTCAGTGGAGGGAAGACTTGAACCAGGGACTTTTTGCTCCGCAGCTCTCGCGCTAACCACGGGACCACGGCGCTGCGTGACGGCGATTGTCCTTGATGTTGCCTATTATACTGTCTCCCTAAATAAAGAGACTTATTTCCGACAGTAAACATAAAGAAAATGCAAAAGGTTTATCACACTATCTTCAAATGGACTACTCTGTTTGTATATTTTATTAATTTTTTTCATAGTTCCACACAACTTCTTCCTGTTTTTTAGATTGATCTGTGTTCAGTTTTTCAAGGCCTATCCACTGTGCCAACTTATAACTAAATCTGAGGGGGGTGCGATGGGGAGGTTCCCTTGTAAGATGGTATCTGTTCACCATCGGTGACCATGCAGCTCGTTAGAATGAAATTACAATGAAATCAACACCCTTAGCTGCTTACAGGCGTTGACATACGTCAACGGGGACAGATGAAAACGTGTGCCCCTACCGGGACTCAAACCCGGGCTCTCCTACTTACATGGCAGACGCTCTATCCATCTGAGCCACCGAGGACACAGAGGATAGTGCGACTGCACGGTTTTATCTCTGGCACGCCTCCCGCGAAACCCACATTCTCAAGGTATTGTCCCGCACTACATTCGTAGTGCCCCCTGCCCATTATACTCATTACTCGCGGCACGTTGCCGATTCCCATAATCAGGAGATTCCGTGTTCGAGTCCGGTCGGGGCACACATTTTCATCTGTCCCCGTTGACGTATTTCAACGCCTGTAAGCAGCTAAGGGTGTTCATTTCATTGTAATAGCTACTTGATACGTTTTAAGATTACACTAAATTCCTTCACGGACGAATGAGTTAGGAGAAATCTTCTTAATAGCAGTAAATAACGGTTTGTGAAGTGATTAATGGTCACGTTTTGCCGCTTTACACTGATTAGAAGTGAAAGAGCTTATAGACCAGAAAACTGTTCTCCTAGAAGGAAAGGATAAACGAAATAAAACCTCTCGTGTTGAGAGGTCATATGAGTTTTTTCAGTGATTACGAAATTAAGTGAAACAAACAATAAAGTTGGAAGTACGAGCACACTGTACGTGTCAGTATGATGTTGCAGTACCTGCAGCCTGAAGTAATGCACAGCCGTTTTACGTTAGGAATATACAGAACTGGAAACCACAGCACTATTGAATTCTGCAATTCATATGCATTGCTTGCACACCAAATTACTATTCCAGTATAGTTATTTAGCGCAATAAGTCCCCTGCAAATTTTCCGGTGAGAAAGCGCAGTGGTAAACAGTCTTCGCTACATCAGTTTAATGAAACTGGTGTTGCATACAATTAGAATTTCTGGTTGGCGACTAAGCGATGGCCTCTGAGTCAGATGTCAGTGTTGCAATGTTGAAATAGGTGACGTTAATCAAGTCATGTAGAGAAAATGATCATAACATTTAACAGAAGACATTAACAATCTTCGGTTTTGAAAGTGGTGTTTACCGTCAGTTTTAGTATTTTACAAACGCCGTTGCTAAGCGCAAGTAAAAGAACTAGTGCAACGCAACTTCTTTTATGAAGTGAAGTCTTCATCAGTCAGTCTAGTTTTAAAGTAATCAATGAATAATTCTAGATCTCCGATATTACGCTGAAAAGCACGAACTATTTGCTGCGAACTAAGTGTTTAGCTGTTTCTGAGCAACTGCTTTTAAAAATAAATAGAAGCATTAAATGTTTCCTTCAAGCATGCGTGTAACAACAACACAATGAAAACGTTAATATGGATAATGGCAGTAATAACCGAAGTACCTGGTAACTTAGCACCGGGCAATGTATTTGTTGAAATAATGGAAATTTCAAACTGGCTTTGAATCGTGGCTATGATGGCTAAAAGCATCTATAGTCCCACTGACATGAGACTAGCTCAGTTTCAGAGTTAGAAGCCTGCTGATAGTTAACTACGTAATAGAGAACACAATTTTTCACCGTGTCTAATTTGTAAGCTAAGAGTATCATACATTATCGCATACTCATAAATGTAGAAAATATAGTTTTCAGCGGTCTCATGGATTGATCCTAGCTCCTTAGGAACGAGGTACCGGTTGTGTTTCCCTTTCGTCATGTATTTTAAAGAAACACGAAGAGATCTCCTTCTCGTCTAGTAAGGCCAAGTGAAGAAGGTCAGGTTGTACCGTATTTTAGAATACTGTATCTCGAAAATGATATCACTGTCTCGATGGAGCAGTGCGCCGGAGTGTGTGCAGCGCACTTACTTGTAAAGAAAGCAATTGTGTTTGTCTGTCGATCTTCTTCACTTATAAATGTAGCGACTGCACCACTCGACAACGCGTTGCCCCCATTGACCTGAAATTACCAAAAGTCCCTTGCGTGTCCGCGACAGACCCTTCAGTTTATGCGAACTTGCAGACTATAGTTCTTATGCCCGGTTTGTGAATAGTTATTCAAACGTTAACAAATAGTGTCTTGAATCATCTTTCCATGACCCAAGCCGAATACACATTATGAATTTTGCGAGGATATTAATTTGTTAATTATTATTCCGTCGTCAGGGCGTCGCTATGTCGCGTATTCAACAACTACACAACGTAATTCCAGAGATAACATACCCTTGAGCAATGTTCAGAATGCGTCGTATTTTTAGTGTAAAGTTATTACTGTTCACAGTTGAATTGTCACTAAATCGATTAGCACTTTTATGTATCAGAATAATCAGTTAATTTCACAAATACACTTTAATTGTCTCTTAAAAGGTTTGAACGGCTCTGAACACGATTGGACTTAACATCTGAGGTCATCAGTCCCGTAGAACTTAGAACTACTTAAACCTAACTAACCTAAGGACAACACACATATCCATGACCGAGGCAGGATTCGAACCTGCGACGTAGCAGTCGTGCGGTTCCGGACAGCAGCGCCTAGAACTGCTCGATCACCGCGGCCGGCTGTCCCTGAAATGATGTATGTGACACGGAGAATTAAAGTTGAATTAAGGTTTATTGTTCTTCGTAATTATTGTCTGTGCTTATGCTGAGCACACACACCGATATGTCATTCAAGGAATTGCACATGTTAACTTCAGTAATTCTGACCTTGACGGTAACTTCTGACAACACGGCAAAATGGTAATTCTTCGTGGTTGGATTTAGTTGTGGCCTACTCAAGTCTAATAGCCGAGTTTACGTAGGAAATTAGTCTCTTTCTGTGTCCTTTGATGTTCGTGACTATTATGTATCACGAAGGCTAAGTCCCCTCAAAAATCGGTAATCACACGATTCACTTTTCTGTCACAAACATCAAAATCCCGTTATTTGTCTAATGGTAAAGATGTTCTTACTTTAGTCCGACTTCTGACTAATATTCCAGTCAACATCGTAAAACTATAAACTTCAAATCAGTTTTGAAACAATGTATCAGCGCTTAACATGAGTACTACTGTTGCAGATTACAAGAGTGAAGTGAAGTTAACATTTACATTGCCGAGCTACAGTGTAGTCACAGCGAACTTACACCTCGATACGGCTACAACTCTCTTCTAGGACAAATGTTATCTCTGGTCGATTTATGGTCTGGGCTTTAACATTCGTAAATAATAATTTTTGAATTCTTTCTTTAAAGTTTCTATTTTGAATCATATGGGATTCTTTCATTCAGTCATTTCTTTATGATAATCATTAGTATTTATATAACATTCCTATTCATCAAACTGAGAAGATGTAAATTGTGTTGTCAGTAGGTGCCGTCAGTGTCAGGATTAATTTTGCTATTTCTTTTGCAACAAAAAGGATTGTTATTATGGGTTCTATATATGGGGTGTTACATACTGCAATGCAGGTTATCAAGATTTAAGTGAGTTTGAACCTGGTGTCATAGTCGGCATACCAGCGAAGGGACACAGCATCTCCGAGGTAACGCTGAAGCGGGGATTTTCCCGTACGACCGTTTCACAAGCGTACCGTGAATATCAGGAAACCGGTAAAACGTCAAATCCTCGACATCGCTCAGGCTGGAAAAAGATTCTGCAAGAACGGGATCAACGACGACTGAAGAGAATCGTTCAAAGTGACAGAAGTGAAACCCCTCCGCGAATTGCTGCAGATTTCAATGCTGGGTAATCAACAAACGTCAGCGTGTGAACCATTCAACGAGGCGTCAACCATATGGGTTTTCTGAGCCGAAGTACTAGTGTCCCCTTGATGACTGCACGACACAAAGCTTTACACCTCACATGGCCCCGTCAGCACTGTCATTAGTTGATGATTGGGAACATGTTGCCTGATCAGACGAGTCTCGTTTCAAATTGTATCGAACAGTTGGATGTGTACGGGTATGGAAACCACCTCATCAATCTATGGACCCTCGTGTGAGCAGGTAACTGTTCAGGCTGGTAGAGGCTCTATAATGGTATGGAGCATGTGCAGTTGGAGTGATATTGGACCTCTGATACGTCTAGATACAACTCTGATAGGTGACACGTACGTAATGGTCGTGTCTGATCATCTACATCCATTCATGTCCATCGTGCATTGCGACGGACTTGGGCACTTCCAGTAGGACAATGCTGCTCCCCATACGTCCAGAACTGCTACAGATTGGCTCCAGGGACACTCTTCTGAGTTTAAAGACTTCCGCTGACCATCAAACTCCCCTGACATGAACGTGTCAGGGATGTCTTGCAAAGTGCTATTCATGAGAGATCTCCATGCCCTCGTAATCTTACGGCTTTATGGGCAGCTGTGCAGGATTCATTGTGTCAGTTCCCTCCAGCACTACTTCAGACATTAGTCGAGTCCATGCCACGTCGTGTTGCTGCACTTCTGCCTGGTCACTGAGGCTCTATAGGATGTCAGGCAGGTGTACCAGTTTCTTTGGCTCTTCAGTGCATATACCAAGTTATATGCTTCGTGTGTCGTAGAAATTATTTCTACCATGAACATGAACGCAGCATGGTATCAGAAAGAGCATCTCAGACGATTATCGAACAAAGCTCTATGTTTAAGAAACCATATATCAATGCTTAAAATTGATTTGTAGTTCGTTGTTTAATCTCAATAAGTCGTGAAGCGTCACAATCGCTGTCAAAGTGTCTGATGGTGCGAGACCGGGGCTGTATGGCGGGTGATGGAACTGATCCAACCAAATCGTTTAATAAGATTGTGAGTGACACCTACAGAATTGGGACCTGTGTTCTCGTAAGGCAACACAATGCCTTGACTCAGCAGTCCTCGCCTTTGGTTTTGAACTGCGCGTCAACATATTCTCGGTGTCTTACGGAATCGTACGCATTGACGGTTTCACTTCTGGAAAGGAACTCATCAAACAGAAAACGACGCAAAAAAATGTATTCTGCAGTGTTTGTCTTTACTGGCGGCATTTTTTTTATGAAGAAGTCATAGAAACGTTGGTTTTCCGTTGTCACAAATATCTTAACATTGTACAACAATATAGAAAAATGATGTAAGAAATGCTCCGTTTTGTAAAAATAGATTTTGATTGGAAAAAAAAAGTTTTTTGAGATTTTTTTTCCAAAACGGTACTTCATTCCCTACATGCTCATGCTATGGGATGTGTTGTACCTTTACCAAATGCTTAAAGGTGCGTACAGAGGCAGGTTGCAGGGTGTTCTATTTGTGAACAATCAAAGGGTAAGCTTTGGTGACTGACATTTGGGTGGTCAGAGCGCTAGGCCAAAGATAGCATTTGCGGAAGTAAGGAAATTTTGATGGTCGCGAGTTCGACACATAAATATTTCAGGACTTAGATACGTTTTACAGGAGTAAGAGCCATACTCTGAACTCCGACGGGACTGAGAGGTTTTGGTGTAGCCTTCTGTGATTGTTTTTGCTGTGCTCATGCGAAGTTTATAATGGGTTAGTTTTAAGCAGAAGTGAACTTGAATATTTGGCTCCATTTCATCATTTCCGATATTGTTACGATCTTGTTCGGTACTTGCGTCAGAATTGATGATTAATGAACCTTAGCTTTGTGAATGTTGGTGAGAACTTTAAAATTTAGCAACTTTTTTTTTTTCCTCGTAAGATAATGTCCACCTGTATGTACCTATCTGGACTTGCTACTGTGCGCAAATATTCTGCTTGAACTACATTACAACATTTTTCACAACTGGTTTTCATATTGTTGATCTGATTTAACAATTTTGTATATGTAATGACACCATTCACACGTCTGTATGCTCGAACCTTAAATAATCAGCTTTAGCCCAGGTTATTATCATATAGGAGGTCATTTAAGTCTTTGTTTCTTAATTTAATTACTTATCTTTTACACATTTTATTTCACTAATTTGTCTTGCACCAGAACCTTTTGGAGGTATAGCAATATTTGTATGAAGATTTGGGCTTAGAAAGGAAGGTGCACCGCCGCCCTCTATTAACTTCAGCAAGGCAAGCTTTTCCGAGGCACATCAAGCTGTCACGTTCGTTCCGTCGTAACTGACTTGACTCGTTCTGCCGGCGGGTGTGGCCGAGCGGTTCTGACCGCTTCGCTCTGGAACCGCGCGACCGCTACGGTCGCAGGTTCGAATCTTGCCTCGGGTATGGATGTGTGTGATGTCCTTAGGTTAGTTAGGTTTAAGTGGTTCTAGGGGACTGATGACCTCAGATGTTAAGTCCCTTAGTGCTCAGAGCCATTTGAACCAATTTGACTCGTTCTGGGACGCAATAAACAGGGACCATAGGACAGTTACTTTGCAACTACATGTATCTGGACGTATGGTTACGTTAGAATCTATTTATTGAGTGCTGATAGATTTTATAATTTGAAAGAAAGTTCAACGGTGCTCTTCCTAAAGAAAACGTTCACTCACATTTCGGTGATATCTTCTACTTTCTAGTCTACACGCCTGCCCTATTATAAAACGAATAATATTTATGTACTGAAATACCTGTACTAGAAACAGTACCGTTGGACGTACCTACAGGTCTAATCAAATGTTTTCTAGTTTCAGGTTAAAAGAGCTATTAAAGGTTAGACAGTTTATGAATAAATATTTAGACATATTGTCAATTCTTTTATACAAAAAAACCGCTCTTTACGCGCTAATCAGAAGTTACAATTTCGTCACTCACACGCATCTACAGTCCATAATATTTCTCCAGTATGTGGTATTTAACCGAACCTCTAACCGGAAAGATCATAAAACGGACTGTGTATGACCGAACGCGCGCTCAAATATTCTACAAGTCGTTCCCTTTGAATGTTAAATCCTCGGTCCCTGCTTAACAGTATGCCATGAGGATTTTGGTTGTTTCAAAAGTCGTTGTTCACACATAAAAACCGGAATTACTCGCATTTATTTTTCTCATTCGTTCGTCATTACTTTGTGGCACTCCACGGTCAAATATAATTCATAATTCCGTAATGTTGTTAAATGTATTCAGATCTCCTAATACCCACGTCTTATCGTTGTGGTTTCTGACCTTCGAACTTAACCTGGACGTCAAAGAGCAGTTCCCTAGTGCACATAATACGCGTGAATGTACTCACTTCCCGTTGGTTGGAGACATGACAGCCAATTACTTTTCAGCATAAACCTACGCCATCGCACGTATTTTACTACGGAGCTTTTATGAGCAGTTTAATAAGGAAAGAAATTTAAAAATCCAACAAATATCAAAATAACTCCGTCTTTAAGTAACTGAATTACCGTAAAGTGTTTATTGTTTCCTCCAGTACCATAAACTGGTGAATGGCGCTTTACTAATTTCGCCTGAGTGTATGATTCATTTCCTCTGTACAGTTATCACGGTAAGATATACTATACAAAACAATACTCATTTATTATACGCTTGTTACTTAGCATTCACACCTTCATTCACAATAGAAGCTGACCATATTAAATCAGCTATAATTAACAGAAGATAAAGTGTCATTTCCAAAATATGTGCGTTTGACTACTTAAGATTTGAGTCCGTAAGGTGCTGACACCTTTCGGCTACAGCCGTCACTATTAGGAAGTAGTGATTGATCGGAGTGCACATTTGTTGCAAAAGATGTGACTCATCCTGTGCATGAATCTATCTGATATCGTCCGAAGTAATTGGGCGCAATACAAGGCACTATCCCTCAGACTGTTATATAATGTCGTAATTCCTCCAATTCCTCTGTGAGACGTTTATGGAGTTTTAGGACGCGACTGTGGTAATTCACAAAAGGCCGATATTTACGGATACAGAATCTAGGGTAGAAACACAAGAATTTATTTCCTGAAGTTGACTAATCATATACGTTGACTAGTCATATACTTTTGTTAAGCGCAAGTTACTTCGTACATTTATATATTTCTTTAATTACAGAAGCAAGTGGAAATGCCGGCGAAAACTAAAGTATGCGTCTCATTTGAAATACCCAATACCGAACAAAAATTTATTCTCCATTAATTAAATTCTCCGTAAGCAAATAGTTTGCGTGAAACAATTTTTACGTTATGAAATGGACAAACTTCAGCTTTTCCTTTCTTTTTAACCCCTCAGCTGTGCATTGTGCATTTCAATAGAAGAGGTATGTTCTTCAGTGGCCTTTTTTGGATTTATGAGAGGAATTACAGCTTCACTCGTCGCTTTCCAGAACTTGTTACGCCGCTTCTGTTTAGTGTGCCGGCCGTTGTGGCCAAGCGGTTCTAGACGCTTCAGTCTGGAACCGCGTGACCGCAACGGTCGCGGGTTCGAATCCTGCCTTGCGCATGGATAAGTGATGTCCTTAGGTTAGTTAGGTTTAGGTAGTTCTAAGTTCTAGGGGACTGATGGCCTCAGATGTTCAGTCCCATAGTGCTCAGAGCCTTTTTTTGTTTAGTGTCTCCTCTTAGAGGTCGCACACTCACTGTTAATTTCATCGATGGTTTTGCTGCCTCTGTTTATCACCTACATCGGAAATGATATAATCCAGCTACGTGACTCAATCGTAAAAGACAACAACTGAAGACACTCAGTGACGCACGCCGATGTTACGGTGATGTAGTAAACACAAGGACTACTTAATGTGACGAGAACGTGGAAAAAGAGATTTCGTAGACTGGAACACGCAACACTAAAGTTTGCGTAGAAGTATCTGGTAATCACAGGAATGAAAGTTCCCTTTGTGAAACCTTCTAAGCGCCAATCAGTGAAAGCTTGTTCCAGTAGTCAGGTGAAAACGAGCTACGAAGCGTCAGACATTGAAGAAGAGAAACTGCTGAAATTACTTACATGTTTTAACTGTATGGAAATCGTTGCACATAATTTAACAATTCCATACAACGAAATATCAAAACACAGCCAATACTGACTTGGGTAACCAAGTGACGAAACAAAATCTGTATTCCACTACCCTAAATAAAGGAGAGTATTGTAGTTTCACTGGGCTGGCTGATATATGTGTTCGCACGGTATAATAAATTCAGTTTATCCCACGATCAAATAAAAATAAAGAAAGCAGTTTTTATTAAGAAAACATTTACGATTGTGAAAGTAGTTACAATTATATATTGCTAGCAGTGATATTTTATTGTACACTTAATATTTCCTTTGAGGCAATCACAGAATATGTTTTATACTTTCAACCAGTATCAGCCACCAGTAGCCGCTCCAGGAAGCCCATCCAACCACCAACTACCACGAACATGGCAATATAACAACTCCGACCATCGTGGAGAAACTGGGAAAGGCAAAAGAAGAAGTCCGCCGCTCGTGGTCTCGCGGTAGCGTTCTCGCTTCCCGAGCACGGGGTCCCGGGTTCGATTCCTGGCGGGGTCAGGGATTTCACCTGCCTCGAGATGACTGGGTGTTTGTGTTGTCCTCATCATTTCATCATCATCCAGGAAAGTGGCGAAATTGGACTGAGCAAAGATTGGGTAATTGTACGGGCGCTGATAACCACGCAGTTGAGCGCCCCACAAACCAAACATCATCATCATCATCAAAAGAAGAAGATAAAATCAGCTACCACTGACCATCTGAGAACTGTTTCACCTGGTCAGACAGGCAAAGCGTTACTGGGAGTCCACCTGGCCGGCCGCAGTGGCCGTGCGGTTCTATGCGCCACAGTCTGGAGCCGCGAGACCGCTACGGTAGCAGGTTCAAATCCTGCCTCGGGCATGGATGTGTGTGATGTCCTTAGGTTAGTTAGGTTTAAGTGTTTCTAAGTTCTAGGGGACTGATGACCTCAGAAGTTGAGTCCCATAGTACTCAGAGCCATTTGAGCCCACCTGGCGCCACTGTCAATTGTTCTGATGATGGCCAGTGGCGGCCGATACCATATAACTATGTAAAACATTACAGTATAAAAACACCCGCGCGAGGTAGCCGAGCGGTTTGCCGGCAGGGTAGCTCAGCGTGTTCGGTCAGAGGGCTTCTCGCCCTTTGTAATAAAAAACCGAGTAAAGGAATCAACGATCAGCTTGAACGGAGGTCTTGTGACGTCCGCCCAGATCTAACGCAACGAACAATACCGACCCAAATGAGAAAAAGAAAGTCGTTTAGGGCGCCTTGTGACGGTTCTCGCGGCTCAACCGTCGGAGGTTCGAGTCCTCCCTTGGGCATGTGTGTGTGTGTGTGTGTGTGTGTGGGTGGGTGGGTGTTTTATCCTTAGCGTAAGTTATTTTAAGTTACATAAAGTAGTGTGTAAGCTTAGGGACCGAACCTCAGCAGGTTGGTCCCGTAAGACCTTACCACAAATTTCCAATTTTTTTTCCAAAAATAACAAACTTCTAAAGAATACAGATAAGATGTGTTTCTCTCTGGATTTTATTACAGCCAGAAAATGTGAAGGTCACAAAGTGAATCTGAATTGTACATTGCACTTATTCTACAGTTTTTTATCATTTACAAGATCCTTTCACGTCAGAAAGCTTTTAAAGACGGTTTCACAATAACAGACTGCAAAATATAATATTTATGTTTGCCACGACATTTGATCACTTTCAAGATAATAATTTTGTTTCTACGTCAGTTTCTGAAGTCTTCTGGTTTAATGTGTGTTGTCGTTAATTTATTGTTTTTACTGTCTTTAAGAGATCTCATATATTGATGAATGCCCATTCTGAAACGACAGACCATTACTAGGGCGTTTTGTAATATGGAGCGCCATTAACGTATGAGTCGGCGTCCCTAGTGCCAAATAGATGAAAATCCGTGTGAAACGTCCCCTTTGAACAATTATACAAGACTGTGCTTAAACTGACACACAATATTTTTAGCGCAACGCAATCTGACTATCAAAGATCCCTGCAAAAGAATGGCCCTGAGTAACATTAAACTATACCTTTCACAAATCACTTACTTCACAAAAATCTTCCGTTACTCGAACTACTGCAATACAGCGAGCGCCACTACTGCCAGCTAAATAAAAGATTCAAACTACGGAAGGCACTAACTACTGATAGGGATAGTTAGCAAATGAAAGATATTAATAGAGAACAAACAATGTATTTACCTTAATATCATCACAATATATATAGCAGTTCAATTTCAAAACTTCCGCCATCTCTCTCCCCACATCCACCACTGCTGGCGGCTCACCTCCAACTGCGCAATGCTACGCGCTGTTCACATCCAGCTGCCGCTGCCCAACACTACAATGGCAGACAACAATGCAAACTAGCCACACTGTACACAGCATAGCCAGTGATTTTCGTACAGAGCGCGACGTAACGTTGCCAATAAGAAAACATAAACAGCCTACTTACATAGCCCCCATGCTCCCCACAAAAAATTTTACAAAATATTTTTGGGCAGTGGCCAATAATGATTTGAAAAAATTTTTCATAATTACAATAACAAAGATATCAAATGCACACACTTATTTATACAATGTTGGTCAAAAGCTAAAATTTTCTCACAGTCTATAAAGACAGTCCTGATCATTCATCACAGTAAAACTGCCGTTTCTTTTGTCAAAGTCTGAGCAGTAAAAGACAATGCTCACGGAAGTAGTGGATGTCCATGCAGTCTTGAAGAAGTAGTGTTGTCCTTCCAACAGAAAGACAGTGCTGACTCTTGACATGCTGACAGGTAATGGGCTACAACAGAGCAAACCCACAGCAGAGTCATTCGACGTTTTGAAGAAGATTGGTAGGTAGGTCATCACAGAGCAGACCCACTGTAGTCCTGGTAGAGAATATGGGATTGGTGGGCCACCAGAGGTGCAGACCCACTGCAGTCCTTGTAGAAATAATGGTATTGGTGGGTCATCAAAGATGCAGACCCACTGTAGTCCTTGTAGAGATGGCCAGCAGCCGTCCATTGTGACTGTGCAGGTGAACGCTAATTCTTGACCTGTGAAATTTTTTATATGAGACTGCCACTGTAGCAGAAACTGCTGTCGTAAATATTTCCGTAAGGAAGTTAAGTGACCACCTGCACGTAATGCGTCGTGTGCGCCCAGCTGCGCGACAGACACCTGGAAAAAAGCCATTAGTGCCTTTCAGAGGCAGAGGTGGAAAAAAAAAAGAGACATTAACCTCGCCTTTGACATTCCTTTAGAGAAAACATTGCAAATGCGACACCCTCATTACTTGGAAAGATACTTACATCTGCACACCTGATTACGACAAGCGTCTTTCTACGAGAGTTGAGAGAATTTCTACTAACTTATGAAACGTCCCCTTTGAACAATTATACAAGACTGTGCTTAAACTGGCACACAATATTTTTAGCGCAACGCAATCTGACTATCAAAGATCCCTGCAAAAGAATGGCCCTGAGTAACATTAAACTATACCTTTCAGAAATCACTTACTTCACAAAAATCTTCGTTACTCGAACTACTGCAATACAGCGAGCGCCACTACTGCCAGCTAAATGAAAGATTCAAACTACGGAAGGCACTAACTACTGATAGGGATAGTTAGCAAATGAAAGATATTAATAGAGAACAAACAATGTATTTACCTTAATATCATCACAATATATATAGCAGTTCAATTTCAAAACTTCCGCCATCTCTCTCCCCACATCCACCACTGCTGGCGGCTCACCTCCAACTGCGCAATGCTACGCGCTGTTCACATCCAGCTGCCGCTGCCCAACACTACAATGGCAGACAACAATGCAAACTAGCCACAGACTGCACACAGCACAGCCAGTGATTTTCGTACAGAGCGCTACGTAACGTTGCCAATAAGAAAACATAAACAGCCTACTTACCATTAACGTATGAGTCGGCGTCCCTAGTGCCAAATAGATGAAAATCCGTGGAAAACAAATTTTCAGCAGAAAAGGCCCCAAAACATACAAGTAAGAAGTTCTGAATTTATGTGCCTCACAGAAAAGTACAGGGATGCTTAAACCGAAGTGGGAATATAATGTGAGAGTTCTGGAATGTTGCGCATCGACACGAGCAGAAGGTGTTGGGTTTTTAATAAATCTTGTGCTTTTATCTACTTCATCCTCTGCGTCCATCACTATTTCATCTCTTAAAGCTACACATTCATCTTCTAGTGTATTCCTTTCCCCTGTTCTTGTCAATCGTTGCCTAATTCATCTTCCGAAACTCTCAGTAACCCCTGGTTCTTTCAGCTTATTCAGGTTCCGTCTCCTTACTTTCCTACTTTTTTCCAACTTCATACCACTGTTAATAACCAATAAATTTTGGTCAGTATCCACATTTGGCCCTGCAAATTAGTACTATTTAAAATCTCTTCCTAAATCTGTCTTACAACTATATAATCAATCTAAATCGTTCCTGTGTCTTCAGGTCTCTTCGACGTACATAATCTTTCTTTACGATTCTAAACCAAGAGTTAGAGACTATTAAATAATGCTCTGCGCAAAATTCCACCAGGAGACTCGGTTAAAATATTCTGTAGGTAAAATAGACCCCCACTCGGATCTCTGGGTGAAAATTACTCAGGAAGATGTCCTCATAGGGAGGCCCTTGCCGCCCTCCCCCAAAAATGGCGTTTTACTAATCGTAGCATGGAACGTTAGACCCCTTAATCAGTTAGGCAGGTTAGAGAATTTAAAAAGAGAAATAAATAAGCTGAAGTTAGACATAGTGGGAAATAGCGAAGTCCGATTGTAGGAGGATAAGGACTTCTAGTGAGGTGAATACAGGGTTATAAATACGAAATCAAATAACGGTAATGAAGTTAGTAGGTTTAATAATGAATAAAAACGTAGGAGCGTTGATAAGCTACTACGAACAGTGTAGTGAACGCATTATTGTAACCAAGATAGACACGAAGCGCACGCCTACCGCAGTAGTACAAGTTTATATGCCAGCTAGCTGCGCAGATGATGAAGAGATTGAAAAACGTATGATGCAATATGAGAAATTATTCAGATAGTTAATGGATATGAAAATTTAATAGTCAGTGGGGGGGGGGGGAGGGGCTGGAATTTCATAGTAGGAAAAGGAAGAGAAGGAAAGGTAGTGGTTCAAATGGCTCTGAGCACTATGGGACTTAACTTCTGAGACCATCAGTCCCCTAGAACTTAGAACTACTTAAAACTCACTAACCTAAGGACATCACACACATCCATGCCCGAGGCAGGATTCGAACCTGCGACGCAGCGGTCGCGCGGTTCCAGACTGTAGCGCCTACAACCGCTCGGCCACTACGGCCGTCTAAAAGTAGTGGGAGTGTATGGACTGGGGGTAAGGAATGAAAGAGGCATAAAGTGCAGTGCGATGTGCCAAACTTTAGTTGCTGTTGTAATGATCTTCAGTCTTTAGATGCAGATTTCCAGTTAAGTATATCATGCGCGAACCACTTTCTTTCTGTATATTCTCTGCTACCTACAAATACATCTATCTGAGTCTGCTTTCTGTAGTCAAGCTGGGCCTCCATCTACAATGTTTATCCACACACTTTACCGCCTTACGAAATGGATTGTCCCCAGCTAGGTCAGATTGCGTCCTGTCAACTAACTACTTCCTTCAGTCCAAACTTTTGTTGATACTGTAAGTAGGCTGTTTATATTTACTCTATGTAAGTAGGCTGTTTATGTTTTCTCTATGTAAGTAGGCTGTTTATGTTTTCTTATTGGCAACGTTACGTAGCGCTCTATATGAAAATCACTGGCTGTGCTGTGTGCAGTATGTGGCTAGTTTGCATTGTTGTCTGCCATTGTAGTGTTGGGCAGCGGCAGCTGGATGTGAACAGCACGTAGCGTTGCGCAGTTAGAGGTGAGCCGCCAGCAGTGGTGGATGTGAGGAGAGAGATGGCGGAGTTTTGAAATTACATATATTATGACTTTTGATGATATTAAGGTAAATACAGTGTTTGTTCTCTATTAAAATCTTTCATTTGCTAACTATCCCTATTAGTAGTTAGTGCCTTCCGTAGTTTGAATCTTTTATTTAGCTGGCAGTAGTGGTGCTCGCTGTATTGCAGTAGTTCCAGTAACGGAGATTTTTGTGAGGTAAGTGATTTGTGAAAGGTATAGTTTAATGTTACTCGGGGCCATTCTTTTGCAGGGATCTTTGATAGTCAGACTGCGTTGCGCTAAATAATATTGTGCGTCAGGTTAAGCACAGTCGTGTATAAATTGTTCTAAGGGGACGTTTCATATGTCGACCCTTAGCCTAGGATACCACACTGGAATCTTCTGATTTTTTCTTGTAGTTTGTGTATTTAGTGTATATTTTGTTTATTGCTAGCGCGTAATTGTAGAGAGAATCTCCTTTGTAGTTGCAGCCTTTCATTGTTGTACAGTGAAACAGTTGTGGCATGCATGTAGATTTGCACCAAGTATTCCGCAGCTGCAATTAACTAGATATTATTTTCAGTTCTATGTTAATGTGTTCTCTTATTTTCCTCTTCAAATTGTGCTTTTCTGTGTTATCGTGTGAAATATTGTGACAATAATGGCGTGTGAAAAACGTAACACTAGGCTCCAAAGTAAACTTTGAAATGACAGTGAAGACGAAAGTAGTGTGTTAGCGCCACCATGTAATGAATTAACTAATGTTTAACATAGTAATTTGGTAACTGTGCATTGGGAAATGGAGCGGGCGGCAAATAATGGTGTAGACAGTGTAACAGGTAGTGAACAGGGAAGCATTATCGATCGATCGGTCGGCAACAGCTGGCCTCAGGAATCCGAAATGATAGGACACAATTTTGCAAATACTGTAGATTCAGGTTTTGCGTCCTCACCGTTTTCTCAAATGAGTCAAGACACATTTTCTGCTTGTCAAAATGTGAATGTTGCCGGTGAAAATGCACTGCCAAAAAGCATAGAGAAACAGATTCCAGACACTAATACATTATTATTGCAATTAATGCAACAAATGGAACAAAATCAGAGACAGATGGGACAAAATCTTCAAAAGTTAGACACAATGGAACAACACCCGAGACAAACACAGCAACAGTTACACACAATGGAACAAAATCAGAGACAAACACAGCAAAAGCTTCAAAAGTTAGACTCATTGGAACAAACTCTCGAACAAACATGTGAAGATTTAACTGCTCAGTTACATAACATTGAATCGAAATGTCAGAAAGTGTGTAATGACGTAAAAACACAAATTTGTGAGCATTTTCAAACTATTTTTTCGCGGCATGAAAATGCATTACAGAATCACGACGCAGCAATAAAATAACTGCAAACCATTGTTCATGAAAATCATGAGACCTTGTGGGCTAAAATTGACTGAGTTGCATCTACCGATTCGGTTATGCAACTTGCAAAAACTCAGGAAAACTTAAAGGATACAGTAGATTCGATTTCAACACAAATGGACACTCTGAAGCTTGGTTCAGAAAAACACACTGAGGGAATGTGTTCATTATCAGAGAAAGTAGTTGAACTTTGGGATCAGCTAAATAATTTATCTACGAAGGTAGATGATAATCTGAATGACACAAAACCGGTAGTCTTTAATGACACAGAAGAGAGCGAACAAATTAGGAAACTGAAACAAAATCTGAATCAAATTGATACGCAACATCAAAGAGAAATCCGGGAAGTACAAGATCAGCTGACACAGGTAATACAAGAATTACGTATTTCAGAGGACACTCGCGCTCCAATACGGGAAGAGGAACATAGAAATACGGAACAGCCACAAATTAATAACACAAGGCACTTCGGAAATTATGAAAGAAATTGGCAGGGTACACCGAATTTTGAGATGGAACCGTCGAAACGACGTAACAATGACCGACATGCTACTCGCCGACACGATGATTTTGACTATAAGCTGTTCATTACTACACGTAAATTCAAAACGTTTAAGAATTCTGCCAACGACATTCATCCACAAGCGTGGCTTCATCAATTCTCTCATTGTTTCCCTCCCAACTGGTCATTGGAGCACAGATTAGAATTTATGTGTGGCTACTTGGAGAATGAACCAGCTGTAAGAATGCGATCGGTCATTCACGATTGTCACAGTGAAGGAGAATTTTACCATGCCTTCCTCTCAGCATATTGGTCTCAAGCCACACAAGACCGAGTAAAACATAGCATCATAATGATGAAACGTTTCGAACAATCTGAATTTTCCAGTCTTGTGAAATATTCTGAAGACATGTTGCACAAGAATCAGTACCTGTCAAACCCATACAGCCCCTCAGAACTCATCCGCATTTGCTTAATCAAACTGCCTGAACATTTACGACATATTATTTTAGCAGGACGTTGCAAAGACGACATTGAAACTTTTCAGGGACTCTTACAAGAATTAGAAATTGACACAGACAGTCGCGGGATGCGAAAACGGGAAAACAATCACTACAGGGCACATCCGTCACAATTCAGTGACGACAGAAATAATAACTGGACACGACAAGGCTATTCTCACAACACAAATCGTGACCAAAACAGACATCACCCGTATGACAACCGTTGGCAGAGTAGTAATAATTACAGGGAAAGATCGCATTTCCGTAGTAATGAATATGACAGAGACAATCATAGAAACAGACAATTTGGCAACCAGAACTATTATTATCACAGGAGACAGAATAACTTCAGATGCAACGCTCCACCATGCAGTGATAATTCAGGGAGAAATTCTCCACCACATGACCGACAAACAAGAGACTATGTAAACTACCGACAAAACGACAGACGTGAATTTCATCAGAACTGGCGGGGGTCTAACAGAGCAGAGCCCTCTCGGCAAGGCGAATTTGTGGAAGTTAGGCCTCCTAATCCCAGTAACAACGCGCGCCAACAAAGAAACAGACAATGACTCACACCGCAGGCAGCCGCGTGCGCCGGCTGGCTCAGGGAAAAATAACATTGACGCTAACCTTGAGCAAAATTCCAGTATTCTTTACGGACGAATACCGCATGATAATTGCGTTGAAGTTGAAACTCTGCATACTAGGAAGACCAAAGGGCTACACCATATTTCATATGTGAAACCATTTATTGGGAGATAATCTGCTTTTTAACTTAGTCTTTGCAATTTTCACTTCACGCTACTTCTACAATTTGTCACACTGAGAAACTGTTAACATGCAACAATGTTTTGAAGTTCAATATCCACTCAAGAACCAAGAGAACTTATTTAAACAGAAATTACGACTGCATTGTTATTGTGAACAGACGACACAGTGTTATTGTGTGTGTACATTCTTGCTTGTTAGTTGCACGATTACGTAACGACTATAAGGCTCACATACTTAGAACATATCTGGTACTGCTAATGAGATTGTAATGCAACATTTTGGTTAACTTGAAAAGACATTCTTTATTTAAAGTACTTTCTGTGAGATTAAAGATGACTTAGTATTTGGTTTCTTTGACAGCTACACAGTTATATTACGACACTACTAATGTGTGACACAATTTACATTGTTGCTTTTGTGGTGTATCTGTTTTATATCTGCACAGTTTTTCTGAATTCTTCTGGAAAGCGAATATGTTTTAGTAGTAACTTTTGTGGTACAGCTACAAAGAGACAGCCTTTTCCATAGCACAACAATACGTTACAGCACAGTACTTTCTTCATCACAGCAATAAGCGTAATAAGTAAGATATCTATAAGCAAAGAGTTTCACCTTTCTTTATCATGAGGTAAGTACGTTGGCTTCTGCAGAACTTAGCTTTCAGAGGACGATAACTACGACTCTTCCACAGAGATTATCTTACAGCAAGACGCACATTTAGCGCTAAAGGACATGTATTTGAGTGATTAATTTTGTACTTAAAACATTTATTTTTAAAGATTTTTGAATTACAAAGAAAGTTTTCCGTGATACATTTCATTTCATTGCTGTAATCTGTAACACCTGAGGGTATAATTACAATAATCCTCAGGGGGGGTACACGCTTACTTTGTGTACCATGTGTGTGGCAAGCACAAGGAGCCCTAGCTAATATGGTATTTGCTTATACAACTTTACACATCGGTACCATATTTCTCTAATACATAAATTACACAGCTATCTGATCATTTAACTGAGAGAGAGAGATACAAACTTTTTTACTACATCAGTGACAGATGTTAACGTAATTACACCATTGTGTAACTTCACACTTACGAAATTGTATTTTGTCTGTACTTTGTGAACTGTTCATATTTTTTCAGAACCATTATGATACTATGAGAGCTTTGAATGATGTATTTGGTATGAGATCATGATATTTAAGGTACGTTTGAGGAAGATGACACTTTTGACATGAGCAGAAAATTTTTTTAGATTTTGAAATTATTGGAGGAAGCTACGACGATTTTGAGAATTGACTGAGATGTTATGATATTTTTATGACGACGATGTGTATTATGCTTAAGTTAGCTTCAGAGGGGTAGACTATATAAGAAACTAACTATGATGACTTGGAAGAAATGTATTGAGAAGCTATATGAAAATGGTTTGGGCAAAAAAAAAAAGAAAAAGCATACTGTACAGAGAAAAAAAACTATTTTTGACAGAGAATGTGAACAGAATACAGAAAGCAGGCTTAGATAGGACTTTTTGGGATTAATGATGAACGAAGGGAGATCTCCATGCAAAATACTGCAGTTAAACAAACCCTGTCCTTTCCTTTTGTGTTATCCCATCATGTGTTTGTGTACCTTTGTGTATTTGTTTTCTTCCTGACTCTGTGTAGTTTCATAGAATTTTTTCTTCTTCTAATACTAAGCTACATTCACTATAATGAGGAATACTGTTATCCTCAAATATAATTTGCATTAATAATATGTTATTTACTTTGTAAAGCTGTTAGACATTATTTATTCTGTTTTATTTTAATGCTCATGTGTAAAGTTGATGTTTCAAAAGTTATTCTGATCTTTATGTATTTACTTATGTCATAATTCCTGTAACACTGATGTATATGTTTATTTCTATTCTTTTGTAATGCCTGTATTACTACAAATGTTATCTGTTTTGTTATGTTTTTAATGATGTATTTTGTACCTTTGTTATTGTATTCTCATGTTATAATATTGTAATTGACAGCAGTTCGTCAAATTAAGTAACTTGTAAATTACATTTCACTGCACACGATTCTGTTGGTCATAGTATATGGACAATATGTGAGAAGTAGGCACTGTTAGTGTTTGCACGTGTGTTACTAATTCAGCAAGGGACTGGATAACAGCATTGCTGGTTCTAAGGACAATTCCAAAAACTTTGTGAGTGCACAAGTGGTGGTTATGGACTTGCTATATTAAATGCAAGACTCTTCAATGGTGATTGTGCACCCACACAGTCACAACAGATGGCTGCTGGCCATCTCTACAAGGACTGCAGTGGGTCTGCATCTTTGATGACTCACCAATACCATTATCTCTACAAGGACTGCAGTGGGTCTGCATCTTTGATGACTCACCAATACCATTATTTCTACAAGGACTACAGTGGGTCTACACCTTTGCTGACTCACCAATACCATTATTTCTACAAGGACTGCAGTGGGTCTGCACCTCTGGTGGCCCACCAATACCATAATCTCTACCAGGACTACAGTGGGTCTACTCTGTGATGACCTACCTACCAATCTTCTTCAAAATGTCGAATGACTCTGCTGTGGGTTTGCTCTGTTGTGGCCCATTACCTGTCAGCATGTCAAGTGTCAGCACTGTCTTTCCGTTTGAAGGACAACACTACTTCTTCAAGACTGCATGGAAATCCACTACGTCTGTGTGCAATTTCTTTTACTAATGAGACTTTGTGAAAAAAAACTGTAATTACTATTATGATGAACAATCTGGACTGTCTTTATGGACGGTGAGAAAATTTTAGCTTTTGACCAACATTGTATAAATAAGTGTGTGCATTTGATATCTTTGTTATTGTAATTATGAAAAATTTTATCAAATCATTATTGGCCACTGGCCAAGAAAAATTTGTAAAATTTTTTTTGGGGGGCATGGGGGCTATGTAAGTAGGCTGTTTATGTTTTCTCTATGTAAGTAGGCTGTTTATGTTTTCTCTATGTAAGTAGGCTGTTTATGTTTTCTTATTGGCAACGTTACGTAGCGCTCTATATGAAAATCACTGGCTGTGCTGTGCGCAGTATGTGGCTAGTTTGCATTGTTGTCTGCCATTGTAGTGTTGGGCAGCGGCAGCTGGATGTGAACAGCGCGTAGCGTTGCACAGTTAGAGGTGAGCCGCCAGCAGTGGTGGATGTGAGGAGAGAGATGGCGGAGTTTTGAAATTACATATATTATGACTTTTGATGATATTAAGGTAAATACAGTGTTTGTTCTCTATTAAAATCTTTCATTTGCTAACTATCCCTATTAGTAGTTAGTGCCTTCCGTAGTTTGAATCTTTTATTTAGCTGGCAGTAGTGGCGCTCGCTGTATTGCAGTAGTTCCAGTAACGGAGATTTTTGTGAGGTAAGTGATTTGTGAAAGGTATAGTTTAATGTTACTCAGGGCCATTCTTTTGCAGGGATCTTTGATTGTCAGATTGCGTTGCGCTAAATAATATTGTGCGTCAGGTTAAGCACAGTCGTGTATAAATTGTTCAAAGGGGACGTTTCATAATACAAAATAGTCGGCTTCATTGTTTCACCCTTTCAGCATCCATTAACTATAAAAGTTGAATTTGAAACATTAATAGTGTACACAAATGAAATACCCTCAACTGTCGTTAAACAACAATGTTTTTCTTTATAGTGTATCCTCACCCGTGAATGGGCACCCAGAGTTGTTACCATGGTTTGAATGTGTCATGCAAATGACTGGTGGAATGTGGACTAACATAGCCTCCAATTCCCCCCCCATCCCCTCGCCGCTTCACCACGAAAACAAAGCCTCTAATGTAGAATAGTTTTTGCCGAATAACGGTTGTTATGTACGAACACAATAACGGTTTGGGTAACAGGAACTGATATTTAATGCACCATGTGAAATACAGGGGATTCGTTTTGGAATTAACGAAGAAGCAGATACTGTAAGCGAACATTAAAGGAAATTTTCTGCTTTCCGAATTGTCAATGCTGCACACACACACACACACACACACACACACACACACACACAGAGAGAGAGAGAGAGAGAGAGAGAGAGAGAGAAAATGAATCTCTTTGGTTTAAAAAATCTTTCGGTCACACGAGGTGCTTCATTGCTTTCCACGCAGGCTGTAATTACAGCACTGTGATTGCAACTCAACTTGTAAAGAAAAAAATATGAATACACCTCTGATCCCACGCTTTCAGTACGAACCTTTGACATCCTGTTACATTAAGTTTCACAGGGGACAAAAAACTAAATTCAACTGAAAACTCAAATGCACAATATTAATGATCTCTTTTGTAAGCAATGTGAAGCCAAAAATCTGGTCTTTATGACGCCTGGGAATGTATTTCGTTTCTGCACCCAGTGTTAATCTCCGAGGTATAGCATTCTGAAAACACGTCCTTAAAGATGTAAATATGATGTTCTGAGCGGATATGTTTACGCTGAAAGAGCAGCTCCGCTCCTGTTCAGTTAAGGAGTTACCATTTAACATACTGTAACGGTTCTTTGACCACCGCGCCTTCGCCAATACATAGATATAATTTACGAACGCGCACGCAGAAGAGCGCTTCGCTAGCGACCGATATTTATAAATAATTTTGTTCTTTTTTTTTACTTTTGCGTAGGTGTTTGTTTTTAACAACTAATTGATTACTCACTCTCTCTCTCTTGTCTTTATACGAAAGACGTGTATTTTTCGGCGCTTTGTTGAATGTGCTTTTGGGTGGAAATTAAAATTGTATTACAAAGCGAGGTTGTTTCAATAGTGATTCGAGGTGGTTATCGCCAAATTTGTAAATTGATCATGACAGTGAAAACTTGAAGAATTTTTCAACAGACGGAGAAAAGTGAAAGATGGGTCGTCCTACAAGAGACATTAGGACAGCCATGAAGACTATATTGTAATTAGTACTGCGTTTCTAACAAGATTATAAGGTAAATTTCAATTCGTTTCTGATGCTATTTCCGTTCAGTCGCTTTTTGTAGTGTTGGCGACCCGGTTTGCCATGCACGGTCAAATTACAGCACTATCTCAATCAATAATACGAAGTCTGCCTTATCTGTAACTTATTCCATCAAAATTCAAAACCCAGTCAGATTTTCTATTTTGTATTTTCACGGAAGAACCCCGACAAAGGAAACACTACATTTGGCGTCCTGGTGACAGGACTTACAATCTCCGGATTTGATACAAGTGCATTTATTATAAATTTTGGACATTTTATCTAATTTTAATCACTTAATAGCATCAGAAAATGAATTTGGGCTAATTCTCATTCATTTCAATTGTAATGTTATGTGCATGAAATTTACAGCAATATTGTTTTCCTTGTTATTAATTCGTGTTGATTATCATTTTCATGCTGAGGAAATTAATTTGTTAAAAAAAAAGGAAAAGGATAACGTTCCATAAAATAATTTGCACGAATGCGAAAGAAAAATTTTGGATTGATAACTGTACATCTGACGCTACATTTGCAACATAAGACTGAAGAACAAAAAAAAAATTGGTGAGTAGAGAAATATACATTTTTTCCAGTTTCAAGCAGCCATCTGTAATTCCTTTATTCCAATCCATTTATTTCGAAATTATTTTTCCAAATTGTAGTTAAAATTGATTTACTATTATTGCAAATGATAAGTGAAGAGCATATTGACAGTCATTTATTTGTGAGAGGGAAATTTCAGTACCAGTTTAATAATTCAATTTCTAATTAAAAATCATATAGAAATATCCATTTCCATAAGAGAAATTTCGGATTTCAACATATCATATTTTAAATTTTTTTGTGCCATTGTAAAATTTTATTTACAATTAATTACGAAAATTGCAAGATGGACGCTAGACGTGTAGAAATTGTTTCCGCGGACGAGCTTAGTGAAAGTGACACGTTGCAAAACATGTCTGACAGTCAAATGAATATTGAACTTAATAGTGAGGATGTTCAAGACATAATTTTACCGGATCGATTAAGACAACAACCCCTATATTTAAATAGATACACAGGCGAATGGAAAGTGAGAACTACGCGACAAAATGCGACATTGACAACGTCAACTTCAGAACGAGACATCATTCATACACGAAAAAATGACGAAACTAAGACACAGGACTCTAACATGCTCAAACAGATTCTGTACTTGGTGACCAAAACAGAAAATTTGACACTTTAGACAAAAGATTTGACGCCTTAGACGACACTTTAAAACGTGACATTGGGAAATTTGACACTAAATTCGATGAACTGACATGGGACATAAAACAAAATTTTGAAAAACAATCGACACAAATTGCCGACTTGACAGAAACCACCAGTAGTCTTGGAAGGAAATTTACTGACTTATCAGACAAGGTTACGAGACAAGAAAAGGTATTTGTGGAATTCAGTGACGAGGCAAAAACTGACTTACGACAATGTAATGAGAATTTGTTAACAGTAGTTTTTGAACAACAGAAAACCAGTACCCAAGTTGACGAATTACGACAGTCACACAATTCCGTAAAAACAAACCCAGAACACTTAGACCTGACGATTACAGACCTTTCAGACGGATTAAATGATGTAACAATGGAGCAGAAATCCTTACAGGGAAAGTTAGAAAAACTTGAAGAAAGAGCAGATGTAGCATCTTTAAAGAATGACACAACTCTAGCAGAGAAACTTGTACATGAATGCAATTTATGTGATGAATATTACATGAGAAGTTTGAGACAATGACACAGATCATTTTAGATAAGACAAAGGAACAAGTAAAGGGAGAAACAGATAATATTTAGAAAGAGGTACATATACTTAAAGAAAATGTAATACCAAGTTTGTCAGTGATACCAAAACCCATAACAGGCAACCAAAACACAAAAGAGAATCCGAATAATGCTAGACCCAGCACACAGCCGAAAATAGGATTACCAATAAGTGATACAAATCTAAATGAACCATTTTCAATGCTACCACATGGTCAAAATTACTATCAGACATCACTACATACTATGCACAGTTTGATACAAAATGCAGGACCCATAATACCATCGGGAGTAGCTGATGAAACATTAGTACGACATGGATACTTTCAGACATTTTCATGTGATGAGAAAGACAAAGTGCATCCGATTGTTTTCATCCGCTCTTTTGACGGTATTTTCCCGAGACATTGGTTAGTAGCTGATAAAATTCGATATGTTGCAGATTTGTTACGTGGAAGAGCAGCTAAGTTGGGAGCAGCAATGAAAAGACGATGTTTAACATGTGAACAGTTTCAACAAACATTTCTTGAGGAATTCTGGGCGATCACAGAACAGCAAAGTTTAAAACGAGAAGTATACAACCCAGAAATTTACAACCCGAAGAAAGAGACTTTTCGTCAATACTTTGAACGCTACCTTGACAAAACATTATATTGGACAAAACCAGCAGATTTACCAGACGTAATCAGAACACTTAAAAGCCACTTACCATTTCCTTACCGTGATAAATTAATAGGAATGTCCGAGGACAACATAAAGAATTTTTTCAGTTATGTTGATGAGATAGATGTTGTTCACAGAGATGAGATCAGGAATTTCAATCAATTGTATCCGATCCATCCAAGCAATTTGCGTACGCATAACAACAGAAATGACAGAGGCTATTGGAATCCGCCTCCGACACCACAACAAAAAACTCAAAGAAACAATTCGCACTACACTGGGGCAAATCCATTCAATATTAGCAGAAACAGCTCGCTGCATTGGCAAGGAAACGGTAATTATTACTATAATGGTAATCCGAACAGTAATTACAATCAAGACAATAACAGTTATGTTCAAAATAACAACAACAGAAGAAGGAACCGAAATCATAGAGATCAAAGAAGAGAGGATAACAGGTACCATCCAGGATATTTTCAGAGAAACAACATACAACAACATCCAAACATGTATTGCAGGAATAACAGTAATGACAAAACAAGTTACAGTCATGGGCGAAATAATGTATGGGGAAATCACAATGAACCACTGCCACGACACATGCAATACAGCAACCCTCAATTCTTACCTAACAGAACTCCCAATGTGACGCGAGGTAATGTCAACAACCAAACAGCTGATACTTGGTTGACACGCGACATAAATGTAAATATTATTGAGTTGGGCAAGGACCTCAACCCGCAGCAACAACCGAATTCGCCGGAAAACGAACGACGACCGAGCTAAGCGCTCGAGTTACGGTCGATAGCGAGCAGAGCGCAACGGAAACGACGATTTGTTTTCTCCGATATGGTGACAGTAAGAAAATAAAAAAAAGAATTATATCAGGATGTAGATTTTAGTAGTACCAGTAAAACAAAGAAGATTATTCAGGCTATGACATGAGTGATGATTGGTAGTTATGAAGTGGAAGTAATGTTATATGCAGGAGCAGCAGCAAGTGTCATTCCAATGTCTTTATATAATGAACTCAAACAAATAATGAACATACAAACATTGCCAGTACAGAATTGTCACATTATAAGTGCCACCGGTAACAAATCAAAGAACGTGAAATTTGAAGCTCTCATTAACTTCACATTTTTAAATATACCACTCAATTACAGTTTTCTGGTAGTAGACAAATTAGTTATGCATTGCATGTTAGGAATTGGTTTTTTGAATGAATAACAAGCAATCATAGGTTTAGGAAAAGGAAAATGCATTTAACCGTAAACCAACAACAACTGACAATAGATTTAACACAGGGTAAAAACTTAAACAGTAAACAAGGTAAGTTTGAACAGTTACATTTTGTGTATCCACCAACAACAAACATATGTGATTTAACTTTTAATGAAGCTGTATCTCAGGGAATTAAACCTAATGATTTATATGAGAAATGCACAGAATGTGAATATCTGATGAAGGAACAACAACGTGAATTACTTGAAGTATTGCAGCAATTTGCTGAGGTATTTGTGGAGAAACCTGGAATTATTAGAGGCTATACTTAGGATATGGATGTTAAACCACACAAAACATACTGTAGAACATATTATAATATTCCTTGATCAAAGAAACCCGCAGTTTTGAAAGAGATTGAAAGAATGCAAGCTTGGGGTATCATTGAAAGGTCACATTCACCATATTGCAGTCCGATCCTAGCAGTTAATAAAGAGGATGGTAGTGTAAGGTTAGTGCTGGACGCACGAGAAATTAACAAAGTCATAATCCCAATCAACAAACGGCCTATAAATTTGGAAGAACAACTTTTAAAATTTCATTATGTACAGTATTTAACCAATATCGACCTCCGCTCATCGTTTTGGCAGGCGAACCTCCATAAAAACAGCCGTAAATACACTGCATTTCTATGTGAGGGATGTAGTTATCAATTTTGTGTTCTACCCTTTGGTCTACAAGTGAGTGCTGAGTATTTATTGAAGCCTTAGATGCTGTTCTTGGACCACAGTTGCTATCGCAAATCGCAGTTTATGTTGATGACATTGTCATTGCCACCACTACTTAGGAAGAACATGTAAATCTTTTGAAGTAACTTCTGACTAAATTTTCTGATGCAGGTGTCACTATCAATTTATCAGAGACGAAATTAGGGAGGAGAGAAATCAAATTCCTTGGTCACATCATATCAACTGAAGGCATTTATCCAGACTCAAGAAAAATTGATGCAATTAAGAATTTTACATCCCCACAGAATCGTAAACAACTCAAAGCCTTTCTTGGTCTATCTTCATTCTTCAGGATATTTGTACCTTACCACCTTCTTAATAGTCCACATCTTCCATCTTTGCTCAAAAGAAATAATATTTGGAAATGGACAGAGTTCTGTCAGACAGATTTTGAAGCGATTAAGAATGATTTAGTAAATGCACCGTTGTTATGTCATCCTGACATGACGTCAGACTTTTGCCTAGTAACAGATGCAAGTTCCTATGGGCTCGGAGCATTCTTATTCCAAATTCATGTAGAAAATGAACAAACAGTCATCAAACCTATCAGTTTTGCTAGCCGCACGCTCACTGAATGCGAAAAGCCATATTCAGTGACCGAGTGCGAAACACTTGCCATAGTATGGGCATTTCGCAAGTTTCGGTACTTTCTATGGGGAAAACGTACCTAGCTTTATACTGATCATCAAGCTCTTTCTTTCCTGCTATCATGCAAGTTATTACATTCACGTCTTGCACGCTGGTGTGCATCACTACAAGAATATGATTTTGATATTATATACATAAAAGGAGAATCCAACATTATAGCCAACGCTCTATCTCGTTTGCCACAAGGCCTACAAGAATTTTCAAATGTGACAGAACAAACATCATATTTCAAAATTTTACTCATGTATGATGATACATTTGCACCTTACTACAAAATCATGTACAGGAAGTTAGCCATATTGCAGGACAATGATCCGAGGTGGATCCAGATAAAGAATAAATTACGTGCAGGAACAGACCCACATCTAGAAAAATATTACACATTACACAAAGAAGTACTATTTCACCGACGAAACCCTGAATCACAGCATTTGTGTGTTTGCTTACCTGAAGCTGATGTTGATGATTTTATTTTATTTACACACTTGGGGACACTATGGTGTAACCAAATGTACAGATAAGATTATATAATTTTGCTATTTTCAAAATTTAAGGCGAAGAGTATTGAGGAATATTAGGAAATGCATCATATGTCACAAAGCCAAATATCCTAATCGCACAAGCATGAATGAATTGCATCCAATCATACCTATGAGGCCATTACAGCTAATTTCTCTAGATATTGCAGGATCCTATAAACAAGCATGTGGAGAAATGAAATACATCCTTGCTGTGTTAAATGTTTTCACAAAGTATTTAAAATTATATGCCTTACGTTCAGTTTCTACCACTGCTATTACCAGACGTCTAATAACAGATTATTTTGTAAGAACAGGAAAACCCGAAGTTATGATCACGATTAATGCAGAATATTGTACCAGTTTAAAATGGAAGACTTTTATTGAAGAACGGAATGCTAAACATATTTTAATTTCAGGATTTCATGCGGCAGGAAACCCGGTAGAAAGAACATGTGAGAACACACACACCAGAGAAGCACACAAAAGGGGTAGATTACCTAGCACCATTTGAACTAATTGTGAACAATTTAACTCACATTTCTACTGGATACACACCAACCGAATTAATTAGGGATGAAACAGAAAGAAATGAATGGACAGACCCTCTACATAAATTTACAGCAACAACAAATCATGTTAGTTTAGAAGAAAAGGTAAGACAAGCTTACACCACATTATTTGACAAAGCTAAGGAAAGAAAGCAGAAATATGACAGAGGTGTCAGGAAAGCACAAACATTTTACGTTGATGAGTTAGTTTTATGAAGAACACATCATAAACCAACAAAACTGAAACATTTAAACAGGAAATGGCAGGTCTTATACTCTGGACCATACCGAATTGCAAATATTCCACACCCTGGCTGTTATTCATTAGAATATCCATTAACACATAAACCCAGAGGTCTACATCCACACAGACATTTGAAAAACTACATACAGTAAAATGTTTGCTAATGAGAAGAAGATAATTAATATGATATACAGTTATGATGAGCCTACATTGAAGTTATACAGATACTTACAATCAAATGAATGCAGGTAAGTCTAAAAAGCAACATGAACCATCCAATAGCTAATTAGATATTTGGTTATAAGAGGAGTTGCTATTGAGGCAGATAGACATTAGAGGAGGCTGAGAACTGAACAGAATTATTTTCTTTAGGAGGCATCTGATAATAGTAATGTTGATATGACTGATGTGAGTGACTGAATGAGATGAGTGAATTTAATTTTAGTTTAATAAGAGGATAAATACTAATGTGGAGAGAGATAAATGGAATATAAGATGAGTAAGGGTATTATTATTATTGTTGTTGAAGGAAAAAAGTAAATGATGATGAATAAGAGGAAATATATATATATAAAAAGCTGAGGAATAAGTATGTTATTTCGTGAAGAATGAATAATGGATAGGTGAGAACGTTATGAGTATTGAGAATATGTTGAGAGGAGAGAAACTTGATTTGAACGCTATATCACATGTACTCATGGAATGCAGAATGAAAGTATTGGAAAGAATATTATTTATTGATAGATTGGTATGCCTGAGATAATAACTTATGTGATGTCTTATATATTCTTATAACTAAAGGTGAAAGTATAGATTTATGTGGAAAGAATTATTTACAACAGCCACTGTTGAAAATATACCAGAAGATTTAAATCTGTAACACTTTAACACTAATGTAATGGGAACTTGTAATGAAATTTTTGGAGTTATGTAGGCTTGACACTTCAGATTGGAAGAATTATTTAAGAGAACATATTTAGCAGTCATCCAATGGCATAATTAAAGCTCATCTACTGTACTGAACTAATGCACCATTAAATAGAAAGGAGAATAAGGAGAAAACAAAACGTCAGTCCTCTATTGCGGCTCACACTCCCATCCCTCCCTTAGAAAAATTTATACATGTTAATGAAATATTTGACATTATATAATCTATGGTTATCTGACGGTATGGAGAGATATACACACATATATATTTATGAATAGAATTTTACAGGTACCACAAGGTGGGTACAGAGTGGATATACAGCATGGAATGCAGCAGCAATTATCTGACAAAAAAACTAAGATTTATTTATTTATTAAGTAAAACATTCATTTATATTACTTGATAGTCATGAAATGAAGGAGATGAACTACACATTTATAGGAGCATGATTGACTTGAACTATATATATATATATATATATATATATATATATATATATATATATATATATATATATATACACTTACCAAACAGATGTACATACTTGTAAGATCCTAAAATATTTAGAGGGGCACCACTCTTAGAAACGATAATAGAGGGTTACCACTCTTATAAACAGCAATAGTGGGGACACCACACTCAGAAACGGTATTAGGTATAGGAAATTTTACATTATATTAAGTAAACTTGTATTTTGTCTATCATATTTTATTTTGTGTAGTCCACTGTAGGAGATGACTTTACTAGTATTTATGAGGTAGTTAGCAACCATCCCATGAACCTATCCTCCTACAGAGGGCTGTCATGAAGCTTGAAATATCTGTAAATTATATTCCAGGATGCAAGATGAGTTTTAAGTTTAATATTCTAGCGAGTTGCCACAAATAAATTGTTGCAAGGGTAACGAAGGTGAAAGGAACAAACAAAAGGAAGGAGAGGAAAAAGAATGAGCTAACAAATAAAATAAATAAAATCTATATTTCAATCTGAATGTAATGTAATTCACATGTCAGCACAATGATATTGAATGTAACGTAAAAATTTACTATATTTTTCATTTAATACTGTATATGTACTATATGACAACAATGTAAATATCTCACGTAATGATTAATTGTAAATATTTGCATATTTATGTACTAATTATATCAAGAAATGTATTTTAAGGAGATGTTAATGAACTGCAAAGGACTTGTGCATGTAGAACATGATTCATATAAATGGAACTGAAATTCAAAGAAGAAACCAACGTGATGGAACACTGGTCAAGATATATTTACTTAGTGTCAATATGCCTTCCTTGAAGTGTATGGTGTAGTGGAAGCCGGCAGGTCTTCAGGTTGGTGTAAAGGACATGCTCATCACCTGTCGTAGTTAGTGAGGTGTTTCCTGTGCCCTCATTGACCATTTATACCCCGGTGGACGCCACCAAAATTCGACTGCTGGAGATCACAATTTCGTGTTGAGACAATGAACAAACTTTGGATTTTCTTCAAGTCACACGCAAGAGATCCAGGCAGTACACACACACTCAGAAGCCGATACTACGTTTAAAGACGTTGGAGCAATATAGTAGAAACATTTATTGTTCGAATTAATTCCATTGTAAACGCGAATCATGTGAACTAAATTCAAACGCTTTGCTAAGCAACGGTAATACGCCGCAGTTCAAAGACATTAACGTTACGACTCCTAAAGAAGATACACACCAAACAGACTGTAAACAAAGACAGATATACAAAGAGCATTGTGCTCAGAAATATTTTTTGTAATATGTAAATTTCTTATTTTCTCATATATATATATATATATATATATATATATATATATATATATATATATATATATACGTATGTGTGTAAATTTTCTATACTGACACGCTCACTTGTGGAGCGTGTCAGTAGAGGAGGCATTGTAACGGTACTTTGACCACCGCGCCTCCCCCAGTACAAAGATATAATTAATAATCGCGCACGCAGGAAAGCGCTGTGCCAGCGACCGATTTTTATAAATAATTTTGTTCTTTTTTTTTACTTTTTCGTAGGTGTTTGTTTTTAACAAGTAATTGATTACTCACTCTCTCTCTCTTGCCTTTATTCGAAAGACGTGTATTTTTCGGCGCTGTGTTGAATGTGCTTTTGGGTGGAATTTAAAACTATATTACAAAGCGAGGTTGTTTCAATAGTGATTCATGGTGGTTGTCGCCAAATTTGTAAATTGATCATGACCGTGACAACTTGAAGAAGTTTTCAACAGACGGAGAAAAGTGAAAGACGGGTCGTCCTACAAGAGACATTAGGACAGCCATGAAGACTATATTGTAATTAGTACTGCGTTTCTAACAAGATTATAAGGTAAATTTCAATTAGTTTCTGATGCTATTTCCGTACAGTCGCTTTCTGTAGTGTTTCCGACCCGGTCTGCCATGCACGGTCAAATTACAGCACTATCTCAATCAATAATACGAAGTCCGCCTTATTCGTAACTTATTCCATCAAAATTCAAAACCCAATCAGATTTTCTATTTTATATTTTCACGGAAGAACTCCGACGAAGGAAACACTACATACTCAGATCATCTCGTGACTCGCTAAAACGTCGATAACTATAATGATAAGAGTTGTGTGATCTGTGTAATTTACTAAAAACGTTAGTGTATTTACTGTCCCTCAACTGGTTATCTTCAACACCCCTAAACAAGGAAAAAAAACCTGTGCTGGATTCTTTTCAATAACTGTTTTACATATTATTTTCATCTTATAACAACTGAGATTCATTCCCACATTCAAACATGTTTTAGTAAGTTCTTCCACTTACTACTGAAAGTTTTGGCACTTGGCACACTTTGTATAACGCATTTAGCAAAACGATATTCGTTCATAAATGCCTGTTGAAATGTTCATTACCAGCTAAAATGTGCCTTTTCGGAAGAGATAAATATTAACTAGGTGAGCTCTGACAAACATATGAAACAGATACAACTGACTAAAGCTCCAGAGTCCATGGGAACTCCTGTCAGATTCTGCAACGAAATTGTGGCTGACTTTGCCCCTCTTTTAACCATAGTACCCCGAAGATCTCTTAAAACAAAAAGCTGTGCCCAGTGGTTGGAAGAAACTACTATTCACACATAGCTGCAAGAAGAGCGGCAGAATAGATCCTCAAAATCACCGTCCAATATCCTTGACATCCATTTGTTGTAGAATCGGAGAACATATTCTGAATTGAAATGTAGTGTACCAACCAGCATGGATTCCGAAAACATCGTTCATGTGAAAACCAATTCGCCCTTCTCTTAAATGACATAAAGAAACCATGGATCAAGAGAGTCAGTTGCATGTAGGGTTTTATGACTTCCGAAAGGCATTTGTCTCAGCAACACACATACAGTGTGTAGGGATATGAAATTTAGTAATCGAGTAGGCTCATTCGTTAGAAATGCAGGCGACAAACCACTACCCATTGGTAGACTGGGCAACTGTAATCAGTCTACAAAGCAGACTGTATACAAAACACTTGTGTGAGATATCTTAATATTGCTCAAATGTGTGGCGTCAATACCAAATAGAAAACAATGATACTTAACGAGTGCAAAGAAGGGCAGCACAACTGGTCACGGATATGTTTGACCCATTGTAAGTGTCAAAGTAGCCCATTTTTCTAGAACAGAGTTTAAGTGATGAATTTAGGAATAAGCTACAGTCCACCACGCGCCGATCCCATAGGGAAGGCTCGGACAAGTTGAGGCAAATGACGGAACTCACGGAGGCGTATAAACAATCGTTCTTCCCGTGCTCTGTACGTGAATGGAACGGAAAAAGCCCTCTTATCTAGTGCAATGGTACGTACCAGGGTCTACATCAATGTGACTGTTTTACTTCTTAGTGCTCCCATTCTTTTCATATTCTTCTCGCTTCATAATTTCTTTGCAACCTCTCACATAGTGCCGAAGACATTTCGTATCAGTTTTGCTTCATTCAACATGTTTTATTATGGTTCTAGTTTTGTTAGCTTCATAATTTAGCCTATCCTTTAATAGATGCCTCAAGCCATATTTGACTCTGCCTCTAGCTCTTTTGGAGCCATTCTTGATTGAGGTGTCACACTGGTGAACATACTGGACCCGCATTCGGGAGGACGACGGTTCAAATATTCATCCAAACATCTGGTTACCGGTTTCCCATCCTTTCCCTAAAACGCTCTAATGCCGCGATGGTTCCTGCGAAAAGGACACGGCCAGATTCGTTCTCCATCCTTTCCTAAACGGAGCTTGTGCTCCGTCTGTAATGACAGTTCTGTCAATGGGACGCTAAATCGCAATCTTCCTTCCTTCTATCTTTTTAGACTGATTTTGTTCATTGTGTAGTTACACTGAATGGCCAAGGAAACTAGTACACCTACCTAATAGGGCCCCTGCTACCACGCAGAAGTGCCACAATACGACGTGACATGGACTCGACTAATGTCTGATGTAGTGCTGGAGGCAACTGACACTATGAATCTTGCAGGGCTGTTCATAAATCCGTAAGAGTGCGTGGGAGTGGAGATCTCTTCTGAACAGCACGTTGCAAGGCATCCCAGATATGCTCATTAATGTTGATGTCTGGGGAGTTTGGAGGCCAGCGGAAGTGTTTAAACTCAGAAGAGTGCTCCTGGAGCAACGCTGTAGCAATTCTGGATGTCTGGGGTGTCGTATTGTCCTGCTGGAATTGCCCAAGTCCGACGGAATGCACATTGGACATGAATGGATGCAGGTAATCAGATAGGATGCTTACGTACGTGTCACCTATCAGAGTCGTATCTATGCATATCAGTTCCCAATCACTGTAACTGCACACGCCCCACACCATTACAGAGCCGCCACCAGTCTGACATACACGTCCATGGATACATGAGGTTTTCTCCTTACCTGTACACGTCCATCCCTTCAATGCAATTTGAAACCAGATTCGTCCGACCAGGCAACATGTCTCCAGTCATCAACAGTCCAATGTTGATACTGACAGGGCCAGGCGAGGCGTAATGCTTTGTGTCGTGCAGTCATCAAGGGTACAAGAGTGGGCCTTCGCCTCCGACAGCCCATGTCGATGACATTTGGTTGAATGGTTCGCACGCTAACACTTGCTGGTCCAGCACTGAAATCTGAAGCAATTACCGGAAGGGTTGCACTTATATCACGATTCTCTTCAGTCGTCGCTGATCCCGTTCCTGCAGGATCTTTTTCCGGCAGTAGCAGTGTCGGATATTTGATGTTTTACCGGATTCCTGATATTCTCGGTACACTCGTGAGATGGATGCACAGGAAAATCCCCACTTCATCGCTACCTCGGAGATGCTGTGTCCTATCGCTCATACGCCGACTATAATACGACACTGAAACTCACATAAAACATGACATCCTGCCATTGTAGCAGCAGTAACCGATCTAACAATTGTGCCAGGCACTTCTTTTTTTATATAGGCGAAGCCGATCGCAGTGCCGTATGCTGCCAATTTTCATATCCCTATACTTGGATAAACATGCCTATACGTTTCTTTGGCGCTTCAGCGTATCTTTGTTAACTGAACGGCATTTCGCTCTGTTGTTGTTGTTATGGTCTTCAGTCCAGAAACTGGTCTGATGCAGCCCTCCATGCTACTCTATCCTGTGCAAGCTTCTTCATCTCCCAGTACCTACTGCAACCATTTCCTTCTGAATTTGTTCAGTGTATTCATCTCATGATCTCCCTCTACAATTTTTACCCTCCATTCTTACCTCCATTACTAAATTGGTGATCCATTGATGCCTCAGAACATGTCCTACCAACAGATCCCTTCTTCTAGTCAAGTTATGCCACAAATTTCTCTTCTCCCCAATCCTATTCAATACCTCCTCATTAGTTATGTGATCTATCCATCTAATCGTCAGCATTCTTCTGTAGCACCACATTTTGAAAGCTTCTAATCTCTTCTCGTCCAAACTATTTATCGTCCTTGTTTCACTTTCATACATGGCTACACTCCATAAAAATACTTTCAGAAACGACTCCCTGGCACTTAAATCTGTACTCGATGTTAACCAATTTCTCTTCTTCAGAAACGCTTTCCTTGCCATTGCCTGTTTACATTTTATATCCTCTCTACTACGACCATCATTAGTTATCTTGCTCTTCAAGTAGCAAAACTCCTTTACTACTTTAAGCCTCACATTTCCTAATCTAATTCCCTAATCGAGTTAGCTCGACTACATTCCATTATCCTCGTTTTGCGTTTGTTGATGCTCATCTTATATCCTCCTATCAAGCCACTGCTCATTCCATTCAACTGCTCTTCCAGGTCCTTTGCTGTCTCTGACAGAATTACAATGTCATCGGCGAACCTCGTAGTTTTTTTTTTCTTCTCCATGGATTTTAATTCCTACTCCAAATTTTTTTTTGTTTCCTTTACTGCTTGCTCAGTACACAGATTGAATAACATCGGGGACAGGCTACAACCATGACTCAGTCCCTTCTTAACCACTGCTTCCCTTTCGTGCCCCTAGATACTTATGATTGTCATCTGGTTTCTGTACAAATTGTTAATAGACCTTCACATCCTGTATTTTATCCCAGCCGCCACCAGAATTTGAAAGAGAATATTCCAGTCAACAATGACAAAAGCTTTCTCTAAGTCTACAAATACTAAAAATGTAGGTTTGCCTTTCCTTAAATTCATCTTCTAAGATAAGTCGTAGGGTCACGTGTTCCAAAATTTCTATGGAACCCAAACTGATCTTCCCTGAGGTCTGCTTCTTCCAGTTTTGCATTCATCTGTAAAGAATTCGTGTTAGTATTACGCAGCCGTGTCTTATTAAACTGGTAGTTCGGTAATTTTCACACCTGTCAACATCTGCTTTCTTTGGGATTGGAGTTACTATATTATTCTTGAAGTCTGAGGGTATTTCGCCTGCCTCATACATCTTGCTCACCAGATGGTAGAGTTTCCTCAGGACTGGCTCTCCCAAGGCTATCAGTAGTTCTAATGGAATTTTATCTACTCCTGTGACCTTGTTTCGACATACGTCTCTCAGTACTCTGTCAAACTCTTCACGCATTATGGTATCTTCCATTTTATCTTCATCTACATTCCCTTTCATTTCCATAATATTGTCCTCAAGTACATCGCCCTTGTATAGACCCTCTATATACACCTTCCACCTTGTTGCTTTCCCTTCTTTGCTTAGAACTGGGTTTCCATCTGAGGTCTAGATATTCATATAAGTGGTTCTCTTTTCCCCAAAGGGCTCTTTAACTTTTCTGTAGGCAGTTTCTATCCTACCCCTAGAGATAAGTGCCTCTACATCCTTACGTTTGTCCTCCAGCCATCCCAGCTTAGCCATTTTGCGCTTCCTGTCGATCTCATTTTTGAGACGCTTGTATTCCTTTTTGTCTGCTTCATTTACTGCATTTTTATATTTTTCCTTTCATCAGTTAAATTCAATGTATCTTCTGTTACCCAAGGTTTTCCACTAGCCCTCGTCTTTTTACCTAATTGATCGTCCGCTGCATTCACTATTTCATCTCTCAAAGCTACCCATTCTTCTTCTAATGTATTTCTTGCCCTCATTCTCGTCAATCGTTCCCTCTCTCTGAAACTCTCTACAGCCTCTAGTTCTGTCAGTTTATCCAGGTCCCATCTCCTTAAATTCCCACCTTTTTGCAGTTTCTTCAGTTTTAATCTGCAGTTCATAACCAATAGATTGTGGTCAGAGTGCACATCTGCCCCTGGAAATGTCTTACAATTTAAAACGTGGTTCCTAAATCTCTGTCTTACCATTATACAATGTATCTGAAACCTTCTAGTATCTCCAGGCCTCTTCCATGTATACAACCTTCTTTCATGATTCTGGAACCAAGTGTTAGCTATTGTTAAGTTATGCTTTGTGCAGAATTCTACCAGGCGGCTTCCTCTTTCATTCCTTACCCCCATTCCATATTCACCTACTATACGTTTCCTTCTCTCCCTTTTCCTACTACCGAATTCCAGTCATCCATGACTATTAAATTTTCGTCTCCCTTCACTATCTGAATAATTTCTTTTCTCTCATCATACATTTCATCGATCTCTTCGTCATGTGCGGAGCTAGTTGGCATATAAACTTGTACTGCTGTGGTGTGCATGGGTTTCGTATCTATCTTGGCTACAATAATGCGTTCACTATGCTGTTTGCAGTAGCTTACCCTCATTCCTATTTTTTTTCACTATTAAGCCTACTCCTGCATCACCCCTATTTGATTTTGTATTTATAGCCCTGTATTCACCTGACCTGAAGTCTTGTTCCTCCTGCCACCGAACTTCACTAATTTCCTCTATATCGAACTGTAACCTATCCATTTTCCTTTTTAAATTTTCTAACCTACCTGCCCGATTAAGGGATCTGACATTCCACGCTCCGATCCGTAGAACGCCAGTTTTCTTTCTCCTGATAACGACGTCCTCCTGTGTAGTCCCCGCCCGGAGATCCGAATGTGGGACTAGTTTATCTCCGGAATATATTACCCAAGAGGACGCCGTCATCAATTAACCATACAGTAAAGCTGCATGCCCTCGGGAAAAATTACGGCTTTAGTCCCCCTTGCTTTCAGCCGTTCGTAGTACCAGCACAGCAAGGCCGATTTCGTTAGTGTTACAAGGCCACATCAGTCAATCATCCAGACTGTTGCCCCTGCAACTACTGAAAAGGCTGCTGCCCCTTTTCAGGAACCTCATGTTTGTCTGGCCTCTCAACAGATACCCCACCATTGTAGATTCACCCACGGTACGGCTGTCTGTACCGCTGAGGCGGCCAGCCTCCCCACAAACGGCAAGGTTCATGGTTAATGTTGGTTCAATTTGTCTTAGATGATATACAAATCGACTGAGCGAGCGCAGGCATCGCCTGTTAGAAATAAAAATTGTGGAGCAGGAATAGGACGCATGTAGCTTTACTTTTGTTTTGACGTGCTCCACTCGACCAACTCATCTTCAGAAATTACGTAGCCGGGGGCCATATGGTAAAAATATTGGGTGGTGTACAGCGGCGCTGTCATACATAAAATTTTATGTAAGTTTCATGAGACTTGTGAATGTTCTACAATTTTAATGAAGTTCATTTAATTAATCTGATTTACTTATGCTCAGAAAAAGTCTCATCATCTACATTCCATACTTTCTGCCACATGAGCGATTCTCCGTAACTTTTGTAGTTATTTGTACAATCCATCTTACGAATCTTCATCACTTTAAAATTGAAAGTGATTTAAACCCGTCAGAAGTATATTCCAATACATTTTTAGTTCTGTTTGATCCTTGCTTCCGCTTAGACGCGAATTAAAATTGGGAATATGATTATCTGAAGACCGTACACGCGAAACTATGTACTATTGGTCGACAAAATATTGAGTCGTCAGTGATAATTACGTTAGGTATGAAACGAGAATAAATGCATATTTTCGCGTTTCTAGGGTAATGTGTCAAAAGTTCTTTGATCGAATTACGCCCTTGTGTCAGTCGTTGTCCTGGGCTGAAGGATCTAATTCCAAAGCTGCAGGAAGCTAAATGCGGATTCTGAGTTGAGGTTTCAGTTAACAAAACATCTTGCTCCTCAGTGCAAACACGCCACAAACTGCAGTTTGGAATGCTCTGCAGAGGTCGCGTTTCCCGGAGCCGTTTAGTACCTTTGTCTGCAATTACAAGCGGTGTTCTCGTATCACACCGTTCTGCACCTCCACGCTGTTAATTCCGTGTCCGTTCCTCCTTGTGATTCTATAAGCAGGAATAGGGGATGGCTCTTGTGTCCGATGTACAGGGTGTTTCAAAAACAATATACGTATTAGAAAGCATTATTGTGCCAAAACTATCAATCGCTGCTCCACGACTGGGTTATCGGAGGAACAAATACGTTGTCTAGTTAATATTCGTTGCCGTTTGCATGGTTGCCGTCCCATGTTGCAAAATGGCTACTCCACAACAGACATCACTTTGCGTTCTCGAGACTGCGAAGTCTAATTTTTTGCTTACAGAACGAAGACGTTTCAGGCTGAGATACGAAACTCGTCCTCCGAATGGATGGAACATTCGCAGATGGTGTCGACAGTTTATAGACACAGGATGTACACGTAACAGATAGAGGCATCGCCACCCTTGTGTTTCCGACGAAAATGCCGCACGAATTCGAATATCATTCCAACGTAGTCCTACAAAAGCAACTTGGACAACTGCCTACAAAATACAATTTGGGGTGTTTTGAGGCGTCTGTTAATTGTGAAACCGTACAAGTTACAGCTGCTACAACCTCTAAACCATGACGACAAACGCAAGCGTGTGGCATTTTCTGACGAGCTTTAAAATGCTATTAACAATAATAACACATCCGCACAACGCATCGTGTTCAATGCCGAAGCTACTTTTCACCTTAGTGGGAAATTAAACAAACACAAAAACACAATGTTCGGATTTGGGACCTACAGAACCCACATGCACACATTTATCATGTACGAGATTTATCCAAAGTGAGTGTGTTTCGTGCGTGGTTACGGCCCATTCTTCTTTGATGGAAACACGGTTAACGGTCAGCAGTATCATGCTATGTTATAAAACTGGCTTTTTCCGAGACCAAACGAGGACAACTTAATTTTTCAGTAAGACAAGGCATCTCCATCACTGGAGTCGCAAGTGAATGAAACTCAACCGATCTGTTGGATTGGTCTCCAAACAGCTGGTTCCACGGTCACCGGATTTGACGCCTTTGGACTTCTTGCTGTGAGTTTTCACTACGGACAACATTTATGCACTAATGCTACCACGGAACCTAGAAGAGTTGATGAACCGGATCCGTACCGCCATAACATCAGAGCGACAGACGTGCTTATCCGAATATAGAAGGAATTCGAGTATCGATATGACATTGTTCGTGACGCTGGTGGTGGACGTATTGTACATGTGTAATCTAAGATTGAGAGATTCCTAAATATGTGTCCCAAGTTTAATGGCATTAAGTCTTACTGTTAAATAAACACAAGCGTTCTAAATATGTATATTCATTTTGAAACATTCTTTATTTACAGCCAACATCGAGATCCGCAGTAACTGTAAGTTCAATATTTATCTACGAAACTTACTGAAATTGCCACTGAAATACTTTCAAGTATGTGTGTTTCCGAAAAGATTTCTGAAACAGTTGTAAATGTAGTGGTTTGGGAAGCATTTAACGTCAAAGTATATAGCTTCTAAGGTTATCGCTCGGTACAGAAACTGTGAAATGGTGGCAGGGAGATACTTCTTGACATACTTCAGGGCTCTAAAAGTCTCTGATCACAAAAATCGCTGCACGAGGCGTCGACGTATAGAGAGTGGTGGACACGATGAGAGGCGTGTTGTTGTTGCAGAGGACTCAATATGGCGGTTTCCCATTGCTCCTACATTGTTACCTTCGTTGCGACCATGCCCGCAGTTGGCATCGTGGTCGTCGTACCACTCCCCTTCATTTCGCGCAAACTATGACAATTGCAGGCACTGATGCCCTACCCCAGTGTGTAGTCTCGCTATGTACTATCTCCAACAAAGAGGCTGTTGCTTCCGCTCGGACCGCCTTCAGATTAAAGCTAACGTCTGAATTCCTAATCTTACCTAATATACGCTGAGATGACAAAAGGGATAGCGATATACACATGTACAGTTGACGGTGGTATCATGTACACAAGGCATAAAAGGGCAGTGTATCGGTGGAGTTATCATTTACACACGGGTGATACTTGTGAAACGGTTTACGACGTGACTATGGCCGCACTATGGGAAATGAAAGACTCTGAATCCGGAATGGTAGTTGGAACTAGACGTATAGGACACTCCATTTCGGAAATCGTTGGGAAATTCAATACCTCAAGAGCCACAGTGTCAAGTGTGTGCAGAGAACACGAAATTTAGGCATTATATCGCACCAAGGACAACGCAGAAATCAGTAAAAAATATTGGTGCAGATGTATAAAAATGCGAAAAACCGAAGAAGGAAACACTCACTGAAAAACAATGATAAAATTACATAAAATCCACATAACAGAAAACAAAGACAACTAGATTTCACCAATAATGTATTTAATACATTCATATGTAAAATATAAACTTTTAATTGTCGAACATGGATACAAAGTATCTGGTCCACGTTACGTGGTGGTGTTTTACTGCAAATTGACTAACTGTAAACGTCGAAGCATTAGATAAAGAAGACCACCTGATGGCAGTATTATGGCAATTATGAAAATTGTATGTTTTAATATACAGAAGTAAAGATAGAATTCAGTAATATAATATACACTACTGGCCATTAAAATTGCAACACCAAGAAGAGAAGGAGATGATAAACGAGTATTCATTAGACAAATATATTATACTAGAACTGACATGTGATTACATTTCAACGCAATTTGGATGCATAGAGCCTGAGAAATCAGTACCCATAACAACAACCTCCAGCAGTAATAACGGCTTTCCTTGACACGCCTGGGCATTGAGTCAAACAGAGCTTCGATGCAGCTTCATCACGATACCACAGTCCAACAGTAGTGACTGGAGTATTTTGACCAGCCAGTTGTTCGGCCACCATTGACCAGACGTTTTCAATTCGTGAGAGATCAGGAGAATGTGCTGGCCAGGGCATAAGTCGATAATTTTTTGTATCCAGAAAGGCCCCTACAGGACCTGCAACATGCGGTCGTGCATTATCCTGCTGAAATGTAGGGTTTCGCAGGGATCGAATGAAGGGTAGCGCCACGGGTCGTAACACATCTGAAATGCAACGTCCACTGTTCAAAGTGCCGTCAATGCGAACAAGAGGTGACCGAGACGTGTAACTAATGGCACCCCATACAATCACGCCGGGTGATACGCCAGTATGGTGATGACGAATACACGCTTCCAATGTGCGTTTCCTCGATGTCGCCAAACACGGATGCGACCATCATTATGCTGTAATCAGAACCTGGATTCATCCGAAAAAATGTTTTGCCATTCGTGCACCCAGGTTCGTCGTTGAGTACACCATAGCAGGCGCTCCTATCTGTGATGCAGCGTCAAGGTTAAACGCAGTCACGGTCTCCGAGCTGATAGTCCATGCTGCTGTAAACGTCGTCGAACTTTTCGTGCAGATGGCTGTTGTATTGCAAACGTCCCCACCTGTTGACTCAGGGATCCGTTACAGCCATGCGGTTAAGATGCCTGTCATCTCGACTGCTAGTGATACGAGGCCGTTGCGATCCAGCACGGCGTACCTTATTACCCTCCTGAAACCACTGATTCCATATTCTGCTAACAGTCATTGGATCTCGACCAACGAGAGCAGCAATGTCGCGATACGACAAACCGCAATCGCGATCGGCTACAATCCGATCTTTATCAAAGTCGGAAACGTGATGGTACGCATTTCTCCTCCTTACACGAGGCATCACAACAACGTTCCACCAGGCAATGCCGGTCAACTGCTGCTTGTGTATTGGAAAACGGTTAGAGACTTTCCTCATGTCAGCACGTTGTAGGTCTCGCCACCGGCGCCAACCTTGTGTGAATGCTCTGAAAAGCTAATCATTTGCATATCACAGCATCTTCTTCCTGTCGGTTAAATTTCGCGTCTGTAGCACGTCATCTTTGTGGTGTAAAAATTTTAACGGCCAGTAGTGTAGTATTAAATGACAAATAACTTTCAATTATTCTATTACATTACCAGGTTTATTATTTAACAAATATCCAGCAGTTGCTAGTGGTTCGGCGAAAATTATTAACGTAAAATGGCGTCAATGTATAAACAGGGTAAATACAATTACTGAACATTCAGTTGTTCAATAAAATGACTTACCAATTATACGTAATTTAGTATCCAGAAATTCATATACAAATAATTATAATCTGTATGTTGGAAATCTAGACCATAACATAAAACAAAACTATAAAGTTGCACGTAAGTCACCAGGATGTATATTTTGTTTTGTGACAGCCTTGTAAAGACAAGAATTACTGTATAACAAAATTAAGAATAAAATTATATACATTTATAATGATAGGATACAAAAGGTGAATGCGTACTTTATATTCTCAATAAAATGACCTAATGGCATTTAAGACTATGTTATATCAATTAATTGTCTTTATATTCTCAGGCAAATGATCTCATGTCATTTAAGACTATTTCATGTTAATGGATTGTATCAGTACCTCTTTATTTCAAAACACAGGACTCTCGCAACCGCCTTGTAGTACTGCTGTCTTCTATACTTTCACGTGTACCGTTAGCCAGCTTGCATTAAAATGCTGTCAAGTAATGTAAACCAGATAATTTTACTCCATGTTTCACAAACTCAGCTTATGTTTTACATATGAACACATTTACTTTGTTGAGTTTCTGGCTTTTTTTCTTTTTTACGATGTGGATTTTATGCATGTTTATGTTTTTCACTGTATGCTTCTTCCGTTTCTACGATGTATATCCCATGCAACTGTGCCAGTGCTTTCTACTGATACATTTTTATATACTTCTCTTGCAGAACCTCTGTGAACACCATAGAGCCGAAACTTGTAACTTGTTGTTGTCTTCAGTCCTGAGACTAGTTTCATGCAGCTCTCCATGCTACTCGATCCTGTGAAAGTTTCTTCATCTCCCAGTACCTACTGCACCGACATCCTTCTGAATCTGCATAGTGTATTCATCTCTTGGTCTCCCTCTACGATTTTTACCCTCCCCGCTGCCCACCAATGCTAAATTTGTGATCCCTTGATGCCTCAGAACATGTCCTACCAACCGATCCCTTCTTCTTGTGAAGTTGTGCCACAAACTCCTCTTCTCCTCAATTCTATTCAATACCTCCTCATTAGTTACGTGATCTACCCACCTAATCTTCAGCATTCTTCTGTAGCACCACATTTCGAAAGCTTCTATTCTCTTCTTGTCCAAACTATTTATCGTCAATGTTTCACTTCCATACATGGCTACACTCCATACAAATACTTTCAGAAACGATTTCCTGACACTTAAATCTATACTCGATGTTAACAAACTTCTCGTCTTCAGAAACGCTTTCCTTGCCATTGCCAGTCTACATTTTATATTCTCTCTACTTCGACCATCATCAGTTATTTTGCTCCCCAAATAGAAAAACTCCTTTACTACTTTAAGTGTCTCATTTCCTAATCTAATTCCCTCAGCATCACCCGACTTAATTCGACTACATTCCATTATCCTCGTTTATCTTTTTGTTGATGTTCATCTTATATCCTCCTTTCAAGAAATTTTAACTCCGTTCAACGACTCTTCCAAGTCCTTTGCTGTCTCTGACATAATTACAATGTCATCGGCGACCCTCAACGTTTTTATTTCTTCTCCATGGACTTTAATACCTACTCAGAATTATTCTTTTGTTTCCTTTACTGCTTGCTCAACATACAGATTGAATAACATCGGGGACAGGCTACAACCTTGTCTAACTCCCTTCCCAACCACTGCATCCCTTTCATTCTCCTCGATTCTTATAACTGCCATCTGGTTTCTGTACAAATTGTAAATAGCCAGTCGCTCCCTGTTTTTTACCCCTGCCACCTTTAGAATTTGAAAGAGAGTATTCCAGTCAGAATTGTCAAAAGCTTACTTTAAGTCTACAAATGCTAGAAATGTAGGTTTGCCTTTCCTTAATATATTTCCTAAGATAAGTCGTAGGGTCAGTATTTCCTCACGTGTTCCAACATTTCTACGGAATCCAAACTGATCTTCGCCGAGGTCGACTTCTACCATTTTTTCCATTCGTCTGTGAAGAATTCGCGTTGGTAATTTGCAGCTGTGACTTATTAAACTAATAGTTCGGTAATTTTCACGCCAGGCAACACGTGCTTTCTTTGGGATTGGAATTATTATATTATTCTTGAAGTCTGGGGGTATTTCGCCTGTCTCATACATCTTGCTCAACCGATGGTAGAGTTTTGTCAGGACTGGCTCTCCCAAGGCCATCAGTAGTTCTAATGGAACGTTGTCTACTCCTGTGGCCTTGTTTCGACTTAGGTCTCTCAGTGTCAAACTCTTCACGCAGTATCGTATCTGCCATTTCATCTTCATCTACATCCTCTTCCATTTCCACAATATTATCCTCAAGTACATCGCCCTTGTATAGACCCTCTATATACTCCTTCCACCTTTCTGCTTTCCCTTCTTTGCTTAGAACTGGGTTTCCATATGAGCTCTTGATTTTCATACAAGTGGCTCTCTTTTCTCCAAAGGTCTCTTTAATTTTCCTGTAGGCAGTATCTATCTTACCCCGAGTGAGATAAGCCTCTACATCCTTACATTTGCCTCCAGCCATCCCTGTTTAGCCATTTTGCACTTCCTGTAGATCTCATTTTTGAGACGTTTTTATTCCTTTTTTCCTGCTTCATTTACTGCGTTTTTATATTTTATCCTTTCATCAATTAAATTCAATATTTCTTCTGTTACCCAAAGATTTCTACTAGCCCTCGTCTTTTTACCTACTTGATCCTCTGCTGCCTTCGCTATTTCATCCCTCAGAGCTACCCATTCTTCTTCTACTGTATTTCTTTCCCCCATTCCTGTCAATTGTCTCCTTATGCTCTCCCTGAAACTCTGTACAACCTCTGGTTTAGTCAGTTTATCCAGGTCCCATCTCCTTAAATTACCACCTATTTGCAGTTTCTTCATTTTTAATCTAAAGTTCGTAACCAATAGATTGTGGTCAGAGTCCACATCTGCCCCTGGAAATGTCTTACAATTTAAAACCTGGTTCCTAAATCTCTGTCTTACCATTATATAATGTATCTGAAAACTTCTAGTATCTCCGGGGTTATTCCATGTATACAACCTTCTTTTATGATTCTTGAACCAAGTGTTAGCTATGATTAAGTTACGCTCTGTGCAAAATTCTACCAGACGGCTTCCTCTCATTTCTCTCCTACAATCCATATTCACCCACTATGTTTCCTTCTCTCCATTTTCCTACTCTCGAATTCCAGTCACCCATGACTATTAAACTTTCCTCTCCCTTCACTACCTGAATACTTTCTTTTATCTCATCATACATTTCATCAATTTCTTCATCATCTGCAGAGCTAGTTGACATATACACTTGTACTACTGTAGTAGGGATGGGCGTCGTGTCCATCTTGGCCACAATAACGCGTTCACTATGCTGTTGGTACTAGCTTACCCGACCTCCTATTTTTTTATTCATTATTAAACCTACTCCTGCATCACCCCTATTTGGTTTTGTATTGACAACCCTCTATTCACCTGACCAAAAGTCTTGTTCCTGCCACCGAACTTCACTAATTCCCACTATATCTAGCTTCAACCTATCCATTCCCCTTTTTAAATTTTCTAACCTACCTGCCCGATTAAGGGATCTGACGTTCCACGCTCCGATCCGTAGAACGCCAGTTTTCTTTCTCCTGATAACGACGTCCTCTTGAGTAGTCCCCGCCCGGAGATCCGAATGGAGGTCTATTTTACCTCCGGAATATTTTACCCAAGAGGACGCCATCATCATTTAACCATACAGTAAAGCTGCATGCGCACGGGAAAAATTACGGCTGTAGTTTCCCCTTGCTTTCAGCCGTTCGCAGTACCAACACAGTAAGGCTGTTTTGTTTAGTGTTGCAAGGCCAGATCAGTCAATCATCCAGACTGTTGCCCCTGAAACTACTGAAAAGGCTGATGCCCCTCTTCAGGAACCACACGTTTGACTGGCCTCTCAACAGATACCCCTCCGTTGTGGTTGCACCTACGGTACGGCCACCTGTATCGCTGAGGCACGCAAGCCTCCTCACCAAAGGCAAGGTCCATGGTTCATGGGGGTAGGGAAATTTGTAAAGCTGAATAAAATTAATAATTACACTGGTCTAGCCTAATATCAGTCTTCAGTGCATTGAAAATGGACGTTACATCACACAAACCATTTACTGTATGCATTTCGTTGATAAGCAGAGCAAATCAACTTACTGTTCAACAAAGAAAGATTTACACTATAAAGATAACATTACAGTATAATTGGGGACAGAGTAAGGAAAGACACATTGTTATGTAATATGACGAACTGAACTTCTGTGCAATTACTTCTAAATAAATATTGCAAATAATGTTATCTTTAAGTACCAAGGTTTAAGTTAATAAACCGTGATCTGGTAGACTACATGTGGTAGCTTTAATTAATAAGTACATGATACTTTGCAAGGTATTTCACCAGTGATAGCTGCACTGTTTACGTGGGAAAGGTTTCATTTAGTTACTTTATCTCAGAACTGCAATTTCAATACCTACACTGTCCAGTCGCGTTAATGTGACCACCTGTCAAAGCCTGAAGAAACATTTTTTGCAGTGCGGACCGCTGGGTGACTATCAGCTACAGATTCAGTGACGCTCTGGAAGGTACCGACGGCGATGTGGAGCTATGCCGACTCCAGTACAGCGACCAGCTGTGCAAGGTTTCTCGATCGAGGGTCTGTGGCACTAACAGCCCGATCCAGGTAGTCCCGAAGATTCTTGATCGGTTTTCAAGGGAGCTTGTTGGCCAGAGGAGTACGGCCAACTAATACTGCTGCTCTTAGAACCACGCTCTTACACTACGTACTGCGTGAAACGTAGCTTTGTCCTGCTGGCGTTGTGGCCGAGCGGTTCTAGGTGCTTCAGTCCGGAGCCACGCTGCTGCTACGCTTGCAGATTCGAATCCTGCCTCGGGCATGGATGTGTGTGATGTCCTTATGTTAGTTAGGTTTAAGAAGTTCTACGTTCTAGGGGATTGATGACCTCAGATGTGAAGTCCAATAGTGCTCAGAGCCATCTCAACCATTTTTTGAACCTACTGATCATGAAATCCATTTCTCCGCTTCCGTTTACCTTGCCAACATAATAACGTTTTTCATTTCCACTTGAGAACTCTTAGCAGCTACTTCCACACCAAATGAATGTTAGCTACCACTGATAATGACGTCACTTCCGATTTACCTTAAGCATGAAGTGCATGTTTAGCTTCGTGTTTAGGCGAATTGATTTCTCTAGTTTTTCCCAGAGATGATCGCTGGTGTTTGGGACGGAGCTCTGCTCGGAGTAATCTGTGACATAGCGAAAGCATTGGTTGGGAAACTACATATTCGTCTGCAGGCTACTTTGAAATTCCTTATCTGATACGGTACAGTTTACCAGGCCGACTTCCCAGAGGTCGCGTACAGTCCTAATTCTTTATCTTGTAATCTGACAACCTGTTTCACAGCTAGTGTATTAAAGAAAAAGGAAATCACTTTCCTTTCCACTTTCGTGGAGACTCTCAGTTTCAGTACACAACTTTGAAATAACGCCCATACTTAGATTCTATTTATTTGGCTAAAGTCATTACTCTTCTCGGAACCAAGAGAATATAATATATTGCCACAACAAGTCATTTTCTATTAACCTGAAAGGATGCATCACATCAACATAAGAGATACCATGAACCATGAATCACTGTAATGCAGGTTTTCCCATAATTTTCCTAATGGCGGCTCCCTTCTAATATATACAATATCACGACCCATCCCTTCACTAATATTAATAAGAGAGATTCTCTTGCAAGAAATGATTTACAGAAATATTAAGTTTTATATTTCACTTTTAAGTACAGTATAACATCCATTACACACCTTTTCACTCATTCATAACTTTTCAATACTATTACTAATTCACTGACTCGCGTGGGCTTGAGGAGCAATACAAATCTGTCTTATATTAGCTCGGATGTAGGATCACTTCACATGCATTTTTTGTCTAACTGTTTCAAACTTCCACCTTGAACTGTGTTTATGTTAGTCATAACAGAAAATGCACTTCCACACGAAAATGCTGTAGGACGCTACAGAAAAACGAGCAGTGCTCTTTAACTTCGGCAAGCGTCTGAGTCGTGGTACTTAAGGTTTAAAGTGCAGATGTTCTTCATCTCTGCCGGTAAAATGTAAATAAGCGTTTGGCTTCATTGGCCGGGAGGCCCCTTACGGTGCAGGCCCGGCCGCATTGGTGCAGGTTTTAGTACATTCGACGCTACATTGGTCGACCTGCGCACCGGATGGGTATGAAATGATGATGAATACAACACAACACCCAGTCCCTGAGCGGAGAAAATTCCCGACCCAGTCGGGAATCGAACCCGGGCCCGGAGGACTGCAATCCGTCACGCTTCCCATTCAATATCGGGGCGGACGTCTCTGCCGGTGATCTATGTACACTGAAAGAATTATCACTAGATTTTCATTTGTTTTACATTCTGAATTTACAACCCATGTGACATCCTTGATATTACTAAGCGACAGCCCGGGTTGTTGGGAAACAATGTGTGTGTAAAGCTCTGGCCTAATGCCACAACACCTAAACAACCAATGCGAATCAGTACTAGTAAATTCTAGCAAAAATTTGTTTACTGCTGAGTGCTGCCGAAACGACAGAAAGTGTCGCTAGTGAAAACACCGAATTCAATCATCTGTATTTAGGAAAACGAACTGCAGGAAATTCCAAAAGTACTTTACTTTATTACAACAATTGGTACACTATGTTATTATTCCATAATTTTCAGGATGAACTGCTTCTAATGTGAAATTTTCAGCAAATGTTGATAGTTGCTTGCAGTCTTCACTACCAGCTATACATGACCAGGCACTGTACGGCAAGTTTCTAGTTATGATTGGTGACTCCGGGAAACCTCTCCGCACTGTAATATCAGTGAAACAGATTTTGACAAGACTCACCACCTTCGGTTAAGCCCGGGAGGCAAGGTTATATAGCGTTTGTAATATTTGTTTGATCTGCAGCTTCTTCTTTGCGACGTCTCAACAAAGAAACAAGTCTCTTGGTAAATGGCGGAAGATATGAGGATCGTAAAGTCACAGATAACGCAGATGCGTCAGAAACAATACGGTTTATATTCCTCTTTAATCAATCTAACCGAGCTTGTTTCCTCAGCAAGCGGTTCTGTTGCCTGTTAGCTGCATAGGCAACACGAATCTCCCTCGGGCTGAATGACCATAGACTCTACTCTGAAGGCCACAACTGCTGGTGCACTATAGCCACAGCGAAGGTGATATCGTTCAGTTACGTGCTCCTGGGCCACTATGATGCAGTCTGTCATTCCAACTTGCAACTGAACCTCCTAGGATTGCTGGGGTCTGCCTTCTTCCCTTCACGAGAGTTCGTTTCCGACGTACCGATTTCGCGAGTTTCAAGCAGATATATTTCTTAATCCCTTCAGGAGAATGCTTGGGTTATTCCTCCCCCAAAGCCCAGGCAATAGTGAAAAATTTAAGGGGGAAATAAGCAGGAGATATGAATTGAGGTTTGTGTTGGGGAGGGCGTTGGACTTGTGTGTTCGTGCAGGAATTTGACCGTAGTGCTTCGGTGGTGTAATGGCCAGCATTTCTGCCCACTAAGCAAATATCTGGTTCGAGTTCCGACCGCGGCAAAAATTTTAATCCATTTTCTCAGCTTCCAACGTTATCGTAAATATATGGATCCCTCGGCTGAACCTATGCTGCAGCGCTACCGGTAAAAACTTTGTGTTAACCGAACTCCAAAAACATAGTTTTTGGCCGGCCGGAGTGGCCAATCGGTTCTAGGCGCTACAGTCTGAAACCGCGCGACCGCTACGGTCGCAGGTTCGAATCCTTCCTCGGGCATGGATGTGTGTGATGTCCTTAGGTTAGTTAGGTTTAAGTAGTTCTAAGTTCTAGGGGACTGATGACCAAAGAAGTTAAGTCCCATAGTGCTAAGAGCCACTTGAACCATTTTGAACCATAGTTTTTGAGCAGCCATATAACCTTATAACGCAGGTTTATAAATAAACTTTGTAAAGTTTTACGACAGAAATTACACTGAGATAAAAAAAATTAAAAGAAGTTTTGACTAGGACCTCCGCTTAGCAGTTCATGAAGACCCATAATAAAAGACTACATGGAAAAAAATTTTAAAAATCATCTGATTACACTCACAACTTTACTGCACTATTTTGTATTTTGTCATTCTCGTAGAGCGACTGGTACATCTGCCACGGTTGTTCTGCATACAGCTATTTTCTCAGCACGTGATATTCTGTGTACTAAACTATAACGACGGCTCCGTCCATCAATCTATGTTGTAAGGGGTTATCACCCTGCTGGAGCAAATGTAATCTCGATGTATTACTCACTTGCTAGAACGACAATTCACAGGTGCTACCTGAGACATAAAATATCTTTGCCCCTGTTAAAAGAGAGCTGCTATAGAGAGGCAGGTCAGAGCAGTCTCTGCGGAAGTTGCAGTCAGTCGCTGCTACAGTGTAGTTGTAGCCTGTAGCTGGTACAGCGCAGTTTATACACTCCTGGAAATGGAAAAAAGAACACATTGACACCGGTGTGTCAGACCCACCATACTTGCTACGGACACTGCGAGAGGGCTGTACAAGCAATGATCACACGCACGGCACAGCGGACACACCAGGAACCGCGGTGTTGGCCGTCGAATGGCGCTAGCTGCGCAGCATTTGTGCACCGCCGCCGTCAGTGTCAGCCAGTTTGCCGTGGCATACGGAGCTCCATCGCAGTCTTTAACACTGGTAGCATGCCGCGACAGCGTGGACGTGAACCGTATGTGCAGTTGACGGACTTTGAGCGAGGGCGTATAGTGGGCATGCGGGAGGCCGGGTGGACGTACCGCCGAATTGCTCAACACGTGGGGCGTGAGGTCTCCACAGTACATCGATGTTGTCGCCAGTGGTCGGCGGAAGGTGCACGTGCCCGTCGACCTGGGACCGGACCGCAGCGACGCACGGATGCACGCCAAGACCGTAGGATCCTACGCAGTGCCGTAGGGGACCGCACCGCCACTTCCCAGCAAATTAGGGACACTGTTGCTCCTGGGGTATCGGCGAGGACCATTCGCAACCGTCTCCATGAAGTTGGGCTACGGTCCCGCACACCGTTAGGCCGTCTTCCGCTCACGCCCCAACATCGTGCAGCTCGCCTCCAGTGGTGTCGCGACAGGCGTGAATGGAGGGACGAATGGAGACGTGTCGTCTTCAGCGATGAGAGTCGCTTCTGCCTTGGTGCCAATGATGGTCGTATGCGTGTTTGGCGCCGTGCAGGTGAGCGCCACAATCAGGACTGCATACGACCGAGGCACACAGGGCCAACACCCGGCATCATGGTGTGGGGAGCGATCTCCTACACTGGCCGTACACCACTGGTGATCGTCGAGGGGACACTGAATAGTGCACGGTACATCCACACCGTCATCGAACCCATCGTTCTACCATTCCTAGACCGGCAAGGGAACTTGCTGTTCCAACAGGACAATGCACGTCCGCATGTATCCCGTGCCACCCAACGTGCTCTAGAAGGTGTAAGTCAACTACCCTGGCCAGCAAGATCTCCGGATCTGTCCCCCATTGAGCATGTTTGGGACTGGATGAAGCGTCGTCTCACGCGGTCTGCACGTCCAGCACGAACGCTGGTCCAACTGAGGCGCCAGGTGGAAATGGCATGGCAAGCCGTTCCACAGGATTACATCCAGCATCTCTACGATCGTCTCCATGGGAGAATAGCAGCCTGCATTGCTGCGAAAGGTGGATATACACTGTACTAGTGCCGACATTGTGCATGCTCTGTTGCCTGTGTCTATGTGCCTGTGGTTCTGTCAGTGTGATAATGTGATGTATCTGACCCCAGGAATGTGTCAATAAAGTTTCCCCTTCCTGGGACAATGAATTCACGGTGTTCTTATTTCAATTTCCAGGAGTGTAGTTAGTAGTTGTTTAAGTAACAGTGCAGAACAAATTGTAAAATTTTATTATATTGAACTGAATAATAATTGTGATCAGCCGCAGAGCTAAATGGTACCATGGAATGAAATGATGGTGAACAAATGAATAATTGTTAATATAATGAAAAATCAACAGTTTAATTAAATCAACTATCTATTGACGGGTAAATTTTATTATTTTTATTGGCATAAGTGTAGTTAAGTCACTTGTCTGAGATATTAATATGAATCTGTTTCGATCTTTTCTATTGTGATTCGTCAGCACCAGTTGACACAGATTTGTAATATATTCAGTTTTTCCGCGTAATTTATTGTAGATCTTTATCAATAACGTGAAAAATTTTCAGAATATAATTGATTTTACCAGTCAACTATAGAAGTACAATTTCCCCTTAAGTCATTGCCAGTCCCGATCCCGTCATTTACCTAAATTAAAATGTTCCAGAATTTTTGTCAGATATTAGTCATGTGTTCTTTAGTAATCACCCGAGCAGGTTTGCAACTGTGTCACTAAGTGAAGTTAGTTTTTCTCGTAATTCAGATCTCAGACAAATGTTATCCAGTATTAGTAGATAGGCCAGCACTGCACTAAGCTGTGCCGTTTACGAGCAGATATATAGACAGCATTATCTGGCGACACCATCACAAGGTAAGAATTTTTCTGGTTATTTCCCACGGCAGATTCAGATAGATTTCAGAGGGATATGGCGTAATGCTGCTTCCGTCAGAATTTATCAGTTTTTCATGAGTTAAGATTTTTCAGTTTTCATACATCGGGATTTAACTATCCAAATTTAATTATATGTATTTTTGTTTTCTGTTCGGGAAGATTACACATCATTATTTTATATATATTTCTTTTTCTACAGGAAGGTTATAATGTAATAAGCATGTTGTAACTTCCCCACACGAAATAATTTAAATATTATTTGGTTAATGAATCTAATTTTTGTGTAACCCCACAAAAAAACTTAATTAATAATAATAATAATATGATTCCATTCTTTGTGCAACCTCTGAACAAAATTGGTTCCCATTTAATGTACCCACAAAATTCTTTTCTCATTTAATATAAGCTCGAAACAGAAAAATTCCTAAACCTCGTAATAAAAAATGAATTCAGTAACCTGGTAAAATTTGGACGACAGCAGTGCTGCGTCATGGCCCTGTAAGATCATTCTGGATAAAAAGCAAAAATTCTCACCTCGATAAAGTCGGCAGCTATCTGCTCTTACGATAGCTCTTTTCCGGTACAGCTCTGTGCAATGCTGACCTATACATTTGTTATTTATTAAAGGAAGCAAATAATTTTTCTTTTGCAACAATCGGAATGATCATGCATTAAAAAAAGTATTAAATTCTTTAAACTGAAATGAATGCTTGTTAGAAATTAGACAAAGATTGTTATTAGGACATTTTTAAAAGATTTACATGTGAGTTTACATAATATTACTAGACATGTGCGAGGCTGCTTTTTTTACCTTATACAATAATACTCAGGCTCCGGCATCGCTGCACTGCTACCGGCCCAGCCAACATGATACACCAGACAGGACTGACAAGCGCAGACAGGCGACTGCTCGCTAGCAACAACTTACTGCTACTGCTACACAGTTCGTACTCCAGTCAACACTGCTCTTTGATCTCAGATTCTCTTATAGCTTACATATCGCAGGCAGCACATTCCTCTTTCATAACCCTCCACTGGGGGGCAAAAATTTGGCAGGGATGGTGAGTCAATTGGAATTGCCATGAGCAATAAATTTTTCTAATATCTACTTAACTAACTAAGTTGACAGTCACAGAGTATATACATATATATAAGAGCAGAACATAAAATGAAATAGAGTGCACATGCACTGAGTACAGAACATATCAAGAAATCACAAAATATATACGCAATTTCTCTTAATTAACCAAGTTTACCATCACTGAGTATATACATATATATAAGTGCATAACATGAAATGAAATATAGAGCACATGCACTGAGTACAGAACATATCAAGTAATGTCAAAATGTATACGCAATGAGTAAAACTCATATTAACAAATGACATAAAGGGCATACACACTGTAGTACAGAACATATCAAGCAATGACAAAATGTATACGCAATGAGTACAAAACATATTAACAAATGACGTAAAGGGCATACACACTGTAGTACAGAACATAACAAGCAATGACAAAATGTATACGCAATGAGTACAAAACATATTAACAACTGACGTAAAGTGCATACGCACTGTAGTATTTTTTTACCATTTTACGAGAACTAGGATAGGAAAGGGAAGGATTGTATCATGGTTGTAGCACATTAGGTTGCTCGTAGCTGCACTGAAAGTCCATATCTTTCTACAGAAGCACAACACCAAGTGAGACAATCTGAAGTTCTCCTCCCTGAAGTATTAATCAGTGTAGCCAAGACACTGAAATGTCGTATTAATATTCCATGTTATCATTTTGGTAGGACATTAGGTTCACCAAACAGTGGAACCATAATAACATCTTCATTGTTCAAGTTGGTGGACACCATGATGTGTCAACACCACACTCATTCACCAACGTAGAATTAGTGCAGAAACCAAATATAGTGCTCCATGATCATAAGGATAAACAGGACAAACGTATATTGCAGTAATTTCTGGTTATTACGTCAGAAGGTGAAGGACATTAAGTCTCATGCTAGTCATCATTGAGGATTACACTGGTCTATCAACCGATTTGACTAATTGTTGGCACTCATTGCCTAGTTACTGAACACTTTTGTACTATGTATGAAGTATTACAGAATAATGTTCATAAATCATCTGATTACAGTGAACATTGGCACTCATTGGCCAGTTACAAACCATTTTTATACATTATTTAAAAGTGATTATTCAAAGCGAGAGTTAATTAATGGCATACTATTTACATAATTCATCTAGTTATAGTAATCATTGGCACTCATTGGCCAGTTACAAACCATCAGAAGTCATCATTCAAAACTGGAGCTAATGAATGGCATAGTATTAACATAATTCACCTAGTTATAGTAATCATTGGCACTCATTGGCCAGTTACAAACCATCAGAAGTCATCATTCAAAACATGAGCTAATGAATGTAGCATCAAGCTACTGGTATTCATATATAATAGCATGTAGGTGACAAAATTAAAATATGAAACAGGGCATTCATTGGCCAGTTACTAGACATATAGCAACTATTGAATAGTACAAAACATTTTTCATCTATCAAGTGGCATTCGACATATTTAAAATATTTATTGGCACTCTTTGGCCAGTTACAAAGTATTCTTATATTTTTATAAAACCTTATTCAGTATTATTCAGAAGTTATCATTCAAAATGAGAGTTAATTATTGGCATAGCATTTATAGAGTATAACAAAAATATTATTTACAGAAATTATTGGCGTAGTATTTATGCATTATTACAAAGCATCATTCAGTATTACTTAGAACTCATCATTCGAGTGACATAGGAAATATTGAAAATGTAACACACTGTAACTATTATTCAAGGTCTGTGATTAGAAAACATCATTCAGTATTACTCAGAACTGATCGTTCCAGTGACATAAGACATATTTAAAATGTAACATAATGTAACTATTATTCAAGGTCTGTGACTAGAAAACATCATTCAGTATTACTCAGAATTCTCTTAAACTGGTAGCATTATTTGAGACTGGTAATACACTTTTTTTTTTTTTTTGTTAGCAATGCATTGCGTTGGGATCGATAATTAATTGCTGGGGCATGAAAATATTTGCTTTTGACTTATTGCTGCAAATGAGGATAGGTAACGTCATGAGTCAGCTGTAGCAAGGTTATGAAACAAGTAGTGTATATGTGATCACATTCATGAATGACACACACAAATGGGTAAAGAAATGCAAGTACTAGAACAGGTTTAATGATTAACTGCTTATAGCATATTAATTTAGTGAATAGCTTCTCCAAGAAAAAATACAAAATGGATTATTAAGCTGAAAGAAGAAACGCATATTATGCTGAAAAGTAGTCAACTTCGAATTAACAGGTAATGAAATGTGTACTCAATATATATGTACTCTAGCTGTCCTTTCCAAAACCTTCAGTCATTATACCATGCGACATAAGACATACTGTCAAAACGAACTGCAACAAATACTTAAATAACTACATAGCATTTCTTAACTAAGAGTAAATATATAAACTTCATCATTATTCTCATCTGCAAAGAAAAACTTAAAAGTGGTGCATTTAGTGGCCATATAAAATTTATCACTATCATCACCCGTACACAAAAACTTCATTATTCATATCACCATATTCTTCATCACTATTCATCAACATTCATTATCATCTGCAAAAAGATACTTCATTATTCATTATTCGTATTACCATTTACTTCATATAACTATTCATAGTATAGAGTTTCTTATTTCTAGCATGTTTCATCGTTAAAACTAAGTTGTGTAGTTCTGTCTGACAGCCTGCATCAATCGCCTCGTATTCTGAAAGAAAAAATTAGTTAAGACTGCTATCATACGATGTGTATAGTATATTCATGTTAATGTTTGCTAATTCTGATCCATTTACTCTTCTTGCCGAGGTATTGCATCTTCTTTCGTTCATTCCGAAGGTGAAATTCCCATTTCATAGTAATCCACTGTGGTTTGTTTCATTTATTTCTTTTACACGTTATTGCTTTCTGAAAATGATGAACAATGATTAATGTCTTGCATTTAAATCATATACTCATTTAATAAAAACTGGTTTCTAGTGATATAATTAAGCATACAGCATAGCATGACGGAAAACGTAATATGGCAAAAACACAGACAGTGTTCAGGTGCAAAATGTACACAGAGTATCATAATGTAGTAGCAAAAAAAATGTAAAATAGTCACGATGTTGAGATATCATAAGGCAAAAATGTCAAAGTCAACTGGTGTTTGTTATATCTTAAAGATTTCATAGTGCATACAAACAAACAGGAATACAATCATACATACATGAAAAATGGAAAATGTGCACGGTCTGATGTGTAACGACAAGAAAAGCGACCTCCTAACCTTACCTTGCCGGGCACTTGCCAACAAAAAATATAATAATCATCAGTAATTAGTCACATAAATATAATTGCAGAAGTGGTCATAAAATACGTAAGTTTATCTGGAAAAATGTGCACGGTCTTATGTGTAACGACAAGAAAAGCGACCTGCTAACCTTACCTTGACGGGCACTTGCCAAGAAAAAATACGATAATCATCAGTAAGTAGTCACATAAATATAATTGCATAAGTGGTCATATAAAAATCAGGAAATGGCATTACAGCGTGATAAATCATAAAGTACGTTCATTCAATAAAGGGTTTAATATTGGAGACATGGGATTGCCTTTACTCTTTCTGGTTCTCAGAGTTTCGACGTGTACTACACTGGGGTGAGGAATGCTGCGAATTCTGTATGGACCTGCGTATAGAAGCTCAAATTTACTACATCTACTCTTTCCTCTGTTAGATAAATAGTGTGTACGCACTAATATCTTCTGTCCAATGTCAAAGTCACGGCGTGTACAAACCTGTTTTTGCTGTCTTCTCCGGCGCTCTGCGGCACGTTTGATATTGTTCAGCGCAATGTCAATTATTTCATGGTGTCGTAGTCGACGAGATGTAGGAAAGGACAATAACTCTTTAATTTTGTTAGGTGGTTCAACATTTTTCAGTATAACAGTCGGAGATAGCATAGTAGATTCATTTGGTATGGAATTAGTTACATCCTGAAATGAGAGTATTTGTGTGTCCCAATCAATATGTCTTTTATGGCAGTATATTCTACACAGTTTGCCAATTTCTCTCATTAATCGTTCACAAGGGTTCGAAGAAGCATGATACTTGGATATATAGATCGGAGAAATGTTTCTTGTTCGTAACATACGTGTCCATATAGCAGATCGAAATTGTGGTCCATTGTCGGAAATTACTTTCAATACATGCCCTACATAAAATAAAAAATGTTTTACAAATGCTTTCGAAACAGTTTTAGCAGTAATTTTGCGTAACGGAGTGAAGGTAACAAATTTTGAAGTGAGTTCAACAGCGACAAAGATGTAGCAAAAACCTCTCTTAGTTCTGGGAATCGGACCAAAACTGTCTACAGCGGCCATGTGTCTCAATTTAACAGGTACAATGGGATGTAACAGAGGAATATGTACAGTCGTATCTGACTTAGCTTTCTGGCAGATTTTACATGACACTAAAACTCGTCGAATACGTTTCTCCATGTTGGTAAAATAACAGTTATGTCTCAATATTAGAAAACATTTTCTGGCTCCATAATGTGCGTAACTTAAATGAGTATACCAAATTAATTTGTTAACAAGCTTGTCAGTAATGCATAGTAACCAGTTGTTGCTGTCAGGGTGAGAGCGGCGAAACAGAATATCATTGCATACAGTGTAATGGTTTCTAATGGTAACATTATTCCTATCTTGCCAAAGGTGTTTTATTTCTTTCCATACGTTGTCGTTACTCTGCTCTTGTGCTATGTCTCGCAATGACGACGAAATGAAATTTTCAAATGCACCTTGTTGAATATACATGACGCTGAAATTTGCTTTGCAGAAGTTGGTTGCGATGTCTTGCTGATTGTTGCTGAGAGAACGGGATAGTGCGACTGCTACAATATTTTGTGTACCGGGAATGTGAACAATTGTAAAATTAAATTCTTGTAAATAAAGTTTCCATCTGCTTAATCTGTCGTGTGTAAATTTTGCGGAAAGTAAAAACTGTATAGCTCTATGATCTGTGTAAACGGTAGTGTGTCTTCCATAAAGAAAATGCCTAAATCTCGTAACTGCCCATACAACACATAATGTTTCAAGTTCTGTAACAGAATAATTACGTTCAGCAGGTGACAGAATGCGACTCGCAAAGGCTATGTTTTTAATTACTGTAGTGCCATCATCTTTAATTTCCTGAAAAATATGTACCCATAAAGCGGTGTTAGAACTGTCGGTAGCAATGGAAAAATTTCTAGTAAGATCTGGATGTGATAAAAGTGGTGCATTCAACAAAACTTCTTTCAGATTCACAAATTCAGAATGTGTTTGGCTATCCCAGGACCAAATAGTGTTTTTACCCGCCAATTGACATAATCTAGGGGGTGTCTAAAGCAAAGTGATGAATAAATTTACGAAAAAGTTAATTAAACCCAAAAAGCTGCGTAGTTGTTTCTTCGTCGTAGGAACAGTAATGTCACGTAAAGCTTGAAGTTTTTCCGGGTCAGGCGCAATGACTTCTGCTGAAATTACATGTCCAAGAAATTTTATAGAAGTTTTGCCAAAGTGCGATTTACTGAGATTAGCTGTGACTCCTTGTACACGAAAAGTTCGTAACAGTTGTTCAAGAATCAGATTGTTTTCAGATCAGTTAGCTTCTGCAATAAGAATGTCGTCTACATACGTTGTGATTCTGTCCTTTAATTCAAAAGTGTGTATCGGATGTCGTCAAAACTAATAACATTTTCGTGAACAAGATTCTGTCTGTCAGAAGTATTGCTTGCGTTGCTGGAAGATGCAACATGTACTATATCTAGTCAAATTCTTTCTGACGTGCTATTATTTGCGGGAGGATGCTGTGGCATTTCGACTATTTGTACTGTTCTGTTATTTCTTCCTGACGTATTACGTTCGGGATGAGATCTACTGTCTGGTTCATTCATAATAATCTGTTGTTGCGGATGATTCTGCTGCTGGTAAGACCGACTGTTATGAAACGTACGCTGAAAATTGTGACCATTATTTTTACGTCTGTCATGATAGTCATTGCTATATGGCGTGTTGCGATAGGAATTGAAATGAGGTGTTTTCTTTACGTACTGGTTTCCCTGTTGCGGTGCGTTAATATTTGGTGGAGCCGATGCTATACGTGCAGGCGGCGAAACATTAAAGCTTGGTTGACCTTGCAGACTGCATTGTTGGTTAGGTACGCAAAGCGGATGGTTTTGATGCTGTTGTTGAGAAAAACCTCTATTGTTACCAAAATGCTGTTCCTGTTGCCGATAATTTTGAAGATACTGATAATTAAACTTTTGTCTGTTATTAAAGTTCTCGTGGTTGTCATTTCAGAAGCGTCTAATGAAAACTGTCACTTCGGAAAAATTTGTCATATCGGGTTTTCTTTACACGTTTCTAATCATTGATAGATCGATAGTTGAAGAGCTGTTTTGATAGATATAAAGGATAGTAAAAGAGAAGGCAGCAGTGCAGAAAAGTAAAGATGAAATAGCACTTGACTTTAATTTAAACTCGTCGCGTTTTCTGAACATTGTTCAGTGACTGCACTAGTTTCATCTCTAAGTAATTTCGTTGTGGCTAAACGTGTACTACTTAATTCTTGTGCAACAGATCTAATTTCTTCACTACTGTTCCAAACACAAGTCTTAGTATCCTCACGTAATTATTCTTTAGTATCGTGACGTTGCACGGTAACGGTTGTAATCTGTTCACTAAGTTGTTTGTTTTGTTCATTAAGGTTGTCGTGTTTTTCGTTCGACTGTTTGAAACTTTCATTAAAGTGTTTGCATGATTCATTAAGTTGTTCATAATTATTGTCTAGTTTTTCATTAAATTGTTTGAAACTGTTGTTTAGTTTTTCATTCCATTGTTTGAGATTTTTACTAAATTGTTTGTGCTAGTTTTTCATTGATTTGTAGTAATAATGCCATAACTTGATCCAAGCCAAAACTAGCGGCTCCACTCTCTGTACTGTGTGATGGTGCATCTGCATGTGTCACGCCTTGTGCAACCATTTGGTCATTGTCTGACTCGCGAAAAGGTTTGCCAATCGGATGTGCACTGTTGGCCACTACATCCCAATCAAATAAATTTTATGTGTTTTGTGAATATTGTTCACCTTCGTTAGAAACAATTATCTGTTTGTTACGTACATTTTGCAAATCAGGTGTGTCAAACTGGGCAGCGTTCATTGTAACGGAACGTGCCGCGTCATCAATTGTCGTTAAATTAAGTGTACACATAAATGAATTTTTTTGCTCATCATCTGGAATAAAACCATTACTAGTGATCGGCACACACTGATTGTCTGTAAATAGGGGATTATCACTAAGACACTCAGTGTCGCTAGTGTTATCGGTCAAATTATTCGAGTTGTCTATTCCCTCATTGCACATCGCGATGTACTGTTAACAGTTTTTCGCGGCATTTTCTCACAAATCGAAATTAAGCACAAAAATGAAACAAAGACAAAGCAAAAATGGAACAAACACAATTACAACAAAGAGCAACAAATTGCCGATGATCTGTGAAAGAAAGAGTGACAAATTAGTAAATGCGTTGCGCCAGATTCAAACTACATTTAAGTAAATAAGAGCAGATATATGATTACTTCTCAGAGATTCACAAAGGAAATCCGATCCTGGCCGGTTGTCGCCAAGTGTAACCTCCCCACGTAAAATAATTTTTAAATATTATTTGGTTAATGAATCTAATTTTTGTGTAACCTCACAAAAAAACTCAATTAATAATCATAATAATATGATTCCATTCTTTGTGCAACCTCTGAACAAAATTGGTTCCCATTTAATGTACCCACAAAATTCTTTTCTCATTTGATATAAGCTCGAAACAGAAAAATTCCTAAACCTCGTAATAAAAAATAAATTCAGTAACCTGGTAAAATTTGGACGACAGCAGTGCTGCGTCATGGCCCTGTAAGATCATTCTGGATAAAAAGCAAAAATTCTCACCTCGATAAAGTCGGCAGCTATCTGCTCTTACGATAGCTCTTTTCCGGTACAGCTCTGTGCAATGCTGACCTATACATTTGGTATTTATGAAAGGAAGCAAATAATTTTTCTTTTGCAACAATCGGAATGATCATGCATTAAAAAAAATATTAAATTCTTTAAACTGAAATGAATGCTTGTTAGAAATTAGACAAAGATTATTATTAGGACATTTTTAAAAGATTTACATGTGAGTTTACATAATATTACTAGACATGTGCGAGGCTGCTTTTTTTACCTTATACAATAATACTCAGGCTCCGGCATCGCTGCACTGCTACCGGCCCAGCCAACATGATACACCAGACAGGACTGACAAGCGCAGACAGGCGACTGCTCGCTAGCAACAACTTACTGCTACTGCTACACAGTTCGTACTGCAGTCAACACTGCTCTTTGGTCTCAGATTCTCTTATAGCTTACATATCGCAGGCAGCACATACTTCTTACAATGTTGACAACTTTTGGTGTTGTTTCCTGTAAATATTGAAATAAATAATTTTTTTTAATCAAACGTTCATAATAAAAAATGTTTCTCTTAAATTTTCGATTTTCTGCTAAGATGCTCTTGGCAGTCGCTTATATTGCTATGAGGTGACGAGTTGGTCGCTTATATTGCTATGAGGTGACGAGTTGGTGAGCTGTCACACGCTATGGATTCTAAGATATCTTGTGCGTTTCCCATGATATCTTGTTCATGAATATTTCAATGGGAAAGTGATTTCACTCAGCTTCAAGACCTCAAGAATCCGCAATTGGTGAGAGTACGTTAAAAAAAAATAAAAATAAAAGAACGTTTTCCATGTAAGGCATGGACGAAACCGGTTTTACAGGAAATCGTACTCATTTAAAATCACCAAAATTCCGTCAAGCACCATTCTACAGTACAAGAAACGTATTCGCATTTGTGAACCAGATTCCTCTTGTGGCGTCGCAACTAGTGCATGATCGCCCATTTGTATATTAAAAGCTTTACTTCAGAATTTATGTGAGCCGGTAGAGTATTATACGGTCAGTAACGGACGAGTTCTGTCCTGCAGACTGACGTCACGACCATCTGTTGCACCTGCGCGTGTGAAAGCAGTGGAGTAGTGCTGGCAGGCCACTTACGTTATACGAAACTAAAAATATTAATAATTAATAAAGGAATAATCTGAGGAACGTCATATTTGATGTACATCCTTCTGTTGTGGAAACAAACAATATGTCAAAGTCTGAGATCAAAAATAGTTCTATTTTGGATGTTAGTAAAATTCCATAAAAAACGTAATTTCCCGACAGTCAAGAATTTAAATAAATACAGTGATGTAATAGTTCACCTTCAGTGACTATGTAGGATGATCTGATATATGTTCATATATAAATTTGGAAAGTTTTTAGTTTCAGAAAACCTTTGCGACTTTTCTATAATAATAATTTCAAGAATTCTAAGTAAAAATGTGTATTGTGTGTTAGGGTGCGTGTGAATGAGAATGCGTGCGTGAGAGTATGCGGGACGTTCGGCATTATTAAAAATCTTTCATGTAATTCTCTACAGGAACTGGCAAGTGTTCCAACTCTGTAATGTGGGAACGAATCCACTAGTGGTTTCCCTACAAGTGAATGTTGGATGTCCAAGTATGTATGCTTATGTATAAGACAGCCAGAACATTCATGACTACATAATAAATTTCCAGATATAGAGCAAAGCTTATAGTTAATTTTGTTTTGTTTATTTAATTAGAGAGTTTTGTGTTACTTAATTTGATGACGTCAATGGGCCTAGAGAAATGGTTGGTGCTTGCTAGATTTTGGTGCGAGCCGCGTCCTAGAAGTGATTTCTCATTGGTCGTAAGTGCTGACACCCAATGAGAAGCGAGACGGTTGGCCGCCTAGCGAGGAGATATAATTTTGAGTGTGGGAGTGTGAGCGGGGAGTCGCGAGCTAGCTTTGATTGGAGGCGGTTATGCTGGATGTGACTTTTCATATTTTGTGTAAGATAAGTCTTGGGATGACTTCCGCATTATGGTCCATTTGTTAATGGTGTCTGGTTGTGACCAGAAACTGGTTATGAAAACTTTAGTGTGTTGTGATAATTCGTTCCGACGAAAATCGCGAGTGAACTTTGAATTATACAGGGTGAGTCACCTAACGTTACCGCTGGATATATTTCGTAAACCACATCAAATACTGACGAATCGATTCCACAGACCGAACGTGAGGAGAGGGGCTTGTGTAACTGTTTAATACAAACAATTGTACGTAGGCTGTTTAGGTTTTCTTATTGGTAACGCCACGTAGTGCTCTGTATGAAAATCACTGGCTGTGCTGTGTGCAGTCTGTGGCTAGTTTGCATTGTTGTCTGCCATTGTAGTGTTGGGCAGCTGGATGTGAACAGCGCGTAGCGTTGCGCAGTTGGAGGTGAGCCGCCAGCAGTGGTGGATGTGGGGAGAGAGATGGCGGAGTTTTGAAATTTGTAATACTGGATGGTATGAACTGCTATATATATTATGACTTTTGAACACTATTGAGGTAAATACATTGTTTGTTCTCTATCAAAAGCTTTCATTTGCTAACTATGCCTATCAGTAGTTAGTGCCTTCAGTTGTATGAATCTTTTTTTTAGCTGGCAGTAGTGGCTCTCGCTGTATTGCAGTAGTTCGAGTAACGAAGATTTTTGTGAGGTAAGTGATTTGTGAAAGGTATAGGTTAATGTTAGTCAGGGCCATTCTTTTGTAGGGATTTTTGAAAGTCAGATTTGGTTGCGCGAAATATATTGTGTGTTAGTTTAAGCTCAGTCCTGTACAATTTTTCTAAGGGGACGTTTCACAATACAAAAATGGACGGAAGTATGTTTTTTAACATAAACCTACGTTTTTTTAAATGGAACCACGTTAGTTTTGTTAGCACATCTGAACATAGAAACAAATATGTAATCAGTGCCGTTCGTTGCATTGTAAAATGTTAATTACATCCGGAGATATTGTAACCTAAAGTTGACGCTTGAAACCTCCAGCGTTCAGTTGCTTGTTGTAACAAACACGGGCCACGGTCGGCGAGCAGCACCTGCAGGGACATGTTTACGATGACGACCGTGTTTACGAGTGTGGCTGTAGTGCACTGTTGTGGTTTGGTCTTGCTGTCGCAGTTTCCGCATGTAGCGCTTGCCGCTATTGTTATTCTGCATTCGTCTCCGCACGGAGACCAACTGTAGTACACCGTGTTACCAGACGTTTGTGATAGTGTAGTGTTGTAGGAACTGTGACTATGGTGTATTCGAACTCTGAAAAGGCGGAGATGATACTCATCTATGGCGAGTGTCGACGAAATGCAGCTGAAGCTTGCAGGGTGTATGCAGAACGGTACCCGGACAGAGAGCATCCAACGTTCCGCACATTGCAAAACATCTACCGCCAGCTGTATGCAACAGGTATGGTCGTAGCACGCAAACGGGTCCATAACACGCCCGTCACAGGAGAAGCGGATGCAGTTGGTGTGTTAGATGCTGTTGCCATGAACCCACACATGAGTAGACGGGACATTGCGAGAGCCGGTGGACTGAGTCAAAGTAGTGTCATGCGCATACTGCATCGTCACCGCTTTCACCCGTTTCATGTGTCACTACATCAGCAATTACATGGTGATGACTTTAATCATCGAGTGCAATTCTGTCAATGGGCATTAACTGAGAATGCGTTGCAGTTCTACCTGTTTACCGATGAGGCGGGTTTCACAAACCACGGGGCAGTGAATCTACGGAACATCCATTACTGGTCCGTGGACAATCCTCGCTGGCTCAGACAGGTAGAGCGACAGCGACCGTGGACTGTAAATGTATGGTGCGGAATCATTGGCGACCACCTCATTGGTCCACACTTCATTGCAGGGGCCCATACAGCTGCGACATACATCGCTTTTCTACAGAATGATCGGCCACGTTGCTCGAAAATGTCCCACTGGAAACGCGTCGACGTATGTGGTATCAGCATGATGGAGCACCAGCACATTCCGCAATTAACACTAGGCTGACCCTTGACAGGATGTTCGACGGGCGTTTCATAGGACGTGGAGGACGCGTAATTTGGCCAGCCCGTTCTCCTGATCTTACACATCTGGACTTCTTTCTGTGGGGTACGTTAAAGGAGAATGTGTACCGCGATGTGCCTACAACCCCAGAGGATATGAAACAACGTATTGTGGCAGCCTGCGGCGACATTGCACCAGATGTACTGCGGCGTGTACGATTTTCATTACGCCAGAGATTGCAATTGTGTGCAGCAGATGATGGCCACCACATTGAACATCTATTGGCCTGACATGTCGGGACACACTCTATACCACTCCGTAATTGAAAACGGAAAACACGAGTGTGCGTGTACCTCACCCCTCATGGTAATGTACATGTGCGTCAGTGAAAAAGACCAATAAAAAGGTGTTAGCATGTGGACGTAATGTGTTGTTCCAGTCTCTTCTGTACCTAAGGTCCATCACCGTTCCCTTTGGATCCCTACGTAATTCGGTGCTCTCCGATACACAGGATCGAACAGCGGAGGAGTGGTACTCAAGCGTCAATTTTAGGTTACAATATCTCCGGATGTAATTAACATTTTACAATGCAACAAACGGCACTGGTTACATATTTGTTTATACGTTCAGATGTGCTAACAAAACTAACGGGGTTCCATTTAAAAAAAAACGTAGGTTTGTGTTAATAAAAGTACTTCCGTGCATTTTTTTATGGTTTGTATTAACCAATTACACTAGCCCCTCTCCTCACGTTCGGTCTGTGGAATCGGTTCGTCAGTATTTGATGTGGTTTACGAAATATATCCAGCGGTAATGTTAGGTGACTCACCCTGTATAGCGTGGCGGTACTGAGTACATTCTTACTGAGTATTTTATGGCGAGCATAAACTTTTACTAAAGATAACCACTGATCGTGTGCAGAAGTAATTGGCCGATCATTGACTGTGTTACAAGTAATTGGTTTCGGAATTGTGGAAGGTAAAAGTTCTGGCTGTTTTAGGTAAGGTGATAACTGTGAGCAAAAACTTTAGTAATTTTCGTAAATGTGGGCTGATGATTTTGCTTAACGGCAATAAAGATCTATTGAAGGTTTAAATTTGAACTTCATGCATAAAGTTCGAGTGACATCCCTTTTCCGAATAATTTCTTTAAAGTACATAGAAAATTTTCAGCAAATTTTACTTATAGCGGCCTCCGGCGTGTAGCTATGTGGTTACAGTTTCCTCAACACTGCTTTTCTGTGATCTCGTAAGTAGCTGCAGTCAGAAGTTTTACGTGCGAAGATCTACCGCTGTAAAGAGGTAGCTGAAGAAAAATTATAAAAGAAATTGCATTGCAGCAGCAACGTATAATCCGTCGCAATTGGTGCATCGCAAGCTCGTAAAAAATCCGTCGCACTCTGTACAATAGAATGACGACAGTGAAAATTTCTGTCGGTCCGGAACTCGTACCCGGATTTCTCACTTTACGCGAGCGTTTATCTTAACCACTTAGGTTATCTGTGCACGAATCATATGTCGTCGTCCATATATCACATCATGCATTCGTACGTTACGTACGAGGACAGTTCAATAAGTAATGCAACACTTTTTTTTTCTGAAACAGGGGTTGTTTTATTCAGCATTGAAATACACCAGGTTATTCCCCAATCTTTTAGCTACACAACACTATTTTTCAACGTAATCTCCATTCAATGCTACGGCCTTACGCCACCTTGAAATGAGGGCCTGTATGCCTGCACGGTACCATTCCACTGGTCGATGTCGGAGCCAACGTCGTACTGCATCAATAACTTCTTCATCATCCGCGTAGTACGTCCCACGGATTGCGTCCTTCATTGGGCCAAACATGTGGAAATCCGACGGTGCGAGATCGGGGCTGTAGGGTGCATGAGGAAGAACAGTCCACTGAAGTTTTGTGAGCTCCTCTCGGGTGCGAAGAATTGTGTGAGGTCTTGCTTTGTCACGAAGAAGGAGAAGTTCGTTCAGATTTTTGTGCCTACGGACACGCTGAAGTCGTTTCTTCAATTTCTGAAGAGTAGCACAATACACTTCAGAGTTGATCGTTTGACAATGGGGAAGGACATCGAACAGAATAACCCCTTCAGCGTCCCAGAAGACTGTAACCGTGACTTTACCGGCTGAGGGTACGGCTTTAAACTTTTTCTTGGTAGGGGAGAGAGTGTGCCGCCACTCCATTGATTGCCGTTTTGTTTCAGGTTCGAAGTGATGAACCAATGTTTCATCGCCTGTAACAATCTTTGACAAGAAATTGTCACCCTCAGCCACATGACGAGCAAGCAATTCCGCACAGATGGTTCTCCTTTGCTCTTTATGGTGTTCGGTTAGACAACGAGGGACCCAGCCTGAACAATCCTTTGAATATCCCAAATTGTGACAGCACTACCAACAGACATGTCAAGTTGAGCACTGAGTTGTTTGATGGTGATCCGTCGATCACCTCGAACGAGTGTGTTCGCACGCTCCGCCATTGCAGGAGTCACAGCTGTGCACGGCCGGCCCGCACGCGGGAGATCAGACAGTCTTGCTTCACCTTGCGGCGATGTTGACACACGCTTTGCCCAACGACTCACCGTGCTTTTGTCCACTGCCAGATCACCGTAGACATTCTGCAAGCGCCTATGAATATCTGAGATGCCCTGGTTTTCCGCCAAAAGAAACTCGATCACTGCCCGTTGTTTGCAACGCACATCCGTTACAGATGCCATTTTAACAGCTCCGTACAGCGCTGCCACCTGTCGGAAGTCAATGAAACTATACGAGACGTAGCGGGAATGTTTGAAAATATTCCACAAGAAATCTCCGGTTTTTTCAACCAAAATTGGCCGAGAAAAAAAATGTGTTGCATTACTTATTGAACTGCCCTCGTATATTCCCGTCCAGAAAGGAAACATTTATTTAAAGTCGGTTGCGTGATATTGGCGAATAAATACTAACCAGCAGCACCCGTGTTATGAAGAAATACCATGTAACGCTCCTTCGGATATTCATGCATGCCAGAAGGAACATGGCAACTTACTTATCAGTGACACAGGCACTCCTATTAGTACTATTCTAAAGGTCTAGCGATTTTGTCAACCGAAATGCAACGAAAAATTTGAGCCGAGAAGGCATGTGCCCTAAGAAGCTAATGCTGACTTAATTCACATCACCAGTCCACTGCAAAACCAATCGAATACGCCCGTACAAAATAACTGCGTCTACCTTTTTATGATACTGATACGACTCACAACACAGCATTAAAACAAAGACATATTTTAAATTATTGTGGTATGGGCTCATACAACAGCCTACATAGCTTGTGCGTAGATGTGGCCCTGCTGCTAACGACAAGCCTGATTGTATCCATGCCGCATGCAAAGTGAAATTTGAAATGTAGTCTCAGTTAGCTACTGTGCAACAGGATTTGTGTTTACGTTTTTCAAACCTACATGCCTTCTTCATCAGAGTTATTTTAACACATCAATCTACACTGCACGGCGAGCAGTGATAAAAATTAATCCACCCCAAACAAATGATGTAGCGATATGAACGTATAAAGATAAAACACATCCGTACAATACACAACAAAAATTTTAGATTTCACATCCCTTGTAACATCGTTTTCTCCGTAACAATTAGTTTATCAGTAACAGTATTTCAGTAAAATTAATCGGCAAATTGGTAGAATTACAACGACAGAAATATGTGTGCGTATCCTTTCATGCTCCATATAGAAACACGTCGACACATAAACACGCAGAACGTCTGAGTACCTCATCCACACAGTCGAGGCATGAAAGACGTTACCAACAAGTAGCAAAGACAATTATTATTCCTCTTGAAAACTTCTTATGTTTGACCTCCCTCTTAGAAAACTTCTTTGCGAAAGGTGTAATAGCGTGACTAGCGTACTTCTCATGATAGTTGTTGTATAGCCCGTATCCAATAACAGGTGCGAAATCTTTAATTTTCTACATCTCTTAGTGTAACGTTTCAGTATGCTTTCCAACGCGCAGTGTTTCTAGGACATTAGATAAACTGTTATAACCATACCTGCAACGTTATCTCTGAGCTTTGTCTGAACGGAACAATCAAGCCGTCTTCTTCTAGAAGAATGCAAAAACTTAGTTTAATATCCGGAATACTGTGCGCTGTGCACTGTTCCCTAGACATAATATAACTGGGTCACTTTAAATGTAGAAATTAGTGTGCAAATTGCTAAATATGACAAGGTACAAAAATTCCCAAACGTGACTCTCAAAACGTGATGTTACAGTTTTGAAAAGAGACTAAGTAGTCGTAAACAGTTTCTGCGATAGCACAGTAATGGTCGTTATGTCTTATGGTGATACAGACTCGAACACTGCTACTAGTACTACACGACGATGGCATCTGTTGTCTACTAGATGAAATTTAATTTCATTAAAACGAATTACTAACGCTTGCTCACGATAAGTAACTGTCTGTGATACACTCGACAGTTTCCCCAGCGACAATCAGAAGTTGAAACAACTGACTTTTGCGTGCTAAGTGGTTATCAATGCAACTTCTGGATTACATCGAAAATTGCATATGTTCACCGTTTCACAATCACAATACGCAGTAGGTGGTTTTGGCCCTAACGATTATCTTTACTGAAAAACGAAAACGCTACTCTGCTCTGCTCTGACCAAATACCTGAAACAAATACCTGTAAGAAATCACTGCCTTGCAAGTGTACTTGAAATTAGCGCAGCTGCTTGCCAAAACTCAAAACTCTCGTAAGGAATACAGCTAGCTGACCGCTTAATAGTATGGTGCGTAATAGCAATATTAGATGAGTTTTTTTCCCAAGCATTAAGAGGAAATTAAAGTATATTGCGACACAAAAATAGCAAATAATTTCAATTACATTAGTATGACAACTTGGGGCCTTCATTAGGCATTGTCACAGACAGAAAGATGCAAGCAAGCCAAAGAGATTTTCACAAGATTTTTGCATTACCTTTTCTTTAAATGCGTTTTAAGGGAGAGAAGAATAATTTACCAGTTTGCTGAACACACGATTGATAATCATGGAATGGATACCAAGAAACAGTTTGTAGATCGCAGTTCCATGTTTCGCGTAATAACTCGCGGAATGAGTACTGATGCTAAAGCAGCTTGGGTGAATATTGGAATTAGCGCTCACCCAAAATATACAAAGTAAGATACATGTTGCCGGCCTAAGTGGCCGCGCGGTTCTGGCGCTGCAGTCTGGAACCGCGAGACCGCTACGGTCGCAGGTTGGAATCCTGCCTCGGGCATGGATGTGTGTGATGTCCTTAGGTTAGTTAGGTTTAACTAGTTCTAAGTTCTAGGGGACTAATGACCTCAGCAGTTGAGTCCCATAGTGCTCAGAGCCATTTTTAAGATACATGTTACCTCATTCCAAGTGTACTAGCACACAGAGAAACATTTCAATAGTCACCTTCTACCCTCCGATGGGCTGCACACCACGACTGCAGCTCCGCAAGACGACAGTGATATTGTCATCGCCCCTAACATAAACTCTGGTAACCGAGGAGGTATTTATCAACCATGGTTTCAAGTATAGATCCACAAAGATAATGAAATTTACCGACATTTCTCGTCAGATATGCATATTTCACTCTATGTATAAGGCCGGAATTCGAATCACCTAACCAACGTCCAGCAAGTCCACTCATATACCTGATGCAGTAAATAAAGTAGCTGAAAAGATGACTCTGAAACAGTTCTACAAAAATTTTAAAATTAGTATTTGCGGCGCCTGTAATCTTTCAATGTAATATAGTTTCGTTTTATGTGCCACGCTCTACGTGTATAACAATGTTTTAAGGAATATATGGATATGGATCCTTGATCTGTCACTCACTTGTCACCTGGAGAGCTTGTGTGAGCTGTGAAGGGATGATGACGTTTTATACTACCAACCAATGATTTTCAAGAAATGACAAAGCTCGTGTTTTAGGCATGGCAAGAAATTCCTCAAGATAATATTCGAAAGCTGTCTGTAGCCATGCAACAACGAATACGAAGATGTTTTCGTAGCTGTGAGGGTCACACTTCATACTAATATTGATTATTGACATCAATTATGAATAGAGATAACGTTTAATCATTTAATATCCATTAAGTGGTGAATTTCTCCGCCAAGTTATGTACCGATGTTCGTAGACAGACAATGGGATTTTCATTATCATCGACCTTTAATGGAAGTGTCTTCGATTCCTTTGGTTTCAATATTTTCGTACAGAATGAAATGTCGTCGAAATCATGCATACACTGAATCTGGACGGATTACTTTGTGAAGATGAAATCCCACAACAAGTCAGGTATTCAAACGTCTATGCTTTTCTTTCAATAATAATTACACACTAACGGAAATTTGAAGTGTTACACTATGAAGCATCAGTCTGATATTTATCAAATTTTGTGGAGATGTTCATCCCATAATGGATACTAAATGATTAAACTTCCTCTCCATTCATAACTGATGTCAATAATCAATATCAGTATGAGGTGTGACCACCACAGCTACGAAAACGCCTTCATATTCGTAGTTCATAACTGCACACAGCTTTAGAGTAATGTTTTGAGGAATTTCTTGCCGTGCCAGAAACACGTGCTGTGCCATTTCATGAAGAGTGTTGGTTGGTGGCTGGTATGAAAACATCTTCATCCCGTCACTGCTCAGACATGCTTCCCGGACGAAAAATCAGTGGGAGATCAAGGATGCATATTCATTAATTTCTCAAGACATTGTTTACTGGAATCGCCACTCCCAGATCAGTAACTCCGGAGGACATAATTATCTTTAAACGTTGCAGGTCCACGTCTTCATATGTGTATCTGAGGTAATCCGTCAACCTTATAGATGACAAACAAAAACTTATTATTATTATGTACATAAATAATAGCGCGGGATGAATGTACGAAAATTTTTTACTGCCTCAGGAATGACTGATGCTACCATCACCATAGGCAAAAACAAAGGAAATACACGCAAATCCGTCGCCTGCCAAACTCTCACCAAAACAACCGCTTACACGTTTCCCTTTCTGATGAGGCTGTGGCTTTTATTTTAGTGGCTAGTGACGTCATTCCCACAGTGTCAGACAATGCCTAGCTATTGAAATTAAGTATCGTGTAAATTTAAGCTGTTTTGATGGCTAATTATACAGATACTTCATTGCATTAGGATGACATTGAGATCCTCACAAATTGCTAGTTCTGGCAGCACACAAATTGCGTTTACCGAGACGGTTGCGCCCAGAATCATGGTTTTGGGGGAACTTTGTACTCGGTTACCGTTTGAGCTAGGAACGTGGGATCAACAGTTTTTGGTTTATCCGTGATCAACGGCCATATGTAGAGCCATTCGAACATCTGTCTTACTGCAGCTATCTTACGGTATGTTCAGCAAGGTTTGTACGACGAACCGGAGCCGTCTCACAGGCAAATTGTGTGACTCGATTAATTCCCTTTTGCAAAAGATTTTAACCGGGCTGAAATTAACGCTCAGCTAAAGGCACCATTTGCATGTGCACTATTCGGATGTTACGCTAAAAAAAAGTCAACCTCCTTATTTTGCGTGCACAAACAGTCACCCTTAAATAACTCCTGAGATTGATCGTTCAAATTGTGCCAACGGGTGTAGTGAACCTTGGTCTATGACAGCTTTCAATCTTTTGAAATAAATTTTGCTTCATTTTTATTTTACATACAAAACTACGTTCTTCTCGGAGGTTTTTGAAGCCGGCCACTTCTATACTTTATACTTGTACGAATCTCTTCAAGCTTTGCATGAAGGTAGATAAACGGATAAAGTCCACATCCAAGATTTTTATCCAATTGTCCTTAGCCGTTGTCAAGATATGACCGACAACAGTCAAACTAAATGTAGCAAATGGTTCAAATGGCTCTGAGCACTATGCGACTTAACTTCTGAGGTCATCAGTCGCCTAGAACATAGAACTAATTAAACCTAACTAACCTAAGGACATCACACACATCCATGCCCGAGGCAGGATTCGAACCTAAATGTAGTACACAAAGTTTGTACTTACGTGAACTGGATTTGCGGAAACGGCTTAAAGTGAATCATATAAATAAAAAGTGCATTGTTAAGATGAAATTTAAAACTCGCTTTCATTCGGGTCTTACGTGCAGAGAAAAACACTTATATGTTCTTTTTTTTTACCCGCGCTTCTTCTTTGTTTCATATTTGTGCGAATCGGTTCAAATTTTGTAAGAAGGTGAACATAACACGTGTAATTAATGGACGTCCTGTTGTTTTGTGACAGCTTTATCCTTTTCCACGATATAATCAACATGATTCGAATAAAAAAAAATCTACATCAGTTTCCAAGCTATGGCGGTCTAGTGTCAAAGTTATGGTAGAGTAAAAGTTGGGAACCGGAATGTATAGTGCTCTTACCGTAACTCAATAAAAGGCGAATATGTCCTAGGCAGAGTTAGGGGTACAGAAGAAGTGAACTAGCTTTTCGACTTATCTGGTAGCTTCAAAGACATTTAAACGACAACATTTTGACATATTCGTGCTGTAGGCTAAAGTCCTTGGCGCTGTGCCCAAAATCCAGAAGATTCGATAGCCATGGTAAACAATAGACACTACAATATGGATTTAGAGTATACATTTAATAGCTAGAAGCGTTTTCTGGAGATGTTAAAATATATTTGGATGGATTTGTTACTGGGAAATGGAAGGAATAGGAGGGATCACATAGTGTCTCATATTACTTTAATCGATACGATGTTCTACATCTACATCCATACTCCGCAAGCCACTTAACGGTGTGTGGCGGAGGGTACCTTGAGTACCTCTATTGTTTTTGTGTTATATGCCATGGGCACTAATACCAACAACTAAAAAAGCACGAAAATGTCACGATGTATTGATTTAAATGTCTTCGAAGTTGCCAGACAAGTCGAAAAGCTAGTTCCCTTCTTTTACATCCGTAACTCTACCCGCAACATATCTGCCTTTCTTGTGCTATTATGGGAGCATTTGTCGTTCTGATAATATACTGTCTCAACTGTATCGAAAGTGGACGGTAGGGTTACAAACATACAAAAATCGAAATCACTAAAAAAATACCAAAGTAAAAATCAGAGTGCTATTGTGATGTAAGTGAAACGATTCCATTCGATCATAGGATTAGAAATTGTAATGGATTTTGTCTGAGCTAAGTATCATGAAATTTATTGATACATGCTCATTGACGTTTTCATTAATGACTATCAATTAAAGCATCGTCTTTTAAGACAATTTAGCTGTTAGAATCGAGATAATATGGCCTCCAGCTTAGACTGAAGTGCATCAACTGCTTCAAAGGGCGTTTATAAATAAGTTTTAAAAACAAGATGAGCAATGTTTTCACATCAGACAAACCAAATAGGGAAACGTCGGCTGCACGGAGAAAGCAGGTAAAGTAAATACAAGTAAAAGGAGTAATACAGAAAGCAACAGACATTTCAGGGAGTTTTGTGCAGTGGTAGAAAGTGTCATTACGCAGAATTAGGTTATGATGAACAAAGCAGTATACTTGAAATTTTCTCGGCGTAAAGGGTATTCCATGAAGTTTCTGGACTGCAACCGGATGCCGTAGGCTTTTTGTCATGATATTTCGGCTGACCACCACTCGACAATCTTCAGGAGAGTGATCAGCGACCCTATAAAGCTGTTATCATCTGAGAAAACTGATGTGCAATAAAAAGTTCTACTGATTTCTCGTAGCGGCTTTATTAGAATTCACTCACAAATTGCAGGCTAGGGTATTACATTTGCCCCCTGAAATATGTCAGTTGGTACGTTGGACGACAAGGGTATAACAACAGGGTTTACCATTATTGCTACAGAATGACAATCATTCAGCATCCCTTCAACAGCCATCAATCAAACAGCACTCAGAAGTTGATGAAGTATGGGTCTGGAGAATCGTTGCTTCCTGTAACATTTAACCAGGTCATGGAAGGACACATGGGTGTCACTCTGACTGTCTGATGTCTGTCCGAGTATTTCGTCCCCTTAAAACATTGCCTGTTGTATAAATAAGGTACTTTCCTTAATTCTGTAATTTTCATACATGACGTTTCCCTAGATATAAATTATCATAACTGGACGCATGTCCGGTAGTTAATTTTTTAAAATTGCAATCTGAGTGTCCGTTTGATCGAAACTGGTAACGTCAGTTAAGTGACATACCAAATCACAATATTTGAAAAACATTTAAAAATTTGTAAATCAATAGTTCCTTACAATAAATCGAAACAATCTCTCATGAGAATAAAATTTTAATCATCATACCCCTCAGGCATGAAAATACGTAGTTTGAGCATAGTAGTATTGTCCAAGGTGTTTCCATTTGTGCCATTGTATTTCTTCGGATATCATATTACGGTAGTTTAATTATTCGGAAAGTACACGCAGCATTATAATCTACACAGCACCTGTTTTCCATTACAGTACAGTACTTACGAAATACGTCTTGCCCCGCATCGATTGCTACATTAACCGATATGATTGCCTACAACCAAATGAAATGGCAGTGTGATTAACGGCTTTGAAGTTGGTATGAAACATACGTAGTTGATGAGTGCAAACTGATCCAGACACATATTCAAAATAGAAGGTGTACATGTTCTGTTTTGGACAGTACATGCACGTGTGCAATTAACTATCGATAAGTGATCTGAATAATAATGAAGGAGTGATGGAAACTTGCGAGCATTCCAAATAATTTGAAAAACCGATCACCTGCATGGCATTAATTTTTTTTTAACAAGTCGGTATCGGAGATTTAAAATAGTACAAGCATATTAAATCGCAACGTTATAATTTGCCGCTGCGCCTGCAACAGTGAGCTAGTGAACGTGACAATGTGTGAGCAGCGCAATGCGGTGGGCGGCGGCGTGGGGAGAGGTAATATGAGTGTGCTCTCGTGTGTGTGTGTGTGTGTGTGTGTGTGTACAGTAAACTCAAGGTAAGCAGAATTGTTGTTTATAGCCGGACGCAGTGGCCGAGCGGTGCTAGGTGCTTCAGTCTAGAACCGCGCGACCGCTACGGTCACAGGTTCGAATCCTGCCTCGGGCATGGATGTGTCTGATGTCCTTAGGTTCGTTAGGTTTACGTAGCTCTAAGCTCTAGGGGACTGATGACCTCAGACGTTAAGTCCCATAGTGTTCAGAGCCATTTGTTGTTTGTATTAGTTCTTGTGGTTTTACTTTTCAAAATGGTTCAAATGGCTCTGAGCACTATGGGACTCAACTGCTGTGGTCATCAGTTCCCTAGAACTTAGAACTACTTAAACCTAACTAACCTAAGGACATCACACACATCCATGCCCGAGGCAGGATTCGAACCTGCGACCGCAGCAGCAGCGCGGCTCCGGACTGGAGCGCCTAAAACCGCAGGCCACCGCGGCCGGCGTTTTACTGTTTGATTACAAGAACCTGTATTTCAGAACAGTATTTTGTAAAAAAAAATGATTTTCATTGTATGTTTCATCAGAAAATTGGAATTTGTGTGATTTTTATCGCTGCAGCAGAGTGGGGAATTGTACGGTTGAAAAGTTGCGTTCCGGCACCTAAAATTTAAGAAATTAAGCATTCATCACCTGGAACACGAAACTGGCAGGAGGAAATGCGAGGTTCCGTTGACCCATCAATAGAGCTCTCCTTCCGGTTTAACGAAACGGTTAATTGCGCATTTTGATTAGAAACAAAAGGATAATGTGATGCCCCGAAGGACTAAAATGCGCGCCGGCCGATTCTGCAAGCTGCAGCTCAATGGTTCACTCTGCCACCTAGCGACAGATTTGCGAAACAGTGGCGTTCTCCGCCAGATGGGAGGAGCTCTGTGTAGATGTTCCTCAGCTAGGTAACAGATGTCGCGTGAAGTACTTCATGTTCAGCGGAGTTGCCGCACAATCGCCGTCCGAAAATGGAGATTGCTGTGACGATTTCTGCAGATGCGCAACATGTGGAAATGGAGTGAAAAATATCCATAAACTAAATAATTTAAGATTCGGATATGAAATGTCATCCCTCTGCTGTATACAATTAAGTAGTCGAACCTCCAGTACACTAAATATCGCCCACCCGTTAACGATTTTAATCAGCAAATGAGTCACTTCACTCTTCCTCTAATCCTGAATCTCGCAAGTATTAAAATACGCACAGTAGACTGTGCAAAGTGTACCGAGGCCTAAGGTTAAAAGAAAGAGATACGCTTAGCAATAAATTATTTAGGTAGCCACAGCAAATGAACTCTGTTTCTGTCTCGAACTGCGTGTTGTTATTCGAGACTTCACTGGATTTGTAGTGGCATTGTCTACTTCGCACTGTCATTTCAGAAGTTTTGTACATTCAATTGACTGCGTGACATTCATTTATTTGCTATTTAGAATCTGGTGGTGGTCGTTCCCTTAGCATCGTGCGTCACGGGACATGAGCACTATGGGACTTAACAGTCCCCTAGAACTTAGAACTACTTAAACCTAAGTGACCTAAGACATCACACATATCCATGCCCGAGGCGGGATTCGAACCTGCGACCGTAGCAGTTTCGCGGTTCCGGACTGAAGCGCCTCAAACCGCTCGGCCACCGTCGCCGGCGGACATATCTTTCATAAAATGCTTGTAAAAAATATAAAACGAAAATATTGGTTATGAAAGGATTCGTGTTAATAACAGTAGAACTGTCACTACCAAAACTCTCATTTACAGCTACGTCGGACATAGAAAGAAAGAACGACAGAATTACGATCATTCATCCCAAAATCACTAAAACTGATCATGAAAAATTAGAAAAAGTCTAAGCTAAATACAGTACCACGTTGAAATCATTCGACACAAACTAAAAACTATAGAGGTTAAAGACATCATAAATAATTAAATTGTATAATATATGGAACCCCCCATGAACCATGGACCATGCCGTTGGTGGGGAGGCTTGCGTGCCTCAGCGATACAGATAGCCGTAGCACAGGTGCAACCACAACGGAGGGGTATCTGTTGAGAGGACAGACAAACGTGTGGTTCCTGAATAGGGGCAGCAGCCTTTTCAGTAGTTGCAGGGGCAACAGTCTGGATGATTGACTGATCTGGCCCTGTAACACTAACCAAAACGGCCTTGCTGTTGTGGTATTGCGAACGGCTGAAAGCAAGAGGAAACTACAGCCGTAATTTTTCCCGAGGGCATGCAGCTTTACTCTATAGTTAAATGAAGATGGCGTCCTCTTGGGTAAAATATTCCGGATTTAAAATAGTCCCCCATTCGGATCTCCGGGCGGGAACTACTCAGGAGGATGTCGTTGTCAGGAGAAAGAAAACTGGCGTTCTACGGGTCGGAGCGTGGAATGTCAGATCCCTTAATAGGGCAGGTAGGTTAGAAAATTTAAAAAGGGAAATGGATAGGTTAAAGTTAGATATAGTGGGCATTAGTGAAGTTCGATGGCAGGAGGAACAAGTCTTTTTGTCAGGTGAATACAGGGTTGTCAATACAAAACCAAATAGGGGTGATGCAGGAGTAGGTTTAATAATGAATAAAAAAATAGGAGTGCGGGTAAGCTAGTACCAACAGCATAGTGAACGCGTTATTGTGGCCAAGATAGACACGACGCCCATCCCTACTACAGTAGTACAAGTGTATATGACAACTAGCTCTTCAGATGATGAAGAATTTGATGAAATGTATGATGAGATAAAAGAAATTATTCAGGTAGTGAAGGGAGAGGAAAATTTAATGGTCATGGGTGACTGGAATTCGAGAGTAGGAAAATGGAGAGAAGGAAACATAGTGGGTGTATATGGATTGTAGGAGAGAAATGAGAGGAAGCCGTCTAGTAGAATTTTGCACAGAGCGTAACTTAATCATAGCTAACACTTGGTTCAAGAATCATGATAGAAGGTTGTATACATGGAATAACCCCGGAGACACTAGAAGTTTTCAGATACATTATATAATGGTAAGACAGAGATTTAGGAACCAGGTTTTAAATTGTAAGACATTTCCAGGGGCAGATGTGGACTCTGACTACAATCTATTGGTTATGAACTTTAGATTAAAACTGAAGAAACTGCAAATAGGTGGTAATTTAAGGAGATGGGACCTGGATAAACTGAAAGAACCAGAGGTTGTACAGAGTTTCAGGGAGAGCATAAGGAAACAATTGACAGGAATGGGGGAAAGAAATACCGTAGGAGAAGAATGGGTAGCTTTGAGGAATGAAATACTGAAGGCAGCAGAGGATCAACAAGGTAAAACACGAGGGCTAGTAGAAATCCTTGGGTAACAGAAGAGATACTGAATTTAAAGGAGAAAATACAAAAATGCAGTAAGTGAAGCAGGCATAAAGGAATACAAACGTCTCAAAAATGGTGTCGACAGGAAGCGCCAAATGGCTAAGCAGGGATGGCTAGAGGACAAATGTAAGGATGTAGAGGCTTGTCTCACGAGGAGTAAGACAGATACTGCCTACAGGAAAATTAAAGAGACCTTTGCAGGAAAGAGAACCACTAGCATGAATATCAAGAGCTCAGATGAAAACCCAGTTATAAGCAAAGAAGGGAAAGCAGAAAGATGGAAGGAGTATATAGAGCGTCTATACGAGGCGATGTTCTTGAGTACAATATTACGGAAATGTAAGAGGAGGTATATGAAGATGAAATGGGAGATATGATACTGCGTAAAGGGTTTGACAGAGCACGTAAGACCTGATTCGAAACAAGGCTCCGGGAGTAGGCAATATTCTATTAGAACTACTGACGGCCTTGGGAGAGCCAGTACTGACAAAACTCTACCATCTGGTGAGCAAGATGCATGAGACAGGTGAAATTCCCTCAGACTTCAAGAAGGATATAATAATTCCAATCCCAAAGAAAGCAGGTGTTGACAGATGCGAAAATAACCGAACTATGAGGTTAACAAGTCACAGCTGCAAATTACTAACGCGAATTCTTTACAGACGAATGTAAAAACTGGTAAAGCCGACCTCGGGGAAGATCAGTTTGTATTCCGTAGAAATACTGGAACACGTGAGGCAATACTGACCTTACGACTTATCTTAGACGAAAGATTAAGGAAAGGCAAACCTACGTTTCTAGCATTTGTAGACTTAGAGAAAGCTTTTGACAATGTTGACTGGAATACTCTCTTTCAAATTCTAAAGGTGGCAGGGGTAAAATACAGGGAGCGAAAGGCTATTTAAAATTTGTACAGAAACCAGATGGCAGTTATAAGAGTCGAGGGACATGAAAGGGAAGCAGTGGTTGGGAAGGGAGTGAGACATGGTTGTAGCCTCTCCCCGATGCTATTCAATCTGGATATTGAGCAAGCAGTAAAGGATACAAAAGAAAAGTTCGGAGTAGGTATTAAAATCCATGGAGAAGAAATAAAAACTTTGAGGTTCGCCGATGACATTGTAATTCTGTCAGAGACAGCAAAGGACTTGGAAGAGCAGTTGAACGGAATGGACAGTGTCTTGAAAGGAGGGTATGAGATGAACATCAACAAAAGCAAGACGAGGACAATGGAATGTAGTCGAATGAAGTCGGAAGATGATGAGGGAATTAGATTAGGAAATGAGACACTTAAAGTAGTCGAGATGACTGGGTGTTTGTGTTGTCCTCATCATTTCATCATCATCCAGGAAAGTGGCGAAATTGGACTGAGCAAAGATTGGGAAATTGTACGGGCGCTGATAACCACGCAGTTGAGCGCCCCACAAACCACACATCATCATCATCATCATCATCATCATCACTTAAAGTAGTAAAGGAGTTTTGCTATTTGGGGAGCAAAATAACTGATGATGGTCGAAGTAGAGAAGATATAAAATGTGGACTGACAATGGCAAGTAAAGCGTTTCTGAAGAAGAGAAATTTGTTAACATTGAGTATTGATTAAAGTGTCAGGAAGTATTTGTATGGTGTGTAGCCATGTATTGAAGTGAATCATGGACGACAAGAAGAGAATAGAAGTTTTCGAAATGTGGTGCTACAGAAGTATGCTGAAGATTAGATGGTTACATCACATAACTAATGATGAGATATTGAATAGAATTGGGGAGAAGAGGAGTTTGTGGCACAACTTGACTAGAAGAAGGGATCGGTTGGTAGGACATGTTCTGAGGTATCAAGGGATCACCAATTTAGTACTGTAGGGCAGCATGGAGGACAAAAACCGTAGTGGGAGACCAAGAGATGGATACACTAAGCAGTTTCAGAAGGATGTAGGCTGCAGTAGGTACTGGGAGATGAAGAAGCTTGCACAGGATAGAGTAGCATGGAGAGCTGCATCAAACCAGTCTCCGGACTGAAGACCACAACTACAACATGGATACATCTTGCCCTCACATGGTATGAGCTGACAGTCTCTCTTATTATGTGACGACAAGGTGTATGAACGTTTCATTGACATTTTATACTAATTTTCATGATGTGCACTGTTCTTGTGACTACTGTTGATATATTACGACATAACCATTTGTTGAATATTGTGGAGTCACCAGTTTTGATATCTCTAGCAAAAATAAATGAAAATGAAATTAAATTACATTACATAAAAAATTAATAAAAAATAAAAAAATTAGCGGAACTAGTGGCTCGATAAAAATTCAATAGATATTTCAATGTTATGCTATAATTTTGGATTTGGATTTATTATCAGGTTCATTTCCTTTACTACACACGCAGCTCAGCAAGCTTTGTTTGCTTGAATGAGAGTACAAATACATCTCTGCAGCTGCAGTGGTAGCTTGATATGTACCCATCACAAACTATGAAATGTGAATAAGATATTTAACCTTTGTTTTATTATCATACCTTGAGGTTCCAGTAAAACATATTTGGGGGCTCAAGGTCTGCACGAATGATCCAGTATGCGACATTCTGTGGGGTAAGGAAACATTTGTTTCAGGAGCAGCAGCCGGGATTCGTACCACGCTCTCTAGTTTATCCACACGCCTGATAACTGAATAATGAATTTAAGACAAGCCGGGAATTGAAACAGCACCAGAGATATATTATGTGCGTTGTCACCATATGAGGTGTTAAGTACAGAGATATAATTTCCTAATGAAAGTAATTTCGAAGAGCTAAGAGCACTTGTTCATCTTCGCTACTCTGAAGATTATTTTTATTTTATTAAACTGCTGTTCATAACTCGTAACGCATAAATTTTAGAACACTTGGTATAGGCAGATTTTCTCTTGTTTTGATCCTTACAATCTTCTGAAATGTCGAGAGCAAAGAGCTTGCTGTAGAAGAGATGTGTTTCACAGTATCGAAGATGAAAAACTGCTCCTTCCTCTAGAGGTGTACATTTTAGAGCCCATGTTTACTTGTCATTTTGTTTTTGTCCGCACTACCACCTCGGAATTCTTGACGGTGGACTTATGGTTCACTCCGTAGCTACTATGTAACTACAGGGTCCGACTCGAAAGAGGCCCCACAAACGTGTGTAGTAATTCCGCTGAAATTGCACCGTGTAATTTGTGACGTTTGACTTGACAACAATGCACTCTGCAACATCGTTTGCGCAACATTGTGTCTACACGTGTCGCTATGCCTGGAGCTTAGTGTTCAGTGACGATGTGTCGCTATCGTGTCGAAGAGCACGTGTTTCTTGTGAAGCAATACTGAATTGCCGATTCTATTATATTAAGACATGTCATTGTAATGTTGGTTGAACGATTTGATGACCATCATATACCGTCTAAATACTAGATATAAAAGTTAGTGACCAGGATGGAGAACAGTGGAACGGTGTTGGACTTACACGGCGGAGGACGGCCACCATTATCGGAAGAAAAAGTGACTGACGTGAAACAACGATGCCTGCAAAGTCTGTTAGGCGTTTATCTCAGGAATATGGAATGTCACGGAGCACATGTCACAGAGCTGCGAAAAAAGCCGACATGTATCCATACAGGTTTACTGTTGTTTAGGGACTAAATGTCAATGACACAGACAAACGCATTACATTTTGTCTTTGGTTTTAGCAATTTATTGCTCAGAGGCCAGGAATGTTGCAGTACACATGGTTCAGTGATGAGGCGTACTTCCATCTCTCTGGCTACATAAACTCTCAGAATGCACTTTTGTGGTCTAATGAAAATCCACAGGCACTGGTCGAGCACCCCTTGCATTCACAAAAGATTGGCTTGTTCTTTGCAATATCACAGTGTCGCATTATCGGACTAGATTTTTTGAGTATACTGTGACAAGTACAGTTTATGTTGAAATGTTTCGGGAATTTGTGAACCAGTTGGACAATGAAGAACTTACTCTTGGCTGTTACCAACAGGATGGCGCCACATGCCACACGTCTCAAGCGACCATGGCTGAGGTCGAATAATTTTTTCCCAGCACAGTGATTTCCAAAGGACTCTAGCCCCCAAGAACATATGATTTAATATAAAGGCAATGTCTTCAGGAACAAACCACACAACTTGCAAGATTTGCGGGAGAACACCATACGTGAAATTTAGGCAGTTACACTAGGGGTTCTGCAGCAACATTCGATAAACTGCAGAGTCGTGTTCTCCTGTGTTTAAAATTCGACGGGGTCACTTCCAGAACCATTCGTGATTCACCTTTATTTCCCCACGAAAAAGGTATGACATGTTAATTTCATTTCATTTCATTTCCTGACTTTTACGCAAAGCCTTAAGCGTAATTTAAGCATATGTTTGGTTGTGGGGTCTCTTTCGAGTGGGAAATCTTGAATTATTTATAGCGTAATATGTAACCGTTTGTGGATTATGTCAGTTAATATGATGAGACCAGTAATTTGAATATAATTAACGGCGATCTTGATGTAATAAATTCTTAGCTGGATGTACCTGTAAGAAAACTGAATTTCGCAGGAACACAAAAAGCTATTAAAAATCCAAACCCTAAAAAGCTGGAAGAAATAAAAAAATCTAACTTACATAATTATAACCATTATGAACATCATTTTAAGAAACCACAATACCAATTATCAGCTTTTGAAACATATCTTACAGAAATAACAGACATTCACTGGCGTTGGGGCCCTCATTGCTCGTTTCAACGTTTCAGACTTGATGCCATGAAGTGTAATATACTGTTTTAATTCGTTCAGTATTCTTAGTACAACCATGTGTACAGACTCAAATCTAATCTCTCCAAGATAATAACTGCAGTCAAAAAATCAAGCTGTAGGAAGCAAGAGGATATCACCACACTTTAGGTGATAAGATTGCGAAACTTATCAGCCATGAGAAATGTGATACGGTCCTGTTGTACAGAGCTGCCGATTGAATATGTAAGAAATCGAGCTGCAGAGATCGTAATTTATATTATATTCGTCTTAAGTAACAGATACTGAGTTTCGCTCCATATTCTTGAGAAATTATGAGGGCTCGCTGAAAAGTAATGCCTCCGACACTTTTTATATGGAACCTCTTAAAGCTTTTTAAATATAATCAACGTTAACCGCATTCTACATCTTTATTCTTCATGTCTACATTTTATATCACAACATAGTCATCCAGCCGACGAACACATTTCTCCCGACGAGAAGCCAGTTTGTTGAAACCGTCACTGTACCATGTCTGAGTTTGTTGTTGGAGCCAGAATCTCACCTCTGCTTGCACCACTTCACCACTATCAAAGTGAATTCCTCGAAGGTGTTCTTCAAGTTTTGGTTCAAAAATGGCTTTGAGCACTATGGGACTTAACATCTGTGGTCATCAGTCCCCTAGAACTTCTTAAACCTAACTAACCTAAGGACATCACACACATCCATGCCCGAGGCAGGATTCGAACCTGCGACCGTAGCAGTCGCGCGGCTCCGGACTGAGCGCCTAGAACCGCTAGACCACTGCGGCCGGCAAAACTTCCGTTCCGGTACCGGGAATCGAACCAAGTTTTGGAAACAGATAACAATCGAACAGGGCTAAATCGGGGCGTATCGAGCATGTTAATGACAGTCAATCGAAGGCGTCGGATTGTTGCAGACGCGTGTGGTCTCGAGTTGTCATAGTGAGGGGGAGGGCTCTCCGTGTGTGGACGAACTTTTCATATTCGAAACTCGATAACAGCACGCTATTTCTCGCTCACCGCCAGAGCTGCATTACTTACAGCCCTGTTACACGCTACAATTCGGAGCCCTCTAGTGGGTGAGGCTTGCAATTTGCGTCAGCGAAGCGAGGAAGTCGACCGTGTAATTTGCATGACATGTAATACCTCAACCGATATCGAGGACAGAATAAAAAGTCAGGAGGCATTACTTTTTAGCATCAACTCGCAATTGCAGACAGTGCAGCTCTGGCGATGGTTCCCTTTCTCAAAAACGAGTCTCGAATTTCATGAAATATTATTCAACGTTTAGTAAAAATCTGTGTTATCGTTTATCATCGGCGGACCACCACATTAAGTGGTATAAAATAAAAATCCCTTGGACAATTTATGTTACTAGCATGAAAATCATGACTGGTGCCTTAGATTTAGCGCCCAACTGCGTTAAAAAAAAGTTCAGTCGCAATGGCCGCCTTTCATAAAAAAGCTGAACACGAAATGATAAATCAAAGAGTGGAAGTGGTCTCAGATACACGGAACATTAAAAAAAAAAAAAAAATCCACACCGTGAGAAATTACTGAGAATGAAATGAGGATATTTTCAAATCATTTCAGTATGTGAAATAAACCATTGATCACTTGCCTAAATTCACTATACATTTTTCAAAAAAATTAACAGGCACTGCGTCTCATAGAGTTAACTCTCTACCTTCCTTTGAAGAATATCAATGATAACAGCAACAGCCATTGCGCAATTACATATGGGTCAGTTCAGAATGAATACAACGCAGTTACTGAGTTTTGCAATATCCATTTTGCCTTACTTTTTACAAAAAACAGCCAGTAGTCGGTACTGTGTTTGACAGACCACCGTTGCATGTCTCCACCGCTTTCACATCAATTTCCCCATTACTACCTTCTACACAATGCAAAGCTGGATAGTTCTTATGTTCCTGAAAGTCCTTAGCAGCGGAAATCAAACAAAATGTTTCAAAAATTATAAATTAAAGGATTTTTTTATACTTGCCCTTCTTCCATCATACAGCAACTTGGCATTAGTGACGCCGGGTATGTCATACCGGAGGTGTTTTGAAGTGCTGACTATTGAAAGTCATAATTGTCACAAAAGTCTTGCTGTCACAGTAGCTGGAGGTAAGGGAGAGGGGGGGGGGCAAGATGCAGTGTTGAGTTTATTGTTGCGCCAGCGTCAGAGGGAGAGACACGTGTGCAAAAGTGGCTTGGGTACGTCATACCCGACCTCGTAGTCGATGTTACATTTTTGAGCTGTCAGCATGTTTATAAGAGACATAGTTATTTACAGTATTCTTTCATTTATTTTTATATATTACATTTCTCAGGATGTCTTATGAAGAGAATGAACGTCGGCTACAAGACCTACTAGGAGAAGTTTCAGAAAACTGTTCAAATGCTAGTTCCTGTGACCCTGAGAGCAAAGAAGAGACTGACAAGGTTTCTCAAGGAAGTGAAGAAAGTGATTCGGAGCAATAGGGTATTTTCCATGATTCGGAACAGCGAAAATCTGCGTTAGCGGCTCCTAATCAGTACCTGAGGTACGTGGGATTTTTTTATATGTCCAAAGATGGTACAAAAGGTATGAAAGATTGTCCTACGCAAAGTGTTCGTATTCGTTCAGGGAACATTATTACCGGTGCTCGAGGTGTAAAAGGTATTAGACGATAATATCATTATGTTAATTAATCAAAGAAACTGTAATTTTGTTCTAATTTTGTATGAAAAACTGTTAAACTTCTGAAACGTGAACTTTTTCTGAGGAAATAGCGACACTTCATTATTTCACCTAAAACAAATTTTATATCTTAAACATAGTTTTTTACTTGCTCATCTTGTTTAATAGACACCATTATTAATATCCCAAGTAAAAAAATACGTAATACACAATTATAGTATCAAAAATTCGTCATCAGAGATTTGGGTATCTCATACCGACTTAATAGCTGGTGTAACAGTTTGTCACCACATTCACGCCGGGTTAACCTGAAATTAATATTTTAGTGGGTTCCATGATGATGTTACAAACTTTCAGATATGATGGATAGGGGTAAATGGATCAATCAGAGGTCAGGGATCCTGGTCCGGAAACGTCCGAGTCGAAAGTCGTAAGCGAAAGTAGCCCCGATGCCTCTGACTAAGCACCTCTTTGTTTTCCGTATTTTTGGAGAATTTTCCTGTAAACATTGGCTCTAAAATGCATACCCTTAGGAGCTACGGGCAGTTGTTCGTTAAAAGCGATGTGTCTCACAGTAGCAAATATGAACAAGTCCTCATTCCTGGTAAGATAATCACTTTACTGCCCAAGTTTGCTGCAGATTGTTTTCTTGTTTTGGTCCGAACTGCCCCTCCCAAAATATGGAGGGAAAAGAGCTTGCAACAGAAGAGATCTACTGTCAGAACGATTTTCACTTACAGTTTTCGAATCGGTCGTTTACAGACGTAAGTCCCTTTCTCAAACTGATACATTCACCCTTTTCCATCATCCCTGAAAGTTTGGAAATTTGTGGTAATTTCTATGGCACCAAACTGCTCCGGGCATCAGTCCCTACACACACACCCATGCCCGAGGGAGGACTCGAACCTCCGACGGGGGAAGCCGAGCGAACCGTCGCAAGGCGCCTGGACAGCACGGCTGAAAGTTTGTACCATCATCATGTTATCACCTTATATATAACCGGATATGAGAAATGGACAATATACTTAGCATGGAATATGGCTGAAGGATAACCAGAGCAAAAACGAAGGATAGAAAGGAGATCAACAACTTGGTTACCATCAAAATGGGGAACATCATAGCAGCAGGATGACGTAAAAGATTTCTCCTAATTAGGGAGCAAGATTACGCGGGATGGCAGAACCAAAGAGGGTAAGTAAATTGTCACATATGAAGAAAGCTTTCTTCCACAAGGTGTTCGGAAATCCGCATTACAAACCTCTAGCAATTGCAGAGGGGAGTGAGTACATAAAATATTTAATTTACAATTTCCGTGCTACTGAAAGCATGTTTGCTAGGTAGCTATGTAACAGGGTAGTCATGGTGGGGGGGGGGGGGGGGCACTTAACATCTGATCACCAGTTCTCATCTGACGTCTGTTCTACCTTTCTGAACTTATTCGAGCCGAATTCAAATGTCTGTGAATGTTAGAGCAACATGATTGAGTACACGTTTGCAGAATACACCGACATGGTCCTTGTGTATGCCCAAACTCATGGAAGTAGAAGAGCTGCTCATCGCCTTTATCAAACTCGTTAACCACAACCTCCGACTCCGCAGCATTCTCATTTCCCCATTATTACTCAACGACTTCGAGAAAGGAGTACTTTCACCGTTAGCCGGCGTGACAACGGTACTCGAAGAAGACGCCGCACAGCCTAATCGGAAAAGGGGGTACTGCGTCACTTTGAAGAGAACCCTTCAAAGAGCACACTAGCAGCTGCACGTATTTCTTTGATTATTAGTGAGTGGAACTGTAAAACAAATTACGTATTGGGTCACGCCTAATAAATTACTTGTAAAAGTGGTCGCGTTACCAACATGTTACCGAACTAGGTGGCGCAGTGGTAAGCACACTGGACTCGCATTCGGGAGGACGACGTTACAAATCCACGTCCGGTCATCCTGATTTAGGTTTTCCGTGATTTCCCCAAATCGCTTCAGGAAAATGCCGGGATGGTTCCTTTGAAAGGGAACGGCCGTCTTCCTTCCCCATCCTTCCCTAATACGATGCGACTGCTGACATCTCTGTTTGGTCCCCTCTCCCAAATCAATCAACCAACATTTTCTCAAACGGTTGTAGCCCGGAAACCGTTTGTTTCCGGTCATGGATTCCGTTTCAAAATATTATCTACTCACTCCCCTCTACAAGTCCTAGAAGTTTGTAATGGGAATTTCCGAACACCCTACAATTTTGCTGAAATAAGGTAGTTGATATGAAACTGGGGAAAAGTTCGAGAAAGTAAACACCTGGAGCATGTCGAAGGTAGAAGATTGGTGATCTGGAGAAGAAGAAACTGGAAGCGTTGGAAATGTGAAGCTATAGAGAACACTAAAAGTTCAGACTACACATAAGATTTGAAATGAATAAGTGCGGTTAGAAATCTATGAAAGCTTTTTGCCAGAAGAATGACCAGGTCCCTTGAACATCTGCCAAAGCATCCGGGAACGGTTAAACAAGTCCTAGAAGGAAAAAAACAGCGAAAAAATAGTGAAAGCACAAAAAGACAACAACATGGAAGCAGATTAAGAAGATGCTGCATTTAATAACACAGTTCAACAGTGATTTTGCCTGATTCAAATTTTCAGGTCTTTTTATATTAAATTGCATTTCCTAATTCTGATAAATGAACCATTATTGTCGTATCCCATACAATTTCTTTCAAAATTAATATCTTGAGTTTTTATTTACTTGACTGTCTCTTGTATGAGCATGAAGCATTATGATATTGCAACACCAGCATCTTTTTGAATAAATCTGTTTAAATGAACCACTTGACTGTTTGATGTCAGATAACAGCACATACTAAGTTTTCACATCATTTTTTTATTGTCACTGCTTCTATACAGGCCATAACAGTTTTTTTTCTGAAAAGCAAGTAATAAACATATAAATAATAGCATTTTGTTGACATTATCATATGTAAATCATTGCATTTAAATGAAAAGGACACGTTGCGTATTTTGTAAATAATCCAGATTCAGTCTGTTACATCTGTAGTATTTTTTGCGAGGATTAAGAGAAAAAACGTAATCTCATTTGTAACGAAAGCTTAGAAGGCGTACTTCAGAATTAAACTAGGATATCAAACCAGGACTTGGGCCCTTCATAGTGTGTGCTCAGTGTTTGTGTTGAAGACTTACGAAATTGGACAAAGAGGAGGACACCATTACTAAGTTTTTCAATACCAGTTGTGTGGCGTGAACTTCAAAATGACAGTATTGACTGTCACTTTTGTACAAACACTGTGAAGAGTTTAGTGCAAGGAAGATAAGAAAATCATAACTTATCATGAGCTATGAAACTAGTGACATATCGCCTTGGTACTCCCATACCGAAGCCTAGCAGAGGTGGTTGTTAACATATTTCAGCTACAGTAAGTAACAGTTATTTATCATCATCAGTTCTGTCAGACGAGTTAGTTTCTGAAACATCAAATGAGCCACAGCTGTTATCACAACCCAAACTACATGATATACATAGTAAGGATGAAATAGTTCAAATGGCTCTAAGCACTATGGGACTTAACATTTGAGGTCATCAGTCCCTTCATTCCGAATACGACTTCCCTGAGGATTTACTCTTCCTGGCTAGTCTCTTCACCATACTTTGTGATCTGAGTCTGTATCCGCTCTTGGACAAGCCTTACAATCCAATATATGATTTCGGAATCTCTGCCTGACCATGACATAATCTAATTGAAATCTTCCTGTATCTTCCGGCCTTTCCGAAGTATATCTGCTTCTCTTGTAAATCGTGAACAGAGTACTCCCTATTACCATCAAATTTATTGCAGAACTCAATTAGTCTTTCTTCTTTCTCATTCCCAGTACTAAGCCCATATTCTCCTGTAACCCATTGCTCTACTCCTTCCCCTGCAACTGCATTCCAATGCCGCATGAATATTAGATCTTCGTCTCACTTTGAGTATTGAATTAGCCTTTCACTATCCTCATAGGTACTTTCTATATCTTGCGCCGTCGGCATGTATACCTGAACTATTGTCGTCGGTGTTGGTTTGCTGTTGATTCAGTGAACTGTTTGCAATATCTCACTCTCACTTATTACGAATCCTACTCCTAAAATCCCATTTTCAGCTGCTTTTGATTTTATCCTATACTCATCCGTCCCAAAATCTTTTTCTTTCCATTTTACTTTACTGAGGTTATATACATTTAAAAATACATGTTCAATTTTGACATTTACGAGAAAAAAGTCAGTGAAACCATAGACAATAAATAAGGCAAAATACTATGCAAATCGGTCTACGTTGCCTAGGAGGAGAAAATATGTTACAGTAATTGTGGAGATCTCATTTGGCTGATCCCACTCGCATATTCGATCCATTTAGTAGTGACAAGTCTATTTTGGGTCATCAGTACTCAAATGTATGTTTCATTCACCTCATCAGTCGTTAATTGGTGCACTGTCTTTTTCATACGTTAAATTTCAATTTTTCTGCGTTTCCAAAGACAGATCGTTAGCTCTTGGCGCGATCAAGATAAATTTCAACGTATCACCACACCACTGCGCAAAAATTTCAATAACATTTGGCATTAATGAAAACTACCTCCATTTCTTCGACTGTTCTAAACAGGTTGTCTCTCCTAATAGCCGTGAAGTGCATTCTCGCTGATGTTTTGGCAGAAATTTTAAATTTAGTATTTGGAATACGTACATGGCGGCGACACAAAAGAAAGTTTGCTCGTCATATGTTTCATTCGAAGCCCATGTCAAAGGAATCAAACAATAATTTCTGAAGCATAATGTTTCTTAATCACTTGTTAGAGCTTTCCAGAATTAGCCTATTTCGATTCTGCTCTGTCGACATGCATTACCGATCACAAAGAGTAACCAGTACTACAGAAGCGACTGAGCAGCTCTGCTGCATGGCGGTAGCGGTCAGAGCAGGACAGGGTAGTGCAGTCGCTGCTGGAGTACTGGTTACTCTTATATCGACAAATCAAATATCGCACCCTATTAATTTTGGACCGATCCCTCGAATGGGCACGTAAAACTCCGCTTTAAAAATGAATTTGGTGGAACGAGAAACAAACCGTCACTTTCCGACGACCCTGGACGTCCATGAAGAAGTGAGCAGCAGTATGTATTTGGGCAGACTTCAACTACACATTGCAAAAACTAAATTCCTAATATCTGCCGAAACACCAAATAAAATACGCCTGACGACTCTGAGAAGGGACAAACTGTGTATAGTAAATACCCGAATATCTTCAGGAGCAAGCAGTCTGATCATTACAACAGCAGAGCACAGACTGTTGGCTAAAGCCCACAGGTAAACACACGAACCGTATCAGAGTTACGTGTCTGCTTACATTTGGTACAGTAAGACGGTCGTTTGTGAAACCTTTTCCCCTGGCAGCAGGACAGTGGCTTGCGGCGTTGTTGTCTGGTTAAAGTTCGATTGTCGTTATGATCACCTTTGAAGACTTCTTCCAAAGCCACAGAAAGGGGGGGGGGGGGGAAGTCGATGTCATAATTCGCCAGGTATGAACTTTGAAAATAACTTGTACACTTCAGAAAATACACCCTATCAGCCACTACAACTTTGAGGAACCCCTACCATGATATATGTACTCGTTCTGGGCGTAATTGGATTGCTCTGTCTTAGCTGTCTCACCCTGCGTTTAGAACGGCGGAGGTCCCATTTCGCTTTAGGAGAGCAGTGTAACCAAAAGACTTATCATGAACAGACACAGCACGGGGTGAACCCACCCAGACTTCCGTTTCCATTACCAGACAACAAAGAGAGAGAGAGAGCGTTAAATAAAACTAATTCAGAAAATCCGACTGCAGATTCATATAGCTAACTAGATGTCGAGTTTTATGGCAACGAGTTTGTGCCTTTTAATTGCACAATTGAAAAACCCACTAAGTAGTTCAATCTATTTGAGCATGAGAAATAATTTTCTACTGCCAACAAAGACCGTCAAATGTCATGGAGGACTATCGGTTGGAGGGGACTAAGTATTTCTCCCAGTCGCCGTTCAGTTCATATTAAAATACCTCGAGAAGAAAATTTTTCTTAATGTTGGAAACGTTAGTGCCAATATGTCGAGAAAGCACGCTGGCGCAAAGGGGCACCAACCGTCCACGAGTTCGAAGAATTGGCACCCAAACCGGCCCAGTAACGTTAACCTCAAATGGCCAGGCCACACTGTCAGTCTGGAGCTAAAGAAACCGTTAGCGTCTTGCTCCCTAAGCTGTCATCAGACACATTTACGCCTCCCGTGGAAGTATACCGTGCGTTTGCGGCAGAAATGACAAAAGCATGGGGAACTGATTTTAGTGTCACAGTTGTATGCAATCGTTTGTAAGAAGTAGGACGTGTCTCTCAGTTGGTACCTGCACCGTGGAAGTTACCACCCTCTTTGACACGATTGTCTCTTCGTCACCTTGGAAACAGCGACGTGTATGCAACAGCCAGCAGTCGGGTAGCTTGATGGGCGATTGGGAGCTGCTATCGTGGAGTCACGCCGACTGCGCCGCTCGCGTTCGGCACTGTGACTCCGTCAGCCATAATGCAGTTCAGTGTGTCGCCCCTGTTTCTGCTAACGTATTTCGATACCCGTAGTTTTAATTTCTTATTTTCGAGCTGTAGCCCCCTGTATTACTCCCTACTCGTTCTCTAGGTACTTGTTTTGTTTTCATTGTTTCATTGAACTTTTTATGTGTTTAAGATGAGTCTACATCAGAGCGGCGCTTCTCCAATTTGTTGGTAAATATATTAATATTTTTTGTTGCGTGCCACGGCAAGCACAGAAATGCATGCGAAAACAGTGATTTCAAAACATAACCGCTTTGAGTCCACTCTGTCTCTCATCCTATTTGGTTTGTTTACGTATATATTGCCAACCTAACGAAGGAACGCTGAAAGCTAACGTATATTCATATCTATTATGTTTATATCTGTGTGTCTATGTGTATGCGGGTGTGTGGTGGGAAAGAGCGAGACGGAGAGAGAGAGAGGGGGGGGGGGAGGGAGGGAGGGGGGAAGAGAGAGAGAGAGAGAGAGAGAGAGAGAGAGAGAGAGAGAGAGAGACAGACAGAGAGACAGAAAGACAGAGAGAGACAGAGTCAGAGAGAGAGAGAGAGAGCAAGAGGGAGGCGGAGTACACAAGCAAGCTATTTCTTCTTTTCTTGTGGGGTGGGGTGGGTTAATCACCATAAGTTGTAGAATGTTGAATATGAATGTAATAGCTGTCAGGGAATGGACGGCAGTTTCGGCGTTCACCTGATTTGCGTTCTGGTTTAAATGTTAGTGGAGACGTTCATGAACAAGTGAGTGGAAAGGGGGTTCGCTGGTATTATTATTGTTATTACAGTCCTGTGCTATGGTGTTACTCTATTACTCTATGTGTTAGTGTAAATAATGAGTTGTCTCAACAGGGTTTTCTTTTCTGCTTTGGCTCTCTGTGTGCCGTAATTTTTTGCGGGGTTAGCATGTGAGTTTTATTGTTTATGTTTATGTCTTCCTCTCTTGTCGTTGGTTTATGATTGCGTTCCCTTAGCTGTTCTGAAAATGTGGAATGATTTGTCGCATATTTCCAGGGTCTCATGTGTCCTTTGTATGTCACATCAAATGTTCTGCCTGATTGTCCTATGTATCTGCCATCGTAAGTGTTACACTGTAATTAGTACAAATCCTGTTTCTGATAAATATATCTTTTTATTGCCAGTTTTGGGGTGTATTTTAGGATAGAATTATCTGTTCTCTGTGCTGTGGTTACTCCTTGTCCTTTGATAATGTTGCTGATCTTATGTGTAAGTTCGTGTTTGCATGTCATTGTGTACCATCTTATATTTTCATGGTTATTCTGTGTAGTTGTTACGGTACTGAGTGTGATTTTGTTTGGTTCTGTTGTGATGTTGTTACTGGTTTTGTGCTTCTTGATTTTAGTTTACTTCTCATATTGTTGTTTACCTATGTGACTATGTTACTACTGAACCCATTGTTTTGGGCTATCTGCATTATTATGAACAGTTCTTTTTAATATTTTTCTCTATTGATTGGCACTGTGTTGAGTCTACGGAGCATGAGTGAAAGTGCTTCTTGTTTTTGTGAGTGTAGGTGGTTTTTGGACTGGGGAATCATAATGCAAGTTCCTGAGGGTAGTTAAATATCAAACATACGATTATTGTTTTGTTTTTATTGTTACATCCAGAAAGTTAATTTGGTTATTCTGTTCTCTTTCCATTGGGAATTTTACCTTTTTATGTACTTTACTGATGTCAGTACGTAATTTTTCAATTTTTGTTTGTTGTTCGTGTATTAAGCAGAGGCTGCCATCCATTCACCTCAATCAGTATAGTAAGTCATATTCTTTTGCTGCTATTTTTATAAAAATGATATGTACAGTTTGGTTTATAAAAATAATTGATAAGGCTCCTGACACTGTGAACCCCATTGGTACTCCATATCCTTGTAATTAATATTCATTATTGATTTGGAAATAATTTTGTTGTGTTATGAACCTTATTAAAGTCAGTAATTCATTAATGTGTTCATGAGGGAGTTTATTATGTTTTCAGGTTCTTATCTATGATTTATATTGCTTCTGGTACTGGGAAGTTGGAACATATGCCTTCTATATCAAATGAGAGGAGTATTACCGTGTCTGGGATTTTTGTATCACAACAGAAAACACGCAGTAGCATAACAACCACACAGAAGAATCAGGAAAATATAAGGCAACACACAAGATGGTGAAAATTAAATACAAATGCAAACTCACACATAAAATCACCAACATTTCCAAAAGACTGAAACCTTCCCGTCTCCTCTATATCATTTTTGGTACGCTATAACCGTCTCCTCTATATCTCTTTTCTGACGCAACCTTCCCTTTTACAATAACCTATGAAGCCTTCCCTTTGGATTTCTACCTCTTGCTTAATAATAACAAATGAAATCTTTCCTTTGAAATTAATTCTCTTTCTCAATCTTCGCATACAAATTTAAATGCTGCTTGTTAAAAGAGATTTTCTGAATATTTCGATGAAACACAGAAAGTGTCGTCGTAGTGGTCCTCAGTCGTTATCTGCAATAACGAAAAATTGTTCCTTACATTTTTTACTGTTACTGGATCGCCGTCTGACTGCTACATCGAACTACGACATGAATATACTTACTCTGTTTTACTGTACTCTATTAGCTGCTGGTGGGCTGTCGTAAAAAGTGGCTGTATTTATTACCAAAGCTGACGTTATTCTTTACTAGCAGAGCTAACGTTATTATTCTTTAATTAATTCGACTGAAGTTACGTAATTTATAGTTAAACTTTTTCTTAACAACAATAAAATTTTACAAAGTTTTGCGTTGATGGTTTTTGGGATGGATTATAATCAGTAATGCAATATTGCTGGCAAAAATTAATTATATTCTGAATGAAATGGTTTTACAAACGTTCAGATGGGACTTACATTTTACAATAATCTTACAACTAGCATTGCACAAACATACCTTCAGTAGTCTTCAGTTTCTCCAAAAAATAATTCAATAATATTAGTTCCTCTTATGATAATAGTTAGCTGATGTCTCTGTACATCCGTTTATAATCTCTTGTAAATCATAGCTGGTGGTTGGCAGACACACCGTTCCTCTCAAACTCTCGCCTCAGACTTCCTACCGACTCGCTTCGCATCTCGCTTACTTCTGACTTCCTACAAACGCTAAAGTGCGGTCTCTCCTGCCAACAATGCTTTCTGGTGTAGAGAATCCCTGCTACCATTACAAAATGTGTCAATGCGCGGTCTTTCCCGCTCTTTTCTTAAAATGTATCCATAGGCTCTCTCTCCCGTCCTTTTTAAAATTATATCAATGTGCGGTCTCTCTTGCCAACAATACTTTGGTGTAGACATTCCCTGCTACCACAATTATTTCCAACATGACAAATATTAACTATTCCTACTTAATCCTATTAATAAAATATAAACATCTTTCATAAATTGTGGTTTGACAACAGAAAATAGAAATATACACGTCTTACGAGACAAAGAATAAACACAGCACACAACAGATAATTCTGTACAAAAATGCACACCAAATCTGACAAAAAGCAGAGATATATACCACAAAGATGGGATATATCAATTTAGTGTAACTTTTGTGACGGTAGATGCATAGAACAAACAGGCAGAACATTTGAAGCCAAAGAACACGGGAAAGCCTGGAAATATGGAACAAACCACTCCACATTTGCAAAACACCTAAGGGAACATAACCACAAACAAGCAACTAGAGAATTAGACATAAACATAATTAGAATAAACAACAAAAATCATCTTCTAACACTGCAAAAAAAAATTACGACACACAGAAAACCAAAACACAAAAGAAAACGCTGTGAATGATTAATTACACATGCAAAACAACTCATTGTTTATACTAACAGATACAATAATAGTGTAACACTACAACAGAGGACTATTACCATAATAATAATAATAACACCCAAGCACTTTTCCTCACGCTTGTCCATGAACCTCTCCACACACATTTAAACCAAAACTCAAATCAGCTGAACACCAAAACTTTCGTCAATTGTCTGACAGCTATTACATTCATATTCAACGCTCCACAACTCCCACTGATTAACCAACAACACACCCACACCACAAAATAATATAGTAAGCATGTATAATCCTCCTCTCTTTAGCTCTTTGTCTCTCTCTCTCTCTCTCTCTCTCTCTCTCTCTCTCTCTCTCTCTGTCTATCTATCTATCTATCTCCCTGCGGACACACACACATAGACACACAGATGTAAATGTAACAGAAATGAATAGACGCATGCTTTCAGCATATACTTCGTTACGTTGGCAACATATACATAAAAAAACCGATGATACACATAGTGGACTCAAAGCAGTTACATCTTGAAATCACAGTTTTCAGTTAAATACCTAGAAGACGAAAATTAGGAAGAAAAAATTCGGAACATAAAAAAGTGCTTATATTTCGTAAATGGAGCTGTTGTCTGACCTTCAGCATGTGACCAGATGAGAGAAATCGCAGACATAAACTAAAAACGCGAAGAACTGTAAGTAATCACTTGTTTACATAATAACCGAGACTGCAACTGTTTTGTAATCTGTAAATAACACGTATCCAAACAAAACTGTATCACTCTAGATCCGACTGATAATGCCTTAAAGCAGAAAAACCGAAACGAGTTTTGGAGAAATAAAATATAGTGCAGCAACAGAAGGCGTTTTTACTTACAAAACAAATAGTTAACATACTAGTTTAGTTGTGTGACAGTACGACCTCAATTTTGGTTTCTTTGTGTTATAATACACTTTCAAGTTAAAGTTCACTTGAGACTTTTCACTTGCTGTAGGTTTCCCCTCCATTTTTTATATAACAGACTAGACAATCAACCCCTGTAAGTAGCAGATGAAGATGGATGATTACGTGGCCAAATAGTCTAACAGACGAGTGACTCTCTCGCCAAACCACAGGACTACCCATCCTTTTTTTTTTTTTTTTTTTTTTATGTCAGCGTGTCAATTCACGTGATGATAGCCACAAACACTGTAACACCTCGTTATATCCAAGTGATAAGATCTCCAGTCGCTTCAGTAGTCCAACAATATCTGTTGACCTCTCGACGCAGGGCAACGAACTGGATTGTGAAAGCCGAAATGCCTTCGAGTAAGACACATACTTAAAGACAGATCAATACGCTGACACATATTTCTTTTGTTAGCCGATGTTGTTGAAAGATGGCGAACGAATTTGGGAATTTAGAAATTAGGAATCTGCCTTGACACAGACGTCAAGTGTTACTTGAGAGTAACGTAAACGTCGTGGTTTCCACTGAGCATCTATCACAGTCAGTTACCATAAACTGTTCTAACCCTGATCATGAAATAAAAGTGCCAAGCTTCCCTTCTTCCTCTGGTAGCTATCGTAATCGGAAAAAAGTCTGGCCGTTAAAACAGTATCTCCATATGCACATACACACATACATCACAATAAAGGCAACGCCCAGAAATGTGGTAATGTGAAAGTCAGGTTTTGTTTTAAATCTACATTGCCTGACCTTCCAGCCTTTTGGTGCCTAGCGTCCGTAAGGCTTTAGTGGCCACATGGCGTGGTGCATGCTTAAATGCGTGTAAATGAGGAGATGAGTTCACGGTAATTACCCGGTGCACCCAAAAGACATTTTCCATTACTGAGCTGAGTGCTTCAACAGGGTGCTTTAAAAGCCTGTTGGGTTAAAAAGGAAGTCGTACTTTCTTTTTTCGTCGAGTACCCAGGTAGCTATTCTCCCGTCAACGTCTCAAACGAGTGCAACTGTGCAAGGTACTGCAAGGTAGCTATAAAGGCTGTACAAGCTGAGCGCCGTAAAAGCTGCATAAATATTGCACCGTGTAGACCTGCAGCACGAACGTCACTTCGGCAGGAGTCACTTACAGTGTTCGGACTGGAGAGCTTGTTACCTGATATTTACAATCTTTAGCCTTCAGATCAAGAATCAGCAAGCAAAAAATGACATCTAGTACAATTTTATTTCAGCCACCTAGAAAAAGGGAAATCAGAAATCTTCTGTGGTTGCTTTATAGTTACTGAAAGAGACAAAGAAAATTACTTACAATCTTCTTATTTTGATGGAACTACATTTTCGTGAGACACTCCCACACTGAATGGTTTGTCAATAGCTCCGTTTTCCCCTTTGTGTCAAGACCTGCGTTGCAAGAGGTGATTGATCATGTTTATTAGAATATTATTTTATTAAGAATTAACTGAAAATAAGGACATAAACAATGGGAGCATAAGGGGAATCCGACAGTTAGACGTAAAGGAGAGAAGAGACGTGAAAAGGGTACACTGATGAGCCGTAGTGTAACTGTCTGTTCATGTGAAACAAGAAGAAATGGATGTCATTCTGTAAGAAAAAAACTTTCTTCCAAATTTCTGATATCATTAGGGGTCCTGGCAATCAGAGTTACTGTTCAGAATCTATGAGACTGTAGACATACCATTAGATTCTACAAAGAATATTATCCATAATATTCGTAAGGTAACAAAAACAAATAATGTGATAACTGTAGTACAAATAGCTTAATCGCTCATGCAGCCGAGTTAGTGAAGCGGATAATGTACTGAACAATAGAAAAGAAAACTAAGGATGTATTAGATAACGATCAGTTGGTTCAGAAAAGTTGAAAACACTACAAAGGCTGTTTAAACTTTGCACTTCCTACTGAAGACAAGACTTGAGAAACTCAAGGCACCTTCAGAGGAGTAGGCGATAGCGAAAAATATTTCGCCAATGTAAAATGATGGAAGATAAATATTGAAAAAGGTAGGGGAAGGCGGGGCAAGACGGGGAGGTGGGGTAAGACGGGGAAGGGCTATAAGCTACAGTTAGAGTGCTGCCATCTGTGGATAGCTGCGTCAACATCATCAACACACACGTCCCAGAGTGTTGACATTGCTGAACCTTAGTTTCGCGGCGGCATGTGTTTACCTCGCTGCGGGTTTTGAACACGTACATTATACGTTGAACACAACTGTAAATAGAATGGTATTCTTTATTCCAACTCTTTCCTAATTAATTACAAAGTATGCCTTAGGCTACATGGTGAATAAAAATACACAAAACGTGCAACGTCAGTATTCTTACCATGCTTTAAAGACTGACTATTGGAAACATGGTATTTACTGTATAATATAGATTACCAGGAATGATCTGACTCAATAGTACGTTCCACGTGTTTTATTTCAGATGGTTCGCAAGTATCGGCGACAAACGTGTAGGCAAGATTGGTCATTTGAGTCAATGGAAGGCGCTGTAAATGCTGTTATGGAAGGTCATGTGGGTTCTTTCAGGGCTGCTCGACAGTTCAACGTGCCACAGAAATATGTGTTTCAGCGTCGGGGTGCCCACGACACTTGTGCAGGGACAGAAAGTGATGATGACGAGGCTGTCCACACTTGTGTACTATGTGAAAGTAAGCGGCCTAAATAAAACGTAATACCGGATTCTACAATTCGCAGAACCATGATTCGAAACCTTACCGTCACATGTTTTCGTTATTCCAGTCCTGATTTAAGATTTAGAGATGAATTCATGGTTAAATAAACAAATGATAATCAAACCTACTTGAATTTGTTTGTTTTTGTCTCTTTTGTAAGGGCTTAAAGTTAGCTTCCCCATCTTGCCCCGCCTTCCCCTATAAGGCAAGTGTGCGGTCTCTGTCCCCTACTATTCAACCTGCGCATCAAAGGCATGATGATGGAAACGAAACAAAGGTTCGTGAATGGGATTGAAATACAGCGTGGAAGGATGTATATGGTAAAATTCGCTGATGACATTGTTATCCTCTGGGAGTGAGGAAGACTTGTAGGAGCTGGTAAATGAAATTAACAGTCCCATGAGCACAAAATATGAGTTGACAGTAAATCAAAGAAAGACGAAAATTATGAGGAGTAGCAGAAATGAAAGCACTCCGTCTTCAGGAACAAGTGGCCCATCAGGACCATCGGACCGCCGTGTCATCCTCAGATGAGGATGCGGATAAGAGGGGCCTGTGGTCAGCACACCGCACTCCTGGTCGTTGTGATGGTTTTCTGTGACCGGAGCCGCTCCTATTCGGTCGAGTAGCTCCTCAATTGGCATCACGAGGCTGAGTGCACCCCGAAAAATGGCAGCCTCGCATGGCGGCCACGATGGTCACCCACCCTAGTGCCGACCACGCCCGACAGCGCTTAACTTCGGTGATCTGTCGGGAACCGGTGTATCCACTGCGGCAAGGCCGTTGCCTAGTAGGAATGAGATTAGTGAGAAATTTAGCATCAAACTTAAGGACCATAAAGTTGACGAAGTGAAGGAATTCCGCCATCTTGAAAGCCAGGAGCATATTAGATGCAGGCTAGAACAGGCAAAGAGTGTGTTCCTTGCATAAAAGTCCATTAGTATCAAACAACAATTTGAAGAAGAAATTTCTGTGAATGTACATGTGGAGCACAACATTGTATGAATGTGAATCATGGATTGTTGGATACATGAAAAGAGGAAAAAGGTTGCGTTTCAGATGTAGTACTAATGGCTAAAACCACCTCATGTGTATTAATATACATTTATTGTGTCGGAACCTGTTTCGTTCTTTTCGAAAATCGTCAGGTTGACGAGATATGCCAATGTCATGATGTGAAGGGTCAGATTATGTCGTGATATTGGCATAACTCGGAAACCGGTCGCGATAAATAGATTGTTATTAATAGAGCTTTGGTGTTTTTCATTGTTTATTATCACTAGGGGAGCTCAACATAATCAAGATCATTTGAGATGTGGTGCTGCAAAAGAATGTTGACAATCAAGGCTCATAATGAATTGGGGTCTCTTCAGAAACTGGAAGGAAAGAAATTTACGGAAATTACTGGCAAGAAGAAGAGACAAGATGATGGGAAATGTCATAAGAGAATCACTTCTTTCCAGAGAGAGCCGTAGAGGTCGAACACAGCAGGGGGAGACGTTGGAATATATCCAAGAAATAACTGAGGGCAATGGGTGTAATTGCAACTCTTCCATGTAAAGATGTTGGTGCAGTAGAAAACAAAGACTCTTTCGTAGTTCCTACCAACCGTTTTATTTCGCATCCCAGAAGCGTTTTCTGTGCAGTGTCCCCCTGTATCGTAGCCTTCGCCCCTATTAGTCATTGTATGACTGAACTGTCCCCATTTGTGTGGTTATGCTTCGCATGTTGGCACTCTACATCTTTGTCTTCCCGAAAACCGCTATTGTTGCCACTGTGTAGCGCCTTCAGATGAGATATCAAAAAACGTATACTCGTCCTCACACAGTAACATTCTCTAGAGTTATTCATAGATGGGCGCAAATACTGGGAAATAGGTTTTTGTGCACGACCTCAACTGTGTATATCCGTTAAACAGGAATGCGTAGAGGAGAAATGGAAGAGTGGCTGGAGAGATCTCATGCAAGTCTACTCTTCTAGCTGCAGGTGAGCTAATGTTTACAGAAAATACGTTTCTTACAGATTGTCACTTTTCCCGGACATTACTGGGAACGATGACATGTATAAACTGTTGCGAAGATGCTGGATTCTACGCTGCTCACAACACTAAGCTGTAGGCTGTAGGTCCCTATTTTCTTCTCCTGTAATAAACGAAAGCTTCTTAAGCTGGCTCTTTACTTTGACCATAGATTTCTTCTCGAAGAATTTGTATTACCACAGTAATTGCATTATACTCGAGAATTCGTGAAAGAAACAGTAAGGATTGGTCAGAAACGACCTTCTGATTGCTCACAAGCGATCTCATCTTGATCCAGATACTTCACACGCATAAAATTTTTCACGTAGGAATATGTGAAAGATCACGAATTTTTGGTGCTGTACACTATCGTGGAGGGCCTTGAATGCCGAGTAGCTTAGTGGACCGCGCTTGGTAGAATTTTGTTATGGTGTTAAAAATGGCTTCTGCTCCAGATGGTGGCTAGATTTTTTTTGGGGACGATACATGTTTCGAAAACATTTTTGATAGAGGTGGAATTATGCACTATAATAATGCCGTGTGACGAGGGCCTCCCGTTGGGGAGACCGCTCGTCTGGTGCAAGTCTTTCGATTTGACGCCACTTCGGCAACTTGCACTTCGAAATGATGATGATTAGGCGCAACACAACACCCAGTTCCTGAGCGGAGAAAATCTCCGACCCAGCCGGGAATCGAACCCGATCCCGTAGGATTGACAGTCTGTCGCGCTGACCACTCAGCTATCGGGGGTGGACAATTATGCACTGATGTATGCTAATAAAAAAATTAGAATTATATTAATACCTTCAGCCGCTGACGGGCGTTGATACAGATCCACGGGGACAGGTGAAAATGTTTGCCCCGACCGGAACTCGAACCCTGGATCTCCTGCTTACATGGCAGACGGTCTATCCATCTTCTTTTTATTATTTCATTTTTATACAAATGGATAAAGGAAGGCCGTTCCTCTTCGGCTACATAAACAGAATAATAGCAAGTCGTCCCGTTACGACATAAGGATGCTCTGTACTATAGCCCGCTGCGAATTTTTCGATGACTGTCGTCTCAATGCTGTGTTGTTTCCGTTGTTTGTTCAATCTCATAAAAAAGGGGAACTAGAAAGAGGTGCTATGGTTATCTTCTCATGTCATCGATAATCCAGCTGCGAGGTGGATTATGGAATGCGCTCCAAAAGAAAATTAGAAAAATATTGCCTGTATTCGGGGTTCTTGACGATCGCACAATGTCGTTCGTTGAGGTAATACCAAAAATCGGGTCTGTCTTCTCGCCGTCACCGAATAGGTAGTGAACAACGTGCCCACTAATCCACGTCCCAGAGTTCGTTTTCGCTCTTGGGAAATACATCTCATCGGGGAAAAGAAGTGATCGGGTAGTTATCCTGCCGGGAGTCGGGAGTGTGAGAAAAGCCAATATCTGGCGCACCAAATACCAAACGTCCTTTGCCGACCCGCATTCAAAACGATGATCATCCGTGTCAATCACCTGGCATGTGGCACACTATGGTGAATCGGCGAGGTTTCCCATTAACAGTTCCGTACCATGCAGACTACACGTCAGTATCGAGGGTGGTGGCATTCACTGCCTGCCACACAGCACGCCACTTTTGTAGTGGGGTGTTTGCTTTCAATCACATTCGGCGTCCTGTTCATTTGCATGGCAGCATATATCGCCCGCGTCATGATAAAGCGTGTGGTTAGTAGTGCGGTACCGTTGTGGCTTAATTCAAGGAAGAATTGGCTAATGTAGAAGAAAGGTGCTGGGATATCAGATATCATCACAGGGGGTGCGAGTGAGGTCGGTGGTAAGGCCTCCAGTAAGAGACTTTTGAGGCACGTCGGCCTTCGTCGCCACAGTTGCAGGCGATAGCTGACGAACAGGGCCTTCGCTCTGTTCTGAACATGACAAAGGCCTAAACCTCCTCTGCTCCTCGGGAGGGTTAGGGACTCGTAACGAATCTTAAATAACATGCCCGTATTAACAAAGGATCCCAAAACCGCCAACATACGGTGAGCCAGAGTACGTGGTATCTGGAGTATCTGTGCAAAATGGGGGATACGTGACGCCAAATAGACGTTAGCATATCGCGTCCGTTGCAGGAGGTCTAGATGTCTAAGACTTTGGCCACTTATTCCTACTCTCATCTGATTCAGTAAACGTCTATAGTTAAGGGCTGTTGAACGCTTCATGACAGTTGTGACTTTAATGCCAAGACAGCGGATTGTGTCACTGATTCGTAGCGGTGCGACGCTCTCGTCGGGTAGACCTCTGCCTATGGTTAGAACGTTCGATTTGTGGAGACTGAGTTTGCTCCCCGACGCCGCGCCCTAGGTCGCGACCCACGCCAGAGCTGCACGAACATCGTCATTAATGCGAAGAAGGAGTACCATATCATCCGCACAGGCAGTGCAGCAAAAAGTGTGTCAACCATGGGACATCCCAGTCAGGCGTTGTCGAAGGCCGCAGAGGAGTGGTTCCAAGAGGAGGCCGAAAGAGGGCAGCCTTGTCACACCGATCGCTGGATCTTTATCGGCGGCGTGAGACGGCCGTTATATAACACCTTGGACGTCGCTCCGCGTAGGAGACGCATCAGTACCTTAACTATGATGTCCGGATACCCCATGTGTCGCAGTATCTCCATCAAAAATGTGTGGTCGACTCTGTTAAAGGCCTGGCTAAACTCGAGTGAGGCCAAAACTCCCGGCAGTTGGCGAGCTTTAGCTAGCACGATCATACCTCGATATCGGCACAGTGCAGTGCGAATATTATGGTCACCACCTAACGATGCCTGGTACTGTAACACAACACATTGTACCGATAGCTTTAGACATGCCGCCAGAAGCCGGGTGTAAATCTTCAAGTCACTTTTGAGTAAGGTCAAGGGATGATAATTAGTGATCCTGGATCCGCCTCGTGGTTTGGGTATGGGCACAATCAGTCCTTCTAGGAACGCCCAAGGGATCTGCGTCGTTGGAGACATAAGATCGCGGTAAATATCAGTCCATGCTGGTGACAGAGGAAGGCCATCAGGTCCGGGGGACTTATGAGCAGCCCCCGCCTGTATTGTTTCAATCATTTCCTCTTACATCTGCAGTCAAATCCGCCGCTGCTGTCGGAGAGATCGTACCATAAGTGAGTTGAAAGACTTCGGCGATCACCTCTGGGGGATGTCGGTGTTCCGAGTGCAGCCTTGTGTAGCGAACATGAATGGCGTTTCCTATATCGCGCTGGGCATCAAGGCGCCGTCCGTCTTCCGTCGTGACAGCTAGGACCAGTGGCCTGCGTCGGCGCCGTCGTTCTGCAATGACGTGGTACATCGACGGTTCCTCCTGGGCCACTCTGTCTTGAGTGCGCACTCTGACGATCGCACCCTCAAGGTGGCAACGTATTAATTTGACGATCTGTGCCTTGGCACGGTTCACCGTCACCTGCCTTTCAGGTGAGTACGGCAATGTTGTACATTCCCTTAAGATGCTGTAGTAAAAGTCCATGGTATGTTTCTTCCATGCTGCAACATCTCGTCCGTAGCCTATCAAGGTCTTCCGGAGGGCTGGTTTGGCTCACAGCAACCACCATGACAGTGTAGACCGGTAGGTGCCACACCGGCGGCTACAAGAATCCCACGTGTTCTCTATCAGACGGCGGCACTCCTGAGAGGCTAGGTGGGCGACGTTCAACTTCAAAGGACCACAGCTGTGGCATACCTTCTGGTGATCGAGGGTAATGGCGCAGATGTAGGCTTCGTGGTCAGGAAACGCTGTGGACCAAACTTCGGCAGCTCTCGTTCCTATAGCTATGAAGCGCGAGATGTAAATCCGGTCGATGCGGCTGGAGGAATGGCTGATGTGGTGAGTAAATCCGGGCCGATCGCAACAAACATGTTCCCACGAGTCCACCAATTGAAGATTATTTATAATTGTGGCAACTTCTGCGCAGGGAGAATGATGTGGTAATTGATCCTTAGGTGCTTGGCTACAGTTGAAGTCCCCTCCGAATATCAAGACGTCCTGACGGCCCATAAAGAGGGGCGTGATTGTATGAGCGAAAACGTTGGATCGTTTGCGACGCCTATCAGATCCTGACGGCGCTTAGATGTTAATAAGTTTGAATCCTTGGATAGTAAGAGCCTCTGGCGTCATGGAGGTACTCGACGCCTTCTGCGGGTATACCTTCGGGGTGGAGGATCGCCACACCAATGCCTTTGGCCGACGCATGTGAAACTGAAGTCTTGTAGCCATAGGGTTCCTTGAAGTCTGCGACATGAACCTCTTGGAGGAGCGAAATGTCGATGTCTGTTGTTTTGAGCTGATCCTGTAGCATCGCTATGTTATGTCCGGCACGTATGTTGTTGATGTTAATCGTTGCTACACGGTATGTTTGGTCAGCCAGGTCGGCAACTGGGTTGTGTAGGAGGCCAGGTGTGGGTGGCAGGGGCGGCCCCACATAGGCTGACGATACAGCCGTAGTCACTGTGGTTGGTCGGTCCTGGGTACAGCCGAGGGAGCATCTCTGCCCTCGGCATCCTCCGAGTGCCGTGGCTCATCCTCGACATCATCCGTCCAAGAATCAGATGCAGCAGTTGGTAACTGTTGATTAGTGCTGTCAGTAGAGCGCTCGCGAACATGTTCAGTAACAGAAGTGGTGTTGTCAGTCCGATGCTCAGAAACTGTATTCGCCGTAGCATCGTCACGGGAAGGGTCAGTTGTGGTGGTGGAGTCCTGAGTGTCGTCTGACAACGGATGTTCGTCCGGGTCGCACATCCGAAGCAGGCAATCATCGGATGGCGTATGGCGCCGTTTCTGGCGTTTTGGAGAGGACTGTTGTTTTCGGACATGTTGTTCTGTGTCAGAGTGCGGGTGGCAATCGTCTGATGCAGTCTGCATTGGTAGGAAGGCAGAAGTCGGGATAATTTCTGTTTCTACTTCCATCTTCTCTTTAGGTTCGTCTCGGTTGCACGATTGATCATCGTCTTGAGGCAAGTCTGCCGATGACGTCTTGGAGGGGTATATGTTCTCCGCCACACCGTCATCGATCATTGACTGCATTATGGCGTTTCGATCCTGGACATGACCAGCTGTTGCGGTTGCAGCCGCTGCATAAGTAATGGGGAGTGAAGTAGGTGTCCAAAAGGGCTCTGAGAACTATGTGACTTAACATCTATGGTCATCAGTCCCCTAGAACTTAGAACTACTTAAACCTAACTAACCTAAGGACATCACACACATCCATGCCCGAGGCAGGATTCGAAACTGCGACCGTAGCAGTCGCGTCGTTCCGGACTGAGCGAGTGAAGTAGGTGTCGCCGTGGATAGAACTTCACAGACCGGTGTTTGAGTCAGTCGGCGTCGAATACAGGCCGATCGGACATGTCCTTCCTGTCCACAGCCGGCGCAAGTACGCGGTTGTCCGTCTTACATTACAATGGCTCTGCAGCCGCCAATTACTAAGTAGGATAGCACATGCTTCGTCAGTGCAATCTTAATTTGTCGCACTCAGTTTAAGACGGGGTATGTCTCAAACGTTTGCCATTTTTCAGCCAGGTGGCTTAGCACGTTGCCGTACGGTTTGAAAGCTCTCATCACAACATCTGGCAGGACTTGGAATGGCAGCTCGAAGACCCTCAGAGAGCGAAAGCCTAATCCAGCGTGGTCAATCGTCACACTTCCAATGTGGCCATCAGGATGCTTAAATTTAAGTCCATGAGTGTGTTGGCACACAACATCAGTGCACGCCTCTCCATTGACCAGTTTTATGTATACGACGCTTTTGGTTATAGAAAAATGGATCCCAATGATGTCTTGAGGTGCAATGTGAAGTTCTTCCCGGATGAGACGTTCAATGTCAAGTGCTCGCGGTCTTGCATAGTCCGCTTGAAATGTGATCTTAATTGTGGACTTGCGGTACGAGTGCGCCATAGCACTACCGAGACACGAACGCGTGACACTCGCTGCAGTTGTAGGTAAACAGTAAACACTCGCGCGCGCGGTGCGCAAACAGGCGGGACACAGGCACAACGACCTTGCCCCACCGCTGCTAACAGCCGACTGTCCCATCTGAGCCACCGAGGCACAGAAGATAGTGCGGCGGCAAAGGACTATCTCGCGCACACCTCCCGCGAGACCCACATTCTCACCTTGTATGTCCACACACTACATGCGTAGTGTCCCACCCCAACACTGCCGTCTAGAATGAAGCAGCAGATCCCGGGTTCGAGTCCTGATCGGGGAAAACATTTTCAATCGTCCCCGTTGATCTATATCAACGCCCGTCATCAGCTGAAGGTATTAATACAATTATAATTTCGTTCTAGACGGCAGCAGGTCATCAATGATGTCTGTTCTTTCGGACCTGTCCGAAAGAACAGACACCATATCCATATAAGTAATAAAAAAATGTTCATGAAAGAATTCATCTTATCTGAACAATACTAGAAACAAATAACTTGCAATCAGCATTTAAAAAACTTCGGTGAACGGTACAATAAAAAAAACGAAAAAAATACATTTACTCGCCATGAAAGCAATTTACGTACGCCAAAATTCACATTAGACTATATAAACAAAGGTACTGGAAACCAAGCAACAGATTGTTTTTGAGGAAGTTCAATAAGTGTTGACGTCACATTCCTTTGCACGTCGACTGATACGTGATGGTCACCTAAGCTGCTCCTACTCGAGCTAGTTGCCCTAACTCTAGTCCGCCATGACGATAATTCGCAGAAATGGCATGTCTCGGTCTAACGTCTAAATGAAATCACCTGAAGTCTCAAAGCGTACTGGTTTTCCGATTGTCAGTCTATCTGAACAACGAAAATCTTGAAACATTCCTTACCAAATTTACTTTTATCTTACAGATTCTCGATTCCACCGAAATCTATCTCATAGAAAGTCTTAGGTGTCACGCCATCATTTCTACTTTTGCTTCATGTTGTCCACTACTACGATTATCGCAGACGCCAATACGATGCATTGTTAGCTGTTGTCTTTCCGTCCTGACAATGTTTTATAACTGATTGTCATCAGAGATGGAATTCTTCAGTAGATATAGACCCATGCAGTATTCCTAGTTGGTTCCTCTGATAAAGTGAAATGAATATATTGAATTTCCTTTATCTCATAAAATTTCACACCAATTTTCTTGAATTTGATTTTTTCTCGGAACGTTCTTTGTTTCCCTATTTCACTTGAATCTGCCGATGGGGCCAGGTTGTCGCATAGTTTACTCAGATTTGTTCTGCTGCTCTCTCTCGTTAAATCTTTTGTACTTCAGATCTGCAAAACTGGCATGGTACTCAAAATGAGACTGGGTGTGATTTTGTGATAAGCGCCTGGACTATTTCACACTGGTCAAAGGGTGCCTGCTTTCGCATGAGAGTGCATTTAAATGTATATCTCAGTAGGTTATAGGCCATTTTATCTGTCAGTTCTGCCTTTGTTTTCCTTTCTGACTATCAGGTACTCAGATTACGACGTTTTATCGTGAAATATGTGACGATCTTTTCTGTTTAGAGACTTATAATGTTCAAAGTTCTTACGAAAAATTAATTAAGAAAGTCATGAATTAAGAGTGGTAAATCTGATTCAGAAAGACACTAAGACCTCTATTTTTCTCTCCTTAAGATATTTTTCAAGTTCATTATTTGTCACATGTTATACGTAGCCTTAATTTCACACGCAAAATATTTCATAGTGTAGCAGTGTTGCGACGTGCATAGGAGCAGTAAGAGGGAGGAAGGTCGTTTCTGAAGTAAGCGCTCTTTGGTATCTGCAGCTCCTAATTGTAGGAAGGCATGGTAAGTAGGAGGCGAAATTTTCGTAATTGCATTTATTAACTCATAATCTTAAGAAGTGCAATCTTATCGTTGCTACACGGTATGTTTGGTCAGCCAGATCGGCAACTGGGAGAACTAAACATAATCCCATTCTGATATCAGTCTTCTTATTTGACGAGTTAGAAATAAATCTAATGTTAATGACAAAAAATTGTTATAAACGGGTCAACTCAACTCAATATCAGCACACACTCCGCTGCAGAGTGAAAATCTCATTCTGGAAACATCCCCCAGGCTGTGGCTAAGCCATGTCTCCGCAATATCCTTTCTTTCAGGAGTGCTAGTTCTGCAAGGTTCGCAGGAGAGCTTCTGTAAAGTTTGGAAGGTAGGAGACGAGGTACTGGCAGAAGTAAAGCTGTGAGTACCGGGCCTGAGTCGTGCTTCGGTAGCTCAGATGGTAGAGCACTTGCCCGCGAAAGGCAAAGGTCCCGAGTTCGAGTCTCGGTCGGGCACACAGTTTTAATCTGCCAGGAAGTTTCAATAGTGGTATTTCAAAGTATCCTTTGTACCCGTCTCGAGGCGTCCATTTTGATTAAAATCTCGCTGCTGATGAAATAGGCTAATAAAGGTAACTTGGTCGGATATATGCGTGGGGTCTAGTGCAGGACACCCACAATGAGAGTAACACAGAATAGTGAATTGTAAAATATATTACTCGTCCCTGGTAACGCTGATTGTAGCAACTGTAGAATATAGTTCTACCGTATCTGTCCTGCGTTGACTAAAGTTCCATGAACACAAACTAAATATGTTCTTTGAGCCAAAGTCAGAAGAAGAAAAATCTTCTGTCTTGATCTACTGTTCGAAGAACAATTCTAAACTAACGGTACTCAAGCATAAATGTCTAGGCAGGCGGTCTCTGCCCATACATGATAATTCTATTCACTCTTCTGTTTCTGCTGAAGGTAGCCAATCTATCGGCCACTGTGTCTATCTCACTCGAAGACTTGAAGACGCGACGAACGTTCTGCAGAAAATACCTAGAAAGACTTGTACTGATTTGAAACTTGCAGCTCACAAGTTCTCCTCGTTAACGGTTACTTAAGTGCGCTTCTGTCTTCCTAGTGGCGCTGCCGCTCCAGGAGGCGTGATTTTCACGGAAAGTGTGACTGGTTTGCGCACAGCGATGTTCCTGCTGCTGACGAACGCACACGGTACTTCTGCAAACTCTTCTTGTTTGGTATTTCAGTACACCACACACATAAACAAAAAGGTGGTACATCCAATGAAAAATGGAGCCGACATAATAACGTGACTGAAGCTGCGAAATGTTTATGGAAATAACATTAGCATATGCCAATTGAAACCATATGTTTACTGTATGTAACCAAATTTATTTGATTTAACTATTTAAAATTACAGTAAAATTGTGGTTTCAGTTGATATTCACTACATTCAAGCAAAAGTCTAATAAAAATGCACACATTAAAAATAATATGTGATCAGAATCCAATTCAGAAATAAGAGCATTATCTGACACAGCTACAGAGTTCTACTAACAAAACAACAAACTGAGAATGTAACTTCAAAGTGACTGAAGATAACAACAATAAAGAGAAAATATAACTGAATACAATTCCAAAGTAGCAACTGCACAGTTCGTAATCAAAACAGTCACTTAGCGAGAAAACATCTATATGCTTTAAATCTAAAGTTGTGAATTATGACTGTGTTTGGCGCAAAGTGAAACTTGGCAGTTGGAATGCATTTTGAATCATTGCAGACCTGGCGGGGAGCACGCGACTGATTCTGTGCCTGGGCAGCGGACTCGGTATCATTATAGTGTTGTTAATCTACCCGTCTACAGATTTCACCGTCTCTAGACGAACACGCTAATCATCAACGTATATTGTGCTTTGCTCAGAAGTTTGTCACTGCCGGGAAAGAGCTAAAGGATGAGACTTAGCCCATACAGCAAGAGCAGGAAGTTTTCCTTCTTGATCAGGACGAAATCACCGATTTCATACCACCATGTTTCCTCTAAAGACTAGACAGTGATCCTGTTATTTATGCAAATAATCAGTGACCACCTTCTCCAAAAAATCTACCCCAGTTGATGTACATGCTGCCAATTGTGTACCCTGTTAGCGGAAATCTTAAGTGTGAAACGTTCGAGAAGGAGACAAAAGTATGTCCTCACAAGTTGCTGCAGTCATCGGGAGATTTGTCATGATTACACTATTTTTCTGGTAAGTTGGCCGCAAATTTGATGGAATTCGTACAATTTCTTTTCTTTGTAAGTGAGTTTTTTTGAAACTTGAGGAATTCTGACATAATGCAATCAGATTTTGTAAAAATCAGTATGCAACGATTCAGTTTCTTCAGTTTTTTCTGGCTAAGCATGTAAAAGGAAACATCTTCCCTCAAAACCATATCTGCCTTGCCACGCTTGTAGAAATCTAGACAAGAAGTATCAGATCACAAGGGATGCGGCAGTCTCTTGTATTTATGAACGTAGTTCGTTTTTTACTGGTTACATTGTCTCCTCTAACACAAACAGTTTTGATTTTGGAATCGTTCAGCGAGGATGACGTATTGACGTTACAGACGTCTGACGGAGGTCACAACGCTATTGTAGTGGCCATTTGCAGGAAACGTTCTTTTACTGAGTCTCAGCTGCACGTTTCTGTGCCACAACTTTAGATACAAAAGTCATTTGACCAGTAGTGTCTAACAGTGCCATACAAAATTCCTGTTTACGACTGCTGTCTGCTCTTGACTGCAGTTGCAGGCGACAACGCACTACAGATGACCCTACGTCTCCCCTTCGCAGCCATATTGGACAACGAGAAGTTACCAACCTACCTACATTTTATGACAGCTGACTTGAAGAGCTACGTGTTGTATTTTCCAGTAGATATAAACTGGAGCGTTTCACTACCTCGTAAAGTGACAAGGACATATGAACAAGAATTGCAAATTATTTTCTTACCAAACTCATATCGATAATCAACACTTATTCAATCAAAATCTTTGAATTTGGCGATTATAAGATTTCCCCTAAAAATTCGCATCTTCCTTTAATGTTAGTTACTTTCTTGTTGCATAGATAATTTGAACGATTATTTTACCGGAATAACGTGAAACGAGTCAGCTTACAGGATATGTGTACATCACTTGTTTCAGCGTTAATGAACACGTTCTTCTTATGGGACAGCCACAACTGCACAAGTCCATTTTGAAAAATGAGGAAACAGCAAGACATTTGCTTCATTCACAGTCTTTTATTGTATACGCAACCGGTTTCGGAACACTTGAAGTTCCAGCATCTGGCGTAAAAAGTAAAATAACTTAATCATCTGAGGTGATCCGCACCCCAACGTTGTCATGGGGCAAGAGAAAAGTTCTATAACAATAGTTCCCTCGTGCTGCGTGACCGGGAACAATAACGGTTTTCTTGTGCCTACCTCAAATCTTTCATTCGACTTACGTTTGGATTTCCATTGACAGTATTCTAAATTGCTCTCTCTGAATCTAACTAACTCGAGTCACCTACCGTTGGTTTCGAGAATGTTCACGAGTTATTTACTGTGGTGAATGCAGTCACAGACTTTTTGACTTACTACTAAAGACTAAATGTGGCTCGCAAAAGTAGCCATAATTGTTTTACAAAGAACGACTTCATGAAGAGAAACTTCAAGTTTAAGGGTTTCTAACCTTTCACAGGCATGCATACACAATTTAATAAATGCCTGCTATCACTGACACTGCAGGGTCGAAAGTAGGCCGACCAACAAAGATAATACGTACCTGGCCGATACTACTTTGTGATCATCATACCTGTTATTGACAAGCACACAAGAATTTGTAACCTTTTTTACTGTGGGAGATATCTGACTTAACAGGTCCTTCATGTCACCTCACAAAACATAGAGTTTGAAAGGTAATAACTGGTAACTGCAGAGAGCTGACAGTTTCTGTCGAATCTGATGAGTCTACAGATTATGAAATACCAGAGTGCCTTTCTGCCATTAATACCAGATATTATTAAATCCTCGAATTTTACTCGGCACTTGCTGCGACTGGAGGATTTATGTTCAGTTTCAGGTCACTTTTGACGAGATACAAAGTTTATCTCACGATGCGCCAGTCTACACAATGTTAGCTCAAGAAATCTTATGCCAGGTCTGAACGTAGTTTACACCAAGGACAGCGGCCTTCGAAACTGATGTGCCTTCTCACAGGAGTCAGTACGTACTGAGAGTGAGTAGATGGTAACAACGAGCCAACAGCTGCACTAACCGCTTGCAGTTGGCGCAGCTGGGCATTACGAAAAGTTACATTGTGACATATCTGTTGCTGATAGCTAATGTTGTCGGACGTTGTAGCCATAGTGGCGATGTATCGGCGGAAAGAGGAAGCGACATCTCAATAGATAATGTCTTGCGCAGATCGTGTCTATTTTCAGCGTGGCTCTACCATAAATCACATCAGCTTATGCTTATGGCACTCACGACTGTCAGATCTGTTATTACTGAAGTAATGAGCAGGTTTTCCTACGCACGGAAGCATTTAAAAGTTGGAACAGAAAATGTAAGTCGCCCACACGGTCTTAGTTTCTCAACATAATGTTCACATTTTGTGCAGTTTCGCACATACCGAAACATACGCAACATGATGCACGTGTGAACCATACCCGGCCAGTACTTTTCCACTTGCAGGATTGTGGCTTCTGCGATCCAATATTTAGTTTTTGAGTCTGTAGTGCGAGACAACTCGCTGCTCACGCATTGTTTCCAATCAAAGATCGATTATAAAGCAATAAAATTTATACTGTCTGACAATAAAAGCGAGGCACAAAGAATTAGAAGAAGAAATGAAACTTAACGGATTCAGGGGGTATGTGATATTATTTCCATGATTACAAAACCGAGTTCCATTAGTACTAAATTTGGAAGTATGGGACCACTTGTCAGTAGGACCTGGCACCTCCTCTACCCTCATTGCATGCAGTGATTCGGTTGGAAAGGGGTGTCATGAAGCCGTTGTATCCTGTGCTGAGGTAAGCTTACCCACACCTGTTGTAACTGGTCTTTGATACACGGGATACTGGCAGTGGGACGGAGTTGACGTCAGGGCTAGTCGCACGTATGACGTCTCTTATACAGATCTGAGGCTCTTGCTGACCCCAGGAGTTTCTCAACGTCACACGGTCAGTTCATAGAGAAGCGTGCCCTGCGTGGAACAATGGCACCAAACTGCTGTCGTATGAGAGGTAACACATAAGGACGAAGGATGTCCGTGATGTACCAGTTTGGCGTCAGAGTTCCCACAATTACTACCAGCCGTGGCCTGAAGCCATTTGAGCAATGAAATTAAGCAAGTATTTGAAATAATAAAAGCTTACTGAAATGACAATAAAATGAACTCTGACAGTACATAAAACGCGTCTAACTCAAAATTTATTCTGGCGACTGAAACTAACATTTTTGGTAGTGTAGAAGACTTGAATATGTCTGTTGTAAAAAGTAGAGACGTAATTGTTATTAATGTATGTAATGTTGTGGAAGTAATTGATGTGAGTGGAATAGTTGATTTATGTATTGATTGCTGATAAGGGTAGTAACTGTTCCATTGTATTGTAAAATAACAATGCTAATGAAGAAAGTAAAAATGAAACATTTAACTTGTCAGGAATGAATGAGATTTCAACACTATTCACAGATTAGATTAGATTAGATTAGTACTTGTTCCATAGATAATGAATACGACACTTCGTAATGATGTGGAACGTGTCAGGCTAATGAAAGGTGTCTATACAAGATACAACATCACACAAAATATTACATGACACTCAATATTTTAAATTTTTTTGTGGGGGTTGGGAAATTACCCACTTACTATATCCAAAACTTTATCGAAGGAGTAGAAGGAGTTGCCATTAAGATATTCTTTTAACTTCCTTTTAAATGCTATGTGTCTATCTGTCAGACTTTTGATACTATTAGGTATGTGACCAAAGACTTTTGTGGCAGCATAATTTACCCCCTTCTGAGCCAAAGTTAGATTTAACCTTGAGTAGTGAAGCTCATACTTTCTCCTAGTGTTTAGCCACGTACACTGCTATTACTTTTGAATTCGTTCTGATCGTTAATAACAAATTTCATAATTGAATATATATATTGTGAGGCTGCAGTGAAGATTTCTAGCTCTTTAAATAAGTGCTGCAGGATGATCTTGGATGAGCTCAAGCAATTATTCTGATTACATGCTTTTGTGCAATGAACACTCTTTTACTCAACGATGAGTTACCACAGAATATGATGCCATACGAAAGCAGAGAATGAAAATAGGCGTGGTAAGCTAATTTTCTCAGATATATATCGCTAAAATTTGCAATGACCCTAATATCATAAGTAGCTGAACTCAAACGTTTCAGCAGATCCTCAGTGTGATTTTTCAGTTCAACTCCTCATCAATGCATACACCTAGAAATTTTGAATATTCTACCTTAGCTACCGATTTCTGATCAAATTCTACATTTATTAATGGTGTCATTCCATTTACTGTGTGGCACTGTATATACTGTGTTTTGTCAAAGTATAATGAGAGCCCATTTGCAGAGAACCACTTAATGATTTTCTGAAAAACATCGTTTACAATTTCACCAGTTAATTCTTGTCTGTTGGGTGTAATAGCTATACTTGTATCATCGGCAAAAAGTACCAGCTTTGCATCTTCGTGAATATAGAATGACAAGTCATTAATATATATTAAGAGCAGCAGAGGACCCAAGACCAAACCTTGCAGCACCCCATTCTTGATTGTACACCAGTTTGAGAAATCACTAGTTTTTTGCATATTATGTGAACTGTTTATTTCAACTTTCTGCACTCTTCCAGTTAGGTTTGATTTAAACCATTTGAGCACTGTCCCATTCATTCCACAGTACTTGATCTTATCTAGAAGTTTTCCATGATTTACACAATCAAAAGCCTTTGATAGATCACGAAAAATCCCAGTGGGTGACTTCCGGTTACTCAGAGCATTTAATATTTCATTAGTGAAAGTATATATAGCTTTTTCCGTTGAAAAACCCTTCTGGAAACCAAACTGACATTTTGTTAAAACTTTATTTTTACAAAGGTGTGAGGCTACTCTACAATACATTTTTTTTTCAAGTATTTTGGATAAGGCAGTCAGAAGAGAGATTGGGCGGTAGTTGTTGACATCAGACGTATCCCCTTTTTTATGCAGTGGTTTAACAACGGTGTAGTTCAGTCTATCTGGGAAAATACCCTGCTTCAGAGAGCTTCTACATAGGTGGCTCGGAATCCCACTTATTTCTTTGGGACAAGTGTCACATAACATCCGAATTTTATCAGAATGATTTGCATAGGAGAGGCATCACAAAACGTTTTGCAAACCATTTAAGAATAATTTTAACGATCATGTTGCTTCAGCAAATAGTGTTAATTCATACTGAGTGTATGGCCTTTTGATGAAAAGTTTGGGTCTGATGGAGAAACTGAAAATGATTCATCAATGGCATTGAGGAGGATGTTCATGCACCAGAAGAAAATATTCATTTACTGTAGGTTTGAAGGAAACAGTAACTGCAACATATCCCTGTATTGTTATGTATCATTGAGGGAAGAAAGTTTAAAAGGCACAGAAAAATGAACTACTGAAAAGAATAAAAGGGTCTCCAGTCAAAGTGATGCATCTTGGAGAAGCAACAGTAATGTAACAATAAATTTGTCTCTTACTGAAAACCACACGACTTCTCTACAAGTGGCGATTGACTCTTTTCATTCTATTATATGACATTTCATGAACATTTTATTATTGCAGTTTGAACATTGAAAAGTTATTTCAACATACAATGTAGTCACCTTCACAGTGTTACGACTCAAGTTGAACTGTCTTTGATAAATACTTTTGCCTGAGTTATGCTTCATGCTGATGAACTGTGCTGATAAACTACGTTTTATGATGATTAATGCTAATACCATATTGTTTAGAGTTCATGAAAATTTGATGGTAGCGTCATGAAGTGTTAATGGGTGGGTTACTTACTATTCTGTTTGAGAATTGATAATATTACTTTGCTTTTGAACTGACACTTGTCTTATGAGATGCATTTGAAAAAATTCTGAAAAATTTGAAAAATGTGGTAGGACATCGTTGGTTCATTGGAATCGAGCAGCGACGCAAGTCTCCACAGCGCGAAGCCAGGCCGGGGCATTTGGCGGCGGGCACGTGCTGCTGCAATTAGAGGCGCCAGCTGTGTGAGCGACTGTTCGCTTTCTTCCGAAGCAGGATCCTCAACATGAGTAATTAGTTACCTGTTCTTAAAACTCCACTGTTACGATTTGTTCGTTATTTGTGGATTGTTGTTTCCTCAGCCGTTGAGGCGTGTAATAACAAATCGTATGTCTTGTTGCCAAGAATCTGCAACCCCAGGAGTGACTTGACAGTTGTGACTTGTGTTTTCGGTAATCTTTTAAACTTGTCTTGAGTGTTGTTTGATGCCCTGATCTTGGTGAGGCCGAGTTTAAAGTTATTGGTATCTTGGTTTACTCTTCATCGACCGATATTTTTTGTTATCTGTACAGTTGGATCTGACTGTTCGAAATCGGTCAGATTCTCAGTCGGTCGTCAACCGTCCCTAGGTTGTGTTGTTTTCCGATTAAGAGGTTGTCGGTCTTTCTGCCTGTCTCACCTGAACGTCCGTTAGTGTTATCTTCCCAGGCCGACACTTGGAACATTCTGAGCGCCGCTCCTTGTGTTTTAAATAGTGATTTCCTTTTCGGTCTTAAGTACTCTGTGTGGCCTTCAGCGGAGTTGTAACTTTTCTAAATTAAAATTGTAAAATTCTTTGTGCCTAGGCCTTAACCCGTAAACTGTTTTCTGCATGGCAGAGTTTTAATCTCCCTTAAATTAAAAATTCAAAATACTAGTCTTGCCCTTCAGTAACAAGATTGTTATTCTTTAGTAAGAGGCCTTCAGCTGAGTTTGACACGAAATATTTTAAGATAAGGCCTTCAGCCTTTTAAAATTGAAAGCTCTTCTTCCTAGGTCTTAAGCTGCTAAATTATTTGTTGATATGCGGCCTTCAGCCTAGTTTTCAGCCTATTTAGATTAAACTATGCAAATCTTTGTCTCGGCCTTAAGCCGTAACACTGTTCTTGATCAATGTGAGGCCTTCAGCCGAGTTCTATGGGAAAAAATTTAAGCTAAGCCTCTCAGCCTATTTATATTGAAGATAGAAAAAATTTTCTAAGGAATTGAAACCTCTTGAAGAACTCCTGTACCTCAATTCCTTGCTTAGGCCTTGTGCCTTGGATTTTCGATGTTGCCCTCAGCCGATCTAAATTAAATCAAAGGAAGTCTTTCATTAAAACCTTGAGAGTTTTTGATTCTTGCTTGTGTGATTGTCTGTTTTAAGAAATAAAGCTTATATGTTGAGTACAGCTGACAGTAAATTACTTTGGCCCGTTTCGACAAATATAACCGCATCCGCTCTGTCCAGCTAGTCCAGGGTTTTCAAACGTCTTCTAGATTTCTTCGCTGTTTTGTTTCGTGGAAGTGTTTATACACGTTTAACGACATGTTTCAGAAATTATTGTGAAGTTTTTGTGGTAAGGTTTGTTTGTTTGAAAAATTTTTTATTTCAGACTTAGTCTTTCATTGTCTGCTATAGGTGTTGGAACATGATTATCATGGAAAAGCTGAAGCAGTAATAAGCTTTTTGTATTGCATATATTTTCAAAGTAAGATAAAGAGTTTTTCAGGAGGAGAATGTAGCCTGTAGAAAGGAGACTGTTTTTGAGACCATATAGGTAGAATCTGAAAACTATGTCGCAAGACAGAAGTAAGAGAAGCTATGAACTGGCAATGAATGACTATAATTTGCACAATATTTGTATTATAGTCAGAATATTTTAATCTTTGGAATGTGGAGGAGATTCTCTGTCGTAAGTTGCCTAAATGTTTGGTAACTGACGTGATTAAGGAGGCACTGATTGTATTCGCAAATTATGGTTGTATTCGGAGTTGATATGAGATGTAAGATGTGGAAGATGATAAAGTCAGAGTTGTCGTTGTTGTTGTGGTCTTCAGTCCTGAGACTGGTTTGATGCAGCTTTCCATGCTACTCTATCCTGTGCAAGGTTCTTCATCTCCCAGTACCTACTGCAACCTACATCATTCTGAATCTGCGTAGTGTATTCATCTCTTGGTCTCCCTCTACGATTTTTACCCTCCACGCTGCCCTCCAATACTAAATTGGTGATCCCTTGATGCCTCAGAACGTGTCCTACCAACCGATCCCTTCTTCTGGTCAAGTTGTGCCACAAACTTCTCTTCTCCCCAATCCTATTCAATACTTCCTCATTAGTTATGTGATCTACCCATCTAATCTTCAGCATTCTTCTGTAGCACCACATTTCGAAAGCTTCTATTCTCTTCTTGTCCAAACTATTCACCGTCCATGTTTCACTTCCATACATGGCTACACTCCATACAAATACTTTCAGAAATGACTTCCTGACACTTAAATCTATACTCGATGTTAACAAATTTCTCTTCTTCAGAAACGCTTTCCTTGCCATTGCCAGTCTACATTTTATATCCTCTCTACTTCGCCCATCATCAGTTATTTTGCTCCCCAAATAGCATAGCTCCTTTACTACTTTATGTGTCTCATTTCCTAATCTAATACCCTCAACATCACCAGACTTAATTCGACTACATTCCATTATCCTCGTTTTGGTTTAGTTGATGTTCATCTTATATCCTCCCTTCAAGACACCATCAATTCCGTTCAACTGCTCTTCCAAGTCCTTTGCTGTCTCTGACAGAATTACAATGTCATCGGCGAACCTCAATGTGTTAATTTCTTCTCCGTGGATTTTAATACCTACTCCGAATTTTTCTTTTGTTTCCTTTACTGCTTGCTCAATATACAGATTGAATAACATCGGGGAGAGGCTACAACCCTGTCTGACTCCCTTCCCAACCACTGCTTCCCTTTCATGTCCCTCGACTCTTATAACTGCCGTCTGGTTTCTGTACAAATTGTAAATAGCCTTTCGCTCCCTGTATTTTACCCCTGCCACCTTTAGAATTTGAAAGAGAGTATTCGAATCAACATTGTCAAAAGCTTTCTCTAAGTCTACAAATGCTAGAAACGTAGGTTTGCCTTTCCGTAATCTTTCTTCTAAGATAAATCGTAAGGTCAGTATTGCCTCACGTGTTCCAGTATTTCTATGGAATCCAAACTGATCTTCCCCGAGGTCGGCTTGTACTAGTTTTTCCAATCGTCTGTAAAGAATTCGTGTTAGTATTTTGCAGCTGTGGCTCATTAAACTGATTGTTCGGTAATTTTCACATCTGTCAACACCTGCTTTCTTTGTGATTGGAATTATTATATCCTTCTTGAAGTCTGAGGGTATTTCGCCTGTTTGCTCACCAGATGATAGAGTTTTGTCAGGACTGGCTCTCCCAAGGCCGTCAGTAGTTCCAATGGAATGTTGTCTATTCCAGGGGCCTTGTTTCGACTCAGAGTTAGGGTACAATATTCTGAATTATGACGTGTTATGTTGAACTGTAAAATGAAGCACATGTTTGTATCACTTCATAATGGATTTACAGTGGATCAGACAGCCAAGAAAAAATTCTACTTACATCAGTAATTTTAGAGATAAAAATATGCAATGGGATAGTAACAATAATAAAAATAAATAACTGTGGGAAATAGTTGTGATACAAGGATGTATGGTGACTACTATTTTCTAACACTAGTTTGATGAAACAAATCAAACTATTTAAAAGTAATTTACGCACAAAACGGAGAAATTCCATTAAAAACTGAATAAAATGCTAGAAAATGTTTTTTTCTAATTTTTATTCCTTATAAAGAAAATATGTGGAGACATTACAAATTTCATCGTTTTATTATTCTAAATCAAATTATCTTTGCATACTGGTCTATTATTATACTCTTGTGTACTATTTTTTATTATATTATTTTCGATATAGGTGGTGTTATTTAATCAGTTATGCATGTTCAAATATAAGATAATTTGGATTTTGAGTTAGTTTCGTAATAATACAGAATTCCATCATATTTAGTAAAGGCAATTAGTTTAGATTTGAAAATATGTTATAACAATATGCAAGCAGTAATTATTTTTCTTGTAGGAGATATATGTGTTCTTAATGTTTCATCCACTATTTTATTATTTGAAGAGCTTAACAATTTTAAAAAGTTTTACCTATATAGTAAACAGTATTCTTCAAAACGCTAACTTTATTGGTCAATTTATTTTATTTAATTGTATTAATTAAGTGTCCTTGTACCAATAAACCCCTACACATATCACGGAAATTTAACTTTCAGAAAACTGATTTTGCTAAATTAACTGTGACTGTTCTTGTAAAAACTAAACACTTTAGTTTCCTCGTTATGGTATGAAAATTTTCGCACATCTTCATGAGTGCAGAATTGTTGGTGGGATATTGTTATGGAACTGATCAGTGACCCTATTTTCATCACAAACTACAACACATAATACACACAAACTAACAGATATTCAATAAACGCAAATACTGGGATGACCAGAAATACACTCGGTTGACCACATTACCGAATACACGAAAATATTCCAGAAATCACATTACTTTTGATTTTCTTTGGTATAGTTAAATACATTGTTTCACTTTGGTACAAATACATTAAAATTTATAATAACGAAATGTACTGTTAGCCAGTGTCGGTGTCTGGAGTTGCGAGAGGGCCGAGTTCTACAAACATCAGTTTTCAGATGGTGCACAAGCATGGCATGGCGGTAGGGCCTCAGAAACACATTGGTCAAGGCGTCCATTGTCAGTAGCAAGCACGTTAACATAGTCCGTGTGCAGTGACAACAGCAAACTTGGAAATGCAGTGTTTTTTTCAGCTTGGAGCTGCCTATGTAATTAGTAGACATGTACGAAGTATTCGGTTTTTCCATGGGGTTTCAATTCTGCTCTCGAACAGTTCCTTGGGCTACATCCAGGTTCTAACCCTGCCACGAAAGCCGTTCACGGAGATGTAACTGCCGTGAGATCATTTTAGTAGTCATCATCATATGACGGAAGTTAATGGTGAGCTTCCATCTGCTGAGTTACATGTTAACGCTGCTTCGTTGTGCCAAAGGGAGTGAACATACTACTTCCGTGGCTAAATCTTGACAGTTCTCGTACGAGATTGACCGCCCCATCAGCTACGTTTCGACAAAAACTAGTTCGTTGTCTGAAGTTTAGAAATCAGGGCCAACTATTGTAGTACAATATGTTAAATTCACGTGTACCTTCCGTTTTCCTAGGTTCTAAAGGGAATTCCAACAGTAACTTGTGTGTTCTTACGATTTAATTTAATCTGTAACTATTGTGCCTCTGAGCAGACTCTTGCAGCAAACTTCACTTTACAGAATGAGATTTTCACTCTGCTGCGGAGTGTGCACTGATATGAAACTTTCTGAAAGATTAAAACTGTGTGGCAGGCCGATATTCGAACTCGGGACCTTTTCCTTTCTACCAAGTAAGCTACCCAAGCGCTATTCACGACCCCTACCCACAGTTTCAATTCTGCCAGTACCTCGTCTCCTACCTTCCAAACTTCACACAAGTTCTGCTGCGAAACTTAAGAACTAGCACTCCTGGAAGAAGGGGTATTGTGAAGACATGGCTTAGCCACAGCCTGGGGGATGTTTAAACTTCACTTTTTTTTGAACTGTTGGAGGTGGCCACTGACTGTGGTAAAGTTCTATATTAAGGTATCTTTGCGGAAGTGGGTTATTACTGGGACTGAGTTAAGAGTAAATTCCCCAGGTGAGGCTCCCTGAGTACTACCTGTAACTCGATTTAAATGTGTGCTACTGGACCAATGAAGCCATTTAGTCAACCGAGTTATTCGACTACTCATATGTACACTGAACTGATTCATGCTGTTGATTTGTGGAAAAATTACAACTCTGGTACCTACGCTTAAATTATACACAATTGTTTTTAGGTATTATGGCATTTGTGGTAATAATGTCTTTAACTGCTCCAGTGCTCTAAGACATAACTGTTATATTACCCTCTCTAAATCTGGCGGGTGAATATAAATAATTCTTGTACCAGCTTCTGAGTTCTTGAGGATGAGTTTTTAATTTCCTTCGTCGGCTATTGGTATATTAATAATGTTGTGGATTGTGGTTTAACTCTTGTTATTGGAATTTTGTCAGTAAAAAGTTTTGAATTAATTGCACTCTTAGCCACTGAGATCCTTTTAAAGAAATGTCTGCCTTACTAGATGTTGATTTTAAACAATTCAGTAATCAATTTAATAATGAAGTATGCTCAGGTTACCAGCATGAACCTTATGTAAAACTGTTGGTGTGAAATAAATTGTGAATGTGAGCTTGGCAGCTAAACACTCGCAGATTCCTACGTCCTTATCATTTCACCAATGTTAAATTCGAGAGGAACGTCTGAACTTATTGAAATCTATTATTTTCCATTTTTAAAAAGTATTACATTCTTATTTGTATAACTTCTGCAACATAAATGTGATATTACATTACTAACTTACAAATTTTATTTTTCAATGTAAACAATCGATATGTAACTGTAGCATCTTTAAGTTACTTTATATCTGAGTAAGTTCATGTCGGTCAGTAGTCTAGACTCTGTTCTGTACAATTGTAAGACGTAGTGTGTTCTTGTACTACTTATAAATTATGATAGGAAATAAACATATGTGGAAAATCTGCTACTTTTAATCCAAATATTAATTTTCAGTTGCAACCACCAACAAGGAATTGCATCTCTTAGAGCACCAATGCTATGTGAAAATGAAACTACAGCCTATTGCAGTATGAAAGTTAAGTTGCATTTATCAGACTTAATAGTTATTATCCTGATATTTGACAACTAATATGCCTCCTTTTGTCCTCCAGTTTTTTAAAGTACTGGAGAATTACAGAACAAATCAACTCATTGCTGAAACAAGTTGTTTGAAATCTGTTTTATAAAGCTATGTACTTTAGGAAAGGTAAAGGTAGGAACCATTAGCAGATCTCATAGGCTGTAGATACTGTGATAAGACTACAGTAGGCAGTTCAGCTGTAGAGGAATCGACAGTTATGAAAAGACAATCCTAGAAGTGGGACAAACTAACGTGAAGTGGGAGATAGACGTCCCATTCTACCAGCCAATAGGGCTTCTTCCATTTCCATTCACGTAATGAGCAAGGAAAAGTGCTGTTTGTGCTTAGTAATTAGTCTAATCTCGTCTTCACGATCCCTGTGGGACTGACATGCAGTGGATTGCAGTATATTCCTAGGTTCTTCACTTAAAGTTGGTTCTAGAAAGTTTCTAAGCAGGCTCTGAAGTGATAGTTCGCGTCCATCGTCAAGGATCTGACAGTTAAATTTATCAGTGTCTTTATGGTTCTCTCCTATAGGTCCAACTAACCTGTGATGATTCATGTTGCTCTTTCCTGTATCCGTTCAGTATCCGCTGCTAGTTCTGTTTGGTATAGGTCCCACACACTTGATCAGTGTACTGGGATAGGTCGTAAGAGTGTTCCTATGCAATTTCCTTTTTAGACTATTACATTTCCGTAGTATTCTACCAATTAATCAGAGTCTGTCACCTGCTTTGCTTACAACTGAGATTATGTGATCATTTCGTTCCATATCCCCCGATTTCAACTGTGACTCGCTGATACTGTAGTCACCGAACACAACATTTTTTCTTCGTTTTGTGAAGTGCTCAGTTTGACTTTTCTGAATATTTAATCCGATTTACCAATCAATACATGTAACTGAAATCTTATCAAAATCTGACTAAATATTGATGCAGAATTTATTTACGATACTTCTTTATAGATAGCTGAATAATTTGTGAAAGGTCAGAGGTTACTATTAATACTGTCTACGAGGTCATTAATGCTGCATATAAAATGAAAAGCTAGGATGGCAACAGACTTGCCTTGGCGCTATCTTGAAGTTGCCTTTATATATATGAATGACCCTCCATCCAAGATAACATGCTGTGTCTTTCCCACCAAGATATCCTCAATCCATCACAAATATAGCTTGATGCTTCATATCGTCGTACTTTCCATAATAAGCCTGTGTACGATACTGAGTCAAATGCCTTTCTGATGTCCGGAAACACTACATTTATCTGCCTGCCTCGATCCATGGCATTGAGAAGGTACTCTGAGGAAAGCGCAACATGATCGATGTTTTCGAAAGCCACGCTGGTTGTCATTGAGGAGGCCTTCTATTCTAGATACTTCATTAAATTTTACCTTACGTTCTAAGATTCCACAGCAAATGGATGTCATGTAAATTCATAGGTAGTTTAGTGAATCACTTCTGCTGCCCTTTCTGCAGATGAGTGTGGCCTGTACTTCCTTCCAGATTTTAGTTAGTGGTATCTTCGGGGTGTTTTGGTTAAAAGAGGGATCAATTCAACTGAATTTAGGTTCAGAATCTGATGTGGATTCCATCAGGCCCTGGAGTTTTCTTCAGTTTTAGCACTGACACCAGTATTTATTTCATCCTTGCACTGGTGCGAGAATGAAACTGTGTTGATTCTCCTGGGTTTTACTTTGCACAGGAAGGTTTTAAACCATAGTTAAGCATTTATGCTATTGCTTTGCTACACCCAATATCGGTTCTTGTCTAGTCCATGAGTGTCTGAACACTAACTTTGGTACCCCTTCCAGTCTTTAGATACGACCAGAATTTCTTCTAGTTTTGTGGGAGATCTTTCGTTAATATTCTGCTGCGATAGTCAGTGAAGGCTTCATGAACGCATTTCTTTCAGCGTCTCTCTGTCTATAGCCCTGTCTTTTGTTTTATAAATATCATGCAGTAGTCTCTGTTTCTCTTAGAAGTTCCATTGCAGTGACAGTATATCACGGAGAGTTCCTTTCAAAGAGATAGAATACCATAGCGCTGCCACTCCGCGACAAGTGTGAAACGACCTTCTGTAATGTTTTCGAAAGTCAAAAAGATGGCCATGGTACAAGACTGCTAGTAAGGAAATTATGAAACGTTAGGTGAAAAAGTAACTTAACAAATCCACTTAAAGTTAAAAGAATGAAAGTTCTTTCTCTGTTGGTGTGTAACACAAATGTACAAAAAACACTAACAGATCATATTCTTAAACAGTATTCACTTGAAATAAGATAAATTCGCAGTTGTAATGATTTTGTGCATGCAGTTACACGTTTCACAAATGTTAGGAATGACCTCAAAAAGAAATTCAGCAGTACCATATCTGACAACTTAGCACATACAGAACATAGCGAGGTTGCGCAGTGGTTAACACACAGGACTTGCATTCGGGAAGGCGACGTCTCAAATCCTCGTTCGGCCATCCAGATTTAGGTTCTCCGTGACTTCCCTAAATCGCTCCCTTGAAAGGGTGCGATCGAATTCCTACCCTGTCCTTGGCAGATACCGAGCTTGAGCTTCGTCTCTAATGACTCCGAAGTCGACGGGACGCGAAACTCAGTCTTCCTTTCAAACACGCAGTATTTCACTTTGAAAACAAGCGCAAAATGACTTCCGAAAGTATGTCGCGTTATAGTACAGTATAAGGAGCGCTAAGTAGTATGCCACAACTTGTCTGTGTATGCTCTACGTCTTTTGTTCCGCCCACCATGTTCTGTCCTAATAGATACGTATCTAGTCAGGGAATGGGCAACTGCTATTTTAAACTACTGCTTCTTTATAATATTTAATTGCTTTAGATTCTCTGCCTACTCTGAAAATCACAGTTGCTACAAATGCCACATATCCCGATGGATAACCAGTTGCAGTGTGGACATCCTCAAACAAGTCATCTACATCTACCTCTACATGGATACTATGCTAATCATATTTAAGTGCCTGGCAGAGGGTTCATCGAACCACCTTCACAATTGTCTATTATTCCAATCTCGTATAGGGCGCGGAATGAATGTGTAAGTAGGCTGTTTATGTTTTCTTTATGTAAGTAGGCTGTTTATGTTTTCTTATTGGCAACGTTACGTAGCGCTCTGTACGAAAATCACTGGCTGTGCTGTGTGCAGTCTGTAGCTAGTTTGCATTGTTGTCTGCCATTGTAGTGTTGGGCAGCTGGACGTGAACAGCGCGTAGCGTTGCGCAGTTGGAGGTGAGCCGCCAGCAGTGGTGGATGTGGGGAGAGAAATGGCGGAGTTTTGATATTTGTAAGAATGGATGTAATGAACTGCTATATATATTATGACTATTGAGGTAAATACATTGTTTGTTCTCTATTAAAATCTTTCATTTGCTAACTATGCCTATCAGTAGTTAGTGCCTTCAGTAGTTTGAATCTTTTATTTAGCTGGCAGTAGTGGCGCTCGCTGTATTGCAGTAGCTTGAGTAACGAAGATTTTTGTGAGGTAAGTGATTTGTGAAAGGTACAGGTTAATGTTAGTCAGGGCCATTCCTTTGTAGGGATATCTGAAAGTCAGATTGCGTTGCGCTAACAAAATATTGTGTGTCAGTTTAAGCACAGTCAGGTATAAATATTTCTAAGGGGACGTTTCAAATGAACACCTGTATCTTTCCGTACGAGGTCTGATTAACCTTATTTTATCGTGGTGATCGTTCCACCCTATGTAGGTCGGTGTCAACAAAACATTTTCGCATTCGGAGGAGAAAGTTGGTGATTGGAATATCTTGAGAAGATTCCGTCGCAACGAAAACCGCCTTTCTTTTAATGATTTCCAGCCCAAATCCTGTATCATTTCTGTGACACTCTCTCACATTTTTCGCGATAATACAAAACGTGCTGCCTTTCTTTGAACTTTTTCGATGTACTCCATCAGTCCTACCAGGTAAGGATCCCACCCCGCGCAGCAGTATTCCAAAAGAGGACAGACAAGCGTAGTGTAGGCAGTCTTAGTCGGTCTGTTACATTTTATAAGCGTCCTTCCAATAAAACGCAGCCTTTGGTTAGCCTTCCCCACAACATTTTCTGTGTGTTCTCTCCAACTGAAGTTGTTCGTAATTGTAATACCTAGGTATTTAGTTCAATTTACGGCTTTTGGATTAGACTGATTTATCGTGTAACCGAAGTTTAACGAGTTCTTTTTAGTACTCATGTGGATGACCTCACACTTTTCGTTATTTAGGGTCAACTGCCACTTTTCGCACCAGTCAGATATTTTTTCTAAATCGTTTTGCAGTTTGTTTTGATTTTCTGATGACTTTATTAGTCGATAAAGGTCAGATTCATCTACAAACAACTGAAAACGGCTGCTAGGATTGTCTCCCAAATCGTTTATATAGATAAGGAACAGTAAAGGGCCTATAACACTACCTTGGGGAACGCCTGAAATCACTTCTGTTTTACTCGATGACTTTCCGTCAGTTACTACGAACTATGACCTCTCTGACAGAAAATCGCAAATCCACTCACATAACTGAGACGATATTCCATAAGCAGGCAATTTTACTACGAGCCGCTTCTGTGGTACAGTGTCAAAAGCCTTCCGGAAATCCAGGAATACGGAATCGATCTGAAATCCCTTGTCAATAGCACTCAGCACTTCACGTGAATAAAGAGCTAGTTGTGTTACACAGGAACTACGTTTTCTAAACCGATGTTGACTGTGTGTCAATAGACCGTTTCCTGCGAAGTAATTCATAATGTTCGAACACAACATATATTCTAAAATCCTGCAGCATATCGACGTTAACGATATGGATCTGTAATTTAGTGGATTACTCCTACTACCTTTCTTGAATATTGCGTGACGGTTGTGTATGATTGTTAAGTATGGAGCTAATGTATCAGCGTACTCCGAAAGGAACCTAAGTGGTATACAGTCTGGACCAGAAGACTTGCTTTTATTAAGTGATTTGAGTTGCTTCACTACTCCGAGGATATTTACTGCTACGTTACTCATGTTTGCAGCTGTTCTCGATTCGAATTCTGGAAAATTGACTTCATCTTCTTTTGTGAAGGCATTTCGGAAGGTTGTGTTTAGTAAATCTGCTTTGCCAGCACTGTTTTCGATAGTAACTCCATTCTTATCGCGCAGAGAAGGTATTGATTGTTTCTTGCCGCTAACATACTTCACATACGACTAGAATCTCTTCGGATTTTCTGTCAGGTTTCGAGACAAAGTTTCGTTGTGGAAACTGTTATAGGCGTCTCGCATTGAATTCCGCGCTATGTTTACAGCTTCTGTAAAGGATCGCCAATCTTGGGGATTTTGGGTCTGTTTAAATTTGGAATGTTTGTTTCGTTGTTTGTGCAACAGTGTTCTAACCAATTTTGTGCACCAAGGAGGATCAGCTCCGTCGTTTGTTAGTTTATTCGGTATAAACCTCTCAATTGCTGCCGATACTATTTCTTTGAATTTAAGCCACATCTGGTCTACATTTATTAATTTGGAATGAGTGGAGATTGTCTCTCAGGTGGGCGTCAAGTGAATGTTTATCTGCTTTTTCGAATAGGTATATTTTTCGCTTATTTATTGAGGATTTGGTGGTTACAATACTCAGTGTCGCTAATCCCTACATCGGTTTTGATCCTGGTTATTAACTCAGGATTATTTGTTGCTAAGAGGTCAAATGTGTTTTCACAACCGTTTACTATCCGCGTGGGCTCATGAACTAACTGCTCGAAATAATTTTCAGATAATGCGTTTAGCATAATCAGGTCTGTTTGTTGTTATTAGTTCCAACATAGTGCACTAACAAGTGGGCTTACGAGCTATCCGTTCTAAGTATTTCACAGACAACACATTTAGTAATGTTTCACACGTCGTCTTGCCTTGCCTACCAGTACAAAACTGAAATTACCGCAAATTATTGTTGGCTGATTAAAGTCTCCTCTGGTAATTAAATTATAACTGAGAACTGACGTACTGGTGGACTGAGGTTTTATCTGAAGTCTAAAGTCTAGCTCTTAGTTTGAAATTACTCATAAAACGGATTTAAGTGAGCACTATCTCTCACAATGAATATACGATACCAGTGAGTAAGGCAAACTGCTTGAGCCTTCTACAAAAGGAAGATAACTCAAGCGTCCTCTCCCACAGAGCAGTAGCCCGTCGCATTCCAGCACTGTCTCCTTGCCACTGCAGGTGCTTGTAAATGTCTGTCTGGCCAACACGCCTTCCATTCTTCGGCATCCGTGGGAAACATGCGACCTACTTCCATGGGGCCTCACCTCACACATTTATTTTTCGGATGCCTCAGCAAAACAGCCAGACGCAACAGGAGATACAATATTTATGTTTTATTTCGTCTTCCGCATTCCACTCCCGTCGCTGTTACCACTATTAACTGCGGACATCTGTTATGATATGCCAGAGAAATATTGCTACTGTCGTTCGTTCACAACAGAGTAGAAGGAAAACCGTGAAATGTCACGCATTCGCCAGCCGGGGTGGCCGAGCGGTTCTAGGCGCCACAGTCTGGAACCGCGCGAGCGCTACGGTCGCAGGTTCGAATCCTGCCTCGGGTATTGTTGTGTCTGATGTCCCTAGGTTAGTTAGGTTAAAGTAGTTGTAAGTTCTAGGGGACTGATGACCTCAGAAGTTATGTCCCATAGTGCTCAAAGCCATTTGTCACACATTCGCAAAACATCGATCATGCTACACCTCTCTCCCTTATGAGATTCTTTACCAATTTTAAGTCCGTACTAGCCCATCTTTTAACCGTAATATTACGGAGTTACGTTCTAGAAAAAGCTGTGCCCAGTGGTGGGAAGAAATCACTACAAGCAGGGCACCAGAAGTCATCCACGACAATCCCGTCCAATATTTTTGAATCCAATTGTATAATCGTAAATCATCAAATGTAATTAGATATTCCGAGCAGAATAACCTGCTCCATGCCACCCGGTATAGATTCCGAAAACATCGACCACGTGAAACTGAACTCGCGCTTTTCACTCACGGCATCCTTAAAGTCATGGATCATGGTAATGAAGTGTATGTAGTATGCCTTTTTTCCCGAAAAGCCTATAACTCGACGCCAAACCAACTCTCATTAAGAAAAATACGACCATATGAGGTGGCTGCATCGAGAATTTCTTGGTATTTAGAACGTAACATCTTATCTTGTATACAGAGTTATCCGCAGAAGTAACTCTAGACGTTCTCCAGGGAAGTGTTTTGAGGTCCTTTTGTAAGATGTACAAGAACACATCACAAAGTAATCCCTCCGAATGTGAAAATGCTTGTTGTTGTTGTGGTCTTCATTCCGGGTTTGAAGCAGCTCTCCATCGTACTCCATCGTGTGGAAGCCTCTTCATCTTAAAATAACTACTGCAGCCTAGATCTTTCTGAATCTGCTTACTGTATTCATTTCTTGGTCTTCCTCTACGAACTACGTACTAAAATAGTGATCCCTTGATGTCTCAGAATGTATCCTATCCACCGATCCTTCTTTTTGTCAGCTTGTCTCCCCAGTTCTATACAGTACTTCTTCTATAGCATCACATTTTGAAAGTTCTCTTTTTATCTAAACTGTTTGTCTTCCATGTTTCACATGGCTACACTCCAGACAAATACCTTAATAAAAGACTTCCTAACAATTCAATCTATATTCGGTGTTAAAAAATTTCTCTCCTACAGAAATGCTTTTCTTACCATTACCAGTCTACATTTTATATCCTCTCTAAGGCTTTCTAAATAAAACAGAGGGTATTAATTTTGTGCATCTGAATTCTTCATGTCTACATAGTTATTTCTCAACATAGTCGCCCTGGCGACGAATTAATTACTTCCAACGAGAGACGAATTTGTTGATACGCTCACTGTAGAATATTTGGCTTTGTTGAAGGAGCCGCAATCTCACTTCTGCTTGTACTACTTCGTCACTCTCAAAGTGAAGTAGCCGAAGTTTTGGAAGCAGATAAAGATCGGACTGGTTCGAGTTGGGACTGTAAGGATGATGATCGATGGCCGTGAACCCAAGGCGTCGGACTGCTGCAGATGTCGCGGAGGTCGTGAGCCATGCTCAAGGAGAGGATGCTCCATGTGTGGACGAATTCTTGAAATTTGAAACTTGATTACAGCCCGCTGTTTCTCACGCACCGACGCAGGTATGTTACACCCAGCCATTTAACGAGCTACGGTCCAAAGCTCTCTGGCGGCAGAGGGCTGCAAATATAAAGACGTGAAGAATAAAGATGTATGCTGTTAACAACGTTTGTTTTATTTAAGAAGATTGAAAAATTTTCACATAAAAATTTCGGAGGCAATACTTTTCAGCAAGCCTTCCCATATTAATGACCCGCAGACAATTAAATGGTAAGGCGACCGCTGGCGATCAGTGGAAATCCGGCTTCGAGCATCGGTCTGGTACTTTTCATTTATGTTATGTAAGCTGATGTTATTAGGGCCATCAGGGCCTCTCTTACATCGGACCAGGTTTCGATACATACACTGCCTTTTGTAGTTAGTACATCTAACCCTATTACAGTGACGTTGAATTTCAGGAATAAATTTCCATATTATTTTTTCCTCTGTCCAGACCTTCAGAAGATTTTTCTCCAAAGAAGTTTCACGAGAGCATGGGCGTCCGCAGAAATTTAACCAAGACGGGGTAATATACTAAAATGGTGAATTTTATACAACTGATTCGCGAAGTCTCTGAACGTATTGTGTCCTAAGAAGTTTATTTGACAGGAAGTACACAAAAGACATTGTATCTCAAGGATCTGCTAGTTACGGAATGAATATATTTAAGAATATTGGAAGAGTGCCATTCCTAAAGGTGAGCATGTTTAATTATTATCTGCGAAGTAAATTTCTTTTAATAACAGATCCAACGAGTTACAAAGTAAATCTCAAAATTATTTTCAAAATATATCTTGATTCATACTTCAACTCTGTTGATCTGATGTGGAAAAAAGTGAAATCCATTAAAGAAATCATACATATCAGCAAATATAGTCCGCAAAAAACGCCCCGCTTGATGCACCTATAAGTGGAAAAGTATGAAATATACCTATAGAGAAGCGCTTCTCGAATTGTATCATCCATTATTATTATTATTATTATTATTGTTGTTTTTATTATTATTTTTATTTGCTTACAAAACTTCACATCTGACACCATAACGGATTAATTGCGTACTTTTACGACTACTATTTTTAAAGTTGATTGTCATAAAAAAGTTCATCAAAATTTGTTTTAAAATCTACGTTTATCTGCGTTGTTTACACAAGTGTAACGCATGGCCAGAATTCGACTAGATGAATGTGGGAAATCTTCCAAAACAGCCCCCACATTGACAGGTATCACCGACTCTTAACAACCTACGGCTGATCTAATTGTTCTACTGTCCTCAGTTTGGATCGCAAACGGACTGCACAACTTGTAAAACGATGCCTGTTCGTTGCACCGTGTTGATAAGAGTGGGGGCTATAGGCAATGTTCTCCAAGGATTTTAATCCGCCGTGACCGCAAAAACATCGCCGAAACCACCACTGCCAAAGGAAACGCTGTGTCTTACCGTCAACATCCTCTCAATCTAGCAAAATGTTACATAGAGTTTCATAAAGATGCAGAGTTTCCCGTTGCATTTGGCATAGCTATATCTTTGGTTTAGTCTTACCATAGAGAGTCACTGCTAGAAAACGGCGAGAACCCTACAGTTAGTATGTGTTCCAGGAGGGAGCAACTGCCTCCTTGCACCTTGTAGACGCCTATCCAGGAGAGCTTGACGTGAAGAACTCTAAGTTGAAGTGACGTTCCTGCTGAGCCGTGGCGCCATTAAATTAGTAGACCGTTCTGTCTGACACCACTAGCTCAAGGACAGTATCGACTATCCCTCTTGCTATCCCATTGCCAATACCTAAGAGGAAGAGTGGGTTGTGTCCTCAGAAGGTCTTTGCTTGCCAGTATATACAAGGGTACGCTGGCGCGAGAGGGAGAGGCACGAAGTTCGGGGATTGGCGGTAGCGTCGCGACAAGAGGTGCTCATGAGGTCCGAGCTGCCGAACCCATGAGCTGCAGAGCGAAGATATCTGAGTACTTCGCAGGGGTCAGCGTCGACTACAAGCAACTGGCCGACATCCCGTCGGTTGGTTGGCAACATTCGTGTCGGACGACCTCTCGTGACCTGGCTGCCCTCTTCTACCTGGCTTTCATCGGCACCACTCAGGAGCCGTGGTTCCATGGAACTGCTTGCGGATATAGGGGAGTAACATTCTATAATCCTCGTGGTGATTTGTTTCATTGTCTACCTCCTTATTATTTTGTCGTTTGTACCCGATCCCCAGGGTTTTACTCGGTCGGCTGTTTGTTCGTAAATATAGGCCGTAGTATTGTACTAAGACACTATTTCTCGCTTGAAAACTTGTCCAGCTATTATACTGCATTTTTCTTTCGGATTTGTACCAATCATTAATGTTCTAATGAATCAGCTCCTGGTAGTAAATACAGCAGGAACAGCTGTACTAAGGCACAAGTTGCCATTAAGCCATAACAGCGGACTTGTAGTTAAATTTACAAGTAACCGGTTCAATTCTTTGATTGTAATCGCATTAGTCGTAATCTGAACAACCTGTCATACTAAGCTGTGCGTTGCTGCCTTTGAAATACCGGGTCAATATTCGTGTATTTTTAGCTGGATCTTCTGGTTCCGCCGAGTGAGTTCTCTTGTAATAAGTGTTCACAAGTAAAGTTTTAAGACGTTCCTTCAGAGCGCTCTTAATAACTGACAATTAGTTTAACTTTAAATATATTAACAGCCAACCGACATCAGGGCTTCAGTCAAAATACGATTGTCAAGAGGGATGGGTTAAGATTCAGTGGCACCTTGGTTGCCGATTGAAATTAAGAGGTTGGTTGCTCTGAAGTACGCCTTATCATTGTCGTATTGTTTTTTTAATCTCTTCAATCTTTAGCAAAGGTACGTATATTAACCCCGAACTTCTCGATATACAGCTTTAAAATTAAAAGTTACGTCATCTGTTTTGAGTAACTGAATCATTCTTCTCATCAGTGGTGCTTATATAGTTTTCATATGTTGCAGAAGGGCATTTAATAAGAGAAACTGTGTCCCAGCGCGGTAGTAAACACTGTTGTTTCACCCGACAACGAGTGGGTTGCACGTCCGGCCGTCTTGTAATTATTGTGATATTATTTGCTGTTTTGATTTCTCTTTCAAAAGTTTATTCATTTTGCAAATTCGTTCATTTTGTAAAAAAAAGCAAATTGATGGTTATACGGGGTGTTCAGAAAGTCTCTCCACAGTGCCGTATGATTCTTCGCCTGCCTGTATTACTTCCCTTCTAGTGGAGACACTTTCAACATTTAATGTGAAAATTTGTAAGTAAAAATGGATATTCAATAAATTAATAACTTGTATTTCACTGAGTTCCATTTCGGTATCCGAGCGGTCTACGGCACTGCAATCATAGACTGTGCAGCTGGTCCAGGCGGAGGTTCGAATCCTCCCTCGGGCATGGGTGTGTGTGTTTGCGCTTAGGATAATTTAGGTAAAGTAGTGTGTAAGCTTAGGGATTGATGACCTTAGCAGTTAAGTCCCATAAGATTTCACACACATCGGAACATTTTTTTTAATCATTTCAGTATATTCACTGCGGCATACGGCAAGCGCGGATAACAATCATACGGCACTGCGGAGAGACTTTTTGAACACCCCGTATATTTCCAGAATGAGATTTTCACTCTGCAGCGGAGTGTGCGCTGATGTGAAACTTCCTGGCAGATTAAAACTGTGCGCCGAATCGAGACTCGAACCCGGGACCTTTGCCTTTCGCGGCAAGTGTTCTACCACCTGAGCTACCCAAGCACGACTCACGCCCCGTCCTCATAGTTTTACTTCCACCAGTACCTCGTCCCCTACCTTCCAAACTTTACAGACGCTCTCGTGAGAACCTTGCAGGACTGGAACCTCCAAAAGAAAGGAGGTAGCTCAGTTGGTAGAGCACTTGCCCGCGAGGGCAAGGGTCCCGGGTTCGAGTCTCGGTTCGGCACACAGTTTTAATCTGCCAGGAAGTTTCATATCAGCGCACACTCCGCTGCAGAGTGAAAATCTCATCCTGGAAACATCCCCCAGGCTGTGGCTAAGCCATGTCTCCGCAATATTCTTTCTTTCAGGAGTGCTAGTTCTGCAAGGTTCGCAGGAGAGCTACTGTAAAGTTTGGAAGGTAGGAGACGAGGTACTGGCGAAAGTAAAGCTGTGAGGACGGGGCGTGAGTCGTGCTTGGGTAGCTCAGTTGGTAGAGCACTTGCCCGCGAAAGGCAAAGGTCTCGGTTTCGAGTCTCGGTCTGGCACACAGTTTTAATCTGCCAGGAAGTTTCACCCCGTATATTGTTAAATCAACTGGTTGTGTGAAAAGAACGTTATATTGGTGGATCCTCCCTTCCGCATTTTCCTTAATTTCAGTGAGTACCCACATTTCACCCGCTAAGAAAAGGAGGTGACTTTTCCAGAGGACAGTCCCAAATGAAGCCTTTATGCTCCCGCTATTAGCTCGAGCGAGCCGACCACTCAGCCTCTAGGACGAGAGTGCTCCATTTCTTCGACTGACAGCGGGCCCCAGTCCGGCACACGTGCCACGCTGCTCTCGCAGACGGCCTGCGTCCACCGGAGCGGCCCCGCCATTTCGTGGGCCATCTGCAGGAGTTTTCGTGGCCCCTGCCTGGCACTATTTATCGTCGCCGGGCGGACGTCATTAGCGCTGAGGGAACCTCTTCCCGGCGACTTTGCTCGTCGTAAATTCTTACTCTCCCACCTCTCATCCAACTGCTACCTTCCCCCTCTCCTCCTCCTACTCCCTCAATCATCCTCCACTGTCTCTCTCCGGCCCTCTGCTGCAGAGTTCGGCGTCCTTTGTGGCACGGAATGGTCGGTAATCACGGGCTGTAAAAGAGGTACAGACGAGCCACTTCGCTATATGTCTGCCCGGCGTCAGACGCACCATCAACGGCTCTGTGGGCGCAGAGTTGTGCAGCTCTGTCTAGAACACTTGCTAACATTTTTGTGTGTTGTCGCTGGGGTCGACACGGAATTCAACAGAGCTTCTCTGAACTGTTACAGGCGAACGTACTGACACAAATAATAGACACTCTTTCTTTATTATTGCTCAAGAATGGTTTGAAATTTTAGTTACTAGTCTTACAAGGAGCCCCGTGAGTGTGAGGTCGCTAGTTCAATCGTTACTAAGGCTCATTTGAACGTGTTGAGTTGACAATTATGACAGGAGAAATATTGGCTGCTAATGGCTCACCATGTGCATTACGAGGGTGACAGGAATGAGCGTCTGGGAAGTGCAGAGATATGGGGTAAGTGTTCACAAAATGGACAGCGTCAGCATTAAAGACATCTTCAAAACAAGCCATTAATTTGCATCGTGAACACCGAAAGAAAAATGGGGTCCCACAGACAGTGACCACAAAGTTTCGCACTTTCGCAAGATCGAAGACGAAATCCTTGGGAATCACAATCCGTGCAGGGCGTTCAGCTAGGTATTCACACTTAAAGAACGCATGCAGAATCATGTTGACGCACCGCGATGACGGCACGCAACCTAATGAAAAATCGTCAGTTGTGAAGTTTACCGTGAAATTGGTTATCCTTAAACGTGTAGATGCAGATGGTGCGATAATGTGTTTTATAGACACGGAGAAAACAAGCATCCAGAGGCTTAATTTGTCCAGTGGCCCAAGTGATGTGAACTGCAATGCCACACTGTTTTCAGGAGGGACAGTTTGCTCTAAAGGAATGATTTTTAAAAGCAGACTAGGGATCAAATAAAAGCTAGTTATTTTTGGGTAACTATTGGCCAAAAGCAGTTCTCACACCATAGTCCTACTTCCCTTAAGGCATATTTTTCCAATCTTGCTTGCTCTGGCGTAAATATTCCCTACTGAGCGTGTAATTCTATGAACACGAGAAATTATCGTATGGGGACAGAGCACCTCCATCTTCTCGCAGCACAATATATATCTTTCTAACCAATTTACCATACAGATTAACAGTCGATATAATTGTATAAGAATGCGGAGTTCTGTTCATATGCATTTCGTCTTCAAATGCCGACTAGTTTGAGCTGAAGACAAATTCCTTATTGAACGATGGGATAAGTTTGTTTATCTCATCTACAAATTTTGTGACCGATTCCGTAGTTTGCTGGTCATCTTCAAGTTGACACTTTGTTTGAAATTTCGTTATCTTACATCTTCCAATTATGTAGCACTGTCTATTTATACAAACATCTACTGCCTCCCTTTAGATCTTTGTGATCTGTGTCAGGTGCAATTTGATGTCGCATAACGTAGTAGGTCACTATCATGCACATTCTGTAAATTATGTTGAGCATCCTTGAAACACGTGAACACCAGTTTTTGTAAAAGAAGCGCCTTGTCCTCCCTTGAACATCAGTAGCTTTCTTGTGCACGACACGGTCATATTGCTGCGTACTTATTTTGAATCTGTTCATAACTGCTTTTTATTATGCTGCGGGTGTTCTTCTATGTACGTAATTATGTTTAGTACACAGTCTTTGGACAACGATTATCCTTTACTACTATCCACTGGAGACGGAATATGTGGCTCCCCGTCCAGCAAGGATGATGAATTACATGGAACACCTGTTTTAGTACCACTTTCATTTGTTAAACATTGTACTCCTCATGCACATTGTCCACACAGTCGACTGTATACGGCACAACACAACCCACTGACTCACTTTGCAGAAACGCATATATTTCACCTGCCACTTATTTCTCACTCTGCGAAATTCCTTGGGTTCGTTTCTGACGAAATGTCAACCTTGGCAGCTGTTGTTGTAGATATAACGCAATGTTTGCTTTGTTTATCGTTGCCATTTCTCTGCTTTGTATCAGCACCACTAGCACTGTAGCACTGTTGTGAGTTACTCGCCGTCCAAGCATTTAAACTATGCTCTCTTGCATCATGCTGTGATCACCATTGGATGTCTCCAGTCCCGTCCCTGTTGCCATCAGCAGCCAATATTGTGGTTGCGTGGTAGACATGTGGGGGCGTCGAATGCCGTAAATATCATTGGCGCTTCGCGACCTCACACTCAAGGTGCTCATTGTCATCTAATGAAATCGGACTCTATTCTTTGAAAATGGGTACCTACGAGATTTGTTTTCTTAAAGAGTTAGAATTTGTAAATATCAAGATGACCACCACCATCATTCATTAACACTCGCTTCAGGTCTAAGGCCTCATTTAGACCTCTTTACGCACCGCAGCTTTCGTCTGCATTAATATTCTGCAAACGACTGTGAGCACACGGTAGCGTGTGCAGGTCGAGCATAAAAGAACTTTACAGCCTCAAAAATTCATACAAAAGAGACGGTAACAACTTATTCTCCTTAAAATTGTAGCCTTGTCTGCTACATGCGTGCTCACTGCATTTCGTGGTGGCCACGGCTTTTTTGTCCTATACTCCTCGCCAAATACTGTTACTTGCACTTAGAGATGGCGTTTTGACCGCTATGAAATACCTATCAGCCGATTTTAAGAAACCTTTTGTTTTGAAAAGTTTGACTTTTCCACACCGTACAGTCCTATATCTCCGCTCGATAAAGGACTGAATTTCTCTTCGTTATTCGTCATCAAATTAAGTAAAGTACTGCACGAAATTTTAAAGAGTTTGCAAGGGTAAGACCACAAATATTACACTTTGCATGTGGTTGATGTATGCTCACACATTGCTGTTTATGATATGTAGATAAGACATCGAAAGTTAATTTAAAATTGAGAGCATAATGTTATCTCGTTTCGTCCTCGACTTATCGATTTTTATATCTGGCTCATGATCGCGCTTTTGTGTTCCTGCTCATCGGGTATGATGTGGCCATAACAATCGCCATATTTCATAAATGGTTCAAGATACCGAAACCAGCATGCAGTCAAGTATGTTGTATTATAAATACTCGAAACATTTTTATTCGTCGAGATATGGAAGAAAACCTCCTGCAGCAGTGGGAGATCGGGAGAACGGGACGAGTAAACACGTCAACAGCACTCTAGAAAAACCCAGAATCTGCATTTAACCATGTCCTGGGGAGTGGCGGAACGTGACGAGTTGACTCGTCCACAGCAGTCACAGATTTTAACGGAGTCAGTCTAGAAGCTATTTATGGGCGACATTAATTTCTTGGAAGTTTCCGCCAAAATGGAAATCACAAAATGGAAACCACACACAACAGAGGAGCTGCTGCATCCTTCAGTTAGCAAAAGTGGAGTTAGTGATAACGTAGTCTAACGAGCACTTCGCACACATTGTCAGGAGCCATCCAGGGTAACTTCCATATACGAGGGGTGAGAAGTGTTTGAAGGGAAGTGCAGCAACTGCAAAGTAAACGTCCTGTTGGGCCTACAGTTTTGGAGCAAAATACTGACAGAGTTTGAGCAGCATTCCAGCGAATTCCAAGGAAACCGACTCATCAGCTTCCGAAGTACCGCGTAAACGCTTGCCTATGAGACTGTACACCTTTCAACTGATCCAGGCACTCACTCCAGCACATTGTGCTCATATATATTGGGAACTATTGGCAATGACGAGCCTAAAGCTTGATTTTTAACGATAAAGCAACATTTCAACGTTTACCGTGTGACTCGAGAAGCACACGTAGAGTCCGCGTAACTTGTAAAACCGGTTCCAGAGATTATCACCAGGATAGCAAATAAGTTGTACCGTCTCGTTTGTACTGTATTGCAACTATGATGTTCGTTTAAGTTCCCCTGAACGTAACATTGTACCTGTTATTAAGACTTCTCCCCGTTCACTTATGGAACGAATGAAAAATAATTACCGAGCGAGGTGGTGCAGTGGTTAGTACACTGGACTAGCATTCGGGAGGACGACGGTTCAATCCCGTCTCCGGCCATCCTGATTTAGGTTTTCCGTGATTTCCCTAAATCGCTTCAGGCGAATGCCGGGATGGTTCCTTTGAAAGGGCACGGCCGATTTCCTTCCCCATCCTTCCCTCACCCGAGCTTGCGCTCCGTCTCTAATGACCTAGTTGTCGACGGGACGTTAAACACTATTATCCTCCTCCCTCCTCCTCCTCCTGAAAAATAATTCTTTAAACTCTTCTGAGTGTGCTCCCTGCCGCCGTTGGATAAGCAGCTGCAGCAGCAAGTCGTATACTCCCAGCTCACTCATTTGTTACATAGTTTAATTCTTAATTTCTTTGCGTGTTTTTGGTACTTGCATTGTTTAATTCATAAATTTCGGGCGTATTATAGTATTTGAGAGTTGTAGCATCACGTTTTAGTACCTGAATAGTGTAAATTCGCGTAGTCGTCTGTCATCTGTTTTTGTTTTGAACGGCCAGTGTCGGTTGGTCACAGTCAGTGTGCTCCCTGCCGCCGTTGGATAAGCAGCTGCAGCAGCAATTCGTATACTCCTAGCTCACTCATTTGTTACATAGTTTAATTCTTAATTTCTTTGCGTGTTTTTGGTACTTGCATTGTTTAATTCATAAATTTCTGGCGTATTATAGTATTTGAGAGTTGTAGCATCGCGTTTTAGAACTCGAATAGTGTTAAATCGCGTAGTCTCCTTCCGCCGCCGAGCAGTGTGTCAGCAGTGCGCAAGTGGCAGCATTACTGCATTTACTAGGCAATCTTGTATTTTAATAACCGTTTCAATTTTGTGTCGTTTTGTTTGCACTCTCTGTAGATTAGTTCAGACGTTCTTTGCACAACAGTTTTTAGCATGGATAGGGACTGCAACTGCTGTGTTCGGATGCACGCTGAGTTGGCATCCCTTCGCTCCCAGCTTCAGGCAGTGTTGGCTTCGGTCACACAGCTTGAGGCTGTTGCCAATGGGCATCACTGTGGGGGTCCGGATTGGGGTTTGTCGGGGACGGCCAGCTCGTCCCACGCATCCCCCGATCGGACTACGACTGTGGTTGCCCGGGATACTGCCCGCATTGAGGCTGATCCCTCACCTGTGGTAGAGTGGGAGGTCGTCTCAAGGTGTGGCAGGGGGCGAAAGACATTCCGGAGGGCTGAACGGAAGGCCTCTCCAGTTTGTCTGACGAACTGGTTTCAGGCTCTGTCTCAGGCTGATACTGATCTTCGGCCTGACATGGCTGCTTGTCCTGTTCCAGAGGTTGCCCCTCAGTCTGCAAGATCCGGGCAGTCGCAGAGGGTGGGCTTACTGGTAATTGGGAGCTCCAACGTCAGGCGCGTAATGGGGCCCCTTAGGGATATGGCAGCAAGGGAGGGGAAGAAAACCAAAGTGCACTCCGTGTGCATACCGGGGGGAGTCATTCCAGATGTGGAAAGGGTCCTTCCGGGTGCCATGAAGGGTACAGGGTGCACCCATCTGCAGGTGGTCGCTCATGTCGGCACCAATGATGTGTGTCGCTATGGATCGGAGGAAATCCTCTCTGGCTTCCGGCGGCTATCTGATTTGGTGAAGACTGCCAGTCTCGCTAGCGGGATGAAAGCAGAGCTCACCATCTGCAGCATCGTCGACAGGACTGACTGCGGACCTTTGGTACAGAGCCGAGTGAAGGGTCTGAATCAGAGGCTGAGACGGTTCTGCGACCGTGTGGGCTGCAGATTCCTCGACTTGCGCCATAGGGTGGTGGGGTTTCGGGTTCCGCTGGATAGGTCAGGAGTCCACTACACGCAACAAGCGGCTACACGGGTAGCAGGGGTTGTGTGGCGTGGGATGGGCGGTTTTTTAGGTTAGATGGCCTCGGGCAAGTGCAGAAAGGGCAACAGCCTCAACGGGTGCGGGGCAAAGTCAGGACATGCGGGGACCAAGCAGCAATCGGTATTGTAATTGTAAACTGTCGAAGCTGCGTTGGTAAAGTACCGGAACTTAGAGCGCTGATAGAAAGCACCGAAGCTGAAATCGTTATAGGTGCAGAAATCTGGCTGAAGCTAGAGATAAATTCTGCCGAAATTTTTACAAAGGCACAGACGGTGTTTAGAAAGGATAGATTGCATGCAACCGGTGGTGGAGTGTTCGTCGCTGTTAGTAGTAGTTTATCCTGTAGTGAAGTAGAAGTGGATGGTTCCTGTGAATTATTATGGGTGGAGGTTACACTCAACAACCGAGCTAGGTTAATAATAGGCTCCTTTTACCGACCCCCCGACTCAGCAGCATTAGTGGCAGAACAACTGAGAGAAAATTTGGAATACATTTCACATAAATTTTCTCAGCATGTTATGGTCTTAGGTGGAGATTTCAATTTACCAGATATAGACTGGGACACTCAGATGTTTAGGACGGGTGGTAGGGACAGAGCATCGAGTGACATTATATTGAGTGCACTATCCGAAAATTACCTCGAGCAATTAAACAGAGAACCGACTCGTGGAGATAACATCTTGAACCTACTAATAACAAACAGACCCGAACTTTTCGACTCTGTAAGTGCAGAACAGGGAATCAGTGATCATAAGGCCGTTGCAGCATCCCTGAATATGGAAGTTAATAGGAATATAAAAAAAGGGAGGAAGGTTTATCTGTTTAGCAAGAGTAATAGAAGGCAGATTTCAGACTACCTAACAGATCAAAACGAAAATTTCTGTTCCGACACTGACAATGTTGAGTGTTTATGGAAAAAGTTCAAGGCAATCGTAAAATGCGTTTTAGACAGGTACGTGCCGAGTAAAACTGTGAGGGACGGGAAAAACCCACCGTGGTACAACAACAAAGTTAGGAAACTACTGCGAAACCAAAGAGAGCTTCACTCCAAGTTTAAACGCTGCCAAAATCTCTCAGACAAACAGAAGCTAAACGATGTCAAAGTTAGCGTAAGGAGGGCTATGCGTGAAGCGTTCAGTGAATTCGAAAGTAAAATACTAGGTACCGACTCGACAGAAAATCCTAGGAAGTTCTGGTCTTACGTTAAATCAGTAAGTGGCTCGAAACATCATGTCCAGACACTCCGGGATGATGATGGCATTGAAACAGAGGATGACAAGCGTAAAGCTGAAATACTAAACACCTTTTCCAAAGCTGTTTCACAGAGGAAGACCGCACTGCAGTTCCTTCTCTAAATCCTCGCACAAACGAAAAAATGGCTGACATCGAAATAAGTGTCCAAGGAATAGAAAAGCAACTGGAATCACTCAACAGAGGAAAGTCCACTGGACCTGACGGGATACCAATTCGATTCTACACAGAGTACGCGAAAGAACTTGCCCCCCTTCTAACAGCCGTGTACCGCAAGTCTCTAGAGGAACAGAAGGTTCCACATGATTGGAAAAGAGCACAGGTAGTCCCAGTCTTCAAGAAGGGTCGTCGAGCAGATGCGCAGAACTATAGACCTATATCTCTGACGTCGATCTGTTGTAGAATTTTAGAACATGTGTTTTGATCGAGTATTATGTCGTTTTTGGAAACTCAGAATCTACTATGTAGGAATCAACATGGATTCCGGAAACAGCGATCTTGTGAGACCCAACTCGCTTTATTTGTACATGAGACCCAGAAAATATTAGATACAGGCTCTCAGGTAGATGCTATTTTTCTTGACTTCCGGAAGGCGTTCGATACAGTTCCGCACTGTCGCCTGATAAACAAAGAAAGAGCTTACGGAATATCAGACCAGCTGTATGGCTGGATTGAAGAGTTTTTAGCAAACAGAACACAGCATGTTGTTATCAACGGAGAGACGTCTACAGGCATTAAAGTAACCTCTGGCGTGCCACAGGGGAGTGTTATGGGACCGTTGCTTTTCACAATATATATCTAAATGACCTAGTAGATAGTGTCGGAAGTTCCATGCGGCTTTTCGCGGATGATGCTGTAGTATACAGAGAAGTTGCAGCATTAGAAAATTGTAGCGAAATGCAGGAAGATCTGCAGCGGATAGGCACTTAGTGCAGGGAGTGGCAACTGACCCTTAACATAGGCAAATGTAATGTATTGCGAATACATAGAAAGAAGGATCCTTTATTGTATGATTATATGATAGCGGAACAAACACTGGTAGCAGTTAATTCTGTAAAATTTCTGGGAGAATGCGTGCGGAACGATTTGAAGTGGAATGATCATATAAAATTAATTGTTGGTAAGGCGGGTACCAGGTTAAGATTCATTGGGAGAGTCCTTAGAAAATGTAGTCCATCAACAAGGGAGGTGGCTTACAAAACACTCGTTCGACCTATACTTGAGTATTGCTCATCAGTTTGGGATCCGTACCAGATCGGGTTGACGGAGGAGATAGAGAAGATCCAAAGAAGAGCGGCGCGTTTCGTCACAGGGTTATTTGGTAACCGTGATAGCGTTACGGAGATGTTTAACAAACTCAAGTGGCAGACTCTGCAAGAGAGGCGCTCTGCATCGTGGAGTAGCTTGCTCGCCAGGTTTCGAGAGGGTGCGTTTCTGGATGAGGTATCGAATATATTGCTTCCCCCTACTTACACCTCCCGAGGAGATCACGAATGTAAAATTAGAGAGATTAGAGCGCGCACAGAGGCTTTCAGACAGTCGTTCTTCCCGCGAACCATACGCGACTGGAACAGGAAAGGGAGGTAATGACAGTGGCACGTAAAGTGCCCTCCGCCACACACCGTTGGGTGGCTTGCGGAGTATAAATGTAGATGTAGATGTAGATGTAGATGTTCTGTAAGTATTACTGGAGCGATATGTAGGGGCTCATAGCATATTCTTACATTCACTACTTAAAACTGGTTTCGGTAACTTTTCGAGCAAGCTTTCTCGGGATAATTTGCGTCTATATTTAAATGTCTGCCGATTTAGCTTTTTCAGCACCTACATTACACTCTTCCACGGGTCAAACAAACCTGTGACCAATCCTGCTGTATACGTTCAACAGCTTGTCTCAGTTCTTTTTGGTGCAGGCACAGCACACCTGATCAATATCCTAGGATCGGTCGCACGAGTGATTTGTAAGTACTCCCCTTCGTACGCTCATTGTGTTTCCCTTCTACTCTACCAATGAATCGAAGTCAGTCACCTACTTTACCTTCGATTCAGCCTATGTGATCGTCCTACTTCATAACCTACGGATTGTTACATCCAGCTATTTGTATGAGTTGTCAGTTTTGTATTGTTGTGTCACCAGATGATAACGCAGGTACGACAGAAATCACTAACATTTCTCGAAGCAATAGTCTGCAGTTTCTACCAGAGCTTCAATGCTGATCCACAGCAGTTACATTACGAAATACCAAAATGCAGTACAAATGATCGTGACGTGAAAAGGTGTCAGTGTTTCGTAAGTGGAGTGTCAGCACGACCTTTTAACCTATGAGCAGATTTTAGGAATCGTAGCTTTCGGCCTGAGAAACGAATAGCTATTACATTCACCGAAGACGCCTTAACACATAGAACATAGCAAGACAAAGGACTTTCACTTTAAAAACGAATAGTTATTACTTTACTCCTGACGACTTCTTTTAGCTTAATCCAACAAATTTCAGCTGCACAGACCACCCTCGAGGCTTTTTCTTTTCTCTTCTACCTTTTTTCTTTCTTCTTTTTTTTTTTTTAATTCGACTAAGCAAAGTCGGTGTGATTCAAGTGGACACCCCCATCGTCAATGGGATGATCGAAAGTCCTTTTCGTAATCTGTACCGAGATTATTTTTCGAATCATCGTTGCAAGTGAGCAACAAGGTTCACCGTGGAGATGCAGCAGCTGTCAATCGTGATTGTCACTAATGGATCAACAGGAACCGTCCAAAGAATCTATAACCACAAACCATCCTGGATAACGCAATAAGGTGATGGTATTCGTCAGCTGATTATTTGTGACAGGCTTGTTCTCAGACCATGGATAGCGGCCCAGACCTCTGTTCTGAACTCGTGAAAATCTTATAAGAACCAGAGCACAAGAAACATACCGCCCTCATCACACGGTCCACGACGAGGCTTAAATGATTAGGAAGAAACAGTCCTCTTAATATTGCAACTAGACGGTAAATGTGAATTCCAGCAACAAGCCGTACACTAAAAGCAAACTGTTCGTTCCACTTTCGCGTACTGGGCCTGCGAGCTTGGTTCGAAACACTGGATGATGTGTTCGGGGATGATAGACGCACAAATGACGGATCAAAACGATGAATCGGTATATAACACGCCGCAGGTGGCTCCGTCGGGAAGATACCCTTCTAGCAGTTGCCAGAACTGCTGAAGGGAAACAAGGAAATCCTTCAACTAGGGCAAGGAAACGCTGATTCGAGTCCCAGGCCACAGTAATAAACGAGTCGTATCTTAAAAAGTGTGTCAGTTTTTATCCGTCTCGAATTTGATATCACAGGTAACTAATTGAAAGAATACATAAACTAGAAAGTTGGTCTGAAAAACACGGTGTCCGATTAGCGACGGACCTATAGAAACGTTATGCTTTCTCATTTGTGCTATCTGTTAGACGATGTCTATTTTTTAGGAATATAACGGAAATCAAAGTTTTTGTTTGGGGGGAGGGGGGGGGGGGGGTTGCTGCAGTGTATATGCAGCGTAGCGCGACTTTGATGCAGGTATATAAACATCGAGATGTATTCAAGGCATTCATGCCTTTCCGACGTGCACACGGTAAATGTGAAAACGTTAACTACGGCTACTTTCTTACCAACTGCGTTTAAACAGGACAAACACCGGCAGATATTCATCGGAAAAAGAAGAATGCGTATGGGGCAACATGTCTGTCGAAAACCAAGTGCGGGAAAACTGCGAGAAAAAGTGCTGCTATTTCATGAAGCAAATGTAACGCAACAATTAGGCTAACTCAAGTGGAAGACACTCAAGCACCCGTCCTATTTTCCCGATCTTTCCCCAAGCGATTGCCGGCCGCGGTGGCCGTGCGGTTCTAGGCGCTCCAGTCTGAAGCCGCGCTGTAGCTACGGTCGCAGGTTCGAATCCTGCCTCGGGCATGGGTGTATGTGATGTCCTTAGGTTAGTTAGGTTTAAGTAGTTCTAAGTTCTAGGGGAGTGATGACCACAACAGTTGAGTCCCATAGTGCTCAGAGCCGTTTGAACCATTTGAACCCAAGCGATTGTCACGCCTTGGGTCCCTTAGAAAAGGCCTTGACAGGTCGGCGATTCCTGTCTTACTAAGATGTGTAGCCGGACACGGCCTTTCACTAGTCGGGTATCTTCATAGTGGTGCCTTTGAATGGAAACTTTTTGATCACCTCTTATAATATTAGTCCAAGTCCTGTTTTTATAACTTACTTTTACTAAGATGACGACAAAACGTTACAGATACGGTAAGCTGTACTCTCTCTCCTGAGAGTGTATTATATCATCGATATCGCTACTTGGTTTTCCATTTAGATTTCTATTAAATACATTTCGTGTTTAAATGACATAAACATATTTTCTATCTGAATACTCCGATTACGGAGTCAAAGAGAAAGTGTTACACATTCTATGTCGGTTGCTCTTTCCCAAAGTGAATATGCCATTCTACTTAGACTTTTTAACATTCGCACACGCAATCCAAGTACTCTGGTTTAATAAGAAACAGAATAGTAAAGAAAGAAACAAAAAGCAGTTACACTGGCTCACGATGAAGTGAATATATCTTGTGTCGCACATACCAGAATCCGTTCCTGCTATTGTTGTACCGACACCAATTTCGCTTCTCTCCAGCCATTAATTCAATCTCTTATCGTTACTACGCCCTTATTATGCACTTTTGCGAAATCAGTCCACTCGTACAATTTAAAACTAAACTACTTTTCTTGACAGACCCAATAATCATCGTGAACTCACAAATATAGTTTTTTTTACATCGATAAGTAATACCGTTCAACTTAAGATATAGTTTAGTCATCGTCTATCGAGTATTTCATTTAATCCTCTCTAACATCATTAGCTGACACATAAAAGGATGAAAGGAAAGGTATTCAGTAAAATGTTAGTGTAAAAGCGACATTACAATTGACAATAAGAAATACAGTATGTACATAATTTGCCCCATAAAATACGATACGTCCTCCGTGCGTATCACGTGGATCACTGTTTGGTAGACGGTCAAATTTAAACAACGGTTTGTATCCAGTAGCAGAGTGTCAACACGATACACACAATGAGAGGACGTGCACCTCTGTGTTATTACCTAAAATCCCCGATAATAATGTCAATACCATTCTTTGTTATAATATTTACCTCTAAGATACGTTGAAGGTTTAATTTCCTACCGACGACGTGTTCATTAGAAGCTGAGCCAAGATCAGATCAGAAGAGGATGATACGGAAATCTATTCTCAGATTAAACTTCCAAGTATTCGTCTTCAGTGATTTAGGAAGGCAACAGAAATGCCTTGAAACTAATGACCAGTCGGAGATATTCAGAATGTAAATCCTTATGCACACTGAATCGCCGCTCGTCAATATGTAACGGCATGGCGCAGGACTTGGTTACAATGAGTGGAAGATTCGGTGCTTCATGTGAAGAGGCGCTCGTATAAATCAAAGAAATGAAACAAAGTCTTACACGATTCACGAACATGAGGGGGTATGTTCCAGTACACTGTATACAACTCGTAATACGCTTGAAGCTTGCAATTAATAAGCTGCGGAGTTCTGGTTTGTCCGAGCTATTGATCAGTCATATGCTATAATTTGCAGCTCTGATTAGGATAGAGTGATAATATATCAAAGTAGTTAAAAAAAAGTATGTGGCCTTACGATCCACAGATATTGATATTCCGTCAAGTTAATTGAAATTGTATTCTTTCGACACTTTCTCATAAACTCTATGTTATAACAGGATTCATTAAGAAATGTTTTACATTTTATGGTTTGCGTATCGATAATTTACTGTTCCAAGTCATATGATCTCTTCACGTACTCGCTGAATACATCAAAATACCTCAAACTTACAACGCTTAAGACGTACAGTGAGGGCTGTATGTTCCTTACAGACAAACTAGGCAGCCGCCTAGGTCGTGGATATTTTGGGAAGAGTAATAAAAAAGCATTACTACTGTGACCCTACTAGTAACCAACAACCGTGTGCCATACTTCCCGCTAGTGTTTCATAAAGGATGTTTAAAAGAATTGTGAAAATGTTAAAAGTAGTTTTATTGTTTTCCTTTGTTATATTTCTAAATCCGTACCGTTCGTATTCTGTAATTACTCGTTAGTTTCCCTTAGGGTATTAAGTAATCGTGTCGTGTATCAAGAGAAAAAGGGGTTAATTATCACAAAGGTTGGCAATTTATTCATTATTTGTGATCGAAGAGTTACAAAAACTACATCTGTGATGTTTAATGTGTATTGTTATTTATTCGACGTAAATTCTTCAGTGAATAAAACAAGTAACTGCACTGATAATCAGTTTAACTGGTATGCTGATTCATACAAGGGTATCGAATTTTGCAGCAGTAATTACACCGAAGAGCATATAAATATTTAGGGATTAGTTTGTATGGTTAAAGTATTAGCAGTTTAGCTGATACTAAATAAATGAAGTGAAATGAATGCTGTGTGTACCACGTGGATATTGGCAACTGAGTGAAACACAATGTGATAGAAATAATCTCTTGCAAGACCTGTTGCATCTTAGTCGATCGTAAGGATAGACACTGTTGCTACTTAGTCACATCTGTGTGTTACAGCATTGTGTTGTTACGTACTGTTTGTGGGTCACAGAACTGCTAAGAAAAATCTGTTACGGATCTCTAAGTAGAAACACTGAATCTTCTCACCTACATTGAAACAATTTATTAATTTAAAATGTTCAAGGCAATAGCTTTGTGTAAAATCGTATACCAAAAAGTTCTTAAATTTTACATGATATTGTATAAATACGGTTTCTCCCACGATTTTTAAAATAATTTATCCTAAAGGTTTTATGCATGTTATATGTTTGCTTTATCCATCACTGTCTGAGAACAAGTGTACAATTCCGATACGGAATGAGTTCGTGAGAAAGTTCTCCCTAGCTGGCGACAGAGACGTCAGAAATTATCAGCCATATGCCAGTCTGCAGATAAGATATCAAACACCACAACAGCTACTTCACCGAGCTCTGTGACAAATCACTCTATGATCTGAAGATTGGACGAGGGTAGTTAAAATGCTGTGCCGGTTGCTTTTAGGGGCTTGTTAAGTACCTTCCCTTGTAGCGACGCCAATCTGAACACATCATAGTGTATGTGAAAGAAATACCTAACATGTATAGAAAACAGACTCCCAGTGGTTGCAACTTATTACGGTAATGCTCTGCAATAAAGTGTCATCAGCGAGAAAGTCATATATGATGATGATCCCGTACAAGTCAAACACAACAGCTGCAGCCAACGTCGAATTCGTGGAAAGCAGCATACTACATTTCGTCACCGCTACCCTACCCCTCTGATATACACACACCCATCCATCCGCCCATACATATATAGGCTAACTCGACTGTAATGAGTGTCTTGATCAGCAAACCCCTTTCTCAAGAAGGAAGACCGAATCGATAACTTGTTTGTGTAGGCCGTTGGAGGTGTTATCGGGCTTTTTTATATTGAGAAAGCATTTATGTACCCCGTGAAAGTAAAAAAAAAATTAAGTAACGGTAAGTGGAAAGCGAAAAAAATGTTGACTTACCCAGAGTATACTGCTGATTAAACTCTCTCGGGAAGCCGGGTGGCAGCGTTGTGATACCGCGACGTTCTAACACCATACGCATCACCTTCTGGCTTAATGGTCAGAAGATGTTGACTACGAACCTCGTCAAAATTTCCCATTGTCTCAGCACTGATACCCGGCTAGACACCCGAAAGCTTTCCATTAAAAATATGATGTAATGTTTTTTTTTCCTCCATGGAGAAGGAGCAACTCTGCTTGCATGTACGTCCATACAGATAACATGACGTCAGATTTATGGAACGCATCCGTGATGTGTTCGAACTAAGCTCCCGTCCGTTGGACCAGACTATGCTTAGAGTACACTAAGGTGGGAAAAGTGGAATACCTGCTAATACCGTGTCGGACCGCTTTTTTCCGGTGTAATGCAGCAACTTGACGTGGAATGGACTCAACAAGTTGTTGGATGCGGCTGCAGAAATATTAAGCCATGTTGCCTCTAAAGTCGTCCATAATTGCGAAAGTGTTGCCGGTGCTGGATTTTGTGCAAGAACTGTCCTCTCGATTATGTTCCATAAATGTTCTATGGGATACATGTTGGACGATCTGTCCAGAACATTCTTCAAACCAATCGCGAACAGTCGTGGCCCGCTGACAGCCGAACTCTAAAAAATGGTTCAAATGGCTCTAAGCGCTCCTGGACTTAACATCTGAGGTCATCAGTCCCCTAGACTTATAACTACTTACACCCAATGAAGAACATCACACACATCCATGCCCGAGGCAGGACTCGAACCTGTGGCCGTAGCAGCAGTGCGATTCCGGACTGAACTTCCTAGAACCGCTCGGCCACACCGTCTGGTTACAGGCAAACTCTCATCCATAAAAATTCAATGGTTGTTTGGGAACATGACGTCCATTCATGGCTGCAAACAGTCTCCAAGTGGCCAAACATAACCATTTCCACTCAATGATCAGTTCAGTTGGACAACTCCAGTCTACTTAAACACACTCCACAACAGTCTGTAGCCACCACCAGCTTGCGCAGTGCCTTCTTGATAATTGGGTGCATGGCTCCGCGGGTTCTGAGCCACACTAGAACCCTACCATCAACTCTTACCAACTTACATCCGGACTCATCTACCAGGTCACGGTTTTCCAGTCGTCTACGGTCAGACCGACATTGTCATGAACCCAGGAGAGGCGCTGCAGGCGATGTTGTGCTGTTAGTCAACGCACTCGCGACCATCGTTTGCTGCTATAATCCATTAACGCCAAATTTCACCGCAGTGTCTGCGGTTATTTCAGGTTGTGTTGCTTGTCTGTTAGCATTTACAACTCTACGCATACACCGCTGCCCTCGGTCGCTAAGTGAAGGCCGTGCCCACTGCGTAATCCCTGGTGAGAAGTAATGCCTGAAATTTGATATTCTCGGCACCCTCTGGGCACTGTGCATCTCGGAATACTCATTTTCTTAACGATTTCCTAAATGGAATGTCCGATGAGTGTAGCTCCAATTACCACCCCGCTTTCAAAGTCTGTTAATTCACGTCGTGCAGCCATAAATACGTCGGAAATCTTGTCACATGAATCACCTGAGTGCAGATGACAGCTCGACCGATGAACTTTTTTATACAACGTGTACGCTATACTGCCACCATCTGTGTTTGTGAATATCGCTATCCCATGTCTTTGTCACCATAGAGTGTATTGTCATCAGTGCTCAAGGAGATATCGTACTAGGCTGTGACAAGCTGACCACGGGTGTAAAACCGTATAATGGCGGTGATGTGCTCTCCACTCTGCTTAATAAGTTTAGCTAGGTAGAATAGGGGGCTCATGAATCGTTACAAGAGGTATGGGAAATTCCTGGGGATACGAGCAATACATTCGCACCACTTGGCTGCGTAAAATGGGGTGAATTTAGGCAAATTTTGTTAGCTCATTGGCTAGGATCATGGAAACAGTGAGGACCACTGTATATCGACGTTACATTGTCGTACGAGTATGGTGAAATGGAACGTAGGATAATAAACCCGCTTGTAGGTTAATAGATGGCAGGGAAATTTGCTTCCACGCTATCTTCAAGAACAGGGTATGACGGTCGACCGTTCTGCCTACACTTACGTTTGTCTAAATACGTACACACACACTACAAAAAATACTAAAAAAATTTACTTGTGAGTGTACAGATACTTGTGATATTTCATTAAATAAGGAAGAGATTTAGAAGCATACGGTGTGCGGAAATTAGGACACTGAGCTGTTGTCTTTGACTACCTCTGGCAGTAACAAAGGTTATAACCAAAAATGGGTATAGAATCTAACTGAATTTGGATACTGTACGTCATTCAATGGTGCTTTAACTCCATGCCAGAGTTTATCAATCATAGACACAGAGATTGTTAGTATGCAAGTCTCTCGCTCTCGGCAATACATGGCAAGATGTTTTACGGTGTAAGACTTCTGATGGACGGTCAGGACAAGTCAAACATACCGAGGTACGTCGGGAAAGTAGGGGTAGCATGCGGTCTCGCGTTAACTTTACAGTAACACCGAGACTTCAGAGACAGGGAATGGCGCCTCTCAGGTGCTGCTTTATTTTTGTCTAATGGTAAAAAAAAAGAAGAAAGAAAAAGATCATGTTGAGCATTGAACTTGGGTTTTAGATGCCTTACTTCCTCTCTCTTTAGAGAAGAATCCAGTGGGAAATCCTTTTCAATCCTGAGTGATAGGTTTGAAAGTGATGTACGATGCTCCCTTTCTTCCCCACTGACATACTTGAGTAGCACAGTGAAAACACACATTTTACCTTTACCTGGGTAAAGAAGAAATCGATTTCCCATTCCAACTGAAAACAATAAGTCTTTCACATTCGCCTTTTTCTAGAACATACCACAGTTAGAGTAAACCTCTCTCCGTATCAACGGGTAGATGTAATTGTCAACGTTAACAAACGCCTCATACCCGATTATACAAGAAAAACATAGTTCTCTGTAGGACTATCTTTTTAGAGACGGTTGCTGGGCTCGGCTGTACGATACCGGATGTCAAATTAAACACCTGTCAGCCGTCTAGTTTCCTAACTTGCTTTATTTCGCTACCAGTTTCAGCATTTTACTACGCCATTTTCAGGCCACTGACCGACATTTAGGAATGTTCTACCTCGGTTTTGATATAAACAGCTGCCAGCAATACTGGCATTAGTAGATTTTTGCTATAGCGATCGCTTCAGTCATCATCTGCCGAAAACGTTGGAAATTTGTGATAAGGTCTTATGGGACCAAACTGCTGGGGTCATCGGTCCCTAAGCTTACACACATTTAATCTAGCTTAACATGCTAAGGACGACACATACACCCATACTAGAGGGAGGACTCGACCCTCCAACGGGGGCAGCCGTGCGGACCGCGATATGACGCCACGGACCACACGGCTACTCCGCGCAGCTTTCATCTACCTAGTCGGCAGATATGTAGACATCAATTTCTGGTTAGGTGAATACAGATAATACCAACAGCAGCAGAAAATGGTATAACGGGAGTAGTATTCGTTATGAATAGAAAGATAGGACAGAGAGTGAGTTAGTGTGAACAGTTCAGTGATATCGTTTTTCTCATCAGAATCTACAAAAAACCAACACCGTCAACGACAGATCTGGTATACATGCCCAAGTCGCAAGCCGAAGATGAAGGGACGGAAAAACTTACGAAGACGTCGATCGGCTAATTCAGTATCCAAATGGATAGGATAATCTAAAATGGTTCAAATGGCTCTGAGCACTATGGGGCTCAACATCTGAGGTCATCAGTCCCCTAGAACTTAGAACTACTTAAACATAACTAACCTAAGGACATCACAAACATCCATGCCCGAGGCAGGATTCGAACCTGCGACCGTAGCGGTCGCGCGGGTGCAGACTGAAGCGCCTAAAACCGCTCGGCCACACCGGCCTGCGAAAATCTAATAGACGTGGAGGATTGCAATGCGGTTGTAGGGGAACAAGTAGAAGAAAAAGTTATGGGAGAATATGGGGTTGGTCGTAGGAAAGAGAGAGGGAAAGAGTAACAGTTCTGTAATAAATTTCAGCTGTAGTAGCGAACACTCTGGTCTAGAATCACAAGAATATAGCTGGAAAAGGCCAGGGAGTTAAGTGAAGATTTCAGTTAGATTACATCATGGACAGACAGAGATTCCGAAATCAGATACTGGGTTGTATGGCGTACCCAGGAGCAGATACAGATTCAGACCACATTTTAATAGCGATGAGGAGAAGGCTAGGCAGCAAGGAATTAAGACATACGTTTGAAGTTCTCTAAGGCTAAAGGTACAGCGATAAAGAATAGCTCACTAGTCAGTTCAGTTGAACAGGAATAGGCATCTCTAAAAAGGGCAAGCGTAGAAGTTGGAAAGAAAAATATACGTAGAAAGAAGTTAACTGTGAAGAAACCTTGGGTAGCAGAAGCAATACTTCCGTTTATCTATGAAAGAAGCCAATGCAAAGATGTTCAGGGAAATTCAGGAATATGGAAATACAAGTCACTTAGGAAAGAAATAAGTAGGAAGTGCAGGCAAGCTAAGGCGATATGGCTGCATAAAAATGTGAAGAAATTGAAAAAGAAACAACTGTCGGAACGACTGACTCAGCGTATCAAAAAGTCAAAACAAAGTTAAGTGAAATTAAAATCAAGGGTGGTAACATTAAGAGTACAACAGGAATTCCACTGTTAAACACAGATGAGGGAGCTGACGGGTGCAAAAAATACATTGTAGGCCTCTATGACGAGGAACACCTGTCTGATGGTGTGATAGAAGAAGAAACGTAAGTCGATACAGATGAGCTAGGGGCTCCAGTATTACAATCTGAATTGAAAAGAGCTTTGGAAGACAAGATCGAATAAGGGAGAAGGTATACATAACATTTCCTCAGAATTTCTTCAGCTATTGGGGAATGTGGCAACAAAACGTCTCTTCACGTTGGTACGTAGAATCATGAGTCTGGCGATACACCACCTCACTAGCAGAAAAATGTCATCCACACAATTTCGAAGATCGCAAGAGTCAGAGTATCGAGAATTGTCACCCAATCAGTTTATCATCTCACGTATCCAAGATGCCGACAAGAATAGTACACAGAATAATGGAATAGAAAACCGAAGATGTGTTAGATGAGGATCAGTTTGGCTTTGTGACAGGTAAAGGCACATGTGAAGCAGATCTGACATTTCAGTTGATAATGAACGGAAGCATAAAGAAAAATCAAGGGTTTGTCGACCTGGCAAAGTGTCCGACAGTGTCAAAGTGTGCAAGATGTTCAAAATTCTGAGAAGAATGTGGGTAAGCTATAGGGAAAGAAGGGTAGCGCACAGTATACACAAGACCTAACAGGGAACAGTAAGACCGGAACACCAAGAACGCAGTGCTCGAATTTAAAAGCGTGTAAGACGCAGATGTCTTTCGCCACAAATGTTCCGTCTATACATCCAAGAAGTGGTGAACACATAGTAGATGAAGTTAAGAAATTCTGCTACCTAGGCAGCAAAATAAGCCACTGCTGACGGAGCAAGAAGGACATAGGGAGCCGACTAGCTCTGGCAGAAAGAGCATTCCTGGCCAAGAGGATTCTACTATTACCGAACAGAGGCCTTAAACTGAGGAATAAATTTCGGAGAATATGGAATGTAGTCGAATTAAGTCGGGTGATGTTGAGGGTATTAGATTAGGAAATGAGACACTTAAAGTAGTAAAGGAGTTTTGCTATTTGGGGAACAAAATAACTGATGATGGTCGAAGTAGAGAGGATATAAAATGTAGACTGGCAATGGCAAGGAAAGCGTTTGTGAAGAAGAGAAATTTGTTAACATCGAGTATAGATTTAAGTGTCAGGAAGTCATTTCTGAAAGTATTTGTATGGAGTGTAGCCATGTATGGAAGTGAAACATGGACGGTAAATAGTTTGGATAAGAAGAGAATAGAAGCTTTTGAAATATGGTGCTACAGAAGAATGCTGAAGATTAGATGGGTAGATCACATAACTAATGAGGAAGTATTGAATAGGATTGGGGAGAAGAGAAGTTTGTGGCACAACTTGACCAGAAGAAGGGATCGGTTGGTAGGACATGTTCTGAGGCATCAAGGGATCACCAATTTAGTATTGGAAGGCAGCGTGGAGGGTAAAAATCGCAGGGGGAGACCAAGAGATGAATACACTAAGCAGATTCAGAAGGATGTAGGTTGCAGTAGGTACTGGGAGATGAAGAAGCTTGCACAGGATAGAGTAGCATGGAGAGCTGCATCAAACCAGTCTCAGGACTGAAGACAACAACAACAACAACAACATGTGTTTTGAGTACGGCAGTGTGTGGCATGGACTGTAGGAAAACCGGAACGGAATAGAATCGAAGCATTTGAGATGTGGTGCTACAGAAAAATGTTGAAACTAGGTGGACTAGTGAGGTAAGGAAAGAGGTTCACCGCAGATTTTGTGAAGGAAAGAATATGTGGAAAACATTGACAAGAAAAAGAAACAGGAAGGTAAAACATCTGTTAAGACATCAGGAAATAACTCCCATGGTACTCGAGAAGGCTCCATACTGCAGAGGATAAAAAAGTGTAGAGGAAGACATAGATCGGAATACAGCCGTCAAATAATGAAGGATGTGGATTGCAACTCTACTCTGAAATGAAGAGGTTGGCGCTGGAGAGGAATTCTTGGCGACCCGCATCAAAACAGTCAGAAGTCTGATGACAAAAATAAAGTGCGATTCACTGACTGCCTCTTGCCAACAAAGAGGATCTGCAGGCCACCTTCTCGCGGTTTTTGACGATACTATCAAAATCTTTACGGCTGCAAATGAACTTCTATAAACTCATGTATTTATTTATTTAAATACCATTTTTTTCATACTTCTGTCGTTAAATATCAGTATTTGGTTGGATTTAGACGTTTAATGAGTGGTGCTATATAAAAAATGGTTATATTTAAATTTATTCAACCTCAAGTTTTCACCCGGATTATTTTCCTTCTGTAACTACTGCGGTGATGTGGACAGAAAACAATTAGGATATAAATTTTTTTAGTCCTTTGGGGACTTCATCACCTGCTTTTAAGCATATATTGCTACTTGTTGGAAGTATTTTTGTGAAAAATATTTGTCATAATTGGTTAGTTTTTTTCAGAATTCGTCTAATTATTACAGTTTCACTAAATTAATCATCCATCCACGTACTGTATATCTTATGTAATTCACCTTGAGTATCACTTTTTATGCGGTTATGTTGTTTCTCCCAATCCTACGCCACATAGGCTTTCAACCTCTTGATCCAAACACAAAATTCTCTACTAAGAAATCTCACTATTTGTAAAGGCAGACGAAAACCTGACTAAAAGATACTTATTATCTCTAAATAAAAGGCAAAAAAGCAACGACAATAACAGTGGCGACAGGCGATAGTAGAGTGCAGTCAATAATAGTTAAATGCACCGGGAATCAGGCGAGCCAGTTATCGCTCAAAACTTTCCAGACAGGTGAAAACTCGGTTACAGGCTGTTAAGTGTTGACTGAAGTTCCAACCTATTATGTGTGTAGCTCTTCACACCTGCTACTGCGGTATTTAAAGAGAACTGCTGTGTGCATGGATATTTGTACTTACCTAGATGGTGACATAATTTTCTGCACAGTATATCTACTTTCCAAACAAATAAATCGGTGAATAAATGTTCTGGGGTAAATACAAGTGATTTTAAATTTATGGAGATCATCAAAACGAAAAGAATGTTTGTCACCTTCACACACTCCTAGGAAAACATTTTTGCTCAACGTTTTAGCCCCAACGATACATCAGCTTAAATAGTTACGCATTCATCTGCTGTGGAGCAGCTTAATTCACAACAGTATATTAATCAGTTGTAAACGAAGAAAAGAAGAATTAGATTATTCGGCACTTATTAAATGAACTTGTATAATGATATTTTGAAACTGTTGTACCCCTGAGATTTCATCACATACCCGCAGGAGTATGGTTATCCTCTGAGGGTGTGTGTATCCCAGCTGTAGTTTGACCAGTAAAAGTACTACAGACTAGTTTCACGCAGAAAAATGGACGGATAGCCTAGTCAACTAAAACTCTAAAGAGTAGTTCTAGCTGCAAGAACGAGTACATGTTTCAACTGACAATAATATTATAAACTGGTTTCATCTGAAACGAAAGAATGAATAATTAATTCAATATGAAAAACTCGAACGAGCAGGATCTATTGTTTTCATTCGGTTTCTCCCACAGACTGGTTACACCTCGAATGATATGAATAATAATCCAACTGGTACGTAGAACGACAACTGAATGAATCGATTGTTTTCAGCCGGGCGGAGTGGCCGTGCGGTTCTAGGCGCTACAGTCTAGAGCTGAGCGACGACTACGGTCGCAGATTCGAATCCTGCCTCGGGCATGGATGTGTGTGATGTCCTTACGTTAGTTACGCTTAATTAGTTGTAAGTTCTAGGCGACTGATGACCTCAGAAGTGAAGTCGCATAGTGCACAGAGCCATTTGAACCATTTTTTTTATTGTTTTCATTCGGTTTTTCTCGTACAGTGGTTTCACTCAGAAGAGTGAATGAAACATTCAGTGGATACGTTATACTGCAACCGAATGAGTCGATTGTTATATTCGGTTGTTCCTAGGACTGCCTAACTTTGTAGTCCAACGTAACACTGTATCTGGTTATTGTTACCCATCGAGATAGCAGCGCACCAAGAGGCCAGCAAGTGACACTTCTAAGTTAACGGATGAGTGGCGAATAGAATCGTTTATATTATTTTGTAACATGGTTTTTACCATAGAAAGCGTCCGCCCCCGGTAGCTGAGTGGTTAGCGCGACAGACTGCCAATCCTAAGGGCCCGGGTTCGATTCCCGTCTGGGTCGGAGATTTTCTCCGCTCACGGACTGGGTGTTGTCCTAATCATCATTTCATCCCCATCGACACACAAGTCGCCGAAGTGGCGTCAAATCGAAAGACTTGCAGCCGGCGAACGGTGTAACCGACGGGAGGCCCTAGTCACATAGAAAGCGAATGTAGTGCCATAAAAATCGGCAATAACTAAAAAATGGCACCATATTTGTCATTCTTTAATTTTGTTAAGGATTCTGGGAAGTGTGACAAGTTTACAGGAAAGTATACTTACGGTCACTCACTGAATAGTTATTGATTAATAACTAAAAATGGCCAATAAAGACCAGAAGACCTGACTTTTTGCAGGAAGACGTCATATACATCTCTCTAGAAACGCGACGTTTTGTTCTCTACAGCTCCAGGCAAATCAGTGAACGTGGAAAGGGAGGCGTGGCGGGTAATACCTGCATTATTTAACGTACCAAATAAGCCACCACCCCTTTCGCCGAAGGGATAACAGCACAGACGTCAAAGTAACTCTGTGCATTACCACAAAATTTCGCCACACATCCGTAACGGATACGTCTGTCGTACGTCCCTCATTGACTTCTGCGGTTATTTCAAGTAGTATTGCTTGTCTGTTAGCACTGACAACTCTACGTAAACAACGCTGCCCCCGCTCATAAAGTTAAGACCGTCGGCCACTACGTTGTCCGTGGTGTGATGAGGGGTAATGTCTGAAATGCGGTACTCTCTGCACAGTCTTGACTCTCTCGATCGCAGAAGAATTCCCTAACGATTCCCGGAATGGACTATCCCATATGTCTGGCTCCAGCTACCATTCTACGTCAAAAATCTGCTAAATCTCGGTGTGTGGCCACAATCACATCGGAAACCTTTTCATATCGATCACCTGAGCAAAAACGGCAGCTTCGCCAATGCTCTGTCCTTTTATACCTTGTGTACGCGATACTACCGTCATCTGTATATGTATATATAGCTATCCCATGACTTCTGTCATTTCAGTGTATGTATTTAAATTCTCTTGCTCTCAGTGAAGTAACCTGCAATAAGGCACATATTCCAAAGTATTTATTCCTCAATAAGTTGTGCCTTACGTCACTGAATCAGTGAAATGCTTCTCTTTTTACATTTATTTCACAGTAATTTTTGTCCCTTGGTGATTTAATAATGCACGGAACGATAAAAATAACAACCTTCGTTAACTAAGTAGAAAAATAAATACAATGTAGATTATCCTTACGACACATATCACTGTCTGCTTTCTCGTCGGTCTGAGCGCTAGTGTCACTCTATCTGTCAAGCGGTAACAACTTTCACGCCAGAGAGTCTTGACTGTACGTATGAGACTTGCTAACATGCTGGCAAAAGGACGGGGCGTGACATATTGTCGTCACAATGATTATTGTGCATCCGTTGTTGAGCGCTTCGAACTTCTGTAGCAATGAATGAGAACTGCGATCCTCAACACAGATGTATAACGTTTTTAAAGGGCGTCTTATCCACCGTTGAGTGCTGAAATTATTTATTTCACACTTGAAATTTCAGCCTTTGGGCCATTTTCAAGTGGTGCTGCAAAATATTTTGCTTCAGCACATGTCAGACTTTAAAACCTCTGACATGTGTACATGTCACCGTCAAAAAATAGGCCTTTTCACTGTACAAATACAGTAACATCATTTGGCTATGACACGTACACATGTCGGAGAATTTTTAAATCAGGCACTTGCTGAAGCAAAATCTTCAGCAGTATCACTTGAAAATGGCGCAAAAGTCGAAACTGCAACTGTGAAACAAATATTTCCTACAGTCAACGGCGTATATGACGTCCTTTAAAAACGACTGTGAACTCCGACCATGAGAAGTTAATCGGAAAGTGTATATAGTGCCAAAAAGTTTTATTTGCAAGCATAAAAAAAGATGTTCCTTGTACACTGAGATGGTTCTCGTCAAATAATAAATGATTTAGTTCTGTTAAAGTTTACTTCATGTTTCTACCGTCGTTTAGTAGAAATATAGTCTTGTGAAGTCTGACAACTATTTTTGAAACACTAATCTATATCGCATCTATACCACAACAAGTGTGTTCCGCTGCAAGTAGTGTTGCAAATTTAAGATCAGATCGTCTACATGCATTGTGCGTGGCAAACAGCAAACATGTTTTAAAATTGGCGATTTACGTATGTATACATTGTAACCCATCGTTTTTCTGGATTTTTTCTGAATATTGATATGATTTGCCTTCTGCACGATTAACCAGCTTTCAAGTAAGTGTAGGCCCCTCATCAGATGGAATTGAACGCTGTGTTAGTGAAACCAGCGAAAACGTTTCTGAATTAGACGTTGCTGACAAATGGCTACAGATGGATTTCCTTTAACAGTTACAGATTTGCATTCATAAGCTAAAATCACCCAAAAAAATCATTAACGAACTAACACAGAACTTTGCCTTCCAGAAATTCGGACATCCTGCCACAAAACACCTTTAAAAAAGACAATAATAAGCTACATTTATCCTTCTGTTCATGTAAAAATATTATAGCACTCTGCTGTTTGGCCCGGTATTATTTATATTACTATCATTTCACGAGGAAGAGCTTTGTCACATACGGTAGTAACTCATTCACTGTTTAATTATGTAGTAAATTTTTCACTACATTAGTTTAACTTTTTAAAGATTTTTGATCAATACTAACTTACATGTGTTTTATCAGCATCAACATAAGACATCTCCAGTTTGCAGTGTTGATGTACATCAACTATTTTATGACTGTAAACATTTTTATACAATGCAACGCACCTCAAGTCAAAGATTGCAGTGTCACAAAGTGCCATATCTAGCTAATGCACACTCTCTGCGCATACGTTCAGTGTTTACTTACTCATAATTTGTGAGAAACCAATTGCAGCCAAATACTGTGGATGTGTGTGTATAGCCTTCAGAATGTACGTTACCAGTACGAATTCGTCATAGATACGATGAGGCAGTACAAATGTAACAGTCTTATGTTTCATAAGCGTTTCGCTTCTGGTAATTAAATTCCGTTAATTCCCCCAACACCACTGCCAGCTGCACATGGAAAAGATAACGTTTCTTTAACTATACGTCTGATGTTGAGCTAACAGTAACGTGAAAACCAGAACAGAGTACAATGATACCAAAAATAAATCGTATCGAAATTCCGAACAAGGGTCTGGTTGCATATTAGATCTGCATTTTCATAAATCACCAATTTAAATTCAAATCTCTAAAGCTTTTGAACCGAGCATTTACAAGGGCAATGAGACAAGGCACAGTCTCTTCGTGTGAAAGAAATATTCGACACAGACGTTGCTAAAGCGCCTGTGAAATGTGTTTCCGCTCGTGCGCGCGCATGCTTTAGCGGAAACGGTCAAATCGATCAGACCTTGACGTCAAGCACTGCCAGGTAATCTCTGCGAAAAGCGCAGCTCGTTCGCGTCACAGGATGTTTCTGAGCCTCAGATAACTGAGAGTGTCATTTTTGCTCGTCTGTAAGGTGTGACGTTGGACGTGTAAAAAAAGACGAGATACGTATCATTGAACTGGATAACTCAGTTTTTCCGTCTGATGTTTACTTTATTGCTAGGTATTCCTTTTTTTTATATATGAAACGTACACCATAAGAAAAGTTTCAGTTGATACGTGTTTCCCGATAACAAAGTTTGTCGAGCGTGGGTTTGCTCTTCATGAGGTTCAACAATAATTCGAGCCTTGTCGAGTTCACCTGACTGTCCCTTTTCTTATTCGTCACTATTCACACAGTCCAATCACGGCTCGAAATGAACGACACACATTACGCCATTAGTTTACCTTAGTGATTCCTGGCTTTCAAACCCTTTTCCAGTTATTTCAGAAAATTGGCACATTCTAAGGAACAACTGACACTTGCTAAGGAAAAACTGACACTGGCTAGGGAACAATTGCCATTTTCAGTGGAACAACTGACCGATGATGGTAAAAGGGGCTATAGAAGGCGGGACATGTTAATTGCTAAGAAGTCTACAACTGTACGCATTCGACAGTTAACAGAGTACGGTGTTTCACGAAGGTTGCCGTGGAACCGGTTAGTACGACATTCCGTGTAGAACGGCAACATGTCTACACGACATCATTTGAATGCCTTCTATCGTGGACGAAAAGTTGGACGGGTCGAAGACGGTCCAAGTAGCCACGGTAACGGGTGTGTCCAAAAGTTTCATCTCGTTATTAAAAAAGGCCGCCGAAAGTGTATATGATATGCGACAGCATGGTGGTGGTCGTAGACAGACGACCACGCCACAAGATGATCGATATGTAGCCCTAGTGGCGAAATGAAACAAGCGTTTCATTCCTAGGTAGATCTCTGCAGAACTTGCAACCGCTACCAGGATACGGTATGTGTCTGTCACAACGACCTCGCGGCGATTAAATAAGGCTGTAAGGCTGGTTTGTATGTTCGGAAGCTTATTAAATGTATCCCACGTCAACCACGCCATCGTCTAAAAAGAGTTCGTTGATGAAGGGAGCGTGTTGGTTGGGGTCAGCAACCCTCATCCAGAGTGAGGTTCTCCGGCCAATACTGCTTCACTGTGGTGATTCATGGAACCATTTTGTGTGGACAGACTGGTGGGAGGAGGGGGGGGGGGGGAGCGTTACACACCACAGAAGTTCATGAGCGTCATTGGTATGGCCCAGGCGTTATGGTCTGGGTAGACATTACGCACAATGGCCGAACACAGCTGGATACTTTCGTGCGAGGTACCGTTACAACATAGCAGTATTCCAGGGAGGTTATTGTGGATCATGTCTGTCTGTTTATGGGTGCGGTAGATGGCCATATCCTGTTTATGAGCGCTAATATCCACCCAAACAGGACCACTGAGGTATCGGACTTACTGGGAAGTGAAATATTTAAAGTACGGAACGCCCTGCCCCGTGTCCCTGGACCCAAATCCTATAAAGGATTCCTGTGTTCAACGAAAACCCCCAACCCCACCTCCCGGAATTCCGTAAGAATTGAACACCGCCTTCAGGGAGGAGTGGGACAACGTTTCATCTACATCTACGTGATTAATCTGCTATTCACAATAAAATGCCTGTATCTCCGCGGTTCCACTCGCCGTTCTTTTACTTTATCGTGATGAGGGCCAACAGAATGTTTTCGCAATCGGAGGAGAAAACTGGTGATTCAAATTTCATGAGAAGATCCCGTTACAACGGAAAAGTCTTTGTTTTAATGATTGCCTCTCCAATTCAGGTATCATGTCTGTGACACAATCTCCTCTATTTCGCGATAATACAAAACGAGCTGAACTTTTTCGATGTTATTTGTCAGTTCCACCTGATGCGGATCCCACACCGCACAGCAATACTCCAGAATAGGGAGGACAAGCGTTGTGCAAGCAGTCTCTTTAGTAGACCTGTTGCTCGTACTAAGTGTTCTGCCAATGAATCGCAGTCTTTGGTTTGCTCTACCCACGACGTTATCTATGTGATCGTTCCAATTTACGTTATTTGTAACAGTAATCCCTAAGTGTTTCGTTGAATTTACAGCCTTCAGATTTTATGTGACTGACTGCGTGATCGAAATTTTGCGGATTTCTTTTAGTATTCATGTGAATAATGTCACACGTTTCTTTACGCGGGGTCAATTGCCACTTTACGCACCACACAGGTATCTTATCTAAATCATTTTGCAACTCGTTTTGGTCATCTGATGACTTTACAAGACGGTAAATGACAGCATCGTCTGCAAATAATATAAGAGGGCTACTCAGATTGTCTCCTATGCCGTTAATGTAGATAAAGAACAATAGAGGGCCTACAACACTCCTTTGTGGAACGCCGGATATTACTTCTGTTTTACTCGATGTCTTTCCATCTGCTACTATGAACTGTGACCTCCCTGACAGGAAATGACGAATCCAGTCGCGCAACTGAGGCGATATTCCATAGGCAAGCAGTTTGGTTTAGAAGACGCTTGTGAGGAACGGTGTCGAAAGCCTTCTGAAAATCTAAAAATATGGAAACAATTTGACATCCTCTGTCGATAGAACTCATTACTTCATGAGTACAAAGAGCTAGATGTGTTTCACAAGAACGATATTTTCCGAACCCGTGCTATGTGCCAATAAATTGTTTTCTTCGAGGTAATTCATAATGTTCGAACACTGTATATGTTCCGAAAGGCTACTGCAAATCGACGTTAATGATATGGAGCAGTAATTTAGAGGATTAGTCCTACTTCCCTTTCTGGGTATTGGTGTGATTTGAGCAATTTTCCAGTCTTTAGGAACGATCTTTCTCTGAGCGAGAGGTTGTATGTAGTTGCTAAATACAGAGCTATTGTATCAGCATACTTTGAAATGAACCTGACTGGTATACAATCTGGACCGGAGACCTTGGATTTATTAAGTGATTGAAGCTGCTTCGCTACACCGAGGATAACTAATTTTGTGTTTCTCACATTTCCCAAGGACTCGGCAACAGTTTGGTGCCCAACACGAAGAACAAGTGCAAAATCAGCATTAGTCATCGAGGAGAATATATTCCTTACTGGGAGCCCGATATCGACCTTAATGTTGGGAGTCTGACCTGTGTCTAACATGAACATTATATACTTCATTCCCACGTGGTGAAATATGTAGCATTTTTCGTTACAAATATACTATTCCACCTGCACTATTACGTTCGTACTGTTTCATGTCGTCCATCATTGCCTGTGATCAATCGTATCCAATATTTTCTCTGTTCCTTAACAATTGCGATGTGGTGTAACAAACAGGATGCTCAAATAACAGGAAATAAATTATGTGTTTGTCTTCAATCAAATATACACACGTCCTGACAAAAATCATAATCACGAAGAAGAAATGGTCGGATGACAATGTAACATTGCACACACACAACACGAGTCAGTTAGTAAATGACTTGAGTTGTAGTCATCTGAGTAACAGGTGGAGCGGACTACAGAGTGCATTAATATTGTTCGTGTTCAGTGTTGTTACCAGGCCTGGTAGGGTATAAAAGAGACGTGAACAGAGTCAGCTGTTGAGTGATAACTGTGAAGAGCACGGAAATGCCGCATACTCGTTTGACACAACGTTATCGGCACCTGACAAAGATTAGAAGGGGCCTCAATGTGGGTCTCCTGATCGTCGGGTACTCGAGTCGTGCAATATCCAGATTCGTGGGGACTTGTCAGGTGTTTCTTTCTAAATTCACTGTGTCTACACAGGGGGGCAACAGACGGATACCTGTAGATATTCGCTGGCATTTGTATGCAGTGCAAATCAAGGCGCCATATGAACTAGATTACATAGATGCACCAGTCAGAAAACGCATACCAGATTGTAAAGTAACTGACGATAGTCGAAACAACGCTAAAACTTCTAAAGATACCTCGCACAACTGGAGGTGAAAAATTAGATAATGGTTATTTACCGGCTAGATGATGATCAATCAGCTCACTATCTCTTATGACATCAGTTACGCTGATCGTTAAAACTTTCTGAAATATGGGGATTAAAACAGATGTAAATCGATGATATGTCAGAAATGTTATCTTCGACTAACTGCCAAGAAAATTTTACAAGAGGGAATAACCAAAAGTATTACACAATATTTGCTGAGCAGTTTAAAACGCCGAGATCATCTCTAGGGAAACAAGAGGACGAAAAAGAAAAAAAGGAAAAAAAGCAGCAGGCATTGTGCCTCAACGAAATCGGTTGGTTTAGAGATTTAACCAGAAGGAACTAGACATGCGCCAAGATCCTAAAAAATCACACAGGCGTATAAGAAACAAGTGATACATAGCAGTCTTACACAAAAAACCTCAGACATATACATTTCCGGCCAGTACAATACAGTCAGTGAATTATAATACGTTATCAATGAAGAGTAAAAACGCCTCTTTACCAGTCTCGTAATCTAATGAGTTGGCTAAGCCAAACTTAAGAATGTTGACCCAAACAACAAAAGTCGTCGCTTTTAAGGTTTAAGATCCGGCCATAAGCAATATTGCAATCAATTACCGGAAACTATGGAGAGTGAATTAATTCCACTGCTTCCTTCAAAACTGAAACACACAAGAAAAAATTTTGAGATACAGTTATATTAATGAGACCGTACGGAGAAGGGGAGGAAAGAAATCCTACTAAATTTCTAGAAAACAGTTTCTATACCATCTACGAGTGCACTTTATTTTTGTGCGACTTGGACAACAACAGCTGGAAATGAACGAAGAATTTAAATATGGAATGAAGTTTTTAAGAAGAGTGAGTGGATTAGATTACTTTATATGATAAGGAATATAACAGTTAGACAGAACAGGCATAAATGAATAAATCGTGGAGCTCAGAAATAAATGCCTTCAGGCTGAATGAAAATATAAAGCCCAAAGTAAAAACGAATTAGCTACCAACAGAGAAAAGATCGATGGTCAGACCAAGAAAGAGATGGAGATATCAAATAGAAGATACCCACAGCCAACGGATGTAGCAAAAAAAGGGCTTAACAGGCAAGTCCTTAACACTGGAAGAAAGGAGGACATGAATAGTAAATCATGAATTTCCGTATGCTCGATAAAAAGAAAGTCATTCTAGAGAAGAGTTGAAAAATTAACGTTAAAATTTTACGAAGGGACGATCAAAAAAATTATTTAAAAACTGAGGAGCTGTCGTTACAAAAATAAAAAAAAACTAAAAGTAGAATCTTGAATAAGTTAATCAGGCTAGAAATTGGTGGTGAAACTGCGGGGTGAATCGTGGCGGCAGTTAAATGTGAAGGGTCACATATGATATCAACGATAGTCAAATCACATTTTATGAATTTCGCGTTATCTCCAAATGCACCAGAAAAAAGTCAGCTAAATGCATTGGGAACTTCATACAGTGCCTTACTGTGGAGGCATAAAATTTATTCGCGTGTTCCAGCCGTGATTATTAATGGGGAACTGTGTCTCTTTCACTAATTTTTCTCGTACGCAAATACGTTCTGCATCTCTTGAATAAATGAACTTTTCCGCTCATGGTTGTATTTTCCGGACCATCAACACCTGTGAAGGGGATTTTCACCAGTTCCATAGAGAGCAACGTGCCGCACTCTGCTGGAGTTGTTTGTCACGCTCAGGCATTGTGTTTAGAGGTAATTAACGGCCTGATAAGTTTAGAGCGTCATTACGGCTCATATCAGAAAACTAATTTTCAACCGAGGTGCGGATTTCGCAACTCGTTTCATCATGCAGGAAGTTAACTCAGCGTCAGCTGTTGCAGAAAAACTTTCCGCTTCCTCTTTTAGCAGTTGTTTAACGGGAGCAATGCCACTCAGTGGATTCCACGGCATTTTGTTACTATGGGCTTTGTTTGTAAGGAGAGAGGAATTAACAACAATATCGCCGGCCCCTGTGACCGAACGGTTCTAGGCGCTTCAGTCCTGAACCACGCGGCTGCTACGGTTGCAGGTTAGAATTCTGCCCCGGGCATGGATGTGTGTGATGCCCTTAGGTTAGTTAGGTTCAAGTAGTTCTACGTTTACGGGACTGATGGCCTCAGATGTTAGGTCCCATAGTGCTTAGAACCATTTTAACAACAATAAGTCAGTACATGTTTAGTTTGCCACATAAAAATTTGGACAATTGTGGTAAGTTATATGGGACGAAGCTGCTGAAGTTATAGGCCCCTAGGCTTACACATTATTTAATCTAACTTAAACTACCTGGCAGATTAAAATTGTGTGCCGGACCGAGACTCGAACTCGCTGTAGAGTGAAAATCTCATTCTGGAAACATCCCCCAGGCGGTGGCTAAGCCATGTCTCTGCAATATCCTTTCTTTCAGAAGTGCTAGTTCTGCAAGGTTCGCAGGAGAGCTTCTGTTAAGTTTGGAAGGTAGGAGACGAGGTACTGGCAGAAGTAAAGCTGTGAGGACGGGGCGTGAGTCGTGCTTGGGTAGCTCAGTTGGTAGAGCACTTGCCTGCGAAAGGCATAGGTCCCAAGTTCGAGTCTCGGTCCGGCAAACAGTTTTAATCTGCCAGGAAGTTTCATATCAGCGCACACTCCGCTGCAGAGTGAAAATCTCAACTTACGCTAAGGACAACACACACACACACACACACACACACACACACACACTCACACATGTCCAAGGAAGAACGCGAACCTCCGACGGGGAAGCCGATCGAACCGTGGCAAGACGACCTAGACCGCGCGGCTGCCCTGCGCGGCTGTTTCCCACATAACACTTAATAAAATGGCATCATTCTGAAGTGATATCCATCGAACGTCACGCTCTCATAGTAACGTTTCACGTATTGGTAAACAAGTTACGTCGTGTTATGTCTCCAACGACTATTTCCTCATCTCTTCTATGTCCATAAAATGTTTTCCTTTCGTGTTAAACTTCATTCCATTGACAGGAGACAGATCCAGTGAAATGGCCGGCTGTAAAACCATTGTCATTTATTTCTTATCAAAAGTACCTGATCTCTCATTCAGTGCAGTCTGACCGTCATCATTGTTGATCTTCCTTTAGTTTTTCAGTGCTTCGCACAGTTACTTTGACACTTCAGACTAATAATGCTGGGTAGATGAGGTATCTCACTGAACAAATTAGAAAAAAAAAAAGATCGACAAAGTTCTAAACTTTTAATCCCCTGGTTTACTGTTTTACAGCCTTGAAGATGCACAGTTCTCTTTCCGTGCCACATCTGTTTATTGGTTCCTGCGCAGAGCGACAGTTTGCAAGTCTCACGCTTGTAACGAAAATAGTTTGATGTTACTAAATTTTTGTGTCATGTTCACATGTAAAAAATATTTGAACACGTAGTGCGGCATTTACGAAAACAAGCATCCTGATGCAACTACAGTTTCCCAATAGGCGACCTCTGGTCAAAAGGGATTGTAGTAAAGGGGCCATTGATAGATCTCGTAGACACTACCTTCTGCTAGCAGAATAGCAGTTCTAGCTGATTTTACGTTGCGCCTCGTACGCAAAGAGTGCGAAACATTAACGTTTGTAGGAAAAGAGAGAAACTGTGTGAGTATAATAGTATAAGATTATGACGATCCTAATGAGATGAACTCTGATCACACTGCAATTTCACATGCATTGCAGGTGCCCAAAATTACCAGACAATTCTGGTTATTTTAACTGTCCCTTTAGTAACATTTGTCACAATAAACACAGTGTGTATAGTTTGAAAAATGTCACGTTACCGTCTTATTAACACGAACAACCAATTTCGGTCGACTGACAATCATCAGATATATAAAAGTATTCATAGCATCATGCTAGGCGAGATATATAACATTAACGTCAGATGATAAAACCATCATATCGTAATATAAATTACATTTTCAATCTACTTAGTGTACTCATTCATGTTATAACGCCTTTTGTAGTTATAACTTGAATTAGTGCACTACCTAGGTCAGTTTTTTATAGAATGATGATGTAAGTTGTTGTGGGGCGGCGAGTTAACTCGTGAAAATTAAATTTTGCTGTATACATGCTTGCAATTCAAAATGTTTGAATGTTGAATCAGTTTCAGGCTTTTAGAATGTTGTTAATGCTGTCTTTCGCCGTTCTCAACACTGGCTCTCTATTTACTTTTTTAGCTCCCAGAAAGTGATTTAACCAAACGTGAAACCGGTAATTAGAGATCCTAATGCCCACTTCATCTGAGAATACCATTATAGCTGCAGCTTATAGCTCTGAGGAATTAGGAGATTGTCTGGGATTTCTAATCAAAAACGATTTTCCAAAATAGTTGAGTATATTCTGAAATTCACTGATAAAAAACACAAGTATCCCTACAACCTAACTAACAGAGCAGTTCAGAGTCTAATGCGCTGATGCAACTATAAATGTCCGAATTAAATGTTAAAAAGAATGCTCGCCAAGATTTGATGAGAATATTTCATCAAACGCCACGCTAAATAATTGGTAGAATGTCTGTCCCGCGACGGCACGTGAAAATACGACAATACGCAAACTGAGGCTAGATAATGAGAATCATTCCAGAATTAACCCTTCACTTGAAATGCTTTCACGGTTCCGCGTATCTCTAGTAACTTAATACGGCACCCGAGGCTGTTTGTAGCAGTGCTACCGAAGCGACGCGACTCCCGACACAGCTGACGTGCTATTCAGCGTCTGGAGAGAACTGGGGCCTTCCTTCCTCGCGCAGCGCTCTTATATATATATAGCCGCGGTGCGGACGGCTAAGGAAACGCCTGCTCAAATCGGCTCTCCCGACTAGCCGCTGGGCTAGTTACGCACCACTTCAAGTTACATAATAATTTATAGCTTCTTTTGCTGATGGCCGATGAAGCTCTTAATTTAAACGTGCATTCAGCACGCAGGTAAGTATTGATAATAAAATTTTGACGTGGCTAAGTTAAATATTTTGGGCGAGAGAATTAATTAAGTTACACTGCACGCAGCAGATGAGCTCTGAGCTGGCCTTTTTGAGATCCGCTATCGCTATAATTTTATAGGTATTCAAAAGAAACTTTTCACATCTTCACAGTCATAGCGGACCTCCAACCTATTTAAATCTAAACATCCTAGCGTTATTTATTAGCCTACTTAATCTATCTTGCTTCCTTCAGTTTTGAGACGAAAACCAGAAAATCATGAATTTCCACTAAAGTCTTAATCTGTGAAATCCAAAGTACTGTTTTTATTAAATCATTATGAAAGATGAATCTAAATATAAATTTTGAAGTCTCTAGCTCTTTTCTGTTGCGCCAATGATTTTTTCAGAAAAACGTCCAAATTTCAAAAATGGCTGAAGTTAACGAACTGATATTTAACACACATTAATGTAGTATTATTCCTGATATGCTAGAAAAGTTTTAGGTCATTTGCTTGATTTTTAAGGTATTGCGCAACATTTATGACGTCAGAGCTAGTTACAGCAGACTGGCTGGCACACAATGGAAACTGATGTGAATTTACTACAGTGTGAGTAGGCTGCTTCCCTACATTGTGTTACGATATGATAAAAGTGCTTAACTCTCGCTTTTATTGCCTGATGTTAACGATCTTATATTTCTGAAATTTATTTGCGATTGCAGAATTTTTATCACGTTAGGTGCATTAGAAGATATAACCTACTGGTGACTTGTACCCGAGTTTCCCGCTTTTTACAAGCGGTCACCTTAAGCACTTTTTCTATAATGTGTAACAGACTTCCAGGTCACAGGTATTCTGTCATGGGCACACCTTGTTTTTGACAGAGAAACTTTAATTCCTCGGATGGGGGGCTTAATGATAACTGATTTTACTTAAAAAAATCAGAAAATGTTGTCTAATAATCAATAAATAATGTCCGAAAAGCTTTACGTTGACTGCTTCGTCAGTTTTTACAAATATAATCGCTTATTTGACTGAGAAGAATGGTTCTTTTTTTTCTTTTTATCCCAATCTGGGGAGTAAAGAAGGGTTTTGGGTCACAACCCGAAGCCTGGTCAGTGACCGCGTCACACCATGAGGAAAATGGAGAGAAAGGGATGGATGCGGAAAACAAACCAAAACCAAATAGAAATACCCCGTATTCTACAGCCACAGAAAGACAAATATCTCATTTATATTTATTTACATGAAGAATCAAACGTGAGGACATATGATACGCAGTGCAAAGTCGGAGGAAGAGAACTAAATGTCCTGGCACATCTGGCGCGTGATGGTTACTGAGGGAAAAAACGAAAAACAAAACATTAACAGATATGGTGAAAGTGACGCATCATCGTACGTGACGCTGGGTCGCCAGGCGTATTATCTCGTTTCAGTTCCCGTTCTAGCACGTTCGTTCGTTAAAGTACGTCATCAGTCTTATCAACTACTCTCGCTGGGAATGTTCCAGCTACTCGGTGCATGGTCAAGGCACTTTTTAGACAATTTATAAAAAAGCTGACCGTAATGTCGGTGGCGAATAGTGACATTGTGCCACTCATGGAGGTAACACCAGAAAAAAAAAAGTGTTTGAGGTCGTCGCCTTCTTCCTAGCTCTACACCTTTGATGCGCCTATACGTGCTCTAGGACATTATTCAATTCATCCCTGTCAAGCGTCTTGAATTTCCATCCTTTGACACCAATAATATTTTAATCTTATTGTACCTCATCCATGCATCCAAGTCTTGGTCTACCCATGCTTCTTCGTTCCGCTGGGCTGCGCAGCAATGCTACTTTTGTTGGATTCTCATGTTCCATGCTAAAGACATGCTGTTTATTTTAACGAACTTTTTGATTTCAAGACCTTTATATATAATCTGTAAAGTTCAAAATAATACGGCCACGCCATGATCTTTGTTAGCCACCCCATAGGTTTTGCGTAACGGCTTCGTTCAAAACATTCTATGAGGTCTTCTCAGAGTTGTGTCGGTGTCCAGATTTCTGAGCCATTTGGTAATACTGGACGTATTGAAGTTTAAATGAAACAACAAGTTTACTGTTACCAGTCACTGTTTATTTATCTCCACGACGCGTTTCAAAGGTTTAAACCTCCATCATGAGGTGGATTTACATTTGGCTTATATGATATTTGTGTGTGTGTGTGTGTGTGTGTGTATGTGTGTGTGTGTGTTGTGTTGCGCTTTTTTGGAGGAGCTTGTGGCACTGTCTAGTGAAAAAACAAAACACTGTTTCAGAACATGGTTTTGGGTTTCTTTTGACAAAATATTAAACATTTATCTAACGGTTAACATTAAATAAGTAACATAAAGTACCTCAAGTAGTCACAGGTTTTTTCACTGTCGTAACACGTCACATATACACTGTCATATTTTGTAAAAAAATATGGTGTCGGAAACTATTGGGTGCATGGATCGTATAGCAGAAGAGAAAACATTGTCACAAAGTACAAAGAATATACGTCCTACCAACAGTATTATAGAATAAATTTGTAAGGGATTTGGAGGTGTTGTTTGAGGTGCTGAATACATTCGTTGGAATAAATACTTCAGGTTGTATATAAATCCGATTTTGACAAGTTAAAATACCTTAAACTTCATTGTATAAATGAGTATGAAGTTTAAGCTATTTTAACTTGTTGCTTGAGGTGTTGAATACATTCGTTGGAATAAATACTTCAGGTGGTATATAAATCTAGATTTTGACAAGGGGAAGGCGGGACAAGACGGGGAGGTGGGGTAAGACGGGGAAGGGCTATAAGTTACAGCTAGAGTATTGCCATCTGCGGATAGCTAAGTCAACATCATCAGTACACAGGTCCCAGTGTGTTGACATTGCTGAACCTTAGTTTCGCGGCGGTTTCTGTGAGCTTTGCAAGGTACGTAAAATTCTTATACTGATTTGTAATGTTTTACACCTTTCTAGGTCCTGAAACATGTGTTCCGTGAACATTTATCCAGACTGCATATATAGCACTGAATAGTACGTCTTATTAACAGTAAACTGCTGTGTCAGTAGTCAATGTTCACTACATAGCGTTCATGTAGACGTAATATAACCTTACAGCATAGTAGGGGGCACGACAGGGTGGGGCAAGATGGGGAGCTTCCCCGTCTTGCCCATACTATTTGTCCAACCATTACGTTCTCATCGTCTCGCTGCGGGTTTTGAACACGTACATTATATGTTGAATGCAATTGTAAATAGAATACTATTCGTTATTCCAACGTTTCCTAATTATCTACACTCGCATTCGGGAGGACGACGGTTCAATCCCGTCTCCGGCCATCCTGATTTAGGTTTTCCGTGATTTCCCTAAATCGCTTCAGGCAAATGCCGGGATGGTTCCTTTGAAAGGGCACGGCCGATTTCCTTCCCCATCCTTCCCTCACCCGAGCTTGCGCTCCGTCTCTAATGACCTCGTTGTCGACGGGACGTTAAACACTAATCTCCTCCTCCCCCTCCTAATTATCTACAAAGTATGCCTTAGGCTATATGGTTAATAAAAATACACAAAATGTGCGAAGTCAGTATTCTTGATATGCTTTAACGACTGACTATTGGAAATATGGTATTTACTAAATAATATAGATTACCAGGAATGATCTGACTCAATAGTGCGTTCCACGTGTTTTATTTCAGATGGTTCGCAAGTATCGACGACAAACGTCTAGGCAAGATTGGTCATTGCAGTCAATGGAAGGCGCTGTAAATGCCGTTATAGAAGGTCATATGGGTTTTTTCATGGCTGCTCGACAGTTCAACGTGCCACAGAAATTTGTGTTTCAGCATCGGGGTGCCCACGACACTTGTGCAGGAACAGAAAGTGAAGAAGACGATCCTGTCCACACTTGTGTACTATGTGAATGTAAGAGGCCTAAATAAAACGTACTGCCTGATTCCACATTTCACAGAACCATGTTCGAAACATTATAGTCACATGATTTCGTTATTCCAGTCCTTATTTAAGCTTTAGCGATGAATTCATGCTAGTTCCCATTTTACCCCGCATATGGGGCAAGACGGGAAATTGGTAGTTCAAATGGAGATATTTCTAACAAAATGTAATACGTTTGCAGGTTTCTTTGCATGCTATTGTAACTCAATGGTTAAGTAAACAAATGATAATCAAACCTACTTGAATTTGTTTATTTTTGTCCCTTTTGTAAGGGTTTAAAGTTAGCTTCCCCATCTTGCCCCGCCTTCCCCTACCACCTGCAGTATTTATTACAACGAATGTATTCGACGTCTCAAAGACCACCTTCAAATCCTTTAAAAAAATTTATTCTGTAATAATGTCGTTAGGACGTATATTTTTTGTACTTTGTGTCATTGCTTTCCCTTCTGCTATACGATCCATGCATCCAATAGTTTCCAACACATATTTGTTTACAAAATATGACAGTATACATGTGATGTGTTAAGACAGTGAAAGGGACCTGTGATCACTGGAGGTACTTTATTTTACTTATTTTATGTTTACCGTAACGTAAACGATTAATTTTTTGTCATTAGAAACCCAAAACCATGTTCAGAAATGGTGTTTTGTTTCTACACTAGACAGTGCCACAAGTTCCTCCAAAACTCGTAACACAACACAGACACAAATGTCATATTAAGAAATGTAAATCCACCTAATGATGGAGCACCTCGCCTGATCAGAGTTTAGAAACTTAGTAACTGTCGTTGGAAGACCTCAAGGATGCACGAACTGTGTTATGGTCTAATGAACTTTTGCAGGACAATATACTTGAAATTTATCCCATCTGAGAGGGGTCATTGAACAATTTCGTTAAGAATCCATTCTCAAAGACACATCTATCGAATTTCGCGATTCTCTACTTTTTGGAGGAGAGGATCTCTAAGACAATGAATCTCGCCATACTAGAAGAGCTCAATCAATAGTTATTTACGATGGTAGTTTGAAAAGTTCGCGAAATCACCACCAGGCAGTTTCCGTTGTAAGTTATTGTAACCTAAATCTGGGTTCGTACTATTGCTTTTGTGAATATGTTCAAATGAAAACGTGGGACAATATGTAGTTTTAATACAAAATTGATAAAATTTTAGGCCCATTTTTGTTACTTATGACTACGATTCGTTTCAAGCGATATGAGCTCGATATGTGAGATTCTGTTTGGAAAGATGCGATATTGCTTTCAAATATATATGACTTAAAAAGACGGGTAGCCTAAAACCTTATTCCCCAATAGTTCCAAAGTGAAACCATCTCCTTAAAACAACTTACGGTTTTCCTTTTGCCAATTTAACCTTATTGTCTCCGCTACTATGATAATAAAAAAATAATTTTGGGAAATATTGTATTTTTTCCAGAGTCTCCTTAAAAAAATTGATTACTTTTGCAAATTTCTTCTTGTAATCGTTGGTTAGTATAAGTGAAAAAATTTAAATTATGTATTTTTCATATTGTTGTGAACTAAAGGATTAACGCAGGATCAGAAATGCACCAAAATGTTCGAACAAAGTTCCATCCGTTTTCAGAGCAACCGTCCAAGATTTTTGCGCCAGTTTGTGGCCACAGATGAAACTTCAGTCCACTACTGTACCCCAGAAACAAAACAACAGTCGTAGCAGTCGCAACATGTCGATTCACCACAACAAAAGGAATCAAAGGCAATACTGTGGGCCGAAAAGGTAATGGTGTCAGTTTTGTGGAATGCTAAAGGGATTCTTCTGAAATATTTTCTTCTCAATAGTCTAACACGTACGGGACGATATTACACCAACTTCCTGGACTACCTGCAGCGAAAAAAAGGCCAGATTTGTCAAGGAAGCAAGTCATCTCTCATCAAGACAACGCACACCCACACACAAGCGGGGATGACATGGCGAAAACACATGAACTAAGATACAAATTATAAGCGTATACTTTCGCAATCGCTGTCACTATCAGAAAGCTTATTTAGGGTATCTGACCGAACTGTCAATATGTAAAATTCTGCAACGATTCGGCAACTGTAGCAAATGGCCTCCCTCAGAGTATCATGTAGCACAACACCCTGAGGAAGGCTTTGCAGCAGTTGGCGAACCGTTGCAGAATTTCGCATATTGACAACACGGTCACATACATTGAAGAATTGTATTTAGAGTAAGATACGAATTGTTGCCACAGCCATCTTATTCGCCTGATTTGGCTTCCTCGGACTTTCATCTCTTCCCTAAATTCAAAATGTCCCCCTGGTGGAGATTCTTTTCAAACGAAGAACTGACAGCCGAAGCTGATAGGTATTTTCCAGACCTGGAGGAATCTAATTTGTGAGATGCAATCAAGACCTTGCAACATCGTTGGGCCGTTAGCGCAGAGGGAGACTACGTGAAAAAATAAAAAAAGTTACACTGAAGTAAGTCATTTCTTCCTGATCTATTCCGAGAACTTTTCAAACTACCGTCGTACAATGATCGCCACCAAAGTACACCGATCATGAGTGTCTGCCACGGTAGTGTTCACAGAGTTAAAATAATAACCCATGACCGAATTTTGGGTTCTACAGGCAGTATGACTTCTGGTGTCCGTAGATACCAGTAGGGCTGTGCATGAGGTGGTTCCTGAGAATCAGACGACTGGTTTGGTATCATTTCGACAAACATTACAAAACTCAAACAACTAGTATCTGAGTCAGTTTCCAGAACCTAGAAGCTGTGTGTGTGCGTGTGTGTGTGTGTGTGTGTGTGGTGCAAAAGACTATTGCTCTGGATGCTAGTAGACCTCCGTAATAATGTGACTCACCAGAGTATGGGAAGTCGTCACGCGTGGCGTTCGTAGATTACGTCACGCTTACGCAAATAGTGACATTGCGCCACAGCTGCTGCAGACGGAACAGCTGACCCGCTGTGAGGACGTCAGAATAGTGGCGTCAAGGCAGCAGCGGCTGCAGGTAAGCTGACACGGCATCTGATGGACAATAGGTTCGGGCACGATTGGGAAAGGTGCACCGGATGTGTGCCCGTAGCGCTATGCGTGAGGATGTTTCTGAAGGTAAGGAATTTCTTAGCTTAGTGGTCATGCGACTGATCTGAAATTATTTCGAAAAACATTAGAAACCATAAACATCAAAACATTATCACATTTTATTTTCTTATATCCTGTCCAAAATGAAGCTCTCCGAAAAATGTATAATTAGAAATTAAGTGTATCACAAATAATTCGGGCCGGCCAGAGTGGCCGTGCGGTTCTACGCGTTACAGTCTGGAGCTGAGCAACCGCTCCGGTCGCAGGTTCGAATCCTGCCTCGGGCCTGGATGTGTGTGATGTCCTTAGGTTAGTTAGGTTTAAGTAGTTCTATGTGCTAGGCGACTGATGCCCTCAGAAGTTAAGTCGCATAGTGCTCAGAGCCATTTTTGAACAAATAATTCTTTCCATTCCTAATTAAAAAAGAATGAAAACTGTAGTGTTCAATATCTAAAACAATGTCATATATAGAGAAAATATTTGTGACTGGAGATATATTAGGAATGGAGCAGCACAGACTTCTATTTTGGGACCAGTTCTATTCGTTACATATGCGAACAAGCTTCCACTTAGAAAACACTGACCGGAGGTTTTTCTTTTTCCCTTTTTTCAGATGAGTTTAAGAGAAATAGAGTTGAAACGTAGGAAACATTTGTTTGGAAGTAGTAAATTATGAAGCAATGTTTACGATTTGTATAACCATAAATTTCAGAAATAAAAATACATTACCATAAAATGGTTTGTATGTTTAACTCACTATGGCATAGGTTTCAGAGGTAGTTCATTTAGAAAAGGCCGTTCCGGGTAGCCACGCGGTTTAGGGCACGCTGCCACGGTTCGCGGTGCTTCCCCAGTCGGAGGTTCGAGTCCTCCCTCGGGCATGTGTGTGTGTGTTGTCCTTAGCGTAAGTTAAAGTTAGATTAAGTAGTGTGTAAGTCTAGGGACCGATGACCTCAACAGTTTCGTCCTATAGGAACTTACACAAAGCTGGCCGGACTGGCCGAGCGGTTCTAGGCGCTTGAGTCTGGAACCGCGCGACTGCTACGGTCGCAGGTTCGAATCCTGCCTCGGGCATGGATGTGTGTGATGGCCTTAGGTTAGTTAGGTTTAAGTAGATCTAAGTTCTAGGGGATTAATAACGTCAGATGTTAAGTCCCACAGTGCTCAGAGCCATTTGAACCATTTGAACTTACACAAATTTCCAAATTTCATTTAGAAAGGAAAATATTTCTTGCTTTTATGCTCCTCTTCAGAGGAACAGGGGCTCTAACTGCACTTCAGCATTCCAGTATTCGCTAGTGAAGTTCGTGCTAAAATGTCGCCGTAATTACAGTAAACGGAAGGCCCTTATTCATATTCCAGTGGCACGTAAAGTGCTCAGTGGCACGTAAAGTGCCCTCCGCCACACACCGTTGGGTGGCTTGCGGAGTAAAAATGTAGATATAGATGTACCAAATCTGTCGGTGGTTCACGATAGTGTTATTTATGTTGACATACAATTTTTTGATGATCTAAAAATTACATTAAATCTCTAAGATGTAACCAATCTGATTTTAAAAATTGAAAGAAGATATCTCTCCCGGGGAACTTCTCTTTTATACACGATTTTTTAACTAAAAGTAATAGTATGCGTAGATAAGAAGTACAGTATGTTTTCATTTATTGTTATATGTGAATACCTTTGACTAGAATGTGAGTTACGTCAAACACTAATACGTTCACTTTTATAAAATGTAAATCTGTTCCAGTTCGCAATCTGCACATGGCCAGTAAGTTGCCACGAACACAAATACGTAATGTCTACGTAACATGTAAGTTAATTAGTTTAGACTGGAAGGAAAGAACCGCAACACCAAGAAGGAGTTGTCAGACATAAATGAAAGTTGGTAAGCGTGTTTCTAGATCTGAAAAATGATGTCTTTTCACATTTCGCGCCAGTCGAATAAGAGTGGCCTCAATAGCTTAAAATATGTGCTTTAACGGTCGCGAGAGTTAGTTACCTTTGGGATAAAACGTGGTGAGTTCATGTAAGTTAAGAATGCCTTTAAGATGACAGAGACGCCATTATCAACACGTCACTGTGTTTCAACGTGTTTGTGTAATAGGTCCACGTAAAGCTGGATGCACCTTCTGCGATACTGCAGAAAGACTTGGCAGAAATGTAGCCACTGTACGTAATCACGACAGCGTTGTCACAAGAATGTACGCCAACAAGAATACCGGGCTCCGGACGGCCACCTGACTACTGAGAGAGAAGACTATCGTGTTCGGCGTATGGCTCTGGCGCATCGTACTGCAGCTAACAGCAGTACTCTGAGCAGCAGTTGGCATCAGAGTGACTCAAAAATTCTTACAATCGGTCACTTCAAGCACAGTTCCGAGCCAGACACCGTGTAGCGTGCATTCCACTGACCCCAAATCACCGCCATTTACGACTTCACAGGCGTCAAGTGAGAGATCATTGGTGTGCAGGATGGTGGCCTGTTGTGTTTTCTGAAGAAAGCTGTTTCTGCCTCGGGGCCAGGGATGGACGTATGTTGGTTAGGAATAGGGCAGTTGAGGGCTCACAACCAATCTGTGTGCTAGGAACACTCGACCTGGAGTTAAGTTCTGGAGTGCGATTTCGTATGAAAGCAGGAGCACTATCGTGGTTATCCCACGCGCTCTCACTGTAATTTGTACTTCAGTCTGCTGTACTGCCATTCACGAACAGTATTCCATGGGGGGTTTTCCAACAGGATACCGCTCACCCACATACCACTGTTGTAACCCAACATACTCTACAGATTATAAATGTCCAGTGCCCTGCTCGATCACCAGATCTGTCTCGAATTGCGCACATATGTGACATCACCGGACGACGTCTCTAGCGTCATCCACAAACAGCATTAAGAATCCCTGAATGACCGAGCAAATGCAACAGGCACGGAATTCCATCCCACAAACAGACATCCGACACATGTACAACACAATGCATGCACGTCTGCACGCTTGCATTCAACGTTCTGGCGGTTAATCCGATTGTTAATGCACCAGCAGTTCACTTTTGCAGTGGCTTGTCTCGCGCTTATATTAACCTGTGATCTGGTAATGTTTACCACTCAAATATATTACCTAGACAAATGTGCATCCGAAACTTCATTACTCTACGTTATTTTTTGGTGCTGTGATTCTTCATATCAGTATACAATGATACGCGTCGTACAAATTATCTATACAACTGAAACGTCCCCTTTGAAAAATTATACAACACTGTGCTTAAACTGACACACAATATTTTTAGCGCAACGCAATCTGACTTTCAGAAATCCCTACAAAGGAATGGCCCTGACTCACATTAACCTATACCTTTCACAAATCACTTACCTCACAAAAATCTTCGTTACTGGAACTACTGCAATACAGCGAGCGCCACTACTGCCAGCTAAATAAAAGATTCAAACTACGGAAGGCACTAACTACTAGTAGGCACAGTAAGCAAATGAAAGATTTTAGTAGAGAACAACAATGTATTTACCTTAATAGTCATAATATATATAGTAGTTCATGACATCCAGTATTAAAAATTTCAAAACTCCGCCATCTCTCTCCTCACATCCACCACTGCTGGCGGCTCACCTCCAACTGCACAACGCTAGGCGCTGTTAACATCCAGCGGCCCAACGCTACAATGGCGAGTATTACAACAATGCCAACCAGCCACAGACTGCACACAGCACAGCCAGTGATTTTCATACAGAGCGTTAAGAAAACCTAAATAGCCTACTTACATAGCCCCCATGCTCCCCACAAAAAATTTTACAAATTGTTTTGGGCACTGGCCAATACAGATTTGAAAAAATTTTTCATAATTACAGTAAGAAAAATATCAAATGCACACACTTATTAATACAATGTTGGTCAAAAGCTAAAATTTTCTCACAGTCCATAAAGATAGTCCTGATCATTCATCATAATAGTAATTACAGTTTCTTTTCACAAAGTCTCATTAGTAAAAGAAATTGCACACGGAAGTTGTGGATTTCCATGCAGTAGTGAAGAAGTAGTGTTGTCCTTCCAACGGAAAGACAGTGCTGACTCTTGACATGCAGACAGGTAATGGGCCACAACAGAGAAAACCCACCGCAGAGTCAGTCGAAGTTGATGAATATTGGTAGGTAGGTCATCACAGAGTAGACCCACTGTAGTCCTGGTAGAGATTGTGGTATTGGTGGGCCACCAGAGGCGCAGACCCACTGCAGTCCTTGTAGAAATAATGGTATTGGTGGGCTAACAAAGATGCAGACCAACTGTAGTCCATGTAGAGACAGCCAGCAGCCATCTGTTGCGACTGTGCAGGTGCACATTCACCATCGAAGAGTCTTGCGGAGAATATAGCAAGTCCATAAACCACCACTTGTGCACTCACAAAGTTTTTGGAATTGCCCTTAGAACCAGCAATGCTGTTATCCAATCCCTTGCTGAATTATTAACACACGTGCAAACACTAACAGTCCCTACTTCTCACATATTGTCCATATACTATGACCAACAGAAACGTGTGCAGGGAAATGGAACTTAACAAGTTAATAATATGATGAACTGGTATCAATTACAATTTTATAACATAAGAATACAATTACAAAGGTACAAAATACATCATTAAAGAACATAACAATACAGATAACATTTGTAGTAACACGGACTTTACAAAAGAATCGAAATAACATATACATCAGTGTTACAGGAATTATGACATGAATACATACATAAAAGATCAGAATAACTTTTGAAACATCAACTTTACACATGAGCATTAAAACAAAACAGAATAAATAATGTCTAAGCATATTTACATGGTAAATAACATATTATTAATGCCAATTATATTTCAGGATAACAGTATTCCTCATCATAGTGAATGTAGCTTAGTATTAGAAGAAGAAAAAATTCTATGAAACTACACAGAGACAGGAAGAAAACAAATACACAAGGGTACACAAACACATAGTGGGATAACACAAAAGGAAAGGACAGGGTTCGTTTTCAGTGTAACATTTGGTACTGCAGTCCAACCCAAGACTTCATTGAGTATTACAACAATGCCAACCACCCACAGACTGCACACAGCACAGCCAGAGATTTTCATACAGAGCGTTAAGAAAACCTAAACAGCCTACTTACACAACATGAAATTATCTCATTCCGGCATACATTGCTTTGCTTCTAAGCTAGTGTGAACTTCGTATACTAAGTGGTTTTTCGCTTTCTCAGTTCTACTGCTCCTCAATATTTTTGGTTTTTTTTTTTGGTTTCCTCTCAACACAGATTCTGTGTACAGTCGTCTGTTCACCCCATTCTTTTTCACTTTGAAGAAGGAAACAGTATCATAAGCGAATTTTATCACTAACATTTACCAAGTACATAAGTCCCACTAATGAATCTTCCTTTTATTTCCTTCATTACTTTTTAGAGACATAGGTTGAACAGTAGAGGAAAAAGACTATGGCCCAGCCTTACCACGTTTTAATCGGAGAACTCTGCGGGTCTGTCATTCTTATTGTTCCCTCTAGTTTCATATACATTTTGTTTATTACCCGTTTTTCTCTGTAGTGTAAACATATGTTCCTGATGATTTCAAACATCTTGCACCATTTTACGTTGGCGAACAGATTTTCTATGTCAACAATCCCTATGACAGTGTTTTAATGTTTTTTGAAATTTTATACCCATTGTCAAGTGTAGCGGTAAATCGCCACTCTGATGTTCGTACCTTCCATGAAGGCGAAAAGATCGTCATCTAACGGATCCATAATTTTGTTTGCTATTCTTCTGGATATGTTTTCATCGTTCAAGTTAAACATCAGATGCCGTATTCTGCCATTCTGTATTCTAGAATCTTTCTAGTTTTTTTTTCATTTGTTACTCTCTTCGTTGTTAGAACTATTGCTAAATACTGTCTGTCTGTCTTCTCTTCTTTCTAATATCCTATTCTAATATATCATTCTTTCTGATATCTCATTTTACCTCACACAGGAATGCTTTCTACGGTTTCACATGCAATAAAAGTGCACTGGTATTTATTTTTATTAATCATACCATTACCATATGTTGGGTCACAATAACATCTGTTGTAACTGGTCTTTTCCTCAAGTTGAAATGATTTTTACAAAGTATCGCATTTTCTCGAATTCTTGGGGGTATTATTCTAATCACTGTTTGTCAGGGTGTGATAACAAAAGGATAGTCGCCAGTTTCCTCAGTCATTCCCTTTTCTGAAACTCCACGCTTCTCTCTTAGGAACGTTGACCTTGTTGATGTCCACTTGGTAACTCACTCTAGAAAATTGTTCAGGACTTTTCTACAAATAATTTTGTTATCATTAGGTAATTTTAACCGAATGCGCTTGTTGCAGATAGTTAATTTATTCCCTTTGGTACATCTGTATCAGTAACAGTTTCTATGCCCACGCTGGAAACAGTTAATCTTATGACGTTCGAGCCACATAGCGACACGAAACTACCCGTTGCCTGCCCGACGTTAATTTCTGATACTGAAGGTTTTTGATAGTCACAAAAATGATTTTTTCACAGTATTATAAATTATTATTTGGGCAGGAATCCTTTATTAATTGGTAGCATTATCAAAATGGCCATGGAATCTTAGATGAAGTCTTTAAATAATGCTTACTTGAAAGAATTTGACATTAACCACAGGAAGTAGAGTTAAGCTCTATGTAGCGCCCACTAAATTTCTAGGTAGATGAGTGGAAATGAGAAGAAGCTGAGGAGAAAGGAGTGGAGAAAATACGTATCCCAAGTGTTTCAGCTGCAGCCCCGTAAAAATTGACAATTTGAAATTTTTTTACTGGTTTCTTGTACAGGAAGTATCTGCACATGATGTCAATCACACCCTGAGAGTTATAGCAATATTCTGTGTAAACTATTACTGCACGCCACTGATTGCTTATACGAGTAGCTGCGGCGTTTTCCGCTTGATGAGCTGAATGTATAATATATATTTCGTTCAATGAACAGAAAGAAGATACGTCTAAACCACTCAGAGCAGAAAATGCATAAAAAAGTTCGTAAGTTCTGTAAAAAAAGAGAAATAAGCGACCTCTCCAGTCTAAACCACTCAGAGCAGAAAATGCATAAAAAAGTTGGTAAGTTCTGTAAAAAAAGATAAATAAAGCGACCTCTCCATGAACTGCCACAAACTTTTATGAGAAATAAACCTAAGCCAGTACACAGCGGAAATGATTATAAACCAGAAATATTTTCTGTTTTACGGTCACTTCCCTACCACTGCAACGTAAATCTAATCAAACTGATCTGGAACATGGTGAAACAAAAATATTTGTGTGAAGCGACATCTCTCTACATTTGGAAACTTTGAATAAACGGACCAAAAGCTGTGTAAGGAAAGTAAATATAAAATACTAAGGTAAAGTGGGTGCATGTTAGTAAAGCACTGAGAAGGAATAATGGCGTCGTGGTGCTTTAATGTAGCAGGAACTCGAAACGATCAAGCCAGTATTTGAAACAAGTGATGAACAGAGTGACACCAACGTTGTCACATCCAGCAATTCGGAAGGCAGTTTTACCTGCACAGCATCAGAAACTACTGACACAATTGATGAAACCACAACTAAAATTTTAATTACAGAACTAGTTGAGTACCCGGTGATGTCCTGGCAAGTATTTATTCCAGTTCCGTTAGCCCATCTCCCCTCTCAGTCTCTCTCCATTTCCTTGCCCTCTTCTCTGTCCATTTTCCTCTTCTCCTCTTTCTGCCTACCTCTTCCCCCTCTCTGTTTATCTCCTCCTAGCCCTTCCTCCGTCCATCTGGTATTTCTCCCTCTCTCAGCCCATCTGCTTCTCCCCACTCTCTCTGCCTATTCACTCGTTCGTCTGCGTCTACCTACCCTTCCCTCTCTGCCCATCTCTTCCTCTGAGTCCATCTCTACTGCCCCCTAACTTCTCACCCCGTATATCCTCTCCTCTCAATCTCTCTATCTATCTCGTCGTCCCCTCTCTCTGTCCATGTCCTCCTCATTTCTTCCTCTCGATTCTTTCCCCTCTGTCACTCCATTTTCTTCTTTTCCGTTTCTCTGTCCATTTACCTCCTCACCTCATTCTGTCTTTCTCCTTCTCCCCTCTAATTGTGGCCATGTCCGTCTTTCCTCCCTCTGCCATCCATCTGTTCCTCCTCCTCCTCTCTTCACATTATCACCCCCTCCCTAATAGCATCTTACCTCCACAGCACTTCTTCACAGATAGTAAGTAACGTGTGTTTGGGTGAAATCAATCCACTAGTTTAGAAGCTTTTTACTCACAGCTTTGTCAGAGTACACCATATACCAAACATTTCACATAATTTTAACAAATGTCAATATATTTGTACATATATTCCACATGTATCTGCACCTAATTTGGCTCTGCAGTTTCGTAGTCGCGCTACTCAATCTTATGACGTCACGTCTTCTAAACAGAATGATGTAGCTTTGTAGGCACGTTCAGCCACATACAGTCTGCGAAAGTTGTTGTTTATAGAGTTAGTAGCAAAGAAGTAATAAATTTAAACGTCGTGCATAATGTGGAAGTTTTACTGTATGAACAGCGAAAATCTAGTAAGTGATAATTTTTTTTTCCTTTCATCATTTTATGGGGGTTGTCAGTGAGAAAACGCTTCCTAAAGCCTTGAAGGCACGTATAAAGTTTGATGGAATTCACTAAGTGCTCTCATTCTCAATTCTGAATGAGTAATATTTGTGAATTCATGTGTCGTGATCTCCACTACTTTTTCACTCCCACCACGTCCCTTCGATATATACATAGTTTTTACCCCATAGCGATACTTTGCGTACAGTGTGTGATATGTGTGTCAAGTTAGGTTGAAATCGGTCCAGTGGCTGAGGAGGAGATGCGGAACTGAAACCTACAACTACGGATAAGGGGATGAAAACAAAAGGTTGCTCTAGCCACAGCATAGAAGAAACACGTTATCCTCCAGCTCAGGAAATACCGTCGGCTCACACAGTTTACAAACAAGGCAAGTATCGACTCAGGAAAAGCAGAAATCGCAGTGATTGTAACAGACCAATAGGGACCAATAAGAAAATAACAGTTAGGACCTCAAAATCCAAAATGTGGTTTCACCGCCAGACACCACACTTGCTAGGTGGTAGCCTTTAAATCGGCTGCGGTCCGTTAGTATAAGTCGGACCCACGTGTCGCCACTATCAGTGATTGCAGACCGAGCGCCGCCACACGACAGGTCTAGAGAGACCTCCTAGCACTCGCCCCAGTTGTACAACCGACTTTGCTAGCGATGGTTCACTGACAAAAGACGCTCTCAGTTGCCGAGACGATAGTTAGCATAGCCTTCAGCTACGTCATTTACTACGACCTAGCAAGGCGCCATGTTTGGTTCATATTGTGAATCATGTGCAGTCAAGAGCGACGTTCACCAGTTATGGATTAAAGTTAAGTATTCCACCAGCTACGTCCGTTTTTTCTAAAGTCTAATTTCCTTGTCTTGTTCCAGACCTCACGCCAGCCTGCGTGAGCTAAAACGCGTGCCTTCCGGCTTTCTCTAGTAACCCGGTGTTGGCTCTCCTGCCAACCCACAACACAAAACTTAACTGAAGTTCAAGAATCGAAGCTGAAGCTTGCTGGGTCCAAAGGGGCCCCAGAATTCAGCACAGCGAAACTGGCTTCAACTCTCTCATCGGCGTGCCATGTCCCAGAGCTGGCTGGCCAGGCTACGCATGAAGACGGCACTCGAAGTCAGCCACGGATTCAAATCGGTCCACAAATATGCCCAGCAACGACTCGCTGGACTCCGTGGACAAGACGCTTGCTCCGGGTGGACCTCTGACACCCTTCTACTCGCTCCGTTTCCACTCCCCAACTCGCCACTCCACAACACGCCATGTCCCCCATAAACAACCTCGAGCTAAGATTTTAGTGGCCTCAAACCAGAGGGACATCACACGACCGATCGAGCTAGTGGCACCAGGAATTCGGAAGGTGACGCCAGCAACCCTCCAGGGCTCAGGAACATAATTACATTTTTATAATATGTATGGATTTATTCAAAGAGAAATGTCTTTATTAGTTCCAGTATGTTGGTTTCTAGTTCATCAATGTCAGTATTCGAAACTGAGCGTATTACCTGGCAAAGCAAACTGAATATTTACCCAATGTGGCAGCTCCGTCGTGGTTCAAATGGCTCTGAGCACTATGGGAGTTAACTTCTGACGTCACCAGTCCCATAGAACTTACAACTACTTAAACCTAACTAACCTAAGGACTTCACACACATCCATGCCAGAGGCAGGATTCGAACCTGCGACCGTAGCGGTAGCACGGTTCCAGACAGAAGCGCCTAGAACCACTCGGCCACACCGGCCGGCCTCCGTCGTGTTTACTCCGATGAATCAGGGAAGGGGTGTGGAGTGGACGCAAAGCAATTGCACGCTCCAGTTTTATTACAACTGGAGCGCTTCCACACGTTACAGCACGCTACACCTCCACTGAACATGGTATCCGATTCATCTTGACCACTACATATAACTTTTGGTCCAGAAGTAGAGTACCGCATTTTCTCATAATTGTGGTAAGGATACGTGATAAGGACCAAACTGGCAGTTTCATATTAAACTGTTGTGTGGAGGTATGCAATTATTGCATGCATTTCGTGCTGCTTTTGGTAGTCTGACAGGGCTGCACTCTACGAAACCGCCAAATCATCATCTCGACATGCTCGCAATGCGTCTCTTCCTCTCGAATGTCCCTCAGGAGTGAACTTGATTTTAATTTCGTTGCAAACTTTTGTGTGTGACTATCAACAGGTAAGAAAATTTGTATGATGCTGTACATTATTCCCATTTCTTATTATTTATCAAGGATCTGTTACAGATATTTTTAATAAATTTCCGTTATACAGTGTTTTATAAAGCCAAAAAATAAGCTTCAGACGTAACTACGGTCCCAAATTTCCATCTACAGTTTGTTCCTGTTAATAGAGAATAATTATTTTACATTGCTAGTACGTTATATAAATACGTAAAGTTAAAATACCTCTTTATAATTCACACTGCAGTTTGTACCGCAGTATATAATGATCAACAATCATCCAAAGAGAATAGGTGCGATACCATATCGTTCTTACGCCCCAGATACTGTGGACCTAAGTTTAAGGGTAATACTTGAAAATCAACTCAGTCAGAAGCAAGCGTCTAAATTTAAACATTTTTGACTTTGTCTGGTATAAGGATGAAGTCTGGGCAGGTAGATTCATTAAAGTTTCTAACACTAGGGCAAGAGTGAGTTGGGTGGCAAAAAGTGAGAAACTGAGGATTTAGCCTCAAGAAAGGATTCTTGTTATGTACAACGAATCGTGATAATTTGCAACATTCAACCCTCAGCTGAAGTGTCCAGCAAACGAGAAATACATTCTGTAAAATAACTCTAAGGCTTATGGGGCAAATGAAGAACTACGTTACTTTTCTTATGTATTAGATTTTTTTTCATTAATTGCAATTAAATGTGTTGAATAAAGGATTTCTTTCATTTCCAACTTAGATAAACAGACATTAGAATAATAAGTCACCATCGTACAGAAACCGTAGTTAGGAACATCGGCTCTCAACTACGGTCCCATTTTTAGTAGTTGATATCTGCTTTGATAACAGCTGAAATTAAAAACTACTTTCATTTAACGGACCACCTGGAAAAAATAAAAAGTGAATTCAATGTCATAAATACATGCTCTAGAGGCTTAATAAAAAAACTGCGGAATTTGGAAAATATTTATGGGAAACAAAGTAAAGAAAGGTTTCAAGAAAATTTTGTTCAGCAACCAGATCGATATTAAACATTATTGTCCTTCGTGTGACTTCGTTCATTACGAAGATGTGAACAGCAGTATTTCTATTACAACAGCATCATGTATTTTTTTTTCATTCGATAATCCATTTTCCCTCCTCAAGACCTGTTCTGAAAGTGTCACACTGTGTCATTCACGTTAACATGTCGTTATTAAAATTGTAACACAAAATTCGCCTTGAGTCTCCTGTACCAGTGCACGGTCAGGCACATTGGGTAACATAACTCGTCCATTTCTGGAGTTCATAGTAAATAAAAGGAAACACAAGGATTAATATCAACTTGTCATTGAAAAATTTTGGTTGAAGGTTTGTATGAGTATAATGTCTCCGAAGGTACACAAATGTGCAGTTTGCTTATATTTAGAGATTCGCTACTTGTGTGGGCCCCCATGAAAGACGAGAGATCTGAGGACAATAGAACTTTGTGGAAACATTGATAAGGACATGCGGAAGACAAAGAAAAAAGGACCACTGAAAGAAACACATTTTAATTTCCACGTGAGAGGGTAACGTATGTTAAATGCGTAGATTTGTTAATTTGCGCACAGTGTTTACGTTCTAATTTACAAAGGTTGCTCACTGTGACAACCATTTATATCCAAGGTAGCGTGATAGTGGAAACAACGCTGGACCATGGAATGTTCAGCTGTCGTGATACAGTTCTTGCAGTGCTTCAATATCTCAGCCACGACAACAGTAACTTCTTCAACAATATATGGCACACTCTGTCGACGGCCTCTCCCAGGGGGAACGCCAGATCGACTCGAACTTCCGAACGATGCTTTCCAAATACGGTGCCGAATTAGCGCCTCTTCGTATCCATTATGTGCGTCGACACTAAGCGAAGAGGAGCAGAACTGTTGCTTTTGTTTTGAAAACACAGCTTTACACGTGAAGCCCTGCTCACATGGTCCAGACTCAAGTTGGCTGACTGCAGCTGCAATCCACAATGATGCTTGTGTTTCAACCCTACATCGCCATTCTCGTACTAGCGCCTAACGACAACTACTAACAACGCAAATGCAAATCCTGTACCGCATAGTCTGTACAACATTCTTATGAAGTTGGAGTATCCATAGGGTAAATAGTTTCCCGTCTACACTGCCTCAATTAGCGGAATCACAACCATCCTGTAACTCAACTGAAAATAGTTTACCTACTGACTGGTGTGCTATTTCCTTGAGTTTGTGTTTATTTACAGTTAACTGCAGCAACCGATCCTCTGAACCTTCCCTGTGCGCTGATAAGGTAGAGGCAAGGCCAGGTTTTTTTTATTATGTCTTTAACAACGTTGACGCGAATGGTACAGTGTGATACGTGTATAACAGGTCGTAAGGACAGAAAGCGGAATAAAAAGAATACATGTTTCCCTTTGAAAGAAGCGTACTGCTTTTCATATCTTCGTAACGAACAGAGTCACAAGACAGGTAATACCGCTTTTTAACCTCCCTCTTGTTACTAAACAACATTTGCTTGATACTTTTTAATTTAATTCTGGACAAAATGTTACGTGAGGCGGTCACGAAAAATTGGCAGGATTAACATTTAAATGCTGACAATATTCCTCGCAAACTAACAACACTTATTCACAGCGTGATTTGTACGAACAAATATTTCGCCTTCGATGGTTCATTTTCGCGCAAAAATGCCATCTGGCGTTCCCTTTCTTCTTTTTAATCTATGTTGTCTCGTTCGCAGACATGATTACTCGTTTCTTCCAGAACCATATAAAATCAAATTTCATTTCTCAGTGTCTGCTGTCTAGCCTTCAGCTCCGTGTCTGCGACAAAAACTGGGAAGTTTTAGTAAAATTGGTACATGTTTGTACTGTTCATAGCACCACAGAATTTGCAGCTCTACCAGTAACGTGATGAAGTTACTCTCCGATACGACACCTCTCCCATAGTTAGGTGCATTTTTTCTTACGGCGAACAAATACCGTTTTGCTGCAATTTCAGACCAACGCAGAGTTCCATACGCTAGGCAAAGTGTAATTTAGAAGCAAAGACGTTGTGACCACCCACATACTTGAAAGATAAGAGAAAAAAGATAGAAAATCTAAATCCGAGGTCTCAAGAAAGTACAGAATTCCGTAAACAGTGAACTGATGTTAGAAAATATGAAAATAAAATTAAGAAAAGGACTGTGAACCGTACAGAAATATTAATGACAGTTTTAATGAGTACCATCTCTGTTCCATGCCCTCTCTGTTCCATCACAAACACGTCGCTGTGAGCAATGCTTGGCGCTCGATTTATATCCGCACGCTAAGGCAGCTAAAACATGACGAAGCGACACAGGTGGTAACTACACGTATACGCCGGTAGCCTTCCAGTGATCTGCTGGTATTGATGGCTAGCCGCAGTCACTGATATTGGAATTTTCAACAATCATGGTTTAGTAATATTATTTTCACCACTGTCAGTGCATAATTATGAGAAACACTGATGCTTCCGTATCTTTTAGGTTGTTCGAACTGCACTAAGCGCCCAGCGCAGTTCACTTACCTCATGAAACTAAAAAGGATAGTTTTTCCTATAATTGGTACTCCACATGTGTTGGAAATTGTGACAGCTGCTAAGATGAATCACTACATTTTGCTAACGTGTTCGATCATTAACTACACACAAACGGTCACATTATCATCCCTATCCGTTGACGTCGGAGTGACTATTCTGTGTCGAATTACTTACGATCACGCCAAATCTCTTGCAAATATTTCTTTCCTTGGTAGTCGGATTTATGATGAAACACAATTTTAGATTATGCCCTGTATGCCTTAGATCCTGTACCATTATGAGAACACTTACACTAAACATTCCCGTCATCATCAAGTAACAGCCCTTGTTGAAAAGGAAAGACCTGAACTCGATTTCCATAGTTAATAATTCTGTTATGTGTGATAACTTTTTTGAAGAGTATAGTAACTAATATGAATGGGACGGTCTTTCCCGACGTCACGTTTGCTTACACATAGGGACGGCGAGGTGACTTATTCTATCCTGGAATGATCCACTTTGCTCGAAATGGCAAATACTGGTGGATTTCCAAAGCGTAAAGCTAATGGGTCATTCACACTAAACAAAATGCTTCACTGCGATTAAAAATCGCATATTTGCTTTATTATCATGATAGACCTCTGCTAAGTCCTTCACTTAATTAATGTTTTAACTAATTTATGAATGTGAATCAACAACACATGTCGTCTTCACTTAAAATTATGCTGATGGTGAATTTTTTATGTTCACTCTACCCGTCGCCAGAACAAAAGAAACTTATAGTTTTGATGGCATTAAAATTGCTTCTATGCACCTCTCTCTCTCTCTCTCTCTCTCTCTCTCTCTCTCTCTCTCTCTCTCTCTGTCTCTGATTACTACTCGATTCTTCTGGACAAAGATTTAAAAATACAACAGTCGCAGCATTCCTTTTCAAAGCCTAATCGGAATTTAAGCTGTTCCCGATTCCAGATCAAAATACTACAACATTTGTTGTGCGCTAGTAGCAAATACTATTCGTCCCACAAACTTGCACACCATAAATATTCCATAATAAGCTTAGGACAGTGAACTACGTACATTTTAAATTCTCCGCCTCTATAGACCGACTAGTTTCACGGGATGGATGGCTGGTAAAAATAGTCAGGTATCACGGATAATTCCACAGGTACCGTCTATCATTGTTAAGGCACACAAGATGTGGCGTGTCCCCCCTCCTGTTCCGGAACACAAGATAATTGTACTGCATTTCCTGCCTTGAGAGTAAAACGGGAGTTCCCTGTCGAAATATCGACGAAAGTTTGACTTTTTTACCCGTCCACCTTCCGGTGAGCTATCTGAAATGTACAAACTTTTGTTGCAGTTGTTGTGGTCTTCAGTCCGAAGACTCATTTGAAGCAGCACTGCACGTAAGTATATTCTGTGCAAATATTTTCATATCTGCATAACTACTGCAACCTACATCCCTTTGAGACTGCTTATCGTATTCAAGCATATACAATTTTTACCCACCACGTTTCGGTCCATTACCACATTGACAATTTGTTGATTCCTCAGGATGCGACCTATCAAGCAATGCCTTCTTTTAGTCAAATTTTGCAATAATTTTTTCCCCCAGTCAGGTATTCACTTTTAGTTTTCAGTATTCTTCTGTAGCACTATATTTCCAAAAGCTATTCTTTTCTTATTTGAACTGATTATCTTACACGTTAACTTAACTAAGTAATCTCTAAGTAATCGACGTAACGGGAGAAGCATTTTGCTGCGTAGTTAATGATCTTGTCCATCGATATGTTCTCAACTGATGAAACTACGTACTACATTCAGCGACACTTAAAAGATTTACGCTTGAAGTAAAAGATTCGCAGAGATAACATGACTACATATTAAAAACTATGTAGCAATTCGTTTAGTAGGCGTTCTGAATCGCAGTGTAGTTTACTGTTAAAATTCCGAGTGAGCACTTACCTAGACGAGACAGTCAGTAGGCTTATATTGTTTCCTGCTACGTGCATATGGCGAAAAGCCGATGAGAGTAATATTTGCGGGATCTGAACTCACGCGGAGACTCACCAACTACCAAATTCCCACGAACCAATCGCAAATGTAACAGGAAATGCAGGAGGCGACAGTGATCACAAAGTAAACCTCCACTACTTACCGTAAGATGGCTTGCATAGTATAGATGTTTACAGGTAGGTAGGTAGTATATGCGTATATATACAGGGTGACAATTATTGAACTATATGAAACAAAATCGTCATAACTTCTGAACGGTTTGTGTTAGGATATTGAAACTGCACAGTTGACAGCGGGACATGATGGGCATTAGTATGCGCTGTATGGTTTGGTTTAGCGACGAAGCCCACTTCCATTTGGATGGGTTCGTCAAATAAGCAAAATTGGCACATTTGGGGGACTGAGAATCCGTATTTCGCGATCGATAATTCTCTTCAGCCTCAACGGGTGGCTGTGTGGTGTGCCATGTCCAGTCACGGAATAATCGGTGCAACATTCCTTGACGGCACGGTGACTACCGAACGGTGCGTAAAGGTTTTGGAAGATGATTTCATTCCCATAGTCCAAAGTGTGCTTATTTCGACAAGATGTGCCTCATGCAAGATGGAGCTTGACCCCATCGAAGCAGGAAAGTGTTTGATGTCGTGGAGGAGCAGTTTGGGGATTGCATTCTGGCTCTGGGGTACCCAGAGGCCGTTAGCATGGGCCTCGATTGGCCGCCATATTCTCCGGATCTGAATATAAGACACTCCTTTTTGTTGATCTATATTAAAGGCAAGGTGTACAGCAGTAATCCCGTAACCATTTCTCAGCTGAAAACTACCATCCAGGAGGTCATCGACAGTATCGACGTTCCGACACTTCAAAGGCGCATACAGCATTTCGCTTTTAGTCTGCTCCACATCATCGCCAATGAATGCGGGTATATCGAACATGCCATAACCACTACCCGAATATCTGTAGTGACGTTTACTTGTTGAATAAAGTGTGTGCACGCCGTAGTTTGTAACTAATTCACAGTTTTCTTCATATAGTTCAATAACTGTCCCCCTTTCCGCCCCTGGTAACTGAGTGGTCAGCGCGACGGCATGTAATTCCTTACGGCCCAAGTTCGATTCCCGGATGGGTCGAAGATTTTCTCCGCTCAGGAACTGGGTGTTGTGTGGTCCTTATCATCATCATCATTTAATCCCAATCGACACGCGAGGTGCTGAAGTGGCATCAACTCGACAGACTAGCACCAAGCGAACGGTCTACCCGCCGGAAGGCCCTAGCCACACAACATTTCCATTTCCCATTGCCACCCAGAAAATATGAACTACAGTTACACCTCCAGTGAATAAACGTCACTTAACGCATACGGAACTAAGCGGTGCGAAATGTGGCCTCACATTTAGCACACTTCCCGGCATAAAATTTGGAAAACATACATGGAAAACATACATGGGACACATTCCTCAAGAAGTGTACTCCTCCACTTCGGCTCACTGGTCGGTGAAATATTGCTGGTTAAATTTTCCTCCACTACCAGGATTCGTATCGGCTCCCTTAATGTTCAAGAAATCATCACCAGCGTTTGTTAGCTACTAAGGCTATGAAGCTGAATTACGACCTCCTCACATCTTGGAATGACATTTATTGCGTGTACTAAAGATCAAGTAAATTGTACACTTTACAGTCTCCTGGTTTGACTTTCAGAGTCCATAAGAAATGTTTCGTATAGATCAATGATTCACAACCGATAGGTAATTACCCCCTGAGAGGAAAATGTAGTTTCCCGAGGAGCAAAAACATAACAGTTCAGTTGTGTTTCGATCACAGTACTACAGTGCTCTTAAAAGGTCCTTACCGTTATCGCTATTTCGTAAGACTCTAAGACTGTGTACCGTTTATTACATTTGTTAAAATACTAGTATTAAAGCACGACAGTGTTGTCATGATTACAGCTTGTTAAATGTATTTATGCTCATCATATTTCTCACATAGTCAACGCGCTACTCACATGCTTTGTATTATGTAGCTATGACAGTAAAGTTGAGAAACATAAATCCCCCTACCCCCCCCCCCCCCCCCCGCCCATCAACCATAGACCTTGCCGTTGGTGGGGAGGCTTGTGTGTCTCAGCGATACAGATAGCCGTACCGTAGGTGCAACCACAACGGAGGGGTATCTGTTGAGAGGCCAGACCAACGTGTGGTTCCTGAAGAGGGGCAGCAGCCTTTTCAGTACTTGCAGGGGCAACAGTCTGGATGATTGACTTAGCTGGCCTTAACACAAACCAAAACGGCCTTTCTGTGCTGGTACTGTGAACGGCTGAAAGCAAGGGAAACTACAGCTGTAATTTTTCCCGAGGGCATGCAGCTTTACTGTATGGTTAAATGATGATGGCATCCTCTTGGGTAAAATATTCCGGAGGTAAAATAGTCCCCCATTCGGATCTCCGGGCGGGGACTACTCAGAAGGACGTCGTTATCAGGAGAAATAAAACTGGCGTTCTACGGATGGAATGTCAGATCCCTTAATCGGGTAGGTATGTTATAAAATTTAAAAAGGAAAATGGATAGGTTAAAGTTAGATATAGTGAGAAATAGGGAAGTTCGGTGGCAGGAGGAACAAGACTTTTGCTCTGGTGAATGCAGGGTTATAAATACAAAATCAAATACGGGTAATGCAGGAGTAGGTTTAATAATGAATAAAAAAATAGGAGTGCGGGTAAGCTACTACAAACAGCATGGTGAACGCATTATTGTGGCCAAGATAGACACGAAGCCAACGCCTACTACAGTAGTACAAGTTTATATGCCAACTAGCTCTGCAGATGACGAAGAAACTGATGAAATGTATGATGAGATAAAAGAAATTATTCAGGTAGTGAAGGGAGATGCAAATTTAATAGTCATGGGTGACTGTAATTCGATAGTAGGAAAAGCGAGAGAAGGAAATGTAGTAGGTGAATATCGATTGAGGGTATGAAATGAAGCCGCCTGGTAGAATTTTGCACAGAGCATAACTTCATCATAGCTACCACTTGGTTCAAGAATCATGAAAGAACGTTGTATACATGGTGAAGCCTGGAGATACTAGAATGTATCTGACAGACATTTAGGAACCAGATTTTAAATTGTAGGTCATTTCCAGGGGCAGATGTGGACCACAATCTATTTGTTATGAACTGTAGATTAAAACAGAATAAACTGCAAAAAGGTGGGAATTTAAGGAATTGAGATTTGGATAAACGGAAAGAACCAGAGGTTGTACAGAGTTTCAGAGAGAGCATAAGGGAACAATAGACAGGAATGGGGGAAAGTAATACAGTAGAAGAAGAATGGGTAGCTTTGAGGGATGAAGTACTGAAGGCAGCAGGGGATCAAGTAGGTAAAAAGATGAGGGCTAGTAGAAATCCTTGGGTAACAGAAGAAATATTGAATTTAATTGATGAAAGGAGGAAATATAAAAAATGCAGAAAATGAAGCAGGCAAAAAGGAATACAAACGTCTCAGAAATGAGATCGACAGGAAATGCAAAATGGCTAACAGGGATGGCTAAAGGACAAATGTAAGATTGTAGATGCTTATCTCACTGTGGCAAGATAGATACAATATTATGGAAATGGAAGAAGATGTAGGTGAAGATGAAATGAGAGATATGATACTGTGTGAAGAGTTTGACAAAGCACTGAAAGACCTGAGTCGAAACAAAGCTCCAGGCGTAGACAATATTCCATTAGAACTACTGACAGCCTTGGGAGAGCCAGTCCTGACAAACCTCTACCATCTGGTAAGCAAGATGTATGAGACAGCCGAAATGCCCTCAGACTTCAAGAAAGCAGGTGTTGACAGATGTGAAAATTACCGAACTATCAGTTTAACAAGCCGCGGCTGCAAAATACTAAAGCGAATTCTTTACAGACGAATGGAAAAATTGGTAGAAGCCGACCTCGGGGAAGATCAGTTTGGATCCCGTAGAAATATTGGAACACGTGATGCAATATTGACCCTACGACTTATCTTAGAAAATAGATTAAGGAAAGGCAAATCTACGATTCTAACATTTGTAGACTTAGAGAAAGCTTTCGACAATGTTGACTGGTATACTCTCTTTCAAATTCTGAAGGCGGCAGGGGTAAAATACAGGGAGCGAAAGGCTATTTACAATTTTTATAGAAACCAGATGACAGTTACAAGAGTTGAGGGGCATGAAAGGGAAGCAGTGGTTGTGAAGGGAGTGAGACAGGGTTGTAGCCTCTCCCCATTGTTATTCAATCTGTATATTGAGCAAGCAGTGAATGAAACGAAATAAAAATTCGGAATAGGTATTAAAATCCACGGAGAAGAAATAAAAACTTTGAGGTTCGCTGATGACATTGTAATTCTGTCAGTGATAGCAAATAATTAGAAGAGCAGTTGAACGGAATGGACAGTGTCTTGAAAGGAGGATATAAGATGAACATCAACAAAAGCAAAACGAGGATAATGGAATGTAGTCGAATTAAGTCTGGTGATGCTGAGGGAATTAGATTAAGAAATACGACACTTCAAGTAGTAAAGGAGTTTTGTTATTTGGGGAGCAAAATAACTGATGGTGGTCGAAGTAGAGAGGATATAAAATGTAGACTGGCAATGGTAAGGAAAGCGTTTATGAAGAAGAGAAATTTGTTAACATCGAGTATAGATATAAGCGTCAGGAAGTCGCTTCTGAAAGTATTTGTATGGAGTGTAACCATGTATGGAAGTGAAACATGGCCGATAAATAGTTTGTACAAGAAGAGAATAGAAGCTTTCGAAATGTGGTGCTACAGAAGAATGCTGAAGATTAGATGGGTAGGTTACATAACTAATGAGGAGGTACTGAATAGAACTGGTTAGAAGCGGAGTTTGTGGCACAACTTGACTAGAAGAAGGGATCGGTCGGTAGGACATGTTCTAAGGCCTCAAGGGATCACCAATGTACTTTGGAGTGCAGCGTGGAGGGTAAAAATCGTAGAGGGAGACCAAGAGATGAATACACTTAGCAGATTCAGAAGGATGTAGGTTGCAGTAGGAACTGGGAGATGAAGAAACTTGCACAGGATAAAGTAGAATGGAGAGCTGCATCAAACCAGTCTCAGGACTGAAGATCACAACAACAACAACAACAACATATGTGGTTACATACCTCCTGGAAATGCCTTTTCTGAGTTCTTGGTCGTTCCTGCAATACACTTGAAATAGCTTCATTAATCACATCGAAATAACAAATGAACTAATTGACTGCACGACGGTAGCTGTGTAAGGGCTACAATACTGGATGTCTTACACTTTATTTTTTATTATTATTGTTTTTGTCATTATTGTTGTTATTGCCATTAGTCAGACAAAAACTATTGGCAGCGTGAAAACTTCCAATTTCTGAAAGTTCAGAAGTAAGAAATTCAGCTACCAAGTGATTTTCTAATAATTAATGTAGTCCACTCTGAGACTGTTACATTCCATTTGTCAAACATGTGAAACATTGGCCACAACATGTCTCGGGATTATGTTGTCCCGTATCCTATTGGTGGCTTCGATACAGAAGCGTCCAAGCGGTATTCCTTGGCCCATTTTAGCGATGTCCTCTTTGCGAAGCAGCCACCGACTTACTCGTAATCTAATTAGTGGCGTAAGATTCATGTTATCTGTTGGCCATTCTCTATGGATGCACACTTCCCAACGCAGGTGTGGAACTGATTTTTAGAATTTGTTAGTACTTGACATATCATTTTCAAAGGTTTTACGATGGCGTCTTTGTGGGCTGTGGTATATGCGTTATACTTCAGGGTAGTACTGTCTTCGTTTAGAAAAGGCAGCTGCCTTTAGTTTACAACTGGGCTTTGCCAGAGTATGATGCGCCAACATGAAATGTCCAAATAAGTTTTAGGTTTGACAGTGCCTGTTTGCAGCTGGCTTCTTACTTTTGACGGTGCCTAAGAGCAAAGGAGCATAACGTATGTTATTCTACAGGACTTTATAAATATTTAAATTGCTTTAATTACGTGTAGTATTGTGATGTACCGACTTGTTTCATTGGCGTACAGCAATTGATAACGGAGTAGCGAACTCCTAAAATATTTTTAGGTACATAAACCACACGTTTGGCAACTAGTGGGTAACGTTATCAGTGCTGATTCATAAGACAGTAGTAGGATTGCTTCAAACATGTAATACAATATAGTCTACACATTTGAACTTGATGAATGAAGGAATGACGGTAGCGAGAGGAGTGGTGCAGAGGAAGTAAGTTTTGTAGTGTCTACCGACATGAATAGTTAGCTTTCTATTTTTCGAAAGAGTTTTACGTATCAATCGTAATAAAATGAGAATTTATTCATAGTTCTGTAAACAATGTATTCTCATTGACTCATTGGTTCGTGGTTTAATAAAATGCTTTCGGGAACAAAATATTGTTGGTCTTCGATCATTTTTTTTTCACTTCGAATCACCCGTCTTTGCGGTACGTAGGTTCAAACACTTCGTAGATGCTTGTGCTCTCTTTTTTCTCTCAACAGTTCTTCATTCTATCTGATCTCTTCTTTCTTTCCTCCTCTGGTGTCGATCTTAACTTGTAACCTCTTAGTTTTGTATTTGTTCACTGTCTTGGCTGTACCATTCTATAACATGACTTCGATAATCTAGGAGTTCTCTCAGATCCTTTTCCACTTCCTTAAACAATTTGGAATTAGTCTTTTTCTTAAAAAAAGAAGTCAAAATATGTTTAGTTAGTCTGTCGGGATCCATTCGGTATATGTGTCGATAGAAATCAATCCTCCTTTTCCTCATGGTTTCCGAGTGTCTCTCCGATTTTGCATAGATGGCTTCATTCCTACAGAAAACTTGTTTGTTATTTTGGAAGTTGGGACCCATGATCTTTCTCAAAATTTTCCGCTCCTTGATTTCCAATTTCTCTATTTGCCCTTTCCTCCCCATGACTAGTATATCTGCTGCATAAAGTGCTCTCAGTTTAATTACTGTGTTGTAATGTCTTATTTTGGCGTTCCAAGAAAGGGCTTTCTTATTGTTTGCGTTTTTAGTTGTCTGGAAAGCTACTTCAGTTTCGGTCCTTCTTGCTTCCATTGCTTTGCTCACTATAATAATGAAAACATCCAAAAAAATTCTTTTTCACTCTGAAGTTTAAGTGTGTGCTAGTGTTGATGATGGCGTGAGGGCCGGGGGTTGGAAACTGGTACTAAGTAATAACAAAATGCACTCAGAGCTGTTGGTTTTAGGAGGGTTGGGAACCATTGATATAGATGTTAAGCCTTTTTCACATAAACTGCACAAGCTGCCAGTATGGAAGCCATACTGTCGTTTTCATTCTTTTCAAAGATAAAAACAAATCTTGGAATCCACAATTGTATCTATAATCCTCAAGCCACATTACGGTTGTGGCGGAGGATGCCTTTTGTGACACTGTGGTTCCCCCGGTTCCTTGGTCCATTCATGAACGTTTCGAGTGACTGTCGATGAGCTCTGATTTCTTTGATTTCCTTGTTATAGTCATTTTTTGAGACGTGTCGGAGAATATGACTTACATGGGCTTCGTTATCGTCTTTAATAAAGTTATTATACAGTATTTTACGTTACGTAATACTGTATATTACATTACACCCATCAAAAATTTTTTTTGCATCACCTCGGTTCCGAGAGATGCGGAACCTGTACAGAAATTTGGAATAGACACCTACATAAACATCATTTCCGTCCTTTTTGTTACTCATGAAAACCACGCATCGCATGTTGTACCACCATACAGAGAGACCTTCAGATCGCCGTACATACCAGTACCTCTAATACCCTGTAGCACGTCCTCTTCCATTGATGTATGCCTGTATTCGTCGTGGCATACAATCCACAAGTTTATCAAGGCACTGTTCGTCCAGATTGTCCCACTGCTCAATCGCGATTCGGCGTAGATCCCACTGAGTGGATGATGGGTCACGTCGTCCATAAACAGCACTTTTCAATATATCCCAGGCGTCTCCGATAGGGTTCATGTCTGGAGAACATGCGGTCCACTCTAGTCGAGCGATGTCGTTATCCTGAAGGACGTCATTGACAAGATGTGCACGATGGGGCCGCGAATTGGCGTCCATGAAGATGAATGCTTCGCCAATATGCTGCCGATATAGTTGCACTATCGGTCGGAAGATGGCATTCATATATCGTACAGCCGTTACGGCGTCTTCCATGACCACCTGCGGCGTACGTCGGCCCCACATAATGCCACGCCAAAACAGCATGTAACCTCCACCTTGCTGCACTTTCTGGACAGTGTGTCTAAGGCGTTCAGTCTGACCAGGTTATCTCAAACATGCCTCTGACGATTGTCTGATTGAAGCCATATGCGACACTCATCGGTGAAGAGAGCGGGATGCCAATCCTGAGCGGTCCATTCGGCATGTTGTTTGGCCCATCTGTACCGCGCTGGATGGTGTCGTGGTTGCAAAGATGGAGCTCGCCATGGACGTCGGAAGTGAAGTTGCGCATCTTGCAGCCTATTGCACACACTTTGAGGCGTAACACGACGTCCTGTGGCTGCACGAAAAGCATTATTCAACATAGTGGCTTTGCTGTCAGTTCTCCTCGGAGCCATAATCCGTAGGTAGCGATCATCCACCGCAGTAGAAGCTCTTGGGGGGCCTGAGCGAGGCATGTCATTGACGGTTCCTGTCTCTCTGTCCTGTCTCTCTGTATCTCCTCCATGTCCGAACAACATCGCTTTGGTTCACTGCGAGACGCCTGGACACTTCCCTTGTTGAGAGTGCTTCCCGGCACAAAGTAACAATGCGGACGCGATCGAACCGCGGTACTGACCATCAAGATATGGTTAAACTACAGACAACATGAAACCTGTACCTCCTTCTTGGTGGAATGACTGGAACTGATCGTTTTTGGAGCCCTCCGTCTAATAGGCGCTGCTCATACAGCATCTTTGGGCGGGTTTAGTGACATCTCTGAACAGTCTGTGATACAATATCCACAGTCAACGTCTGTCTTCAGGTGGTCTGGGAACCTGGGTAATGCAAAACTTTTTTTTATGTGTGTTTATTACTTTGAGCATACTCCAGTTTCTGTCGTGCAGATGGATGCTGGATTAACCCTAGAACCACCAAGCACATGCAGAAATTACTCATACATCTTTCTTTCATTAAAAAAGTTTAAGAAAATACCCTTCTGTACTTATGGTTTTCTTATGTTTTTATTTTACCTTATAAAGTATTCTGCAGTTCATTCATCTAGTTAAAATTTAAAAAAACGAAAAAAAGTGGAACTTTTGTACTCACAGGCGTATGTTGGCTGGGGGTTTGTACTGCCTACGACAATAATTCTAATTGTGTCTAAATATCATTTGGCATCGTTGAATATGAGTTCTACGGTGTATTGTTGAAAGTCTGATTGTTGAGTTTCATTTTCATTGTTGATTTATGGACTAACCATTAAAACCCGTAGTTTTATCATGTAATAAAAATGGAAGTGAATGCTGCAAAAGGCAATAGACCTGCCTGCGAACGAGGTCCCTTTGCGATTGTGAAAAGACTGATTGACCCAATAAATAATACGCTCTGCAACATCATAGCTGCTGTTTCTAAACTTCTCTGGCATTGACGAATGGGTATGCAGACTGCCAAATTACTTTGGATGGGACACTCAAATTCAACTTGAAACATACACCGAAAGAGCTTAAGATGACATCAGGACGAAAACGGTATTCCTGGAAGTTTGCGTTCACATATCCACCGACTACGAAGCCTCCAGTAACCGCTGTCTCTTACAACACAAAGAAAAGCTAAAAAAAATCTGTTGACGTTGTCTGCATAACATCGTGATGCCAAAAAAGAAAACGTAGGTAACTTATATTGTAATTATATTAAGGGAGGACAGCCATATGTTCAAGTATGGACTTGATGTTTCTGGTTTATACGAACTCTCATTGTCCAAGTTTTGACCACTGTTGCTTGTTACGTTTCACCAGAGAAAAATAGTACATTAACTGTTTTTGGACACCCTGTATGTTGCAAATACTACTGTTTTAGTAGACAACGTCACTGAGCATTCACTTCTGTAATGCAATCACATAAAGTAAATAAATATTACTAAATTTATTGCTTATTACAAAACTGCCAAATTTTGCTACATGTAACCAAACATAACTTTGTGCTCTTAGTGTTAAAGCTTTGGAATGTGCTTTGATGGCTTAGTTGAAGTCGTCTCTTTTACTATGCCACAAGAGTTCAAGTAAGCGTAGAAAGTTCCATTGTGTTAGGCATACCTAACTACATGTTGCACAATGGCAGCCACAGTACTGTGGGGAAGCAGTAAAGAACTGTGACGTGATAACTTTCGGCAAGTTAGATCGCCGTCTCCCATGAATATGCTGCGGCTTGCGCCACAGTGGACCAGCTCTGGAGACCCACTTAGCGTGTACGTGTCGAAACCACTTATTGCTAAAAGCTCATCTGTTATCTTTTACCATAAATTCAAAAGCGTGAGACAGACTAAAACTTCTCACAGGAAGTGCCCCCACCAGAGTCCTACGACAGATTTTTATGACCAATTACTTCTGGTTTAGTGTTGTATAGAACCCTCCTCTCAACGTTATTTCCTTTTCCTGTCATTTCGTAATCTCCTCCATGCAGAGAATAATACTGTACGAAATAATTTCTCTTCCCCATTTTTTGCAACGCATAATAACATCCGTTGGGAGACTGTGCTGCACAAAATGCTACTAAGTCCTGAGCGATTGTTCTCCTCAATGTAGTGCGATTTCTCGGAATTAGCTGTTGTGTAGCTGTCTGAGAGCCAGTGACGCATTGTCCGTCATTTGTACTCATCAGGCGCTAATTTTACCCTAGCCGCAGAATGTAACAACTTTGGTAATAAATGATGCTCGTTATTCATATAAAGCGGCAACTTTTGCTTTCATAATGACTCATCAACTACGCATTTGCGTCTCTCCTACGTTAATAAACAAAGCAGTGTCTTGAGATTGATGTCCGTCCTGGTTGTTTCCATGAGCACCCCTTCAGGCTTCATATGAGAGCTTAATTAGTATTCCGACATGTTTACAAACAATGGGTGATGAACTACCTGTTTGCTACTGCCTCGTGTGCTTAATTATTCGTGTACAACACATTCACGAGGTTCATTGTTTAGAATTATGCCATTGGTATTTTACCACAGGTGATAAGTTTTTCCCTTTGCGGATAAATAATAATGGGCCCACCACTCTCCATTTAGGCGACCTTGAGACCACACGAAGTTTTCTTTGTTTTATAGAACACTGGTTTACATAGCGCAGAGTAATAGAGAGCAAAGATAAAATGGGTTCTGAGATCATATACAATAGTGGAATCTCTAATAAAATGCAATTCCATTCATAAATGTACTCCAACTACTGCCCAAATTGCGATAAGGCGGACAAAATTTGCTAAACTTGTTTTAAACTAAATTGTGTGGCTGTAGATTTGTGACACGGTATTCGGAAAATAATGTGGAATTTGTTTACTTCTTTGGTCCTTACCTGTTGTATTCTGCGACCACGGAAGCTAAATTTACAGAGATTGGAAGAAAATATGGGAACACCAAAATGGCAGAACATCACTTTACTTACCATAATTTGTACGTGGCAAATGTGGCAAGGGCCTTATTAATCTTACGCCTGCTCTACGAGTCTCTTCCATTCCTTTCTGCTGACTGCTCTGTTTGTTAATTCTGTACTAATGTTCATCCTAGCTGTGGCCTCCCGGATGTTGTCTCGCCAGCTAATTCTGGGTCTTCCTCTCGTTCCATCTATTATCCTGCCCGATGCTATTTCAGGCTGTCAGTTTTCCGTCTTTCTCGTTACGGGTATGAACTTCCTTCTATCCTTCAGCACTTGAACGACATTACTGTGTTTGTACAGTTCCCTTAATTCTTCACTTGTTTATCATCCATTCTTCCTGTAAAATCTCTCTCTGGTTCGGAAACTCTTGAGCTGTGCAGACCTAATGTGTATAAGCACTTACTGTGAGTTGATTCCGTCATTAATTTAAGCCGCAACTCTATCTATGTACCACTGATGCAATTTACGTTTTAATTTACTTGTCTTACAGGAAAAATCAGGCGACACTGGCTTGGTTGGTTGGTTGATTTGGGAGAGAGGACCAAACAAGGAAGTCACTCTTGCCTTTTCCAAGGTATCATCCCGGCATTTGTCTGGAGCGATTTAGGAAAATCACGGATGGCCGGACCCGGATTTCAACTGTCGTCCTCCCGAATGCGAGCACAGTGTGCTAACCACTGCGCTGCCTCGCTCGGCGCGAGATTGGTTTCGGATTGTTCAGAGACAGACCGTCGGACACAGTTTGTGTCCTTTCGTTAATTACTATTCAAGTTCCCGAACCCTCTCGAGATACTTTATCCGATCATTTCTCCGCTATATGCAATATTTTACAAGTCAAAACTACGCCGATCTGATCGGTTTCCGTTCCAGAACAATGACGTCTGTCAGCCTGTTCAGTGGCCTAACACCATACAAATCGCCCGGGTTCCCGGGTTCGATTCCCGGCGTGGTCAGGGAGTTTCTCTGCATCGTGATGACCGGGTGTTGTGTGATGTCCTTAGGTTAGTTAGGTTTAAGTAGTTCTAAGTTCTAGGGTACTGATGACCATCGATGTTAGGTCCCATAGTGCTCAGAGCCATTTGAACCAACCATGCAAATCTGCGCATAAAAAACAAGACAGAGGACTTCTATAAGATTAATTGTTGTTTGAAAACAGGGAGCTTTCCTGTGACGCACCATACTGTGTGAATCTTAGTAGAATTAGCCATCCTCTATGTGGGTTGCCTCTATGCCGCCCCTGTTCTATTGTACTAAGTTGCACTATTTGAAAATTGTTGAACTGTCGGCACACCTTTGAGAAACCTTTAATTTGTTTTACCTCTCTTTATGAGACAGGAGTTCCATTGTTGCTGTCTCATTCCATACATGTATCGGGCGACGGAAAATCACTGACTGTATTCCTATGTACCCTTTCTAATCCCTTTTCTCTTATGCTCTTGCACTCTTCGTGAGATGTGCGTTGATGGCAGCAGAAATGTCACACACTCTTCCCCAAATTCATGCGGAAAAAACTAGCACCTATATGTTTATGTGAGACTTTTGATTTCTCTTATTTTATTTTGATGTTCTTTTCTCTCTATGTAGGCTGGCGTTAACAAAATATTTTCTCATTCGTAGGGGAAAGCTGATGGTTAAACTTTCGTAAGAAGATCCCGCCACAGTGAGAGAAGCTTTTGTTTTGATGATGTTCTCTCCAAATTCTGTATCAAGTCCGTGACACTTTCGCCTCTGTAGCTAACAGCGTTGTCAGCGAGTAGTCTTATACTGTTACATTACATCACATTTCTATCTTTCCGGAGGTAGAACAAAATGAACTGTTTCAGTGCGAGTGCAACATACAGTGATAGTTCTGCTATAACATTTCAGAACTTGACCATGATGCGAACACTGACAGCCTGATAAGAAAATGGATTCTACTTTACTTTCTTAACGTTTTACTCATCACACTGACATGGGGGCAGTGCAGTAGAAATCGATAAACTATGTGCTATACGAGCAAAATTTTTAAGCTGGTTTAGTTCGTTAAACTAACTGTCCCAACGAATGCAAACATCCTGTGAACAAAGTTGACACCGTTTCATCAGACACGCTACTACTGATGATAAACATTACGAATGAACTAAATTAGTACTCGTTACGTACAAATAGTTATTAAAATGTGGAATAGTGCCTAATTTTCAAGCAAAAGCTAAATACATTTTACATACTTAGTATCTGAAATGAGCGTTAATATCGAGCGTTAATATCGCCATTCATGGTCATAGAGACACCTACTGTAAATGCGACAATGTACTCGTATTTCATCCAAGAAGACGTTGAACTTCAACTTTTCAGGATTATTACCTGCACTTCTGAATACCTCATGAGAACCGACACGCGCGTAGTAGGTGACTGTTATGGATTTCGAGAATACTTGTCGTGTTTTCTTTGGCAAGGAACGTACTGTAAAGATACAGATCTTGCGAAACATCTATGAAACACTAAATTTTTGTTACCATTTGCAGCAACAAGGCCATAAGAGAGAAGAACTGATTATGGAAGCGTCTCACAAAGAAATACTGCAACAACGTACTTATTTTATAGTTTCGTGTTTTGGACACTGTTACACTCAATGACATAAGTTTTATAAGAAGTTCAACACGGTGGACATGAAAGGAATATAGAGGTACGCTGCAGTCCTTCGCTCCAAGACCTGTGTTCTGACATCCCGGAAATATAGAGATTGCAGTAGTAGAGACATTGTCCAGGTGTAGGCAATAAAGCCAGCAGCGCAGCGGTGGACTCATACGTCGTAGCATTTCATGAATATTGCTTAGCCCATGATCGCTTATTGATACCAACTTTGCACAGACATAGAATTGTCTACTGAACTGTAGCTGAGTCTTTTGTATGGGATGATCGGCTTCCATTGCTTCGCACGATGATCTAGACGGGCTTGTGATGCTGGCAGTCCCACCCCACGCTCGTTGGCCACCTCAACCTTCGACCTCAATGTGGACCACTATGTTCCCACATCATCTGTTGGATTCTACGTTAATCCTCGCATCGTACTGTGCGGGGATAAACTCAAAAACATTACATTAGGAAATTAAATCACGCACACGGAACGTTAGAGCTACAGGCATTTCGCAGCTCCGAATTCGCTTTTCCTATGAATAGCTGAGTACATACTTCGGAGACATAAAACTGTGGGAATTGAGGACCTATGCTTCTACCGTTATACGTGCACTTTGCCGCAAATTTTCCATGTAAGAATTCTTCTGAAAATTATGTGTGCGTTTTTGTACAGTGAAACACTTCTTGCAAGTCTCTTCAAACTGTGATCGCCTTAATTAATCACTTCACATAATATCAAAGCAAAAAAACACAACAGGGTAAAGGCCCAGCATACACAGTGCACCATTTAAATGTAGTTTTCTAAAAATCACAAAATAAAACTAAGCTCAAATATTTAATTGAAGCTGGAATTGTGACATTAAATTCATTACAGTTCGTACAGAAACTGAAGCGAAGAGAGAATTACAATACACCGTAGTTTACTATCAAAACATGTCTCTAACACGAAAAGCTGTCTCAATGGGTCTTAGGTGACGTAAAGGACGAATGAAAAATGTGTGATGCTAGAGCAAAAATACTATCAATTGATCCAGAAATTTATGTGCATTTGCAGAACACAACATCCGCAGAAGAAGACTGGGAGAAATTAAAAAAGGTGTTTGAAGACTCTGTACTTGGAAGAAAAAATGCTTTGTTGACTAAGTCCTTACAGCTCGACTAGAGAACTGTCCTTCAGTAGAAGAATCTGTATTCAGAAATATTTCCAATTTCAGTAAGTTAAACACTTTAAGTTTTGAAGTAAAATATGAATGGGTGGGATGCATTTCATTGGCCGGATTACTAGATGACTGCAAATCAATTTTAATGAGTCTATAAAATTCCAATATGCCAATAACTGGAGTCCATTACAACGAAATGTCTGCACGAAGTGAAGGATATAAGCGTTACCACTCCGTGAATAAAGACGCAGCTCTTCAAGTGAACAAGGAAGACAACAGATGTTTTCTGAAAAATTCCTCTGTCTCCGAGATGCTATAATTGCAATAAATCGTGGTCATATTGCAAGAAACTGTCGCAGCAAAAGGGAAGTAGCAGTCATCGGAATGGACTTCAAATTACAAGACATTTTTCACTACAGAAGGTAAAGCTGTAAATAATGACTGGTATATTTATTCTGATGCTTCAGCTCATTTTTTAAAGTCCCTTGTGAAGCGAATTAATGTAGATCGATATTGTCAGCACAAGTTCAAATGGTTCAGATGGCTATGAGCACTATGGGACTTAACTTGTGAGGTCATCAGTCCCCTAGAACTTAGAACTACTTAAACCTAACTGACCTAAGGACATCATACACATCCATGCCCGAGGCAGGATTCGAACCTGCGACCGTAGCGGTCACGCGGTGCCACACTGAAGCGCCCTGAGCCGCTCGGCCGTTCCGGCCGGCCCTTCCAACACTTCTAAGTTAAGAGCAAGAGGTGCCCCTGAATTAATACATTCGGACTTGCGTGGCCCTATGGTAAAAAGATCAACTGGAGGTGCCAGATATTTTCTGTCTCTAAAAGATGATTATTCGAGGAACATATTGTTTTTACTCATTACTTGAAAAATATCAAGCACCGGAAGCCATTAGAGATTTTAACAAGCTAGTGGAAAAACAAACTCGTTTTAACATTCGTATCTTGCCCACAGACCAAGGAGGGAATATGTGAATCAGGAACCAGCAAATTTCTTACAGAACGAAGCAATAATTCATCAGACAATAGTGCCCTACAAGCCGGAACAAAACGGAGCAGCGGAAACGTGTAATAGGACATTAGTGGAAAAAGCCAGATGCTTATTATTTGATGCAGGATTACCAAAAGAATATTGGCGGGAAGCAGTCTCTACAGGTGCTTACCTCATTAACAGATTTACGAAATCTTTAAAGTGCATGACACAGAAGAGGCATTTACTGGAAGAAAGGCCAATCTTCGGCATTTGAGAATATTTGGCAGTAAGTAAACGGACGAAAACTGGATAAAAAGAGCACTGAATGCATACTTTTAGGATATTGTGAACAGATGAAAATATATCGCTTATTTCAGTCCAGTCAATAAAAATTAATAAAAACGAGAGGTGCGATATTTAAAGAAAATTGTGTTCACGAGAGTTACTATACAATGTCTAAAAAGTTTCAGGAGCCAATAATTATTCCCGAAATTAAGCAACATGAAACAGAAATAGTTGAATATGAGCTTATTAGAGAGGAGGATAATTAAGACACAAGATGTACCCGATCAAAGCAGCTCATAAGATTCATATTAATCATACGGAAATAGAAAATCTGATTACTCACAGCAGAGTCAGACGCTCAGAAGATCCTTAAGAGTTCCGTAACCAAAAGAAATAAATGACTAAGGAATGTAGACTGATAGTATGAACGTCTTTTCTTCCACTGACTTTAGTGCGAGCGTTGGAAATGAAACTCTATGCCTCTGCTGTAATACATGCTCTTTGCCGTTAATTTTTCTTGTATGCTTCTTCTCTTGGTAATATGTTTGAACTGAATACTGTGGGCGCGTTATTGTACAATGAAACGCTGTTGTGTCTTCTGAGTATAAAAACAAAAACACAATAAAACCAATAATTTTAATTGTGCTATGCTCTGCATTTTATCGTCTGCGCCGTGGTAAGCCCTGGCATAATTGTTAACTCTTACACACGTAACAAACATAATTACCTTGTACATAATTTAAAAAATCTAGGTTTAGCAACAACGTGTCTATCCCACACGTTGGTTGTTACCTATTGCTATGATACAACGCTTATAATACTGCGAATTTGAAGTGACCCATCTCCTTTGAGCTTAATCGTTATTATTATTTTTACGTATTATTATTATTATTAACATTATTATTACTTACTTAAAGTAAAAACAACTTACTGGTATAACTTAAAGATGGCGTAATGTATTTCAAATGAAACTGGACAACAAGTATCTCAGCACTAGATGTTACAAAATGCAGTTTGTCTGTTGTGTACTGTGACACTCTCATTCAGCCATTCACGACACACCTTGGACGCGGCTGAACATGTGAAGCAGATTTCCTGCACCACTGCCGAAAGCGAAATCCTCATTCGTCGGGCACCGACCACTACACCTCTTTCGAACAGTACCAGCTCAAGTAGACGTTGCACGTTACACAAATCATTTACACATTCACTTCTCAGAAGGACTCCTATACAAATACAGCTGGAACAGGAGAATTGTGTGCGCATACAACACATATGCGGCGTCTGTGTTCCACTATCCCATGACATTTGCTAAGTCAGTGTCATCTCTATACTAGCTGATCTAGTCTTGAGAGGAAAATACCATTAACTTTTGAGCTTTGTGTTCTATAACGAAAAGGGGAAGTACCAATGCTTTAACCTACCGAATCTTGGCGGTCGCGGAAAGAGCAATAGCGATTGTTTGAGTGAGTCGTCTTTGAATGGCTGCAGCGGTACGAAGCAAAGTATTCCTGTGTACAGGAACCACATTGGGAGTACGAATATTTAATTGTGTGGAAGAATATGGAGAGCAGCAGACCACACTGAAGATCGCTCCACAATTTGCCGATGGATGGACGAATTTAACACGGAGGGATTGCCATGAGCTGGGCTGGGAACGCTTAGCTTTAGACAGTTTAAAGTTGCTTCGTTATGTTGACTAATGTGTCTACATAAATTTTCCTCTTTTATAAAGCAAGAGCTTTTACCGCTCGAATTAGTTTTCAGATGGGAGTTCAGCTACCTCTCTTCGTATTTAACATGTCTGAAGAAAAGAGAATACACTCCTGGAAATTGAAATAAGAACACCGTGAATTCATTGTCCCAGGAAGGGGAAACTTTATTGACACATTCCTGGGGTCAGATACATCACATGATCACACTGACAGAACCACAGGCACATAGACACAGGCAACAGAGCATGCACAATGTCGGCACTAGTACAGTGTATATCCACCTTTCGCAGCAATGCAGGCTGCTATTCTCCCATGGAGACGATCGTAGAGATGCTGGATGTAGTCCTGTGGAACGGCTTGCCATGCCATTTCCACCTGGCGCCTCAGTTGGACCAGCGTTCGTGCTGGACGTGCAGACCGCGTGAGACGACGCTTCATCCAGTCCCAAACATGCTCAATGGGGGACAGATCCGGAGATCTTGCTGGCCAGGGTAGTTGACTTACACCTTCTAGAGCACGTTGGGTGTCACGGGATACATGCGGACGTGCATTGTCCTGTTGGAACAGCAAGTTCCCTTGCCGGTCTAGGAATGGTAGAACTATGGGTTCGATGACGGTTTGGATGTACCGTGCACTATTCAGTGTCCCCTCGACGATCACCAGTGGTGTACGGCCAGTGTAGGAAATCGCTCCACACACCATGATGCTCGGTCGTATGCAGTCCTGATTGTGGCGCTCACCTGCACGGCGCCAAACACGCATACTACCATCATTGGCACCAAGGCAGAAGCGACTCTCATCGCTGAAGACGACACGTCTCCATTCGTCCCTCCATTCACGCCTGTCGCGACTCCACTGGTGGCGGGCTGCACGATGTTGGGGCGTGAGCGGAAGACGGCCTAACGGTGTGCGGGACCGTAGCCCAGCTTCATGGAGACGGTTGCGAATGGTCCTCGCCGATACCCCAGGAGCAACAGTGTCCCTAATTTGCTGGGAAGTGGCGGTGCGGTCCCCTACGGCACTGCGTAGGATCCTACGGTCTTGGCGTGCATCCGTGCGTCGCTGCGGTCCGGTCCCAGGTCGACGGGCACGTGCACCTTCCGCCGACCACTGGCGACAACATCGATGTACTGTGGAGACCTCACGCCCCACGTGTTGAGCAATTCGGCGGTACGTCCACCCGGCCTCCCACATGCCCACTATACGCCCTCGCTCAAAGTCCGTCAACTGCACATACGGTTCACGTCCTCGCTGTCGCGGCATGCTACCAGTGTTAAAGACTGCGATGGAGCTCCGTAAGCCACGGCAAACTGGCTGACACTGACGGCGGCGGTGCACAAATGCTGCGCAGCTAGCGCCATTCGACGGCCAACACCGCGGTTCCTGGTGTGTCCGCTGTGCCGTGCGTGTGATCATTGCTTGTACAGCCCTCTCGCAGTGTCCGGGGCAAGTATGGTGGGTCTGACACACCGGCGTCAATGTGTTCTTTTTTCCATTTCCAGGAGTGTATGTGGATGCCTCATAACCTTGTCTGTGTATCTGAGAACTTTCTGTTCACATAATCCTTCCCTTTTTTCATACTTCGTAACTGATAGTATAAGATAAATTTTATTTCTTAGTTACAACTGCGATAACTTGAACATTTCTGATGTTACGGTAGCACTTTAACTTCCGCAGTTTTAATGTAGCAACTAAAGTAAAAATCAGAGTTGATAGTTTGTGAGTCGTCACGATTACGTCACGAGAGTCAAAAATTACATTACAACTCCTGAATGTTTTAGTAAAGGGAATGCTCCCATCTGTTGCTACTTGAAGCAAAAATTGTGTATAAATTTAGAATTTAGGCACAGTTTCCAGTAATTGATAGAAGGTTAGCTAAATTTTGTAGTGAGGAATGGTATCTAGTACTGATTTAAAGATGTGGAGCTTATAAGGAGTGTGCCAAACTCTCCATTACATTGAAAACAATATTGTCAACTTAACGCTTTCTTTGCATTGTGTAAGCACTTAGATATCGACAGTAACAATCTGAGGGCGAAACGTGTGAAGATGGAATTCAAAGTAAAATTCGCAAGCATAGCACAAAACAATTTCTGGGTTACACTTGTGATTGTTAGTCCAAGTTTGCAATAATCGCATGTTTTGCTTGCCAGTTAAAGATGCCTCCTTATCCTTCAAATAAAAATAACTATTCTCCACATTTAAATAAAATTCTGTGGTTATTAAATGTTAATGTAACTTTGAAACTGAAATTATTTGTTAATCTGGCACTCGGCCATTATTGATAGTTATAAAGTCATTCGCCATTATTAATTCTTGGTCGTGATGATTAAGAAGTTTCAAATATACTTAACTCATGGAATCCCTTCTCACAAGTTATTTAGTAGCTAACCGAACCCAAAAAAACTGCTTTTTATTAAACTCGTTCTTGGTAACAGTAAGCTTTAGCCGCTGCTGCTTCATGCTGCTGCGAATTGCTGTTGAGGGCTTAAAGGACAGTGAAACTGACACTCATACAACACATACACAGTTATGCAGGCTAGATTCCGTTTACTGAGAGCTCAGGTTGCTTATCGAGTACATTTTCACACACGACCATAGGCATAACTGTAGCTACATTGCATATTGGTTGCATATACGTTACAAGGTCCAGCTTGTCTCATAATCATGGTCTATATTAAAGCAGAAAAGCTGCACGAGCAAAACTACTGATAAACAGTTGATTAAAGCAGAGAACAAGTAATCTTCCTATTGAGACTGGTACTCGATATTAAATATTACAAGGTCATACACAGAATTTTTCTACCTGAGTTGTACCGGATCCTGCCTGAGTTTTACGTACTCACATTGCAGTCCACGAAAAAAATGCTTTCAACTGAAGCAAACGAGTCTAGGTGGTGAGAATTTGCAGTCTTAATTTGTCAGAGAAACTAGCATATAAATATATGTTATTCGGAGTTAAAGTGGATTTGAAAGTGAAAAATTTAGTTTTTGATGTCATGGTTAATCAAATAAAGTTTGTTACTTAAAGAAAACTTTATCTGTATTTGTTATTTTGGAAGTAACTACACTGAAACCTTGTATGTTCTGTTGGATGACGAAGTGTCTTTACGTAATTTCAGTCCGCTGAGACTATAACCTTGTCTTCTTACTGTAAGTAATTTGATATGTTGAACGGCGCGCTAGTTTTAACTATATAGTTGGTTTCAGACAGCAAATACCTCGTAACTTTTGTTATATTAGGCCATTTTACAGTTTCTGATTTATGCTTAACCCAAGACACGAACGACGTCCGTGAGAAGTAATAAAACAACCTAAAGCTGTTATAAAGTGTCCCACACAAGGTTCAAAATGGCTCTGAGCACTATGGTACTTGACTGCTGAGATCATCAGTCCCCTAGAACTTAGAACTACTTAAATCCAACTAACCTAAGGACATCACACACATCCATGCCCGAGGCCGGATTCGAACCTTCCGGACTGTAGCGCCTAGAACTGCTCGGCCACTCCGGCCAGCCCATACAAGGTGATCCACTATTAAGTCACCATTTAGGGGTATTTCATTACAGAACAGTCATAAAGTTTATTTCACGGTTAATTCCACTTTTATCATGTACTATGGTCACTGCCATGTCACATTTCAACGTAGGCACCAGCGTTAATAGGACACCGTTGCAACTGAGATGCAACGTTCCTGACAGACCATTGCTGCATACCTTTTGGTGAGCATGCGGGCTTCTCCATGATAACTGCTTCCAAAACGTCCGAATCACTCAGTTTATTGAAGTATATTTTTTCTGGCGTATATTTTCCCTTTCAATTCCACCCAAGGAAAGATGTGTAATGGGGTCAAATCTGGACTCCTCAGTGTCCACTAAATATTTCTGCAATGACTGATATCACGGCCTGGAAAAATACTGCCAAGCCATTCTTATGTAATCAGAGCAAAGTGGGAAGTGGGCCTTCCCCACTAGAAGCTTCTTTATAAAGGTTATATAATCGACAGGCATACTATTAGTTTCTCCATTGCGGGAACTACCTAGAACTAGGATATAGCATTTTAGTGAGATAGTTAAACATATGTAGTGTATTATATACATCTCAGTTTTACTGCCATACATGCGTGGTGCTAAGTAAGCATTTTTGTAGTGAGTGGACAATGCGATGAAAGTGACGTCCATGTACTCGTTTAAGAAGCTGTAGCCTCCACTACACTGTATCATGCATTAATGCTAGTGTTTGAAAACATACATAACTAACGCATGTAATCAATACTACGGTCATACTAAATAGAAACGCTAGTAATGATCTTTAAAAAAATTCTTTAGTTTTGGAAACGAAGCGCAGTAGTATCTGTTTGCTTTTATCCCTCATAATTTTTCATTTTATTCTTATAACAGTAATTAACCCGAGGTTTGGAATGACTAGTATATGGTGTAAAAATGAGGGTGTTCACTTTTCTTTGCTTTCCAATAAGCAATACTGCTAATATACTTTATGGTCTTGCATCCCAGAAGGCATAAGATCTGCGTTCGGCATTTAGATTTCTCGCGGTTTCCCTACATGATCGTAAAATGAAAACTGAGTGGTTTCCTTATGATACCGAAGACCGATTTTCTTATTATCTTCAGACATGTTCAAGGCTGATTTTCTTATCATCTTCAGGCTCTGTGTCCTGACCTTTGTGAGATGGAACGTCGTCCTGAAGCAAAAACACCCTCCATGGAGGCTTTCTGCTGCTCTTCGTCTTGACAACCTCCTGCAACCTCATCATATTTCTGTAGTATGCCCTTTAAGAATATAGTCTGTTAGTATCACACAAGAAAAGAAAAAAAACAACACATTATCACCTTTCCTTACTGGTAGGCGGTTCCAATTCACTGTTCTTCACAAAGAGATGGTCTGCCACTCCTCTCTTCGGTAGTTGGACTTGTTTGACCACACTGCGTGTGTCTGTATCACCTAACCATTGAGTCACATATTTGTGCGTTGGTCCATCAACTTCAATCAACTTAGCATTGTGCCCGTTCAAATGCAGGGAACGACATACCTGACGTTACCTCCCTTTATTGTGTTCTGCCATTGGATTCCGCAAGGGGGAGCAAAAGTACTACTTGCTTCCCCCCCCCCCCCCCCCCCCAGGAATCTAGAGTAAAGAGTTCTTATTCATGTACTGAATGGACCTACATCTACATAAATATTCCACAAACCACACTTAAATGACTGACAGAGCGTTCACCGAATCTCCTTTACAATAATTCTTTATTACTCAACTGTCGAACAGCGCGCGGAAGAAACGAAGACACATTTCCTTCTGTGCGACCTCTGATTTCCCTTAATTTAGTACGATGATCGTTCCTCCCTTTGTAGGTCGCCATCAAAAAAATATTTTCGCGTTCGGAGGACAAAGTTGGTGATTGAAATTTCATGAGAAGATTCCGCCGCAACGGAAACTTCCATTTATTTTAATGATGTCCGTACCAAATCCTATATCATGTCCCTACACTCTCTCTCCTATTTCGCGATAATACAAAACGTGCTGCACTTCTTTGAGCTTCCTCGATGTACTCCGTTGATCCTGTCTGGTAGGGATCCCAGGCCGCGCAGCAGTACTACAAAAGAGTCTGCCTACAAGTGTAGTGTAGACAGACTCTTCATTAGATCTATTACATTTTATAAGTGTTCTGGCAATAAAACACAGTCTTTACTTTTTCTTCCCCACATCATTTTCTATGTGTTCGTTCCAATTTAAATTTTGCGCAATTGTAAATCCTAGGCATTTAGTTGAATGTATGGCCTTTAGATTAGACTGATTTATCGTGTAGCCGAAGTTTAACGGATTTTAGCACTCATGTGGATGAATTCACATTTGTAATTATTTAAGGTCGATTGCCAATCTTCAGATGTTTTCATAAATCGTTTTGAAATTTTGTATCTTCTGAGAAGTGTACTGGACGTTAAACGACAGCTTCATCTGCAAACAACCTACGACGGCTTCCCAGATTGTTTCGTAAATCGTTGATATAGATAAGGAACACGAGAGGGCGTAGAACACTACCTTGGGGAAAGCCAGAAATCATTTCTGTTTTACTCGATAACTTTCCGTCAGTTACTACGAACTGTGACCTCTCTGACAGGAGATGACTATTCCAGTCACATAACTGAGGCGATATTCCATAAACACGCAATGCCTTTACAAGCCGCTTGTTTGGTATAGTATCAAAAGCCTTTCGAAAATCTAAAAATACGGAATCAACTTTAAATCCCTTGCCAGTATCACTCAACACTTCGTGTGTGTGTAAACAGCAAGTTGTGTTTCACAAGAACAATGTTTTCTAAATCCGTGTTGACTGTGTGCCAATAGATCGTTCTTTTCGATGTAATTCATAACGTTACACAATCCTGCTGGAAATCGATGGTAATGATATGGCCTTGCAATTTAGTGGATTACTAGTATTCATTTTCTTGAATGTTCTGACTGCATCTTTACAGTCTTTGTGCACGGATATTTCGTCCAGAGAGAGGTTGTATATGTTCGTTAGGTAAAGAGCTATTGCTTCAGCAACTCTGAACGGAATCTAATTGATATACAGCCTGAACCAGAGGACTTGCTTTTATTAAGTTATTTAAGTTGCTTAAATACTCACAGGATACCTAGTTCTAAGTTACTCAGGTTGACAGCTCTACTTGACTCGAATTCTGAAGTATTTACTTAGTATTTACTTCGAATGAATTATTTACTTCGAATGAATTTCGAAAGACTTTGCTCAGTAACTCTGTTTATTCAGCACTGTCATCGATAATATTTCCATTGCTATCGCGGAGAGAAGGCATTGGCTGTGTCTTGCCGCTAGCATACTTTACATACGACCAGAATCTCTTTGGATTTTCTGCCAGGTTTCGAGGTAAAGTTTCGTTGTGGAAACTATTATCGGTATCCCCCATTTATATGTGCGCTAAATTTCGGGCTTCTGTAAAAGACCGCCAATCTAGGAAATTTTGCGTTCATTCAAATTTGGCATGCTTTCTTCCTTTGTATCTGGGACAGTGTTTTGACCCCTTTTGTGTACCAAGGGGGGTCAGCTCCGTCATTGGTTGATCTATTTGCTATAAATCTCTCAATTGCTGTCGATACCATTTCTTTGAATTCAAGCCACATCTGGTCTACACTTACATTGTTAATTTGGAAGGACTGGAGTTTGTCTCTCAGGAAGGCGTCGAGTGAACATTTATGTGCTTTTTTTAAACGTATGTTTTTCGTTTATTTTCGGAGTATTTGGTGACTGCGACATTGGATCTCGCTACGACAACCCTGTGTCCACTAATCCACGTATCTATTTTATGCTCATTATTAGCTCAGGATTATTTGTTGCTAAGTGGTGTGGCCGAGTGGTTCTAGACGCTACAGTCTGGAACCGGGCGACCGCTACGGTCGCAGGTTCGAATCCTGCCTCGGGCATGGATGTGTGTGATGTACTTGTGTTAGTTGGTTTTAATTAGTTCTAAGTTCTAGGGAACTGATGACCTCAGAAGTTAAGTCCCATAGTTCTTACTTTTTTGCTAAGTGGTCAAGTGTGTTTTCACAAAAGTTTACTATTCGTGAGGTTTCATGAAATAACTGCTCGAAATAACTTAATGCGTTTAGCACAATTTCGGATGATGTTTTATGCATACCTCCGAATTTAAACATGTATTTTCGCCAGCATATCGGCGGTACATTAAAGTCAGCACCAACTATAATTGAAATTAAGCTCAAGCTTTCATTGAACCTTTCAGCAATTGTATCATCTGAGTTGGGAAGTCGGTAAAAGGGGACAATCTTTATTACACTACTGGCCATTAAAATTGCTACACCACGAAGATGGCGTGCTACAGACGCGAAATTTAACCGACAGGAAGAAGATGCTATGATATGCAAATGAGTAGCTTTTCAGAGCATACACACAAGGGTGGCACAGGTGGCGACGCCTACAACGTGCTGACATGAGGAAAGTTTCCAAACGATTTCTCATACACAAACAGCAGTTGACCGGCGTTGCCTGGTGAAACGTAGATGTGATGTCTCGTGTAAAGAGTAGAAATGCGTACCACCACGTTTCCGGCTTTGATAAACGTCGGATTGTAGCCTATCGCGATTGCATGGGACGTTTGCAACACAACAACCATCTGCACGAGCAGTTCGACGACGTTTCCAGCAGCATGGACCATCAGCTCGCAGACCATGGCTGCGGTTACACTTGACGCTGCATCACAGACAGGAGCGCCTGCGATGGTGTACTCAACGACGAACCTGGGTGCACGAATGGCAAAACGTCATTTTTCGGATGAATCCAGGTTCTGTTTACACCATCATGATGGTGGCATCCGTGTTTGGCGACATCGCGGTGAACGCACATTGGAAGCGTGTATTCGTCATCGCCAGACTGGGGTTTCACCTGACATGATGGTATGGGGTGCCATTGGTTACACGTCTCGGTCACCTCTTGTTCGCATTGACGGCACTTTGAGCAGTGGACGTTACATTTTAGATTTGTTACGACCCCTGGCTCTACTCTTCATTCGATCGCTGCGAAACCCTACATTTCAGCAGGATAATGCACGACCGCATGTTGCAGGTCCTGTACTGGCCTTTCTGGATACTGAAAATACTCGACTGCTACCGTGGCCAGCACATTCTCCAGATCTCTCACCAACTGAAAATGCCTGGTCATTGGTGGCCGAGCAACTAGCTCGTCACAATACGCCAGTCACTACTCTTGAAGGACTGTGGTATCGTGTTGGAGCTGCGTGGTATCGTGTTGAAGCTGTACACGCCATCCAAGCTTTGTTTGACTGAATGCCCAGGCGTATCAAGGCCGTTATTACGGCCAGAGGTGGTTGTTCTGGGTACTGGTATCTCAGGATCTGTGCACCCAAACTGCATGAAAATATAATTACATGTCAGTTCTAGTATAATAGATTTCTCCAATTAAAACCCGTTTATCATCCGCATTTCTTCTTGGTGTAGCAATTTTAATGGCCAGTAGTGTATATTCGGGTAGCCAAGAATGACCGCAGCCCATATTGACGCACAGGAACTATCTGCTTGATTTCGCTACAAGATAAACTTCTTACAACAGTAACAAACACGCAACCGCTAGCTGTGTTTAGTCCATCCTCTATGAATACCGCTAGGTCCTTCGCAAAAATTTCGGCTGAACTTTTCTCCGGCTTTAGCCAGCTGTCAGTGCCTATAACGATTAGACCATCAGTGCTTTCTGTTAGCGCTTGGACCTCTGGTACTTTTCCAACACAGCTACAACAATTTACAACTTTTATTGCGATGGTTCCTGTATCTACGTACTTCCTAGATTCGACCTGCACACTTTGAGGCTGGAGACCTTTTTTTGCATTTCCCCGAGACGCTCTAACCATCGATTCTTCGGGAAATAATAAGTTTTTAGTGTCATTTGTATTATTTAGTTCTTGTCGCTTGATACGTCTCGAAACTGACCTACTCATTCACATGAACACTGGCCGAGTTCCCGGCATTGCCAGCTTACGTATTTATTCCAATCTTCGACCATCTCCCCCTTACCCCTGTCTCTGTCCACCATCTCCTCTCGCACCCCTGTGCTTCTACTACACTCCCTCTCTCCATCTGCTACACCCCCCCCCCCTCTGTCCACCATCTCCTCTCGCACCCCTGTGCTTCTACTACACTCCCTCTCTCCATCTGCTACACCCCCCCCCCCCCTCTGTCCATCTCCTTCTTACTCTTCTTTCTTCTTCTCCCTACAAGTCAATAAACTTCTCCCCTCAATCTCCTCCTCACCCCCCCCCCCTAAGTCCATCTCTTCCGCCCTTCCCTCTCTGTCCACCTCCCTCTCTGCTCTCTATCTCCTCATTCCTTTCTCTGTCCATCTCTTCCCCTGCCTCTGCTCCTTTCCCTTCAGACCATCTCCTCCTTCCCTATCTTTGTTCATTTGTTCATCTCCTACCTCTCTCTCCCTCTCTCTCTCTCTCTCTCTCTCTCTCTCTCTCTCTCTCTGTCCATCTCCTCCTGTCTTTGACCATCACCTTCTCTTTTCTTTCTCTGCCCATCATCTCACTTCTCTCTGTCCACCTCCTTCACCTCCCTCTCAACGTCCATTTCCTCAGCTCTCCTTCTCCTGCCATCTCTTTCTCTCCCATTTGCCTATCTCCTCTTCTTCCCCTTTCAGATAATTTCTTCCCCCCTCCCTCTGTCCACCTCCTCCACCCTCCTATGTGTGCTCATCTCCTCCTGCCCCTAGTCTGTCCCCTTCTATCCATCTCTGTCTTCATGTTATCACCGCTGCCACTATACGGTTTGCTAGTTCTTATCCCCACACTATTTAGTTCCAGATACTAGGTGGAAGGTGTGTGAAGTTTGGTTGAAATTGGTCCAGGGGTTCAGGAGCATCTTTTTACCCGTGGCTTTACCCAAGTAAGGACATGTCTCATATGTTTCACCTGTGTTTAACATGTCTGACACACATATATTTGCACATAGTTCACCTATATCTCTAGAGAATTTTGCCCTGCAGTTTCATCTCACGCAGCTCGCTGTTTATGAGTCCTACCTCCTACTGTGTTCTACAGTTGTAAAATTTTGTAGGTATGAACAGCGGCATATGTGGACACTGTCTACGAAAGGTGTCGCGAATACAGTTCGCTGTAAAAAAAATAATAAATTAAAACGTCATGCTTGAAGCGACAAAAAAAATGGCTCTGAGCACTATGGGACTTAACAGCTGTGGTCATCAGTCCCTTAGAACGTAGAACTACTTAAACCTAACTAACTAAGGACATCACACACATCCATGCCCGAGGCAGGATTCGAACCTGCGACCGTAGCAGTCGCGCGGTTCCGGACTGCGCGCCTAGAACCGCGAGACCACCGCGGCCAGCGCTTGACGCAACAGTTTTAGTGCTTGAACGCCGAAAATGTAGAAAGCCATAAACCTTTCTCCTTCTATAATTTTGTCAGGGTTGACGGCAAGAGAAAGTTCCATAAGTGTTTGAAATTATGTGTAAAGTTTGTTGTAAGTCACTAACTGCTCCTATTATCAAGTACTGGATGAATAATGCCTGGCTACTCGCATGTAGTGGCCTACATTTCTTTTTCACCCCCACCCCCATCCTTTTCATAGGTAGGCGTCTTTTTTAACCAGGCGTGTACCACGTTTGTTCGAAATCGTAGGAGGAGTTGTGGAACATACATAAATAGGTACGTACAATCTTAGACATAAAAACTGACCACCGGCCAGCTGCCACAGAGACTAAGTCCGAGTCATTCACTTAAGGTGGCCAATAGAACTGACCGCCCCTGACCACTTCTAAGTCCGGCCATCTGCACAATCTGGCAACACTGTAAGATGCGGAAGTGTTAGGAGGAAGTGTTGTCTCCTTCAGAGCTGATATTGATGGGAGTGAGCCCATGGTCTTGCGGTAATCGTCGTGCATTCTAAACTTAGTCACATATTCGCGTCCAACTGTTTTTTTATTTATTTTTTTAACACATTTCGGTCTACAGTTCTGAGTCTGATTGAACATCGAAGACAATTCGCTTAACATTCTACCCACCCGCAATAACAAATATTCCAGAAAAAATTCCGCAGGACAGCTCGTGGCTGCGTCGCGATCAGAACAGCTTACGCTCGAGCGTTTCCTCGCGCTGCAGCGGCTACCGGCCACCGGCCAGACGCCACTCGCCGCATGAAATCCGGCGCCGCCCATGTGAACGCGGCGCCACGCTGTCAGTGTATGTATCAACTGTCATTTTCGAATTTGAAGTTCTAGTTATCATCTTGCAGTTAAGCATTGGATTTTGGATACTTGAAAATCATGAACTACAGTTAAGCATTGTAAAATTGAGTCGCAAGTGGAAAAAGGTGTAACATCTGCAACAAAACGTTTAATTTTGGTATAACAGAGGAGTGAATGTAGAGGAGGCAGCTAGAAAGATTTGAACTGTGCGTGGAGCGAGTGCTTTTGGGAAAAGTACGCCAGAAAAAGATATTCTTGTTTCAACAAATATCGTTGTGGCATGAATGATTTTCCACATTAAGGAAGTCTCGACTACTGATATATGTGACATTTTACCATCATGCGACATTTGCATTCAACAGGCAAAGTTCCGAAGTCATGCGTATAAGATGCCTGTCATTTCGACTGCTAGTGATAGGAGGCCGTTGGGATCCAGCTCGGCATTCCGTATAACGCTCCTGAACCCACCGATTCCATATTCTGCTAACAATCATTGGATCTCGACCAACGCGAGCAGCAATGTCGCGATACGATAAACCGAAATCGCAATAGGCTCAATCCGACCTTTATCAAAGTCGGAAACATGATGGTACGCATTTATCCTCCTTACACGAGGCATCACAACAACTTTTCACCAGTCAACGCCGGTCAACTGCTGTTTGTGTATGAGAAATGGATTGGTAACTTTCCTCATGTCAGCACATTGTAGGTTTCGCCACCGTCGCCAACCTTGTGTGAATGCTCTGAAAAGCTAATCATTTGCATATCACAGCATCTTCTTCCTGTCGGTTAAATTTCGCGTCTGTAGCACGTCATCTTCGTGGTGTAGAAATTGTAATGGCCAGTAGTGTAGTAAGAAGTACTGTGGCCCGTGGCGCCTCCGGGTATCAGAGCGCTGTCCGTGTTGTCAAAGTCCAAGAATCCGAGTCACGAAACTCCCACCGTTCTTCTGCAACTCCGTCACTGCAGCTCTTCGAAATGATCGTATGTTTTGTGTGTGTAGTTCAGGAGCACTTTCAAAATGTAAACGAGGTCGTATTTCGGAGTTTATTGTGACACTATTAAGTAGGATAAAATTGTTCTATTTCATTTGTTTTCTTTTGTTAGGTACTGTGGTATCGGTAACAGAGAGTGATGGATATCCATTCTTTGTTCAAATCGAATTAGAAAATCGCATACTGAGAGGTTTGTATAAGAGGTCAACACAGGAAACGTGTAAGGCAAGTCCATTGTCACCACTGATGTATATTTGTTCATTCAAAAGGAAACGAGGGCATTACAGGACTCCTTTTGGTTGTCAGGGACAGAAAATTAAAGCAATAAGGTTCATTGGTGATGCAGCAATGGTAGCCAAAAGCGAACGGACATTGCGTTTTGTGCTATATGTCATAAAAATGTTGTAGGTGTAGGGTCAGATACGCACATAAACACGAAGAAAGCCTGACGGAGAACATGTTGAAGTACTAAATGTTGGCAAGACTAAAGGAAAAGAATTTGTTGATCTAGAAGAAACGTTCGACAGTATAAAATAAATGGGGCAAAATGCACGAAATTCTAAGAACAATATGAGTAAGCTATAGGAAAAGACTGGTAACTTTATTTATTTATTGATTTATTTTTTGAGTCATCAGTCTTCTGACTGGTTTGATGCTACCCGCTACGAATTGCTCTCCTGTTACAACCTCTTCATCTCAGAGTAGCACTTGCAACCTACGTCCTCAATTATTTGTTGCATGTATTCCAGTCTCTGTCTTCCTCTACAGTTTCTGCTGTCTACAGCTCCCTCTTGTCGCATAGAAGTCATTCGCTAATGTCTTAACACATGTCCTACCATCTTGTCACTTCTTCTTGTCAGTGTTTTCCACATATTCCTCTTCTCTTCGATTCTAGGCAGAAACTTCGTTATTTACCAGATCAGTCTACCTACTTTTCAACATTTGTCTATAGCACCACATCTCATATGCTTCGATTCTCTTCTGTTCCGGTTTTCCCACAGTCCTTGTCTGACTACCATACTACAATGCTGTGCTCCAAACGTATATTCTCAGAAATCTCTTCCTCTTGTTAAGGCCTATGTTTCATGCTAGTAGACTTCTCTTGGCCAGGATCACCCTTTTCTCCAATTCTAGTCTGCTTTTGATGTTCTTGCTTCATCCTGCCTAGGTAGGAGAACTCCTTAACTTCGTCTACTTCGTGACCATCACTCCTGATGTTAAGTTTCTCGTTGTTCTCATTTCTGCAACTTCCCACTATTTTCGTCTTTCTCCGATTTACTATCTGTCCATGTTCTGTACTCATTAGACTGTTCATTCCATTCAGTAGATCATGAAATTCCTCTTCCCTTTCACTCACGCTAGCAATGTCATCAGCGAATCGTATCGTTGATATCCTTTCACCTTGAATTTTTATTCCACTCCTGAACCTTTCTTTTATTTCCATTATTCCTTCTTCGATGTAGAGATTGAACATCAATGGCGAAAGACTACATCCCTGTATTACACCCCTTTTAAGCCGAGCATTTCGTTCTTGGTCGACCACTCATATGATTCCGTCTTGGCTCTCGTATACATTGTATATCACCCGTCTCCCCTACAATCTACCCTTATTTTTCTCAGAATTTCGAACATCCTACTCCATTTGACATTGTCGAATGTTTTTTTAGGTCAAAAAATCCTATGAATGTGCCTTGGTTTTTCTTTAGCCTTGCTTCCATTATCAACTGCACCGTTAGAATTGCCTCTCCAGTGCCTTTACCTTTCCTGAAGTCAAACTGATCGTCATGTAATACATCCTCAATTTTCTTTCCCATTCTTCCATATATTATTCTCATCAGCAACTTGGATGCATGAGCTGTTTAGCTGATTGTGCGAAAATTGTCGCACTTGTCAGCTCTAGCAGTCTTCGTAATAGTGTGTGAATAGTCGTCTTTTACCACTTCACTCAAAGATTTTACAATTCGTGATGGCATGCTATCAATCTTTCCTGCCTTATTTGATCTTCAGTCCTCCAAAGCTCTCTTATATTCTGATTCTAACACTGGATTCTCTATATCTTCTAGGTCAAGTCCTGTTTCTTATTCTATCACATCAGATAGTCTTATTGAGGCCTTCAGTGTACTTTTTCCACCTGTCCGCTCTCTCCTCTCATTTAACAGCAGAATCCCCGTTGAACTCCTGAAGCTACCATCCTTACATTTGGGGCACTGAAGGCTGTTTTGACTTTCCTATATGCTGAGTCAGTCCTTCTGACAATGGTTTCTTTTTCGATTTCTCCACATTTTTCAAGCAGCCAGTTCGTCTTAGCTTCTCTGCACTTCCTATTTATTTCATTATTCAGCGACTTGTATTTCTGTATTCCTGAGTCTCCCTCAAAATTTTTGTACTTCCTTGTTTCATCAATCAATTGAAGTACTTTTTCTGTTATCCATGGTTTCTTCGGAGTTACCTTCTTTGTACCTATGTTTTTCTTTCTAACTTCTGTGATTGCCCTTTTCATAGATTTCCTCTTCAACTATGCTACCTATTGAGCTATTCCTTACGGTCGTATCTATAGCCTTTGAAAACGTCTAGCGTACCTCGTCTTCCTTAGTACTTGTGTGTCCCACTACTTGGCATATTGATTCTTCGTAACTAATCTCTTAAACCTCAGCCTACTATTCATCACAATGACATTGTGATTTGCGTCTCTGTCTGCTCCTGGGCACGCCCAGCATCTGATTTCGGAATATCTGCTTGACCATGAAGTAATGTAACTGAAATCTTCCCGTATCACCCGGCCTTTTCCAAGTATTCCTCCTTCTCTTGTGATTCTTGAACGGAGTATTCGCTATCACTAGTTGAAATTTATTACACAGCTCAATTAGTCTCTCCATTCTCTTATTCCTTGACCAAAGCCAACATTCTCCTGCAACCTTATCCTCTTCTCCTTTCTACAGCTGCATTCCAGTCCCCATGACTATTAAATTTTCATCTCCCTTTATGTGCTGTATTACCCTTTCGGTATCCTCATACACTTTTTCTATCTTTTCATCTTCAGCTTGCGACGTAGGCAACTATCGCTGTCGATGTTGGTTTGTGGTCGATTCTGATAAGAACAACCCTATCACTTAACTGTTCACAGTAACACTGCCCTATCTTCCTATCCATAACAAATCCTACGCCCATTATACCATTTTCTGCTGCTGTTGATATTACCCCTATACTCAGCTAACCAGAAATCCTTGTCTTCTTTCTATTTCACTTCACTGACCCCTACTATATCTTGATTAAGCCTTTGCATTACCCTCTTCAGACTTTTCAGCTTCCCTACCACGTTCAAACTTCTGACATACCACGCCCCGTCTCGTAGAACGTTATCCTTTCGGTGAGCATACAATTATCTTCTCATGGTCACCTCCTCGTTGGCAGTTCCGTCCAGGAGATGAGAATGTGGCACTGTTCCGGAATGTTTCGCCGGTGGAGAGCTCATCATGACACTTCTTCATTTACAGGCCACATGTCCTGTGGTCACACGATATATGTCTTTAAAGCAGTGGTTTCCATTGCCTTCTGCATCCCCGTGCCATTGATCACTCTTCATTCTTCCACATTTAGAGGCAGTTTCCCATCTGAAGGACAAGATAGTGCCCTGAACCTCTGTCCACACCTCCGCCATTTTGACGCCGTTGGTAGAATCAGGATAACATCTTATGCCGTAAGTCTTCGGCTACCATTTCTGATTATTAATCAAATTTTAAGCAGTGGCGGGTTGTAACCGAGGTCGTTTTGATAACTAATAAAAGACGCTACCCCTATAGCACAGGTATAGTCTCCTCTATAACGGAGAAAAAGCCTGGTATCCTTCTTCGTCATTCTCAAGCTCGGCGACTCTTCAAACACGAAGTTGTCAACGTGTTGAAAAATCAGGCCAGAGCTAAGACATTCATGTGCGGTTTAAGGTTCATTAATGATGTCACATTGCCACCAAAGTTTCTCATAATTCTGCCAAATGCCACCGCGGACCTGTCACACGATTGGAAGGTCGTCACACTCCTTTTACCCAGATTTCACTCCTCCCTTTGGCATGCATGCGTTATAGGTCAGAACCATGATGTGCAGCACTAAAATCACGAAATTTTCTTGCGGCTGACTGAGGAAAACATTTCAGATACACTGCCGGTCGAAGCTGATACCAAAAGGCCTCAGGGGTGGTATAAAGGGCGTTACTAAAAGTACCCCTCTTCTTGGAGCGTTGATTTTCACTTATCTTTTTCGGCCGAAATCGACAGTTCGCAGTGCGACGATCAACAGGACGAATTTCTTGACAACTTTTGACACTACTGACTTTACCCGGACTGTTACACAATTCTCTGAGGACCTCGTCCAGCTGACCCACATGCTCCATTAGCCCTCCTGTTCTATGACCTCCTGTGGCGTGACCGAGAAGAGATGAGACACTGACACATGCATGAATAAACCGACGAAGGTTCCTTCTAAGACATCTCCTCCTTCCCCCTAGTTCGGGAACACCTTCTGTGCCACCAGTCTGCCTTTTTTTTGAGCGCTTTAAAAATGTATCTATACAGAGAACCTGTGATGAGAGTCCAGGGTGCTTGGAGACATCAAACCGTTGACACCCCTCCGAATCCACATGTTTACGAACGGGCACAAGAGCATTAGAGTAGCCTACCTGCAAGAATCTACACTCCTGGAAATTGAAATAAGAACACCGTGAATTCATTGTCCCAGGAAGGGGAAACTTTATTGACACATTCCTGGGGGCAGATACATCACATGATCACACTGACAGATCCACAGGCACATAGACACAGGCAACAGAGCATGCACAATGTCGGCACTAGTACAGTGTATATCCACCTTTCGCAGCAATGCAGGCTGCTATTCTCCCATGGAGACGATCGTAGAGATGCTGGATGTAGTCCTGTGGAACGGCTTGCCATGCCATTTCCACCTCGCGCCTCAGTTGGAACAGCGTTCGTGCTGGACGTGCAGACCGCGTGACACGACGCTTCATCCAGTCCCAAACATGCTCAATGGGGGACAGATCCGGAGATCTTGCTGGCCAGGGTAGTTGACTTACACCTTCTAGAGCACGTTGGGTGGCACGGGATACATGCGGACGTGCATTGTCCTGTTGGAACAGCAAGTTCCCTTGCCGGTCTAGGAATGGTAGAACGATGGGTTCGATGACGGTTTGGATGTACCGTGCACTATTCAGTGTCCCCTCGACGATCACCGGTGGTGTACGGCCAGTGTAGGAGATCGCTCCCCACACCATGATGCCGGGTGTTGGCCCTGTGTGCCTCGGTCGTATGCAGTCCTGATTGTGGCGCTCACTTGCACGGCGCCAAACACGCATACGACCATCATTGGCACCAAGGCAGAAGCGACTCTCATCGCTGAAGACGACACGTCTCCATTCGTCCCTCCACTCACGCCTGTCGCGACACCACTGGAGGCGGGCTGCACGATGTTGGGGCGTGAGCGGAAGACGGCCTAACGGTGTGTGGGACCGTCGCCGAGCTTCATGGAGACGGTTGCGAATGGTCCTCGCCGATACCCCAGGAGCAACAGTGTCCCTAATTTGCTGGGAAGTGGCGGTGCGGTCCCCTACGGCACTGCGTAGGATCCTACGGTCTTGGCGTGCATCCGTGCGTCGCTGCGGTCCGGTCCCAGGTCGACGGGCACGTGCACCTTCCGCTGACCACTGGCGACAACATCGATGTACTGTGGAGACCTCACGCCCCACGTGTTGAGCAATTCGGCGGTACGTCCACCCGGCCTCCCGCATGCCCACTATACGCCCTCGCTCAAAGTCCGTCAACTGCACATACGGTTCACGTCCACGCTGTCGCGGCATGCTACCAGTGTTAAAGACTGCGATGGAGCTCCGTATGCCACGGCAAACTGGCTGACACTGACGGCGGCGGTGCACAAATGCTGCGCAGCTAGCGCCATTCGACGGCCAACACCGCGGTTTCTGGTGTGTCCGCTGTGCCGTGCGTGTGATAATTGCTTGTACAGCCCTCTCGCAGTGTCCGGAGCAAGTATGGTGGGTCTGACACACCGGTGTCAATGTGTTCTTTTTTCCATTTCCAGGAGTGTATATATCTCACCACAGTTTGTCGCTGAACAGGTACCCTTTTAAAGTGCTAAATTCACAGTGGCATGCGGGTGATACCAACGGTGTTAGCAGATTTGGGGTGGGGTCTTAGAGAGATTTGTTGCCTTTTTATTCATGGATATATCACTACCGCATCCCTCTCTGACAACGCTACAGGAGGGCACGAAACAGAAGGCCTGAGAAAGTATTTGGATTGCACCAGCGGTGTCGCCGAATGGCATGGGGTTCTTAAAGATATCTCTTGCCATTTTATTCGAGCATATATCATTGTCGCACAACTCCCTAATCACGATGCAGGAGGGCCCGAAACAGAAGGGGTTGAAAAAGTATTTATATTTCTGTCCCACGATGTTCCCGGACGATTCATCCATTTTCTAAGCAGGATTGAATCGCCGGGGTTTTTCCAGCAGTGTCAGAGATTGCCAAGGACGCCGTTCAGTTTTTCCGCGCACTGCGAACTGTCGTTTCAAACTGCGAAATGTATTGGAATCAGCGCCGCAAGGGAATGTGTGGTTTCACTGACGTTCTTTAGGTCACCCTCTGAGGCATTTTCTTGTCGACACTAAGGGTCGGTGTGTCTGAAACGTTTTCCTCGGCTAAACATAAGATCACTTCAAATGGGAGACAATTAAGAAGTCTCGGAAATGTGATCCTTTTCTTGTATTGCGTAGGGTAATAGGCAGAACAAGCGTATTCTTGAGCAGTGTTACATGTAAGAGTAACTTACGTGTTTCTGAGTGCTACAAAGTCTATCCTTTCAGGCAACCAATTGACGATTATTTAGGTTTCATGTATCATTTTGCGTTTTGTTATGTACTTCTCAATGAAAATCATACGAACCTGTAGTTTCGTAATTGTGTACTTGGCTCTTGAATGCTGAAATTTCCGTACATAGTTAAAGGTAACATATAAGTTCACATGTATACCATCATGTTACAATTTAAATTCCTTAAAATGTTTTCACATGATTCACTAGTAGTATCTCCTGCCATTGTTCTCGTTGCTGGGTTTTAAAATCTGAACAATTATCTAAAACGTACGTTTCCGTACTACCTCACAGCTTTCAGTAAAAGCCTAAGCACCCTTGTATAGTAAACACACAGGGTTGTTTCAGTGTTGCTGCAGTCCCTAAACATTCGTCAGATACTAAAGTATTTACTCTTACTTCTATTCAACAGCTCATTATGTTTTCCCATCTGGAATGATCATTAACCAAACTCGTTGAAACCTAATGTTCAACCATCCCTATTGCGATCCTCCTTTCTTATCAGATGGACCAGTGAACCAGACTCACGCCCGTTGTTCCAGCTCACGACTCTATATGCGCCAGATTCATTCCTTGTTTCGTTCGCTAGGTCTACACACAAATACTTCCTGCTATCTGCATTTAAAATTCATCGATAATATCAAAAGTAAAATACTTTGTACTGCCGCTATTATCAACATTGTTGTCAATTTTATCGCAGCTGAAAACAGTATAAATTAGAAAGATAAATTTTAATGTTTTATTTTTATTGGTAAACAAGCAAATCAAGGCATTTTCTTGTGTTAAGAGAGCACAGTTACACGGTGTCTCTAGGGGATTCTTAATTAAGGCTACGAGTCTAGTATCTTAATTGGATTGAAGACACGTGTAGCTGTTGAAGCATAAACGTGACATTCTTTGCTGCAGTGAGAGTGAAAGGCTTCATTGCTACTACGAAAGCCTTGTACGGCTTCTCGGAAAAGGCTTTCTGCTTTGTGTGTACCCGTGGCAGGGCGCGTTGATCGGTTTCAGGCCTCGACTGCGCGGCTTACTGGTGTAAACGTTGTCGCATTAGTTTTTACTGACCTTACGGCAGCGTACCCTTCTTCTCTCGGCGTGGTGATGTCACTTATGGGGATTAACACAGTGCCTTTGTAATGGGTTCAAACTGACATCAGGTTTATATTTTGGAAGTTTCCCTTAAATCACTTAAGACGCATGCCGAGAAGGTTCTTCCTGCCACGCAACGACCTATTCCTGATGCCATCTTTTTCCAGCTGCGTTAATGCTTTTTCCTGGATGACTACGCCGTCGAGGAGAAACTATGTAGCTGTTAAAAATCATATGATATTTTATTGCACATGTATATACTACCAAGACCAGGGATCACGCTAATGAACCTTTACAAACCGTATTATTTTAGTTTATGCCTACAGAGGACAAACCATTTCATTTTGTGTTGTACTATTGCCAGTCCTTTATTTTACTTTTGTGTTCATTTATGCGCCAATGGCTAGCTTCATACCTTTCTACATTATAATTCTATTTTGCTCCACATTTCCACACTGTAAACCCGGAGATGGGCGATTGTAGTTTTACGAGCTGTGCGATGTTAATTTAGCCTAGAGAGGGCATACCTTGGTTTACTGTACTATTTTCATTTCTTTTAAATGTTAATTATTTTGGTACATTATCTTAACATTGTGTCTTGCGTGTGGTATGGAACTGTCAATGGATCCTCTTCCATTAGATTGAAATACAACAATACATTACATACTATCCCGTAACTTACTGTGTGGTCTATACTTACTGCTCCACACTTGTGATTTGCTTCCAGTGTTTAACCATTATTTGAGGTTTTATTGTTCACTACATTTAAAAAAATCAAAAATTATATTGCTTTACTGTCATGTAACTATTCAGAAGCACGTCGATAGAGGGCACAACAAGGGTCTGGCGTCAATTTTTTTTCCTGTATAATAAACATGTATCAAGGATTCTGCTCATGTTATACTCCTGTAAGCCCTGCTCCAATATTGTTACCACGTGACACTTCAAACCAACGTCACCTGTTTTGTAATTTTTAGCACTGAGGGTGACTATGTAACACTTCAAAATCTCGGTCTTTTGTAACAAAAAGATGAATTTCGTGTTTGGTTTATGTTATTTTCTCCATTGACTACACCTGACCAAAGGGACCTAGTTCGTTTCCTACTTCTGTCATTTCTGTACAATAGTACCCCTTGCACAACTGAACTAACCTGCAGGTCCCATCGGACCTATTTTTTTTTTTTTGCAATAACAAAAAATACAGTTGAGCATTTTATAAACGAGCACATTAAGAGGTGTCGCAGCAGGGGGGTTCCTATAATAACAGCAAATACTTTCTGGGGTAGCGGGAATAGACAAATTCGATTTGTTGCGCTCATCTTACTGTACACATCTTGTTCGTGAACACCTGAGCTAGAAGTTCGCTGAAATCTGAACTGGAAGAGTAGGTCCTATCTGATGGCCAGCTCGTTCACCCGCCCACCCGCCCTGAACCAAATGGTTGAAATGGCCCTGAGCACTGTGGGACTTAACTTCAGAGGTCATCAGTCCCCTAGAACTTAGAACTACTTAAACCTAACCAACCTAAGGACATCACACACATCCATGCCCGAGGCAGGATTCGAACCTGCGGCCGTAGCGGTCGCGCGGTTCCAGACTGTAGCGCCTAGAACCGCTCGGCCACTGCGGCCGGCCCTCCTGAACCCACTTAATCTCTTCTTGTGAGGTCATATCGTAGGCAGGAGGCATCTATTGACACTGATCAGGATCTGCTGCAGAAGATTCTTGCTACCTGTGTCATTTTTCTTCAATAACTCCCGGGATTCTTCGGACAGGTACGTCAGAACTTACTGCAACGACTGAATACACGCATAAGAACTGGGGACAGCCGCTTTAAACAATAACTATTGTGAATAGAGCATTTTTAGCAAGGTGTGCAAATAGATATACTGTTAAAAGTGTGCAGTTTGACTTCTATCCTCGTCAGCAGAGCAACGGAACGCTTAAAATTTCTGTATTTTTGCTTTCAACTTTCCACAGTCATTTCTGGGTCATTGTTCCCCATATCATATTCATACTTTTTTTCTCCATTACGTCTGGGTGCTTGTTTCTTCACCACAGAAACACATTGTAGCGAGGCGTGCGAGTGGGGTGGCGCCTGAGTCACTATTCATGCCAAGGGTACCACCCGTAGGAAACGGAGCATAACCTCATTCACCACAAAATGAGACAGAACAAGTGATCCAAGAAGACAGAACTTAATTATAGTAGTAAAATCCGTTATCATGTTCTGCTTCGTGAAGCAGGCGCGTGGGCAATATGGGTAACGTTCGGCCTTACCTAGAATGGCATTTGTTGTCAATGAGTTTTTATATTTCTAAATATTACGCAGTAACATCAATTTAGCACCAATTTAATTTACAGAATATTCAGTTTTTTAAATTAGTCTTTCAGTCAAATGGATAATCTGGATTACTATGCTGTCATAATAAAAACGATGGTTTTGCGAAACTGATTCAAGTGTTACGTTCCTTCTCCGTTTTCAGCATATGAGAAACTGCTGATGAAATTCACATTAGGCAATAATTCCTTTGAAGATCTTCGACTAGAATGACGATCCTAAGTGTCTTCAGCTTTGTTCAGGAATACGTGTAATGAGTTTCACTTCGTCTTTCACACAGAAGGTGTTCCTCCTGATGATTCTCTGTTTTTATTGTTTTAGGCAGTCAGGTACCGAGAAAGCTGTTTAACTGAACTTCACGAAGAGCAGAAATATTTGTTTGAGTGAAATCATGTGTGTGAAATGGTATCAGTGTCGTACAAGTATGCACAAAAATGAAGGACACGTGAAATGGAATGTAAAATCTTAATTGCTTTTGTACATAATCACAACAAAAATTAATGTTGATATCACTAATAATTATGGGCATTACATACCTTTTTGGACTTGTCCATTTCAACGTGTAATTGTATAAAACAATAAGAGGATGAATAAACGTTATGATAACAACAATCACAGATGAAAACATCGAGAAATTTGACATTTGGTGAATGTAGAGGTTTATTAAATAACTCATCCATGTTCGTATCACAAGAAATAATATGGTGGGTTTAGTGCTTCATTTTTATATTCTGACAAAAATGAAATGCGTAAACAAATATTTGACCAAAGATTAAACCGTTTCCAAAGCGGATTAAATGATTTGGTTTGCCACTTTTCTATATGAAGGTCGTAAACGAAAGGGCATTCGAAGCAGACAGTGCAGACATAATGGGCGAAGTCAGTTTGATCAACCGGCAAGAATAATAGCGAGCTATTTTCGCGATGAGCAGGGATTCATCTCACTGATTATGTGCCAGTGTGCAAATAAATAACCGGAAAATGCTATTTACGTGCCAACTCGATAAAAAAGTATGTTACAGCAAGTCTGGATAGTAAAATAAAGGAAGAGTTTTACAACAGTGAATAAAACATTCAAAAATAGCAAACAGATGGACTAGAAGAATGAGTTGTTGAAACACCTAATCTGTTCACCTAATTACACGCCTGAAGAAAAAGCTAGACACTGCCAAGTCCATGGAGAGACAGCGGCAGAAACTAAGTTTGCACAGCTGTCACATTCACACGTCTCAACCCAGCCACGTTGATTAAATATCTAAGCAAAACGTTGCAAAACGAAATGATATGTAATAAGCACGTAAGGACAGTATTGTGGAAGGCGGTTTGTCGACTTTTGTATATTGCGAGAGTTTTAGGAAAGTGTATCTCATCCATAAAGAATACAATGTACAGAACACAAGCCTGACCCAATCTTGAATACTGCTCAAGTGTTTAGGGTTCCCACCAGGTCGAATTAAAGGAAGACAGAGGCGTGCTGCTAGATTAATTACGGGCATGTTTGATCGCCACGCGGGTATTATGGACACGTTTCGTGAACTCAAACGTGAATCCCTCGAAGGAAGACGTTCTTTTCGAGAAATGCTATTGAGAAAATTTAGATAATTATAATTAGCAGGTGACTGCAAAAATTCTATTGCCGCCAACGTACACTTAATGTGAGGAGAGCAAGGATAAGATGTGAGAAAGTAGGGCTCGTGCGGAAGCATAAATGTAGAAGTTCTCCGTCGCTAAAGTTTCGAGTGGAACAGGTAAGGAAATGATTAGTTCTGGTACAAGGTACCTTCAGCATGCACCATACAGTTGCTTGCTGAGTATGTGTGCAGACGTTAACATTGATGGAATGTAGACACTGCTAAAAGTGCATTGACCTAAAAGAGGGCTACGTTAAAAATAGTTACCCTTCTACCTCTAAATTAAGTCTTTAGCTTCTACTTTAAGAACATTTCACCATCCCCATGTGATGCTTTAACGTCCTTTCAACATTATTGCTTCAGATTATTTAGCCCACTGGGTAAACGGTTAAAAGATATTTACGGCTGCGTACCTTACTCCTTTCCGAAACATGCCAGGACTTGCTAATGTATATATCAGTTACCATTTTCATTGATGTTATCTTTATGACAGGCACAGGTGTTTTTCAGCTGCAATTGCTAGTTGACAAAGTTCTTAAAGGAATAAACTTACTGTCAAGCTTCTGTCAGTGTGTCTGATTAGTACTATTTCTGTATAATAACTCTCGTGTTAGATACCGCTCAATATTGCTATTACAAGTTTATACCTCATCAATACGTTCCTCCTCAATGAAGAACTCCCTCGGCATGTTATGCCGTAATACAACAACGGAAGAATATTGGCAATTTAAGTTACTCTCACCTCAGAAGCTGGATTTTACATGTGGTTGTTGTTGTTGTTGTTGTGGTCTTCAGTCCTGAGACTGGTTTGATGCAGCTCTCCATGCTAATCTATCCTGTGCAAGCTCTTTCATCTCCCAGTACCTACTGCAACCTACATCCTTCTGAATCTGATTAGTGTATTCACCTCTTGGTCTCCCTCTACGATTTTTACCCTCCACGCTGCCCACCAATGCTAAATTTGTGATCCCTTGATGCCTCAGAACATGTCCTACCAACCGATCCCTTCTTCTAGTCAAGTTGTGCCACAAACGTCTCTTCTCCCCAATCCTATTCAATATCTCCTCATTAGTTACGTGATCTACCCAGCTAATCTTCAACAATCTTCTGTAGCACCACATTTCGAAAGCTTCTATTCTCTTCTTGTACAAACTATTTATCGTCCATATTTCACTTCCATACATGGCTACACTCCATACAAATACTTTCAGAAACGACTTCCTGACACTTAAATCTATACTCGATGTTAACAAATTCCTCTTCTTCAGAAACGCTTTCATTGCCATTGCCAGTCTACATTTTATATCCTCTCTACTTTGACCATCATCAGTTATTTTGCTCCCCAAATAGCAAAACTCCTTTACTACTTTAAGTGTCTCATTTCCTAATCTAATTCACTCAGCATCACCCGACTTAATTCGACTACATTCCATTATCCTCGTTTTGCTTTTGTTGATGTTCATCTTATATCCTCCTTTCAAAACACTGTCCATTCCGTTCAACTGCTCTTCCAAGTCCTTTGCCGTCTCTGACAGAATTACAATGTCACCGGCGAACCTCAAAGTTTTTATTTCTTCTCCATGGATTTTAATACCTACTCCAAATTTTTCTTTTGTTTCCTTTACTGCTTGTTCAATATACAGATTGAATAACAACGGGGAGAGGCTACAACACTGTCTCACTCCCTTCCCAACCGCTGCTTCCCTTTCATCACCCTCGACTCTTGTAACTGTCATCTGGTTTCTGTACAAATTGTAAGTAGCCTTTCGCGCCCTGTATTTTACCCCTGCCACCTTTAGAATTTGAAAGAGAGTATTCCAGTCAACATTGTCAAAAGCATTCTCTAAGTCTACAAATGCAAGAAACGTAGGTTTGCCTTTCCTTAATCTCTCTTATAAGATAAGTCGTCAGTATTGCCTCACGTGTTCCAACATTTCTACAGAATCCAAACTGATCTTCCCCGAGGTCGGCTTCTACCAGTTTTTCCATTCGTCTGTAAAGAATTCGCTTTAGTATTTTGCAGCTGTGACTTATTAAACTGATAGTTTGGTAATTTTCACACCTGAAACACCTGCTTTCTTTGGTATTGAAATTATTATATTCTTCTTGATGTCTGATGGTATTTCACCTGTCTCAGATATCTTGCTCACCAGATGGTAGAGTTTTGTCAGGACTGGCTCTCCCAAGGCCGTCAGTAGTTCTAATGGAATAATGTCTACTCCCGGGACCTTGTTTAGACTCAGGTCTTTCAGTGCTCTGTCAAACTCTTCACGCAGTATCGTATCTCCCATTTCATCTTAATCTACGTCCTCTTCCATTTCCATAATATTGACCTCAAATACATCGCCCTTGTATAGACCCTCTACACACTCCTTCCACCTTTCTGCATTCCCTTCTTTGCTTAGAACTGGGTTTCCATCTGAGCTCTTGATATTCATACAAGTGGCTCTCTTTTCGCCAAAGGTCTCTTTAATTTTCCTGTAGGCCGTATCTATCTAACCCCTAGTGAGATAAGCCTCTACATCCTTACATTTGTCCTCTAGCCATCCCTGCTTTGCCATTTTGCATTTACTGTCGATCTCATTTTTGAGACGTTTGTATTCCTTTTTGCCCGCTTCATTTACTGCATTTTTATATTTTCTCCTTTGATCAATTACATTCAATATTTCTTCTCTTACCCAAGGATTTCTACTAGCCCTCGTCTTTTTACCTACTTGATCCTCTGGTGCCTTCACTGCTTCATCCCTCAGAGCTACCCATTCTTCTTCTACTGTATTTCTTTCCCCCATTCCTGTCAATTGTTCCCTTATGCTCTCCCTGAAACTCTGTACAACCTCTGGTTCTTTCAGTTTATCCAGGTCCCATCTCCTTAAATTCCCACCTTTTTGCAGTTTCTTCAGTTTTAATCTACAGGTCATAACCAATAGATTGTGGTCCGAGTCCACATCTGCCCCTGGAAATGTCTTACAATTTAAAACCTGGTTCCTAAATCTCTGTCTTACCAGTATATAATCTATCTGATACCTTTTAGTATCTCCAGGGTTCTTCCATGTATACAACCTTCTATCATGATTCTTAAACCAAGTGTTAGCTATGATTAAGTTGTGCTCTGTGCAAAATTCTATCAGGCGGCTTCCTCTTTCATTTCTTAGCCCCAATCCATATTCACCTACTACGTTTCCTTCTCTCCCTTTTCCTACACTCGAATTCCAGTCACCAATGACTATTAAATTTTCGTCTCCCTTCACTACCTGAATAATTTCTTTTATCTCATCATACATTTCTTCAATTTCTTCCTCATCTGCAGAGCTAGTTGGCACATAAACTTGTTCTACTGTAGTAGGCGTGGACTTCGTGTCTATCTTGGCTACAATAATACGTTCACTATGCCGTTTGTAGTAGCTTACCCGCACTCCTATTTTTTATTCATCATTAAACCTACTACTGCATTACCCCTGTTTGATTTTGTATTTATAACCCTGTATTCACCTGACCAGAAGTCTTGTTCCTCCTGCCACCGAACTTCACTAATTCCCACTACATCTAACTTCAACCTATCCATTTCCCTTTTTAAATTTTCTAATCTACCTGCCCGATTAAGGGATCTGACATTCCACGCTCCGATCCGTAGAACGCCAGTTTTCTTTCTCCTGATAAAGACGTCCTCTTGAGTACTCCCCGCCAGGAGATCCGAAAGGGGGACTATTTTACCTCCGGAATATTTTACCCAAGAGGACGCCATCATCATTTAACCATACAGTAAAGCAGCACGCCCTCGGAAAAAATTACGGCTGTAGTTTCCCCTTGTTTACAGCCGTTCGCAGTACCAGCACAGCAAGGCCGTTTTGGTTAGTGTTAGGAGGCCAGATCAGTCAATCATCCAGACTGTTGCCCCCGCAACTACTAAAAAGTCTGCTGCCCCTCTTGAGGAACCACACGTTTGTCTGGCGTCTCAACAGACACCCCTCCGTTGTGGTTGCACCTACGGTACGGCTACCTCTATCGTTGAGGCACGCAAGCCTCCCCACCAAAGGCAAGGTCTGTGGTTCATGGGGGGGGGGGGGGGGATTTTACATAGAAAGCAAATATTACTGAAGTAGACAGTAAAGTAGATTTATAATGTGTGACTTCCGCGCATTACACTTACATTAAGACATGTTTAGAAACTCACGTGTAATATGGTCATGATATAGAATGAAGAACTTTTCGGTAGACACTTATTATATAATTTGTTTTTTCGTTGTTCCTTCCAAGAGCGGTAACGTTTTCTGGCTGTACTATACGCTTTAATGACAGTGTAAGCAAAATGTATATTTTTAACTGAAATTAGCTGCTGCATGGAAATATGGATAGCATGATTACCGCAAGACACACAAAATCAAATGTGTATTTCTCCTTATTGATTTAGTAGAGAGATCTGCAGAAAACCTGAGGTACTTCTGAAACATAACTTCCGCCAAACTCCATTATGTAACTTCCAGAGTTTATCTGTGTATTTAGATATACATACTAAAGTCTGAGAGCACGGACTCTGTTGACGATCCAAAGCCGTAGAAAATCTTGAATTAATTTGCTGTCTTTGAAATTCTTGACTTTAGGCTTTTAGGTATACATCAACTACGCAATACGGACATGAAAATTTTCATAACCCGAAACCCAATTGTCACAGGAAATTGGGCATATTTATCTCCGAATATAATGACTGAAGTTAAATGAAAACATGTCTAGTAACAAAAAAAATTTCTACGCGTTTTAAATGGTTCAAAATAGAAGTTAGACTTCTTTGAGACGATTTCGCATTTGTCTCTCTAGAAATAGCGATTACGTTACTGTACAAAGGCAATATTTATCATTGCGTGGATTTCTTAGTAAAAACCAGCCATGGGTCCAACAGGAAGATGTCCGACAAATTATTTTTTGTGTAAACTGCTTTAACGCAAATGAATCACAAGCGTGAATCCTTTTATGGCTGTCATACTGCAGATATTTCCGTCTCATTCAGTATTAATATTAACAGATAATGTAGAGCGGTGCCTTGTCATGTATTTACGAAAACGATTCACTGCTAGACCTCAATAGGTGATTTTAAAATATTTTCAATTAAGCATTATAATTTGTCAGGTACGTACACATCTGAGAATAGAACAAAGTCTCACTGTGTAAAGAATTACTGCACAGAAATTAGTACGATCAAGACAGCACCATCTCCAAAGCGATAGGATGGTTCCCCTCACACAAGCACTTAAATCACTAACGGTATCAAAAAATAAACACGTACTCGGATACTCCAGAGTATTCTGCAACTTACGAGAGTGAATGTATGTACACTCCTGGAAATTGAAATAAGAACACCGTGAATTCATTGTCCCAGGAAGGGGAAACTTTATTGACACATTCCTGCGGTCAGATACATCACATGATCACACTGACAGATCCACAGGCACATAGACACAGGCAACAGAGCATGCACAATGTCGGCACTAGTACAGTGTATATCCACCTTTCGCAGCAATGCAGGCTGCTATTCTCCCATGGAGACGATCGTAGAGATGCTGGATGTAGTCCTGTGGAACGGCTTGCCATGCCATTTCCACCTCGCGCCTCAGTTGGAACAGCGTTCGTGCTGGACGTGCAGACCGCGTGACACGACGCTTCATCCAGTCCCAAACATGCTCAATCGGGGACAGATCCGGAGATCTTGCTGGCCAGGGTAGTTGACTTACACCTTCTAGAGCACGTTGGGTGGCACGGGATACATGCGGACGTGCATTGTCCTGTTGGAACAGCAAGTTCCCTTGCCGGTCTAGGAATGGTAGAAATGGTAGAACGATGGGTTCGATGACGGTTTGGATGTACCGTGCACTATTCAGTGTCCCCTCGACGATCACCAGTGGTGTACGGTCAGTGTAGGAGATCGCTCCCCACACCATGATGCCGGGTGTTGGCCCTGTGTGCCTCGGTCGTATGCAGTCCTGATTGTGGCGCTCACTTGCACGGCGCCAAACACGCATACGACCATCATTGGCACCAAGGCAGAAGCGACTCTCATCGCTGAAGACGACACGTCTCCATTCGTCCCTCCATTCACGCCTGTCGCGACACCACTGGAGGCGGGCTGCACGATGTTGGGGCGTGAGCGGAAGACGGCCTAACGGTGTGTGGGACCGTAGCCCAGCTTCATGGAGACGGTTGCGAATGGTCCTCGCCGATACCCCAGGAGCAACAGTGTCCCTAATTTGCTGGGAAGTGGCGGTGCGGTCCCCTACGGCACTGCGTAGGATCCTACGGTCTTGGCGTGCATCCGTGCGTCGCTGCGGTCCGGTCCCAGGTCGACGGGCACGTGCACCTTCCGCCGACCATTGGCGACAACATCGATGTACTGTGGAGACCTCACGCCCCACGTGTTGAGCAATTCGGCGGTACGTCCACCCGGCCTCCCGCATGCCCACTATACGCCCTCGCTCAAAGTCCGTCAACTGCACATACGGTTCACGTCCACGCTGTCGCGGCATGCTACCAGTGTTAAAGACTGCGATGGAGCTCCGTATGCCACGGCAAACTGGCTGACACTGACGGCGGCGGTGCTCAAATGCTGCGCAGCTAGCGCCATTCGACGGCCAACACCGCGGTTCCTGGTGTGTCCGCTGTGCCGTGCGTGTGATCATTGCTTGTACAGCCCTCTCGCAGTGTCCGGAGCAAGTATGGTGGGTCTGACACACCGGTGTCAATGTGTTCTTTTTTCCATTTCCAGGAGTGTAGATAAAGTAAGCCTCAAACCATAATTCATCTCCCACTAATCCAAGTTAGTGCAAAAGCTTTGAAACTAACAAAATTACCGTGAGTAGTTTCTCTAAGAAAGTAAATTTTTTTCGCGTTGTACGTCGCATATCCTTTTCACTTTACAGTGGTTCCATAAGAAATTCAGACTGTGCCACATGGTGAGAAAAATCACTCTGTAACCGTGGCCTGCCATATTCTGTGAATACATGTTATTTGTTAAAGGCAAATAGGAATTAAAGACTAGAGGGCATTGATTTATATCAATAGGGGAAAGGGAAAATTTGTGCCAGACCAGGATTCGAACCCAGGTGTTCAGCTTACTAGGCAAATGTGCACACAACTATGTCATCCGATGTCATTCGGACACAGTGGTCACTACAACCGCCCAGCATACCCGTCAGTTCCAAGTTCTCAACTTACACCACACACTACTGATGTAATACCCCTGCTCATTAGCCTGATTACTCGCTGCATATCGCCAGTTACAGTAAGAGTTGGAACTGGTTTGCATCTATACTGAAGGGACCATTGACCGTTATCGCTTGAAATAATTATACATATGAGGTGTCAGATACCACATATATAATATTGTGGTGAATAACTCTGATTTCCATTTTATCTCCTGGATTCTGTAAGCTTTCATACAAAGAGAGTACCCCAGGAAAAGTTATCAGTACTCAGAGATATGAGAGGAACGATCATTCGAAGCAAAAGTGTCCAGTAAGCATGAGCTCTAAAAGGCATTAAGAGTTTTGAGCACTTCGTCATCTTTGATACTGTGAAACAAATCTCTTTTACTGCAGGCTCTTGTTTTCTCATATTGTGACAGATGGTAGTATGGACCAAAACAAGAAGTAAATGTCCAGTAAACATGGGCTCCAAAGTGCTTACATTAAGAGCTAAGAGCATTTGGTCATCGTCGCTACTATGGAACACATCTCTTCTATTGAACAAGTGCTCTTAGCTCTCCAGGTAGGCGTTTTAGAGCCCCTGTTTACTGGACATTTTTTCTGGTTTTGGTCCTTACTATCTCCTTCCAGAATATGGAAAACAATGATCTTCCAGTAGGAGGATTTCTTTCACAGTATCACAGATGAAGAAGTGCTCATAGCTCTGGGACATTTTTGAGCCAGTGTATCTGGACTTCTTTGCTTCTGATGATCGTTCCCATCAACCCCTGCATATTGACGAAACTCTCCTGCATCGTTTCACTGATAAGTCTAAGCCTTTTTTTAACACCAGAGTTTTACTTGGCCCTAATGAGTGTCCTGAATTGTCGAACTACTCTGTTGTATTTTCGATTACTGAGAAAGTTGCATGGGCACATCTCGAATGCCAATCAAAGAAAAATAGAAAAAGAAAAGGAAAAAGCTAGGGATTCCGATTGTAGAAGGAAGCCTATTTATCAGTGTTGCCGTGACAGCTCATGTACATCTGGTTTGAAACCCTGCTTGACACTGTAGGGAATGTTTAACATTGAAGCTAAACGTCTTTTGTGATTACGCATTTTCATTTTCTTTTTGAATTTCTTAATATTTTTTTTAAAGAAAGATGTTTAGACTATACTTCTTTGATCTGTTTATGGAGTCTTCTGATGACCGCAAGTGGCTGTTAAGCTTTACAAAAGGGTTGAAATGTCGAGTTATCCAAGAACTAGAAGAAAATTAAGTGTACGTATCACTCAGAAGATTCTACATTCACTGAAATAGCTAAAAACAGCTGCAGACTTCCAAATTTTGTTGTGTCTACTTGTCGAAGAGCTGCTGAGATCGCTGTCTGGATAAAATTACAGGAGATTAACTAAAGATCAGGGGTGGAGAAAAGAAGCTTAAAAATACGTGTCATAGCACTTCTCGAAACAATGTAATTCAACGAGAATCTACTACAGTTTAGCTTACCGGTGTAAACTTTGCTAAAATAGTAGTGCCAGGACAACAAAAATACGAATACACATGTGCCAAAGAAAGAAAGATACAAATGAAAATTCTTCTAGCTATTGATTTTTCTTCGATCCAACGAAGACACTCCTAACTTCTCATCTTATCAATCCAGTTAATAACCGGAATTTCTTTGTTTCCTATGAACGGCTTTGACAATATATTTGTTCTCTGTACTCCATTTTTCGCCTGGATTACATCCTTAACTAATATTTCATTTACGAACATGCTTGAGCACACACCCACGAAGTGGCACTAAATAAATACAAAAACGTACGTAGTATCAAATCTAAACAATACTACCATTTCGCAATCGCTACCTAAAGAGGCTCTAAGTCATAAAATTTGTACCTTTTTAACCAAAAAACACGGTATTTCGCCACGAGAAGAGAAGTTGAACTTGAACTTGTCATATAATAATGGTGTGACACCTAGCCACGTATCAGGTTCACTGGGGTACCAGTCAGCTATTCGGAACGAATATACTTCGTGTTACTTCGGATCGTTGAGTTGATGGTGGTTCAAGTGTTGTTGGTAACATTGCGCCATGCAAGTGACAGGCGTGATGTTGCAGGAAAGTCAGCTGGCCTGTGGAAGCAGCCGAGGTCGCAGCGCGTCGGACGCGTCACGTGCTTGGCCACAGGACGGGCTAACGTGACGTAGACGTGACGTCACGCTTCCGGAAAGTGGGACGCCTTTTCACTGCCCAGAGCGCAAGCGGGCAGTGAGAGCAGCAGCGACATTTCCTGCACAGGTGCAGCGTGAACGATTCTGCTGTTGCTCTGCCTTTGAGGGCAACAAAGACATGAACTGGAAAACAATATGTCCTTGCAGTGATGTGTGTAATGAAGAGTTTAAATATAGTGGAGTAAAAAAAAAATCACCATTCTAAATGAGAGCGGTGTTCAATAAGTAATGCAACACTATATTTTTTTCGGAAAGGAGGTTGTTTTTACTCAGGATTCCAGTGATTCCAATACACCGCATTATTTCTCACTCTTCCGGCTAAAAAACCTTTCTCAGTATAATCTCCGTTCAATGCCATGGCCCTACGCCACCTTACTGGTATCACTCTGGTGGTCGAAGTTAGAGTCAACGTGTTGCATCACTGACCTTCCCATCATCCGCGTACTGCTTCCTTCATTAGGCAAATAGATAGAAATTGGAACGAGCGAGATCTGGGCTGTAGAGTGGATGTTGTTGTTGTTATGGTCTTCAGTCCTGAGACTGGTTTGATGCAGCTCTCCATGCTACTCTATCCTGTGCAAGCTTCTTCATCTCCCAGTACCTACTACAACCTACATCCTTCTGAATCTGCTTAGTGTATTCATCTCTTGGTCTCCCTCTACGATTTTTACCCTCCACGCAACCCTCCAATACTAAATTGGTGATCCCTTGATGCCCCAGAACATGTCCTACCAACCAATCCCTTCTTCTGGTCAAGTTGTGCCACAAACGTCTCTCCTCCCCAATTCTATTCAATACTTCCTCATTAGTTCTACCCATCTAATCTTCAGCATTCTTCTGTAGCACCACATTTCGAAAGCTATTCTCTTCTTGTCCAAACTATTTATCGTCCATGTTTCACTTCCATACATGACTACACTCCATACAAATACTTTCAGAAACGACTTCCTGACACTCAAATCTATACTCTATGTTAACAAATTTCTCTTCTTCAGAAAGCTTTCCTTGCCATTGCCAGTCTACATTGTATATCCTCTCTACTACGACCATCATCGGTTATTTTGCTCCCCAAATAGCAAAACTCCTTTACTACTTTAAGTGTCTCATTTCCTAATCTAATTCCCTCAGCATCACTCGACTTAATTCGACTACATTCCATTATCCTGGTTTTGCTTTTGTTGATGTTCATCTTATATCCTCCTTTCAAAACACTGTCCATTCCGTTCAACTGCTCTTCCAAGTCCTTTGCTGACTCTGACAGAATTACAATGTCATCGGCGAACCTCAGAGTTTTTATTTCTTCTCCATGGATTTTAATACCTACTCCGAATTTTTCTTTTGTTTCCTTTACTGCTCAATATACAGATTGAATAACATCGGGGAGAGGCTACCACCCTGTCTTACTCCCTTCCCAACCACTGCTTCCCTTTCATGTCCCTCGACTCTTATAACTCCCATCTGGTTTCTGTACAAATTGTAAATAGCCTTTCGCTCCCTGTATTTTACCCCTGCCACCTTTAGAATTTGAAAGAGAGAAGTAGAGTGGATAAGGAAGAATAATCCAGTGAAGTTTTGTGAACTTGTCTGGAGAGCGCGGCTTGTGTCATGGAGAACATCGTTTGCATTTTGTGGCGACGACCACGTTGAAGTCGTTTCTTCAGTTTCCAGAGAGGAGCGGAGTTATGTGCGGCCAACCGGCCGCGGGAGATCGGAGAAATTTGCATGACGTTGCGATGATGACAGACGCCTCACCCAACGATTCACCATGTTCTTGTTCAGTACCATCCTGCAGGCTCCTATGAATTCTAGGATGCTCTGTTTTCAGCCGAAAGAAACTGAATGACAGCTTTCTGCTTGGAATGCAGCTCCGTTTCAGACCTCCAGAACTATAGGGGCGAAAGCGGGAATATTCCACATCGTCCAACAAAAAATTTCTAATTTTTTTCAGTGTAAGCAGCTGAGAAAAAAAAAGTTGCATTACTTGCTGAACGCCTCTCTTACTAGCGAGAATAGTATCTGCTGAGAGTCGCAAGCAACTTATGTCGCACATAGTATGTAGGCAAAGACAGAGACATGACAGCAAAAATAGTTCAAATGGCTCTGAGTACTATGGTACTTAACATCAGAGGTCATCAGTCCCCTAGAACTTAGAACTACTTAAACCTAACTAATCTAAGGACATCACACACATCCATGTTCGAGGCAGGATTCGAACCTGCGACCGTAGCGGTCACGCGGTTCCAGACTGAAGCGCCTAGAACCGCTCGGCCACGCCGGCCGGCAGACATGACAGCAACAACTATTACAGTCAGATCAGTGTCGGAACTGTTAGAGACTCAGTAGAAGCAAAGTAAGCTGTGATTTACTAGTGAAATTAGAAACGTCATCCAGTTGTAGTCTCCTGTCTACATATTAAATACGCTTGTGTTGAGTTCTGATGTATAACTAAGGAAGAAGTATTTGAAATTCTGTTGATTACGGCACTACAATATAGCGTGCAGTAAACAAGAGATTGGAGGCATTTGAAACATGTGAGAGTTTGAGAGTTTGAGAGTTTGAGCGGTCTAATTACGACGTCTGGAAAGGCATCTTATCCTTTTCAGTAAGTCATCCAATTGCTCTCGGCTGTATCACTGTTAGTTTTGTACTTAGTTTCACTTTTCAACCACTTAATCTGTATATACAGCATAAAGAAGAGTCCATTTGTTCGTCCGTTTGTGTGTAATTCATACAAATCTACAATTTTACTCCGATGTTGATGAAATTTTGACCACTTTACCTCCAACACAAGAGGAAGATCACTGTTTACAAAAGATATTGTAATCTGTCCTGAAACATGTATGCATGTAATATGTAAGGGGGAAAGGTTGCTACCGAAAATCTTGCCAATTTACCTCAAATTCCTACACAATCCCCTAATAATCATTTGGGTGGACATGGGCTGTATATATTTTTATAATATACACAATGTATACATATGTATCTAAAAAATATAAAGGAGAAACGTTGTTACCAAACATCTCGGAAAGTACTTGACCGATTTACTTCAAATTTTTACATTCAGATGAAACAATCAAGAAATATAATGAGAAATTAAATGCTTAACCAACGAAACATATGGTAGTAAACTGATTGAAATTCCTAACGCGAGAATAAATTAATGTGGAAATACCGGTCTTGGAGATACAGTAGAGTCCCGTTAATCCGAACTAATTTGGACCGGATCTTGTTCGGATTACCGATTTGTTTGTATTAGCCGGAATTACGGTGACGAGTTTCTGGAATGAAGTATGCCAAGCAGAGAAGTAGGTACACCATGGTAACATATAGGAACAAGTGTGGGGGAATGGCTCACTCTTATTCCCTGCCCTTGTTGTTGTGCATTGTTGAGACATTTGTAGTGTCTCAGGTCAGTGCACCGCCAGTTGGCTCACAAAGCACTTGGTTATGTTAGTTATCGATCGCTGGAACGCGTAACAGTTATATTGTATTCGTTCAGTTGTAGTGGTGTACATATTTTCATCATGAGTAAACGGAAACATACAACGTTAACGCTCAAAGAAAAACTGAATGCTTTGAAGCAGACAATGCTGAGAATGTATCTAAACTGGGAACGGAACTGGGTGTTGGTAAAGCAACCACTTGTGATTGGAACAAGAACCGAGTGAAGTTTGAACAGTCCTGTGCAACGTCTTCTGGAAAAACACTCGAAATTGGGCAGACTTTGAAACAGTCCCAGTACGATAAAGTGGATGAAGCTCTTTTGCTTTGGTTTACGTAGGAAAGAGAAAGGGTAGCTCCTTTGAGTGGATCACTGGTTCAGGAGAAGGCTGTTTACCTGAACAATTTAATGAATGGTGATGAGACTTTTAGTGCAAGAACAGGTTGGTTGGACAGATTCAAAAAACGTCATGGAATCCGTCAGCTTACAATTAGTGGAGAGAAGCTTTCTTCTGACCATGATGCAGCGAAGGAATTCTTAGGTGAGTTTGAAAAACGATAAGAGAGGGGAAGTATTCTCCCCATCTAATTTGTAACGCTGACGAGACTGGCTTTAATTTTAGGGCATTGCCAACGAAAAGCCTGGCGTCAAAAGCAGAAGACAATGCTCCTGGTTTTAAAATGTGCAAAGATCATGTGACTTCATTAGAGTGCAGCAACGCTTCTGGTAAGCTCAAATGCCTTTAATGCTCATTGGCAAATCTGCTAGGCCCATAGCTTTTAAAAACTGCAACATGAAGTCCCTGCCCGAATATTATCACAACCAGATAAACTCATGGATGGATGGTAAGCTGTTCAAAGAATGGTTTCATGACCAGTTTGTTCCCTCTGTTCGACGGTTTTCTAAGAAAAATCATTTTCCTCCCAGTGCAATCTTTTTAATTGATAACGCGCCATCTCACCCCAGCACTGAAGAATTATGTGATGGAGGAATTGTGTAAGTAGGCTGTTTATGTTTTCTTTATGTAAGTAGGCTGTTTATGTTTTCTTATTGGCAACGTTACGTAGCGCTCTGTATGAAAATCACTGGCTGTGCTGTGTGCAGTCTGTGGCTAGTTTGCATTGTTGTCTGCCATTGTAGTGTTAGGCAGCGGCAGCTGAATGTGAACAGCGCGTAGCGTTGCGCAGTTGGAGGTGAGCCGCCAGCAGTGGTGGATGTGGGAAGAGAGATGGCGGAAGTTTTGAAATTGAACTGCTATATATATTATAATTATTAACGTAAATACAGTGTTTGTTCTCTATTAAAATCTTTCATTTGCTAACTATCCCTATCAGTAGTTAGTGCCTTCAGTAGTTTGAATCTTTTATTTAGCTGGCAGTAGTGGCGCTCGCTGTATTGCAGTAGTTCCAGTAACGAAGATTTTTGTGAGGTAAGTTATTTGTGAAAGGTATAGTTTAATGTTAGTCAGGGCCATTCTTTTGTAGGGATTTTTGAAAGTCAGATTGCGTTGCGCTAAAAAATATTGTGTGTCAGGTTAAGCACAGTCGTGTATAAATTGTTCTAAGGGGACGTTTCATATGTCGACCATTAGCCTAGGATACCTCCTCACTGGAATCTTCTGATTTTTTTCTTGTACTTTGTGTAATTAGTGTAGATTTTGTTTATTGCTAGTGCGTAATTGTATTGAGAATCTCCTTTGTAGTTGCAGTCTTTCAATGTTGTACAGTAACACAGTTGTGGCAGGCACGTAGATTTGCACCAAGTATTTCGCAGCTACAATTAACTAGATATTATTTTCAGTTCTATGTTAATGTGTTCTCTTATTTTTGCTCTTAAAATTGTACTTTTCTGTGTTGTCGTATGAAATATTGTGACAATAATTGCGTGTGAAAAACGTAATACTAGGCTCCAAAGTAAACTGAGAAATGACAGTGAAGACGAAAGCAGTGTGTTAGCGCCACCGAGTAATGAATTAACTAATGTTCAAAGTAGTAATTTGGTAATTGTTCATAGGGAAATGGAGCGGGCTGCAAACAATGGTGTAGACAGTGAAACAATTAGTGAAAAGGGAAGCATTATCGATCGATCGGTCGGCAACAGCTCGCCTCAGGAATCCGAAATGACAGGACACAATCTTGCAAATACTGTAGATTCAGGTTTTGCGTCCTCACCCTTTTCTCAAATAAGTCAAGACACATTTTCTGCTATTCAAACTGCGAATATTGCCGGTTCAAATGCGTTGCCGAATAGCACTGAGGAACATGTTTCAGACACCAGTGCACTGTTATTACAGTTAATGCAACAAATGGGACAAAGGCTACAAAAGTTAGACACAATGCTTAAACAAAATCAGAAACAAATGGAACAAAATCAGAGACAAACACAGCAAAAGCTTAAAAAGTTAGACACAGTGAAAGAAAATCTTAAAAGTTAGACACAGTGGAACAAAATCTTAAAAAGTTAGACACAATGGAACAAAATCTTCAAAAGTTAGACACCGCACTTGAACAAACACGTGAAGATTTAACTACTGAGTTACATAACATCGAATCGAAATGTCAAAAAATCTATAATGACGTAAAAACACAAATTTGTGAGCATTTCCAACCTATTTTTTCGCATCATGAAAATGCATTACAGAATCACGAAGCAGCCATAAAAGAACAGCAAACAATTGTTCATGAAAATCATGAGACCTTGCAAGCTAAAATTGACTCAGTTGCATCTACCGATTCGGTTACGCAACTTGCAAAAACTCAGGAAAACTTAAAGGACACAGTAGATTCGATTTCAACACAAATGGACACTCTGAAACTTGGTTCAGAAAAACACACTGAGGAAATGTGTTCACTATCGGAGAAAGTAGCCGAACTTTCGGATCAGGTCACTAACTTATCTACAAAGGTAGATGATGATCTGAATGACACAAGACCTGTAGCGTTTACTGACACAGAAGAGTATGAACAAATAAGAAAATTCAAACAAAATCAAAATCAAATCAATACACAGTACAAAAGAGAAATCCGGGAAGTACAAGATCAGTTGACGCAGGTGATACAAGAATTACATATTTCAGAGGACACTCGCACTCCAACACGGGAAGAGGAACTTAGAAATACGGAAAAGCCACAAAATAATAACACAGGGCATTTCGGTAATTATGAAAGGAATTGGCAAGGTGGACCGAATTTTGAGATGGAACCGCCGACACGACGTAACAATGACCGATATGCTACTCGCCGACGCGATGACTTTGACTATAAGCTGTTCATTACTACACGTAAATTCAAAACGTTTAAGAATTCTGCCAACGACATTCATCCACAAGCGTGGCTCCATCAATTCTCTCATTGTTTTCCTCCCAACTGGTCATTGGAGCACAGATTAGAATTTACGTGTGGCTGCTTGGAGAATGAACCAGCTGTAAGAATGCGATTGGTCATTCACGATTGTCACAGTGAAGGAGAATTTTACCATGTGTTCCTCTCAGCATATTGGTCACAAGCTACACAAGACCGAGTAAAACATAGCATCATAATGATGAAACACTTCGAACAATTTGAATTTTCCAGTCTTGTGAAATATTTTGAAGACATGTTGCACAAGAATCAGTACCTGTCAAACTCATATAGCCCCTCAGAACTCATCCGCATTTGCTTAATCAAACTACCTGAACATTTACGGCATATTATTTTGGCAGGACGTTGCAAAGACGACATTGAAGATTTTCAGGGACTCTTACAAGAATTAGAAATTGACACAGGCAGTCGCGGGATGCGAAAACAGGAACACAACAACTACAGGTCACATCCATCGCAATTCCGCTATGAAAGAAATAATAACTGGACACGACAAGGCTATTCTCATAACGTAAATCGTGAGCAAAACAGACACCACCCGTATGACAAACGTTGGCACAGTAATAGTTACAGAGAGAGATCACATTTCCGTAGTAATGAATATGACAGAGACACTCATAGAAACAGACAATTTGGCAACCAGAACAATTATTATCACGAGAGACAGAATAACTTCAGACGCAACGGTTCACCACGCAATTACGATTCCGGGAGAAATTCTCCACCACATGACCGACAAACAAGAAACTATGTCAACTACCGACATAACGACAGACCTGAATTCCATCAGAACTGGCGAGCTTTAAACAGAGCTGGGCCCTCTGGGCAAGGCGAATTTGTGGAAGTTAGGCCTCCTAATCCCAGTAACGACGCGCGGCAACAAAGAGACAGACAATGACTCGCACCGCAGGCATACACGTGCGCCGGCTGGCTCTGAGAAAAATAACATTATATCTGGTACTGCTAATGAGATTTTAATGCAACATTTTGGTTTACTTGAAAATACATTTGGGATTTAAAGTACTTTCTGTGAGATTAAAGATGACTTAGTATTTGGTTTCTTTGACAGCTACACGGTTATATTACGACACTACTAATGTGTGACATAATTTACATTGTTGCTTTTGCGGTGTATCTGTTTTATATCTGCACAATTTTTCTGAATTCTTCTGGAAAGCAAAACATGTTTTATTAGTAACTTTTGTGGTATAGCTACAATGAGACAGCCTCTTTCGTAGCACAACAATATGTTACAGCACAGTACGTTCTTCACCACGACAATAAGCGTAATAACTAAGATATCTATACGCAAAGCATTTCACTTTTGTTTATCATTAGGTAAGTACATTGTCTTCTGCAGAACTTAGCTTTCGGAGGACGATAACTACGACACTTCCACAGAGATTATCTTACAGCAAGACACATATTTAGCGCTACAGGACACGTATTTGAGTGACTAATTTTGTACTTAAATCATTTATTTTTAAAGATATTTGAGGTACAATGATACAAAGGTTTACCGTAATACATTTCATTCCATTCTTGTAATCTGTAACACCTGAGGGTATAATTACATTAATCCTCAGGGGGGTACATGCCTACTTTGTGTACCATGTGTCTGGCACGCACAAGGAGCCCTAGCTAATATGGTATTTGCTTATACAACTTTACACATCGGTACCATGTTTCTCTAACACACAAATTACACAGCTATCTGATCATTTAACTGAGTGAGACAAATTTTTTTATTACGTCAGTGACACATGTTTACGCAATTACAGAGTCGGATTACTTCACACTTACGAAATTGTATTTTGTCTGTACTGTGTGAACTGTTCATATTTTTTCGGACCCATTGTGATATTATGAGAGCTTTGAATGATATATTTGGTATGGGATCACGATTTTTAAAGTACGTTTGAGGCAGATGACACTTTTGACATGAGCAGAGAATTTTTTTAATTATTGGAGGAAGCTACGACGATTTTGAGAGTTGACTGAGGTGTTATGATGTTATTACTACGATGACTATGTGTATTATGCTGTTGTGGTAAGTTTATGATCCATAAGCTGATGCTATATAAGTTATTTGATTATGCTACATATCTGTTGTGAGGAAATATTGAAGAAGTGTCGACGAATACGTATATATGTAATAAGGTAAGGAATAATGAGTAGTGTTTAGGGACTTTTGACTTGTGAAAAAGGATGTTGGAAACCAAGAATCGTACTTTAAGAGTTATGAAATGTGTGTAAATGCGTGAATGTATCACAATGCCGGCAAACATTTTTTGGACACGGTTATATTCATAGGATTTTGTTTCTACACATTTGCAACGTAAATTATCGACCTGTGAAATTTTTATATGAGACTGTCACTGTAGCGGAAACTGCTGTCATAAATATTTCCGTAAGAAAGTTAAGTGACCACCTGCACGTGCGTCGTCGGCACACAGCTGTGTCAGACACCAGGAGAACAAGCCATTAGGGTGTGCCTTTCCGGAAGCACAGGTAGAAAAAAAAAAAAAGGGAGGTAATTATCCTCGCTATTGACCTTTCCTTGTTGAAAGCATACTGTGGAGCTCGTAATTTATGATATTTACTGAAATGCCTAATGAAATGACGAGAAATATTTTTACATCTGCATACCTGATTACGACAAGCGTCTTTCTACGAGAGTTGAGAGAATTTCTACTAACTTATGAAATGTCACATGACTATTGAATGATATTTTTATGCTTTGGTTTGCGTAATTGCTTATTTCAGTTGATACCTGTTTTCCAGCTGTGTTACAGCATTAGTTTTATAAAATAAACTTAGATACATTTGCTAATGTGAACACTTTCTGTCAACAGATCTATTAAATGATAATTTTGTAATCCACATTCTTTAAAAAAAGGAGCACTTGGAAAGGAAAGAACAATAAGAAGGAACTAGTAACAGTAACACATAATTTTCTTTTCAAGTACATGGTAATATTTTTTTACAATAAGTTGTTGTGGTGCACCACTTTAATTACATAGACATTAAGATGTGAATAGACATTTCCCTTGTCTGCATTGTTGCTTTTACTGTAATATTTTTTCTGCTTGAGCTATGTCACGTTTAGGTATAAGTTGCTGCTGTTTGCCAGGCATAGTGTTATTGAATTTGACTTTGTATTATTCTGTTAACCAGTTTTACTAATGATTTATTTTTATTGTTTGCTGCACATTGCCTTAGATTAGTTGTAATATTGCAATTGCTTTGCCAATTTGAATTTTTTTGTCATTGATGTTTGTGTTAATCGTTTTGCGCTGCTGCATTGCCTCGTCCCTTAGTTTAGCATCTGAGCTCAGTAGATTTAAGTTAGCTTAAGAAGGGGTAGACTATATAAGAAACTAACTATGATGAATTGGAAGAAATGTATTAAGAAGCTATAAGAAAATAGTTTGGCCAAAAAAAGTAGTGCACAGTGGAGAAAAACTATTTTTGACAGAGGATGTGAACAGAATACAGAAAGCAGGCTTAGATAGGACTTTTTGGGAATAATGATGAACGAAGGGAGATCTCCATGCAAAATACTGCAGTAAAACAAACCCTGTCCTTTCCTTTTGTGTCATCCCTCTATATGTTTGTGTACCCTTGTGTATTTGTGTTTTTCCTGTCTTTATGTGTTTAGCTGATGAGAGCTATGTTGTAGAACTTTTCTAATACTCTGGTATTTACTTTGTAAAGATGCTTAGACATTATTTATTCTGTTTTGTTTTAATGCTCTTGTGTAAAGTTGATGTTTCAAAAGTTATTCTGACCGTTTAAGTATGAACTTATGTCATAATTCCTGTAACACTGATGTATATGTTTATTTCTATTCTTTTGTAAAGCTTGTACTACAAATGTTATCTGTATTGTTATGTTTTTAATGATGTATTTTGTACCTTTGTTATTGTATTCTTATGTTATAAAATTGTAATTGACAGTAGTTTATTAAATTAAGTAACTTGTATGTTCCATTTCACTACACACGTTTCTGTTGGTCATAGTATATGGACAATATGTGAGAAGTAGGGACTGTTAGTGTTTGCACGTGTGTTAATAATTCAGCAAGGGACTGGATAACAGCGTTGCTGGTTCTAAGGACAATTCCAAAAACTTTGTGAGTGCACAATTGGTGGTTATGGACTTGCTCTATTATCCGCAAGACTCTTCGATGGTGATTGTGCACCCGCACAGTCGCAGCAGATGGCTGCTGGCCATCTCTACAAGGACTACAGTGGGTCTGCATCTTTGATGACCCAACAATACCATTATTTCTACAAGGACTACAGTGGGTCTACACCTTTGCTGACTCACCTATACCATACTCTCTACCAGGACTACAGTGGGTCTGCTCTGTGATGACCTACCTACCAATCTTCTTCAAAACGTCGAATGACTCTGCTGTGGGTTTGCTCTGTTGTGGCCCATTACCTGTCAGCATGTCAAGAGTCAGCACTGTCTTTCAGTTGGAAGGACAACACTACTTCTTCAAGATTGCATGGAAATCCACTACTTCCGTGTGCATTGTCTTTTACTGCTCAGACTTATAAAAAAAACACTGAAATTTTACTGTGATGAACAATCTGGACTGTCTTTATGGACTGTGAGAAAATTTTAGCTTTTGACCAACATTGTATCAATAAGTGTGTGCATTTGATATCTTTCTTACTGTAATTATGAAAAATTTTATCAAATCATTATTGGCCACTGCCCAAAAAAAATTTGTAAAATTTTTTTGTGGGGAGCATGGGGGCTATGTAAGTAGGCTGTTTATGTTTTCTTTATGTAAGTAGGCTGTTTATGTTTTCTTATTGGCAACGTTACGTAGCGCTCTGTATGAAAATCACTTGCTGTGCTGTGTGCAGTCTGTGGCTAGTTTGCATTGTTGTCTGCCATTGTAGTGTTAGGCAGCGGCAGCTGAATGTGAACAGCGCGTAGCGTTGCGCAGTTGGAGGTGAGCCGCCAGCAGTGGTGGATGAGGGGAGAGAGATGGCGGAAGTTTTGAAATTGAACTGCTACACTCCTGGAAATTGGAATAAGAACACCGTGAATTCATTGTCACAGGAAGGGGAAACTTTATTGACACATTCCTGGGGTCAGATACATCACATGATCACACTGACAGAACCACAGGCACATAGACACAGGCAACAGAGCATGCACAATGTCGGCACTAGTACAGTGTATATCCACCTTTCGCAGCAATGCAGGCTGCTATTCTCCCATGGAGACGATCGTAGAGATGCTGGATGTAGTCCTGTGGAACGGCTTGCCATGCCATTTCCACCTGGCGCCTCAGTTGGACCAGCGTTCGTGCTGGACGTGCAGACCGCGTGAGACGATGCTTCATCCAGTCCCAAACATGCTCAATGGGGGACAGATCCGGAGATCTTGCTGGCCAGGTTAGTTGACTTACACCTTCTAGAGCACGTTGGGTGGCACGGGATACATGCGGACGTGCATTGTCCTGTTGGAACAGCGAGTTCCCTTGCCGGTCTAGGAATGGTAGAACGATGGGTTCGATGACGGTTTGGATGTACCGTGCACTATTCAGTGTCCCCTCGACGATCACCAGTGGTGTACGGCCAGTGTAGGAGATCGCTCCCCACACCATGATGCCGGGTGTTGGCCCTATGTGCCTCGGTCGTATGCAGTGCTGATTGTGGCGCTCACCTGCACGGCGCCAAACACGCATACGACCATCATTGGCACCAAGGCAGAAGCGACTCTCATCGCTGAAGACGACACGTCTCCATTCGTCCCTCCATTCACGCCTGTCGCGACACCACTGGAGGCGGGCTGCACGATGTTGGGGCGTGAGCGGAAGACGGCCTAACGGTGTGCGGGACCGTAGCCCAGCTTCATGGAGACGGTTGCGAATGGTCCTCGCCGATACCCCAGGAGCAACAGTGTCCCTAATTTGCTGGGAAGTGGCGGTGCGGTCCCCTACGGCACTGCGTAGGATCCTACGGTCTTGGCGTGCATCCGTGCGTCGCTGCGGTCCGGTCCCAGGTCGACGGGCACGTGCACCTTCCGCCGACCACTGGCGACAACATCGATGTACTGTGGAGACCTCACGCCCCACGTGTTGAGCAATTCGGCGGTACGTCCACCCGGCCTCCCGCATGCCCACTATACGCCCTCGCTCAAAGTCCGTCAACTGCACATACGGTTCACGTCCACGCTGTCGCGGCATGCTACCAGTGTTAAAGACTGCGATGGAGCTCCGAATGCCACGGCAAACTGGCTGACACTGACGGCGGCGGTGCACAAATGCTGCGCAGCTAGCGCCATTCGACGGCCAACACCGCGGTGCCTGGTGTGTCCGCTGTGCCGTGCGTGTGATCATTGCTTGTACAGCCCTCTCGCAGTGTCCGGAGCAAGTATGGTGGGTCTGACACACCGGTGTCAATGTGTTCTTTTTTCCCTTTCCAGGAGTGTATATAAATTATGATTATTAAGATAAATACAGTGTTTGTTCTCTATTAAAATCTTTCATTTGCTAACTATCCCTATCAGTAGTTAGTGCCTTCAGTAGTTTGAATCTTTTATTTAGCTGGCAGTAGTGGCGCTCGCTGTATTGCAGTAGTTCCAGTAACGAAGATTTTTGTGAGGTAAGTTATTTGTGAAAGGTATAGTTTAATGTTAGTCAGGGCCATTCTTTTGTAGGGATTTTTGAAGGTCAGATTGCGTTGCGCTAAAAAATATTGTGTGTCAGGTTAAGCACAGTCGTGTATAAATTGTTCTAAGGGGACGTTTCAATTGTGGTGAAGTTTTTGCCGCCGAATGTTACACCACTTCTACAGCCGATGGACCAGGGCGTACTGCAAACATTAAAACTGATTTACAGAAAACAATTTTCAAGAATGCTGATCCAAGATCATAGCATTCTTTAGTGGACAAAATAAAAAAGACCAATGTGAAGGTTGTTGTTTATTGAGCTGCTGAGGCATGGCAGAATATTTCAGAAAATACTCTGAAAAAATCATGGAGAAAACTGTGGACATCTCTTGAATTTTAGGACAACCTAGTTGAAAATGAAGAGGAAAATCTACTAAAAATGATGTAGACAATCCCTGTATGTGAAAAGCCTAGTGAAGGACACGTAGATAAGTGGATGGCAGCGGATGGGGCATGTATGGAGAACCTTACTGACGCTGATTTAGTTGGTGCTGTGACTCAAGATCAGGAAGAAGTGGACTGCTGTGACGAAAGTGACAGTGACCCTGAAAGCGACAAAGGAGAGCTGGTGGCACACAGTAACGCAGCAGAAACCCTTGACCTCGCACGACGTTATTTGGAGCAACAACCCACTGCTACATCTGCTGATTTGATGTTCATGAGACTATGGTGCAACAATGCATCATATAACAGACTGTCTTCATTAGGCAAAAAAAATGAAAGTAGGGATAAAATGACCGCTGTATTTTAGTACGTTTTACAGCTTTTCTTTCATTGTTATGCCTTGCTTAAATGTAATGTTTTCTTGCCAATTTTACTAATACATGTTTATTACACTGTGTAACTTAATATAGTGTTGTATGTACAGCAGATTACCGCACAGTTTTCCATACTTAGACTAACATTTTTCAAGTTCGGATTACCAGAACGTTCGGATTAGCGGCACTCTGCTGTAGTACCATCAGAGCTCACTAGATCGCGAGAGGAGCGACAGCTCGACAATTTGACGCAAACATGATTGTTAACTCTTATTTATGGGTTAGTTGCCATGAAGAAGCTATTGTCGAAGGCAGTAGAGGTCACCATCACGAGGGGTATGCCACAGGTGAAGACATACTCATTCCTGTCATTCCATTGACATCCAGTGATTTAAGCGTGCCCGTCGATTTAGAGCGATTGCGGTTTCCCATGTGGCTTGCATCAACAAGGCACAGGGCCAATCACATTGTGTGACAGTTATTTAACAATCCATGCAACGTCGGGTTCTGCAGCTAGTCTAATGTACACTACAATTAAATTTCAAAATTCATTCTTCTCCGTCAGAAATATACTTTCTACAAGTTATATCTACGTATGTTATTACTCCCAGAAACTCTTCTAGAGCAATATAGAAAAGGCTGTCATAAACTTATAACATCGATAAAACCAAACTTTGACCCTCAAACATTTTTCCGAACGATGTATGATTTGGCGCGGGCCTTGATTGTAGAAGCCTTCAGTTTGGTTCCTCAGGAAACGATCCACTACGAATATCACGAAGGTTGTCATCCTCAAAAGGCCTTCCATTCCATGGTTTCTTCAGACGAAGAAAGAGAATAGTCACTGGGTGCCATATCAGGAGAATACAGTGGATGAGGAAAAATTGGTTAGACTGAAGAAGAAGCATGAGTGTACTGAGCCGAATAAGTTAGGACATTGTCTTCGTTTTCACAACCTACCGTAAGACTCGTCCGATTTCGGTAGTATCCTCCTCTGACGGTTTGGTTTAGGAACAGGTTAGGTGATATTACACCACGACAATCGTAACAACTCGGCAACACAGTGTTAGACGACGGATGGGTATTCGCCTACTACGGCGGTGGTGCATTCATGAGTTTCCACTGCTTGCTTTGCTCCTTGATCTCACCGTCAAGTTTACACACCTAGCATTTCTCTGGATCGGCGAGATGCAGCTGCTACATTTTCTCTGCTGTCTCGATTCTGCAGGACTCTTTTAATGGCTGTGAGCAGTCGCGGAACCCAGTGGGCGGCGATTTTTTTCCGTGTTCAAAATGGCGTGTAAGATGTTCAAAACTGAGACACGACATATTTTCAGTATTTCCATTATCGCTTCGATTTTTATACACAGGTTTTCGAGCACCAAGGGTTGCACGTCTCTTGATACTCGAAGTTCCTCACAGAGTAATCCCCCTTCTTTGTTTCTCATTCAGCTTATTTGAACACAATGGAAGCGCCTGCGTCACTTTATTACACGATGATGCGTTTTTGCCTTAGATTGACGCAAATCAGCATTCACTTCAGGCAGTGCTGTTCCCCTTCAGCTGCACAACAATAAAAGACCTCACGATATTTCACTTAATCAGTAGACAGTGCCATTTTGAATTTGTTTTTAGTGGGATCCGCCTTGAGCAAACAATTTTTTTCTTCTTTTACGCAGACATGTTTCACTGAAGGTGTAGTATCAAGTTTTTTATTTGCTGTTTTTTTTATTAATGATGCTGTAACTTCAGCGGAACACGTCTGGGTAAAAGAAGAAGAAATCGTGTTTGCTCAAGGTGGGTCCCATCAAAAACAAATTTATTAATAAGCAAGCAAGGACACAAGAGCTTCAATCTTCCATTTTCTTCATCCTTTGAGTTTTCAACACGCACATGCCAAAAGGTGCTGTGCTTCAGATGTAGAGCCTTAAAACATTCTCGTTGAATTTCATTTCGAAATCCGTACCAGCTGAGCTTCCTTGTAGAACAAAGACTCTACCTATATGTACCCTGTTCTGATATCTTACTTTTGTCGGTTATCTTCTGTAGGAATCGTTTATCTTCTGTAGCAGTATACTTTCACGGTTTTACTTGAATTTCACGTTTTGAAAGTTACTCGTATTGTTTCTAGCAGTATCACGTACTTTACAGGCTTACTTGAAAGGCTAGCGTTTCTTTCCGTCTCACATTTGCAGACGCTATCAGCTAATTACATGGTAAATAGAATACAGAAGATTGTTGGAGTGTTATACTCTCTCTCGAGGAAGAATGCAGGTCGCTTTTGATAAGCTTCTCACTGAGTTAGAATTATGTGGAATGTACACCAAGAAACTTGTTGCGAACCATTGTAACGAACTTCAAACAAGGTATGTTTGGACACAGTTTCGAAACATGATTACTGCTTTCCATTGAGACGAAAACAGGATATAATGTTTTGCATAGTCGGCGAAAACTAAACCACAATAATAACCTTCCGCAGCAAACTGTTTCGTAGTTGTTTTAAAAATATTCACAGCTACAGCTAGCAGTCAACATCAAAACGGTATTGACTCTACGTTGAACCGAGAAAACCATTCCTCACAGAACACATAGAGCGCGAGCATATAAATATCTCAAAAGCATAAATAAGGTTTGTAAAGAAATTCTCAAAAGCAAGAACATACGTTTATCAGGAGAAATAGCCTATTTCAAATAAGCATTAATCTCAAAGAGACATTTCATTTCGATTTTTGTCCGGTGAGTTGAAAGAACACTTCAGAACCTAAAGTAGATATTACCGGATATAGGTTCCGCCTTTTTGCAAATACACTGTTTTCTCATTTTACTCAAACATGTTTCAGCACCTCTCTGCCATCAGTGGGTTTTTGATTAATGAAAACTGTAAAAAGTGAAAGTATTTTAGGTTATAACTGATTTAACAAAGTGAAGCCTAAAGAAAGTTTTTGTTCGCTTTGCTTCTTACCGCGATTTCACATTATACGGTTTCGCAGAACCAAATGAATGGTGTCCTGCACTGATAGCTTGTCATCTGCAAATCAAACGATGTAAAAGTCAATTTCATTGGCAAGTTAACACATCTCTTGATTTTAAGAAAACGTGATTTTTGCGTATCTAAATGTTTGGCAGCTCTACAAAATAAAATTTTTTTTTTCGTTGCCAGGGAAGTTCGAACGAAAATGGGATATTGTTATGATACTCTTTCCGAGTATATTTGTACTTTTTCCAAATTGGCTCTGGTTTTTGAGATATAGGTTATTTGTGGAAATGAGAGTTTCATGTGGATAATATCGACTGCAGGGTCCATATATGGTGTAATGTATTTGCTACCTGTTTTTTAATTAGTGATATTGTACTATCTTTATTAAGCAATTGTGCTCAGGGAGTGCATATGTGTGGTTGAGGATTACATCATGCAAACATCACACTGTCAGCATGTGTTCAGTCCTGTTGTGCGGTGCGTGTGTTGAAGATATTGAGGGTTGTGCAGATTTGAATTCGGCGGTACTCGACATTCATTTGTTGGCCGAGGTAATCCCCGCAACAGCCGATAGGTAGCGTTCAGTGTAAACAAGAAAAATGGCGATGGTCGAAAGTCACACACATGTGCAGTGCAGCTTCAAGGAGATATAACCTTTTCATCGTGACGTAGCAAATAAGAGGTGAGTATTCATTTCACACAAAACAATTAATGATGTTTGTTGGATGTGATTGACATGCAAATACAAGAAAGTTCTGCATAATATGTAGTATTTGTGCAATTTTGTTTTAGGAAAACATGAGTTCTTCACGCCGTCTTTGCGTGAACCATCTAGATGAGTTCTGCTACATTTGTGGTGAATACGTTCTTCAAAAGAACAGGAAGAATATCACTCCTTTTGTGAAGGAAGCGTATCTGGCATATTTCGGAATTAAACTTGGAGATCAAGACAAGGCGTGGGCACCCCATAAAGTTTGTAAATGCTGTGTGGAGTGCTTACGGCAGTGGACAAAACGAAAAAGGAAAAGCTTAAACTTCGGAGTGCCTATGGTATGGCGAGAGCAGAAGAACCATACAGATGATTGCTATTTTTGCATTGTTAATGTGAAAGGCTTTAATAGGTTCAAAAAACGAAAGTGGGAATATCCCGATTTGGAGTCAGCAAGAAGACCGGTGGTGCACAGCAACGATGTTCCTGTACCAACCTTCACATTACCCACGCTAACATCATCAGATGACGAGGTGCACGGCAAGGAATGTACAAGTAGTGGTTCGGAATACGAAGGACGTGAGACACAACCCCAGCAGTTGGACCAGAAGGAGCTCAGTGACTTGATACGAGAACTCAATCTTTCAAAGCAAGCATCAGAACTCTTAGCATCCAGGCTTAAGAAAAGAACTGTCTTCATCCAAGTGTTAAAATAACAGCTTACCGGACGAGAGAAGAAAACCTTCTTCCATACTTCAACCAAGAAGAGGTTATAGTGTATTGCAGCAGTATACCTGGACTTTTACTTGAATTGGGGCTGCCGGAATATAGACCAGAGGACTAGCGTCTCTTCATAGACAGTTCCACTAGAATTTTAAAATGTGTTCTCCTACACAATGGCAATCGTTACGCATCTATTCCAATTGCCCACTCAACAAAACTTTGTGAAGCATATGCTAATATCAAGATGGTTCTGCAGAAAATTCAGTATATGCAGCACCAGTGGTTGATTTGTGTTGATTTGAAAATGGTGAACTTCTTGCTTGGACAACAAAGTGGATACACAAAGCACCCATGTTTTATCTGCATGTGGGATAGTAGGGCAAAGCACGAACATTGGAAGCAGAAAACATGGCCTCCAAGGGAACATATGGCTGTTGGTGAAGCAAACATCATTAATGAACCTCTGGTTAGTAGGGACAAGATTGTTCTTCCACCATTACATATTTAGTTAGGACTAATGAAGCAATTCACCAAAGCTTTAGACAGAAATGGTAATTGCTTCACATACATCTGCAATACGTTCCCTGGACTCAGTAGTGAAAAACTTAAGGCAGGAATATTTGATGGTCCTCAAATTCGCAGGCCCATCAACGATACCAATTTTACAAGTGTCATGACTGTCACTGAAGCATCGGCCTGGAACAGTTTTGTCGCTGTTGTAAAATGTTTTTTGGGCAATCATAAAGCTCCCAATTACGAGGAACTGGTCAAAAACATGCTCACTAACTTTCAAAACTTAGGAGCTAACATGAGCATAAAATTGCACTTCCTTCACAGCCACTTGGATCGATTTCCTCGTAATCTAGGTGATTTCAGTGAGGAACAAGGAGAGCGGTTCCATCAAGATAGGAAAGGAATAGAGGAAAGATATAAAGGAAGATGGGACAGGCATATGATGGCAGATTATTGCTGGAATCTGCAACGTGACTGTTCTGAAGAGACCTATAAAAGGAAAGCGTGCAGGAAGCGGTTCGTCATGGACGGAAAATGATATACTTATAGAGAAACTTTTGAATTATGTTTTATACGTGGACAAATGCCTATCAGGTTTTCATAGAAGCTATTTATAAAGATTATTTTCTTTTTCATTGTAGTTTGTAGCGCTCGAGTTCAGTATTAGCAATTTTTTCTAATTTTTTGAATAAATCATCCATTATCTCAAAAACTAGAGCCAAACTGCATAAATGGTTGCTATATTCGTCCTCAGCACCACTAACCCATCCTAAAGCCACTCAAATATCCTTGGCAAGAAAATGAGTGTTGACCAGTGTAATCGTTACAATATTACTCACGTTCTGTTGTGATTGATCCTTCTTCAATTAGGTTCCAAGAACACTGCACACACAATTATAATATACTTTGCGTAGTCTCTTTCTTTATAAACGCACTTTTACTTCGAATATTGCGGTGAGCACTATTTTGCTGTGTTTCCCAACCCCGTCGGCGTTCATTTGTTCCCAAGAGAGTCTGGCGCCGAATTTGAATTTCGTTTACTTTTCCCTCTGTTCTTGTTTACGTGTATGTTTGAGCTCCTTTAGCTGTTTGTGTTGCATTTTCTGTATAGTTCCTTTAATGTGTTAAATAATGTGCCCTTACAGAGTGTAGTGTTTTCATTCAGAACTTGTTTGAAATATGCTACTGACTTCTGTATGTGGAATTTCTCTGCTGTTGTCAGTTTGTAGTTAAAACTACGGGTGGATTTCAGTATTTTTAATTCTGTTGCTATTGTAAATGGTTGGTGATTATGGGCTATTAGGTGATCAGAAAATGTGTTATGGGTGTTGTTACTTTTTAGTGCTCTGAGGTGTTCTGAGTATCTTGTTTCAAAGTTCCTGCATGTTTATCCTGTGGATACTTATTGACAGGTGTTGCATGTAAGTTATATGTTCCTGATCTGTTGGATTTTCCCGTAGGTGTCTCCTGTGTTTTGAGTTTTTTCTGTGTTGTGTTGTCTGTCTTGTATCCTATTTGAAGTCAATGTTTCTTCAATATGTTGCCTATTCTGTGGACAATGTTCTTGTTGTAGGCATGTGCCAATTTGTTTTGTGTGTGTGTGTCGTTGTAATGTTGTGTCTTGAATGTGGTCATTGTTTCTGTGTTGTGTCGTCCTGTGTTGTGTAACGTTTTGAGTGTGTGTTGTGCTTTCAATCCTTTTCTGTGTACAAGTTTGTTGGTTTAAATTCTCTATCATGTGAGATTTGTAATCATTTTCCTTAGGCATCTGTTTTATTGTGTTTATCTCCTGTGGGTAATTCTGTTTGCTTTTGTGTGTTCTGTTCAATATGTGGAGCATGGAACTGAAGCTTGCTTCCTTGTGTGCCACAGGGTGGTGTGACAGATTGTGATTGGTGGTGCTCGTGGTTGTCGGTTTCCTGAATATTATGAAATCATTAGTATTGTTTCGTTTTCATCTTGTCCAGGAAACTTAGTGTGTTATCTATTTCTGTTCCTTACGTAAAGTGAATTTTTGGGTGTAAGTTGTTTATTTCCTCGTGTAGCACTTCTGTATGTGTGTGTCGTTCATAAAACCAAGAACTTTATGTGATTTGCGTAACGGTACCTACATATGACTTTGTATTTTACTATGTGTGTGAAGATCCTAATCTTCCTTTAGGCCTCACATTGTTAAATCAGATAAAACTTAAAATAATTTTAATTTTTACAGTTTTCAATAAATAAAAACCCAACAAACATGCAGCAACTTTGATACAAGATAATCAGAACACCTCAGAGCACTAAAAAGTAACAGCACCCATAGCACATTTGCTGATTACCTAATAATAAACATCAACCATTTACAATGGCAGCAGATTTAAAAATACTGAAATCCACCCATAGCCTAAACCACAAACTGACAACAGCAGAGAACTTCCACATACAGAAGTCAATAGCAGATTTCAAACAAGTTCTGAATGAAAACACTACACTCTGTAAAAGCACAATATTGAACACATTAAAGGAACTATACAGAAAACGCAACACAAACAGCTAAAGGAGCTCACACATACACGTACACAAGAACAGTGGTAAAGAGTAAACAAAATTCAAATTCGACACCAGACTCTCTTGGGAACAAATGAACGCCGACGGGGTTGGAAAACACCGCAAAATAGTGCTCACCGCATTTTCCGAAGTAAAAGTGCGTTTATAAAGAAAGAAACTACACAAAGTATATTAATATGTGTTTGTGCAGTGATCTTGGAACCTAAATGAAGAAGTATCTTTCACAGCAAAACATGAGTAGTAACGATTATCTATGCCAAACATTTAGACACGCAAAAATCACGTTTTTTAAAGATCAAGAGGTGTGTTAACTCGCCAATGAAATTTACATTTACATCGTTTGATTTGCAGATCACAAGCTATCAGTGCAGGACACCATTCAGTTGGTGCTGCAAACCATGTAATGTAAAATCACGGTAAGAAGCAAAACGAACAAAAACTTTCTTTAGGCCTCACTTTGTTAAAACAGTTATGACCTAAAATTCTTTGACATTTTACAGTTTTCAATAAACAAAACTCTTTTAGTTAAAAAAATAACTGTTTGTTTGCAAAAAGGCGGACCCCAAATCATGTAATTTAACTTAAAATGCGGATGGAAAGGACAACAGCTGCAGAATCGAAAGATGAGTACTAAAGTAAATATTCTGAAGGAATTTTAATAGCCAGAGAAGAACAAAAATCACTTTCAGTCCTTATTGTTTTCAGCCAAATCAGTTTTTCTTTCATCTCTTTTTTACCAGTCACTGCTGATAACTCATAAAAGACAGCTTCAGCTGCTGCTGAATGTTGCTTTTTCTTTTTTGTCATCAGTCTTCTGACTGGTTTGATGTGACCTGCCACGAATTCCTTTCCTGTGCCAACCTCTTCATCTCAGGGTAGAACTTGCAGCCTACGTCCTCAAGTATTTGCTGTATGTATTCCAATCTCTGTCTTTCTCTACAGTTTTTGCCCTCTGTAGCTCCCTCTAGTACCTTGGAAGTCATTCCCTCACGTCTTAACAGATGTACAGTCATCCTGTCCCTTCTCTATCATTGTTTTCCACATATTCCTTTCCCCTCCGATTCTGCGTAGAACCTCCTCATTCCTTACCTTATCAATCCACCTAAATTTCAACATTTGTCTGTAGCACCACATTTCAAATGCTTCGATTCTCTTCTGTTCCGGTTTTCCCACAGTCGTTGTTTCACTACCATACAATGGTGTACTCCAGACGTACATTCTCAGAAATTTCTTCCTCAAATGAAGGCCTATATTTGATATAGTAGACTTCTGTTGGCTAGGAATGCCTTTTTGCCATAGCTAATCTGCTTTTGATGTCCTCTTTGCACCGACCGTCAATGATTATTTTACTGCCTACGTAGCAGAATTCCTGAACTTCATCTACTTAGTGACCATCAATGCTGATTTTAAGTTTCTAGCTGTTCTCATTTCTACTACTTCTGATTACCTTCATCTTTCTTCGGTTTACAATCAGTCCATACTGTGTACTCATTAGACTGTTCATTCCGTTCAGCAGATCATTTACTTCTTCTTCACTTTCACTCAGGGCAGCAAATGTTAGAACTACGGCGTTGGTAAAGTGGACAGTAGCAGATGCACAAAATGTAGAACAATAATTCTTCTGGGTATACGGTATAAATGTCGATGAATGCCTCATACTGCCCGTTACAGCGGAAATAATCGGACTGTGACGCATAAGTACTGGTGTCAGTAACATCGCATGCACGGGATATAATAGAGAGTTTAATGAAATGAAGTGAAACTGTGAAACCATAAGAAGAGAAGGCGAAAGGAAGAGCAAATTTGGGATGATTCTTCCAAAATGCAAATGAGACGCTGTTGGGACACTTGCCTCAGCACTATTTCAGTACTTCGAACACTTGTCAAATACACCTGATAGAGCACGTCGAGGAGATTTTGCAAAGGTGTATAGCCATTATGAAAATTTAATAGATGTGCCCTGAAAGTTAAATCTGAATATTTAGAAGAGGACGACGTTGGTTGGCGGAATCGTGTCGGCTGTCTGAAGAGATAGGCGATGCAGCGTACATCTGCACCAATCGCATATCTGACTCAGGTACCAAGAAAATAACAAAATAGAAAGCAGAAATGAAGGCATGTTCATGATCATTCCTCTCCATTCCTCACACCCTGCCTTTTTGTTCCCTGCTATGAAACGGTGAGAGTGTACAAAATGGCAGTGGCGTAGCATCCATGCTTTTATAAGAATGCTTTGAGGGGCAGTGTGGGCAGCATGAACCGTGTGATGGGATTGCGAGTCAGTGTGTCAGCTCCTCGTTGTAGGCAGCCAATGAGAGGAAATCAGAAAGATGACGTGTCTCTAGCAATGAGCTGAAGTAATTCTGCCAAATCATGATTTCAGCAGGCAATATATGTAGAAAACCAGCTGTCGTAACCGGAAAGTTTCTCTAAATATATGTCATAGTAATAATAATAATTTTGTAGCACAAGATATATAGCCTATGTCATTATTTGAAGTGTTCAGTAACTGTAGCTCAGAATTTTCCCTCAGAACTTACACCTCCTGGCTTCCCCAATTCGCACTTAATCAGTTACGTTCTTACTTAACATGAATAACACGAAATGTTGCTGCATGTCAACAACCTAAAGGTCCCTTGTGTTGCCCTCACTTAAATTGTTGGCACGGCCAACATTGTCTCGTGAAAGAATGCAAAACGGAAGTAAAGTTCGGTCGTCCCGTGGTGGATGCCAAGGAGTTCGTGATTACTATTAGGTGATTTTGGACAGAAAGCAAAAGAATGAGTCTCACAGGTAGTGTCTGATCGTTTACCCAATTCCGTTTCCAACGAAAAGTCCAACAAATCCAAATCAGTAAAAAGTACAGACTGTAATCCACGTTAAGTCCGTATGCAGGGTGTCTGCAATCTTTTGTTTCAAACTGAGAAAGGTGGTAGCGGGGCCAAAACCGATTACATTGAGACAGGGAACCAATGGTCGGATACGCATTTGTATAGCGTAATGGACATACACGGCGTACGCCGCACAATAACAACGCAGCTAATAGTAACTGTAGAAACTGACGATCGCCAGTCTCTGTGCATGCGTGGCAATGGCGCATGAAGTCCTGCTGTACTCTCCCAAGGATCCCTGGCGTCTGTTGTACCAGGACACAGGCAGCTTGGACTCTACCAACCAAGTCTTCATACGTTTCCACGGAGGTTTCATTACACCACTATTTTCCTATAGGAAAAACAACGCAGATATGTGATATCTGCTGATCGCCCTGGCCATCGAATAGGACCTTCCCTTCCAATCCAAGGATGAGGGTACGTCTTGTTCAGGTTTTCGAGGACTTTAACATCAAAGTGGGTTGATGTACAGTCGTGTTGAAATTACATCCTTTCATGGACAATAAGGGGTATAGATTCGAAGAACTGTGGCAGTAGATCTCGTAGGAAAACCTGGTAACGTAGACTAGTCAAATGAGGAGACAGCAAATAAGAACCTGTTAGGTGATCTCGAACAATGCCCGCCCTTACATTGACAGAGAATCATTGATGGTGACCACTGATATGGGTGGTGTGGAGATTCTCCTCACTCCAGACATGGCTGTTGTATCTATTGAGCACACCATCATAGATGAATAAGGTCTCACCAGTGAATAATATAAATTGTACGAACTTCGGCACTACAGCTCTGCACTGGATAAAATATTGACAGAAATTAATGTGGGTCTCAAAATCCGTTGGTCCCAGGGCTTGCACACATTCCATACAATAGTGGTGTCGTACCTGTTCCACCAGTACTCTCCACACTGTATTTTTGGAAGTGGGCATTTTAAGGGCAAGTTGATGGGTGTTTATTGCTGGGTCTCGTTGGTCACATGATCCTACATCATCTCCTCAAAGTCTTGTGTTCAAGAACTCTGACTGGCGCTCCGTGGCATGAATGACCCCATCTCTCGTAAGTTGGTATCCGCAGAAATAAACTTCTTCCAGTTAGGATGATACTCGTTAGGAAAGCATTCTCTGTACATTCATGCTGCTTTAAAGACACTACATCCTCCCGCATTGCACATCAAGTGTATGTCTGCTACCTCTTGTGACGAGTAACATTCCATCATTGACAATGCACATACACTGTATACAGTAACACACCTCACCATGGAAACATCACAGCCGGCCGAAGTGGCCGTGCGGTTCTAGGCGCTGCAGTCTGGAACCGCGAGACCGCTACGGTCGCAGGTTCGAATCCTGCCTCGGGCATGGGTGTGTGTGATGTCCTTAGGTTAGTTTGGTTTAACTAGTTCTAAGTTCTAGGGGACTAATGACCTCAGAAGTTGAGTCCCATAGTGCTCAGAGCCATTTGAACCATTTGAAACAGCACAAGCTGTCTGATGCAATGAAAAACTGGACACCGAGGATAGTGGTGTGCATGCAGCACAGGTTAATACGCTAGTGCTAAAAAAGTGGTCGTCACATGACTCATGGACTACTAGGTAAGTTGAGTAGAGTATGTCTGTTTGGTGGTCAGGGGCGTACGCTGTTTATCACCTACTACTTGCTACAGACACACTGGATCTTTCCAAGAGTGTGGCAGAACTGTATGCTTGTTGCAATACATGCACTAACGGTGGCAATCGTCGCTTTGAACAATTACTATGAGCTACGTTGTTGCTGTGTCATGTATGCTGTGTATGTCCATAACACAATAAATAAGTGTTTCTAAGCATTGGTTCCCTACCTCAATATAATCATTGTGGAAGAACTATCATCTGCTTCAATGTTACCCAAGAAGTTTGAGACACTCTCTATAAAGGGTGAAGATTAGTAGAACTGACAAACTGCAGTGACGGATTACGGATAGGAAATGGAGAAAAAGAGGTCCTATGAACATGTGCCCAGAAATGTACAGTGTGCATGCAACTACTACAATCGTTCTGGAACACAGTACAGAGTTACATCATATCTGCATCATATCCACATCACAACAGATGTTCAAAGTAACCACCATGGGATGCAGTACACGATTTCACATGTTTCATCATGGATTTCTGCACTCTTTTGCATGTTCTGTCCTCTCTCCAATAACAGCATTACAGGTTTGTGAACACGCCGTTTAAGGGCCTTGCACTTCGGAAACTGGTTAAGCATGTACCACACTTTTCACGTGTCCGCAGAGGTAAAAATCCAGGGGGATTAAGGCCAGTGATCTATCAGGCCATGCTACAGGGCATCCGCATCCTATCTAACGTTCGGGAAAGACGTTGTTGAGGTGTTGGCGAATGTAATGCAGAAGTGGGGCGGTGATCCATCATGCAGAAATCACATAGCCTGTCATATTGCAAAAGGCACATTCTCAATCAGCCCTAGCAGAGTATTCCGCAGGGAATCCGGGTATGTTTCGTCCAGGGATTGTGTAATATCAACCGGTCTAACCATGTGGTCGCCAAGAATCCCTACTCTCACACTGATACTAAACCAGTGCTGGTGGGATGCCTCAACCATTCCCCAAGGATTGTCTGTAGCCCACAGACGACGATTACGTAGATTGATGATACTAGTTCTGGTAAAGGTTGCTTCGTCTGTAAAGAGGACTGATGAAAGAAATTCGATCATTCCACATGTCACATAGATTGCAGTTCCACTGTATCGTCTTCGATGAACAAATGTTCCGTTTGAGTCGGCAATGTTGCATTTCAGAAACTAAAGGATACTTCATTGAGCGATCGCAGCTTGGTACGTTTTGATCCCATTAAGCTGGTCGTACTGGTCGTTGATGTATCCTCCTACACGACTGGCGCTGTCCTCTCCCACAGGACCGGATCATTGGACAGGCTTAGCAGTATGAAATGTCTGCATTAGAATGCTTAGCAGTTGGCCCATACAAAATTTCATACACATAATTGGAGAGGATCTGTGGCAGCTTCTGCACCATGTGTGGAGGGATCGGCTTTGAAGAGCTAAGTAATGAGGTAAGAGGCCTCTTGTCCACACCAAGTAGAACTTCCTGCCATACAAGAATTGCAGGAATTTGGTCATGTCCCAAACGATAGCAAGAGCTTTCTGTTCAGTCTGCAAGTAGTTGCAATGAACTTTTTTTAAGAGTATGCATGCGAAGGCAATTAGCCTGTCCAATGATCCAGTCCTGTGGGAGAGGACAGCGCCAGTCGTGTAAGAGGATACATCAACCACCAGTATGACCAGCTTAATGGGATCAAAATGTACCAAGCTGCGATCGCTCAATGAAGTATCTTTTCTGAAATGCAACATTCATTGCCGACTCATATGGAACATTTGATCATCGAAGACGATGCAGTAGAGCTGCAATCTGTGTGACATGTGGAATGAACCAAATGTAGTGAGACAGTTTATCCAATACAGCCTGGAATTCACTGGCATTCTGTGGAGGAGCTTGAAGGCCCCAGATGGCAGTCCAGTTTGATTGCGAAGTGTGGATACCCTGATTGTTGATAATGTATCTCAAATATTGAATCTCAGCCTGAAAGAAGGAGCACTTGGCTTTATTACACAGTAACTTATCATCTGAGATTACCTGAAGCAAATTACTGAGATGTTTTTCGCGCCTAAGACCCAAAACTACGATGTCGTCCAAATAGTTTGCAGTATAATAAACAGTAGCAGTTAAGAAACTTCCTGGCAGATTAAAACTGTGTGCCCGACCGAGACTCGAACTCGGGACCTTTGCCTTTCGCGGGCAAGTGCTCTACCAACTGAGCTACCGAAGCACGACTCACGCCCGGTACTCACAGCTTTACTTCTGCCAGTACCTCGTCTCCTACCTTCCAAACTTTACAGAAGCTCTCCTGCGAACCTTGCAGAACTAGCACTCCTGAAAGAAAGGATATTGCGGAGACATGGCTTAGCCACAGCCTGGGGGATGTTTCCAGAATGAGATTTTCACTCTGCAGCGGAGTGTGCGCTGATATGAAACTTCCTGGCAGATTAAAACTGTGTGCCAGACCGAGACTCGAACTCATTCTGGAAACATCCCCCAGGCTGTGGCTAAGCCATGTCTCCGCAATATCCTTTCTTTCAGGAGTGCTAGTCCTGCAAGGTTCGCAGGAGAGCTTCTGTAAAGTTTGGAAGGTAGGAGACGAGGTACTGGCAGAAGTAAAGCTGTGAGTACCGGGCGTGAGTCGTGCTTCGGTAGCTCAGTTGGTAGAGCACTTGCCCGCGAAAGGCAAAGGTCCCGAGTTCGAGTCTCGGTCGGGCACACAGTTTTAATCTGCCAGGAAGTTTCATATCAGCGCACACTCCGCTGCAGAGTGAAAATCTCATTCTAGTAGCAGTTAAGTATTCCAAGTAACTTTGCAAAATAGTTAGTTCTCATGCACTGCCAAAGGGAAACAGCAAAAATCTTAAATGGCGCCATGTGGGTGTTGACCAAAAAACTCATCGGAAGCTGCAAATATGAGCTACTAAGATTAGTCTTGTAAAAGAAGCAATGTGCATCGAGCTTATCTCAAAGGTCATCAGGCCATGCAAAAGGAAAGGAGTCAAGAACAGTCTGTGGATTTACTGCTGCTTCGAAATTAGCATGTATTCGTAATCTGCGCTGTGGTTTCTTGATAGTAAACAAAGGGGGGACTCAAAATTGTCACCGTCGTGTAGGTCATCTTAGTAAATGTCACTAAATTCAGTACAAACTTCAGCTACACTGTCCACAGGCACAGAGGAGTTCACAGAGCGAACATATCCTTGGATGTGCAGACCAAAGAGATCAAAAGAGTCAGTATCAAAAATATGTTCACTTTCATATGAACACAAAAATGTGAAAAGAGATTGATTTTGTAACTTTATGAAATGTGGAAGGTTGGTGGTAAATTCGTTGCATGTCCACTGTAAGCAGGAAGAGTTGTCTGTGACGTATGTAGCTTGGCCTACCGAACAGTTCATATGAGGTTCTATTCAAAAGAGTCATAGACGCGCCAGTGGCCAGCTGCATACGATTTTGTGGTTTGGTACCGACAAAGTGTTAAGATAATTTATTAGTTAAAATAGTTTATTAGCATGACGAAGGATGGGAGAAGTTTGTGACATCTTCTCTGTTGCATTTCACTTCCCCTGAGCAATAAAAAAATAATTTCTTGTCACTGAAAATATTGCGTTCACATTTATCGAGTGATAAACTGGAGAACATGCAGAGTGCTTCCTGGACTTGCGTTTCTATAGACTGATAGACTGAACGTGTCCGTACTTGCCACAGTGATAACATTAAGCATCACGACAAGGGCACTTTTACCGCCTACGGGCCGTGAAACGCCGAGGCAGTATTTAACCCCGCTAGGCTGCTGCCTAGCAACCTGGTATTTTGTACGACGCTTCCCTGGCTGAGACTTTGCGTGCCGCGGCGCGCAAACAAAGGCCTCAACCTATTTACTAGTACTCCCAACGGCACAAACAGGAGCGCAGTCAAAGTCCACCTCTACTCTATCATACGAGTCCTGATGCTCCACTAATTCCAAAATCTGTTTCAAGTTAGGCTCAGGACACTTAAGAATCTGTTCACGTTTGCGAGGATCTGATACATTTTGAGTAGTAATGATGTCCCTAACCATAGCATCACTGTAGTAACGTCCACAGTCACACTCGAATCTGCAGTGTCTGAAAGGCCCCAGGTGGCAGCTTAATGTAACTGCGAAGGGTAGATATCCTAATTGTTGATAATGTATCAGTTTATCTGATTGGATAGCCTATGGAAGTGAAACAATTTGTAATCTGCAGCTGGGACATTAATATCTGTTCAACATAGTGCTTATCTAGATGAGCAATTAGTTAACTGTAGACAATACTTTCAATTTGGGAGGTGGGAAAGGTTTGCAGGCTAACTGGTGTATTGAAACACAAATTGTACCTTCAACTTGGTGCACGGGGAAGTGCGAATCGCGCTGTGTGTGGTACTCAAAACATTCTTCTTCTTGAGGATCAAATGCGTGGACGGCGGCGCTGAAACTGGCACTGCTGGCTGTAGCAGCACTGTGGTTGCTTGGGCCGATGCCACTGTAGGTAATCGCGTCGTTTGCAGCCTGTTTATGGATTCCTTAAATTGTTGCAAGTGCTGCGCCTGAAACTACATAATCTGGGTTAACAACAGTTCTTGAAGGCACTGGCCATCATCAAACACATGAAAAATGGAACCTGTACAAAAACAGAGCACACCTGAGAAGTTGTGCTGAAAGAAAGTGTCAATTAAAATCACTATGTATACCAACCTCCAGAATAGTGCAAGAAACAATACACGGCGAATGTTCTGAAATACACCAAATACCGTTATTACACAGAAGCATAAGGCGAGCGATCAAGGCAAATGTCGACAGTTCTGCAAAATATACACGTGGTAAAAGCACCTGTAGAAACATGGAAGTCAACAACAAGAAAAACAATGTTCTTGGTGGGAAGCGAGACAACCAACAACACAATGATGCTATGTTGCTTAAGTTCTTTATTGAAGACAAGTAGAACCCAGCAGCAAACACACCTATTTTTCTTTTTGCCAGGTGTCTGGTCATCTAGTGTTGGATGCCCAGTAGTTGGTAGTTACCACAACAGAGAGCAAACGAGTGAGGCTCAGAAATAAAGTGAGATGAACTTCGTTTACTAGGCTGGGTTACCAGTAGCATGTCCAAATCATAAACAGTACAGATTAATGGGCCAGGCCAAGTATGTAGATCTAAAGGTGTGTGATCTATTAATGAACTGACACAGAGAACTAAATCATTTGACTGAGCGAGCGATTCGTAACTCGGAGAAAAAAGTGGTAGCTCTTTCAATCCATAAAGCCTCTACAGTGACATCAGTCTGCAGAACAAAGATTCCAGGACCGCCTGTCACAATAGCATCCTTCCCAGTACAGTGAATTAGTCACTATGATAAAGTCCATGCTGAAAAAGAAAAACAGTATATTCAATGTGTTACGTAACTGTTTATATACCTTACTGTGATGAACAGCTTTTGTCAGCCATCAGCAGAATAGAAACCAAAAAAGTACATACCCTTACAACACTTCATTAACACAGAAAACAATATCAACTTTTATTTCTAATTTTAATTAGGAGAGACAAATTGTAAAATACTGTCCTTTTCAGCCTGTTTGACACTTCATTGCAAGAGATGATGCTCTGTGAAGCAAAAGCACTTGGCCCCCCTACCACTCCTGACTCAGTATGGAGCTGATTGCAACTGAATCATAAGGAACTGTGCTCTTGGCTCACTGATTCGGCTCCTGGTAGCCGTTCACAGCTCCTGACTCCATGTGCAGCATAGCACAAGGCATCTCAAGAGTCATCCTGCTCTTTGTGTTCTTGGCTCACTTACTCATTTGGCTCACAGTGACCTTCGTTTGTTCACTGATTCAGCTTGCAGTTTGACTTCAATGTTTGGCTCACTACTCTAAGTTCAAATTCAGCTTGACATAGATATTGTTCATTGGTACATTTATTTATTAAATTTTGCCTTTGCAGGATCTTTTTGTTTCAGACAACAAAATATCTAAAACTTACACATTGGATTCAAAGACAGAAAAATGTGTGTTCATTAGGATCTTTTTGTTTCAGACAACGAAATATCTAAAACTTACACATTGGATTCAAAGACAGAAAAATGTGTGTTCATTATGCTATCTGGTGATACCAGAATGCTGTATGGAGATACCAATGTTAACCACTACCCTATTCCCAGGATATGGCATGCTGGGTAAATTTCAAATCTTAAATGGGAACATCCTGTTTTTGTTGTAGAATCGAATTCTATTGGAAAAAATACATAACTTTTGCATGTAACACTTTTGTCGCTACTTGAGAGATGGCACTGTAATCGATAAATAACACGGTATTACTTCCATAAAAATGCATTTGATAGAAAAAGAAAAAGAGCCATGTTCAGTAATTGTAAAAAATAACTTATTTAATTAAGAACTCTCACATCTCACCAATGGGATACTCATTTGAAGTGTGTCCTCTCGTCTCTCAGCAACAATGTGCTTGTTTGTAAGAACTGTTTCACAGAAAGTGCCCAAAAAGATTGCTGCACAATTAGATGCACTTATTTACCTGCACATGGAATGATTCGATACAAATGACAAGTCGTTGAAATGAAATCAACTGGCAAGCTTTGGTGTATGCATTGTTAGCCCCACAAATAAAAGATCATCACCATTTAAGGTACCATCGATAAAGAATGAACCAGTGAGTTTGTCACCAGTTATTCCACACCAAACGTTAACATTCCACATGTTCTTACGTCCAACTTGGCGTAAAAAATGTGGGTTTTCCAAATCTCACAAATGCATGTTAAATTATTATACTATGGTTCGTGAAGGTCTACTCATCAATGAATAATAGCCTGCTGTAGCAGAAAACTGGAATCACTCTGCATTTGCTGAAGTGACTACTGGAAAAATGTTACTTGCATTTGAAAATCATCCCCATAACGTTCCTGATGGAAGTAAATACAAAAAAAGGTGATCATTATACTTAATAAAGAACATATTTAAGAAATGTGGGACGGTATGCATTTAGTGTGACCAAATAAAATAATTAATTCCAAACAGCTACACAGAGAAAACTGCACAAGACTGAGTTGTTAGCCACACATATCTCTTTTATGTTTTTTATCCAGTGTACTTTTCTCGAGGTAATATCGTTTTGGACTCAATTATTTTATTTGTAGGTGATACCGCCATCTTTCACATAATGATAAGAGTATTACTTACAAAAATTACGTATTTTTTCTCGTAGAACCTGATTCTTCAATAAAATGCGATGTTCCTACTAACGATTTCAAAGCTGTCTGCCGCCCCACATCCTGTGGTTACGGCAGGAGGCTCAAAATTGGGATCACTGAATTGCGTTTTTAGAAACACTGGATACGTATTTTTCTGTGTTTAATTCGTTAACATATTACGTCGTCTCAAGATGACAAAATCATCTGCATAGTAGTAAATTTATAGATAGCAGAATGCATTGCGTGCACATTTGTTCTCATTTAAGTTTTTACTACATAAAAAAGTATTTAAATTTTTCCATATAACGTATTTTTCAAAGTTGCGTTGTATGAATGAACCATTTCACCTTTACATAGAAAAGTTTTAAGTGACATATGGTATCCTTTAGCAAAATACATAAGAAAAGTAAATGCCATTGTTGTTGTGATCTTCTGTCCAAAGACTGTTTTGATGCAGCTCTCCATGTTATTCTCTCCTGTCTGAATCTTTTCATCTCTGAATAACTACTGCAACCTACATCTTTCTGAATTTGCTTACTGTATTCACCTTTTGGTCTCCCCTACGATTTTTATCTCCTCCCCTCCCTTCAATACTAGATTGGTGATCCTTTGATATCTCAGAATGTGATTATCCCTTCTTTTGGTCAAGTTGTGCCACAGATTTCTTGCCTCCCCACTTGCCTGATCGAATCTTCAGCATTCTTCTGTAGCATCACATTTTGAAAGCTTCTATTCTTATTTTTATCTAAACTGTTTATCGTCCTTGTTTCACTAACAGGCGGCAATCCAGACGAATACCTTCAGAAAAGACATATTAACACTTAAACCTATATTCGATCCCAAACGTTTCTCTTTTTCAGAAAGGCTTTTCTTGCCATTGCCACTCTGCATTTTATACCTTACCTATTTCGTCCATCATCATATATTTTGCTGCCCAAGTAGCAAAACTCATATAATATTTTGAGTGTCTCGTTTCCTAATCTGATCCGTTTACCATCGGCTGATTTCATTAGACTACATGCCGTTATCTCTCCTTTTTTGTTGCCATTCACCTTATATAGTCCTCTCTAGGCACAGTCCATTCCGTTCAACTGCTCTCCCAAGTTCTTTGCTGTCTCTAACAGAATTACAATGTCATCAGCAAATCTCAAAGCTTTTATTTCTTCTCCCTGATCTTTAATTCCTGCTCCAAATTTTTATGTGGTTTCCTTTCCTGCTTGTTCAATGCACATATTGAATAATTTCAGAGATACACTACAACCCTCACTTCCTTTTCAACCACTGCCTCCCTTTCATGCCCCTCGACTCTTATCACTGCTATTTGGTATCTGTAAAAGTCGTAAATAGCCTTTCGCTCCCTGTACATTACCCTTGCTACGTTCAGAATTTCGAAGAGAAAATTCCAGTCCACATTGCCAAAAGCTGTCTCTAAATGCCATAAATGTAGGTTTGCGTTTCCTATGCCTACCTTTTAAGTCGCTGGGACTGTATTGCCTGAGATCTGCTTCTACGAGTTTTTCCATTCCTCTGTACACAATTCGATTTAGTATCTTGAGCCATGACATACTAAACTGATAGTTTGGTAGTGTTCACACGTATCAAAAACTGCTTTCTTTGGAATTGTAATTTCTACATTCTTCTTGGGTAATTCACCTATCTCATATAGTCTACCTTAGCTCTTGATATTCATACACCTACTTCTATTTTCCCCAGAGGCCTCTTTATTTTCCTGTAGGTGGTATCTCTCTTTCACCTAGTGAAATATTCTTCTAAAACCTTAAATCTGTCGCCCAGCCATTCCTGTTTAGCAGTTTAGTGCTTCGTGGCAATCTCATTTTTTAAATGTTTGTATACCCTTTCGTCTCCGTCACTTGTTGCATTTTTAAATTTTCTCCTTTACGACCAGCAATAGCTTCCTGTTCTGTGGCTCCTCATCAGACCTGAAATTATGTCTTTAGTTCAAGCATCCAGCAGCACATCTGGAACGACATGGGTCTGGAAATCCATCAAGATCGCCAACAACCGAAGATTTTTCTGTAGAAATTCGAGAAATTGTTTCTTCAAATGTTCAAATGTGTGTGAAATCTTATGGGACTTAACTGCTAAGGTCATCAGTCCGTAAGCTTACACACAACTTAACCTAAATCATCCTAAGGACAAACACACACACCCATGCCCGAGGGAGGACTCGAACCTGCTCCGGGATCAGCCGCACAGTCCATGACTGCAGCGCCCAAGACCGCTCGGTTAATCCCGCGCGGCGAAATTGTTTCTCACGAGTCAAATTCACTGGTGTCTGATTCTACTTCAGATGAAGCCCTCAGTCCAAGAAATCAAAGCGAATGCCGATCTTTTTCCTGTCTGACATTATCATTTGATACCCAATCAGAACCTTCTGCAGTTTTTTTTCTTTGCATTATGTCATATTCACTTTACCTCTTACTGTTTTTGTTTCAGTATTGCAGTTTCTGCATATGTGCTGTCTTCAAGCATCTACAAAGCGTAACAGAATGCCAAGAGGAAAAATATGAGATCAAAAATGTGTACAGCGAATTTTTGCAGTTTTTTAACATTCACAAACTTACAAGATTTGATATTTTTTCGTACAAACAGATTAACAATAACGTTATTATAACACTGTGTAACATTTGATGGTAATACAGTCATTGATTGTTACTAGAGACTATAGTATTTTTATTATTGATGGCCAATGACAGGTGTACAGTCATAAATGATATTGGTTTATATATGCTCACAGCACATTTTGTAAATGATAAGGTCACAGTTCCTAGAGTGTATTTAATCGGAAGAAAGACATTCTCCAGAACACGTTTCAAATTGGATAAAGGCTGTTGCGACCAAAAACCAATTTGAAATTTGAAATTATTGTCATAATAAAGGAGAATACTTCAAATGCAGTCAGTTGCCATGCTTTTGAGCCTTCCATACGTCCTATGTTTTGCATATTTTTTACATCCTATTGTGCAGTAGAAAATACAGAAGCCAATAGCTAAAACTGTTGACGAGGTCAAAAAAGCAGCTGTGCTTTTCAGTAAGAATCCTTCTAGCATAATAAAACTTGTTGAAATACAAGGAAATTAAAAGAAAGCCTAGTCACCAAGCAATTTACCGCCATAAAGGCTGCGAACTGTTCAGTTTGGAAGGTTGTCGATGGTACCATCAGTCAGCTCCAAGGAATCCACAACCTGGGAATTGCATCAGTTGTTAAACTAGACATACGCTGTTACATTTGTATAAATGACAAGTGTAAATGATTTCAAGAGGTAGAAACTTAATCTTAATTATATTTCAGTTTTTATATTGCATTTTGTTTTCGATAAAATTATGAAAAAGTAATGAGGATTAGTTATTTTTATAATTTCCCAAACCTTAACTGAGAAACGTGATTTTTTAGTTTTTACTGAAGAAGAAATGTAGAAATTCTTGGATATCTTCAAACTACATGGGACAGGATGGAAAATTATTAGTCATCTACTGACATTCTATCAAAAAACAATAAAATCAGGTAAAATACAGATACATCCGCAGACTGAAGTGATGAATGACAATTTGTATCAATGCCAGGATCTGACTAGCACAAATTTTCATTCGTCGTTTCAGTCTGCATGTAGACATTATAGATATCAGAGACTTGAAAAGTTCAGTGTAACATTATACGAGGGTGATTCAAAATAAAACGTTAAAAGTTCCATAAAAATTCGAAAAGTAATGTTGTGGTTTTGGAAGGTGACAGTAGTGTTCCATGAGGTTCAGAAAGTGACCGACAGGTTGCAGAGTGACGCTTCAACACAGTAGAAGGCAGCAACGTCCACAACAAGATGGTCACCCACTGTCAACGTGCACTGTGATCCGCTTTTTGTGTAGTGAAGGTGTCAAAACAGTCTAAATTAATTACAGAATGACAGCTCAGTACAGTGATTCGTGTTTGTCATTGCAGCAAGTGTATGAGTGATGTAGGAAGTTTAGAGGTAGTATAACTTCTGTGGAGGTTGTCGCAAGACCAGGGCAGGGCACACTGTGTAGTGACAAACAGGAACATTGCTTTAGTGACAGAGCTTGTAAAGGAAAACAGACATGTAACTCTGAACGAAACAGCCACAAAGTTGAAGATTAGTACTGGTTCAATGCAGAATACTGTTCACAATTTGCTGCACTTCAATGAGTGTCCGCAAGATGAGTCCCTTGCCAATTGACTCGTGAATCGAAAGACTGTCTCATTGATACCTGTGATGAAGTTTTGCGTCATTTCCACGTCAAAAGTTATGCATTTCTGGAAAAATGGTTGCAGACTTTGGTCCACTATCACCAACCAGAAATGAAAAGGACAAGCAAGAAATTTCACCAGAGCTCATTACTGAAACAAATATTCTGCACTCAACCGTTGTCTGGAGAGGTCATACTCATTCTCTTCTGGGATACAAATGGAGTAATTTTGGAGCATTAAATGGATAGGGTAGTTAGGGTAACCAGTACTTTTTACTAAGACACGTTGAAAAATCTACTTCCCCTGCAATCAGGAGTAAATGACGAGGACTTCTGATTTCAGGGGTACTGTTACAGTATGACAATGCCCCACCACATACAGCCCATAAGAAAGTGCGTCTATTCAGGAAACTGAATTTGAATGACTGGTTCATACTCCTTATTCACCAGATCTTGCTCCTGGTAACTTCCATCCTTTTGGTGCACTCAAAGAAGCAATGGTGACACTTCAGTGATGAAGAGGTGAAAACCATGGTGCACGACTGACTACACACCGACGAAAATAATTATTTCATTATGGTATCTATGCACTTCCAAAGTGATGGAATACTGAATTCAACAACAGGGAGATTAACTCTGAAAATTACATTTAAGTATTTCATTCATTGTTACAATTAAAAATAATACAGCACTTTCCCTTCTGTTTTGGCACTGTGAAATTGCCATGTGACTGGGCACAGGATGGATCTGCCACGCAGTCACAGTGTGCCTACACACAGTCTGATGCTTTGGTGACCCTCTCAGTGGTGGGGAGGGTGGGGGAGTGGCAGTGATTTGTTGGTCTGTCGGTGGGTGCCTTAAGTGGCTCTAGCCACGACGCTGGTTTTACGTATGGATGAAGACACGTCTTTCTTAGAGGTTGCTGGAGCTTGGTGGCGCTTATCACATGTTTTGATCATGGCACTGGCTTTGCAGACAATGAGGATGTGTCTTGGAGATGGCCACAGATTGGCAGTGGTTATGACATGGTCGCTGCCAACTTTGGAACATGGATTGGCTTCACGTGGTGTCAATGATGAACGATACCATAATTACACTGCCTCTGTTGTGGACCCTTATTTTATACACGTGTGAAATGGAATGGGTGGTGAGCAAGGGGAATGATTGTATAATGTCTCCTTGGATTTTCATGTAGATCAAAGCCTGCATTCCAAAACATTATAAAATGTACAGTCTTTGGTGGCATTTCAACGTAACGTTTCAACATACAGCGCGAAGAATGCCAAATGGTTTCAGTTTCGGTACTCAAAATGTTATGTCTCTTTTCTTTCCTCTGACCTGTCTTTCTTATTTACTCTAATGTTTATTATGTCTAGTACTAGGTCCGCTTTTTTAGGATTTGGAAAACTTTATATGAACTTCATGGTCAGATACCCTATCTGAAGCCACAGTCGTCAAGGTAAACTAAGACAGGGGGTTCAGGAGGGTTATTGCTCCAACTTCCTAGCAGAGCTGAGTCAGGAGCAGCAACAGCAGCAGCTTCTCGTTTGTACACTGATTGTGTAAATAGTTCAGTTTAATGGTATTCTTACTTACTTCCGAGTAGAAGTGAACAGTAGCTATTTATATAGTGCTTTTAGTAGTGCCATTTACTTTATGTAATAGTTTGTGCATTTTTTCGTTCAATGTTCCTCAGTGAGTTCAGTTTCGTAAGTTGGGCTTACATTCCTGTGGTTCAGATTACTTGATTAAAGGTGGATGTGGACAGCACCTATATTGTATGGGCCCAGGGGGAATAGGCCATAGTCAGTAAGTAGCTCGAAGCTTGCTGACCACTGTCCAAGTCTTCATGCTGCTGCTATGGACTGCGGTGGGGTTTGGGCATCTGAGACTAATGCTGTGGAACATCTGGATCGTCGACTGGGATCCACGATGCCGTCACATCTTCCGATTCGCAGGTCCCAACAAGTGCACACTTACCTGATGGCGACTTGCAAACAGTGTCAGGATCACAGATCTCTCGCTGGAAAGGCGAAAGTGGGTACCGACTGTATGGCTGTGCCTCTACATTTTAAAAACCAGGTTTGAGGTACTGCATCTTAGCCAGCACAGGACAACTCACCTGTTGGGACTGTCACCGAACATCCTGAGATGTCTGGACAAGTGCAGAGGGTAGCACTGCTTCTCTATACGAGCTCCAGTGTTAGGTGGGTGATGGAGCACCTCAGGAAAACATTGCGCTGGTCGGAAAAGAAGGCCAGGGTGTCTCAACCGAGATATGGAGGAGGCTCTGCTTACAGCAGTTGAGTACAGTGGGTGCACCTGACTGCAAATAGTGGCACATGTAAGCAAGAATGGCCCCTGCCACCTGGGTTCAGAGGCCATCCTCGGTTCCTACAGGCAGCTAGCTGAGTTGGTGAAGATAGTTAGCCTGGTCCGTGTGATGGAAGCAGAGCTATCATTTGCTGCATCGATCCCAGAAATGATCATGTCCTCTGGTTTGGAGCAGAGTGGAAGGTCTAAACTAGAGACTCAGATGCAGATCAAAACCAGAGGCTCAGGTGATTCTGCGACGGGTTCAGATGCAAATTTCTCGACCTCCATTGTTGGGTGCAGAATTGTATGGTTCCCCTCAATGGGAAAGGTATGCACAACACCCAGGAAGTGACGCCTAGTGTTGCAGAGGTCATGTGGCGTGCACATGTAGGTGTCTTAGGGTAGAGATACGCCCTGAAGACCTGATAAGATGAGTCCAGACGAAATAGTATTCGTCACAGCAGATCAGAGATAAAAATGTTAATGTAGTATTAATTAACTGCAGAAGCGTCTATGGAAAGGTCCTGGGACTTAACATCACTGCTAACAGTAATAATGCCCACAAACCACTAATGACAGAAAGCTGGCTGAAACCAGATGTCAGTCGCAATGAAGCTCTAAATTCAGAATGGAATATATACCGTAAACACATGTTGAACGCTGGTGGTGGAGGCGTGTTTATAGCCACAAAAATGCGATAATATATAGTGAACTAGTACAGATTACGGATCGAAATAATCAGAGTGGAGAGAAGTGTTAAAGGTGGATTAAACATGATGCCTCGGCAGCAGTAGTGGCTGAATAACTGAGAGGAAACCTGGAGAATATTTGCATAAATTACCTGGTCCTGTTATAGTTTTACATGGTGGTATGTACTAGCTGCAGACTGGAAGATTCAAGTGATAAGGGCGGGGAGTAGGGACAGAGAATCATGTGAAATTGTTCTAAGTGGTTCATCCGAAAATTATCGTTATCAGTTAATCAGACCACCGAATCTTGGAGATAACATCTTAGACCGGCTGATGACAAACAGATCCAGACATTTCATGTACTGTAGAACAGGGCATCAGTGACCATTAGGCCGTTACAGCATTACTGAAGACGGCTGTAAATATTAGTATAACGAAAGGCAGGAAGATATTTCTGCTTAGCAAGAGCGACAAGAAACAAATTTGAAATTACCTAAGCGGTCAGCACGAAAGTATCCTCTCCAGCACTAACAACGTTGAGTATCTATGGACAAAGTTCAGGAGCATAGTGCATTACGCTATAGACAGGTATGTGCCGAGCAAAAATATGATGGATGCAAAAGACCCGCCGTGACTCAACAGCCGTGTTAGAAAACTGCTACGAAGGCAAAATGAGTTTCTCCGCAAATTTAAACGTAGCCAAGCCTCAAACACAAACAAAAATCAAATGAAGTCAAAATTAGAATAAGGAGAGCCTTGCCTAAAGGTTTCAACGAATTCGAAAGTAGAATTTTGTCTACCGACTTGACAGAAAATCTTAATAAGCTTCGGTCTTACGTTAAAGCAGTAAACGTATCTAAGAAATCTGTACAGACACTCTGCGACGGCACTGGCACTGAAACAGAGGACGACATTGAAAAGGCCGAAATACTAAGTGTCTTTTCCGAAACTGTTTCAGAGAGGAAGATCGCACTGTAGTGCTCAATTTCACTCATCGCACGAACAAAAAACTGACTGATATCGAAATAAGTGACGATGGGATAGAAACGGAGCCGAAATCGCTCAATAGAGGCAAGGGATCTAAAGGATTCGAGTACGATTCTACGTAGACTACGCAAAAGGACTTGTGCTTCTAAAAGCAGCAGTTTACCATAAGTCTTTGGAGGAGTGAAGTGCCCCGACGATTGGGCTGAAGCTCACGTCATTCCCGTTTTCAAGAAGGGTTGCCGAACAGACGCAAAAAAGTATAGGCCTGCATATCAGACTTTGGTCAGTTGTACAATTTTGGAACATGTTTTATGCTCATATATTATGACATTTCTGGAGGTCAAAATTCTTCTCTTTAGGAATCAACATTGTTTCCGAAAACAGCGCTCTGTTCGTCTAAGAGGGAAAGCAGTAGATTCAGGTGCCCAGGTGGATACTGTGGTCCTTGACTTCTGGAAGGCATTCGATACCGTTATACAGTGCCGCTTGATGAACAGAATACGAGCATGAGGTATATCGGGCCAACTGTGTGACTGCATTGAAGAGTTTCTACAAAGCAGAACACATCATGTCATTTGGAACGGAGAGAAGTGTTCAGACACCTAGAAGGTAGCGTCGAAAGTTCCAGAGGCTTTTTTCAGATGAAGCTGTAGTATGCAGAGAAGTCACGATGTTAGAAAGTTGAACCGAGATGCAGGAAGACCCTGCAACGTCGCGAATTAATGCGCGATAGCAGTCGTTGTTCTACAGTCCGCAATATTGGAGCCGGAGGCTGTGAAAGAAACCGCCACTTGTGTCTTAGCCAATCAGTCATGTACACGTGCTACTACGGCAGCGTGAGAACGGCTCCTGTGTCACTTCTTAGTGACCATACATTCACCATCTATAAGAACCTAAATAAATGATATTAAATATTATACAACCATTTTCAAAATCGGTACACTACCTTTTGACATTCAGGAGAAGATTGTATCTAAATTTCAGCTTTATAACTATCGTAGGTTGAGAGATAGAAAAAATTGCTACAAAAGTCTAAAACCGACGCTTAGAAAATTAAATTCAGTTAGGAAATATAATAGTTTATCTTTTGGTATTATCTAAAAACATAAACAGAACTCGCAGTGTGCAGAATTAATTAATTGAGATTTTATATTAAAACTTTAATCATTTTTCCTTTTCGTAATATAAAAATCAGACAAAATTATCATTTGTGTCTAATATTGTTGTGGGAGTAAAAGTGAGTGAATGAGAGTGTGTACGTGGGACATTCGTCAGATTGTAATGTTCCATTGTATACCGTCTTAAGTAACCTGTAAGAGTTACGCAAGCCTGTCGTGGGAAAATGTTCATAAGGAATTACCCACTTTGCTGATGATGTATGTCTAGGATTTCCAGATTTATTGCCTTTTCGTTTTCGTTTATTAAACATTACTTTCATATTTGTATATCAGAATGACGTAGATGTGTCTGTATGTAAAGATTGGTGCAGGCCAGTTTTGGGCTGAGTATGACCATGAGCGAGCATTCAGATTGGCAGCTAGTATGGTTAGCCAATCAGAATTGAAACGGTTTCCGCTCATTACCTGATAGTTGTACTGGGAGTGAAGAACAAGAAGGGAGTCGCTCGCCAGCTTCGGTCGCGGAAGGACATATTAAATATGATGTCTCTCATTATGTGTAAAATGAAGGAATATTGAGTTCCCCGTGTTTGATACGTGTCGTGACTAATGCTGATGTAGTTACGGACAGTTTTGTGAAATTTGGAAGTTCTAGAACTGTTTAATTGGACAAATATTCGTGTGTGAAATTTGGCGTTCATAGTATCCACGTGGCATGTTTCAGTATTTTGAACTACTGAGCATTTATGGCAGTTTTCTTTTTTCAGAAATCTATAAGAAGGAACGAATGTATTAACTCGAATTGGTGGTGAAATTAATGAGTGTGAAAACATTATTTAACTCGGGTCGGGTTAGGACAGTTTACTGGCTGCTGTGCGTGTCAAATGAGTGTATGAAATGTGAACTTGACGAAAATAATCTATAGTTTAAATGTGGATGAAATAGTACCGTTTCTTTGGCTATAAGAACAAAGTCACATTATTTTCGTGGAAATTTCGGACATTGTTTTCCAGAAGCCAATCCGTTATCTTACCGCCCCAGTTTTCCTGTAGAACTTTATTTCATTACTAGAATTGCGTGACCTCAGTAATTCTAGATATTAGATGGTGTTTTTCTTATCAAAGCTGCTCTTACATCATGTTGTAAGTATCTACGTTGCCGAGTGAAGGGACATTGAGGTAGGTGAATTCTAATTTGCACCCTGCACACGAAAAGACCTGCACTGTCGCAACTGGCAGAGAGTCGGCGCTTGGTGCAAAGAGTAGCAGTTCACCTCAACATAAACAAATGTAACGTATTACAAATACATAGACAGAAAGACACGTCATTGTATGATTACACGATTGCATAACAATCAATTCCATAAAAATCTATGAGTATGCATACGAAGCGATTTCAGGTGGGACGATCACAAAAAATTAATTGCGGTTAAGGCAGATGACAGGCAGGTTCACTGGAATAATCCACAGGAAATGTAGGAATCATCTAAGGAAGTGCAGTTGAGCCTCACATAGCGATCATCATTCGTTCCTCAATCTCACTCGTGATATCGAAACACTCGTTCAGTGAAACATTTTATCCCATAGAAATTAACGTAAAATACGATCATACAGTCCATGCAGAAAAAAAACTTAAAGTTTTATCTTATTCATGCCACTTATTCAAAGAAAATTGTACATACAGCTTTGTGTATTTTATTATTCACGTTACATAACTAATTCTTTTTTAATAGGAAGCTCACTATAGTCATTTGTTTCTGCCAGCACTTCAACACTTTGCGAAAATGCGACATTGCATTAACGTCAGATAAATTTGTAGCGCATATAGCCACTGCTTTATTGGGGTGATGATTTTCAGTGCACGATGCAACCGATTCCCATGCTTTCAGCATTTCTCTTATTCCGCCAGATGATTTCTGCTTTGCTGTTACCGCCTCCACCTCCTCCTCCTCTGAAGAACTCCTCTCCACAACTTACTACTGTGAAACACAATACAACTCCCTAAGCTGTTCGGTGGTCATTTCTTGACTGCGATCTTTCACAAGCTCATCAATATCATTGTTATCCACTTCTAGTCCCGTCCCCTTGGCCAAAGACACAAACTCATTGAATACGGGCTCCACAGGTACTGACTCAAACACCTCAGAGTCACATTCGACAACGCACTCCAGCCGAAACTTCTTCCTAGCGGAAGTGAGAGTCCTCCTGATAACCCTTTCCCTACCGTTTTCGTTCATCTCGACGCAGGCAACGATGTTAGAGTGGTATTTCCAAAACTCTCTGAGAGTGAGTTTAGTAGATTCAGTCAGCATAAAGCAATGCTCAAAGAGCGCTTTAGTGTAGAGCTTCTTAAAGTTAGAAATAATCTGCTGGTCCATAGGCTGCAGTATCGCAGTGGTGTTGGGAGGCAGAAACTGGATTTTGAGGCATGGAAATTCTTCAAGGAGGTGGTCTTGGCAGGCCAGTAGGATGGGCAGGAGCGTTGTCCAGATCAAGCAAGACATGGAGTGGCAGATTAATCTCAAGCAAATATTTTTCCACTGAAGGACCAAACACTTCATTGATCCAATCACAAAAAAGATCACGTGTCACCGCAAGCCTTGTTGTTCTAGCTCCACATCACATCTAACGTGCTCTTCTGGATTTTACACTGCTGGTAAGTTCGTGGAGTTTCTGAATGGTAAACAAGCAGCGGTTTAATTTTCTAATCGCCAGTTGCATTGGCGCAGAATAGCAGTCTGAGACGGTTTTTCATTGTTATGATCAAACAATGCGCTCCCCTCTGCTGTTATAAAGATACGCCTCGCAATTTTTTTCCAAAATAAACCAGTTTCGCCAAAATTAAAAACCTGATGCGGCACGTAACACTCAGAATCTACGAGCATCTTGAAGTTGCTAATAAAGTTCTCTGCTGACTTTGTGTCGGAGCTGGCTGCTTAGCCGTACCTCACAACGCTGTGGGTGCCGGTTCTTCTCTTAAACTTCAGGAACAACCCACGGCTTCCCTTAAGCGCTTCGTCCGCCGCTGATGATCCTGGCGCATTCGTAACGAGGGTGGCGAAACTCATTCTCGCCTTCTCACAAATGATGTTCCCGTTAATAGTGTCGCCTTGCAATTGGTTTTCATTGATCCATATAAGGAGCAAACTTTCAACATCGTCCAGAACACGAACCCGCTGTTTAGATACTCTTCCCACTCCTTTGAAGCATCTATCTCCTTAATCTTGTCCTTGTTCTTGAGGATTGTGCAAATAGTTAATGTAGACCGATTGTATGTGCGTCCTAAATCAGCAACGTTCACACCACGTTAGCGTTTCTCAAGGGTTTAACGTTTTATTTCCAAGGTCATTCTCTTCCTCTTATATTCGTCTTGTTGTGGTTTTATCTTCGGAGACATTTCTACGAAGGTTAAAAAATGCACACAAGAAAATACTGTGTGAACACAAGTTTAGAAAAATGTATGGTCACGAGCTGCAATAAGATGGTAGTAGAAAGAGCGCTAAACACAGACTGCAGAAGTACTAAACACATTGTTCATATAGCGCTTGCCAACAATAAGAGGTGTTCATGATATTCAATGTTTCCTCCGCCGCAAGCGAACGGCTGGTGACGTCACAGTAAACCGTCGTCACTCGTTATGCGAAACATCGCTCGTTAAACGAGTCATTTTGTTTACAATTTGTTTTGTTCGTTGTGCGAATTGCGCGTTGTGGGAGTTACTCGTAAAGCGAGGTTCCAATGTAGGTTACAAAACACTCGTTCGATCAATACTTGAACATTGCTCGCCAGTATAGGATCCGTACCAGATAGCTCTGATACGGATCCCATACTGACGAGCAATATTAAGTACCGATAGAGGACATACAGAAGATCCAAAGAAGAGCAGCCCGTTTCATTTAGGAAGCACGAAAGCATCACAGAGCCGATCCCCAATCAGCTCCGGTGGCAGACGTGCAGAAGAGGAGATCCGCATCACTGTAAAGTTCATTGTTAATGTTGCAAGAGTGTGCGTTTCTAGAAGAGTCAGCAAATATTTTGCTTCCTACTGCGTATATCTCGCGGAAAGACCATGAAGATAAGAGATACGAGCCCGCACGGAGGTTACCGGCAATCGTTGTTCCCGCGAAGTGCTCGCCACTGGAACAGGAAAGTGGTGGGGGGGGGGGGGGGAGGGGGAGTAACAGTGGTCCACGAACTACTCCCCGCCATAAACTGCAAGGTGGCTTGCGGAGTACAGATATAGATGCCGATGTAGATGTGTAAATCTTGTGCGTTACATAACTGTATTTTAATAGTTTGTGTATCGTACTCTCTGACGCGAAACTTGCCGAATCGCCCAGCTTTATTTTCATAATCGTGTAGTAGGGGAAACCACAGAGAAACCACACAGACTGGCTGGTGCACCAGTCCATAGTCGTTAATCTGCAGCGAAAATTCGATCCTGGCCTGCCTCACTTCCCTCTCTCGCAAGCTACCGCTCTGTGCGTTAGGCTTTTTTTTTTTTTTTTTTTGGCTGTAGGAGCCGGTAATTTTCTCTTCTCTTATTTAAAACTTTTGTTTTATTGGCAAAGTGAAACATGTATTGCAAACATATGAATTATACAGGAAAATCTTACTGGTTAGCACTGCACCTGTTTTTGAATATTTTGTTTCTGATCGGAACCGGGCGGAGGATATATCCTAGCCTATAAACTGAACAGTGAGTTGCAAATTATGTGATTGAGCAGGTACTTGTCGAGGAGCTACCCACTTATTTTGTGTCAACTACGGTGAGCACTCTGCGCTCTAGACCGTGCTCCTGTTGATGCTCCTTATTCATTTCTTACCTGTTGTGTTTATGCCTTTTCTTATTCTTACTCCTCCGAGTGAGACGTGTTTGTCAGACATGGTAGTTACACCTGTGTCCTAAATGTACAGAGGCTGTCAATAACATTCATCAAGGACTGCTCTTAATAAATTTCAATGTCATTTTCATGATTAAATACAGGAAAATTCTTCGGACCTGTCGAGGGATACCTGTTAAATAAGAAAGTGTCGCTGAATGACTGCACAATGATAATAAATTTATTTGTTTAAATAAGTAATTTCGACTGCTCCTGAAGGTATGAATCTTTAATTTTCTGTCTCGTAAAAGCATGACCTGTGATAACTTACAAAAGCGTTCGTTGTGCATGTTACGACATGACCTGTTTCTCGCTCACTGCTAACTTTTCGTTCCGTCCAGGCGCGACGTCCATAAGGTCGAAGTTGGGCACAATGGAACTAATATGACGTTAGAACAGCTAAGGCTTGCCAACTTTCACCACTCGATGTGTCGTAGTCACAGAGATACTTCCAGTTTTCTGGATCTAACTAGATGTAGCACTGAAGATGTTGTAAACCGATTTGAAGAAGACGAATGGGTAAAACGACTCGGTAAAACGTGGCAGGTACGGAAACTGAATGAAAGAGAAGGGTGACGGATCATAAGAAAGAATAGGCGTAAAAGTCAATTATACGCTCCTAAAATTTCAGTCTACCGCCTACAAGATCATTGTACGCAAGCAAGTGAATCAAGTGTCCGGAGGCATAAGGCTCCAACTCACTAAGGACAACGTTAACAAACGGCCAGGGCGAGTAAACGATGCTATATTTGCTGAGAGAACATATTCAACGTAAGTTGAACAGACAGCAGAATGACAAGAGAAAAATGACGAGGTTCAGGCTAACTACACTACTGGCCATTAAAATTCCTACACCACGAAGATGACGTGCTACAGACGCGAAATTTAACCTACAGGAAGAAGATGCTGTGATATATAATGACTAGCTTTTCAGAGCATTCACACATGGTTGGCGCCGGTGGTGACACCTACAACGTGCTGACATGAAGAATGTTTCCAACCCATTTGTCATACACAAACAGCAGTTGACCGGCACTGCCTGGTGAAACGTTGTTGTGAAGCCTCGTGTAAGGCGGAGAAATGCGCACCATCACGTTTCCGACTTTACTAAACGCCGGATTGTAGCCTACCGCGATTGCGGTACATCGTATCGCGACATTGCTGCTCGCGTTGGTCGCGATCCAATGACTGTTAGCAGAATATGGAATAAGTGGGTTCGGGAGGGCAATACGGAACGCCGTGCTGGATCCCAACGGCCTCGTATCACTAGCATTCGAGTTGACAGACATCTTATCCGCATGGTTGTAACGGGTCGTGCAGCCACGTCTCGATTTCTGAGTCAACAGATGGGGACGTTTGCAGGACAACAACCATCTGCACGAACAGTTTGACGACGTTTGCAGCAGCATGGACTATCAGCTCGGAGACTGTGGCTGCGGTTACCCTTGACGTGCATCACAGACAGGAGCGTCTACGATGGTGTACACAACGACGAACCTGGGTGCACGAATTGCAAAACGTAATTTTTTCGGACGAATCCAGGTTCTGTTTACAGCATTATGATGGTCGCATCCGTGTCTGGCGACATCGCAGTGAACGCACATTGGAAGTGTGTATTCGTCATCGCCATACTAGCGGATCACCCGGCGTGATGGTATGGGGTGCCATTGGTTACACGCCTCGGTCACCTGTTGTTCGCATTGACGGTACTTTGAACAGTGGAAGTTACATTTCAGATGTGTTACGACCCGTGGCTCTACCTTTCATTCGACCCCTGCGAAACCCTACATTAAAAAAAAAAATGGTTCAAATGGCTCTAAGCAATACGGGACTCAACTGCTGTGGTCATAAGTCCCCTAGAACTTAGAACTACTTAAACCTAACTAACCTAAGGACATCACACACATCCATGCCCGAGGCAGGATTTGAACCTGCGACCGTAGCGGTCGTGCGGTTCCAGACTGTAGCGCCTTTAACCGCTCGGCCACTCCGGCCGGCCCCTACATTTCAGCAGGATAATGCACGACCACATGTTGCAGGTACTGTACGGGCCTTTCTCGATACAGAAAATGTTCGAATGCTGCCCTGGCTAGCACATTCTCCAGATCTATCACCAATTGAAACCGTCTCGTCAATGGTGGCCGAGCAACTGGCTCCTCACAATACGCCACTCACGTCTTGATGAACTGTGGTATCATGTAGAAGCTGCACGGGCAGCTGTACCTGTACACGCCATCCAAGCTCCGTTTGACTCAATGCCCAGGCGTATCAAGGCCATTATTACGGCCAGAGGTGGTTGTTCTGGGTACTGATTTCTTGGGATCTATGGACCGAAATTTGTTGAAAATGTAATCTCATGGCAGTTCTAGTAGAATATATTTGTCCAATGAATGCCCGTTTATCATCTGCATTTCGTCTTGGTACAGCAATTTTAATGGCCAGTAGTGTATATGCAGCCATCCGTAAAAATTGAAGGTAAGACTGTTTTGGTAATATGGCTCCATTTCATGATCTGGTGTGACAGTGATTATTTCCATTGACTGCACGTAAAGGCAGGAAGGGTGGAAGGAAGGAAGTAAGGAATGAGCGATATCGCAATATTTTGAAGAAATATTTGCACCCACGGCAATAGTGACCCTACTACTTATATTGGAATACAGCTACAGAAAGGTAAATCTAATGTATAGCATCTGCAGACTTACAGAAAGCTTTCGACAATGTTGACTCGAATACGATGATGATGATGAGGTTCCATACTCCGAGGAGCGTAGGGAACGATGCGGGAGACCCGCACCGCCGACTAGGCAAGGTCCTAGCGAAGGTGGTATGCCATTGCCTTCCTCCGACTTGAATGGGGATGATTGATGATGATGAAGACGACACAACACTCAATCATCTGGAGGCAGGGAAAATCCCTGACCTCGCCGGGAATCGAACCCGGGACCCCGTGCGCGGGAAGCGAGAACGCTATCGGAAGACCACGAGCTCCGGACTGATTCGAATATATCCTTCGAAATTATGAAGGTAGAATGGATAAGATACAGGAAGCGAAAGATGGTGTACAGGCTGTAGAGAAACTGCATTTGAGTTGAGGACGTAAAAAGGAAGCAGTAGTTGTATTGTATTATACCTTTGATACAACCACAGAGGAGATTTTACTATTAATAGTGCACTGAGGGAAACACTATGAGAGGAGTACGAGGAGAACACTTAAGTACTGATATTGATTAGTGATAAGAACACACACACTTGTTGTCGAACTATCAACATTGTGCAAATCGGCTTAAGCAGCTGATCCTGTAATTCAGCTACTATGCCAGAATTAAGGCTCTGTAGTAAACAGTTCTGTTCCTTCTAGAACGTTCATTGAAGGCAGGCTGGTGTGGACTCGATAGATGATGAGGCGCGAAGTACACAAGTAGAAGGCGGTATTCATGGTAGTCGAGCTGACTTGGAACTGCCAGACCTGCTGAGGTGCCGGCGTATATGAACCCTACGACTGGCGGCGAAAAAGCTGCGACTTGTTGGTACGGCAATCGCTTGGCTATGCGCCGTCTCTGTTGTCGGTTGTCTACCGCCCAACGCCTGTGGTGTTGCCTGGTGGTGCGTGTTGTACCTATGACACCTCACTCCAACCCCCGAAATTTCCTGGCTGTGGTCACATATGGTTGCGGTGCGAACCGACGGCGAGGGGGAGGTCTGGGTGCAGACGCAGCAGATGGGACGGGAACCAGGACTGAAGCCGGCAACAGGTTCCGGACCAGCCCGCTCCCCAGCATGCGCCGTGTCCCCACGGGTTCGCCAGGCAAACTGCAGGGAGGACGCACGCTTACATCCAGGGCCATATTCTCGATCGCTTTGGTCCTCCCTCGGAGAGGCAGGGGAGAGGGTACGGAGGCATCGTCCACGACGATGTGGGCTGCTGTGATGAGGGTGTCGGTTATGAGGACGCGTCCACCTCGATGGGAAACGGCTCGAGCTGAGATGCCGCCTGGTCCGTGATGGACGGCCGCGACCCTGGCTCCTGGCTGCGCGTTGAATCTGTAAAACGAAACCCAGTCGCAGGATCACGGAGTGCCAGAGGGTGAAGCTGGTTCCGGTGTCTTCAGCAGTGGCATGTGAGGGAAAGAAACCAACAACATGTTGTGTCCAAGGACACATGAAATGGCACTTGTTGCCATCGCTGTCCAGGCTGGGGGGTTCCTAAAGAGTACTGCGTCCTGGATCCGAAAATGAGAATCTTTGTACTGACCGGTATTTCTCATTTATGGGTGCAGCTGATGAAGTAGAGTGCGATGTCAGCAGCAATGCGGGAATTCGGCTGGGTAACGTCCCTCTCGAGGCATCGCATGGAAGGCAGACAGAAACGGTTGCAAGGCCTGCTCCCATGATCGACTTCCGTGGAATTTACTCATCTGCGCCTTGAATGTTCGCACAAAAATTTCAACTTTATCATTTGATTGCGGGTGGAACGGCGCTGTGATCAAATGCAGTCCATTATCAGACACTAACACTTCCAGCAAGAACTCGATGGAAAAAATTGAAGTAAATGTGCTGATAATACTTGCTCACGTCGTAGGGTTTATCAGAACCACAACGGAAAAATGGTTGAAAGTATCCACTATAATAAGCCATCGTATGTTCCACAAAGGTCCAGCAAAGTCAATGCGGATGCGTTTCCACAAACCTCTGGGGCGTTTCCAGTCAGGAAAGCGTTGAAGGCAAGCCGCCTGTTGCTCCATGCAAGCGGTGCAGTGTGACGTCATGTCCTTAGTCTCTGCGTCCATCCCTGGTCAAGAACAATGGACTCGAGGAAGATGCTTTGTCCTCACAATACCCCAGTGTTCTTCGTGCTACAACCTTGAATCATCCTGCTGAAGGGTGCGTGGGATAGTGACCCAGACCTGTTCATTCACAGTATATAAGAGTAAAACATTGTGCTGTAATAACAAGGCTTGACGGTGAGCGAAGTATCGATGTACTTCCGGTGGCACAATGTCTTTCAGTCCCTTGGCCACGCTATGCACATGTAATTAAGCAAAATGTTAAAATCTGCATCACAGCTCTCTCTTGCGCTATGAAACGGAAGTCCATGGAAAATTTGTGAACTGAGGAAGCGTCCAGAGCATCGCCTGACAACACAATTCTTCAGAGGAGTCGAACTGATCATCCTTGTCCACCGGTAACCTCGAAAACACATCGGCATTGGAATGTCGAGCCATAGGGCGGTACAGGATTTCATAGCTGTAGTTAGACAACAATAAAGCCCATTGTTACAATTTCTGAGCCGTATATGGCAGAACAGGCTTGCTTGAGTGGAAGAGTGAAATGAGTCGATTATGATCTATGACCAAGTAGAACTTCCTTCCATAGAGGTAACAATGAAACTTGTTTCGCCGATGCTTCGTTTCCAATGTGACTGTAATTATCTGAATCTTAGTCAGAAGTTTGGAGGCAAATGCTTTTGGACAATCTGTTGATCAGACCCGATGCGACAGAATAGCGCCTCGGCCAGTAGAAGAACGATCAACACCAGATGAAAACGCATGAGGCACGTGTTACTAAATAGCGCCTGTTTAATTTGACCATGTCCGCAGCTCGTGGTCTTGCGGTATCGTTTTCGCTTCCCGCGCACGGGGTCCTGGGTTAGATTGCCGACGGGGCATGGCCCCCATGCAAACGGAACATCCTTAAACAGCAACTAGTAAAGCGGAGCTACAATCTGAGAAGCTCGAGGAATGAATTTGAAGTAGTAATTCAGTTTGCTTAATACTGCTTGCAGTTCCTTTAGATTGTTGGAAGCCGGAAAAACTTTGATGGCTCGCAAATGAGTCTGTCTGGCATGAATACCCTGCACACTAACGTGCCCCACGTATTTTACTTCCGTCGAAGAAAACGAGCACATACTTGAGGCCTCTCGATAACAGTAATTGAAAAAAGCACCTGAGATTGGCTGAAAGCACTTCTGCAGAACGTCCAGACACGACAATGTCGTCCAGATAATTTGAGCCAAAAGGCTCCATGGCAGTCACTTGTACTAAAAAGCGTTGGAAGATCGCCGGTGCTGATGCACTACCGAAGGGAAGGCGTTGAAATTCAAATAACCCGAGAGGATTTCTTTAAAGAAGTCATCCAAAGGCAACTAGACATAAGCACCTGCGAGGTCTATCCTGGAAAAATAACGACCCTCGATTACTCCATCCATCAGTTCCTCTAAGCGGGGCAAAGTGTACGTGTCTATCAATGTCTGAGATTTCATAGTCGAAGTCGTCTTGAAGGTTTGCGAAAACCACTGACTTGCACCGATTGGCTTAATGACTGCATCAGCTTACCATTGTCGTGACTTTTCAGTTACCTGTTCGCTAATGGTAATGGGCACTTGCCTAGCTCGACAAAACGTGGGTTGTGCATTGTCTTTGAGTGACACATGATCTGAAAAACTGTTTACACATCCGAGACTGTCGCTAGAAAGTTCACTAAATTTGTCGCACAAAGCTTGAATCTTGAGGCGGCAGACATATCTCTCGAAATTTGCAACACTGACTTGTGAACTGACAATCCGAAAATGTCAAAAGAATCTAAGCCAAAAATATCCTGGGAAGATTTGGCAGAAAGGACTGTGAATACAACCGTCTTCGTTAGCTGGAAAAGTAACTGTCATACTAAAAGTTTCCAAAACTGGAATTTCCTGTCCGTTTCAAGCTGAGAACAAATGCGTAGATTGATTCAATCTGGTCAGAAATGTAACCGAAACACCAGTGTCCAGTAGCAGTTTGACATCTTTCTTAGCTACTGTCAAAGTAACAAGCATCTAGACCCAGCAGCCTTCCACATACAAGAGGGAACTATCTCTTCCTCGCTATTGCTATGAGCAACTGCAATGTATGACAGGTGAAGTGGACAAAGATTTGGTAGTGGACCTGCGTTTGCGTCTGCAAAATACAGTAGATGACCGGTGTTTGCTAATTTTTGTACTACGACGACCACCCACAGCATCTAGTACAACCACCGGGTCGCACTGTTCCGTGACTGGCTGTGCCGTGGCAACATTAATGATCTGAGCTAGTTTAGTTGCATTTTGTTGGGAAGTTTTCTGTCCACGCAACTTTTCCATGCACTCTGGCTGAATATGACATTTATGTTGCAAAAATAACAAATAGCGTCGCTTCTTGGTCACTAGCATGCTTATGGCGACTAAAGAACTTTGGGCAAGACTTTGCTTTGTTTTTCTGTCTACCAGTGTTCCGCCGGCACTGCATGACGCTGTTTGTCTCTGTACTTGACGTCACGCGCTGTGACACATGGGCCAGGCGGGCACGGGCCTATTTACGTTCTACAGCACCACTAGCACTGTCACTAAGCACTTCGTTAATAATTGACATTTGCATCTCGCACTTAGGTAAGTCACAAGTGTCCTGAGCCTCAATTAACTGCTACACTGTATGTAAACGAGGATCAGGTGTTTCAAAAGAGCAGTTCGAATTCTATCGTCCCAAGCATTTTGATTTATAGCGTTACCCACCACTACTTCACTGTATGATTGCCCACAGCGACACAAATATTTGTAGTTTGGTTGCATGTTGTTGGGAAGTAATTGTGTGATCTATTCTTTATGAGTTTCACCTGTTGCCCGCTTAAGGCGGAAAAACTTGAACCTCGCAACAGCTGTGAGTGACTGTTCACCAAAGTATGTAGTTAACTTATTAAATAAAATTTCAAATTCTTAACTGTTCTGGTTGTCTGTCAGGAAAAAATTTCACTATGAGCCTCTAAACTTCTCTCTCCTTGGCGCGAGCTGTTGAGTCGTACTTTCGATACAACCACAGAAGCAGGTGTTATTGATCAACACCATGCACTATTTATAGTGCGCTGAGGGCAATGCTATGAGAGGAGAATGAGGAGAACCCTCAAACACTGATAATGATTAGTGACAAGAAGGCACACAATTATTGAGGAATACTCAACTTTTCACAAGTAGGTTTAGGCAGCAGATCCTGTAGTTCAACTGGTATCCCAGAAGCTAAGGCTGGATAGTATATAGTTCTTGTTCCACTAGAATGTTCATTGAAAAATGGGCTGGTGGGGACTCGCTAGAAGCCGACGATGCAGCGCGATGTACACAAGTGGAAGGCGGTCTTCTCGGTAGTCGAGCTTACTTGGAACTTCCCGCTCGACTGTGAAGCCGGCGTATTTCTCCGGCGGCGCCACCGCTGCAACTTCTTGGTGAAACAGTCGCTGAGCTACACGCCGCCTCTCGTGTCGGTTGTCGACCTATCGACACCTGTGGTGTTGACTGAAAGTGAGACAGCGTTGTAGCCTATCCTCGATGTTATTCAGTCTAGATTGGTTCTTGGAGAGGTCCCCCTTGAGCAAAACACAGTTTTTGTTTTTACTTTTATTTCCCAGACATGTTTCGCTGAAGTATCAACATCATCAGTGCGTTTTTTATCATCTCTCTTGTTGCTACATAATGTAGATTTGGTTCAAATGGCTTTGAGCACTATGGGACTTCACATCTGAGGTAATAAGTCCCCTAGAACTTAGAACTACTGAAACCTAACTAACCTAAGGACATCACACACATCCACGCCCGAGGTTGGATTGGAATCTGCGACCGTAGCAGTCGAGCGGTTCCGGACTGAACGACTCGGCCACCGCGGCCGGCTAATGTGGATTTCTTGAGTAAAGTGTGAAACAAAACATTTGCATGAAATAATATAAACATCCAGAACCACAGCATAAGAAACTAGATAATAATAAAACACTGATGCTACTGAAACTTCAGCGAAACATGTCTCGAAAATAAAAATTGTGTTACGCTCAAGGCGGACCTCTGTTTGTGGACAAACACGGAAGGAGAGTTTCAATCTGAAGATGGTTATTCGGTCTGTTCATTCAGCAACCAGTAAACGAAACTAAAGAAAGATTTGGGGAAACAAATTTCCACAGAAGGAATAAAACTTAAAATTTTGCTGATTACTCAGTAATTCTGTCAGAGTTAGCAAAGTACTTGAAGAGCAGTTAAGTATAATGGATAGTGTCTTGAAAATATGTTGTAAGATGAGCAGCAACAAAAGTAAAAGTAGGGTTATGGGATGCAGTCGAATGAAATCAGGTGATGGTGGGGGAATTAGATTATGAAATGAGGCACTAAAGGTAGCAAATGAGGTTTGCTATTTGGGTATCAGAATAACTTATGATAGCAGAAGCAGCGAGGATACAAAACGCAGGCTGGCTGTGGTAAGGAGGAAAAAGAGCAATTTGTTAACTTCGTATATGGATTTAAGTGTTAGGAAGTCTTTTCTGAAGGTGTTTGTCTGGAGTGTAGTCTTGTACGAATGAGATTCATGGAAGGTTAGCAGTTCAGACAAGAAGAGATTAGTAGCTTTTGAAATAGGATGCTACAGAAGAATGATGAAGATTAGATGCGTAGACCGCGCTACTGATGTGAAGGTATTTAACTGAATTGGGGAGAAACGAAATTTCTGGCATAGCTAGACACAAAAAGGATTGATAGGACACATTCTGAGACATCAAGTGGTGGAGGGTTTCAGTAATTTTCCAGAGATGATGAGCCTCCACAGGATAGACTAGCTGGAGAGCTGAGTCAAACCAGTCATCAAACTGAAAACCACAACAATGTAAACCATGATCCGAAAGATAGAACAACCTTGCAAAAGAATGTCTTGTTTACAACGGTGCTAAAAGTAATCGGGTATTAGTCTCATCTTAACTCTGTAAAAAATTAATGGGACAGAACTTGGTATAAGATAACAGGAAAACTATAATCAATTAGAAACATTCGAAAATGAAGCTGAAGGAAGAATGCAGTCTAACTGAGTTTGAATTCAAAGCAAAAATAAAAATATATGATAATATACAAGGGAGTTTGAAAGCAGTTGTACGGCAGACGGGATATCTCATGAAGTTCAAACATTATTTATGTGTTCAGTTATGCAGTGAGCAAATATAAAAACAAAGAATAGTGTTTAAATGTGAAAATTGGTGAATAAACCGTAATTTTGTTATGTTGTTTAGGAAAATATGTGTCTTAAAATATATTTTTTGGAGAATACGATTTTATTTTACTGAAATTGGGTTCGTTAGTGGTGTATACGAGAATAAACACACGTCTCTACGGATGGAGAAACGATCGAATTTTGTTGCTGATACTGTATATCTCCTCACTAGAGCAATTAAAGCCAAATGTCGTGCTCCCAGACAGAATTCCTTCTCAACTAGCGAAGTGCTAAGTCACAGATAAAATAATGGACTCTGGACTTTGGTCTAATTATAGCTGGCGTAAGAGCAGGCAACCTTCCCCAAGAGCAAGGTTTTGCAACCTTTCCGTATTCATGACTCAATTTTTAATCACAATTCTCATCGCCCTCTCCCCCTTCCTCATAATCTATTACTAAGGATATGTAAATTTATTGCGGTTTCGCTACAGCGATCTAGTATACTGACAAAATCAGAATCAATGGCCATCTATTGCTTTCTGTCTTACAGATAGAGCGCGAAAACTGTACTCCCACAGTTCTCTCAACTGCGAAGAAGAAGTCTTCTTAGACTTCACAGCAAAATCAAAATGCAATTTAGTAGTAAAACACTCTTCGAATTCTGGCCAGGGCTGTATCTCTGGGTTTCCTGCGCTGAAAAGAATAACATTTGTTATACTGTTATCATTTTCAACACCCTACCTTTGCGAAATCAAGTTTTCTGCATTGGCTTCTTAGAAGACAAAATACAGACGTTGGCTTAACATAGAAAAAGAATTCATTCTTCCCATTTATTTCATTAAATTCTCCTTGGAAAACTTTACGCAGCAGCCCGGACCCTTGGGAGCCGCTAGTAATTAAAAAACTTGTTTTTCATTTAGCAATGAACCATGAACCACGGACCTCTCCGTTGGTGGAGAGGCTTGCGTGCTTCATCGATACAGGTAGCCGTACCGTAGGTGAAAAAAATAATAATAATAAAATAAAATAAAAATAAAAATCAAAGGTTCAAATGGCTCTGAGCACTATGGAACTTAACTTCTGAAGTCATCAGTCCCCTATAACTTAGAACTACTTAAACCTAACTAACATAACGACATCACACACATCCATGCCCGAGGCAGGATTCGAACATGCGACCCTATCGGTCGCGTGGTTCCAGACTGTATCGCCTAGAACCGCTCTTTTTTTAATAAAAATATTTATTAAAAAAACAATGTTACACATTCCAAATACATACTAAGTTCATATACTAACCACGGACACATGTTAGTTATACATAAAGTTATTTAAACAAAAACAGTTTGATCACTTCAATTATGGTGATGTTAAAGAAAGACAGCAGAAGATTGTGTTACTCACTAAATTACCATAAAGAATTAAGTTAAACATCAAGAAAAGTTTTTGAGACATTAAAACTTCAACATGGAGAAATAAAATCTGCACTTTGTATTACATGAGCTCCAATCTTTCAGAAGCATAAATAGTTCTTTATGATGGATATCAGCAAGTTGGTGGGATAATTTAGAATATGAAACAATTTAATAATCATATTAGACAATTTTAGAAATACTTGAGAATGGCGGAAAGGAGATATATAATAAAGTTGACTAGCCTTCCAACTACACTTTCTGGACATTAATTGAATGTTAAGTATCTGAAGTGATCAGACCTATATATAATAAGTCTTTCACTGTCAAACTGCCTTACACATTATAGTGCAAAAATGAACAGTGCAATATGCCAGCCATTGAATATTACATTTTCAAATAGAATCTTACTGTTTTAACCAATCGATAAGCACCTTTCCATAAAAACCGTCTATATCTAGATTTCTGATGTAGGTCAATAATGTACCTTTAATTTTTTGTGTTTTGACACTATTAGACACACAATCTCACTGTCACATAAGTTCTGTACATTAGCTTATAAATTTCAAAAACTAATCTCTGAAGTAGAAAAAGCACACACCAAAAATATACTATAAAATTTTAAATAATATTCTTAAGGTAACTGCAATACATCACTGTTAACACAGTCTTCTTCTTTATATTAACCAGCGCCCATTCTTTCAAATACAATTTTCAACATATTACCGAACTTTTTCTTGTGATTCGAATACCTTCTAATTTTGTGGAATTCACACACCATGTGTACCTTGAACTCTATGATGCTATCGGATCCTAATTTGTTAAGGACGTAATTAACAAAATTTCCCAGCAACCAATACACAGCGTTATTCTTTGCTTCTGGGAAATAGCGTGCTTCAGGCCTGTGTATCAATGACAGCCATACACAGGGTGTTACAAAAAGGTACGGCTAAACTTTCAATAAACATTCCTCACACACAAAGAAAGAAAATAAGTTATCTGGACATGTGTCCGGAAACGCTTACTTTACATGTTAGAGCTCATTTTATTACTTCTCTTCAAATCACATTAATCATGGAATGGAAACACACAGCAACAGAACGTACCAGCGTGACTTCAAACACTTTGTTACAGGAAATGTTCAAAATGTCCTCCGTTAGCGAGGATACATGCTTACACCTTCCGTCGCATGGAATCCCTGATGCGCTGATGCAGCCCTAGAGAATGGCGTATTGTATCACAGCCGTCCACAGTACGAGCACGAAGAGCCTCTACATTTGGACCGGGGTTGCGTAGACAAGAGCTTTCAAACGCCCCCATAAATGAAAGTCAAGAGGGTTGAGGTCAGGAGAGCGTGGAGAGCATGGAATTGGTCCGCCTCTACCAATCCATCGGTCACCGAATCTGTTGTTGAGAAGCGTACGAACACTTCGACTGAAATGTGCAGGAGCTCCATCGTGCATGAACCACATGTTGTGTCGTCCTTGTAAAGGCACATGTTCTAGCAGCTCCGATAGAGTATCCCGTATGAAATCATGGCGGTGAATCGAGGAAGTACAGTACATACTGACGAAACTAAAATGAGCTCTAACATGGACATTAAGCGTTTCCGTACACATGTCCACATAACATCTTTTCTTTATTTGTGTGTGAGGAATGTTTCCTGAAAGTTTGGCCGTACCTTTTTGTAACACTCTGTATACTCGGGGGATGTTCTTGTAATCAGAGCTTTTGCTCCAGGATCCACTTCCAACTATTCACGTGACCACTGGAAGTATATCTATAAATTATTGTGTCAACTAGATGGCATTGTTGACATAAATTTGTTTGACAGTGTCCGATTGCATGCAGTCTTTCATTGGTGCTAACTATGTTGTTAACTGTCTTGTACCATGACGTTTTTATATTAGACGTGTGCACATTAGAACTAATGTTTTTCCAAATGTCAGTCCACTCAATGTTTGGAAACTGTCGTTCTATTTTGTTCCTTCCTTCGCTTTTCTTTCTCTCCCGCGTTATGGCTTTCGATGTTAAGTGGCGTAACTGCCTGAATTCGACACTAACATAACTAAACTCAACATAGAAAATCCCCACATGCTGTAAGCGACTGTTGATATTCTCCACGTCAATCGGGGGAAGCAGCCTTCGAGGTTTAATGATCTCGAAAAGTTGGCTGGTTATGCTTTCTCGTGAGTCTCTTATTAAATTAACATGCCTTTTGATAACAAGTGCAAAGGCTTTATCCGTTATATCAGTTAATCCTCGTCCACCACTTTTAAGATCTAAAGTGGCTACTTTAGCAGTTACTCTGAACAATTCACCTCTCCACAAAAAGTTATTCTCCTCGCTATCATTCTCGGTATTGGAAACAGATGGGCAGTATAATAAGTTTTAGCAAGGATGCGTGAGTTATACTGTGTTCCTTGAAGTTGGTTGATATATCGAGTTAAATTCTCTATAATGGCTCCTTGCACTTTATCTGCTACAACTTTCCAATTTAAAGCCGTCATTTTCATAGGGCATGCTGTCAGGCTGATCCCAAGTGTTTTATGTTGTCGGACTAATTTTGCCCACTTGACGTTGATGTTATCAAAGCCTCTGAGATTTAAGTTTTTACTTTTTCTTTCGTTTGCATTGACTTCAGATGCTCTACAGTACGAATCAATCACTGTTGTAAGCGTGGTTACTTCGTCATTATTCCTTATAATGACCCCTATATTGTCAGCATAGGCTCTTAAAACTGTTTTAGTTCCTGATAATGGTAAGCCTTTTAATCTAGCACGGATATGTCGGAGGAAAGGTTCCAGCGAAATGGCAAAGAGCGACATGGACAAAGGACTTCCTTGAGAAACATCTCGTTGTATTTGCATCGGCCTGGACTGTTGACAATTCACCGCTATTTTAGCATTTATTCCAGTTGCTATGTTCTTAATTAACTGTCTGACCCTATCGCTAAACCTATCTTCTTCAATGTCTGTAGAAGATATTCATGATTTACTACATGGAACGCTTTATAAAAATCTAAAAACAATAAAGCACACTTTATGTTTGTTACAGAAGTTATTTCAGTGATGTCCCTGAATTCTGCTAGATTTTGAAAAATGGTTCTGCCTTGCGCTCAGTTCTGATGTTGATTAATAATTTTATCTGTAAGGCATAAAATTCTCTTGTTTACTATTCTAGCTATTACTTTATAATCAGAATTCAGCAGTGAAATTGGACGAAAACTATTTAAATCTTCGTTTCCATTATTTTTTGTCACCACATCAATTTTACTCTCCTTAAACTCAGTCGGAATCATTTTACCTTGAATAACCTCATTTACAATGTCCGTAATTTTCGCAACTACTACTGGCCAGTAACGGATGTAAAACTCTGCTGGCAGACCATCCGGTCCTGGGGATTTTTTTGGTGGTGAAGCGCACAGAGTCTCATACACGTCTTCTTCACTGACAACCTCGATAATTCTATCGTTGTCATCTTCTGTCAGCTGTGGGGCTAGGATGTCAAGGAATTCTTCCAAGGAAGCATCACTACTTTGATGTACAGAATATAGCTCGCAATAATAGCGCTAAATCTTGTCCATGATATCCTGCTGGGTTCTGAGAATCGTACCGTGTTTTGTTCGCATTTCATCAATAAAAGTCCTTCTACCGTTTTTCGTATGCTTCACTAAATGATATAGGGAAGTCGTTTCATCTTCTGACACCGAATTTGCCTTCGATTATCCCCATTCCTCATAATCTATTACTACGGATATGTAAATTTATTGCAGTTTCGCTACACCGATCTATCATACTGACAAAATCAGAATCAATGGCCATCTATTGCTTTCTGTCTTACAGATAGCGCGCGAAAACTGTACTCCCACAGGTCTCTCAACTGCGAAGAAGAAGTCTTCTTAGACTTCACAGCAAAATCAAAAGACAATTTAGTAGTAAAACACTCTTCGAATTCTGGCCAGGGCTGAATCGATGTGTTTCCTGCGCTGAAAAGAAGAAAGTTTGTTATACTGTTATCATTTTCAACACCCTACCTTTGCGAAATCGAGTTTTCTGCATTGGCTTCGTAGAAGACAAAATACAGACGTTGGCTTAACATAGGAAAAGAAGTCATTCTTCCCATTTATTTCATTAAATTCTCCTTTGGAAACGTTACTCTGCAGCCCGGACCCTTGGGAGCCGCTAGTAATTAAAAACCTTGTTTTTCATTTAGCAGTGAACCATGAACCATGGACCTCGCCGTTGGTGGGGAGGCTTGCGTGCTTCATCGATACAGATAGCCGTACCATAGGTGCAAAAAATAAAATAAAATAAAATAAAAACAAACGTTCAAATGGCTCTTAGAACTATGGAACTTAACTTCTGAGGTCATCAGTCCCCTAGAACTTAGAACTACTTAAACCTAACTAACCTAAGGACATCACACACATCCATGCCCGAGGCAGGATTCGAACCTGCGACCGTAGCAGCTGCGCGGTTGCGGAGTGAAGCGCCTAGAGACGCTCGGCCACGCCGACCGGCTGTACCGTAGGTGCAACCACAACGGAGGGGTATCTGTTGAGAGGCCAGACAAATGTGTGGTTCCTGAAGAGGGGCAGCAGCCTTTTCAGTAGTTGCAGGGGCAACAGTCTGGATGATTGACTGATCTGGCCTTGTAACACTAACCAAAACAGCCTTGCTGTGCTGGTACTGTGAACGGCTGAAAGCAAGGGGAAACTACAGCCGTAATTTTTCCCGAAGGCATGCAGATTTATGGTGCTACAAATAATGCTGAAGATTAGATGGGTAGATCATATAACTAATGAGGTAGTATTGAATAGAATTGGGAAGGCAAGAAATTTGGGGCGCAACTTGACCAGAAGAAGGGATCGGTTGGTAGGACATGTTCTGAGGCATTAAGGGATCACCAATTTAGTATCCGCAGGCAGCGTGGAGGGTAAAAATCGTAGAGGGAGACCAAGAGATGAATACACTAAGCAGATTCAGAAACGTGTAGGTTGCAGTAAATACTGGGAGACGTAGAAACTTGCACAGGATAGAGTAGCATGGAGAGCTGGATCAAACCAGTCTCAGGACTGAAGACCACAACAACAACAACAACAACAACAACAACAGCAACATGAAAAGTTAACAATTAGGAGTATTCTGAGGTGGTGGCACAGTCCTATTGATAAGTGCATAGTAGCAGTGTAAAAGGGGATTAAAATTTTTTATTGCCACTGTAAAGGTAAATTAAAATTTTTTATTATGACAAAATTGTATTATAACTTGATTTTCTTGCAGTAAATTAATCAAAATTTGAATTCACATGTCCTTGTTTTAGCAAGCTAGCCCCCCCCCCTCCCGCAATTAGTACTATCATGGCCCCTTTGGAGGAGGTGGGGGGGAGAAGGGCGGGTAGCGCCAACACCGACTCAAAGGAAGGCCTCGGCGCTTGTTGGTGACGTCAAGTCAGCTAGGCACGGCGAACGCCAGGTCTGTTGCAGTCAGAAACGCCTGGGCGTGCTTATCACTATAAATCTCTTATTTTTGGACAAGACGTTTGGTATTGTTTTGGATTCTGCAGTTTTATTTAGATGAAAGATTTTGTTGCTATCGTAAAGCTACAAATGAAGATCATAATTCAGTATTACTGAATCATGTCGAAACAAACGTAGATCAATATGAGAAGATGCTTTGCCCCATTTCAAGCTTCGGAAATTTTACATTCAAGTAACTATATTTACATGATCCATTTTGTTATCGATACTTACCCCAACCCCCTTACAATTAACTCGTTTCTTTTATTTATTTATTTTCGTTTGACATCGTCATTGGAAATGTGAACTAATTTACATGTGTAAACGTCCAACTGTTGCCAGTCATCAGATTAAAGTCGTTTTCAACGAAAGGAATTCTAAACAGGAAACAAAATAGCTTCATACATCGAAAATACTGCTGAGCTTAAACTTTTTTAAACATGCGCATTAGAAAAGATAAATATTCCCCTCTTGCAACTGAAAGGAGAAGCTTTACAAGATAATAAAAATTTTTTTTGATGAAAGAAGTATCTCTCTTTTGCCTCCTCTTCTGTCCCCCACCCCTTCCCCCAATGTGTACAATCGCAAGATATTTCATTAACATTCAGTGCTCCCCACCCCATAGTCAACGAAGATACCTAAAGAAGAGCACCAATATGTTCGCAGTTTCTTGTAAAAGCAACCCAGTACAAACGTAACTGCCTCAGATTTACAAATAAGGTAAAGAAGCACGAATTCTATTGCTGCTGGACCATGATGTTGTTTTTGTATGTCAATCGTTAAAACAGGTGGAAATTGAAGTTCAGGAGTACACTATTTGTTAAGAAGTGTAATGAATTGCACAATTAATTGATTGCAGAAATCTCTCAGAACAATGTGTGTTGGTCAACTACCGCCTATAGTTTCCCCATTTTCCTGTGTCAGAAAGGGAGAAACCACCATTATGAGTATGCCTGCAACAGACCTGGCGTTCGCCGTGCCTAGCTGACGTGACGTCACCAACAAGCGCCGAGGCCTTCCTTTGAGTCGGTGTTGGTAGCGCTCGACAAGTTGGGAATCGCTGCAGGACAATAGCCAGGCGAAAACAGTCGCGCTGGCTGCAACGAAAGCGGCGGCTGGCGAAACCTCGCACCACGTGACGCTGAGTGTGCCTGCTGGCGCGTCGCCAGGGCCGCTTCGCTTCCCAGTAGCGAGCGCCCCGCGTGACGTCAGCGATAACGTGACGCCGCGCCGCGCCACGCCACGCCGCCGTACTTATCACGGGCCTCCGGCGACGCTGGGCCAGTACTGCGAGTTCCGTTGCGCTGCCAACTTCGCCCGCCTGCGTGCCACTTCGCTTGCTATTCTCCCGGTGCTAAGGACCAGCGACCAGGTGAGTGAACTCTGCACGCCCCTCGGACCCGGTCCAATCCGCCACGCAGTCGTCCACGTATTCATAGACGTTCCTTTCGCAAGTCCCCACGCCCCCTGTCTATTTGTTGCTGCCCAGCGTACCAGCTCCCAAGGTCGTCGTCACAGCGATTTAGTGTCGGACAGTTTCGAAACGCAAGTCTAGTGCGGTTGCTTATTTACGATTTCCCCTTTCAGTGTCGCCCACCAATAGTAAAGAGTCGCGCTTTATCAGTAGTTACTGAAAGCAAAATTTGTGCTATACACAGTCATGTGTAAAGTAATTGTCAGCTGGTTTCCTAATACTGTGAAAGTAGGTCAACGAATAATGTTAATTACTACGTCCTCAAAGTAGTCAGCGAAGAAGTTTCTCTAAGCTATACCTTTGACATGGTTTGTTAGCAGTTTGCACTAACCATAATACCTTTGGGTGTACAGCAGTTTCGATGTTCAGCGTATTGGCAACGCTGTTACGCCAAACGCTCACGCAGAGAAACAGCTGTTCTTAAGATCGACACAGACGTAGCGTTTGTTTTCCTCAGGCCTATAGTTACGCTTGTTTGTAACTGTGGCGACAAGGTTTCCCGTCTCTACCGTTACGGCACGAAATTTTCCATTCCGTGGGTGGGGGGTGCTTCGCTGACGTATGTGTGCTGGCCTTACTAGGTGTAAATGTTACCGTTACCTTTTTGTCTTTGCTTAAAAACAGCCCACCTTTTACCTAACAAAGTCATACTTATTAGTATCGTATTTCTTATTTTCTCAAACACGTCGCGCAAATAAGGTGAAACCATGAATAATAACACAGGCTATGTTGACGTCAAATTTATGCGTTGTTGGACATATCGGCGGAGGGGGGGGGGGGGGGGGCGGGGATTGGAGGGAAGGTGAAGGTGAAATTCCTATCATAAGATTTAAATAATCTGAGAGTTCGATTGTTAGAAAGAAATTATTAAAGGTTGCGTAACAGTTAGAAAGAAATTGTAGTGTTTCTGATCAGAACCTCGATAATAGCTACTCGTACAACAGAACGGCTTCACGATGATGGACTTCACACATAACGAACCACTTGGAATTTGTGTGGTATTTAAAAACATAATGGTCTTCTTAAGAGCTCTGTGAATCTACTCGAAGAGAGGTTCCTCTTTCTCTTTTGAGAGGTGACGGCAACATCTAACAGTCTGTAGCACCGTAACGGTATTAACTATATCGACACGGAAGAAGCTAGAGCAAGAATGAATCACACGGGAATTTGCTTGAAAATGATACAAACACTCAGATATAAAGTACATTATTTAATTTTTAGCTTAACAATATTTTTATGCCGAAATTATATTGTAAATTTTGATTGGGAGGGGGCTGTGGTGAAGTAGACAGCAACTGAAACTTAAAGTTGAATTATTCTTACTCAATGTGGAATGACATCTGAGCCGGCGAATGCGTCATCTAACATCTTTACATTGCCACAACCTTAAGGAACTTGCTGAAACTTCAGGTTTTGTCAGCTGATGGAATTCTTCAATGTTAAAGGAACATTTTTCTTACCAAAAACTCCCAGAGAATTAGGGAAGCCAGTACAGAACTTCTAGAAAATCAGATTCCGAGGCTACAATTTATAAAGCCGAACTCCAAAAAGGTCTGTCTAGGTATCATTTAAAAATACAAAGTAGGCAATGGAACGTATTGTCTCGAATTAAAGTGAAAAACTGCTTATCCCTTTTTTTTTTTTTTTGTCAGTATAAGTTGGCTACACAACTATATCCGTGTGCTTCTAAATGGCACAAGTACATTCCCACACTGCCCCACCTTCCTGATGACTTCTGTGACCGTCTGCGTCGTGGTGAAATATCAAGGAATCGGGGAAAGGTCTCTGCAGGAAAAACAGAGACGACGACGACGTACTCGTCCAACCGCCTGATACCAGTTTCCGCTGAAGCTTAATCTCAGTGATTGTGAGGACGCTTGCGCAAGGATGTTGGCGGGTGTCGTGTAGCAACAAGTGTCTGTGGGCGGTGGTGGTATCGAACGGCGCTCGCAACCGCACTGCGTCGCTCTCCTGAACCTTCCACAATGTCTTCAGTCAGCCTGGAGACGTCTCTGCTTGTCCCTGTCAGACTTTCCTAATTCTTTGAATTACAGTGCGTAGGGAATACATTTAGATTGAACAGCAGTAAGTGTAGGTCGTTGTGGGATGAAGCGGTATCGAAATATTAGTAGCCAACCTTTTCCTTAGATAAAAATATTTCCCTGTCGTAACTCCTCAAGCAGTGTTCATTTATAGTAATATAACTGCACGAAACATCACCCTGATGAAAGTGCGCCCAGCTGATTTGGAGGCCTGTAAATGGTGTAAAACTGTTAGTGATTCTAGAGCTCACATGTCAAGTGTTCTGTATTAGCCAGACAGTTGTACAGTGTATGCGCATTACGGTAGGTCGATGTGGAGACGAGACCTAATGCTATTACATTCCGAAGAGTCTAGGACTATATCATCGATAAAGCTGCCCTAATCATGGATATGTCAACGCGAAGCATCCACCATGCTTACGACAACGCTATAACCACTCGCAGCCATATAGCACGTAAGAAAAATAGTCATAGAATGATCCTAGCTGACAGGGACCGTTGACCAAAGCCGCACCTTGTCAGTGATCAATTGTTTCAAACCAGAAGTGAAACGCTGTTCTCAGAAAATGCAGTTGTCTCTCGGCTGGTTTCCGAGCGGACATTGCGAAGGTTAGTGCATGAAATTGCCATTAGGGACAGGGCATTTTGAAAAAGGCCGCTGCTCAAGGCCGCAAGTCAAAGAGCATTTCTACAAAGGGCCAAACACAGAAACTGGACAATGGAGGTTTGTAATGTGGTCTGAAGAGTCGCGATTCTCCTTCCTTCAGAATGATAAGAAGCTTAGACTACGTCTACCGCTCCATGAGACGTTTTCTTCAGTGGTGGATGTAGTACAGGTCAGGGCCAAACATTGTTTCTGTTTTGTGGATGATTTTCGTACTACTCAGGTTACCGTAAAAAATTAAGTAGGGCGATTATTTGACCGCTGTAGGCGCCCTTCATAATTAGTATGCTCTGGACATTCCGGTCATAACTGACAGCAGCGTTAACGTTCCAGGTTTGATGAACAATCGGGCACCACAACTGGGCTGCTAGATCATCAGATCTTAAACCCATAAAAAATACCTGGGACAATGAGAACAGCCAGTGAGGCGTAACTGTCAGCATAACAGCCGATTTGTAGGTCTGCGGCACCTAATCATTAATGAGTGACTTCTCCTGAAGGTGGCATACGTGAAGAAACTCGTGGATTCTTTTCATATACAAATTGACGTGATTATCAGGGCAGTGGGTGATGTTTCATGGTATTAGCGTGATGTTGAGGAGGACGGGGGGAGGAATGTGTGGCGATCTTCTGATCCGGTGCGCTTATACTTTCCGTGGCTATAAATTAACCAAGCCTTAATTTTCTTCTATTTTGTCAAACAGCGTAATTTGCATGCTCTTGCCGTTATCACTCCGTTACATGGAGTTGAGCCAGGTCAAGATACTGGGGACTCAGAAGAGAGGCTCCGGACATAGTTTTCATTTACCTTTGGTCACCCTAAATCACCCAAGGCAAATGCCGGGATGGTTCGATTCACAGGGAGCGTAACTTCCCAATTCGCTTGTACTCCATCCATTACGACTCTCATAAAACCTCTCAATATTCTAATGAAATAATCTTGAGTATTAGCGACGTCAGTGTGAGACGGTACAACTAAACTGTCGAAGTTTCGAATGACTCTGCAGCGGTGCTCCGCTCTATGAAGAGACCGCTGCAATGTCTGTGGGAACATACAGTTCTGTTACATTGTTTGATAATGACCAGATGCCCAAAATGATTTCCTTCGAATTGACACAGGTCTCAGAAATCAAATTTGTTTCTGACAATATCTTTCATTTTACGTTCTTTTCGGCCAGCATCTCCCTCAGCCTGTCTCTTAAAAAAAAACAAAAAACAAAAAAAGTGTAGCCGTTAGTCAGAAAATACTCCCTTGATCATTCTATGCACACCACTCATTTGACGAGTTATGGCATGCTTTAAAGTTGTGCCTGTCTAGTAGCTCGTTTCGTTTACGTGGTGCGTTGGGAAAAAGTGTGATGACGCACTTCATTTCTCTGCTCTGCATCCATAGCGATTTTCTCAAACGTCGATCCCACCGGTGATCTTCCAGACTGACACTAATACACCATTTTCAAATCAAAATAAAACGTAGAACCATTAATCATAACTTTTCAGTTAAATAACGAAGAAGACTAGCTAAATCTAGTAAGATGCAACAACGCACAGAATAGAGTAGCATGGAGAGCTGCATCAAACCAGTCTCAGGACTGAAGACAACGACGACAACAACAGTACAATGAGTCGATCAGGAGAGTTCAGTGATTTTGAACAAGGACTACCCCCAACTTCCGGGTCTTGGCACTAAATGCCTTTCCACCTTCCTTGTGTGTTAGCGGACGACGGGACGATGACGGTAGCATGGTTACGTCTGTCTTCGATTTTCGTCACGAAAGTGGCTTGTATTCTCAGTATAAGTCCTCAGAATTTTCCTTCTGAGTAGGAATACTTCAGGTATCGTAGGCCTCCGCGCCGCCCAGGTTCTCCCCGCCTTTCCCTACATTTTGTCTGGTCTGTTGCGCTGTTGTGTTTCCCCTTCACTTGTCTTATTTCCCCGGTGTATCCATTGGATATGATATATATGATATATATGGTGTGGGTGTCGGGACGGGTCTCTGGCGAATTTGTGCCCCATAACAAGTACTGGTTCTGGGACACTCCTGCTCTTCCTATTCCCACCCAACCCCTCCTGTTATTTCCTCTTCCTACTGCCCTAACGTCCATTTTTTTTCCTCTTTGTCTGCGCTTAATCCCTTCCCCTTGACTGCACTGTGCTTGCTGCCCTCCCTTGATTTCTGCTACCCTGGATCATGGGACTGGTGACCTTGCTGTTCGTTCCCCTCCCCCAAACAAACAAACAAACATGGAATAATGATTGGATGTCACCTGAGTAATAAATCGATCAGGGATGTTTCAACCCTTCTAAAGCTACCCAAATTGGTTGTTGGTGGTGTGATTGTGTAAAAACGAAGGAACAACTACAGCTAAAAACTGCATGAAATCAGCGGAAAGAACCGTTCGAGGGTTCCAAAGCGCTGTCATCAGTGCAATTCAGTTACTGTGCGTAGGGAATTAGAAGTGGGTGCAATGACGAGCTATATACTTCTGTAGATAGTGGTAAGCTGCGCTAAAGGTTCTGTAAAGAGCGACGCCACCGGACAACGGATGACTGAGAATGCTTGATTTAGAGCGATCAATATTGCAAATACGCTGCGTTAAGCCGATGTGAGTATTTAGCATTGCCAGTGTGTGAAGAAGGTTGTTGTTGTTGTTGTTGTTGTTGTTGTTGTTGTTGTTGTAGCCTTCGGTCCTGAGACTGGTTTGATGCAGCTCTCCATGCTACTCTATCCTGTGCAAGCATCTTCATCTCCCAGTTCCTACTGCAGCCTACATCCTTCTGAATCTGATTAGTGTCTTCATTTCTTGGTCTCCCTCTAAGATTTTTACCCTCCACGCTGTTCTCCAGTACTAAATTGGTGATCCCTTGATGCCTCAGAACATGTCCTACCAACCGATCCCTTCTTCTAGTCAAGTTGTGCCATAAACTCCTCTTCTCCCCAATTCTATTCAATGCCTCCTCATTAGTTAAACTTCTGTCAAACGCAGCGCAAACAATTAAGTACGGAGGATATGGTGTTACGTTCTGGGGATGTTCCTCGTAATTCTGTGTTCAGTTACTTTCGATGATATAGTGCATGCCGACTAGAAGACAATCTGAAGGGTTCTGTAGAAACTACCTATCTTTAGTTGCTGTTGTACAACCATCAGGTATTAAGCTCATAAAAGATTTGTGGGATGAACTCAACAGACGCCTGAAGACGGTCAACGCAGCCATAAGACACTGTTAAAAGAACTTTCAGCAAATTTTAGGAGTGAATCTGATACACACTTGCCCAATCCGTGGAAAATATTGAGCTCAAATAGAATGCAGAAGGTGCACAAAGAATATTAACTAATGCTTTTTAGAAATTTTGTTTCGTTTGAATCCTTACAGGACGTAAATATTTAGATAAAGATTATCTAGTTAACATTTATTCTTCCTTTAAGAACGTTGTTCGTACGTAGGGTGAACGAGAACTCTACTGACGAACCGACCAAACGCTCACAGGTGGCAATATGGACCACAACAAGATAAGTCTCTTAAACCGAGCGAGGTGGCGCAGTGGCTATCACACTGGACTCGCATTCGGGAGGACGACGGTTCAATCCCGCGTCCGGCCATCCTGATTCACGTTTTCCGTGATTTCCCTAAATCGCTCCAGGCAAATGCCGGGATGGTTCCTTTGAAAGGGCACGGCCGACTTCCTTCCCCGTCCTTCCCTAACCCGGTGAGACCGATGACCTCGCAGTTTGGTCTCTTCCCCCAAAACAACCCAACTCTTAAACATGGTCTCTGAAATGGATAGATAAAGAACTATGAGCAGTTAGTCATTTTCAAGTAAAGAAACACATTTATTCTACTGGAAAAGTGCCCTATCTCTACAGGTATGCATCTTAGAGCCAACATGTCATGTTCATTTTCGTCTTTTAATCATTTATGAAATATCTGCAAGTTTGTTGGTAGAGTTACGGTTCATCCTGTATGTTTCCAGTTCTTATGGTTAAATTTTAAGTTAGTAATGTGCTTAGATTTTAGAAATACAGTGCAAGTATTTCTGCCGATTCATGTGTTACCATTCTTCGTGGACATCAGACGAGGTGTTAGGTGAAACAGCCAGGTAATTATTACAACTGGCAAATGTATTAGTCTGCCAGAGGACGTGCAGTCTCCTCCCTTAAGCAATACTTTACATTGTCTTTTTCGTTTTAAACTCCGGCCATAAGATGTTAATTACAAAATTCCTGTTTTTTTCCCAAACAGAATATGGAGCCAAACAAGAGCCAGCCACCCCCATATGGGTTCCAGCCGCCGCCCACACAGCCACCACCGTACACACCGACACCTCAAGCGCAGCCTTACGGCCCGCCCCCACCACAACCTGGATACATCCAACACAACATCACAGGTAGGTATCACCATATACCCATTTTTCATCGTCTGAGACTGGTTAGCGATGTATATTCCATGTGTACCCCTGTGCTGTTTACGACAACGAAGCTGCTGGTAATTTTCCTCCGTCCTTACTACTAATCGCGTAGAGGCCCGTGAAGCAGTAATTTTTCTGGTTACGTAAAGTAAGACAGCGCGCAGCGCATGCTGATCTGTCCTTGACAGGCAGTTCCTCGATATGTGGACGAGGGACGCATGAGTACTGCAGGGACTGAAGTAATTTATTTTTCGTAATGTCGCAAGAGACTGATCTGAACGGAAGGAGAAAGCATATACGTGACTGCAACTTGTCTTATGGTCACAAGATCAGTGCCATCGAACAGTAAGCAGAAATACGTGCTTGCAAAGGAAACTAAAGTATAGATACAAACAAACAAACAAAGCAATCGGCACTTTTGAGTCCAATTTCTGCCAAAGTTTTGAAGGTGGAAGCGCCTAACATATTAGTTTCAATGAAATTTCTCCGTGTAAAATAAAAATAGTAATAGTATAATAGTAATAGTAATGGTAATGCGCTACGTCAATCTTTCACGCCTCCGTCCGTACTTGGGAAAAATTCCAAATTAATTAAACAAGTAGTTAAGATAGTTAAACTGTGTTCACACTGTGTAATTACGTATTTCTCCCTTTCCAGAAAAACTTTATGAAGCTAATTGTCACACATGAGTGAACGAACCTCATTCTTAGTAAAACGTAAGATTTCTGTGAATTACCGCTTCTTTCGCTGTAGTAAAAAGTTGGTAATATGAAAAATTAAAACTTCGGTCGTGGTTCATACTGCAACCTGGAATGTAGATCCGCCTAAAAATTGCTACGTAAGGCCGTTCAAACGTTTGTGGAAAGCGTTTAATAGAACCATCCGTAGTAAAGCACTGAGTGGTCAAACCAACATTCAAGATGGAGACAGTATTACCTCTCCCTGGCATCTTTCATGTGGTTTATGTTTATGCTACAACAGATTTCAATTATCCGTGCTAATGCACATAAGTGCAATAAGGATTTCTACATTCTGTTCTTCCTGAAAAACATGTCTTCCGCTGTTGTACTGTACCAGGAAGTATTTTTAACCTTTCATCTCCGTTTTTGCGACGAGCTTCATGGTTTTCTGTACACACGGTGACAGTTCTTGACAATGTCAATAAACTTCATCTGTTCATGTACTCGCATTTATGTCTCCCCGTAATAAACATGAATACGGTGATCTGGATATGGGCATAATTTTCGGAAACTGGTTATGATACAAATCAAGAACATTCATTGACGAAACATAGCCAACTGGCTCATTTTTAAGTACAACACACAATTAGTACAGTGTAAGCTTTTGGCCCGTAATTTTAGGCCTCCTGACAGTTCCTAATGGTTGGCATCCGATTATGGAGAGAGCTTACTTCAGCCACGATAGCATAAAAAACAAAAAGTGCAGCAACATTGTACTTGGCATAACTAATTCTGTACTTGCTAACTAATCATTAAATAGGCTAACGTCACTTACAATGAAAGATAACATCTGATACTGATTTATTCGTCTTCAAACGATGAAATAACTTTCCACTTCGATTGTAATAATTTTAAAGCTACTGACAAGACAATGTCCAGTCCGCCGGGAAAAGGCGGGAGAATGCAGAAAGATCTAGAAGGTACAGATAACCAGCTGGCGCCTGCTGCTCGGTATTTTTCCGGCAAGGATATCGACTGCGGTATTCTTAAAATAGTATCAGGCATCGACAAAATATAAGAAAATTAAATTCTTTTGGACGTTTCCTTGGGCCCGAATGTCACTGGGAAAAATGTAAGTCCCACTGCACGAGAGACATTTAGCTCAGAGCTGAGCTACGCAATTGAACTGAGACTCTGAGATCAACAAGGGTGCCTCAGACAGACAATCAGAGTGCCACTGAGTGCTACAACAGCAAGAATCGCTTCTCTGTTTTTGGCAAAGACAAAATGTAATGTTCTTTTAATCAGTGTTCTTTATTATAATATACAGCCAAATCACGAAGTTTAATTTTCACACACAACGGATCCTTTACACCACACATAAATAGCTACATTTGATCCACCTTAGGACGTCCATGGTCCTCAATACAAAAGACATCGTAGAATAATATTACGAAATATCAATGCCTCTACTAAAAACTTACATTTAATGTACGATAAGTAATTAAGATAATTAACTCTCGAAGCCACCAATATTGTCAATACCTCCGCCGCCAGCAATAACCACAGTAAGCCATCAGTTACAATGACTAAATTCATCCATTACATAGCTAAATTTATCATTGTTAAAAAGCGAAAAGTTCAAAATATCACCTATAAGCCAAAAGGACCATAAAGAACAGTCCTTTACTGAAGTTAGAATTATTGCTACTATTATTCCCGTCGAATCACTTAGCTTCAAAACGACTTAAGTAAACATGCAGGTATATTTGTTCTTGCAAAAAGACAATATTTTTTTTCAGAATGAGATTTTCACTCTGCAGCGGAGTGTGCGCTGATATGAAACTTCCTGACAGATTAAAACTGTGTGCCGGACCGGGACTCGAACTCGGGATCTTTGCCTTCCGCTGGCAAGTGCTCTACCATCTGAACTACCCAAGCACGACTCAAGCCCCGGAGTGTGTGTGCTGATATGAAACTTCCTGACTGATTAAAACTGTGTGCCGGACCGGGACTCGAACTCGGGATCTTTGCCTTCCGCTGGCAAGTGCTCTACCATCTGAACTACCCAAGCACGACTCAAGCCCCGTAGATGGTAGCGCACTTGCCCGCAAAAGGCAAAGGTCCCGAGTTCGAGTCTCGGTCCAGCACACAGTTTTAATCTGCCAGGAAGTTTCACAATACTTTCTGGATAAGAAAATGCCATGAAACTGTGATTCGTATAACCACACATTGCCTGATGCAAAGCAGGTACAAAAACCACCGTACACATATGGTTACCCTGATAAATATGTTACTTAAAATCCGTCATGATTGCAAATTTTTTATTCATATGACCGGATTTGGTTCATTCAGAACCATCTTCAGACTAATTTACTATTTCACGGAAGCAAATCTTTTTCATCCTATCTAATCAACATCAAATGTACCAGAACGTACCTGATATTTCAGTTACAGGAGTAACTCGTCCAAATCCAGCAACTTTCACATGCTACGTCACATAAAAATGGGGGGCAGAGTGCACGTCATTTATATTAATTTTAACACTATTACCGACAGGTGGCGTCTGGTACATTTGTTACATTCCATTTGCACATACTGTATTCAGTAGATCTTTTTTATATTAAAAATACTTAATTAAAATATGTAGATGTTAAGGTTAAAATCTGTACTTGTCAGAATTTAAAAACAGTAAAATTATCATTTTTATACGATCTAAAAAGCATAGGGCGATTTATATATCCATGGTGCTGGTGTGAACTTGTTTTCCTCTACGGTCTGCTTCTGTGGTTCCCGCCATTTTGGTGTTGTGCCGCGGTCCGCTCAGTCGTCTGATGTCCATCGCCGGTCATATGAATAAAAAATTTGCAGTCAAGACGGATTTTAAGTAACATTATAAAATCACTGATTGCTGTTATCCCATAAGACAGTCTGTTTTTGCAAACCCTGATAGAGTACCACTGCACTATTACCTAGTTCTCCGCTGGAATTTCGGTTTAAGGCTGAAACTGATGTCTTGTCTTTACCGTTGCAGTGGTGGCACCTCTGATGCTGGGCACGGACCCGTGTACAACTGAGTGTCCCGCGTGTCGAGCTACCATAGTAACCAGGACGTCGTCAAAGCCATCCACAAACACGCACTTGCTGGCGCTGCTGCTGTGCATATTCGGGTGAGTAATTGTGGTTATGTTGGGACAGCTTAAAGCGTTCTATGGCGCACACACCTAGATTACTAACACGCCCGTGATGTTGACCTCACCAGTATGTTTAAACACGTACATTGAATACCAATCTCACAATTCCCATTGTTTGCAGACTCTGCACGTTTATTGATAGGTCGTACCAATGTATGCAGTGCAACATGGTAAGAGATGAGACACGAAACTGTGATTAGTCTTCTTACTAAGGGATTATTCTTACATTCAAACGTTTCGAAGCTGTTATAAGCTACCCTGTTACGAAATCATTTACCCTCACACACATTGAATTACTAAGAGTTCTCGCGATTGTCCTTACACAGGATGTACGTAATTAACGGTTAGCCACTCTTTGCTGTATACTGAATTCATTTCTGGAGCTCAAATTTCTGCTTTACCTCGCTTGCCGAAATTAAAGTTAATATCAGGACTAGATTCACTATCCATAACATGTTTATCTTCTTACTGTCCGGCGTAGCTTGTTTTTCTTTAATTGCCTTCATATTCAAAACACTTACGCCTGTAATTATACTTCTCGAATAAGCTCTCACCAAGTAATGGTGGGATGCACATAGTGTCCATAAGAACTTCTTTGTAAATATGCAGCGTCATATTGTAGTCAGCGTATATCTGAGGAGCAATGAGATGTGAAAAAACTTCGCACGTCAGTACGCGTCGTTATTTTCACATGTTTCTTCCAGCTTTCTATTTCATCAATGTATCATTACCTAAACGTTAATGGGATATAAAACTTACGGCAACTTTTTTTTTTTCTAGTTAGTCACTTTTCCTCATGATCATCCTAAATATGGCACTCGACAAACATTTTCTGTTAGTTAGCAGATTCCTTTTTGAAAGCGTTAAGTTAAATTTAAGCAGTATGAAAGTAAAGAAAGCACGGGGAAATTACGTAGTAGACAGATTAATCAGAATAATCCGAAGGAATTATATTTTACCCAAAGAGAATGATGCTTACAAAAGCAGCTATCTATCAAATCTTCGGCCAGGGAGCCTCACAAAGTTTGTATAGCGGAGGAACCAGAGGAAATTGCAGAAGAGCTCAGAGTTTCGACACTGGGTTGTTCATTTAGCGCGGCAGGGTCACAGGATGCTCAGAAAATTTTCATTAGTAAGTGTTGCGCATTGCCAAGAGAATTTTTTTACGTTGTCTCTTTCCACTGCAAGCAAACAAATATTGCTCACTCTGTCTTCGATGTAGCATAGTGATCATGACTATTGAATCAGAAATTCAGTGGCCTATGTAGGGGTAGCGACAATTTCTTCCTGCATAGCACCCACAATGTAACAGGAAAATAAAGTAACGATTTTCAGTCAAATAATTATAAAAAATCCGCGTCGATTGCACAAACTACCTAGTTTACCGAGTTCAATGGAGAGCGTGTGACCATCGTACGTTAGCTGGGGGCGAGGCAGCACACACAGGGTTGAGATAAGTAATATTATTGACTTGGTACGTATGTACCGTGTATTTGTAAAAAAAAAAAAAAAAAAAAAAAAAAATAGTCTTGCCGCTATAGGTGTTGATTTTAGCTTTTGGCTATGCCTATTTAGGCAAGCTATTTTTTGTTCTGAAGGCTTGGCTGCCCACGCTGAAACCTAGGTAAACACCAGGTAGTTTGTGCAATCAAGGCGGATTTTTCATAGTTATTTCGATACTTAAAATTGCTGACGCACTGCAATGCTGAATGATCTTAGATTTTCAGTCACATTAGTACCCAAAAACTGGTATTTTTCATGTACAACTCAGCCACTGAGAAACTGATGCTGGTTGAAGAAGCCTACAATCCCTAATTCCTCATACGATTCATTTTCTTTCTTACACTACCTGTAGATAGAGAGATATTGAATATTTGCGTGACTTTCGCATGAAACACAATATGCCGACAAAACTACTCGATATTTAAATAATACTTCAATAATCACAAAGAGATGCAGGGCAGGGTTTCATTGGATCGAACACTAGATGATTCTACAAATTCACTGTGCGTCTACTTGCCTTCCGTACAAATATCACTGACTGGAAGCTCCTATCCGTTTAAGCGTTTACAACAGGGAAATGAAACCTGTGCCGTGTTCTATTGTGTAAATGCCTGTACGACAGCAGTTCACCTCACTTTGGTGTTGCAGGCTGTGGCCGTGCGTGTGCGTGCCTTACTGTGCCGAATGTGCGTACGCAGTCGACCACTTCTGCCCCAACTGCAACGCCTACATCGGCCAATCGATGGCGTAACGGCGGGCCGCGCCGAGCCTGCGGTCTCGTTCATGCCTGTCACGTCGAGGGCGGGGACCCATTTCCGCTCAGAGAGGGCTGCGTGCTGAATCATCTCCGGCCACGCTGCGATATACTCACAGGGCTTGTGGCTGCGAGCCACCGGTACTATTCACGTACCGTCTACGTGTGCTGATTCCTAAGTCGTACTGTATATTTATAAGTCACAATGTTCTATGTATTTATTCATTTTGTAAATATTACTATTATTTGAAATAAATACTATATTATTGCTAAAATGGTCAGGATGTTTTTCAGACAGTGTTGAATGGCTTAATTATTTGGTTGCACGCGATCATAATTGATGTATCTCAGTATGATACAGGGAACGAATGTTTTAAGGTTATAATACTCGCTCAGGGAAGTGACACCACAGAATCTTTCACTGGAATGTGTTAAGCATTTTTTAGAATTACTCCACTTCGTTCTAATATTCAGTCCAGAAACAGTTTGATGCAGCTCTCCATGCTACTCTATCCTGTGCAAGCTTCATCATCTAAAAGTAACTACTGCAACCTACATCCTTCTGAATCTGCTTAATATATTCATCTCTTGGTCTCCCTGCACAATTTCTACCCTCCACGCTTCCTTCCAATACTAAACTGGTGATCCCATGGCGCCTCAGAATATGTCCCACGAAGCCATCCTTTCTTCTAGTAAAGTTGTGCCGCAAATTTCTCTTACCTCCAATTCTGTTCAATACCTCCTTATTACTTAAGTGATCTAGCCATCTAATCTTCAGCATTTTTCTGTAGCACCACATTTCAAAAGCTTCTCTTGTCTAAACCATTTATGGTCAACATTTCACTTCAATACATGGCTACACTCCATACAAATACATTCAGAAACGACTTTCTGACACTTTAATCTATACTCGATGTTAACGAATTCCTCTTATTCAGAAATACTTTCCTTACCATAGCCAGTCCACATTTTAAATCCACTTCGATCATCATCAGTTATTTTCCTCCCCAAATAGCAAAACATCTCCACTACTTTGTCTCATATCCTAATCTAATTGCATCAGCATCACCCAACGTAATTCGACTACATTCCATTATACTCGTTTTGGTTTTGTTGAGGTTCATCTTGTATCATCCTCTAAACACACCGTCCATTCTGTTCAACTCCTCTTCCAGGTCCTTTTCTGTCTCTCACAGAATTGCAATGTCATCCGCAAACAGCAAAGTTTTTATTCATTTCTCAATGGGTTTTTAATTCCTATTCCAAATTTTTCTTTTGTTTCCTTCACTGGTTGCTCAATATACAGATTCAGTAACATTGGGGGTAGGCTACAACCCTCTCTCATATCTCAACCAGTGCTTCCCTTTCATGCCGCTCAAGTCTTGTAACTGTTACCCGGTTTTCGTATAAATTGTAGGTAGTTTCGCTCTGAAACAGCGTATTCCCTGCTACATTGTCAAAAGCTTTCTCTAAGTCTACAAATGATAGAAACGCAGGTTCGCCTTTCCTTAACCTATCTTCTAAGATAAGTCGCAGGGTCAGTATTGCTTCACGTGTTCAAACATTTCTGTGGAATCCAAACTGATCTTCCCCGAGGTCGGCTTTACCAGTTTTTTCATTCTTCTGTAAAGGATTAGTGTTGGTATTTTGCAGCCGTGACTTGCTAAACTGATAGGTAACTTCCGTACCTGTCAGCATTAGATTTCTTTGGGATTGGAATTAATAGATTCTTCTTGAATTCTGAGGGTTTCACCTGTCCCATACATCTTGCTCACCAGATGGTAGAGTTTTGTCACCGGTTGGCTCTCCCAAGGTTATCAGCCGTTCTAATGGAATGTTTGCTACTCCCAGAACGTTTTTTTGACTTTGTTATTTAAGTGCTATGTCACATTCTTGACGCATTATCGTATCTCAGATTTCATTTTCATATATGTCCTCTTCAGTTTCCATAATATTGCCCTCAAGTACATCGCCCTTGTGTAGACCCCGTATATACTTCCACCTTTCTGCTTTCCCTTCTTTGCTTAGGACTGGTTCCCCATCTGAGTTCTTGATATTCATACAGATGGTACTCTTTTCTCCAAACGTCTCTTTAATTTTCCTGTAGGCAGTATCTAACTTACTCTCGTGATAAATGCCTCTGTATCCTTGCACTTGTCCTCTAGCCATGCCTGATAGCCATTTTCCACTTCCTATCGATCTTTCATCACTCAAAGCTACCCATTCTTCTACTGTTTTTCTTTCTCCCGTTTTTGTCAATCGTTCCCAGATGCTCTCTCTGGGACTATATACAAACTCTGGTTCTTCCTGTTTATCCAAGTCCCATCTCCTTAAATTCTCACCGTTCTGCAACTTCTTCAGTTTTAATCTACAGTTCATAACCAACAGATTGTGGGCAGAGTCCACATCTGCCCCTGGATATATCCTACAATTTAAAACTTGGTCCCTAAAGCTCTGTCTTACCATTATATAAATCTGAAAGCTTAGAGTATCTCCAGGCCTCTTCCATGTATACAACCTTCTTTCATTATTCTTAAAGTGTTAGCTACGATTAAGTGACGCTCTGTTCAAAATTCTACCAGGCGGCTTCCTCTCAGCCCCATTCCGTATTCACCTACTACTTCTCCTTCTCCCGCTACTATCGAATTCCAGTACCCTCATGCCTAATAAATTTTCGTCTTCCCTCCGTATCTGAATAATTTCTTTCGTCATTATAATTTCTTCAATTTCTTCATCTGTGGAGCTAGTTATGTAAACGTATACTACTGTGGTAGGTGTGGGTTTCGTGTCTGTCTTGGCTACAATAATGCGTTCACAATGCTGTTCAGATTAGCTTATCACAGTTCCTTTTCCTTTTTTTTAGTCATTATGGAACAAACTCCTGCGTTACCCCTACTTAATTTTGTATTTACGATCCTGTATTCACCTGTCCAAAACCCTTGTTCCTCCTGCCACGGAACTTCACTAATTCCTACTATAACTCTAACCTATACATTTTCCTTTCTAAATTTTCTAACGTACCTGTCCGATTAAGGGATCTGACATTCCACGCTCTCATCTGTAAAACGCCAGTTTCCTTTCTCATGATGATGATGATGATGATGATGATGATGATGATGATGATGATGATGATGATGATGATGTCGTCCTGAGTAGTCCCCGCAGGGAGATCCGAAGGGAGACTATTTTACCTCCGAAATATTTTACCTTTAACCATGCAGTAAAGCTGCATGCCTTCGGGAAAAATTACGGCTGTAGGTTCCCCCATGCTTTAGGCCGTTCTCAGTACCAGCACAACAAGGCCGTTTTGGTTAATGTTACAAGGCCAGCTCAGTCAATCATCCATACTGTTGACCCTGCAACTACCAGAAAGCCTGCTGCGCTCTTCAGGAACCACGCATGTCTGGCATCTCAACAGATACCCCTCCGTTGTGGTGGCACCTACGGTACGCCTATCTGTATCGCCGAGGCAATCAAGCCTCCCCACCAACGGCAAAGACCATGGTTCGTTGGGGAATTATTCCACATTCAGAAATTTCTATGAAGTTGAAGCAATTACCAATCAGATACCAGTTGGGTTTAATGGTAATTATTTGTTACAATGTTTCTGTAACTGTAGAGATAGTCAAAAATTTTTGACTGAAAACTTTACTTCTTTCTGTGCCGCGCTGGTATTACATTTATAGACGTTACTGCAGTTTCTGACTAGTTGGAAGAGTAAAACAGTAACGTTCATAAATACGCTGCCTGATAATGAAACGAAATGGAAAGTATGGCATTAATGGATCGGAGGTTCCGCCTATGGATGTTGGGCCACCAAGTTAAGTCTTTTTCAGTTGACGCCACAATGAGCGACTTGCAAGTCGATGCTTCTGATGATGAAACGATCACAGCGGCATAAGGAGTCCCCGAGCAGATAAAATATTCTACACAGCTGGAAATCGAACCCGGGCCCCTTGCGCGGCACTCAGAAGTGCTCATCACTCGGCCGAAGTGCCGAAACCAAACGAAACGGCACTGGTTGAGAGTGTATTTGATGTTATCACAGTGATTACGGAGTAGACAAATTTACAATGAACTCGTTAGTCTCTCTGGCCTGGGTGAACTCACGGATGAGTTTGAAGGAACGTCATAGAGCCGTTACATCCTCTCCAGAGGCAAGTCGTTGTAACTGGTCCGCGATATTTTGGATACTCGCAATAGGACGAAGCAGACTTCCGAGCTGGTCCCACACGTGTTCTGCCGGCGAAAGACATGACACTACTGGCCACGGAAATGCCTCAACATCACATACACAGTTAATTTAGACACGTGCCATTTGTGGACGATCAGCGTCCTGTTGAACAATATAACACACAACTGTTGCATGACAGGTAACAAATGAGCCCGCAGAATGTTGAGACATACCGTTTTGCCGTCAGTTCAGTCAGTCCCTAGCGAAAGTGACGCTATCATACCCGATAGGTCACCACCCCATAACGTCATGTGTAACACCGCCGTGTGTCTCGAAAACGTCGGAACACTGTTATCTCTCCCCAGGTCGCCGTCGACGGGTACCTGCAGCAGTGCACAGCCACGACTCATCACTGAACTCAGCAGGACGTCACTCAACAGTTGTACACTCCTTAACCGTCACGGCCCCACTGCAAACTCAGTGTACGGCGTGGTGGTAACGGGAGTAATTTCCTACACCGGCTGCTGCTAGTCTCGGAGTAACGATCCGGGATAAAACGGAATGTTGCAAGGGATCCTTTACTTGTCGGAAGGCAGGCGCGGATGTAAAGGGGCTACGATGAGCTTTGTCAGTAACACGGCGACCTTTACTTGTCGTGCTCAGACATAGTCGACCAGGACCTTCACGACGAGATGTTTACCCTCAAGTTCCTATACAGTCCAACGTATGGGGTCACTGTCGTGTCCGAATGCTCCACAAACTGCTTTACACGATTCGACGAGCCTGCCAGACGAAGATCCCAAACGAGGCCCCTTTCAGTTGCTGATAACACTCTCACGTAAGTACGTGGCATCTGTCTCCTTCAGTGATAACATTTAACGCTGTTTACCCCCTCCTTTACCCCCCCCCCTCCCAATTTAATCCTAGAGATATGGTAATACCACTGAACAATAACATGCAGAATTGCGGCTCAAATTACGTACACACACGACGATGTCGTGCACGAGTACGAAGCTGAAGTGACATCGGGCCATGTCTCGTGGGTGCGTCACTATTTTCTAGACGTTGTGCAGTTTCAGAAGCCAGTGTGGCGCAGAGAGGAGTGTGGGCTCTCGTTAAGAAAATATTTTGTAGAGAGTGAAAGACAGACCGTGTAAGTGGATAGGAAAGGCATGATTTCGATGCTCGGAACTTAACCAATTACCTTTTTCCCGTACAATAATTAACAGATACCAAATTAGTCGACATAAAAACTTTTATGTTGACTGACTCTGGCCGCGGAAGCCTACGCAATTAAGATACCAAATTAACTTCAAACCCTACATTAATGCGGTTAGATTCTTTTATAATGGACGCACGAGTTACGTGAAAGTGGCTAATGTTTCAGTAGATAAATTTCGGAACAGTAAAGGGCATCGAAACAATGGCTTAATGGAATGTCTGTCTATTAAAATTCAAGTAGAGATATTCGCTGAGTATTTCGGGTTGACAGAGAATGAATTTATTCAAATCTTTTATTAGTTCATCCTCTCCGTCATAACTCTGTTCATCTCATCCTTTTCCCTCTGTCCATCTCGTCCTTTCCCCTCTCCGTCCATTACCTCGTGTTCCATCTCTATCCACGTCATCACCCCCACCCCAATAGGAGGTTGCTGGCCCATACTCCTACACTATTTCTTTCCAGATAGTGATGTGTACCAAGACCCAGAGTTTAGGAGAATCATTTTAAAAGTGGCTTTACTCGCAATCGCACACGTAATTATATTTCAGACGTACTTCAGCAGTACCCCTAGCGAATTTCACGCTGCATTTTCTTTTTTGAGCAACTCAGTGTTCGACGTCACATCTCCTGAACTACGTATCGTAGTTATAAATTCTTGTAGGTACATTTAGTGATATGCCTGAATACTACAGTATGTGCAAAATGTGTCCCAAAAGGTTAGCAACAGAGAAGTAATCATGTAAAAGGTCATGCCTGATGCGGCAGTGTTTCTGAATGAACAGAGAAAATGTAAGCGAGATAAATTTCCCGTTTCATCATTTATTGTCGATGTCAACGAGAAAGTCTTGTAAAGGTTTGAAATTAAGTGTAAAGGTCACGAAGTGCTCTTGTTCTCAAAAACTGGATTTTGCGCGTCGTAATCTATGCTCCCTTTTTAGACCCATCCCTTTGAGAACTACACTATTTGATCAAAAGCATCCGGACACCCACAAAAACATATTTTTTTCGTATTAGGTGTATTGTGCTGCCACCTACTGCCAGATACTATATATCAGCGACCTCAGTAGTCATTAGACATCGCGAGAGAGCAGAATGCGGCGCTCCGCGGAACTTACGGTCTTCGAACGTGGTCACGTGATTGGACGTTGTAGTGTAACGACGTATAGGTTTTGTTTAGGAATGACTTTCGTCTATCATATGACCATGTGCAGACTTCGTCACCTACATTAGTTACAACCCACTTCAAAATGATTTATATTCTTTTTAAAATTTCACAGAATGGTTCTTGAACGAACTATAAAACATCAGTTGAGTCGTATGCAAAGAATTACATCACTCGGGCCAATTGGTTTGCGTAAACTTTTCGATTTTAAATTTCGTTTGTTTTCTCCTCAGAAATTATATTGACACACGTTATCTTGATCTAATCGATATCAAAATCCCACATTAAATAAACTTTTGAGATTCAAAGTTTCGATGAACGCCGTAAGAATCACTAATCTTGTCAAATATATTATTAATCCAGAATGAGATTTTCACTCTGCAGCGGAGTGTGCGCTGATATGAAACTTCCTGGCAGATTAAAACTGTGTGCCCGACCGAGACTCGAACTCGGGACCTTTGCCTTTCGCGGGCAAGTGCTCTACCAACTGAGCTACCGAAGCACGACTCACGTCCGGTACTCACAGCTTTACTTCTGCCAGTACCTCGTCTCCTACCTTCCAAACTTTACAGAACTTTATTAATCCGTTCACATAATTCTTCATAAATAAATCTTCAAGACACGTGTTTCAACTTTAGTAGCATACACTATTTTATTAGCTTTCTACACATACAGATGTGAACTTGAGCGTTGAGAATTAGTGACTGACTTTTCAACAAGATTAAGCTCTATATGACGTCATTGTTGTACAAAAGAGTATAAAAATTCATTTTTAATTTTTAGAAGCACGACGCAAAAACTCGGTTCCAGTATCTTCTGTTGCTCCTCGGCTGTCGACCCGCGACGTATAGCGGCCAGCAATTTCCTCTCTGGTCGCGGCAACAAAGATGCTGTCTCCGTTCGTTGCGCCGCCCTCTCCGTACATGAAACACATAAAAAAAAATACAAAACTTTTAGATAATTCACATCTATTACCAATAATAAGAAAAATATATAAACAAACTAAATTAAACTTATAGTCACCTGCAAACTGGGCTGACACTGGTGGATGGGTGACACTTCAATTTCGCGTCCCACTACATACCCCACCCACAAGCTCAGTTTGTCAGGTTTTTAACCGAAAATAAGACCTTTTCTATATACCATATTTAACTGTTAATACATTTTCCTCACATTTTACGTAATCTAGAGTCCTTGTTATCAGATAGATTTAATCCTTTTAATACGATATTGTTGTGACTATTTGTCATTTACTCTTAATTGTGCCATTGTGGTAATTCATAACCGAATATATGGAGATTACACCTCTTCATATAATAGTTGCTAGTAAATACTAATTTAGTACGTTCTTTAACGTTGTTACATTAGGACAGAGCGTTCAAATTGTGGTAAATTAGTCTCAGTTTTATTCATTTACTAGAGTTACTCTTTCCAAAAATGTACATTACTAATAAGTTTCTCACAATAACTAATAGTACTACTTACCTTACTTCATTCTTTTCCCTAATACCTTATTTATGCCTGAGGTCAAGAAGAAATCAAGCAAAACTTTCTTTAGGATCTCGGCACGGCTTTCTTTGCCTTCGGACACCTTGTTGGGCAATGGCAATTTATTTAGGAGAAACATGCGAGAGAGCCCCGTTTGGTGTGTTCTATATTAACACTATTACAAACCTCAATTAAAGGCACTCTGCTATGTTCTCGTGAGCCATATAGCTCTGGACGCCCATGGTCCCTAAAATTATTTACCATCCCCTTTGGTTCCTACTATCCGAGTAAACATGAAAATATACAAAATTCCTTTTGACCTAATAGCAAAATTTCTTCCATATAAATCCCCCTTTTGGTTATCTTTCTCCTTTTGAAGTACCAGTAGATTACTGTAGAACACTTGTTTAAGCTTTCTGTTATTTCTTTAAAATAACACGTAACTATCACGAAAACTTCACATGAATAAACTATGAACGCTCTTCCGTATGTAACATATACTAAATATTAACTTATTTAGGAATGAAGGGTTTCATTTGGTCAACACTATATAATCCTTTAATTACACCTGATGAAGGTTCCATAAGAAGTAACGCTTTGGGATGTACAATCTTATGTACAATATATGGACCTTCAAAGATAAAGAATAATTTTCTACATTCCTTACCGATCTTAGAACTTTTAGGATGAGATCGTACTAGCACAAGATCTTCTACCTGAAATGAGGGTTCTATAGCATGTTGATTATAAATTTTAATTCTCCGTTCGGCATTTTTAATAATCTGTTCGCAACCTTTTTCGTCTGGGATGCATTGTTGGATCTCATTTGCTGGTGGCCAAGGTAGAGCAGCTAGTAAAGGCTCACCTATAATTCGTAGAATAACATTTTCCTTTCCTTTACATAATACGGTAATCCACTAATTAGGACTCGTATTAGATGAAGTTCAGTAATTGGTTCTCCAATTAATTTAGCACGGTTTAAATGCCATTCGAAATAATTCCTATAACCTCTCCACCGTTTAGAATGTGGATGAGGGTCTAGCAACTCTAAAGTTAAGTGTTGTTGTTTTCCTCTTGACCAATAATGTTGTTTAAACTGCTTAACAAAATCATCCCAGTCCCTGAATTCAGTTCTATGCAGTACTGCCCATTCCGCAGCTTCTGCTTCTAAATGTCCTATTACAAATTGAATGCGTTTTTCATTACTCCATTTGGGAGATAATGATGTTTCAAAAGCTTTTATAAAGATTATAGGGTGAAGTTCGCCTCCTGGTTTGAATACAGGAAATCGACTTGCTACATTTGAATTTGTCGTTATATCATCCAGACATTCTGCGAGAGAAATAGTCGGATTTTGTTTAGATTGCGGAGACGGAGTTGCATCGGATTGGCTTGCCGTGATTTATTTATTCATATTGTTGTCGTCCGAGCTAGCAAATTCGATGCGACTGTTGTCTCTGATTATGTTATTACCTCTGCTATCTGAAATGTTTTCGTTATTATCCAATTCCGATAACCGTTTAGTAATTTCCTGTATTCGCATTTCTGTATTGGAAACGCGATTAGCTAATATCGATTCTTCACTGTGTTCACGATGTGAACGCTCTGTACCATCGTCAATGTTATTATCTTTGGCAGCCTCAAGGTTACTGCATATTTCAGTAATTAAAAATTCCATGTTTTCGATTTCGGTATGGTCCTTTTCTACTTGATGAGTTAATGTCTCTAATTCTACATTATCTATTGAAGAAATCTCTACAGGTTTGGTAGAGACCTCTTTAATAGATCCCAATAATTCTCTACGAACAGTTTCCGTTTGCATAGAGAATTCGTCTCGTAACATATCGCTATTTTTCTGTATTTCATTTACAACTAAGATATTGACACTCTCTAGTCTCTCGGTTAAGTCAGTAATATCGTTTCGCATACGAGCTTTTTCCTCTCGTGATTCCTGGATATGTTCTTCTAACCTTTTACAATTATCAGCAATCTTATTACTAAGTCCTACTAGTTTTTCCTGCATTTCAACTTTAGAAGACTCTATTTTATCACTTAATTCTCGACTGGTTTCATTAAGATATTCCTGTAACCTGTCTGTAGATTTTGTTAGCTCCCCTTTTAATCTAGCAGTAGATTCCTCGTTAGACTGTTTTAATTCTTGTTTTAGTTCCTCCTTTAATCTAGCAGTAGATTCCTCGTTAGACTGTTTTAATCTAGCCATAGATTCTTCGTTAGACTGTTTTAATTCCTGTTTTAGTTCCTCTTTTAATCTAGCAGTAGATTCTTCGTTAGACTGTTTTAATCTAGCCATAGATTCTTCGTTAGACTGTTTTAATTTAGCCATAGATTCTTCGTTAGACTGTTTCAATTTAGCGATCGCCCTAAAAAGGGATCTCATGCTCCTATCGGACATAGACTGCTCTTCGTCTGGCATTTCACTTCCCGACATTATTGTAAGATATTAACTAGTTACACACGCAGACTTGTAATCAACAATCCCGTAAAAGCACACTCTCTATGTACAACACTGCACTTCCAACTTGAAACAAACTCACCGGACACTAATATTATAGTTTGTAGTTCTCGGTGATCAGGGTGCTGCTATGGGCTGCAGATATAACAGCCGTCGATGCAGCCGCTGAGATGCTGCGACCCGCTTCCGCAACCGACAGGACGCTGAGTCGAACACGGGAGACGTCACTGGCTGCAACCACGCCCGGCACCGCCGTAGACAGGCGAAGCCCTCAGCAACACCTCTAATACCAGCCGGAGGAACACCCCGCAGCTGACGTACTGGGCCTATTAGTTTAGGGAGAAAAAGGGTTGTCGGGGTATGCAGCGTTCAGCTGCTGCCCAACAGATGCGCCTTCTCGTGGAATAACTGCGTGACCGTACTGCTCGGCTGCGCTCCGTCAGATGCCCACACCCGCGAAGTCGCCGCTGGCTGGTGAAGGCTCCACGAGAACTCGCGTTGACTTCCGAAGGACTCTTGATGTTTTGTTTCGTACCTGTGTGCCTTAGTTGCACACAAGTCCTGTTTATAAGGTCGCCACGATGTAGTGTAACGACGTATAGGTTTTGTTTAGGAATGACTTTCGTCTATCATATGACCATGTGCAGACTTCGTCACCTACATTAGTTACAACCCACTTCAAAATGATTTATATTCTTTTTAAAATTTCACAGAATGGTTCTTGAACGAAACTATAAAACATCAGTTGAGTCGTATGCAAAGAATTACATCACTCGGGCCAATTGGTTTGCGTAAACTTTTCGATTTTAAATTTCGTTTGTTTTCTCCTCAGAAATTATATTGACACACGTTATCTTGATCTAATTGATATCAAAATCCCACATTAAATAAACTTTTGAGATTCAAAGTTTCGATGAACGCCGTAAGAATCACTAATCTTGTCAAATATATTATTAATCCGTTCACATAATTCTTCATAAATAAATCTACAAGACACGTGTTTCAACTTTAGTAGCATACACTATTTTATTAGCTTCCCACACATACAGATGTGAACTTGAGCGTTGAGAATTAGTGACTGACTTTTCAACAAGATTAAGCTCTATATGACGTCATTGTTGTACAAAAGAGTATAAAAATTCATTTTTAATTTTTAGAAGCACGACGCAACAACTCGGTTCCAGGATCTTCTGTTGCTCCTCGGCTGTCGACCCGCGACGTATAGCGGCCAGCAATTTCCTCTCTGGTCGCGGCAACAAAGATGCTGTCTCCGTTCGTTGCGCCGCCCTCTCCGTACATGAAACACATAAAAAAAATACAAAACTTTTAGATAATTCACATCTATTACCAATAATAAGAAAAATATACAAACAAACTAAATTAAACTTATAGTCACCTGCAAACTGGGCTGACACTGGTGGATGGGTGACGCTTCAATTTCGCGTCCCACTACAACGTCACTTGTATCTTACATCTGTACGCGAGATTTCCACACTCCTAAACATCCCTAGGTCCACTGTTTTCGCAAGGATACTGAAGAGGAAACGTGAAGGGGCTCGTATAGTATAAAAGCGTACAGGCCGACCTCGTTTGTTAACTGACAAAGACACCCGACAGTTGAAGAGGGTCATATAGTGTAATAGGCAGACATCTATTCAGACCATCACACAGGAATTCCAAATTGCATCAGGACGCACTACGAGGACTATGACAGCTAGGCGGGGGGATAGAAAACTTGAATTTCATGGTCGAGTCGGTAAATGCCAAACGACGCCTAGCTTGGTGTAAGGAGCGTAAACATTGGACGATTGAACAGTGGAAAAACGTTGTGTGGAGTGAAGAATCACGGCACATAATGTGCCGATCCGGTGGCAGGATATGGGTACGGCGAAAGCTCGGTGAACGTCATCTGCCAGCATGTATAGTGCCAACAGTAAAATTCGGCGACGGTGGTGTAATGGTGTGGTCGTGTTTTTCATGGAGGGGGCTTGCACCCTTTGTTGTTTTGCGTGGCACTATCACTGCACAACCCTACATTGATGTTTTAAGCACCGTCTTGCTTCCCTCTGTTGAAGAGCAGTTTGGGGATGGCAACTGTATCTTTCAACACGATCGAGCACCTTTTCATAATGCACGGCTTGTAGCAGATTGGTTAAACGACTATAACATCCCTGTAATGGCCTGGCCCGCACAGATTGATGACCTGAATCCTATAGAACACCTTTGGAATGTTTTGGAAAGCCGACTTCGTGCCAAGCCTCGCCGACCGATATCGATACCTCTCTTCAGTGCAGCATTCCGTGAAGAATGGGCTGCCATTCCCTAAGAAACCTTACAGCACCGGACTGAACGTATGACTGCGAGAGTGGAAGCTGTTATCAAGGGTAAGGGTGGGCCAACACAATATTGAATTCCTGAATTACCGATGGAGGGCACCACGAACTTGTAAGTCATTTTCAGCCAGGTTTCTGGATATTATTGATCACATAGTGTAGATACACTCCTGGAAATTGAAATAAGAACACCGTGAATTCATTGTCCCAGGAAGGGGAAACTTTATTGACACATTCCTGGGGTCAGATACATCACATGATCACACTGACAGAACCACAGGCACATAGACACAGGCAACAGAGCATGCACAATGTCGGCACTAGTACAGTGTATATCCACCTTTCGCAGCAATGCAGGCTGCTATTCTCCCATGGAGACGATCGTAGAGATGCTGGAGGTAGTCCTGTGGAACGGCTTGCCATGCCATTTCCACCTGGCGCCTCAGCTGGACCAGCGTTCGTGCTGGACGTGCTGACCGCGTGAGACGACGCTTCATCCAGTCCCAAACATGCTCAATGGGGGACAGATCCGGAGATCTTGCTGGCCAGGGTAGTTGACTTACACCTTCTAGAGCACGTTGGGTGGCACGGGATACATGCGGACGTGCATTGTCCTGTTGGAACAGCAAGTTCCCTTGCCGGTCTAGGAATGGTAGAACGATGGGTTCGATGACGGTTTGGATGTACCGTGCACTATTCAGTGTCCCCTCGACGATCACCAGTGGTGTACGGCCAGTGTAGGAGATCGCTCCCCACACCATGATGCCGGGTGTTGGCCCTGTGTGCCTCGGTCGTATGCAGTCCTGATTGTGGCGCTCACCTGCACGGCGCCAAACTCGCATACGACCATCATTGGCACCAAGGCAGAAGCGACTCTCATCGCTGAAGACGACACGTCTCCATTCGTCCCTCCATTCACGCCTGTCGCGACACCACTGGAGGCGGGCTGCACGATGTTGGGGCGTGAGCGGAAGACGGCCTAACGATGTGCGGGACCGTAGCCCAGCTTCATGGAGACGGTTGCGAATGGTCCTCGCCGATACCCCAGGAGCAACAGTGTCCCTAATTTGCTGGGAAGTGGCGGTGCGGTCCCCTACGGCACTGCGTAGGATCCTACGGTCTTGGCGTGCATCCGTGCGTCGCTGCGGTCCGGTCCCAGGTCGACGGGCACGTGCACTTTCCGCCGACCACTGGCGACAACATCGATGTACTGTGGAGACCTCACGCCCCACGTGTTGAGCAATTCGGCGGTACGTCCACCCGGCCTCCCGCAAGCCCACTATACGCCCTCGCTCAAAGTCCGTCAACTGCACATACGGTTCACGTCCACGCTGTCGCGGCATGCTACCAGTGTTAAAGACTGCGATGGAGCTCCGTATGCCACGGCAAACTGGCTGACACTGACGGCGGCGGTGCACAAATGCTGCGCAGCTAGCGCCATTCGACGGCCAACACCGCGGTTCCTGGTGTGTCCGCTGTGCCGTGCGTGTGATCATTGCTTGTACAGCCCTCTCGCAGTGTCCGGAGCAAGTATGGTGGGTCTGACACACCGGTGTCAATGTGTTCTTTTTTCCATTTCCAGGAGTGTAGTTCTTACCACCACTGTGGTTCTTTCTAAACACTAAGGGATAAGTGTATCAATTTTGAGGGATATTTATCCAGTAGCTTATGAGGAGATGTGGAAGATAAACACACACACACACACACACACACACACACACACACACACACAAGGCATAGCATAGTCTGTCTGTGACGCTGTTGCCTGGTGACACATCCATCACTGTCTGTGCTGCAGTCAGTGTAATATGACGAGTAATCTCCGACCGAACAAACATCACTCGTATGTGTAATTTGATGGGTGTATTGGCTGTTGATGAAAGGTTCAGTGCGGGTGCACTACGGACGTCCGAACTGCTATGGGAATCATATCTGCGGATAGTCGGTTCATGTGCGTGGGAGCAGACGGCGAGCGGAAGTTTTGTCCGCATTACTGAGGGAGCGTTCCAGGGAAGCGGGACATCGTCGTGGGAGTATCAGTGTGGCACAGATTTTCGACTCTCGACGTTTTGTTGCCGCTATGGCCTGTACATCCCATGTACTTTCCCTTTCTTTCACCCTAGTTACCGATAAAGGAAATGCAGCTCTAGAGGAATGCCAGCAGGGATCGATAAATTATGCTGAGTAGGCTATAATTGACGATGATAGTGACAGTTTGAGCTATGTCGTGATTAATTTGTTTGAATAATATAACATGTACGGTTTAAAAATAGCCACACAGTGTGTACGGATGTGACACTACGTGTAGAGGAATTGCATGATTGAGACAATAGGATTATTAGTATTAAATGTCGTTCTTTTTTTTTAAATATGTAGAGGCATCTAAACCTGGGAATGAAAAAAAAGTATGTTCAAGTAAAAAAGCGATGGAAGAAGGAAAAATTATTGAACAAGTACATACAATAACTTGGAGTAATAAGCTTACAACCTTAACATCACAGAAAAGCGTACACATAGAATGCACATATGGTTCACAAGTTTGGGAAATAAGGAATAAAGAAATAAATCAACTGCTATCCATGGAAATGGATTACTGGAGACGAAGTCCTTGATTTTGAAGATTAGATGAAATCAGAAAAGTTATGGAAGTGGAAAGGAACATACAGGAAGGTGGTGATAGGAAGAGATTACTATGGAATTGATGCTTGGAATGAGTTAATGACAATACGTGGCTTAAGAAGGTATAGCGTGCGCCAGAGGGAAAAAGAAAACTAGGTCGATGGACTATAGGATGGGTGACATGTTATGCAATAAGGTAGTCAACGTATTGTGGGGCTGTTATCAGAGTGACCTACTGTTTCCAGATATGTCTGCAAGAGGCTCTACATTGCACACAACGCACTATCAATATCATACGCTTCTGAGGAGCAAACACGCTCCTCCTCGGTGACGAGTTACTGCAGAACATGTTGTAGTAAGACATTGAATCAAAGTAGGAAAATTCAACATCTTGATATTTTTATCTCCTAAACTTGTCAGCCGCAAACCAGACGTTAAGAACTTAGAGATTTCAGATATTCTATAATACGTCACTTGCACTTCAGTACGTTAACAAGAGTTTAGAAAATTCTGTTTTATTTATTCATATACCCTCATACGGTATTTCTAATGGTGTTGTTAGACCTTAAGCAGCATAGGACAGCGCCTATTTCGTTTCATTTAATTTCAGTGGCAGTGGACTTGCAGAGAACGAACTAATAAATTTGTAGCAAGTTTTATTTTCATTTACAAGATTTGAAGCTTCTACATTTTGTTGGGTCGTCATCAAAGAGAACTATGTCTCCTTCTTCGGTATATGAGGCAGATCATGCATGTATTACAGAAACAGGAGTGAACCCAATATCGATTTCTTTGCTACACAGCCGACCGCGGTGGCCGAGCGGTTCTAGGCGTTACAGTCCAGAACCGCGCGACTGCTACGGTCGCAGGTTCGAATCCTGCCTCGGGCATGGATGTGTGTGATGTCCTTAGGTTAGTTAGGTTTAAGTAGTTCTAAGTTCTAAGGGACTAATGACCTCCGATGTTAAGTCCCATAGTGCTCAGAGCCATTTTTTTTTTTTTTTTTTTTTGTTACCTACAACTGTAGAGATTGTCCCTCATTTGAAGAAGCTGTTCGTTTTGTATCAACAAGATCTCTGATACCATAGTAAGTTAGCTTCTGTAGCAGAACACTGGGAACGGGCAAGAAAACCCTATTGACAAGAGTTGTCAATTTTATAAATTTGATTCGTAAACTGAAAAATGGCATGGTTAGCGAGCGCTGGTGAGATGCGATATCTTGTGTCAGTAACTCTATAAATGATCCTTATATTATTCCTGGGCAATGCTAGAGAATAAAACTCACAGTGTATAGATTATTGCCTTTACAATTTTCGGAAGTTACTGTTTCTAGGCCGGCAGAGTGGAAATTACCTGATTTAACGTCCCCAGTAAATAACATATTTAAACACACGGAGTTGTTTCGACGACGGAACAATGTGAAAGATTAGATGACTGATAGTCATTATCGGTGCTCTCCTGTTTTCGTATAATTCGGACAATGACTCAGAAATGCGTTCAGGTGTAAGTGAATGTTTTAGTATACGTTAACGACATACGGGATACAAATCAGAAATACCTGACACTCAATAAAAGAAACTGATTCCAGACCAACTTTTAATCATAAAAATATATATCCCCACTAGTTTTGCTTGCTAACTGAAGCCACTTAAACATGAGTTAAAGAAAACAAAAAGTTAAAGTGCGTATTACGTAGATAAGGGATGCACCGGGAGGAGGTCATTTTAACTAGGTCGCGTATAGGGCACTGTCCTTTATGCTATCACCATCTGTTAAGTGGCGGTCCCCCACCACTTTGTGCACATTGCACATTCGCCATTTCCTGACGGAATGACCGTTTTTTAACCGTTTACGTTCCCGCCTGGGTTTGCCGTCTGAGTTATCGGCCGTTTTAGCGAACGCCGCGCGGACTGTCGACCGTCGTAGCAATAAGGCGAAGGCCATTTAACTTCTGGACTTCTGTTTCTCTATGGTGTATTTCATAGCCATTTCTCCATATTCCTGTTTTCAGCTGTCTCCTGTTACGTCTATTGGGATTTATGAGTTTTGTAACTCCTCTCTGTCTTCGCGTTCTACAGTTTTGACTTGGGCGCGTATAACCCCAGTTGTTTTTGCGCCCTAAAACAAAACAAAACAGATAAGGGATTAAATGTTGTGTCTCTTACTTCAGTATCAGTGATATCGACCGAACACATGTTGTAATCGGTTAAGACATGACTAAAAGTAGATGCGCACCATTTGTCCATGTCATATTCGAATTTTACAGAGTAATTTACATTTGTCTGTTTACAGAGTTAAAAGAAAGGTCGCTATATCAAGAACTTACTTTGCCTTGTCTTTTGGTGTAAAGGTAATTGCTAATCTGAAGGACAAATGTAAAATGTGATTTCTTAGTACACCATAATGTAATTGTATTCAGTTTGTGGAGTCACAATGTGCCACTACCGCTCACGTCCGTACACAGTCTTAAGTATACTTACGGTGTACTCGACGAATGTGACAAAAAGAGTGTCAGATTTTACCACTTGACTTTACTGATATTTACGCCCCCAAGAGCGTGAATAGAGCACTTACTTGGCGGAGCGGACACAAGCAAAAATCATGATATTATGTGGGACCTGAATCCATACTTTGGCAAAATAATTCTCTGAACTCTTATTATTCAACAGCACGCGACTCACCGCCTTGTTAATATAGGATTGCGTGAGGCACTTTTAGCATTTGTTAAAACTGGGGCCGACGTTGAGCATTCGTTCATACTGACAAAAGAATTAAAAAATTATCTCAGGAATTGTACGTCGTGCTATCACATTGAAATATTGCTGCAGGATATCTTTAGTGCAGTGAAATTAAATTAAAAGAAACCTTGTACTGAAAGAAAGTGTTTACCTTTTTCTTAACGTAATAATCTTCGTCTTGCCGAGAAGCGGCCAATATCTGAAGTTAATGCACTGCACTTTCACACAACTTAAAATAGTGTATTCATTTTCTTTTCCTTAATAATTATGGAGCAAGTCTTTTAAAGTGTCCGTTGATGGCGGGACGCAGTAAAATGTATACTGAAATTTTTCCTACGCAAGATGTCTGCCAAGAATAGTCGATTGATCGACCGATCTTGTCGTTTATCCAGCGTGCTGAAAACCTTAAAAATAACATTTTTATTTCTGCATGAAGGTCACTAGGCTATACAATCAGCATAATTTGTCATATAAAATTTAAACTTACAATGCGTAATTGCCACCGTAGCGTGTCTTGGCATTGAGACTAGAACAGAGAATGAGTAATAACGTTGGTCTTTTTAGTTTCTTCCGTCAGCGAGTAAAAGAATACTAGCGTAGAGCTACTATACAGTTATGTTATAGAGTCTGTTTGTGCCATTACTATGTCATTTTATTATAAATTACCATTGTTGTTGTTGTTGTGGTCTTCAGTCCTGAGACTGGTTTGATCCAGCTCTCCATACTACTCTATCCTGTGCAAGCTTCTTCATCTCCCAGTACCTACCGCAGTCTACATCCCTCTGAATCTGCTTAGTGTATTCATCTCTTGGTCTCCCTCTACGATTTTTACCATCCACGCTGCCCACCAGTACTAAATTGGTGATCCCTTGATGCCTCAGAAGATGTCCTACCAACCGATCCCTTCTTCTAGTCAAGTTGTGCCACAAACTCCTCTTCTCCCCAATTCTATTCAATGCCTCTTCATTAGTTATGTGATCTACCCATCTAATCTTCAGCATACTTCTGTAGCACCACATTTCGAAAGCTTCCATTCTTTTCTTGTCTACACTATTTATCGTCCATGTATCACTTCCATACATGGCTACACTCCACACAAATACTTTCAGAAACGACTTCCTGACACTGAAATCAATACTCGATGTTAACAAATTTCTCTTCTTCAGAAACGCTTTCCTTGCCATTGCCAGTCTACATTTTATATCCTCTCTAGTTTGAATATCATCAGTTATTTTGCTCCCCAAATAGCAAAACTCTTTTACTACTTAAATGTCTCATTTCCTAATCTAATTCCCTCAGCATCACCCGAATTAATTCGACTACATTCCATTATCCTCGTTTTGCTTATGTTGATGTTCATCTTATACCCTTCTTTCAAGACACTGTCCATTCCGTTCAACTGCTCTTCCAAGTCCTTTGCTGTCTCTGACAGAATTACAATGTCATCGGCAAACATCAAAGTTAGTATTTCTTCTCCATGGACTCAAATACCTACTCCGAACTTTTCTTTTGTTTCCTTTACCGCTTGCTCAATATACAGATTGAATAGCATCAGGGAGAGGCTACAAACCTGTCTCACTCCCTTCCCAACCACTGCTTCCCTTTCATGTCCCTCGACTCTTATAACTGCCATCTGCTTTCTGTACATATTGTAAATAGCCTTTCGCTCCCTGTATTTCACCCCTGTCACCTCCAGAATTTGAAAGAGAGTATTGCAGTCAACATTTTCAAAAGCTTTCTCTAAGTCTACAAATGCTAGAAACGTAGGTTTGCCTTTCCTTAATCTTTCTTCTAAGATAAGTCGTAGGGTCAGTATTGCCTCACGTGTTCCAACATTTCTACGGAATCCAAACTGATCATCCCCGAGGTCAGCTTCTACCAGTTCTTCCATTCGTCTGTAAAGAATTCGCGTTAGTATTTTGCAGCTGTGAGTTATTAAACTGATGGTTCGGTAATTTTCACATCTGTCAACACCTGCTTTCTTTGGGATTGGAATTATTATATTCATCTTGAAGTTTGGGGGAATTTCGCCTGTCTCATACATCTTGCTCACCAGATGGTACAGTTTTGTTAGGCCTGGCTCTCCCGCGGCTGTCAGTAGTTCTAATGGAATGTTGTCTACTGCAGGAGCCTTGTTTCGACTTAGTTCTTTCAGTGCTCTGTCAAACTCTTCGCGCAGTATCATATCTCCCATTTCATCTTCATCTACCTCCTCTTCCATTTCCATAATATTGTCCTCAAGAACATCGCCCCTGTATAGACCCTCTATGTACTCCTTCCACCTTTCTGCTTTCCCTTCTTTGCTTAGAACTGGGTTTCCATCAAAGCTCTTGATATTCATGAAAGTGGTTCTCCTTTCTCCAAAGGTCTCTTTAATTTTCCTGTAGGCAGTATCTATCTTACCCCTCGGAGATAAGCCTCTACATCCTTACATTTGTCCTCTAGCCATCCTTTCTTAAATTACCATTATGAGGGCTAATTGCCTGCCCATTTTCAGAGTGTTTTACTATTTTTATATTACTTTGTTTTGTGTCTGACTTTTCGCCACACGTTTTAATACTGTTTACAGTATATCGGTACAACAATCGTGTTAAGTTCAGGACTTCAGATTTTATTGGTTGCTGTCAAGTACTGCTCCCTTACGCTTATGACGAAATATAGTTGAGGGAAAATTAGTAGACTTATGTGGGTCTGGAATTCTACTTGCAGACGAGAAGGAAGATCGTTTTTTGTGTGTAGATCGAATTGTTTTATTGGTAAACGAAAACCAAAATAGCTGTGTATGACTGACTTTGAACCGATAGATTTTTTTCTGTGTTAAACGCTAGCTTTTTACAATGAAAATAAGAATATAAACTGGGAGAAAATCCGGTATTAACGCCCCTCCGCCCGCAGCAGAGATTATTAAAGCACGCTTCCGAAGTGGAACTTGATTAGGAGAAGACCAGGTTGAATCTAGTTGATTATGGAAATTTTCCTCGTCAGAGTTTGATAGGCAGTAAGATGGGATTGGTTGGCGTACCGCTCGTGATCATCGGATTGTGTGCAAAATCGGGGAATAAATCGTGTTCTGAATATCTCATGAGGCGGCAGTAGTTGACATTTAATTGTGGCATCCCTGTCAGATGAGGGTGTTAATCTCGGTGGCTAACCTGCTGATGTTTGAGAGCATTATCCTGTTAGCAGTACTACATTACACATGCATCCTTAAGTCATCCACATAATACTATTGGACAGTTGTACAGCAGAACGAGTTCCATCAGTAATTAAATGTGTCAGAAGAGGAGCAGAAGAATAAGAAATAACTTCCATCCTCGAAGTAACAACTGGATGTCTAATCACGAAAGCAAGACGATTGGATGGTCTCAGAAAAGAGCTTCGCAAACAAAACAGTTGTGGCAGCACCACAACTGCTGGAGTAAATTTTCTTAAATACTGATTCACAATTACTGCTGTTAGGATACTACAGTGTGCGAGGGAGAATAGTGTCGTTCAGAAACCAACAAATTACACTCCAGAGATCGCTCACTTTAATAATCGCTTATATTATGTGACTACTACTACATATCTGTTGCAATAACTCCCGTAATTCTACAGTAAAATTCAGCTTCTCTGAAGGCCGCAAATGGAGTGCAAGTTTCTCATACACAGCAGAAAGGTGGACTGTCCTTTATTCGCTTGGCCAGTGACCTACGGTGAGGTACTGTAATTTGTAAGGTTATCACGTGACAGACAGCAGTGACTGACCTTCGATGGCATCAAAATACACTCCTGGAAATTGAAATAAGAACACCGTGAATTCATTGTCCCAGGAAGGGGAAACTTTATTGACACATTCCTGGGGTCAGATACATCACATGATCACACTGACAGAACCACAGGCACATAGACACAGGCAACAGAGCATGCACAATGTCGGCACTAGTACAGTGTATATCCACCTTTCGCAGCAATGCAGGCTGCTATTCTCCCATGGAGACGATCGTAGAGATGCTGGATGTAGTCCTGTGGAACGGCTTGCCATGCCATTTCCACCTGGCGCCTCAGTTGGACCAGCGTTCGTGCTGGACGTGCAGACCGCGTGAGACGACGCTTCATCCAGTCCCAAACAAGCTCAATGGGGGACAGATCCGGAGATCTTGCTGGCCAGGGTAGTTGACTTACACCTTCTAGAGCACGTTGGGTGGCACGGGATACATGCGGACGTGCATTGTCCTGTTGGAACAGCAAGTTCCCTTGCCGGTCTAGGAATGGTAGAACGATGGGTTCGATGACGGTTCGGATGTACCGTGCACTATTCAGTGTCCCCTCGACGATCACCAGTGGTGTACGGCCAGTGTAGGAGATCGCTCCCCACACCATGATGCCGGGTGTTGGCCCTGTGTGCCTCGGTCGTATGCAGTCCTGATTGTGGCGCTCACCTGCACGGCGCCAAACACGCATACGACCATCATTGGCACCGAGGCAGAAACGACTCTCATCGCCGAAGACGACACGTCTCCATTCGTCCCTCCATTCACGCCTGTCGCGACACCACTGGAGGCGGGCTGCACGATGTTGGGGCGTGAGCGGAAGACGGCCTAACGGTGTGCGGGACCGTAGCCCAGCTTCATAGAGACGGTTGCGAATGGTCCTCGCCGATACCCCAGGAGCAACAGTATCCCTAATTTGCTGGGAAGTGGCGGTGCGGTCCCCTACGGCACTGAGTAGGATCCTACGGTCTTGGCGTGCATCCGTGCGTCGCTGCGGTCCGGTCCCAGGTCGACGGGCACGTGCACCTTCCGCCGACCACTGGCGACAACACCGATGTACTGTGGAGACCTCACGCCCCACGTGTTGAGCAATTCGGCGGTACGTCCACCCGGCCTCCCGCGTGCCCACTATACGCCCTCGCTCAAAGTCCGTCAACTGCACATACGGTTCACGTCCACGCTGTCGCGGCATGCTACCAGTGTTAAAGACTGCGATGGAGCTCCGTATGCCACGGCAAACTGGCTGACACTGACGGCGGCGGTGCACAAATGCTGCGCAGCTAGCGCCATTCGACGGCCAACACCGTGGTTCCTGGTGTGTCCGCTGTGCCGTGCGTGTGATCATTGCTTGTACAGCCCTCTCGCAGTGTCCGGAGCAAGTATGGTGGGTCTGACACACCGGTGTCAATGTGTTCTTTTTTCCATTTCCAGGAGTGTATATGTGAAACTGAACAGGTCCAGGAGGTTAAGCTAAGCTCAGGTCTAAATAAGTATCATTTGGGCAAAAGAGGAATGGCTAAGACTCTTAATGGTGGAAACGCCTATTGTTACAGGTACAACTAGAGAAATGTGACGAACTGTGTTAAAAGTAAGAACACAGAGAAGTACTTACCGGGCTTATTGTCTGATCTGCATGATATGCTATTTACGTGAGATCTCATTGTCTTACGTTAATGAACTGCTACAAAATTTACTTACAAGTGGAGTGCACTTGTCCTGCTGGAACCGCGCGACCACTACGGTCGCAGGTTCGAATCCTGCCTCGGGCATGGATGTGTGTGATGTCCTTAGGTTAGTTAGGTTTAAGTAGTTCTAAGTTCTAGGAGACTGATGACCTTAGAAGTTAAGTCCCATTGTGCACAGAGCCATTTTGCACCTGTCCGCCATCACCGATTTCGTCCAAATTTGTGATGTACGGAGGGCTTGCCCAGAAATGAAAGAGACAGCAGTGGGAGCTCCAGATGGCAAAGTATTTAGAAAAATGGAATTTTTTGTGCGGAACGGACGAGCCATTTGTCTCGGCGCAGTTTCCGAGCAGCGCTCCGACAGCGGCAGGAGTTCCAAACGGTAATGCGATGGTCGTGGGATCGAGTCCCTGTACAGAATTTCTTTTTATTTTCAGTTTTTACGTTACATAAACTGCAAATTCACTAAAAAATACTCAATACATGGTATTTATTATTATGTTCATAAAAGGCATGATATGGAAAGGCAAATGAAAATACGTGATTGCAAATAATTTCAAAGAAAGAATTGTTGTTACAGGGTCAGTAAGACAATGCAAATAGCTTCCCGAGAAGAGAGTAATTAAAGCGTACAGGACTTCCGTTAGTTTCATTTTGATCTTCGAGCAGCCTCCGGCTGCTGCGCGTCCCCTTGCCTTTAAGAGTAATGTCAAGCTAGTAAATCATCACTTGTAATTCATCAACTGTAGAGTACTAAAACCTTCTAATTCCATGTACGAAGTTCTCGTGTACGTCTTACAGTCGCTTCCTGGAAGTTTATTTGCAATCCCTTAGTTTTTCTTTTTCCTTTGCCTTTAGTTTTCATTTTGTTGAATGAAAATGTTAATAAACAGAGTATATTGAGAATTGATTCGCCTTATTTGCAGTAAAATTAAAACTGAAACTAAAAGTTTCCATATACAGACTCGACCCAACGATAGTCGGATTACTATTCTGTACTTCCGCTGTGCCAACGACTGCCTGGAATCGACGCTAACATAAATGACTCATGTATCTTCAGACTCGCGCCAAAGCACTATTTTTTGTAAGCGTTTGATCATGTGGAGCTCGGATTTCCGTCACTTTCTTTTCTGAGTGAGCTCTGCGTACGTCATAAATTTGGACGAAATTGGTGTTGACATGTAGGCGCGGGTCCCTTGTTAGTGTTAATAATGTCGTCCGATAGCTTTTGTGTGTGCCAGCCACATTACCCAAGCATCATGTCCGATCATTGTCTGCCACAACGACTACTTCTTACTGCACCCTTCATCTGCCAAGTTCTTCAAACGGATTCCGATACCCAACATCATATTCACAAGTTTCGTGTATGCTATATTGCCGCTAAATCAGTTTCGTTCTCGGTTTCAACTACTACAAGAGGGAGACACCTACGTTATGTACATAAGCGAGTGCCACCGGATTTTGTGTCCGCCTCACAAGATAAACGTCTCATCTTCCGCCGTGTAGAATGACGCCAGAGTTTATGTCAGCGATAATCGCAGCCGAAGGCAGGTTATATTTGCTCTAAAGTTCGTCTCGGTAGCTGAGTGTTGAGCGCGACGGGATGCCATGCAAAGGGGCACGTGTTCGATTCCCGGCTGAGTCAGAGATTTTTCTGCGCTCAGGGACTGGGTGTTGTGTGGTCTTCATCGTCTCATCCCCTTCGACACGCAAGTCGCTGAAGTGGCGTCAACTAAAAAGACATGCATCAGGCGACCGGTCTACCCGGCGGGAGGCCCTAGCCACAAGACATTATTTATATGTTCCATTAAGTTTCGGGTGTGCGGCCGCAAGAAATCTCCTTCTTCTTCTAATATTTCTGCTGTATAACGTTCAGCCATCTTCAGAGTGAGCCGCAAGACTGCCGCACCAGTGCTTGCTTCGTCCCTTTATACTCGTGTACCGCGCAACTGTGCATGCGGCCACAGATGCAAATGCGCCAGAGACGTTGGTCGCGCCAGAGACGTGCACAATGCGCGAGTTACATCTATGACTCCGCAGTCGATCTGTGTTGGCATGTTGATATATAGTTGTGAGCTGCACTGTGACAACGTCCCCCTCATCCCCTGATTGCTCCTCTCCTCTCCCATCCCCGCCCCCTGCCACGTCTTCACTGTTGTACCCCCCCCTACCCTCCATCTCCACACCCTACATCTCCTTTCCCAAGGTGACTTCTATCAACTCCCCCTCCCAGATGGTGCCCTCTCTCCCTCAATTTATCCCTCCTATCAACTCCGATCCTCACCCCCCTCCTTTCCTCCGTCCTTTCCCTGGGCTCCCTCTTCCTCCCCCCTTCCATCCTGTGTTTTCTCCCCGCCTACCCTCTCCCTATCTCCTTCCCCACCCCTCGAGTCCTTTTGTACTCCCCTCCTCTGCCTTCCCCACTCCCTGGCATGTCTGCTCAGCACCCCCCCCCCCCCCATCTTATGGATCCTCATCTTCCATTGGCTCCTTCCCCCCCTCCCCTTTCACTTTTCCTCTCCTTCCCCCCCCCCTTTCTTTCCCGTCAACTGACCAGTTTCCCCCACCTGCTCTCAGGTTTGGTATATCATATTTGTGCCAACTTTTTAGTGCAGTGTTTAAGTGAGTGTTCAGTGTTGTGCATCTTTCCACAGTGTTTCGAACAGAAATAACGCTGTCGCTGGGTGTGCATTTTATATCTCTTGCGAACAGAACCCAGACTTTCGCCGTGTTTTTTAATTGTCTGTCTATTACTTTTCTGCTTCCTGTGTATTTTATTAGCATCATCAACCCTGTGTTTTATGTTTTAAGCTCCAGAATTTTCTGCCATTTTACCTTTAAGTCACCGATTTTATCGCCAACTGTTATTATTTCTTTATTATCTTTATCTTTTTAAAACAAATTCTGTAGGCTGAAGAGCGGCGTAATAAGCTGCTGCCAGCCCGTCCCCTTTAGGGGGAATCGAAACTCAATAAAGGAAAAAAAAAAAGTGTGACGACGTCTTTGTGAGTTTATTACACCAAGTGCCGGATTCCATGATTTATCAAGGTTGAAACCACTTCGTCTATTAATTAAATTGGATCTCAAGCGAATCTCAATTGCCTCCTTCACTATCGAGTCCCAAAAATATGATGTAGTTGCCAAAATGTCGACCTTGTCATACAACATACTATGACCCGTGTCGATTAAGTGCTCTGCCACTACCGACTTGTTAGTTTGTAAAAGTCGTGTGTACCTCTGGTATTCTGTACATCTTTCTTGGACAGTACGAGTTATTTGTCCAATGTAAGAAATGCCACATTCACATGGAATTTTGTAATCTCCGGATTTTCGGAGCAGCAAATCATCTTTGACGGAGCCCACGAGTGCAGCTGTCTTGGGTGGAGGACGAAAAATCACTTTTGCTTTGTGTCTGCTTATAATCCGTCCTATTTTTGACGAGAGGCTACCCACATATGGCAGGAAGGCCATCGAAGATTTCTTGCGGCTGCACACCCGAAACTTAATGGAACAGTCTTTGCGAAGCCAAAACCTGAAGATTCACATTATTTATAGTATATTTGCTCTAAACTGTATGTTAAAACTATGCGCAAATCATTACTTCATGTGAGCAATGCGCTACAAGTTAAGCAATCCGAGTCACCTCTTCCATTGAATTTCGATTTGTGACGCGCTCTTCTCCTTTTGTTACACAGGCCTTAAATGCCAACATTTTGGTTTAAGTTTTAGCGAGACTTTTACTTTGAATATTGTAAATAGGTTTTATAATGCTACGCGAATATACATATGTACTCACTACGGCGGCAAGAGTGCAAGGTGTTCTTTGGGTTGCAAGGGTGCATTATTCCGTGAGCTTACGATATCACGAAGAAGAAAGAAAACAGAAGAACTCTTGTTCTAGAGTTGTACGAGAACGGTGAGATGTTCTTTCGTATGTAAAAGGACAGCGATAGTTTAAAAATGTTATTGAAGTATATAATCATAATTTCGACGTAAGTTTGTGATCATTGTATCAATATTTTTTCCTTAATATCACCATGTAATATTATAGACGATTTATGGGCTGTAGGAACAGGTGTAGGATGGATGAGTAGTACGAACCTGCACCACAAACTGGAGTTACCTAATAAGTAACGTATTCATTCAGTGCTCGGTTTTATTTAAATTCAAAGTAATCATTTTTCAGGGAATCTATACGATCTATGCAAAATAAGAGCTGATCATTTTCATTCCTTTTGCTTAAAGACATACTCTTGATTTTCTGTGTGCAAATATTTCGAATCAGAATATCAAAGTCTTCCAAAATAACAGCAAATGCAGGTTTTCGCAGTGAATGAGTAGTCAGTTATGATAAATAGACATTACGTGTGGCATTGTCTCAGTTGGTCACAGGCTCGTTTTCCTGTCGTGTTTACATTACACACACTGAAGTAAGCAACGATAGCTCACACTGCACGCCAGTCGATTGAGACGAAGATTACAGGTCAGTCTGTTTATTAATAAATGCTCATCAATGTCATTTGGACTAGGCCGCTTTCAAAGAGACTGTTACATGGTGTGTCCTGTTGTCATATTGACTTAATTCTGAAATCTATTGTACTGTCTCATATTTTACAACATAATGTAGACTCTAGCAATTTCTCGTATAAGGTACTCAGATTACAATTAAACTCTCTCTCTCTCTCTCTCTCTCTCTCTCTCTCTCTCTCTCTCTCTCACACACACACACACACACACACACACACACACACAAACACACACACACACACAGTAAAAGATAACCAAGTTTAACTGAACCTATGAAAGTTAATTTAAAAGCTAATAATTAACAGCTTGGCAGAAGCAGTGGTAGAAGTTCACCTATCAGGACCGACAGCATCTAGAAAAGAAGAATGATGGAGAAGGCTCTGATTATGAAACGTTAACTTCCGCGCCCGGAAATATCACAGTTAATTAAATGTTTTGGGCTATTATGCAGCGATCGAATGCATTGTACATTAAAATCCAACGTCTCGTCCGCATCTGTGGAGGTCACTTTCAAGGGGGATCTTAGCTTCTCGCAATATCCGATTCACAGCCAGGGAGTGAACCGAACATTCAGAGAAGCTACGATCCCCTTGAAAATGTCCTCCGTAGATGGGGACGAAACGTTGGGTTCTAACGTGCAATCCATTCGACCACGGCATAGCAGCCATGAACATTTTATCAACTGAGAGAAGACTCTTACATTTTGCATAATACTTACACACTGTCGATACAGAGAATAGTATTTTAGACTGGGTGATGCCCTAGTGAGAACTGGTATAACATTCAGTCATTATACAGTCACTTTCAGAACGACCTACTTGTGCTGTGCGCAATTTCCGAGCGGAGAAATTGCGCGCGGTGCGAACGACCGGTTGAGTCGACCGGCCGGTCTTATCGACACCTCGTTCTGCGCATTACGGCCGTGGCTATCGACCGAGTTTGTCGCCGTTGCGTGGCTACGCCTCTGGCACGCAATGCCCTTGCAACCCCGCCAGGCAACTGGGCGTTGTCCGCGTTATTACGGCATACTTAGCGAAAAAATGTTTTTCAGCATTAATCTACTTATGTTTCTCTTTGATCTCTCTGTCTCTAATTCTATTCTTTCCAACGCAGTTGTTTCATAGCAGTCCACAATCTTCCTGTCTTAGCAGAATGAAATGCTTTTACGACATCGATAAATGCTTATGCCTATCCTCGTTGAATTCTATGTTTCTAAGCTATCTGTTTTATCATTTAGCACGGTACATCATGGATGATTGGACGATTACACATTTTTAAAGAAATGCTTTAACAAGACCACACAAAAAAACATGACAGCGTTCCTGGTTATAAAGAGAAACTTCATGCATTTACAACATTTACTTCTATTTTACGAACGTCAGACCGTTTTCCAAAGCGCGCTTTTGTGAATAACGTTTCGCCTGGGAACGGTGACTACCTCAGCGACTATAAGCACTTGCCTAGCTAATTTCCAAACTTAAAAAAGTTCAGCTGTGTCGGTTTGTTGAGTTTGTGTAAGTCTCAAAATTAACTAATTAAGTCTCTATATCCATTGAGGCTGTCTCCATTGTCAGAAGAGAGGTTAGATATAAAGAATTCCTTAGACAACGGCCTGAAGCTCTTAAAACAGAACTCTTCATGGATGTAAATGGCCATCTTGAAAGCTTACACTCATACGGTTAACAAAGCAAAACAACAGATGAGATTGCAACATTTAGTCTTCTATATTAATAATTACACAGGGCACGTTAAACAGTTAGCGTAGAAATTGTACACTATCCTGAATTGGATGTTTTGGGACAAGACGCCAATGGTTGCCGGTGAATGTTCAACGGACACTAAGACGTTTTTAACAAGTAATGCTTGTGAGATTGGAGTTTGTAAACTGCTGGTTTTTCTGCGACTATATTGCCGGTGCTAACTTGAAAAATAAGTATGCAGTTCTCTGAGACACATTCACAGGGATTTTTTACTTATGTATTACGAAACCGTAGCAAAAAGCGAACAAGAAGTGGTTGGGACGGTCCTAGGTCCTTATATCGTTCCACAACAGGAATATTTGAAAGAGTACGGTAAAACGTTCTATGTTGCAATACATCAGTTGCTGCTGATTGTCTCCACTTTGTACAGCTGCCGCGAACTTATTTTTTGGGGGTAAGTTGTACGTTGTTCACATAATCAAGACACTAAATATTCTTTTCAGAACATTTATTCCCACCCCTAAGTTTTCAGTATGTGGTTGTCCACTGCTTGTATAATTTTGCCCCTCAGTTTTTACGATATACAGTATGGACTGTGTAACTCGAAAATGTTTAACTTACACGTGTAGATATAAAGAGCAAGTTAGTATTGTGTGTATTGATGGGATCCGAATCTATGCGAAATAGGGGAATACGGTATTTTTTAAAATACAAATTGAGCTAAACTGTAATTCATGTATGATACAACCCTACTATCAGATAATGAAGGCAACTTACCGAAAGGAACATTAGGATCAAACTTGTAGCAAAATGACTTTAAACAGTACCATTTGCAAACATTAGAAAATAAATGCCAAAACTATTGCTGAAAATGAGCCTATTATAGAAAAAGTTATTGTAAATGAGAGAAACGATTAGTAGAATGAAGTAGATTCATAATTCTCAAACTGCGACTTGTACTTAGCAATGCGAAAAGCTTATAGATACAAAACTGCGAAGAACATAAGCTCAAGGACAAATACGTGCTTCAGAGAGAAAACACAAAACCTAAATAGCCTGAATTTTGTTTAAGGTATGTCTTTCTTACGGTGTTATACGCAAGCAAATTACAAACTGCAGGAAGACCACATTCTAGTTCCAGAAATGAGATATGATGGACCAATAAACATCAGACAGGCTCTGCCTGAGTCAGTGAGTCACGTGCCGTTCTGATCGTGACCTCTGGTTCCGCCAGTTGTTCGACTGTGAGAATCATCCAAAGGTCAGGTCAGTTAACCCCAAGAGCACGAGACGCATCGAGAGAGACAATGTCCCACCTATGCTCCTTAATAAACGTGGTTTCGGAGTAGGCCTTTGCACAGAATAATTCAATGTCAAGAACCAAGATTCAATTACACCTCATCGTTCAAATAGTATTTTTTCCACTTGCTTAATTTAGACCAGTGGTCTAGTGGTAGCAACTTTGATTAGTAATCAAAACGTCCTCTGTCTTGGGTTTGAACCCTGGCACCGCTTAAGGTCTAAATATAAACATCATCAGTGATGATTTCTGCATTGGCAAAAGATTCCGGACTGGACCCCATTCGGGACTCCTGGAGGGGACCGCCAAGGGGGAGGTGACTGTGAGAAAAAACAGCTGAACGATAATGTTCTACGAGTCGGGGCGTGTAACTACAGAACTTTGAACGTGACAGGGAAACTAGAAAATCTGAAAAGCAAAGTACTACGGCTTAATCTAGCTATAGTGGGAGTCAGTGAAGTGAAGTGGAAGGAAGACCAGGATTTCTGATCAGAGGTGTACAGCGTCATATCAACAGCGGCAGAAAGTGGTATATCGGGAGTAGGATCCGTTATGAACAGGAAAGTAGAAGGCGTGTTATTTTGAACAATTCAGTAAAAGCTTGTTCTCATCAGAATCGAGGCCAAACCAACACCGACAACGATAATTCAGGTATATAAGCCGACCTCTTGGGCCAAACGTAAAGACATACAGAAAGTATGAGGATACTGAACGGATAGTTCGGTACGTAAAGAGAGATGAAAATTTCATACTTTTGGGGGACTCGAATGCGGTTGTGGGGAAAGGAGCGGAAAAATGATTACGGTAGAATATGTGCCGGGTACTAGGAATGAGACAAGAGGAAGACTAACTGAGTTCTGAAATGAATTTCACCAAGCAGTATCGATAACTCTGCACAAGACTCTCAAGCGGAGGAGGTATACTTGGAAAAAGCCGGGAGGTAAGGGAAGATTTCAGTTACATTACTTCATAGTCAGGTAGAGATACCGAAATCAAATACTGTATTGCAGGGGGCACCCAGGAGCAGATACAGACTCAGATAATAATTTAGTAATGATGAAGAGTAAGCTGAAGCTTAAGAGGTTAGTGAGGAAGACTCAATGCGATTGGGTGCGATATCGTAATACTAAAGACTGAAGAGATAACCTCGAAATTCTCTGAAGTTGTTGATACTGTGATAAGGAATAGCTCAGTAGGTAGTCCAATTGAACAGAAATGGAGGTCTCTAAAGACAGCAATCACAGAATTTGGAAAGAAAAACTTGGACACAAAGAATGTAAATGCGAAGAAACTATGGGAAACAGAAAATATACTTCAGTTGATCGATGAAAGAAGAAATACAAAAATATTCAGGGAAATTAAGGAAAATAGAAACATAAGTCACCTAGGAACTAAATAAATAGGAAGTGCATGGAAGCTACGGTGAAATGGCTGCATGAAATATGTGAAGAAATCGAAAAAGAAATGATTGTCGAAAGGACTGACACAGCATGTAGGAAAGTCGCCGGCCACGGTGGTCTAGCGGTTCTGGCGCTGCAGTCCGGAACCGCGGGACTGCTACGGTCGCAGGTTCGAATCCTGCCTCGGGCATGGGTGTGTGTGATGTCCTTAGGTTAGTTAGGTTTAAGTAGTTCTAAGTTCTAGGGGACTTATGACCTAAGATGTTGAGTCCCATAGTGCTCAGAGCCATTTGAACCATTTTGTAGGAAAGTCAAGACGACAATTCACGTTGGTGTGGATATACCATTTGGCATTCGGAAAAAATCTTCCACACAATTCTGAAAACTGTAAGAGCTGACAAGGACGTGAATTACCTCGCAGTCACTTAACAGCTCATACATCCAGGTTTCTGACAGGAACAACATATAGAAGAATGGAAAACAAAATTGAGAATGTGTTACATGACGATTCCTAGCTTTAGGAAAGGTAAAGGCATTACAGACGCATTTCTGACGATGTGGTTGATAATGGAAGCAAGACTAAAGAAAAATCAAAATCATAGGATTTGTGAACCTGGAAAAAGCATTTGACAGTATGGAATAGTGCAACATGTTCGTAATTCTGAGAAAAATAGGGTTAAGCAATTGAAAAATATGCAGTATGTACAAGAGTCAAAATGGAACAATAAGAGTGGAAGACCAAGAACGAAGAGCATGGATTGAAGAGAGTGCAAGACAGGAATGTAATGTTTCGCCCTTAATGTTCAACCTATGCATGGAAGAAGCAATGAGGGAAATAAAAAAAAGATTGAAGATAGGAATTAAAATTCAAGATGAAAGAACGTCATTGATAAGATTCGCTGATGACATTACTTTCCTGAGTGAAAATGAAGAAGAATTACATTACTTGCTCAATGGAATGAACAGTCTAACGAGTATAGAAAATGGATCGAGAGTAAATCGGAGAAAGACAAAAGTAATGAGAAGTAGCGGAGATTAGTACAGCGAGAAACTTAACGGCAGGAGTGGTGATCAGAATTAATTGATGTTAAGGAATTCTTCTACCTAGGCAGCAAAATAATCCACGACGGGCAGAGCAAGGAGGACATATAAAGCAGAAAGAGCATTCCTCGCCAAGTGAAGTCTACTAGTATCAAACAAAGGCGTTAATTTGAGGAAGAAATTTCCAACAATGTACATTTGGTAGTGGTGGTGAAACATGGACTGAGGGAAAACCAGAAAAGAAGAGAATCGAAGCATTTTAGATGCGATGCTAGAGAAGAATGCTAACAATCAGGTAGACACATTGTAAGATGGCAAGAACCATGCCCCTCACATGAAGTCATTAAAGATGTAGATGTAGCTTTGGTCGACCCTTCCTGTTTCCACACCACAGTCAGATCAGCATCAGTCAGTTCAAGCAGCTTTAAAAGGATTGACATGTCTGTGACGGATTTGTTACTGAGGTGACATCCAACAAGTAGTCCACTTTGGTAGTCACTGATCACTCCTGACCAACCCATTCTGCTGTTACTGCATGTCTGCAGATAACAAAGTACTCCCTACATCCTATTATAGTGGTGGGTCTGTCTGCAATGACATATAGTGGTCAGCTCCGCATTACATATGTGTCCGGATACTTTTGATCAGATAGTGTACACACACACACACACACACACACACACACACACACACACACACACACAGACGACTACTTAACATTGAGCAATTCTCGAACGCAACTATCTAAAGACCGCGAACCGACAACGACTGGTTCATTACCTGAATCAAGAATGAAATGATTCATGGGCAATGAATATATATCTCGTTAACTGGATAAGAATATTTTATTACACTACTGGCCATTAAAATTGCTACACCACGAAGATGACGTGCTGCAGACGCGAAATTTAACCGACAGGTAGAAGATGCTGTGATATGCAAATCATTAGCTTTTCACAGCATTCACATAAGGTTGGCACCCATGGCGACACCTACAACGTGCTGACATGACGAACGTTTCCAACCGATTTGTCATACACAAACAGCAGTTGAACGGCGTTGCCTGGTGAAACGTTGTTGTGATGCCTTGTGTAAGGAGGAGAAATGCGCACCATCACGTTTCCGACTTTACTAAACGCCGGATTGTAGCCTATCGCGATTGCGGTTTATCGTATCGCGACATTGCTGCTCGTGTTGGTCGAGATCCAATGACTGTTAGCCGGATATGGAATCGGTAGGTGCAGGAGTGTAATACGGAACACCGTGCTGGATCCCAACGGCTTCGTATCACTAGCAGTCGAGATGAGAAACATCTTATCCGCATGGCTGTAACGGACCGTGCAGCCACGTCTCGATCCCTGAGTCAACAGATGGGGACGTTTGCAAGACAACAACCATCTGCACGAACAGTTCGACGACGTTCGCAGCAGCATGGACTATCAGCTCGGAGACCATGGCTGCGGTTACCCTTGACGTTGCATCACAGACAGGAGCGCCTGCGATTATGTACTCAACGACGAACTTGGGTGCACAAATGGCAAAACGTCATTTTTTTCCGGATGAATCCAGGTTCTGTTTACAGCATCATGATTGTCCCATCCGTATTTAGCGACATCGCGGTAGACGCACATTGGAAGCGTGTATTCATCATCGCCATACTGGCGTATCACCCGGCGTGATGGTATGGGGTGCCATTGGTTACACGTCTCGGTCACCTCTTGTTCGCATTGACGGTACTTTGAACAGTGGACGTTACATTTCAGATGTGTTACGACCCGTGGCTCTACCCTTCATTCTATCTCTGCGAAACCCTACATTTCAGCAGGATAATACACGACCGTATGTTGCAGGTCTTGTACGGGCCTTTCTGGATACAGAAAATGTTCGACGGCTGCCCTGGCCAGCACATTCTCCAGATCTCCCACCAATTGAAAACGTTTGGACAATGGTGGCCGAGCAACTGGCTCGTCACAATACGCCAATCACTACCGTGGTATCGTGTTGAAGCTGCATGGGCATCTTTACCTGTACACGCTATCCTAGCTCTGTTTGAGTCAATGCCCAGGCGTATCGAGGCCGTTATTACGGCCTGAGGTTGTTGTTCTGGGTACTGATTTCTCAGGATCTATGTGCCCAAATTGCGTGAAAAATGTCAGTTCTAGTATAATATATTTGTCCAATGAATACCCGTTTATCATCTGTATTTCTTCTTGGTGTAGCCATTTAAATGGCCAGTAGTGTATGTTCCGCTACGAGACGTCCAGGAACAGACTGAGTGAGATTTTGGAAGATTGTAACAGTGATGTGGAGCCATTTTGACTCCTGTGCCGCTGCCAGTCGCTCTATGTTAATAGCCCATGGTGCGTACAGCCTGATCGAGGTGGTCCTACAGATTCTCTACTGGGTTTAAAACCGGGGAGACTGGTGGCCATGTGAGCATGTAAAATTCTTCGTGATGCTCTTTGAACCACCCACGTACACTGTGAGCTGTGGGAAAACGAACTGGGGATAGACGTCGTCCCCAATGATAGATGCATACTTGTGTTGTTCCATTGTGCATTCAAAATCCAGATATCAAACAGAGAATGCCATGAAAACATTCTAAGGATCATAACGCTCCCTCCCGTTTTGCGTGTTTGTTCCCAGACATGTCACGCCGTACACGCCAATGGCCATCTGTCTAATAGAGCATAGAATGGCTCGCCACCTGTTTCGGATAGCGCCGATTTACCATGGACTGTAGGTACACTTTAACCGAGGTGGCACGCGAACTGTTTACAGACTTAACCGTTTCGGTCATGCTTCCATCATTGTCCCGGAAGCCAGTGGTGACATCCTTTTGGACGTCAGATAAATCGCTCCGTTTCCACGTTACGACAACGACTGTACTGTTCTCCGGGTCCGCTCGACACGCTTTATATACCCACACATTAATGTGAAGAGACCATGTATCTGCTGAGTTTCCTTTATCGCTTGCTCAGTGTAAAGGCTATATAACGTTGGGTAGGCAGCAAGTTTGTTTCACTCCCTTCTCAACTACTGTTTCTTTTTCACTTGCTTTCCATTTTTTTTAGTTGCAGCCTGATTTTCTTCGATATTTTATACTTGATAATTTCGTTCGCTCAACGGTCGTTGAGGAGACACTGGTGGTAGCCACTTGGTTCATGTGGGCGGTCAGTTGCACTTCTATTCAAATGTTTTTTATTCCAGTCTTTGATCACAATATGAATTCTTTAGACGATGACCGGTTTCAGTCCGTAATGACCTTCCCCAGATCCTTTTTACACCATGTCCTAAAGTGATAAGGCCATAATGGCATCGTCAAATATATAAATATAATCAGCATAGCATCGTCATATAGATCCAAAATAAGGTGTAGAATAGGCCGCATATACACTCCTGGAAATGGAAAAAAGAACACATTGACACCGGTGTGTCAGACCCACCATACTTGCTCCGGACACTGCGAGAGGGCTGTACAAGCAATGATCACACGCACGGCACAGCGGACACACCAGGAACCGCGGTGTTGGCCGTCGAATGGCGCTAGCTGCGCGGCATTTGTGCACCGCCGCCGCCAGTGTCAGTCAGTTTGCCGTGGCATACGGAGCTCCATCGCAGTCTTTAACACTGGTAGCATGCCGCGACAGCGTGGACGTGAACCGTATGTGCAGTTGACGGACTTGGAGCGAGGGCGTATAGTGGGCATGCGGGAGGCCGGGTGGACGTACCGCCGAATTGCTCAACACGTGGGGCGTGAGGTCTCCACAGTACATCGATGTTGTCGCCAGTGGTCGGTGGAAGGTGCACGTGCCCGTCGACCTGGGACTGGACCGCAGCGACGCACGGATGCACGCCAAGACCGTAGGATCCTACGCAGTGCCGTAGGGGACCGCACCGCCACTTCCCAGGAAATTAGGGACACTGTTGCTCCTGGGGTATCGGCGAGGACCATTCGCAACCGTCTCCATGAAGCTGGGCTACGGTCCCGCACGCCGTTAGGCCGTCTTCCGCTCACGCCCCAACATCGTGCAGCCCGCCTCCAGTGGTGTCGCGACAGGCGTGAATGGAGGGACGAATGGAGACGTGTCGTCTTCAGCGATGAGAGTCGCTTCTGCCTTGGTGCCAATGATGGTCGTATGCGTGTTTGGCGCCGTGCAGGTGAGCGCCACAATCAGGACTGCATACGACCGAGGCACACAGGGCCAACACCCGGCATCATGGTGTGGGGAGCGATCTCCTACACTGGCCGTACACCACTGGTGATCGTCGAGGGGACACTGAATAGTGCACGGTACATCCAAACCGTCATCGAACCCATCGTTCTACCATTTCTAGACCGGCAAGGGAACTTGCTGTTCCAACAGGACAATGCACGTCCGCATGTATCCCGTGCCACCCAACGTGCTCTAGAAGGTGTAAGTCAACTACCATGGCCAGCAAGATCTCCGGATCTGTCCCCCATTGAGCATGTTTGGGACTGGATGAAGCGTCGTCTCACGCGTTCTGCACGTCCAGCACGAACGCTGGTCCAACTGAGGCGCCAGGTGGAAATGGCATGGCAAGCCGTTCCACAGGACTACATCCAGCATCTCTACGATCGTCTCCATGGGAGAATAGCAGCCTGCATTGCTGCGAAAGGTGGATATACACTGTACTAGTGCCGACATTGTGCATGCTCTGTTGCCTGTGTCTATGTGCCTGTGGTTCTGTCAGTGTGATCATGTGATGTATCTGACCCCAGGAATGTGTCAATAAAGTTTCCCCTTCCTGGGACAATGAATTCACGGTGTTCTTATTTCAATTTCCAGGAGTGTAGATCCATATGACGATGCTATGCTGATTATATTTGACGATGCCATTATGGCCTTATCACTTTAGGACATGGTGTAAAAAAGTTCTGAGGATGGTCATTACGGACTGAAACCGGTCTTCGTCTAAAGAATTCATATTGTGGTCAAAGATTTGAATAAAAAACATTTGACAGTATTGGATCACTGTTTGTATACGCGACCATGTCGCAGTTGGTGGCACTTCTATTCGCCCACACATGACTCCGCAGTTGTCGTTCACGCCTGTCATCCGCAGTCCATGATGAACGACATGTGGCTCGCCACCTGTTTCGAATTGCGCCGACTTACCATGGACTGTAGGTACACTTTAACCGAGGTGGCACGCGAACTGTTTACAGACTTAACCGTTTCGGTCATGCTTCCACCCTTGTCCCGAAAGGCAGTGATGACATCCTTTTGGACGTCAGATAAATCGCTCCGTTGCCACGTTACGACAACGACTGTACTGTTCTCTGGGTCCGCTCGACACGCTTTATATACCCTCCACTGCTAGTGCTGCCATAATCGGTGGTCACATTAATGTGAAGGGACCACGTATCTGCCGAGTTTCCTTTATCGCTTGCTCAGTGTAAAGACTGTATAACGTTGGATAGACAGCAAGTTTGTCTCACTACATTCTCAACCACTGTTTCTTTTTCACTTCCTTTCCTTTTTTTTTTTTTTAGTTGCAGCCTGGTTTCTGTACAATTGTAGCTGACTCTTCGGTATTTTATACCTGATAATTTCGGATTTTCGAATAGTGTATTCCTGTAAACATTATCAAAAGCAGTTCAGAAATACTGTAAATGTAGTTTGCTTTTCTTTAATCTAGCTTCCAAGTTTAGGGTGAGTGTTACTCCACATACTCCCACATTACTCCTGAAACAGAGCTAGGCCTTATGACGATAATTTATGTTACTAGTTTGGCTTAATAAACTGATAGTTCAGCGTATGAATCAATAAAAGTTTTAAGCGTTCTTTTAAAGTAAGTACCGTTCTGAACTATGGCCGTTGGAACTTTGCAGTAACCGTACTGAACATACTAACAAAGTGCTTCCTACTGCTGGCTATCCACATTCACTATTACGGTACCTTTCACTTGTATGTGTTTAAAACGGCTCATCTGATTGAAAATGCCGCCAACTGCGATATGCACGTTGCTATTCTTTTCTTAAATGCAAGAGTTGTGAAAGCTGGCAAAACTCATGGGCTGATCAGTGAAGTAATAGAGACATTATGATAATGTGACTGTTGGTATATCTTTGGAACTAAAGAGACAGTGTCGTAGCTAGGACCGTGAGCACCTCTGGCAAAATCTGAATTTTGCGCCCCCCAAGACGTATTTTCTAGGAAGAAAAACAACACAGTGATTATGAAGTGCACCGCCTGAGGGTGGCGCCTGTATGCAGCCACCAGCCTGGACAGCCCCTATCTACGACGACATGTAGAGCGCTACAATCACTAGAAAATACTGTAGAACATTTAAAATGGCCGCGGAAAGTGCGCGATAGAAAACGTAACCGGTCGTAGTTACTGGTGACCTGGTGAAGAAAGTCCACACAAAAATTTCTAGAAGAGAGACTCTACAATATTTCATATTATCTCATGCCTTTTGACATGTTTCGAGAAGTATTCTGTATGAAATTTTCACGAAACGAATACAGTGCCGGAAATAATGCACGCACTGGGTTTCAAGAATTCTGTGACGCACCAAAACCAAATGTTTACCCAGTGTTACGATTTCCCTTTAGAGGTATTGTGTCGAGCCAAACCCACACTGGCAACGAAACGTGGACTTATCACGTCACAACAGAATCAAAATAACAGTTCGTGGAATGAAGGCATTCGACATCCCTTAAGAAAATGAAATTCCACCAAACGACTTCACTGCGAAGAATCATGTGCACTATCCTTTGGGATAGACAAGGTATTTTGCATGTAGATCTATCTTTTTCCTCGGAACAGCACAATCAACGCAGACAGCTATTGTGAGATATTAAAGAAACTGCGCCCTGCAATCCAAATGCTCAGTAGAGGGACCGTTTAGCTATAAGACAATGGGTACCCCCATATGGCCCATCTAAATCAAATCTCGTCACGTGGTGTCGCTAGGAAGAATTAGATGTCATCCATATACCTCTGACGGAGCACGTGGTGACTATTATTTGATCTTGCAGTTGAAGAATCACCTACGAGGAAGATGACGGTGTCTGTCTAAACATCAGTACAGAACTGTTTACAGAATTGGGTGCACAGTGTGCTAGCTCCCTTAAAAACCTGGACATTACAGAAAAATTGATATAAAAACCTGCAAAACTGTGTTCTTTTTAGACTCATTAGGTCGTTGATTAGATATCTGATGTCGGAATTACAAAATTCAAAACTGTGGATCTAATTTGGAAGATCAAAAAATATAAATTTAGTGGATTCCAGTAAAACTTCGAGTGTAAAGTATCGTGAGTTCGCTAATAGCAAAGTGGAATTCCGTATTGAATGTTATATTTTACATTTTTTTCAATCAAAATCATAGATTCGTCGCTTGAGTCAATTTTGCTTTCAGAAGAGGACCTGGTGGGGTGTCCACTGGGAGATAGTTCTAAAAGCATCTGATTATCTTCTTGAATTGTCATCTTCTGGTTCTCGAAATCAATGGATCCGACGATGCCAGAAGCCGATGGGATACTTCGAGGATTGCTTTCTTGCGGTGCGCCTAGAACCTTATTCCGAGCTTCACGTCTACATCTACATCTACGTGATTACTCTACTATTCACAATTAAGTGCCTGGCAGAGGGTTCAATGAACCACCTTCAAACTGTGTCATACCGTTCCACTCTCGAACGGCGCGCAGGAAGAGACGAGCACTTAAATTTTTCTATGCGAGGCCTGATTTCTCTTATTTTATGGTGATGATCATTTCTCCCTCCGTAGGTTGGTGCCAACAGAATGTTTTCTCAATCTGAGGAGAAAACTGGTGATTGAAATTTCATGAGAAAATCCCGTTTCAACGAAAAACGCCTTGGTTTTAATGAATGACACTCCATTTCACCTATCATTTCTGTGGTACAATCTTCCCTACTTCACGATAATGCAAAACGAGCTGCTCTTCTTTGTACTTTTTCGATGTCATCCATCACTCCCATCTGATGCGGATCCCACACCGCACAGCAGTATTCCAGAATAGGGCGGACAATCATGGTGTACGCAGTCTCTCTAGTAGACCTGTTGCACCTTTTAAGTGTTCTGCCAATGAATCGCAGTCTTTGGTTTGCTCTACCCACAACATTATCTCTGTGATCTTTCCAATTTAGGGTGTTTGTAAGTGTAATCCCTAAGCATTTAGTTGAATTTACGGCCCTCAGATTTGTGTGGCTTATCGCGTAAGCGAAATTTAGCTGATTTCTTTTAGTACTCATGTGAATAACTTCACACTTTAGTTTAATCAGGGTCGATTGCCACTTTTCGCACCCTACAGATATCTTATCTATCATTTTGCAATTCGTTTTGGTCATCTGATGACTTTACAAGACTGTAAATGACAGCATCATCTGCAAACGATCTAAGACTGCTAGTGAGATTGTCTCCTATGTCGTTAATATAGATTAGAAACAGTAGAGGGCCTATGACACTTCCTAGGGGAACGCTGGATATTATTTATGTTTTATCGATGACTTTCCGTCTGGTACTACGAAGTGTGACCTTTCTGACAGGAAATCACGAATCCAGTCAACAACTGAGGCAATATTCCATAGGCACGCAGTTTGGTTAGAAGACGCTTGTGAGGAACGGTGTTGAAAGCTTTTTGGAAATCTAAAAATATGGAATCAATTTGACATCCCCTGTCGATAGCACTCATTACTTTATGAGTATAAACAGCTAGTTGTGTTTCGCCAAAACTATATTTTCTGAATCCGTGCTGACTACGTGTCAATAAATAGTTTTCTTCGAGGTACTTCATAATGTTCGAATACAGTATGTGTTCAAAAACCCTACTGCAAATCGACGTCAGTGATATGGGCCTGTGACTCAACGTATTACTCCTACTTCCCATTTTGGGTATTGGTGTGACTTGAGCAATTTTCCAGACTTTAGGCACGGATCTTCCTGTGAGCGAGCGGTTGTATATATATAAATGCTAAATATGGAGCTATTGTATCATCATACTCTGAGAGGAACCTGACTGATATACATTCTGGACTGGGAGCCTTGCTTTTATTAAGTGATTTAAGCTGCTTTGCGACACCGAGGATATCTATTTCTATGTTTCTCATCTTGGCAGTTGTTCTTGATTGGAAATCAGGAATATTTACTTTGTCTTCTTTGGTGAAAGAGTTTCGGAAAATCATGTTCAATAGCTCTGCTTTAGTGGCACTGTCAACGATGACTTCACCGTTGTGAAGTGCATCCTGCGCGTCTTCAGACAGCCGATCAATCGGCAACGGATCAGCTTCGATTATGGTATATCCATGGCTCAAATCTACGCGGTTTGATATCGGCATCGGGCAGAATATTCTGAGTCCCTGAAGTTAGCCTCCAATTCCCGAGAAATACACGTTTTCTTCGGAGTTCTTGATAGATGTATTTTAGTTCTAGGGTTCCCTGTACAAAACTTAAATATGTGTTTATTGACACACATTCAACATGGACTTAGAAAACAGTCTTCTTGTGAAACACAGCTAGGTCTTTACACACACGAAGTGTTGAGTGCTATTGAGAAGGGATTTCATATTGATTCCGTATTTCTAGATTTCTAAAAGGCTTTTTGCACTGTACCACACAAGCGGCTTGTAGCAAAATTGCGTGCTTATTGAATATCGTCTCAGTTATGTGACTGAATTCGTGACTTCCTGTCAGGAAGGTAACGGTTCTTAGTAACTGGCGGAAAGTCATCGAGTAAAGCAGAAGTGGCCTCCGGCGTTCCCGAAGGTAGTGTTTTAAGCCATCAGCTGTTCCTTATCTATATACAAAATTTAGGATACAATCTCAGCAGCTGCCTTAGGCTGTTTGCAGATATTGCTGTCGTTTGTCGTCTAGTAAAGTCACCGAAGATCAAAACAAATTCCAAAAATATTTAGATAACATATCTGAATGGTGCGAAGATTGGCAGTTAACCCACAAGAGTGCTAATACTGTGTTTTATTGGCAGAACGCTTAGAAAATGTAACATATCTACGCAAGACAATGTCTACACTAGGTTAGTCCGTCCTTTTTTCGAGTACTGCTGCGCCGTCTGGGATCCTTGTCAGATAGGATTAGCAGAGAACATTGAGAAATTTCAAAGAAGAGCAGCACGTTTTGTATTATCGCGAAATAGAAGAGAAAGTGTCACGGACGTGATGCAGGATTTGAGATGGACATCATTAAAACAAAGTCGTTCCTCGTAGCGGAAGATTCTTCTCACGAAATTTCTGTCACTGACTTGCTCCTCCGAATGCGAAAATATTTTGTTGACGCCGATCTACTTAGGGAGAAATGATCATCATAATGATATAAGGGAAGCCAGAGCTCGCACGGAAAGATATAGGTGTTCGTTTATTCCGCGTGCTATTCGAGAGAGCAATAATAGAGAATTATTGTGAAGGTGGTGCGATGAACCCTCTTCTAGGCACTTCAGTGTGATTTGTAGAGTATCCATATAGATGTAGAATTTTCCGAAGTAAAATATTACGCAGGAGAAATGTAATCTTGTACAAAAATTATTGGCGAATTTGCGACAGAAATTTATAATCACAATTCCAATTTGTTCACCAAGAATCCTACCGAAAGCTGTAATGACATTTGCTGTGCACATAATAGTTTACGAAATAACTGCAATAATGAGGGACCTATTTCTACAGTGTGGCACTGTCGCACGGTAGTGAAATGACTGCCCACGAAAGTGCATGCAAATACATTTGAGCTCGGTAACTATAGTATTAAGGTAGCCATTTACAAAAGTGGAGCCACACAGAGGAGAGTTTCTAGCCAAAGATTTCGTATAATATTGGTAATTCTTCAGTTTTAAATCTATATACGTAATTATACCGGTTAAAAATGTCATAAATGTACCTTCTTGGGTGCTACCGATCTTATTTCATCCTGACAATTAGGCAGGATATCTGTCATGTATTAAACGGGCCACCCTAACTATATCTGAAAAACGTGTCTTTGTCCGAGTCCATGTTTACCGTCAACTGTCACTGCACGTGTGATATCGACTAAAGACTGCAATGACACAACAGCATTGGGCAAGTATCCACCAGTGCCGTCTACATAAAGATTATTTAGCGGGACTAAGTGGGAACCCCTACCTTATTTTTCTACTCTGTCCAGGTTTTGAAGCGAGTTGTCTCAATGTCGGGTCGCAGATTTCTATGAGGACAGATTTCAGACGATGGCTTCAATACAGGGTGAGTCACCTAACGTTACCGCTGGATATATTTCGTAAACCACATCAAATACTGACGAATCGATTCCACAGACCGAACGTGAGGAGAGGGGCTAGTGTAATTGGTTAATACAAACCATAAAAAAATGCACGGAAGTATGTTTTTTAACACAAACCTACGTTTTTTAAAATGGAACCCCATTAGTTTTGTTAACACATCTGAACATATAAACAAATACATAATCAGTGCCGTTTGTTGTATTGTAAAACGTTAATTACATCCGGAGATATTGTAACCTAAAGTTGACGCTTGAAACCTCCGACGTTCAGTTGCGTGTTGTAACAAACACGGGCCATGGTCGGCGAGCAGCATCTGCAGGGACATGTTTACGATGACGACCGTGTTTACTAGTGTGGCTGTAGTGCACTGTTGTGGTTTGGTCTAGCTGTCGCAGTGTCCGCATCTAGCGCTTGCTGCTATTGTTATTCCGCATTCGTCTCCGCACGCAGACCAACTGTAGTACACCGTGTTACCAGACGTCTGAATAGTGTAGTGTTATAGGAACTGTGACCGTGGTGTATTCGAACTCTGAAAAGGCGGAAATGATACTCATTTATGGCGAGTGTCGACGAAATGCAGCTGAAGCCTGCAGCGTGTATGCAGAACGGTACCCGGACAGAGAGCATCCAACGTGCCGCACATTGCAAAACATCTACCGCCAACTGTATGCAACAGGTATGGTCGTAGCACGCAAACGAGTCCGTAACACGCCCGTCACAGGAGAAGCGGGTGCAGTTGGTGTGTTATCTGCTGTTGCCATGAACCCACACATGAGTACACGGGGCAATGCGAGAGCCGGTGGACTGAGTCAAAGTAGTGCCATGCGCATACTGCATCGTCACCGCTTTCACCCGTTTCATGTGTCGCTACATCAGCAATTACATGGTGATGACTTTACTCATCGAGTGCAATTCTGTCAATGGGCATGAACAGAGAATGCGTTGCAGTTCTACCTGTTTACCGATGACGCGGGTTTCACAAAGCACGGAGCAGTGAATCTACGGAACATGCGTTACTGATCCGTGGACAATCCTCGCTGGCTCAGACAGGTAGAGCGACAGCAACCGTGGACTGTAAATGTATGGTGCGGAATCATTGGCGACCACATCATTGGTCCTCACTTCATTGCAGGGGCCCAAACAGCTGCAACATACATCGCGTTTCTACAGAATGATCTGCCAACGTTGCTCGAAAATATCCCACTGGAAACGCATCGACGTATGTGGTATCAGCATGATGGTGCACCTGCACATTCCGCAGTTAACACTAGGCTGACCCTTGGCAGGATGTTCGACGGGCGTTTCATAGCACGTGGAGGACGCATAAATTGGCCAGCCCTTTCTCCTGATCTTACACCTCTGGACTTCTTTCTGTGGGGTACGTTAAAGGAGAATGTGTACCGTGATGTGCCTACAACACCAGAGGATATGAAACGTATTGTGGCAGCCTGCGGCAACTTTACACCAGATGTACTGCGGCGTGTACGACATTCATTACGCCAGAAATTGCAATTGTGTGCAGCAAATGATAGCCACATTGAACATCTATTGGCCTGACATGTCGGGACACACTCTATTCCACTCCGTAATTGAAAACGAAAACCACGTGTGTACGTGTACCTCACCGCTCATGGTAATGTACATGTGCGTCAGTGAAAACGACCAATAAAAAGGTGTTAGCATGTGGACGTAATGTGCTGTTCCAGTCTCTTCTGTACCTAAGGTCCATCACCTTTCCCTTTGGATCCCTACGTAATTCGGTGCTCTCCGATACACACGATCGAACAGCGGAGGAGTGGTACTCAAGCGTCAACTTTAGGTTACAATATCTCCGGATGTAATTAACATTTTACAATGCAACAAACGGCACTGATTACGTATTTGTTTATATGTTCAGATGTGCTTACAAAACTAATGGGGTTCCATTTTAAAAAACGTAGGTTTGTGTTAAAAAACATACTTCCGTGCATTTTTTTATGGTTTGTATTAACCAATTACACTAGCCCCTCTCCTCACGTTCGGTCTGTGGAATCGATTCGTCAGTATTTGATGTGGTTTACGAAATATATCCAGCGGTAATGTTAGGTGACCCACCCTGTATATGTAGAAGTTATACCGATAAGTAGATTAACGTCCAGGATCTCATGTAAAACTAAAGTCGTTGTAATACTGTTTTCTTACTTTATTCTGAAGGGGGTACGTGTTTTAAAAGGGAGCCTAGCACTAGTATCCTAAACCAAATCCATTTAGTCGTCACAAAATGAAAGTTATTACGTACATTTGCACTAGAGCCAAAGTGCGTGCCATAGCCGACATCGCTGATGACTAAACCGAACAGACATCTGGAACATATACTAGTCAGCGTGTGCTTTTCTTATCGACGCGAGCAGATTTATCAGCGAGAGGAGCAATATGTTGCCATCAGCGGGCTTTGTGTGACATGTGGCAACGTAGCGAAGTACCTCGCGGCGACATCTGTTGTCACAAGTTAAACATTGCTTCACCGGGATGTAGGAGGGCGTGCAGTGAACCGTTAGTCAGCTGTCGCTGACAGGCCGAGGACGTGTGGCGACAGTCATTCTCCGATGCGAAATGTGAGGTATACCCGACAATTCGCATCTATGCTACATAATTCAATGTATTCTTTGTTAATTGTGAAGTGGGATTTGTTAACTCTACTGGAATGCAATGTAACTAATGAGGAGACTCAACCAATACAAACTAGAAACATTAAAACAAACAATAACCGTGAAACGAATATTCTGAGAAACCCTTAAATAGTGTATTATCGAACCTGCGCGTATAAATAATAGGTTATGTTATGTTATGTTAACCGGGGACCTAGAAACGACGGAGAGGCTCCGTCCGCGCCGCAGCCGCAGTGGTCCGCAACCCCACGACGACTATCGTAGTCCACTTCACCCCTCCGCCTTCCCACACGGAACGCAGGGTTATTGTGCGGTTCGGCCCCCGATGGACCCCCCCAGGCAACGTCTCACACCAGACGAGTGTAACCCCCATGCTTGCGTGGTAGAGTAATGGTGGTGTACGCGTACGTAGATAACTTGTTTGCACAGCAATCGCCGACATAGTGTAGCTGAGGCGGAATAAGGGGAACCAGCCTGCATTTGCCAAGGCAGATGGAAAACCGCCTAAAAACCATCCACAGACTGGCTGGTTCACCGGACCTCGACACAAATCCGCCGGGCGAACTCGTGCCGGGGATCGGCGCTCCTTCCCGCCCGGAAAGCAGTTCGTTAGACAGCACGGCCAACCGGGCGGTCTTAAATAATAGGTAGCTGCATTCACATCTAAATGTCTTATATTTTAAAATCACGATCGGTGAAGGTAGGATTTTAGTTTTCTTAGCTGTCAATGAACATCAGATTATTTTCTTTGTCTATCGTCATTATATTCGCGAAGAACACTACGTGAAAAAAAAGAAGGAAAGAACCATCCCATTGAAGGAAATCTGTGAAACAGTGATTCACGGATTTTTGAACTTACTTTTGTTTCAGAAATAGTCACATACTGTGGTACAATCCTAATCGTTTTCGTTTTGAAATATATGTGGTAAGCAACTATAGGTCTCTGGTGGCTTTAGATGAACAAAATAAATATATTTACCTAGTTTTAAAATCAAGTTTAAATAACAGATGTAATGAACAGAATTCAATTAGATGTAATGAATAAATGAATGAATTAAAGAATCAGTTAGATGTAATGAACGTTTTGATCGCCAAATGCCGTCCTTGTCTAGCATGTTTGAACCATTTACAGGGTGGTCCATTGATAGTGACGCGGCCAAATATCTCAAGAAATAAGCATCAAACGGAAAAACCACAAAGAACGAAACTCGTCTAGCTTGAAGGCGGAAACCAGATAGCGCTATGGTTGGCTCGCTACATGGCGCTGCCATAGGTCAAACGGATATCAACTGCGTTTTTTTTTAATAGGAACCCCCCATTTTTATTACATATTAGTGTAGTAGGTAAAGAAATATGAATGTTTTAGTTGGACCATTTTTTTCGCTTTTTTACAGATGGCGTTGTAATAGTCACAAACGTATAAGTACATCGTATCACGTAACATTCCGCCAGTGCGGACGGTATTTGCTAAGTGGTACATAACCCGTGTTCAAATGGACCGTTTACCAATTGCGGAAAAAGTCGACGTAGTGTTGATGTATGGCTATTGTGATCAAAATCCCCAACGTTTATGTGCTATGTATGCTGCTCGGTATCCTGGACGACACCATCCATGTGTCCGGACCGTTCACCGGATACTTTCGTCATTTAAGGAAACAGGAAGTGTTCAGCCACATGTGAAACGTCAACCACGACCTGCAACAAATGATGATGCCCAAGTAGGTGTTTTAGCTGCTGTCACAGTTAATCCGCACATCAGTAGCAGACAAATTGCACGAGAATCGGGAATCTCAAAAACGTCGGTGTTGAGAATGCTGCATCAACATCGACTGCACCCGTACCATATTTCTATGCACCAGGAATTGCATGGCGACGACTTTGAACGTCGTGTACAGTTCTGCCACTGGGAACAAGAGAAATTACGGGACGATGACAGATTTTTTGCACACGTTCTATTTAGCGACGAAGCATCATTCACCAACAGCGGTAACGCAAACCGGCATAATATGCACTATTGGGCAACGTAAAATCCACAATGGCTGCGACAAGTGGAACATCAGCGACCTTGGCGGGTTAATGTATGGTGCGGCATTATGGGGGGAAGGATAATTGGGCCCCGTTTTATCGTTGGCAATCTAAATGATGCAATGTATGCTGATTTCCTACGTAATGTTCTACCGATGTTGCTACAAGATGTTTCACTGTATGACAGAGTCGCGATGTACTTTGAACATGATGGATGTCCAGCACATAGCTCGCGTGCGGTTGAAGCGGTATTGAATAGCATATTTCATGACACGTGAATTGGTCATCGAAGCACCATACCATGGCCCGCACGTTCACCGGATCTGACGTCCCCGGATTTCTTTCTGTGGGTAAAGTTGAAGGATATTTGCTATCGTTATCCACCGACAACGCCTAACAACATGCGTCAGCGCATTGTCAATGTATGTGTGAACATTACTCAAGGCGAACTATTCGCTGTTGAGAGGAATGTCGTTACACGTATTGCCAAATGCATTGAGGTTGACGGACATCATTTTGAGCATTTATTGCATTAATGTGGTATTTACAGGTAATCACGCTGTAACAGCATGCGTTCTCAAAAATGATAAGTTCACAAAGATACATGTATCTCATTGGAACAACCGAAATAAAATGTTCAAACGCAGCTACGTTCTGTTTTTTAATTTAAAAAACCTACCTGTTACCAACAGTTCGTCTAAAATTGAGAGCCATATGTTTGTGACTATTACAGCACCATCTATCACAAAGCGAAAAAAGGGGTCCAACTAAATCATTCATATTTCTTTACGTACTACACGAATGTGTAATAAAAAATGAGGGTTCCTATTTTAAAAAACGCAGTTGATATCCGTCTGACCTATGGCAGCGCCATCTAGCGGGCCAACCATAGCGCCATCTGGTTTCCCCCTTCAAGCTAGACAAGTTTCGTTATTTGTAGTTTTTTCGTTTGGCGCTTATTTAGTGAGATATTTGGCCCAGTCACGATCAATGGACCACCCTGTATATTTCAACTTTACTTTACATAACTCAGAAATAAGGAAAAAGGAAGATTATGATTTAAGTCGCACTGAGAACTCTGTCATTAGAATGTTTCAAGGACAGGGAAAGAAACTGGCTGCGGCCTTTCAAAGGAACTAGCATGGAATTTTCTTGAAGCGTTTTAGGGAATTCAAGGAAAACCTAAATCAGTATCTTTGGACGCGAATTTGAACCGTAGTCCTCCAGAATGCAAGACTAGTGTGTTGACCGCCGCGTCAACTCGTTCCATAGCCATCTAGTAGAACCAGAGGAACTTTTCACAAGTTGTGGGATATTGATATAGGCTTTACTCCTGTTGTACCGTCTAAAAATTACCGAAATACGCTGTTATTGTGACATAGAACATGATTGTTTCTGAAACAAGATGAACTTCATAAAATGCTCAATGTTTGAGTTATAAAATCTGCGAAGGATAATATTAAATTACGTTCTCTTAGATAGTGCGATAATAGATTGCTCCCTTGTTTCGTTCCAATTCATTTCATTGTTTTCATTTTTTCTTCTTTGTCGCATTATCTGGAAGTAAAGTAAAAGAACATACATAAAGAGTTCTTTAAATTGTTGTAAACGGCATTTTCGGCAAACCACCTTTAAAGCTTTCAGAATGAGATTTTCACTCTGCAGCGGAGTGTGCGCTAGTATGAAACTTCCTGGCAGTTTAAACTGTGTGCCGGACCGAGACTCTAACTCGGGACCTTTGCCTTTCGCGAGCAAGTGCTCTACCAACTGAGCTACCCAAGCACGACTCACGCCCCGTCCTCACAGCTGTACTTCTGCCAGTACCTCGTCTCCTACCTTCCAAACTTTACAGAAGCTCTACTGCGAACCTTGCAGAACTAGCACTCCTGAAAGAAAGGATATTGCAGAGACATGGCTTAGCCACAGCCTGGGGGATGTTTCCAGAATGAGGTTTTCACTCTGCAGCGGAGTGTGCGCTGATATGAAAGTTCCTGGCAGATTCAAACTGTGTGCCGGACCGAGTGCACTTGCCCGCGAAAGCCAAAGGTCCCGAGTTCGAGTCTTGGTCCGGCACACAGTTTTAATCTGCCAGGAAGTGTCACCTTTAAAGCTATTTGCCGTCTTTTGAATCTTAGCGACTCAATCAAAATTTGAGTTATCTGCAAGTCTTCATAACCTTTTTGTCCGGCAATCCCGGTTAAAGAGACATCTATTATTTACGTGTCGACAATATTTAACAAGTGCACCGAAATACAGATTCATATCTGTCAAACCTCTGCTTGATTATGGTTGCTTAATTCACAAAGAAACAGAAGTGAGTACGAAGAGCACAGTTAACTCTTAGTGTACTGGAGAACTCCTGGTAGGAAATCATCTGTGACGTGCAATGTTTGTGTGGTTTGCGTAGTTTATTACAATTTGGGACGGTACTTACGTACGGTTATTCGTATTGCTAACTGACTAACCTGGTTCACGGTTTATTGTCACAGTTGCAGATTACCTAACCCACGACTTCCTGGCGTATCCATTTTGAATGATTTGTTGCCGTGGTGCTGTTGTATACAACATGGCGCTCGCCGTCACAGCTGGAAATGGAAATACGCATCACACAGTTCTTCCTAACAGTTTGATACGATAGATGCCATCCTAAAGCGTCTTCGAAAGCCTCTTCGAAGCTCTCAGCGCAAGATTCATTTGACTAACGAGTTGTCGGTGTGGATCATCCCGTGCAGCAGTGAAACGTGGATGTGCCGTGTAAGTGCTCAACGTTAGCTGTCTACTCGAACCATTCCGCGTTAGTGCACACGTCGAGAAACTTAGTGACACAGCTTCTGCGCTTCACGTGGTGATGGGGACTCGACTACTCGTTTAAACTGCCCCTCATGACATGATGGATGTTTATATCGCTGTTCCACAGACGTGTCAAAAAAAAAAAAAAAAAAAAAAAGATTCAAATAGCTCTGAGCACTATGGAACTTAACTTCTGAGGTCATCAGTCCCCTAGAACTTAGAACCACTTAAACCTAACTAACCTAAGGACATCACACAAATGTGTTGTCACACGATCTTCTGCCTTCATTAAACTGTCGCACCCACGAACGCACTTTTGACACATCAATAACTCCATCACCACATGTCTCCTTCAACTGTCGATGAATTTCCATTGGTTTCACACCACGCAAATTCAGAAAACGAATGATTGCATGCTGTTCAAGTAAGGAAAACGTCGCCATTTTAAGCATTTAAAACAGTTCTCATTCTCGCCGCTGGCGGTAAAATTCCATCTGTCGTACGGTTCTGCAATCTCTGGGACGTATTGACAATGAACGCGGCCTGATTTTAAAACAATGCGCATGTTTCTATCTCTTTCCAGTCCGGAGAAAAAAAAATCGGAGGCCTTAGAACTTGAATGCACCTCGTAGTGTTTTGCGTACACTGAAGTCCAACCCAGTTCATGCTTTCCACATTTCGCTTCATCAGTGGCTTCGTGGCAGTCACTTGCAAACACGGTACCTACAAAAACTGTAAACTCACGTGGCGTTTCGATGAAAGAAAGAAAAATCCATACTGAGAAAAATTGAATCTACGGCCTTGATCCGGCAACATGTGAAGTGGGCTTTTCAAGAATTGGCTCATTTCTGCCTGTTTTACTGCTGAATCTTTAAATAGCCACAAATATCTACAGTTACCAACAGATATGTTGCCGCAGTTACATGTCTATCCCGCGAAGATACATACATAAATACTGTGCACGCCGCAGTACACTGCATGGCAGAGGCTGCATAATACCAATATTTCTATTTCTTTCCTATTAAATTTCCGAATTAAGAAAGAGAAAAATGGCTATCCTAAGTATGCGCCCTATCTCTCTCATATTTTTCTGATGAGCTTTATGTGAGACATAACTTGGTGGAAACACTGTTGTCACATAGTCTTTATTGAATGCAGCTTCTCTAAATTTATCCATTATGGCGTCTCGTTTCTTTCAAGTTCCCCGAGCATTTCTGTTACACTGAAGTGAACCTCTCCGCAGGGCTGGATTACGACTGTGAGTCTGGCAAGAGTGCAGGCCGCTAGCAGCTCAGATAAACACCAAACATCAAATATAATGTTAAACTCATGCGACTACACTCACAACGTCGCGGTGTGGCGGCGGCCACGCCCCCACTCAGACGAGGTGAGATCGATGAGTGGTGTGCGGCCAGCTGCCGGCCAGTACGCTTGACGTCTCTACCCAAGAACGATGACGCCAGGAGCTCTCCCAGTAGGGTGTCGCTGTTACGTGCTGCACGGCTGCTCATGAGAGATGTCAGCATGCAGAAGTCTGCCAGAGATGACAGCCTCTGGTGATGGATGTCGCTCCTGTGAGCGACACCTCATAGCACCAGGGTGGCCATAACAGTGCAGAACGGCGAGCACCTGTACTGCCCTGGTACTGACGTGGTGCCCTTCATGTCAGGAGTCTGACTGCAGCTGGAGTGAGCCAGGAGGCGGCCCACCATTGGGAAAGTACTGAGTACAAGAAGGAGGACTAAGTGCCAGAAGGTTGTAAGGTGGCAAAATAAATGGTCAGATTCGCACCTTACATGAGACCTTTACAAATCGTAATGAGAAGGTGAAGATGACACCTAACGTAAATCGACAGTTATGAGAACATTTGCCTATCAACATGTAATGCAAAAAGGGGTGACAGTCAATCGACGGTAATTAACCCACCATTCCTATACAATGCATGTCACTGAGTGGAAAGTAGAACAGGGTACATGAGTCGAGTCTCTTTTAGTTTTGAAAAGCCAGATCCACAACGGCATAGCGAAGCTGCACTGTGGGAGTTATGCTGGCAACCACTTAAAGGGGTGGCAGGAAAGAGGACAGCGTCCCCGGGCCAGGTGATTCAAGCTGGAGGGCTGCCTGTAGGAAGGGCATCGGTACATGAGCAGAGAAGATGCTTTAGAAAACTGCATTTCGAAATTGCAACGTTTTACAAACAAAAGCAAGTGATGCATTTTCGTCCAGCGAGTGTGACACACAAAAAGGTCAATGTACCTTAGGCATCTAGAATTGGCACAAAACGTCCGATTGGTGGAAACTCACTAGGAAAGAGAAAACTACTGAAGTTTCGACACAGTTTGATAGAAGGGACATTGCGATTGGTACAGGGTGTTTCTACAAAATAAGAGAAACACTCCTATTGGTCGAAAAAAGCCGTGACGTGAAAAAGGAACCCAAGTAGAGGGAGGCACTTCTGCCGTGAGAGGACAAGACAGAAATTTTGGGGGACTCTTCTCTGAACTGGCGTCAAGTGCAGAATGGAGCGCTCAACACTCCGTACAACGCAGGGAAGAAATTGGTGTGGACAGTGGATTCACAGCGGCTGCACTCCAGCTAAAATTAGCTGTAGCAACGTTTAGCCCCAACTGTGGAGAAACGAACCAGCCAAATTAGTTAATTTGTTCTTGCGAGAACTGAGAGGGCACTATAATATGCACGCTGCTCCAACCATGTGCGTGTATATCGCCACATAATAAGACTAGGGCTGAGTAAATGTTTTCTCGCATAATGAGAAACATAGAGAAAGTTTCTGCTGGGAAGTTCAGCAAAGGCCAGGTTACTTTTGTAGGAATTTTGGTGGGAGAGAGCAGTCTTGCAGACAGCAGCACGTCGCAGCTTAAGGTAAATACCGCGTGCAGAGGCATAAACATTGTTAGTTCACCAGCTTGCATCCACTGTAAACTCGAGCGACCTTGGGTAATCTTGAACTCAGATTTGTCACTTGACTAACCATCCACCATAGACTTGATTGTCATCCGAAATAGTACCGAACTTTGATTCGGAATCGGACGATTTTCCTAGTACTGACCAACATCATAACGTATGTGTAAGAGGAATTTTGTAAGGAAAGGTCCAATTAAACTTTCATCTTATTGTGCTTAGGATTAATGTAAAGAAGCGTCCAATTAAACTTCCATAATATTGTGCTTAAGATTAATGTTCTTTCAGAGAGTTCATGTTTAACATTGTTGCGTATAAACTTATTTCACTTTTTGATATTGGCAAGATGAGCTATCCATTGCGCTGTTTTTATGTTGGCGAGTTGAAAACTGTGTGAAAAGCTGTAATGTGGTGAGAAATATTGCGACATTAAAACTTGTCATGTCACCTCACACAATTGTTCTCATTTCAAGAATAATCGGAAACAACACCCCCCCCCCTCCCCCCATTACCTTACAAGGTGGTACGGCGGTTAATGCCCAGTCGTGGCGACTAGTTGACGTCCCATATCTCCCAGGCTCCTGCCGCAGTCCTCTCGTCGTAGTAGAGCTGTCGGAAAGCTCGTACCTCTACTAAAATTGATGATTATTTATACGGGTTGGGAACTCACTTGTTGTGCCGATACGTTGCTTGCAGCCACTTTCAGAACAACACGTTCTTGGCCCTGCAATGTAGAAAGCACTTGGCCCAAACTACAAGAGTCCCTTCTTACGGTTGCGCTACCACGATTGTGGTGCATGCCCTGGGCGTCTTCACAGTGTATAAACCGCCCTGTTGCTACCAGTGGCGTGCTGATGCCCTAGCGCCTGCCGACTGCTTACGTCTCGTACTCTTGCTGCGGCTGAGCTACTGCATTCCACTGTAACGCCCAAATAATAGTGGCGTCGCCACAATAGTTTCGTATGGGCTACATCGAACTGTTGCAATCCTGTTAGTGTGTCCTTGATTTTGTTAGACGACTGGTGTAATGTCTACTCGATAAGGACTCCAAATACTGGAACTAAACTCTAGAATTGGTCGCACTATCGGTTTGTATGCATTTGGCTTTACAGGAGTTCCGCACTTTCCCAGAAACCTGCCAACAAATATTTGTTTCACTCGCCTTCCCTACGGAATTTAGGTGATCATCTCATTTTATATCGTTTCTTGATATTACCTGCGAATACTTGCACAATGTTATGTCCTCGATATGTTCGCCACAGATCTTACAATCAAGTACTATTGAGTTGTATGCGTTTATTATGGGTCATTTATCCACATTTGAAGAGACTTGCGATTCGTTATCCAAGGTGTAAACTGTGTCCCAAGTTTGTACGCAGTTCCTTGCGACTTCCCAATGACGATACTTTCCGGTACACAACTAAATCGTTAGTGAACAACCTTCAAATGCTGATGATCCGATCCCTATCTTTTATATGTACTGAATGCATTACACGCTTCTTTGGAACAATCCCGACGCTTGTTTCGTTTCTGTACCTCACTTCGTCGTCCGGTATAACGTACTGAGCTCTATTAGTCAAACGCTCCTCAAGCAGTATTTGCGAAGATACTCAGTACCATTGAGTACCGTTTAATGGTAGACAACGTGGTACATTGTGGAACACTTTCTGGAAATCAAGGAAGGAGGAATATATCTGTTCATAATATATCTGTTCATTTTCGCTAACGTTTCAAAGTGTAACGTATGAAGAAAGCAATCTCGGTTCCAAACGAGTGGTATTTTCTGAATCCTTGGTGACTGTTTGACAGCAGCTTGTATTCCTCCAGTAAAACGATAATATTCTCTATTTTGCTGTAACAGAAGGAGGTCAGCTATACAGAATTCTGTACATCTGATATATTACGGTTCCTGTGAGGGGCAGTCAAATAAAATCCGTATCCCCGCCACAATGAGACCAGTGACACGCGCATATGGAATGTTCATCACAATTGTTTATTTTCATTATTTCACTTCATGCTTATATCCAAACATCTCATTACCAGCGCTGAATCTTCCATTAGTTCATCTCCTCCTCACTCTCTCATTCCGCTTTCACCTCCCCCTCTCTCTGTCCACCTGCTGCTCCCCCTGTCGATCTGCTCCTCCACTCTCTTCGTCTTCTCCTCAAAGCCCCCTCCTCCCATCTGTGTCAGTCTCCCCCTCCTCCCTCCGTCTGTCCACCTCCTCCTCCCATCTCACTCCCCACAACATCAGCTCCACCCCAACAGGAGGTCCCTGGTTCTTAAATCAACATTATTTCTTTCCAGATAGTAATCAATATGTATACCACGTTCGGTTCAAATTGATCCTAGGTTTTAGGAGGAGCTTTCTTCCCATGGCTTTGCCCTCCTACGCACAGGTCACATATTTTTCACATACCGTTGACATATTTAACACATATTTGTGCACATATTGCAGTTTCGTTTTTATGTAACTCAGTGTTTACGATGTAATATCTCCTGAACCACGTATTGTTGATATAATTATGAAGGGCATCCAACAGTACACGTGAATACTCTATGCGGTATCTGTTGTCTATATAGTTAATAGTAAATAAGTAATTAATTAAAACGTCAGGCAACATGTGGCAGTTTCTCACGCATCTCAGTCATCACGACGTCATAATATCTCCTAAAATGTGTGTTGAACAACAATGTAATTTGCAAGTACAGTAGACTCCCATTAATCTGAACTAATTTGGACCGGACCTTGTTCGGATTACCGATTTGTTCGGATTAGCCGGAATTACGATAACGAGTTTCTAGAATGAAGTATACCAAGCAGATAAGTGGGCACACCATGGTAACAAATGGGAACAGGTGTGGGAACAATAGCTCACTCTCACTCCGTGCACTTGTTGTTGTGCATTGTTGAGACCTTTGTAGTGTCTGCGGTCAGTGCACTGCCAGTTGGCTCGCAAAGCGCTTGGTAATGTTAGTTAACGATCTGTGGCACACGTAATAGTTGTATTGTAATCGTTCAGGTGTAGTGCTGTACGTTTTTTCGTCATGAGAACGGAAACATACAGCGTTAACCCCAATAAAAAAAAACAAAAGAACTGAACGATTTGAAGCGGATAGACAATAGTGAGAATGTATCTACACTGGTAACGGAGCTGGGTGTTGGTAAAGCAACCATTTGTGTTTGGAAGAAGAACCGAGTGACGCTTGAACAGTCCTGTGCAACGTCTTCGGGAAAAACACACGAAATTCGGCAGACTTTGAAACAGACCCAGTACGATAAAGTGGATGAAACTCTTTTCCTTTGGTTATGCAGGAAAGAGAAAGGGGAACTCCTTTGAGAGGAGCTCTGGTTGCTTACCTGTTTAACTGAACTAGTTAATGAATGGTGATGAGTTTTAGTGCGAGTACGGGTTAGTTAGACAGATTCAAAAAACGTCATGGAATCCGTCAGCTAACAGTTACTGGAGAGAAACTTTCTTTTGACCGTAAAACGGCGAAGGAATACTTGGGTGAGTTCTAAACAAATGATAAGAGAAGGAAAGTATTCTCCCCAACAAATTTATAACGCTTACGAGACTGGCCTTAATTTTAGGGCATTGGCAACAAAAAGCCTGGCATCAAAAGCAAAAGACCATGCTCCTGGTTTTAAAATGTACAAATGTCGTGTGACTTTGATAGCGTTCAGCAACGCTGCTGCTAATCACAAGCTGCCTTTAATGCTGATCTGCAAATCTGCTAGGCCCAGAGCTTTTAAAAACTGCAGCATGAATTCGCTGCCAGTATAATATCGCAACCAGAAAAAAACATGGACGGATGGTAAGCTGTTCAAAGAATGGTTTCAAGGCCAGTTTGTTCCCTCTGTTCGACGGTTTTCTAAGGAAAATCGTTTGTCTCCCCGTGCAATCCTTTTGATTGATAACGCGCCATCTCACTCCAGCACTGACCAATTATGTGATGGAGAAATTGTGACGAAGTTTTTGCCACCGAATGTTACACCACTTCTACAGCCGATGGACCAGGGCATACTGCAATCATTAAAACTGGTTTACAGAAAACAGTTTTTAAGAATGCTGATCCAAGATGTTAGCATTCCTTTAGAGGACAAAATAAAAAAAGATCAATGTGAAGAATGTTGTTTATTAGGCCGCTTAGGCGTGGCAGAATATTTTGGAAAATACTCGGAGAAGATCCTGGAGAAAACTGTGGACATCTCTGGTATTTCAGGACAACCTAGTTGAAAATGAAGAGGAGAATCTACTACAAATGATACAGACAATCCCTGGATGTGAAGAAACTAGCGAAGGAGACGTAGATGAGTGGATGACAGGGAATGGGGCATGTGTGGATAACCTTAGTGACACTGATTTAGTTGCTGCTGTGACTGAAGACCAGGAAGAAGTTGACTGCTGTGACGGAAGTGACAATGAGCCTGAAAGCGACAAAGGAGAGCTGGCGCAACACGGTGACGCAGCAGAAGCCCTTGACCTCGCACTACGTTATTTGGAGCAACAGCCCACTGCTACACCTGCTGATTTGGTGTTTATGGGACGACGGCGCAACTTTGCGTGGTGTAACAGACTGTCTTCCTACGTCAAAAAGCAATGTCTGCGATTTTTTCATCTAAAAAGTAGGGACAAAATGTCCACTGTATTTTAGTAAGTTTGACAGCTTTTCTTTCATTCTTATGGATTGCTTAAACCTAATGTTTTCTTACAGTTTTTCTAATACGTGTTTACTGTACTGTGTAAATTAAAACAGTGTGTATATACAGCAGTTTACCGCATAGTTTTCCATTCTTAGACTAACATTTTTCATGTTAGGATTAACCGAACTTTCGGATTACCGGGGTTTGGATTAGCGGGACTCTGCTGTACATTCAGCGGTATACGTGAACACTTTCTGCAAAATGTGTAGGTGCAAAGAAGTTATGAATTAAAAGGTCATGCCTCATGAGGCAACTCTACTGTATGAAAAGTGAATACATTGAAAGCGATAATCTTTTTTCCTTTCATCATTTTGTGTGGGGTGCCAGAGAGAAAACGTCTCGTAACGGTTTGAAATTATGTGTAATGTTGAATGGAAGTCACTAAGTGCTCTCCTTCTCTAATACTGGATAAAATATGGTCTGGCTACTCGCGCGTCGTCAGATACGCTCTATTTCACTCCCATCCTCAACCCTTTGAGGTGTAAGTGGTTGTTACCCCCTTCAAGGTCGCAAGCCGTCTGGATTGCCAGCTCCCATTTATACTAAATTTATCTACCTCTTATCACGACTGGTGAAAGGCAGGAAATTTTAGTTGTACTTAATTAAGTCTTATTACGTTGCTATATTATGGGAAAATGATTTTATAAAATTTCAGCCATCGTCGGCAAAGGGGCTAATCGTTCCAGCCTGTGAATACGTGGGCACTCAGAGCTGTGTGCTGGTTTGCGTGTGTCAAAAAGCCAACGACGGAAGCTCACGGAACCGACCGGTCCTTTTCACTAAGTCGGGGTTAGCGGCCTGTGGCACGACTCGCCTCTTGAGATGGCCAAGGCCAACCGTTTCAAGTGCTAGCTGGCACATCACGATCTACGCTGTAAAAGTATAAGTCTTGGAATCTGGGGTAAGCCACGATGGGAACGGGGACCTCACACAGGGGACGTAACGCTGGCCTCGGAAAAGTCAAGAGTGCTAAACAACGCACTGACTTGGCCATCGCTGGCTGACGAGAATTTCTAGGGCAGCCTAGTGAGGAAGATGTGCTCTGTCTGGCCCCGGATTAACGACGTTCTGGGATGGGAATTTGTTAAACGTGGCTCTGACACGACATTGGCGGATAAGGGTAAAATTTTTTCTGATTGACATTTGCGGCCAGATGGGCGCACATTGCGAAGTCGGGAGCTGGTGGAAGGGAAAGGGACACGCTTCCTTTGATTCTGAATAGAGGCAAGTAGCTGGTTCGAGATGTCACGGCACATGGAGGTGTCTGAGTCTCGACGAGCGAGATTCTGATTCTCCAGTACGACCACAGGGCTGCATATTGATGATAATGTACAGCAGAACGGCTCACTGTCGTTATTGTGGTCTTCAGCCCAGAGACTGGTTTGATGCAGCCTTCCATGCTACTCTATCCTGCGCAAGCTTCTTCATCTCCAAGTACCCACTGCGACCTACATCCTTCTGAATGTGCTTAGTGTATTCATCTCTTGGTCTCCCTCTAGGATTTTTACTCTCCACGCTGCCCTACAATACTAGATCCCTTGAGGCGTCAGAAGATGTTCTACCATCCGATCCCTTCTTCTAATCAAGTTGTGCCACAAATTCCTCTACTCACCAATTTTAATCAGTACCTCCTCATTAGTTTCGTGATCTACCCATCTAATCTACATCACTCTTCTGTAGCACCACATTTCGAATGCTTCTACTCTCTTCTTGTCTATAACTTTTATCGTCCATGTTTTTCTTCCGTACATGGTTACACCCCATACAATTATTTTCAGGAAAGACTCTCTGACACTTAAATCTATACTCTATGTAAACACATTTCTCTTCTTCGGAAACACTTTCCTTGCCATTGTCAGTCTCACTAGGCAGGGGTTAATGTTTAGATCCCTACAGTCCGTAAAATAGCGTTGTTCTTCGCTTTATCTGCTTCTTGTGTTGCTCATTGTAGTTCGTTGGGATTTTAAACGGGCTTCGCGCTCTTCGTCTGATTCGTTATTTCGCTGTTGTTTTTGTTTTCTCCGCTTTGCTTCAGTACAGGCAAGATCTCCTCCACTTTTACGTTTGGGCTTTGTCTAAAATATAAACCAATATTTGATTAACAAATATGCTCAGGACGCTTTACACAATTTTCAAGTTTTCTTTTAGTATTTAGTCGTTGTATCATTTCGACTATTCACACTTCACGGTTGGTTTTTATTCACTCACTGCACTACCTTTTCGTTTCCTCTCTTCGCCACTGATTAGAAACTGACGTTAGAACCTACGACGGGTCTTGCTTTATACACCGCTACCAATTGGTGGTCTCACCAGTCGCGATTTCCACAATATAGCAAAAAGGCTTCGAATAGTCTACAATGTTCCAGAAGATTCCACAACATTCCAGAGTGTACTGGAATGTTCCTTAATGATGTGGGATGTTCCCGAACATTCTAGAATCTTCCCGAATGCTCCAGAACACTCCGAATCATTCTGGAACATTCCAGATATTCTGGAATGTTGTGTAATGCTCAAGAATACTCCAGAATGTTCTGGAATGTTCTAGAAGTTTCTAGAGGGCGAAACTTCCCAGCTAATATTTCTGCAATGGCATGCCCTTCAGATAAAAACGGGAACCTTCCTCATCCATAGGGGCAGAGGGCTACCACACTTTATAATTCCCTTGACCGCACCGGGACGCGATTCTGAGTTTTAGTGACACGCATATTTAGATCCATTACTGTGATAGGTTTCACAGTCTCACACACCGCGGGGTATCGCATCCCACAGTGGTCCTTTGCAAACAGTAAGTGATATGCGTATCAAGTTACGTCAAGACAATCCAGTGGTTTGGCAGGGGATGCGACGGAACTTATGAGGGGGTGCTGAAAAGTAATGACTTCGAAATTTTTATGTGAAAACTAAGATCTATTTAAATCAGACTCAATTAACATTCAGCATCTTTATTCCTCATCTGTAGATATTTTGTTTCTCAACATAGTAACCCAAGCGAAGAACACGTTTCTCCCAACTGTAGACCAGTTTGTTGGTACCGTCACTTTATAAAGTTTGACATTGTTGACGGAGCCACAACCTCACCTCTGTTTGAACTGCTTCATGACTATCAAAGTGTAGACCTTGAAGATGTTCTGTAAGATTTGGGAACGGATGAAAATCGAATGGTGCCAAGTCGGGACTATACGGAGGACGATCGACGACAATGCACACAAGGCGTGGGATTACTGCAGATGTCACAGCACCCGTGTGTGGTGCTGCTTCTGTGTTATCCGATTATATTCTCTGATAAGTCCATCAACACACTACCGACGAGCCTCGTCGGTTGCCGCACGCGGTCGTCCCCTCCGAGCCCTGTCACACCGTTACAGTCGCAGGTTCGAATCCTGCCTCGGGCATGGATGTGTGTGATGTCCTTAATTAGGTTTAAGTAGTTCTATGTTCTAGGGGACTGATGACCTCAGATTTGAACTCTGTCACACACGACGAGGTTATAAACATCTTTTCCTCCGCCACTTGCTGCTGGAAACAGTAATTCCCACTTCACCCTTCTTCCCCGAGATTTCAGTCACTACTGATACTTTGTTCTGACTTGTATTTGCTGTTGTGATAGTGTTAGTTATTCGTTAATAGTGATATATTGTTCAGGGTAGCTTGACTTGTGAAGAGTTACCCGATCTACACCTCGTGTATGCCTTCACTGAAAGCAATGGAACAGCAGCACAACGAATCGAACAGCTCCCGAAGTGACAGGAACAACGTAATTTTCCGTCTGCCTGCGAGCTGTTGTATTACTTTTTGTTTTATAAGTTACTTTTGGTAATTGCGTGTTACAGGTATTTTTTTCTGTTCTGAAGATATTTTCACGGAAATGAAGATAATTGTTGTTAGAAAACGAATAAATCGTAATTATTACTTTGCAACGAGCCACTGGAGGAAAAGTCTTCTTAACAGCAAAATACTCAGAAAATATACCGGTACAATCTTAGAAATTTTTACGGCAGTGCTCGAGTTCACTAAATGTACTGATCACTGCTTCAGCCTCACTAGTATTACAAGCAACATCAATCATTCCACCTGAAACCTCAGTGGACGCCGCGTAAGAAAATGTTGCAAATGTTCAAAGAATGCGACGTGTGTGTTAAAACTTCTCGCTGTCAGCAGCCTCCTAAGCCTAAACGTGACTGCTGATGTAATCTATCTAATGCACAAGTAAGAAACATCGTTGTCCGACAGAGCCTTTTCTACAGTGCCACTCAGTAAAGTCACTTTTCTGGGTAAAATGCTTGAAGAACCACAAGATTCTAGGGTATCAAGAATGATGCTGAGGAAAGTCTCTAAACTCTTGAGTATCAAGCTTAGCACTCACTCATATAGTTCAGTAACGCAATATAATTTACAGCAGTTACAAATGCATCCACACACAGCCACGAAAATTACGGTTCCAAGTACTCCAGAAATCGTGATGATGTTTAAGTGGGTCGGTCTGGTGGTAGCAAGGTATGATGTGTTTCAGAAAACAGTCTACTAAGTTGAGTGTTCCAGTGATTCTCCATGTTTAGTCATTAGTTGTGCCCGTCTTAGGCTATTCAGCAATCGATTCCTTACAATTACGACACGAGTGACGTAGTTACACACGCCACTCAGGGTAATAAAGACACTACATACCTACGATCAGAATTTTTATTACGTCTTGCAGTAATACCAAAATACATTATTTTCTGCAACTTATAACTGGAGAAATGAGCACAAGGATAAATCGGGCTGATAGTGAGAACTATCGACAACGTTCCATCCTCTACACAATCAGAAATAGAGCAGGATGGAGGTGACTGTTTAGCTGAACAAGAGTCACGTGATTCAACAACAACCCACGTGGATAAAATAATATTCAGGAGAAAACGATTCTAGTACATTATGTTATCTTTGGCACTCACACTTCATTGGCTTGCGGAGTAGGGACGTAGACGTAAATTGATATAAATAGATAATGAAGAAAAGAAACCCGCATAAATTGCCAAATAATTAACAGTAGGATACGGCTTTCACTTAATCTTTGTCAGAGGTTCTCTCTGAATGACTCTAACTCACATGCACAGAAAAATATCTACGTTTCCAGAATGAAATTTTCGTTCTGCAGCGGAGTGAGAGCTGAAGTGAAACTTCCTGGCAGATTAAAACTATGTGCCGAACCGAGAGTCGAACTCGGGACCTTTGCTTTTCGCGGACAGGTGCTGTACCGAAGTCGGAAGGTAGGAGACGAGGAACTGAAGGTAGTACAGCTGTGAGGACTAGTCGTGAGTCGTGCTTGGGTAGCTCAGTCGGTAGAGCACCTGCCCGCGGTAAGCAAAAACCTCGAGTTCCAGCATCGGGTCGGGAGCACACTTTTAATTTGCCAGGAAGTTTAAATATCTATGTGCCAGAAATGTTGATCAACCTGTTTTTTACATTACCTTGTGGGACATGAATTTTCGTTGTTTGTACACGATATTTAAAAAAAATATCGACTCTCTTGAGAAGTTCTAGAACTGACTGAGAAAAGAATAACAATAAACTTGGGTTAGGAAACGCAACATGCACAGAGTAGTCAGAACATTTGTTCACAGAACATCTGAAAGCTGTGTAGTAGTGTATCTGAACGTAGTCGATGCATTGGTTCTCCGCCAACAGTATCAACAAAGTGTTGTGATGCCTTTCTGTATCACAGTACTACAGGTACAGGTCAATGAAAGCTTTAGATTAGATTGGATCAGAGATTAGATTCAGTTTTCGTTCCGTAGACCAAAAAAATGAGATGATTCTCGTGAGTATGGAACAAGTCAGAAAGTATAGCATAAAAACATAAAACCTTTGCATGTAATACTTACTACCCTGAACATTTGTCAGGAGATTGTCGAAATAGGTGAATACAATGCGGTAAACTGGAACAGCTAATATTTACAGAATAACTTTTCGGCAGCCATATGCGTGGCTCGCGATACACTGACCTTCGGTCGCGTTAGTGTGTACTGCTACAAAGCAAATTACTCGATGATCTGAGGAGGTTTGGTGATATGTTAGCTTTTAATATACATTCGGATTAACTCTTGTCCTTACTGATATTGGGTTGGTTGCATTAATGTTCCACTAAGTTTCATCCTTCTTCCTTATCAATGGAAGCCTGCTACTCCAAAAGTGATAGATTCCTTTTCTTCTTATTTTGAATCATCAGTCTTCTGACTGGTCTGGTACAGCCAGCACCGATTCCTCTCCTGTGACAACCATTTCATTTCGGAATAGGACTTACACCCTACGTCCTCAGTTATTTGCGGGATGTGTATCAGTGTCTGTCTTCCTCTACAGTTTTACTCTCTACAGCTCCCTCTAGTGCCATGGTAGTTGTTGTCTTGATACACGTCGTATCATCTGTTCCTTCTTCCTGTCGGTGCTTCCATACATTCCTTTCGTCGCCGATTCTGCGAAGAACTCCCTTCCTTCCCTTATCGGTTCACCTAACTTTAAACATTCTCCTGTAACCCCACGTCTTAGATGCTTCGAGTCTCTTCTGGCCCGATTTTCCCACAGCCCACGACGCACTACCAAACAGTGCTGTGCTCCAAATGCACATTCTGAGGAATGTATTTCTCAAATTAAAGCCCATGTTAGATACGAGTGGACTTCTCTTGGCCAGGAATGCTCTTTTTGCTAATACTGATCTGTTTATTACGTCCAACTTGCTGCGCCTGTTATGGGTTATTTGCCGCATAGGTAACAAAATTCCCTAACTTCATGTACTCCATGATCACCAATTCCGAGGTTTTCCCCGCTACCTCTCTGTCTTTTGTTTGCACTCAATCCATATTCTGCACTCATTTCACCGTTCATTTTATTCAACAGGTCATGCAATTCTTCGCCACTTTCACCGAGGATAGCTATGTGATTATCGAATCTTATCATTCTACAGTTTGTAACGCCGGAAATGCATATCCTTCTATTTCCATCTATTGAACTGTAATTCTTTTCCTTGTCTTGTTACCTCAAGATATGACATTTCTTTGTCTTTATAATATATTGTAATTGTTTTACTATTTGTATATATATGCATTTATGTCGATGTATAATTGGTTTGTTTTGTAAATATTATTTGTATTTATACGCTGGGTCTGGCCTAGGGAAAACTATACTATCGAACGAATACATCGATAGGTCTTGTGAAGAATCAAAGTGTGTAGGATCTTTGGTAGTGTTAACTCTGCCGTGTGGAGCGCGGGCTGAGCAGAGAGAGTCTGCCTGGAGTAGCGAGTGGAGCAGGTGTGTTGTGTGAAGCTCCCGCGAGTTGCCGCGCTTTCGGGGTTTGGCAGCATGTAATTGCGCTCGACTTGCGATGATAGTTTCTGACATGGTGTCGCGGACGGGAAGCATTAGCTGGCGCACATCAAGAGCCCGTTTCGTCTGGTGACCGCGTCGAGAAGAAGGCGTGCCAACATCCAGCTTCTGCAACAGCGACGGCCGACAATGAGTGACTGTCGCCACCTCCTCGATCGACGGCTTCAAACCTCCAATCAACCAACAAGGAAGACTGGAAGCACGTAAAGTTTTAGAACTGTATGGCAGACCTCAGCTTTTCAAACTTTTAAAATGGTTGCATCACAAAATTACAGCAACTTAGCATGAACCTTTGTAGCTCATTGTCCCTAATTGCATTACCAAGCTGGGTCCCTTCCTTTTCCGGAATGAACCCAAGTGTCGTTGAAATTCCAACGCCAGCATCATTCGATTTCACTGCTTTAATTTCAAAGTTCAGTTAAGGTATTCATAGCTGGCTACAATATTTAGATTACACAAGCACAAATTAAGAGTGCGAGTTTTGTTACTGTATTTTAGCTTACCTGTGACTGCAGCTCAGCTTAGTATGTACTAAAATTTACTATTGTTAATTGTTCAGAATCATTTAATTCAAGTTCAAAGTTAAATCTCTTATTTCTAAATTGCGTAGATTCAAGTAGCTTTTGAAATGATTGTTGAGGTAGTCCAAGACTAACTGTATTTTACTGAATTTCGATGTGCTTCAGAAAGAAAGCTCACTATTAACTTCAGTCACTAAATTAACTTTCGATTTTCCGGTTTTATTAATTCTTTTGCTAAATTAAGTCAGAGTGTAGCGAAATTTCTTCTGACAAACTTTCAGTTTTCACACTACACGTGTCAACCTTCAGTTCCCACGCTTCTAGTGCTAATTATATGTGTAATAACCTTTCTTTTTCAGTTACTATATTAATTGTCCTTAGGACTAGCGACCGTAATTTCCCCCAAATCTCAAATATCTAATTACCGCTAGTTAATTGTTAACGTAACTGCCGCACATTTACTTTCTTTATTAACTGTACCCCTTTTCAAAATTAATTTCCATCAGTTTCATTTGCATTTTTCCTTTCATTTAGATGTAACCCTTTCCTCCCTCTTTACCGACAGATTAACTTCGGTGACGATTGCTTTTCCCAAATTTCCATTAGGTACACGCGGTTTAATTTTTCACTGTCATTAAGGTCGATAAGTGAGGGGGAGGTTACAAGTTGATGGTTTCATTATTCGCAATTGTGAAATCATGTCATGTCTTCCGTAACGGCTGTGGTCGTGGCAGTGCATCGTCATCAGAATAAGCAGGCACTGCAATACCGAAGTAAGACTTACACCTGGCCGGCCGGAGTGGCCGTGAGGTTCTAGGCGCTACAGTCTGGAAGCAGGCGACCGCTAAGGCCGCAGGTTCGAATCCTGCCTCGGGCATGGATGTGTGTGATGTCCTTAGGTTAGTTAGATTTAATTAGTTCTAAGTTCTAGGCGACTGATTGCCTCAGAAGTTAAGTCGCATAGTGCTCAGAGTTATTTGAACCACTTGAACTTACACCTGGCGGCCGAACTTCCCCGGAAGGGGCCTCCCGGTCAACGATGCTATACGCTCATTTCATTTCCTCTTCGCAGCTACCTTTATTGTACACATATTTATCTTTACAAATTCTATCATAGCCTTCAATTGAACTGCCTACTGAGATACTCAACATGTGGAATCTATAGTTTCAGAAAAATTCAAGTGTATATCTTAAGTCCTTTTTTCTGCCGTGTTCCACTCCTTTGCGCCTTGATTCTTCCTGACTAGTCTTTTAAGCTTCAGCCCCCTGTTCATCGTTACTAAATTGTGATCTGAGTATATATATCTGCTCCCGTTTACGCCTTATGGTCACATATTGATTTTGAAATTTCTGCCTCACCATGACTTCATTTTCGTCTTTGGATTAACAAATGGAAGTAACCTGCGAGCCCATTTCTTCTACGCTGAAAAGTGTCAGTTATGATGCAGACTACTTTCTGGTAAGCTGTTGGGTCGAATTTTATAGCACACGAGAGGGAAAAGTTCTCGAGCACACGGAAAGAGAAACAGTGGAAGGCGTCGCTCGGTCTGCATCCTTGAGATGGAGGAAGTGTTTTACGTTTATTGGACGAAAGTCTTGGAACCAGTGTACGACACTAGCGGCAGAAAAAAGCTTGGATCACACTCTTATCTGGGCCGTACTTCATTTTTGCTGTATCTGTATTATCATTAGCATGTATAGACCCAAAGGCACAAAGTAGTCCGTAGCTGACTGAAATTCTGCCAAAGTCTCTTCCAAAAGTGTCTGGCAGATGCGCTGTTGACATGTAAATCTTTATTTACTGACCAGTTCAGAAATGAATCTGTTCTGATTTTTCATAATCAGCATGTGCAGGCTGGTGACAACTGAAACGCAATTTCAGAAAGATAGCAGCACCCTTTCTCGGCCATTGTCAGGGGGTGGGGGGCAATAGGATGATAGCTAAATAGGACCGTAAGTGCTACCACAGAGATTAAATGGGTTCATCATGATGACATACGCATTAGTGTATTGGATACTTTGCTGGAGGAACTACGCGGTCAACAAAGGCTACATATGTGAGTGATGCACGATCGCGAACCGACAGATCTTCACGACCATGTGCATGAATATGTGACGCTGACAACCAGGATCCTTGGACAGTTCGGGGAGGCTCCGCTGCTTCCTATTCTCTTTCTCCAGTGTACTTAACATTTGGCTGTCTACACTAATCCAATCAACGATGTGCAGACACCACAGTGTCGCCTCTTCAAACAGTACATTCGTTACATCGAAGTGCATAGCGATGCGTTTCCACCATGGACGTTACGTTAAGCTTATTCTGCCATCATGTGTCATGTATTGATCTCACGTTTATCAACTCCTATGAGCAAGTGTTCAGATCTCAGAAAAGTGCATTTTCGGAGGACTTTTTCTATGCTTATTAACCCACCAAAGACATCCTATAGTTTTTAGCACACAATATACATTTATCTCTGCTTTATAGTGTTAATGGCAGATGTTGCTATATTAATGATATGTTACAAGGCTACAGTTTTCTTCTGGATACTAGTGTTCTACGTCTAAAACTGCGTCTAACTTTAAGTAATCGATAGAGTCTACAGTGACCTTGTACTCTTGCACGATATGTCATGTTTGTTTTGCGCTTGGCATATCACGCACGTTTCCCCGGGAATTACATCAATTCAGGTCTCATGTGTGCAGGGACAGTAATTACTAAAATACGATAGGAGGATCACCACTGTTACCGTCATTTGAGTACTTCCTAAATGTTCACACTTGGCGAATTGTTAATTAATTGGTACCTTCACAAGCACACGAATCAAAGTAATAAGAGTTTGCGACTAAACTCATGTGCTGTTTCGTTGTTGGAATTTTTATGACATTCTGTAGTTGTACACCTTTTGCAGCTCTAGTTGGTTATGAACAAATAATAACACACACCTTCCACACACTTTAAACCTTTGAGTCTATCCAAATTTGTGAACTTGTAAATAAAGCATTGGCAGGACAAGTCGACCTTGTCACACCAGCAAAAAGCACAACGTGCGTCTGAAATTTACTGCAGCGGATGGTATTTACAACGCAGAATAAGTAAGTATTTCACACTAGTCACAATAAAAGACAATATTTCGTAAATGCAGTAATATATAGAACGTTGGGTATAAAATAGTAAATGGTTTTTGATCTTGTGCATTTACGCGGCAGAATTTGTGAAGGAAATCTCGATGGTGGAATCAGAACGTTCAGTTACTTCCATCGCCAATAGCTGAATGATTCCCTCTATTGTGTGCGCAAGTAGTGGTTTAGAAACGGATCAAATGAAACAGACATACTTTGATATGTCATTAGCTGTAACGGTAAGCGAGTCTGATGTGGCGTCAACACTGTCCTCTACTCAGATCGTTTTCTGTCATCGGTCCTACTGTCGCTAGAGGTGAATACCCAAAGAACTATTGATATTCTGATTAATATTTGAAGATTATGATCAATGATCCAAATAGACAGTCTGACAACGATTTGTTTCTTATTAATTAAAGAAAGAAATACAGTACTGAAATATTTAATTCAGTTTGTGGGGGACTGCGAGGACATTTTTCTTTTCTATTCACCTCAGAGGAGCACTTGCACTCTTTGTCAGTTATTTACTGGTTATATCCAAATCTCCGTCTTCCCAAACACTTTTTGCCCTCTACAGCTCCCTCTAGTTATTCTCTGACGTCTTAATGGATGCCCTGTCATCTTGTCCCTTCTTCTTGTCAGTGTTTTCCGTATGTTCCACCCTTCACGGATTCTACGCAGGACCTCCTCATTCCTTAAGTTTGCAGACCTCTTAATTTCCAACATTCTTCTGTAGCACCACATCTTAGACAGATTTCTTCTGTTCCAGCTTTCCCACTGTCCATGAGTCACTACCATATAAAGCTGTGCTCCAGATGTACGACCTCAAATATTTCTTCCTCAAATTAACCCGTCACTGCACCAAGAGGATGGGGGATGAGGGAGGTACTTTATGCCCCCATCTATTGAAAACATAGTAATCTAGTCAGTTACTTTATAACTTAAAATACTGAAAAAAAATGTTTTTAATAAGGTCTTCTACCATATTCCAAAAATGTTTTAAATTTTTCAGTTAAACATAAACCAAAGATTTAAGTTTTAAGAATGAACCTCAAAATTTCAGTCTTACTAACAGACATGACATTTCACAGTTCATTTCATATTAAATGTTTTTACATTTCTGACACTACTTAAACATCAATATGTCACTAAGAAGTATGTTGTCCGTAAAAGTCAACAGTAGCTAACGAGTTTTTTGTGGTCATAAAATTCCCTCTCCGTGCTTGTTGGCTTTATTGACAGTGCTTTGGTTTTGCTGAGAGTGTGCTGAAAGTGATTCTCATGCTCTAGACCTTAACGTACAATCAGTCAAAAGTGTGTTGATAACATAAGTTAACAACAAATAACACGTTGTGTTTTGTTGTTTTAGGTTGGCCATAAAGTAACCCCTCCGCCCCCCCCCATCCCGCCACACAAACACACACACACACACACACACACACACACATACACACACACACACACAAGGCTTGGTAATACACATTATGGAAGATTCATTGGTATTGCATAGTGCTGAGGCAGAGGCTTGATAGATTACTAATCACAATGTCCTCGGTCACGGGTTCGAAACCCGCCACTGCTTAAATATTGATTAATCATCAGCATTGACAGCCTAAGACTTTCGGCAAAAGAAGTCACCCTCATTCTGCCAAACGCATTTTCAAGGAGGATGGAGGAGCGGCGAGGGGTTCGGGGCACTGTCTTGTCCTTGTGGTGGGAAATTGCCGGTAAAGGCGAAACAATCAGCAATGATCACTGGTATGAAAATACAGAAGGCAATGGAAACCACTGCATTACAGACACATAACGTGTACCCACAGGACATGTGGCCTGTAAATGAAAAAGTGTCATGATGATCTCTCCATTGGCAAAAGATTCCGGAATAGTCTCCCATTCGGATTTCCAAGAGATAACTGCCAAGGGGGAGGTGACCATGAGAATAAGATTGAACAACCAACGAAAGTATAATGTTCTACGAATCGGGACATGGAATGTCAGAAGGGTGAACGTGGTAGGGAAGCTACAAAGTCTGAAAAGAGAAATGCAGACGCTCAGCCTAGACATAGTAGTAGTAGGGGACAGTGAAGTGAAATGGGAAGAAGGCAAGGATGTTTGGTCACATGAGTATAGGGTAATACGAGGGCAGTTCAATAAGTAATGCAACACATTTTTTTTCTCGGCCAATTTTGGTTGAAAAAACCGTAAATTTCTTGTGGAATATTTTCAAACATTCCCGCTTCGTCTCTTATAGTTTCATTGACTTCCGACAGGTGGCAGCGCTGTACGGAGCTGTTAAAATGGCGTCTGTAACGGATGTGCGTTGCAAACAACGGGCAGTGATCGAGTTTCTTTTGGCGGAAAACCAGGGCATCTCAGATATTCATAGGCGCTTGCAGAATATCTACGGTGATCTGGCAGTGGACAAAAGCACGGTGAGTCGTTGGGCAAAGCGTGTGTCATCATCGCCGCAAGGTCAAGCAAGACTGTCTGATCTCCCGCGTGCGGGCCGGCCGTGCACAGCTGTGACTCCTGCAATGGCGGAGCGTGCGAACACACTCGTTCGAGATGATCGACGGGTCACCATCAAACAACTCAGTGCTCAACTTGACATCTCTGTTGGTAGTGCTGTCACAATTGTTCACCAGTTGGGATATTCAAAGGTTTGTTCCCGCTGGGTCCCTCGTTGTCTAACCGAACACCATAAAGAGCAAAGGAGAACCATCTGTGCGGAATTGCTTGCTCGTCATATGGCTGAGGGTGACAATTTCTTGTCAAAGATTGTTACAGGCGATGAAACATGGGTTCATCACTTCGAACCTGAAACAAAACGGCAATCAATGGAGTGGCGCCACACCCACTCCCCTACTAAGAAAAAGTTTAAAGCCATACCCTCAGCCGGTAAAGTCATGGTTACAGTCTTCTGGGACGCTGAAGGGGTTATTCTGTTCGATGTCCTTCCCCATGGTCAAACGATCAACTCTGAAGTGTATTGTGCTACTCTTCATAAATTGAAGAAACGACTTCAGCGTGTTCGTAGGCACAAAAATCTGAACGAACTTCTCCTTCTTCATGACAACGCAAGACCTCACACAAGTCTTCGCACCCGAGAGGAGCTCACAAAACTTCAGTGGACTGTTCTTCCTCATGCACCCTACAGCCCGGATCTCGCACCGTCGGATTTCCATATGTTTGGCCCAATGAAGGACGCAATCCGTGGGAGGCACTACGCGGATGATGAAGAAGTTACTGATGCAGTACGACGTTGGCTCCGACATCGACCAGTGGAATGGTACCGTGCAGGCATACAGGCCCTCATTTCAAGGTGGCGTAAGGCCGTAGCATTGAATGGAGATTACGTTGAAAAATAGTGTTGTGTAGCTAAAAGATTGGGGAATAACCTGGTGTGTTTCAATGCTGAATAAAACAACCCCTGTTTCAGAAAAAAAATGTGTTGCATTACTTATTGAACTGCCCTCGTATTATCACCAGCGGGAAATTGGTATAACGGGAGTAGGATTCGTTATGAACAGGAGGGACGGGAAGAGAGTGTGTTAAAGTGAACTGTTCAGTGATAGGGTTGTTCTTATCAAATTCGACAGCAAACAAACACCGGCAACGATAGTTCAGGCATATGTGCTAAGGTCGCAAGCTGAATACGAAGCGACAGAGAAAGTATATGAGGGTATTGAAAGGGTAATACACTACATAAAGGGAAACTAAAATATAACAGCCGGGGGGAGACTGGAATGAAGTTTTAGGGGAAGGAGTAGAAGGAACGCTTACTGGAAAATATGGGCATCGGACAAGGAATGACACAGAAGAAAGACTAATTGAGTTGTGAAATAAATTACAGCTAGTAATATCGAACACTCTGCTCAAGAATCACAAGCGAAGGTCACTTGGAAAAAGTCGGGAGGAACGCGAAGATTCTACTTAGAATACTTCATGATCAAACAGATTCCGAAATCAAATACTGGATTGTAAGGTACACCAGGAGCAGATATAGTCTCAGAACACAATTTAGTAGTGATGAAGAGTAGGCTGAAGTTTAAGAGACTAGTGAGGAAGAAGTGATGGGTAAAGAAGTGTGTGTGGTATGGTAGTGGAAACGACTGAAGAGATAAGCTCGAATTTCTGTGAGACCTTAGATACTGTGATATGTAATAGCTCAGTAGGCAGTTCAGTTGAAGAGAAGTGAACATCTCAAAAACGGCAATCACAGAAATGGAAAGAAAAAATAGGTACGAAGAAGGTTATCGCGAAGAAACCATGGGTAACATAAGATATACTACGGTTGATCGATAAAAGAAGGAAGTACAAAAATTTTTAGGGAAAATCAGGAATACAACAACACAAGTCGCCGAGGAATGAAATAAATGGGAAGCGCAAGGAAGCTATCACGGAATGGCTGAATGAAAAATGTGAAGAAATCGAAAATGAAATGATTGTCGGAAGGTCTGACTGAGCATGTAAGAAAGTCAAAAACGGCCCTCTATGAGGGCAAAGATTTATCTGATATGAGGAAAAAAATGGCTCTGAGCACTATGGGACTTAACATCTATGGTCATCAGTCCCCTAGAACTTAGAACTACTTAAACCTAACTAACCTAAGGACAGCACACAACACCCAGCCATCACGAGGCAGAGAAAATCCCTGACCCCGCCGGGAATCGAACCCGGGAACCCGGGCGTGGGAAGCGAGAACGCTACCGCACGACCACGAGATGCGGGCAACTCTGATATGAGGAAACAGGAGTAATTTAGAAGAGATAGGGTATCCAGTAATAGAATCAGAATTTAAAAGAGTTTCGGAGCACGTAAGATCAAATAACGCAGAAGGGAAAGATAACATCCCACACGAACTTCTAAAGTCATTTGAGGAAAGTGGCAACAAAACGATTATTCACGATGGTATGTAGAATGTGTGAGTCTGGCGAGATACCATCTGACTTTAGGAAAAATATCATCCAAACAATTCCGAGGATTTCAAGAGCCTACAAGAGCAACGGTTATCGCATCATCAGCTTAACAGCTTCTGCATCCAAATTACTGAAAAGAATAATATACAGCAGAATCGTAAAGGTAATTGAGCCTGTGGTAGATGACGACCAGTTTGGCTTTAGGAAAGGTAAAGGCGCCAGAGAGGCAATTCTGACGTTGTGGTTAATAATGGAAGCAAGACTAAAGAAAAATCAAGACACGTTCATATGATTTGTTAACCTGGAAAAAGCGTTCCACAATGTAAAATGGTCCTAGATTTTCGAAAGTCTGAGAAATATAGGAGTAAGCTATAGAAAGAGACGAGTAATATACAGTATGTACAAGACCCCAGAGGGAGTAATAAGAGTGGACGACCAAGAACGAAGTGCTCAGTTTAGAGAGGGTGTAAGACGGGGATGTATTCCTTCGTCCCTACTGCTCAATCTGTACATCGAAGTAGCAAAGATGGAAATAAAAGAAAGATTTAGAAGTGGGATTAAAATTCAAGGCGAAAGGATATCAATGGTACGATTCGCTGATAACTATGCTGTAACCTGAGTGAAAGTGAAGAAGAAATACATAATCTGCTGAATGGAATGAACAGTGTAATGAATGCAGAATATTGATTGAGAGTAAATAGAAGAAAGAGGAATGTAATGAGAATTAGAAGAAATGAGAAAAGCGAGATACTTAAGATCAGGATTGACGGTCACGAAGTAGATGAAGTTAAGGAATTCTACTACCTAGGTAGCAAAATAACCAATGACGGACGGAGCAAGGAGGACATCAAAAGCAGACTAGCATGGCAAGAAGGGTATTCCTGACCAAGAGAATCTACTAGTATCAAACATAGGCCTTAAATGAGGAAACAATTACTGAGAATGTACTTTTGGAGCACATCATTGTATGATAATGAAACATGGACTATGGGAAAACCGGAAAGAAGAGCGTCCCTACGCTGCCGACCGACCGCTGTGTCATCCTAATTAAGCGCCATTGGATGCGGATATGGAGGGGCACGTGGGCAGCACTCCGTGCTCTCGGCTGTAGTCCTTTTTCGTGACCAGAGCCGCTAAATCTCAGTCACGTAGCTTCTCAGTTGGTTTCACAAGGGTTGAGTGCACATAACTTGCCAACAGCGCTTGACAGACCCGGACAGGCACTCATCCAAGTGCTAGGCAAGGCCGACAGCGCTTTAACTTCGGCGATCTGACCGAAACCATTGTCCCACCACCTCAAAGCTGTTGCCTTTTGTTTCTTATACATGAAGTACATTACCAGTCTTTCCATATAGGTTACTCGTATTCCTCTCCGAATTTCGAACATTTTGCCCCATTTTATACTGTCGAACGCTTCTTGTAGGTCAGCAAATCCTTTTTCTTCAATCTTGCCTCCATTATCAAAGGCAACGTCAGAATCGCCGTTCTGGTGTCTTTACCTTCCTAAAACCAAACTGACTGTCGTCCAACGTATCAAGAGTTTTCTTTTCCACGCTTTTGCATGTAATGCATGTCATGAATTTGATTGAATAAGTTGTTCAGCTGACTGTGGAATAGTTCTCGCAATTATTGGCCCTTGCTCTCTTCGGAATTGTATGGATGATGTTCTTCCGAAAGCCTGATGGTACGTCGCCAGTCTCACATTATCTGCACAACAACGTGAAGAGTCGTTTGGTTGCCACTTTTCCTAATGATTTTACAGAATTCCGATGGAATGTTATCCGTACCTTCTACCTTATGTGGTTTCAAGTCTTCCAGATCTCTTTTAAATTTGACATTCATGCTGGATCCCCTACGTATCCCTATCGACTCCAGTTTGTTTTTCTAACATGTTATCATACAAGTTGTTCCCCTCATAGAGGCCTTCAATTTACTCTGTCCGTCTATCTGCTATCTCTCTTCTGAGTTTAACTAGCAAAGGAAACGGCCCATGAAAGGCAACACTTTCCCAGTCTTCTTCTTTTCTTCTTTCCTTCTTTTTTTGTTGTTAAGAATAAGCACATAGCTACCTGAAGGTGTCAATCAGTAGTACGTAATTCTGCACAAAGTCGAAGATTCTTCATGTTGTAAATTTCTTAGAATTTTGTCATGGATAAGCGAATAGGACAAGCAAATATTCTAGTTCAGAATCTCTATTAATTTTAGAATATACATTTAAACGGAGAAAACAGCTGTTTCTTTATGTCTTTTTACTTCAGTCTTAAAAAAATCGAGCTTCAGTTTCAAATTATAATTTACACGTACAACCAAATCACGCATTTCTTTCTCCAGACAGTAATCTGATGATCACAAAGCTGGTATGTTTTTAAATTGGAAAACATAGCTCTTTTGTGGCTTTAAAATTAGTTACAATTATTCTTGCAGTTCTTCCTTCGGGGAATTTAGTCTTACCTCTCATTTTCTTACGTAACACTGTTGTTACAACACTCCACATCTGTCTGCGTGAACAGTTGTAGCTCTTCTGCTGGAAATTCTTGTGAAATTTCTCTGTAGAACTTTAATTTTACACCTTTTACCAAAAAAAACTACGATTACCTATCATATTAGAGCAATTCTATTATCATACAGCATATACATGTGGTTACAGACCACTTGTTTAGCGCGTGGTCAATGGGTGGTGTGTGCTTCCGCGTGTGTTGTGTACTGTGTGTGTGTGTGTGTGTGTGTGTGTGTGTGTGTGTGTGTGTGCTGACAGAAAGTATCATGACGTATTCATTTTATAATAATTTAGTTTCCTGTTAGACTCACAAATGAATCTAAGAGAATAATGTCTCCGTGCACGGCAGCGCGGACGTATCTTTGCTGGTAGAAGTAGCTAGGTGGTGAGTAGCACAAAATACTGCTGCGAATCGACTTCCGAAAGTCGTCTGCATGTTGAATTTGCTTCGGCCATTGGGACAGGGCAAATTATCTTTTAACAAATGGGCAGTGATTTCTCTTACAAACAATGCATTTAGATTTTGGCAGGTAGGAAAATTTTGTCTTTCATTATAGTGGAAACCATGCCTCTGATAATGTTATCCTAATATCAGGCAGCTGATTCTACCAACTTGTTTTACACTTATATTTGGTCTATTCCATCTCACTTTTTACTTCTGGTTACACTTGATAGGAATGATATGAGGGCATGCTCATGTCAATATCGTTATTAACATGTTCTGTCTCCAAACAGCTTTAATGAGGTACACTGACCCCAGCTAAAGTGGTACAGAAGCGTTACATTACAGCAGAAGAAACGTATTTTTTTATCACAGTACCCAAAATCGAAGTTAATCCTATTATGTGACTTCGTATTTCACAATATCGACTTGTCCTGTAGTACTTATATGTTTTTCAGCAATCACCGACACGATAGAAAAGCTTGTGCGCGTATGTGTGTGTGTGTGTGTGTGTGTGTGTGTGTGTGTGTGTGTGTGTGTAGGGACAGGAGGAGAATTGCAGAAAAAGACAGTGAAGCAGTACCTAATGCTTAATGAAAATCTCAGATACTGTGGGGTAGAGGCTATGTTGACACACTATGATTAGCAGTTGCTCGAGTATTGTTTTTTGCAAAGACATACACATGACTTCATGCAGCTAATTATTTACATTGTATGTACATTTTTTTCTGCATTTACAGAGTAGGCTGATACACACACATCCAAATAAATTGCTTAATTTTCTTTTCTGGTACATTTACATATCGCACCAATTTACAGGTTTGCCACTACTTAACTAATAGTCTGCAAACTATGTTAAGATATAACTTTTTTATATAGTTTTGGCTGATATGGTTAAAAACGGCATACTTATTTGCACACAGACTTTCTATCTCTCTCTCTCTCTCTCTCTCTCTCTCTCTCTCTCTATATATATATATATATATATATATATATATATATATATATATAGAGAGAGAGAGAGAGAGAGAGAGAGAGAGAGAAAGAAAGAGAGAGAGAGAGAATGTGGTGAATACAAAAAAAAGTACTTATTTCTCCCCAGTAGTACACACATAACTTACTAATGGGTTGAGTGTAGACAATGTGGACAACTGATACAAGATACATTAAATATATTAAAAATAAAAGTTTGTGAAAATATATAAATATGACGTATCCATGTATCCTGCACCGAACATGGTCCAATATGGTCTGGACATATAAGGAAAATATTAGTTACACAGCGAAACCAAAAACTAGGAATATATGTAAGGACCCACATACGTCCCAAGTGCTGCAACGCTGTAGGACAACCACTCATACTAATATAAGTCAACCTGCGTAACCATCTAAAGGTCTAGACAATAATATACTATATAGGCAACAAATTTCCATAGCATCAAGGTAACACCTCAGTAGGTGAGACAGAGCAGAGGACAGTCAGAATAATGGTATGGTTGATATTCAGTAGTAATTGTAGCCACTAGAAGTTACACCCTGAAAGACAATGTTGTACCCCACCAGAATGAGCGGTACTGGCCTGCGAGGTTGCAGTGTATTATAAAGTATGACTTAACAAAACCAATTCATTGAGTATCAGGAAAGTTGTTTGACTAGCGAATCAATCAAAACGTTACTCATATGTATTGAAACATATGTGAAACCACAAAATAAAATTAAATACAGAATTACATATACTCGTGAATAAATGAACTGGAACCAATACACATCTTAGTCTTTTAAACCACATTAAAACCGAAAGGTATTACACTACTGGCCATTAACATTGCTGCGCCACGAAGATGATGTGCTCCAGACGCGAAATTTAATCGATAGCAAACAGATGCTGTGATATGAAAATAATTAGCTTTTCAGAGCATTCACACAAGGTTGGCGCCGGTGGCGACACCCACAACGTGCGGACACGAGGAAAGTTTCCAACCGATTTCTCATACACAAACAGCAGTTGCCCGGCGTTGCCTGGTGAAATGTTGTTGTGATGCCTCGTGTAAGGAGGACACATGCGTAACATCACGTTTCCGACTTTGATAAAGGTCGCCTATCGCGATTGCGGTTTATCGTATCGCGACATTGCTGCTCGCGTTGGTCGAGATCCAATGACTGTTAGCAGAATGTGGAATCGGTTGGTTCAGGAGGGTAATACGGAACGCCGTGCTGGATCCCAACGGCCTCGTATCAATAGCAGTCGAGATGACAGGCATCTTATCCGCATGGTGTAACGGATCATGCAGCCATGTCTCGATCCCTGGGTCAACAGATGGGGACGTTTGCAAGACAACAACCATCTGCACGAACAGTTCGACGATGTTTGCAGCAGCATGGACTATCAGCTCAGAGACCATGGCTGCGGTTCCCATTGACGCTGCATCACAGACAAGAGCGCCTGCGATAGTGTACTCAACGACGAACCTGGATGCACGAATGGCATGTCCATTTTTTCGAATGAATCCAGGTTCAGTTTACAGCATCATGATGGTCTTATCCGTGTTTGGCGACATCGCGGTGAACGCACATTGGAAGCGTGTATTCGTCATCGCTATATGGCGTATCACACGTCGTGATGGCATGGGGTGCCATTGATTACACGTCTCGGTCACCTCTTGTTCGTATTGACGGCACTTTGAACAGTGGACGTTACATTTCAGATGTGTCCCGTGGCTCTACCCTTCATTCGATCCCTGTGAAACCGTACATTTCAGCAGGATAATGCACGACCGCATGTTGCAGGTACTGTACGGGACTTTCTGGATAAAGAAAATGTTCGACTGCTGCCCTGGCCAGCACATTCTCCAGATCTCTCACAAACTGAAGACGTCTGGCCAATGGAGTCCGAACAAGTGGCTCGTCACAATACATCAGTCACTACTCTTGATGAACTGTGGTATCATGTTGAAGCTGCATGGGCAGCTGTACCTGTACACGCCATCCAAGCTCTGTTTGACTCAATGCCCAGGCGTATCAAGGCCGTTATTACGACCAGAGGTGGTTGTTCTGGATACAGATTTCTCAGGATCTATGCACCCAAACTGCGTGAAAACGTAATCACATGTCAGTTCTAGTATAATATATTTGTCCAATGAATACCCGTTTATCATCTGCATTTCTACTTGGTGTAGCAATTTTAATCGCCAGTAGTGTACATTCATGTAATCAAAATCTCAAATGAAGTATACTGCTCACACACATTATCTACGAGCCAAACCAGTGAGGGGGCCAACAATATGAATAAAAAAATAAGACTATGAAGCAATCAATCCATAAGTTGACTATAAATACACTACTATAACAAAATCACTGGCAGTGTCACAAGTCATATCCAGCAGAAGCCAAGTGAGGGTAAATGCAAACCCATGTAAAATTGAGTATGGGTGCATAACCAATAAGGGCGTCACATATGAATATAATAATTTAATTTCAAACATAGGGAGACATTCAACTATATCTAATGATAATTGTTGGGAAAACACGCACAGATCTACCACCTATCATGTAACAAGTGGCCAATGGCAGCAACGTACACATCTGCACAGACCATTACCCGAAATGTCCACTAATGTACACTACATATCATTTATCATATATGGAATTGGGCATGATCAGGTAACCCAAACTAAGGCAAGTAATACTTTATCATGGAACAACCAACTACCAATGAGAGTGGGTTAGAGGCATATACATAGTCGATGCTATAACAGTTAAGAAAGGGAAATGTGACCTGCTGCACATAAGTAATGGGTAGTCGGTGGAAGGGGTGGGGGAAATAAGGGTGAAAAGAGAGTGTTACAGTAACCCCACAATCATAAGGTGACTTGTAATACACTAACCTACAATTACAAATGGTGTACATCTAATATGAGAACAAGGCAGGAACCCCAACAGTTATGGCACTTTATCAAGAAAGCATATGTTAATACAGGAAATCCCTCTCCAACAGTTACAAGATATGAGCCATATACCCACATGCAACATGTGCACAAGAATTCTGAGAACACAGGGGAACTCACCTTAACTGACTCTAAAGGGTTAACTCCATTTGTATACACGATTCCGTCAGTGACCAACATCGTACAACTGGTTCCCATAAACTACATTCAGAATGTCATAAACACAATGAATACCAGAGGGTATAGTTCAAATACCACCATTAAACGAATGCTACAAGTACCTGTAATGACGATGTTGCATCTCGAACCACCAACTAACAAATGACTGGAGAAGCATTCAAAATAGCAAATTGAAAGATATGAGTGAGTGAATATTTAAAGACGTTGGTCGGAATTAAAGGTAAAAATGTAAATGTATACCACTATCGATGTCAGTAATCGGAAACAGTTACGTGTACAATGTTATCATAACTGAATTCTATTAGATAAGAGTATCACCATATTCATACTACGAGACACAAATGAGAAAAGGCACTGGGGCTAAAAGCATGTATATAACACCCACGTAACAGTGATGGCATTCTCATGCTCTCTGAGGAGGGAAGTGCCACAACGGGGCCAACCTAAAATCAAATGTATGTATTATCATGGATGAAGCCCAAAAGGGAGTAGTCGGATCAATTACAGAAAGAAATAAGTGGAAATTCGTAGTGATTCACGTCGAAATATCAGTGCCAATACATAGATATTTAGAGTCTGTCTCTACAATGTTGATAACGATATGTACTGATTACTATTTCTTAGTAAATTTAAACATTTAAGGCAGAGAAAACGTGCACAAAAGATTTTGAGAACAGTCAAAGAGTAGTTTGTTGGACTCAATTTGTTCATGCAGCAAACAACTTGATTCTTTGTGGGAACGGATAAAACTTTCCAAATCTTCTATAATGTCATTGTAGCTCCTTTACCCACGGAGTGTAATACTTTTAGATTCTCATGTGTACCTACAACAATATGATTCATTGTCTTTAAACGTTGTTTGAACGTCAAGTGTTTAATAGTATGCAGGGAAATATGTTCTCTACGTCTTTCCCTGAAAGTTCTTCCCGTTTGGCTTATGTACATGGAGTCACAATCAGTACAGGTTATTTTGTACACATCTAATTTCTGTAAGGAGTCGAACTGTTCCACTGAATGTGCCAACTCTTTTGATAGTGTATTGTTATTTCTGAATCCCATGTTAACATTAATTTTGCGAAAAATTTGTGGCACTTCATTTGACAGTGTGCCAATGCAACTATTACGGGTAAAATTTTTCTGTCTATTTCTATATCCCTCTAAGGAAATCGCGTGAAATAAATCGGAAACACGCAATAATGACTTTGAATGCATGCAGTCAATTAATTCAGACAGAAACTCATTATTGAACGCTATATCCTTTAACACATGTTTTTCCCATTCTGTTTCATCAGTTTGCAACATGTCTTTATTACTCTGTTGATCGAAATCTAAAAGAAAGTACTTTTATAGCTGTCATGATGAGCGAACCGACATGGGATAATCGAATCTGTAGCTGTTGGCTTCCTATAAATTGCAAATCTATGCCTTCCTTTATTATTCGTTAATCTAATATCCAGGAAATTAATTTTATTGTTTATTTCACAATCATAATATATAAATTTATATTGGGATGTAGAGTACTTAATGCCTCAAAAAATTTTCTATAAGCCTCATTCTCTACATTTAATAACAATGTCTCATCAACATATCAATAATTGTACATAATTAACCAGTTAATTTCTGTTGTTGTGTAACAAATTTTCTTCCAGATGGTTGATCAAAATATTAGCTAGTGTTCCTGGTAGCAACATCCCATTGCTAATCCATCATGCTGCTTGAAAAACTCTTCTCTAAAGGAGAACCAATTGTATGAGAGAACTACTTCTAACAGTTTTAAAAAACTATCGATCTCACCTATGGTCGCGCTACGTCTATCCTTAATAGCATTCAATCTTACAAGAGACATGACAATTCACAGGAACATTTGCGTTCACATTTACAATGTCTAGCTACATGCATCTGTAATTATCAGGTATCTGAATATCCGTCAGGTCATCAGTATTCTCGATTCAGAATTGTAGCTCATAAAGTTGTTAGTGACCAAGAACTCTTTTAACTTGCTGCACAGTCTGTAAGCAGGACTGCCTATATAAATAAAAATGAGCCTCATTGGAGCATTTGGTTTGTGAATCTTTTGTTGTGGCTGAAAAAAGGGGGCATGTGGATTCATTACTTCGAGGGACCTCCAAGTTTTGTCCACAAATACGAAAAAAGTCTTTCTAATTGCGTTTTGACTTGTTTAACAAACTGTTTAGTGGGGTCATGATCTAGTTGTGAAATCCTGTTATTTTGGAAAAACTCTACAACTTTACCGATATATTCATCGATACTTAATAATACCAGAGTATTCTCCTTACCAGTTTTTACAATTAATGTTTCATGGCCTTTCAGTTTAGCATTAAAACTATAAATTAATTCTGCAACAGTATTTGTCCTACTCTCACTCGTTCTCCTTCTCCTAGTAATAAGTCAGGTAATTCGCTCAGCAACTTTGCTGGTAATGAAGTCATGCTGCATGTTATCAACAATACAAATATTGAGCGCACATTTAATCTATAATAACATTAAATTAATGTCTTTACTCCTCACCTCTCTATGTACAGAGTATTTATTACCATTCTGTGGTACTCATAATTCACCGCTACTAAAAGCAATGTTTGTTTTGTTAACTACTCTCTCACAGAACACATGACTAGTATAGATATATTCTACCCTATGTATCATATGTTGTCTACGATTTAATTTACAGATTTTCTTTTCATGAATGCTAACCACAGTTGCATATTATTACCTACTACAGTACTGATGGAATGTGTTGTCCTATCAAGGTCCTGGAGATTCAGCATCTTTTTAAGTTGTAGGTGACTAAGTAAACATGTTTTGAAAGACAGTCGCATCTCTGATATAAGTTCTTAAGCTCTCTCAATGCTCTGCTTTACTTTATTATGTTGTTGTCTCCTCTTATTCTCATTTGGGCGCAGTCGAGTCTAACGATTTGGCTGCTCCTATCTTCGTTAGCGTGATATTGATACTAATGTCTTATGACAGCACGGTTACTGTAAACCTCTCATCGCCACCCCTACACCACATCCCATCCAATCTGCTCATTAGCTGTTACTTATACGCAACAGGTCACGTTTACCTTGAAGGTTATATTCGTGGAAGAGGCCTGGAGACACTGGAACATTTCAGATAGATTATATAATGGTAAGGCAGAGATTTACGAAACAGTTTTATACCGTAAGACATTTCTGGGTCACATGTGGAGTCTGACCACGATTTATGGGTTGTGAACTAAAGATTAAAACTGAAGAAACTGCAGAAATTGTACGAAATTGAGGAGACAGGACCTTGATAAACAGAAAGACCCAGAGGTTGCAGAAAGTTTCAAAGAGAGCATTAATGAACGATTGAAAAATACAGGGGAAGGAAATACAGTAGAAGAAGAAGGCGTAGCTTTGGGAGATGAAATAGTGAATGTTGCAGAGAATTAAGTATGTAAAAAGACGAGAGCTAATAGAAATCCTTGATAACACAAGAGATATTGAATCCAGTTGATGAAAGGAGAAAATATAAAAATGCAGTAATTGAAGCAGGCGAAAATGTATACAAACGTCTCAAAAATGAGATTGGCAGGAAGTGCAAAATGGCTAACCAAGGATGGCTAGAGGACAAATGTAAGGAGGTAGAGACATATATCACGAGGGATAAGGTAGATACTGCCTACAGAAATATTAAAGAGATCTTTGGTGCAAACAGAACCGCCACTATGAATACCAAGAGCTCGGATGGAAAACCAGTCCTAAGCAAAGAATGGAAAGCAGAAAGATGGAAGGTATATAGAGGGTCTATAAAAGGGCAATGTACTTGAGGGCCATATTATGGAAATGGAAGAGGACGTAGATGAAGATGAAATGGGAGATATGTTACTGCATTAAGAATTTGACAGAGCATTGAAAGACCTAAGTCAAGAAAAGGCCCCGGAAATAGAGAACATTCCCTTAGAGCTACTGATAGCCTTGGGAGAGCTAGACATGACAGAACTCTACCATGTGGTGAGCAAGACGTATGAGACAGGCAAAATAACCTCAGACTTCAAGAAGATTATAATAATTCCGATCCCAAAGAAAGCAGGTGTGGACAGGAGTGAAAATTACTGAACTATCAGGCTGCAAAATACTAACACGAATTCTTTACAAACGAGTGGATAACCTGGTAGAAGCCTACCTCAGAGAATATCAGTTTGGATTCCGTAGAAATGTTGGAACACGTGAGGCAATACTGACCCCACGACTCATCTTAGAAAATACATTAAGGAAAGGCAAACCTACGTTTCTAGCATATGTAGACCCAGAGAAAGCTTTTGACAATGTTAACTGGAATACTCTCTTTAAAATTCTGAAGGTGGCAGGGATCAAATAGATAGGGCGAAAGTATATTCACAAATTGTACCGAAACCAGGTGGCAGTTACAAGAGTTGAGGGGCATGAAAGTAGTGAGAATGAATTGTAGCCTGCCCCAGACATTATTCAATCTCTATATTGAGCAAGGAGTAAAGGAAAGAAAATAAATGTTTGGAGTATAAATTAAAGTCCAGGGAGACGAAATAAAAACTTTCAGGTTTGCCAGTGACATTGCAATTTCGGCAGAGACAGCAAAGGAGCTGGAAGAGCTGTTGAATGGATTGGACAGTTTCTTGAAAGGAGGTTATGAGCTGAACATCAATAAAAGCAAAACTAGTGTGATAGAATGTAGTCGAGTGAAGTCAGATGCTGCTGAGGGAATTAGATTAGGAAATGAGACACTTAAAGTAGTAGATGAGTTTTGCTACTTGGGGAGCTAAATAACTGATGAAGGTCGAAGTAGACAGAATATAAAATGTAGATTATCTATGGCAAGGAAAGCGTTTCTGAAGAAGCGAAATTTGTTAATGTCGAGTATAGATTTAAGTGTCAGGAAGTCTTTTCTGGAAGTATTTGTATGGAGTGTAGCCATGTATGGAAGTGAAACATGGACGATAAACAGTTTAGACAAGAAGAGAATAGAAGCTTTTGAAACGAGGTGCTACAGAAGAGTGCTGTAAATTAGATGGGTAGACCATGTAACTAATGAGGAGGTACTTAACAGAATTGGAGAGAAGTTGAAATTGTGGCACAACCTGACTTAAAATAAGAGACTGGTTGGTAGGACAACTTCTCAGCCATCAAGGGATCACCAATTTAGTATTGGAGAGAATCGTGGAGAGTAAAATCGTAGAAGTAGACCAAGATATGAAGTATGTTGCAATAGTTACTCAGTGATGAAGAGGCTTGTGCAGGATAGAGTAGCATGGAGAGCTGCATCAAACCAGTCTCATATCTAAAAATTCATTTGTTGAGTAGAAGGAGTTTTCATTCAGAAATTCTTTTAGTTTGTTTTTAAATGTTAATTTGTTATGTGTCAGACTTTTAATGCTATTGGGCAAATAACCAAGGACTTTTGTGGCAGCATAATTCACCAAAGTCAGATTTCACCCATATTAGTGAAGATCTTCCTATCTTCTAGTGTTGTAACTATGCACTTAACTATTAATTTAGAATTGGGATGGGTCATTAATATAAAATTTTGTAAGTGAATATTTGTATTGTGACAGTGCTGTGAATATCCTGTGTTCCTTAAATAAACGTCTGCAAGGCGATATTGGCTTGACTCCGGCTCTTATCCTGATTGCAAGTTTTAGTGTGATGAATACTTGTTCTCTTAATGATGAATTATCGCAAAATATTATGCCATATAAAAGTAGTGAATGAAAAAGGCGTATTAGGCTAATATACTGAACTGTCTGTCACCAAATTCTGCAATAACCCTATTAGCACAAGTAGGTGAAACTAAAAATTCCAGGAGATCATCAGTGTGTTTCTTCGAATTCGATTTCTCATCAGTGATCACACCCAAAAATTCTGAACACTCTGCCTTAGCAGCAGACTTCTGTTCACGGTCTATATTTATCTACAGGGTTACGCGATTTACTGTACAGAATGAATATAATGTGTTTTCTCAAAATATAATGAGGTTCCATTTGCACAGAACCACTAAATAGTTTCCTGAAACACATCATTTACAATTTCCTCAGCCGATACTTGCACATTGGCTGTGGTTACTATACTTGTATCATCAGCAAAAAGAAGCAGATTTACATATTCTTGAATATAAAGTGGTAAGTCATTAATATATATTAAGAACAGTAAGGGGTCCAAGACCGAAGCCTGTGGGACACCAGTCTTAATATCTCTTCAGTGTGAGGAGTTTTGAAGACTATTTGAACTGTCAATTTCAACCTACTGCATTCTTCCAGTTAAATATGACTTAAATCATTTGTGCAATGTTCCACTCATACCACAATACTTAAGATTGTTGTTGTTCTGGTCTTCAGTCCTGAGACTGGTTTGATGCAGCTCTCCATGCTACTCTATTATGTGCAAGATTCTTCATCTCCCAGTAACTACTGCAGCCTACATCCTTCTGAATCTGGCTAGTTTATTCATCCCTTGGTCTCCCTCTACGTTTTTTACCCTCCACCCTGCCCTCCAGTACTAGATTGGTGATCCCTTGATGCCTCAGAACATGTCCTACCAACCGATCCCTTCTTCTAGTCAAGTTGTGCCACAAACTTTTCTTCTCCCCAATTCCATTCAATACTTCCTCATTAGTTATGTGATCTACACATCCAATCTTCAGCATTGTTCTGTAGCACCACATTTCGAAAGCTTCTATTCTCTTCTTGTCCAAACTATTTACCGTCCATGTTTCACTTGCGTAAATAGCTACACTCCATAGAAATACTTTCACAAACGACTTCCTGACACTTAAATCTATACTCGATGTTAACAAATTTTTCTTCTTCAGAAATGCTTTCCTTGCTATTGCCAGTCTACATTTTATATCCTCTCTACTTTGACCATCATCAGTTATTTTGCTCCCCAAATAGCAAAACTCCTTTACTACTTTAAGTGTCTCATTTTCTAATCTAATTCCCTCAGCATCACCCGACTTAATTCGACCACATTCCATTATCCTGGTTTTGCTTTTGTTGATGTTCACCTTATACCCTCCTTTCAAGACACTGTCCATTCTGTTCAACTGCTCTTCCAAGTCCTTTGCTTTCTGACAGAATTACAAGGTCATCGGCGAACCTCAAAGTTTTTATTTCTTCTCCATAGATTTTAATACCTACTCCGAACGTCTCTTTTGTTTCCTTTACTGCTTGCTCAATATACAGATTGAATAGCATCGGGGAGTGGCTACAACCCTGTCTCACTCCCTTGCTTCCCTTTCATGCCCATTGACTTAATATTATCTAGACGAATTTCATGATTCACATGGTCAAAACCCTTGGAGAGATCACAAAATGTCACAATGGGTGATGTTAGCTTACTCAGAGTCTGCAGTATTTGATCAGTGAAAGTGTATATAGCATTTTCTGTTGGAAAGTTTTTCAGTAAACGAAACTGACATTTTTGTCAGTATTTCATTTTTATAAATACGTGGTACTACTCTTAAATACACAACTTTTCCAAAAATTTTGGATAAAGCTGTCAGAAGTGAGACTGGGTAGTAATTGTTAGCATCAGACCTTCCCCTATTTCTATCAGTGGTTTAACAATTGCACATTTCAGTCTGCCTGGAAAAATACCCGGTTTGCGTGAACTACATCATATATGGCTGAGAATCCTACTTATCTGTTGGGAATAAGCTGTTAGTACTCTGTTGTAAATGCTATCAGTTCCATGCAAGCTTTTACCTATGTGTGGATTTATTATTTTCCTAACTTCAATAGGAGAGTTGGGTTGAATTTCAGTTTGATCAAATTGCATAGATATTGCCTCTTCCATGTTATGCCTTGAATTTTCTGACGAACAGCTGGAGCCCATTTTCTCTACAGCACTTAAAAAATGGTTGTTAATAATGTTTTCTACTTCTGACATTTTGTTAACAAACTTTTCATTGAGTTTGGTAGAAATGCAGTCTTCCTGTGCTCTCAGCTGCCATGGTTGCCTTTTAACAGTATTCCAAATTTTTAAAATTTTATTATCAGATGTGTTAATCTCAGAGATAATGCACATATTTCTGTAATTTTTAATAACTTCTATTAATACAGTGCAGTAGTTTTTATGATGTTTCGCTGTTTCTGTATCATTACACCTTCTAGCTATAGGATACATTTCCGTTTTCTGTTTAGAAGATATTTTTATCCCTTTAGTAAGCCAGGCCTTTTTACATGGTTTCTGATAATTATACATCACTGTTTTCTTAGCGAAACCTTCTTCAAATATACTTCCAATTCACCATGAAATAGGAGATATTTTAAATTAGCGTAGGTTCTCTGCACACCTCGTCCCACACTAACTCTTGCAAGCTTACCCTAAAATTTGCAATTGTTAAATCGTTAGTTGAATGCACCATTTAGGAGGATTGTTTAGTATTACTGTATGGAGTGATGTCGTATACTGTGACTAGCTGTGCATCATGGTCAGACATAACTGATGTCAAATTGAAAGAAAATCTGCAATTTAATACCAACAAACAATAATTTGCTTCCCTCTGTCTGACAGATAGCACAAAAAAGAATCCAAGTTTTCCAAAAATAGTTGAAAATTTCCCAATGGAGACCTACACACAGCTAAAATTATAAAAGTATTATTATTTAGTGTAAATTCAAATGCAAATGCTATGTTTCTCTACACAACATACAGAGATTCGTACGAAATGTGTTACTAATTGCTTCTTTCACAATTTACGACGCTTATTAGATATCCAGCTGGGATCTCTACAGCAGTACCAGCAGAGCTTGGAAAAACAAATGAGTTATGAAATGACGTGTAATTCACGATACTGCCGCTAAGAGACTAGTAAGCTGCAATGGCTGGCAGTGGAAGACTGACGACACAGCAACGATCGTCAGTTGTGTTACTTTTCGTGAAAGGAAAAGCCTTGTTGTGACTCAGAGGAACCGGCCAGTGTGGCCGAGCGGTACTAGGCGCTTCACTCTGGAACCACGCGTCCGCTACGGTCGCAGGTTCGAATCCAGCCCCTGGCATGGATGTGTGTGATGTCCTTAGGTTAGTTAGGTTTAAGTAGTTCTAAGTTCTAGGGGACTGATGACCTCAGATGTTAAGTCCTATAGTGCTCAAAGCCGTTTGAACCATTTGTGACTCAGAGGCGTTTTCGACAACAGTTTAACATACGATGGATCCCTTCCAGGAAGACCATCCACAGGTTGTACGATAAATTTGTACAGGAAGGAACGGTATTGGAAGCGAAACGACCTCTGCCTAAGCCTGTTTGTTTGCCGGAGAATATTGCAGCGGTACGAGCTGCTGTACAGAGAAGTCCCGGGAAATCGTGTAGAAAGGCAGCAGTGCAACTGGGAATAACCAGACGCTCCGTTCAACGCATTCTTAAAAGTGACCTCCATATGTACCCATAAAAGATGACCCGTGCACAGAAGCTCACTGAAGAACACAAGCAGCAGAGACTACTGTTTCTCAGTGGTCGGACGATAGGGAAGAAACTCTCAACAAGGTTTGGTTTTCAGACGAGGCGCATTTTCATTTAGACGGTGTGGTTAACAAACAAACAGTACGCTTTTGGGCCACTGAAAACCCACAAGTGCTTCGTGAACGACAACATTATGCTCCGAGGATTATCGCGTGGGCAGCAATTTCCAGTCACAGACTTGTTGGGCCCTTTTTGTTTGGAGAAACTGTGAACAGTTAGCGTTGTTTGAGCATGCTTCACAATAGCTTCATTCCACAGCTTCTTGCTACTGCCTTGCCCTACAACACGTAGTGGTTCATGCAAGATGGAACAAGACCACATGCTGCAAACACTGTGTTGGAGTTTTTACACGAGCATTTTGACATGCCGATCATTTCACACTGGTTTCCAGGTCGCTTCAATGACGGACAAAATTGGCGCCCCAATAGTCCAGACCTCAATCGATGTGACTTTCCTTTGGAGGTAACTAAAGGAAAAAAATTTTCCGAAACGTCCACGTGATTTAATGGAGCTCAGAAGACTTAGTCTTCAAGATTGGAGTGAAATTACGGAAGACATGGGCCGTAGGGTAATCACTAACTTCAGTGTTCGTTTGAAGGAAGTTAGAAAAAGAAATGGTGGACATATTGAGCATGTGCTCTCCATAGTGTCTCTATTTACATGTGCTGAAACCTTATATCTACCTACATTTACCTTTCTCATACCTGTGACTATATGACGTTCAGACATGCATAGTACATCTATTCCACTCTCAGTTTATAAATCTTCTAAACAAACAACAAGCTTATACACTTTGTTTTATAATCCCCTGATATTCTTATGCAATATACTAGCATTAATTTCCACTGTGCTTTTATGAGAATCTTGTGATATAGTAACATTATTTTTGACTGTACTGTTAGGAGAATCTTGTGATATTGTAACGTCTCTAGTACCTGCCTGTCTAAGGTTCTCATTAAGCTTAATTTCATTCAATGTTTAGTTGTTAGACACTGTTCTTAGCCTAAAAGAGAGGTACTCCGATGAGGTTCAGCGCCCCCCTCTTAAAGATTTTTTTTTATCATCCCAGCCACTTTCCTTTCTCTTTCCTTTTGAGATGCCGGTCATGTCTTGTGAAATCCCACCTACCAATACCATCAACAGGAACCAAACCTATGCCTGAAATGTTGTCACCCAAAGCAGCTAATCTAGCTCCATACTGACCATACTGACTGACCAAATTGTGGCCGATCATACTGTATGAAAGCGAAAACCAAGCCAACATTTGCGTGGTTGGCTGCAGATGTTATTTTTACCACATTTCAGTCAATATTGTAGCCCTGATCCCTATCAGTACTCTTTACCGCTAACCTACTATCACAACATTATCCTGCTTTGTAAAACCCTTGCACAATCATCCTACATCCTCTACCACTGGGCTAAGACATGTACTGGGCTTGCGAGAACTTGTGACCTGGTACCTGTCACCTAATATCCTGCAAGAACTGGCCCACAACTCTTCTATGGCTTTCGTCACACTTTCTACTTTTTTTGAAACAGTTGATTTCCTGGTAAAAGTCTGTTGAGTACTGATGACACTTAAACCTACCTTAGTCTATCCTTAGTTAACTGAGGCAGCATGGCAAATCTATTTTTTTGTGTCCACGATGGAATTGTAGGATACTGTTTCTTGCTAACACGTCCCACCTGTCTTCACCCTTCTGCCCACTTAACCTCATCTGTTCCTCCCTAACACTATCCAGTTCAGCCATAAGGGCTCTACTCTTCCCTTATTGTTCAGCTACTTTCCTATCCCTTGAACATGCCCTGAAATACCATGGAAGAGACCTGTTTACTTCCCCAATTCCCATGCCACTCCATTCCCCCGCAATGTAGCCATCTGTCACAATATCTCCATAGAACCCCAGAAATAACTTTCTTATGGCAGCTCAAACACTTCTCACTCATGGTTGTTTAATATTTTTAAAAAAATTATCTACGCGGTAGCAGGAATATTCTGTTAACTACTGATGACAAGAGTCACTGAAGTTATGTGTAACGCTAATATACGTGTATAATATTAATATAGTACTGTAATACGCTTAAACTAACGTTAAACATCGTAACTCGTGTACTCGAAAAATTACTCCTTAGATCGTGTTTGTGCGATATGGACTTTACAGCTTTTGAAATGAAATAAAGTATAGAACTTACAACCATTAATTGCCTGATTAGGTACAGCACTACTAAATATATGTGTAACGAAATGAACCTAAGTTACTCATTATGTACTTATGCAAACGTCTTTAATTTGTATGTAAACCTATGTATAAAGTACTGGAAATAGCTCTTACGTTACATTTTTGTTTATCGTTTTTTTGTTCGAAAAATACTATGCAACGAGTGAAACCATCAATAGACAATATGAACTTACTTATGGTGTTATATTAACTTATTTGACAGTTATTATGGAATTAACTATTTATATTCACCAGCTCAATATTCAAGCAAGTGCAGTCTGCACCAGGGCTGACATACGTTTTATGGCAGCACATGATATAAGGATGCATTCACACATGAATTTTTATCATCCTAAATAGCTTCTTGCGGGGGTTTCTCATAAATTTTGCATATTTTATGATATATGTGGTTTCGTATATATATTATATGTTTGACATAAATACACCCCTCTATGATTTGTTCCTTAGCATTTTATAACTTGACATGGCATGTAGAGGTATTTATGTTGCCAATTTTACAGCTTACCATACTGACACTTAGATTTTGTTGAGACTGTTCTGCAAGGATTGCTTTCTCACAGATGTGCAGATATTGCTCACCCCAAACGTTGTCCTCAGTCCTACACATTCTCTGTATGGTATGACATGTGTTTCTCCACATTTTGTCTCTTGATACATCCTGGGACATGCATTATATACATTTGGTATAAATATGCCTATATTCGGTATTCACCTTAGCATTTATAGCTTTGATGGGGCATATAAATGTATTTATACTGCCAATTTGCTAGATTTGCTTACATTGACACTAACATATTGCTGATGCTGTTGTTGATGCTACACTTGTGCAAGGACCACGTGCTAGTAGATGCAAATTTCTTTGGTTTACTTGCTCCTGGAGTTGTAGTTCTTTCATTCATCTGTTATTTTCTGCGATTAATTTTTTCATTTAATAGGTTATTTCAGGGTTGTGCAGTTTAACATATCATCTAACTGACCAATAAAAATCATGAAATATTTAATTAATGAATTTATTAATAAGTAGTACATTTGTACAATGTACAGAGTGGAAATTCGTTATGTTACGCTTCAGTTATGTGGTAATGGATGTATCTGGCGGTTTTATCGTATGAATACTGTAAACTCCCTTGCTATAGTATTGGCCTTGATTCTTATTCTATTTTTAATCTATCTTCATATTGCATGGTTGGTAAGTTAATGCTATCAGTACAGTTTATAGATACAGACTTGAAAATGGTATACTCAATCGAAACTGATAGCCACACAATAAACATCATCAAAAGGAAAGCTAGGTACTCACAGAAATCAGTGTATGTGGAGGTGACATGCAGCTTCTGCATTGGCTGCCTTCATCGTCTACCTTGTGATTATTATTAAATATGTTAGAGTAACGTTGTGATATATGCAGACATAAAATTTAATTGGAATCCATTGAAGCATTGAGTACTACATCTTCCGACGGTCACTAAAGAAAATGATGGAAACATATGTACACAGAGTTCTTCGGTTACGCCGTTCGATAAATTTATGGAAACTGTGTTCAACAGAGACTGAGAGACCATTATGCCACTACCGTCCTATATAAGCTGAAGCTATTATTTGAACAAGATTAGAAAGATTAGGGCAAGTACAAAGGTATATTGCTAATCATTTTCCTCCACTAATATGTGTATCAAATAATAAAGATAATGGCTTGCATGTGTATTTGTTTTTGTTAATCAGTATCCTTTGTTCTAGAAGCATCGGTGTTCGCTTCCTAATTGTCGACGGGTGTTAATACTATGCAAGAAAGATGATTCTTCAATAGTAAATATCGCATCGTGGTAGGTATTCACTCCTTATGTATACTTACGCATGCTTGGATACAGAAGTGTTTGACGTAGAAATATAGAGGTAATGTGTCCATTATATCCGTCGAGAGTTATTTGCTGCGCCCAGGTATAAGTACGGTACAAGGTGGAGAGAAAGACGAGTTTTAGTATACAGTATAGTAGATAAAAAGGAAAAATTGTGTGTATTACACAGTTAAATGTTTTTATATGAGCACTGATTTCTGGCAAATCCGTATCGTGCTTCAGAATACTGAAGGAAATAGATGCTGTCTCTCTGCATGGATCTGTACGTGGGGACAGTCGCAGAGTGTGTGCTTCTTAACTTACTCAACTCGCCCAGAATAGTGAGTGAGAGCAACAATGCTGATTGTACCGGGACAGGTACTGTTCTCGTTGTACTCTAGAGAAGATCACTAAATATTAGAAAGTAGTCACTGCAGATGGCATTATGAAAATAAATATTTGTTAACGGTGGAAGTTATCGCTGGGATTTCGAGATTTATCTCAAGTTACTGTTATTCCAGAATGAAAATGTGCTATCTTACCTTGAAAGTATTATCGGAACTATTTCACACATATGGACACTTCTGGAATGGGTCTGCGTTATCTGTACTCCAGATTTTCAAGTGTTTGCTACATCACAGTTGTGAAGCACCACTTAAGTGCGGTAACGCCGTGGAAAGTAAAGTGATGAGATAACGTCAGAAACTAATTAAAACACATTATAGGCAAGTGACAGAACTACATTTACTAGGTGAGAAGCAAGAAACTGATCATGGGAGCACAATTTCCGGGAACACGAGCAGCGATTCTTTCAGAGACCTAGTGTTGTAGTTGATATTACTGATGCTGATACTGATGTAATTAGTAAGGTAAAAGTTTTGATTGTGATGCCAATAATCCATACGTAATTTTATAGATTATACATGACAAGTTGTGAATATATCCCACACTCGAAATCGGATTACAGCGTTACATGGGCAGTGCGTTAGTGACTAGGCTGAAACTTCAACTTCTCACGGAGTTCTTCCCTTCCCACCTAAACTCGCAGTGTGTGTTGAGAGACTACCACTTCCGAGAGAGAGTCCCAGGCTACGATGTATAGTGCAACTTACAGCTTCAATTCGCATCATATAAATAATTCGACGTTAATAAGCTCCTACTCACCAAAACTACAAGGATGTACAATAAGCAAGGAGAAAAAACTAGGGTTGGATAGAAAGTAACCTGATGGATGTGCATTCAACGGCATTCATGCAATCTGTAGCTGATTGCAGAAGGTCACGTGAGCTAGTGCAGGGAGAAGCAACGGCTGCATTTGAGTCATTTGCAGTGTGTACTGAAGCGAGGGAAGCCAGATCAAGCCGCCTAAAAGTATCTTTTAGGAAACACGAATATCATACATGGATCAAGATTGAAGTGACACATGGTTGGAGCCCACAACGATGTTTTCAAGGACTGCGCTAGGTGTGTGGTGATGCAGCATTGCCATATCGTCCGGTGGCGAGATGGGTGAAAGGGTTTCGGGATGGCTGGTATATTATTTAACAGGGACCACTTTCGGGACGTTTCCCAATGGACAACACGACAACTTAGCTCCTATCGTCCTGCATTATATGGATCGCCGATCACCAAAGGACTACATCCCCTCATCCTTCATGACAATGCACGATGGCACATGGCGAAAACAGTGCACGAACACATGCTTATATAGGGTAGAAGATACTGGAACATCCATCGTATTTAACCGATATGTCTCCTTGAGACTACGACCTATTCACCACAATGAAGGAAACTCTTCGTGTCACTTGCTAAAACACAAGAGGCGACGTCATCCGGGTCGTAGGGCGGTTCTTGCGAGACATCGACAGGGCTGAAATCACTGTACGACACCTTCCATCTGTTTGGGGGAAGGTGATCGAGAAGCAGGGTGCTTGTATTGAGGACATGTTAGATGATGAACGTCAGTCAATAACATCCGATATGAATTATAACACTGTTGCCAGTACGTTTTAACCAACCCATGCAATTTAACAGGAAAACAGATTTATTTTTTCCTATCACTTCACTTAGGGAAGAGAAACCGTTAACTCAATGGACCCTAACTGAAGGAATCAGTAGCAGTAATGAAACTTCCTGGCGGGTTAAAGCCTTGGGAAAGAACAGAACGTGAATCTGTGTCCTTCCATTTTGCAGGCAGTGCTCTTATCGACTAGGCTATTCACACACAGCTGAACAAAAGTGGTTCAAATGGCACTATGCGACTTAAATTTTGAGGTCATCAGTCGCCTAGAACTAATTAAACCTATCTAACCTAAGGTTATCACAACATAACATCAGGATGCATAGTTTCTATTCTACTAGTACCAATCTGTTGCTCTCTAAACTACACTATAGGTCTGAAACGTAGGCTCAGTAATCTTGGAAAAAAAAAAACAGATAAAAGTTAAATGGTTTTGCTAAGGACCAGTGGTTATTTCCACAAAGAAGCGGAAATAATTGGGGTCGTGATTGTCTAGCTCACGTGGTAAACTTACCGCCCTCGAAAGAAAGAGTCGTGTTCATAACTTGGTCAGTATAACTGTTTTACTTTCTCGGGAAGTTTCACACTTGACTCTAACACAGATCTGCGTTTTGCACTGCGTCCCTAAGTTGCTTCAAGGTACTGGCGTAATAGTTCCACCAACAATGATTCATTATCTATTCTTCACCCAGCCCGAGCTGGCGTTAGAATGACATCGGTTTCGGCATCATGTTAAAATCCCGAAATAAAATAAAAATGTCTGAATTTTCAAGGTTTCTTGTTACTTCAGTGAATGAATCGATGTATGAAAAGTGTTAAAAAAATACATACGTAAGTATATCCGTGAGAAATATGTCGCTATGTTAAGGCGGATACCCTAAACTGAACCAGCTTTGTATAGCGCTGCCGGATCCGTAGTTCGACTGACAGTGTGAATATGCGTTCCACAGTGTAATGAAGCAACCCGCAACCATCAAACATTATTCCAGCTTTAGAAAAATGGCGGTAGACACGCATGCGATATTAGTGGTGGTGTATTGAATGTAGTACGTGAATAGAACCTGTTTACGTTAAGTTTGTATACTTTTGAGGCGATGTGAAACTACTACCGTGCCACCATAGGGAAGAGTTTCGAATATTTAGTAGATATTGGTGACCGAGATCCATCTTATCGAGATACAGGACGCGATGCGGCCATATATTTCAAAACGTTCCAGCAATTTTGTAAACATTGCCACTAGTGTGTTACAACCAATGAAAACTTTGAAGACGAAGAAATTGTTGTTTGTACCATATGTTTCTAGTCCCGTTTAATGATGTTACTAAACGACTGTTTTCAAACCACCATGTTGCACCGATTATAATATTTCTGCATTTTGTAATATTCCAAACATGTAGATCTACACAGTTTGATTCAACACGCTGTAAGCGCCTAGTTGGCCGTAGCTTCGGCGATGTTTATTCGAGGTTGCCTACTACGCCGGAGACTTCCATAGAATGTCGCACATTTTCAGAGTCTGAGAACACCCAGCGAGACGCCCTGAGACTACGTGGCCAAACAGAAGGCGCCCGTCTATCACGCAGGCAAAGATAATTAAAAAAAAAAAGAAAAAGAAAATTTATGACGTGTTTCTTGCAGTTTTCACAGCGGATCGAATATTCCATCACTTTTCGGGAGAGTATCCTGTATGTTATTAGCTTTTGAGACGATATTTTGGGTGACAAGGAATTGTTGTTCTCACAATGAGTCTTCACTGTCTAGCATTCCAACATGTGCCATCCATAATAGTCAACAAAATACTTCGTAAGCACCATGGATTCGCTGACTCAGCACTTGCTTTGTGTTACTTTTGGAGGCGCAATTTTTTATCTGTGATTAACGCTCTTGTTGCAACAGTGTTATCTCTGACGCATGCGCGATTGCTCAGCAGTGTACAGTGTTTTAAAAATAAAAGTGCTGAAGAATGAACATGAGATTTTTTACTGACGTTGTCTTTTCTTTTCACATGGATCTTAAGTAGGTGTATAAACTCTGCGCGTATTCGAATATAATGTATTAAAATTTCAAAGGGACTGGTGAAGAGCTTTCGGGGCTTTTCGATTTTGTATAAACGAACATCTGTATCTATATAGATAAAATAATAATAAAACAAAAATGTAAATCTTGAATTTACCAAGGTTCTTCAACAACTGCTTTGAAATTTTGACTCATCACTGTATTAGAATAATCACATGTTCCTATGTACCTATTAGAGCGCCACATATAATACATAAATATATATGTAAACTTTGTGTGGAAAATCTACATGAAAGCGTAAACGTTCATTTTAAAAATCCATAATGCCTGAAAGTTTTTCACCGATTGCTTCCATGTTATTACACAACGATTCACTCGAATACGTGCAAATGTTTTGTAACAATTTCTAAATGTATGTAATTATAAATAAATATATAATAAACAAAGGTGTATTTGGACACCTATTTTGATTCCTGATACCTTAATATGTACCCACTTCAGTCTGCTAGCTATTTTTTTCTGTGTCTAGCAATCTTCCATTACACAAGTCACATAATTTACGACCTGGTATTTTCGCACTGTCCTAACCGTAACACGAAGTGGACTACGCCAGTCAATATAAACTATTGTTTTTTCGCAGTCCAATATGTGATCTGCAGCACAGTGGAAAATAAACATTAATGGCTTACTTGTACCACGTGTACTTGGTAATAATGAACCTAAAAGTATTTTACTCCTAATAGCTATAATTCTTAGTCTCCGAAAAAATGAAATGCTATGTAATGTTGTTCAACACACTGTCCTCAGCCGTCAGTACAAATATCTGCACTTATATCCCTTTGCGAGCTAACCTCCCAGAGATGTTCGGGTTCACATGCGGTTCCTCTTCGTCGAAATGTCTTGGCTCGAATTTTATCTTCGCCTCGTCGGACACACCCCTTATAAAACCATCCCTGCATGCTGCTAGAAAATTTACTGAATGACACTTCCCGTCGTCTCCAAAACATATGACCGATCCTGAGTTCATCCACGGAACACTCATCACTGCAGAGTTTCAATGTGCAGCTAAATAATTCACTTCGCTTTTTAATTCATTGATTTGCTTTTCAACTTCACTATTTTCTATTTTTATGCCAGATTCTACTTGTTCCTTTATTTTGTCGTCTTCTTTCTCCCCTTCACCTTTTCGAAGGAGATAAGTTGCTAACAGCCTCTGTCGTCTCAGCAGCCATTACAATATCTTTCCTACTCATACGATTTCTTACGTTGGCTCCCAGATGTGCATGCAACTTCTCCACCTTATCACTGAAATTTTTCTCCACTTGATCTACCTTTGAGTCAAGTATCCCAACTCCATCAGAAATTTTGCCCATTTCATCCCGAATGGTTTCTTAATTTTCCGTCTATTAATTTCTCGATTCCACTAGCCATTTTACCTGCTTAATCTTTCACAACCGAAGCTAATTCCGATTGAACCAAATAAATTCTTAAATTTACATCAACCATGTCGGTTTTAACAGAGACAGTTTTTAAGTTTACGTCACCCACATCAGTTATAACAGAATCAATTTTGGATCCCCATCCTCTTATCATTTGCATTAATTGCGACGTCATGTCTCCCCCAAATTCATCTTCCTTGCCTGATTTCGGACTATTTGCCCTACTAAATTCACCGCCGATTACGCTCTCCCGCTCCGACTTCGGGCTCGCTAGTATTTTCAGACCCACACGAACTGGGCGACTGCTTAACTTTAGCGACGTCTATTACTGGCGACTTAACTACAGAATCATACATAATCTCGCTGTCAGTGCAGGTCCTTAGCTTTGTCGTGCTGGATCCTCCTGCAATGGTATTGCTGCCGATGTTGCTGTTGAAGCCGACGCTGAACATTTCGTAGCCCCTGCTGTGGTACTGCAGCCGCCACTGCGCGATGAATCGCAGGTGAAGACGCCGCCGCTGGCTGGAACCACGTGCTTTCGATGTCACCTCTTCTTCCGCGTTACTTTTTTATCACTCCTGACCACTGCTAAAACTCGGTGCACGCAACTGTTGCAGAATTCGTAGCTCAGAGACTCTACGCAATCTGCCTAAACAGTCACGGACTTGGGACCTAGGTCACAGAATGTCGTTCAGTGTGAGAATTACAATTGCAATTTAACAACTATTAAAGAAACCTAATATTCAGTCCTGAAGCGATCTCACATTTAACTTTTGCGAGAGGTCCTGCCTATCAGAGTTCAGATAATACTTTTGGAAAGACTTTGCAGAATTCAAATCCAATTCTAAACTTCCAAGAGTTCATATTCCGCAACTAACACTTTCCAAATTCCAATCCTGTTCCAACACTTTGCAAGATTCTTATCCCTCAACTAACATTTTCCAAGATCCTATTCCGGACGATCCCCCAATTACAAGCTAACATCCCAAAGATGTTCTGGCACATATGCGGTTCCTCTTCGTCGAAATGTGTTGCCTCAAAGTCGTCTAGGGGTTGAAACGCACGTGTCGCATTACACGCCCTAAATTAGACACTTGTGACCCTTTGGTTAAATTGTCTGGCTGATGGCAAGTTTGCGAAATATAAAGTTAACATTTAAATCAGTAATAATAATATCTTGAGCTAAATTAACGACCCATAAACGATGTAGGCAACACAGTTGCGATTTGGTTAGAATAATGTTTATTCAGAATGCAAACTAATAGCGATAGTGTCGTATTTACAATTACTATTACACTTGAGTGCATATCCATTTGACAGAGCTCGATCATTCACAATCTCACGGCAAATTACAAGTCCACTACTACACCTCGTTAACTATGTAAAGTGTTACAGTTCACACCAAGCGTGCGGCTCCTCACCGCTCAGAGACTTAATCCCGCGATACCACACAACACGAAATTTTCTAAGCCGTTTCGCTTCCTAACTGCCTAAAGACCGACTGTCCGCTTTCGCGTCTCAATCTGAGCTCTACCCTTTGGTGTCTCCAGCCGAACTGTGTGTCTTTGCGTCTCCATCAGAACTGTACCCCATGATGTCTCGATCAGAACTCCCTCTGCCCGTATCCCACCACGTTTCCCGCTCACAGAACATCTTCGATCAGCTAACTAGTACAGTTCCCTTTCCTGAAGCCGTACATCTGATTGGCTACAACTTATTCTACATTACTTTACATTTTAACACACTTAAATATTCAAGGCTTGACCACTTTCACGTTCTAAATAAAGTAACAATGATATTTATTACATAATAAAATTTAAATTCTTTTACATAAAACCAATACAAGTTCCTTCTTAACTTCGAATTAGGAAGATAATAAACTCTCTCAATAATAAAAGCTCACATGTAATAGATGGCATTTCCAGCAGGATAATAAAAGCTTGTTCCCAAGAAATAAGTGGGATTCTTAACCACATATGTAATAGCTCTCTGAAGCAGGGCATTTTCCAAGATAGACTGAGGTATGCCACTGTTAAACCACTGCATCAAAGAGGGGATACGACTGATGTCAACAACTACCAACCAATCTCTCTTCTGACTGCCTTATCCAAAATTCTTGAAAAAGTAATGTATTGTAGAGTAGCTTCACATCTTTGTAAAAATAAAGTTTTAACAAAATGTCAGTTTGGTTTCCAGGGGGGTTTCTCAATGGAAAATGCTATATATACTTTCACTAATGAAATATTAAATGCTCTGAGTAACCAGAAGTCACTCATTGGGATTTTTTGTGATCTATAAAAGGCTTTTGATTGTGTAAATCATGGAATACTTCCAGAAAAGCTCAAGTACTGTGGTATGAATGTGACAGTGCTCAAATGGTTTAAATCATACCTAACTGGAAGAGTGCAGAAAGTTGAAATAAACAGTTCACATTATATTAAAAAAACTGGTGATATCTCAAACTGGGGAACAATCAAGAATGGGGTGCCGCAAGGTTGGGTCTTGGGTCCTCTGCTGTTCTTAATATATATTAGTGACTTGCCATTCTATATTCACGAAGCTGCAAAGCTGATACTTTTTGCCAATGATACAAGTATAGCTATCACACCTGACAGACAAGAATTAACTGGTGAAATTGTAAACGATGTTTTTCAGAAAATCATTAAGTGGCTCTCTGCAAATGGGCTCTCTTTAAACTCTGACAAAACACAGCATATACAGTTCCACATAGTAAATGGAATGACCCCATTAATAAATATAGACTTCGATCAGAAATCGGTAGCTAAGGTAGAATATTCAAAATTTCTAGGTGTATGCATTGATGAGGGATTGAACTGGAAAAAAGACACTGATTATCTGCTGAAACGTTTGAGTTCAGCTACTTATGCTATTAGGGTCATTGCAAATTTTGGCGATATACATCTGAGTAAATTAGGTTACCACGCCTATTTTCATTCTCTGCTTTTGTATGGCATTATAATTCTGCGGTAACTCATCATTGAGTAAAAGAGTGTTCATTGCACAAAATCGTGTAATCAGAGTAATTGCTGGAGCTAATCCAATATATATATATATATATATATATATATATATATATATATATATATATATATATATATATATATATATATATTTCACTTATGAAATTTGTTATTAACAATCTGAACGAATTCAAAAGTAATAGCAGAGTACATGGCTACACTACTAGGAGAAAGGATGATCTTCGCTACTCAAGGTTAAATCTAACTTTGGCTCAGAAGGGGGTAAATTATGCTGCCACAAAAGTCTTTGGTCACTTACCTAACAGCATCAAAAGTCTGACAGATAACCATATAGCATTTAAAAGGAAATTAAAATAATTTCTTAATGGCAAATCCTTCTACTCATTAGATGAATTTTTGGATATAGTAAGTGGGTAGTTTCCCAACCCCACAAAAAATATATATAAAAAAATTACAAAAAAATAAAAAAATAAAAAATATTGAGTGTCATGTAATATTTTGTCTAATCTAATATTTTGTATAGACACCTTTTATTAACCTGACATGTTCCACATCATTACAAAGTGTCATATTCATGATCTATGGAACAAGTACTAATCTAATCTAATCTAATCTAAACGGCCAGTAGCCTTACACCAATGTGCTTTCTGATAAATAAATACAAAACAAAAGTAATTATTATGCACAACAGATATTCTATTACTTAATGTTTCAGTAAGGTGTCATGCTCTCATCGTTCAATGTGTTCTGTGTCGAGGAAATGATGATCTGATACTTAACTGAAAATACTGATAATTTAAAGACTATATCTTTTAAACGAATAAAGTTACAGAGTTGATATTTACAACGTTTGTTCTAAATGAAATGTCCATCGTTAAGATCGACGAAAACGATCAGATTTTAGCATTCAGGTCTTTGTTACAAAATTTGTTAATTTCACTTTAACAGTAAATCCTAAACTATTGTAGCTATAACCGATATTGTAGTTTTATTGCGATTACCATGAAAATTTATGGAGGATGGCAGAATAAAATTACTTTTGCTTGATTCCCTGCATTACTAAGGAATTAAATAATTTTAATAAATGTTCACCTTTATGGCCAGTCTCAGGTCCGCCATATTTAACACTGCTACGTCTCCTCGACCACAGAAGCCTTCTACTGGGTTTCCCTATGACGTAGGTTCTCGCCTGTCTCACTCGCACACTACAGCGCTTAGGCCTCAATAGACAATAGACGCCTGTGAGTTTTCCCATGTCGTGGTGAATCTGCGCCCTTTGTGGCATGCAGTCTTGGACGAAAGGATTCGTTTCACAATTCCTGAACGCTGACTCTTTCGGCCATATACTTAAATGAGAGCGAAATGCTCGTTAACTCACACCTTACGTCCTGTATAAAAGGGGAAACATGATTATCAAAAATAGACATTTTATGTATACCCACAGATATACGAGAAATGGGGTACAAATTTTATAAATGTAACCATGTTCATTTTATTCAAGAATAAAATCACACTCTCCAAGAGCTATTAAGAAATGTGTCACACTTTACCATTCTACCCACGAAACTAGTAGTTAAGGAAATGGTAAATTATTCATAATTTCAGTAATTTAAATATCACTTCAGTACATTTCACTGTCTAAATCATTTAACCTCTTCTAGGTGAGTTTTAACATTTTACAAATTACCAATAAATATTGAATGCAAGAGTGCTGCAGTGCACAGTAACTAAATCTTGTTATTGTACAATACCTTATTACAGTACTTATAACAATGTAGAAGTAACGTGACCCTTTGCAGTAACTTGTTCTGTGATACTACCACTACATGAAAAAGAGAGGATCTACATCATATGTTGAAAATGGTGACCATTGGCATTCATGCACAGTTCATTCTGTGGACGAAGGACGCCCTACATCGTGCTACTAATTCCACTGTGATGGCTGCACAAGGATCAATAATGCGTTGCTACATGCCCTCTGGTGTTTTTGGAACATTTTCGTAGACAGCATCCTTGACTGCACCCCACAGAAAAATATCCAGCATGTAAGGTCAGGAAATAGGGCAGGGAATAATCTGCTGCACAGTAATTGTACTAGAACAGAATTAGACTCGCCTATAGCAAATTACAGTACAGCAGAATACATGATAGACGTAATAACGTAATAATCATATTGCTCACTAACGGCACTAAACACAGAAATGCAAGTTGCTAAATTATTTCCTGTCAACTGTCTGTCTCCATAGATCAGTAGCATTTCTACCATACCCTTAGGTGTGTACATGATGCACCTTTAAAAAACAAAAGTTTATTTACAATGTGTATTACCACCATGCAGTTACTAAGTTACTATGATGCACGACTACACTGGTATGCTGTGTACTGTACGCTAAAACAACAACAAAAGGGGTGCGCGCGGGGGAGGGATGGGGGGGAAGGGGAGCGGGAATACTTGTGTCTTCATGAGTCGGAAATCATAAACAAATCCCACACATCTACTACACCTCTACATTGAATACGCAATGTGTACAATCAAGGCAGTAAACAGTTCGGTTTCCTCACAACCAGTGTATTCTTTGTCGTTAGCACATCTATGTTTTATTTACAAAAATTAGACAGTGTGATACATTTTTGAATATCTCTTGGATGAGTTAAATAAATGGGACACCCTGTACATATATACGTGGGGCAAACAAAAGTGGCCCGAAGAACAAAGTTCCAGGGTGCAAAGGAAAACAGCTGGGGAAAGGAACCATAGTATTAACGTGGCTATAGCAGATTTTGAAAGCGACCACAGTGCAGGTCTTGAAAAGACTATGAGGGCTCTTGCGATACACCTCAGATTTATGGGCTACCCACAGAAAGTAATCACAGACTGACTTCAGCCAACAGCATTGTCAGGCGTGAAGATTGTGCTCCAAGGTTGGAATGGCGGTATGGACAGTTGCTCCATTCTGTAGGGAGAAACTATAAGCCTTTTCCCCCGTCTTTAATGTTGCCACATGCCACAAATTATTTTCCAGTCGTATCCACTCGTCCAAAATACTTTTATTTGCCCCGCCATACATATAAACGATCAAAAGTATCCGGACACCTGGCTGAAAATTACTAACAAGTTCGCGGCGCCCTCCATCGGTAATGCTGGAATTCAGTACGGTGATGGTCCACCCTTAGCCTTGATGACAGCTTCCACTCTCCATTACAGGGACGGTATTTTCGCGTAACCACTCCGCCACAAAATGGTTCGAATGGCTCTGAGCACTATGGCACTTAACATCTGTGGACATCAGTCCCCTAGAACTTAAAACTACTTAAACCTAACTAACCTAAGGACATCACACACACCCATGCCGAGGCAGGATTAGAACCTGCGACCGTAGCAGCAGCGCGGTTCCGGACTGAAGCGCCTAGAACCGCTCCGCTACAGCCGCCGGCCACTCCGCCACAGGCTGTGCGTTATGAACAGTTGCTCGATCGTGTTGAAAGCTGCTATCGCCATCTCCGAATTGCTCTTCCACAGTGGGAAGCAAGAAGGTGCTTAAAACAGCACTGTAGGACTGTGTTGTGATAGTGCCACGCAAAACAACATGGGGTGCAAGCCCCTTCCTGAACGACCACACCATAACACCGACTCCGAATTTCACTATTGGCACTAAACACTCTGGCAGCTGACGTTCACCGGGCACCTGCCATCCGATCGCCACGTGGTGTACCGTGATTCATCACTCCACACAACGTTTTTCCACTGTTAAATAGTCCAATGTTTACGCTCCTTACACCAAACGAGGCGTCGTTTGGCATTTACCGGCGAGATGTAAGGCTTATGAGCAGCAGCTCGACCATGATATCCAAGTTTTCTCACCTCCAGACTAACTGTCATAGTACTTGCAGTGAATCCTGATGTTGTTTGGAATTCCTGTGTGATGGTCTGGATAGATGTCTGTTTATTACACATTACGACCGTCATCAAATGTCGGCTGTCTCTGTCAGCCAACTGACGAGGTCAGCCCGTACGATTTGTGCTGTTCGCGTCCCTTCACGTTTCCACTTCACTACCACATCGGAAACAGTGGACCTAGGGATGTTTAGGAGTGTGGAAATGTAACTAACAGACGTGTGACCACAAGTGACGGTCAATCACCTGACCACGTTCGAAGTCGAGTTCCGCGGAGCGCCCGATTCTGCTGTCTCACGATGTCTAATCACTACTGACTAGGGAACCTCCCCATCGCACCCCCTCAGATTTAGTTATAAGTTGCCACAGTGCATAGGCCTTGAAAAACTGAACACAGAACATTCGAGAAAACAGGAAGAAGTTGTGTGGAACTATGAAAAAATAAGCAAAATATACAAACTGAGTGGTCCATGCGAAGATAGGCAACATCAATGTTAATCTGAGCTCAGAAGCGCCGTGGTCCCGTGGTTAGCGTGAGCAGCTGCGGAATGAGAGGTTATTGGTTCAAGTTTCCCCTCGATCAAAACTACGAATAGCTTTTCTTGATTTTCGCAAAGTTATGATCTGTCCATTCGTTCATTGACGAGACGAGACTGTAATAAGTTTAGTGTCTGGGTTTTGCGGTGCGGTCGCACCGCAAAACCGTGCGATTAGTAGACGAAAGGACGTGCCCCTCCAATGGGATCCGAAAACATTTGATCGCAAGGTCATAGGTCAAACGATTCCTCCACAGGAAAACACGTCTGATATATTCTATACGACACTGGTGACGGCATGTGCGTCACACTACAGGAATATGTTGTCGACCCACCCAACTTGTACACTTGGCGAATGGGTAAAAAGATTCTTCTACGTTTGCCAGATTTAGGTTTTCTTGTGGATGTGCAAATTGCTCCCAAAAAAGTGATGAAAACATAAGAGTTTGTCACATAAACTGCAACAAATGAACATATGTTTTTAACGTTTTCAAATTTTTCCGTGTGTAGACCGTCAAATCCTGCATATGTCCAAGCAAATCTGAACATGTCCTGGAATTTTGGAGAGCGAAGGTGATTATGTGTGAGTGCCTGAACTTTGATAATGGTCTGAAAATAAAAAAATTAAACTTTTCGCTCGAAGGAAGACTTGAACCAAGGACCTCTCATTGCGCAGCTGCTCACGCTAACTATGGGACCACAGCGCTCCTGAGTTCAGACTAGCCTTGATGTTGCCTATCTTGCGCATGGACTACTCAGTTTGTATATTTTGCTTATTTTTTTCACAGTTTCATACAATGTCTTCCTGTTTTCTTGATTGATCTGAGTTCAGTTTTTCAAGGCCTATGCACTGTGGCAACTTATAACTAAATCTGAGGGGGTGCGATGGGGAGGTTCCCTTGTGAGGCCGCTGATATGGAGTACCTGGTAGTGGGTGGCAGCACGATGCACCTAATATGAAAAACGTAAGTTGTTGAGAGAGGGAGGGGGGGGGGAGAAGATGGACGCAGAACAGGGGAGGAGGTGATGAACAGAAAGAGGATAAAGGTGGAGATGGACGAAGATTAGGGGAGGAGGAGATTAGGACGTATATACACTCCTGGGAATGGAAGAAAGAACACATTGACACCGGTGTGTCAGACCCACCATACTTGCTCCGGACACTGCGAGAGGGCTGTACAAGCAATGATCACACGCACGGCACAGCGGACACACCAGGAACCGCGGTGTTGGCCGTCGACTGGCGCTAGCTGCGCAGCATTTGTGCACCGCCGCCGTCGGTGTCAGCCAGTTTGCCGTGGCATACGGAGCTCCATCGCAGTCTTTAACACTGGTAGCATGCCGCGACAGCGTGGACGTGAACCGTATGTGCAGTTGACGGACTTTGAGCGAGGGCGTATAGTGGGCATGCGGGAGGCCGGGTGGACGTACCGCCGAATTGCTCAACACGTGGGGCGTGAGGTCTCCACAGTACATCGATGTTGTCGCCAGTGGTCGGCGGAAGGTGCACGTGCCCGTCGACCTGGGACCGGACCGCAGCGACGCACGGATGCACGCCAAGACCGTAGGATCCTACGCAGTGCCGTAGGGGACCGCACCGCCACTTCCCAGCAAATTAGGGACACTGTTGCTCCTGGGGTATCGGCGAGGACCATTCGCATCCGTCTCCATGAAGCTGGGCTACGGTCCCGCACACCGTTAGGCCGTCTTCCGCTCACGCCCCAACATCGTGCGGCCCGCCTCCAGTGGTGTCGCGACAGGCGTGAATGGAGGGACGAATGGAGACGTGTCGTCTTCAGCGATGAGAGTCGCTTCTGCCTTGGTGCCAATGATGGTCGTATGCGTGTTTGGCGCCGTGCAGGTGAGCGCCACAATCAGGACTGCATACGACCGAGGCACACAGGGCCAACACCCGGCATCATGGTGTGGGGAGCGATCTCCTACACTGGCCGTACACCACTGGTGATCGTCGAGGGGAAACTGAATAGTGCACGGTACATCCAAACCGTCATCGAACCCATCGTTCTACCATTCCTAGACCGGCAAGGGAACTTGCTGTTCCAACAGGACAATGCACGTCCGCATGTATCCCGTGCCACCCAACGTGCTCTAGAAGGTGTAAGTCAACTACCCTGGCCAGCAAGATCTCCGGATCTGTCCCCCATTGAGCATGTTTGGGACTGGATGAAGCGTCGTCTCACGCGGTCTGCACGTCCAACACGAACGCTGGTCCAACTGAGGCGCCAGGTGGAAATGGCATGGCAAGCCGTTCCACAGGACTACATCCAGCATCTCTACGATCGTCTCCATGGGAGAATAGCAGCCTGCATTGCTGCGAAAGGTGGATATACACTGTACTAGTGCCGACATTGTGCATGCTCTGTTGCCTGTGTCTATGTGCCTGTGGTTCTGTCAGTGTGATCATGTGATGTATCTGACCCCAGGAATGTGTCAATCAAGTTTCCCCTTCCTGGGACAATGAATTCACGGTGTTCTTATTTCAATTTCCAGGAGTGTACAATCCCCACATATGTTAGAAGCGCGTGTTTTCTGTTTTTCTTTTCCATTTAATCAGACAGCCCCAGCAACGTGTGGCTGGGAACAGCCAGTTGGTATTATATATCATGTAATAGATTTATTTTCCGTCTGTCGATCATTGTTCTTATTATTCTTCATAAGGATCGAGGGTAACTCCCTACTGACGAGCATTTCCAGTTTTTATAGTATAAATATCTCACACGTAGAAGTGACGAATAGAGAAAACGAAATATTTTTAGCAGGAATAACTGACTTTGATCCAAATATTAGTGGCGACTCACAGACAATAAATATAACCACGGTTGTAATAAAGCGTCAGTGTGATACCTTCCGTTATTTGTCAAATTATCACCTACGCTACATCACACCTGCGCGTGGAACGCTGTCAGTACACTTGTGCGCCGTGTTGTCTCGACTCGTCAAGATAACAGCTTTCCAGAACTCACGCGCGACAAACACAGCTCGTGTTTCAGACGCAGCACTATGTGCGTGCATTATGTATTATCTTATCACAGCACTGCCATGCGGTCTAGTATCTTATTCTGACGTTTGTTTATATTTAATCACGACCGAGATAGATCTAATCTACACTTATCTTTCTCGTCTTACGGATATTAACTCCAATCACCGTCAGCGTTAAATAGTGAAGTTTCTGACGCTTACACTGCTATTGTAGAATGGAAGTCGGCTGTTTCTCTCTCGCAGCAAAGAAATCACTAATTGATTACCAGTACACAGAAGGTGACAACTTAATTAACCTGGGTGTGCTTAAGAGCATAAGTAAGAGCGACATAAACGCCGACCAGTAAAGTATGTTACAGTTTATGTTAACAACTCAGGGTCTAATAATGATCACATAACATTAAAAGTGATGAATGGCTATCCGCATAACTGATGGAAACGTTTGGTCAGTAAACGCGGCACCCTGATGTGTAATTCCCGAAACGTTTCTCTGCAACACAGTTCGACGATACCTTCGCATACAACACTGAATAATTTATTTGAAGTTGGTCATCTTTACACGGTTATTAGCCGCAGGAGTCCAACGAATATTATAACAGCTGCAACGACACAATTGAATTCAGGGAAACTGTGAAGACATTTATTTGCTTGTTTGCAGTTGCTAACGAGTTCCTTTTTATCCAGAAGCCAATATATATCACTGTGCAGTAGCTTTTCATCGCCAGCGGAGACTTATTTACGCATTAAGAAATGGTTCTCGAGGTGATATTTTTTGGAGAACAAAAATGGATTCTGTTGACAAAATTATCGTTAGAAAAGTATATAAATGCAAGCTAAGCGTCGATTCAACAGTGTGACAACAATGATTTTGATGTTATGTATAGTATTATTCTATTATGTTTATTCCGAATCTCGTATTTGTACTGTTTTTATCTACGGATGAGTTTGTACTGTTGTCGCGTTTGTGCAGTGAAATATTTCAGAGAAACAGATTACGTTACACATATTAACAAAACGGCTGGTACGTTAATGTTTCTTTCGCACATGCTAGGTAAGATGGTCCCATGCTACATTTTAAAACCTTTATTGCTCTTCAAGTAGTTTCTGAAGAAATTTTTTTATTTTTCGGCAGTTGGTACCTATCTAATCTTGATCGCTGTGGAACTGTATTGAAGACCGCTCAGTCCTTAGTGCGCAAAGATTCATATGTTAAATCTTTGATGATGTCCATATCTCTCATCGGTCTACAAGAACTGTTTGCGGTCTCAACTGAAGAATAGAGCTGTGATCAGATATCATTATTCTCAGTTACCCTCGATTCAGCGTTTCATATAAATTTCAAGTCTTTTTTTTTCCCCTAACAGTTATTATATATGGAGATCGTTTGAGTTTCAAGTTTGTAAGTGAATTGGCGTAGGTCGTAAGACATTAATTTCTGCATACTGGTTTGTATACATCGCACATTATAGCATTTTCAACGAAAAAAACTTGCCAAATTTTAAAGAACGTCAAATCCCCAAGATTGGCGAAGTTTTACATACACTCTAAAACTAGCGCAGATGTCAGTATAAGATACTTTCAATGATTTAGACAAGATATCTGCATGGTGCGTAAAGTGGCAATTGACTATATGTTATGAAAAATGGGGGGTCATCAGCATCAGATCTAAAAGGAATACTTTAAATTTCTCTTGTATGTTAAATCATACAGGGTGTTTCAAAAATGACCGGTATATTTGAAACGGCAATAAAAACTAAACGAGCAGCGATAGAAATACACCGTTTGTTGCAATATGCTTGGGACAACAGTACATTTTCAGGCAGACAAACTTTAGAAATTACAGTAGTTACAATTTTCATCAACAGATGGCGCTGCGGTCTGGGAAACTCTATAGTACGATATTTTCCACATATCCACCATGCGTAGCAATAATATGGCGTAGTCTCTGAATGAAATTACCCGAAACCTTTGACAACGTGTCTGGTGGAATGGCTTCACATGCAGATGAGATGTACTGCTTCAGCTGTTCAATTGTTTCTGGATTCTGGCGGTACACCTGGTCTTTCAAGTGTCCCCACAGAAAGAAGTCACAGGGGTTCATGTCTGGCGAATAGGGAGGCCAATCCACGCCGCCTCCTGTATGTTTCGGATAGCCCAAAGCAATCACACGATCATCGAAATATTCATTCAGGAAATTAAAGACGTCGGCCGTGCGATGTGGCCGGGCACCATCTTGCATAAACCACGAGGTGTTCGCAGTGTCGTCTAAGGCAGTTTGTACCGCCACAAATTCACGAAGAATGTCCAGATAGCGTGATGCAGTAATCGTTTCGGATCTGAAAAATGGGCCAATGATTCCTTTGGAAGAAATGGCGGCCCAGACCAGTACTTTTTGAGGATGCAGGGACGATGGGACTGCAACATGGGGCTTTTCGGTTCCCCATATGCGCCAGTTCTGTTTATTGATGAAGCCGTCCACGTAAAAATAAGCTTCGTCAGTAAACCAAATGCTGCCCACATGCATATCGCCGTCATCAGTCCTGTGCACTATATCGTTAGCGAATGTCTCTCGTGCAGCAATGGTAGCGGCGCTGAGGGGTTGCCGCGTTTGAATTTTGTATGGATAGAGGTGTAAACTCTGGCGCATGAGACGGTACGTGGACGTTGGCGTCATTTGGACCGCAGCTGCAACACGGCGAACGGAAACCCGAGGCCGCTGTTGGATCACCTGCTGCACTAGCTGCGCGTTGCCCTCTGTGGTTGCCGTACGCGGTCGCCCTACCTTTCCAGCACGTTCATCCGTCACGTTCCCAGTCCGTTGAAATTTTTCAAACAGATCCTTTATTGTATCGCTTTTCGGTCCTTTGGTTACATTAAACCTCCGTTGAAAACTTCGTCTTGTTGCAACAACACTGTGTTCTAGGCGGTGGAATTCCAACACCAGAAAAATCCTCTGTTCTAAGGAATAAACCATGTTGTCTACAGCACACTTGCACGTTGTGAACCGCACACGCTTACAGCAGAAAGACGACGTACAGAATGGCGCACCCACAGACTGCGTTGTCTTCTATATCTTTCACATCACTTGCAGCGCCATCTGTTGTTGAAAATTGTAACTACTGTAATTTCGAAAGTTTGTCCGCCTGAAAATGTACTGTTGTCCCAAGCATATTGCAACAAACGGTGTATTTCTATCGCTGCTCGTTTACTTTTTATTGCCGTTTCAAATATACCGGTCATTTTTGAAACACCCTGTATATATCTAAAGGCTGTCAATTCATTTACATACGTGGGGATAAAAGTTACGAACAACACTAAATCTGAACGATCACATAGATAATGTTGTGGAGAAGAAGAACGTTGCTAGAGCGTTGCTGTGCGGTATGGAATCCTTGCAAAATAGGGTTGACCGAGGACATCGAAGAAGTCCACAAAAGGGCAGATCGTTTTGCACTGTCGCGAAACAGAGGAGAAAATGTCATGAATATGATGCGCGAGTTGGGGTGGCAATCTTTAAAACAAAGGCGTTTCTCTATGCGGCGGTATCTTTTGAGGAAATTTCATTCTGCAACTTTCTCCTGCGAATGAGAAAATATTCTGTTGACTCTCACCCGCACAGGGAGAAATGATCATCGTAATAGAATAAGCGAAATCAGAGCTCGCACTAAGAGGTTTAAGTGTTCGTTTATCTGACGTTCTGTTCGAGAAGAGAACGCTAGAGAAATAGTCCGATGAACCCTCTGCAAAGAATTTAGATGTGAAATGCAGAGTAGTCATGTAGATGCAGATGTCCTTATTGACTCCCCCACACACAGCCAAACACACTTTCTTTCGTCGTTACCACAAAGACAAAAGGGGTCACTCACATGCTTAAATGTAATCTGATGTCATTCAGCAACAGGGTATGATAGGCTTTCGCAATACCGTTACACTTTCTGCGGAGGCTGCTGTGGAACTGAGGGCAGAAGCCGTGGCGATCGTTGTGTTCCTCGCCGTGAGTCACGCAGCTGACGATGACCTTGACGCTCACAGGAAACTCCACGTAGCGCATCGCCGCCCTATGACTGGATGCAGTAGCGACAGAGTTGGATTTTATTAGCTGTCAGATAATCCACTGATCGTCGCTCGATAGTGATTTGTGACAATCATCCAGGACCCACATTTCGTACGTGCGGTCATTACTCCATCCGTTGCTTATAAGATCAAATTATGATACGACGATTGTGGCACACATCATCCAACCATACACGGATGTACAGTGTTACCCTGCCTCAGATATCCCTAACTGATCACAAAAACAGCGCGTCTCCGAGACGTATTGTACTTTGCAACGGCGGTGTCAAAACTGGAGCAAGAGTTACCACAGACGGCACACTCATTGTGATTTCCTTATAACGCTCAGTAGGTCCAGTAACAAATTTATTTCAGAGACGTGCGCGCTGTTCAGCGTGAACTTTGAAGCTTTTCATGTCTGAAGACATGACATATATGGGTTCAGCTTGAATATCCCCTTGTAGCTGTAGCTGTGACCAGGAGTATAGCGTAGTCATACAAACAGGGATGACTGTATAGAAGGATGGGGAAGAGTAAATCCCATTTGTAAGCGGACGATGGGCGGGCTCTCATATCTTTCCATCCAATAATTTTACAATCTCACTGTTCATTGCCAATACATTTGTCATTTGTTATGCTTCGCAGAAGAAATCAGGGATACGGGTAACAGCCGCACTTCTGCAGGGAAGGAAGATATGTTAGAATCTTTAATATGAGGTAGAAGCGCAGTAGTGTAAGTAGCGTAAGAATGAAACAAATAGGAATATCAAACAGATTAAATAATAAAGGATGAGCTAAATATCTAAAGAAGTTGTTAAACACTGAAGTTTAGGAAATACTTCTGCGAAGTAAAACGTGGGACTCTCTACTTCTGCGGTACAGGGTGGAGAAATCGAATAAATGCAGTAATAAGGACAGACAGATGGCATGCACAATGAAGCTGAACTGTCCCAAAGTCTGGTAGAAATGTTGAAGCAATAGGTGATCTAGTTATGCTGTCAGAATTCGCAAGCACTGAGTGGACAAACAAATTAGCTATACTGTAAGGTGTATCTTAGTAGGTGCTGAAATTTGCGAGAGGTGTAGGAACTAGAAGGATATTTGAGTAACTGACAAAAATGTACGAAAGTGGTGATACTTTACAGAAAATCATACTGATCAGCTTATCAAAGTAGGTACGCACGAATAAAAAGCAAAACTGCCGGACGATTAGACAGGCTTGCAAAATGCTGATCATAATCTTGTGTAAACATAGGTATTTAAAATGCACTAAACAGAGATCAATTCGGTTTCCGGGTGGTAAAACAATCAGAGAACCAATTCTGACACTGTATTTGGAAATGGAGGTGACGCTGAAGGAACATCAAAGTAGGTTTTCAGCGTTTAGCGTCTCACGAGGTAGAGGAATCCTCCCACAATGTAAATTGATTAAGTTGTTCACATTTATTAGAATAGTGAGGTTAAGGCACGGATGTTAATGAAGAGATTACAACTTCAACAATACTCAAGGGGAAGGTCAAGATACAAAAGTTTGTGTTAAGGAAGATGTAAGGAAGGGTTGCAGTTGACCGTGACTATCAGTAAACTTCAAAGCCCGGAAAGCAATAAAGGAAGTGAAAGAAACAATAGGGATAGAATTAATAGTTCAAGGAGAATAACTGTGAATGCTAATGTTCGCATCAGTCACAGCCCTTTTGGCCGGGTGTGAGAAAGACATAAAAGACATGGTGAGAAGAATGGGCAGCATACTTATCACTGAATATAGCTTAGGGATAGACGTACCAGAACTAAAAGAGAGGAAGAGTAGTGTAAACGGAAACAACGCATTCCTCATCATCAAAATTTGTAACGATAAAGTAGTGGATGAAGGAAAGAATTCACTCACGTAGGAAGTAGGATCGCAAAGGGTGGCCGAAGAGTAGAAGATATTACCAACAGGTTAGCGCAAGTAGAGGAAGCTTTCTTCAATAACAGAGCTCGATATATGTCAGATATTGATGCTGAGCTAAGGGAGAAGATTCTGAAAATGAAAGAACTGGTGTGAATGGAGCACTGCAGTGAATGGAGAAGAAACGAGGACCATCGGAAACACGAAAGAGGGAAAACAAGAAGCAGCGTAAATTTGGTGCCGTCCAAGACTGTTAACAATCAAGGGAACAGATACTCTATGAGACAATGTGGTACGAAATATGGCGCATGCGGAAGAATGTCTGTGAAAGAACATTTCCAGAGAAAGGAACTGGTTAATTAGACATCTGATATGACATCCATGCATGGTTAACATGGCACTGGAAGAAACATCGAGAGAGAAATGCTGGGAGCAGACCAAGAACAGAATCTGAAAAACACATAACAGAAGATGTTTGGTGTAGTAATTATGTAGAATTAAAGACTAGTACCAGGTAGAAATATGTGAACGATTTGACAGCCCACGACCCTGCAGATACACAGGATGAATCACCTAAAACCTGCACCGCAGAGATTGCGGAATGGGAAGTGCCATCAATGTGTTGTTTTCAAGGAACGAATTGGTAGTCTGGGCCTCGTATTTTTTAAGCCAATCAACATAGTATAATAATAATAGATTTTGACAATGCTTAAAAATTGTATTTCTTGTGCTTACACTTTTTTGAATAGAAAAATTCCTGTTGATATTAACAAACGAAAAGTAGGCTAAATTAGAATATCAGTGGCATTTGCTGCAAGATTTTAGTAAGTGTCGTTAGCGAGACAGTACATTCAGAAAACTCGCCACACCGATACTTGTACAAAACATGTGGGCGTAGACACTGAAGATCAATACAAGTGCATACACGAATTTTTGCATTCCGTCCAGTAACGAGACGACTGACCACCACAGGTTGTATTAACAATGACCATCGGCGTGAACATTTCACGCTTCCATTCTGGTGTGTGTGTGAAATCTTATGGGACTTCACTCCTATGGTCATCAGTCCCTAAACTTACACAATACTTAGCCTAAAATATCCTAAGGACAAACACACACACACCCATGCCCGAGGAACTCGAACCTCCACCGAGACCAGCCGAACAGTCCGTGACTGCTCCATTCTGGTATGGAACGACTACCAGATATGCGCTAGCATTTCAGCGGAGACGTCTCAGCAAGATGCAGTAATTCGTCGTTACATATCATCAGGTGTAGTTGGTATGTCCTTACAGACAGTATCTTTCAGCTGTCCCCACGGAAAAAAGTTTACAAGTGTCATATCCATGGAACAGGCCGGCTAAGGTACAGGTCCTCTACTCCAATCAAAGGACTTAGAAACAATTTGTGAAGACGTGCTGTAGTCCTTCGTACACTATGGGCTGGAAGTCAATCATGTTGGTACCACAGGTTCCTCCTACTCTGCAGAACAACGTTTTCTAGCTTTTGTGGAAAATGGTCTTTTAGGGGGCTTCAATATTTATGCGCGTTCAGTGTCCCGTCTATGAAAAACGGCCTGTGAGCTGATATTTCCCTATCCCACATCACACGTTTACACTGCGTGGACGCTTACGTTCCACCGGACGAAGCCAACCGGGATTGTCAGCAGACCAATACTGCTGGTGATGATTGGTAAATGTAGCTTCATCGCTAAGCAAGATATACGGGATACAGCTGGGGTATCCTCTCTTATTGCCCACGTACAGAAGTTAACACGATTCTCGTAATCGTGTCCATGAAGCTCCTGATGAAGAGAGATGTGATAGTGACGGAACCCTTGTCGATGAAAATGTGTGGAACACTTGCCTGACTCATGCCACTTCCTCTTGCCATTGCGGTGGAGCTAACGTCCGGATCAACTGCAACAGTAGCAAGATCATTAATTTGTCCCTTCTGTCGTCACTTGCTTCCTTCTCTCAACGTTGTCTAGGTCTTACACTACTAGCTGCATTCTCCCTACACTCTCCATATACCATGAACATGTCTACTTTTTCTGCATTCGTGAATCGCATCCTCCACTCACGACCTACTGCTTGTATTGCCACACACTGACTAGCAAGCTGCAAGGCACTCTAGAAACACAGAAGCGCACTGTAAGCAAACATAACAATATCGTATATAGCCACTACGCAGGGTGATTTGGAAACTTTGCCTAATTCTGTTTATCGTAAACGACTCGCACTGGAATCTACCACTGACGTTCTAATTTACCCTACTTTAGTTTATTAATGTTAATAGGAGCGGTTCCACTTAAAAGTGTATGTTTGCACAAAAAGTACACATGAATAACCTATTCCATTCCGGCAATGTTTCCGGTGATTCACCCTGTATACTACAAGCAAGTGAATGATGATAACTGGTGGCTACTGATAGTCTACCTATAGCCACTTCGCTGCCCGTATGTTCATCAGCACCCACACTCCAGAAGTTGTAGCTATACTATGAGAGGTGTACTTTTTTTGTAAACTGGATTTGGTGGCCCTCCAAACGACACTGTTCCTAAATTATAGTAGAAGAAACCATGTACATCCCACAAGACGTTCTTCACAAAGGGATTCAAGTGTCCATAATCCATGATGTAACTCCACATCATTGCTGTCTTGGGGAATTGCTAATTCCATATAATGGTCACTAACAGTTGTAATTCATTTGGGATGGTCCCTTCAGTAAAAGCTGGCCCACACTATGACCTACTGGATCATTCTGTCCCGTAATTATTTAAGAACTAATAGGTCCTTCCACTTCTTACAAACTCCTGAGCTTTAGTAGCTGACGTGCCAAGTCACCGCTTACCCATACTGCTCCACGCCGAGAAAAAGAAAATTGCACAATTAATTCTTCTTTTAAATACCATGGTATTTAACTCTCGTTTATAATAGACAATGTTCTGAGTTACAAGACAGTTTTTTGAGGAAAATTCTCGTCCTTTAACACGAATTTATGCCCATGGTCCATTCGCTTCCTTGTCGAACCAGTACATACTCCACTCCGTTATCTCCCTTTGATACACAGGGTAGCAGCTGTGTCTTTGTAGCGAGCTTTGGAAGCCAGTATTGATATCAGCGATACCATAAAGCAAGAAATTTTCACAGCATGGAAATTTACACCTAATAATTACAGAATCTGGACCAACGACAAAGTGATTCATTCCGGATCGATTGGACAATATCACAGCAAAATCAGATATTCAGTCAACAAACGAGTGTCTCGTTGGGAGAAGTGTGTTCGTCACTACGGTGACTATGTTGAGAATTAAATATGTAGACATGAAGAATAACCCTGTGTTGGGTGTGGTGTGGCGATGGTGTGGGTGATCTGATGTGGCCCAATTGTTCCACAGCTTATTACATAACAATTTAACTAAGATCCTATTGCAAGTGACTGGGTAACTCTGGAATATGATAAAGGTAAACGAAATGTTATATAACAGGTTTGCCACTGGGCTTTATCGCCTAGAGAAGAAAGAATGCAGCTGCTCTTCACTGTGCGTCAGAGTAGTGACTCATCTTTCCCAACCATATAATATCGAACACATTAACAACCTATGGAACTTAAAAGTAATGACGATACTGTAGTACTGTGAGTCAAAGCAATCATTCACCGGAAATTAATTTGAACAAATTTATTGCCATGTACTGAAGAAAAAATCATAGAAATAATACAACAGGCAAACAGATAAATAATCAGCAGAAAACTGACTACATTGTTAATTCTAGAGACTCATCCGTGTGTGATGCTGCACTTCCATTGAACTTTTACTCAGTCAATTACGTGGAGCAACTGGTGCACATCTTCCAGATTGCAGCCAAGGGTGAGGTCCTGCCCAGTGGTCTTAGCAGTTTGGCTTCTGCTTCGCACTTAAAAAAGACGATTCTGAATAGAGCTAATCGGCGTTCGCCAGATCCCCGACCACAACACAGACCACCTGCTCTTGTTCATTACTTTTCTAACCTTCATGTCCCTTTAACAGTAGTCTTTTAATTTTTTGAAACTTATTACTTAATATCGGCCACCTACTTCCTCCCCCCCCCCCCCACCCGCAACCCTTCCCCGTGTGGCTGGAAAAGTGATGCCCACGTCGTACCGGCTCCTTTGCAGAAAAATACAACGCAACGGACCGTTTCTGGAATATTCTGTCCCAACTTTCTCTGGGCGGGACATACGCTGTATCGCTTCCCCCCCCCCACTCCCCCTTCCCTAGCACGGCCGGCTTTGTCCATTCTAAGAGAACTATCGGAGAGAATAGTTTTCTTGCCAACTGATGCAATCTCACTACCTTAACAACATACAATGATGCATTAACAAGAAAGGAAAAAAAAGGCTTGGCAGAGAAGGCGTGTTATTGTTGGAGAGTTTTACTTACATATTTTTACGTTTTCAGTTCAGTTCATGCTTATGGTGTAGTTCATTTGTTATGCGTCACTGGATGAAGATAGTGGAGATAGAAATTAAAACACCCTTCCGAGATAAATAACATTAACAGCTACTAAGCTGTGTACATGTAGCTTTCACAGATGTGATTAATACTGTGGTGTCGCACATCGACGTCAGTCAACGTCAAGAGGTTGGCAGTATGTCATGTGACTGCCTGCCAATCCGCAGCGGGATCGAAAACATACGGTCTGCAGCATACGAGGCCAGGGCCACCACAAATGGCTCTGAGCACTATGGGACTTAACATCTGTGGTCATCAGTCGCCTAGAACTTAGAACTACTTAAACCTAACTAACCTAAGGACATCACACACATCCATGCCCGAGGCAGGATTCGAACCTGCGACCGTAGCGGACACGCGATTACAGACTGAAGCGCCTAAGCCGCACGGCCACACCGGGCGGCAGGGCCACCACAAAGTCGACTTAAGAAGACGCCGCACCGTCGCCATCAGTATGAACGCTGGTTCCTCTCGATGCCTTCGCAGCGTTATTGGTTGGGCTCTCTGTTGTTGTCGTTGTTTACGACGAAAGTTCTTGTATAACGGACTCGTATTCTCTATAACAGACCCGTTGTATTCTCCGTGAACTTCCTAAATTGAAGTTAAGTAAACTAGAGTGACATTCACATTAATGATTATTTTTATTTTAGCTCATTGTCTCAGCATCCACCTCGGCTACCACCCCTGTACCGACCCAACAAATACCATTTTCCTGATATTGGACTACTTCCCGAATACCAGGTCAAGATGAAATACTTTATGGTCAGCTTAAAGATGTTTTATTGTCAAATAATGTCACTTGCATACTACAGATAACGGCTGATGCGGCAGCCGTAGCCACGGTGAGAGGTACATGTAGACACAACGCTGTTAGAGGGTGTCGATTTCAGGAGGTGATGGTGAACAAAAACACACTATGCAGCGAGGCCGACTGACCAGGACTGAGACGGAGGAGGCATCACAGAAGGAGCACTGGTCATCAACACTGGCTGTGAGTTGGCTCAACAATTAGATGCCTGTTGCACGACGAGAAAGTATGTGAAGTGGCCCCAAGAGTAATCCAAACAACCTAGTGCACCAGTTACTGACGAATTCAGTCATCGGGTGTGTTGTTACCTGACACACTAGGACATCTTCACTGAGCGTGTTTTGCCTTTGTACTGTTTACGTCTGGTGTTCTATACAGTTTCCAAATAATTTGAATAGGGAAACATGACCAGTAAGAAGCCGTAGTATGATTTTATTTATTTGCTACTTGTTTCGAATGTAGCTTCATCTTCTGGACGACATAATCGAGTCTTACTAACTTGCTAGGGTGAAGAACTGTCGTCATGTACAATGAAGGATTAAGCCCTGCAGAAAGCTTATGTGTCTCTATAATAGCTATACATGTTTAATATAATGAGGCATGTGAATTTAGCAATAAACATTTACGTTATTATATAATGAAGACGTTTTGTTCTGATCTGTAACCCGAAGGACGATTTGATATAGCTCTCCACCTTAATCTATCCTGTTTACTATAGTCAAGCATTGGTCCTCCCATAAATACCCTCCTTCACACTCCCCGACCCTCATTACCGAATTAATTATTCCTTGACGTCTTACGATCCCATCTTTTGGTCAGGATGTGCCAAGAACTCTTTCTCTCTCCGAATCGATTCAGTACCTTCTCATTAGTTAGCTGTTACAGCCATATAACATCCAGCATTCTTGAGTAACAGTGCATTTCAAAAGTTTCTATATTTTCAACAGCTTTATTTACGGTTGCACTTTTTTTAAAACAGTATGACTAGTGTCGATCTACCTGGATCATCATGATCTCTGTGCACTTGCGTCAGCAACTCGTGTGTGTCGAAACCATACATAAGGATTCTGACGAGCAATTGAGACTGAAAATAAGCCATACTTTATAGTTGTTTTAGATATCACTACAGTTCCTGATTTCTCTCGTGAGGGATATATTGGCTGTGGATCTATATTTTATTCTTGTCTTTCCTTTTCTCCTTATATTTATCCCTGAATTTTAATTCCCCTTCTAAATTCCTCCGTGGTTTTTTTCAGTTCCTGTACAGTATATAAGTTCCATTAACGTGAGTTTAGTCTACAGTCCTGTCTCATCCGCATCCTCCTCTGAGGATGACACGGCGGTCGGATGGTCCTGATGGGCCACTTGTGGCCTGTAGACGGAGTGTATGTCCCCTTGATATTCTCCGACATGTATGACTACGTATGGCACCCGTACAAGTTGCAGGTAACTTTTTCCAGTCCGATCTAGTGATGCGGGGATAACGAGTGAATATAAGGAGTAAACATTTGGATTGTAAGTGGGCTGTTTATGTTTTATTATTGGCAACGTTACGTAGCGCTCTGTATGAAAATCACTGGCTGTGCTGTGTGCAGTCTGTGGCTGGTTTGCATTCTTGTCTGCCATTGTAGTGTTGGGCAGCTGGATGGTAACAGCGCGTAGCGTTGCGCAGTTGGAGGTGAGCCGCCAGCAGTGGTAGATGTGGGGAGAGAATTGGTGGAGTTTTTTTTAAAGAACAAATTTTTTTTAGAGAACAATTTTTTTTGTTAGAGAACAAACAATGTATTTACCTTAATAGTGTTGAAAAATCATAATATACATAGCAGTTCATGACATCCAGTCTAACAAATTTCAAAACTCCGCCATTTCTCTCCCCACATCCACCACTGGTGGCGGCTCACCTCCAACTGCGCAACGTTACGCACTGTTAACATCCGGCTGCCCAACACTACAATGGCAGACAACAATGCAAACCAGCCACAGACTGCACACAGCACAGCCAGTGATTTTCATACAGAGCGCTACGTAACGTTGCCAATAAGAAAACATAAACAGCCTACTTACAGGATCACCGATAAGATATAAGGAAATTCCGATCGGAATCAGCGAGGAGAGGAACATATGGAATCATTGACAAGAAGAAGGGAATGTAGTGATGGGATGTGTGTTAACACACCAGGGAATAAGTTAGATGGCACTTGAGAGAGATGTAAAGAGTTTAAACTGCAGAAGACGACATGGACTGAAATATATCCAAGTTGGGTGCAGGTGCAAGTGTGATAAAGAGGTTGACACATTAAATGCATAACCCTCCCCTCCTCCCCCCTCTCCCCCCCCCCCAAGAAACATCACCTGGTACCTTCAGAATTTCAAAACGTACATTCCTGTCAGTAGTGTAAAAGTATGCCTCAAATCAAATAAATGGCTCTGAGCACTATGGGATTAACTTCTGAGGTCATCAGTCCCCTAGAGCTTAGAACTACTTAAACCTGACTAACCTAAGGACATCACACACATCCATGCCCGAGGCAGGATTCGAACCTGCGACCGTAGCGGTCGCGAGGTTCCAGACTGTAGCGCCTAGAACCGCTCGGCCACTCCGGCCGGCTCTGCCTCAAATCTACAAATTCTATAGATATACGTTTGCCTTCTTCATTTCATTTTCTAATATAAGTGTCACCATGAGAATAACGTAATTTTAAATAAGAGCGAATCAGTGAATGACAAAGCACAATAGCTCCCATGCAGCTCAAAATGAATCTTAAGTTGTGTCAAGATGCCAGTTCTACAGGTGTATTTCTAGAAGCTTAATAAAACGAATGCTTCATGAATATGATGATAACGGCTCGCTCTGTTAGGCCTGTATCACTGCATTCCGTCTACCAGATGATAGTATTATCAAAACTACTTGTCAGTAATTAAATACATGCTTCTTTCTTTTTAAAAAATGTGTTTGTTTGGTGACGTGTTATAACTTGGAGTTTCTTGACAACCTTCAGACTGTGCCTGCCGTTCATTGTCTATATTGACGAAAAGAAAGGAAAAAAAGTGAATCCAGAACAGCGTGCGAATGCATTTAGCACTCACCTTAATGGTTGCCGAAGAAGACGTAATACTGAACAGCGTCGTTCCAGTCTGTGAGACCTGGTATAAGTGATAAAACTAAAGGCACGATTTCGGAGGACAATAGCTGGTTCGAATGGTTCGAAATATCTCTAAGCACTATGGGACTTGACATCTGCGGTTGTCAGTCCTCTAGACTTAGAACTACTTAAAACTAAGTAACCTAAGGACATCACACACATCCATGCCCACGGCAGGATTCGAACCTGCGACCGCAGCAGCAGTGCGGTTCCGGACTGTGGCCTGTAGAACCGCTCAGTCAAGCGGCCGGCGACAATAGCCTATTTACAAATTTTCTCATCTTCATCACCTCCTTCTTCTGGCGAAACTTCGTAGTTAATATTCTTGCCACCGTCAATATTCTACTCAGTCACCGTTGGGTGGAGCATCACTGCGTCACAGCAGTTTAGCAGTTTCGGTGGTGCAGAAGAGGTGCTGCAAAAAGTTCTGGATCAGATCTGAGGTCCTGAGCTGAACAGGCAGCATGATCCCAGTTTCTCATGGCTACGCCGCGTGGGCAGCGAGACCAGCGAAACCTCGCAATTAGGGCACATTTAGTGCGCCCCAGTAGCCCCACCCCCCGCCTGCCGGCGTTTGCAGAAAACACGGCCCCGCTGCTGGCCGTAATAACACGGGACGGGCGCGCGACGACCGCCCGGCCGGACGTAGCCAGCAGCCTTCGCGCCGTCGTAAATAACGAGACGTGTAATCTCCACGGGGAGAGCCGCGTCCCTAATGCCCCACTAACGACCGCCCAAATGCGCGATTTTGCTTCGACGTGCCGATTAGTTACCGGGGTTTGGTGGAATTGCAAAATTAAATAGTAGCGGCCCTCGCTCCAAGATTATCGTGCATTACGGACGATAATATCAGCAGGACAGATGCGTCGAATCGCTCGAGGCTTGGGCAGTAACCGTAACTCCGAATGTTGGCAGCAGTGGCGACCACCGATGGGCGGAGATGTTTCAATCTGTCGACTGGACGGCCGGGATAAGACTGTGGCAGCTGAGCGCATCTGTCCAACGTGTTACACTAAACAGACTCTGAGTGAACGCTGCAACGTCAGTAGATAACACTAATAGGATTAACTTATGTTATTATTAGCGTAAAATTTTATCATACCATTGCCTTTTGGAAATTATTCAACGATTAAAGATTTAAAAAAAAAGATCAAATGTGTGTGAATTCTTATAGGACTTAACTGCTAAGCTCATCAGCCCCTAAGCTTACAGACAACTTAACCTAAATTAACCTAAGGACAAACACAGATACCCATGCCCGAGGGAGGACTCGAACGTCCGCCAGGACCAGCCGCACAGTCCATGACTGCAGCGCCTAAGACCTCTCGGCTAATCCCGCGTGGCGATTAAAGATCAGATAAGATTTTTGAAAGCGGAGAACAATATAGTCATTAGGCAGACAAGCAACACACAAACTTTCAAAAAATGGTTCAAATGGCTCTGAGCACTATGGGACTTAACATCAATGGAACTACTTAAACCTAACTAACCTAAGGACAGCACACAACACCCAGCCATCACGAGGCAGAGAAAATCCCTGACCCCGCCGGGAATCGAACTCGGGCGTGGGAAGCGAGAACGCTACCGCACGACCACGAGATGCGGGCACACAAACTTTGCAAAAACCGTGAGTGAGTAATGAAAGTAGAAGCATAAGAATGCTAGTTCGTGATACGTATAGTGCAGTGCAGCGCTACACTTCCGACTATTGTTTCTTTACTCGAAAGAGAAAGAAAGAAAATAAAATTGTTTAACAAAAGGAGTGAAGGAGAAACTAAGTATACCAGTACTAAGACTCCACAGCTTTTCTGTCAAAGCAGTGAAAGACTTGGAACTTTTATGTGGAATAAGAAACCTAATTGTGACAGAATAAATAGTAGTGGAGCCGAGATGACTAAATAGCAATAACATCTTAAGTTATTGCGTTTTTTCGCTTTATTTGACAATTCTCTGCAGAAGTCTACAATAAAGACGACCACTTTCAAGGAAAATCGCCAGTAAATCACATGTATTCTATACATTGCAGAATTTTACGTTCTAGGAACTACCTGAACCTTGAGAGAACGACGCAGAGATACCATATTTAGTGGTTGTCGCAGCGGCATTGTGCGTTTGCGCCTCTATTTCCAACGTACTGCCGACTATCCGTTCGAAATTATAACACTAAAATGATACGTAGGAGATGCAGTGATGTTCACCAGTCCTGGTGATCTGGGGTAACTGAAACTGGCGTCAGTACCATGTGAGATTTTTAAATGATGGCCAGGGTGAAAAACATTCAAAGAAACAGAGACTACTGCATAATGTATGTAATGTAGGGCTATAGATAGGGAGCTGTTTAATGAAACGCGTTTTAATGTCGAGAGGGCAACGCTCGAAGCCTTCAAGGGCTACTGTAGCAGAATATTGTCAAAGGATCTCTCACAAACATTAAAGAAAGTCTGGTCCTACGTAAAGGTTGTTAAACACTCGTCTTCGTGGACGAGAAAGGGACTGAAATTGAGGGTAGCAAAGGAAAAGCAGAAACGTCGAATTCGGTTTTCAAGTGTTCCTTTACAAAGGAAATTGCAGCGGTTTTGCCCCAATGAATTCTCACACTAAGGCAAAGATGAGTAATACTCGTTTACAGGGTGTCTGAGGAGTAATGGTTGGTATTCAGGGATGTGACAGGAACGATCATTCGAAGCGAAAAACATTTTATGAACTTGTACCCTATTCCGAATGATTTTCGAGACAGAAAACATTTAATGTACTGTATATTGCTCTTATTTTCTGTATTACTCTAGAGTTCACATATGTACAACGAATGGCCTGAGCACTATGAGACTTAACTGCTGCGGTCATCAGTCCCCTAGAACGTAGAACTACCTAAACCTAACTAACCTAAGGACATCACATACATCCATGCCCGAGGCAGGATTCGAACCTGAGACCGTAGCGGTCGCGAGGTTACAGACTGTAGCGCCTAGAACCTCTCGGCCACACGGCCGGCCATGTACAACAGTCACTAAACGTAACAACATACGTTTTACAAAGTTTCAATTGAAAAATACTTATTTTTGACACATTAATCTCTATTTATTATCGTGTGATTGTCCTAGGACTACTGTACATCATTTCAAAAATGTGTTGCTGTCCCAACACTCGTTTTTTTACTACATGTTGAGAAAAAAAAAAGAATGGGAACTTGTACTAACACCCGTTTCACGCAGTGTGCTGAAAACGCTGGTAAACACTTCAAAAACAGGAATTAGGCGTGTCACGAAGCCCCGATGATATTCGTAGACAGCACCAGGAGCGAGCTGGCACACCACTGGCCCTTTTCTCCGCGGCCCCCACAGCCTGTACACTGTAACTGAGTGATGTTCTTGGAAGCAAGGCAAGAAACCTGGATCTTGTATCATATCCTACATATTCTCCTTCACCTTCTACTGCATGTTGTGCTTTCAATATGTTAGTGCTTTCATTACGCACCTGTTCGTGACTTCACCTACACATAGACGAGATTTTTCCGAGGAGATGGTGCTTACTCCCCTTGCACTGATTGTCTCGTGTTACCGTGTCGTGTCCACACGTCCACCGACATGGCATTTTTGCGAGGAACTCGCTACTACCACGCGGACGTACCTAACTCTACAGCGGCGTGGTCGGGCTAGGTGGCCACCTTTGCATCATACTCTGGCGAAACTCCTTCGAAAAGTCGTGTAACGCGACTAGTGGCGTGCGCGTACTCCAACGAAAAACTTCTCCGAAAAAGTGGTTCAACGCAATCAGTGGCGTGCCCGTATTCCAATGCAAAATTCCTGCTAAAAATGGTACAAGGCAATCAGCGGCGCCCAACCGCGTACAAATCACAAAATCGCCCAAGTTCCAAAACACACAAGAAATTCCCATAATTCGAGTCTCAGATGGATGGTATTGCTCCCTCGCAACAGCAATGCATTGTTTGAAAGGAATACAGTTACATTTCATTCACACACAATGAGGACGCTCAAGGTATCATCGCTCGTCTGGTTTACTTTATCGGTCTACACAACAAAAAGTAACTTGGTCAAAATTTATTCTACACACTTCTACATCTACTTTACGTCCAATTCTGTCCTAAACAGCCGGCCGCGGTGGTCTAGCGGTTCTAGGCGCGCAGTCAGGAACCGCGCGACTGCTACGGTCGCAGGTTCGAATCCTGCCTCGGGCATGGATGTGTGTGATGTCCTTAGGTTAGTTAGGTTTAAGTAGTTCTAAGTTCTAGGGGACTGATGACCACAGATGTTAAGTCCCATAGTGCTCAGAGCCATTTTTTTGTCCTAAACACTTTAGCCTAAACTTACTACAAAGGGTTTGGTTGTTATTTTGTCATGAATTTCGCTCTCGACCAGCTTGTCTGTCGAAAATCAGCTCAAGTTCGCGAAGTAGACTCTCAGAGGTTTCGATATTTGTAGCATTTTTACCAGCTAGGGTTTGGTGGTAGGTAGTTTCGAGAATGTGAACCGGATGATTGCACTGTCACTCTACGGCTCATCTAATAAATGGTTCTTTTTTATTAGTCCTTCGAGTATTTTCGTAAGACTCTTATAGCCGGCCGAAGTGGCCGTGCGGTTCTGGCGCTGCAGTCCGGAACCGCGGGACTGCTACGGTCGCAGGTTCGAATCCTGCCTCGGGACTGGATGTGTGTGATGTCCTTAGGTTAGTTAGGTTTAACTATTTCTAAGTTCTAGGGGACTAATGACATGAGAAGTTGAGTCCCATAGTGCTCAGAGCCATTTGAACCATTTTTGAAGACTCTTATACCCTGATGATTGGCGCTTTGTAATTAATTGTTTTATTCGGTTTTGAATTTTCCGTGACCAGCATATTCCGAGAAACGCAACTTTGAATTCTTGGAATGATCGGCAGTTCGTGGCCACTCCGCACATCTTCTCGGCTGCTGGACCTTCCATATGTCCCCAGATTAATTCCAGTTTTGCCTCTAGTGGCCATGACCCTAGTAAGAGTGGCTAAACTGAGACAGTCAAAATTTCCATTTTCCGGAAAATTGTAGAATTTTAGCACTGACAGGAAGTGCTCATAACTGAAGTCCTGTCCTGCCCTTGTCCTTGCGCTAAGCCCCGACACACACAACCTACTTTCCCCTACGTTTCCGGACACCTCTGCTTGGTTGTCGTGACCGACCAACCGTACGTTACTCCGATATCCTAGCTCTGTCATTGCCAGAGCGAGCACGCTGTGATTCGTCTTCCCTTTCCGACCGCACACACGGTGATTATCCTGCCGATGACACGATTCTCTCTGTCGCTGCCGTGAGGTCGGAGCGCTAAGCACCTCTCTGTCTCGCTTGAACAAGACGTTTCACTATTCTCTGTATATTCTGTGAGGTACCCACAACATGATCTTGTCCTTGCGTTTTGAGGCATTCAATTGGAAACGTATTAATTTTGCAGTTCACCTCGCTAGACTGGCACTGTTATTTGCCGCTACGGCGGTTCTTTTGGATAGTGCCACTTCTACCCTAGCTAAACCAGCATCCTTTTTTGCTGCTAATGAAGTCTGCTTAGCCTTGTCACTAGATCTTTCCAACTACTATTAACTGGTCATAGATTTTCTCAAGATTATTTCCAATTTTTTTTCTGCCCACTGACGTCTCTTTTCTAATTCTAGCATTTCATCTTTTCTGATTCTTTCTCCTTCTTTTATTTCTTCCAAAATCTGGAAGAGTAAACTGAACTCCTGCTGGCGCTAAGGACCACCAACAGCAGACATGACACGTAATTAATGTGCGCTGCTAGATCATCTTGGCAAGAGTGGCCTTTTGGTGCTTCCTTCTTATTCTTCTTCTTCTTCTTCTTCTTCTTCTTCCATATTATCACCTTCATAGCTATGCTCACAGTCGTTTACTGAACCATACCTCACATCAGTGTGTCTTTCATCCTGTCTCTTGGGAACGTGAACCATCTCATCTGCTGACAAGCAGACAACAAATAAAAATATGCAGTGCACGACATTTGGTCCAAAATGGCTCTGAGCACTATGGGACTTAACATTTTAGGTCATCAATCCCCTAGAACTTAGAACTACTTAAACCTAACTAACCTAACATCACACACATCCATGCCCGAGGCAGGATTCGAACCTGCGACCGTAGCAGTCACGCGGTTCCGGACTGAGCGCCTAGAGCCGCGACACAACCGCGGCCGGCAACGACATTTGGTAAAACTTCTAAAATTTATACTACACTCCCCAGTCTCCCAATAAAACTTGTCACGTCATTTTGCATTATCATTTATCATCCCCTCCAAAACTGACCCACAACATTGTTAACAATTCCGGGTATCAATACACAGAAAAATGGAATGTGATGCAGAAACCATATCCATACGGACCAACAAACAAAACACGGGTAAACAAAAAGAAAAAACACAATGATTAGTAAATTCGCACAAACGTCTTATACTATGGGCGAGTTCAAGTACATGAAGGGAGAGAAGAAACTGAACGTAATTAAAAGCTCACTGCCTTTCACAGCCAACCTGGAAAGATACTGGAAGTGCCGTCATATTACGTGAGGTGCCGGGATATCACTCAACAGACACTTTATGGAAGAACTTATAATATGGCCCTGTTTGTGGTCTGTTTAGGAGTTGCGCCCTTGACTTAGTTATATTTATGATAATATAATAGCTCATCACCCGTATCTAGCGAAGGGCCCTAACAATAAAGGTGAAACTCAATTACCAAATAATACAAAGATTTTGTATCACAAAGTAACTTATTGCAGAATCCGTTAAGTATTACCAGAAACAAATATTGAATTGAATGCAAATAAGAACAATGTATTGACATCTTCAACTTTTGTAGTCCTGTCTTCCTCAGTTGTGTGTAATATTACGGTATAATGACAATTTTTACTTACAGACCGTCTGACAGCAACTCAATAAAACACAATTTTAGTGCCATACGCGTTTCGCCTTTATTTTCTGCAAGGCATCATCAGTGGCCTGGAATATGTACGTATGTTTGCTATTTAATTTACATATTTGCCACAGTACCTATAGGTTATAAACAGCTCAGGTAGTTGGTATTTCCTATTAAGTAGTAATGTTTTGAACTGTACTTACAAATTGCGTGGACGATTTCCTACATATTACGCTCCTGCAGCATTTTTTGTGTTGCTCTTCTTCTTATAAATGTCAATTTGCGGTCTTTTTCCACATTTCACAGCACTATGAACTGAACACTTGTTTCGATGCAATGTTTTGGTTTCTGTTGCCGACTGTCAGATGTTTTTGCCAAAGATCGAATGTTATTGCCAGACTTTCGAGTGTAATTATTGAAGTATTTGTGATCTGTTCGTGTATGCATTTGTGTGTGCGTGCGTGCGTGCGTGTGTGTGTGTGTGTGTGTGTGTGTGTGTGTGTGTCTGTGTGTGTGTGTGTGTTCGCCTTCTGGACAAACACACAAACACAGGCCACAAAAATAAAATAAAATCAAATAAAATCAAAAATTATATCACACCAAAACACACACACACACACACACACACACACACACACAAATGCATACACGAACAGATCACAGATACTTCAATAATTACACTCGAAAGTCTGGCAATAACATTCGAGCTTTGGCAAAAACATCTGACAGTCGACAACAGAAACCAAAACATTGCATCGAAACAAGTGTTCACCGCGCGACTGCTACGGTCGCAGGTTCGAATCCTCCCTCGGACATGGATATGTGTGATATCCTTAGGTTAGTTAGGTTTAAGTAGTTCTAAGTTCTAGGGGACTGATGACCACAGATGTTTAGTCCCATAGTGCTCAGAGCCATTTGAACCATTTTTGAAACAAGTGTTCAGTTCATAGTGCTGTGAAATGTGGGAAACACCGCAAATTGGCATTTATAAGAAGAAGAACAATACCAAAAATGCTGCAGGACCGTAACATGTGAGAAATCGTCCACGCAGTTTGTAAGTACAGTACAAAACATTACTACTTAATAGGAAATTCCAACCACCTGAACTGTTTATAACCTATAGGTACAGTGACCAAAATGTAAATTAGATAGCAAACATATGTTCATATTCCAGGCAACTGATGATGCCTTGCCGAAAATAAAGGTGAAACGCGTATGGCACTAAAATTGTGTTTTATTCAGTTACTGTCAGAGGGTTCATAAGTAAAAATTATCAATATACCGCAAAAGAATAAGGTAACTTGGGTAATGCGATGTTGGTTAAATTCGTGTGCAGGAGTGAGATCAACTATCACCTTATAGAGCCTTACAAACTTTAAGAGTAAGAGTGTGCCTTAACACATTACCCCTGACTATTACGAACACTATCAATCGGGAAAAGAGCCCTTGATACAAATCACACATGCAAACCGTGGCTGTATATAGCGACAAGGCTGCGATGTTCAAATTAATGAGGCCACTGCGTCGGAGCTGTGAATACATTACTACCTGCAGGACTGGCCGTACAACGACAGCTCGGAGCACAGGGATGATGTTGCTGCTGCTCTCAGTGGCGGATCGCGTCCATGGACCGGACTGAAAAAGCGCGAGAGTGAAACGACAAGCAAATCCAGCCGTTGTCACCAAGTGTTAACAGAAAGGTTCTAACTGGACAGTAACAGTTCTGACTCTTGCGATCCCCTTCTCTCTGGCTGAAAGGAGGTGAAGAAGTGTAACCTTCATCCTGATGGTCCAGAAGCGGAACACGACCAACCTCTCCGGCCGTTCAGCAGCGAATCACTGAACTCCTCACTTCGTCTCCACATAGAAAGGCCAGCACCTTATCCCCAACATCCAGGAAAGTCTCCAGTCGTGGGAGGACACAGAAACTGGTACCAATCATACACTTACATTCTGACGCTCCTTTCCCCTCCAAACCATAACAAGTTTTGCTCCTACCAAGCCGGCCGTTGTGGCCGATCGGTTCTAGGCGCTTCAGTCTGGAACCGCGTGACCGCTACGATCGCAGGTTCGAATCCTGCCTCGGGCATGGATGTGTGTGATGTCCTTAGGTTAGTTAGGTTTAAGTAGTTCTAAGTTCTAGGGGACTGATGATCTCAGAACTTAAGTCCCATAGTGCTCAGAGCCATTTGAACCATTTTGTCTCTCTACAAAGCGTGGGGCACCTCCTGCGGTGCGAATAGTGGGCAGTACTCCGCTCGACGCGCAGGTAGGCATGCCGCCACGCATCATCCCTCACCTAATAAAGTGCAACAGCCCCGTCAACCAGTTACTATCAAAAGAAAAACAAACGTCTCATTCCAGATTTCATTACTCCCATGACATTAATCGGCCCTTATCACTCTGGAACTTATCAAAATAGACTTGAAACAAGGCGACAAAATAAGTGAAAGGGAACAAGTCACCAGAGTTTAACGTCTTCCGAGCTCATCGGTATTTGGTAGCTTTACATTGACTAGAACATTTGGTCAGGTGCCAACAGCCACAGACCGAATATTCTTAAATTATAAATCTTGTTCTAAAACTAAATTTACCCTTTATACAGCAGAGAATAATATCTTTTCTAAGTCAATGTTCAAATAGCGCGGCAGGTTAAATTTCCCGCGTGTAGTCAATTATTGACGTACTGCTAAGGGTGGTTTTACGCACAGGCAGGCATCGCTGGACAAAAATTATACAGAGTTTTCACTCTAACTTTCAATAAAAATAATCAGTTGAAGAATAATTTTAAATTTTGGCAGAGCTTTGTATAACTGAAGCCAAGTTAGCTACTTTGAACTTACGTAATGGGGCTGCTAGTTATAACGTTTCCATCCTCCCATATCTTAAATACAAATTGAAAAGTTACTTAAAGAAAAGTTTGTTTCCCGCTTTTCCGACTCACGGAAACGTTATAACGTGCTGAAAGACTTCTCTCTAACGCATCCCACGCGTACAAGATGGGCTTTAAGTTGGGGGAATGGACGGGCCACTACCAAAATATCCTCTCGTTCCAAGAACTCCTCCTCTTGTGCTGTTAGGTGCGGACATGCATAGTCGTCCATGAAGACGAAACGGGGCAGTATGAACCCCTGAAAATAAGCACATAGGGAAGGAGTAGACTGTCACAATTATGTTGACAGGGGAATACACTGTTCAAAGAAATGTGAGTCAGTACGGCCACTTAACATTGTCCCTCTCCATAGCATAACGCTTAGAACACCTAGACGGTCATGTCTGAGAGATTTCCCCAGTATATTACGTGCTCCCACCTCTCGTGCGTCTGGAATCATTGCTAAATTTGCCTTCATTCGAGAACAACATGCGACCCCTCTTCTAGTGGGTCCAGTCCCTGTGCTCTTGGCACCATTGCAAAGCGTGTCAACGGAACACATCGTACGTCAGGCAAAGAGAGCACCCATATGCAGTCGCCGTGTCATTGTGGAGGGACTACTTGCGTTGGAATCTTGTTAGATATGGTTGCAACTGCACTCGCGATTTCACTTGGGTCACTTCTTGCCTGTTGCGCAATAGCGGTCATGTGCTCCTGTATTTGAACACGGTGCTTGCATTTCGGAACGCTCGCCGTCCACTTGAAACAATGCTGAGAGCAATCCACCTTCTACAATCGTCACACTTTGTCCTTCTTCTAGTTGCGGAATGATTGTTCTCCGTGTGAAGTCATCCAGACTATGCTCTAGTCAAGGCCACTACCACAGTGTATCTTAACTGCTCGCTGATTTGTCCCGTTACTTCAGTTGCCTCCTGTTGTGGGGCCAACGCCATCTTGCGCTGTAGCCACGCTGAACACTGTCTTTGAACAACTGGAGATCTCTGGCAATGTATTCCACATTCGTTTATTTTTATCTAATATTTAATATGTTCTGTTACTATATTTAGCACGTCCTTAAGTTTTCCGGATCGTTGTACATATATTAGCGTCAGTGGTGCCGAGAAGCAGCTGCAATTAATAACTGAGCAAGTCTCAAGATCGCGTTGGAATCCTTGTTAATTCTATACCGAATTTTCGGCTTCTGTAGATTTCTGGAACAACGACTCTGCAAAGTAGTCTACAACTAGCGAAGCAAAAGTGATCCACAACACTACCGTCCAATGTCCGAGACATACAGGAGTCTTAGAACATATTCTGGCGCTAAACAAGTTGCCTCCACACTGCTAACCACTATATATTTCGAAAATATCGATCATGAAAAACGCAGCTCTCACTTTTCTCTCTTGACATCCTGAAAGCCAAGGTTCCAGGGAGTCAGGTAGGTGCAGTACTTCTCGATTTCCGAAAAGCGTTTGACTCGTTACCACATCCTCGCTTATCAGAAGGACTATAATGTGGGGTATCAGGCAATATTGTTGCTGGATAGAGGATATCTTGGTAGAGAGGGCGGAGTATATTATCTGAAATGGGAAGTCGTCGTCACGTGAGGACTTAACTCAAGGTGTGGCGAGGACGTGAGTTAGGACCCCAGCTAGTCATGTTTATTAATGACCTTGCAGACACCTCAGTGTTATGTTTGAGGTGGAACTAGGGGCCTCATGGAAAAAGGGTGACCCGACTGAGTCACGCAATTTGACTCTTAGTCTGATCAAAACGGGTGGCCATTAATGCACGCGTTGATCACGAAGGCTGACGTGAGGATCTATGAGCTATACTTGACGGGATGCATCTGGAACATCTTAGGTGATTAGAAATTAGTAGAAATGAATACAATTAAATACATAACTTTAATTCAGCGTCAGCGGTGAATGTCGATCTTGACTTTGTACAATAATATTTACAAGTGCAGTTATTGACTGACCTGCGAATACTTCTTTACAATTCACATATATACATCAATTGTCTTACGCCGCTCGTGGTCCCGCGGTCGCGTTCTAGCTTCCTGAGGACGAGGTCGCGGGTTCGATTCCCGGTGGGATCAGGGGTTTTCACCTGCCTCGAGATAACTGGGTGTTTGTGTTGTCCTCATCATTTCATTATCATTCCTGAAAGTGGCGAGACTGGACTGAGCAAAAATGGGAATTTGTATGGGCGCTAATAGCCGCGCAGTTGAGCGCCCCACAAACCAGTCATCATCATCATCATCATCATCATCATCATCAATTGTCAATGCATAAACTGTATGTGGCGCCTGGCTAGGTCGCAGCTACTGACTTAGCTGAAGGCTATGCTAACTAGCGTGTCTGCACATGAGGTCTCTGAAGCTATAATGAGTGAACGATTCCTATTAAAGTCGGCTGCAGAACTGGGCAGTGCGCTAGCTTGTCTCGTTAAGACCAGCCGAGTGGCGGCGTACGGTCTGCTAGCGTCGACAGTGGCGACTCGCGGGCCCGATGTGTACTGACGGACCGCGGCCGATTTGAAGCCTACAACCTAGCAAGCGTGGTGCCTTGCGGTGACACCACTCAGACTTTTCACAAATGATGCAGTTATCTCTAATGAAGCACTGTCTGAAAAAAAGCTGTACACACGTAAATACGGATCTTGAAAGGCTTTCAAAGTGATGCAAACATTGACAACTTACTTTAAATGTTCAGAAATGTAGTACTGTGTACTTCACAAAACGAAAACACGAAGTATGCTATGACTGCCGTTAATCGGTCAGCGCATACAAGTATCTGGGATACTTCATAGGGATATGAAATGTAACGATCACACACGTACAGACTTCGGTTCATTGGTAGAATAGCAGGGAAATACCATCTATCTATGAAGGAGATCATTCGTGCTACTTATCCTAGAATATTATCACTAGTTTGGGACCCGTACCAGATAATACTAACATGGGAGATTGAACTTATACTAAGAAAGGCCGGGTAGTTTGAGTGGTGGCGGAGAGTGCCAAAATGATATGAAGAAGATAAACTCAAACTATTCCGAGGTAGCCTATTTACAATGAAAAACCAACATTAAAATATGAATCTAGGCATAAACAACCTCCTACGTATGGCTCCCATTGGGATCGCGAGATCAAGAACAGAATAATTACAGCGCGCGCAGGGGAATTCAGTCATTCTTCCTGCGCTCTTTCCGTGAATGGAACGGGAATAAGTCCAAATCTGGTACAGTGGGTACCACCCTTTGCTGTGCGTCTCACAGTATTTTGCATAATTATAGATGTAGATGTGTCTCTGCGCACCAAACGCACCACAAAGCAATAATATTTTAGAGCAGGTCCTCATGAGGGCATGATATGGAGCACCACGAAACCCGACATTGACGTAGGCAGGAGTCGGAAATCAAGAAGTATAGATAAATTATTACAACAAATTTGCGATAGCTGGGATGAAACAAAGATGACATTGTAGATTGCTTTCGGAGAGGAAATTGAGAAACCAGTGAGAAGTTAACGTGACTTCATTCATTCATATTTCCGAAAAAAATATTAATTTTATGTGAGACTATCGTACTGTAGATTCAAAGCTCGCAGACGTCAAACAAAAGCAAAACAGTAAACAAACAACAGTCGGAAGCGCACCAGAGACGTAAATTTCTGCAGTTAAAGCGGTGTCCAAGCCACAGCAAAACAGCTAGACGCAATATTTACAACCGACCAGGAGGAAAGGTGAGTAAACATTATCATAATACGAAACATAATCCATGAATAACGAACCACACGAAATACTTTCCCGTACCTAAACATCAGAACGCTTTTACCGATGTCCACAGGTTCGGCTCATGCTCACAAATATACGTTTACTACGTAAAAACTAACTTATCACACCTCAGGGCTAGCCACGCACCACAATGGTAAGGCCAAAACGGCCATATCCCATAAATTTTACCAGAACATCCATTTTAAATATTGGATAATGAACAAGAATTCAATGCATACGATTTTGTAACATCCCGCACGTTTGCAGACGACATCTTGTACTAATTTAGATATGTGGCTATTTTGTTTGGTAGCCACAGGGCAGACTCAATGTAAAACAAAAGATAAAATACATATATAATGTAAATAAGAACAAATCTGATGTATCACATTTCCTAACCTATACACAGTGTATATAGTATACAAAAGTAAAAGAAAAAGATCGACTGGGTATGTAGGTTCTTTAAATGGCCTACACAAGTAAACAAATATTTATAATGAAACTTATTCGCGCTGTCGCCGTGCGGCGAAGACAGCGTAGGGATGTATGATTATATCTGAGTAAGACTGACAGAAAACTGAAAGCTATACTGTCAATTTTTTTTATGTTCCTCAATTTTTTTTTCACCATCCTCGGTGTCTCTCGGTCTACTGAGCTGGTGCGACAAAAACGTATGTACTTGCACTCTCCCAATATTGTGTTAATTAAAAGTTGTAATATGCGGAAGTAGCAATTTTTCACACTCCTACCGTGCTATGTCCTAATCTTCACCGCCCAATGCGACGAGGACTTGCATTTTTAAACGGACCTTTTCAGAGAAGAAAACTCGAAGAGGGAATAGCCGACGCAGCCACGCCGGCATTGGTATATGTTGTTGGGTATACGAGGTAAATATCAAGTGGTACACCAAAACTCAAAGGGATTAATCTTCTACCAATGTTCCAGAACTGCCACGTTTCTTAACCCGCACGCATCCATACCTGCCTGCGTTTGTGGTCTTACAATGTCTGGTGCGGCTAAATGTGTATTAGCGTAACTACGTCAGCTCTGGACAATTCACATTATCTGTCTCCCCAAAACTGTGGTGAAGCATGTTTGGGCGATAAGGCGGACCCATCGTTAATTCATTATTACTTATGGAAGTCGTTGAAACTTACTTATCTGAATTCTGAACCACTGAAGCCTTCGTCTGTTTCTAAACACAATACACAACAATAAAAAATACAGTTTTGTAGAAGACGAGAAATCATTTACCAGTCTTTAGTTGAAAATGATCCAATTCTGCTTTTAAAATGAAAATGACCGTGAAGTTCTCAGTACGGAAATGAATTTATTTTGCATCAGTACGGTCGGAATGTATGTTGTGAATAAACCCCATAAAATGCCATAGTCACTAGGGAAAAACAGAGAGGATACGAAATTGCTCTGAAGGGTTACCGATTTCCAGTCGTCTTTCACGAATTTACATAACATTACATTCAAAACAAACAGGTCGCTAACTTGGCATGTAGCTTACTCTTACGCTTTACGTAGCTGACATTCGTGAGAGTTCAATGTTTATTATTTAACCTTACTGCAGAAAGTACGAGTAGACAGTTTACTTTGATTGATACGTTGTACTGAGGGAAAGGCAGGATTCAGTTACTGTTTGTTGCTCAGTTTTTTTAAAAAAATTACGTACACTTTATTTGAAAGCAACTACAAATAAGGTTTACAATAAGGAACAACTATCAAATTTGACTGTTAAGACACAATGTCTAATAAAAAAAATTTAAGCAAGTTGCACTCGCAGCTTAAGGCCTTATTGACCAGAAATTCAAATTAATTGTCGGCTGAAGGCCCCAATAGTAATAACTCAAAAAACAATTTGATGGCTGAAGGCTTAAATAGCAAATTCTTAACAACAAATTAAAATTCTCCAAGAAATACTAAAATATTATAAAAAAGGACAATTATCAAATTTTCACTGTTAAGAGACAATATCTAATTAAAAATTCTTAAGACAAATTGCATTCACGGCTGAAGGCCTTATTGACAATTATCACAATCTAACCAAATCAAGAGAGAAGTGGGCCTCAGACTGTGCTCCAAGGATCGACCTGGGAAAGTCACTCAAATTCGTAAACGATGAGACAGGCAGCCAAGAATTGTATTCTTAACTGGGTGGTCACGTAAGCTAGTGACAGTATAAACGCAGGCCAACACTCTTGCAACATCTACCTAACGTCTGATAACCAACACAACGATGGATTAACCCAGGAAAGACGGAACCAGTGGACAGCACTTTCTCTTCAGAATCCGGTGTTTAGAATATCCGGAAGCAGAAGGACTCACTACAACCAAAGTAGTCCAAAAGAAACAAACATATGAACCACAATTAAGGAGGCTGTCGAACTACACGCCTTACCGGACAGCAGTGGCAAGGCGACGAGAGGTACACTGCCGCGAAAATACGCTAACCTCCAGGGCAGGTAACTGGGGGGTTAGCGGCCACTAGACAGAAAAATACGAACTTCATCAATTAACACAACGAATTCAATGATTAATAATAAAAGGTGGAGGATGGCTAATTAATTTCGCCAATTCCAAACACTCCACTCACTGCTCTTCGTCTCAGCGACCCTGCGAGCAGCTACGCGTGAACAAATGGCGTGATCTCAAAATAGTGGAGGTTTCACTACTGGGTTAATGTTCACTCAACTCAAACGTCCTGGGTCTGGTGGAGAATGAGGTTGTCGCCCTTGCAATTACAGCCCCTTGATTGCGCACCGCCAGTGGAGGTTTCACTACTGGGTTAATGTTCACTCAACTCAAACGTCCTGGGTCTGGTGGAGAATGAGGTTGTCGCCCTTGCAATTACAGCCCCTTGATTGCGCGCCGCCAGTGGAGGTTTCACTACTGGGTTAATGTTCACTCAACTCAAACGTCCTGGGTCTGGTGGAGAATGAGGTTGTCGCCCTTGCAATTACAGCCCCTTGATTGCGCACCGCCAGTGGAGGTTTCACTATTGGGTTAATGTTCACTCAACTCAAACGTCCTGGGTCTGGTGGAGAATGAGGTTGTCGCCCTTGCAATTACAGCCCCTTGATTGCGCGCCGCCAGTGGTCCTAGCATGCCCTCATGCTGCCAGACCTAACTGCTGCTCCATCCCAACCGAACTACGCGACATACTCTGATCCGGAAAAAACTTGACGCTCTTTCTAAGATAGTACTAGGGTACTATATATCGATAACCGCTGCTGCTGCTACTCTCGGACTGACAATGCTGGGCAAACGTAGTGGCGCCAGTAAACACAAGAAGGAAATGAGACGCCACTATCCCAATTACAAGATGCCAACCTACCAATGGCAACAACGCGAGCCGCAACACGGCTCATTGATGCTCAGAGAGGAGGCAGAGAGGGGCCACAAGAACATCACAATCCTATGAACATGTCACAATCGAGAATGGCACCTGCTCTTCGTCAAATTCTGGTGAGCAGAAACGCCATCAGCCCTTCACCCCTTGCCGACAAAACACAGACAGTAAAAATTTCAGTAGTGGCATTCGAATTACCCTTCGCAGAACCTTGTATGTGTATGTTGGCGTCCTTGGCTACGGATGCAGATTCATGATACGCTAAATTCTTACCTCCATCTTCTATTTATTGGGTATTATTTACGCATTTTGCTGGAAATTATGGACACTGTCGAATAAATAAACCAAATAATTTTGCGAATGAAGTAAACACCCTTTTTCATGGTTATAAAAAAATTAGTCGTTTCCAAAACATACACATGATAACTTATATTTTAATGACCTTTCCCTCCTTGCAGTTGCCTTGATGATGATAACGTTCGAAAATTGTTCCTGTTGAAATCAACGCTGAATTCATTTATCACAGTTGGCCACAGTGCACAGTAGGCATCGCTAACTGTTCCAAGCACTATCTGGAAACTGACAAAAACACTCAGCGTAGTCAGTGTATGGGATAGGCTGTCTCGGTAAGGTCAATCAAATCTGAGGCTTGTAATGGGCCCAGTACAGCAAAAAAACATAGAATACAGCTCTGTCAATGCTGTGTGTCGAGGTTATGTTTTCTCGAATGTTCTAAGATTGTGGTGTTTACGGAACGAAATAATATCTTCTCCTCAGTAATGACTCTGCCACATCCGATGTTTGACGTGCTGAGAGGTAGTATCAACATGTCGCTAGCAACAGCTGATACTAAAGTATTTTTTAGGCTTGGCTGTTGTCACCTACCTCTTGTCTACTAGAGTCATCAGTTGTGTGCGCTAAGGTGTTTTTCAAGAGGGCATATAGCTCCCTCCCGTCATTTGTAGCTGGTCATTATCATCTGCGCGGTTTATCTGAAACGGATTAAGAGATGCGGAGTACCTCACCATAGTGCTAGCTTATAGGCTTTCAAGCGAATTTTTCAATGTCGAGTTATACACTACCACCCGTAATACATTTCTATGTTCTGTCACTGCTACTCTTAAATGTATCCATGCTGCTTAAAGTTCATAAAGCCAATTGCAGTTCTTTAGGAAGTCAGCGTAGCTCTTTGTTACAATACCATCACCGTTTAGCAACGGAAAGTTTCAACACAATAAATTACTGCGTAGACCACTTGGTCGCCGCAACTCAGCGCTATGGGGTACATGCATCAGTCTCAAGACTACATGGTTTCAATTATGTAAACTCACAGCCAACTGATTTGGAAATAGCTGTTACTTTAGAGGTAGACCATTCTTGCACAAATCAGTATAGAATACGTAGCTATATGTTTTTATTGCTTTTATTGGCTTAGTGTCACGCGTTTCCCATTAAGTTCACCATCTGCTACCTTTACATTAGCATAACACATATCCATAGGATCAGTCAAAAAACTTTTTTTAAATTTATTTATTTATTGCTTTTGACTTCATAGCCATGCGAACAACCACAGTTTATACATATCAGTAACAACTGTCACAGTTTATGCATATCAGTACCACATGGCAGTTTTGACTCTTACCTATGTGGGCATTTAAATCCATTATAGCAAAAGTTACTAAATTTTTCTAAAACTGTTATGTATTCAGTAGGTTAATCCATGCACAAACTTCAAATGAAGGTCAGTTGCAACAACAGATGTTTTATTTCTAACTAAATAAATGTGTACAAATACACATCACTTTATGTATTGGATTCGTCTTCCGATGTATTGAGGAACTGAGGCCTGTCCTCCAGGAGATGCTGTCAAGCGTTTCAGCTCTACCCCCAAGACGCTGTCGCTCTCGCGTATGCTATCGTTTAGGCCAGGGCCGGCCAAACTCTGCAAAGTGTGCAGACATGCGGAAGTGCTGCACATGTGCGCACGTGTGCGACACGAGCGACAGCGACATCTGTTATTAGACATGTGTCCTAAATGAACGGCGGCGGCTCCACTTCCCTGTCGTACAAGCAAGAGCGCAACATATCCAGTCTCGTTTACCCCTGGTGACTGTAACCTTAACAGAGAAGTACTGAGAAGTGGCAAGTACTGTGAAAAAGGAAAGGACGGGAACTCTACGTTCTCAGTCGTTTAAAAATGACTGGGAACTGCAATTCTTTTTTGTAGCCGTTGGTGATAATTGTTTGCTGTGGCGCTGAATGATAGGCGTCCACCGTAAGTTTTCAATTGAAAGACAATACAATACATATCACAAAGACGAGTGTAGTGTACTCAACAGTGAAGAACGGCAAGCAAAATTAAATGTCCTTAAGAAAATGGATGAGACACATCAACTCGATTTTACTGTACGTCAAAGTAACTGATACTTCTTGAATTCTTAGTTTCTTGTGTTACATTTATGTCTGTTTTACTGTAAGCTGTACAATGTACTGTTTTCAATTTTCCAGAATTGGTGCTGCAGAACTTGTGTCTCCCACGAACGTTAGCAGGTTTCAAGAAATCAATCTATCCAAACAAACAGCGACAAGACGTATCAGTGCTATGGCCGGCAATCTGCACAGGCAGCTGATAAATAAGGCTAAATACTTTGTTGCTTTCTCTGTTGCGCTTGATGAAACAACAGATCTTACAGATACAGCCCAGGTTGTGATATACATACGAGGTGTCGATAAAGCACTTTGTGTAACAGAGGAGCGACATCTGTGCGTAGAAACATGCACTACATGAACGCTGACGGCTGCGGCGTGCACGCTGTGACCGGGAAGTTGCACATGTCCAGGAGCACCGCACACGTGCAGAATTTCTGGCCGGCCCTGGTTTAGGCGGTCTCCTCCTCCTCCATGCCGTACTCGCAGGATACACATTTTCGACATGGCTGATTTATGGGAAACCTTAATTCCTTGAGAGACGTTTGTATGAGATTATACACCCTAACGTCTGTTGTTGCCAAAAGAGTCACGAAATGGTACAATGCGGAGGAGTTCCAGAAGCACTATCTTCTTGCAAGAAACCGATTGATTTTTCACTACCCGCAAATTTACCAACTGCACGTAACGAATTATAGAGTATTTGTAACAGAGCTGAAACAAAAATCGTGAAACGATATATGATAGACGTGTTACCTAAGAAGAGATTTTGGAACCCATAGTTGGGTATTTACGAATAGCTGGTCTTCCCAAATTGCACATCTGGCTTTGAACAGACTCATTGAACGAAATGCACTCATCTAAAAGAGGAATGTGAAGAATAAGCGCTTTATTTTAGCAAATAGACTTTCACTAATAGGCAAGAATGTTTCTACCTAGTTCACACTCAAAATACCATTACCAAATTGGTCAATAATGCGATAGTATTCCTAGCGTGATATACATCGTCCAAAAGAACTCTATTTTCCACGTACATTATATTCCTTACTTGATGGTGTGTGCCGGGACAGCCTAGGGTGGTAAATTACAGATTTCTGACAGTAACTGCTCTCCCTCTGCGAAATTCCGTGTCCCTATGAGAATTATAATGCTGTACAAGGCTAAAAACTGTAGGGAAAAGTGCCAATCTCCTCTGTACCCGCACTATTCTTGCACTTCCTAAAAGTCTTTTATAGCATTCTCTTACCCCTCTGACACGACTTCCATTTCTGACAACTTACCAAATTTCCTTCCCTGAACATCTCTGTAAATCTCCTCGTAGTGCGAACTCTCAGGGCAGTTCCACACTGTCCGCTAAATTAATTCCAACATGGGTCAAGATGTCCTTCCTCTCTCCATATCACCCAACCCCATCCCTCCAGATCCAAACACGCCACATCCTAGTTCTAGAAAACTTTAATAGCTAGGATTCCCGTCCTTCTCGATCAAGAGGTACACGCCGACATCTACTCGTTCTGGCGATAACATTGCTATTCTCTCCTGACATCAAAGTTTCAATAAACTCGACCTACCTGCCGTTAAAAAATCCATTCCTTACTCCTTCCTGTTCCAGATCCCACCGCAGTTTCGTATAATTCCCGGTATTCATCAATCTTCCTCTCCCCAGGCACAGTAAACCATCCACACATTTCCTCACTTGTCCACCCTGGACACTTACCTTTTCCTTACTTATCGAGTGGCGACCATGATGTATCCTTTACCCATCACATGACACTCAAAACCAACACAACATAAAAATCAGTCTAACATAGACAAAGGAATCATTCCCAGCCAGAATAAGTGTACCTGTATAAATCATATTCCGCAATTTGAGAAAGAAATTTTTAAGAAGCAGCTGATTCTATGAAAATGAATCAGGAACTGTGATAAAACTGAAAGACATAACGAAGCTCTGGGGATTTTATATGCTGAAAACTGAGTGATGTTACAAGGAATCCGGATCTTCGCCCGATAGGCGAGCAAAGGAATATGTGACAAACAGTAACTATATGAGTTGATTGAGTTATAATACGTGTGTGAAGGCATTGTTTTCACTGTATCACAAGTAATTGTAGAGCGTGGAAAGGTGTTAGGGAAATCGAGATGCTGAACAACATTGGAGGTAAGTTTTACTCTGGAATGAAGATATGGGTATAGAAGAGGAAACCGTGGCGGGCCAAAAGAAGCAAGACGTATTATACACTGAAAGGCCAAAGAAACTGGTTTAGGCGTGCGTATTCAAATATAGAGACATGTAAACAGGCAGAATACGGGCTGCGGGTGGCAACGCCTATACAGAGTGTTACAAAAAGGTACGGCCAAACTTTCAGGAAACTTTCCTCACACACAAATAAAGAAAATATGTTATGTGGACATGTGTCCGGAAACGCTTAATTTCCATGTTAGAGCTCATTTTAGTTTCGTCAGTATGTACTGTACTTCCCTCGATTCATCGCCAGTTGACCCAATCGAAGGAAGGTAATGTTGACTTCAGTGCTTGTGTTGGCATGCGACTCATTGCTCTACAGTACTAGCATCAAGCAAATCAGTATGTAGCATCAACAGGTTAGTGTTCATCACGAACGTGGTTTTGCAGTCAGTGCAATGTTTACAAATGAGGAGTTGGCAGATGCCCATTTGATGTATGGATTAGCACGGGGAAATAGCCGTGGCGCGGTATGTTTGTATCGAGACAGATTTCCAGAACGAAGGTGTCCCGACAGGAAGACGTTCGAAGCAATTGATAGGCGTCTTAGGGAGCACGGAACATTCTAGCCTATGACTCGCGACTGGGGAAGACCTAGAACGACGAGGACACCTGCAATGAACGAGGCAATTCTTAGTGCAGTTTACGATAACCCTAATGTCAGCGTCAGAGAAGTTGCTGCTGTTCAAGGTAATGTTGACCGCGTCACTGTATGGAGAGTGCTACGGGAGAACCAGTTGTTTCCGTACCATGTACAGCATGTGCAAGCACTATCAGCAGCTGATTGGCCTCCACGGGTACACTTCTGCGAATGGTTCATCCAACAATGTGTCAATCCTCATTTCTGTGCAAATGTTCTCTTTACGGATGAGGCTTCATTCCAACGTGATCAAACTGTAAATTTTCACAATCAACATGTGTGGGCTGACGAGAATCCGCACGCAGTTGTGCAATCACGTCATCAATACAGATTTTCTGTGAACGTTTTGGCAGGCATTGTTGGTGATGTCTTGATTGGGCCCTATGTTTTTCCACCTAGACTCAATGGAGCACGTTATCATGATTTCATGCGGGATACTCTACCTGTGCTGCTAGAACATGTGCCTTTACAAGTACGACACAACATGTGGTTCATGCACGATGGAGCTCTTGCACATATCAGTCGAAGTGTTCGTACGTTTCTCAACAACAGATTCGGTGACCGATGGATTGTAGAGGCGAACCAATTCCATGGCCTCCACGCTCTCCTGGCCTCAACCCTCTTGACTTTCATTTATGGGGGCATTTGAAAGCTCTTGTCTACGCAACCCCGGTACCAAATATAGGGACTCTTCGTGCTCGTATTGTGGACGGCTGTGATACAATACGCCATTCTGCAGGGCAGCATCAGCGCATCAGGGATTCCATGCGACGGAGGGTGGTTGCATGTATCCTCGCTAACGAAGGAAATTTTGAACATTTCTTATCAAAAAGTGTTTGAAGTCACGCTGGTACGTTCTGTTGCTGTGTGTTTCCATTCCATGATTAATGTGATTTGAAGAGAAGTAATAAAATGAGCTCTAACATGGAAAGTAAGCGTTTCCGGACACATGTCCAGATAACATATTTTCTTTCTTTGTGTACGAGGAATGTTTCCTGAAAGTTTAGCCATACCTTTTTGTAGCACCCTGTATAAGAAAACAAGTGTCTGGCGCAGTTGTTAGATCGGTTACTGGTGCCACAATGGCAGGTTATCAAGATTTGAGTGAGTTTGAACGTGGTGGTACAGTCGGTACACGAGCGATGGTACACAGCATCTCCGAGATAGCGTTGAAATGGGGATTTTCCGGTACGACCATTTCACGCGTGTACCGTGAATATGAGGAATCCGGTAATCTCCAAATCTCCTACATCGCCGCGGCCGGAGAAAGATTCTGCAATAACGGGACTAGCGACGATTGAAGAGAATCGTTCAACGTGACTGATGTGCAACCTTACGCAAATTGCTGCAGATATCTATGCTGGGCCATCAACAAATGTCAGCGTGCGAAACATTCAACGAAACATTATCGATGTGGGCTTTCTGAGTCTTGATGACTGCACCACACAAAGCTTTACGCCTCGTCTCGACCCGTCAACACCAACTTTGGACTGTTGATGCCTGGAAACATGTTATCTGGTTGGACGAGTCCCGTTTTAAACTGTATATACCGGATGGACGTATATGGGTATGGACACAACCTCATGAATCCATGGACGGTGCATGTCAGCAGAGGACTGTTCAAGCTCGTGGAGGCTGTGCAATTGTGTGAGGCGTATGCAGTTGGAGTGATGTGGGACCCCTGACACGTCTAAATACGACTGTGACACGTGACATGCACGTAAGCATCCTATCTGATACCCCGCATCCATTGTGCTTTCCAACGGACTTGGACAATTCCAGCAGGACAATGCGACAGCTCACACGTCCATAATTGCTAGAGAGAGGCTGCAGAAACACTCTTCTAAGTTTAAATACTTCCGATGACAACCAAACTCGCCAGGCGTGAACATTATTGAGTATATCTGGGATAGCCCGCCCAGCTAGCCGCATGGTCTAAGGCGCTGCTTCCTGAGCGCGAAGGCGTGTCGGTCCCCGGCATGAATCCGCCCGGCGGATTGGTGTCGAGGTCCGATGTGCCGGCCAGCCTGTGGATGCTTCCTAAGGCGGTTTTCTATCTACCTCGGCGAATGCGGGCTGGTTCCCTTTATTCCACCTCCGCATGTCGGCGATTGCTACGCAAACATAATTACTCTACCACACAAAAATTTTGGGTTACACTCGTCTGGTATGAAACACTTCCGGTGGGTGGGGGCGGGGTGGGGGATTCACTGGGGGCTGAATCGCTCAATAACCCTGGGTTCAGTGTGCGGCGCTGGGGGGCGGGTAGAATGCTGTGACCTGTTGTGAGGTTGTGAAACACAGATGGCTACGGCGGGACGAAGTCTCTTCGTCGTTTCTAGGTTCAAAATGGCTCTGAGCACTATGGGACTTAACTTATAAGGTCATCAGTCCCCTAGAACTTAGAACTACTTAAACCTAACTAACCTAAGGACATCACACATATCCATGCCCGAGGCAGGATTCGAACCTGCGACCGTAGCAGTCGCGCGGTTCCAGACTGTAGCGCCTTTAACCGCTTGGCCACCACGGCCGGCGTCGTTTCTAGGTCCTCGGTTTAAATACGCACATATCTGGGATGTCTTGCAACGTGCTGTTCAGGAAAGACCTTCACCCCCTCGTACTCTTACGGATTTTTAGACAGCCCTTCAGGATTCATGGTGTCAGTTCCCTCCAGCACTACTTCAGACATTAGTCGAATCCATGCCACGTAGTGTTGCGGCGCTTCTGCGTGCTCGAGGAGACCCTACGCCATATTAAGCAGGTGTACCAGTTTCTTTGGCTCTTCAGTGTACATCTGCATCTACGTATATACTCCGCAAATCACCGCATGGTGCATGGCGGAAGGTTCATTGCAACTAATCTTTTCCTTTTCTGTTTCATTCACAAATAGAGCAAGAGAGAAACGGCTGTCTGTGTGCCTCCGTAAGAGCCTCAATTTCTCTTATCTTCGTAGTCCTTACGCGTGACGTGCGCTGGCATTCCTCGAACAGTCTTCTTTCCAGGGCTCCGCATTTGAATTTCTGAAGCATCTCCGTAATACTCAAATGTTGATCGAACCTACCGTTAACAAACCTAGCAGCCCGCCCCTGCATTGATTCTATGTCTGTCTTTAATCTGACCTGATAGGGATCCCAAACACTTGAGCAGTACTCAATAATGGGTCGTACTAGTGTTCTATACGTAGTCTCCTTTACAATTGAATCATACCTTCCTTAGCGTTTCCCATCAAACCGAAGTCGAGCATTGGCCTTCCCTCTTACAGTCCTAACGTGCACGTCTTGTTTCACATCGCTTTTCAAACGTTTCACCTAGATACTTAATCGGTGTGAATGCTTCATGCAGCACACTACTAATGCTTTATTCGAACATTATGAGATTGTATTTGCTACTCATCAGCACATCAGCATTAACTTGCATTTTTCTTCATTTAGAGCCAGCTGCCATTCACTGCATCAATCAGAAATTTTGTATAAGAAGTCGTCTTGTACCCTCCTACATTCACCCAACGAATACACCTTCCCGTACATCACACTGCCATCAGCGACAGCCGTAGATTGCTTGTCACCTTGTTCGTTAGATCGTTTATGTACATAGAGAATCAGAGCGGTCCTACCCCACTTCCATGGGGTACTCCCGACGATACCCCTGTATCTGATGAACGCTCACCATCGAGGATAATGTACTGGTTTGTACAAGTATTACGTAACACGTCTTCGAGCCACTCACATATCCGGGAACCTATTCCGTATGAGGGTATCTCCGTTAACGGTCTGCAGCGGGGCACCGTCTTAAACGCTTTCCGAAAATCTAAAATATGGAACCTGCCCCTCGCTCTTCATCCACGTTCGAAGGATATTAACAGAAAAAGTCAAGCTGAGTTTTGCACGAGCCGTGCTTTCTAATACCGCGCTGATTTGTGAACAGAAGCTTTTCCGTCTTAAGGAAATTCTTTGTATTGGAACTGAGAATATGTTCACCAATTCTGCTGCAAACTGGTGTTAAATATACTTGTCTGTAATTTTTCGGGTCCGTTCTTTCACCCTTGTTATACACACAAGCAACAGGCGCTTCGTTCCAGACGCTTGGGACTTGGCACAGGGCAAGGGATTTGCGATAAATGCAAGCTAAGTAAGGGACAGTGCCGTAATGCACTGTTTATAAAGCCGAACTTGACCCCTTCCGCACCGGCCGACTTTAAGTTGCTTCTACATGTCAGGGATGCCTATTACTATATCCATCGTACGGAACTCTGTTTTATGGTCAAGCGACAGTACGTTTGTATGATCCTCCTGCATGGATGATTCCTTAAACACTAAAATTAAAACGTCAGCGTTTCTCTTGCAGTCTTCTATTGCCATACGAAATTGGTCGACGAGAGACTGGTTCCAAGCCTTCGACCCGCAAGGGGACTGTGCGTACTTGCCCTCACCAATTTGGTTCATGTTGACAGGGGGTGTAGAACGTGGAGAGGATTTCAACTTATGTAGAAAGGAAGCCACAACTCTCAACCGGTTTCAAGAAAATCGAGATTGAAAGTTTTAGGCATGCAGACATATACTACTACGTGATCGCTAATAGGTAAGAAATCCGTAACCAAGTGATTAAGTGCTTATTTTCATAAGGGTAAAGCTGCTGGAACTTTTTATTATTCCCACGTAACTCTAACAACAGATTTATTATGACTGTCAAAATTATCAGTATCTAATGATTCATTTATTATTACATGATATTTATCCAGGAAAATAGGAAAACAAAATATTTTTGTAAGGACATCGGAAATAACAAAGGATACGCGACCACTTTGAATCAAATCATTATAGTCTCTTTATCGACATTATTTCACCTGAATCTGTGACATGTATCGAGCGCTGCCCGAATCATGATGATACTGATCGTAAACCATGTAAAACAATAATTATTGTGGCATACAGCACACGCAATGAATGCCAAGTTTTTTCATGAGCATGGTTTCTTCAATGTTCCTACAGCAAAACAGACTTGGATTACATTCATAAAAGGTTCGTTGCGTACCACACATACTGTGTCTGATTATATCACCCAATATTAGTGAGGACAACTGATGGTTTGCGATTGATTGAATTTTTATGCAATGTTCTTGAGGCTAACTCTCTGTTGATTTAGATGTTGTGCGAGCAGTTTTGGAGTCGAATTATAAGGTTTTTCACCTGTCTGTAAAAATAAACGTCGCATGGCTGAATCAACGGAGTACATTTTGGATGAATTAGTTTAATACTGCACGCTTAGAGACCCTCCCTATCTTGAAAAATTTCATCCTACAAAACCCGGTTCGTTTGCCCTCACCAAGAATCTAGGAACGAAAAAATTGTTCTTCCCTCACGTCTGGCTTCAAGAAGTCAATTAGAAATTTCCTTTTAGTGCTGTAGTGAGTTTGCCGGATCTTGAAGATGTTATCATAACGTTTTTGTGTTTGTGTGCGTACACTTAAGGTGATTTGTACACCCATGGTCCAAATGAGAAAGTGGTCCCTTGCAAGCAAATGGAGACCGTTGGTCATAATTTTCCTGATTAGGTGGCAGCATATTGTGTAGTGTACGAATGTGTCATCTTGCACATATCCTTCTGTTGCTCAAGAAACACCTTTGCTCCACGTTCGGCGATAGATCGGTCATAAGTCGATTGGTATTGGAACGCTTGAACAAATCACAAATCAGCATCAAATGCTCTTCAAAAATACTGTTGCAATTGATGTAAACTAATCAGGTACTTTTATGTGTAATACATGTTTGATCAGTGTTAATAATAAAATCCTTGTCGTATATTGGTATGATGTCTCAAGACTTGCTGCAGTGAAGCACTTTCCCACTCAAATGCAAACCTGGTGATTTTTCTCTGTCGGATCTCTGTCTTGCTTTGATCAGAACGACCCGCCAGTCAGAAGCTTAAAAATTTAAATCAGGAAATTGACTGTCAGCAGCTGCTGATTACATTCTCGAGCTTCTATGAAACGTTCGTAGGGCCTCGAATCAATTGTTATGAGTTATTCGTGCCTTGTTCCAACCTGCTATCTTTTCAAACCTATCATGCTTTTGTAGCGTGAAGCTACCCTTCTACGAAGAGTGGCCAAAGTCCATCCCGGAGAATCTCTCGCAAGATTAATGTGCCTCTTCTTCTAATACTGATGAACGTAATCGCTGTCCGTTATCGACTGCTTCTCTTCGGACCCGTAATCACCAGATAAAGATGTAGCGACTTCTTCAGTCTTTTCAAACACACCCTCTTCATGGATGCCTTGGTGCGCAATTGTTTCGTTTTGTACCTGAGTTGTTTTTCCGCTAGCGTTTCGGAAATTCTGATACATATTTCAGTTTCCATGTGTTCTTGTGTTATTACTGCAGCAGGTTTCGAAGCAATGAGAATGTTTTGGAGAAGGAGCTGGTCACGGTATATGGGTTCCGTTTTTAATCGTACTTTTGGATCTTCGCTGTAAAGCGATTCGGCTTCACAATCAGGTTCACGTTCTCTTGCTGTCGAAGTACCAAGCACTTCAAAACATTTACTCTTAAAATCATACATTTTGGAGCGTTGACATGTAGCTACCTCGGGGACTAACATAAGAAGATTCTTCGAGTCTGTAAACGCTGTTCTCATTTCCCCTCCACCAAACTAATGTTGTTTGTGCACGTGCAGCTGTTTCTGGTGGGTAAAAACTAACTGCAGGATAACCAGGAAAATGGATTCATACGATGATTCATATCGAACCTGTACCTGTACCAAGGAAATGGGCTCATGGTGAGTTGAAATGTACCTGCAGGAATTCGCTTATAATGTTAAACTATTTCCAAAATGTTAGAGAGAAACCCGAATTTCCAAGGAAAAGGTTATTTTATCAATAAATAATTCTTTAGATACTGGTAATAAGCACAGTTAAAATAAACCTGTTATTAGAATTATGTAGGGAACGAAGGAAAAAGGAAAATAAATACAGTAGCGGCAGCGAGACAAATTCAGTCCAGAGTCTTCCGCCTTCTTCCTTTCTTTTTAATATCCAAGATCTCCTGCTTACCTTTTTTTTTTTTTTTTTGACAAATTTACTCTGTCGGCTACATGTATACTGCACATTAATATATATGCATGCCCATAACTTTCAAACTCGATTTTCTCGAAAACGGTTGACAGTAGCGCCTTCCTTTTTACATATATTGAAGCCCTACACACTCTGTCAATCAGATCGGTGAGGGACAGTACATACGCCTCCCTTTTTTGCGATTTTACGTCGCATCGAATTCTCTGCTTCCCTGGCCATTTTCACTGACGATAAAATCCTCTGGATCGTTAGGCCGTGTCGTATTCCCTTTCAGGTTTCTTCACTGCTTGACGTATCAATCCCTTTGCTGCGATATTCTTGAGGAGTTCATTGGTGTTCCTGGCTCGCTTGGCGGCCGAGCACCATTCAAGGAAACCATTGGAAGACTAAAGAACATCGCAGCAGAGGGATCGACATGAAGAGCAATTAAGAAGTTTGAAGGGGAATACGAGGCGACCTGACGACTAACAAGATTTTATCGTAAAACGGGGTTCAAAATGCATCGTGTGCTTAATAAAGTACGAAAATTTGTGGCTGAAGGCGTTTCTTAATGCATACCTCCAGTGTATTGAATACAGTCACGTCTGAAGCTGCGAAATATGGATAAAATTAAATTGAATTTTCCTAGCCAGGCACTTAAAACAGTTTACTCATACAGTAATTAGAAAATAAAATTCATGAAAGCCAGTGCTAGTATTAAATTCACCAAAGAATGTCTGGTGTGTGAGTTTCGTCCTAGTTATGTCAAATAGAAAATTTAAAACAAGTCTGCTGCAGTCCAGATTGCCAAAAGCAAATGTGAGATAACGTAGATGAAGTCAAAAGTAAAATCTCAGTACAAGAAGAAGGAAGATATCATTCAGTTCTGTTATAACACACATTTACAATTAGCTAATGCACTTCACACCTTAGTACTAAAAGCTGATGAGGAATTTGTTGAAAGTATTGTAAACAAAATGCAAAATGAAATTACACACAGGCACCAAAAGAAATTTGAAGCCATGCAACTAAAACTGCATCAGCAACAGGGCAACCAAGCATCGAACTAAACACAGTTTTATGAAAGAGTCATTAACCAAACTGGCACCACCTTCAGTGAAAAAGAACAACATCTACTCAGAAAAGCGCTAAAACACAATGTAAAACCCATATTACGCAACAATAACCTAAAAAAACCTCATTAAACACACTAAAAAAGCAGCTGATTTAGCTGACCTAAATAACACTAAGCAGACATCTTAGCATACAACATAAATAAAATTATTCAGAAAAGCATAAGTAGTCACAATGAAACCTCCAAAGAAGTTTATTAAGAGAGAAAACTAGTAAACAGCATAAATATGAAACTCAGTAATAACAATTGCGTGATTCTGAAAGCTGACAAAAGCAGTTCTGTAGTAACTATGAACAAAGATGAATGCATAACTAAAACACTGACTGTCTCTTCTGAAAACAACATAACAGAGATCAAACAAGATCCAGCTACAAAATTCCAAAACTAAATCAGAAAAATGATTAATAAATGCAATTTCGTCTTCACAGAAAAACAAGCCAAACCATGCATTTTAATGAATCCCACAGCTCCAAGACTGAGAGCTCAACCTAAGACCCATAAACGTCACGTTCCATTGAGGCCTATTGTTAATTCTAAAAATACACTTGCCTCCAAAGTCTCCCAATTACTGGAAGAAATTCTAAAACAGAACTATACGTTTGATTAATCATACTCAGTTAAGAACACAAATGAATTAGCAACTAAAATTAAAGTATAACTATTCCTGCAGGTGCCAGATTTGCCTCTTTTGATATATATATATATATATATATATATATATATATATATATATATATATATATATATATATATATATATATATATATATATATATATATATATATAATGTACCAACTAAAGAAACAATAGACATAATCTTTGGAAACTTAATGAAACATAAATAATCGTCAATTGCAGAAATATCAGAAGTCAGGAGCATGTTACAACTAATATTGTCTCAACTATCACTTTACATGTAATGGGAAAGAGTACCATCAGAACGAGGGTCTTGCCATGGGCAGTAGCATATCAAGTTTCCAGGCAGATGAATTTCTCAGTCATCTGGAAAGTAAAATCTTTAATGAAAACAATAGACTCAAAAGTAAAATAATATATTACTGGAGATATGTTGATGATACCTTCCTGGTATTTGGTTGAACAAAAAATGAAATCGAAGAACTACAAGCGGTATTCAGTTCTTCCCACAAAAAAATAAAATTCAGAACAGAACATGAGGACAACAAAAGCATAAATTTCCTGGATCTTAAAATCACCAATCACCAGCAAAAACATAAGTTCAGCATACACAGAAAACGTACATACACAGATATAACACTGGACAGCTCACCACGCCATCCAACCATACAAAAATATGTGGCATTTAGGTCCATTCTACACAGAGTACACTCTTGATTTAAAGGAAAACACCCTCAAGAATGAGATAGATACAATTAAGAGCGTTGCCATAAACAATGGCTACACAGCCACAACAACTGACAATTCAAGCAGACAAATATACGAAAGTAAAACAACAAATGGCCACACTATGAAAGAAGAGAAAATATTCGCCACTATCCCATACGTGGGACACATATCACAGAAAATCGCCAATCTTTTCAAAAAACCAAATGTAACAGTTGCATTCTCAACTAGTAATAAGTCAGGAAACTTTCTCGTCCACAACACAAAATCAAATACGTAAACATACAATGACAGCGAAGTGTACAAATAGCACGACCCAGTTCTCCTGCCTGCTATCTAGGGAAAACAGGCAGAAACTTCAAAACCTGTTTTCAAGAACACGTAAATGCTTTCAGGCTCAACCACTTCTAAAAATCAGTCATTGCACAACGTATGTTGGAAATGAAACATGTCATCAACAGTCTAGAAAACAGTTTGGTAGTACTACATAATGAAGCCACTGGTAAGACACTAAATTTGTTAGAACAACTCAATATACACCTCCACAAAATCAAACAAACCATAATCTGTGTTAAATGACCAAACACATTTCGCAAGCTGCAGTTCATTCAGTAGTTTTAAAAACCTATCTAAAGTTATTTCCTGCATATGTCAATTGTTTAATAATTATATAATTAGCACTACGAATAAATTCATCTTTGACCACATAATGTACAAAAACATCTGTGAAATGTTTACAAACATGTGTATGCAAAAGCCGCGCGGGATTAGCCGAGCGGACAGAGGCGCTGCTGTCATGGACTGTGCGTCTGATCCTTGCAGAGGTTCGAGTCCTCCTGGGGCATGGGTGTGTGTGTTTGTCCTTAGGATAATTTAGGTTAAGTAGTGTGTAAGCTTAGGGACTGATGACCTTAGCAGTTAAGTCCCATAAGATTTCACACACATTTGAACATTTTTTTGTATGCATATGTGTCTCTTGAATGAAGTGACATGTACGAAAACGAAGGAGGAATGAGCGTTTGCTGGCGCTAAAACGTTGAAACGCTTTTCGTGGATTATGTGGTAAGTTTCCACTGTTCATCTTTTCCACTATTTCACACATATTTTCCGCGTTTGACTTACGAAATTCGTAACCTATCATCAAACCTTCTCGTGACAGAAATATGCATTTCACCTCATTCAAGAGAAAAAAAAGGATGTATTACGACAAATTACATCTGATGATGGACCCACAGGGTCCGAAATGCATTGTGTACTTAATAAGATACGAGAAATTGTGACAATACTTTTTTAATCCATACCTCCAGTGTACTACAGTCACGTCTGAAGCTGTGAAATATGGATAAAATTAAAAAAATAAGACAGGAGACTGTTGAGAAAAATTCGCCTGACACAGCATCGTCATTAACATCACACTACCAACCGTATCGTCACTTATGTTGTAAACAGAAACGTTTTCAATGGTAATTGTCTTTTTTCTCTTTATTGTACTTACTTAAACTGTATAATTATGTTTATTATTTTGAAGTGTTATTGAACTGCGTAGCATCAATACGGCTGCTGCTAAGCTCCCTCCCCTCCTTCTTGCCCCCCCCCCAAAATACCAAACCACCACGTGACAAAAAAACCAGTAAAATGAAAATCAGTCCCGCATATTTCTTGAACTGTATGTCAGCCTATTCTCGGACGAAAACTTTCCTGTAGATCAAGGCCGCCCATCGCACTTCATCTCGACAGCATGTCGGCTGATTGAGACAAGCGCAACCTGTACTACAGCAGTCGAGACATTATCGGTGGCGAAACTTTTTTTTCTCTCTCTCTCTCTGCAGCGTGGAATGCCTCATCTGTAGTCGGTCGAGGCACCTGCGGCCCCCCGGAGCCACGACCCCGCAATCAGCCGGCCTGTTATTTAAAGCCCGGCCTTTCACCGCGAAGTTGTGAGCACGTAAACATTACGGCACAGGGCGCAGGTATTCAGGTCTGCCGTGACGCAACGTGCATTACGGCCAGACGACTGGACGCCAGGTGGAATGCAGCGGCAAAGCGACCGAGGAGCGGGTGAAAGCGTCCCCAGGGCTGACACGCGGGGGCACGGAGGCGAGTGGACGGCAGTCCGGCCGGAGATAAGGCGATCGGCCGAACGAGAGAGATTTATGAATGGACGCGATTAGGCACGGGCGTGGGTTGAGTGGCGTCTTGCGCCACTCCCACCTCGGTTGTAAAACACGGCCATTTACGTGGCCAAGCGGCAATTCGCCACCGCTGAAATTCCAAAAGGTGTCTGTGTCGCCTGGGGTATTCCATGTCAATTTAGCGTGTGCGTTCTCCTGCGCGCAGAAGGATATCTAGACAAATTCTTTGGCAGGTATAACGCCAGTGTTTATTTTCAATTCAAGCACACTTACGCTTATTGGAGACCACTCTCCCACTAACATATTTTTAAAGAAAAGGTCCCCCTTCCGACCAAGATTTTCGTGAGATTTCCCTTGATCACCAAGTGAACTCTGCACTTTGTACCACTTTGTACCACCGTTAGAGGAGGGGAACCACTACCCAACGTCTTTGTCCTGCGAACATAAAGTTATATGTTACCTGACGTTCTAATCACTTTCTAAGTGGCCCCAATCATTTACCGACACCTAGGAAAAAGCCACACGGATGGGAACTTTTGGAATCTCTAGAATGCCTACGGTACTTCGAGAGGACTTACATATCGACTACAAGCGACTAAAGGGCGGAATTTCTTCACGCGTTACATACGTCTACGTCTGTAGTCCCCTAGCCATCTCATGGTGTACTGAGGGTACTTTGGGTACCAGTGTCAGTTCACACTTTCCTTTCCCAGTCGTGGATGGTTCGCTGGAAGAACGATTGCTGGTGAGCCCACATGTGGGCTAGAAACTCTATTTTTATCCTCGTCACTATTTCGCGAGATATACGCTTGATGAAGCAATATACTGAGTGATTCTTCTGGGAACGTGTGCTCTCGGAACCTTAACACTAGACCAACATGACATGCAGAAAGCCTCTCTTGCAGTATCAGCCACTGGATTTGGCTGAGCATTTGCATAGTGCTTTCTCACTTTTTAAATGACGCTCTAACGAAACGTGCTGCTTTCTTTGGATCTTCCCTGTCAGTCCTATCTGGTACAGATCCCTTACTGATGACTAGAAGTCAAGTTAAGGTCGAACAAATGTTTTGTAACCTACTTCCTTCGTTCATAGACAACGTTTTCCGAGAATTGTTCAAATGTTCAATTGTGTCTGAAATCTTATGGGACTCAACTGCTAAGGTCATCAGTTCCTAAGCTTACACACTACTTAACCTAAGTTATCCTAAGGACAAACACACACACCCATGCCCGAGGGAGGACTCGAACCTCCGCCGGAACCGAGAATTCTTCTAATGAATCTCAGACTGGCATCTGCCTCAGTGGCGATTAATTTTATGTAGTCGTTCCACTTCAGATCACTCTGTAAGCATACTCCTGGATATTTTGTTGAAGTAACTGCTTCCAGCGATTGTTCTGCAATACAACCGCAGACTTTCATTTGACTCATTCTACGACTGAGACATTTAGCGTGCTTGCATTCATTACTGTAATGTGTGTGTATTAAACTGAGGACCTAGAAACGACGGAGAGGCCGTAGCCCTAAGTGGTTCACAACCCTACAACAGGCTACAGCAGTCCACTCACCCCACCGTCGCCCCAAGGCGAACCCAGGGTTATTGTGCGGTTCGACCCCCAGTGGATCCCCTATGGGAACATCTCATACCAGACGAGTGTAACCCCAAATGTTTGTGTGGTAGAACAATTATGGTGTACGCGTACATGGAGACTGTCTGCGCAGGAATCCCGACATCGTGTAACTGAGGCGGAATAAGGGGAACCAGCCTGCATGCGCCTTAAAAACCACCCAGAGACTGGCTGGCACACCGGACCTCGACACTAATCCGCCGGGCGGATTCTTGCCGGGGAGCGGCACGCCTTCCCGCTCGGGAAGCAGCGCTTTAGACCGTGCGGCTAGCCGGGCGGCTAATGTACCATGTTACTGCGCGCACAATAGTTGTTATATTTGAGTAAGTGGTAGAAAAGTAAATTGGTTAACAAACATGCACACACCTGTCCTCAAGCAAGAAAGTTTAACATTAAGGCGTCTCAGGTGCTGCCACGCTACAATTACGAATAAACATGAGAAAAATATTGAAACAACGGACTACTTTCGTAAATTAAAACACCAACGAGGAACACAGCATTCTCAAGTTACACTCTTCGTTAGTAAAATAAATTCTTTTGACGATTTCTCTCCGCAACCGGATAAAATACGTTACCAGTCAACAGCACGAATCTATAGCTAGTATAATGATCTTGGAAGACGCTATCGTGGACTCACTCGACGGCTTGGAATACAAAGCGGACGTCTTATCTTGTGAAGACAGTAAACTGAGCTACATTGGAGGAAAAATACTGATGGAAGACTTCCAGACACCACTGCCGACAGAACGCCTTCTGGGGTTTCAAAACAGTCGAGCATCCAAAAAATGGTCCAAATGGCTCTGAGCACTATGGGACTCAACATCTTAGGTCATATGTCCCCTAGAACTTAGAACTACTTAAACCTAACTAACCTAAGGACATCACACACACCCATGCCCGAGGCAGGATTCGAACCTGCGACCGTAGCAGTCCCGCGGTTCCGGACTGCAGCGCCAGAACCGCACGGCCACCGCGGCCGGCGTCGAGCATCCACATGTTCATCTAACATTGATCAAGATGGAGCCATTTTCTGGTGACACCGTGCGTTGGACTCGTTTCTGAGAACAATCTGAATCCTCCATCGAACAAGACCCGTCCTTGTCAACTGTTAACAAATATGTTTTTTCTTCAAAGCTATCTGGAGGGACAACCCCAGGATGTGTCAAAAGGCATCGCTGCGCTGTAACTGTAGTTTCTTATCAACAAGCTAAGAAAATTTTTACTGCATTTTGTCGTTACGGAGACGTAATTATCCAGGTTTAGCTTAACTATATGGAAAATGTGGCGACTGTTACATCTTCGTGCCCGGGATCTCATAAATTATCATTTATTCAATATAATAAGCGTATTCACGCTCTGTGAGGACTAGGGAAGAATGAGATGCTATGGTGTTCTAAAGATATTTCACACTTTCCCGGAAGACATATGTCACCAATGGATAAATAATACGAAGAGGAGACCTTCACCAGGGTGGACGTGCCAGAAAACTGATGGAATTTTTGTCTGAAGAGGTAGCCTATATGCGGCACTGATGGCGCAAAATATTTGTCGCGGAGCTTGCGGATCAGTTAACACTGTATCACCGACAGCAGCCATCAACATTCGATCTAAGTCAGGACGTACAGCAGGCAAGTCCATATGTAAGGTAGGAAGCTAGTGTGAGATTTATCAACATCGTCGTCACTTGGAAAAAGATTTCGAAAAGGTGAAGGATATTCAAAACCACTCCAGTATGATGAGGACCAACAGCAGGCGCTTTCGCTGTCACAACCATGGTCACAAAGTAAAAGATGCCAGAAAGAGAAGAAAATCATTTGTTTCTTTGGCAACAAAAGCCATCACAAACCAATCTGCAGCAGTTCCTAACATTTTACTTCATCGATTATTCCTGGCAAACACAGTTCAATTCGCAGCGTTTACAACTCACTTATCTCCAGATGGCCCGCATATTTGTGACAAGACCCATAGGTGTGAGATGACGCTGCATTTTAGTTGGTGATACCCGGTCTAGCTTTAATTAGTATTGATGGACAATTTAAACCTGAAAGTTGTTGCGAGTCGCCCACTGGCAGTCGAAGCCTTTGAGCCTTCATTCTCTACGTCACATTCTCGTCGTCTGGTCCCCTTGACATTGAAAAGCGCTTTGAGCAATGCTAACATTATAGTTACCGCATTCTAGAGTTTTCATTCATTTCGAGACATCCCTCATACCCCTGGAGTCAAAAGATAACTCGTTCGTGAATCACAGATCCCGTAGAAGGATAAAAAGATCTCCCCTTTAAGCTACTAGCTGGAGCTGAACAGTACTGGAAAGCTGTTAATGACCCATTCTGGACTTCCCACCTCTTACTTTGCTGCCTTCGAAACTCTGGTGGACCCACAGCGGAAGCAGCCCAAGGATTTCCGTGACAGCTGCCCCTTCCACCTGCACGAAGCTTTGACCTGTTTTCGTGGCCAAGTTTTCACTCCTTGAATTATGCTCTCATCATCTTCAAAATGTGTACCACGTGGGGAATCCTTAAGTGGCCCAAACAGATGGAAGTCCGGGAGCGCCTGGTTCGATCATAGGGTGGATAAGAGAGAGATGTACAACCTAATTTGTTGATACGAACTTCCAGAATGCTGGACATATAGACTGAACAGCACGGGCGGAGGACTACATCCCTATCTTACACCATTTTAAACCTTGCACTTCATCCTTCGTCTTCCAGTATATTGTTCTCTCTTGGTTCTTATTGCATATCACCCGCCTTTCCCTACAGCTTGACTTTATTTTTCTCAGGATTTCGTCACGTTGCTCCATTTTCCAGGTCAACAGATCCTGTCAACATATCTTGATTCTGCTTCGGTCTTGCTTCCTACCTTTACCTTTCCTAAAACCTAACTGATCGTCATCTAACAGATCCTCAATATTTTTACATTCTCCTGTATATTATTCTTGTCCGTGCCAAGCATCCATGGACTGTTAATCAGATTGTGCGATAGCGCTTGTAGGCTCTTGCTACCTTTGTAATTGTGTTACTTATGTTCTTCCGAACATCTGATGGTATATCACCAGTCTCATACATCATACACACCAACGTGAAAAGTCGTTTCGTAGACACTTCCCCAGATGACTTAAAAAATTCCCATGAAACGTTATCTGTCCCTTCGGCCTCATTCTTCCAAAATTCTGATTCTAATGTTGGAATCGTTATCGACTCCTGTTTCTTGTCTTGTCATCATATAAGTCCTAACCTTCACAAAGACTTTCAATGTACACTTTCCACCTATACCCTTGCTCTTAATTTCACCGAAGGTTGCTCTGACTTTCCTATATGCTGAGTCAGACCTTCCGGCAATCATTTCTTTCCAGATATGTTCACATTTTTCACGCAGCCATTTCGCCTTAACTTCCCTTGCACCTCCCATTTATTTCATTCCTAACGGATTTACGTTTCTGTATTCCTGAATTTACTCGAAAATTTTTGTAATTGCTTCTTTCGTCGTTAAACCAACGTATTTCTTCTGTTATCCATGGTTTCTGCGCAGCTACCTTCCTTGTACCTATTTCTTTCTCTCCAATTCTATGACAGCCTATTCTCCTCAACTGAACTGCCTACTGAGCTATTCATTATCGCAGCGTTTATACCTTAAAGAAATTCAAGCGTATCTATTTATTCCTTAGTACCTCCGTACCCACTTCGTTGGGTGTCGATTCTTCCTGACAACTCTCTTAAACTTCTGCCTACTATTCGTCATTACCAAACTCTAGTCTGTGTCTATATCTGCCCGTGATTACGCAGTACAGTCAAATATCTTATTTCGGAGTCTCTGCCTGACCAGGACATAGTCTTCGTGTATCTCCCGGGCTTTTCCAAGTATACCTCCTCCTCTTCTTGAACAGCACATTCGGTATTACTATCTAAAATTTATTGGATAACTCATTCCTAACACCAAACCCATATTCTCCCGCAACCCTTTCTTCTACTCCCTTCGGTACAATCGCATTCCAAACGCCCATGACTATTAGATTTTCATTTCCCTTTACGTACTGAATTAGCCGTTCAGCATTCTCATATACTTTTTCTATCTCTTCATCTTTTGCTTGCGACTTCGGCTTATATACGTATACTATTGTCGATGTTGATATGCTGTCGATTCTGATGAGAACAAACCGATTATTGAATGTTCACAACAACTTATTCTCTGCCGTATCTTTCTATTCGTAACAAATCCTACTCCCAGTGTTCTATTTTCTGCTGCTGTTGATGTTCCCTATACTCGTTTGAGAATAAATCATTATCCTCTTTCCATTTCATTTCACTGACCCCCACTATATCGCGACTGAGCAAGCATTTTCATTTTCAGATTTTTTAGCTTCCATACCACGCTCACACTTCGACCTCGACATTCCGCATACCGACAAGTAGAAACTTATCATTTCGTTGGCTACTCAATATTTTCTTCACGGTCACTCCCACCGTGGCAGTCGTCTCCCTGATCAGAATGTGTTACTAGTCTGGAATATTTTGCCAGTGGAGAGACCAGTTAAAAATGTTCCAAACTGTTATGCAGTGAATGGATTTCATCAAATCCAAGGCTTCCTTCCCATCTGCGAAGGACAATTTCAAAGGGTATAGTAGCTTCTTTGAAAGTGCGATTCACGTCCTGGCTCGCTACTGACTGCAGTGAAACTCCTCTCCCGCGTGCTTCCGCTCAGTGCCGTCACGTCACTTGTTTTTGTATGCGCGAGTACAGTTCACCGTTGTCGTCTGCCGTCGTCCGCTGTTCCTGTCACTCCAAGGTGGAGGACTGGTACACATCCAGATGTCACTCAGTTTCACGCCTTCCTCCTTCCTACTGAAATTTCTGGGGTGTTATACAATCATTATGGCCTCTCCGTATAAAGTTTCATGGTATCCGCTTATTGCTGCTAGGTACTTGAGTACTATCAAAACAAATGTGATGGTCTCCTGGTTGCACGTCATGGTCCGCAAAAGCTGCTCTGTTAATGTCCCCTCTTCTGCAATTACCCTTTTGCTCTTCTAGGCGTTTTTTGACCATTCTTTTTGTAGTGCCCACTTACGCCTCCACACAACTACACCGAATCCTACAAATTCCTGCATATTCCAGCGGTTGGTGAGCATATCTGGCCGATTTTAGGTCGTCTTTTCTCTTCCGGATGGGTTTGTTGACTACCACGTTGTTCCGCTTTTTCAAGATTTTTGCTATGCGGCCAGTAAAATCCTTAATGAAAGGAAGTCATAAATTTCGAGTTCACCGGCGCACTAGCATCGTTATGCACGTTCTTTTCACCCCAGCTAACGAGTAACCATTCTTGAGCAATGCATTAGCCAGATGTTTTAATCCTGCGTCAAGCAGTTCTGGTTCAGCGATTTTCCTTGCTCTGTCCGCCAACGTTTTTATAATGTCTCGGTTTGTTGTGGATTGTGGCTCGAATGCCGGTGTAGGCAACGGTCTATGTGCGTGGGTTTTCGGTAAACTTTCTCGCTCAAGCTACCATCTTTCATCAAGAAAATTAAACCTCGCGCCCGTCTCCTGTTCCACGGTAGAGTGAATCCTAGGATTGATCCCATTCAAATGTTTGCGGAAACGTTGCAGTTCCTTTCATCATGTCGTCACAAAAGAAACATATCATCTGCGCATCGGAACCAAATATTCGGTTTCTTGTTCGCGGTTTCCAATGCCTTCTCCTCGAATTTCCGCTATAACTGGGCGTAACGGGCACCCCATAGCGACACCATCCATCTGTTCATAGGACTCATCGTTCCACTTGAAATACGTGGTTGTGAGGCGCACCTGACGATGGCGACATGTCTGATCGCCGAAATATTGTGCCCGTTGGACACTATGGACCGGCATTGCACCCATGGACTGTTCGAGCAATATTTATACAATTTTGCAGCCGAGCGGGATAGCCGCGCGGTTAGAGGCGTCAAAATGGCTCTGAGCAGAATGGGACTTAACATTTGAGGTCATCAGTCCCCTAGAACTTAAAACTACTTAAACCTAACTAACCTAAGAACACCACACATCCCTGCTCGAGGCAGGATTTGAACCTGCGACCGTAGCAGCAGCGCGGTTCCGGACTGAACCGCCTAGAACCGCTCGGTCACCGCAGCCTGCAGAGGCGTCATGTCACGGATTGTGCGGCCCCTCCTGCTGGAGGTTCGAGTCCTCCCTCGGGCATGCGTGTGTGTGTTCTTAGAATTACGTTAGTTTAAATTGATTTAAATAGTGTGTAGGTCTAGGGACCGATGACCTCAGCAGTTTAGTCCTTTAGGAATTCACACACGTTTGAACATTTGAACAGTTCTGCAATATCAGGCGGTAAAATCTGCTTCAGTTGTTGCAACACAGTGAATACATTGCCTCACAACCACATATTTCAAATGGAACGATGAGTTCTGTGAACAGACGGATGGTGTCGTTATGGGGAGCTCCTTAAGGCAGTTATAGGGAACTTCTTTAGGGTAAAATTCGAGGAGCAGGCACTGGAAACTGCGAACAAGAAAGCGAGTATTTGGTTTCGGTAGTGGATGAGGCGTTTGTTTTGTGGCTAGGAACTGGAACGTTCCCACATGCATCACAGTGGATTCAGTCCGAAGGTTCAGTCCGAAGATTCAGTTTACCATGAAGAAGGAGTCAGGGGGAAGGTTGTATTTGATGTGTTAGTTGCCAAGAAAAAAGATGTTAGCTTGGGCCACAAGGTGTACCGAAAACCCACGCTTGCAGACCGTTGCCCATACCGCGATTCGGATCACTATCCATAACAAAACCGAGGCATCATAAAAACGTTGGCGGATAGAGCAAGGAAAATTTTCGAACCAGAGCTGCTCGACTCAGAATTAAAACATCTGCCAATGCATTGCTCAAGAAGGGTTATTCGTCCGCTGATGCGGAAAGAGCGATAAGACCACAACATAGAAATGATAGCGATGCTCATGCGCCGATAAAATCGGAACTTTTCCTGCCTTTCATTAAAAAATGCGGAACATTGGGGTAATCTTTAAATCCAGCCGGAAGATACAAGATTACCTAAAACTGACCAAGGACGCTCGGAATTCGCTGAAAAAAGCAGAAATTTATTGTGTTCCGTGTAGTTATGGGGAGTTGTACAAGGGTACTACAAAAATAACGGTCAAAAAACCACTAGAAGAGTAGAAGAGCAAGAGGGGACATTAACGGATTATCTTTTGCGGAACATGATATGCAGCCAGGAAACCACCACATTTGTTTTGATAGTACTCAAGTACTACAATAAGCGGATACCATGAAAGCTTATACGGAGAGGCCATAGAGATTGTAAAACACTCCAGAAATTTCAGTATTCAGGAGGAGGGCGTGAAACTGAATGACATCTGGATGTGTATCAGTCCTCCACCTTGGGGTGACAGCAATAGCGGACGACGACAGTCGACAACGGCGAACTGCGCTCGCACATTCAGAAATAAGTGACGTCACGCCACTGCGCAGAAGCACGCGGAGGAGGAATTTCGCTGCAATCAGTAGCGACACAGTGTGTGAACCGCACTTTCAAAGAAGCTACGATCCCTGTTGAAAATGTCCTTCGCAGATGGGGACGAACCCTTGTGTTTTAAGATGAAATCCATTCGACCACAGCCTAGTAGCAGGGATCATTTTATTAATTGCGACGTTTCCAGCACTGAAAGCTTAAATTTTACGGTGGAGAGATGATCATGAAACTTTTTCATTTAAAGGCCACATAATATAAGCTGCACAAAAAACTTTATTCATGTGCAACATGTTTCTTTTTCCGCAATCAAGTATTTGGTAGCACCACGTTGCTTATAACGACTGTCTTCAGTAGACGCTATTTTGTTGTCGGGATTTTTCGATAAATCATACAAGTGCACAAGAAACATCAAGTTTGAAACACCCGAAAGGCCATTTTTCTCATATGTATCGACGGCTGTAAACAGACGTGAGTTATTTCTTATTCGACGACCCTCGTACATGGAAGTTCTCGGAATAAAACCGGAATTTGTTATTTTAAATGCTCGATCTTGCGAATTTCGCGGCTGTTAATGATTGTTAACAACCAGCCAGAAATTTCTGGAATGGTTTTGTTTCAGAGCCACAACCGCTTTTGGCATTCATCCCTGGCTAACGTTTCCACATACATACATATTTTCATCCGCAGATGTCGTCAATCCTAGAACAGCACAAGAATATCTCAATATTTAGGGCACTTTCCTGTTGCTTAGGAGGCAAACTCATCCTAATATAATGGCAGCAATTTAGATCTGAGGGGAAGCAGCTATGTACACTTACAAAATGTCTAGTGGACGGTGTTTCGTCTTGGACATATGTTGGAAATACGTAAATGTGTACAACTGTTTAATCTGATGTCTAAATAAGTGCCGGCATTTTAGCTTGTGTTTGGCATCGAAAGAACATAAAAGTGGCACTAAGTATTTATATATTCTTCTGCAGTGCTGAAGCTGACGACATGCTTCTGATGAACACATTCATGTAACACGAAACGTTATCCATCTGAAATGGGCATTAATGCACGAAACCGGTTATGCCTCTGAAATAATAGCATTTTAAATGTATCTTTGGTTGGTTTAGTTATGCATGAAGAAAAGCAAGAATACGTGTGCCTACGAGAATGTGTAGGTACACTCTGTTTTTGACGGTAGCACGGTGTGGATACGTGTCAATGAACAATCCTTAGCACCAAATGCAAGTAGCTAAAATTAGAATATTGCCTACTGACACTGTGCGAAAAAGAAGATTTAAAGCAAATGATAACTATGTAAGTAAATTATAGTATTCTTTTGTAAGAGGCCAAAATGTTCTGTTTGCAGGTTTAGTCGAAACCAACTCTGAATTAATAATGGAGGTAATGGTATTTTACCAGTTAATGCTACATAAGCCCTGAGAAGGTGATTTCACAGCACTTTTTAAATGATGTAGAGGTGAACTGAGTGTCCTAATTCGAAGGTAACGTGATATCAACACTTCTTAGACTTTTTGATACGATGAGTTGACACCGCACCTCAGAGAACACACCGAGAGTAACCCACTAGCAGCTCGCGCCAAGCAGTGTACATATTCTGCTTGTAGACAAGTCTGAGGCTGGAGACAACGGTGGGTGTTGTAATGCAAAAAATTTCCCAAATCTATATTCGCTCTCTTACTGGATGAGGAACCCAAGGGGAACAACCATTATGGTACCACAAGTAATAAGACACCTAAAGTGATGGAGATTTTACCGTTACATGGATTAAGATTAAGAGTAATTAAATAAGTATCGTATATATTTAACTGAGTCTTGCTGTGATACTTTTCGTTTAGCAAGTATGTTGCTAAGTAATATACTGGTTGGTTACAATTAAACTTTCCCTACTTAACACATTATATCACGGAAGCACAGGGAAGCTAACACGAAATGGCTCCATGAAAATGTGAAGAGATCGAAAAAGAAATGATGGCCGGCAGGACTGTAAAACAAGCTTCAGTGAAATTAAAAACAAGGGTGGTAACATTGAGAGTACAACGGGGATTTCACTGCTACATGCAGAGGAGAAAGCGGATAGGTGGAAAGAGTACTTTGAAGGCCTCTATGAGAGGGGAAGATATGTGTCATGTGATAGAAGAAGAAATAGGAGTCGATTTAGAAGAGATAGGGGATCCTGTATCAGAACCAAAATTGAAGAGAGCTTTGAGGAACTTACGATCAAATAAGGCGGAAGGAATTGATAACATTCCATCAGAATTTCTAAGATCATTGGGAAACTGACAACAAAAAGACTATTAAAGTAAGCGTGTAGGATGTATGAGTCTGCCGACATGCCCTCTGACTTTCGGAAAAATATCGTCCACGGAATTCCGAAGAGTGCAAGAGCTGACGATTGAGAGAGTTATCGCACAATCAGCTTAACAGCACATTCATCCAAGTTCTTTACAAGAAGAACAATGGAAAAGAAAGCTGAGCATGTGTTAGATGACGATGAGTTTGGCTTTAGGAAAGGTAAAGGGGCCAGAGAAGCAATTCTGACGTTGCGGTTGATAATGGAAGCAAGACTAAAGAGAAATCAAGACACGTTCGTAGAATTTGTCGACCTAGAAAAAGCATTCGACAAAGTAAAATGGTGCGAGGTGTTCGAAATTCTGAGAAAAATAGGGGCAAGCTATAGGGAGAGAAGAGTAATATATGATATGTACAAGAGCCAAGAGAAAATAATACGAGTGGACAACTAAAAACGAAATGCTCGGATTAAAAATGGTGTAAGACAGGGATGTAGCCTTTCGCCGCTACTGTTCAGCCTGTACATCGAAGAAGCAATGATGGAAATGAAAGAAAGCTTCAGGAGTGGGATTAAAATTCGAGGTGAAAGGCTATCAGTGATCGCTGATGACACTACCGTCCTGAGTAAAAATGAACAAGAATTACATGATCTGCTGAATAGAGTGAAAAGTCTAACGAGTATAGAATATGGATTGAGATTAAACCGAAGAAAGACGAAGATAACGAAATAGCAGAAATGAGAACAGCGAGAAACTTAACATCAGGTTCGAGGGTCACAAAGTGGATGAAGTTAATGAATTCTATTGACTAGGCAGCAAAATAGCTAATGCAACGACGGACGGAGCAAAAAGGGCACCAAAAGCAGATTAGCACTGACAAAAAGGCCATTCTTTTCCAATGGAAGTCTGCTAGTATCAAATATAGGCCTTAATTTGAGGAAGAAATTTCTGAGAATATACGTTTGGAGCACAGCATTGTATGATAGTGAAACATGGACTGTGGGAAAACCGGAACAGACGAGCATCGAAATATTTGAGATGTTGTGCTACAGGACAAAGCTGAAAATTAGTTGGACTGATAAAGTAAGGAATGAGGAGGTTCTGCGCAGAATCGGAGAGGAAAGGGATATGTGGAAAACCCAGACAAGAAGAAGGGACAAGATGATAGGACATCTGTTAAGACATCAGAGAATGGCTTCCATGGTAGTAGAGGGAGCTGCAGAAGGCAGAAACTGTAGAGAAAGAGATTGGGATACATTCAGCAAATCATTGAGGTCGTAAGTTGCAAGTGCTACTCTCAGATGAAAAGGTTAGCACATTAGAGAAATTCGTGACGGGCCACATAAAACCAGTCAGAAGTCTGACGACGCAAAAAAAAAAAAACACGGAAACTAATTACCGTACGAGTACCGAACTTGGTAGCATCGAATCCGCCACACACCGTCAGGTGGCTTGCGGAGTATGGATGTAAATGTACATGTAGATGTCCAGAGTACGGGCTGCATGTTTTCCATGCGTCACAGCGCCACAGTCCAGTTCCAACTATGGTCACCAGGCACCGTGATCAGTCATCGTGGTATATAGTCTCACATATGTGACCAGTCGCAGTGCACTTGTTGACGTGTCAAAATGAGCTTGGACAAAAGGAGCAGGGCGTTATTGGTGAAACTCTATTATCAAAAAAATAGTAATGCTGCAGCTGTAAATCGAAAATATCGTCGGTCGAAAGGATTACCGAAGGGTCCTCTTTCACAACCTGCTGGGGGAAGCATGATGAATTTCGAATCAGATGGAGAACTCGGCGTCCCTCTAGCAAGAAGCCGACGACCGGTTGCACCACAGGTGGTTGATGAAACCACTGTTGCTACGGCAGACAACGCTGCGCGCAATTCCTGATCGTCAGGCAGTGAGAGTGCTGTGTCACAGTTGAACATCCCATGGTCCACTGTACAGGAGGTGCTCAGAACCATTCTCAAATGGTATCCGTACAAGATCCATATCGTACAGCAGGTTGCACCCTAGGACGCACAACGACGTGTTACTATCGCTCTCCACTTTCTCGCAAGGATTGATGCTGACGAGGGCTGTCCCTGGACCATCATATGGACAGATGAAGCTCATTTTTCTCTGACGGGTGAGGTAAGCACACAGAACTGCCGAGTGTGGGGATCTTCACCTCCAGTCACTGTGCATTAAGTTCCTTTGTATGGGTAACGTGTCACCGTATGGTGTGGCTTCAAGACTACGTTCATCATTGGCCCATTGTTTTTTGAACAAAATGTCGTTCAAGGACCAAAGACGTGCAGTGTGATAGGTCAGCGTTACTGCGATATGCTTCACCAGTATGTCATACACGTCCTAGAGGAGAGAGACGCATGGATCTCAAAAGTTTTCATGCAAGATGGGGCCACACCGCATATCGCTCGTGAAGTTCACCTGCTTCTCCTAAACACATACCTAAGGAGATGCTTCGTTCAGCTGTACCGAAAGCAACACTGCGCTTTCACACTCTTCTGGACACTGAGGGTTCATACTGAATGACTTTTGTAGCGGTAATGGTACCGGTTTGTAATGGTATGATGTACCGTAACAACACATTAAACGTGTTTCAATTGAACTTATCCTGCCACGTTTCTCTTCCTCATGTCCTTTACATTAATGCTGCCAAGTGTGGCACTCGTACGGTAATTAGTTTCTGTGTTATAACGCGTTAGGTAGGAAAAGTTCACTTATAATCACCCGTTATTATACATAACTTTTAAATAGCTTACTTAGCCTTGACCGTTGTGAACATCACCTTTTTTTTTGTTACCGAGATGAAAGAGAGAGAAAGAAGCAGATATTTGACAGTATTATTCGTTAAGTATTTTTGGAATTATTAAGTTATTTTGGGAATTTTAATAAAATTCTCTTCATGCATAGTTAATAATTTTCACCAGTATAACGGTGATCAGTAGGTAGATTCACTTACGTGGTGGTCGACGCTTTTAGTATCTTCTTTCTAGGAGGTAGCCGGCGGTTACGACCAGCCAGGTAATGGCAACCTAACAGGCCTGTCGGATTCCTTCGGGCAGAACCCGCTTGTAAAGGCTACGTACCCTTTTGTAGGAACGTCCATCTAGAGTAGTAATAGAAAATAGTGCCATCCATCTCTGTTTTATTGCTGGAGGTGAAGCCTTTAAACTAGGTCAGAACCATCAGTCACTCTTAGTTACGTCTGAGGCAGTATATTCCTAATGTCTGCAGGGTATAGCGAGTTTCCAACACAACGGACCTGGTGTCAGGTGTCATAATGGTGAGAGACGTAAAATCAGGAACTTGGTACTTAGAGGAACGGGGAAAGCGTCTAACATACATCACAACGTTTACGTTTGAGAGGTGTAAAATACTTTTGTGATTTACTCGATCAATAGGAGGCAAAATTACTTTTGCATTAATTTGATCACAAAATGAAAGCGTGGTTCGCAGTCAGCAGTTCTACAGTTGCTAATACGTTCTAACTGACGTCCTAATGCATCAAAACTGGTGGTCTCTAATTTCAAAGTAAATCTGGATAGAATAATAATGTTACAGTAGCGAAACTATTTTTTTTTCAAATAAAATTGTAATGATTGTAGAAATGCTCTACTCTTGATTGTAAGAAGCATGAAGAGTCATATAAGAGAGTCTAAAACCATAGAAAATGTAATTATCTAAAAATTTACTAATAACTTTGTTTCCCAGAGGTATGATAATTTCCTGTATAAAGGTTCAGAGTCAGGTATTTCAGTACCGTTGCTAAGTAAACTGTTTGCACCATATCAGTTCCATCACTTTGTAGTTTTGTTCTTAATTCCAACTTCGTGCAAGTTGAGACAGAATTATATCCGGCAGGCAACCTTAGCAATATCACAAAATTATGTCATAAAATCAATGATACACTTTGTCTAGAATCTAAATAAAACTTTCAGTCTGCACATGGTGTTGCATTCTAAATGTCTGGGTACATGCTAAAGTTCCACTTAAATTTTTAACGGTAATTAGTATTTTTATTCGGTGCTGTATGTGAATGAAAAGTTAACTACTCTTCATCAGGTAGATTTAAATGCATGAAATTTCCAGAAAGACTGGTGATTTTATTTTAGACACAAGCCAGCTTGTCTACATGACAAAAGAATATTGGTAACGTTATTTTGCATCAAATGGCCAACATATAAGTTTTAGAAAGTTGTGTGAAAACGACGATAATAAACTAGTTTTCGAATGACACAGTTCTTTAAATACTAGATTTTAAACGACTCAGACCGAAGGAGTGTTGTTTATTACTAAATTGTGGCTCTAATTTCCCATAAATTTATTACAAATGTTACCTTTGATGTTTGAAATATATGGAAAAAGTTGTAAACGGTACACCATGAATGCATTTTCACCAGATTCCTTATTAGTTCACCACTGAAGTCTCCGGGACGGGAAAGCAAAGGGGAAAATCATCATTAAGAAAAGATCGCTTTGCGATCAGTGACTATTGTGGCATTTACAAGAAAAGGAATAGGTAGAATAACGAAAAAAGCGCAGTATTCTAAGAGTCGAAGCGTGGTATGCCGCAAGTGTGAATGAGCTAGAAAAGCTAGGTAATCAGTAAAAGGAAACGCAAAAGGCACAGCCGAGACACAGTAAGGATCAGTGAAGTGAAATGCATGAGAGATAAGGGCGTCTGGTCAGGTGGACATATTAACAGTAGCAAAAACTTTGTAGCGGGAGTCGGATTCGTCATGAGCAGGAAGATACGGCAGAGGCTGAAATAGTTTTAATGCTTCAAACATAGGGTTGTACTCATTAGAATTGGCAGCTAAGAAACCCCAGCAATAATTCACGTTTACATTATGACGTCAAAAGCAGAATATAAAGTAGTAGATGACGCATATGAGTGTAACAACAACTACTCTGTACTATTGTTGTTGTTGTTGTGGTCTTCAGTCCTGAGACTGGTTTGATGCAGCTCTCCATGCTACTCTATCCTGTGCAAGCTTCTTCATCTCCCAGTACCTACTACAACCTACATCCTTCTGAATCTGCTTAGTGTATTCATCTCTTGGTCTCCCTCTATGATTTTTACCCTCCACGCTGCCCTCCAATACTAAACTGGTGATCCTTTGATGCCTCAGAACATGTCCTACCAACCGATCCCTTCTTCTGGTCAGGTTGTGCCACAAACTTCTCTTCTCCCCAATCCTATTCAATACTTCCTCATTAGTTATGTGATGTACCCATGTAATCTTCAGCATTCTTCTGTAGCACCATCATCAGTTATTTTACTCCCCAAATAGCAAAACTCCTTTACTACTTTAAGTGTCTCATTTCCTAATCTAATTCCCTCAGCATCACCCGACTTAATCCGGCTACATTCCATTATCCTCGTTTTGCTTTTGTTGATGTTCATCTTATATCCTCCTTACAAGACACTGTCCATTCCGTTCAACTGCTCTTCCAAGTCCTTTGCTGTCTCCGACAGAATTACAATGTCATCGGCGAACCTCAAAGTTTTTATTTCTTCTCTATTGTACATATAAGTAATTCTTTTCATCTGATTTTACGATAAACTTGTGTAATTGATGTTCTGATTTCAGTTCTTTTTGTTTCATGTCATTATGTTAAGAAAACTGTAAATAAGTTTCAATGTGAATATTAATGTTTATGTCAAATGCCACGTAATATTGTAATAGAATTGAAATGTGACAAATGTTGAAACTGTTGTAAGATGTTTAAAATTGTAACTGTGCGTCTGGTCTATACGTAGGCAATGTGTTAGGATATATAGAATGCAAAACCTCGGGTGAATACCCGGTCTGTCAGGGAGCGGTAAAACGTGGATGGCAGGCGAGCGCGGGAAAATGCGCGCGGGCACTGCACTGCACAACGGGCACAGTAGTAGTTGGAGTTTGGCACTGGTTTGAGCAACACCTTCAGGAGCGAGGAAGCTCTCCTGGAAGACATATCTTCACTGAGCCTCGGGTATGCCGTTCCAACGCCCACACAGCATGGCAAAATTCCATAGGCACTAAATGGAAAAGTATTGCTACCCGAAGAAGAATTAAAGTGCCGATCATCAAGAGCCTTAGCTGTGGTTGTATGTGTGCTCTGTGCCTCGCCGTCTTGCCGCCCGCCAACCGCCGCATCGATACAAGCAGTTTGAAACTTTTAGTACTGTATTCGTATGGATCAGAGAGTAAACTGTGCAATAATAACCTAAATTTTACCAGAACTTTTCCATCATTTAATTATCCTCACAACTAACCTAGACAGGGTCCTTTCCAAACGTTGTGCAATCCGAGTGTCCCGAAATGAAAATTAAAAATTGTGTTAATAATAATTATTTGCAGAAGTAGCTATATTAGAATGGTGTTTAAAGAAATGTTCTGTTAATGAACTAGTAAATGAATAGCGAAGGTCTAACGAAGTCGAAAGATAACTTTAGTATCGATATAGTAATGAAGTTTATTATTTTGAGACAGATTTAAAGGCATTTAAATGAGTAGTGAATAAGATGAAAAGAGTAGTAACTTATATACTGGAAATTTTGAATGAATAATAAATTCAGTAATCATTTTTTTTTTAAATACAGCGATCATAACAGTTTCAGGGTCCCCCACCCCCTTCATTTATTTGAATCCTGAAGTGTTCTAAATTGGTTTGACCAGAAAAAATTAAAGTCAATATTAAAGTCAAAATTTATAAGTGTTTTATCTTTATCAAAACTGACATTTTGTGTGTGGCATGAAAGTACAATTTCTAGGGTAATCTATACCCGATTTTAATCAGATTAATAGACAGTATAAAGTTTTGTAGTGAACATTATAGTGTAGTGTTATGTATTCATGATTTTCCATATCAGTACTGAACGTGAGACAATCAGTTCAATAGATTTTCTGGTTCTAAAATTCTGCTATATTATGCAGTGTTACAACTTGTTTTGCATGAATATATACCAACTTGTACGGGGAAAAAATCAGTTAATGCCTAATTAGGCTGGCGACCGTATTATTGTCACATTGGTAGCATCTTCTGCTTTGTTTTTGATCCATCCTGTCGTGTGATTGCATTTCGAACTTACTTGACGGATCATTGTTATTACAGAGTGGATGTAAGTCTGATTTGCCACCATTCAGGTACACGCGGTCGATATCTATGCGAAAATCCTTTCTCATAAGGTGAACCCCGCTCACTTACCATAGCACAGGCTTTAACGAGTACTGTGTCAGGGATTACGTGAGGAGATTGAAAACGTAATTAAGTATGTTAAGGGAAATGATGAAATTAATGATCATTAGGTAAAAACTGTAGGCGAAGAAAGAAATTGCAATACATCCTACAATTACTTGACGTTATTTCGTGCAAGCTATAATATGAGATGAAGAGGTTGGCACAGGTGAGAAATTCTTGCCTTGTCATATCAGACCAGTTAGATGACTTATGATCAATTAAAAAGAAGTAATATTTATCCCAAATATTCCACTTTGCTTGGATTATGGCTGCAAACAACTAGGCTCTACAGATCTGACTTGCTTTCAAGAACAGGAAGAGAAAAATTAAAAATTTCTTTCAACAGTAATGCGAAAAATATGGAATAACATTCTTCTCTTATCGGTTAAGATTCCAGAAAATCATAGTCTCATAGTCCTCTAGTTCTGAGAAATGAATTGCGACTGTATGTGTACTATGTCTCATATCCTGTATCTTTATTTGTTTCTCAAGAAGAATCTTTGAAGAACTTCCACAGATAAGATATCACCATCAAACAATGCACACAAAGAACTTGGTTTATTTCCTCCACCCACACAAGCCTAACATCTGTGTCCACTTCTGCTTTCTTTCCTGTCCTCATTTTCGTTAGTGACTATGTCAATGCCGTACTTAATCTCTAAACAATTTTTCTAACTTGTCAGTTCTTCGAAGTTACTCATTTACGTTACATATTCTTAACATAATTTATGTCAGTGATTTTTCTCTCCTAGTGTTGCTTCTACTACTATTCCTGGATGCTTTCAGGTATGTTTCACTAATCTGCGTCTCCTTTCGTGAACATACGTATTTGGTCGGTTTGTAATGACCACAGAGCTATTAAATTTATAAACGAAAATTATTTCCTTGGGAACAATGCCTTTTACGTGAACGATGATTTCACCTTTAGAGCTGATTCAATACAACAGAGCTCATAATTCGCCAAATCGTTTGTTTTTAGAATCAATCTTCCATTCTCCAAGTGAAGTGTGTGTAAAGTTAAGCCTCCCAGACACTGCATCAGGTTGAGATTATGCTCTTGCGCGTAATTTTAATCTGGTTGTTTAAGTAGCTTTTGATGTTGACAAAACGCGAGTTGACATTCCATCTTTAAAAAATGGTCTACATCATCCGGCATAATCATCACAGGTCATGTTGCAAGAGAAACAGGCGCTTTCTCTATACCAAATGGTCTGTTGTAAGAACAGTCACATCCACCCTGCTAGACTACCGAATCGAACACTGTGTTTTCTAGAAGGTTCTTCACTATATGCGAATCTTCGAATTAGCAAATAACGCAGTGTGGTGGCAACTCGCTCCCCAGTCGTATTAGAATAGGGATGCGTTTCCAGGTATCGCTCAGCAAAGCGGAAGTTTAGTCCGTAAAGCAAATTTTCGTGGAATTTTCTGAGGTGCTCAGTTTTCATTAGTATTAACGTATAGCGACCATGGATTTGTAGAACAAATTTAATTAATAAAATATTCAAACGTATTTCGCAAAAACAAGGTCAGAATGTACACAAGTCATTGCAGTTTGAGTGAGATTTAAAAATTAGTTTCATTTGAAACCTCCCACAACTTTCTTACTTCAGTATAATTCTTTATCATTTAAAAGCAAATGGTTGTACTTAAATTATTTTGTCCAGACAGACGGTGTACGACGACGGTCAGAAATAACACGCAATGTGTGCTTACTATAAGCACCCGACCTCCACCGTCCGATTGCCGAAGTTGCAGTTAAAGTGGAGGGTATTACACTGCGACATGTCACCCGAAAGCCGTCAATCATGCTACAGCTTCGACCTTGTTTTATTTCAAATGATTTTTCTGTACCGTTTTCGAAGCGGTATACGTGTGCTTAAAAAAATAGCTCTGAGCACTATGGGACTTACCTTCTGAGGTCATCAGTCCCGTAGAACTTAGAACTACTTAAACCTAACTATGGACATCACACACATCCATTCCCGAGGCACGATTCGAACCTGCGACCGTAGCGGTCACGCAGTTCCAGACTGTAGCGCCTAGAACCGCTCGGCCACTCCGGCCGGCCATATGTGTGCTTTTGTTCTATAAATATCACCTGAGATGTATTTGTAGCTCAATCATTGGTATATCACAGGGTGTGTACGTAATTGTCCGCTTTCAGTACGCGACAGAATATGTAAACATATAGTGCTAAATTTATACACATATTTAGCTATCGCCAAAAAGTAAAATGATGTTTCGTTTCAGCGTGGTAGGAGACCGCTTGGTGCCAGCGGAATCTGAAGACAATGATACAAAAGATCCGTCAGTACTGCCCTCGTTAGTGATACCAAGTTAAACCAAAATCTACCTCATTTCTTGCAGTTAAGTATCAGGTGCAGCTATAGCTAAAAAAACTAAAATTCCTGGTACAGTCTTTAATTTTTCTCATCTCATACACATTTTATACTACTCCACAAAGCTCTTCTCCACGTCCCTTCTCGTTCAAGCCTCTATTTTTCCCAAAAGCATGTGTAGGGCTTACGTATTTTATTCATCTTTCTTTCGTATTTCATTTTCGCTGCCTGCGAGTCTTTCGTTCTGGTACTTAATTCTAAATTAACTTAATTTACATAGCATGTAGATGAGTATACGTTCCATAGTCCACCAAAGAAGCTCGTATAGGCATGCGTATTCAAATACAGAGATACGTAAAAAATCAGAATACGGCGCTGCGGTCGGGAACGCCTATATAAGACAACAAGTGTCTGGCACAGTTATTATATCGGTTACTCCTGCCGCAATGTCAGATTATCAAGATTTAAGTGAGTTTGAAAGTGTTATAGTCAGCGCACAAGCGATGGGACACAGACAGCATCTCCGAGGTAGCGATGAAATGGCGTTTTTCCCTTACGACCTTTTCAAGAGTGTACCGTGAAAATCAGGAATCCAGTAAAACATCAAATCTCCGACATCGCTGCGCCGGAAAAGATCCTGTAAGAACAGGACCAATGACGACTGAAAAGAATCGTTTAACGTGATGGATGTGCAACCCTTCCGCAGATAGGTGCAGATTTCAATTCTGGGACTTCAATAAATGTCAGCGTGCGAATCATTCAACGAAACATCATCGATGTGGGCTTTTGAAGCCGAAGGCCCACACGCGTATCCTTGATGACTGCACTACACAAAGCTTTACGCCTCGCCTTGAATGACTGGAAACATGTTGCCTGGTCGCACGAGTCTCGTTTCAAATTGTATCGAGTGGATGGACATGTACGGGTATGGGGACAACCTCATGAATCCACGGACCCTGCATGTCACCAGAGGATTGTACAAGCTGGTGGAGGAACTCTAATGGTGTGGGGTACATGCAGTTGGAGTGATTGGCACCCCTGATACACCTAGATACGACTCTGACAGGTGACACGTACGTAAGTATCCTGTCTGATCATCAGCTCCATTAATGTCCATTGTGCATTCCGATGGACTTATGCAATCGCAGCAGGACAGTGCGACACCCCACACGTCCAGATTTGTTACAGAGTGGCTCCAGGAACACTCTTCTGAGTTTAAGCAGTTTCGCTGGCCACCAAACTCCACAGATACGAACATTATTGAGCATAACTGGGGAGCCTTGCAACTTACTGTTCAGAAGAGACCTCCATGCCACGTACTCTAAAGGAGTTACGGACAACCCTGCAGGATTCACAGTGTCAGTTCCCTCCAGCAGTACTTTAGACATTAGTCGAGTCAACGGCACGTCGTGTTGCCGCACTTCTGCGTGCTCGCGGGGGGGGCCCTACACGATATGAGGTACATGTACCGGTTTCTTTGGCTCTTCAGTGTATATTTCGAAGTGCAAAAACCTTAACCCCAGGTAACACGCCGTCATGTTTCAGTGCCACTTCTCATTGTTCTCAGTTTTCTCTCTCGGTCTTCTCAACCTCACAGATATTCATTTGCAACCTTTTTTAAACTGTCTTTATTAAACTATGATTAATACTTGTGCAAAATATTTATTTAGCAAAGAAAATGTAAACCTATAGGACACAACATATTGCATTTATCGGGTGAAATTCTGGTTCTTTCCAGTGCTATGATTTTATAATGACCTTTCTGTTCATCCAAATTCCCATGATTAAACAATCTAAAAACTCTCTATTTCGTTCATGCCTACAAGCATCACTGAGAAGATTTCGATGCTATATCAGAATCTGTTCTCTAGAATGCACTTATTGCAGGAACTGGTGGCGGTTAGAATTCATCGTTACTGTCTGCTACTCACCCACGCACTGTCACAACCTGGGAAGTGCACTTCTCTAAGAGTAGGAATCAAGGGCCATACACTTAGCAATCACGACTTCAGTCTTGCTGGCAGCTTTCTCCTATAATATCGTATTGCCTAGCTTGTAAATCTGGTCCCATTACGTCTACAGCTCCTCGCCTTGTCATTTGCTTTGACCTATGATCCCTGCACTTCTCACCGCGTCGTATTCTGCGCTACAGCAATGTGCACCACAGAGTGTGGGCTGCAGCTGAGAGTAGCAACTGTACGTACATTACTCTGACAAAATGCACTTGCCTGAAAACGTTACAAAACCTTGCGATAGCAGATGGGGCACTGACAGATCACTCAGGGAAAGCAATTATTATTTACCCTCGCTAATAACGGTGTCCAAAATTCAATAAAATCTACGCACAGAGAATACGTGACTGGAAGTTATTAAGAGTGAAACGCCTTCATAAATGTATACTGAAGTATAAGAAAAATATACCTACCGTTGAATTGTAAATGCAACAGTTGAAACTTAATACAGTGCCTTTTGAAGACAAAATTCCTGTCAAATTTCACATTTAGTACACCGAAATTTGTCGTTTTTCTACCTCCTGGCCACGTACACTAGCTGATGTGTGTTTACTGTCGTGCTTATTCACATAGAAAATGTTACACACCAACTTTTATTTTTTTGTCTTAAGCATGGTGCAGTTTAAAAGAATTTTGCACCGACCTGATTCTTGAACAAAGCATTATCAATTGTGGTGCTGTGAATATAGCATTCATAATACATTTATACATTTTCCTATTTACATACTAGAATTATTATTCTTCGTGAATTGGGGGTAAAATTTTCTGTGGTGTTTGTTGCTCTTTTTAACATGTTCTTAAGCCGACGTGTTTTCCTCTTGTCACTGTCGGAGACTGAAGTGGAAGAAACTTCGTTACTCTTTCATTCTTTCAGATTTTTCGTATTTTGCGCAACCAGCTTCCTTCTTTGTTTCATTCGTGTTATTTACATTTCACTTTTCTGAAAATTTGCAAAAGTTCTCTTCACAGAAATTTTGTTGTGGTTTCACGCGTTTTCGACTCAGCGCTACGTTTTTGTGTGTTCATTAGTTCTTGTAGGTTTTGAGTAGTATCAACTTTATGAATGCATATATATATGTGTGTGTGTGTGTGTGTGTGTGTGTATATAAGATGCAGGTCAGTGGAGGAAAGAAGGGCGGGCGTGAGGGTTGTTGGAGGGGAGGGGTGAAGCAGTTGGAAGAATATTTGAGTGTTGCCTGGGAATTGAACGGGGATAAAGGGATAGGTGGCAACATACATCTATATTTAAAATTATACCAATTCTATTAACTGAAAAAGATGCATGTTTTGCTACGTTCCTCTGATCCTTTGTTATTTGTCTCTTTCCTGTTTTGGTATTATGACTGTGATAATTTCCTTGTAGAGTGAGAAGATGTTTTCTTTTGATTAACCTTAATATTCCCATTTATCTGTTTCTAATTTTATGCTGAAGTTGGCGTAAAACTTAAGAAAAAAAACTAGATGGTTTATTCTGTACTTCCGTGCTCTTACATGCTCTTGGTGTCAAATATTGGCCATGATTTCCCTATTCTCTACACAGGGTTATTCTCATGTACAAGTAGTTTAATATAAGACACATGTTGTCGGAAATGTCGGGAAATACCCAAAAAATGGATGATAAATGTTGAACATGTGACGTCACCAAATGACGTTCCTTGCTGCACGTGCAGGGATTGGGCTTAGTCGTGAAGTGAAGATTGAGCGATGCAATACTTGCATTCGAGGAAACGGTGCAGTTTTCGAACACATTTTGTACACCTATAAGTTACAAAATTATCCTCCTCGTTGTAATCAAGCAAAAGCCGTTCTTATTATCTGTTTCTTTCCTATTATCCTTTCGTTTCTTTTTTTGCAAACATTATTTACCAAAGAAAACGTAGATCATTTACTAGTAACGATGGAGTTAGGAAGCTTACAATCATTTACTTGTGAGACACTACGATAGGTTTGTTGTGCTGCACTTTGCAGTAAACCATCAAAGACAGCGAGACTGGTAAACAGAGTAAGAAATTTTACTTCAGTGTACACACAATTGTCTAACATAATAAAAAAATAATGCTACCTGCCAGATGCAAGAATCGAACCCTGTGCTCCACGTGCTAAAACCACACACATGGTCCCAGATCCAACCTGACGTAGGAGCTTGACTTGGGGTGGGATGATCAGGTGCTACGGATCGTCAGCCTGCACCACTGCACTTACAGCGAGGTTCGTCATTTGGCGACGTCAAATGTTCAACATTTGTCGCCCACTTTTGTTGTATTTCCAGATATTAGCATCCCTGTGTGTCTTACATTAAATTACTTCTCTCAGCATAATCTATGATAATTTGGCGGTTTCTACAGGTTGATACGAATTCCCCAGTAGGTATTTTTTGTTGTATGTCATTGTATATCATATATCTTTTCCTTTTCTTCTAAATCTGTATTTTTATGTTCTTACGTCTTGTGTGTTTGTTTGTGTGGGTTTGTCATTTTGTTGCCGGCCGGGGTAGCCAACCGGTTTTAGGCGCTACAGTCTGGAAACGCGCGACCGCTATGGTCGCAGGTTCGAATCCTGCCTCGGGTATGGATGTGTGATGTGTGTGATGTCGTTAGGTTAGTTAGGTTTAAGGAGTTCTAAGTTCTAGGAGACTGATGACCTCAGAAGGTAAGTCCTATAGTGCACAGAGCCATTTGAGTTATTTGTCATTTTGTTGGTGATAGCTGAGCGTTTTCGGTTTCCTTACTTTGTGCCTCAGATATATTACTAGCTTCTGTTTGTATACTGTTTGTTGCTTTTTATGCAATGTACTAATTTCGGTTTGATACTTTTGTGCCTACTGACTTATGTTTCGTCTCGGGACCAGATATCCGTTCTAGGGGACTGATGACCATAGATGTTAAGTCCCATAGTGCTCAGAGCCATTTGTACCAGATATCCAAATGCTGCTTTTTTGCGTGATTATGAATGATTTAATTTCTGATTCATTATTATATAACTTGTTGTTGGTTTCCGGTATATGCCGATTATGTATTGGTTGCTACGTATTTTTATGGTAATGCTCCAGAAATTTATGTATTTTGCTTACTTAATACTGTAAAGATTATCTTGTCATGAACGGATCTTGTCTACGTGTGACTAGTCAATTTCACTGCCTGGTCCAGATATCTGGTTTAGAATTTCATCTGTGTATCTAATCATGTAGCTGATGTTGTACACTCTTAAACTGCAGTACACTTAAAACGGGAAACATATTATCTGATATATCAATTTTTATGTTGCTTGGACTATTGTATCATTTGATTGTCACTGTGAACCAACTGCAATTTGTATTAATGAGCCACACCTTTTTCTGAATATACGGAATAAATACACATTGAATCACAGCAAGTATATTATTTTACAGCATAGTAAAACCACAGCCTAGTTTCACAAATAGCTTTAATTCCAAGCAATTAAAGGAAATGCTGCCTTCTGATCCGAAGGGGGGAGGACACCTGTACATGACATCAAGTGAGTGGTCCTGTACTGGCTGGGCAGCACACCTTTACTGCGGTGGAACTGGTACAACACTGCCCATGGTACTACACAGCAGGCATCACTACGGTGCCAATCATACGATTGCATGGAGAAGTAAGTGTTGCAAAACGCTGTATGCTACTTTCAGTGAGGAATGTTCGTTGTGAATGTTCATTGGGAATAGAAATATTCGTCATGTCCATGATATAGGGTAATTCAGATAAGCTGCTCACCTTGGATATTTCCTGACCCGATTACGATGTCACAGTTTTCTTTTATTCAGACGAATTATGACGAAGTCTTCACTAAATGATGTACAGTTTCTTTTCATAGTTATAGAGATATCGGTATTAACTTAGATTTTACACATGGTACTACAACAATTCATATGGATGAAACTAGAACTACGACATCTTAAACTGTTCAAGAAATATTTGAGATGATCAGCGTAGCTGAATTATCCATTATATGTAAAAGCCTGCCTGGGAGTGAGAATATCACAAAGAGATTCTTTGCGGATATGATGAGGTGTATTCGGAATAGTTGGCAGTGATTCTTGTCAACTCTGGTAGCTTCAGGTGCATGTTGCCAGAATTAGATAGCCGACAAAATATCTACTGTATAATAATGAAATGGTTTCTCATAGGTGTTACTCTGAGTAATAATGGAGAAAAAAAGATAAACAACATCTCATAATAAATTCACGTCGGAGATAAAGCGTTTCGAATTTCTCACCTTTGACATGCTGGAGATATAATCCCATATTCGATATCCATAGAAGATCTGATACGATCGTGACCCCAAGGAAAAGTCAGGTCTTCTTGAAAAAAGCTACATATCTCTTCATTGACAGGGATCAAGGAGGCACAAAACTATCATTCAAATCACTGAAACTGTTCTTTTCTTCACTTTCCATTTTCTGTTCCAATGAGCAGAGCAGGATCTTTGAGATCTGGACTATTACAAAGTCGCAGTTGTTTCAATCCATTACCGAGTGAGCTGCTTATAGGGCAAAGGTATTCTAAATTGTGAATAAAGAAATAAATAAGTCGCTGAATCTAGAAGCTGGTCCTGTTAAGCAAGCAGAGAAACCAGGTACCTGAGAGCAATTTTCCCAGAAATCGCTTCATGAAATACAACATTAAAGGGAAGATCAAAGACAGTGATCTCTACTACTACAGTCTCAGCCAGCTGATGACGACTGCTATACACTTACGGGCGAGACAGAATACCCTAGAAAGAGACTTTCCCAGGATTTTCTTGAATTTTTGCGAATAGTCTTCAGGAAAATTTTCGGTCGAGAACAATGTGAGGGGGCTGAAGAATGGTGACCCTCATCACCCTTCTTCGATCAGAGTGAGGTCCTACAGAAATTTTTAAACGTTAGAAATTCACAGTGAATTTGTCTCACCATATAAATTCCTGTGTAAGACACATAACAAATATAATGCATCGATCAGTCCCTTCTTCCAGAGAATTATCGTAGTTACGTATCAGTGGAAGTGCACAACTACCTCAAATAAGTAATCGTTACACCAAAGATGTACAGTATTTGAATGGAAAGCTTTATTTATCGTTACAGGCCAGTAATATTTGCATCATGACGCACTTCCTTTAAATTTGTGACATCATGTGATTTACCTTACCAGTGACATCATCAGTGACTACCATTCTCGTCTTGTAAGGATGATAAGTCTTAAGCCATGCCTCTTTCCCCCTCAGCTCCACTATCCTCATCTCCAGCCAATCATAACATACTGTTAAGATCTCAACTGCATAAGTGACAATTAAAAACCCTGTCCTACTACTCCTATCTCCAATCAGCCACGCTGCAGTACTCCTTATCTCCAGCCAACCATACTGCTGTACTACAAATCCAAGATGTCCGATAAATGGAATTGTGTTAATGGAAAAGTTTAAACTTTCCCCTCCTTATATCGAAACACTCTCCCTCCTCCCTCCTGTGCTTTACACTCCCTCTCCACCCTCCTCCCTGGCTCTTCTCTTTCCAACCTATCAGAGCATATTATTAAACATTTACGCCAGATATGCAGTAAAAAGGTCATACAATTCCACTTTAAAGTCAAAGATCTTAACCATTTTATTGAAAGTCGAAGATATTCATTATTTCTGGAGTAAAAATAGTATCTTATTAAATTATTTAGATACGTAATGATTGTGTGCCTTATAGTTACCCTCCTCTTTTACTCCAACCGTTCCTAACACAGTATTAAATTCCAAGACGACGTAATGGATTGCATGCTTCATACCCCATACCCCATGCGGTAACATTAGACTGTAAACACTATAACCATAACGATAAATTCTTAACGTTGAATAGTAAATCCTAAAAGGAGAAGAGTCAACGATAAACACATAGCGGTAAACAGGAAGTGGTACATGCTAAGTGGTAAACACTAAATGCCTAAAGCCAAACGCTAAATCATACACTCTAAACGCCTAACGCTACATGTCCAGCGCTCAATACTAAACGGTAAGTCTCAGTGACTTGAATGATCCTTATATAATGTACACTAAATGGTTAACAGAAAATGCTGAATCTTAATGGTAAACGTTAAATGGTAAGCAGTGGACAGTAAATGCTAAACGGTAAAGGCTAAATTGTAAACATTAAATTGTAAACATTAAACGGTAAACATTAAATGATAAACATTAAAAATTTAACACTAAATACTAAATGGTAAAGGATAAATGCCTAGCACTAACTGCCTAGCAGTAACTGAAAAACGATAAACGTTAAATATTAAACACTTAATTGTAAATGCTAAACCCCAAAACACTAAAACCTAAATGGTAAATGCTAAATAGTAAACATTAAATGGTAAATGCTGAACAGTAAAATCTAAATGCATAAGGGTAACAGCTAAACAATAAACACCATACTCTACATGGTAAATGCTAAACGATAGTGCTAAATTATTAACGCTAAATGCTGAACACTATATGGAAAAATCACTAATCACTTAATGGTAACCACTATACAACCAACAATAGATGCTAAATGCTTAATGCCTAACGCAAAATGCCAATTGACTGACTATCGACGATTACGTCATCTTTGACACTACCCACCATTAATCAGTTAACCAGCTTTCATCACTGACCATCATTGATCAATTATCATCTGCGGTCACTGATTGTTTTTGGTCCATGACCATCATTTACGCGGAATAAGACACCACTGACACTGATCACTGAACATCATTGACCACTGACCATCACCGATCACTGGCCACCACTGGTCACTGAGCATTTTTGATCAGAGTCCACCACTGATTACTACCATTGACCACTGAGCATCATTGATCACTAACCATCTGATAATTGACCATTACTGATAACCGACCATAGGTTACCCTACTATTATTATGTGGTATTAAGAGCACACACAAGTTCGCTAATGTAAAAGTAAAGTTTCCAACCACGATTGAGGACAGGTTGTAAACAATGCTGTGCCTACCTACAGTTTTAATTATAGCCAAACGGCCAATGCTTAATGCAGCCAAGTAACAACGTTAAAATACAGAAGGACTGCAGTAGTCACTCCTCCACCTTCAGTAACATACACCCATCTCATGTTAGAATACTATTTAATACTCAGTAACGCCTGATATTTAACGGGTAATGTATAATGGATGATGCCTCGAGACAACAATATCTTATACAGTTCCCCCCACCCCTCCAGTAACTGACATCCATCTGCTTTTAGCACACTTTTTTAGATCCACTGACACTTAATGCATAATACCCAACACATAACACACTACGTCCACAGGCAACAACATGATAACATATTACAGAGGGAATATGGGCACATATTAATGCATAATGCCTACAGGCAACAACATTAAAAATATACCCTCCACTAACGGACTTCCATTTGGTTTTAGAATATTATTTAAGATAAAATAATACCTAATATCCAACACTGTGAGGAGTTGTGTAAACTGATAAGTTTGCTTGTTGTGATTGAGCACTGCAGATTTCAGCATATTTCTCTCTCAATTCGATTGGTCAACAGAGTAGTCTTAAAAGACAGATTTTGAAGATTCCACGGGAAACTGGTCTTGTTTCAGGAAAGACCTGCTGAAACTGTTGATTCCTGTGTTGGAAAGAACATTTAGACCTGTTTCTTGACTGCTCTAGAGCTTTGAAGAGCTGTTCTGAGAGCGGAATAAGACATACCTCGAGGAAGGAGATGAATCTAAAGAATTTTTGAAATCAGAAGAAGAAGACGGTAGTGATGGAGATGAAGCAGAGCCACGGGAGAAAACTATGCCGGTGGCATGCGGCAGACTCGGAACGTCATATTTCATTAAACCGTTACATAGGGCTGGTGATAGTGTATACAGCATCAGATCTGAACTGACAGCAAGAGTGTGAATGATTTGTGATTCACCAGTAGATATCGGCAGAGATACTTGGGAACGAGAGTATTTCTACTGTCTAAAATTAGACCTCCTAAAACGAGTTACATAAAATCAAATTACGGTAAAATTCTCAAGGCTACGAATGCTCACAGGCATAGTTGTCTCACCTACAGAAAAATAACTTCCAACAGAGATTCTAAATATACGGATATCATCAAGGGAGGAATATATAAAACTGCTGAATCATTATTACGACATGATGACATACATATCAGCGTGGGAGAGAACGCTACTCCAGCTGTCTCGCCAGGATGATAACAGGATATGAAGAAGGCATAGTTCAGCAAGCACGATCTTCAGATTCGCATTAGACAAGCTTCTCAGAGATTAGAGCAGCTATGCTGGAAGGGGACCGATGAAGACGCTAAAAGCAAACTGTTTATAAAATCAGAACATGGAAAAGAAGAAGAAGAAGAAGAAGAAGAAGAAAGCATGAGCACGATGAAGAAGATGAAGACTACGTGCATAAGAAGATGATGTTGACATGCACGATTACAAGATGGTCTCCATCAAATTTTGACACGGATAAAATGGCGGAGCCATTAGTATTCTTGCTAGCTTCGAAATCAGTAAGCAATAATTCACACGATATTGAAATAATATCTATTGGAGAAGAAGTGCGCAAAGCATTGATTGCTATTGTCTAAAATTTGTGATGCCTGACGAAAATACTAGAATGACAGAGTAGATTCGGAAACAGTCCACCTAATTAACTATTCCTTCATCGAACAGCACACACTCAATTCTCGACTTCTGCAGAAGAATTTTAAAAAAATGGGAGTCAGTTCTGCTGAGTGTGGAGTGAGGAAAACAAAGAAGTGAACTGTAGATGACTACAGTATCATAGACAACCGTAATCCTATCTCCTGCAAGGACGCCGCCGTGTCTACACTTTTTGAATAGGCATGAGCTGCTGCACTGAATTATTACATGGAGGAATTCTCCCTCGGTAATACAAATAAGCATTGATGTGGTACGCCAAGATAATTTTTTTTATTACAGAACATCTCCTGTGGTTCTGTAGATTCTTGCAGCTAGGAGAAGAAACTTAATGTGATACATCTTTGCAAGTTTCAACATCCATTGTTTTCTTGTCTCTTGGAATAAACCAGTGTCTCAACTTGTTTAGGTTAATCCGTTTCCTCACAAATGGTATTTGTGGGGAAATCAGTGTTATTGCAAACTCTCTCATTCAGCACACAGGACAAGACATTCCTGATAACTCAGCAGGGAGGCATATTATGAAAGACAGAAAACTTGTTATGAATCTTGCAGTTCATGCTGTTGTGTCGTTTATGTCACCATCACCACAATCGTCATAGCAGTTGTCATCACCGCTTTAGCTGCGGAAAAACCAGAAAATGCAAGTCTGACACGTATATATTTTAATATTAACATTATAATAAGCTACGCGCGTTTCCATTTTTTTATTTAATGTATATTTTACTGTTAATAATATTACTGATTAGTCATGCACGTTTTCTTTTTTAACATTACAGAATTCTAAGCAATCTGTGGTCTTACTGTGAACTTGGCCTCACTTTGATATCAAGGTAGAGATATGTGACTTTTATGGATGTAATGGGTGTATCTTTGAACTTTCAACTGAGGATTACATAATATTTTTTACTTTGTATCTGTCATGTTATTGTAATACTGGTTGAAAGAGGAGTGGGAGTGGTATGCAAATACAATAATGTGACACACTATTAACGCACATCTATGACTTGCAAGGAAATAATTAGTTTCAAGTTGCGGCTACATCAGTTTTAATACACGTCTGGCGCATTATTTTCAAACTATGCTGTGATTATTTGGATTGAGGATGGGCGAGCATGAGTAATAAAGCACACAACTGATCTGTTTAATTATAAGGAGGGGGAGTTCGAAATTTTCCATTAAAACAATTGCTCAAATACGCCCTCATAGGTTTTTAACGTCATACTATAATTTGCAGGATATAACAAATATCACACAGTGACTTGTTGGAGATGTGAGGTAGAAAACTTGTGTTATTGGGGATATATAACATAGGGAGTCAAACAGGGCTACATTTTGGGTCCATTTCTGTTCGTTATGTATATGAATGACCTTCCACTTCATGTTAAGGAAGCATACTTTTTGCAGACGATACGAGTGTTATAATAAATCTATTTTGAGAGAAAGCAACGGGAGAGACACTAACTCAAAACTTATGAAGTGGTTCTCAGAAAATAGACTCACCATAAATTTTGAAATATACATTTCATTCAGTTCTGTACAACGAAAGTAATCATACCAACACTGCTATGTACATGAGCAGGAGTCACTAAATGCTCGAAATTTCTCGATGTATGTGTTGATGAAAGATTGAACTGGAAGATGCATATGACTGATTTAAGTTCAGCTACTTTTGCTTTTGATACAACCGCTAATCTTGAAAACTAATCGATCAACCTCGTGACGTTGTTGTTGTAGTGGTGGTTGTGGTCTTCAGTCAAGAGACTGGTTTGATGCAGCTCTCCATGCTACTCTACAATGTGCGAGCTTTTTCATCTCCCAGTACCTACAGTAACCTACATCCTTCTGAATCTGCTTAGTGTATTAATCTCTTGGTCTATCTCTACGATATTTACCCACCACGCTGCCCTCCAATACTAAATTGGTTATCCCTTGATGCCTCAGAATACGTCCTACCAACCTAGCCCTTTTTCTAGTCAAGTTGTGCCACAAATTTCTCTTCTCCCTAATCCTATTCAGTACCTCCTCATTACTTATGTGGCATTCTTCTGTAGCACCACATTTCAAAAGCTTCTAATCTCTTCTTGTCCATACTATTTATCGTCCACGTTTCACTTCCATACATGGCCACACGCCATACAAATACTTTCAGAAACGACTTCCTGACACTTAAATCTATACTCGATGTTAACAAATTTCTCTTCTTCAGAAACGTTTTCCTTGCCGTTTCCATTCTACATTTTATATTCTCTCTACTTCGACCATCATCAGTTATTTTGCTCCCAAAATAGCAAAACTCATTTATTACTTTAAGCGTCTTATTTCCTAATCTAATATCTTCTGCATCACCCGATTTACTTCGACTACATTCCATTACCCTCGTTTTGCTTTTCCTTTCAAGACACTGTCTATTCCGTTTAGCTGCTCTTCCAGGTCCTTTGCTGTCTCTGACAGAATTATCCTGAGGTACATTGCATATTTCCGCTCAATAAGGGCCTATAGAATAATTTCCTAAGGTAACTCCTCACTCAGAAAGAAAATACTCATGACACAGCAGCTAGCAGTACTGTTCACCCACAGACGTCTTCAAGAAGATGTGTATCTTAAGTGCAATGTCGAAATGTATATTTTCCCTAGAACGTCTTTATTTTCCCTAGAAATTCGTCATAAATAATCCATCAAAATTGGATATGAACAACTATGTCCACACCGATAACACAAGAGGTAAAAATGACCTCTGTTGCGTATTAACGCTGTCTGTGGCTCAGAAAGGAGTTCAATAAGCAGCAACAGAACTTTTTCATCTTTTGCTCAGTAACAAAAAGGTTTCACAAGTAGCAAAGTAAGTTTAAGATGTGCCTTAACGTAATTTCTTCTGGATAATTCCTTCCATTTCTCCAATGGCGAGTTTGTATTGAAAAACTGGTTATCAGTGAAACAGTTACCGGTTTTTAGTGTAGTTGGATGAGGAGGACTAAAAATGAATGTGTTCATAGACTTTAACATTAATCATATTAACATATCCTCTAAACTGACCCGTTGCCTATCATTTCTATGAAATAATTGTTCCAATGATCTATGGAACATGTGACTAACAAACTTGCTAACTACATAGGGGGTGGACGACATGGTTTTCAATACTCCACTAGCCGTGCTGGGCTATTTATGCCATCTTGGATTCTTTTATATTGGTTTATGATGGACTGGACTGGATGCGGCAAGGGGCGTCGCTTAACACTGATAAGGATGATGATGCAGCTGATAACAATGATGACGTTACCGAAGACGCCTCTAGTAAGGCTTATGACGCCACTAGGTCAATGATTTAGGTCGCATCACGTCACAAACGTAAAACAAAGTGTGCCGGGATCGACATACCATTATTACTCAGCCGATTTTCATAGTAGCCGGCCGCGGTGGTCTAGCGGTTCTGGCGCTGCAGTCCGGAACCGCGGGACTGCTACGGTCGCAGGTTCGAATCCTGCCTCGGGCATGGGTGTGTGTGATGTCCTTAGGTTAGTTAGGTTTAAGTAGTTCTAAGTTCTAGGGGACTTATGACCTAAGATGTTGAGTCCCATAGTGCTCAGAGCCAACCATTTTCATAGTAAATATCATTCTCAAGTTCAAATGGTTCAAATGGCTCTGAGCACTATGGGACCCAACTGCTGAGGTCATTAGTCCCCTAGAACTTAGAACTAGTTAAACCTAACTAACCTAAGGACATCACAAACATCCATGCCCGAGGCAGGATTCGAACCTGCGACCGTAGCGGTCTTGCGGTTCCAGACTGCAGCGCCTTTAACCGCACGGCCACTTCGGCCGGCCATTCTCAAGTGTACATGTACATGGGGTCATTCATTGACCCCTGGTTTTAGCAGCTCGTACGTTAGCATGAATCGGTGTAACACTGCACATAAACAGGCGGAAGTGCTTAGCACAGTTCAGCTACTCGAAACACCGGAAACAGTAAGAACATTATAACATCTAGAAGTAGCACTAAGAAGTTAACTAGTAAATGGTAAGGATTTATCAGAATCAGAGAAATATAGTTATTCACGGGACAGGTAAGTTACGGAAGCCTTGTAGGAGTCCGTCTGTGAGGCTTACCAGGAATGATACAGAGAGATGGAGAGGGATCAAAGAAGAGCTGCTCGTTTCGTCGCGGGTTTAATAAGTGAAGGAACGTCAGTGAGCTGGTCATAAAACCCTTGTAGCTGGCGGTGCAAGGCAGGCGTTACGCATCGCAGAGCTTATTTTCTAACGATAGTCACGCAACTTGTTGCTTCTCACGAAGTGCATCTCGGGAAATGACAATGACGATGAAATCAGAAAAACTACAGATAGTGTAATGGCTAATTCACAGTCGTTCTTCCAGTTGACCATTGGTGATTGTAACAAGTACGGTGCTAAGTCACAGTGGCCCCAGAGTCTACAACTAGCACCTATCGTATTGTGTGTTACGGAGTATGCAGAGCGATTGAGCGATTGTAACAAGGTCTGAGGAAGGTTGGTTACTTCGCACAATGATCTATGCATGTAACTGCAGCTCAGCTACATAGACTGCTCACCCCAGTCAGTGCGCCAGCCGTTGTCGCTGAGCGGTTCTAGGCCCTTCAGTCCGGAACCGCGCGACTGCTACGGTCGCAGGTTCGAATACTGCCTCGGGCATTGGAGTGTGTGGTGTCCGTAGGTTAGTTAGGTTTAAGTAGTTCTAAGTTCTAGGGGACTGATGACCTCAGATGTTAAGTCCCATATTGCTCAGAGCCATTTGAACCATTTGAGCAGTCAGTACCACTTCCTATTTTTGTAACGTTTCTCATGCATCTCGTCATTGTATTGCTCTTATCATTAGCCGTCTACCAGCCAATAAAGTGTCTAACTGGCCCTTTCCTACCTGAGCCGGTTGCTGATGTTTACCTCCTTGCGCAACACGCCAAGTCAAGTTGTTTCGAACACGCCCACGTACACAGTGTACGATTATTTCGCAAAAGCAGGCCGCGTCCCGTAACCGCTGTGTTCGCTCTGCTCGTTACCGGCCAGTCGACCTGACCGTCGCTGCAATCACCCGGATCGTAAAGCTTACGGCGAATACGGCCGCGAGGTTCCGGGTCGTCTGCGTCACGTGTTCTGCCTAACAAGTACTCGACTGGCATCGTTCTTACCAAGGCGAGGCGATTTCCTCATAACGATAGGCCGACCAGTGCTGTCATGTTATAGCCATCTCTCACTCTGTGCTGTTGCCTTACGTATTCCCTGCTATTTTATGGTCTGCGTACGTAAAAGATATTTTTCCAGTAATATTTAGCACGGTGTGTGAGTGTCTGTTTGTGTATGTGCGTGTGTGTGTGTGTGTTTGAAACAGAGGGGTCGACAGAGAAGGAAGTAGAAGAGGGAGGAAAATTTAGTCATAAGGAGAAACAATTATTATACTAAAATTTACACGTGTTAAATATAACAGCAATATCGAAATGGACACTAACAACTGTTATCATTTCCTATAAGATGTGTTTTTTTTTTCTTAAAAATGAGGCTTGACTTTCTTTAAAGGTAGCTAAAAATTTGCCTCCAATCCCGAGCGCTAAAACTGTGTGTTCGTTTTACAGTTTCGATCGGTTGAGCTACTGCTATAAGAGACCTAAAATAAAAATTCCCTGGAAAATGTAGGTTAGTAGTATAGAAACGAAAATCGGGGCCCTAGATTTAGCATCTGACTGCGTTAAAAGTGTTTCGTCACTACGGACGCCTCTCAAAAACCAACTGAAAAACAATTATAAATCAAAGATTAAAAGTTCGTCTCAGCTCATGCAGCGATTTTAAAAGAACTGCACACTGCGCGAAATTACTCAGAGTAAAATGACATTACTTTCACGTTAGTTCAATGAATAAAATAAATAGTTGGTAGCCATATTAAAACCACAATATATTCTCCATGTAGTGTGCATTGTAGAAGTTTCTTCACAACAGTCTTTGAAAAATATCGCTGATAACTACTATAGCCTGGCGCAAACATACGGAGTGATATAAGTGTTGGTGTACCAAACTTTAGTGGATGATGCAGAAGCCTAACTGTATCAATATGAGATAACGGTCCCTGATCCGGAAACGACTGCTTCGTAAATTATAAGTGATAATCGTTCTTCTACCTCGTGTGCTTGTACAGCTGTTGCTAAGTGAGTAGGGTGGGCAACTTTCAGTGGTGGTAAACTTAGATTATAAAATGAACATCGAACTTGTTCTTCTTCCATATTGTTAAAGACATGTCTTGTACTGAAAATGTGCTCATAGATCTTAAGATGTACCCGCTCCCTCGCAGTAGGGAACGCAACCTGCATACCAAGCTCCGCATTTACCGAACAGTTATCCTGCCTGTCCTCACGTATGGATCCGCTGCATGGGGCACGATTAGTGTCACCAGGGTGCGGACATTGCAGCGCCTGCAGAACAAGGTGCTCAGGTGGAGCCTGCACGCCCCGCCACTCACGAGAATTGTCACTCTCCACGAGGAAGCGGATGCATCTCAGAACCCAAATTTGTTGGATATTTTTTTCATGTTTTTTCCATACTCCCAGCGCATTTGGTCCAACAACACCTGAATGTTCCGTACACTACGATCTTAGGAATAACAATACCGATACATGAATTCCATTGTCGGAGGTATGAGAACGATTTTTGCACATAACTTGGTCGTTTCTCAACCATGGCTCCTTTTCTCATGTAGATACATTTACCCTTCTCCATCATCCCTGAAAATCACCCTTTATGTTGTTCAGTCTAAAATGGATACAATGCAATGATGAGTATTAAGATATCCCGTGTTGTCTCTGCTTTTTGTAAACCATAGGTCGTGGTTGCCATGCCGCTTCGACCATTATTCCGTGTCTACACCGGCCTAGTTCGATTCCCGGCCAGATCTGAGATTTTCTTCTCTCGGGGACTGATTGTGTTATCCTAATCATTTTGATTGATTCATTTATTTACACTTCTAGTACCGTAGGACCAAATTGAGGAGCAAATCTCCAAGGTCATGTAAGGTGTCCGTACCTGAAATTAGAACATAAAAGTAATAACAAATAAAACAATATGTTTGAACTCAAACAACGTCAAGCCATAAGTTTAAGTAAATGCAGTCAACAATAGAACATGACAATCAACTTAAATTTTCAAGGAAATCCTCAACGGAATATAAGGAGTGACCCACGAGGAAACTCTTCAGTTTCGATTTGAAAGCGCGTGGATTCCTGCTAAGATCTTTGAATTCTCATGGTAGCTTATTGAAAATGGATGCAGCAGCGTACTGCACACCTTTCTGCACAAGAGTTAAGGGAATGCGATCCAAATGCAGACTGGATTCCTGCCGTGTATTAACTGAGTGAAAGCTGCTAATTCCTAGGAATAAGCTGATACTGTTAACAAGAAAGTACAATGAAGAATATATGCACATTGAGATGGCAATGTCAAAATACTCAGACTTTCTCTTCATATTCGTCACAAATCGCGCAAATCATCGAATTGCCATCAAGTATGAGCACTTTATATGACGGCCGAACGACGCTAGTAATACCATACGATCACTTCACATCTTTACCGCATTCGCTTCAGTTTCCTGCGTACTGCATCCCTCGGAACGAACTGCCGGATTGCGGATCGGACGTTTTTAGCAGTGAAAAGAAATAGTACTTTAATTGTTAATAAAACTATTTTTTCACAGTTGACGCCCTTCTCCCATCACTCAACAACGTTTCGATATTCATTACACTACCTTTACACTTGAAATTAATATTTTAGGAGGTATTAAACAACGGATATAAATGGATCATTATAAAGTTGAAACAGGGTTGCGGATTGCGGTAAGGAGCCACCCCTGACTCTCTACAGTTACTTATAAGGGGCTGTCAAATGAACCATGCATAAGTTTCACTGGAAAGTCCTTACACATCGTCCACACGCTCCCAAGCTTTCCCCATACGGTATCCACTTTTTTGGAGTCCTGAAGAAAGACTCTCAACGTTGCTTCTGACAAAGCGTGGTAGATGGTAGACCTGGGTACAATGATGGTTCCATAGGCAACCGCAAACTTTTTCTACAGAGGGATTAACAGACTTGTCTCAAAGTGGGATGAATCTATTAACAGTTGTCGCGATTACTTTTGAAGTAAAAGACAGCTTACTTTTCTCTACCTGCCCCTTTTCATTTGACTGCCCCTTACAGTGAGTTGTTCATTCGTCCACAGATAATTTTACAAAAGTATCTAGAAAGCGAGAATGAATAGTGTATCAAGCAGAAACTGAGAAATATCCCGCATACTTTAGAAGAGAAAGATAAATATTTAGGACGTGTGCGAATCGGAAAATTCCGATAAGTGAAAGCAAAATGGAAGGCAAAAAACTGAGGAAAAGGACGTATTGGTACTAAAATATCAGGCAATAGACGGGACATGATATTCATCCACTGATACATTACGCAGGAAACCGAGAGTTACGGAAAAGAAATATCGCAAGCATTTATTAATGGATACTCAGCCCGCCCGGTTTGCCGTGCGGTCAAACGCACTGCTTTCCGGGAGGGAAGGCGTGCCTGTTCCTGACACGAATCTGCCCTGTGGATTAGTGTCGAGGTCCGGTGTGCCGGCCAGTCAGTGGATGGTTTTTAAGGCGGTTTTCCATCTACCTCGGCGAATGCGGGCTGGTTCCTTTTATTCCGCCTCAGTTACACCATGTCGGCGATTGTTGCGCAAACACTTTCTCCAAGTACGCGTACAACGTAATTATTCTACCCCACGCAAACATTGGAGTTACACTCGTCACTCGTCTGGTGAGAGACGTTCCCGGGGGGGGGGGGGGGGGGGGGTGTCCACTGGGGCCGAGTAACCCTGGGCTGGGGCCGAGTAACCCTGTGTTCGCTGTGGGGCGGCGGTGCTTATGGCTTGCCGTGGCTTGTTGTGGGGTTGTGTACCACTGAGTTGGACGAAGCCTCTCCGTCGTTTCCAGGTCCCCAGTTCCATATACTCACTGGAAAAAGAAGAAGAATTAAGGCTTTAGCTGAATTGTAAATGTGAACGCTTAAAGGTGAAATACCCAATTTTCTTGTCCAGCACTTGGAACATCCTGGTAACTATTTCGCAATGGTGGCAACAGTTTTGAAGGAAATGTCCACACGAGTTGACTTTTCTTTTTATTGAAAACGACCACCGGTTTAAGCCCCCACGGTCATTATCTACCAATATATGTCAGGCACCCTGAGAAGCAGTAGGACGTTTCTAACAGCTCTGACAACGCGACTGTGACGACAATGTGGCGTTTGTCATGAAAATGTGCTATCTTGAGTCGTCTTGTGCCCCCTCAGGACAAAAATGGTTCAAATGGCTCTGAGCACTATGGGACTTAACAGCTGTGGTTATCAGTCCCCTAGAACTTAGAACTACTTAAACCTAACTAACCTAAGGGCATCACACACATCCATGCCCGAGGCAGGATTCGAACCTGCGACCGTAGCGGTCGCGCGGTTCCGGACTGCGCTCCTAGAACCGCCCCCTCAGGACGCCTTAAATAAGAGAGAAAGGTGGAACTACTGCGGACATTTTCTTCAAAATGAAATATGCAACTTCATGCAGTCCAGACTATTATATGCATAGATTGTCTACGTGTTGTTAATGTAATTAAATGAACATAGAGTTGGAAGTATACTCCTCCGAATGTTCCATGTAAGTGACTGGTTCCCGGTTTTTATATGTTTTATCTGGCATTCAGTTAAGTACAAAAATAAAATCTAATTAAAAATTAACTGTAGAATGTAATTCAAGAAATAAAATCTAACTAACTGTTAACTGTAGAATGTAATTCAAATTCATCAAATGCACAAGTGGAAGTATACAATAATTTTCAGATTTAATTTGAGAAGCAATATATAAATACATGAAGTTTGCTGACAATGCCGAAAGTAATGTGCGTTTCTCACCATTTGTCACCGCACAAAATGCTGACACAAAACCGTTAAACTGACATCAGAACCATCATGATACCCTTACCCTTCCGTTTCATTCTTCATGCTTTCTCTCAGAGCCCTTCCTTCCGAGCCGACCACTCACGTCTCACATAATGGGATAAAAGCCAAATCTGCCACTCGCTTTTCACAGTTTGTACAAGTCTCTGCCAAAAGGAATCCAACGCTGCAGTATTATAGACTAACTGCATCATTTGAGTATTTCAGGAGACAGTTCGAAACTTGAAGAACGATCAGTGGGAAATTTGCATTTTTCGTTTAATCCAAGGGCACCTAGTTCCGGCTTAATCGGCAGGGCATTTTCCTGGAAAGCGTAGTTCCAGACCATAAAGCAGTTTCAACAGAACACCGTTTTAGCTTATGACTAGTTCAGCGCTCGCTGTTTCGCTCGTGTAAGCTGTATGGTCAGGGCAGATTTTTTCTTTTATCAAATTTTTATGTAGTTCACAAACTACAACATTTTCTAAGATTTCCACGCAAGTTAAGGCCATAGCAACACGATCTCTTCCGAATGTCTTTTGATGAAAAGCGATTCTACTAGGTGGAGTCCGAGGTTTTGGCTGATGATGCCTTTTGATTTCCTGTGGTGATATTTCCGTAGGAACTTTCATCCACTAACACATATTTCCTTATATCTAACTGAGAATTCAAATACCAGTTTTCATAGATTTATGCATACATATGTTGTAACACAATGAATTTTTTTTTCTTTTTTAAATTATCACTCCGAATTTGACCGCTTCATGTTCTGAATTTCCAAAAACACTGATACACGTATTGTTTTTCATTTCTAACAAAGATGCCAAATACCGATTTTCGTAGTTATAGCTTTAAAAATGTCTTCACAGTGAAATATTTTCATAAAACAAAAAAAATGGTTCAAATGGCTCTGAGCACTATGCGACTTAACTTCTGAGGTCATCAGTCGCCTAGAACTTAGAACTAATTAAACCTAACTAACCTAAGGACATCACACACATCCATGCCCGAGGCAGGATTCGAACCTGCGACCGTAGCGGTCGCTCGGTTCCAGACTGTAGCGCCCAGAACCGCACGGCCACTCCGGCCGGCCATAAAACATGTGACCCAAAATTTCACCTGTTCGATTTTTTTTAACCAAGAAGCCAATTACAAATTTTCCAAAATTTAGCTTCAAAAATGCATTGATAATGAAATATTTCCATAACAACATTCATCTACTGTCTCAGCCCATTATTTGCCAGTAACATTCAAGCACGCATTCTTATCTTTCTGAGAATTCAAATATATATTTTCCTTGTCTTAGCTTTAAAAATGTTTTCATAATGAAATAGTTTCGTAAAACAGTTCATTTTTCATAAAACATTTCATCCCATATTTCACCCTCTTAGCGGCTGAATTTCCAGAACACTGAAACAAGATTTACCTCTAAAAACACTTTCGTAATAAACAACATTCATGAAGCATTTCATCCCCTATTTCACCTCCTTAGTGTTTGAATATCCAAAAACAATTAAACACATATTTTTTCTTCTAACTGAAGAGGCAAATACTAATTTTAATGTATGTACCTTGACAAATGCTTTAGTGGTTCTTTAATAAGGGTTTATTTTCAAAACAGATTTTCACAAGCTTCTTCGACCCCATAGTGCTTAAATTTACAAAAATTCTGAAACACGTATTTCTTTCTTTCTGACCGAGAAACCAACTACCAGTTTTCGTAGTTCTACCTTCAAAATTGCTTTAATAGCAACATATTTTCAAAAAAACCTTTCAGCCCCATTTTCACAAACTTAGGGTTGGAATTTCGAAGCCTACAGTAAAAGATCAAAACCCTCTTCTGATTTCAAGTTGTATCAGTAGTGGTTTGAGCTGGGCGATGATGAGTCAGTCAGGGCATTGCCTTGAATATACATAGGTGGTCAACTGATTGTATCCTTCACCAATAGTCAAAAATGTCGTCAATTCTAAAATGACGCTAAAGCTCCATGGTGAAGGAGAACGTGAAACAGTACATTGTCCTTTAATTGGACGAGAGTGGATGACGAATGGACCACAAAATTTGTGATTAAGCTATCATAACATGTAGCTGAAGAAAATTAGGGAGTTTACGAAATGTATCATCAATTCGCGCGGTAGAAGTAAATAAGAAAGGAAGTTCGAGATTTGAAATCCCTTTGACGACGGAATCACTAGAGAAGAATAAAATAAGAGCTCTACTTCTTTCTCAAATCTATTCTCTTTCTTAAATGATGGTTTCTTGATATGTTAATGACGGAAGTTTAAAGAGGCAGTAATAAAACTTTTCCAGTATCCTTTTGACACTATAACTTGAAAATACCAATGTCTTTAATTGCGCTGTGTAACAAATACTGCTTTTTAATCTTAGCGAAACAATATCATTGTGTAACTAAAGTCATAGTCCCAGGAGATTAACATCCGCCTTAACAGAACGAACTGTGATATTTGATCGCACAGAGATCGATGCATGAAATATAGTTATTGATTAAGGTACTAACGACCCTAACAATTAATTTTAAGCCAATATGTAGCTATTCAGTGTCACTGGACGTACCAGTATTAACTTTTGTTTATTTTATCGGTTTTCATCACATACTATTACAACTAAAATTGTAGAATTTCAGATATTTCATGTAGGAGTTATACAGATGGGGAAAATGATTCTTACGCGTTCCTCGAAGTTATTTATTTCCATCCAGTTAGTCCATATTAGGCTTCCAAAGTACTATGAAAACTAGACAAGATGCTACATTTGTTGCCTACAGTAGAAATGTTCTATTGTTGCTTGTTTTGACAAATATTTGAAGCTCTTGCAACGATACAAGGTCCCATAGCCTGTAACGTTCTTTAAAACTTATTGAAATGCTTAAGTGATTGCCTGAACTGGGAATGCACACAAAACTGGAGTTATCGTGTAGTGTGTTGTAACTGCAAGTGGTGTGCTTACTCTGTGTTATTGTTAGCAAAATTTTATGCGAACTATTTGCACAATGCAAGGCCCAATACCAATAAAGAAATACAGTCACTTCAAAATACGTTCAGCCACTTAGGTGCTGAATCATCTAGTCCCGTTCAAAACTGATAACATTGTTCCCTGTGCATATAGCAAATAAATAAAATTGTCTTACTCTAAAGCAGCAACAGTGGATTGTGTTATATTCTGCTCTCTCATAAAGAAGAATAAAATGTACTAGCTACAGCCTCAGCAGTGTGCAATTCTGGCCGTAACACTCTGAAATATACATGAAATTCTTTTGGATGATAAATAATAAAATTTAAGAAAAATTGAGTGTCTTTAAAAAAAACATGACCTGGACAGTGAGGTGGTAGTGATTTGGGTGAATTACTAAAACTGACTTTTTCAGTAATGAAGTTGTATTCGAAGATAATTTCGCCTTTTCGAAACGTCTGACAGTTGAAATTACATTATTCAGAAAAATTACATCCTTTTTACCAAATGAAAATTTATCGTTGCTGACGTAGCAACAAACAAGGAGATTTTTACATATATCTGCGTTAACAAATCTTAGAAACGTTACAAAAGGTAAATATCTATCTAGCCTATACATCGAAGCTGTTTACGTACATTCTGGGTTACTCAACATAGAACTCAGTGTTACCAATTATCAGCCAACTCATTTATACTATCGCGCTGGCAAAAGGACAATAATAAAAACTAATTACTTTACCTTAACTGCGAGAAGAATTCGCCTTCCACATTCATATTTCCCATAATACATGTGCTCGTAAAGCTTCTTTGTAAAATCAGTCCAGTAATCCTTTCTTGTCACAGTTAAATTTACATTTCAACATTTAACTTTACATTTCATTATAAAATCACTTATTAGTGGTGTAACACAAAATATTGGCATGAGAAAAATCCTACATTGGTGGCTTTACGGAGCACGCCACAAAAAGTTGCCAACTGCATCCTCTTTCGTTGACAGGCTGCCACCACTCACTGCTGTGCGCCAATCGGTCTCTTTCTCCAACACTACAATCTCAGACCAGAAGCAGCATCTTTGGCTCTGCGGCAGTGCAAAGTCAGCGATCCGCTTTATAGAGCCCATCAGAGACATACATCATTTACAATGTAAGAGTTTCACTTTAGTTTACAGTAATATCATTACAATATTCGAATGCCATATATAAGTTTAGCCCAGTAGACTCCTTTCAAATCTGCCAGAATCAGTAAGCAGTTGTCCACAGCGATTAAAGCTGAGTTTAGGTGTAGGAAGAAAGCTATAGAAAAGATCCGCTATTGTGGAATTCCGAAGAGTTTCTGTGTTCATAGATAATGAATGGTTTCCGACATACCGATCTCTATAACTGGCATGGGTTTCGATACCAGTATGTGAAACTTAGTTCGTATTCATAAACGAAATCCTCCTATGCTTACAGACTATCTCATGTCGATTCGGTGCCGTTGTGCTTTAATTAGGACCACTGTTGTGCTGATACTTAACTAGAAATATTCTAGTTTACTTCTTAGTACTGGACCGAGGAAAAGTAAATGGCTCTGAGCACTTTGAGACTTGCAGGCCGTGGTGGCCGGGCAGCTCTAGGCGCTTCAGTCTGGAAACGTGCGAATGCTACGGTCGCAGGTTCGAATCCTGCCTCGGGCATGGATGTGTGTGATGTCCTTAGGTTAGTTAGGTGTAAGTAGTTCTAAGTTTTAGGCGACTGATAACCTCCGCTGTTAAGTCCCACAGTGCTCAGAGCCATTTGAACCACTATGAGACTTAACATCTGAGGTCATCAGTACCCTAGAACTTAAACTGCTTAAACCTAACCAACCCAAGGACATCACACACATCCATGCCCGAGGCAGGGTTCGAACCTGCAACCGTAGCAGTCGCTCTGTTCCGGACTGAAGCGCAAAAAACCGCTCGGCCACCGCGGCCGGCTGGACGAGTACTTCCTACCGAGTAGAAGCCTAACTATTATTCAGCTAAATTTCTCACATACGGAACTGTAGTGGTTTGAAAGCTACTCGAAAAATATGATGTCTGTGACAATGAAAAATCAACCTGGTAACATGTTTCCTCAGGAATGCCACAGGGTCAGTCTTAAGCTCACTTTGGTTTTCCTTGTATGTCAACGATATTTTGTCGATTCTATCGTTCCGTTAATACGATTTCTGTGCCGACGATTTCCGGCATTATTAAAGTGCCAGACCTGAAGGTATATTACGATCGTTCTGATGAATCGTGATCTGTCTTCAGTGGTAACAGGGGCAAAAAAATCGGAGCTTAAACTAGAAAAAAAAATCCCAAATTACCTTGGTATCGCATCACACACTGAGGTGGCAAAAGTCATGGGATAACGATACGCACATATACAAAAGGCGGTAGTTTCGCGGACACAAAGTATAAAGGGGCAGTCCATTGGCGGACCTGTCTTTTGTACTCAGGTGATTCATGTGAAAAGATGTCCGACATTATTATGGGCGTAAGACGGGAACTAACAAAGTTGAAATGCGGAATGGTAGTTGGAGCAAGAAGCATGGAACATTCCATTTCGGAAATCGTTACGGAATTCAATATTCCGAGATCACAGTGTCAAGATTGAGACGAGAATACCATAATTTAGGCCTTATCTCACACTACGGACTACGCAATGGCCGAAGACCTTCAATTACCGACCAGAAGTAGTAGTATTTGCGTAGAATTATCAGTGCTAATAAACAAGCAGCACTACATGTAATAACAGCAGAATTCAGTGTGGGACGTACGACGAACATACCCGTTAGGACACTGCTGCTAAATTTTGGGTTGATGGGCTACGGCAGCAGGCGACCGACGCGAGTGCCTTTGTTAACAGCACGATATCGCCTTCTGCTGTCAAGTGTCGCGCACGTCCCAAGAAGTCATTGACTCAGTTTAGAGCAGAGCGCTGTGGTTGCTCCGTAATGGTGTAGTCTGTGTTTACAGAGACTGACTGGGTCCTCTGGTCCAACTTAACCAATCATTGACTGAAAATTGTCATGTTCGGCTCCCTGCAGATCATTTGCAGCCATTCATGGACTTCATGTTCGCAAACAACGATGGAGTTTTTATGGATTATAATGCGCCATATCACCAGGCCACAATTGCTCGCGATTGAAAAGAAATTCATTGAAAGAAGATTAAAAATAAATTGGGTTGCTACACTAACTAAAAACGTGTACAAGTCTCACTTGTTATTAGTTAAAGTGATAAATGAAGCGTACTTTCAGTCAGAGTACGAAGCAGTCGGTGAATGTACTAAACTACAGTGGCAAGATGTGACAGGCATAAAAAGAACGCTGAAAATTTGTTTTTTAGACAGAGCTCATATATTAATACCGCATCAGAATTTGAATTCTACGACAGAGTAGCAAACCTTACAAATGTTGTGTTCCCTGATGTAGGGGTCAAAATATTAGAAAAGGATTTAAAATGTAACTTACTTTTATCAGTCAGTGAGAAAAACATTAAAAGCTTCATTGCAAGTACAAAAATATTAATTGATCAGGCTGAAGGAACAGCGGCAAAGAAAACTTCTTGTGCTGTAAGGTAGCTAAACTTGTGAAACAACATGTCCATGAGAATAAAAGAAATAAACTCTGTAAGTTTAAATTTAATATTGTAAAAAAAATATTAACAAAAAGCTTGTTGAAGCATTGGCCTTAGTATTAAAAGCAGATTAAGATGATCCCTTAGCTGTTTTATTTATTTATTATATTAGAAAAATATTGTAATTTTTGATTCTAATAACATTACTCCATTAGAGAATGACCCAACTGACTCTTTCCAAAAGGGCCTGACATGTAAAGTAGGTGAAGTTGAATACTTATTTAACAAAATCTTGTGTCTACCACAAATGTATAAAACTGCTTTCTTCCATTCATTGCTTGACAGGACGATCAGGCTACCATTGTCAGAACACAGTGTTGAAAAAGAACTTAACACATTGAAATGTATAGCTGATAGAAATGGATTTGTCGTGCAGATTATAATGAGATTGTATAGTAAGGAATTAAAAGAGAAGGAACAGACTGACAGATTTAAAACTACCTTGGAAAAAACAAATGAGAAACCGTACCTCATATGCAGTACTGCCTTTTTGTGGTTATGTCTCTAAGAAAATTAAAAAGTTTTTTATAAGGAGTAAGTTAATCGTATAATTTCCGGCAGATAATAAGTTAGGTACAATATTACTGCATGACACCGGACATGAACCTACACTTGATCACTCTGAGTCTGCAAAATAATATAGGAACAATGTGACAAAATCTAGACAGGTCAGATAGGCAGGAACTAAGAATAAAATATAAAGAACTTATGTATCAAAGTAACTCACCGTATTTAGGTACCCGTTTGAGAGAACACGATCACACTTTAGTTAACGTCTCAAAGCAAATGGAACTATTACACAGAGTAGATAAAGGTAGTTGACCTGCTAGAAGATACTGAAAGTTTTGGAAACTTCATTATAAATCCTGGTAAAGTTCTTACTGAACAGACCGATTTAAATAACGTGCTTCACTCGTGTTCTTGGGTGTAGCGTCTTTCATTAGTAATCAAAACCTCCTAATTCCCGGGTTATAACCCATACACAGCTTAAATTTTTAACAAATATCATCAGCAATGGCGGCTGAAGACTTTCGGCAAAAGAAGTCAGCCTCATTAAACCAACGGCCTTGTCAAAGAGGGCGGAGGATCGGATAGAGGTCTAGGGCACTCTCTTGCCCTTGAGGTGGGAAACTATACCTAAAGGCCGAAGGATCAGCAACAATCAACAGTATGAGGATGCAGAAAGCAATGGAAACCACTAAATTAAAGACAAAATGTGTATCTGCAGGATATGTGGCTGTAATGGAAAAACTGTCATGATGATCTCTCCATCGGCAAAAGCTTCCGGACTAGTGCTCCATTCGGATCTCCAGGAGGGGGCTGCCTAGGAGGAGTGACCATGAGAAAAACATTGAATAACCAGCGAAAGGACAGCGTTCTACGTGTCGGGGCGTGGAATGACAGAATTTTGATCATGACAGGGAAGGTAGAAAATCTGAAAAAGGAAATGCTAAGACTCAATCTAGATATAGTGGGGGTCAATGGATGAAACAGACGGAAGACCAGGATTTCTACTCATACGAGTGTAGGGTAATGTCAACAAGGGCAGAAAATGGTATAATGGGAATAGGATTCGTTATAAAGAGGAAAGTGGGCAGAAAGTGAGTTACTGTGAACAGTTCAGCAATAGGGTCTATCAGTAATTGTTTTACTCCTGACGACGATAGCGGAGATGGCCATCGAAAGCTTGAGAATTTTATTCGAACTGATGCAGCTTGAAAATCGATAAAAAATTTTCACACATGCCGCCGCAGAAGACACCGAGGACACAATGGAAAAGAAATTTCAGGATCTGTTAGATGACGATCAGTTTAGCTTAAGGAGACGCAGTTCTGACATTGTTGTTGATAATGGAAGCAAGACTAAAGAAAAATCGAAGCACGTTTATGCGATTTGTCAACCTGTAGCAAGCGTTCGACAATGTAAAATGGTGCAAGATGTTCGAAATTTTGAGGAAATTTGGGATAAGCTACAGGAAAACGAGGGTAATACACAACATGTACAAGATGGAACAATAAAACTGGAAGACAAAGAACGAAGAGCTCGAATTGGAACGGGTGTAATACAGGAATGTAGTTTTTCGCCCCTACTGTTCAATCTACACATCTAAGAAGCAACGACGGAAACAAAATTAAGTTTCAAGAGTGGAATAAAAAATTCAAGGGGAAAGGATACCGGAGCTAAGATTTGCTGATGACTATACCACCCTCAGTGAAAGTGAAGAAGAATTGCAGGTTGTGTTGAATGGAATGAACACTTTAATGAGTACAGAATATGGATTGAGAGTAAATCGAAGAAAAAGCAAAGTAGTGAGAAGTACCGGAAATAAAAACAGCAATAAACTTAACGTTGCAATCGGGATCTCGAGGTAGACGAAGTTACAGTAACCTATGACGGACGGAGTAGGGAGGACGTAAAAATCAGACTAGTACTGGGGAAAAAGGAGTCCTTGCCAAGAAAAGTCTACTAGTATCAAACATAGGTCTTAACTTGAGGAAGAAATTTCTAAGAACGTGCATTTGGAGCACAGAATTTTATGGTAGTGAAAGATAGACTGTGGGAAAACCAGAACAGAAAAGAATCGATGCCTTTGAAATGTGGTGCCACAGAAGAATGTCGTAAGTTACATGGACTGGCAAGGTAAGGAATGAGGATGTTCTGCAAAGAATCGGAGAGGAAAAGAACAAATAGTAAACACTGACACGAAGTAGGGACAGTATGATAGGACATCTGTTAAGGCATCAGGGGATGAGTTCCTTTGTATTAGAAGGAGCTGTAGAGGGTAAAAACTGTAGAGGAAGACAAAGACAGAGGCACCCACATGCCTTTCTCATACTGTGGCATCAAGCAGTCAGGCCTCCAAGATGAGTGGTCTGCCAAGCGAGTGGATTCATTCTTATTTATCGAGTAACATGAACTCTCGTACTCACAATTAAGTTACAAATTATCCTCCTGTATGAATAATACGCAACGGAAACACGCATCTGACTATCAGTAATTTATAGAACTCTGACTGTACACTACGCACTGGCAATACCACATTTTCTTTCCTTTTTTATTTAACGGCTTTTCTCTACACGTGGCCACTGCACTGAATATGAATGGCACACACATCATAAATTCGGGACATTATGGCAACATACAATTCAATGGAAAAGTCCACCAATCTTTTTCTTTTCACTATCTTATTTATTCCGATAAATTCTCTAACCTAAACACACAAATTCTATAACCTACAACAATAACACATGATAAATTCCGCCCAGTGGGCATGACTTTACATTGGTGAATCTCTATATTATGGTCTCGTAATTATTTAACGCTACAGTGCACTTTCTGGATAGGATGGTGGATCTTTTATTATACCTCACACTTCGACTCTCACAATCATCATCACGAAACTTTCCTCCAGACCGAGCGGTACAGAAGGAACAAGCATAACCCACTAATCTTTTGAAACTACCTCGCTACTCTCCCATGCAAACCACACATACCCAAATTACATGACATACACCACACTACAACATGAAATACTACACAGAGAATAGTCACAACATTATCACTTTCAGCTTTCCCACTTCAATTAATATTTATCCCAGTTTCACACGACACTGCCCCACTTTGTAATTCTACTTTCCTACTATGAACTCTGGAGATATATGCACGTCTTCCTGTGCAATGCAAGCCATGTGGCGTTGCTGGATAGACGGCCGACTCACCTTGCTTCTCTCTCAGAGTTTGAATCTAGCGTCACACGGAATCATATCATGCAAAGTAATACTAAGAACATATTCATCACACACGCGAGTCCTCAACTGATACCATGGACGAGTACTTCTCTTTATCTTTTGTCTCATACACAGTTTGAGACTCACACAGTACTCACCACGTGTAAGTACTCGTCTCTAATTTCAAGTCCTGCACACGCCATTTCTTAAATATTTCAAATTATGGTACATACGCTATTTCTTAAATATTTCAACTTATTGTACACAAGCTAGTAATTCAGCTTAACTTAAGCACACGGAAGTATTTCAACTTATTTCTACACGTGGTTTCATTGTGACCGTTGGTCACTTCCGAAGATTACTACAATCCCATTAATATTACCTGCCTGACATTTAATTCTCCCCACAAAAGTTCCTGAAATAGAGAAATTATTATTTCAAACTACTCTTAAATATTCCACATGCATACCATGACTCCACTCTTTCGTCATTACGGAGCACAACTAAAACAGGTGTTAACAGCACAGGATCCAGCGGCAGAGAGCTGAAACATGGTCGTTCTCGAGGTCCTCTCGCACCTCTGTCGAGGTGGGGGTAGACCATGCTATCCTATTGGTCAGCCACATTTCAGGCGCTCAAAGCTCAGGTAAATTTCATCTCTTTGGTCCCACCAAAGGTGGCCAAAGGATCGACTCAAAGATGATCATATATTCACATTCACTATCTGTGGTTAGCAGACGACCATACATTCAATCATTTCAAAACATCTCACCAAACTGGACGTAGGGATTTACTTTGTGGGAGTGCACATGTGATCAATTAAATAAATAAATTGTCATCCTTTCCCACACTGGTATCCGGCTTCGCTGTATTAATTGAAATTGAGTTATTTTACAAAAAAAATGTGTTGTTCTGACAAAAATAATGAAGTATGTTGTACCTATTTTCAATGTCGGGCGGTACTGTACCCTTTCACCACCTGCTACCCATGCAGAAAAAAATGGCACGGTACTATCCTTGCAATGCGAGGGTTGGTCCGAACATTTTTTTTTAAGAAAACTGTATTACAACAAACGTAGCAAGTCATCAAAATAACCAGGAGGAGACCTTAGCCCCTGGTGACCTCAAATAGACGACCAAATGCTGTTACTTTACCAAATTATTGACACAGTTGTTGCATTATTGTACTCTCCACAATCCGGAGTAACGTACTCATACATATTTACAACAATCCAAATGACAAATAAAACTTCACATCATACAAATAAAAAATAATGGTGAGATAAAAATTGGCTTAGTTACCGCGATCTCCGTTATTTTTAGGAGTAATCCAAACTTCACTAATTCTATGACAAATAAGAAAAATACTAATTGTACTCATGAAATTTTAGGCAGCTCACCGTCCAAACACAGAACAAGTAATCTGACATTCATAAATTGCGTTGTAATAATCTTTACACAGCAATATCTAAATACAAAACAAAATCAACAAAAGAAAAACATTGCGTACACTACTTACATGTAGGATCTCAGGCTCCATACCATTACTCTAAAATATACATCAAACCTACAGAGAAATAAAACTGAGAAGAAAAACAATGAAATATACCACAAGTTACATACTGGTTACGTAATATAGTTCATCTAAGACATCATGTCATACCTAATTAACTATCATCACTTAAGCAATTGCCACAACTACTCGACTGTGAGTTTAACCTAATCCTTGTCCACCAGTACAAATACCTGCTGCTGAGCTAGTCAGTCCATCAACTTTGATCAATACACGCAATAAATAGTTGGCAATAAGTACTTGAATCCACCAGTAGCTGTAGTATCTTACTCTACTGCTCATCTCTCTATTGTTACATATTTAGATGTCAAGAACTTGCATTTCGACTAGCCTTCGTTACACTTTAATGTGAAATATCACCACTGTGATAATGAAAATAAGTGGCTTCAGTCAACACACCAACAAGATCATTACTGTCCACGACATCAAAATGCATCAGTTAATTCCGATATTTGTTGTGCAATGCAAATTCTTGTCCCCTGTGACAACCTTACTGACCATTGCTACTATTACGCCACTGGCTAATAATTAAAGCATCATTGTACCAAATATTCTAATAAACATGTTACGTGTACTTGATAACCCAGAACAAACAAAAAAAAAAACACACTAACTATTCTACACACAAATGTTAATAAAATACAATTACACTTGCTGTCCCTTCAGGAATGAAACATATAATAAAAAAAATTCACACAATTACAATTACAAATACATTATTCCCTATCTTGCGAGTCACACGGAATCATTTCATTCTGTGATTTTCTTGGGGTCAAAAAAGTTGCTGACAGGTTCCCTAGAAACACTGTCTCGGTGTCAAAGCTCTCCCATGGTTACCCGGGCGAAAGTCTTTAAGTCACTCAAATCGGCATTTTGAACACGCACTGAACAGTAAACTGTATCTCACATTAAACACAAATGTCATAGTCACACTCAGCGTACCATCCACACGAATCTGGTCGTCCAGAAATGGCCCTTCAACTACTATTACCCACGGTTCTGTCCTTTCAGTTCATGGTGTAATTAAAAGTCGTAAGTTCCAACAAACAGCACTTATTCCCGCACCAATTCAAGAAATGTCTCCTACTACAGACGCAAATGTCAATGTCCCACTCTAGTTTCTTGCGTTCATACAATAATTTGTCACCAAACGACAACTGTCCTCTTCAAGTATACCAAGCGTCCCACATGCAATTCACAAAGCACACTTAACAAGTCACTGCCAAAAGTTTATGGATCCCACCGTTCAGTGGTCAAGACAAAACAAAACGATCGTCCTGTCTGCTAAAGACAAAATCTTTTTCACCACTCACAACGTGGAGACACCATTCCTTCACTTCCCACCTTATGGAGACATACGAGCAGTCGTCTTGTTTCACGGCTCCACAGTCCAGTACTAGTTAATAGTTGCTGGTAACAAATGCCCGCTGGACTCTGCCCCGCGTCGTTCATTCTGCCGTGGCGCTGCCGCGCGCCCCGTTGAGCAGAAGAAACCACCCGCTGTTGTCTCCGCGGGATACTTTCCCCAGTCGTAAGGGTGGCGGAACTTATGAATGGCCAGTGGTACGTGCGTGTCGCCCCAGGCCGTTGACCTGCTGTAGCGGGCGCGTGGAGTGTACCCCGACCGGCAGTGGAGTGGGGAGTGCCGCGGCTCTGTTGCCCGTCGCCATGGCGACGTCAGCTCGGCCCCGCTAGTGGTATGGGCGCGTTCTGCGTAGCATCTCAGTGTTACAACACCCAATCAGTCAGACCCTTCCGTGCATCTCACAACATTACAGACAAAAGGATATTCTTACACTATTTAAATACTTATTGAATACATGTATGATCTATTAGATACATTGGTAATAAAATAATCTTTGTTCTAAAAAAAATAAAATTATACATCCTAGTTTTCTACACATACAACATATCCCTTTTCTATATACAGCCCATACTTGTGCTACTGATTGTACCTGTCGTCCCTCATACAAAACATGAAAGTGTTAAAAAAAAAAGGAATAAGAAACAATCTATACAGCTCATAATTACAATATCAAATAGTAGACTACTTTAACATCCTATCACAGTGAAAATATTAGAAACTGTTGATCCTAATACTACAATATACAACGCACCTTTGTGCTTGTGACAGACTGAAATTAATACCCCTTGAAAGTGTTCCAACAAAAAAATAGGAAATCATCTACACAGCTCACAATTACCTACCACATGTTATTAAATGGTAAACTACTTTAACATCCTAACACAATAAACATTTTAGAAACTGATGACTCTAAATCTACAACATACAATGCACCTTGGTGCTTGTGACAGACTGATGACAGACTGAAATTATTATCTCTTTATATATTTTACATTTTATTATATATAACAACATTTCTAGGACACGTATGTACCATCCACATGTCAGATCCTGACCTGCCATCGAGGTTCATCCCAATCAAACAATAAAACACAATAATGTTTTAGTTATGGATCGGTAGCATCCCCTTTACAGGAGTGTGCGCATTGATCACACTAAATTCTACGACTCTCACTCACCAGGCATCAAATTTTCCTTCTCATTCAATCCATTAATACACTAACAGAATAGGTCTAGAAGTCAGCTAACCTTAACACCACCATACTCACGACAACATACCATACCTTTGCTCCCTTATAGTCAACCACATAACACATGAAGCTGTTTCGGAGATAGCTTTCCAGTCTCCGAATTCGTCCTTTCACTCTGGCACCTCTCTCCATCGGCTTACCTCTGCATTCACTTCACCGATTATTCATCCTGCTAAATATCATTTAGAATTGCGACATTTCATATAAGAACAAAAAATACACAAATTATTCATCCTGCAAAATAACTGTACACATTATTGGTACCGCTTTGATTAGTTATACTGGTACCAGGCTTCAACAACAACAACAAAAAATATTATTTTTGCCAAATCGCAAATGTTATGCTAAGAATTAGATCTACACTTATATTACATCTTACGTCAGTATTCCACAACGTTCACCATCTGGATCTCATACTCCCTTTATGTCCTTTCACATTGTGCAGTTGTCCTCATCTCTTCATTCGTATTTCGGCTCTCCATCTGTCCATTACTCCATCATTTCCTGGTCTTCCTTCGCCATTGGCATCAATCTCTATTGCAGCATACACAGGCCTCTCTGTAACATACATCTAAGACATCTCCACATTATTCAATTCTACTCACCTTTATTTACCACTGTTTCATCACGTCGAATCTCTCTTTATTAATCACACTGCTTCACGTCGCTACTCTCCTTAAATATCACCTTTATCCATTACTATTTATCACGTCGCTTCTCTATCTACCATATTTATCCACTCATTAATCATCACGTCGTTTCTGCTTGATCCTTATTCATATGACAAAAAATACGTACATACACCACTCTGTCGACTCCTGTTCATGACTCATTCGACCAGTCTCTTCCGTCACACTTCCTGACATTCCGCCTGAAAATTCTTATGTTCGATTTAACCCTGCACAACGTTACACACCACAAATAAATACACTGACTATCTACCATAACTTGCCTACTTTCGATCTATACTTAACTTTTCCATAATTTGATGTTAGAAATGTGATGAAGCCCACGAGATTGTTTTCCCTTGATCGTCTCAATCAGTACAGCATTTTCATTGACAATACGCCTCACTCTGAATGGTCCACTATACACAGTAAAGAATTTGCTAGTCACGAATCTGAGCTTACATGAAAATTAAATGTATGCAGAGAATATACAAGTTGGGAGAGATAGGACAGCCCAAGTGTTAGAAACTTTGGTGCTAGTGACCTCTTTCACTAACACCAGATTCCGAACAACCATACACAGCACTTCATTATAACTGTCACCAAGACAATGACATCAGATGGCATCGAATTTAAAAACCTCGATCACAATGTTGCCTTTTTACATTACATGTTAATTACCTGCCATAGTCAAATCGCACTAATTATACTGGACTCATAGGCATTATTACATAACATTTTAGCAACTGGTTTCTTTGAGGAAACAGTCCTTTTACTGTACTGTTCGAAATAAAAATTTGCAAATTTTGCTCTGAGATACCAGCCTAACAGAATCCATTACTGGTGTTTTATTCTGTGATCAGAAGTATGGTATTTGCACTCCTTCATATCAGTAGAGTATGTCTGCTACATAGACAATTTTCAGTGCCAGCTGCATGTGTTTTAAGGCAAGATGCTAAGGGCTGATATGTTGGATTAGTTTCTCATATCATTCAATCCATTATGACAAGAGTGAAATGCCTGGATTCCATGCTCTCCTGCCATTCTGAAAGTTTCTGCCGTTCCTATCCTCGACACTATGTAACCTATGAGTCGTGTCTCCGTTCACAATGTTGCTCTCATTACCCAGTTACTGTGACAATTGTTCAAATGACGTAGAATCGTCCAAGCCTCTGCCTGCTATCACTATATCTCTGCGCAATTTCACTGGCAACTTCGTTATACTGATCCTAATGAACTCCCCAGGTTCGTATGGCACATCCAAATACCTATTTCGTCTCAGCATTTCCTGATGGCACGACACTGGATATCTTATACCACCTTTGTTACAATTTGGCATCATCAATATGCTTTGCTTAACCTGGTCTTGCTTACTTTTCGACCAGAATTCATTTAAAAACTTGTCACAAAATATCTTGTAGCTACTACAATCTTTAATAACTTCCTGCATTTTCGCTCTAGCCTCGTCCCTCAAATGGTTACACACAAACTTCATTTTCAGGGGCAGTCCCCACGATGAAGGTAATGAATCTTGAAATGAGACAGCCTTGGACTATACCCAGTTGGGTTTGTCACCTGTTTTATCCGACACAACCGTTTTTCTGACTCTCTGAATTCGTCTTGCTCTTTCTGCCTATTTTCACTTTTTGAGTTTATCTCACTCTCCCTCTGCAATCTACCGGGTGGTGTGTCACCTTCGCTACTGCACGCTAATTGCAACTGTGCTAGTTCTTCACTATGTTTCCTACTTATTTCTAATTGTGCCTCTTTAAACTGTAATGGTGATTGTATCTCCTCCTGGTCGGCATAAACCTCTCGCTGCGTACTGTCAGAACCTGTCTCGCATCTTGTACTGATCTTTTCTGCATCTGCACTAATCGTATTCATTCTGACCACTACCTCTTTGATTCGCTCATCCGGCAACACGTCCCTACGTTCAGTAGTATCACTCTCTATTGCAAATACTTGTACTTCCAAATTATTAGCTTTTTCTTTCACGGCGTCACATACTTGCTTCAACGCACCCAGATTCTTCTCCCCCTCATCTAACCGATTATTAACTACAGGCAGACGCTCATCGATAACTGTGTGTAGCTTCCTCATTGCCTCTTTATTTCCCTTATCCATTGCCTCCAATCTTTCCTTATTTGCTTCCAGTCTCTCCTTACTCTCTATATCTCTCTCCTTATTATCTCTATCCATCGCTTCCAATCTTTCCTTATTTTCCCTATCTCTCTCCTTAGCCTCCCTATCTCTCTCCTTAGCCTCTATATCTCTCTCCTTAGTCTCCCTGTCCATCCTCTGTAAAAACTGCAGTAGCACATTGTCATTTGCTACTTTCGGTGCGCTCACCTCGTTTGCCTGAGAAGCAGTAGCTTCGCTTAGGATGGCTGCACTTTCACTGCATACCTGACCTAGTCCCGGCTCGCCCGCGTCGTCGGGAAAAGCCCCCGATTGTGAACAATGCCCGCCGCTCAAAGGATCACCTTGCAGCGGTCCACTGAACAATTCAGCCCCTTCCGAGTGTTTGCCGTCCCCACTCATTAACCGATGGTCAACAGCTACTTCCTGCTGCACTGTTACGTTCATCCCAGAATCGCTATTCTCCATGGTGGCTACACTTTTCGACTGCAACCTAGTTACTACGGACATTACGCAAAAAAAATTATACCACGATCTTCCAGCCTAGGACGATATAGCAATTAATTACATAAAAAAAATAAAAGATCCTCACCAATCCAGAAAGAAATTGCAAACAGAAAAAAAATTTACTTCTTAGCGCTATCACCATACATTCCATCAAAAAAGAATCTTAACAGCAAACCCTAACAGCAAAATATCCTGGCAGGGTCGAAATTATGAGAGGCACCCACATGCCTTGCTCATACTGTGGCATCAACCAGTCAGGCCTGCAAGATGAGTGGTCTGCCAAGCGAGTGGATTCATTCTTATTTATCGAGTAACATGAACTCTCGTACTCACAATTAAGTTACAAATTATCCTCCTGTATGAATAATACGCAACGGAAATACGCATCTGATTATCAGTAATTTATAGAACTCTGACTGTACACTACGCACTGGCAATACCACATTTTCTTTCCTTTTTTATTTAATGGCTTTTGTCTACACGTGGCCACCGCACTGAATATGAATGGCACACACATCATAAATTCGGGACATTATGGCAACATACAGTTCAATGGAAAAGTCCACCAATCTTTTTCTTTTCACTATCTTATTTATTCCGATAAATTCTCTAACCTAAACACACAAATTCTATAACCTACAACAATAACACATGATAAATTCCGCCCAGTGGGCATGACTTTACATTGGTGAATCTCTATATTATGGTCTCGTAATTATTTAACGCTACAGTGCACTTTCTGGATAGGATGGTGGATCTTTTATTATACCTCACACTTCGACTCTCACAATCATCATCACGAAACTTTCCTCCAGACCGAGCGGTACAGAAGGAACAAGCATAACCCACTAATCTTTTGAAACTACCTCGCTACTCTCCCATGCAAACCACACATACCCAAATTACATGACATACACCACACTACAACATGAAATACTACACAGAGAATAGTTACAACATTATCACTTTCAGCTTTCCCACTTCAATTAATATTGATCCCAGTTTCACACGACACTGCCGCACTTTGTAATTCTACTTTCCTACTATGAACTCTGGAGATATATGCACGTCTTCCTGTGCAATGCAAGCCATGTGGCGTTGCTGGATAGACGGCCGACTCACCTTGCTTCTCTCTCAGAGTTTGAATCTAGCGTCACACGGAATCATATCATGCAAAGTAATACTAAGAACATATTCATCACACACGAGAGTCCTCAACTGATACCATGGACGAGTACTTCTCTTTATCTTTTGTCTCATACACGGTTTGAGACTCACACAGTACTCACCACGTGGAAGTACTCATCTCTAATTTCAAGTCCTGCACACGCTATTTCTTAAATATTTCAATTTATGGTACATACGCTATTTCTTAAATATTTCAACTTATTGTACACAAGCTAGTAATTCAGCTTAACTTAAGCACACGGAAGTATTTCAACTTATTTCTACACGTGGTTTCATTGTGACCGTTGGTCACTTCCGAAGATTACTACAATCCCATTAATATTACCTGCCTGACATTTAATTCTCCCCACAAAAGTTCCTGAAACAGAGAAATTATTATTTCAAACTACTCTTAAATATTCCACATGCATACCATGACTCCACTCTTTCGTCATTACGGAGCACAACTAAAGCAGGTGTTAACAGCACAGGATCCAGCGGCAGAGAGCTGAAACATGGCCGTTCTCGAGGTCCTCTCACACCTCTGTCGAGGTGGGGGTAGACCATGCTATCCTATTGGTCAGCCACATTTCAGGCGCTCAAAGCTCAGGTAAATTTCATCTCTTTGGTCCCACCAAAGGTGGCCAAAGGATCGACTCAAAGATGATCATATATTCACATTCACTATCTGTGGTTAACAGATGACCATACATTCAATCATTTCAAAACATCTCACCAAACTGGACGTAGGGATTTACTTTGTGGGAGTGCACATGTGATCAATTAAATAAATAAATTGTCATCCTTTCCCACACTGGTATCCGGCTTCGCTGTATTAATTGAAATTGAGTTATTTTACAAAAAAAATGTGTTGTTCTGACAAAAATAATGAAGTATGTTGTACCTATTTTCAATGTCGGGCGGTACTGTACCCTTTCAAAAGATTGTATTACATCTAGCAAATAATTGAAGACGAATGGTGTAATTGCTGCCCTGAGATCTAAAGGATGCCACAGGAGAGGAATTCGTGGCGGGCCGCATCAAACCAGTCAGAAGAGAAAAAAAAAAAGAAACTCGCGCCCCACTTTCACTCTACATATTTTTTGATTAATTCCATTTCCGTGGTATATCTTTGCATAAATAGCTATTAATGAGTAAGGCGTGTACTATCTCATATTAATTATATGTGTTTTGCTGTTGTCATCTAATGTCTTTTATGGCGTGTCAGTGCAATATTAGAATGATTACACACTGATCTACAGTATTATTTAAGTTACTTAATATAGTTAAACCTTAGTCCATAGGTATGGAGTTAACTCGGCATACCCTAGATGCCCCCTCCTAACTTTGCAAAAGTTCTGCATTTACATGTTACATAAATTCTCATAAAGTAGGCCTCCCCCCTTTGAGACAACATTGTTAGCTGCTGACACCGGCTACTACCTAGACACACTTTTTCTATTATTAGTGACCCCATACTTGAATAATTCCACACGCCTGTTGCAAATGATTAATAATATATACGCAATCGTGTCCGAAGGAACTTTGTATCGTAATTCGGAATAACACAGGTACTACAGTATCATATTTATAAGCCGACATCGGGCAAACAACTTTCAAGTAAATTATCCCCCTGCACGGAAATATACATAATGGATGTACTAATACAGGTAGTGGACACGTGGTTAACGACCTACGGAAGTTCGGGCCTGGCCGTGAGTCGTACTCGGATGTCAAATGGTAAGGCAACCGCTCGCGATAAGCGGGAAATCCGGGTTCGAGTCCGGTCCGGCACAAATATTCATTGTCGTCATTCCGTTGTACAGCTAATGGTAGTCCACATTCGCAGTTTCGAATACTTTTCATGTCAACCCTGGATGCCTGTTTTCGTAACATCTGTAACATCTGTCGATACGACCTTGTCAATGCTTCATGAGCCCAGTTAGGGTGGTTGCCGCCTGACAAATTACGTGACTACCGCACGCTACGTCTACTCCACCGGCTCCTCAGGCGCAAGCACATCCTTACCACGCATGCAAGATGAAATATCCTTTCATGTCATCGTAATCGAAACACAAGGTCCCATTTATCTATTGTCTTAGCTGTGGCCACTGACAAAACAAAACTATTCGCAAACTCCTCCGCTGTAGCTACTCTTTGCCTATGGAACAAGCAGTCCTGCACTCTATGCACCGTTAAATACCCTGCTGCTTTCAGGAAGAAATTGAAGCACTCACTTCAACATTTTCTTCAAATATTAACGTACGAGGTCAACTTTCCTTCTGAAAATAGCAGTACATCAATGCTCCCCTCATTTCCCAGTTATCCTCTTCCGTTTTCCTTTTCCAGTGAGTCACGCCATCTACTTTTCTCTCATTTGCTTTATTTGTGCACTATCACCTTTCCATTTTCCTCCCTCCTCCACCCATTTTTTGTTCTTTTTTTCTATTGTAATTTTTTATTTCTAAGCTTAGTCTAGCATGCTTATTGAAATTAGATGACTAGCTGGCACTGCCGGGCTATGTTTTATTCCAGTCTTCTAGTAGTCGACCTACTTCTTCCTAGTTCTTCCTCTTCTCTCTGCCCACCTCCTGTCTCTGTCCAGCTGCCCCTGCACCTTTGTCCATCAGCTCATTTCCCCTCTGTCCATCTCCTCTTCCCGCCTCTAATTTCATTTTCTCCTCTCTCTTCTCTTTGTCCACTTCCTACTCACCCCGCTCTCTCTCTGTCTCCTCCTCCCCACTCTTTTTGTCCATTTCCTCCTCTCTCCTTTCTGATCCATCTCCTCCTCCTCTTCTGCCTCCTCCTCCTCTCTCTCTCTCTCTCTCTCTCTATTCATCTTCTCTTCTTCCATTTCTTGTCCATTTCCTCTTCCCCTCTCTCTGACCATCTTCTCTTTACCCCTCTCCGCCTATCTGTTTCCACCTCCTCCTCTTGCCATTCTCTGTTCATCTCCTCCTCACCCCTCTCTCTGTGCATTTCACCCTGCCCTGTCTCTATCCGTTCCTCCTGCCTCATGTACATGTACATGCCCATACCCTCCTTTCCTTTCTCTGTCAGACTTCTCCAACCTCCGGTTTCTCTGCACATTATCACTCTCATCCCAAATAGAGGCTGGCGATTCTTACTCCCACAGTATTGCTTTTCAGGTCGTAGCTAAAATGTGTACCAAATTTAGCAGAAATCGTTCAGGGGTTTTTGATGAGCTTTTTACATGTAGCTCTACCCACTTACACACAAGTCAAAACATTCTACACACATTTAACATATTTCATAAATATTTGTACACATATTTCATGTATATGGTTGAAATGGCTCTGAGCACTATGGGACTTAACTGCTGAGGTCATCAGTCCCGTAGAACTTAGAACTACTTAAACCTAACTAACCTAAGGACATCACACACATCCATGCCCGAGGCAGGATTCGAACCTGCGACCGTAGCGGCCACGCGGTTCTAGACTGTAGCGCCTAGAAACGCTCGGCCACTTCAGCCGGCTTCTTTCATCTATACCTCTAGCGAATTTCGCCCTACAGACTCATTTTCATGCACTCAGTGTTTATGACATCGTATCTCGTTAACTATGTGCCACGCAATGATATAATGCAGCAGGTACCTAGAGTAGTATATGTGATTACTCTCTGCGAAATATGTTGACGAATAGACTAAATATTAAAGAAGTAATAAATTAAAAAGTCATGTATGATGCGGCAATTTTTCACGCACGCCCGTAGTTCACATCATACCTACTGAACTATGTGTAATACAATGATATGATTTTCTAGGTACGTTCAGCGACGTAGGCGAATACTATCTAAGAAATGTGTTACGAACTGATTAACTAGTAAAGAAGTAATAAATTAAAACAGTGTATATGATGCGGCAGTTTTTCACCCATCACAGTATTTGACGTCTTATTTTCTGAACTATGAGTCGTACATTCAGCGACATGTACCGATATTGTCTGTGAAATGTGTTGCGCATACAGTTCGTAGCAAAGGAGTAATAACTTTAAACGTCATGCATTATGCAGCAATTTTTCATTCATCTCAGTGTTTCTGATGTCATATTTCCTGAACTAAGTGTCAACAATGCTATGATTTTTCAGGTACATTCAATTATGTATATGAATACTATATTCAAAATGTTTCGTGAATACAGTTAGTAGTAAAGCAATTATAAATTAAAACGTCGTGCCTGATGCGGCAGTTTTGCTGCATGAACAGCGAAAACGTAGCAAACGATAAACATTTTTCCTTTCATCATTTTATGATAGTAATCAACGAGAAATAGTTTCGTAAGGCTTTGAAATTGTGTGCCAAATTAATTGCATTCACTACACGCTCTCATTCTGAAATACTGATTGACTAAAGTAAGGGTATTCGCACGCCGTGGATTGTGCTGCTTTTTCACCCCCGTCCCCCTCCTCTTTGATACGTATGTGACTCTTATCCTCACAGTGATTCCAGACAGTAAGTGATACGTGTAGCAGGTGTGACTGAAATCGGTCAAATGGTTTACAGGGATATGGAACATACATAAATACGTAACGCTTATGACGAGCGCTCAGTGGATAATGCCACACTTTTTTTTTCTCGCCCGGTTTTCGATTGGAAAAGTGCAGAACATTTTGTGAGATATCGTGGAATATTTCCCTTTCAATCCCTATAGTTTCATAAAGTTCCGATAGGTGGCGGTGCAATATACAGCCTTCAATTTGGCGTCTGTGCGGTCATCAGTTGCAAGCAGAGAGCTGTCACTGATTTTCTTTTGTAGGAAAACCAGAACACCGCACATATTCGTAGGTGCTTGCACAACGTCTACAGAGACCTAACAGTGAAAGTAAGTACGGTGATTCACTGGACGAGGCGAGGCGCCTGTCGTAATCGCAACAAAATCGCGCAGATCTGTCCGAACTGCCGGGTGCTGGCCGGCCGCATACAGCTGTGACTCCTGCAATGTTGAAAAGCGCCGACACTCTCAGTCCAGGTGATGGACGGCATCAGACACCTAGCTGCTCAACTAAAGACCACCGAAGGACTATCTGTGCGGAAATGCTTGCGCGTTACGAGGCTGATCTTGACAATTTTTGGTCGAATATCCTCACAGACAATGAAACATGGGCTCATCACTTCGAACGGGAAAGAAAACGGTAATCCACGGACTGGCGCCACACTACCTCTCCTCCGAAGAAAATGTTCGAAGCCACACCCACAGACGATAGTCATGGCAACGGTCTTCTGGGACGCTGAAGTTTCTATTTTGTTTGATGTCCTGCCTCAAGGTGCAAAGATCAACTTTAATGTATATTGTGTTACCACAAAAATCCAAACGAACTACTCTTTCTCCATGGCAACCAAAAGTCCCCAAAGTCTACGCACCTAAGAGGAGTTCATAAAACTTCATTGGACTGACCCTCATCCGTCCTACTGCCCAGACCTCCCATCTGTTTGGCCCAATGAAGGGAGCAATCCATGGGAAGCAGTACGTGGATGGTAGGGACGTTATTCGCGCAGCAAGCTGTTGGCTCTGACGCTCGGTGGTGTAAGGCCGTCGCACTAAACAGAGAGTATGCTGAAAAGCGTTTTCTAGCCAGAAGAGTGGGAAGTGTGTCGTGCATTAGAATCATTATTAAAAACAAACCTGCTTTCGGAAAGAAATGTGTTGCATTACTTATTGAAAGCTCCTCGTACATACACTTTTATAACATGTATGGATGCTTGGTTAGAATTAAGGAGGGACTGATGGCCTGATGGTTCTTTCAACGTAAAATTAATCAAGAAATAGCAAAAATAGGAAAATAACCTAGTTGAAGAGTCGTCCTTTGATCCAGAAGTGCGTCTCAGAAAAGTATAATAGTTATGGTTATCATCGTTCGGTCTATACAATAGTAACTTCACACATAGGGTTAGTTGAACTATCAGAGTTTTCATTAAACTGTTACCTGATGAGAAAGTGTAGTATGAAAAAAACTGTATCTTTGTCCTGAAGCAGTTTGAAAAGATTGGAACCTATACCATGAAGTGGCTAGCCTTCTTAAGTGAGATGAAGGTAATGGTGTACATTTCGTGAAAACATAGAATTAATAAAGTATGGAAATACATCACATAGCGATCTCGAATTATGGTTGTGCAGACGTGAAGCACGGCAGTGAATGATCTTTAAATGGTGAATTAGTATTTGTTGTCTCTGTATGGAAACACTGTCGACAGTGGCAAAGTAAAGGGTTCGTCATAGGTCTGACAACATGAAGACATGGTGATGGATATGAGTTTGTATGGCGCTCCAGTTGGTTCTCAATATGGACGCTTCGCAGTGCACTGATACGTAAATGATCTTTCGTAATCAGCGTTTCGTGTATACCTTTTCTTGTATATACACGTTGTTATGTACTTAGCACTATTATTATCACAGCCGGCCGGAGTGGCCAAGCGGTTCCAGGCGCTTCAGTCTGGAACCGCGCGACCGCTTCGGTCGTAGGTTCGAATCCTGCCTTGGGCTTGGATGTGTGTGATGTCCTTAGGTTAGTTAGGTTTAAGTAGTTCTAAGTTCTAGGGGACTGATGACCTCCGACGTTAAGTCCCATAGTGCTCAGAGCCCTTTGAACCAATAATTATCACAACTGGAAAAGTAGTATAATTTAGAGACATGCAGGAATGGGACAAAAAAGTGGATACACTGAGAGAAATGCAGGCTTGAACATACATAAGTGCAGATGCTAGTTAAGCCTGCACGTGGCGCTGTTGTATTTGACCACGAATGACACCTGTGCATAGTCCGCAATGCGTTGCAATTTCCAGTCGTTGACAGAACAGTTTTCTGTGTAATTTGAAGACCATTATGTCGGCGCTAAGTGAATCCGAACGTGGGCAGATTGTTTTTGGATGCATGGTGGGTATTTTCGTCACCGAGTTAGCCAAAGTGTCTGGTGTTTCAAGAGGCACCACCTCGAAGATTTATCCCGCACACAGTAAAAGTGGGGAAACTTCATCCTCTAAGTCACAATGTGGATGAAGGCTGTGTTGACCGGTACAGACTGTCATTGACAAGCACTGTGATGAAAAATAAGACGACGATAGCTCCACAAGCCATTGCAGCACTCAATGTCGCACTAGCGAAACCAGTCAAGCCCAAAACAATCCGAAGGGAGCTCCGGAAGCAGAGGATTGCAGGGACATCTGGAATTCCTAAACGACTCGTTAGTGATTCAAGTGCCCGTAACAGGAAAATGTGGTGCCGAAGCAATAAAACTCGGACTGTGGAACAATGGGGAAAAAAATCGTTATTGGGATGAGACCTGTTTCACACTGTTTCCAACTTCAGCCTGAGATTACCTCTAAAGAGTGAAATATGGCGGAGATTCGGTGACGATTTGGGCGCAGAGATGCTGGTATTACATGGGCCCCATCGTTACTCTGCCCGGTCGTATTACAGTGAAGGATAATGTGATCATTCTGGCTGACCAGGTCCATCCCGTAAAATGTTTGTTCCCCAAGGATGACGCTGTGTTCCAAGTCGACTAGGCCCCTGTTCACGCCGCTCACATCGTCCAGGACTGTTTTTTGTGAGCACGAAGATCAATTTTCGCATCTCCACTGGTCGCCGCAGTCACCAGATCTCAGTGTTATTAACCCTTTGTGCTCTTCTTTTGAGAGAAAGCTGCATAAGCACTATCCACGTCCATCACCGTTACCTCAATTTGCACGTATGTTGCAGGAAGAATGGTAAAAAATGAGGGTGTAGAAAAATTTCCGCTACCAGTCACAAGAAAAGGTTATTTATTTGTCACACGACCGGTTTCGGGCTTGCGCCCATCTTCAGGTGTTTATACATTCATATAAATATTTATATGCTGGAGATCACTGTATAAATTCAAAAAAAATTTATTTGCTGATGACTAAACAGATACAGGTGGCACCAGCAAATATTTTTTTTTTATTTATACAGTGATCTCCAGCATATAAAAGTGTACATGAATGTGTAGACACACGAAGATGGGCGCAAGCTCGAAACCGGGCGTGTGGCAAATAAATAACCTTTTATTGTGACTGGTAGCGGAAATTTTTCAGCGCCCTGTGAAGAAACAGTCACGGAGTTCAACAGCATCCACTATGGACAAAATTCATTTAATGGTACAAGATTCCCATTAAATCATACGGAACCTCTATTTACCTTATCCAAGATTACTGCAGTCTGTTTTTAATTTCAACGCGTTTCCTGTACGTCATTATGCATTCTAAAGTGTTGTACTTTTTGCATTTCCATATTTTTGTTCACCCCCTGCAACTGTATGTTAAGATAAATATAACTTCACTTTTATTTACTTAGGTCCAACACACATTCGCACAGACACATACACACACACACACACACACACACACAAATATACATATATACGAGGGCTGTTCAGAAAGTAAGCTCCGATTGATCGCGAAATGGAAACGACTATGATAATCCGATAAAGCTTTGCACAGATGTGTTGGGCAGTGTCTCTAGTATGACCCTAGATAGCATCACGTCACTCCTCTCATTTCTGAGCTCACAGTGATCGCGTAAAGTTGTCTAGAGAATAGTGTCTCCCGCCAAGTACGAGGACCTGGTGAGAAATTTCGCCTGAAGCTATACAGCCAACATTACATAACTGTCGTGCAGTTTTTTCTACAAGGCAATATTCTCAGCCGCATTCTGAAGGGGCAATGAAGATGCTCCTGCATCGTTTTCAATTGGAAATGTTTGACTACCCACAATACAGCCCGTAATTGACTCCCCCTGCGTTTCATTTCTGCTCACATGAACCGCTGGCTATGAATACAACATTTTGGCACAGAAAACGAGCTGTAGGCCAGCGTAGAGAATTGGCGGAAAGCACTGGCGGCTGTCTTTTATGATGAGGGTATTGGAAAGTTGGTACAACGCTACGACAAATGTCTTAGTCAGAACGGCAACTACGTAGAGAAGTAGCTGGATGGTGTAGCTAACTGTTAAAAATAAAACATTTCTAATTTTCACTGTGGTTCTCATTTCGCGATCAATCGGAGCTTACTTTCTGAACAGCCCTCGTATATATATATATATATATATATATATATATATATATATACCCCACACACACAAACATACACCATAGCACACTGGACTCGCATTCGGGAGGACGACGGTTCAATCCCATCTCCAGCCATCCTGATTTAGGTTTTCCGTGATTTCCCTAAATCGTTTCAGGCAAATGCTGGGATGGTTCCTTTCAAAGGGCACGGCCGATTTCCTTCCCCATCCTTCTCTAACCCGAGCTAGCGCTCCGTCTCTAATGACCTCGTTGTCGACGGCACGTTAAACAACACTAACCTAACACTAACCCAAACATACACCATACACAGAGACACAGAGAGAGAGAGATAAAAAGAGAAAGGAACAGTCCATAGTTTGGTAACAATTATTTACACAAATATCGTAAGAGAGAGCAAAACAACATGTGTTGTTACGACTAAAAATTTCTCGCAGCTCCCATAAGATAAATCTGCAAATCTCCCAAGATCAGTAGTGAATTGTTTCATAGCATCAGTAACGAATACAAGAAAATATGAAAACCAGGAAACCAAAAGATTTTTAATACATAAAATGACGGTATTTCCCTCTAATCCACGATCAGATGCGAGAAAACACATTTGTTGGCAAGTCAAACGAGTGGCGGCAGGTAACATTTTATTCATGTAAAAATTATTGTCTGGTTTGTTCTAAATTTTTAAGTATTAATTGTCACCATCCTCTTGCGAGTATTCTACAGATGGTGCTGCTTCTCGCCTCCCGTTTTCTGCTTCCTCTGATCACCCCAGCCGCTTCTCGCAGTCCTCTGGCATCTATTACGTCCTCGACCTCTCGGCTCCATGTCCCCCTAGACCGTCCACACTTTATTCTTTCCATTGAGGTCTCTGTCATATGTGCTTTGGCCTTTGGCTACCATCCATCCATTCCAGATGTCTATAGCATTTCACACGTTTCACCTGATTCATCGTGTCGATTTATCGACACCCATAGCCTGTCTTATGCTGGTATTTGGTACGTGGTCCAACTTGGAGTTGCCACAGCTTCGTCTCCAGAATTCCATATCTAGTGCAAGCAACTTGTTTCTCTGATGCTTGGTTATTACCCACATTTCTGCTCCGTACATGCCGAGTTTTTCAGCAACTGAACGATCCATCTTCTGTCTGGTCCTTTTTGTTATTGAGATATTCCGAAGGACTGATTTTATCTGTCTTATGGCCCACCTTCTATGCCCTGTTTTATTATTTATGTCATCTTCACTTTCCAGTTTGATGACATCATAACTCCCTGATACTTAAAAGACTCACATCCCCAGTTCTTATTGGCTCCAACCTACACATCCTGTATGGTACCGTCGCCAACCTTCAGATATTACGTTTTCGTTGTACTTACGTTGAGGTCCCATTTCTCATACACCTCCTAGACTATCAACGGTAAAACAAAACTGTATTATGCCATATTACATCCGCTTTCAAAAGGCTTTTTTCGTAAGGAAGGCAAACATTAATAACTCTTAAATTGTGTAAAGAAATAGACCCTTTAATTCACAAAACGGATACAATGATAGCTGCGGAAAATATTTACAAAAAGAGCTCATAAAAATATTTGTTTAAATAATTTCACTGAAATTTTTGAAAATTTAGGTTATTAAAACTAACCCACATGTTTCATGATACTGTACACTCTGATGAGGCTGCGAGGAAACGACATATACGTGTCGCTGAAACAAAAATGTTCAAATGTGTGTGAATTCCTAACGGACCAAACTGCTTAGGTCACCGGTCCCTAGACTTACTCACTACTTAAACTAACTTAAACTACCCTATGTTAAGAAGAAGACACACACCCATGGCCGAGGGAGGACTCGAACCTCCGGTGGTAGGGGCCGAGCAGTCCGTGACATGACGCCGTAAACCGCGCGGCCACTCCGTGCGGCTGGCTAAACCAAGTGACCTCGCATTTTACACAACCGACAGAAGAAATTGTCTGGTAATCGTGGTGGTGGTGGTGGTGGTGGTTAGTGTTTAACGTCCCGTCGACAACGAGGTCATTAGAGACGAAGCGCAAGCTCGGGTTAGGGAAGGATTGGAAAGGAAATCGGCCGTGCCCTTTGAAAGGAACCATCCCAGCATTTGCCTGAAACGATTTAGGGAAGTCACGGAAAACCTAAATCAGGATGGCTGGAGACGGGATTGAACCGTCGTCCTCCCGAATGCGAGTCCAGTGTGCTAACCACTGCGCCACCTCGCTCGGTGGGTAATCGTGATTACATGTAGACTGTTTATCCTTTTACAGCATTTACCGCAGGGTTCGTAGTCACATCGTTTGTTGCAGATGTGTACAGTGCACACCGCAATGGGCTCTATGCCTGAATGCCGGTCTGCTGAACAAATACTTCTGAAGCGCAACTCATGGATTCGGTTAGCAGTTAAAAGAACAATCAACAAAAAGAAGTTTCATTTTCCATCCACTCGCAATGGGATGAGAACAGCCAGGTAGCGAATTGTTAGTACAACCCGCGCCCTCTTGCCACTGCCTTGTCCAGACCGAGACTTGCAGCTGTGGATAGGTTGCTGAGACAACCTACATTTCCAGACTCACACCCCACTGGACCTGTGTTGGTATCTTTGTGAGCAAAAGGTGAAAAACAGCTAACTCAGTTGCAGTAGCACAAGGTTTCTTAAAACCTCCTTAAGTTTCGAAGTTTTTAAGAACGTCTTCTTCAGAAGGATCAATGACTATCACCTAAAATAGTTAACATTTCATGCATGGTAAAATAAAGGTGTAAGATTAAAGTAAAAATATATCATTAACTTACAAAGAAATTTTACACTTAATGGTTACACATTGTTATGGAGGTACGTTAAATATGAAGCCATAGTGCAATAAAGGACATCAGATTCATCTCCATAATAATAAAATAGAAAAAAATACCTTGCTAACTGTCATTTGTAACTGCTTCATAAATGCAACAAGTGAGCGGACTCCCGCCGACGTTGTTTGAGTTGACGAAAATTTAGGACGGGCGGGGTGGGGGGAGGGGTGGAAGAGGGGCATTACATGTGTGTGCGGAATAAGTGCGGGAAGAAACAGCCCTGAAATGACTGAAAAGTAACTAAATTATTAAAATATTGACAGGCCTTAGTGCCCGTATGGAGAACAAAAAGACAAACACATGACGTTTAATTTGGTTATCGCCCAAAAAGTTTTGTAAACACCAATGAATTCATGCAAATATAAAATAAGTTGGAATAAATTACCGGTAAGTGAAAAAGTGGAGTGTGGAGAAAGAGAGGGAAATAAGTGAAACAGCACGAAAAGACAAAGAAAGGGGAGGCGATTAGAGGAACTGGGGTGAGGTGATTTTGCTAGTTACTACAGCGTAATCGTCATGGTAAACGCGTAGGAAAAGCCCACAGAACATACAACAAAGTTACTATAAAAAGCAATAACAATATATCATCAAACTTTAGGCGTTGCATAATGGGCGGTCTAAGTTAAAAGTGTGAATTGAAAAAAAAAATAACGTGTAACAACATCTCGTTGCAGGAGGCTGTATTAGCTGGAAAATTGTTAAAGAGGAAAATGTACCTTCATTGCAGCCTGCAAGACTAGAAGCCACACTGTTACGTTGCCAAATGTATCTAAAAAGAATTCTGTGTTGTTCCTGTTCATTAAATGTGAGACAGCCTTTGTAAGTGAAGTGTTTAAAGATATCCAGTTCCTCCAACAAATCAGGTCTGTAGCCTTTGACTTCCTTACGAAAGAAAGCTAAATGTTGCGATTTCCGTTGTGAATTTTCGAGAAGTAACAAGCGTTCGGCGAAAGTTGAGTTGTATACATTTCCTCAGAAAGTGTCCCTTGTATTTTATTTTAAGAGATCTTCCTGTGTGGCCTATTCTGACACTAGTTGTGCGCAATTTTATTTATACTCGAGTTGGTGAACTTATCTTCTTATCCATCGATTGTGTGGATTAGATTTTGTTACTAACAAAGAATCACCTCTACAGCAATTTTTTTCTATTCAAGACTCTGCTAATTCTGTTTGGTATTTTACCTAAAAACGGTATGAAAGAAACTTCTTGGCCCCTCTATCTTCGTAAAGAAACATCTTGCTCTCTCTGTCTTCGTATTGCTGCTACCCTCTTATCTATGTCAATAATTTAGCTATTGTCGAGCCATTTCAGTGCTGTTCTTTCCCACACTTCTGCGTACTTATCCCGCGCATTCATGTACTTCCCTCAACTCAGGAGAAAGCGATGATACATCAGTTCACTAGTTGCATATGCGAAGCACTTTCTAATGAAAGTTAGCATGACAATTTGAGGTTTTATGAAATGCAGATGAATCTGATCTTCATTTGTGCCTTACCTCTAAATATTTAACGTACCTCCACAACACTCTGTAACCATGAAGTGTGACATATTCTTGTAAGTTTGTGATTTTTTTTTACTTTATATGCATATAAATTACAATGTACAAAATGTTAACAATTTTAGGAAGGAACTCTTCCAGCCATCTGAAGAACGCGTTTTTAAAGACGCCGAAACGTAGGTCAAGGGGTTTTTAATAAACTTTGTACTATTTGGCTATTTTTCTCCTTTTCCTCAAGAATATTGCATCCTACAAATGCTGTCTCCAACCATCTTCACGATCTGTGTAGGTATTATTGTGTGTGGTGTTAGGAACGGAGGTTTACCAGCGTATACAAGTATGTAAGAACATCATGCTTAAATTCAGTGTGTATGGGTTCTAACATTACAGGAAACCACAGGAAACCTCTGTAATTCCATACCGACACATCTGGCGGACAACGTTAGCAAATACAGCAGCTCCACCCTAGAATAAAGCACTGTGTGTGTGCAGCACAACAAATATTACTCCCACTGTTCCCAAACTGTAATCACTTGCTATCCTCCATCAGATTTACCTGCATATCGGGCCTGACCATTATCCTCTGTGGTCTTCCGGATACAAATATTGTTTATCGACATTAATTTAGAATAAAAAACCTCTCATCTCTTTTGGCACTGCTAACTTACTTGCTGTGCACCCAGTGATAATTGTCACAGTTGCAAACAACCCGTGCTATCATACTGTGTTGATAACTGCGTAGGAACCGTGAGAAAAATATGAGGTACTACGTAACTGAACTGTTTTTCACACGTGAAAATGCTGCGGCGTTATCTTATCGATAATTCTCCCAAATTCATGCGAGAGACCACAGCTGATATTTCTAGAGATTTACACTATTTTCTTCGCGTCTTTTCTACCGGATGTACTTGTGCTGGGCTAACAATTACGCAACCTTATGTGGACAGAATATCTTCACGTTGATTCAGCTGCTATGACGTGGCTTACTCACACATTTAGAGCTGCCTCCCAGCCAACTGTTTTCTCAGAATAGAGTCTTTCGTGGTGAATGCGCTTCCTTCCTAAGTATTACTGTTCTTACTGTTTCGTCGTAGAGAGTTTGAAGACATGGGCTGTGGTGCTTAAACGCTACTTAGTGATGATCAACCGTTCCGCATTAGTAGCGCAGGGGAAATGGCACAGTGAATGAACCTGGGGTGAATTCCCTGTCTCGCGATCCAAACACAGGTACTCTATAGGACCAACAATTCTGGGATGTTTTCTTTGAAGAGAACAGTGAAATATCTTTACGCGTCTTTCTTGAAAACCGAGGTTGCGCTCCATATAATCTTCGTTCCCTTGTGATGTAAACCTCTGTGACGACGCATTTCGCCATCGAACTTGACGCATTTTCACTGACAAAAGCCACAATCATCTACTGAGAATAGTTGGCAACAAATACAATAGGTGTGTTACAGAAAGTCGGCAAGTAGAAATACAATGATGTCGCTTTATGCTTCTCAAAATAGAGCAAAGACTAGATCTCGTATTTTTTGTTATGTTTAGGGATTTCAGCCGAATAAGATCATATTCAGAACCAAAGGTAGCATATAAAAAAAGCATAGTATGTCATCAGAAATAACATAGATTATTGCTACCTATCATCCGAATAACTTACAATAATATGTGAGAGTGATATGCAAGTAATATCGCCAGGATAGCAGATGGTTTTACGTAATATTTTTGGTTAAATATACACTATCTGATCAAAATTATGTGGACACTACGTGTAATGCTTAAACGGCAACCAGACGTCACGAGAGGATGAAGCCATCACTACGAAACGTGGCGGAGGGTATTATATTCTCAGTACAGAAGCAGTAACAGAATACGTCGATTATGAGAGGTCACTGATTTCAAACGTGACTTGTCATCCGATGTTATGTGACAAACTAATCCATTTCAACCTTGTAAAGCAGCCTATATGTTGGTGGTGTTATTGTGGAGTGGAAATGCGCAGGAACAACCAAACTCATTTAAATCTGACAGAAACTGCAGTTATGAAAAAAGTCTTGATCGCACAATTCCTTATTGAATGTTACACATTCCTAGCCTAAAACTAGATCTACGTGTAAGTAAAGAGAGAATTATGTATATGCTGTCTGTTACGATCATGCACTATATTGGTATGTGTTAGTCACTTTTCATAATTTTTATAGATTTTTTCATGGCTTATCTGACGATGAGCAGTCGACACGCACAGCATTTAATAAGGAACTGTGCGATAAAGGTTTTTCCATAGTCGCAACTTGTGTCAAATCTCAAAGATCCCCAACCTCTACTACGGAAGAATTCCTGGATCAAGTAATGCTCATGTGAAATCATAACATTCATTTTGTCCTTTGCCACTTAATAGGCTGCATCATCTTGTTATAAAGGTTTGTTATTCTGTTGGGCACAATAAGTGTGACTGCAACAGGCCTAAGGATGTTACTCTCATATTGCATGATGTTTAACATGTGAAGACTTTATTGTTTTTCTTTTTTCTTGGATGTACGTCAGGCACCGAAACAGTTCGGAATAAATACTAACTTACAGTGCAGCATTGTGTCATGCATTTCCTACATGATGGGTGTGTATAAATACTAACTTACAGTGCAGCATTGTGTCATGCATTTCCTACATGATGGGTGTGTGTTAATTTTACTGTCATACGTGCACAAGGTACCGGTACGTGTATTGTGGGTAAGTCTTAAGATATACATTTTCATAAGCTGCAAACTCCACTACACTATTCCATGCGTTAATGCTAGTTTTAAACTAAAAAATGTTATTATTATTAACTTGTGTAATCGCTGTTACATCCTTACGGAATTCTGATTATCGCCGTTATCTATTAAAATAATTTACTTGCGTAACCGAAACAAAGTTGAACCTTTATGTTTTTATACCTAAGAAAATTTTATTTCACCCCACAGAGGGCACTTAGCCCCAGCTGTAGGCTACCGATCTAGAGGTTTCCTCGGTTTACTGAATTACTCCCGGTCGCATTCTACTGCCACAGAAGTCTGCCCGCGCCATCTGTTGCCACAAGCGGAACTAAATCGACCCGACTCGAAGTAGCGTGTGAATGGACCGTTAGCCCGTCAGGAGGACGTTGCAAGGGCGTCGCTTCTTATCGCTGTACACTACAAGGGGGAAAGGTCGGCTTTCTGCGCAGTCGTGTCGTGAAACAACTCGTCACTTCACGCAGGGTATACAAGGCACACTCATGCACTAAGAACATGAATCATGACTGGCAGAAGAGAGGTTAACGACACCTGTCAGACTGAAGTGTCATATAATGTAATAACAATAAAGCAGAAGTTTATTAGAGACGGTTTGTGATAGAGGAATCGTAGTAAACTTGTCTTTTTCGATAGGTAGACCACACAACAGATTTCACACAGTAAAATGTATTCTGGAATATAGTGAATAGAAGCATTTTCTCCCCGCCTCTTATCTGTGATAACGAATTTGATACTTTATAGAAATTTCTATACTACATAAAGTCCAGGCACTACAGTTTATCCGGCTGATCATTTGCAGAGAACGCATTAAAGTGAAATAAACTTTTTACCAAGCAACGTTTGGGATCGTACTGTTACGGCTTGATAATGAGACTAACTGCAAACTCACAGTGAAGTTTGAATTTGGAAAAACTACAGAAACTTGTAACGTAAATAGAACCGATTGCATACAAAAATGTTGCTTACCTTTACAAGCTCAGCTCCCCTTCGTTAACTGTCTAGGAAATTTCTCAAGCTTCAGTGACAGCGACGCTTGAACGTAAAATGTTCTAATTGTTCCTAACCAGTTACTGTTAACACTGTAAGCTAACACTCTAGCTACGTCTGTCGTGAGTTATGTCACTTTAAAGAAGCAGAATTAAGTCACTTCATCAACTACCTAGCACCCAGTTTTGATGGTAAACTTATCGCTAATCTCATTTCTTCTACCTATTACTTTCTTCTTTAGTTGGTTTGCTGTTGGGTCATATTCTGTGCGCATTAAACGGATCACTCCATTCAGTAAGTCCTGTAATTCTACTACTCTCTTATACACAGATCAAAAAAAGTTTTGCATCACCTCAGTTTCCAGAACTCCTGAAGACAGACGTTGACTGTGGATATTGTATCACAGACACAACACCTTTGACTGTTCGGAGATGTCACTAAACACGCTCAGATGCCGGCCGGGGTGGCCGAGCGGTTCTAGGCGCTACAGTCTGGAACCGCGCGACCGCTATGGTCGCAGGTTCGAATCCTGCCTCGGGCATGGCTGTGTGTGATGTCCTTAGGTTAGTTAGGTTTAAGTAGTTCTAAGTTCTAGGCGACTGATGACCTCAGAAGTTAAGCCCCATAGTGCTCAGAGCCATTTGAACCATTTGAAACACGCTCAAAGCCGTAAACAACCGTGCATGAGCAGCGACTATTAGACGGAGGGGGTCCGGCAGCCGATCAGTTCCAGTCATTCCACCAGGAAGGAGGGACACGGCACGTGTTATCTGTAGTTCAGCCATCCCTAGACGGTCAATACCGCTGTTCGAACGTGTCTGTATTGTTACTTTGTGCCAGGAAGGGCTCTCAACAAGGGAAGTGTCCAGGCATCTGGGAGTGAACCAACGCGATGTTGTTTGGACATGGAGAAGATAGGGAGATACAGGAACTGTCGATGACATGCCTCACTCAGACTGCCCAAGGGCTACTACCTCAATGGATGACAGCTACCTACGGATTGTGGCTTGGAGGAAACCTGACAGCAACGCCACCAAGTTGAACAATGCGTTTCGTGCAGCCACAGGACGTCGTGTTACAACTCAAACTGTGCGCAATAGGCTGCATGATGCGCAACTTCACTCCCGAAGTCCATGGCGAGGTCCATCTTTGCAACCACGACGCCATGAAGCGCGATACAGATGGGCCCAACAACATGCAGAATGAACCGCTCAGGACTGGCATAACGTTTTCTTCACCGATTAGTGTCGCATATGCCTTCAACCAGACAATCGTCGGAGACGGGTCTTGCAACCATGTCAGGATAAACGCCTTAGACACACTGTCCAGCGAGAGCAGCAAGGTGGAGGTTCCCTGCTGTTTTGGGGTGGCATTATGTGGGGACGACGTACGCCGCTTGTGGTCATGGATTGCGCCATAACGGCTGTATGATACTATGATACGTGAATGCCATCCTCCCTAACGAAAGTTCAATCATGCAATCATATCGGCAGAATATTGGCGAGTTATTCGTCTTCATGGACGACAGTTCGCGCCCCCATCGTGCCCATGACTTTCTTCAAAAGAACAACGTCGCTCGGCTAGAGTGGCCAGCATGTTCTCCAGACATGAACCCTATCGAACATGCCTGATATAGATTGAAAAGGGCTGTTTATGGACGGCATGACCCACCAACCACTCTGAGGGATCTACGCCGAATCGCCGTTGAAGAGTGGGACAATCTGGACCAACGATGCCTTGATGAACTTGTGGATAGTATGCCAAGACGAATACAGGCATGCATCAATGCTAGAGGACATGCTACTGGGTATTAGAGGTACAGGCGTGACAGCAGTCTGGACCACCACCTCAGAAGGTCTCGCTGTATTGTGGTACAACATGCAATGTGTGGTTTTGATGAGCATTAAAAAGGGCGGAAATTATGTTTTCATGTATGTTGGTCTCTGTTGCAGTTTTGTGCAGAGTTTCCGGAACTCTCGGAACCTAGGTGATTCAAAACTGTTTTTGATGTGTGTAGAAGACAGAAACGACATCAGCGAAACTTAGTATTGATAACCCTTCATCCTGAAATATAATATCCCTTAAGTTTTCTTTGTTTCCTTCACTCATTTTCGGTGTACAGATTGAATAGTAGACAGCATTTTTTATCCTAGCACTTTTGTCTTGATTTTCTATTGTTATTGTTTCCTCCTGTCTCTTATAAGTGTTGCATCTTATCCTTCTTCTCTATGACGTGCTTTCTTTCTTTTCTTTTTTTTTTCTTTGTCGAACATGTGTCCTTGGCTCTGTAGAAAAGTGTGGATTAGTGGATTTCAGAATGAAATTATCATTTTACAGCGGAGTGTGCGCTGATATGAAACTTACAGGCAGATTAAAACTGCTTGCCTAACCGAGACTTGAACCCTCTGCCTTTCGCGGGCAAGTACTCTACCGACTGAGCTATCCAAGCATCACTCAATATCCATCCTCACAGCTTTACTTTGGCTAGTAACTCATCTCCTACATTCAGAGCTTCACCGAAGCTTTCCTGACAAACTTGGCGGATATTGGTGAAAGTAAAACTCAGAGGACGGCTAGTGAGTCGTGCTTGGTTAGCTCAATCGATAGAGTACTTGCCCGCGAAAGGCAAGGGGGCCAAGTCTCGGTCCGGTGAGCAGTTTTATTCTGTCAGGAAGTTTCAAGGATGCATTTTATGAAGTCTTGTTTCATTTATCAAGCGCATAGTCAGAACTGCCTCTGTCGTGTCTTTACCTTTCCCAAGATTTGAGAGTGCAAAATAATTCTACGAGATTGAAAAGATCCCTGTATTTGCAAGATTTACAAAGGCAAAGGCGATATTTCTGACTGGAGTTTTCACAGGGGAATCTCTCTTCTCTCAGCAGCACGGAAAAGTCTGTCTCACATACTCAACAACCGGGTAACGCAACCTGCAGAAAAAGTGCTACCAGAGACCCAGTGTGGCTTTCGCCCGAACAGAAGCACAGTGGATGCCATATTTGTTGTCAAACAAATGCAAGAGAAAAGCTTAGAGCAACATCAGCCTCTGTTCATGTGCTTTGTAGACCTGGAAAAACCATTCGACCGAGTCCCACGGGAAGCTCTCTGGATTATTCTAAAGAAAACACGCTGCCCTGACAAAATTATTAACTTGATTAGACAGCTTCATGGCAACATGATGGCAAAAATCCCCCATGAAAACGAGCTCTCAGACCGGTTTCCCGTGACGTGCGGTGTAAAACACGCCTGTGTACTGGCTCCCACACCCTTCTCACTTTATTTCGCAGCTATTGTGAGAGACACGACCAAAGCGTGCAGGGGTCAATGGGTCTTGACTCGAGAACAGAGAAAAGTGTGTTCAACATATCTTGCCTCAGAACAAAAAGTCGCGTAAATAAAATATCTTACAAATTATTTACGATGATGACGTATGCATGATGGCTAATTCTCCTGAATCTCTCCAAACATACATGAACCTGCTAAATGACTCCTGCAGAAGATATGGTTTAGTCATAAGCATCACCAAGACGCAAGTCCTGTAACAACCACTTAAGGTTTCCAATGCAGACGATTGCAGTATTAAGTTGGACTAAAAACATCTGGAAAACGTGTCACGCTTTAAATATCTAGGCCGGCCGGTGTGGCCGTGCGGCTCTAGGCGCTTCAGTCTGGAACCGCGTGACCGCTACGGTCGCAGGTTCGAATCTGCCTCGGGCATGGATGTGTGTGATGTCCTTAGGTTTGTTAGGTTTAAGTAGTTCTAAGTTCTAGGGGACTGATGACCACAGATGTTAAGTCCCATAGTGCTCAGAGCCATTTTTTTTTAATATCTAGGTAGCCACATTAGAAGCGACAACAGCCTCACAACAGAAACTGCAGCTCGTATAGCCAATGCAGTCTCAGTTTTTGGCAAACTGAATCACCGATTATGGAAATCACATCATCTCAGATACAAACTAAAATAGCGGTCTACAAAGCAATAATATTACCAACTTTACTCTAGGCCTCGGAAACCTGGTGCTGTTATAAAGCTGACATAAGGAGGCTACACACCTTTCATCTTTGCTGTCTGAGATCAATTCTCCGCATGAAATGTGTTCCAAACGCGGAGATTTTGCGTCGCGTGAAACTACATGGCATTGAAGCTCCCTTAATGAAAACCAACTGAGATGGAGTGACCATATCATACGTATGGACGACAGTAGACTTCCCAAAGCGGTGCTCTACTCAGAGCTCTCGTGTGGAAAGCGGCGGCAAGGTGGCCAACACCTGAGATATAAAGACACCATCAAACGCCACCTCACAGCCTGTGGGATCCTGAGCTTGCATTGCACCGATCAGAGTGACGCTCAACTGTGCATACGAGTGTGGAACAATTCAAGCATATCCGCGTAGAGAACCTGGACGATAAACGAAAACTCCGCAAATCTAAGCCCAAGTCTAATTACATCCACACGTACAACTTCACTCGGCAACTGTATTGCATATCGTGCCTAGGGATTTTCAAAGCAAAGCTCGCTTTTGCAAGCCACATCCGAGCCCGCTACAATACGGACCAAACGACTGATGGAGTAGCTGTCGCCGGACGCGGCAAGGAGGACATGATGTGTATGATGACCCTTCCCAAAGTCCAACTGATCGCTATCTAACACATGCCCAATATTCTTTTCCATTCTTCTGTGTATTACACTTTCTGCATGAATAGGAGGAATGAAATGCGTATGTATTTCTTCTTTTTACTACTATATATATATATATATCCCGTGAACTGACTGGTTCCATCTCATGGGTCCATCTCATTTCGATAAAATTTCGTTAAATTGGTCTATGGAACATGTAATTAGCTAACTAAGCAATAGCTTGTAGGGCTTTCCCGGAACACTGATGTGTAACAACTCACGCCTTCACTTTCTTAGGAATTGTGTATGTCTCCAGTATGTGTTCAGTCTCATTAGGCTTACGCACTAACCTGAATAATTATCTGGCTGCCGTTTACCTGAAGATCTTAGAAATTCGGAAGGAATGTTATCTACCCTTGTGCCTTGTTTGATCGCCCTTCTTCCGTAACTGTCAAATTCTAAATCTTTATCGCCCGTGGACTGTGTGTTACAAATCAACAACCATTTATTCTACTTAAACGTATGCAGACACTTCCTCCCCATTATAAAGGCCATCAATGGACTCTTGGCATTCATCCGCACTCCCCGCTATACTGAGAATCCTTTAGCACTCTTTAATTTTACGTATTTGTTTTTACCGCCACAAAATGACACTTCGGCTTTTCTGTATGCTGAATCTGTCTTTCAGACGACCTTGTTCACTTCAATTTCCTAACATTTTTCTTTGCACTATCAATGTAAATAAAATTGCTTAAAGCAATTACTGTTAATGTCCAGCAATTTATCAGATATTTCAGTGATATCTACTAACAAAAGATTATAGTGTCAACTGAAATCCTTGCTCTCAGCTCGCCAAAAGTCATTCATGGGAACACGAAGCATGAAAATTTAAATTGACAGCAATCGCAATTCCCTGTAAAAAAATAAAAAAAAAACACTTCTTGCGTGACATTGGTTGCTATTGTTGAAATTGAAATATTTATGGCAAATTTTAATAAGAGATGCAAGACCTTATTTCAGCAATTGCTTCCACTCACAGCAATTTTATGCCAGTAATGCATACGAGGCAGTTTCTGTTGTTACATAACAATCCCTTCAAAGGTTGAAACGTCCCTTAGAGAAAAATTAATTAATTACTGTGCTGATAAACCTCTTACATTATTTGATTTTCAAACAGCTGAGCAGAACTGAACGCACTCAGACATTTCGCTCTTTACCTATTCTGATCAACGCTAAACTGACACACAATATTTTTAGCGCAACACAATCTGACTTTCAAAAATCCCTACAAAAGAATGGCCCTGACTAACATTAACCTACACCTTTCACAAATCACTTACCTCACCAAAAATCTTCGTTACTCGAACTATTGCAATACAGCGAGCGCCACTACTGCCAGCTAAATAAAAGATTCAAACTACTGAAGGCATTAACTACTGATAAGCATAGTTAGCAAATGAAAGATTTTGATAGAGAACAAACAATGTATTTACCTTAATAGTGTTCAAAAGTCATAATATACACTCCTGGAAATTGAAATAAGAACACCGTGAATTCATTGTCCCAGGAAGGGGAAACTTTATTGACACATTCCTGGGGTCAGATACATCACATGATCACACTGACGGAACCACAGGCACATAGACACAGGCAACAGAGCATGCACAATGTCGGCACTAGTACAGTGTATATCCACCTTTCGCAGCAATGCAGGCTGCTATTCTCCCATGGAGACGATCGTAGAGATGCTGGATGTAGTCCTGTGGAACGGCTTACCATACCATTTCCACCTGGCGCCTCAGTTGGACCAGTGTTCGTGCTCGACGTGCAGACCGCGTGAGACGACACTTCATCCAGTCCCAAACATGCTCAATGGGGGACAGATCCGGAGATCTTGCTGGCTAGGGCAGTTGACTTACACCTTCTAGAGCACGTTGGGTGGCACGGGATACATGCGGACGTGCATTGTCCTGTTGGAACAGCAAGTTCCCTTGCCGGTCTAGGAATGGTAGAACGATGGGTTCGATGACGGTTTGGATGTACCGTGCACTATTCAGTGTCCTCTCGACGATCACCACTGGTGTACGGCCAGTGTAGGAGATCGCTCCCCACACCATGATGCCGGGTGTTGGCCCTGTGTGCCTCGTTCGTATGCAGTCCTGATTGTGGCGCTCACCTGCACGGCGCCAAACACGCATACGACCATCATTGGCACCAAGGCAGAAGCGACTCTCATCGCTGAAGACGACACGTCTCCATTCGTCCCTCCATTCACGCCTGTCGCGACACCACTGGAGGCGGGCTGCACGATGTTGGGGCGTGAGCGGAAGACGGCCTAACGGTGTGCGGGACCGTAGCCCAGCTTCATGGAGACGGTTGCGAATGGTCCTCGCCGATACCCCAGGAGCAACAGTGTCCCTAATTTGCTGGGAAGTGGCGGTGCGGTCCCCTACGGCACTGCGTAGGATCCTACGGTCTTGGCGTGCATCCGTGAGTCGCTGCGGTCCGGTCCCAGGTCGACGGGCACGTGCACCTTCCGCCGACCACTGGCGACAACATCGATGTACTGTGGAGACCTCGCGCCCCACGTGTTGAGCAATTCGGCGGTACGTCCACCCGGCCTCCCGCATGCCCACTATACGCCCTCGCTCAAAGTCCGTCAACTGCACATACGGTTCACGTCCACGCTGTCGTGGCATGTTACCAGTGTTAAAGACTGCGATGGAGCTCCGTATGCCACGGCAAACTGGCTGACACTGACGGCGGCGGTGCACAAATGCTGCGCAGCTAGCGCCATTCGACGGCCAACACGGCGGTTCCTGGTGTGTCCGCTGTGCCGTGCGTGTGATCATTGCTTGTACAGCCCTCTCGCAGTGTCCGGAGCAAGTATGGTGGGTCTGACACACCGGTGTCAATGTGTCCTTTTTTCCATTTCCAGGAGTGTATATAGCAGTTCATGACATCCAGTCTTACAAATTTCAAAACTCCGCCATTTCTCTCCCCACATCCACAACTGCTGGCGGCTCACCTCCTACTGCGCAACGCTACGCGCTGTTAACAGCCAACTGCCCACTACAATAGCGAATTACAACAATGCAAACCAGGCACAGGCTGCACACAGCACAGTCAGTGATCTTATATAGAGCTCTACGTGGCGTTACCATTAAAAAAACCTAAACAGCCTACTTACAAGGTTCTGAGAAAACAGTAATCAAATACATATTCCACAAACATTTCTTGGATGTTTTGTCTAAAATACGACAAATAATTGAGGTTTACCTAAAAAGAAGTTCTTTGAAACGGGTACGAAAACAATTAGATCTCCTTGTTATGGAACTACCACACCTCGGGACCTGAAATTACTTAGGGCGTCGCCAATACGTGGCTCACCACATTCCTTTTGTAAGCAACCAGTGGGAACAACAGTGAAAGCCTGATGAACAGAGAAGTCATTTTTAACTAAAGCGAGTAAAAACATAAGTTATCAGATTACACGCCGGCATTTCGGACAAAACAGTTGTGAAAAGTTGCTCAAAGGTAATAAGGTAACTGGCTAAGGCAACCAACCTCCCTCCCCCATCCCCCACTCCCACTCTTACAGTCAGACATTCAGCTTCGTATCACGTCGCCAGATGGAAACATTAAAAACTTAACCTTCGCACAGGACGGAAAACATAGGTGGCAGGAAGACGTGAACGGTTGGCTGATAACCTCACCATGTAAACGTAAGCTTGGCTTGGCAGTATAACCCACCTAAATACATGGAACAACATTTGCCCCGGTAAAGCGCGTAAGCTCCAAACAACTAAAGAAAGTGACTTGGCGATTTAGTGCACAAGGTAATAGACCAAAAAATACTTTGAACGTCCTAAATAATGACGCCTTAAATACTAAAGCAATTTACAAAACGCAAATAATTTAAAGCACACCGTCAAATAACAGGTGTATGGCTATTACTAAATGGTGGCTATTATCTTTTGATACGAGTGACACGCTCCTCAGACTGCCAGGCCAGACGCAGAAACAGAGAACAACAACAACAACAACAACAACAGAAGGCTTAACCGAATCCGATAGAGGAGCAGCAGGGCACAAACCAGTGGAAGAAGCGAACAAGTCACAAACGCTCACAGTGGAGAGCAATATCAGTCTTTGCGTATTCCACGTGGTTTCGGCATCGAAGCAACAATACGAGGTGCATTCAAGTTCTAAGGCCTCCGATTTTTTTTCTAATTAACAACTCACCGGAAATCGATGAAACTGGCGTTACTTCTCGATGTAATCGCCCTGCAGACGTACACATTTTTCGCAACGCTGACGCCATGATTCCATGGCAGCGGCGAAGGCTTCTTTAGGAGTCTGTTTTGACCACTGGTATATCGCTGAGGCAATAGCAGCACGGCTGGTGAATGTGCGGTCACGGAGAGTGTCTTTCATTGTTGGAAAAAGCCAAAAGTCACTAGACTAGGAGCCAGGTCAGGTGAGTAGGGAGCATGAGGAATCACTTCAGGTTGTTATCACGAAGAAACTGTTGCGTAACGTTAGCTCAATGTGCAGGTGCGTTGTCTTGGTGAAACAGCACACGTGCAGCCCTTCCCGGACGTTTTTGTTGCAAAGCAGCAAGGAATTTGTTCTTCAAAACATTTTCATAGGATGCACCTGTTACCGTAGTGCCCTTTGTAACGCAATGGGTAAGGATTACACCATCGCTGTCCCAGAACATGAACACCATCATTTTTTCAGCACTGGCGGTTACCCGAAATATTTTTAGTGGCGGTGAATCTGTGTGCTTCCATTGAGCTGACTGGCGCTTTGTTTCTGGATTGCAAAATGGCATCCACGTCTCATCCATTGCCACAACCGACGAAAAGAAAGTCCCATTCATGCTGTCGTTGCGCGTCAACATTGCTTGGCAACATGCCACACGGGCAGCCATGTGGTCGTCCATCAGCATTCGTGGCACCCACCTGGATGACACTTTTCTCATTTTCAGGTCGTCATACAGGATTGTGTGCACAGAACCCACAGAAATGCCAACTCTGGAGGCGATCTGTTCAACAGTCATTCGGCGATCCCACAAAACAATTCTCTCCACTTTCTCGATCATGTCGTCAGACCGGCTTGTGCGAACCCGAGGTTGTTTCAGTTTGTTGTCACACGATGTTCTGCCTTCATTAAACTGTCGCACCCACGAACGCACTTTTGACACATCCATAACTCCATCACCACATGTCTCCTTCAACTGTCGATGAATTTCAATTGGTTTCACACCACGCAAATTCAGAAAACGAATGATTGCGCGCTGTTCAAGTAAGGAAAACGTCGCCATTTTAAGTATTTAAAACAGTTCTCATTCTCGCAGCTAGCGGTAAAATTCCATTTGCTGTACGGTGTTGCCATCTCTGGGACGTATTGACAATGAATGCGGCCTCATTTTAAAACAATGCGCATGTTTCTATCTCTTTCCAGTCCGAAGAAAAAAAAATGGGAGGCCTTAGAACTTGAGTGCACCTTGTATAGCTCACCTAGCATCAAAAGCGCTGTGCGATGACAAACAGTGGAAAAACATGGAGCAGCAAGGAGATATGTGGATGACGACGAGCCGCCGCTCGCCCCCAGACGTGGTGGGCCAAAGGAGTAGGGTATCCTTCCCGTTTCCGGTGCAGGACCTAGCGACCGGAAAATGCTCAGCCAGATCAACTAAGCAGTCATGCGGGCTGTACAACAAATTGCCAGCGCGTTGTCTCGCAGATCTGCACTGTCCGTCCTGCTCCACACATGGCCTTTCTCCCAAATACGGTCTCAACGGCACCCGCGTCAAACCATGGAGCGCACCCTTCAAGGCAAAGATTGTGCTCAAGAGAACGCGACGCGAGCTGTAGATCGCGCAATGGTTCACTGCCCTCTTCACTTGTACTTATTTGCAGAGGAATCCTAGAATGTATTCCAGTTTCACGCTGCAGTGTTGCCTTCTTTTCAAGGTACCGCATTGCCAGCGCCTTCCGTAGTGAACAGCAGGGTGTTCAGCCACTAAATGCGGCTCACAAACAGGATGCACTTATCTGACCAATACTAACGGTTCTCAACGCTGCTTGGAATCCATGTCTTCCAACTTCATCGATAAGGCCTGTCTCGTCTCACCCTACTGCATCCGATCTTCCACACAAATCCTTTACTGGGCAGTTCTCTGTCCTTCACAATTTCTAGAAGATCTCTGAAATTTCCTCCTCCTCCTCATCAAGTCAGACCTACGTCTATATCAACATCTACCACATTCCTACGACCTACAGTATATAACTAACTTCTACGCTTCCGGCTAACTAGGGCTTAAATAAGACGTTTACCTAAAGTTCCCTGTTATACTAGAAAGGCATCTGCTCCGAAGAATAATTGAAATCTGGGAAATGTAGGTGCAGTTATGCCGAATCGCCAATGGTCAGTAGCAATGATGACAAGAAAGGAAAACTCGGTTAAAGTAAATGAATATAAAATTAGGCTGGATGGAATTACAGTGCTTAGCTAAATTTGGAAAATGTTATAAACTTAATTAATGAATCAATGAAAATTAATGGTCGCCAGCTCATACGTGAGCAATATTACTGTCTCTATGATTAGTGTCTTTTAACAATGAGAAATTTAAGTAAGAATTCTTGGTTTCGTTACAAGGCGAAAACTGCACAATGTTTGTAAACATTGCCCTGACGTAATTTAAGCTGCATGTGTCACAGTGAACAAATACGTTTCAGTTAAGGATCATCTTTTGGAAATTAATTAGTAATAATCAAATAACAACAAAATGTCACCAGTAATAAAAGGTTACGTAAATGCAAATATTTTGTGGCCTCACTCGCTGTAATGCTTACTGTCTTTAATTTTACTCAAGAAGTCATTTATGTTTATTCATTACTGAATGCTGGCATTTAGCTTGAAAATCATCGTAATGATGTTTCGTCATTCAATAATCGCTTTACTGTGAGCTATAGTTACGTAATTTTGCAAAGTCAAAATTTCGATTGTAAATTTATGACAAAGTTCCTGATGCGATTTTATTGACAGGTTGGTTTCGTGTAACGCCAACTTTTACTACTATTCGTTAACAATTATTGCTAATCACTTTGTGCAATTACGTCTGTTATTTGCTCAAGACGTTAACAAACATTTCTGACTTATTGCAGTTGCGTAAAATTAAAAACTCATCTATCCATGAAAATTGCACAAAATGTTTTTTACTTAATCTCAGTCTATTGAACTCTGTCTTTCAATTACTGTTTACTAGACTTGAACACTTTCGCTAACCATAGTTGTGGCGGTACAGTGTCCACACATGGCAATCTATTTGTCGTATACATATGAAGTTCTCCATTGAGGATGTTGTAGGCATGGCTACCAGTATCAGTTAATCTTTGCTTGTTGACAACACGCTGGTGACCAGTAACAGTCATGGTGCGAGTTACAGTAGTTGCAGCTGGGCTATCGTCCAGAGCGGAGTGAGCCGATCTCGGATAGTGCATTCGTCGAGACTGCTCGTGTGAGGTAACGGGCGAGTTGTGGCACCCTGAAAATATTCTAAATTCAGAGTTGACGGCCACCTCTCTGGCCGTTTGGCAAGGCGTGTCTCGTTATCAAGCACGTGGTGCCTCACAACGGCCGGAGCACGTGGTCCATCGGCTGTGTGGCTGGGAATTCAGTGTTGACACTGTGACAAGGACGGTGCTTTGTGTCGATGAAGGAGACGTCTATGCCGGGAGTGTCAAAGATGGCGGCCTTTGTGAAACCATAATAGCAGACACTTCACAGTTCGTACAGAAATTAATAGTAGCCAGATGAATCACAATACCTCAAAAAGAAACATGTACATTACCATTACTTGCAAGACGATCCTGATGGTGTAATCAGATTTTCAATATCTTTATTAGTTTCAAGTTTAGTTTCTGACGGTAAATTATATAAGAAAAACACCCAGCAACGAATTCCCAAATACACTCCTGGAAATTGAAATAAGAACACCGTGAATTCATTGTCCCAGGAAGGGGAAACTTTATTGACACATTCCTGGGGTCAGATACATCACATGATCACACTGACAGAACCACAGGCACATAGACACAGGCAACAGAGCATGCACAATGTCGGCACTAGTACAGTGTATATCCACCTTTCGCAGCAATGCAGGCTGCTATTCTCCCATGGAGACGATCGTAGAGATGCTGGATGTAGTCCTGTGGAACGACTTGCCATGCCATTTCCACCTGGTGCCTCAGTTGGACCAGCGTTCGTGCTGGACGTGCAGACCGCGTGAGACGACGCTTCATCCAGTCCCAAACATGCTCAATGGGGGACAGATCCGGAGATCTTGCTGGCAAGGGTAGTTGACTTACCCCTTCTAGAGCACGTTGGGTGGCACGGGATACATGCGGACGTGCATTGTCCTGTTGGAACAGCAAGTTCCCTTGCCGGTCTAGGAATGGTAGAACGATGGGTTCGATGACGGTTTGGATGTACCGTGCACTATTCAGTGTCCCCTCGACGATCACCAGTGGTTTACGGCCAGTGTAGGAGATCGCTCCCCACACCATGATGCCGGGTGTTGGCCCTGTGTGCCTCGTTCGTATGCAGTCCTGATTGTGGCGCTCACCTGCACGGCGCCAAACACGCATACGACCATCATTGGCACCAAGGCAGAAGCGACTCTCATCGCTGAAGACGACACGTCTCCATTCGTCCCTCCATTCACGCCTGTCGCGACACCACTGGAGGCGGGCTGCACGATGTTGGGGCGTGAGCGGAAGACGGCCTAACGGTGTGCGGGACCGTAGCCCAGCTTCATGGAGACGGTTGCGAATAGTCCTCGCCGATACCCCAGGAGCAACAGTGTCCCTAATTTGCTGGGAAGTGGCGGTGCGGTCCCCTACGGCACTGCGTAGGATCCTACGGTCTTGGCGTGCATCCGTGAGTCGCTGCGGTCCGGTCCCAGGTCGACGGGCACGTGCACCTTCCGCCGACCCCTGGCGACAACATCGATGTACTGTGGAGACCTCGCGCCCCACGTGTTGAGCAATTCGGCGGTACGTCCACCCGGCCTCCCGCATGCCCACTATACGCCCTCGCTCAAAGTCCGTCAACTGCACATACGGTTCACGTCCACGCTGTCGTGGCATGTTACCAGTGTTAAAGACTGCGATGGAGCTCCGTATGCCACGGCAAACTGGCTGACACTGACGGCGGCGGTGCACAAATGCTGCGCAGCTAGCGCCATTCGACGGCCAACACGGCGGTTCCTGGTGTGTCCGCTGTGCCGTGCGTGTGATCATTGCTTGTACAGCCCTCTCGCAGTGTCCGGAGCAAGTATGGTGGGTCTGACACACCGGTGTCAATGTGTCCTTTTTTCCATTTCCAGGAGTGTATATAGCAGTTCATGACATCCAGTCTTACAAATTTCAAAACTCCGCCATTTCTCTCCCCACATCCACAACTGCTGGCGGCTCACCTCCTACTGCGCAACGCTACGCGCTGTTAACAGCCAACTGCCCACTACAATAGCGAATTACAACAATGCAAACCAGGCACAGGCTGCACACAGCACAGTCAGTGATCTTATATAGAGCTCTACGTGGCGTTACCATTAAAAAAACCTAAACAGCCTACTTACAAGGTTCTGAGAAAACAGTAATCAAATACATATTCCACAAACATTTCTTGGATGTTTTGTCTAAAATACGACAAATAATTGAGGTTTACCTAAAAAGAAGTTCTTTGAAACGGGTACGAAAACAATTAGATCTCCTTGTTATGGAACTACCACACCTCGGGACCTGAAATTACTTAGGGCGTCGCCAATACGTGGCTCACCACATTCCTTTTGTAAGCAACCAGTGGGAACAACAGTGAAAGCCTGATGAACAGAGAAGTCATTTTTAACTAAAGCGAGTAAAAACATAAGTTATCAGATTACACGCCGGCATTTCGGACAAAACAGTTGTGAAAAGTTGCTCAAAGGTAATAAGGTAACTGGCTAAGGCAACCAACCTCCCTCCCCCATCCCTCACTCCCACTCTTACAGTCAGACATTCAGCTTCGTATCACGTCGCCAGATGGAAACATTAAAAACTTAACCTTCGCACAGGACGGAAAACATAGGTGGCAGGAAGACGTGAACGGTTGGCTGATAACCTCACCATGTAAACGTAAGCTTGGCTTGGCAGTATAACCCACCTAAATACATGGAACAACATTTGCCCCGGTAAAGCGCGTAAGCTCCAAACAACTAAAGAAAGTGACTTGGCGATTTAGTGCACAAGGTAATAGACCAAAAAATACTTTGAACGTCCTAAATAATGACGCCTTAAATACTAAAGCAATTTACAAAACGCAAATAATTTAAAGCACACCGTCAAATAACAGGTGTATGGCTATTACTAAATGGTGGCTATTATCTTTTGATACGAGTGACACGCTCCTCAGACTGCCAGGCCAGACGCAGAAACAGAGAACAACAACAACAACAACAACAACAGAAGGCTTAACCGAATCCGATAGAGGAGCAGCAGGGCACAAACCAGTGGAAGAAGCGAACAAGTCACAAACGCTCACAGTGGAGAGCAATATCAGTCTTTGCGTATTCCACGTGGTTTCGGCATCGAAGCAACAATACGAGGTGCATTCAAGTTCTAAGGCCTCCGATTTTTTTTCTAATTAACAACTCACCGGAAATCGATGAAACTGGCGTTACTTCTCGATGTAATCGCCCTGCAGACGTACACATTTTTCGCAACGCTGACGCCATGATTCCATGGCAGCGGCGAAGGCTTCTTTAGGAGTCTGTTTTGACCACTGGTATATCGCTGAGGCAATAGCAGCACGGCTGGTGAATGTGCGGTCACGGAGAGTGTCTTTCATTGTTGGAAAAAGCCAAAAGTCACTAGACTAGGAGCCAGGTCAGGTGAGTAGGGAGCATGAGGAATCACTTCAGGTTGTTATCACGAAGAAACTGTTGCGTAACGTTAGCTCAATGTGCAGGTGCGTTGTCTTGGTGAAACAGCACACGTGCAGCCCTTCCCGGACGTTTTTGTTGCAAAGCAGCAAGGAATTTGTTCTTCAAAACATTTTCATAGGATGCACCTGTTACCGTAGTGCCCTTTGTAACGCAATGGGTAAGGATTACACCATCGCTGTCCCAGAACATGAACACCATCATTTTTTCAGCACTGGCGGTTACCCGAAATATTTTTAGTGGCGGTGAATCTGTGTGCTTCCATTGAGCTGACTGGCGCTTTGTTTCTGGATTGCAAAATGGCATCCACGTCTCATCCATTGCCACAACCGACGAAAAGAAAGTCCCATTCATGCTGTCGTTGCGCGTCAACATTGCTTGGCAACATGCCACACGGGCAGCCATGTGGTCGTCCATCAGCATTCGTGGCACCCACCTGGATGACACTTTTCTCATTTTCAGGTCGTCATACAGGATTGTGTGCACAGAACCCACAGAAATGCCAACTCTGGAGGCGATCTGTTCAACAGTCATTCGGCGATCCCACAAAACAATTCTCTCCACTTTCTCGATCATGTCGTCAGACCGGCTTGTGCGAACCCGAGGTTGTTTCAGTTTGTTGTCACACGATGTTCTGCCTTCATTAAACTGTCGCACCCACGAACGCACTTTTGACACATCCATAACTCCATCACCACATGTCTCCTTCAACTGTCGATGAATTTCAATTGGTTTCACACCACGCAAATTCAGAAAACGAATGATTGCGCGCTGTTCAAGTAAGGAAAACGTCGCCATTTTAAGTATTTAAAACAGTTCTCATTCTCGCAGCTAGCGGTAAAATTCCATTTGCTGTACGGTGTTGCCATCTCTGGGACGTATTGACAATGAATGCGGCCTCATTTTAAAACAATGCGCATGTTTCTATCTCTTTCCAGTCCGAAGAAAAAAAAATGGGAGGCCTTAGAACTTGAGTGCACCTTGTATAGCTCACCTAGCATCAAAAGCGCTGTGCGATGACAAACAGTGGAAAAACATGGAGCAGCAAGGAGATATGTGGATGACGACGAGCCGCCGCTCGCCCCCAGACGTGGTGGGCCAAAGGAGTAGGGTATCCTTCCCGTTTCCGGTGCAGGACCTAGCGACCGGAAAATGCTCAGCCAGATCAACTAAGCAGTCATGCGGGCTGTACAACAAATTGCCAGCGCGTTGTCTCGCAGATCTGCACTGTCCGTCCTGCTCCACACATGGCCTTTCTCCCAAATACGGTCTCAACGGCACCCGCGTCAAACCATGGAGCGCACCCTTCAAGGCAAAGATTGTGCTCAAGAGAACGCGACGCGAGCTGTAGATCGCGCAATGGTTCACTGCCCTCTTCACTTGTACTTATTTGCAGAGGAATCCTAGAATGTATTCCAGTTTCACGCTGCAGTGTTGCCTTCTTTTCAAGGTACCGCATTGCCAGCGCCTTCCGTAGTGAACAGCAGGGTGTTCAGCCACTAAATGCGGCTCACAAACAGGATGCACTTATCTGACCAATACTAACGGTTCTCAACGCTGCTTGGAATCCATGTCTTCCAACTTCATCGATAAGGCCTGTCTCGTCTCACCCTACTGCATCCGATCTTCCACACAAATCCTTTACTGGGCAGTTCTCTGTCCTTCACAATTTCTAGAAGATCTCTGAAATTTCCTCCTCCTCCTCATCAAGTCAGACCTACGTCTATATCAACATCTACCACATTCCTACGACCTACAGTATATAACTAACTTCTACGCTTCCGGCTAACTAGGGCTTAAATAAGACGTTTACCTAAAGTTCCCTGTTATACTAGAAAGGCATCTGCTCCGAAGAATAATTGAAATCTGGGAAATGTAGGTGCAGTTATGCCGAATCGCCAATGGTCAGTAGCAATGATGACAAGAAAGGAAAACTCGGTTAAAGTAAATGAATATAAAATTAGGCTGGATGGAATTACAGTGCTTAGCTAAATTTGGAAAATGTTATAAACTTAATTAATGAATCAATGAAAATTAATGGTCGCCAGCTCATACGTGAGCAATATTACTGTCTCTATGATTAGTGTCTTTTAACAATGAGAAATTTAAGTAAGAATTCTTGGTTTCGTTACAAGGCGAAAACTGCACAATGTTTGTAAACATTGCCCTGACGTAATTTAAGCTGCATGTGTCACAGTGAACAAATACGTTTCAGTTAAGGATCATCTTTTGGAAATTAATTAGTAATAATCAAATAACAACAAAATGTCACCAGTAATAAAAGGTTACGTAAATGCAAATATTTTGTGGCCTCACTCGCTGTAATGCTTACTGTCTTTAATTTTACTCAAGAAGTCATTTATGTTTATTCATTACTGAATGCTGGCATTTAGCTTGAAAATCATCGTAATGATGTTTCGTCATTCAATAATCGCTTTACTGTGAGCTATAGTTACGTAATTTTGCAAAGTCAAAATTTCGATTGTAAATTTATGACAAAGTTCCTGATGCGATTTTATTGACAGGTTGGTTTCGTGTAACGCCAACTTTTACTACTATTCGTTAACAATTATTGCTAATCACTTTGTGCAATTACGTCTGTTATTTGCTCAAGACGTTAACAAACATTTCTGACTTATTGCAGTTGCGTAAAATTAAAAACTCATCTATCCATGAAAATTGCACAAAATGTTTTTTACTTAATCTCAGTCTATTGAACTCTGTCTTTCAATTACTGTTTACTAGACTTGAACACTTTCGCTAACCATAGTTGTGGCGGTACAGTGTCCACACATGGCAATCTATTTGTCGTATACATATGAAGTTCTCCATTGAGGATGTTGTAGGCATGGCTACCAGTATCAGTTAATCTTTGCTTGTTGACAACACGCTGGTGACCAGTAACAGTCATGGTGCGAGTTACAGTAGTTGCAGCTGGGCTATCGTCCAGAGCGGAGTGAGCCGATCTCGGATAGTGCATTCGTCGAGACTGCTCGTGTGAGGTAACGGGCGAGTTGTGGCACCCTGAAAATATTCTAAATTCAGAGTTGACGGCCACCTCTCTGGCCGTTTGGCAAGGCGTGTCTCGTTATCAAGCACGTGGTGCCTCACAACGGCCGGAGCACGTGGTCCATCGGCTGTGTGGCTGGGAATTCAGTGTTGACACTGTGACAAGGACGGTGCTTTGTGTCGATGAAGGAGACGTCTATGCCGGGAGTGTCAAAGATGGCGGCCTTTGTGAAACCATAATAGCAGACACTTCACAGTTCGTACAGAAATTAATAGTAGCCAGATGAATCACAATACCTCAAAAAGAAACATGTACATTACCATTACTTGCAAGACGATCCTGATGGTGTAATCAGATTTTCAATATCTTTATTAGTTTCAAGTTTAGTTTCTGACGGTAAATTATATAAGAAAAACACCCAGCAACGAATTCCCAAATACACTCCTGGAAATTGAAATAAGAACACCGTGAATTCATTGTCCCAGGAAGGGGAAACTTTATTGACACATTCCTGGGGTCAGATACATCACATGATCACACTGACAGAACCACAGGCACATAGACACAGGCAACAGAGCATGCACAATGTCGGCACTAGTACAGTGTATATCCACCTTTCGCAGCAATGCAGGCTGCTATTCTCCCATGGAGACGATCGTAGAGATGCTGGATGTAGTCCTGTGGAACGACTTGCCATGCCATTTCCACCTGGTGCCTCAGTTGGACCAGCGTTCGTGCTGGACGTGCAGACCGCGTGAGACGACGCTTCATCCAGTCCCAAACATGCTCAATGGGGGACAGATCCGGAGATCTTGCTGGCAAGGGTAGTTGACTTACCCCTTCTAGAGCACGTTGGGTGGCACGGGATACATGCGGACGTGCATTGTCCTGTTGGAACAGCAAGTTCCCTTGCCGGTCTAGGAATGGTAGAACGATGGGTTCGATGACGGTTTGGATGTACCGTGCACTATTCAGTGTCCCCTCGACGATCACCAGTGGTTTACGGCCAGTGTAGGAGATCGCTCCCCACACCATGATGCCGGGTGTTGGCCCTGTGTGCCTCGTTCGTATGCAGTCCTGATTGTGGCGCTCACCTGCACGGCGCCAAACACGCATACGACCATCATTGGCACCAAGGCAGAAGCGACTCTCATCGCTGAAGACGACACGTCTCCATTCGTCCCTCCATTCACGCCTGTCGCGACACCACTGGAGGCGGGCTGCACGATGTTGGGGCGTGAGCGGAAGACGGCCTAACGGTGTGCGGGACCGTAGCCCAGCTTCATGGAGACGGTTGCGAATAGTCCTCGCCGATACCCCAGGAGCAACAGTGTCCCTAATTTGCTGGGAAGTGGCGGTGCGGTCCCCTACGGCACTGCGTAGGATCCTACGGTCTTGGCGTGCATCCGTGAGTCGCTGCGGTCCGGTCCCAGGTCGAACGGCACGTGCACCTTCCGCCGACCACTGGCGACAACATCGATGTACTGTGGAGACCTCACGCCCCACGTGTTGAGCAATTCGGCGGTACGTCCACCCGGCCTCCCGCATGCCCACTATACGCCCTCGCTCAAAGTCCGTCAACTGCACATACGGTTCACGTCCACGCTGTCGCGGCATGCTACCAGTGTTAAAGACTGCGATGGAGCTCCGTATGCCACGGCAAACTGGCTGACACTGACGGTGGCGGTGCACAAATGCTGCGCAGCTAGCGCCATTCGACGGCCAACACGGCGGTTCCTGGTGTGTCCGCTGTGCCGTGCGTGTGATCATTGCTTGTACAGCCCTCTCGCAGTGTCCGGAGCAAGTATGGTGGGTCTGACACACCGGTGTCAATGTGTCCTTTTTTCCATTTCCAGGAGTGTATAAACGCTTTATCCGATTTTGTCGATCGCCGTGGCTTTAGAAAGCTATTAGTGTAAACCTAAATTGGTATAAATTACAGGCATGTAACTTCAGTAGTACATGAGTTATTGGAGTTCAAAGTGGCCGATTACTATCGATCGCGTCAGGCCAAAAGTACTTCACAGTTACACGAAAAAACGGTAGCAGCATGCTTGCAAATATATTTACTCATCTATGTCTTTGTTTATATCCGATATATACTATTCATGAAGAAATTGGTTAAATATTTACTGTGTTTTAGAAAGCACAGAGACATTAGACTACTGGCCTACATTTTGCTTATTTTCTTTTGATATATGCTTATTTAATTTGTTTATGTATCTAATAATGTGTGTTAGAGCGTGTTTATGGTCCAGCCTAGGAATATTTATTTAATTTCAAGTATTAAAATGTAAATCCAGTGTTTCGTATGTGCTTCAATATGTGTGTGGGTGCGTTTGAAGACAGGACGGGAGCACTCTAGCCATTCGCAGCGACCGTTGCAAAAAGGACACGTGGAGAGACTGTATGGAAGTGGGGGGAGCATCGTTGCCGGGGAGGACACTGATTGTAAGTGTTCTATTTCTGTGGCCAGACTATCAGTATCTGACAGAGTTTGTGCTCTGTGGACCAGTGTTTTGAGCACTCCATTCTTCTGTGCCGGATGGTGGCAACTGCTGCCTTGTAGGTATAAGTCAGTGTGCGTAGGTTTGCGGTACACACTGTGTCCAAATGTGCGACCTGCCTTTCTCTTCACCAGAACATCCAAGAACGGAAGTAGTCCATCCTTCTCCATTTCCATTGTGAACTGAATGTTCGGATGGAAAGAGTTCAGATGTAGCAGGAACTCATCTAACTTCTCTCTACCATGGGGCCAGATCAGTGTTTAGCAGGAATGGGTACTCCTCTAGAGATTTCCAGAAGGCACCTCAACCTGCTAACCGGCCAAAGGATCAAGAAGAAGAACCAGAAGAGGCAAAGAAGATGGCATACCTGCCATATGCCGGACCTATCTCTGCCAAGATCAGCAGGATTCTCCAGAAATATGACATCAAGAGCATATTTTGCCCACCCACCAAAATTGGGGCTATGCTGGGGAATGTAAAAGATGACCTTGGGCTACGCAAGCCAGGTATTTACAACATACCATGCCAGTGTGGGATGTCATACATTGGCCAGACCACCAGAACTGTGAACATCAGGTGTAAAGAACACCAGAGACATACCAGACTCAGGCAGGCAACTAAATCAGCCATAGCAGAGCATTGCCTGGAACTTAGTCATTCAATGGATTACAATGACACCAAGATTGTGACACAGACCTCAAGATTTTGGGACAGTGTCATTAAAGAAGCCATTGAGATTAAGGTCACAGAGAATCTAATCAACAGTGACTCGGGATACCAAATCAGCACTGCCTGGAATCCAGCGCTTGAGCTTGTGAAAACTCAACGCTGGACACTCCGGGATTCTACAAGAAATAGAAGTGGAGACCGAGAGAACAGCCGTGAGACAAGGTGTCTGACATTGGAGACCAGATATGCCACACCCCAGATCATGAACTCGACTTCAGAAGACGGCCAGGCCGGGCGCGGACGGCGGAGGGAACACCAGCGACCAGAGAGGGACAATGTAGCCGCGTCTGGCGGGCGCGGACCTCAGACGGAACACACGACGCGGCGCGGACTGATTAGGGAGCGCCCAGCACGAAACAGAAGTGGAAATCATTGTAACAGTCAGGAGATAGAGTACCCAGCATCTCAGACCAGGTCTGACACACCTCATATGATAACCACATCCGTTGAGGACGGCCAGAACGGGCGCCGACGGCAGTCGGAATCTGCGACTGGAGGGGTCCATTGAAGCCGAGTCTGGCGGGCGCGGACCACAGATGGAACACTCGACCCGGCGCGGACCGATTAGGGAAAGCCCAGCTCTTCCCAGGCATAAATACTGGACTCGATCGACCCAAGGACCAGTCTCAGGTAGCACCTGAAGAAGACAGCGAGGCACGCTGTTGAAATATCGTGCGAGAACGACGCGAACATCCGGCTGGATCCCCGAATATCCAAGATGTCAACAGATCGCCGGGAAAGCATGAAGAATTACAAGTAAGTCCTTTCTTTGTGGTAAATGGGTTATAACTAGCTCTCAAACCTTTCAGTAGTGAAGTGATGTTTCTATGCCAGTCCAACGTCCGAAACCAGCACAGTGAGTACAGTGAGAAAGGTCACAGAGGAGACGTCACAGAATGGCAAAAAAGAAGGTGCTATGTTTCGACGTGCCAAATTGACTGAAGTATCAACGCGAACTGTCCGAACTCTCACACGTGACCACAAGGGATGGGCGTCTGTCCTCAGTTTCAATCTCTAATTGCTGCTCTCAGAGAATGCATGTCTATCTCTACCGGTTTCCGAGGGAATGTTGCCAAAGGAACTGCACACATTTGACGTTTGTAGTCGAATATCCGCAATCTGCGAACTTTTATGCCAACTAACTCTGGCCACGGTAGCCTATGCGGTTATAGTTTCCGTCTGCTTTGACCAGTTGGCCCAATGCAGCTCGACCTTCTGCTATGTGCAATGCGCGATCACATGGAACGGCGCAGGTGGAAGAGCTTTTGGAACGACAGTACGTATGGCAAATGGACTGGCCTGCCCGTTCTCACGATTTAAATCAATGAAAATGAAGTCAGGGCCACATGCACCAATGGAAATGCGCACATGGGGAAGGTGTACAGAGTCACACTAACAAGGGAACCTCCCCATCGCACCCCCCTCAGATTTAATTACAAGTTCGCACAGTTAGCCTTGAAAAACTGAACACAGATCAATCGATAAAACAGGAAGAAGTTGTGTGAAACTATGAAAAAAATAAGCAAAATATACAAACTGAGTAGTCCATGCCGAAGATAGGCAGAATCAAGGACTCTATTAACTCTGAGGTGCCGTGGTCCCGTGGTTAGCGTGAGCAGCTGCTATACGAAAGGTCTTTGGTTCAAGCTTCCCTCGAATGAAATTTTTTTTTATTTTCAGACTATTATCAAAGTTTAGGCACTCAAACATAATCAACTTCGCTCTCCAAAATTCCAGGACATGTTCAGATTTGCTTGGACACATGCAGGATTTGACGGTCTACACACGGAAAAATTTGAAAACGTTAAAAACATATGTTTTTACAGAGCACAGGGAAAAATGTGCGACTGTGGAACTGTTGCATTCATTTGTTGCAGTTCATGTGACAAACTCTTATGTTTTCATCACTTTTTTGGAAGTGATTATCACATCCACACGAAAACCTCAATCGGGCAAGGTAGAAGAATCTTTTTACCCATTCGCCAAGTGTACAAGTTAGATGGGTCGACAACATATTCCTGTCAGGTGACGCAGATGCCGTCACCAGTGTAGTATAGAATATAGCAGACGTGTTGTCCTGTGGAGGAATCGGTTGACCTATGACCTTGCGAGCAAATGTTTTCGGTGCCCATTGGAGAGGCACGTCCTTTCGTCTACTAATCGCACGGTTTTGCGGTGCGGTGGCAAAACACAGACACTAAATTTATTACAGTGAATAGAGACGTCAATGAACGAACGGACGGATCATAACTTTGCGAGAATAAAGAAAGTAAAATTTTCACTCGATGGAAGACTTGAACCAAGGACCTCTCATGCCGAAGCTGCTCACGCTAACCACGGGACCACGGCGTTCCTCAGTTCACAAAATCCGTAATGTTGCTTATGTTGCGCATGGACTACTCAGTTCGTACATTTTGCTTAGTTTTTTCATAGTTCCACACAACTTCTTCCTGTTTTCTCGATTGATCTGTGTTCAGTTTTTCAAGGCCTATCCACTGTGCCAACTTGTAATTAAATCTGAGGGGGGTGCGATGGGGAGGTTCCCTTGTAAGCTTGACCGCTGAGGTAGTGTGTTAAAAAGTTTGGAGGTCACTACGCCGATGCAATGTTGTGCTACCCGGAGCACCAAAACGACTACATTCCACAATGTTACTGGGTGCTTTACATGTTCTCACCTCTCGCCATATGTGGGTACATCCATCATTGCTGAAGCGTTGAAACAAGTTACAGAGCATGCACTGGCGTCAATGATGGTCTGATACCTGTTGAGAATTATGTCCCACGTTGTGTAACGTCCAGTGGATTATCGAATTCAGTGTGATTATTCCTTTTGTGTAAAAATGTCACATCAAATAGTTCAAATGGCTCTGAGCACTATGGGACTTAACATCTGAGGTCATCAATTGCCTAGAAATTAGAACTACTTAAACCTAACTAATCTAAAGACATCACACACATCCATGCCCGAGGCAGGATTCGAGCCTGCGACCGTAGCGGTCGCGCGGTTCCAGACTGAAGCACCTAGAACCGCTCGGCCACACCGGCCGGCAAATGTCATATCATTGTATATTTCTTTCAATTATCTTCTGTGTATGCTGTAACAGATATCTGTATGTTTACTTCACGTGAAAGGTGTATACATCATGAGATATATCAGTTTGTTTGGTATGATTGCAACTATGAGAATCTTTGCATATCTGAAAACTTGAGTGAGACATACTCCATGGCTACTAGAGTTTATATTACAGAGTAGAGCTGGGCCGAGCGAGTGAGTCAGTTGAAGAGAGAGAGAGAGAGAGAGAGAGAGAGAGAGAGGGAGGGAGGAAGGGAGTGATGTGTCGTCGCAGATGGAGGAGCTCGGATCACGGACATGGCGCACAGAGAAAGAATTTTATATGAGATTGTTCCTGATGTATTATTGAGAAAAAAAGATGAACGGTAATCTTTAAGAGGATTTATGGAGAGACGGTTCATTTGGAAAAAAGGTAATTTAACGAAGTCCATTTCTTGTAAGCGCTAACCGAGTAATTATTGTACAGTGAAGATTTCATTGTGTTTGACAATGTGTACATTTGGATATACATGGTGAATTATAAATCTTCCTCCATCCATTGTTTGTTAAAAGTATTTCATTAGTAAAGCAAGGAATAAATTTTACATATTATAAATACTGCGTGTGAAAGTAGCTTCTATGGTACGTGTCAATACTAAGAAAAAATTGTCATGTTAGTACGAGTCACTCCTGTGTCATTAAAAGGATTCAGTTTAATTTCAAAATACCCTTTTACTCATGTACAAATATTTCACTAAGCTAAACCTTACTGTTGAACAAAAAGTGAGCTGCATTTTACAAAAGACATTAAAAGTCTAGAATAAAGTAAAATAAGGCAAAAGGCCACGCAGTAATATATTTCGTGTTCATGCAGTTCAGTACTACTTTTCTTTTTGCAGTATGCAAGCAGAGTTATCTGTAGTAAAAGTAAGAAAGAACTAAAGGGCCTAAACATACAAAATATATGCAGCATAATCCGTTCAAATGTTTGTTACGGGATCGTGTAGAAATCTGAGGTAAATAAACAGAGAAGTGTTTAAACTCAAAAGAGTGTTCCTGGAGCCACTATGTAGCAATTACGGACGTGTGGGGTGCCGCTTTGTCCTGCTGGAATTGCCCACGTCCGTCGGGATGCACAATGGACATGAATGGATGCAGGTGATCAGACAGGATGCTTACGTACGTGTCACGTGTCAGAGTCGTATCAGACGTATCAGGGGTCTCGTATCACTCCAACTGCACACGCCCTACTCCATTACAGAGCCTCGACCAAGTTGAATAGACCCCTGCTGACATGCACGGTCTATGAATTCATGAAGTTGTCTCCATAACTAAACACATCCATCCGCTCGATAAAATTTGAAACGAGACTCTTCCCCCCCCCCCCCCCCCCCAGGCGACATGTTTCCAGTCATCAACAGCCCAGTGACGGATTGATGGGTTCAGGCGAGGCGCAAAGCTTTTCGTCGTGTAGTTATTAAGGGTACACGAGTGGGCCTTCGACTCCGAAAGCCATTATCGATTATGTGTCGTTCAATGGTTCGCACGCTGACACTTGCTGATGGCCCACCATTGAAATCTTCAGCAGTCACTTCTGTCACGTTGAACGTTTCTCTTCAGTCGTCCTTCGTTCCGTTCTTGCAGGATATTTTTTGCGGCCGCAACGATGTCGTAGATTTGAAGTTTTACCGAATTCCTGATATTCACGGTGCAAACGTGAAATGGTAGTAAAGGAAATTGCCCACTTCATGGCTACCTAGGAGATGTTGTGTCCCAACGCTCGTGTGCTGACTATAACGAGACTTTCAAACTCACTTAAATCTTGATAACCTGCGATTGCCGGCGGCGGTGGTCTAGCGGTTCTGGCGCTGCAGTCCGGAACCGCGGGACTGCTACGGTCGCAGGTTCGAATCCTGCCTCGGGCATGGGTGTGTGTGATGTCCTTTGGTTAGTTAGGTTTAAGTAGTTCTAAGTTCTAGGGGACTTATGACCTAAGATGTTGAGTCCCATAGTGCTCAGAACCATTTTAACCTGCGATTGTAACAGCAGTAACCGATCTAACAAATGCGCCAGACACTTTTCGTCTTATATAGGCGTTGACGACCGCAGCTCCGCATTCTGTCTGTTTACATATCTCTGTATTTGAATACGCGGGTCTATACGAGTTTCTTTGGCTCTTCAGTGTATATGCATACAAAGAAAATTTCATTCGCAAAAAATTAGATTCAGTTCAGATGAATTAGTATCTCACACACTGAAAGTAATTTATAGAGTTTATATTCGTGTTCAAAAGTAATGTAGCTAAGACTGTTCTAGATCATAATGTATGTGTGATATTGTAATCGGAATTACTAGCCAGAGGTTTTCACATTCATAGTTCCCAATTAACAAGCAAAAGCGTATCGGTTTCTCAGGTTTCCTGGTGCTCTGTTCCCTGGCAGTGACACAGCATGCGAAAATAAGTTCCACACACCAGTGGCGTTTCATGGACCTGCTGAATTTTGTGTAGAGAGTGGCTGTGCGTCTGACGACGAGCAGCTCCCACTAGGCAGGGGGACAAGTTCACGAGTACGCTGCAGATCCGTCCCGACCAACCGGCCGGCCTGTGACAGGTCGGCGGCGGAGGAGAGGAGACGCCGGTAATTGGCAGGGGCCGGGCAGCTCGTTACGGCGCGTCGGCGCCGCCCGGCTTCACCTCGCTTTGCATGCGCGTCCGGCCGCCGGGCCGCGGTAATCGCCGTGTAAACACGACGCGCCGCGACCGCCTCCGCCGCGCCGGACATGCAAATGCGCCGTTCACGCTGACTCACCGGCTCTGCAGTCGCGGCCGTGGCCGAGGGCAAGGGTAAGGACTCTTTGCAGGGCCGCCCGTCTCCCGCAGGAAGTCGCGGGGCCTCAGGCGAGGCGATTACCGCGTGGCCACGAACCGTAAGACCAAGTCTTTGTTACACTGGTGGCAATTAAAACTGCAACGCCACGAGAGGCAGCAAATAACGTAGTCTTTCTTATCGAGTGTCTACAATACAGTAAGAAGAATAAATCATCGAATAGATATGGGATTTATATACAGAGAGAATCATCTAAAACTTGTACGCAAATATTGCGGAAGTGGAAAGTACTATTGATGGGCCCTCTTGACAAAGTGGATTAGCAAAAATGGCTCAAATGGCTCTGAGCACTATGGGACTTAACACCTGAGTTCATCAGTCCCCTAGAACTTAGAACTACTTAATCCTAACTAACCTAAGGACATCAGACACATCCATGCCCGAGGCAGAATTCGAACCTGCGACCGTAGCAGCCGCGCGGTTCCGGACTGAACCGCCTAGAACCGCTAGGCCACCGAGGCCGGCGTGGATTAGCAGTTAGGGGCTCGTATTGTTAGTCAGTAAACTGATTGTAATAATCCTTATGAAGTGACCTAATATTTCCAATCAGTGAGAGATCTGCGGAACGTTCCAGGACAACAGTCGAATAGCCTGCATTAGAGTTGTGGCGATTCGTGAATGAATCGTTCATTTTAACGACTCTAAATAAAGAATCGTAAGAATCGAATCGCGATACGGACGAATCGTCGTTCAAAAGAATCGGAAGAACTATTGCGTGTTTCCGAGTCGTGACGATTCCAAGTTCCAACGATTCATCGATTCTTGGTATGCTATGCTTCGAAGGCAACTTCTGAATCATGCCGAGTCGTGCCGAATGATTACGACCGCTAGATGGCAATCAAGCCTTATTAGAGAGAATATAGTCTCTCTAACCAATACCGTCTTTAAACAAAAGCTTTGTAATTAATAATGTCAAGTTCGAGTTTTCGAATGTTATCGTGTTCAGATTCATATTAAATTTTAGTGAAGTAATGTCGCTGTATACGATTGAATCCTACTGTTTAGAAGTATGTCGTCTTCTCACGTAAATAGTAGTGACAGCGGCAAGTTCTTAGACAAATTAAAAGCAAAATACCTATGCTTTGTATTTAGAAGAAATGAAAGTTAAGCTAAATTTGTTGTGTGGGAGGACTGTCAGCTGCTTTATGAATTACAAGGGTGATGTGGACTTGGAAAGACATCTTAGCACAGAGAAACATGCCTCACTGCTAGATTTTGTTACTATAAAACAGACGTCATCAGTAGTTACATACGTTCAAGCGACACAACCAAATTGGCATACCACGTAATTTTGCGTCGCTCGACTCCTCTTTCCTGGCATACTGAAATAAAACAATAGATGCAATCAAATCAAACGTGACCTTTCATCAATTAAGGCATTACACGTATAAATCGAGAATCACACTTGTAACGTCATACGCATGTTTCCTCATAAATAAACAATTTCTGGCATATCTTATCGTGACACAGTTCGATTCTAACCCCATTGACAATTTCAGACATGTCTTGCCATCTGTGAGTAAGATGTAGAACATTTTGCATTCTGTAAGAATCGTGCGATCGCAGACTAGAATGAATCGTGAAAGAATCGTGAACGAATCGTAGGAATCGATTCGCAATGTGAGATTGAATCGTAGGAATCGAAGCGGGAAAAAGTATCCTGTTGCCCAACTCTAGCCTGCATATAGTGGTGGGTCACGACAACAAAATCTGCTGACCTTTATTTGTTGCAAGATTACTACATCGACGATACGGAACTGCCACCCACCGTAAGACATAAGAAATATAGTGCCTCGTTTTCAAATGAGTCACGCAAACCAGAGGTGAATGCTTCTTTGTATGTCGGTCCACAGCCTCTGTGTAACTTCAGAATGCTGAAACCGTGTTAATACGCTGTAAGTAGGCTCTTTAGGTTTTTATGTTGGTAACGCCACGTAGCGCTCTATATGAAAATCACTGGCTGTGCTGTGTCCAGTCTGTGGCTGGTTGGCATTGTTGGAATATTCGCTATTGTAGTGTTGGGCAGTTGGATGTGAACAGCGTGTAGTGTCGCGCAGTTGGAGGTGAGCCGCCAGCAGTGGTGGATGTGAGGAGAGAGATCGCAGAATTTTGAGAGCGGACAATATGCACGTGTGTCCATCAGAAAGAGTAAATACTATGCCTTTCAGTAGTTAGAATCTTTTATTCAGCTGGCAGTATTGACGCTCGCTGTATTGCAGTACTTCGAGTAACGAAGATTTTTGTGAGTTAAGTGATTCATGAAAGGTATAGATTATTGTTAGTCAGGGCCATTCTTTTGTTGGGATTTTTGAAAGTCAGATTGCGTTGCGCTAAAAATATTGTGTGTCAGTTTAGTGTTGATCGAAATAAGTAAAGAGAGAAATGTCTGAGAACGTTCAGTTCTGCTCAGCTGTTTGAAAATCAAATAACGTAAGAGGTTTACCAGCAAAGTAATTCATTAATTTTTCTAAGAGGACGTATCAGCGCAAGTAGGACGTCCAATTCTGTGTACAGGTGAAATTTATTGCAACACATATTACATTACTCGTCTGTTCCCGCTGTGGTCACTTGTGAACCCACACGTGATATACGTTTTACCGACGCAACTGCATTTGAAAGCTGTAAAAAGCCGAAATTGACAGTAATGCAACATATGATGCAATGAAGTTCATCAGTATTAAGAATCTGATAGCTTACGATGGACGTTTAAAATGGTTGAAATATTCAGAAGTGGTCTTGAACACCCAAAGGCATCCCATACATCTTCGGTTGGCACTGGGCCGTATGATTATGGCGAATGGGATCTGACAGTTCTTCATCGTCGCCTCCATACAGGGTCAAGTCCATTGTGATGCTGTATGCGGAACAGGGACTCTTTTGAAAAGTATGCTACCACTTTTATGTCCAAGATTGTCGTAGGCTACAACACAGCAATCGCGTCTCTCTCTGCTGCCAAGTCGAGGGAAGCTGCAACAATAACCACCACTCTCATAATCTGTGGTGCTGTTGACGTAATCAAGCTGTTCATGTGGTCTTACTTCAGACAAACCCATTTTCTGACGCAGTTTACGTGATCTATCTACATGATGCTGTACAGCTGAATAAACGATGTCTCCTCCTCTCAGATACTAGTCGCTTGGGGCCACTGAGATCCTACACTCAATCATTTCATATTCGCATGATAATTACAGGCTCATGACTAATGTAGGCACCAATATTGCGGAACGATGAAACTCAGTATCGGCACACGACGAACCTGGCACATGTGGTGCTGGGCGTCCCTGCTTCTTAAAGAGGCATTAGACGAATTTGTAATTCCTTCCCACCGAGCCAATTGCTGTAGTGCTGCTCTGGCGCTAGTATTGTAGCCATAGAGCGTGGTTAATGGTGTTCGAATCATAGCTAGTGCCACTCCGAAGTGAGCTGGGGCAGCAAGAGACATTCACCTGCTCCGCTACAAATGATGAACTTCTGCTGCGACCAGCCGTGTAACCTAGGGGGAGTAGAGGCTGGGTCAGCCTGCAGCACAGTGCTGGTGGTCAAGCCTGGTCGACGTCCGAGGTTTCTCCTGAATTGGGCTGGTCCTGGGTATGTTGGGCAACGGAGTGGGAGATGTGGCGACGGCTGCTAGAGCCACGGTGCTAACTGGTGACGAGTCTGGGCACAGCGTTGAGCCTGGAATGAGCCGCTGGCCCAGCTCGTTTTGGATGGGAGTAGCAGGCTTAAGGTTTCACATTGGTTGCAGAGAGGAGAGGTCAGAGTGAAGTGAACGGAGTGACTCAGTTGGTAACCAGCAGCCAAAAATATCCGTAGGGAGCTGGTGCGCCATGGATTTGGTTTGATAAAACAACATTCTACACAGGGTGTGGCCAAGTGACTGTGGACACCACGGACCAGAACGGTGGTGGGTTTCTTTTCCTGCTGCCAAGAGAGGATGGCAACACCAGAAAGATACTCAGACAATTGGTTACTGTAATAAACACAGAGCACTAAGTGTGTGATTTAGTAGCCTTTAGCGATCCTGTGCTGCATATAATGTATAGGGAAGAGAGAGAGTACATGCGCTTTTAGTGCGGTGTTTCACTACACTCGTATATCGCATAATGAGTTTTTGAGCACAGTGTAGTGTGTTTTATGCTGTTTCCTTTACTACTGTTGGCATGTGTTAACGTTACTCGAAATTAGAGTTCTCTGAATTAATTGCACGTATGGTATATATACACCCACCAAAAAAAAAAAAAGGCATCACCTCGGTTCCGAGAGTTCCGGAACCTGCATAGAAATTTGGAATAGAGATCAACATAAACATCATTTCCGCCATTTTTATTGCTCATGAAAACCACACATAGCATGTTGTACCACCATACAGCGAAACCTTCAGAGGTGGTGGTCTAGATTGCTGTATACATCGGTACTTGTAACACCCAGTAGCACGTCCTCTTACATTGATGCATGCCTGTATTCGTCTTGTCATACTATCCACAAGTTCATCAAGACACAGTTGGTCCAGTTTGTCCCACTCCTCAACGCTGATTCGGCGTAGACCCCTCAGAGTGGTTGGTGTGTCACGCCGCCCACAAACGGCCCTTTTCAATCTATCCCAGGCATGTTCGATAGGGTTCATGTCTGGAGAACATGTTGGCCACTCTAGTCGAGCGATGTCGTTATCCTGAAGTAAGTCATTCACAAGATGTCTCCGACGATTGTCTGGCTGTAGGCATATGCGACACTCATCGGCGAAGAGAACGTTATGCTAGTCCTGAGCGGTCCATTCAGCATGTTGTTGAGCCCATCTGTACCGCGCTGCATGGTGTCGTGGTTGCAAAGATAGACCTCGCCATGGACTTCGGGAGTGAATTTGCCCATCATGCAGCCCATTGCGCACAGTTTGAGCCGTAACACGACGTCCAGTGGCTGCATGAAAAGCATTATTCTAAATGGTGGCTCTGCTGTCAGGGTTCCTCCGAGCCTTAATCCGAAGGTAGCGGTCATTCACTACAGTAGCAGCCCGTGGGTGACCTGAGCGTGACGTGTCATCGACAGTTCCTGTCTCTCTGTATTTCATTCATGTCCGAACAACATCGCTTTGGTTCACTCCGAGACGCCTGGACACTTCTCTTGTTGAGAGACCTTCCTGGCACACAGTTGCAATGCGGGCGCAATCGAACCGCGGTATTGACATTGTTAAAGTACAGACAACAAGACCCTTGTATCTCCTACCTGGTGGAATTACTGGAACTGATCGTCTGTCCGACCACCTCCCTCTAATAGGCGCTGCTCATGCATGGTTGTTTACATCATTGGGCGAGCTTAGTAATATCTTTGAACAGTCAAAGAGACTGTGTTGGGTTGATTTGGGGGGAGAGATCAGACAACAATATCGTCGGTCTCTTCGGATTAGGGATGCATGGGAAAGGAAGTCGGACCTGCCCTGTCAAAGGAACCATCCCGGTATATGCCTGAGGCGATTTCGGGAAATCAGAAAAATCTAAATCAGGATGGCCGGACGCGGGATTGAACCGTCGTCCTCCCGAATATGAGTCCAGTGTGCTAACCACTGCGCTACCTCTCTCGGTTAGAGACGGTATCGGTGATACAATATCGACAGTCAACGTGTATCTTCAGGAGTTCTGCGAACTGGGGTGATGCAAAACATTTTTTATGTGTGTATTTAGGTGCAGAAAATTGTATAATTACTGTTCTCTATAACGTAGCACCTCTGACTGTAGTAATAGTAGTAGTAGTAGTAGTAGCAGCGAGATGTCGGTGGAGTTACTGGCTAGAATAGGTAGAAGTAGCCGTTATTATTCATTTGTTGACGCATGGTTATATTGTCTAAGGGTCGAGAGTGTGAATGCATTTGTTGTGTTTATTTGTGACTCTTATTTCACGCATTTTAAGCTATGAATGCATTAGAATCGTTTTCTACCGCTTATGAAATTTCTCTCTTTGTCGTTTCCAAGTGACAGGTTAGTTGGCGTCTCAGTAGAGGGCTCGGAGTTGCTCACATTCGCTTGAGCCAGTGGTTCCCAATCTGGGGGTAACCACCACTGAGGGGTAAACCTAAATTTATGAGGGATAAAAACAGAAGACTTATACATCACGCACAGTTAAATAGCTCGTTAAATTGCGTTTTCTGAGTTATAGATAGTTCCCGCAATAGATCAGAAATTGCTTCATTATTCACTTCGCAGCCATTAAGGATCTGCCGGCCGAAGTGGCCGTGCGGTTAAAGGCGCTGCAGTCTGGAACCGCAAGACCGCTACGGTCGCAGGTTCGAGTCCTGCCTCGGGCATGGATGTTTGTGATGTCCTTAGGTTACTTAGGTTTAACTAGTTCTAAGTTCTAGGGGACTAATGACCTCAGCAGTTGAGTCCCATAGTGCTCAGAGCCGTTTGAACCATTTGAACCATAAAGGATCTAATTGACAGCTCAAGACAACAGTAACTAAGTAATGCCTCTTCACTTAAAACTTCCGGGCTGATAGGCCGTGGTCGAAGTATAAAACTCTCTCCTGACGTTTCGTCTCCGACTGCGGGAGACAACCTCGGAGGTAAAGCGGCGAACTGCCTCCGAGGATGTCTCCCGCAGTCGGAGACGAAACGACAGGAGAGAGTTTTATACTTCGACCACGGCCTATCAGCCCGGAAGCTTAAACTCTAGACAATACCGGCCGTGAAAGCTTACATTGTATAAGTAGTGGCTATTCCACTGCTATAGAGCTGGCACCGTATTGATTATTATTATTATTTCTTTCCTTTCTCAGACGTTATGTCTGGTTAAAAATGGAAAGCGACACGGACCTTGATCAAGCGTGACTTCCTTTTAACTGTACGGTATATGTTACATTGCATTTAGGAAGTTTCGGGTTATTGAACATGTATCAATAATTACAGATTGTATATATACGTTTGGATGTAGCTGTATTGCGTTGATGTACTGGTGGATATTATGTGGTATGACTCCTGTAGGTGATAGTGTAATTGGTATAATGTCAACTTTATCCTGATGCCACATGTCCTTGACTTTCTCAGCCAGTTGGATGTATTTTACAATTTTTTCTCCTTTTATCTTCTGTATATTTGTTGTATTGGGTATGGATATTTCGATTAGTTGTGTTAATTTTTTCTTTTCATTGGTGAGTATGATGTCAGGTTTGTTATGTGGTGTTGTTTTATCTGTTATAATGGTTCTGTTCCAGTTAAATTTGTATTCATCATTCTCCAGTACATTTTGTGGTGCATACTTGTATGTGGGAACCTGTTGTTTTATTAGTTTATGTTGTATGGCAAGTTTTTGATGTATTATTTTTGCTACATTGTCATGTCTTCTGGGGTATTCTGTACTTGCTAGTGTTGTACATGATGTGATCTACTGTTTCTATTTGTTGTTTGCAAAGTCTGCATTTATCTGTAGTGGTATTGGGATCTTTAATAATATGGTTGCTGTAATATCTGGTGTTTATTGTTTGATCCTGTATTGCAATCATGAATACTTCCGCCTCACTGTATATATTGCCGTTTCTTCGCCATGTGCTGGATGCATCTTGATTGATGTGTGGCTGTGTTAGATGATACGGGTGCATGCCATGTAGTTTTTTTTTTTTTTTTTTTTTGCAATTTACTTTCTTCTTATCTGTTGATGTTATGTGATATAAAGGGTTGTAGAAGTGGTTATGAAATTGCAATGGTGTAGCCGATGTATTTATATGAGTGATTGCTTTGTGTATTTTGCTAGTTTCTGCTCGTTCTATATAGAATTTTCTTCCTTCCTTTCTGCTTAATGTGAATCTTTCTGTTGCTGAATGTATGTGTTGTAGTCTATATTTGTGGCATTGTGATCGTGTAAGTGTATTGAGTGCTTCTAGGTCTGTGTTACTCCATTTCACTACTCCAAATGAGTAGGTCAATATTGGTATAGCGTAAGTATTTATAGCTATTGCCTTGTTTCTTGCTGTCAATTCTGTTTTCAGTATTTTTGTTAGTCTTTGTCTATATTTTTCTTTTAGTTCTTCTTTAATATTTGTATTATCTATTCCTATTTTTTGTTTGTATCCTAGATATTTATAGGCATCTGTTTTTTCCATCGCTTCTATGCAATCGCTGTGGTTATCCAATATGTAATCTTCTTGTTTAGTGGGTTTTCCCTTGACTGTGCTATTTTTCTTACATGTGTCTGTTCCAAAAGCCATATTTATATCATTGCTGAATACTTCTGTCATCTTTAGTAATTGGTTGAGTTGTTGATTTGTTGCTGCCAGTAGTTTTAGATCATTCATGTATAGCAAATGTGTGTTTTTGTGTTGGTATGTTCCAGTAATATTGTATCCATAATTTGTATTATTTAGCATGTTGGATAGCGGGTTCAGAGCAAGGTAGAACCAGAACTGACTTAATGAGTCTCCTTGGTATATTCCACACTTAATCTGTATTGGCTGTGATGTGATATTTTTTTTCATACTAAGTGCGGTTTTCCAGTTTTTCATTACTATGTTTAGGAACTGTATCAATTTAGGTTCTACTTTGTATATTTCCAATATTTGTAGTAACCATGAGTGGGGTACACTATCAAAAGGTTTTTGGTAATCAATGTATGCGTAGTGTAGCGACCTTTGTTTAGTGTTAGCTTAATATGTCACCTCTGCATCTATTATCAGTTGCTCTTTACATCCTCGTACTCCTTTGCAACAGCCTTTTTGTTCTTCATTTATAATTTTGTTCTGTGTTGTATGTGTCATTAATTTCTGTGTAATGACTGAAGTTAATATTTCGTATTTTGCTGGTAGGCGTGTTATGGGGCGATATTTAGCTGTGGTTGCTGTGTCTGCTTGATCTTTAGGTTTCAGATAAGTTATTCCATGTGTAAGTGTATCAGGGAATGTGTATGGGTCTCCTGTGTAAGTGTTAAATAATTTAGTTAGATGTGGATGTGTTGAGGTGAACTTCTTTAGCGAGAAATTTGCTATTTTATCTTTTCTCGGGGCTTTCCAATTGTGCGTAGAATTAATTGCTCAGGTGACTTCATGTTGCAAAATTATCACTTCGGGCATTTGTGGTATCATCTTGTATGTGTCATTTTCTACTTGTATCCACCGTGCATGCCTGTTATGTTGAAGCGGGTTTGACCATATGTTGCTCCGGAAGTGTTCCATGTCTGTTATGTTTGGTGGGTTGCCTATTTTAATGTGTGTGTTAATATTGTCTGATAAAATTTCTTTTGGTTTGTGTTGAATGTTTGGTTTTGTTTCCTTCTATTTTCACTTTTGTTGTATCTTCTAAGTCGTTTGGCCAATGCTTGTAATTTCTGCATCTTTTCATCTAATTTCTCTATCGCTTCTTGTTGTGAGATTTTACCTAACCTTTTTCGTTTTTTGTCTGATATTTCATTTCTTATAAATTGTGTTAGCTGTCCAATGTCTTTTCTCAGTTTTTCTATTCTGATCTATAGCCTGTGTTGCCATGCTGGTTTTGTGGGTTTCTTCTGTGTGTTGGTTTGTTCTGATCTCTGCCTAGTGTGTATATTTAGTGTTGTGAGTGCTCGTATATAAACCAGTAGTTGTAACTCTTCCATAGTTGTATTTTCATTTATTTTGTCGTGTATGATTGTGTTGATAGTTTTTATTGTTGTTTCGATTTGTGGGTTATTTGGTCTTGTATGCAAGAATGATCTAATGTTTGTATTTGTGTCTTTGTATTCTATATATGTTAGCTGAAATTTTTCTTCTATATCTAACATGTGTGTCACTTCATGTTCTATTTGTGCTTGTTCTGGTGGCCGTCTTAAGATTTCGTTTTCCTCTGATTGTTTAACTGATGCGTGGTGTTCTTTGTTTGTTTGCTTGGGGTGTTTCAGTCCATTACTGTATTTTCTTCTTCTACTGATTGCACATTATTTTGTTCCAGTATTTGTTGTACTTGTTGTTTGATGTTTTCTAATTCTGACTGGGGTATACTGTTATTTTGTGATTATTATACGGATCTGATCAGCTAGTCGTTGTCGTTGTTCTGTTAAATATTTTAATTCTGTGTATCTGCTAATAAATGTTGTGTATATTTGTGATCTGTATCTAGTTTATTATTATTACCATTATCATTATTATTAGTGGTAGTAGTAGTAGTGGTAGTAGTAGTAGTAGCGGCAGTCTTCAGACACATATCATTCACAACCTGAAGTTGTCCAATTTCTGCCAATTCACAAGTAAGGAGACTAGCAATCAATTGATTTTCAAGCAGGAAGTATAGTGCACGTATTTTAATTTGGTGCAGGGTGTGGGTAAAGCAAGTGTCGTTAGGAAGAGAATTAGTGCACAGCAAGAATTTTTTATTACCTCAATGTGGTTAGTTAGTTTTCTTTTCCGAGGTAGAGTTGTAGGTAGCAATCGCGATGCACTGAAAATAGCTTCATCGTTCTATAAAGAAGCGGTATCAGAAATAATAAGTACCAATTGTCTCATTGACTCATAAGTTTACGGTTTAATGAAACAGCTACAAACACTAAACATCATTCACCTATCGACATTTAGAAATGGAACTGGTCGAAGGAAGATTAGTTAGGCGCTTATGCTGATGGTTGATAGTATTGATAGTATGGTGGTCAGGGAAGGTTGGGGGCCATAAACTTATGCGCATGCGCACCCGTCACTCTCTGAATGTTTGTCTGACGTTCCGTTGAGTAACTGAGAACTCTCACCGAGGACAGATGTCCGGTTCGTCGTGTTATCGGTGGTTGCAGGAACGGTGTGCATACGACAGCTGAAGAATTACTGCATACCTCTGCTTTCATGACAGCGAGTTTGCGCCATCGGAGTCGGCACGTTCCTCATTTTCACCTCCTTGCCTATGGATGGCCTAGTTGCCAGTATTTACTCGCAACCAAGGGGTTGGGATGTTTAGGGGAGAATACCAGACATCGAGGTCATCGGTCTCATCGGATTGGGGAAGGACGGGGAATGAAATGGGCCGTGCCCTTTCAAAGGAACCATCCCGGCATTTGCCTGAAGCGATTTAGGGAAATCACGGAAAACCTAAATCGGGATGGCCGGATGCGGGATTCAAACGTCGTCCTCCCGCAACCAAGGACTGCCGTACAAGGAAAACTGCGTGCGCACGACGATTGAAGAATTATTGCTTCCCTCTGCCTTCATGGTCGATGGTTTGTGTCTTCGCAATCGGTAAGCTTCTCATTTCTGCTGCCTTTGAAGTGGATGCCGTGCTATCGGTATTTACTTACAGCCAAATACAGGCGTAGTCGGAGAACGTAGAGCACCTTTATTACGTGTAAATAAAGGGATGTTGCCATTCGCGAAATCCCTTGTTGGTTGAGCGAAATTCATAATCTGGCTACAACGGTAATCTAACAGTCACGTTTTCAGCTACAGAACAGATGGTCTTGTATAGATGCCCACAAACAATCTCAGGTATTTCACAAGGGGTCATGATATACAATGAATTTTACCATATTTACAAAATTATATTAACAAAGCAGTCTTATGTGTAACTAAAGAGATATTGCCATTCGCGAAATCCCTTGTTGGTTGAGTGAAATTCGGTGTGGGTTATCGCGTGTAATACTGCTTATCTTTCATCAGTCACAATTATGTTTGTCGTTCACCTCAATGTTTAAGCCCTAGCTATTCCAGGCCTATTTTTTTAAAGACACACAGAATTTTGTACTTTAACGCTTATTGTTTTATTGTCTGCTTTTATTCATTTACAAGAAATTAATTTTTAAAACTATGTGCTTTAGTCTAATGGCCCATGTGTTATATATAACCGGCAGTCGTTTTGCATTGTTCTTCTTTTCCTTCACGTTGCTACAGTAAGTTGTTTTAGCTCTAGATTACTGTGCCGTGGTATGGAGATTTGAGCTAAGGTTGTAAGAGTCCTGTGATATTTTCTGGTGTGCATTTTGTGGCTAAGTCTTTTTAATGTTTACTCTATGTACGTATTTTTGATTTGAAGTGTCCGAGCGATGTCTGAGATAGCTCAAGCTGACAGTCTTATATAGATGCTACTCAAATGGATTTGTTTTTAGATCTTCTGTGATTTCTTGTTTCAAACTTGTGACCTTTGTTACTGTTGATACTGGTAATGTTATCTTATGTAAGTCATGTGTACAGAATTTGAAGTTTTTAAACACAGTTGTTCTTCTTATTACGGAAGTTGATACGTCGAGAGTACACAAAAAATTCTCTGTGATTTGCTAGTTTCAATGAAATTAAATCGCCATCTTCAGATCATTCGTACAGAAAAATTTTGTTATGCGCAAATGATCTGAAGATGGCGATTTAATTTCAGTGGGTTCATGCTAGTTTCAGGAAGATTAAATCGTCATTTTCAGATCATTTGCACAGAGAAATTTTTTTATGCACAAATGATCTTAAGATGGTGATTAAATTTCGCTGAAACTAGTAATCATTGAGTAATTTGGTGCGGTCTGGGCGAATAAACTTCTGTAATAAGAGGAACAACCGTGATTGCATTCTGATATCGTCTCCAATACAGCTGACAATGCCAGGTTATCATCATTCAAACTTTTTGCTGAATGTTGAGTCATTCTCTTTATTGCAATTATTAACGATTTTATAGTGGCTGCTATAACGCTTATTGTGACTTGTTAACTTTGTCTATGTTGAAGTGCCATCGACGCAAATAAATACTATTCCCTTTGTTGTCAACTTTTGACTCAGCATCGTACCGCTGCCAGATTTAAGCTCCCTATCATTTCACATCTGTTCTCTTATTCTGAGTGGTGCCCAATTGTAATGGGTAAGAGCTAAAAGAGCGACTATTTTGAACTGTAATTTTGTTCTTGTTGGTGCCCCTTTACGTGTCACTGGGGCTGTGTCTGATATTCGGTTGTCTTATGATCTTGCTTAAGGAGTCTTAATCTACTGGCGATATTCTAGTTCTCAATCTTCTCTAGAATTAGAGTTGAACAATATAGCATTATTGTGTAATATTCAGTTCTTGTAAGTTGATGTGAGAGGTATCTATATTATCTGATTTTATAATAAAATTTTTTTTTATGAAATAAGGCCACGCTTACATCCCTCCCCCCAAACGTAAACTCTCTCCAGGCAAACACTACGCGACATGATAATCATACGAATAACTAACATTAAAATGCTGCTTCTGAATGCGAAATCTGCTGCGTTGTCTTTCCTTAAATGTAGAATGTGAATGTGGTGTCTCCTATCTGTTGTTCATATTTTCACTGAAATATTACCATTTGAATATACAAGCATGTCGAACACTTTATGCCAATCTGAAATTTGTTTCATGTTGCCTTCATTGAGGTGTACGTTTAATAGCTAGTACTGTAATATCCGACAACCGTCCGAAATGTAACAAAGTTAAAAAACAGTGGACTTCAAAAGGATTCGTTCCATTGCATCTTTATTATCAGGTGCTTCCTCTAGTAATGTAGGTGCCCGCCTAGTATTTGAGAAGTTGCAGAGAGGTTTTGGATTTATAGAGTGTATTGGGCTCATAGCTTGGTGACCAGAAAATGTACGCCCTGAAATATGTACTCTTTTCCAGTCGAGTAATAATGTCATTTCATGAGGAAATGTAGCAACCATGTATTTTTTTTTATAGTTTTCGCCCATCTTCAAATTCTTTAATATATTCAGATCCTCATCGGAATAAATTTGTTGTCGATTGCATTTTCAATAATGCAGCTCCTGTTTCCAAAATAGCAGTTTGTTCACATACCAAGATTTTACAGTTCTCTATTAGGTTCAACCACTATTTAGGTTCTCTTACTTTTTTCTGTGATTCATGCCTCCTTTTCAGCTAAGCTCTAACGTCAGTATTACTGTCGAGAAGTCTGAGGAAAAAATATCACCATATTTCTTGACTCGCCTTGAACTATACACTGTCAAAATTCTTTTTAAGAACAAGGCTGTAACTGGCAAATACAACTCCTTTCTTGTTAATCGCCAAAGTTTTCTCTATCTTAAAGTTGGGTTAAGAGTTCCAGATTGGTAAATAACAATATTTCATTCGATTTTTCTGTGTTACAGAGTTTGCGCCAAGCTTTTGTCGTCTGCAGGTGGTCCTGAATTTCTCCAAGTACTTGCTTATGGTATAAATTGTACATACAATTGCGTCGTCTACGAGTGAACTCAGAGGCGAACCAAAGCTGTGCACCACATTAAATACAGGGTTATTCTTAAGTACTTCCGGAGTTACAGAAGACGTCTGTGTAAAAGACATACAAATGGCACATATCAGTGCATACAGCATATCTCCACGTTTCGATTCATAATGAGCGTCGAGACGTAGTTGCAGACAGCACCACTAATGGACTGGCGTGTCAGAACATGTAGACAGATCATCCACTCCATATTAGTTGGGACCTGTAGAAATTCAACACAATGAATCATTTTCAAAGCTGACAGTCGCTACATCTTCCCAAGCAGCACCTGCGACCTCAATGAATTGCGCGCACGTGCTCTTTTGCAAATATTGACGTTCACCTCGTCACAAACGCTGCCCATGCGCAGCACGTGCAATGTGAGACAAAAACTTGGAGTGATGCTCTATCCACTGATAAATTCTAGTTTTCTGTGTGTCTTATAGTTTTCGTGCAGGCATCTTTTGAACCCCCAAAGGGGGTTTATCAAAAACCCTGTACAATATACAGAGCTATTACAAATGATCGAAGCGATTTCATAAATTCACTGTAGCTCCATTCATTGACATATGGTCACGAGACACTACAGATACGTAGAAAAACTCATAAAGTTTTGTTCGGCTGAAGCCGCACTTCAGTTTTCTGCCGCCAGAGCGCTCGAGAGCGCAGTGAGACCAAATGGCGACAGGAGCCGAGAAAGCGTATGTCGTACTTGAAATTCACTCACATCAGTCAGTCATAATAGTGCAACGACACTTCAGGACGAAGTTCAACAAAGATCCACCAACTGCTAACTCCATTCGGCGATGGTATGCGCAGTTTAAAGCTTCTGGATGCCGCTGTAAGGGGAAATCAACGGGTCGACCTGCAGTGAGCGAAGAAACGGTTGAACGCGTGCGGGCAAGTTTCACGCGTGGCTCATGCCACAACTGGAGACGGACAGCGCCGACCTCATCTTTCAACAGGATGGTGCTCCACCGCACTTCCATCATGATGTTCGGCATTTCTTAAACAGGAGATTGGAAAACCGATGGACTGGTCGTGGTGGAGATCATGATCAGCAATTCAAGTCATGGCCTCCACGCTCTCTCGACTTAACCCCATGCGATTTCTTTCTGTGGGGTTATGTGAAAGATTCAGTGTTTATATCTCCTCTACCAAGAAACGTGCCAGAACTGCGAGCTCGCATCAACGATGCTTTCGAACTCATTGATGGGGACATGCTGCGCCGAGTGTGGGAGGAACTTGATTATCGGCTTGATGTCTGCCGAATCACTAAAGGGGCACATATCAAACATTTGTTAACGCCTAAAAAAACTTTTTGAGTTTTTGTATGTGTGTGCAAAGCATTGTGAAAATATCTCAAATAATAAAGTTATTGTAGAACTGTGAAATCGCTTCAATCATTTGTAATAACCCTGTATATTGAAAACAGTAATGGTCCTTTATTAAACGCTCAGTCAATAAGATACGTGGTCTGACATTTGGTATGCACGTAAACTGTTTATTAAGTGACGTCAGTAAATAGTGTAAAACACACAATCTGAACATCTCAAACATTTCGTAGAGCCTTTTAGTCCTTGAAAGAAATTGCAATAAAGCTTAGTACGCAACCAAATAAGTCTTCGTAACAGCTACGGCTTTTTTGTCTTCCGAGATACTGAAGCAAACATGGTTTCTTTACGTACACAAGTTTTATACTTTGCAAAAACAGACATAATGTATTATTGGATAACAGCAATCAGTGATTTTATAAAGTTACTTAAAATCCGTCTTGATTGCAATTTTTTTTATTCATATGACCGGTTTCGGTTCATTCAGAACCATCTTCAGATCTGATATTTCAGTTACAGGAATAACTGAAATATGTACAAGGACCAATTACATATATTAATGGAAACGAAACATGTAAACAGTTCTCACTTGATAAAGGTATTGGTAAGAACCTAGTGGAGACGACACTGCGTGGAATCTAGTGTGCTTCTCAAACATGAGAAGCTGGAGCAAAGAGAACAGGGGAAATACACTCCTGGAAATTGAAATAAGAACACCGTGAATTCATTGTCCCAGGAAGGGGAAACTTTATTGACACATTCCTGGGGTCAGATACATCACATGATCACACTGACAGAACCACAGGCACATAGACACAGGCAACAGAGCATGCACAATGTCGGCACTAGTACAGTTATATCCACCTTTCGCAGCAATGCAGGCTGCTATTCTCCCATGGAGACGATCGTAGAGATGCTGGATGTAGTCCTGTGGAACGGCTTGCCATGCCATTTCCACCTGGCGCCTCAGTTGGACCAGCGTTCGTGCTGGACGTGCAGACCGCGTGAGACGACGCTTCATCCAGTCCCAAACATGCTCAATGGGGGACAGATCCGGAGATCTTGCTGGCCAGGGTAGTTGACTTACACCTTCTAGAGCACGTTGGGTGGCACGGGATACATGCGGACGTGCATTGTCCTGTTGGAACAGCAAGTTCCCTTGCCGGTCTAGGAATGGTAGAACGATGGGTTCGATGACGGTTTGGATGTACCGTGCACTATTCAGTGTCCCCTCGACGATCACCAGTGGTGTACGGCCAGTGTAGGAGATCGCTCCCCACACCATGATGCCGGGTGTTAGCCCTGTGTGCCTCGGTCGTATGCAGTCCTGATTGTAGCGCTCACCTGCACGGCGCCAAACACGCATACGACCATCATTGGCACCAAGGCAGATGCGACTCTCGTCGCTGAAGACGACACGTCTCCATTCGTCCCTCCATTCACGCCTGTCGCGACACCACTGGAGGCGGGCTGCACGATGTTGGGGCGTGAGCGGAAGACGGCCTAACGGTGTGCGGGACCGTAGCCCAGCTTCATGGAGACGGTTGCGAATGGTCCTCGCCGATACCCCAGGAGCAACAGTGTCCCTAATTTGCTGGGAAGTGGCGGTGCGGTCCCCTACGGCACTGTGTAGGATCCTACGGTCTTGGCGTGCATCCGTGCGTCGCTGCAGTCCGGTCCCAGGTCGACGGGCACGTGCACCTTCCGCCGACCACTGGCGACAACATCGATGTACTGTGGAGACCTCACGCCCCACGTGTTGAGCAATTCGGCGGTACGTCCACCCGGCCTCCCGCATGCCCACTATACGCCCTCGCTCAAAGTCCGTCAACTGCACATACGGTTCACGTCCACGCTGTCGCGACATGCTACCAGTGTTAAAGACTGCGATGGAGCTCCGTATGCCACGGCAAACTGGCTGACACTGACGGCGGCGGTGCACAAATGCTGCGCAGCTAGCGCCATTCGACGGCCAACACCGTGGTTCCTGGTGTGTCCGCTGTGCCGTGCGTGTGATCAATGCTTGCACAGCCCTCTCGCAGTGTCCGGAGCAAGTATGGTGGGTCTGACACACCGGTGTCAATGTGTTCTTTTTTCCATTTCCAGGAGTGTATATAATATACAGGGTGTTACAAAAAGGTACGACCAAACTTTCAGGAAACATTCCTCACACACAAATAAAAGAAAGATGTTATGTGGACATGTGTCCGGAAACGCTTAATTTCCATGTTAGAGCTCATTTTAGTTTCGTCAGCATGTACTCTACTTCCTCGATTCATCGCCAGTTGGCCCAATTGAAGGAAGGTAATGATGACTTTGGTGCTCGTGTTGATATGCGACTCATTGCTCTACAGTACTAGCATCAAGCACATCAGTACGTAGCATCAACAGGTTAGTGTTCATCACGAACGTGGTTTTGCAGTCAGTGATACAATACGCTATTCTCCAGGTCTGCATCAGCGCATCAGGGATTCCATGCGACGGAGGGTGGATGCATGTATCCTCGCTAACGGAGGACATTTTGAACATTTCCTGTAACAAAGTGTTTGAAGTCACGCTTGTACGTTCTGTTGCTGTGTGTTTCCATTCCATGGTTAGTGTGATTTTAAGAGAAGTAATAAAATGAGCTCTAACATGGAAAGTAAGCGTTTCCGGACACATGTCCACATAACATATTTTCTTTCTTTGTGTGTGAGGAATGTTTCCTGAAAGTTTGGCCGTACCTTTTTGTAACACCCTGTAGATAAACAAGTGGGTAATCGTATGTTGTACCACGCAAGGAGGCAAAGTTGTTCTATGGACGCCGCTGCTGAGAAAGCTCAATTCGAATTTCTGGCGACTGGAAAATCAATTGAAATGGTAATAGCTGCAGTTACGTGTATTACCGACATCACGGCGCAAGACGGCGTGCTGATGACGCCTGCTACTCGTGGTCGCCTGCGCTGCATGGAAATGGGGCTCCGCCTTGGAGGACAATAGAAGTGCGAGGGCGAAAAAAAAAATCAAGTGTTAAGTACGGGTGGCCGGAGTAAGTGAAACTGCAAATGAAACTACTCTGCAGCAAGGGCGATAAAGCACGCGACCGCTGCAGCAACCAGGAACAAACTCCTCTAAAATTCTCTCCCACCCTGGGCCCAGAGAGCGACCGCTCTGCTATGCCACAACTGGGCCAATCCTCGCCGATAAACGAAGATTTCGCCAGTTATGGCCTTACAACAAATGTGTCTAGACTCCCACTACCGTGCACCATTAAGCTGGGTGCCAATTTCCGACCGCGACTGGAAATATGTGCTGACGTAACACTTGAGCACACTATCATAGCTTCCACGAGGACTACGCGTGGGAAGCTTTCCGCCGACGTGTGCCAGGGTCCGACCTGTTGCGTTGTTCTGTCAGCTATCTCGTGGAGTTTGGCGACCAGGACAGCTGGGACACCGAGATAGTGAGTTACTGCCAAAAAACATGAGGCTTTCGTGAGAAAACTGCATCCAGCCATCGTATAAATAGCGAGCGACTTTCGGTGTATCCCCTGAGATCCACAGTTAAAAAAGAAAGCCGCAAGCCATGGGTCGGGACTCAGTCGGCAATTCCCAGTGACCGGATGTCCGCCCACGTCCTACCGTAGTGAGTGTTGGCCTTGTCACAGCCCCAAAGCTCCTCGTCGTCTCCTACGTGAAATGAACAGAATTATAATATGCATGCATCCTATTCTCGATCATGTAGATGCAGTTACATAGCTTTTGATTACGCGCTTTCCATCACAGTGTAATTCGTTAGTGAAATAACATTCATTTATATGTACGCAAATTTAGATATTAGCAGTGGAGAATAGGCAGGTTTGTTGGCTCTTCATAAGTGTATGAAGAAAAGAGAGGGCCCGCCATCTTGCAAAGTCTTCTTTTTTTTAAATCTACATAGGTGGTTATTCCATTGTGAATCCATCAACTAGTTACAAAGGGTATGCCACAAGGGATGAGAGATGCGGTAAATAATGCCTTGAAGACAGTTTTCCATCGAAAGTGACACAAACATCGTGCATTGCTTGCCTTGGCAGTGCTGTTTATGTAAAGATTTCAGCATTCAAAAGGCTGCAGCAATAGCAAAAAGTTTCCAACGTTAAAAGCATGTTTACTCCGAAGTTTTTGTTGCATCTCATGTTGGTTATCAGAGCCCCTGGACACTATTCATTTGGGTGAGACGAGACTACAAATATTTTGAACAATTAAAAATCAATTTTTAGTCTTTTTTCCAAAATAATTATATTTTCAGTGTCTAAGTTGACAAATGTGATTTAAGTATTACTAATAGAGCACCATTCCTGTCCCTTTGCGTGCTATCATTCATCGGAAATGTCTTTTCGATAGGTATGACTTCCAAGCTACACTATGTGATCCAAAGTATCCAGACACCCCCAAAAACATACGTTCTTCATATTAGTTGCATTGTGCAGCCACCTACTGCCAGGTACTCCATATCAGCGACCTCAGTAGTCATTAGACATCGTGACAGAGCAGAATAGGCCGCTCCGTGGAACTCACGGACTTTAAACGTGGTCAGGTCAATGGGTGTCACTTGTGTCATAGGTCTGTAGTTGAGATTTCCACACTCCCAATCATCCCTACGTCCACTGTTTCCGATGTGATAGTGAAGTGGAAACGTGAAGGGACATGTACAGACCGACCTCGTCTGTTGACTGACAGAGACCGCCAACAGTTGAAGAGGGTCGTAATGTGTAATACGCAGACATCTATCTAGACCATGATACAGGATTTCCAAACTGCATCAGGATCCATTGCAAGTAATATAACACTTCACATCGGTAAATGCCCAACGACCCCTCTCTTGGTGTAAGGAGCATAACATTGGACGATTGAACAGTGGAAAAACGTTGTGTGGAGTGAAGAATCACGGTACACAATGTGGCTATCCGATGGCTGGGTGTAGGTATGGCGAATGCCCGGTGAACTTCATCTGCCAGCGTGTGTAGTGCCAATAGCAAAATTCGGAGGCGGTGGTGTTATGGTATGGTCGTGTTCTTCATGGAGAGGGCTTCCACCCCTTGTTTTGCGTGGCACTATCACAGGACAGGTCTAAATTGACGTTTCAAGCGCCTTCTTGCTTCCCACTGTTGAAGAGCAATTCGGCGATAGCGATTGCATCTTTCAACACGATCGAGCACCTGTTCATAATGCACGGCCTGTGGCAGAATGGTTACACGACAGTACCATCGCTGTAATGGACTGGCCTGCACAGAGTCCTAACCTGAACCCTATAGAACGCCTTTGGGATGTTTTGGAACGTCGACTTTTTGCCAGGCCTCACCAGCCGACATCGATACCTCACCTCAGTGCAGCACTACGTGAAGAAGGGGCTGCCATTCACCAAGAAACCTGCCAGCATCTGATTCAAAGTATGCCGGCGAGAGTGGCAGAAGTCAGCAAAGTTAAGGGTGGTTCAACTCCATATTGAATTCTAGCATTACCGGTGGAAGGCGCTACGAATTTTTAAGTCATTTTTAGCCACACGTCCGGATACTTTTGATCACGTAGTGTACTTATTTCATCACATTATATCTTTGTAAGCACACCATATGGAGGAAACTAACGGTAACAGTAAGTAGGTGTGAGATGCTAGTTTTACAAATAGCGATTCATGACGCATGTCTATTGTCTAATGGTAAATAATGCACACATAAGGATCTCCTTCGAATGGAGTTTCACCAGATACGTATTTGCTTGGGAGTTCGTTGGCAGTGCATACTGCCAAGTAACTTCTTAGGTCGTGTTCCTAGCATACAGTCTCGCATATTTGCTTTTAGAAAGAAACGTACGCAATAATAAATACATACAGCTCGCCTAGATACTTCATGTAATCTTAGAAACGCTTCGTGTCAGGTTGAGACATGCATATTAAAAGCAAACAGAATTAAATTCCCTGCTTCATTACTGCTTTACACCAAGCTTTCAGAAACCGAGATAACTGCATAATTTATTGCATTAAAGAGAAAAAATCTCTGAGCGCGAAAGCGATTTCTAGCGAAGTCTCTCTCTGACATATATATATCGCTTCCACCAGCAGAGTTAATAGCCAGGTAGTCGACTTGGGAGAAAAGTGTGAACCTGTCACCCACTGCATTTAATCTCTTCGCCAATCAAACTATTTGCACGACCACAGTAAGCAAAGAATATATCATACCTGTTGGCACCTTTTCCTGTGTACAGCACTAATTGCAATGATGAGGGATAATGGCAGCGGTAAGACGTAACTTGAATCAAATATGAAAGTTAGTATGCTCACGAAATTTTAAATTTCTTCAGAAATCATTTACTGATTGCCAGTAAAGTACAGTCATAACGTATCACTGTCCCAAATTACAATCAATATGATAAAATATCAGCAGAAATTTAAATCAATATATGCCTTTCAATGTCAGTAAATAACGACCGGCCCCAAATCTGTCTATCACTCAGAAAAACACACCCACCGACCTACCCCCCACCCCCCCCCCCCCCCCACACACACACACAAAGAGAGAGAGAGAGAGAGAGAGACGTGCGTGTCTGTTCGCAGCCAGAAATACGTACGCGAAATTCATCCAACTTTTTTCTCTTTACCCTTCTGTTCAGATTCTGTTGCAGAAAATCCACGTTTTGTGTCTGCTTCATGTTACCCTTGAATACAGTGAAACGGCACTACACCATAAAACTTTTACTGATTTTTCCCTAATCGTTGCTAGGCTATTCCAAAAAGACCTCTTCTCAACATCTGCGTTTTCAACGATTGAAAAGCTATTTTCTATGCTCTTTTTCTGGGAGGTTGAAATACAGCTTAACCGGCTCACGACATTACTGTCTTGGTAGATGATAAAACTGTTCCGATCAACGAAGTTGCCTTTCCAAACAGTGTGCGTTTTCAACGATTGAAAAGCTATTTTTTATGCTCTTTTTCTGGGAGGTTGAAATACAGCTTAACCGGCTCACGCCATTACTGTCTTGGTAGATGATAAAACTGTTCCGATCAACGAAGTTGCCTTTCCAAACAGTGTAATTTGAGAGTGTGGCAGTGTATCTTTCAAGGCCCCTACCACCTAAAAGGGTGATTGCAGGCAGAGGATAGCATATCTACCAGCGCCTTAAATTATCAGCATCGCTTATTTACGATACATTAGCGTTATTACATATCAGCATCACCTATTTACGATGATCGCCACACATCTTTTATTCAATTATTAATACTGCTTTATGGCCCAATGTGTGAATTGGTTACATTTGAAAACTCTGAATTATAGAGTGACTGCGAGAAAGGATGTCAACATGCAATAAGAACAGCGTCTGTATTCAAAAGCTGTCATCTACGTGATCTTCTGAAGCTGTGGCTGCCGTTTAATACTATATTGAAGAAAGATGGCTATTTAGATCGCGCTTGTTGGTGTATAACACATTACTCTTTACAATTTAGAGAGCACAGATGAAATTTCACCAGCATGGTTAAATGCTGATTTATCAGATAATGTGAGATCTACAGTACCATCAACGGACAGCATGTGTATTTTGCTTGTGACAGTAACAATACGTTTTGAAACAAATCTTGTTGGTGCTGGGTCTAATATCAGTTTGACGTCAGATGGGAAACCAGTAGACTTTTGTGGTTTTATGAATGTATGGCTTGGACAATGTACAGAAGAATGTCGAGAAGACGGTAGATCGAAAGCAGTGATCGACAAATCGGCTTAATTAAAATGGAAACTCAACAAAAAGATGGATGGTTACATTTTTGTACTAATTAATACATTAAAACAAGTTAACACACAGCTGTGTGTTTCAAGAGACACTTTCACCTTTGAGTTGTGTACTAAATATATATAACAGTGGATGGATAGAAAGCTTCATCTAGGAACAATAATCTCTTTCCTCCCTGTGTACGACTGTATCGTCTCGATGGTTAAAATAAATAAACATAAGGTCTGTTAAAAGAAGAATACGGTGATATTACAGCTTTCCACTACTGTAGTTTAACATGTATATCGAAGATGGAATGCAAGTGGTAGGTAAAAATAAGAACTCGAGTAAAACTGCAAGTGCGACTGATAATCATGTTAATTTCTACAGAGGACCTACCCCGTTTCGACGAAAGTAAGAATCCTTCAGGATTACGGTGAACAACAATAAAACAGAAACATAAGTGGCAAACAGTTGTAGGAAGGTGAGTAACTGGAAGTGAAATATTCGACGAAGGACTGATGATACATGGATGCTACAGAGAGATAAGCAGATTTAAATGATATAAACACCAAAACAAAAAGAGCTGAAGGAAATTAAGGAAAGAGAAGTCTCTGTAGAAAGAGTTCATTGATGAGAGGACCTTACTAGAGTATTGTGCTCAGCTGCCAGGAATTCGAAATGGAATGGGTAATCGTGAATAATCCGGAGAATCGTGGTAGTAACAGAACAATGCAACGTAAGGTTATCATTAACATTATATGCAGCAGACATACAGTGAAAATCTTCACGAGACGCGCAATTTAATCCCTCACGCCCGGACATTCAAAGTCGTATTTTACGCCAGGCATATAATTAAAAATAAGTAAAATTACCTTTCGTTACTGCATGTAGGGAAGACCTTACATCGAAGTCAAGTGAATCATTCCATTGCGAGACCTGCAATTAGGTTCACCTCGGGGTTTTCGTTGGGTTTCAGATTTGGGTTCGTGTCAAGATCATTATAACAGTGTTTAGTACCTTACAGTAAATTAAGATAGTTCAGGATGTAATCCAAGGTTCAGTTCGGTTCTAAAGGGGTGGGGATGGAAGGGGAGGCTGAGCGAATACTGTAGGACACTGTTTCTTGAAGTCTTCAGCTCTCCTCACTTTTAATGTGTCTCAGATACCTAATGCTGGAGGAGTTTGTGCTCGTCATCTGGATCCTGAAGGCCCAAGGAATGTCAACTGGCCTCCGTGTCATACGCTGCCATAATGTGTCATGTGGATGTTCAGCACGCCGATCTGCCAGTCGTTTCGCCGACGTACCAGACCGTCGGGCCACTACTTAATTCAAGCAACTCCTCAGACATCACGAGGGTGGGAACATCCCGTAACAGTCCCCCACACCAAGGAGAAGCCGGCTGTACCGGGAATCGAATCCAGGTCGTTCGCATGGGACCCAACTACCCTAAGCACTCAGCTGTGGAGGCGACCAAGATTATAAGGAAAATAGCCATAAAATATAGAAAATGTATTAAAAGAATATTAATTTGTATATCAGTTTAATATATGTTCAAAGAAATTGAATTTGAGAGAAATATAATTTTTGAAAATAATTTTTACGGATATTAGATGTGTGTCATGCACTTAATTTTAGAACTAGAAAAAATTCTGACAAATTTGACAACAACAAAATGGACACAATATAAAATGAAAAGTGTGTTTCTCATTATCGGTGTTTCATTTAGCGCTACGACTGTGAACACAGGTGTACAGGCTACGGCTGTAAATGGAAAGAATGCTGTTTCTTTAAGTCATTTCCACCTACGTTCGGGAAGTAATTATTTTATTACTTTGTTCTTAATGCCCTCGCTTACTCATCTTCCGGTGGTTTGTCAAGTATACCAGTGGACACACGAACCGTATCAGATTTGATTTTGTCAACATGTGCAGTCATCCTGTGAATCAATGTCGTTACCACGAAAAAGAATTCTCCACACGTTGTCGGGTCACAAGCCCATACATGTGGGAAAGAAATGAAAAATTAGTGTATCAAACATAGCTTGCAATTTCGTCATTTTTTATCTTTTCCGTCAATTCTTAGTTGCTTCAAAATTCATGGATGTAGGATGCGTCGTTGCAACTACATGAAATGCGGTTTGTTTTTATGATATAAGCCTTTGACTTCATTTATGAGACACCTTAATGTATATATATAAAATGTAGTAGTTACGAATATATTACTACGCTATGTTTCCTGGTATTTGACTGTTTTTGCAAATTAGAAACAACTCATGGAACTACAAAACTTGTTTCTTATCTGAAAAGCAAGAGAAAACGTTACATAGTAACGTATTTGTAACACAAGCATTTACTGTACACAGGGTGTTCCTTTTAAGTGATGACATTTAACATCTCGAAAACATTTTTTGTCTCGGAGGGGGACATCCAACAATACCACAATCGACCCTGTGCGTCGGTGGCGAGGAGGGGGGGGGGGTGGCAACTTTGGAATATTCAATGGAAACCGTCGTTTTTGATTGCAGATTACAATTTAAAGGCAAAATCTACATACGTTTTGTTTTAAGCGTTTTCTTAGTTTCGCCACAGATGGCCTACCCTGTTGGCGGGAATTTTGAATTTTAGTGGAAATTTCGAATTTTGGTGGCAACTTCTTTGTACCAGGGCTGCGCTGATGTTCCACCCCACCCCTCCCACATCCGGAAATAGGCGGAAAATTAAAAATGGCGGTTCCCTTTTCAGCACTCGAACCCTGCCTGGTCCTTCAGGACAGAAAGCCCAAGTGCAGTGCCTCAGCACAGGGAAACTATCCAGATGCAGGACAGGAAAGTTAGGTTAGGGTATTTTATTTATTTTGGTTGGGAAACTGAAGTAATGATCAATTCTAATTACGTAATTAATCATAAAGATGGGTCTTAATTACACAACTATATTCATAGCGCTACACAAAGAGTACCTAAAATCGCAATACAGCTCAAAAACTTATGATGCCATACAACTGGGGTTATCCTGTTGTGGAAAAACTTCAAAATACCACTTTAAAGTAGTGACAGATGCGCACAGACTCTACACTTAACCTACAAGCTGGCAGAAAAAAATGCTGGAGTGGAAGGTACTATCTTCATTTTCTTGGTGGGAATTGTGTTCAACTGTGTTTCCTGTAAGCTGGAGGCACTCCTACCTCCCTTAATCCTTCCCCCTCCATCCCTACCTCGCACTCTCCACCTATGAGGGACACAGGATTTTCAAATGGTAAACTGCTACCATGGGCTTTGAGATTTCTATGTTGCCCTTCCGCCATCCCCCTGCGGTCTCTGGCCACGCGCAGCATTCTGCCCCCCCCCCCCCCCCCCCCCCAGTTCCCCACCGATGCACCAATGTTGCTGGCTTCATCGGCTCCACTTTGAGGGTCAGTCCAAGCATCAGCCTATCGACAACACAAAAAAAGCCAACTCAACAACACGAGATAAATGAGGACCTCTCTAAGTGCACTTTGTTTGTTCATCTAAAATGCAGTGTCGCCACCCTGCCCCCACGCTACCCTAAGTGGCGCCCCGTAGATGGGACACAGCATGTGTTGGTGATTTCACACACAGGCTAGCTACGGCCTCCATGCCAGCCTTCTGAATGTGGAAACACCTCACTGTAACAATTGGATTTAACATCAACCCACCTCTTATAAGCGAGAATCTATTAAAAAGGGAAACACAATCATGACATAAATGTTCTCTTTCCACAAAAATAGGTGCAGTCCATTTTCTTTTAGTTTTATGAGAAAAATCGGTATAGTTTTTACATTGGGCTGCAGAGGACGTTGCTGTTTTGTACACTATGGCAGGTCCCATTTTGCCAATGCAGTACTACATCACACTGACGTTTACAAAGCAAGTCATGAGAGCGGGTCTTGTAGTAGAATCTCTTATAAGATTTTACTGTGTCTCTCTCTTTTCTGACACATGAAAAACAAATACCATCTGAGTGTTGAAATCGATAATATTACGTGTACATGTTTTGCTCCGTTAGAATTGTAGCCAGTGGTTGAAGTAGCTTGCACAGATACCATATCCAGCAGACAAGAGAGGGTTCCTATTGTTCCTTCATAAGCAGTTTAATACATTGTTTTTTGGCTGAAACCATCCAATCAGTGTATGACTACAGCTTTGTACACCACTATACACTGTGTTTTTCTACCATTTTTCAAAATGCTTCAATTGGCTCTGAGCACTATGGGAGGTCATCAGTCCCCTAGAACTTAGAACTACTTAAACCTAACTAACTTAAGGACATCACACACATCCATGCCCGAGGCAGGATTCGAACCAGCGACCATAGCAGTCGAGCGATTCCAGATTGAAGCGCCTAAAACCGCTCGACCGAAGCTGCCGGCTTTCTACCATGACTTCAAGGCCTGTGTTAGGTGCTAAATTGACATTAACATGTTTCGATCCATTTTCTCTCAAAGAAATGTGAATATCGCATACTGTAAACTATGTAGCTCCCACAACACACATGCTGGTAGAAATAAAGAACGCAGATGATGTTTCTCATTCACAAAAATATAGAAGACATCACAACTTATGGCAGCTGGAGAGTTTGCGGGTTGTAGAGAGTTTCCATCAGCCATCCTATACAGTTAATCTCGTCTTCCACAGCGACAGGGTAGCAAATGTCTCAGAGTTCAGTTTGAAGAGTATTGTTTCCTCATTTTGCAGTCATGTACATGATTACTGTTCCGATGTTGACCATCACCAGAATGTGCTGTTCAGAATACACGCGAGGAAGTAGAAATAGTAAGGGGTACTGTTTTCTTATCTGTTGAAAGAAAAAAAAGCAAGGGAAAGGCATCACCACGTATGGAAATAAGACGAGTCTGCAGCATTGAGGAATGCTTCCAAACAACTGTGAAGGTGATGGCCTCTACTTTTAATCCCACGGTCCACAGTGACCATAACAGATATCGAGTGTTCTGCCAAGGGTCTCTCCATCTCTAGCAAGTGGTGTCAGTCAGTTGTTATGTGGTAATCAACAGCATACCAGTGCACATATGGGATGGAAAAGACACAGTTTATATGGGATAACTTACTGTAATACACACCATAGTGGATATCATGAGCAATTTTAGCAATTTCACCTGTAATTCTGTAATTTCCATTCCAGCCAATGACGCAGCAGATTGCTTCCCAATTACTGTATCATCTCTAAGGCACACACTACTTTGCAAATACCATATACTAGACTGAGAATTCAGATAGATGACTGTGCAGTATGTCCTTTCATCATATACATCGAAGTATGCCAGTTGTTCTGTAGCGTTAGTGCCAGCCAATGACACTGCAGAATGCTTCCCAGTTTCTGTATCATCGCTAAATCACCCCTTCACTATTTGCAAGCACCATACACCACATTGTGAATGCAGATAAATGACTGTACAGTACGTCCATTCGGCCTTATGCACCAATATATTATATACCAGACTGTGTCTTATGCTATTAGATCATCTACATATCTGCAGCACATGGATCATAGTGCAGAATTTACGATTATGACTGACCATATTTCCCTACATTGATGGGCTTCAGACAGGATTCTCGCATTTGTAGGATAAGGTAGGAGATTGCCCGATCCCTCCCACATCCTCCCTGAAACACGGTCACCAATTTAACTGCAACTGACGAGAAATATAAGGGTCCTACAACCACAACATTCCACATCACATGAAGGAACAGGGCGAGCTATATCCATCACTGCTGTTCAGCAAAGATTCTTCCACACCAATCTCACCCACAGCATCAATGCAAATGTTCAACATCTCTGCAGATGTGTGCATGTCAAGGAGAGTAGCACCTCTTATCGGTGTAGAGTAGATATGAAGTGTTGATGTGATGTAACTGATGGTTAAGAAGAAATGTGGTTTATAGGTGATGGCGCTCCAAATGGATGGAGTTTGCAAACTTTTAGGTAAATCAGCTGTGCTATCAATTATGAAGCATTATTCCACTGTCTGGAATCGCTACCAGGAATGTAATGGCATGAGAGAAATGACTGTAGAGCATAAACACACACTCCAATAGTTCTGAACCTAAGAATGCTATATTGTTAAGGCCATATGATTTCTGAAATATTAGTCATGCGGAATCCAACGCTCTTAATACTCTAATGGACGATATATTTGTCCAACGTCAGGCAAACAACCATCCCACAGGTTTCCTACCCCAATCACTATGGAGAAAAACTGTAAAACGATAAATATACTTCCTTCTACACTATTCTGGTGTCTTAGGAAAGCATTGTCAGTGTATATCTACTGCTCTAACTGCTTATAAATATACTAGAACGACGTCTGGAAACCATTGTTCTGTCTCTTAGCAAATTATTGCATTTTGTACGTCTTTTTAAGTCAGAAATATACTTACCCTCAACCACACTTCATGCATCAGTCGTGCTTATCATTAATAGTGGTAGTGTCGCTTTTGACAGATGCAGCTCTGTCTCTCTAGGAAATAGAGCGAAGATAAACGGACATGAATGTTTTCCATAGTAGATACATTGAGGTACCATCCTTGCCCTGCTGTACGAAAATGCATACGAAGAAGCAGCAACCTCTTATGAGGGAGTAAACACCATGATCAGTAGTCAAATGAGATGTAAAAGTCTCATTGTCATTTACAGCAGCGTCACCAAGGCTCTGGTAGCATTTCTCTTGCACAAAGAAGTCCAGGTCTGATGTTAAGTATTTATTCTCATGTGTAGGATAATATAGCAATTTCGTCTTAACAACACATCTCTCGTGTACACCCTCTCCCTCATACTATTAAAGGTGATATATGTGGCATCGGTCCACTCTCCTACAGAACACTCTCGAGAATCACTTTAGTTTGATAAACGCATTGATTCTTGTCCTTAATACTTATGGAATAACATTGCTTGTGAGAACCAACCATCATTTGGTAACATCTATATTTGACTGCATCTGTGAGGACATAGTTATGGATTCCAGAATGAGATTTTCACTCTGCAGCGGAGTGTGCGCTGATATGAAACTTCCTGGCAGATTAAAACTGTGTGCCCGACCGAGACTCGAACTCGGGACCTTTGCCTTTCGCGGGCAAGCGCTCTACCATCTGAGCTACCGAAGCAATCTGCCAGGAAGTTTCATAGTTATGGATTGGCATACATATGTTTGCCCTGCTTTAATGTAGCGCCTCTGTGTAATACTTATATCGCCTCTATTGAATTATGTGTTACGAAAAGCTAAGTGGTCCACAGGGGGAAGGGGAGGCTTAAAACTGAATGCAGCCAGAGCATAATTTTTAAGATTTTGCCGATTTTGAGTGTCCGAGTACTCCCAAACACCTCAATGTCTAACATTTCATTGTCGTTATTCTCGAACTGTTTGTATTCTCAGCCAATTTACATAATTTTGCAAGTTTTTTTCGATTTTACATATATCGTCATTTGTCCCTCAATTTTACGCTTTTCCTAGCAATTGGTCGTAATTATAACAGGTTTTTCTTGCTTTTTCCCAATTGTATGACATTTTTCATATTTTTTCGATATTTTTCCCTATGTATATGGTCATATTGCTGGCATACCGATGCATTGTCGGATTTTATACGAGGATATTTACGTGTCCTATACACCAACCTAGTAAAAAATTCTAAGAATTCCCTCTTCCCCCATGATCTACATGCATGCATTTTGGACAGGAAGATCATGAAAACTATAGCTACACTCGCCTCACACCTAGATGAGATTCAAAAAGGGGTGCAGATTGGAAACTCGTAATCTGGAAACACATTTGTGTACTGATAAGACACATCTGAGAGTTTGGAGACTCATGTGGCGATGAACTTGATGGAAACTAAAAGTCTGGCACAGTTCCACGCATTAATCCGATTTCCACTCTACCATGTAGGGATCTACAACAGGGAGTTTACAAGTGTACAGAGTTGATTTAAGCTGCACTCTGATACTTTTCCCATAAGTACGAGTTTAAGTCTATTATTATCCGAAAAGTTGTTACAAAATTTTATTTTAATCAAATAGGAAACTTACAGGAACATCATTTTTCGACATAGTCTCCTTGCGTTTCAACGCACTTGGTCCATCGTTGTACAAGCTTCCTGATGCCCTCATAAAAGAAGGTTCTCGGTTGAGCTGCGAGCCAGGAACGCACCGCTTCTCTCACTGCTTCGTCCGAAGCAAATCGATGTCCCCTTAATGTATGTTTGAGTGGACCAAACAAGTGATAATCATAAGGGACCAGATTGTGACTATATGGACGATGATCCAGTACTTCAAATTTGAATTTCTGGAGCGTTTCAGCAGAGTGGGCCGCAGTACGGATGGACATTGTCATGTAACATCATAACACCTTTTGACAGCAAGAATTTCGGCCCCTGATACGCCTTCCGACCACAAAAAACGGATCACTGAATGTTGCTCTTTTTTGGTGCAAATAGACAGCGGAGCAGCCGTGATTAACAGCACGGCAGCGATAAGGAAACTAACCTAGAAGTTTGAAAATTGCAAAGATATAACAACAAATAAAGAATGCGCCATCAATGTAAAACGACTGTATACTTGAAAAAAGAGACAGCATTGGTCGTATATTTTTTACGATCGCAAAATCGATTTTCTGTCACTGAGTGACCATCTTCAGTGCTATACTGTATAACTTAAATTAGGATGCACTGTTGTCACTAAGCTTACGGCAATCACATAGTCTATGTGATTGCCGTAAGCTTAGTGACAACAGTGCATCCTAATTTAAGTTATACAGTACTGTATAGCACTGAAGATGGGCACTCAGTGACAGAAAATCGATTTTGCGATAGTAAAAAATATACGACCAATGCTGTCTCTTTTTTCAAGTATGCCTGTTATCTGGTCGTAGTGCACAAGACAACATGGAGTCGCCAATCAATAAAACGACAGTACTACCAAAATAAACAAAAATGTAACTAAATTGCAGTAATAATTGACTTACCCTCGTATATACTCTTATTGCGTTCCAAATTAGCGTCACTGCTTTTGTTTACATCTTCCAACTCTGATATACCCCACAACCATATCAGGACACCTGAAAACTGTTCTGTATGTGATCACCTTTGGATAGCTGATGGAAACACTCTACAGTGTTGCAAACTCTTCCGGTTTCAATATGGTTCAATGTCTTCCACATTTTTGTCAATGAGAAATATTAGCTGTGTGTTTTGTTTCTACCAGTCTGAGTGTTGGGGGAACTGCATAGTTTACACCATGTGATGTTCAGCTTTCTGTGAGAGCCAATGGATCGAAACATGTTAATGTCGTTTTAGCACCAGACACAGACCTCAAAGTCATGGTAGAAAAACAAAGTGTATGGTGGTGTACAAAGCTGTAGTCGTACACAGCTTGGATGTGTTACAGCTAAAGAAACATTGTATTAAACTGCTTATGGAGGAACAATACAGGAACCCTCTCTTGTCACTGATAGTCTTATGGATATGGTCTTCCTCGAGTTCAGTTGATAAAAATTTGCACAGATCTGTGCAAGCGACATCAGCCACTGGCCACAAGTTCTGATGGAGCTATACACGTGTATGTAATATGCTCCACTTCAATACATAGATGGTATTTCGTTTTCGATAAATCCGAAGAGAGGCTCTCACAATGTTTTTCGTGAACACCAGTGTGACAGCAATGCACTGGTAACACGGAACCTGCCATAATGTACAAAACAGCAAAGTCCTCTTGAATTATAGCTGGCTGTTGTCAGGCGTAAAATGATTGCTTTTTTTTCTAAAATGTGAGCAAATGGCGTGAAAGGCTTCATTCTGAAATGTTTATAATATACAAGTGCATGATAGTTCATTTACAGACATGATTTGAACGTGAGAGTTGCTCTCAGGTAATATAATTTGTCTGTCAAGCTGAAATAAATAGCTTAACTCAGACGTTTTTTTCTTAGGAGTTTAAATTTTCGCTTTTTCTTTATTTCGACGATGGGTTTGGAATAACAAGGACATTCTGTGCTGATTAGTAGATCAGTCTGCAGTCTGGTCGTCTGCAATCAGCGGCACTTCATTGGATCTCGCAAAATAATGAGATGTATATTGTATCCTGCAGGCGAACATAGAAACTGTACTGATTTTACTCAGAAGACTAAAAGAAAATGGATTGCGCATATTTTCGTAGAAAGAGCATGTTTATTATCACAACGACTGTGTTTCCTTTTTAATAGATGATCGCTTATAAGAGATGCATTGACGTTAAATCCTATTGTTACAGTGAAGTGTTTCAGCATTCAGAAGGCTGGCATAGGGGGCATGCCTACTGTGTGTGTGAAATCACCGGCACAGCTGCACCACGACTCGAAGTGGCGTTTTGTGTGGTGTGGGGGTTTGGGGCAGTGCTGCTACATTTTAGATGAACAAACAAGGTGCACTTGGGGTGGCCCTCATTTATTTCGTGTTCTTTAGTTGGCTTTACATCCATCGGCTAAGGACTGATGCTTGGAGTGTCACCCGAAGGCAGACTGGATATAGCTAGCAGCCACAGGGGTGGCAAAAGGGCCACAGAGAGACCCTGAGGTGGGCAGTAGAAGCAGGCCATTTGAAAAAGCCTATCCCCCCACCCCCTATAACTGTAGGAAGGGAGGGCTGGATGGAGAGGGAGGGATGAGGGAAGGTAGAAATCCCTTTAATTTCACTAGTTCCCGGCTGTACATTGAGGAGAATCCACATTAAAGTGCTGCCCCCTAAAAAATCTTTTGAGAAGACGATTTTAGTGTTACCTGTTATACCAATAGTACCATTGGGATCATTTTTCACCAATACGCTTTTTAACGCAGTTTGATATCACTAACGACGATTTTCAGACACTAAATAGTTTCTGGGAGTTCCTCGACGTTATTCACGAGATGTCGCAGTATACGACGACTATTTGGGTCAAAAAGATCACGAAATATGAAGAATTCGGAGGTCGGGCGATACTTTATATCAGCAATGTTTCCCGTTTTATACCGACTGATAACATGCAGACTGCAGTGTGACACTGTGAAGCTACATAATAACTTATTATACCACGGAAAAGCCGCCCATCCCCCAAACTGCTACACTGCTGCTTGGGGCACTGCTAATAGTTCTCTTACACGACAGCCGAAGTCAGGCTCGTCGCCATTACAGAACGACACGACTGGAAACCTCTTCACCTCCGTCAAAGTGGCTGATGAGCTGAAATAAAAAGATACAAGTTTAGTTGGCACTCTTCGGGGATTGCTCAAAGGGGTCCCTATAGTGGTGCAAAGTAGAGATGACACATTCTACGCAACACACAATTTAGGTGACAATCTTCTCACAGCATACTAAGGGAAAAAGAAAAAAAAATCCTTATTCTGAGTAAAATGCATGTTGGATCTCAGGTGACTGAGAATACTGAGAAGAAACTTTGAAGTTTTGTAATGAAACTAGGGGTGGTGTCGATATACTTGACCAAATGGGTAGACACTACAAAGATTGAGCTGGCACCCACAAATGGCCTTTACATGTCTCTTACAATATTCTTGATCTTTCCATGATCAACGTTTACTTAAGTTTTAAGTTACTTACCTCTAAGATTTCTCAGCAACACTTTATCCTCAGAGTAGCAGATGAGCCTGCTGCCCTAAACTGCAGAGAGGAGCCAATCTCCCGTTGCAGGCACTCGATACTGGCACTGGCCTGTATGGAAATAGAAGGCGTTGAGAAATTCAGGTTTCCTGCAAACAACAAAGCAATAAAGGGGAATATTACATCAAATGTATGCTTCAAGTGCAACAAATATGTGTACAAAAGCTGCCAAGCAAAAACTCTTATCAAATGTCTGAACTGTGAACCCATCTCAGATTAAGCAATTCTGTCAAGTTTTTGTTCCTAAATATTTCCAAATATTTATAATTATAGACTGAAGTTATATGTTCTTGTATTTTAGTTCCTCGATTACAATAGGTAAGAAAACACGCAGAGAATTGAAGTCAGCTCCTGCATTTTAGAATCTCTCACAAATACTCAAATACTCATTACTTAGTTTGTCTCTAAAAGTAAAAATACTATTAGTATTCATGTAAACAAATTTTTGATTCTGTATCAACCTTTTTGAAAAGAAAAACTTTGTAACACTCTTTTTACTTATTTGTTTTAATGATGATTCACGAAAGACAGCGGAGATTCTTCTGCAAAACTCAAAACTAAAAAAAAAGTTTCTTCCTGGAATTTTTTGTTTGACAGTGTGCTATTCATTTTAGAAGCCAAATTATTCTTTGGTTACACTTTAGAGTATTCCTGAACATATTGTCAACATGACGGCACTCAAAATACTACCCACATACGAAGGAAATGGTGGTTTCCTACTATGGGTTCAAAAATGACTGACATGGTACTACTAGGGGTGCGGCGTAGTCCGGTACTTCTAGCGTTAATTTTCGTACCAATTTGATAACAGCTTGGCATCAAAATTTGCACCAGCACCCCCGTCTCCCTGCTACTGAGAGGGGTTCTGGTTAGATGAGTACAGCAGAAAATGGTATACCTGGAGTAGCATTAGTTATGAATACAAAGGTAGGGCAGAGAGTGAGTAACTGTGAACAATGCAATGATAAGGTATTTCTCATCAGAATCGGCAGCAACCAACACCACCAACGATAGTTCAGGTATGCATGCCGACTCTCTAAGCAGACGACGAAGAGATAGAGGAAATATATGAAGAGTGTGTAATTCAGTATGTGACGGGAGGGGAAAATCTAATAGTCGTTGGAGATTGGAATACTGTTGTCGGAGAAGGAGTAGAAGAAAGGATTACGCGAGGTTGTGGGCTCGGTAATTAGAATGAGAGAGGAGGAAGACTAACTGAGCTCTTAAATAAATTACAGCTAGTAATTGAGGATATTCTGTCACGAATTGCAAGAGCAGGAACTATACTCGCAAAAGACCGGCAGATACGGGAAGATCTCAGTTAGATTACATCATAGTCAGAAAGAGATTCCGAAATCAGATGTTGGATTGTAAGGCATACCCAGGAGCAAATATAGACTCAGACCATAGTTTAGTAATGATGAAGACTAGGATGAAGTTTAAAAGACTAGTCATGAAGAATCAATGTGCAAACAAGTGGTATACGGAAGTACTAAGGACTGAAGCGGCAGGCTTGAAGTTCCTTGTGGATATAGGTACCGCGATAATGAATAGCTCAGACGCAATTCCGTTGATGAGGAATGAACATCTGTAAATAATGCAATCACAGAAGTTGAAAAGAGAGACGTAAGTACGAAGAAGGTAAGTGTGAAGATGCCATGGGTAACAGAATAAATACTTCAGTTAATGGATGAAATAAAGAAGTAGAAAAATGTTAAGGAAATTCAGGAATACATAAGTAATAGCCATTGACCAATGAAATCAAAGAAGTGCAGGGAAGCTAAGGTGAAATGGCTGCATGGAAAACGTGAAGAAATCGAAAAAGAAACGATCGTCGGAAGAACTGACTCAGCACACAGAAAAGCCAAATGCGCGCTCGGTAAAATTCAAAGTAGTGGTGGTAACATTAAAATTGCAACGGAAGTTCCACTGTTAAATTTAGAGGAGAGGTGGATATGTATAAATAGTGCATTTAAGGATTCTGTGGGATGGAAGACTTGTTTGAAGACGACACAAAGGAAGGAACATCAGTCGATATGAAGGAGGCAAGGGATCCTGTACTATAAACAGAATCTGAAAGAGCTTTGGGTAACTTTAAAAAAAGGCAGGAAGGATAGATAACAATCCATGAGAATTTTTAAAATCATTGGGGAATTTGCAACAAAACTATTACTCACATTGGTGTGTAGAATCTATGAGTCTGGCCATATACCATCTGAGTTTTTGAGAAACATCATCCACACAATTCCAAATATCGCAAGAACCGGCATATGCGAGAATTGATCGCACCACTAGCTTAACAGTTAACGCATTCAAACTGATGACAAGAATAATATACGGAAGAATGGAAAATAAAACGTAGGATGTCAGATGACGATCAGTTAGGACTTAGGAAAGGTAAAGACATCTGAGAGGCAATTCTGAAGTTGTGGTTGATAATAGACGCAAGATCAAACAAAAATTAAGGCGCAAGTCCTTTAATTCACAAAATCCCATGTATTTATCGTTTCTGCCTGCATTATAGCCCTAAATTTAATGTAAAACACTATTTCAATAAACCATAACAGTAATTTACGTTTCTCTCCCTCCAAAAAAAAAAGAATATTCGTTTTGTGACCGAACGAAAGTGGTTTACAAAGCAGTGCAACGTTTTTAACTGTGGAAATACAAACATCCTAGAGAATGTACTTCATTGCAACAAAACTGCTAATACGAAGGCACCAGATCGACATTTCACGTAAGTTGCACTACAACACAAATATGTACCGTAACCGTTTTGGTTACACGTTTGTAATTTGTTAATTACTGTTTGTGCTAGGGCAACTAACAGGAAACCAATGTGTCATATGCATTGATGAAAGCACGGAAAAACCGTTTGATATCGAACTGTAAAAAATTTGAATCTTGGAGTGGTACTTTTTAAATAAAGTAACCTGAAACTAATTTGTGATTGGTTGCTGGACATCATCAACAAGTTATTTATGTAACAGCCACGGTCTCCAACCATGTCCACGTACGACAAAACTGCAAGAAATCAAGACACGTTCATAGGATCTGTCGACCTGGGAAAAGTGTCCGACAATGTCAAAATGTTCCAGATGATCGAGAGTCCGAGAAAAATAGGGTTAAGCTATAGGGAAATACAGTTAATATACAATATGTACAAAAGGGACCAATAAGAGGGGAAGACCAAAAACTAAGTGCTCGGATTAAATAGGGTGTAGGACAGGAATGTAGTCATTCGCCCCCATTGTTCAATCTATGTATCCAAGAAATAAGGAGGGAAATAAAACAAAGACTCCAGAGTTGATCAACATTGAAGGTGAAAGGATATTAATAAGAAAATTCGCTAATGACATTGCTATCCTCAGTGAAAATGAAGGAGACTTATAGAATTTGTTGAACGCAACGAACGGTCTAATAAGTATAGAATACTGATTGAGATTAAATCGAGGAAGGACGGAATAATGAGAAGTAGTACAAATGAGAACAGCGAAATGGTGGTCGCGAAGCACATGAAGTTCTGCTACCCAGGCAGCAAAATAATTCAACACACACGGCGCAAGAGGTACGTAACAAGCAGACTAGCAATGGCAAAAAGGGCATTCCTGGCCAAGAGATGTCTAGAGTGTCACACATAGGCCTCAATCTGAAGGAGAAATTTCTGAGAATATGCATTTGCAGCACACTTGGTAATGAAACATGGACAAAGGGAAAACCAGAACAAAAGAAAATTGAAGCATTTGAGATGTGGTGCTACAGAAGGATGTTGAAAATTAGGTAGTATGATATGGTAAGGAATTAGGAGGTTCTCCAGTGAATCGGCCTGGAAAGGAATATAGTCATCTGTCTTCTGACTGATTTGATGCCGACCGCCACGAATTCCACTTCTGTGCTAACCTCTTCATCTCAGAATAGCAGTTGCAACCAACTTCCTCAATTATTTGCTGGATGTATTCCAATCTCTGTCTTCCTCTACAGGTTTTGCCCTCTACAGCTCCCTGTAGTACCATGGAAGTCATTTCCCCATGTCAACATAGGTCGTATCATCCTGTCCCTTCTCCTTATCAGTGCTTTCCACATATTACCTTTCCTCTCCAGTTCTGCGCAGAACATCCTCATTCTTTACATTGTCAGTCCACTTTATTTTTAACATTCGCCTGTAGCACCGCGTCTCAAATCCTTCGTTTCTCTTCTGTTTTGATTTTCCCACAGTCCATGTTGTTCTCCAGACATACGTTCTCAGAAATTTCTTCCTCAAATTAATGCCTATATTTGATACTAGCGGACTTCTCTTGGCCAGGAATACCCTTTTTGCCATTGTTAGTCTGCTTTTGATGTCCTCCTTGCTCCATCCATCACTGGTTATTTTACTGCCTAGGTAGCAGTATTCCTTAATTTAATCTACTTCATGACCATCGAATCCGATGTTAAGTTTCTCGCTGTTCTCATTTCTGCTACTTTTCGTTTTCTTCGATTTGTCCTCGGTCCAAATTCTGTACTGTCTACATTCCATTTAGCAGATCACGTAATTCTTCTTGACATTCACTCAGAATGGCAATGTCATCAGCGAATCGTATCACTGATATCCTTTCACCTTGAATTTTAATTCCAATCCTGAACCTTTCTTTTATTTCCATCATTGTCTCTTCGATGTACAGATTGAACATTAAGGGCGAAAGTTTACATCCCTGTCTTACACCCTTTTTAATCCGAGCACTTCGTTCTTTGTCATCCACTCTTATTATTCCCTCTTGGCTCTTCTACGTATTATATATTACTCGTCTCTCCCTATAGCTTAGCCCTATTTTTCTCAGAATTTAGAACATCTTGCACCGTTTTACATTGTCGATCACTTTCTCCATGTCGACAAATCCTATGAACATGTCTTTAGTCTTTCTTCCATTAATAAACGCCACGTCAGAATAGCCTCTCTTGTGCCTTTATCTTTCCTAAACCCAAACTGGTCGTCATCTAGGACATCCTCAATTTTCTTTTCCATTCTTCTGTATATTATTCCTGTCAGCAACATGGATGCATGAGCCGTTAAGCTCATTGTGCGATAAATCTCGCACTTGTCAGCTCTTACAGTCTTCGGAATTGTGTGGATGATATATTTCCGAAAGTCAGATAGTATGTCACCAGACTTATACATTCTGCACGCCAACGTGAATAGTCCTTTTGTCTCCACTTCCCCCCAATGGTTTTAGGAATTCTGATGGAATGTTATCTATCCCTTCTGCCTTATTTGATCGTAAGTCCTCCAAGGCTCTTTTAAATTCTGATTCTAATACTGGATCCTCTATTTCTTCTAAATCGACTCCAGTTTCTTCTTCTATAACATCAGACAAATCTTACCCCTCATAGAGGCTTTCAGTATATTCTTTCCACCTATCCGCTCTCTCCTCTGCATTTAACAGTGGAAGTCCCATTGCACTTTTAATGTTACCACGCTTGCTTTCAATGTCACCGAAGGTTGTTTTGACTTTCCTGTATGCTGAGTCTGTCCTTCCGACAATCATAAATATTTCGATTTCTTCTCATTCTTCATGCAGCCATTTCGTCTAAGTTTCTCTGTACTTCCGATTTATTTTATTCCTCAGCGGCTTGTGTTTCTGTATTCTTGAGTTTCCCGTAACGTTTTTGTGCTTCCTCTTTTCATCGATCAACTGAAGTTTTTTTTCTCTCTTACCCATGGTTTTTTCGCAGTTACCTTCTTTGTACATAACCTTTTCTTTCCAACTTCTTTTGATGGCCCTTTTTAGATATCCATTCCTCTTGAACTGTACTGTCTATTGAGCTATTCTCTATTGCTGTATCTATAGCCTTAGAGAACTTCAAGCGTATGTCGTCATTCCTTAGTACTTTCGTATCACACTTCTTTTCGTATTGATTCTTCCTGACTAATTTCTTAAACTTCAGCATACTCCTCATCACTACTATATTGTGATCAAGATCTACATCTGCTCATGCTACACCTTACAATCCAGTATCTGATTTCGGAATCTCTGTCTGACCATGATACATCGGGTGATCAAAAAGTCAGTATAAATTTGAAAACTGAATTAATCACGGAATAATGTAGATAGAGAGGTACAAATTGACACACATGCTTGGAATGACATGGGGTTTTATTAGAACAAAAAAAAAAAAAAAAAAAATACAAAAGTTCAAAAAATGTCCGACAGATGGCGCTTCATCTGATCAGAATAGCAATAATTAGCATAACAAAGTAAGACAAAGCAGAGATGATGTTCTTTACAGGAAATGCGCAGTATGTCCACCATCATTCCTCAACAATAGCTGTAGTCGAGGAATAATGTTGTGAACAGCACTGTAAAGCATGTCCGGAGTTTTGGCGAGGCATTAGCGTCGGATGTTGTTTTTCAGCATCCCTAGAGATGTCGGTCGTTCACGATACACTTGCGACTTCAGGTAACCCCAAAGCCAATAATCGCACGGACTGAGGTCTGGGGACCTGGGAGGCCAAGCATGACGAAAGTGGCGGCTGAGCACACTATCATCAGCAAACGACGCCCGCAAGAGATCTGTCGGACATTTTGTGAACTTGGTTTTTTTTGTTCTCAAAAAACCCCATGTAATTCCAAGCATATGTGTCAATTTTTACGTCTCTATCTACATTATTCCGTGGTTTATTAAGTTTTCAAATTTATACTGAATTTTTGATCACCCGGTAATTAACTGAAATCTTCCCGTATCACCTGGCTTTTTCCAAGTATACATCCTCCTCTTGTGATTCTTGAACAGAGTCTAGCCTTTTCCAAGTATACATCCTCATCTTGTGATTCTTGAACAGAGTATTAGCTATTACCAGTTGAAATTTATTGCAGACCTCAATTAATCATTCTCCTCTTTCATTCCTTGTCCCAAACCCATATTCTCCTCTAATCTTTCTTCCCCCTCCTACCCCTACAACTGCATTCCTGTCCCCTGCGACAAGTAGATTTTCATCTCCCTTTATGAACTGTATTACCTTTTCAGTCTCCCCTTACACTTTCTCTTTCTCTCCATCTTTAGGTTGCAACGTCGGCATGTACACCTGAACTATCGTTGTCGATGTTGGTTTGCTGTCGATTCTGATAAGAATAACCTTATCACTCTACTGTTCAGAGTAACAGATTTTCTGCCCTGCCTTCCTGTTCATAACGAATCCTACTACCGTTATTTTCTGCCGCTGTTTATATAACCTTATACTCATACTGACCTGAAATCCTTGTCAACTTTCCACTTCACTTCATTGACCCCCTACGATATGTAGATTGAGATTATGCATTTCCCTTTTCAGATTTTCTAGTTTCCCTACCACATTCAAGCTTCCGACATTCCACGCCCCCACTCGTAGAACGTTATCCCCCCCCCCCCCCCCCCGGAGATCTGAATGGAAGACTATTCCAGAATTGTTTGCCAATTGAGAGACTATCATGACGCTTTTTCAGTTATAGGCCGCATGTCCTATGAATACACATTACGTGTCTTTAATGCAGTGGTTCCCACTGCCTTCTGCGTCAACATGCCGTTGATCATTGCTGATTGTTCTGCCTTTAGGGGAAGGTTCCCACCACTAAGACAAGAGAGTGTCCTGAACCTGGTCCGCTCTTCCACCCTCTTTGACAAGGTTACTGGCAGAAAGACGGTGACTTCTTATGCCGGACGCCTTCGGTCGTCAGTGCTGATTTAAGTAGCGGCAGGCTTCGAACCCGGGGCCGAGGACGTTTTAATTACAAATCAAAGACGCTACCCCTAGACTACGGGTGCATGACAGGATGATAGCACATCCGTTGAGACATCACTGAATAACTTCCATGCTAGCAGAGGGAGCTGTAAAGGGTACAAACTGTAGCGGAAAAGAGAGATCGGAATACATCCATGAATCCTGCAGGGCTGTCCATAAATCAGTAACAGTACAAGGGGGTGGAGATCTCTTGTGAACAACAAGTTGTAAGACATCCCAGATACTCTCAATAATATTCGTGTCTGGGGAATTTGGTATCGAAAAGAAGTGTTTCAACTCATAAGATTGTTCCTGGAGCCACTCTGTAGTAATTTCGGACGTGTGGGGTTTCGCATGGTCCTACTGGAATTGCCCAAAACCGTCGGAATGCACAATGGACATGAATGGATACAAGTGATCAGACAGGATGCTCACGTATGTGTCACCTGTCAGATTCGTACCCAGAGGTATTAGAGATCCCATATCACTCGAACTGCGCACGCCCCACACCATTACAGAGCCTCCACCAGCTTCAACAGTCCCCTACTGACATGAAGGGTCCATGAATTCATGAGGTTGTCTCCACACCCGTGCACGTCGATCCGCTCGATACAATTTGAAACGAGACTTGTACGACTAGTAAACATGTGTCCGGTCATCAACAGTCTAATGCCGGTGTTGACGGGTGCAGGTGAAGCGTAAAGCTTGGTTTCATGCAGTCGTCTACATGAGTACACCTGCGGCTCCTAAAACCCATATCGATGAGGTACCGTCGAATGGTTCGCACGCTGACACTTGTTGATGGCCCAGCATTGAAATCTGCAGCAATTTGGGGAAGGGTTGCACTTGTGTCACGTTGAACGATTCTCTTCAGTCGTCGTTGGTCCCTTTCTTGCAGGATCTTTATCCGGCCGGAGCGATGTCGGAGATTTGATGTTTTAACGGATTCCTGATATTCACGGTACACTCGTAGAATAGTATGGGAAAATTCCCACTTCACCTCGGAAATGCTGTGTCCCATTGCTCGTGCGTCGATTATGACACCACGTTCAAAGTCACTTATACCTTGATAACCTCCAATTGTAGCAGCAATATCCGATCTAACAACTGGACCAGACACTTGTTGTCTTTCATAGGCGTTTCCGACCGCAGCACCTTATTTTGTGAATTTACGTATCTATGTATTCGAATGAGCATGCCTATACCAGTTTCTTTCTCGCTTTATTGTATTTTCGTTTACAGTTATGTAATTTCATGTATATGGCGTTACAGAGGCTTCGGTCTCCTACCCAGGTATAGATTCCAGCGCCACATTGGACACTAGAAAGTCCATCGGTTGCTTCGGGCACAGAATCTCCTCCCCGAACACACTGTGGTCACTGGAAAAAACTGTTATTTAAGTGAGCCCGCCAAATAATTACATGTGTAACTGACATTTTCGTCAAGGCTCATTTAGATAAACATTTCCCAATGTGTTTATAACGTGGTTCTTGACGTAAAGTAATAGAAATGTATGGAAATACTGAACACTCCAACAACTCACATTTTTAAATATTCGTTTACTCCTTCAAACTAGTTTTCGAACTTATTTAGGTCTCATGGATGTTACAAGTTTATTTCTATAGCATGCTTCTGAGTACTAGCCCTGGTATAAAAGACGTATAAGCCTTGAATAATGATTATTCAGCTTTCATTAAGAATATAAATATACAGTACGCTAACCGTCACGATAAATCTGACAGAATCCATCTTGTGGTGTATAACTGGTGACAATGATCTTCTCTGACTATGACATACTTTGCTTAGAATAATATGATACTTGTGCATATAATACAATCAATGTGTGAGCAGACATTTTGATCCCAGTGATGTTAACACGAGTGTCGAGAAACAGAGTTAGAATAGCTACAAATATAAACAAAACTTCGAAGTGAACAACTGTTTCATTTTCGTTCTTATATTAACATGGACCGAAATTATTGGCTTACGGTAAACATCGAATTCGGGTTACCGCAGTTAACCTAGTAATATTTATCTGAGTATAAAGCATATTTTAATAACAATAGAAGCTATTGAGCTACGTAACACAAGAGTTATTCTGATATAAATGTAGCTAAGAATTAAAGGCAGTGAGAGCCTAGATCTGAGGAGAACGTGGACTGGTGCAATATTTTTCTTGACAAATAATTCAATTTCTTCACGTTTAAGGCTTTATTAGTAACATGATGTATCTGAAGGTTTTTTGTGCTGTTTGCTGAATGTGTTGAATAAGATTTGTGTTACAGATGGATCTGTTCGGGTTATTAACACAGAGATCATCCGTGTGCTCACTGAATCCTGTTGTGAAGCTTCTACCAACCTATACAGAGGCTTGAGTGTGAGTTGCAAAATAGTTCGTACACACCTGGGTTTTGAGATTGTAGGTTATGTACTGTGGATGATTTGTATTTTGTTGCCGACGAAGGGGCTCATTTTTATGCCATATCTCTTAAAGACTTTGGCAGTTTAGTGAGAAATCTTCTTTACGAAAGATAGGCTCAAAAATGCGTGGTTTTTGTGTGTCTTTACAACAATTGGCTGGTTTAATTTGGTTGTAGAGATCGTTTTATCTTCTCTGTAAGAATTGTATCGATTACTACACGCAACTGATTCTATAATTTTCGTTTCTTTCTGTGTTTAGATTGTATTCATTGGGATATTTAACTTCAATTAACGAATATCAGCTTTTTTATGTTTCCTTTATGAAAATTTAAAACTTATGCACTCGATTTGTGTTACAAATTTTTAAGCCAATAAGTTCATTTTCCTGGTATTTTATGTTCTACATTGAACTGAATTTTACAGTGTAATTTACACAAGTTATTTTTCTAGACTTTTTATTTCTTTGGTCCCCGTTCAACAGAATAAGAGTGAACCTATATGGTTCCACATAGTTTTTCCAATCACAAACATCTATGATGTACATACCCCTACTGAAGCGACAAATGAAAATTTGCTGGGTTAGGGTAGCCCCTATAGTTGTGTAAAACCTCTATGCCAAGGCGGTATGCCGGCCAGTGTGACCGTGTGCTTCTAGGCGCTTCAGTCTGGAACCGCGTGACCGCTACGGTCGCAGGTGAATCCTGCCTCGGGCATGGATGTGTGTGATGTCCTTAGGTTAGTTAGGTTTAAGAAGTTCTAAGTTCTAGGGGACTGATGACCTAAGATGTTAAGTCCCATAGTGCTCAGAGCCATTTTGACTTGAACAGGTCTCTGTAGTCGTATAGTATCATCTGACTGAAGTACCTGTGTCTGGGTTTATTTCAAATGGCTCTGAGCACTATGGGACTTAACATCTGTGGTCATCAGTCCCCTAGAACTTAGAACTACTTAAACCTAACTAACCTAAGGACATCACACACATCCATGCCCGAGGTAGGATTCGAACCTGCGACCGTAGCGGTCACGCGGTTCCAGACTGAAGCGCCTGGATCCGCACGGCCACACACCGGCCGGCTGTCTGTGTTTCAAGATCTGGGTTTCAGGGAGGATCCACCGTTTCGTTCGATCCTGCAGTGCTACTCCAAAACAGTTGGAGAACCTGTGCAGTGCTTTCCGAGATTGTAGGAAATACCAAGTGGGCAGAGGCGTGAGTGGGAATTTCGATTGCAGAGGGAGGCATGTTGGGGTACTCTTTGTAGTTGGACTAGCCCCTGTGCCATAATGGAGTAGTGCTTAGCGCATCTGCCCAGTAAGCAAGAGACCCGCGTTAGAATCTCATCCTCGGTACAAATTTTCATTCGTCACTTCAGTCTGCATACATACGGAATAAGAGTGTCATCAACAAAGCATTCATAATAATGTAGCTTATCTTTCAGCTGGGTTTGTAAGGCACCTCCATTATTAATTAATATAAATCTTGTTTCCTGATTAGTTTGCTGTCGAAATTATTGACATTGGACTGGACATTTTATGACAGCAGTGGACTTACGCACAAGGTACACTTTCAAAATGTCAAACCATGCGCCTAGTGACACGTTTCCTGTAGGAACTTCTAAAAGTACTGCGTAAGATTCCACACTACGAGAAATTAAGAAAAAGTTCTCCTAAAATCATACACATTTTAAATGAACATTGGATTTATTGCGTTCTAAGTTATAGACAAATGTCCCTACATTGCCTAATCAGCATCCACTCCACAGTTCCAACCAAACGGTTTCACTTGAGTCAGCCATGCTACCTGGTTCAGTACGGTCCCTTTAATATTGAAAATATCCTATCAAGTACGAAATTAATAGTTCCACGATTGTTACACTATAGTAACCGAATGCAACCACTTGTGACCAGATTAATTATAAATATCACAGTCATTTCATAAATGAAACTAATTTACAAATATTAATGTTTTCACTGAATTGGTTCACTTCTATGCGAGGTCGTACGCAGCTCGCACATCCGCTACCTACAGGCTTGCTCAAAAGCGACTAACTCATTCATCCGTACTAAAATCGGCGGGCGTCAAAACCACATCTCTGCTCTGTCGTGGTATGTGGCATGCCGGGGTCAGCTGTTCTGGTACAGTCTGACAGAGGCAAGTAAGTGTGGATTCCATACGTGTTGTACAAGATCGATATTTCTACGCTTTCGGGTTTGAGATCTAAAACAGTTGGTTTTCAGTTTGTTAATACATGTGTCTGCTAGCAATCCTTTGTTTGAACAAGAGGTATTTGTGTAACAGTATACATTCCAGACTCTCTATAAGTAAATAGATTCCTCTTCTACCGATATTTCATGTTTTAGTATTTTTGTGTTAGATGGATTGTTTCTTTGAAAAATATGTTGAGATATAAGTTGACTACGGCCATAAATTCAAATTTATCTGTGGCTGGGATGAGAATAGCTTTCATGTTATTGATGATTCCACAATTATTCTTTACCTAAAATGGGCCTTTGCTGAATTTCTGTTTATTTCTAAACAGTATTGTGCTACATTTACTGATAAATCCTAAATTTACTAACTGCAGAAACGATCTTTCGCAGCTCAAGCAACATTTTCCAAGACGACCAGGTGACAATAAATAGAAATAGGTAACACTATTTTCGGGCACAGAGTGGCCTTGTCCTTCACAGTGGATTCCGTGGTAGAGAAACTACGCAATATTTTTCTGCTAAATTTGCATCCCTCCACTTGAAAGCTATAAAAAAGCTTCCAGGACACTAAAATTACCTATAAATAGCCATCTTGGCTATTTTTTTCGCTCTGAGTTCCTTGATACCTTCGGATCATGAAAATTGGCTAGTAAATGAGTACGTGAATAGTTTCCACTGTGCCCATTTATATCATTCTATGCACGAGAATGCCAACGGAAAATTACGACAAGCCTCACACTTCAATAATTTGTACTGAGGTCCCACGTATCAAAGGTCCGATCAAACATGTGGCTATTAGATCACGAAGAAAAAGGCAAATGCATGTAATAAATTGGCTGTCAAATTTCTTCTTAAAAGACTATATTATCAGCATCCCTTAGAATTCTAATGTTCCCCAGAGTTTCTGTCGCTACTCTGTAGCTGCAATAATCTGTAATTTTGTCTTCTTCAAGTGAATTGGTTAAGAATAATCATTATATTAATTTAATCTTTTATTATCTCTGCTGCTTCTTTTCACTTCAGTTACTCGAAGGGAACATAACTTGTCTGCAGCTTAGACAACAGGGGTGTAACTCAATTGGAACGTATAGTTTTAACATAAGAACGATTCTAGAAAGTAACAATTTGATAAACTTTTCAGTCCTCACTTTTAAGCCTTCGGACGTTTCTACTTTCGAGCAGAATGAAAATTACTTCTTAGTTCCCGCTGTTTCGTTCAGTGTCCTTTGAGTAAATATGTTAGTAATATCAAGGATTTAGGAAATCGTGATGCATTTATCATCAGGGAAAATTGTTTCTATACTCATGTATTGTACTCACTCTCCACCACACACATGTTGATCATATGCAATGGTCCGCAGCTCGTGGTCGTGCGGTAGCGTTCTCGCTTCCCGCGCCCGGGTTCCCGGTTTCGATTCCCGGCGGGGTGAGGGATTTTCTCTGCCTCGTGATGACTGGGTGTTGTGTGATGTCCTTAGGTTAGTTAGGTTTAAGTAGTTCTAAGTTCTAGGGGACTGATGACCATAGATGTTAGGTCCCATAGTGCTCAGAGCCATTTGAATCATAGACAATGAACACATTCTCTTCGCTACCTTCTTCAGATACTAGTAATTAGACACTATTTCAATCTTTTTTGTACATGCTTCAGTACCTTATGGAATTATTCTGATAAGCGTACCTCAGTCGTAACGGCGAAGTAGAAGTAACAGTAAGTCGTATAAGAAACCTCCAGCATCGGCTGGCGAAATTAATCTGTTTCCAGTGGCTTGGAATAGCTCACACAACTCACCTTTTCCCCAGGGCCCAGTTCGAAAGTGATGGATACGTGACACACCGAATGCGGTTGTGTAACTCGGCTCACAGAAGCTCCTTTCCCAAGATCTGAATTGCAAAGTAGGGCAGGTGCACGATGATGGAGCGTTTCTGCCCGACAGAAAGCTGCCCGCCAAGGTGTTGGATTAATTTATTCCTCGAGAAATGCACGGTTCTGAACAGGTGGTGATTGAAACACACGATCAGCTTCTACACTCTTTTAATCACGTGAATAGTGGAGCCAATTTTAAAAATTATCTGTTATAGCAAATCATGGATAATTTGAGAATTACACTCGATAAGTTCCGTGTCATTACAGTCTCTCACAGGCTGCGCACGGTAGCAAAGCTTCAGATGCGTAATATCCGACACCGTAGCATAGGTGGCTAACGCACAGTGACGAGCAGTCGGGAATAAACCAGTCTGAATCGTGGTGGTGGAAGACTTTTCCACAGTCAAAAGTTTTGCAATAAAGATAGGAAAAGTTTCAGTGTGTTGTACCTGACCGGTTTACAGGTGGCTTGACCGACGTTGGAAACCTTATTACGGAGTAACCGTTAGCTCACCGGAAGGAGAAATGAAGCTCAAGGGTATTTTTGGCGCTCTTAGAACGGAATAAGTTATTTGGTTCCAATGGAGTTCACTTCCTCTATTCAGTAGTTTTCATAGACGGCAGAAGCAATCATTGCACTTCTCCATAACTGAAGTATGTCTTAGATAAAAGTTCGCACGTTTCATAAAATCAACGCATTGCAGCATCTCTTTGTCCATTTTCAAGTGATGTATACGTACCGATAACTCACAGAAGAGGGACTAGCTCAAATATCATCTGTAGAAATAGGTCAGATCTGTCTGCACTATTTGGGATTTCGTTCTGATAATTACAGCCAAATGAAGAAACCTGAAGCCACTCCGAAGGTTTACACAGCCTGTGGAGCTAAGTTCCAAGAAATTTTTAAAAACTTTAACTACACTCAAAATTCATATGTCCTGTTATTGTGACATGATGTTAGTTTAATTTAGTTCAATTGTTTGCAGGTTATATACATCATAACTGCAACTTCTTACTATGGCGTGGAAGAAGTCGGATTAACAATTATAACTCGGTTTCTCAGTGAAAAATATGGCAACATGCTGACCCTTGGCGTGACAGTCTTAAGCTCCTTTACATTTAACCGTAGTGTGGTTTGTATACCATTTGTTGTACCCCAATCTTTCCGTCTCTGCTTTCCTCCCTCCCTCACCTCACCCTCTCTCTCTGTTCCTAACTTTTATAAAATACACACTCACCATATTATCGCACATTCGTAAATCCTTGTATGGAGTAGAAGTAATTGACAAGCGCGTATAACTTCATCATGTGTTTGAAATTAATCTTATTATTTACCGAAATCTCTATCACTGGCGGCGGGGGAGTCGGGGGAGAGATGAAAGATTTTTATGGTTTACTCTCTTTCTGTACTACACTGAAGCTACTGATGGATGTTATAAGTCATTCTCCTTCCAGTATTATGTTTTTGATTGTTGATTACTTACGAACTCTGATGGTTGCCGACATGACAAACTGTTGAAAAAGGTGTCTCCAAGAGGCTCTTGAATGGCCTTAATATATTATACTTGTTAAACGCTTCTGTGCAACCACCCCTTTCCTCAATGACGAGTGACCCCTTCATAATGATGTATTAAGACGCCAAGAAAAAAATTGGAAAAATTTGATACCTTTTTGGTATTATCATCTCCACGACATAAGCAAAGTAAAGCAGCAGTGATCACGTTCGAACACACGCAAATTTAAGTAAATCTTTTTCATTATGCAGCTGAGTCTGTCAACTAACATTGTCAAATGAGTTCACTCTCAGTTGTGCGACAGCGCTTCAGAAGCCTCGTCTCATTCACTTCTATCATTCATCTGTGGGTCTTCAATTGCATTGAAGAAACTTCTGATACACATATGCGAGAGGATGCACGCCGCTTGGCTTTAAAAATCAGAATTTGGTAGTAATTATTTCTAAATTTTATAGACCATAAAAAGTTTACAAATTTAACAAAACTGAACGTATTAATCATTCAGATTATCGATACCTGCAATGACCGCACGCACGTTTAAGATTCTAATTTTTAATTAAAATTCGTCTATACAATAGAAAGTGTTTACATTTAAAATTTGTTTTACTACCTGACAGTCATTTCACGTTATTGGAAAAGGGAAAAACTAATTCTGAAGCTGTATATTCAACTGTTTTCTGATAGCTTTACTGGTGAGTAGTTGAGTAATTATAGTAGTCTACACTCTGTGTTGTAGCTGAAGACTTTAAAAATTACAACTCATTTATAAAAGCAAAGATTGTTTATGATTGGTTTCCTCAGCGAATACACACACACACACACACACAGTTAAAACTAGTTTTAACTGACTTTCGCTTTTGACCAGCAGTAAATTCTAGTTGTAACTAAGGCTATCAGTATGAACTAGTTTCAAATAGTAAGAACGCATTCTAACTAAACTAGACAGAACTAGTCTTCACTAAATTTATTTAGGGGAAAATATTAAAACTAAGAGTAACTATGTGTTGATTGAAATAAAAAACAGCATTTTTGTATTGTGCAATGCAATGTCTATTGGAATATTGATCATACATCCAAACATATTCCAGATAGTGAAAACAAGAAGGCGCCAACACGAAAATGGTGAGTGTTGCTGCAAACTGGATGACAACTGGAAACACATAAGAAGAGAAACGCGTGTGTATTGTGAAGAGTGCGATGTTGGATTGTGTGCAATACCATGCTTTGAGCTATACCATACAAAGAGTCATTCCTAATAAATACTCTTCAAGAAACTGTGTTTCCTGTAGATCTACCACTAAAACACTATCTCATTATATAAAAATAAGTAATAAATGATTTTTAATTCTGCAACAGCGTTACTACTGTGAAAACCTTCGAAATGTTAGGTACTCAGTTGTTAGATAATCACTTGCCCCCCACAACAATCGCACATTAGCGTGTCAAATACGCGCCGCGACAATAAGCGCTAGAGGCTCGGAAAGAAGTATACGCACGGGAACAGTTACGCACGGGAACAGTTCTAGGCGCCAAAACTCCCCATCTGAGCAGCGCTGCAGAGGCCGACAATAGCCCACCACTGGGCGCTTTTCACCACAACAAACAACACGATCGAGGGGTTAAGCACGTGCAGATCAGCTTGTACGTATTTATCATGGCAGATCTACATCAAGGAAGGCGATGGAAAGAAGAATTTGTGAGTAGGATGTTACAGATTGAAGAACACGACAAAAGAGAAAACCACTACAATGTTATGACAAAAGAATCTTACGATAAATTAGTGGACGAAATTGAACAATCACAATCAGTTGAGAAAAAGGACACAGAAGCAGTACAGAAGATTAAACCGATTCAAGGTTATTAATATTTGTGAGACTAGGTAGTTAGTGACAAAAAAAGAGCCTTTGAAGTACTACTTACGTGTCGAAGAAATTTTCGACATTATTGAAGTAGCTCATCAGGCCGTTGGTCACGGAGGTTCAGACAAATTAAAGGTCGAAACTTCAAGAAAATATGCAGACATTGCAGTGGAGATGATAAACATTTATCTGTCTATGTGTGAAACTTGTCAGCGCAAAAAGAGCATTAAGAACAGAGGGAATGTTTCGAAACCTATACTTCATTCAGAAATGAACAGTCGTTGCCAGGTTGACCTGATCGACATGCAAACTCAAGAAGATCGTTGATTGTATATAATGGTGTATCGGGACCACTTGACAAACTTTGTTTTGTTACGTGCACTGCAAAGCAAGAGGGCAGAGAAAGGGGCACATCATTTAGCAGATACATTTTTGACATTTGGTGCTCCTTGTATTTTACACTCTGACAACGGCAGAGAATTTGTTAATTCTGTCATAAACGAGCTGGCTGTATTTTGTTCTGAGTGTAAACTGGTTCACGGAAAACCGAGGCGCAGCCAAAGCCAAGGTTCTGCTGAACGCGCCAACCGAGACGTTGAACAAATATTGGCTTCATGGATGCAAGACAACATTACCACCAACTGGTCAAACGGTCTTCGCTTTGTATAGTTTATGAAAAATTGGGCATACCATTCTGGTATTAAGCAAACACCTTACAAAGATATGTTTGGCACAGGACTACGAGTAGGGCTTATGACTTCGAGTTTGCCTCTAGAAGTTACTAAGTAGATACAAGATAAAGATCTTAAAGAGGCTTTAAATAAAATTAATATGACGCAGTAAATGAGACACCTGATGAACTGGAACTGTCACACAACTCAGAAGAGATAGTGGTTATGGCTAGTACCAGTGGACCGATTACAGCTGCAGCCAGACAAGAAGATGTAGAAGCTTTGCCCAGTAGAAGTATACTGGGTCCAACAACAGCAGCAGCCAATCAAGAGGATCCAGAAGCAGTAACTAGTACGCGTGCAGTGCCTCAAATAACTCCAGCTTGTCACGAAGATCCAGAAGCTGAAGCCATTACGAAATGACAATCTCGAATACGAACAGCTAGAGAAAACGCTCATGAAAACCTGGCGAAACAGGCCAAAAGAATGAAGATGGCTTCATATTCAATAGACTCCACTGTAAATATCAGTGACAATATAATTATACCGATTCCTGTTATCGACAGAGCAAAAGCAGATATCCCCAATATCATTGAAGTTGCTCATTAGAAACATGAACAAGGCTTGCACAAGATTGGAACGAAATATGGGATCCTCGGCAAATTGTATTGTATTTAACGTTACGCTAAAACTATTTACGTTGACAATTCAATCCAAACTTAACCGTTGAAAGCACAGCAGTTTCGTAGTCAGAAAGCCTGTCTAATACAACAATGTAATTGTTTATATTATACTGTTTAAATTCACCAATCTGTTAGGAAAAATTTAAACTTACGTCTGTTTTACAAATTTTAAATGCTTGACTTAGTCAGAGGCATAATAAGGTGGAATGTGGGAAATAATTCGTGCGGTCATCTATTTTTGAACAGCGTGCAATGAACTGCATACTTGATATCCTGTATGGATGGCAATTAGTGTGGGAGTGAGGATGCATTTGAATGTCACATTTTTAACTTTTCCTTGCATAATTCGAAAACTACGACCTCTAGCGAAAACGTATCACAGTACAAAATTTAACTATATTAAATTTCCTACAGAAAAGTCCTGTTCGTTTTTTCTGTAGCACTAATAGTATGTATGAATGGAATGGACGTCGTATCCTTCTCATTGGTCCTACTTTCAGGAAATTATTACCTTCTTCCTGTGTGATAACTAACCCCAGTTGTCCGCAGCTCGTGGTCGTGCGGTAGCGTTCGCGCTTCCCGCGCACGGGTTCCCGGGTTCGATTCCCGGTGGGGTTAGGGATTTTCTCTGCCTCGTGATGAGTGGGTGTTGTGTGATGTCCTTAGGTTAGTTAGATTTAAGTAGTTCTCAGTTCTAGGGGACTGATGACCATAGATGTTAAGTCCCATAGTGCTCAGAGCCATTTGAACCATTTGACCCCAGTTATTGATTCCATAAATTATTATTGACTGGTTATATGCAAAACGACTTACGATGTTGTTTTATTGGATTTCAGAAACGAGCAGTTGTGTAACAAGTGATTCACGGAAGATTTATAGTCATATGTATCTTAACTCAATAAGACGTCACAATTTCGCTTATTTTCACAACTTCTGAAACAAGTAAAAAGAAAGCATGCTTCTAAAAATGCATCATGATGGAAGGTGAACGCGAGAAAAACTTCTATGGTTTGCAGCCGTGTCATCCGGTCATATATCCGTCTGCTCTTGGTCGAGTGCTACACAGCCATTTTCAAGTGCTAACTGACTTGGACAGTGTCGTCGCCGACAAAAGTTTAATCCAGAGTTGCACCGTCGCATGCACAGTCTACCGAGCGTAATGTTGTCTGCAGTTTAGTATGTAAACTCAGGGATTTCTGAGCCTTGTGTTGTGTATCATAGGCCTCACGAAACAGCATTTTATAACTATAAGCCTGAAAACTACTCTACGGGCCATTAAAACTGCTACACCAAGAAGCAATGCAGATGATAAACGGGTATTCATTGGACAAATATATTACACTAGAACTGACATGTGATTACATTTTCACGCAATTTGGGTGCATAGGTCCTGTGAAATCAGTACCCAGAACAACCACCTCTGGCTGTAATAACGGCCTTGATACGCCTGGGCATTGAGTCAAACAGAGCTTGGATGGCGTGTGCAGGTACAGCTGCCCATGCAGCTTTAACACGATACCACAGCTCATCAAGACTAGTGACGGGCGTATTGTGATCAGCCTGTTGCTCGGCCACCATTGACCAGACGTTTTCAGTTGGTGAGAGATGTGGAGAATGTGCTGGCCAGGGCAGCAGTCGAACATTTTCTGTATCCAGAAAGGCCGTACAGAACATGCAACATGCGGTCGTGCGTTATCCTGCTGAAATGTAGGGTTTCGCAGGGATCGAATGAAGGGTAGAGCCACGGGTCGTAATACATCTGAAATGTAACGTCCACCGTTCAAAGTGCCGTCAATGCGAACAAGAGGTGACCGAGACTTCTAACCAGTGGCACCCCATACCACCACGCCGGGTGATATGTCAGTATGGCGATGACGAATACACGCTTCCAATGTGCGTTCACCGCGATCTCACCAAACACGGATGCGACCATCATGATGCTGTAAACAGAACCTGGATTCATCCGAAAAAATGGCGTTTTACCATTCGTGCACCCAGGTTCGTCGTTGAGCACACCATCGCAGGCGCTCCTGTCTGTGATGCAGTGTCAAGACTATCGGCAGCCATGGTCTCGGAGCTGATAGTCCATACAGCAGCAAACGTCGTCGAACTGTTCGTGCAGATGGTTGCTGTCTTGCAAACGTCCCCATCCGATGACTAAGGGATAAAGACGTGGCTGCACGATCCGTTACAGCCACGTGGATAAGATGCCTGTCATCTCGACTGCTAGTGATACGAGGCCGTTGGGATCCAGCTCGGCGTTCCATATTACCCTCCTGAACCCACCGATTCCATATTCTGCTAACAGTCATTGGATCTCGACCAACGCGAGCAGCAATGTCGCTATACGATAAACCGCAATCGCGATAGGCTACAATCCAACCTTTATCAAAGTCGGAAACATGATGGTACGCATTTCTCCTTCTTATCCGAGGCATCACAACAACGTTTCATCAGGAAACGCCGGTCAACTGCTGTTTGTGTATTATAAATCGGATGGAAACTTTCCTCATGTCAGCACGTAGCAGGTGTCGCCACCGTCGACAACCTTTTGTGAATGCTCTGAAAGCTAAACATTTGCATATCACAGCATCTTTTTCCTGTCGTTAAATTTCTCGTCTGTAGCATGTCATCTTCGTGGTGTAGCAATTTTAAGGGCCAGTAGTGTATCTTGACCTCAAACATGTGATTTATTTCTTTATTCCTTAAGCCTTTCGGCTTTGTGGCATTTTCGAAAGGACGAAATGCTGTTGATACAAAATATCACAACTATCTTGTACCACCGTCCACTGTTGTGGAAATGTTTATTGTTGCTACTATTTTAAGATCTTGTGGCTGCTCATAATTACTGCAAAAATTACTGCAATAATTATTGCGCAAATAAATGCATGTTACAGTTTCGAGACCGGTCCTGCACACAGTTTTAATCTGCTAGCACGTTTCAAATAGAGGTTCATCACCAACACCATTACAAATACAAGTGTAAACAAAAGGAAACTAACTAGATTTGTGTTTATGTCAACGACGAGGTCCTTCTAAACTGCGCACAAGCTTCGGACGAGATGAGAAGGAAATCGACTGTATCTTTTTCACTGGACCCGTCGCGGGATTCTCCTTAATCGATGAAGGGAGACCAAGCAACTGCTGGGTGAGTATCTGGACTCCAGTCCTCCCATATGCGAGTCCATTGTCTAATCGACTGGATCCCCTCGCTCTCTAACACACAAAAAAATTATCACATGTAATGAATCTAGAGTGCAAGCAGACCTAACAATAAGCATATAGTGGAGACTTGAGATGGAACTTGATGAAAGACTGGGAAAAAAGTCAAGTTTATTGAGTTTTGTAAGTCAGAAATCGCTCTTTTGATCTTATGATTGATTCAATACCCAAAGGTGTTGCTTGGATAGCAATTGAGCAACAACTATACAAAAGTGGAATTAATGTTACCCGTTAATTCCTCCACAGGCAGTTAGTAGGAATAGTTTCTTTTTTTTCCTAATTTTTACTTTTATATTTCGCTTCCCATGATTAATCAAGGACACTTTATTAGTCCTTCATTGCGATTCAGTACTGACGTCCCCCAAGCTTGTAATGAACCTCTGATAGAAATTATCACATAGAGTTAGCTGCACTTGAAACAACATTGCAGTTGATCATTGCTAGATCCTTAGGAATAGATGCATGAAGTCATCCATATTATGAACGGTGTGGGATCTTCACTTTTATGAGATACGATATAGATAAATCACTTGTAACTACTGAGACGAGTCACCTTCATTACGACTGAAAAAGAAGATCTGTAGTAGGTTTACCAAATATAAGTAGGTCTACGGGTAGCGTATTTGACCAGTAATCAAGACGTCCTGTGTCCCTGATTCGAATCTCATTATTGCTCGCATTTTAAATAAAAGTTGTCAGCGGTCGCTTGCAAAGACTTCCTGCATACGACGCCACCCTCATTCTGACGACGGCATTCTCAAAAAGGACGGAGGAGAAAGGTTCAGCGCCCTCTCGTTCCCGTGAGGTGAGAAACTTCTCCAAATAGTCGGAAGAATCAGTTCCACTGACAAAAGATTCAGCATTGGGCCCCCAGTCGGATTCCTGGGAGAGCCTGCCAAGGGGGAGGGAACCATGAGAAAAAAATTGAACAACAAACCAAGTGGTAACATTCCACGAAACTGGTCGTAGAATGTCAGAAGTTTCAACATGGTAGGGAAGCTAGAGTATCTCAAAAGAGAAATGCAAACACTCAGTCTAGATATAGTGGAGCTCAGTGACGTGATACTGGAAGATGGCAAGGATTTATGGTCAGACGAGTATAGGTTAATATCAACAGGAGTGGAAAATTGTATAATGGGAGTAGGATGCGTTATGAATTCGAAGGTAGGACAGATGATGAGTTACTGTAAACAGTTCAGTTATAGGGTTGTTCTCATGAGAATCGACAGCAAACCAACACCGCCAACGATAGTTCAGATATACAACGGACGTCGAAAGCAGAAGATGAAGAGACAGAGGACGTGTATGAGGATATCGAACGGGTAATGCAGCACTTAAAGGGGGATGAAAAGTAATACTCATGGGGGGACTGGAATGCGGTTATAGGAGAAGGAAGGAGTAGCAGAAACGGTTACGGGGCGATGTGAGCTTGGTAGTAGGAATGAGAGAGGACAAAGACTATCTGAGTTCTGAAATAAATGAAGCTAGTAAGAGTGACGACTCTATTTAAGAATCACAAGAGCACGAGCTACACTTGGAAAAGGCAGGCAGAAATTGAAGATTTCAGTTACATTACGTCATAGTCAGGGAGAGATCTTGAAATCAGACACTGGATTGTAAGGCATACCTAGGATCAGACAGAGAAACAGACCACAATTTGGTATTGATGAAGACTAGGCTAAAATTTAAGAGGCTGGTCAGGAAGAATCACTGCGCAAAGAAGTAGGATACAGAAGTACTAAACAATAGAGGGATACGCTTGAAGTTCTCTGAGGCTATAGGTACTGCAATAATGAACAAATTACTAGGCAGTTCAGTTGAAAAGGTATGGATATCTCTAAAAAGGACAATCACAGAAATTGAAGAGAAAAACTGAGGTACATGGAAAGTAACAGCGAAGAAACCATGGGTAACGGAGGAAATCTGTTGATCAGCGAAAGAAGTACGAAAACGTTCTGGGAAATTAAGGAATACAGAAGTACAAATCACTTAGGTCGAAATAAATAGGAAGAGCAGGGAAGCTAAGGCGAAGGGATGCATGAAAAATGTGAAGAAATCGAAAAAGGTTGTCGGAAGAACTGACTCAGCAGGAAGAGCAGGGAAGCTAAGGCAAATGGATGCATGGAAAATGTGAAGAAATCGAAAAAGGTTGTCGGAAGAACTGGCTCAGCGTAAATAAAAGTCAAAAAAGCAAGTACAAGAACATTAAGAGTGAAGTGGTAATTCCATTGCTAAATGCAGATAAGACAGCATATAGGTGTAAAGAGTAAATCGAACGCCGTCAAGTGCTAGAATTATCGCATAATCGACAGCTGATTCATCCAAGTTACTGACAGAAATAATATGCAAAAGAATGTTAAATGACGGAGAATTTTCGTTTACGATAGGTAAAGGCGTCAGAGAGGCAGTTCTGACTTTGGAAGCAAGACTGAAGAAAAATGAAGTCACAGTAATAGTATTCATCGACCTTGAAAAAACGTTCGACAATGAAAAATGGTGCAAGATGTTCAGAATTCTCACAAAAATTGGGCAAGCTACAGGGAAAGATGGCTAATGTACAATATATACAAGAACCAGAAAGGAACAGTGGAACTGGAAGACCAATACCGAAGTGCTCGGATTAAAAAGGGTGTAAGACGAGGATGTAGTCAATCGCTCCTATTGTTCAAGCTACACAGCGAGGAAGCGATGGCGGAAATAAAAGTTCAAGAGTGGGATTAAAATTCAAATTGAAATGACACCAATGATAAGATACCCCTATGACATTGTTATCCTTAGTGAAGGTGAAGAAGAATTACAGGATCTGTTGAATAGAATGAACAGCCACAACATGGTCTGAGAGTAAATCGAAGAAAGTCGAACGTAATGAGGCGTAGAAGAAATGAAAATAGCGAGAAACTTAACATCAGAGTTGGGGATCACGAAGTTGGCAAAGTTAAAGAAATCTGCTACTTACACAGAAAAATAATCGGTGACGTATGGAGCAAGCAGGGCACAAAAAATAGACTAACACTGGCCGAAAGGGCATTCCAGTAAGGAGAAGTCTATTAGTATCAGACGTTGGACTTAATTTCATGAAGAAATTTCTGAACTTCCCGCATTCTGAGACTGTATGTTTGGAGCTAAGCATTGTATGGTTGTGACACATGGACTGTGGGAAAAAGGGAACAGACTAAAACCGGAACTTTCGAGATGTGGTACTGCAGATGAATGTTGAAAATGTGGTGGATTGTTAAGGTAAGGAATGAGGAGTTTCTCTGCAGGATCGGTGAGGGAAGAAATATATGGAAAACACTGACAAGAAGAAGGGAAAGCATGATGTGACATATGTTCAGACAACAGGGAATTACTAAGATGGTACTACAGGGAGCTGTGGAGGGTTAGAACTGTAGACGAAGACTGAGATCAGAATATATCTGAGATCAAAATATATCCAGCAAGTCGTAGCAGCTATTGCCACTCTGAGAGGAAAAGATTGGCGCAGGATAGGAATTTGTGGCTAGTCGCATAAAACCAGTTAGGAGACTGAGGATTAACAAAATATAAAATAAGATAAAACAGAAAAAAGGTAGCGGAACGGCGTGCAGTACGGGTCATTTAAGCCAAAAGTGGTATAAAATTTTCGCTGTTGTTTACAGGTAACGTACAACTGCATAAATACTTTACTTGAACATTTATTTTGGTGTAAATGATGAAAACATTTTCTAACCGGAATGACTAAAAGTAACATAAGATTTTGTAAGACTAACATTTCGAGATGTTAAGAAAAGTGTCGTGCCGTGTGGGCTGGTCCATGCAACGCCATACAGATATTCAATTAAAAAAGGTGGTTGTTTGGTTCACAAACAAATTAATCTGTTTACATATCAAATGCACAAGATAATAAAAAACAGTGGTTAAGAAACCCTTCGCCTAGTGGTCGACTGAATCTGACACAACGCGTTTAACTTGTGGACTAAGGTTTTCTGTAAGACAGTTCTGGATGCTTCTTCATTAAGCTCTGACAGGAATCCTTACCTCCCAGTTTCTTTTCCCTGATAAATCTGTCAGGGAGATTTTAATTTTAAACTAAATCATAGGCCAACTTTTGAAACTTAGTCTTAGCTAGCGGCTTTATCCTCAAATCTGAAATCTCTCACGTGTGCTACAAGTATTTCTCCGTAATTTTCTCCATTTTTTTTTTCAGAAACCTAATGTGAGGTGTCATAGATGTCTCCTGATTCCTTACAACAATTTTAATTTCCTTTGCAGTGTAGTAAAAGGAACTTCAAAACGATCCCTCACCAGCAGGCTTCTTAGTCAACCTAATCATGGTACCCTATACCAGAATGTTTTGAAAGATGTTATCGCATCAGAACCAGATAATGCCGAACGGAACGCGTAGCCATAGATCTGTGTTACTCACAGGCTGTACCGTATCCTAATGGTCTCCAAGCCGCCTGACCATTGTAAGTGGATTATCGCTAACTACCACAAAGATTAGCTTCTGTCGTCGGCGCAGCAGAATGACTTACCAAGACGCTTGTGTGCTGAACCACATCGCGCACTTGTCTCCTCAAAGCAGAATTAAACTGTAATTGATATGGAGGCAATGACTTCAGTAAGTCTGATCGTATAATGAGAAAGAAAAGTAAGGAGTGCTTCATCTAACTTCCCAGTTTGATCATCCTGTGGTCTTCATGATTTTGCATTGAATGAAATAAAAAATTAAACAGCTCTCGTGACAGAACAATAAAATGAGAGATGACAGGCGAGAATGACCTGCCGCCTCTCATGCTATATTGCTATATGTAATGATATCAGCCTCTCAAATTGTCTCACGTAACTTCTGATACTTGAGTTACTTTTATCCTTTGATGTCAAGTACCAGGTAAAACCCCCTGTCACTATTTTCTGAAATAAGAAGTCCTGTAGGTAGAGCGTACTATATTAGCATTTCCACTTATCGAAGACTAATTAATAGAGTGTAGGCCAATATTTAGCTTCAACGTATCCGCTTCGACAGTAATACTACAACGATACGTTCGTTAGTTGACTGCCAAATTACCGAATGTACTTCTGATTAATCTGCGTGCAAAACAGACGTAATATTTGAAACTTCCTGGCAGATTAAAACTGTGTGCCCGACCGAGACTCGAACTCGGGACCTTTGCCTTTCGCGGGCAAGCGCTCTACCATCTGAGCTACCGAAGCACGACTCACGCCCGGTACTCACAGCTTTACTTCCGCCAGTATCTCGTCTCCTACCTTCCAAACTTTACAGAAGCTCTCCTGCGAACCTTGCAGAACTAGCACTCCTGAAAGAAAGGATATAGCGGAGACATGGCTTAGCCACAGCCTGGGGGATGTTTCCAGAATGAGATTTTCACTCTGCAGCGGAGTGTGCGCTGATATGAAACTTCCTGGCAGATTAAAACTGTGTGCCCGACCGAGACTCGAACTCGGGACCTTTGCCTTTCGCGGGCAAGCGCTCTACCATCTGAGCTACCGAAGCACGACTCACGCCCGGTACTCACAGCTTTACTTCCGCCAGTATCTCGTCTCCTACCTTCCAAACTTTACAGAAGCTCTCCTGCGAACCTTGCAGAACTAGCACTCCTGAAAGAAAGGATATAGCGGAGACATGGCTTAGCCACAGCCTGGGGGATGTTTCCAGAATGAGATTTTCACTCTGCAGCGGAGTGTGCGCTGATATGAAACTTCCTGGCAGATTAAAACTGTGTGCCCGACCGAGACTCGAACTCGGGACCTTTGCCTTTCGCGGGCAAGCGCTCTACCATCTGAGCTACCGAAGCACGACTCACGCCCGGTACTCACAGCTTTACTTCCGCCAGTATCTCGTCTCCTACCTTCCAAACTTTACAGAAGCTCTCCTGCGAACCTTGCAGAACTAGCACTCCTGAAAGAAAGGATATAGCGGAGACATGGCTTAGCCACAGCCTGGGGGATGTTTCCAGAATGAGATTTTCACTCTGCAGCGGAGTGTGCGCTGATATGAAACTTCCTGGCAGATTAAAACTGTGTGCCCGACCGAGACTCGAACTCGGGACCTTTGCCTTTCGCGGGCAAGCGCTCTACCATCTGAGCTACCGAAGCACGACTCACGCCCGGTACTCACAGCTTTACTTCCGCCAGTATCTCGTCTCCTACCTTCCAAACTTTACAGAAGCTCTCCTGCGAACCTTGCAGAACTAGCACTCCTGAAAGAAAGGATATAGCGGAGACATGGCTTAGCCACAGCCTGGGGGATGTTTCCAGAATGAGATTTTCACTCTGCAGCGGAGTGTGCGCTGATATGAAACTTCCTGGCAGATTAAAACTGTGTGCCCGACCGAGACTCGAACTCGGGACCTTTGCCTTTCGCGGGCAAGCGCTCTACCATCTGAGCTACCGAAGCACGACTCACGCCCGGTACTCACAGCTTTACTTCCGCCAGTATCTCGTCTCCTACCTTCCAAACTTTACAGAAGCTCTCCTGCGAACCTTGCAGAACTAGCACTCCTGAAAGAAAGGATATAGCGGAGACATGGCTTAGCCACAGCCTGGGGGATGTTTCCAGAATGAGATTTTCACTCTGCAGCGGAGTGTGCGCTGATATGAAACTTCCTGGCAGATTAAAACTGTGTGCCCGACCGAGACTCGAACTCGGGACCTTTGCCTTTCGCGGGCAAGCGCTCTACCATCTGAGCTACCGAAGCACGACTCACGCCCGGTACTCACAGCTTTACTTCCGCCAGTATCTCGTCTCCTACCTTCCAAACTTTACAGAAGCTCTCCTGCGAACCTTGCAGAACTAGCACTCCTGAAAGAAAGGATATAGCGGAGACATGGCTTAGCCACAGCCTGGGGGATGTTTCCAGAATGAGATTTTCACTCTGCAGCGGAGTGTGCGCTGATATGAAACTTCCTGGCAGATTAAAACTGTGTGCCCGATGGTAGAGCGCTTGCCCGCGAAAGGCAAAGGTCCCGAGTTCGAGTCTCGGTCGGGCACACAGTTTTAATCTGCCAGGAAGTTTCATATCAGCGCACACTCCGCTGCAGAGTGAAAATCTCATTCTGGAAACATCCCCCAGGCTGTGGCTAAGCCATGTCTCCGCTATATCCTTTCTTTCAGGAGTGCTAGTTCTGCAAGGTTCGCAGGAGAGCTTCTGTAAAGTTTGGAAGGTAGGAGACGAGATACTGGCGGAAGTAAAGCTGTGAGTACCGGGCGTGAGTCGTGCTTCGGTAGCTCAGATGGTAGAGCGCTTGCCCGCGAAAGGCAAAGGTCCCGAGTTCGAGTCTCGGTCGGGCACACAGTTTTAATCTGCCAGGAAGTTTCATATCAGCGCACACTCCGCTGCAGAGTGAAAATCTCATTCTGGAAACATCCCCCAGGCTGTGGCTAAGCCATGTCTCCGCTATATCCTTTCTTTCAGGAGTGCTAGTTCTGCAAGGTTCGCAGGAGAGCTTCTGTAAAGTTTGGAAGGTAGGAGACGAGATACTGGCGGAAGTAAAGCTGTGAGTACCGGGCGTGAGTCGTGCTTCGGTAGCTCAGATGGTAGAGCGCTTGCCCGCGAAAGGCAAAGGTCCCGAGTTCGAGTCTCGGTCGGGCACACAGTTTTAATCTGCCAGGAAGTTTCATATCAGCGCACACTCCGCTGCAGAGTGAAAATCTCATTCTGGAAACATCCCCCAGGCTGTGGCTAAGCCATGTCTCCGCTATATCCTTTCTTTCAGGAGTGCTAGTTCTGCAAGGTTCGCAGGAGAGCTTCTGTAAAGTTTGGAAGGTAGGAGACGAGATACTGGCGGAAGTAAAGCTGTGAGTACCGGGCGTGAGTCGTGCTTCGGTAGCTCAGATGGTAGAGCGCTTGCCCGCGAAAGGCAAAGGTCCCGAGTTCGAGTCTCGGTCGGGCACACAGTTTTAATCTGCCAGGAAGTTTCATATCAGCGCACACTCCGCTGCAGAGTGAAAATCTCATTCTGGAGACGTAATATTTAATAGCTTGATATGAAATTAGTGTCCCTTTGATCGACCTGTGTATGGTTGCATTATATTTGTAGTCAGAAGAAGTTCCCCTGCAAGAAATACATGAGTGATGTGAGTGGATCTGGAAAAGCCCTAAGAACTGCTGGAGTGGTACGTACATCCTGAGTGTGTTGCTAGCCCCCACAGGCTGCCTCCAGTACTTCGGCTTGTTAGCAGTTTGTAATACACGATGGTGTGCTAAAACTGACATCTCACAATTTCTTATGTGAAAACCCTTACAGCTTTTTAAATAAAACAAACGTTATTAACATTCTACACCTTTGTTCTTCATGTCTACATACGTATTTATTTCTCAACACATTCACCCTCGTGATGATCACATTTCCCCCAATGAGAGACTACTTTGTTAATACGGTCACTTTAGAATGTTTGACTTTATTGATGGTGACATAGCCACAACTCTTCTTGCGCCGCTTCACCACTATCGAAGGTGATCTTTAATATTTGGATGAAAGTCAGGACAATAGTGGGGACGATCGATGTCAATGACCCCAAGGTGTCGGATTTTTTCAGATGTTGAGAACTCGTGTGTGGTCTGGACTGTTATCCTGAGGGAGAGCGTGCTCCATGTGTGGACGAAATTCTCGAATTAGAAACTCGACTACAGCACGCTGTTTCTCCCCCGCATCAACATACCGGATGGTCATAATTACAGTGCAGTTACTTAAAGGAGCTAGATTGTGGGCTGTAATACCGTATGGCAGTGAAAGTTGGTAGATATGCTAAAGCATTAATGTGGAACTGATTTACTCTGGGAAAAAAATTAGTTCCAATTTTGGCCACCACGTGGAAATCTGTCGCTGTGAAGCGTCTCATCGACGTCTGCGGTGCTCGTATTGAACAAATTCTGTAAAAAAAGTAAAGTCATATTGCATGAATGGCTGATTGCGAAATATCAACTATGTATGTATGTGTGACTGTTAAGTGTAGGTAACTGTGACGTGTCTAGTGTGGTGTTGTGTTCATGTTAGAGACAATGTGAGAAAGGAGAGGGTGATACCCGGTGCCAGCATGTAGACTGCTCCTCCCGAATAGCTCGAAAGGGGGCTCAGAGCTTAACGTCGCCATCCGACGAACCTATAACCGTCAACAATGCCACTTGCCCTCACTTCATGAGACTTTGTAGGGAGATTTCGAATTTAGCCCAAGACATTGACACAAATATTGGTGATCAGGAGAGTTCCACCGCCACCGCATACCCCCCCCCCCTCCCCAACGCCCCCCTGCTGGCTAAATACTGGCAATTAAAATTTCGTCCACTACCAGGATTCGAACCGGCTTACTTCCGAGCCGAGCACCGACACAAGCGTACGTTAGCGACATTGGCAACGGAGGAGGGTAACAAGTTGCGTAAGCGGCGGTTCATAAAATCAATATTATATGTTTCTTTGTTGTTTGACCATTCCTGTCCACGTCCCATGACTGATCCATTACATATGGGAACGTTTCTGTCTGTCTTTCCCGCATCCATAGCGTCAGATTTGCACCTGGTGGCCAAAATCGGAACTAATTTTTTTTCCTGCGTTAATCGGTTCCACATTAACGCAATGGAAAATAACACGTTACGCCGTTATGCCATAATTGCAGCCCATAATGGACCTCTATGAATAGAAGCATTTTGATTATAACCACTCTTAGTTACATTATACACTGCCACATTACACGTTACAATTAGGATCCCTCTAGTGGTAGAGGGCTGAAGAAATGTGGACATGAAGAACAATGATGTAGAATATTAATAATGTTTGTTTTATTAAGAAATTTTCAAGAGTTTTCACACAAGTCGGCCGGAATTGCCGAGCGGTTCTAGGCGCTACAGTCTGGAACCGCGAGACCGCTACGGTCGCAGGTTCGAGTCCTGCCTCGGGCATGGATGTGTGATGTCCTTACGTTAGTTAGGTTTAAGTAGTTCTAAGTTCTAGGGGACTGATGACCTCAGAAGTTAAGTCCCACACTGCTCAGAGCTATTAGAACCATTTTTTCACATAAAAAGTGATGAGGAATTACTCTTCAGCTCACATTCATACATTACAAATAGCAGCAGCAGCATCTTTGCCAGCAGCACACCGGGGCAATGACACAGCCCATTATCCGTATTTCGCTGCACCGCCGTCATTCTCCAGAGGCAATTAACTAGTACAGTGGAGAGCCGCGGCTGCCGCCAGCTCTGGGAAGGGTCTGCCCGTGGCCGGCACCGCCGTCTCCGCCGCTCGGGATCAGCGGTACTCCGAGGGGGGCGGCCTTTCTTCATACCGCGCCATCGTGGAAGCGTCCCGCTACAATTACCAGACTCCTATTTGGGTAAAAGCTCCGTCTGGGCAGGTAGCAGGTAGTGGTGACCGCCTCTGGCGCTTGCCGCCGCTCCTCAGTCGGGCCGCCCATTGTTCCGCCGTAATTGCTGCCAACCGCTGCCGCTAAAATCGATCCTACTCGGTTTCGACGCACATTGCGGCGGAGGAGCTGCGACGGCGGTACTTGTGCGTCTCTACAATGATTTACGCGCGAACTGACGGAGAAAAAGGAACTTTCGAACGATAAGCATGAAAATCGTATGCGTGCCTGCAGCCTTTATTCTCACGAAGTTATCGCAGGCGGTAATAAGTAGAAATTGGCTAATAATCTCCATGCACACAAGTTTCAACGTGCAGTAGTTGCATACATTCGGGGGCTTTGATACCGCTGTTACCGTTGCGTCGTTAGAATTAGTTACGCTAAGGACGTACGTGCTGTAACTACTCCATACTGCGTTAACACGTGCTAGTGTAAGAAATGGCACGGCGCGTAAATCGATTTCCTAACTAGTTGCTGCCGACATTAAACAGCACCTTTAAAGAGCACCTTCTAACGAGGCAGCTAGTGAAAACCTGTGTGGAAGCTCCTTAGATCTGTGCAGTTACTTCCAATGCTTTCCAGCCGTAACTGAACAGGTGCAAAGTGTTTCACCGCATTTTACAATACCTGAAGACAACCACAAATAGATGCTTCTTCGCTTAGGATTATTTCATACGAAAATTAGACACGCTAGATAGTTGTACATAATGTGCCAATACGATAATTACAAGCAGGATTCATCCCTAGCAATTTTCATTAATAGTTATGAAAATAAACTTTCGAACAACAGAGGTAACTTCACACAGAAAATTTACTGTATAACAGATATGTAGATGACACAGTCATCGTCGTTAATGAAAGTAATGAATAACTTACTTTATTAAGTAAGCATATTACCTTAAATCTACATTTGCGTCTACATGACTACTTTGCAATTCCCACTTAAGTACGTGCCAGAGGATTCGTCGAACCACTTACGCAATTTCCCTGCCGTTGCACTCTGAACAGCTCGTGGAACTTAAATCTCTCCTTGCGAATTCTAAGTCTCTTATTTAATGGCGTTGATCATTTCTCCCTGTGTAGGTGGCCATCACCAAAATAACTTCGCATTCGCAGGAGGAAGCTGGAAGTTGAAATTGCATGAAAAGATCTCGCCGAATAGGAAAACTTCTTTGTTTTAATGCCACCCACACCAATGCGCGTATCATATACGTGATACACTCTCTTCTATTTCGCTATAATGCAAAACGAGCTGCCCTTCTTTGAACCTTTTTAGTGTACTTCGTCAGCCGTTTTAGGGAAGGATATCACACCGCACCGCCATACTCTAGCAGAAGACAAACCAGCGTTGTGCAGGCAGTATACTTAGTGGATTTGCTGCATCATCTAAGTTTTCTTCTAATAAAAAGTCTTCCCCTCAACACAACCCAAGTGATAGTTCGTAATTGTAGTTCCTATATATTTAGTTGAATTGACAGCCTTTATATATGTGTGATTTATCTTGTAACCAAAATTTATCGCATTCGTTTTAGAGATGATCTGAGCGGCCTCACAATTTTCATTATTTATAGTAAATAGCCACTTTTAGCACCACACAAGTATCTTGTCTAAATCATTTTGCCATCGGTTTTGATCTTCTGATGAATTTGCTGGACGATAAATGACAGCTTCATCTGAAAACAATCTATGACTGATACTTAGATCGTCTCCTACATCATGTCTATATATTAGGAACATAGGCCGGCCGGTGTGGCCGTGCGGTTAAATGCGCTTCAGTCTGGAACCGCGTGACCGCTACGGTCGCAGGTTCGAATCCTGCCTCGGGCATGGATGTGTGTGATGTCCTTAGGTTAGTTAGGTTTAATTAGTTCTAAGTTCTAGGCGACTGATGACCTCAGAAGTTAAGTCGCATAGTGCTCAGAGCCATTAGGAACATAGGGTCCGTATCACTTCCTTGATGAATACCCAATCTCACTTCCGTTTTACTCAGTGACTTCTCGTCAGTCAATACGAACTGTAATCATTGAGACAAGAAACCACGAACCCATTCTTACAAATGAGACGGTACTCCAAATGCATGCAATTTTATCTAGGTCCCTCGTGCCGTACAGTGTCGAAAGGGTTCTGGAAATCGAGAAATATGATGTTAATTTGAGATCCCTTTCGATAGCACTCATTATTTCATGAGAATAAAGAGGTAGTTGTGTTGCTGAAGGACGATGTTTTCTGATTTCGTGCTGATCATGAGCAATATCGTTTTCTTCTAGGTAGTTCGTTATGTTCTAACACAGTATATGTTCCAAAAGGCTGTTGATAATCGACGTCATCGCATTAGTCTTATTTTCTTTGTTTTCCTATTTTCCCCCATTACGCCATAGAACACCAGAAGGATAACAAAATTAATTCTTTAGACATGGCTATAATTGATGAAGTTTCTCGGGTCCCCGGCCGGGTGGTGGTGTTGATATCAACTATAGTTAATACAAACCAGACCCTGAGCTTAAGAAAATATAGGAAACTCACAAACACAGATTCTGTCTGTGGTAAGTCATTTGCACTCTCTAACTCTTGTAAATAAGCGTCATTCAGAGCTTTCTTATACACAACATTGAAATTCTACGGGGCGCTCCCGAACTCCTGTGATGAATAACCTGCCTCCTTGGAAGTTTAAGAATGTGTGGTGAAACCTTAACATTTCTAACCCTTATTAGAAAATTTTCTTCCCTTTTACCAACGTCACTTCGGCACAACAGATAAACAATAGCCTCTATTTAATTTTCTTTTCTTGACCTTCCACTTGAACTGAATTAGACTTATAAAATAAGAAAGACTTCATGGCTGCTGTATTAGAATGTCGATTCCGATAGCTACCGTTTTGAATACTGTTCTGGCATATAAATAGGCGACAACACGAAAGCTGATACATCTTTTAGAGTATACATTTCTGAATTGACCCGGTACCTTGCTTCCGAATGCACCTCACTACATCATAATCTGCATTTACATCAACAACTACATTGATACTCCGCAAGTCACCATATGTAATGTGGTGTGTGTGTGTGGGGGGGGGGGGGGGGTGTTAATTTCAAATGGTTCAAATGGCTCTGAGCACTATGGGACTTAACATCTGTGGTCATCATTCCACTAGAACATAGAACTACTTAAACCTAACTAACCTAAGGGCATCACACACATCCATGCCCGAGGCAGGATTCGAACCTGAGGCCGTGGCGGTCACGCGGTTCCAGACTGAAGCGCCTAGAACCGCACGGCCACACCGGCCGGCGGTGGGTTAATTATGATAGCAGTATCATATCCCTCTCCACGTGGTGCACCCGCGAATTGGTAGACCGATGTAGGACTGCCGATAAACCTCCATATGGACTCTTTATTTCTGTGATTTTACTTCCACATGTGTCGAGGTAATTGACTGTTTCAATTTTCTTATAACGCAACCTCTCGGAATTTTTAACAGCAAATCTGTATCTCGCGGCGTCGGCCACTGGAGTTGGATTTGATTGTATGTCAGGTTATTTTACCAATCACGAAACGTGCTATGCTTCTGTGGGTTTCATCTTACAGCCTCTATTAATGCTACATCGTGACGGTCCCACACTTGGGACCAATACTCCAGAACCTGTAGAATGATTGTCCTGTCAGATACTTTCGTGGACAAAATAAATTTCCTTAGGGCTCTCGCAGTGAATGTAAGGCTGATATCTGCATTTACTGCTACTAATTCCATGCAGTCGTAAATTTTACTTCGCCAGAAGCCGTAATGCTAGAGACTGTGTGACACGAGGAACATTTAGTGGTATTGTGACACGTTGACTGACTCAGCACTTTTCTGCGGTCTTGATGTTTTGCGATTGATGGGCAGCCACGTAATCAAAAAATAATGGATCTCTCTGGTCAGTCATGAGCAGTACAATCCATCCATTGGTGCTGAGAATCAACTGACAGTCCCTTCTGCCGGTTTTCCTGCATTTCGTTGCATATTTCCAGCAGTGTGACTACCTTATACAGCACAACATCATACGAGGAGAGCATCCTAGAATTTTGGGTTTATCCATCAGGTTACTAATGTGCAGGGCAGCTGTAATAGGTCACCCATTAATTTATTTTACTAAGAGACTGTCTGGGGCACGGAATTCAGTACACAGATGCACGGTGTATTTCTAACAACTTCGGGGCTAACAAAAATTAATAAATAGTGACTGAATTTAAAAATTTATTGTACTAACATAATCTACTCGTCAAGGGGTATTGTATTGTATTGTATGGAACTGGGTGCACAACCCCCTCCCCCCCTCCCAACAGGCTACACCAGTCCACCCACCCCACCGAACCCAGGATTATTGTGCGGTTCGGCCCCCATTGGTTCCCCCCGAGGAAAGTCTCACACTCGACGAGTGAAACACCGAGGTTTGGATGGTAGAGTAATTATGGTGTACGCGTACGTGGAGAAAGTGTTTGCGGAGCAATTTCCGACATAGTGTAACATAAGGGGAACCAGCCCGCATTCGACGAGGCAGATGGAAAACCGGCTTGAAAACCATCCATAGACTGGCTGACACACCAGACCTCGACACTAATCCGCCTGGCGGATTCGTGCCGGGGACTGGAACGCCTTCCCGCCGGGAAAGCAGTGCGTTAGAGCGCACGGCTAAATGGGCTGGCTCGTTAAGAGGTATGCTCTTATGTAAAACGTTCAACGTAGTAAGACAAATATTAGTTACAAACTGTGTGTATGTTTTGAGGCAGCAATGCTCACAGTGCGCACATACCCAAACTATATTCGCCCAATATTTGAGGATAGGGCATTTAGTGACTTTCAACAAACTTTATAAGTAATTTCAAACCTACGCGAAATTTTTCTCGCTTACACCACCATATTTTCTATGCTCCTGGAGTAAACCTGCTGCATCACACATGGTGTTTTAATTTATTTCAATTACATTCTCAACACTTTTTTCAGATAGCGACCATATATTTCACTGGACTCTCCTGCAAAAAAATACTATTGTTCAACGTATGGTTCAGGATCTATGACGCCATAAACATTGAGACCAGAAATTGCTTAAAACGGAGCACAAATTACCCACAATATATTTATCCTATATTTCGAAACGAGAGCACTTAGCGACTTGCAACAAACGTTACACATAATTTCAAACCGTTTCTAAATTTTTGCTCGCCTACATGCTTAACGTCAAATATTTGCACACTGACTTATCTGTAAAGAAATCAGCAGTTTGAAGCTGTTTTATATATGGGCGTTCGATTACTCCTGTGTCTAGAAAAGTCAAGTACGTCGATGTGCCGTCAGTGTGGCAAATGTGACGTGCGTAAGTAGATTTTTACAGCTGCTAAATAATGATACGAACTGCTTTTTTATCTTCTTGGATGGATGTATATATTTCTGTGTTACATAGGGAAGCGCATGCAAGAGAACTACAACGACGTTACATATGTAGAGTTTGATCACGTAGTAACAATACCTTATCGCCATAGTCCACTGTCCAATCGTCAGAAGAGGAGAGCTTCAAACTGTGTACAAGCCCACAAACCTTCAAAAAAATTAGTTTAAACGAAAGAAAATAAAACCCACTAGATACAGTGAGCGGCCCACAAACATCCCATCAGCTGTGGTGTGATTAAAACTGTTGTTACAAAGAGAAGAGTCAATAAGCTGTTCTACATCAGCATAGCTACTCTGCGTCGCAGAGAGTGTGGGCCTCTGTGGCCGAGCGGTTCTAGGCGCTTCAGTCTGGAACCGCGCTGCTGCTACGGTCGCAGGTTCGAATGCTTCCTCGGGCATGGATATGTGTGATGTCCTTAGGTTAGTTAGGTTTAAGTAGTTCTAACAAATGGTTCAAATGGCTCTGAGAACTATGGGACTTAACAGCTGTGGTCATCAGTTCCCTAGAACTGAGAACTACTTAAACCTAACTAACCTAAGGACATCACACACATCCATGCCCGAGGCAGTATTCGAACCTGCGACCGTAGCAGTCGCGCGGTTCCGGACTGCGCGCCTAGAACCGCGAGACCACCGCGGCTGGCTGTAGTTCTAACATCTAGGGGACTGATGACCTCAGATGTTAAGTCCCATAGTGCTCAGAGCCATTTGAACCATTTGAACCATCGCAGAAGGTTCTTCGAATCAACTTCAGACTACTTCTATAGCGCCTCACTCTGTAACAGCGCCTGGGGAGGAATGACAGTTAAATCTTTCTGTACTCTTCCTCATATTTTATTGCGATGAGCATTTCTACCTAGGTAGGTTGGTGAAAGTAAATTGTTTTCGTATTCAGAAAGAAAGATATTGCTACAATGAAAAACGCCTGTCTTTTAGCAGCTGCCACCGCAATTCGTCTACCATACCGGTGTTAGTCTCTGCCCTATCTCGCGATACTACAAAACTAGTTGCATTCTTTCAAATTTTTCGATGTCCTCCGTCAATCCTGTCTGGTAATCACCACAGGGACATTTAAACTATCGTTCTTTCAGCGGTCCATATCAGACTGGAACGTCAAGATGCTCTAGCACAGGGTACAGTGCTAAGCAATCTCTGGCATGCACTTCAGTGGTTTGCACAGTATGTACTTTGATGTGTGAGGGGTAACGTAGCTTAATTTTTTCTGAAAGCAAGTTGGTTTTATTCAGGATTCCAGTACACCATATTATTCCCCACTCTTCTAGCTACAAATACTAAATGTGACTGCCTTACGACACCTTACAGACAGGGCTTGTTTTTCCGCATTAGTACCACTCGACTGGTCGACGTCGGGGCCAATGTTCTGCTGCATCAATAAATAACCACCCCATCATCCACATACGACTTCCCGTGAAGTCTTGGGTGCGAATTGTTACGTGACGCCCTGCGTTATCTGGAGAACGAGAAGTCCGTTTGCATTTTGGCGGCGATGAACACGATTAAGTCATTTCTTCAGCTTCCTGAAAGAAGCGCAATGCACATTAGAGTTGATCGTTGCACCATGAGAGAAAACGTCAAACAAAATAACTCGTTCAGAGTCCCGGAAGACAATCGTCATGATTTTACCGGCTGAGTGTGCGGCTGTGAAGTTTCTCTTCGGCGGAGGGCTGATATTGCGCCACTTCATGAACTGCTGTTGTGTTTCCGGTTCCAAGTGATGAGCTCATGTTTCCTCACCTGTGATAATGTTAAAAAAAATTGTCCCGATGAGCCTCATAACGAGCAAGGGATTCCGCGCATATTGTCCTTCATTTCTCTTCACTATTTTCCTTTAGGCGGCGAGAAACCCAGCAGGGCCACACCTTTGAATGCCGGAACTGGAAGACGAATGTGTCACCACTACCGATAGAGACGTCCAGTCATGCAGCGAGATGTTTCATTGTGATTAGTCGCTCCCCTCGAATGAGAGTGTCCGCACGTTCTAACATTGCAGGAGTCACAGACGGCCGGCACTCCGTAGACCGGACAGCGCGAAATTGCTGCGAAAATGACACACGCTCCACCAAACGACTCAGTGTGCTCCTGTTCACTGCCAGATCTCCGCAAATACTCTGCAAGTGTCTATGAATATCTACAATGCTGTGGTTTTCTGCCAAAAGAAACTCAATGGCAGCTCTTTGCTTGAAACGGAATCTTCGCTACAGAAGCCAGTTTTAATGGTACGTATAGCGTAGCCACATGTCTGAACTTCATGAAGCTATAGAAGCTGAAGCTGGAATAATCCATTATGTCTCACAACAAATGCCGCAATTTATGACAAAATCTGACCAGGAAAAAAGGTTGCATTACTTATTGAACGACCCTCGTAGATGTACAGGTGGGAACTTTAGTTTATTGTTGCTCGTACAGATTTCTTGCACCTGAAAATCAACAAATGCTAACCGAAACATTGTTTCCGGATAGCTTACTGATCTCTAGCATTTCCAGATATATGAAATTTCTGTACTATTTTAGTGAGCTTGCAAGGGTAGAGAGGATTTATTTACGAAAGTCTGATGGTTCGTCGCCAGTCTCAGATTCGACATATAACTTGAATAGTCGTTTCATTCCAACTTTCCCCAATGATTTTAGAAGTTGCGATGGAATTCAATCTATCGTTTCTGCCTTTATGATCGCGAGTCTTTCAGATCTGCATTACTGGATCCCTTGTATCATTTTTTTTTTTTTTTTGGTCATCAGTCTACTGACTGGTTTGATGCGGCCCGCCACGAATTCCTATCCTGTGCTAACCTCTTCATCTCACCTACGTCCTCAATTATTTGCTTGACCTATTCCAATCTCTGTCTTCCTCTAAGTCCGCAGCTCGTGGTCGTGCGGCAACGTTCTCGCTTCCCGCACTCGGGAACCCGGGTTCGACGATTCCCGGCGGGGTCAGGGATTTTCTCTGCCTCGTGATGACTGGGTGTTGTGTGATGTCCTTAGGTTAGTTAGGTTTAAGTAGTTCTAAGTTCTAGGGGACTGATGACCATAGCTGTTAAATCCCATAGTGCTCAGAGCCATTTGAACCATCTTCCTCTACAGTTTTTGCCCTCTACAGCTCCCTCTAGTACCATGGGAGTCATTCCCTCATGTCTTAGCAGATGTCCTATCATCCGGTCCCTTCTCCTTATCAGTGTTTTTCACATATTCCTTTCCTCTACAATTCTGCGTAGAACCTCCTCATTCCTTACCTTCTCAGTCCACCTAATTTTCAATATTCGTCTATACCACCACATCTCAAATGTTTCGATTCTCTTCTAATCCGGTTTTCCCACAGTCCATGTTTCACTACCATACAATGCAGTACTCCAGACGTACATCCTCAGAAATTTCTTCCTCAAATTAAGGCCGGTATTTGATATTAGTAGACTTCTCTTCGCCAGAAATGCCTTGTTTGCCATAGCGAGTCTGCTTTTGATGTCCTTCTTGCTCCGTCCGTCGTTGGTTATTTTACTGCCTAGGTAGCAGAATTCCTTAACTTCATTGACTTCGTCACCATCAATCCTGATGTTAAGTTTCGTGCTGTTCTCATTTCTACTACTTCTCATTACCTTCGTCTTTCTCCGATTTACTCTTAAACCATACTGTGTACTCATTACACTGTTCATTCCGTTCAGCAGGTCATTTAATTCTTCTTCACTTTCACTCAGGATAGAAATGTCATCAGCGAATCGTATCATTGATATCCTTTCACCTTGTATTTTAATTCCACTCCTGAACCTTTCTTTTATTTCCATCATTGCTTCCTCGCAGATTGAATAGTAGGGGCGAAAGGCTACAGCCTTGTCTTACACCCTTCTTAATACGAGCACTTCGTTCTTGATCGTCCACTCTTATTATTCCCTCTTGGTTGTTGTACATATTGTATATGGCCCGTCTCTCCCTATAGCTTACCCCTACTTTTTTCAGAATATCGAACAGCTTGCACCATTTTATATTGTCGAACGCTTTTTCCAGGTCGACAAATCCTATGAAAGTGTCTTGATTTTTCTTTAGCCGTGCTTCCACTATTAGCCGTAACGTCAGAATTGCTTCTCTCGTCCCTTTACTTTTCCTAAAGCCAAACAGATCGTCACGTAGCGCATTCTCAATTTCCTTTTCCATTCCTCTGTATATTATTCTTGTAAGCAGCTTTGATGCATGAGCTGTTAAGCTGATTGTGCGATAATTCTCGCACTTGTCAGCTCTTGGCGTCTTCGGAATTGTGTGGATGATGCTTTTCCGAAAGTCAGATGGTATATCGCCAGACTCATATATTCTACACACCATCATTTCTATCGATTTCAATTTCTTCTTCTAAGACATCACCAGAGAGGTCCTACCACTCAGAGGCCTTCAGTTTACTCTTTACGACATGTTGGTGTCGATGCACCATCTCCCAACGTCGTGGAACGGCATTTGCGCTTCCTGTTGGTGTGGCCAGAGGGTGCGCGCCACGGCAAGAGACGATTTGAAGCCAGTGAGCGAGTGGGAAATAATTGGTCTCAGGAGACGTCGAGCAAGGAGGTCTGAGAGCAGCCATGGCTATGTCAACGCTGCTTCGCGATGTCGACGTCGACGGGTATGGGCAGACAGCGAAATTAACTGTCTGAAACCAGTGAGAGGCAGGCACAAGTTGAACGGGAGGTGTGGAAGGCCTTGGTTCAGGGGAGCAGGTACAGCATCGTCCTGCGAATCCGTGCTGGCTACCTACATTCTCAATCTATTCGGATTTGGTGAGCTTCCGTTTCTGATTCTAAGGGAGCTACATTACTCTGAGCTCAAAGGGGGCTCATTGTTCGTGTATCATCATAATAGCGACTGTTCGTGGTCGCTTACTCTCTAGGAGATATGCTGAACTGTACTGTTTCAGCCTCGGCATTGTCTTTGCAGAATTGCGTGTTAATCTCTGCCCAGCCAATGTACCAGTGTGTGGATTATATGTATGCACTGTGAATACTGAACTGGAGGCATACGTCCCATCAGGTACGGGCGTTGGTGTGATCAGGCCACTATTGTTCTCCAGCACAGATAGGCAGCACATAGCAACCTTATAGTGAACGGAGCGGACTTCTATTTCAACAGCATTGAGGCTACACGCAATATACAGAAGAGAGGGTGTACCACAGCACGTGGAAACTTGAAGTAGCTCTTTGTTTACAGATAAAGAACCCAGTTATTAATTGTGTGCAGTTTGTGTTATAGATCGAGGATATCGGCCACCAAATAACATTCTCTACTTTCTTCCCATGGTACAGAAACAACGAGACCACATAAAAGCGGCTAAAGAGGACACAACAGATCTGATTAATGCAAATCACTATATTCTCTACTATTGGCCCATTTCAGGGCGGATACACAGAAAATAATGAGTCATATCTGCGTATTTGCCCTTGGTAACTGTGGATAGACTCTTATCACGACTTGTGATATCTTCAGGAATACAATTACATTAAGTTTTGTTATTTCTCACTTATGGCAACTGATAGTTGAAGAGTTAATGTGACAAATATATAGTGCAGAAAACATTGGAATTTCTAGCGTATGTATTCACTAAAGAACAGTGAATCCCCAAAGGCGTTCTACTTACACATACACTTTTTGTTCAACTTTCAATTAAGCACTTTCCTTAGACCATTCTTCTTACTTCTCTGGTAGCGGCTTTTCACAATTACCAACTAAATCTGTCGTTTTTCCTTCACATCAATCATATCTACTTGAAATGAGGTTGTTTAACTTCAGTTACGGCGTCACTTTCCCCTTCTCAAAGTAAGTCTGAAGTCATTAGTCACTGGTCATAGGTATTTTGATGTTGTGGTTCTTTCTCCGTTACCCCCGCACATTATGTTCGAACTAATTCTTTCATTTGTAGGTCTGTGTGTTACTACGAGTATGAACTAGTACTTTATCTGTGATTCGTATCTTGTAGGAAGCTTTTAACTCACTCTGAAACAAATCCATACAGGTATTCCTTGAATAAATTTACATCAGTGTATAGGCTCTCAGTATTCATCAAGGAGCAGCGCTGATAGAAGAATCATGGAAGGATATTTCATATTACCAAACATTCTCAGTCTCAAAGTGACTAATTTATTTATTGACTGCACTCAAATTTGTCCACGGGCGTTTCTGTAAACGTCTACACAGGCCACACACCGTGGTGACTCCTTTCTGTTCTTGAGGAGAAGAGGAGGGCAGAGTCCAACATTTCTTTGGAACTCTAAGGCGAAGAGAGACCTCTTCCATAAAGCTGTGCAGCTGGCTCATCCGTCAGGAACCTGTTTGACGACGCTATAAACAAGGCAGGATCACAAAACTTAACGATGTGCGATATACCGTCGCTGCCTCATCCATATTTACATCTACACCTGTACCTCGCAAATACTAACACCGAAGCAACACATACATACAAAATATGACACAACCATAACGATCTGTTCCAAATCAAATAAACATCAGTCTGTACGAATAAGCTGGCAATATGGTACAATGTTCTTCTTTGCTACAGCTGTCTGGACGCCTTCCATCTTCTTGTCCTGTGCCTCTTCCTTGGTCTTCTGCTAACTTCGTCCATTTTTAAAGTCATCCAGCATTCCATGTCTTCTTCGTTCTCCCCCTTACTTCCCCGCGACCTTCTTTTATGTAACTTTTGTCACAGGCAATTTCACTGCAACATGTCTCCTAGCCAACATATTTTTCTTATGCTTATCATGTCCACTAGTTTCCACTCCTATTTTTGGAAGTGCTGCTTCATTCATAACTCTATCAAGACATAACACTTTAAACATTTTCCTCTATAGCTTAGTACCGTTTCTAATTTTGACTAAAGATCGTAAGCGTATTGGATCCTCAGCGCCGAGTTACAACGAAAATTGTATATACACATGTGATAAGAACGCTTTACCCTTGTGTGCAGAATTCTGAAATTGAAGGCGGAAAGGAATAAAATGATTTTTGTTCTACGATAACTGAAAGGCTGACATAGGAATCATCAGTGATGTAATATTCTGAAGCACTGTAATTATGTACGAGGGTAATCCCAAAAGTAAGGTCTCCTAATTTTTATAAGTACATAGACCTGTTTATTTCTACAATGGTTTACATCAGTTTACAGCTTGAACATTTAGCTATTTTTTGACATAATCCCCATTTCTGTCGATGCATTTTTGTAGACGCCTTGGCAGTTTTTGTATGCCCATGTCATACCAGCTCGCCGCCATGCAGTTCAGAAAGCTATGAACCTCTTCTTTCACCTCGAGGTCGGAGCTGAATCGCTTTCCGGCAAAATGTTGTTTTAACTAGGGAACAGGTGATAGTCACTGGGCGCCAAGTCAGGACTATAGGGTGGGTGGGTGATTATGTTCCACTGAAACTGTTGCAGGAGAGCAATAGTTATCCGAGCGATGTGTGGGCGAGCGTTGTCATGGAGAATGTGTACGCCATTGCTCACCATTCCTCTTCTCCGGTTCTGAATTGCCAGTTTTAGTTTTTTCAGAGTCTCACAGTACCTGTCAGCGTTAATTGTCGCCCCAGTGATTCAGCTACGACGACGAGGTGAAAGAAAAGATACATAAGTTTCTGAACAGCATGGCGGCGAGCTGGTATGACATGGGCATACAAAAACTGCCACAGCGTCTACAAAAATGCATCGACAGAAATGGTGATTATGTCGAAAAATAGCTAAATGTTCAAGCTGTAAACTGATGTAATCCATTGTAGAAATAAACAGGTCTATGTACTTATAAAAAAATAGGAGACCTTAGTTTTGGGATTACACTCGTAGCAACATTATGGCATAATTACAAGCATTCATGCAAACGTATGAGCTACACTACTAATCCTGCAACAAGTAACGCTGTAAGTAATAAACTGTGAAACAATATTGAAGGGTCATTTTTTTAAGCCTCACCATCTTCTCACATTTCGACCCATAAGTTCTAAATATGGTTCGAAGGAGCCTACAATCTTTCTCTGTGATGATGACCTCCAACGTCATCATCAGGCTGAGCGAAGCTTCCAGCAGAAAAGTGGCCCTCCGGTTTGGCGACACCCTCGGTGCCATCCACAACCCTTTGTTACGCACTTTCAAAATGTTCCCATACTGAGACATCGAGTCACTGGTAAGTGAGCTAGGCAATCCTTTCGACACTCCTCGGATGAGTGGCACTGCTGCACTGACTTCTGCTTTCCACAAGCAAAATCCGACGGGTGTTCGAAATGATCGGCTCTCTTGCCAGCGTCTACTATTCTGTTATTTCTCTGTAGAGCGACATTTTTAAAGTTCCGAACAAATATGCAAAGATGATACCGAGGGTATTGCCGAACTGGGGTTCTTATAGTGAGACGTGTGTGTTAATATCGCACACCCCAGTGCACGCTATACTGCAGGACATGGAAAAGGATAAACACATTTCCCTGCTTCGAATCACGTTCACATTCCGTCGAATTGTTTTAAACGGCCCCTAGAGGTTCCCCCCTGTGTGCTAGATCAAAAACAGCAGTCGTACTACGCTCCAAAGAGATTCCATCAATAGTGATGCAGGCCCACGACGTCGTTAGAAAAGGGCTGAATTGTGCGGGAAAAGGGGGGGGGGGCGATGTGTCAGCACTGTGAAAGGTTGCCAAGAACATCGTCCTGTACCGCACTGTATCACAAACTGTGTCGGTTTGTGAAATGAGCAGCCCAAGGGAATTGATTGTTTATTCACGCCTGAGGTATCTCCGTGTCCATTCTGAGCGGCGATGTGTCTAAAATGTTTTCTTCAGCCACCCGTAACAAAATTGGTTGATTTCTACGCTCGGCGTTGCGGTTCTGATCTCCGTCGCAGAGGCGTCAAGAGAAGGCTGAGATGTGAGCAAAGGGAGGTGTAACAACCTTTCCATGGTGTCACACGTCCACGGTGGAGTTGGGCAGAATTTTGATGTAAATGTGACAGCAGTAACACACCTTACATAAATTTCTACTGGCCTCTTCTTCGCATGTGTACGACACCTTGTTGTTTGAAGATGCGCCAAGCCCGAGGCTGACACATCAGGACGCCACATTTCTGCACCATTACAGAGGAAGGCTGTATGCATTGAGCCAAATTTCTAACGTCTGGGTTACAATAGGGTAAAATGACGGCGTTTCAAAAACTTGACATTTCAGCTTTGGTGTGCAGCTTATAAGTGATATTTACCAGCTATTAAAAGTCATGAGCATGAAACACATACACCAGCATATAACAAGAAACAAAAATAAATAAACTGACACAGTCATCTCCCACAGCAAAGAGAAAGTAAGTATGCAACAGTATTATATTTATGGCTTACCTGAAACAAAACAGCCAAGCTGTTTAAAAACACAAACATCGACATTACTTTTGCCAACAACAGTAACATAAGAAAGAAACTGGAGCACAATATCTCACAACAAAGAGAGAAACTGAGCTAACCAGGTACTTTTAAAGTCACAGGCACCTGTTTCAATAAGTACTACACTGGCCAAACGAGAAGAAATTTTAAAACTCATTTTAAAGAACACACTGACCATTTCGTTCTTGATAAGTGCAGCAAGTCAGTTACTGCGAAACATATAAACGAAACATGGCATAGAGTTGCAATAGATGCGAGCTTAAAGTACTTTGAACTTTAGTACAGAGCTGGTAAATAGACATCTTGCAAGAAATGGAAATAATCATCCCTTGCCAAAAGTGGAAAAATGAGATCCTAAATGAAATGACAGATTTTAAGAAACACATTTCTTCACCAATTTCAGTTCAATGCCCTTAAAATATAAAACACATAACACTAATATTATATATGAGTCTACGTCGCTGCAAAGTCTATGTAATTTAATATAAAATTTTTATACTATCATACTTACGATAAAGTTGTCACAATCGCTCCTTTTGTAAGACACTTCTCCAATTCAGAGATGCACCAGCGATAAGTGCAGAAAACAATGGAATGACTGGCAAAACCAGGATCGACATTCGATTCCCAAAAGGAAATAATCTTTGTTTTGACCGCTAGCTAGTTCTCTGCACTGCTGATTTGTTTGTGGCTTCCTATTTCAAGTCGTCTTTAGAAGTTAGTGAAGTACGGCAAACAAATTCTAAAGACCCACAGAAATAAGTGTACTTCAACACATCGTAATAAAACTGCCACACCGCAGGAACAAATTGAGTGATTCTTTAAAACAGCTTCATGTTAATAGCAACAATTGGGCATTACCTCCTATTCGGTTTTCCTTCTCTTTCTTCACATGATAATCACAGTACATGACCAGACTATACAAAGAAACCTTAACACAAGGTGGGGAATATAATAGTGGCTCGGACGATTGAATACTATTGGACATGAATATAAGCATATAAGCTCACCCCGTGACGCACACACCACGTGTACGTCCACCATGTGATCCACATCGGTTCAGAGGGTAGTGCGGGCTGTGTCAGTGTGTGTGTGCCGTGTAAATGGGATGATGGTATTCAAGATGGAGCAGCGAGTGTTCGTTGTGGAAAGTTACGTGACAAAAAACTCGTGCACACGGTGTGCTCGGTTGTTTGCTGAGAAGTTTCATGGTGCCAAAGCGCCAGCAAAGACTACCATGCTACACTGTCCGGCAGTGGAGTCAGACTGGATCTGTTCTGAACAAGTCCAGAAACATTCCGAAACATGCTGGCGCAGTTCACAATTAAATGCTTCAGAGTCCTGCCAAGTCAACGGTATTTCTTGCATCTGCTGTGTTTCTTCGTACCCTGGAACTCTGTTCTCTTGGCCACATTTCTTTGCCCCACCCTGTACATACACTATGTGATGAAAAGTATGCGGACAACTGACTGAACCAGTAATTTCGATCAACATGCTGGTATTACGGAGATGCTGCGGGAACTCAAATTGGAATCACTGAAGGGAAGGAGACGTTATTTTCGTGGAACGCTGTTGACAGAATCTAGAAAATCGGCATTTGAAGTTGACTGCATAGCGAGCCTACTGCCGCCAACGTACATCTCGCGTAAGGACCACGAAGATAACAGTAATTAAGGCTAGCCGTCGTTTTTGTGAATGTTATAGGAAGGAACATGAGTAGTGATGGTACAACGTACCTTCCGCCACGCATCGTGCGGTGGCTTGCGGAGTATGTATCTCGATGTAGATGTTGATTTAGAATACATATAGACATCATACACAGGTAATTTAGGGGTCGCTTAGCAAGTTTTTATCTGTTTCACTGAGGTATTCCTTTAACATTCATAGCGTGTTTGGAAATCTGTTTAGCACTGAATTTTGTTACACTGTGTGGTCAAAAGTATACGGACACCTATCAAAAAATGACTTAAAAGTTATTGGCGTCCTCCATCGGTAATGCTGGAATTCAATACAGTGTTGGCCCACCCTTACCCCTGATGACAGCTTACACTCTCGCAGGCATACGTTCAATCAGCTGCTGGAAAGTTTCTTGGGGATGGCAACTGGCAACCCATTCTTCACGTAGTGCTGCACTGAGGAGAGATATCGATGTCGGTCGGTGAGGCCTGGCACGAATTCGGCGTTCCAAAATATCCCAAAGGTGTTCTATAGGATTCAGGTCAGGACTCTGTGCAGGCCAGTCCATTACAGGGATGTTATTGTTGTATAACCACTCCAACACATGCCATGCATTATGAACAGGTGATCGATCGTGTTGAAAGAAGCAGTCGCCATCCCAAAATTGCTCATAAACACTGGGAAGCAAGAAGATGCCTAAAACATCACTGTAGGTTTGTGCTGTGATAGTGCCACGCAAAACAACAAGGGGTGGATGCCCTCTCCATGAAAAACACGACCACACCACAACACAACCGCCGCCAAATTTTACTGTTGGCACAACACATGCTAGTATATGACTTACATCGGGCATTCGCCATAACCACATCCTGCAATAGGATCGACACATTCTGTACCCTGATTCGTCATTCCACACAACGTTTTTCCACTGTTCAATCGTCCAATGTTTATGCTCCTAACACCACGAGAGGCGTCGTTTGGCATGTACCGGCATGATGTGTGACTTATGAGCAGCCGCTCGACCTTGAAATCAAAGTTTTCTCACCTCTCACCTAACTGTTATAGTACTTGCAATGGATCCTAATGCGCTCTGGAATTTTGCAAAAACAGACATAATGTCTTATGGGATAACAGCAATCAGTGATTTTATAATGTTACTTAAAATCCGTCTTGATTGCAATTTTTTTTTTTTTTTTATTATTCATATGACCGGTTTCCGTTCATTCAGAACCATCTTCAGATCTGATATTTCAGTTACAGGAGTAACCCGTCCAAATCCAGCAACTTTCACATGCTACGTCACATGACATGACTGAAATATCAGATCTGAAGATGGTTCTGAATGAACCGAAACCGGTCATATGAATAATAAAAAAAAAAAAATTTGCAATCAAGACGGATTTTAAGTAACACTCTGGAATTCCTGTGTGACGGTCTGGACAGATGTCTGCCTATTACACATTACTACCCTCTTCAACTGTCGGCGGTCTCTGTCAGTCAACAGACGAGATCGGCCAGTACGCTTTTGTGCTGTACGTGTCCCTTCACTATCACATCGGAAAAGGTGGACCTAGAGATGTTTAGGAGTGAGGATATCTCGCGTACATACGTATGACACAAGTGACACTCAATCACCTGACCACGTTCGAAGTCCGTGAGTTCCGCGGAGCGCCCCATTCTGCTCTCTTACTATGTCTAATGACTACTGACGTCGGTGATATGGAGTACCTGGCAGTAGGTGGCAGCACAATGCACCTAATTTGAAAAACGTGTGTTTTTGGGGGTGTCCGGATACTTTTGATCACATAGTGTACGTGTATATCTGTTAAATGTTTCTTGTACTGCCACTGTAGTCTGATAATATCTAAACTCCAAACATGTTGCTAATTAAATAATTTAGGTAGTCAACTAATTTATTTTATCTTTGATATGTTAACACAACTGTTTCCACATTTATTTTATTTCATACTCAAGACTTTATTTTTTGCATGTTTTTTGAGCTCTTAAGAAAAAAAATGAGATCTACACAGACAAAATATGTAATACCTTTCCGTATATATGAATACTTCAAACTGAATTATTCAAATGGTTCAAATGGCTCTAAGCAGTATGGTCCTAACAGTTATGGTCATCAGTCCCATAGACTCAGAAATACTTAAACCTAACAAACCAAAGAACAGCACACACATCTGTACCCGAGGTACGATTCGAACCAGCGACAGTAGAAGCAGCGCGGTTCCGGACTGAAGAGCCTAGAAACGCTCGGCCCCAGCGACCGGCACTGCATTATTATACCAAATTGACAAATAAAAGAAAAATGCGTTGTGCCTTCACGTTGTTAATGTGTATATCTTAAACGTTTGTTAATGTCTCGAATTTATCGTGTCGTTACAAACCACTTTTCAGTATTGTCCAAGTACACTATTTGCCATTAAAATTGCTACACCAAGAAGAAATGCAGATGATAATCGGGTCTTTATTGGAGAAATATATTAGGCTAGAACTGACATGTGATTACATTTTCACGCAATTTGGGTGCAAAGATCCTGAGAAATCAGTACCCAGAACAACCACCAATGGCCGTAATAACGACCTTGATACGCCTGGGCATTGAGTCAAACAGAGCTTGGATGGTATGTACAGGTACCCATGCAGCTTCAACACGATTCCACAGTCCATCAAGAGTAGTGACTGGCGTGTTGTGACGAGCCAGTAGCTCGGCCTCCATTGACCAGACGTTTTCAGTTGGTGAGAGATCTGGAGAATGTGCTGGCCAAGGCAACACTCGAACATTTTCTGTATTCAGAAAGGCCCGTAGAGGACTTGCCACATGCGGTCGTGCATTATCCTGCTGAAATGTAGGGTTTCGCAGGGATCGAATTAAGGGTAGAGCCACGGGTCGTAACACATCTTAAATGTGACATTCACTGTTCAAAGTGCCGTCAATGCGAACAAGAGGTGACAGAGACTTGTAACCAATGGCACCCCATACCATCACACCGGGTGATACGCCAGTGTGGCGATGACGAATACACGTTTCCAATGTTCGTTCACCGCGATGTCGCCAGACACGGATGCAACCATCATGATGCAGTAAACAGAACCTGAATGCATCCAAATAAATGATGTTTTTCCATTCTTGCACCCAGGTTCGTCGTTGAGTATACCATCGCAGGCGATCCTGTCTGTGATGCAGCGTCAAGGGTAACCGCAGCCATGGTCTCCGGGCCGATAGTCCACGCTGCTGCAAACGTCGTCGAACTGTTCGTGCAGATGGTTCTTGTCTTGCAAACGTCCCCATCTGCTGACTCATCGATCGAGACGTGGCTGCAAAATTCGTTACAGCCATGCGGTTAAGACGCCTGTCATCTCGACTGCTAGTGATACAAGGCCGTTGGGATCCAGCACGGCGTTCCGTATTACCCTCCTGAACCCACCGATTGCATATTCTTCTAACAGTCACTGGATGTCGACGAACGCGAGCAGCAATGTCGCGATACGATAAACCGCAATCGCGATAGGCTACAATCCGACCTTTATCAAAGTCGGAAACGTGATGGTACGCATTTCTCCTCTTTACACGAACACGAACAGCTGCTAGCATGAGTTTCTTAGAAGTAGATACATTAGGGGTTGCGAAGCAACTCAAATCGCTTGATACGGCCATTCTTCAGGTCCAGATTGTATACCGATTAGGTTCCTTTCAGATTACGCTGATACAATAGCTCCCTGCTTAGCAATCATATACAACCGCTCGCTCACCGATAGATCTGTACCTGCAGGTTCGAAAATTGCGCAGGTCACACCAGTGTTTAAGAAGGGTAGTAGGAGTAACCCATCGAACTACAGACCAGCTCTGCGGTTAAGATACCTGTCATCTTGACTGCTAGTGTTATCATTAACGTCGGTTTGCAGTAGGGTTTTGGAGCATATACTGTATTCAAACATTATGAATCACCTCGAAGGGAACGATCTATTTATACGTAATCTTCATAGTTACAGAAAACATCGTTCTTGTGCAACGCAGCTAGCTCTTTATTCGCACGAAGTAATGGCCGATATCGGCAGGGGATCTGAAGTTGATTCCGTATTTCTAGATTTCTGGAAAGCTTTTGACACCGTTCCTCACAAGCGACTTCTAATCAAGCTGCGGGCCTATGGGGTATCGTCTCAGTTGTGCGACTGGATTCGTGATTTCCTGTCAGGAAGTTCACAGTTCGTAGTAATAGACGGCAAATCATCGAGTAAAACTGAAGTGATATCAGGTGCTCCCCAGGGAAGCGTCCTGGGACCTCTGCTGTTCCTGATCTATGTAAATGACCTGGGTGACATCTGAGCAGTTCTCTTAGGATGTTCGCAGATGATGCTGTAATTTACCATCTAGTAAGGTCATCCGAAGACCAGTATCAGTTGCAAAGCGATTTAGAAAAGATTGCTCTATGGTGTGGCCGGTGGCAGTTGACGCTAAATAACGAAAAGTGTGAGGTGAACCACATGAGTTCCAAAAGAAATCCGTTGGAATTCCATTACTCGATAAATAGTACAGTTCTCAAGGCTGTCAATTCAACTAAGTACCTGGGTGTAAAAATTACGAACAACTTCAGTTGGAAGGACCACATAGATAATATTGTGGGGAAGGTGAGCCAAAGGTTGCGTTTCATTGACAGGACACTTAGAAGATGTAACAAGTCCACTAAAGAGACAGCTTGCAATACACTCGTTCGTCCTCTGTTAGAATATTGCTGCGCGGTGTGGGATCCTTACCAGGTGGGATTGGATTGACGGAGGACATCGAAAGGGTGCAAAAAGGGCAGTTCATTTTGTATTGTCACGTAATAGGGGAGAGAGTGTGGTAGATATCATACGCGAGTTGGGATGGAAGTCATTAAAGCAAAGACGTTTTTGGTCGCGGCGAGATCTATTTACGAAATTTCAGTCACTAACTTTCTCTTCCGAATGCGAAAATATTTTGTTGAGCCTAACCTACATAGGTAGGAATGATCATCAAAATAAAATAAGAGAAATCAAAGCTCGAACAGAAAGGTTTAAGTGTTCGTTTTTCCCGCGCGCTGTTCGGGAGTGGAATGGTAGGGAGATAGTATGATTGTGGTTCGATGAACCCTTTGCCAAGCACTTAAATGTGAATTGCAGAGTAAGCATTTAGATCACAACAACGTTTCACCAGGCAACGACGGTCAACGGCTGTTTGTGTATGAAAAATTGGTTGGAATCTTTCCTCATGTCAGCCGGCCGCGGTGGCCGATCGGTTCTAGGCGCTCAGTCAGGAACCGCGCGACTGCTACGGTCGCAGGTTCGAATCCTGCCTCGGGCATGGATGTGTGTAATGTCCTTAGGTTAGTTAGGTTTAACTAGTTCTAAGTTCTAGGGGACTAATGACCTCAGAAGTTGAGTCCCATAGTGCTCAGAGCCATTTGTACCATTTTTGAACTAGACTCCATACAAAATACTAGGCGAAATTCTTCCTTACTTCTTTCTAAATTGCGTTTGCTACCAACAAAATATTCTGCTTTTCACAAGCTCAACTTCATTCTACTCCTTTTTTTCTCTGCCACCGTGGCCACCATCCCTAGTTGTAATTACATGTTTCTGTGACAACTTCTGTCTGAATATCTTGTAGATTCTAATGCAAAAAGAAAACGCATATACTGCGTGTATGATTCACTCAGATCCAGCTTTTAAAACTTAAATTTAATACATTTTCAAGAGAAACGTTCACAATATTTTTTTTTTAATAAGAATTGGAAATAGTTTGTAAGTGACAAATGCACCAGACAATTCACGAATTCGATTTGAAAAATGTACTTCACCCAACGGGAGTGGCCTTGATTGTTTATATTAACAACGTTATTGCTGCCATACTTATGTTCTGATCTTAGACCAATCACGCATATTGCTGACAGATTGCTGTGACATTCGATGTACTACGGTACGTTCTGGTACACTTCGATTTAGATAAGTTGTAATGGCAGCGTCGCTTATCTAAGGTTATACGCTGGTTAGTTTTCTAGTCTCGATAGACTTAAGATAGCTCGGTGGAACCGAAGCCGATCAAATCTTCAGCACCAGATGTAGTCTTCACGAAAACAAACAAATTACTGTATCAGACTGTTACAGTTATAAGACTAACAAATCCGTATCCACATAACTAGTTGACTACCCTGTTATCACATCAGACATTTTTCGCTTTTTAATTTCATCAGTTATACAATTTACACACTAAGTAATTTGAAACTTGGTGTTTCTTCGTATCATAATTTCTTGCACTGGCGACTGTAATATGGTCTTATAAGTGTAGTGGCGTTTACTTATGATGACACGTAATGTATATGAAATGTGAAGAAGTATAAAAACGAGATATTACTCAAGAAATGAGTTTTTGTACTGGTAATACACGGATTCATGTACAAAGGGCTACACAGCTTCCTAGAACATTATATGGTCATATTGCATGCAACTGATTTACTTCCAGCGCCAATGAGGCTGTTTTCTCTACAGGCATCGTTAATGGCTGCATGCAATTACCTTGGAAGAATTTAACGAGTACTGATTCTACACTCCTGGAAATGGAAAAAAGAACACATTGACACCGGTGTGTCAGACCCACCATACTTGCTCCGGACACTGCGAGAGGGCTGTACAAGCAATGATCACACGCACGGCACAGCGGACACACCAGGAACCGCGGTGTTGGCCGTCGAATAGCGATAGCTGCGCAGCATTTGTGCACCGCCGCCGTCAGTGTCAGCCAGTTTGCCGTGGCATACGGAGCTCCATCGCAGTCTTTAACACTGGTAGCATGCCGCGACAGCGTGGACGTGAACCGTATGTGCAGTTGACGGACTTTGAGCGAGGGCGTATAGTGGGCATGCGGGAGGCCGGGTGGACGTACCGCCGAATTGCTCAACACGTGGGGCGTGAGGTCTCCACAGTACATCGATGTTGTCGCCAGTGGTCGGCGGAAGGTGCACGTGCTCGTCGACCTGGGACCGGACCGCAGCGACGCACGGATGCACTCCAAGACCGTAGGATCCTACGCAGTGCCGTAGGGGACCGCACCGCCACTTCCCAGCAAATTAGGGACACTGTTGCTCCTGGGGTATCGGCGAGGACCATTCGCAACCGTCTCCATGAAGCTGGGCTACGGTCCCGCACGCCGTTAGGCCGTCTTCCGCTCAAGCCCCAACATCGTGCAGCCCACCTCCAGTGGTGTCGCGACAGGCGTGAATGGAGGGACGAATGGAGACGTGTCGTCTTCAGTGATGAGAGTCGCTTCTGCCTTGGTGCCAATTATGGTCGTATGCGTGTTTGGCGCCGTGCAGGTGAGCGCCACAATCAGGACTGCATACGACCGAGGCACACAGGGCCAACACCCGGCATCATGGTGTGGGGAGCGATCTCCTACATTGGCCGTACACCACTGGTGATCGTCGAGGGGACACTGAATAGTGCACGGTACATCCAAACCGTCATCGAACCCATCGTTCTACCATTCCTAGACCGGCAAGGGAACTTGCTGTTCCAACAGGACAATGCACGTCCGCATGTATCCCGTGCCACTCAACGTGCTCTAGAAGGTGTAAGTCAACTACCCTGGCCAGCAAGATCTCCGGATCTGTCCCCCATTGAGCATGTTTGGGACTGGATGAAGCGTCGTCTCACGCGGTCTGCACGTCCAGCACGAACGCTGGTCCAACTGAGGCGCCAGGTGGAAATGGCATGGCAAGCCGTTCCACAGGACTACATCCAGCATCTCTACGATCGTCTCCATGGGAGAATAGCAGCCTGCATTGCTGCGAAAGATGGATATACACTGTACTAGTGCCGACATTGTGCACGCTCTGTTGCCTGTGTCTATGTGCCTGTGGTTCTGTCAGTGTGATCATGTGATGTATCTGACCCCAGGAATGTGTCAATAAAGTTTCCCCTTCATGGGACAATGAATTCACGGTGTTCTTATTTCAATTTCCAGGAGTGTATCAGTGCGTCACATTGACAAAATTTTATGTTTCTGGAAACATCCCCCAGGCTGTGGCTAAGCCATGTCTCCGCAATATCCTTTCTTTCAGGAGTGCTAGTTCTGCATGGTTCGCAGGAGAGCTTCTGTAAAGTTTGGAAGGTAGGAGACGAGATACTGGCAGAAGTAAAGCTGTGAGACCGGGCGTGAGTTGTGTTTCGGTAGCTCAGATGGTAGAGCACTTGCCGCGAAAGGCAAAGGTCTCGAGTTCGCGTCTCGGTCGGGCACACAGTTTTAATCTGCCAGGAAGTTTCAAAATTTTATGTTTTCGTTATTAATGTCACTTTCATACCTTACAGATCATTAAACAAACTATATTATGAACCTGAAGTGTTTTGAATAACGAGTAAACTAGTCAAAAATATACTAGGCGTCCCACAATTCCTGTAATTAAGTCTCAGATTTTATTCATGTTTAACTTTCATACAGTTTTGATTCACTCTTCCAATCGTTTTGAGTACTGTCCAGCCGCCGGCCGCGGTGGTCTAGCGGTTCTGGCGCTGCAACCCGGAATCGCGAGACTGCTACGGTCGCAGGTTCGAATCCTGCCTCGGGCATGGGTGTGTGTGATGTCCTTAGGTTAGTTAGGTTTAAGTAGTTCTAAGTTCTAGGGGACTTATGACCTAAGATGTTGAGTCCCATAGTGCTCAGAGCCATTTGAACCATTTGAACTGTCCAGCCTCAAAACAAAATGTTGGCATCCGCTCAGATAAGATGTCAATGCTTCCAGTGCTCACGGATATTTTTTTACCTAAACCCAATGGACTAATAAAAATCTTGCCTGGCTATCTTCATAATTTTTTCTTTCTTTAGCAATACTCATGGTCACACGCGTGAGGTATTGAACTTGGCAACAACTCGTTCTGTGTGATCTGAGGTTTTCCCGGCGTACAGAAATCTTGAAAATTCCTCGGGTATTCAACTGGGTAGCGTCGTCCAAAAGGCACGATATTTCGGCAAGCCGACTTCTTGCCATCTTCATTCTTTCTTGGAGTCTGATTGATCTCTGACGGATGCCGACTTTATATAGTCTCCATCCCTCTGCCGCAGCCTCCGTCTGGGCGCTTCCTAGCGGTCCACTGCAGGTGGTGGGGGAAGGGCGGCGCTGGGTGGTGGGGGAAGCGCGACGCCCCGCAACAGACCATGGGTCGCAGTCCTTCCTCGGCCACGGCCGCTTGCGGAACAATGCCGTCGTGGTGACAATGCTTCTTCTTCAGGTGTCCTGACAGGAGCGGATTTCAGTGTAGATTGTCGTTGCGTTTTAATCATACTCAAAGCTAGACCCCAGGCCTTGCTTAACTGGGAACCGCTGTTTTTATTTATTAGTTCGTGACGAAGTTATATTAAGTACTGTGTAAGTCTAGGGACCGATGACCTCAGCGGTTTGGTCCCACCGTACCTTATCCAATTATTATGATAGATAAGTCAGCTGCCAAGCTCCAGGCAACTGCGCCTTTGTCAGACAACACTAGTAATCCTGAAATACTTGATATTTTTCAAATACTGTACCAAGCGAGTAGCTGACCACAAAAGCATAACACGCGACTCAGAAAAGACTTTATTTAGCAAAAAAATTATGTTTTGTTTTTTCCTTTCAGAAATTTGAACTCCAACAATCCCCATTAAATGTAAGGAAGGTTTGATAAATGAAAATTGATGAACTGTCAATTGAATGAGAACACTAGATAACGTGGACCTCCCATCAAAAGAGTTTCAAATGATACAGTATAAAATGCAGTCATTACAAGAAATCATCAAGAATCTCTAAATTAATACATGTTCCAAAGAAGAGAAAAAAATGCAGTGGCTAACACATCACCGTGAGCTGTATCCCAAGAAAATGAGAAGAAGGGATGGACAGTCGTAAAATGTAAGCTTGGCTACATCAAGGAAATATTACTTACACTCTTTAGCTAAAATGGGAATAACTCATGGGACAAAGCCGGAACGGAGTGCTGTCCATGCGGTCGAGGAGGTTTGCGTGCTCTGGATCCGGAGGGCTATGCCGGTGGTGGCTTAGCTTCCAGAAGGGCCACCCAAGCCAAACAGGCCGAAGGGGAGGAGCCAGGCACAGTGTGTCCCACAACGGTCTACCGGTCCCTTTCTCCTATTCTGAGCCTACCCTTCTACTTTTCCTGTCATTTCCAAGCAAAGGATGGGGTGTACTCTTAGGCGTAGGGGAGCCAGCCTCCCTAGCGGAGCAAACCTTTAAAAGAAAACCACGCAAGTTGGGAGGCCCACAGAGTGACAGTCCTGCTATCCAACTATACTTGCGCAGCGCTCGTAGGGCTGCCAGGTGAGCTTTCCCAATTCCTACCAGTACCAAAAACAGCTGGTTAAGAATAAGTGGATTGCTAATACAACTAGGGTACCAGCATAAAATGTCAAAGATTTAGCAAACAAGAGGTGCAGAAATTTAAAAAAAGGTGAAGGTAGACGTAGAATCCACAAAAGAAACAAAGAAGAAACTGCAGCATAACAAACACATGACAGAATATTTGATGTTATATAGCAGACAAAGGAAAAGGGGAGAGCAAACAAAATATTGCCAGTTATAGGCGTAATAAATGATAAAAAAGCATTTTAGGGTAAAATTATGTAAATGGAAGAATTGTAGTTTTAACGGTTAAAGGAGAGAAAGAGAAAAAACTTGACTATTATTGCAGTTTACGCACCTGATGACAGGAAATAAGACGAGTCTGTAGATTTATAAGACAAATTGCAATCGGTTTTGGATAAGTATAACTACAAGCATGAAATAATATTGACAGTAAATGTAAAGCAAGGATGGGAATAAACCTAGCCCAGAAACTGTGGAAACGATGGGAGCAAACGTCATAAACAGCAATGGAGGATTGCTTAGAAATTTTGTCTCTTTTGATAAATTAAAGATAGTCAATACATTCTTCCACAAAAAGTATATCCATAACTATATATGTGATCAGTTCGAGGATTTAAGTCACTTGTTGACTAAATTATCATTAATGAAAAATTAGGAGGCAAAGTAAGGACATAAAAGCGTACAGGTATATGACGTAGGTTTTGATCATTTCTTGGTGGTATCTCGAATACACATGTGCACGAAATGGAGAAAGAACAAAAAGTTGACGGAAGAAGAGATGAAGCAATAAATCTACAATTTCTACTAAATGAACAAAGCATATAAGATCTGTACCGGAAGAGATGTAATCAAGAACGACAGAAGAAAGAAGGAGCGGAAGAAACAGAGAAGGAATGGAAAAATATAGAAGCTCAAGTTAAAAATGTTGCTGAAGAAGACCTAGAAGAAAAAACGATAAGAAGGGAAAAATGGTTAATGATTTGGACACCAGAATGAGATAGAATCATTGGTAAAAAGCAAGACGCTTGTATTAAATATCTCAATGATCCAATAGAGGAGAAGCATTCAATTTACGATCAAGAGATAAACGAAGCAAATCGAGCGAGTTTGTCAAGAAGCATTACCACCTTTTTGGAGCGATCTTGTGAAACCCAGCTCGCTCTGTTCCTCGACGTGATCCAGTCAGACTCCCAAGTGCTTCATAAATATTTCAAGGTATCTAATTTCTCAGAAAATTGTCATATTCAAAAAAGCGGTTATTCTCCTGTCATTTTAATCTCTTAACTTTTTCATCTTCTGACATACAGGAGAATTAAGTTCAGTTATTATTATTCAGTAGCTTGAGAAAGGAGGACACATATGCTAACGCCCACATTGACCCTTTTCGCAAAACGAGTTGGAAAAAAGTTCAAAATTTAGGATCAACGTCAACAGCAGTGTTCGAGTAAACATAGCCCAGCAAGGCTGAAAAATGGTTGTCCTGATAGACATCGATCACCTATCCACATTTTCTTCTTGTTCTATCTGATTCAGTCTGAATTCTGACAAGTACGTCTTTACGGTAATAGTCTTCTTAAGAGCGGTTGAACGCTGCTCGTTTCCTTTTTTCATATCCTTTCACACAGAAGTAACGAGTTTTACTCATACAGCGGTATACCAGCCCATTTTCAGAAAGCTTATTTCGGAATGACACTAAAATTGTTGGAGTGTTATGACTCATGTCACGGAAGCGGTCTCCAATCTTCTCGAGAGTGTGCTTAATGTGGTCTAATTTTGGGGTATCAATCGTAAACTGCGGGCACCTTCACAAATCTCCATCTGGTTCTGCCACCGCCTTTAAGGCAAGCAACCAATACTTGCGTTCCCACGATGTTTCTACGGAGCAGTCAACTCTAACATTCTCTGTCCAATTTTCTGTGAAAAACCAACACTTCAGCATCGAGAAAGCTGCCAGACAGATGAGATCTCGGCCGAGACAGCTAACTCGGTTTCTCAACTGCAGAAGACGGGAAGGGGAAGCGACAGCGACGGAAAAATCACTTTGCGCCGCAGGTGTTGACGGCGGCCGGCGCACGCGAGCTGCGCTGCACGCAACGTCTCAGAGACCGGCGGCCTGCTACCGACGCCGAGTGTTAGTAGAGGAACCGGGCTAGATTACCAAACAAATAACGCCTCTACCTCGTTCAGTCGCTCTGGAGAAATCACCGTAAATGAGAGAAAGCCAACAACGGGCTGCAACCGGATGCTGCCTGCTTTCTTGCCCATTGTCTTTAAATCAATAATAGCATATGGCCAAACACACCGTATTATACATTACGTAACAGATGTAAGGCAATGGTACTAATAAAAGACATATAAAACAAAAGTGTAAATGTCTTAAATAATTATGTAATACATGAGCTTATATCCTAAACGCAACTTTAAACTTAATGTCATAATCCAGTCAACAACATTTTGGGTTAGTATGAGAAAATCATTTTCGTTGTCTTGATACGATATTGAAGCATGTAGGCTAAGCGAATTCTGTTTGCTGTCTTCCTCATGTGTCGGTACAAATCGAAATCAGTTTGTTAGGTCAGGGACAGTTGGTACTCTTGATGGTGCTTGCTGGACCTCTATTTGCTTCAGTTAATGGCATTCTAGTTATGTGTAAAAGCTGTCCGGGGCAGCAAAGTTCGGGTCTAGATATTCATGGATAACACAGAAACCACAAATGTGGAAGCAAAGCAAAAACAGAGGTCCTGAACCATGTATTCAAATGGTCTTTTACAAAGGATATACAGAAGTATTGCCCTCCTTTACTCTCGAACACTGCAAATATTAGTGATACTATTGTATTGAGAGAGAGATTAAATTGCTAAAATTCTACGGCTCTATGGAATCACTGCCGGTTTCTACAAAGAATTGGTTCCTGTGTTAGCTCGCATTTTAACAATAATAAATTGTTAATTCCTCTAACCAGAGACCCGTAGACAGTGGCTGGAAGGTAGTCCAGGCCACACACGATTACAGGAAGGTTAGCATAAATAACTTACAAAACTATCATCCATTGACGTTGCCCATCAGCTGTTGTAGAATCCTACAACATAATCTCGGACAGACTGACTCCACTTTGCCAATCAGCGCGTAGTTGTGAAACATTGATCATGCGAAATTTAACTCCCGCTTTTCTCACATCACATCATGAAAACCATGGATCGAGGCAGTCAGGAAGATGTAATGTTTCGCTTCCAAAAAGATTTTGATTCACTACCACTTCAGCATTTAATAACAAAGGTATCAACACTTTGGGTATTAAACGAAAAATGTGACTAGATTGGAGATTTCACTGTAGGGAGGACGCTGAGTGTTATTTTGTATGGGGGGTCATCAACGGTAATAGAAATATCCTCAGACGTGAATAAGGAAGATGTTTTAGGGTTTTCTGTCAGTTTAATTTTCTGCAGATGATGCACTTTCCTATAACGAAGTAATACCTGAAAAAAGATGCACAAACGCCCAGTCATTGTCAAGCTGCTGAGTTTCAAACTGGTGCAAAGGCTGGCAACTCGCTTTAAGTGTACGGAACAGTAGAGCCATCCTCTTCTCAAAATGCATAGAAATAGCATCCTACATCTGTGAGTCACAGTTATAATCAGTAATCTGATTCCTACACTTGAATGTAACAATTTTTAGGATGTGAAATGAATAAACAGTCTCAGTCGTAAGTACCAGCCTTTCAAACTGGACATCGCGATTTTATTACATTCGACTTATAATTTTAAATAATACATGAAATGAAAGAACTACTCAGAAAGTTTTTCTTACAAGTGTTCAATGTGAGCACCGTTCGTCACATAGCAGACATTGAGTCGATAGGCGATTTCTTGATCAGTGTAACTGGAATAATTATTGCAACAATAGCTTCAATCGCGTTTCTTAAGTCGGGCAGATCCTCTGGTTGCGGAGAATCATACGTATAATCCTTTATCAAGCCCTCGGAGGTAAAAATCGTATGGCGTCATATCGGGTTAACATGAAGGCCTTGCGAACTCGTTCATCCGGCCTCTTGCAGCCAATTTAGCGGTCGTGTACAACGCCGTTAAACCAGTCGCGTACTGACTTAATGCCAGGAAGCGGTGCACCATCTTTCTACCAAATAAAATTATGTGGTTCAGCTTTTCCCAATTGAGGAAAGAGCCACAGTGTTAGCATACAGCTGCTCCACCGAAAAAGAAGAGCCAATAAACTTTCCAGCTCGATAAGACACACAAAAAAAACAGTTTCTGTTTAGGAGACCCCATTATGTGTGTTCACATTTTAATGCTTTTACATTTGTGCAGTTTAACCCACCTACTATTTAATTTACACTGGCAAAATAGAGAAGTCATATAAAGACGCGCGGTAAGATAAAAACAAATATAATTGCAAATGTTGATAACTGTCAGTGCGCGAACGAGGTTTGTCCACGAGCAACCCTTCAAGATTACGATAACGTTAACAAAGATTAACAAACGTAAAAGGAAGAAAGCATTTGCCTGGAGAACTTTCTACCTCCTTCAATTATGCTCAAGGGTTTTTACTAGGGCTACATATTTACTCACGGGTCACTTGGCAGTTGGAGAGGATTTACTGTTCACCGTTCCTGTTCGCCCACACACTCTCACTTTTCCCTTTCACTGGGCTCAGCACTGGTGAGAAGCGCCACTGTAGCGGGTAAAATGTTGTACTAGGTGAGGAATGGTGGCAGAAGGGGGGGGGGGGGGGAGTAGAGACGGCGCAGCAGGTCCGATAAGACCTACTATGTGCGGCTGCCGAGGTGCGAGGTGATCATCTTTGCGACACACTGACTTGTTCCTACGGCATGGCGAGGGAAAGGGGGGGGGGGGGGGTTGGGGAGAGGACGCGGGGTTTCAGGCAGCGACCTTATAACACGATCCACTTCCTACATCGCAAGGATTATACTCCAAACAAACGAGCGATATAAGACCTATGTCGGACATTTATCAATTTTGGAAATGTATTCCAACGTTATAGCTGATGAAAAAGGCAGAAATCCTTAGGAAGGGTAATTAGCCTGCCCTCGCCGCCCCCCCCCCCCCCCCCGCCCCCATCCCCAAAGTCCCATTACCTGCATTTTCCAATTGACAATGTGAGTTTACTCTGAACGAATAAGTTGCTGCTGCACATTTTTAAGTACCTTCCCTTACTGTACTGTATTACTGTACAACGCCCACGGTGCCCAATGAAGTACACGTACAATTCATGAGACACTACTGGCCATTAAAATTGCTACACCACGAAGATGACGTGCTACAGACAGGAAGAAGATGCTGTGATATGCAAATGATTAGCTCTTCAGAGCATTCACACAAGGTTGGCGCCGGTTCTGACATGAGTATAGTTTCCAACCGATTTCTCATACACAAACAGCAGTTGACCGGCGTTGCCTGGTGAAACGCTGTTGTGATGCCTCGTGTAAGGAGGAGAAATGCGTACCATCACGTTTCCGACTTTGATAAAGGTCGGATTGTAACCTATCGCGATTGCGGTTTATCGTCTGGTCCATGGTGGCCGAGCAACTGGCTCGTCACAATGCGCCAGTCACTACTCTTGATGAACTGTGATATCTTGTTGAAGCTGCATGGACAGCTGTACCTGTACACGCCATTCAAGCTCTGTTTGACTCAATGCCCAGGCGTATTAAGGCCAGAGGTGGTTGTTCTGGGTGCTGATTTCTCAGGATCTATGCAGCCAAATTGCGTGAATATGTAATCACATGTCAGTTCTAGTATAATATATTTGTCCAATGAATACCCGTTTATCATCTGCATTTCTTCTTGGTGTGGCAATTTCAATGGCCAGTAGTGTAGTTCAGTCAATTAGTATTACTCTCATGCTTCATTATATGTTATTACTATGTGATAAGCCCAGCATTGCCCGAGTATTCATTTTGACAGTTTTCTATAAGAAGTGAGAACAAAAAATGAACTGTGTTTCTAGTGTAATATCCCAGGCAATTTTTATGCGTTGGACGCAGCTGCTTTGCATGACTACAATGCGATTTTGTCTTCGCCGTAACGGAGCGTTTCTTCATAGCTCTATAGGTGGCAACTGTTTTCATCTACAGCCTCTCTGTGTTTTCTCCTGACCTTCAGGTTTCATCCAGCCAAATGGATTCCTTTTAGCATCTTGCACAATGCAGTCTGACCACTTCTATGCTCCTTCATGCGCACTTGGCAGACTGCCATTTCCCTGTTGTATACCTATGTGTGCAACACCACAATCGATTGTGAGCAATCGGTACAGTGCAACTTCATTTAAGAAGTGTTTACTCGTTACTAGTTAAATTCTTTGGATCACTGGAGGGAGGTGGTACTTTATGATGTATAAATTGTTTAACGTAATAGTGTGCTTAAATAATGGAATTTTATTAAATATGTTTGTTTATGTATGAGAAACTGCAATGTAAAAACTGGTTCATACCTAGGGACTTTTTATTGTTTAATATGAAAGACATAGTGATTCCCCTCCGCTACGGAAGCGATTTGGCGCGCAAAGTAAAGGTGGAAGTGACAGTCAGGCTGAGCGGGAAGCGAGAGAAACAGTAAGCAGTCAGTGGTCAACAGTTGTGGAGTCAACACCGCAGGTGCCGAGTGAGGCGTTCCGTATCCTCATCTGTGATGGAAAGGGCTCGGATGTGGTTACTACTGTAAAAGGCTGCTCTCGCATTGAAAATGGCTCTAAAAGTAATATTTACGTCGCCAAGAAGAAATGAAATAGAGCGAAAGTCCGCCAGATGAGAGACCAGGTAGCTGCCACGGGCTGGCCACCTCTATTGCCCCACTGCTCCAGCAACCTCAGGAAGTTATAACTGTATATCAGTATGAACCAGTGTGTTTGTGTGTGTTCAGTTTTGCAAAAATAATCCAAGTGTTGCAAAAACTGGTTTTTGGACCATGAAATTTTTCCCTTCAATCGACCGAGCAGGCTAGTTTCCTTAAAATACTTAAGTCCGAGTATCATGTCTGTGAAAGACTGATATTGATCTATTTTATTTTACATTGAATTTATGAAAAGCTCCAATTTACTTTGAATTGCTTTTAATTTACAAGTGTCATTGTTTAATGTGTAGGAACATAAAGGTTGTCAGTGAAAACTGCTTGCTTCACAAGTAATAGAAGAGGCACATAATATTTAACTGATGAAAAGTTTTAATTTACTGCGATCTGCTTTAATTTGAGAGTGTCAAAGTGTTAGTAGTGGTGGACATAATTGTGGTAGTTAAAATCACTTGCTTCACAAGTGATGTTATGAGGCACTTAAATTTTAATCGGATTTGATTTTATTTCCAAAGTTTAATAAGAATACTGCTAGTGAATTTTTTTTAAAGTGTTGAGAGCTAAATGATCTTAAGTGGGGTTGTAATTCAGCATTTAATATAATGCAAGGATTTTCTGTAAAGTGTGCTTATTTGTGGATAAAGGAATGGTCAGTTTGTAGGTTTCCACTGTAATATTAAATAACAGTAAAAATCAAACTGAAAGTAGGTTTCTGTTAATGAACCTGAAACATTAACAAAGTGGAAGGCATATGGAATGTGAGTATTGTGAAATTTATTGCATTTGTGATATGTATAAGTGTGTTAACCTAAATTGAACTGTGGTCAGATGCTATTTAGTCTTGTTTTAGTCTTTGAGATTATTTTATTGTGATGAATTATTTAAAGACTGAAGTAGTGATAGTAGTCAACAGAGATACAGTGTCTATTTTGTATCTGCGAATGCTAGTCTATGCAACTGAGTGCTACTGCTACCCACTATGTAGTTTCGTCTAGTTATAGTAGGTGTTCATTGCACTTTTCTGAGAAAGAATCTATGAAAATCGTTTTTGCAAGAGTGTATGCAAAACCATTGAAAATAATGTTTTCACATTATTATGCCTAATTAGGCTGGCGACCGTTTATTATTTCATTTATCTTAAATCTGTTACTGTAATTTCTTAAAAAAATCAAATTCTTTTAATTTCTACCAACAGTCATAGTTACGAAATTCAGGTTCGATTCCCTCCATCCTCCCAGACGATAACACTTACTGCTGGTTTAAGCCACATTTGGTATTTCTTAGTCCGCGGTAGTGCTTTATGTGGAGATGGCTTTCAGCACTAAACAATTTTACAACTCTCCCGTCCTCTGAAGTTAACTACCCTGTCATGAGGTAGCTAAACAAAGCCCCCGAGGCTGCAGGACTTCCTCGACGTATAAAAATTCGTCACTTGTTATATGATCCAGAATTGGGTAGTCATTGACAGTATTGAGTACTGTCTGCAGTTTTCACACAGCGTTAAAGAATTGACTGTACTGACTGCTGAGATCTGTGTATCGTATTACAAAAATTGGTTACATGACAGTTTGGGCAGAAACTACCATGTAACAATGTCAATGCTTATTCTGCTCAACATAATTTCTGTCATCAAATACAGTTACTGCTTTATTCCCACTCAGCTTGTCGACCACTATCTCGTACCTACGACGAAAATGATCATATCTATTTTTAAAATTTGTCAAAATTAACATGAAATTAATTGAATTTACATATGCAGAAGTTGTATGACACTCTATTGGAAGAGAAATTACAGTGACTGTATGCTCTACTGAATTCGAGCTGCCTACAGTTAACTTGAGTCTATTTTAAACTTCTTGCACTGCAAGATTAATTTATTATTATTATTTTTGTTTTGTTTGATTTCCTACCTCTCGTGAATGTTTGAGGTCCAGTTAATTAACTAGTCCAAACAAATTTTATGATGTTCACAACGTTTGAGTCATCATAAATATGCTTCTGTTATTGTTTCCAGCTGCTGTAAAATATAGGATATATATAAATTAGGTATACAAAAGTAACGTTTAACTGTGAAAATGGGAGACAACTTACAGGAATGTTTGTTACATCACTGAATGCAGAATAACTTAATGTTTTATCTACAGAAGTTCAGTGCTGCTACTTTTTGGCAACGTGACAAATGTCCCATCTGTAATCTCTTTCCTGCCAAATGCTATGAAGCAAATCTTGATGTGTGGTAGCAAGTGCTTGTGTTATCCTTTGTCGCAGCTCGTCGGCTTTTCCCGGAAGCGGAAGAACTAACGTTCTGTCTTTAATGCAACCCCGTACACTGAATTCCATTAGTGATCGTGCTGGCCAGGATATTGTTCAGCTCCATTCAATCCATTTCGGCACATTCCTACAGAGATATGCGATAACTTCATAATAATAATGTGACGGCGCACAATCTTTCTGGAAAATGAATTCTGTGCTCCTATCCAGTTGTAACCGAGGCACTAAATAATGCTGAAGCACGTCCAGGTACGATATGCCAGTTACAGTTGGTTCAAAATGGTTCAAATGGCCCTGAGCAATACAGGACTTAAATTCTGAGATCATCAGTCCCCTAGAACTAAGAACTACGTAAATTTAACCAACCTAAGGACATCACACACATCCACGTCCGAGGTAGCTCGGTTCCAGACTATAGCGCCTAGAACCTCTCCGCCACTCCGGCCCGCAGTTACAGTTGTCTCGGCAAAAAAACAGAGGACCCTGACCGAGAATCCTGTGTGATAAACAGCCAGTTTCAGTGTAACGAGTGTACCACTTAATAAAAGTTTGTGTTTGAGATGGTGGCCTGCACCTGAAGTGTCTCGGAACTATAGTGGAGGATTTGGATTCATGAAACCATAAACAACACTGCACACACTCCGTACCGTTATATGTGTCCATGATGATCGTTGGAATACCTTCTACACGCAAATCACCTAGCGAGAACATTGGGAACTAACAGTGTTAGACGGAAATAAAACTTGAAGATACATGGCATTCAGTGCTGTATGAAACATTTCTGTAAGTTATTTACCCTTGTGACAGTTAAAAGTTACTTTTATATAGCCTAATGTATAAACACACTGGAGAAGTTCTACCTCTCTGTTGATTGGGCTGTTACAATCGCTGTAAGAAACTCCCTGAACTAAGCTGACCTGAGATGGTTGCTTAAAGAGGGGTGCCTCCATTACAAATTTAATAAGATATAGCTCAAAATCAATAAAGCGACGATTTAGGTCCGAACAATAGTTTACTGTTCATTAACTGTCATGAATAACTCAAGGGAGTTACTGATTCAGATAAATAGTTCATTCATTTGCAAAATGCAGTCTGAACACACCTCCAATTTGCTGACAAATATAAGTATGTTTTTGATCCTCAGATCTACAATAAGACTCGAAACTGATAATAATCTTCAACTTGACAGCTGCGGTTCACCACTGAACACTTCTCTGTCTCTTCTGTTCTAGCCAGCCCTATGTGACCGAGTGGTTCTAGACGCTTCAGTCCGGAACCGCGCTGCTGCTACGGTCGCATGTTCGAATCCTACCTCGGGCATGGATGTGTGTGATGTCCTTAGGCTAGTTAGGTTTAAGTAGTTCTAAGTCTAGGGGACTGATGACCTCAGTTGTTAAGTCCCATAGTGCTTAGAGCCATTTGAACCATCTCCTGTTCTTCTCTTCTTTGTTGAAAACTTCATCCAATTAACTCAGCTTCTTCTCCAGATTGTCAATCAGTTTTTCGTCTTGCCTGATCAGATTTCATAGTCTCTGAATGCTTTATATACGTAATGTCCACCTAAAATCTCGCCAAGATGTTCCACCACGACGCCAATACTGTGCCTCTGACGACACTCTTTATTACAGTGACAACGTCTCCAGAACAGCTTCACTTCATCATTTTCATGTTGCAATATTCCTTCAGCACACTTCTCTTCATACTGTAACGATTGCTTCAAAATATTCCATCCTTCCTCATTGTGTAAGCTGTTCCTCCACTAACATTATTCCGTGTCACACCCCATATACCCAATCTTAATTCTCTTAGTTTCTCATTGGTTTATTCCATACAGTGGTTATCTTTGACAAAATCTCTCTTTGATTTATGTTTGTCCTCTGTATTGTAATTATTCTGCTGCTAGGTTCTCAGTCTAGCAAAACTTCGAATGAGTTACACGAAAGTTTCAAATGTTGCTATAATGGGGATTTATTAAACCAGCAACAACTGGCGACCCGAAATGATTTGATAAGAGACGAAGGGACAACAGTGGGGAAAAGAATTGCTGTGATAATAGATATCACACTGTATGTCTGACGGATAATGTCACTAAATTCCTTCTCCCCTTCCACAAATCTTCTCCCACTGCTCTAAAGGTGCGTACAGTGAGGAACTGCACCGTGAAGAGATTAGTTTCACAATTCTGAATGTCACTCATTTACGTCACCTGCGTCTGACGTGCTGTGGCGACGCCTGAGGCACTGTGCGGACGGCAGCTGAGCGGCCAGCCCACACGGGCGCTGTCCGTCTCGTTAGCGGCGGGCCCGCGGTAGCCGGCAGTAACCTGTTGCGGTGGGAAAAGCGCGGCCGGTTGATTTGCATAGTAAAGGACGCCTCACTCAGACGGCGGGCGGCCGCTCGCTTCGTTAGGCCTCCCTGCGAAAGGGTCAGGCCTCTGAGGCAGCATCTCCAGTCCGCTTCGCAGCTGGCTCAGGCTTCTGCTGTCAGGTTCCAGGTATCGTCACTGCGTTCTAATACTCAATAGAAAGCACATTACGAAGTACAGAATATGGTGTGCGAAATGAGCAGGTACTTAAACAACAGAGGTGTAAAGATTCTGGAACATCTACACTAGATGCAAGACATGTTGATGATACATCAAATAAGGCATCTTGTAACAAACCTTGTTGCTCGAAAGCGCAGTGAGTCACTCAAAAAGTAATACCTCCTATTATTTTTGTTTTATTTGTCAAGAACTTCAAATGACACTACATACACTACTGGCCATTAAAATTGCTACACCACGAAGATGACGTCAGGACCGACAGGAAGAAGATGCTGTGATATATACACGATTAGCTTTTCAGAGCGCAAGGTTGGCGCCGGTGGCGACACCTACAACGCGCTGACATGAGCGAAGTTTCCAACCGATTTCTCAAACACAAACAGCAGTTGACCGGCGTTGCCTGGTGAAACGTTGTTGAGACGCCTCGTGTAAGGAGGAGAAATGCGTACCATCACGTTTCCGACTTTGATAAAGGACGGATTGTAGCCTATCGCGTTTGCGGTTTATCGTATCGCGACATTCCTGCTCGCGTTGGTCGAGATGCGATGACTGTTAGCAGAATATGGAATCGGTAGATTCAGCAGGGTAACACGGAACGCCGTGCCGGATCCCAACGGCCTCGTATCACTAATAATCGACATGAGAGGCATCTTATCCGCATGGCTGTAACGGATCGTGCAGCCATGTCTCGATCCATGAGTCAACAGATGGGGACGTCTGCAAGACAACGACCATCTGCACGAACAGTTCGACGACGTTTGCAGCAGCGTGGACTATCACCTCGGAGACAATGACTGCGGTTACCCTTGACGCTGCATCACAGACAGGAGCGCCTGCGATGGTGTACGCAACAACGAACCTGGGTGCACGAATGGCAAAACGTCATTTTTTCGGATGCATCCAGGTTCTGTTTACAGCATCATGATGGTCGCATCCGTGTTTGGTAACATCGCGGGAACGCACATTGGAAGCGTGCATTCGTCATTGCCATACTGGCGTATCACCCAGCGTGATGGTATGTCTTACGACCCATGGATTTACCCTTCATTCGATCCCTACGAAACCCTACATTTCAGCAGAATAATGCACGACCGCATGTTTCAGGTCCTCTACGGGCCTTTCTTGATACAGAAAATGTTCGAGTGCTGCCCTGGCCAGCATATTCTCTAGATCTCTCACCAATTGAAAACGTCTGGTCAATGGTGGCCGAGCAACTGGCTCGTCACTATACGCCAGTCACTACTCTTGGTGTACTGTGGTATCGTGTTGAAGCTGGAGGGGCAGCTGTACCTGTACACACCATCAAAGCTCTGTTTGACTCAATGCCCAGGCATATCAAGGCCGTTATTACGGCCAGAGGTGTTTGTTCTGGGTACTGATTTCTCAGGATCTATGCACCCAAACTGCGTGAAAATGTAATCACATGTCCGTTCTAGTACAATATATTTGTCCAATGAATATCCGTTTATCATCTGCATTTCTTCTTGGTGTAGCAATTTTAAGGGCCAGTAGTGTAGATTGAAAACCACATCGTTGACGATTTATTTATAACTTTTCAATTTTATCTCTGTCCATTTCCACAGCTTTGATCCATCTTTTAACCAAGGGCATGTACACCATTGTGGTAAAACACACGGTTCTGCTTCCGAGGACACTGACACTCGAACAGTTTCTTCAAAGCGAGTACAACGATGAGATTCTTTTAGCGTCCAGGACATCTGAAAGTCTCATGGTGCCAGGTCAGGACTGAGGCAAGACTCTCCACTCCTTTTACACAGTTTTTTGACGACTGATGTGTGGTCTTGGCCGTCATGAAAATGAACATTTGCCATAGCGTTGGGTGAACTCACTGAAGGTTATTAAACAGAATTTTTTTTGCATGTCTGCTACAAAACATCAATCACAACCACACCCTCTGCATCTCAGCTGTAACTTTCTCTGCCTATCACATACTTTTGAAGTTTCTTCTTCGGTGAGTTTATATGATACAATTCCACCGCTGCCTCTTTGGTTCCGGTTCAAAAAAATGAACCCATATTTTCTCTCCTCTCCCTTCAAACAGAATCGCTGCAAGAGCTGGGAAGCAATTGTTTTACTTGTCTCATTTTTATGATCGGTTAAATTTCTTGGTTGCCAAGTTACACAAACCTTTTAGTATAACAGTTGTTGAATAACCGTCACCACACTGCCTTTACTGAGCGAGGTAACGTGACACAAATCATTTGCGGTCACATTGCGGTAACCACGAATGATGTCATCGACTCACGGAATGTATGGTGGAGCCACTGAATTCATCGGCCTGCCACCCAGCATTTCGTCAGACAACAGTGATAGCGCTTCAGCTTCACTACAGCGACGAACTCATCATCTAACTGACCTGATAACAGACTTTGTATCACCGTAAGCATTTTTCAGTTTTTCATGATTTTGAGTGGGTGTTTCAAATTCTGCTTTCAAGAATTCTACCACAGAATGCATCCTGATACGAACATTGATGGCAGGCATTTCGAAAGCGACTGCAGTAGTCACGTCTGTTGACACAAGAAGTTACTACTGGAGTGGATTGAGAAGATACTTTGCAGAATAGTGCCAAATTCAAATTTTACACTCGGCAAGCTTTATTTAAGGAGCAAAAATAGGAGTCATTACTTTTCATTGCCCATCGCACAAGATCGGTGAGAGAGAGAGAGAGAGAGAGAGAGAGAGAGAGAGAGAGTGAGAGATGCAGCGGCAGAATGGAGCGCTTGGCAACAGGAAATAACTTTCAATCCAACACAAAGTAAATGACCAAGTCACATCAACTAAATATCGTCAGTTTCTGAGAAGAATCAAAGTTAAGCTTGAAAAAGCCTTTTCCAACTGAACCATTAAAATACACTGGCAAAAGAAATGTAGATCGAAAAACTATACGAAAATTTGCCGTGAATAGGTGGAATGAAGGGATTATCCTGTTTACACGCAGGTATCCTTACCTGACTGTGAACATCAGGAATATTAGGTCTACAACTTTGCTTCCGCCGTTTTGCAATAGACGGCAGCAGTGGAAAGTAGTGGTGCAAGTCGTTCGTCGTGTCATACAGTAAGCTTAGGCATTTGAGAACATAACGCCATCAAAATATAAGTCGATTTTTGATTGGATCATCATGTTATTCTCGACTGAATACGTCAACTTATGAGCCCAATTCTCGTTATCTGCCGGAGGTTTTAATTTTCTGCTCTGATATGACAAAATCTGCGGCAGAGGCTCGTAAAGAGCTGGGTAAGAGCTACGATGAGACGCCTGTTACTGAGAGAACTTGGAAGAAAATGGTTCCCATGCTTCAAGAATAGTGATTTTGACGTTGAAGATCGGCATGGTTGTGAAAGAGAGAGGGCTTTCTATACTACTGCAAGCGACGGGAACAATCACAGGAGATCGTCATCGAAAGCAATTGATGTGTTTGAGACGAGCACTGAAAGACAAACGATCACACTACAGCGATAGACATGAAAAAATTATTTGAAGCATGATAGTGCACGCCCCCATGTCGAAAATCCCGTCAAAACATACTTGGAAACGTTGAAATGGGAGGCTATACGCCATCCACTGTACTCTCCAGATATTCCTCCCTCTGATTGCCACCTGTCTCGATCTATGACACACGACCTAGCTGACTAGCACTTGCGGTCACATGAACAAGTGCAAAATTGGATCGATTCATGCCTGCCCTCAAAAGATGCCCATTTTATACACTGAGGGATCCGTATGCTGCCCTAAAGCTGGGAGAAAGCAGTGGCCAACGATTGCCAGTACTAAGAATCGTAAAGTTTTTGTAATTTTCTGAAAATAAAGTCTCTAACTTCGAGAAAAAACGGCGGAAGCAAAGTTGTAGACCTAGTAGTTCTTTTAGACTAGGTTCCAATCGGTCATTTACTCTCAAGTAGCCACAGTGCTTTTTTCGACTGCTCAGGATTTACGATTTACGTATTTCGCAAGATCAAGATTTGGTGTGTGGTAGACGGTGCGTAGTGTTCCCTAGCCATATTACTTTCTTCCAGTTCTATTCGCAGATGTTTGCGCGGACAGAACAATTTTCTACGATAATGATCGAAGCAGACGAAATGATTCAAAATGTGTGCTACGGCTGGGACTCGAACCCATGTCTTCTTGCTTGTTAGGTAGAAATGCTAACCAATACACCACCGCAGTAGGATGGTCAAACTCCTGCACGATCTACCTAAGCTGAGTGCCCTCCCCTACACAAACTTCAATGCGTTTTTCCCTTACATATTGTCACTAATATTGTCTCACGGAAACATTTGATTATAATAATAATAATTTTCGACACCCGAAATTGTCCGTTTTTTCGTAAATGGTCAATATGCAAGTTATAGGTTTGTAGCCGTTTATATTCATCAGTGACTGCTTCCATCCTCAGCAAAAGGTCGTCCTAAAATGAACATGCAGCATTTTTGCCTTAGTCTCAACGAGAATTCTGCGTTATCCCCAGTAAAAATTCATCTTTCTCAAGGAGACTAAAAACCAAAACAGTTGTCTCTGTGTTTGAAGAATCAGTAGTACACCATCTGATGAACATCTGAGTAGTTCCAACAACTTCTCATCTGTGAAAAAGTATTAGTATTATTTTGTACGAGACTGACATTACTGGGTTCCATAAGTAAGAGAGTGTGAAGCATGGAAAGTCGGCTGTTCTTATGATATGTGTAACGTACTTCACACAACAAAATAAATTTTAATCCTGATTTAAAATCAATGGACGATTTTTAAGTTACTCTAGATGAAAGACAAATTTTTCTGAAAGAAGAAATCCAATATTTTTAGAAACAAACAAAACAAGTAGTCTGAGAAACAAAGGCAGTACCGTAAGTGAAGCACGCGGAGGGACAAATGAAACGTAATGTTTTTAGCCTTTCGCAGGTAACAGCATGTGAGACGAATCATTGGCGTAGGCAAAGTGCCGGACGGTTACTGGAAGGTGTCCACAACGAGGCGCTGTGCTGGTCGCAGCCAGTTTCCAGAGACTGTCATAGCTGAGTGGAGAAAAATGGTTCAGTACGACGCAACAATTTTGACTGAGAAATAAAGCGAGAACTAATTCCGCGATGGCTCCGTGTTGAATTTTTAAGTCTAACGGAGTTGCTAGTAACAGCTAACTGTGATTAATAAAACACAAAGTCGTTAGGTATTTGTTTCTGGACATATCATCATTGACACTTTTCTTCTATTTTTGACAAATTCTGCTGCGAATTTTTCCGGTTTGTATGGTCGTGGTCCCTGGAACTCTTCAAACCCTGACGTTTCGTCCAAGGCTACGTTGGACATCTTCGGAGGTGCTCCTGGTTGTGCTGAGTCTTGCCAACTGACAATTCTGACATCGAAGAGCGGCCTAAATACTCTGGGAAGTGGGCGTGGTCTGGATATCACGTGATAGCAGAGATAAGCCTTGACAGAGATTTTATGTGCCGCGCGGTATTAGCCGAGCGCTCTTAGGCGCTGCAGTCACGGACTGTGCGGCTCGTCCCGGCGGAGGTTCGAGTCCTCCCTCGGGCATGGGTGTGTGTGTTTGTCCTTAGGATAAGATAGGTTAAGTAGTGTGGAAGCTTAGGGACTGATGACCTTATCAGTTATGTCCCATAAGATATCACACACATTTGAACATTTTTTACATTTTATGTCTGACAAGGTTTATCGCTGCGGTCACGTGAAATCCAGACCACGTCCACTTCCCACAGTATTTAGGCCGCTCTTCGACGTCCGACTCGTCAGTCGGCAAGACTCAGAACAACCAGGAGCACCCCCCCTCCGAAGGTGTCCAACGTAACCTTGGACGAAACGTCAGGGATTGAAGAGTTACATGGACCACGACCATACAACATGGAAAAATTCTCAGCAGCTGAAACATCCGGTCGTGAAAGCCTTCATTGTATGATCTGACCGATACTACCATCTGTAGGAATATGTGACACTTATTTTTTAAACATCCTTATATGCTGCCCCGAAGAAAGCTTTCACGAAGGTAGGTGAAATGCCTCCATTACGTAATACACCTGTTGTGGCAAATTACTACATTTTTAGCAATGTTCTAACAAATTATAGCAATTGTCAGCAAGTTACCTATTACTTTGTTTTCTGTATGTGGAGTTTCAATCTGCTACTATGCCATTGTTCCTCATATATTTAAACTATCTTTCGTCTAATACACAACAAGCAGAGTTAGTTCCTTTTGTGGATCACATTAGTACAGTAATAAATCAATTCATACATATAGCAGTAGAAGAAATGGTAAACTATGTTCTTAAAGGTATAGATGACCGAATTTCTGCGAAATGTTTCACCTCAATTTTAAAAATACAAAATATTCAATTGTGCACATTTAGAGTTACTACACCAATGATCAGCGTAACGGAGGTTAGGGAAATAGTAAATAGGGTAAAACTTTAAAAATTTTAGTTTTCCCTATGACTGAGACTTTAAACTGGAAAAACTAGTTCTAGGAACTCCTGTAACAGTTAAGTTCAGCCAAATTTGTACTTAGAATCATTGCAAATCTTGGGGAGAAACAAATCAGTAAGTTGTCACATTTCTCATATTTTGATTCAATAATGTCGTAACGAATAATGTTCTGACATGAACAATCTTTAAGAAACACAGTCTTCTTTGCTCAGAAACGTGCTGTAAGAATAGTATGCCGTGGTCACCTACGATCGTCTTACAGACATCTGTTTAAGAACTTACGCAGTTTCACTACAGCTTCACAGTATATTTATTCTAGCACATGAAGTTTGTTGTAAATAATCCACTGTATTTCATAAGGAGCAATAATGTACATAATTACAATACCAGAAGAAAAAATGACATTCATTACTCCACACTAGGGTTGTCTTTAGCGCAAAAAGGCGTGTACAGTGCTCCAACTGTAATATTTGATCATTTACCCAGTGATATAAACTGACTGAGAAGCAAAAACAAAATTGGAAAAAGTTTCTTTTATGAAATAATTGTTTGAAATTAATTTTTTAATGCTTACTCGGCAATTTGTTTCAATTATAGATTAAAGCTATATAACTAGTTACGGTTGCTTTCTACAATCATCCTCAGATCGCCCAAACCGTAAAAAAGCGGGGCAAATGCAATAAAATCTATCATCATTAGGTGCAGTCAAGCAATTATACGCATTCTTACTGTGTGCCAACGAGACTATGGCATTACATAGTTATAAACTTCGTTGTGAACAAGCCAGGTTGTAAACCATAATCTCGCAAGTTTACTGTAGTAACGAAGGCGAATTCCCAGTTGCGTTTGTTAAAATTACATCAAAGCACATTATCTGCAATTGTACAATAGGCACTTAATTGAGAATAGCATATGAAATGGTTACCAGAATTGCCAGCTGTTCTTTGGCCTGGCTTACAAAGGAGTGGCCCAGCTTGGTGTATAAAATAGTCATCTTTATGAAATTTGTACAACTTGAAGAATTAAAAGAGAATCATCAGAAGACCAGCAAGCCTGGCACGACACTCAAGACATACATACAGTGTTAGGCTTCAATGTAAACGTTTCTCCTTGACAGTTCCTTCTATTCCGAACAATAATTTATATTATTGTAATGTTAAAAGGTGTGGGTAGGAGTTACTTACCTACGTCTGTGTATTAAAGGGACTTGCAAATAGTCAGCATGTACCCATACACACAAAGTAATTGGTGATGTGAACATAAAATCTTCCATATGATTATGATTTCTCTTGCAAATGATCCATGGAAGATGAAACTAAGTACACCATTAACTAGAGCTGCTCCGTGGTAACTAATAGCGGTGGTACTCACTTGTATGGAGGAACCAGACTCGGCTGGAGGATGGTGGAGGGAAGATCAGAGCGTAAATGATGCGGTCAGCGCCCTGTCATTAGAAATGGATTCCAGATATCAGCAGCGGGTGCCAGTTTAGATAATTTTCACGACTTTGCCTTGTTTCAAGTTAACAGTAAACAGTGAAGGAAGCAGTGAGACTGATCTACTCATAAAAGAATGCTTTCCTCAACGTATGTAAGCCTACATGATCCCTTTCTTACTTGCGTCGTTTTCCGCTTCTTAGCTTGAATATTACAGCACAGACAATCACATGGTTGCAATTCAGTGCGACTTATGAATGAGTAATTTTTTTAAATTTTGTAAACCGAATTTTCTAGCTGCACTCGCAGTATTCTGAACCTTGCACAGTTGTGGTCAAAGACCACAAGAGTTCTGGTGGAGGGACAGCACCTTCTGGGGATGGATAGCACCAAACTGGTGGTCACGTACATGACTGCAGTATGAGGAATGAGTCGAAACAGAATGCAGAGCCATCAGCTATTCCATCACTGTGACTGATGAGTTTAAATGTAGAGGTCGTCAGTCACTTTCCAACAGCAGTTTGGAAACTCTCCACAACGCCGCCAAACTCTTCCAGTTTCCTTATGTTGTAACTGTCTTTTATTTAACATCATCCAGTGTGTATTGCATATTATGTTAGCCATAGTAACAACATGATTTACACCATGTGACATTTACGAGGGCTGTTCAGAAAGTAAGCTCCGATTGATCGCGAAATGGAAACGACTATGATAATCCGATAAAGCTTTGCACAGATGTGTTGGGCAGTGTCTCTAGTATGACCCTAGATAGCATCACGTCACTCCTCTCATTTCTGAGCTCACAGTGATCGCGTAAAGTTGTCTAGAGAATAGTGTCTCCCGCCAAGTACGAGGACCTGGTGAGAAATTTCGCCTGAAGCTATACAGCCAACATTACATAACTGTCGTGCAGTTTCTTCTACAAGGCAATATTCTCAGCCGCATTCTGAAGGGGCAATGAAGATGCTCCTGCATCGTTTTCAATTGGAAATGTTTGACTACCCACAATGCAGCCCGTAATTGACTCCCCCTGCGTTTCATTTCTGCTCACATGAACCGCTGGCTATGAATACAACATTTTGGCACAGAAAACGAGCTGTAGGCCAGCGTAGAGAATTGGCGGAAAGCACTGGCGGCTGTCTTTTATGATGAGGGTATTGGAAAGTTGGTACAACGCTACGACAAATGTCTTAGTCAGAACGGCAACTACGTAGAGAAGTAGCTGGATGGTGTAGCTAACTGTTAAAAATAAAACATTTCTAATTTTCACTGTGGTTCCCACTTCGCGATCAATCGGAGCTTACTTTCTGAACAGCCCTCGTAGTTTTCTGTGAGAGGCAATGGATCAAAAGGTGTTACTTTCAGTTTAGAAGCTGACACAGACCTTGAAGTCATAGCGGAAAAACAAAATGTATGACAATGGGCAAATGTTTCAAACAATGACACATTGTCACAGAGAGCGTCTCTTGCGACTTGCAGTGTAGTCTGTGGGATACGGTCATCCTCCTACAGTACAGGTGATAAAAACTTACAATGGTCTGTGCAGTGGATCAATACCTGTATATTTAATAGGATCGTCACATGTGTTCATTGTTTTCGACATATGGGAGAAGAGAGATGCAGTAAAAATCTTATCGGGTTCCCTATCAGATGAAGTTAGTGGAGCTTTTACAGTTCATAATTTTTTTCTGTTGGATGGTACAGAATAACAAAGATAGCAGGTTAAGAAGATAGAAGTGAATGTACGCGGATCTGTAGTACCTGTACGTAGTTTGGGTATGCACCACAGTGCAGTAGCAAAAATCCTTGTCTTTCTCCCAGTTCCTGTTTCCATCGAATAGTCAAAACACAGTCCTGCCGCAGTAATGCAGCTTAGCCTGTTTCTACATGGGTTGCAGAGGGTGGTAGATATATTTTCCTCTGACTCCTACTCAGTTCCATCCTGAATTGGAACGTTCACACGTGTAGAGCTGGAATAATTGCAGCAGTTGCAAGATGCATGGGGGCTACCTAAAACGAAGTTGGAATTTTACTGTAGCAGAAACGTTCTAGAAACGTGACTCGTTTCGAGACATGAGACTGCCAGAAACATGATTCACTAGTGACTGTAATCAATAGTGGACTTCTCCATGGGATCCAACGCAGGTATGTGCTTGAATAGGAGGACTTGATTCCAAGTCCCTTACAGCATTTGAAGTGGATAGTGTAGCACTAGAGATCTGACAAGCTAGTGTACATTTCTTACGATCTCAGTCAGCCCACCGTCCACTGTCAGTGATCCTTGTCAATGAAGCATCACCTATACCCCAGTCGATACATCACCGAACGTCTGACATGACACAGGGAGCAAATGCATTACGAATACTGGAGAAATATTTAGTGGCGGTGGCGTGAGGTACTTGCAAATACCAGTTTCATACCACGTTCCGTAGGAGAATTACTTCCTAAATTGAGTAATTTTATTACGAGGTCGCACCATCGGCGAAGTGTGAGCGCACTGTTGGTCTATATACTCCAGTGATCACCATCTGTATTCCGTGTTACGGTATTTGACTGAACAAAAAAAACCCAATTCAGAGGTAATGTCGTACCTCGATTTGTAAAGCGGGTATAGCTTTCAACATGGATACTTGTATGCACCTGTAGACCAAAGACCGCTTGTGATGGTAATACGGTTGTGTTTTTTATCATTTTGCTGTTTGTAAGACTATTATGCCTCTCTCTCTAGGACACTGTGGTACCACCCGCAAGAAAACTTATTAGACATGTCCAACCATCATTCAGTTTCGGTCCGTATTATTTCAGATCGCCGGCAATCAGTTATTGATGAAGTATTATAATTAGTAGGAGGGGATGTGTGAGAAGTTCGCCTTTAGCATCAGGCTTATGAAGTATGTGTTTGTGTTCAGACGTATGCAAAGGAAATGACTATGTCCAGTCTTAAGGAAGGTATGGACTTGATGTAAAATACTGTGATGGCGAAGGGAGGCATATGTCATGTTATAGGAATGGTACAGATATTTCTATTTCCAGAGCCATAGCTGACAGCAGGGTGTATTTCCGATACTTTGCTCATTGTCAAATGTCATTCAACTGAAACAGCGATACTAACATTTAATTGTAAGTATAGCCATCAAATATATATGTGACCGATTTCGTAGGATGATTCTGTGTATGCATGGCCTGTGGTGGGAATGATTCTTGTTTCGCACTACCGGCAGGGACCGTCCAAATGGAGACACTTGTTGCAATGCAGCAATGTAGTTGACTTAACCGTGTAGTTCTCTATACGGCCGAACAGCGAACTAATACTAAGAATGTGTTGGACAGCTTCGTGATCAAATGGTAATTTGACAACATTCAGCATGGACGTGCATTTGCGCTGGGCCATTATTCCCTCCAATTGTTCCGTTGACTGCTTCTTCACATTTGCCTTCTTTATTTAGTCAAAAGAAGATCAATTGTGATGTGTGCACCTAGCAGGTGGAAGACACGTTTGCCAGTTCTCTAGATATGAGAAACACCTTTTATGGCTTTGTAAATTTTGGGGAAGTTTCGGAATCTGTTACATCACTGACATCATTATTAATGAGTGGAGATATCATATTGCTCTTCCTTTTTTCGAGTTTTCACGTAAAGGTCTTTGGAAATGGGATAACTTTCTAGTTACTCTACGGCTTACAGCACGCTTGACCTAGCTAAAGTTCAGGGTTTCTAGAGAAATAATTTCCAGTCTATGTCTTCAGTACGTACTGGGAGATGAAGCAGCTTGCACAGGATAGAGTAGCATGGAGAGCTGCATCAAACCAGTCTCAGGGCTGATGACCACAACAACAACAACATCTTCAGAACTATGTTGGACAAGCAATACTGCTATGCAAGCGATATTGCTATGTGCTTGATATCGAGAAGTACTTCGAAAAAGGTATGATATTCTAGCAAACCACGCGAAATTACATATGTTCTTATAATCCCAGAGTCTGGAGATGTTTAAGCAAGTAGGTCTGGACCAGAAACAGTAACGCATTTGTGCCAAGGGGGAAACGAGCCTATCTTCCGACAACAGTTCTGAGAGTGACTTCGATCCACTGAGGGTGGTGCAATATGGCGATCTGTGTAAAATAGTTTTTTACTGCTGAAAGTCTCGTTTGCAGAAAGAAAAAAAAGGCGGATGGTGCCTCCACACCAGAGGTATCGATAATTCGCTAAGAGCCAATCATAATACCCTATTCATTCACAAGACACCCTTTGTCCTGGGATATAGGAGTTTCTATACAACAGTGAGAATATTTGTGTATGTTGAAAGAAGGAAGGCTAGCACGTGATGGAAGGGGTGCCATGTTAGGACCGCAAGGAAGAACGGATTCGCCGTTATTCTGCCCTATTTTCGTAAACAGGTTCTGTCAGGGCTAGAATTTCCATGCATAAAAGCTGAGACATCACGAAAGCTCCTACAAAAGGGAGAGTTAACTATTTCTGGGACACTATACAATTTCCGAGAGGTCGACTTGGTTCATATTTTACGTAGCCATGTGACATCAGCATAACATTGAGAACCTTTTAGCTGCTGTGCACACATCTCTCTCAGCGCTGGACCCACACTTCAGCTATGTGTCATCGCGTCGGCAACAGAGCGAACACTTATTTTTGACAGGAATTTCTAACATGTCAAGTATGAAGGGATGCTGCCGCCTCATGCTTGCAGAACTCATACGGGCAACTCTGCGTGATTTGGCAGCGGCAGTGGCTTTTACTTGCGTTGATGTGTGCACGCGTTGGATCCTCTGATATGTCTGCGACTGACTCTGGTTCGAAAGCGTATCTATGTGCACTAAGTGTTTGTGCAGCGCCTTATTTTCGGCTGTTTAAGCGTCGGGAGCGAGTTCGCAGAGCGTTACATATGCATTACTTCGGTAATTTACTAGTTGGTTTCATGTCTGTACATCAGTGAACTGCATTACTTTGATAATTTACGAGTAGTTTGCATGTCTGTGTGGCATGTAGTGCATTATTTGGACTGTTTAGAATTAGTGAGCGTGTCTGCAGGGCGTTTAACATGCGTTATTTCGGTAATTTACGAGTATTTTTTGGGTCTGTAGGCTGTGAATTGCGACCTCAAGCACTTCGGAGCGTGTGTTTTGTATCTGTGTAGGAAATAAACTACATAAAATCCATCCCTTAATAAATTGTTACAAAAATAAATAAAGTACACACCTTCGTCTCTCCAGCATCCCAGCTCATGTTGAGTCGTTTTCGCGCCATTCCCCCCCCCCCCTCCTCCAGACCGCTATCTAGGATTACATCACGGAGGGGATGAAAGTGCCACTGGTGGTGGTACTGTGTACTTGGTCAGTTGAACTCGAGACCTAGTGGCCATCACACTTGAATGGTGGTACTATCTCTAATTGTTTAAATAAAGACTGTATGTAAAATAAAGATGTATGTCCAGCTCAGGCCCAGTCCTTTTCTCGCCAATTCCAAGGAAAAGGTGGCAGTCGGATGACTTAGGTTGGTGGAGGTAGCTCAAGTGACCTATTGTTCTGCCATTTTCTTGGGTTAGCAGAGGTAGCTATTGTGCTGCATTGTCCTGATAGAATTTGAACTTCCCGCCATTTTCTGGGGGAGCTCAGGGGAGGGGGGATTAGGTTATTGGAGGTAGCCGAATTGACCTATTTTCCCGCCAGGAGCCGCCATTTTGGATAATGGTACTTTTGTCATCAGCTGACGCCACGGCCGCCACATTGGAGGACGCCATCGCCACCATCTTGGGTAACGGTACTTGGGGTGACGTCCCTGTAGTCCCTCTACTGAGGTCTACGCATTAGGGCTGCACTGTGAGGTGGGTCGCAGTCACGTGAGTTCAGTTCTCAGACTGGCTTCTCACACCATCACTAAAAAAGATAGGCAGGAATAGTTTTTGCGTAGATTTGCACCCACTGTAGTTAAAGTGTGAAGTATTATGAATAGTATAAGCCCTTAACCGGCAGAAATTTAAATTTCCGGCTGTCGTCCGTTTGATCACTATAACAATGTTGTGGCTTTTTTATATGTGCAGAAGGTGTCTATAATCTACTGAAGGACGTGCTCACTTGTCAAATGAGATATGGTCATTCAAGGTGTATATCTGTCATTGTTTCTTTTATTGGTAATTATTTTAACTGGACTACATCCACCATAGTATAATGCATTAGGTTATTTGATTTATAACCCTATGTGTCTTAGGCGCAGTCTGTAGTATTCCAGGTAGCTGTCCTACCTAACTCCACCCCGTTAAGTTGATTTTGTATGACAGGCGACATCACAGTATAATGGGGGAGTATCGAAGCAAGTGACTGCAACTATAATGTTGCCAGTTTTTACATTAACCTGCCCCTTCCTCCTCAAAGAATTTTCTGCCTTCTTTTTTCATGTATACTCTCAATTAGCTCATTATTCAGTAATTCGTTATTTTTAACATCATATTTCAAAGGCCTTAGCTTTGTTATTCTCTCAGTTTTCCTGACAGGTTACAAGCTGTGTTACAGTTAATTTATAAGGATCCGTCTACGTCTTTTCTTATGTAAATCGTTCACGTACCAAAGTGTTAAGACACTACAGATCTTCTGGTTGTTTGCTGGTGACAGTGGACACGCTATGTGGACCACCATAGCTCTCTTCCATAACGGTGCGCGCCGCACCATTACACTACAGATACGACATTATATTCATTGTTAATTTTCTAATGACATCACGTAACTTACAGCATCAATTTTTTATGTAAATAACGATATTTACATCTGGAGTACCTCAAATCACTTTTAGGATGCTTTCTGTGAATTTAACTTACACGCAGCAGTTTATACATTAGTTTAAAGGACAGAATTATGACTTCAATGGACGCGCAATGTGTACCAATTTCTGAAGTGTTTACAGCTAGCATCACGATAATACTTCACTGTTCATTCATTATACAGAAAATTTTTAAATTAATTATTTTTAAAATCACTCTGTACAGAACTATTACCTGCTAGAGTTTCTTATTGTTTTACTTTCCATGAACTTTCAAGTCTGTATTGCTCAGACTCCATGGTGCAAGACTCATAAATTTACTGTGTATTAGTTTTACAAGTAATGCCTGCAACTGACGTACAACACTCAGTCTTTTAATATTTCAATTTTCCTGCTACTTATGATATCAGGTCATTGACTTTAAAACTTCTCGTCTTGAGGGAGAACTGAACATGGCCAGTTGCCCTCCTGTTGCCTACACTAATACCATTAATGAAGCTCCTTCCTCTTCATATAAATGATTTACCACATAACCATAACGAGCAGGTAGTGTGACAAAAGAGTGGGAAAGAAAAGCAGTAATACTAGTTGATTCATTTAAAACTGCCACCGGTAGGCGATGGAATCCTCTCGGATTTCCAGCCAGGTGGGGCTATTTAAACACTGTGAAATTTCAGGAAGCGTCTTTTGACGAATATTTTGTATATGGGACTTGTCAGAACGTCTCATTGTGCCGACACTGCTACCCAACTGTAAACTTGATAGATTTTCGTCAGCAATAGAAACCATATCAGAAATAGGATTTCCTATTGACTTCGGTGTAGGGACTTATAAGTTAGTGATTCCGGATGTCGTAGAACAGTGGTTTAATGGCAGTATCAACATATTTATCAAATAGAATCACACCCATTTTGATACAAATGTGATAATGAGTTAACGGTGTCCACACCTGGTAGCTGAGTGGTCAGCGTGATGGACTGTCGTACCAACGGGCCCTGCTGAGACGGAGATTTTCTCTGCTCAGGGACTGCGTGTTGTGTTGTCCTTATCACCATCATCTCATCCCCATCGATAAGTAAGTAGCCGAAGCGGCGTCAACTCAAAACACTTGCACCAGGCGACCGGTCTAACCGACATGAGACCCTAGCCACACGGCATTTATGAGATAACAGTACTGTCTGCTGATCAGTTCTAGCGAAAATAGCCCATGAAACGTCGTTATTAGTATTTTCGAGCATTGTTGGGCCATTAGAATGACTATTGCATTTGGTTTTTTTGTTGGTAGGCCTCGTTTCCGTAGTTACAGCTATACAGGTAATACAGATTACACATGGTCTTTTATGAGTGTGAAAGAAGCCTTGTTGAGACTAAATCACCACTACCCCCTATCTGCGCATACAGTTAAGTAACGTCCGTTCACATCATGAAGTGGTGTAGACGAATTTATGGACTTTAAGTGTGTGATATAGCACAGTGAGCGATTACCTCATAGGACCAGTTATTCATAAACGCTCACAAAGTTCCACAGGTACGTCTGATATATGGAGTCTTTCGACTCATCGAAATTAAACACAAAACCACTTTGTAATTGCCACATACTTATTTATTACAAACATATTGCTCTTATCACATTAACAGTAGCAACACATATTTTTCAAAATTGTCTCAACCAAACTTGATTAATTAAAACAATGATCATTAACGCATCATTAATGAAATATGCCTGAGTGAACTAAATCACACAAACTTCATGACTTAGATGGAACAGTTTTTCACATGACTCGCATCAAAACTCTGACCATTTCTAACAGCTAAAGAATGCATTAAGTCCAACAAACTCAGATCTTTCAAAGTTTGCTTAACTAACTTTCATTAAATAAAACAATATTCATAAAACCATTATTAATAAAATATACCTGCCATAACTAAACATCACAAGCTTCCTAACTTACATTGAAACTGTTTTTCATGTAATTAACATCAAAACTCTAAACCTACTACCACAACTAAGGGGATGCATTAAGTCCAACAAATACAGATCTTTCAAAATTTGCTTAGCCAAATTTCATTAATTAAAACAATATTCATAAAGCCACAATCAGTCAAATCTCAAACTTGCTTCAAGTAACATAGAAAAAGGTTGTCATGTAACTCAGGACCGAGCGAGGAACATTAATTCACTTAAGTCCAATAAGCTCAGATCTTCCCAAAATTGGTCTCAAATTAATTGGTAATGGACGTGAGCAAACTGAAAGGTTCTAACAGATACAGGAAATGCACGGACCAGAAGGAGAAATAAAAATATACTCAACTTTGATCTACAAGTAAGCTTGCGGAAAACCACAATGCTTCACTGGCAAGATGAACTGCCCCACGTTAACAAAATAACCATAGCCACCGATCCAGGTCCTTAATTTTCACTCTTCCACCGTGATACCCCGATCGGAACTTGCTCGCGTCGACCACCGCGAATTATCTGAAACATAAACACATCAGCGGCAGACAGCATTCTGACGCAACAGATACACAAGGATATTAACCTAACCAGTTATCAATAAACCTTTAATTCTATGCGGCACAAATGAACATTAAGCATACTTAGCATACGTGGCAGTGACTCTTAAGATTTGATTAGACAACCTCTAAAACAAAAAATAAAATAATAAAATGGAAAATGAATTAGGGAAAATATTTCGGCCTGGTTCTGAAGGCCAGGCACAAACTTACGCACTACTTGGTATGCATTAAACACAGCTTCATGTCTATTTGTTGTGCGTCACTAGCACTCCCTTAAATGCTGTTCTCATATCAAGCAGCAAGATCACTAACTGAAACAGTTAAGATAGTTTTCAGTGCACAGTGGTATTATCATGAACAAAAAAAATCAAATGGCTCTGAGCACTAAGGGACTTAACTGCTAAGGTCATCAGTCCCCTAGAACTTACAACTACTTAAACCTAACTAACCTAAGGACATCACACACATCCATGCCTGAGGCAGGATTCGAACCTGCGACCATAGCGGTCGCATGGTTCCAGACCGTAGCGCCTAAAACCGCTCGGCCACTCCGGCCGGCTATCATGAACAGAACCCACCGATGAACACTTCGACGACTCCGGTTGATGACTTTGAATCACATGCAAGAGACGCGAAGGAAATCTGACCTTCACATATCCAAGAAACTCCAATACCGTCGGCAGCGGATCTGCATTACAACGGCTAAACACGCCGCAGCAGCGGCCCACGCTCCTTCGTCGAACCGACTCGACCACTCGCCACGCTGCATACAGGCACAACGCCACACGTGACTGTCGCTGACACAGCTGGTACCCGAACTAAACTCCCAGAGAGCGAGCGCGCCGCAGTTAAATAGCCATTAACCAAAGGTACGAAGCCAATCAGGCATCGGAAATCGACTCAGACGATCGTGATGAGAATCGATGGCGACTGACGCCAGCAGCGCACCAGCTCAACGTCAATTTCTAGTACATGCCTTCTAAAAATTTTAAGACATTTCTTAAGAACAAGGGAGAACATGAGGCACAATAACGCTGACTATCCATCACGCAAGGCGTTTTACAATCTGTCTTGAAGAAAATTTTCTACAGATACGAATTGAACATAAAGTAACTGTATGATGGCGAACCCCTTCTCTGATTTAAGGTGGCGTATTGTGGGTCCCCTATAACTGGCTGGGTAAGTCAGTTAGGAAGGTCGGTAGAAGGCAACGGCATACCACTTTCAGCAGCTTAATTCCTAGTAAAGCAGGATATTGCTCAAAGCTATAGTACTCGTAAAGGCAGCTTTAATTAATTGCTCAATCCAAAACAAAAGTTGTTCGGCTACTTTGTACTGACCGTGGGAGAATTGTGTCAGAGAAAATCCCGCCTGATGATGACAGCAATTGTAGGAATCGGTGGCGGTAGTGGTGTCATAAAAATAACGAGACTGAGTCTGATAAATGAAAGTGAATTATTGAAATTGTCAAGTATCTCCTCACCTGACTCGTTTCACATCATCACTGTAGATCACGGAAATGTAAATAAGTAATTTAATCTAGTTGAATGCTTCCTTTAAGGCAAGAACTAGCCCATTACGACAAAAAACAACACCACAAAAAGCTATATCTTCCACAATCATGTTCCACATACTTAGTAGTCATCTACTGTCCATTGCGTGACCTGATACTTCATTCATATTTTACCGCGACAGTTGTAAATTCATTGATAGGGAAGTCGTAAAGACTTTATTTATGGAGTTTCTCCAGAGTAGAATGAAGAAACTCCACGAAAGTAACATTAATGTACCGTTAATACATTATTGTATCAGCGTGCTAAAACTCTATCAAAGTATCGGAACTAGACTTGCAGTATTAGATAGTACTGAAGCTAATCATATTTTTTTGTATGGCTAAGGCTCACAACTTTTCTCTTACATACCGTCCCGATGAGTCTGTTATGGTCTTTTTAAGTATTGCTATGTATTTCTTCTTTAAATTCACTCAGTAGCTGTGATGTAGAAGAACAAGCAGTATATCAAAAGGCATCGTTAACAACAAAGCTTTAGATGATATCGACTATTTTTGTAAAAAGAATTTCACTTTGAATATTGACATTTTTGTTACATCATTGCCCCAAACATCATCAATGCATTATATCCCTGTAGTTAACATGAAGTACTTACTTATCTGGATGATGGTAAACAACGCGTAAAAATCTGTCAAAAACGGAAAAGAAACCATACGAATTATGTATCACATTGACTCGTAAGAGTAGTACATACCCTTTATAATGAATGTACCCAAAACTTTTAGCCTATCGTTTCCATGAGATGAAAGACATATTCTGTGGGTAATAATCCTTGGGTTCCAGTACTAAAGCAAAGACGCGCACCTCACTATCATCACGCCTAGTACGGCCAGCCCTTCTCAACGTAGGACACTACGCCGCCACGTGTTCATTTGTCATAAGTCGTAGTTAAAGGAAAAATTATTTGATGAATTACTCATTCATTTCAGGCAGTGTTAAGGTAAACGTTATCTGAGCTGTCAAGGGTGGCTACGACTCTTTCATTTTATGGTGTGACGCAGTCCGCATGAAGTTTTCTATCACAGCACAGCGTTTCTTAGCTGTAGTCCAGAACCATTAAGCGTGTCTCTGTATTAAGCGTCAGGTTCTCCTTACATGTCAATGACACCTCGTCGGTTCGGTCTTTTTACAGATATATTTTGTACGTCGATGATGTCTAGCTTTGTTTAACTGCCTGACCTGAAGATGACGAGACTTTCAGCATTCAAATAAATAAAGTTTCTTCAGTAGTCAGGTGGTCAATGAAACCCAGGACTTAGACTGAATGCGAAGGCATCTCGTCTAATTTTGGTATCCAAACAGAAATTAGTTCTGTATGCCACGAACAATTTCCTCCTGATCCATTCATAGGTGGCCCAGTATTGATCAGAAAACGGTGGAGAACTGGGGTGCAACTTCGGATGGAAACCTCAGTTGAAATAAAATACTATCAGCATATGCAGGAAGGCTCCTGCTTCCCTATAAGTCCGGAACATGTTTTCAGACAATGTGAAACTCAAACTTGTGCACTCACGCCTTCTGTCATGTCTCCACTGTTGCAGTGTAACTAAAAATAGCTCTGGTAGTGAAATCACTGAACGGTTAGAACTAACCATGTCTCTTACATCGGCAACATCAGTCTATTAAACCATTTCAGTGCCTTTGGCGCCCAGTTTGGATGTGACCTGACAAGCTGCGTGACTGCTATGCGCTGTCTCTCTAGCTCTGAGTCTGCTAGAGTCTCATCAGAGACCTTGTACAACGTAAGGGCACAATCATAACACAATATCCCACTTATCCTAGCTGTGGCCGTTCAAAATGAAAATGATTCGCGATGTACTTCCCTATTGCTGCTGTTCATCTCTGGAACAGGCCCCCTGCACTCTGCTCACAATTAGAGATCATGCTGCGTTTCAGAAGAAAACGAAGCAGCCGCTTTTGTGAATCTCGTGACTTATCGATCTATTTATTGCTTGTAGTGTAACATTTTCCTCTTCATATCACCCACCCCACCAGAATCACCTCCAGATGTAACCGAAAACTTTGTAGAGAAAACATAAGTTCAGTGATGCATAATTTCCCTGGTCGTACTGCCGTCAATGGAGGAGATTATAATCATTCAAACAACAATAGGGAAAATTACTGTTTTCTAAGTGGATGGCGTTACAAGACGTCCTGCGAAATGTTACTAAATGCGTTCGCTGAGTTTTACCTGCAAAAGGTTGTTGGAACGCTTACTCGTTATAGATGTATGTTGAGTCTATTAGCAACAAATAGAGCTTGTCCTCTTTGAAGCTGTGCGCTCAGAAACTTGGGTCAGTGACCACGAGTAAGTAGTGGCAAAAGTGATTACCAAAGTACAAATGGCATCATGTAGAATCCATATTTTCCCGCATACTAGGGAAAAGGGACAGTAGTGCCGTATCTCAGTGAAGCACGTCAAACACTTAGCTCTGGAGAGGAGCACGAAGAATAACTGTGGCACAGGTTAAGTAGAATAGTTGACCACACATGTGGATACATGTTAACATAAAATAGTTCATAAAGGGCAGGAAATCTCCATAGTGTACAGCCGCTGTATAGAAGTTTCTACAGAAACTGAGAGATTCAGGTCCACTGCTGCCAATTACCTCAATTTAAATATTTTTTGTTCTACCACTAACTTCCGAAGTTATTTTTTTCTCCTGTACCTACCATTATTTCCACTACGTATGCTGTAGCAATTTCTTAGTGTTGCATCCTACATCAAATGCAAAAGTTTTAACAATTATGTGAAATTCGTAGAATGCCGATTAGATGTATGAGAGACCCTTTTGGCCCCAGTCCAGCCAGGACAAATAAATAAATAAATGATATACTCTTATTTGGAGTGAGTAAGCTGACACCGTGCTTAGCACAATGGGTTCGTACTCGGGAGACCGTCGGTTCAGATCCGCGTCCTGCTATCCAGACAAAGGTTTTACGTGATTTCCATAAATCGCTCCACGAAAATACCTAAATGGTTCCTTCGAAAAGCGCAGGCCAATTTTCTTACCCACCATTTCGTAATCTTAGCTCGTGCTCCATTACTAATGACCTCGCCGACTACCGTAAGTAAAAGTCTGATCTTCCTTCCTCGTTTTTATGTTACTGGATAATCCACTCAGCTGCTATATTGATTACATCTAATTAACATGACTTATTTTGAAATTATTAAATGAACTTCCATAATAAAGCACCTGAAAGGATCATGCAATCAGATAATGTTAGTGGAAAACAACTGGACGCCCTAACATTCCCACCAAGAACATGAATCACACACAATAAATAAATAACTGCTTAAATGCTTGAGGAATTATTATGGCTGTTTACATTAATGTGGTCAACCTATGCTCCAGCAATATTTGAGGGCGCCCAGCATCCTAATCAACAACCATTTTTACCGAGTACTGTGCTGCATTAGATTTTAAACTTCACATATCGCCTGGGCCATTACATAGTACCATATTACCTTTATATGTCTGCCCTGCTGATCTTCACAGACGTCCCTGCTGCAGGAACTGTGACGAGAGCACAGTGAAGTCATGTAAATGAGTTATTCTCGGCTTTCAACACGAGTATCTGTTAACTGGCGGACCCCTGTCCGGGGAATTCTAAATACTTACTACTGTGACAGGCGGACATCGCACACGTCGGCTGTCTCTGAACCCACTAAAGCGAGGATGACAGGGAGCGGGGAACCACCACATGCCAGGGGGCCTAATCTCCGCGGGTCCGTCTCCTTAACGAATGAATACCGGTGGGGTCCAGCTAAATCTCTCAGGACGCCTTAAAGACCGACTTACGGTAGCAATTTCACGCCCGTTACATTGCTATCCAAATTCCGAGTGAAAGTTATTAACACCGTGTCCCGCTCTGTGGAGATCCTGTATTTTCGGGGCATTTCTCCTGAGGAGGTGTGTGTGTGTGTGTGTGTGTGTGTGTGTGTGTGTGTGTGTGTGTGAGTGTCGGCATTTGTATCCGTATCTCTGTGCGTTTAAGTCCGTATGAAAATGGGAAATATTTGACTGCTATTAATTATGACTGACAGTTATTTTTACGATTTCCGTAGTTTTAAACATTGAAACTTACATACTACTTCGTCACCTCACAAGAAAGGGCAAAAGGCCAGTGACGTGTACGGCATTCGACGCCCCACATTTTGTCTACCAAGCAACGACAGTACCGGCTGATAATAGCAACAGGAGCCGGGACCGGAGGTATCCAGTGATGAGCACAGTATATGGCTGCGAAGCGTAGTTGGATTGCTTAGTCGGCCAGTAACCCACAACAGTGCTCCAGTGCTAGAGGTGTCGATAAAAGCAGAGCAAAGGCAACGATAAACAAAAGCAAACATTGCATTATATCTAAAATAAGAGTTGCCGACTTTGATATTTCGTCAGAAAGGAACCCATGGAGTTCTGCAGAATGAGAAAAAAAGTGGCAGATGAGATATTAGCGTTTCAGCAAGATGCGTCTGTAGAATGGTGTCGTATACCGTCGGCTGTGCAGACATTGAACATGAGGAGTACAATGATGACGATACGTGCTTAACAAGTGAAAATAATATAGGAAACATGTGTCCAGCCATGTACCTCATCATCCTTTCGGACAGGAAGCCACAATCTCGCCTCCAGTGAAACACAGCAAAGGACAATCGCCGTCCAAGAAGCGAGTACTAAACGTAATTCCGTACATTGAAGTTCAGACGCAGCACTGTAAGAAAACATTTATGAACAGATGCCGAGTAAGTCCGCAGCGACAAGACCGTGTAGTGCACAAGGAAAGCTACTGGTGTTAAAGGGATAAAAAGATGCACTTTTTTCTAAAACTGGTGTTTGCGCATCAAATTGCACGCTATTTAGATTAGAGTGATTTCAGGGGAAGCAGTGGATGGTTGCATAACTTCAAACAGAACTATAAATTTGGAGGAGGTAAGATAATGAAATTTCAAACAAAGCGTGAAGTTGACAAGGCACCGCAAACTACGGATCAGCACGAATATTTATAGAGGTGCCACCAACTTGTAAGTAGTCACTTTCAGCCAAGTGTCCGGATACTTTTGATCACAAAGTGTAAAAAAATTTAGAGCTACACCGATTTCCAAAAACATCCCATAAATGTTAAAGAAATACCTCAGTGCAACGTATAAAACCTTGCTAAGCGACCACTACATTATCTGTGTATGTGAGATGTCTTCATCTACATCTAAATCAACATCTACATCTAGATACATACTCCGCATACGTTGTACCACTACCTTCCTATAACACTCACAAATGGAGCGAGGGAAAAACGACAGCTATATGCCTCCGTAAGAGCCCTAATTTCTCTTATCTTCGTGGTCCTTACGCGAAATCTACGTTGGCGTCGGTAGGCTAAATTCTGTCAACAGCGTAACTCGAACATCTCCATCCCTTCAGCGATTCCCATTGAGTTCCCGCAGGATCTCCGTAATACCTGCATATTGATCGAAATTACCGGTAACAAATCTAGCAGACCTTTTCTGAATTGCTTCGATGTATTCCCTTAATCCGATGTGTGGGGAACCCAAATGCTCAAACATTACTCAATAATCGGTCGCAGTAGAGTTCTGTATGCGGTCCCTTTTACAGATGAGCCACGCTTTCCTAAAATGCTCCCAATAAACTGGAGAATCCGACCACTCGCTTTGCCCACCACAATCTTTAGACGCTCGTTCCATTTCGTATCGCCTTGCAACGTTAGATCCAGATACGTAACCGATCTGAATGTGTCAATAGCACACCACTAATGTTGTTCTCCATCATTACCACATTATTTTTCCTACCTATCTGCGTTAACTCACTTTTTTCTACATTTAGAACTAACTGTCATTCACCACACCAAGTAGAAATTTTGTGTAAGTCATCTTGTATCATCCCACACCTACGAATTTTCGACGCCTCCTCGTGCACCACAGCATCATCAGAACACAACCGTAGATTTCTGCTCATCTTGTCCGCCAGATCACTTATCCATATAGAAAATAGTAGCGGTCTTATCACGCTTCCCTGGAGCACTCTTGACCATACCCTTGTCTCTGATGACCACTCACCGTCGAGGACAACATACTGGGCTCTGTTACTTGAGACGTTTTCAAACCACTTTCATTTCTGGAAAAATATTTCGAATGCTTGTACTTTCGTTAACAATCTGCAGCGAGGCACTGTCTAGAAGGCTTTCCGGAAATCTAGGAATATTGAATCTGCCTGTCGCTCTTCATCAACAGTCCCCAGGATACCACGAGAAAAAAAGGCCAAACTGAGTTTTCCACGAGCGATACTTCCTGAAACCTTGCTGATTTGGGAATATTCGAATTGATAATATGTTAAAAAATTCTGCAACAAAGAGATGTCAAGGATATTTTTGCGGGTCAGTACTTTTACCCTTCCTATATACAAGAGTCACCTGCACCTTTTTCCAGTCGCTTGGTACCGTTTTCTGGGCGAGAGATTCGTGATTAATGCGAACCAAGTAAGGGACTAATGCCATTGAATACTGTTTGTGAAACTGAATTTTGATTTCCTCCCGTCATGACGACTTACTCATTTTCGGCTCTTTCAGTTCCTACTCTACGTCAGCGACTCCATACTGAAGATGGTGCGATGGCCAAACGATGGTTGCTTCTGCGTCAACGATTTCTTAAATGCAAAATTTTGAACTTCAAATTTCCTTTTGTCATCTTCTATTGCCACAACAGTTTGGTAAACGATTGACTTGACAGAAGCATTCGATCTGCTTTGCGTTTTTACTTAGGACCATCTCGACAAGGTCTTTTGTTTAAGGTATGGCGGTGGCAGTTATTGTAGGATTCATGCACCGATCTTTTTACGGATGCACGAAACTCTATCAGCTTTCGTCTGTCGTCATTCGAGAATTCTCGTTTGAACTGAGGGCCCGACAATCTTTGTTTCCTGAACATTTTCCGAATTTGGCGCGATTAACAATCTGGTCAAACTTTGCCCATAATTGTCTACTTCCATCATGAACTAAATGACGTCCATTCATTGTATAAGTGAGATTCTAGCAACTCTAAAACCATCACGGTGGAATAGGGTGGCCGGTAAAAAAACCACCAGTTATGTTGATTTCACAGGGACCTGTTATACGCCACCACATAACTTCGACTTCTTTAGAGACACTCTTTTTGTCCACTGCAATGGACACTCCCCCTCCAAAGGCGTCTAACCTGTCTTTCCGACATATGTTGCATGACTCGGTTAATATTTCACACCGTTCTACTTCGGTTATCAGCCAGCTTTCGATCCCAATAATAATCTGAGGGCGACAAATTTCCTAGAGGGCAGTAAATTCAGTCAATTTTTTACGAATTCTTCGGCAGTTTACTGATAAAGGTTTTACAGTAAAATTGTTTATACTCTGAATGCGGTCTGATTTCGGTGTCTGCGTGTCGACTGACAAGGGTTCACCAGGGTACCTCACACTACCGCCAAGCTTGAAAGACCAACGTGTGTAGCCCACAAGCACTCTGCTACGCGAGTAGCTGCTTCCTTTGTTGTAGCACGTACCTGATCTATCAATGGGAGTCCTACTATTCTTCATCTGAGATCCAAAAACCTGCAGCCTAGACCGTGATATAGTGCACAAAGCCTTCGGTTGAGACCTTCCACTCTGCTGCAAACCTAAGAACCCCGATGAACTGTGGGAGCAATGCCGCAAATTTCGAGCATTGCTTGCACCCTGTGCACGAGGCCAGTACTCTTCACCACTTCCGCCAGCCGTCCGTATGAACTGAGATGGCCACAGAACACAAGAGATAGGCGTCATTGGCGACGATGTGAGCCACGACTTGCAACTTGCAGACGACTGGACCATACGTGCTCGATAGCCTCAGGCAAGGTCTCCTCTACATCTCGGACGTGGCCCCTCGGCCGTCATACTGAGTGTATTTGGCCTTTTCTGCGACCCTGACCACTGTTTTTCTAAGAAGCGCCATAATGTAATTAAATTTGGGCTCCTGATAACTAGCAAAGTCCCTCCTCACATGGGTCTGCTCAGACCATGGTGAAGGATCCATCACGTCACATGATGAATGGGTAGGTGCCTCGGCAGCAGAGTCCGTGAGTGAAACCAGTGACAGATGAGGTGGCCCATGCCACGCTCCAGATGTTCCTCCACCGCTACATCCCAAGGCAGCAGTCTGAGGACTGCTTACCGCAGCCAAAAGAACCTATTCAATCAGATTAGATGCCATGGGAGGTGAATCTTCATCGCAGTTTACAAAAAATATTGTCTCTATTGAGGTTGAAGTTGAGTGTGACAGTGAAGTCGTCTGGTCGTGTACAACAAGTGTAAGTTAAACCAAGTTAATTGTTGGATCTTTCTACCGGCCACTCGATTCCGTTGTGGCAGTTCTAGAGTTAGTCAAAGAAATTCTTCGGTCAACCCAGATCATACAGTACTAGTTGGAGGCAACTACTGCGTATAGACAGGGCTGTCTATGGATTCATTGCGGGGATATAGACAGACAGTCATGCGAAATACTTTTGAACACGTTTTCTGAAAATTCTCTTGAGCAGCCAGCTCGACAACAAACACGCAATGGAAATATATTAGACCTTGTAGCTACAAATAGGTTGCACCTTATCGACAATGTCAGTATAGAAACAGGGATTAGCGATCGTGATATAATTATAGCAATTATCATTACGAAAGTTAATAAATCAGTCAAGAAGGCTAGGAAAGAGTTTTTGCTAGATAGAGCGGATAATCAGATAATAACATCTCACTTGGACAGTGAATTGGCCTCAGTTCCAGTAAGACGGATGTAGAGGAATTATGAGTAAAGTTTAAGCAGATTGTAAACCGTAATCTTAAGAGCTATGTGCCTAGTAAGTGGATAAAGGACGGAAAAGACTCATCATAGTTTAATAACGAAACTCAGCGGACGCTGTGGAAGCAGAGGTTATTGCATTCTCAGTTCTAAAGGGAACGTGTAAATGACGACATGTATCTTAAATACAGCCATCTGCCAACTGTATTCGGCAAACTATCAGTCTGTGACCGCATGTCACCTATTTGCACTATCTAGTGTGTAACTATCGTAGAATACAGTCCAACTATGGCTGGAAAAAATTGTATACACTCTGTAAAGATACACAATAGAAATAATCTTCATAATACTAATCAACTGATCATGAAGACACTTTCGATCATGGCTCCTAAAAGAATTGGAATACGTAATGACACTACGGATAAAAATCGCGTAATGTGCTTGGCTGGTTCGAGATGTTTTCTATTTGTGTGTGTGTGTGTGTGTGTGTGTGTGTGTGTGTGTGTGTGTGTGGGTGTGTGTGTGTTAGGTGGTGTAATACCGCAACATACACACAATATTTTACCTGTAAGTGTGTGACAGTTCAATGTCAACAAGCTGTCATTAGAATCTAAAATTACTTTCATACCATGTTTTGGGAAATGATATGGCTTTTCAAGTGAATATTTAGACATGTGTTTCCGCCCAGTGTGGCCGAGCGGTTCTAGGCGCTTCAGTCTGGAACCGCGCGACCGCTACGTTCTAGGAGACTAATGACCTCAGATATTAGGTCCCATTGTGCTCAGTGCCATTTGAACCATTTTTTAGACACTTGGTACTTAAAAAAGTATGTCAGGTTGAAACATCCCCTTAAAAAAATTTTAAATGACTGTCCTTAACCTGGCACACAATATTTTTTAGCGCAACGCAATCGGACTTTCAAAAATCCCTACAAAAGAATGGCCCTGACTAACAATAACCTATACCTTTCATTAATCACTTACCTCACAAAAATCTTCGTTACTCAAACTACTGCAATACAGCGTGCGCCAATACTGCCAGCTGAATAAAAAATTCTAAGTACTGAAGACAGTAACTACTGATAGGCATAGTTAGCAAATGAAAGATTTTAATAGAGAACAAATAATGTATTTACCTCAACAGTGTTCAAAAGTCATTATCAGTTCATGACATCCAGTCTTACAAATTTACTCTCTGTGATGGACACACGTCCAGATCATCCGCTCACAAAACTCTGCCATCTCTCTCCCCACATCCACCACTGCTGACGGCTCACCTCCAACTGCGCAACGCTACGCGCCGTTAACATCCAACTGCCCAACACTACAATAGAGAATACTACAACAATGCCAACCAGCCACAGACTACACACAGCGAAGCCAGTGATTTTCATACAGAGCGCTATGTGGTGTTACCAATATAAAAACGTAAGCAGCCTATTTACATAGTCCCCATGCTCCCCATAAAAAATTTTACAAATTGTTTTGGGCAGTGGCAAATGCAGATTTGAAAATTTTTTTCATAATTACAATAACAAAGATATCAAATGCACACACTTATTGATACACTGTTGGTCAAAAGCTAAAATTTCCACACAGTCCATAAAGACAGTCATGATCTTTCATCACAGTATTAATAATAATTTTATGCACAAAAAGTCTGAGCAGTAAAAGAAAATGCACATGGATATGGTGGATTTCCATGCAGTCTTGAAGAAGTAGTGTTGTTCTTCCAATGGAAAGACAATGCTGACTCTTGACATGCAGACAGGTAATGGACCACAACAGAGCAAACCCAAAGCAGAGTCAGTCGAAGCTGAAGAATATCGGTAGGTTGGTCATCACAGAGCAGACCACTGTAGTCCTGTTAGAGATTACGGTATTGGTGGGCCATCAAAGATGCAGACCCACTGTAGTCCTTGTAGAGACGGCCAGCAGCCAACTGTTGTGACTGTGCAGATGCACAATCACCATCGAAGAGTGTTGCGGACAATATAGCAAGTTCATAAACCACCACTTGTGCACTCACAAAGTTTTTGGAATTGTCCTTAGAACCAGAAATGCTGTTAACCAGTCCCTTGCAGAATTATTAGCACATGTGCAAACATTAACAGTCCCAACTTCTCACATATTGTGCATACACTATGACCAACAGAAACATGTGCAGTGAAATGTATGCTTACAAGTTACCTAATTTGATGGACTGGTGTCAATTACAATTTTATAACATGAGAATACAATCACAAAGGTACAAAATACATCATTAAAGAACATAACAATACAGATAATATTTTCAGTAGTACAGGCTTTACAAAAGAATCGAAATATCATAAACATCAGTGTTAGAGGAATTATGACATAAGTAAATAAATAACATAATGAGAATAGTTTTCAAAACATTAATTTCACACGAGCATTGAAACAGAACAGAATTAATAATGTCTAAACATCTTTACAAAGTAAATAACATAGTATTAGAAAAATTCTACAACATTAATCTTATTAGCTAAACACGTAAAGACAGGAAAAACACAAATACACAAGGGTACACAAACACATAGAGGAATAACACAAAATGAACGACACGGTTTGTTTTACTGCAGTATTTTGCAAACAAAACTTTCTTTACTTCTTGGAGATCGCCCTTCATTCATCATTATTCCCCAAAAGTCCTATCTATACCTGTTGTTCCTAAAACCTACTGTTTTGTTCATATCCTGTTTCTAAATAATTATTTCTTGTTGTACAATATTCTTTTTTGCCCAAATATTTTTTCATATAACTTCTCAATACATTCTTTCCCTAGTTTTCATAGTTAGTTTCTTGTATAGTCTAACCCCTCCTAAGCTAACTTAAATCTACTGAGCTCAGATATATATACTAAGGGACAAGGCAATGCAGCAGCACAAAACAGTTCAACACCAACAGCCATGACAAAAAAAAAATGCGAATTGGCAAAGCAAGCAGCAGTAAGTCTAAATTAGCAAAGCAAATGCAACATTACAACTAATATGAGCCAATGTGCAGTAACAAGAAAAATAAATCAGTAGTAAAACTGGTTTAATAGAGTAATACAAAGTGACATTCAGTAGCACTATGGATGGCAAACAGCAGCAGCAAATGAAATAACTTTACCTAAGTATGACATAGCTCAAGCAGAGAAAATAGTACACTAAAGACAACAGTGCAGATAAGGGAAATGTCTATTCACATGTTAGTGTCTACGTCATTAAAGTGGTGCACCACAACAAGTTATTCTACAAAAAAAAATACCAAGTAATTGAAAAGAAAGTTATGTATGCAGTTGCTGTTATTACTCCCTTCTTATTGTTCTTTCCTTTCCAAGTGCTCCTTTTTCGAAGAATGTGGATAGTAAAATTATTAGCAAATGCCTTTAATTTTATTTTATAAAACCAATGCTGCAACACAGCTGGAAACCAACTATAAAATAAATTAGCTACTATGTAAAGCAAAGCATAAAAACATTATTCAATAGCCATGTGGCATTTCATAAGTCGTAAAAAGTCACTTGTCATAATCAGGTGTGCAGATGTAAAAATATTTCCCATCTATTCATATGCATTTCAATAAGTAGCACAAAGTACGAGTAATCATATGTTTCCAAGTAATGAGTGTGTCGCATTTGTCATGCTTTCTAGAAAGGAATGTCAATAGCGAGGTTAATGGTCTCTTTTTTTTCCACCTAATGGCATTTTCTCCTGGCAGGTGGCACAGCTGGGCGCCCACAACGCATTACGTGAAGGTCACTTAACTTTCTTACTGAAATATTTACGACAGCAGTGACAGTCTCATATAAAAAAATTTCACATGTTGAGAATTTGCGATACAAATGTGTAGAAACAAAATCCTATAAATATAACAGTGTCCAAAACATTTTCGCTGGCATAGTGATACATTCAAGCATATACACACATTTCATAACTCTTAAGGTACGATTCTTGGTTTCCAACATCCTTTTTCACAAACCAGAGTCCCTAACTTCTGTTCATTATTCATATACATATAAACACGTAAACACATTCCTCATGTACGGTAGTATTAGCTTATTGATCATAAACATACCTCAACAGCATAATACACATCGTCTTCATAATAATAACATCATAACACCTCAGTCAAATCTCAAAATCGTCATAGTTTCCTCCAATAATTTTAAAACGTAAAAAAAAATTCTCTGCTCATTTCAATAGTGTCATCTACCTCAAACGTGCTTTAAAAATCATGATCCCATACCAAATAAATCATTCAAAGCTCTCATAGTATCACAATGGTTCCGAAAAAATATGAACAGTTCACAAAGTACAGACAAAATACAATTTCATAAATGTGAAATTATCCAACTGTGTAATTGTGTAAACATATGTCCACTGTCGTAGTAAAAAAAATGTTTGTCCCTCTTAGTTAAACGATCAGATAGCTGCGTAATTTATGTGTTAGAGAAATATGGTGCAATGTGTAAAGTTGTATAAGCAAATACCATATCAGCTAGGGCTCCTTGTGCTTGCCAAACACATGGTACACAATGTAAGCGTGTACCCCTCTGAGGATTAATGTAATTATACCCTCAGGTGCTACAGATCACAGCAATGGAATGGAACGTATCATGGAAAACCTTTGTACCATTGTAATTCAAAACTCTTTAAAAATAAATGTTTTAAGTACAAAATTAATCACTCAAGTACATGTCCCTTAACGCAAAACTGTGCGTCGTCTTGTTGTAAGATAATTCTGTGGATGTGTCGTAGTTATCGTCTTCCGAAAACTAAGTTCTGCAGAAGTCAATGTACTTACCTCATCATAAACAAAACTGAAATGCTATGCGTACAGATATCGTAGTTATTACGTACATTACCGTGATCAAGAAAGTACTATACTATAACGTATTGTTGTGCTACGAAAAAGGCTGTCTCAATGTAGCTATACCACCAAAGTTACTACTAAAACATGTTTTACTTTCCAGAAGAATTCAGAAAAACTGTGGAGATATAAAACAGATACACCGCAAAAGCAACAATGTGAATTGTGTCACATATTAGTAGCGTCGTGATATAATCGTGTAGCTGTCAAATAAACTAACCAATGTGTCATCTGTTATCTCTCAGAAAGTACTTTAAATCCATAATGTATTTTCAAGTAAATCAAAATGTTGCATTAAAATCTCATTAGCAGTATATGTTCTAAGTATGTAGACCTTAGAGTCATTACGTAATCGTGCAACTAACAAGCAAGAATGTACACACACAGTAACACTGTGTCCTCTGTTAACTATAACAATGCTTTTGTAATTACTTGTCTAAATAATTTCCTTTGGTTCTTGACTGGACAGTTAACTTTAAAACATAGTTGCATGTTAACAGTTTCTAAGTGTGACAAAGAGCACTAGTAGCGTGAAGTAAAAAATTTTATAGCAAAGACTAAGTTAAAAAACAGATTACCTCTCAATAAACGGTTTTACATGTGAAATGTGGTGCAATCCTTTACTCTTCCTAGTACGCAGAGTTTCAACTTCAACGCAGTTATCATGTGGTATACGTCGGTAAGGAATGCTAAAATTTTGCTCAAGGTTAGCGTCTATGTTATTTCTCTGTGAGCCAGTCGGCGCACGTGGCGGCCTGAGTGCGAGTCATTGTCTGTCTCTTTGTTGGCGCGCGTCGTTATTGGGATTTCGAGATATAACTTCTACAAATTCACCTAGTGGAGAGGCCCCAGCCCTGTTTGAACCACGCCAGTTTTGGCTAAATTCTGGTCTGTTGTTAAGATTATATCGTCTGTCGTCATGCTGGTAAATTACATAATTTCTTTCTTGTCGGTCATGTAGTGGAGAATTTCTCCCTGAATCGTAACTGCACGCTGAACGGTTGTGTCTGAAGTTATTCTGTCTCGCTTGATAATAATTGTTTTGGTTCCCATATTGTCTGTTTCTACGATTATCTCTGTCATATTCATTACTATGAAGAGGTGATCTTTCCCTGTAATTATTACTACTCTGCCAACGGTTGTCATACAGGTGGTGTCTGTTTTGGTCACGATTTGCGTTGTAAGAATAGCCTTGTCGTGTCCAGTTATTATTTCCGTCATCACGGAATTGTGACGGATGTGACCTGTAAATGTTGTGCTCCTGTTTTCGAGTTCTGCTATTGTCAGTGTCACATGGCTCTGAGTACTATGGGACTTAACTTCTCAGATCATCAGTCCCCTAGAACTTAGAACTACTTAAACCTAACTAACCTAAGGACATAACACACATCCATGCCCGAGGCAGGATTCGAACCTGCGACAGTAGCGGCCACGCGGTTCCAGACTGTAGCGCCTAGAACGGCTGACTATTGTCAGTGTCAATTTCCAGTTCTTGTAACAGTCAATGAAAATTTTCAATGTCGTCTTTGCAACGTCCCACCAAAATAATATGTCATAAATGTTCAGGCAATTTGATTAAGCAAATGCGGATGAGTTCTGAGGGGCTGTATGGGTTTGAAAGATACTGATCCTTATGTAACATGTCTTCGGAATATTTGACAAGACTGGAAAACTGAGATTGTTCGAAATGTTTCATCATTATGATACTATGTTTTACTCGGTCTTGTGTAGCTTGAGACCGATATGCTGAGAGGAAGGCATGATAAAATTCTCCTTGACTGTGACAATCGTGAATGACTGGTCGCATTCTTACAGCTGGTTCATTCTCTACGTAGCCACACATAAAATCCAACCTGTGCTCCAATGACCAGTTGGCAGGAAAAAAATGAGAGAATTGATGCAGCCATACTTGTGGATGAATGTCGTTGCCAGAATTCTTAAATGTTTTGAGTTTACGTGTAGTAATGAACAGCTTATAGTCAAATTCATCATGTCGGCGAGTCGCATATAGGTCATTTTTACTTCGTTTCGGCGGTTCCATCTCAAAATTCTGTGTATCTTCCCAATTTCTTTCATAATTTCCGAAGTGCCCTGTGTTATTATTTTGTGGCTGTTCCGTATTTCTATGTCCCTCTTCCTGTATTGGATCGCGAGTGTCCTCTGAAATATGTAATTCTTGTATTACCTGTGTCAACTGATCTTGTACTTCCCGGATTTCTCTTTTGTACTGTATATTGATTTGATTTTGATTTTGTTTGAATTTTCTGATTTGTTCATACTCTTCTATGTCAGTGAAGGCTACGGGTCTTGTGTCATACAGATCATCATCTACCTTTGTAGATAAGTTAGTGAACTGATCCGAAAGTTCGGCTACTTTATCCGATAGTGAACTGACTTCCTCAGTGTGTTTTTGTGAACCAAGTTTGAGAGTGTCCATTTGTGTTGAAATCGTATCTACTGTGTCCTTTAAGTTTTGCTGAGTTTTTGCAAGTTGCGTAACCGAATCGGTAGATGCAACAGAGTCAATTTTAGCTTGCAAGGTGTCTTGATTTTCTTGAACAATAGTTTGCAGTTCTTTTATGGCTGCTTTGTGATTCTGTAATGCATTTTCATGACGCGAAAAAATAAGTTGAAAATGCTCATTACAGACTTTTTGACATTTCCATTCGATTTTAAGTATCTCAGCAGTTAAACTTTCACGTGTTTGTTCAAGCGTTTGTTCCATTGAGTCTAACTTTTGAAGCTGTTGCTGTGTTTGTCTCTGATTTTGTTCCATCGTGTCTAACTTTTGAAGATTTCGTTCCATTGTGTCTAACGTTTGAAGATTTTGTCCCATTGTGTCTAACTTTTGCTGTGTTTGTCTCTGATTTTGTTCCATTGTGTCTAACTTTTGAAGCTTTTGTCCCATTTGTTGCTTTTATTGTAATAACAGTGCACTGGTGTCTGAAACACGTTCCTCAGTGGTATTCGGCAGTGCATTTGAACCGGCAATATTCGCATTTTGAAAAGTAGAAAATGTGTGTTGACTTATTTGTGAAAATGGTGAGGATGCAAAACCTGAATCTTCAGTATTTGCAAGATTGTGTCCTGTCATTTCGGATTCCCGAGGGAAGCTGTTCCCGACCGATCGATCGATAATGCTTCCCTGTTCACTAATTGTTTCACTGTCTACACCATTTATTGCCGCCCGCTCCATTTCCCTATGCACAATTACCAAATTACTACTTTGAATATCTGTTAATTCATTAGTCGGTGGTGCTGATACGTTCCGCTCGTCGTCACTATCATTTCTCAGTTTACTTTGGAGCCTAGTGTTACGTTTTTCTCACGCCATAATTATCACGTATTTCACACGATAACAAGAAAACCACAGTTTGAAGAGCATAAATAAGAAAACACATTAACATAGCACTGAAAATAATATCCAGTTAATTGCAAGCGCAGCTGCGAAATACTTGGTGCAAATCTACATGCATGCCACAACTGTTTTACTGTACAACAATGAAAAACTACAACTACAAATCAAATTCTCTCTATAATTACACGCCAGCAATAAACAATAGCTACACTAATTACATAAACTACAAGAAAAATTCTGAAGATTCCAGTGAGGTATCCTAGGCTAAGGGTCGACATATGAAACATCCCTTTAAAAAAATTATAAATGCCTGTGCTTAAACTGAAACACCACATTTTTTAGCGCAATGCAGTCTGACTTTCAAAAATCCCTTCAAAAGAATGGCCCTGACTAACAATAACCTATACCTTTCATGAATCACTTACTTCACAAAAATCTTCGTTACTCAAACTACTGCAATAAAGAGTGCGCAAATACTGCCAGCTGAATAAAAGGTGCTAACTACTGAAGGCACTAACTACTGATAGGCATAGTTAGCAAATGAAAGACTTTGATAGAGAACAAACAATGTGTTTACATTAATAGAGTTAAAAACAGTGCATGACATCCAGTCTTACAAATTTACTCTCTCTGATGGACACACGCCCAGATCATCCGCTCACAAAACTCTGCCATCTCTCTCCCCACATCCACCACTGCTGGCGGCTACCAGCTGTTAACATCCAACTGCCCAACAATACAATAGAGAATATTACAACAATGCCAGCCAGCCACAGACTGCACACAGCACAGCCAGTGATTTTCATACAGAGCGCTACATGGTGTTACCAATATAAAAACTTAACAGCCTACTTACAAGGTTACAGGACTTTCTCGTCAACGTGAGTCTCTTAACAGGATAAATTAACAGATATGGTACACAGTTATCGTAAAACCTATATTTTGAGAACACATGTTCTCTGCACGTCACCATCTACAAACTGTACTTCTTCGAAAAGTCAACCTACACAATTCTAACTTCCAAAAATAAATGAATACACAGAAAAACACACATATCGATTGTTGTGAAGGTGATGTGCTAAGACGGCCGATGTGGCCGAGGGGTTCTAGGCGCTTCAGTCTGGAACCGTGCGACCGCTACGGTCGCAGGTTCGAATCCTGCCTCGGGAATGGATATGTGTGATGTCCTTACGTTAGTTATGTTTAAGTAATTCTAAGTTCTAAGGGACTGATGACCTCAGAAGTTAAGTCCCATAGTGCTCAGAGCCATTTGAACCATTTTTGTGATGTGCTAACCTTAGTCATAACATACGGAATAAAGTCCGATTATGGCAAGCAAAGATTCGTAAAAAGATGTACTCTAACGATGTGTGATTGGCATAATGCACAGAATGCTATTCAATTTCAGCTATGAAAACTTAGATGTACAAGATTCTGTCTCTACATATCGCATCGTTGCAAATGAATTGTAGCTACTGACCTTTAATTGCTGTTCCTGCACCATCTCTCATCCATTACCGAGAGTCACCTGCAGAAGCGCCCAGGTATTTCGAGTGACAGATATCGTGTCTATGTGCGCTCTAGCCGATGAAGATGTATCGCCAAGCAATGCAGATTGCTAAACTGCCCTCGCTTGCAATTATTGCTCCGCGGCGGAGGGCGTGGGCGTGATAGGGCGCCACCTAACGAGACATCAAGCAGTCAGCGGACTCTGAACACAGACAGCCTTAAAACGATCTGCTTATCTGTGAACTTACGGATTCTGCCCGTACTGTCATCCGATGTCATAATTTGTTTAATCTTGTAATACGTTTACTTTTAGCGTGTTATTTTGTCTGTATGATCGTATTCCTCCGCTTCTGTTCCTGTTTGAAGAAAAATGCTAGTTGTTTCCCCACGTTAATCAAATTGATGGGATAATACATTTCAACCTTGTTTTCGCCATATACCACGATGCGATGCCATTAATTCAACTACGCACTGCATTGTCATAATATCTTACAGCATATTTTACATGGTGCGTATCTCTGTACAGCCTCATTTATCTTACATCACCAGAGATGTCGTGACCTTGGGGACTCTATGACTTGGTCTGTTGAAATAGTATAGTCTTGCTGCACTGCGTCCACTGCACAGACTCATGTCGATGATGGGTACGTGTACATATTTTGAACTTCTTTTTTCGTTGTTATTTGTGAGTCTTATAGTGAAGGCACACTCTAATAACGCATGGTATATACGAGGGTTAGAACTTGAATAGTGGCAACTATTTATTCACAACCGATAAAAAAGAGTTACATGTTTGCACCTGTTACTGTCCTCTAAAGTAGTCACCAGAGTTGTGTAGAACCCGTCGCCAGGGATGTGGAAGTCGTAGGTCTAAGGATTTAGTGATTCTCGTGTACCACTGTCATAGTGTTATCCTAATTACGTTCCTCCACGGCAGACCGTCAATGCACAGTATTACTCTTCGTTTTTCGAGCATTACCTGCGACCAACTTAGCGAAAGAAGCGGAGACACTTTCTGTGCAACCCAGCCATCATTTTGCACGACAATGCGCGGGCGCATACAGCGCTTGCTGTAGCTACTCTGTTCGATCGATGGGACTAGGAAGTACTGTAACATCCACTATATTCCCCGGAATTAAGTCCTTATGACTTTGATTTGATTGCGAAGATGAAGGAACCATTTCGTGGCATTCGCTTCAGAACTGTTCCAGAGATTCGACAGGCAGTAGAACGCTCCATTCGCACCGTCAACAGAACAGGCTCTGCTAACGGTATATTACGCTTTCAACATTGCTGGCAACGGGTTCTACACAATGGAGGTGACAACTTTGAAGCACAGTAACAGGTGCAAACATGTAACTCTTTTGTATCGGTTGTGAATAAATAGTTGCCACTATTTAAGTTCCAACCCTCGTACATTTTTAATATTTCACTGTGGTAAGCTAATTGTCTTTTCACTTTTCTTTATTCTACCTGGAGGCGATGGCTGAAGTTTTTGTTTACAACATACTCACTCCGCATACTACATATAGCACTCGCAGGCACCAAGCGAGGGAGGAATAACTACGCTACTGGCCATTAAGATTGCTACACCAAGAAGAAAAGAAGAAATGCAGATGATAAACGAGTATTCATTGGACAAATATGTTATACTAGAACCGATATGTGCTTACATTTTCACGAAGTTTGGGTGCATAAATCCTGAGAAATCAGTACCCAGAACAACCACCTTTGGCCGTAATAACGGCCTTTATACGCCTGGGCGTTGAGTCAAACAGAATTTGGATGGCGTGTACAGGTATTGCCGCCCATGCAGCTTCAACACGATACCACAGTTCATCAAGAGTAGTGACTGGAATATTGTGACGAGACAGTTGCTCGGCCACCATTGACGAGATGTTTTCATCTGGTGAGAGATCTGGAGCATACGCTGGCCAGGGCAGCAGTCGAACATTATCTGTATCCAGAAAGGCCCGTACAAGACCTGCAACATGCGGTCGTGCATTATCCTGCTGAAATGTAGGGTTTCACAGGGATCGAATGAAAGGCAGAGCGACGGGTCGTAACACATCTGAAATGTAACGTCCACTGTTCAAAGTGCCGTTTAATGCCAACGAGAGGTGACCGAGACGAGTAACCAATGGCTCCCCATACCATCACTCCAAGTGATACGCCAGTATGGCGATGACGAACACACGCTACCAATGTGCGTTCACCGCGATGTCGCCAAACATGGATTCGACCATCATGATGCTGTAAACAGAACCTGGATTCATCCGAAAAAATGACGTTTTGTCATTCGTGCATCCAAGTTCGTCATTGAGTATACCACCGCAGGCGCTCTTGTCTGTGATGCAGCGTCAAGGGTAACCGCAACCATGGTCTCCGAGCTGATAGTCAATGCTGCTGCAAACGTCGTCGAACTGTTCGTTCAGATGGTTTTTGTCTTGCAAACGTCCCCATCTGTTGAATCGGGGATCGAGACGTGGCTGCACTGTCCGTTAGAGCCATGCGGATAAGATGCCTGTCATCTCGACTGCTAGTGATACAAGGCCGTTGGGATCGAGCAAGGCGTTCCGTATTACCCTCCTGAACCCACCGATTCCATATTCTGCTAACAGTCATTGGATCTCAACCAATGCGAGCAGCAATTTATTTATTTAGCGTATGGCTCATAACATCACAGTAAAAATTACAGAAACAACACGATTAAAAAAAAAAAATCACATATGTATAAACAGAGCAATAAATAACAGTTTGTATATAAGGACACCGCCAATTGTAACGTTACACTCAGCAGCAATGTCGCGATACGATAAACCGCAATCGCGATAGGCTACAATCCGACCTTTATCAAAGTCGGAAACGTGATGGTATGCATTTCTCCTCGTTACAGGAGGCATCACAAGAACGTTTCACCAGGCATCGCCGATCAACTGCTGTTTGTGTATGAGAAATCGTTTGGAAACTTTCCTCACGTCATCACGTTGTAAGTGTCGCGACCGGCACCAATCTTGTGTGAATGCTCTGAAAAGCTAATCATTGCATATCACCGCATCTTCTACCTGTCGGTAAAATTCCGTGTCTGTAGCATGCCATCTTCGCGGTGTAGCAATTTTAATGGCCAGTAGTGTACTACTGACGAACCCTAAGTTTTCTCTTTTCTCACACGAAATATATGTAGCATGCGAATGCTAGTACTCAATAGTGTTTTCGCGAAAAGGATGTCATCCCATTTTAGTTCACCTCATAATCGTGTGGCGATCGTCCCTACCAGTAATAAGTCTATCATTACATGATTGTTTTTAGAGAAATCCCCCTACAAAGTTACTAAAGAGAATGTTACAGCATTTCCGCAAGAAAAAAAATGTTTACTGGTATGAAGTTCAGGCTGTAACCTTATAAGCTGCATGCATTGGTTATAACTTTCTTATTATTATTTTTATTTTGATCTTCGTTTCTCGCCTCAACGGGTGTGGACCTGTCTCGTGATACGACGATCGTAGTTTACCACAGCATATGTAAACAGAATATCTTATTGTATAATTTTCATCGCTATTTTGCGACATGTATTAAAAAAATTTTCGACTGTCTGATTGATGTGTGAGCCAGTCACTTCCTGATGCCCTGTAAGCAGCACTTATGGTGACTGCTTCATGCTGCAGCAAACGCCAGTACGGTGAGCAGCCAGACACACACAGAGAGGCCACCGCTATCTGAGATGGGGATGATATTATTAGGCGGGCGTTCATAGGATGTGATGAATTTAATACCCGCCCCGTATGCACGAGGCATACGGTTGTGTGGGAATTCAGGCATTACCACGGGCCACAAACTGTGAGTGTAGGTTCCTGCGGTTAATTGGAGCCAATGAGTGGTCCGTTGTACGCACACTGATATTTCTACGGCTGAATGGCTCGTATGTACTCAGAGCGCAGGCACGTAGCATTTCTCAAAGAGAAGGAAGTGCTTTATACATAAGGCAACACTTCCTAACTGAGGGTCAATCTTTCGCCACCGTCCTATTGAGATTTCTTTGGATCGTAGACGCAGTGCGAGCTCTGTCACTTGGTATGTAGCATTGGTTTTGTTTATTGAAGTTTATTTCTATGGTTTATGCTACTGTTTTCAAACACTTTGACAACACCTATTTATAGTGTAGGGATAAAATAGCCTTCATGCATAGCAACTGGGTATTTGCGGTTAAATAAGGCATTGCGGAAATTCTTCAAAATATTTTCTTAAAATAATGAGCTGCGGTAATTGTTTACGGCATTGTGTAAAGACGCCCCTACTAGGGATGTTTTCATCTTTATTTTCAGATGTCATAGCGCTGCCACACACTAATTACGCAGGGTTTATTTCTTTAAATATTGTATCATGATATGTTAACTGTATTCTAGTTACTCTTTTTTATTGCTTCCGGGAGCACTGGCTAACAAAGAAAGACATAACCCACTAGGTTTAAAAAGCAGGATGGCTGGTGGAGCTTAATTATGATCGGTACAGAGAGAAAGGAGAACTGGATTGGAGTTCTTACCAGTCATATGTAATTCCGCCCAGCTATTTCCACCGGCGTTGCAGGACGTGTTTGCCTTTTGCGGCGGGATGTCTATCCCTGAGTGCTTGGTTCACGGCAGACTCTTCACTTCCAGCACCCAAGACGACCACGCCTGGCTCAAAGAGAATTATTTGTTTACTTAAATGTACTTTCTTTCCAGATTCTGTACAGTATGTTGACACGTCAATATTTCTACCAACGCACTTGTTTTAACACATACGCCATGACATCTGACACACACATGTAAAATACGGATGTCTTGTCAAGCGGTTAAGAATTGCGCAATACTCCTTCTTAGAACATGTTTCGAAATCGGTAGAGCTCTGAATTTTGCTACGACCTTATAAAATTATAGAGAATTTGATCACTGTGCAACGACGTCATTATTTATAACAACTTGCAAATTTTAACATTACACTATGATATCACACAATATAGTAAAATGTGTGTGTGACTTAGCCAGGGTTTGTTTGTTTAGTACCGTACTTCTTTAACACTTAAAGTCTTCGCAGTTAAATATTATTTAATTCGTTTATAAAATGCCCTCTAGTTTTTCCTCTGACAAGGGGAGGATATTTGTTGTTATACAGTGTGTTACAGTAATTTTTTTATATTGTACTTAGGTTTGATTCGGCAAAAGATAGCTATTATTTATGGGAGCGCTTAAATATCTCCATGGGGCGGGGTCCTCGGCTGGCACCTTGAATGATGAAGTTCGTTGTACTACTACTATTACTACTACTACTACTAATAATGAAAATTTTTAATTTGTTGCTAACAAATACCCACAAACTCTTCCTTTCCCTAGGCCTTGATTCACATGCCTCACTATAATTACAAAAAATTTAATTTGTTATTAACAAATATCCACATCCTCATCATTTCTCTAGACCTTGAGAAGTATGACTTAATGTAATTACAACAAAATTGATTTGTTATTAACAGATAGCAACACACTAGTACACTTCACGTCACAGTTACGACCGTGCAGGAAACATCAGGCAGTAAATTATGCGATGTGTTAGTGGGAAGACTGTTAGATGCAGATAATAAACAACTAACATACTGATGTGGTTACATATGAAGGTTTCAACTATCACATTATTTCTACCTATACCGTTAACATGCTGTATATTTCATAATTAGCAATTTTTCCATATTGAAATTTGTAAAGTGTGTAGAAAGAATGTTTAAGTGGATGTATGTAACAATAGTTACGCTGAGATGAAGAAGTTTGTGCAGGACAGACTAGTGCTGAGAGTTGCGTAACACCATTCTTTAAACTGAAGATCACTAAAACGAAATAAGTAACTGATTAGGCGGAATTAGTTGAAAAATTCTACTACATATTAAGCCACTCATTCGATTAATACATTGTTATGTAGATCATTTGCACAGTTCCTTTCAGTACCATGTGGAAGAAATCAAATTTCAGGCTAAACATAGATGATTCCTTGGCTTGCTGACTTGTTTGCTCGTCACAGGCAGTTCTCTAACTGCCACAGTGGCTATACGTGAGTTAAGTTATCTTGAAGGAACGTAAGATTTGAATGTGGTATATAAAGGAAAACACTGGTATTTTATCAAACGACCATGAATTACACCTCACAGATTTGGCGGCGCATTACAAGGGAGGAGACGGTCCGTTACACGCAGATGCCCAATTTTAATATGAAGACACAAATCAAGAGGTTAAAGCACCGCGCCAGTTCCCGGGAAGAGTGGCGGGTGGCTGCTGTCGGCGCCAGAGCCGCTCGTACGCGCCGCAAGTGGCCACTCATTAGCCAATCAGCGGACACCGCCACCGTCATTACCAGCTGTCAGTACCGTGTTCGCACGTACCAAGAGACGGCGGCCACTTTTTTTGACTGAAACACGCCGCTCTCGTTAAAGCAGCAGCGTTCTAAAGTGTAATTTGTTGGGAATTCGGCGAGATTTTCTCTCCTCCACGCCACGCGAGATGTGACGTACGTGTGGGAAGAAACTGTCGGCATGTTTTCAGTCTTGTCAACTACAGTTATGCCGTCACGTTAACTGTATTCCGCTAAGACAGCCTAATTATTTGTTTTACTTCTTGTGTTAGGTTACTTACGAAGTGCAGATTAGCAGGTTATTTTGAGCTGCATTGAACATTCGAAGTCCGTTAGATTCGTCAGTGTGGAGCACATTTCCTGTTGGAATCATATGGCAATTATGACAGTTACCAAAAACACAGGTATGCTTTCTGTATGATTATTCTTGGATAAGTTTCAGGTCCCATCAGTATTTCATAAGGAACAAACCCAACGCTTCACCCTTGGAAACAGGAGGGAATTTGAGATTCATGTGTCAATTTTTCGTGAAAATCAACAACTCTCAATGGCTATATTTGTAATGGTATTTGATACACAGCGTGTTACAAAAAGGTACGACCAAACTTTCAGGAAACATTCCACACACACAAATAAGGAAAAAATGTTATGTGGACATGTGTCCGGAAACGCTTAATTTCCATGTTAGAGCTCATTTTAGTTTCGTCAGTATGTACTGTACTTCCTCGATTCACCGCCAGTTGGCCCAATTGAAGGAAGGTAATGTTGACTTCGGTGCTTGTGTTGACATGCGACTCATTGCTCTACACTACTAGCATCAAGCACATCAGTACGTAGCATCAACAGGTTAGTGTTCATCATTAAAGTGGTTTTGCAGTCAGTGCAATGTTTACAAATGCGGAGTTGGCAGATGCCCATTTGATGTATGGATTAACCCGGGGTAATAGCCGTGGCGCGGTACGTTTGTATCGAGACACATTTCCAGAACAAAGTTGTCCCTACAGGAAGACGTTCGAAGCAATTGATCGACGTCTTAGGGAGCACGGAACATTCCAGCCTATGACTCGCGACTGGGGAAGACCTAGAACGACGAGTACACCTGCAATGGACGAGGCAATTCTTCATGCAGTTGACGATAACCCTAATGTCAGCGTCAGAGAAGTTGCTGCTGTACAAGGTAACGTTGACCACGTCACTGTATGGAGAGTGCTACGGGAGAACCAGTTGTTTCCGTACCATGTACAGCGTGTGCAGGCACTATCAGCAGCTGATTGGCCTCCACAGGTACACTTCTGCGAATGGTTCATCCAACAATGTGTCAATCTTCATTTCAGTGCAAATGTTCTCTTTACGGATGAGGCTTCATTCCAACGTGATCAAATTGTAAATTTTCACAATCAACATGTGTGGGCTGACGAGAATCCGCACGCAATTGTGCAATCACGTCATCAACACAGATTTTCAGTGAACTTTTGGACAGGCATTGTTGGTGATGTCTTGATTGGGCCCCATGTTCTTTCACCTACGCTCAAAGGAGCACGTTATCATGATTTCAAACGGGATACTCCACCTGTGCTCTAGAACATGGGACTTTACAAGTACGACACAACATGTGGTTCATGCACGTTGGAGCTCCTGCACATTTCAGTCCAAGTGTTCGTACGCTTCTCAACAACAGATTCGGTGACCGATGGATTGGTAGAGGCGGACCAATTCCATGGCCTCCACACTCTCCTGACCTCAACCCTCTTGACTTTCATTTATGGGGGCATTTGAAAACTCTTGTCTACCAAATGTAGAGACTCTTCGTGCTCGTATTGTGGACGGCTGTGATACAATACGCCATTCTCGAGGGCTGCACCAGCGCATCAGGGATTCCATGCGACGGAGGGTGGATGCTCGCTAACGGAGGACATTTTGAACATTTCCTGTAACAAAGTGTTTGAAGTCACGCTGGTACGTTCTGCTGCTTTGTGTTTCCATTCCATGATTAATGTGATTTGAAGAGAAGTAATAAAATGAGCTCTAACTCGGAAAGTAAGCGTTTCTGCACACATGTCCACATAACATATTTTCTTTCTTTGTGTGTGAGGAATGTTTCCTGAAAGTTTGGCCGTACCTTTTTGTAACACCCTGTATAACTTTTATTCGTTTTTTATGTCTGTTACTGATGTGGCTGCTCGTCGATGAATTAGCCTTAGCCGCGCGGGGTAGCCGCGCTGTCTCAGGCGCCCAGTCACGGTCCGTGCGGCTCCCCCCGTTGGATGTTCGAGTCCTGCCTTGGGCATGGGTGTGAGTGCTGGCCATAGCGTAAGTTTAAGTTAGATTAAGGTGTGGGTAGGCTTAGAGAGCAATGATGTAAGCAGTTTGGTCCCATAAGACCTTAGAACAAATTTCCAAATTAGCCTTAAATCATAATTTCTAACATGCTCTAATGATCACAGTTGCTGCTGAACATTTGTTGCCTGCAGTTTTAATCATCACTTATAACACGAAATTAGCTGTAAGGTATCAGTATGTATGTACAGAGTATCAGTATGTAAACACATCCTCACCAAAAGAGCCATACTAGTATTTAAAGTAACTAGCTGAGTACGCGGCACTGCCCAGGTATGTATTTATGCCAGTCTTCCGTTAGTCCATCTTTTCCTAACACCTCTGTCCATCTACTCCTTCCATCTCTCCCCGTCCATTCCATCCTCTTCCCTTTCTCTGTCAACTTCCTCAACCCCTTTCTGTTTACAAATCCTACGCCCCTCCTCTGTCCATCTCCTCCTCTCCATCTTCCCTCACCATCTCCATGTCTCAACCCCCACCCCAAGTTCCTTATCCAAGGACGTCTCCCCAGCGAAACGCAAAGATCCAGAGTTTGACTCACAATCCGGTACCCAGTTTCAATCTCTCGGACAGTCTCATGCCAGCGCACACTTCGCTTCAGAGGGAGTATTTCATTCTGGAAACATTCCCCAGGCTGTGGCTGAGCCACGTCTCCGTAATACCCTTCCTTCCAGGAACATGAATAGCGAAAATGCAGTAAACGAAAATCTTTTTTCGTTTGTTCATTTTGTGGAAGATTTCAGCAACGAAATGTCTTGCAGCCATTTGAAATTGTGTGTCAAGTAGGTTGCAAGTCACTAATCTCTCTAATTCTTGAATGCTCGATGAATAGAATCTTGAGTATCTGCGAATCGTCAGCCGCACTTCATTTTCACCCACACCCCCAAGCCTCTGATAGGAAGTTGTCCCTTACCCTCACAGAGATTCTTTCCAGACAGTAAGTGGTTTGTGCAGCAAGTTTGATTGAAATCTGACTAGTGGTTTAAGAGGAGGTGTGGAACAAAAATACACTCGTTTTTATTATGTGTAGGGATATTCCTTTTACATTAAAAGTTTTAAATTAATTAACTGTGGCTGAAAATTTGTATCTGTCACTTTTAAGATTATTTTTAATTTCGAACAATCTGAGACGCAACTACGTGGCCGCTTCTCAAGCACTCTGGGACTGATAGTGGTAGGGTTCTGGGGGTATCTGCGCAATTTTGATATCAAAGTGATATCAAATGAATATGCAAATTAATTAATATGATCAATTAATTACTCCCAATTTCGTACACCCCTATTCCCAGATGACGTCATGTGTTTTTCTGAGCCTGCACATGGGTCCCAGCCCTTCTCCCCCTCCACACCCCTACCAATCCTCCACTTACCCTATTGGTGGGAATTTAGAATTTTGGCGGTCAGAAAGCCCAAGTGCACCCCTCTAACACAATTATACCACCAGAGGTATTTGGAATTCGCAAGAAATTAAAAATGGCAATGCCCTTTCCAGAACTCGACCGTTGGTCCCTCTATACGGAAAGCCCACGTGCTCACACAACAAATTGAAACTGCCCAAATGCAAGAAAGGAAGATTATGTTAGTTTACCTTATTTATTTTGGGTTTTGGTTGGGAAAGTAAAGTAAAGATCAGTCCTAATTACATAATTAATCATACAGATTGGCCCTAATTACACAACTATATGCATAATGCTGCACAAGGGCTGACTGCTGGAAAGAAATCCTGTTGGAAAAAATTTCACAATACCACTCGAAGGTAATGGCAGAACACTCAAGCTCTACCCTTCATTTACAAACTAGCAGGAAAAAGGCAAGGGTGCAAGATACTATGTTTATTTATTTATGTTTTGGTTGGAAATATATTCAACTAACGAGTTGCTAGTGTTGAAGAAAGAGGAGTTTAATAAGTGTATTGCGTCCAAGCATACAGCGTCTAAGCATACAGTGAAAGTAGGCTGTTTATGTTTTCTTTATGTAAGTAGGCTGTTTATGTTTTCTTATTGGCAACGTTACGTAGCGCTCTATACGAAAATCACTGGCTGTGCTGTGTTTGTCTCTGATTTTGTTCCATTGTGTCTAACTTTTGAAGCTTTTGCTGTGTTTGTCTCTGATTTTGTTCCATTGTGTCTAACTTTTGAAGCTTTTGTCCCATTTGTTGCATTAATTGTAATAACAATCCACTGGTGTCTGAAACATGTTCCTCATTGCTTTTCGGCAGTGAATTTGCACCGGCAACATTCACATTTTGACAAGCGGAAAATGTGTCTTGACTCATTTGAGAAAAAGGTGAGAACCCAAAACCTGAGTCTACAGTATTTGCAATATTGTGTTCTGTCATTCCCGATTCCTGAGGCCAGCTGTTGCCGACCGATCGATCGATAATACTTCCCTGTTCACTAATTGTTTCACTGTGTACACCATTATTTGACGCCCGCTCCATTTCCCTATGCACAGTTACCAAATTACTACTTTGAATATTAGTTAATTCATTACATGGTGTCGTTAACACACTGCTTTCGTCTTCACTGTCATTTCTCAGTTTACTTTGGAGCCTAGTGTTACGTTTTTCACACGCCATTATTGTCACAATATTTCACATCACAACACAGAAAAGCACAATTTGAAGAGCAAAAATAAGAGAACGCATTAACATAGCACTGAAAATAATATCTAGTTAATTGCAAGCGCAGCTGCGAAATACTTGGTGCAAATCTACATGCATGCCACAACTGTTTTACTGTACAACAATGAAAGACTGCAACTACAAAGCAGATTTTCTCTACAATTACGTGCTAGCAATAAACAAAATCTACACTAATTACACAAACTACAAGAAAAAATCAGAAGATTCCAGTGAGGTATCCTGGCAGGGTCGCCATATGAAACGTCCCCTTAGAACAATTGTACAGGACTGAGCTTAAACTGACACACAATATTTTTAACGCAACGCAATCTGACTTTCAATAATCCCTACAAAACAATGGCCCTGACTGACATTAACCTATACCTTTCACAAATCACTTACCTCACAAAAATCTTCGTTACTCGAACTACTGCAATACAGCGAGTGCCACTACTGCCATCTAAATAAAAGATTCAAACTATGGAAGCCACTAACTACTGATAGGGATAGTTATCAAATGAAAGATATTAATAGAGAACAAACAATGTATTTACCTTAATAGTCATAATATATCTAGTAGTTCATGACATCCAGTGTTTCAAATTTCAAAACTCCGCCATCTCTCTCCCCACATCCACCACTGCTGGCGGCTCACCTCCAACTGCGCAACACTACGCGCTGTTCACATCCAGCTGCCGCTGCCCGACACTACAATGGCAGACAACAATGCAAACTAGCCACAGACTGCACACAGCACAGCCAGTGATTTTCATATAGAGCGCTACGTAACGTTGCCAATAAGAAAACATAAACAGCCTACTTACATAAAGAAAACATAAACAGCCTACTTACAACAGGACTGTATCAACCACTGTTTGACGCCAGAGTACGCTACACCCTGCAGCCCAGGTAATCTAAGCCAATGCATGTTACCACATCTGATGGAAAAAATGCATCAGAATTCTAATTACACTTCGAAATTGTCGTGAAAAAAGCAGCACTTTTAATGAATGGGTAATAATGGAACACGTGTTGGGAAAACCGTCGTCCCAAAAGACTGCAGAGGGGTTGGCAGTTGAACGTATGTTCCCCTTGATGTACAACCACAAACTGCCGAAACTCAAGGCCCTCTTACCTCCCCTCACACGTCCCCTCCCTCCATCCCTCCCTCCCACCAACCATCCATCCAACTACTGGGGGGACATTGGCTTTTCAAATGGTCAACTGCGGCCGCCAAGCGCCTCCGCATGATTTTTCTCAGGCCAATAGCAATCCACTAGCAGCCGCCGGTCGCACCCAACCTTCCACAGTACCCCTTTGGATGCTGGCCGCACCCAGTCGGCACTGACCCGCTCTGTCATCTCTGTCGGGAGACAACACACATTTGTCCATGACCGACACTGCTGTTCTGTGACAGAGATGAATCGTATTTAACTTCAATGCATCTCTTTCACATATCAAAAAAGTTTTGCATCACCCCAGTTCCCAGAACTCCTGAAGATAGATGCTGATTGTGGACATTGAATCACACACACAGTCCCTTTGACTGTTTAGAGATGTCACTAAACACACCCAAAGACGTGAATAATCATGCTTGAGCTATGCCTATTAGATGGGGGAGGGGGGTAACAGACAGCGGAAGAGGTCCAGTAATTCCACCAGGAAGAAGGTATACAGCACGTGTAGTCTGTAGTTCAACCAAGCCTACACGGTCAATACAGCTGTTGGATTGCGTCCGAATTGTTACTTTGTGCCAGGAAGGGCTCTCAACAAAGGAAGCGTCTCGTGATGAACCAAAATGATATTGTTCGGACATGGAGGAGATACAGAGTGAGACAGGAACTGTCGATGACATGCCTCGCTCGGGCCGCCCAAGAGCTACTACTGCAGTGAATGATTGCTACCTACGGATTATGGCTCGGAGGAAACCTGACAGCAACGCCACCATGTTGAACAATGCTATTCGTGCAGCACAGGACGTCATGGTATCACTCAAACTGTGCGCAATAGGCTGCATGCTGTGGAACATCACTCCCGACGTCCTCGGCTAGGTCCATCTTTGCAACCACGACACCATGCAGAGCGGTATAGATGGCCCCAGAAACGTAGTGAATGGACCCCCAGAATTGGCATCATGTTCTCTTCACCGATGAGTATCGCATATGCCTTCATATGTTTCGAGGCAATCCAGTCAGGCCTTACACGCACTGACGCACTGACACATCCCTTAGACACACTGTACAGCGAGTGCAGCAAGGTGGAGGTTGCATGCTGTTTTGGGGTGGCATTATGTGGGGCCGACGTACGCCGCTGGTGGTTATGGAAGGCACCGTAATGGCTGTACGATATGTGAATGCCATCCTCCGACCGATAGTGCAACCATATGGGCAGCAAATTGGCGAGACATTCATCTTCGTGGACGGCAGTTCGCCCCCCATCGTGAACATCTTGGGAATGACATCGCTCGACTAGAGGGGCCAGCATGTTCTCCAGAAATGAACCCTATCGAACATGCCTGGGAAGGATTGAAAAATGCTGTTTATGGACCACTCTGAGGGATCTACGCCGAATCACCGTTGAGAAGTGGGACAATCTTGACCAACTGTGCCATGATGAATGTGTGGATAGTTTGCCATGACAAATACAGTCATGCATCAGAGCAAGAGGACATGCTACTGGGTATTAGGGGTCCCGGTGTGTACAGCAGTCTGGACCACCACCTCTGGAAGTCTCGCTGTATGGTGGTGCAACATGCAGTGTGTGGTTATCATGAGCAATAAAAGGGCGGAAATGATGTTTATGTTGATCTTCATTCCAATTTTCTGTACTGGTTCCGGATCTTTCGGAACCGAGGTGATGGAATACTTTTTTTATGTGTGTATTACCGAGCATCTGTTAAAAAGGAGAACACAATTGAGAAGATCATAAATGTCCTCTTTTCATTAAGCAGTTTCTTTCAGCTTTAACGAAAAATTACACGACCTGAGAGCATCTCTTGCGTTCAGTTAAGTTGCTGTAAACAGACTGTCATCCATACTTGTATTAAAACATTTCAGGCACATAACCATAGAGAATCAATCTTTCATGTCATTGGCTCAAATGTCGGAAGAAACGATCATTTTAACCTTCGATGGCAACATTCTACAATTCAAGAGGATTTTGCTGTCTTGTAGACAACGGCAAGTCTCGATTTACCAAAATAAAGCTACATCACACTGGCGTTCACGAGGCAAATCGTGAGAGCCTGCCTTGTAATAGAACATCCTATAAGGCCTTATCACATCTCTCTCCCTTCTGCTACATCAAAACCAGTTCCTGCATGCTTAGATTTCATATTTTTGCTTCATAGCTCCCCTCTAACAACATGCCTGTAATGTTTCTAATGTGTTCTAATTTTGTACATAATTTGTTCATCAGAGTCTGTTTCACGTGATCTACTCACACGTCGGGAACACACACACTGTCACAAGGGCCACAAGGAGCTATAATTCAAGTGATAATTAGAGTTTTGGAAATATGAAATAACACTGGACTTGCAGTAACACCTGATTTTTAAACACGCAATAGTGTCGATAATAATAAAAACAGTCACATTCCCATAAGATTAGATACAGCCGATTTCTATTAGTTTTATGAGCAAAATTTTGTAGTTTTGAGAGAACTATTTGCACGCAAAATTTAACCGTTATACCACTCTTCATAATACGCTGAAGCGCCAAAGAAACTGGTATAGGTTTACGTAATCAAATACAGAGATATGTAAACAGGTGGCATAAGGCGCTGCGGTCGGCAACACCTACATAAGGTAACAAGTGTCTGACGCAGTTGTTAAATCTGTTATTGCTGCTACAATAGCAGGTTATCAAGACTTAATTAAGTTTCAACATGGTATTACAGTCGAAGTACGAGCGATGGAACTCAGCATCTCCGAGGTGCGATGAAGTGGGGATTTTCCCCTACGACTATTTCACGAGTGTACGACGAATTTTGAAACTTCTTTGTTTGCGTGTCCACTGAAATAACTGAGTATGAATACAACTGCTACTACTGAATGAAACTTCTGGCCTTTACCGCCAGATGAAACTTCTGGTAAAACTACTGAGTGAAACTGAACCTACTGTCTTGTTACTTATTTTTATCATTTCAACACTGACCAACAGAATTTTCCCTGACAAAGAGAACTCAAACTTAACCTATTCATTTATTACCCATAATATACGAGGTCAATGCAAGCTGACAGCTCTAAAATGACAACATGACTTCAAATAATTAACACAAAAAAAGGCTCTGAATTCGAAGAAATCCTAACAATAACCCATACTTTTTCATAAGTGACTAACTTCACAGAAAATCTTCATAACAAGAACTACAGAAATTACAGCAAGTAGCTACAGCCAGCTAAATAAAAAGATCCCAACTACTATAGTCTCTAACTACTAGGAGGCATATGGTTAGCAAAAGAAAGATTTATTTGTAGAGCAAACAACGTATTTAGCAGGTTTTACCTTAATCATGTCACGACCAGTTCCAAAGATTACGTAGTTGTCAATAATTCCACTACCCAAACATTACCAACCTCATTCATCACCATTTTACAATGCATGTCCTACCAACACTGAGTCTCCATGAAGAACACCTGTCCAAGTCGTCCCCTCGCTAACTGTTAACTGCTAACTGCTAGTCGTCCAACCACAGAGTCTCTTACTGAGGGTGCAGAGCACTGTCAGCGGTATTAATTACAGACTACAGCGCTGCCAACATAAAAACATATAAACAACCTACCTACAAAGCCCCCATGCTCCCCTCAAAAAATTTTAAAACCTGTTTTGGGCAGTGGCCAAGGGTTGAGTTATTATTTTTTTTTTATATTAGCAATATCAAATAGATCAGATGCACACGAAGGTTAAATAATATGTTGTTGCTCAATAAAGTAAGAATTCTCCTCGCAGTCCCTAAAGACAGTTCGAATTCAGAAGAAGGAGAGTCTATGCCAGTTTTATGCACAAAGGCTGAGCAGTAAAAGAAAATGCACATGTAAGTAGTGGACCACCATGCAGTCTTGAAGAAGTGGTGATGTCCTCCCCATGGAAACTCAGTGCTTGCTTTTGACATGAAGATTTCAGATGAGAAGACCTACTGCAGAGTCAGTCGAAATCTTGAATAATATTCGTAGAATTGGTGGGTCACCACAGAGCAGACCCACAGTATTCCTTGTAGAGATTATGGTAATAATGGGCCACCAAAGGTGCAGACCCTCTGTAGTCCTTGTAGAGATTGTGGTAGTAATGGGCCACCAAAGTTGCAGACCCACTGTAATCCTTTTAGATATGGCCAGCAACCATCTGTTGCGACTGTGCACGGGTGCCCAATCACAATTGTAGGGTCTTGAGGATAATGTAGCAAGTCCACAAACAACCACTCGTGCACTCGTTAGTATGTTTTTTTTCAATATCCTTGGAACCAGCAGTGCTGTTAATCAGTCCCTTGTTGAATTATCAACACACATGCAAGAATTAACACAGTCGTATAATCTTTGAGACAGTATGACCAACAGACAAATGTGTGCAGTAAAACGAATCCTTACTATGTACCTAACTAGAAGAACTGGTGTCTATACAATTACAATTTAACAGCATACAGATTCAATTACAAATCTAAAGAAAACACCATTATAATGAAGAACGTGATAATACAAATAACATTTGTAGTATACAGGGTTTACAAAAAGAATAAAGATAAGCGTATATATGAGTATTACAGAAAATACGACATAAGTAAATAGATGAAAAATGAGGCTATCAGTAGAAGAATAACAAAATAAATAAAGTTTAAACATGTGCCTAACATAACATGTGCCATACATAAAGAACATGGTACAAAAACAAAGATCATATTTGAGGATAGCAGTATTCGTCACCGTAGGGAGTACAGCCTAGTATTAGAAGGAAAAAAATTCTACCAAATTTATCTTGTCAGGTAAACACACCGAGATAGGAAGAACATAGACACACAAGGATACACACAAACATAGTGGAGTAACACAAAAGGAAAGGACAGGGTCTCTTTTCAAGTGTAATGTGTTAAAGTGTAAGTGTAACATTTGGTACTGCAGTACTTGTGTTGAGCACTTATGCTGATACCTATTTTACTTTTAACCAAAACTACATCATTTCCAACTAAAACTTCACTTAACTCTTGACAACGTCTCTTACTTCAACATTTGTTTTCTGAATAAAGATCCTATCTATCTGTATTTAATTAAAAATACTTAATTTCCTCTTCCAAAATAATTATTCCTCATTATCCAATACCTTATGGATAGGCCTTTTTCTTACAGCTTCTGAAAGCATTTCTTCCCAACTCATCATAACTCATTTTCTTATATAGCATAGCCTCTCGGAAGCTAAGTTATATCTACTGAGATCAGATACATAAACTATAGAATGAGGCAATGCACCAGCACAAAATAATTAACACAAGTAACAACGACAAAAATGCAAAGTGGCAAAGCAAGCAGCAGCATATCTAAATTAGGAAAGCAAATGCAACGTTATAACTAATATAAGGCCATATGCAGCAAAGAAGAAAAATAAATCAGTGGAAAAACTGGCTTAGCACAGTAATACAAAGTAAAATTCAGTAGAACATTGCCTGCAAATAACAACAGCAAATGCAATAACTTAGACCTAAATACGACAAAGCACAAGCAGAAAAAATATTACAGTAAAGACAGCAATGCAGATAAGGGAAATATATGAGTAAGCTAACAATAGCTTGTGTCCATCTGTGATCATCAAAACTATGCAAAGCGCCAGTACAAGGAACAAGATCTATTCTATCTCCCATGCGAAATGCAATGATTCTGTGTCACATCTTAGCACTAAAGTGGTGCACCACAACAAATTACTCTACCAAAAGCATACCAAGTCCTTGAAAGGAAAATTATATATGCAGTTCCTGTTACTAGTTCCTTCTCCTTCTTATCGTCCTTTCCTTTCCAAGTGCTCTTTTTTAAGAATATGAATCATCAAGTTATTATTTAATGGATCTGTTGACAGAAAGTCTTCACATTCGCAAATGTATTGAGTTTTATTTTATAAAACCAATGCCGCAGCTAGAAACCAGATATGAAATGAAATAAGCAAATATGTACAGAGCAAAACATAAAAACGCCATTCACCATCCACGTGGCATTTCACAAGTCAGTAGAAATTCTCTCAACTCTCGTAGAGAGACACTTGTCATAATCAAGTGTGTAAACGTAAGAATATTTGTCATCAATTCATAATCATTTCAGGAAGTAGCACGAAGTACAGACTCCAAAGTGTAATCATATGTTTACAAGTAATAGTGTGTGTTGTGTTTGTGGTGTGTTCTGCAAAGAAATGTTAATAGCGAATTCAATGGCGTCTCTTTCCTACTGCTATGCGAGCGTTTGCGGGAGAGCAGTGAGCTTAAAAGCGGCTGAAGCGACGCCATTAAAGTTGACATGCAACAAAACAATGGGTATTTCCTGCTGGCTAGCGCACAGCCCAGAGCATCATAGCATTACGTGAAGGTCACATACAATATACATCGCTCAAAGCTCTCGCAGTATCACAATGGTTCATAAAGTAGATGTGAGCAGTTCACAAATGCAGACGAACTACAATTTCCTCACTGCGAAGTAATCCCACTGTGTAATTACCTAGACATATGTCAGAGACATAAAAAATGTTTATTTCTCTCTGTTAAATGTCCAGATACCCGTGTAGAGAAATATGGTATCGATGTATAAAACTGTATAAGCAAATACAATATTAACTAGGACTCCTTGCGCTTCTCACATGCATGGTACACAAAGTAGGCGTACCCCCACGACGGATTAACATTTACTTAAAACGCTGAGTGCAACAGAACCTACTGTCTCGTTACTTATTTTTATCATTTCAACACTAGACCTACATAATTTTCCCTGACAAACGCAACTCAAACTTAACCTACTCATTTATTAGCCACAATATACAAGTGCAGCACAATCTGACTACTTTAAAATGACAACATGACTTTAAATAAGTAACACAAAAGAATGGCCTTGAATTGGAAGAAATCCTAACAATAACCCATACATTTTCATAAGTCACTTACGTCACAGGAAACCTTTATAACATAAACTACAACAACTACAGCGAGCTAAATAAAAAGATTTTAACTGCTATAGGCTCTGACTACTAGGAGGAATGTGGTTAGCAAAAGAAAGATTCTGTTGAAGAGCAAACAATATATATAGCAGATTTTACCTTATTCATGTGACATCCAATTCCAAAAATTATACAGCTGTCAATAATTCCACATCCATCATCGTTTTACTATGCATGTCCTATCAACACTGAGTCTCCATGAAGGACACCTATCCAAGCCGTCCGATCGCTAACTGTTAATTGCTAACTGCTAATCCATCCAACCAAAGAGTCTCTTACCGAGGGTGCAGAGCGCTGTCAGCGATATTAATTACTGTCTATAGCGCTCCCAACATACAAATATATAAACAGGCTGCTTGCAATGTCAGTCAAATCTGCAAGAACAATACCAACGACGACTGAAGAGAATCGTTCAAAGTGACAGAAGTGCTCCCCTTCCGCAAATTGCTTGAGATTTCAATGCTGGGCCATCAACACGAGTTAGCGTGCGAACCACTCAATGAAACACCATTGACATGGGCTTTCGGAGCCGAAGGCCCACTGATGTACACTTTGTCACTGCATGACACAAAAATTTACGTCTCGCCTGGGCCCATCAACACTGACGTTGGACTGTTGTTGGCTGGAAACATGTAGCCTGGTGAGACGAGTCTTGTTTCAAATTGTATTGAGCAGATGGGCATGTATGCGTATGGAGACAACCTCAAGAATCCATTGAGCCTGCACGTCAGCAGGGGACTGTTAAGGCTGTTGGATGCTCTGTAATGGTGTGGGGAGTGTGCAGTTGGAGTGATGTGGGACCCCTGATACGGCTAGATACGACTCTGACAGGTGACACGTACGTAAGCATTCTGTCTGATCATCTGCATCCATTCATGTCCAATGGGCATTCCGATGGACTTCGGCAGTTCCAACAGGACAATACGACACCCTACACGTTCAGAATTGCTACAGAGTGGCTTCAGGAACAGTATTCTGAGTTTAAACACTTCTGCTGGCCACCAAACCCCCCAGATATGTACTTTACTGAGCATATCTGGGATGCGTTTCAACGTGATGTTCAGAAGAGATCTCCATCCCATCGTACTCTTACGGATTTATGTACAGACCTGCATGATTCACGGTGTCAGTTCCCTCCAGCACTACTTCAGACTTAAGTCGACTCAATGCCACGTCGTGTTGCGGCACTTCTGCGTGCTCGCAGGTATCCTACACGATATTAAGCAGATGTACTAGTTTCTTTGCCTCTTCAGTGTAGAATCTCCTACAAGATTTTACTGCCTATCTCTCTTCCGATATATCTAAAAAACAAATACTGTCTAAGTGTTGATATCGAGCATATTACATATGCAAGTATGTACCATTGGAGCAGGTGGTCAGTGCTCGAAGTCACACAGATATTCGTAAAGTTTTGTTGACTGTACTTGAGGAAGACCATATCCAGAAGACTATCAATCACAAAATCGTGTTATTGTATTAGTCCTTCATATGCATTTATTACATTGCTTTTTCTACTGTACCAAATCCAAGCAGGGTACGTCGACAGTTTTGCATACCGCCTTACACTTTGTTATTTTACCATGACTTCGGGGTCTGTGTCAGGTGCTAAAACGATGGTTTGGTTCTCATAGAAAGCTGAACATCGCGTGGTGTAGTATGTGCCGCTCCCATAACACACAGATCGTAAGCAATAAAACAACGAGGCGATGTTTCCATTGACAAAAATGTGGATGATATCGCAACATACAGAAACTGGAAAAGTTTGCTGCATTGTAGAGCCTTTCCAACAGCTATCAGAAGTCGATGACCCATACAATTAGTTTTATCTTCCACAGTGATGGGGTAGCGGATGTCTCAGTGTTCCGTGTTGATGAGCATTGTTCCCCATTTTGCAGTCATGTACATGACTATTGTTCCGGTGTTGACCATTGCCGGAACGTGCAGTTCACAACACGGGTGAGGTAGCAGAAAAAAAAGAGAGGTACTGTTATCTTATTGGAGAAAAACAGAAATAAAAACATGTGGATGGCATCGCAGCATATGAAAATAGGACGAGTCTGCAGCATTGAGGAACGCTTTCACACAATGGTCTGAAGGTGATGACCTCTGCATGTAATCCCATGCTGCACAGTGACAGGTAGCAGATATCCAGTGTCCCTCCATATAGACCAGATGGTGTCGGCCAATCATTATGTGGTAGTCAACAGCTTACCAGTGGACGGTAGGTATGGAAAAGACACTGTTGATATTGGACGATGTACTGCAATACGCGCCGCAATTGATAGAGTAATCAATTTTACCAATTTTACCAGTTGTTCCGTAATGTTAACGCCAGCTCATGACACAGCAGAATGCTTCCCAATTTCTGCATCATGCTAAATACCCCTACAATACTTTGCAAGTACCATATATTAGATTGAAAATGCAGAAAGATGATTGCGCAGTACATCAGTTGGATGACATACATCAAATAATATCAGGAGTTCCATAATTTCAACGCCAGTCAATGACACAGTTGAACGCTTCCCAATTTCTGTATCATCGCTAAATCACCCCTCCCCTGTTTTGCAGCTGCAGTATTCTAGATTGCGAATGCAGCTAGATGATTGTGCAGTACTTCCTTTCGACCATATCCACCGTCCCTGCAAAACCAATCTTACTCATGGACTCAACGAAAAGCACAAAATCTCTCCAGCTGCTTGCTGTCGATTAGGGTAGCGCCTGTTATCGGTGTACAGTAGACATGACTGAGTTGCGGTGTTGTAACAGATGGTTAAGAACAAACGTGTGGTTCATATACGATGGAGCTCCAGACGGATGGAGTTTGAAACATTTCACGTATATCAAACATGCTATCAATTCCGAAGCATTATTCCATTGTCTGTAGAGAGCTACAGAAAGGTACTGGCATGAGAGAAATGATAGTAGAGCATAAACACACACTCCTATGGTTACATGGTTCCGTTCCTGAAAATGCTATAATGTTGAAACCATTTGGTTTCCAGAGTATTGGTCGTGCGCAATGCAACCCTCTTAGTACGCTACTGCAGGATATATTTGTCCAAAATCAGACATACAACCACCCTGCATGTTTCCTACTCCAATTACTACGTTGACAAACTTTAAAATTATAAAACTACTTTCTTCTACACTGTTCTGGTGTCCTATGATGCCATCGTCAGTGTACATCCACCGCTCTAGGTGCTTATAAACCAGGTAGACGTCTGTATCTTAGGAAATTAATTGATTTTATACGTCTTTTTAAGTCGGAAACGAACGTACCCTCAATCACACTTCCCTCATCAGTCACTCTTACAATTAGTAGCATCGGTTTTGACTGATGCAGCCATGTCTCACTAGGAAACAGAGCGAGGAACAACCAACACGAATATTTTCGTAATATAACAATTTTGTCCTTACACCACAATTCTCAAGTGCACCCCACCCCTCACACTTTTGAAGGTGATATATGTGACATCGGTCCACTATTCTACAGAACACTCTAATGAATGGGTTAAGTCCGATAAACGCAGTGAATCTTCTGCTTAATACTTAAGGCATAACATTGTTTGTGAGAAACAGCCATAATTCGGTACTATCTATACTCGTCTGCGTGTGTGAGAACACAGTTATGCATTGGGATACATATGTATTGCATGCTTAAAACAGCGCCTCTGTGTAATACTTACGTTGCCTCTGTTGAAGTATGTGTTACGAAAACCCACATAGTTTACAGGGGGAGGAGGACGGTTAAAACTGGATGCAGCCAGAGCATAAATTTTAAGTTTTCCCGGTCCTGGGTGTCCGGGTATCCCAAACCCACCTCAGTTCCCTTCATTTCTCTAACATTATGCATTCTCAGTCAATTTACGTAATTGTGACCTTTTTTTTTGCTGTTTGACATGCTTCGTCGTATTTCCCTCAATTTTACGTATTTTCTATCAGTTTGTCGTAATTATTCCAGACTTTCCTCTATTCTTACCTATTTAATGTCTTTTTTTAAATATTATATTGTATGTATGTGGTCATATTGCCAGCATATCCATGTGTTTTTTTGATTTTATTCAAGGATATTTGCGTGTCCTATACAACAGCCTACTAAAACGTCCTAAGAATTCCCCACGTCACGATTATCTACATGTCTCGAACGAAAAATAGCCCACAGTTGCACTAAATTATGTTTATTTTAATCCTTGACCATGGTTTCTGCTATAATAATATAGCCTTCTTCAGAAGTCCTAAAATATGATCAAAATAACATCTATACCAGTGACCAAATCTAAGTATAAACTTCAAAATTACGTAAGTGATAACATATTACTTTTTTAACACCTACTGTCACATGAGGAATAGTTTCTCAAAGGTTGCTTTACCTTTGAATATCACTTACCAACCGGGTATATTCAACCTGGTGCGACGGTGGGATGCTTGCTTCGATGTTCACGACAACTTTTCTTGACCCGCATACCGATTCTGGACAGTATGACCATCGAAAGGACGCTTTTTGATCGATGCATATATTTGACAGACCGACATTCGGTCATTAACCAATGTCAATAGCATAAGTTGTGCACGTCTACCTAAATAAACGTACTAAGTAAGTAGCACTGATGACGGTCTATATGCCCGAATATCGGTCTGGAATATAAATACTTTTGAAGTGTAGTTCGTTGTGTAGAACAAGGCGTCCTGAATCAAATCCATACAATCTGCTGAGATTAAATGAGGATTTTTTATTTCAGTGGTACTTTTAGATAGAGGCATAGGAAAGAAAATCGTCGCAGACTGCATAAAAAAGGTCACAAGACGTTTTTGTTGATTAAAAACTGTACAAAATTTAAAGTCAGTGGTTACTGTCGTTTTACGGTATTTTTTCTGACAGGTCCCAACGAAAGCTCCGGTACTTGACCCTCATTTTCACATTGTTTGAATTTTTCGACATGACACGGAAACAGATCAATTTCATTTAGCTAAAGAGATCTACGAATTACGACTATCGGCCTTCGGACCTATTGCTGCCAGATATATCGTATTATTACTGAAGACAGTAACCAAAATAACGATCTTAAACATTATTTAGAAACGTTCGATGAAAACGTTTTTTAAATTCTGAAGCACAGAGATACGTGGAACACACAAAAAATATAGTACTGAGAACTTTTGAAATTAACGTCTAGCACGACGCAGTAACAATAGACATCGCAATTATTTACTTAGTAATGTAAGTACCTATAAATACGGAAGAAAGAAGCTATTCAATGTTTGAATAGGAATGATTACTACCAAATTTAGAATCTCATAGGAATGTTGGCCACAGACAGAAAACAAATAAGAAATCGAATCCTCTTCTTTTGGTAGGAACGATGGGATTGCTCCGAAAAAGGAAGATAAGGCTACAGCTAGTTCCAAACACGAAGCAAAGTACGAGAATTTAACCTCTGAAGAGTGCTGACAGTTCTCAATGGATCACGATCGTATGCTACGTGGTGGGGCCGAACCAGAAGAAAGAAGCATACAAGCCTAAGGAGAAGAAGACGATTGAGAACCGAATACCTGGGAACCCCATCCACATGCAGACGTGGATAGTGCCGGCCGGTAACTAACTCTGCATTGAACACCTGATGTTAAGAATGTTCTACACCACGATCCTATCTGACAGACCTTTGGCAACACTGGCCATGCAGTATTCACAAGGGAGTTGGTGGCTCTTTCATCTTTGAATCAACACCCTTCCTTTGTCTCAAGTTAAGTCCTACATTTTACAATAGTAGCCTTTGTGCAGGGAGGATTGCTCTTTTTATACGTGCAAGTCTACGTCTTTTGGTCGCCTTGTTTCGTCTGTCAAAAATTATTTGCTTCCAAGCAACCAGAATTGTTTCACTTTTTTTATTAAATGGCTTCCCAATTTTAGTATCCTGTTTAAGACTAATCTCATTTCTGTAACTTTGTAAGGCGGCGAGATTTTGCCACCATATATTTAATATTCATTTAGATTTAGGTTTATATTAGATCACTGTTTACAGTGCACAATAATACACTCCTGGAAATTGAAATAAGAACACCGTGAATTCATTGTCCCAGGAAGGGGAAACTTTATTGACACATTCCTGGGGTCAGATACATCACATGATCACACTGACAGAACTACAGGCACATAGACACAGGCAACAGAGCATGCACAATGTCGGAACTAGTACAGTGTATATCCACCTTTCGCAGCAATGCAGGCTGCTATTCTCCCATGGAGACGATCGTAGAGATGCTGGATGTAGTCCTGTGGAACGGCTTGCCATGCCATTTCCACCTGGCGCCTCAGTTGGACCAGCGTTCGTGCTGGACGTGCAGACCGCGTGAGACGACGCTTCATCCAGTCCCAAACATGCTCAATGGGGACAGATCCGGAGATCTTGCTGGTCAGGGTAGTTGACTTACACCTTCTAGAGCACGTTGGGTGGCACGGGATACATGCGGACGTGCATTGTCCTGTTGGAACAGCACGCTCCCTTGCCGGTCTAGGAATGGTAGAACGATGGGTTCGATGACGGTTTGGATGTACCGTGCACTATTCAGTGTCCCCTCGACGATCACCAGTGGTGTACGGCCAGTGTAGGAGATCGCTCCCCACACCATGATGCCGGGTGTTGGCCCTGTGTGCCTCGGTCGTATGCAGTCCTGATTGTGGCGCTCACCTGCACGGCGCCAAACACGCATACGACCATCATTGGCACCAAGGCAGAAGCGACTCTCATCGCTGAAGACGACACGTCTCCATTCGTCCCTCCATTCACGCCTGTCGCGACACCACTGGAGGCGGGCTGCACGATGTTGGGGCGTGAGCGGAAGACGGCCTAACGGTGTGCGGGACCGTAGCCCAGCTTCATGGAGACTGTTGCGAATGGTCCTCGCCGATATCCCAGGAGCAACAGTGTCCCTAATTTGCTGGGAAGTGGCGGTGCGGTCCCCTACGGTACTGCGTAGGATCCTACGGTCTTGGCGTGCATCCGTGCGTCGCTGCGGTCCGGTCCCAGGTCGACGGGCACGTGCACCTTCCGCCGACCACTGGCGACAACATCGATGTACTGTGGAGACCTCACGCCCCACGTGTTGAGCAATTCGGCGGTACGTCCACCCGGCCTCCCGCATGCCCACTATACGCCCTCGCTCAAAGTCCGTCAACTGCACATACGGTTCACGTCCACGCTGTCGCGGCATGCTACCAGTGTTAAAGACTGCGATGGAGCTCCGTATGCCACGGCAAACTGGCTGACACTGACGGCGGCGGTGCACAAATGCTGCGCAGCTAGCGCCATTCGACGGCCAACACCGCGGTTCCTGGTGTGTCCGCTGTGCCGTGCGTGTGATCATTGCTTGTACAGCCCTCTCGCAGTGTCCGGAGCAAGTATGTTGGGTCTGACACACCGGTGTCAATGTGTTCTTTTTTCCATTTCCAGGAGTGTATTAATCTTTTCATTGGCTGATACTGGATACCGCCACACACTAACAATTTCTATAGCACAGCTTATTTAGAAGTTAATTACAGCCAAGCATTGACAGAGCAGAGTGAATAGGGCTACATATTACTTAGATGCCACTATCACTAAAGAGGGTTTGGGAAGAGACTTATCGTGTTCTGAAGGGGCTGACATTTACTGCTCTGAGAGACAGCAGAGCATGGAGAAAACGGTTTACGAGGCTGAAGACTGCAGAATCCAGTAGCAGAGACGGTGGGAGGTTGCTCTCTGGTGGGACAGAAAACATTTGGAAATAGCGTACCTGGAGGAAAAGAGTCGAGGGTGGAACAAGGCGAAAGGACACAATTTTTGTGCGAAGAAATGCACAACTTCACAACCGATGGTCGCGAGCTGACCTCTGAGTAATCTTCTCACTAAAAGCCCCGGGGCAGACTTCACGCGAAAAAGCAAGATGTGATTTTTGATTGGCAGAGTGCTAAGGACGTAGAAGGGATATGGAAGCTTCCAGAAAATGTCCTGAAAGGAGATCTTCTGGGGATTGATTGAGAGCACTTCTCTCTAGAAATCGATCGACGGCACTCTTCTCCAGGAATCGATCGAGAGCACTTCCCTCCAGGGACTGATCGGCGGCACTTTCCTGCCAGGGCAATGAACGACAATTCTGTCTGGTGATCTGCCTAGAGACTTTGCTGGTGAGCGCCACAATGAAGCATCTAGTGATGTTGAGAAGTCTTATTTTTGACACACTGAGCCTGTGAAGTCGTTTCTCTGTAGCACAGTTGTTATTTTGTTTACTCGAGTGGGATTCTGTAGCTCTCAGTGGAATCTGGCACACAGCGAAATGTTTCTTTACGGAGAAGAGTAAACAGAAAACTTGTCTTGTGCTCTGCCTTGTACTGAGGTAATTTCATCCCTAGGACTTTGTAACCTCCCCCTCACTTATCGACCTTAATGACAGTGAAAAATTAAACCACGTGTACCTAATGGAAATTTGGGGAAAGCAATCGTCACCGAAGTTAGTTTGTCGGTAAAGAGGGAGCAAAGGGTTACATCTAAATGAAAGGAAAAATGCAAATGAAACTGGTGGAAATTAATTTTGAAAAGGGGTAAAGTTAATAAAGAAAGTAAATCTGTGGCCGTTACGTTAACAATTAACTAGCGGTAATTAGATATTTGAGATTTGGGGGAAGTTACGGTCGCCAGTCCTAAGGACAATTACTATAGTAACTGAAAAAGAAAGGTTATTACACATATAATTAGCACTAGAAGCGTGGCAACTGAAGGTTGACACGTTTCAGAAGTAATAAATTTCGCTACACTCTGACTTAATTTAGCAAAAGAATTAATAAAACCAGAAAATCGAAAGTTAATTTAGTGACTGAAGTTAATAGTGAGCTTTCTTTCTGAAGCACATCGAAATTCAGTAAAATACGGTTAGTCTTGGACTACCTCAACAATCATTCCAAAAGCTACTTGAATCTACGCAATTTAGAAATAAGAGATTTAACTTTGAGCTTGAATTAAATGATTCTGAACAATTAACAATAGTAAAATGTAGTACGTACCAAGCTGAGCTGTAGTCACAGGTAAGCTAAAATATGGTAACAAAACTCGCACTCATAATTTGTGCTTGTGTAATCTAAATATTGTAGCCAGCTATGAATACTTTAACTGAACTTTGAAATTAAAGCAGTGAAATAGAATAATATTGCTTTAATGCTGGCGTTTAATTTTCAACGACACTCGGGTTCATTCCGGCAAAGGAAGGGACCCTGCTTGGTAATGCAATTGGGACAATGAGCAACAAAGATTCATGCTACGTTGCTGTAATTTTGTGATTTGAACAGTTTAAAAAGCTGAGGTCTGCCATACAGTTCTAAAACCTTACGTGCTTCCAGTCTTCCTTGTTGGTTGTTTGAAGATTTGAAGCCGTCGATCGAGGAGGTGGCGACAGTCACTCATTGTCGGCCGTCGCTGTTGCAGAAGCTGGATGTTGGCGCGCCTCCTTCTCGACACGGTCACTAGGCGAAACGGGCTCTTGATGTGCGCCAGCTAATGCTTCCCGTCCGCGACACCGTGTCAGAAACTATCATAGCAAGTCGAGCGCAATTACATGCTGCCAAACCCCGAAAGCGCGCAACTCGCGGGAGCGTCACACAACACACCTGCTCCACTCGCTACTCCAGGCAGACTCTCTCTCTTCCTGCGCTCCACGCGACAGAGTTAACACTACCGAAGATCCTAAACACTTTTGTTCTCCACACGACCTATCGATGTATTCGTTCGATAGCATAGTTTTCCCTGGGCCAGACCCAGCGTATAAATACAAATAATATTCACAATACAAATCAACATAAATGCATATATAAAAACAGTAAAACAATTACAATATATAAAGAGACAGAAATGTCATATCTTCAGATAACAAAATAAGGAAAAAATTTGCAGTGGAACAGATGGAAATAGGAGGATATGCATTTCCGGCGTTACAAGTTTTTGGATGGCTTTTTGAGTCCACTGTGTGGCCAGAATATTGGAGGTACGCCATCTACGTCATCTACGCAGCGGCCAAGCCCCAGCCCCAGCGAGTGGATTATCGGTGCAGTACAACAACAGGTGATCTGTGTACCCTGGTTCAGCCGACAGGGAAACGCAGTAAGTGTGCTGAGTCCCGTTTCCTTGTCCGCTGAGCTTTTTCTGAAAGTACCAATCTGCGTGAAGTACTTCTATTCTCGCCGTCTATCGTTATCAGCCAACTTTGTGTCCATCTAATAACGGGGTCAGAGGAGGGGGAGGGGGAGGGTTGGGAGCGCGGTCTATAGAAAGTCAAACATCTATTCTAACTATCTCGAAATAACATACACTGTGTACCTCATATTTTTATCCTATTTCTTTCACTCTAGATATTTTGAGAGTAAATAATTTACTATATACACGTTGATGCATTCTAGTAGCACCCTGATGGGAATGATTAGTTTAATGAGCTAAACTGAAGTGAAGTAAAACCACAACATGATACGTCGTGTAATTGACATCCCTAGGTCGTCAATGGAAGAGTTATTATCGTAATCATTCGAAGCGTGAACATTCTGTTGCGGAGACAACTGTAGGCAACCACTCATACACATATTATGTGTTACAGATACAACGGGGGCTTACAATTCTTTAACACTTCCACCTTTCAGTGGTTCAACCACAGACCATATTCTATAATCACGTTCACTATATAGTTCATTCAACTCATTATGTCCTGTAAATTTGCCTGACTTTCATCAACAAATCTTATCTTTGATATTATTTAGCTATAATTTTAAGCCTACCTCCCTTTTAATTCCTTCATTGGTTCTTCCATAAACGAACTAAACAGCAAATGAGAAAGATTCCGTTTTTCCATACGCCCTTTTCAATCCCTTAAGCATTAGCACCGCCATGTAATGGCGTGCCCTCGTTACGAGAACAACCGAATGTCCAGACAGAATCAGCCGTACATTGTGCGCACACGGCGTAAATACTATTTACAAACCGACGAAGAACATCAAAGTCTGTCTCATGTTGCCAAAGGAAAAAAGTAATCCATCTGCAATCTCGGGAATACACCTTACTACAAGACGAAACAAAATTTGTAAGATGTTCAGTACTGTCAACATTCGGTTTTAACATCGAACTCAGTCCCATTTCCTTTTCTATTTTATTTCATTTTCCGAAGTTGTGTTTTCGGTAAAGTAACATATAAACACTGAAGAGGGGTCGTCTTCAGTTTTAATTATAAGTGTCTCGGAGTGTGTGTGCTCCGGTAGCTTCTATTGCAGCGTGTACTAAAACACACTAGGGCGCAATATTGGCACTGTAAGCAAAGGACATCCCCGACACAACAACGCACAACTTAATATTAAATAAGCTTATCTTTATACCAACTAACCACGAAAGCTACAGGACGCGTGAAGGCTCTTGTAATGGAAGTGAAGTTCGCTGTTAACAGAATTTTGTTTGCTCTATGGTTGAACAGTGGTCAATCAAAAACAATCTGTCTTTAAAAGAACTTCATTTACTCTCAAATCAGACCAAGCTTAATCAAACAGAATCTGCCTTTTAACAGACTCTTATTTACCCTTAAATGAAACAAAAATTAATCAAACTTAATCTTTACTCTTAAATGAAAAACAAGTTAATCACAAGTCAGCACTGAAACATAATTAATTGAACCTCGAATTAGGTTAACAAAAAATTAGACTAACGTTGTGGGAGGAAACCTACGGAAGGAAGATTGCATGGAGGTAGAGGCACCAAGATGTACTTATCTGCGTAGGTCGCTGATTGAAGAGGTAAGAATTCGAACACCTAGAAGGCTTCGCCATGGGTAGTCCACTCAGTCCATTGGTGGCCAACTTGTACATATAACATTTCGAAGCACAGTTGCTGGACTTGTAAACCTAAGGTGTAGTACTGATGCGTCGACGATATCTTCGTTGCGTTGAGCCATGTTGAGACATCCCGATGACTTCCTAAGAAGCCTGAATAGTCTCCATGCCAGTAAAAATTTTCCATAACAAGTGCCCCTTCTAGAAGTGATAATCACGAGGGATGGTGAAAACCTGGGACACGCACGCAAACATGATTAACACGCTCGTAGCGCAAGCAAGACAAATATGCGAGTACAGTACCTCAGACGCGAGATGTAATACCTGGAAAGCGTTCTGAGGAGCAGTAGGTACGCCACCAGCTGTGTTAGTAGGGTCACGGAATCAACCTCGGTGAAGTGACATATCGGAAAAAGAAATGTCGGATGAGGCCTTTCTGTCGCTCTTTCCCAGACTGACGAACAGAATTGGCAGAATAGTGTGCAAACACAACCTAAAGACTATTTATAAACCGATAAAGGTCCGCCTGCTTAGCTAGGTGCTAACGTGCTCGCATCCCATGCAAGCGGAACCGGGTCCGATTCCCGGAGGGGTTGGAGATTTTCTCCGCTCGGGGACTGGGTGTTGTGTTGTTCTCATCATCATTTCATCTGCATCACCGGCGCGCAAGTCACCCAATGTGGGATTGCATGAAATAAGACTTGCACTTGGCAGCCGAACTTCCCCGAATAGGGGCATCCCGGCCAACGATTCCATACGCTCATTATATTTCATTTCATTTCAAATGATAAAGGAGGAAAAGAACCCACATGCAATGTCGGGAATATACCAAATACCATGCACATGTGGAAAAGTCGGTGTTTGAAGGACTGGACGATCAATCAACACCAGGATCAACGAACATAAGCGGCACTGCAGGTTGACGCAGTTGGAGAAATCGTCCATGGCGAAGCACGCGCTGTGTGAGACTGACCACATAGTGAAATTCACTGACACCGAAGCTGTTGCTGTAGAGAAGAGCGATTACATCTACTTTGCTCTAGAAAGCTATATAAATACACAAGCAACATCTTCAGCAACAAAGAAGGAAGTCTCAAGGTGAACGGATACTGGATTCCCCTGCTGCAGAGAGCGACCGTTGTAGGGAGCAAGGGGAGAACAGCAGCATTTGAAAGAGCCCTTGGACGTTGGCGCTCTAGGTGTATATAATCTGCGGCCGAAATCCCGACTCCACGCCACCACCAGCAGTGGAAGCTTTGACAATGTCAGCCACTCGTGCTGGCGAAAAGCCAGAAAAATTAAAAAAAAGAAAAGAAAACGTCGACCGAAGGGCACGAGACATAAACCAAGAGGCAATTTGTCAACCAAATTCAAATTGGAGTTAAGTCAACAATTTAGGTTTGCACACCCGAAACATGTGAGAAGTGAACTACTCTGATTACGGATCGCGCTACCACAGATTGTGAAAACTTACGTCTACTCCAAATCAGCAGAGTGCGCCAAACTAGTCCAGATTTTCGTCAGTTCCAGTGTCTAACGATCACCGAGCGCGTTCACCAAAACTCCACGAAAAATTCCGCCTCCTGCCCAATAACCAGTCACTCAAAAACTGAAGGTGGAGGGTCTGACACTATACTTTTACCTACAAGACGGCCAAAAGTTATCACAAAATTTTCAAAATTACAAGATCCTTAACAGAAAACTTCCAACTCTCTGTCTACACGACGCACATCGTACCTTCAGAAGCTTGGTACCATGATGAAGCAATGATATTTTGAGTCGTCGGCTCATCTACACTCTGCGCTGGTGGAGGTGGGGAAGGTGGGGGGGGGGGGGGTAAACCAAATTTCCGGATTACAAATAGAGGTGGCGCTGCCACGCCGTCGAAGCGTTTAGAAACAAGCGCTGAGAAGCGAGATTGTTATACTTGCCTTTGGGGTGGTGGGGCAGACGTGACGTCCGCGACGTCCACCCCAAGACTGCGGTTCGGTAGTTTTACTAAAGTTCACAAATGAAGTAGTAAACGACAGGATTACTAGTAGTATCGGTAGCATTGATTACTTAACATAAACTACGGTAGCCCACTCACACTTACGTCAGCGTTGGCCTACCCTCAAGGAGGTGTGGTTGACGAAATTTACTACCGGGCTCTCCGTCATTAAAAGGAGACCCCAGCCCGCACGTAATTACATGCACGTAATTAGAACCGCACATCCTTCAGTGTTAGCCCACTGTGTACTTTACATCCTTACAGAATATAAAATGTATTTTATAAGTAATTCTACCCTTTCATGTAACCAAGGGATGGTGAAGAGTAAGTAAAATTTTATATGCCATAACAGAAAAATCTACATAATTATTACTGCTATTTTGTATTCAGTAGCACGATTTTTCATCATGATCAAAAGAAAGAGTATCCTGTTATTATTGATAAACGCGAAAGTTGTTTATGAATAACAGAAACATATTTTATATAAGCTCTGTGTAAAGGTTCGTAACTACTACTACCAGTCTGGTAGCGGTAGTTAAAAACCTTTACATATGTTTTGAGACAGTCACGGTCGAAAAATAGTCAAAATGGCTTCAAATTCTTTTATATAAGTTCGACGATTTATTGAAGCGATGTTTGATATATTTTTACATAGCGAATAATTTTTTTTCAAGTTTTACCTTTTTTTCGAGAAAACGGGATTTTCTGGTACTATGTAATAAACCTGTATTGTTTTTTCAATTACTTTTCCTACAACATCCCTCTGTCTCAAATTACAAAGCAACAGATTACAACTAAAACTGGCATTAAACGTTGGAAATTTCTATTTTGCTGGAAATATTGTTTATTTTTAAGTAAAGGACAGGATAACTACGAGTAGGTAGAACAAGAAAGTTCTGTAGATTACATGACCCTTTATATACCCACCCTCATTTTTTCCGGTTTTCGGTGGAATCTCGTAAGACACTGATCACATATATAAACAAAGTGATAGATATGAGGTAACGCCCGACTAGTATGCAATACACCTAACACGCAGGTAACGCTGGTAAGATCTTAACTGACCAAGGCTATTAGGAAAACTACCGGAGTCTTTGGTTACTTAACGTAAACTACGGAAGCCCACTCACACTTACGTCAGCGTTGGCCTATCCCCAAGGAGGTGTGGTTGGCGAAATTTACTATCGGGCTTTCCGTCATTAAAAGGAGACCCCAGCCCGACCCGCCAGCAGAACGCAAAGCTGTCTCTTCCAGCACACAGTCCAAGTGCCCACAAACATACTGGCCAGTAAATGTGTTGATATCACGTAGTGACATGCGACAGTAAAGTCGTAACACACGTTTACTACATTTACTGAATTCGGTCGAAGTTCTGTTAATGGTTCTATAACCAAAATAATAAAATTATGGTTACAATTTATCATTCATAAAGTGAAAGTGAACAGAAATAATAATAACACAGAAAAATCAGACACTCACAAGGGAACATCCCCATAACACCCCCATCAGATTTAATTATAGGTTCGCTCAGTGGATAGGCCTTGAAAAACTGAACACAGATCAATCGAGAAAACAGGAAGAAGTTGAGTGGAACCATGAAAAAAATAAGCAAAATATACAAGCTGAGTAGTCCATGTGCAAGATATGCAACATCATGGACTTTCTGAGCTTAGGAACGCCGTGGTCCCGTGGTTAGCGTGAGCAGCTGCGAAACGAGAGGTCCTTGGTTCAAGTCTTCCATCGAGTGAAAAGTTTACATGCTTTATTTTCGCAAAGTTATGATCTGTCCGTTCGTTCATTGACGTCTCTGTTCACTGTAATAAGTTTAGTGTCTGTGTTTTGCGACCGCACCGCAAAACCGTGCGATTAGTAGACGAAAGGATCTGCCTCTCAAATGGGAACCGAAAACATTTGATCGCAAGGTCATAGGTCAACCGATTCCTCCACAGGAAAAACGTCTGATATATTCTATACGACACTGGCGACGGCATGTTGAAAGGTGGCTACACTGAGTCACAGCGTCAGAGATTGCGCCAAAGAGTACTATTCCGCCGCCTCCACTGGCAGTTGTAGTTCAGAAGTTGCCCTGAGCAGTAGTAGTTCAGAGGTTGCCGTGGGCAGTGCTTGTTGAGACGATGTCGATAGCAGTACTAGTTGTGAGCATGTCGTGTGCAGTTGTTCTGTTGGACGAGACAGCAGATGCTGTTTGATTGAGGATGTTGCAATGATCACAGTGTATTTTTCGTCAATATATATGAAGGTAACAAAAAATATTTTTATTTAAAATTTCCTAAATAACAATGCCTCTTGGTCACAGGTTCAGTCAACAAAGCATCTGGTTTGTGTTCATGTATTAAACTGTAATTCTGGTTTCTATATGCAATTATAGTATTTCTGGTTTTTTAATTACTTCATTGTAAATGGTGTTTAAAATATCTTGTCGTATTGAGGAAGAACCATGCCAGATGTGTACATTGAATCACACTTCCGCCCACAGAACAGTTACACTTGTGCTATGTTGTTTCGTAGCTTTTATAGTTGCTTGGGACTTAATTAATCAATTGTGTTAACGGAAATTTCCTTTCATTCTTTATTGTTATTCTCTGCAGTCAGATTGCGTACTAATACGACTCAGGGCCAACACAGCTACTACTAAATTAATTTGCATTTTATATAATTAATCCCCCATGCACATGGCCACCCTGCCAGGATCGTCCCCTGGAATCTTCTGATAGTAAAAATAGCAGACAGTAGTGTTGTTGTAGTAATTTGTAGTTTAGTAATTGTAGTCTATATTGCATGTGTAGATTTGGTAACTGAACATTTGTAGTTGTCTTGTCATTCTTCTGATGGTATTTTTGTGTAATTTAATTTTTGATGAGTCGTACACGGGTTTGACAATTTTGTACAAATGTGAAGGTTTTAAGTGTTCGTTAGGCGTGTTTGTCGGGAAGCATTTCGGATGAATGGTATTGTTGGTGATAAAGTGTATATCGTGTGTAATTTTTCGTATAGTGACGAGTTTTGTATGTTTTGTAAATGATTACGCGATCAATGAAAAAGGGAAAAATGATGGATAGTCAGAATGATGAAATTGTTAACAAGCCGAACTCACCAACACAGGAGAACAGTATGATGAATAATGAAGTAGAAAACAATTTAATAAGCCGGGAAAATAGTTCAGAGCCAGTTCAAAATTTTTCACAATCGGAAAATTTTCAGAATATGAGATTAACGACACAAGATTCTGATACAGTATCGAACACAGATAGCTTTACGGCTATGACGGAGGAAGTTAGTTTTGCGGGGAATGTTAGGGGCGAAAAGAATTTTGAACCAGTTAATATGGAGCAGTTGATGAGTGCAATATTAAATTTGGGATCACGGTTAGAAACTGATATGGGAACATTGGCAACACGGTTAGACTCAGAAATAGGAACAATTAAAACTGATATAGGAACAATAAAAACTGTTATGGGAACAATGGCAACATAGACTCACGAATAGGGACATGTTTTAAAAACATGAAAGATGAATTAAAGAAAGAAATTAGAGAAGAAGTACAACCGATTCTGAATTCTCACAGTAATAGGTTAATTTCAATAGAAATTAGACAAAAGGCACAGGATAGAGAACAGGAAGAAAGAGATTGCGTGATAGTACAAAAGTTCTCAGAGTTAAATTTACAACATGCACACGATAAGGAAGAAATATTTGAAAGAATAGAGGAATCTGCACCAAATGACAGGATAATTAACCTAACACAACAGTATGAACAGTTAACTACTAAACGTGTCAATACTGAAACCCGAGTCGCGACACTTACGGAAGACGTAAATAAACAGAAAGAACAAACAGGTGACTTATCGGAAAGAGTTGAGGAGTTTTCAGATAAATTGAGAAGTCTTAGTTTAGATGGGGACAGAGATTCAGATGATACAGTTCCATTGCCTTTTGCAGAGACCGAAGAGTACCAGAACATAAAGAAACATGTTGAAAATCAGGGAAAATTTAATGAACGCGTTAAAAAGGAATTTGAGGCGTTACGAAAGCAAGTCAAACAAATTGAAAGCGATGTCGTAGGAAAAGACTGTAGAAGAAATTTGGAATCACCGATAGCAGCGGGTTTTGAGGAAAATATTTTATTTCATTTACGAGATGCAACAAGAGAGCGCCAGGCGCGCGAACTTGACAATAATCGACATTCGGACTGGGACAGACGCGGTAGGTCTTTGTCGCCACGAGGCGAAAACTTCGACAATAAACACTTTTTAACTGTTCGGAAATTTAAGATCTTTCGGGATTCTAAGAATGACATACATCCATGTTCGTGGTTAGATCAATTTATGTACGCACTTCCACCAAATTGGCCACTAAGTCACAAACTGGAATTTATGTGCGGCTATTTATGTCCTCAGGGAATTCGTTACACTAAGTGAATATGTGCCGTAGCGTGCACAGGGCCCCGAGCTGTAGTGGTGCTATTTCCCTTTTAGTTTTCTGCACCGCTGCCTACTCTTTTACTATTCTTTGTATCTATCAAAACAACTCTTCAACTATCAGTCTATCTAGAGAGTCGGTAAAGAATAACCGGATATGACTATTTTACCCAAAAGTGATTTCGGAAATTGCCGTTTGGACTTATTGTATCTTCAGCAGCATTCATTCGTGGTTTAAACGAAATTTTACCTGTTTATCTTCGTAACAATATTACTTCGTATGTTGACGATGTTCTTATTGCTAAACGTTCTTGGAGTGAGCATAACAAAATTTTGGATTCATTATTACATATTTTTGCAAGAGTTGGCATTACAGTGAACTTGGAAAAATCTGAATTTGGTCGTTCTCAGGTGAAATTTCTTGGTGATATTATTTCTACAAAAGGTATTATTCCTGATCCAGAGAAACTAGACGCTATTCGTAATTATGCTGTTCCTACTACAAAACGTAATGTTCGTAGTTTCCTTGGTGTCTGTAATTTTCTTAGACGCTTTGTTAGATTGGACAATTTGGCCACACCTCGTTTATGTGAACTATCTGGAAAGAATTCTAATTGGTGTTGGGATGAGGAAGCTCAATCAGAATTTGAACAACTTTCTGATGCTTTAGTTGCTGCCCCACTTCTTTCACATCCGGATTTATCTAAAGATTTTTTTTTTTTGGCGACGGACTCATCATACAAAGGCCTAGGTGCACACTTATTTCAAGAGATAGAAGAAAACGGCGTTGTAGTACAGAAAACTATTGCATTTGGAAGTCGTGTTCTCTCTAAATCAGAAAAGAATTATTCTATTACGGAACTTGAAGCCTTGGCTGTTGTTTGGGCTTTCACAAAATTTCGCATATTTTTGTATGGCAGACATACTAAGGTTTACACCGATCATCGAGCTCTAAAATTTCTTACGTCAACAAAATTAACACATAGAAGATTGTCACGATGGGCGCTGTATCTACAGGAATTTGATTTTAGTATTGTTTACATACAGGGTTCTTCAAATATTATTGCTGATGCTTTATCACGTGCACCTATGGGTTTGAAACAATGTGCTGAGGAGGACTGCAAAGAAAACAATTATTATTTGATGTATATTCAAGGTGTTGCGTTTGAAAATGTTATTTCGTCTTCGCTCCAGGACATCGCTAAGCAGTAAACAAGGATCCAATCTGGAAGGACATTAAGGAGAAGTGGAGGAGAAAGGAAAGCGTAGCGATTAGACAGTATTATTTAGTCCGCAATGATATTCTTTTTAAACGAAAATTGGTCGACAACTCTGTTTGGTTAGTTGGCATCCTGATGAGTGGGTTAATAAATTGATTTGGTATACACATATCAGTTATGCACACTTTGTTCCCAGAAAATGCTTTCATAAATTACGAGAAAATTGCTACTTCAGTAATATGGAAAAACGTATTCGATCTGTTCTTGCCAAATGCAAATTATGTCAAAAGGCTAAGCCGCCAACTATTTCTCATAGAGCACCGTTGTTTCCTATCATTCCAGCGAAATTAAGAGAGATGGCTGCAGTCACTTTGTTCGGCCCAGTGGTTCATTCTACTAATGGTTTTTCGTACATTTTGGTAGCAGTGGAATTGACAGCAAAATATGTGTGTTTTACACCTTTACGCAAAGCAACAGCTCGTTCAGTATCTAATGCTTACATCAAACATTTTCGTAAAGAAGTGGGTCATGTTGATAAGGTTATATCAGATAATGGATCAGAGTTTCGTTCTAAAATTTGGCTTCGTACTCTACGGCGTCGTAAGATTAATCTAATTTTCATTTCACTTTTTTACCCTCAATCTAACGCTTCAGAGAGATGGATGAAGGAAATCAATAAATTGTGTCGACTTTATTGTCATCAGAATCACAGAACATGGGATCAGTATCTTCATATTTTTCAAAACATTCTGAATGAACTCCCTAATGATTCAACCTCTTTACCGCCTATATTGATATTAAAAAATAAGGCACCGACAAATCGCATTTCTGAAATCGTTCCTTTTCCGCCTTCACGGAAATTGCGGCATTCTGAAGTTGTCAACCTGGCTCTACAAAACATTGCATCTGCGGCTGCTAGAAGAGAGAAATCAGTTAAACGTTCTGGTCGTTAAAAACCTTGTCAGTTGGTCAAAAGGTGTTAATTAAGTCTCACCGTTTGTCTCAGAAAGGAAAAAGCTTGTGTCGCAAATTTTTTCTGCTTTGTAACGGTCCATATAGAGTTCGCAAAATTATTCATGATAGCACTGTCGAAGTAGAAACTGTTAACTCTTGGCGCTCTAAAGAAATACATCATATATCGAACGTTAAAATTTTTGTGGAATGACATACTTTTTAGAAACTAACAGTTATACGTAAATACGCAGAGAATACAAGGATACCGCGCCGCGTTCTGGTGGTGGCACATACTCAAAGCAACAGTCAAGTCTGCGCGCTGCACAAGGCAGTTGTTGACCGCAAACAATTACTTCCTACGCCACGCGTACATACAGCTGATCGAGCGCTCAGTGCGAATGCACTGACAGCCGTAAACAAATACACAGTCTAATATCTCCTATTAAATTCAGTATAAAGCTATAACGACTTGATAAATTATGTTATTAACGTTCAGTTTTTCAGGTTACAGTTGTGTAAAATATTTAAGAACTTCAGGTAAATTCTGTGTGTGCCCGACGTTAAGAGGACTTGCTACCGAGAAAATTTCAGGAAGAATGTAATTCCGAAGAAGAAAGTACTATACCAAAAAGGTAACTATTAATTTATTGCCCGCATCTCGTGGTCGTGCGGTAGCGTTCTCGCTTCCCACGCCCGGGTTCCCGGGTTCGATTCCCGGCAGGGTCAGGGATTTTCTCTGCCTCGTGATGGCTGGGTGTTGTGTGCTGTCCTTAGGTTAGTTAGGTTTAAGTAGTTCTGAGTTCTAGGGGACTTATGACCACAGCAGTTGAGTCCCATAGTGCTCAGAGCCATTTGAACCATTAATGTATTTTTTAGGGAACATATTTCCACTTAGGTACGTACTGTAAACGTAATTTGCTGCTCGCGGTTACGTGATTTATACTTTGTGTTAACTGATTTTGACAATGATTTATTAATGAGCAGGGTTGTTACTTATGTATATTATGCCGGCCGCGGTGGTCTAGCGGTTCTAGGCGCGCAGTCCGGAACTGCGCGACTGCTACGGTCGCAGGTTCGAATCCTGCCTCGGGCATGGATGTGTGTGATGTCCTTAGGTTAGTTAGGTTTAAGTACTTCTAAGTTCTAGGGGACTGATGACCACAGCAGTTGAGTCCCATAGTGCTCAGAGCCATTTGAACCATTTATGTATATTATGCTTCGCTTGGCTGCACTGCTTTATCACTGATGTCACATTTTTTTTATTATGTGCCTGCTGTGCTTATTTATTTAAATTATACTTGTCACCTGATTAGTTATGCTGATATGGCTATGTATGTAAGTTATACTTTGTGATTTATCTGCTTGCGCCTTCATGTTTACTTATTAAGATGACATATGAACGTTTATTTGCTTATGCTGATATGATGCTAATGGCCTGTTTATTATGTAAGATATATATTTGCTGCTTTGCGTATGGATTGTATATTTACACATTTCTGTTTTGTTGTCATAACCACTCTTTAACCTGGTATATAGAAATGCTAATATACGGTGTACGAACATGGAGTTTAGGTCACACTATGGCATTAATTATAGATTGTTCGCTTGGCAGAGCCTCGTTATAGGGATTGTGCTACATCCACTTGTTAACATTCTGTTCTCTACTGGTACATTTACTCGCTATTGCATGTTTTGCTTACACTCAGTGCCTTATATTTTAAGATAAGGAAATGAACTGCTATAATTCTACGAACGACATTGGTACAAGAAACTTCATTGAAGTCACATGATCTGGAAGTTTTATGGAAGCTCTATAAATTTATGCTAATAGGAAGGAAGCTAACGACATGACATACCAGCACTACTTTTAGACCATTGGCAGTTATTACACTGCTTTCTTCGTGAGCAATTGAAATAGCAAGTGTCGCTTGACGCAAAATACACTCCTGGAAATTTAAATAAGAACACCGTGAATTCATTGTCCCAGGAAGGGGAAACTTTATTGACACATTCCTGGGGTCAGATACATCACATGATCACACTGACAGAACCACAGGCACATAGACACAGGCAACAGAGCATGCACAATGTCGGCACTAGTACAGTGTATATCCACCTTTCGCAGCAATGCAGGCTGCTATTCTCCCATGGAGACGATCGTAGAGATGCTGGATGTAGTCCTGTGGAACGGCTTGCCATGCCATTTCCACCTGGCGCCTCAGTTGGACCAGCGTTCGTGCTGGACGTGCAGACCGCGTGAGACGACGCTTCATCGAGTCCCAAACATGCTCAATGGGGGACAGATCCGGAGATCTTGCTGGCCAGGGTAGTTGACTTACACCTTCTAGAGCCCGTTGGGTGGCACGGGATACATGCGGACGTGCATTGTCCTGTTGGAACAGCAAGTTTCCTTGCCGGTCTAGGAATGGTAGAACGATGGGTTCGATGACGGTTTGGATGTACCGTGCACTATTCAGTGTCCCCTCGACGATCACCAGTGGTGTACGGCCAGTGTAGGAGATCGCTCCCCACACCATGATGCCGGGTGTTGGCCCTGTGTGCCTCGGTCGTATGCAGTCCTGATTGTGGCGCTCACCTGCACGGCGCCAAACACGCATACGACCATCATTGGCACCAAGGCAGAAGCGACTCTCATCGCTGAAGATGACACGTCTCCATTCGTCCCTCCATTCACGCCTGTCGCGACACCACTGGAGGCGGGCTGCACGATGTTGGGGCGTGAGCGGAAGACGGCCTAACGGTGTGCGGGACCGTAGCCCAGCTTCATGGAGACGGTTGCGAATGGTCCTCGCCGATACACCAGGAGCAACAGTGTCCCTAATTTGCTGGGAAGTGGCGGTGCGGTCCCCTACGGCACTGCGTAGGATCCTACGGTCTTGGCGTGCATCCGTGCGTCGCTGCGGTCCGGTCCCAGGTCGACGGGCACGTGCACCTTCCGCCGACCACTGGCGACAACATCGATGTACTGTGGAGACCTCATGCCCCACGTGTTGAGCAATTCGGCGGTACGTCCACCCGGCCTCCCGCATGCCCACAATACGCCCTCGCTCAAAGTCCGTCAACTGCACATACGGTTCACGTCCACGCTGTCGCGGCATGCTACCAGTGTTAAAGACTGCGATGGAGCTCCGTATGCCACGGCAAACTGGCTGACACTGACGGCGGCGGTGCACAAATGCTGCGCAGCTAGCGCCATTCGACGGCCAACACCGCGGTTCCTGGTCTGTCCGCTGTGCCGTGCGTGTGATCATTGCTTGTACAGCCCTCTCGCATTGTCCGGAGCAAGTATGGTGGGTCTGACACACCGGTATCAATGTGTTCTTTTTTCCATTTCCAGGAGTGTATACTCCACATGTTTGCTTCCGATTTGCCATGATTCTTGAAGTGGTGTACACACTGTTAAATATTACGATTTCACACTCCGTACTCGTACTTACTTACTGAAAATTATTCAAACTAAAGGCTGTTAGAGGTCATGTATGCATTTCTTTTATTTAATGATGAACAAGGTAACCAAAATGTATCTTATTATTCATAATGAGTAGAAGATTTGGGTCAGATGGATTACACAGAGGTTGTTTGTGGACAATGTGTCTTCGGATTGTATGGGATGATGAATTGAAGTTTGCAGTAGGATTTTATCTGTACTTGTTCGAGGAGACTGACTAGAGGAAAGAGTTGTTATGGAAGTGAAATGATATTGGCAAAAAGGTTTATATGTATCGACGTAAGAGGTATTATTGAAGTATTAAGATTATGTGGTGTTAATGATTATTGGAGTTTTGGTGGATAAGAGATAAAGTAAGTGAGGAGCATATTTTTTTTGTTCGTTTATATGGAACCAGGAGGATGAAGATGGCAGACTAGAACACTCAAGTAGAAGGAAGATTGTCTACACACACACTTTGTTAAATCAATGAGTAGTATATACTTTTTTTTGGAGAGAGGAAGTATTTGCATATCTTGGCACACTGACGGTTGTTCAGCAACCGTACATTTGATTTGGCTTGGCAAACATTGGTCTTGACATGATGACTGTGACGTTGACTAACTATTATTGACTGTTATACATTGCTGCTACTACTAGTTGAAACACATGTTGATAACAAATCTTTAACTGAATTGCATTTACACAGTTAACACTATTTAATTAGAAAGATGGGTGAGAGTGTTTTGTGTGTTTTCCTTTCCTAATCCCAAATAATTGGTACCGACCTACCTCCTAAATATTATTTTACTTGTTTGTTGTGACTTGCACTGACACCCATTAATATTATAGGTTTACTGATATTTGTGTATTTGTAATAGTTAATATGACAATTATCTGACATCATTTTTGTGTTTATTATAATTTGTATGTTTAGTGTAAGATCATTGACAATTATTTTGTAAAAGCAATTGTGTGTGCATTCAAATTGTTGTTCGTGCTTGCACCTATCAACATTGATGGGTGCCACTACGAAATGTTTAATTTCTGCTGATAAACTCTGATGAACTGTCTGATTAGTGATAGTGAATATTATGGACTGTTACCTGCACATGTTCAACATGATGGGTGCCACTTGGAAATGTTTAATTTCTGCTGATAAACTCTAATGAACTATCTAATTAGTGATAGTAAATATTATGGACTGTTACCTGCACCTGTTCAACATTGCTGCTACTGATGAGGTCACTTGTTGGTGTCTGCACCTGTTCAACATTGCTGGGTGCTACTGATGGAACTGCTTCTACTGAGATACTGTCACTTGTTGCTGTCTGCACCTGTTCAACATTGCTGGGTGCCACTGATGGAATTCTGCTACTGAGATAATTTCACTTGTTGGTGTCAGCACCTGCTCGCCATTTTTGGGTGGCACAGTTGCAGCTGTTTAAATACTGCTGACGAAATGTTATGAGACTGCTATTTGCCCCTGTTGACCACTGCTGGGTGCTACTCTTGGAACTGTCAACTACTCTGAGGAGTGCTACTTGTTTATTGAACTACTGAAAAGATTTTATGTGAATATTTGTATAAACTGATTTTTTGTGTAGTTACTGTTTATGAAATGTTATGAGACTCTTACATACACCTATTCGTCATTGCTGGTGCCATTGATTGAATATACTTGTGTAAACTATTATGTAAAATCACATGTATGAAAGCATTTGTATTCCATACTGTATTTTATATATTAGGTTGTTGAAGGGTCAGTGCAAAGCCAAAATTTATTTTGTTATGTGATATTTAATATTAATATTACCTTTTAGTTTTGTCCGTACTTTTTTTGGATGAATTTGGTGGTATTTTCGCCACCAATCTGGCAAAAATACCATGAAATTCTAGTCCGTGTAGGAGGGGCATATGAAAGGTGGCTACACTGAGTCACAGCGCCAGAGATTGCGCCAAAGAGTACTATTCCGCCGCCTCCACTGGCAGTTGTAGTTCAGAAGTTGCCGTGAGCAGTAGTAGTTCAGAGGTTGCCTTGGGCAGTGCTTGTTGAGATGATGTCGATAGCAGTACTAGTCGTGAGCATGTCGTGTGCAGTTGTTCTGCTGGACGAGACAGCAGATGCTGTTTGATTGGGGATGTTGCAATGATCACAGTGTATTTTTCGTCAATATAATTGAAGGTAACAAAAAATATTTTTATTTCAAATTTCCTAAATAACAATGCCTCTTGGTCACAGGTTCGGTCAACAAAGCATCTGGTTTGTGTACATGTATTAGACTGTAATTCTGGTTTCTATATGCAATTATAGTATATCTGGTTTTTTAATTACTTTATTGTAAATCGTGTTTAAAATATCTTGTCCTATTGTGGAGGAACCGTGTCAAATGTGTACGTTGAATCACACTTCCACACACAGAACAGTTACACTTGTGCTATGTTGTTTCGTAGCTTTTATAGTTGCTGGAGACTTAATTAATCAATTGTGTTAACGGAAATTTCCTTTCATTCTTTATTGTTACTCTGTGCAGTTAGATTGCGTACTAGTACTACTCAGGGCCAACCGGTTACGAGGCTTCGTAACCGGACACACAGCTACTACTAAAATTATTTGCATTTTGTATAATTAAGCCCCCATGCAATGTGCGTCACATGACAGGAATATCTTGTCGACCCACATAACTTGTACACTTGGCGAATGGATAAAAAGATTCTTCTACCTTGTAGATTTAGGTTTTCTTGTGGATGTGATAATCACTCCCAAAATAGTGATGAAAACATAAGAGTTTGTAACATAAACTGAAAATAAAAAATTAAACTTTTCACTCGAGGAAAGACTTGAACTAAGGACCTCTCTTTCCGTAGCTGCTCACGCTAATCACAGGATCACGGCGCTCCTGAGCACTCCTTGATGTTGCCTATCTTGCGCATGGGCTACTCACATTGTATATTTTGCTTATTTTTTCATAGTTCCACACAACTTCTTCCTGTTTTCTCGATTGACCTTTGTTCAGTTTTTCAAGGCCTGTACACTGTGCCAGCTTATAACTGAACTGAGGGGGGTGCGATGGGGAGGTTCCCTTGTCAGTAAACCATCACATACTGTGGAAAAGCATCATTATCTTTTTTTTTTTTTTTTTTTTGAGCATGCCTACATGTTTCTTTCAAGAACGAATGTGTAATGGAAAGTACTCATCTTCTTATATGGAATTAATTCCTTATACAATGTTAAAAGTAATATTATTAGCTATAACGTGACAAACAACAGGAATACATACATCCAACGTAGTCAGTACTGATCCACAGTCCTAATCTCAAAGAAATGTGGAAAGACGTTCTTTATTTCTTTACATCTAGTTTCGTGTCGTGTAGATGTCCATCAACATTTTCATGCAGTGTACAGTTGAGCTGGTTCGCCGGGACAACTCCGTATCACGTTAGGCCGTACCATTCCGTAACTTCCGGAGGAGTAGGAGATTAGTGTTTAACGCTCCGTCGACAACGAGGTCATTAGAGACGGAGCACAAGCTCGGATTATGGAAGGATTGGGAAGGAAATCAGCCATGCCCTTTCAAAGGAACCATCCAGGCATTTGCCTGAAACGATTTAGGGAAATCACAGAAAACCTAAATCAGGAGGACCCAGAAATTGGTTTGAACCGTCGTCCTCCCGAATGCGAGTCCTGTGTGCTAACCACTGCGCCACCCCACTCGGTTGTAATTTCCAGTATTAAATGATTAATTCGTATACATAATATTACTATATTAAAAATCTGTTTTCATTAGCATGTTACCCTGACTTTTAGGGGGATGTATGTAAAACTAGTGAAAAATGTTACAGTTTTGTTGCACCAGATAGTCCTGTAGCATGTCAGAAATATTTCTTCAAATTTTCAGAGGTTAATTCGTGCTAGAAGTGATGTAACAGCGACGTTGTTTCAACCAACGCATAGTGCCACAGCCCCTTTTGTGCATGACTATGTCAGGAATACAGAAATACAAGTTATGGAGGTACAGGGAAGCTAAGGAGAAATGACTGCATGAAAAATGTGAAGAAATCGGAAAAGGAATGATTGCCAGAAAGACTGATTCAACATACATAAAAGTCAAAACAAGAATCGGTGAAATTAAAAGCATTGGCAGTAACTTCAAGTGCGGGACTTTCACTGTTAAAAGCAGAGGAGAGAGCACATAAGTGGAAAGAGTACATTGAAGGCCTCTATGGAGGAGGGTGGAGGGGGGGGGGAGATTTGTCTGATGACGTGATAAGAGAAGAAGTCAACAAGGAAGAGATAGGGGACCCAGAATTAGAATCAGCTTTGAGCGACTTGAAATCAAATAAGGCAGCAGGGATAGATGACTTTCCATCGGAATTTGAGAAGTGGCGACAAAATGACTATTCACGTTGGAGTGTAGAACGTATGAGACTGACGATATACCATCAGATTTTCGAAAAACCATCATTCACAAAATTACGGGGTTTTCAAGAGCCTACAGTGCGAGAATTATCGCACAATCACTTTAATAGATCACACATCCAAGTTTCTGAAGGATAGTATACAAAAGAATGGAAAACAAAATTGAGAATCCGCTAGATTACAATCAGTTTCGCTTTAGGAAGGCAAAGACGTCAGAGAAGTGGTTGTGACGTTTTGGTTGATAAAGGATGCAACACTGAAGAAAAACTAAGATACGTCATAGGATTTCTTGACGTGGAAAAAGCGTTCGACATTGTAAAATGTTGTAAGATGTTCGCAATTCTGAGAAAAATAGGGGTAAGCTATAGGGAAAGACAGGTAACATACAATACACACAGGACCAACAGGGAACAGTAAGAGTGGAAGACTAAAAAAGAAGTGAACGGATTAAAAAAGGTTGTAAGACAAGGATACAATCTTTCACTCTTATTGTTCAATTTCTACTTAGAAAAAGCAATAACGAAAGTAACAGAAAAGTTCAAGACTGAAATTAAACTTCAAGGTGATAGGCTATCAATGATAAGATTCACTGATGGCATTCCTACCCTCAGTGAAAGTCAAGGTGAGTTACAGCATGTTCTGATCGGAATGAATAGTCTAGTGCAGGGGCGGGCAAACGTTGCACGCGGCTCATGAGCGCACAGCGCTGCACGTGTGCTGCTCGCGTGCAGGGGTCGACCGGGGCTGTGGCGACAGCCGGCAGGTTGCGGCAGTGTAGTGCCAGGCTAAGCTGCGGACGTTGATGCGAAGCGAGCATTATGTAGTGAACGTTGTATTTCAAGAAACGGAGAAGTGGAGATTTGCTATCTTTTAAAAAGTAATGAGAGAATCATTTTTTCTTTGTGCAAAAACGTTAAAATTTGAAATGTTTAATATGTGGCAGCATTCTCGCTGGTCAACGGAAGTTTAGTATTGAAGGCCATTGTAATAAATTTCACAAGGACGAGTACATTTTATTGTCGGATTCTGAGCGGATGGGGAATTGACTGAGCTTAAGAAGAGCGATCTGACGATACCAAGTGAATCTGTCGTAGTTGACCGGCCGAAGTGGCCGAGCGGTTCTAGGCACTACAGTCTGGAACCGCGCGAACGCTATGGTCGCAGGTTCGATTCCTGCCTCGGGCATGGATGTGTGTGATGTACTTAGGTTAGTTAGGTTTAAGTAGTTCTAAGTTTTAGGGGACTGATGACCACAGCAGTTAAGTCCCATAGTGCTCAGAGCCATTTGAATTTGTCGTAGTTGCTGTTGTCACGAGAGATCTGCGACTTTCCCTCGTCATGTCTCTCATCTAACTGATTTAAAATTTTATGGAGCACTGTTTTCAAGTTTTCAGGACGACAACAATAATAGCCCAGCGGTATGTGTAAGTTATAAGACTGACTTAATATAGCGAGAGCTGGAAAACCATTTGCTGAATTAATAAGTCTCGGTTAAGAGCAAACATCAGTGATGAAAACTTACGTAACTGTTTGTGTTTGTGTGTATGTAGAAATTTTGTTCCAGATATTAAACGTATTGTAAACTCCACCTGTGATAATTAAATAAAACGTATCGTAGGTAATAGGTACTCTTTCAAACCATGATTTCCTTCAAGCACTCCTACTAACCTTATTCATTCACTCAATAAAGCAAGCTAGGAAACAAAACGCGTTACAGAGGAAGGAGCGGACAGAAGGTATGGTGGAGATAGGAGAAAAGCGGGTGGCCAGCTTGCCCCTGTGTGCACGCGTAACACCTGTCAACTGCACGCGTGCAAGTGCACCGCACATGTGCAGGATTCCTGCCCGCCCCTGGTCTAGTGAGTACAGGATATGGAGTGAGAGTAAATCAGAGAAAGACGAAAGTAATGAGAGGTAGCAGAAATGAAAGCAGTAAGAAACTGAACATCAAAATTGGTGGAAACGAAGTAGATGAAGTTAAGGAATTCTGCTACCTAACAGAAAAATAACCTATGGCGGACGGAGCAAAGACATAAAAAGCAGAATGCCATTGGCAGAAAGAGAGTTTACGTCCAAGAGAAGTCTATTGATATGAAAAATATACCTTAATTTGAGGAAGACATTTCTGAGAACGTACTTTTGGAACACAGCATTGAATGGTAGTGAAAAATGCACTGTGGGAAAACCGGAACAGAAGAGACTCGAAGCATTCGAGATGTGGTGCTACAGACGAACGTTGAAAATTAGGTGGACTGATAAGGTAAGGAAGTTGTCTCTAGAATGGGCGAGGAAAGGAATATATGGGAAGCACTGTCAAGAAGAAAGGACAGGATGATAGGACATCTGTTATCAGGGAATAACTTCTATGATGACAGGCGGAGCTGCAGAAGGTAAATATTGTAGAGAGAGATTTGAAAACATCCAGCAAATAATTGAGGACGTAGGTTGCAATTGCTCTGAGATCAGAAGTAATTTGTGGAGGGTCCATTTACGATCAGTTTGGCTATGATTTAGTAAAGAAATGCACACATGGTGTAACATAAAACCAAAAACGAAAGTTTTAATAACCTCATCTAGAAGAGACGCCGAAAAGCAACATTTCCTAATTTACTATTATTAAAATTTCTTCATGTGATGCTTTTTCCAGTTTTCAATTATGATAACACTGGAAGAATCAGGACGCTTATGAGACGATGATTTGATTCAGGTTGCTTCACTGATGACCTACTGAAGAAGATTGACGATATGCTTATTGGTAGTTTTGAAATGCCAGTGAAGGATATAGCCGAAAGGGCACGCTAGACTAGAAAAATAGAGCTACATGAAGGTCAAAAAGAACAAATGTACGGTTATGGCCAACATTAATGTACTTGTTTCTGGCACGAATATTAGAAAAAAAAATTTTTTTTTTTTTTGCATTCTTCGAAACTTTCATTTTTCAGCAAATAAAAATATGAAATTTGCTACAGATTCTGTGCACATTGTAACATATCTTTCTATAGTATAAAATTTTTCATAGGGCATTACTATGAAATTTATTTAAATTTATGAGTAATATAAATTGCTATATATCATGCATTTAGATTTTAAAAGTCTTGCGAGAGTTCTAAGACTGATATTAAAAAGCTGGTACACAAATCTTGTTTACACATTTGTTTTACCTCCCACATTTGGAAAGTGAATGCAAAGCAACCTTTGAGAAACTATTCCTCATGTGACAGTACGTGTTCGAAAAGAATGCAATAATGTGCTGATCAAATTGGTTTTATAAAAGAATTGAAAAAATATTGACCTTATAGCCAGAATACAAAATGTGCAAATGTGCAAAATTTGGTTTAATTATCTCTTAAATAATAAAAGTTACATTAGCCTATATGTACCCATGTATTTTCTCTTATATTCCCCCTTAGTACTTACCATGCACACTTTGCCGAAGCATTGAAGCCTGTGAAACGCTTTACTTCTGAAGTGTGTTTAGGGATATGTTTTTCATTTTATGCAGATTGTTTCAGCAATTATAACGCTTATGCAGCTAGAAAGTTTATGACCCCCTAATATCAAGACATAGCGATTTGGAATCAGAATGTCTTTAGGTGACAGTAGTACTAGATGACGCACACCGATAGCTATAGACTGTGCGGATGTCAAAACAAATACATAAATTTTAAAATAAAAGTGTGATAGCCCTGTTCAGTATATGTTAGGAATCTCAACGCCACCCAGCTGTGGAGATCGGAATCTGGAGGCTTAAGCACACACAGACACCCGCCAAACCTGAACCCGTGGCCAGCGGCTGGGCGGCTTAATTAGCGCTGGAAATCGATTCGTCTGTTCGCCGCGAAGCCGCACACTGGTGTCCCTCGCCACCTCGGCCGCTCCTGCTGATTGATCAGAGCCCCATTAATGAATTTGGCCGCCGCTAATTTCGCGTAAACGAGGACGCACGACAGCGCTTAGCACTCTCTGCCGCACGCCGCCTGCCATCTGTTGCCGCTCTTTCGTAAGTTACCGCGACGCTCCAGTCAAAACTCCAACAGCCTCATCCACATTCAAGTAATCTATGCCCACATATAGACGACTATGCTAAGTTACTCTGATTATCATCAAAATTTGAAATTTATTTTGCCATATAACCTTTGCAACGTGGTGGTTACGTACAAACCCGTGACAAGTGAAATAATAAGTACAGGGGTTTGCAAGATACAACTACTTTTATTACTGATCAACACTTAAACCCAAAGGGCACAGTATTTACCCAAAAATTTTGTACAAGTGTCTCTTATACACAAGTCAAAAAATACGTTACATAAAACCTTTCTGATTGAAATACTTGCAAAAAAGAACTTCTTATAACTTCTATCTGACTGTAACCACTTCAATAATAAAAGCCGGCCGGAGTGGCCGAGTGGTTCTAGGCGCTACAGTCTGAAATCGCGCGACCGCTACGGTCGCAGGTTCGAATCCTGTCTCGGGCATGGATGTATGTGATGTCCTTAGGTTAGTTAGATTAAAGTAGTTTTAAGTTCTAGGGGACTGATGACCTCAGTAGTTAAGTCCCATAGTGCTCAGAGCCAATAATGAAAGGTAAAACCAGTTTCATTTATCAATGGCACTTGAATAAAAAAGGAGAAACAAGTTTCTTTTGAACAGGATAAAAAATTCTAAAAAAAAATACATTACACAAAACCTTTCTGATTGAATTACTTGCAAACAAGAACTTTTTATTACTTCGATCTTACTGTAACCACTTCATTAATAAAAGGTAAATATGTAAGCAGTATAGCAAAGGCAACAGACGCCTTGGCGTCCCAATGCGGAGGAAACTTAATGCAAGATCCCCGCTCACTGCAACCCGAAGAACTCAGTGGCCGCCGTATCGGTTGCCATTCTCCCCGCGGCCAAAAGAACCTTCCGTTCCCTCTGGTACTGGTCGGCCAAGGCGTTGCACTCCGGACATCGATTTGGACATGGACTTGGTGCCCGCTGCTGTGCTGCAACTGAAAAGCACAAACACACAGCCACAACCAAAAGAAACAATATTAACAGCCCCCAGAATATAGTAAGATAAAATTCTGCAAAGATAGATCACATCAAGACAAAGGCAAATTAAAAATGGTTAAATCATTAACTGTAGACTTCAATTTTCAAAATATGTAAAATTTCCCAAGCACAAACAGACTAGTTTTAAAAGGGCAATGATAATACAAGGCATAATATTATTACACCAGTACGTCGCAGTTCCAATACAATATTGACACTCATAATAAAAGGTAGAAACTAGTGATAACACGGGTAGGCCCGATTGCAAAACTAGAAAGCTTTGGCCGGCCGAAGTGGCCGTGCGGTTAAAGGCGCTGCAGTCTGGAACCGCAAGACCGCTACGGTCGCAGGTTCGAATCCTGCCTCGGGCATGGATGTTTGTGATGTCCTTAGGTTAGTTATGTTTAACTAGTTCTAAGTTCTAGGGGACTAATGACCTGAGCAGTTGAGTCCCATAGTGCTCAGAGCCATTTGAACCTAGAAAGCTTGAATGTCTACTTCTTCAATAGACTCCATTGCTCAGCGTGCTGTGTAGAAGACCATGGCCCAGTCACGCCTCAAGAACTTGCAATAACAGGCCCGCTTCCGCACTCCGAGCCACATACACCGATCAAATTCAGCTAACTTCAGTCTCTGAGATACCGCGCGGGATTAGCCGAGCGGTCAGGGGCGCTGCAATCATGGACTGTGCGGCTGGTCCCGGCGGAGGTGAGGTTCGAGTACTCCCTCGGGCATGGGTGTTTGTGTTGGTCCTTAGGATAAGATAGGTTAAGTAACGTGCAAGCTTACGGACTGATGACCTTTGCAGTTGAGTCCCGTAAGATTTTTTTAAAAAAATAGCTCTCTGAGGAGCGTTTTCTTGCAACTTCCACTGACATAGATTAACTTCCTCAAAAAGATCAGGCCTGTTTGTCGCCAAGATATCTAATATGTTCCCATCTCGATTTGGTTTTTTAACCAATTTATCAAGGATGTATGCTGAGAGCGCCCTTAGCATAACTTCACACGAGTTTTTGCTTCTGCCCCCTGTGATAAAAGTGTAATTTTTCCAGTCAATGGACGCCAGATTAAAGTCTCCGCCTATAGCTAATGGGTAATTTGGATATTTCTTTCCTATGCACTCAAGACTTTCCCCGAAACGTCCTACGTCATTTGTTGCGGATGCTGGTGGTCAATAAAAAAATCTTAATACGATGGTCACTCCTTGTCTGATTGACAGCTTTATCCAGACTATTTCACATTCCAACCCAGTATCGTCTGAACTTCGTTCCTAAACATTGTCCAAACCGAGTTCAAAATTTGACTGCTAATACAGTACTGGCATTACTACTGTTTATTTCGGAGAGTAACTCGGGAATTTTGTTACAGACACTTCGACAGTATACTAACATGTGATTTAGCATATTTAAATCCTTTGGAATGACCTGTTTGGTAAACTAACAATTTTTATAGTTGGCACATCCACATCAGTGTCATTACTTGGTAATTTTTCAAGCCAACAGTTTGTTTCCCGTGGGGAGTAACCTAACCTAAAAAAAAAAAAAAATCCATGTGCAAGCTACAAGTACTATGCTACCCATGCAGCTGTTTCCTGTGTGTGGTGCACCCAAGATCTATCGAGGGGCGTGCTACAACCTTCCACCCCATAGTGTAGGTCGAGGTCCGGCCAGTGTGGCCGAGCGGTTCTAGGCGCTTCAGTCTGGAACCGCGCGACCACTACGGTCGCCGGTTCGAATCCTGCCTCGGGCATGGATGTGTGTGATGTCCTTAGGTTAGTTAGGTTTAAGTAGTTCTAAGTTCTAGGGGACTGGTGACCTCAGATGTTAAGTCCCATAGTGCTCAGAGCCATTTGAACCATTTTTTTTGTAGGTCGAGGGATCTACAACCATTTTCGTCGCAGAGTTGACGTAGCCTCTGGTATAGAATCCCCACTTGACTCAAAACCAGAGAACGCTGTGTACGCTGCTGCAAATCGTCTGCTTGGCTTCCACTCCTCAAGAGACGAAGGAGCCGTCGAAAGGACCCAAGGATTTCCTCGGAACCACGACGACTGGCATCAGCGTGACAGAAGTGCAACCCTTCCGCAAATTGCTTCACATTTCAATGCTGGGCCATCAACAAGTGTCAGAGTGCGAAGCTTTCAACGAAGCATCATCTATATGGGCTCTAGAAGCCGAAGGTCAACTCGTGTACCCTTGATGACTACACGACACAAAGCTTTACGCCTCACATGGGTCCGTCAGCGCCCATATTGGACTGTTGATGTCTGGAAACATGTTGCCTGGTTGGATGAGTCCCGTTTGAAATTGTATCGAGCGGATAGGGGTGTACGGGTATGGAGACAACCTCATGAATCCATTGATCCTGCATGTGAGCAAGGGACTGTTCAAGCTGGTGGAGGTTCTGTGATGGTGTGGGCCTTTGCTCTTGGAGTGATATGGGACCCATGAAACGTATAGATACAACTCTGACAGGTGACAAGTACTTAAGCATCCTGTCTGATCACCTGCATCAATTCATGTCCATTGTTCATTCCGAAGTGCTTGGGCCATTCCAGCAGGACACTGCGTCACCCTATACCTGAAGAATTGCTACAGAGTGGCTCCAGGAACACTCATCTGAGTTTAAGTACTTTCGCTAGCCACCAAACTCCCGAGACAAGAATATTAATGAGCATATCTGGAATGCCTTGCAACGTGCTGTTCAGAAGAGACCTCCATCCCTTCGTACCACTACGGATTTATGGACAACCCTGCACGATTCATGGTGTCAATTCCCTCCAGCACTGCTTCAGACATTAGTCGACTCTGTGGCACGTCGTGTTGCGGCAGGTATATCAGGTTCTTTGGCTCTTCAGAATATACTGGGTGATCAAAAAGTCAGTATAAATTAGAAAACTGAATAAATCACGGAATAATGTAGATAGAGAGGTACAAATTGAGACACATGGCTGGAATGACATGGGGTTTTGTTAGAACCAAAAAAATACAAAAAATGAGTCCGAGAGATGCCGCTTCATCTGATCAGAATAGCAATATTTAACATAACAAAGTAAGACAAAGCAAAGATGACGTTCTTTACAGGAAATGCTCAATATGTCCACCATCATTCCTCAACAATAGCTGTAGTCGAGGAATAATGTTGTGAACAGTACTGTAAAGCATGTCCAGAGTTATGGTGAGGCATTGGCGTCGGATGTTGTCTTTCAGCAACCCTAGAGATGTTGGTTGATCACGATACACTTGCGACTTCAGGTAACCCCAAAGCCAATAATCGCATTGACTGAGGTCTGGGGACCTGGAAGGCCAAGCATGATGAAAGTCGCGGCTGAGCACACGAAGATCACCAAAGAACGCGAACAAGAGATCTGTCGGACATTTTGTGAACATTGTTTTTTTTTTGTGCTAATAAAACCCCATGTCATGCCAAGCATGTGTGACAATTTTTACCTCTCTATCTACATTATTCTGTGGTTTATTAAGTTTTCAAATTTATACTGCCTTTTTATTACCCGGTATGCTCTGTTGAAATTGTCCTTCGTTTGGTTAGTTGACTGTACTATTCCACTTAACGAGATATGACAGCGGCACTGTCGGTGCTACGATATGAGGGTGCTGTCCATGACGGCTTTTTTGAAGAGCTCGTCACCTGGTTCAAAAATGGTTCAAATGGCTCTGAGCACTATGGGACGTAACTTCTGAGGTCATCAGTCCCCTAGAACTTAGAACTACTTAAACCTAAGTAACCTAAGGGCATGACACACATCCATGCCCGAGGCAGGATTCGAACCTGCGAGCGTAGCGGTCGTGCGGTTCCAGACTGTAGCGCCTAGAACCGCTCGGCCACCACGGCCGGCTCGTCGCCTGGAAACTGTATGTTGTAGTGGTAGGGTTTAATGTCTTACGTGTAACTTTGTTCAGTCGTCGCTACAGCGACCAGAATCTGTCGTCGGAGTCCTCGTAAGTGTTCGAGTTACTAGAAGTGAGACGTTTGACGTTTTGCCCTGTGAGCTGATTTTTGTGCGCTCGTGCCCGGCTGCTGCCGCCGGCCGTCCATTGACTCGCGGGGGGCGGTGACCCCCGAGCGGCGTGCAGCGTGCGCTACCGGCCGCGGCAGGTGGAGCCACGCCGCTCTACTGTGCGCAGCGCTGCGCTGTTTTGCAGGTCCGCAGTCCGCACGCTCCGCTGCCCGCTGCCCGCTCTCGCAGCGCAGCCCGTATAAATCAGCTGCCTCGCCGCGCCAAGCGATGCGTTCAAAATTTATTCCCGCGCCGGCGGACGCTGACGCGGATGCGGGCTCGGAGCAGGCTTGGCCCGTGCTGAGGGCAGGTTTCAGGTTGTCTGCAGTAAAAAGGGGGATTCCTGCGCCAGCAGCGATAGACGGCGGCATAACTCCTCCTTTCCCCCCCGCCCCCCTCTCCAACAGACCGTATGTCACAGCTGCGGCATGTTATCGTCTACTGTACATTACCCTCCGAGATCCAAGTCGCTAATGTCGTGGCGGTTAGCCAGATTGTACGCACTTCAACTGCTGCAGGTGAAATAATTTTTCAGGGAAAGCGTGGGCTTAACAGCTGGCAGCTAACAGTTAACATTAAAATTCCAAATCCTTACGCAGTTTATTCCACAGAAGCTGACTACAGACTAACTGAATAGACATCGCAGACATGAGAGAGCCACATTACAGTTTAAATGAGTTTCAATCTAAGGTATGTACTAATCACACTAGAAATTGTTGCATTGGTTAGACATTAAACACAACTCCAGTGGTGCCCGTCCTATTTTGCGATGTAAATTCCAACAGGAGTTTAAAATTTCGTTTCTCTTAACATTTTATTCAGTCAGTCTTCTATCTCTAGTACCATGTGTGTTTTATAAACGTTAATACGCTAGGCTGTATCGGGGAGCTTTCCACTGAACACCCACACGATTTCATTCAAAACCGAACAGACAGTAGCTCAGACATTTCTCCCACTGCGAGACGAAGTGATCAATTCCCGTTTCGTAGAACGCGGTCGGCCTCTGGCGGATCCGCAGCTGCACCCAGTCTCGCAGTTACTTTTCCGACTGAAACCGACATCCACTAATATTTTTCTTCAGGTTCCCAGAGGTGCGAACATCACACATGGTGAAACATCCGAGCATACAGCAGAGGATGCTACAATGTTTCCCAACTAAATCTTTGATGCGTAGCCTTCGTTCTGCTTTCAGTGTAGGGGGAGGCGTCATAGTCGAACAGAATGATTCTGTCCCACAGAATCCCAACAGCCTGAGGGCAAACGGCAAATCCAACATTGGAAACGTCCCACATCTCGTCCGCCAAAGGAATCAATATCTCAAACTTCCTGGCAGATTAAAACTGTGTGCCGGACCGAGACTCGAACTCGGGACATTTGCCTTTCGCGGGCAATTGCTCTACCAATTGAGCTACCCAAGTACGACTCACGCCCCGTCCTCACAGCTTTACTTCCGCCTGTACCTCGTCTCCTACCTTCCAGACTTTACAGAAGCTCTGCTTCGCAGGAGACCTTGGTAGAGCACTTGCCCGCGAAAGGCAAAGGTCCCGAGTTCGAGTCTCGGTCCGGCACACAGTTTTAATCTGCCAGGAAGTTTCATGTCAGCGCACACTCCACTGCAGAGTGAAAATCTCATTCTGGAATCAATAGCTGTTCACACACTATCTGGTACGGCCACGGTGACCTCCTTCTTCGACTGCGGGAGCACAGTCCTCATTGAGTTCCTCGAGCGTGGAACCACAATCAGCGCGCAGGTCTATTTGAAGACACTTTGCAGTAACTGCGATTCACCGTGAAGTCACATGAGAACGAAGTCTTTCGTGACGGGACTGTTGTACCAAACATTCTCGAACATCTTTCCACCTCAATTCATGGTAAAACTCCGAGCTTTTGACAGTTACCTCTGTCATCTTCGTCAGCCGAAAGCATACAAAGCGGACGTGAATCTTCTTTCCCAGCCTACCTAAGGGGCTCCATCATTGGAGTATCGTTGGAGCTCCAAATAACTAGCAAATCACTCTTATCGACCTTTCAGGAAAACCTGCCCAACAGACTAGGCATCCCTAGCAGAATCAGATGTATTTTCAGAAGTGAGAAATACTTCAAACCTTAAGGCGTTAGTAGACAGTGGTGCGGAAAGTGCACACTTTGGCCATTCCACCCATCGATTCCAGGCCCCTCATTGTCCGCCATTCACCCTCAGGAACCAACAGATCGAGCATATTGGAAACCGGAAACTGCTGCAGTAAGGGTTCCAAGCCGTGCGGTTTAGACGCTTCAGTCTGGAACCGCGTGACCGCTACGGTCGCAGGTTCGAATCCTGCCTCGGGCATGGATGTGTGTGATGTCCTTAGGTTAGTTAGGTTTAATTCGTTCTAAGTTATAGGCGACTGATGACCTCAGAAGTTAAGTCGCATAGTGCTCAGAACCATTTGAACCATTTTTTGATGGGTTCCAAGCGTTGCCTTAGGCACCTGAGGTGCCACAGCTTTCGATCTTGGAGCTTCAACACCAACAGACCTCAAGTCAACTGTCTTAAGCCTTTCGGCCTTGGACAACGCAGTTTCCGTTCGACGGTGCCCAACTCCTCCACAAGCGCAATCCCAAACATTTTTATTATTTGTCTTCAGTACAAAAAATATAACATTAAGCCAAGCGTTTTCTATATGGAGTCTAACTACTGCCGATGTACTCCTTCTACCCATCATTACGTTATTCAGTCAACTAGAGAGAAATTAATGAAAAATACGAAACCACTTAGAATAAGTTAATAAACAATATTTAGTACCGATAAAGTCATGGACGGCATTCATTCCTTCACAGAAGCACTTAAGAGAAATGTGTGCGAACAGGAGCAGCTGCCGTTGTTCGAGTTTGCTTTCACCTCGGATGCTGTAGTTGTACTGTTGTCATCCTGCACTTCATGCGACTATCGTCAGTCAGTTTGCAAGTCAATTTGCGAAACTCATCTATTAAATTTAGCGCCTCATTTCCTAATCTAATTCCCTCAGCATCATATGATTTAATTCCAAATCTTAAATTTTATTCTCCTTTAACTTTAATTATATTTCAATAATGTAGAAACATACTGCCGATCATGTGCGTTCGTTGGCAGCCTGAAGTACCCTGCAGGTGACGTCTTCATCAAGACGTAGCACCAACCAGGGATTTACGAAATGCGGCACATCACTTTGAGGAACTCTCGAACAATATCTAAGTTCATGTGTAGCCTCTAGTTCACTTGTTCTATTTAAGGGATCTCGGTTTCATCACGTGATATGTGCACGACTTGAGACGAACTCTAACCTTTGTCATTGGTGGTAAGCTACAGTGACCACCAAGTAGACGAAGAGAAGAGAGTCTCATCCCTTGGAAGCAAAATAAATACCACAGACAAAGCAAAGAGAACATACGCAGCAGGCAGAAAGAGAATTCCTGGCCAAGTGAAGTCTACTAGTATCAATCACAGGCTTTAATTTGAGGAAGAGATTTCTGAGAATGTACCTTTGGAGCACAGCATTTTATGACCGTGAGAATATCACAAAAGAAGAGAATCGATACGTTTGAGATGCGATCTATAGTAGTTACTAACTAGGCCGGCAAAAAATGAATAAAGAGAGCCTCCGCAGAATCGCCGAAAAAAGGAATATAAGGGGAACGTTGACAGGAAGAAGGGACAGAATATTACATATGTTATAACATCTGGGAATAGCTTCCAGGTACTAGTAGGAGCTATCAAGGATAAAAATCACGTGGGAGGATACATATTAAAATACAGTCGACAAATGATGGAGGACGTAGGATGCAAGTGCTGCTCTGAGACCAGGAGGTAGGCCCAAGTGAGGGATTCGTGGCGGAATGTATCAAACCAAATCAAAGACTGATGACCAAAAAAAAAGCAAAAAGAAAAAAATATTAATACCAGGGAACTGGTCTCGACTTTACGATGTCAGTGACCATTAGATTTCACATCTCCCCGACCATAGTAAACTGCAGAAACGGAAGAACTATAGAGGTTCTTCTCAGAACGCAGGTACAAAATACATGACCATCTTGATCCACAGGTACAATGCATATTCTTTCGTATCTTTCGCGGCCAGTATCGAGTCTAATAGAGCGAACTGCAGTCTATGCTATGCCAATCGAGATTGGGAGACCGTCTGATCTCATGGTCATCACAGAAACGTTCTCTAATTGCCTTGAGCTTGTAACGTGGTGTGAGACTGGAGTGGGCTTTCGCAAGCACGACGCTGCACACGACTAAACGATTTCATTGAAATCTACTGATATTTCCTACTTGTTTTTGAACGCCTTGGCTATTCTCACACTTCTTTGACCACGAAGTCACACACTGATTTTTTCTCACACTTTCTGCGACACTGCAAGACTGTAAAAAAGAGGCGACTTCTGTGGGTATCTGTAATGATACCAAACACTGGGAGACCGTCTGATCTCATGGTCATCACAGAAACGTTCTCTGATTGCCTTGAGCGTCATTTACAGTAAAGGGCTTGCTCTTACTGTGTATCCAGTTCGAGCTTTGTATTCTTCCCTCGAAAAGAAGTACTAAACCAGATGAACCGTAACGGAAGCGAAGGTACACTAAAATTAAGCTCGCCTATCATCCCTGCCAGTGTTGGAGGTCAGGCTAGGGGCTCAAGTCTAGCTTACTGCGAAACTGTCTACCTACTCTCCCGATAGTTCGCGCTCTCTTTGAAACAGTGGTACGTCGAAGAAAGTATTGAGAAAGAAAGAGAGGGGATTCGATTAGCCTGCAAGCAAGTGCAGAATCAAATATGGCATAATGACAGTTTCGAATGAAGGATGATGGCGTCAGCTACTTTTACTCAACACAGAAAAGAATACAAAAGGCGGAAGAGAGAAATGGCGATTGTAATGATGAGATGAATGGAGAAAATTGGCAAAGCCTGTGTTGTAGGCCTGTCCTTAACAGGATGATGCGTGACCGTGGGAAGACGAGTAATCAGTGCTATGCATAAGATTTAACTATGCAAAATAATGACGCTTATAAATCGGCATCGGACTTTGTTATCATGTAATAGAATGAATATAGGTCGTTTTCTGGGACGTGCTGTGAGCACTTAAGGATGTGACAATTGTGGCCAATCCATTGCATCATCGTATTAAGACGACCGAATATCTGCTGAAAAACATGAAGTATTAGATGAAGACAAGAAGTAAATCAAATAAGATAAATGAATAAAATAAATCCTCATTCATAATCAGATACCACCTTTTATTTCTTCCGTACGCTCAAACGTCTACGGCGGGAGAGTGTACAAGACAGTAAGGAAAGACACTAGCATTTGTCTTGAAAACAAATTCAGGTCGAAAATGATTCATACAACATGTCTGTGAGATCGGGAAGCTGTGATAACAACGAAAATTGTCGGATTACAGACCTGAGAAAGGAATCACTGGCAATGGCAAAGAAGCCCATGGTTCTCTTCCTGCGCTTCGAATTAAGAAAGACCACCAAAATGCGACTTCATAAGAGGACGGTGTTATCAAAAATTCCATATGGCAGTTCCGTTTAGCACTTAAAGATAAAATTAGAGTCCAGTAAATGCCAATACTCTATAACAAATGCTTACGACGAAGAGAAGGAAACCAACAATTCGAGAACATCTTCAAGACTCACGCAGGGATATGTTGGACATAGTGTTATAGTAAAGTACAAAAATTCTACACAAGAAGTTCGACCAGATCCGTGAGACTGTCAGATAACTGTAATTGCAGAGACAAGAAATTCATATCAGGAGTATATATGTTGGTTGGTTGGTTGTTTCGGGGAAGGAGACCAAACAGCGAGGTCATCGGTCTCATCGGATTAGGGAAGGACGGGGAAGGAAGTCGGCCGTGCCCTTTGAAAGGAACCATCCCGGCATTTGCCTGGAGCGATTTAGGGAAATCACGGAAAACCTAAATCAGGATGGCCGGACGCGGGATTGAACCGTCGTCCTCCCGAATGCGAGTCCAGTGTCTAACCACTGCGCCACCTCGCTCGGTAGTATATATGTGATGAGTTTGTCACACAGTTCAAGCGTTCACCACTAGTCAGCGTCCTGTTCGCCAAAAAATCTTTGACAAAACTGGCAAGACATTCAAAAAGGGAAGATGGTGAAAAATTTAGATTGTGCAATATGGCGTTGGTGAAGCGAAATTTAAAAAATGCAAGCTTTCAGAACTAGCCCTGACGTGCTGTGTACACCCTCCGTCCCTTCCTCCTACCCTCCATTCCACACCCCTCGCTGCCCCTCTCCAACCAACCACATCATATTATTTTAGTGAGCATTAAACTAAAACAGCCAATAAGAGATTAGTATTTTATCCCTATTCCAATGAGACAGTTAATCACAATGCAGCTCTCAAATTACGTAAACCTCACCTGAACTGAATAAAAAGCCAACTTCTAGTTCTAAGATATTTGCGAACACTACATTATTTCTAAAAAATATGTGAACCTTACATGAACTGCGTAAAGTGGCGTCATGTTCAGAGCTACTTGTCAGAACTACAACGTTTCCATGTCAAAAAAATACGTAAGCTTCACTTGAACTGCCACCATGTTCAAAGATATTTCCCTCTGTACTGTTTAAATTGGTGCTACCACACAGACACGCACGCGCGCGCGCGCACACACATACACACACACACACACACACACACACACACACAAACTGCCTCAATAAATTTCTTCTCCGTCCCTCTCTCCCTCTCTATCTCTCTACACAAACAGACAGACACACACACACACACACACACACACACACACACACACAAACACAAACACAAACACAAACATGCGCACGCACATACAGGGAGAGAGTACTCGTACATATAAAGAATACCCGTACTTTAATGAGGCAGCAACAGCGTCATGTATTACAATGCGAATAGGATGAGTAAACCCCCAAAACATAAATTGATATCAATCTTATATTATTTATTTTCCATTTCCATACAATAATACATCACAATTTCACACTAAAGTCAAAGTTTACTTTGATTTAAAACACAAATTGTTTGGTTTTTCATGTTGTCATACAGTGTAAACATACGAATTTAACCACAATCTTCAACAATTTAGAATTACCATATTAATATAAACAGTAGATTGTTGCAGTTCGATTAAATATCTGAAACCTTTCCATCAGATAACAAGTTTTCACAACTGTATCTTGCACCCGTGGTCCAAGGGATCACGAAAGTGACAGAGAAGAAAGGGAGTAGCGTCTCTGACTACTCATCAAAACGTCCTCAGACCCGGATTCGAAACCCTTCACCGCTTAATTGTGAATAAAGATCATCAACAATGTCGGCCGAAGACTTTCAGCGTAAGAAGTCACTCTCATTCTGCCAACGGCCTTGTAAAAGAGGGCACCCTCTTGCCCTTGGAGTGGGAATCTGTCCCCAGAGCTGGAAGAATCAGCAATGATCAACGGCGGGATGATGATGTTGTACGCAATGGATATCACTGCATTAAAGACACACGAGGTGTATTCACAGGACATGCGGCCTCTAAATGAAAAGGCGTCGTAATGATCTCTCCATTGGCAAAAGATTCCGGAATAGTCCCCTATTCGGATCTCCGGGAGGGGACTGACAAGGGGGAGGTGACCACAAGAAAAAGATGGAACAACCCCGAAAGGATAACGTTCTACGAGTCGGGGCGTGGGATGTCAGAAGCTTGAACGTGGTAGAGAAGCTGGAAAATCAGAAAAGGGAAATGCAAAGGCTCGATCTAGATATAGTAGGGGTCAGTGAAGCGAAATGGAAAGAAGGCAAGGATTTCTGGTCAGATGAAAGTAGGGTAATATCAAGAGCCGCAGAAAATCATGTAACGGAAGTAGGACTCGTTATGAAAAAGAAGTTAGGGCAGAGAGTGTGTTACTGAGAAGAGTTCAGTGATAGGGTTGTGCTCATCAGAATCGACAGCAGACCAACACCGACAACGATAGTTGTCACGACGAGGTCACAAGCCGAAGATGAAAATTATTTATTTATTTATTTATTTATTCCATTAACAATACAGAGTAACCAACCAACCTGAAATGTAAGGTGTGTCGGATATTACTAAATCTAATAAAAGATACGTCTTATTGTTATAGCTTTATTGATATGGAGTAAAAATGTCTCTAAGGTTACAGAGGATTTAATGCTTTGTAATTGTCAGAGTGATTCTGTATAATTTGTTCTGCCTAGCTGAGTAAAAAATAGTATATATAATACAAACATTAAAATGAAAAATATTTAATAAATAAGTGCGATAGAAATAAGTTTCAGTATGTACAGAGAAGTAATAAGCTACTTTTAGACGTGTAATGTAGTCTAAACTAGCTTGTTGATTAATAATAGGCGAGAAGATCTCGGCAGAACCTCGAAATATTCTCATCTGAAGCAGTGTGTGTTATAATGGTCAGTTGAGTTATTTGAAAATCGCCATTTATTGCAGCTGGTTGGCTGTCTGTAACTGTTGCTGTAGTGCAGCCATGTTTAAATTATCTGTAGTGTTTGCGTGAATTGATATATGACTTCAAGAGTTGCGTTTAAAAACAGGGCATTATATTCAGTGGGTGTTCGTTTGTCTAGTTGTTGGTAGTTTCGCATATTCTATGTGATACCTTAGATACACACACATCTAGTGTTTACACAGATTATATACTGTTTGGGCATTTGGTGCAATAGATGAAAAAAATAGAAATGAGCGTATGGCTTCGTTGGCCGGGAGACCCCTTCCAGGGAAGTTCGTCAGCCAAGTGCAAGTTTTATTTTAGTCGATGCCACCTTGGGCGACTTGTGCGCCAGTGATGAAGATGAAATGATGATCAGGACAACACAACACCCAGTCCCCGAGCGGAGAAAATCTCCAACCTGGCCGGGAATCGAGCCCGGACCCGCCTGCATGGGACGCCAGCACGCTTCCACCCAGCTAAAAAGGCGTATGTAATAGCTACATGAATCTTAGCTTTACGTGAAGCAGGAACTGGTGGTTGTAAATCCATTAGAGGAAACAGATGAAGCGATAGAGAAAGTATGAAAGGCTACTGAACGGGTAATTCAATGTGTAAAGGGAAATGAAAATCTAATAGTCATGGGGGTTTGGAATGCTGTTGTACAGGAATAAATTTCATCTAGTAATAGTGAATATTCGATTATCACAAGAAGAGGGGGTATACTTGGGAAAGTCCGGGAGATACGGGATGATTTCAGTTAGATTACGTCATGGCCAGGCAGAGAATCCATATCAGATACTGGATTGTAAGGCGTACCCAGGACCAGACATAGACTCAGATCACAATTTCGTAGTGATGAAAAGCATGCTGAAGCTTAAGAAACAAGTTACGACGAATCCATGGGCAAAGAGTGGGATACTGAAGTACTAAGAAATGAATAGATACGCTGGAAGTTCTCTGAAACTAAAGGTACTGTGATAAGGACTAACTTAGTAGTCAGTTCCGTCGATGAGGAATGGATATCTCTACAAAGACAATCTCAATGTTGGAAAGAAAAATAGTAATAGAAAAAACTAACTGTAAATAAACCGTGCGTATCAGAAGAAATACTTCAACTGATCGACGAAAAAAGGGAGTACAAAATGGTTCTGTAAATAAACCGTGCGTATCAGAAGAAATACTTCAACTGATCGACGAAAAAAGGGAGTACAAAATGGTTCAGGGAAATTCAAGTAACTTAAGAATGAAATAAAAAATAGAAAGCAAGTGCAGTGAAGCTAATGCGAAATGGCTGCATGAAAGATGTGAAGAAATTGAAAAAGAATTGTTTATCGGAAGGATTGATTCAGCATACAGAAAAGTCAAAATAACCTTCGGTGAAATTAAAAGAAAGGGTGGTAACATTAATAGTGAAATAGGAAGTCCACTGTTAAATGCAGATACGTGGAAAGACTACACTGAAAGACTCTATGAGGAGGAATCCTTGCGTGATGACGTGATAAAAGAAAAACAGGAGTCGATTTAGAAGAGATAGAGAAACTAGCATAAGAATTTAAAAGAGGAACCTCCTGCACAGGTCACGATATGTGATCTTCCACCAGATAAATCTTTGCGTTGGTCTCCTTAACAGCTCGAATTTGTAATATCTTCGTAGATCATCTGCTAGTGAAGTTTCTTTAAGAGTCTGAACAGCTCCACATCTGAAGATTTCAAGGTTCAAAACGGTGAGTAGCAATTAATCTTACGATTTTCCGTTAACTTCTTGAAATGAGCATTGCAAAATTAATTGCCTAAGTGTGTTTGAAAATGTATTTAATCCAGTTACTTCTTCTGTACATTTCTCTAAACACACCTGCTACCCCAGTACCTGATTTAATCTTTATTGGAGCCTCCTTGGAGTGCATTTCAATTACTTTTACACATATTTATAGCCTGAATTGTATTTTGAATATGCAACCAGGTGAACCAAATCGGCTTGATGAACGCTGTTAATTCCTTTCGTGATAACCACTTTCCTCGGATAAACTTTCCACCCTGTGCGATACAACACATAAGCTATTTCAGCTTTCATGCTGATTACAATAAAGCCAGTAACGAGAGGAAGATCACGTAAGAATAAATGAAGTATCGTATTTCTTTACACAATACGTTCCAGAGAGAAGGGGAAAAACAAATAAAAACAGATTATATACACATTTTATTATAAGGACAATATATTTCTTTCATTGTTCAACAACAAGGTCCATTCTGCTAACTGGCATAGGTAGGAGAAATTTTAATCTTTTCTTACAGCTCGATTTTAACTACTGTGTGACTTCCTTCAGTGCTACTATATGCAAGTCATGATGAGTCATGGTAAATAAAATCGTACCATGGTACCATTTTACCTTACAGATAATGAACAGTTCGATTTTGAGTTTACCTGTTCGGTATCTTTGGATATGAATAACACACTTTGTACGTTGCGATTGCGGTTTTGACACTTTTATTGCTCCAAGGTGACCGGTTTTAGCAGTCATATTCTGCCATCATCTGATCTTATGAAACTCTCTATGTTACACTACACGACAATTTTATAAGAATGTGCGTAAGATCAAATGATGGCAGCAAAAGACTGGTGAAGCCTGTCATCCTGGAACAATAAAAGTCTCTACACTGCGATCGCGGCATACGAAGTGTGTTCCTCATTTCCAGCCATACCGATCACCCCACGGCACAACAGCTGTACCTTACAAAATAGCGTGTTCGGTGTAGTAATGTCAGACACTGTAGATAGCTATACAGTAGCAGCAATCGATCAGCAATAAACAGATTAAAAATTTACGACCAATGCTGTCCTTCCTTCTGCCTTGGGTCTCATTAATAAGGTTTTGGAGAGTGCTGTTCCTGATGAGAACATTCTGTATAAGAAATTATATTTATGTCAAATGGAGAATCTAGTAAGTGACAATCAGACCATCACTGGTCCAATAATTTCACATTTAAGTGAGCAGTCGATGGTTTGTCAAGAAAAGTTTTTGTTTGGAGTGCAGGAGGCGAGGGGCAGCACTTTTCAATCCCTTCACAAACCCACACGATTCTGATGGAGTACCTGAGCGTGTACCATACAACGCCGTCTCCAACGGCATACCTGCCGAGCTAATACTGTGATGATGGTGATTTTTCATTAGCCATTTTGCTGAAGTTATGTCCACATCGTGGAAAGCCGTTGTGCGCATTAGAAGGAAATTCCCAGAACCAACCACACTACTACGAGCACCACCCACCGATCGAGGTGCAAATTCCTTAAGAACAACTCCATTGACTGTGGTTCGAAATCCTTGGAAGTTGGTATTGAAAGGGAACGTTGTACATGGTTCTGGAAAAATGAAGCACTAGCACTGGGCAATAGGGTGTTACAAAAAGGTACGGCCAAACTTTCAGGTAACATTCCTCCCACACAAATAAAGAAAAGATGTTATGTGGACATGTGTCCGGAAACGCTTACTTTCCATACTAGAGCTCATTTTACTACTTCTCTTCAAATCACATTAATCATGGAACGGCGACACACAGAAACAGAACGTAGCAGCGTGACTTCAAACACTTTGTTACAGGAAATGTTCAAAATGTCCTCCGTTAGCGAGGATACATGCATCCACCATCCGTCGCATGGAATCCCTGATGCGCTGATGCAGCCCTGGAGAATGGCGTGTTGTATCACAGCCGTCCACAATACGAGCACGAAGAGTCTCTACATTTGGTACCGGGGTTGCGTAGAAAAGAGCTTTGAAATGCCCCCATAAATGAAAGTCAAGAGGGTTGAGGTCAGGAGAGCGTGGAGGCCACGGAATTGGTCCGCCTCTACCAATCCATCGATCACCGAATCTGTTATTGAGAAGTGTACGAACACTTCGACTGAAATGTGCAGGAGCTCCATCGTGCATGAACCACATGTTGTGTCGTACTTGTAAAGGCACATATTCTAGCAGCACAGGTAGAGTATCCCGTATGAAATCATGATAACGTGCTCCATTGAGCGTAGGTGGAAGAACATGGGGCCCAATCAAGACATCACCAACAATGCCTGCCCAAGCGTTCACAGAAAATTTGTGTTGATGACGTGATTGCACAATTACGTGCGGGTTCTCGTAAGCCCACACATGTTGACTGTGAAAATTTACAATTTGATCACGTTGGAATGAAGCCTCATCCGTAAAGACAACATCTGCACTGAAATGAGGATTGACACATTGTTGGATGAACCATTCGCAGAAGTGTACCCGTGGAGGCCAATCAGCTGCTGATAGTGCCTGCACACGCTGTACATGGTACGGAAACAACTGGTTCTCCCCTAGCACTCTCCATACAGTGACGTGGTCAACGTTACCTTGTACAGCAGCAACTTCTCTGACGCTGACATTAGGGTTATCGTCAACTGCACGAAGAATTGCCTCGTCCATTGCAGGTGTCCTCGTCGTTCTAGGTCTTCCCCAGTCGCGAGTCATAGGCTGGAAGACGCCGATCAATTTCTTCGAACGTCTTCCTGTCGGGACACCTTCGTTCTGGAAATCTGTCTCGATACAAACGTACCGCGCCACGGCTATTGCCCCGTGCTAATCCATACATCAAATGGGCATCTGCCAACTCCGCATTTGTAAACATTGCACTGACTGCAAAACCACGTTAATGATGAACACTAACCTGTTGATGCTACGTACTGATGTGCTTGATGCTAGTACCGTAGAGCAATGAGTCGCATGTCAACACAAGCACCGAAGTCAACATTACCTTCCTTCAATTGGGTCAACTGGCGGTGAATCGAAGAATTACAGTATATACTGACGAAACTAAAATGAGCTCTAACATGGAAATTAAGCGTTTCCGGACACATGTCCACATAACATCTTTTCATCTTTTCTTTATTTGTGTGTGAGGAATGTTTCCTGAAAGTTTGGGCGTACCTTTTTGTAACACCCTGTATATGTACGTCTTTGCAAACTGAGTCGCAAGTTGAAACCTGGTAGTCAAGGAAGGCAGGATTCGGTTACGATTGTGGACGGGGCCGTAATCACTTTGTATTTGTTCCATTTTGCAATTACACATTTTTTAACGGTAATTCCAGACTCAACAATAAATAAAGATATCACACGTTGTTAATGAAAGAATAAACAACCGTGTAATTAATAGTGCTTTACAATTTAGCAAATGAGCATAAAATACTGACACAGAAAATAATGTTTTAAAAACAAGCCAATGTGATCTCAATAAGAATTTTAAGGCAAGCAACCATAGTCACGGCTGAAAGCCTTTAACGCCAAGAAGAGCAATTATAAATTAATTTAACAAACACATTGTAAAACAGCAGTGCAGTAGCAAAGGTTAATTCAAAAAGACAGGCAACATATCACCAAACGGTTGAGACAAAATAATGGTCAACTTGGTAGTACAACCATTTAAACGTGCTGTAGCGCCAAATATGCCAGTTATATAAAAAATTTAAAAAACATACAGTAAAACAGCAAATTCAACAGCAAAGGTTAATTTAGAAGGACAAGCAACTGATCACAAACCAGGTTAGACAAAATGATGGTAAACTTGGTAGCGCAATCACTTCAACCTGCTGTAACGCCAAGAATGGTAATTACAGAAAAAATTTTAGAAACGTAGAATAAAACAGCAAATACAATAATAAAACACAAGGGCCAGTCACAGACGGTGCACCAGAAATCGACCTCTGAGTAGGTCTGGCAAAAAAGCACTTTCGCGTGCAATGAGATAAGCAGCCAAGTGTTGCATTCACTTCACAAGATGGTAACTCAGACTAGTGGTGGTGTAGCTAATGACTAATGATAATCTTGCTGAGGCTACCCGACGCCTAATAAACCAAATGCAAAGACGTAAAAATACGCCAAAGCCGGAACCAGCGGTCTGGACTCCGTCCGCAGAATACTGTGCTTAGAGCGCCTGGAACGAGAAAGGAATCACCAGAGTAGAGGAATCGCCAACCAACCTACAATCAAGAAAGCTGTCAAAACTACATGCGCCATCGGACAGCAGCGGCAAGGCGAGGAAACGTACACTGCCGTTACATACATTATCCCCCAGGGCAGGTAACTGGGGCGTTAACGGCCATGAGACAAGAAAAATACCGCTGGTTGAACTTAACAAATGGTAGTAAACTGAACGCAATAAATAGTAATTAGAAGTCCAGGAAAGCTAATCAGATCCGCCTTCCCCAAGCACTCCACTTGCTGCTCTTCGCCTCGGCAACAATACGAGCAGCAACACGAACCCAAATCACTGGATAATAGCAAGATCTCACAATGGTGGAGGTTTCTCTACTTGAATCCAAATCAACTCAACTTAAAGCTTGTAGGATCCGGTTTACGACGAGGTCGTTTACCCTCGTGACCACAGGCCTTCGATCCGGCAGTCCATGTGCGCCGCCAGTAGTTCCAGAGTGTTTTTGCACTGCGTGGACCTGGCTCCTGCTGAGTCCCAAACCGAACTGCACACTGACACCACCCGGAAACCTACAACCAGCACCAACGCGAGCCACAGCACGGCTCACAAGTTACCTACTGAATCCAGCTACATCCGCAGTCGAGAATAGAGTTGACAATCTACATCTACATCTACATGGCCACTCTGCAAATCACACTTAGGTACCTGCCAGAGTATTCATCGAACCATCTTCACAATAGTTTTCTATTATTCTACTCTCTAACAGCGCGCCGAAAAAGCGAACACCTGTGTCTTTCCATCCGAGCTCTATTTCCGTTATTTTATTGTGATCATTCCACCCTACGTAGGTCGACGTCGACAAAATATTTTCGCGCTCAAAGGGGAAACTTGTCAACTAAAATTTCGTGAGAAGATCCCGCCACAACGAGAATAGCTTTGTTTTAATGACGACCTCAAGTCCTATATCATGTCCGTGAGACTCTCTGCCATATTTCTCAATAATACAAAACGTGCTGCCTTTTTTGAACTTTCTCGATAAACTCCATTAGCCCTATCTGGTAAGGATTCTACATCGCGCAGCAGTACTCCGAAAGCCGAAGGACAAGAGTAGCGTAGGCAGTCTCCTTAGCATATGTGTTGCATCTTCTAAGCTGTCAATAAAATACAGTCCTTGGTTCGCCTTTCGCAAAACATTTTCTATGTGTTCTTTCAAATTTAAATTGGTCGTAGTTGTAATTCCTAGGCATTTTAGTTTCGTCAGTATGTACTGTACTTCCTCGATTCACCGCCATGATTTCATACCTCATACTCTACCTGTGCTGCTAGAATATGTGCCTTTACAAGTACGACACAACATGTGGTTCATGCACGATGGAGCTCCTGCACATTTCAGTCGAAGTGTTCGTACGCTTCTCAACAACACATTCGGTGACCGATGGATTGGTAGAGGCGGACCAATTCCGTGGCCTCCGCGCTCTCCTGACCTCAACCCTCTTGACTTTCATTTATGGAGGCATTTGAAAGCTCTCGTCTACGCAACCCCGGTATGAAATGTAGAGACTCTTCGTGCTCGTATTGTGGACGGCTGTGATACAATACGCCATACTCCAGGGCTGCATCAGCGCATCAGGGATTCCATGCGACGGAGGGTGGATGCATGTATCCTCGCTAACGGAGGACATTTTGAACATTTCCTGTAACAAAGTGTTTGAAGTCACGCTGGTACGTTCTGTTGTTGTGTGTTTCTATTCCATGATTAATACGATTTGAAGAGAAGTAATAAAATGAGCTCTAATATGGAAAGTAAGCGTTTCCGGACACATGTCCACATAACATAGCTTCTTTCTTTGTGTGTGAGGAATGTTTCCTGAAAGTTTGGCCGTACCTTTTTGTAACACCCTGTATAGATAGGGATCAGAAGAGGGCCTGTAACACTACTTTGGGGAACGCCATGTGTCAGATGCTTAGATCCTCTCCTGCTGTTACATGTCTCGCTATTCTCTTTTCTGCAACTCCGCATTCGTCTTTCTTCGATTTACTTTCAGTCTTTGTCCTGCACTCACCTGACTGTTCATTGTATTCAATGGGTTCTGTAACTCTTTTTCACTTTCAGTGAAGATAGCAGTATCACCAGTCAATCCTATCATTGACATCCTTTTACTCTGAATTTAAATCTCATTATTGAACCTTTCATTCATTTTCGTCATTGCTTCTTCGACGTACAGATTGGACAATGGGGCGAAAGATTATAGCCTTGCCGTAGCTCCTTTTTAGTCCGAGCATTCCGTTGTTATATACAGAAGCATAGATTCTTGTACGTGTTGTAGATCATCCGTGTCTTTCTGTGGCTTACCCTTATTTTACTCGGAATTTGGAATATCTTTCACCATTTTACACTGTCGAACGCTTTTTACAGGTTGACAAATCCTATGAAAGGTTTCTTGGTTTTTCTTCGGTCTTGCTTCCATTATCAACCACAACGTCATAACTGCCTCTCTGGTGCCTTTACCTTTCCTGAGGCCTAACCGATTGTCATCTAACAGTGCTTTAGTTTTCTTTCCCATTCTTCGGTATACTATTGTTGTCAGCAATTTGTATGCGTGACCTGTTAAGCTGACTGTGAGATAGTTCTCGCTCTTGTCAGCTCTTGCTGTCTTCGAAATCGTGTGTATGACATTTTTCCGAAAGTCTGATGGTATATCGCTTGTCTCACAGTTGTACACAGAAAGTTGAATAGTCGTTTGGTTGTCTCTCCCCCAAATGATTTCAGAAATTCTGATGGAATGTTTTCTATCCCTTGTGCATTATTTGATTTTAATTCTTCGAAAGTTCTTTTATACCCTGACACTAATGCTGCATACCATATGTCTTTCACATCAACTCCTATTCTTTCTTCTATTACATGAACAGACATATCCTCCGCGTCATAGAATCCTTTCCCCTATCTGCTTTCTGTTCTATGTTTTGAAAAAACGGTGACTGACTCATTATATTTTTTCCCTTGTTTTTCACACATTATCTTTTTAATGGAATAATCATAGACTGTGCCTGCCTACAATGGCCATGTGTATTGGCGGTACCTGGTGAATCAGTGCCACCCATAGCAATGAACCAGATCGTCTGCATTGGAATTCCCACTGCAGTCCTTTTAGTGTCCCCCTTGCCTTTAATTTCAGCGAAAATTGCTTTGATTTTTTTATATGCTGAATCAGTTCTTCCTAAGATCAATTGTTTTTCTGTTTTCTCAAATTTTTCCTGCAGCCATTTCGTGTTGGTTTCCTTGCAGTTCCTATTTATTTATTTCGTCCTACGTAATTTATACCGCGAACATTTTTGTACTTTCAGAATGAGATTTCCACTCTGCAGCGGGGTGTGCGCTGATATGAAACTTCCTGGCAGATTAAAATTGTATGCCGGACCGAGACTCGAACTCGGGACCTTTGCCTCTCGCAGGCAAGTGCTCTACCAACTTTTTTTTTTTTTTTTTTTTTTTTTTTTTTTTTTTTTTTTTTTTTTCGAGGCGGACGTCTCATGACACCCGTTCAGGTTCGTCGTTGATCCGTTCACTCAGTTTTTTTATTACAGAGGGCACGCAACCCTCTGACCGAACACGCTGAGCTACCGTGCCGGCTACCAACTGAGCTACCGAAGCACGACTCACACCCGGTCCTCACAGCTTTACTTCTGCCACTACCTCGTCTCATACCTTCCAAACTTTACAGAAGCTCAGTCCGCAGCTCGTGGTCGTGCGGTATCGTTCTTGCTTCCCGCGCCCGGGTTCGATTCATGCGGGGTAAGGGATTTTCTATGCCTCGTGATGACTGGGTGTTGTGTGATGTCCTTAGGTTAGTTAGGTTTAAGTAATTCTAAGTTCTAGGGGACTGATGACCATAGATGTTAAATCCCATAGTGCTCAGAGCCCTTTTTTTCTTTTTTTTGCAGAAGCTCTCCTGTGAACCTTGCAGAACTAGTACTCCTGAAAGAAAGGATATTGCGCAGACATGGCTTAGCCACAGCCTGGGGGACGTTTCCAGAATGAGATTTCTACTCTGCAGCGGAGTGTGGACTGATATGAAACTTCCTGGCAGGTTAAAACTGTGTGCCGGACCGAGACGCGAACTCCGGACCTTTGCCTTTTGCGGGCAAGTGCTCTACCAACTGAGCTACCGAAGCATAACTCACGCCCCGCCCCCACAGTTTCATTTTTGTACTTCCTCCTTTGGTAGATCAATTACAGTATTTTTTCTGTTACCCGAGGTGCCTTTGCAGTTACCTCCCTAGCACCTACGTTTGTGTTTCAAACATCTGTGGTTGCTCTTTTTCGAGATGTCCACAAATTTTATTTGTTATTTATTATAGCAGTATTTTAAGTGAAGTTCTGGAATCCTCTTTCTTTCACACTGATTCTTTCGTACGATTTTTTTAACTTTGTCTTCTCTCCATTATTACTAAATTGCGATTTGAAACTATATTTGCTCCTGGGTAGGCCTTACAATCTGATATCTAATCCCGGAATCTCTCTTTGACCATGATGTAATCTAGCTGGAATCTTCCCTTGTCTCCGGGAGTTTCCCATGCTAACCTCCTTCTCCTCCTGGGATTCGCCAACACAGCACTCGCTGTTCTACATCTACATTTATACTCCGTAAGCCAACCAACGGTGTGTGGCGGAGGGCACTTTACGAGCCACTGTCATTACCTCCCTTTCCTGTTCCAGTCGCGTATGGTTCGCGGAAAGAACGACTGCCGGAATTCTTCCGTGCGCGCTCGAATCTCTCTAATTTTACATTCGTGATTTCCTCGGTAGGTATAAGTAGTGGGAAGCAATATATTCGATACCTCATCCAGAAACGCACCCTCTCGAAACTTGGAAAGCAAGCTACACCGCGATGCAGAGCACCTCTCTTCCAGAGTCTGCCACTTGAGTTTGCTAAACATCTCCGTAACGCTATCACGCTTACCAAATAACCCTGTGTGCTACCCAGCAGAAGTTCGGAATGTGTCACATTCACATGCCTCCATACTGTTTGTATAGCGTTCTTCTATCTACATTGATTTTCTGATAATAGTTGTAATCGAAACGCGTTGATAAACCAGTCCCCTCACATCCAGTGACTCAGGAATAAGAAAAATAATTATTTGAAGTCCATACCAGCATTGTTTATCCGTTTTAGTTCACGAAATGGGTGCTTATCTCTTGCATTACTATGTGTCACACCTAGTATTTGATGCAGTGATTTCCACTGCCTTCTGCGTCCTCATGGCGATGATTATTGATAATTCTTCCGCTTTCTTCCCACCCCAAGGGCAAGAGAGTGCCCTGAACTTCCGCCTGGTCCTTAGCCCTCTTTGACAATACTGTTGAAAGAACGAGAGTGCGTCCTTATGTCGGACATTTTCGGCCCCCATTGTTAAGGATTTGGCATGCTTTTTCGTTGTTTCTGTACCGATATTCTGCACGGTTTCAGTAGCTTGGAAGTTCGTCTCCAAAAATGTTCAAATGTGTGTGAAATCTTATGGGACTTAACTGCTAAGGTCATCAGTTCGTAAACTTACTCACTACTTAACCTAAATTATCCTAAGGACAAACACACACACCCATGCCCGAGGGAGGACTCGGACGTCCGCCGGGACCAGCCGCACAGTCCATGACTGCAGCGCATAAGACCGCTCGGCTAATCCCGCGCAGCAGTTCATCTCCATCTCTTATTAATTTATTTGGTATAAATCTCTGAAATGTCGTCGATATTGTTCTTTTGAATTAAAAACGCATTTCTGGTGCAGCCGCAAACGCACGAAATTCCATTTTATCTGTGGGCTGTGCTATTTTGTTGTGGCTCATGCGGCGGAGATTTGAGCGTTTAGCTGGACTGCAGACACGGACTTGCAGACAAACAGAAAATTAATTATGTAACTTTATTTCTTTAAGGCTATAATTGAAACGTTATCACTACCCCTCAAATGTACGTCTTCTATTAATACACCCTGCACAAGGATGTCAAAATTGCTTTGTGGAAGCCTTTGTCCAAACTGACTTGCAACATAAGTCAGTGCTCCCTCCGAGAAACACCTGGAGCTGCTCGCTTGGCAGTACCAATCGCAATCGGCGCACCACTGGATCATTAATCTCTCATTTAGGCCAAACTGCGCTCCCTGACCTTTTTTGCCGCTGCCTCGCGCCGGGAACCCGTCAGCCGCTGTACAATGCACGGACCCCGTTCTCAGGCCCGGCGAAGACCTCTCGTCATAAAAATCGTAATTGATTGTCCGTGCAAAGTGAGTAAATAGTGAGGCGGTAGTGCGTTCTGGCCCGGCGCGGCGCTGCAGTCGCCGGTAACGAGGCTGTCGGCCGGAGCAACAGGTGAAAACCTGCCGACTTCCTGGCCTCTTAAAATAAATGAGCCAAGGAACGAATAAAAGATGTGAGGAACCAGACGCAGCTCTCAAGTGAAGACCAGCACTTTATTTTTATGCCTTCAGACCACCCGTGTGCAAAACACAGAAACCTGTTGCCGTCTAGCTCCCACTTTCGGGAGAAGGAAAGCTACTTGGGTGGAAGATGAGATTCAGAATTTACTAAGTGTTTTAGCTCTACTGACTAGTTAGGGCCCGTTTCAGCCCTACTTAGAAATAATACTCCAACAGTAAAAATTTTACAAACAAGATAAAGGAAACGTCTGACTTGTTTACTATACAATGGTTACAATAATGTATGGCTGAACTTCCGCTGTTCGCCTGAAAATAATCGTTGTAATGTGGGAGAGCTAACATGAGGCAAGACGAAGGAGTAAAAACAGATTATTTGTGAAAGATAACGAAATACTTGGATAATCATTTATAATGTCATACATCATCTATTTCCTTATCTGTAAAGCTGCATTTCTTTCCAAGGCCATTTTATGTCTCTTAACTGCTGATAACAACCTTCTGATCAGAATAAAGCCACAATGAGTTTGGTTCTCAGCACCTGACTGTCCTCAAAATGTCTGCGAGCTGGTTATTTAACGAGCTGTTGGAAGAAATGGTAGTTGAAAGCGATAGCGTACGGGACAGATTCTAAAAATTACCAGCCTGTGTTCCGAATATTCCGGACAGAATCAGACCATAAATCTCATGCCAGATACGATCTGTGATAAATGCACTTTTTGGTGGGAACCATCACCCATATATTTTTCTGCAAGTAGATCATCACAATTTGGGGCAATTTCCAATAACGCTTGCAAGCAGAAATCGATTTCGTTTCCAGCGGTGTGTATGGCTCTACGTACAGTGCTAGCCACTAAATTGCAACGGCAGGTGCAGTAAAAAATAACTAAATATCACTTATTATGTGTATACAGTATAGTAGGAAGAACGCTTGATTACAGTTGTACGATATGTTGGTGCATACAGGTGTGAAACTTAGTGCACAGAATTTCCTGCTCTGGTGGCAACCTGACTGAGCGTCGAATCATACTGCGCTTTGTTCGTCGGTTGTGCGGTAGCGTTCTCGCTTCCCACGCCCGGGTTCCCGGGTTCGATTCCCGGCGGGGTCAGGGATTTTCTCTGCCTCGTGATGACTGGGTGTTGTGTGCTGTTCTTAGGTTAGTTAGGTTTAAGTAGTCCTAAGTTCTAGGGGACTGATGACCAAAGATGTTAAGTCCCATAGTGCTCAGAGCCATTTGAACCATTTTGAACTTTGTTCGTCATTTCATGCTGCTTCATATTCTATGTCAGAGTTCACCAGTCGGGTGTGAGATCTTGAGAACGTGTGTGTGGGGGAACAGTCAAACGCGCTCTTTAGAGGTAGGTCAGTGCAGGAGTGGCTCTCTTGTTGGAATACAGCATTATTAGCACTTCGAAGATAGAGGACAGCTATTGGTTTTCACATGCCAGATATGTAACATTTGATGTCCAAATTACCAGTTAGTACCTAACAAAATTGATAGCTTTGAGTACTCAGTGACACCGCATATCATCACGCCCAGTTTCGGATCCGTATGAACATGATGAATTCAGTCTGGCAACGTTCGTTTTCCTCATAACCTCCACCCGAGAATCATACAACAAGATACTGAACGCAGAACAGCGACTCGTCCGAACATTACCACGTCCAGTGCTGTCACGGGATGCATCACCGTCGTCACGTTCTCCTCTTCTGTCACTTTATGGGAATCCACAACTGATCACGACGCCGATAGTCCGTGGTTCTTATGACTTCGCACAACACTTTTCCTGTGGATACATGTGGTACTGGAAAGAAACCCATTTCCGAACTCAAGGTACGTGACGGGACTAAACGATCTTTCACATCTATGCAAACCATATGTATGTCTACTCTTTGCAGTGTCTTTGTTTTACGGTGTACTAACAGATGTCCTTCAGACAAGCATGCATGTCTGGAGGAACAGACACTGCTGCGATCTATGGCTGTGTGAAATAGAAGAAATGTGTTCGCAATTGCAAATGCGATTAGACTTCAGCTGCAGAATTTCTTGGTGACATGTAAATTTGTTCGAGACCGGGACTCGAACCGACATTCCCGCTTATCGCGAGTGGTCGCCTTAACTACTTCGGCTATATGAGCACGCTTCTCTATATGCCACCGTGTGTCCACGTATATGTGTCCGTGCGTTCAATACACTTCTTCTAGTTCATACATCTGTATGTCAGTAGTCTATGTTCCTTCAGACATGCATGCATGGCCGTGACAGTATATATGTGAGCAATAATCAAGCAGTAGGCGAACAAGTATACAGTAACTTTCTTCCTTTGTTTTCGGACTGCATTTCCTTAGGATTCTTCCAATGAATCTCAGTCTGGCACCTGCTTTACCGACGATTCGTTTTATATGGTCATTGCATTTTAAATCACTCCGAATGCCTACTCTCAGATAATTTATGGAATTAACTACTTCCAGTTGCTGACCTGCTATATTGTAGCTAAATGATAAATGATCTTTCTTTGTATGTACTTGCAGCACATTACACTTGTCTACATAGAGATTCAGGCCGGCCGTAACGAAGCGCGGTTCTAGGCGCTACAGTCTGGAACCGCGCGACCGCTACGGTCGCAGGTTCGAATCCTACCTCGGGCATCGGTGTGTGTGACGTCCTTAGGTTAGTTAGGTTTACGTAGTTCTAAGTTATAGGGGACTGATGACCTCAAAAGTTAAGTCCCATAGTGCTCAGAGCCATTTGAACCATTGAGATTCAATTGCCATTCCCTGCACCATTCGTCAATCCGTTGCAGATCCTCCTGCAGTTTAGTACAATTTTGCATTGTTACAACCTCTCGATATACTACAGCATCATCCGCAAAATGCCTCAGTGAACTTCCGATGTTGTTCACAAGGTCATTTATACATATTGCGAATAGCAACGGTCCTACGACACCCGCATGCGGGTTCTAAGAGGAAGGACACTATAAATGGTAGCAAGCTGATGGCGCATAATCGTTAACCGTTCGCTTCCCCGAGGAATTACACTGCTGAAACGTGCAATACACTTATACAGACCATTAGTGATGTTTAAGGTGCATATTCAATGAAGAGAAAGTCGTGTTAACTCAGTAGCTACATTATTATTCATAATTAACTCAAAGCTACAAATGTGGCGATCTTACATGAAGTAAAGGGTACTGTAAGAATCTTCCATTGTTTAATATGAAACAATAACGAAATCATTTCATCGACCTTAGCTCTTCGAATTCTAGTATATAAATAACTTTCATCATGCTGATTAGTCAAATGACAAAATTTAATTTGCTTATACGCTCTCCACTGAGCCCATGCCGTAAGTCCCTCGCCCCTAATTGCGTTCCCGCCTGGAGCAGGTAAAACATTCTGCGCAGCTCCCTGCAGTGCCTCGGCGGGTGTCCTGACAAGCGAGTTGCCGCACAAAGTTGGAGGAATGCTGCCGAGAAACTTCCCAGACCAGTTGGCCAAACAGTAGTTACGCTCATTAGAACCAGCTTTAAGTCACGCGTGACGCTATTTCTGAGAAAGACGTCACTAACCTTCCGAAGACGACGGTGCTGAAGGTTCATTTGTGTCTATTAGAAGCGGAGGAACGTTTGTCTTCCATGCCGTCACTTGATATCATAGTTCTATCCTCGATACTGTCGACATATGCGCTTCGTCGGAATCAGCATGCAGCCTGTCTATCAAATTGGTTACATAACTTGACTAGCATTTAATTTTACCGCGTCGTTTCTTTCTAGATTTCTCTGATACTAGTTTCGATCTTGTATTCATTTTTTGTCTGTTTTATTGCTTAGCGTCCCGTTGACGACGAAGGCCAGTTAGAGAGTGCATGAGTTACAAAGTGAAACGAGAATAAGCGGCAGCCGATGTCTCGAAGGAAGGTTTAATAGCTTGGACTTAGAGTGACCATTAATGAATAAACGATGCCGTCGGACTGCAATACGAAATCGTCAGAAGTGCTGCATGAAATCAGCGAACACGATATGAATTCAAAAGATGCTAATAATAACAACAAAGAAGCCGGTGAAAAATACTTGCCATGAAAAGGTAAGGGTGTTTGTCTCGGTCAGACTACCAATTCAGACTATCAGCGATATTAGGTGCAGCACGATGAAAATATTGCTTGGTAAGAAATTGAGGAATGCATCGAAATAGATGCAAGGTACATGACAAAAACAAACATTTCGGTTATTCAAACCGGACGTTAAACGGTGATTTGCATTTTTCGTTCGTTCAGTGACAACAGTTTACGCTATTCTTGCGATCCCCATTTGTTGCAAATGTGACTGTAATGTTTGCTTCTCTTTTACTTCTTTATTCTTCGCATTTAAACTTCTATTCTGGTTCATTACTGTCCTTTTAATCAGAGAATATTCCATCTGCCTTGTTTTGTTTGAAAGGAAACGGTGTACTAAAGTTTTAGGTTGATAAGCATTCGTCATATTCACAAAAATCACACCGTTAGGTTGCTTAGACATAAAAAGAAGTGTAGCTCTATTTCGGCACATGTTGGCAATGTGTAAAATCGTATTCATTGGCACCAATGTTAGCGGGTTCAGTCAAGAATGAACTGTGTCTTGTTCACGCAGATCTGGATGGCGCACAGAAAGGAATGGGTTGCTTAATATCATTTTCATTTTGCATCAGATATGTTAGGATTTGAAAAGTGATCGAGAGAGTGCAATAGTTAAGACCCCCAACTTGTGTTCGGAGAAGAAATTTCATTCGCTCATCGTGATTTAAGTTTTTAGCTCTTTCCTCAAATAAATTTAAGTGTATGTAGGAGTGGTTTCCTGAATATCTTTTATCACTTCATTCCTTGTCAGATTCACTTGGTGCTTCGCCTCTAATAGTCTCCAAGCAGATGAGATTTTCATATTCTTCCCATGTACCGTAGAAGCAAATTACACATATATATTTGCGTTCGTTAACGGAGTTACTTAGTATCACTTTCACCTAGAATAAATTTTCTCCCTGCAGTGACGAGCTCGCTGATTAGAAACAACCTGGCAGATTAAATCCGTTCGCCGCACAAGGATTCGTACGCTAAGAGTTTGACAGTTACTGGCAGAAATAAAATTATCAGGGTGTTTCGTCAATCTAGCATACATAGCTCAGTCAGTAGAGCATTTTGTCGAGAAATTTGAAAGTTCCTTGATCTTATACCTATTTGGCAAACAATTTTAATGTGCCAGGAAGCTTCTTCTTACGTTGATATTCACATCATAAAAAAATTGTGTAAGTGCGTGTACGACTCGCACACCTAGTGTTCCGTCCAAACTTAATTGTGTATATAGATAGTTCATCCATCCCCGCAATCAAAAATCTTGACGATTTTTGAATTTTACAAATATAGATGCAAGCAGGATAAAATACGCCACTCACTCCAGAGAGGAAGGGGGCTTAATAAAAGGACAAACAAAAAGTATGGTAACAAATAAAAAATCCTTTTTCCTACGATATTATTTCAAATTACAAGTTCTCAAATTTCTCCTTTGACTGTAGTGTGAAACCTTGCTTCTTGGCAAATATCATGAATCTAGGCCAAAGGGATGTACCACATAGGTATTGATGAGTGAGTTTGCGAGTATAAAATATCTGAATATCTTCTGATTACGTTGACTTAGAACCTTTGAGATTTTACAGCGCAAAGGGGCTATGGACCTTAGTACACACATCACAAAAAAGTTTTGCATCACTCCGGTTTCCAGAACTCCTGAAGATACACGTTGACTGTGGATATTGTATCACAAACACAGTCCCTTTGACTGTTCAGAGATGTCACTAAACCCGCACAAAGATGTAAACAACCATGCATAAGCAGCGCCTATGAGACTGAGGGGGTCTGAAAGCCGATCAATTAGTCATTCCACCAGGAAGGAGGTACACGCCTCGTGGTGTCTGTAGTTCAACCATGCCTAGACGGTCAAACCGCGATTCCATCGCGTCCGCACTGTTACTTTGTGCTAGGAAGGGGTCTAAACAAGGGGAGAGACCTGCGTCTCAGACTGAACCTAAGTGATGTTGCTCGGACATGGAGGAGATACAGACAGACAGGATCTGTCGGTGAGATGCCTCGCTCAGGCAGCCCAAGGGCAGCTACTGCAGTGGATGACTGGTACCTACGGATTATGGCTCGCAGCCTCAGGACGTCGTGCTACGACACAAACTGTGCGCAATGGGCTGCATGATGCGCCATTCACTCCCGACGTCCACGGCTAGGTCCATCGTTGCTACCACGATACCATGCAGCGCGTTCTCTTCACCCATGACTGTCGCATATGCCTTCCACTAGGCAATCATCGGAGACGTGTTTGGAGGCAAGCCGGTCAGGCTGAACGCCTTAGACACGCTGTACAGCGATTGCAGCAAGGTGGATGTTCCTTCAGTTTTGGGGTGGCATTATGTGGGGCCGACGTACGCATCCCTCCGACCGATAGTGCCACCATATCGACAGCATACTGGTGAGGTATTCGTCTTTATGGACGACAATTCGCGCCCCTGTCGTGCACCTCTTGAGAATGACTTCCTTCAGGATAACGACATCGCTCGTCGAGAGTGGCCAGTATGTTCTCCAGACATGAACCCTATCGAACATACCTGGGATAGATTGAAAAGGGCTGTTTATGGACATCTGAGAGATGTAAGCGGAATCGCCGTTTAGAAGTGGTACAATCTGGACCCACAGTGCTTGGATGAACTTGAGGATAGTATGCCACGACGAATACAGGCATGCATGAATGCAAGTGGACGTGCTACTGGGTATTAGAGGTGTCGGTGTGTACAGCAATGTGGACCACTACCTCTGAGGCTCTCGCTGTATGGTGGAACAAAATGTGCAATGTCTGGTTTTCATGAGTAATAAAAACGACAGAAATGATGTTTATGTTGTCTCTATTTCAATTTTCTGTACAGGATCCGGAACTCTCGGAACAGAAGTGATGCAAAACTTTTCTTCATGTGTATATGTGACACAAATTACAAATTTATACGCCTACACGTTCCTGAGGAAAAGGCGTGTGAAACGGACAAACACATGGTTCAAATGTTTCAAATGGCTCTGAGCACTATGCGGCTTAATTTCTGAGGTCATCAGTCGCCTAGAACTTAGAACTAATTAAACCTAACTAACCTAAGGACATCACACACATCAATGCCCGAGGCAGGATTCGAGCCTGCGACCGTAGCGGTCGCTCGGCTCCAGACTGTAGCGCCTAGAACCGCAAGGCCACTCCGGCCGGCACAAACACATGGTCGGATAACAAATACCAAAAATTTTTTTCGTGCAACATAAATACAAATTAACAATTTTCGGACTTTTTTTTAGGTTTTGTTGAGTTAGTTTGTGAATATTGAAATGTGTGGCACATACAGCCGTGACTTTTGACTGAATTTCCTACACTGCCAAGGAACGGTGTCTCTCAGTTTCTGATAAATTTCAACTAGATACGTTTATTCGATCCTGAGAAAGAAGGTGTAACCTCCGCGTGACACAATACTCGTTAAAGCCTGTACTGTGGTAAGTGAGCGGGGTTCACCTTATGAGAAAGGATTTTTGTATAGATATCGACCGCGTGTACCTGAATGGTGGCAAATCAGACTTACACCCACTCTGTATTAACAATGAACCGTCAAGCAAGTTCGAAATGCAATTGCACGTCAGGATGGACCAAAAGCAAACTATAAGATGTTACCAATGTGACAATAATACGGTCGCCAAACTAATTAGGCATTAACTGAGTTTCTTCCCTGTACAAGTTGGTATATATTCATGCAAAACAAGAAGTAACACTGTATAATATAGTAGAATTTTAGAACCAGAAAATGTATTGAACTGATAGTTTCACGTTCTGTACTGATATGGAAAACCATGAATACATAACACTACACTATAATGTTTACTACAACACTTTATGCTGTCTATTAATCTGATTAAAATCAGGCATAGGTTACCCTAGAAATATCATTTTCGTGCCACACACAAAATGTCAATTTTGATAAAGATAAAACACTGATAAATTTTGACTTTTATTTTGACTTTAGCTTTTGCTGGTCAAACCAATTTAGAACACTTCAGAAATCAAATCAATAGAAATGGGGGGGGGGGGGGCGCCTGAAACTGTTATGATCACTGTATTAAGAAAATGATTACTGAATCTATTATGCGTTCAAGATTTCCAGTATGTAAGTTACTACTCTTTTCATCTTATTTACTGCTCATTTAAATACCTTTACATCTGTCTCGAAATAATTAAACTTCTTTACTATATCAATATTAAAGTTATCTTTCAACTTCGTTAGACTTTCGTTATTCATTTACTGGTTCATTAACGAAACATTTCTTTAAACACCATTCTAACATAGCTCATAATTATTATTAACACAAATTATAAATTTTCATTTCGGGAAACTCGGATTGCACAATATTTGGATAGGACCCTGTCTAGGTTAGTTGTGAGGATAATTAAATGATGGGAAAGTTCTGGTAAGATTTAGGTTATTATTGCACAGTTCACTCTCTGGTCCATTCGAATACAGTACTAAAAGTTTCAACCGGCTAGTATCGATGCGGCGGTTGGCGGGCGGCGAGATGGCGAGGCACAGAGCACGCATACAACCACAGCTATGGCTCTTGACGTAACGGCACTTTAATTCTTCTTAGCGTCGCAATACTTTTCCATTTAGTGCCTATTGAATTTTGCTATGCTGTGTGGGCGTTGGAACGGCATACCCGAGGCTCAATGAAGCTATGTCTTCCAGGAGAGCCTCCTCGCTCCAGAAGATGTTGCTCAAACCATTGCCAAACTCCAACTACAACTGCTGCTGCTGAGCCCGTTGTGCCGTGCAGTGCCCGTGCGCATTTTCCCGCGCTCGCCTGCCATCCACCTTTTACCGCTCCCTGACAGACCGGGTATTCACCTTAGGTTTTGCATTCTACATATCCTAACACATTTCCTTCGTGTGGACCAGACGCACAGTTACAATTTTAAACATCTTACAACAGTTTCAACATTTGTTACATTTCAATTCTATTACAATATTGCTTGACATTTGACATAAACATTAATATTCACATTGAAACTTATTTACAGTTTTCTTAACATAATGACATGAAACAAAAAAAAAAAAAAGAAATGAAATCAGAACATCAATTACACAAGTTTATCGAAAAATTAGAAGAAAAAAAAATACTTATATGTACAATAGTACAGCGTCGTTGTTGTTACAAAGGATTCTTAAGAGTCGGACAGACAGACACTTGGATAACAAATGAACGATAAAAAAATTTCGTATTTTGTAATACAAATTAACAATTTTATGATTTTTTTCCTTTAGTTCTACTGTGGAACCAGGTTTCTCGCCAAATTTCGTGATTCTAGGTCAAAGGGAAGTACCCGACAGGTTTTGATGAGTGAGTTTGCTGGTATCAAAATATGTAACATAGATGGCCATTTATTTTGATTGTACTGACTTAGAAACTTCAGTTTTTCCGTAGGCCTTAATATGTCACGTACATTTCAACCTCATACCTCTACATTTTCCTGAAACGTGGGTTTTAAACAGTCGGAAAGACACACAGGTGGACAAGGTGACCGTGTTAAAGTTCCCTTTTTTTTGTGGACTGAAGTTTGAAGCCATGGAAACATTATCTGCATAAGAATGTGAATGAAAACTTCCCAGAACTGCCTTAGATGATTTTAAGTCAGATACATTAATAAACGAACGAATTACATGATAGATTTGCTAATATTTTACAGGTATTCACGGCGTACCATTACCAAATTTCGATTTTAAAAATTTACTGAAAGTGTCCTTGATTTTCGCTTACATCCACGATCTGTGAGAACATCACTTACGAGGGATCAAACGAACACAACTTACGCTGCTTTCCGTCGTGAATACTCATGATGTGAGCTAACCAGCATGGCTTTCTTGTCTATCGGGATGCATATACAGAAGGCGCCCTGTCTTTCTGTTCTCTGTCTGCACTTGTTACTGGATATATCGAACGTCTTTCACATTCGATTCCTTCTGTTGAGGTAATGAAAAATACACATCACGAACATGAAGGTGAATCATGTAGGGTAGTAAACACAAAACGTCTCATGGGGAGAGAGTAGGACTCACAACTGCGCCAATTCGCTCGGCGAAAGCTGAACGTAATTAGCTCTCTTTTTGCATAGTGCTGTCAGGGCTTTCAATTAACTCTATTCTTCTTCAAGAAAGTGAAAGGGCAGATATGTTGTCACGTTAACGAGTGCGCACTTTGCAGTGCTAATTTATCTCTCAGTGAAGCAGACGAATCCAGAGTAGCTACATTGCAAAGATAATTAAGCACTCTTTTCTGCTATCAACACTATTCGCTGGTTACAGCAAAGTAATAAAATACTTTATAACTCATGTCTAAGACTTACTCTCTCGTTGGTCTTGGGCGTGTGCTGATGTGATTGAGGGAAAGGTACTCCTGTGTATCTATCTTGTGTAATAATGTGCAAAGATTATTCATGGAGTTATATTACTTAGTACCTTAATGCTTACCAATGAAAAAGTTAAGTGACTTTATAGAAACATGAAATGCCTAACATTGACTTGAAAAAAAAGTTTAAATTACAGTGCGCCGTGTATTAGTGTCCTACTCGATGTTAGCTTTTATTTAGCAACAACTGAACGTGCCCTTCCGATGCGAGTCTGGTTCAACGATTAACCTCATTTGCACTATAACTGAGATTTATTAGCATTTCGTTACAACACATCGGACGAACGTCCTGTACCACTACCTACAGACTGAGGTGACAGAAGTCAGGGGGTTCCTTCTAATTTCTACATCTACATCTACATCCATACTCCGCAAGCCACCTGACGGTGTGTGGCGGGGGATACCTTGAGTACCACTATCGGTTCTCCCTTCTATTCCAGTCTCGTATTGTTCGTGGAAAGAAGGATTGTCGGTATGCCTCTGTGTGGGCTCTAATCTCTCTGATTTTATCCTCATGGTCTCTTCGCGAGATATACGTAGGAGGGAGCAATATACTGTTTGACTCTTCGGTGAAGGTATGTTCTCGAAACTTTGACAAAAGCCCGTACCGAGCTACTGAGCGTCTCTCCTGCAGAGTCTTCCACTGGAGTTTATCTATCATCTCCGTAACGCTTTCGTGATTACTAATTGATCCTGTAACGAAGCGCGCTGCTCTCCGTTGGATTTTCTCTATATCTTCGATCAACCCTATCTGGTACGGATCCCACACTGCTGAGCAGTATTCAAGCAGTGAGCGAACAAGCGTACTGTAACCTATTTCCTTTGTTTTCGGATTGCATTTCCTTAGGATTCTTCCAATGAATCTCAGTCTGGCATCTGCTTTACCGACGATCAACATTATATGATCATTCCATTTTAAATCACTCCTAATGCGTACTCCCACATAATTTATGGTATTAAATGCTTCCAGTTGCTGACCTGCTATTTTGTAGCTAAATGATAAGTCGGTTCTCTGTTTAACTGCTCAAGGTAGTTTTCAGATAAAGAACTTGAAAAAATTTCACTGGATTCTTTGTCCCTGCCACCCGTTATGAACGTTTGAGTCTCCCAGTCTATATCCGGCAAATTAAAATCTCCACCCAGGACTATAACATGGTGGGGAAATCTACTCGAAATATTTTCCAAATTATCCATCAGGTGCTCAGCCACAACAGCTGCTGAGCCAGGGGGGCTATAGAGACACCCAGTTACCATGTCTGAGCCTGATTTAACCGTGACCTTCACACAAATCATTTCACATTTCGGATCTCCGTCAATTTCCTTCTATACTATTGCATTTCTTATCGCTATAAACACGCCTCCCCCTTCACTGTCCAGCCTGTCTCTGCGGTATACATGTTGTAGGACCTCCTTTTGCCTGGCGGCCTGGTGCAGTGCAGCACCTCGACGTGGCATGGACTCAGCCAGTCACTGGAAGTCATACCCAGAAATATTGAGCCATGTTGCCTCTGTAGTCGTTTACAACTGCGAAAGTGTTGCCGGTGCAGAATCTTTTGCACGAATTGATCTCTGGATTATCTCCCACAAATATTAAATGGGATTGACATCGGGCGACCTGGGAGGCCTTCAAACCATTCGCGAACAACTATGGCACGATTACATGGCGTATTACCACCCGTAAACATTCCTTTGTTGTTTAGGGACATGCAGTCTATGAATAGCTACATATGGTCTCCGAGTAGCCGAACATAACCATTTCCAGTCAATGATCGGTTCAGTAGGGCCACATGGCCCAGTCCATTCTTGGTAAGCCATTATGGAGTCACCACCAGCTTGCTCAGTCTTGTTGACAACTTCGTGGTCTCTTCGCCACACTTGAACCTTACCATCAGCTCTTACCAATTGAAATAGGTACTCACATGGCCAGGCCACGGTTTTCTAGTCGTCACAGAGTCCAACCAATATGGTCAGGAGTCCAGGAGAGGCGCTTTAGGCGATGTCGTGCTGTTAACAAAGACACTGCTCGGGTCAGTCGTCTGCTGCCATGGCCCATTAACTTCAAATTTCGCCATACTATCCCAACTGTCATTACCCGTCTATGATTCATAATCAAAACGTCTTCGGTCCCGGGTGCGATCCCCGCCACTGCCTAAATTTTGATAAACAATCAGCATTGGAGGCCGAAGACTTCCGGCATAAGAAGACAGCCTCATTCTGCCAACGGCCTTGTCAAAGAGGGCGGAGGAGCGGATAGAGCTTCAGGGCACTCTCCTCTCCTAGGGGTGGGAAATTTCCCCTAAAGGCGGAAGAATCAGCAATGATCAACGACATGAGGATGCAGAAGGCAATGGAAACCACTGCATTAAAGACACGTAACGTGTATCCACAGGACATGTGGCCTGTAATTGAAGAAGTGTCATGATGATCTCTCCAGTGGCAAAAGATTCCGGAATAGTCCCCCATTCGGATCTCTGGGAGGGGACTGCCAAGGGGGAGGTTACCATGAGAAAAAGATTGAACAATCAACGAAAGGATAACGTTCTACGAGTCGGGGCGTGGAATGTCAGAAGCTTTAACGTGGTAGGGAAACTAGAAAATCTGAAAAGGGAAATGCAAAGGCTCATTCTAGATATAGTATGGGTCAGTGAAGTGAAGTGGAAGGAAGACAAGGATTTGTGGTCAGATGAGTATCGGGTAATACGAACAGCAGCAGAAAATGGTATAACAGGTGTAGGATTCGTTATGAATAGGAAGGTAGGGCAGAGGGTGTGTTACTGTGAACAGTTCAGTGACCGGGTTGTTCTAATCAGAATCGACAGCAGACCAACACCGACAACGACAGTTCAGGTATACATTCCGACGTCGCAAGCTGAAGATGAACAGAGAGAGAAAGTGTATGAGGATATTGAAAGGGTAATGCAGTATGTAAAGGGGGACGAAAATCTAATAGTCATGGGCGACTGGAATGCAGTTGTAGGGGAAGGAGTAGAAGAAAAGGTTTCAGGAGAATATGGGCTTGGGACAAGGAATGAAAGAGGAGAAAGACTAATTGAGTTCTGTAACAAGTTTCAGCTAGTAATAGCGAATACCCTGTTCAAGAGTCACAAGAGGAGGAGGTTGTTGTTGTTGTTGTTGTGGTCTTCAGTCCTGAGACTGGTTTGATGCAGCTCTCCATGCTACTCTATCCTGTGCAAGCTTCTTCATCTCCCAGTATCTACTGCAACCTACATCCTTCTGAATCTGCTTAGTGTATTCATCTCTTGGTCTCCCTCTACGATTTTTACCCTCCACACTGCCCTCCAATGCTAAATTTGTGATCCCTTGATGCCTCAAAACATGTCCTACCAACCGAGCCCTTCTTCTAGTCAAGTTGTGCCACAAACTTCTCTTCTCCCCAATCCTATTCAATACCTCCTCATTAGTTACGTGATCTACCCACCTTATCTTCAGCATTCTTCTGTAGCACCACATTTCGAAAGCTTCTATTCTCTTCTTGTCCAAACTAGTTATCGTCCATGTTTCACTTCCATACATGGCTACACTCCATACAAATACTTTCAGAAACGACTTCCTGACACTTAAATCTATACTCGATGTTAACAAATTCCTCTTCTTCAGAAACGCTTTCCTTGCCATTGCCAGTCTACATTTTATATCCTCTCTACTTCGACCATCATCGGTTATTTTACTCCCTAAATAGCAAAACTCCTTTACTACTTTAAGTGTCTCATTTCCTAATCTAATTCCCTCAGCATCACCCGACTTAATTTGACTACATTCCATTATCCTCGTTTTGCTTTTGTTGATGTTCATCTTATATCCTCCTTTCAAGACACTGTCAATTCCGTTCAACTGCTCTTCCAAGTCCTTTGCTGTCTCTGACAGAATTACAATGTCATCGGCGAACCTCAAAGTTTTTACTTCTTCTCCATGAATTTTAATACCTACTCCGAATTTTTCTTTTGTTTCCTTTACTGCTTGCTCAATATACAGATTGAATAACATCGGGGAGAGGCTACAACCCTGTCTTACTCCTTTCCCAACCACTGCTTCCCTTTCATGCCCCTCGACTCTTATAACTGCCATCTGGTTTCTGTACAAACTGTAAATAGCCTTTCGCTCCCTGTATTTTACCCCTGCCACCTTCAGAATTTGAAAGAGAGTATTCCAGTTAACATTGTCAAAAGCTTTCTCTAAGTCTACAAATGCTAGAAACGTAGGTTTGCCTTTTCTTAATCTTTCTTCCAAGATAAGTCGTAAGGTCAGTATTGCCTCACGTGTTCCAACATTTCTACGGAATCCAAACTGATCTTCCCCGAGGTCGGCTTCTACCAGTTTTTCCATTCGTCTGTAAAGAATTCGCGTTAGTATTTTGCAGCTGTGACTTATTAAACTGATAGTTCGGTAATTTTCACATCTGTCAACACCTGCTTTCTTTGGGATTGGGAGGAGGTATACTTGGAAAAGGCCGAGGGATACGGGAAGATTTCAATTAGATTACATCATGGTCAGACAGAGATTCCGAAATCAGATACTGGATTGTAAGGCGTACCCAGGAGCAGATATAGACTCAGATAACAATATAGTAGTGATGAAGACTAGGCTGAAGTTCAAGACATTAGTCAGGAAGAATCAATACGCAAAGAAGTGGGATTCGGAAGTACTAAGTAATGACGAGATACGTTCGAAGTTCTCTAACGCTATAGATACAGCAATAAGGAATAGCGCAAAAGGCAGTACAGTTGAAGAGGAATGGACATCTCTAAAAAGGGCCATTACAGAAGTTGGGAAGGAAAACATAGGTACAAAGAAGGTAGCTGCGAAGAAACCATGGGTAACAGAAGAAATACTTCAGTTGATTGATGAAAGGAGGAAGTACAAACATGTTCCGGGAAAATCAGGAATACAGAAATACAAGTCGCTGAGGAATGAAATAAATAGGAAGTGCAGGGAAGCTAAGACGAAATGGCTGCAGGAAAAATGTGAAGACATCGGAAAAGATATGATTGTCGGAAGGACAGACTCAGCATACAGGAAAGTCAAAACAACCTTTGGTGACATTAAAAGCAACGGTGGTAACATTAAGAGTGCAACGGGAATTCCACTGTTAAATGCAGGGGAGAGAGCAGATAGGTGGAAAGAATATGAGGGTGAAGATTTGTCTGATGTGATAGAAGAAGAACCAGGAGTCGATTTAGAAGAGATAGGGAATCCAATATTAGAATCGGAATTTAAAAGAGCTTTGGAGGACTTACGGTCAAATAAGGCAGAAGGGATAGATAACATTCCATCAGAATTTCTAAAATCATTGGGGGAAGTGGCAACAAAACGACTATTCACGTTGGTGTGTAGAATATATGAGTCAGGCGATATATCATCTGACTTTCGGAAAAGCATCATCCACACAGTTCCGAAGACGGCAAGAGCTGACAAGTGCGAGAATTATCGCACAATCAGCTTAACAGCTCATGCATCGAAGCTGCCTACAAGAGTAATAAACAGAAGAATGGAAAATAAAATTGAGACTGCGCTTGGTGACGATCAGTTTGGCTTTAGGAAAAGTAAAGGGACGAGAAAGGCAATTCTGACGTTACGGCTAATAATGGAAGCAAGGCTAAAGAAAAATCAAGACACATTCATAGGAATTGTCGACCCGGAAAAAGCGTTCGACAATATAAAATGGTGAAAGCTATTCGAGATTCTGAAAAAAGTAGGGGTAAGCTATAGGGAGAGACGGGTCATATACAATATGTACAACAACCAAGAGGGAATAATAAGAGTGGACGATCAAGAATGAAGTGCTCGTATTAAGAAGGGTGTAAGACAAGGCTGTAGCCTTTCGCCCCTACTCTTCAATCTGTACATCGAGGAAGCAATGATGGAAATAAAAGAAAGGTTCAGGAGTGCAATTAAAATACAAGGTGAAAGGATATCAATGATACGATTCGCTGATGACTTTGCTATCCTGAGTGAAAGTGAAGAAGAATTAAATGATCTGCTGAACGGAATGAACAGTCTAATGAGTACACAGTATGGTTTGAGAGTAAATCTGAGAAAGACGAAGGTAATGAGAAGTAGTAGAAATGAGAACAGCGAGAAACTTAACATCAGGATCGATGGTCACGAAGTCAATGAAGTTAAGGAATTCTGCTACCTAGTCAGTAAAATAACCAATGACGGACGGAGCAAGGAGGACATCAAAACCAGACTCGCTATGGAAAAAAAGGCATTTCTGGCCAGGAGAAGTCTACTAATATCAAATACCGGCCTTAATTTGAGGAAGAAATTTCTGAGGATGTACGTCTGGAGTACAGCATTGTATGGTAGTGAAACATGGACTGTGGGAAAACCGGAACAGAAGAGAATCGAAGCATTTGAGATGTGGTGCTATAGACGAATGTTGAAAATTAGGTGGACTGATAAGGTAATGTATGAGGAGCTTCTACGTAGAATCGGAGAGGAAAGGAATATGTGGAAAACACTGATAAGGAGAAGGGACAGGATAATAGGACAACTGCTAAGACATGAGGGAATGACTTCCATGGTACTAGAGGGAGCTGTAGAGGGCAAAAACTGTAGAGGGAGACAGAGATTGGAATACGTTAAGCAAATAATTGAGGACGTAGGTTGCAAGTGCTACTCTGAGATGAAGAGGTTAGCACAGGAAAGGAATTCGTGGCGGGCCGCATCAAACCAGTCAGTAGACTGATGAGAAAAAAAAAAAATTCCCAACTGATATTTTCGTCATGCGTCGGATATTGATTTCTGCGGTTATTTCACACAGTGTTGCTTGTCTGTAAGCAATAAACACTTTACGCAAACATCGCTGCTCTCCGGCGTAACGTGAATGCAATCGCCCACTGAGTTGTCCGTGCAGAGAGGTAATGCCTGAAATTAGTTATCTCTATGCACTCTTGACTAAGTGAATCTCGGAATACGGAATTCCCTAACAATTTCCGAAATTAAATGACACATGCATCTAGCTCTCCGCGTTCAAAGCCTGTTAATTCCCTTCTTACTGCCATAATCAATTCGGACACCTTTTCACAAGAATCACCTGAGTACAAAAAACGAAATCTCCGACAATGTCTTGCCCTTTTTAGCCTTGTGTACGCGACACTGCCACCATCTATATAATTACAGTGACCGTTGTCACCTCAGTGTATTCTGTTCGAATAACACATGGTACTCTGTACACGGACCGTTAATCTTGCTCCAAAAAGTGCAAAGAGAAAATTTAGCTGCTTAGTGGCAACTTAGGGTACTGCAGAAGAAACAAGTAGGACGGCTCCAGTCACAGGAAGGTGAAAATGTAATTCATGTAATTTCCCAGTAGCATAACAACTCATTATTTATTGATGTCTTTCAAGATAAATATCTGGTAATCTGAATAAGATTTCCGTTGAGGTAATAGCAGCGCTGTGGTAGGGATGCCGTCAGTAATTGCATTCCTAGACATTATATCCTCAGAAGTTTCTGGTTCATTGGAACTGAGAAATTGTAGACATTTTGTTTGCTGTATTTACCTAACGTATATTGAGAGCTTTTCTGGAAATGGTAGCCCTAAAGATTGAATGTATCCTTCGCCCCCCCCCCCCCCCCTGCCCCGCCCTATCAGAGTCGAGTGACTAACGGTAGTGACTTCCACTATGTACTAACCTTTTATCTGTTGACATAATCCCTAAATATCCAAGAACGAGTCAATACGAACCTCACAGTTCTCTTTCACTTCTCTCTTTCTCTATACTTCCTGCCTGAGCCATTATGCGTCAAGAAACATCGTGGAGTTGGGACACACTAGGCTGCGCTCCAGTGGAGCACTCTCCGTAATGGCGCAGCTGCGCCTCAGCTGTCTGCCCTCACGGCTCGTGTTTAATTACCACACGGGAGTCGCGCTAGTGGAACTCCGCCTCGACGCACTCAGAGAGGAACGTTTCGCAACGCACTGCAGAGTCAATCAGCTTCTAGATACGCAAATAGGCCCTAATCTCCACTCGCCTCGCAGGTGTCTTAAATGGACTTGAGGCAACGATTTTTTCTGTGTAACGAGCTGGTGCTGTTATTGAGGCATTGGATTTGCACTAGAGAGGACGGACGTTGGAAAGTCACTCCTCTCATCAACATCTAGGTATCTTGTATTTCCCCAGATTGCAAATCTTGTTTCCTTGTCCTTTGATATTGACAACGAGAACTGACTTTCTAGGACGCTTCGCAACTCCGTAAGCAAGAAGGTAGAGGGGACAAAGATACACAGTGGCAATTAACGATCATTAGTCTAGAGTAACAAAACACGAATACTGCTCTCACAGTATCATGGCCCATGTTACACCGCATATCAAAGCCCTAGTTTTCTCCCTGATTTAAATAAAATATCTACGAAAAAAATTTTTCGGCTCACATTATTTATACCACCACTCGCGTTTGGTTGCTATTGGGTTTTCACTTAAAAACTTAGAACGTAACTTCTTACAATTTACATCTTTACTCGTCCCATAAACTTGTTGTTTCCTTACGGACCACCCTAGAGTAGCACAATAAATGCCATAAGTCTTGCAGTTTCCTTGTTTCTACATTTTGAACAAATACGTATAATTTGTACACCTTATTACAGCAGTTCTATGACACTATTGTTTCCCTTCCGCGTACTGAGACCATTCTAAGCAAATTGACCCTGCACATCACCAAGAATTAACTACTTGCTCACTACCTCCAATTACAATTTAATATACGCTGTTTTTCGCAAGTTACACTGATTCTTTCTTAATCGTCGCTTGATTGTTTTTCTTTGATTTCTTGCTTTCCTTTGATTTCATGACGTGCTCATGTATTTTAGTGTCCTATATGACACAGAAATGCATACATTACATCTGACTTCATGCTGCGAATGACTCACGCTGTCCATCACAGGCGAGAAAACACGCAGCCCCATCTTGAAGCCAGCTCAGTAAAGTGAAGGCATTCCAGGTTCCTTAGACACTCTGTATTCACGACAGCACAAAATTAGCTGCAAGCGTGCATGGAAGACTGTTTTCTGATGTGTGAATTCCTAAGGGACCAAGCTGCTGAGGTCATCGGTCCCTAGACTTACATGCAACTTAAATTAACTTAAAGTAACATCCTAAGAACAACACACACACCCATGCCCGAGGGAGGACTCGAACCCCCTGCGGGAGGGGGCGCGCAATCCGTGCATGGCGCCTCAAACGGCGCGGCCACTCCTCGCGGTTCTCTTTCTACACCATTCTCCTACGGATGACACAGACCATTATGACTTTTTCTCCTGTGCCTGCATATACATCTCAGAGCAGCATATGTTTTTTGTGCTGACTTTTTTTTTGTCATCAGTCTTCTGACTGGTTTTATGTGGGCAGCCACGAATTCCTCTCGTGTACCAATCTTTTCTACGTCGTCAGTTATATTCCAATCCTTGTCTTCCTCTACGGTTTTTGCCCTCTACAGCACCCTTTAGTTTAAAAATGTTCGAATGTGCGTGAAATCTTATGGGACTTAACTGCTAAGGTCATCAGTCCCTAAGCTTACGCACTACTTCACCTAAAGTATCCTAAGGAGAAACACACACACCCATGCCAGAGGGAGGACTCGAATCTCCGCCGGGTCAGCCGCTCAGTCCATGACTGCAGCGCCCTAGACCGTTCGGCTAACCTCGCGCGGCTTCCCTTTAGGACCATGAAAGTTATTCCTTGATGTCTTAACAGATGTTCTTGTCAGTGTTTTCCACATATTCCTTTCCTCTCAAATTCTGTGCACAATCACCTCTTTCTTTACCTTATCTGTCCACCAAATTTTCAACATTCGTTTGTAGCATCACATCTCAAATGCTTCGTTTCTCTTCTGTTCCGGTCCTCTCACTGTTCATGTATCGCTACCATACAATCCTGTGCTCTAGATGCACATTCTCAGAAATTTCTTCCACAAAGTAAGGCCTTTGACATTAGTAGAACTTCTCTTGGCCAGGAGTGCCCTTTTTTCCAGTGTTAGTCTGGTTTTGGTTTCCTCCTTGCTCCGTCCGTCAGTGGTTATTTTGCTGCGTAGGAAGTACAATTCCTTAACTTCATCTATTTCGTGAGCATCATTCCTGATATTAAGTTTCTCACTTTACGTACTAAATTAAACGTTCAATACCCTCATAGACCTTCTCTATCTTTTCATATTCTCCTTGCGACATCGGAATTTATATCTGAACTTTGTTGTCAGTGTCAGTTCGCAGTCGATTCCGACGAGAATAACCCTATCACTGAACCGTAACTCTCTGTCCTGTCTTCCTTTTCATAGTGAATCCTAATCCCATTATACCATTTTCTGCGGCTGCTGATATTATCCTGTACTCGGCTAAATAGAAATCCTTGTCTTCTTTCCATTTCATTTCACTGAAACCAACTACATCTGGACTGAGCCTTAGCACTTCCCTTTACAGATTTTCTAGCTTCCCAAAAACGTTCGAACTTCTGACATTCCACGCTCCGACTCGTAGAACGTTATCCTTTAGTTGATTACTCAATCTGTTTCTCATGGTTATCTCACGCTTGGCAGCCCCTTCCAGGAGATCCGAATGGTGGACTATCCCGGAATCTTTTGCCAATGGAGAGAACATCATGACACTTTTTCAATTACAGGCCACGTATCCTGTGGATACACATTGTGTCTTTCATGCAGTGGTTTCCCTTGCCTTCTGCATCCTCATGCCGTTGATCATTGCTAATTCTTCTGACTTTAGGGGCAGTCTCCCACCCTAAGGGCAAGAGAGTGGCTTGAACCTCTATCCGCTCCTCGTCCCTTTTTGACAAGGCCTTTGGCTGAAAGAGGGTGAGTTCTTATGCCCAAATCTTTGGCCACCATTGGTGACGACTTTTATTCATAACTTAAGCAATGGCTGGGTTCGAACCCTGGACCGAGGACCCTTTGATTAGGGTTCGAGCCCTGGATCGTGGAAGTTTTGATTACGAAACAATGACGCTACCACACAGTGTGGATACATGTTATTAATTTTGAGTTATAAGTCTACTGACTGGTTTGATGTGCTTCTTCATGAAATCCTCTCCTCTGTCTACCTCTTCATCTCAGAACAGCGCTTACCCGACATCCTCAATCATTTTGTGTGTATGTTTTAATATTTGATATCAGTAGAATACTTACAGGAATTAACGCGCTCCTTTGCCCGTGAAAATTTTCCACATCCTTCCAGCCTGATACATTCCTAAATTGTTTATTTCCGTTACTGCTTCTTCAACGTACACGTTGAACAGTAGGGGTGAATGCATACCTCTCCTATGCTCTTCTCTCTTGGGGTTCCGGGTTTCCTGTTACATCTCAGTTCTTGTACATATTATGTATTATCCTTTTCTACACATATTTTATACCTATTTTTCAGATAATTTCGACAGCTTTTACCATTTCACATTGTAGAGCCCTTTTTGAAGATCGATAAACCATGCGTAAGCGTCTTAACGTTTCTTTTTTTTTCAGAAAAGGCTAAAAAGCACGACATCAGAACTCTTTCTGATGGTAATCTAACGATTTTCCCCTATATTACTCTTATCAGCAAGTTGGATGCGTAAACAGTTCAGCTGATTATGCGATAGTCTTCTCATTCGTTGGACATTTATAATTTTGTTTTATGTGGATGATATACTTCGGAGTATACTGATGCATTAGCTCCATACTTAACAATCATATACAACCGTTCGATCGACGAAAGATCCGTACACAAAGACTGGAAACTTGCACAGGTCACACCAATATTAGAGAAAGGTAGTAGGAGTAATCCACTAAATTACAGGCCCATATCATTAACGTTGATAAGCAGCAGTATTTTAGAACATACATTGTGTTCGAACATTAGGAATTACCTCGAAGTAAACGGTCTTCAGTGCGGAACCGCGCGACTGCTATGGTCGCAGGTTCGAATCCTGCCTCGGGCATCGATGTGTATGATGTCCTTAGGTTAGTTAGGTTTAAGTAGTTCTAAGTCTAGGGGACTGATGACCTCAGATGTTAAGACCCATAGTGCTCAGAGCCATTTGAACCATTTTGAAACGGTCTATTGGTACACAGTCGACATGGGCTTAGAAAACATCGTTCCTGTGAAACACAACTAGCTCTTTATTCACGTGAAGTGTTGGGTGCTATTGGCAAGGGAATTCAGATATATTCCGTATTTCTGGATCACCGGAAGGCTTTTGACACTGTACCACACAAGCGTCTTGTAGTGTAATTCCGTTCTTATGGAATATCGTCGCTGTTACAGTTGGTATTATTTGACGAAAAGTCATCGAGTAAAACAGAAGTGATTTCTGGCGTTCTCCAAGATAGTGTTATAGGCCCTTTGCTGTTCCTTATCTATATAAAGGAATTTGGAGACAATCTGAGGAGCCGTCTTCGGTTGTTTGCAGATAACGCTGTCGTTTATCGACTAATAAAGTCATCAGAAGATCAAAACAAACTGAAAAACGATCAAAAAGATATCTGAATGGTGCGAAAAGTTGCAGTTGACCCTAAATAACGAAAAGTGTGAGGTCATCCACATGAGTGGTAAAAGGAACTCGTTAAACTTCGGTTACACGATAAATCAGTCTAATCTAAAATTCCTAAATTCAACTAAATACCTAGGTATTACAATTACAAACAACTTAAATTGGAAGGAACACACAGAAAATGTGGTGGGGACGGCCAACGAAAGACTGCGTTTTATTGTCAGGACACTCAGAAAATGTAACAGACCTACTAAGGAGACTGCCTACACTACGCTTGTCCGTCCTCTTTTAGAGTACTGCTGCGTGGTGTGGGATCCTTACCAGACAGGACTGACGGATTACATCGAAAAGTTGAAAGGAAGGCAGCACGTTTTGTACTATCGCTAAACATGGGAGAAAGTGTCACAGAAATGACAAAGGATTTGGGCTGGACATCATTAAAAGAAAGGCGTTTTTCGTTGCAACGGAATCTTCTCATGAAATTCCAATCACCCACTTTCTCCTCCGAATGCGAAAATATTTTGTTGACACCGACCTACATAGAGAGGAACGATCACCACGATAAAATAAGGGAAATCATAGCTCGTACGGAAAGATCATTCTTTCTGTCGGCTATACGAGATTGGAATAATAGAGAATTGTGAAGGTGGTTCGATGAAACCTCTGCCAGGCACTTGAATGCCATTTGCAGAGTATCCATGTGGATGTAGATGTAGAACGATAGTATGTCTACAGTAGAGTCGGCGTGGGTTGATCCGGTGACGGTGCAGAGGACTGTGTGCAGCGTCTTCGCGAGACAACCTCGCCCAATCATGTAGAGCGATTTGGTAACTTCTCTACAGCAACGCTTCAGTGTTGTCTTGGCCCGACTCAACTGTACTCTCATAGATTATACACATTGATTCCAATATTCATTTGGCTACCACATCCCTCAATGTTTGTAGAAATTCCGTAATAGCTATAAAAATAGCGTCTTCCAAAGCTCTTTCAAAGTCTTGACCCTAATACTGGAACATCTACGACCTCCAAACTTACTCCCGTTTCTTCTTCTATCACGTCAGCAGACAAATGCTTCCGTTCACTGAGGCCTCCAGTATACTCTCTCCACTTGTCTCATCTCTCGTATGCGTTTAACAACGTAATTTCTTCGCACTCTTAATTCTGGCACCCTCACGTTTAGTTTCAAGGCTGCACAAAATGGAAACGACCGTATCTGTCACCGTCAGAGATTCATCACTTCGTCGCCTTAGCCCAGCAGTATGATGGAGTCCAAAAACATCGGTTGTTTGTCTTGCAGGACGTTTAGGCTCGAATCTGTTTACGGAGAAACGTTCAAACGTCTCACAGAAGAAGTGCGACCTCTAAAGGAGTCGCTATCGCATGTACAGGTTGCCTCCATCTGATGCACAAGGACAGTGACATATTCTCGTGGCAGATGAAGTGCACTGTTTTGGGACTCGCTTCTGAGGTGGCTGTAAGAGCGGTTTGTAGAGTCTCAGATCGACGTGTGATGCCAGCCTATTTCACAGATGCTGAAGTGCGTATAACTGGCGTTTGCTAACCGGTACTGTTATGGGACGTCCTACACCATTTCAAACGTGGCGCCACGGTGTCTGATCTATTTACGCTATGGCGCGGTGCACTACCGACATCGGCGGGGACTACTGGAATCGAGCGCAGTGCTACGAGCGTCGAGCGTATTACTCATGGTTGGAACACCTGTATGCAGCGACACGGCTGAACTGGCGGGAGCGGCTAACTTAACCCACGGCACCCGCATGTAAGGCAACTTCGCAGAAGTTGTGCGTAACAGAAGAAGATACGGAAAAATGTTCCGGAAAAGGAGGAACAGAGCAACGTAAATCATCTAGAAGCGACATCATTACAAAGTACAAGGAAGATAAAGCGAAATGGCAGCACGAAAGTACTGGAGGAACTGTGAGAGAAATGATCGTCGAAAGCATCGACTTAGCTTACAGTGAAGTCAAAATAATATTTGTAGCATTTAAAAACAAATGTCATCAATTATGCAAAGTGAATTCTACTCCTAAACGCATAAGAAAGACTGCATAGGTGAAAGAGTACATTGAGGTAGTCTACGAGAATGAGACACTGCCCGATAGCGTGAAAGAAGACAAACTGAGTAGCCATTAGTCTACTTGTATCACACATAGGGCTTAATTTGTGGAAGAAATTTCTGAGAATAAACAACTGAGGCACAGGATTCTATGGAATATAAGAAAACCAGGAAAACGAGCATAGATGTGGTGAGACAGAAGGATGCTGAAAATAATTTCATAGGAAATGAGGAGGTTCTACGCAGAATCGGGGAAGAAAACGGTATCTGGACTACACTATTAGAATAAAAGGACATGTGTTAACAGGAACTACTTTCATGGTACTAAACTGAGCTGTAAAGGGGAGCCACATGTAGGTATACACATAACTGAGGACATTGGGCGTGGGGGTCACAACAAATCCCTTGCATGCGAGGTCACAATTTCAATCATTAGCAGGGTTCGTTTGAAAGTGTTGTGTTGATTATTATCACAGGAAAAATGTTAGCAGCTAATGACTCACCACGTGCATCAGGAGGGTGACGGAAACTGAGTGTCCGGGAGGTGCATTGATGAACGTTCCATGAGACGTATGCATTATACTTCACAAATCAGACACTGTCGACATTCAAGAACAAAACAAACTGTTATCTTGCACCACGTACACGTAATAAGAAATGGCGCTCCACAGTGATCACAAAGGTTCGCGCCATCAAATGAACGCCTTGGGAGCTACGAATCACGCAGGACGTACAGCTAGGTATCCACTTTTACAGAACTGATATCTACATCTTGTTGTGGATTGGCAAGACAGCCAACCCACTATGACAGGAAGCCGAAAGCACGCGTTTAAGCTAACGCAGGCTGGCGTGAGGTCTGGAACAGGACAAGTTACTTATACTAACAAAAAAAGTACGTAGCTGCTGGAATACTTAACTTTAATCCATAATTGGTGAACATCGCTATTGACGGTACATGTTCTACAGCATCAATAGTAACTGGTAATGGCGCCTTGCTAGGTCGTAGCAATTGACGTAGCTGAAGGCTATGGTAACTATCGTCTCGGCAAATGAGAGCGTAATTTGTCAGTGAACCATCGCTAAAAAAGTCGGCTGTACAACTCTGGCGAGTACTAGGAAATGTCTCTAGACCTGCCGTGTGGCGGCGCTCGGTCTGCAATCACTGATAGTGGCGACACGCGGGTCCGGCGTATACTAAAGGACCGCGGCCGATTTAGAGGCTACCACCTAGCAAGTGTGGTGTCTGGCGGTGACACCACACATCTATACCTACATTATTACATCTATACCTACATTCTTACACCGCAGTTCACATTAAATGCCTGGCAGAGGGTTCACCCAACCACCTTTAAGCTACTTCTCTTCCATTCCACCATGGAACAACGCGTGTGAAAAAACCAACAATTAAATCTTCACGTGAGAACTCTGGTTTCCCTTATTATTATCATCATTTCTTCCTGTATAGGAGAGAGCTAACAAAATACTTTCACATTCTGAAAACAAAGTTGGTGATTGAAATTTCATGACAAGGTCCTGCGGCATCAAAAAACGCCTTTATTTCAATGACTGTCATCACAATTCGTGCATCTTATCAGTGGCACTCTCTGCTCTATTTCGAGATAATACAAGACGAGCTGCCCTTCTTTGAACTTTCTACTTCCTCCGTCAACTCTACCTGATGCGGATCCCACACCGCACAGCAATACTCCAGAAAAGGGCGCAAGCGTAATGTAAGCGCTCTCTTTAGTAAACCTATTACATTTTCTAAGAGTTCTGCCAATAAATCGCTCTTTGGTTTGGTTTCCCCACAACATTATTTATGTGATCGTGCCAATTTAAGTTATTTGTAATTACAGTGATACTTATAATCCGTCCTGACTGCAAAATGTTTATTCATATGACCGGTTTCGGTTCCTCTAGAACCATCTTCAGATCTGTAACGATAATGATACTAATTTACTATTTCACGAATGCAAACCATTTTCATCCTATCTAATGAACATCAAATGTACCAGAACGTACCTGATATTTCGGTTACAGGAGTAACCCGTCCAAACACAGCAACTTTCACATGCTGCATCACATAAAATTGGTTGGCAGAATGCACGTCATATATATTAATTATAACACTATTACCGACAGGTGGCGTCTGTTACATTTGTTACATTACATATGCACATACAGTATTCAGTAGATTTTTAATTAACTTTTAGCTCTAAAAATATTTAATAAAAATCTGTAGATGTCAAGGTTAAAACTGTACTGATCAAAATTAAAAAAACACAGTAAAATTATCATTTTTATACGATCTAAAAACAAAGGGTGATTTCTCTATCTATGGCGCTGGTGTAGACTTGTCATATGAATAAACATTTTGCAATCAAAATATTCAAATGTGTATGAAATCTTATGAGACGTAACTGCTAAGCTCATCGTTCCCTAAGCTTACAAACTACTTAACCTAAATTATCCTAAGGACAAACACACACACCCATGCCGGGACCAGCTGCACAGTGCATTTCTGCAGCGCCCTAGACCGCTTGGCTAATCCCGCGCGGCATTTTACAATCAAGACGGATTATAAGTAACATTGTAATATCACTGATTGCCGCTATGCTATCAGATATTATGTCTGTTTTTGCAAAATTATTGATAATTTTAATCCCTAAGCATTCATATCAGTATTCAGCCTTTATGTTTCTGTGATTTATCGTGTAAATGAAATTTAGAGGATTATTTTTAGTACTCATGTGCATGGTTCACGCTTTTCATGCATATAAAGCCACTGGTGTAACGGGGTGATGAGAACTGAGGGAATGTGATGGCGTGCAACCGAATGCGAAACAGTCCGTCGTGGAGTTTGTCGTGAAACTGGCTATCCTTTAAAATGTAGCTGCAGATAGTTTGAATATGTTTTATAGGCACGGAAAACACAAACATCTAGAGGCAGTAATTGTCCAGTAGTTCCTGGTAGTGTGATCTGCAATGTCACACACGTTTCAGGATGGATAGTTAGCTCTAAAGGAGTATGACTTTTATACACAGACCGTGAATCAAGGAAAAGAAAGTTATTTCGACCAGCTGCTGGCCAAAAGCAGTGCTCGCATCATAATTATAGTTCTCTTACGCACATTTTCCCACTCTCCCTTATGAAGTAAATACTTCCTACTGCCCTTGCAAAACCACGTACACGAGAAAAAACAGTAGGGACAACTCTCTCGGTACAGCTAATTTCCAGAGATCCGTTCGTATGCATATCCTATTCAAATCTTGAATGGTCGGAGTTGAAAACAAATTCCTTACAGAACGATGGGATAAATTTGTTTATCTCACCTACAAATTTTCGGGCTGACTCCGCAGCTTACTGTGCACTGTGAAGTTGATGCTTTGTTTGAAATTTCGTTATCTTACGTCTTCCAATTCCGTAGCACTGTTTGAAGTTATGCAACCCTCCATTGCTTCTCTTGAAATCACTCTAACCTATGTCGCGCGAAATTTGACGTGCATAACGTAGTAGGTCACTATCATGCACATTCTGTAAATTATGTCGAGCATCCTTGAAACGTGCAAACACAAGTTACAGTAACTCGTGTGCGCCTTGTCCTAACTGGAATAACCGTAGTTCTTCTAATGTGCTACACCGTCATATAGCCGCGGACTTATACGAAGTCGGCCGGTGTGGCCGAGCGGTTCTAGGCATTTCAGTCTGGAACCCTGCGAAAGCTACGATCGCAGGTTCGAATCCTGCCTGGGACATGGATGTGTGTAATGTCCTTAGATTAGTTAGGTTTAAGTAGTTCTAAGTTCTAGGGGTCTGATGACCTCAGATGCTAAGTTCCATAGTGCTCAGAGCCATTCGAACCCTTTGAACTTATTCGAAATATGTCATAATTCTTTTTTACTATGCCACGAATGATCGTCCATGTACTTTATTATGTTTAATACCTGCACTTCGGATGACGCTTGTCCTTTAATGAGTTTCACTGGAGATGGGATTCGTGGTTCTCTCTCCAACGATGATGAAATGCGTCGCTCGACACCTGTTTCACTATCACTTTCACTTGTTAAACACGTATCGTAATCGTTTGACTCCTCATGTACATTGTCCGCATAGTTAAGCGTATACGGTACCACACATTCCACTGACTCATCTTGCAGAAACGGTAATATTTCATCTGCCACTTGTTCTCACTCTGCGAAATTCCTTGGGTTCCTTTCTGACGAAATGTTTCCTTCCTGACGAAATGTCAGCTTCGACAACTGTTGTTGTAGATATAATGCAATGATTTCTTTCATGTAGTTGTCATTGCTCTGTTTCTTATCAGCCTGTTGTGAGTTACTCGTCGAATAAGCAATTCAAGTACTCTCCGTTGCCTCACATTGTGCTTAGCGTATGATACATCCAGGGCCGCACATGTTGCCATCAGCAGCCAATATTGTGGTTGCGTGAGAGAAAATATGTCGAGGGGCTGAGTGCCGTAAACATCATTGAAGAAATGAAATCATGGCCGACTGCACCAAGCCAGTCTCAGATGATCGCGCAACGGGAGAAAAAGAAAAATGGAAATGCCTCTTACGGTCCTTATGTGCACGTCCACATCGACATAACTTTTTGCAAGGTACATAACACATTTCTCATGTCTCGCTATTACCAGTCTCACACTTCCCCTTTACCGTATTAACTTATTAATTTACCAGCAACTTTGATTTTACTTCGTGCCATCCGTATAAGCATCTTTTCATCCTGTTTGATATCTACATCTTACGTGTAAATGGAGCCCACTAGATTAGAATAGTATTGGTTCCATAGATCATGAATACGGCACTTCGTAATGATGTGGAACACGTCAGGTTAATAAATGGTGTCAATACAAGATATTACATTACACAAAATTTTACATGACAATTTTTTTTTGGGTGGGGGTGGGGAAATTACCCACTTATTATATCCAAAAATTCATCTAATGAGTAGAAGGAGTTACCATTCAGAAATTCTTTTAATTTATCTGTTAGACTTTTGATGCCATTATGTAAGTGACCAAAGACTTTTGTGGCGGCATAATTTACCCCTTTCTGAGTTAGATTTAACCTTGAGTAGTGAAGATCATCCTTTCTCCCAGTGTTGTAGCCATGTACACTGCTATTACTTCTGATTTCGTTCGGATGGTTAATAACAAATTTCATAAGTGAATATATATATTGTGAGGCTACAGTGAGGATCCATAGCTCTTTAAATAAGTGTCTGCAGGATGATCTTGGACGAGCTCCAGCAATTATTCTGATTACACGTTTTTGTGCAGTGAACACTCTTTTACTCAAAGATGAGTTACTCCAGAATATGATGTCATACGAAAGCAGAGAATGAAAATAGGCGTGGTAAGCTAATTTACTGAGATGTATATCGCCAAAATTTGCAAAGTCGCTAATAGCATAAGTAGCTGAACTCAAACGTTACAGCAGATCTTCAGTGTGTTTTTTCCAGTTCAACCCCTCATCAATGCATACACCTAGAAATTTTGAAAATTCTACCTTAGCTACCGATTTCTGATCGAAGTCTGTATTTATTAATGGTGTCATTCCATTTACTGTGTGGAACTGTATTTACTGTGTTTTGTCAAAGTTTAGTGAGAGCCCGTTTGCAGAGAACCACTTAATGATTTTCTGAGAAACATCGTTTACAATTTCATCAGTTAATTCTTGTCTGTTGGATGTGATAGCTATACTTGTATCATCGGCAAAAAGTACTAGCTTTGCATCTTCGTAAATATAGAATGGCAAGTCATTAATATATATTGATGCACATCTTAAATTTTCGCTTTGCAATGTTCTTATGACCATGAACTAAATGACTTACTTTAGTTTAACCTAACTTACGAGATTCTGCTGTAATAAATATCTGTTAAAAACATCCAATGACTTACACCATATACCTCTTTGTAATTACCATTTCACTCCAAGTTATGCATATGTGTGGTAGCTCTTGTCATGTAAGACTTTTCACTATCTGTTATTTCGGTGCTTTTTTCACTTAATTTTATAGCCCCCTTTGAAAACTGACGGTAGTCAGAAAATATAACAGTGACACGAGGACTATTACATCTGTCAGCTAATGCTGTAGTGATCATACTCCAGTAAATGCACAACGACTATCAATAACTGACGTGCATATGACCTATTAACATTGTAAAATAAATAAGTTGAAGTCTTCGAGGAAACAATTTTCGGTGACGCCTACACATTTTGTTCACTCTTCTGGTGAGGGCAGACGGTAGAGTATTACCAGAGGAGGTTAATCTCTGTTTAAGTCGATCCTATCCGTGAATGAGACATTTCTTGTGACAGAGTATTTGTGGTGCTGTCTAAGTAAAGAAATTGGTAGACATGCAGATTCATATTTCATTTCGTAGTTATGTTCAACAATTAAGGTAGAGGTTTTTTGTTTATAGGAATAACCTCCGCAAACCGCCTGTGGCCGAAACAGGCAGCTGCTCACGAATGTCCTAACCAGCGGCTGCACGTTCTCTGTCAGTATTGGTTTGCCTGAAAAATGGCACACGACATTTCAATTTCTTTCAGCGTCACCTGTATGGCGTCAGAGCTTTCTCACGCACCAAAAATCCGCAATGCATAACGAAATAAAATATTCGTTAAAAAAAAAACTGTTGATAGTGCAGAAAAACATGATGACAGAACAGAGCAGATCTTTCTGTATTGTGTGAACCGACCGACCACAACACTACAACAAAATCGAGAAAGAAAGCTGCCACGCAGTATTTCGATGGCCTTTGGAACTACATATGTAATGTATTACGAAAATGACGAGGAACACCTGTTGTGGGTGATGACGCAACACCTTCCCGCGGGGCTCCCTGAGTTCAAAGCGCACCGCACCGCAGCTCCCCACCAGCCGCCCGCAAACGCCACGGATGTGTGTTCCACACGCCACTTGCCCACTAGCCCAGGTCGTCGTTACTCAAAGCCCGACGCGTCGCTCATCAACTTTTATAGGCGCACTAACTGCGGGCCGTTATCCTCAGCGTCATTTCGTCCATTGCTGAAACTAAACGCCAACTTTATTGCATTTCATCTGCGACTCGCCTCTGCTGTTATCCGCTCTTATCGACCCTGTTAATCTAAGACATGATACCAAAAAGATCAGTCAACTTTATTGCATTTCATATGCGAGTGTCCTCTTCCCTTATTATGCCTTATCGACTTTGCGACTTTGTTAACATGTGACACGAAACAAAAAAAATGAATCATTGAGGATACATTGCATGGAGACAACAAATATTAAATATAGACACTTTGCCTTTGTTCTTAGCTTACATGTATCCGTTAACGGACAGCAACATCATCCGGGGAAAACGTTCACGTTCACACAAAAAGACCAATTTAGTACTCATTATTCAAGGATGTCAATCATTCACTGTTAATATTATTATTATTTTTGTGTGGTCATTCATTACTTCAAGCACCCTCCCCTCTTATACACTGTTGTTGAGACACTTTCTTGTTAGATTTTACGTTTCCTCTACGACGGGAACATTACACAGGTTGGTCAGAAACACTCCGAAAAGCTTATAAGGATGTTGCTGTGGAGGTTGCGACAAGAATTAATTGTTAAGGAAGCAATTCGTTACGTTGCGCGTTTCCCGAACCATTTAGCAATTAAGTCAGCCAATCAGGTCACTGCGAGCCCAGATTCAAGCACCTGTACAGGGTAAAATGCGGTAATGCACTGACATCTGTGTGTCTCTGAGTTACCGCTTTTAGAAATGCTGATTATCTGTTAAAATGTGCCTTTTTTGCAAGTGATAAGTTTAAGGCACATGATCAAAAGCTACGTGTGTTCGATTTGAGGAAACCACACGAACAACACGTTTTTCGACACTGTGTGTGGCAGGTTCTTTGCATTTGCGTGCATGACCACCTGACTGGCTAATTTCAATGCTAAATACGCGGACACATTCCAACTGATTGGCTAATTTCAATGCTAAATAACGCAGACACATTCCAACGTATCGAAGTTTTTCCTTGACAGTTACTTGTCAGCGCAGCCTCTCCTGAAATACCCGTACAAGTTTTACAGACTGTTTCTCATCATCTTGTGCAGAGCTTCGCAACAAACAGTACGCCTTTTAAGCAATATGTATGTATGTATGTATGTATGTGTGTGTGTGTGTGTGTGTGTGTGTGTGTGTGTGTGTGTGTGTGTGTGTCGTATAAAGTCGAAATTTATGTCACACACTATGGCGTACGCTCCCTTGGCGATGTAAAAAAATTTAGCTTCTACTCTATGTAATCAAAAGATATGGCCATTTATGTAAAATATTTTTGTACTTATTCATCAAAATGTATAGGGTGCTTCCCGTTCATCTACAATCATGAAATTTTGCTAAGAGCAAGGTTTCAGTACAACTAAAGGAAAAAATTCTGAAAATTGTTAATTTGTAATTACACCACACGAAAAAAAATGTTTGTGATTTGTCATCTGTCCCTCCCTCTGTTTAGACTCTTCCTTCATCAGGAACGGGTACACGCATCAAGTTAAAACTTATGGCACATTTTAGGTCTATAATCCCTTGGTGAAGTAAAAGACGTATCATCCCACGTCAGTGCAATGAAAACATACTGCCTTTTATGTAACATAGTTTCATACCCGAAAACTTACTCATAGAAACCTAAAGCGTGTTTTCCATTGGTCTAGAAACATAAAATTTGGCAAGAAGCAAGGCTTCACTGTAAAACTAAAGGCTAAATGTCCGAAATGTGTGAATTCGTAATTATATCACAAGGAAAAAAATATTTTTTCTGTCGTTTGCTGTCACCTGTACGTCCTTCTGTTAAGATCTCTTTTTATCAGGAGTGGGTAAACGTAACGAGTTAAAATTAATGTCACATATTAAGAATTACTGTCCCTTGGCCGTGTAGAAAACTTAAGCTTCTAGATCCACGTATTAAAAAGATACGGCCATTTATTTCACATACTTCGATGATACCTCACGCTTCTAAACTTATAGGATACTTCCCGTTGACCTAGAATCCCGTAATTTGGCAGTAATCTTGCTTTAACGGAGCAAGAAAAGGAAAAACTTCGAAAAATGCCAATTTTTAAATGTATCAGACGAAATAATATTTTTTGACATTTGTCATCCCACTTAAAACAAAAAATCAAAATATTATCAGAAGCCCTGACATTTCTGGGACCAAAATCTTGCAAGTATCAACATCAATAGCAGGTAATTATCGCGAGATTCTCGATTCTCTGGAGGGATGAACTGTCTGTATACATAACTATGTTTGTACGGAACCGCGAGAACGCGAATCCTACTCGTGACTGGCCAAGTTTGTTTTGTATAGTTTTCTTTCACTCTGAAGTACATGAAAGATTAACGAATGTTCCTTGTATTGAGGTATGTAAGAACAGAGTCATAGGTACACTGTCAGCTTGCCTTCTTTCAAAAATTTCGCGGTATATGCGTTCGTAATGATTCAACGAAACATATTAGTAAAGTAAGTTCCAAAGACTGAATCCATGTTAACCACACCGAGCGAGGTGGCGCAGTGGTTAGCACACTGGACTCATATTCGGGAGGACGACCGTTCAATCCCGTCTCCGGCCATCCTGATTTAGGTTTTCCGTGATTTCCCTAAATACCTTCAGGCAAATGCCGGGATGGTTCCTTTGAAAGGGTACGGCCGATTTCCTTCCCCATCCTTCCCTCACCCGAGCTTGCTCTCCGTCTCTAATGACCACGTTGTCGACGGGACATTAAGCACTAATATCCTCCTCCTCCATGTTAGACAAACATAGGCTCAGAATTTCAAGTGTTTCAATTGAAATTGAAAAGAGATCCAAGAAAATCGTTGCGCTATGTAGAAATTCGAACTGTTCGATCGGTCAATAGTATCTGCTCAGAGAACCGTGCTCAGACTAAAACAAACCTTAGGCAGTTCAGCATTTCAGTAACTGTTGCTCAGTATCAGTAGTGCAGCTGGCTATTGCTTTACATGCAGAGGTCGATCTCGAAATGTTTTATTCTTATTATTATTTGGGCAGGAAACTAACAGATAACAGTCCAAATATGGAAGATATTCAGTAACTGTTGCTCGACATCAGTAGTGCAGCTGGCTATTGCTGTATGTGCAGAGGTCAATCTTGAAATGTTTTATTCTCATTATTATTATTTGGGCAGGAAAATAATAGATAACAGGCCAAATACGGAAGATATAAAGTGAAGACTGGAAACAGCAAGAAAGACATTTGCAGGAATTAATATAAGTTTTAAGAAGTCGTTTCTAAAGGTGCTTGTCTGGAGTGAAACGGAGAGGATTAGCAAATCAGACAAGTAGAAAATTAAAACTTCTGAAATATGGTCCTATATCGGTGTGCTGAAAAATAAATAGGTAGAAAGATTAACAAATGAGGAGGTACAAAAGTGAAAAACTTGCCTAAACGAAGGTTGATACCACATGTCGCGAGACATCGAGGAATTATTAATTTGGTAATGGAAGGACATGATAAGTGAATACACAGAATGATCGTTGTTTGAATTTGAAATACATTAATCACAATTATCGAGAGGTTTTGTAATGTATGATAACACTTACTTCCCCACGCCTTGAAGAACGATCACATCCCAAATATTTTTCTATTTATTCCAGCTACGGACCTTAACATTTTACATACAATTAATTTCAGTTCATGATGACCACCTTGAGGCCCGAGTATAAACAATGTACTCGAAAGGGAGACAACACGTCTTTATAGCCTTATTTGATGGTGCTAATGCTGTCGATACTTGTGGATGGGTATTGTCGTACTGAAACATGGCATGAGTATTAGGATGAAGGACAACAGCACAGGTTCTAATACGGCACTTCTGAAGTTTCTGTTGCTGACGAAATTGGATTCGTTGAGTTGGTGCTCAGTCTGTGTGTTATACATGACGATAACCCACACAGACAGATGTGGAATTTTCCCCCTAATCTTTGCAATAAATTTCGTTGGTTTACGGAGATCATCATGGTAGTGTCTAATAACTGTGTGTCCATCACCGTTGTTCGAAAACATTATTTTTTGTCAATCAATACCGATGCCACAGCGTTTACGTGTCCATTCCTGCGTGGGGCATAAGTGGGTTGTAGGCTGACGACGCTCACGTAGTTGCAAGCATCCCGTCCCCCGCCGCGGGGATGGCATGGAAACATTAATCAGTACCTGCCGATAAAGTTGTACAATCGCTACAGCGGTATGAACGATGTGGTGAGCCCCTCATGTCGCGATTATCACAAGCAGTGCTATCTACTAATTTTCCACAATAATAATAATAATTATTATTATTACTATTATTATTACAAACCCTCTAGTATCAACTTGCGCTTCATGAGTCTAAGGGCTGTAACTTTTCTGTGTTTAACTTTCCGCACTGTACATGGAATAAACTGAGCCGCTGTTCTTTATACTCTGGTATTCTTGTTGCAGTCCTCAACAGTAAAAGTAGTGTAATTACGGAAACACTATCTGATAAATGAGTCACCAAAACAGAAATTGTATAACTGTACTTTTAATTAACAAAGTAATGGAAAACCAAAACTGTAAAGTATCGTATCGTGCAGGAGTGAACAAGACGCCACAATAAGTGACTTGCAATTCCAACATGCAAAGTTAACAGAGTGAAAAAGCTATATTAAACTACCAACGGAATTTTGAAAGAATAACGAACAAAAATGTTTCTACAAAAGTAGCCATAAATTTACGTGTTCAATCCTACCGAAAGAAATCTTCACTTATCCAATTATCTTTAGAAAACGATAGCTCACAGCTCATCCTTCTCTGTGTCTGTATCTCTGTACTCTCCATCTACACAGTAGTATAGCCAACACTCGACTCCCTCACTAGCTGCTCTTAGAATGCCTACTGCAACGATAATGCTACTGACAACCAAAGATGACAGTGCTTGTGCTCAGTACCTCTGTGGCGTGACATATCGACTATTGGAAACTACTGTGTGAAAAACATCCGGTATGCACATGAAAATAGAGCTTACAGCATTTTTCTTGAATATCAAAAGTAAGCCATAAAACTTAAAGATGTGACAAAACCATTCCCTGGCGACTCTTTATTCTGCCCCATCGTGCTGATACTGCTCATTTGAACATCGAGGAAGCATAACGGCATCTGCTTCCAGATTGGTCTTCAGTCTCTGAGATTTGCAATCCCGGGAGGCGGACTAGACAGCGAGGTCATCGATCCCATCGGATTAGGAAGGATGGGGAATGAAGTCGATCCTTCAAATGGTTCAAATGGCTCTGGGCACTATGGGACTTGACATTTGAGGTCATCAGTCCCCTAGAACTTAGAACTAAGGACATCACACACATCCATGCCCGAGGCAGGATTCGAACCTGCGACCTAGCAGTCGCGCGGCTCCGGACTGAAGCGCCTAGAACTACTCGATCACCGCGGCCGGCGAGGTCGACAGTGACCTTTCTAAGGAACCATTCCGGCATTTGTCTAAAGCGATCTAATGAAATCAAGGAAAATCTAAATCAGGACTTCCGGACGCGGGTTTGAACCGTCGTCCTCTCGCATGAGTCCAAAGTAGTTCCAAGCACTTATTAGTTGCTAATATATTTTTATGTACAAACAGAAAACCTGAATTCATTCTTTCTCGCTGTTGCGATTTCCACTAACTTTTGCACTGTCTTGTACTGTGTTTCGAAATACATATAAAACGAACTTCATACTGATGCTTCATATCCCAACTTACATTAGCCAACGGCACGATAGCGAAATTCATTGCGCGCAGAGTCGTCTCACATGCGAAGTGTATAATGTGAAGCCGCACGCGCAGCAGTGTGGATGCTTATTTCGCATGCGAACCGTCCGGCTGCAGACACCTCTTGCATGCGGGGCACTGCATCGCAAACACGTTCACACGCAAGGCAACCGCACTTTAGCAGCACGCTCGTCCATACACGCTATTAACTGCAGCTACGCTGCAGGCCTGCTGCGCGTCCCTTTCCACTTGACAATTGCTCCCCTCAAGGAGTCATACACGAAATGTAAATTCTCTCTGATCTAAGAGTATACCTTCGGTTACAGACAAAAAAGGAGACGACAGAGTGGTTAAATCATTGTATTCACATTCATAAACTCAAATTCTGATCATCCTGACTTACGTTTCCGGAGCATTCCCTCAATCAATTCGACGTATACAACCACCTCCTCTGCAGGGCCCGGTGACGCACACTAGTGCGATAGCGCTCTATGCATAAACAATTTCGAATCCTCCTCGTGTTAGAAGTAATATTCATTCCCAGTACTTGGTCAGCAAGACGAAGCGATATAGTAGTGTAAAGTTCGTCATCAATAGACTTCGCATTAACGTGCTGGATTAAATTCCTTATCCCTTCGAGAGTGTCTCTTGAAGTGATAGCATACCGACAGTTTCATTTGAGGAAACGAGCATCGATCGATGCGGTAAAGATCACAGGGCGTCAACCTTGGGTACGACAGTGATTCGTCTTCCGGATAGACATTTTAGTTCGGCTGGCCCAGTGGTGCCATTCGACGGAACTAAGATATGGGTAACACCCATCCCTCCTCTCTTTCGCCACCGGTGCATAATAGCTAAAACGCTGCTCTGCAGTCGGGAGGACACCGGTTAAAATTCCCGTTTGGTCTGCCAGATTTATGTTTGCTGTGGTTTGCCTAAACTGTTGTAGAAAAATTACAGGATGGTTCCTTTGAAATGGGTTTGGGTAAATTACTTACCCAACTTTCGCCAATTAAAACCTGTGTTGCGCCTTCGACAAGATCTCTCTCTCATTATCAACAAGAAAAACAGGACACAAAAACTACACACCCACTCACATAGGCACCAATCCTTAGTCACTTAAAACACAGCCATCACACAACATGAAGGAAAGCTGAAAATATGCCTAAAGAAAGGAAAAAGTTTCCTATTTGCCGGCAGAAACAGCTACGCATACCTGTTTCTCTGCCATCTTATTCTGGGTATCTCACCACAATCCTTTTTCGCATGCGATTGTGTATTCTAATAAAATTTTGGCCATGTTACAGAGGCGTAAACATGCCCTTGGGTGCAACACTTCTGAAACGACGGTTATTTCAGTATTTTCACATTTCAGTATCTTCAGATTTTACTATTTTTGCATTTCAGTATCTTCACATTTTAGTATTATCATGTTTCTGTATTTCATAAGACGACATGGTACCGTATGGACAAGGACGTTATTGCTATTAACACCAGTCGCCTGTACGTATATTATTCAGGACGATTTTTGCAATAAGACTATGTCCGTATACATCCACGTCCAACTAAACTTGTAAATACTTGTTTTGTAAATAAAACTGCCTTTTGTTGCTGCCATTTAATTTATTTTTCCCAGACGCGTTTTGCCTTTTTACTGTTCTAAGGCATCATCAGTGGGATCTATAACGATACAGTTTTGTTATTTTTAGATTATCCAACAGTTGACGTCGCGATTTTTTTTTATGTAGAAAAGTAATTACTTACGATTTTCTGATCTGCGTTTCCTCTCATCTGGTCTCTAGGTCGTACTACCACTTTGTTGCCTACATATAAGCACAATTTTGAGTTCTGACCTTTTTACACTGTTCACCATGTTTCTCCTTCTTTTCTGTGGTGTACTATTGTTCTTCGGCCACTCGTTATAACTATTTCTTCGGACACTGTGCTTCAACGTAAATCTTTCAACTTTATTACATGTTTCCTCCCGTTTCGTGTGTTTACCTACTTGTTGCAAACCTAACGAAGTATGTGTCAAAACCAGCTCCTATTCATGATGTTTACATCGTGTGTGTTTCTGAGAAAGAGAGAGAGAGAGAGAGAGAGAGAGAGAGAGAGAGAGAGAGAGAGAGAGAGAGAGCTGAAGAGTATGTATCCTTTTTGTATATGTTGGGGGGAGGGGGGAGGGATGGTTTGAATTTTATGGTATTGAATGTACTAGCTGTTGGCGAGTGGTCGAAAGCTTTGGTGATAAGTGAACTGACTTTTCCTTTCAGTGTTTTATGGAATGGTTCCTGGATAACTGAGTGTAAAGATGTTGGGTGGTGCTTTTATTATATTGGATGGTATTATTATATTAATCCTGTTTGAGGGCGTTAATCTATTATTTTATCTGTTAGTGCAATGTGTGGCATCTGAACTTGATCAGTCAACAGGGCTTTCTTTTCTGAGGAATGTAGATCAGTAAATCGTAAATAATTACTTTTTACATAGAAAAATAGCTACATGAACTGTTGAATAATATAAAAATGACAAAACCGTATCGTAATAGATGCCACTGATGATAGCTTAGAACAAGAAAAAGGTGAAACACATCTGGAAAAAATAAAGCGGCAGCAGGAAAGGGCGGTTTTATTTACAAAACGCGTACTTCTATCCTTGCTATGGAGGATGACCACGGAAACAAACTTGTTGAACTAAACGTGTGCTCCGTTTCTAATAACTTTGATGAGACTACACCTCTCCTCTCTTTGTTCACGGCTAAAGGAAAACAATAAGTGTGTGCATACACTACTCTATCACAAATATCCGGTTCAAATGGTTCAAATTGCTCTGAGCACTATGGGACTTAACATCTGTGGTCATCAGTCCCCTAGAACTTAGAACTACTTAAACCTAACGTACCTAAGGACATCACACACATCGATGCCCGAGGCAGGATTCGAACCTACGACCGTAGCAGTCGCGCGGTTCCGGACTGACTGCCTAGAACCGTTAGAACACCGCGGCCGGCACAAGTATCCGGACACGACAGGAGAACTCGCCAGGACAAAAGGAGAGTAGCAGTAGCAGCAGAACTTTTGGGTATGGCGAACACAGTAAGTGCAGAGTCGTGTACTGCTACCACACAGGTCCGGACACCGTCTCAGGTATGTAGTGTCGCGGAATAGTAAAGAGTTGGAAATTGTCAAAGTTTCGTCGCCTATGCCGAGAGCCAGAGGCAGTAGGTTAGCCAAGAGTTAAGAGGATTGCACATGTATGGAATGTGTCGTCACGCAGGGGCAATGGCCTGGTTACACACCACAGGCGAGAGAGAATTGCTTAGCACGCGGGTTTGTGTTAGACGGAGACTTTCGTAGAGTGCAAGACAGGTATAGCGTCAGCTGTACTGCATTTCGCAACTTCGCGTAAGTCTGCCGTAACAACACGTAACTCTGTCGCAAGAGCACCTAAGGGACGAGTACGACAGATGAATCAGCAGAATAAGTGGAACGAATGCGGTCATTACAAACGAGCATGACGTCAGGACGTCGCTCGTGCTTCCTCTAAATATGCCAGCTTTGATAGCAACAAGCACTCGCACACACAGTTAGACTTGCAGTTAGGTGTGTACTGGGTCGCTGCGTAGCGCTCAGCTCGGTGATCGACATGTTAATCTTTATCAAGCAGATGTTGCAGTAAGGGCGGCCCATCCAGCAGCAGACGTGAGGGGACAGTACCATGCTGGTCCTCTCCACTGCCGCTGTCAATCATCAACCCAGGATTAGCAGACATTGCGGCAGACTCTCTCGCCGCCAATGCTGACCACATCAGTGAGCCGTCGTCGAGATCGTGCGGGGCCTAGGCCCTGTGCATCCGCCGTCAGTACCGGGTGAGCCGACGACGTTGGGGGACTGTAGGCCGTTTCACCCGTCCACCGCGGACGAGCCACCAGGAGGAGCAGGGAAGAAGACGGGGTGGGATAGAGTACACTCCGCACCACGAGAACGCCGCTCGTGCCGACAGCGTCAGGACTCCAACCCAGAGCCTCCACGCGCAGCATCTTGCTGTCCGCAGCCGAGCCGGACGCCGCCAGCCACGTGCGGCCGAAGTACGGGCATTCCTCCGCTACGTCACAGCACGCGGCGCTGCGCTAGCAAGACTGCGCGGCCCGGATCTGGTGTCATCGCTACGAGTCAGCGAGGCCTCGGGGAAGGTCGTTGATATCACCAAGCCACATTGTACTCGGCCAGAATAAAGGTGTTATGAATTAATAATGTTTCTATGGCATTTCTGACGCGTCCACAATCATTTCCTAGCGTCCTGACAACTGGAGAGGTCACCGCTCGGCCATCGAGTCTACCGTAGGCGACCGGGACCACCGGGGCGCCTACAGGTATACTTACAGTGTACAAAACTAATGTGACGAAAAGAGTGTAAGAAGATCTTACCAACTAACTTTATTGATATTTACGTCTGGCAAGAGCATGAATAGAGCACACAAGAAAGAACCATGATAATATGAGGGACCGGAATCTATTCTTTCATAAAACAGTTCTCTGAGCTCTAATTATTTAACAGCGTGCGGCTCACCGCCTTGTAAGTATAGGATTGCGTGAGGCAATTTTAGAATTTGTTAAAACTGATGTCTACGTCGAGTGTTCATATTAACAACAAAATGTACACATAAACTCAGATACTGTATTTCGTGTTATCACATTAAAATATTGCTGCAGGATATCTTTACCGTAGCGAAATTTAATTAAAAGAACCTTTGCATTAAAGAAAGTATTTCCCTTTTTTAAACGTAATAATCTTTGTTTTGCCAAGAAGCGGTCAATGTCTGAACTGAACTGAATGTTCATAGTTTTTACCGTTATACGACATAAATTAATATATGCACTTTATTTTCCTTAATAATCATGGTGCGAGTCTTTTAAAGCATCCGTTGATGATGGAACGCAATGAAACGATAATTAAATTTTTCCTACACAAGATGTTTGCCAATAATGGTCGATTGTTCGACCGTTCTTGTTGTTTATCAAGCGTGCTGCAAACTTTAGAAATAATATTTTTACTCCTGCATGAAGGTCACTAGGCATATGGAATAAAAAATCCACAATCAGCATAAATTACCGTATATTATTTAAAATTTACAACTTACAATGCGAAATGGGCCACCGTAGCGTCCGTTTGCTCCGAGACTAAAACAGAGAGTGAGTAATAACGCAGGTCTTTTTAGTTTCTTGCACCAGCGAGTAAAAGAACATTTACTTACCTCAAATATTCTATACAGTTATTTTCTAGAGTCTGTTTGTACCATTATTACCGTTATGACAGCTAATTGCACGGGCATTTTCAGAGTTTTTTTTTTACAATTTTCAGTTTTACTTTGTGTTGTGTCCGACTTGTCGTCGCAAGATTTAGTATTTTGTACCTTGTATTGGTACAGTCCCCCACTGGACCATGGACCTTGCCGTTGGTGGGAAGGCTTGCATGCCTCAGCGATACAGATAGACGTACCATGGGTGCAACCACAATGGAGGGATATCTGTTGAGAGTCCAGACAAATGCGTGGTTCCTGAAGAGGGGCAGCAGCCTTTTCAGTAGTTGCAGGGGCAACAGTCTTGATGATTGACTGATCTGGCCTTGTAACACTAACCAAAATGGTCTTGCTGTGCTGGTTCTGCGAACGGCTGAAAGCAAGGGAAAACCACAGCCGAAATTTTTCCCGAGGGCATGCAGCTTTACTGTATGGTTAAATGATGATGGCGTCCTCTTGGGTAAAATATTCCGAAGGTAAAATAGTCCCCCATTCGGATCTCTGGGCGAGGACTACACAAGAGGCCGTCGTTATCAGGAGATAGAAAATTGGTGTTCTACGGATCGGAGCGTAGAATGTCAGAGCTCTTAATTGGGCAGGTAGGTTAGAAAATTTAAAAAGGGAAATGGATAGGTTAAAGTTAGATATAGTGGGAATTAGTGAAGTTCGGTGGCAGGAGGAAAGAGACTCTTGGTCAGGTGAATACAGTGTTATAAATACAAAATCAAATAAGGGTAATGCAGGAATAGGTTTAATAATGGATAAAAGAATAGGAGTGCGGGTAAGCTACTACAAACAGTATAGTGAACGCATTATTGTGGCCAAGATAGACACGAAGCCCACGCCTACTACAGTAGTACAAGTTTATATGCCAACTAGCTCTGCAGATGATGAAGAAATTATTGAAATGTATGATGAGATAAAAGAAATTATTCTGGTAGCGAAGGGAGACGAAAATTTAAAAGTCATGGGTGGCTGGAATTCGAGAGTAGGAAAAGGGAGAGAAGGAAACATAGTAGGTAAATATGGATTGGGGATAAGAAATGAAAGAAGAAGCCGTCTGGTAGAATTTTGCACAGAGCATAACTCAATCATAGCTGACACTTGGTTCAAGAATCATGAAAGAAGGTTGTATACACGGAAGAATCCTGGAGATACTAGAAGATATCACATAGATTATGTAATGGTAAGACAGAGATTTAGGAACCAGGTTACAAATTGTAAGACATTTCCAGGGGCAGATGTGGACTCTGACCACAATCTATTGGTTATGAACTGTAGATCAAAACTGAAGAAACTACAAAAAGGTGGGAATTTAAGGAGATGGGACCTGGATAAACTGACTAAACCGGAGGTTGTACAGAGCTTCAGGGAGAGCATAAGGGAACAATTGAAAGGAATGGGGGAACGAAATACAGTAGAAGAAGAATGGGTAGCTCTGAGACATGAAGTAGTGAAAGCAGCAGAGGATCAAGTAGGTAAAAAGACGAGGACTAGCAGAAATACTTGGATAACAGAAGAAATATTGAATTTAATTGGTGAAAGGAGAAAATATAAAAATGCAGTAAATAAGTTAGGCAAGAAGGAATACAAACATCTCAAAAATGAGATCGACAGGAAGTCACAATGGCTAAGCAGGGATGGCTAGAGGAGAAATGTAAGAATGTAGAGGCTTATTTCACTAGGCGTAAGATACACTACTGGCCATTAAAATTGCTACACCAAGAAGAAATGCAGATGATAAACGGATATTCATTGGACAAATGTATTATACTAGAACTGACATGTAATTATATTTTCACGCAATTTGGGTGCATAGATCCTGAGAAATCAGTACCCAGAACCACCACCTCTGGCCGTAATAACGGCCTTAATACGCCTGGGCATTGAGTCAAACACAGCTTAGATGGCGTGTACAGGTACAGCTGCCCATGCACCTTCATCACGATACCACAGTTCATCAAGAGTAGTGACTGGCGTATTGTGACGAGGCAGTTGCTCAGCCATAATTGACCAGACGTTTTCAGTTGGTGAGAGACCTGGAGAATGTGCTGGCCAGGGCAGCAGTAGAACATTTTCTGTATCCAGAAAGGCCCATACCGGACCTGCAACACGTGGTCGTGAATTATCCTGCTGAAATGTAGGCTTTAGCAGGGATCGAATGAAAGGTGGAGCCCCAGGTCGTAACACATTTGGAATATAACGTCCACTGTTCAAAGTGCCGTCAATGCGAACAAGAGGTGACCGAGACCTGTAACCAATGGCACTCATACCATCACGCCGGATGATACGCCAGTATGACGATAACGAATACACGCTTCCAATGTGCGTCCATCGCGATGTCACCAAACACGAATGCGACCATCATGATGATGCAAACAGAACCTGGATTCATTCGAAAAAATGTTTTGCCATTCGTGCACCCAGGTTCATCGTTGAGTACGCCATCGGAGGAACTCCTGTCTGTGATGCAACGTCAAGGGTAATTGCAGCCATGGTCTCCAAGCTGATAGTCCATGCTGCTGCAAATATCATCAAACTGTTCATGCAGATGGTTGTTCTCTTGAAAACGTCCCATCTGTTGACTCAGGGATCGAGACGCGGCTGTACGATCCGTTACAGCCATGCAGATAAGATTCCTGTCATCTCGACTGCTAGTGATACGAAATCGTTGGGATCCAGCACTGCGTTCCGTATTACCCTCCTCAACCCACCGATTCCATATTCTGCTAACAATCATTGGATGTCGACCAACGCGAGCAGAAATATCGCGATACGATTAACCACAATCGCAATAGGCCACAATCCGACCTTTATCAAAGTCGGAAATGTGATAGTACGCATTTCTCCTCCTTACACGAGGCATCACAACAACGTTTTACCAGGCAACGCCGGTCAACTGCTGTTTGTGTATGAGAAATCGTTAGGAAAATTTCCTCATGTCAGCACGTTGTAAGTGTTGCTACTGGCGCCAATCTCTGAAAAGTTAATCATTTGCATATCACAGCATTTTCTTCCTGTCGGTTAAATTTCGCGTCTGTAGCACGTCATCTTCGTGATGTAGCAATTTCAATGGCCAGTAGTGTAGATACTGCCTACGGGAAAATTAAAGAGACCTTTGGAGAAAAGAGAACCACTTGTAAGAATATCAAGAGCTCAGATGGAAACCCAGTACTAAGCAAAGAAGGCAAATCAGAAAGGTGGAAGGAGTATATAGACGGTCTATACAAGGGCGAAGTACTTGAGGACTATATTATCGAAATGGAAGAGAATGTTGATGAAGATGAAATGGGACATACGATACTGCGTGAAGAGTCTGACAGAGCACTGAAATACCTGAGTCGAAACAAGGCGCCGGGAGTAGACACCATTCCATTCATTAGAACAACTGACAGCCTTTGGAGAGACCGTCCTGACAAAACTCTACCATCTGGTGAGTAAGATGTATGAGACAGGCGAAATACCCTCAGACTTCAAGAAGAATATAATAATTCCAATCCCAAAGAAAGCAGGTGTTGACAGATGTGAAAATTACCGAAATATCAGTGTAATAAGCCACTGCTGCAAAATACTAACACGATTCCCTTACAGAAGAATGGAAAAACTTGTGGATGCCGACCTTGGGGAAGATCAGTTTGGATTCCGTAGAAATGTTGGAACACGTGAGGCAATACTGACCCTATGACTTATCTTAGAAAATAGGTTAGACGTTTCTAGCATTTGTAGACTTAGTGAAAGCTTTTGACAATGTTAACTGGAATACTTTCTTTCAAATTCTGAAGGTGGCAGGGGTAAAATACAGGGAGCGAAAGGCTATTTGCAATTTGTACAGAAAGCGAATGGCAGTTATAAGAGTCGAGGGACATGAAAGGAAAGCAGTGGTTGGGAAGGGAGTGAGACAGTGTTGTAGCCTCTCCCCGATGTTATTCAATCTGTATATTGAGCAAGCAGCAATGGAAACAAAAGAAAAGTTCGGAGTAGGTATCAAAATCCATGGAGAAGAAATAAAAACTTTGAGATTCGCCGATGACATTGTAATTCTGTCGGAGATAGCGAAGGACTTGGAAGAGCAGTTGAATGGAATGGACAGTGTCTTGAAAGGAGGATATAATATGAACATAAAAAAAGCAAAACGAGGATAATGGAATGTAGTCGAATTAAGTCGGGTGATGCTGAGGGAATTAGATTAAGAAATGAGACCCTTAAAGTAGTCAAGGAGTTTTACTATTTGTGGAGTAAAATAACAGACGATGGTCGAAGTAGGGAGGATATAAAATGTAGACTGGCAATGGCAACTGAAGCGTTTCTGAAGAACAGAAATTTGTTAACATCGAGTATAGATTTAAGTGTCAGGATGTCGTTTCTGAAAGTATTTGTATGGAGTGTAGCCAAGTATGGATGTGAAGCATGGACGATAAATAGTTTGGACAAGAAGAGAATAGAAGCTTTCGAAATGTGGTATTACAGAAGAATGCTGAAGATTAGATGGGTAGATCGCATAACTAATGAGGAGGTATTGAATGAAATTGGGGAGAAGAGATGTTTGTGGTACAACTTGACAAGAAGAAGGGACCGATTGGTAGGACATGTTCTGAGGCATCGAAGGGTCACAAATTTAGTATTGGAGGGCAGCGTGGAGGGTAAAAATCGTAGAGGGTGACCAAGAGATGAATACACTAAGCAGATTCAGAAGGATGTAGGTTGCAGTAAGAGATGAATACACTAAGCAGATTCAGAAGGATGTAGGTTGCAGCAAGTACTAGGAGATGAAGAAGCTTGCACAGGATAGAGTAGCATGGAGAGCTGCATCAAAACAGTCTCAGGACTGAAAACGACGACGACAACAACAACAACAACAACAACAACAAGGAACTGCTCAGTGCGGAAGCATATGGACATGTTTCGCAGCCCCGCGCTACTGCGTGCACTAGATAAGCTTTCAGAGATGATGTTTTTATCAGAATGACTGTCATAAAGCAGCACTTGTGCGGCAATGGTTTTTGCGCAGTAACCTTCCTCAAATATAGTAGCATACCCATAGTCCCCCCTGAACTCAGTGAAACACATTTGGGATGAGTTAAAGCTTCGACTTCGCTCCAGACCGCAGCATCTGACATTATTATCTTCTTTGGTTTCAACTTTTGAGGGGGAATGGGTTGCCATTCCTCCACAAATATGCAGACTGACTGAATGTATCACCACTAGAGTTGAAGCATTCGAGCCTTCGTAAGGGCTTAGGGTGCACACATACCGCATTAACGTTCATGAGTGGGTGCCGAATACTTTTAGTCCGATAGTCTGCACACTGCTAAGAAACTTCCTGGCAGATTAAAAACGTGTGCTAATCCGAGACTTGAACTCGGGAGCTTTGGCTTTCACAGCCAAATGCTCTACCAACGGAGCTACCCAAACACGACTCACGACCCGTCCTCAAAGCTGGAATTATGCTAGTACCTCTTCTCCAATCTTCCTAACTTCAGAGAAGCTCTTCTGGGAAATTTGCAGAACTAGCACTCTTTAAAGAGAGAATATTGCGGAGATATGACTTAGCCACAGCCTGGGGCATGTTTCCAGAATGAGATTTTCACTCTACAGCGGAGTGTGCGCTGATATGAAACTTCCTCGCAGGTTAAAACTGTGTGCCTGACCAAGACTCGAACGCGGAACCTTTGCCTTTCGCGGGAAAGAGCACTTGCCAGCGAAAGGCAAAGGTCCGGAGTTCGAGTCTCGGTCCAGCACTCAGTTTTAATCTGCCAGAAAGTTTCATAACAGTGCATACTCCGCTGCAGAGTGAAAATCTCATTCTGGATACACACTGCTATTTTGTACCTGGAAAGTATCATCCAAAATTTAGACTGTTGGAGTAACACTGGTGTTAAAGTATGCAACACTTTAAAACTGTAGGTTGTGCCACGTATGACGCAAGAGCTGTCTGTAGTATTGCGTGGCCGACAATACCAGCGTAGTCCGGATCTGATTAGCACATGACTTTCTAGAATGCTGCTGCGACGGTGTTGCATATAATTTCAACTGAGAACTAAACTAGACGATTTCGGAGCGGCCCTTGAAAGAAATCAGAACAGCTTCTTTTGTCAAAACCACTAACTTAAACAACTGTGCGCAACCTGAAACTAAGTAAGTGATACTTTACAAACTAACGGTGGCCTATCAACAACAAATTAGTGCACAACTCTTCTTCAGTACAGAAACTCGATATTCCAGTCTGTGCTTATCGAATGCTCTTTCTTTCTGCTGAAGCATAACGGCATTTATCTGGGTGTTCGATGTGTCAGTCTAAAAATACTCATCACTTGTGTTATGTAATGACCCAATGTTGATGGCCTATGATCATTACTGCATACATCGATATCCACTTTCTCACGTGAAATTACTGGTACTCCGTCCGAACCGTCCATGGAAGGCCCAACGGTACCGACCGGCCGCCGTGTCATCTTCAGCATACGGACGTCACTGGATGTGGATATGGAGCGGCATGTGGCAGCACACCGCTCTCCCGGCAGTATGTCAGTTTATGAGACTGGAACCAGTACTTCTCAATTAAGTAGCTCCTCGGTTTGCCTCACAAGGGCTGAGTGCACCCCGCTCGCCAACAGGGCTCGGCAGACCGGAAGGTCACCCACCCACGTGCTAGCCTAGTCCGACAGCGCTTAACTTCGGTGATCTGACGGGTGCCCGTATGACCAATGCGGCAAGGCCGCTGGCAAATTATCAGTACGGTATCGTGTAAATTCATGGGTATCGCAGTTTTGGCAGGGAAGTTCACTGTATCCACATCATTTTCAGGTATTAGCATTCATTTGTCCTATTTGAGGTTTTTTAAGCATTCTGTATATAACTCATCAACCATAATTACAGTAATTCCGAAAATGTTAATCATCCAGAGATTCTTAATTCAATTAAAACAGAACTGGTTAAAATCATAATTATTATAAATAATTACAACTAATAAAAATAATAATCTTGATTAAAAATGAATTTCTACCCTTAATGTACCAAGAAATTCTTATCACAGTTTACATTTTCATATCAGTGCAACGTCTTTGAAATTTTTTCTCGATACATTATTATCTTTGGTAGTGTGTTGGTACCAAGTGTAGCAGAGATGTTCTTCTGAGTTCTCGTAACGTTACGGGCTATGTTGAATATGTAATGGATTTCTTACAAGAGCTGTTTGCTGTTAATGTAACTATTTCAAGATTTTGGCTAATTTATGTCAAAAAGGTGATGAACTTTATGAATTCGGTAGCTAAGTTTCTAATAAAAGCTGTGCAGTTTTGGTGTACCTTCACCGACGGAAGAAAAATCGCAACACCAAAAGAAATTAACGTAGATTAATGAAATGTCGGGAATACATTTGCCTAGGTAACATATTGAAGTGTTTAACATTGCAAGATCATAGGTTTATGTAAGCCAACGGCCTTGCCGCAATGGTAACACCGGTTTTCTGTCAGATCACCGAAGTTAAGCGGTGTCGGGCTGGGCTAGCACTTGGATGGGTGACCATCCGGTCTGCCGAGCGCTGTAGGCAAGCGGGGTGCACTCAGCCCTTGTGAGGGAAACCGAGGAGATACTTGATTGAGAAGTAGCGGCTCCGGCCTCGGAAACTGACCTACGGCCGGGAGAGTGGTGTGCTGACCACATGCCCCTCCATATCCGCATCCAGTGACGCCTGTGGGGTGGGGATGACACGGCGGCCAGTCGATACCTTTGAGCCTTTATGGCCTGCGCGGGAGGAATTTAGTTTAGTTTTAGGTTATTGTAAGCGAGAGGTGAAATGCTGATACGTTATTAACAGGTGTAACCAATAGAATGTTCAATGCAAGCTTGCAGATGAGCATGCGGAATGTCGTACATGCGCCGGATGGGATGGAGTTCCATACCTGTTACACCTGCTAAGTAGACACGACGAGGATTAATGCTGTTTATGGATGATGCTGGACTTTTCCTACAGTAATATTCCGTAAGTACTCGATCGGAGATAGATCTGGCGATCGAGCAGGCCAAGGCAACACGTCGACACTCTGTAGAGCGTTTTGGGTTACAACAGCGATATGTGGGCGAGTGTTAACCTTCGGAAAACGTGCCCTGGAATGCTGCTCATGAATGACAGCACAACAGGTCGAATCACCAGTTTGATGTACAAATTTGTAGTCAGGGTGCATGGGATAACGACGAGAGTGCTCCCCCTGTCATATGAACTCGCACCCCTGACCACAGCTCGAAGTGCAGCTCCCGCGTTTCTAGCACGCATTACCTCAAATTGCCTCCTTCCAACCAACACAAGACCGTCGCTGATACCGGGGCAGAACCAGCTTTTCATCAGAAAACACAATGGTTCTCCATTCTGCCCTTCGATGTGCTCTCACTTAACACCACTGAAGGCACAAATGGCGGTGGTTTGGGGTCAGCAGAATCCACGCTACAGGGCGTCTGGCTAGGACGTTCAAAATGGTTCAAATGGCTCTGAGCACTATGGCACTTACAGCTGAGGTCATCGGTCCCCGGCTAGGAGGTGTTCTTGAAGTAACCCATTTGTAATACTATGACTTTGTGTCACTGTGATGCCAACTGCTGCTCAAATTGCTGCCTCAGGTCTAGTACAATGCACCAGAACCATACGCCGATGGTCTTCCGTCTCGATAGTACCATACGGCCGCCCGGAGTCTGGTCTTCTTGCGACCGTACGTTCTCGCGACCGACGCTGCCAGCAATCTTGTTTAAGTCTTTCTGTAGTATGGAAGAAGGAACATCTGTCTTCTCGTAGCTGCATTGCCCGACCCCCTTCAAACTCAGTGAGATGCTGAAGACAACGTCTTTGTCGCCTTAAAGGCATTCTTGACTGTAACTCACTGCGTCCAATCTCAAAGCTACGTAGCGCTCACGACAGCTACAGCGTATATTTCAAGTGAAGCTGATTTTCATCCTCATAGTGGCGCCACAAACGCGATGGGCGCGAAATATGAATAAACGTCATCTTTCAGATGTAGAAACACGCCTCACAACTCTCGTTTACGTACACAACTCCTTCTTGATATTGAGATATGTTTTCCACTAGTGTAGGCGGAATTGAGTTTCACATGCCCACTGGCGCCACAAAAACATAAGTTGATTTGTATGTTTACTACCACTGCCACAGCTACTGTCATAATATTCAAGTCATAGCAATAAATACGGTACACGCATGTTGCGTTTGGTAACCCGTCGTCGCCAATTTTGTAAAGGCCTCGTTGCTGCTGTTGTGGCGGCCGAGTTTGTAAGTTCGCGAAACGGCTTGTCGTGCAGTACACCGCTAAGACAATTTCTCCTTGCCACTATTACAGAGCTATGCCCCAGGGTCATCTAGCAGCACAGGAGAAGTAAAGTTCTACAACACCTCAACAAATTAGTACCAAAGTCATACAAATCAGTTAAACATGTTTCCTTATCTGTGTGACTTGTTGAAAGATTAATTCTGCAACACTGCATGTAATATAACACAAAGAGGCCCTCAATGGCTCAGTACAAATAATCGTAGGTAAACTTCACAGTGCATAGCAAATGAAGTTTACAGCAACTGTCTGTTTACTTCTAAGATTTCACTAAACGATGTTCTCTGCCCAAGTCAGCCCTGCACGATGGTCTGTAACTAAGTGGGCGAGAGCTGCTTTCCTGTCTTCCGAGTAGACTTCTGTCCTTCGTCGTCTGGTCAGCCGGCCGCGGTGGCCGAGTGGTTCTAGGCGCTTCAGCCCGCAACCGCGCGACTGCTACGATCGCAGGTTCGAATCCTGCCTCGGGCATAGATGTGTGTGATGTCGTTAGGTTAGTTATATTTAAGTAGTGCTAAGTTCTAGGGGACTGATGACCTCAGATGTTAAGTCCCATAGTGCTCAGAGTCATTTGAACCATTTTTTTTCGTCCGGTCATTGGCAGACTGTACTTGGCAGACAATTGGCCGAGGCGAAGTCGATATCTTCATCCTCAGAGCCGCCCGTGTCGCTGGTGGAATTCACGTAAGTGGCGAGTTTCTATGGCACTGGCACCGGCTCGCATCTTTGCACCTGTGGTGCTTTTGCCCTGGCTGTGTCTTGTTCGGACGACACAGCGTTACGGAATGCTGATTATTCGACTACGCACTTCGTTATTAAATACTGCTCAATAGAAAGTTGCGGTTTTATAATCTGCATGGTGTGACAGCGGCAGCGTTGTACACAATTAATACAACACGAATTATCTGAGTACTTCGTTCTTGATCTTCTTGTTCTCCCTACGTCATTGTACATTGTAATTAGCACTCTCACCATATCACGTAGTTGCTACCTGCAGCTCGCACCACTTCATATTTTTCCTAGTTAACAATCGTATGAAAATCCAGATCGAATTTTTTACTCTACAGCGGAGTGAAACTGTGTATCGGACAGAGGCTCGAACTCGGAATCTTCGTCTTTTGCGGCAAGTGCTCTAGCAACTTAACTACATAGGATTGACTCTCGACCCCTCCTCACAGTTTTACTTCCTAACTTCACAGAAGTCCGCCCCCGGTAGCTGCGTGGTGCCGGCATGGTAACTCAGCGTGTTCGGTCCGAGGGTTAGCTGCCCTCTATAATAACAAAAAACTGAGTTAATGGATCAACGACGAACTGAAACGGGTGTCTTGTGACGTCCGCCCCGAGCAGATACATAGAAAGAAGACGAACAAAATGAGACTAAAAAAAAAAAAAGTGGTCAGCGCGACAGAATGTCAGTATCAAGGGCCCGGGTTCGATTCCCGGCTGGGTTGGAGATTTTCTCCGCTCAGGAACTGGGTGTGGTGTTGTCTTAATCGTCATCATTTCATCCTCACCGCCGTGCAAGTCGCCGAAGTCACGTCAAATCGAAAGACTTGCACCCGGCGAACGGTCTACCCGACGAGAGGCCCTAGTCACACGACACTTCATTTTATTTTACTTCACAGAAAAACGTAGTGCTAATCACTCAAGTTTCGCAAGAGAACTTCGGTAAAGTTTGGAAGGTAGGAGATGTACTGGCAAACAGAAGCAAAGCTATTAAGAGGAGTCGTGTGTCGTGATTAGGTAGCTCAGTTGGTTGAGCACTTGCCGCTAAAGGCTAAGGTCTGGTGTTCGAGTCTCGCTTCGACACATAGTTTTAATATGCCAGTAAGGTTTAAATCGTATGGAAGTCTCTAGTTTCCTTTTTTCCTTAATACTTCCTTCTGTTACGGAGCGCTGCGTCCGAATTCAGTCTCAGTTGAATGTGAATACAAACACAGTTAGGCAAGTGGAAGTCAAAGTATGTGACTGGCGCTCCGCTTTCAATGAGGACCCCTTCACGTTAGCAGTCAGAAGCCTCGGGCGTGATAGCGGCAGAGTGCGTATTTCACAACGGATGAAGGCGCCTTTCACCGGAATGCAAATCCCCGCACAGGCGGACACACAGGTGGGCATGCCTGGCCTGGTCTCACAACTAGCTTGCTAGCCAGACTGCCTCTTGCTGGCAGAAGCCGCAGCGCGGTATTTGGATCTTGTAAAGAAGACCTTGTACCCGATACGGACTGCCTCTCACACACGTCAAAGTGGCACTCAGCTGCCCTTCCCTTCTCTCCGCGCCATTGTCCTGCCTCACAATTCGTTAGGCTATTAAGAGGTCACAGACAGTTCGTACGACCTACAACTGCCAGGCATTCCGAGCATATAGACAGCGCCTCGCCATCTTCACCGGCAACTAATAACGGGACGAGTGGCTCTCTAACTTCGATCAGTTGTAGAATTTTGGAACACGTATTACGTTCGAGTATAATGACTTTTCTGGAGACTAGAAATCTACTCTGTAGGAATCAGCATGGCTTTCGAAAAAGACGATCGTGTGAAACCCAGCTCGTGCTATTCGTCCACGAGACTGAGAGGGCCATAGACACGGGTTCCCAGGTAGATTCCGTGTTTCTTGACTTCCGCAAGGCGTTCGATACAGTTCCCCACAGTCGTTTAATGAACAAAGCAAGAGTATATGGACTATCAGACCAATTGTGCTCAAAATGGTTCAAATGACTCTGAGCACTATGGGACTTAACTTCTAAGGTCATCAGTCCCCTAGAACTTAGAACTACTTAAACCTAACTAACCTAAGGACATCACACACATCCATGCCCGAGGCAGGATTCGAACCTGCGACCGTAGCGGTCGCGCGGTTCCAGACTGTAGCGCCTTTAACCGCTTGGCCACCACGGCCGGCACCAACTGTGTGATTGGATTGAAGAGTACATAGATAAAATAACACAGCATGTCATTCTGAATGGAGAGAAGTATTCCGAAGTAAGTGTGATATCAGGTGAGCCGCAGGAGAGAGTCGTAGGACCGTTGCTATTTACAATATACGTAAATAACTTTGTGGATGACATCGGAAGTTCACTGAGGCTTTTTGCGGATGATGCTGTGGTATAGCGAGAGGTAGTAACAATGGAAAATTGTACTGAAATGCAGGAGGATCTGCAGCGAATTGACGCATGGTGCAGGGAATGGCAACTTAATCTCAATGTAGACAAGTGTAATGTGCTGCAAATACACAGAAAGAAAGATCCCTTATCATTTAGCTACAATATAACAGGTCAGCAACTGGAAGCAGTTAATTCCATAAATTATCTGGGAGTACGCATTAGGAGTGATTTAAAATGGAATATCATATAAAGTTGATCGTCGGTAAGGCAGATGCCAGACTGAGATTCATTGGAAGAGTCGTAAGGAAATGAAATCCGAAAACAAAAGAAGTAGGTTACAGTACACTTGTTCGTCCACTGCTTGAATACTGCTCAGCAGTGTGGGATCCGTACCAGATAGGGTTGATAGAAGAGATAGAGAAGATCCAACGGAGAGCAGCGCACTTCGTTACAGGATCATTTAGTAATCACGTAAGCGTTACGGAGATGACCGATAAATTCCAGTGGAAGACTCTGCAGGAGAGACGCTCAGTGGCTCGGTACGGGCTTTTGTTGAAGTTTCGAGAACATACCTTGTAAGTAGGCTGTTTATGTTTTCTTATTGGCAACTTTACGTAGCGCTCTGTATGAAAATCACTGGCTGTGCTGTGTGCAGTCTGTGGCTAGTTTGCATTGTTGTCTGCCATTGTAGAGGGGCAGCTGGATGTGAACAGCGCGTAGCGTTGCGCAGTTGGAGGTGAGCCGCCAGCAGTGGTGGATGTGTGGAAGGAAATGGTGGAGTTTTGAAATTACATATATTATGACTTTTGATGATATTACGGTAAATACATTGTTTGTTCTCTATTACAATCTTTCATTTGCTAACTATCCCATTCAGTAGTTAGTGACTTCTGTAGTTTGAATCTTTTATTTAGCTGGCAGTAGTGGCGCTCGCTGTATTGCAGTAGTTCGAGTAACGAAGATTTTTGGTGAGGTAAGTGATTTGTGAAAGGTACAGGTTAATGTTAGTCAGGGCCATTCCTTTGTAGGGATTTCTGAAAGTCAGATTGCGTTGCGCTAAAAAATATTGTGTGTCAGTTTAAGCACAGTCTTGTATAAATGTTCAAAAAGGGGACGTTTCATAACCTTCACCGAGGAGTCAAGCAGTATATTGCTCCCTCCTACGTATATCTCGCCAAGAGAGCATTAAGATGAAATCAGAGAGATTAGAGCCCACACAGAGGCATACCGAAAAACCTTCTTTCCACAAACAATACGAGACTGGAATAGAAGGGAGAACCGATAGAGGTACTCAAGGTACCCTCCGCCACACACCGTCAGGTGGCTTGTGGAGTATGGATGTGGATGTAGATGTAGATGTACTCGACCTGTTATAGCTATTAGTTGCCAATTTTCATGCATGAAAGATCTATTGGATGTGCAGTGTGGAAAATTGCTGCTTTTAGTACCATCATCCATACGTTCCCATTGGGCTCGCAAATGAAGGTAGGAGGAAAATATTGCCTACCTCTGTACGAATCCTAGTCTCTCTTATTTTGTATTAGCGCTCTTTACGAGAGATGAACATTAGAGGAAGTATATTCGCTTTTTAGTCTTTCAATTCTTCTGGACCGCAGCGTGGTATTTACTAGGCTAATAGCTTAAACGGCTAATTTATGTAAGCATTCATATCAAACATTTTGTAATTTCGTATGCGTTCCACTCTTGCTAACACTGTAGTGGTAATAAGCAAATTATAGAGCAGAGTACGGTCTCGAAAACTGACAAACGACCGGAGAGCGGTGTGCTGACCACATGCCCCTCCATATCCGCATCCAGTGATGCCTGTGGGCTGAGGATGAAACAGCGGCCGGACGGGTCCGTTGGGCCTTCGTGTCCTGTTCGGGAGGGATTTAATTTTAGTTTAGTAGAGCAGAGTAGTAACGGAGACACGTGATTTTTCGGTCAGCAAAAAGTAATACATTTGTGACTCGCCTGAAGGTTGGATGTACTCGAAAAATGGATTAATGTTGCGACTACCTATATGCAAATTTATAAAAATATTAGCGAGTGCTGTATAGAAACTATGTGGAAACGAAGGGATTTGACTGTAAATGTGTTCGTACGTCATTGATTAATGTGAGCCATGACAGCATGTGAAATACGAGCCTGTATTATCGAATAAAACTACACTGTCGGAAAGAAATCGCGAAGCAAAAAGTAATTAATGTAGAGCAATAAAATTTCTGTAATATATTTGTCCAGGTAACATATTTAAGTGATTAACTTTGCAAGAACACAGATTAACGTAAGCGAGAGATGTTGATGTTGTTGTGGTCTTCAGTCCAGAGACTGGTTTGATGCAGCTCTCCATGCTACTCCATCCTGTGCAAGGTTCTTCATCTTCCAGTGCCTACGCAACCTACATATTTGCGAATCTGTGTAGTGTATCCATCTCTTGGTCTCCCTCTACGATTTTTACCCTCCACGCTGCCCTCCAATTGTAAATTTGTGATCCCTAAATGCCTCAGAACATGTCCTACCAACCGGTCCCTTCTTCTTGTCAAGTTGTGCCACAAACTCCTCCCCAATTTTATTCAATACCTCCTCATCAGTTTATGTGATCTACCCATCTAATCTTCAGCATTCTTCTGTAGCACGACATTTCGAAAGCTTCTACTCTCTTCTTGTCTAAACTATTTATCGTCTGTGTTTCGCTTCCATACATGGCTACACTCCATACAAATACTTTCAGAAACGACTTCCTGACTCTTAAATCTATACTCGATGTTAACAAATTTCTCTTCTCAGAAACGCTTTCCTTGCCATTGCCAGTCTACATTTTATATCCCCTCTACTTCCACCATCACCAGTTATTTTGCTCCCCAAAGAGAAAAACTCATTTACTACTTTAAGCGTCTCACTGACTAATGTAATTCCCGCAGCATCACCCGATTTAATTCGACTACATTCCGTTACCCTCGTTTTGCTTTTTTTATGTTCATCTTGTATCCTCCTTTCAAGACACTTTCCATTCCGTTCAGCTGCTCTTCCAGGTCCTTTGCTGCCTCTGACAGAATTACAATGTCACCAGTGGACATCGAATTTTTTATTTCTTCTCCACGGATTTTAATTCTAATTCCGAATTTTTCTGTTGTTTCCTTTACTGCTTGCTCAATATACGGATTGAATAACATCGGGGAGAGCCTACAGCTGTGTCTCACTCCCTTCCCAACCACTGCTTCCCTTTCGTGCCCCTCGACTCTTATAACTGCTATCTGCTTTCTGTACAAATTGTAAATAGCCTTTCGCTCCCTGTATTTTACCCCTGCCACCTTCAGAATTTGAAACAGAGTATTCCAGTCAACATTGTCGAAAGCTTTCTCCAAATCTACAAATGCTAGAAACGTAGGTTTGTCTTTCCTTAATCTATTTTCTAAGGTAAGTCATATGGCCGGTATTGCCTCACGTGTTCCAAAATTTCTACGTAATCCAAACTGATCTTCCCCGAGGTCGGCTTCTACCAGGTTTTCCATTCGTCTGTAAAGATTTCGTGTTTAGTGTTTTGCAGCCGTGCCTTATTAAACTGATAACTCGGCAATTTTCACATCTGTCATCACCTGCTCTCTTTGGGAGTGGAATTAATATATATTTTTCTTGAAGTCTGAGGGTATTTCGCCTGTCTCATACATCTTGCTCACCAGATGGTAGAGTTTTGTTAGGCCTGGCTCTCCCAAGGCTGTCAGTAGCTCTAATGGAATGTTGTCTACTCCCGGGGCCATGTTTCGACTTAGGTCTTTCAGAGCTCTGTCAAACTCTTCACGCAGTATCATATCTCCTATTTCATCTTCATCTACAATCTCTTCCATTTCTATAATATTGTCCTCAAGAACATCGCCCTTGTATAGACCCTCTATGTACTCCTTCCACCTTTCTGCTTTCCCTTCTTTGCTTAGAACTGGGTTTCCATCTGAGTTCTTGATATCCATGCAAGTGGTTCTCTTTTCTCCAAAGGTCTCTTTAATTTTCCTGTAGGCGGTATCTATCTTACCCCTAGTGATATGTTGCTCTACATTTTTCATTTGTCCTCTAGCCATCCCTGCTTAGCCATTTTTCGAGCAAGACATAAGCCACTGCAAATGTGAAATGCTGGTACACTAATAACCAGTATTCCGCCTCGATAGCTGAGTGGTCAGTGCGACGAAATGCCGTGGTAAGGGTCCAAGGTTCGATTCCCAGCGGGATCGGAGATTTTCTCTGCTCAGGGACTGGTTGTTGTGTTGTCTTCATCGTCATCTTCTTATCCCCAACGACGCGCAAGTCGCCGAAGTAGCGTCACCTCAAAAGACTTGCACCAGGCGGTCGGTCTAAGTGACGGGAGGCCCTAGCTACACGACATTTCATTTCATTTCGCCGTCAGAATTAGACATGCTAGCATGCACACGTGCATGCATTGTGCCGCACAGGTGCTGGTATAAGTTTCTTGGGAGGAGTTCCAATCCTGTTGCACTTGGTCGACCTATACTGGAACGGTTAACGCTGTTTGGTTGGAGCTGAAAATCTTGTCCGATGGTGGCATATGTGCTCGAATGGACACAGATATGGTGATCGAGCAGGCTAAGATAACATGTGCACACTCTGTACAGCATGTTGGGTTACAACAACAGCATGTGGGTGAGCGTTATCCTGTTGGAAAACAGTCCCTATAATTCTGTTGATGAATGGCAGCACAACAGCTAGCCGAATGACGCACAAATTTCTAGTCAGGGTGCGTGAAATAACCACGAGAGCGCTTCTGTTGCCATACGAAATCGCACCCTAGACCATAACTCTAGGAATACGTCCAGTGTGTCTAGCGTGCAGACTGGTTGGTTTCAGGCCCTCAGTCTCCTTCTGACCAACACATGGCCGTCACTGGCACCGAGACAGAACTAGCTTTCATCAGAAAACACAACAAGCCTGCACCCTGACGCCCAATGAGCTCTCGCTTGACACCACTGAAATCGCAGACGGCGGTGGTTTGGCGTTAGTGTAATACACGCTACAGGGCATCTGGCACGGAGATGTCTCTCGAGTAATGGATTTGTAACAGTTCGTTGTGTCACTATGGTGTCAACAGCTGCTCAAATTGATACTCCACATGCAGAACGATGCGCCACAGCCTTACCCCCAGCCGGCCGCGGTGACTGAGCGGTTCCAGGCGCTTCAGTCAGGAACCGCGCGACTGCTACGGTCGCAGGTTCGAATCCTGCCTCGGGCATGGATGTGTGAGATGTCCTTAGGTAAGTTAGGTTAGGGGCACTCATGACCTCAGATGTTAAGTACCTCTCGCGGTTCTAGGCGCGCAGTCCGGAACCGCGCGACTGCTACGGTCGCAGGTTCGAATCCTGCCTCGGGCATGGATGTGTGTGATGTCCTTAGGTTAGTTAGGTTTAAGTAGTTCTAAGTTCTAGGGGACTGATGACCACAGACGTTAAGTCCCATAGTGCTCAGAGCCATTTGAACCATTTGTTAAGTACCATAGTGCTCAGAGCCATGTGAACCATTTTTGAACCCTACCCCCAACACGATGATGGTCCCTCTCAGTAGCGCCATGTGACCGGCAGGAGACCGGTCTAATTGCGACAGTAGATTATCGTGACCACCGATGGCAACAATCAGGTACAGTGACTATATTCCTGACAAGCGTTTCCGCGGTATCGCAGAACATCCAGCTTCTAGTAGTCGTTTTGCACGACCTCGTTCAAACTCAGTGAGGCGTTGATAATGGCGTCTTCGCCACCTTAAATGCATTCTTGACTAATATCAGCACACCACTTCCAGTCTTAAAGGTACCTAACCATCACGATCGTTACAGCGCGTATTTATAGAAAACCTGATTTGCATCCTCATAGTGTTGCTACTAACGTCACTCTTGTGCAACTGGCGCAAAATCTGAATAGACATCATCTCTGAGATGTAGAAACAAGCCTATCAACTTTCGTTTATGTCGCACATGTCTTTCTTGGTGTTGCAGTATTTTGCCGTCAGTGTATAAAGATCCTGTACAAATTGAAAATTTCCTGGAAGCTATGTCAAGTATAAGACAACGACTGATCTACATGGAGAACCACTGGAAAGCTGCGTGTCACTGCTGCTTTTTGTCCACAAATTTTATTCGTCATTTAGTGCATTGAATACAAAGTTTTTCTCATGAGACTGTGGAATGTATACAAAGTAAAATGAGTAATATTTACGAAAAGTATCTCTCAGTCCAGTAAATATATTGGCTATTAAATGTGATTTGTGCAGAAAAGTGATTTTGTATCAGTATAAATTTATCAAACTTTAACTCCACTTGGCTTTCCAGCATTATTACAGCAATGTATTTACTTACAGGTTGGACTTCCACCAGATTCAGTGCCAAAGGGGACTAAATCTTGGTTAAAAGCAAATAAAGTTATGACTATTTTTTTGTAATTAGTGATGTGATGAAAACCTCAGGACAAAGGTAACACAGTCAGCACTGATTGTCTTCAAGCAAGAATGATTAAAGTGCCTGATTCATTTTTTGAACTCTGTGGTTAAGAATGTTGTGACGGGTCCAGTTGAATGTAGAGTCCGATTTTGTATATATTTCATGAAGATTTCTACAAAATCGGGCTCCAAGCACAAGTGGACCCCTAACAAAGTAACTTATTCTTTTAGCTACTCGTTAAAAAGTTTTCTGAGAAGTGTTGACGTAATTTTCTTCACTTTATGGCAGTGAACAGTACCTTGATAAAATCAGTAACAGTCGTACTAAGATTTATCCGAATGTTTGTATGTATGTAACTTATAACTTCCTTTCATTAATCTGATCAGTAACCCGTGATATGCAGTAATTTGCGTAGGTTGTATTAAATCATTTTGGTTATATCACACACCACACTGATTTTTGTAAACTTCGAAAACATTCATAAGAGGATAATTTTGATTTCAGAAGCAACCTGTATACACCAAGTGCGAGTAAGTGACATACATTAGTTAATTATAGTGACATTTTAAATTTTAAAGTGAAAGTAATTATTTTATTTTAATGCAACCCCGGTTGTCTTGTCCCTGCAAATATAGTTGAATCAAATAATTATAAGTAAATTCGATAACAAAACATGTAGCCTTATGAATGGGACAACGTCTCAAAATGTCTCATATTTACACTGCACAGCAAACTTAAAGGCTCACTTTTGCGAGACACCGTGCTTGCCTCCCATTGCAGCGCATGAGTTTGAATTTGCGCTCAAAATTACCTACGACCTTCCTCTGTAAGAGTACAACAGCGTGGCATCCTGCAACGTCACCCTCGAGCTCGGCAACGCTTCAAACAGCAAGTTGTCGACACATGCGAAAGAAAGGCCACAGCTCAGAAATATGAGCAGTGAAGCGGGTTAATGTGGTTACATTGGCACCTAATTTCACCACAGTTCTGTCCAATGCGACCGTGGACGCGTCACACTATGGGAAGGTCGTCAAACCCCTTCTCAGTCATATTTCACTCCTTTTCCGACGACTCTGCGATGGCGTTCAGACCTGCGCCACCCGTCGTTGAAATCATGCAGCTTTCGCATGAGCCGTCGAGTAATGATTAAAGTGACTCATACATTTTTTTTAAGTCAGAGATTACAAAAATGGTAATGATTGTGTGGCGTCAGTGGCCGGGCGTTCCCAGGCGGGAAGTTCGGCCGCCAAGTGCAAGTCTTGTTGAGTGTGACGCTGCATTGGGCGACTTGCGTATCAACAATGGGTGTGAAATGATGATGAGGACAGCACAACACCCAGTCCCTGAGGGAAGAAAATCTCCCACACCAGCCAGGAATCGAACCCGGGCCCCCGTGTGTGGCATTCCAACAAGCTGACCATTCAGCTATTGGGGGGACTCATTGATTACACAAGGTACACCACGCAAAAAGACCTCTGGCGTGGCTTAAAGGGCGTCAATGAAACCACCCTTCCCTCGACGCGTTGATTTCCATGCATTTCGCGGTAGAAATGACGGTTCGCAATGCGATGAGCAACGGGACGATGTTCTTAACAAATTTGGCCACTACTGCCACCTTCTGAGCGTTGCAACCCTACTCTGAGGACTTCGCGGGACTGCAACCTCACTTAACGTGATTACACCCATTTTGGAGTGTAGGGTCACAGAAATCTTTGCTGTATCATACAGGGTGGAATCACTAGTTACCATTCAAAGATATTCAAAGAAATTTGAACGTGATCCGAAGCGGTAATGATTTTTTACGCTTTTTCATCAATCTTTTTTCACGTCTTCCTTTGAAGAGGTCACCGGCGTATTCGATATAGGCACATCCGTGAATAAAATGGAAAAGCGTCCCTCTAAGACCACCCAGATCGTCAACACCCTCGGTGCCATCTTGCTTGATTATGTTAAAAATTTACCTGTTGGAAACTTCGACACCAGCATTGCTGCTGCTCTAGCGCCTGAGGGTTGGCAAACTCCACTTAAGGTTGTCGTAGATGTTGCCTAATAGGCGCTTGGGCAGCGTCGCTGCTGAATTGGTGTCGAAGCTTCTGACAGGTACATTTTTAACTTGATCAAGAAAGATTCGAGGATGGTAACGATGGTACTGAAGAAGTGGGTGGTCTTAGACGAACACTTTGCCATTTCACTCATTCATGTTTCTATGTAGAAGCCTTACGTGATCTCGCCACAGGCGGTGGCGAAAAAGGAGGGATGAAAAAGTATAAAAAAACACATAGTGCTTCGGATCACGTTCGAGCAGCGCGGGGTAGCCACGCGGTCTCAGGGCGTCTTGTCACGGTTCGAGTCCTCCCTCGGGCATGGGTAGCGTAAGTTAGTTTAAGTTAGATTAAGTAGTGTGTAAGCTTAAAGACCGATCACCTCAGAAGTTTGGTCCCATAAGACCTTACCACAAATTTCCAAATTTCCTTTTTCGGATCGCGTTCAAATTTCCTAGAATGGTTTTGAACGATCCCTGTTGTATGCCACAGCGAAAATTGCTGTCACACTACACTCCAAAGATGTGCAATCTCCTACAGTGCCGGCCGGGGTGGCCAAGCGGTTAAAGGCGCTACAGTCTGGAACCGCGCGGCCGCTACGGTCGCAGGTTCGAATCCTGCCTCGGGCATGGATGTGTGTGATGTCCTTAGGTTAGTTAGGTTTAAGTAGTTCTAAGTTCTAGGGGACTGATGACCTTAGAAGTTAAGTCTCATAGTGCTCAGAGCCATTTGAATCATTTTTCTCCTACAGTAAGATTGTTGCCCCACAGTGTCCATAGAGTAGGGCTGAAATGCTCAGGGGGCGGTAGCAGTGGCCACATTTGTCAAGAACGTTGTCATCTTGCTAATAGTACTGCGAACTTTCGTTTTGGGCCGCGAAATGTGTGGGAATCAACGCACCAAGGGAAGGGGTGGTTTCAGTAACGCCCTTGGTTCTACCTTTTTACGCCTCTTCTTATCGATTCTGAGCGGCAGTGTATCTGAAATGATTTTCTCTGCCACCATAAGAAAACCGTGTGATTGCGGTACTGGCCACCATCGCAGAGGCATCAAAGAATCTAGTGAAATGTGGGATGTGACGACCTTCCCTTTGCGTGAGACGTCCAAGGTGGTGCTGGGTAGAGTCGTGGGGAAATATGGTGACAATGTGACATCATTAACTCATCTTATAGCTCTTATGAGCTTCCGAGCTGTGGGCTTTTTCTAGCATGAGTCAACACCTTGCTGTTTGAAACATCGCCGAGCTGGAGGATGAAGTTCTAGAGGGCCACTATTTTGCTGCATTAGATAAGAAGGCTGTAGGTACCTTCGAGCGCTAATTCAAACTTATTCGTTGTAATGGGAGACAAGCACGGGATTTCGGAAAGTCGGCCCTTAATTTAGTTGTGCAATGTAAGTATAAGACACTTTTAGATGTTGCCTGTTTCAGAATGCTGGAACTACTTATACCTAACTGATTGAACTATATTTCCAAGTCCGCAGCTCGTGGTCGTACGGTAGTGTTCTCGCTTCCCACGCCCGGGTTCCCGGGTTCGATTCCCGGTGGGGTCAGGGATTTTCTCTGCCTCGTGATGACTGTGTGCTGTCCTTAGGTTAGTTAGGTTTAAGTAGTTCTAAGTTCTAGGGAACTGATGACCTCAGATGTTAAGTCCCATAGTGCTCAGAGCCATTTGAACCATTTTTTATATTTCCAAGAATGGGACAACTGGGGTGATACTTAAAATAAAACAACTACTTTTCCTCAAAAATTTAAAATGTGTCTTTAATATACGAGATTAACACATGTCATTTACTTACATTCTTTTTAGTACAGGTTATCTGTTTTGTTTCTGGCGTTAAAATTTCCCGCTCATGAAAGTTTTCGAAGTTTACGAAAATCGGCATGATATATGACGTAACCAAAATGATTTAATGTAACCTGTGGAAATTACTCCCTATCAGGGGTTATTGATCAGATTTATGAAAGAAATCATGAATAACATCAGTATTACACTTGTGTCCAAAACTGAAGGAACAAACGGAAATTTTGCAAGGTTGTGTTTATCTTGCCACAAAACAGATAAACAGGTGATTGTCAAGTAAAACCAATGTAAAGAATACACAATGTAAACAGCTGCAACATGCATTACAGCAGACAAAAATGCTCTTCGTTTTTCCAACTTAACGGATTTGCACAGACATTCCGACAACTGGTTAATGGACTCAGTATGGGGTATGACCACCTCTGGCAGCAATACAGGCTTGAGAAAGACGGGGAATGCTATGAATAATATTATCAATCTCATGCTAAGGCAATGAGACACATTATTTTGGAGAGTTTCTCGCGAGTCTTGGAGAGAGGTTGGTGGATGCTGAAGTAATGCAACCCGTCTCCCTAGTGCATCCCACACGTGCTCTACAGGATTCAAATCGGGAGAGCGAGCAGGCCACGCCATGAGTGCAATGTCTTCCATTTCCAAGAAAACATCAATCGCTCTCGCTCAATGAGGTCGATCGTTATCGTCCATCAGTCCGAAGTCTGGGCCCACACCACTCGCAGCAACCGCACATGAGATGCCAAGATCTCGTCACGATACCTGACAGCAGTTATACCTTGGCGATTCACCCATAAAACTTCATGAAGAGCTGTTCGTTTGGTCAAAATAATCCCTGCTCACAGCATTTGGGATCTTCTCGACATGGGTCTCTTTCCACAATGTTCGGGTCTCCAAATCGTGTTCCACGTTCCCTCCAGATGCAAATGCGTCGAGAATCACTCTAAAGACCAAATCGGGACTCATAAGTGTAAACAACATTGGCCCACTGTTCGACCGCCCAGATGGCATATTGATGACTCCAGTCTAGATATTCCCTTCTGTGCGTACGGATCAGTGCTGCACATACAGCAGATCTCCAACAATAAAGACCACTTTGCCGAAGCCTTCTGGACAACGTTTGCCCTGATGCCCCACGTCCAGTGGATGCTGCGTGGTCAGATGCCAGTTGCCATGCAGTGCTAGGCGTACCTTCGTGCGCTTAAATCCACATAATGGTCCTCTGTTCCTGATATCACACATGGTCGGCCCTGCCCTGGTCTTTCTGATCCTGTTTCGGTCTGTTCAAATGGTTCAAATGCCTTTGAGCACTATGCGACTTAACTTCTGAGGTCATCAGTCGCCTAGAACTTAGAACTAATTAAACCTAACTAACCTAAGGACATCACACACATCAATGCCTGAGACAGGATTCGAACCTGCAACCGTAGTGGTCTGTTTCAGTCTCTAGAAGTTGTTGCCATATCCGAGAAATAACAGAATGATTCATATTAAGTCGTCGGGCCTCATCAGTTTACGACTGTCGTGGTTCCATTTTTCTTTTTGCCCTCCACCACAAATAGTCTGTTAGGAGTCTCCTTTTGTGCCATACTGCACTTCTATGACTGTATACACAGCTACTGTGGATGTGGGAAAACCCGTGAAAGACTATCCCGTTTGATAGGTGCCCTGACGTCATCACTGACGTGCTTGTCCGTTAACCGGAATGCCGTTTTCCGTGCAGAAGACGATTGTACGTACCTCTGCCGACAGTTTGTATGATTATACGAAGAATTAGACGCAAGAATGTGAAATAACGGTTCGTTGCTTTAATTTTTGACACCAGTGTATTATGTCACTATGAGCTGTATGCATACTTGTATTCAGACAGATGTTACTGCGACTATTATTGATTTTATCAAAGTATTGTAGTGATCCTTTAATTTTATTGTGAAGTGTTTTGATGTTTCAATCTGATCTTCAGCAGAAAATTATTTAAAATGGATTTTGACTCACAAGTCATGAATTAATTAGTGTTGTTTGAAGTAGAATCGTTCTGGACTGAAGTGCAGCTGAACTTTCCTTGACTGCCAGCGTGCACTGAATTATTGTCAGTGGCAGTCTCAGTGTCGCAGCTACCATTAGTGGTTTTAAAACGTATCGTAGTGCAAATCCATTACTAAAGACAACAGGGAGCGTTCTAATTTATTTATACTAAGATGGTATCTGTTCCTTCGGACATGTCCGAAACAACACATACCATCGGTGACCATGCAGCTCGTTAGAATGAAATTACAATGAAATGAACACCCTTAGCTTGCTACAGGCGTTGACATACGTCAACGGGGACTGATGAAAAAGTGTGCTCCGACCGGGACCCGAACCCGGGATCTCCTCCTCACATGGCAGACGCTCTATCCATCTGAGCCACCGAGGACACAGAGGATAGCGCGACTGGAGGGATTTATCCCTGGCACGCCTCCCGCGAAACCCACATTCTCAACGTATTGTCCCGCACTACATTCGTAGTGCCCCCGCCCATTATTGGGAGGGGTTTCGCGAGAGGCGTGCTAGAGATAAATCCCTGCAGTCGCGCTATCCTCTGTGTCCTCGGTGGCTCAGATGGATACAGCGTCTGCGATGTAAGCAGGAGCTCCCGCGTTCGGGTCCCGGTTGGGGCACACGTTTTCAACTGTCCCCGTTGACGTATGTCAGCTCCTGTAAGCAGCTGAGGGTGTTCATTTCATTCTAATTTATTGTTTTCATTTTAAGTTTAGTGTTAGGATGACTACTGAGTGTACTTACTGTGTGCAGATGAAGAAGGAACTGGTTGTATTCCGCGAACAGCTGAAGACGCTGTTGGCCGCAGTCAGCCATTAGTAGGCTGGTTAGAGGCAAAGCGGCGTTTCAGAAACCGGCGTGCCTGGGAACCTCGAGCGCGGCATGCTTCGCTCATGGACTCCGCTGGTGAGGCCCCTTCCAGCGTACACGATGCGGAGAAACGGCACTCGCTTCAAGGTAAGTGGCATATTGGAATCCGTTCATGTCGCTCGAGGCGGAGGGTGATGTGGATAATGGCCTCGCCCTTTACCCCAGGTGTGGACAAATGGGTATCATTTAGTTCCAATATAGGGGAGGTAGAGGAATTATGGGCAAAGTTTCAACTAATTTCAAATCTAATTGTGTAGAAGTATGTCTCGAATAAGTGACTTATGAATGGAAATGATTTTTACATCAAAATTTGGAAAACGCTGAGAAGAGAAAAGTAGTTGTACTCTCGGCTTTAAAAACACGCAGAAATGCTAACAGGGAAAAGCTATCAGAAGTTCGTACGTATGCTACGCAGCAAACAACTTCGGGTTCATATGTTAGTGAAAGTTCTTACCAAGAATTCTAGAAAATTCATTAAATGGAGCCAAGGTTTCTGTTCAGCGACTTGTCCACCAGTCTGTGGAAGTAGAAGACAGCAAAAGAAAAGGTAAAGTTTTGAAAGTCACGCTTACAAAATCATTCAAGCAGTAGGATCGTGCATACAATCATTTTACCGTCGTATAAACTGTTGTATCCAGGACGTGAAAAATCCGACCTTGGGTCGAAAAACGACTGACTGAGTTGAAACAAATGTCGCCAGGTTCGTGCAGAGATCTACAGAGAGTAGGGACGACCGGGGCACGTTCACGCCGAGCCCTTTGCTTGCGAACTGTTACTGCTAGAGCGCTGTCAGCAATGGAAGACTACTATTGCCATCTACCGAGGACGCTCACAACCTTCACGGCAACAGCTGAATGAACATGTTAGCGCGCAGAACATACACTCCTGGAAATGGAAAAAAGAACACATTGACACCGGTGTGTCAGACCCACCATACTTGCTCCGGACACTGCGAGAGGGCTGTACAAGCAATGATCAAACGCACGGCACAGCGGACACACCAGGAACCGCGGTGTTGGCCGTCGAATGGCGCTAGCTGCGCAGCATTTGTGCACCGCCGCCGTCAGTGTCAGCCAGTTTGCCGTGGCATACGGAGCTCCATCGCAGTCTTTAACACTGGTAGCATGCCGCGACAGCGTGGACGTGAACCGTATGTGCAGTTGACGGACTTTGAGCGAGGGCGTATAGTGGGCATGCGGGAGGCCGGGTGGACGTACCGCCGAATTGCTCAATACGTGGGGCGTGAGGTCTCCACAGTACATCGATGTTGTCGCCAGTGGTCGGCGGAAGGTGCACGTGCCCGTCGACCTGGGACCGGACCGCAGCGACGCACGGATGCACGCCAAGACCGTAGGATCCAACGCAGAGCCGTAGGGGACCGCACCGCCACTTCCCAGCAAATTAGCACACTGTTGCTCCTGGGGTATCGGCGAGGACCATTCGCAACCGTCTCCATGAAGCTGGGCTACGGTCCCGCACACCGTTAGGCCGTCTTCCGCTCACGCCCCAACATCGTGAAGCCCGCCTCCAGTGGTGTCGCGACAGGCGTGAATGGAGGGACGAATGGAGACGTGTCGTCTTCAGCGATGAGAGTCGCTTCTGCCTTGGTGCCAATGATGGTCGTATGCGTGTTTGGCGCCATGCAGGTGAGGCCACAATCAGGACTGCATACGACCGAGGCACACAGGGCCAACACCCGGCATCATGGTGTGGGGAGCGATCTCCTACACTGGCCGTACACCACTGGTGATCGTCGAGGGGACACTGAATAGTGCACGGTACATCCAAACCGTCATCGAACCCATCGTTCTACCATTCCTAGACCGGCAAGGGAACTTGCTGTTCCAACAGGACAATGCACGTCCGCATGTATCCCGTGCCACCCAACGTGCTCTAGAAGGTGTAAGTCAACTACCCTGGCCAGCAAGATCTCCGGATCTGTCCCCCATTGAGCATGTTTGGGACTGGATGAAGCGTCCTCTCACGCGGTCTGAACGTCCAGCACGAACGCTGGTCCAACTGAGGCGCCAGGTGGAAATGGCATGGCAAGTCGTTCCACAGGACTACATCCAGCATCTCTACGATCGTCTCCATGGGAGAATAGCAGCCTGCATTGCTGCGAAAGGTGGATATACACTGTACTAGTGCCGACATTGTGCATGCTCTGTTGCCTGTGTCTATGTGCTTGTGGTTCTGTCAGTGTGATCATGTGATGTATCTGACCCCAGGAATGTGTCAATAAAGTTTCCCCTTCCTGGGACAATGAATTCACGGTGTTCTTATTTCAATTTCCAGGAGTGTATTTCTGTTTTTGTGTAAGGTGAGTGTATTTTCTTACTCAAATATGGATGCTCCTAGAGAGCAGGCATTTTAGAAGTGAGAATAGATAAATATGTGTTCGTTACAGGAGATTGTTCTACTTTGCAAAGTATGTTTGAATAATCTGAAAGCCTGAAAGTTACTACTGTAGTTTCAAACATGGCAATGTGGCACGTTTGTGCAGTTCCGTTGCGGCACGCTTACGTACTATTTTGCATTGCCACCCTAACTGATACCCCATCCAAGCAAACTTTAAGACCCAACAGCTTGAAAAACAGTGTAAAAAAATGAAGGCACAGGAGAATAAAAGGTAGAAATTCACCAGGTGGAAGTTCACCAAAAAAATTATTTATTGCCAGTCAAAACTGTTCTGTTGTACCATATTAATTAGCGTAAGACTATAATTTTGTTTACTGCCAGCAAATCGGATTTGGAAAAGTTACGTCTTTTCTCATTTCTGTATTCCATGAAATGTGTAAACGTGCCCCCATAGTTGCGTAAACCTCCCCCGTACTCACATGTATACTCACCCCACGTGAGAGACTATGAGTATATTAAATTATTTTGCACTTCTAAATATAATGTGGAGTTAGACGTATATATACCAAGTTATAATTTAATACCAAATTTAAAGACGATAAATCAAACAAAAAAGTAATTTAAAAATTCCGAAAAGACATTCACATAAATGTACCCCGTTCCCCGCACTCTTCGGTAATAGCCTCTTGTTTAGCATCCACTTATCGGGGAGTTCCAAGAGACTGGAAAAAGGCGCAGGTGACTACCGTACATAAGAAAGATAAAAGGACGGACCCGTGAAATTTCAGGACAATACAGCTTTGCCGGTTTGCTGCAGAATTCTTAACCACATTGTGAGTTCTAAAATATTAAATTTTCTTGAGAGAGAAAATCTTCTATCCACAAAATCAGCACTAATTTACAAAGCATCATTCGTGCGAAACTCAGACTGCCCTTCTGTTGCATGATATCATGCGAACCATGCATGACGAACAACAAGCAGATTCCATATTCCCAGATTTGCAGGAAGTATTTTACACAATGCCATATTGCAGACTGTTAATGACGGTCTAAACGTGAGGAACTGATTCTGAAATATGTGAGTGGCTCGAAAACTTTAAGTAATATAACCCAGTACCTTGTCCGGGAGCCGGCCGCGGTGATCTAGCGGTTCTAGGCGCTCAGTCCGGAACCGCGGGACTGCTACGGTCGCAGGTTCTAATCCTGCCTCGGACATGGATGTGTGTGATGTCCTTAGGTTAGTTAGGTTTAATTAGTTCTAAGTTCTAGGCGACTGATGACCTCAGAAGTTAAGTCGCATAGTGCTCAGAGCCATTTGAACCATATGAACCTTGTCCGGGATAGCGAGCGTTCATATGAGACAAAGTTATCGTTAGGGTGCACCAGTGAATTTTCTGACAGGACCACTCTTTTTCTCTATATACATAAACAATGTGACGTACAGGGTGAGCAGCAGCCTGTAACTATTAGCTGACGACGCTGTAGAAGATGTCGCTGAGTCACTGTAGAAGGATACAGTTTAGCTTGGAAAGGATTTCTGTTTCGTATAATGACTATCAGCTTCCTCTACATTTGGGTAATATTAATGCAAGTGATTAGAAAAAACGACGTTCTTTTCCCGAAGCGCTATTGTGAAAATTTAGTGAACCGGCACTTGCAGTTCTCTGAAGAAGAAATCTACTGTCACCGACTTACTCGTGCAAATGGTTCAAGAGGCTCTGAGCAAAATGGGAGTTAACATCTGAGGTCATCAGTCCCCTAGAACTTAGAACTACTTGAGCCTAACTAACCTAAGGACATCACACACGTCCATGCCCGAGGCAGGATTCGAACCTGCGACCGTAGCGGTCGTGCGGTTCCAGACTGAAGCGCCTAGAACTGCTCGGCCACGGCGGCCGGCGTACTCGTACATCTCGCTTAACAGCTACGAAAAAAGATAAGAGAAATAAAAGCTCCACCGAAGCATGTAGATAGTTGCTTTTTCCTCTCTCCCTGTTTGCGAGTGAAACAGAATAGAAAATGAGTAGCAATACTACAAGGTACACTCCACCATGGCCGCACGTGATTAGCCGAGCGGTCTAAGGCGCTGCAGTCATGGACTCTGCAGCTGATCCCGGCGGAGTTTCGGGTCCTCCCTCGAAAACTCTACCATGTGGATGTGGATGCAAATGTTACTAACAATTTTTTTTTAATTTGTTTAAGAATCTTAGACTGATTACACGTTGACCATGATGATTTGTAAGCAAAGCTTATTGCCATAAATATAGTAAAATTACACAACAGCATGCCAGTCAAGAAATGCGTAGCTATAATCAAATCTAATTTATTAAAATATCAGACAGTGTCCACTATTGAAATAACTGAACTAAAAGAATTACTGAACATTGTTCTCTCCTACATCTACACTGCCGCAAGAAATTATTGTCCCGTTTTAGAAGTTTCCAATTAACTGAAGATTTATTGTTGCAACAGTGCAGATGGAGTACATGAAAGGATTACATTTACAAATGAGTAGCAGAAGCTGAAACACTGATCTTGGTGCGTTTGGAGTCTGCACGGGCGGAAATGTAGTTGCTGACTCTGTCACCCAGTAGATTATACAGATAGCGATACTGTCCTCGGATAAGCTATGTCACACCTGCTCGACCTTTTCACGTAGTTCCATAACAAATGTTGTTTGACTAGATGCACGAGTCACTTCTCGTCCCATCGTAACCCACATGTGCTCGACTAGAAAAAAGTCTGGAGATCTTGCTGGCTAGGGAAATTGCTGCACGTCTCGAAGAGTACGTTGAGTTCCACAGGCAGTGTAACAACATTCTGCAAGTACCGAGCGCTGCTTAGAGTCCACTCCAGAAACGCCAAAGATGAACGAGAATTGTACACCATAAGGTAAAGACCTGTGGTGAGGCCATTGTGTCTTTGACGAATGCACACCCTGAGGTAGCGCTCAACAAGTCTATGTCGTACGCCCAAACGACCGTCACTTGCATGTAGGCAGAGTCTGCTTTCCTCGCTGAAGACCACAGCGAGCCATTCCATCTTCCAAGTGGTCCTCTGGCCGCACCAGGCGAGATGTGCACGTCGATGCCGTGGAGTGAGGTGGAGACAGGTTCAAATGGTTCAAATGGCTCTGAGCACTATGGGACTCAACTGCTGAGGTCATAAGTCCCCTAGAACTTAGAACTAGTTAAACCTAACTAACCTAAGGACATCACACACATCCATGTCCGAGGCAGGATTCGAACCTGCGACCGTAGCGGCGCGCGGTTCCAGAATGTAGCGCCTAGAACCGCTTGGCCACTTCGGCCGGCAGGTGGAGACAGGCTAGGGGTGTGTGTGCCCACAGTCCCACTCCTAATAACCGGTTCGCAACAGTTCGTCTTGACACGTCTGGGTTCACAAGCCCTCTTATCTGTATTGCACGAGCTGCCGCTGCCGCCCTTATTGTACGACTGTCATGGTGGGTCTCTGCGCTGCATTGACGTCCGGGACCTCACCTGTGGGTGTGAGAATGTTCACGTGACCACTGATACGAGTATCGTTATATAACCGTCGCAGCACGACCAACTTGTGTGTCAGTTCTCCGAAAGGACCATCCCGCCACAGGGAAGACGACAATTCGACCCCTTCCAAACTCGCCTCGTGTGCTATAGGAAGCACGAATGCATCTCCGTGGCATAGTTGCCTGCATGCCTTATCGCTCTGCACCACACTGATCCTTCTGGCTGTGAGCATTCTCTATTAAAGGGTAGACGTAGATGGTGCTCTTGTAACTAGGCCACTACGCTATCTGTTGGCGCACGACAATGATACTTTTATCAGTACATCTGCAATCCCACAGGTGGGATATGCCGTCGTCAGATCAATAGCGACGTCGGCTTTCCAGGCAGCCTAACTTTTTCCGACTTTGTATTTCACATTCAGTGGCAACATGGGTAAAAAGAATGTAGGCCTACTCATAAGTAGTCTACTCAGCAGAATCATTGTCCGCACCCGGTAGCTGTGTGGTCAGCGCGACAGTATGACAATCTTAAGGACTCGGGTTCGATTCCCGGCTGGGTCCGAGATTTTCTCCGCTCAGGGACTGGGTGTTCTGTTGTCCTAATCATCATCATTTCATCCCCATCGACGCGCAAGATGCCGAAGTGGTATCAAATCAAAAGACTTGCACCCAGAGAACGGTCTACTCGACGGGAGGCCCTAGTAACACGTTATTCACATTCAGCAGAATCATTGCAGAAATTTTAATTCACCATCTTGTAAATAAGCTTCTGAACAGCAGACATCACCCAAGAAATTGTGCACAACTGCAGATATGTAGATAACACATTCAGGGTGCGAAATGAAACTCAATATTAAATAGAAAGTTTCTGAAGTAGATTCAACAGCTTACTCAAAAATAATTTTTCACAACAAAACCCTAGTAGGTCGATAAAATCTTTTTTTTAGATATGATGATAACTAGTACAAACCAGATCCTAAACATATGTGTACGCAAAATAACTCAAGTAAACAAGTAGCTTCCAGAGATTTCTTTTGAAGAATAGCCGGCCGGAGTGGCCGTGCGGCTCTAGGCGCTACAGTCTGGAGCCGAGTGACCGCTACGGTCGCAGGTTCGAATCCTGCCTGGGGCATGGATGTGTGGGATGTCCTCAGGTTAGTTAGGTTTAATTAGTTATAAGTTCTAGGCGACTAATGACCTCAGAAGTTAAGTCGCATAGTGCTCAGAGCCATTTGAACCATTTTTTTTTTTTTGAAGAATACAGAAATTCCTACTTAGTTCCACACACTATGAGAAAAAATTGACACAATTAAACCCAGTGCTTTCATGGGCCTGATTTCGATGTACATTCAAAATGCGTAACAAAAAACACAGTCAAAGACGAATAAGACTACCATTCCCAACAAGATGCAAGAACTCAAGTATGTAACTTAACCATATTCAGGGGGAATTTTATCTAAACTGCTAAGCAAGTTGCTAAGGCAGACCTCAGTATCACTTTTCCCTTCAGTAACAACTTCAGGTAGGAATGGGTGCGTGAATCTTTCAACCAGCTGGAATCTACAAAGTGACATGCAGTCACTGGACAAACAGGATAATGGGCTAACGGGCAGAACTTTAGAAACCAATTCTAAACAACACATTGACTGTCTGAGATTTAAAAAAAGCTAACAAATCGTCTATAGCGAAGCATACAAACGAAACAAGACGACATGTCGCAATAGTCAACTATCTTAAAATACTGCATAATTTAGAGAAGAGCCGGGAAATAGGCGCTTGGAGAAAAGGTGCATCCATAGGCAAATGTGAAGCATTATGTCCTGGTAAACTCCTTCTACACTCTGCAGAAATACTTTTGATACATTTAGATAGCGTTATAATATGGGAAAAATAGCGCACCTTTCGCTGCAGAGTGAGAGAATCATCTCGAAACAAGTCAAAAATGGTTCAAATGGCTCTGAGCACTATGGGAGTTACCATCTGAGGTCATCAGTCCCTAGAACTTAGAACTACTTAAACCTCACTAACCTAAAGACATCTCACACATCCATGCCAGAGGCAGGATTCGAACCAGCGACCGTAGCGGTTGCGCGGTTCCAGACTGAAGCGCCTAGAACCGCTCAGCCGCACCGGGCGGCTTTCCACATTGGTATTAGCAACACTGGTCAGTGTGTTCACTCTGCTATTACAAACTACAAAGCTGCGACTTGTTTCACCACTCCCTTTTTTCTCAATGTTTTTATAAATGAGGATGGAATACGTTCTCCAGTTTCTATGACCTCTCGCTTGTAAATAGTATGATGCTTACAAAACACTAGTTTGTATAATACCGCTGTAGTAACTTCAGGGCAAACCTCAAACTAGGTGAACCGCAATAGAAGGAAATGTTGCGTCACCTAGTCGTTTTCTTTCCAATTTGCGTTTCAAGCGACCAGAAATATTGTGCTAATGGAAATCGAGACGGCCCTCCTATGAAACTAGGACTTCGTCAGGCTCGATGTTCGGTTCGACGCGAATCTGTTTTTGATGCCCGTCGTACTCAGGTTCATTATAAGGATAGAGGAATGACTTTTGTGGCAGTTCGTAACACGCATGTTATGCACGTCCTTCGGCCGCCGACCACTCTTCATAATCTCCAGCAGACCAATACATTCAATTACCACTGCTGCGTAATGTATTTGCTCCGCGATTCACCAGTACTCAGCACGCAAGCGCAGGCTAGCACGTAAGGCATTCCCCTTGTTATTCCGCACACGCTAACACCCCAAGCCGATACCATCACACCATCGCACCTTTCTTGTGTTATTACATCCGTATCGGGCTGCTGTGAACTATACTTCAGTGGTACTAACAACAGTATTTCGTTCGTAAACGACGTCGTAATTTTCATGGTTACATTACCGCAGCGAGCCGCCTCGACGAGCTGAGGTGATGAAGTCGTTTCTCGCAGGCCTGACAAGCAATGGACACAATAAGACGTTTTCATCAACCATCATATGACTGGGTATTTTTAAAGGTTGCCGGGTTCCTCAGCATCTGATAATTAATCAAAAAAGTCTTTGTACTTAATTTATGCAATACTACTCACTAACAATGCAATATCTGAGTTATTGTTTTATTTCCATAACCAACAGTAATTCATACGACATTCACGATAAAGGATGACAGCCAAAAACAGTTGCGGGATAAAAATTTTATTAAAATTCTTGACCAAGGTTTCGGTACATATAAATATACCTTCATCAGAAGTAAAAAATCTAAAATTACATACTGCAATGGAGATAAATAAAACAATAGTGCCGAAGGCGTCGTCAATAATTAAGACATCTTCTCCATTTGTACAACATAACTATCGTGAAGAGTTTCAACAGTTGCTGTTGCAGCCATGTTTAAAATCTTGTCATATGACATTGACTAGATATTCTTATGATTATGAAAGTCATTGAGACTGCGTTTCATAATTACTATCACGGTATCAGCTATGTAAATTAGCATCCCAGATAGTCACCAGAAGACTATATAGAAGAGCGAAAAGTAATTGGAGATATGGTATATGATTTAATTTTATGACTGGTAAAGGCACCAGAAAGGCATTCCTCATGCTACGTTTGATAATGGAAGCACTTCAGAAAATTTCCACAGAAAAGGTGCTCAGCATTGTAATGTGGTACAAGTTGTTCAATATTCTCTGAAAAACAGGTAGGCCCATATGCAGTAGGAAAAGGAACATTCAGTTCAACGTCTGCAGGAACCAAGAAGGAACAATGAGAATGGATGACTCAGAGAAAATCTGTCGTATTGACACGAGCGTCAAGCAAAGGCGCAGTGTTACTCGTCTGCTGCACGTATAGAGGAGAGAAAATGAAGAATATAAAGGAAAGCTTCAGAAATGAGGTTAAAATTCGGTCGTAAGAGACGATAATGAAATCACTTTATCTTGAGAAAATTAGGAAATGATACAGCGCCCATTGAATGGAACTCTCTGTACACATAAATGGTTCAAATGGTTCTAAGCACTATGGGACTTAACATCTGAGGTCATCAGTCCCCTAGACTTAGAACTACTAAAACCTAACTAACCTAAGGACATCACACACATCCATGCACGAGGCAGAATTCGAACCTGCGACCGTACCAGCAGCGTGGTTACGGACTGAAGCACGTAGAACCGTTCGGCCACAGCGGCCGGCTACACATAAAAGATCTTACGAACCGTGTGAGCAGCGATTTGCTGTGGTGAACCGGGAAGGCTTTGCCGTTGAGTGACTGCAGGGGGATACAAGATGAATTAAACAAAATTCGTAGTTGGTGTGATGAACAGCAGAGTTTTAGGAAAGTATAGCTCATCTACAATGGTGACCGCGTGTAGAACACTAGCGCCACATATTCTTGAGCAGTGCTCGAATATTTGGGATCACCAGCAAGTCGGATTAAAGCTGGGTATCGAAGCAATACAGAAGCGTGCAGATACATTTGTTACCGGTAGATTGAATGAAAAAGCGAGTGTTACGCAGATGGTTCGTGAATGCAAATGGGAATCCCTGGAGGGAAATCTGTGTCCTTCTGGCGCGATACTACAGATAAAATTTCGAGAACAGGCTTTTGCGACTGACTGCAGAATGTTCTATAGCTGCTTGAGCCGTGTGGTTCGATCAGCAATATTCCCGCCGCCGGTGTAGGTCATCTTTCTGGCGGTGTGCGCAGAGCGCGCGCTGACTCTACCTACCGGGCCGATCGGGAGCGAGAGGAAAAGATGAGGAAGAGGGAGTGATTTTGCTTTGGGACGCCGAGCAGTAACGGCGTTTTGGGAAGTGTGGCGGACAGCTGAGGTCCGGTGGCAGCCAGAAAGCTGGGTACGTCCAGAAGAGGCTGTTTACCCGGGTGACGGCGCAGTGGCAAATATCGCCAGCGAGGAAACAGACGTTACTGGGAAACCGTTGGTGTTGTTTCTCCGCTTGCTTCATGTGTTCTGGCATCTGGATCTGCGGCGGCTGGTTCTAAAATGGTTCAAATGGCTCTAAGCACCATGGGATTTAACGATTGAGGTTATCAGTACCCTAGACTTAGAACTACTTAAACCTAACTAACCTAAGGACATCAGACACATCCATGCCCGAGGGAGGATTCGACCCTGCGACCGTAGCAGCAGCGCGGTTCCGGTCTGAAGCGCCTAGAATTGCTCGGCCATAGCGGCTGGCTGCGGAGGCTGGCTTCGTCGAACAAGCAAGACGGTAAGGGTCTTGCTTGCCCTGTAAACTGTGGTCGGAATCCATAACTGGGTTCGGTGCGGTTGACTGTATTTTCTTGTGAGGCCGTCGATACTCCCACTGAGTCTGGGCTACAATGTGTTGATTTTAATTGGTCTAATACGTAATGTAGGTATATGCGGTGTGATCATTAACAATCACGAGGGCCTGCAGTGCTGAGAAATTCCGTTGTAGACCCCTGCCGTCAGTGTTTAACCGCCACTGAAAACGTTTTGGTGGTCCTTGTTTAGGTACCGCCTGGTTATTGTACACTCCTGGAAATGGAAAAAAGAACACATTGACACCGGTGTGTCAGACCCACCATACTTGCTCCGGACACTGCGAGAGGGCTGTACAAGCAATGATCACACGCACGGCACAGCGGACACACCAGGAACCGCGGTGTTGGCCGTCGAATGGCGCTAGCTGCGCAGCATTTGTGCACCGCCGCCGTCAGTGTCAGCCAGTTTGCCGTGGCATACGGAGCTCCATCGCAGTCTTTAACACTGGTAGCATGCCGCGACAGCGTGGACGTGAACCGTATGTGCAGTTGACGGACTTTGAGCGAGGGCGTATAGTGGGCATGCGGGAGGCCGGGTGGACGTACCGCCGAATTGCTCAACACGTGGGGCGTGAGGTCTCCACAGTACATCGATGTTGTCGCCAGTGGTCGGCGGAAGGTGCACGTGCCCGTCGACCTGGGACCGGACCGCAGCGACGCACGGATGCACGCCAAGACCGTAGGATCCTACGCAGTGCCGTAGGGGACCGCACCGCCACTTCCCAGCAAATTAGGGACACTGTTGCTCCTGGGGTATCGGCGAGGACCATTCGCAACCGTCTCCATGAAGCTGGGCTACGGTCCCGCACACCGTAAGGCCGTCTTCCGCTCGCGCCCCAACATCGTGAAGCCCGACTCCAGTGGTGTCGCGACAGGCGTGAATGGAGGGACGAATGGAGACGTGTCGTCTTCAGCGATGAGAGTCGCTTCTGCCTTGGTGCCAATGATGGTCGTATGCGTGTTTGGCGCCGTGGAGGTGAGCGCCACAATCAGGACTGCATACGACCGAGGCACACAGGGCCAACACCCGGCATCATGGTGTGGGGAGCGATCTCCTACACTGGCCGTACACCACTGGTGATCGTCGAGGGGACACTGAATAGTGCACGGTACATCCAAACCGTCATCGAACCCATCGTTCTACCATTCCTAGACCGGCAAGGGAACTTGCTGTTCCAACAGGACAAAGCACGTCCGCATGTATCCCGTGCCACCCAACGTGCTCTAGAAGGTGTAAGTCAACTACCCTGGCCAGCAAGATCTCCGGATCTGTCCTCCATTGAGCATGTTTGGGACTGGATGAAGCGTCGTCTCACGTGGTCTGCACGTCCAGCACGAACGCTGGTCCAACTGAGGCGCCAGGTGGAAATGGCATGGCAAGCCGTTCCACAGGACTACATCCAGCATCTCTACGATCGTCTCCATGGGAGAATAGCAGCCTGCATTGCTGCGAAAGGTGGATATACACTGTACTAGTGCCGACATTGTGCATGCTCTGTTGCCTGTGTCTATGTGCCTGTGGTTCTGTCAGTGTGATCATGTGATGTATCTGACCCCAGGAATGTGTCAATAAAGTTTCCCCTTCCTGGGACAATGAATTCACGGTGTTCTTATTTCAATTTCCAGGAGTGTATTTATGTATATCACGCCACGGAGTTAAGATGGCCAGTCGCTATTTTTATATATATATATATATATATATATATATATATATATATATATATATATATATATATATATATAATATTTTACTGGATATATTTATATCTGAATTGTAATAACATTACTGTTACGTTTCTGTTTGAACTAATTGCGTGTCCAAGAGACACGTGTATAATTTTGAAATCAGTAGTTTCCTAAATTCTTACCAGTTATTGAGAGGCCAGTAGTTATTGTGTGTTTTACGGCCTGAAACAGATTCTATTGATGGTGGTACTAGAATTCCTCCAATGACAGTAGATCGATATTGTAATTAATTTCATTTATTAATTTTACTGATGTGTTGTAATGAGTTATTGTATTTCTAGCTATTTCAGGCTGATGTAAGTCTGATGTAGATACCCACTAGCTCTGGAATTTTCTCGTGCCCATTGGTGACCGTTGCTGCTCCTGTCTGGGGGTCCATGTCGAGCCTGTATCGGAAACAGCTGAACGGGCGGACGTCCATTTTCTGAGCGTAGTTGTTGAAACTCACGAGCATCTTTGCTCACATGAAATTTTATGTTATACGCTAAATTAACTGAATTATTTTGGTAATAACAATCACTGTCGTAATGAAAGAGTACATTAGTTATAAAATTTAACTCATTTTAGTAAATGTGTAATAGGCCGTAAGTGCCGCGTTTTTATGAAAGTTTAAAATTAAACTAATTTATTTTCATCTGAATGATAAATTTTAAAGGTGTGTGGTAGTTTTAAACATGTGATGGTTTTGTGAAGTTATCTTGTTTAAAGGTACCAAATGAAATGTCGGGTGCAATTGTCGATGATGATTGCTCATGTGTTACTTCGGTCCAGTTCTACCACCCTACAGCCTATTGTGCTGAGTTTGTGTAGTTGCGTAAAAGGCGGAATTACATTACTACTAATGTACTCATCGCTACGACAAGATAAGAAAAGCAGTGGATCTTACGGGGGAATACAGAAAATTGTGTTCCCTTGTTTCATCTGCGAACGGAATGGGAAAGAAAATGACTAGTAGTTGCACATGGCACTTTCCGCCTGACACCATACGACAGTTTACAGAGTATCTGTGTAGATGTGAGTGAAGCTATTTTTGTGTTACCTTTCAAATACCTACTTTCGTCCATCCAACTTCTGTTATTGGTCTTTCTAGAGATCCATTTCAACAAGACTGTCTACTATATTATTCATTGTAGCTGCATCTATAGTTCAGAGATCTCAAAACGCATCTCGTCATACCTCAGTACTCCAGTAACCCACTCCTTTGCACACAGATTTTCCGGACTAGTCTGTCAAACCTCAGTCCACTCTTCATCATTACTAAATTGTTATCAGAATCTATATTTCCTCTGGCTATGCCATACAGTCGAATATCTGATTTCAGAATCTCTGTCTAACGCTGATGTTTACTCACTTCCAGTATGCTGGATGGCAGTAGGCAGCAACTTACTGTGATTCAAAGAAATCACTAAATCGCAAAAGTTCCACAGAAATTTGTTTTTATTTAAAGTCCAAAACTGGACGTCATTTGAATGAAAACAAATTTTTGTGCAACTTTGACGGTTTTGTAAATTCGTGTAGCCTTGGTGTAAATCAGCTGGAATCGTTCCTTATCTCCAGGCAGTCTAATTCACGATACAGTCATACAAACTGTCAACAGATGTACGTACGATGTGTTCTACTCGGAAGATGGCATTCCGGTCAACAGACAATCACGCATCGATGATGTCGTGGCACCTGTCAGATGGGTGGTGTTTGCCGGGTAGACCCACATCCACAATCGCTGTGTACACAGTCTTAAACGGTGCAATATACACTCCTGGAAATGGAAAAAAGAACACATTGACACCGGTGTGTCAGACCCACCATACTTGCTCCGGACACTGCGAGAGGGCTGTACAAGCAATGATCACACGCACGGCACAGCGGACACACCAGGAACCGCGGTGTTGGCCGTCGAATGGCGCTAGCTGCGCAGCATTTGTGCACCGCCGCCGTCAGTGTCAGCCAGTTTGCCGTGGCATACGGAGCTCCATCGCAGTCTTTAACACTGGTAGCATGCCGCGACAGCGTGGACGTGAACCGTATGTGCAGTTGACGGACTTTGAGCGAGGGCGTATAGTGGGCATGCGGGAGGCCGGGTGGACGTACCGCCGAATTGCTCAACACGTGGGGCGTGTTGTCGCCAGTGGTCGGCGGAAGGTGCACGTGCCCGTCGACCTGGGACCGGACCGCAGCGACGCACGGATGCACGCCAAGACCGTAGGATCCTACGCAGTGCCCTAGGGGACCGCACCGCCACTTCCCGGCAAATTAGGGACACTGTTGCTCCTGGGGTATCGGCGAGGACCATTCGCAACCGTCTCCATGAAGCTGGGCTACGGTCCCGCACACCGTTAGGCCGTCTTCCGCTCACGCCCCAACATCGTGCAGCCCGCCTCCAGTGGTGTCGCGACAGGCGTGAATGGAGGGACGAATGGAGACGTGTCGTCTTCAGCGATGAGAGTCGCTTCTGCCTTGGTGCCAATGATGGTCGTATGCGTGTTTGGCACCGTGCAGGTGAGCGCCACAATCAGGACTGCATACGACCGAGGCACACAGGGCCAACACCCGCCATCATGGTGTGGGGAGCGATCTCCTACACTGGCCGTACACCACTGGTGATCGTCGAGGGGACACTGAATAGTGCACGGTACATCCAAACCGTCATCGAACCCATCGTTCTACCATTCCTAGACCGGCAAGGGAACTTGCTGTTCCAACAGGACAATGCATGTCCGCATGTATCCCGTGCCACCCAACGTGCTCTAGAAGGTGTAAGTCAACTACCCTGGCCAGCAAGATCTCCGGATCTGTCCCCCATTGAGCATGTTTGGGACTGGATGAAGCGTCGTCTCACGCGGTCTGCACGTCCAGCACGAACGCTGGTCCAACTGAGGTGCCAGGTGGAAATGGCATGGCAAGCCGTTCCACAGGACTACATCCAGCATCTCTACGATCGTCTCCATGGGAGAATAGCAGCCTGCATTGCTGCGAAAGGTGGATATACACTGTACTAGTGCCGACATTGTGCATGCTCTGTTGCCTGTGTCTATGTGCCTGTGGTTCTGTCAGTGTGATCATGTGATGTATCTGACCCCAGGAATGTGTCAATAAAGTTTCCCCTTCCTGGGACAATGAATTCACGGTGTTCTTATTTCAATTTCCAGGAGTGTAGAAGACGCCTACCAGACTCCCTGCGGTGAGAATGGAAGCAGAACAGTCGCAAGCTCATGTGACCCGATGGCTTAATGTGATTTGTTATGTTGTTTCTCGAATGTGATGACAGTTTGTAGAGACCGAAACTGTATCCGGAAGATGAGGGCAGGGCCTACCATGTGTGACATCAGAAAGAGAGGACCGTTATTTGGCTGTAAGGGCATGACGGTACTGCCTTAGTACTTAACGGCAACTGGCACCTCAACTCACTGCATTCACTGGACGTGTTGTGTCGAGGCAAAGGGCGTACAGGAGGCGTTGGCAGTATGGCCTTAACTGTCGGAACCTTGCCGTATGTGTAGCTCTGACGCGTCTTGACAGAAGGAAACGTCTAGCGTGGAGTCATCAACTTGTCACCTGGACGGTCGATAGAGGACCAGTTTTCTTCTCCCAAATGATTCCAGATTTGGTGTGGAGAGTGATTCTCGCCGGATTCGCAACCGGAGGGAACGTGGAGCACGATTTTGGGACTTCAACACTGTGGAACGAGACCGATACCAGGGGTATCACGAATGGTATGGTGTGGGATTATGTTGACCCCTCTAACAGCTGTTCATGAAACTGCACTGGTGAATCGGCAAGGTTTAAGTGCTTCCAGGTATCCTGACGAGACCTTGGGACCTCAAGTGCGGTTGTTACTGGACGGTGTGGACCACACTCCGAACCGACGGACGATAATGCTCGAACTCATAGAGCACAGGTGGCTTATTGGAAAAGGAAGATATTCCACGCATGGCGTGCTCACTCTCCCAATTTGAATCCCATAGAGCACGTCTGGGTTGCCCTATGGAGACGGGCTGCATCACTTCAGCATTCACCAACCGCTCTCCTAGACTTGCTAGTAGCCCTACAAGAAGAATGGGTGTCCGCCGCTCGTGGTCTCGCGGTAGCGTTCTCGCTTCCCGAGCCCGGGGTCCCGGGTTCGATTCCCGGCGGGGTCAGGGATTTTCACCTGCCTCGAGATGACTGGGTGTTTGTGTTGTCCTCATCATTTCATCATCATCCAGGAAAGTGGCGAAATTGGACTGAGCAAAGGTTGGGAAATTGTACGGGCGCTGATAACCACGCAGTTGAGCGCCCCACAAACCAAACATCATCATCAAGAAGAATGGGCATTATTTCCTCAAAACGAAATTGATGACGTAATTCACACAGGCTCCGTTCTTGTCAGGCTTCTATTGCTGCCAGAGGTGGTCACGGCGCATACTGAACACATTAACCTGCTGTCCGAATGTGTGTGCAAATCCGTTAGTTTGGGGAAAACGAAGAGCGTTTTTGTCTGCGGTTATCCATATTGCACTTGTTTACGTTCTGTATTCCTTACATTGTTTCTGTTTTTCTATCATCTGTTTATACTGTTTCGAGGCAAAATAAACGCAGCTTTGGACAATTTTCCGTTTGTTGCTTTAATTCTGGACACCAGTGTAGATATTACCTACGTTTAACTTGAATTTATGTTTTTATATACGAGAGTTCAAAAATGGTTCAAATGGCTCTGAGCACTGTGGGCCTTAACATCTGCGGCCATCAGTCCCCTATAACTTAGAACTACTTAAACCTAACCAACCTAAGGACATCACACACATCCATGCCCGAGGCAGGATTCGAACCTGCGACCGTAGCGGTCACGCGGTTCCAGTATACGAGAGTCCTTTTACGTTACTATACGTAGCCGATTCAGATGTTGCAGTAGTTATTCCGAGATGAAGGGGCTCGCACATGAAAGTGTAGCATTGGGAGCTGCATCAAACCAGTCTTCGGACTGGAAGCCGCAACAACAGCAACAACAACGTACTTCAGAATGTACTTCCGCAAAGCAATAAAATATCGCCTCCGCACACTATATTATCTTTATACTCCAAAGCTCACACACTCTGGTTACGCCCTTCTCATTTTACCGCTGCTGTAACCCAGTCACCAAGTCAGTTACACAAGCGACTGGTTCCTGTGGATATTGTGGATGACGTCGTTATTTTTATGCAAGTGAAATGTTGTTTTGTGGGCGACATATCCCTCAGGCTCATACATTGTGTGTAGGAACCAACGTAAGTATTTGTATTCAGACTGCTAAAAATTAAGTTCCAGTATGTCACGAATTAACGTTGTACAGTGGGCTTTAATATCCCATGTAAGTACTAATTATGTTGGCAGTTTTAACGTTCTTTATTTTGACGCTTTTAGTATTCTTAAAAATGACGAACTGTCAAAATTGAAATAGCAATATATTTTTTTCAACAGCTGTAAGCAGAATGATTACCTTCAATTGAGTCATAGCCCCTCACACTCAACACAGCTTGTACAAAATTTATAGCATCCTGAAATAATATAGATGCAGTTATAAAATTTGGTAGTTTCATTAAGTCCTTACTTGCCACTTACTCTGAAATTTTTAAACAATATTTCATTTCTAAAGAGTAGATAATTTTCATGTTTTTTGTACTTTTAACAAGAGAAAATCACATTTTTCTCGAAAACTTTCAAATTACGTAATATTCATAAATGGCTTTTGCGTCTTAGTTTACAAGTGGTTCATGGGCGTCGCGTCGGATAAAACAGTAACAGCTGCTATTGTTTGCAGTGGCTCTAAAATTGTGAAAAAACTCACATTTAATATAACTTACTTTTACACGGGTCTCAAGTCAATGTCATAAAAATTTATACGAGTTAAATATGTTATTCTCGTTTGTTAAGGCACAATCTATCCCAGTAACTAACTCGCCACGCTTACAGTGAAACACCGTCTGAGTTCCGGAAACGTCTCGTGTCCATGCACTCGAGATTAATTAGAATCGCCATCGCGTATAGGAAGCCTGGTTCACCACAGCGCCGCGTCATCTGGTAGCATTTCGATGTATATAAGTTCTTACATAGATCATCTAAATACTGGAGGTTCTCAAAATAATGGAAAACGCTATATTAAAAGCCAGATATATCACGGAACTGATGCATGTCTCTAGTGATTTGTTCAAGAGGAGTTATACCTCATTCAGCATGGATTGCAGAAATGAGCCCCACAGTGATAACGGAGAACAAAATCTGCACAGTATTCTTTGTACTAAGAATACGGATGCTCGAAAGTGATGATTGATATGTAAAGAGAGTTAAAGAAACTCGCCCTCATGTTTGACCAGAGCTAGCCATGTGGAAACGACTATCTTTTAGGGAAAGAGATTACGTGCTATGGTTCACTTTAGATTCGACCCTAAAACTTGAAGTTTTTTAAATTTTAATGTCTATTTCACACCTTTGGAGTGTTTTTACTCTGAGGTCCCAAAACGATTTAGCTGTATTAGAATTAAAATTAGGTCTGAGAAATACTTGAAATATGAACTGCTCGAGAGACTGTGGCGCACACACCGCTGCCAAAGTAGTCGAGATTGTACCTATCGTAGGCGTGCATCTGTTGCACTACTGGAAAGATATAGCTATGGCAAGACACAAAATGTATGCGAAGCTCTACACAATGTCATTTAGTCCCAGTGTCCCAAACATACAAAGAAAAAGGAAAAAAAAATGTTACTTATGGGACTTGTAGAAGTTGTTTCTCAGTTTAATATGGGATGTTCGAATACTGAAGAAAGAAAAAGGCCCAGCACTCCTCTGTCACCCTGTCCGAAGAAAGTCTGCTCATCTAGAGATCAACGATGGCTCAAGCAGTCTATAAGTTGGAGCCTGAAGGAAAAATTCAAGAAAATTCAAGAAAAGGCTATCCTTGTCTTGAAATTATAGAAGTAGGCTTACAGGAACAAGAAAGGAACACGTGTGGGCTGGTGAATTTTAACGGTTACTTGTCTTGTACTAGAATTCAATATTTAATAAAATTTTAAAACCACCTTTCAAGCAAGTTTGTTTTTCTAAGTTGAACAACAACTTTTTGTCCTGAATATTAATCAATTACAATGAAATTTTTGGAGGACCTATTCTTGAGATTTTGAATACTTCTGTGCATTAATATTACCGAAATGTAGTTTGTCTACTTTATTATCACATTTATGTACCGATAATTAAAGAAAATTTAAGTTCGAAACTTGGAAAAATACTGAAAGTAAATTAAGAACATTTCTGATAAATTTAATGCCTAAAACTGTGGAACAATCTCTTATGAATGTACCTAAAAAATCTTATGAATGTACCTAAAAAATCTGGAATATGAAAATCGGAGTACCAAAAGTTTGTTTTCAAAAATACCATTAAAATCATATTGAAAATTCAAAACTCAAGAACCTATGAAGTTCTCGATTTCAGTACTTGGATATCGCTCCGTCTTTACGTGGCAGATGGGATTTTAAAACTCGGATAAAATCGACAAAGTAGAAAAAAAATTGAATTTTTTTGTGGAGTCTCCCCCTTCATAATCCTTATTCATAATCTTCCATTCCTCCATTAGTAGAAACCATAAGGTAAACTTATTACAATGCAACTGCGTCACAAATCACCGAAGAGTTATTACCACATTTGTTGGTAGGAAGCAGAGTACGCAGAAATTTCTTTAGGCGTTAGGTGTAGACTGCCTCTGTAACAGTCAGATAATAGTTGTTGGTCCTTGTGAAAAAGTTTCAAAAAGTTTCCTCCATTCTGAATACGTTCGTGGAAATGATCGCAAGTCTGCATATCATTCTTAACAACACGTCTTCGAGTTTGATTTCGGAATGAGGTTCCTCAAGACTCCTTTGTGGAAATTCTTTCATAACCACTAATAGCCGCCGATGTCTGTCCACAAACCACGTACACTTTTCAGTCAGATGAAATTGCCTTGCCAAGGAAATGCGGGTGTCTGATAACTGCAGGTCACACAAGCAGTAAGACTTTACTATTTTCATTGTTCTGTTGTTGCCAATGGTTCATCGACATCTACTTCAGTACTCCACTTCAGACGACCAAGGGTGAAAACTGCGAGCACTAAATGTTCTAGATCACAAAATGTTTCATCTATCAATAGCACGTGCATTATCCAAATTACTTCTCAGTTTCCAATTAATTACATTACATCTTTTAGACAACATCTTTGTTACACTTTATACAGCACAGTATTCGTGCATCCCTCTCCTGGACGCATCAACCACGACATATGGGTCTGTATGACGCAAAGTGGATATAGTAAAATGGTGGATATCACTGATGGTGGTCGTAAATGTACTATATTGCTGTTCGTTTTATTTTACAGCTTCTTTTTGAATAAATCTGAGCCGGCCGCGGTGGCCGAGCGGTTCTAGACGCTTCAGTCCGGAACCGCGCGACTGCTATGGTCGCAGCTTCGAATCCTGCCTCGGGCCTGGACGTGTGTGATGTCCTTAGGTTAGTTAGGTTTAAGTAGTTCGAAGTTCTAGGGGACTAATGACCCCAGATGTTAAGTCCTATAGTGCTCAGAGCCATTTTTGAATAAATCTGACTTTTCAGAATTCATCATTAACCATGTGGAATTTATAGATTTTTAAATATTGGCTATGTTTCCTAATTATTCGGCAGTCTGATGGTGCGAAATACTGAATATTTTCTCTTCGTTGCTGTTATATCTATTAGAGCTTGGGTGTGTGGCGTTTGATGGGCTGGATTCAGAGGTAAAATGTATTCTTAGAGTGGAATCCCTTACTGAGTTAGAGTTTAGGTCCAGTCCCTTATTTATGTCTCCATAACGATTACTTTCTCCTAATGTGACCACATTAACAACCGTTCTAGTGATCTCTCAGGTTTTATCGGCGTGACTGCTTAACGGTGTGCTTTATTTATTTATTTGTTTTTATTATCTTATGAACTTCCATAGTAAATTCGACATTGTAAGTGGATATTTAACACTTGATACGGTTCTCTGCGGCTATGTGTTACAGGAAGGCCAACTCTCGGACGCCTCGTACAATCGGGTGCTAAAGCTTTCTTCCCTCGCAAGTCTTGACACGCAGTGTTTCTGCGTCCTGGAATAGAAAGAAGCTGTCTAACACGTAGCAGCTGCCTGTTTGGGGTCCAGGCAGCAAGTGCAGATAGTAAAATAACTCGCAGCATCTGCAGAAGACGATTGGGTCAGTCGTCGAAACATCGTGCGAAAAATGGAATCAACAACTTGGCTGAACACCTTAAATCATGCAAGTAAATAACCATGTTACTTGTGGAATACTGTCAGTGAACCGAAGAAGAAATTAAGTGTATCTCTAACCACAAAATTTTTCATAAAACTTAGCTTCGATAGTGGATGAATGATAGCCTCCAGATGCATTCGATTGTTTTTCCTTCGTAATGATTAAGGGATTTCTTCTGACAGATAGTGAGTGTTGTAAATGTTTACCTCGCTATTATATAGGAAAGCATTTTCATCACTTTGCAGTATGACAATAATTATGTTGCGATTTTGGTTTTGTAACCAGTTACAGAGAACGATTATGATCTGGAAACAATTTATGCATATTTCTTGATGAACGCGGATGTCATATGGGTGTTGGTAACCATCATTTAAAATTCTTCAAGCGGTATTTCAGCGCACTTCGGAAACCCGTGTTATTCTTAGTGTAGAAAGATGTAGGTCTAGTTTTTTTTCTAAAATATTTTTATTTATCTCGTCTCTACTGCGCCTCTTAATTTGATTCTTACGATTGGTCATCGAAAGACATATCGTGACCAGCGTGAATGACCTGGATATATCGCTGCATAAATCTGTGCAAAGTGAGCAATTCTGGAGCACTTCTCCAAGTTCTGTAGGCATGCGAAATGTCTTTTCGTTACAGTATGAGAAAGTACCCTTAAGCGCTCTCTAGCCAGAGGGACTACTGACTTAATCAGCCAGGAAACGCAATGTACACCACGTAGCATCAACATTTTCCACTCGCTTCGGTTGAGAGGGCTGATGTGTTACCGGAAATAGATTTTTGTTGCTGTCTCTGAAGCAGAGCAAAATACAGAAGCAACAATAATAGGGTTTTAGACAACAGAAGTTATTGACTTTGGAGTTTGCTGAGTATTGTATCGCGTAGTAATGTAAAAAACTGTACCGAAGTAGCCAATTTTTCGCCCACTCTTACAGTGGTCTCCTTCTCGGTCTAATATTGCTTTCTACACTACCATCATGATGCTGCAAACGGAACCTGGATTCATCCGAAAAAATTACGTTTTGTATTTCGTTGAGTACACAAGCGGAGGCACTCCTGTCTGTGATGCAGCGTCAAGGGTAACCGCGGCCATGGTCTCCGAGCTGATAGTCCATGCTGCTGCAAACGTCGTCGAACTGTTCGTGCAGGTGGTTGTTATCTTCAAAACGTTCCCATCTGTTGAGTGATGGTTTTGTACATATCTGTGTTGGAATGCAACTTATGTGAAATGTCAGTCTGGCGAATTTGTATAAGCAGGTTTCTTGCAATGAAATACACTCTCTGGGATGTTTGTATTTTCACACTCAGATACGTTGCACTGCATTTTAATCTACTTTTGTTCCGTCACAATACGACTTTTCAACGTGCACCACATGTTTTGATTTTTAGCTCACGAAAACCAACACACAGTTAGCAAAGTACGAGGGGGGGAGGCGGAGAGGAAACGTTAATTACGGTTATGTTAGATTGAAATAGTGTTTTACATTAAATCTAGGGCATTAAATGCAGATAGAAACGATAAATACATGGGATTTTTTTGAATTACAGCACTACAAACTTGTTTTGTACAAGTGTGAGCAAGAACTGTGTGAATTCTGATGTGCTATTTGAACATAGTTGATGATAATACATTATAATTTATTAGCATTTAGTGCCATAAATCAAATTGATTATTGTAGGTACATACAATATTGTAAGATTTGCTACTTGATCTGGAGCTAGGGCTACAAATATTGTTTATGTTGGAGTACAGAGAGTACTTTGTGAGTTTTTCAGGAAAGGAATGTTAGTCAATTCAGTCTGCTCATTAAGGTTATTATCAGGGGAAGTGATTTTGTTTGAATGTATTTCTATCTCCTCTAATGTATTCATAGTGGCTCCTCTTTCTGTTAAATGTAATATTTTCCTATTGCTTTCAGTGTTACTGAATGGGTTTCTTCTGCAATGTGGGCTGCAAACGTGGATTTATTCAAGTTTCCAAACATTAAGGCACAGAGGTGTTCCTTGTGCGTAATCCTAAAACCTCTCCCTGTTTGACCAGTGTAGAAATTTGGGCATGAATTACATTGGAACTCGTATATCCCTGTTTTAATGTAGGGATCTTGGAAAGATTTACATCATGGCTCACTTTCTGCTGTAATTTATTGTTAGTAGGTAAGCTGATATTTATATTCTTCTTTTCCTTTTTACAATCAACAATTTATTTTATATTACAGCCACGATCTCCAACCATGTCTGTCTATGAGAAAATTGTGTCAGTAACTTTTCTTTGGACATCAGCGTGCAGGTCTAAGTGATGCTCAAAACATACACATGCGCTAAAAAGGTTGTGTACTACTTTCTTCACCATTGGTTTCAACCATATATCGATACACACAGCTATGGACACGAACAAAAGTAAGCAAGGTAGGCAATAAATGGATAAATTTCAGCCCGCTTAACCTACGTGGTCGATGACCGGTTTGGTAAACACCCTCGCCTTTCTGCCACAGCACCCGCAAGATGCAATATCTGTTAGGCTCCAGCAACGACAAGGCAGATTCCTTACACACTGTAGGTGAGTAGAAGGCCGAATGTCTGTGTGGAGAAGTATACATCGGCGAGATCGGTAGGCCAAAAGCGACGCTGATGCGATAACACTAGCGCTACATTCGTGTGGGGCAACATAACAAATCAGCAGTGGGTGAGTACCAACAGGATTGCGGCAAGGAAATAAAATTTAAAGAACTAGCGTACTTGCCAAGCAGCCGGGTTTGGTAAAACACAAGATCAGAGAAGCTATCTAAATTCCAAAACACCCAGATAACATGAATGGAGAGGATGGACTCAAGCTTTCCCCATCCTTTTTGACACACCTCTGAGTCCAAAAGCACACGTCAACAACGTAGTAACCTATTACAATAAAAGCTCCCTCTCCTTTCGTGCTGAGAGACCAATTACAACAATGATCTTTTTAGAATTGTGGCGTGATGCTATGCTATGCTATGCTATGCTATGCTATGCAATGACAAAATGTAAGTGACTCTCTACAGCTAAAGCTCTGCATTAGGTCCAAAAGAAGGCCACTGTAACTGGTTTCTCTGGTGCAGTTTCCTACATTATGACACGGTACCGCATTCAGAAAACTTACGTCACCTGACTCTGGCAGCGGAATGCCATACAATCATAAAAGGGTGTTCTGTTTTGAAAGCTCTTTTTAAGGTCATTAATTCCCCCCCTTGTTCTCGTTTGAAATTTGGAATATTTCATTTTTCTCCAATTTCGGCAGCTTCGAGACATTGTTAACTTCACTCTTCTGTTCGCCCTAGGTATCCTTGTAACGCATTTCAACCGAAAAAGATTGCATGCATCGTTTCCGAGAACTAGTGCCTTTGCGATAGATCTCAAGTTCTATAGCATAAACATCTTTGATGGTTAGAACTCAATTCGTTGTTGTCAAACACTAACTAGCTTATGTCTTCTCGTTCTAATATGAGACGTCCGTAAACGTCTCTAATTCTTTTCAGTCTCAGGTATATTTTCTCTTAAGAAAGGACAGTAAATTTCCGAGCCGTTTCCACTGACGTAAGTTTTGACAATGAAATCGCAGACCTCTCACAGAGCAAGTTTCTTAAAATATGTGCCTTATTTACCACTATTTTGTTGGCTGTAATACTAATAAACTAATTACATTCGGTGTAATCACAATAACTGTTCCCGTTCTGATAGATAAAAGTGAAAATTGTATTAAATGCGCTTGTCTTGACCTTTAGGCCAAATAAAACACCGCTTCGGGGCACTATTATTTTACAAGTTCAGGAACAACTGCATCTCTGGAACTCTCACTGACCACTCTCATAAAACTTTATTAGTTTTGTCCTGTTTACCTATACCTACAGTATCTTTCTCAAAGTCACTATGAAATGTGTTGCGTAAGGCTTTAACTTGTGTTCGTATGTGTCTGGACGACGTAACTGGTGTGAGTTGCGATTCTTCACTGCTGTAATCAAAGGCAATCAAATTTTTACAAGTAGGATTTTTCCATACCTTGACGTGTAAGACCTGTTGTCAGTCGTTACATCAAAGTGCAAATTAATTCGAAATGGGATGCAAGCAATTTTCTCATGCACTTCTGATGTGAAAGTGCTGCGCAGATATAATAGGATATAGCGGGGCAAGAAGGTATTCAAACTTTTCTCTGCTAATATTCATCGCTCCTGTTACATATTTTTATTAGAGGTTTTCTTCTATTTTTAGTGATAGCGTTTGCCCGAGAGGCCTAACAACTAGTCTCTAATTTATTCATGACACAGATTATTGTTTGTCTGTATAATATTTCAAAACAGTTTCGTATGAATATGACATGTAAAGATATATCGTCACACTTTTATGCCTTTGCATCCACAGTTAGTAACTCATATTTTACACGTTAGTAAGTGTACTTTAAATATCCCTATTATTGCATAACGGGGACCTCAATTGCAATTATTATGAATAGCAGTATCTCCAGATTCCAACTGGTATCCATTCAACTAATACCATTAATTTAAGGATAACGCTTTCCTCTATGGATACACAACATTCGATCTTTGTTCCTACACTTTCTCTAACGTAAGTAGTTTTGTTCAACGACTTCTGGCCAGTTGAGCTGGCAGACTTCTATTAATAATAGCCAGCTACGCTGCTATGTAAATTGTGTATATTTTATATCATTCGCGATGAGTCCATTTCAGCAAATTGCCTTCGTCAGGTATTCTATAAATACATAAATAACTGTGATTTGAAAAGCAATAATATACCATTAGGTGTTTTGTCTTACATGTAACATCGGTGCTGTCATGTAATGTCTGTTCTAGAATTATTACTTTCTCCCAGATGTACGCTGGAGTTGCATGTCGAATATTACTTGTTTTCCATATGTGCTATTTTTCTGAAGGGCTTGGACGACAGTGGGTAAGCGATATTACATGTTTACATAATTACCATTACAAATAATTCATGTGTGAAATTCAGTTTTTTTATTATTATTTTTATATAGGTTTGTTTCTAATTATGTTTTGCCTGAAGTTATGAATATTATTCATAATAATCATGTCATTGAAAGACATATTTTGCACTGCGGGCCCCAAAGAACAAAAGTTACGAGCTGGCAGAGATCTTACATCAAAGCTTATCTGGTTTCCCCAAGGCAATGATGATCAGCTCGTAACTCTCCGATGCAGGTGTCATTATTCACTTCCACAATACTTCTGTTTATTTTCGTATTCCTCGTGCACTGAGATTTACAGATTTTATGTTCGGCCAGAAGTTAAAAAGAATTATCGTACGTCACGTCATCGGGTATCGTGCTTTGTAACGACCACAACAGACGTGATGAATTCTTCTTGGGAAATCGGGTAAGTTATCTGATCGTTCGGAGGGATTTTCCAAGAAGTTTCTCGATTATCTTCTGTTGAAGCGTCTCGGATCCTGACGGGTGTTGTTATTCCCGTGTTCAGGTTCGTGTCTCTCTTGTATTGTCACGCACTTCCGAACACTCCAGATTCATCCGCTTGGAGCAGCTCCGCGAGATCAGAGACACAACACGAAAGGTATAAGTAACGTTCAAATGATCGGAAACACTACAAAGCGTTTTTCGCACCGTGAAGCGCATTCATTAGTTTTCATATACAAATAAAAATAATACCGGTTTTCCATTGAGCTTTTACTCAGATTTAAAATTCTTGAGTTTTTCTATGTTGAACTGTGCTTCATAATACCGTGATGGAATAACATTTGTAAAATTATGCGAATGAAAGGCTATATGCTGCAAAGGTAATTTATATCACTGTTGAAGACAACAGTTTGTTTAATTTTAACTAATACTTTGGTCAAATATTTTGAAATTTTAAGCCTGAAACACGTGCTGACCGAAAGATATTCAAGTTTTAACACTGCGGCTGACATGTTTTACAAAACTGCCGGCCACTGATAGTGGTTCCTTTTCTTGTGTAAGTACGAATTCCTATCCTGACTCCACAGAGTTACCAGCTAACAGACTGACAAACCTTGAGATGAACGGGAATTTTCTTGTCACACAGTATTGCTGTAAACTGCCATCCTTACAGACACGCCTCAGTAACACATATACACCGCTTCGGAAGAACGACTCCACCTACAGTGAATTTGGAAATTTGACTACGGAACAAGTGAACGGCGAGGGGTGGGGGTAAGAAATTGTGGGGGGGGGGGGGACTCCAGCAATACATAATCGTGGGACTCAGTGCACTATTCATTTTGAAAACTCTCCTGCCAGGACTGGACGTCAAGATCATGAAATTATTGTCAAATTGTAATAAACGAGACCTTAAAGAAATCTTTTTTATTAAGTTATTGTTTATGTATAAGGTATTTTATGTGGTAAAACTCTCAAGTATTACCATCGCGAGAGTGGAAGCAGTTTCCGAGGCTAAGGATGGGCCAATGCCGTATTGAATTCCGGCATTAGCGATGGAGGGCGCCACGAACTTGTAAGTCATTTTCAGGCACTATGTGATCACATAGTGTACCTCCCACATTACAGTAGAGGATAAAACATATCTATGCCCAGTTCAATGTTACAGCACGTAACATAAGGACGACGGCCAGAGATGATCTACCAGAGAATACAAATGACTGACTACAGTTCATTAGGGAAAACAAGTGCCTATGGACACGTTCACGAATTTGCTGCATGAAAGGTGTCTAACAGCAAACAACTTCCAGTGTCATAGTTCAGTGGTCCAGGCTGTATTCTGGTTTGTGATCACCGCTCGTTTCTTGTCGATTTTGATTGTCTCATGTGACGATACAATCTGGTAATGCACACTTAACATTTTTTTTTCGCTTATTCACCGACTGTACGGAAAAATCGCCTTTTTAAGCTAAGCGCACTGTAAACAGACATACAGTCACCTGGTAGTTGTCGGAAGAAGTATTTGTTTTCGAGCGATAGATCTACAAAGGTGAATACATTTCTTAAATCGAAAATGTATTTTTCTTGTTTGAGCCCCTTATTACTGGAAAATTTAGTCAATACACAATTATGTTTATGTATAAGGTATTTTATGTGTTTGTATCTCTGAAGTACTACCATCCGTGTACGTGATATTATGAACCCGGTCAGCACTCTCGTCATGTGGAATTGTAAATGGAGTGAAAGATGTGGCAGAGAGCTTGATTACTTGATTATGTGATAATGTGTGTGTGCGTGTGTGTGTGTGTGTGTGTGTGTGTGTGTGTGTGTGTGTGTTTTGTGAGTGTGTTGTGTGTGTGTCTTTCTTCATAGACTGTAAATGGCTCCGTTAAGAAGTATTGCTCCCTAGCGTCTCACCGCCAGAAGCTATAGCGTAACGCAGGTGTCTGAACAGAGCGGCTTCAGTAAGCTGCTGGCCTACAATGATGATGCACTCAACCAATGTCTGCGCACGCGATTCCGCTAGGCGACGTAATGGTACCACACCCATTGAAGTTATCAATAAGCAGTGGACCCGAATCAAATCTCTGTTCTGTAATTGAAAAATAATTTTGATCAGTAACCAGGTCCCCTTCGACGGCTGGTAAACAGAGAGTCCTACACCTTTCATAAGAGTCTTGTACCTATCTGATTCTCAGACTGTAGCTACGATCGTTGGTCATAAAACGACGCACAACCAATAATCTCACTTTAATCTTCGAACGAATACAAAATGGCTGTGCCTATGTTATTAAGAAGGACGATGTAATGTTTTTTCGTACATGCATGCATCTCCGAAGGAACAGGCACTGCAGTGAATATAGCTGTCAAGAAATAAGGAAATTTATTACCGATAGCTAATATGAACCACCATCAGCTGTGTATTGCAATGACGGCAGTGAAAATTTATGTTGGACCTGTTCTTGAACCCGGATTCTCCGCTTTATGCCTATGGTTGCGTTAGTGGTTTTTGCGTCTGTTTACGTCCGTGCCGCGGAGCTTCGCGCACATGCGCGTTGTTTACTTCGTATTAGCCTTCGCTAATGCTTGCACTTCCAATCTGGAATGGCTCATTCGCACCGAAAGTCTGTTATCAAGATGAGCTTTTATAGTGAATTTGTTCGACCGAAGGCATCTGAACTTCAATGACTGGTAAGTGAAGGAACCAAAACTGAACCACAAAGTATGATTTAATCGACTTCTCTGTTACAACTGGAGTGGTCTACGTCAAACGGATCAATGACACGATGTGTGGCAAGAACGTACGCAACCACAAACAGGGACTTAAATTTAGAAATTATAACGGCCATGTCGGTGCGGTAGCAATTCATCATTCGGGGCTTGGATTAAGAACTGTCAGAGTATGGGAGTTACCATTTGAAGTTTCGGTTGCCGCGCTACAACCGGTACTCAGTCACATACCGGGAAAATGTACAGTCTTTACAACGCACGCGGTACTTAACGGTGTACGACAGATACGGATGGAGCTGTCAAAACATATGCTGTCTTATCTCACATTTAGAGGCGGCAGAGCGATAGTCATTAACGATGGTCATCAGAAAACTTGCTCGTGTGGTTGTCAGGGGAACCAAGTCTGCATGTCTCCACAGGAGAACTGTACACGTACCGACAGGTGAAGTTGCAGCAACATCTATGGCGACATCTCTCTATCTAACATATGCAAACATGTGGAAGAACGCCTCACTGAACAGTGAAACAGTAACCTCACCCAACAGCTGTACAGTCCAGCCGGAACGTCACCCCCCCCCCTCCCACACACACACACACACACACTGAACAGCGCCGACCGGTACCAAAAGTACAAATATCGGGAGAGAAAATAGTCATCGACAGTCGGATAGTGTCAACGGCTGCCTTCGTCTCAGACTGAAGTGGCGACAAAGACACACGCCCACATTCGGATACAGAGACGCACAGGGCTAAGCAACGATCCCCGAAAAAAAACACAAAAAACTACACCTTACGACGTCGGATGGCTGCTTCTTAGGTACTCAGAGCGACGGCCGACGAAGACCACCTTACAGAGGCTACCGGGACTTCACACTCAGAACACCACAATCGCAACATCAGCATACCTCAGGAGCCTTGAAAAGACAATGCAGAGCTATCAACAGCAGTCCACTGCCAATCCAAGGTATTGGGAGAGACGACATAGAGAGACGAGGCTAGAAAGATCCGGCCTACGGCAAACTTGTCCCAAGAAGAGTGAGCTGATGATTATGAAGGGGTCCCACTGACGGTTGCAACGGGCGAATCGGCGAGTACAGTGCCCCTCTAAAGCTGGAAATACAATCAAACGACGGCGTATAGAGCGGAGCCACGTAGCGTGTCAGTACAATAGGTGGCGTAAGCTCCACGGCCGATACACAAGCTAATTGGTTTGCCCCTATCAATATCAGTATCACAGGTCGCAGATTATGATGTCTTTACTGAAACATATTCTACAAGCGACGGACATCGTCGTCGTCGTCCTACAAGAAGTATACGTTAATGAATTTCCTGTCATTTACGGGTGCGAACTGGAACGAATCCTACCGTATGACACCCCTCCGAAACTGGCCGCGGCGTAGCAGTACTTCTCAAAGAAGGCATCAAGGCAGAGAATGTACTGTACCTATCGTCGGCTTGGGGATTATCAATGACTGTGCTAGATATACGACTCACCAACATCTATGCACAGTCCGGTACAGACAAGAGACGAAGCGTTCTTGCTTCTTAGCAGAGGAAATTTTCCCGCGCTTCCAAGGCCGACACGGCCGTTTAATCTCAGGTGTCGATTTTAATTGTTTACCTGCATCGAAAGATGAATTTCCTCGATATACCACCTGGCCAGAACTGAGAATGTTGGTGCAGAGCATGCGTCTGGTTGACACCTGGAAGCGTGTGCATCGTCTCCGTCCTGGATACACCCATACGAGGAGTCATTCCGCTAGTAGTCTCGACCGAATATATGTTACGCGCAATCTGAACGCTGACGTCCTCGAAGCGGAGCCAAGTCGCGTGTTAGTGACCTACACTGACAATACGACATTAATATGTAGAAACTCCGTCCGGTGGCAACACGTATGGCATAGCCGCGGTCCTTAAAAAACGAACGTCTCCCACCTGAGAGACCCAGCTTGTAGAGACGCCATTGATGATATTTGGAGATCTTGCGAAGAACGTCTTCGGGAGTATCCCACAAACTACGTTGGTGGATGGATTACGTCGAACCGGCGCTACGGCGTGCCATGATGGCATATGGTCGTGATCACACAGTGTGGCGACGTCAGACGATGGACTTTTATTTTACGGTGCTACGAGAATACGCTGACAAAGTCCCTTATCCGGACCGGCAAGTGGCAGTAGAGCGAGGTAAAGCTATATATCCATCGTGAGACGTCACATAGAAGGTACTGTGGTCAAGGGGACGGAAACTAGACCGGGCTACAGGAGAACACCCACCGATGTATCACATCATCAAAGAAAGCAAAAGACGACGAAGATTCCTGGTACAAGCCGTGGACATAGATGATGCCAGACAACTAACATAGCAACAATAAATAGGTAGCGCCTTTGCAGAACATTACACCCAACTTCGACTGCAACGGATACCAATATGGAGGCAGTTATCGAAGTTACACACAAGACCTTTGGCACCACTGAACCATAGGCGGAAGTACAACTCATGTAGGAGATCGCAGAACATCCACACGGCGCTTGATGAATGACGCAATTTGATCGCTCTAGCAAAGACGTGCCGCTTCCATGGATCACTAGCGTCGACAGACTTTGATGAAGCCTTTGAAACAGTGAGCCATACCTATCATGCAGAAGTCTTGACTCACATGTGGTTTCCACGACCATTTATCATTGTAATCATACAGTTACTCTGCAAGGCCTCGTCCGAAGTGCTCGTCAATGGACGTACGACGAAATCTCTCATCGTAGCGAGATCGGTCACACAATTGAATTTTAATTCCACTCCTGAACCTTTAATCATTACATCTGCGGTGTACAGATTGAACAGTAGGCGGGAAAGACTATATCCCTATCTTACACACTTTTTAATCCGCGCCCTTAGTTCTTGGTCGTCCATGTTTATTATTCCATCCTGGCTCTTGTACATATTGTATATAACCCGTCTCTTCCTATAGCCTATCCCAATTTTTCCCACAATTTCGAACATATTGCACCATTTTACACTGTCGAACGCTTTTTCCAGGTCGACAAATACTGTAAACGTTTTTTGATTTTTCTTTAGTCTTGCTTCCATTATCAACCGCAACGTCAAAAATGTCTCTCTGGTGCCCTTATCTTTCTCAGGTCGAACTGATCGTCATCTAGCACATCCTCAATTTTCTTTTCCATTGTTCTGTATATTATTCTCGTCAGCAGCTTGGATAAATCAGCTTTTACGCTGATTGTGCGATAATTCTCGCATTTATCAGCTCTTCCAGTCTTCAGAATTGTATGTATGACATGTTTCTGAAAGTCAGATGGTATGTTGCCAAACTCATTCATTCTACACACCAATGTATTATACTCGTTTTGTTGCCACTTCTTCAAATGATTTTCGAAATTCTGGTGGAATGTTATCGATCCGTTCTGTCTTATTTGATCGTAAGTCCTCCAAAGCTCTCTTAAATTCTGTTCTAATACTGGATCCCCTACCTTTTCTAAATCGACTCCTGTTTCTTCTTCTAGCACATCAGACATATCTTTCCCCACTTGGAGACCTTCAGTGCACTCTTTCCACCTATCCGCTCTCTCCTCGGCATTGAACAATGGAGTTCCTTTTGCACTCTTAATGTAACCACCCTTGCTTTTAATTTCTCCGAAGGTTGTTTTGACTTTCCTATACGCTGGGTCAGTTCTTCCGACAATCATTTCCCTTTCGATTTCTTCACACTTTTCTTGCAGCCATTCCGCCTTAGCTTCCCTGCACTCCCTATTTTTTCATTTCTCAACGACTTGTATTTCTGTATTCATGAATTTTTTTACTTCCTTTTTCCATAGATCAACTGAAGTATTTCTTGTGTTACCCATGGTTACTTCAGAGTTACCCTCTTTGGATCTATGTTGTTCTCTCCAACGTCTGTGATTGCCCTTTTTAGAGATGTCCATTCCTTTTCAACTGTACTGCCTATTCCTTATATTCCTTATTGCTGTATCTATAGCCTTAGAGAACTTCAAGCGTGCCTCGACATTCCTTAGTACTTGTGTATTCTACTTCTTTGCGTATTGATTCTTCCTGATTAATCTCTTGAACTTCAGCCTACTCTTCATCAATACTTCATTGTGATTCGAATCTATATCTGCTCCTGGGCATGAGTTACAATCCAGTATCTGATTTCGGAATGTCTGTCTGACCATGATGTAATCTAACTGAAATCTTCCCGTATCACCCGGTCTTTTCCAAGTACAACTTCTCCTCTTGGGATTATTGAAGAGATTATTAGCTGAAATTTATCACAGAACTCAATTAGTATTTCTCCTCTCTCATTCCTTGTCCCAAACCCATATTCCCCTGTAACAGTTTCTTCTACTCCTTCCCCAACAACTGAATTCCAGTCCCCCATGACTATTAGATTTTTATCCCCCTTTATGTTCTGTATTCCCTTTTCAATATCCTCAGACACTTTATATTTTCATCTTCAGTTGGCGACGTTTGCATATACACTAATGGCCATTAAAATTGCTACACCAAGAAGAAATGCTGATGATAAACGGATATTTATTGGACAAATATATTTTACTATAACTTACAAGTTACTATATTTTCAGGCAATTTAAGTGCATAGATCCTGAGAAATCAGTACCCACAACAACCACCTCTGGCCGTAATTACAGCCTTGATACGCCTGGGCATTGAGTCAAACAGAGCTTGGATGGCGTGTAAAGGTACAGCTGCCCATGCCGCTTCAACACGATACCGCAGTTCATCAACAGTAGTGACTGGCGTATTGTGACGAGCCAGTTGCTCGGCCACCATTGACCAGACCTTTTCAATTGGTGAGAGATCTGGTGAATACACTGGCCAGAGAAGCAGTCGAACATTTTCTGTATCCAGAAAGGCCCGTACAGGACCTGCAACATGTGGTCGTGCATTATCCTGCTGAAATGTAGGGTTTCGTAGGGATCGAACGAAGGGTAGAGCCACGGGTCGTAACACATCTGAAATGTAACGTCCACTGTTCGAAGTGCCGTCAATGGGAATAAGAGGTGACCGACACGTGTAACCAATGGCACCCCATACGATCACGCCGGGTGATACGCTTGTATGGCGATGGCGAATACACGCTTCCAACGTGCGTTCATCGCGATGTCGCCAAACACGGATGCGACCATTATGATGCTGTAAACAGAACCTGGATTCATCCGAAAAAATGACGTTTTGCATTCGTGCACCCAGGTTCGTCGCTGAGTACACCATCGCAGGGGCTCCTATGTGTGAAGCAGCTCCGAGCTGATAGTCCATGCTGCTGCAAACGTCGTCGAACTGTTCGTGCAGATGGTTATTGTCTTGCAAACGTCCCCATCTGTTGACTCAGGGATCGAGACGTAGCTGCGCGATCCGTTACAGCCATGCGGATAAGATGCCTGCCATCTCGACTGCTAGCGATACGAGGCCGTTGGGATCCAGCACGGCGTTCCGTATTACCCTCCTGAACCCACCGATTCCATATTCTGCTAACAGTCATTGGATCTCGATAGGCTACAATCCGACCTTTATCAAAGTCGGAGACGTGATGGTACGCAATTCTCCTCCTTACGTGAGGCATCACAACAACGTTTCACCAGGCTACGCTGCTCAACTGCTGTTTGTGTATGAGAAATCGGTTGTAAACTTTCCTCATGTCAGCACGTTGTAGGTGTCACCACCGGCGCCAACCTCGTGTGAATGATCTGAAAAGCTAATCATTTGCATATCACATCATCTTCTTCATATAGGTTAAATTTCGCGTCTGTAGCACGTCATCTTCGTGGTTGCAGCAATTTTAATGGCCAGTAGTGTATAACTGAACTATCGTTGTCGGTTTGATGACGATTCTGAAAAGAACCCTATTACTCATTTTTTTACTGTAACACACATTTTTCCCTAACTTTTTATTCGTAACAAATCCTACTCCGGTTATACCATTTTTTGCTGCTTTTGATATTACCCTATACTCAACTGACCAGAAATCCTTGTCCGCTTTCCATTTCATTTCACTGACCCTTACTATATCTAGTGAGGCTTTGCATTTTCCTTTTCAGATTTTCAAGCTTTCTTACTACATTCTAGCTTCTGACATTCCAAGCCCGACTCGTAGAACGTTATCCTTATTCAATCTTTCTCTCATGGTCACATTTTCCTTGGCAGTCCCCTCCCGGAGATCCGATTGGGAGACTGTCCCGGAATCTTTTGCCAATGGAGAGACCGTCATGACACGTTTTTACAATTATAGGCCACATGTCCTATGGATACATGTTATGTGTCTTTCATGCAGTGCTTTCCACTGCCTTCTGCATTGCCATGCTGTTGATTATTGCTGATTCTTCCGCCTTTAGGGACTGTTTCCCACCCCTGGCACAAGAGAGTGCCTGAAACTCTGTCCGCTCCTCCGACCTCGTTGACAAGGCCGTTGGCAGAATGAAGGTGACTTCTTATGCCGGTAGTCTTAAGCTGCTAATGCCGATTATTAATAAAAATTCAGGCAGTGGCGGATTTCGAACCTGGACAGAGAACGTTTTCATTACTAATAAAATACGCTACCAACTTTTTTTTTGTCGATATAGTTCGTTGCGTTTAGTGTGGGCGGACGTCCAAAATATCTGTTCAAGTTGATCGCTGATTCCTTGACACAGTTTTTTTTATTACAGAGAGCACGCAGCCCTCTGACCCAAGACGTAAGGCGATCGCACACGTAAAGCTGGAAATCCGGGTTCGAATCCCGGTGTGGCACAAATTTTCGTTGTCCTCTTTCCAACACACAGCTGATGGTGGTTCACATTCACAATTGCGAATACATTTCCTCCTTCCCTTTAGTCTCCAAATCTGGTTGGTTGCATTTTCTTCCGAGTATCACAAAACTAAAATCAGAATAACGTTTTAGAAGTTCGAAAACTTTTCACACTAAATCAAAGATAATACGTTCCACAGGACTGTACAGTGCTTTTGCAGTTTAACAAGCCTCACCACGTCCTTTTGTTCATCTAGCACTCTCTGCATGTAGCTCCACAGATTAACAGAAGGCAAGAGAAACACCCACCTGAGGCAAATCAAAATACACTCGCCTTCGGAAATGAGAACTACCGGTTTAACTTTATGCCTGCGATTTCAAACATGGCAACGGTTCTACAATCTGCCCTAACATATTAATGAAGGAAGCCATCAAAAACGAAAGGAAATTAATGGTCACTATAACAATACAGTTTATTGTCATAAGGTATGAAACAAAACGATATACGTTCTGAAACAAGTACATAAACATTTAATAACTGAACAAGTGATAGCAAACAAAAACTATAGTCTCGACACAAGCACATCTTGTGAATACAGCGAGTGACTGCTAGAAAATGTTATAAATTATAGAATAGTTCTTGGAAAAGCAATAATGGACACAATTACTTTTGCCAAAGTTCCTGATGGGTGCAGCTTGCTGGTTGCGAAACTCAGAAACACGAAATGAAACCCTGATGCAAAGTAACTAACTTCTCGCTCTCCTCGTACCAGTCGCTGCAGCGGAAGTACATGATAACCACTCTTAAGCAGAGCGAGTCTAGAAGATGGTTGCAGTAGTTGCTGAAAATACTAAGTGCGTAGCATCTGTACTCTGCTCTAAGTTGGAGGTATCTGTCTCTCTCTACAGCTGTACCTCAAGCACTCAAAGTGTAATCCTCGATATCCATGATGCAAGTGCGTTCTCCTTTTACTCTCTGTAATTTACCTGGCTTTCACAGCGTTGGAATCTCGTCAGCCAATTGCAGTAGATCATGCGAGTTCAGACTAATGATAATTTTATAAACAAGTTTAAGAATTTCCTACCATTCTGGATTTCGTCGTGTTTAATGAATAAGGAGTGGCACAGGGAAGAAGGCAGAAAATCCTCACAGTACGTGACAGGCTTTTAGTCATGGCCAATCACATACCCTGCACATATGCACGCAGGGAACTCCGTCCTTCTATCGAAATACAAGTACTTATTATAAGCCAATCAGAAAACCTCTTACTAGAATCTGCACAAATACTTCAGCAAGCTACGTCAGAGCTTAACGGCTGATCCCACTCAACGAGAGCTCATGTTTTCACCTGATCTCTAGATAATTTTCTAAAAAGGATTCCTTTTCGTTTATCACACAAAGCAGTCTTTATGGCAAGCTGCCCGGCCTCGTGGACGCTCCTGCTGTGCTGACGGCAGACTACTGTTTCCCCTCGTCCTTTACCAGTACAAAGAATGATTCCCGGCGCCTGACAACTTGACTATTCTTTCTTTCACTTCCTATCTGCAAGCGAGCTAAACTTCCCAACAAAGCTGCTTCAATAACAAGACTCCCCCACCGTAACAATAGAAAAGGGGAAACAGAAATACTTTGCAAATCAATTATTAGCAGTAATGAATACTGCCTGCAGTTTTCATACAGCGCAAATGATCTTAGTTTACTGATTTCGAGATCAGCATATTACATTATAAAACAGGTAACGTGACAGTTTGGGCATAAACTGTCACATAACAGCTGGCTAGACATCCGAGTACCTTACCGAAGTTTACAAGGCACAGCGTCCCATTGTGGGACGGAGATACTGTGCCAAGTCATTAACGCTGGCTACCAATCTGTAATTCAAGTTCAACTGTTCCATCCTAATATGCTGATCCCTAGTCTATTTCTTGTATTCATGATTGCAAACTGAATCGCCTTGGAGCAGAATAAACTTGAACAGCATACAGCACCAAATAAATAAATGAATGAATAAGTAAATAAATAAATAATAGTTCTACCATAAAAAATTTAATGTCTTATGTCTTTTCTGTTGTGACTACTCAAGCATCCTCGTCACCACACTCTGCTACCTTTGAAATTAGCTAGCGAGGAGATGGCAGTGGTAAGGTGACAGGTTACACAAAAAGAAAAACAAATTTTGAACAGAGAAGAAATTGAAGAATTTTACTGAGGATAGTAAACTATTAAATTCAGCAAATGCAAACAAATTTGCTATACAGTTATTTTAATTTTAGGTATTGAACAATTTGACAAACTATTAAGTTTCTCCCTAGTCTTGTGCTTATGTTCCAACGCAGCACAGTATTAACAAGCACAGTATGAACTAAAACAGAGAGAAAAACATCCCCACCAGCAGATTTTTCATAGCAATAAACTAACAAGAATGGACATTTAATTATCAGCTCACACCAGTCAATGAGCCACTATTAAAGAACGCTGAAGGCAATGGTGGGAAATGATGAAAGATGTAAAAACAAATTTAAGAAACGACGCCTAGCTGATTTCAACTAACAGTAATATATTTAACACGGTGTACCGAAGCCAACCCAGATAATACTGCTCTGGCCAACAATCTGAAAAATTTGTGACGTAAAGAGACAGAAACTTTCGGTGGTACACATAGTACGCCTTTTAAAAATTCAAACAGTAGTTTATAAATCTAATTTGAACTAGAACACCCACATGTCTTCAATTAAGACAGGAATATCGAACTTGCGATTATGCCGAGAACACATTACTGGCACCGCTAATCTTATTCATGAATTATTTACAGAGCACAACGGCAATGCGCACACAACAAAACAAAATTCGCTAGTTGTAACTATTGATAAAAATGCTCTTAGCAATAATGGGATGGACTGAAAAATAAAACATACGACATAAGAACACCATGGCACAGCGGATAGCTCCAAATAGCTTCTCGTAAAGTCGACACAATAAGATGCTCACCAAGGAAGTCCACACAGCTCACCCATTCCACTTTTCCTACTACTTCCGTGGTTACCAAACGGCAGACGTAATACCAAGGCCAGCTACCAAACGATTCGAGTGTCATGTTTCTCAGGCATGTAAACTGAGAGAGTTGAGTGCAATGTGCCCTCCTGTTCCGGCCGTTGCTTGCGACGGTCGTGTCGCACATAATGGCCAGCCCCTGCCGTTGGGAGACCATCCTGTTGTTATTGGTCGGCAAAAACTGAGACCAACCCGATCCAGGGCGGCATAATATGCTCGGCGCAAAACTTACGTCCAACGATCCGCAGTGTTTATTAAACACACATCAAAAAAAGGTTTGTATAACCTCGGTTCCTAGCGTTCCGGAAACTGTAAGGAAAACTGGAATAGAGATCAACATAAACATCATTTCCGCCCTTTTATTGCTCATGGAAACCACACATTGTATGTTGCACCACCATACAGCGAGACCTTCAGAGGTGGTGGTCCAGATTGCTGTACTCATCGGAACCTCCAATAACCAGTAGCACGTCCTCTTGCATTGATGCATGCCTGTATTCGTCGTGGCATACTATCCACAAGTTCGTCAAGGCACTGTTGGTCCAGATTGTCCCATGCTTCAACGGCGATTCAGCGTAGATCTCTCAGAGTAGTTGGTGGGTCACGTCGTCCATAAACAGCCCTTTTCAATCCGTCTTAGGCTTGTTGGATAGGGTTCATAACTTGAGAACATGGTGGCCACTCTAGTAGAGCAGTATCGTAATCCTGAAGAAAGTCATTCACAACATGTGCACGATGGGGGCGCGAATTGTCGTCCATGAAGACGAATGCCTCGCCAGTATGCTCCCGATACGGTTGCACTATTGGCCGGAAGACTCACGTATTGTACAGCCGTTACGGCGCCTTCCACCGCCAGCGACATACGTCGGCCCCACATAATGCCACCCCAAAACAGCAGGGAATCTCCACCTTGCTGCACTCGCTAGACGATGTGTCTAAGGCGTTTAGCCTGACCGTGTTGCCTCCAAACACGTCTCGGACGATTGTCTGGTTGAAGGCATATGCAACACTCACCGGTGAAGAGAACGTGATGCCAGTCCTGAGCGGTCTATTAGGCATGTTGTTGGGCCCTCTGCACCGCGCTGCATGGTGTCGTGGTTGCAAAGATGGACCTCGCCATGGACGTCGGGGGTGAAGTTTCGCATCAAGCAGCCTACTGCGCACAGTTTGAGTCGTAACACGACCTCCTGTGAGTGCACGAAAAGCATGATTCAACATGGTCGCATTGCTTTCAGAGTTCCACCGAGCCGTAATCCGTAAGTAGCGGTCATCCACTGCAGTAGTAGCCCTTGGGCAGTCTGAGCGAGGCATGTCATCGACAGTTCGTGTCTCTCAGTACCTCTTCCATGTCCGAACACGATCGCTTAGTTTCACTCCGAGACGCCTGGAACTTCCCTTGGTGAGAGCCCTTCCTGGCACAAAAGTAACAATGCGGACGCGATCGAAACGCGGTATTGACCGTCTAGGCATGGTTGAACTACAGAAGACACGAGCTGTGTACCTCCTTCCTGGTGGAATGACTGGAACTGATTGGTCTAATAGGCGCTGGCTCATGTATGGTTGTTTACATCTTTTGGCGGGTTTAGTGACATCTCTGAACAGTCAAAGTGTTTGTGTCTGTGTTACAATACCCAACGTCTGTCTTCAGGAGTTCTGGGAACCGGGGTGATGCGAAACTTTTTTTGATGTTTGTTTGTACCACTTCCACTAAACGTTTTACCTTCTAGGCTCCATGTAGTAGCATCTACATTATTCCTTGATTTCTTAATTTGGCTCGGTAATCCAGGAATTATAAGTAAAGCTTTCAAGCCTTGCAGTTCCAACCAAGCAGCGGATTCAAAAAACAAGTATTTGATAGGATCCACACAGCACGTGAAGTACAATGAAATCAATGAAATAGTTCTCAGTAGTGTAGCAAAAATGTACTCTAAGTGTTGATGGAAAACTTCTACGCTTTATTTTCATGAAATGTGTCATATTTGTATGAGATGTGAGCACAGGTTTGCGGTGAAGATTACACAACACACTTCCAACTGTGAAGTCGTCACGGCTTCCGCTTAGAGACGGTAGCTCTTCTGGGAACGCCTCTGCGCTTCGCAGTCTCTTACCGGTAGAACGTCTGTGTTCCAGGCCTGAATTACACCCTTTGCAGCTGAAGCCATTGATGAGTCATGGCTGATGCATGTAAGCGTTGTTAAGCAATTGCGATGAAATATTCCAAAAGAAAGATGATGTTTCATGCGCGAGAATAACACCTACGCTGGAATAACGTGTGAATTTCATGGCTGCAGCATGCAGTGACTGCAATAAAGCGCCACGAAGGAACAAAGGCGCGAATAACACCAAGTGTCTAACATGTTGTGAGAAGGAACTCTTGAGGTTGTATACTACAGTGGCAAGGGACATATCGTATTGATTTGTTTTATAATCACTGAAATTTTAACAGCTAGAAGAAAATATTGTAATAAAAACTGAATATTTTTACCATTTACATCCGGAGATGAAAGCTTTTCTTTCAGTTATTAGCATCCAGCGTGGTATGTATTATTTGGTTAGTTGATATGACTCAGTAACTGTGTTAAAAACGTGGCTGATTATTTATTACTAGCTGAGAATACCAACGTTGCCCCGGTATTTATTTATTCCGTTATTCTATCAGTCCATCACCCTCCATTCTGTCCATCTGCACCTGCCTCCTCCTCCTCCATCTCCTCTCTGTCTGTCAATCTCCCCGTCACCCATTTCCCCCCCCCCACCCCCTTCAACCCATCACGCGTCTCTGTCCATCGCCCCGTTACCACCAAACACTCACTCCAATGGCAGGTTGGTGGATTTTGTACCTACATTACTTCATTCCTTATAGTAAGCAAGGGCGTACCGAGGATCTGAACAAGGGGGGGGGGGGGGAGCAGGTCATCAGGTCATGCTAGTCTCAGGAAACAAGGACCCGAGACAACATACAGCTCTTCTTATTAAATAAACAGTAAACCACTGAAAAACCGCTTTTAATAAACATTTTAAATACAAGAATGCATTTATACAATCCGAGAAAACATGCAGCATTTCTTATTAAATAAAACAGTAAACTAGTGAAAAACTATGAATATCTTCTGCGGGAGGGGGCAGCTGCTGCCCCCCCCCCCCTGCCCCACGCTGGGTACGCCCATGATAGTACGTACTATGTGTGTCGCATTTGGTTGACGTCGATCCAGGGGCTTACGAATAGATGTTGAACAAATGCCTATGTGTCATACTTTGCGGACAAATATGTCCGCTTCTCTGCACCTCACGACCATCTGTGGTATTCACCCATGTGGTTTGACCTTAGGTCCCGAAGGACGTTGACAAAATTACTGTCTCGCAGGTGGGCTCATGCTCAAGACCTAGTTAACACACTGAATCTCACAAATAAAACAAAATTGCATGTCTTACTTGAAAGTTAATGCTGTCGGGGACTGTTTAGTGATTGTGTGTGTTGGCATAATTTTAGTGGTCAAACATTTACTTTTTTCCAAAGAAAACATACCAATTATGCTAAACAAGTTATTGATTGAATACCGTAGACAACTAACAGGTGGTTTAATACTACACTGGACAATGATCCTGGTTTGGCAAAGACGGTTTCACTCTGGCCCTAAAAAATGTGGATGACGCAATCTGAATTGATTTCACGCTAAGCAGACTTTGATTGATCAAATCTACTGTAGTTTCTCTTCATAGGTGCAGCTGAGAACAAATGGTGATTGAGATCTGCACGCTCTGACAATGCCGGAGCGGCAGTAAGTTACCCTGTTTGCTTCGTGCGGCGATGTAAATTGCAGCTGGCGAGATGTATGTGGCGGAGGTAAGACGTGGAGGCGGCACCTGTGAATCGATGGCGGCCACGAAAGAAATGCAAAAATCTCACGGTCTAGCGATCAGACAGACGGATCGCAATTTACTCTCTAGGAGAGCCCTGAAATCACGGTAGATTTCAGTGGGTGACACACTCATTCGCTGGTTGTACCAGGGACCAATATGGCTAACTTACACGACAGAGCGCACAAGGATAACTAACGTCAATATTGGTAAACCAAAAACGAATAAGTGTGCCCTCGGCAAACTAGCAGTCTAAGACGTTTGAAGTCACACTGTCGGAACAGTAAGAACTTCACCACTGGCTTCCCTGTCCAAACTATTCGCAAGTGAAGTCAGGACAGGTCCCAAGTACCAGCCACACATGTCAGAGCGACGACTAGAAGTGCTTTCGAAAATGGTTCAAATGGCTCTGAGCACTATGGGACTTAACATCTGAGATCATCAGTCCTCTAGAACTTAGCACTACGTAAACCTAACTAACCTAAGGACATCACACACATCCATGCCTGAGGCAGGATTTGAACCTGCGACCGTAGCGGTCGCGCGGTTCCAGAATGAAGAGCCTAGAACCGCTAGGCCACAGCGGCCGGCAGAAGTGCTTCCAGACCAAACTCCCGCACCCAAATGCTTCACATCAATCCAGTAAAAAATTCCGTTTTCCTGCAAAAAGCACGAACGACACCGCCACCACACCTTCTACAGCCAATCACAGGGCTCTAAGCGCGACTGCTACGGTCGCAGGTTCGAATTCTGCCTCGAACATGAATGTGTGTGATGTCCTTAGGTTAGTTAGGTTTAAGTAGTTCTAAGTTCTAGGGGACTATGACCTCAGATGTTAAGTCCCATAGTGCTCAGAGCCATTTAAACCATTTTTGAACAGGGCTCTAGAGGTGCTAAATCTCCCCTCCCACACGACAGCTCAAACTCATGTTGAACCTGCATCTCTGGAAATAAAAGAAACCGCCAATTACTGGCATTTTTAAGTTTTCACAGAAGTCGTGTTGCTTCCCACGTCAACAAGTGAACAGATACAATCTTCAAGATCTTTATCTAAATCGTCTGTGCCTTGGAGCTTGTTAATCCTAGCTATAGGGTTTAATAAAGATTCTATCTCCAAACGTTTCTCAGACGCCGGGTTTTTATTATACATCCGAGGCGGCCGGGAAGTGGTTCATGGGCCTATTTGCACCATTTGCACTATCGGCGAACAGGAAAACTTGTGAATTTTTATTACTCGTGTCTGTGCACACAATGACCAATTTACGACTTCACTGTGTAGATGCGTTCCTTCAGACTGTCACCCCCAGGCCAGGCCTCTGCTGGAGACCTGTCTCGACGAGGGGCTGCCCTGTCTGACCTGTGCAGCTGCGGACCTGTCCGGCAAGATATGCTAAAGAATGGGCTCGCCGCCAATTGCTTTAAACTCCGAACATGCCATTTCTACGAGCTAAGAACCAAAAATATGAGATGGACTCTGTGGACCGTAAGTTACTGCAGCAGCATTTATTTATCAACAACAAATACCTCATTGTTTTAGCGCTCTACCAGGCTCCATCAACGTCTGCTCAAGCCGTTAACTTTCTAGAATCTCGCCCAAGGTGTGTCGGGTTGTAACAAATTTTTAATAATTTTCCGTATACGAAAAATAGGTGAGAGAGTAACTTGTCCTCTCTCATACTTTTAAAAGTAAATGTCGTTTCCGAACTTTTTTTGTCACCTTTTCATCCACAGTTGCATGCCTAGTGCCTAGTTTTCTTTGTTTTTAATTTACACATCTGTTTCCGTTGTAACAATTGTGGAGCAAATGGTTCAAAATGGTTCAAATGGCTCTGAAGACTACGCGACTGAACTTCTGAGGTCATCAGTCGCCTAGAACTTAGAACTAATTAAACCTAACTAACCTAAGGACATCACACACATCCATGCCCGAGGCAGGATTCGAACCTGCGACCGTAGCGGTCGCCCGGTTCCAGACTGTAGCGCCTAGAACCGCACGGCCACTCTGGCCGGTGTGGAGCAAATCTCCACAGTGAAGGAACGAGACAGTACATGAGATTAACGTAAAGAAAAGAAAATGTAGACAGATCTAATGCAGATGACAAGCTGCGAGTACATATTACTATAATCAACAATATAATGCAAGAGTTCACAGGGTTTTCCAAGAACTCACCAACAGAACAGAAGGTGTCGACCACGAGAAAAATTTTCAGTTTGGACATGAAAGTGTGAGGACTTTTAATTGCTGTGGTAGCCTATTGACAATGGATGCAGCCGAATACTGCACGTCTTTCTGCACAAAAGAGTCAAAAAGGGGCCTTTGTAATGCAGATTGGATTTCTGCGTACTATTAACTGAGAGGAAGCTACTAATTCTTGGTAATAAGCTCATAGTGTTAACAACAAACTACATTAAAGAAAATAAGTACTGGGAGGCCAATGTCACAATTTACAGACTCCTGAACGGCAGTCAGCAATAGGTTTTCGAAGATATTGCTCGAACTACCCGTTTCTGAAACATACGCTTTATGAGCGGGAAGGGTTATCCCAGAATATAATGACGTATGTTAGAAGCGAATGAAAACAGGCAAAGTAGACTAATTTTCGCACTGTGTTGTAGATACTGTACCAAAGGTAAATGCAGCTGCTTTCAGTTTCAGTGTTTGAACAAGATCCTGATTCAGTCTTTCGATGATAGTTTGCTATTTCAATTTTTCAGCCTCACTACCATAGGCCTATTTTTCGTAGTAAAAATGCCAGTATTTGTGGAATAGGGTGTTAGAAACAGTAAAAACTAAAGCTTTTTGACATGGCTGTCAATCAGTGACTATTGTCTAATACAAAATTTTGAAAAACACAGTCCTCAGTCGCGAACACAATTAATTTGTGATCTAGGTTTCGGTGTCACAAGGGACACCTTCTTCGGACAAAATTAAAACTAAATGTTACAGCATACCGTACCAAAAAATACGGAAGCTGCGGTCATACCTGACAGCGTCAGATAGTCGGAATAAAAATAAAATGCAACAGAGGTGCAAGCCACTTGTGGCTGCCATGTGTTCTCTCCTATAGTCAACACAAAACTGTGTTTTGCATTGGGATGTGAGTCAAGTGGCCGGCCGGAGTGACCGAGCGGTTCTAGGCGCTACAGTCTGGAACCGCGAGACCACTGCGGTCGCAGGTTCGAATCATGCCTCGGGCATCGATGTGTGTGATGTCCTTAGGTTAGTTAGGTTTACGTAGTTCTGTTCTAAGGGACTGATGACCTCAGAAGTTGAGTCTCATAGTGCTCAGAGGCATTTTTGAGTCAAGTGAAATGCCGGTTTGGAGTACATGTTTTCGTAGTTTTCATCCAGCAGACGGCGTTTTTAGTTTGCGCCACATTCCCATCATTGCACACGTAAACTTGCATCATTAAGAGCTTCAGATTTGTCACTGAATACATTTCCACTGTAAATTTGTATCAATGAGCACTTCATATTAGTCCCAGAACAGACTTCTTGCATGCGCCGTTTGTTTTAATAGATACAAAGTCTTTACAAATATATGAGTGTCAAAGATGCTATGATATATCGTAACATTATAAAGATGCTCTATGTTGGGAAAAATATCATATATTCACTTACGTAACTGAAACGCCTTTTACACCAGTACAGAGAGACATTGATTTTGTGAATATTAGAGCGAATACTGCTACACTAATTATAAAGATGTTCCATGTCGAAGTTTTTTTAATTATATATATATATATTTGATAATTGTAGTAACATATAAATTTGCTACTTGATCTGCAGATAGGTGTAGGAATACCATTTGCTTTGGAGGGTGGAAAATAATTTTTGGAAAATTTTCAGGACAGGGGTGTTAGCCAACTCTGTTCATTCATTAAGTATAGTCTGGGGTGCTGCTTTTGTGTGTGTGTATTTCTATTTCTTCCATTATACTAATGTTCATAGTGGCTCCCTTTTATACTAGGAGTAAAATCTTTAAGTTGTTCTCAGTGTTTCTCACTGAATTGTTTTTTTCAGCAATATGGGCTGCAAATGCAGATTTGTTCAATTTTCCAAGACTTAAAGCATCAACATGTTCTTTGTATCCAATATCAAAACATCTGACTATTTGTCCAATGTAGAATTCTAGGCATGCATCACATTTGAGATTGTATATTCCTGACTTACTGTAGGGTCTCTTGGAGGTGTTTACATCATTGATTACTTTTCATTGTAATTTATTATTTGAGGGAGAGCTGATTGTGGTATTTTTCTTTTTGAATAAGTTTGCTATTTGTTATGATAGTGGGCATAAGTAAGGGAGATCAGCACATTTAGGCTTGCATTTTGTGGCACACTGGTTTGGTTTGTAGTGCATGATGTGAGGATTCCTGTTAAGTGAATCTGTGGTTTTTGTTTGCATTTTTTTGTGGAGTTTTTCTACTATTATGGGCTTATATCCATTATTATGAGCACCTGTTTTAATTATATTGATTTCAATGTGTTGTTCTGTGTCACTCATTAGTACCTTTTTAATTCGTTGTGCCATTTCTGAAATATGCCTTTTTTGTTGGCGGGGGTGGCAAAATGAGTTGTCAATACTGGCATCTGTTGTGGTAGGTTTTCTGTTTCCGACGTTACTGCTCAAAACGTAGAACGGCAGCTGAAGTTGTTGTCCACAAACGATCCCGCTGCAAGGCACCTCTTAATCTCGTCAACAGTTAAACTCTTTAGATTCATATTGAAATGGTTCTTGTAGCGCTTCAGGTAGGAGCACCACCCTTCTACTTGTGTTCACGCCATTAAATAAAATTTGCTCTTTCTCATCCGCTGGACATGCCCGATCAATCTCAGTTGGTGTCTAATTACGGTGGTTTTTGTATTGTACATTTTTGTCTTCTCAAGAAAAGTAATGTTTGACAAGAAGTCATGCCATTTGATGTTCATAGTGCATTCACTCTTCTGTTGGTTGAAGCTTTCTAGTTTTTTGTGATCACGGCCACACAGCTTCCCGATTTCGCAGCCAAAGCAGGACAGAAACAACAAATGCTCGAGACACCATCAGATCGGTGTACAGTGTCATATATTTTTCAGGAAGACTGTAGTTGCACGGCATTTTTCATGTGGGATAATCTCGTTGTTCGACAATCAGTACGTATCTAAAGCGATGGACTTACTGTTCGTCAAATTGGAAGCTACATCCAGGAAGATCTATTTCACACACATCCGACTGCAGTGATTTTTACGATCCATCAACTCCGTTCGTCACAGTATCTCTGTTCACTTAAAACATTAAAGTATCGTATCGTCAGTTTCTTTACAACATTGGCTCTTTGATTTGCAATATTCTTCATTACCTTAATGATTTTGCAATACTCACTTCACTGAACGATTTAGAACGTACTAACTAAAGAATATGCCAGTATCAGTCGTCCATTTGAACTGATTTCATATCGCCAAACAGATCAGTAAAGTCCATGTCCTCACTAGCGTAAGTTATTAGTATCCAAAGACAACTTTTTTCTTTTCAGCAGCTTCATTGTAATATCGTCCTTAATATGTATCGTAGTAAAATGGCATTTCTTTGTGTTTTGTACCACTACTTCTAAAATTGTCTTCACAAGTTTTCACAACAAATCAGAACACCAGTACTTTCAAATTAACTTTGTCAACTTGGCGAAAGCTTTATTGGAACACAATGCATACAGCATGGAGTAACGTAATAACTATTAACAACAAGATCAGATTACAACTCTTGATCTTTCAAGATCTCAAGACCAACTGAAAGTTTTTCAGTACATGATATATCATTCTTTCTTTTCATATTGTTAACAAAGGTAGGCATAGTAAGAACTGTAAGAACTTGACGTTCTTGGCATGTTCTTCAGCACTCTGGCCGCCAACGTAACGGCGAATATCTCTGTTGACGTTAACTGCTCTCACGAATGTGAAGACTGTCGTTGCTGCCGATTTCTTTCTGAGCCGCTCATGAAACAAAATAAAACGGTAACTCTTCTGGTTAAATGCGAACGTTACAAACTATTAAAATCGTAAGCCACGATTATATGAAAATATATATTTTACTTACCATACATCGTAGCCGCTGTAGAGACCAGTAATTATACGAGTGAATATTTCGTATCACTACAGGACCCGATGCAGGAGACTTCCAAAAGCAACATGTGCAGCATGACCCATGCCATTTTTTTCTGATGAGCGATTAATTGATAATATGCTTCCTATAGGCAGGTAGTGATCTCGTTCCAAAGGCTGCATGGATTGGATAAGTACTAGTCGCAAATGTGAACAAGAGTATCACATTATCGATCGGTTCGCCACGAGAAACGACACTTTGCTTCAAAAACTTGCTGAAAGACACTTCAGATCTACCTGATCTTAGGATTGTAGCGATGATTCAGCATTTATATAAGCTACAACACGCTCATGTGACTTGTCGACTTGGAAAAAGGATTCGACAGAGTAAACTGGTGCAAGATATTCGAATACCTGAGAAAAATAGGAATAAGACCGGTAATATACAATAAGTACAACAGCGAAGAGGTAATAATAAAGGTGGACGACCAAGAACGAAGCGCTCTGATTAAAAAGGATGTAAGACATAGTCTTTCTCCTCTACTGTTCAAGCTATGCATCGAAGAAGCTATTAAGGGTAGAAAAAAAATTCAAGAGTGGAATTAAAATTCATGGTGGAAGGGTATCTATGATACGATTCGCTCATAACATTGCTATCCTGAGTGAAAGTGAAGAAGAATTACATGATCTGCTGCATGGAGTGAACAGTGTAATGAGTTCAGAATGTGGACTGAGAGTAAATAGAAGAAAGACGAAAGCAATTATAAGTATCAAAAATGAGAACAGTGAGACACTAACATCAGGATTGATGGTCGCGAAGTCAATGAAGTTAAGGAATTCTGCTACCTGGGCAGTAAAATAACCAATGACGGACGGAGCAAGTAGGACATAACAAGCAGACTAGCACTGGCAAAAAACACCACTCTTAACCAAACGTAGGCCTTAATTTGAGGAAGAAATTTCTAAGAATGTACGTTTGGAGCACAGCATTGAATGGTAGCGAAGCGTGGACTGTGGGGAAACTGGAATAGAAGAGAATCGCAGCATTTAAGGTGTGGTGCTACAGACGAAAATTGAAAATTAGGTGGACTGATAAGGTAAGGAATGAGGAGGTTCTGCGCAGAATCGGAGAGGAAAGGAATATGTGGAAAACACTAACAAGGAGAATGGACAGTCTGATAGGACATGAGTTAAGACATCAGGGAATGACTTCCATTGTACTAGAGGGAGCTGTAGAGGGAAAAAACTATAGAGGAACACAGATACTGGGATACATCCAGCAAGTAACTGAGGACGTAGGTTGCAAGTGCTACACTTAGATGATGAAAAAACTACATTGAGGTGCGAAAAGCATGGGACAGTATTACGCACGTATTACAGATGGCAGTAGTATCACGTACACAACGTATAAAAGGGCAGTGCACTGGTAAAGCTGTCGTTTGTACTCAGGTGATTCATGTGAAAAGGTTTCCAACGTGATTATGGTCGCACGATGGAAATTAACATACACACACACACACACACACACATGAATTAGCGAAAAAATGTTTGTCACAGGCAATCTTTATACCCTACAAGAAAACAAACGAACAGACATAAACACTGTAATACTATGCTGAGTGAGAACACAAATGGACGCAGTTCGCAGTAGTTGCACACAGATCAAGAGACTTGCATAGGTTAGACTAATGTCTTCACAGTCAAACAAGCGAAGTGCTTGAAAATGTCTACAAGCTTATGAAGAAAGAACCTGTACTAGGTGCTCCGTTGTAACTAAAATCCACAATGAAACGATTGGCAGAAGCAATTGGTGTGTAATTTTTTTCCATTCTGAGAATCAAAAGAGAACTCGAAAGAGTCCAGGCAGGTGAATAGTCGACAGTTGGACACATCGTAAGGAAAGGGCCCAGAAGCTCTTGGAGGACTAGTTTAGAGAATTTTAATGAGCAAAATGTTCGGCGCATGGTGAAGAATTTCTACATTACAGATAAAAGAGCACCCACTTTGAGCGAAATTCATATAAGGTTACAGAAATTCATGAATTTGGAAGGGACTATAATCACACTTCGCAAAATTCTTTGCACTCTAAAATTTGGATGCAGGAGACGAAGAATAACCGAAAGGTTCTCCAGGAACCAAGTAGTATCGGGAATAAGCACCTGCGAGTACAGACGGGAGTGTCGTCCAGTTCTTTATATGGTCGAGGCACATGTTCACCCTTGCCACACAGCATCGTACCGATGGACTGACACTTTACTACAGGGCCTGTCGAAACCTGTTTCTAAAGGAAGCAGAATTGTCATCATCCATGTTGGTAGGGAGGACGGTTTTGTACCGAAAGCAGCACTGGGCTTAAGGTTTAATTGTGGGCGCAAAACAGGGGATTGTGACAACGACATGGACTTCTCGCATTATGAAAAGTGACGCAGGGACAGATTAATACTTCACCTTTCGCCCCATACTGTCCTCGTTGCAGATAACGCCCCTATCACCATAGGCAACTAACTCGTACTCCAGCATCAGACCCCAGAAGGAGAGAAATGATATCCTGGTAAACAAAACTGGAATTCCTTCACAAGGACATGGTGAACCCTACTTATGCTCTTTGACTAAAGCGAGAAACCAGGCCACATACAGTACATACAAATTACAATGACTTCTGTATGTACGTATGTATGCATGTCTGTATGGTACATATCTCCTCCCAAACCACTGGACCGATTTTAACCAAACTTGGTACACCTATGGCCTACTGTCTTGAAAAAAGCGCTGTTGTGGTGAGAACCAATCATATATCAAAGATTTGTGTGTGTGTGGGGCGGGGGGGGGGGGGAGAGGTGGGGGATGGATGTGAAAAGTCAGTGCAGCGCATGACGCACGAACAGCCACACTTAAACCATTCAGTCTTAAGAATTAGAGCACTTATAGACTTGGAACGAACTTAACACATAATTTAAAACTATTTGAAACCTTCTTCTCGCTGACACCCCCCACAAAATGATGAAAGGAGAAAATTTCATCGCTTACTACATTTTCACTGTTCATGTAGTAAAACTGCGACATGAAACATGATGTTTTAATTTCTTACTTCTTTACTACCAGGTGCATTCGTGACAAATTTTGCAGACAGTATTCGCATATACCACTGAACACATCTAGAAAAATATATCATTGTCCGCACATAGTTCAGGAGATAAGCAGTCATAAATACTGAAATGATGATGATGATGATGTTCGCTTAGTGGGGCGCTCAACTGCGCGGCCATCATCGGCCGTACAACCCGGTTGGGAATCGGTCTCGGGACCTCTTGGTCCAGAGGCAGCAACGCTACCCACTTCTTTTTCTTTATTATCAGACTGACTTGGCACTATCATGACACTTCAGTAGACCATAGTCAAATCGTCTTGTAATATAAGCTGCAAATGCGAAAAAATTAATTATGATAACAGAATAATAATAATAATAAACAGAGAACGTAGCCGACAAACCACCACCAAACTCACATGATATGTATCAACAATTATTTTTATATAGTTTTTCAGTAATTTTTAATTTTTTTTTATTTTGTGTTTTATTTATTTTTATCGTTTGTAATAGAATCTAAAAGTAGAAGGAAACGAAACCAGATTACATTCGAAGTAGCAAACTAAGAAAACTCTCAATTTGATTGCAAGGATTGTAGACATTCATGCGTATCTATACTTCATCTGTACACATTTTACATTAGAAATAAAGCGGTGCTGAGTCAATACACAAAACAAAACGAACAGGGAAACCAGGAGAGGATAAGCTGAAGCAAATCAGATGCGAACGCAAATAACAAAGAAAAACACTAATCAGAAAAATTAAATTAACCATCACCTTGCCGACCGGAAACAAGATTCAACAGGTTGGCGAAAATGTCTCGATATCGGGACATTCACAAGCATGTCCAATAGGCAGTGATCATGTACTGCATGAAGTTCACGTGATCTTCCCCCTCGCCCTCTACAACATAATGAAGTGTCCCAGCAATCGCATAATGGCGTGTGTTTTAGACCGTGGAAAGAGAGAAGAATCTGGCCGCAATATGATGTCCGTAGTGTATGCAGCCTCAGATGATCGAGAAAAGAAGGCCAATTGTATCCTGATCCAAGACCAGTTTGCCATATGACCTCCACAAGAAAAGCGATGTCGTATCGTATCTGGAGACGTACAACGACTACTTAAATCCGTTGCACTAAGCCCAATACGGAAAAGTCGCTCGTTCGTTGGAATCAAGTTACTTACTACTTTACACCACGAGGACGATATGCATATCGGTAAAATTGGAAGACTGATATTGAACAAAACTGTCGTCCAGGTTGTATGCGGCGATTTTCTTGCAACGAGGTTCGGACAAGGGACTGCTTCCCATCGAGTCTTTAGAAATTTCATGGTGAGGGCAGCCCCTAAATAGTTTACCGCAAGATAGAAGTCACGAATGTGTTTTAACTTATAAATTATTAGACCAATACCCAGTAAGGGGTCCAAGACTAGCAGGACAGACACAGAGAAATAAATGCGACGTGAATTTCTTGAGTCAGGGTCAAAAGGGTCAAAACAATACGTAGCACATATGGCATCTGCGTCTTCCTTCGTATATCAGTCAGGCTCACACCCCCCCCCCCCCTCTCCCCACCAAAGGACGAGGCTTCGTGATCACCCTATACCGTAAGTGAAATATATGTCTCTTCCATAAGAAACAACCAGACAATTGTTGTAGTTTCTTCGCCATCATCGAGGGAAGCGGATAAACTTGGGCCACGTAATAGGCTTTGTGTAAGACATATGCGTCCAGTATTCGGCTGGAGCAGAGTAAGAGATCGCATTTCATGCTCTAATATCGCTCCCTGAATTTTTTCCGTAACGGACTTCCAGTTGAGCGTCGCTATTTTGAGTGGATAACGATGATACCGAGAGACGTATGCCGATGCACCTCAGTAGCCCATGTAACAACCGCGTCATCAAAACCTCGCAAGGGAAGAAGTTTGCATTTACCTTCATTAAGTTTTGCACCTGAACTCTGACAAAAATCATCCATTACAGCCTTCAGTCGAGGTATCTCAGCAGGATTGCGAAGTAGAACCATCACGTCATCCGCGTATGCACGAATGAGTATAGTCCCGCTGGAAAGCATCCAACCTGTCACCTGGGATTCTAACATTTGAAGTAGGAGCTCCAGAGACATAAAAAAAATGGTTCAAATGGCTCTGAGCACTATTGGGCTCTACTTCTGAGGTCATTAGTCCCCTAGAACTTAGAACTAGTTAAACCTAACTAACTTAAGGACACCACACACATCCTTGCCCGAGGCAAGGACCCTGCGACCGTAGTAGTGCAGCGGTTCCAGACTTAAGCGCCTAGAACCGCACGGCCACTTCGGCCGGCAGAGACATCAAAAGCAAAGTCATTGACAGCGGGCTTCCTTGAGCACTCCCCTGCGGAGCGTCAGTTCGTGGCGTCAGTTGGTCATTAACAACCACCGAAGCCGAAATACCCGTAAACAGATTTGAGAGAACTGAAACCAACTGCCGCTAGAATCCGAATCAGAAAGTCGTGATTAACACGATCAAATGCCTTATCGAAGTCTAGAAAAGCAAGGGCACAAGGAACGGACGTTACAGCAGCAACCGAAACAATGTCACGACATTCGACTATAGGGGTAAAAATGGTATGACCAGGCACGCAGCTTTGATGTTTTGCAACAACCGTCTCCATCAGAGACGACATCCTACTGTTAACTGCCCTCGGCACACTCTTATGATCAAAGTTTATCAAAGTAAGTGCTCGGAAGCTATCAGGGACAGCCGGTCCAATGCGTTTCGGGATTAAAAGAATTTTTCCCACTTTGAACGAGGTCGGCTCTACTCTACCCTGTAACACTTCATTCAAAAGGGAGGTAAAGATAGCACCCAACAACGGCCAAAAGTTCAAGTAACATTCCTTGGGAAGTCCATCTAGTCCCGGGGACTTTTGAGAAGGCGATCCCAAACTTCCTCAGGCTGAAAGGCAGCTAAGGGTGTTGCATTATGCTCAGGTGCAATTGTCGTATCCAAGATGCAGACAAGTGGGTCGTAAAAGGTTTCTTTGGACTCATCCATGTCGTAGATGTCTACTTAGTACTGCTGTAAGATACGCACTATATCAGCTTGCACCGTTACGATACGTCCATCATTTGTCGTGAGAGAATGAAGACAAGCACGTCGGCGGCTTTTCTGATGCCGAAGCAAATGATATGAGGAAGTCAGTTTTTGTCACCAAAGAACATGGTTTCCATCGGATTTTCAAACCTTCCATTTGTATTCGCTCCAAGGTCAATAATTTTGTTATTACACGCCTAACATCCGCAATTCGCAGAGGGGCGTGATCCAAAGCAGCGTAAAGTTCACGCAGAATGGGATAGTAATATTCGTAAGTTCTCCAAAAGTCTCGTGCTTTGGCAACACAAAAAAATATCAAAGCTTGCCTGAGCCGCATATGACACTGGATGTACCTACAAAATTCTATCATTGTACAACAAATAGTTCAGGAGGTGTCTTAAACACTGAGTTGCGTGATAACGAAACTGCAGGGTGAAATTTGCTACACTTGCAGGTGGAAGTAAAAACACGTGTGAAGTATATTAAAGAAATGAGAAATCTACTTCTCATGTGTGTATGCGAGCAAATCCACCTGTAAAAAGCACTTCCTAAACCGCGAGAACTATTTCATCAAATTTGGTACACATATTGGTTACAAATTGGAAAGTAATACTGTAAGGAAAACAAACAGTCTCCTACTGGGGTGAGCGTGATAACGTGTAGGGAGAAGGAGGGGGAGGAAATGGAGAAGCAGCGAGGGAATTTGGAGATAGGCACAGATAGGAGGAAGAGCAGATGGGCAGAGATAAAGGGAGAGGAGCAAACTCACAGAGAGAAGGCAGAGGAAGAGAGGTGCACAGAGAGGACAGGCGAGGAGAAAGGGGTAGGAGGAGATGGATAGTGTTTCAACCAAACATGATCCCAGTGTCTTCTCAACATCCTTACCGCAGTGGTAAAGGTTAAACGCTGTCGGGCTTGGCTAGCACTTACATATATCACGGTACGGTTCTGCCGAGTGCTGTTGGCAATTAGGATGCACACAGCCCGTATGAGGGCAATTGAGGAGGAGCATGATTGAGAGGAAGAGGTACCAGTCACGAAAACTAACAACGGTCGGGAGAGCGGTGTGCTGACCACATTCCCTCCGTATCCGCATCCCATGATACTCAAAGGCTGAGTATGACACGGTGGACGATCGGTAGCGTCGGGCCTTCAAGGCCTCTACGGGCCTGTTTTTTTCTTGTTTTTATGGTCACACTGTGTTACGACTTCCTTAGTAACCCTCCCCCCCCCCATCTAGACTTAGAAACTACTTAAACCTAACTAACCTAAGGACATCACACACATCCATGCCCGAGGCAGGATTCGAACATGCGACCGTAGTAGCAGCGCGGTTCCGGAATGAAGCGCCTAGAACCGCTCGACAACAACGGCCGGCTAAAACTTGCAGATAAACAAACTGCTTTCATAACAAAAGACAACTGAAAGAAACGCTGAGAGTATGTAAATAAAATTGAGGTGCAATATATTGTAAGTTGAACGGAATGGACAGTGTCTTGAAAGGAGGGTATAAGATGAACATCAACAAAAGCAAAACGAGGATAATGGAATGTAGTCGAATTAAGTCGGGTGATGCTGAGGGAATTAGATTAGGAAATTAGACACTTAAAGCAGTCAAGGAGTTTTGCTATTTGGGGAGCAAGATAACAGATGATGGTCGAAGTAGAGAGGATATAAAATATAGACTGGCAATGGGAAGGAAAGCGTTTATGAAGAAGAGGAATTTGTTAACTTCGAGTATTGATTTAAGTGTCAGGAAGTCGTTTCTGGAAGTATTTGTATGGAGTGTAGCCATGTATGGAAGTGAAACATGGACTATAAATAGTTCAGACAAGAAGAAATGTGGTGCTACAGAAGAATGCTGAAGATTAGATGGGTAGATCACATAACTAATGATGAGGTATTGAACAGAATTGGGGAGAAGAGGAGTTTGTGGCACAACTTGACTAGCAGAAGGGATCGGTTGGTAGGACATGTTCTGAGGCATCAGGGGATCACCAATTTAGTACTGCAGGGCAGCGTGGAGGGTAAAAATCGTAGAGGTAGACCAAGAGATGAATACACTAAGCAGATTAAGAAGGATATAGGCTGCAGTAGGTACTGAGAGATGAAGAAGCTTGCACAGGATGGAGTAGCATGGAGAGCTGCATCAAACCAGTCTCAGGACTGAAGACCACAACAACAACAACATATTGTAAGTGACCGTTTTCCAGACCTAGCACAGGAAATTATCATAATGCAGGAAATGGTACAATCTCGGATAATGGTAGCCATAGCGATGGAAGGAGCTAAATTGATTCCAGAAGTCAAGATGACAATGAATGAAATAAAACTGCCAGTGCAAGTGAAGCGCGCACGGCTATTGCAAAATAAAAAACGCAGGGAGGGCATTTTCTAAATGTGTTTAGTATGTTGAAGCAGTGACAGTGAAAGATACATAGTATTATGTCAAACGATTTTTCAATGTGCAGTTGCGTCTGCAATTACTCGAAAGATCTGTGAACGTGCTCTTAACAGTGAAGCTACTGTTTACGACCAAATTGTATGTCTCATATGGCTGCGCTCGTGAAATGTACTCTCTTAACATTTTCTGTCGTATGCTCGCTCCGCCTCTAGCCCCTTTGCTAGTCCTCTACATTGTAGTACCACTCCGTCTCTCTCTGGTATTTCCCCTTCTGTGCATACGAGTGTCCTCCACTGTTTGCATCCCTAGTACATGAAACCTATCGTCGGACTGAAGATCACAGCAAGAACTTCCCAGTAACAGTTGCTGTGCCGTAGGCTAGACGATTCCTTGCAGGTCCGAAGCTGCAGAATGGCGTCGAGACTGTAGTGGAGAGACGCTGCGACGTCTACGACTCTAGCGCATACTTGTGTGAGAGTGTGTGCCCCGCGAGGGAGGTCGCGACGTCGCGGCCTAGCCCAGGCAGCCGGTTGGTCCGTGGGAACTGGCGGCCTCCGCTGTTGGCCAACGCGGGCGCACACCTGCAGAGGCGAGCGGCGCAGCTGACATTAACACCCGGGGCGGGCGCGCGCCGCGCAGCTGCGTGTCCCGGCGACCCACATAGCGGCGGCGGCACCAGCTCCGCTTCCAGCCGAGGGCTCCCGGCCGTGTCCCGAGCTGGAGCCGCCGCCGCCGCCTCTGCCCTCGCCGCCAGCCGCTTGTGCAACGACCAGCGGGGAGGGGGGCTCGGGGGTCCGCCTTCCAAACACCCGCGGCCCCCAAATGGCAGTGAGTAATTGCTCCGCCGAGCTGCGCCGCCCAGTTGCCACATTACGGGCGGCGCAAGTTGTTGGGACGTAACGCTCGCTGCGTTCAAGCGAGTGCCGCACTCCGAAAAAAAGTGGTCGCTTCCTAACTTTCCCAGCAACTTGTCGTTCCCGCGAGAGGCTTTCACTTTAACGACTCTCGGAGTAGCTGGTGACCACCTTGCATCTTCTACATTTCCGTACTAACAGTCCCTTCGGCAGTGACTGAACAGTCTCAACAACAGTTAATAAGCTTTTCACACAGTAGCGATAAAAGGTATATGTGGAAGCGTGTAACTACCAGAAGGGATAGCGTCATGGGATCTGTGTTAACATTATGTTTAGATGATTAAAGTAAGTATTAAAATAACGCCGTTGGCCTTTCATTTAAGTGATATGAATATTCGGCAATAAGGACACGTAAACTGTAGTGTAACTTTACCCATTAGTGCTGGGAACACGCAGGTCGCCGAAGTGAGTCCAGCTTAAGGACTTGTAGACCCATCACATTACCAAGCCTCCCAAGAACATCAAGTGCAGTGACGAGCGCATGGGCGCACGCAAAATGCTAGAAAAAAAGGATGAGGCGAGAAGTAACTAGAGAATATGACATCACGTGACAGATTCGACAACTTTTGAACAAATCACTGCTCTACCCATAATTTGCATATAGATTTTATTTTGAAAGGTATAAAGATTCAGCCCCGAATTACAGCATCTGAATAATCACAGAAATGATGTTGTTGTTGTTGTGGTCTTCAGTCCTGAGACTGGTTTGATGCAGCTTTCCATGCTACCCTATCCTGTGTAAGCTTCTTCATCTCCCAGTACTTACTACAACCCACATCCTTCTGAATCTGCTTAGTGTATTCATCTCTTGCTCTCCCTCTACATTTTTTACCCTCCACGCTGCCCTCCAATACTAAATTGGTGATCCCTTGATGCCTTAGAACATGTTCTACCAACCGATCCCTTCTTCTAGTCAAGGTGTGCCACAAACTCCTCTTCTCCCCAATTCTATTCAATACCTCCTCATTAGTTATGTGATCTACCCATCTAATCTACAGCATTCTTCTGTAGCACCACATTTCGAAAGCTTCTATTGTCTTCTTGTCCAAACTATTTATCGTACATTTTTCTCTTCCATACATGGCTACACTCCATACAAATACTTTCAGAAACGACTTCCTGACACTTAAATCTATACTCGATGTTAACAAATTTCTCTTCTGTAGAAACGCTTTCCTTGCCATTGCCAGTCTACATTTTATACCTTCTCTACTTCGACCATCATCAGTTATTTTACTCCGCAAATAGAAACTCCTTGACTACTTTAAGTGTCCCATTTCCTAATCTAATTCCCTCAGCATCACCCGACTTAATTCGACTACATTCCATTATCCTCGTTTTGCTTTTGTTGATGTTCATCTTATATCCTCCTTTCAAGACACTGTCCATTCCGTTCAACTGCTCTTCCAAGTCCTTTGCTGTCTCTGATAAAATTATAATGTCATCGGCGAACATCAAAGTTTTTATTTCTTCTCCATGGATTTTAATACCTACTCCGAATTTTCCTTTTGTTTCCTTTACTGCTTGCTCAATATACAGATTGAATAACATCGGAGACAGGCTACAACCCTGTCTCACTCCCTTCCCAACCACTGCTTCCCTCCTCATGCCCCTCGACTCTTATAACTGCCATCTGGTTTCTGTACAAATTGTAAATAGCCTTTAGCTCCCTGTATTTTACCCCTGCCACCTTTAGAATTAGAAAGAGAGTATTCCAGTCAACATTGTCAAAAGCTTTCTCTAAGTCTACAAATGCTAGAAACGTAGGTTTGCCTTTCCTTGATCTTTCTTCTAAGATAAGTCGTAAGGTCAGTATTGCCTCACGTGTTCCAATATTTCTACGGAATCCAAACTGATCTTCCCTGAGGTCGGCTTCTACCAGTTTTTCCAGTCGTCTGTAAAGAATTCGCGTTAGTATTTTGCAGCACAGAAATGATAGAAACCTAAAACCCTGTAAGCAGATTTCGGCTGACGTCATATTGAGAGAAATTAATGAGTAGGCCAATATGACGGCGGAAGTTAAAATTATTCAAGTTCAAATCGAGCATCTTCTTCGTCTTGGTCTTCATTTGTGTTGGTTTCTACTACCTTCTCCCAGTATCCATTCAAATCAGTGGCTCCCTACAAGTGGGATCGTAGTCCATGCCTTTCTACGGCCTGTTACTGTGTAGAATAATAACGCCAGATCCCGATGGCCTATCAATAGTTATCGCGCTCACTAACTGGGGCAAGCTCTTTTTATTCAGCCCGCTTGATACGAAAACTGTGACTGGCACTTTAGGTGTTGTACCGTATGTACACCAGTTCGTTGAGCCACACAAAATTACTACGACAGTGATTCAAATGATAACACTAAACCCGGCCGGAGTGGCCGTGCCGTTCTAGGCGCTACAGTCTGGAGACGAGCGACCGCTACGGTCGCAGGTTCGAATCCTGCCTCAGGCATGGCTGTGTGTGATGTCCTTAGGTTAGTTAGGTTTAATTAGTTCTAAGTTGTAGGCGACTGATGACCTCAGAAGTTAAGTCGCGTAGTCCTCAGAGCCATTTGAGCCATTTGATAACACTAAAAATTCAGTAAAATTAAGGGAAATTCAGGAATACAAAAATAAAAGTCGCAAGTCACTGAGAGGCAACACCAGCCGACGCTGCGCATCTCCGCCTTGCCGGCAGACAATTAGCCCCTCAGCGCACTCGCGCCAAAGTTCTGTGGTATTGATAGCCAGAGATTTGCTGGCACGGCTCAAGTAAACTCCAAAATATCTCAGTCTGCTGATGAGACTAGCTAGGTAGTGAAGAATGTTGAATGCAACAAAGGCAATGTATCGAATTCTGCAGTTGAAGACACAAATTCTTGGCTTGTACAAGAAAATAAACCTGTAACGCAGCCATCTGTGTGACTTGCTTATAATTATGTATTATTGATATATTAGGACAACTAATCAGTAAAAAAATGCAGCACATGTTGTAATGAAAGCATGAAAGCCGTCTGACGATGAATTGTAATTATTCGAAACCGGTAACGGTACCTTTTGAATAAAGGAACTTAAAATAAATTTGTGGCTGGTTGCTGTCTCAACGCCATCAAAATCTGTCGAAAAATTAACACTCGGATACAAGTAGCAGCAAACGACGACGTTGACCACGATAGAGGAAGAAATAATTTTATATAAAATTCATTAAATAAATGAAAAGGCTACATGAACTCGTACCAAGATATTCTCACCGACTGAAAACTTCTCCTTTTCACAAGTTTCTAATCAATATGGTTTCCCAATGTACTTCTGTGGCATCAGATTACTCACTGAAGGGCAAAAAAACGAGGACAGCGATGTGGAACGCTAAGGATTTCTACAGTGAAAATGAATCTAGATTGCGGATGTAATTCACAGATTGCCGTCCTATGACAAAAGTGGATCTGGATAATTTAATATGACACGACAACTAGCGGAATCTTTTGAGGACTTCACATGAAAGGAGAAATGTTGAAAGTGGGTTTACATGGAACAAAAGAGTTAAAGCCGTATGCAGATAGAAGCACTTTTCTTAAATATTTCATTTTAGTGACACTAGTGGTCCTTAGACTTTCATAAGAACGTGACCAACGAACAAGCATAGCAAACTTTGTTTTTCCTCAGTTCAAATCTTGCTGGTTTGTGGCTTTCTCTCTTCTAGATCAGCTGAATACAGTGACACTTCAGAAGCTATTTCAAGGGCCTGAAAAAGAGTTGACATTCTTCTGTTCCGATGTGTAGAATGAGACACCATACGGAGACTTTTGTCATTGTGCACTGAAGTTTGCTTTCTGACGTGCAGTCCGATCATTGTATACATACCTAAAGTTTTTTTTTTAAGTTTATTTATGGTGCATTATTTTGGTGAAAATATTTCTATTTTTGTGTCTATCTAATCTGTAAGATTCTGGACAGTATGGTTTCATTTTATGCACTGTTTAATGTCTCCCAATCTAAAATGAGCAACGTTCGAAATATGTCAAGATAAATTATTTTGATAATGATTACCATACGTTATTACGAAAGTCCATACAGTCACTGTGAAACATGACATAAGAAATAGTTTCCTGAATAGTGATTTATGAGTAACGCCAAGAATAACATTGTCAAACGTAATCCATATAATTTATGTATAAGTTTTAAGAACAAAGCACAGCAATGACCAGTTTCGACCCAATTAGACTATCTTCAGGTCTAAACTAGGGACAGCATAATAGCTATCACCAGCATCAACAGTTGCGCATATCTTTACTCTTCCATAACACGCTTGTTGACAAATCATCTCATAACAGTCAGGTGGTATACTTTGATCCAATATTATAATCTGCGAAAAAAAATCTTTTTTCCTTCATAAGCCATAGATAAATGTGGTCCCTCTAGCTTTCCAAAGCAAGACACACTGATGAGCTAAAACATTATACCCACCTGCTTAACAGCTTTTTTGTCCGCCTTTGGAACGAAATACATCACTGATTATCAGGGATCCGACAGTTTGTTGGTAGTTTTGTGGAGGTATGTCGCAGATCATATAATTCCTGTTAATAACGGGCCGCTGTTTCACGTACGCGGTGATGGCGCCCCATTGCGACTCAGATGGGTTCCGTAGGGTTTATATCATGCCAACGTGAGTTGGCTATAATGATCATCAAACCACTGTAGCAAGGTCCTGGCTCCGAGAAACGGACAGTAATACTGCTGAAAGATGACATCAAGCATGAAGGGATGCAGGTAGTTCGCAACTGTCAGCTCGTGTTCGACTACTAACAAAGGTCCCATGCAAGCGCTTGAGAATGTCCCTCATCGTATAATACTGCTTCCACCAACCTGCCTCCGTAGCGTGTTGCACATTTAGAGCCGCCAATCACCTCAATGACGGCGTTTGTGGGGACAAGCGATCTGGTGTACCAAGAACGTGATTCGCCCGACGAGCCGACACGTTTCCTTGATCGATGGTCTAATCCCGATGGTCCCGTGCCCACTACAATCGTATTTGACGGCGTCATTGGGTCAGCAAGTTAACACATAGGAGTGGATAGCTTCGGAGCTCTATGTTCAACAATGTACGATGAACGGTGTGCTTCGAAACACAGAGATGCCACAGATCACCATTTACCCTACTTTACAGAGCAGAGAAGCCTTCGAACACAACGTTATGTGAACAGTCGTGGACTTCCAACCATCTAGTGCCTAGTGGTAGTTTCACTGTCCTTCTACCTCTTTCCGCAGATGTTCACGACAGTAGCATGTGAACGTTCGTAGATACTCTTTCAAAGGCTCTGCGTAATAATAATCTGCCCTTTGTCAAAGTCTCTGATCTCAACTCATTTCCCTGTTTTCAGCCCATATCTTTGCTGGGGTGATTCCCCGCCCGTGTCTCCTCCGCTTATATACTTTCGTTACCACGCCACCTGCCCGCAACGCCACCAGACGGCATCCACCGACGCGGCGGGTAGTGGTCGTAATGTTTTGGGTCACCAGTGTATTTGTGGGTGTTGTGCCCCACACAACTACGCCTGCCAGGTAGTCCACCCTTCGATCACACCGGTGTATCAGCATAGCCTACGTTTAGTCGAGGCCACAACTGGCGAGCACTTCAGCGGTCGTCCACATAGCTTGTGAGAAACATACCCTGCGCTCCAGCACATGCACCGATCACAACCTTTTATATGTAGAGCTTCTCATTAAAAAATGACGTTACTTTGGGAGTGCACAGAAAATCTGCCAGACACAGGCATACAAAGCCATGGATACACCGAAAACTTTTGTATTGTCATAAGGATACACCAGCATATGCATAAGGTTTTTATTGTTGTACTATCCCGTTGAGGGTGATGCACAAACTAGTCAAGAACAATTTTATTACTACAGAGAAAGAACACAAAAACTTTAACAACTCCCGAGTAAAAGCAATGTAAAGGTAAAATTGATCTAATAAAGGTTCCACCCAAACACGATAACAGTTCTTGAACGTACAAGTAGAGTGCACTATCGGTCACTATCGACAAACACTGCGTCAGTAGAGTCTGTACACGTGGCACTGGCGTTATCTCTGGGTTCACTGGCGAGCGCTGCGCTCTGACCAGTAGACTAACGGCACTTCTGATGTTGAGTCGAGACGTCGAGGTCAGGTATGGAATTAGCACTGACTGTAGAGCTGCTGGTCCCTGTCCTAAAAAGGCCACCCGCCAGAGGGGTACAGGGGAAGTTGACTTGTTCATGTCACCCATGAACGCAGTCTAGTGCCAGCCGTATCGGGCAGATGTAGCATCCTCATATATTACAGGGTCTGTCACAAGCAAGATCAGTTGCTGTTGAGTGATGAATCCTGTGACTGAATCGTAGGGCATCAGCTGTAGGCTACGACTGTAGGTAGGTACTGCATACACTAAATGTTGTAGGACTGGTAGGGACAATGGAAGTAACATATATGTTAATAATCGAAGATAGAAACCGCGTAGGATTTCAGTAATGTTTAAGAGATGTAATCTGGGAAAAGACAATGCCCATGAGAAATAGTTCGTTAAAATAAGTTTGAGCCGGCTGGGATGGCCGAGTGGTTCTGGGCGCTATAGTCTGGAACCACGCGACCGCTACGGTCGCAGGTTCGAATCCTGCCTCGGGTATGGATGTGTGTGATGTCCTTAGGTTAGTTAGGTTTAAGTAGTTCTAAGTTCAAGGGGACTGATGACCTCTGAAGTTAAGTCCCATAGTGCTCAGAGCCATTTGAACCAATAAGTTTGAAACTTGGCACATCACCGATAAATAAGAATTGGAAAAAAGAGTAGCAACATTTTTGTTTGTTTAGGTTTTACTGTCTTCACGTCATGTGAAATTGTCTCAAAACAGCCAAAGCCGTGAGCTAACACACGGATCAGAGACGCTTCTTTCGCTGTGGCATGTCAATTAAACCGCTCCAGACCCCTCCAGAGGTATTGTTCATGATATTGGTAAAGTAACCATCAATAGCTTGCCAAGTGAAAGAAGTGGCTTAGCGGAAAAGCCTATCAGATAAGGGGAATTAAAGGAACAGTGGATGATACAGCAGCTGTAGTCAGGCAATTATAGGATTCATGCACTGCAGCACAAGTGGGTCTGTTTAGCGCATGTAGCAGTGTCAGTGGTAGCGGAGAGTTCTTATGGTGGTGCCACTGGACAAATCTCTCAGTGTGAAAGAAACTGAGTAAGGAATTAATAAATGGTAAAATAGAGAGAGAAAGATCAGATAGATTCCCAGTCTTCGATGTCTTGAAACCACAACCAAAGCAAGGCTATCATGGATCTCCTACTACTATAAATAATCTGTTCTCAATATGGAGCAAACAATGGCGTCCAGGCCACAGAGTTCAATCATGCAAGTATTGACAAACTATATGAGCAGTGCACGAAGCATTCTGTTTGCTTAGGTCGTTTCTGGGCTGCCTCTGTTTTTAAAATGAAACCGACAACGTCTGTATTCTCCCTGTTAGTCAATAACCATAAGTTGTAAGATAGTAGCTTAAACTTGCAGATGTCGAACCACTTGCTGTGTCATAGTGATAAAGTGACATGATAGAATGCATATAGATTAACGAAAAATAAGTGTACAGGTCAAAGGGTGTCGGGTTTTTGCATGTTAGTGCGGCATACCATGGCATATTATTTGTGACATGCACGGTATGACTTAACGTTGTATTTGAGACTCCTGTTCCAGCTGTTAAAGGAATGAGATGTGAGAAATATGAGACACGAATTTAGCACGCAGAAGGTGATGAGGTAAAACGCCTTCCTGATTCCCATTACCTTCCTATAATGTGAAGTGACATAGCTGCTACAAGGAATAAAAATGAAGAAATGAACGAAGCGACGAGATGAAAGAAGAGGTTCATAACTTTCTAAACAGCATGGCGGCGAGCTGGTATGACATGGGCATACAAAAACTGCCACAGCGTCTACAAAAATGCATCGACAGAAATGGTGATTATGTCGAAAAATAGCTAAACGTTCAAGCTGTAAACTGATGTAAACCACTGTGGAAATAAACAGGTCTATGTACTTACAAAAAAAGTGGAGGCCGTTACTTTTGGGATTACCCTCGTACTTAGAGGCAGATACACTCGAATGATTGCATGGATTGGATGGAGTAATGCAAAAAATATTGTGTTCACTTTCATGCCTGTCCACAGCCAATTCGGACCTTTCACATGGTAGAGTCCAAGCTGTAGAAATTAGTAAAGAAGTAATGAAATATGAAGTTATTGTATCCTCACCACGTTCTTCCTTTGCTGTTGCTCATCCATCCCATCTTCAGCAGAGAAATGTACCCACACACCCCGCCAACCACTTCCTCCCTGTTACAGAAGGAAATACAGAAGGAAACGAAGATTATAATTTATTGTCCTATCAACCACGATGCCATTAGTGATGGGGAACGTAGTTGGATTATGAAACTATATGGAAGGGTAATCAGCTATACTCTTTCGAAGGGACCATTTCAGCATTTGTCTTTCGCAGTTTAATGGAATCATGAAAACCACACATCTGAACGGTAGAATGTGCATTGGAACCTCCGTTCTTTTGCATATGAGTCCAACGTTTTCTCACACTGTCATCCTGATCGGTGTATTTACATGTAACAGACTTTGTCTCACTGTCGGACACTAGATTACGTATCAAAACAAATTGAAGCAATAAGGCTTTTAGGAAAATGTAAAGAGATCTGAAACATCTTCTGTTTCTAATATCATTTTGAAAAGAGCTTGTATCCATACATTTTGTTGTGAATGACCATTTCTGTCACGTCCAGGAATTTTTTTCTACCAGAAGTAGAAATAAAAATCTCTCCGTAAAATTTACACACTAGCTGAAATTCTATATCAGTAAAGGTACAGCCGTCAAAAAGATCAGCGAAATTGTTGCTAATTCAAAATATTTTTTACATCCACATCTACATTTGCACCCTTAAATCTACCGTTCAGTGCGTGGTTGAAATAAGAATACGTTCCATTTTCCTTATCACTGCTCCATTCGCGGATATCGTACACCTTTTCCTTATCACTGCTCCATTCGTGGATGTCCGTACACCTGTGTGTATAAGTCGACACTTTTCTGATGTAACCACCGTGCCGTAGTCGTTATGTGAGATTTATGTCGTAGAAAGTACTGCATTCCCTTCCTAGATTTGAAACGTGATGCGACTAAGGCACTCTTTGAAACACAACGTATTTCACGTAATTCCGGCAGATTTTTGAGGACTTCCTTAACACTCTCTCATTGAATAAAGTAATCCGAGACGATGCACATATGCCAAAAAGCGACATTCAAGATAAAGGAAGTAAATGCCACTAATTTCTGTTTGAAAAGGGAAAATGTCACAGTTCTATGACATGTACGAGACACCGCTATAGACTGCGTAACCAAAAGAAAATTGATGTAAAGCTTCTCCAGTTGCCAATAATAACATTATTAAGTCCACCCTACCGGTTTCAGCCTTAATATTAAGTCATTTTGAAGTGCTTCTCTACAGCATAACTTTCCGATACACATGAAAATGGCCTAACATAAAAGCCGAAACCGGTCGCGTGGACTTAATAAAGTTCTTACTACCAACTGGAGTAGCTTTTCAGTAAATGAACGTAAAGTTGCGAAAACACAACCATCCGAACGTGGAGAAACTAATAAAATCAAAAGTTTTGCGATTGTATGTTGGTTCTCAGTTGAAGGTACATAGAAAGAGAATGTCATCAGCAGGTTATTTCCCTTAGATGTCATGTCATTAGTGTGTAACAGTCAGTGTCTTTTAGTAGGACAGTACTCATATGTACATCCAGTTCTAAGCCATGGAATTCTTTTTTGGGGAATTTTTCATTGTAAAGACCTGTTCGAGCACTGGGGTTATTACATTTACTGACCAGTTATGGACATCAGAGATGCAACTGATAATTGCTGTACAGATAGCTCTCTCCATAACCATGGAAAAAGGTATAGACTGAATTTACGTGTAGCAAGAATGAGTAAAGGTAAAACTGAAAACGGCATTTTCTCTTCAGGAATAAAACTATACAATAAATTGCCAAAGGAGAACAAAGAGGTTGCTAAAACGAAGCTTTAAAAGAAAGAAAAAGTATTGGTTAAGGAATACACTGTGGGCTACACTGCAAGATTATTTAAAAGATTCAGAGTAGGTGTTAGATAAAAAACTGTAACACAACTAAAAAATAATTGTAAAACACGTTTATTTCAAACAACACTTTAGCACCATGTATTATCTTTTCTTCTTATCTGGAAAACCGTTCTATCAAAGCATGAAAAATCTGACACTAACTCATTATCCTCCTGCTGAGCTCAACATCTCACTCATTACAGGGAAGTTTTTTGTTTTTTTTCAGCCTGGTAAACAGGAATTTTCAGTGCATAAAATGGAAACGGAACATTATTCTTATGGATAATGTGCGCTGAATGCGTGTTACGTAATGAAATAGCTAGTTTGTAGTGTCCACAATGTGCCTAGTGAGTGATGGTAAGAGGTGAATAAAGAACGTAGCAGTAGCGTTTTAATTTCTTCTCTTTTTTTTCTTTTTTTTTTGGCAGAACACTTCTAAATGAGAGAATCTCCAGTTTCCATCCTGCGATCCTTATTAAGGTTTTCAGTGATTTCTCTAAGTTATATTTGGAATATATTAGGAAAGTACGGAGATGGATACTTTTTATTGAGAAAATAGACAACATGATTTATTGGGTATCATCATATCTGTAGCTCTTTCTTCTCTGAATGTGTTGAAGCTGTGCCTGTAATAGTTTGTGTTTTTGAGGGTAAAGGCAGCGTATCGCTCCTTATGTTTCCATTTGCATGGTGAATTTAATGTTGTGATGTATGACACATATCTGCATTTGTAAAATGTGTGTATGTTCTTCTGGTTCGCCGTGGGTTAAAAATGGTTCAAATGGCTCTGAGCACTTTGGAACTTAACATCTGTGGTCATCAGTCCCCTATACTTAGAACTACTTAAACCTAACTAACCCAAGGACTTCACACGCATCCATGCCCGAGGCAGGATACGAACCTGCGACCGTATCAGCACCGCGGTTCCGGACTGAAGCACCTAGAACTTCTCGGCTACAGCTCCTGACGCCAGCAGGAGGGTTAAAAAACACCATTACATGTAAACATGAATTAATAGTTTATAAAATATTTTTATCGGCCATAATGAAGCTACAGCATAATTCCTCTTAGCCATATGCCATTTATTGACAAAATGATATACTGGGGTATCGAACTATATTTGAACGTAATGCTGTCTGAGAAGTCTGAACTAGCTGTAGGCTCTCTACACCATTCAGTTCAGAGAAAAGCCTACAAGTACTTTTTCTGAGGATCATAAACCACACTTCAAAACATCTGATTTACTGAGAACAAAAGCTATTTTCTCAAGTGATTTTAAGCTTCCACCCAACACTTCTAGCCACAGAAACTTATTTTTTTCTTCATTTAGAATCCTAACAAGAAGTCCTAGTCATTTGTCTCTGGAATTTAACTCACTAACAACAACTACAAGTGTGTATTGTTTGTTGTTGGCGCCTGAACAATCAGAGAGCAGCTGATTTGTACACTTGGTTGGTCATCCTTGAATTCCCCCGCACTTCAGAAGTATCTTCAGCCATTCTTTCCAAATTATCATCAGCTGTGAAATAAGAATAAAATAAAATAATCCAGGTCGTTAAACAGAGCAATAACAAGAGCAAAAAAAATGTGAATTAAAAACTGCACAAACGTACACGATGTTACCTGTGTTTCATGAATGAAAAATATGGAACATTATCTCGCTGGAAGGGGAATATATATAGTCTACAAGGTCCTCCATACACATATTCTTTTCTGCTGTGACCTTTACTTTGGAAAGGTGTCTGCGAGGTTGCGTGTTTTCCTCATGGCTTATGGATTTCAAATTAGCTATCAATGCGTTGGACACCGTAGGGACAATTGTATCATAGTAAGAGTTATTTTGAGCAGGTGGATGGTTCAGTATCTGTTATGGATTATAAGTCCAGGTACAAATATTCTGAATCAGAAATAACATCGTGACTTACAGTTTTATTTTCCTGTGAGTCTTTGAGCTCATCATGCGGATTGAATAATAATATCGGGAAACTAATTTTGACAACATGTGTGACCTCTTTTTTAAGCCATTTTTCATGTCATCCAAAATCTGTCTCCAATATTTATTTTCAGGGCCATAAAACGCCATATCCAGCGGTTTGAGTTTTTTGGGATGCACACAAATGCAGTGTTATTTCTGACAGCTGTTTGTATGACTGCAGTTCAGTGGCAAGAGAATTACCTCCAATAAGCACAACTGTGAGATCAAGCTATTTAGCACGTGGAAAAAATCATCCCATAGACCAGACGGTGTAAATATTGGCATTAAACCAGCCAGAACGACTTAAATTTTAACTGGTTTTACTGGGGCCTCCTTTCAACCAGGTTTGCTACAAATGTTCCGAGTTATAAACTACATACGAGGGGTGGAACTTAAATAGTGGCGACTATTTATTTGTGGGATTAAAGGGACCAGACTGCTACGGTCATCGGTCGACTATTTATTCACAACCGATACAAAAGAGTTACATGTTTGCACCTATTACTGTCCTTCAAAGTAGTCACCAGCGTTGTGTAGAACCCGTTGCCAGCGACGTGGAAGGCGTAGTATACCGTTAGCAGAGCCTGTTCTGTTGATGGTTGCGAATGGAGCGGTCTACTGCCTGTCGAATCTCTGGAACTGTTCTGAAGTGAATGCCACGAAGTGGTTCCTTCGTCTTTGGAATCAAATCAAGGTCACATGGATTTAAGTCCGGGGAGTATGGTGGATGGTACAGTACTTCCCAGTCACATCAACCGAACAGAGCAGCCACAGCTTGCGCTGTATGCGCCCACGCATTGTCATGCAAAATGATGGGTGGATTGAGCAGAAAGTGTCGCTTCTTCTTACGCCGCGAAAGTCGAAAGTGCGTCAGAGCCCCAGTATGGGGAAAGTTATGGTGATTCTCGTGCACGACTGTGATGGTGTTATCCTAAAGCATTACTTTCCTCCACGGCAGACCGTCAGTGAACAGTATTACTGTTCGTTTCTGGAGCATTACCTGCGACCAGCTTTGAAACATGAATGAAATGCTCGTTTTACTGCTATCCTTTATACATTCTGCAAATTTCACCTCTCGCTTAAAAATGCGCTGCTTCACACCTAGAGCATCGCAGAGGCTGTTTTTTTTTTTTCAAAACTAAAAATTCTTTCTGGGGGACAGCTTTTTCTTCGTTTTCCTCTCTAAGGGGCTGTTCCAGATTAATTAAATATTTGTTAACCAGCTGTGGTGTAGTTCCTGCTTTTGTGCACTTGACAGTCTGGCAGCTACGAAATGTGAGACGCTCCTTACGTTCTTTACGTCTGTTGAGAAATGAGTGCACGCAAAAAATTCCTGTCATATTATTCTTATCAAACTCTTTATCTTCCCTTCCCTGCATGTCTTCATAAGCCTTAGCCTTTAAATCAAGGGTCTCAAAAATGAAATTTCATCACCAACAACGACTCGATGCCGCATTAAAGTTATCTCCTCTTCTTTTGAAAACTGAGGGGGCTTACCAGACTGTTTCTCATGTCTGTTGTGAAGCGTATTAATTAATATTCTTTTGGCTCTACTGTAGTTTTTAGCAGCTGCAGTTATCGGTATGGTACCTTTTCTTGACTTCATTTAATGATAATTGGGTATTTTCTGGAGTAGCGCTGTTATATTTCCTTACTGAAAACAAACTTTTATTCTTTTTTGGTATATTCTATTCATGTGCCTACAACATGGAAGTGAAAAAATACTGTAAAGCACAAAAAATGCCACTGAAATGGTGCCTCATGCATAAATTTAGTGCTCAACTAGATGTATGTTTTATGTTTAATGCGTCAGTTCTCATACAAAGTATTACATAAGTACTGTCATTAGTTACATTTGTTTTTAATACTCGTATAATAGCCAGAAAATTCAAATCACACCTTACATTCTTGACAAACTTAGATTTCGCCAAGCAAAGAAAGTAAACGGACTTTAACCTCCATTATGTCCGCTAGTTATGGATGCGCACGCATGATAATTGGTTAATGTGATTTGTGCTGCCAGCTGGCAAAAACATAGAACTGTGACAACAAGAGTGCGCTTGGCTACGTTCAGAAATATCCGTGGAAGAGCCACGAATCGTTTTCGTAATTTACGGCGAAACATGGAGTCGAAATATCCCAAACTGGCAGTAATAGAAAACTTCCGGAAAAGTTAGGTGATAGTAGTTTGTTTGTTGTACCCACCATCCCCTGACATTATCTGCAATAAAAGATGCTATCCCCACATTGCACACAATACTATCAGCAAAATTCAGCATGCTGTAACTGGAATAGTGCAAGGCTGTAGTATATAGAAAAGAAACAGTTTTATATTTTACTCACAAATATGTTTGAGTCACAACCAGATATAGCAAAACCAAAACTGATAATTGATTTCATTGTATAAATGGCTGTCGCTTCAAATATTTTTTCTACAAAATGTTAAACTATGAAATGAAGCTAACATCTGTTTGCGACACCTACGAGGTTAACGCACATATGTTTTATGTGCATACTGCTCATAAAATATACGTCAAAACTTGAAAATCTAGCAAAATCAACCAATAATCTGCTGTCAAACACCTCGTGGTATTATGTTTTCCCTCGCTGTTGACGAGACATTAGACCCTAATCTTCCTTTTTCCTTCTTATAATGTTTCACTATTTTAAGCTCCAAGGATATGTAAAACGATATCACAACGACGATTTTGCGAATACATCTGACGCCATGCGTACACTCCGCAGTTACCAATAGCACTGGACTAGAACGACGTTATGACGTCACAAACGTACTGTAACAAGCCCTGTGTCCGACCTTTTGCAAAGAAAGGGAATCGCTTAAGAAAAAGTCGAGAAATGTTATTGGATAAGCTGATGTGGTAGTAATATACCTGAGCTAGCTATATGTGTTTGATCTCTAATGGGCCTATTTATAGTAAAAGCTGTGAGGACTTAAGGGACAAGTTGGGGATGTCATTGGTGAACAAAATACTGAGCTTTTATTGGAAGATATGCGTAAAACAATTGGCTTAGAAGCTCTCTCTTTGGCCGATTGTCAAAGAAGGCCGTGGCTTAGTAGAGGGCAGGAAAGGTGAAGGGGTATGACTTAGAAAGAGTAACGGAGGGACTGAGGATAGCAGGGGTATGGGGGTGGGGGGAAAATGGGCCTTGATGGGGAGGAGGCAGAAAACGGCCGTGACGTGGGAAAGAAGAATGGCCTGAGAAAGGGGCTGGGGCACTATGAGCTCACGCAATAACCACTGTATGCCTATCGCTCTCATCTTGTGACCCAGAATGCCTATTTTCCTCCTACTTTCTTTGAGAAATATGGCATGGACACCGTGCCATTTAACATGACAGAAGTAAATTTTTCAAGAATCAATGAGTAACAGTTGGCAAGTATTTGTGGAAAATCATTTAACATATTAACTTCGTATCATGTAGCTTCTTTATACACAGGGTTTAAAAAAACTTTGTATACAAAATCTTAGCGTTTAGAGGAGATTAGACAACTTCTTTATGCGACAACTTTGTCACAGGTGGCACTGTTTCTCCATTAGGGTTCAATGTAGGTTTTGATCCCAGCAGTGTGCAGAGATGGCGTGTGATAAATATTGCTTTAAGTATGTAGCTGACCTCCTATAGGTTTCATTTGGTCTGGTGGGAGTGGGGAGGACACAGCGTTCGATGTACGAGACATCTGTAGCCGTACCAGAAATGCTGGTTTCCAGTTTGGCTGAAGTTGCAACCGTTATTTGTGAAACACGTTCTGAGTGTGGTAGGCAGTCATTAACTTGCAAATGTCAGTTATCCGTTATATAAAAGGATAACAGTTTCCGCAACATCTCTAAAACAATATATAGCGGTATCCAGTTTGAAGACCCTCTCCGAACATAACTCACCTCAAAATGTGCATGAACTCCACAATGAGGAAACGGTGAACTTATATTTTTCTCACAAGAAAAAAAGTAGTTTCTATGTACTGTAAAATTCAGTAAATGCAGTTTTCTTGCACACTGTATAATAGTTAAAAGATTTGAATGTTATATAACCACAAAATTTTTACACACTGAGTTAACACGTAATATTCTAAAAACCATCAGTATTATAATGAAGATTGCTGTAGTATGAAATCATGTACAGATGACTTACTGAGAATTATACGATTAAGCGACCGAAGAAATTTTCAGAACGTGATAACGATTATAGCTGATAGTTGAACAAACAGGCAACTTGATCGCAAACATCTACCGAGGGGTATAAGTCACTGTTTACATCGCTGGATTTGCTTTCGGAAGGTGATGGGTTGAAATCAACGCACAGTTCCTCTAAATCAATAACGATGAATACTGGGATCGTTCCTTCGAAATGGCTGCGTTACATGTTCTCCCCATCCCTGTCTAGTCAGACTTATTATTCAGTCTATCATGACAGCAATTTTTTTTAAAATTTGTGGTAAGATCTTATTTTACCAATCTGATGAGGTCAACGATCCCTAGGCTTACACACTGCTTAATCTAACTTAAACTGACTTACGCTAAGGACAACACACACACACCCACGCCCGAGGGAGGACTCGAACCTCTGACAGGGGGGGCAGCGCAGACCGTGACAAGGAACCCTAGACCGCGCGGCTAACCCGCGCGGTTATCATGACCGCATCCTTAACGGGACACCGTAGATTCTTCATTCCTATAGTCCAGATATTCCAAATATTCCTTAATCCTTCTACTTTGATTGGTTTTCTCCAATATTTCTGTAATTCATTATGTAAGGAAGCAGGTAAGTTACTTCATCACGGTCGTGCACCTTACGTTTTCGTTCCGTTATGCATCCAGCTGCCGGAGTTACTTTAACCCCTCAGACAGATGAAGGTAAAAAAAAATCAACACGTTGGCATTTCAAGTACCATCTCAGTGATTTCCTGTGGCAATGAAGTACTTCCCTGCTACTAAAAACCTACGGAGCACTTCATTTACCGTAGATGAGAAACTGTTCTGTTTCTCATATCTTTTAGCGGGCACATGATTTTGTCTGTGTATTTTCTTCAGACGCACAGGTCTGGTGAGTACGATGCTAGCTAGCACACTCAGGAAGATCTACACGCTACACGAGTCCCAATTACTCGCACAATTACCGTATTAAATAAAACTAATTATTCGAGTTTACAACCGGCGCCATAAAGCGGTAAAAATTATTGTGCTGTAGTTTGCATCAGAAAGAGAGAGAGAGAGAGATAGAGCCACTGAGAGAGAAAGAGAACGTGTGGTCGCATTTGACAGCACATGATGAACGACAGCAATAAAATTACGCACAGCCCAGGAAAAAAGGCACTCGCCTCTTTCTTGCAACTACTTGCTTCCCGAGCGGGCCGAGAAGCCAGCGGGTAGCTGCGCTGGGAAAATGAGACGGCGGACGTTGCGAGGCTGTACGTGATGATCTCGCATTCTGCGAGACGCCGCTCGTCGCTGATATAAGGACTGCGGAGGTAATACGGCGACGCTTAATGGGTCCAGCCAATTAGACGGGCCGGCGTGCGAAGCGCGTGGTAACAGACTCATGACGCCGTCGGGCCTGTACATGAGTACAAACCGGTTCCACTCGCTCGTCCAGGCGTCCTAATTTGGGCTTTATAACTTGGACAAAGATCCCTCCAGGCAAATGACGAACCGGTCCCATGATAAAGCATACGAACTGGATCACATGCTGCTTCTGCCGATTTGTGTGAGGTCCAGAATACTAGAGGAGAGCGCTCGGAAGTAACGCGCGCGAAGGCGTTTTGAACATTAGGTTTACGTCTCCTAAAATAAAAAGTGACGTCAAAGCTTATACATTGAAGAGCAAAAGAAACTGGTATACCTGCCTAATACCGTGTAGCTCTCCTGCGAGCGCGCAGAACTGCCGCAGCATGACGTGGCATCGACCTGACTAATGTCTGAGGTAGTGCTGGACGCCATGAATCCTGCAGAGTACGAGGGGATGGAGATCTCTTCTGAACAGCACGTTGCAAGGCATCCCAGATATAATTTTCATGTCTGGGGATTTGGTGGCCAGGGGAAGTGCTTAAACTCAGAACAGTGTTCCTGGAGCCACTCTGTAGCGATTCTGGACGACTGGGGGTCGCTGTGTGCTGCTGGAATTGCCCAACTCCGTCGGAATCCACAATGGACATGAACCGATACATGTGATCAGGCAGGATGCTTTCTTACTCGTCACCTCTCAGAGTCGTATCTAGACATATGAGAAGTCCCATATCGCTCCAGCTGCACACGCTCCACACCATCACAGAGCCTCCACTAGCTTGTACAGTCCTCTGCTGACATACAGGGTCCTTGGATTCATGAGTTTGTCTCCATACCCTTACATATGCATCCGCTCGACACAATTTGAAACGAGACTCGTCCGACCAGGCGACGTGTTGCCAGTCACAAACAGTCCAATGTCGGTGTTGACGGGCCCAGGCGAGGCGTCAAGTTTTGTGTCGTGCAGTCATCAAGGGTACACGAGTGGGCTTTCAGCTCCGAAAGCCCATATCGGTGATGTTTCGTTGAATGGTTAGCACGCTGACATTTGCTGATGGTCCAGCATTGATATCTGCAGCAATTTTCAGAAAGGTTGCACTTTTGTCACGACGAACGATTCGTCATTGGTCCCGTTCCTGCAGGATCCTTTTCCGGCGGCAGCGATGTCGGACATTTGATGTTATATCCGATTCCTGATATTCAGGGTCGCACGGGAAAATCCCCACTTCATCGCTACCTCGGAGATGCTTTGTCCCATCGCTCGTGTGTCGACTAATACCACGTTCATACTCTGTGGAATCTTGATAATCTGTCATTGTAGCAGCAGTAACCGATCTAACAACTGCGCTAGATATTTGTTGTCTTATATAGACGTTGCCTGTTTACATATATCTGTATTTGAATACGCTTGCCTATACCAGTTTGTTTGGGTCTTCAGTGTATCATAGGATTTATTTCGGACCACCAGAAGTCAACAGATGACGTTAAATAGAATGCACAACCCGCCCGATTAGCAGTACCCGATAGCATGGGGCTACCGGGACTGAAAGACGTGCCGGTCATGGTTCAAATGGCTCTGAGCACCATGCGACTTAACTTCTGAGGTCATCAGTCGCCTAGAACTTAGAACTAATTAAACCTAACTAACCTAAGGACATCACACACATCCATGCCCGAGGCAGGATTCGAACCTGCGATCGTAGCGGTCGCTCGGTTCCAGACTGTAGCGCCTAGAACCGCACGGCCACTCCGGCCGGCGTGCCGGTCATGTATCGAATTCAGTGGAGTGCCGGCCAGCCTACATGCATTTAGGGGGTTTCACTCGTCCGACTAGGTGAATACCAGTCTGGTACCCATGTCTCCCTAAAGTTAACGGTTCACAAACATTTAGAGAACTTTCCTAACTTTCACATGGGTAACGCTGGACTTAGACAGATAGGGAACACCAATTCCGTCCCATGGAGGAATGGGATTGTTACATTTAGGACATCTGTCTGCGGTCTACCACTAACATTGGCAAATCCAAAAACAATTTACAACTTTGATCAGTATATTTCATAAGTGGGGATTGGTAGAAAGGTGCGGTTTATGGAATAATGTTCACTCGCATACGCACTAAAATTGGCACTCCCGCCTGATGGCACAGTGTGTGGAATGGTTAATAGAGATCATTTCTGACTCCCAGGAACCTCGGAACTGCCGGATATGTTACAGAAGCACATCACTATCATGTCCGACCATTAGAGCACAATAGCACAGAAGATTCAAGTAATCCGGAAGTGTCATGAAGAGGACGAGTCTTGGCGTCCAAGCCAGAGCGATGCGAACGTGAAATTGTGCAAAGGGCAGTCATCCGGGGTCCAGCCAAATCAATCACTCAATCGTCTGGACAGTTGCAGCTACCACCAACCCCGTGGTGCACGGGATGCTACACAAGAGACCGAAAATTTGTGCCTACTAGGTGCAGCTGGTACATATGCTTCAATCTGGTGACAGGCCAAAGCACAAGGCATTTTCAACTCAGATTCTGAGTCGCACAGACGATGAACGAGAGAAAGGTGTTGTTCGCTGACGAAGCTTGCTTTCATGTCCATGCGAAGATGAGCGAGCGCAGTGTGAGGATCAGGGGCTTTGAGAACCCACCACTTTAGAATGAAATAGGTGCGCAACAGTTCGAAGATAAATGAGTGGTATGATATGATTCTTGGCCGTGTGGTGGGACTGTTCTTCTTCGCAGAGGCGTCACTGGCCTCGACTGTTTACCTGGTCACGTCTGGACAGTTTACATTTCCGCAGGTCGAAGAACTGCAACCTGCTATCACACTGCAGCAGGATGTGTCCCGAGTCACTGATTGTTGATTGTTAGGAAGGCATTCAACGACGATTTTCATTTCACTGCATTGGCCCAGAAGGCCCACAAGCTCTCACTGAATTTTTATTTGTGGCTTTGTGAAAGATACTGCCTATTAGGCGCCGGTGCGTAGTAGCAGTTACATACGTAATGAGGACTTGCTAGGCCGGACATGGGAGGAACTGGAATATCGCTTTGATATCGTACGTGCGACAGATGTTAAACGACTACTGAAACTGTATGTGTGTGTGAACATTATGCTGCAAAACGCACCTTTCTGCCTATAACCATTAATAAAATATATGTGATCAAAATGGTGTAGATAATTTTTGAAAAACTTATTTATAGACAGAGCGCAGGGGAACGATGCGGGAGACCCGCACCACCGTACTATGAAGGTCCTAATGCAGGTGGTTTGCCATTGCCTTCGTCCGACCGTAATGGGGATGAATGATGATGATGAAGCCAACACAACAACACTCAGTCATCTCGAGGCAGGTGAAAATCCCTGACCCCACCGGGGATCGAACCCGGGACGCCATGCTCGGGAAGCGAGAACGCTACCGCGAAACCACGAGCTGCGGGCTATAGAAGTTAATATGGCTCTAACATGACGTATGGTCTTTGACTGGGGAATGTGCTATATGCATGATGTGGCGAAGGGGCATTTTGCTATTGACGCGAGAGGACACCTAACGTACCAGTATGAATGGGGCATGCATGGGCTATACCTTGGCGTCCAAGATCACCGGATCACAGTCCTCTGGGTTTTTCTGTCTGATGTCATCTCAAAAGTGAAGCAATGTCGTTGGTATGGCTGAAGAACTGGGGCAGCGAATTTTTCAGTGTTGTCAATATTTACGAAATGATCTGCAGATATTGCAGAGACTTCATTTAAAAGCGTACGAGCGTAACGTAAATGGCAACATGCAGAGTGCTGAAGTATTGTACGTCTTGTTTAGATAGGTCATGGGTAAAATTTGAACCCAGTTACATGAGGAATCAATCGAAAAATCTACATTCCAAATACATCTGAAGTAAGTAGGAAATATTTTATACTGAAGTCAGTGGGGATAGTAACTGCAAATTCGCAATTATATAGCAGGTGGCTTATAAGTGGACCCCTGTTTGCTAGAGCGTTTTTTGCTCTCTTAGCACACACTTACGTTTGTCAGTGCAATACTTAACGTTTATAAATGAATGGCATAAACTGCGGATGTCCTGCACTAGCACCTATAACTGTTACAATTTGGATTCATGTATAGGACTATGTCGTTTTCCTCCAATTCTTCGTCATTGTTGTACAAACTCATGGTTTTTACAATGTACGGCCTTAATGTTTGGTGTTATGCTTCCTTCGCATTTATTTCCTGTTCGCCTAACGGCTAAATATTTCCGCTCCCGGGTACCGTAGTAGGTCGCTACAGGATCCAAAACCAAATGGCTTAGCTCAGTGGTAAAATGGAGGTTACTGCTGCATTGTTCAGTCTCCTACTGCAAAAACAACAAAAAATTATTTATACAACATTTTTTCGATGTGATAATTAAAACTTTATGATAAACTCTCGTATGATTACTGCCAAGGCGTGGGTACAATGTAAGGTGTGTGGGTATAAATAGTGGGTATAAATAGTATAATAGTGGCCATGTGATTGAAATGTACCAGTGAGCCGGCCGGGGTGGCCAACGGTTAAAGACGCTACAGTCTGGAACCGCGCGACCGCTACGGTCGGAGGTTCGAATTCTGCCTCGGGCATGGATGTGTGTGATGTCCTTAGGTTAGTTAGGTTCAAGTAGTTCTAAGTTCTAGGGGACTGATGACCTCCGATGTTAAGTCCCATAGTGCTCAGAGCCAATTTTTTTTTTTAAACAGAGAAATCAATTGTTCACTTCACAAAACTAAAGAGGCCTTTTACGCTGCAAAAAGCAATTACTGAATTAAATATCAAAATGTAATAAGGAATATTTGACTTATCTTTCTCTGTACGTGACTGTGTGCTTCGCAGAGATAATATACATGCTGTCAAACAACTATATCCTCCTACACTTCTCTAAATTACGAGGGTCGTTCAAAAAGGAATGCCTCACATTTTTTAAGCCATTAATATCCATAGACAAACGTCCTTGTTGGTGCTTCATAATTAATGTTTGTTCTGTGCGCCGGTGAAGTTTAGAGACGTTCTGGCAGATGGAAGAGCCGTGGTACAGCGTCAGAATGGCTTCTACATACGACTCACGTTACAAGCAGCGTGCCATTATTGAATTCTTGTGTGCAGAAAAAGAAACCCTGGTGAACATCTATAAACGTTTGTGTGCAGTGTATGGCAATGCTGCAGTTGATAGCAGTATAGTTGGGCGATGGGTAAAGAAAGTTACACGCTCAGGAAATGCAGAAACAGAGCTCCTTGATCAGCCACGCTCGGTACTTGCTGCCACAGCCACTGCTCCAGGTATGCTGAATCGTGTGGAGGCCATTGTTCGTGCCGACCGGCGCATCACAACCCGACAATTGGCTCTTCATTTGCCGGTCAGCATTGGAAGTGCGTTTGCAATGATCAAGACTCTTGGATATTCAAAGAGGTGCTCACGATGGGTTCTACGAATGTTCACAGCGGCCCGCAAGATTCAAAGACAGGCCATTTCATCTGAATTGTTGGAGCGTTTTGAGACCAACGGAGAGAATTTTCTGTCGTGGAGTGCTACGGGGGACGAAAGCTCGGTGCACCATTTTGTGCCGGAAACAAAAAGGCAGTCCATGGAGTGGCATCTTCCTCATTCACCAGAAAAGAAGAAATTCAAGACAACCCCCTCTACCGGAAAAGTCATGGTGACCGTCTTCTGGGATTGTGATGGCGTCATTCTCGTGGATGCGGTACCAAAAGAGTCAACCATCAATTCAGAGGCATACGTGAATACTCTGAATAAACTCAACAACCGTTTCCGACGTGTTCGATCGGACAAGAATCCAGCAGAAATCTTGCTCCAGCACGATCATGCACGCCCTCACACGTCTGAGAACCCATGAACGCATCACCAAATTGGGTTCGACATCATTACCTCATCCACCCTACAGTCCACACCTGGCATCCTCGGACTTCCACCTCTTTGGGCTGCTTAAAGATTCTCTACGGGGAACACACTTTGAAGATGACGAGAGTGTCAGTCATGCAGTGAAAAAATGGCTACGCCTATAGGACAAGAGCTTTTATCAGCAGGGAGTACATGCTCTACCACAACGTTGGCGTGCAACCATAGAGCGTGATAGAGACTGCGTAGAAAAATAGGAATTAGACAAGGCATTTTTATGTATATTTTCACCAAATTCTGACTCTTAAAATGAACACGTTCTCAGAAAAAATTGTGGGGCATTACTTATTGAACGACCCTCGTATATCATATGGGACACATTCGTTGAACTAAACATTTTGTTAAAAATACTTTGGTGACCACCTGTACAATGCAAAACAAATATTCTTCTTAACGAAACGTCGTTTCATGCTGAACGTAAGCGCGCAATGACAGTGCTACCAGCTACGTGCAATACACGCGGTCGACTTCTTTGACATTGCAATGCAGTTTGGCACACACATAAATGAAATAAACAATTTACTAACAGTGATTTCGTAAGAACCGAATTCACAAAACATAAACTTTGTCTCCAAAAAAAGTAACTTTATTCTTTATTTCAGCAAGTATGCAAACTGTTGACCATGCACTGAAAGGCACATTTGCAATCGCCGTTCGAAAGGAAAATGAACAGATCTAGTTACAGTGGACGATATGGTAGAACATGCACTTGCAATTCGACGACATATATCGTCTGCCGTAGTTGAGGCTTCGTCATAGACTTGTAACGTTTATGTCTAAAGTAGGGTGTGACGTTTATGCACAACAAAGAACAGTTATATCAAGTGGTGTGCTGACTGCTGTCCTGGTAGAATGACGCTGACATACACTAATGATGATACATACCAGTGTAGTTCTACATGCCGGTTCATTCAGTATCTCCTTGCTTTCTCCCTACTTGGTAAAAACAACTAATCATTATCCTATTTATGTACCGTGTAGCCGCAGCCTGTAATCTATATAACTGCAAACACCAATACAAGTGTCAACTCTATCTCCGTACTCATGTCCACCAGCTATCCAAGCATAAAATGCAATGGTTCCTCCACTATCTGCCGAATCTGTTGGACTAATTCGCCTACAGTGCTTTATAACTGCCCACGTCGTGTTGTGCCGACTCCACTGTAGCTTGAATGGATTTTTAAGTTTGTTTTATATGCCCGACTTCTAATTTCACCACACAAGTCTCCAGGGTTGAGTAGTTATTGCCCGATGACGACACGCAATACAGTTTGTTAAAGCGGAATTCGCCGTTATTAATTATGCTTTTAGATTTAATTTTATTATTCGTACAGAGACTCAACGTTCCTTTGTTTAACAGCGCATCGTCAAAATAAGTATGAAATGCTAATATCTTTGCAATACATAATGTCGACTATTGAGTTAAAGTTCGTAACTATTTTGCCATTTTAGAGAAGAGCAACCTTAAGCGCTTCTGCTTCTATAGTCTCAGTATCAAATGTTCACTAATTTCTATTTACTTCCTATCTCAGTTCAGTATTTAACACAAATTAAATATCAGTGTCATTTCAGAGATATTATGTCAGTTCCACACTAACGGAATAACACGTAATTGTTATTTAACATCACTTTTATTAATAATCCTTTTTCTTATGACGTAAATCTTAATGAATGATTACTATCTAGGAGGAAAGAGGGATTGATCCTGATCATGAGATAATAGCTTTTAATGAGCCCGCAATCGTTAATTAAATAAAAAGTCACGTTCAAGGATGATATGCGAACAACTTTCGTTACGTCCGTTTTCACGTATCTGTCAAAACTAATCCAGTCGCCCACAATTCAAATTAACAATGACGTTAACCCCTTTTGTCCCCGAATTAATTCCTTTCAGATACGCGCACGTCCGAACAGCAGAACGGAACACAAACAACTTGTTTTAACAACCGAACAACGCAATGACGTTACGTTACGACAATGAACATCTCTTTGACTCTATCTTCTCTACTATGCTTAATTAAATCATTCCTAATTACAATTTATTCAGCTATTTAACGAAAACATCTAACAAAAAATAAAATTAATTTATCCCAACGTAAAAGATCCGTTATAGCTTGCAGGGACCTACATCACATTTAATTAGTAAGGATGTGACATACCAAGCAGACTTTTCGGATGACTTCTAATCTGGGAAAATTACAGTTTTGTTGGTGGCGGTCGTGATAAGACATTGTGTGAAACATAACTCAATGCTTTCCCTGAAAACTATCTCGAAAGATAGTTCGGACCTCGGCTCATGATGGAAATACATTGGATCTAATGGCAACAAACAGACATGACCTCTTTGAGAATTTCACATCGAAACTGGTATCTGTGACCATGATGTAGTTGTGTCGCTAATGATTACCGGAGTACAAAGGACAACTAAAAGAGTAGAAATATACATATGTTCAGTAAACTGGAGAAAAAATCAGCGGTGTCATATTTCAGCGAGGAACAGGGCAGGAACACGTGGAGGTACTATGACTCAAGTTTAAAAGAACAGTTGACCTTATAGTGGATAGATATGTATCCAGTAGAACAGTTCGTAATGGGAGGGACCGACCATGGTGTACGGTCACTGTAAAGGGACTTCTAAAGAAACAGACTACTGCATAATAGGTGTCAGACAACGCATAGGACTGTAGACACAGAGAATAAAACACGTTAGGCTGCCACGACGACAATACGTGAAGCCTTCAGCGACTACCGTAGCAGAATGTTGTCAAATGATATTTCACAAAAACAAAGAAATTCTGGTTGTCTGTAAAGATCGTTAGTGGAACGGAATGTAGTGTACAGTTGTTAGCGGAGGAGACAGAAATTTAGAGTAGCCAAACGAAAGCTGAAATGCTTAGCTCGGTTTTCAAACGTGCCTTTACAAAGGAAGACACAGGAGTACTGCTGCAAATTAACCCTCGCCACACCGAAAAGATGAGTGAAATTAGTATTACTGTCAGTGCTGATGAGAAACAGCTCCAGTGCCTGATGGAATCCCTACTAGATTCTATATTGAACTTGCGGCTGAATTAGTCCCTTCTAAATAAAATCCATCGCAGATCCCTCGAACAAAAGACCGTGCCCTGTAATTGGAAGAGAGCACAGCTAACACCCATCTACAAGAAGGGTAGTGGAAGTGGTCGTTGACACCGACTTGCTGTAGAATCTTAGAACATATTCTGAGGTCAGAAATGATGAGGCAGCTTGGACAGAATGCCTCCTCCACACCAACCAGCACGGATCCAGAAACATTGATCTTTTGGAATCCAGCTCCTACTTTACTCACGTGACATACTGAAAATGCTTTGGATCAAGGCACTAAGGTAGATGGAGTATTTCTTGATTTCCGAAAAGCATATGACTCAGTATCACACCTACGCTTATTGTCAAAAGTTCGGTCAAATGGGGTATCAAGTGAAATTTGTGAGTGGATCGAGAAGTTTTAGGTAAGAACGTCACAGTGTGTTATCTTGGAGGGAGAGTCGTTGTCATATCTAGAAATAACTTCGGTTGTGCCCCAGGGAAGTGTGTTGGGGCCACTGCTGTTCATTTTGTATATTAATGACCTTGCAGACAACATGAATAGTTAACCTCAGGCTTTTTGCAAACTATGCTGTCATCTGTAACGAACAGCTGTCTGAGAGAAGCTGCATCAAAATTCAGTCGGACATTGATAAGTTTTCAAAGTTGTGCAAAGATTGGCAACTTACTTTCAAAGTTAAGAACTGTAAAACTGTGCACTTCACAAAGTGAAAAATGTGGTATCCTATGACTATAATATCACTGAATCACAGATAGAATAGGCCAGCTCATACAAATACCTGGGTGTAGCACTTTGTAGGGATATGAAATGGAATGATCACATAGGTTCAGTCGTCGGTAAATTAGGTGATAGTCTTCAGTTTATTGGTGGAATACCGCGTAAGTTCAATCAGTCTACAAAGGAGACTGCCTGCAAATCACTCGTGCGAACCATTCTAGAATACTGGTCAAGTGTGTGGGACCTGTACCAAATGAGACTAATAGGGAATGTTGAACGTATATACGTATACAGAGAAGCGCAGCACGAATGGTCTTAGTTTTCTCTTTTTTGACCCGTTAGAGTAATGTTGAAGAAACTTAACTGGCACACTGTTGAACACAGACGTAAACTATCCCGAGGAAGTCTACTAAGTTTCAAGAACCGACTTTAAACGGTGACTTCAGAATCATGCTGCAGTCCTCTCCGTATCGCTCACACAGGGATCGTGAGGACAAGATTAGAATAATTGCAGCACGTTCGGAGGCTTTCTAAACATCTTTCTTCCCATGCTCCATACATGAATGGAAGAAACTCCAGTAACTGGTACAATGGGACGTACGCTCACACACGCACCTCGCAGTGGTTTACAGAGTATGGATGTAGATGAAGATGTAGAGGTAGGTGTAGGTGTCATTTTGATTCCAGAAACATTTTCCTCTTACCAACGTTTCTCACATAATGAACATGCAGGTGAACTTGGAATTCTGGTTACACGTGGGAGTACCAACATCCTTTTCCCGCGTACGACCTTTCAGTGGATCAGGAGAAAGTAAAATATTGATCATTCTCTTCTAATAATTATCCACTGTGCACCGTGTGAAGACTTCTGCAGTACAGATGCAGTCTAGGTAAATTGTCGTAAGGGCTAGGCAGTTTCATCAGGACGTGTTAGACACAGGTCCGGCTGACATCCCTATCTCGCAAGATGGCGCACAGGTCGCATAAGAAAGAGCAGGCAGCAGCTTGGGTGACCACAAGGACATTCCGTTCCAGAAGTTTACAGTGTTGCAGAAAGCAGTCGTAATGAGTTTCCTCTTCTCCCGAATGTGCGCACGGTTCATTAACGTGGCTCTCCGCCCTATACGCAACTGGAAGGTGGACGGCCGAGTGTTCTCGTAAGAGAAATGAGCGGTTGCACGGTGGGGCCGTGTAATTTGTGACAAAGAGCTGCGCGGCCTCCCGGCTGCGGGATCAGAAGGCGGCGCGGCTGCCCGGTCTCCAGGAGGCTGCCAGCACGGGCAGTGGGCGGGACTGCAGCAGGTGGCCGCCGGCTGCTAAAGCACACGCTGCCAGTGTGCGCCTTGTGTGCCGTGTGACGTCACGGCCCCTCCACAAGTCACCACACAACGGGACCACACGCCCAGCCGACAAAGACAAAATTTCATGAGCACTAAATTATTTTTGTAGGGGTACCTCATTTTGGGGAAAAAAACCAGTCGACAGTTTGAAGCATGTGCGGTTACTGAACGGCACCGTGTGGAACACGAAAGAAGTTTTCGCCTTCTGAGAAATCAGTGGTAGAAAATCACGCATTGCGAAACGGACACGGTACTGGATTCGACGAGACATCTGCTACTACAGAGAGTAATAAACTCTAAGACAAAGAAAGATGCACTACGAAGGAATTATACGAACGGGACGGAAACTGGTAGATGTGACGTACATGCACAGACAAACATATGAAACATGTGAGAAAAATTTGATGATTTATTCAAGAGAAAGAGCTTCACAAATTGAGCATGTCAACAGTGCGTTGGTCCCACTCTGGCCTCAATGCAATAAGGCATCGATCCATAAAGTTCCTGGAGGTCCTCCTGAGAGGCATCGGCCAAATTATGTCCAAATGGTGCTTTAGACCGTCAGAATACCGAGCTGGTTGGAGGGCCATGTCGACCGTGCTCCAAACCTTCTCAATTGGAGAGAGATCCGGCGACATTGATGGTCAAAGTACGCTCTGGCAAGCTGCAGACACGTCTTCGGCGATGAATCTCATTGACTGGAGTAGAATTGTCTTCAGCAATGAGTCCCGCTTCGAACTGAGTACGACACGGTGTCCTGAAACGCCCCAGACAGTGGTGGGATACTAGCCTGACTGTATCCCACCATACTGCGCGACAACCAGGAGTTGTGGTCTGGGTGTCATTTCATTTCATTACAGGTCCCCTTTGGTTGTCATCTGCGGCATCCTTGCAGCACAGAAGTACGTCGAAGATATTATACTCCAAGTTTTGTAGCCCTTCATGGTAAGCCATCCTGTGCTCACATTTCCGCAAGATAATGCTCTTCCATACACGGCGAGAGTTTTTACTGCCTGCCTTCCTGATTGCCAAACCATACCATGGCGAGCAGTGTTGCCAGATTTGTTCCCAGTGGGTAGGACCCTCCAGCCAGCTTGGAATTTTAAAGATCTAACTTGCCAGTTGTATAGAATTTGGGACATCCAACGACTCTACCTGTACCAAACCGAATAACTGATTGCATAAGGGACCAATGTACTACTGACATGCTCAATTTGTGAAGCTCTTTTTCTTGAATAAATCATCCAATTTCATATCCTTACAAAGTGTTACACCCTGGTATTTGTATGAGCTGCCCTATTCAATCTGTCATGCATCGATACTGATGACGAACTTGGGACACTTAAAATCTTTACATGTACGCCACATCTATCGATTTCCGTCCTCTTTGGATAAATTCAGTCAGACCTCGATAAGTTTTCAAAGTGGTGCAAAGATTGGCAACTTACTTGTAAAACTGTGCACTTCACAAAATGAAAAAATTGGTATCCTATGACTATAATATTCTTTCAGACAGCTGCAAGGCACGCTCTGGAGGTGGCAGCGTTAGGAGGATCAGCGCTCTCGTCTTGAAACAGGGCATGGCCGTGGAAGTTCAAAGACGAGAAACCCACCGGTTGCAAAGCCTCCTCCACGTACTGTGCGGCTATCGCGTAGGTCATTATAAATTCTAACGGCGAACGGGCACCACAGGATGTCGGCCCCACACCAGGCTGGAGGAACGTGTGTTGGGAGACCACAAACCGCTCTCCGTTGCGCTCTCAACAGCGCCTCCAGACAGGGACCCTGTGGTTGTCGCCCTCAAGGAAGAGGCAGGATTTGTCGCTAAATATTACCCGCTGCCATTCTGTAGAGCCTCATGTCCGCCTTTGGCGACCACAGGCCAAACGGGTGCGACCTTGCTGGGGTGTGAGTGACAGACGTTGGCCGGCTGTGGTAGCCGAGCGGTTCTAGGCGCTCCAGTCCGGAACCGCGCTGCTGCCACGGTCGTAGGTTCGAATCCTGCCTCGGGCATGGATGTGTGTGATGTCCTTAGGTTTAAGTAGTTCTAAGTCTAGGGGACTAATGACCTCAGATGTTGAGTCCCATAGTGCTCAGAACCATTTGAACCATTTGACAGACGTTGTAATGGTCGGCGTGCGGCGAACCCTGCGTCATGCAGTCGCCTTCCAATGGGATTAGCACTTACTTGATGTTGCATAGAAAGTATGGCAGTTCATTGAATGGCCTGTATCGTTGCCGTTGAATCATTTCACTCGTGGCGGACAGTTCACCGGACCTCCCGCCTTGTGATGCGTATCGGACGTCCAGAGCCCAAATGCGGCACTCGCGTTCCTTCCTCAGTCCATTGCCGCCAACAACGAGCACTGGTGTAGCCCTTACGACCCAAGTGGCGCACAGTACGACGATAGGACCACCCAGCCTCCCACCTCCCCACGATGCGGCCTCTCTCCTGTCGAACGAGTCGCCTGAGCTTAGTACACGTTCCAGAGATGCTCTACCCGCTGTCGTACTGGCCGTCACGGCCATCTGGAGCGCTCTTTTACCAACCGGTGGGGCACGGCGTCACGGCTCCACCTACGCTCCCCGAGTACACAGCCGATCGTGGAAACGAAATCATTGCCGTAGCTGAGAGTGTTCATCATTCCCACCCGGTTTGCGTTGGGTGCATTGGGTCGATCGTGTCCTTGTGGGTGCAACTCTTTTTGTGACGGTGAGTGTATAAAAGAACTGAAACCTGCTAGTCAAGGGAAGGCAGGATTCGGTTACGATTGTGGACGGGGCCGTAATCAGTTACTGCTGGTTGCCTTTTACAGTTACACACAGTTTATTTTGAACCAGTAATTCCAAACACAACAATAAATAAAAATACCACACATTATTAACGGTCTAAATAATAGTGTTTTCAGTGAGTTATAATTCAGCAAACCACCATTAAATACAGATACAGTAGATAATGTTTTAAAAGCAAGCCACTGTGATCCGGGCAGAAGGCTTTAGACGCCAGGAATGACAATAAATTAAGAATTGTTTAAAACTCGTTGCAACCTACAAATTACAGGCTTTGAAACATTAAAGGTAAGTCGCCACAAACACAGCAGAAGACTTCTGATCCCAGGAATGGCAATAAACAAGGTTTTAAGGCTTACTGCTAAAATACAAATCCCAAATTAGAATTTTAAGGCAAATGACCACAATCACGGCTGAAGGCCTTACACAATGGGAACGGCAATAATATATAAAAAAAATTAGAAACCAGCTGTAAAACAGAAAATACAATAGCAAAGGTTAATGAAAAACAAGTAACTGATCACCAAACGGGTGAATAAGATGAAGGTAAACTTTGTAACACAACCCTTAACGTCCACTGAACACTAACTACAGTGCTAGATTTATTCCAGAAGGCGACCGGAACTATTACACTAGACTTATATAACCTTTAATGTAGGCATTATAAGGTGTTGTAATAAATAACACTATAATAAAACACAAGGACCAGTACATAAGTTTCTTAAAGGGTACTGAGGCAGATTATACCCGCAGAAGGCGTGGGCTGAAGCAGCGTTACACTGAACTACTGACCATCAGACCATCTTTTAGAACACACATGTGTTACAAGAACCAAGGAGCCACAGACGGTGTTCCAGAAATCGAAGGTCCGGCAGCAAACACTTTCGTGTGCGATGAGATAGGCAGCCAAGAATTGCATTCATTTCACAAGACGGTAACTCAGACTGGTGGCAACCTAACGAATCACTAACGATAATCTTGCTGAAGCAACCTGACGTCCGATAAACCAAATGCAAAGACGTAAATGCAACGATGGAACAATACGCCAAGGCTGGAACCAGCGGTCTGCACTACATCCCCAGAATACTGTGATTAGAGCGACCAGAACGAGAAAGGAATCACTGCTACCAGAGTAGAAGAATCACCAACCGGCCTACAATCAAGAAAGTTGTGAAAACTACACGACTTACCAGACAGCAGCGGCAATGAGAGGAAACGTACACTGCCGTTACATACGCTAACCCCCAGGGCAGGTATCTGGGGCGTTAGTGGCCACCAAACAAGAAAAATACCCGCTGGTTAAACTTAACAAACTGTAACAAGTTGAAAGCAGTAAATAGTAGTAAGAAGTCGAGGAAAGCTAATCAGACCCGCCATCCCCGAGCACTCCACTCGCTGCTCTTCGCCTCGACGACACTACGAGCAGCAACACGAACCCAAGTCACTGGAGAATTGCGAGGTATCGCAGTGGTGGAGGTGTCTCTACTTGGATTGAAATGCACTCATCTTAAAGCTTGCTGGGTCCGGTTTACGACGAGGTCGTGCACCCTCGTGACCACAGCCCTTCTGTCTGGCAGTCCATGCGTGCCGCCAGCGGTCCCAGCGTGTTATCGGGCTGCGCGGACCTGGCTCTTCCTCAGTCCTCCACCCAATTGGCCCACTCACACGACCCGGAAAAACAACGACGTCACCCCAAAGATAGGGCTACAGTTACTACAGATCCATAACCGCCGCTGCTGCCACTAGCGGACAGGCAACACTTGAGAAACCGAATGGCGCCAGTCAACACGAGAAAAAGACAAACAACCGCAACCATGCCAACTAAACGATACGGTCTGGCATCCAGCAGAGCTGTAGCATGGCTCAAGAATACTACACTCCTGGAAATTGAAATAAGAACACCGTGAATTCATTGTCCCAGGAAGGGGAAACTTTATTGACACATTCCTGGGGTCAGATACATCACATGATCACACTGACAGAACCACAGGCACATAGACACAGGCAACAGAACATGCAAAATGTCGGCACTAGTACAGTGTATATCCACCTTTCGCAGCAATGCAGGCTGCTATTCTCCCATGGAGACGATCGTAGAGATGCTGGATGTAGTCCTGTGGAACGGCTTGCCATGCCATTTCCACCTGGCGCCTCAGTTGGACCAGCATTCGTACTGGACGTGCAGACCGCGTGAGACGACGCTTCATCCAGTCCCAAACATGCTCCATGGGGGACAGATCCGGAGATCTTGCTGGCCAGGGTAGTTGAATTACACCTTCTAGAGCACGTTGGGTGGCACGGGATACATGCGGTCGTGCATTGTCCTGTTGGAACAGCAAGTTCCCTTGCCGGTCTAGGAATGGTAGAACGATGGGTTCGATGACGGTTTGGATGTACCGTGCACTATTTAGTGTCCCCTCGACGATCACCAGTGGTGTACGGCCAGTGTAGGAGATCGCTCCCCACACCATGATGCCGGGTGTTGGCCCTGTGTGCCTCGGTCGTATGCAGTCCTGATTGTGGCGCTCACCTGCACGGCGCCAAACACGCATACGACCATCATTGGCACCAAGGCAGAAGCGACTCTCATCGCTGAAGACGACACGTCTCCATTCGTCCCTCCATTCACGCCTGTCGCGACACCACTGGAGGCGGGCTGCACGATGTTGGGGCGTGAGCGGAAGACGGCCTAACGGTGTGCGGGACCGTAGCCCAGCTTCATGGAGACGGTTGCGAATGGTCCTCGCCGATACCCCAGGAGCAACAGTGTCCCTAATTTGCTGGGAAGTGGCGGTGCAGTCCCCTACGGCACTGCGTAGAATCCTACGGTCTTGGCGTGCATCCGTGCGTCGCTGCGGTCCGGTCCCAGGTCGACGGGCACGTGCACCTTCCGCCGACCACTGGCGACAACATCGATGTACTGTGGAGACCTCACGCCCCACGTGTTGAGCAATTCGGCGGTACGTCCACCCGGCCTCCCGCATGCCCACTATACGCCCTCGCTCAAAGTCCGTCAACTGCACATACGGTTCACGTCCACGCTGTCGCGGCATGCTACCAGTGTTAAAGACTGCGATGGAGCTCCGTATGCCACGGCAAACTGGCTGACACTGACGGCGGCGGTGCACAAATGCTGCGCAGCTAGCGCCATTCGACGGCCAACACCGCGGTTCCTGGTGTGTCCGCTGTGCCGTGCGTGTGATCATTGCTTGTACAGCCCTCTCGCAGTATCCGGAGCAAGTATGGTGGGTCTGACACACCGGTGTCAATGTGTTCTTTTTTCCATTTCCAGGAGTGTATGTCTAATCAAATGCCTTTTCATGATCCCCTTGAGACATCCTTTGTTTTCGTCTGAACTGGAACCGAGAGAGAAAATGTCAGTCTTTGCCTCCAGCTCCCTTTTTATCCACAAACATGACTTTTGTCTCGTTGTTATTTATTTTCTACTTTATTTTTGTAACCTCTTGATTTAAGACCCTAAACATTTTGTTTCTTTCGTTCCATCACTCTATAACTATACTGTATTTAATAGTCCATGTGTTATAGCGACAGCAGCGGAGACAGCCAGAAACATTTGCGCCATGTATGAGGATAATGCCAAAGGACAGAGCACGGCAATAAAACGGTTTTCTCGTTTTAAGGTGGATCATTTTGACATTAGTGACTCTCCATGTTCAACAAAACTTTCGGGGTTTGATGAAGATCGTTTAAAAGCTTTAATCGACAATGAACCACATCAGTGTACTCTAGAACTGGCAGACGTGATCAAGTGTGATCATTCTACCATCGTGCGACATTTGTAAGCAATGGGAAAGGTTCCAAATAGTGTGCGTGGATACCGTATGCTGTAAGTCAAAATCGCAAAAAAACAGTGGGTGGCCATAAATGCATCTCATATGCATCTCATAGACGCCCCTCATCAATTGACTCGTGAACAACCCTTACCATTCCTACCCTGTATCATTATTGGTAACGAGACATGTCTTTATGCTAAAATAATGAAAAGAAAGGAATGGTTGAATCCATGCATCCACAAAGATATTGTTACTCATCTGGTGGAACAGTGACGGTGTGGTATACTGCGAATTGCCTCTTCGAGGTCTGTCAACAACTGAGACATCTTGCAGACGCAGTCGAAGAAGAACGACCAGGAAGAGTGGGTGAAGTGATGCTATTCCACGATAACGCCCGCCCCCAGTCTGCTGGACTGGCAAAGAACAGGAGCTGGGTTGCAAAGTCACATCGCGTCCATTTTATTCACCTCATCTTGCACTCTCAGATTTCCTATTTCTACGCTCTCTATCGAGGAGCTAACCGGGTGAAAATTTTCTCCGAACTTGGCTCGACGTGTTTTCATCTCAAAACGATATGATTTCTACAGTCGCGGAATCGAGAAGTTACCCAAGCATTGGCAGACAGTTGTAAATAGTGAAGAAGAACATATTATTGATGAAAAAAGTCTCTGTTGTGTGTACCTGTTGTGTTTATTAAAATTACGGAAAAACGCTAGGAACGTATGCACCATACTGATGTATTGTACGGCACTTAAATATGTAGAACTCATGATATTTAAAAACGCTGTGCAGACCACAGCCTCATGTCCCTCAACAACACAAACGGTAGAAAATCCCTGAAATTGCTTCTCGCATTCTAGTGCACGTTTTTTTGATGTGATTATAAGCTTGATCACTAGACTGCAACATGATCATGAAACACCACGCTTTCCTAGGTACACTATCTTCCACGTGTAACATACTCCCTACAACAAGGAAACACATATGATCTTAATTGACTTCATTAAACCTTTTGATCATGTTAAAGAGGGAAGCTGTTTCAGATATTTGTCAATAGGGATTTTCCTCAATCTTTAATACTCAAAACGTTGTATGAACAGTGACACACACCTTCTCCAGGAAAAAGTGGTCATAATATAGAAAGCGTCAATGTACTTAAACTAAATTCTTGTGGAATGGATAAGCGAGTTGCCACTACACTCTTTTAAAAATTCGTACTATACACTATTGTCATTTAGCGTTCGAGTAGTACCGACTTACCAGTGATTACATATACATACACTACTGGTCATTAAAATCGCTACACCAAGAATAAATGCAGACGATAAACGGGTATTCATTGGACAAATATATTATACTAGAACTGACATGTCATTACATTTTCACGCAATTTGGGTGCATAGATCCTGAGAAATCTGTACCCAGAACAACTACATCTGACCGTAATAACGGCCTTGATACGCCTGGGCATTGGATCAAACAGAGCTTGGATGGCGTGTACAGGTACAGCTGCCCATGCAGCTTCAACACGATACAGTAGTGACTGGCGTATTGTGACGAGCCAGTTGCTCGACCACCATTGACCAGGCGTTTTCAATTGCTGAGATATCTGGAGAATGTGCTGGCCAGGGCAGCAGTCGAACATTTTCTGTATCCAGAAAGGCCCGTACAAACCTACAACATGCGGTCGTGCATTATCCTGCTGAAATGTAGGGTTTCGCAGGGATCGAATGAAGGGTAGAGCCACGGGTCGTAACACATCTGAAATGTGACGTCCACTGTTCAATGTGCGGGCAGTGCGAACAGGAGGTGACCGAGAAGTGTAACTAATGGCACCCTATACCATCACGTCGGGTGATACGCCAGTATGGCGATGACGAATACGCGCTTCCAATGTGCTTTCACCACGATATCGCCAAACACGGATGCGACCATCATGATGCTGTTAACAGAACCTGGATTTATCCGAAAAACTGACATTTTACCATTCGTGCACCCAGGTCAGTCGTTGAGTACACCATCGCAGGCGCTCAAAAATGGCTCTGAGGACTATGGGACTCAACATCTTAGGTCATAAGTCCCCTAGAACTTAGAACTACTTAAACCTAACTAACCTAAGGACATCACACACGTCCATGCCAGAGGCAGGATTCGAACCTGCGACCGTAGCAGTCTCGCGGTTCCGGACTGCAGCGCCAGAACCGCTAGACCACCGCGGCGGGCTCGCAGGCGCTCCTGTCTGTAATGCAGCGTCAACGGTAACCGCAGCCATGGTCTCCGAGTTGATAGTCCATGCTGCTGCAAACGTCGTCGAACTATTCGTGTAGATGGTTGTTGTCTTGCAAACGTCCACATCTGTTGACTCAGGGATCGAGACGTGGCTGCACGATCCGTTACAGCCATGCAGATAAGATGCCTGTCATCTCGACTACTAGTGATACGAGGTCGTTGGGATCCAGCACGGCGTTCCGTATTACCCTCCTGAACCCACCGATTCCATATTCTGCTAACAGTAATTGGATCTCGACCTACGCGAGCAGCAATGTCGCGATACGATAAACCGCAATCGCTATAGGCTACAATCCGACCTTTATCAAATTCGGAAGCGTGATGGTACGCATTTCTCCTTCTTACACGAGGCATCACAACCACGTTTCACCAGACAACGCCGGTCAACTGCTGTTTGTGTATAAGAAATCGGTTGGAAATTTTCCTCATGTCAGCACTTTGTAGGTGTCGCCACCGGCGCCAACCTTGTTTGAATGCTGTGAAAAGCTAATCATTTGCATATCACCGCATCTTCTTCCTGAGGTTTAAATTTCGCGTCTGTAGCGCGTCATCTTCGTGGTGTAGCAATTTTAATGGCCAATAGTGTATATTTTTCAGATGAGAAACTCGATGTGGCAGGTGGGGTCTACTTGGAAGTCTAGCATCTGTAAAGATGCGCACATCTGTTACTGCTTCCCACCTACCTTCCCATTTATTAAGCGGTTTAAAATCCTTGCCCTCCATTTCACTACAAGCTGATGAAGCTATTTGCGGATGACTGGTTACTTATTCACAATAGTGAAGTCTACCAAGAACAGAAATCTATCTTAATACATTATGCAGAATCTGGTAACAAAACAAAGGTGATGATATGTTATGGGAAAAGTAAATCTTCCAAAATTGTAATTACTGGATAAGCAGTGGAATAAGCAACTGTAGACGGTTTTTTTACTATTAATGTGGAAATGAATGAACTTGGATATATTAAACATTTGTGTAAGTTCCACATGTTGCTGAGCGCGATCTGGCGTTTGGTGGTAAATAAGAATTTTTGCAGCCAAAATGGCGTGTTGAAATAATTTTATTTCCTCAATGAGCGGTTCCGGCAGAGTCAAGCAGTCATTTTCGGATATTCTGGAAATAATATTACTGTGCATGAATCGCACAACCACAACGAGTGTGCTTTCGTAATCGTCACTGGGGAAATAAAAATGTATCAACACGTGATCTTGACTGTGAACGTTGTTATTTATCATCATTAATCATTTAGGTTAATTATCATTTCGACAACTCACTCTTATGGCTAAAAGGCTTAATTCTCAATAATATTTCATAAAGGCATCCTGTGGCATCTCTATAAACATTTTCTTAAGGCAACCAGTGCGAATGCAGTTCACAAATCTGACATGGGGGAGAGTCTAAAATTGAAAATTAATCGCCTAAGTACAGAGCGTATTAATGTATGAAATGTATTAGTAACAGATAGAACTGCTGGAGATGACACGCTGAATTATGGAAGATAGTACCTCGCACCTGTTGTCGAATTTGGAAGCAAACGTTTCATGTCTTTCAAGGTAACAAATTTTAAGTACTTTTGTTGTATATGACATCATCCTGAAATTGATTTTCGACTTCAGATAGACTAATTTAACTTAATCAAAGACAGGACCTATTATAACAACTTTTAAATGAATGTAAGAAAACAGACACGTCTGAGATTTTACAAGAAAACTATCACTTCTAGTTGTAACATATGAAGGCAAGACTTAGATAACAACAAAGGGTACACCTTGAAACCAGAGTGTAAGTGAAAGTAATCAAATGTGCAGCAGAATACACTATATAATTTCGAAAGCGAAATATCGGAATAAGAGCATAATTACGACCAATGTATGTAAATGAAGAAAAATAAGAATGTAGGAGGAATCGGAACGAGAACATCAGTTGAATTTAAGACGACAGACTACCAAAAATGGCTGGCTCTGAGCACTATGGGACTCAACATCTTAGGTCATAAGTCCCCTAGAACTTAGAACTACTTAAACCTAACTAACCTAAGGACATCACACACACCCATGCCCGAGGCAGGATTCGAACCTGCGACCGTAGCAGTCCCGCGGTTCCGGACTGCAGCGCCAGAACCGCTAGACCACCGCGGCCGGCACCAAAAATGCATGGACACCCGAAACCAGATCGAAGGACGCAGATTAAGCTCTGAAAGTAGGTGTAACATGCAAAGCATAATACGTGAAGAAGATAATGATAAGTATGACAATAATGGTCCTTCTAGGACAAACTTACTGGATGACATCAGTTGAAAAGCTCTTGTAGACGATCACATATCAGTAATTTTTGGAAGTATTTTTACGGCGATGAAACATCCACCTTTAAAATTAAAATAGTCAGTCGCAATAGAACAGTTATTAAAAACGTCAACAGGTTTCCCTCAAATAGCGAACGTCTTCACCACATGCACTGAAATATGAGTACGATATAGATTTTGAGGGAAATGTAATAATGAATGCTAATGTAAGAAACATAAATTATGACCAAAATTAGCTGAGTTAGACCCATGATGGCAATGGTAACGATGAATGGAGCAGGTATCGTGGATGGACACACTTTAACTGTGCTTAGGACAGAGGGCCTTTGCGATGCTCCTTCCACCGCTTATTGCTTTACGTCGGTAACAGCCAATCAGGCATACAGTACTTAAAAAGCGTTATTGCATATTGTGTACAGATAAAAAACTGTACGAAGATTAATAAAAAAGTTACATAACATAACATAAATATCAGCTATATAAAGTGTCGAATTACATTTAAATAGATACAGGAGAATATACGGGAATATAACCAATTAAAATTGATTGTCAGTGCGTAGAATGCCCTCTATGGGCGTTTTAAGAAAACTCGTAGAGTGTAATCGTAGCAAAGAGAGAGCTATGCGACGCCGTTGGTTTCCATAGAGATGGCGTGAAGACATCTATTTGCATCATCGAGGACTGATGGAGACTACGTCAAAGATGTAACAGTAACCGACCATCATGGATATATCTTATCTAACCGTGGTCATATTTTTCGTATCTTCTATTAACTGTTATTACTAGATTTCCCAATAAATCTGATTTCACAGTAGTGGAAATCAGTATAATGGCAGAGATTTGAATGCAAATTAACATTGGTGGGAATAGTTGTGTACAGTGTAAACGCAGTAGTATGAGATCTTATATACCGACAGATGCAGTCGAATGGTATCGCACTTAATGTCAGTTGTACAGTATATAACAAGACATTAACGATTCAGATGGTAGAGGGCGGAACTCGCGATAAAGGCAGTCGGCTCTGTGCGGTGTTAATGTGTGCGTACCTGTACGCGCCTTTGCTGCAAACAGAAAGCAGACAGCACTAGTGACAGTGACTGTTGTGTACATAAGCCACGATTGTGACAAAGCCTTACAGGAAACAATTATCATGTGGTGAAAAAGCAAGTATCGGTGCGGACCAGGAAATGGGACTCTCTAATCGCCAAATCGCCAAGAAGTTGGACCGTTCACGTACAGAGATTGATAATTTCACTAGGCACACGATACAGGCAGAAGGGAAAATATGCGTGAAGTAGAAAATTATATGAGCGGTCGAAACGGTTACTTTTGCGCAAAGAAAGTGCCACAAACCGTTATTCTTGTCAGTTTGTTATTGATTTACAGCTATCGGTAAGTGCCAGACGTGTACGACAAACTATATCTAAAGAGAAACATTTTGTATTCAAGGAACGACAGCAGAAAACTGCTCTGTAACTCAAACGGGTTAGACTGGATTTTGCTGGAAAACGTTTTTCATGGATTTTATAATGAGATAAAGTGATCTTCAGTCACGAAAAGCAGTTTAATTTAGATGGACCGGATGGATTTTAGTATTGTTGGCATGATGAGAGAACAGAGTCGCAGGCAAGAATGAGCAGAAATTTTGGTAGTGTTAGTGTAATGATTTGGACGGCCTTCTGCCCTAAGCGTAAATCACGCATTGTTTGGCTTGGCTGAACATTAGAATCAACTCTGACATGTACACTTAGATGTTAGAGATAGAACTGATTATAATGTATGGGGAACCAAAGGACGAAAGTCTACCGTTTCAACAAGATAATGAATCTGTGCATGTTACCGCTACAATCAAAATGTTTGAAGATAAAAATATGGCTGTCGTCCCATGGCCTGCTCTTAGCCTGGATGCGAACAGCATAGCAGACCTTTGGGGAATACATGCAGGGTGTGTTTATCGTCAAGGAAGGCAATTTGACGCCTTATGTGAGCCGTATTGAGGACGTAGGTTGCAGGTGCTACTCTGAGATGTTATCACAGGAGAGGAATTCGTGGCGGGCCGCATCAAACCAGTCACAAGATTGATGACCAAAAAAAATATGAGCCGGTAAGAGCGATACGTGAAGAGCGGGCGTTAATTTCACTGCAATAACTACAAACGTATACAAAATCAGTGCCAAAGAGAGTTTTTGAGGTAATAAGGATAACGGAGATTGCATAAAGTACTAACAATGCAGTAACACAACAGAACTGTGAGTACCTTTACAACAACTTCCATCTTGGAAATGCTGACGCCATATTTTATTACTCATGTTATCAAAGAAACTACAGCACTGGCCTTTAAAATTGCTACAACAAGAAGAAATGCACATGATAAACGGGTATTCATTGGACAGATATATTATACTACAACTGGCATGTGATTACATTTTCACGCAATACGGGTGCATAGATCCTGATAAATCAAAACCCAGAACAACCACCTCTGGCCGTAACAAAGGACCTGATACGCCTGGGCATTGAGTCAAACAGAGCTTGGATGGCGTGTACAGGTACAGCTGCCAATGCAGCTTCTACACGATACCACAGTTCATCAAGAGTAGTGACTGGCGTATTCTGACGAGGCAGTTGCTTGGCCACCATTGACCAGACGTTTTCAATTGGTGAGAGATCTGGAGAATGTGCTGGCCAGGGCAGCAGACGAACATTTTCTGTATCCAGAAAGGCCCGTACAGGACCTGCAACATGTGGTCGTGCATAATTCCTGTTGAAATGTAGGGTTTCGCAGGGATCGGATGAAGGGTAGAGCCACGGGTCGTAACACATCTGAAATGTAACGTCTGCTGTTCAAAGTGCCGTCAATGCGAAAAAGAGGTGACCGAGACGTGTATGTAACCAATGGCACCCCGTACCATCACGCCGGGTGATATGCCAGTATGGCGATGACGAAAACACGGTTCCAATGTGCGTTCACCGCGATGTCACCAAACACGGATGCGACCATCATGATGCTGTAAACCTGGATTCATCTGAAAAAATGACGTTTTGCCATTCGTGCACCCAGGTTCGTCGTTGAGTACACCATCGGAGGCGCTCCTATCTGTGATGCAGCGTCAAGAGTAACCGCAGCCATGGTCTCCGAGCTGATGGTCCATGCTGCTGCAAACGTCGTCGAACTGTTCGTGCACATGGTTGTTGTCTTGCAAAATTCCCCATCTGTTGTCTCAGGGATCGAGACGTGGCTGCACCATCCGTTACAGCCATGCGGATAAGATGCCTGTAATCTCGACTGCTAGTGATACGAGGTCGTTGGGATCCAGCACGGCGTTCCGTATTACCCTCCTGAACCCACCGATTCCATATTCTGCTAACAGTCATCGGATCTCGACCAACGCGAGCAGGAATGTCGCGATACGATAAACTGCAATCGCGATAGGCTACGTTTATGAAAGTCGGAAACGTGATGGTACGCATTTCTCCTCCTTACACAAGGCATCACAATAACGTTTCACCAGGCAACCCCTGTCAACTGCTGTTTGTGTATGAGGAATCGGTTGGAAACTTTCCTCGTGTCAGCACATTGTAGGTGTCGCCACCGGCGCCAACCTTGTATCAATTTTCCGAATAGCCAATAATAAACTGACAGCATCTTCTTCCTGTCAGTTAAATTTCGCATCTGTAGCACATCTTCGTGGTGTAGCAATTTTAATGGCCATAGTGTATGTACTCGTTATTTCGTCATGATTGTTTATGTTATATTAGTGTCTACTACCTTCATAGTAATTTCGATACATGTATGCTTCAGACACTGTACCATTACTTTCATAGGATGCCTGCCTTAATTCTGATTTCTACTACTGTATTGTACTACTGTATGAATGAAGATGGTCGTTATTTAACCGAAACTGGTAGTCACTTTTGATAAATGTTCTACCGCAATCAAAACTGTTTTAATTTTTAAAAAGTACGAAAACTTGAGCTTTTTTTAATAGGCAGTGTGGTACTACATCGGACACCCTTTGGCGTACATTGGGAAACGATTCAGTTTTGATGCTTTTTATGCAATCTCGATATATGAAAAAGAGAAGTCAAACAGGTCTCCAGAAACATATCTCGCCAGACTAGTGAAGCACATTATGCACGCGTCATCACAGCCTAATTAATGAAGAGTTTCCCGGAATCTGCGCTGCCGCGATGCTGGTCACGTCCACAGAGATTTACTGCTGCGGACACTGGCGTACCATCTGCCCGTTCCTTGGCAGGTCGCTTTAGCGCAGTGCGGGGAGAAAGCCGGCAATGCTTCGTCCCGCTTCGCCACGCGCCACGCATCTCGATGAAATTCCGTTACCACTCAGGCCCAGTGATTTCATTCGTCCGAGGAGAACCGAAAGTCGCATTACCATACTTCATTTCGAGTTCTTCACATCTCCAATTAAAGACAGTCGAGACTGAAAAGTAAAGGTTACTAGCAGAATGAGGGGGCCCAGGCCACACGTCGAAAGTACAGTGTATAACGTACAAAATACGGCCGTCTCGTGTGCCATAATGTTAGCAACAACATTCAGCCTTTCCAGCTCCCTTATTTTGAGAAGAGGAGCCTCGTAAATTCTCATCTTCTCAGCGGGATACCTGCTTTGTTTATTGCAACATGAAACAGCATCATATCATTACAAGGTAACAGTCATAACACGACAAGACAGACTTCAGATAATTTACTGAGCCTCATAAACATTTGTGAGCAATTATTTTAAATGAAGCATTTGTTGTTCCCTTTGTTTAGGGAACTGAGTGAAACAGTGTTTTAGATTTATCTGTAATTACACTACTACACGTTCATCACTCTGCACTGCTAATGAGTCTCGGTTTAGCAACGAATAACAGGATCATATTTAAGTAATATTTTAACTGTTGTCCTATTTCTGGAGAAGGTAAGCAGAAAATTTAGCGAAACGTTGTTTGTCATAGAACAAGAAATTATCATGCGTGAGACTCACTGAAAATGTCGCTTTACATTTGTTAAAAAATGTTCAAATGTGTGTGAAATCGTATGGGACTTAACTGCTAAGGTCATCAATCCCTACGCTTACACACTACGTAACCTAAATTATCCTAAGAACAAACACACACGCCCATGCCCGAGGGAGGACTCGAACCTCCGCCGGGACCAGCCGCGCAGTCCATGACTGCAGCACCTAGACCGCTCGGCTAATCCCACGCGGCGGTTTACATTTGTACATGTACGCCTGGAAACCGATAAAAATTATAGGAAAATGCTCCAAAAGGATGTATGGGAAAAACGTTCAACGATATAATATGACAAAAAAGCTTCATTACTAAAGGAATAACTGAACGATGTGAGCTCTCGAATCCACCCTATTCATCATATTTGATCACTTCTCATTTCCTTATTCACTGAAGCGCCAAGGAAACTGGTATACAAATACAGAGATATGTAAACAGGTAGAACACAGCGCTATGGTCATCAACGCCTATATGAGACATCAAGTGTCTGGCGCAATAGTTGATCGGTTACTGCTCCTGCAATAGCAGGTTATCAAGATTTAAGTAAGTTTGAATGTGGTGTTATGGTCGGTGCACGAGTGATGGGACACAGCATCTCCGAGGTAGCGATGAAGTGGCGTCTTTCCCGTACGACAATTTCACGAGTGAATATCAGGAAACCGGTAAAACATCAAATCTCCGACATCGCTGCGACCGGAAAAATATCCTGCAAGAACGGGACCAACGACGAATGAAGAGAATCGTTCAACATGACAGAAGTGCAACAATCCCGTAAATTACTACAGGTTTCAAAGCTGAGCCATCAGAAAGTGTCAGTGTGCGAAACATTCAACAAAATATTATCAATATGGGCTTTCGGAGCCGAAGGCCCACTCGAGTACCTTTAATGACTGCATGACATAAAGCTTTACGCCTCACCTGGGCCCATCAACACCGACTTTGGGCTGTTGATTACAGGAAACATGTTGCCTGGTCGGAGAAGTCTTGTTTCAGATTATATTGAAAGGATGAAAGCGTACGGGTTTGGTGACAACATCATGAATGCATGGGCCCTGAATGTCAGCAGGGGCTTGTTCAAGCTGATGGAGGTTCTGCAATGGTTTGGGGTGTGTGCAGTTGGAGAGATATGGGCCCCTGTTACGTCTAGATACGACTCCGACAGGTGACACGTACGTAAGCATCCTGACTGATCACCTCCATCCATTCATGTCCACTGTGCATTCCGAAGAACTTGGGAAATTCCAACAGGACAATGCGACACGCACACGTCCAGAATTGCTACACAGTGGCTCCAGGAATAATCTTCTGATTTTAAGCACCTCCGCTTGCCGCCACACTCCCCACACATGCACATCATTTAGCATATCAGGGTTGCTTTGCAACGTGCTGTTCAGAAGAGATCTCCACCCTCTCGTACTCTTACGGATTTATGGACAGCCCTGCAGAATTCATGGTGTCAGTTCCCTCCAGCACTACTTCAGACATTAATCGAGTCCATGCCACATCGTTTCGAGGCACTTCTGCGTGCTCTCTGGGACCCTACAAGATATTACGCAGGTGTACCAGATTCTTTCGCTTAGAAGTGATTTGATCTCTACGGACCATTCAGCTACTCTTTTTGCACTACACATGACAGTCCTTCCACCCCAGACGTGTGGTGCAAAAACGTGCGCAACAAATTTATTCAGTTTCGCAATAGAATAATGCTCACTATTTTCTGAGTGTTTCAATTATGGCTAAGCTGCTCAGCTCAAACGTTTCTGGCTCTTTAATCTATCTTAATCCTGTTTGACCCAGATGAAATGTGAGAATCTTGCAATTTTTAAAACCTGTTTACTAGCTTCGGATAAAAACAGTATTTAGAACTGGGAGTTTATTTCTTTCAAACTTCAAACCGTATAACTTAACATTGCGTCTCAAATTTGGTATACTTGTGAAAGTATACTTGTGTTTGAAGATTATGCCCTCACAAATACAATATTTCAACCCATGAAACAAATTTGAGAACCTAATCTGACTGCTAGCCAGTTAACAACTTCTTAAGCAGCGCAAAGAGTTATAATGAGCACAACAAAACGAAAAAGAGCGTAAGTGATCATGTGATCTCTTAGTAGACGTGAAATGTTCGCTCAACAGTAGCTTATAGCCACTCGCAGCTCCGTGAGAGTGAGCTTCCGGTTTGTTATAGCAGAGATTCTGGTCGTACATAATGCACCCCGTTGGTAAGACGCAATCAATACCTTCACTGCGCTATAACAAAGGTGAAGTCACTGATGACAGTACCACTAAGGCAGAGTTATTAAACACGGCTTTCCGAAACTCCTTGTTTCACCAAAGAAGACGAAGTAAATATTCCTGAATTCAAATCAAGAACAATTGCCAAGATGAGAATCACAGAAGTAGATATCCTCGGTGTAACAAAGCAGCTTAAATCGTTTAACAAAGCCACGGCCTCCGGTCCCGATTCTATACCCGTCAGGCTCCTCTCGTAGCATGCTGAAACAATAGAGCCATATTTAGCAATTATATACAACACAAGGACTGTGGTCTGGGGATAGCGTCTTTGATTCATAATCAAATCGTCTTTGGTTCCGGTTCGAATCCTGCCGCTGCATGAATTCTGATTAATAATCAGCACTGGCGGCCGAAGACTTCCGACGTAACAAGTCAGCCTCATTCTGCCAACGGTCTTGTTAAAGAGGGTGGAGGAGCGGACAGAGGTTCAGGGCACTCTCTCGTCATATGGGTGGGAAATTGCACCTAAGGCGGAAGCATCAGCAATGATCAACGGCATGAGTATGCAGAAGGCAGTGGAAAGCACTGCATTAAAGACACGTAACGTGTATCCACAGGACATGTGGCCTGTAATTGAAGAGGTGTCACGCTGATCTCTCCATTGGCAAAAGATTCCGGAATAGTCCCCCATTCGGATCTCCGGGAGGGGGCTGCGAAGGGAGAGGTTACAACGAGGAAAAGACGAACTAATCAACGAAAGGACAACGTTCTGTGAGTCGGGCCGTGGAATGTCAGAAGCCTCAACGTGGTAGGGCAACTACAAAATCTGAAAAGGGAAATGCAAAGGCTCAATCTAGAATTAGTAGGGGTCAGTGAAGTGAAGTGAAGTGAAAAGAAGACAAGGATTTATGGTCAGACGAGTATAGGGTAATATCAACAGCAGCAGAAAATGGTATAACGGGAGTAGGATTCGTTACGAATAGGAAGATAGGGCGGAGATTGTGTTACTGTGAACAGTTCAGTGACAGCTGGCCGGTGTGGCGCTTCAGTCTGGAACCGCGTGGCCGCTACGGTAGCAGGATCGAATCCCGCCTCGGGCGTGGATGTGTATGATGTCCTTAGGTTAGTTAGGTTTAACTAGTTCTAAGTTCTAGGGGACGGATGACCTCAGATGTTAAGTCCCATAGTGCTCCGAGCCATTTGATTTTTGAAGTTTAGTGACAGGGTTGTTCTTATCGGAATTGACAGCAGAACAACATCGACCACGATAGTTCAGGTACACGTGCCTACGTCGCAGGCTGAAGAGGAAGAGATAGGGAAAGTATATGACGATACTGGAAGGGTAATACAGTACGTAAAGAGGGATGAAAATCCAATAGTCATGGGGGACTGGAAGGCAGTTGTAGGGGAAGGAGTAGAAGAAAAGGCTACAGGAGAAATACAAGAAATGAGAGAGTAGAAAGACTAATCGAGTTCTGTTACAATTTTCAGCTAATAACAGCGAATACTCTGTTCAAGAATCACAAGAGGAGGAGGTATACTTGGAAAAGGCCTGGTGATAAGGGAAGATTTCAGATATATAACATCATGGTCAGACAGAGATTCCGAAATCTGATACTGGTTTGTAAGGCGTACCCAGGAGCAGACACAGACTCAAATCACAATATAATAGTGATGAAGAGTAGGCTGAAGTTGTAAGATATTAGTCAGGAAGAATTAATACCCAGAGAAGCGGGATACGGAAGTACTAAGGAATGACGAGATACGGTTGAAGTTATCTAAGGGTAACAAGGAATAGCTCAGTAGAGGGAAGCAGTAGAAATGAGAACAGCGAGAAACTTAACATCAGGACTGATGGTCACGAAATAGATGAAATTAAGGAACTCTGCTACCTAGGCAGAGTAATAACCAATGATAGAAGGAGCAAGGGGGACATCAAAAGCAGATTAGCACTGGCAAGAAGGACATTCCTAGCCAAGAGAAGTTTACTAGCATCAATCATAAGCCTTAATGTGAGGAAGAAATTTCTGAGAATATACGTTTGGAGCACAGCATTGTATGGTAATCAAACAAGGACAGTGAGGAAACCAGAACAGAAGAGAATCGAAGAATTTCAGATGTGGTGCTATAGACGAATGTTGAAAATTAGGTAGACTGCTAAGGTAAGGAATGAGTAGATTCTGTGCAGAAACGGAGAGGAAAGGAACATGTGGAAAACGCAGATAAGAAGAAGGGACATGATAATAGGACACCTGTTAAGACATAAGGGGATGACTTCCATGGTTCTAGAAGGAGCTGTAGAGGGCAAAAGCTGTAGAGGAAGACAGAGATTGGAATACATCCAGCAGATAATTGAGGACGTAGGTTGGAAGTGCTACTCTGAGTTGAAGAGGTTAGCACAGGAGAAGAATTCGTGGTGGGCCGCATCAAACAAGTAAGAAGACTGATGACAAAAAACAAAAATTACAACCGCTCGTTTACAGAAGGATCCGTACCTAAAGACTGGAAAATTGGTCATGTCACACCAATATCCAGAAGGGAAGTGGGAGTAATACGCTGAATTACAGGCCCATATCACTAACGTCGATTTGCAGTAGGGTCTTGGAACATATACTGTATTCGAACATTATGAAGTACCTCGAAGAAAATGATTTATTGACACATAGTCAGCTCGGATTCAGAAAATATCGTTCTTGCGAAACACGACTAGCTCTTTACACTCACGAAGTAATAAGTACTATCGATAGGGGATGTCAAACTGATTCCACATTTTTAGATTTCCAGAAGGCTTTCGACACCGTTTCTCACAACCAGACTGGGTGCCTATCGAATATCGCCTCAGTTGTGCGATTAGATTCGTAATTTCCTGTTAGAAAGGTCACAGCTCGTAATTATGGACGGAAGGTCATCGAGTAAAACAGAAGTAAGCCGGCCGCGGTGGCCTAGCGGTACTAGGCGCTTCAGTCCGGATCCGCGTAACTGCTACGGTCGCAGGTTCGAATCCTGCCTCGGGCATGGACGTATGTCATGTCCTTAGGTTGGTTAGGTTTAAGTAATTCTAAGTCTAGGGGACTGATGACCTTGGAGACAATCGGCGCAGCCCTCTTACATTGTCTGCAGATGATGCTGTCAATTACCGTCTTGTAAAGTCATCAGATAACCAAAACGAATTGCAAAATGATTTAAAAAATCGTTCAAATGGCTCTGAGCATTATGGGACTTAACTTCTGAGGTCGTTGGTCCCCTAGAACTTAAAACTACTTACTCCTAACCAACCTAAGGACATCACACACATCCATGCCCGAGGCAGGATTCGAACCTTCGACCGTAGCGGTGGCGCTGTTCCAGACAGTAGCGCCTAGAACCGCTCGGCCACACTGGCCGGCGCAAAATAATTTAGATTAGATATCTTTATGGTATGAAAAGTGGCACTTGATTCTGAATGAAGAAAAGTGTGAAGTTACTCATATGAGTACTAAAAGAAATTCACTAAATTTCGATTACGCGATAAGTCACACAAATCCGAAGGCCGTAAATTCAACTAAATACTTAGGGATTACAGTTACAAATAAGATAAGTTGGAACAATCACATAGATAATTTTGTGGTAGAGCAAACCAAAGACTGCGAATCATTGGCAGAACACTTCGAAGGTGCAACAGGTCTACTACAGAGACTGCTTACACCACGCCTGTCCGCCCTATGCTGGAGTATTGCTGTGCGGTGTGGGATCCGCATCAGGTGGGACTGACGGATGCCATCGAAAAAGTACAAAGAAGGGCAGCTCGTTCTATATTATCGCGAAATAGGGGAGATAGTGCCACAGACATGATTCGTGAATTGGAGGGCCAATCATTAAAACAAAGGCGTTTTTCGTTGCAACGGGATCTTCTCATGAAATTTCAATCACCAGTTTTCTCCTCCGATTTCGAAAACATTCTATTGGCACCCACCTACATAGGGAGAAATGATCATCACGATAAAATAAGAGAAATCAGGGTTCGCACAGAAAACATTCTAGTGCTCGTTTTTCCCTAGTGCCGTTCGAGAGGAACGGTAGAGAGGCAGCTTGAAGGTGGTTCATTGAACCCTCTGCCAGGCACTTAATAGTGAATAGCAGAGTAATCACGTAGATGTAGATGTACAATTTTCATATTAATAGCTACTTGCTCTGGCGGACAAATTTAAACGCGATGCTCGTGAAATATTACCAGTTGCAGAAGGAATCACGCGATCGTGTACTGACTTCCGAGTCAAACTCACATTAATTCTTTCGGTTGGACAAAATAGTGAAAAGAAAAAATGAATAGTAAGACTATTTCGATGTAGCAAGGATGCGCAACAGGGCAACAAAAGCATTACTGGTGACCAAGAGCACGTGGTCCATAGAGTTCAAATATAAAATAAAATTAGATAAACGGAATGGTGTACAATTAGTAGAGCATTGACTATTATTCAACGAAAAGGAGAGTGATAAATTTGACTTCGTCGCTCTTCGAATAGATTGATTGCAAGCAGATTCTGTATGGAGTTTCGTTCCAAACTATCCCCATAAAATCACAAAATACCAGGCATCCACATGTCTAACACGTTTAAGTACAGTAACTTCGCGACATAACCAGCAAACAGTTAAACACGAAACACACTGAAGTGAATAACTCAAAATAAAATGTTGAAATGTGTGTGAAATCTTATGGGTCTTAACTGCTGAGGTCATCAGTCCCTAAGCTTACACTGTTGTTGTGGTCTTCAGTCCTGAGACTGGTTTGATGCAGCTCTCCATGCTACCCTATCCTGTGCAAGTTTCTTCATCTCCCAGTACTTACTACAACCCACGCCCTTCTGAATCTGCTTAGTGTATTCATCTCTTGGTCTCCCCCTACGATTTGTTTCCTCCACGCTGCCCTCCAATGCTAAATTTGTGATCCCTTGATGACCCAGAACATGTCCTGCTAGCCTGTCCCTTCTTTTTGTCAAGTTGTGCCACATACTGCTCTTCTCCCCAATTCTATTCAATACTTCATCATTAGTGGTGTGATCCACCCATCTAATCTTCAGCATTATTCTGTAGCACCACATTTCGAAAGCTTCTATTCTCTTCTTGTCGAAACTATTTATCGTCCACGTTTCACTTCCATACATGGCTACACTCCATACAAATGCTTTCAGAAACGACTTCCTGACACTAAATCTATACTTGATGTTAACAAATTTCTCTTTTTCAGAAACGCTTTCCTTGCCATTGCCAGTCTACATTTTATATCCTCTCTACTTCGACCATCATCAGTTATTTTGCTCCCCAAAGAGAAAATCTCCTTGACTACTTTAAATGTCTCATTTCCTAATCTAATTCCCTCAGCATCACCCGACTTAATTCGACTACATTCCATTATCCTCGATTTGCTTTTGTTGATGTTCATCTTATATCCTCCTTTCAAGACACTGTCCATTCCGTTCAACTGCTCTTCCAAGTCCTTTGCTGTCTCCGATAGAATTACAATGTCATCGGCGAACCTCAAAGTTTTTATTTCTTCTCCATGGATTTTAATACCTACTCCGAATTTTTCTTTTGTTTCCTTTACTGCTTGCTCAGTATACAGATTGAATAACATCGGGGAGAGGCTACAACCCTGTCTCACTCCCTTCCCAACCACTGCTTCCCTTTCATGCCCCTCGACTCTTATAACTGCCATCTGATTTCTGTACAAACTGTAAATAGCCTTTCGCTCCCTGTATTTTACCCCTGCCACCTTTAGAATTTGAAAGAGAGTATTCCAGTCAGCATTGTCAAAAGCTTTCTCTGAGTCTAAAAATGCTTTAAACGTAGGTTTGCCTTTCCTTAATCTTTCTTCTAAGATAAGTCGTAAGGTCAGTATTGCCTCACGTGTTCCAATATTTCTACGGAATCCAAACTGATCTTCCCCGAGGTCGGCTTCTACCAGTTTTTCCATTCGTCTGTAAAGAATTCGCGTTAGTATTTTGCAGCTGTGACTTATTAAAATGATAGTTCGGTAATTTTCACATCTGTCAACACTTGCTTTCTTTGGGATTGGAATTATTATATTCTTCTTGAAGTCTGAGGGTATTTTGCCTGTCGCATACATATTGCTGACCAGACGGTAGAGTTTTGTCAGTAATGGCTCTCCCAAGGCCATCAGTAGTTCTAATGGAATGTTGTCTACTCCCGGGGCCTTGTTTCGACCCAGGTCTTTCAGTGCTCTGTCAAAATCTTCATGCAGTATCGTATCTCCCATTTCATCTTCATCTACATCCTCTTCCATTTCGATAATATTGTCCTCAAGTACATCGCCCTTGTATAGACCCTCTATATACCCCTTCCACCTTTCTGCTTTCCCTTCTTTGCTTAGAACTGGGTTTCCACCTGATCTCTTGATATTCATACTAGTTGTTCTCTTTTCTCCAAAGGTCTCTTTAATTTTCCTCTAGGCAGTATCTATCTTACCCCTAGTGAGATAAGCCTCTACATCCTTACATTTGTCCTCTAGCCATCCCTGCTTAGCCATTTTGCACTTCCTGTCAATCTCATTTTTCAAACGTCTGTATTGCTTTTTGTCTGCTTCATTTACTGCATTTTTCTATTTTCTCCTTTCGTCATCTATGTTCAATATTTCTTCTGTTACCCAAGGATTTGTACTAGCCCTCGTCTTTTTACCTACTTGATCCTCTGCTGCCTTCACTACTTCATCCCTCAGAGCTACCCATTCTTCTTCTACTGTACTTCTTTCCACCATTCCTGTCAATTGTTCCCTTATGCTCTCGCTGAAACTCTGTACAACCTCTGGTTCTTTCAGTTTATCCAGGTACCATCTCCTTATATTCCCACCTTTTTGCAGTTTCTTCAGCTTACACACTACTTAACCTAAATTATCCTAAGGACAAACACACAAACCCATGCCCGAGAGAGGAGTCGAGCCTCTGCCGGGACCAGCCGCAAAGACCATGACTGCAGCGCCTTATACCGCCGTGAATAGCTAGCGAAAGATTATTATAGATGCCATCTGACGATACAGCAACTCAGCAAACTGCGGCATTCAACCCAAGCAATCCTCACGTCTTCGCAGCGGAATCTAGATAGACTACTCGAACTCCAGTACCGAGTTCCTAGCGCAGCAGGGAGCGATCTCATTCAGTTGCTGTACAGGTAGCCAAACACATGACCTCTTATAAAACTCAGTCTTCCCAAGACTAACCACACTGTCTGCAGTCGACACTAGGTACCGTAGAGTATTTTTAGTTTGTCTGCATCTACTGTCACGTGAAGTAATTCAAACTTAAACAGTAACAACCGAAATATAATCTGAGACAAATAAAAAACTACAACGCACTACCAATGAATGGTCCGGAAGGGACAGAAATCGCTTGATATGACGTATATGTAAAGACAAATTATTAAAATTTCAGAAAAATTCGATGATTTACTCAAGAGAAAGAGCTGGTTCAAATGGTTCAAATGCCTCTGAGCAATATGGGACTTAACTTCTGAGGTCATCAGTCCCCTAGAACTTAGAACTACTTAAACCTAACTAACCTAAGGACATCACACACATCCATGCCCGAGGCAGGATGTAGCGCCTAGAACCGCTCGGTTACCCCGGCCGTCAAAGAGCTGGTCATCGGGACTCATCACTAAAGACAATTCTACTCCAGTCAATGAGATTCCAGCCCCCGATGACCAGTGAAGACATGACTGGAGACGCCCTGGACAACGGTGGGAAACCATCCCGAATGTCACCCGCCATAGGGTCCAACAACCTAGAGAGATAGTCTGGGGTGAAATTTCATTTCATAGCAGGATCCCATTGGTTGTCACATGATCTGTACTGTTGCGATGCCAGTACAAAATGGACCCTGACAAAATGTTGCTTTCATACTGCCTATATCGTTCTCGTATGTAGATTAGTTGCTTAGCTGAGTCGTAATGTATTTGCCTACCATGCAGCGTGCCCGGTTTCGATTCCCGGCTGAATTGGGGATTTTCTCTATTCTTGGATTGGGCATCATCCCCGACGCGCAAGTCGCCCAATGTGGCGTCGAGTGATATAGGATTTGCACCTCGCGGCCGAACTTCCCTGGTTGGGGCCTCCCGGCCAACAATGCCACAGGATAATTTCATTTCATAGTCCGCCCCGCTAGCTGAATGGTCAGCGTGACGGAGTGCCGTCCCATGGGGCCCGGGTTCGATTCCCAGATGGGTCAGGGATTTTCTCCGATCAGGGACTGGGCGTGGTGTTGTCTTCATCATCATTTCATCCCCATCCAGCGCGCAGGTCGCCCAATGTGGCGTTTAATGTAATAAGACCTGCACCAAGGCTGCCGGACCTGCCCCATAATGGGCCTTCCGGTCAATGACGCCAAACGCTCATTTCCATTTCATTTCACATACATTACAGGTTAGTTTGAAAAAATATTCGTGTTACATATGTCAGGAGAAACCAATTATGCGAATCACGGAGAATACAGAAGGAAAGCGGACAGAACTGTTGAGTTGTAGCCGGCCGGAGTGGCCGTGCGGTTATAGGCGCTACAGTCTGAAACCGAGCGACCGCTACGGTCGCAGGTTCGAATCCTGCCTCGGGCATGGATGTGTGTGATGTCCTTAGGTTAGTTAGGTTTAAGTATTTCTAAGTTCTAGGCGACTGATGCCCTCAGAAATTAAGTCGCATAGTCCTCAGTGCCATTTTGTTGAGTTGTATGCACAAAGATACCCCAACAGAAGGTGTCCAACAACAATGTTATTGGAGGGACTGTAGAATACTTCACAAAGAGTATAGATTGTTATTCTAGCAGCTATTGTTAATAGTCCAAAAATGGTTCAAATGGCTCTGAGCACTATGGGACTTAACTTCTGAGTTTATCAGTCCCCTAGAACTTAGAACTACTTAAATCTAAATAACCTAAGGACATCACACACATCCATTACCGAGTCAGGATTCGAACCTGTGACCGTAGCGGTCACGCAGTCCCAGACTGTAGCGCCTAGAACCGCTTGGCCACACCGGCCATCGTTAATAGTCCACCTGTTAGCTCTAGGGAAACTGAGAGTGCCTCTGGAATAAGACAGCTCAGTGTTGTTCGCATTTTTCGCGAAAACAGCTTCCATGCATACCGTGTGTCACTTCACCAGCAGATTAACCAGCAGGATTGCAGGAGACGTATGGAATTCTGTCTTTCGGGTCTAGTGTGACATCAGAACAATTAGATCCTCCGTCAAATAATTCTCTTTACTGATACCGTCTATAATGACCTCGTTGCCGACGGTACGTCAAACACTAATCTCCTTCTCCTCTTCCTCCTCTCTTTATTGGTAAAGCTACCGTAACAAATCATAGAAACCTGAATATAAAGGAATGTGTGATATTGGGATGCTGAGTATCCACACTGGCTAAGGCAGATTGAACATCAGAGCGAGTGGAGGGAGGACGTTTGGTATGGAATTATTGGACCCTACGTGATTGGTTTCCACTGAAGAAACCTAAACGGGTAAAAGACACACATAATTTCTTACAGGACTGGTAAGTGTTCTGATTGGGGAAACCCACTCCAGGTATGTAAATGTAGGAGGTACGACTGAAAGGGTCATTATTTTGGTACCCCATTCATAATTTTTTTGTTTGTCACATGACAATGCAGGGAGAAGGGTTTTCTGCTGAACATTTGAATTATCCTTCCATACTCCAAGCCTCAGTGTAGTCAGCTGCATGAGATGAGTACACGACAACATAGCTTCCGGTTAAAGGCGGACACTTTCCTTCTTTTTCGGGAGCTCTGGGAATTTTCTTTTGATTCCTTTATACCTACGTGATGCAATGAAGTCTCAGCGGCAGTATCGAGTTCACTGATTGGCCAATAGTATCCCGAGCAGAATTTTTTGGAACCTTTCTCTGTTCGAAAGAACCTATCAGGAAAGGCTGTCCGTGATTTTCCAGCTCTTCTTGTAGCCCTAGTGGTCCTCGCTTTTTAATAGGCGCTGGGGATTGGTCAGTTGCCACCCCTCAATAAAGAACAGACTATAGACACTGCGTCCTTGGCAGGTTTTGTGAATTTTCGTCAGAAAGAGACGCAGATCCGAGCAGCCGGTGTGAGTATAAAGGGTGAGCACTCGTGTTATGATGGAATGTAGATTTATATGTTAAGTTAGTTCGAGATTTTAATAGTTATGTATCGTTCAAATCTGCTAGTTTCAGCTCCTCTGAAAGAAGGGCGTATTCACTTTACTCGTTTCTGGTTTTGCACGTGAAGCTTCATCCTGTAACTCAAAATCATGAAGTGAAGCTGTTGCGTTTTTTTCTCTTTTTTTCTTTTTTTTTACTGTGTTGCACGGCCACCCTATTACGTCACCGGTTAATTGTGCACTATTTCTCCCTCGCGGTCCTCAGATGCAGTTAGGTGTCCGAAGCGTTAATTTCGTATGTCCTAAATTCGGTGTCGAGCAAGTCTTACGATAGTCATCAGCCATTCCAATTTCAAAATTTCAAGTGTAGCCTCCTTAGCTGGAGAGCACTCACATCCGCGAATCTATCGAGAAGGGTTATTCACTACATCAAATGAATAATCCACAGCTGCCTAGAATTTGTTGCAGTTGAGGACAACGGGTCTTCCCCTCTTGCTGAGTTCTGTCTCTATGGATTCGCTACGTGAGTGCATGTCCGTAGATCTACTATAAAGCAGATCATTACCCCAAACGTGTGAATAAACTTTTCGGGCTAAATTTCCGCTTTAAATCAACGAAATTCACCCTTTCGTAGATAAGGCACTAAAGCACTCTAAGGTTTTTCTATTTTTTTTATATATGTCCAATCTGGTATCGAGCTTTGTAATAAATAACGATGCTTGTGGATGTAGGTTAACCGTCGTTTAGCATTATTCCCTCACCATTTCTCATCACAAAGGACTGGTACGATACCACAAATTTATCCAAGGAAATTCGTGCTGAATGAAAGACGGATTTTAGCTTAGCCCTTGCGTCTCTTTGTTGTTTTCCCTTTGTCAGATCATTTAGAAACCATAAGGCTTAGATATTTTATCTTAGCAAGACCGGATCCCGTATGACTCTTGTAGTCGGCGATTTATCCGTCTACGGCAAGTGAAACTTTGCCCACTGTGTTAACGTAAATAGAATCCCCCTTGTTATAACAACACTCACGATTTACCAAATGATGGGGTAGTGATCAGTGGAAAACTGAAGACAAAATAAGGACCCCGCCCTTTTCGCATAATGTGTCTGCTTGGACTTGCAGTGGGAAATGTCGAACTGTATCATAGGTATTTAGAGATACCCCACGGTGGATGCCCCGTTCACTACTCGTTTATGGCTACGATGGCGCTGACTCACCTCTCCTGGTCGCTAGGTAGGACATGAAGGCATTATACTGGGTGGTTGTAACTAAAGGGCATCTACTCAGACAGGTACAGAGTGAACTGTAAGTATCGTATGGCAGTGAGACTTGCTAGGTACTCTAATGCGTTAAAGCGGAACTGATTTCCACTTGAAAAAATTAGTTCCAGTTCTTGCCACCAGGTGCAAACCTGGCGGTGCGAATGTAAGGAAGACGTATAGAAATGTTTCCGTACGTAAAGGGTTAGAAACGTGACGTGATCAGAAATGGTTAAACAAGTGAGAATGGCCTAATGTTGATTTTATTATTAACCGCAGCTTAGAAAATTTATTCAACACGAGCCCGGGAGACGTCGACGATATGCTGCATCTGCAAAACGACGTGATCAACAGTTGTTCGCAGCAATTCCGGTGGAATCCGAGCAAGGTATCCCTGTAGAATGGCCTCCAGACCAGCTAGAGACCGACCTTGTCCCTAGTAAACGCATTGCTTTAGATGTCTTCAGACCCAAAGGCACATGGATTCAGTTCAGATGAACTTGCAGGCCGTGTATCTGGAAAACCTCCGTAGATAACAGGCTCGTGGAAGGTTGGACAAAGCAGCCCTTTCACTGGGCAACGAATATGAGGTGTTTCCCCATCAACCATGAAAAAAGTAGCTTGCATAACTAGCGCTCTTCCAAAGGAGAAATCACATACTCTACAATGAGGTCTCGATAACATGCAGTCCTCAAGGTAGACCTGACAGGCGCTTCCGGTGTGTTCTCTTCAGAGAAGGACGGACCGAGAATAGATGTGCTTGTAAATCCACACCACGCCGTCAGATACGGCGAGCGCAATGGCTCTTCGTGCACAACACGAGGTTTAGCAGTACCCCACATTTGTCTGTTAACTACACCCTGTAATGTAAAGTTTGTCTCATTACTCCATAGAATATTGACATATGTCATCAACTGCGATCCATACCAGAAACCGAAGAGGAAATTCGGAATGTTGTTGTTGATCATGAGGTTTCAGTTGCTGCACCGTCTGCAGCTTGTATGGCGCAGGTGTAATACATACGGCAAAACTTTCCGTACTGTTGGCCATGGGTTGACAATTCTCGTGACATTGTAAGAGCACTAGCACCACCCAGGGCACGTGCTGCATGGTGAGTTACAGCAGCAGCAACCTCGTCAATGACTTCCAGCGGGATAGGCTGCCTTCCTCTTCCATGTGCCACACCAAGCTCACCAGTGTTTTCTAATTTCATTATTATAATCTTCTTTAACCAATTTAATGACATTAGGCTTCTCCTTACACCTTTTAGTCAGCGATACTCTCTCAGTGCATCAGTGTAATTGCTGGAATTCACACAAAACAGGGTCACGAATAATGCGCGGTCTCTCCATACTGTTCACTCAAGTTATGGCACATCAAATGACACCATAAATGTAGTACCGTCATACAGCGTACAGCGCCATATTTGCACCTGGTGGCCAAAATTGGAACCAATTTTTTTTTCGGCGTAAATCGGTTCAGCATTAACGCACTATCACATCCACCACGTTTCGCTGCCATATGATATTACAGCCCACACTGTACCTGTATGGGTAGCTGAACTTTAATTATAGCTCACACGTTCTCATGATTTGAAGCCAGTACACTTTTTCCTCTGGGGAAATATTAAAAACGAGGCCTAGGTACAGGTTCCGACCACCCAAGAGAATTTAAAACACGGCATTGTTGCAGCATGTGCTATGATATCGACGGAATCTCTTCCGTCTGTCCTGAAGTCCGAGCAATAGCGACTACAGAAGTGTTTTGCAGAAGATGGTGGGCGTTTTGGACACTTGATGACTGACAAAAATACAAGTTTAAGGAATTGCCTAGGAGCAAAATATTCCGCGATTTCCTCTTTGGTTGCTGATGTAATTGTGCGATGTAAGTGTTGTGTATCTCAACATCAAACGCATGAGGCGAAGTTATTATTTAATCATATGTGTACCTCAGTCTGTTCAGTTTTAGATGTGCTCTCTTTTTTTCTAATCGTTCAGAGCACGTTTAATTTGGCACAGTGAACGTTAATGTTCGAAAGCACGGTCCTTGTGCCGACGGCGTAAGACAGAACTATCGTGCTCTCAAAAATCTTACGTCAGTGTTACGTGGGTATCACACCCCTGCAGGAGACTCACACGGAAGATGAGAATGCACTACGGAAGCGAGGTCGCGACACTGACTATAAACTAGTGTCCAGCACTAACCACCCTCAGTATGAGACTAGTACGTTCTTTTGCAACGACTGAATGGATGTCTCGGTTATTCTCGAAGAGGAACCTACCAATTACGCAGCTAAATGTATGTTTCTCGGAGTCTTCTAGTGAAGAAGGCCATACGCTACTTATATTCCTTTGTTGCTTGAGCTATAGTGTACTCTCTCATGTAGATGTGTTTATCCTAAACGCTGCAAATACACTACTGCCCATTAAAATTGCTATACTAAGAAGAAATGCAGACGATAAAGGGGTATTCATTGGACAAAGATATTATACTAGAACTGACATCTGATTACATTTTCACGCAATTTGGATGCACAAATCCTGAGAAATCAGTACCCAGAACAACCATCTCTGGCCGTAATAACGGCCTTGATACGCCTGGGCATTGAGTCGAACATAGCTTGGATGGCGTGTACAGGTACAGATGCCTATGCAGATTCAACACGATACCACAGTTCATCAAGAGTAGTGACTGGCGTATTGTGACGACCTAGTTAGTCGGCCACCATTGACCAGACGTTTTCAATTCGTGAGAGATCTGGAGAATGTGTTGGCCAGGTCAGCAGTCGAACATTTTCTGTATCCAGAAAGGCCCAGGACCTGCAACATGCGGTCGTGCATTATCCTACTGAAATGTATGGTTTCGCAGGGATCGAATGAAGGGTACAGCCACGCGTCGTAACACATCTGAACTGTAACGTCCACTGTTCAAAGTGCCGTCAATGCGAACAAGAGGTGACCGAGATGAGTAACCAATGGCACCCCATACCATCACGCCGGGTGATACGCCAGTATGGCGATGACGAATACACGCTTCCAATGTGCGTTCACCGCGATGTCGCCAAACACAGATGCGACCATCATAATGCTGTAAACAGAACCTGGATTCATTCGAAGAAATGACGTTTTGCCATTCGTGCTCCCAGGTTCGTCGTTGAGCACACCATCGCAGGCGCTCCTGTCTGTGATGCAGCGTCAAGGGTAACCACAGTCGTGGTCTCCGAGCTGACAGTTCATGCTGCTGCAAACGTCGTCGAACTGTTCGTGCAGATGGTGTCTTGCAAACATCCCCATCTGTTGAGTCAAGGATCGAGACGTGGCTGCACGATCCGTTACAGCCATGCGGATAAGATGCGTGTTATCTCGTCTGCTAGTGAAACGAGGCCGTTGGGATCCAGCACGGCGTTCCGTATTACCCTCCTGAACCCGCCGATTCCATATTCTGCTAACATTCACTGGATCTAGACAAACTCTAGCAGCAATGTCACTATACGATAAACCACAATTGCGTTCGGCTACAATCCGATCTTTATCAAAGTCGGAAACGTGATGGCACGCATTTCGCCTTTTTACAGAGGCATCACAACAACGTTTCGCCAGGCAACGCCGGTCAGCTACTGTCTATGTATGAGAAATCGGTTGGAAACTTTCTTGTCAACACGTTGTAGGTGTCGCCATTGGCGCCAACCTTGTGCGAATGCTCTGAAAAGCTAATCATTTGCATATCACAGCATCTTCTTCCTGTCGGTTAAATTTCGCGTCTGTAGCACGTCATCTTCATGGTGTAGAAAGTTTAATGGCCAGTAGAGTAACACTTGCAATCGGTTCGGCCAGAAGTTTTGCGCGTGTCTAAATCAGCGCATTATACTAAAGTCTTCACGTGTGCTCGTGGGTGCGACAAACAACGAAGCTACGTAGTAAACGCCGACAGCATCCAGGAACAACCCGGTTCTTCTAAGCCTGGTGCTCCTGCTGTGTCAAATTTTCTGCCAGCAAAACGGCCGCGACCGCAGAGTGCAGGAACAGGCGCCTGCAGACCAGACGCGGTCGTAACTCCACCTCGCATGGTCCTGGCGTCTCTCCCACGCAGTGCGCATGCGCCGTGTCGGCCACGATGGCGCCCTGTGTGACGTACGACGGCCGTAATTTGGCACGACGTTGCCCGCGCCGTAACTCAGCAGAGGCGCGGATGCGCCCGTCGCTGCTTGCCAAAGCTCGTATTTCTCTGCACAACACACGAACTCACGCACACATACATACGCACGCACGCACAGGCGGACGCACAGGAATAGCGGTGCGTTTCCCACAGTCGCTACCCCCCCGCCTTGACCTGCCCAGCCGGGCCCCGCCTTCAGGCTAATCAGCTTCTAGTCTCCACTATGCAGCAGTCCCCCTAACCTCAGGGTTAACGCCAGAGCGGTACCCGTCAATTTACTGAACACAGTTAATAAATCATGGCCGCTTATTTGACGCGGCCGTACACAGCTCTTCCTCTGCAAGACGCGGTGTGACGGGGTAAAAGAGCTTCAGCCACCGTGGCATGAGACGTTGTTTGCCTTAATGAATATTTATTGTTGCGCACACAGGTATTTCTCTGATGGCGGCGACTTAACGTCGACCAGTCCTGAATGCGTGCGATGCAGTTGATATATTGCTAGTCCCCCGCCACTGTATGACCTTTCAAAGAGAGTCCTGATGGGAATCTTCGTATTTTCTGCGACTCAACGTACTTTCATGGCCCCGGCATTACTTTCACAAGCCTCGTGGCTTCCTTGTAAGAATACTGCATGTAAATGGCTGGTTTGCAACGTATCACAATGGTGTAGAACAAGTCGAAACACAACTTAAAATCACATCTAGCATACAACGACTATCTACAGCAACTACCACACATATAGCATGTGCGCCGTGTAAGATTTCGAGTATTCTCTCGCCTTCTCACACAACCGGCTTAATAGTTCAGATCTTAGACATTTTTTATTTCGTTACTTTCCTGCCCCGCCGGGTAGCTGCTTGGTCTTAGGCTTCTTGCCACGGTTCGCGCAGCTCCCTCCGTCGGAGGTTCGAGTTTTCCCTCGGGCATGGGTGTGTGTGTTGTCCTTAGCGTAAATTAGTTTAAGTTGGGTTTAGTAGTGCGTAAGCCTAGAGACAGATGACCTCAGCAGTTTGGTCCCATAGCAACTTACCATAAATGTCCAAAAGAAACTTTCCCGTGAGGATAACGAAAGATAAAAGATTTTTGGGAACATTTTACAAAAGCTAACTACACTTACAATTAGTTCTGTACTCAGCCATTACAACAGCAGTAGAAAGAATGCTAGAGAAACGAAACAGTTTAACTGTTAATCTTACATTGCTAGAATTACCGAAATGTTGGTACAAAATTTACATAGACGTCAATTTTACAATTTGTAAGTTTAAGAATGAGTGTGGTTTGTATTCATAGACTACTTTAGCTAGAAAGAGTAATGAGTTTCTAATGGTTAAGGCAGACTAAACAAGTGGAGTAAGAGGACGAAAGGATATTCAAAACTGCGCACGTTTGTTGTATGTAGCTTACGCGGCTTTTGAAGGGCAATTCGAGGTAGTTTCGCGCCTTTATTGACCACAAGTGTCCCGTATCAGATGGTTTCTTTCGACTTCCCGAACACCACAGTGGTACGTTAAACACACCCTGCATACTACTTCCATGTGAGGTCATTACAGTTATTCGATAACGATGGTTGATTCCCACGATAAATTTTGCCATATCACCTCTTAGTAGCTTCAAAGATTGTGACATGTGCATTACAAAAACCTTTTTTTTTAGTGAAATCGTTTCATTCCAAATTATCGTCTAGTATCGAACATGAGTCATTTTATGTTCTCGTACATGAAGAAATGGCAGATGGAACAACCGGTCATTAGTGAAATCGCATCATTCTAAATTATCGTCTAGTTTCGAACATCGAATCATTTGCAAGTGCTCCTACATAAAGCAATGGCAGATGGAATAACCAGTCATTAGTGAATATCCCAAGAAGACCGGCGTCCCAACAGGTATCACGTTGAAATGCATCATAGCAATTGATAGAGAAAACATCTGTACCTAGTTTGATGTTCTGGTTTATCCGTACGGATGTAAGACAGATCCCGTGGACGACGAGGTCATTACAGACAGAGAACAAGCTCACATTGGGGAAGGATGGGGAAGGAAATCAGCCTTACCCTCTAAAAGGAACTAAACCGTCATTCGCCTTCAGTGATTCAGAGAAACCATAAAAAACCTAAATTTGAAACGCCAGTTGGCGTCTTGAAGAGCCATGCTCCAGAATAAGAGTCTAGTGTGCTTCCAGTGTCACGCCTCGCTATATGGGCTAGCAGATTAAGCTTGTAAATAAGTACATAAGTAATCGTGCAAGGTTGAATACGATGTCTCTTCAAAAAATTCCAGAACTTCGTCCACAAAATTTTTCTGAGCTTACCTTTCACTTCTTGTTCCCGGTCTCTTTCGAAATACTCTCCTCAAAAATTCATACACCGCTCCCAACGCCATGTCCACTTCCGGAAGCTATCTTGGTACGCCCTTGCAGGATTGTGCGAAGCGCCGCCTGCGTTTTTTTTTATCTCGTCTGCTGTTGGAGATCTTCGTCTTTCAACGGGGTTTCCAACTTTGGAAGTAAAAAAAAATGTCCGCGAGGACCAGGTCTGCACAGTAAGAAGGAGGAGGCAGCACAGTGATTTCGTTATTTGTGCAACAGTCAAGCACCAACAAGGATGAATGTGCGGGTGCGTTATGGTGATGCAAGAGTGCACATTTCAGGCCGTTTCCTTCTCACACTTTCTCGCAGGAGTAGCATTACGACCCCATAGTATCATCGATTAACAGTTTGTCCCTGTGGGGCGAATTCATGACGAACTAATCCTTCAGTGTGAAGGAAAACTATCAGCATGGATTTGACATTTGACCTGACCTGATGAGCTTTTTTGGTATTGGAGAACCTTCCCCGACCCTTGTGAAGAGTGCACCGTGCTCTCAACTCAAAACCGTTGACCCTCGTTCATGACCAGTTATGATTCTCTTAACGAACATCTCGTTCTCATTTGCGGGATCCAAAAGCTCTTCACAGATGGCGACGCGAAGGTCTTTCTGGTCTTGACTCAATGCCGTGGGACGAACCTGGCGGCAATACGTTGCATTCCAAAATGCTGCGTCAGGACTTCATGACACGATCCAACTGAAAAATTACATTCTTCTGCAACCTTTGGGCAGTTAGTCTTCGATTAGCACGCGCAATTTCATTGACGCTCCTGACATGAGCGTCATCGGTAGACTCTGGCGGGCGTCCGGCCATTTTTAACCCGTGTGAACCGTTCGTAACACCGAGGACGGCTTAATCACTCATCACCATGTGTTTCTTGTGTCTTTTGTGTGTGTCTGTAAAGGTTTTCTTAAATTGCATGCAAAATTTAAAGCACACGCGTTGCTCCTCTACCTCTGTCATCTGGAAGTCCACAAACTATGCGACCCAGTGTGCTACTCAATACAGCACTGAACAATAACTAACAGACGTACAACAAAGAAACTTCCGGTAGTTGCAAATGAAACACGGAGGTGTGCAGGGATACTAATCGCATTTCGCTCCAACGCGAATGTTCCGGAATTCAGCAATAACAATTAACCATAAGGGAAAGGTAATAAGCGAATCATTTGTGCCACAAACTAATTTACTTGGCACGGGTGAATAAAAAAAGACGCCAAAATGTTTCATGAAAGCCCTTATTAGCGAGTCAGAATGGGACGGGCCACGCCCTTTCATCAGGAGCGACCTGCTAATGCAACAGGCACTGTCACTACGGAAAGCTGAGCAGAGAGATCTTAAACATAACATCATCGGCACAACGAAGGCAGGCCCGCTGGGGGGGTTACCTGGTTGATTCACGTCTGCTGTCGCTCTGTTGTGACTTACAAAGAACGGGCCAAGCCCACATAAATGCCACAGAAGCATCTGGTCTGGTAGCCACCAGCTTCAAGGGCTTGTATACGTTGGCCTGCGTCATGCGTCTGCCATCTGGTATCATCGGACATTGCTAGCTTCAGCCATGATGTTCGCCCAGCTTAATACTGGTCCCTTGTCGCCCTCCAACCAATGAGCCACCTGCGAGCCTGGTTCAGCCGCTTGCGGCCTCCTGCCTTTGTAGTCACGGTTCGTGGCCGGGATCATACAGTACAGGCACTCAGCCACCATCGCGGGCAGATTCCTGGCTGTCTACTTCCGGTTGCACGGATAGCACTGTTGCTGAGGGCCGCCGCCTCCACGTTCGGCCGACGGCAAGATTCTGCGAGCGAGTCCCAGCGCGCTCTGTCTCTATCCGTGGGGCTGCCGTTGGTCCATGTGAGTGCCCTCGTGGGCTGCCAACAGCTGCTGGAGTCAGCGACGGTCCCGAGACGCTGCCGCTATCATCCCGCCGGCCGCACGACACAGAAGGTGGCCAGTGACAGGCCACTCAATGACGGCAGCGCCTTTTCGCTGACAGTGCACAGCTGACACCATGAGGACACTGCCTTCTTCGAGCATTGTCAAGACTATTTTAGTTTGCTGTTTTTTGCATAACAAGACCTCCATAGGCAGCCATCACCGCTCACCGCTCCAGCACTACCTTACATAGATGCGAACTATTACCGGAGTGACCTCTGGCAACCCATCTCCACCATCCACTGTAAGGGTCAAACATCACTGGCCTCTTAAATTAGTAATGACAAAAATCAAAATTAAATATTCACATTTAAAAAGTTGAAACGCTTATGCTCAGTAAGTTCTTGTCTGCATAAGAAAAGCATATTCGTTGAACACTAATGAATAAAGCCCCTACAAAAAGTAGACTTACAAAGCAGTATTAAGTTATAAGATCAGCCTTTAAGAAGGACTGAAAAAATTTAGAAAAATATTTTTTATATGCAAATATAGCAGTAGGGATAAGAATGTCCCCAAACCTTGATGACTGTGCCTTCCTCTAGCAGAGACAAGAGCAAAGTGAATAGCCTTAAAAATATTTGATTACCTACACAGTGATTTAAAAGCCATCGGAAATAATAACAGTTTTAAAAGCAACTTGAAACGTTATTTGCCTGTTAATCTCTTTCGCTTCTACGACGGGTATTTGAATAGTTTGTATGTGTGTGTTATCTCTGCTAAATGTCTGGATTGATTTATCACATGAAGTACTGGGAGAATTTCGGTAAAGGTGGGTCAGCTGCAAAGGAGACCGTATATAGGATGTTAGTGCTACCCATTCTTGAGTACAGATCGGGTGTTTGGCACCTGCATCAGGTCGTATTAAAGGAAGACATCGAAGTTGTTCAGAGGCGGGCTCGTCGATTTGTCATCGGTAAGTTCGAACAACTTGTAAGTATTACGGAGATGGTTCGGGAACTCAAATGCTAATCCCTGGAGCGAAGGCGACGTTCTTTTAGAGGAACAATATTGAGAAAATTTAGCGAAGCGTTGATTAATGCTGACTACATAACGGTTCTAATGCCACCAACCTTCATTTCTCGCAATATCCACGAAGATTAGATAATTTGGGGCTGTCACGGTGTCAAATAAACAGTCGCTTTCCTTTTGCGCTCTTTGCGAGTGGAACAGGATAGAAATGTCTAGTAGTGGTACAGGGTAACCTCAGCCACACACCGTACGGTGGTTTGCGGAGTATATGTTTGGATGTAAATGTATAAATTCAACAACGTTTCGTCTGTACAAATAAATTTGTACTTTTTGCTTCCGCCGATATACCATTGAAATTCATTTACGAAATTTGATAAAAGCTAGCTGGTAGTACAAATGCTGATGTAAGACTAGTTATTATAAAAGACACATACCACATACACCTGAATACCACATAAAGAGTGCATAGTCAGCTGTTGGTCTAGCTTAAAACATCAGACTTGCATCAAGTGAGCTCTTTGTGAAATGTCTGAACGTGAGTGCTCTGTATATCTTCATAAAGTATGTTTTATAATGCTACGAACATGAATCTTGGTCACTGAGCCTGTAGCTGCTGTTGTGGTCTTTAGTACGAGTGGTTTGCTGCAGTTGTCAATGTTAATGTGTCCTGTGGAGGCCTCTTCATCTCACCATAGCTACAGCAACCTACATCCTTTTAAGGATGTCTACAGTTTTTATCCTCAGGCGCTTCCTGATGATTCTTTGACGCCTCAGTATGTTTGCCATCAACCGATCCCGTCTTTTAGTAAAATTGTGTCACAAGTTTCTTTTTACCCTCAGTCTGAATCAGTGCCAACGCATTAGTTACTCGATCTACCCATCTGATCTTCAGTATTCTTCTACAGCACTAAATTAAAAGTTTGCGTTGTCTTGCCCCATCGAGGCTCCACTTCTGTACATGACGCACTCTATACAAACACCTTCAGATACATCCTCGTAACACTTAAATTTGTTTTCGATGTTAAATTTCTCTTCTTCAGAAATACTTTTCTTACTATTGCCAGTCTCCATTTTATATCATTTCTATTACTGACATCGACAGTTGTTTGTTGCCGAAGTAGCAAAATTAATCTATCACTCTTAGTGCCTCTTTTCTATTCCAATTAGACTACATTCTATCGTCCTGCACGTCCATGGGAAATATAACGGATGTACTTTCCTCTTTCTTTCAGCCGTCTGTGATTCACTGCTACACTTCCTTCGGTTTACAGTTTGATGCAGTGTACGAACCAGAACAACATTATGAAAATCATATTTCCTCTGGTAAACTGACACCAAATTGCATTCGACGAGACATCTCTCATTAAATGATCATGTGGCTTCTGGGCTAGCTTAATGAAAGATGCGATAGAGATAAAAGTATCTGACAAGACCCTCAATTGCCCAAATCTGCCCCCTTTTATGGCTACGCGATCTAATATGAAGAACGCGAGATGGCTGACATCACCTACGAACCAAACAGTAGGAGACACTACTTTCAAAGATGATCTACAGTGGTGTGCAACCCCAGTGGAAATAAAATTTACGTGATCACAGTCGTTTAACTTTATAGCCCTAATAAGCCAAAGCAATTAGCAATATTTATTTATTTTTATTTATTTATGCATTTATTTTACCTGGCAAGATTAGGGCCTTCAGGCCCTCTCGTACACCTAACCAGGCATACTCAGATTCAACAAATTTCAGTTTCTACAGAACATTAAGGGCATATAACATGTTATACAGTATTAATGTTAAAGAAAAAAATAGAGATTATAAAAGTAGTACAATGATAATTATAACAATCAAAAAATAATTATAACAATCAAGAATAATAATAATAATAATAATAATAATAATTACTATGTATATGAAAGTAAACATATTTTTCTTTTATGAATGTCAGTCCTATTGCTAGTTGGGAATTTTCTCGTTATGTTCTTGCAGCTTGTGAGTTATTCTCATCAAGCAGAGACATAAGACGATAGAATGGGGTGAGAGAGATATAGAAGAGGTAGATAGGTTAGAGGAAGAGAAATAGAACGGTAAAATTCGAAGCTATGATGGAGAGGAGAAAGAAAAAGATGAGAGGGGCACAACAATGGTGGCTATACCGTCCCTAATATGTAAGTCTTGAGTTCCCTCTTGAATGTTGAGTGGTTCTGCATAAGACGCAGATCACAGGGGAGCGCGTTCCATAGTCGTATGGCTGAGATGGAGAATGACACGTACATACTGCGTCCGGTGCGTCGGAGTGACGGTTCTCGTACACGTCTGCAACGACGGAAGAACTCCAGCCACTAGGACGGCAGAAGACGGTTCTCCGACTAGTGTAATCTAATACTGTCTTCTCCTCTGTTTTCTACAGACGAGAAACGTGAACTCCCAGCCACAAGGACAGAGTTCAGATAACGTCTCAACGTGAGTATAGGCGGAAGAAGTGCTCTCAATCACTGAACGCTGCGTACTCAACGATGACTCCCAACTCGGTGGCGAAGTCCAGAATCGCATATGTTCGCAACAGTACAGTGCCTAACCGTTCTAACTATAAAATCTCCTTAGAGCAAAGACAGCAAGTCTGTCTGTACCAACAAAAGCTGATACTGAGTGATCGTCAAAGCCGGGCGCTCAAAACGGAAGACCTCTTCTCTCCACCGCTGGCTTCCCAGCAAAGCTCGGCTCCCCTCCTTCCTAACTCAGAGGGCGAATCATATTCTCGAAACCACGGAATATTCTCCCTCTCTACAGATTCTTCCGAACGCCGACCAACCATCTTTTAGTCTTTTGTCTTCCAGCGCGGAAAGTTTGCGAGGAAACACCCATACTCATACGATGGTACGCTTCTCAGAGTAAAAAGTCCTCGGAAATAACCCAGCCTACGATTTCCGAGGTAACGCTTCCTCATTCCTCTCTGCTGCGTCCAAGATTTTCAGAGTTTCCAAAGTATTATCTGGTTATCCTTCCTGCCCCACTATAATACTGGCTGGCCGCCGCTGTACTGTGCTTCCGCTCTCAGGTGCCGCGACCTTCCTGTCCATCTTGGCTACTTCCTGTGTCAAGCAGGACCAAAACACCTGTGCAAGCTTTTTCCACCCAGGTCTTGAGTTACGCCTGCCGTTTCATTTCCACTGGCGTTCCAACCCCTACTAGTACAGACAATCATTCATTACGCCGTATTGACACTAAAGACACTCCGTCACCTTTCTTGCAATAAGCGTTAACAACTATTTACAAGATGTACGTGACAATGTCAGACTTCTTTAAATATTCCTATATACGATGTACAACCTACCAAATGATACGCAATTCCGCTTGTAAATCACGGCAAAGTATGTAGATGAGTGCCTGTAAGATGCGAAATTAAAGCCACCTTAAAACTTAAGAAGTCGTTAAGCCACCCTCATATCTGGGAATTTAATCCGCATGCTCTTCATACCTTCGTTAACTGCATTGGGACACCAAATCAAATGCTTTTCGGAAACTTAGGAGTATAGAATATGCTTGTTGCCTTTCATCCATAATTCGCAGGAAATGATGTGGGAAAAGGGAATTTGAGTTGCACCGTTCTGAATCGCAGACAGAGGTTCTTCCATCACAAGGAATTTTATTATATCGAACCTGAGAATATGTTCTAGATTTATACAGCAAACTGATGTTAAGGATACTGGCCAGTAATTTTGCCGTTCTTTTATTTTTTTTTATGCACAGGAATAATTTACGCTTTTCTCTGGTAGCTTGGGACGTGGTTCTGGACGAGAGGTTCGCGATAAATACAAGGTAAGTAACGGGCCAGTGCTGTAGAGTACTCTTTGTAAAACCGAACTGTGATTCCATCCGCACCTTTAGACGTCTTTGCTTTGAACTCTTTGAGATTTTTTCTTCTACGCCATGCAGGAGCCCGTGCGATAGTCAAATGACGATGTGCTTGTTCGATTCTCCTATGTGATCGATTTCTAAAATGAGAAATTTAAAACTTCGACTTTCCTTTCTCTGTCTTCTGCTGCCAAACCAGACTGGTCAACGAGTGAACTGAAAGAAGCCTTAGACCCGCTTAACGTCATTAGTTAGGGTCATAATTTTGTAGGGTTCTCGGCAAGATCTTTTGCTATGGGCATCAATTTTTTACAGACGCAGGAACTTCTGCTAAAAAATCAACCTTCTTAACTACAGTGTCACATCATTCAAAACAGTGATTCTTAATTTGAGTCACTTAAATAATCCTTCCTTGTACGATGAAGAATTGAGGATCAAGAATGAAGTTTTCGAATTAAAAATGGTGTGACATAGTGATGGAACACCGGCTGGTCTTAAGAACCGATTGTGCAGTCGACTGTTTTTTCGTTCAGTCGGTTTTTTTAATCGATTGGAACAACCGAAATAAGGTGGTCTGTGCCGCCACGTCATCTACAGACTAGCGACGAATTGAACATGAGACTGAGGATGACGAAATTAAAGGATTGTGCTACTATGGAAACAAAATAACAGAGTAAGCAAATTAGCACAGGCGAAGAGGGCATTCCTGGCCAAGAGAATCCTGCTAGTATGAAACCAGCCTTAACGTGAGGAAGAAATATCTGAGAATGTGCGTTTGGAATACAGGATTGTATGGTAGAGGATGATGGAGTATGGGAAAACCACTCAAGAAGGGAATCGTAGCGTTTCAGATGTGCCGCTAGAGCAGAATTTTGAAAATTACGTGGACTAATAAGGTAAGAAATGAGAAGGCACTCCTAAGAACCAGCGAAGAATGTAATATGTGGAGAGGGGACTGGACTGAAGGACTTGTGTTAATATCTTAGGGAATAACTTCCATGGTACCAGAGAGAGTTATAGAGAGTATAAACAGAAGGTGAAGACATAGACTGGAAAATATCTACAAATAACTGAGGCCGTAGAAAGCAAATGTTACTCTGAAATCTACATCTACCTAATACTTTACAAGCCACCTAACATGGTGTGGGGGAGGGTATTTCTGGTACCACTAACTAATCCCCCCTTGCTTGCTCTGATCGGGGATGGCACTTGGGAAGAATGACTGAAGATAAGCCTCTCCATTAGCTCTAATTTCTCATACTTTCTCTTCTTGGTTATTTCGCGATATGTATGTGGGAAAAGCAATTTTTTGTCATACCCTTCCCAGAAAGCACTCTCTCGAAATTTCAATAGTAAATGCACAACGCCTGTCGTGTAACGTCTGCCAAAGGATTTTGTTGAGCATCTCTGTAACGCTCTATCACCAATTAAAGGATCTCGTGACGAAACGGGCTACTCATTGTTGGATCTTTTCTATCAGTCTTCCTTACAAAGAATCCCAGACTGATGAACAATAATCAGAAAGAAGCGTTTTGGAAACCACATCCTTCGTGGATGAGTTACATTTTTTTGAGATTCTTCCTATGAATCTCCGTTTGGCATCTGATTTTCTTACTATTTGTTTTGTGTGCTAATTACACTGTAGGTCTCTTTACGATGCATACTGCTTCCACCAATTTGTCATCAATAGTATAGATGTGCTGTAGTGGCTTTCCTTTTCTATGTATGTGCAATACGTTGCAATTATCTACGTCCAGGATCAACTGCCAAAGCCTACACCACCCATGAATCTCTGTAGATCGTTCTGCACATGGATACCGTCTTCTGGGATTGTCGCTTTGTTAAAAACAACCGCGTCATCTGCTTCCGAAGTGGTTGGCACATCAGAAATGCGCGGCGGGCCGCACCGAACCAGACGGAAGATTGATGACTACAAAGAATTGTACGGTTACTGCTCTGGTAGGGGTTAAGGACGGTGACTTTCTTTGCTTGATCCCTTGGTACCTCCAAGGAATTCCAGCGACCATGACGCAGGTTTTCCAACGTTATTTATCATGCAACCGCATAATCACTGCCTTACATCGGCAATATTGTCCTCTAGCAAACAGCCCAGTTCGTCGCCGATTACACGGTTCGTGTGCGTTTTGCTCAAACAGTGCAGAAGGCGCGAGCGTGCGCATGTACGTGAAAGCCCTGTTTGTTTAATCGCAAGTGACCTCGTGGCACACGGTCGAGCCGGATGCGCGAGATGTAGAGACGCGCTCTACAGAAAGGAGATATTGGCGCTGCCGCCTCTGCGCACACAGCGGAGCGCGATGTACGCTGGCCGGGGCCACTTGATCGCCGGCACGCGGTCTCCGCCACGGGCGGTGCTGCACCGGCTGCTCCGTGAAGGCGGAAGCGCTCGCGTCTGCACTGTCCGTCCCTGGCGGCTGTTAATTTGCGTCGCAGACCGGCCGAGAACACTTGTCCCGCTGCCTGGTCCTGAACTTGCTGGGGTCAACTGCGCAGTTAGCTCGCCCAACAGAGTTCCTTATCTGCTTTTCACCGTTCTCTCATCGAAGAAATACGCAGCTTACATTTAAGTGCAGGGCAGTCACCGCCAAGATACACTACTGGCCATTAAAATTGCTACACCACGAAGATGACGTGCTACAGACGCGAAATTTAACCGACAGGAAGAAGATACTGTGATATGCAAATGATTAGCTTCACAGAGCATTCACACAACGTTGGCGCCGATGGCGACACATACAACGTGCTGACATGAGGAACGTTTACAACCGATTTCTCATACACAGACAGCATTTGACCGGCGTTGCCTGGTGAAACGTTATTGTGATGCCTCGTGTAAGGAGGAGAAATGCGTATCATCACGTTTCCGACTTTGATAAAGGTCGGATTGTAGCCTATCGCGATTGCGGTTTATCGTATCGCGACATTGCTGCTTGCGTTGGTCGAGATCCAATGACTGTTAGCAGAATATGGAATCGGTGGGTTCCGGAGGGTAATACGGAACGCCGTGCTGGATCCCAACGGCCTCGTATCACTAGCAGTCGAGATGACAGGCATCTTATCCGCTTGGCTGTAACGGATCGTGGAGCCACGTCACGATCCCTGAGTCAACAGATGGGGACGTTTGCAAGACAACAACCATCTGCACGATCAGTGGGTTTACGTAGTTCTAAGTCTAGGTAACTGATGACCTCAGATGTTAAGTCCCATAGTATTTAGAGCTCGGTGTTCTTCTCCGAGCGCGGATGGTGAGCCACAGTGAGCGAAACTTCGTCACTCTGCTGTTAGACTCGAAGCTCAGCAGTTTTTCGTTTATACTTGGTCATGATGATAGCAGGCTCCAAATTTGGCAATTTCCATTATACTTTGTCATTCTGACTAAGAACTATTCGATGTGTAGATTAGGTAGCGCACGGGCTCATCAGTCCATGCGACCCGCCACGATTTCCTCACCTGTACCAACCTTTCCATCTCAGAGGATAAGTTGCAAACTATGCTGGATGGCCGACCGGAGTGGCCGAGCGGTTAACGGCGCTACAGTCTGGAACCGCACGACCGCTACAGTCGCAGGTTCGAATCCTGCCTCGGGCATGGATGTGTGTGATGTCCTTAGGTTAGTTAGGTTTAAGTAGTTCTAAGTTCTAGGGGACTTATGACCACAGCAGTTGAGTCCCATAGTGCTCAGAGCCATTTGAACCATTTGAACTATGCTGGATGCATCTGAACCTCTGTCTTCCTCTACAGTTAAACACTCTCTACAGCTCCCTCTTGTACCATGGAAGTTATTCCATAATTTCTTAATAGATGTCCTACCGTCCTGCCGCTTCTCCTTGTCAGTGTTTTCTATGTATTCCTTTCCTCTCCGATTCTGCGTAGAACCACCTCATTCCTTACCTTATCAATTCGTCTATAGCATCACATCTCAAATGCTTCGATTCTCTTCTGTTCCGATTTTCCCACAGTCCATGTTTCACTTCTATACAATGCTGTGCTCCAAACATACATTCTCAGACATTTCTTCATAAAATTAAGGCTTCTGTTTGGTACTAATTGATATTTCTTGCGTAGGAATGCCCCTTTTGACCCTAGGCGACTGAAGAACTATGGCCTGGTCACATGAGTCCCAATTTCAGGTGTAAGAGCTGATGATAGGTTTCGAATGTGGTGTAGACGCCGCGAAGCCATAGACCGAAGTTGTCAATGAGCTACTGTGTGAACAATTGGTAGCTCCATAATGGTGTGGGATGTGATTACATGGAACGAATTGGGTCTTTGGGTCCAACTCAACCAATCATTGACTGAAAAAAGTTACGTTCTGCTACTTGGAGACCATCTAAAGCCTTTCAAGGACTTCATGTTCCTAAACAAATATCGTATTTTTATGGAGAATAATGTTCCCGACTGATTTAAACATCATTTTGGACAGTTCGAGAGAATACTTTGGCCACCCAGGTCGCCCGACATGATTCTCATCGAAAATTGGACAAAATCGAGATCTCAGTTCATGCACAAAATCCTCCATCGGCAACACTTTCATAATGATGAAGGCTGTAGAGGCAACATGGCTCAAAATTTCTGCAGGGAACTTCCAACGACCTGTTGAGTCCATACAACGTCGAGTTGTTGCACTGCACTGGCCAAAATGATGTCTGACACGATTTTAGGAGGTATATTTTTGTCACCTCAGTGTCTAATAATCCGATTCACACTTTTTCATTCTATTTTTGGTTTCACGTTTATTACTGTAACTCCGTCCGCCCCCGGTAGCTGAATGGTCAGAGTGACGGATTCGATTCCCGGCTGCGTCGGGGAATTTTCTCCGCCAATGGACTGGGTATTGTGCTGTCTTCCTCATCATCCTATCATCCTCATCGACTGCAGGTCGCCGAAGTGGCGCCAAATTGAAAGACCGGCACCCGGCGAACAGCCTGCCCGACGGGGGGTCCTAGCCATACGACTAAATATAATAAAATGTAACTCCGTTGTTTTCCACGGGAACCTGATTGTTACGCCATTAAGAACTGGTTATTTATTTGTAGTCCGCCCCTGGTAGCTGAGTGGTCAGCGCGACGAAATGTCGTACCTAACGGCCCGGGTTCGATTCCCGGCTGGGTCGGCGACTTTCTACGCTCAGGGACTGGGTGTTGTGGTGTCCTTATCATCATCATTTCATCCCCATAAACACGTAAGTCACCGAAGTGGTGCCAGCTCGAAAAGACTTGCATCAGGCAAACGGTCTACCCGATGGGAGAGCCTAGCCACACGGCCTTTCCATTTATTTGCACATTACTCACTTGTTAGCTTTTCCGCTTACGTAAGAGGTCTATGACCGCTAGATTTATGTGGGACACACTGCATCCAGTCCAGATAAATGAGCCTAACGAAGGTAGTACGTCATCAGCCCGAGGGTGGTGGCTTCCAGCGAACACTGGATGCCAACTGTTGAGGGTAGATATATTCCGTTCGGTGGGTAAAGGTGTGGCAACAGGAAGAACATTCAGTCCAGGCCAAAGGCACAAGAAAAAGAAGAAACCAGTTGGAAGTTAATGATGTTGACGTTTATGATTATATACTACTGGAGACGGGTCAAGCCTGATACTGGTTTCATGAAAGTCTAGGAGTCTGAGCTAGTAAAAGAAATGTAAGTAATCCAGAGGGACATAGAACTTTGTGATGCGGGCAGCCACAGTCATTAAACTTCGTAATAAATGGAAGTATGACGAACAACAAGACAGCTGCAATTAACGATTTCTTTATAGTCTCAACCGGTTTCGCTGCATTAAAATAGCATCCTCAGGTGAATTACATAAGAAGGAGAGGATCCCATGTAACACATATGATTAAAATACCACACGAATCTTTTAAAAATGTTTAATTTTTTAAAAAATTAAATTTTCCCGATAATTTTTAAGACTGCTGTTTCAAGGATGCTGTTTTAATGCAATGAAGCCCTTTGTGACAGTAAAGAAATCACCAATTAAAGCTGCCTTCGGGTCATTTTACTTTCATTCATTAATCCAGAGAGAATTTTGATGATCACTAGACCGAGATTATACAGAGCTACTGTCTTGCAGTGAAACCTTCCGCTGCTGTGTGTGTGATGTGAGGCACTTTATCTTCTGCTAAGAGATCGCTGAAGAATTTGATCACGAGTTTAAGCAATGAAGATCAGTTACAGTAACTGGCAGTAGACGTGTGGCCCAGTTCAACACGACTGCGGCTACCCAGAGAGGCCTGCTTTTGTGCAAAATTGGCAGATAGTCAACGCATCAGACGTGCACCAACTGCTAGCAAAATGTATAAAAATACTCCAGTAAAAGAGGAAAGTATTTGTGTTGAACGTGAGGTACAAATCCGAAGCCACTTAGGAACGGGTTAACTGCTGAAGCAACGTTACCAATGATCTCAAGATAGTTATTTTGCAATCTAAAATTGGTCTAGTGGCTAGTATTGCTACCTCTGTATCACGGGGTCCCGGTTTCGATTCCCGTGCGGGTTGGGGATTTTCTCTGCCCCGGGACTTTGTGTTGTCCTCATCATCTCATCATCATCCTCATCATTAGTGACAGTGGCTACATTGGATTGTGAAAAAATTGGGAATGTGTACGGGCGCTGATGACCGCGCAGTTGAGCGCCCCACAAACCAAACATCACCACCATCATCATGTGCAAGCTAAACTATTTATCAGAATCGTATCTTGCTATAAAGACAAATTAACTTTATATGGACACCATGTTTTGTAACTTAATCAATTCAGGCTTTACGAAACCTTAGTTGAAGCCTGTCTCCAATAATTGCTAATGTCTCTGATGCGGACCTAATGGATCATCCAAAACATTCCCCGGTATTTCTTTGGCCACTACTGAGATTGGGGAGTGGAAGGCGGAGTTCGGTTGTGACCAAGAGCATTTCGTACGCCGTGTGGGAACTTTATTTACAAAAACAATGCTTACAGTTAAAACAAACATTCAGAATTAACATTAACATCTTAAAATAAAAGATTTGAAAATGAAGGAATTTAAAACTCACTTTATGAAAAATGATTAATCTGTCTCGGAACAGATGGGCTTCAGTATTGTTTGCCAAATTATTTCAAATTTTTGTTGTTTAAAATATGGGCGACAGTAACATTAACTGGCGCCAGGAAGAACCTTAGAAGAACACGATAAAACAATGTTAAAGTAAACGGTCAAAATAAATTACACTACTGGCCATTAAAATTGCTACACCAAGAAGAAATGCATATGATAAACGGGTATTCATTGGACAAATATATTATCTATAACTGACATGTAATTACATTTTCACGCAATTTGGGTGCATAGATCCTGAGAAATCAGTACCCATAACAACCCCCTCTGGCGGTAATAACGGCCTTGATACGCCAGGGCATTGAGTTAAACAGAGCTTGAATGGCGTGTACAGGTACAGCCGCCCATGCAGCTTCAACGCGATACCACAGTTCATCAAGAGTAGTGACTGGTGTATTGTGACGAGCCAGTTGCTCGGCCACCATTGACCAGACGTTTTCAATTGGTGAGAGATCTGGAGAATGTGCTGACCAGGGCAGCAGTCGAACATTTTCGATATCCAGAAAGGCCCGTACAGGACCTGCCACATGCGGTCGTGCATTATCCTGTTGAAATGTAGGGTTTCGCAGGGATCGAATAAGGCTAGAGCCACTATTCAAAGTGCCGTCAATGCCAACAAGAGGTGACCGAGACGTGTAACAAATGGCATCCCATACCATCACGCCGGGTGATACGTCAGTATGGCGATGACGAATCCACGCTTCCAATGTGCGTTCACTACGATGTCGCCAAACACGGGGCGACCATCATGATATTGTAAACAGAACCTGGATTCATCCGAAAAAATGACGTTTTGCCATTCGTGCACCCAGGTTCGTCGTTGAGTACATCATCGCAGGCGCTCCATTCTGCGATACAGCGTCAAGGGTAACCGCAGCCATGATCTCCGAGCTGATAGTCCATGCTGCTGCAAACGTCGTGGAACTGTTCGTGCAGATGGTTGTTGTCTTTCAAACGTCCCCATCTGTTGTCTCAGGGATCGAGACGCGGCTGCACGATCCGCTACAGCCATGCGGATAAGATGCCTGTCATTTCGACTGCTACTGATACGAGGCCGTTCTGCTTCCCAAACAGAACTACAGGCTGTGAAACATTGCTTCCCGTGATTGCTACAGCTCTGCTGTGATTGATAACATACTACGAAGAAAAGAAAATGCATTATATTACACATGTTCTACACGCTGACCAGCGGAAACCAGTCAGCAGGTACAAAACACTGGTGCATTATCCAACATATTGGGAAAATTTCGGACAAACAACAAGTTAAAGTCGTGCATCTACAGACATGCATTTTATAATAGCGACAGTGGATCAAAATTGTTATGCAATTCTAAAAACAAACTTAAAACCTTGGCACAGAGTAGTATGTATGAAATTACATGCGAGCACTGCGGAGAAGTCTATGTCAGTCAGGAAGTCAGAGCTATGACAGAGTACCTGAACGTGAAAGAAGCTGGAGTTTAAGAAAGAAAGCTTCAACTTTTGCGCCACCATCTTTTAAAAGAAAACCAGTCATATCATGGAGAATGTGAAAGCTTACATTCTGTTAAGAAAAGAGAAAATCTGAAACAAATGGAAATATTATAAAGCAACAAATATGCAATACATAACGCTTAGTTGTCACTTGAAGATGACCTAAGAATCCGAAAGGCGGTTCTTGACCAAATAAATATAATTTTTCAGAACACTAATATGTTTTTCCTCTTTAATATTATTCCGTAATAAGTTATTAGTCAACTTCGTAAATCGTAAATACAACTGGCTTCGCTTTTCTCCGAAATAGATCAATACTGTGGGCTGAAAGAAAAGTATGAGGTAGCCGAACTTTTAATTACATTTTTGTACATCCTAGATATACTTATTTTGTATTACATTCAAATGGTTTAGTTACGTGTATTTTTTATAGTTAATACTTTTCATTAATGTAACATGGGCTGTATCCATCAGTACATAAATTAGCTAAGCAACACTGGGCTAACAGTCTATAGTGAAACTTTATATATTGTTGGGCTAACAATCTATCGTGAGAATATATATATGTATATATATATATATATATATATATATATATATTGTTTGAGTGGAAACCTACGTGAACAAAACTTTATTCTTTCTTCTCTTTCTTTAGCACTATTACAATTCTCAACAAATTCAAAATACTTAAATACTTATTTTTAACCGCTGTTCGATAAACAGCACCTCATCAGAAAGTTTACAGTGGCATTAATCACATCTAACTAAGCAACAGGTTGCGTACAAATTGACTACTTTGGTGTGAAGTATGTCATTGTAAGTCTCTTCATGATAGGGTAGTTCCTGAAGACTAGTTGAGGAATAAATATTTGATGTGCAGATCAAATATATCCAACTCCGGATACTTAATATATAACTGATTTAATATATCCAACTCCGGCATGACCTGCTGTCTTTTGCCCAGTGCTTTCATTTATCTCTCTCCCTCACATAAGGCCAGCATGAAGAACAACATCATTTTTATTTCTTTATTTTGAAAGAAGGCTAACGTTGCAGATGGATAGTATTCTAAACGTTTCCCTCTAAAATATAATTGGAATGGATGGCTACTCTAGAATAAATCGAACATTTATCTAAATAGTAAACACACTCGAGCTGAAATTGTGAATCTATCGTCCTAGTTACAATATATCTTCATGGTTCAGGGCATAGAACGTTTCAGTATTCCAACCATACAAAAATAAACTGTTGATCTCAGGGTTGACTTTTATACAGTCATGTGAGTTACAAATTTAAGGCCATGCGTATATGAGCCATGAAAATCTATAATAACTATGGTGCTTGGTGAACGACTTATACATCAATCGAAAGAGGAAATTAAATAAATGCACGTTTATTAACAAATAGAGCAGAGATGGGGCGCATATGTTTCTTATTATTTGGTGGAACCTAAAATGTAAAAGATGAGTACTACCTCTGTTTCGCACGACGACGTGGAAAGGTATCGTCTCAGTTAAGGAGAGCACACTGTTTCTCATCTCTCCACTAAGTTACTGAACTACCCGCTTGTAACACAGGATATTTTGTGCGTAATTATCTTGCAGCATTCTGGAACGAAGCAGGTTCGTTTCATCCCAAAGATGTGTTGCAGTTATAACAATTACTTGCAATTTGCTCACGTTTAGCAAACTAATACAAGAACCTAAAATTCATTCCTGCGGAATGCTGAGTAAGAACCATGTTCAGATATGTTCGCACGAAAATAAATACGCGAAACACACCACCTGAAAAGCGTACGGCTTACCACAACGGCCGGCCGTGGTGGCCAAGCGGTTAAAGGCGCTACAGTCTGGAACCGTGCGGCCGCTACGGTCGCAGGTTCGAATCCTGCCTCGGGCATGGATGTGTGTGATGTCCTTAGGTTAGTTAGGTTTAAGTAGTTCTAAGTTCTAGGGGACTGATGACCTTAGAAGTTAAGTCCCATAGTGCTCAGAGCCATTTGAACCATTACCACAACGGGATATCTGTCCCTGCAGAGCGTGTCATAAACTACATATCTCTTGAGGTGGTCTAATACAGACTTCTCTACTCGAGCCGACGTTAAATACTGTTCCCATCTTCACCAGCCGTTTGGATGTTATTCACTAAGCCTTTCCTAGTTTACATTTCTTGTAATTTTAGTACTGATGACATGTAGGGGAGTATAAAATTGTCAAGGCTTTCGTGGCCACTTGTTGACAAACTGCCTATTGGCTTCTGTCTCGGGTTCTTCTGCCGAAGTTCATCTAATGATTTTTCTGACGTTTCGCCAGCACGAGTGGCTGGCATTGTCAAAGCTTCAACCTCCATTGCCGGTGGTGAACTGGAGCCGAGCACGCGGCCGCAGACAATATGTACCTGGCGCACCAACGTCCGAGGGCTTCTCCGCGGTCATTTCCGGTGCGGTTCTCCTCTTGCTACCTGCGACGGTCGTTCGCTGCAGTACGGGAAGCCAGGATCCCATTACCTTAAGACTTTGCTCTTTCTTGTTGAAACTGTTCGCGTGTTTCTGTATTTCTACAGCTTCTCTGAACAAGGCGTGTGATAGTGCTTCTCTACAGCCAGAACTTCCATGTCGGCGAATTTTATTACGTGGTCGGTCTCATTCAGTGCGTGCTCTGCCACAGCCGATTTCTCCACGTGCCCCAACCTGCAATGTCGCTTATGCTCTTTGATCCTGGTGTTAATTGATCGTCCAGTCATTCCGACATACAGTTTTCCGCATGTGCATGGTATACGGTATATTCCCGACATTACAAGTGGGTCTCTTTTCTCCTTCGCCGATCTAAGACACTCTTTGATCTTCCTTGTCGGTTTGAAAATCGTCTTTACGCCATGTTTGCGCAATATACGGCCGATTCTGTCCGTCACTCAGGGAATGTATGGCAGAAAGGCCGTACCCGACATTTCTTTTTCTGGTTCCTTACTTCGCCGAGTGTTTGGCTCTGTTACACTTCTAATATAATTTGTGGAGTACCCATTGCTCCTGAGAACAGTTTCCAGGTGTTGCATTTCTCGTTTGACGTGTTGCGGCTCACATATTCGTCCTGCTCTCGTTACGAGAGTACTAATCATGCCTCTTTTCTGGCTCGGGTGGTTTGACAGTTTGTGCAGGTATCAGTCCGTGTGTGTCGGTTTTCGGTACACGCTGTGTCCCAGGTTTTCGCCGTCCCTTGTGACCAGCACATCTAGAAATGGCAGTTTCTTGTCCTTTTCTACTTCCATGGTAAATGTTATGTTGGCGTGGAGGCTGTTCATGTGTCTTAGGAAGTCACCGAGCTGTTCTTCACCATGGCTCCACACCACGAAAGTATCATCGACGTACCTGTACCACACCTTAGGTTTTCAAGTCGCCAAGTCCAGTGCCTGTGCTTCGAATTGTTCCATGAAGAAGTTGTCCACCACTGGACTAAGAGGTCCACCCATGGCGACGCCTTCCAGCTGTTTGTAGAAATCGCCATTCCACGTGAAATAGCTCGTGGTGAGACATGCATGGAAGAGCTTTTTGATGTCTTGCGATAAAATGGAACCGATGTGCTCCAGAGCGTCACTGAGTGGCACCTTCGTAAACAACGAAACAACATCAAAGCTGACCAGGATGTCGTTTGGTGCAAGTTTCAGTTTCTTCAGCTTCTCAATGAAATGTCCTGGGTCCTTTATGTATGTGTCGGTCTTCCCCACGTGTGGCTGGAGCAGAGAGGCCAAGTGTTTTGCCAGTTTATATGTCGGTTAGCCAGGAGCGCTAACGATCGGTCTCAGTGGAACTTCGTTCTTATGGATTTTGGGTAATCCATACAGCCGAGGTGGTAGGGCTTCTGTGTTGCGCAGATTTCTCTGTATGTCCGCCGGCAGAGAAGAATCCTTGATTAATCGATTCGTATTGCGTGTGATACGCTGCGTCGGATGTGCGCTTAGTTTTCGGTACGTCGTCGGATCTAATACGTCTCGGATCTTTTGCTCATAACCTTCGGTCTTCATTACGACGGTCGCATTCCCCTTATCGGCAGGCAGTACCAATACACTCTTGTCGGCGTTGAGATTCTTAATGGCTTGTACCACTTCTTTCTTCAGGTTGCAAGCTGGTGGTTTTGCCCAGCGCAGTATCCTGGCTGTTTCAGTGCATATTTCCTCTGCCCTTTCAGAAGGAAGGGTCCGAATGGCTGCTTCGGTATTGGCGTGATGTCCTCCATAGGTATAGTTCTCGGGATGATAGCAAAATTCCCTCCATTTTGAAGAACAGACACTTCCTCTTCGATGAATTGTCGTTCAGTGAGGTTAAGCACTGCGTGTGAGATGTCAGGAATCGCCTTGTCGGTCTGCTTCCGGCATCTTTCAAACTTTTTCTTCTGTCACTCGGTGCAGCGCTCGATTTCGTTCTCCGGCTCCTGTGAGTGATGCTGTCGATCTTGTCCCAGTCGTCTCGATGCATTCTGCTACTTAGTTGATAGAAAATGTCCAGAAGTTCCTGATCCGTTCTTGCCAAGTCTCTCCGTGTTGTATGAATTCGCTCACGAATAAAAGCTCATTCCAATCTGTCGTAGATATGATGTGCTTGGACGGTGGTGAAAGGCGCTTACATCTCAAGAACTTCGACGTAGCACTTTCATCTCGGCACCGTGACAGAAAGGCGAGAGAGGACATCAATCGTGCTTTCTTCTTCCGTCGTTAGTCAAGGCGTCGGTACAATCTGAAAATCTCCTCTCCGTAGAGGCGTAATACAAAATTGTTAAGCCTTTCGTGGCCACTTGACAAACTGCGTCAGGTACATATAGTCTACGGCCGCGAGCTCGGCTCCAGTTCACCACCGGCAATGGAGGGTGAAGCTTTGACAATGCCAGAGACTCGTGCTGGCGAAACGTAAGAAAAATCATTAGATGAATGTCGGCCGAAGAACCCGAGACAGAAGCCAATAGGCAGTTTGTCATGTAGGGGAGTGACAGAACATTTTTGGTCGTTTGGATTCCTGTAGTTATCGAAAGATATTGCTGACCAGCTGAAAGAGGCCCACTTCACTTGAACTGTATTTTCATTTCTTTTCTGAGAACGTTCAAAATCACTTGAGAAAATTAGACAAAACATCGTAAAATCAATATTCAAAACGACCGTAAAAATAATGGTTCAGATGGTTTAAATGGCTCTGAGCACTATGGGACTTAATATCTGAGGTCATCAGTCTCCTAGAACTTAGAACTACTTAAACCTAACTAACCTAAGGACATCACACACATCCATGCCCGAGGCAGGATTCGAACCTACGACCGTAGCGGTCGCTCGGTTCCAGACTGTAGCGCCTAGAACCGCTCGGCCACACCGGCCGGCGTAAAAATAATAAAATGTTTTGTTAAAGCTCTTGCGATCATTTTCTTTATGAACTACACTCATTTTAAGTCTACTTAGTCCGATTCATAATCTTGTCTTTTCAGCTGCTTTTTTTCAGCAATGTCTCTATGTGCGCTTGCTGAGTGTCTTACTCAACCCTCTTCTCAAATACTTTTCAACTATGAGGCCAAACGCGCTTCCAGCTCTTCAGTTGATTCATTTCTTCGCTGTTCTTTTTGCTTCGTTCCTTTCAGCACACCGTTGGCAATTTCACCTTATCTTCTGTGTTTCGGTATCGTGTTAGATGTCACAATTACTTAAAATACTAAAATGCCATTTAATACACTGTTAATTAATTTAAACAATTCGCTTTCACCTCAATTCATTTCACTTTCTATCACTTTCACATTTCCTTGACCAGCTTCAACCGATTTTCAAAATTATATCGATGCTTGCGCTTCGCCATCGCATGGATATACGCTTCTGAGCTGCACCGTATCCCCGCCGTGACAGTCTAATTCAATATTCGACAACATTCTCGAACACGCTGGAGAATTCTAGAGCGTTCTCGAACATTTTGAAATATTCTTGAACGTTCTGAAATCTTCTAGAATATCCTTTAATTTTTTCGAAGATTCTAGTTCTCGAACGTTCTGGAAAATTCTGGAACATTCTACATGTTCTCTAAGATTCTAAAAGGAACATTCTGCCCACATTCGGCCCCTTCGGCACTCGATTGCTAGGTGCTTCATCGACTTCCCATAATAAGTTCGTTGATGCACTTGTAAGCCGAAAATTTCTTCATGACTGAGGATTGAGGGCTATTACACAATATAACTCCCATGAGGCTACACGGGTGGTTTGTGGAGCTATAGCGAGATGCACGTACATATCTGGTTTGCAATGATTTTGAATATTGATTTAAAAGGTGAGTATAGAGTGAGTGTACTTGTGTGATTCCTGATATGACAAGTTAGCTGTTGAGTAAGTGTTTACGATCGACAACCTGAACAAAAGCATTATTAGTAGCAAGCTCTGCTATAACAAGAGTTAAACAGTCTCAACTATTGTTGTGTTTTCTAAAACTAATTTCGTTCCGAGTTAACTAAAGCAGCAACAACCTTAATCGGTGTTACACACCGCATACCGCGTGTACGTTTGTATTAGTGTTCCTATATGTTATAGAGTAATGTAGTTATCGTAATTAACACGTGTAGTTTTCATGGAAAACAAAAACATCTTTCGTGGCACTTCAGCAACATTTTCTTCATTAGCACATTTTCTTCACCAACATGTACATAACACTCCACAAGCCACCTTAAGGTGAATAGCGGAGAGTACTATAACACATCTTTTGATACAGACGCTAGGATGATCTCTTGTGGCAAATTAAATAACCCTGAACGGACATAACAATAACAAAGTCAGACAATGTTCCTGTTTGTAGAACGCCACGAAATAGCTGTTAGTATTATTTCAGCTAAAGTATTTGCGAGTTTACGGTCATTCCATTGAAAGAACAGTAAAAAACCATTTCCTCTTTTGTATCTATATAAAAGCAAAGTTTCGGAAAAATCAATATCCTTAACACAATGATGTCATACGCATCTATGTTCTGCATGATAGTTCTATTTGAGAAATATGCTACATTAAATTTCCTTTTCCTTCTTGTTCCGGAATCGTTGTACTAGACCTATTTTACTGCAAGCAATAACAGTAATGTTACATTTTAAACCTGTTTTATTCTGTAAAACGACAAACCTCTTTGTTTCTCAGTTATGGTGTTTTAATTAAATCAGACAGCCTCTTTCTGCTCATTTTAATTAAACTGGAAATGACTTGTATGGTGATCCGCTCTGTCGTTAGTTATTCTATTATTAAAAGTCGAGCCTGAAGTCCGTTTAACTTTTTACAGAATAACTTCTATTGCATGTACTTCAAATACTTACATGGTGATTCGCAACCAAGGGCGCCGCTAACTATCAGTAACCTTTTGGCCTAAAGCTAATTTTCATTCGAACTATTAAGGTCACTGAACATGATTTCAATTGAATTAAAAATAATTTGCATTCATAATAATTTCAATTACAAATGAGAACAATTGCACTTCCCGTTCTTTATGGCCTTTAGAGTGGGTCTTTTCGTTTGAGAATCTTAATCAACTGATACGAAAGGAGCCAGTCCACAGGGTGACCGATTATCAGGAGTTAGTCGTAATTTGTTTATTTTCTGTATATACGAATTTGGTCATCAAGTAATTACAGCTTGTATTCTTCATTCCCAAGCTTCACGCATGTGTCCATTGAGACAACCTGATATCGAGAAAAGAAGTAAATAAGCTACATATATATGAAAGGAAAAATAAAAATAAAAAATTATGACATACGAGGGTCACTCCAAAAGAAATGCACACTATTTTTTTAAATCCATCTTATATTCTACATGTTTGAAAGTCTTACAGTGTGTAGATACATCCTTTAGGAACAATATTTTCATTTCTCCACATAATTTCCGTCCCTCTCAACTGCCTTACGCCATCTTGGAACCAGCGCTCGTATATCCGCATGGTAAAATTCTGGACCAACATGTTGGAGCCACTGTTCGGCAGTGTGGACAAGGGAGCCACCATCTTCAAACCCTGTTCCATGAAGAGAGTCTTTCAGTTTCCCAAAGAGATGATAGTCACATGAAGCCGTGTCAGAACTGTAAGGCGGGTGTTTCAGTGTTGTCCATCCGAGTTTTGTGATCGCTTCCATGGTTTTTTGGCTGACATGTGGCCGTGGATTGTCATGCAACAGCAAAGCATCCTGCTTTTGCCGAGGTGGTTGAACGCGACTCAGTCGAGCTTGAAGTTCCTTCATTGTCGTCTCATATGCGTCTGTCAGCAGTCACCATTTCGTTAATTCTCTGCTCATTGTCTGGAGTGTGTGCAGTACGAGGCCTGCCACTGCGAGGACAATCCTCAATATTGCCGTGCCCACTTTCATCACGTAACCTGCTTGCCCACTAACTAACTGTACTGCGATCGACAGCAGCATCTCCATACACCTTTTTCAACCTCTTGTGGATATTTCCCATTGTCTCATTTTCACAGCACAGGAATTCTATGACAGCACGTTGTTTCTGATGAACATCAAGTGTAGCAGCCATCTTGAAGACATGCTGTGATGGCGCCACTCACGGGAACAGGTTGAACTAAGTTTGAAAACAAGCGGGAAGGATGTATCTACACACTGTAAAACTTTCACACATGCAGAATGAAAACTGTATTTTTAAGAAAATAGTCTGCATTTCTTTTGGAGTGACCCTTGTAGTTCAAAAACAGTTTCCCGATGCGGATATTTTGCCGATGATCTAAAGTACAAATGGTTCAAATGGCCCTGAGCGCTATGGGAATCAACTGCTGAGGTCATTAGTCCCCTAGAACTTAGAACTAGTTAAACCAAACTAACCTAAGGACATCACAAACATCCATGCCCGAGGCAGGATTCGAACCTGCGACCGCAGCCGTCTTGCGGTTCCAGACTGCAGCGCCTTTAACCGCACGGCCACTTCGGCCGGCCAGCTAAAGTACATCGCCACACAAAAGTAAGTATATCATTGTTGGTCACTCTGCCTATGCGTGTTGTAATCGCGTAAAGAGTTCACAGCTCATTATCTGTCTCAAATTTAGTTGTTCAAATTTGTTAATTAATTACGACATTCGTGAAATTAGCGTCAACAAGAGAGCTGAATTTCTGCAGATGGAGTAGTGCTACTACTTTTTTTTTCAGATCGATAACGTCTTGCTGAAAATTCACTCGTTGAGGCAATATTACTTGTATATTGCTACTTAAAAGTGGCAGGAAAATTTATTAAAACAGTTTCTGCCATCTGTGGCCTGGTAAAAATAGGTAAATCTATCAATATGCATTCTATAGAAAACAGTGATAATGAATCTCATGCTGATGGCAGTTAGCTTGCTGATCCATTAGCTGACAATTTAGAACCGTCAACTGTACAAATAGAATCATAAGCTGAAGGTGAGGAGTTCATTCCACTCACGGAATTCAATAAATCACTTGAAAGAATGATAAATAGAAATTTAGATCGCTTATCATTAAAACAGAACACCTTTCTGTCCACTAAGAACACCTTTTAGTCCACACAGAATGCCCGAAGACGCGAAATCTCGGAATTTAAAAGTGTTCACCGGAGCGTTCTTCATGCTATAATAATTTAACAGGTGACTCGGATTAATACAATCGGAACCATCCAATGTAAAAGAACTGTTCAGCAGCTAACCGAAAGAGTAAATAGCTGCTGAACAAGAGGTAAACGTGAAAGAACAGCTTGATATGCAGAGCCAAAATTAGTCCTTACGATTAGCACGCCTAGTAAATCCATATTACGGTAGCTATTGAGAAAGAAACAAAAGCCAGCATGTGCGATCGAAGGCTTCCGTGGCCGTTGTGCCTTCGTCTAAACGTTTCCGGGTAGTGGTTCAAAAAAATGGTTCAAATAGCTCTGAACACTATGGGACTTAACAACTGAAGTCATCAGTCGCCTAGAACTAAGAACTACTTAAACCTAACTAACCTAAGGAGATCACACACATCCATGCCCGAGGCAGGATTCGAACCTGCGACCGTAGCGGTCGCACGGTTCCAGACTGAAGCGCCTAGAACCGCTCGGCCACCGCGGCCGGCTGCGGGTAGTGAGCACGCTTCTTTCGCAGATCAACATTTCGGCCACTCCAGTGAGTACCGCTCGCTATAGTGATCTATAAAAAACATGAGAAAGTAGATTTACTGAAAATGCCAGTATAACTTGTCTTGCTTAAAATCACCAATACTATCACCAGCAAAAAGGGATTCTTTCCGAAACATCTTACATATATCGTCCGTTTTTATTCATGGTGTATAACCGACCTCAGCTCGGTAACTACTGTGGAAGCTTAAAATAACAGCTGTAAATAACAGATGTGCACTCAACCAGTGAGCAGTGAGCAGCCAAAGTAGTAGACTTGGAGCCGTAGTGTATCAGCGCTGTTATATCACAAAACGCAGTGGGGCAACATATCTAAATCAAGTTTTCAAGAGATTCTACAGAGTATTTTGAAGAAGAGAAATAGGCATGAGAAATTTGTCCCACAGCCGCCCGGAGAGGCCCCCGGTTTGACACGGATTGCGCGGCCCCTGACGCCGGAGGTTCGGGAATGGGTGTGTGTGTTGTTGTTAGCATAAGTTACTTTAAGTAGTGTGTAAGTCTAGGGACCGATGACCTTAGCAGCTTGGTCCTTTTGGAATTCACACACATTTGAACATTTTTTTGTCCCGCACACCGTAATTTCCAAACAACAACAACAGCGACGAGTGGACGCTTACAGCAGCGTGATTGAAATCAAAACGCGTGGCGAGACTCGGTGTTATCAATACGAACCTACCAGAAAAGGGCACAGCGCTGAAATTCACCTGCGAAGTCAACTCTTTGGCGGCACAAGCGACATTCAAGCCAATTGACGTGCGAGTTGAACAACGTTCCAAAGCAAGACCTTTATGACAGTTTCACTTGGTTGTGTGAATGTTCTTTGCGTTGTTTTCAAGTTGTGGTGGGGTGGGGTGTGGGGAGGGGCGCGGGTGGGTGGATTGGACACTATGTACTCGTAGAATACATGAATCATTAAAACCAACCTCTTAACTTTATTTCTGATTATTAGAGTCTCGAAACTTTCTGGACTAACGGGGTACATCCAACACACCACACATAGTTTTCTGAAATCCCGTTATTCTTATCTGCTTCTGTCGTAACTTGGTCACGAAAATACAATACTATTCGAAACTGACTGCTTCGGGGAACCTCGAAGTTTAAATAACAAAGGGTAAAGAAATTCTACAGGATGAACTCAAACGCTACCGACAAAATTTGCAGCTTCAGGAACTTCTTCTCAGTGCATTGATACGAGGGAACCGTAGTCTCCAGTGGCTCGTAACAATGTAATGGCTTTTCATTTGATTTTGTACCCTCATTTAGTAGTGTATCTCTATTGCACTGAAAAATACCTGTCAAACAGTGCAAAAATATCGACGTATAAACTACTTTTTTCGAAACTACCGTGTTCGAGTTGTTAACAGCAATGCCCATACTATTCTTTACCGTCGAGCTTGCATTCTGTGTTCCTGCAATCAGTCGCGAACTTTTTTCCGGCTTATTTAGCCGTATGTTAACAGTGATAGCTACTCAGTAGTACTACTAAAGTGTTGGCCGATCTGCACCTCCTGAAGGGTACACTGAATATGCAATGGAACAACGGCACATTAACGATATTCTTAGCTGTTTCCCCAGCAAGGGCAACAACATCGCAGTATTTTTGCGTTTTTGTTGAATTACTCTTCGTCTTGTGTTGCACGTCTTTGTGACCGCATGTTGTAACATACAGTTTTGGGAAGGTATTTTCTCAGAAAAGAAGGTCACTGGGTTAACAATTCCGGGGAAGTAATTCGCAGTGACTTTGCTATTCTATAACGACCCACCAGAGACCACGGATTCCGTATGCCAAAATATTCAGTTAATATCCTTGAATAAATTTCGGAATTTAGTCACCAGAGTTCACCCGGTACAAGTGTCTGATAATGGGTACTGAATGCCTGTAAGCTGTTAACCCTTACAGAGCATAAAGCGATGCCTGTGGCTGAGAACCAGGTACCCCCGTGCCCACGTATCCAAGCGCTGTCCACTCGGCTGTGGAAAGCAATTGACCCTGTGACGTAATTACACCTCGGCCCCGGGCTATAGCAGCCTCCCTTCACCTTTTATCGTGGAGCGTGCGAAATGCACATGACAGTGTTTGCCGGCATGCGAACAAGCATGTCCTAAATTTTACATTAATTTAACGCCAAACAGAGTCCGACTTTCTACTGTAAGCACAGTTGTGTTCTGATGCAACACTGTGATTATCACTTAATCCATGACGTTATGAGGCAGTATCACGTCAATTAATCGTCTGATTACCCACTTAGCGTGCCCGCAGACAAAGTTGTTAGCGAACATACATCGGGTTTTGAAACGCAAGACTCTCACTGGTGAATGTCTGGCCACAGCGTTAACTACCTTTCTACAGACCAAAGGATTAAACCTCTCAGAGGTAGCGAAGCCAATCAAGACACAATAGCAGAGATTAATGGCGAAATAACCTGGATAAACAACATTCCAGTGATTCTTCTCCAAAATGACACATTCAAATTATAAGATCCACTGAAGACTTTCAAGGGCAGTTCAATATGTGTCTAGTCATCCACATTCATTGCGACGATCTAGAAAATCATAAATATCTGTCATCGTTTTATCAGAAGCTCTATTGGTGCCAATACAAACGATTGCTCTCTAGATATTCTAGGCAAAGAGTTGTAAGTAGCCTTCTTTAAAGATCTCCACGATGTCGGTAACATGCCTCACAATAGCGCTCACCACGTGTATGAGAAAATTTCAACAGCATTTGGTAGTCAACAGAGAAATACGTGAAATGTTCAACGACTACTGTAGTAGAATATTATCGAAAGATCTCTCACAAAAACTGAATCAATTTTGGTCATATGTAACTGCTGTTAGCTGCACTGACATTCATTTACCAGTAGTATTTATCGAATTTAAATATCGTGTCACCACAAAGATCATTAAAACAGATATAGTGTCACCGCCGTTGAAAAGCAGCTGAAATCATTAAAACAGAACAAATGTCCAGTGATCGATGGAATCCGTATAAGATTCGGTACTGAATTGACAGCTGTTAACTACTCATTTAACTATAATATGCCGTAGATTACTCGATAAAATATCTGTACCCACATGTTGGAAAATGGCACAGGTCACATCCGTCCACAAGAAAGACAACAGAAGTACTCATTACCGTCGCTCAATAGATCTGACATACATTTGTTGTAGAATCGTAAAATATGTTGTGGGCCTAAATATAATGAGGTATCTAGGTTAGAATTTCATCTTTCATGCTAACCAGCACATATTCAGAAAACATCGATCATGTGAAAACCAGTTCGTTCCTTACCCACATGACATCCTGAAGGACATTGATCGTGTCAGTCAGACAGGTGCATAATTTTCTGAAATTCTAAAATCAGTTTAATTACACTACTGGCCATTAAAATTGCTACACCACGAAGATAACGTGATACAGAGGCGAAATTTAACCGGCAGGAAGTTGATGCTGTGATATGCAAATGGTTGGCTTTTCTGAGCACTCACACAAGGTTGGCGCCGGTGGCGACACCTACAACTTACTGACATGAGAAAAGTTTCCAACCGATTTCTCATACACAAACAGCAATTGACCGGCGTTGCCTGGTGAAAAGTTGTTGTGATGCCTCGTGTAAGGAGGAGAAATGCGTACCCTCACATTTCCAACTTTGATAAAGGTCGGATTGTAGCCTATTGCGATTGTGGGTTGTCGTATTGCGATATTGCTGCTCGCGTTGGTCGAAATCCAATGACTGTTAGCAGAATATGGAATCGGTGGGTTCCGGAGGGTAATACGGAACGCCGCGCTGGATCCCAACGGCCTCGTATCATTAGCAGTCGAGATGACAGGCATCTTATCCGCTTGGTTGTAACGGATCGTGCAGCCACGTCTCGATCCCTCAGTCAACAGATGGGGACGTTTGCAAGACAACAACCATCTGCACGAACAGTTCTACGACGTTTGCAGCAGCATGGACTATCAGCTCGGAGACCATGGCTGCAGTTACCCTTGACGCTGCATCACAGACAGGAGCGCTTGCGATGGCGACGAACCTGAGTGCACGAATGGCAAAACATCATTTGTTCGGATGAATCCAGGTTCTGTTTACAGCTTCATGATGGTCTCATCCGTGTTTGGCGACATCGCAGTGAACGCACATTGGAAGCGTGTATTCGTCATCGCCATACTGGCGTATCACCCGGCGTGATGGTATGGGGTGCCATTGGTTACACGTCTAGGTCACCTATTGTTCACATTGACGACACTTTGAACAGTGGACGTTACATTACAGATGTGTTTCGACCCGTGGCTCCACCCTTACATTTCAGCAAGATAATGCACGACCGCATTTTGCAGGTCCTGTACGGGCCCTTCTGGATACAGAAAAAGTTCGACTGCAGCCCTTGCCAGTACATTCTCCAGACCTCTTACCAATTGAAAACGTCTGGTCAATGATGGCCGAGCAACTGGCTCGTCACAATACGCCAGTCACTACTCTTGATGAACTGTGGTATCGTGTTGAAGCTGCATGGGCAGCTGTACCTGTATACGCCAGCCAAGCTCTGTTTGACTCAATGCCCAGGCGTATCAAGGCCGTTATTACGGCCAGAGGTGATTGTTCTGGGAACTGATTTCTCAGGATCGATGCACCCAAATTGCGTGAAAATGTAATCACATGTCAGTTCTAGTATAATATATATTTGTCCAATGAATACCCGTCTATCATCTGCATTTCTTCTTGGTGTAGCAGTTTTAGTGGCCAGTGGTGTAGTACAATAGACACGCTTGTTAGATAGAGTACGATCGTGTAGGATATCAAGAGAAATTTACGAGTGAACTGAGGATTTCTTATGTTATTTTGTATGTAGAACCATCGACAGAGGTATTAGTAACTATACTCGTGTCTCAGAGAGGTGTTCTGATACCTTTGCTGTTCATATTGTCCCTGCCGACAACATCAGTAGTAACCGCTGACTTTTCGTCAATTATTCATTATCTATAATGAAATTTTCTCCGAGAAAAGCTGTACACATATTCAATCAGAACGTGAGATGACGCCAAAGTGGAACAGAAGCGAACAACACATTTATTATGTTCAAAGCGAGCAGGATAGCGCAGTGGTTAGCACAGTGGACTAGCGGTCCCAACCGCGTCAAGCCATCCTGATTTAGGTTTTCCATGATTTCCGGGATGTCTCCTTTGACAGGGCACGGTAGCTTTCCTTCCCCATCCTTCCCTAATCAGAGCTTGTGGTCCGTTTCCAGTAACCTCGTTGTCGACTCTGTCCGAAAAGGCCTTGTAAGGGCCAACGGTACAGACCGGCCGCTGTTTCATCCTCAGCCCACAGGCGTCCCTATGGAGGGGCATGTGGTCAGCACACCGCTCTCCCGGCCGTATGTCACTTTACGAGACCGGAGCTCCGACTTCTCAATCAAGTTGCTCCTCAGTTTGCCTCACAAGGACTGAGTGCACCCTGTTTACCAACAGCGATCGGCAGACCGGATGGTCACCCATCCAAGTGCTCGCCCTGCCCGACAGCGCTTAACTTCGGTGATCTGACGGAAACGGTGTTACCACTGCGACAAGGCCGACTGCGAAGGATTATGTGAGCATTTTCACTGACGAGCTCCATCCCATGGTACAATGTTTCTTGTCCATGGCCCAAAGGTGATGCTGTGTTCCGAGAGGACATGGCTCCTGCTCACACAGGTTGCATCGTCCAAGACTGGTTTTGTAAGCTCTAGGATAAATTGTTGCATCTTCCCTGGTCTCCAAAAATACCAAAACTCAATATTACTGAGCCTTTGTGTCTAATTTGGAGAGAAGAGTGCGTAATTACTGTCCATCTCTGTCACTGTTACTTGAACTTGCCACTTTTTTGCAGAAAGAATGGTATAAAATATCCTTGAGAACCATACGGACCAGTATTTTCCCATTCCAAGATGACTGGAAACTGTTTTGAATGCCAATGATTTTCCTAGACCTATTAAGTATGGTACTGTGTTATGCTTTTGGACTTTTCATATTTTTGCCCACCCCTGTGCTGCACTTAGGCTGCCGTACAGAGGTAGAACGTAATCTATAGTTTGGCACGGATCATCGTCCACACAATTTTGTTTGCCTTTTGCCAATTTTTAACTATGTGAATCTAAAAATTACTTCTCTCACAAGTTGTAAACGTAGAACACTGTCCACAATATTTTGTTTTACTGAAATTGCAATCGTGTCGTGATCTTTTATCAGGAGCTTAAACAGAATATACAACAGTGGAAAAATGCTCGTATCAGAACACAAAGAACGCGAATATGCTGCCTCATTTTACCTTCCTCAGCAGCTTTAAAAAATTTTGCACGCGAACATATACTCGCTCTTTTTAACGTGAAACTCACCTCCCCCTTGCTCTCTCTTACTGTTACTGTCTCTCTTTCATTCCTTCCCACTGTGCTGTATCTTCTCACTTTCTCTCTCTCTCTCTTCCTCGCTGTCATTGCCAAACACTCTGTATTTCATTATTACAGGCTCTTACCCACTTCCTGAATCTCCTTCTCTTTATTCCTCTCTCACTGGCAATGTCTCCTTGACTCTTTTCCTTGCACTGTTCGGTCACTATCAATAATATTCCACTGCTATTGTGTCACTCTCTTTCTCTAATACTACCGTTGTTTCGTTCGCTCTTTCTATACCACAACCATTGTCTACTATTTAGCAGTATTTGTATCTTTTCCATTTCTTTCCCACTATCACAGTCTCCTTCTCTCAGCACAAAAAGCGGTGAATGTTTTCGCACCCAAAAATTTTTGGGAACATTTTTGAAGATGCTTAGGAAGCTAGAATGAGGCAGCTGGTACCCCACGTTTCAGTCAGAGTCTTTAAACAGGAGCATATCGGCTTTTTTTCGCTGGTTCCCTTCTTATCGCTTTTACAGCAGGGCATTACACTCATGTGAAAAGAACAGTATGGATCAGTAAAATTTTGATAGTTTGCATATATGAAATTTAAATTCTACATCTCAGACAAAATATTACGCCCACAAAAAATTAGCATGTACTTCAGTACTACAACATGGGATTCTCGAGCCCTCCTGATGATAACAGAGACACTTTACACCACATTTTTCTGTGCTACCTCGCTTTATGTACTGTGTATTCGCCTCGCACCAGATTTAAAATGCGTATTTTATGTGTACAAGTAAGGTAACTTTGACCTCTGTATTTCATAAACAGGTAAAGATATCAAAAAAATTGTTGGAGATCTGGATCTTAGCAATATATCGTAAAAATTTCAGCCATTTGCCGTGATCAGCCGTTTGGAACCCGAGACTCCGTTTTGCTACTAAAAATAAAAAAAAACACTGTTTTGGGGTTTTCTAAGAAGCTGCCATAAAGTAATAAAGATTTTCGAAAACGAGAAGACGGCACTTCTAAATAAATTACTCGAGAACATACCGTTAAAATTTGAGCAGTTTGCTGCAATTACTCATTATTTACATTTCGCCTCGTACCTGATTTCACGTACGTGTTTTACACGTGAACAAGTAGGGTGACTTTGAACTTCTGTATCTCGCAAACGGATAAAGATATCAACAATTCTTTTTTTTTTTTTTTTTTTTTTTTTTTGAGTTCTGGATCGCAAAAGTTTCAACCATTTGCTGTGCATAGCTGTCTTGGAATCAGCGGCTCGGTTCTGGTACGAAAAAATGGCAAATAAAACTGTTTTAGAAGTTCTCTAAAGAACTGTCCCAGAACAAATGGTTCCTCCTCAAGGCCCACCTTGGACCACATCATATGCAAAAAGAACCATTCGATTACACCATTTGCCGGAACAGGTGGAGGTTTGTAATACTTTCACCCTGTGCTGTACGATAGTGCCCAAAGGCTAACCTAAACACTTGACCCTTCCCTCCTGCCACCAATAGAACTCGAGGTATGAGCCACGGAAGAAATGGAAGAATCCCGCGTTTATGAGCGATGTTTCGGAACACAGGTAGCCGCGTGGAGTGACCTATGGTTTGAGGCGCCATGTCACGGATTGCGCGGACCCTCCCGTTGGAGGTTCGAGTCCTCCCTCGGGAATGGGTGTGTTTGTTGATCTTAGCATAAATTAGGTTAAGTAGTGTGTAAGCTTAGGGACTGATGACCTAAGCCGTTAAGTCCCATAAGATCTCACACACATTTGAACAATTTTTTATCTCTGATGTCAACGGATTTGGAACATTTTGCGTAAGGAGTTCACCAGCTTATCAACTGTTCCACCCACTGTATTCAACATATCTAATACCTAAACCCGTGTTCCAGGATAAAGTCGTGTAATTGCTTTCACAGTGAAATTTATTTTTATATCCGTATAAATGGTTCCAATGGCTCTGAGCACTAAGGGACTTAACCTCTGACGTCATCAGTCCCCTAGAACTTAGAACTTTTTAAACCTAACTAACCTAAGAACATCACTCACATCCATGCCCGAGGCAGGATTCGGACCTGCGTAGTGGTCGCGTGGCTCCAGACTCTAGCGCTTAGAAACGCTCGGCCATTCCGGCCAGCTATCCGTATATAGCAATGGTCTCATTAACAAATTTGAAAAATCGGAGTATCATTGAAGAAAATATAGCACTGCCAACTTCTTGAAAATAACACAACTTCTGGGGATAAAAAAGCGTAATAAGTATGACTGACGTCAAAAAGAGGAAAGGCAGCACAAAAGCAAGAATCTTCGGCTCAACGTCGATATCAAAGATTCAAATTAATTTTTTTGGGTATAAGAGTCCTGGACACCAAGAATTTAAAGTCTTCCAGTGTATCAGAATAACAACTGCACAATTGTACACTGAAGCGCCAAAGAAACTGGTATAGGCCGGCGTAGTCAAATACAGAGATATGTAAACGCAGAATACGGCGCGCTGCGGTCGGAAGCCCCTATATAAGACAACAAGAGTCTGGTGCAGTTGTAAGATCGGTTACTGCTGCTACAGTGGCAGGTTATAAAGATTTAAGTGAGTTTGAACTCGTTGTTATAGTCGACGCACGAGCAATGGGACGCAGCATCTCCGGACGTAGCGATGAAGTGGGGATTTTCCCGTACGACCATCTCACGAGTCACAATTAAAAGAAAACAGCCCTCGGTCACTAATTTTTAACGAATTAACCGGGTTTCAACACTGCTAGGAGTGCCTTCCTCAGAATGTAAGCCAAAGAATGGTCTATAACATGGTAACAGAATTATGACTAAAAACGTATGATACGGTAAGTACGGAATTATCGTGAAAGACTGGCAGTACTTATATGTCATTTATATAACAATAAATATGCCAAAAGGACATCAGTCACAAAGATATTTAAGATAAAAAAAACTTTGATGGTGAGCCACTAAGCGCTGCTCGTTACTTGCGTGGTGCAGGTTGTAAACAATATATAATTTGTGTCACACGTTGAAACGTCCCCTTAGAATAATTTTACATATGAAACGTCCACTTAGAACAATTTTACAACCCTGTGCTTAACCTGACACACAATATTATTTAGCGCAACGCAATCTGACTTTCAATAACCCCTACAAAACAATGGCCCTGACTAACTTTAACCTATACCTTTTACAAATCACTTACCTCACAAAAATCTTCGCTACTCAAGCTACTGCAAAACAGCGAGCGCCACTACTGCCAGCTAAATAAAAGATTCAAACTACTGAAGGTACTAACTACTGATAGGGATAGTTATCAAATGAAAGATATTAATAGAGAACAAACAATGTATTTACCTTAATATTCATAATTGACATTCAGTCTTACAGATTATCAAAACTCCGCCATCTCTCTCCACACGTCCACCACTGCTGGCGGCTCACCTCCAACTGCCCAACGCTATCTGCTGTTCACATCCAGCTATAGCAGTTCATGACAACAATGGCAGGCAACAATGCAAACTAGCCACATACTGCACACAGCACAGCCAGTGATTTTCATACAGAGAGCGCTACGTAACCTTGCCAATAAGAAAACATAAACATCAAACAAGTTAGTCAGGGCCATTGTTTTGTAGGGGTTATTGAAAGTCAGATTGCGTTGCGCTAAATAATATTGTGTGTCAGGTTAAGCACAGGGTTGTAAAATTGTTCTAAGTGGACGTTTCATATGTAAAATTATTCTAAGGGGACGTTTCAACGTTTTTAGTCATAATTCTGTGACCATGTTATAGACCATTCTTTGGTTTAAATTCTGAGGAAGACACTCCTAGCAGTGTTGAATCTCGGTTAATTCGTTAAAATTCGTTAAAAATTAGTGACCGAGGGCTGTTTTCTTTTAATTGTAACTATTCACGGTCTCTGATCGTGCAGCAATGTACAAAATTTTGCATTTCACGAGTGTACCATGAATATCAGGAATCCGGTAAAACATCAAATCTCAAACATCGCTGCGGCCGGAAAAAGATCCTGCAAGTGCGGGATTAACCACGACTGAAGGGAATCGTTCAACGTGACAGAAGTGCAACCCTTTCGCAAATTGCTGCAGATTTCAATGCTGGGCCATCAGCAAGTGTCAGCGTGCGAACCATTCAAACGAAACATCACCGATATGGGCTTTCGGAGCCGAAGGCGCACTCGTGTACCATTGATGACTGCACGACACAAAGCTTTACGCCTCACCTGTGCCCGTCGACACCGAGTTGGACTGTTGATGACTGGAAACATGTTGTCTGTTGGGATGAGTCTCGTTCCAAAATGTATCGAGGGGACGGACGTGTACGGGTATGAAGACAACCTCATGAATCCATAGACACTGCATGTCAGCAGAGGACTGTTCAAGCTGGTGTAGGCTATGTAATGGTGTGGGGCGTGTGCAGTTGGAGTGATCTGGGACTCCCGATATGTATAGATGTGACCCTGACATGTGACACGTACGTAAGCATCCTGTCTGATCACCTGCATCCATTCATGTGCTTTGTGCATTCTGCCGGACTTGGGAAATTCCAGCGGGACCATGCGACACCCCACAAGTCAAGTAATGCCTCCAGGAACACTCTTCTGCGATTAAATACTTCTGCTAGCCGTCAAACTTCCCAGACATAAACATTATGGTATGTTATGTACGTCTGAGAAGTATTTCAGATATGCGTACCAGCTGTTACGTACTTATCGCTACTATGCAGTGTCATGACTCGCTCTATTTCATGTGGTACGTCTTCTACACCACCACACATGTATAAGGACTTTGCTTAAATTTTATCAATAACCTAAAAACAATTACCCATATACTCCTTGAGGTTCATTGTTTTTGTTATGAGATTTCCCCTGCATTGCCTTGAGGTAGTTTTTTTAATCAGTCTTAATTTACTGCTTAGAAGCATGTCGACGTCAGAAGGTAGTTGGACTGAGAAACAGCTGACTGAGATTACATCTGATCACATGCTGATTATGAAATTAAGAACTGCCAAGTACAGGGTGGTTGTAATTAAACTTTCTCTGCTTGAGCGAATGGAGACAGAAAATAATTTACCGTTTGGTTACCCAACATTATACGAAGGAGTGATTTGCGTTGTTAATAGATTTAGCGTCATGACCTGCCGTTAGGAGCTGGCAGTGTTCGGCGACATAGTGTTGAAGCACAAGCATAAGTGTGCATTACAGCTGTAGTCAGTCAACATGGGTCTAGACAAGGTGAGCAGAGCTTTATTCGTAACGTTGTTTCCTCAAAGAAGCAGCCATACTACTGTTGCTCTTCGCGTCTTTAGAGGCATTAAGGGAATACAGAGAGGCCCTCTTTTCGCAACGGTGTTGAAGAACGTGATTCGGAAGTTAGAATTTAGTAGCTACTTAGGAATTGCTCCTGGGAGAGGGCGACGGCCAGTTGCGCCACAAATTGTTGAACGAGTTACTGTCGCCATGGCCGATAATTCTGGACGCAACGGGCGATATTCAATTCTTCATTCTTTCATTGTCCTTCGAGCACTCGTTTTTTATTGGGGCCCAACGATGTACTGGAAGTTTAATGATAACCAGTAATTATAACTCCTGTGTCTGATGCACAGCTACGTACGTAGTAGGCGACCAGTGACACGGCAAGGGCTACTGCAACGTGTCCATCAATTTTTAGCGGGTTCGTTTATTGCAGATCAATCTCTACTAACTCATTCACCAGTATACCAGTTACAGGAGAAATAATTGCGATCTAGCGAGTAGATAGCCCTCTCGTTGGCCGTTTTCTATATAGTACGCTCTACCTCTTAATATGGAAGTGTAGGAGAAATATCGTGTTTCTCTAAAGTAATAAGATCTTAGAATTAAATTTTCCCTAAGACATTTAAGTCTCGTCTTCATCTACGATGATGTTGGAAGCTGGAGAAATGAATCAAAATTTGTGCGGCGGCCGGGACTCGAACCCGGGTCTTCTTGCTGACTAGGCAGGAATGCTGACCATTACATCACCGCAGCTCTTTTTTTTAAGTGCTCTACCATTTTTTTGTTTTGTTTTGTCGGGAGTGAGTGGTTTTTATTTACTTTTTATTTTTTTATTAAGGAAGGTAGGAGAAACAGAAACCTTTATTATTCACAAAATAAACATAGTACGTCCTGACACATGATAACTGTCCTGGAAGGAACCTCGCTGCCATCCTACCATGCAGCATGAAATAACAACAAAATCAAAGTGGGGCCACCTCCGGCACACTAAAGAAAAATATTTATAGAAATGAAAACAAAATTTGAAGTACATCCATTTGCTAACTGTGCAAGCATGAGTTGTTCGTAGGTCGCATACTCGCATAGTGTTCTTAGTCGATCACTTTACTTGGTCGGTTTCACAACGAAAGCACCGCCGCTCATCTTTGCGCACCCGGCACACCCCAAGTATATGGCGGGTCCGCAAAAACCGTTACTAGGAAATTGGCATACCATTCATTGTACTTTTGTAGCCGTAATAGTTTTGTGTGTCCATCTTGCAAGTATTGCCAGTAATCCAGGACGTTCAGTAAGTTCGTACGTGTGTCTCTATAGATGTAATGGACCGTCATACCTGTGATCCACGCCACTGCCTTCGTCTTATGACGCGGAAAATATGTTTCCTGTGGAAAAAATACTATGTCAGAACAGACTGCTGTATAGATAGTGCGCCGCATGAACGCTATTATCTTTCTTGCGAGAGTCCAGACAGCCAATGCCTCGCCGCAGACCAGCCGATGGTCGTCCGTATCCAGCACGCCGCATTGCTGACACAAGGGCGAATCCTCCAAGTGTATTGCGTACTTTTTATCATTTGTAGGGTATTTTCGGTTGACGACAATGTACCATGTTGATCTGACTGTTGTAGGTAGGTGGGGGTGGTGGACCGTGCGCCACACCTCGTGCCAATTAACAGCTGGATGTTTCCGTTCCACCCTATTCCGGGCGATCTGTCGAAGAAGCAGATGGTACACGTCCTTCGATGCCGACTGTCGGGTCGTCGGTAAACGCTCTCGAACGTAACTGTGTTCCACGATGAACGTGCGCACATACGTTAAAGGGGGCGATATACGGCCGAGACTGACTGGAGGCAGATGCGATGTTGGTACGAGTTCTTCGATTATCGTCCCCGTAACCGAGTGATTCCTGTTGCGCCACCGTTTGAGCATAACATTAATATACATGGCACGCGCCTTCTCGTGCACGTTCACCAAACCAACGCCCCCCTCTCGCGCTGGGAGGGTAAGCGTTTTGTACTGTACCTTAAAGAGTTGTCCCAGGCACACATTGTACCCAAAAGCCGCCTGAATCTTCATAGCCATCGTGTGCGTCAATGGGGGAAGGTGTGTCAGGTGGCACAGCATGGGCGCGAGATAAAGGTTGGCGAGTAACACTCGCTGTAGCATATCCATAGACCGTGGGGCGTTTAGTCGTACTGCCGTGCGGACTCTCAGTAACAGTCTTCGGTAGGTGTCCGCAGCCGTTCTCGCTGTCTCTTTACGAAAGGTGATACCCAAACAGCGGAGGGTTTCCACCGCAGGTAAGGGTCCTTCCGTTCCTGGTTCTAGTCCACGCCCCACATGCATGAAATGTGATTTTTGGTAGTTGACCACACTTCCAGCTGCCATCCCATACGTCTGTAGCCAATCCAGCGCTGTTTGAGTGTCCCCCTCATTCCGTACGAGGAACACAATGTCATCCGCGTATGCTCTGCATTTGAATGATAAATGCCGTAGGGAGATCTCGGTAAGACGGCGGCGAAGGCCTGCGAGGCACTGTTCTAAGGCGATCGCATAAAGGAGGATCGACAAGGGGCAACCCTGTCTCACTGATCTTAAGATCTTAAAATACTCAGTTCTCCCTCCGTTGACCACCATCGCTGATCTGACGCCGTGCAACAGCCGCATCACAGCACTGGTCAATAATGGCGAGACACCCATCCTGTTCATCACCGCCGCGAGGTACAAATGATCCACGCGATCAAAAGCATGATCGAAATCTACTGCAACCATCGCCCCCCGGAGGCGGCATGCAGCCGCGAAGGCGACTACGTCTCCCAAGGCTGTGTGGATATTACTGATGCCGCCAAGACAAGTCTGATCGGCATGTATTCGATTCTCCAGCGACTTTTTGATACGACTTCCCAGGATGCGCATGAAGGTCTTGTAGTCACTATTAAGGAGGGTCTTGGGGCGATAATCACAAGACCGTTTGCCACCACAGGGCTTCGGTATCGGTATCATGAGCCCTTCCGTGAATTGAATGTGAACCGGTACGTCTTGCCGCAGAAGCTCATTAAACATACATAGCCACATCTGTGTCATAATGGTCACAAAGGCACGGTAAAATTCCAACGGGAATCCGTCTGGACCTGGGGACTTGTCGCAGGTACCTCGTGTAATCGCTTCCTCCAGCTCTTCACACGCAATTTCAGATAACCCGTCAGCTTCCCCGTTCACACTCGTCGCGTCTGCGATCTCTTCCAGGACGTTCCCCAGCTCCCTCTGACCCTCCCCGTTGCTCGCATAGAATCTGCTAAAATGATCCGTGAACGCCTGTGCTATGCCACTTTGTGTTGTAAAACGACGGCCATCGTCGAGCTCGATCTCATGTATTAAATTCCTGCGTCTTCTTCGTCTTTCCTTTATCACATAATGCATCGAGGGAACCTCGTTGGGCAGGAAATCCTGCGACCTCGCGCGTATCATCGTACCTGCCATCCTCTGCGTCGCAAGTTGTACCAGCTTCGCCTTAACTCGGTGGTCGGCCTCCTGGCGTTCTGGTGTAGGTGGTTGAGCTAACAGTTCCCGGAGAGCCGTAAAGTAAAACTCAGTGGTCGTGCGCTGCCATTATGAAACCTCCTTCCCGTAACCTATTAACGTCCTCCGTAAAGCTGGCTCGCGCACTCGATCCACCACTGCAGGACAGAACCGAAAGAATTTCGTCGACGGAGGCAGCCATTCCACGCGTCCTCCACCATGCGTCGGCATTCTATATCTCGCAGGTGGGAGACGTTCATCTTCCAATTACCCCTCCGTCTCCATACCTGCTGTCAATCAAGGTTAACCGTACAAATATATGCCTCGTGGTCTGTAAACGCTGTCGGCCATATTTCTGCGTCCACCGTCGACATTGCTAACGCCCTTAAAACGTAGATCCGATCCAAACGGCCCGCGGAGTGGCTAGTAAAAAATGTATATCCTGGTTGGTTGCGATGCTTCAGATCCCATGTATCGACTAATTCCATCCCGTTGACCAGCTCCCTAAGTTCTTGGCTAGTAGTATAGTTAGGTAGTTGGTCCTTTCTGTCGAGCACACAATTAAAATCTCCGCCGAGTATGCAACCATCGTATCGTCCCTGGAACAACGGTGTAACCTCATGGGCGTAAAAATCTGCTCTGTCTCTTCTCTTATCCGAGCCTGACGGTGCGTATATGTTGATCAAACGTATTCCACCTATGGTCACGGCCGTACCACGCAGAAGGCAAATACTCTACTTCGTCTGCACGTATCCCTTCCTTTAATAGTATAGCTGTGCTAACGCCTCTCTCGCCACACGGGGAACAGTAAATGTCGTAACCGTAAAAGTCCGAAGGGGGAAGTACCCGAGCTTCTTGTAATAGTGCTATGTCTAAATCCGCAGCCTTTATCATGTCACTGAGCATCTTGATTTTTACCGGCGTCCCAATGCTACTGATGTTAACAGACCCTATCCGATAAGCGTGTTGCATGGTGGTCAATGTAGATAGGGTACCGTACGGTCGCTAATTTTGCCGTACATAGGCTGCTGTCGGACTAACGTTCCCCGCCGTCCCCTCATATGGTCTGCCGTTATTCCGTGCACTCTGCCGGTCTTACACCGGGAGAGTGCGTGGGAGCAGTTCCTCCGGCATCATCTGTTCCCCACGGGGGTGGCTCTTCTGACAAGTCCCCTAGTGTCCCATCGTTGTCGTGCGGTGCAGGCGCCGTAGCCTCCTCAGTAGCCTGTTGCCGTCTATCGAGCTCCTTCGCTGTGTCTGGAGCATCGTCAGCGGTAGGTCGTGCCGCCGTCCCGCTGGCCACCGTTGCATCCACGCTAGGCAGTTCTTCTGTATCCATGGTCGTCTGTTCTGTACCCGTGAACGGCTCAGAATTGTCGGCTAGATCAGAGTGGTCGTTCTCCACCGTGAGGCGGCGCTTCTTCCGGCGTTTTGGTGATCGCTGTTTACGTTGCCGGGCCTCGGAATCAGAGGTCAGGATGGTCTCCAGTTGCTCGTGGGGGAGCCGGAATCGTGCGCCGTCGTATTATCGACGTCTCCAAGTGCCTTATCTGAAGAGGCCGCACGCGGAACCGAAGAGAGGGCGTCCTGTGACTGCTGCAGGCGGTCCAGCGCAACGTCGTCTTTCTGTGGCTCGCCACTATCCGCCGCTGTCTGTGTGTTCTGGTACGCGTCGGTCTCGCGGCCCACGTCATCGCGTAATGCGGCGACGTAAGTCATGGGGAGCACAGTCGGATGCGGCGTGAGGGGTGGATCATCCCGTGGCAGCTGTAATAACCTTCGTTGAGCACACTCAGAACGTTGTGTCCCTCCTTCCCACACCCAGAGCACGTCCTCGGTTGTTCGTCGTAAACGACAATCGCCCTACAACCGGCGATGTACAAGTATGACGGAACGTGTTTTCGGAGTTCGATCGGTATTTGTCAGACGCCATTGAGCACAGGATACGTCTTGGAACTCGCCCATATTTCAGCCACGTGGGATAGGACCGTTCCGTAAGGACGCAGGGCGTCTGTCACCAATTCTTCTGGCACTTCGAATGGAAGCTCAAAGACGCGGATCGTTCCGAGTCCCATGCCGGCGTGTTCAACTGTTACCGCTCCAACATTCCCGTCCGAATGACAGAAACGAAGTCCTTGTCGGTGTCGAAGTAGTAGTTCGTCACATGCCGCTTCATTTATGAGCTTGACATAGACCACGCTGCTGATAGATAAGTGTATTCGAAATAGAACGTCAGGTTCGATTTTCACCTCGTCCCGTAAATAACGTTCGATCTCGTAAGCCTTCGGTCGAGCATATTCGTTAACAAAACTAAATTTCAGTGTCGATTTGCGGGACGATAAGGCCATGATTCGCCGGCCGAGGTGGTCTAGCGGTTCTGGCGCTGCAGTCCGGAACCGCGGGACTGCTACGGTCGCAGGTTCGAATCCTGCCTCCGACATGGGTGTGTGTTGTCCTTAGGTTAGTTAGGTTTAAGTAGTTCTAAGTTCTAGGGGACTTATGACATAAGATGTTGAGTCCCATAGTGCTCAGAGCCATTTGAACCATTTTAAGGCCATGATTCGTTCTATGTACACCGCGACACACCGCTACACACGTAACGTAAACACCTCTCGCGCAGACGTGCGGCAGGGACGTAAACACCGTCCGAACCGCTGCGCCGCCGAAGGCTGACTGTCAGCTCGAGATATGCAGAGTTTGTGTTGAGGAAGGGCGTTGACCTTGAGTAGTTCATGTAGCGACGTTGACCATAGCTTTGCGGTGGGGTACTGGTCAGCATTTCTGCCTAGTGCATATATATGTACTGTTAGTTTGTTCGATTAAAAAAACAAGTGAGCAGGAAGACCCGGGTTTTAGTCCCGGCTGCAGTATAAATTTTAATTTATTTCTGCAGCTTCCAACGTTATCGTAGGTAAAGTAATAAGAATTTAACCGTGTAGACCACAGTGCAAAAGATCTAATGACGCCCACAGCTCCCTCACACCACTGCCGCCTTAAGGCGACCGTCGCTGCTTTTAAGAGGTCCCTTTTGTTACTTTCACAAAAGACGGCTAGTTAGCTACGTTTTCTAATTCTGCGACGTGAGAAACTACTTAGAAGAATCGTCTCTTATGCCCCGGGTGGCAACAACAGGTGCCTAGCTGGCGGTTAACACACCAACGCGCACATCCTCATTTTTGGTGCGCAAAGTGTCGGTTAAATTTTTGAAATTGTTTGTGAATAGGGACGGCGACTGGAAGGTACCTCGGGAGCCGCTTACTTCAGATTTCCTCATAGGAAAGGGAATTTCTGCGGTGGGCTGCTATCATCTGTTTGGCTTACAGCGGATCACGAGCTTCTGACTGGCCGATTCTAGTCTAATTGAAATTTTTCATGGGATGTCAGAAAATTATAGAAGAAAAGTTTTTCGTCACTCTGCGTCTCATTCTGGCACTGTCAAGCCTGATTTTCTGGACGTAGTTATGCACTACTCTGGGATTAGACTTTAACTAAGACTGGAGAGTATGTAGTCGATCATGCATCGTTTGATTTCTAGGAGCGACACGGTCACGTTTCATTTAGTTTAGCACCATTTCTCATTATTTCCTTATTTAGTTATTTCATTTTTTGAGCAATTAGTGAGTGGATTCTTTTTACAGTGAATCCTGTATTTTCATCTTCTGTTTATTACCTTGCCAAGTGCATCTATTAATTTGCTTTGAATACCTGAGTAGCACTCCTCTTGGTAGCATGGTCAACATGATTATTTCTGCTACACCGGTGGAAACAGACTCAAGGGCTACCACTGGAGATAACATTTATGTGGTGTCACCGCCAGACACCACACTTGCTAGGTGGTAGTCTTTAAATCGGCCGTATACGTCGGACCCGAGTGTCGCCACTATCAGTGATTGCAGACCGAGCGCCGCCACACGGCAGGTCTAGAGAGACTTCCTAGCGCTCGCCCCAGTTGTACAACCGACTTCGCTCGCGATGGTTCACTGACAAAATACGCTCTCATTTGCCGAGACGATAGTTAGAATAGCCTTCAGCTACGTCATTTGCTACGACCTAGCAAGGTGCAGTTACTATTGATACTGAATAATGGACCGTCAAGAGCGACGTTCACCATTAATGGATTAAAGTTAAGTATTCCACCAGCTACGTCCGTTTTTTCTAAATTCTACTTTCCTATACATGGAAGAACCCTGGAGATACTAAAAGGTATCAGATAGATTATATAATGGTAAGACAGAGATTTAGGAACCAGGTTTTAAATTGTAAGACATTTCCAGGGGCAGATGTGGTCTCTGACCACAATCTATTGGTTATGACCTGTAGATTAAAACTGAAGAAACTGCAAAAAGGTGGGAATTTAAGGAGATGGGACCTGGATAAACTGAAAGAACCAGAGGTTGTACAGAGTTTCAGGGAGAGCATAAGGGAACAATTGACAGGAATGGGGGAAAGAAATACAGTAGAAGAAGAATGGGTAGCTTTGAGGGATGAAGTAGTGAAGGCAGCAGAGGATCAAGTAGGTAAAAAGGCGAGGGCTAGTAGAAATCCTTGGGTAACAGAAGAAATATTGAATTTAATTGATGAAAGGAGAAGATATAAAAACGCAGTAAATGAAGCAGACAAAAGGGAATACAAACGTCTCAAAAATGAGATCGACAGGAAGTGTAAAATGGCTAAGCAGGGATGGCTAGAGGACAAATGTAAGGATGTAGAGGCTTATCTCACTAGGGGTAAGATAGATACTGCCTACAAGAAAATTAAAGAGACCTTTGGAGATAAGAGAACCACTTGTATGAACATCAAGAGCTCAGATGGAAACCCAGTTCTAAGCAAAGAAGGGAAAGCAGAAAGGTGGAAGGAGTATATAGAGGGTCTATACAAGGGCGATGTACTTGAGGACAATATTATGGAAATGGAAGAGGATGTAGATGAAGATGAAATGGGAGATACGATACTGCGTGACGAGTTTGACAGAGCACTGAAAGACCTGAGTCGAAACAAGGCCCCCGGAGTAGACAACATTCCATTAGAACTACTGACGGCCTTGGGAGAGCCAGTCCTGACAAAACTCTACCATCTGGTGAGCAAGATGTATGAAACAGGCGAAATACCCTCAGACTTCAAGAAGAATATAATAATTCCTATTCCAAAGAAAGCAGGTGTTGACAGATGTGAAAATTACCGAACAATCAGTTTAATAAGCCACAGCTGCAAAATACTAACACGAATTCTTTACAGACGAATGGAAAAACTAGTAGAAGCCGACCTCGGGGAAGATCAGTTTGGATTCCGTAGAAATACTTGAACACGTGAGGCAATACTGACCTTACGACTTATCTTAGAAGAAAGATTAAGGAAAGGCAAATCTACGTTTCCAGCATTTGTAGACTTAGAGAAAGCTTTTGACAGTGTTGACTGGAATACTCTCTTTCAAATTCTAAAGGTGGCAGGGGTCAAATACAGAAAGCAGATGGCAGTTATAAGAGTCGAGGGACCTGAAAGGGAAGCAGTGTTTGGGAAGGGAGTGAGACAGGGTTGTAGCCTCTCCCCGATGTTATTCAATCTGTATATTGAGCAAGCAGTAAAGGAAACAAAAGAAAAATTAGGAGTAGGTATTAAAATCCATGGAGAAGAAATAAAAACTTTGAGGTTCGCCGATGACATTGTAATTCTGTCAGAGACAGCAAAGGACTTGGAAGAGCAGTTGAACGGAATGGATGGTGCCTTGAAGGGAGGATATAAGATGAACATCAACAAAAGCAAAACGAGGATAATGGAATGTAGTCGAATTAAATCGGGTGAGGTTGAGGGGATTAGATTAGGAAATGAGACACTTAAAGTAGTAAAGGAGTTTTGCTATTTGGGGAGCAAAATAACTGATGATGGTCGAAGTAGAGAGGATATAAAATGTAGACTGGCAATGGCAAGGAACCCTTTTCTGAAGAAGAGAAATTTGTTAATATCGAGTGTAGATTTAAGTGTCAGGAAGTCATTTCTGAAAGTATTTGAATGGAGTGTAGCCATGTATGGAAGTGAAACATGGACGGTAAATAGTTTGGACAAGAAGAGAATAGAAGCTTTCGAAATGTGGTACTACAGAAGAATGCTGAAGATTAGATGGGTAGATCACATAACTAATGAGGAAGTATTGAATAGGATTGGGGAGAAGAGAAGTTTGTGGCACAACTTGACCAGAAGAAGGGACCGGTTGGTAGGACATGTTCTGAGGCATCAAGGGATAACCAATTTAGTATTGGAGGGCAGCGTGGAGCGTAAAAATCGTAGGGGGAGACCAAGAGATGAATACACTAACCAGATTCAGAAGGATGTAGGTTGCAGTAGGTACTGGGAGATGAAGAAGCTTGCACAGGATAGAGTAGCATGGAGAGCTGCATCAAACCATTCTCTGGACTGAAGACCACAACAACAACAACAATTTTCCTTGACCTGTTCCAGACCTCACGCCAGCCTGCGTGAGCTAAAACGCGTGCCTTTCGGCTTCCTCTAGTAACACGGTGTTGGCTCTCCTGCCAACCACAATAATTTATTCATTCCATTTTCCCCAGTATGGTATCGCCTATCAATACCACGCCGCAGGCGTCAACGTTGGCAACGTAATTGCAAGTTTCCATTTGACGCCGACAGCAGTCGTGCAGGATCGGGTGGACCCAATGGAGCACGGCTGGTGAGCCATGCCCCCAGTGGGTCCTTACCACGAGTTCCTTCTGCTGCGCAATATAGAACTGCTAGTGGCAGCCAAACTACCCACTCGCACTCAGAGCCTCTTCGCTGTATGACGCTACGCAGACATTTCCTAGTCGCAGCTCTGATACCATCATTTGTCCTTAGTTCAGAGAGCCTCTTCCTTGTCGATATTAAGAGCTGGACTCTATTTCTTGCTGCATTATTCGTAATGAATCTTCATGTGCTTGGAGAAATACAAGTTAAGCAAATCTTCTGTTTATTGTGTTAACCTGTTCTAGCAGGTAGATAGCATTCTTGTTGGTCCTTTTTTGTATAGTACGCTGTACCTCATAAAATGGCAGCGTAGGAGAAATTTCATTTTTCACTAAAGTAATAAGATCTTACAGTTAAATTTTCCCTGCGACATTTAAGTGTCGTCTTTATTTACGATAATGTTGAAAGCTGGAGAAATGAATTAAAATTTGTGCTGCGGCTGGGACTCAAACTGCTTTCCAGATTTCCAAGTTGCACCACTCTGTATCCCACCTCCCCTTACCATTGCTTATGAAGTTGTACCCAGTAGCTTGTCGCCCACTCATACGCGTATGAAGTGTAACTTATGCTCTTTAACGATTTCATACGTGTCTTCAGATTTTCTCTAAGTCCAGTTTTCCCCAAACATTTAATGTTGTTGTAAAAAAGTGCACTGACTGAACTTTCTTTTGCTATTATATCTGTAGTTAGCTAATTTCTGCTATTATTGATTAGTGGAATTGAAAGCGTCCTGTCTGCCAGAAAATCCAGCCGGCGTCGGACAGCAAACCGCCTGGAGTTCATCAGTTGTTGGTAAATCTGCATCTGGTCCCCTTTCCCACGATCTCTATAAAAGAGAGGATTTTGCAGTATTCCTCTGAATGCACTTGGAACATTAACCATTTGACCTGACTGGAAGGCAGATAAATCTTTGTTTATTCGTATCGCCATGAAACAAACCATTCGCCAGTTCCATGAAAGATTTTCTAATAATACTACAGTTCTAATGGAGCTTCATCGTATCCACCCGTTGTGCCTCACTTACATGGTGATAGTCCGTATTCAAGAGTTATCGCAATTGCTAGCAAAAAGTGACACTTGTGAAAGTACATGTAACAAAAAAAGCAAAAACACTCTGTAAACATGGGTCCGAAAACGACCCGTTTGCGAGATAATAGCCATTATGTGGGTACGAGTCGTCAGTTTCATGGCTGAGTATTGTCCTGGTTAACACAAATGTTTTTTGAATGTAAACTTTTCGATGTAAATCTGGGCTCAGGTCACACCCATGGCCTATGTTAGAAGGAATGCATTTCACCCACGATGGGGCAGCGGCATATTTGGCAAGTGCCGTAAGACGACATTTAGCGTACCAGGGCAACAATAGTTGAGCAGGGACTCTACTCTGGCCTGCTACATCATCTGACCCCAGTCCTCTCGACTTTATTCTGTCTGGCTCGATCCCGGAAACGGTGTGTACAGCATTGCCAATGATGCGGTTGAAGAGTTGTACAGTCTTTTCAAGATATACGGGATTTTCTTGGGGTGTCAAAGAATTCGTAGCTCACTGCAGAGATGAGTGGACTGTAGTATCCAAATCCGAGGACGAGGTGTCAGAGTCCTGTAAATTGTAAGATGTTGAGATCTACTTATAGTTTTATTTTAAGTGGCACTAATTCAGTCACCCACTAGTAAAGTTGGTTCCCAAATCTACTACTCCAGCGGATACAGTCATCTTGTAATCCACGACCGTACGTCCACATACTGGGTGATTATAATTAAAGTCCAGCTACTCCCGGAGGTCCAGTAAGGACCGTTATTATCGTATGACAGCGAAACTTGGTAGATATGGTAATGCATTAACGCGGGACAGTTTTACGGTGCAAAAAACTAGTTTCAGTTTTGGCCATCAGGTGAAAATTTGGCGCTGTACATCATCTCTTCGACGTGTCCGTTGCTCATATTAAACAAACTGTATAAGCAGTGGTTATAAATAAGAACAACGTGATGCCTGTCTCCCTTTGATCTTTTCTGCCCACGTCCCGTTCCTAATCCATTATATATGGAAACATTTCTATACGTCTTTCGTGCATTTACAACACCAGATCTGCACCTAGTGACCAAACTAGGATCTACTTTTTACAGCGTAAATCGGTTCCTCATTAACGCATTAGAATATCTGTCAATTTTCGCTGGAATACTATAGTTACAGCCCACACTAGGCCTCTATGAATAGCTGTACTTTAATTACAGCCACCCGATACGTTTGAGGTGACTTTTTAACTTCATGAATGACAAACGGAAACTGCGAATAACCTTGGTCTACTATTGTTCTGTACACAAACAACGTTATATATGTTTTGAGATATCTTGCTGCCTTATTGAATCAGTGTTGCCATATTCACACTAGGCAAAAATAATGCAGCACCATCTTGTAAACAAACGTACATTTGTTGCCTGCTACACTGCCTGCCAACTCTGACCAGGAACACTGGCCACACAACAGCTGCTACCAAAAAATGTCAAAGTGCCCTTCATTAACTGTGGCTCGTACTGCTGCTCTAGTGGCTAGTGACTCATTCCCATGGCATCATACATGACAAAGACTTGTCTGATAATGAAATTAATTTTTGCGTAAATTCAAATTAATGGCTAACACCACAGATATACATACATACATACATACTAATACCAGGACTGTAAAACGTCGCGTCTTTCTGAACACGCTAACTAATAGACGAATTTTCATGGGGTTTTCATAGGTAACCTGAGTGTATCTTGGAGCAACGAACAGGCTTTATTTCATAAAAATCGGATGACGAAAAAACAAAATACATCGTAACTTAAAATTTTATTGAAAAACACCCGGGGACCTTCGACCTCGCTGTTTGGACCCATGAGAAACTCCGATCAGTTGTGGAACATGTTGTTTGTGGCAAAAAATGGCGAACAGCGTATTGAACAAGTCTTGCGCCAGTCTCATAACAGTTAATAATCGATTTCATTTTTGCATTTTATGCGGTAATTTGGCCTCAGGACGGTTAAAAACCAATTTTTCCCCTCCAATTTGTTACGAACTTGCTGTGGTGGATGGATATAACTACTAACAGTACCACATCTGTTAAATTCCCAACTTGTGCGGTCATGCACAATGCAAAGTATTTTTGTTTAATGCGCAACTCCCTCTATAGCCGTCGTATTGCGGTTCATCCCGTTTACGTTATGGAGCTTACAGCGCCATCCAGTGGTAAAATTTTCGTTACTATTTTTATTTCCATAACGTTTGCTCCGATAATTTTCTATTCAAATTGGACATCACCCTGAGCAGCGGTTCTTTTTTTATGCGTTTTTAAACTTGTACTTTAATTATATTCACTCTGTAGTTCAGTGCATGACATAGGGAGTTCGTCACAAAATTGCCGTTTCTGATCGCATGAAAATTTTGTTTGTAAACTGCTGATTGAACCTGTTTGAAAGGGGCGGTAAGGGTTAAAACATATAAAAAGAGATACCACTAGAGAAATACTAAAAAAATTAAACAGAGTGTTATCTCTATGCCCATGGAACGAATCCATTTAGTTACAGGAATGCAAACCCGTAACTGATTTTCCCCTAGGCAAAGTATTATGACAGTTAGTCATATATCTTTATCGATGTTTTAATTAAATAGCAGTAATTCAAACATAACCTTTTAAGTGAAACTTGTTGTCAGAAGCGATGTATTTTGATCTCCTTCTAGTGAAATGCGCCTATAGCTTCAAAATATTTCTTCTAAATACGTGTCGAAATTAAGACAAGATGTGTTTTCACATGAGGCATTCCATTGCATTGCAGTTTGTTGAAGTTGCCCACATAGAACCTATAATGGCACTGCAAATACGAGGAGATTCTGACATGATATATGTTGGTAAAACTGGGGATAATTTCTAAAAAGGGAAGCCTAATACGAAATCTGCAACCAAATTAAGAAAGCTGATCATGAAAATATAAGTAAAAAGATCGATATGGGAAGTGGTAGAAAATTTCAAGCAATATTGTGTAGTGGCCGAAAGTGTCTATGACGTTAGATCAGAACCAGATGCAATTACGTAGAATTTAGTATATCACGAACAAGCAGTTTTCATCTGAAGCAATCAGTTTAAAATTGATAGATTGCTCACAATCGTTGTCGGATTTAAGAGAAGCGTTCCGAGTTGAATGGAATTATTTCACCAATGTACGAGCAACATTCTGAAGGAGTTTTATATTTCTTGTTAGCGTATGCCATTGGTGTTATATGAGCCCAAGTTAGGTGATGACTTAATCGAAAAATTCTTTTAGTAACCTTGCACTATCTCGGACCAATTTGTCTTAGTGGCTGCTCAGAATTCACTATCGAACGGTTCGTTTGCGAAACCATGCTTACTGTTTCGGTCTTATAGTGTACCTTCACCCATGTGAGTATTCCCTCGTATACAACGTGCCATTTGCAAAACCTGTGTAAAAAAAATTGCAAAATTAGCGTAAATCATCTTTTACCATTCCCTCTTCATAAATCGTAGATTCTTTTCACAAGTTTCATTAAATATAAAATCTGCCCCGTCTTGGTGCTGTTCGAGAGGTGTCGGGTGATCCCTTATCATGAAGAACACAAACATGACAGTTCAGTACAGACATGCTGATCAGTCACCTGCAGGAAACAGTTACCCTTAATACACTTGACAAGCAAGCAGTCCAAGTGGCTTGACCAGTCTGCGAGAAACACGAGTAAGTAATTATCACCGGGAAAGACGACAACTATCATATCCGCTATGTACCGGTCTTTCTCGCCTCATGTTTCACGAGTATCACATCATAAAGTACGCGTTTCCTCCTCGAAGACTGTCCTATATTTTACTGTAGCTGTTAATAAATTGCGTCCGAATGCTCCAGTGTTTCTCGAGCCACTCTTCATGAATTCAGTAAGGTTACTGCGAGATCTGTCGTGGATAATTCCACCCGTAAAGTTAGTCAAAAGCGACAAGAATTTCCCCATCTCTCTCGCGATCGCTATTCCGCCAGTCCGCTAAACAGCAATTTTGTCGCCACTGCCACCAGCGGCTCGTAACGAGTTCTCCCGGCTCTGGAATGCCGGCTCTCCGGTCGCACAGATAAACAGATGGCTCGCGGCCGATAAGGGCCGGCCTGTGACTCTAATTGTGGCCGACGGGACGCGGCCGCGCACTTTGCAGGCGGTTTGCGCAACGCGAAAGCTGCGGCGGCGGTGGCAGTGGGTGGTGGGTGGAGGGTGGCGGAAAGCGGCGCGCGCGTGCGGACGCCCGCTATCGGCGCCGGAGATCGACTGCCGACGTCGACTGCGCGTTCGCGGCCAGCCGGGTGGCCGGCTCAATTTGTTTAGGCCGGGACAAGCGCACCAGGTAGCGGCGCAGGCCCCTAAATTACAGGGCCGGCTCGCGTGTTTGCCTACCCGCGCGCCCTTATCACTGTAGCTGATCGCGGCGCCAGGATTCGAGAAACACTTGCTCTCGCCGGAGAATCGGCTGCGAGGCGTTTTTTTATTGAGCTCAAGCTTGCGTCAGGAGGCACATTCGCGGAAAGCAGAGCGCTAGCCACAGCTGACACGGTAAATCAGAACCTGGTAGTCGAGTGGCAGGTTCAGGGCAAGACGTCTCTTGTCTTGCTCCAACAGGCACCTGTTTGCCCACGCAGCCGCGCCATACACCTTGCGCTGAAAACGGCAACGAGATAAAGCTTTTCTGCGACAAGAGCCTTCTACAGTACGAGAGAGTGCAAAAAAGTACCAGGTATTAATAATTTACTATAAAATTAAGTGAAATGAATAACTCAGCCCCAGCAAAACAATAATTACGACAAACAATAATGAACGTTTCGTGATGTTATGAAACACAAACTGTAATAATTTTTGAGAAAATTTCTCTTGGAGTTTTCTTGTTACTTAAAAATGAACATGAACAGTGAAATCCGCCAGAAACTTGTTTTTTTATTTTTTTTGTTACCGGTTTCGATCTGTTTTAAACCATCTTCAGACCTCATACGATGTTGGTAGACGGTACCTGTGAATGAGGCAGGTGCTACGACACCACCAACGCTAACTGCGCTAGCTAACAGCAAAACGAATGGCTTCAAACACTCTGCGACTTAACATATGAGGCCATCAGTCCCCTTGACTTAGAACTACTTAAACCTAACTAACCTGAGGACATCACAGACATTCATGCCCGAGGCAGGATTGGAACCTGCGACCGTAGCAGCTGCGTGGTAACGGATTGAAGAGTCTAGAACCGCTCGGTCACAGCGGCCGGCGAGCTAATAGCAGTTAGCGTTGGTGGAGTCATAGCGCTTGCCACATTCACGGGCACCGTCTACCAACATGGTATGAGGTCTGAAGATGGTCTAACATAGACCGAAACCGGTAACCTCATAAAAAAAGAAGTTTCTTGCGGTTGTGATTATTCATGTTCGTCAGGAATTCCACGCGACGGAGGGTGGATGCATGTATCCTCGCTAACGGAGGATATTTTGAACATTTCCTGTAACAAAGTGTTTGAAGTCACGCTGGTACGTTCTGTTGCTGTGTGTTTCCATTCCATGATTAATGTGATTTGAAGAGAAGTAATAAAATGAGCTCTAACATGGAAAGTAAGCGTTTCCGGACACATGTCCACATAACGTATTTTCTTTCTTTGTGTGTGAGGAATGTTTCCTGAAAGTTTGGCCGTACCTTTTTGTAACACCCTGTATGCAACTGAGAACTGTTCACTGAACAACATTACATCAACATTTAGTTCACGAGTTCCTGTACGTAGCTATTAGGAGTAGCATGTTTTTAGGCTGGTTGCTACGTCCAAGTACACGTGGGCAGCAGGTCACTTGTCGAAGTGTGGAGGCTGAATGCAAAACGGTCAGTCTCTAGGGACAGGCGTAGCCTCATCCGTAAAGAGAACCTTTGCACTGAAATGAGGATTGACACATTGTTGGATGAACCATTCGCAGAAGTGTACCCGTGGAGGCCAATCAGCTGCTGAGATTGCCTGCACACGCTGTACATGGTTCGGAAACAACTGGTTCTCCCGTAGCACTCTCCATACAGTGACATGGTCAACGTTACCTTGTACAGCAGCAACTTCTCTGACGCTGACATTAGGGTTATCGTCAACTGCACGAAGAATTGCCTCGTCCTTTGCAGGTGTCCTCGTCGTTCTAGATCTTTCCCAGTCGCGAGTCATAGGCTGGAATGTTCCGTGCTCCCTAAGACGCCGATCAATTGCTTCGAACGTCTTCCTGTCGGGAAATCTGTCTCGATACAGACGTACCGCGCCACACCTATTGCCCCGTGCTAATCCATACATCAAATGGGCATCTGCCAACTCCGCATTTGTAAACATTGCACTGACTGCAAAACCACGTTCGTGATGAACACTAACCTGTTGATGCTACTTACTGATGTGCTTGATGGTAATACTGTAGAGCAATGAGTCGCATGTCAACACAAGCACCGAAGTCAACATTACCTTCCATCAATTGGGCAACTGGCGGTGAAACGAGGAAGTACAGTACATACTGACGAAACTAAAATGAGCTCTAACACGGAAATTAAGCATTTCCGGACACATGTCCACATAACATCTTTTTGTAACACCATATATATATATATATATATATATGTGTGTGTGTGTGTGTGTGTGTGTGTGTGTGCGTGTGTGTGTGTGTGTGTGTGTGTGTCAGGTCCCTGATGCACTGATGCACATTTACTGAGAGGAAGCTAGATTTTACCTCCAATGGCAGTAAAGTTGGTTCCTCAAATTTGATCAGACTTTGCTCCGATGTCCTCACTTAAATCCAAACCTGTCTAAAGTACCTCGTGGTGTGAGGGCATGTCTCACTGCTCATGGTGATCTGTCCGAGCTATTCAAGATGAGTAGGCTACGTGTTGGCACCAGATTTCTTACGTTTTTTTCCTTCATCCGAAATAACACTAACACAACGCTACAGTGTACAAGGACTCATCAGAGGCGTCCGAACGACGCAAATACGCAATTGATTATTTCTTATCATCATGATTTTTCCTTGTTATCTCAACGATGACGTCTTTCACGCAGGTCGGACATGTTGTGGCAACTCAACTTGCACTTGAGAATGGCTATTAAACAGAAATACAATTGTGTGAAATAAATGAACAGTTATTCATAGTCAAATGACAAAAACTTCTTTCAAAGAAATTATTTACATATTTGTGTGTGTGTGTGTGTGTGTGTGTGTGTGTGTGTGTGTGTGGGAAAAGTTTCTGATACAAAAAAATCACCACTGTGTTTGTATTGGATTTCAAGAAATTGTAATTTCAAGTAATGTAATTAAAAGGTTTGAAACAATAAGGTTTTTATTCAAGTTATATTTTCGTCCTTGAATGTAGTCTGAAACATCGAAATTGATTGAAAAATAAAAGCAATTTACCTAACTTCAGGATGTGTGTTGAGATATTTTTCAAGTTGTGATTTGATTTTAAATGATCCATTATTGCGAGATGTAAAGTCCTTACTCTTTCCTTGTAATAACAATTACCTTCTTTTCCGAATTTCCCGGTCGCCGTCTTCTTTTCTCTTGATATTGTGGTCCTGCCTTGCTGCGCCACCTATTGCACAGGGAGCTTCTACATTTAAACACACAAAACACCATTTTCATAAATCTTCTATATTCAAGTTATTTCTCCACTCACAACAACTGGTAATTGACACAGTATTTCAGACAATATGTTCACACATGGTGTTTCGATGCTCCTCCAAAACCATACGTCCATGCTTAACTTGAGATAGCATGGCATAGAGTCTATGTAAGAACATTCATTTTTTTTTTTTTTTTTTGTGCTCAACCATTGTCATCAGACCCCTTTCCTAATTGGAGTCCACAGCGCCTCAAAGCGTGACTCCAAAGTGCAGGTGACCCCCGTCTCCCACTTGCCGGTCGAAATTATACATTCTTTGTCACTTTTGAGCTTTTCCCGCATTTTTCTTTGACATATCTGCACATAAATTCCAAAAACACGCGGGCACAGTAGATGCTCTTTAAGCTAGGGCGACTTAAAGTCACGTTCTCACACGCACATCTTTCATCGGTGTAGTAAAAAGAAAGCGTGACGTGTTGTTATGCTTTGTAACAACATGTAACACTGAAGTGTCTATACATTACATTACGAGTTTCATATAGTGTGTTAGGGTAGGCTACTACAAACACCATAGTGAACGCATTATTGTGGCCAAGATAGATACGAAGCCCACGCCTACTACAGTAGTAAAAGTTTATATGCCAACTAGCTCTGCAGATGACGAAGAAATTGAAGAAATGTATGATGAAATAAAAGAAATTATTCAGATTGTGAAGGGAGACGAAAATTTAATAGTCATGGGTGACTGGAATTCGGCAGTAGAAGAAGGGAGAGAAGGAAACGTAGTAGGTGAATATGGATTGGGGGTAAGAACTGAAAGAGGAAGCCGCCTGGTAGAATTTTGCACAGAGCACAACTTAATCATAGCTAACACTTGGTTCAAGAATCATGAAAGAAGGTTGTATATATGGAAGAAGCCTGGAGATACTAACAACTTTCAGATAGATTTTATAATGGTAAGACAGAGATTTAGGAACCAGGTTTTAAATTGTAAGACATTTCCAGAGGCAGATGTGGATTCTGACCACAATCTATTGGTTATGAACTGTAGATTAAAACTGAAGAAACTGCAAAAAGGTGGGAATTTAAGGAGATGGGACCTGGATAAACTGAAAGAACCAGATGTTGTACAGAGTTTCAGGAAGAGCATAAGGGAGAAATTGACAGGATTGGGGGAAAGAAATACAGCAGAAAAAGAATGGGTAGCTTTCAGGGATGAAGTAGTGAAGGCAGCAGAGGATCAAGTAGGTAAAAAGACGAGGGCTCGTAGAAATCCTTGGTGACAGAGGAAATACTGAATTTAATTGATGAAAGGAGAAAATATAAAACTGCAGTAAATGAAGCAGGAAAAATGGAATACAAACGTCTCAAAAAAGGGATCGACAGGAAAAGCAAACTGGCTAAGCAGGAATGGCTAGAGGACAAATGTAAGGATGTAGAGGCTTATCTCACTAGGGGTAAGATAGATACAGCCTACAGAAAAATTAAAGAGACCTTCAGAGAAAAGAGAACCACTTATATGAATATCAAAAGCTCAGATGGAAACCCAGTTCCAAGCAAAGAAGGGAAAGCAGAAAGGTGGAAGGAGTACATTGAGGGCCTATACAAGGGCGATGTTCTTGAGGACAATATTATGGAAATGGAAGAGGATGAAGATGAAATGGGAGATATAATACTGCGTGAAGAGTCGAAACAAGGCCCCGGGAGTAGACAACATTCCACTAGAAGTACTGACAGCCCTTGGAGAGCCAGTTCTGACGAAACTCTACCATCTGGTGAGCAAGATGTATGAAAGAGGCGAAATACCCTCAGACTTCAAGAAGAATATCATAATTCCAATCCCAAAGAAAGCAGGTGTTGACAAATGTGAAAATTACCGAACTATCAGTTTAATAAGTCACGGCTGCAAAATACTAACGCGGATTCTTTACAGACGAATGGAAAAACTAGTAGCAGCCGATTTCGGGGAATATCAGTTTGGATTCCGTAGAAATGTTGGAACACGTGAGGCAATGCTGACCCTACGACTTATCTTAGAAGCTAGATTAAGGAAAGGCAAACCTACGTTTCTAGCATTTGTAGACTTAGAGAAAGCTTTTGACAATGTTGACTGGAATACGCTCTTTCAAATTCTGAAGGTGGCAGGGGTAAAATACATGGAGCGAAAGGCTATTTACAATTTGTACAGAAACCAGATGGCAGTTATAAGAGTCGAGGGGCATGATAGGGAAGCAGTGGTTGGGAAGGGAGTGAGACAGGGTTGTAGCCTCTCCCCGAAGTTATTCAGTCTGTATATTGAGCAAGCAGTGAAGGAAACAAAAGAAAAATTCGGAGTAGGTATTAAAATCCATGGAGAAGAAATAAAAACTTTGAGGTTCGCCGATGACATTGTAATTCTGTCAGACACAGCAAAGGACTTGGAAGAGCAGTTGAACGGAATGGATGGTGTCTTGAAGGGAGGATATAAGATGAACATCAACAAAAGCAAAACGAGGATAATGGAATGTAGTCGAATTAAGTCGGGTGATGCTGAGGGACTTAGATTAGGAAATGAGACACTTAAAGTAGTAAAGGAATTTTGCTATTTTGGAAGCAAAATAACTGATGATGGTCGAAGTAGAGAGGATATAAAATGTTGACTGGCAATGGGAAGGAAAGCGTTTCTGAAGAAGAGAAATTTGTTAACATCGAGTACAGATTTAAGTGTCAGGAAATCATTTCTGAAAGTATTTGTATGGAGTGTAGCCATGTATGGAAGTGAAACATGGACGATAAATAGTTTGGACAAGAAGAGAATAGAAGCTTTTGAAATGTGGTGCTACAGAAGAATGCTGAAGATTAGATGGGTAGATCACATAACTAATGAGGAAGTATTGAATAGGATTGGGGAGAAGAGAAGTTTGTGGCACAACTTGACTAGAAGAAGGAATCGGTTGGTAGGACATGTGTTGAGGCATCAATGGATCACCAATTTGGTATTGGACGGCAGCGTGGAGGGTAAAAATCGTAGAGGGAGACCAAGAGATGAAAACACTAAGCAGATTCAGAAGGATGTAGGTTGCAGTAGGTACTGGGAGATGAAGAAGCTTGCACAGGATAGAGTAGCATGGAGAGCTGCATCAAACGAGTCTCAGGACAGACGAGCACAACAACAACAAAAACAACAACAACAAGATAGTGTTTATGAGCTGATAAGAAATTTTAATGACGGAAATGACGGAACGGACTCTTTTTGGATAGTCTCTGATATCTTTTCAGAATTCAACGATCATCGTCTCAGTTTCTGCCATTTCCTTAATTACCAGTCTTCAAGTGAAAGGAATTGGGATTATTGCCAACCGATGACGTAGAGAGCAACGTTCCACAGGAGTTGGTTCCCATTTCTGCAAGACACACTATTCCTCCGCAGAGTGTCAGACGGGACTTGACCAACGAGAGCTGAAGCTATTAAATATTCTGCGTGCTTACTTATGTTTCACATTAGGGCTTCAGATATTCACGACACAAGCGCGATAACATCGCTGACATGATGGACGAGATGAGCGGAGTCGATCCGCGGGAGGCGGTGACGCGCGCATTGGCAGCGCTTCGACTTAATAAGCACGCCGGCTAAGAAAGCCGCTCTTCAGCTATGCTCATAGCATGCAGAACCAGAGGAATCAGGAAGGCAGCGAAAATGTTGCAGAACTGTGCAGCCTGCGGACAGTCCTGACGTTTCTACATCTCTCTGTCTATATTCAATTACTGCGTATTCTTTTCCTTCCATTCATAATTTTCTTTCGACAGAAAGTTGTATCTCTAATTACCACGATTTAACAGTAGATTCTTATATTCTTCTGTGTGAAATTTATTTTCGCTTATGACTTTCCTGGTCAGAGTAGCCTAAATAGGTTTATACCCTTTTGCTCGAATATACGTAATTGTTGCTATTCCCTGTGACGGATTCGTACTGCCTCATTTACTTCGTAGTTTTTTTGCCGAAGAAAACCGCCTTTTTACTAGGAAACACTGACTTAGTGTAAGATGTTGTTATGAGGACATGCTGAAAAGTAATACCTGTGAATATAATATGTGAAAACTCTTAAAGCTTTTTAAATAAAACAAACACTATTATCATTCTACATATTTATTATTCATGTCTACATATTTATTTCTCAACATAGTCACCCTGGCAACGAACACATTTGTCCAAGCAAGAGATTAGTTTCTTGACACCGTCACTTTAGAATCTTTTACTTTTTTGCCTCCCACGAAGGCGTTTCTTCATGTTAGAGAATAGAAACAAGTCACATGGGGCTAAATCCGGTCTCTATCGAGGGTGAGGGACGCACTTCACTTAGATTTTTGCAAGGTAGTCAGCAACAACATCGGCAATATGCGGCCACGCGTTATCGTGGTGCAGCATCCAGCCTGCTTCATGGAAATGTGGTCTTTTGCGCCTGATATGAACTTCCAAAATTTCAGGTTTCTCCTTGTAGTATTGTCCAGTTACTGATGTGTTCAGGTCCAACATGCTGATAACCATTCCATGAATATCGTAGAATGATATGACCATAACTTTCCCAGCCGAAGCAACAACTTTCGCTTTTTTAGGGGTTGGTGATGAAGGAGATCTCCACACTGAGCTTTGCTGTTTGCTCTCAGGATCAAAATTATGTAACCAAGTTTCATCAGCAGTGATTACATTTGAAAGAAACTCCGGATCTTCCACTAACATCAACTTTAACTGAATGCAGACATGCATTCGAATGTCCTTTTGTTCGGGAATGAACAGTCTTGGAACTCATCACCCACAAACACGAGCCATGTGCAATTTTTCTCTGACCAACGTGTGGGTGGCACCCAATGAAATGTTCAGTATTTCAGGAAGTGATCTTAATGTAATTCGTAGATCGTCTCTCACAATGACAGCAGCAGTGTTGGTGATTTCTGCCGTAAGAGCAGTAACTGGAGCACCGGGTCTACCTCCCTTTGAAATTGATTGTTTCCCCTCTTCAAACATTTTAAACCACCTTCGAGCTGAGCTGTAGCGAAGAACAGGCTCTCCATAGGCCTCCTGTAACATTGTATAGGCCTCAGCTGAAGATTTGTTGATTCGAAAGCAGAATTTCAAAGTCGCTTATTCTTCCTCGCGTGTTACCCCCATTGCGGCGGTAGGCGATACTAAACATGTCTGACCTTTCCTGCCTCTCACAGGCGGGAACCAGTAGTCCCAACAATGAAACTACTACGGCGTGTTTGTTACACATTAAGCTAACAGAATATCTAAATTTTAGCGCGAGAAATTATGACAAAAAAAATTATGGTCATTCTTTATTAAAGATCTCTCGTAGAATCACATATTGATACTACCCCATGGCAAGCGAAGTTTGTAATGGAATAGTATGTTACCGTCTGACGCCGATAGAGGTCGCGAGGGATGAACTGGCGGACCCAACGTTGTGCGTCCGCTTGGTCGCACCTCCAGCGACTCTGGACTACAAGCGCCCCCTGCCGCCGGGGTATAGGACAGCCCACAGCAGCCGCTCAACCCACTTGCACCTGGAGCCTGTTTACTACGACACTGTGGTTCACGCTTAGGGCACGAGCCCCATCCTTGTTGACACTGTGAAAGCTGCATTATTTGTAATGATACTTCGTTTGCCTGCAGAAACACAAGTAAAGTAAATTTCTGTTTATTGTGTTAAACTGTTCACTAATCTTCGACTTACCTTAATATGCATTGGAGTTCCAGTTGTCGTCTGACCATCCTGGGCTTCTTATTGCCACGAAAGGTACAGAATCCAGTTAATTTTGGCCTGCTGCATGCGATTCTATTTATTGAAGATGAAAACGGTTGTGGGTGGCAGGTTACGTTCGGGCTCTGAAGATGACACCGTGTGGTGTTGAAACTGGTAGCATGCGCTAAAAAATAGTAAACGACGTTCGATACAAAGAGAGCCACTCGTTTTGCTGTCATTATTCAAGTACTACATGTGCAACTGCACTACCACTGTCCTTGATGGAGTACCACAGACTGTTCACCAATCATTTCTGCTCCTACGCAGTTTTTCTGTGACGACAGTTGCTGCACCACTCTGTTACGCACCTCTCCTTACGGTTGTGTACGAAGCTGTACACAACAGTTTACGATCTGGTCAAAATACGTACTACTGCATCAATATTTCCAGTTGTGTAACGTTTGTTTAGGTCATTAACCTTAAGGGTGGCTTCTGCATCCTCTTCGTTTCACAACTGAACTCTTCCTTTCAGCCAAAATGCTGCTTCCTATATCACGATCCGCCTTATATCTTTTATTTCTTCTGTCCCATCAACTACAGTTCTGCGCCAGTTCATGTTGTAATGTGTGGCCATCATTCTCTTCAATTAATTATTTTCTTCATCAGTCATTTTGTCTCTGACTTGTTGGGCATGTCTTTATTCCTTAACTAGTTGATCAATCCACCTTATCTCATGTAAAATCACATTTCAGCAGCTTCGAAACATTTCAGTTATGACTTCCGGACTGTTCGTGACTCGCAAGGAGCTGTGCTCCAAGCATTGTTTTTAATGGGTCGTTCTTTTATCTAAACTTATATGTACGTTTTCGTGAAAGCTCCTTTTCTTCGTGAAACTCCTGCTGTTGCGCATCTTCTTTCTTTTCTATTATATTTCTGAAGCAGCAAAATTTCACCCTTGATACAGCATATTCATCTGCTGCCTTCTCACTAGACGCCCAATTCAATTACTGTTCGCTTTTGGCTTCCACTCTTGTGTCATTAGTGAACCATGTCAGGTTGATCCTCTGTTCGTGACAAAAAAACTCCCGCATCCAGTTGGTCGTCTTTTTCCCCTCATTGCTTCTGCTTCACGCACAAATTAAAGATCAATGGTGACAATGTGCCACCTTGCCTTACGCCTTTTCTCATTTACGCCCCTTGTATCTCTCTGTCAATGGCGACTAATTCAGTCTCGTTCACGTATCCCTATTGTGGATACCACGTTCAGTAGGTGACGTCGTAGGTATCACGTGCAGCTATGCTGTGAGTGATGACATCACTGGCGACCCTGTCACCTCACCGCACTTCCGATGTCACCAACGCACGCTTGCCATGCGATAGTGGTCGACTGACGTTGGACGAAATATTTACTGTCAGAGGAGAAGAGGTGGTGGCGCAAAGTTCTTGATCACCAGTCTCTCCGACAATGGCCTGGTTCAAATACCAAATCTCTTTGTAATGGTAAGTTCCTATGGGACCAAACTGGCGAGGCCATTGGTCCCTAGTCTTACACACTACTTTATTTAACTTAAACTAACTTACCCCAAGAACAACACACATACCCATGGCCGAGGAAGGATTAGAACCACCGACGGCGTGAGCCGCGCGAACCGTGGCAAAGTGCCAGAAACCAAAAGGCTACCAAATCTCTCGCAGTGTCTCATCAAGTGAGGGCATGTCACACTGGATGGTAACCCTCCATCAAGTGGGAACATTAAGCTTGGCGGCCTCATTGGTGCTATTCGTAAGGACCAGGTTATGCGCATCAGGTTTCATCCTCTTCCTTCTGTCTTCGTCATTATACGGTACAACATAAACATAGTTAATTACTCTCAAACATTACGTTCACCTTTACTTTACACGTATACGTACAACCATCTCATATCCGCAAGGAAGAGGCCATTGTACGAAGAGGAAGAATACCCTCGTGGGATATCTCAGCCAACAATCGATGCTACATTTTTAGTTTTACTACACAGAAGCTTAGAGGTACACTACTGCGAATGCAATCGGTATTTTGTATTTTAAAACGTATAAAAATTATTGAATTATATATTAATTAAATAAAACGATAAATTTGCCTTTACTTAAAATTATAGCATTTTTAAACTGAACATCGTAGAAACACAGCCTGTGCAATATCTTCAGAGTACCAATTAGTACACCGTACTTTCGTAACCACTTGTTGACCGTAAAAAAGCCATTTTTGTAAAGTTTTCTTCATTTTAAGTAGCTCAGCGTTATACCAAGACAGATCTTCTGCGAATCTCTATTCTTTTGTCAAAGTTCTTTTACTTATTTTCCCACTATTTCTAATTGTTGGCACATCACACAAAGCCGCTTTAACAGCATTGTTTTCGTAGTAAACGAATTTTTACTAGCAGTTCCTACGTTAGTTGGTAGTATATTTACCAATAAAACCCCTTCTCCATCTTTGAGGGACTTTCGTTTCTCTGACCGAAATTTTTCTCTCATCGCGCTCTTTACTGTTCCCTAAATCAGTTCTGGAGACTGGGAGATACACAGCTGGAACAGAATCAAGCTTCAGCTTGTGTCTCGGGGGATAGTCAGAATTTCACTTTCCAAATACCTTTCCTAATGCGAATCAGCGGAATGTAATGAACACACACAATCATTAGCAACTGAAAAGGGATAAACGTTTACAATCATTTATCTACGATAATGATCGAAGCAGACGAAATGAGTTAAAATTTGTGCTGCAGCCGGGACTCGCACCTGGGTCTTTTTTGCTTGCTAGGCAGAAATGATAGCCATTACACCACCGCACTACGATGATTAACATTGCTGCACGAACCACCTAAGCTGAGTGCCCTCCCCAACACAAACTTCAATTAATTTCGTCTCCTTCGATCATTAACGTAAATAATAAAAAGAGACTTAAACGTCTCAGGGAAACATTTAATTATAAAATCATTTACCTGTTTCCGTTTCCAATAACTGCTCTAATAAATTATGACACTCGTCCTCTAATTATTTTCATTGTCTGCAATGGTTAGTACGAAAATATTTTCACTGACAAGAATTCAAAAGATCCAGAAACCTTCAATACATTGATAACTGCAATGTAACGTTGCACTTTATCGGTAACCATAGGCGATGCTGTTGTATGTATGGAAGTCGCAATGGTAGAAAATGTAGGAATACCTATGGTGCAGGAATTGGAAGTTGACTTTGTGTGTAAAATGGCTCTGAGCACTATGGGACTTAACATCCATGGTCATCAGTCCCCTAGAACTTAGAACTACTTAAACCTAACTAACCTAAGGACAGCACACAACACCCAGCCATCACGAGGCAGAGAAAATCCCTGACCCCGCCGGGAATCGAACCCGGGAACCCGGGCGTGGGAAGCGAGAACGCTACCGCACGACCACGAGATGCGGGCTTTGTGTGTAAACAAATGTAGTGTACTGCGTATAAAGAGGTAGACAGACGATGTATGTGATATACGATTCAAGAGCAATCACTGGAAGCAGTCACATTCGTTGAACAACCTTTCATTCATTCAAAACCACGATACTCTATACCAGTGGCAGACTGCCGAGCGTTTGCAGAGTCGGCTAGTAACCGTTTCTCATACTATCGTAAAGTTTAAAAATGTAGTTCTTAGTATCGTACGGTGTCCATAAGTGCAATATTTAGGTAATCCTGCCACTAGGGACGCTACAGCATACCGAATTTCAACGGAACATGGATCAACACATTTCTGCCACCTCTCGCGTGCCTTCCGACTATAAGTGAACGTGGTCAGCCGCAGGAGAGTGAAGGAGAGTGCTCCTTGTGTGGCCGAACTCTTTGATTTCGTGCTTCTAGTTTCCTGACGCTCTTACTGCACCTTGCAGAGTTTATGGTGGTGCATTTACGCATAAATTCCAAATGTGCCACACACTGAACATCCCAGAACCCTCCGAGCACGATTTTGCCTGCTGATTGCATAATCTTGAACTTTCATGACATCAGTGACCTCTTTTGCGGACCTCCATCGATGCTTTCTTGTTTTCGGGGTCTAAATCGCGAAACCAGCTTTTATCACGCAACGTCGCACATTATTGATGTCGATACAGTCATCGCCGCACACGGCATTCAGCCTCCCACGAATTTGAATTGTTGGCACGTTTTCCTTGGTTAGAAACTCGATTACAGGCCACTGAAGCACCGACACATTTATTTTACATCGCCATGCTACACGCTACAAATCGGACACCTCTAGCACAGAGGGTTGCAACTGGCGTCAGAGAAGAAGGAAAATCGACCGAGTAATATGCATGTCATGTGAGACCTCAACCAATATTGAGAAGAGAATAAAAAATTCGGAGTCATTACTACCCAGCACGTCGTCGTACATGTTATAGTTCGTAGGTACCACGACAAGAATGGAACAGTAGTGTCCGTTGCGACATAAGTAATGGGATGTTGATCAATGAATGTTTCTCTACGATTTGTCTACCTGACGATCATGGAGAAGGGTGTGGAAATAGTCTGATACCAACATAGTCTCAAGCAAAGCATGTAGACCGAAGGGGTCAGTAAGAATGCGGGAGACCGGTCATGCTTTGGGCCGGTATCATATACGGAGATTTCTTTGCTTCAGAGGAGAGCGTCAAAAAAAATATTGTAATATTCTTACGAAATCTCAGTTACAAACTTTCAAGAACTAAAATAAAGTGCACAATCCAGGGATACCCGACAGCCCCCTGTGTTTTGTTCACCTAGGAATCACGAAGACATGCTTAGATTATGACTATTTCCCGGGTACTGAGCACGCATCGCCGACCAGATGACGTGATACTTTGGCAAGCCGACTTCTTGCCGTTCTGAGGCGTTCCAGATGACTGACTTCTGCTGGGCGCTGACATTAATGCCCTCCCTCCACCCCACAAAATCCCATCCCGCATGGCTACGTTAATTACATTGCGCAAAGAAGCTTTTAAGCATTCATTCTTCCCTACGACATGTACTTGTCTATGGTTTTCATACCATGGGTGTAATTGTAGATTTAGGACGCCTCTGATTGCCGTCGAGGATAATTTATGGTTTGTGGAGTATCGGGGCATAATTACGTAACGTGTTATCCAACCCCACAGTCACCATTCCGCAATTGTTTCTTCTTTCAAGACGACAGGCACACCTTGCCCACTTGCTGAACACCTTTCTCCAGAAGGCAGCATTCAAACGAATAACGCAGCCTCCTGCTTTCTCTGCTGATGTAATCCCGATTGCGCATGCTTCGGTTCAACTGAAACTTGCAGTGCGCGGTCAGCGAAACCTGCCTCGTACTTTGAAGAAAGTCCGCCATCAAGGAGTTAACAACCTTGAGTGGCAGCGACTCGATGACCTTGCGACAGTATCCTGCGGAGGCTGCGATCGTATTACAATAGACTGGACCAAGCATCAAGGTATTAAATTTTACCCTCCATCACTCAAAAAACACATTTTGATTTTACACTTTCGAAGAAACTGCCTTTAATTTGGTTATTGTTTAGTTTTGTTTTCCTTTCATAACAAAGTTAAGAGTTCTTTTTAGTAACTTCCTGTTTCCCACACACTTTCTTAGATATGCAAGTGCTGCAGAATTTTTTCCGAGTCTTTTAGTAAGGTTCTTCTTTCTGATGAGCGTGTAGCCTAGTGACTTTGCTTTATGAATAAGCACCAACAGAAGACTTTTAGAAAAGGCAAATAGATAAATGAATAATAGTTAATCACTCAGAGTAACTGTTCCTGGAACAGGATGAGTTTATACTGCAATTTTCTTACACACAGTATTTTACAAGATAACATATACGTAATTACGAGAGCCTGCTGGGAAGTAACACCTCCGATTTTTATACGGAAACTCTTAATACATTTTAAATAAAACAAATGTTATTGACATGCTACATCCATATTTTTCATGTCCGCGTATTTGCAGCCCTCTGCCACTATACGACACCGAATCGTAGTGTTTAATATGGCACTGTGTAACGTAAGTCGGCGGGTGGGAAACAGAGTGCTGCAGTCGAGTTTCTAATTCATAAAATTCGTCTGCACATGGAGCACTCTCTTCTTCAGCATGACAACCCGAGACCACACACGAGCGCTGCTACATCAGCAAAACTCCGACGCCTTGGGTTCACTGTCATCGATAATCCTCCAAACAGTCCCACCTTGGCCCCATTCGATTTTCACCTGTTTCCTAAATTTAAGGGACCCCTTCAAGGACTTTACTTTGACAGTGGTGAAGCGGTGCAACCGGAGGTGACGTTGTGGCTCTTTCAAACATTCTCTTAGGAAGAAATATGTTCGTCGCCAGGTGACTATGTTGAGAAAAAAATTGTTAGACATGAAGAACAAAGATGTAGAATATTAATAACATTTTTTTTTATTTTACAGTTATCAAATAGAAAATTCGGAGGCATTGGGTTTCAGCACGCCCTTGTATCTAAACGTGCGGGCAGTTTTATGTTGTCCCACTCTGCTGCGTTATTTCCTCAGACTGTCATGCCAGCTGCGAGGAGGAACAAAGGCGCCGTGCAAACTAAGCGGCACGCACGTCCATGGCCCACACCACATGCCTCTTGCGTGTCCAGAAGGCCGTCAATGACCTCCCGCCAGCCAGCACACTCCTCGTGCTCTCCCAGACGACCGTTTGTGCGTCAAGGGACCGCAGACGGTCAAAACAGAGGCAGGTGGAGCCGTCTCAGAGTATAGTTCGTCGAAACCTCTACACAGAAAGAGAAAGTCAGACGAGAAGACCATAATCGAGCTTGGAGATGAATGGAGGCATCAGTTGTGGCATTATCGATCGAACCACCTGTTGTGTCCGTGGTGGAGGTGGCCAATTAAAAGAAAACAGACAGCTACAAAAAGTAACATATCAATAAGTTTATTTACACGATGTACACTTAATAAATGAGTTGTACATAACTTTCAATGCTGTAAGTTCTTCTGTGGTGCTGAATTATATACAAAGAGCCCAAAGTTCATTATTGTAACAAATACTATTGAATGCTCTGAATATTAGCAATGTTTAGCGGCCTCGTGATACGACGATATATTGTCCTTTACTGCGTAGTGCGTCACATTAGTCCGTATTCCAATAAAGGCGCCACAGTCGAAATGACACGTGTTGGAATAAGAGACAGCAAACAGAATATCAACAGAAACCACCTGTACAGAAAATGGCAGCATCTGGCATAATATTCAACAGAAATTATGAGATAGAAGTTGACGCCTTCTAGCAACAGTTTATGACAAGGTCTCCAAGCAACTTAATAAAAGAGGAAGTCATGTCTGTTTTCTAACTCTTTTACATTTATGGAACACTTTTTGTGCTACTTTATTATGATATCTTCGTAGAACGAAAATCTTCATGGTAGAAACCGATATGCCGGCTGTGGTTGCCGAGCGGTTCTAGGCGCTACAGTCTGGAATCGCGCTACCGCTACGGTCGCAGGTTCGAATCCTGCCTCGAGCATGGATGTGTGTGATGTCCTCAGTTTAGTTAGGTTTAAGTAGTTCTAAGATCTAGGCGACTGATGACCTCAGAAGTTAAGTTCCATAGTGCTCAGAGGTTTTTTTTTTTGGGGGGGTGTCGCGTCAGAGATATGAAGGTCAACTATAGTTTGATAGTCATTTTCTGAAAGCGGCTATCGAGACGAATCCAATGATGTGTAACAGTAAGGTCTTTGAAGGTTAACGAAGGCCAGAAAGATGGCATGATGGTCCATTTAGAGAAGGTGTTCGATGTGATGAATATTGGTATCAATGTACTGCTGCAATCTTCTTGTCATTGATGGAGCGGTATTCCTTATCACTTCGGCACTTATCGAAGCACATGCTCTGACAATTCTCTATCGTATATCGTGCAAATAATAAATATTCGCCGAATACGGCGTATCCATCTGACGTGCCATTGACATGTAAACACCATTCGACGGTTTCGCAACACAGCACTAATAGGAACGGTAAGACTAGTATCGTCGAGTCAACGGAATGTGAATAATGTATTCCTTCGAAGAACAAGTCGATATGCTCCTCATTTACGGAGAATGACAACGAAATTCAGTGAGAGCTAGAGACTTATATGCTGACAGATATCCTCAACGTCGTACATTTAAATATGTGTATGATAAATTGAGGACAACTGGATCTTTAACGCATCACAAACATATCCGGCAAAGGAAAGTTACTAACGAGGAAGCGGTAATTGGTACTCTTGCCACTGTGGTTCGAGATGCTTGTGTTAGTTCGCGTCAAATCGCAAGGGAAGCTGGCATGAGCCAGAGTAGTGTTGTTCGTGTTCTGCATCCACATAAAAATCATCCTTACCATATCAGTCTCCACCAAGAATAAACTGGTACGGATTGTATGCGTCGCATTGAATTCTGCCGATGGGCTCAGCTTCAGATTCAGAGGGATGACACATTTATTAATTTGATTTTATTTACTGACGAGGCTACATTCACGAACCATGGAAATGTTAATTTGCATAAAATGCGTTATTGGGCAACTGAAAATCCATGTTGTCTGCGACAAGTTGCACACCAAAAGCCGTGGTCGGTGAATGTGTGGTGTGGGATCCTGGAGGACAGAATTATGGGCCCCTGTTTCATCGAAGGAAATTTTAATGGAAATACACCACATTCCTGCAAGAAAGATTAGGTCTGTTATTGGAAGATATACCTTTAGAAACAATGTACATAATGTGGTATCAATGCGATGGATGCCCGGCAGATTTTTCGCTGATGGCTAGAAATGAGTTGCAGAGAGAATTCCCAGATCGTTGGTTTGGAAGCAGAGGAGATTAGTCGTGGCCGGCTCGTTCACCAAGCTTGACGCCTTTGGATTTTTTCTTGTGGGGATTCGTAACAGACGTTGTTTATAAAGACGTTCCAACTACAACTGGAGATATACGAGAGAGAATTGTGCCCGCATCTCGTGGTCGTGCGGTAGCGTTCTTGCTTCCCACGCCCGGGTTCCCGGGTTCGATTCCCGGAGGGGTCAGGGATTTTCTCTGCCTAGTGATGGCTGGGTGTTGTGTGCTGTCCTTAGGTTAGTTAGGTTTAAGTAGTTCTCAGTTCTAGGGGACTGATGACCACAGCTGTTAAGTCCCATAGTGCTCAGAGCCATTTGAACCATTTTTAGAGAGAATTGTCAGAGCACGTGCTTCGATAAGTGCCGATGTGATAAGGAATACCACTCAAGCCATGACATGAAGATTGCAGCACGGCATTGATACCAATGGTCATCACTTCGAACACCTTCTGTAAATGGACGTTCATGACGCCTTTGTGACTTTCGTTGACCTTCAAAGACCTTACTGTTACACATCTTCGGATTCGCCTCGATAGCAGCTATCAGAAAATAAGTTCAAATGGCTCTGAGCACTATGGGACTTAACATCTGAGGTCATCAGTCCCCTAGAACTTAGAACTACTTAAACCTAACTAACCTAAGGACATCACACACATCCACGCCCGAGGCAGGATTCGAACCTGCGACTGTAGCGTTCGCGCGGTTCCAGACTGTAGCACCTAGAACCGCTCGGCCACTCCGGCCGACCAGAAAATAAGTACCAAACTATAGAACCCCATTTTAAAAAAAAGGTTGACCTTCATTTCTCTGAAGCGACCCCACCTAGCAACAAAAAAACCAACGTCATATTATGGACCCGTTGTCCCATGCAACTTTTGTCACACAAACGTTTCAGCTCCTATCATTCTTGGTGGCAATAGTTAGAGACTCACCTTGTATAATGTCAGACCACCTGTGGCTGAATTCAGACCTTCGTAGCAGATAAAACACGTATTTTTTAATGTCCGAGATAGACGAATGTCGATAGTGTCTCAAGGGAGTGTTATGAAACTATTACTGCTTACGAATTTTTTAATACATGCATGACGGAAAACGTCGTAGGCTTTGCTAGGGTGTTTTCAGATGATGCATTGTATATTGAAAAGTTCGTAAGCCAGAAAATTGTAGTGAAATGCTGGAAGATGTGCCAAGGATCAGTGCTTGCTACTGGGACTGGGAGTTGACCATGAACATTAAAGAATGTACCATGTTATAAATAAATAGGCCGAAAGACCTATAATTATTTGATTACACAACTGATGATAAGCAACTGGGAACATTAATTATCATAAAATATACGGGTGTCACCATTTGGAGCACTCTGAAGTGGAAGGACCTCATTAGACTAGCAGTAGGAAAGGCAGTTGTCATACTGAGTTTCACTGACAGAATACTAAGGAAATGTATCTCACCCACGAAAGAGGTCAGTCAAGAATCACTGTCGCAAAGAAAAAGAAAGATGATCCAAAGAAGAGCGGCGCGTTTCGCCACGGGTTCGGTTAGTAACAGCGCAGCGACATGGAGATGGTTATCAAACTCCAATGGCAGAAGTTACAAGGGATAAGCTGTGCAGCCGGGAGATGCCCGGTTTTGAAACCCAGAGCGGTTATGTTCCAGGAAGAGTGAGCAACATATCATTTCCTCTCAAGTACACCCCGCAAAATGACCACGACGGTGAAATCAGAGACACTATTTATCATACGGAGGCCTACCGATAGTCGTCATTTCCGCATACCATTCTCTATTGCAGTGTGAGATGGGGGTAAGTGGTAGTCTTACCAGAAGTACTTTCCGAAGTACATCGAATGACGGCTTGCAGTTTGCGTAGATGGATATGCAGTGTTCGAGTCAGATTTCGTTGACCATTTGGCAATTTTGTAAGTCACGGCTCTGTCCACTGGTAGCACACAAACAGCACTGTCGTAATAGCTTTGTCTGTGCCAGACGGAGAAACATAAACAGAATTTAATGTATAAGTGGAAAACACCATGAACATTACTGGAACTGTTATGTGCGGAGTGGAGGCGAACGCAACATTGGATCGTGACTGTCAGGGAAGTTGAACACGTCGTGACAGATGAAAACGGCTCAGAGGATTTCAACCTCTGAAGAAACTGTTTAAACTCCTGCCTCAGGTGCGAACATTTATGAGCTGTCTTGATATCTTTCATACTTAACACAGTCCTTAGTGACGAAACACTTGTGTGTGATGAAATTCTAAATTTGTAGCTGGACAACCGTAAGTTAATGTCCATAACAGGTTCCGGGAACTCTGCGCAGCTTGTGGGGCAGAACACAAGCAGCTTTTAGCATCATAACAGGCGCCAGGAATTCATCACATTTGATTAACTGTGTTGTGACTTTTCACGATACATTGGGGAACCTTGGGGCCCCATAATACGCAACAACGGCGCTTAGTTCGTATTTTAGCTCGTTAACTGTTGCATATTTCGCGCGGGAACTTATACACGTAAATATTTCTCCTGCTCCCTTCTTCGTTCCTTCTCTCTGTCTCTCTGTCTCTCTCTCTCTCTCTCTCTCTCTCTCTCTCTCTCTCTCTCTCTCTTCCTTCTGCCTTCCTCTTAGAAATGACACATCATTGTCGTTTGCAAATTGTGGTAATACCGTGACGGGAACGCCCGAACCAGCGTTCGCTCTTGTGGTGGTACAGGTCCTTCATCTGAGACAGGTTTGCAAAAGGGTTACTAACACAATTGAAAACATAAATTATTGTAACTAGTCTCATTTATTATATTATATATTCCACTACACCTTTCAGAGGACTATGCCTTCATCATGAGGTGGATTTACGCCAATTAATGAGGCATCTATGTGTTGTTTGTACGACTTTTAAGTAACCTGTGGTCATTGGCTTCTTTTTCAGCCCTATTAACATGACATATTGTACAGTGCACTTAGTTCTGTTCATAGCGCATTCACAACAGATTCTGTTTAAAACGAAATGCATGCTTCTACACGACCAGCTGATGCATTAAGAATAGGTATTAGAAAAGCCGAGATGACTATCACAGTTTCTACAGGGATCATCTATCTGTCTATCTTTAGTGGTACATATCTCACTTAGTTGAAAGAAAGCTTAATTCAACCAATATCCAAGCATAATAACTCAAAATCACCAGGTGACCAAGGTCCAATCATCATATTACCCACAATATCTAAAGCATTTGTACATACAACTAACTTATTACAAAGTTTGCAGCAGCGTAAGCACGTTCCACGTTCCAAATTTAAGCACCGATAAATCCTTATTACGGTTCCCTAGCACAGTTTGTCTCCATAGGTGCAGTCCGGCATGCCTCGCTGAATTATTGGGAATAATAGATTTTTTACAAGGCAGGGGTATCAACCCTGCGCTCAACTCCTAATCTGGAAGACAGGGCTTTCATTTCGAGGTTAGCTCCCCTAGAAGGGGTTGACGATCCAACCTATAACGTCCCCACTACCCAATGGTGTGGGACACACTTCGCCTGTCTCCTCAGTCGAGACCACTCCGGCTTGTGACCCTGCCAGTAGCTACGTTATCGCCGGCACAGCTCTCAACCTAATCAGAGCACGCAACCCCCCCCCCCCTTTCACCGCCCGGCACTGAGGGTGACTATTTGTGCTCTAATATTAACAGAACAAATTCGAAAATTCGATGTCAACTGGAATAAAACTGCGCATCCTAAGTGCCGATAGATGCTTCTACACGTTTAAGAAACTGTTGGCCTCTAAGTTATTATACAGGCAACAGAAGCTGAAACTACATAAGGTCATGATCAGGCCAGTTGCAACCTGCGGATGCGAAACATGGATGCTAACGAGTGTTGATGAGCAGCAACTCAGGATATTTGAACGTACAGTGCTGTGCAAGATCTATGGGGAAGTTCAGGATAACAATGGTTTCCGGAGATCTTGGACGAATACTGAGATGGACTGCCTCATACATAGAACTGGCCAGGATGGATACTGGAAGAACAACTGAAAAGATTTTTGAAGGGAGGCCAGCCGGAAGAAGACAGAGAGGAAGGCCACGAAAATGGTGGAAAGATGACGTGGAAGAAGATACAAAATCTCTCACAGTCCGAGACTGGCTGAGAACAGCGCTAGAGAGGGCAGAATGGAGGAAACTTGTTAATGAGTCTAAAAACGCACACAGGGTTGTAATACCATGAGAACAAGAAGAACTTGTTACAAAAGGTTTCGGAAACCACAATTGTTAAGCAGTTGCGTTGATCGCAGTGACTGCCGCATGAAATATGCCATAGACAGGCGCAAGATAACAATTTTAATGCTACTTGATTTCATTAAAACATTTAATATTATTGATTACTATATTAATTGTATAAACGAAGTAGCTGCATTTCTTTGAAGTTGCAGTACATTTCTTCGACAGCTACATTGAAAGCATGTATCAACGAGTGGGTGGGTCGGAGAAGTCGTTTGGAAATAAACGTCTCCGCAGCCTCCCAGGTATAGGCCAAGGTCCATTACTGTCTTCACTGTATATAATGGTCATTTCATCTGGACCACAAATAACCTTATACGTCGGGCAACCAAAGCTAAAAAGCTTGCACATAATGTGAAGGACAGTCAGACAACTGACTGAGTGAAAGTCCAAATCGGCAGCAGCTGTTTTAGTGTTTTCACTATACAACGACCGCTTTCATAACCTGTAGATGTACACTCCTGGAAATTGAAATAAGAAAACCGTGAATTCATTGTCCCAGGAAGGGGAAACTTTATTGACACATTCCTGGGGTCAGATACATCACATGATCACACTGACAGAACCACAGGCACACAGACACAGGCAACAGAGCATGCACAATGTCGGCACTAGTACAGTGTATATCCACCTTTCGCAGCAATGCAGGCTGCTATTCGCCCATGGAGACGATCGTAGAGATGCTGGATGTAGTCCTGTGGAACGGCTTGCCATGCCATTTCCACCTGGCGCCTCAGTTGGACCAGCGTTCGTGCTGGACGTGCAGACCGCGTGAGACGACGCTTCATCCAGTCCCAAACATGCTCAATGGGGGACAGATCCGGAGATCTCGCTGGCCAGGGTAGTTGACTTACACCTTCTAGAGCACGTTGGGTGGCACGGGATACATGCGGACGTGCATTGTCCTGTTGGAACAGCAAGTTCCCTTGCCGGTCTAGGAATGGTAGAACGATGGGTTCGATGACGGTTTGGATGTACCGTGCACTATTCAGTGTCCCCTCGACGATCACCAGTGGTGTACGGCCAGTGTAGGAGATCGCTCCCCACACCATGATTCCGGGTGTTGGCCCTGTGTGCCTCGGTCGTATGCAGTCCTGATTGTGGCGCTCACCTGCACGGCGCCAAACACGCATACCACCATCATTGGCACCAAGGAAGAAGCGACTCTCATCGCTGAAGACGACACGTCTCCATTCGTCCCTCCATTCACGCCTGTCGCGACACCACTGGAGGCGGGCTGCACGATGTTGGGGCGTGAGCGGAAGACGGCCTAACGGTGTGCGGGACCGTAGCCCAGCTTCATGGAGACGGTTGCGAATGGTCCTCGCCGATACCCCAGGAGCAACAGTGTCCCTAATTTGCTGGGAAGTGGCGGTGCGGTCCCCTACGGCACTGCGTAGGATCCTACGGTCTTGGCGTGCATCCGTGCGTCGCTGCGGTCCGGTCCGAGGTCGACGGGCACGTGCACCTTCCGCCGACCACTGGCGACAACATCGATGTACTGTGGAGACCTCACGCCCCACGTGTTGAGCAATTCGGCGGTACGTCCACCCGGCCTCCCGCATGCCCACTATACACCCTCGCTCAAAGTCCGTCAACTGCATATACGGTTCACGTCCACGCTGTCGCGGCATGCTACCAGTGTTAAAGACTGCGATGGAGCTCCGTATGCCACGGCAAACTGGCTGACACTGACGGCGGCGGTGCACAAATGCTACGCAGCTAGCGCCATTCGACGGCCAACACCGCGGTTCCTTGTGTCCGCTGTGCCGTGCGTGTGATCATTGCTTGTACAGCCCTCTCGCAGTGTCCGGAGCAAGTATGGTGGGTCTGACACACCGGTGTCAATGTGTTCTTTTTTCCATTTCCAGGAGTGTATCTTCAGGACATATCTGGATACAGAATGAAACTACGTAAGTCGAAGCGCTAATAGTCAACAAAGTAGACAGTAAAGCGATGTACTTGCAAAACTAATTCTTCATGTACCACGACATCCATCTGTGCTACGGTCTTGTAATGCCGCTATAAGCTGCCGACATCCAGTTGGTTCAAAGCATTAGCCCTAAGAACATGCCGCTTGTGTATCAGATATGAATGTAGGTAGAAAATCTGGGTCTTAAGCTAATCTCTAAATGGTCTTCACATCATTTTGAAAGATGATCAGCCAACATTTTATTTAAATAGTTCCTCCAATACTCCGAGAGAGATTCTAATTATCTTTAAAAAAAAACGGTAAAGAATCTTGTCATAAATTTAGGTGAGCTTTTAAATGAGGAAGAACAAAATTCGTAACATGCAAGATATCTCTCACAACATGCGATAAAGTCGCGAATTGAACAGTGAGCCGAAAAAAGAATTAATGTTCTTTACTTTACGTTTATGGTCACAAATTTTTTGTCATCAAACTTCCGATTTCGGTCTATAATGACCATCTTCAGATCTGTTTTATAAAAACATGTCCTAATATACCGGAGCCATAGTGGCATCGTCAAGTGCTAAACATAAAATCAGCGCCAGCATCGTCAAATGTATATAAATGATGGTATATACAAGAGTCACATTGTCGGCAGTACTACTGTTCAAAAGTTTGCTTTGAACAGTAGTGCTGCTAACGGGCTTACGCCACCTTACTAAGATTGCCTCTATTCAAGCATGGTACCACTGTACTGTTGAGGTCAGATCCAACATCGTGCTGCATCAGCAACCCCCCCATTGTCCACGTACTGCTTCTTTGGGTCAAACAGATGGATGTCGGAGGATGCGAGATCCGGGCTGTACGCTACACTACTGGCCAATAAAATTGCTACACCACGGAGATGACGTGCTACAGACGCGAAATTTAACCGAAAGGAAGAAGATGCTGTGATATGCAAATGATTAGCTTTTCAGAGCATTCACAAAAGGTTGGCGCCGGTGGCGACACCTACAACGTGCTGACATGAGGAAAATTTCCAACCGAATTCTCATACACAAACAGCAGTTGACAGGCGTTGCCGGGTGAAAAGTTGTTGTGATGCCTCGTGTAAGGAGGAGAAATGCGTAACATCACGTTTCCGACTTTAATAAAGGTCGGATTGTAGCCTATCACGATTGCGGGTTATCGTATAGCGACATTGCTGCTTGCGTTGGTCGAGATCGAATTACTGTTCGCAGAATAAGGAATCGGTGGGTTCAGGAGGGTAATACAGAACGCTGTGCTGGATCCCACCTGGCCTCGTATTAGTAGCAGTCGAGATGACAGGCATCTTATCCGCATGGCTGTAACGGATCGTGCAGCCACGTCTCGATCCCTGAGTCAACAGATGGGGACGGTTGCAAGACAACAACGATCTGCACGAACAGTTCGACGACGTTTGCAGCAGCATGGATTATCAGCTGCGGTTACCCTTGACGCTGCATCACAGACAGGAGCGCCTGTGATGGTGTACTCAACGGCGAACCTGGGTGCACGAATGGCAAAATGTCATTTCTTCGGATGAATGCAGGTTCTGTTTTCAGCATCCGTGTTTGGGGACATCGCGGTGAACGCACATCGGAAGCGTGTATTCGTCATCGCCATACTGGCGTATCACCCGGCGTGATATTATGGGATGGCATTGTTTGCACGTCTCGCTCACATCTTGTTCGCATTGACGGCACTTTAAACAATGGACGTTACATTTGTGTTACGACCCGTGGCTCTACCCTTCATTCGATCCCTGCGAAACCCTGCATTTCAGCACGACCGCATGTTGCAGGTCCTGTACGGCCTTTCTGGATACAGAAAATGTTCGACTGCTGCCCTGCCCACCACATTCTCTAGATCTCTCACCAACTGAAAATGTTTGGTCAATGGTGGCCGAGCAACTAGCTCGTCACAGTACGCCAGTCACTACTCTTGATGAACTGTGGTATCGTGTTGCAGCTGCATGGGCAGCTGTACCTGTACACGCCATGCAAGCTCTGTTGGACTCAATGCCCTGGCGTATCAAGGCCGTTATTACGGCCAGAAGTGGTTGTTCTGGGTACTGATTTCTTAGGATCTATGCACCCAAACTGGGTAAAAATGTAATCACGTGGCAGTTCTAGTATAGTATGTTTGTCCAATGAACACCCGTTTATCTTCTGCATTTCTTCTTGGTGTTGCAATTTTAATGGCCAGTAGTGTAGTTGTAAGTCCTAGGAATTTGATTAATTTATCGTGTAACCGAAGTTTAACCGATTCCTTTTAGTATTCATGTGGATGACCTTACACTTTTCTTTGTTTAGTGTCAATTGCCAGTTGTCGGACCTTATCGATATCATTTCTAAATAGCTTTGCAATTTGTTTTGATCTTACTAGCCGGTGAACGACTGGCTCATCTGCAAATAACCTAAGACGGTAGACTGTCTCTTAAATAGTTTGTACAGATTGGGAACAGCAGAGGGCCTATAATACTACTTTGTGGAACGCTAGCTGTGTGCGGCTGGCCGGCACGGCGGGATCGCACAGATTTGCGCGCCGTTATTGAGGTGATGTCAGACGCCTCGCTCAACGAGTCACCGTGCTTTAATTGACTGACAAGTCTACGTAGACATTCTGCATGCGCCTGTGAATATCTGCGATGCTCTGTGATTCTGCTAATAGAAAATGACAGCTCTCTGCTCGGAACCTCCTTGAAGGTTACGGGTAAAGCTATAACGTACCGGGACTTCATGAAGCGGAAATATTTTACGATGTCGCACGACGAATTTCGCATTTTTTCAACCGAAACTGACAGAGAAAAAAGTGTGTTGCATTACTTATTGAACACCCCTCGTATTTGTCAGTCGACTGTACTGAATCAGCGTAGCAGGATGAGTCGTCGTGGAGAAGAGAAAGGACGTGGCAATGAACACTGAATGAATTTGCCTGATTTGTTAATGTGATTCCCATTATTCCAAACGATCATGATGTGTATGCTGTGGACTCTTTCAAGATGACGAATTCCTTTCTCACAGGGCTGTACGCGTAGTTTCGCGGTTTGGCACCCTTTTGCACATCGACAAGCCCACGAAACCTTTTAGTTTAATAATGTGAAAATGTCTCTTACTACAGTGACGGAGAAAAAAATCTCAACACCATGTAGGAATTGTGCGACATTAACGATATTTCGTAAGAGTGTTTCTACATCTCAAGGATTATGTCTATTCAAATTTCACGCCAGTCGCATTTTAGTGTCACTAATAGTGTCACTATGAGAATGCAAATCGGGTTTGCTTTCCGTACACGCTACAACTGTCACGATCGTTAGTGACCTTTAGAATTGGACTTGGTGCGCTGATGTTAGTCGGGAATGCCTTTAAGGCGACAAAGACTCCATTATCAGCCTCCAGTCCGCGGCTCGTGATCTTACGGTAGCGTTCTCGCTTCCCGCACGCGGGGTCCCGGGTTCGATTCCCGGCGCGGTCAGGGATTTTCTCTGCCTCGAGATGACTAGGTGTTGTGTGTCTCTCATCATCATTTCATTCTCACTCACTCGCAAGTCGCCGTAGTGGCGTTAAACAACTTGTGGAGCGGCGGCCGAACCACCCGAGAGGAGTCTCCAGGCCACCAATGCCATACGCTCGTTATGATTAGCAGCCCCCACAGAGTTTGAACGAGGTCGTGTGATATGGCTACGAGAAGCTGGATGTTCCTCCTTCGATGCTGCATAAACATGGCAAGAATTTTGCCACTGTACTTGATTGCTGGCAGCGGTAGTCACGAGAAAATACGGTAGCAGGAAGACGGAGCTCCGGGCGGCCACATGGCGTTATCGTGACTGAAGAACATCTTGTACGCCGCACAGCTCAGGCGCATCGTACTTCCTCTGCACCAGCCACTGGAGCAGCGGTTGATACCATTGTGAGACAATGAACTGTTACAAATCGTTTACTTCAAGGATACCTCCGTGACAGAAGCCCCTTAGCGTGCATTCCAGTGAGCCCCAACTACCACCATTTGCGACTTCAATGGTGTCACGCGAGAGCTCACTGGAAGGCAGCCTAGAGGTCTACATCTACATCTACAACCATACTCCGCAAGCCACCTGACGGTGTGTGGCGGAGGGTATTTTGAGTACCTCTATCAGTTGTCCCTTCTATTCCAGTCTCGTATTGTCCGTCGAAAGAAAGATTGTCGATATGCCTCTGTGTGGGCTCTAATCTCTCTGATTTTATCCTTTGCAAGATATACTTAGGAGGGAACAATATACTGCTTGACTTCTCGGTGAAGGTATGTTCTCGGAACTTCAACAAAAGCCCGTACCGAGCTACTGAGCGCCTCTCTTGCAGAGTCTCCCACTGGAGTTTATCTGTCATCTCAGTAACGCTTTCGCGATCATGTAACGAAGCGCGCTGCTCTCCTCTGGATCTTCTCTATCTCTTCTAGCAGCCCTATATGGTGCGGATCCCACACCGGTGAGCAGTATTCGAGCAGTGGGCGAACAAGTGTACTGTAACCTACTTCTTTTGTTTTCGGACTGCATTTCCTTAGGATTTTTCCAATGAATCTCAGTCTGGCATCTGCTTTACCGACGATTAATTTTCCATAGTCATTCCATTTTAAATCACTCCTAATGCCTACTCCCAGATAATTTCTGGAATTAACTGCTTCCAGTCGCTGACCTGCTACATTGTAGCTAAATGATAAAGGATCTTTCTTTCTGTGTATTCGCAGCACATTACACTTGTCTACATTGAGATTCAATTGCCATTCCCTGCACCATGCGTCAATTCGTTGCAGATCCTCCTGCATTTCAGTACAATTTTCCATTGTTACAACCTCTCGATATACTACAGCATCATCCACAAAAAGCCTCAGTGAAATTCCAATGTTAACCACAAGGTCATTTATGTATATTATGAATAGCAACGGTCCTACGACACTCCCTTGCGGCACACCTGAAATCACTCTTACTTCGGAAGACTTCTCCCCACTGAGAATGACATGCTGCATTCTGTTAGCTAGGAACTCTTCAATCCAATCACACAATTGGTCTGATAGTCCATATGCTCTTACTTTGTTCATTAAACGACTGTGGGGAACTGTATCAAAGGCCTTGCGGAAGTCAAGACACGCGACATCTACCTGGGAATCCGTGTCTATGGCCCTCTGAGTCTCGTGGACGAATAGCGCGAGCTGGGTTTCACACGCGTTTTCTGATGAATGATGGTTCTCCGTCAGTGCCAGTAATGGTCGTTTGTTCGTTAGAAGGAGGTCGGTTGTGGGCCTGCAACCAACCTGTCTACCTGCTAGACACAGTGGAGAGTGTTATGGTCAGGCGTATGATTTCGTATGATATCAGGAGCACTCTCGTGCTTATCCCACGTACTGCAGAATTGTCTGATGGTTCGACCTGTTGTGCGGCCATTCATGAACAGCTTTCCATGGGGTATTTTCCAACAGGACAACGCTCACTCATACGCCCCATGTTGTAGCACAACATGCTCTACAGAGTGTCGACATGTTGCGTTGGCCTGCTCGATCATCAGATCTGTCTCCAGTGGAGCACTTATGGACCTCATAGGACGACAACTCAGCGTCATCCACAAGCAGCCGTAACGGTTTCTATACAGACCGACCAAGTGCAGTAGGCAAGAACCCCATCCCACAAACTGACACCCGGCAAGTATACAACACAATGCATGAACGTTTGCTTGCTTGCATTCAACATTCTGGCGGTTACACCGGTTTTTAATGTACCAGTGTTTCACAACTGCAATGACTTACCTGGCACTCTCGCGCTTTCATGAACCTGTGATCTTGCAATATTAATCACTCACATCTACATCTACGTGCTTACCCTGCAATTCACCCTGCAATTCACACTTAAGTGCCTGGCAGAGGGTTCATCGAACCATTTTCATACTACCTCTCTACCATTACACTCTCGAATGGCGCGCGAGAAAAAGGAACACCTAAATCTTTCCGTTCGAGCTCTGATTTTATTATGATGATCATTTCTCTTTACGTAGGTGGGTGTGCACAAAATATTTTAGCATTCGGAAGCGAAAGTTGGTGACTGAAATTTCGTAAATAGATCTCGCCGCAAAGAAAACCGCCTTTGTTTCAGTGACTGCCACCCCAACTCGCATATCATATCAGTACACTCTCACCCATACTGCGCGTTAACACGAAACGAGCTGCCTTCTTTGCACCTTTTCGACGTCCTCCTATGGATCTCACATCGCGCAGCAATATTACAGCAGATGATGGACAAGTGTAATGGAGGCTGTCTCTTTAGTGGGTTTGCCGCATCTTGTAAGTGTTCTGCCAACAAAGCGCAGTCTGTTTCGCTTTGCCCACAATATTATCTATTTTGCCTTTTAATTTAAGTTGCTCATAATAGTAATTCCTAGGCATTTAGTCGAATTGACAGTCCTTAGATTTGTGCGATCGTCGTATACCCAAAATTTATCGGACTCCTTTTGGTATCCTTGTCGATGACCTCGCACTTTTCTTTGTTTAGTGCCAATTGCCACTTTTCGCACCATACAGAAATTCTGTCTAGATCATTTTGTAATTGGAATTGTTAGTCTGATGATTTTACTAGAAGGTAAATAACAGCGTCACCTGCAAACAATCTAAGGGGGCTGCTCAGATTATCACCTAGATTATTTATGTAAATCAGGAACAGCTGAGGGCCTATGACACTACCGTGCGGAACGCCAGATATCACTTCTGTTCTGCTCGATGATTTACCGTGTATCACTACTAACTGTGACCTCTCTGAGAGGAAATCACGATTCCAGTCACACAACTGAGACGATACTTCATATGCACGCAATTTAATAGTCGCTTGTGAGGAACGGTATCAAACGCGTTCTGGAAATCTAGGAATATGGAATCGAGCTGAAATCCCTTGTCGACAGCATTCATTAATTCATGGAAATAAAGAGTACAAGAATGAGATTTTCGGTATCCGTGTTGGTTATGTATCAATAGGTCATTTTCTTCTAGGTGATTCATTATGTTCGAGTGCAGTATATGCTCCAAAATCCTACTGCAATTTGAGTTCAGTGATATGGGTCTCTAATTCAATAGGTTATTCCTATTTCCTTTCTTGAATATTGATGTGACCTGTGCTACTTTCCAGTCTTCAGGAACAGACATTTCATCAAGTGAGCGGCTGTATATGATTGCTAAGAAAGGCTGACATGTCAGCTGTCAAGGTCAGAGGCGGTGTCAACATGATGTGGTGACGTCTACTGTGGCTGACTTTTTGCACGGAATGCTTTTTATTCTAAGTGCATTCTGTGATTCTGTTCAACGGCATTTACGCCAGAAAGTCGTAAGAGACTTGTGGTTGCGGCACAGGTGGTGCCCCTGTTGGGCAGAGAGGTTGCGCACCCGTCTGCAACGCCGTAGCAGCTCTGCTTGGCTTGGCTTGGCGTCTTGATTTACGAGCTCCGCCGTGCTAACGAGGCTCTCTGTTTGCTAGCGGTGAGCGCCCCTCTAATTATTTCTGCATTTGCGTCACTCGCCCTTCCTTATGTCTCTATCAACAAGACACACTCACAAAGACACACACACACACACACACACACACACACACACACAAACTCAAACGCGCGCTAATGACAGCTGATCCCCGTCGTCTTGTATAAATGTGTGTGTGTGTGTGTGTGTGTGTGTGTGTGTGTGTTTTTGGCCCACGTGTGTGAGAATTCCAAAACAGAGCGATGAAAAATGAGCCCAGGAAATGTCTTGTTTATTCATATGGCAATTATCATAACGCTGATGCCAGCGACCAACTATTAATTTCGTAAAAACCAAAAAAAGTAGGTCGTTTCATTCTCGTCTTACTACTACCTCTGCGTTCCCAGTGTCGAATAAAGATGTCGCAATTCGTTGGAATGTATGTTATACAACACCGGTGTGCCTTTCGTCATATAGTTTCTATGTTTCCCATGTATCGCTTAAAACATCATGAAAAACAGATCACTCGAAAAATTAGGTGTCTGATTTGATGAAATTCAGATTTTTGTGAATTTGTGTAGCACACGGCCCGGTTCAAGCCTTTCTAGGCGGCATCATTTGGACACAGCTTAACTGTTCAGTGTATTAAATGTATTTTTGTCGTCTGTAATAACTAGGGCTCGGCAAACGATAGTGGCGTTCGAATGGGCTCGAGATTTCCCGATACTCCGCAGCGTCCGACACACACTATCGAGCTTGTTCGAACGATCTCGTGACATTTGACTCGCATTGCGCGAGTGCAGAGGATACGCAAGACACAGCAATCCAGCCATGATAATAAGCTATGCCTCCGTTAATTTTACAATTTTGTGAAACAGTGGAGGAAATAGCACTAGATTGCATCACTGTACAAACTATTATTTTGTTTGAATAAATTTACAATACGAGCTCTTATACGGTACCAATATGTATGGATGTACACATTTATGCTGACTTCGAAGTACAAGTAACAGCCAAATACAAAAATGTTGTCCTCCACAAAATACATTACTTAACTAAACCCATTACAATATTTTATTTGCTTAAGAGAGACGGTAATGGTTTACCAAGCAGTTTCCAAATGTGCAATTCAATCCCTGTTCACTTACTAGGGTAACAGGTAAAAACGTTATCACATTTTAATCCATTTGAAAACAAAACGGCAACATTCAGATCAAAAAAGAAGAATTAAGTGCTAAACAAAGAAAATATATTGTAACAAACTGTTTGTGATTTTTATCCCGATAATGATTTGCAGCGCAAGATCCATCTTGGATATAGTATCACCCGGTGTTACCAGATCGCGGGACGAGCGAAAGCTCAAGATTTTGATAGATTCATGATTGCAACTTTTCATTTATCTACCATTTGCCGTGTTACAAATGACCTACACCCTAGAAGATATTTCAGTCCGTGTTTCACAGTTATTTTTATTATTAAAATAAATAGTGAATTAAAAACGCTAAGACCGCTCTTTGTTATACTACCAACAAAAATCAATAGAGCGCAGGCCGATCAAAAGACAGAACCGAACCTGAGATTTCCTCAACTGTGATGAAAAGTGTTCGAACCTTCCAAGTCTTTTTCAAACACAGCCCTCATACACTGAAAGAAACGGACATACTGCCTAACATCATGTTGGGCCCCCGCTAGCACGTAGAAGTGCCGCAACACAACGTGGCATGGTCTCGATTAATGTCAGAAGTAGTGCTGGAGGGAATTGACACCATGAATCCTGCAGGGTTGTCCATAAATCCGGAAGAGTTCGAGGGTGCGGAGATCTCATCTGAAAAGCACGTTGCAAGGCATCCCACATATGCTCAATAATGTTCATATCTCGGGAATTCGGTGGATAGCGGAAGTGCTTAAACTCAGAAGAGTGTTCCTGTAGCCACTCTGTAGCAATCCTGGACGTGTGGGGTGTCGCATTGTCCTGCTGGAATTGTCCAAGTCCGTCGGAATGCACAATGGACATGAATGGATGAAGGTGATCAGGTAGCATGCTTACGTACGTGTCACCTGTCAAGAGTGTCCGCCTCCGTAGAGTAGAGGTAGCGCTACCGTTTCCTACGCAGGGGGCCCTGGTTAGATTCCCGGCAGGGGACTGGGTATTGCGTCACCTTCATTATCATTGACTCGCAAGTCACCGATGTGGCGTCACCTAAAAAGGACTTGCAACACGTCGGCCCCTAACTCCCCCGAATGGTGCCTCCCGGCCAACAATGCCATACGACGATTTCCATTTTACCTGTCAGAGACGATTTAGACGTATCAGGGTATCCATATTACTTCAACTGCAACGCCCCACACTACTGGAGAGCCTCCACCAGCCTGAACAATCCCCTGTTGATATGCAGAATCCGTGGAATAATGAGGTTGTCTCCATGCCCGTGCACGTCAATCCGCTCGATACAATTTGAAACGAGACTCGTCCGACCGGATAGTACGCTGCCAGTCATCAATAGTCAAATGTCGATGTTGACGGGTCCAGGCGAGGAGTAAAGATTTGTGCCGTGCAGTCATCAAGGGTACAGGAGTGGGCCTTCGGGTCCGAAAGCCAATATCCATGATGTTTGGTTTAATGTTTCGCACGCTGACACTTTTTGGCGGCCCAGCTTTGAAATCTATAGCAGTTTGCGGAAGGGTTGCACTTCTGTCGTGGTGAACGATTCCCTTCATTCGTCGTTGGTCCCGTCCTTGCAGACTCTTTTTCAGGCCGCAGTGATGTCGGAGATTTGATCTTTTATCGGATTCGTGATATCCACGGTACTGTCGTGAAATGGTCGTACGGGAAAATGGCCACTTCATCGCTACCTCAAAGATGCTGTGTCCCATCGCTCTTTCGCCGTGTATAGCACTACGTTAAAACTCACTTAAATCTTGATAACCTGCCATTTTAGCAGCAATAACCGCTGTAGCAACTGCGGTAGACACTTGTTGTCTTGTATAGGCATTGCCCACCGCAGCACCGTATTGTTTGTTTACGTATCTCTGTATTTGAATACGCATACTTATATCAGTTTCTTTGGCGTTTCAGTGTAATTAGTGCTTGTCTAATAAAACGTCGTGTAGTGTTCATGTTTATGATAGTGAGGGAAGGAATAGGGTGGAACCTGGTGCCGTTGCGTAACAGCTGTGTGTGTGTGTGTGTGTGTGTAAGACGCTTTAACAGCCTCATTCTTAAAACTGTCTGAAACGACTGTTATTTAAATATTTAAAATTTAAATGACGTAACACGTGACTTCATTTAGTCCCATTGACTCTCTCCCATTTCACTCATGTTGACCGGCACAAAGACTTGCTGCTGTTAAATAGCACCAGAGGGACGCCCCATCGGAGGGAATCAAAAGGTAGGATTTAGGGTTGACGTCCGTTGATAACGAGCTCAGTAGAGACGGTCTACACACTTGAGTAGGAATAACGAAGGGAAAGAAATCGACGCTGTCATTTTGAAGAAAAAAAAAATACCATTCCGGGAGGTGCCTTAATCAGTTTAAGGGCATCACACGAAACCTAATACAGAATATATTTGAACTGCTGTTCCCATGAATGTGAATCCAGCAATATGCCACTGCGCCAACTCACTCAGTTAAATCCAACGGATTTAAGCCTTTTCATCTCCGAGTAGCTAGAGCAGCCTACATCCTTCTGAATCTGCTTAGTGTATTCATCTCCAGGTCTCCCTCTACGATTTTTATCCCCCACGCTTCCCTCCAGTACTAAATTGGCAATCCCTTGATGCCTCAGAAAGTGTCCTACCAACCGATCCCTTCGTATAGTCAGGCTGTACAACAGGTTAATCTTCTCCCCAATTCTGTTCAGTACGAGATCCACCCATCTAATCTTTAGCATTCTTCCGTAGCATGTTACGTCGGTGCCATTTGTTACGTTATAATCATGCTGATAAATTAAAAAAAAAAAATATATATATATATATATATATATATTAATTTTTAATTTATCAGCATGATTTTTTTCTTTTGTTAGAGCGTGATTCTTTCTCTCAGGGATATTATCGTTTCTTATCACTTTTACTTACGTGCATAAGTACATGTGAAACGGTTTCTTAAAGGGCCGCTGTTATTCATATACCAACTTTAGATTTTGAACGTGATGACTAAAATATAGTTGCCGTTAACTCAATTGAATGTAATTTTGTTAATTTCTATTTATTGATTGCAAAGCAAGGCTCGAGAGAATTTCGATTGTTGCCGTGGAGCGGCCAAGATAAAACTTACTGAACTTACAGAATCTGTATAATTTAAAAAAAAATTAGCTTTAACGTAAATTAATTATGTGTTGCAATTTAGAAAGGTTCCTACAACGAAATCTCTCGCATTTACCGTTGCTGTTAACACTTAAGAAAATTAATACTTCGGCGCGTAATGGCCGACCCGCAGTGCAAATTACTGAAAAAATGCTTATAAAAATAATTAGCCAGAGCGAGCATTTGAGGTGACAACTGTTACCAGGAAATTCATTTTATGATAACAATAATTAGTTTATTTTAGCAGAATACAGAATAACTTACATAAAATATGTGTAGCCGCTCAATGGCTGCCTTCCGTATCGCGAAACAAAACAGTGTGTGTACCATAAAGTACGTCCTTTCTCCTTGGCCGCACAGTCGCGTCTCTTTACGATCCTTTTCTATTTTCATAGACTCCTTTCAAATAAAGATGTTACTCTTAAATTATCGCTGCGTATCAGTTGTTTCAAGAACATGAACTGTATCTTTTATACTAATTATATTCATAAAATACGTTAACTACGGTTTACAAAAGATAAAAATGTCAATATACAGGGTGTCTCAGCTATCTTGTCCACCCAAAATATCTCTGGAACAATAACAGCTATTGGAAAACGACTTTCAAAAAAATGGCTCTGAGCACTATGGGACTCAACTGCTGAGGTCATTAGTCCCCTAGAACTTAAAACTAGTTAAACCTAACTAACCTAAGGACATCACAAACATCCATGCCCGAGGCAGGATTCGAACCTGCAACCGTAGCGGTCTTGCGGTTCCAGACTGCAGCGCCTTTAACCGCACGGCCACTTCGGCCGGCCCGGAAAACGACTTTCACCGGTATCAATGTAGGGCTGGGGCCCATGAATGTACATACTTGGAAACATTCTAAAACGAAAGCATATGTGTTTTTAACACAAACTTATGTTTTTTTTAAATGGACCTCCTATATTTTTTCTTCAGCAATCCATAGCATGACAAAGCACATACACAATGGCGCTGATTGCATCGCAGTATTCCCATTACATCACGAGATATTGAGCCGCGAAGTTGACGCTTGAAACACGCGACATGCGCTGTTAGCGCACGTCCTGAGGCTCAGGCGTGAACCCCATGCTGCCCGTAATCGCGATGTGATTGACATGTGTAATCACACCTCCATACTTATCAAGAGGTCCGAAACGAATAATACGGTCTGCTGCCATCAACTCTCATAAGCACATAACGGTTTCCCTCTTGCACGTTTTACGTATCTACGTACACAATATGAACCAGTACCGATCGGTGTACACCCGTCAGGTTGTCTTATTTATCCTGCACACCCAAAATAAGGTTTATCTAATGCGTGATATGACCCATTGTGCCTGTCGCGCAGGGCCTGGCTCTACCGAGTCAAGTGTCCAACGTAGTTCCCACTACTGCCACAGTTACCACTTCGCCTTGTTTATGATTTGCGACCCATGCAAACTCCTGTACTCAACCACCCTCCGAGCATCCCATTTGTTGTTGCTTTGGCGTGCAGTACACCGCTTGCCAGTGTAGTCGTGCATCAGAGTAGTCTAGTGACGGCACGGAGGTAGTACACATTGTGAATAAACGTTGAGCTTATACTGTACAGTATAATGTACACACATGAAGATATGGTAGAAATGCTGCTGATCTATGGAGAATGTACGTTGACGGGAAATACGTTATGAGATTGCTTGTTTGTTGATAGTACTGTTAGCGAACATTATGATTATTAAGTTAATATGTCTGTTTTCTACCCTACTTTACATACCTGTACTGTACCCTGTTGTAGGTGGACGAAATTCTGTTCAGGCAGAACGACTGTACAGAAGAAGATTCCCTGACAAGCCATCGCCTTCGCGCCGGATGTTTGGTCGTCTCACATCTCGTCTACGTGACACGGGAAGCTTAAATCCAAGACCTCGACATCGTCCTAGAACACGCACAGATGAACGTGCTGAAGTTGCTGTGCTCGCTACCATAGCTGTGAATCCTCAAATCAGCACACTTCAAATTGAACGTGAAGTTGGTATGTCGAAATCAAGTGCACAGCGTATTCTTAGACGTCATAAATTTCATCCTTACCATGTTCATTTACACCAATGAAATGACTTCCGCAATAGGGTAATATTTTGTCGGTGGGATCAGCAAAAACTTCTGACTAATCCAAATTTTTTTGCTGATGTTCTCTACCGACGAGGCATCATTCTCCAACAAAGGAATTGTCAATATGAGGAATATGCATTATTGGTCCGCAGACAATCCAAAATGGCTCCGTCAGGTAGAGCATCAACGTCCGTGGAAAGTTAATGTTTGCTGTGAGATTATTGGAGATACCATTATCGGACCTTTCTCTATAAATGGCATCCAAAATGGCAGACAATACTCCCATTCTCCAACAAAGGAATTGTCAATATGAGGAATATGCATTATTGGTCCGCAGACAATCCAAAATGGCTCCGTCAGGTAGAGCATCAACGTCCGTGGAAAGTTAATGTTTGCTGTGAGATTATTGGAGATACCATTATCGGACCTTTCTCTATAAATGGCATCCAAAATGGCAGACAATACTCCAGATTTATACGACACAATCTTCCTGTTCTCTTGGACACCGTACCTCTGAACCGGAGAATGGTCTTGTGTTATCAGCATGACGGATGCCCTGTACATAACGCCCTACGAGCACGACGACTTCTGAACCGTAAGTTCCCTGGTAGGTGGGTTGGACGAGGTGGCCCAGTTAGGTGGCCTGCCCGATCTCCGGACCTTACACCGCTGGATTATTTTCTTTGGGGAGCAGTGAAGGATGCTGTTTACCGACATGAACTAACAACACCAGAGGACATGAAGCAACGTATTATTGATGCTTGTACAGCCATCAAAGAGGAAACAGTAGCACGAAGTAGGGTATCCTTCATCCGCAGAGTGACCCTATGTATGCAAGCCAATGGGTATCACTTTGCGCATGAGATGTGAACGCTATGTTTAGTATGTAGTGCTGGTATCACAGTGGAAGTTTCTACAAAGGGCCATTTTACCCAGTGATGTTAAGAAACATTTGTTTGCAACAATTTGTCATTTAACGCATTAGATAAACATAACATTGATAATTATGTGATAACAAAACTAATTGGTTAAACATGTTTACATTCATTTTCTATGTCCTACCTGAATTTCCCAAATCAAAACACTTTTACCTAAATAACGGTAAAACTTTTAGTCCACTTGCTCGTTTCACTAAAACCATCAACATGAATTTTACTATTACGAGTGAATGATTAACTGTCACTTGCGCTAGATATACAGTAAAGTAAAGTTTTAACGTTGAACGGCATTACATTTTTAGTAACGGATTAACGATAAGCGAAGTTAACTTTGTGACTAACGTTGCGGTACACAGATATGTTACAGAACCGCATCACCCCTAGCCTATGGGATAAATACCTGCTGGAATGTACGACGTTAATGCAGGATGGCTGCAGACCGTATTATTCGTTTCGGACCTCTTGATAAGTATGGAAGTGTGATTACGCATGTCAATCACATCGCGATTACGGGCAGCATGGGGTTCACGCCTGAGCCTCGGGACGTGCGCTAGCAGCGCATGTCAGGTGTTTCAAGCGTCAACTTCGCGTCTCAATATCTCAGGATATAATGGGAATCTTGCGATGCAATCAACGCCATTGTGTATGTGCTTTGTCATGCTGTGGATTGCTGAAGAAAAAATATAGGAGGTCCATTTAAAAAAACATAAGTTTGTGTTAAAAAACACATATGCTTTCGTTTTAGAATGTTTCCAAGTATGTACATTCATGGGCCCCAGCCCTACATTGATACCGGTGAAAGTCGTTTTCCAATAGCTGTTATTGTTCCAGAGATATTTTGAGTGGACAGGATAGCTGGAACACCCTGTATATGTGACGTACCGTCACAATCACCACATTTCAAAAGCTTCTATTCTCTTCTTGTCTAAACTTTATCGTCCACGATTCACTTCCATACAAGGCTACACTCGATACAAATACTTTCAGAAAAGACTTCCTGGCAGTTAAATCTAAGCTAACAAATTTCTCTTCTTCAGAAATGCTTTCGTTTCCATCGACAGTCTACATTTTATGTCCTCCCTATTTCGACCATCATCAGTTATTTTTCTGCCCAAATAGCAAAACACATCCACTACTTTAAGTGCCTCAATTCCTAATCTAATTCGCCCACCATTACCTAATTTAATTCGACTACATTCCATTATCCTCGTTTTTCTCTTCTTGACATTCATCTTATAGTCTCCAAGATATTGTCCATTCCGTTCAATTGCTCTTCCAAGCCCTTTGCTGTCTCTGAAAGAATTAAGAATTACAATATCGTCGACAAACCTCAAAGGTTTATTTCTTCTCCTTGGATTTTAATTCCTATTCCAAATTTTTCTTTTCTTTCCTTTACTGCTTGCTTAATACACAGCTTGGATAACAGCGCGGATAGGCTACAACTTGTCTCACTCCATTGTCAACCACTGCTACCCTTTCGTGCCTCTCGACTCTTATAACAGCCATCTAGTTTCTGTACAAATTTTAAATAGCCCTTCGCTCTCTGTATTTTACCCCTGCCACCTTCAGAATTTGAAACATTGTCGAAAGCTTTCTCTAAGTCTACCTTCTAAGCTAAGTCGTAAGGTTAGTATTGCCTCACATGATCCTACATTTCTACGGAATCCAAACTTATCCTCCCCGTGTTCAGCTTCTACATGTTTCTCCATTCGTTTGTAATGAATCGTGTTAGCATTTTGCAACCGTGGCTTATTAAACTCATAGTTCGGTATTTTTCACACTGTAAGTAGGCTGTTTATGTTTTCTTTATGTAAGTAGGCTGTTTAGATTTTTATATTGGTAATGCCACGTAGCGCTCTGTATGAAAATCACTGGCTGTGCTGTGTGCAGCCTGTGGCTAGTTTGCATTGTTGTCTGCCATTGTAGTGTTAGGCAGCGGCAGCTGGATGTGAACAGAGCGTAGCGTTGCGCAGTTGGAGGTGAGCTGCCAGCAGTGGTGGATGTGGGGAGAGAGATGGTGGAGTTTTGTAATTTGTCATGAACTGCTGTATATATATATATTATGACTATTAAGGTAAATACATTGTTTGTTCTCTATTAATATCTTTCATTTGCTAACTATCCCTATCAGTAGTTAGTGCCTTCTGTAGTTTGAATCTTTTATTTAGCTGGCAGTAGTGGCGCTCGCTGTATTGCAGTAGTTCGAGTAACGAAGATTTTTGTGAGGTAAGTGATTTGTGAAAGGTATAGGTTAAAGTTAGTCAGGGCCATTGTTTTGTAGGGATTATTAAAAGCCAGATTGCGGTGCGCTAAAAATATTGTGTGTCAGTTTAAGCACAGTCGTGTATAATTGTTCAAAGGGGACGTTTCATATGGCGAACATTTACCAGTACTGCTAATGAGATTTTAATACAACATTTTGGTGTACTTGAAAATACATTCTGAATTAAAGTACTTTCTGGGAGATACCAGATGACACAGTGGTTAGTTAATGTGACAGCTACACGATTATATCACGACGTTACTAATGTGTGACACAATTTACATTGTTGCTTTTGCGGAGTATCTGTTTTATATCTGCACAGTTTTTCTGTATTATTCTGGAAAGTAAAACATGTTTTAGTACTAACTTTTGTGGTATAGCTACAAGGAGACAGCCTTTTCTGTAGCACAACAATAAGTTACAGCACAGTACTTTCTTCATCACGGCAATAAGCGTAATAAGTAAGATATCTCTACGCAAAGCATTTCACTTTTGTTTATCATGAGGTAAGTACATTGGCTTCTGCAGAACTTAGCTTTCGGAGGAAAATAACTACGACACTTCCACAGAGATTATCTTACAGCAAGACGCATATTTAGCGCTACAGGACACGTATTTGAGTGATTAATTTTGTACTTAAAACATTTATTTTTAAAGATTTTTGAATTACAAAGAAAGTTTTCCGTGATACATTTCATTCCTTTGCTGTAATCTGTAACAGCTGAGGGTATAATTACATTAATCCTCAGGGGGGTACACGCCTACTTTGTGTACCATGTGTTTGGCAAGCACAAGGAGCTCTAGCCAATATGGTATTTGCTTATACAACTTTACACATCGGTACCATATTTCTTTAACACATAATTACACAGCTATCTGATCATTTAACTGAGAGAGACAAACTTTTTTATTACGTCAGTGACACATGTTTACGCAATTACAGAGTTGGATTACTTCACACTTACGAAACTGTATTTTGTCTGTACTTTGTGAACTGTTCATATTTTTTCGGACCCATTGTGATATTATGAGATCTTTGAATGATACATTTGGTATGGGATCACGATTTTTAAAGTACGTTTGAGGCAGATGACACTTTTGACATGAGCAGAGAATTTTTTTTAGGTTTTGACATTATTGGAGGAAGCTACGACGATTTTGAGATTTGACTGAGGTGTTATGATGTTATTTTTACGACGACGATGTGTATTATGCTGTTGACGTATGTTTATGTCAATAAGATGATGCTACCATATATGAGGAATGTGATTACGTGTTTATATGTATATGAATAATGAATAGAAGTTAGGGACTCTTGACTTGTGAAAAAGGATGTTGGAAACCAAGAATCGTACTTTAAGAGTTATGAAACGTGTGCAAATGCGTGAATGTATCACAATGCCGGCGAAAATTTTTTTGGACACTGTTATATTCATAGGATTTTGTTTCTACACATTTGCAACGTAAATTCTCGACCTGTGAAAATATTATATGAGACTGTTACTGTAGCGGAAACTGCTGTCGTAAATATTTCTGTAAGAAAGTTAAGTGACCACCTGCATGTGCGTCGTGGGCACACAGCTGTGTCAGACACCTGGAGAACAAGCCTTTTCAGACGCTCAGGTAGAAAAGAAAAAAAAAGGGAGGCCATTATCCTCGCTTTTGACATACCTTTGTAGAAGGCACCGCAAACACGACACGCTTACATCTGCACACCTGATTATGACAAGTGTCTTTCTCTAGAATTGAGGGAATTTTTACTGCGTTATGAAATGCCACATGGCTAATGAATGATGTTTCGTGCCGTCCTTTGTACATATTTGCTCATTTTCTTTAATATCTAGTTTCTAGCTGCACTGCAGCATTGGTTAAAATAAAATTTAATATATGTACTAATATAGTTATTTTATGCCTACAGATCCAGTCAATAAGAAATTTATGATCTACTTCCAAGAAAACGAGGGCACATAAATAGACATTTCCCTTCACAGGAATTGCATAAATAATTTCTTTACGATTTGGTAACTTACCTGCTAATGTAAGTTCTCGTGATGCATCACTTTAGTGTTAAGATGTGACATAGGTATTAAACATGGCCATTTTACTGTAATATTTTTTCTGCTTGGGCTTTGTCATGTATAGATATAAGTTTTATATTTTTTATATTTGCTGCTGCTGTTTTCCAGGCATAGTGTTACTGAATTTTAAATTGTGTTACTCTGTTAAGCTAGTTTTACTACTGACTTATTTTTCTTGTTACTGCACATTGGCTCATATTAGTTGTAATGTTGCATTGCTTGGTAATTTAGATTTACTGTAGCTTGCTTTGCAATTTTCCATTTTTTTTGCATTGCTGTTTGTGTTAATTTGTTATGTGCTGCTGCATTGCCTCGTCCCTTAGTTTAGCATCTGAGCTCAGTAGATTTAAGTTAGCTTAAGAGGAGTAGACTATATAAGACACTAACTATGATGAATTTATAAGAAATGCATTGAGAAGCTATCAGAAAATGGTCTGGGAAAAAAAAGGATACTGTACAGTGGAGAAAAACTATTTTTGACAGAGGATGTGAACAGAATACAGAAGGCAGGCTTAGATAGGACTTTTGGGAATAATGATGAATGAAGGGAGATCTCCAAGAATCAAAGAAAGTTTTGTTTGCAAAATACTGCAATGAAACAAACCCTGTCCTTTCCTTTTGTGTTATCCCACTATGTGTTTGGGTACCCGTGTGTAATTATGTTCTTCCTGTCTTTATATGTTTATCTGATAAGACTTATGTTGTAGAATTTTTCTAATACTCAGCTACATTCACTATGATGAGGAATACTGTTATCCTCAAATATACTTTGCATTAATAATATGGTATTTTCTTTGTAAAGATGTTTACACATTATGTATTCTGTTTTTTTTTTAATGCTCATATGTAAAGTTGATGTTTCAAAAGTTATTCTGATCTTTTATGTATTTACTTATGTCATAATTCTTGTAACACTGATGTATATGTTTATTTCTATTCTGTTGTAAAGCCTGTACTGCAAATGTTATCTGTATTGTTATGTTCTTTAATGATGTATTTTGTACCTTTGTAATCATATTCTTATGTTATAAAATTGTAACTGACACCAGTTCATCAAATTAAGTAACTTGTAAGCATTCATTTCACTGCACATATTTCTGTTGGTCAGAGTAATGCACAATATGTGAGAAGTTGGGACTGTTAGTGTTTGCACATGTGTTAATAATTCAGCAAGGGACTGGATAACAGCATTGCTGGTTCTAAGGACATTTCAAACAAATTTTTTATGAGTGGACAAGTGGTGGTTTATGGACTTGCTATATTCTCCGCAAGACTCTTCGATGGTGAATGTGCACCTGCACAGTCGCAACAGATGGCTGCTGGCCGTCTCCACAAGGACTACAGTGGGTCTGCATCTTTGATGACTCACCAATACCATTATTTCTACAAGGACTACAGTGGGTCTACACCTTTGCTGACTCACCAATACCATTATTTCTACAAGGACTGCAGTGGGTCTGCACCTCTGGTGGCCCACCAATACCACAATCTCTACCAGGACTACAGTGGGTCTAATCTGTGATGACCTACCTACCAATATTCTTCAAAACGTCGAATGACTCTGCTGTGGGTTTGCTCTGTTGTGGCCCATTACCTGTCAGCATGTCAAGAGTCAGCACAGTCTTTCAGTTGGAAGGACAACACTACTTCTTCAAGACTGCATGGAAATCCACTACTTCCGTGTGCATTGTCTTTTACTGCTCAGACTTTGACAAAAGAAACGGCAATTTTACTGTTATGAACAATCTGGACTGTCTTTATGGACTGTGAGAAAATTTTAGGTTTTGACCAACATTGTATTAATAAGTGTGTGCATTTGATATCTTTCTTACTGTAATTATGAAAAAATTTTTCAAATCTGTATTGGCCACTGCCCAAAAAAAATTGTAAAATTTTTTGTGGGGAGCGTGGGGGCTATGTAAGTAGGCTGTTTATGTTTTCTTTATGTAAGTAGGCTGTTTAGATTTTTATATTGGTAATGTCACGTAGCGCTCTGTATGAAAATCACTGGCTGTGCTATGTGCAGCCTGTGGCTAGTTTGCATTGTTGTCTGCCATTGTAGTGTTAGGCAGCGGCAGCTGGATGTGAACAGAGCGTAGCGTTGCGCAGTTGGAGGTGAGCCGCCAGTAGTGGTGGATGTGGGGAGAGAGATGGCGGAGTTTTGTAATTTGTCATGAACTGCTGTATATATATATATATATTATGACTATTAAGGTAAATACATTGTTTGTTCTCTATTAATATCTTTCATTTGCTAACTATCCCTATCAGTAGTTAGTGCCTTCTGTAGTTTGAATCTTTTATTTAGCTGGCAGTAGTGGCGCTCGCTGTATTGCAGTAGTTCGAGTAACGAAGATTTTTGTGAGGTAAGTGATTTGTGAAAGGTATAGGTTAAAGTTAGTCAGGGCCATTGTTTTGTAGGGATTATTGAAAGTCAGATTGCGTTGCGCTAAAAATGTTGTGTGTCAGTTTAAGCACAGTCGTGTATAATTGTTCAAAGGGGACGTTTCAACACCTTCAGAACCTCCTTTCTTTGGGATTGGATTTATTATATTCTTCTTGGAGTCTGAGGATTTTTCGCCTGTCTCACACGTCTTACTCACCAGATAGAAGAGTTTTATCATGGCAGGCTCCCCAAGGCTATCAGCACGGAATGTTGTCTACTGCTGGGGATTTTTTTCGACTTACGTCTCTCAGTGCTTTGCAAATTCTTCAGGCAGTAGCACATATTCCTTCTCATTTTCATCTGCGTCCTCTTTCATTTCCATAATAATATCCTCAAATACTTCTCTCTTCTATAGACCCGCTATAGACTCCTCACAACTTCGTGCTGATATTCATACAGGTGGTTCTATTTCTCCAAAGGCCTCTTTAATTTTCTGGTAGTTGGCATCTGTCTTACCCCTCGTGATATATGCTTCTACATCCTAACATTTACCCTCTAGCCATTCCTGCTTAGTCATTTTGCACTTCCTGCCGACCTCTTTTTTCAGGCTTTTTTAAAATTCCTTTCGCCTGATTCCTTTAGTCCATTTTTATGTATTCTCCTTCCGTCAATTAAATTCATTATATCTTTTGTTATCCATGGATTTCTACAAGCCCTCCTCTTTTTACGTACTTGATTCTCTGCTGCCATCACTATTTCATCCCCCAAACCTATCCATTCTTCTTCTACTGTATTCCATTCCCTGTTCTTGTCAATCGTTCCCTAATGTTCCATCTGAAACTCTCTAAAACCTCAGGTTCTTTCAGTTTATCCAGGTTCCATCTCCTTAACTTCCTACCTTTATGCCGTTTCTTCAGTTTTAATCTACAGTTCATAGCGAATAAATTGTGGTCAGAATCCACATCCGCCCCTGGAAATGTCTTACAATTTAAAAATTGTGTATATGTAATATAAACTGCTGGCCATTAAAATTTCAAGAAAAAATGCAGATGATAAACGGGTGTTCATTGGACAAATATATTATACTAGAACTGACATGTGATTACATTTTTACGCAATTTGGGTGCGTAGATACTGAGAAATCAGTACCCAGAACAACCACCTCTGGCCGTAATAACGGCCTTCATATGCCTGGGCATTGAGTCAAACAGAGCTTCCATGGCGTGTACAGGTACAGCTGCCCATGCAGCTTCAACACGTTACCACAGTTAATCAAGAATAGTGACTGGCTGATTGTGACGAGCCAGTTGCTCGATCACCATTGACCAGACGTTTTCAATAGGTGAGAGATCTGGAGAATGTGCTAGCCGGGGCAGCAGTCGAACATTTTCTGTATCCAGAAAGGCCCGTAAAGGACCTGCACTATTCTGCTGAAATGTAGGGTTTCGCAGGGATCGAATGAAGGGTAGAGCCAAGGGTCGTAACACATGTGAAATGTAACTTCCATTGTTCAAAGTGCCGTCACTGCGAACGAGAGGTCACCGAGACAGGTAAACAATGGCATCCCATACCATCAAGCCGGTTGATACGCTACTATGGCGAATACACGCTTCCAATGTGCATTCACCGCGATGTCGCCAAGCACGGATGCGACCATCATGATGCTGTAAACAGAACCTGGATTAATCCGAAAAACTGACATTTTGCCATTCGTGCACCCAGGTCAGTCGTTGAGTACACCATCGCAGGCGCTCCTGTCTGTAATGCAGCGTCATGGGTAACCGCAGCCATGGTCTCCGAGTTGATTGTCCATGCTGCTGCAAACGTCGTCGAACTATTAGTGTAGATGGTTGTTGTCTTGCAAACGTCCATATCTGTTGACTCAGGGATCGAGATGTGGCTCTATGATCCGTTACAGCCATGCGGATAAGATGCCTGTCATCTCGACTGCTAGTGATACGAGGCCGTTGGGATCCAGCATGACGCTCCGTATTACCCTCCTGAACCCACCGACTCCATACTCTGCTGACAGTCATTGGATCTCGACCAACGCGAGCAGCAATACGATAAACCGCAATCGCGATAGGCTACAATCCGACCCTTATCAAAGTCGGAAACGTGACAGTACGCATTTCTCCTCCTTACACGAGGCATCACAACAACGTTTCACCAGGCAACGCCGTTCAACTGCTGTTTGTGTATGAGAAATCGTTTGGAAAAGTTCCTCATGTCAGCATGTCGTAGGTGTCACCACCGGCGCCAACCTTGTGTGAATGCTCTGAAAAGCTAATCATTTGCATATCACAGCATCTTCTACCTGTCGGTTAAATTTCCCGTCTGCAGCACGTCATCTTCGTGCTGTAGCCAGTAGTGTACATTCAGTTTCATGTTTCCACATTTAGTGCCTCAGTTAGGTACTCATTCGGAAAGGGGAATTACGTAATGTTGACTAGGGAGACATAAGTGAAACCATGGCGAGTAGCAAAGAGACAAGAGCTGATGTATTGACACGTAGATGATGATGATGATGATGAATATGATGATGATGAGGTGTGGTTTGTGGGGCGCTCAACTGCGCTGTTATTAGCGCCCGTACGAATTCACAACCTTTGCTCAGTCCAATCTCGCCACTTCCATGAATAATGATTAAGTGATGAAGACACACAAACACCCAGTCATCTCGAGGCAGGCGAAAACCCCTGACCCCGCCGAGAATCGAACGCGGGACCCCGTGCTGGGCAAGCGAGAAGGCGACCGCGAGACCACGAGCTGTGGACTCGACACTTAGACAGGGCCCACAAATCATAATTGCACACATGTCACCAAAGTAATCATTTCATCCTTGTCCATCGCCAGTTAGTGTTCCGTCTCGATTGACTCATCGATGGAACATGTAATCTCATCTTCCATTATTTTATGCATTAAGTACCGCAGTATTTAAATGACTGGTGCTCCTTCCGCTACTTGTGCCATAGATGATATAAAATTTCACTAGCACAGAAAATACGAGGTAGATTACCAAAGTGTTTATAATTTCAGTATCTGTAAATACTGATCGTTTGGAACTGAGGAACAGAACCCACGTATGTTATTGAGAACCCAATTGTGTACGAAAGGAATCCAAAAACTATACTGAACGGCGTATGGTCCACTGAAACGAAAGTAACGCTTGTACTCCAAGGAGGCGTAAAAGAACCACTAATTATCTTAATGTTCATAAATGATTTATCAGGTAGGGTCGGTAGTGCTACAGTCTTCATCGAAGACGGTGCTGTTGCCTAGGGAAAGTATGTTATTCCACGATGGACATGGAATGCGGAAAGACTTAGACGCAAATTCAACTTTATTCAATGAATAGCAGATTTCGTTAAATGTGAATAAATGCTAGACAATGCCTGTAACGTGAAGAAACCGGCAATATCCCATTACAAGAGTAATAATGAGCACCTTTAGCACGTCACGTAACGCAAGTACTGTGTGGTTGTACTGACTTATGTCTAGTGTTGGCTGTAATTATAGTATGTCAGCAAAACTTGATAGATTTTCTAATGCGTTAGTGCAGAGTCTACTTACGCTGGAAAAAATCAGTTCCTATATTGGCAACCAGGTACAAATCTGCAGCTGTGAATCCAAGGAAGAAGTGTAGAAATGTTTCTGTATACACATCCTGAAGATATACGTTGACTGTCGATATCTTATCACAGACACAGTTCCTCTGACTGTTCAGAGATGTCACTAAACTCGCCCAAAGGTGTAAACAACAATGCATGAGCAGCGCCTATCAGACTGAGGGTGTCTGACAGCCGATCAGTTCCAGTCACTCCACAAGGAAGGAGGTACACAGCGCGTGTTGTCTGTAGTTCAACCATGTCTAGACGGTCAATACCGCGTTTCGATCGCGTCCGCATTGTTACTTTGTGCCAAGAAGGGCTCTCAACAATGGAAGAGTACAGACGTCTCGGAGTGAATCAAAGCGATCTTGTTTGGACATGGAGGAGATACAGACAGACAGGAACTGTGAATGACATGCCTCACTCAGGCCGCCCAAGGGCTACTAGTGCAGTGGATGAGCGCTACCTGCGCATTATGGCTCGGAGGAACCCTGACAGCAACGCCACCATGTTGAATAATGCTTTTAGTGCTGCCACAGGACGTCGTGTTACGACTCAAACTGTGCCCAAAAAGCTGCATGATGCGCAATTTCACTCCCAACGTACATGGCGAGGTCCATCTTTGCAACCACGACACCATGCAGCGCAGTACAGATGGGCCCAACAACATGCCGACTGGACCGCTCAGGATTGGCACCACGTTCTCTTCACCGATGAGTGTTGCATATGCCTTCAACCTGACAGTCGTCGGAGACGTGTTTGGAAGCAACCAGGTCAGGCTGAACCCCTTAGTCACACTGTCCAGCAAGTGCAGCACGGTGAAGGTTCCCTGCTGTTTTGGGGTGGCATTATGTGAGGCCGACGTACGTCACTGGTGATCATGGAAGGTGCCGTAACGGCTGTACGATACGTGAATGCCATCCTCCGACTGATAGTGCAACCATATCGGCAGCATATTGGCATTCGTCTTCATGGACGACAATTCGCGCCCCCAACGTGCACATCTTGTGACTGACTTCCTTCAGGATAACGACATCGCTCGACAAGGGTGGCTAGCATGTTCTCCAGGCATAAACCCCATCGAACATGCCTGGGATAGTCTGTTTATGGACGACGTGACCCACCAACCACTCTGAGGGATGAACGACTTGACCCAGCAACCTCTCTGAGGGATCTACGCCGAATCGCCGTTGAGAAGTGGTACAATCTGCATCAGCAGTGCCTTGATGAACTTGTGGATAGTATACCACGACGAACACAGGCATGCATCAATACAAGAGGACGTGCTACTGGGTATTAGAGGTACCGGTCTGTACAGCAGTCTGGACCACCACCTCTGAAGGTCTCGCTGTATGGTGGCACAACATGCAATGTGTGGTTTTCATGAGCAATAAAAAGGGCGGAAATCATGTTTATGTTGATCTCTATTCCAAAATTCTGTACAGGTTCCGAAACTCTCGTAACCGAGGCGATGCAAAACGTTTTTTGATATGTGTATAACGGATTAGGAACGGGACGTGGGCAGAAAATGTGAAACAAGTGAGAAAGGCATAATATTTCTTTTATTATCAAATGCCGCTTACACAGTTTTGTTCAATATCAGCACTGGAGATGTCGGCGAGATGCTATACAGAGCCAGATCTGCACCTGGTAGCCAAAACTAAAACAAATTTTTCCAGCGTAAATCCGTTCTGCATTAATGCGCCGGCCGGTGTGGCCGTGCGGTTCTAGGCGCTTCAGTATGGATCCGCGTGACCGCTACGGTCGCAGGTTCAAATCCTGCCTCGGGCATGGATGTGTGTGATGTCCTTAGGTTAGTTAGGTTTAATTAGTTCTAAGTTCTGGTGACTGATGACCTCAGAAGTTAAGTCGCATAGTGATCAGAGCCATTTGAACCATTTGAACCATTAATGCATTAGCGTACCTACCACGTGTCACTTCCATATTGTAATTGAAGCCCAAGTGGACCTCCGTCAATAGTTGCACTGTGGTAATAACCAATTAGGGACAGTAGGAAGCGATATTAAATGAGACGATCACATGAAATCGGTATTAGGAAAGGTGAATGGAAGAGGTATGTTTGTGGGACGTATTTTGGGAGAGTGTGGTGCAACTGTAAAGGAAATCACATATTCGACGCAAAAAATTCTATGATTCTGTTCGAGCGATTGCAGTCATTATATAGTAGGAACAGCAATAAACGTTGAACAAGTTGAGAGACACGCCACTATGTTCCTAGAGACCGTGCGAATGAGTAACATAAAGGCTGCGGGAACTCAAATGAGAATTCTTAAGTGCCCTAATACCTCTTATCTTATTCTCATGACCCTAACGCGACATATGCGTTGGTGCAGCATAACGGTCGACAAAAATCAGCGGGTGGCTATACAGGGTGTTACAAAAAGGTACGGCCAAACTTTCAGGAAACATTCCTCACACACAAATAAAGAAAAGATGTTATGTGGACATGTGTCCGGTAACGCTTAATTTTCATGTTAGTGCTCATTTTAGTTTCGTCAGTATGTACTGTACTTCCTCGATTCACCGCCAGTTGCCCAATTGATGGAAGGTAATGTTGACTTCGGTGCTTGTGTTGACATGCGACTCATTGCTCTACAGTACTTGCATCAAGCACAGCAGTACGTAGCATCAACAGGTTAGTGTTCATCACGAACGTGGTTTTGCAGTCAGTGCAATTTTTACAAATGCGGAGCTGGCAGATGCCCATTTGATGTATGAATTAGCACGGGGCAATAGCCGTGGCGCGGTACGTTTGTATCGAGACAGATTTCCAGAACGAAGGTGTCCCGACAGGAAGACTTTTGAAGCAATTGATCGGCGTCTTAGGGAGCACGGAACATTCCAGCCTATGACTCGCGACTGGGGAAGACCTAGAACGACGAGGAGACCTGCAATGCACGACGCAATTCTTCGTGCAGTTGACGATAACCCTAAGTTGCTGCTGTACAAGGTAACGTTGACCACGTCACTGTATGGAGAGTGCTACTGGAGAACCAGTTGTTTCCGTACCATGTACAGCGTGTGCAGGCACTATCAGCAGCTGATTGGCCTCCACGGGTACACTTCTGCGAATGGTTCATCCAACAATGTGTTAATCCTCATTTCAGTGCAAATGTTCTCTTTACGGATGAGGCTTCATTCTAACGTGATCAAATTGTAAATTTTCACAATCAACATGTGTGGGCTGACGAGAATCCGCACGTAATTGTGTAATCACGTCATCAACACAGATTTTCTGTGAACGTTTGGGCAGGCATTGTTGGTGATGTCTTGACAGGGCCCCATGTTCTTCCACCTACGCTCAATGGAGCACGTTATCATGATTTCATACGGGATACTCTACCTGTGCTGCTAGAACATCTACCTTTACAAGTACGACACAACATGTGGTTCATGCACGATGGAGCTCCTGCACATTTCAGTCCAAGTGTTCGTACGCTTCTCAACAACAGATTCGGTGACCGATGGATTGGTAGAGGCGGACCAATTCCATGGCCTCCACGCTCTCCTGACCTCAACCCTTTATGGGGGCATTTGAAAGCTCTTGTCTACGCAACACCGGTACCAAATGTAGAGACTCTTCGTGCTCGTATTGTGGACGCCATTCTCCAGGGCTGCATCAGCGCATCAGGGATTCCATGCGACGGAGGGTGGATGCATGTATCCTCGCTAACGGAGGAGATTTTGAACATTTCCTGTAACAAAGTGTTTGAAGTCACGCTGGTACGTTCTGCTGCTGTGTGTTTCCATTCCATGATTAATGTGACTTGAAGAGAAGTAATAAAATGAGCTCTAACATGGAAAGTAAGCGTTTCCGGACACATGTCCACATAACATATTCTCTTTCTCTGTGTGCGAGGAATGTTTCCTGAAAGTTTGGCCGTACCTTTTTGTAACACCCTGTATATGTATCTCTACTTGCTCGTCGTCGATTAGCTCATGAACAACACCGGCTATTCCTATCCTGTATCGTTATGCAGACATAAGGAAAATATAGGAATGTTAGAGCCCAAACAAAGCATAACTCCACGTACAAAGAGCTGCAAAAGATAAAGGTATGCACTCGGTGGAGCATTGACTTTGAGATGTACTGTGAATTGCTTCCCAGAGGTGTAATCATCACTGCTGACAATCATTGTCAACAACTAAGACTTCTTGCAGACTCAGGCCAAGACCAGGAAGACTGCGTGAAGTGATGCTACTCCAAGATAACGACCGCCCGCATTCTACTAGACTGACAAAAAGCGCTATGAGCAGAGTTGGGAAGTCACTCCACACTCACCTTATTCACCCGTTCTTTCGCTCTTAGATTTTCACCTTTTCCGCTCTCTATCGAACAATCTCGAAGGCACTTCATTTCTGGCTGAAAATGCGCCCCGAACATGGCTCGACAGGCTCTTCGTCTCAAAACTACGTTTCTGCAGTCGCGGAATCGAAAAGTTACTGCATCGTTGGTCCAACTTTTGTAAATAATGATGTCTCTGTTGTGTTTATCCATTGCGTTTATTAAATGCTACGAACATATACTCGTAACCAAGAGTTGGTGTGATGAATGGCAGCTTCCTATGAAAGCAGAAAAATTAAACTTAATGCAGATGAACAGGAAAAACTATCCTGTAACGTCCGAATACAGCGTTGGTACCGTACTGTTGACACAGTCACATCGATTAAATATATAGGCGCAACCTTGCACAGCAACATGAAATGGAATCCGCGGGTCAGGTTGGTAGTAGAGAAGGCGAATGATCGAGGGAGAGTGTAGCTCATATATACAGAAGACGGCATATACATCGCTAGTGCGAACCATTATTGAGTACTGGTCGACTGTTTGGCATCCTCCCTAGGTCGAATTAAAGGAAGACATCGATGCAATTCACAGGCGAGTTGTTAGATTTGCCACTATTAGGTTCCCCATCAGCATGCAACTGTTACAGAGATGCTTCGTGAACTCAAATGGGAATCCCTGAAGGGAAGACAACACTATTTTCGCGAGACACTAAAGCGGAAATTTAGAGAACCGGAACGTGAGGCCGACTGCAGAACGATTCTACTGCCCGCCAACGTTGACTTCGACTAAAGACAACGAAAATAAGGTGCGAAAAGAGGTTCTTAGACAATCGTTTACCCCAGGCTCCACAGGCCGGTGGGGCCGAGCGGTTCTATGCGCTTCAGTCTGGAACCGCGCGACCGCTACGGTCGCAGGTTCGAATCCTGCCTCGGGCATGGATGTGTGTGATGTCCTTAGGTTAGTTAGGTTTAAGTAGTTCTAAGTTCTAGGGGACTGATGACCTCAGATGTTAAGTCCCATAGTGCTCAGAGGCATTTGAACCATTTTTTAACCCCCGGCTCCATTTCCAAGTGGAACGGGGAAGGAAATGATTATTAGTGTTACGTGCCGTGGCTTGCAGGGTATTCATGTGTGCATGTATACAGAACATAAAGGAGGCGAGGAGAGACGTCTGTGAGGAGCCTTAGCAATGGGAGTAGCGGCTTACTTAGGTGACGCAAGCAGGGATGCAAGGATAGATGTAATGTCCCGTCAATGTCGATGTAATCTGACAAGAAACGAAGTTTAGAATTTAATTTCAAGTTGACAGCTATGTAATTGGAGGCACTGCACAAGCTCGGAGTGAGAGAAAAATTCGTTAGGAAACCGGCAGCGGCCTTTCTAAAGAAACCACCCAGACATTTGCCTTAACCGGTTCAAGTGAACCGCGGTGAACCTAAGCACACATGGTGCTACATCAGTGCCTTGCCACTGCGTCACCTGGCTCGGTCGGACAATTAGTGAAAGGATATCGACCACTGTGTCACTGAAGGAACTGTCTTGCCCCTTACCCCATATTTTTCAGGAACACCGCAGGAGTGTTAACTCTGGATTGTTGGACGGAGATTTGACGCCCACTTCAGCCTGAATACTGGTCCCACGCTTTATTTATTTTTTTATTGCCCGTTTGGGCTAAAGGCCATACAGCCATTGTCTGTCGTCTTGAACGTCACCACTCCTCTTGACTCCGCTCTGTTGGTGCAAGAAGTGCTACAAGCGAAGTAACACTGACATATTCAGCACGATTATCAATAACGTGGGATTTTTACGTTATGTAGAGGAGACCAACACAGGAGAAAAATAGCCTGTAACTGGAATTAATTAAAAAAGGTGTCAAGAACTATCACAAAAGTTGTTGAAACCGTCTTTTAATTGTTTATATAATTTTTTGAGTTGCAACAGTGACGCACTCCTGAAACTATCTTTCGTCAAGGTGGCTTTTTATACACATAAATTACGCTTACTTACATAAATCACAGTTCCGACGAGACGGCTCTGGAAGGAATTTAGCTTTACAGAAATGTTGTCTTAAGGCGGCCATACGCACAGATGCAAGCTTTACAAGTATTTTGTGCAAGCATGCACAAATTCCCTTTACTTCAACACAGCTTCCATTTGTACTTAGAATATTTGCAGCTCATTTTGGTCCGTTTTTTCTTGTGATACAAAACACAAAAATAAAATAAAAACGAAAGACTAAACATGATGTGTGGAGTAAATACGGTTTAATAAAACGACAAACATATTGTCACATCAATTAACTCTTGAGCAGAAGATCTAGCAATATGACTAGTGCAATTATTTTTGGATAAATACAGGAACAAATCAGAATCTCATATTAGTCACAACGTTTCGATTGAAAAACAGGATGCAGTCATCAAACAGCAATATTGCGATTTCTCGATGGCCGAAAGGACTATTAAGATTTCAAATACGCATCCACATAGGCTACACATGTAATTTAAGAATGTTAACTTCTAGTGATGTCGGGTGATGCTGAGGGTATTAGATTAGGAAATGAGACACTTAAAGTAGTAAAGGAGTTTTGCTATTTGGGGAGCAAAATAACTGATGATGGTCGAAGTAGAGAGGATATAAAATGTAGACTGGCAATGGCAAGGAAAGCGTTTCTGAAGAAGAGAAATTTGTTAACATCGAGTATAGATTTAAGTGTCAGGAAGTCATTTCTGAAAGTATTTGTATGGAGTGTAGCCATGTATGGAAGTGAAACATGGACGGTAAATAGTTTGGACAAGAAGAGAATAGAAGCTTTTGAAATGTGGTGCTACAGAAGAATGCTGAAGATTAGATGGGTAGATCACATAACTAATGAGGAAGTATTGAATAGGACTGGGGAGAAGAGAAGTTTGTGGCACAACTTGACCAGAAGAAGGGATCGGTTGGTAGGACATGTTGTGAGGCATCAAGGGATCACCAATTTAGTATTGGAAGGCAGCGTGGAGGGTAAAAATCGCAGGGGGAGACCAAGAGATGAATACACTAATCAGATTCAGAAGGATGTAGGTTGCAGTAGGTACTGGGAGATGAAGAAGCTTGCACAGGATAGAGTAGCATGGAGAGCTGCATCAAACCAGTCTCAGGACTGAAGACAACAACAACAACAACAATAACTTCTATTCTTCACCTCTTCTTGCCGTAGATTACTAAAAACCTATTTCTTCTCTTTTGTTATTGGTTGCAGGATATGTTATCTTTTTAACAATATGGTCTTCTATGACAACGACAGTTCTTTTGTATTGTGTTAAGAGTGTAACATAGGCAAAACCTCTCTTTGCCGTACCGTGATAGGTTTTCGGTTCAATACTGCTTAGCTATCATATAATCAAATGAACTTCAGCACCAATTTCTTATTGATTTGATTCATGCCGGTTGACAGAATATCGCTGTGAAGATTGCCTCACAACTGACCGTTTCTTGAGCAAGCATGCACACTGTTGGCAAACACGCCCGGGAATATTTACTTTGTTATGCTTCCACAAGCTTATATGATTGAAAATCGATGAAGCTGCGAGCAGCAGCAGTCCGATTGTTTGCCCAAAATGAGCATATCGACGGTCAAACACGCCTGTGCAAGTCCCTGAACAGCTTGTTAGTCACGCTTTTAGGCGATGGGCAGACGCGAGCACCTTTTTTTTTTTTCTTTCTTTATTGTATTTCAATTCCCTATCGGGGTGGGCTGGCAGCAGCATATGCGCTGTTCTTCAGCCGAAAGACTTAGAACAAACAATAGAAGACATTTATAAATAACAAAGGAGAGAATATGGTGAACATAGATATAAAAAAAGGGGAACATCATGGAAGGCAATAGATAAAAACGGGGTGACTGTAAAATGGAGATAAAAAACTGTTTAAAAGTAGCACACACAAAAAGCCACACACTGTGACAATTAAATGAACACAAGGCACAGTATGACTGGAGCATAAAAGGTATCGACAGATGGCGTAGCACAGAACAAACACTGACGGTGAACCTTAAGGCAGTACACAATTAAAATCACACCTCTTGACGCACAGGAGGAACAGCACTAAACACAACACTGATGTGGCACAATGACGATGATCAAAACGGAGGATCTGCAAAGCGCAAGGACATGAGGAGACTGGAAGAACAGAGGGAGGGAGTGAGGTGGGCGCGGGGGCGCGCTGAAGAGGGCCAGGTAGGGAGGGATGTGGGAAGAAAAGAGGCAAGTATGGGGTTCAGGGTCTCAGGGGGGGGGAAGGAGGAAAATCCACTCTGGGAGAAGGAGGGGAGAGGAAAAAGGGGGCCCTGGGGAGGGGGAGGAACAAGGCCAGGTTATAATTGCAAGGAAGGGTAGATGTCACGGCGAAGTTCGTCATCCGGGAGGGGGAGGTGATGGAAATTGCCCTGATGAAGGAGATGGAGGGTCTGGAGGTGGAGAGAGGGAGGGATACAGTAATAGAGGCGCGGCAATGGGCAGGGGGTGGAGAGGAAGAAGGAAACCAGAGGGTGGGGGGGATCAAGCCTGCGGACAATGTAAAGGATGCGGAGATGTTGGAGGAACAGGAGGAGGTGGGGGAAGGGGATCAGTTCATACAGGAACCATGTGGGGGAAGGAAGGCGGATAGGAAGGCATGGCGGATTGCATGGCGTTCAAGGATTTGGAGGGCCTTTTAAAAGGGGGTGGGGGCAGAGATCCAGGCAACGCTGGCATAACAGAGGATAGGACGGATGAGGGATGTGTAGGTGTGGAGGATGGTAGAAGGATGCAATCCCCATGTCCGGCCAGACAGGAGTTTCAGAAGGCGGAGGCGGGAATGGGCTTTCTGCTGGACGGTCTGGAGATGAGGGGTCCAGGTGAGGTGTCGGTCGAGGGTGAGGCCAAGGTATTTCAGGGTGGGGGTGAGCTGAATGGGACGACCATAAAGGGTGAGTTAGAAATCATGGAGGCGAAAGGAGAGAGTGGTGTGGCCTATGGTGATTGCCTGGGTTTTGGAGGGGTTGAGACGGAGGAACCACTGGTTACACCAAGTGGTGAACTGGTTAAGGTGGGTTTGGAGGGTACGTTGGGACCATTGAAGGGTAGGATAGAGAGCCAGGTGGTGTCATCAGCATACTGGAGAAGGTGGACTGGTGGGGGTGGCTTGGGCATATCAGCCATATACAAGAGATAAAGGAGAGCAGAGAGGACAGAACCCTGGGGGACACCAGCCGTGGGATAAAAGTGTTGTGGAGGGCGACATAAGAAGAACAGTGAGAGAGGAAGGAAGCGACCAGATGGACAAAATTGATAGGCAGGGCGTAGGTTTGGAGTTTAAAGAGGAGACCAGGATGCCATACATGGTCATAGGCATTTTGGAGATCAAGGGAAACAAAAATGGTGGAGCGACGGGAGTTGAGCTGGAGGGACAGAAGGTGAACGAGGTTGAGGAGTTGGTCTTCAGCAGAAAAGGAGGGTCAGAAGTCACACTGGGTAAGGGGGAGGAGGTGGCGTTGAGCAAGGTGGGAGAGGATGGATTCAAAGACCTTACTGAAGACGGAGGTGAGGCAGATGGGACAATAGGAAGAGGCAGCAGAAGGGGGTTTGTTGGGTTTGAGGAATAAGAGGATGTGGGAGGTCTTCCACAGGTCAGGGTAGAAGCCAGTAGAGAGGATGACATTATAGAGATGGGCAAGGACAGTCACGAAGGAATAGGGGCTTTCTCGAAGGTGACGGTAGGTGACACAGTCGTGACCAGGGGCCGTGTTGTGTTTGCACCGGAGGATAAGTTTAATGTCTTGTGCTGTGATGCGAGTGTTTATGTTGGAGGGGGGCAACTGCTCCAAGTACTGGAGACTAGGAGCAAGTGGAGCAACTGAGGTATCGGCACGTTCCATGATGGTGGGTAAAAGAGAATAATCAAAGTGGCGATCATCGGGGATGGAGAAGACCTCGGAAAGGTGGGAAGCGAAGTGGTTGGCCTTACTGAGGTTGTCAGGAAGGGGGCGATCGTTATGGAGAAGAGGGTAGTGGGGAGCGGAAAGGTAACCAGTAAGGCGATGGAAGGCGGACCAGTACTTGGAGGAGTTGATAGGGAGGGTGGCGTTGAGTTGTGTGCAGGTCTGGCGCCAGTCTCGGCGTTTCGTTGCTGTAATAAGGTTCCACACGTGTCGCTGTATTTGCCGGTGGCGTTGGAGTGTATCCCTGTCACTAGTGCACAGGAAGGAGTGATAGAGGCGGTGGGATTCACGGAGGAGGAGGACAGGCCACGGAGGGAGAGTGGGACGGTGTGAAGGAATGATGAGGCATGGATGATGTCGTCAGGATGGCGATAGGTAAGAGGGTGGCTTTCGACCTGGGTGGAGATGGATTCCCTGTAGGTATCCCAGTTGGCACAGTGATAGTCATGGACGACCTTGGGAGGGGGTGCAGGGTGCGGAGCCAGAGGGGGGCGGTGAGCACACGCTATTGTGAGAAGGACAGGGACGTGAGCACTACCTGTGGGGTCAAGGACGGCGACAGCGATACGCCTAAGGAGGTTGGCAGAGGCAATGATAACATCGGCGGTGGTGTCACATTCGGGTCGGGTGTGCTGGGGAAGGGGAACAAGGTCACCTTGGATCGTGGAAATGAACTGATGCCACCGCCGAAGGGCAGCAGGAGTGCTGCTATGGATGTTGAGGTCGGCAGCAATCACATAGGTGGAGAAGGTGTGGTCAATGTGCGAGATGAAGTCATAAGGAAGAGGAGCAGTGGAGCGGACATAGATGGTGGCACAGGTAATCGTGAGGGAGGGGAAGAAGACGCTAAGGATAAGGTGTTCAGTGGGGTCATTGAGGAGAGATTGTGGCCAGACAGGGATATTCTTAAGGTGGCCAATCGTGACTCCACCCTGCGCACGAGGACCAGGAGTGTCAGTGCGGTGGAGGATATAGGGAGAGGTGCGGATAGAATGGTGGGGCTGGAGAAAGGTTTCGTTCAAGAGGAAGGTGTGGACCTGGTAGTGGGAGAGGGTGTGCATGAGGAGGTATTTGTTGGAGCAGAAGGAGTGAATGTTCTGGAAGAGGATGCGCTACTCGTGCCGCACCATGGCGGGAAGGAGGGGGGGGGAAGAGAGGGAAGGGAAGAGACTTATACTAGGGTGTCGAGGCGGGTGAAGGTGAAGTGGGCTCGGTTGTGGGAGTAAGTGGCGAAGGTGTTCAGGCGGAAAACGGAGCGAGCGGCAAGGGAGATTTGTTGGAAGGTGTGGGGGTGCTGAAATGGGTGAATGTTTTGGAGTACAATGGTAAGGAACCGGATGATGTCCTTGGCTATGGGGGGTGGATGGAGCGAATTGTTGAGATGGACAGGGGGAGCGACGGGACGAACTGGGACTGTAAGCTCAGGGGTGGCTGGAGGGGGTTTAGCTTTACACTTGTGGGAGTAGGTGGGATGGGGGCCATTGCAGGTATTACAGGAAGGAGGAGCAGCGAGGTTGGGGCAGTTCTTAAGAAAGTGGGAGGCCTTGCAATGGGGACAGGTGGGGGGGGGTTTGCAGTTGGGAGTCTGGTGGTCATTGTACATCAGGCACCACTGGAAACGGTAGGATTTGTGAGGGGATTTGGAGGATTCGACAGGGTGACGATGGTGGTATATCAGGGCACCCTGGGTGAGGCGATGGTCAATGGATGGGGCGGACTCAGAGGATACCCAGATGAGATAGGTGGGACCAGAGGCATTGTGGATATGGAGGGCAGAGCGGATTTCCAAGTCTGGGTGGGAGTTCAGTTCTGCCAACACTTCATCCTCCGTGATCACAGCAGTGTAGGTGGGGGGACGACGGGGAGGCTGGGGCTGACAAGGAGTGGAAGCGGAAAGGAAGGGTGTCAGAGAGGCGTGGGGGCCAAACATAACTCGTGGGAGTTTTCGCAGGAGGTCCGTGTGAAAGGATGGGTACGGGGACTTGATAAGGGCTGAGCCCTGCGGGGAATGAGTTGGGAGATGGGAGCACCAGGTAACTACTTTCGCATCTCCACGGTGAGGGTACGAGCGTCGAGAAACTTAGGATCAGGAGTGGACAGAACAAAGGTGTGGAGGGTGGGGGCTGGTGTATGGGTGGCAGGAGGAGGGGTGGTGTCTGTGGAGACGGCAGGAGGAGGGGGAGGTGGTGTTGATTTTTTGTGGGAAGTGGCGGGAGCAGAATCGGTAATGACGCGCTTTTGGGTTTTTTTGGAGACTGGAGGCTGGGAGGAGGGGAGAGGGACGGGGAGGAGAGGCAGGTGGCGCGTGGCATATCCCTGTGGCGTACTGGAGGCGCCGGGAGAAGCAGCTGGTTCACTGGTGGCGACGGTGGCTCGGCGCGACGTGATGCGTGCAGGAGATGCAGACGACGAAGCGACGGGGTGGGTGAGAGAGGGGTAGCCGACCACCTGAGGGGCGGCAGCAGAGGCGGCAACAGAGGCGTACGTGAGGATGGGGTAGTAGTGCGAGCAGTTGAGGGTGTGGAGGCTGGAGGAAGAGTGTAGAGGTGTGGGTACACAGCAGGGGAGGAAATAGGGGGATGGGTAAGTGCTGGGAGGGGAGGGGAGGTGTAAGGAGGGAGGCCAGGGGCGGCACTCCAGGAAGTGATTGTGGGAGAGGGGGAGGTGTAGATGACAGTGAAGGTGGGAGTACTCATAGCAGACGAACGGCGACGAAGGGACGGACGGACAGCAGGCAGTGGCGGCAGCGGCGGCGGCAGCGGCTACGGCGACGGCGATGGACAGCGAGCAGGCAGGCGGACGGACGGACGAACAGCTACAGCAGCAAGCGGCGGGCGGGCAGACAGACAGACCGACTGGCAGACAGACAGACGGACAGACAGACACAATCTTCGAAGACGGAGATTCCACCCTGAGACTAGCCCAGGCTTTGCAATCTGACGCTTTCGAAGGAGGGGATCCAACCCTCTAGATGTGCGCTGCGCGAGCACCACCGTTGGACGGTATTTAAGCGTCCTGAACACGCACCAACCAAACGACAGGCAGCTGGAAAGATTGGACGCACGTAGGCGTTGATCGACCGACCGACCGATGTCGGGCGCTCAGAACAAGCCACGGCCGACCTCACCACCACTCCAACCAAGAAACTCTGCCATGTGTAACACTATAGGGCCAACAGTACGACAAATCTTCGTCTTTCGTCACTGCACGTGGAATTAAATTATGTTCTAACACACATGAAAGGGTTCGGGCGGCCTCATATTTAAGGGCAGAGTTTCTGGAGACATGTCGTGGGAGGAGCACAGCAATACAGATCCAAGAAATGAGGCACTTGTTTTTATCAACATATCCATGGCGGTTTCGTCTTGCTCCTAGGGAGAATAAAAGTCCGTTGAACTTCTGTTCAAAAAATGGTTCAAATGGCTCTGAGCACTATGGGACCCAACTTCTGAGGTCATCAGTCCCCTAGAACTTAGAAATATTTAAACCTAACTAATCTAAGGTCATCACACACACGAATTCCCGAGGCAGGATTCGAACCTGCGACCGTAGCGGTCGCGCGGTTCCAGACTGTAGCGCCTAGAACCACTCGGCCACCCCGGCTCGCTGAACTTCTGTATTTCTGTTTTTAGGTTTTATTTTCGGTATTTATCGGATATTAAATCTAAAAAGCAGAATGTCGACATTCAGTGGATGTTAATTCTTCAAATGTATTATTATTAGTGCTAAGGAAGTCCAGCCTATATCCAAGGCCATTGCTATGAAGAGCAAAGTGTGGGATATTTTTTACAGGTGTAACAGTTACTAAATGCTTCATTTCTTTTGTATCTGTTGTTTTAGTTATTAGATGATGTGTATCACCGCCACGTATAGTCTTTATTCTTCGAATCTGAAATGAGTTTCTTAAACTTACAAGTCATCTTTTATGTTACATACATAAACAAATTAATAACCTTTATACTAACGGCTTTTGTTTTATTCAGTTTGCTTTACTATGAGATATTTCCTCAGTCAACCGTAAATCGCGTAGCATGTCTCGGGAATCATTTTAGTTAATAACTGTGGAAATACAGCAGCTCTGAACTTGTCATCTTTACTTCCACCAGGGGCTAGAAGTCGTAATGTTGCGAACTACCTCTCCTCGCGGCTTACAGTGTCTCTCATGAATGTATTAGTTTTCGTTAAGAATGATGTTCAGCACCTACAAAATGCATGATTCATGCATTCATAGACAACTACGAAAACCTTCAGATCCCATATTCTTAAGTAATAGGATGTGGGTCAGACCCTTTCTTTGCATGACCCACTTGTTTGTCCAGAACTTTCTCTTGGTTTTTCTTGGCCTTGTTATCTAAAACAGCCGAGCCAAACTTCCGTTTTTGTTTCTGTGTAAAACCAAGCGATATCTTGTAGAACATAAACACAATGAACGTAAACAAATCACAGCAACGGCGGCTTTGTAGTCACTGAGTGTAGTCAGTCGAGACGTGTGTAAGTTGCCACGAAATTGGTCGGTCGGTAGGTCGGTCGGCTGACAATTATGTGTGTGTTTGTGTGTGTAGAGGCCTCTGTATTTTCTGCGGTCATATGTGGTTCCACCAGCCAGTCACTTCCATAGTGAAGTGTTAAGTCACGAACACAACCGTCTTGCAGTTCGTGTTATAAAAGCAAACGCTGGGCGCTTCTTGTTCCTTTTAAGTACTGTAAGTACTGCATATTACAAATCACATGATTTGTGTGTTACACGTTGTTGGTGATGTGTCATCAGATAACAACTCGTGGGGATAGGCTTATGAAATAACTAAAACTTAATATCTAGACCTCAGAAACTAAGTACATTTGCGTTTGCCGTTACACTGACATTATATGTGTCAGTCTTAATTATGTAATGACAGAACTGTTAGATTAACAATCACCATAACCAGTGTATGGGATGAAATATTTACTGAATCATATGAGTTGTTTCCAAAGTGACGCGTGAATGATCGTAGATGTTCTAGTTGCTTTTCTTTCTCTCTTCCCCCCCCCCCTCCCCCCCCCCCCCCGTCCCTCCACCCACCCAATCCTGTCTCCAGTGTAGTTAATGTAGCATTCAGTTTATGGACATGTTGTCAAGTGCCTATCATAATGATTGGCTATTCCCCTGAATTTGCGTTAATATCAAACTGTTACCTAATATGTTAGTACTGTCGTCTGTGGTAGAACGAACTGCTTAAGAGAATGACAAAGGTAAGTAGATGCAACTGGGCCACTCTGCTGAGTTGAATTATTTTCTGGGATGGTGTAGTTGTTGAATCAAATGCGATGCAAGGAATTACGACTGTTGCAACTTTATAAGTCTGTACGCAGGGTCAGAGGATTGCATTATTCATGAAATGCGTTTTAAGCGAATACAGCTGAACTACAAAGGCCGTTGAAACAGAATAATTTGTTGCTATCGTGAAGTGTTAAGTCAGGACACGAATGATTACAGAATAGATTCATAGAACTTTTTCCAGATGTGAGTATATTAGCAATAAAGTTTTGCTTTTGGCATTTTTGTCAACTGGTAATCTTTATTTTTTTCCAGTAAGTGCCCTGTCAGCTATGGATGCGTCCCCTCTTAAATGCAACGCACCGACTGTGGTAAGATACATGCACGTTCCATGTATATTCTGTTTAATATGAGGTAGGTGTCTTCGTGTTGGGCGAACAGCTTCCTGTAAGACAAGTGATTGTTATTTGGGCATTAAGAGAATTGAAAGCGTTACTGCCGTTCTGAATGTTTTCTGTACCTACGAGTTAATGCAACGCTGCCTATATGCACTCTGGCATACAAATTTTGTAGAATATCAGTCAAATTACATGAGAAAACAATTGAAATAAGTATAATTTTAAGCATATGGGAAACTACGTAAACGTTTGGTAACTTTTTCTCCTATTACTGTTTCAAGTAAATTCAGCAGAATATTTAATTCCTTAGAACCTTCTTATCGAGAAGATCTGACAGCTATAACAGCAGAGAAAAGTAAGATACAATAAAATTGCAAAAGCGTTATTTTAGCAAACGCTTGGACCTGAATTGGTATTGATACAGGAAATGGTTCACACTTTAAAAATGGAGGAAAAAGCAGTCAACATTGTGGTTATGTGTTTGTTTTCCGGAGAAAGTAACTGTCTCAAAACGTTATTCTCCTTTTTGTGTGACTAATCATGGAGATATCTGTTTCAATTACCTACACGACTTTAGGGCTAGAATCGGTAACCATAAATTCGTGTATCTAACTGAAACTGGCATTGAAATTGTACCTGATTGGGACTTTACCACGAATCCTTACTCTTTGTCGGTAATGCTTTTCCCGACTAACTTGTAAGCGTTAACATCATGATTCATGACCCGTGCACACGGTTCCAGTTCTGCCATTACCTGTGCTACTCAGAACACATCGCTGAAAAAAAATCATTTAGATTCCGTCCCTGAATAGCTCAAGCCTCAAAGTGTTCGTGTTAATGTGCAGCCTTACACACAGCAGTAAGACCAACACTTCATAACTGGTACGAAATTTATCATCAAGTTAGCCACAATATAATTTCAAGCAAAATTAGTAAAAGTCTTGTATCTGCTTTCGTTCGTGTGGAGTGCATTTGTAATGGTGTTTTCACTGTCTTGTTGAATACTGGATATGGTGTTAGCGATACTTAATTGCAATTTTTTGCTTACTATCATAACAAAAATTATTGTAAAATTGTACACCTCTTACTAAAAATATTTCATTTAAGAAAATTTTTTGTTGTAAAGATCGCATTCAAAACTACTAGTTAGGTTGTGTATTTAGAGTGAGAAGATCCTAAGATCTGCTTCACTTGTCACGTAAGAGTAAACATTTGCATAAATGTGCATTTACACTTTGTTGTGGATTTTAATTGACAAACAAAAGGAGTGTTACATATGTAAGACATGTCAAGATCCACAACGCGAATTTTAGCAATGGATATATAAATTGTTGCAAACTTGTGTGGTATGTGCAATACACACAATGCAACAAGACCTTCAGCCGAAGACATTTTAAAGGCCTGAAGAGCAGTTTGACCTGTCGAAACCGGTCAATAAAAAAGTTCAAAGACGGCCTTGGCCATGAAGTTTTTAAAATAAGTAGAGATTGCTGATTCTCATTGTAAAAACTTCAGTAAGTATCGACCCAGAAATATAAACTAATTAGCTGCCTTAACACTGTCGAAACTTTGATTTAAATGCATGATCATGAAAATAATGAAATATAGTAAAAAAGTTCCTTTAATTCCAGATGCGTGCAAAGGGGCCGTTGGAACCGGTTCCTTCCATAGTACTGCAGGGCCATGGCAGCTTCAGTAAGATAAAGGTAAACAATCCTAAGACCTTCGAATCAGATAAATTTTAAACTGCTCAACTAGGACATGCCAATTTTTTCCAAATAGTTACTATTTATGACCTCGTATAAAAGTTTACGCAGTTAGCATAGGACACTTATGTCTCATTAACGTATAAGATTCTGTTCAGTAGGCCCTATTCTTCCGCATCCTAACAAAACAGCAAGTGAAGGAGCAGTCATCCGCTTATTTTTTGTCGTTCTCAGAAAGGAGTTTTGAAACCCAAAGCGCGTAGGATTTATGGTATTCTTTTCAGTTCTCATCACTTTCATTTAACTCGGAACCATATCAAAGTAACTGAATTTTCACACACCTCGACCTTCAACTTTTTTTTAGGCAGCTGCTAAAATCAACGGGGTTTCTCTCCCTTCTACTTTCGACGCACTGTTGGCGCACACCATTTTCACTTGCCACATTCATCGAGAAATTTGACCTGTACGCGGACTGAATGTCAGCCTATTTGACATGTTTAAATGTGAAACTTGGGATTATGTAACAATTTCCCTTTCGGCGGAATTTCAAATTGCAATGCTGCTTCTGAACGATTAGTGCAGGCGAGCGACACGCAGTGTTGCTTTTCGCAGTCGTAACTCTAAGCATGGGGCACTTTGACTTACTTCCCGTAACGCATGAAAACCTTGGTTAATTTGCGGATAACCCTCCTTGTTGGTTTCGTACACACACACACACACACACACACACACACACACACACACACACACACACACACACACACACGGCCGAGGGACGACTCGAACCTGAGACGGGGGGAACCATGCGGACCGTGACGAAACTGCTGGGAGCGCGCGGCTACCCCGCAAGGCATCATAATATTCTCTTGTCTTTTAGGCAGACAACACCGCTGCCAAAATGATTCTGGCTTATATGGCAGAACTGAATATCGGATCACTCAAAAACAGTGGATAGGTTTCTAGCTGATCGTGAGTCATTTGGGCTTCTCGTATTTTATTGCCTTTATTCCATGATTCCCAACATTCTTCCCCAAACAACGCGCTTTCACGGAACGCTGTTGTGGCGACGTGGTAACATAGTAAGTTGTCACACCGCTGAGCGAAACAGTTTCCGCAGTAGTGAAGTCGTTCGAAGTCCATCAGTAAAGTCAACATCACTTCCTTAACGATATTTCAGGGTGAGTGTCGACAGAAGCGTCCGATCCCACGTGTCGGCTTTGACCCGTGACGTAAGGGTGTTGTCGTATGTGACGTCATGACGGCGTGGAGTTTGGTTTGAGTGTGGCTGTCTCCAGTTCTATTTTATCTTATTTTGTTTACTTTTCTGATCTGTTCGTTCTATCTCGTGAGATTTTTTTTTAAATTTAAAAACGCTTATTACTTATTTTAATTATGTTTCCTCCAATTTCTGTTTTAGTTTATTATATTTATCTTTCTGATCTGTTCGTTCTATGCCGAGAGATTTTTTTTGTAAAAAAGACAAACACTAATCAGCTACTGAAGCATCTTTATCTTCTATGGGTTGCAGGGGTTACGACCCCTGGGGAGGTGGGTGGGTATTCATGCATGGCTGTCTTCACTTACACGTTGTAGCTGCGCAAGGCATCTAAATTTGTTTATATTTAGTTTGCCCCCCCACCCAAAACAACCCATTTCCCGCGCTTGTACCGTTAGTGTCATTAGGCTTCTTGTGGGAAGTGTGTGTGTGTGTTTGTTTTTGTTTCCGCCATATTTGTGACGTCATGGGTCAAAGCAGACGGGCGGGATCGGACGCTTTCGTATTTCCCAGGGTGTTTACCGTTATTACGAATTCTTGGCCTACTGCCTTAGTCAAGCAAGCGAGACAGCGAACGCGGACGTCTCTATTTCCTTACTCGATATACTGCTCTCCGCATTGACAGAACTGTGACCTTAGAGGACTTCGACATATCTAGGAAGCAACGTATCTTCGGTAATAAGTCACTATTCAGACGAAGGTCATAGTTGTGTGTACTGTTCACAATGCACTTGGTGTCTGTTCATAGAATAAAGATAAGTAGAAAATATCTCTGTAGCACGTTATCGCACAGTTTCCTTGTATGTCGCTCATCAGACCAAATTTTCTTCGAAACATATCCTGACCATGGTTACTGATCTATCACGACAATACGCAGGCGTTCAGTAACGCCTACGGCACTTTAACATTTCTGCTCGGAATGCTTTCGTTTCTTTAGATACTTCTTGAATAGGATCAGAACTAGTGGAGGCTGTCTTGTCCTATGAATGGATGTTTTCTTCCTGCAATTGTTTATGGATGCTGAAATTTTTCTGTAAAGTACAAACGCACCTACAAGTTATCTATCGTACAGCTTGCGCCACCATGAAAATAGTAATAAACTGTTCCTCAACAATGTCACCACTAGTGGTAAAGAATGGAATTTCATTTGTTGTCCCAAATCATACATTTATTCAAAGCTGGTGATTAAGCTGTTAAGAGTGAAGAAATATAATAATTATGCTTGTCTAAATATCAGCAATAATCTCTTCCCTCTTGGATCTTTAAAACGGTGTCATAGATTGCAACAGATTCAGACAAGTCTTGGCAGTAGAACACTCTGAGACGCTGTAGTGGCAGATGACGTCACACCAGTTTCTCAAACAATAGTTACTCCCTGTGGATTAATCACACAGAGCAACACTGTGAAGTCTGATAGTAAAAAATTAAGAAATTTAAAGTAACCATGCGAAACGAAATGAACGTGTGACTGCTAAATGAACATCCGTCTCAAACCAACTTACAAAACGTAAGCAGTTGTTGTTGTGGCCTTCAGTCGGAACACTGGTTTTGATGCAGCTCTGCGCTATTCTTATACTGTGCAAGATTCTTCATGTACTAATAGCTGCTGCATCCTATATCCTTCTGAATCCGATTACTCACTTTTTGGTCGCTCTCTACAGTTTTCACTCTCCACAATTCCCTCCAATGCTTAATTGATCAGTTGTCTTACAATGTCTTCTATCAATCGGTCCCTTCTTGTAGTAAAGTTGTGCCATAACTTACTTGTCTGCCCAGTACCTCCTCATTCGTTACATGTGCTACCATCTCATAGTCAGAATTGTTCTACAGCACCACACTAAAAAATCTTCTTGTCTTCCCTTTCTTTCCTTGTACACTCACTCACTCACTCACTCACACACACACACACACACACACACACATATATATATATATATATATATATATATATATATATATATATATATATATATATATATATATATATATATATATATATATATATATATATATACAGGGTGAGCCATCTAACATTACCGCTGGATATATTTCGTAAACCACATCAAATACTGACGAACCGATTCCACAGACCGAACGTGACGAGAGGGGCTAGTGTAATTGGTTAATACAAACCATAAAAAAATGCACGGAAGTAGGTTTTTAACACAAACCTACGTTTTTTTAAAATGGAACCCCGTTAGTTTTGTTAGCACATCTGAACATATAAACAAATACGTAATCAGTGTCTTTTGTTGCATTGTAAAATGTTAATTACATCCGGAGATATTGTAACCTAAAGTTGACCCTTGAGTACCACTCCTCCGCTGTTCGATCGTGTGTATCGGAGAGCACCGAATTACGTAGGGATCCAAAGGGAACGGTGATGGACCTTAGGTACAGAAGAGACTGGAACAGCACATTACGTCCACATGCTAACACCTTTATATTGGTCTTTTTCACTGACGCACATGTACACTACCATGAGGGGTGAGGTACACGTACACACGTGGTTTCCGTTTTCAATTACGGAGGGCAATAGAGTGTGTCCCGACATGTCAGGCCAATAGATGTTCAATGTGGTGGCCATCATTTGCTTCACACAATTGCAATCTCTGGTGTAATGAATGTCGTACACGCCGCAGTAGATCTGGTGTAATGTCGCCGCAGGCTGCCACAATACGTTTCATATCCTCTGGGGTTGTAGGCACATCACGGTACACATTCTCCTTTAACGTACCCCACAGAAAGAAGTCCAGAGGTGTAAGATCAGGAGAACGGGCCGGCCAATTTATGCGTCTTCCACGTCCTATGAAACGCCGGTCGAACATCCTGTCAAGGGTCAGCCTAGTGTTAATTGCGGAATGTGCAGGTGCACCATCATGCTGATACCACATACGTCGACGCGTTTCCAGTGGTACATTTTCGAGCAACGTTGGCAGATCATTCTGTAGCAACGCGATGTATGTTGCAGCTGTTTGTTACAACACGCAACTGAACGTCGGAGGTTTCAAGCGTCAACTTTAGGTTACAATATCTCCGGATGTAATTAACATTTTACAATGCAACAAACGGCACTGATTACGTATTTGTTTATATGTTCAGATGTGCTAACAAAACTAGCGTGGTTCCATTAAAAAAAAACGTAGGTTTGTGTTAAAAAACATACTTCCGTGCATTTTTGTATAGTTTGTATTAAACAATTACACTAGCCCCTCTCCTCACGTTCGGTCTGTGGAATCGGTTCGTCAGTATTTGATGTGGTTTACGAAATATATCCAGCGGTAACGTTAGGTGACTCACCCTGTATATACATATAACACTCCAGCTCAGTATTAACGAAAGTCTTAAACATGCCTGCGAAACCCTCCCAACTGTCTGAATCTGGAGACGTTGGAAAATATCAGCCAACCACTTGCAAAACACAAGTTTATTAACCCTTGTCCTAGGTTTTGCTATTGCTAAAAACATCTTCTTACAAGGACAGGGACTTGTTCCATCACATGATGTTGCATTAGATTAGCTGAGCTGAGCGGCTCTTGTCATATAAAATTGAGAAAACGAGAATTACCCCGAGCCATGGCTTTAGATAGTAGCCAGATTACATTAAGCGTACTTCAGAATGAATGCACACAGGTACTGGCTCTTGCCAACAATTGTAACAGGAGTCCCAGGATAAGTTCTCTGATTAAGTTACATCATGTCAGACACAAAAACAGTTTGCCTCTGTCTCTGACATGATGTACACGAATTTGGTGTAAATATTTTATCCTTTGACTCCTGTTAAAAGACCCGCTCCATTTCAGCTCATATAACGTACCATCATGTGATGTAACAAGGCCTACTCCTCCTGAAGAAGATATTTCTAGAAATTTCGAAACCTGGGTGAAGGGATAATAAACTTTTGTTTTCCAAACTGGCTGGTTGTTTTCAACCTCTTCGCATTAACGAAAGTGTTCGCTCCTATTCACTCCAACTGTTCCTGTTTCTAGGCGTCAATTCATATGGAATAGACGTACTTAATTTCGTCGAATGCTTTGAATTCATTAAGAAGTGGATTTCGAGTAAGGTGTTGTTGTTGTGGTCTTCAGTCCTGAGACTGGTTTGATGCAGCTCTCCATGCTACTCTATCCTGTGCAAGCTTCTTCATCTCCCAGTACCTACTGCAACCTACATCCTTCTGAATCTGCTTAGTGTATTCATCTCTTGGTCTCCCCCTCCGATTTTTACCCTCCACGCTGCCCTCCAATACTAAATTGGTGATCCCTTGATGCCTCAGAACATGTCCTACCAACAGATCCCTTCTTCTGGTCAAGTTGTGCCAGAAACTCCTCTTCTCCCCAATTCTATTCAATACCTCATTAGTTATGTGATCTACCCATCTAATCTTCAGCATTCTTCTGTAGCACCACATTTCGAAAGCTTCTATTCTCTTCTTGTCCAAACTATTTACCGTCCATGTTTCACTTCCATACATGGCTACACTCCATACAAATACTTTCAGAAATGACTTCCTGACACTTAAATCTATACTCGATGTTAACAAATTTCTCTTCTTCAGAAACGCTTTCCTTGCCATTGCCAGTGTACATTTTATATCCTCTCTACTTCGACGATCATCAGTTATTTTGCTCCCCAAATAGCAAAACTCCTTTACTACTTTAAGCGTCTCATTTCCTAATCTAATTCCCTCAGCATCACCCGACTTAATTCGACTACATTCCATTATCCTTGTTTTGCTTTTGTTGATGTTCATCTTACATCCTCCTTTCAAGACACTGTCCATTCCATTCAACTGTTCTTCCAAGTCCTTTGCTGTCTCTGACAGAATTACAATGTCATCGGCAAACCTCAAAATTTTTATTTCTTCTCCATTGATTTTAATACCTACTTCGATTTTTTCTTTTGTTTCCTTTACTGCTTGCTCAATATACAGATTGAATAACAACGGGGAGAGGCTACAATCCTGTCTTACTCCCTTCCCAACCACTGCTTCCCTTTCATGTCCCTCAACTCTTATAACTGCCATCTGGTTTCTGTACAAATTGTAAATAGCCTTTCGCTCCCTGTATTACCCCTGCCACCTTTAGAATTTGAAAGATAGTATTCCACTCAACATTGTCAAAAGCTTTCTCTAAGTCTACAAATGCTAGAAACGTAGGTTTGTCTTTCCTTAATCTTTCTTCTAAGATAAGTCGTAAGGTCAGTATTGCCTCACGTGTTCCAGTATTTCTACGGAATCCAAACTGATCTTCCCCGAGGTCGACTTCTACTAGTTTTTCCATTCGTCTGTAAAGAATTCGTGTTAGTATTTTGCAACTGTGGCTTATTAAACTGATTGTTCGGTAATTCTCACATCTGTCGACACCTGCTTTCTTTGGGATTGGAATTATTATATTCTTCTTGAAGTCTGAGGGTATTTCGCTTGTTTCATACATCTTGCTCACCAGATGGTAGAGTTTTGACAGGACTGGCTCTCCCAAGGCCGTCAATAGTTCCAATGGAATGTTGTCTACTCCGGGTTCCTTGTTTCGACTTAGGTCTTTCAGTGCTCTGTCAAACTCTTCACGCAGTATCGTATCTCCCATTTCATCTTCATCTACATCCTCCTCCATTTCCATAATATTGTCCTCAAGTACATCGCCCTTGTATAGACCCTCTATATACTCCTTCCATCTTTCTGCTTTCCCTTCTTTGCTTAGAACTGGGTTTCCATCTGAGCTCTTGATGTTAATGCAAGTGGTTCTCTTATCTCCAAAAATCTCTTTAATTTTACTGTAGGCAGTATCTATCTTACCCCTAGTGAGATAACCCTTTACATCCTTACATTTGTCCTCTAGCCATCCCAGCTTAGCCATTTTGCACTTCCTGTCGATCTCATTTTTGAGACGTTTGTATTCCTTTTTGCCTGTTTCATTTACTGCATTTTTATATTTTCTCCTTTCATCAATTAAATTCAATATTTCTTCTGTTACCCAGGAATTTCTACTAGCCCTCGTCTTTTTACCTACTTGGTCCTCTGCTGCCTTCACTACTTCATTCCTCAAAGCTACCCATTCTTCTTCTACTGTATTTCTTTCCCCCATTCCTGTCAATTGTTCCCTTATGCTCTCCCTGAAACTCTGTACAACCTCTGGTTCTTTCAGTTTATCCAGGTCCCATCTCCTTAAATTCCCACCTTTTTGCAGTTTCTTCAGTTTTAATCTACAGGTCATAACCAATAGATTGTGGTCAGAGTCCACATCTGCCCCTGGAAATGTCTTACAACTTAGAACCTGGTTCCTAAATCTCTGTCTTACCATTATATAATCTATCTGATACCTTTTAGTATCTCCAGGGTTCTTCCATGTATACAACCTTCTATCATGATTCTTAAACCAAGTGTTAGCTATGATTAAGTTGTGCTCCGTGCAAAATTCTACCAGGCGGCTTCCTCTTTCATTTCTTAGCCCCAATCCATATTCACCTACTATGCTTCCTTCTCTCCCTTTTCCTACACTCGAATTCCAATCTCCCATGACTATTAAATTTTCGTCTCCCTTCACTACCTGAATAATTTCTTTTATTTCATCATACATTTCTTCAATTTCTTCGTTATCTGCAGAGCTAGTAGGCATATAAACTTGTACTACTGTAGTAGGTGTGGGCTTCGTATCTATCTTGGCCACAATAATGCGTTCATTATGCTTTTTGTAGTAGCTTACCCGAATTCCTATTTTCTTATTCATTATTAAACCTACTCCTGCATTACCCCGATTTGACTTTGTGTTTATAACCCTGTAGTCATCTGACCAGAAGTCTTGTTCCTCCTGCCACCGAACTTCACTAATTCCCACTATATCTAACTTTAACCTATCCATTTCCCTTTTTAAATTTTCTAACCTACCTGCCCGATTAAGGGATCTGATATTCCACGCTCCGATCCGTAGAATGCCAGTTTTCTTTCTCCTGATAACGACGTCCTCTTGAGTAGTCCCCGCCCGGAGATCCGAATGGGGGACTATTTTACCTCCGGAATATTTTACCCAAGATGACGCCATCATCATTTAATCATACAGTAAAGCTGCATGCCCTCGGGAAAAATTACGGCCGTAGTTTCCTCTTGCTTTCAGCCGTTCGCAGTACCAGCACAGCAAGGCCGTTTTGGTTATTGTTACAAGGTAGTGAATATTTTAATAGTCAACCAGTATTTACAGATCAGACGCATTGTTCGTTCAAATTGTCTCCAAAGAATTAGAGGCACATCAATTTAGGGAACTATACTGCGCTTCGCACTAGTGAATAACTTCACACTAAAAGCTAAGATTAACTCAAGCGCAGCACGAATGACGAAGCTGGTTATTCTGAGAGGATTACGGTTTTGTTTCCAATACCGTAAACAATAACCTCAGTCCGCCTGCATCTCACGATCTCTTCCGGCCACATGTGATTAAACTGTGAAGCCCACTCTGCTTACAGCTTTCGTCTCTCATTTGCGTTATATAAATAACTTTATAGGCAGGTAAGGATTATTTTCACTGCTGAACGCAGCTGAAACCAGCTTTTACTGCGTGGCTGGCGATATTTCATGGCACTATATGCAACCACATGAAATACGCTTAACGAAAGAATAGAAAATATACAATACTATTAACGACGGCATAGGATTTCCTCTTCTTCTAAGTACACAACACTTAGCATGAAACACTCTTTTATTCACAGTATGAAAGAGTAAGGCGTTTCGCGTAGCAAATTTTTACGTAGAAAACCACTTATTTGCGTCACTGTACTGAATAGTGTTGGGTAAACAACTATTTAACTGAAAAAATCACAATATTACTTTAGTTTGTTGACGAACTGGTATTTTGCTCGCAGATTCAGAATTTGTTTTGTATATTCTGTATTGTTCTTTAAGGTTATGGGTGTACCGCTTCCAGAACATACTGAAGACAGTCACGTCGAAGTGGAAGTTTATTACTGTGGCATTAACTTCACTGACAACTATCTGCGCCTTGGTATCATAAAAAGCGAGAAATTCCCGGTAATAATGGGCAGCGAATGCGTGGGAGTCATACTCGACGTTGGAAGTGGCGTCAGCGACCTCAGGGTATGAAAATAAGGCTTACGTTCGAACATCATTAGTCCTTCAAGGAGAGAGTAATGAAATATCTTAATTGCAGGTGGGGCAGAGGGTCCTCTGCCTACGAATGCATGGTGGCCTTTTCCGCCACCACGTCCACGTTCCGAGAAGGAATTGCTTCCTGCTGCCAGACGAAATGACCATGATAGAGGCAGTATGCATCGGCTTAGACTTCTTGGTGGCACATATTTGTCTCTTCGAAGTAGGGCGCATGAGGGACACAGACCGCATTTTTGTGCAGTCTGTAGCAGGTAAAGTCTTAAGCAACGTAAGAACTTGTCTGATTTTACATTGAATCCATTGCGAAGTTACCACCCCCCCCCCTTTTCCTTGCTCAAATGTATAGAGACTGTGCGTGAAGTGAACAGTCCAGCGTACATTGAAAACAAATGAGTCACTGACGTAAGAGGTATATAAAAAAGGATGCACTAAATTACGAATATTGCTGACGTAACTTTGGTGTATGCTCCTAGAGGAGACTTCCAAGCACATTGAAGTTCCTGAAGGAAGACTGCACGTATTCGGGAAAAACCACTCGGGTGAAACACAGCTTGACTGTTTAGATAACTTTCTCTCCTGGGCCCGAAGTATGCATAATGACATCTTCCGTACACTTTCATGAAATTAGCTGCATGTCATTGGGAATGTTCTGCACTGTCTGTCACTGACGTAAGAATAGTCTCACCTTTGTATTTTTCTCCCTTTTCCATTCTTCGTATCCCTTCTCTCGTTCCTGCGCTTCGGTGTTAGAGGTTCCTCTTTTTCTTCTTCCTCCCTGTGCGCTCCTGAAGGCCAGGCCAGCGTCTAACGCATAACAGGTGACTGGGTAATGCGTAATTCCCAGCCCCCGGGTCGACAGGTAGGGTTCGCACGTACACCCTGGTACAGACCAGGTCCAGGACGGGTGACTGCCTCAGCTGCAACCTTGCCAAATCGCCGATTGGTCCATCTGTCAGATGTTGGGAAGGTGTGATCTGAGGTGTGAGCAATCACTTAAGGCGGATGCCCCCGCTTGTGAAGGGAGCCCCCAGCTGGAAGGGGCGCTCCATAGGAGACGTTGGCAATCATGGGCGATTTTCTAGCAATGAGTCAATCATCTTCACAATCAACGTCTACGAAATATATAGACTTAATGAGGCTAATGATTTGAAGACCCTTCCCGCTACACCACGGTTCCTCGTGGTCTCACGTACTGAAGACGGTCAGTCCTTCTCCACAGTAAACACATTTATTATTCAGAAAGGTGTTGATGCAGTTGCTGGCCTTATGAAATCCTGATCTCGTTACGGAATGGCACTTTGCTTTTGGAGACTGGTTCTGATTCTCAAGCACAACAACTGCTTGCTGCCTCGCTTCTCCACAGCTATCCCGTTCATGTCGAGACCCATAGAACTTTAAATTCTTCCAGTGGTGTAACTTACACCAGGCTGCTCGACGGTCTAACCACGGCAGAAATCCAAACATACCTCTATGATGAGGGTGTCATTGCAGTCCATTGGGTGATGAAAAAGGTAGATGCATCCTTAGTGCCCACATGCACTCTTTCTGCTCACTTGATAGACTGGTGCTGCCGTTCAAGGTCAAAGCACGCTTTGAAATTATCGCAGTCCGGCCGTACATACCCAACCCGATGTACTGTTACCAGTGTCATCGTTTCAACCACACTAGAACGTCTTGTAGATACCCAGCCAAATGAGTAACCTGTGGTAGGGATGCACACGAGGGCGATTGTCCGTCTCCTTCTCCCCGCTGTATCAACTGCACTGGCGGCCATGCCACCTCCTCTCAGGATTGCCCGTGTGTCTTGATGAGCGGGCTGTCCAAGAGATCTGGGTCAAGTTAAAAGTGCCTTAGCCAGTACCTCGCAAGTTTCTGGCTAGTCGCAGACCCAGTGTTCTCCCGTCTGGCACCTATAGTTCTATTCTTGTTACCCCTCGCTCCAAGAACGACATGGCGACACAGACATGAGACCTCAAATTAAGCTCTGAGGTTGTGAAATCGGCCAATGTCAAGGTAGCATCGCCATCCCCCCCCCCTCCTCCCATGCCCTGCTGGACAACAAACCGTCACTCTATCCTCAACGGACGAAGACACCAGCTACAGGAAAGGACAGGAGTTGTACTCCCGTGAAGACTTCCCCCATCCCCTCAACCAAATAACACCCGAGTCTTTCTACAACCGGAAAGGCTCTAAGAAGTCCACCAAAGGCAAACGGTCTTCTCCTTCGCCAGCTCAAAGATCCTGTTTGACGGTGTCGCCACTTGGTACCTTATCTCAGCCAGCCTCCTTCTCGCCAGTGCGCACCACCAACCGTTTTTCAGCGTTCGACTCCACAGACCGGCCTCACAAGCAAGTCGATGCTTCTATGTACCCCATGGAGCAGGATCCTCCAGCTTCTGTGCCTTGTATTAGTGACTCTACACCGACTGTCACTCGGCGGCCGGCGAGTTGACACCCCTATGTCTCTTCCTCCTCACGACTGTCCTCCAATGGAACGTTCGTTGCCTTCGCTTCAACATATCGGATTTACGGCTGCTTTTAGCATCGCAGCATCCACTTGTACTCTGCCTTCAGAAAACTAAATCGTGCCCTCACCACCGCTTTGAACTTTCACATTACTTGCCGATTCGTTTTGATCTTTCTGACGTCGGCATTCCATCTCAAGGGGGCGTTATGCTGCTCATACAGGATGATATTCATAATCGAACCATCTCCCTGACCAGCCATCTTCAAGCTGTGGCAGTTCACCTTTTCCATCACCACCTGACCTCTTCCCTCTGTACCATTTATGAACCTCCATCATTCAATGTCACCAGGGCAGACTTCCTTCAGCTTATTGGGCAGCTAGCTCCTCCATTTTTGCTACTCGGTGACTTTAATGCGCATCATCCCCTTTGAGGTTCTCCCAGCACGTGTCAGGAAGGTGCCGTCTTAGCTGACCTTCTTAACCAACTTCTGCATTAACAGAGCACCAACTTCCCTTTCTGACTCTTCGCACACCTGTTCCCATTTGGACCTATCCTTTTCCACTGCCCAGCTTGCCCATCGTCTTGAGTGGTCCATTCTTTCTGACACCTACTCGAATGACCATTTCCCGTGTGCTCTCCGTTTGCTGACTCCTACACAATCCACCCAAATGGCAGCTTTACTCCTCCCTGGCAACCTTTGAAGGACAAGATTTCCCCAGTTATGACGAACAGGTGGACTGTCTCACCAACGTTATCCTTACTGCTGCAGAACGTGCCATTCCTCGCACTTCCTCTTTAGCACGTCGTGTCCCAGTCCTAGGTGGACTGATGAATGCCGCATGACAATTCGCACACGCAGACCGGCTCTCCGCGTTTTTAACCGTCATCTTACGTTGACAAACTGCATTTATTATAAACAGAAGCGTGCAAAGTGTAGTTACGTTCTTCGGGACAGCAATTTCATTCACTAGTTCTTTTAACAGCCGTGTGGGCTAATCTGAGACAGCTCTCTGGGCCCAAGATCCATTCCCCCAATTCTGGCCTTACAGTAGCAGACGATGTTATCGTGAATCTTCTTGCTATCTTCATCACCCTGGGCCACCATTTTGCGGAGGTTTCGAGCTCTTCCCACTATCACCGTGCCTTCCTCTATCGGAAACGAGCAGAGGAGGCTCGGACGATACCCTTCTCTTCTCCGAATCGTGAGGCTTCAGTTCCTCCTTTACTATGAGGGATCCTCCGCCCCAGTGCCGGACGCCATTAACATTCAAATGTTGCAGCACCTTTCTCTTGCGAGCAAGCACTTTCTGCTTAACATGTACAACCGCAGCTGGGTGGAGGCCAAATTTCCTGGACGCTGGCGTGAAACCACCATCATACCCACACCGAAGCGCGGTAAGGACAAAAACCTCCCTTCTGGCTACCGCCACATCTTACCAGCTGCGTTTGCAAGGTGATGGAATGTATGATTCATGACCGCTGGTTTGGCGGCTAGAGTCTCGCAATTTACTGACGAAAGCACAGTGTGGATTTCGAGTGCGGCGTTCTGCAGTTGACCATCCCGTTAATTTGTCCATGCATGTCATGAATGGTTTTTTGCGGAAATCCCAGAGTGTGGTCGTGTTTTTCGATTTAGAGAAGGTGTAAGACACCTGCTGGAGAACTGGTATCCTCTGTACTAAATACACGTGGGGCTACCGTGGCCGCCTGCCCTCTTTCCTTCAGGCATTTTTACAAGATCCAGTTTTCAAGGTTGGTGTGGGTTTTACCTTGTTGGACACGTTTATCCAGGAAAACTATGTGCCTCAGGGTTCAATCCTGACTGTTGTCCCCTCTGTTACGGCCATTAACCATATCATGGCCTGTCTCCCACCGGAAATCTCCGGCTTCCTTTATGTTGACAATTTTGCCATCTATTGCAGTTCCGCACGGACCTGTCTCACTGAACAGCTTCTTCAGCGGTGTCCTGATTGTCTTTACTCTTGGAGCATCGACAATGCCTTTCGCTTTTCCACTGACAAAACAGTTTGTATGAATTTCTGGCCATGCAAGTTGCTTCTCCCACCATCTGTGCATCTTGGGCCTGTTGCCCTTCCGTTCGTTGAAACTACAAAATTCCTGGGGCTCATGCTCGATAGGAAACTCTCTTGGTCCTCCCATGTGTCTTACCTGGCAGCCTGCTGTACGCGTTTCTTCAGTGTGCTGCCTGTCCTCAGTGGTACTTCCTGGGGTGATGATCAAACCACCCTCCTCAGACTGTACCGGCCCCTTGTCCGTTCGAAACTCGACTATGGGTGTTCTGTCTGTCTCTGCAAGCCCAACCCTCTTACTCCGTCTCAACATTATACACCATCAAGGCATCCGTTTGGCAACAGGTGCCTTTTATACCTGCCTAGTTGAGAGTCTGTGTGCTCAAGCTGCTGAACTACCCCTGTCCTACTGCAGGGCCTTTCTCCTCAGCATGTATAAATGCCGTTAGTTGCCATGCGTGGCCACCCATCCTATGCCTCCTTCTATGATTCGTTCTTCTTCTGGTACCTCCCGGAGTCCACTTTCGCCACTGACTATGGCAGCTTAACTTCACACTACCTGCACCTTTTCCGGTGGGTGTGAGCACCGCCTTGGCTTCGTGAAGCGGCCCATGTTAACTTGGCCTTCATTCGCTTACTAAGGGCACTACTCCAGCCTCGATCTATCGCCTTCAGTTTCACGACCTTCGCATGGAACTTCGAAATAGTACCTTTGCATACACTGATGGCTCTCGGAATCACCGTGGGGTCGAGTGTACCTTCGTTATTGGCTTCCGGCACACTCCTCAGTATTTACAGCCGAGCTCTTCGAAATATATCAGGCCACGGAGTACATCCGGCTACACAACCTTTCCAATTTTGTCCTCTGCTCAGACTCACTCAGCTCCCTTCATCTGCTGTACATCACCCATAGCTTCGTGCAGCGAATCCAGGAAAACTGTCAACTGCTCACTCTTGGTGGAGCCAGTGTGATGTTTCTGTGGTTTCCTCGTCATGTCGGTCAGCCAGGAAACTAGGCTGCTGACCCTGCTACCAAAGCTGCAGTCCTCGTATCTCAGCCCGCGAGTACCTGTATTCCCTCCGACGATCTCTGTTTTGCCGTCTGTCAGGAGATGGTGTCCCTTTGGCATCACTCGTGGTCCCTTCTATACGAGAATAAGTTCTGTCTTATTAAGCCTTTAACAGACGCTTGGACGACATCCTCTCGGCCCTGGGCACTGCTTTTTAAGTCGTCGTCATTTGCTAAGTGGCACTACTGCACGCCTTTGTACACACTGCATTAAAGTTTTAACTTTCTGCCATTTCCTGATGGAATGTCCATTTTTTAACCTTTTACGTTCCCGTTAGGGTTTGCTGTCCGAGTTATCGGCCGTTTTAGCAAATGACACTCGAGCTGTCGCCAGCGTCGTACTTTTTATCTACCATAGCAATTTGGCGAAGGACATTTAATTTTTAGGTTTTGACCTCCGTTTCTGTATGGTCTTTTTTAGCCCTTTTTCCACGATTCTGTTTTTTGGTTGACTTCTATTATGTCAATTGGGACTGACACACAGTCGCTTCTTAACTCCTCTCTGTATTCTTGTTCTATAGTTTTGACTTGGGCGCAATGACCCCAGTTGTTTTTGGACCCTAAACCAAAACAAAACCAAAAATTACCTGCAAATAGTTTTTCTTGTTGTTTTTACATGGGCTTACGACAAGTTTGTTTCGTCATTTGTTCATTTTGAAAGTTTTACTCTTGACATTACGTTTATAAATAACTTTATTATACGCCTATGTAACAGAACTAAGACATTTTTCTTATACTTTATTAAAGATGGAGTGACGTCCATATAACATCTTAGAACTCCACTTCTATTTAATACGTTGTTAAAATAGGTCATGTATTTAAGTTATACACAAATTTCATGTTATCTTTTTGGCAGTTGTCAACTGATAGGTCGTTCCACTGTCGCATTATGTTTACAAGTGAATTATGTCTTAGGTAGTCACACATTTTTGCCAGAGATGTTTATCATACTGTAGATGTGCGATCTTAATGTTGTCTTTTTTTATTATCGTGATGCTATTCCTTTCCTTTTATTACTACGTTAATAATGTTTACCAGATAATTTTTGACGTCAATTTGTTCGTTTAGGATGTCATTCGGATACCTACTTGCGTCTGTAATAATTCCTAGTTCCTCCAAAAATAGATATCCGAATGATATCCTAAACGAATAAATAGTCCGCAGACATAAAAACTATCTGGAAAACTTAACATAATAGAAAAAGGGGTGAACACAACACGACGAATAAAAAACAATGGACAACAGAAAGATCGCTCATCTATATGATGAAAAATATCTCCGGCAAAAAATCTCTACCTAACATAGGATTTACTTGTAATCATAAAGTATAAGTGGAACGATCTATAATTTGACAGCTGTAAGAAAGATAGCATGAAATTTCTTTAGAAGGTAAGTACATGACCCACATTAATAACGCAATAATTAAATTACGTTCCAAGATGTTTTATCGACGACACTCCGCTTACACGTAAGTGAAAGAGAAAAAGTTCATAGCACTGTTACATAGGCGTAGAATAAAACACTTTGCATTTGTAAAGTTAACAGGAACACTAGAAAATTGCTGAAATGCAGAAAAAGCTTGTCTTCAACATGTAAAAACAAGAAGAAATAAAATATTTGCAGCTAATTTTGTAAAAGTATAAAGAACAGCTTGCTTTATTCATGTATGGTGATGGGAAAACATTACATGCAGCTGAACGCTTACATTCCATCTCGGCTTTCTAAAATACATTTCAGTTAACCATTTAGACTATTGAGTTACGGTCATACAATTTTCTGAGAAACGTGAACTCAGTATATGAATAGGTAACCAATAGGAGCCCGTTCGTAATCACGGACGAAGGTTGTTCAGTATAAAAACTAGTAACTTCGACTGTACCCCATGGAAGCGAAAATGTCAATGTACACAAACAATGTATGGAGCGAGTTCAGGAACACAGTTAAAACAGGTCTTTACCCAAAGTTTCCATTGGCCAGGAAAGTCTTTCATCGTGGGGTACCTCAGTAAAATATTAGTAGTTTTAAAGTCATGTCAGTTCGAATAAAACATTCGAGCATTCAACAGCTTTCTCAGCTATCAGGCGTAGTAAACCTGCAGAGGTTTTTATTACTGCTATCGATATGGAAGACATACATCAAAAGATTACTTACTCGAAATGACGTGGCTTGAAAACAGAATATTATTCGAAATTTCCACTGTTGCCCCGTTCGCTAGCATCTTTCGCTAAACTAGCTCTCGAAGGTGGCCCTTTTTATTGCTAATTCAAGATAGTAATATGAACCTGTAAACTTTCACTTTTGTGATTTGTGTAACTCGTGTTCTCTCGTCGGAAACATCCCTCTCAAACTATCTTGTTCTCAGGAAATAGATACCAGCAGCCACCTGCGAATTGATGGCAGAAATAACCAGTACTTTCATCACAGTTCAATAGAGTGCGCTGTGTTTCTAATCATCAACAGCACATTAAGGCTTACTCTTTTTTTTTTCTTTCAACATAGAGTCCGAGCTATGTAGGCGGTGCAAGAATAGGAAACGGAGATTTACATGTATGTAAGATCAGACTAATCAATCTGTCGTGAGACATCAGTGTTACACGTACGAGAATCCTGCAAAATAAAGTCTATACGACAGCTTGAAGCATAACTATAAAAATTTAAGTCCAAAGTGCTTGAGATTAAGAGTAAGATTTTACGATCGTGGATTCGTTCAAATGAACAGACCTTGTACTACTTTCAAAATGCAGACACTCCATCATAAGTGTTTTCCTTAAAACTGTCACACTGATTGCACGTCAACATCTTATTATTTGGACTGCAAGTAGGGGCATTTCTTCCAGGTGGTGTTGGCACGTCCATGGTCCAGCTTGCGAGAACTCTAGGGGATGACGTCAAAATACTTGGAACTGCTGCAGAAACAAAGCATGATGATGTTTTATACCTTGGTGCGAATCGTGTATACAGCCACGAAGAAGATTACGTAGAAGACATTCTCCAGCAGTACCCTGGAGGTGCTGATATTGTCATAAATAGTAACGGTGGGAGAGATATTACAAAATGCTTAAAATTGCTGAAACCTTTTGGAAGGTTAATTAATATTGGTAAGTAAATAACCTACACATTCCTACTGGAAATAGGTAGAAGAAGATCTGTAACTAGAAAGACAGTGGATTTTTCATCAGTGTGGTGTGCTTGTGCAGGATACTGCAAAACTGATACACTGCCTCACACTAATCCGACGTTTTGTGTCTTAGATTACTTAGCCATTTTATTAAGCGATGACGTTTCCAGACAAGCCATACCACTCCGAATATAAACACCCTAAATGTTCTTGTGCTAAATTCGGTGAAACACTGAAAACAACATTTAGACCAAGCCTTATTGAGAACACATGAAACGTTCATCTATTTATCCTTTTTTCTGCATTGACGCGTGTCGTCCATGTTTTCAGACCAATAGCTTCGTACGTGCACTGGATCTTTCGAGTCTTAGTAGTAAGCAAAATTTAATTAAACCTTAATCGTCTGATACGTGAACTGAAGTCATAACATTACAATTAACACGAAAGGTACATAATTTGTGGGTAAGTTCACTCCTCTTGTAGCAGTAATACACCAAAAAGTAATCAAACAAGAAACTGTGCTCGGTGGTTGGAAGGAAGCACAGGACATACCAGTCTAAGAGAATGGCAGCAGAGTGATCCAAGAAAATCATCCAGTATTCTTGATAACCATTTGTTACAGAGTTGTACAACATGTTTAGAGGTAAATTATTCTGAGGTACCTTGGGCATTGTCCTCAACAGATATTTGTGGTATCTGACGTGAAACTCTAATTTTTCTCACATAACGTACTGAAAGCCACGGGTCGACTAGATAGTTTCTCCCCTCCGAAACGTGTGTGGTACACTACCACACGACGGTTTTTCGACAATGCTATACTATGAGGGGATCAAGCGAGATTAGTGACCGGACCGAAGCTTTCTTGGTAGGAAGGACGCAGCGTGTTATCTTCGGTGGAGAGTCACCGAAAACTTAATGCGCCCCTACTTGCAGGCAATATTAGCAATAACTTCTGAATTCCCGCAGATGATTGTCCTGCAGTGTACTGTCTGAAATTAGCGGCACAAATACTTACTGAGATCATGATTATGTTGGAGTGGTTCAATGATTGGCAACATGTTTTAAGTCAGTAAGTAAAATTGTGCACTTCAAAAAACGAGAAAACGTAGTATCCTGTTGACTACAATATGAGATAGTCAAAATGTGAATCTGTTGATTCAAGTACTTGGATGTGACATCTCGTAGGGATGATACCGATCACATGGGTTCAGTCAGAGGCAAAGCACACGGCAGGCCTAGGTTCGTTCCTTTAATACTAGGGAAATAATCTCCAAAAGAGATAAAGGAGATTACATGCAAAATGCTCTTGCTACCCATTCTAGAATATTGCTGAAGTTTGTCGGACTCGTACCAGATGGGACAGGGATCATAAAAGTCCATAACAAAGGGCAGTACCAAAGGACAATGACTTCACTCTTGCGAGTGTCCTTTAATGCTGAAAGAACTGAACTGGTACACGGATGAAGACTGATGGATAGTATCCCGTGAGAACCTACTCCAGTGCTCGTTTTCAAAGAATCTGTTAGGTCTTCAAATTACACCCAGATTATATTAAAAATCTGAGAGTCTATCATAGTTACTGAAACCAGGAGTCAGTTTTTCATGGAAAAACTGACCCATGCATTCCGAGTAAGATAAGTTTAATCATTCGCGCAAAACCACGATTATTGCACTGTGTAACCGGCCTAGATTGTCACAAGCAATCTTGGATTTTACTTTGACGTCATTGCACTGTACGCATTATTCTGTTGTGATAATGATTTACACTGAATATGACTGAGCGCTTTGATACTCAAACACGATTATGCAGTCAAATGACAGAGATAATAGTCGGCCGAATAAGTATTTATAAAATGAGAAGAAAAAACGGTTGACATCTGCAGCACGATAGTTTCCCTAAGTACAGTAAAGAATTAAATACGCCGTACTCTTGGCTTACGTAATACGTGATAACTTTCTCGCAACTAAGTTTTATGTAGCAATCTGGGATTGTAAAGTATATTCAAATGTAATCCGTTTCTGAACACAAAGAATAAATCTTGACAACTTAGGAATTTGGTTTCCCTATTTATGCAAACCAAAAAAATCACAATTGCTATTTATTTGACTAAACCTGTTCCGATACATTTATACCTCATCTGTGGGGTCGTCAGCTGTAGCTGGTTCAGCGTTACAGGTTCTTAATTAATTTCCCTGATAGCTTGTCACGTTTTGTATCGTTGGCCTTCTTATGATCCTCTCTTGCACATACTACGCACACACTGCACTCAAAATTTTAATCACTGAAATCCGACAAACAGTGTTCAACTCTGTACCGTGTACATGGTAGTCACCTCTTACTATAGCAACGGTGAACCATCCATTTCCATGTGAAAAGGTGTCGTTGATATCCAAGCTGAAATTAAGAGAACATCCAAGAAATACACATGGTCCATCAACGAGGGCGTGGGCTGCAACACCCTTCACTGGAATGCGATTCTTCTTGTCTCTTGACGTTGTTGTTAAGTTCAATGTTTTCTATGGTTTTGTAGACTGTTGTGGTTATTTATGGAAATACAGAGTGCAATCAGCTACAAATTTTACATATTCACATACACCTTTACCTTTAACACAAATAAATAGAGATTCTTTTTGATTAATTTTTCTTTTGCTGCGAGTACACAAGACAAGTGGAGAGGCTCTACATCTACATCCATACTCCGCAAGCCACCTGACGGTGTGTGGCGGAGTGTACCTTGAGTACATCGGTTCTCCCTTCTATTCCAGTCTCGTATTGTTCGTGGAAAGGAGGATTGTCGGTATGCCTCTGTGTGGGCTCTAAGCTCTCTGATTTTATCCTCATGGTCTCTTTGCGAGATATACGTAGGAGGGAGCACTATACTGCTTGACTCTTCGGTGAAGGTTTGTTCTCGAAACTTTGACAAAAGCCCGTACCGAGCTACTGAGCGTCTCTCCTGCAGAGTCTTCCACTGGAGTTTATCTATCATCTCCGTAACGCTTTCGCGATTACTAAATGATCCTGTAACGAAGCACGCTGCTCTCCGTTGGATCTTCTCTATCTCTTCTATCAACCCTATCTGGTACGGATCCCACACTGCTGAGCAGTATTCAAGCAGTGGACGAACAAGCGTAATGTAACCTACTTCTTTTGTTTTCGGATTGCATTTCCTTAGGATTCTTCCAATGAATCTGTCTGGCATCTGCTTTACCGACGATTAACATTATATGATCATTCCATTTTAAATCACTCCTAATGCGTACTCCCAGATAATTTATGGTATTAACTGCTTCCAGTTGCTGACCTGCTGTTTTGTAGCTAAATGATAAAGGATCTATCTTTCTGTGTATTCTCAGCACATTACACTTGTCTACATTGAGATTCAATTGCCATTCCCTGCACCATGCGTCAATTCGCTGCAGATCCTCCTGCATTTCAGTACAATTTTCCATTGTTACAACCTCTCGATACACCACAGCATCATCTGCAAAAAGCCTCAGTGAACTTCCAATGTCATCCACCAGGTCATTTATGTATATTGTGAATAGCAACGGTCCTATGACACTCCCCTGCGGCACACCTGAAATTACTCTTACTTCGGAAGACTTCTCTCCATTGAGAATGACATGCTGCGTCCTGTTATCTAGGAACTCCTCAATCCAATCACACAATTGGTCTGATAGTCCATATGCTCTTACTTTGTTCATGAAACGACTGTGGGGAACTGTATCGAACGCCTTGCGGAAGTCAAGAAACACGGCATCTACCTGTGAACCCGTGTCTATGGCCCTCTGAGTCTCGTGGACGAATAGTGCGAGCTGGGTTTCACATGACCGTCTTTTTCGAAACCCATGCTGATTCCGACAGAGTAGATTTCTAGTCTCCAGAAAAGTCATTATACTCGAACACAATACGTGTTCCAAAATTCTACAACTGATCGACGTTAGAGATATAGGTCTATAGTTCTGCACATCTGTTCGACGTCCCGTCTTGAAAACGGGGATGACCTGTGCCCTTTTCCAATCCTTTGGAACGCTACGCTCTTCTAGAGACCTACGGTACACCGCTGCAAGAAGGGGGGCAAGTTCCTTCGCGTACTCTGTGTAAAATTGAACTGGTATCCCATCAGGTCCAGAGGCCTTTCCTCATTACCTAGTGCGACTAGTGTGCGCGTCCAGGATAACGTTCCGCTGGCCACTGCGAAAATTCTAAGTCTCTTATCTAAGGTCAAAGTCCTCGCACAGTACATAAGCGAGCGCGCTCGCGCGCTACGCTCAGTCTGTGTCTTGCTGCTGCACAGGCAGCTGCATTGAACGCCGCCAACATGCCCTACAGGAGGTATTGTCATACTTTCACAACGGTCTACAAAGCCATATAAAATATTAAAATTACAACAACGTCAGGAGACAAGAAGAATCGCATTCCAGTGAAGAGTGTTTCAGCCCACGCCCTCGTTGATGGACCATGTGTATCTTGGATGTTCTCTTCACTTTCGCTTGGATATCAACTACACCTTCTCACATGGAAATGGATGGTTCACCGTTGCTATAGTAAGAGGTGGTAGTGGAGTTTCTAGTGTACCAGGACTTGAAAGTTTTAATGATAGAGATGTAATTGCCTATCGTACTTATATGTTTGAAATTGGTAATAAAGATTTTGGTAAATCAGCTGATGACTCAACCTCTCCACTTCTCTTGTATACTCGTAGCAAAAGAAAAACTATCAAGGCAGTTCTTCAACTTGTAAGCCAAGAAACTGCAACATCCCAAAGAAACTGAAACCAGTACGATTTGCTATCCTGCACTGCTAAATCAATCTGTTCCAAGACACACTTCTTTACTCTCATTGACATATAACGTAATACAACACTTTCACAATTTTTTTTCTAGGTTCAAACAGCACAGCTATATACCCGAGATCAACATACTGGGGAATGGTCACACCGACATGGGATGCCAAACACATGACACCTGGAGAGGTCTTGGACAGTAACTGCAAAATAACTGGCCTTAACATCGAAGACTTGATGCAGGCCTATCCACAGAAAGTAGAATCCATCGTGGAAAAAGTGTTCGAGCTGTTTTGCTGTCAGAAGATACGAACACGTGTACATGTGGTCGTTCCCTTCGAGAAGGTAATATCGGTATCAGTATTCTGCTGAAGCCAATGTGTGGTTTAAAAAATGTTAACAAAATCAGCCCTGCTTTCGTAGCGTCGGTACTACGGCAATGCCCATTTAGAAGTCACAGCATCATAAGATATTCTATTTAAGATCATTTATTGCCGTATAAGCACGATGTTCCTACTATGTGTGTGCGGTTTAGATCAGTTTTCTAAATTGCAAACTATTAACAGGAAATTGAAGAAAAGATTAGTGTTTCTGGCCTCAGTGGATCTAGTTTGACTGGCGCCTACGTGGAATGACTGTTGTGTAGTTGTACAAGAGGAGCAAACGTGCGCTAATGCCCGAGAGGTTGCTTACACTTGGTAGCAGGTTCAGATGGTTCAAGTTGCTCTGAGCACTATGGGACTTAACATCTGAGGTCAGCAGTCGCCTAGAACTTAGAACTACTTAAATCTAACTAATCAAAGGACGTCACACACATCCATGCCCGAGGCAGGGTTCGAACCTGCGACCGTAGCGGTGGCGCGGTACCAGACCGAAGTGCCTAGAACAGCTCGGCCACAGCGGCCGTCTAGTAGCAGGTCGCCTAAATTTTGTTCAATAGGGTTTGAATCAGGTGTAGGGCTGTCAGTATATTTGGGGCACAAGGTGTTGAAAGTAAGTTCTTGGAAATGAGACAGAACTGGTGAAATAGTCTATGCACGTTCTGATTTGACTCGTGCGTGCTATAAGCTTTTATTGGACCTTGCTGAGCAGCATCCTACAACCAGTTAAATGGCTCGCTAAGCAGCCTGCACGTAACAAGAATATCAGAATTTTATCCAGTGAGAGGATAATAGATGAGGAACTAATAACTTTCCTGTTAAAATCTTGTTTTGGTAGGTTTAGGAAAGGTCTGTGGTTAACGTAGGATAAGAGGTCGTCTTAAAGGGACGAAATAATGAGTTTGAAGGTCTTAAAGACATACATCGTGAGATTTTTTAAATATTCTTGGGTATCACTGTGCGAATAAAAGATTGACAGCCCAGCACATAATACAAACTACACAAAACAAACGTGTCAGATCGTTGATACCTGCCGCGAAGTGCACACAACCTCCATGTTAAGCATCCACACGACTCTTCTACACAACACTCGTTGCTCGCTGGCACAAGCCAAACAAGGTTCATTACGAAGCCAGAAAAGAAACAGTAACATACCAGCACATGACCTAGAAAACTGATCGAAATCCCACACACTGTTCAATAGATTTACCTAAAATTAATACATGTGATTTTATGTCCTAAAATACACCATCAAAATGGAAAAACACGTTTGTAATACATCTTAATTGCCATTTGCGAAATGTTGGTATACACACAGAATTTCTGAATGATTTTGATATAGTAAAACACATTCCATAATTCTGTGTACATTTTAGCTCGGTTATGCTTTTTATGGTGTCTTCACATCGGAACATTAATCCTTAAGTAACAAATCTTGACGATAGTGTGGCTATAAATGTACATATGCGTGATACAAAAGCTACATAAGTTTTTGTAACGCTGTCGTTCATTTATTTGATTTCCTTGGTGGCACAAGAAACAGTCACTGCTGCTACAATGATGTTTTGTGATGTTTGCAGGTCGCTGAAGGAATAAAGAAAATGTGCACAAGGGCGAACACGGGCAAAGTGATATTGTTCGTGAAACACGAGGTCCACAGAACTGCTGTCCCTCGCTGTCAAGTACCTGTTGCCGAAGCTGTTAGTATTCGAATCGAAGTGTGTGCTGCACAGGGAAAGCCAGGCACTGAAGCTGAGGATTCAGCTAGTGAAACAAGCGAATCTTCCCTTTCGGAAGAGGATCTGGGTATCGAAGAAGATGTGGAGGTGGTAGAGGAAGAGGTCGAAGACATGGAAGAGGAATCGGAATCGGAGGAAGAAGTGTTTCCAGAACTGGAATTAGAGGATGAGGATCAGGATGAGGATCAGGATGAGGATCAGGATGAGGATCAGGATGAGGATCAGGATCAGGATGAGGATCAGGATGAGGATCAGGATGAGGATCAGGATGAGGATCAGGATGAGGATCAGGATGAGGATCAGGATGAGGATCAGGATGAGGATCAGGATGAGGATCAGGATGAGGATCAGGATGAGGATCAGGATGAGGATCAGGATGAGGATCAGGATGAGGATCAGGATGAGGAGGAGGAGGATGAGGATCAGGATGAGGAGGAGGAGGAGGAGGAAGTCACCACTGAGCTTTAAAATTACCTTTTTACTGTGTCATGAACTGAAAAGTATTTACAAAAAATTAGTTGTGCCGGTTGTGCAGTACTAAGCTAATACACAAAGATTCCTTAGGTTATTTACTAACATCATTGAGACATGTATCACACCAAACAATGAGTCCTGGTCCTTCTGTTTGTTCTGAAAAAGAAATCATGTTTTCAGAGGAAATGGGGTTCCTCCTGTTATTATTATTCCTACCCAAACATGTTAAGATACGTTAGTGGTGACTTGATTAAGGTTAACAGGTGCAATATTCATAAATTATTTATAATAGCAGAGTACTTGTGATGTGCTGCAACATCTGAAAAGGAATTCCATTCTTAAGTTTCCTTATTTGAGCATATAAGGTATGAGATTTCGTGGTTTGCATAACCTATTGTGAAAATAATGGAAGCATTTTAAAAATGTATTATTGTGCCAAATAAAACATTTTACATTTAAGTAGCTTTAGTTTCTCGAACGTGATAAGACTTGTTGAGTGCTACTTAGTTTTCTTATCACTGGTTTAGCAAATAATGCATATCTACCCTGCGTCAAACTAATTGTATAGTATCTACCTTGTAGGGCCTCACTTCGCTTAGGTTCTGGCGGGGGAAGAGCTTGTGATCTTAGAATCATGCGTTTTAGCATATCTGGTCACCACTCGCGTTCTCCACTGCATATATTTGGATGAAGGAGTTAGTTATTTTCAGCTTTCGTGTAAGAGTGAATGGAAAAACTACTCGATATCTGTTCCATATTTTTCAGATATAGCTCATAAAATGACATTGTATCTAGTATGTTTACATTTAGGGAAGAACAGTGAGAATTAAACTGCTATTCCTTCAGAATTAATTCAGAACATGAAGCTACTCAAAGGTTAGATACCTGAACTATCAACACACATTCAGTAACACTTCAGAAGTTGGATGCAAGATGGTTTATTAGTAAGAGCATTCTTAAAATATCATTTTTAAAATAAATGATTTACCACTTTTAAGAGCTTTTTGCGTTTAAAATTCCTGTATATTATGCCTATGTATACTGCATCACGACTTCGACATTCAAGTTTATATATTACTGATCACTGAAATTTATCCTTCTTGTTAGTTGGTTGGCTTAGGTGTGATTGGAGGGTTTGCACAGTCTCACACACTATTAGGAAGCCCTCTCTATTTATCATGTTTGCAACTGTTTGTGTTACTTCGTGTGTATCAGTCATAGTGTTTCATCTGGTTCTTTTCCGTGTGATAATGACATTGTGTGTGTTTGTTGGTTGTGTTTGTTATTTTGCAGCTTGTGAGTTATCTTGTATTCTGGAATTGTTGTTTGTTTTGTATTTTGTTATTAATTGAGCCTGTGTACTACATGTTTGTCATACCCATTGTTGCTAGCTGTTTGTTTGATTTTACTCACGTCTTTTTCTTAGTTTCCCTTGTTGTGTGGGATCCTGTTAAATCTAAGTAGCATGCGTCTTAGTGCTGCAAGCTTCAGATTGTGGGGATGATTTGATGGGAACGTATTATTGTGTCCGTGGCTGTTGGTTTCCTAAGGATTTAGATTTATGTTTGCCTTTTCTGTTTTTTATTGTTACATCAAGAACATTTATTTGATCTTTCTTTTCTTTTCGAAATAAGAATTTTAAGTTCTGATGAGCTTTGTTAATTTCTGAGTGTTCATCTACTTTTTCAGTTGGTTTATCTTCCATGTGTCATCGACATACCTGTACCAATACATGATTTTAAAACTTGCGTTAGTGGTTATCTTTTCTACTATCTGATTTTCTAATTGACTGACGACAATGTTGATCAATGTTCTGGTATTGGGGATCCCATGGACAGTCCATCACTTGGTAGATAATATTCATTCTTGAACTGACAGTTGTTTTGTTCTGTTGATAGTCTGAGCATATTTTATTTCTTTTATTGCTTCTGTTGTGAGGCTGCTGTGGGATTTGAGATTTTGTTCTAGGATTTCTATCGTTCCAGTGAGAGGGATGGAGGTATACGTATTTTCTATGTCGAATGAAATCAGTGATGCTGTGTGTGGTACATGTTATGTTCTGGATGTGTTGTATTAGGTTTCCTATGTTTATCCCTGTTCTGTTTTCCATTTTATAGTGTTTTGTGTTAACTTTTGGAGACGTTTGGCTATGAGGTATTTTGAGGCTTTCTTGAAGTTCATAACGGCTCTCATTGGCATACCATCGTTATGTATTTTGAGTTGTTTGCGGAGTGTTGATGATAGTGAGTTTTTCTGTGTTACATTGTACTTCTGTTTGTCTGTGAGTATGTGTATAATGTTTTTCAGTGTTCGTTTCAGGTTTGCTTGGAATTGTGTAGTTTGATCTGACTTGAGTTTTTGTATGGTGCCGATATTCATGTATTTCTTGGTTTTTGTGGTGTGTTGCTATTTGTCCATCAGTACTATTAAATTTCCCTAGTCTGCTCTTATTAGTATGTTGTTGTTTATTAACTTTCGTTTTAACCTTTTCATGGTGGCTGCTTCTGTTTGGTTGTTCTTACAGTGTTTCTCCTGTGTTTGTTTTATTATGCCTTTCATTTTTTTCACTAGTTCTCTTGTCAGTCCTATGTTTATTTCAAGATCATTTTGTTGTTCAAGTGTAAGGATGTGTTTGCTTTCTATCAGATTTTCTATGGTTTGCTTGTTTACTTCACTGTTGGTACAGTGTTTCAACCCTTTTTCCAAAAGCATTTTTCCTTTTTCGTGTAGATCTGGCCCTGGTTGATTAACTAAACGTGGGTAGAATGTTTGTTGTTCTTGTGGTCTCACGGTTAAAACATAAACGTACTTTTGTCTTTTTTGTTGTTTCATTGTTTTCTTTTTATGCTTGTTTTCTAGATGTTTCGCTACTGTCTGTGTGTTCAGTTTTTTCTATTAGTGCCATGAGAACTGTGGGGTTTCCAATACTTTGTGCCAGTTCTAGATGCATATCATAGAATGTCATGTTTAAGTACTACTTTTTCGAATATACCATCTTAATTTCATTTTGTAACCAACATGGTTCTGCAATTGATTTCGACTTTTGTACCACTGTACAACTGTTTTTAACCTTTACATTAATATAACTTGGAATTATGTCGTACTTTTTGCATGTTTTGTTTAATTTTGTTTGCTGTATCGTCTTATGGAGTCTCAGATGTATTTTCTTGAACCTGTTGTACACGTTGACAGGTAATTCTTGACGTAGCTGTGTTGAAATCTTCAAAAAAAGAAAAGAAAAACAAGCAGCTTACCATATATAATCACAAATAATTCAAAAATTATACTCGAAATGTGACGATAACACTCGGTTTTGGCAATAACACGAGACACTCTGCAACAAAAACCAAAACATTGCCTCAAAACAAGTATCAGTTCCTAGTGCTTGTTGCTTCTGAAATGTGGAAAAAACCCCAAGTGGTAATTATTAGAAGAATAATAGTACCAAAAATGGAAGAGAAACGTAATAACAAATTTTTCATAATGCAAGGCCACAGTGATAATACATTTCATTAAAGTCGGTACCGCCATTAGACTTGTTTATTTATAGTGTTACATTTACGCTTACACAGTCAAGATATCCGCTTCAGTGTGCCATTATAAAGTGTTTTAAGTGTTACAAATTGCCTAAGATGGCATACTGTCGTATTAAAATACACTATTAGACGCGTTGTCTATGAGTCGAGGTTTCTGGCAGAGCCTACTGCTTTGTTTCATCACTGAGTACACCATACGACAGTATGCCATCTTAGGCAAAAATATAACACTTAATACATTTGATAATGGCACTTTCAAGCCGAAGTCATGATTGTGTAGGTGTAAACGTAGCACTGTAAATAAACAAGTCTAATGGCCGTACTGACTTTAAATACGTAATACGTAGAAAATCATCCGTGCAACCTGCAAGTAGAATTTAAAATATTACTAATTTTTAGCAAAAACCAACAACCAGAACTGTTTAAAAATTATGCGTACATTGCTCTAAAATGTAAACTAAATAGTAAAAAATATGTATAGTCACGCTGAAAAGTGTCCGAACGACCTGAACTGCATTTCATCTCAATCACATTCAGCCCGCATAATGCAGCTGTCTAGCAAGTCCTCTAATTCCTTCTTCGTACAGTCGTTTGACTATTGAAAATGGTTCCAACAAGTCACCATTAGAAAAACACTGATCTATATCACAATACCTCAACATGTAAAGTAAATACGATACTACAAGTATCAGGTAACACCTTATAATAGATAAGACTGTCCACAAGGTTTGTAAGCTCACATTACTACAATAAATGACACGTGAAATGTTAGCACTCTCATTATTACGTCAGATAGGTGAAACGTCCCCTTAGAAAAATTATACACGACTGTGCTTAAAGTGACATACAATATTTTTAGCGCAACGCAATCTGATTTTCAGAAATCCCTACAAAAGAATGGCCCTGACTAACATTAATCTATACCTTTCACAAATCACTTACCTCACAAAAATCTTCATTACTCGAACTACTGCAATACAGCGAGCACCACTACTGCCAGCTAAATAAAAGATTCAAACTACGGAAGGCACTAACTACTGATAGGGATAGTTAGCAAATGAAAGATTTTAATAGAGAAAAAACAATGTATTTACCTTAATAGTCATAATATATGATATCCAGTATTACAAACTTCAAAACTCCGCCATCTCTCTCCCCACATCCACCACTGCTGGCGGCTCACCTCCAACTGCGCAACGCTATGCGCTGTTCACATCCAGCTGCCCAACACTACAATGGCAGACAACAATGCAAACTAGCCACAGACTGCACACAGCACAGCCAGTGATTTTCATACAGAGAGCGCTACGTGGTGGCGGCGTTACCAATATCTAAACAGCCTACTTACATAGCCCCAATGCTCCCCACAAAAAATATTACAAATTGTTTTGGGCACTGGGAAATACATATTTGTTAAAATTTTTGATAATCGTAATTACAATAACATAGAAATCAAATGCACACACTTATTGATACAATGTTGGTCAAAAGCTAAAATTTTCTCACAGTCCATAAAGATAGTCCAGATTGTTCATCACAGTAAAATTTCAGTGTTTTTTTTTTCAAAGTCTGAGCAGTAAAAGACAATGCACACGGAAGTAGTGGATTGAAGAAGAAGTGTTGTCCTTCCAACGGAAAGACAGTGCTGACTCTTGACATGCAGACAGGTAATGGGCCACAACAGAGAAAACTCACAGCAGAGTCATTCGAAGTTTTGAAGAATATTGGTAGGTAGGTCATCACAGAGCAGACCCACTGTAGTCCTGGTAGAGAGTATGTTATTGGTGGGCCACCAGAGGTGCAGACCCACTGTAGTCCTTGTAGAGATAATGGTATTGGTGGGCCATCAAAGATACAGACCCACTGTAGACTTTGTAGAGATAGCCAGCAGCCATCTGTTGTGACTGTGCGGGTGCACAATCACCATTGAAGAGTCTTGCGGATAATATAGCAACTCCATGAACCACCACTTGTGCAGTCACAAAACTTTGTGGAATGTCCTTAGAAGTCTTGCAGACAATATAGCAAGTCCATAAACCACCACTTGTACACTCACGAAGTTTTTGGAATTGTTCTTAGAACCAGCAATGCTGTTATCCAGTCCCTTGCTGAATTAGTAACACACGTGCAAACACTAACAGTCCCAACTTCTCACATATTGAGCATTACTATGACCAACAGAAATGTGTGCAGTGAAATGAATGCTTACAAGTTACTTAATTTGATGAACTGGCATCAATTACAATATTATAACATGAGAATACAATTACAAAGGTACAAAATACATCATTAAAAACATAACAATACAGATAACATTTGTAGTAGAGGCTTTACAAAAGAACAGAAATATACATACATATCAGTGTTACAGGAATTATGACATAAGTACATACATAAAAGATCAGAATAACTTTTGAAACATCAACTTCACACATGAGCATTAAAACAAAACAGAGTAAATAATGTCTAAGCATATTTACAAGGTAAATAACATATTATTAATGCAAATTATATTTGAGGATAACAGTATTCCTCATCATAGTTCATGTAGCTGAGTATTAGAAAAATTCTACAACATAAGTCTCATCAGATAAACATATAAAGACAGGAAAAATACAAATAAACAAGGGTACATAAACACATAGTGGGATAACACAAAAGGTAAGGACAGAGTTTGTTTTCAGTGTAACATATGGTACTGCAGTCCAACCCAAAACTTCATTCCATAGATCTTTCGTCTTATTTCAACCTTTGCTTCCACCAAAAAAATCCTATCCAAGCATACTTTCTGTATTTTTCTCGCATAATCTCTCAGTGCATTTCTTCAAATTCATCGCAACTCATTCTCTAATAGGCTACCCCCTCTTAAGCTAAGTTAAATCTACTGAGCTCAGATGCTAAACTAAGGGACGAGGCAATGCAGCAGCACAAAACAATTAACACAAACATCAATGACAAAAAATTTAAATAGGCAAAGCAGTTGCAATATTACAACTAATATAAAGCACTGTGCAGCAAATGAGAAAAATAAATTAGTAGTAAACTGGCTTAACAGAGTAATACAAAGTGAAATTTAGTAGCACTATGCCTGGCAAACAGCAGCAGCAACTTATATCTAAACATGACATAGCTCAAGCAAAAAAATATTACAGTAAAAACAATGCAGATTAGGGAAATGTATATTCACATCTTAATGTCTATGTAATTAAAGTGGTGCACCACAACTTATTCTACAAAATAAATTACTAAGTACCAGAAAAGAAAATTATGTATGCAGCTCCTGTGAAGGGATATGTCTTTGTGTGCTCCTTCGTTTTTTTTAAGTTATTGTTTACTGGATCTGTAATCATAAAATATCTATATTAGTACATTCATAAAATTTTATTTTAAACAATGCTGCAGTGCAGCTAGAAACTAGATATTAAAGAAAATGAGCAAATAAATACATAAAGCAAGCCATATGGCATTTCTCTCAACTAGCAAGACAATAGCCGTGAAATGTTTCTCATCGTTTCATTAAGCATTTTAGTAAATATCATAAATTAAGAGCTCCACAGTGTTATCATGTTTTCAACAAGGAAATGTCAATAGCGAGGATAATGGCCTCCTTTTTTTTTCTACCTGTGCTTCCGAAAAGGCACACCCTAATGGCTTGTTCTCCAGGCGTCTGACACAGCTGGGTGCCCATGATGCATTACGTGCAGGTGGTCACTTAACTTTCTTACGGAAATATTTACGACAGCAGTTTCTGCTACAGTGACAGTCTCATATAGAAGCACAATCAACAGCGACATAACGAATTTTCTCGGCAGTAGCTAGATGTTTTAATTGAAATGACGAGACGAAACATTAATTTTTTACTTCCCAGGACTCCATCCCGGCACCTATTACTATTATATTCTAGAGAAACGAACGTTAAATATGGGTTTGTTACACAAGTAGCGACATTTCAGTATGTTTGAACTAGAAATATGACGAAAAGTTCAGTTCTGACTGGGAATCGAACCCCACACATATCGATGTTGACTACACACACAGGTGTCAGATACAGAATTTCTCTGCATCAGCAGCTCGGAACAACGTCCTTGAACTATGTGATCTCGCAAATAGTTCTGTGTCTCACTGGGAGTCAAAAAGGTCACATATTGTGAGTGTTGGCAACCAATGAAAATACATTAACAATAAAAACTGTCATCCACCAGCAGATACGTGTTCTCGTGCTAGACCTTGTTAATCTATAATGAAAACTTTAGTGCTGGGCGAGGATTCGAACCCATTCACCCGCAATATGTGGCGATGTTGAAGAATCTGCAGTTTTGAATAACAAAAATAGTGGTCGAGCTTTATTGTCATGAAGGGACCAAATTCCGTGTTAAGGGTGGTCTGGCTTGCATTCCCAGTTCAGAACCAATTTTACCGACATTCACAAGACCAAATAAAAGATGGAATAAGTGTCCTGTGACCCTATGTAGCGTTTGTTTCGTCACTAGAGACGAATAATTAGTATAAGAAAGGTTACTGGTGATAATTTCTACATATCACCGCTCCTGACTTTATTATCGTTCAACCTATCGTCTACTTGGTAGAGAAGGAATATCATGAGTCTATTAAATGGTTAAGTAGGAGCAAGCTTCTGACCTGGAGATTATGCTATTGTCATGTCAGCAGGATGTAAAGACTCTTCTGGGCATCATAGCTTCGATGTGAAACCATTTTGAAATTTTCACTAATTCAGAAAATTTCTTATTTCGATAAAATCCACTGTGAAGTGTGAAGTTACCGGATAATTCGATTATTACTGTCATTATTACTATCATTTTCTTCATACCTCTGCTGGTACACATGTGCTTGAAGATCATTTAATGCCTTTTAGTCATTATAGAAGTAGTTGCCCAAGAGCAGGTGCTTTCCATGTCTACAGAATCCTTTTCATGTTAATATCAAGCATCAGCAATTACTCTTAGATTACATAAAACTAAAGTAATTGATGAAGGCGTTACTTGATAAAAAAAAGAGCTGCCTTTCTTCATTTACTTACATCTAGAAATTGCTGTCGAATACTGTCAAACAAAAACCAAGGGATCTTACTGCCTTCCGATATACGTCACTGTCAGTTCTTCCGTTGATTTGGTCGACGTGACCTGTTTCAACTTGTGGATGACAGAGAATGTTTTAGAAAATCATTTGTTTTCCTTTGCAATAAACCGAAATATTTTCGTTTTAAGCTATCCAAGTTCAAAATTTTCGCAATGTTAGATGTAATTTAATACTCGCTTCTATAATGTAGGAAAGTATATCACAGTTGCAAAACCTGTATCCGACTCATTGACCTTACACTCAGTCGCTGACCATAAATTCTAGCTCAAAGTGACACCAGTTTATGTAACCTAATGTAGCGAAGACTGTTTGCCAGTGCTCTTTCTCACCGGAAAATTCGCAATTCAATCATTGGGATCCATAAGTACACTGTAACAGTAATTTGTGTGTGTATGCAATGCATATGGATTGTACAATTTAGTGCTGCTCTCACTTCCACTGCTGTATACAATATGCGTGACCTAAACGGCCCTTCGTCATTACAGGCCCTGGGCACTGCAACATCGTACTGACAACAGTAATGTGCTTATACCGATAACCTCACTGTTAGTTTTACCTGATTTTGTAATCATTTAAATAAAACATGACCTTCCAGTGGGAGACACTTCGTCCCCCTTTCCCTTCTGTGAAATTTGTTAGTAAGCTTTTTGCCTTCTAACCAGCGAAATGCGGCAGAGTACAGCCGGTAAACGATTCACAGACCACTATTTAGTGCCGTTAAGACGATTTCTTTAAACATTGTCGTAGCTGAAGGAATTTAGATTCTTCTTAATCGTCTTATGCAACAACGTTCACAGATATCTCAAATAGGAAAAGCTCTTTATCCAGGTACGAAGGTTGTACAACAAACTTCCCACAGTTTGTGTCAGGTTGATCTTTTCGTCTGATAGCACTGTGTAAGTATTTTGTCTAACAGGTATCACAAGTAGTGTTCCTGTAGCTGTGGGAATCATTGGTTGAAAACGAGTTTAACTCCAGTGGATAGAGTACTGCCAAATATTCAAAATGATTATCAACCTAAGTCTGAGTTCATCCACAAACTGAGAAGTATTTATAATATTGCAGCTAGACCGTGTATCCTTGTCTTCCTTGAGTGGGCATTGGAATGCGTTTACATAAACACATACAATACGTTGAATACTTCGAACGCTATAGTTAATGTTGTTCTCATAAACTATTTTTTTTTAATTCTTCTGGGTCTTCAGTGTGCAATATGTGTTGCAAATACAGTCTTAAACAAACAAATTGACCAACGAGTCGTTCACATAAGATGGACAATATAGTTGTGTTCCCCTCAGAATTCTTTTTCTGGCAATATCCTCGATCTGGCAACATTGTCGACTGTGGGACTGTGGCACTTCCCGGAGGAAGTCTTGACTGCAGTCTGAGTACCTCACTCTTGACTACAACAGTAGTCTTGAGATAAAACGCGAGACTAGCTAATAAGACGTCTGGCAACCGAAAGCACATGTCGACAAAATTTTTATCGCCCCTTTCCTCTCGGTGCTAAAGCTGTGAGTGTAATTCAAGCAAGTCTACAATATATTTCGCTTTCTGTCACATTGGTAATAACAATATTTTAGCGAGAGATTTCTTGGCTGACCGTCTGCCTCTGAACACCGCATGCGTCTGAGTTATCTGGGACCCATTTGCTGCTTACCGGCGGGGGCTGAGACACTGCGCTGCCTCGTCTTCTGCTGACAACGTCTGCTCCACTCCTCACTCTCGACGGTGTAAAATGCTTTAATGTTGTTGAGTGGTGACCCATAAAATCAGTCTAAGATTTGTGTTTCACACTCGATAGCAACGGAGGCACAAAACAGTTTTTATTTGATGAGTATTTTATTGCACTAGTACGCAATACATCAATGTGGCACAGAATTAATTTCATCGTTTCTGGTCCAGTGTTCTATAATTAATGCACCACATGCTGTTCTTTTTCCTTTCACGGGAGATTCTTCAAATATTTTACTTTTGTCATGGATTCATATGTGTTAGTCAAGGAACAGAGGGTAAATGCAATGCAATGTAATGTGTTGGGTTTCTTCTCTGACTTCCTATGGTAAATGGATGCGAAACATTTTGTCAATACCTTTCAGAACCTGTTCTATAGCTGCTCAGGCAAATTGTTTGTTTTGAGGCTCATACATTAATTAATGGAGAAGTGAACACTGTTCAAAGGTAATATTTAAATATTCAATTGGACTTAAAGCGAGAAAATTGCCAATATTTGAAGCAACCCAGAGAAAAAGTGAGTTGCTAGAGCCGCTGTTAGCAAATGTCTGCAGAGAGTTCCTAATTGCTACTATGGAAACTTAGCATATAGGCCCTATAGTAATCAAAAGGTTCATTTCCTTCATACTTACACTCTAGCATGTGAGTTTTAAGTGAAGAACAATATTGAAATTCGTATCGTTGACGGTAGTTTCGAATTTCTTCAGAGACGCTTGTGTTGTGAAGCAGCTTGGCAGTGAGAAAGCCGAGATCTATTATCATTAACACAACTTGCTGAGTCGAGGTACCAAAAGGACTTGATGTGTAAAGGTTTTCTTCCGATTTCATTACAGAAGTTTTTTTTCTGGAAATTTGCAGCTCCATAAAATAAATCAGAAAAAATGGCACATACGGGCCTATCACAATTAGAACTGACGCCTCATTGAGCCGTTGCATCATGAGACACGGGAGGTACCACGGGGCTACGGACACATTGCTCGCTCAGCCTAATATAGCATTGTGAAAGATAATAAAAGTTTTCACTTATGTAAAGAATAGCATTTCTTTAGCCAAAAAATTGCATTTTCTGTCTGTGTCTTGAGAGTATTATATAGCACGAGTCATTCAAATGGAAAGGGAATATCAAGTGAATTTAGCGAGTCAATTCAGTACCATACGCGGAAGTGAGTGCACTGTCACAGTGTTGGCAAATGTTTGTGACGATGTCGCCAGTTGCAGCTGTGCTAGGAACAGCTCTTTAGCGGTATGCAGGGAGAATCCAGTGCTTGTGTCATAGCAGAATACGGGAGGAGGCTTAGGGTTTGGTTAATATGCAGCGTTTTCCCCTACCACTTGTGTCAAACATTCAGGTGTATAATTTCCATCACGATTACAGTTTCCCAGAAAATCTATACGAATAAAACACCTTGTTACTTTATGACAAAAGATTATTTCAGTACAATAAAAAGTCGTTGGAAATCAACTTTGCCCACCTGTCACGAAAAGTAAGATAACAAACACTTTGAACCTCGAAACTGATTGATCTATGTGCAGTCTTGTGAACATACAAGTAGAATTTCATGAACTGCACGAGAATGTAGAAAAATGTTGGTGCTAATGGAAGCTGTAAGAAACAGTTAAGTAATTATTCTGTACCACGTAATAATCAATTCATTTGAAAATTTAGAAGAGAAGAAACTAAAAATTATGCCCATTAAGACAGAAACTAAAGTGCAGGTGCGGGTACTATGCAGATCTGCGCTTTCATCTTCAGATCTATACAAGTAATGTATACTTACCAGCCTATTCATTGCTTTCGTAATGTTTCCCTCTTGTTTAGTCTTCTAATGATGAACTGGATCCACACTCGTGAGTCTGATGGTTTCTTTGTATCCTTCCATCTACTATCTTTGTGTGTTTTTGCTCAGAGTTCAAAAAGAAAAATATGCCTGCTCCCACGAGATATTAGAACGAGGTCGCAAGAAGGCTAACGAATTATAATCAAAGTACACTGAGACGCCTATTTGTCTGTCGTCATGGTGTTAGGTCGACAGATATAGTTGGGTATTGTTGCCTGCATCACCGGCATCCCGTTGTATTCTCTTATTGAGATTTTTATATTACCCTGAACACAAGACGTCGAGATAAATGTGTATATTCTCCCTGACAAAACATCCCACATTCCATTCATCTTGATCCATTCATTACGTGCATCGGCAGCAATGGGTAATAGCGAAGCTGTTGTGAGGTGACGAATAACAATAACAATGGTAGTAATAACAAATCAGTAATTAAGTATGTTTACTTCATTACAGACAATTGTTAACGATTAACAAAATAACCAAGAAAGGCTGAGTGTTTCATTGGCGCACTGCATAGGTGTTCTTACCACTTTGTTACTGAATTCTGTTCTGGTTGTTTGCAGAGAGAAAAGAACCCTGTAGCCATACATATCACTAGTACAAAGAGATATTACCTATCAACTATCGTTGCTTTACATCACGAGACGAACATGGCGTCACCGAGCTGATATTTGAAATACATTTGTTTTTTCTCTCTCTTTCTGTCTCTTTCTCTCTCTGTCTCTTTCTCTCTGTCTCTTTCTCTCTCTGTCTCTCTCTGTCTCTCTCTGTCTGCGTAATTGAAATTATTAAGTCTATTCGTGAGCTTGCTCGCACTCAGTGGTGTGAAACCTATCACAGAAGCAAGTAAAACACAAATATTTCTTGCACCTTGCGCAACACACAAACGTGTTGTCTGAAATATTGCTCGGAGAACATAACTGATACTTGCTGCTAAATACAGCTCTATCAGATATCAATTTGGACGCGTACGATGTGTATAAAAGTATATCATGTAATACACAGAAAGGCACATAGAAGTATTCGACTGAAACATAGCCATGACCAAGATTGTAAGTGGGGTTGACAGCATCGTCGTCTACCGCCTTGACAACTCGAACGGTGTCAGTGCTAGTTTACTGGTATCAAAGTTACAGCATGAAAACACAAAAATGTTAATAACCCGAAGATAATTAACTTTGGAACCCACAGTAAAGTAAAGCAGTCATCAGTCGCAAGATTGGTTTGAACACCACAGTGCTTTAATAGGCACGGTCTTGTTGGAGGTGGTTTCCCATTGCTTTCCTCCGACCTTTGAGTTGACTTACCTAGCCAGTTAATAGGCGAACATACAGTTCAACGTGGGTTTCGTACCACAGTGCAGCTCGGCATTTTTCACATCAACAAACACTGCCCGAGGGGAAATAAGTGTAAAATGGCACATAAAAATTGTGTGACTGACCGTGGATCGAACCCGAGAACTTTGTATTCCTAGTCTTGCTCTTTACCACTTTGCCACCACGTAACTACTGGAACTCATAGCGTTGTAATAAAATCTGTTATTTGTAGACGCTATTTCGGTGTACAGCATCGAAAATAAGATTGTCCGTCATCAGCTTTGGCCTCGATTTTTTCAAAAGCTACGGAGTGTCTAGAAGAAATCTAGAACGTCCATGCAATATTTGATCAAAATCGGTAGCGCACATGTCAGACCCACTCCTTGTGAGACTTATTTACAAATCGGAAGTTTGTGGAGACTGTTTCCCCCTGCTCCCCACTACGAGCGTTCTAAGGGACATACAGCAATGTATGCAATACCTCTAATACATTGAATGCCACTGTTTACTTTAGTCTTCCGTACTAAAATTAGTTCGTTCCTTCGAAGTAATAGTTACTACTGAAACATATTTCTGTTTAACCTGAATTTTGTTTAAAATAGTTAAAAATAGTGCTGTCATGGTTCGAGTTCTTTTTTTTTTTTTTAAGACATATGTGGTAAAATCAACAGCTGCGTATTTTAGACTAGTGATTTTGGCAGATATAACAGACGGGTGGGTCCAGTTTATGGGTATAACTGGATCGTCTGCCACAGCATAGATTTAGTGATATTGCTCTAAACGTTCCAGTGAAATCGTGAATATAATCTGTGTATCACAGTACTGAAAGCTTGAAATCGGGAATGAATTTGACTTCTGTGCTCGTGCGAGTGCCCTGCGTTCTGTGTGGCGCTTCGTTTCCTGTTGCCTTGTGAGTCGGTTGTTACTTCTGTCAAGGCGGCATGACACACCTCAGTGAGTTTGACAAAGATCGTATCCTTGCGTTTTATGAAGACGGGCACTGTATCAGTGCCATTTCCCGTGTTCTGGGATACAGCAAACCCACTATTCATCTCTGGATGAAGAGGATGGAAGATGAAGGCCACGTAAACCGTCGTCGTCGCTCTGGACGCCAACGGACAACCACAGAGAATGAAGAGAAGAGTATACTCCGCTGCAGTGTTGAGGACTCTTTCAGGAGCAGCAGAGGAATTTAAAAAATCCTGCAGCTAACAGTGAGCAGGTCGACCATACGTCGTCGGCTCAACGAGAAAGGAAGGTATGGACGGAAATCGGCTGTTAAGGAAATACTGAAAGAGCTACATAGAGCTGGCAGGTTAAATTTCGCACTGGCCTACAGAAGGAAGCCGCTTTCGTACTGGGACCGAGATATATTTACCGACGAGAAGGTATTTTCAGCTGCCCCAAATAGCTCTGTCCATGTGTATCGACCGTGTGGAACGAGATACGACCGTAAATATGTCCAGCAGAGACAAAGGAGTGGCCGGAAGTCTGTCATAGTTTGGGGCTGAATATCAGCAAATGGTTGCGGCGCTGCTGTAGGAATTTGACCGTCCGCTTTGTAGTGCTTATTATTGCGAAATACTGAAAGAAATCATGCTTCCTTGTGTTCGTCAGCGATTTCCTGGAGATAGAAGCGTCTTCCAACATGACCGTCCGCCAATCCATACAGCCAATGATGAAAGGAGACATTGAGCAGTTGGACTGGCCTTCAAAAGCTGCTGACCTCAGCCCCAAAGAGTACGTGTGGGCTGAGATGGAAACAATTATTAGGAGCAAAAGACCTGCACCAACATCCAAGGCAGCGTTGTCGAAAACAGTTCACGCTGCGTGGGAAGAGATGGCACAGAGCGACAGATTCATCAGAAAGCTTGTTGCCTCTGTTCCCCGGCAATTAAATGCAGTTGTACAAGAGGACGGGGACTGGATGCGGTACTGAGTACACTGTGTTAACAGGAAGAAGACATTGCTTAAAGCACATATTGCTTAATTTCAGCATCACTTCTCTTCAGCGATTAAGATGCTGTGAACAAAAGGAAAATTACTCTTATTTCGATTTTGATAGTAAAATTTTAATGCAAAATACATCGCAAATATTTGCATAACAATATGAAGATGCTTATTTTAATCAAGAGTGCGTTTTTTCTCATAAGACGCATAATGGTAATGAAGATTGAGGCATCAAAGAGAGACGATTTATGTTCTTTAATTTTCTCATTTTGCTGTTTGTGCCAACTTCAAGGCATTACAAAAAAATGGTTCAAATGGCTGTGAGCAATATGGGACTTAACATCTGAGGTCATCAGTTCCCTAGACTTAGAACTACTTAAACCTAACTAACCTAAAGACTTCACGCACATCCATGCCCGAGGCAGGATTCGAACCTGCGACCGTAGTGTTCGCGCGGTTTCAGACTGTAGCGCCTAGAACCGCTCGGCCACCCCTACAAGCCACTCTGCGTGCTGTAATAAAATAGTGCAGTTCTGACAACATACGGAGACACAAAAAATGACAGTCAATGAACATGTTGCTCATAATGGCAAACAATCAACAACGGTTTTAAATGTTATTAAAACATAATTTCAAACTAGTAGAATTCAACAAATTTACAAAGTTGGCGTACAAAAACATTCTGAAAGTAAAATAAAAGCTTAATTAAACGTACACCTGACAGCCGGTGGCGTTGATAACGATGACATTGGAGCAGAGTAAGAAACAGCGCTCTACAGCAACATTACGAAAAACATGCAAATTCTCTTAAAATAAAAGACAAAATTGTAAAGGGCAAACACCATACTTGATACAATAAGAACAACAATAGCTGAGGAGCAAAACTGCAAATATCCTGTAACAGTATCAGAAATGTAGCATAAAGACAGACGCAATTAAAGTAAAAGTGAAACCCAAAATGACAAACACAATACAGTCAACGATCTCCTGTAGAATAGTGCCAGTAGAACAGTGACATGAAATGCGCGAGAGAGCAATAACGAAAATTTAATGCACGAATGGAAGTCTTCACGCAAATTAAAACACTAAATTAAGCAGTCGCTTACGAACCAGTCTGATGCCATGTGAAAACAAAGAAATCAGCATCTCATAAATTTGGATGCTGCTGGATTTCAAATAGTCTGCGAGCAAGTTAACATATATTTACCAAATCGGTGAAGTAAAACAGGAACAGTGGTGGGAAAGGGGTAACTTCTTGCAACCAATTTCTTATACAAGACTGGTTGTTAAGATTCGCTACTGCGTGTTGAACAGATACAGGTGCGCGGGGTAACACCCGTCTCCTAGCCCCATGCGAATCATAGAAGTCACGTGACCTCTACAGAGCTGGGCAGAGAACCATGGTCGAGAAAAAACGTCCGGTTCTATGGCGGCCAGGTGGCAGCCCGTGAATGCTGACAGACATGCCATTTACATTTCCAAACGCGATAAGTAGCTTTCCGTATCGTCGATATGGGATCCGTATAAGGGATCAGCGTTGTGCCTAACTGTCCTTTTGTAATACGTACTACTCTCGGTAAGGCGGTCAACGGTTTCATGATGGGCAATGCCTTCATGTCCATTAATCCAGAAAATGTGGACGGCTGTGTCCAAGGTATGCGCCTCTCTTGTGGCTGCCAAAACATCCGGAACATACGTTGGTTTGTTTATCAAATGCGGGATCTTGCGATTTCTGCATCATGTCTGGGCACCATTATGCGGTACCAAAGAAATACCGGTTATTCAGAATTAAGAAACCCGTATCAGTTGTAACCGATCCGTTGTTATCCCTAAATTTTGCCCACCCCTACTGTAGAATCACGTAAACCGTCCCCAGCGCTGAGATTCGTTGCCCTTTCCGAATCAGGTACTTAACCCTACCCTACTTAACGGTAGGGTAGGAGTTACTCCCAAGGACTGCGGCTATCGGGAACTGACTGGTCGGCCCAATTGCTGTATCGAACGGGGTTTGCTGCGAGCGCAGTACCTAGTCACGGCCGGCAGTGGCGAGTAGTCGTTGCGCGGGTTTCGCACGGTGACTGCAAGGCGCACGCACACACAGTGATGAATGTTTCCCCGCCAGCCCACGGCGTGGAGTTTCAGGCTCTGCCTTGGCAGCCGGTAGCATCGCGGCCGTCAGCGACGTTTTCACTTGATCTGATGTAAGATTGTATGCTAAATAATACGAAAAAGACAACAGAAAGGAAGTCCAGTTGATGTTCAGAAACATGTTAATTCTCACTAAAATTGTAATCTGTCCTCCACTGAATTGAGCAGTTGTATTCATTTTGTTTCCTATTCAAAATTATAGGCAGTTGAGGAAAAAAGCAGCTACTATAATGCTAAGAAATGAGTTTATGCAGCCCTTGATGGAATGACGCAATTTGTATCGCATTTGCCATTTAGTCCAGTGATACCAGTTGTATGTCAACTTTACTCAGTCACGGAGCCATTACATGTGCTGTAATTCCAACCAGACAGAGCAGTGCTTCCTTGGATTCACGTAACAACTTGCAGAAGTCGGGTTGCAGGTGGGATCATTCAATTTAGGTTTCGATTGTAAAAGAGTTACGAAGAAAAACTAAGTTTCAATTGGAAACAGTGATATGTGACATATCATCCGAGTCACACAGTATGACGCCACGTGATTAGACAGATAAATTACATTTTATCTTTCGAGAAGACAATCGTACTAAGCACACTGCCGCAAACGTTATGTAGTTTATGTGCAACGCTGGTAAAACATCTTACAACTGTGCACTGAGCGGAATTATAGCTCCAATTGAAATCCGTCTAAACCACTTGCAGATGTTTGGAGCCAAAATTCCGTCATTCAGGAAATCGAAACTGGTACACTTAATCAAAGTTTGAGCTGTTCCGATGATCCATCGAAGCACAAGCTCTACCGTCAAACTGTCTGTCTGATAAACGTTTTCTGACTTAAGCTATACGCTGTGCAGGTTAGCACGAGAATTCGATCACGTGAGCTCTGATAAGGTAAAAAAGAAAACAATGTCCGAATAATTGGGGCGCATCAACTAGACAACTGCTTAAACTTTAATTATATCGTGTTTCATTTTTATTTTCATTGGTAATTGCATTTACAGTCTACTGAGCACGTTCTCGTTGGAGCAGTCATCCGTCTTCTAACTAAGCTTCGCACTAGAGATACCTAGGTATTCGAATACATTTTACACTACTGGTAAAGAATCTGATCAGTAAATGTGTAATTCTACTACAGAGATAACAAATCGATTACACACAGTAGTATTCCAGGCAGTGTTGCTTGTGTTTTAGCTCTGACAACTCTACACAAACGTCATTGTTATTTCCGGCCGGAGTGGCCGAGCGGTTCTAGGCGCTACAGTCTGGGACCGCGCCACCGCTTCGGTTGCAGGTTCGAATCCTTCCTCGGAGATACACTCCTGGAAATTGAAATAAGAACACCGTGAATTCATTGTCCCAGGAAGGGGAAACTTTATTGACACATTCCTGGGGTCAGATACATCACATGATCACACTGACAGAACCACAGGCACATAGACACAGGCAACAGAGCATGCACAATGTCGGCACTAGTACAGTGTATATCCACCTTTCGCAGCAATGCAGGCTGCTATTCTCCCATGGAGACGATCGTAGAGATGCTGGGTGTAGTCCTGTGGAACGGCTTGCCATGCCATTTCCACCTGGCGCCTCAGTTGGACCAGCGTTCGTGCTGGACGTGCAGACCGCGTGAGACGACGCTTCATCCAGTCCCAAACATGCTCAATGGGGGACAGATCCGGAGATCTTGCTGGCCAGGGTAGTTGACTTACACCTTCTAGAGCACGTTGGGTGGCACGGGATACATGCGGACGTGCATTGTCCTGTTGGAACAGCAAGTTCCCTTGCCGGTCTAGGAATGGTAGACCGATGGGTTCGATGACGGTTTGGATGTACCGTGCACTATTCAGTGTCCCCTCGACGATCACCAGTGGTGTACGGCTAGTGTAGGAGATCGCTCCCCACACCATGATGCCGGGTGTTGGCCCTGTGTGCCTCGGTCGTATGCAGTCCTGATTGTGGCGCTCACCTGCACGGCGCCAAACACGCATACGACCATCATTGGCACCAAGGCAGAAGCGACTCTCATCGCTGAAGACGACACGTCTCCATTCGTCCCTCCATTCACGCCTGTCGCGACACCACTGGAGGCGGGCTGCACGATGTTGGGGCGTGAGCGGAAGACGGCCTAACGGTGTGCGGGACCGTAGCCCAGCTTCATGGAGACGGTTGCGAATGGTCCTCGCCGATACCCCAGGAGCAACAGTGTCCCTAATTTGCTGGGAAGTGGCGGTGCGGTCCCCTACGGCACTGCGTAGGATCCTACGGTCTTGGCGTGCATCCGTGCGTCGCTGCGGTCCGGTCCCAGGTCGACGGGCACGTGCACCTTCCGCCGACCACTGGCGACAACATCGATGTACTGTGGAGACCTCACGCCCCACGTGTTGAGCAATTCGGCGGTACGTCCACCCGGCCTCCCGCATGCCCACTATACGCCCTCGCTCAAAGTCCGTCAACTGCACATACGGTTCACGTCCACGCTGTCGCGGCATGCTACCAGTGTTAAAGACTGCGATGGAGCTCCGTATGCCACGGCAAACTGGCTGACACTGACGGCGGCGGTGCACAAATGCTGCGCAGCTAGCGCCATTCGACGGCCAACACCGCGGTTCCTGGTGTGTCCGCTGTGCCGTGCGTGTGATCATCGCTTGTACAGCCCTCTCGCAGTGTCCGGAGCAAGTATGGTGGGTCTGACACACCGGTGTCAATGTGTTCTTTTTCCATTTCCAGGAGTGTAGATGTGTGTGATGTCATAAGGTTAGTTAGGTTTAAGTAGTTCTAAGTTCTAGGGGACTGATGACCTCAGAAGTTAAGTCCCATAGTGCTCAGAGCCATTTGAACCATTTGTCACTGTTATGCCACTCTGCACTGAAGCGGTAGAACCACTGCAAGCTCAACATAAGCGTTTCTACGACACAGTTGTAACAGATACAGATTAACAAGTTGAACGCACATCGATGACTAAGCGTGTAACGACCTCTGTCTTATAGGTTAAGATCGCGAAGAGAAATTGTGTGTTCCATCTGTTCCTTTCGACTCTTCAGTAACCGATAAACAAAAACTGTACTGGTGAAACTGAAATTAATCAAATCGTTGCTCCAAATAGCATCTCAAGAACTGCTTAACGTCGCATTATCTGATCGCCGAAAAATACTAAGAAAGACAATCGGGCGCATGCAATACAAAGTATAATAGCTACCTTTCTTCCGTAGTACACGAAATAATCGAGTCCTGTGAGGGATAACAATGTGACGGAACAGAACCACATGGTTGTATGCAGGGACAAGTGAAATACTCTAATACAATGTGCATTCTTGCTGATGAAGGACGCAACAAGCTGCAAATACTTAAAAACTTAATTTCAATGCGATAACCGGTTTCGGGCTATCAAGCCCATCTTTAGCTGGTTAACGATTCCCATTACATAAATGATTCATCAGAACCGTGTGGTCCGTTCCTATCCTGCCCAACAATATTTTAATGTCTAAGAACACTTCCTGTGTTTTATCCGAGGGTCCAAACTTGCTCATGTGCCTACATTCGATTAAATATTAGGTAAATAAAAACCGTGTGGCTAGGGCTTCCCGTCGAGTAGACCGTCCGTCAGGTGCAAGTCTTTCGCGATGACGCCACTTCGGCGACTTGCGCATCGATGGGGGATGAAATGATGATGCTAAGGACAACTGAACACCCAGTCCCTGAGTGGAGAAAATCTCCGACCCAGCCGTGAATCGAACCAAGGCCGTTAGGTATGACATTCCGCCGCGCTGACCACTCAGCTGGGGCTGACGCACAGCAATTAGAAAAGTTGCATTCACTTACACGAGTTCCAGTGGACGGCGCATTGTCTTCCTTCGGTCAGGACAATGTACGGACTGTTGCAGTGCAAACAGCACACACATTCTAAATTAATCACAAGGGTGTATAAACAGTTGATAATATTCTTCTTATTAGTTCCAACCGGAGATATGTAGTGTACGGACGATGTTTTTGTTTACAGTGCAAAGAGAATCCATGAAGCAAAGATAATATTCCCTTCCTGTTCAGCAAAGTCTAAACTCAACAAAGAAATAGTGTGGGAGGGGTAACATGTTGAAAAAACATAAAAATGCTTATACTCTAAGAGGTATATTGGTCAAGTTCTTTCAAAAAGGTTTTATTCTTCAATAGCTGAAAGCATAAATTTCTACAAAACCTTAGAACGCCATCAGACTGCATATACAACGTGATTCAGGAGAAAAGTCATAATTTGTGAGTTGATTCTACATGTGAAAATAAACCGAAAAAGTCCGAAGAACATGTGTCCGTTTTTCGATCATTACAGGCCTGGTGAAGGTTGAACACTACACACATCCATGAATGGATATGAAGACAGGTGTGAATATTACTTACTGAAATGCTGTGTAAGTGCTGTGCTGGACCGAACAATGGTGGGACATATGACTGATGCACCCTACAAGAGGTGTTCAAGAAGTCCCTCCACCCACCTGAATGCATTTGTCAAAGCGTTGGAAGATACGTTGTCTTGGAAGCAAGTCCTTCGTGTCCGTGAATACCAACATGCTACCCACGTCACCCATGTAGAATAAAATGGCTTCAAATGGCTCTGAGCACTATGGGACTTAACATCTGAGGTCATCAGTCCCCTAGAACTTAGAACTACTTAAACCTAACTAACCTAAGGACGTCACACACATCCATGCCCAAGGCAGGATTCGAATCTGCGACCGTAGCAGTCACGCGGTTCCGGACTGAAGCGCCTAGAACCGCTCGGCCACCTCGGCCGGCATGTAGAATAAATCGACAAGTTTTTTTTTTTTTGTGCACAGGCACTATAATGCCCATGCAGCTGTGACAATAACAGACACATTTCCCTGTGACACGGCATTCCCCGGAGTTTTCCAAACATTACGTGAATCTGGAACACAGCCCAGCGTACAGATAACATCAGAACGTGAGGCGATCCAGTCAGTTGAGGAAAGCGAAGAGATTTTTGATTGTTGTAATGGTACAAGGAAGTCCATGATGGATCACTGATTCACTCTATCAGACGAGTAGCTCAGTATTTGAAGACGACTTCCTCAAAGGTGGATTGCCCGTGGCGGACCCATTAACTCTCCTGCCAGATCACCCGACCTAACCCCATTAGACTCTTTTTCTATGGGGCTACTTAAGGGTGGATGCACGTGAAGATCTTGTCACTTACGTCACCAATGATGCTGCCAACACTTGCACGCGCTAAAATGCGATAATGTGGAGACGTCTGTGAGTTACCACTTATTGAAAACTTCATTGCCATTTAAAATGTGCACTTTTCGGAATTGATAAATTTAAGCCAGGTGAGCAAAAGCTATGTTTGTCTGATTTGAGAAAACCAACTAAGCACATGTTGGCAACAATATCTCGCAGGCTGCTTGAATTTGCGTGCGCGATGACATGCTTGACTAACCTCAATGCTAGATAACTCGGAAACGTCGCTACCTACCGATTTTTTTTCTTATCAGTTATTTCGCTGCACAACCTCCTCTGCTATACACTTACAAGTTTTTCAGATCGTTCCTGATCACACTCCAGCTGTTGCAAAACTAAAAAAAAGCTCCTTAAAATAAGTTGTCTTAGTATTTAATAAGTTCACTCTCATAGTATAAAAATATTTCTGTTACTTAACATGTTGCACGCCCTACATACGTTCTTTGCTTACTTTAGGTCTGCATTTAAAAGTATATGAATCATATCTTTGCTATGTGGATGCTCTTTGCATTGTAGACAAATAATCAAGTAAAACAATTGTCTGAGGCTGAAACTGACAGGAAGTATGTTACGAAGTGTTACATGTTGCAGTTGTTTATTTAAAATATGAGTCGTCTTTGTACTACATTCATTTACACATTCTCCTGAACAAAGAATAAAAACCAAAGTAAGACACTGTGCCATCCACTGGAAAAATATAAGCGTATACCACTGTTTCACCTTATATCTAATAAAATATCATAACATTAGTACGTTTTTATTATCAAAACAACATACGAAGTGGCGTTAAAATTAATGTTGAAATATTCTTATTTAATGCAAGAATGGATGACATACTGCCTACGAAGACATTAATGTAATGGGAAATGTTAGCCATCTGCAATTGAGCATCATAGCCTAAACTGGTTATGGCACACGAATAAACGTTTTTTTTTTACAGTATTTGTGACTGGTTACATTCTTTACCAAGAATCCTCAATGCCCACAGAGTTCATAAGAACCGACATGGATAAAATAACAAAAAGTACCGTGTGTGTACACAAAGTGTGATACGTGAGTATTGTTCAAAACAATCATGCAGAATGGGAAGTCCCACATGGAATAATGCAGTTGTCAGTGCAAATTCTAAAATTACATAATCCTTTGACGATATACAAAACGATAGCTACAAAATGTTTCTCTTGCTTTTTGAGAGAGAGAGAGAGCGAGAGCGAGAAGACATGTTGCAAGCCATTGATATTCATGGATGATTAATTACGAACAGATACTGCCATCCGTGTGTGCATGTAAGTCCAAACGGACCACAAAATAATACTGAAGTGCATCTGAAAATCGAACAAACACATGTCATGAGAAGGTATGCTGAATAAGCATCAGTCGAAAACATACTTCAAGTGTATGTGGAATACTAATGAAATTCACAAATGAGACCTACAGTAGGCTCCAGTCTCATCCAGTTATACCGCGCAGCATGCTAAGACACAGGATGAAACCACTGACCACAAAAATCAGGAATAGCGCCACAATGAACCATATCACATGAATGTATCAGAGTTTGTGTATCTCTTTAAGAGCCTGCTGGCTGAACCGATTTTTGGTGGTCTGTACTGTAATTGGCTCTCCCAGGTCAAATCTCGTAAGTGACCAACATACTCGTATATTATCCCAGGTGGCTGTCGACTTCAGTGGCTGCACAGTTAGCTCTACTAATTGCTACGCGAAGGGGCCCAGGTTCGATTCGCAACCAGGTGAGACATATTCTATATCTGTGCATGTGTAAGAATTTCCTCGTAGGCCCCTGAACCGAAGGGAACGGAATCTGAGACAAAAGCTCCTTGCCACGAGAGGACCCACAGAGGGATGTTTACATCGCTCTAGTTCCAATATTTACGGAGATACAGACGTATGTTTTTAAGCCACTGCCATATAGGCTGCCCTGGATGAGCTTGGTGAAATAGCTTAGGCCTGTTTTATCGACCTGTTTTGCATGGCAGCCTACGCGTCATTGGGAAAGAAGAGTTTCCAAGCTCTTGGCGTATTGGCGTACTACACGAGAGGCTTGTTGTAGGAGTAGTACCAGTCTGCTAATCGACATCTTTTGCGGGGGCTACACTTGTGGATGGGCATATCTGCAGGGAGGTTAAGATGAATACACGGAGGGAGAGGAGAGCAGAAGGGGGTGAACAGGAAGAGAGGGGGGCAGGAGGGGATGGATAAGTAGAGAGGAGGTAGGAGGAGATATAAAGCCAGGGTGGAGGACGAAAGAGGGAAGTTTTTACTTACATCAGGGGATGAATCTGGTAGCTGATTATAAATTTACATCCAAATTAGGTACAGAGGCTTCCATGCAGCTTGAATTATTTTCTTGGAGGATTTTAGTTCGTTAGAACTGAAATGAAGTCATGATCTACATATCTCACTAGTCTATTCTATCGACATACACTTAAATTTATCCCAAAAATCTCACTGCTCTCAGTTCCACACTACAGCAGTCTTTCTATACACACTGCTAAGTGAGCTTCACTACTTTTCAAGAACCCCAGTGTACTTTAAATTTTCCTCTCGCAAATGAACAGAATTGCCGATGCAATTCTGTTTGTGTAAAAGTACTCCGTCTTCAGGCCACAAGTGGCCCATCGGGACCATCCGACCGCCGTGTCATCCTCAGTTGAGGATGCGGATAGGAGGGGCGTGTGGTCAGCACACCGCTCTCCCAGTCATTACGATGGTTTTCTTTGACCGGAGCCGCTACTATTCGGTCAAGTAGCTCCTCAATTGGCATCACGAGGCTGAGTGTACCCCGAAAAAATGGCAACAGCGCACGGCGGCCTGGATGGTCACCCATCCAAACTCTGGCCACGCCCGACAGCGCTTTACTTCGGTGACCTCACGGGGACTGGTGTATCTACTGTGGCAAGGCCGTTGCCTGTTTGTGTTTAAGGGGTGGAATTTAAAGTAGACTTGAGCGGCAGTGAGAATTTGGTTGGAGGAGGGCGGTGTGCCAGGGTAATCTGTGAAGTTGTCTGGACTGCTGTGCTAAGGTGGCTTATTGGCCAATGCACCTGCTTAGTATGCAGGAGCCCCAGTTTCGATTCCCAGCGTTGGTATAAATTTTCACTCGCTGCTTCAGTCTGTATACATAAAATCGTATTTGTATGAGACCAGTAAAATCTCTGAAACAGTATCATTTCATCACCATTATTTCCTGGGGCCTTTGTCCCACTTTAACGTGGGGTCCGCCCTGTTACTACGGATTTGGCCATGTTAATGTCAGAGGGTGGCCAGATGCCCTTCCTGTCGCCACCCTGATCCCCCCGGGCTGGAAGTAGTGTATCCCAGCCATCTGCGTCTAGTGTAAGCCATGAAATAGCGCTACCGTTTTCATATGTCTGCGAATCGTGTAACTGGGGCGGGACATGGGGACCAGACCCGTATTCACCTAGTGGGATGTGGAAAACAACCTAAGAACCACATCCAGGCTGACCAGCACACCGGCCCTCATCGGTCCGCCGGGCAGATTCGATCCGAGTTCGGCGCGACTACCCGAGTCTAGGAATCAGCGCATTGGTGCTCTTGGCTAACCGGACAGGTTGTAACAGTATCATTTGTTTTGTATAAATGCTTGCACCTGTGTTTCAGGATGAATCTTCCATTTACGTTGGATGCTAAGATGCTGTTCCCAAACATGGAGAGCTACAGCAATTCTTTTCATGTGCAAGGGGAGAATTTAAAGTAGACTGGGGTGCAAAGAGAATTTTGATCAAGGAGAGAGGCCAGCCAGGATAATGTGCGCAATAGTGTGAACCAGTGTGCCAAGGTGGCTTAGTGGCTAAAGCACCTGCCTACTAGGCATGGGACATAGGTTCGATTCCCAGGCTTGGTACAAATTTTCACTCGCTTTTTCAGTCTATATACATGAAATGATATCTGAAATTTCTGAAAGGTGTAATTAGATTTGTATTAACAGCATGTAGTTCACAATGATAAAAGGAAACGCTTAAGAGGTTCAATGTTTGTGACCTACGAACACTAATCACAGGAATAAGACACAGAAAATTTTCAAATTTCACATAATTCTTAAAACTCATTAAATTAGCCAAAATTATTAATTGTAATTTGTTTCTTTGTCTTGAGTATGCATGTAATATGTGAAAACAGCTATGTACTTCACTGTGTACAATCTTCAGCCTTGATCGCGCAACGTGAGAGGGGGAGGGGATTTCTCAAAGATCCTGTCAGAGGGGACAAAGTTTTCCTTCTGCAAACATAGAACTGTCATTGACTGCCAAAAATTAACTACAACACTGACAAAATGCAACCTAGAACACCACATAAACACAAGTAAGAGTACTGCAGGAATAATGTTCGTGTGCCTGATACTGAAATGACAGCAACACCACATGAAAATTTCAATCAAACAGACAGAGGTAACAGAAGCAAAATCCAGCAGGAAATGTAACCTACATTGAGATAAATATGCCCCACAAAATTGTTTGACAACGTATTGTGAATAAAAACTGCACAAAAAATCAACAACCAGTACAGTTTTTCTCATATTGGTGGAAGAATTTATAAAAAAAAGCTTATCATGTTCCTGAGTTCCACTCTCCTCTTATGTTCATGGGATGTATAAAAAGTTCTCGTAGCAATCTCACCTAACCGGAACATATTCTCCATACCAGATTAATCTGAAATTCTGCTTGCACTTACCCTATAAAGCAAGTAAATGTAAAATTACGGCCACAGAACTGTGACCCCATGTAAAAGTTTCTGTATCCACAAAGTTTAGTGTTGGAGAGCACTAACTACGCACTAAAGTCGCCTCAGTTAAATACATTTAATCTCCAAACACCATCTGAGTACAGAAATTGTATAACACTGATAAAACAAACAGTTTATGAAATGGCTCAGACATGCTTTGTGGCACCCAAAAGAACAGGAGCACTAAGTGAATATTTCATGATGCACTACAAATCAATCAAAAAATAACTCTTCATTCATCCGTGTGACACGAGAGTACACTAGCATTATGAGTGGCACAACGCTTACCTTCCTACTAATAAACTGTAGAGAATAGAAGTTTGGAGAGCAGAATGGATCAACATTTTCTGGTTACACACATGGCCTCAACATTTATTGTAGATCCATCCACCACAGAATTTCAGCTCAGTTCTTTTTAAACTATTAAAAATCTATATAATGCCAGATAGCCGAGTAATACAGGACGCATAACATCTGCTAAATTCAGAGGTCTGAAGATTATCTTGACAAAGCAGATTCACTGAAAAACTGACAAATGTGCTCATAATAAACATATTCCAGTAGCACATCAGCACTGCTGCTGCGATAATGTCTCTTTAGCACGTTCCACTGTTCCTCGAGCAACATATGACCAGCACTTTGTGTGATCTTAGAGTGAGTCATGTCACGACCACACTTGTGAACTGTGCGTGAGCCGATACAGCTTAAGGCCGATTTGCCTGTCACAGCCAGACTACCAGTACTGCATAGTTTTCCTGTCATTATGCATTACTGCTGAGCGCCACACCACCATGCTACTAAAGCCGTGTGAAGCACCTGGATATGCTGTGTACAACAGCCATGGCACGCCACACCCACAGGCATCAGCTGCCTGCCGCCACATGATGACACATCTAAGCATGGCTAGGGCTGCCAGCTGAGATGTCCACGTCATAGGGGCGATGCTGTTTGTTGCTACATAATTGGGTGGCTTACAACACCCAGCATAGAGCTGCTTTCGCATGGATAGCACCAACTCGCTGCTACCTGTGACTGTGTGGCAGCCTTGTTCCCTTGCTGAGCCTGTACAGCCTTACTGCCAAGCCTGTACTGTCGCCCATTTGTTACCCATTCGTCTGTGTAGCCCACCTGCTCATCCCAGGCGTCCAAGTCCAATACCAGGGGCACATCGTGCTTCACTATCGTTGCAGCCAGTAGCTGCTGCTTGGTCCTTACCACATCCATGCGAGCGCCACGTGCCTGTGGCGATGCCCTCTATGTGTGCCATCAATCAATGTGTTTAATGTGACAATGCACCATGTCACGCAACATCTGGATAAGTACCCTTAGACATCTGATTGTCAAGAGCAAATACGGACTCTCAGACCAGGAAATTATAGTTTTAAATTGACAGATTCGAGAGAAGCTTTTGTGTTCATCTTCATCAGCAGTTTTAGAGGAAGACTAGCCTTTTCCCAGCAGCTTTACCCATGAATGCATTTGATACATATATTGCACACACCTCTTCTCCTTCCTGTGTCACTCTATCTGTCCACCTCACACTCCAACTTCTATGTATTTATATCCAAGTCACCATCTCTTCATCCCCTCTTTGTCGATTTCTCTACCCTCTCTCTCTGAACACGTCTTTCTTCCCCCTCCCACTGATCATATCCTCCTCTCCCTCTCTCTTTCCATCTCTGCCTCTCCCTGTTCTTCCTCATCTACCCACTACCCCTCTGCACCTTCCACCTGCCCCACACATTTCCCCTTCCCCTCCTCTCTTTGCCCATTACCACTTTCCCCTCAATCGGTCTGTCCCCTCCTCTACTCATTTCAGTGTGTCCCCAGCTATGCTCATTGGCACATGTAGCTGCTGCAGTGCAGTTCAGTAAAGGAGGCCAATACAACTCCCACAACCCACCTCGAATGCATGGCAGGCTACACGTAAGGGTCTTGAAAATCATTTATGTGTTCCTGGTGTGAAGACTGCCAAGTAAATCAGATCGGCAAAGCGGGCCAATACTACTGCATCACAACACTTTCATGCAGGGCAACCTAAGGTATCCTGACATGTAGGCTGCCCTGCAACGTAGGTTGATTTGACAGGAAAATACTGTTCCCATACAACATGCCTACTATGCAGATCTCGCTATACGTCAAGGGCTGGAAAAAACACTTCATTGGTCGTATCCTATTGGAGTAGAAGCTTATAAACTCTACTGTGCTGAAACTAGTGTGACCTATTGTTTCTGTGCCAAATTTTGTTGAAATAGATCCAGCAATTTGTAAGGGATACCAGACATACACACATATGTACATACATGGTGCTTTATATACATAACAGGTTAAGGTGTGAACTAAAATACAAATATAAAGTACAAGCTGACACATCACTTTATTTTATAGGTTTACAGATTATGTTGATTATTCTCTAACGCTGTCAGCTGTAATAAGTTTATTACTAACTGGTTATGAGCTGCGATTTTGTAGATAGAACGCTTAATTTGTATTTCTGGGACCCTATTACGCTAGCTGCATTGTTTTGCTTAATTATTTTCAGGAACAGTAGGAAGGCAGATGCTGTGAAAAGCATTATTTCTAGATGTATAGTTTTTAAGTGTTCCCTTTGACACTGATATCCACTACTCAACTAGTAATATTTTGAGGAGTGGATTGTAGTGAGGCCAAGAAAATAGCTGTTCCATCTTTTATGTGGAGACGTGGATGCATTTGCTTCAAGAACAGATTTTACTAGTGTCGTCATTAAGGCAGAACTTTTATTTTGTACTTGCAAGACTTGTTAAACGTTACTTCTTGAGACGAGTGTTGTGTAGAATTCTCTAATAATCTCCAGGACCTTGCAACTTGCACGATATTAGCGACCACAGGGAGTCAGAGCTGATCATGGAATTTCTTCAGTTTCATTTTTAGTGTCACTGTCTGTGCTATACCTTTCAATTTTCATATCGCCTGGGCACCCCAATGGGAGTAGATTTCTGCCTCTTAGAGCATCTAACACCACAAATATGAGGCCTTCATCGGTTTTTCAACCCCTTGTGGCTTAATACAGCATCTACAAGGATCCGAAACCCTCAGAGCTCGAGAGGTGTCCCTGTTGTTAAACTACGGTGGGAGTGACTTTCTGCTTCAAGACTAGACACTGACGCTACACTATCGTGCGGCTAGAGAAGACACGACCCATTACATTCCTCAATCCTGGATGTGTTAATCATACTACTTGCGGAAGTAGCAGCATTGGATCTCAAAGTGCACCACAAAGGAGTTACTACGATTAGTACCTGCTGTCGCTGAAAACGTCTGGGCGCTGTGTGAACTACCAGATTGTAGGACGAAAGTCTTTAAATTTTTCTTCTCTACTTCTTTGTTACAGTTCCTGTCTCTTCTCTCTGCATCTCAGTAGTCAACCAACGTTTTTTGTTTCATAAGCGTGACAACTGGAATTCAGTATACCTCAAAGATAAAATGCACTAGTGAATGAAGCTACGATGTATTAAGTGATGTAAACTAGAGATAAAAACGAGTCATGTGGAAGTGATTAATATGTGTGTGTAATGTTTAACGATGAAACTGAGTACACTTATAATGGATATTATAAACGTGGCTTATTTTGATGTTACTCTAAAGGGGAGCGAAGGTCGGTCGAGACATGATGTTATATGATGATAACTATAATGTCACTCAGAATACGACTAATTAATAAAGTATCCTAATACTGAATAATGAGAATGGAGTTGATCCAGTTCTTATGTAGCGAGTTCCAGTATGAACAATACTCTTCCGTATTTCTGTTAAAAAAAGTGTGTGAAATCTTATGGGACTTAACTGCTAAGGTCATCAGTCCCTAAGCTTACACACTATTTAATCTAAATTATTCTAAGAACAAACACACACACCCATGCCCGAGGGAGGACTCGAACCTCCGCCGGGACCCCGTATTTCTGAACAGTTCCTCTAATTTCGATGTGAATGTCGCCTCTACCTTTTGCTCTACTCTTAAGAATGGATGGAAAGATGTGGAAAGTCAGCTTTGGTGTCTCGTCGAATAACACTCCTTAGGTAATTTTGTATTGATGTTGAGTATTCCTACTTTGTGGGAAGTTAATTCCTTGTGCAATACTTTCTAAGAGGGCAGGCTTTTAGGTGTTTAAAAGTAACCGCAATCACTTATAGTATAGGCACTTGGCCTTTTTATTATGTTAAGCAGTTTACGTTACATTGTCACACTATAGACTTTTGATGTGAATACTGTACTTCTCTTGAAAAGACTAGGATGTGGACGTTCTTTTTTGTAAGAAAAGGATTTCGTTTTGACTATTTATGCTTCCATTTGTACTGGAAAGAATGTATTCAGCATTGCACTTCCTATATATCTGTTTTCTAATCTGCCACTTCACTCCATCTCAGTATTATAGTCTTAAATTGCTCTGCAGCTCTTTTTCAGGTGCCACTCGTAAGAAGAAAATCTACTCGTCGTGTCTTTAATTTTTATGCTTGCTTACCCCCACTGATTTCAGTCTATCCTTCACTGTGGAGTTTTCTGATATCGATCTCCAGTGAGGCATGTATACTCCGTTCCCGCCCGCTTGCTTTACCCAGCGCACTTTTCATGTGAAATTCAAGTTACAATGTTCCTTGCATTGTACGGTTCAAAATTCTACTATCCTGGCAGGTCTCCACCGTGTGTCAATGCAACGACGCTAGATCCGACGGTGGCCACTGCCTGCAGAATTTAAGGCTTTCTGCGATTACACACGCAAACTCGCTAACACACTGCCCAAATCTTAACTACACTACACAATCCACCGCTCTGACGAGCCCTGTGGAATCAGTTAAATTGGATACACAGTGGGACGAAAATACTGTCTGTATAATTTTGACATTTAACTTGCAAGCCTCTATCATTAGGGTCCTGTATAATTTTTTTAATGTGGGATGGCGCATCTGTGTACAAGCAGTGCCGCACTGTGGCTGACACTGTAAACCCACAGCTTGATTAACTGTGCTGACAGCGCCATCTTTGAGCCTCCATTGTCAGTTCATGACTTGGCCAGCAGGTCGTAGTACTGTTGAGGCTGAAACGTGCGATTACTGGCTGCAGTCGCCTGAACTCCTTGCAACCTTGTGGGCAGCTTGGGAGCTCATTGAAGACCATGTACTTCCGTCTATGGTGACCACACACTCTGTTAAGCACCGTGCTTCGCATTTTCTAATTTCCAGCCCTAGATAGTACAACAAGGAATAGCTCAGTAGGTAGTACAACTGAAGAGGAATGGACTTCTCTACATTCTCGAGGGTTGGATCCCCTCAGTTACAAATCGGAGGATTACGCTGCCTGGGCTGCTCTCAGGGTGCAATCGACGCTTTTGGAAGAGCCTCTGCCACTGCCGTCTGTCTGCCGGCCGCCGCCGCCCCCACCTCCGCCTCCGTCCGTCCGTCTGCCAGCCAGCCAGCCGCCCCCGATAATCGCCGCCGCCCGATGCTCGCCGCCGCCGCCGCCGCCGCCGCTGCCGTTGTCGCTCGCCGCCACCACTCAGTGCTCTCCGCCGCCGCCCATCGTTTTACTTCTTTTCCCACTTCAGAAGCTCTTGTCGCCAGTAGACAACGCATTCCATCATTGACGCCTCCACTACCACCATCATTTACACCTCCCCTCCTCCTGCATCCGCCGTTACCTCGTGGAGTGCCTCCTCTGGGCTTCCATCGTCTACTCCACCTTCCCTTCTATCTTCTCCCCTTCCCTGTATCCCCAACTGTACATTGCTCCTGCTCCTGACCCTGCTCCTGCTCCTGCTCCTGCTCCTGCCCATGCCCCCTCTTACAGCTATTGCCTGCTGAGAAGACTTTCCTCCACTCCCCACCACCCTGCTACAACTACTCCTGCTTTCCCCACCAGTCACCACCCACTGCACAACAGTGGCCACCACAGAGTGCCCCACCTCCATTCCCAGTGCCGCTACCTCATAAGAGGGGCCTGCCTCCCACCACCTCCCAATCTATGAAGTCCTTCACCTCTCCTCCCACACCACACCCGCAAAAAACATTGCAAACGCCCAGTGGAGACCTCTCCTCCACCCCCTTCCAAGAAACCACCACCTACCATTCTTCCTTCTGATCCCCTCCTCCCACCTCCTTGCCAACTCTGATTTTAAATTCCTAGATACCTTCACCCTACCCTCGAAATCTGTAAATACATCCCCAGTGCCCCCATTACCCAACATATCCCAGCAGAGACTTTATCTTCATCAAATCCCATTCTCCACACTGATCTCCTCTGGCGCCTTTCCTGCATCACCTTTGACCCCCATGGGGCCCTCACCCCTTTTCTTACTTCCTCCTCTCCTTGTCAGCCCCAGCCCCCTCATCATCCGCCAACTCTCACTGACGTGATCACAAAACTCAGCCCTGTGATCACGGAGGCAGAGGTGTTGGCAGGACTGAATGCTCACCCTACCCTGGAAATCCACTCAGCCTGCCATATTTATAACTCCTCTGGCCCTACCTTCCTCATGCGTGTCTTTACTGAGTCTGCCCCCTCGACAGATCACTTCCTCACTCGGGGAACCCTGATTTTCAACCATAGCCACCCCATTGACCCAACCTGTTCCCCTCCTCAATCCTACTGCTACCAGTGCTGTCTCCCATACAATAACCTCCTCACCCAACACTACAACAACCCCTCCCCCCATCTGCCCCCCATTGTAAAGCTTCCCACTTCGTTAAATAGTGCCCACCCCACCAACTACTCCAATTACAAAACCAATCCCCCTCACACCAACCCTGAGATCACTGTCCCCGTTCGCCCCATGAACCAGCCCATCCACCCCAACGATTCCCTCCATCCTTCCCCTGCAACTGAGGACATCATCTGGTTCCTGACCATCATCCTGCAGAATACCCTCCCCATCCTACACCCCTATACCCTCCGGCAGATTACCCTTGCTGTCCACTCTGTCTTCCATTTGAATACCTATGCCACCTACTCACACAACCAGACCCACTTTACATTCACCCACCTAGACACTCTCTTTTAAGCTACTCTCTCCTCAACCTACTTCCTCCCACCTCCTGGCATGTCAAAAGTATCAAGTCCTCTATTTCAACATTTGCTCCCTTCCTGCCAACAAATACCTCTTTGTACATACCCTATTCCTGCACGAGGTCGACACCTCTATCCGTAGTGAAATATTCCTCCAAACTCACCATACTGTCCGCACCTCTCCCTATCACCAAATATCCTCTTCCCCTCACATGAAGTGGAGTCGCTATTCGCCACTTCAAGTATCTCCCTGTCCAGCCACAACCCCTACTCAGTGACCCAACTGAACACCTTCTCCTCAGCATATTTCCCCCCCCCCCCCCCACACCATCACCTGTGCCACTATGTATATCTGTCTCGCAGCTCCTCTCCCCTATGACTTCATTTCCCATGTTGACCGTACCATCTCCGCTTGTGTGATTGCCACTTACTTCAACATACACAGCTGTGACCCTGCCACCTGTTAGTAGTGGCATTAGTCCCTTGCCATCCTCCATGGTGACCTTGTTCCACTTCCACCCCAGATGGTCCGCAGCTCGTGGTCGGGCGGTAGCGTTCTCGCTTCCCATGCCCGGGTTCCCGGGTTCGATTCCCGGCGGGGTCAGGGATTTTCTCTGCCTCGTGATGACTGGGTGTTGTGTGATGTCCTTAGGTTAGTTAGGTTTAAGTAGTTCTAAGTTCTAGGGGACTGATGGCCATAGCTGTTAAGTCCCATAGTGCTCAGAGCCATTTGAACCATTTGAACCACCCCAGATGTCATCCTTGCTCCTACCTACCTCCTTGGTAGTATAGCCATGGACGTCCGCAGTCCCAATGGTAGTGACCACCTCCCTCTCCTTCGCCTATGGCCCCCCTCCAGCCCCTCACCCTGCTGCCTCTCCAAAGTCCATCCATGACTACCGCCACGCCACCTGGGATGCCTACTGGGAATCCATTACTGCCCAGGTCAAAGGCCACCCCCTAACCTTTCACCATCCCACTGACATCACCCATGTCTATTCCTTCCTCCAGAAGAACGTCACTGATGCTGTGGAGTCCCACGTTCATAACAAACTCATCCATCCTCAACACCCTATGCTTCCTCCACAGGCCACCCTTCTTCTTTGTGAATGCTGCAGACTCTACTGCTCCTTCCTCCACACCTGTGGCCCTGGGATACACTCCTCCACCACTGACAATTCCAGCGACACATCCTGAACCTTCTTACAGCAAAGAAATGGTGGGACTGGCGCCAGACATGTATACGTGTCAACTCCAACCTCCCTGTCAACTCCTCCAAGGACTGGTCAGCCTTTCACCGCCTTACTTCTAGTCATCCCACCCCACATTACCCTCTTCTCCATGACAACCTCCCCTTCCCTGACAATCTCAGTAAGGCTATCCAAGGTCTTCTCCAATCCTAACGATCCCCAGTTTGATTATTCCCTCTTCCCCACCGCCCCTGAAAACACTGATACCACTGTCCCTCTGCTCATCCCTGGCTTTTGGCTCCTGAGTCAGTTACCCCCTTTGACATAAACACTCCCATCATTGCACACAACATCACACTTGTCCTCCACTCCAAATGCAGCACCGCCCCTAGTCTCAACAGTATCACATACTACCACCTCAAGAAGTCACCCTCAATCCTTCCTGGCCTGGCCTGCCCCTCCACTGGATTTTACGCTGACCTGAGGAAGACTTTCCATGTCTTGCTGTTCTCTAAACCCAACAAATCCCCCTCTGACACCTCTTCCTATCATCCCATCGGCCTCACCCCTGTGTTCAGTATAGATTTTGAGTCAATCCTCTCCTGCTGTACTCATCGCCACCTTAACCAGCCCCACCTCCTTCCCCTTACCCAGTGTGGCTCCCAACCCTCCTTCCCAGCCGACGACCATCTCCTTAACCTTACCACTCTTCTTTCCTTACAACTTAACTCCTGTCATTCCATTAACTTTGTTTCCCTTGATCTCTAGAACACCTATGACCGTAATGAGATTTTCACTCTGCAGTGGGGTGTGCGCTGATATGAAACTTCCTGGGAGATTAAAACTGTGTGCTGGACCGAGACTCGAACTCGGGACCTTTGCCTTTCGCGGGCAAGTGCTCCACCCGCGAAAGGCAAAGGTCCCAAGTTCGAGTCTCGGTCCGGCACACAGTTTTAACCTGCCAGAAAGTTTCACCTATGACCATGTCTGACATACTGGGCTCTTCTTCAGACTTCAAACCTATGCTCTCCCCATCAATTTCGTCTGTCTTATTGCTTCCTTCCACTCCCATTGTCCCTCCTGTGTCACTATCCACAATTCCAACTCCTGTACTTTCTATCCCACCACCATAGTGTCCCAAGGCTCTGTTATTTTCCCTCTCTTCTATTTCCTGCATACTGCTGATATGCCCAAATCTCCCTCACCTGTTTATTTCCTATAATTTGCTGATAACACCTCCTTTCTGGCCCTTTATCCTGCTGTTCAACAGTCCCAACGTACACTCCAAACCACCTTGACCAGTTCGCCACTTGTATGCCTGTATTGCTTCAATTTCTGCCCCTTCCAGATTCTATAAGGCCCACCAGATCCTGGAACGCCATGCACTCCACCCTCACCTTCCATATCTGCCTTTCATCCCCCATGCACATCCTCTATGACCTCATCCCCTTCCCCCACCTTCTTCTTTTCCTCGAACACATCCACAACCTGTATATTGTCCACCAATTCGATCCCCCCACCCCTTGATGTTCCCCTTCCTCTCCACCCCCAGCCTGTTGCCACACCTTTGCCATGTGTCCTGCCCTCTCTCCATCTCCTCACCCTCCATCTCATTTCCCAATGCAACTTCCAGCACCTACCCCTCCTGGATGAGCATCACCCTGACGTCTGCCCTCCTATCGACTCTAGCCCCATCTTGCCCCCCTACTCCTCAGAGCTCTCTCTCCCCACCCATTCTCTTCCCTTGAGTGGTTCTTCTCCCTTCTACACCCCCTTCCTGTGGCCCCTTGTGTGTCTCTGCACTCCCTCCTGTCTTGTCTTCCCTCTTCATCTCCCACCCCATCCATCTCTTGCCTCTTGGTGCACCCCCGGCCCCCTATTTCCTCTTCCCCCACTCCCCAGCCCCCTTCCCATTGCACCTTCCACCCCTCTTTTTCCCTCCTTTCAGGCCTCTTGTCCCTCAGCAGGTCTCTACCAGCAGTTTTTATTCTTCATGTGTGCTCTGTCGTTTACACTGGTTTTTAAGTTGTTCTCACTCTGTGTGTTTTTATACTGTGGCATACCTTTAACTTCTGTGTGACTCTAGTGTATTTTAAGTGCCCACAAATTGCCAGCTGTGTTCTTTTAGCCTTATGTCAACTTTTTTAACTCACTCACCCCCCCCCCCCGCCCCACCCCAGTGAATGCCCTGTGTAAGTGTATCTGTTAACTTCCATTATCTCCATTTACTGTGTTTTTATATCCCCCTTTGTTCGCCCTTTTTATGTATGAGTTCCCCTTTTTGTATTTTTTGTAAAGCCACTTGGCTGAAGAGCAGAGGGCTTTGCTGCTGCCATCCCTCCCATGCCCATATGGGGCAGGGGCATGAAATTACAACACAGGGTAAAAAGGATATCTTTAAAATGGAAAAGAGGAAATATTTCAGTTGGTCCATGAAACAAGGAAGTATAAAAGTTCAGAGAAGTTCAGGAATACAGTAATACAAGTCGCTCAGCAATGAAATGAATAGGAAGTCCACAGAAGCTAAGACAAAATGGCTGCATGAAAAATTTGAAGGACTCAAACAAGAAAGAAAAGGGCCTTGGAAGATGAAATGACGCAGAGGGGGATAGGCAACATTCCATCAGAATTTCTAAAACCACTGGGATAAGTGGAACAAAATGACTATTCAAGTTATTGTATAGTATGTGAGTCTGGCGATATACCATCAGACTTCCGGAGAAATATCTTCCACACAATTCCAAAGGCTGCAAGAGCTGACCAGTACGAGAATTATCGCACAGTCAGTTGAACAGTTCATGCATTCAACTTGCTGACAAGAATAATATGCAGAAGAATGGAAAAGAAAATTGAGGATGTTTTAGTTGACGATCAGTTTGGCTTTAAGAAAGATAAAGGCACCAGAGAGGCAATTCTACGTTGCTCTCGATAACTGAAGCAAGATCAAAGAAACATCAAGACACGTTCATAGGATTTGTTTCCCTGGAAAATGCGTTCGACAATGTAAAATGGAGAACAGTATTGGAATTCTGATCAAACAGGGGTAAGCTAGGGGGAAGAAAGCCATGAGGGAATAATAAGAGTGGCAGACCAAGAACGAAGCACTCAGATTAAAAAGGGTGTAAGACAGGGATGTATTCTTTCACTGTTACTGTTCAATCTGTACATCAAAGAAGCAATGATGGAAATAAAAGAGGGGTTCAAGACTGGAACTGAAATTCAAGATGAAAGGATGACAATGATATGATTCGCTAATGATATTGCTTTCCTCAATGAAAGTGAAGAAGAATTACGAGATCTGATGAATAAAATGAACAGTCTAATGAGTACAGAATATTGATCGAGAGTACATCAGAGAAGAAAGGAATGAGAAGTAGCAGAAACGAGAATGGTGAGAAACTTAACATCAGGGTTCATGGTCATGAAGTAGGTGAAGTTAGGGAATTATACTACCTAGGCAGCAAAATAGCCAATGGTGGATGGAGCAAGGTAGACATCAAGAGCATACCGGCCCTGGTAGAAAGGGCATTCCTAGCCAAGAGAAGTTTACTAGAATCAAACATAGGCCTTAATTTGAGGAATAATTTTGAAAATGTACATCTGGAGCACACCATTGGATGATGGTGAAATGTGGACTGTGGGAAAACCAGAACAGAAGAGAATCAAAGCATCTGAGATGTAGTGCTACAAATGAATGTTGAAAATTAAATGCACTGTTAGGTATAGAATGAGGTGGTCGTGCTCAGAATCGAAGAGGAAAGGAAAATGTGGAAAACACTGACAAAAAGAAGGGACAACATGATAGGGCATCTATTAGGATATCAGGGAATAAATTCCCTGGAAATAAGGAGATCTGTAGAAGGCGAAAACGGTAGAAGAAGACAGAGATTGGAATGTATCCAGAAAGTAATTGAGGACATAGTTTTCAACTACTGCTCTGGGATGAAGAGGTTGGCACAGGAGAGGAATTCGTGGCAGACTGATGACAAAAATAAATGCCCAGAGGACAATAATAAATGACAGTGACTTGAGTGTAATTATTATCTTTCAATAAAACTGTAATTTCTGTCGATCTCATTGCTTATTTCTTGAGTTACTGTCAGTACTGTACTGTAGTAGTTGTCTCTATATATGGCTCAAGTTTCATGGAACTGTGGCAGTGACAAATAACACAAAAATTACTTTCGCCTTTAATTTTTACACATATGTTTATCTGTGGGAAGAAATGTTTATCAATACAGGACTATGCAGAGGGGATACAGGGGAATAAGGCACATCACCGACATGTTACTTGCTAGCAAGAAACATTGTTCTGAGGCAGATGCTTTTTTATGAGAGTGTAAAGCTGTACTGGTATGCTGAAAGATTAGAGCTACAAAGGAATCCACTGAAAATAAATATGGAATACTGACCACATTTATGATTAGAGATACTGATATGGTCCATGATTGTTTATTTATTCTACTGGTTTTGAGTAAAAACATACTATGTAACTGTCTAAACAGCATTGCCTTATGAGTTATTCACCCCAATGTCAGCTATACTTTTCTAGATGATAAGTAACAGGAATACAAATTTTGCTTGAAATCCAGAAGTACAATTAGATCTTATCACTTTCCCACTGCCACCCCATTTACAGAGTAGGTATGCTAGGGGTGTTTGAGCTTAGCAGTATTTTTCCTGTGTAGTAAGCCTTATGTATACAAAGTTTGGTTCAGTTCTCTCCACATATCCCAGAGCTTTATTTGCATATCACATCATCCTCCCCTAAACCTGCCCCATCTCTATGAGTGGTAGGGATATCCCAGTGATTAAACATTTATTTCTCAGAGCAGCTCTTAAGTGTAGCATGCTTGGCTGAAATTTCACAGAGCATTCTACAGTTATGCTTTAAAATTTCATACACTCATACCATCATTACCACCTTCAGAGCAAAATTCTGTGACTGTTGTCAGTCAGCACATGGATCTCAAAGTGCAGTTCACTTTTGATCATTTTATCTTGTTTATTGTTTCACATTGTCAGCCCATCTGTAATGATAATAGTGTTGCCTTACCTTAACACTATACCTTTTCTAACAGTAATTTACACGTATACGAAGTTGGCAGAAATTTTCCAGGCATTCCAGAGTTATTATTAAATGTTACCACTCACCCCAGCTCACTACAACCTCACAAACAAGGGCACTTTAGGTGTCTTAGCAGCACAGTAAATTCTCCTGGTACTAAATCATATGTGAACCAAGTTCGGTTAAAATTGATTGAAGTGTTCCAAAGCAGTAATGGAACACACAAACATATACAAAATTTTACATATATGAAGTTGTAATGTGAAAACTGTTGTAGGATATAAGCACAATATACAATTATAAGCCATTCTAACAAATATGCAAAGGAATTGTTTAAAAAATTAGTAGTAGTCTTAGGTGAAATGGTGAATAGAGTTCTGTTGCATTGAGAAATATACATTGCAGATGGTGTCTCACCTGACACACTTGAAGTGTATAACATAAATCAATTAAGAGCTGTCAATATTCATCACAACACTCTAATAAATTAAGCAGCTATGCTCCTTTCTCTTCACTTCTATCATACAGTTAGAGGAACAAAAATTACAGTGCCTGTGATACATGATAAGATGGGGAAAGAGAGCTGTAGTATCATTGGCTTCCTCCCCATTTCTTCAAAGTCACTTGCAATAGTGACAAATCATAAGAACAGCCTGAAGTGCCTGTATTGGTTTGCTATCTACTCATTTGACTTTTTTGTTAGTATAACTCATAGCAGATAACTCACAAAATTATGGTAGTTACGAGAAAATTTCTTAATAAAATTTTCTCTATTGTCTGGTAAAACTGACCAAATGATGAACTTTGGATATTGGCTACAAGGAAACTGCATGTACCTTCCTTTGTTGGATCACTGCCAGACTGTAATTCCAATAATTTGGCTTTCAAGCCACCATTTTTTCCATCTTCTCTGACAAAGATTTACAGTGGTAAAATATGGCAAGTTGCCCTATGTTGTTGGAGCACACATTAAACTATATTTCTCCTATAAGTGACTGTGTGAAACTCAAAAGAAGGCAAGTGACCACTTCCAGTGAAGTAGTGCAGTATTCAAATCAAAATTTTGCTCAATGTCGGTTTTAGTTCAGCAAGAAGACTTTTGCACATAAAAGAGGTAGGTGAAATATAGTACTTAGGCTCATTTAGAGGTGCAGAAATGAAATTAATCTAATAGAAAGGTGAGACATTGCAGAATTCAGCCAACACAAAATCATTACAAAATGGACCAGTGTTTGATGTGTTTCAGAATTAAGGACATACATAAAACATGTACTCAGCAGAAGTATCTTATCAGTTAGTACTAGTAATGGAGTCAGGTAAATGCACTGCTGAAATATTTCAGAATGAAAAAAATAGATGGAAAAGGTCAGATTGTTTTTGTTAGAGCACACAATATCAGTGTACTCTTACCATCTGTTTTAAAGACTGTATGGTGAACATAACCATTCAGCTAAATAGGCTTGATACATTCAACAGACCAATCACAAAACACAACTATAAATGTATCTAATAGTAAAACTGCCATTGTGCTATCAGAACAGTAATGCAGAAAAGGAGAGGTACTACAACAAGCTGTGGAAATTTGTATGTTTTCTAGGAAGAGACACAAATAAAAGAATAATAAAAACTGTATGCATGAAAATTACAGAAAAAAACAGTATCTGACTTGGAAGGGCCTAGAAAGAAATTTTGATGGAATATTAAAAAGTCAGATCAGTATTGATTATACGTGAAGTGAAAACATGTTAAGACCATAAATGGTTTCTTTCTGAAGAATTAATTGCATTTAGAAGTAGCAGCTCTGTGTAATTTGGAGCCTTCTGGCCAGGGTATACTAGAGGCTTATACTGTAATAAGAAATACCTGAATCCTTTCCATTAATTTCTTTATTTTTCTACTATCCCATATTCATTGCTGTCTGTTGTCAAACAGTAGTGTAATGCCACATGTACAATGTATCTCACAGTTTTAAAAATCTATTTTCATAGTGATGTCTCGCACTTCAGTTCTGAAACAATTTGACTTTGTGCTCCAGTAGAATGAGCAAATGTAATTAGGTAAATGTATAGTGTTAATGTAAGGCACCATTAGTATCATTATGGAAGGGATGACTAAGTGAAACAAATAACAAAAAATATAATCAAAAATGAACTATACTTTGGGGTTAGTGAGCTGGTAACAGTCACAATATTTTGCTCTAGAGGCAGTGATAGTGGTATGAGCAGATGATTTATGAAGTATTACTGTGAAATGCTTTAGGCAATGTGATAACTCAGAAATTTCCTACAGATATTGTATATCCACATAGCTGCTGTGCAAAGGGAACAGAACTGTTGTTTAAATTTTACTTATAGTAGCTATATTAGCTACCATTGCCTCAGACACCAAATAAACCCTTGACACTTTTATTTTCAATTTCAAAAACTCTGCCATTCTTTATATTTGGTATGATTTATTTAAGGAGAATACTGTTCGTTCCACTTTGATGTAGTATTCAATACAACAAAAAGTGTAATTGCTTTTCAAGATGCAAGCTGATTTCGGTACTCAAAATCCTGTGCTTGTGCAAACCCTGTTCATGATGTATTTCATCTGAATGGCAGGATCATTTCCCTCACCTTATAACAATGGCAGTTCAGTATCTTCATTACTTGGCTAGTGGAACCTGATGACATTACTGCTGGGGTAATATGTATCCCATATCCTATAACCTAGGAAATGTTTAAAACACTTTTTCATTACAGCCTGTATCTCAGATTATTATTTATGATTTCATATCTAGTATTCATCTCAGTTAGCAATCCTTCATCCCATTTGCAAGTAGCGATTCTAATGATCAATGCATCCAAAACTGATAGCTCCATTCTGTGTTTCATCTAGTCTTCTTATGACCACTACTTCAAGTGCAAAATGACTTGTAAATGATTTAATGAACATCTGACTTGAAACACTGAAGTGTTTTTTTTAATTAATAGTATAAGCACAACACCAAAACCAGTGTAATAAAGTAAAGACCTCAAAACCACTAAACCAATGGTGTATATAGCCATTCATTTTAGAGAAACTTTTTGGATTGACAGATGTGATCACTTTTGTTCAAAACTGAAAAGTTGTATCCATTTAAGGAGGCAAAAATTAAGCCTGCAGAGAGTATGGGAATGTATTGTTCATATAGGGAGGTGTAACATAATTTCATTTGATGAAGAAAATAACTTTATTTAGTAAAATGTGGGAAATGTTTATGAGAGAGAGAGAGAGAGAGAGAGAGAGAGAGAGAGAGAGAGAGAGATTTTTAGGACAACCTGTCATAGTTACCTTGCAAGTGGATGTGACACATTAGTATAGGAGGAATCTATTAGATTAATGAGACACTTTTTAATGTGATCCAGTAATGAAGCATAAATAATTCTTAAATATTTTTCATGAAAATGTAGAGTATCCACACAAACCGTTCAAGGAAGGGACAAACAAATGGTGAGCAACTGGAAAACAAAATAAAATACAATAAGAAACGGATACTACTCAGTGTGATTCAAACCATCTGTCTATGATTTAGAGATGAAAAACTAATTTACAGGTATCTTACAAGTTCTTACAATTATTGTGAATCCCAACTCCAGTTCATAATTTGGGATTTACAATGCTACTCAAATTTTTTCGTTTCTGAAATTACTAAATTGGAGCATCACAGGGTACTATTAGGGACACACTATGCTTACAGATGTGACATGTATATAGATTTCCAATGATATATGTTTTTTACTACCCACAACAGGCAACCATTGATAGTTCTTCCCAACACAGATGTCGCAAGCAGAAATGTGTAATAGCTGCAGTAATTATACCTTTTCATTATATGTGTGAGAAACAAAAGAGCCTTACATTGCCAGTTCTCAATCTCAATCTCAACTTACTGTGCAACTGAACAAGTAGGGCAAGTAGGGGTAATTGCACTACAACTTTAAAATACCAGAAACTGCACAACATGTGAGTCAATAATAAATAGATAAATTTTTCAGAGCACATGGAATTTAGAAAATTGTAATTATCTGGTGCATCAGAGCATTATTTCTTAAGGGCATGACAAACACAATATTAATTAATAGTTCTGTGTCTCTTAAGTTTTCCATTTGGCAACATAACTAAATAGAGATATTCACTTTAGTGCAGAGGATATGAAAGTCAATTTAAGCAAGGCAAAAATCAGATATTCATAATGAGAGTTTTTCGTGAGGATGAACTGGATCAGGAATGCAATTAAATATCTGTCATGTAACATGTATATTAATAATTCAGGAACTAATGTGAGAAATATTGTTTTCATGTAATTTAAATATTCTGTCATGTGGTGGAAACACATTTCAAAGCACATCACCTTAATTTCACCATGTTCATCAGCCTGCCCTTGGCAGAAACAGACAAAATTATAATATTTTCCTTTTTTCCTGCTCTCCATTTTGAACTTTACAATGAGGGTTGAAAATCATCACATATGTCACAGTATTTTCACTTTATTTCTTTTTTTTTTATAAGTGATTCTGATCACCAACCACAAACTTCTCTAATTTATACTGACAAATATGGCCACACAGTCGTCAAGAACCTGTATGAACTTCAAAGCTCCAAACAAAACATCATTTTTAATTGATTATGGAGTCTCATCTTTTTGAAAAGTGTTCCTTTAACACTGATGCTGTAACACATAGTGCAAACTAGATTGTTGTTCATTGGATATGTTTCCTTTACCATTAGAGTCCATGTATATGGTATATTACCTTTTCTGGAAAGGTAAAATGTATTATCAAATATGTAGTTTTAAGTCACTTCACGCATCATGTGCAGATAATCTGCATTAAGATATTTGATGAGATGGTTTTAAAGTATTCCTGCTATAATTTATGATATTCATTTGAATTTGTCTTGGTAACAAGTTACAACATAGGTTTCAAGTAGCAGGTACTTTAACTTGATGTATTAACAGAACCAATTCTAACAAAAAAGATTTTTATGAAAACAATCCCAATTCTTCAAAGAGTATTTCATCCAAATAAGAATGCAGTATTCTTTTGGTGGGAAGAATAATTTTCTCCAACATCAAATGATAAAATTTCCCAAGTTCATCAATTGACTGAATTTTGAAAATAATTTTGTATTTCACTAACTTCAAAAAGACATCTACATTTAATGCTATATTTTTATTGTTGGCACAGAATTTAGTTTCGGAACTTCTGGTCCACTTATGTACAGAATACATGATTAGTACCCAAATGTGCACTATATACTGTATATATACAACCACTTGCGGCATCTTTGTGAAGACAGTGAAGTCTCTCATAGGGTAGTGTGTCATTGTATTCTTTTAGGTTTCTGTGATCATGAAATAATGATAAATAACGGTATGATCTTTTGCACATGAGATTAACTGGAAATTCAGTTTGGCAATAGATAGCAAATAAATTGACACATCTTATAAGAACTGATGTATGTTCAAAAATTTATGCATGTATGGATGCATGTATGTATGTATCTATATATGGGGAAGGATAGATGAACATTACCATGATTAAAATTCAAGCATTTAGCTTAGAATTATAAATGAGGCTGCCATTAACACATGGAACAAATGCCTTTTGTACCCACCCACTGTGGGAACAGGTGCAACAATCTTCTGTTTTTATAGAATAGCTTGCCTCTTCCACCAGTTCTGCTGTTCTGATGATCATCTCTGCCTTCACTTGTTGAGGTATTCACTGTCATCTTGGCAAAGAACCATTGCAAGGTACCATCACTTGGATCAGGTGAACCAAGGTTTTTGAAATAGGTGTTAGAAAGAGTAAAAAAAGTTAGAATTTGCTTACAAATTAACACAATACTACTATAGGGGTAAAATACAGGGAGCGAAGGGCTATTTGCAATTTGTACAGAAACCTGATGGCAGTTATAAGAGGCGAGGGGCAAGAAAGGGAAGCAGTGGTTTGGAAGGGAGTGCGACATTGTTGTAGGCTCTCCCCGATGTTATTCAATCTGCATATTGAGCAAGCAGTACAGGAAACAAAAGAAAAATTCGGAGTAGGTATTAAAATCCATGGAGAAGAAATAAAAACTTTGAGGTTCGCTGATGACATTGTAATTCTGTCAGAGACAGCAAAGGACCTGGAAGAGCAGTTGAATGGAATGGACAATGTCTTGAAAGGAGGATATAAAATGAACATCAACAAAAGCAAAACGAGGATAATGGAATGTAGTCTAATTAAGTCGGGTGATGCTGAGGGAATTAGATTAGGAAATGAGACGCTTAAAGTAGTAAAGGAGTTTTGCTATTTGGGGAGCTAAATAACTGATGATGGTCGAAGTAGAGAGGATATAAAATGTAGACTGGCAATGGCAAGGAAAGCGTTTCTGAAGAAGAGAAATTTGTTAACATCGAATATAGATTTAAGTGTCAGGAAGTCGTTTCTGAAAGTATTTGTATGGTGTGTAGCCATGTATAGAAGTGATACGCGGACGAAAAATAGTTTAGACAAAAAGAGAATAGAAGCTTTCGATATGTGGTGCTACAGAAGGATGCTGAAGATTAGATGGGTGGATCACATAACTAATGAGGAGGTATTGAATAGAATTAGGGAGGAGTTTGTGGGACAACTTGACAAGAAGAAGGGATCGGTTGTTAGGACATGTTCTGAATCATCAAGGGATCACCAATTTAGTATTGGAGGGCAGCGCAAAGGGTAAAAATCGTAGAGGGAGACCAAAAGATGAATACACTAAGCAGATTCAGAAGGATGTAGGCTGCAGTAGGTACGGGGAGATGAAGAAGCTTGCATAGGATAGAGTAGCATGGAGAGCTGCATCAAACCAGTCTCAGAACTGAAGACCACGACAAAAACAACACTACAACAAGAAATCATTATCCATCCTAGTTAAGATTAGACATGTTAATTGAGTTATTACGTCACAAGCAACATATGGATCAGAGTGCCTAACACTGAATAAGAAAGGCGAACTAGAAAAAAGAGAGAGGAAAATGCTGAGAAAAACAATGAAAATTAAAAGCCAGATCGGTATACAAATACTGATAAAAGTTCACAGATACAGTGAGCAAGAGACGGTTAAAATTGTATTGACATTTAAAAATAACGGATGAAACATGGATTACAAAGAAGTAAACTGGAAAAAACTGTAAGGTGGATAGAAGCAGTGAAGAAGGATGCAAGCAAATTGATGTTACATAAGAAATATCACGTGACAGAATCACTTCAGGTATCTGACAGGAAATGCAGCCTATGAAGAAGATAAGCCAAAATTCCGACCAAAGAGAGTGTGGACAGATAATCACAGACGAGCGCTTGGAGAGGAAATGAAGAAGTATTAGGAAGAAAAAGAAACACCATAAGTCTTAAGTTGTACGCAGTCCAGCCCATAGCTCGCCAAATTCATCAATTTAAAAAAAAAATTAAAAACCTATGTATGCTTATTCTCCTCCTAACTATTGGACCAGTTTCAAACAAGCTTATAACACGCATCACGTACTGTATGGAGACTATAACTGTTGGGGCAATGTATGAGAGGGGTGGAGGTGGGGGTATAAAGGTAGTGTAGCTAACTATGCTTGAGTTCGTATGGTTTTTCATTCATTATTTTAAGATGACAGTACCTAATATCTTGCAATAAAGTTTACGCATTATTTCAAACCCTTAGCAAATTTTTCCTCGCTAAAAGTCGCCACAAAATCATGAAAGGAAAGAAGTTTATCTCTTACTGTGTTTTCGTTATCGATGCAGTAAAACTGCCGCTTCGGGCATGACGTTTTAATTTATAACTTCTTTGCTACTAACTTTCTTTACGGGATATTTTCCTGGCAGTATTCACATATATCTCTGAATGGACCTGCAAAATTATATTCGTGTGTGACACATACTTCAGGAGAGATGACATGGTAGACACTAGCACCCATGGTCTAGGGACGCCGGAGCGGTAGCTCAGCGTGTTCGGTCAGAGAGCTGGCTGGTCTCTGTAATGAAAAACTGAGTGACAGGATCAACAACGAACTTCAACGAATGTCACGTGACATACGCTACGACCAAATGCAACGAACGAAATGGAAGAAAGGCGGTTATTGTCTTTGTTTAGTAAGCAAAAAGTCACCCACCAATATCTAAATTTTGATTAATAATCAACATTGGCGGCCGAAGACAATCGGCATAAGAAGTCACCCTCGTGCTGCCAACGGCCTTGTCAAAGAGGGCGGAGGAGCGGATGGCTGTTCAAGGTGCCCTCTTGTCCTTCGGGTGGTAAATTGCCCCTAAAGGCGGGAGAATCAGCAATGAGCAACGGCATGAGAATGGAGGAGGCAATGGAAATAACTGCATTACAGACATGTCATGTGTATCCACAGGACATGCGGCCCGTAATTGAAAAAGTGTCGTGATGATCTCTCCATTGCAAAAGATCCGGTAAAGTCCCCCATTCGGATATCAGAGAGGGGCTGCCAAGAGGGAAAAAGATTGAATAAGCAACGAAAGGATAACGTTGTAAGAGACGGTGCGTGGAATGTCAGAAGCTTGAATGTGGTAGGGAAATGCAAAGGCTCAATCTAGATATATTAGGAGTCAGTGAAGTTAAATGGAAAGAAGACAAAGATTTCTGGTAAGATCAGTATAGGGTAATATCGACAGAAGCAGAAAATGACAATGGGGTTATGAATAGGATGATAGGGTAGAGAGTGTGCTACTGTGAACAGTTCAGTGATAGAGTTGTTCTTATCAGAGTCGACAGCAAACCAACACTGACAATGACAGCTCAGGGAGGCATGCCGACGTCGCAAGCTGAAGATGAAGAGTTAGAGAAAGTGTATGAGGATATTGAAAGGGTAATACAGTATGTAAAGGGCGATGAAAATCTAATAGTCGTATGGTACTGGAATTCAGTTGTAGTGGAAGGAGTAGAAGAAGAGGTTACGGGAGAATATGGGCTTGGGACAAGGATTTAGAGACTAATTGAGTTTTGCAATAAATTTTAAATAGTAATAGCGAATACTCATTTCAAGAATCACAAGAGGAGGAGGTATACTTTGAAAAGGCCGGGTGATACGGGAAGATTTCAGTTATATTACATCGTGGTCAGACAGAGATTCCGAAACCAGATCCTGGATTGTAAGGCGTACCCAGGAGCAGACATAGACTCAGATCACAATTTAGTAGTGATGAAGGGTAGGTTGAAGGCTAAGAGATTAGTCAGGAAGAATCAATATCCAAAGAAGTAGAATATGGAAGTACTAAGAAACGACGAGACACGGTTGAAGTCCTCTAAGGCTGCAGATACAGCAATGAAAAATTTCTCAGTAGGCAGTATAGTTGAAGAGAAATGGACCTCTCTAAAAAGGACAATCACAGAAGTTGGAAAGAAAACCATAGGTACACAGAAGGTAATTACCAAGAAACCGTGGGTAACAGAAGAAATAATTCAGCTGATCGATGAAAGAAGGACGTATCACAATGATCAGAGAAATTCAGGAATACAGAAATATAAATCGCTGAGGAGTTAAATAAATAGGGAATGCAGGGAAGCTAAAACGAAATGGCGGCATGAAAAATGTGAAAAACTGGAAAAACAAATTAGTGTGGAAGGACTGACTCAGTATACAGGAAAGTCAAAAGAAATAAAAAACAAGAGTGGTAACATCAAGAGCGTAATGGGAATTACGATACATGAAGTGGAGAGAGCAGATAGGTGCAAAGAGAACACTGAAGGCCTCTATGAGGGGGAAGAATTCTCTCATGTGATAGAAGAATAAACAGGAGCGATTTAGAAGAGAAACGGGATCAAGTTTTAGAATCAGAATTTAAGTTGCTCTGGAGGACTTAAAATCAAAGAAGGTAGAAGGGATTGATAACATTCCAGGAGAATCCCTAAAATCGTTGGGGGAAGTGAAAACAAAACGACTATTCACGTTTGTGTGTAGGATGTATGAGTCTGGCGAAATACCATCTGACTTTCGGAAAAACATGATCCACACAATTCCGAAGACTTTTGAGCTAATAAATGTGAGAATTATCGCACAATCAGCGTAACAGCTGATTTATCCAAGCTGCTGACAACAATAATATACTTAAGAATGTAGGAGAAAATTGAGGTGGTGTTAGACGACGATCCGTTGGGCTTTAGGAAAGTTAAAGGCACCAGAAAGGCAATTCTGACGTTGTGGTTCATAATGGAAGCAAGACTAAAGAAAACTCAAGACATGTTCGTAGGATTTGTAGACCCTGAAAAAGCGTTCAACAATGTATAAAGGAGCAAGATGTTCGAAATTCTGAGAAAAATAGTGGTAAGCAATATGGACAGATGTGTAATATACAAAGTGTAGAAGAGCCAAGATGGAATAACAAGAGTGGACGACGAAGAATGAAGTGCTCGGATTACGAATGGTGTAAGACAGGGATGTAGTCTTTCACCCCTACTGCTCAATCTGTACATCGGAGTAGCAATGACGCAAACAAAAGAAAGGTTCAGGAGTGAAATTAAAATTAAAGGTGAAAGGATATCAGTGATACGATTCGCTGATGACATTGCTATCCTGAGTGAAAGTGAGGAAAAATTACATGGTCTGCTGAACGGAATGGACAGTGTAATCAGTACAGAGTGTGGATTGAGAGTAAGTCAAAGAAACACGAAAGTAATGAGAAGTAGCAGAAATTATAACAGCGAGAAACTTAACATCAGGATTGATGGTCAAGAAGTAGATGAAGTTAAGGAATTCTGGTACCTAGGCAGAAAAATATCCAGTGACAAATGGAGCGAGGAAGACAGCAAAAGCAGACTAGCACTGGCAAAAAAGGCATTCCTGGCCAAGAGAAGTCTACTAATATCAAACATAGAACTTAATTTGAGGAAGAAATTTCTGAGACTAAGTGGAGTACAACATAGCATGATAGTGAAACATGGACTGTTGGAAAACCAGATCAGAAGAGAATCGCAGCATTTGAGATGCGGCGCTAGAGACGAATGTTGAAAATTAGGTGGACAACACACAAAATTTTTGTCTGGAATGGACTGGAGAAGACAGTCTGTGACTGATGAACTGTAACGCCTACTGCCGACTCACCACTGCCAGCGGCTGTTGCATGTGAAACGCGCATATGCGCGCGCTTTTGTCATGGTGTGCGATGTGGTTAAGATGTTTGGAAAATACACAGAAAGGAGGTGGAAGGCATGACAGTTTCCTTTTGTCTCATACACAAAGATCGAGACTAGAGCTCTGGTTGGAGGCTACTATTTGGCGTGGACTTCTGGGATTCTTCAGACGATAGCAGAGGACTTGTGACAACAATTTTCCTTTCTCTGATAGGTCAACAAATAAAAATGAACCACGGTTGGATGCAGCTGGTTTCTGGCAGTCTTCTTCCAGATGGGACACCAGAATTACACAGACGCAAAGTTCAGATTCATTCAAGGCCTGAGGTTGGAACAGAATGCATTTGGGGTCCGAGCCTGGAGCAGTATGCTTTCAGGATCCGATAGTGCTGCAGTAAAGACTGAGGCTGCTGCTTTGGCAAAGTGCAGACTGCCAAGAGACTCAGAGTTTTTCGTTGACAGCGTGGTGATGACTGTGGTGCTGTGAAGATTGGGAAGTTCTCGTTACGGTGTTTAAATTTAACCGAGATTGCCACCGTGTGAATTTTAGGTATTTCACGATAATGTTAGAAAGTACTTAAAGCCATATTCATTATTATTATTTTAGCTATATCAGTTCTTTCGAGATTCGGGAGTGTATGCTTATTAGAGTCTCGTATTACCACGTCTTGCTGGTTACCTTGCCACGTGCAGACATTACTTCCGGTGCATATCTGAATAAAATATCTCCTTGTACAATGAGTAAAGCAATTATTTTTGCCAAATCTTTTCAGATCAACGCAATCGCGATCTCTGGAGGTAACACTTCTTTTACAGTATATTTCTCTGTACCTTGCACGCCAATAATGTATCATATGTAACAGACAGTTTAATGCTTCATGTGCCTTTAGTCGTTTTAACCGAATATGTTATTTATTTTTAGTTTTCTCTCCATGTGTGCACATTCTAGTAAAATAAATGTGCAGTAACTGAATTTCTCTTGTTATTCCAGGTGTTAATCTCTGATCCGTTTTGCTTATGGATTAACCAGAACCATCAGCTGGTCATATTTCTTTGACAGTTCCGTTGTGCAAAGCTTTATCCAAATGACAGCGTTTCAATTGGGTTACCCTAACAATGATAGTTTCCCCCTTTAGTAGATACGTTTTGTTTAGCTTACCCTGCCGAGAGTACTTATTCATTTTTAACAGAAACATTTTATTAGAGAATTTTACGTTGTGCTGAGTAGTAATTGTAAACAAAAAATTCGATACGTTGTGCCATTTCCACGTTAACTAGCATCGAAGTAATTCAATCAGGCCGTTGAACAAATTCAAGCAGCCCTCCAGATACAATCAGTGGCAGTTGTTCTCATAGTGTAGATGATAGCACAGAAGACTGCTCAGCCTTTGGGTGTGGTTCGAACCACACTATCGACCCATGTGCATTTTTGTATCTCTCTCTCTCTCTCTCTCTCTCTCTCTCTCTCTCTCTCTCTCTCTCGGAACCCAACCGAATAACAGGTTTGGCCACATCATTTCTGGTGGGGCGCTTGAATTTGTGGACACTATAGCCTCATTGGCTAACTTCCATGCCAATTAAATAGGAAATAGTGCAAAGGATCTAAATTTTTACTTAATTATTTCTCAGCACAACCCACTCAACAACACCCTTACCATCTCTTCAGATTATGTTAGTGTTGAAGTTGCTAGACTTTATGCAGGAGCAGCAGTTCAGTTTTATTTAATACTTAACCAGCCACTCTGATACAGGGTTACCACTTTTATCCTAAAACACCTCAGGTGACTTCTGGCATGGATGCTTCACAAGTGTTGTATAGTCACTTTTTGCTACACCATGTATGTCTAACGGTAATGTTATCAGAGAGATGTCGAACATCAACCATCCTTTACTATGTGCCTGTTGAAAACAATATGTAGATATATGTCTTGCAGTTTATTAATACGATAATTAATGAATGATGTTCCAAGATTCGTAATAAAAACTGGTAAAATTTACGTTATCAACTTATAACAGACAAGTGCAAGAAAATGCCACTAGTTTGGTACATGTACAAGAGTGCTGTCATGATGTAGAAACAGACGTTAGTTAACATGAACAGGAAAGTATATTAATAAGGAGAAACAATAGGAAGAGATACCAAAGCTAATGAAATTAACAATGTTAATAAATCTGTGCATGAAGGTGTGTGGAAAGGAGACAAATGAGACTCTGGAATGTATGTGCGTACAGGGTGTTCAAAAATGTTTCTCACATTCCTATGGCAGACAGTATTGGTCAAAACTGGAAGGAAAATTCCTCGAATGATATGTCTGGAGACCAAAAACTACTAAAATGTTAATTAATCTGTCGTTTCGTTCCCGTACGTCTGTTACCTAGGAGTGCTGCCTGTGGTTACCAAGCATCCTAAAACAGCCTTCAGTCCTTCATGACAATGAATCACGTATTTTCCACAATATATCCGGTTCCATTCGGATAGTGTCACATGCTCTCGTCACACGCTCATGTAATGTCTGTGCATCGTCGATGGGTGGGGGATATCCCAATTCTTTAAATGTCCCCATAGCCAGGAATCCAACAGATTCGTGTCTCGTGAGCGGGGAGACGGTGCTACCTGACCACCTCGACAAATGCATCGTCCATTAAAGGTTGTGGTGAAACACTATTGCACAAGCCATAGAAAATGGGGTGATTCAAGTTGCGCATAAACCAGTCACTCTCTTTCCACGAGGATAATTTTCTGTAATAGCGCTGGTAATCCATCGCACACAAAACAATGATACATAGCATCTTTTCGTTTGGTGAAGATTATGGTCCGATGAGCCTGGCACCGAGAATTCCTGCCCATATATTGGTATGGAAGAGATGTGGATGTCTCACCATCTTGCCTGCTCGAGGATGTGCATCTCCCTACATGTTCGTCTTGTGGTTATTTACTATATGTCTTGTGCATCCTGTCTCATCTGCAAGTAAAAAGCAGACTAAACTGCAGATCTACAACGGCCCATATCACTACAAGTATTAGTTTTTGGACGTACCGTTACAGGAATTTTTCATTATACTTTTGACCAGCATTATAGTGCGCGCAAAATGCCGCTGCAGCTGGGGAGTCGCTCAGAGAGCTATCGGGGGAAAAGCCAGGCGCTGTAGGGAAAGTGCCATTCTGAACTGAAACCTACGCTCGCATTTTTTGTAAATATTAAGTGGGGCCCCTCCATCCTCACACCTGCATCGTGACCATTCAGAAATATATGTCACCTCTGCTTTCGTTAGCATCCAATAATAATTCCACGGAACGTGAAGCTATTTTCCCCTGGCTTTTTAACCACTTTTAACTAACAGAGAAGTCATGAGTGGCGAATTTGGAGTAAAACCACCACATTACCCTGGTTGGCATGTCAAAATTTGCTTTTACCAAAACACAGCGGAGTTTACACTGCCTCACCTCATTAACATGTTGTTCAGACACAGTTGCAAGAGAATTCTGAACAGTAGTTTATTAAGTGTACTAAGTGAGGAACTGAGGAAAAGTAAAGTCAGTAGGTTATGAAAAAGCACATCCTCGGTAAAAAGAGAAAAAATAACGTGTATTGTCTTCAGATACGTTATACCAAAACCATATTTTTGTTTTCACCAGCTACAGATAGCCGTTAAAAACGCAGCCTTTCACCGAAAAGGTCTGTAGTTATTTGAATACCATGGTGGATAACGAAGTTTCACATACTAACGATATTATAAAATACTCCTCTCTTTGCGTGCTATCACCAAAATATCATTTCCATGTCTGAAACCGTTTGTGAAAGATTAGGAATGTTGTGGATATTTCACTCTGGCTTTATCACTGGTGCGGTGCGATCGCAAATGAGTGAGCTACACGAGATCAATTTTCTCGCGATTGGTGACATATCTCTAACCAAGTCGAAAGAAAAATTCAATATGTTAGCTAAATTTCATACGCAATAACGTCTCCTGTAGTATGCACCAAAGGCAAAATCAAAGCGGCCTCTATTTTCATTGCACACTTCTCCGAGTTTCGGGCAGTATCCTACTTTCACATGAATAGAACTATGACTATTAAAGAAATTACGGGCACATCATCGTGAACCTGACGTATAAAGGTATAAATCAAGCAGGAAAGATTTTTTTTTCAGGTTAGTTTCTGTAAAATCGTGAGAGAAAGATTTTAGGTTGCGCCTCAGTTCTGTCATTGCTGACCAGCTGAAAGTGGAAACACATGGAGGCCTCCCCTTACGAACGAACGAACGAACGAACGAACGAACGAACGAACGAACGAACGAACGAACGAACTCGCCCAGCGCTTTGGAAGAAAAATAGTCACTCCACATCGGCCACCGTATCCTGTACGAGCTATATACTCTGTAGGAGTGTAAAACACTTTAAAAAAAAAACACCCCGTACACATTCACATTCTAGAGTCTGTTAAGACAGCTTTCAGGATGGCGACAAATCAAATAAACGCATGAATAATGCAGTTTATTATTTTAGACTGATAACCTTACATGGCTTGTGTTGGTTGGACCAATAGTGTATCCCTGTTAAGAACATAAATTTCTTGACAGGCAGAATGCTATTACGTTTTCAGTATGTGGTACCTCCTAGTGTTCGTTAAATATTTTTATAACTGGATTGGTTTTTCAGAAATGGCAAGTGAAGAAAATAGCAGAACTGATTTAACCCTGCACGTACTTTTCTATGCAGGAATGGGACAAGTACTTTCATTTTAAATGGAGAGCAGACTACTCTAGGTAACCTCGCCATTTCAGGAGTGAGAAGTCAGTTACGTCTCCCCTTCCTAGAATGGAGTAAAAGAGTCACATGACAGCTAATAATGTCCAGTCTGGGAAGATGGCAAATTTTTTGTAGTAGGTAATTCACGAGGAAAAGTGTGATTAGTGGTAAGCGTAAGCAAACAAAGTGTATCGCAGAAACGTAATCAATAACAGTTAAGTGGCTGGTATGCAACATGTCAGCTGGGCTTTAGTGCTGTATAGGACCGTAAGATAATAGAACCACGTGGGTAAATGGCAGACTTAAACAATTACAGCCTAACCCTGAATACAGATGAGTGTACCGTAGCCTTTGTCACACTTTAAATCGTTTAAAAATATTACGAAGTTCATTTTAATCCTTACACACGTAAAGAAAGATGTTTAGGGATACAAAATGACAAAGTTCTCTTGCATTAACAACTATGAACTCCTACGCCAACAAAACTGAACGAGTTATTCGCTTACGAAGACCAATAGACATCCGACAAAAACGCAAGGCGCCCAAAGTCAGAGTGTGTTCTCTTAGAGGAAAGTTCCTATAATACGATAGGGTGCTGAAAAGTAATGCCTCCGTATTTATCTGAAAACTAAAGCTTTTTAACTAAAGCTTTATTAACACTTTACATCTTTGTTCTTGTTTGCATATTTGCTGGAGGCCTCACATTTGTAGCGTATGGCATGTCGGTGTGAAGAGTAGCATGCTGTAATCGAGTTCTGATTTCGGAAAGTTTGTCCACACACAGAGCACTCCACAAACATTCTATACCGACGCTATCAACGAACTTCTCCCGTCGGGAGAAATGTATTCGGCGCCAGAGTGACTACAGAAATAAATATGTAGGCAAGAGGAATAGACGTATAACGTTAACAAAGTGTTTTATAAATAAAACAAGTTTTTCATAAAAACGGCGTAAAATGTCATTAATAGTGACAACAGAAATGTAGGAGAGTGAAAGGAAGTGCTTGACGGTCTTTGCGGTATACGGAACATGCAGGTTGAGCGGCTCTGAAATTTGCTTCATAATGCAGTAGTCCCGAAAAACAAAGGTTTCATGAAAATTTGAATACTGTGCTAGGAGAAAAATTAAATCCCATCCGGGAACGTTTTTTCGGACTTTCCCAACTAAAGAGACATTACTGCGGCAAAACTGAAATATTTGGACGCCCGTCTCAAAAGTAATGTATGACCTCTATATCGCGAAATACCACAATATTTGCGTGGAGTAAGTTGTATATAAACCACTTGAAAATTTTAAGACGATGTGTGCGGTAAATGTGAGAAGCTCTGGCAAACTGCAAAGCGTGTAGTAGCTTTTGTACAACGTGTGGCTCAGTCGCCGCAGTAAGGAATCTTAATCCAAAATGCAAGAAATGCAGGAAGATGTAAACTACGAAATGACGCAATTGAATATACTTCGTTTTATGTAGACGTTTCCTTTACCTAATATACGGAAGCAGGAAATTTAGTTTAGGCAACTGTGTGCGAACACTTACTCTTCATAGTCTTAAAGACAATAAGGCACATTTCTCTTCAGGTCATGAAGATACTGGCCATAAATCTGCGTATTAGGTATGTTCCTTTCTCAGTCTGCGGATTCGGGACAATATTCGCTTCCCTCCCTAAAAAAATAAAACGAAGCACAGAAACCTTTAAGACAGGTGCGGGTAATCAGTAAAAATCGTAACGTTATTATACTTCTACTTGTACCGACACTTGGGAATGTTTCGTACGATCGTTCGCAATTTTCCACTACTAGGTCATTATTTCGTCCGCTTGAGTAATTTCTGTACGGTGAAACTAAGAACAGACAGGGAGCAAGTGCCGAAAGAATATGCCTTCATTAACCATCAAGCGTAAACAACTATGCTGTGAATGTTACTGCTAGATGTTCTGAAGTTTAAAGACGGATGACCAGAGTTTTAGAAGGGAGGCAGCTGCTCGACATGCACACTTTCGACTGAAAGCGGAGAAAGTGTTTTCTTTAACCGAGTTTAGTGAAGCTGTTATTCGAACGACAAACCTTGATGTGTAAGTGCTACTGTTTGCATTGGCAATGAAGATGCTCGGCATACTTTCTTTGAAAAACCTGGTACGTTGCCGATACTCAAGGCATATACTGGGAAATTGCGATTAAGATGAAAAATGTACAAGACATTCAAATACAAACAGAACATGGAATGTACCGACTGAACAATTCCTTTTGTTAGGTTATCCTGTATTGGTTGTTCGTTACGCTGCACTGCTGTTACACTTTACTCCAGTGACCAAGTCTGATTGGCCGAAGATTACGAGAGTTAGCAGCGCTCTATGTTCCGTAGTTTTAACACGAGGACCCATTTTGGATTACTAGTATCATAACTCATTTCAACACTTCATACTTTGATAATATTTGTTAGAGTAGTACAGTTAGCCCGGAGGTATCTCAAATTTGTATAAACTTATATAACGGTCACTGTATAATCACCAGTTTTTACTAACTTTCTGAACCGTTTCAAGTTTTGCTAGTAACACTAAACTCCTGTAAGTTAACAGCAACACAATACTACTTACGTTTTGCAGCCATCTAAGGTTAGCACCCGTACCGAATTCGGAGGGATCGTCCCTATTTTTCTATGATTTTCCTGTGTCCCCACAAGTTTAAGACGGGACACACCCGTAAGTCCGTACTTTGTTTACTTTTAGAGTTCTTATACCGTACTGCATAATTTTTTAATCTCATGTTGTCAAGTTTACCTTTTTTAGCCATCGTCAATGCATGTCCAACACATGAGGAACAAAAAGGTTTAAAATTGGTTGTCCTGCCGCCTCCTCTTAATAACAGGCTTTAAGCTACTCAGTTCTATCGTCATGTTCTAAGTAAGAGCAAATTTTTAAAGATCGCTATCTGAGACAAGCACGTCTGAAGTTTTATCCCCATTGCTTTTCATCAACATACAGGGGAAAACATTTGACATTTTAAGTTTCAGGTATGATATTCGTTGTTTAGTGTTGGTATGAGGTAGAAGCTTAAAAGCGTCACTAGGCATTGTAAGTTTCATACAGTGACGTCTTACTAGAAGAGTCACGAATTTTTGCTTTACAAAGGTAGCAATCTTATCACTATCCGTTGTAAGACTTTACGAAGGCTTACTGACTCACGCCTGCAGCGCGTAGTGGGCGATGAAGCTAAAAATGCTCTCTCCAAGACTGTCGTGGACACGCAACTTCAAACGTTCAACGATAAGGGCTACGTTGGAACGACATTATGCTTCACAAAATACATCTACTTTTGCATCTGGGGCAACATGTGGGGTATAGTCGGATACCGTGGTTAGCAGTGCGATGCCCTCTGCCTAGGATCTAGGTCAGCGTCGCGTTCCACCGTACGTTATGCTCTACAGTAAGAAAATTATGCGCGCAGATCAGTACCGCTCTCAGAAAAACCATCAGGCACGGTGAAATCTAGATTTTTCCTCATAACGTTGCTCAGATTGAACTTCAGAAATTGCATTTACTGCTTTGTTAAAGAAAGAGGTTTTTTCCGCTAGCTAGGAGTTGCCCGTTTACTTCGTACTCGCTTCATACAAGCGCTCCTTCACCTTCATTTCTCCGGCAGGTTCACAAATCCGCGTGCGTACACACACACACACACACACACACACACACACACACACACACACACACACACACACCGGTAAATGTGATCACGCAATGTACAGACGTACGAAGTAAAAGCCGGTAACTTCATTAGCTGTTTCAACTTATTACCGATTGACCAGATCTGAACATGTTACACATTATTTCAACCGTGATTTTTAGTCTGTGTGAGGTGCTTGTGCAGTTTTGTCTGTTACTGGCGTTAGAACGTTACCATTAGCTGAATTGCCGTCATTTACTCCATACTACAGTGGCTGTAACTTAGGTTATCAAAGTTCCAGCTCTTCTTAATGTTTCATAATCATCTATCCTCCACTGGTTGCATGTGCAGTGAAAAAGAAGTTTGCTTTAGTAACAAATACATTCAGTTTAAAACCCGTTCTATGTACACGGTAAGAGCACTGATTTTAATATTTGATTTGAACTCAAACGCGCTTCCTCCGTTTGTCTTTTACACACCTCTAATCCCTTTTGTCACCGACTTCACTCTCCTCCCATTTCTTGGTTAGAATGTAAATTTCAATTTTTCCATAAAAATTTTATCATAAAAATTACATCCATACAGTCCGGAATTGTCTTATTTGCCAGTCATTACGCAATTTCTTAAGTGTGACAAATACTGATACAGCACTGCTTTATTCACGAATAATGCATAAAATTGGCAACTTCCATAAAATTTACAACTGGAACAACATCTTATAAAATCGGTTCTTAAATGTATATGAACAGCATGCTGATACTACAACAGTAAAAACTTGCAAATGTTTAGGACAGTATTAAAATTCAAGTAGCACCATAACTGCTGCATATCCGTCCCCGTAGACAGTTACGTCCAATTCCATTCACGTGCATTAGTTGTTCCAGCGTTGCCACTATGACCGGCTATTTCAGTTCCTTCTTTTCAGGTACACTTGCAACCGTAGTCATTTCTTCTAGTGCAACGGACAACCGTCTGGGTTGTTCATGGCAAGAGTTTCCCAGTTGGGCCTCTTCAGGTTCTGGAACCTGCTGCAGTGGTTCGTCTGAATCTTCGTCCCTCTTTTTGAGGTCTAGGATGACTTTCCCGTAGTTCTCTCTCTTACAGAGTTGTGTGATACCGACTGCCACCTGTAACAATATTTGGTTGTAAAGAATTGCGTTAATATCCAAAACAAAGCTTTCGGCGCAAAGATACTCACTTTTTCGAAAGGCAATACTGAATGAACGTGTGGTTCTATTTCTCCAATCGAGTGTAGATCGAACAGTTCATTCAGTATATCTTGCGTCAGTCTGGGATAATTTTCCATGAAGCGGCCGATGTTGAGGCCAGCTACACTTAAGTTCTTGCTGACTAACTCCGCCGAAGATACGTACTTTGTATCCCACGTTGGTCTCATTCCCCAAATGGTTGTTCTAGGATATATAGCTGTGCTGTTGGAACCTGAAACAAGAATAATGATCTTGTCACCAGTACGTCTTCGTTTGAGACTAACACTGTTGAGTTACCAATGACGCTTTGGATGTATCATTTTTTTACATTTCTGCTGCAAGCTATGCGTCCACTTATTCGAGATCGCCCTTAAAAAGCTTTCATGAAAAAACCCTGTCTGCCATATTCCTACCTTGTGCCTTTTAACATGGAGACAAACACTGACGTTGCGAAACTATTTTAGAGATCTGAAGTTTACTTAAAGCACTTTTTCCTATTCAAAGAAGTCTAACAAACCCCTTGGGTGTAAGGCCGCTGTAGGACGAGCCATATAGTGTACCATTAACCGCAATATTGGCTGCTAATAGCAACAGGGGGCGGAGATGAGGGTATCCAATGGTGAACACAGGTTGAGGCTATAGAGCGTAGTTAAACTGCTTAGTTAGAGAGTAACTCACAACAGTGCTACCGCGCTAGCGCTATTGATAAAAAGCAAAGCAATTGCAATGATAAACAAAGCGAACATTGCTTTATATCTGCAACAACGGTTACAGAAGTTGAGATTTCCTCAGAAACGAACCCAAAATTTAGCAAAGTCAGAAAAAAGTGCCAGATGAAACATTAGCGTTTCTGCAAAATGAATCAGCGGAATGTGTGGTGTCGTACACGCTGTGTGTCTTACACGACTGTGAGAGTAATGTAGGTGAAGAATACATTGATTACGACACGTGCTTAAATTGAAGTGATCTGACATGTCTAGCCACGTGTTTGATCTTCCTTGTCGTACAGGGAGCCACAAATCCCACCTCCAATGAAACTTAGTAGAGAACAATCGTTGTCGACGGTGCGGATACTAAACGCAATTTCGTACTTTGAAGATCAGTCACAGCATAGTAAAGAAACAATTTTGAACATATTTCGAGTAAGACCGCAGCTGTACGACTATCGCAGAGAAACTACGGATATTCAAGGGAGGACAAGGTGCACTTTTTACAAGAGCTGGTGTTTGTGCGTTACAAGGATGCTCGATACAGTTTACAGTAAGCACGATAGTGGCCTAAGTTATGCACGTCGAACATCAAGCCACATAGTTTACAGCGATTTCAAGGCCACCGTAACTTCAGAGAGTGCTACAGAATTTGAAGTTTTACGGGAATGAAATTTCAAATAAAGCATGAAATTGACGATGGACAGGAAACATCTGAATAGCCCGGAAAATTTCCACACGACTAACTCATTCCACCGTTCAGTAAGAAATTTGTTTTCAACTCAATCCAATTAGGATTTGAAGAGGAAACGCATATAAGTGGAACCCTGCAAGTTAGAGGTACCAAGAGTGTTATCAAGATGAACTAACATCAATGCCGTAGAACCTTTGTAGACAATTATGCTGATTGTTGATCTGGACGGAAATCTGGCTGCGAAGTTATTTACTGTGCTGCGAAAGTTGGAGGTGCTCTGACCCCTACGATTCTCGTGCGCGTTGTCTTGCAAGAGCAGTAGGGAGTATACGTCGCAGCAAGCACTAGAGGGGGGGGGGGGGGGGGGAAAGGCAGTAAGAGAACTGCAACTACCGTACGAACACTGCATTTGGCGAATAGCTGGTCAACGGAACTTGCTTTTGCTTGGTTCCTGGTCTCAATATAAAAACAAAATCAGTCATTTAGAACTCCTTCCTGGGAAGTATGAGACATTGAAATTCATACCACGTGAAAACTGCACAAATTTAAACTGTGGATTTTTTTTCCGTGTCTGTAAAACATTATCGCACTATTTGCAGCTACTCTGCAAAGGGTAGCCACTTTCGCGGTAGGCGCCACGACCGACTGTTTCGCATTCGGTTGCATGCTATCACATTCCATCAGTTCCCATTAGCCCGTTACACTAATAGGATTTTATATGCGTTCGTTAAGAATAGATACGTAGCTAAATGTCGGGCACGGTTTTTAACTCCAAGGAGTTCGCCTTTGATCTTTATGGTGTTAACCTTACTAATCATTCGGCGTTCGTGGTCCTAGTTAATGGTTCTGGACATGTCTTTGTGAAGCGTGAAACATTTGAGTCATTAGAAGCTAACATTTTCCCTGTCATTGTTACTTGCAAATGTGTCTTACTGAAGACTGAACTTGCGACCTGGCATTCAAGAAGTTCCTTGTATAAAGTGTTACGTTCGTTTATATACCGAAACAGCCTAGTGCTGAGAATTTTTACTGTTCTCAAACGAATTAAAGTTACTAAGTGTTCCCGCTGCAGACCGCCACAGTTAGTACTGAAAGCTCTACAGCTGCTCCCAAGCGTGTGCTTGGGAAGTTTTAAGACAAGAGGCTAACGGTAGATTTTTCGTATCGGTCTTCTCACTTATGACCCGATCTCTTGAAACCCTTCAAATTCAAGTAGCACCTATCAGCTAAACGCATGTCTACTAGAAAGTAATTCTACATTACTTTTACCAAAGCAAATATAGCCGATCGAACCGCCTTACTCTAACCCAAGTTAGGAGTTTTCGCCAAATATACACTTTCTGTTAAGCATGCACTTCAGAGAAAATAATCGTGATATTCATTTTAGATTGAAAGTCTGTTATAACTCACGTTCCTTTTTAAAAATTGTTCCGTTTCCTTCAGTTCCCCGTTGATACTACACCTTCCTCTCCACTTCCCCTCCTCCCTCCCCCGTCACCTCCTCCATCCCCCAGACGTTTTACCTCCCTACGAATGTGATGAACGGGGAAAACTGATTTTCGAAGAACGTAACCGTTGCATCGGATAAATGTCTTGTCTAGCACACTAGAGTTTTAACACCATAGTGATACAGTATGACAGTGGTGCCCTGCAGCAAGTATTCCGCACATTAATTATTTTAATGCATGTCGTTCCCCCTACCGTTCCAGATTTTGTACTTACCAATATTTATCAGCATCCCACGCTGGTTCAACATCTTGAAGCACTTTTCAACATCAGTTCCACCATTGCTGTTTATGACCACATCCAAGCCTTCAGGGTGGCCTTCCAGAATTTCTTCAACGTAATCTTCTTCATGCTCGAACGCGCGATCTATTCTAAGAGCATTGAGTTTTCTGTGCTTTGACTCAGAGGCACTTCCGTAAATTTTGACGAGAGGTATTGTTTTCGCGAGTTCGATAACTGCCGTACCAACGCCACCTGCAATCAGATGCAATACTTGTATTGCCACTGTAGAATAATGCGAGAGATTTCATTAATTTTTGTAATAGACAGCAGAAAACGTACCGCAAAGAACGTAGGTTCTTTATTTTCAAATTTTTAAAACTTGCTACTGGATGGCATTATGGATATGCGACAAATACTATTTGGAAATATCGTTTGTAAGAAACAACATTGGTAACTTCGAAATTCGCCGAGTAGTCTCGTTACGGTGGAGAGAATTTAAATTTACTGTGAACGTTTTCGTTGGGCGATTGTTCACCATTTTCATAAATTGTTAACTCAACAGCGCTTCATACCTTATCGCCCCACCTTTAGACATCAGTCGCTTTCAAAGGAGATTTTACAACTGATTCGCAGAAAACGTAATGACCGTTCTTTCATCAGCAGTATGTCTCGATGAGGTCGGCCAAACCCATCCGTAGCTCCAAGAAGAGCTATTCTCTGCGCAACGTCATTAAGGTTGGTTGGTTGGTTGGTTTGTTTGGGGAAGGAGACCAGACAGCGTGGTCATCGGTCTCATCGGATTAGGGAAGGATGGGGAAGGAAGGTGGCCGTGCCCTTTCAGAGGAACCATCCCGGCATTTGCCTGGAGTGATTTAGGGAAATCACGGAAAACTTAAATCAGGATGGCCGGACGCGGGATTGAACCGTCGTCCTTCCGTCATTAAGAAGGAACGGCATGTGTCGTACTGTGTCAGAAATTCTGTTCAGAAATTCATCTTAGGCAACGCAAAATCCGCATAGAAAACCGTAACAGAGCAGGGAACTATCATACGAGCAGGACACTAAGCACTCTGCTGTTCAGACGTTCCGACATGAACCGAAATCCGGAAGTGACCTGCTCACCAGGCGTTTCTGTGATATGATGGCTTTTTTCTCTAGTTACACAGGGTATAAACCGGGTAGTGGGTTACAAAACCCAAGCACAGTTCGTGCCGAGTGGTATAGACGATTTGGTCACAGGCTATCATTAAGTCAAAAGAAGCGAAATCAATCATGGCCGTGCCAGCTCTCTTACAGAACGTGGAACATTGGAATCAATATTTTATTGTCTTTACCCACCTGGTTGACAGACTGACAGCCTTTTTTGTCTCTTTACTAGACAAAACATGTCGTGGGCAGTTTTCGCAGCTGTTGAACCATTCCAAGGCGTTTGTTTGATAGGACCAAAGGTGGAAAACGTGTTTCCGGAACTGTTTGAACCATATGCAACAGTGGAACCATTTTTAAGGCAAATATTTTAGAAGAAAAAAGATTTGTACTGGAAAGGGCTTTATATCCGTTCTTGCAAAAACGCAAAAGGTGGCCCTCGTATAAATAGGCTAAAGTAATCTTACAATCCAAAAGAATTTTGACTACTCGCGTAAGGAACTGTGCTTTGGCATCTTAGTAGGTAACCGTTTTCTCATATTTCTGTCTCCTTAAGCTGCGACAAGTTTCATCAAAATCAACACACTTAGTGGCAAGGTCCCTGACAAGGATAATGTGCAGGAATGCTTTGAGGATTTGAAGGAAGTATGGAACGCAAATATGTATTCTCACTTCATCCTTTTCTGAAAGCGGCCTCCTCCAACTACATAAATGTTAAGACCACAAACTTGCAACATCAGTGTTTGGAGTGTCATTGTGGTGGAACTTTGGTGAATCGAGGAATGTACCTGGAATGCACAGTCGTTTCTGAGTGCGTGTCCCCTTTTTAGAAGGGTGTATTTAGAAGCAGTCGATTTCAGGTACAACATTTATTTTTAAATCTTGCTTATCCCTACAACGCGTAGGATCGCCATCAAATTGCGAACTCTTTACGAGGCTTACTGAAACTAATGCTCAGAATGGGCGCTAATTTTTGACCACAACAGCTGCTCAGTACTATAGCTGACAGTGTACATAAAAATGAAAGATCGCTAAACCCGACGTATTTGTGCATACACTAATTCTGAAAAGCCATTAGAAAATTCTTGCTAAATATATGCCTACAGCTTTGCAACAAATTTGCGTAAGTACAGCAAAGATACGGAACTGCTAAGATGAGTGCTTGATGTATCAATTGGGAACAGTTTAAGGTAGCACCATTAGAAAGTATTGAGGTTGCGGTAGATGCTAGTGAAATCATTGAAGGGACCGTAGAGGAACGTACTATACAAATCTGTAACATAGTTCAACTCCTCAGCAACGGAATTTTTCAGAAATTAAGGAAAGCAGCCTTCAGTTGCAAGGTAAAACTTTATCTAGGTTTCGATGCGAATAATGGTATCTTTTCAGAACCTATAAATTAACCCATACGGACGTTGTTACAAATTGAAATACATCATCAATCTAATGATTTCATAAAGAAGAAAATCGTGGTACTTAAAAAAAATTGAATTATTTTGAGGGCCAAACATTTGCCAAGTCACAGAATAAAACTAAAACAGTATAAAGACGCGTCATAAGATTTTATGTGTCAAATCTAGAAACATTAAGACAAACGTGGACGGAGCTACGACAGCCAGGAATAAGAGTCACAAGTAAACAACAAGGAAACTAGGTGCCAGAAGCAGCTCCGCAGCGAGACTCGGCCAGCGGCCAAGCGCATGCGCGAACGCAAGAGGCAAGCCGTCTCAAAATTACTTAGAGCTAACGTAAATTGTGAACAGATTGTGACGGGATGCAGTCCCAAAAATGGACAAACCTACCTATTGGTACAAGATATTAAACAATTTACCTAAGAACTAGCTACAAAGCCAAGGCATTGAAGTTTACGTTCAAATATTCTCTTAATTTCTGAACGTACTTTATTTACAGACCATGTCGCCTAAGATTCTCTTCCAGTCAGTTCCTGAGTATGTCATCAATCTGGGACAAAGACGTTCTGGATGAGTTACTGATTCGTTAAGTTACTGAGAGCAAGTCGTTGACAACATCCAGTTTAACACTGGAGAAGATCGTTTACGTTAAGCAGAGAGAATACGCAAAGCGCACTTTAATTTTGTAGTACGTCTTGTGCTTTTGACCATTTAATGAAAGTTCGGGGTTGCAGGAAGTGTTCTTTCAAGTTATACATTTCGCACACTAGTCTATGGCAGATTACCGGGCGATGATTTACTTATTTTTGTATGTGTAATTTTCACCCCTATTTTCTGCTCTTAAAATCAAGTAACGAATTTGCTTCATTAAAAGCCTGGATACGTGTATAACGTGACAGACGTTTTAATTATGTCTAGGTACCTCTACAGGAGGTACAAGTTTAGCATACCGGCATAGAATGCGTAGTATGGACTGTCAAATAATGGAAGTCTTTTCTGTATTATAGGTAACTTGGGTACGTTCACGGAAATAGCCTACCTGCAATCGACTGCATAAAAATTTTATGTCTTGGTTTTAAATCGCCGAATTCGAACAAGCAGACGTGCGCGACTAAGAAGTTTAGACCAATGGCGACGGCATCTTTGAGATCTGTGTCTCTGGGCACCTCGAAACAGTGCTTCCGTGGCACCTGAACAACATGACGAAACAGGCCGCCCTGCATTTTCAGACAAAGCACTTTCTGTCCCACCTGAAATAAAAGGTTACATTCTTTAGAATGACGTTCACATCATATTAAACGTTCAACCTATAAACAAGTACACTACCTCAAAATCTATTATGTCTTCTCCCAAGCGCGTGATGACTCCGGAACATTCACTGCCCATGATTACTGGGAAGTTACTATTTCTTATGATACCCAAGCGTAAGTAATTGTCGGTGAAGTTCAAACCGCAGTAACGAACCTCTATTTCAACGTGGTTGCTTGCGAGATTTACCTCGAGTGGCGTCTCTTCGACCTAAAATATGATCAATTTGCATTAGAATACTACATATAAACAACGTTTAAATTCTGAATGTCATATATAGACTAAGCTGCTAAAAGCTTAAATTGAGGAACAACTGATAAACTTTGCCGTAAAATTGTTACCGATAAGCTAACTATTTATTCATGAACGCCCTTTGTATTTACTTTCCGTAAGGTTGTGCAAACGTAGGGGAGTCCAACACTTTACAGTTTTACACTTCCTTATCCGACAACCATTATGGAGATTTGCTATGTAACGCTTGTATAAGGGTCATAGGGGCAACGTTCAGTATTCGGGAATAACAGGAACGATCATTCGAAACAACACAGTCTAGTAAACATGAGCTCTGAAATTCATACCTTACGAACTATGAGCGCTCTTTCAGTGGAAGATTCGTTTCACAGTAGCGAAGATGAAGTGCTCACAGCTCTTAAGGAATGTGCTTTACAGTCCATGTTTATCGGACGTACTTGCTGCGAACGATCGTTTCTATCGTATTCCTGAAAATTGACCATTGCTCCTGTGATATCTTGTACAGGTTTAGTGAAACATGACCGTATTTAATATTTACCTGGAGATTACGAAATTCAGCAACGGGTGTCCCTTTTAGTAGTAACTATTACCATTACATTGCAGAAACTTACTGCACGGTTGTAAGTAACTCTTTGTTAAACACTTAGCTGGTTGCTATGTGTTTTGTATTATCTCATAACCATATTTGGAACAAACTTCCTTAGGTTAACGAGCTACTTCCGACCCTTTTCAGATGCATGCTAACGCGCTGTCCACTGCAATTAAACTATTTTTTTCCTCTTAGGGAAAATTACTTTTTCATCCTAACTTACTACCACTGGTCTACGGGGAACGTTATCAGAGGGCAAAACTGATAAAAGCTGAAATACCACAAGTTAAGCCTTCAGTCTGCCACTTTCGCATGAAAGTAGAAAATGATTGAGGTCACGAAAGATGCGAGCGCAGTTGCAAAGAAATTTTGCTACTCGTTACTTCATCACGGCAGACATACAGGGAAAAGCCGTTAACCCAAACATACGCTACATTTACAAGACTAGCAAAACAGATACTTTACTGGACTTTTATCTTGGATTAAGAGTTACTACTTTAATTTTCGGATCAATACACTGAAAGTGTTCAGCTTGCCCTCTTAGTTTTACTTCTTTAACGTTATTTGAAGTTCTACATCTTATGTTAGTTTAAAGAAACATGCATCATCGAATTAAATAATTCATCTTACCTTGATTCTCCTAAACTGACCGTGTCCATGCAGCGTAATGGATTTCACCATACGGGTAGTATCTGTGGCTGGAATCTGAAATATTAAGCGCTTTCAGAAAACAATTGTTCAGCTTATTGATAAAGAAGTGGCTATTTTTAACCAGAACAATTTAACTTTCTATATCCTGAAGACGCTTTGGAGCGGTATACAAAAGCGGCATGTTTAACATTCCTTCAAAGCGAATGTTTCCTCGATATTTTCCAACAAACACTAAGAGTAAATCAAATATCCAGAAAAACTAAGTACCCAATGCCTTACTTTAATGTTATTTTTACAGTTTTTAAGCACTAAGATAATCTCATCCTTTCCCCATTTCTACCCCGGCGTTTCTTTTTCTCTCAAAATCTACGATCATGAAACCACGCTGATAAGAACTAAGGAAAAGTGTATTTCTCGGCCTCGAGCGCTGATCTCTGTCCAGTGATATCTGAACTAATTAAGTAAAATCTCTTCTGAAGAGATAGTTCTGAATTGCTACAAGCAGTTTCAGGATTTGAGAATACGTTCTGAATAGCGGTATACCGCAAGTAGTTATTTCACAGCTTCCGTAATCAAAAAGTTTATGAATTACTTTTCTGATATTTCATGTTTACGCATGGTCTCTGGCCGAGAAGCTTTAACAAACATTTTTGCTTAATTAACTGAAGAGTCTATTCATACTTTAGTTTACAAGTAAGCAGGTGTTTTAATCTCAGAATACTTGTTGCAATTTGGCTAGGTAACTTACCACTGTGGGTGCTGTGTATTGAAGAGGGAACGAGTCCATGGCTGCAGGGTACTGACTGAAATGGAAAAATGTGTTTTTAATTATTTTCGCATACTTCCATCACTTAACCCTATCCCAGAGCAAACATCACAATGTTTCATAGTTTCGTTTTACCCGTTTTTCGTAATCAGCTTTTATAGTGGTACACATTTAAAATTTACCACCTCTTCCGCTTGCGATGATACTTCATTTATTACATTACACAGATAATTACAGCAACCGTTTTCGTTTTCCTTTGTAGTAGCTATGTTGCTGACGTGAGCCAACAATCATTCTTTAGATTTTTTAGTAAATTAAGTACCATGAACTGACACGTGTCAGTTTTAGCAATACGAATGAAGCTACAAAATATTTTGTCAATCGTTCTTGTCGGGTTGATCGTGAAAGCTCTTTCAGGACTGGAAGTTTTTAGTAAGAGTAAGTGTAACAATTTTTGTTTGATCTGCCTCACACGATATTCTTAAGCAGGCCACGAAATTGTAATGGAAAAAGAAGCAAACAAACTTGAGAGCATGACCGTAATTGAAACTTCCTTGACAGCCCGTCGGCATAGTCTAAACATTGATAAATACAGGAGTATAGTTTAGACATAGGAACATTAACGGAAATCCAACAGCAATTCCACCATGAAATCGGCATCACAGAAGGGCTACCGGAAACTAACAAACTAAATGACTGTAGAATGTTAACAGAAACAGAATTTTATGGTTCTACCCACCCCCTTCCTCCACCGTCTCGCTTTAATGTTTTAAGATATCGCGACTGCTGGTCTAGGTCGCAAGTTCTTAGAGACTTTACTATTACAAAAATATTCCCCAATTTGAAAATAAAAGCGAAGAACAGTTGCATAAACCGTTAAACAATTCGATCAACTCAAAGAATGTAGCTGGTCAATGTAGCAGGATTCAACTTTTCCTTATTATGAAATTATTAAACGCCACGTCTTTTCAAATATATGATCAGTGCAGCGTTCATGTAGAAATGAAACGGTGAATCACTAAGAGCTAAACGAGACAAAAATAAAGGAAAATAAACATTGGATCAGACAAATTAACTTACATTAATCAATTTCAGAAATAATACCTACCACCTGACGGAGAAACCAGACGCAACTGTAAAGAATAAGTTGACATCAGTTCCTTATAAGACGCGATACATGGGCGTGGCAGTCTTCCAAAGTTGATTGGTCGTCCGCCTGTCATGTGGTGATGCGTATACTTCTGCCAAAACAAAGCGTGTGTCATCGGGATTGGAGCTGAGTTGCTACGACTGACCGAGTCGAGTGGGCAATGTGTTTGCGTTATTTCAGGGACAGACGAGCTATCCACACAGAGAGCTGAATTTATTCAAACTACTAACAAAAAGGACACTGTCCTATTTTGTATATATTTCGCACTCACTTAGTTTCGCACAGTTTACTTTGAGCTTCTCCTTGTACCGAGCACATCCGACCAGAAAAATACTCCTAGCATTACCGAAAGAAAACGCTTGCAGTTACAGGGCCCCACAGACGCACCAATCAACCGACCGACCGACTAGTTATACTTGTGTAGGGGTTTTGACTGACTGACCGACCGACCGACGAACTTTCCTTGCCGGAATGTCGTTCGAGTAGGACCAACTGATTAGCGGCCCTCCGTACCTAGCCCCCCCCCCCCCCCCCTCCCCTTGCGTACTCAAAACTCCACCCAATAAATTGCGCCTTCTGTAGAGTTGTAGTGCCAACCGCCCCACAAAAGTCCGTCTTTTGCTTTTGTCACTGCGCTTGGGTTTAAATGCTAATACACATAATAGGGTGCGAGTCGAACGAAACTTTAAGGACAGAGTTTCTGGAGAAATTTAAGCTCCGAATGTTCGTGGTACATGTTGTGCAAGGAGTGAAGCAATATAGATGCGAGAAATCAAGCACCTCTTCTATTTTTTATCGAATCGATAATGCTTTCGTGTGGCTCAGAGAGAGAATCCGTACACCTTCTGTACTTCCATTTTTAAGTTTTATTACCGACACTTACCAGAAACGAAATCTAAAAACCGAAATATCGCCTTTCAACAGGCTTTAATTCATAAAATATACTTGCTTCGTTGTTTAAGTCTTTAAAACGTACGGCGTATATATCCAAGCCCTCATTTCTAACGACTGCTAAATGCTCCATATCTTAAGGATTCGTTACTATATTTATTAGATGATTAGATGATGTGCGCTTCTGCCATGTGTAGTCTCTGTTCTTCGAAAGTGAAATAAGTTTCTTAAACTTACAGGTCATCTTTTATGCAACATACATAGATAAATTAATAACATTTACACAAACATCTTTTATTTTATTTATTTTCCTTTAACATGACGTATTTCCTCAGTCAACTATAAATCACTTGTAAATTTCAGAAATTAACCTAGTTAATAATTATTGTATAGATACAACAGCACTGAATTTGAGGTCTTCTTAACTCCGGCCATTGGCTAGAAATCATAACGGATCTGACAGCCCCCCCTCCCACCCCTCGCAGCTTACAGTCTTTCTCAAGACTGTATTCTTCTTGCGATAAGAGTCGTTTGATGATGTTCAGCAGCTACGAAATGCATGATTTATCCACTCTTGGATCATTACGAAAATCATCGGCTCCAAGCAGCTTAAGTAACAGACCGCATTAGTCACTTCTTTTTCCACAGCTTCAAAATTGGTTCAAATGGCTCTGAGCACTATGAGACTTAACTTTTGAGGTCATCAGTCCCCTAGAATTTAGAACTACTTAGACCTAACTAACCTAAGGACATCACACACATCCATGCCCGAGGCAGGATTCGAACCTGCGACCGTAGCAGCAGCGCGCTTCCAGACTGAAGCACCTAGAACCGCTCGGCCACAGCAGCCGGCCGTTCGCAAGGAGTTTGCAACAGATTACACTAACCATGGACACCTCACAAAGCAACATAAAATTTCAATATGTTCCTTGTTTCCCTTCGTTACTACATCAACAGGTTCACTCCGCGAGTCACTCTGACTTGCGTGGCAGACGGGTAGTTTCTATATATAAAAAAAAAAAAAGTTCAAATGTGTGTGAAATCTTATGGGACATAACTGCTAGCGTCATCATTCCCTAAGCTTACACACTACTTAACCTAAATTATCCTAAGGACAAACACACACACCCATGCCCAAGGAAGGACTCGAAACTCCGCCGGGGGACCAGCCACTAGTTTTCTTCTATCATGTATTATGGGTTCCTCCCGTTCCACTCATGGAAGGAACAAGGGAATAATGACAGCTCGTATGCCTCTGTGTCAGTTGTTATTTGCGTAATTTTATTTTCACAGCCTCTACTCAATCGATATTCCACGACCACCACTGAATCGGCATGTACCGTTGTGAGGGGGAGGAGGAGGGGGAAGAGGGGGTGGGAGCGGGGTGAGGGCTACCACGGAACATTCGGAGTTTACATCCTGAAAGACTAGCAGGTTCTTCAGAGGAGTACCGCCTCTTACTCTGAGTGTCAGCCAGCTGCATTTTTTAACTTTTTTGTTACATTCTGTCTCCACTATTAAACAAGTGTGTGACCTCTCGCACCTTCCATCTCCATATAGCTTTTTCTCGTCGGTACGCGCGGTTCCGAGACCAGCTACACACACACACACACACACACACACACACACACACACACACACACATCCACATACACACATACACATAGACTAGCCCGATTTCCCATTAAATGTTTACGATAACATAAGCGGATCTCATATTTAATAGTAAATTAAGGTGTGAGAAGTTTTAAGTATGCTCAGTGCTTCTATCTTTTTTGTGTCTATACAGTATATGGAAACTGAAAGCAATGGGAAACTATCACTTTTATTTTTCCCGAGGCATGCAGCTCTACTGTATGGTCTGGAACCGAGCGACCGCTGCGGTCGCAGGTTCAAATCCTGCCTCGGGCATGGATGTGAGTGATGTCCTTAGGTTAGTTAGGTTTAATTAGCTCTAAGTTCTAGGCGACTGATGACCTCAGAAGGTAAGTCGCATAGTGCTCAGAGCCATTTGAACCATTTCTACTGTATGGTTAAATGTTGATGGCATCCCTTGGGTAAAATATTCCGGAGGTAAAATGGCCCCATTCGGATCACCGGGCTGGGTCTAATCAGGAGGATGTCGTCATCAGGAAAAACAAAACTTGCAATCTGCGGATAGGAGCGTCAAATATCTCTTCGAGCAAGTAGGTTAGATAATTTAAAAAGGGAAATGTGTAGGTTAGTGTTCGATATTGTGGGGACTAGTGAAGTTCGGTGACAGGATGAGTAGTACTTCTGGTCATGTGAGCAGAGGATTATAAATACAAAATCAAATAGCGGTAATGCAGGAATCATTCTAGTAATGAATAAGAAAATAGGAATATGGATAAACTACTACGAACAGCATACTGAACGTATTATCATATTCTTGATAGACAGGAAGCCAACATCCATCACTGTAGTGCTACTTTATATGCTAACCATTCCAGAAAATAATGAAGTGACTGAAAAAACGTATGATCAGACAAAAGAAACTATTCAGATCGTTAAGAGAGAAGAAAAATTAATTGTCAAGGGAGACTGGAATTCGACAGTAGAAAGAGGAGAAGAAGAAAAAACAGCAGATGAATGTGCACTGGGAGAAAGGAATGAAAGATGAAGCTGCCTGTAGAATTTTGTATACAGCACAATTTAATCATCGCTGTTGTTGTTGTGGTCTTCAGTCCAGAGACTGGTTTGATGCAGATCTCCATGATCCTCTATCCTATGCAAGCTTCTTCATCTCCCAGTACCTACAGCAACCTACATCCTTCTGAATTTGTTTAGTGTATTCATCTCTTGGTCTCCCTCTACGATTTCTACCCTCCACGCTGCCCTCCAATACTAAATTGGTGATCGCTTGATGCCTCAGAATATGTACCACCAGTCGATCCCTTCTTGTAGTCAAATTATGCCACAAATTTCTCTTCTCCCCAATTCTATTCAGTACCTCCTCATTAGTTACGTGATCTACCCATCTAATCTTCAGCATCCTTCCGTACCACCACATTTCGAAAGCTTCTATTTTCATTTACTACTTTAAGCACCTCATTTCCTAATCTAATACCCTCAGCATTACCTGATTTCATTCGACTACATTCCATTATCCTCGTTTTGCCTTTGTTGATGTTCATCTTATATCCTCCATTCAAGACGATGTCCATTCCGTTCAACTGCTCTTGCAGGTCCTTTGCTGTCTATGAAAGAATTACAATGTCATCGGCAACCTCAAAGTTTTAATTTCTTCTTCTTGTATTTTAATTCCTACCCCGAATTTTTCTTTTGTTTCCTTTACTGCTTGCTCAATATACGGATTCGATAACATCGGGGATAGGCTACAATCCTGTCTCACTCCCTTTCCAACCACTGCTTCCCTTTCATGCCTCTCCACTCTTATAACTGCCATCTGGTTTCTGTACAAATTGTAAATGGCCTTTCACTCCCTGTATTTTACCCCTGCCACCCTCAGAATTTGAAAGAGAGTATTCCAGTCAACATTGTCAAAAGCTTTCTCTAATACTACAAATGCTAGAAACGTAGGTTTCCCTCTCCACAATCTATTTTCTAAGATAATTCGTAGGGTCAGTATTTCCTCACGTGTTCCAACATTTCTACGGAATCCAAACTGATCTTCCCCGAGGTCAGCTTCTACCAGTTTTCCCATTCGTCTGTAAAGAATTCGTGTTAGTATTTTGCAGCCGAGACTTATTAAACTGACAGTTCGGTAATTTTCACATCTGTCAACACCTGCTTTCTTTGGGATTGGAATTATTGTATTCTTCTTGAGGTCTCAGGGTATTTCGCCTGTCTCATACATCTTGCTCATCATATGGTAGAATTTTGTCAGGGCTGGCTCTCCCAAGGCTATCAGTAGTTCTAATGGAATGTTGTCTACTCCCGGGGCCTTGTTTCGACTTAGGTCTTTCAGCGCTCTCTCAAACACTTCACGCAGTATCATATCTCCCATTTCATCTTCATATTCATCCTCATCAATTTCCATAATATTGCCCTCAAGTACATCGCGCTTGTATAGACCCTCTATATACTCCTTTCACCTTTCTGCTTTCCCTTCTTTGCTTAGAACTGGGTTTCCATATGAGCCCATGATATTCATGAAAGTCGTTCTCTTTTCTCCAAAGGTCTCTTTAATTTTCCTGTGGGCAGTATCTATCTAACACCTACTCATATACGCCTCTACACCCTTATGTTTGTCTTCTAGCCATCCCTGCTTAGCCATTTTGCACTTCCTGTCAATCTCATTTTTGAGACGTTCGTATTCCTTTTTGCCTGCTTCATTTACTGCATTTTTGTATTTCTCCTTTCATCAATTAAATTCAGTATCTCTTCTGTTACCCAAGGATTTCTATTAGTCCTTGTCTTTTTACCTACTTGATCCTCTGCTGCCTTCACTATTTCATCTCTCAGAGCTACCCATTCTTCTTCTACTGTATTTCTTTCCACCTTTCTTGTGAATCGTTCCCTAATTCTCTCCCTGAAACTCTCTACAACTTCTGGTTCTGTCAGTTTATCCAGCTCCCATCTCCTTAAACTGCCACCTTTTTGAAGTTTCTTTAGTTTCAATCTACAGTTCATAACCAATAGATTGTGGTCAAAGTCCCCATATGCCCCTGGAAATGACTTACAATTTAAAACTTGGTTCCTAAATCTCTGTCTTACCATTATATAATCTATCTGAAGCCTGTCAGTATCTCCAGGCTTCTTCCATGTATACAATCTTCTTTTATGATTCTTGAACCAAGTGTTAGCTATGATTAAGTTACGCTCTGTGCAAAATTCTATCAGGCGACTTCCTCTTTCATTCCTTACCCCCATTTCGTATTCACCTACAACGTTTCCTTCTCTTCCTTTTCCTACTATCGGATTCCAGTCCCCCATGACTATTAAATTTTCGTCTCCATTAACTATCTGAATAATTTATTTTATCTCATCATACATTTCATCAATCTCTTCGTCATCTGCGGAGCTAGTTGCCATATAAACTTGTACTAGTGTGGTAGGTGTGGGCTTCGTATCTATCTTGGCCACAATAATGCGTTCACTATGCTGTTTGTAGTAGCTTACCCGCATTCCTATCTTTTTATTCATTATTAAACCTACTCCTGCATTACCCCTATTTTCTTTTGTATTTATAACTCTGTATTCACCTGACCAGAAGTCTTGTTCCTCCTGCCACCGAACTTCTCTAATTCCCACTATATCTAACTTTAACCTATCCATTTCCCGTTTTAAATTTTCTAACCTACCTGCCCGATTAAGGTATCTGACATTCCACGCTCCGACCCGTAGAACGCCAGTTGTCTTTCTCCTGATAACAACGTCCTCTTGAGTAGTGCCCTCCCGGAGATCCAAATGGAGGAATATTTTACCTCCGGAGTATTTTACCCAAGAGGACGCCATCATAATTTAACCATACAGTAAAGCTGCATATCCTCGGGAAAAATTACAGCTGTAGTTTCCCCTTGCTTTTAGCCGTTCGCAGTACCAGCACAGCAACGCCGTTTTAGTTAGTGTTACAAGGCCAGATCAGTCAATCATCCAGACTGTTGCCCCTGCAACTGCTGAAAAGTCTGCTGCCCCTCTTCAGGAACCACACGTTTGTCTGGCCTCTCAACAGATACCTCTCCGTTGTGGTTGCACCTACGGTACGGCTATCTGTATCGTTGAGGCACTCAAGCCTCCCCATCAACGGCAAGGTCCATAATTTAAGAATGATAAGAATTATGACAGAAGGCTGTGTACGTGGGAAAGACCTGGAGACATAGGAAGGTATCAAATTAAGATGGTAAGTCAGAGATTTCGACAATTCTAAGACACTTCCAGGGGCGGATGTGAACTCTGACCACAATTTATTGGTTATGAGCCGTAGATTAAAACAGGAAAAAACTGAAAATAGGTAGGAAATGAAAGAGATGGGACCTGGATAAGTTGAAAGAACCAGAGGTTGCTGAGAGTTTCAGAGTGAGCATTAGACAATGATTGACTAAAACAGGGGAAAGGAATACAGTAAAAGACGAATGAGTAGCTTTGAGAGATGAAATAGTAAAAGCAGCAGAGAATCAAACAGTAAAAATACATCTTTGCATATCACAGAAGGTAATTTGATTGATGAAAGGAGAAAATATAAAAATTCAGCAATTGAAGTAAACGAAGGAGAATACAAACGTCTAAAAATGAGATTGACAGGAAATGCGGAATGGCTCAGCAGGAATGCCTGGAGGACAAATATTACAGCGTATATAACTAGGGAAAAAATAGATACCGCCTACAGGAAAATAAAAAGGAAGCTGTATGAATATCAAGAGCTCAGACAGAAAACCAGCTCTAAACAAGGAAGAGAAAGGTGATACGTCGGAGGAGTATATAGAAAGGCTATGTACTTGAAGGTAATATTATATAACGAGAAGAGGAAGTAGATGACGATGAGTTAGGAGATGTGATAATGTGAGAAGAATTCCAAAGAACACTGGAAGACCTAACTCGAAACAAGGCCCCGGAGCAGACGACATTTCGTCAGAACAACTGATATGCTTGGGAGAGCCAGCCATAACAAAACTATCCCGCTGGATGCAAGATGGACGGGACAGGCGCAAAATCCTAATTTCACGAAGAGTGTAATAATTTCAGTTCCAAAGAAAGCAGTTTCTGGCCAGTGTGAATGTTACCGAATCATCAATTTAAGAAATCATAGTTGTAAAATACCAACACGAATTGTTTACAGATGACTGGAAAAACTGGTAAAAACTGACCTCGCGGAAGATAAAAAATGTTCAAATGTGTGTGAAATATTATGGGACGTAACTGCTAAGGTCATCAGTCCCTAAGCTTACACACTACTTAACCTCCATGCCCGAGGGAGGACTCGGACCTCCGCCAGGACCATTCGCACAGTCCATGACTGCAGCGCTTCAGACCGCTCGGCTAATCCCACAATCGGACATAAAACTACACTTCTAAAAACGATATCGGGTGACTGAGAACAGTAACGTTCATGATGATTTGTAACATAGTTTTTACAATACGGGGCGTATGTGTGGCAATAAATTCGGCAATAACTAATAAATTACGCCACATTTGTAGTTCTTTATTTTCTTAAGGACCTTGGAAGGTACAAGTAAGTTCATTTATGATTCTCTTATAACCTACAGATATATAATGACGAACGGATTTTTTTGTGAATAACAAAAAATGGCTAGTAAACAACAAAAGACCTGATTTTTGCAGAAATAGATCGTGTATCTATTCAACAACTTTTTTTTTTTCAGCACACTTACACTCAAATCGGTGAATGTGTAATGCGAAATTGGAATGTAGGAAACTTGTTTGGTATTCAATACCTACATTATTTAACATATCGAATAAGAAACCACAACTGTAAATGAAATGTAAACCACTCAGACCTGACAACAAAACGCCAGAACCAATAAAATTGGTTCCAACACAGAAGACACCAATTCCACAATTGTTGTTGCATCTGAGCCATAAATGCCAAAAAATGGTTCAAATGGCTCTGAGCACTATGCGACGTAACTGCTCAGGTCATCAGTCGCCTAGAACTTAGGACTAATTAAACCTAACTAACCTAAGGACATCACACACATCCATGCCCGAGGCAGGATTCGAACCTGCGACCGTAGCGGTCGCTCGGCTCCAGACTGTAGCGCCTAGAACCACACGGCCACTTCTGCCGGCAAAATGCCAAAAATCTTCAACTCATTCGCTTTTGAAGCAAATGTAATTACTTTTACAAAAATGTTTGTGTATCAGGTAGTCCAGTGAAGTTTAAGAAGGTGTGAATCAGTAGGCACCATACAAATGATTTTTTGTCAAGAAAAGTGCTTACCATAATAAGAATGGACAACAACAGAAGTGTAGGCTTCCTATGCATGGAATATTTGTTTATATTCTCTGGCTTTCAGTGGGGTAAGCTGCAATTAGAGAGTTTCTTCGTGAGTAAGCTGTAGCTTATGTGACTGATTCAGTGAGATTAGGCTGTTCTTACATTTATTTCCCGACCGTTCATGTCTCCCGATCATTTACTAACGCCTAGAACGCAAAAATATAACTGTTTCATTAATGAAGCAGAAAAATAATCGAAAACAGACATCAATCTTACTGCTGGCTTCCTCGCCGCCAGGGGCACTTTTCACCCATTTCGTAATGATTGACCCCTGATTTTGGGCTCGTATTTTGGTCGCATCGCATTATGAATATCGATATGTTTTACCCTGCTGGAATCGTGGAAACGTCTGCTTTTACGTAGTGTATGAATATTATATCTTTGTTGGAATGTAAGTGACATACGCAGTAATATTTAAGAGAAACCGTACTTTTTCTAACTTTTTTCGGCGAGTGTCGACTTTAAGGACGCATAAAATTCATACCGTAATTATGAGAAAAATTTCCTTAACGTAATTTAAAGATACAGCCTTTTTCTATCTACAAGCGGATTTTCGTAATTTTCTGATTACTTCATTTTCATCGCTGTAATGTCAAACGCAAGATGCTGCGACTGAGCTTACCGTTGTAGCCATTGCGACGGAGTAGGCACTGGCGTTAAGCTTGAACTTCCGTTAATTACATAATATGACCGTACTAATGAATATTCCTCGTGATTGTTATAAGAGTTTGTAAAGTTTTAGTAGCTGCAATGTACATGAGGTTGTGATGGGGCGTAGCTGTCAGATCAGCTCGCAGCCATTGTTGTAATACGTCATAAGCGCCTGTTCATCAGACAAGAACGTTAACTTCACAATCGCCAAATAAGTGCTCTATATGCAAGCAGCTCACAATAAATTAACATTCGTATTGCACATTTCAATAGTAAATGGAAAAGTCGATTAGCTCGAATAAATTTTGCAGTAAAGGATGATGACTGAACTAAAACCTACCTTAATCGTTTTCACTGCTGGCTGAAGTCTCGATGCTGCTATTTCAATCGTCTACTTGAATCAGCAAAGGTTCTATGGCTATGTCAAGAGAGTGGGCTCTTTACGCATAACTGTTTTCAGGCTTGTTACACGACTCACTGAATTCCTCAACACACTTTCGCGAATTTCGCGAACACTTTCCGGTGCGGAACTGCACAACTGCAAAGTATCATTTATTTTAAAATTCTTGTTCTCCTTTGCTAGCGTGTTCTTCACAAATGCCCAAATAATTTCCATGGCGTTCAATTCGCAGTGCGCTACAGGCTACCACAGAAGTTTAATGCTTTCCAAAACATATTCCTGCACCCTGAAGTGCGATCGTGCATGTTTCGGTAGGCCAGCTATAGCAAATTCCTCATGTGATTTGGCATTCGATGGAAGCTCTATGTTATTGCTTTCCATCCAAAATTATTCAAATGGCTCTGAGCACTATGAGACTTAACATCTGAGGTCATCAGTCCCCTAAAACTTAGAACTACTTATACCTAAGTAACATAAGGACATCACACACATCCATGCCCGAGACAGGATTCGAACCTGCGACCGTAGCAGTCGCGCGGTTCCGAATTGAAGCGCTTAGAACCGCTCGGCCGCCGTGGCCGGCGCTGTCCATCCATTCAATAATAAAATCCTTTCTCCAATTCGTAGATGGATTTCGTGTTACTGAATTTATCTTCGTGTGATGTGGAGCCTGATCTAAAACAATCGCAGATCTGTTTGATAATTTTTCGAGAACGCCCGAAAACCACTCTTCGTAGTGTCCGATATTCATTTGAGAATGTTAATCTGCACCTCCATTTTGCCCAATAAAACATAAACCAGCCTTTTGTACGAACTCATCTTAGTGCCCAGTGTGGCACACTATAGTCCTTTTTCGAGAACTGGGCGGTGTTTCAATGCCTCCTTTCCCGCCATTCCACTCTTGAACACTTCCTCTGTGATAATCGTATACATTTTCTGAGGCATAAGGCATTATTTCTTGTTCCTATCAACCAAACTTTCTGGAATGATTTGCACCACACCAACTGTCTTCAGTGTAATAAATAGTCCATCCAGTATATTTCAAGTATCTTATTTCCTGCAAGAACTCGTCTCTTATTCATACCACACGGTTATTTTCCATCATCAGAGAGGGTTTATTGAACAAATCTGGAGTCCAATTTTCGAATAGCAAGCCACAAGGTTGTTTTACTCATATCAGGAAAATCTTCTACATAAGTCTTCAAATTTTCCAACACGGCTGCCACTGTTGGAAACTGCATTTCTACACAGAATTCGTGGCTTTTTCTTCTTATGACTGCCTGTGTCAACTCGTCGCACACAAACGTCTGTCACCTCAGAACTTCTCTTTACTGCCTATGATGCGGAACTGCTCGCGCCCTGTTCTTCGGTCTCAAAGTAACCACGCGCACTGATCACCATAGACTTTTCATAGGTCCAGAAATGATGCATGGTTTTACACAAGTACCAGGCACCGTCTGAAACAAATAAACAATAACGAATGGGAGCACGATTGTTCCCTATCTGACGGAAAGCCGGAATGTAAACACTGCAACTATGAACGATAAAGTGGAAGTGCTGTTCAGAGGTTCGGCAACATAGCACACGCGAGCACACGGCGCAAATAAATTAAAGATGTGGTGTTACCAATTTACGTAGATTTACGTGCATATAAACGTAACAGTTCTGAAAGGCAACAACACAGCTCGCATTTACTCTTTTTGTCTTGTTAATATGTATCACAACTAGACGAATTGTAGCAATCTTCGTCCACCTTCATGAGGACAAAACGACTATTTTGAAAGCAACGACATTTTGTCTGGAAGTTGCGGATGGTTGTATCTTAAATCTTGCGAAGAAATTTTTCTCCTAATTGCGGTCTGATTTCTATGAATCCTCAAATTTGACACCAGCCAGAAGTGGTCGAGAAAGCACGTTTTCCATTAAATATAACCGTGTATGCTGCCCCCTTTCCAAATAAAATGTATTCATACACCAAATGAAAGTAGACGTTTTCATGATTACGGCAAGGTATAAAACATCGCCTTTCGTCATGCGATATGACGAGAATATGAGCCCAAAGTCAGGGGTCTATCATTATGGAATGGATATTAGTGTCGCTCCAACTGGCAGACGGCACCAATACTCACAACAGTGAGTAGCGCTGCTGTGTATTTTAGACCATAACAATACTAATCCTAAGACTTGTCTTAGATGCACATCTGGTTACTACAATTCTTGCACACGTAGAAATGACACGCGATTTTTGTTTGGTTACAGGTTCATCAAATACTGTCATAGGTGCTCATGTGTTCCAGGAATTTCAGGAAAATGGTACCACTGTGCAAAGAAGTATAGCTCTTGTTGGTCGTGTTCTAACGAAATCAGAAAGAAATTATTCGGTAACTGAACTAGAAGCTCTGTCAATTATTTAGGCGTTTTCCAAATTCGTTTTCTCTTGTTTGGCAAACACATTAAAGTCCACACAGGTAAATATCCATTATAGATTTTAACATCAAAACTGAATCATGACAGGCTAAAATGTTGGGTATTGTACCTTCAAGAATTCTTTTTTACTGTAGTTCATATTACTGACTCATAAATTATTGTCACAAACACTTTACCTCGAGCATCCACTCGCTTAGAATTAAAGTAATATAAAAACAACCTTGAGGAAAACTTCTGTATATATACAGAAAGCTGACTTGGAGAGCTTTATTGCTTCCTCTTTAGAAGATATTGCACAGAAACAAGATAGGGATCCCGTCTGGAGAGACCTGAGAAATAAGTATCACGACAAAACTAACACGGAGATAAGACAGGATAGCCTTGTATGCAAGAACATTCTCTTTAAGCTATGTACTATAAAGACCCACTTTGGGTTTTTGGTCTTATATATTCCTGATATTTCTTAAACAAACTAATTTGGTACACGCATCTCAGATACGCTCATTTTGGACACGTTATTTATAAGACATGAAAAAGAGAATCAGATAAGTTATATCTGTATTCAAATTGTGTCAAACAGCAAAATACTGCCCTACACTATTTCCCATCATTTTTATAAAGTTAAAAGAATTAGCAGCTGTAGAATTCCTTGACCCATTAGTAAGAACACAGAATGGATTTTCATATGTTTTTGTTTCCGTAGGGCTGACTTGTAAATCTCCCTCATTCATACCATCACACAGAACAACTAACAAAGCTGTATCAGATGCACTTGCAAACTATTTCCTATTGTGTGAAGTAAGGCATGTTGAAAGGTAATTCTGAGCAATAATAGCCAGTCTCGGTGAGGCATATGGGCAAGAACTTTAAAAAACACAAATTTAAAACCTTATGCATCTCTCTCTACTGATCACAACCTAATCCTTCTAAACGCCTGATGCAAGAGATCAGTAAACTTTGCAGACTATACTGCGACCAACAACACCATAATTGCGATAGGCACATAAACATGTTTCAGAGAATTTTAAATGACTTGACATATGATTCTAATTCATTGCCTCCTACTTGCACTTATGAATGAACAATCACCACACAGAATCAGCGTACCACTTCCTAATTCACACAAACTAACTCACAAAGAAGTAACAGACTTAGCAATAAGTAACATCGAGAGAGTTTCGGCGCAAAATCTAAACATCCGTCAGGAAGTCGTGAAGTTTAACGTTTTGTTTCACGACTCTGTTCACATGCGCAACACAGGATCCACCAACAGTCACTATTGCTCAACAGTTGAATATGACATCTAAAGCATACTTTACACGGAAAGAATGTTTCTGTGAAAAAAGATTCAGTGTATTCATTTACAGACACATTTTTATGAAATGTTTATTGTTTATGTAATGTATTGTATAGCTGTTTGTATTGTTGCAATCTACAGAAGACCTGCGGTTCACATATGATCGCGGAAAAAATAACCCCTTAGGAGATAAGGTAAACAAATTTTAATTAACTGATTTACAGATTAGCACATTCGCATTCTGTGTACAGGGTGTTTCAAAAATGACCGGTATATTTTAAACGGCAATAAAAACTAAACGAGCAGCGATAGAAATACACCGTTTGTTGCAATATGCTTGGGACAACAGTATATTTTCAGGCAGAAAAACTTTCGAAATTACAGTAGTTACAATTTTCAACAACAAACAGATGGCGCTGCGGTCTGGGAAACTCTATAGTATGATATTTTCCACATATCCACCATGCGTAGCAATAATATGGCGTAGTCTCTGAATGAAATTACCCGACACCTTTGACATCGTGTCTGGCGGAATGGCTTCACATGCAGATGAGATGTACTGCTTCAGCTGTTCAATTGTTTCTGGATTCTGGCGGTACACCTGGTCTTTCAAGTGTCCCCACAGAAAGAAGTCACAGGGGTTCATGTATGGCGAATAGGGTGGCCAATCCACGCCGCCTCCTGTATGTTTCGGATAGCCCAAAGCAATCACACGATCATCGAAATATTCATTCAGGAAATTAAAGAGGTCGGCCGTGCGATGTGGCCGGGCACCATCTTGCATAAACCATGAGGTGTTCGCAGTGTCGTCTAAGGCAGTTTGTACATCCACAAATTCACGAAGAATGTCCAGATAGCGTGATGCAGTAATCGTTTCGGATCTGAAAAATGGGCCAATGATTCCTTTGGAAGAAATGGCGGCCCAGACCAGTACTTTTTGAGGATGCAGGGACGATGGGACTGCAACATGGGGCTTTTCGGTTCCCCATATGCGCCAGTTCTGTTTATTGACGAAGCCGTCCAGGTAAAAATAAGCTTCGTCAGTAAACCAAATGCTGCCCACATGCATATCGCCGTCATCAATCCTGTGCAATATATCGTTAGCGAATGTGTCTCGTGCAGCAATGGTAGTGGCGCTGAGGGGTTGCCGCATTTGAATTTTGTATGGATAGAGGTGTAAACTCTGGCGCATGAGACGATATGTGGACGTTGGCGTCATTTGGACCGCAGCTGCAACACGGCGAACGGAAACCCAAGGTCGCTGTTGGATCACCTGCTGCACTAGCTGCGCGTTGCCCTCTGTGGTTGCCATACGCGGTCGCCCTACCTTTCCAGCACGTTCATCCGTCACGTTCCCAGTCCGTTGAAATTTTTCAAACAGATCCTTTATTGTATCGCTTTTCGGTCCTTTGGTTACATTAAACCTCCGTTGGAAACTTCGTCTTGTTGCAACAACACTGTGTTCTAGGCGGTGGAATTCCAACACCAGAAAAATCCTCTGTTCTAAGGAATAAACCATGTTGTCTACAGCACACTTGCACGTTGTGAACAGCACACGCTTACAGCAGAAAGACGACGTACAGAATGGCGCACCCACAGACTGCGTTGTCTTCTATATCTTTCACATCACTTGCAGCGCCATCTGTTGTTGAAAATTGTAACTACTGTAATTTCGAAAGTTTGTCCGCCTGAAAATGTACTGTTGTCCCAAGCATATTGCAACAAACGGTGTATTTCTATCGCTGCTCGTTTAGTTTTTATTGCCGTTTCCAATATACCGGTCATTTTTGAAACACCCTGTATATTCTAATGTGCATTATCCCTATAAACATTTCACCACTGCAGTATGTTTGCTTTTGGCAGCTAGCTTTGTGAAACAAACCACATACGTATCCCCCGTAAGTTGGATTATATACCGATAAACGTTATAGTTCAAAATTCGACACAATGCCCATGAACGGAGATTAGTGTTGCGAACAAATGCGGCCACTCCAACAAAATATCTCTTTCACAGACTCATGTAACTTCACAGGCAACCTATTCTCTCGCGGACAAAGAAAAGGCACTTTGAAATCACATGCAGACCACTAAAAATATGAAATTTAAATTTTCGCAAGAGCTGGTGGATTTTATGACAACGAAGATCAAATTTCATCAAACTATTAAACGTTGTGACTGGGTTGTGGCTTTGAGTTTGGTGGTGGGAACACAGGTACCCCTGTAATTCAGGATGGAATTACCTGATGACCTCCATCGACCAGGGTTGGACAGTATTAGAATACTTTGCTCGAGTTACCACTACTCCAAGAAAATACTAAAACTTCCTTAGGTGTTGTGACGGTTTCTCAGGGCAGGACTTGGGACTTCGCTGTGACCAGCTATAAAGTTAACAAGTACCACATCTCCTTGTGGGAGACTGCGTTCCTGCGTCAGGTATCAAAACGCGTGACGACATTATTATCCTTTGTAATAGTTGCGGTAGATTACAGGGCGATGTAAAAAGTATCTCTCTTGTTTTTAGCGTAATTTGCGTTAACAGGAATATACCTTAAGTTTAGAGACCGTATTTCAGTATACGGCACAATAACCGAAATGATGATACTGGCTCCTATAGCTGTTTTACTGCTGTTTTCAGTGGTTCTTGGAATAGCATGTTGAATGGCCGTCTTGTCTGGATCACTAATTCAGACAGATCCTTATTTGTTAACAGTATCGTTTGTCATATTCCATCATTGAGAAGATGTTTTTCTGGAGGCTGATGTACGACAGGTTTTCCTCTTCCGTTTTCCGTTTCAATCAAACGAAGAACATGATATTTTAAGGCACACAAATCCCGAACAGTTTTATGAATGGTGGAAAATGGTGCCCTTGCCTTTACACCAACCCTCCTTTGGCATTTCTTTTCATAATGTTACATCCCGTCACATAGCTTTAACCAAGAGAGAGTTTCAATTGCCAATTTCTTTGGACTGTGACGATACGTCTTCAACGATACATAACTTTATTTTATTTGCACTTATTGTGACCCCCAAATTGTATGTTAGACGTTTTAGGTTACCAGGCTGTAAGAGTAAAAACCATACTAATTTCCCTTCTTTTTTCAGAGAAGTGTATATGTGCCTGTGCATATGTTCGTTGATTTCAGCTGCTTTTACTGTAATAATTTATATCACAGGTAAATGAAAGGAACATATCCGAATTTCAAAAACGTCGCTTTAGGTAAGGAAAGCAACACGTGTAAGACTAACAGGGTGAGGTGACGGGATCATAAGACAGTGTCAAGACATCATGGATTAACTTGCATGTTGCTACAGGGAGCGGTGGAGAGCCTATATTGTAAGCGAAGACGAAATAGAATTTATTAGACAAATAATGAAGATATGGGATGTAAATGCTACTCCGACACGAAGAGATTTTTACTGTAGAGGAGACAGTGGCGGACTGCGTTTAACCGGTCAGAAGACTTATGACTCATAAAAGGAAACAGAAGAAAAGATATTATCAGGTTTCTCGAACTGACAGTTTTTACAGTACTTGTAAGTGGTCAGAGTGGGGTCGCTCTTGTCACTAAACGAGAGGATGTGTTCATATAGTTCAGACTTTCGTCTTCGGTATTCACTTATTTAATGAAAATGTTTTCCCGCGTATTTTGCTACGGTCTCAGATGTGATGTAAGCTTACGATTACACATAGAGAATTGGAATCATGACGGAGAATCGGACAAGGATTACGCGAAGTTTCGTCTGAATTATTAGAACATTTTATTCATATTAGTATGACAGGGCGTTATACTGCATTAAGCAAACAGGTTCTTGCCTGTTACCTATCGTCACCAACCCTTGCAGCTTAGATATTTTTATAAATGGCACGTAAGCGAGGAAGATTTGCTTCGAAACATGAGCTAGATCCACTTGGTGTTTTACTATGCTTAAATTTTTTTCGTCCGTCTAGAGTGTACAGTATACAGGGTGAATCACCTAAAACTTGCATCACAAATATTGCGGAAGTTGAAAGTCCTATTGACGTGCGGATAAGTATTCAGGGGCTCGTATTGTTAGCGAATACCCAGGCTGCAATAATTCTTAGAAAGTTTATTTTTGTGGAAACATACTCTTTTTTAAATGGAACATTCCCTACAGACAATCAAACTAAAAGTAGTGTAAATTAGAATGGTGTCTTTCGTTGTAGGAGTCTAATGCGAATCGTCTGCAAGATATCATAATGTGCAAATTTTTCACACCGACACTTGTTTGTTCCACTCAACCAGCGTAGTTTCCAGGTACGGTTTTATGTTTGCTTACAGTGTGCTTGTGTGTCTCGTGAGTGCATTGGTCTTGCTAGTCAGTGTGTGACAGTCCAAGCAGTAGGCTGTGAGTGGACGATGGCATTACCAATTCAGAAAATGACGACATGCTCATTATGTATGGAGAGTATAGGAAGAATGCCGTTCGTTCTTGTACGGTGTATGCGGCAAGATATCCCATTAGACGTCAACTATATTGGCGATTATTTATCAAAAAACGTTCATTGAGACGTGTGTGAACTCCTAAGGGACCAAACTGCTGAGGTCATCGGTCCCTAGACTTACACGCAACCTAAACTATCTTAAATTAACTTATGCTAAGAACAACACACACACACGCCCGAGGGAGGACTCGAACCTCCGGCGGGAGGGGCCGCGCAATCCGTGACATGGCGCCTCAAACGGCACGGCCACTCCGCGCGGCAATTATTTATCAACCTCTTCGACTAGTTACATGAAAGTGGTAGTGTAACGATTAGACAACGTAACAGAGGAAAACAAACGACGACAGAAGACGAGTTCATTAATGTTCTTGCTGCTGTTGCAATTGATCCACACATTAGTTCCCGCGCAACCGCACGGGGAAGTGGTATGAGTCATCCTGATAAGGATGGAACATAGGCCTACGATGAATGCGCAGGACACTTGTCTGACTGCATTCTTCCTGCACGCTCCATACATAATGAGCATGTCGGCGTTTCTCTCCCTCAAGATCTGCTTCGAAACCATTACGAGAATGGGCTTTAAGACAGGATACTCCAGATGTATCACGTATTTTGTTTAGTGGCGAATCCGCAATTAGCAATTAAAGCCAGGTAAACAACCGAAATATGCGCTTTTGGGCTGTCAACAACCTCCGTTCTTATATAATTGCGTAGGCTTCCGCGGCCAGAGTCAGTCGACATAAAAGTTTTCTGGGTATGGTACCGCGTCATAATGTATAAAACTACTGCTGCTGGAGAAAAACCAACGTTTCGGCCACGGTTGCAGCGGCCTTCTTCTGGGTCTAACCCCCGTTCCCTTCTCCAGCGTCCATGGAATGTAAACGTGTGAAGTGAAATAGTGAACCATCAGCTCATTTGCCCGTTTATCATAGACGTAAAAATGAACGAGCAGATGTATCGTAGCCTTCTAGCAGACCATCTACTATAAGTTCTAGAAGAAGTTCATCTGCAGACTAGGAGGAACCTATTGTAGCAACATGATGGCTGTCCAGCCCATAGTGCACAAAGTACTACAGCACGTCTACACCAACTGTTTCCAAGTTGTTGGACTCGACGCAGAGAACCTGTAGCTAGATCGACCCATTATCCCGATTTGACGCCTGTAGACTTTTTCTGTGGCGAAAGCCGAAACTATCTACAAGGAAATACCAACTATACCCGATAATATGCAACGCCGTATTACTGAAGCCTTCTTGGATATCGCCGCTGAAATGCTAGCACGTCTGCAGCAGTCTTTCCATACCATGATGTAAGCGTGTAGTGTATCTGCCGGTGGTCATTTTGAACACAGCCTGTGATGTTTTACTGTCTCGTTACTGGTCAGAATCCACATAACTAGTGCATGCACCTATGTTGTTCTTTAGTGTGAGCTACCACAGGTATTGTAAAAGTTGTAACACCAGTAATCGATGGATTTGTCTATATTCCCTGTAACTTCTCTGGTGATATTATACAATAATGTATCTTCATAGTTAAGATCTTTGCTTGTTTAAATATGTAATAATTATGTTAAATATTTTGGCGTTTTAAGAAATTATATTGTATCTGTACCTTTGGTTTTATGTGTAATACTCTGTGAATGTAATAATTTGTAAAAAGTCTGTACATTTTACTGGTCTTAAGTAGGAAAGCTAAATGTAAAACCTGTAGTAAAGCCGCACCATACGGAAGTAGTTTGGTGCGACTGGAAAATATGGAGTTGGTGCGCAAGGCACTTGATTCCTTTGTGGCGAGTGGCGTAGTCGATTTCTGACTGTGATACTGAGTGTTTAACGGCAGCCTTGGTCAGCTATTGTGGTTCATTTGCACGCATAACTTGAGGCAAGACGAGCTTGCGAGCATGTAAATTAGCCTCGGATGGAATATTAAGTGACCTATCGACCATGGTATCATTATTGGCCCTGTTCGGTTAAATTTACGACGCCAAGAAGAGTTATATCAGGGAGTGGCTAACATCAAGAACCATGGCTGCTCTGCCGCCTGTTCTGTAAATATGTACGTCCAATGGACCAGGTATAATGTATTGTACAACAACTTTTTGGTGGAACTTCTAAATCACGTGTGCACACATGATTGTTCTCAGTCCCATTCCCAGTGAACTAAGTCCGAGTACCCTGCTTTTATTAAACTGACAATTTTGGCAGTAAAACATTTTGAAGTTCTTATTAACTTCGTGGAGTAAGAAGGTTGTTTGGTGTTCTGTACAGTAGTAAATGGTTTACTCCACACAATTTTTCATCTTAAAGTTTCCTAAAGCATATTCATAAAGAACGCTTTTCATTAAATAAGAAGCTCCCATTAAGAGAACCAATGACAAAAATACAAAGTGCTTATAGCTGTCTGTAAGTAAAAGTTATAAAAAGACAGCAGTAATATTTCACTTTGAACAGGTTTGTAAACTAGTAATCGTTTGTTTCTTTATGTATGTTGTTTTAAAGTAGTTTTTCAAGTTGTTTAGTCATTTACAAAGCCCGTTTGACTTTCAGTAGAATGAGAGACTAGTTGCTAGGTCTTTTGTTAACTTTTGAACAAATTTTGCGTTATTCATTATACTTAAAGTTGTTACTAAAGTTATTCGACATTTTCTTAATTTTGTATGTTGCCATTTACAATTGATAATAGCTCTATAGACAATACCTGTTTAAGGGATCCCATAAGCTATTTAATTATGTGATAAATGACAGTAAAGGCTCGTTCTGAACAAGTGCGGCAATCGGTACAATTTATTTTGCATTCTTGTAAGTAATAACTGTACTGTCCATTTCTCCAGAGTAACTTCATGTGCAATCCTGAAACTCATAGTAATCAGTATTGTTTCAAAATCGTCGTCTTTTATGTGATAGTTAATTAAAATAATAGTAGTTCGTGCTATTACCAGTCAGACGTCTTTAGTAGGTTCCTATATCCTACTGCATTTGTTCATTATACTGCATAGTAGTTGTTTTGCCAGTAGTAAGTCATACTGTGAGACAGTGTGTATTGCTGCACTTTGTAACGTCTCTTAGCAAAAGACATATTATGTAATAAAGAGAAAGCATTATGTGTCATGTTTTGTTCTTGTATTATTATTATTATTATTATTATTCGTTACAGTCAACTTTGGACTACGCTAAGCATCAGTCATTTCTTGTGCTTTTTCTTGCGTTCTTCCCAGTACTTCTTCATTTTTTCTGAGTGGGCTTCTTTACGTTCTTGCGACCAGGTTGTTCCCGTCTTCTTTGATTGCGTTCGGTCTTTGAATCCCTGTATTTTGTTGATGGCATTCCTATATTCCGTTCTGTTGTAAACTGTCTCTGGTATAATGTTCATTTCTGCAATGTCTTCTTTTACTTCTTTCAGCCAGTTAATTTGTGTCTTTCTGCTTTCCATGTATTCCAGGATTTTCTTTGCCGTTCTTTCTGGTGCCATTCTTTTGACATGCCCATAGAAACTCAGTCTTCTCTTTTTAAAGGATGTTGTCAGTTTTTCAATTTTCTCGTATAACTCTTTATTGGATCGCAATTTATATTCTTGTCCATCCTTTTTAGGTCCTAAGATCTTTCTCAGTATTTTTCTCTCTTTTATTTCCAATTTCTCCAACAGACGTTTTCTGTTCAGTGGGATGCATTCAATCGCATACAAACTTTCTGGTTTTATTACCGCATTGTAGTGCCTGAGCTTGGCATTGATGGAGATCGACTTTTTATTGTATACATTTCGGCATAGCTGGTATGCCGTTTCCATCTTTATTGCTCTTTCCTGTAGTGAAACATTTGGTAACCCTGTCGGTGTAATCCATTCCCCTAGATACTTAAATTTATGAACTCTCTTAATTATTCCATATTTAGTTTGCAATGTCTGTGTTGGGTCTGTTTTGTCCTGTATCATCAGTTCTGTCTTTTCATACGATATTTGTAGACCTGTCTTCTCAGCGATCTCATGCAGCATTTCTATCTGAATCTTTGCTGTTTCGATGTCATCTGCCAATATTGCCATGTCATCAGCAAATGCCAGACATTCAATTTTTGTTTTATTTCTTCCTAACGTTATCCCATTTTTCACTCCAGCTTCTGCCATCTTCTTTCTCCATTCCCTGACCACTTTTTCAAGGACAATGTTAAACAACAGTGGGGAGAGCCCATCCCCTTGTCTAACACCTGTTCTTGTATAAAATTATGTACTGTTTTTTTATATTTATTTTAGATAATATCTATGTCGGCGAGTACTGAAACCGCCACAGACGATACTTATTAAATATCAAACAAAGATGAGAATATGTGACTAGTATAAATAATACAGAACGAACGTTAATTTCTCTGTCGTCTTCTTGGAGTTACGTGAGTAGGATAGCCTGTGAAGTTATATTGTACGGTAGCCTAGCATTCTTTTGTCAAGATTGTAAGAGGGACGCCATTAGACATAGCCTTGGAAAGGTGTGTAATTAATTGAATTGTTTAAATGTTTTGAATAGAGTTACTCTGTGAAACCTTGCATTATGATTTGTAATAAGCTTGCCTGGTATTTTATCCCATCCCTTTAAGACATTTTCAGTTATTTAAATATTATTCGTGGTGCAGAGCTGCGCTACGAACGAACGAGCCGCTGCCGCGGCGCATTCAAACTGCATTAAATGAAATCTATCATACCGCAAAGAAGGGGGCAGGTAATAGTGAAGTAAAATTATTTCTTTCAGCTTTCGGAATTGCAGAGCAGAGCAGCAGATTTTATGATGTGTTTTACAGGTTGACGCGGGCTGCTGATAATATTTTACTAACAGTGCAAAAACATAATTTACCTTCATAACATAAAAGAAATCTTGCTGTGCGTAGTTCTGGTCTGGCAACCTTATAGTAAAAACAACTTTTTTCTCCGATAATAGTCTCATGTTATCGTGTTAGTCGTTGTACTTGTTGTTGTTTTACTGTTAACAAAAATCCACTGCAAAATTTTGATGCTGAACAATCATTGCGTACTGTAACATCAGTATTGATAACGAAGTAATTTTCATTAACCTTTTCAATAACTATAAAGTAAGGAAGATATGTTGAACTTTATGGCGAGTTACAGTAACGAAAAAATGTTCCTTTAATAGAAAGCCAGATCCAGAACAATAAGAACATAATATACACTCCTGGAAATTGAAATAAGAACACCGTGAATTCATTGTCCCAGGAAGGAGAAACTTTATTGACACATTCCTGGGGTCAGATACATCACATGATCACACTGATAGAACCACAGGCACATAGACACAGGCAACAGAGCATGCACAATGTCGGCACTAGTACAGTGTATATCCACCTTCCGCAGCAATGCAGGCTGCTATTCTCCCATGGAAACGATCGTAGAGATGCGGGATGTAGTCCTGTGGAACGGCTTGCCATGCCATTTCCACCTGGCGCCTCAGTTGGACCAGCGTTCGTGCTGGACGTGCAGACCGCGTGAGACGACGCTTCATCCAGTCCCAAACATGCTCAATGGGGGACAGATCCGGAGATCTTGCTGGCCAGGGTAGTTGACTTACACCTTCTAGAGCACGTTGGGTGGCACGGGATACATGCGGACGTGCATTGTCCTGTTGGAACAGCAAGTTCCCTTGCCGGTCTAGGAATGGTAGAACGATGGGTTCGATGACGGTTTGGATGTACCGTGCACTATTCAGTGTCCCCTCGACGATCACCAGTGGTGTACGGCCAGTGTAGGAGATCGCTCCCCACACCATGATGCCGGGTGTTGGCCCTGTGTGCCTCGGTCGTATGCAGTCCTGATTGTGGCGCTCACCTGCACGGCGCCAAACACGCATACGACCATCATTGGCACCAAGGCAGAAGCGACTCTCATCGCTGAAGACGACACGCCTCCATTCGTCCCACCATTCACACCTGTCGCGACACCACTGGAGGCGGGCTGCACGATGTTGGGGCGTGAGCGGAAGACGGCCTAACGGTGTGCAGGACCGTAGCCCAGCTTCATGGAGACGGTTGCGAATGGTCCTCGCCGATACCCCAGGAGCAACAGTGTCCCTAATTTGCTGGGAAGTGGCGGTGCGGTCCCCTACGGCACTGCGTAGGATCCTACGGTCTTGGCGTGCATCCGTGCGTCGCTGCGGTCCGGTCCCAGGTCGACGGGCACGTGCACCTTCCGCCGACCACTGGCGACAACATCGATGTACTGTGGAGACCTCACGCCCCACGTGTTGAGCAATTCGGCGGTACGTCCACCCGGCCTCCCGCATGCCCACTATACGCCCTCGCTCAAAGTCCGTCAACTGCACATACGGTTCACGTCCACGCTGTCGCGGCATGCTACCAGTGTTAAAGACTGCGATGGAGCTCCGTATGCCACGGCAAACTGGCTGACACTGACGGCGGCGGTGCACAAATGCTGCGCAGCTAGCGCCATTCGACGGCCAACACCGCGGTTCCTGGTGTGTCCGCTGTGCCGTGCGTGTGATCATTGCTTGTACAGCCCTCTCGCAGTGTCCGGAGCAAGTATGGCGGGTCTGACACACCGGTGTCAATGTGTTCTTTTTTCCATTTCCAGGAGTGTATTTTGTTTTGTTGAAAATGAATGATCCAAAGAAAGTCATAGCACAGCATCACTAAAAGGTATTTCGGGGCTCTTTTCGTAGTAACATATTTTATCTCATATACTAGTTGTTACGCGAGTAATAGTAAAACAGAGCAAATAGAAAAGAGCCAGCGAAAACTTATTGGTCATTATTCTACTTTCTGCATAAGGATTTGGTGTTGTGTTGTTCGCTAGGGCATGTTACTATATAATATTCAGAGTAACTATGTTAGAAGAGATTAGTTAGGGTATCCAGTGAGGTTAGTTTTCTTACGTGAAGTTTATTTCCGCTTTGCCACAAAACTTGATATCACATTGCCTAAGGAGGCACCGAGGCAAACGGTGTAGAGAAGGCTTCGACACAGCGGCCTTTATTGTCGGAGACCTGCTGTATGTGTGCCTCTGACGCGTCTTGTGAGAAGGGAACGTCTAGAGTGGGGTCGTCAAAATGCCACCTGGACACTCGAACAGTGGGCCTATTTTCTTCTCACAAATGAATCCCGATTTGGTCTGGAGAGTGATTCTCCACACATTCGCATCTGAAGAAAATGTAGAACACGATTCCGAGACCCGAACATTGTGGAAAGGGAGCGAATAACGGGGAGGATGGCTAATGGTGTGGGCAGGGATTGTGTTGATCAATCGAACATCTCTTCATGAACTTGTACAGGTGAATCAGCAAGGTTTAACTACTGGCGGGTATCGTGACGAGCTCTTGGGACCTCATGTACGGTTGTTGCGAGGTGCTGTGCACCCAGACTTTGTATTGATGGACGGTAGTGCTCGACCTTATAGAGCACGAGTGGTTGATGTTTTCTTGGAAACGGAAGGTACCGAACGCATGGTGTGGCATGCTCGCTCTCACGATTTGAATCCCATCTGGGATGCACTAGGCAGACGGGCTGCGTCACGTAAGGATCCACCAACCACTCTGTAAGACTTGCGAGTAGCTCCTCAAGAAGAGTGGGTTTTATTGCCTCGACATGGCACTGATGACATTTCACTTGGAGCAGCTCCTCAGGAAGAATGGGCGTTATTGCCTCAACATGACACTGATGACGTTATTCACAAGCATGCTCCGTCGTTGTCAGGCATGTATTGCTACCAGAGGTGGTCACACCCCATACAGAGCACATTAATCAGTTGTCGGAATGTCTGTGCAAGTCTATTAAGTTGGAAAAAACGAAGAACATTTTCTTCTACTGTTATGCATGTTGTAGTTGTTTACCTTCCGAATTTTTTACATTGTTTCTACTTTTCTATCACCTGTTTGTACTGTTTTTTGGCAATATAAATACAACCTTGCAAAATTTACGTTTGTTGCTTTAATTTTGGACACTAGTATAATTACAGTCTACTTCCGTATTAGTAATGCAGTTGTTACTGTTTCACTAACTTCAGGATTATGAAATTATATGCATTAGGTACTGTCACTGTCAGGCAAAACTCTTCACAGAAGATTAACATTATCGGCGATTGTCAATTTGGTAAGGGCTGGTAGTGTTGCAAAGTGTCGGTGAGGTAACTTTTCAAAATACAATTCCTCGTAAAATTCTCGTTCTAGAATCCTGAAACAACCACCACTGACATTCTAATTTACCGTACTTCAAAGTTTTTAACGTCAACGGTCATTGTTCCACTTAAAAAAGTGTAAGTGTGAGAAAAATACACTTTCGAAGTATTATTATAATCAGTTGATGACTAACAATTCGCGCTCCTGACTACCATTCTATTCTGGAATACCATACATCAATAGTACCTTCCATTTCAAAATTTTATTTTTGTGGTGGTCCAGAGCCTAAACGTGTTCTGAGAATGAAAATATGGTCCAAACAGGCTGTGCGATCCAGTGTCCACCTAGGCCGTTTTCAAGCTTAAGATGCGTTTTCGTTGTAAGATACGTGCATGAAAATGATCCACGGTTGAAACTGGCCAATTACACACATAATAAAAGGAATACATCCCACTTTTACCATGTTTTCAATCTCAAAACTTTCTATTTCCGCAGTATTTGCGGTGCAAGTTTCAGATGATTCACCATGTGTATTTTTAATGCTGACTTTTCACTGTCATCCAACCAATTATAGATCCGAATATTTTGCTTATAAGAATAAACCGTCAAATCATATGAGAAATGAGCATGCTAAGACGTTCTAAGACTGTATCAATGTGGACTCTTACTTCACAGTAATATTTAAATAAACTGGACAATCCTTACCCTCTCGCGTCTAGTTGAAAGGAGTCAGTCATTCCGCCTCTCGTATAGTTTTGGTGGTTACGCCTTGCCACGTTCGGCAGAATATGCTTCCTCTGTCTGCATCTGGTAGTATTTTCCATGCTCATATGTGCATGCCAGGGTGTAAGATATCTCCTTAACGACATCTGAGCGTCAGGTCAACCTACAACCACCTGTCCCAAACATGGATGATTGTTCATTTAGAATGAATGTGAGCCTAATAACAAATGCTTGTAACTATGGAAACTCAGGTGGAATCCTTCTGTTTAGGTATGCAGCATCATCCTGGAAAGGCAGCTGAACGTTTCTTTCGAAGCTACATCCGTTGGCGGCATTCTGGCGCTACTCCGTGTCGCCAGAAGCAGCCAAGCATCTCCAGGCGTGGAGCCTCGCGGTTGGCTGTTTCCATATCCGAGCATTGAAATGCAGTCTTCAAACTTTCAGCCGTTGAACTTAATGGAAAATTTTTGCACCGAGAGAAGTGGACGTTTTCTTTGCCGCGTTCTGACTGGAGGAAACGCATGCTCTTTCTAAAACAAGCAGTTAAGGGATTGGTCAACCTTCCCCCGCTAAGGTTTGTCGCTCTGTACGCATAGGCGAGGAAGTTTTGCAGTGAAAACTTACCCAGACGTGAACTGCTTTATTAACTGAGTAACGAGTGTGAATGGTAGTTAGTTTCGATTTCGAGTTAAAATTTTATGACGATGAAACTCCGCCGGTAAGAGCAGTGCGGAATTCTCGCTTGTGACGATTTCAGTATCGTTATAAGTCTGCCGGTGTGGCCTAGCGGTTCTAGGCGCTTCAGTCTGGAACCGCGCGACCGCTACGGTCGCAGGTTCGAATCCTGCCTCTGGCATGGATGTATGTGATGTCCTTAGGTTAGTTAGGTTTAAGTAGTTCTTAGTTCTAGGGGACTGATGACCTCAGATGTTAAGTTCCATAGTGCTCAGAGCCATTTGAACCATTTTTGCTCATCCTTGCTGCCCCGCATCACAGTCTACGTTGCTCCGCCTGAGTAATTTGTGCAGATTAATGCACATAATTTTTTATAGCGTTCCTCCCTCAGGACATGTTGACACAAATAGTAGGTGGCACTTCGTGTAACGCCCATGTTGTTCGTCTCCGTGTTTTAATCAATAAAGGGCAGTTATTCAAAAAGGGAACTTTGGAAACATATCTAAGTCCAAAACAGCTGAGGGAAAAGGATAAAACCTAAAATGCGCTGGCCAGTGTAATACACGAGTAGTCGATATTGAGACATACAGATTTGATTTGTACAAATGTTTCAAACGGCTCTGTGCACTATGGGACTTAACATCTGAGGTTATCAGTCCCCTAGAAGTTAGGACTGCTTAAACCTAACTAACCTAAGGACATCACACACATCCATGCCCGAGGCAGGATTCGAACCTGCGACGGTAGCAGTCGCGCGGTTCCGGACTGATTCGCCTAGAACCGCTCGGCCACCGCGGCAGGCTGATTTGTACATATCTTGTCGTCCTTTGACTAGTAATTTACAGATCTGTGTAATACACAGCCGGCCGGAGTGACCGAAGGGTTCTAGGCGCTTCAGTCCGGAACCGCGCGACCGCTACGGTCACAGGTTCGAATCCTGCCTTGGGCATGGACGTGTGTGATGTGCTTAAGTTAGTTAGGTTTAAGTAGTTGTATGTTCTAGGAGACTGATGACCTCAGAAGTTAAGTCCCATAGTGCTCAGAGCCATTTGAACCATTTGAATGACAAAGTACGTAGTGTTGCTGCACACTGTTTCTAATTGACTATGCTGCATGGTCTTTGAGTCCATGCTACATGTTTGATTATGACGTTCTTAACAATATGAGAATCATAATTAAACTCACCGGTTATATACTCGCTTTTGTTCAGTCACTGTGGTTGAAAATGGCCGTCGTACTGCAACATGTCACATATGGCGATGTCAAACACAGCCAACGTCCTAAATTATTTTCTTGTTTCATATTTCAACCTAGTGCCACGTGTTGGTACTAAACAACGAATTCAAAATTTAAATTACTTCGGGTATTAATTCGTTAAAAGTACATTCTGTGACATAAAACCTGACCGGCGGCCGTTCACTACAGAATCTAAGCCCATGCTGATCGCGAATCGGAGAAGATGGCATGGCCGTATTGATAATAATCTAAGTCCGGCTATCTGCAAAAAGTGGCAACACTGTAGGCTGCAGCAGTTACTGGAGGAAGACTCCTGTTTCAGCTGTTATGCTATATCTACCGACGTGTCAGGTGGTAAACCGCACGTCTTCTGAATGCAACTTCTCACGATCGAAACTATTCGTTACCTGAATTTTTATAGTGCTTTTCATCTGAACGCTGTTTTTACGAAACATATTACTCCAGAAAAGTGTAAATCATCAGCTGTAAAATGACGAAAGCATATAATTTTATATACGAATTTTTCGTTTACGGCTTACACTCGCATCCTGGAAAACTATATGCAATCACAATTTCTTTTTTTTTCCTTTCTCTTTCCTGCGTTTATGAAATTTATTGATAAATACCACATATTAAATATATTAGTAATGTAAAAATTGAAAATATAAAAAAATAGCCTGCACACACGGAGTCGAACCCACGACCCTGAGTTTAGCACTTTCTCCACTGTGTCAGCCAATCCTAATAAAAGAGGATGCTATAAATGGTCTATGCCTCGCCCGAGCAGCACCGAAAATCCTATTTTCTTTCAAACGCCTGTTCGCTTGGAGCTCCCTCCTACTTCTCTCACTTTCATTTCTGACCAAGCGCTGCATATGTCATAAATCCGGACGAAATCGGTGATGAAGAGTAGACTCAGTCCCATTGTGAGCTGCTGACTATTTGCTCGTGGTGTGTTAAGATAGCACGCTCGCCGCCAGCGCACTCAAATAAAGTGCAGTACTGTAACTTCTACGCTGGAGCGCAAAGGAACTGGTGTCGACAAGCGTATTCAAATACAGAGATATGTAAACAGGCAGAATACGACGCCGAGGTCGGCAACGCCTATGTAAGACAACAAGTGTCTAGCGAAGTTGTTACATCGATTACTGCTGCCACAATGGCAGGTTATCAAGATTTAAGTCGACGCACGAGCGCTGGGGCACAGCTTCACCGAGGCAGCGATGAATTGGGGATTTTCCCGTACGATCACTTCAGGAGTGTACCGTGAATATTAGCAATCCGGTAAAATATCAAATCTGCGACGTAACTGCGGTCGGAAAAAGGTCCCTCAAGAATGGGGCCAAAGACGACTAAAGAGAGCCTTTCAACGTGGCTTAAGTGCAATCCTTCCGCCAATTGCTTCAATGCTGGTCCGTCAACATGTGTCAGTGTGGGAACCATTCAACGAAACATCATCGATATGGGCTTTCGGAGCCGAAGGCTCACTTGTGTACCCGTGATGGCTGCACGACACAAAGCTTTACGCCTCACCTGGACCCATCAACAACGACACTGGACTGTCGATGACTGGATACATGTTGTCTGGTCGAGCGAGTTTCGTTTCAAATTGTGTCAAGCGAATGGACGTATACGAGCATGGAAACAACTTCATGAATCCATGGACCCTGCACGTAAGCAGGGGACCATTCAAGCTGGTGGATGCTCTGTAATGGTATGGGGCGCGAGCGGTTGGAGTGATATGGGAGTGATATGGGACAGGTGGCCCGTACGCAAGCATCCTGTCTGACCACCTGCATCCATTCACTCCATTGTACATTCCGACGGACTTGGGAAATTCCAGAAGAACAATGCGACACCACACACGTATAAATTGCTACAGAGTGACTCCAGGAACACTCTTCTGAGTTTAAACACTTCCACTGGCTAACAAACACCCAAGACATGACTTTATTGAGTATACACCTTGCAATATGCTGTTCAGAAGAGATCTGCGCTCCCCCCCCCCCCCTCCCTCTTCTTACTCTTACGGATTTATGGACAGCCTGCAGGATTCAAGGTGTCAGTTCCCTTCAGCGCGGGGGCCCTACACGATATTAGGCAGCTGTACCAGTTTCTTCGGCTCTTCAGTGTATTTCTCCATACTGCAGCGACTGTAGAGAGATGTGGTTGGCTTTTCTACTTTAAAAACATCTGCGATAAGTTAGTTACTTTTTGTACACAATAATGTGTCACCTAAAATAAACCAAATGTAAAGTGGACGGCGACCACATTTTTCAATGTCAAGCCTTCGTATGTTATGCTAGAGGGCGCTTGGAAATGATGTATCACAGTGACTATGTCCCATATCGAAAAACGACACTTCATTATCAAGCTGTGATATGAAACTATAAGACAAGAGAAAAAAAATCATATTTTAGTTGTTTTCCTCAGAATGTAATGAGAGATAACATGTACAGTACTGAACAAGAAGCAGAAAATCGGAACAAGTTGGTCATAATTTTTTAACGAAAATGAAGAACATGTAGCGAAACCTAACTCCAAGAGTTGATGTTTTTGATGTTTCTTTACTTTATTTACATGCAGTACTTTTTACAGTTTAATGAGCTTCTATTGTATACAACAAGAAAATCGGAAACCTCATTTTTATTTCATACACTGCTATCAGCTCCTTTTGGGAACCGCTCATTACTTTCCTGTGTGTTCCTTTCTCTTACAACTGCTCATTATACTCGTATAATTATGACTTTAACAGTACATCAAACAACTGTTTACTATAAGTAGGCATAGCATTTGAAATGTGCAATGAATAAAATATACAAAACGTATCCATTCACCTTTGACTTCAGACACGGCTGTTTACTCTCTATTCGTGTCATGGTCGTAATCAAAAAGTCGTAGCTATCTGTAGCAGTCACAGAGACCATAATACATATAAGGTTGCTGAGGGATGTACTGCGACACGCATTTATCTGTTATCACGATGGTAATTTAACAGTAATTGTTGCACAGCTCTGCCTACGTCACCGGCCTCCTTTTGTCATCTTTTCTTACTGGGCTTCTTCTATTTCCCTGGAAACGATATCGGCCAGGAATTTAATGCTACCTGACGCAGAAAGCTATTGTAACGATTACACCTCAATAGTAATTTCCATATGAATATGTAAATATTTTTGTACTTACAACCCTTGTGGTAGCAATCAAGAAGTAAACTTGGAGGAAACTGTACCATCTTCAGTGCACTGTCTCAACCCTTCATCATTCAATATGGTAAACCTGCTGCCCTTATTATTTTGTTCCTTTCTTTCTGAAATGTACTGAAAATTGGAAAAGTTTGTCTGCCAGATGCTGTTCTCATGTACTGATAAAGCTTCTTGAGTGACCATGCAGTAAACAGTATATGTAGATGACACTTTTCGTTCTTTGAAAGTGTAGATATATAGACAGAAGGGCAATAAACTGGAGTTGAATTAAGCCAGTTTTGCCATGTAGGTGGCAAAAGATTTGATAGTGGCAGAAATAAAACTCATATAAAATACAGGCTGGCGGAAATAAGAACAGTTTTCTTAAAAGATAAACACGCTGATATCAAAGACAAATTTGAGTGTTAGGAAGCCTTTGCTAAAAGTATTTGTCAGCTTTCCTGCTGTTATTTCATGGCGTATGTTGTTGTCTGTATTCATAAGCATTATCTTTAGCTAATCATTACTCTTTCTAAGCAGCTCGCCACACTATCTGGGGTACCCGGCTTCGCTCGGGAAGTTGATACGAGATTGTGTAGTAGTTGGAATAAAAGGATTAATTTTAAAGCATAAGAGGTAAAAAATGTTTATTGGAAACATGTTCTAACTATTTGCAATACTTGCTAAAGTATAAGAGGTAAAAAAATTATTGAAAACGTATTCTAACCATTTACAATACTTGCTTATAAATAAAATTTTTGATTTCGTTAGCTGGGGCATATAAATACAAAATTTCGAGTTTCCTACTCGAGTGCAAGCTGCATACAGCTGCCCGTGAGAGAAGCAGGAGTCTTTGAGATTGATGCTGCAGTATTTCAAAGTTTGTTCTTGCGCTTTTTTAATTGTAAAACTGTAGGCTAATTTGACTGGAAATTGCAATATTTTAAATTGGTATTCTGACGATAAATAGTGTATGTCCTTTGTACTTTCCAGTCATAAGCCCGGTTTCGATGATGTCGTTCTACATTTGTTTGACGATCATCCTTGTTCCATTACAAGGTTTTGCTGAGTTAAGGATCCAATTTTAAGTCTAAGGCAGTGTAATGGCATTCCTGGCACTTATAAACTGCTTAGAAATTCTGTAGGAAAGTTTATAATTTCTTCAGTGTTTACCATCATGTAGATACATTTGTATATTCTCTCTTCACCGGGGATTTTCTTTTGAATATTAAAGTTGATATCGTCGAAAACATTATTTTAGTTGCCAGAATTGCGGTTTCAAATAGCCAGATCGAGTTGGTACAGTTGTGAACAATATTTGGGTAAATTTGTTCAATGAGTTCATTTTTAGAAGTGGCTATGTTGCAGAATTCATTGTTGAGATTAATGATGTCGGTCGTCTGGTCAGTAGGATATGAGCCTTCATATATTTGTAAAAGTTGTTGAGCAAAGTGTACTGTTGTTTCGTCTTTCCACAATTCAACTCTTATATTATTTGTTAGTTGCAATATTTGTGTGTGTGACCAGCGATGTGATATTTTGAAGCTTTCATTGACCTCGTCTGCTGGTGTTGACTTGGAATAACTGGAAGTATTCGTCTAAAAGCTCCTGAGAGTATGAGCAGAACTCCTCTCATCACTTCAGAATTTCCTCACAAGTCTTGCAATGTTCTGTGGCTTCGAGTGATTTTTCTTTTATGTGCCATTGTTCAATCGTGCCAGAAGATAATTTTAGCTTCCTTTAGAAGTTCAACCTGTCCAGATGCACTTTAGATTTTACATACCGGAATTCTCCTTCGTCAATATTCAACGGTAATTATAGGGCGGAATGGGCAGTTCGTCCTCTCTCGGTAAGTGTGGCTGCAATGCCGTATGATGCCAGTGAAAGTGCGATGAGTTGTTTAGCAAGTACTTCCACCAGGAACAGATTTATTAGAAACGTTATCCCGGTGCTGCCTGCTGCGTCCAAATAAATAATTCCGCCGGTGTTGGTGTCGATCCGGTCCACGATAACGTTGTAAATTTTCTTTTGATTGTCACTGTGGAGTGATTTGTTGTGAGCAATGTATTGAAGTAGTTCGTTTATTGTGTAGCTTTTATCCTTTGTACCTTAGAAATTTAGCACAATTGTAGCTTCTTTTCGTGGTGCTTGCATCCCAAGTTGTACTAAGGTCTGACAGTTTATCGCTAAACATTTATATTCTAGGCGAAAGAGTGTTTCCCTGAAGATGTCGTTGAATTCAATGGTGTGTTCAGGACGGGCTTGTCGGATATGGTACACTTGTACTCCCTTTGAAGGAGTCCCATAGCTGTTTTGGATTCGATGGGCTACATTTTGTTAAAATTATGGCAAATAAGTCTCTCATTTGTTCAGCTGAGGCTGTGAGTGAGGCTCCTTGTGGTGCTAACGCCCAGTGGTTGTCGTTTCCCTGCATGCTTCTCTGTACGTCTGGCAGAGGTAACCGTCAACAGTCTTGAGGTCTCTAAAACTTGTTAGTATCGTATTGCGTGTAGCAAGATCCGGAGATAGAAACATTCGGTGTTATACGATCCGGTCTAGTGTGCAATTTTTCATGATTCCTCGATGATTTTCTACTCGAATTTCTTGTTTTCATCGTTGAGAGTTTTTTCTTGTGTTCCTCGTATAATAGGTAGGGACATCGATCTATAGTAATGTTTTCGCGGATGGATTCGTTTGGATTAGTTGGTTAAAAGTGTTAATGTGATGTTCTGAGATGGTTCGTTGCAATTTTTCTGGCGGTCTCTTTTGTGCAGTAAACTCTCCGTCTGTTCTCCAAATGTACTGCTAGTTATTGCACAGTTGGTTCGCGTTCGTGTATGGGAAAACCGAAATTCCGCCACGGTGTTTCGTTACTGTAGATGTATCTTCCCATTTGGAGGTTCTCATCGCTTCTGACTTGCTGTCCGCTGTCTTTGGCTGTTTGAAATACTGCATGTCACTGCCTTTCTCCACATACTCACAGACGTCTTTGATGGATTCACTGAACTGCAGTATTCTATGCTTATGTGTTCTTGGAACGTTTCGTAAAGTACTCTGTTATATGGTACTGCCAATTGATTATTTCCAGTACGTCGTTACCACGTATTCGTATTTATGCTGTGAAGCCAAAGCCGTCTTCTGTATTTGGGGCAGCCATCAACATTGGTTTGTGTGTCGTCCAAGTATGGTCTTTTCCTTCACTCATACATGGTGAATTGGGGTTTAACGGTCCGCATGCTCCGTGAATCGTGTTTTTCGCTACTATATCGTACAGTTCCGCTTGGATGAATTTATCGATATCTGTGAGATGAATTCTGTTGTGTAGCCTATGAGATAGTGTGAGTGAAGCAGTCCTCGTTTTTGCCATTCTATTGTGTACATCCAGCATCTAACGGTTAAAAAGATATGGTATTTTGTGATGACTTCAATAAATCTCTTTTGTTTTTGTCGGAAAACTCGGGCTATTATGTCATGTCGATGAATGAGAGCTTCTCCGTATCTTAGTTGTTCTTTGATTTCTGGCCACGAGGAGCTGCATGTCAATGTTATGAAGAGGTCGCGTCGTCTTTTTTTTCTTGTGTAGGTCATGGCATCTTAAGTGTATTTGTCCAATGTGTCTCAGACTTGCTATGTCTGATGCATATAACCATTATTCCAATTGCGTCAATGTTTCCGTCATTTATAATTACGTCTCTTCCGAGCGTAGTTTTTTCTGATTCAGCCTTACGTAAAGCAACCTCTCCGCTTCTACTTCTGCTTACATATCTACCAGGCCGGCCGCGGTGGTATCGCGGTTCTAGGCGCTCAGTCCGGAACCGTGCGACTGCTACGGTCGCAGGTTCGAATCCTGCCACGGGCATGGATGTGTGTGATGTCCTTAGGTTAGTTTGGTTTAAGTAGTTCTAAGTTCTAGGGGACTGATGACCTAAGATGTTACGTCCCATAGTGCTCCGAACCATTTGAACCATTTTATCTACCAGGAATTGTTGGAATATACGGCGACTGATGACAATGTGTGTTTCACTGTCTGTGATAATTAAGCGGTAAGCACAGAACTGCTTGGAAATGACGTTTTTGTATGTTTCTACTCCTGTTTAGGGTTGGATATGTTCCACATTAAACTGACATCCGTCCTCTCCGTGTAGAAATATTAATAGATATTCCACGGCATCATACACTCCTGGAAATTGAAATAAGAACACCGTGAATTCATTGTCCCAGGAAGGGGAAACTTTATTGACACATTCCTGGGGTCAGATACATCACATGATCACACTGACAGAACCACAGGCACATAGACACAGGCAACAGAGCATGCACAATGTCGGCACTAGTACAGTGTATATCCACCTTTCGCAGCAATGCAGGCTGCTATTCTCCCATGGAGACGATCGTAGAGATGCTGGATGTAGTCCTGTGGAACGGCTTGCCATGCCATTTCCACCTGGCGCCTCAGCTGGACCAGCGTTCGTGCTGGACGTGCAGACCGCGTGAGACGACGCTTCATCCAGTCCCAAACATGCTCAATGGGGGACAGATCCGGACATCTTGCTGGCCAGGGTAGTTGACTTTCACCTTCTAGAGCACGTTGGGTGGCACGGGATACATGCGGACGTGCATTGTCCTGTTGGAACAGCAAGTTCCCTTGCCGGTCTAGGAATGGTAGAACGATGGGTTCGATGACGGTTTGGATGTACCGTGCACTATTCAGTGTCCCCTCGACGATCACCAGTGGTGTACGGCCAGTGTAGGAGATCGCTCCCCACACCATGATGCCGGGTGTTGGCCCTGTGTGCCTCGGTCGTATGCAGTCCTGATTGTGGCGCTCACCTGCACGGCGCCAAACACGCATACGACGATCATTGGCACCAAGGCAGAAGCGACTCTCATCGCTGAAGACGACACGTCTCCATTCGTCCCTCCATTCACGCCTGTCGCGACACCACTGGAGGCGGGCTGCACGATTTTGGGGCGTGAGCGGAAGACGGCCTAACGGTGTGCGGGACCATAGCCCAGCTTCATGGAGACGGTTGCGAATGGTCCTCGCCGATACCCCAGGAGCAACAGTGTCCCTAATTTGCTGGGAAGTGGCGGTGCGGTCCCCTACGGCACTGCGTAGGATCCTACGGTCTTGGCGTGCATCCGTGCGTCGCTGCGGTCCGGTCCCAGGTCGACGGGCACGTGCACCTTCCGCCGACCACTGGCGACAACATCGATGTACTGTGGAGACCTCACGCCCCACGTGTTGAGCAATTCGGCGGTACGTCCACCCGGCCTCCCGCATGCCCACTATACGCCCTCGCTCAAAGTCCGTCAACTGCACATACGGTTCACGTCCACGCTGTCGCGGCATGCTACCAGTGTTAAAGACTGCGATGGAGCTCCGTATGCCACGGCAAACTGGCTGACACTGACGGCGGCGGTGCACAAATGCTGCGCAGCTAGCGCCATTCGACGGCCAACACCGCGGTTCCTGGTGTGTCCGCTGTGCCGTGCGTGTGATCATTGCTTGTACAGCCCTCTCGCAGTGTCCGGAGCAAGTATGGTGGGTCTGACACACCGGTGTCAATGTGTTCTTTTTCCATTTGCAGGAGTGTATAAACGGTGTGTCTTTGCAATACATTTCAATCCTTCTCTTCTTCGTTGTACAGTTATGTCATTGTCCACATGTCATACAGTGGTCACAATTACTTCATCTACCTGGATGCATTAAATAGGCTTTTGTGTTCTCCAGGTGGTCTTTCGTCGGCTTGAATTATAACTTCATAGTCATCAGAAATCATTCGGTCTAGTGCTGTTTTGAATATTTTAACCAGTTAATTGTATTTGTTTAAGATCCTCCGTACATCTTGGGCTACTTCTCGTCCCAGTCCACTGATATCTGTACATTGTTAATCAGCGTCTGCTTCTTTATTTTCGATGAAATTACTAGCAGAAATTTATGGTCTCCGCTGGGTAGTGGCAAGAGTAATCACATGTTGTGTTAGATCTGTCCTTGGATGGAAAAAATTAACTGATTTCATCTATTTTAGTATTAATGGATTTGACACCGAAAGAAGACATTTGGAACTAGGCGTTGTGCACTTCTACATTTTGAAGTAATTGTTTTGATTCAGGAGTCTCCACTACCATATAACGTAAAAATTACTACGGGGGTTCGCATTCGTGAGGACGACGGTTCCATCCCGCGTCCGGCCATCCTGAGTTAGGTTTTCCGTAATTTCCCTAAATCGCTCCAGACAAATGCAGGGATGGTTCCTTTGAAAGGGCACGGCCGACTTCCTTCCTCTTCCTTCCCTAATCCGATGAAATCGATGACCTCGCTGTCTGGTCTCCTCCCCTAAAAACAACCCAACTACGGAGGTCTTTCCAGTATGGTAACAGAGTTTTTCCATTAATGCAACAGATTCCTGCTGTTTCTCTACTGAATTGTTTGCATTGCCAGACTGACAAATTTTCTCCATTTATCCAATTACAATGTGTTTGAGTTTGATATATTCTTTCCTCGAGGCGTTGTGGAATGCTTCATTTGCTAGGTTGTACTGTTTACTTGTCTTCGTCCGCGCTTCTCGTAGGGTGATATTTCCATGGCTGGATTGACTTCGCAGTCTCTTATTATAAGATTGCGTCGGAATACTTGATTCTGCAGATCGTTCATTTCGTTGTTCTTCGGTTTTCTGCGTCTCACAGTGCTCATTCTCGGTCGTTGGGAACTTAATGGAGTCTCACGCTCTTGGTCTGTTTCGTTTCTTCGCTGTTCTTTACTTTTTCGCTATTTTAATTCAGAACCGGCGAGAGCTCCTCCTCTTTTACATTTGGGCATTGTCGAAAATATAAATCAAAACACCTACTAAAAGCAAATACACTATGTACATTTTAAACACTATCCACACTTTAATTTCGATTTTCACTCTGACTACTCGCACTTCACTGTTGTCTTTATTCACTCTCTGTACTACTTTTTCGCTTCCTCCCTTCCTCACTGATAAGCGCTTCCTCCCTTCCTCACTGATCAGAAACTGACGTTCGAACCCACAAGGTGTACTTACCAATGGGAAGCTCCATCAGTGAAGAATTCCAGATCATACCAACAAGGCTTCGAATGGTCCACAATGTTCAGAACATTTCACAACATTCCAGAGTGTTGTGGAGTGTTCTACATTGATCTGGGATGTTCCCGAACATTCTGGAATCTTCCAGAATATTCCAAACTATTCCCGAACATTCCACAACATCCCGGATCATTGTGGAACATACCGGAACATTCTAGAAAGTTGTGGAATCATCTCAAATACTATAGAACGTTCTGGAACGTTCCAGAAATTTACAGACGGCGATACTTCCTATCCTTTATACCTTTAAAAGTAAGCCCTTCAGGTAAAAACGGGAAGCTTCTTCATGGATGGGGATAGAAGGCTGTACACCATACAACTCCCTCGATCGTAATGGGACTAGTTTCAGTGTTTTACCGGAACACACTTTGTACACTTGCTTTTATAGTTCATATTTACTGATTAAAAAAACAAGGGTCGATTTTCATCCTTCATTATCTCTAGCTTATACACTGACGAGTCAGAACGTTATGACCCCTTATAACTTGTTGGTCCATCTTTGGAACGAAATCGTCGTAGATTCTGCGTATCATGGATTTGACGGGTTGTTGGTAGGCTTGCGGAGATATGTCTCACCACATGTCCACACAGAAGTAATTTCCTTAAGCAGCGGGCCCCCGATTAGCGTACGCAGCGATGGTGCCTGATAGCGACCCAAATGGTGTCCACTGGCTTAACATCAAGCGAATTTCGTGGCCGAGACATCAATGTGAGTACATTATCACGCTTCTCAAACCACTGCAACGCGGTTCTGTCTTTGAGAAATGGACAATTATCCCGCTGGAAGATGACATCGGCGGCGGGGAAGACATCAAGATGAAGGGGTGCAGGTGGTCCACAACTGTCAGCGTGTCTTCAATTACTACCGCAAGTCCAAAGCGAGCGAAGGCGAATGTCGCCCACAGTACAATAGTGCTCTCACCAACCTGCGTCCTTGGTGCAGTCCACTTTTCGAACCGGCGTTCGCGTGGATGAGAGCGTTTGTGGAGGCGAGCATCGACCCGGTGAAGCAACAACATGATTCATCCGACGAGGTGACACGTTTCCATTGATCGACGGTCCAGTCTCGATGATCCCTTCGCCACTGCAATCGGAACTGACGATGTTGTTTTGCCAGCATGTGTGACGATGTTGTTTGGCCAACATGTGAACATGTAGGATTCGTCTCCTGCGGAATACCGTGTTCGGTGGAGTACGAAGGACGGTGTGCTTCGAAACACTTACGCGCGCACAAACATTTAGCTGTTCAGGCAAAGATGCCACAGACAGCCACCTATTCTGCTTTACATAGCAGGCGGTGGCCTCAGCATTGTGGGACCTTGTGACGTGGACCGAGGTGAATCGAGCTCTGTAGTGGAAACAAATAAATCGTTTGGAAAGTTCTCGCCAAGTTTTAATATGGCTCCTCCTGGCAATCACCCACTGCATTTGGTGTCAATACGCCACATTTGGCGACTGATGCCACAACAATACAGTGTTCGGATGGCACGGACCGTTTCAGTGCCGTCAAACAAGTCAGAATGGCGAAGGTGCACTGGAAAACTGTATGCGAAAATATGGGAAACGCAACCCAAGGGGAGCTCCTTGTGCGACGATGGAAAAAAGTGAAAAATGAGTCGCTCATCGATTTTCACCAACTTATGATACATTTTGAACCTGATATTTTGGTTTCCGTTACTGCCAGACGATTTCTCATTCTGCACAGGAAATCATCACACATGCTGTTTCTCAAGTCTACCAAATTTTGCCTCACTTTACTTGTTCTCTTGACGTGGCATCCTATGAATTCGCCTTGTTTCCTCGGATGAAAATACAGTTGCGTAACTGGCATCTCCAAAATGATTAAAAAATGATTTCTGAGGCAGAACTTTCCTGAAAGGTTAAACTGTAGAACTGTACAACCAAAATATTCTCCAAGCCGTTCATAGTTTGGATAAACGTGTCTCATTGAATGGTGACCATACAGAAAAGTACTAAGAACATCATCAAGACTGATGTTCTTAGTCCTTCTCTGTATTGTCGCTGGTTGATTTTTTGAGATGATATTTAAAATTTTATAATATGTAGTGCTAATGGTAAAAGATAGTTTAAAAAACGAAACAACTGCGAGCAGGACTAGCGCTCTGAGGGTTCCGTACAAACTTAATTTCGTAGATAGATAGTAATTGTTTGTTGTGGCTCAATGACCAAGTGCAAGTCTTCCTACTGGATGCCACTCCGGCAACTTGAGTGTCCCTAACCTATCCCAGTTACCCAACCGGGGAAGGGGGCCGACAGTTTGACGTGGAATCCGAACCACGTGTTGTTTCTGGCAACTTCTCACATCGCCGGGAGGTGAAAGACTATTCGTGGCTTTACTAAGATTCCATCCCGCGTGCCGGCCGTTGTGACCGTGCGGTTCTAGGCGCTTCAGTCTGGAACCGCGTGACCGCTACGGTCGCAGGTTCGAATCCTGCCTCGGGCATGGATGTGTGTGATGTCCTTAGGTTAGTTTGGTTTAAGTGGTTCTAAGTTCTAGGGGAGTGATGACCACAGATGTTAAGTCCCATAGTACTCAGAGCCATTTGAACCATTTTTCGATCCCGCGACCTTTCGGATTGCAGGCACACTCTTTACCGCTTGACCACCAACCCAGACACGTAAATGGATAGTTCATCTGTAGGTTTTGATGAATGAGTTTGTGAGTTCCAAGACATATTACATCCGTGGCGGTGTCTTACGATTGCATTGACTTAGAAGCTTATATTATTTACACAACGAAGGGACCGTAGTCCTTAGTACTTGACATAAATATCAGCTTGATACCTCCACACGTTCCTACGGAAAGGGAGTCTTAACAGTCAGTCAGAGAGACAAACGGACGGACGGCAAGGTGATCCTGTAAGGGACCTGTTTCTACCAACTGGGGTGCGGAACCCTAGAAAAAGGAACAAAGCGGTGCAACGACTGACACAAAGGATTCGTAAAATGCGGGAACGAAGTATACCATCCGACGCTTTCATTCTCATGTCATATCGTGAAAATACGGCGAAAAAGACACACAAGCTAACGATGACGGATGTACGAGAGGCAGTCAAATGAAAACCGAACACCCGCTATGGTTCTGTTCAAAAGTAATTATCGCACTCGTTAAAAAATTTACCCCACTAGGAGAGGAGACGCTCACTTCCTGTTTCGTAGAACGCGGACGGCCGCTGACAGATCCACAACCGCACCCATACCTGCAATTCCTCTTCCGACTGAAACCGACAGCTACGCATGTCCTTTTTCAGGTCGCCAAAGACATGAAAACCACACGGTGATAGATCCGGGTAGTACTGAGGCTGTCGTAGTGTTTCACAACCAATTTGCTGAAGTGTAGCCTTTATTCCGTTGGCAGTGAGGGGAGTTATCGTGGCAGGACTATTCCGTCCTAAAACATTACTGGTTTTGACTTTTTGCTGCGTTGCCGTTTCTTCAAAGCGCCTTCATAACCCTGCGCATTGATAGAGGTTCAACGATCGAGGAACGCAACGAGCAGTGTCCCTGCAGTCGAAGAAGAAGGTCATCATGACCTTCCCGGAACCTATATCAACAACTATGGATGTCTTTGGCGGGAGAAATGTGGGATATTCCCGCTGATGGCTTCGCCGTTTGCCCTCGGGCTGTCACAATGCTGTCTGACGGAATCATGTTGCACGAAAATGGCTCTGAGCACTATGGGACTTAACTGCTGTGGTCATCAGTCCCCTAGAACTTAGAACTACTTAAACCTAACTAACCTAAGGACATCACACACATCCATGCCCGAGGCAGGATTCGAACCTGGGATCGTAGCAGCAGCGCGGCTCCGGACTGGAGCGCCTAGAACCGCACTGCCACTACGGCCGGCCTGTTGCACGATAACGGCCGCCCCACGCTGCCAATCGGACGAAAGCTACGTTACGGGGACTTCATTGGGAAACACTGCAACTCTTCTGTACAACCAGGCTCTTTTATTCGTGTGATTCTCAAACATTTTACGGACTGAAGAAAGACCTGCGTGGACGTCGTTTTAGTCGGACGCGAAAGTACAAGACCGGATGCGGTTGTGGATGCATCGGCGGCTGGCCGCGCTCTTTGAAACAGGAATTGATTGTCTCGTCTCCCAGTGGGATAAATATACTAATGCGTGTGGTGATTACTTTTGACTCGACGCATTCCATGGTCCCATTGTGGTGGGTGTTAGGTTTTCATTGGACTGCCCCTTGCAGTTGGAACCTTTCACTGCACCTGTCGTCTTTTTCGTGGGTAGGTGTCTATCTGTTAAACAGTAGTTTTACTTATGAAACAACCATCGCGCACTAAAGTTTCCCTCCTGTCTCCGTGATTATTCCACATCGCGTAGAATCCTCGCGTTGGCAGAGTCTTCTCCACCGGTAAATAAATCACTCAGAGAGGCTCAACATGTAACTGTCTTCAGACAAAGACTTTAGACAGTCTTGAGATATCCGTATCGACGATATAAGGACACACTGCACAGCAGCTGAGCCATATCCTCATTTTCCTTGCTCTCAGCTTGAGCACTCGTCTCTTCGTTATCACACTTGTGTTGTCGTAAATTTATCTACAAGTTGTCTCATACCAAAGACGTGCTTGCACTCTGAAAGTTGATATCAAACCTTCTCACTGCTAGAATATGGTAAAACCCTAAAAGGAAATGGAAAAATTTGCACCTTGTCCTTAAACTGCTAAGTCGCTCATTTTCGTGGTAGTAGTTAGTAACTACTGCATTACTAAAAACGTTCAAATGTGACGAATAAAAATCATTTTCGTTATATATATCCCGTCTTGCAGCGCAAAGGGTTTCTCAATACACTGCCTGATAAGAAAAGTGAAGTGCTCAGAAGAGAAGAAAGGGAAGAGGAAACGGGTAAGCGCCCAAGTCATAACCTTAGAACGCCAATAAGTAAAAGGAATTAAAAGCAACCGTACTTCAAGCCTAATCGACAGAAGGGAAGAGAGCTAACAGCAAAGACTTCCTCGTGGAGCAAGGTCCACAAAATACGTCGTACAGACAACGAAGTTCCCTAACCAAAGATTAAATGTCTTTCGCCATATTGCTTCGACGGATAGAAAAGTAAAATGAGGTCGAAAGCCCGCGCGTCGTTCGATAAAACGACCTATAACTCCGACGGCAAACGTATACCGGACGTAAGCGGTTAAACAAAGGGCATCGGATCAGGAGATAGCGAACCCTCAGAGGTTGATAAAAATGAGCACAAAGTGCTGGGGATCACCACTTAACAAATGCTTATAGCTAAAAAGGCAGTGTCCAATACAAAACCTTGTTAAATGTGCCCCTCACGACGAGTCGACGAGAGCAGGTCGGCCAAGCCTTTGGGAGGGATTTAATTCGACGGAACTTGTCCCCGTGGAGAGATGACCGGTGGCGAAGCCGAAGTTACACCGAATTCCGACCGACAGACACACAGATGTCACCCGAATAAAAGGAAGAGGTAGGAGGCCGAGGTAGGACTGCAGCCATGGCAGCAGGTTCAGCAGCCTCATTTCCCATCAGACCGACGTAACGTGGAACCACATGCTCACCGTGAACGTACAAGATCATCACGATGACTGCTTCAACAGCGAGAAAACGGAAGCTTTCTTGAATCCTTGAACTAAGGGATGCTCCGTGTACATCAAACAAACGCTCTGAAGGGCAGTGAGAGAATCGCAGCATACGACACAAGTAAAAAGCCAGTGTCGCAGGATCTACTGGGTGGCCTGATAAAGGGCGAAGAGTTACGCGGTAAAAGTCGAGCAGTGTTCTGGAAGCCGATACCGAAAATGAGTGAGTGTGTGATGGTATTTCAGCTTTTACAAAATAAAGTAAAATTTACCAAAATCTTGACAGGATGAGTACACTGATCGGTATGACGTTGTACGCTCTCCATCCTGCATGCATGCTGTAATTCCGCTGGGATGGGTGTTGAACAGTGATTTATTTTCAAAGAATATTCTTAAGAATTTATTTTATTTACTAGCGATTCATCAAGAACGTTAACACATTTTATCACACTATGTAAGCATGGAAGTAGTTGGCAGGAAGTAACTGATGAAATCATAACCAAATTCCTTTTAACAAATGAGAATTTTATTCACTTTAATAGTGCATAAAAGCATTTTTTAAAGAAACAGATTCAAAATTATAATCAGAAAGCACCCTCTAAATATCAAAGTTACAATTTTTTCAGAGACAGAAAGAAACAAGTTTTGACTGTATAAGCTTTCGGGCAGAGAACCTTGCCGCTCCCTTTTGACACGGCCGTAGTTACGACCGCTCAAACAGCCTCTGAAAGACTACACTGGTGCAAATCTGCAACACACCATATTACTTTAAACTAAGAGTTCTAACAACTTACACAAGCACACAAACTATGCACCCCCCGTAGGAGGGATGGAAATGGTACAAAAAAACCCTAACAATTAAAATATTAACCTTGCCACCAAAGGTGCAACTTGATTTTAACTTCAAAGGAAAGCCTTACAGTGAAACGGTGGCAAATATATATACTAAAATGGTCATTTAAATAAAAGCCCATGAAATGCAATCTTATATAAAATTCTACAAGGTTGGCCAAACAATAGTTAAGATGCTCTACAGTACACAGATACCGGCTCTCAAGATCATAGGTAATAATATCAAAGTTTCCAAAGATCACAACCTATTTCAGGTATTAGGTCGTTACAGTCCAAGCAATAAATTCGTTAACACACCATATCAGACAAACATGAGAGAGGCAGCTACTAACGGACGGTAGATTGATAGGGAGATTACCGAACAACCCGACGCAGGTTGCTCTAGCCCGCCCCTACTCCAGAAGGGAAAAACGGACCACCCAAATTATAAACAACCACCTTCCCGTGTGTGAGCAAACGGAAAAGAATGGTGGGACGACCCCATGTGACCTCACCATGAAAACAAGTAGAATATAACAAAAGTAAATCAAAAAACATATCACCAATCAATTAACTTCCAATAAAATGCGATTTGTCCAGAAGACCTGGGGCAGCACCCCCAAATCGGTCTCCAGAACCGTCCGCTGCCAGCCGCCTCAACGGACGCAGGAAGGCGAGTCGATCTCTCGTCTCACGGCGTCGCAGCTCGCACCGACCAGACTGATGTCATGGGTTGACTCACATGCTCCGATGCTCAAGACGGACAAGTCATCTTGTGTCTCAGTGAGCGACTGACCAACCGATCGATTCAACCGCCAATGACCATTGCCTGAGCAAACTCGAGCCTAACGCGCAGACTCAGATGCAGGAACAAAGCCCCGACCGGGCGACCACTCGCTGAGTTATCTTACTGGCGGAGTGGAAAGCCTCTCATTTTGCCTGCTTTAAAGGTTGATCCGAACAACAGACATACAAGCCTCTCATTTTGCCTGCTTTAAAGGTTGATCCGAACAACAGACATACAAGCACTCCGAACGACAGACAGACACTAACTGCCTTACAAATGCGGACGAGAGACAGGCCAGCAAGATGGGGATGAGAGACTGACCCAGACTGGCGAGCTCATAGCGCCCCTTAAATGCAAGTAAACAGGCAACCTTTCCCCTTTCCCACCAGAGGGAGACACCAAAGCTGCGATTGCCATAGCGGCGCCACCACCAGAAACGAAGGGCAGCTGCTTCACACCACGCGCAGCGGCGCGCTCTTCAAAACAGCAATTTTTACCACGGCTCAGGTGTCATACAGTGGTTGTATCCTCTCCTGATGCAAGTTGGCACACAACATGTCCTTGATGTCCTACATACTGGCAGTGGGACGGAGCTGACATCCAAGCTGATGGCACGGATGCTCTACCGGATCTGGGACCTCGCTGGCCACGGCAGTGCCTCAACGTCACATAGAAAGGTCACTGAGACACGGTCATCTATAGATGAACATTGTCCTGTTGAAATATCGTGCCATGATACTGTCGCATGAGAGGCTACAAGTGAGCGTGCAGGTTGTTTGTGACGTACCGTTGTGGTGTCACAGTTCCCTCAACCACTGTTAACCCTACCTGGAAGTCATACCCGAAGGCTCACCACACCACGACTCCAGGAGCAGTGCCGATGTGCCACTGGCGGCCGCTGTGGCTGAGCGGCTCTAGGCGCTTCAGTCCGGAACCGCGCTGAAGCTGCTCTCACCGGTTCGAATCCTGTCTCGGGCATAGATGTGTGTGATGTCCTTAGGTTAGTTAAGTAGTTCTAAGTTTTGGGGGCTGATGACCTCAGATGTTGAGTCCCACAGTATTAGAGCCATTTGAACCATTTTTGTGCGTCTCTAAAACTTTAGGAGAAACGGACATCTCCCCAGGTCTCCGCCATATTCACCAACAATGCTCATATGCCACTGTGAAGCACCGCGATTCATCGCAAACAGAGTGTGACGCTATTCATCAGTGCTCCACGCTTTCCTGTCAGGGCACCACTCCAAACGCAGGCGTTTGTGTCGTGGTGTTACTGGCAGCCTACGCATGGCACGATGTTTCCCTAGTCTGCCACTGTTGGCCCCTGATCAGTGGGGCGGGATGACACTGAACGCTGCACGGGGTCCATTACTTGTTCTCGGATGGCTAGCGCAGTTGTGAAGGGGTTACGATGTGATCAGTGCACAGTACGGCGATCCTACATTGTGGTGGACATACGTGCTCGATCCGAAGTTCGACGACGACTGCTCTAACCCTCACGTCCCCATACAGTCCAGCACTGGGCTACTCTCACATCTGACTGCCCCACCTGTCCTTCACAGTGATCGCTCAACATGTGGCGATGTTCACGCGTGGCACCGACACTAAACGCTGAGAACGCTAATGCACTTTGGTTAACGTTCTAAATGTAACAGACAATTGAAGCTACAATCATTACGTATGCTCCACGATGTGTACATTTAGAAAGTTACAGTGATATTCTGCGGTGTCTTTGGGTGATTAATACTTTTGTCCCTTTATAAGCTGAAACCGATGTTTTATGAGGAAAATACATATCACCCCAACGCTTGGAGGCGTTCACGCGAACTGAGGTCTAAGCAGAAGAAGAAAATACATTACATCTCAGATGTTACAGAAACGTCATTTCAAACAGAACAGCTTCTGAGGTATAACAAATAGCAAACTAGATAATTGGCATAATATTCTGCAACAAACCATCTACTGCACCTTTGAAGTGATTTACAGTCGCTGCGAGGTAGTCTTTACAGTACAAAGGTACAGATCCCAAAAGTGGACATCTGGAAGAAGCCATCCGTTTAAATTCTCTATTGCGCAGGTTGCCTGAGCATAGTACAACGAAGTATGTGCATGACTCTGGATGGCGCTTTGCATAATATGAAATGTAGTATCTGCTCGCGGAAATCAGTTATAGTATTAAAAAAGCGAGGTCTGTATGCCAGTACCTTATACGTTACAGGCGCTATTTGAAGCGTGGTTGCTGAGGGGTTCATACAGTATAGTGGAAAAGATCACAATTAATTTCTTTCTGCCTTAGAATAGTCTCCGTCCCCTTCTATACTTCTTAAAGAAACGTATTACAGTAAAACAATAATGACATAATATAATAAGTAAGGAAAACAGCACGTGCACCTTAACTGTGACCTGCTTTACTTTATCACGTAAGTGAGCCGCAAAATAAGTGTATGTGGCACACGAACCTCATACGTAGTGTAAAGCAGACGTGCTGGAGGAAGGAGTGCAAGACTTCCCAGGGTTCCGTTACGTCTATTGTGTCCTGCACCAACCACACAGTTGCATCGTGGACTGGCCGTGACGAAACCCGAAGTGATACACGGGGTATGGTGTTTCGCTTGCGTATTCTCATTTTAGTGAGAATCAAAGTGTCCCAGAATCACCAAATCCTGACACTTGGACATCGTAGTGCCAATACCATACAAAAAAAATCCACAGATTCAATAATCAGAAGCTGAAGAATGAAGGAGTTAAAGGAATCCTGACAAGAAAACCAAATGTGTGCAGATCACTAACTAAGCTAAATTGCTAGGCCATATACAAAATTTTATCACTTGGAAACATTTGCTAAACTGGAGATGAGCAGCGGCATTCTCGTCTGGATGATGTACATGCATATTACGGTATTGTGCTCGGGAAATTATATGCCAGTCAAGACAATGTACTACAAATAAACAAAAAATTAACTACATTAACGCTGACTGTCCCTCGTCTGGAAGTACAGGTTCTCACCCTGTTTTGAAGCGCCAACAAGACGCTGATTGCCCGATAACTATTTGGGAGTCTCAGAGAACTCTTTGGCAGCCGCAGATATTTGACTGTGTTCAGAACTGTGTTCTGAACCCTAAGATAGGAAGTTTTGAAATATTTAGTGAGGGTTGGAATGTGTATCGGAAAGACAGATTAGACACCGTAGGAGGTAGTGTCTTCATTGCAGTTGACAAAAATATTGTATCTACTGAGGTCGAAGTAGAGTGTGATTGTGAAGTTATCTGGACAAGTTTAACAGGGATAGGAGACTTAAAGTTAATTGTTGGATGTTATTACCGGCCACCAGGTTCCACCATGACAGTTCTAGAATCATTCAAAGAGAGTCTACACTCTGTATCGCAGAAGTACCCGGATCATGCTATATTAGTCGGAGGCGACTTCAACCTACCTAGTATAGACTGGTATGTCTATGGATTCATTACAGGTGGTACAGACAAGCCGTCGTATGAATTACTTTTGAACACATTATCCGAAAACTGTCTTGAACAGCTAAATCGACGGCCAACGCGTAATGGAAATATTTTAGATCTGGTAGCCACGAACAGACCAGACCTCACCGACGGTGTTAGTGTTGAGACAAGGATTAGTGATCATGATGTTGTCATTACGACTATGGTTACGAAAGTTAAAAAGTCGGTCAAGAAGGCTAGGAGAGTATTCTTACTAACAAGAGCAGTTGTTAGCATCTCACTTAGTAATTGAATCGACTTCATTTACTTCCGGTACGATGGACGTGGAAGAATTATGGGCAAATTTTAAACACATTGGAGAATTATGTGCCGAAAAAGTGGGTTACGGACAGAAAAGACCCACCGTCGTTTAACAGCGCAATTCGGAGAATGCTCCGAAAGCAAAGACAGTTGCACTCGCAGTACAAGAAAGATCGGGAGAATGAGGACAGGTAAAAGTTAGTAGAGATTCGTGCTACTGTAGAAAGAGCGATGCATACGACCTTTACCACAGTCATACCATAGCAAAAGATCTTGCTGAGACCCCAAGGAAATTCTGGTCTTACGTAAAATCGGTAAGCGGGTCGATGGCTTCCATCCAGTCACTCACTGATCAGTCTGGCCTGGCAACGGAAGACAGCAAAACGAAAGCTTAAATTTTAAATTTAGCATTTGAGAAATCTTTCACGCAGGAGAATCGTACAAACATACCGCCGTTTGAGTCTCGTACAGATTCCCGTATGGAGGACATAGTGATAGACATCCCTGGGGTTGCTAAGCAGCTGAATGGGTTGAAAATAAATAAATCACCAGGTCCTGATGGGATTCCAATTCGGTTTTACAGAGAGTACTCTACTGCATTGGCTCCTACCTAGCTTATATTTATCGCGAATCTCTTGCCCAAAGTCCCGAGCGACTGGAAAAAAGCGCAGATGACGCCTGTATATAAGAAGGGTAGAAGGACGGATCCTCAAAATTACAGACCAATATCCTTAACATCGGTTTGCTGCAGGATTTTCGAACATATTCTCAGTTCGAATACAATGAACTTCCTTGAGACAGAGAAGTTGCTGCCCGCATCTCGTGGTCGTGCGGTAGCGTTCTCGCGTCCCACGCCCGGGTTCCCGGGTTCGATTCCCGGCGGGGTCAGGGATTTTCTCTGCCTCGTGATGGCTGGGTGTTGAGTGCTGTCCTTAAGTTAGTTAGGTTTAAGTAGTTCTAAGTTCTAGGGGACTGATGACCATAGATGTTAAGTCCCATAGTGCTCAGAGCCATTTGGACCATTTTTAGAGAAGTTGCTGTCCACGTATCAGCACGCCTTTAGAAAGCATCGCTCCTGCGAAACGCGACTCGCCCTTTTTTCACATGATACCTTGCGAACCATGGATGAAGGGTATCAGACGGACACCATATTCCTTGACTTCCGGAAAGCGTTTGACTCGGTGCCCCACTGCAGACTCCTAACTAAGGTACGAGCATATGGGATTGGTTCCCAAATATGCGAGTGGCTCTAAGACTTCTTAAGTAAAAACAGTACGTTCTCCTCGACGGTGAGTGTTCATCGGAGGTGAGGGTATCATCTGGAGTGCACCAGGGATGTGTGGTAGGTCCGCTGTTGTTTTCTATCTCCATAAATGATCTTTTGTATAGGGTGGATAGCAATGTGCGGCTGTTTGCTGATGATGCTGTGGTGTACGGGAAGGTATCGTCGTTGAGTGACTGTAGGAGGATACAAGATGACTTGGACAGGATTTGTAATTGGTGTAAAGAATGGCAGCTAACTCTAAATATAGATAAATGTAAATTAATGCAGATGAATAGGAAAAAGAATCCCGTAATGTTTGAATACTCCATTAGTAGTGTAGCGCTTGACACAGTCACGTCGATTAAATATTTGGGCGTAACGTTGTAGGGCGATATGAAGTGGAACAAGCATGTAATGGCAGCTGTGGGGAAGGCGGACAGTCGTCTTCGGTTCATTGGTAGAATTTTGGGAAGATGTGGTTCATCTGTAAAGGAGACCGCTTATAAAACACTAATAGGACCTGTTCTTAATTATTGCTCGAACGTTTGGGATCCCTATCAGGTTGGATTGAGAGAGGACATAGAAGCAATTCAGAGGCGGGCTGCTAGATTTGTTACTGGTAGGTTTGATCATCACGCGAGTGCTACGGAAATGCTTCAGGAACTCGGGTGGGAGTCTCTGGAGGAAAGGAGGCGTTCTTTTCGTGAATCGCTACTGAGGAAATTTAGAGAACCAGCATCTGAGGCTGACTGCAGTACAATTTTACTGCCGCCAACTTATATTTCGCGGAAACACCACCAAGATAAGATAAGAGAGTTTAGGGCTCGTACAGAGGCATATAGGCAGTCATTTTTCCCTCGTTCTCTTTGGGAGTGGAATAGGGAGAGAAGATGCTAGTTGTGGTACGAGGTACCCTCCGCCACAGACCGTATGGTGGATTGCGGAGTATGTATGTAGATGTAGATGTAGAACAACCACTGCCTTGTCATATTCTCATGTCGTTGGTCAGTTGACAGTACAGGATATGTCACTGAAGAGAGGTATACTATCACATACATCTTCCTGAGGCAGTTGCCTTAGATGCTAGTTGGTTAGTCGGTGAGGTCCTGCAATCTTTCTAGTAGGCAGTGTTAAAAAACTGGCCGTCCACCTATTCTGCAGTAATGGAGTCGAACCCATCGCCTGTATTTAGGCAATATATTCATTTCATTAGACATACATTTAGCTTAACCTTTAAGAGGAAAGACCACTATCATATGCCAGCGTAAAATATATGCGGCGATTTTTGGAGATGGTTTACGATCAGTTCAACGATGCAGATACAGCGTGACACTATGACATTTCCATCGTGTGAAACTTGTTTGCTGTACAGTCTCCCGCACACAATCCTTGTGACAGTCTTAATACGTCAAATAGATCTGAATTCCGTACAGTTACAAAAATCTCAAGAATCAATATTCACCTTTATCACTCTCTCAATGCGCCAGATAAATCATGCACTGAGAACCAATAATACGTGCGAGAAATCTGTACTGAGAAACTTAAAGAAACTCAAGATGCTGTATTCAGTTTTACTGCATTTATTTGACTAACAACATGGTAACATTCAGTTTATTGGAGTTGAAGGAAATAATACTCTGTCAGCAACAACAGCGACATCAGGAATTTTCGCAGAGGATGCCCGGTAACTCGAGAGGGCCCGTCCACGTCGAACACGCCCGGTACCGTCGCAGCTTGTATTCTCAGTAAACATGGATGTCAACGACTGACGAAGTTGCAGCACCTTCCCCCAGAAGTGAAAGTTGGCACGACTTGATGCCACACCTCTGCTCCAACCAGCGAATACAAACCAGAGTGTCGATCTGCAAACGGGTCACGAAATGAGACGAGTTCGTAACAGAGGTGGGAGCTAATATGTAGCGAAATACCATCGGTACTTACTTACCTGAGGAAGTTCTGCACACTGCTTCGACATTGCCATATGCATTAGCTTTAGCATTTCTTGCGACTTTTTCACCACCTCTTCTATTTGTGACTATTCGATGCCCTCTTAGCTTGGTTGTGTATTACCACAAGCCAACGATGCGATGTCCGTTTGGCTTACTAGCTCATCGCTACAAGCTAGAGACGCGATGTCCTCTTGGCTTCCTTGTACACTATTAAAATATAACGACGCCATGTCCTTTCGGGTTCCTTGTACACTACTATAAGCCAACGACGCAATGTCCTCTTGATTTCCTTGTACACTACTAGAAGCCAACGACACATTGTCCTCTTAATGTCCTCTTGGGTTCCTTGTATACTACTAGAAGCCGACGATACACTGTCCTCTTTGGTTCCATGTACACTACTAGAAGCCAACAACGCGATGTCCTCTTGGCTTCCTTGTACACTACTAGAAGCCAACGACGCGATGTCCTCTTGGCTTCCTTGTACACTACTAGAAGCCAACGACGCGATGTCCTCTTGGCTTCCTTGTACACTACTATAAGACAGCGACGCGATGTCCTCTTGGGTTCCTTGTACACTACTAGAAGCCAACGACACATTGTCCTCTTGGCTTGCTTGTACACTACTAGAAACGAACGACGGAATGTCCTCTTGGCTTGCTTGTACACTACTAGAAACGAACGACGGAATGTCCTCTTGGCTTGCTTGTACACTACTAGAAACGAACGACGGAATGTCCTCTTGGCTTGCTTGTACACTACTAGAAACGAACGACGGAATGTCCTCTTGGCTTGCTTGTACACTACTAGAAACCAATGACGCGATGTCCTCTTTGGTTTGGTTGTACCCTACTACAGGCTGTTCTCCCGTCTCTGTGCCTGCGAGTCTCTAGTGTAAAATAACCAGCGCTTTCTCTTTTATAGTTGTACGACAATACAGTGAGTGATTTCCCTGGAAACGACCGCTGACGTCATTGCTTCTCCCATTGTCTATGATTATTTTCGCTACGTACTACAATATTATACTGCATTACACGGTCTACCAAACGGTGAAAGGTATATTACTTCAGTCATTGGGCTTTCCATTTTTCATCTAGGCTGAATACTTTCAGCTTATATTCGCCAGATCCATGTTAGGTAACTTGAAAAGACCTTCCTAGACGCCGCGTATTAATCTTTTCCGACACTCTCCAGTTTAGTGCCAGTACTTTCCTCATTTTCAAAAAGTATTTGAACTGGCAAAACCTCACTGTGTGCATTTTTTTAACGTCGGACGTTCAACAGCAGCTGAACCAGCAGAATTTTAACCGGAAGAAAAGAGATGGACATACGTATCTTTTTATTTTATGGCTTCATATAATCATATGATACGAATACCGGTATCGTTCCATTAAAAGGTCTCGATATTAAAGTCATAAAGCCCCCTTCCCAGGCCTCTCCTATTTTCCGTTTTATGCTTTGATCTCCTGACTTGGTTGTGGGCCAGACATTGACGTCTACCCTGAATGTCGGAGCTAACCCAGCTTGTTGACTCATGAGCGGTTGTGGGACTTCCAGTTCTCGTCCAGGTTTAAGTCCCGTTATTGGTCAGCCTAGATCGCAGCGAAGTTGAGAAGCTTCGTGAAGGAAACAACTTACCATTTTACTCTCAGTACTACTCTCTACGAACTTCCTAAGAAAACGAACGAACCAGTAGTCGGTAAGTACACCAATACTGCTTTGGTTTCAGCTAACGAATATATTAATTCCCTTGTTTTTCAGCGTCTGTTCTCTCATGACTCGCTGAACTACACAGTGTGAAAGACGGCCATACATGAAATGTGCACATATATATATTCGATTGTCGGAAATTTACTGAGTTGTAATACATAGATGAATTGCTTCTTGGTTTCTGGGTCACACAGAAAAATCTACGTATTGTCATATGTAATAAAAATATTATTTTAAAAACTGGTCCCTTACTTAGTCCACTCGGAAAGGTCAGGATAAACTTATTTTCTTTCTGTTTTACAACACTATTCTACCAAATATGAAACTTCTTGGCAGATTAAAACTGTGTGCCGGACGGAGACTCCAAATCGGGACCTTTGCCATTCGCGGGCTAGTGCTCTACCAACTGAGCTACGCAAGCACGACTCACGCCACGTACTCACAGCTTTACTTCTGCCAGTATCTCGTCTCCTACCTTCCAAACGTTACAGAAGCTCTCCTGCGAACCCTGCAGAACTGCAGGAGAGCTTCTGTAAAGTTGGAAGGTAGGAGACGAGATACTGGCAGAAGTAAAGCTGTGAGTACGTGGCGTGAGTCGTGCTTGGGTAGCTCAGTTGGTAGCCGGCACGGTAGCTCAGCGTGTTCGGTGAGAGAGCCGGTTGGCCTCTGCAATAAAAAACTGAGTGGAAGGATCAACCACCGAACATGAACAGGATATCTTGCGACGTCCGCAAGACCAAACACAACGATCAATAACGAACAAAATGCAAAAAAAAAAAAAAAAAAGTTGGTAGAGCACTAGCCCGCGAATGGCAAAGGTCCCGAGTTCGAGTCTCGGTCCGGCACACAGTTTTAATATTCCAGGAAGTTTCATATCAGCGCACACTCCGCTGCAGAGTGAAAATCTCATACTATTCTACCATATTTTCGTACATTGCTCTGTTAAATACGTAGATCACCTTATGTGTCGAACACCTTCCTGTCCACAGGCAATATATCAGCAGTAACACTTGCATTCAAACTTAGGACTTTCCATGTTGCTTCTAGAACTTTCACAATGTTTTTGTCGATTATAGATAAACGTTGTCAACCTTTCTGGTGACGATCTTCTGGAAAGCTCCTGTCTAGGGAAAATCTTTTATGCTGTTCGAAGACAGGAGTAGTACGCAACAAACACTCATCTTCATACGTTTCTGATTCCACCTGAAAAGTGATGTTACTGATTTCTGAAATTTCACAATAGTCTTGATGTTTACTTGCTGTTCACTTCAAGTACGCATCATTTTTCGGCACAGTGCAAACCCTTTCTGATATCTGTGAAATGACCTTTCTTGAAGTTCCTAAAGATGTATTAAATTTTGCCCCTGTTTCTTGTGGATGCAGTCAGTCTGCAGGAACGGAGTCAAGGGCGTGTCTGAGACGACGGCCAGTGTCAAGAAGAAGTGTCATTTTGACTCTCTTTTTAAAAAAATATTGTCTGAATAGTGATTTTATTTGGACAATCGTTAGAGCAACCTCGAACCAGTGAGGTACAATACGCTCTATGAAAAAGGGTCTGTGAGGAGTCCCCTTTTGGTAATACTGATATGTTTCGCTTTTGCTTTGTGTCCGCAGCCGTAATTGGAAAGAATGTAGCACCGCACAAATTTCAAATCGCTCTGTATATTTTCAGGATAAAATTATAAATTATACATTTCGTTTGTAGCGAGAAGCAGAACGTCGTTTTTCCTTCACTTTTGATTAGCGCATGAGGAGAGCTTTTGCTACGAGGCACTAAAGGTTTTAACAAGTCCCACGCATTCTTAGCCGGCTTCACGCCTTTTGAAGGAACGTGTTCGCAAAGTGAACGTAGTGTGCTCATGTATTATTATCTTGGAAGATGAACCCATCGCCGAAATTCTGACTGACTATTACACTGGAGGGTCGTGTCCAGACACTACACAGCACTGACATTCACTTCGGTAGCGATGAGAGGCGACGAACATCCGTACGTGACACTGGCTCCAAAAATAGTCGACCAACCTTTCTGCTGGGCCCACTACATGTGAGACAAAATCGTTGGTACTTCTCTGTGTCCTCTCCCTTCTACGAATATCGTCAAATGAACTCTTCATTCGGCGCCGGATAGAGCCTGACCCCATTATTCCATGTACCTTTGCAAATAAATTTTCGCAAACCTCTTTGCTCATCACTGAGGGATTTGTACTGTTGTTCGTAACTGACGCTAGATTTTGAGCGGAATTGTCTTTCCCCGCATTCTTTATGCTTGGATCTACTGCCGCATTACATTTCTTTTGAGGAATGTTAAATGAATTTCCAACGTTAGGCAGTTTCTTCATTGGAAATGAACACTTTATTTCGTTTCCAGTTTGTTAATTCCACCACTTACAGCATTTTCAAGCAACTTAATGATACGACTAACGACATAAATTGTGGTCAGTTTCAGATAAAAAACAAATTACATACGTCCTAGGTACGTCTCACAAGAATTACATTACATTCTATTCTTACACATGTAGGGAACAGTATGGGAGAAGCAACATGTAATGTTGTCTCTTCTGCTACAAAAAGACGGTAGGTATGCTCACAAGCTGTATGTAGATACACTAACATTCTCACCACAAGCCAAAAAATACCGTCGTACCATATTTTTGCTTGTTTATTTGTTTCTTTCTTTGTTTGAAGCTGACACAATGTACGTTTCTATATTACCGTCACTTCTGTTTGTACCAAAGTGAAAGAAATTACCTAGGTGCAAATTAAATAAAGTGAATATTTAGAATACGCAACAGCCTGTGTCAAACATACGTACCGGGTAGTTGTAATTAAAGTGCTGGTGCTCACGGAGGTCCAGTGTACGCTGTAACTATCGTATGGCAGCGAAACTTGGTAGATATGGAAAAGCGTTAATGCGAAACCAATTTAAGCTGGAAGACAAATTAGTTCCGATTCTGGCCATTAAGTGCAAATCTGACGCTGTTCATTGTTTATATGAGGGTGAAACAACCACACTGTCATATGACAAACCATAACGAGAGTTGACAGTGTGGCTATGGAAAAAGAGAGACTGTGCGATAATAGCGAAACTTTTTTACGTAAACGGCATCAATTACAGTGTTGGACTGAGAGAGTATCGCCGACTGGAAGGTCTAAGGAGAGATCAGATGTCATTAAACGGTTTAAAGAAGATGATGATAAAACCACGGGTCAGCTTGGTGTTGCACCTGAAAGTCGTCCTATCCCGATTGAAGTTACTGATTAGGTTGATGTTGCTTTAACTGACCATGAAACAAGGGCCCCAGGTAGTGGTGGTGCCCGCGCAGTCTCACGAGAATCGTCCATTCCATGGTCAACGGTACAGAAAGCTTTGCGGTCTATTTTACACTCGTAGCCGTACACAGCACAGACGGCGCAGCAAGGGAAACCTGACGATCCGCAGCACCGTCCTGAATTTGGTCTTCGGTTTTTGCCACGGGTCGAAGTTGACATATGGCCGGGCAATATTCAGTGGAGTGACGACTCTCGTTTTACATTTTATACTACAGGGTGCAGTGATACATGGAACTCTGAATTAGGGGTACTTTTACACGCGTTTTGTGCACGAAGAGCCATTGAACTTGCGGTATGTGTCTGTGTGGTGTTGATCCAAAAGCACCTTTATTCTCGGTCTATTCCTCTTTGAAGAGAATACAACCAGAGGGCCTGTCAGGTGTACCGCGATGTCTGCACGTTATCGAGACCCTCTCGTGCAGCAAGAGATTCCTAAAGTGGAAGAGCGCAGCTGTGTGGAAAGCACCGTTTTGCAGAAGAATGGCCTACGAGACCATATGATCTGAATCCATGTGACTTGTGACTCTGAGGATATCTAAAGAACGCGTATACCAAACACACGTTCGGTCTCTACCTGATCTGAAGGTCAGCATACTGCAACACGTTACTCAGATTCCATCCGCACTGCTGAGAGCAACTGTTTATCTCGTCATTTCAAAGATGCAGCATGTCGTCGACGTTTTCGGTGTAAGCAGCGGTTAATAATAGAATAAACATTATGACTGCCTATTTTCCCATATTTTTGCCCACGTCCGATTCATAAACAATTACATATACAGACATTTCTATACGCCTTTCTTACATTAACAGTGCCAAATTTTCCCCTCGTGGCCAAAATTGTAACTAATTTTCCTTACAGCGTAGATCGATTCCTCAATGGAGCGTTATATTGGTGTTCTATTGAAGGCAGGACACATGAGGTACACAGGACGTACATGGAAAGTGTTGCTGCGTGGAGCTTTACCCTGAAGCTCCCTGTCGGAGGGATAAGGGCTTCAGAGAATAATACTGCGTAGTTTCTCCACCAGGGTACCTCCTCGGAAGGATGATGGGACGTAATTCACAAGAAAACGCAGACAAAAGCTTGTACTTCTCAAAGATTTATTATACATATCCCCAAACACAGTTTTACAAAATCTTTTACAAAACCGTCCTTTCAATAGACACCAATAACAAATATAATTAAAAACTTTATACAGTCTTTACAAAGGCGTATGGCATGAAGCAAGTTAAGTAAAGATTCTTCCTTTTAACTAAATAACAAATAGCCCCAGATAAATATAAAAGACAAGCATAATTTCCCACAAATTTAACAGAAATTTACCGGGACTACATCTCCATTGGTAAAACAAGCAACAACACGGAATATAAAATAACAAATTTTAAGTAAAAAAAAAATGCCCAATGAGAAACTTAGGCCAATAAACAGATCATAGAACAACGGAATTCCACCAATTGTATAGTGACTAATGCCACTGAACTCTTGAAATACCTTTCAGGTATAAAACAATATTTAGGCACAAAAGACAGTTATCTTAATAGTCAGTTTAAGTTCCACGCAACAGCGAGCACAGCCCCACGGATGACCCACCCTAAAACAAGAGTGACCAAACTACTAGGCACAGGGGACGCATCTTCGTGCCGCCCGAACACGTTAACGAGAGGAATCTCCAATAGTTAGGAGATAGTATACTCAACTTCTGTCAACTACTATGGCGAACAGCGGCTCTGACAGGATACCACCAAGTAGCGCCCAGCGTCACCAAGACCTAACCGGCCGAACTGACGCCTTCCGAACATATTTCAATCAAGGCGCCGTCCCCTGTATTGGTCAATCCGGAACTGATTGTGACCGCCGCTCATAGTACACTGTAACATTAAAAAAAGACAGACATACAACCAAACCAAAGAAAATAACACAAATCCTCTTATTTTACAGTTATGGCCCCTCCCTCTAAATTTGGTACCCTTAACACATGGCCGGCCGGTATGCCCGTGCGGTTCTAGGCGCTTCAGTCTGGAACCGCGCGACCGCTACGGTCGCCGGTTCGAATCCTGCCTCGGGCATGGATGTGTGTGGTTTCCTTAGGATGGTCAGATTTAAGTAGTTCTAAGTTCCAGGGGACTGATGACCTAAGATGCTAAGTCCCATAGCGCTCAGAGCCTTAACACATGCAAGACCTCAAACAAGTAGCACGGAAAACTATTCACTTCTTACAGATCACAGTTCTTCAGGTTTACAGACAGACCCCAATAACATGCCCCCTTCAAACACAGACCACAGAATGAATCACAAGATACTCAAGTAATATTACAAGCACACTGTCTTACCGCTGATCATAGCCTGCGCACTATCCTAGAATGGCTCATGCAGCCTTCACGCTATTCACGCTTAGTGCTCCCGTCACTGAGCAATGTTTTAGTCTTAACAGCAGTATTCAACATATACCGGAACCAAGAGCGAATTCCTTACTCCTGCCATGGCGGGGATAATTGCATACAAGTTACTGTTTCCGGCAGTGGACACAAATTACGATCAGATTGATCACAAACGCAACTTCAAAGAAAAAGCTGTTGCCCATCGTTAGTAGCGGCAAATGACGAGAATCCACACAACATACACAGGCATCCAGCATGTTGTCGTGGTCTTCCTGACACTTAAATCTGTACTCGATGTTAACAATTTTCTCTTCTCCAGAAACGCTTTCCTTTCCATTGCCTGTATACATTTTATATCCTCTCTACTTCGACCATCATCAGTTATTTTTCTCCCCAAATAGCAAAACTCATTTACTACTTTTAGCCTCTCATTTCATAATCTAATTCCCGCAGCATTACCCAATTTAATTCGACTACATTCCATTATCTTCGTTTTGCTTCTGTTGATGTTCATCTTATATCCTCCTTTCAAGAGACTGTCCATTCCGTTCTGCTGCTCTTCCTGGTCCTTTGCTGTCTCTGACAGAATTACAATGTCATCGGCGAACCTCAAAGTTTTTGTTTCTTCCCCACGGATTTTAATTCCTACTCCGATTTTTTCTTTTGTTTCCTTTACTGCCTGTTCAATATACAGATTGAATAACATCGGGGATAGGCTACAACTCTGTGTCACTCCCTTCCCAACCACTGCTTCTCTTTCATGTCCCTCGACTCTTATAACTGCCATCTGGTTTCTGTAAAAATTGTAAATAGCCTTTCGCTCCCTTTATTTTACCCCTGCCACCTTCAGAATTTGAAAGAGAATATTCCAGTCAACATTTTTCAAAAGCTTTCTCTAAGTCTAGAAATGCTAGAAACGTAAGTTGGCCTTTCCTTAATCTATTTTCTAAGATAAGTCATTGGGTGAGTATAGCCTCACGTGTTCCAACATTTCTACGGAATCCGAACTGATCTTCCCAGAGGTCGGCTTCTACCAGTTTTTCCATTCGTCTGTAAAGAATTCGTGTTAGTATTTTACAGCCGTGGCTTATTAAACTGACAGTTCGGGAATTTTCACATCTGTCAACACCTGCTTTCTTTGGGATTGGCGTTATTATACTCTTCTTGAAGTCTGCGAGTATTTCGCCTGTCTCATACATCTTGCTCACTAGACGGCAGCGTTTTGTTAGGCCTGGCTCTCTCAAGGCTGTCACCAGCTCTATTTGAATGTTGTCTTCTCCCGGGGATTTGTTTGGACTTAGGTCTTTCTGTGCTCTGTCAAACTCTTCACGCAGTATCATATCGCCTATTTCTTCTTCATCTACATTCTCTTCCATTTCTATAATATTGTCCCCAAGACATCGCCCTTGTATAGTCCCTGTATATACTCCTTCTACCGTTCTGCTTTCCCTTCTTTGCTTACAACTGGGTTTTCATCTGAGCTCTTGATTCACATGCAAGTGGTTCTCTTTTCTCCAAAGGTCTCTTTAATTTTCCTGAAGGGAGTATCTATCTTACCCCTAGTGATAGGCGCCTCTACATCCTTACATTTGTCCTCTAGCCGTCCCTGCTTAGCCATTTTGCCCTCCTGTCGATCACATTTTTGAGACGTTCGTATTCCTTTTTGCCTCCTTCATTTACTGCATTTTTATATTTTCTCCTTTCATCATTTAAATTCAGTATCTCTTCTGTTACCCAAGGATTCCTACCAGCACTCGTCTTTTTACCTACTTGATCCTCTGCTACCTTCACTATTTCATGTCTCAAAGCTACCCATTCTTCTTCTACTGTATTTCTTTCCCCCATTGTTGTCATCCGTTTTCTAATGCTCTCCATGAAGCTCTCTACAACCTCTGGTTCTTTCAATTTATCTAGGTGCCATCTCCTCAAATTCCCACCTGTTGGCAATTTCTTCAGTTTTAATCTACACTTCATAACCAATAGATTGTGGTCAGAGTCCACATCCGCCGCTGGAAATGTCTTAAAGTTTAAAACCTGGTTCCTGTATCTCTGTCTTACCATTATATAATCTATCTGAGACCTGAATGAGATTTTGACTCTGCAGCGGAGTGTGCGCTGATATGAAACTTCATGGCAGATTAAAACTGTGTGCCGGACCGAGACTCGAACTCGGGACCTTTGCCTTTCGCGGTCAAGTGCTCTACCAACTGAGCTACCCAAGCACGACTCACGCCCTGTCCTCACAGGTAGGTAATGGCACAAGCGAGCTGTGAGAACGGGGTGTGAGTCGTGCTTGGGTAGCTCAGTTGGTGGAGCACTTGCCCGCGAAAGGTAAAGGTCCCGAGTTGGAGTCTCGGTCCGGCACACAGTTTTAATTTGCCAGGAAGTTTCATATCTGAGACCTTCCAGTATCTCCAGGCTTCTTCTATGATACCTTCTTTTATGATTCTTGAACCAAGTGTTATCTATGATTAAGTTATGCTCTGTGCAAAATTGTACCAGGCGGCTTCCTCTTTCATTCCTTAATCCCATTCCATATTCACCTACTACATTATAAGGTAGTACAATATACACACTTACCAGTGTATTGGAGGTCATCACCACCAGCCCGCCGCCGACACACTCCTCAAATCAAAGCACAACGCCACGAGCAACCAACGCTACTCCGTTTAACGGTCACTCCGAGACTCGCCAGCACAACATGTGCCCAAGCAGCGGCCAAGCATGACCACTTGGACCTCGTAGCGAAAAAGCGAAGGAATCATAGCCGGAAGCCATTAGCTTAAGTAGCCACCAGTAGAGGAAAGCCAAAGAGAAATGCCAACTCGAACCTACTAGATAAGAGAATCATTGGCGCCAGCGACTCCACCACGGCTCAGATGAGACCAACCTGCGTCCAGAAATACGGTATGATCATCACGGAAAAAGCGACGTTCCTTGGGCCAAGAAAGGTCGCCTCCGCTTTAGAGAAGATCGGACACATTAATAAACATATGAAAATACAAAACAGAAAAAAAGTTAACATGAATAGGGTGTGGGATTCTTATAGAAGCAACCCCAATCAGACAGAATGAGAACCTGATGGTCACCCATGTCACGTTTCCGCCAGTAGCTGACCCAGGCATTCAACCTACACGTGAGGCGATCGCAGCAAACAACCGGACGTGGGTCACAGTCTGTATTGCTCCATTATAGGAAAGAGAAACTGCATTTGCACTGCTTTGCTGTTCCGTTCATATTTTCCGTAAGTGCTGAATCGTAGAGGGCCAAAGGCCCGCCCGCATCTCGTGGTCGTGCGGTAGCGTTCTCGCTTCCCACGCCCGGGTTCCCGCGTTCGATTCCCGGCGGGGTCAGGGATTTTCTCTGCTCGTGATGGCTGGGTGTTGTGTGCCGTCCTTAGGTTAGTTAGGTTTAAGTAGTTCTAAGTTCTAGGGGACTTATGACCACAGCAGTTGAGTCCCATAGTGCTCAGAGCCATTTGATTTTTTTGCCAAGGGCCCTGAATTAGGTGTGTAAGTGGGTGCAATCTAGCCAACGCTGCGTTTCTTACTTTCTGTTGTGTAACGGGATGAACTACATCCCGGCGGCAGTGACTAAATAAAGGTACGTACTCGCATATCTAGGTCGCTATGGTGAAAATGACAGTAACACAGCATATACACATAAGGCAATGGAATCTTCTTAGCTGGATACATAACAGCACACAGATTAAGAATCGAAAGTATGATAATTTCGAAGTACTGACGTGTTTTTCAGGAAAAAACTACTTACGTTTAAGGGCGTCTCCACTCTTCAGCAGTCGCTCTGCACCCCCGTTCGACAGTTTCTCACGATCACAGTAATCTTCCTCCTTCACATTTCTCTTCCTCATCATTCCAGTCACCCCCGCTCTCCAGGTTAACCTCTGACGTCCACATTTCCTCATTCGTGGCAGCGACAATTCCAGGATTGCTTTTGGCCATCGCCCTTGCTCCTTTTGCCGTTCATTCTTTACCCGACTGGTTGTTCCATACCCATTATCTCCCTAATGTCCTCATTCCTCTCTCTGTTCTGCATATCCTAGCTGCCCTCCTTATTCCATCCATTCTGTATTCTGCTTCTCTGCTGCTCCACCAGAGTCCATCCTTCTGCTGCGTACGTTCATATACTTTTAATTTCTGTTTGCAGAATATTCGTCCTTGGTTCTTTTGATATTTCCCGTCTCCACAGAACTCCATTTAGAATTTTAATTGCTCCTCTTGCGTGCTGGTTCCTGCGTACCACATTTGCTTCACAGCTTCCCGAGGAATGGATAATGGATCCAAAGTTTTTAAACTGTTTTACAGCGTCAATAGTTCCCTGTGGCAGTATTAATTCCCTTCTATCTCCTCAAACTACTAGATATTATGTTTTGCTCATATTTATTCAAAGACCGCCTCGTTCAAATGCTTTCATTAACTTCTTCATCGTAAATCTGACATCCTCTCTACTTCGTTCTATCAGTACCTGATCATCGGCAAATAATAATGAGTAAATAGTAGCATGCTGGAAATGAATTCCCATACCTCTGCATGACTGATTACACCGTTTCAATATATACTACAAACATATTTTAATCAGGGTCGGTGACATAGTGCGGTCCTGTTTAAACAGAGGAAAAACCTGGCATAATAAGTACGTATGTGTACCACATGGACGTGATACTACATGACATATTTTTCCGTAAGCCTTACTCCGTTCCGTGGACGAAGTGAGAGGCTGTTGACCGAGAAATAAGAAAAATCCTTCAGCCGAAAGTGACTGATCCATCACATTTACCGTACTGTAGTCGATTACTCACAGTAAATGAACATAACGACCAAATACACCTCGTTTTGGATATGTGTACTATTAATAAAGTACTTCTATTAGTTTGCGTACAGTCAGATGTTCTAGAAGAACAATTACAAAAAATTCATGCAGTTTGGGCTATCTGATTGGCCTAGATCTCCACTATTCCTATTGGCAGTTCTTATTCTCCAATGAGTCACGAAATGTACAGTTTTCGTCCGCGCTGGCGGAAGCTATTAGTTTTGTGTTCTTATGTTTAGACATAACGTAAATCCGGGTGTATTTATTATCGCACTAGACACAGTTCTCTAACCAGGCACCCTAGACAAAGAAGCACTAGATTTTGATATCTACACTGCTACTCCTAAATGGGTAAAATACCTTGAATTACTGGACCGAACGTTACGTAAATTTTCACAGGCTGGAGTCACAGTTAACGTGTAGAAACCGAAGTTTGGTCGTTAGGAAACAATTTTTTTGTCATGTTATATATTCTGCAAGAATAGCACATGATCCTGAAAAGTGCAGTGAAAAATTTTCCCTCTCCGAAGACAAAAGGGTAGTTGAAAACCTTCCTTCGCCTTTGTTACTTTCTCATCGGTTTGTTCCCGTTACTTAACGGTCCAGATTTGCTGAGCCTGTTTAGGAAGAATTCTGCGTGGTACTGGTCAGAAAAATCTCGCAGATTTCGATGCAATAAAGAATTCCTTAGTAGATTCTGAAATGGTATGTCACTCTGACATGAGTTTAGATTTTGCGTTTCCATTGACGCATCCTTTTCGGGAGCAGGTGCATGCCTCTTTCAAACGGCTGAAAAGGGTGATAATATTGAAGTTAACATAATTAGTTTTGTTAGTAGAACTCTTTAAGGGTGCGAAGGTGGATATTCTGTTTCTGAGTCAGAAGCTCTGGCCCTAATCTCAGCGTTTAAGAAGTTCAGTTATTACACATGTAGAAAACACTTTAAGGTACTTTGTGACTACCCCGCTCTGGACTTTTTATTGACCTTGATTTCAAAGTCATGCAAAGGTTGATAACTTGCTTTAAATATTCAGAAACGTAAAACTGTGCACTTCACAAAACGGAAAAATGTAGTATCCTATAATATGAATGAGCCACTGTTGGAATAGGCCAACTCATACAAATACCTGGTTGTAGCATTTCGTAGGTACGTTAAATGTAATGGTCACATAGGATCAGTCGTGTAAATCAGATGGTAGACGTCGGTTTATGTGTAGAATACTGGGGAAGTGCAATCAGTCTACAAAGAAGATTACTTAAAAATCACTCGTGCGGTCAGTTCTAGAATATTTCTCAAATGCATGGGACTCATTCCTAATACGAATAACAGGGGATATTAAACGTATACAGAGTAGGGCAGCACGAATGGTCACAGGTTTGTTTCATCCGTGGGAGAGTACCACAGGAATACTGAAGGAACTTACGACTTTTGAAGACGGACGTGAACTACTAAACTATCCAGAGAAAGTCTGTTAACCATATTTCAAGAACCTGGTTCAAATGATTGCACTAGGAATATACTACTGTCACTACGTATTGCTCACATGGATCGTGAGGATAAGATTAGAATAATCACTAAATGCACAGTGGCATTCAGCACAGTCATTCCTCCCGCGCCCCATACGTGAACGGAACGAGAAGAAACCACAATAACAGGTGCGATGGGACGTACCCTCTGCCATGCACCTCACGGTGGTTTGCAGAGTACAGATGTAGATGTAGATGTAGTTGTAGTATCTGTAAGCTACTATATTCCTGTAGCACAGCTGCCCATCCAGTAATACTATGATAGTTTCAATATAATGCACATAAAAGGCAAGAACAGTGTTATGGCTGACGATTTGTCGAGTCTTCCGCAAGGAGTGGCTGATCTTACGGATTTAACAGGACAAATAACAGATCATAGAACAGCGTTAATGAAAGAAACTCACTACAGACAACAGTAGCTATGTGTACATTATAGGATGCAAATCCGATGTGACTTAAAATAAAGACTCATCTTACACAAAACCAACCTGACAAAATTTTTCTGCATTACAAATCTCAAAACAACGTTGTATTCTGCAGATGTAGTGTTTTTCCTGACAACTGATGTATGTGCATTCCAGATACTGCTTATGTTTGGGATCATTACGATGCTACAATAGTTTAAGAAAACTATATCTATACTGCTACTTTCCAAATATGCGTCGGGAAGTTAAACAGCTATTAAAAACTTGGGTATTGTCAAAATGCAAAACTTACTAGTAAGCGCTGCCTCATGGAATTACACTCTATCTAACAAACACAGCCACCACAAATTGTATCTCTTGATGTCAACGGAATAGAGCCTCTGGACGAGGTGGTGTTAAGTATTTAGTGACCCTTTATGATTTACTCTCAGAATATACCCAGCTATATGCTACAAAATCGGCGGCAGCGTCTTTTAATACTAGGAGGATCTTCAAACGTTATATGCCAACAGATGACAAGACAGTCACATTCCTCAAAGACAATGAGTGAAATTGTACGTGCAAGAAATAGAAAATATTTTTTAAAAGAGAACAGCATGAAACACATTTTGAGACCGTGGTACCACCCTCACAGTAAAATGGTTGAAAGCGTTTTCACATAACCCAGTCTATTTATAAGAACTTATGCCACTACACAACACACACACGAAGGCCATAATTTATTGAACCGTTTGAAAATATTCTAAATAATTTGTCTATTTACGCAACACCATACACATCTACAGAGCTACCATAATCTAACCAACGAATGGATAAACTAATTGCCATGCCCGTCTAAATAAACCTGCTCTGGGAGAAAAAGTAAGAAACTTGCTTGTCGCACTCACTGACCACGCCAGAATTATAAAAAAAACATACGACAGAAAGTCAGGTCACGTACATATTCGCTTAGTTGGATAAACAGTACTGCCCAATTCACATCCGAAATCGTCTGCTTTACATAAAAGAAATAGCAATCAGCTATTACTCTCTACAGAACCCTGCTGAATAGTCAACATACCACACACAGGCGATTATCTTTCGGCCTTTTGTACTGTCACCAGACCTGAAAAGATATCTACACGTGTAAAATTAATAATCCTGTTCTCTGATCTGAGGAAGTATTAGATGTACAGTCGTGCTCAAAAGTATCCGAACTACCTGAATTGCATTTCGCTTGATTCGCATGCAACCCGCATAACACAGCTGTCTAGCAGGTCCTCTAATCGCTCCATGGTACAGCCGTTTGACTATTGAAAATGGTTCAAACAAGTCACCACTAGGAAACACTGCTCTGTATCGCTATAACTCAAGATGTAACGTAATACCACGATACTAAAAATATTAGGGAACACCTTATCACAGATAAGACGTTATTCACGAGCAGCTAGTTGAGAATATGTATGAACTTCAAATGACACGACTAACCGCCTCATTCTGCTTATGGATTTAAATCCAGGTCAGGCAGACTAAGATTCGTGACTGACAGAAAGTAACAGTCATTCCTGACTAGGCATACAGAGAGTGATATACCTCGATTTTAGACAGTATCAGTTAGCAAATATCAACTTTAAAATACATAACGTAAACATTATTAACGGACGCGGATTCCTAACCAGCTGTTAACGACCCAGTTAACGAACTACGAGAGAAGTTAAATATTGCTTCTTCACAAGTAGCTTACTTGAAATGGCATGAGATAAAGCTTTGCACTGGACAAGAAATCGAAAACAGAAACTAATCGGATTCTTATCGAAGCACAAACAACTGTGACATATCAGACGTTCTTGGCGGTACCTAGATGTTTTAACTGCAATGACGAGACGAAACATTAATTTTTTCCTTCCCAGGACTCCAACCCGGCACATATCGCTGTTATATTCTAGAGAAAACGAACGTTAAATATGGGTTTGTTACACAAGCAGCGACATGTGAGCATGTTTGAACAAGAATAATATGACGAAGAGTTCAGTGCTGATTGGAATCCAACCCCACACATATCGTTGTTGACTACACACAAAGAGTCGTCAGCTACCAAATTTTTCTCCACCAGCAGCTCGGAATAACATCCTTGAACTTACAGTGATCTGTCAAATAGTTCTGTGTGTCACTGGGAGTAAAAAACGTCAGATATCGTCAGTGTTGACAACGAATGAAAATGTATTAAAATCAAGATTATTATCCACCAACAGACAGGTGTTCTCATGCTACAGCTTGTTAATATATAATGAAAACTTTAGTGCCAGGCCAGGATTCGAACCCATTCACGCGCAATATGTGGATATGTTGAGGAATCAGCAGTTTTGAACAAACAACAAATTGTAGTCGAGCTGTATTGTCACGAAGGGCTCAAATTCCGCGTTAAGGGCGGTCTGAGTTGCATTCCCAGTTCAGAACCAGTTTTATCGACATACAGAAGCTCAAATAAAAGATGGAATAAGTTTCCTGTGACCCTACATAGCGTTTGTTTCGTCACTAGAAATAAGTAACTAGTATAAGAGAGGTTACTGGTGGTAGAGTTTCTACATGTCTCCACTCCTGACTTTATTGTGGTTCAACCTAACGTCTACTTGGTAGAGAAGGAATATAATGTTCAATGTGAATTTCAGACCACAATGCCATTTTTGCTTCTTCACTTGGTGTAGCCAGAAGTGAATAGAATCTGTCTCCCCTATGAAAAACCATCGGCAGAACTTGAAATCGAATCCAGAATATAGGAACATATCATCAATCCAACAGACCACCTAATCCTTTTTCTGTGACTCATTTTTCTATCATAACACCATTGCGGCACACTCGATGAGAATTCTGACACACAGGCTCCCTGTAGTGGTTTGCAGTATGTTCAGTACATTCATTTACTTGGTTGTCCGAATCGCCATGAAGTAGTTGCCTCTGCTACCCGGTGCATACATTTGAATCTATTTTGTAGTCACCGAAGTAAAATAACGTAACTGCCACCTACACAGAACTGCCAACAATGTTGGATGCAGAAATTTAAATAGGAAATGTTTCTTTCCAATTGAGCTTCTCTATTGCGCTATCTGTTTGTTGAAACCGTCGAGCAGTGCAAAAGAAAAGTTGTAAATGTATGTCTCTCAGAAGTCTAGAACCGGCCATATGCATTAACGCACAGCACTGTGGAATGCAGACGTTCTGGAGGAAGTGTTGTTGACTTTTGGACATGTTGCAGCTACGTGACAGCTAGTAGTGTAACGGTAAGCATGGCGCACTGTAGCTAAGACGTCACGAGTCCTATTATATTTGCTGCTACATTTTTTAACACGCAATTCTGCTGTCTGCTGAAGTTATCACTTTAATGCAACTTTGAATATAATTTCCTTCACTTCTCAACCCAAAATTGTCGCATGTGGAAAAGGGCTAACTTCTTCGACATTTTGTTATTTCAAGTTTAATAGACGGCCAGGCAGCAGATGCATCTCGAAGCTTTTGTATTATGTATGGGGAGAGCTCATCGTGCCAAAATAGTCAGAAAAGTTTTTTTGTACATTATCTATCGTCTGGAAGTGGCATTTTATTCTTCCTCAAACCTTTTTGAACAGATTTAACTCTGAACAAGTTTTTACATGCTTGTAATCAATTAACTGCATGTGCATTGTCAGACTGTTATAGATAACATCAGAGAATTCACATATATCGTGGATGGTTAATTTCTCTCTCATGTGTAGTATTGTTTTAACAACACTAAAGGAAACCTTACGAAAATTGTGCCCTGTATTATAAGAAATTAAATAAAACTACCCACGATAACCTTTCGACGAAAGTCTGTTTTAATAGAACTGAGTATCTGTACACAAGCGTGCCTCTATCGAAAAGAATTAGTAATATACTACTCACTTAGATTTCTACTGCGTCTGTGTTTAATTGGTATGGTGTGTCATACTCAAGAGTCATGTAAATATGGCATTTCATAAATACAGTTATGTATTACTAGAAACCCAAAATTTATTTGTCAGCAGCGGAAAGAGGCGTTACCTGTTGTGTAGCATTGTAAGGTTTTCACCGTTGCACTATGAGCTGAAAATATTTTCTTGCAATTTGTTTATCAATTCGTTTCCTTCACACTTATCACCCTGGCATGTGAGCCTTAAGTGAAGAACAATATTGAATTTCATATCGTTGACTGTCGATTCGAATTTCTTCAGAGACGATTGTATTGTGAAGCAGCTTGACTGTCAGAAAGCAGAGACCTGTGACCATTTACACAACTTACTGAGTCGAGCAACCAAGACGATTTGTTGTGTAAAGGTTTTCTTCTGATTTCATCATCATCATCATTTAAGACTGATTATGCCTTTCAGCGTTCAGTCTGGAGCATAGCCCCCCTTATACAGTTCCTCCATGATCCCCTATTCAGTGCTAACATTGGTGCCTCTTCTGATGTTAAACCTATTACTTCAAAATCATTCTTAACCGAATCCAGGTACCTTCTCCTCGGTCTGCCCCGACTCCTCCTACCCTCTACTGCGAATCCATGAGTCTCTTGGGTAACCTTGCTTCTCCCATGCGTGTAACATGACCCCACCATCTAAGGCTGTTCGCCCTGACTGCTACATCTATAGAGTTCATTCACAGTTTTTCTTTGATTTCTTCATTGTGGACACCCTCCTGCCATTGTTCCCATCTACTAGTACCTGCGATCATCCTAGCTACTTTCATATCCGTAACCTCAACCTTGTTGATAAGGTAACCTGAATCCACCCAGCTTTCGCTCCCATACAACGAAGTTGCTCGAAAGATCGAACGGTGCACAGCTAACTTAGTCTTGGTACTGACTTCCTTCTTGCAGAAGAGAGTAGATCGTAGCTGAGCGCTCACTGCATTAGCTTTGCTACACCTCGCTTCCAGTTCTTTCACTATGTTGCCATCCTGTGAGAATATGCATCCTAAGTACTTGAAACCGTCCACCTGTTCTAACTTTGTTCCTCCTATTTGGCACTCAATCCGTTTATATTTCTTTCCCACTGACATTACTTTCGTTTTGGAGATGCTAATCTTCATACCATAGTCCTTACATTTCTGATCTAGCTCTCAAATATTACTTTGCAAACTTTCAATCGAATCTGCCATCACAACTAAGTCATCCGCATAAGCAAGACTGCTTATTTTGTGTTCACATATCTTAATCTCACCCAGCCAGTCTATTGTTTTCAACATATGATCCATAAATAATATGAACAACAGTGGAGACAGGTTGCAGCCTTGTCTTACCCCTGAAACTACTCTGAACCATGAACTCAATTTACCGTCAACTCTAACTGCTGCCTGACTATCCATGTAAAGACCTTTAATTGCTTGCAAAAGTTTGCCTCCTATTCCATAATCTTGTAGAACAGACAATAACTTCCTCCTAGGAACCCGGTCATATGCCTTTTCTAGATCTATAAAGCATAGATACAATTCCCTGTTCCACTCATAACACATCTCCATTATTTGCCGTAAGCTAAAGATCTGGTCCTGACAACCTCTAAGAGGCCTAAACCCACACTGATTTTCATCCAATTGGTCCTCAACTAATACTCGCACTTTCCTTTCAACAATACCTGAGAAGATTTTACCCACAACGCTGATGAAAGAGATACCTCTGTAGTTGTTACAATCTTTTCTGTTTCCATGTTTAAAGATTGGTGTGATTACTGCTTTTGTCCAGTCTGATGGAACCTGTCCCGACTCCCAGGCCATTTCAATTATCCTGTGTAGCCATTTAAGACCTGACATTCTACTGTATTTGATGAGTTCCGACTTAATTTCATCCACCCCAGCCGCTTTATTGCACTGCAATCTATTGACCATTTTTTCCACTTCCTCAAATGTGATCCTATTTCCATCATCATTCCTATCCCATTCTACCTCTAAATCTGAAACATTACTGGTCGTATTTTCACCTACATTGAGCAACTCTTCAAAATATTCCCTCCATCTGCCCAAGGCATCCACCGGATTCACCAGCAGTTTTCCTGACCCGTCCAAAATGCTTGTCATTTCCTTCTTACCTCCCTTTCGAAGACTGCTAATTACACTCCAGAATGGTTTTCCAGCAGCTGGACCCATAGTCTCCAACCTGTTTCCAAAGTCTTCCCACAATTTCTTCTTGGATGCTGCAATTATCTGTTTGGCTTTGTTTCTTTCTTCAACATAACTTTCTCTGTCTACCTGGGTTCTGGTATGTAGCCATTTTTGATACGCCTTCTTTTTCCTTTTACAGGCTGCCTTTACTGTATCATTCCACCAAGCTGTTTGCTTCATCCTACTTTTACACACTACTGTTCCAAGACATTCTTTAGCCACTTCTACTACTGTGTCCCTGTACCTTGTCCATTCCTTTTCCAATGACTGTAATTGACTACATTCAACTACCTGGTACCTTTCTGAGATCGCTGTTATGTACTTGTGCCTGATTTCCTTATCCTGAAGTTTCTCCACTCTTATCCTCCTACATATGGACCTGACCTCCTGCACTTTCGGCCTCACAATCCCAATTTCACTGCAGATTAAATGATGATCAGTGTCATCAAAGAATCCCCTGAATACACGTGTGTCCCTCACAGCCTTCCTGAATTCCTGATCTGTTATTATATAGTCAATGACAGATCTGGTTCCCCTGCCTTCCCAAGTATACCGGTGAATGTTCTTATGTTTAAAAAAGGAGTTTGTGATTACTAAGCCCATACTGGCACAGAAATCCAAGAGTTGTTTCCCGTTGCTGTTGGCCTCCATATCCTCTCCAAATTTACCCATAACCTTTTCATACCCTTCTGTTCTATTTCCAATCCTGGCGTTAAAATCACCCATGAGCAGAACACTGTCCTTGTCCTTTACTCTAACAACTACATCACTGAGTGCGTCATAAAAACTATCCATCTTATCTTGATCTGTCCCTTCACAATGCGAATATACTGACACAATCCTAATTTTCTTGCTAGACACTGTCAAATCTATCCACATCAGTCGTTCGTTTACATACCTTATTGCAACTACGCTGGGTTCCATTTCTTTCCTGATGTAAAGCCCTACACCCCATTGTGCTATTCCTGCTTTGACTCCTGACAGGTAGACCTTGTATTCTCCCACTTCCTCTTCTTTCTCAGCCCTTACCCGAATGTCACTAACAGCTAAAACGTCCCGCCCCATCTTACTTGCAGCCTCTGCCAGCTCTACCTTCTTCCCAGAGTAGCCCCCATTGATATTAATAGCTCCCCATCTCATTACCATTTGTTTGCCAAGTCGTATCTTAGGAGTCCCTGGTTTGTCAGTTAGAGGTGGGACTCCGTCACCTCCAAATGTCCGAGGCATTTTGCTCTGATTGTTGCCAGCATCATATTTAAAGTACCAGGGAAGCAGGTTGCTAGCCTTACTTGCCCCGAGTCCCATTGGGTTTTACCCCTAACGGCTGAGGGACTAACCGGTGGATTTGATAGTCTTTGCCGTATGAGCACAAAGGTGACCACGACTCAGAATATGTTCGAGATGCCCAGCCTTATTCCAAAGTAACTGGTATCCCGACTGTCGGGACCACTTACTTGGCCACTCTTCTGATTTGGTGACAGAATTTTTTCTGGAAAATCGCAGCTCCATAAAATATACCACAAAAAAAGCTTTCATACGCTGGTCCCTACTATGGTTGGAACTGACGACTCCTTGAACCGTTGCAACACGAGACACTGGAGGTACCACAGGGCTACGGACACACTGCTGCTATCATGCCACTCTCATCATGGTATTGGTCGCTCAGCCTCATTACGCATCGTGAAAGATAATAAAAGTTGTCACTTATGTCAAGAATAGCATTTCTTTAGCCAAAAAACTGAATTTACCGTCTCAGTGTCTTAGTTTACATGAGTATTATATAGCACGAGTCATTCAAATGGAAAGGGAATATCAAGAGAATTTAGCGAGTCAATTCAGTACGTACGATACGCGGAAGTGATTGCACTGTCACAGTGTTGCCAAATGTTTGTGACGATATTGCCAATTCTCTGCAGTGCTAGGAACAGCTCTGTAGCGTTATAGGAGGAGAATAACGCGCTCGTGTTATAGGAGAATACGGAGAGGAGCGCGAGGTTTGGTTAGTATGCAACGTTTTCTCCTACCAGTTGTGTCAAACATTCAAGTGTGTAATCTTCCATCACGATTACAGTTTCCCACAAAATATATACGAATAAAGCAATTTCCTTGTTACTTTGTGACAAAAGATTATTTCAGTACAATAAAAAGTCTTTGGAAATCAACTTTGCCCCCCTGTCATGAAAACTAATATAACAAACACTTTGAACCGCGAAATCGATTGCATCTATGCGCAGTCTTGTGATCATACAAGTACAATTTCATGAATTGCACGAGACTGTAGAAAACTGGTGGTGCTAATGGAAGCTGTAAGAAACACAGTTAACTAATTATTCTGTACCACGTAAAAATCAATTCATTTGAAAATTCAGAAGAGAAGAAACTAAAAATTATGCCCATTAAGACAGAAACTAAAGGGCAGATGCGGGCACTGTGCAGATCTGCGTTTTTTCATCTTCAGATCTACACAAATAATGTATACTAACCAGAGTATTCATTGCTTTCGTAATGTTTCCCTCTTGTTTAGTCTTCTAATGATGAACTGGATCCACACCCATGAGTCTGATTATTTCTTCGTATCCTTCCATCTACTATCTTTGTGTGTTATTGTTCGGTGGTAAAAAAGCAAAATATTATGCCTGCTCCCACGAGGTATTAGAACGAGGTCGCAAGAAGGCTAACGAAATATAATCAAAATAAAGAGAGACGTCAATTTGTCTGTCGTCATGGTGTTAAGTCGACAGAAATAGTTGGGTGTTATTGCCTACATAACCGGCATCCCGTTGTCATCTTCTCTTACTGAGATTTTCATATTACTATGAACACAAGACGCCGAGATAATTGTGTATATTCTCCGTGACGAAACATCCCGCACTCCATTCATATTGATCCATTCGTTACGTGCATCGGCAGCAATGAGTGATAGGAAAACTGTTGTGAGGTGCCGAATAACAATAATAGTGGTAATATATAACAAATCAATAATCAAGAATGTTTACTGCATTACAGACGATTAACAAAATAACCAAGAAAAGCTGAGTGTTTAATTGGCGCACTGGGTAGGTGTTCTTACCGCTTTGTTACTGAATTCTGTTCTGGTTGTTTACAGAGAGAACAGAAAGAACCCTGTAGCCATAGATATCGTTAGTACAACGAGGTATTACCTATCAACTATCCATGCTTTACATCACGAGACTAACATGACGTCACTGAGGTGATATTTGAAATACATTTCTGTTTTCTCTCTCTGTCTCTACCTTTCTTTTTCTTTTTCTTTATATTTTTTGAGAAACGCTTTGAGAAGCGCGAATAAGAAGCATGTAGGCATATAACCTGTTTAATGTTATTTTCAAAAATGGCTCTGAGCACTATGGGACCTGACTGCTGAGGTCATCAGTCTCCTAGAACTTAGAACTAATTAAACCTAACTAACCTAAGAACATCACACACATCCATGGAAGAGGCAGGATTCGAAACTGCGTTGCGGTCGCGCCACCCGTCCGGCACAGTTATTTTCATCAGGATACATAATGCAAAAATACAAGTTTTAAATGTATTATTGCGTAATTCCAGTTATTGACAGTCTATTCGTGAGCTTTCTCGCATTCAGTGGGGTGAAACCTGTCACAGAAGCAAGCAAAACACAAATATTTCTTGCACCATGCACAACACACAAACGAAGTCTCGCTGCACTGACGTGTTGACCGATATATTGGACGGAAAACGTATCTGATTCATGTTGCTAAATACAGCTCTATCAGACATCAATTTGAATGCGTACCAAGTGTATATAAGTATATCTTCAAATACGCAGAAAGGCACATAGAGGTATTCGACTGAAACATAGCCAAGAACAAGACTGTAAATTGGGTCGACAGCGTCGTCGTCTACCACCTTGACAACTCGAACGGTGACAGTGCTCGGCCGGTTACTTACGTTTACTGGTATCAAAGCTACAGCATGAAAACACAAAAATGTTAACAACCCGAAGATCATTAATTTTGGAACCCATAGAAAGTAAAGCAGTCATCAGTCGGAAGAGTGGCTTGAACACCACAGTGCTTTAATAGGCACGGTCTATTTGGAGGTGGTATGCCGTTGCTTTCCTTCGACCTTTGAGTTGACTTACTTAGCCAGTTAATAGGGGAACCTAAAATTTAACGTGGCTTTCGGACCAGAGTGCAACTCGGCATTTTTCACATCAACAAACACTGCCCGAGGGGAAATAAGTGTAAAATGGCACATAAAAATCGTGGGACTGACGAGGGATCGAACCTGAGACCTTTGTACCCGTAGTCTTGCTCTTTATCACCTTCCCTCGACGCAGCGAACACTGTGGATCATGTTAGGCATTAAAATTAAGGATCTCTCGTTTGTGAATGCGTTGGCACTTGCGTGTCCCTTAGGAGACCTTTCCTTTGGGATTACCCTCGTATAGGTGTGTGTAAACGCTTTCCATTGCCCACTCAACGAAGACTAGGATACACGGTCTAGCTTCAATATTATAAATACGCCTCAGTTTGTGGATGAACTTAGACTTAGGTTGATATATTGATAATAATTTTGAATATTTAGCAGTGCTATACCCATTGGTGTTAAACTCGTTTAGAACCAATGATTCCAACAGCTACAAAAAAATGGCTCTGAGCACTATGGGACTCAACTGCTGAGGTTAGCAGTCTCCTAGAACTTAGAACTACTTAAACCTAACTAACCTAATGACATCACACACATCCATGCCCGAGGCAGGATTCGAACCTGCGACCGTAGCGGTCACGCGGTTCCAGACTGTAGCGCCCAGAACCGCTCGGCCACTCTGGTCGGCCCAACAGCTACAGGAACACTAATTGTGATACCTCTTGGACAAAATACTTACACAGTGCTATCAGACGAAAAGATAGACCTGACAAAAAAATGTGGGAAGTTTGTTTTACAACTTTCGTACCTGGATAAAGAGCTTTTCCTATTTGAGATATCTGTGAACGTTGCTGCTTAAGACGATTTCAGAAGAAAGTAAATTCCTTAAGTTACGCCAGTGTTTAAAGAAATCGTCTTAACAGCACTAAATCGTGCTGTATGACTCGTTAACCGGACGTACTCTGCCGAATTTCGCTGGTTGGAAGGCCAAAAGCTTACTGACAAATTTCACAGAAGGAAAAGGGGGATGAAATGTCTCCCACTCGAAGGTCATGTTGTTTTCTTTAAATGAGTACAAAAGCAGGTAAAACGAACTGTGAGGTTGTCAGTATAAGCACATTGCTGTTGTCAACATGATGTTGCACCGCCCAGGGCCTGTAATGATAGTGGGCCCGTTTAGGTCAAGCAAATTGTATACAGAAATGGAAGAGAGAGCACCACTAAATTCTGCAATCCGTATGCATTGCATACACATAGAAATTACTGCTACAGTTTGCTTATGGAGTGCAATGAGTGAATTGCGTATTTTCCAATGGGAAAGAGCATTGGCAAACAGTCTTCGCTACATTAGGTTACTTAAACTTGTGTCACTCTGAGCTAGAATTTATGGTCAGCGACTAAGTGTAAGGACAATGAGTCCAATACGGGTTTTGCAACTGTGAAATACTTTCCTACATTATAGAAGCGAATATTAAATTTGAAATAACATTGCGAAAATTTTGGATTTGGATAGCTTAGAATGAAAATCTTTCTGTCTATTGCAAAGGAAAACAATTGATTTTCTAAAACATTCTGTCATACACAACTTGAAACAGGTCATGTTGACCAAATCATATGGATGAACTGGCAGTGACGTATATCGGAAGGCAGTAAGAACCCTTGGCTTTTGGCTTGGCAGTATTCGACAGCCATTTCTAGGCGCAAGTAAATGAAGAAAGGCAGAGCGTTTTTGTTATCAACTAACGTCTTCATCAATTACTTTAATTTTAATGTGATCTACGAGTAATTGCTGATGTTTAATATTAACATGAAACGGATTTCGTAGACAGGGAAAGACCCTGTTCATGGGCAACTACTTCTATAATGACCAAAAGGCCTTAAATGATCTTCAAAGAAATGTGGTCCAGCAGCGGTATGAAGAAAATGATAGTATTAATGACGATAATAATCGAATTATCCGGTAACTTCACACTTCACAGTGGGTTTTCTCGAACTAAGACATTTCCTGAATTAGTGTAAATTTCAAAATGGCTTCACATCGAGGCTATGATGCCTGGAAGAGTCTTTACATCCAGCTAACATGAGAATCGCATAATCTCCGAGTCAGAAGCTTGCTTCTACTTAACCATTTAATAGACTCGCATTTTTTTCCACCGTTACTAATTTTGTAAGCTAAGTACATCATTCGTTATAGCACATTTATGGGGCTGGGAAATGGGGTCACATTGGTTTGGTGGAACAACTATCACAAGTGCAATGCGTGGGTTCAGGCATTTACTTTTAAGGGGCACAAACCTTTGGTAACCTCAAGAGTCCGCATTAAACATCACGTTCCTTCATTACCAACTGGGCAGAGCCGATTTACGTTGAGGAATGACATAGGCGGAAGTCATGGTAAACAGAAATACTGTCGCCAGTAAACTTACTTACATTTAAAAAAAATTATTTTATTTGATGAACCGATAGCCATTTAAAGGAACAAGGCTCTTATTTTACTTGTACTTGATTGAACTAGAGACGTTGAAAAATTTGGTGTTGGACGGTGATTCGAATTCGTATCTCCTCTTTCGAGGATCTGGATATCTCGGAACAGTATAGTTCAATCATTTCGTTCCTTTTTCCAAGATGCAATCTTCTCCAGGTCGCCTCCAAAGGTAATTACGTGGGTCTGAATCCAGTACAAAAATATTCATAATTTCATTTCAAGCCCTATCACGTGCACACCGGCGTGCTAGTGAAAATTAACGTGCATTTTTAATGTCTGTTCATGTGTTGCAAATAATTTCTAATCAAACACCCACACATCTTACTGTTGGTGAGTAAGCAATTGATACTTAAGCTATATTCGTGGACGATAAAGAAGAACGACAGGAGTGCGGTTCGCTGAGGCCAAAATTTTGTATCCTTATTTTAGATTCAAACACTTAGCAGCTGGTAAGAAAAACCGATACGTAACATTTGATTTTACTTAGCTAACAATCCGATTACGTGTTGGGTTCGTATCTCCGTCACAGAACTTCACACAATACGCTTCGTCTTTACAATCATACACACTTTGTTACTTCTGATTGGTTGTATATCAAACATCTTTCGTGGTTAGTTAACAGGGGTGAAAGGGTCTTGATAGGAGTCCCGGTTTATTACAAAAAGTGTCTTCTTTTATTCTCAAGTTAAGGTTTGGTTACGGACATTGGCGAAAATTTCGGTAATTCATGACACTTCAAGGCTAGTCAGCAATATGATATGATTAGATTAGATAAATACTTGTTCCGTAGATCAAGAATACGACATTTCTTAACGATGTGGAACGTGTCATTTTAATGAAAGATTTCTTTACATACCAGTATTTAATTTCTTTAAAAAAAGAGACAGCATTGGTCGTATATTTTTTACTATCGCAAAATCGATTTTCTGTCACTGAGTGACCATCTTCAGTGCTATATTGTATAACTTAAATTAGGATGCACTGTTGTCACTAAGCTTACGGCAATCTATGAGTCTATGTGATTGCCGTAAGCTTAGTGACAACAGTGCACCCTAATTTAAGTTATACAATATAGCACTGAAGATGGTCACTCAGTGACAGAAAATCGATTTTGCGATAGTAAAAAATATACGACCAATGCTGTCTCTTTTTTCAAGTATACCTGTTATCTTGTCGTAATGCACAAGACAACATGGAGTCGCCAATCAATTTAATTTCTTTACAACAATTTTTTGCCCCCTCTCTCATATTTTTTATTTTATCTCTCCCCCTCCCTCTCTCTCTCTGTCTCTCTCTCTCTCTCTCTCTCTCTCTCTCTCTCTCTCTCTCTCTCTCTCTCTCTCTCTCTCACACACACACACACACACACACACACACACACACCTCTCTTTATTTTTATTTGTTTGTTGTGCTCGACTATCGGCGAGGCATGAAAACGTCCTTGAATGAGTTTCCTAGTTTTGAGTACAGTTACGAAATAAATATAAAAACAACTATGAGAGTTACTTATTTATGATGCTTAGTTTACAGTCAGTTCTGAGTATTATTAGTAACTACGCTCCAGTGCCTAAACCTACTTACAGAAATTCTAACCAGACGCGTTACGTATTCCAGGCCGTAGCAGCCGCGTCTTTGAGACGCCAGCTATGGTCACTTCTCAGCCCGCTGTAGGATCACATCGGTTCGTCTTCTTCCTGTTGATACTGTAACTGAGATTTGGCAACAAGGCAAGGCTTGGTTGGAAACTCTGTGATCGACGAGTTACTTCCTGGTGTGCATGGAATTAAACCTCAAATTTCACTTGATTTTTCTTGTGATATACATTGAATAATCTGAGTTATTACCGCTTGAGGTGTAACAGAAGATTGTAAAGTTACGGTTTTCAGCCCAGGACAGTCGTTGCACGTGGAAATCGCAACTAATCTCGTCCTTTAAACAGCAGTTTACGAGTTCTAACCACTATTAGCCGCGCAGGAGGAAAGCACAACACATACCTCTTCGCTAGCTCTGTGGTGACGTGCTGACCTGTGAAAAACTGTCTGTTGTGGTTAGCGGTTCCAGTCTTGCTGACTGAAGTTTTTATTCCTTCTGTGAAAGAGCTACAACCAGTCAGATCAAACATCGATAAGCAAATCGCAAGAAACTACTTTCAGCTCATAGTGCAATGGAGAAAAACTTTAAAAGCTGCACAACAGGTAACGCCTCTTTCCGCTGGTGAAAAGCAAATCTTGGGTTTCTAGGAATACATAACTGTATTTATGAAATGCCATATTTGCATGCCTCTTGAGTATGACACACCATACCAATTATACACAGACGCAATAGAAATCTAAGTGAGTAGTATTTTACTAATTCTTTTCGATAGAGGCACGCTTGTGTACAGATACTCAGTTCTATTAAAACAGACTTTCGTCGTAAGGTTATCGTGGGTAGTTTTATTTAATTTCTTATAATACAGGGCACAATTTTCGTAAGGTTTCATTTAGTGTTGTTAAAACAATACTACACATGAGAGAGAAATTAACCATCAACGATATATGCGAATTCTCTTACGTTATCTGTAACAGTCTGACAATGCACATGCAGTTAATTGATTACAAGCATGTAAAAACTTGTTCAGAGTTGAATCTGTTAAAAAAGGTTTGATGAAGAATAAAATGTCACTACCAGACGACAAATAATGTAGAAAAATCTTTTCTGACTTTTTGGCACGATGCGCTCTCCCCATACATAATACAAAAGCTTCGAGATGCATCTGCTGCCTGGCCGTCTATTAAACTTGAAATAACAAAATTTCGAAGAAGTTAGCCTTTTACCACATGCGACAATTTTGGGTTGAGAAGTGAAGGGAATTATGTTCACAGTTGCATTAAACTGATAACTTCAAGTTAGCCTTTTACCACATGCGACAATTTTGGGTTGAGAAGTGAAGGGAATTATGTTCACAGTTGCATTAAACTGATAACTTCAGCAGACAGCAGAATTGCGTGTTAAAAAATGTAGCAGCAAATATAATAGAACTCGCGACGTCTTAGCTACAGTGCGCCATGCTTACCGTTACACTACTAGCTGTCACGTAGCTGCAGCATGTCCAGAAGTCAACAACACTTCCTCCAGAACTTCTGCATTCCACAGTGCTGTGAAATAATGCATATGGCCGGATCTAAACTTCTGAGAGACATACAGTTACAACTTTTCTTTTGCACTTCTCGACGGTTTCAACCAACAGATAGCGCAATACAGTAGCTCAATTGGAAAGAAACATTTCCTACTTAAATTTCTGCATCCAACACGTTGGCAGTTCTGTGTAGGTGGCAGTAACGTTATTTTACTTTGGTGTCTACAAAATAGAGTCAAATGTATGCACCGGGTAGCAGAGGCAACTACTTCATGGCGATTCGGACAACCAAGTAAATGAGTGTACTGAACATACTGCAAACCACTACAGGGAGCCTGTGTGTCAGAATTCTCATCGAGTGAGCCGCAACGGTGTTATGACAGAAAAATGAATCACAGAGAAAGGATTCGGTGGTCTGTTGGATTGATGATATGTTCCTATACTTATAATCTGGATTCGATTTCAAGTTCTGCCGATGGTTTTTCATAGGGAGAGACAGATTCTATTCACTTCTGGGTACACCAAGTGAAGAAGCTATAATGATATTGTGGTCTGAAATTCACATTGAACATTATATTCCTTCTCTACCAAGTAGACGTTAGGTTGAATCACAATAAAGTGAGGAGTGGAGACATATAGAAACTCTGCCACCAGTAATCTCTCTTATACTAGTTATTTATTTCTAGTGACGAAACAAACGCTATGTAGGGTCACAGGAAATTTATTCCATCTTTTATTTGAGCTTCTGTATGTCGATAAAATTGGTTCTGACCTGGGAATGCAACTCAGACCGCCCTTAACGCGGGATTTGATCCCTTCGTGACAATACAGCTCGACTACAATTTGTTGTTTGTTCAAAACTGCTGATTCCTCAACATCTCCAAATATTGCGCGTGAATGGGTTCGAATCCTGGCCTGGCACTAAAGTTTTCATTATATATTAACAAGCTCTAGCATGAGAACACCTGTCTGCTGGTGGATAATAATCTTGATTTTTAATACATTTTCATTCGTTGTCAACACTGACGATATCTGACGTTTTTGACTCCCAGTGACACACAGATCTATATGACAGATCACTGCAAGTTCAAGGATGTTATTCCGAGCTGCTGGTGGAGAAAAATTCGGTAGCTGATGTCTCTCTGTGTGTAGTCAACAACGATATGTGTGGGGTTGGATTCCAATCAGCACTGAACTCTTCGTCATATTATTCTAGTTCAAACATGCTCACATGTCGCTGCTGTTGTAACAAACCCATATTGAACCTTCGTTTTCTCTAGAATATAACAGCGATAGGTGTCGGGTTGGAGTCCTGAGGAGGAAAAAGCATCTAACTATGCCAAGAAAATCCGATATGTGACAGTTGATTATGCTTCGAAATCAATCCGATTAGTTTTTGGGTTCGAATCCCTGTCCAGCGGAAAGCTTTATCTCACGGTATTTCAAGTAAGTTACTTGTGAAGAAGCAATATTTAATATCTCTCGTAGTTCGTTAACAGGGACAATAGATGCTGGTAGGAATTCGCGTCCGTTAAAAACGTTTACGTTATGTAATTTACAGTTTATGTTTGCAAAATAATACTGTCTAAGATGTCTAGTAAGGAATGACTTATTTTCCGTCAGCCACGAAATCTTTGCTTAGTCTGCATGACCTGGGTTTGAAGCCACATGCAGTACGAGACAGTTCGTCGTGCCATTTGTAGTTCATAGATATTCTCAACCAGTTGCTCCTGAATAACTTGAATTTTTAATGTCACTTTGTGTCAAATAACTAGTACGGTATGTTACTCTGAAGAGGAAATCATGAATACAACGAACTTACTACGTGCATTACCTACCTGACGTAGTAATGAGAGTGGTAACATTTCAGGTATGTCATTTATTGCAATAAATGTGAGCTTTCAAGCCTTAAGGACAGTCTTATCTGTGATAAGGTGTTCCCTGATATTTGTAGTATCGTGGTATTACATTACATCTTGAGTTATTGCGGTAGAGAGCAGTGTTTTCTAGTGGTGACTTGTTGGAACCATTTTCAATAGTCGAACGACTGTACCAAGGAGTGATTAGAGGACCTGCTAGACAGCGGCGTTATGTGGGTTGCATTCTAATCAGGTGAAATGCAATTTAGGTCGTTCGTATACTTTTGCGCATGACTTTACTAACGTTTTCTATTTTCACAAATGAAGTGTGCGAAAACCGAATTAACCACAGAACGAAAACTACGTCTTTATACCGTGAATTTAAGGTTGTCATATATATGCCGTGCTCATAAATTGAGGATAATTGCATACAACGTGGCACTACACAAAACTGGCTCTAATAGCATAGGCACATAGGGAACACAAACGACACAGAGCTGCAAGTCCGCGGTACAGGGGGTAAGTTGAGAAAACCGTCCCGAAACACATGTGCTACAAAACGCCACTGTTTCCTGCGCATGTACCTCGACATCAGTAAGGGATATGATCAACATGCACACGTACACAGGTCGCACAACGTTTTGGCGTAGTCTGGATCAGGCGGTGGAGCAGCTGCTGGGGCAAAGCCTCCCATTCTTGCACTAGTGCCTGTCTGAGTTCCTGAAGTGTCCTAGGGGTTTGAAGACGTGCCGCGATACATCGATCGAGAGCATCCCAGACGTGCTCGATGGGTTTTAGGTCTGGAGAACAGGCACGTCATTCCAATCGCCTGATATCTTCTGTTTCAAGGTACTCCCCCCTCGATGGCAGCTTGGTGGCCCGTGCGTTATCATCCATCAGGAGGAAGGTTGGACCCACGGCAACCCTGAAAAGGGCGACATACTGGTGTAAAATGATGTCCCGATAAACTTGACCTGTTACAGTTCCTCTGTCAAGGACATGCAGGGGTGTACGTCCACCAATCATAATCCCACCCCACACCATCAAACCACGACCTCAATACAGGTCCCTTCCAAGGACATTAAGGGATTGGTATCTGGTTCCTGGTTCACGCCAGATGAAAACCCGGCGAGATTCACTTTCAGACTACACCTGGACTCGTCCGTGAACATAACCTGGGACCACTGTTCCAATGACCATGTACTGTGTTCTTGATACCAGGCTTTACGGGCTCTCCTGTGACCATGGGTCAGTGAAGTGCACCTTGCACGTCTCCGGGCGAATAAACCATGTCTGTTCAGTCGTCTGTAGACTGTGTGTCTGGGGACAACTGATCCAATAACTGCAGTAAGGTCCTAAGCAAGGATACCTGCAGTACTCCGTGGCCGTCTGTGGGTATTGATAGTGAGATTTTGCTCTTCTTGTGGTGTTGTACACTGTGGACGTCCAGTAATGCAGCGCCTGGAGACGTTTCCTGTCTGCTGGAAACATTGGCATAATCTTGAGATCATACTTTGTGGCACACGGAGGACCCATGCTACGACGTGCTGTGTTTGACGAGCCTCCAATCGCTCTAGTATTCTACCCCTCATAACGTCATCAATATGTGTCCTTTGAGCCAATTTCAACACACAGTCACCATTAGCACGTCTGGAAACGTCTGCACACTTGCTCGCTGCACAATTTTAGGCAAACAGTTGGTAGCAGGTAGGTTTTTTTAAATTAAAATACAGAACGTAGGTATGTATGAACATTTTATTTCGGTTGTTCCAATGTAATACGTGTACCTTTGAGAACTTATCATTTCTGAGAAAGCATGCTGTTACAGCATGATTACCTGTAAATACCACATTAATGTAGTAAATGCTCAAAATGATGTCCGTCAACCTCAATGCATTTGGCAATACGTGTAACGACATTCCTCTCAACAACGAGTAGTTCGCCTTCTGTAATGTTCGCACATGCATTGACAATGCGCTGCCGCGTTTTGTCAGTCATTGTCGGTTGATCACGATAGCAAACATCCTTCAACTTTCCCCCCAGAAAGAAATCCTGGAACGTCAGATCCGGTGAACGTGCGGGCCATGGTATGGTGCTTCGACGACCAATCCACCTGTCATGAAATATGCTACTCAATACCGCTTCAACCGCACGCGAGCTATGCGCCGGACATTCATCATCTTGGAAGTACATCGCCATTCTATCATGCAGTGAAACATCTTGTAGTAACATCGGTAGAACAGTACGTTGGAAATCGGCATACATTGCAACATTTAGAGTGCTATCGATTACATTAACCCGCCAAGGTCGCTGATGTTCCACTTGTCGCAGCCATCGTGGATTTTCCGTTGCCAATAGTGCATATTATGCCGGTTTACGTTACCGCTGTGGGTGAATGACGCTTCAAAAATGGATCAAATGGCTCTGAGCACTATGAGACTTAACTTATAAGGTCATCAGTACCCTAGAAATTAGAACTACTTAAACTTAACTAACCTAAGAACATCACACACATCCATGCCCGAGGCAGGATTCGAACCGGCGACCGTAGCGGTCGCGCGGTTCCAGGCTGTAGGGCCTAGAACCACTCGGCCACCGGGGCCAGGCATGATGCTTCGTCGCTAAATAGAAAACGTGCCCAGTGGCAGAACTATACATGTCGTTCAAAGTCGTCGCCATGCTATTCCTGGTACATAGAAATATGGTAGGGGTGCGATCGATGTTGATGTAGCATTCTCAACACCGACGTTTTTCATATTCCCGATTCTCGCGCAATTTATCTGCTACTGATGTGCGGGTTAGCCGCGACAACAGCTAAAACACCTACTTGGGCATCATCATTTGTCGTGGTTGACGTTTCACATGTGGCTGAACACTTCCTGTTACCTTAAATAACGTAAGTATCCGGTGGACGGTCCGGACACTTGGATGATGTCGTCCAGGATACCGAGGAGCATACATAGCACACGCCCGTTGGACATTTTGATCACAATAGCCATACATCAACATGATATCGACCTTTTCCGCAATTGGTAAACGGTCAATTTTAACACGGGTAACGTATCACGAAGCAATTACCATCCTCACTGCCGGAATGTTACATGACAACACGTACTTATACGTTTGTGACTATTACAGCGCAATATATCACAAACCGGGAAAAGTGGTCCAACTAAAACATTCATATTTCTTTACATATTACACGAATATGTTAAAAAAAATTGGGTGTTCCTATTTAAAAAACGCAGTTGATATCCGTTTGACCTACGGCAGCGACATCTAGCGAGCCAACCATAGCGCCATCTAGTTGCCCCCTTCAAACTATACAAGTTTCGTTCTATGTAGTTTTTTCGTTTGATACTTATTTCGTGAGATATTTGGCCCGGTCACTATCAATGGACCACCCTGTATATAAGCTGTATGTAAGATGAGACACTGAGACAGAAAATTTAATGTTTTGGACTCCAGGACTGCCGTGCTTCACGTAAATAACAGCTGTTCTTATCTTTAACGTTGCTTTATGAGGCTAAGCGACCAGTATTGCCATGAGATAGACCTGCTCCCAAGAACGCCTCGTTAGCTCGGTACCTCAGCGTGTACGGTCAGAGGGTTGGCTCCCTTCCTAATAATAAACGTAGTGTAGCATTCAATGATCAACTTAGAGTGTCGAGTGATGGCCATACACACCAAATAAGTGTCGAACGAAATGGAGAGAGAAAAAAATGTAGTCCGGCACATTTACTGAACTTCAAGGGTGGTTCGAGTTGTCGGTTCTAATCGCCGTGCAGACCAGTGAAATCTAGATTCTTGTTTTCTATTTTATTTAATGTAGCTGCAAACTGCTATTATAAATTCTTTAAAAAATCGAAGAAAATCTTATGCATTAAGTCTCCTTAGGAGCTCGACTCAGTAAGCTGTGTTAACTGCCAGACATCTGCTGTGTGAAGTAATTTCTTAAATGTACAAACGTCTTTGAAAAGCTTCGACTCGGCCTACAACGATTCGAACTTTTTGTTCGTCAGTTAGGACACTTAAGTGACGGGACTAGTTACGAAGTGAATGTAGTTCCTCTGCCTAAATCTCTGTAATAGTAATGAGACACCCCTGTAGACGTTCGCTGACACCAGCACTAGAACCTAACTTCCACTCTGGGTAGCTTCAAGAATAGCGAATTTTAGAAGTAATTCAAAAGCCAAGATCGCTTAAATACTGTTTACTGGATAACCCGTTTCAACACACTAAAGATGCCATCATCGGATCTGAATGTAAATTTACGTTTATAAACCACATGGGTACAACGACACATGAGGCCGACCAGCTGATATAAAATCATTGTCAGCAGAAAAATAAAAAATCTTTTCCATAAGATATGTACAACCGAAGTCAGAAGATAAAACTATTTGGTACATGACCGCTGTTCGACTAACAACGGTCGGCATCACACTGCACTTCGGTTTTACATATGTTATGGAAAAGAACGACCATTAGAGCAGTTTTTTTTAATTTTTTGGTGACAATGATTTTATATCAGCTCTTCGGCCTCATGTATCTTTGTACCCAAATGGTTTATAAATGTTAATCAACATTCAGATCCGATGATAGCACCTTTAGTGTACTGAAAGCGGTTATCCAGTAAACAGTATTTAAACGATCTTGACTTGTGAATTATTTCTACAACAGAGTGATCGCCCCACTACGCACTGTGTGGTCAGGGCAAATCAGGGAATTTTGTTGGTTTAAATTTAACAGAATACCTCAAATATCACTTTCGATCAGCGTTTACGTTCGCCATGAAAACACACGGGGACCTCAAAGTGTACAGTGTGCACGCTTTGCTATAGAGCACACACTGATGGTATTCATACAGTTTTTCGCATACGTTTTCGGTAAGAAATGAAACAATGATAGTAAAATGCATTAAACCACAATTATTCACTGTGGCACGACGGAAAAATTGCTCGAAGAAATGCTTCCAAAAGAAAAAAAAAGAAGTATAACGCATAAATAGTAACATTAAACAAGGTAATATGTATGCTGATCGTGTATTATTGTAATACAATACACATCTCATTAAAACGGGTCGTCTACCCCAGTTGCTATCTCGTGTGAAATGCAAATCGTAGACATTTATTTTGGTGCGTCACTCTACAATAGTTTATACTCTCCAGTGCGATGATCGGTAGTTTCTTTCGATAAATGGCGAGGTGCCCCGTAGAGATCTGGCGTATGCGGCTTTAAAGGCAGATAGCCCGCAGAAAAGATGACAGTTGTTGGAGTTGTTACAGGACGAAACTGTTACTACCGGTATGTCAAAGCAAAAAATTGTTGTAGCTGTGCTACCGTTACACTCAGAATGTCAGCATTCAGACGAAAGGCGCTATAAAAATTTAGGTAGCGAGGAGTTTCGACCATGAGATGTTGCAGTCAGAAGATAGGCTGTTTGACACATTTCTTACTCTAGGAGTATTCATTGCATTTAATTTCAGCATTGTACACTTGTGTGTTAACATTTTTTCCCTTTTTGATACTGATAGCCTTTGCTGATTGATTGCAACGAGTACGAGAATGTTACTAAAACTTAAGTTATCAGTGAGTGCTGGAATCTCAGTGGTTATGCCCTCTCCACATTAACTGCTTGTATTCTCGCTAGCTAAACAATGATTCATATTTTGAGGCACTCTTATGTAACGTTTGTCTTTACGGCACTGTTACGGTTTAGGATACTTCTGTAACTGTCTCATTCATTCCTGGTCCTACGTTTCTATACTCTGAGAACTAAACTAGACTAAAATTTCATGTAGGATTGAAAGCTGTTTGCCGGCCACCAGCCAGGCTTTATATCGAAACTACACCTGCAGAGGGTTGATACTGTCGAGGTCAGAAGTCTACAACAGATAGTGGCAAGCAGTTTATGTTTTTTAAAACTCTTTACTGTAGAAAGAGTATATTAAGTGGAGCGTATCAGTAGGTTATCTACAAACAGCAAACAAATGATGACATAACTAATTTCCGATACGCAATTCTACAATACCATTTCCACTGATTCCCAATTTGTTACTGATGAAGTATAGTATCCTGAATTTATTTTCACTCTTTTGCCTCTGAAGCTTCGTCATCCAAGTACGTGTCCATGATTTTCGATCAGCCTTTATACCTTTGTGCAAGTGCTTCAGAAAATTGGTCTCACCATCATGCAGAATATTTCCGAAGCAAATTTACTAAGAATTTGTAAGACTGAAAGATGTTTGAAAAATACACTCCTGGAAATTGAAATAAAAACACCGTGAATTCATTGTCCCAGGAAGGGGAAATTTTATTGACACATTCCTGGGGTCAAATACATCACATTATCACATTGACAGAACCACAGGCACATAGACACAGGCAACAGAGCATGCACAATGTCGGCACTAGTACAGTGTATATCCACCTTTCGCAGCAATGCAGGCTGCTATTCTCCCATGGAGACGATCGTAGAGATGCTGGATGTAGTCCCGTGGAACGGCTTGCCATGCCATTTCCACCTGGCGCCTCAGTTGGACCAGCGTTCGTGCTGGACGTGCAGACCGCGTGAGACGACGCTTCATCCAGTCCCAAACATGCTCAATGGGGGACAGATCCGGAGATCTTGCTGGCCAGGGTAGTTGACTTACACCTTCTAGAGCACGTTGGGTGGCACGGGATACATGCGGACGTGCATTGTCCTGTTGGAACAGCAAGTTCCCTTGCCGGTCTAGGAATGGTAGAACGATGGGTTCGATGACGGTTTGGATGTACCGTGCACTATTCAGTGTCCCCTCGACGATCACCAGTGGTGTACGGTCAGTGTAGGAGATCGCTCCCCACACCATGATGCCGGGTGTTGGCCCTGTGTGCCTCGGTCGTATGCAGTCCTGATTGTGGCGCTCACCTGCACGGCGCCAAACACGCATACGACCATCATTGGCACCTTGGCAGAAGCGACTATCATCGCTGAAGACGACACGTCTCCATTCGTCCCTCCATTCACGCCTGTCGCGACACCACTGGAGGCGGGCTGCACGATGTTGGGGCGTGAGCGGAAGACGGCCTAACGGTGTGCGGGACCGTAGCCCAGCTTCATGGAGACGGTTGCGAATGGTCCTCGCCGATACCCCAGGAGCAACAGTATCCCTAATTTGCTGGGAAGTGGCGGTGCGGTCCCCTACGGCACTGCGTAGGATCCTACGGTCTTGGTGTGCATCCGTGCGTCGCTGCGGTCCGGTCCCAGGCACCTTCCGCCGACCACTGGCGACAACATCGATGTACTGTGGAGACCTCACGCCCCACGTGTTGAGCAATTCGGCGGTACGTCCACCCGGCCTCCCGCATGCCCACTATACGCCCTCGCTCAAAGTCCGTCAACTGCACATACGATTCACGTCCACGCTGTCGCGGCATGCATGCTACCAGTGTTAAAGACTGCGATGGAGCTCCGTATGCCACGGCAAACTGGCTGACACTGACGGCGGCGGTGCACAAATGCTGCGCAGCTAGCGCCATTCGACGGCCAACACCGCGGTTCCTGGTGTGTCCGCTGTGCCGTGCGTGTGATCATTGCTTGTACAGCCCTCTCGCAGTGTCCGGAGCAAGTATGGTGGGTCTGACACACCGGTGTCAATGTGTTCTTTTTTCCATTTCCAGGAGTGTACTTAACGTTTTCCGAGAAATAAGCGACCATGATTATAAACTTGAAATTTTAGTCAGAGTGTAACGAATTAGATTATTTGCTACTGCATCTACGCCTATCCTCCGCGAATCACCTTATGGCGTGTGCTCCAGTCGTGAATGGGTCATGGAAAGATCGATTCATGTTGACCCTCAGCTACAAAGGCGTCGCAGGTGACCTAGGGATAGGAATTAAAATGGGCACTTAGTCAGCTAAAGCGCAGACGTAAGTTAACAAAACCATGAACTTTGAAATTTTGCATGTGTGATGGTTATGTGAAATACTTACACGTACCGTTTATGTAGACTACAAATGATGTAGTGTGGTAAGTACTCTGTAAAATCTTTATGATATCAGAGAGAGAGAGAGAGAGAGAGAGAGAGAGAGAGAGAGAGAGAGAGAGAGACAGAGACAGAGACAGAGAGAGAGAGAGAGAGAGAGAGAGAGAGAGAGAGAATGAATTTCTACGTGACGGAAGGGCAATTCCCCTAGAAAACTCAAAAACACGACTGTGGGGAAAGAAATATAAGAGTAACACATATGCAGGCATCAAATTTAGAATTTACATAACCTGCCGTTACACTCGAACCTGTGAATAAATTCTCCTGACGCCGTGTGTTACGCGTGAGAAACGTATCTGGCGGAGTACATTTATTATTTGCATCGTTGTATTTAGAAGCAGACATTTACAGTGGACACCTTGGCAGTCACTGAACCGTATGACAAGTAAAAAACACGTATTTCGTCAAAGAAATACTGTCAGATTCAAATGGGAACGTAGGACTCTATGCAATATTAAATTATATCCTCCGGTGTAGTTACTAATGGACCACCGCAGTAAATTCGCTTTAAGAACGAACGTCAGGCGCTTTATTGTCGCAATATCGAGTATTTTCTTACCACTTGCCGCTGGCCATCCGTTCCGTTGCTCCGCAACCTGGCTGTATAAGCAAAGACAAGAACCGATAGCTTCCATTGGAAGGTGGGTAAACTATCGAACAAACGGGTCACATTTCTTCCAGACTACTGCATTTATTCGGCACCAGGTCCTCTGTGTGTCCGAACAAGATTCAGAATACTCAAGATTACATTCTCTAAGATCAGGTAAAATAGTGTTCTGGTATCATCCTGTAACATTTAAAATACTCTGAGCCTGATAGTGAACTATAATCAAGATATAGGCCTAACCACTTCGTTTGGAACCTACAATTCCCGCATTGTCCTGCCTAGAATGTGTTAGTTCCAACGTTTGTTCTCATACTGAACCAGCCATCTGTCACTGTACGGCGTCAACTACGTAACAGCTCATGTGTAGCAACTTAAAGCCCATCTTCTGGTAGATTTTCCTCTAGCGCTGAAGGCGACATAATTGTGTGCAAAGTTAAGCAGCAGGGAAAGAAAATGCAGGTTCTGAAGAAAACGTTACGGGGGATTTGGAAGTTTTCAATTAAACTATCTCGCATTTATAACATTTTATTATGCTGTTAGCAATGGGTGCATGAACCAAAAATGGAATAAGTGTTCAAACCTTACAGGATAGTAATAACTGTTGCGATAACTTCGTTAGAGCCTCACCAATTATACGGTCTACAGGAACGCGGGAAGTTTAATTTTAATACACGCAGTGCTGTGAAATACATCCAAGCGTTGAGAGTTTGTCCGATTCATTAATGGCCAGGATCCCTTTCGGCAGGTGGTTGACAACGTTGCCCTTCTGTATTTTGCTGCTTGTTTGGCCATAGCGGCACCATCTTCACGTTTCGTCGAGCCCCGCCTGCTCGTCTTTGCATTCTGGACGCCCGAAGCAACCCGGGAGAGAGAATGCCGGACCTGAGACAGGAACTGGTGCGTCCCAGACATCGGTCTTCTTATCAACTGCGAGGAGAACTTTGCCACAGTTCTCTCTCTCGCAGAGTTGCGTGAGTCCGTCAACAACCTGCAGAAAAAAAAGAAAAGTTTCAGACAGAGTTTGCAATTTTTCACCAGAGTCCGGTCGCAAAGCAACTTACCCTTTCAAAAGGTTGAATGGAATGAACGCAAGGCGTTATCTTTCCACTGGAATGCATCTCAAATATTCGATCAAGAACAAATCGTATCTTCTTTGGATAAGTTTGTAGCAACCTGCCGACATTAATACCTACCATGGTGTGGTTCTTCTTTATCATTTCTACAGTTGTTACCAGCTTGCTGTCCCATGTCGGCCGAATCAATCCCCATGCCGCGGCTTTTGGATATAGAGCCGAACTGTTTGTGCCTGAAACAATTACACCGCTTTCTTAATCTTAATTTACTGGCTACAAGACATCTACATGCGTGACGTCTAACATGCTTCTTTTTTATCTATTGATGGTTGTCATTTTTACACTTCCTTTCTCTGATTCTGATGGTTAATGGCACTAATGCCTATTTGATTGAATTATTTAGGTTATTTAATGATGACCACTTTGCTATTCAACATTCGTCAGATATTAGCTATCATGGTTATTTTTCCAATACGGTTATTAGCTGGCCGGCCGAAGTGGCCGTGCGGTTAAAGGCGCTGCAGTCTGGAACCGCAAGACCGCTACGGTCGCAGGTTCGAATCCTGTCTCGGGCATGGATGTTTGTGATGTCCTTAGGTTAGTTAGGTTTAACTAGTTCTAAGTTCTAGGGGACTAATGACCTCGGCAGTTGAGTCCCATAGTGCTCAGAGCCATTTTTTTGGTTATTAGCTTGTCACGTTATTCTAGCACGTTTAACGTTTCTTGTAATTTTACGTTGGATACCTAGGGCTATTATTCATGTTAATTCTACGTAAAAAAGAGAGTTAAATGGATCCTCGTCGCTTATACTCTCACATAATTGTAGACAATAAATATGTAGGGCTACTGTTTCCATTACATTCACTCTACTGTTTTTTGTTGTTTATGTTAGGTGACCGACGTGCTTATTTTAAGGTTGCATGTAGTATTGTTCGATCGTATTATCTTTCATTATAACCTGAATATTTTACTGCATTGTTGTTTTCTTTTACTTGTATGCATTAATATTTATCATCTGTTTTGTTAATGTAATAAATGTTTCAAATGGCTCTGAGCACTATGGGACTTAACTGCTGTGGTCATCAGTCCCCTAGAACTTAGACCTAACTGACCTAAGGACTTCACACACATCCATGCCTGAGGCAGGATTCGAACCTGCGGCCGTAGCGGTCACGGGGTTCCAGACTGACGCGCCTAGAACCGCACGGCCACACCAGCCGGCCTTCATGTAATACTGTTCGCGACATTCTGTTTTGTCTTTATCTGCTGTGTTGTAACTTTATTGCATAGGACTGAAGCTGAAGTCAATGGAACTTTGAAACATCAGAGTAACAGCTGTGAGTACAGTACTATTACAGTGCATCGACCTGCCCACTCCCGCGCTCCTCAACCCAGAATTCACTGATTTGAGAATGCGAAGATTTTAGGAAACGGTGTTGCTGTTATGCTTGCTCGCGCGTAATTTATGAGTTTGCGAAAGGCTAATTTTCGGTGCTTTTCCTTTATTAGTTCGGGTCACCTACTTCGATTGTTGAGATTAAGCAAAATTATCTATTCGTATAGCTTGCATTCAGAGTTAGAGGCATCACTCCTTTACCTTTCTTTCAATTAATATTATGGCAGAGAAATATTTTTTTAAAAAAGAAGTAATTTATTTGTAAAGATGGTTATAAGTGTCAAGGAATTACCATTATTCCCAATATTGGTTTTGAATGCTGATCTCTTGTACATCATTCAGTAAATGCGAATCTTCCACGGTCTCGACACGAAAACTGTGTTTTGTAGTCGTGTTTTGCCGCATTGCACTTCGCGGGTTACAGTGGCTAAAAGGAAAGGTTGACCTAACGTGCTAAGCATAACTTCAAGTCCTTGCACTGCACTTGTGTAAGGCTTTCTTTCTTTTGTCTCAGCTAGTCTGCTGCTGTGCTGCATTTCTGATGTTCACCACTGTTGAGCAGAACCAAGTTTCCGTTGCTACAGGTAAGTCGTGCAAATCTGTTAGGGCCAGCTGAATATTACCAGCTAGGACACAGTTAATCATTGCACAACAAAATCATTGCACAACAAAATCATTGCACAACAAAACCATTGCACAACAAAACCATTGCACAACAAAACCATTGCACAACAAAACCATTGCACAACAAAACCATTGCACAACAAAACCATTGCACAACAAAACCATTGCACAACAAAACCATTGCACAACAAAACCATTGCACAACAAAACCATTGCACAACAAAACCATTGCACAACAAAACCATTGCACAACAAAACCATTGCACAACAAAACCATTGCACAACAAAACCATTGCACAACAAAACCATTGCACAACAAAACCATTGCACAACAAAACCATTGCACAACAAAACCATTGCACAACAAAACCATTGCACAACAAAACCATTGCACAACAAAACCATTGCACAACAAAACCATTGCACAACAATATCATTGCACCACAAAATCATTGCACAACAAAATCATTGCACAACAAAATCATCGTCAGGATCAGTTTCAGTAAAGTTCAGTTCAAACTTTACTTCTTTCTCAAACTTATTCTTACAGAGGAATGTTACATTCGCACTTGTCATTTAATGTTTAGAACCTTATTCAGTCAGTTTGTGTAGATAAATTTACTGTAAACTTCTATAGAAGCTGTCTAGACATTTACTCCTTCAAAGTTCGACTCTTAATTTTATGAAGAATTTTTACTCTGTTAGCTGTTTGAGTTGGAACTGCAAGCCACGTGCTGCGACGTCACGCATGGTAGCACTGTTCACTACACTGCACGGTACAGAATCTCTCAGTAGGACTATTTAAGATACGGTTTTACGTTTGCTAATTTTTGGCAAAAGTTAATTACAATACAGTTTTACCATTTTAGACATTCAGTTATTCTTTATCGTATACCGTTTATGTGGTGTCACCCCCAGACACCACACTTGCTAGGTGGTAGCATTTAAATCGGCCGCGGTCCGCTAGTATAAGACGGACCCGCGTGTCGCCACTGTCAGTAATTGCAGACCGAGCGCCACCACACGGCAGGTCTAGAGAGACGTACTAGCACTCACCCCAGTTGTACAGCCGACTTTGCAAGGAACGGTTCACTGACAACTACTCTCTCATTTGCCGAGACGATAGTTAGCATAGCCTTAAACTACATTTGCTACGACCTAGCAAGGCGCCGTATTCAAGTGATATTGAGATTCTATTAATGTATCATCAAGAGCGATGTTCTACAAATGTGGATTAAAGTTAAGTATTGCACAAGCTACGTACTTTTCTTTATAGCATTCATTACGTATCCTGTTTCAGACCTCACGCCAGCCTGCGTGAGTTTAAGCGCGTGCCTTTCGGCTTCCTCTCATTGTGTCTAGGCTGTCTTGTCTAGACAACGTATTTGGCGACGAGGATCAAAAAGGGTCTTCTTCTTTCTACTTGCTTTGTCCTAATTTACTTGTGTCATGGCATCGCCACATTCTCCGGATGTACTGTCCGAATTTTATCGCTTGCAGAATCAGCAGACGCAGGCCTTATTGGATGCCCTTGGACAGCTCGTCCAGGGTCAACGTGCACTGCAAAACGATGCGGCCGCCGCCGCTCCACCGCTACAGCAGCCACAACACGCAGTTGCACCACCTTTTCGTCCGTATCAGGCGGAAGTGGAAAGCTGGACGGAGTGGTCACGCCAATTTGGATTCCATCTCGCCGCCTACAGAATTCAAGGTAACGAGCGGCAGCCTCACTTATTATCGTGTGTTGGCGTCCAGACGTACAGAGTGATAGTGAAATTGTTTCCCTGACGCGACGTAGCAACTCTGTCCTACGAAGAAATTTTGTCTGCTTTAGATACTTATTTCAAGGAAACAGTCAATGTAGTTGCAGAAAGGTATACGTTCTTTCGTACAAAACGTACGGCCGGTCAGACTAATCGGGAGTGGGTTGCAACATTGCAAGGTCTTACTAGGGATTGTGCTTTTGAGTGTGAATGTGGACTCCCTTATTCAGATACTATGGTGTGTGATGCAATAGCATAGAACGTTTCTGATGTTCGCATAAGGGAACAGATTTTGAAACTTGTCAATCCCTCCCTTCAACAAGTGATGGACATATTGGATAGGCAAGACACACTTGACTCTGCTCAGAAATCATTTAAAACTTCGCCAGCTGTGTGTCACTTTAGCCAGACCACCGGGCGAGCTGCACGGAACGGTAAACAGCCCTCGCGCACGTCCACGCAGCCACGTGTGCCACGCAAGCATGCAAATGCAGTGAAATCATGCCCGCGGTAGGCTACTAGACATTCGCGTGAGAAATGCCCGTCACGCCAAGCTATTTGCTTTTTCTGTAATAAAAAAGGCCATGTTTAAAGTGTTTGCCAGAAAAAGCTCCGATCGGACACACACAACCATTCCAGGCCCTTTGCTTCGCGCCGAAATCGAACCAAGAATACTCAGGCTCGTGAACCTTCGCCCATGGATATTCATGTAGTTAATTCCACTCCGCCCAGTGCCACTCTCTCTAACAGTGACTGTGTTCGTCCCACAACAAGTGTGCGTCGACATCGACTGAAATCACGTCCAGTCGCAAGTGATTCTGTACCAGTGTCTGTTCACGTTGCACAAAACAGTCGCTCTTGTCGTCAGCAGGACAATAAACTTTTTGTAGACTTGGACATTAATGGCAACGTGATCCCATTCCAGCTCGATACCGGAGCTGCAGTTTCATTGCTCAATAAAGACACGTACAAACAACTGGGCACACCTCCGTTGCGTGCCGCAAATGTTAAGTTACATAGTTATTCCGGACAGCATATCCCTGTGTTAGGACAGTGCAGCCTTCTTGCAACATACAAGGAACAAACAAAACTTGTGTCTTTTTACGTCCTTCGTTCTTCTTCTGCAGTGAACTTGTTTGGTTTAGATTTATTTCAGTTGTTGAACTTGTCTATAGTCAATCAGGTCCTATCAGTGAACCAGACTGTGCCTTCAGCCAGTGTTTCTCGTCTATGTGAAGAATTTGCAGACATTTTTGCACCGGGCCTTGGTTGCGCTAAGAACTATGAAGCACATTTGGAACTGAAAGTAAACGCGCGACCGAAATTTTTCAGAGCGCGCAATGTTCCCCACGCATTGCGTGAGGGGGCGCAAGAACATTACACGATTTGGAATCACAAGGTGTAATTGAACGTGTGCAGGCTTCTCTCTGGGCATCACCCTTAGTAATTTTGCAAAAACCTTCGGGAAACAGTGAATCCACAACTTGTGACTGCAACTTCTCCTTTACCCCGCCCAGAAGATCTTTTTGACAAACTGTGCCCAGGTAAATACATATTTTTCGAAGTTGGACCTCGCAGATGCGTACTTGCAAATACCGGTGGACGAAGAATCCCAGCGCGTATTGGTGGTTAACACGCATCTTGGTTTGTACCGATTCAAAAGACTGCCATTCGGGTGTGCATCCACCCCTGCATTGTTTCAGCAATATTTACAAACTGTTTGTGCGTCGGTCCCTACTGCAGCAAACTATCTGGACGATATTGTGATCTCCGGAAAGACAGAAGATGAACATTTAGCCAACCTCCGAACATTATTTCAGGTCTTGCGACAAAATGGTCTTCGCTTGCGGAAGGACAAATGTGTGTTTTTTGCTCGTGATTTGCCATATCTGGGACATGTACTCAATGCCCAAGGCATACATCCCAGTCCCGAGCACCTCCGAGCCATACAAGACTTGCCTTCGCCGCAGAATTTGAAGCAGCTACAGAGTGTGCTGGGTAAAATAAATTATTACCATCGCTATATCCCCATGCCTCTTCCATTTCAGCACCGCTTCATCGCTTACGCCGTAAAGGTGTTCCGTTCGTCTGGTCAACGGAATGCGAACGCGCCTTTCGCCAGCTGAAATCGGCGTTGCTTTCTAATACTTGCCTTACGCCTTTCGATCCCCAGAAACCCATTTTGTTGATGGTAGATGCATCGGATTTCGGTGCTTGCGCACAAAGATGGCTCGCATGATCGCCCTATTGCCTTTGCGTCCAAATTGCTCTCGTCAGCGCAAAGAAACTATTCACAGATAGAGAAAGAAGCTTTGGCTCTCGTATTTGGTGTTACAAAGTTTCATGATTTCTTGTATGGTCGTCACTTTACCATCATCACAGACCACAAACCTTTGACATCGCTTTTTCATCCGACCAAGCCTGTACCTCCACGTACAGCGCAGAAATTCATTCGCTGGTCTATTTTCCTCTCGCAGTACCGCTACGATGTATTGTATCGGTCCACTGCTACGCACGGAAACACCGATGCGTTGTCCCGTTTGCCTGTTGTTGAGGATAGAGCATTCGATTCTTCTGAACTTGCTTGCATGTTCATTGATGCGGAAACCGATGACGTGGTCGAATCTTTTCCGGTTGATTTTCGTCGTGTAGCTACAGCCACAGCTGCAGACCCTGTCCTTGCTACCGTTCTGCGTTTTGTTGCTACGCAATGGCCCTTGTCAAAGTCACGGATCGAGGATCCGTTGGTTCGCCGATTTTTTGCTCACAAGGAGAGACTTTTTGTACGACGTGGTGTTTTGTTGTTGCGTTCTGATAATGATCAGTCCACGGTCGTGGTCCCACGTTCATTACAGTCCTCTGTCTTAAAGCATCTCCACCAAGGACATTGGGGTATAGTGAGAACGAAACAACTTGCTCTTCAGCACTGTACTTGGTTCGGAATCGATGCTGCGATTACGAATATGTGCTCTTCTTGTATGGCATGTGCCGAACAACAATCCGCACCACCGCGGAAATTCTTTGCATGGCCGAAAGCCACTTCCCCTTGGCAACGCTTACACATCGATTTTGCTGGTCCATTCTGGAATGCTCGATGGTTGGTTGTGGTCGATTCATTCAGTAATTTTCCTTTTGTTGTCCGGACGTCTTCCACGACGTCACCAGCCACCATCCAAGTGTTGTCCGCTATCTTTTGCATTGAAGGTCTACCACAGACTATTGTTTCCGACAATGGCCCACAATTCATGTCCGCAGAATTTCAGTCGTTCTGCCAGGCCAATGGTATTCAACATCTGACGTCCGCACCGTTTTCACCACAGTCCAACGGTGCCGCGGAACGTTTGGTCCAGACTTTCAAGTCACAGATGTTGAAATTGGAAGAGTCACATTCTCGGCTGGACGCGTTATTGCTCTTTTTGTCCTCGTATCGCTCTCAGCCCCGCGATGGTCGCTCGCCGGCTGAGTTGCTCCATGGTCGTCCTCATCGAACCTTGATGTCTTTGTTGCATCCGCCGCATCAGGTTCCTGTGCAGCGGCAGACGCCTGCTTTTGCTCCTGGCGACGTTGTATTCTATCGCAACTATCCCGGTTTACGGCGTTGGCTCGCAGGGCGCATTCTTCGCTGCCTCGGCCACGCGATGTATCTGGTTTTGGGGGCCTCTGGTGAGCTGCGCCTCTGTCATCGCCTGGGTTCTGCCGCTCCGCGTCTGCTTTCAGCGACGGTGCCGTCCGGTCAGCGCCCTGGGGTCCCATCTACTGGCTCGCCTCATCCCCAGGTGTTACCGACACTGCCTTCCATTTTGCCACATGGCGACGCGCCACCGCCGCCGCCGCCGCCGCCGCCGCCGCCGCCGCCGCCTGTTCTCCCACCGGCGGAGCACGCCGTGGACGCGTCGCTGCATCTGCTAGTGCCAGTGGTAGCATGTGACACCTCACCGCAGCCAAATTAGAGCAGTCTATGAATAAATGGACGACTTTGAGGTGGGCTCCGCATTGGCTGTGAGGGGGATCCCCATGTCAGAGAATGTGGCCATGGGTCAGCCAAGGGTGGGTGATGTGAAAACGACAGAGGACGGTTGATTCCATGTGAGAAGCACGCAGGGAAGACTGCCACATGGTTGTGGTCTCCTTAGTTGTTCTCAGTTTGGAGAGATCAGGACAGACTATTCTGAGTTCTAGACTTCCAGCAATCTGTGTCATATAAGTGACTGGAGGTCCGATTCTGGGACCCTCATATCCAGAACCAGCCAACTGGTCAGCACATTCATTTTCCGAAATCTTAAATGACCAGGGAGTCCAAATGAAAACGACTGGCTGCCCAGCTTGATGGATGTCATAGACAAGATCCTGAATAGCCCTAATCAGAGGATGAGGAGAGTAGCCTTAGTCTATAGCCTGAAGGCCACGAAGAGTGTCACTATAGATCAGGATACTCTGGCCTGTGCAAGAACAAACAAGCCTAAGGGCTAGTTTAATGGCCATCAATTCAGCAGTGAAAACACTGCCGACATTTGGCAGATAGTGGAGTTCACTGCACAATGCATATGTGTATCCAAAACCTGTTCATCCATCGACTGTTGAGCCATCATTGAGTACTTCTGAACCCAGAAGGATAGGAGGCAAAAAATCGCGTGGTTAATGGCATCTTTTGGCCCAAAGGATAATTAGTGACAAATCTGAGGATGGGCCACAAGATATGGAGGGCGGGGAAGGGGGGACACATGATGTTATATTTCTGACGAGAGGCGACAGTGGAGGAAACTGAAGTTCTGGACAGACACTGGAGGTGTGCAGCAATTGTGAACCCCAGTCCAAGTCGCTGTTGTGGAAGGTGGAGCTACGTTCCAGGGAAAAGGTCATGGTAGTTGGGATGTTCAGGGAAGCTAATGAATGCGTTTAGCATAATTCAGCAGCCATTGTTGGCACTCAAGCCCCTACTAATAGAATGTTTACATGGCTACTTCAGAGGACTCCTTTTGCAAGTCAGACTCCACAATGATAAATGAGGTTTAGAATGGTGATGTGAACTATTTCAACAAAGGAAAGAATCAGTGCTTCATAGATCTGCAAAAAGGTAGTCTAACTGAGGTAGTTCGTGTTGAGCCAACAAAGTTAAATGAAATGCCCTCAGTACTTTCGCTTAAGTTGGAGAGTGTGGGCAAGCCTTGTCAGCCAATGATCTGAGACCAATCCCAAAAAGCGGTTTATCTCAAATATAAATAATTGATTATCTAGGCAAAGCTTCGGATGTGGTTTTTTTTTGTGGTTTTAGGGAGCACAACTTCAATGGTCATTAGCGCCCTGACTACTCTAAGAATGCACCGCGAGGCACAAGTTGACAACAACAACTAAAAGGGAAAACACTATAAAAGACAGACTGACAGGCATAGCATTAAAAAACAGCATCATCAAATGTCCTTAGAGAGGTTTGTCAAATTGATAAAACGAAGAACACGAGCAGCTGCTCGTGGGTCATCCGCTAAAATGGCATCGAAAGTACTTGGCAAGTTAAGATCTAGACGCAGTGTGTTAAAATCGGGACAGGACATTAAAATGTGTCGAACCGTCAGCAAGTGCCCACATGGGCAGAACGGCGCCGGCGCAGCCGTCAGCAGATGGCGATGGCTGAACCGGCAGTGCCCAATTCTTAACCAGGCCAAAACTACCTCCTCCCGCCGAGAAGGGCGTGAGGAGGACGTCCAAGCCACGGGAAGAGGTTTTAAGGCCCGGAGCTTGTTGTCTGTAAGTGCAGCCCAATCGGCATGCCACAGCGATAAAATGCGCCGACAAATGACCCTGCTAAAATCGGACGAAGGGACACAACAAGAAGCTGTCCGAGGCTGGAGGACCGCAGCCTTGGCCGCGGCATCTGCAGCTTCGTTCCCAGGGATACCGACATGGCCAGGAACCCACATAAAGCTAACCGGAGAACCGACGTCCACCAGCTGCTGAAGAGAGCGTTGGATCCGGTGTACGAAAGGGTGAACCGGGTACGGATCACTGAGGCTCTGGAAGGCGCTCAGGGAGTCGGAGCAGATGACATAAGCAGAATGTCGGTGGCGGCAGATGTAAAGAACAGCCTGGTAGAGGGCAAAGAGCTCAGCTGTGAAGACCTAACAATGGCCATGGAGCCGGTATTTGAAACTTTGTGCCCCGACAATAAAGGAACACCCGACCCCGTCATTGGTCTTAGAGCCATCTGTATAAATGAAAGTCATGTTGATGAACTTCGAACGAAGTTCCAAAAAACGGGAGTGGTAGACCGAGCCGGGGGTAACCTCTTTTGGGAGCGAGCTGAGGTCAAGGTGAACGCGGACCTGAGCCTGGAGCCAAGGTGGCGTGTGGCTCTCGCCCACTCGAAAGGTTGCAGGGAGTGAAAAATTAAGGTGTTGAAGGAGGCGACGAAAGCGAACTCCAGGGGGTAGCAGGGCAGAGACATACAACCCGTATTGACGGTCGAGAGAGTCGTCAAAAAAGGAACGATAAGACGGATGGTTGGGCATTGACAGTAGCCGACAGGCATACCGACAAAGCAGTATATCGCGCCGGTAGGTGAGTGGCAATTCGCCAGCGTCAGCATGAAGACTCTCTACGGGACTAGTATAAAATGCTCCGATCGCAAGTCGTAAACCCCGATGTTGTATGGAGTTGAGGCGGCGTAAGATGGATGGCCGTGCAGAGGAGTATACGAAGCTCCCATAATCCAGCTGGGATCGGACGATCGACCAATATCGACGAAGTAGGACGGTTCGATCCGCTCCCCACGACATACCACTGAGAACACGGAGGACATTTAAAGAACGGGTACAACGGGCGGCCAAATATGACACATGTGGAGACCAGCTAAGTTTCCTGTCAAATGTAAGGCCTAAAAATTTGGTTGTCTCCACGATTGGGAGAGCAACGGGACCGAGTCGTAAGGACGGTGGGAGAAACTCTTTGTAGCGCCAGAAGTTAATACAGACCGTCTTCTCGGCAGAAAAACGGAAGCCATTGGCGACACTCCAGGAGGAAAGACGGTCAAGAGAACGCTGAAGACAGCGCTCCAGGACACGTGTACACTGCGCGCTGCAATAGATGATAAAATCGTCCACGAAAAGGGAGCCTGATACATCAGCTGGGAGGCAATCCATTATTGGATTGATCGCGATGGCGAAGAGAGCGAAGCTCAAAACTGAGCCCTGTGGCACCCCATTCTCCTGGCGAAAGGTGTCGGACAGGGCAGAACCCACACGTACCCTGAACTGTCGATCCACTAAAAAGGAACGAATAAAAAGAGGGAGGTGACCGCGAAGGCCCCATGTATGCATGGTGCGGAGAATGCCCGCCCTCCAACAGGTGTCATAAGCCTTCTCCAAATCAAAGAACACAGCCGCGGTCGGGCGCTTCCGCAAGAAGTTATTCATAATGAAGGTCGACAAGGTAACCAGATGGTCAACAGCAGAGCGGTGCCTACGAAATCCACATTGTACATTGGTAAGTAGGCGTCGAGATTCGAGCAGCCAAACCAATCGAGAGTTAACCATTCGCTCCATCACTTTACAGACACAGCTGGTAAGCGAGATAGGTCGATAACTGGAAGGCAAGTGCTTGTCCCTCCCCGGCTTAGGAATCGGGACAACAATAGACTCGCGTCAGCATGCGGGAACATGTCCCTCAATCCAGATGCGATTGTAAGTACGAAGAAGAAAACCTTTACCCGCAGGAGAAAGGTTCTTCAGCATCTGAATATGAATAGAATCAGGCCCTGGAGCGGAGGACCGTGATCGGCCAAGTGCGTTTTCGAGTTCCCGCATGGTTAATGGGGCATTATAACTTTCACAATTCGAGGAGCGGAAGTTAGGTGGCCTAGCCTCCTCTGCCTGTTTGCGGGGGAGGAAGGCAGGGTGGTAATGAGCGGAGCTCGAAACCTCTGCGAAAAAGCGGCCGAAGGCATTGGAGACAGCCTCAGGGGCCACAAGGACGTCATTCGCGACCTTCATTCCAGAAACTGGTGAGTGGACCTTAGTGCCAGATAGCCGGCGCAGGCTACCCCAGACAACAGAAGAAGGAGTAAAACTGTTGAGGGTGCTTGTGAAAGCAGCCCAGCTGGATTTCTTGCTTTCTTTGATAATACGACGACACTGAGCACGTAATCGTTTATAATTGATACAATTCGCCACTGTAGGGTGGCGTTTAAATGTGCGTAAAGCACGTCGACGAGCACGTAAAGCGTCTCTACATGCTGCGGTCCACCAGGGGACCGGTACGCGACGTGGAGAAGAAGTAGGGTGAGGGATGGAATATGCAGAAGCAGCGAGAATGACTTCCGTGAGGTGTGCGACCTGACGATCGCAGCTTGTGAAGGTTTGCCTTGGAGATGGTCCAACTAGAGGAGCACGGAGAGGGGGTATGCTGCAGGAGATGGATAACACACGGAAGTGTAAAAGTGGGGAGAGTAATGCGGATGGCAACTGCCTGCAGGCCGGTGTGCAACGTGATGGGATCGTAGTAATTATCATCCCGGACCAGCAACATAACCCCTCCATGAGCTGGGATACCTACCACAGGGGGTAGGTCAAAACGCACAGATGTGTAGTGTGCCAAGGCAATTTGATCGCATGGGCGTAGCTTCGTTTCCTGGAGGGCTACGACGAGCGGACGGTGCAATCGGAGCAGCAACTTCAAGTCCTCTCGGTTGGAGCGAATGCTGCGAATATTCCAGTGAATAAGTGCCATCGTAAGAAAAGGAAGATGAAAGAAGGGGTCACCTCGAAGGCCGCTGAGGGCCTGGCTTCGAGCGAGCACTGCCGCCGCTATCAGTAGGCGGACAGTCATCGTCCATTGGGTCTATAGGTTCATCGGCCATCTTGGGAGGATGGCCGGGAGGGGGAGCTTCCTCCGCTGGTGAACGGCCAGATGTTCGGCTACCAGCGGTGCGGCCAGGCGAAACGGATGACGGCCTGGGGCGGCAACCGCTGGGTGGCGCAGGAGAAGAAATGCGCCGTGGCGGAGAAGGAGAACTGTGCTTCCTATGAGCCTATTTGGAAGGACGTTTGGTGGAAGTACCGGTCGAAGGCTGGGAGTTCGAGGTACGTACGAAGTCTGCACGGGATGGTTCCTTCTTGAAGGCCCGTGCATCTGACTTCGGGGTCTTCGTCTTAGCAGAAGCTGATGAAGGGGCTGGTGTCTATGGGGTGATGGGAGGAAGAGGAGACGTCGACCGCGCGATCTTAGCACTGGCCGAACGGACGACTGTAGTGCTGAAGGTCAGATCGCATGTCTGGGTTGCTACCTCCCTGGTAGTCCGAGGAGAGGCGAGGACAGTACTGTATTTCCCCGCTGGGAGCAGCGCGGGCTTCCTACTAGCCAATAGCTTGCGAGCAGCCGAGGTGGACACTTTTTCTTTGACCCGAATTTCTTGGATACAGCGTTCTTCCTTATAGACAGGACAGTCGCGGGAGGATGCGGCATGGTCACCCTGACAGTTCACACAACGAGGAGACAGAGGTGGACAGTCACCCTCATGGGCATCCCTTCCACAAGTGACACATTTAGCCGCATTGGAACAAGACTGTCGAGTGTGATTGAAACGCTGACACTGGTAGCAGCGCGTAGGTGTCGGTACATAGGGGCGAACAGAAATAACCTCGTAGCCCGCCTTGATGCGCGATGGCAGCTTAACACTATCGAAGGTCAAGAAAAGTGTCCGGGTCGGTACAAGGTCATTGTTGACCTTTTTCATGACCCTATGGACAGCCGTCACGCCCTGCTCAGCGAGGAAAGATTGAATCTCCTCGTCAGTCAATCCGTCGAGGGAGCTAGTATAGACTACACCACGAGACGAATTCAAAGTTCGGTGGGCCTCCACCCGGACAGGGAACGTGTACAGGAGTGTGGCCCGAAGCAGTTTTTGTGCCTGAAAGGCACTCTCAGTTTCTAGTAATAAGGTACCGTTACGCAACCTGGTACAAGATTTGACAGATCCGGCTATGGGATCTACGCCCTTCTGGATAACGAAAGGGTTGACAGAGGAAAAATCCTTTCCGTCCTCAGATCGAGAAACGACGAGGAACTGTGGGGCAGGCGGTAGTACTTTTGTCACTGGTGGCTGGTCACGTTTCAGTTTTTGGGCAGAAGTCGAAAGAGATGGAGTAGAATCCATTGCGGAGGAATCCCCCATGATTGCCAGCGTCTCCGATGGCGCGCTCCTTCCTTGTGGGGACCCCCTCAGAGGGCACTCCCGCCTTAGGTGAATGTTTACACCTCAGGTCACACCTCCCGAGAAACAGACGGAGGGACCAATCGGCATGGTCAGAAGGTATCAGCTCAGGCAATCACACCTCCCCGGGCCTGGCCTTTACCAGGGGGTACGCGCGTGCCTTACATGTCTACCCAGGGCGGGGACTTACGCGTTACCCCGTCACCGGCTACGCGTGCGAACGCGTGGGTCGGCCTTCAGGCACGCACAGGGAGGAAGGAAGAAGAGGAAAAAGAAGAGAGAGAGGGAGAAAGAGGACAGACTGTCTCAAACGCCGAGGCGGAGACCAGAGAAGGCAAGGAGAAGAAGGCAATGAGAAGGCAAGGAGAAGAAGGCAATGAGAAGGCAAGGAGAAGAAGGCAATGAGAAGGCAAGGAGAAGTCAAGGGAAAGAGTAAGGAAGACAGTGAGTTGGAGAAGAGCAAAGAAAGGAACCAACAAAAGGAAGGAAGAAACGAGAAGTGAAAAACCAAAAAGACCACAATTATAGGTCGTGGAACCGTCCGTCTCCAGACGCAGGCACTAACTACCCCCGTGAGGGGGATGGACTCCTTTTAGTCACCTCTTACGACAGGCAGGAATACCTCGGGGCTATTCTAATCCCCGGACCCGCAGGGGGAGCTTCGGATGTGAATGGCCAGTAGAACGGCGACAGAAATGCATGACACGACTCTTGGCGACTGAAAACCGATTGCGGTGGGTGAGAGCCCATGACTGCATCTTCCTTAAGGAGATGCATCCCTTTAGATGCTCAGCGACACACACACACACACACACACACACACACACACACACACACACACACATTGGGGCAATAATAAAGGTAAAACTTGTGATCATGTAAGTAGAGTGATACCGAAGATACCACAGCCACTGCTAGACCATTGAAGCCCACCAGAAAGAGGGGGAGCAGTCAGTACAGAGCCCCACAGGACCCCTTTCTCTTGGGTATGGGGGGAGGGTACTACGACGCGCAATATGTGGTGTGAAAGGAGTCTCTTGAAAATTGAGAGTGGACCCAGAGGCCCAACTCATGTAGTGTAGTAAGGATGTGGTGACTTCATGTCATGTCCTAGGCCTTCTGTAGGTCGAAAAAGACAGCGTTGAGTTGCTGATGATGTTCTTAGGCCGTCCTGGTGGTAGACTCCAGGTGAATCAGATTATCAATAGTGGAGTACCCTATGCAGAAACTGTCCTGAGATGAAGCCAAGAGAGCTCAAGACTCAAGGAACCAACCCAGGTTTGCTCGCCATGTGTTCAAGCAACTTACAGTGTCAGTAAGGCCGACCGGGCGACAACTGTCCATCTTTAACAGGTTCTTACCAAGTTTCAGTGCCGAAACTATAGCACCTTCTCGCCACTGAGATGGGATCTCACCATGTTCCAAATGCAACTGATCTGGCAAGGATGTAATACTGAGAATCTACTGAGAAATGTTTCAGCATTTGGTTGTGGATGCGGTCTGCCCCTGGGGTCTTGGAGCAATGGGCTAGGGCACTGGAGCGTTCCCTTTCACTGAACAGGGCATTACATTGCTCCAGGTGGTGGGTAGACAAAGAAAAGTCCATGTGCTCCACCTGCTGTTTAATATGCTGAAAGGCGGGGTGATGGCTCTTGGAAGGAGATGTTTGAGCATAATGCTCAGAAAAATGTTCAGCTACAGTGTCTATATCAATATAAACTCCACCATGTAAGGAAAAACTTGGTGCACCTGCAGCGGAGTGGAAGCTATAGTGGCATCTGATCTTAGCCCGTATCTGTGATGGAGAGGTACATGATCCAATGGTGGAAACCTAGTGTTCGAAGTATTCTTGCCTTATTTGTTTTTTGAGGTAACAGCTGCAGACACAGAGCCATTCGAAGTCAGTGAGGTGCTTCAGATGCCAAGCTGGCCACCAGGATCCTGGAAATGAGGGTCACAGAACTGGACCTCAAGACATTTGTATGCCATAGATTGCTGGAAGTCCAGAACTCAGAATAGTCTGCCGTGACTTTTCCAAGCACACTAAGGACAACTAAGGAGACCATGACCATGTGGCAGTCTTCCCTGCATGCTTCTCACAGGGAATCAACTGTTGTCTTCACATCAGCCACCCTTGGCTCCTGATTATGGTGTTGGGGAGTCCACCAGCTATCTCGAATGGCCCAGCAGACTCTGTAGTCTACCAGGACACTGTCATCCAATGGGGCACGGTGGGTCCTGAGGAAGAGGGGTTTTCTTTGTTGGCTGCTGGAAGAGTGGCTGCCATTGTATGCTTAACAGCCTTGTGATGAAGAGCTAAGGACGACAAGAGAAGTGAACCCATTCCAGTCAACATTATGGACAACCTGTCAGGGTGAGCATCCAGGGGAGCAATGCTGAGGGAGGTACAAGGAAATCAGGATGGGGTCACAACCACACAGGTCATTGTCGACCCTCCAGTGGATATATGGTATAAGATCAGGGCTGCACAACGAGCTATCAATGGCCAAATAAGTTTTGTGTACCACACTTAAGTGCCTGGGCCATCAGAGTTTTAGAGGCAAAGATCAAGCCAAGGTAGTAAAGTTTCAATATCTTTACCAGGGGCAGTGATCATAGTACACACCACAAAACATTATGGACTTTGAAGTCGCTCAAGACTAGGACAGGAGGGGGATGCCGAGAGAATAATGCAGACAGCACATCCTGGGACACATCATCATCGGGAGGGAGATCAACATTCCAGATGGTAAAGTACTGAAGTGCCCTAATGTGAACAGCCACAGCCTCCAAACGTGTATCAAGAGCTCAAGGTCACTGTATACAGAGTCCAGCGTATACATACAAGCTCCACTGTCAAGTTGGTATGTTTCTTAAAGTAACTTCAGCAGCCACAAACGGCATGGCCTTTAGTTCCAGCAAACCACATATCCTGGATGGCAGCATGGAATGCAGTGCATGTGTTCAAAAGCTGCCATACCTCAACCAGGTGGTGGAAAAATCCGTTACAGTTCCACTGGAGGATCCAGTTGTCTGAATGCTGTGGAGGCATGAAGCCAACAGGGTGGGAGGCAGGTTAGGACCCAGGTTCATGTGCTGCCACCAGTTAAGACGTCAGGGGATCGTCTTACTTCTGCAGCACAATGCCTGGGATGATCTGCTGCCTCGGGGACCACCAGTATCTCCACCTTGGGCATGAAAGGAGTACATGCAGAGTCCAGTGATGTGGAGGCCACTGGAGTCTCCTTCATCTTGGAGAAATTTTCTTGTCCTTCTTATCCTTCTCCTTAGCAGATGAGGCCTGGGAAGGTGTCCTTGAATTGGTTTCAGGGACAGAGGAAGAATGAGAAGCCGACAGCAGGCAGCATGCTGTTCTTTCAGTCGCCGGCTGGTGTCTGGCTGTGAACCAGCAGGAACCATGGAATGGAGAGCTCCAAGGAACCTCTTCCTAGCTGGAGAAGTTGGAGGAGGATGACATGCCTCTAGCTGGAGTATGATGTCCAGTACCCCCAGCAGGTGGGGAGCCAGTGCTCCTCAAGTGTATGTAGTGGAAGCACCAGGAGCACCCCTGAGTGCCTGAGGGGGAGAGGGGAGGGGGGAGAAGGGGCAGCTCTGAGGGCTCATTGTAAGACGCTCAACAGAGAAAAGCATGGTCTAAAGAGAGGGAGATGACATTGCAGCTGTAGTGTAAGATTGTGGCATTTGTATGGGGTTAAAATGCTCATACTTTTTCTCGCCTCCAGGTATGTGAACCTGTCCAGGGTCTTATACTCATAGATTTCCATCTCACAATTAAAAATTGAGGAATCTGGTGAGCAAGGAGTATGACGTTCACCACAGTTTACACAGGCAGGAGGTGGGGGGTTAAATGCACAAGGAATGTTCACGTGCATTTGACACCTACAATCCCTGCAGAGGTGGCTGTGCAATGGGGAGATGCACATATGAACTTGATATACATGAATCTTCTCATACAAGGAGGAGCACAGGGTTTCGTATCACACTGGTAGACCTTCACCTTGATCTTCTCAGGGAACTTATCACACTCAAAACCCAAGATGAAGGGCCAGGTAGCAACTCTGTTTTCCCTTGGTCCCCTATGGACACTACGGATGAAATGCACATCCCATCACTCCAAGTTGGCTCACAGCCAATCGTCAGATTGCAAAAGAATATCACAGGGAAATATGATGCCTGGACCATATTGAGAGTCTTGTGGAGAGTGACAGTCATGTCACCCAACGTTTCATGGAAGACCAGTACCTCTGACTGGGCAGGAGATGACAGTTTAGTCAGGAGGGAACTGTTCATCATCTGAGAGCTGATTCCACTTCCCTGTATTTGTCTTCAAAGTGTCCCACAAAAAATAAAGGCCAAAAACCTGCCCTTCAGTCCTGGTACATACCAGGAATTGCGGAAGGATTTTGCTCCTTGTCACCTAGTCCTGCATTCCTCCCATGGCATGGCATGGCATGGCAAGAGAAGGGAATGCATTGGGGCCATATTTTGTTACATAACATGAGGCCTTTCCATTTGAAGGACTGCTGGGTCCATGTGACCACCAGCAGGAGGAAGTGTCAGTCGCTTCATGTGAGAACTATCCACCATGATACAACCAACTCCAAACAGGGGCTCTCCCCATGGGGGCCTTCCAGGTAAAGCAACGGATATCAGGTTAGTAATCCATTCGCAGGAGTCCCCATGCCTCTGTCATGATGGGCACATACTCCATGGCATACATGGGGAGTGAGAAACACAGGCAACCTACACAATGGGATGGCTACTTTCCTGGGTTCTGGGTGTATTACAGCGACAGGAAGGAAGGGTTAAAAAAATGGCTCTGAGCACTATGGGACTTAACATCTATGGTCATCAGTCCCATAGAACTTAGAACTACTTAAACCTAACTAACCTAAGGACAGAATACAACACCCAGTCATCACAAGGCAGAGAAAATCCCCGACCCTGCCAGGAATCGAACCCGGGAACCTGGGCGTGAGAAGGAAGGGTGTCAGGATGGAGGGGCACAGAGGTGATGCACACACACCACAGTGAACAACTTTCCCTGCACGACACACACTTCTGTAAAATCTGGCAGCTCAAACCCAATGATGTGGGCCATATAATGGTTAATGGAAGGTTGAGATAGTGCCGAGAGTGAAACTAAAAAGGACCATCCGACAATGTCAGAAGAGGTAAGATACAGCCGAGTGCCGGTTTGCAGCACAGAAAGAGGAAGTAGTGCTGAAAAGACTGGAGCCCCACTGGAGGGGGGGGGGGGGGGGGGGGGAATGGGAGGGAGAGGGAAAGGAGGAGAGAATACATGGGCGCTGGTAACTTCGTCGCTGAGCGCCTCTAAGATATTTCCTCTTGGATTAAGAGGTTGACGCTGAAGAGGAATTCGTGGCGGACCGCATCAAACCAGTAGATTGATAAAAGAAGTTACTCGTTTTTGATGCGACGCAAACTCATCCCGTGCTCATGAGTCGTATCAGCATTGTTTCTCATTCAATGTGTGGTTGGAGGGTACTAGCTGACATCCTCATTTGGCCACTCATTCTTTCAAAAAACCTTTTTGCACGAGGGAACTTTCGGTTTCTGTGGAGGGGTCTCCAAGACTGCTCGAGAATGCTCACAATGCGCAACGTTGGTGCATACTGCACATGCACAATAGAGCACCATCACATTTTGATGCTTTTGTAAGGAGATGTATAACGTGTCAATACAATCCGAGATGGATGAGAAGAGCAGGGTCTGTACCTTGGCCTATAAGATCTGCTGACCGCAATGTATCTTATTTTTCTGTACGTCGTCATCTCAAAACGGAAGTGTACAGCACTCCCGTTAATACGGCTGAAACGGAACAGGAATTGTGCAGCCTTGTCTATCTTTGCGAGATGGCTGCAGTATTGCATCCACATGCGAAAACTACACGTGGAATACTTTCTTCAACAGGGAGAAATATACAATAAATCGAAATGTGAAACGTGCTGATGTGGGATCACATTTCTTGTTAAGACAGGCCATTTGTGACGTTTGAGTTCTAACTGGGTCGGGTCGTAATCAAAACGTTTACATTTCGAATAAATTTGTGCTAACTAGAACAATATTTTGTAGTGACGTCAATTGCGGGTAGTAGGCCAAACCACAAGTTTGCATTTACCTCAGCACACGACTCATTTCTCATTTACATATAAAAGTGAACTGGAACGGTTTTGCTTCTGCTATCATATAATTTTACCCCTGTCAGTTTATCCACAATTTATGATAGATGCAATACAAAAAGATAATTGAACATAGCTTCAGATAGAGTTATTAATACGTAAATGGCTGTTTTTGCATGGTGTGATCCTTTGAGTTTCTTCTTTCTTTTTTTTAAGAAAAAAAGAAAAAAAACTATGTCGTTGTTGATTGTTCGTCGAGATCTTACCTATTGTAATCAGCCTTCCAGAAGGTGTAAGCATTCTGAAGTCTCGATCGAAATGTTTTCCTCCGCCGCTATTGATAACAAGGTCTACGCCTTTAGGATAAGCTTCCAATATTGCGTCCACGTACTTATCCTCATGTCGATAGAGACAGTCCGCACCCAGAGACAGTAATTTTTTGTGCTTTGACTCTGAAGCTGTTCCAAAGATTTTGACACCAGGTACTGTTCTTGCAAGTTTAATCACAGCGGTGCCAACACTACCTGCAACAAAACACTTAGTGCTCCTGTAATGCAACTGACCAGTCGGCCTATCCTTCACTAGGTCAGAAAAAGAAACAGTACGAAAGATAGAAAGAGAGAGAGAGAGAGAGAGAGAGAGAGAGAGAGAGAGGAAAAATTACCTTTTCACTGTCAATTAAGGTTTCTTTGTGTATGGTGACCTAATCCTAACTTCAATGTAAGTGTATAACATAGTTAACTGTAGGCAACAATGCTCTTCTTAATAACCGTACCTCCAATGGAATCCATGAAAATGGTTTTTGTCCTCTTGGGGCAGCCAAACTCAAACAGACAGAGATGAGCCACTACGAAGTTAAGACCGAGGCTGACTGCCGTTCTGAGGCTCATGGCGTCCGGGACCACGAAGCAGCACGCCTGTGGCACGTGGACGATGTGGCGGAACAGACCGCCCTGCATTCTCAAGCACAGGACCCGCTGCCCCACCTGCAATAGAGTTTACTACAAGCTTGCTTATTTCTCTCAGTTAACACGTTTGTAAATACTCTATAAATCTTGACACTCATACCTGGAGGTCTCTTACGCCATTACCCACGCCCGTTACGACACCGCAGCACTCACTGCCCATAATCACAGGGAATATGTCATTCCTCATAATTCCCAAGCGCAAGTAATTATCCGTGAAACTCAAACCACAATAGTAAACCTCTACTTCGACATGGCTGTCTGGAATACTATTCTCAATTGGTGTGTCCTCAACCTGGAAGTTAATTTTAAAATAAGGTTATGTATGTCGTTAAACGTCGATGGTTTATTGTCACATTGTGCTGTATCCTCAGTGAAAACATTACTTGGTATCCTGAAACCAAGAGGTTTTTGATCTGTTGACTCCAGAGAATATACTACAATCGTTACGTTTTTGGCAGTCAGTGCTATTAAGTGGTTCACTCTTCTATTTGTTGCATATAAGGGAAAATATACGAGTACAAATCTTGACAATAATACACAGTATATACTGACTCATTCTATTCAAGAAAACCATGCGTTTATTTCTTTTAGATCACAGGTTTTCTACTATCGGCAAATATTCAAAATCGACAAATGGATAGAGTATCCACTGTTGGTCGTAGGAGGCTGTAAGTTATAAAATATGATCATCAGAGTTATATCTTTCAAGAAGAAGTCATATACGTGAGGTTCCTTAAGGACTGCCGCAGCCATAAGAGCCCACGCCATTGTTTTATCAGTACTCAGTAATCAGTGAAGGAGAATTTTAGCAGAAAAGAAAGGGAACACTATACATATCTTATATTGCAGAGGAAAATTAACGATTCCAAAATTTGCTGATTAACCTTTCAAAATTTTTCGCATGAGAAGGATTCTAGTCCCATGCAACAGTTCTACCGACGTAAGACACTATGTAACTACCAAAACTGTCGTACTTTATAATATATATAGATGATGTATGTTTTAAGATACTGCACTTGCCTTAATGCTTTCCATTTTTCCATGTCTGTGTAATGTAACTGACTGGACCATACGAGTTGATTCACCAGCCTCAATCTGAAAATTACATACCAATTAATCAATATGAAGGTTACCTACATTTTCCATAATAATGAATCTGTTGTTTCGTACAGTTTAGTTGGGTTCCAAAGATCAGCTCGACTTTGAAAGAGCCGAACACTTTTAACTGATGTCTGCTTTATAGATCTACTTATGTCAAGAAACAATACCTCAGTACATTTTTTTAAATGTAATGTACGTGCCAGATATTAAAGACGAATTTACATATACTACTAATTTTATACAGGAATTGTTATAACTGATGTAAACTGATTGTAGAAGTCTTCTTGAAAAGCGTTCATCTACCCTCTGGAACAACGTAAAATACGTTGTGGACATGGCATTAAATTTTCCACAATTTCCAATAAAAGAGAGTTTTAAGGAAGCACAACACCTAGTCTGCGAACAAAAAAATGGCTCTGAGCACTATGGGACTCAACATCTTAGGTCATAAGTCCCCTAGAACTTAAAACTACTTAAACCTAACTAACCTAAGGACATCACACACACCCATGCCCGAGGCAGGATTCGAACCTGCGACCGTAGCAGTCCCGCGGTTCCGGACTGCAGCGCCAGAACCGCTAGACCACCGCGGCCGGCCTAGTCTGCGAACGTATGCGTGTATTTCCTAATCCCATATTTCTTATGCGCTCCACCTAATGTTTCGTCTTTAATAACATAGCATAAAGTATTGCTGTAGTCCATAATTTGAGTATGAGAAAAAGTTTGTGTTTATTTCTTTAGCGAAACATCATGGAAGTAAACGTAGCACGCACTGCAACGCATGTGGTTGAGTTAACGGAAGGCGAATTCTACACATTGCTTCAGCGAAGTTAATGAAAGTTGAATATTTTGTTAGGTTTTTATCCACTGTACGATTACGATCGAGTACGCTGGTACTATTACTTGCGCTGCCGTTACTGAGCTGTCCCTGTAACAGCTCCGTTTGTCATTAGCGTTATGGTTGCCAATTCGACAGGAGAACTTTACATCTTGTAGACCTCTGTAGCAGGATTTCCCATACTATTTCGCGGAACACTGCTGTTCCCCGGGAAGTGAATACGGGCTCCGCGAAAAATTATTATTAAGAAGGCGTTTTCTTTTTTCGGTATTTTGCTGCTACAAACTGTTTTTTTTAATTTATTATTGTTTCTGTGTCATTAGTTATGACTTAAAACTGACGTATTCACCGAATAAAAACGTTTTTCCTCATTTCTTCAAATTTTATTAGCCTTAGAAATAGACAAGATACATCAGAGTACCGGGATTCTCAACGTGTTCCGTCAAAGTTTGGAAACCTCTTTTCCAGAGAATAAGTATATTATACTTTGCCTTGGTAGCTGCTACTGTTACGTCTGAGGAACTAAACTTCCGCTGTTTGAGAGGGCTGCATGAAAAACAAGTAATCGTAGGACATTGAACCTTACATTTGTGAGAACGTGCGGAAGTAACGAATAAAGCATAGAAAGAAACATTTTAAATTCCACATCAAAGAGTAACATTTGTTAATTACGTACCATGTTTACGTTTCAGGTTAGACGCATGCTCAATGTGACAACCGTCTACAGACACGGCAGCCTGGAACCGCACCAGAGGTTGATCTACTACTGCTAAAAACTTCAGTTCTGTTGTTGGCTACCTCCCTCTCTATCATCGCCTTGCACCGCCAACTTGTGTTATCGTTTCATTGTCCTTCACATAAGACCACCGTCAGAAATCACTCTGGTTCAGATCTGGTGATCTTGGTGGCCACGCTGTTTGGAATGATCGACCAATGGTTTAGTTTGTTCCAAATGTGTTACGAAGCACCCGAGTCACCTTACGAGCAATGTGAGCTCCGCCTCCTCGTGTATCAAAACAATGGAGTCCAAAGCACCTCTCTCCCATAGAACAGCGATCACATGTTGGCGAAGCAGATCACAGTAACCTGTGTCACTCACACTGCATATTCTTTGTGTCTAAGTTCCTACCACGTCGACGTACCACTACCGGCACCTAACGGCAAATCATGTCACTACCACTACTATCGACACAAATTGTGCAGTGCACATTTTAAGTATCATTCCTAGAAAGTTGGGTACCCGTAAGGGAAATAGTTTCAAGCAGAGAAACTTTAATTTTAACCACCCTGTGTAATTTTACTCCGAAAGCCACGCCATGTTCTTTGTCGGAGAGTATTTCTAGTATCACTATCTCCCGCCACCCCCTCCCCCCGCCCCCCCCCCCCCCCTCCACACCATTCCTTTGCGTTCTATTCACCAAAGGCACGTAGGAAAAGAATTGTCGGTTAAACTCCATATTAGGGTATATAATTTCTCAAAATTTCTACTCGTAATCATTTCGTGAGAGGTATGTTGAAGAAAGTAATACATTGTCAAGGCTTCTTGTAAAGTAATCTCTCGAAGTGTCAAACACCAACGTCTCTGCGTACGCACACCGCCTCATGTAGCGTCTGCCGGTGTAGTTTATCGATCGTCTTCGTAACTCTTTCCCGCCGAATAAACGATCCCCTGACGCTTTTCGTTGGATATACTTTCGCTCTTGTATTAACGTTCTTTGGTAAGGGGCTCAGACTGATTAACAATACTCGAGAATCCATCAACCGATTGCTTTGCAAGCCGCTTTGTCATACGGGGGTCGCAAAGATCCTGCAAATGTGTGTTTCTAATGCGGTAGCATTTATGTTGCTTTGGACACAGGCAGTTTGCCTTTATTACATCATATGACTTTTAAGCTCCCGCCAATTTATATTTTTTGCTCTTGTTTCATTGCAGTCATTTAGTCGGCGGCGATCTGTCATAGATATGTGGTGCTTAACACTGAGAACACTCTTCGCTGCAAAATCTGATCGTAATACCAGAAACGAAAACGTCTCTTTACGAATGTTAAAGTACCTCAAATTTAAGTGGAAAAATGTTGCTTTCAAAGGATAACAGTACATACCATTCTTATTTCTTGTATCAAATTCTACGCTAACACTGCCTCACGATATCTAGAGCAGCCAATGCACGTATTAACATTTAAATTTTAGTTTCTATTTAACATTGAAGACTACAAACGCTTTATTGATTATCTCAGTCTATCACGCTGAAACGAAAGCCTTTGTAACAGCTCAAATACTAGAGTGTTCCTCCAAAAAGATGCTACTGATAAAGAATCAAGATAGGGGTTTCTCCACTGATTTTGTAATTACACGCAATCCTCCCACGCCTAAATCGAATAAATACTCACTCTTGCTCTAGAATCCATGGAAAATTTCCAGACTTGTATTTCGTGGCATCTGCAAACTATACAAATGACGTTTGGAGCTACGCAGCTACACGCAACTTTTCTGCGCTAAGCCCAAACAACTACTGGCTCCCCGCATTTCTGGCGCATGACCGCTGGCTCTTGTGCTTTGTCGAGCCTAACCACAAGACAACGCCCCAGACGGGAAAAGACGCGGCCAGCTCCGAAAGTTCTAGAGAACCAGATGTTCTTATGCGTCACGAATGACAATGTCATACCGAGTAGAAGCACCCCTTACAAGTCTGACGACCTCTATTACGGACACACAACGTCGTGATTCCAATACAACATTAATTTATTACTCTCCAAGGAACGTACATCACGGAATATAAAACATTAATTCAAGGATAATCAATATTTCCAGAGTGTCTATAATTACAAATATCAACCCGCAACACCCTCCCCACCCTGGTCAACTTCTAGAGGAATGACCAGTTCAACGGGACGTGAGATTATGGATCATTCTGAAGTTCGTAAGGTTACAGTTCGTATTTTCCAATCTCTTCCTTCATGAAGATCTTCTATCCGCGCCTTCCTCCAGATGTGTCGTGACGAACATCCTCTTGTAGAAGAACGACATCACCCAGCTGGAGTCTTCCTGAACCTGGTCTTGGTTGATGAGTTTCATGGAAGTTTTTGAGCAGGATCAGATATTCTTTCTTCCAACTGTTCCAGAAGTGTTCTACCATCTTCTGCAGCCGTTGAAATTCCTTGGACACGTCCTTTCTAACTGATGATTCTGGACCAGTAGATAGTGTTGTAAGTCGATCACCTACAAGGAAGTGTGCGGGCGTCAGTGGCTCAGATTCCTCTCCCCCTTGCGTAACTGGTCTAGAGTTTACTGCTGCTTCTATGCTGACCAGGATTGTGTTGAGACCTTCTTCGTCCAACTGTGACTGTCCAAAAACTTTTCTCAGGGAGCGTTTGATAGATCCCACCATCCGTTCCCAGAATCTTCCCCACCAAGGCGCGTGAGGGGGCGATGAATTTCCAAGTGATGGCTTGCTGGGCGAGGCACTTGTGCGTCTTGCTTGCCATGAGAGCCTGCCAGAGCTCCTTCAGCTCTAAGTGCGTGGCATGGAAGGTAGTAGCGTTATCAGTGTAAATTGTGCTGGGCACTCCTCGTCTTCCGACAAACCTTTGTAGGGCTTTGTAGGGCTCTGTTAGTTGACATATCTGAGCATAGTTCCAGGTGTATGACTCGTGTTGTTCGCGCATGTGAATAGAGCAATATACGCTTTCTTCGTAATATGTCCTTGTCTGACATATAATGGACCAGCAAAGTCAATACCTGTTACTGTAAATGGTTTCAGTGGTGAGACTCGTTCAGCTGGTAATGGAGCCTCAGTTTGTTGTACAACGTGAGCTTTCACCATCTTACAAGGTAGGCAACGGTGTAGAACATGTTTAATTGCCTGTCGAGCTCTAAGGATCCAAAATTCTGTTATCAGTTCAGATAACACTATGTTTACTCCAAGGTGATGCAAACGAATGTGAGTCTGCTGCATCAGTAAAGGTGTGAAATGATGATGTCCTTCAAGAAGAATCGGGTGGTGTTGATCTCTGGGTAATTCTGCAAACTGCAGCCGTCCACCGAGAAGAATAAGACCATTTTCCAAGAATGGGTTATAGCGAGCTATCTGAGAATTACGTGGTAGAGACGTGTTGTTGTTTAGTGCATGCAGTTCGGGCGCAAAATGTTGCTGTTGAACAACTTGAATCCAGTAAGTGCGTGCCTTGCCAAATCTGTTGCTGTTAGTTCTCCAGATGTTCTGTTTTCTTTCAGTAAGTGCCGTTTAAAGCGAAGTACCCATCCCCCAACTCTTAACAGCTTGAAGTAGCTACTGTACCGTGTAGTTGTTAAAATAGGAATCGTTGTTTGTACCATGAAGACTTGGTCTGTTAATTTCTTCTTCTCTGGCAAGGAGTGCTCTTCCGTCTGTAAAATTCGAGGCCACTGTGTTCAGTTCTTTGTTAACCAAGCAGGTCGATGGTACCACACAGAAGCACGGTGAAGTTTCTCTGCTGTGGTACCTGTGTAGGTTAGATCAGCTGGATTTTTGTCACCAGGACAGTGCCTCCACTGTGACGGATTCGTTAGTCGTATTTCCGTAACACGGTTTGACACAAAGGTTTTCCATCGATTAGGGTCATGTTGTATCCATCCTAAGGCTACAGTTGAGTCAGTCCACAACGTTGCACGACTTGCATTATAGCTCGTGGCCTTACAGAAATAATGAAGTAGTCTTGATCCAAGAAATGCCGCTAGAAGTTCCAGCCGTGGAAGAGTTATTTTTTGATGGGAGCTAGTCGGTCTTTACTGCAAACTAAATGGACTGATACCATATTTGTTGTGGTGCACCGTACATAAAGGACTGCTCCGTAGGCCTTTTCTGATGCGTCGCAAAAGACATGGATTTCTGGCCCTGTGTTTTCAGATACACCAACCCATCGGAGCATTTTTATGTGTGAACATGATGGCAATTTTGATACCCACATTCGCCAGCGTTTGCTAAGATCAAGGGGTAAAAGCTCATCCCATTCAATTCCTCTTGACCAAATTTCTTGAAAAATTATTTTTGCAGTGAGGGACACAGGCGACAACAAACCCAGTGGGTCATAGAATCTAGCAGTGTTTCGTAGTACTTCTCGCTTAGTGGCAGGACGATTTATAACATTGTCGATAACATTGTTGTGAACAACACTCAGCGTATCAGTCTGTGTGTTCCAGTGGACTCCCAGTACCTCCGTATCTGTAGTGTTTCTGACACCTTCTGATTGCCAATCAATTGGCTTGAATTTGTGGCCCACTTTGCCATTGGTAGACTGATCTGTCCCATGAGTGATGTAACCTCATAATATAAGTTAATTACGGCATTGTCATCTTTAGCACCTGCTACAAAATCATCCATGTACATATTATCTTCAACAAGTAAAGCAGCTTGCGGAAAATTCGTTTTGTGCATTACAGCAAGTTCTTTCAGCGTGGCTGCATGAAGAAACGGTCTGCAGGTAAGTCCGAAAGGTAGCCGGGTGAAGCGGTATGTAATCCTTCTATCAGTTGTAATATAGTTTCCTTGTTGATCTACGATTACTTTGTACCAAAAAAACTCGTGAGATCTCTATCTTACCTGTGAAGAACTAACTGTAGAAATGCTTGTTTGATGTCGGCAATTAAGGCTACTTGATGCAGACGATATCTCAGTTATATTGAAAGAATGTTAGGAAGTAAATTAGCCTATTTCTAAAGAGTCATTAAATGAACGTGCATTCTGGTCGTGCGACGAACCATCAAATACAATCCTCCATTTAATGACACTTTTCTTTATTTACTGCATGATGTGGCAAATAAAATGTGTCATGAAATTTCTGTGCAGAAGGGGTGACTTCCACATGTTTCTTCTTGATGTGTTCTATTATTTGCACCTCATAAATTTGTTTGTTTCAGTTTCTTGTCCGTCGTAAATTTTTCCTCTAGTGAAGCAAATCTCTTCTCTGCTTGCTGAAGATTATTAGATAACATAACGTTGGGTTTCTGGGGAAAGACAACACTCTTCTTTTGTCTTCGATGCAGTAGGATTTTGAGAAACCTTGCAATAACGCCAATTCCTTCTGATTCAAAGTTGTTGTTTCATCTTCTGTGATCCCCATTGTTTCTAAATTCCAGAAACGTCGTAGAATTTCGTCTATTGTCGCTGTCTCTAAACTGATGTAGTTTGTCGTCACAAGGTTAGCCGTGGTGATTGATTCGCTTCCACTAAGAATCCAACCTAGAATGGAAGGTACCAGAACAACTGATGACGTTAGTCGAATCGGAGGAGAATCTTTAACGATTTTCCAATAGTAGCTTTGAGGGATGAAGTAGTGAAGGCAGCAGAGGATCAAGTAGGTAAAAAGACGAGGGCTAGTAGAAATCCTTGGGAGACAGAAGAAATATTGAATTTAATTGATGAAAGGAGAAAATATAAAAATACAGTAAATGAAGCAGGCAAAAAGGGATACAAACGTCTCAAAAATGAGATCGACAGGAAGTGCAAAATGGCTAAGCAGGGATGGCTAGGGGACAAATGTAAGGATGTAGAGGCTTATCTCACTAGGGGTAAGATAGATACTGCCTACAGGAAAATTAAAGAGACCTTCGGAGATAAGAGAACCACTTGTATGAACATCAAAAGCTCAGATGGAAACCCAGTTCTAAGCAAAGAAGGGAAAGCAGAAAGGTGGAAGGAGTATATAGAGGGTCTATACAAGGGCGATGTACTTGAGGACAATATTATGGAAATGGAAGAGGATGAAGATGAAATGGGAGATACGATACTGCGTGAAGAGTTTGACAGAGCACTGACAGACCTGAGTCGAAACAAGGCCCCCGGAGTAGACAACATTCCATTGGAACTACTGACGGCCTTGGGAGAGCCAGTCCTGACAAAACTCTACCATCTGGTGAGCAAGATGTATGAAACAGGCGAAATACCCTCAGACTTCAAGAAGAATATAATAATTCCAATCCCAAAGAAAGCAGTGTTGACAGATGTGAAAATTACCGAACAATCAGTTTAATAAGCCACAGCTGCAAAATACTAACACGAATTCTTTACAGACGAATGGAAAAATTAGTAGAAGCCGACCTCGGGGAAGATCAGTTTGGATTCCGTAGAAATACTGGAACACGTGAGGCAATACTGACCTAACGACTTATCTTACAAGAAAGATTAAGGAAAGGCAAACCTACATTTCTTGCATTTATAGACTTAAAGAAAGCTTTTGACAATGTTGACTGGAATACTCTCTTTCAAATTCTAAAGGTGGCAGGGGTAAAATACAGGGAGCGAAAGGCTATTTACAATTTGTACAGAAACCAGATGGCAGTTATAAGAGTCGAGAAACATGAAAGGGAAACAATGGTTGCGAAGGGAGTAAGACAGGGTTGTAGCCTCACTCCGATGTTATTGAATCCGTTATTGAGCAAGCAGTATAGGAAACAAAACAAAAAAATTCGGAGTAGGTATTAAAATCCATGGAGAAGAAATAAACACTTTGAGGTTCGCCGATGACATTGTAATTCTGTCAGAGACAGCAAAGGACTTGGAAGAGCAGTTGAACGGAATGTACTGTGTCTTGAAGGGGGATAATGGAATGTAGTCGAATTAAATCGGGTGTTGTTGAGGGTATTAGATTAGGAAATGAGACACTTAAAGTAGTAAAGGAGTTTTGCTATTTGGGGAGCAAAATAACTGATGATGGTCGAAGTAGAGAGGATATAAAATGTAGACTGGCAATGGCAAGGAAAGCTTTTCTGAAGAAGAGAAATTTGTTAACATCGAGTATAGATTTAAGTGTCAGGAAGTCTGTTCTGAAAGTATTTGTATGGAGTGTAGCCATGTATGGAAGTGAAACATGGACGGTAAATAGTTTGGACAAGAAGAGAATAGCAGCTTTCGAAATGTGGTGCCACAGAAGAATGCTAAAGATTAGATGGGTAGATCACATAACTAATGAGGAAGTATTGAATAGGATTGGGGAGAAGAGAAGTTTGTGGCACAACTTGACCAGAAGAAGGGATCGGTTGGTAGGACATGTTCTGAGGCATCAAGGGATCACCAATTTAGTATTGGACGGCAGCGTGGAGGGTAAAAATCGTAGGGGGAGACCAAGAGATGAATACACTAAGCAGATTCTGAAGGATGTAGGTTGCAGGAGGTACTGGGAGATGAAGCTTGCACAGGAAAGAGTAGCATGGAGAGCTGCATCAAACCAGTATCAGGACTGAAGACCACAACAATAACAACAACAATAGTAATCTGCTCCGATAAGAATCTCGATGGGAAGATCTTCTGTACAATCCATTAGGTCCGCAAACTGAAGTCCCGGTGTGCGTACAAAGGAGTATGTGCTTTCAAACGCTGTCATAGACGTCTTGGAATTATTCCATGTACCCTGTAGTGTGAATTCTACGGCTCTACGATGCGTTGAAGTCGTGGATGGCGTTTCAAAGGCGTTGACAGATAGGTCACGACGTTCTATAGTTCTTAAATCTAGCTCATCAATCAGGAACTTGGAAATGAAGCTTGACTGACTACCGCTATCCAGAACGCAGCGAGTGAGTTTGCTTAATCCTGCGGGTCCACTGACCCGAACTCGAGCTGTCTGAAGATAAGTAAAACCCGCTGAACTTATGTCGATTCTCCCTACAGATGTAGAGCTAATTTTCTGAGAAGATGAGTAAGAAGCAGCAATGTCAGTACAGATAGCTTTTTGATGACTTTTCTCGCACTTAGAACACGAGACCTTGCCCTTCTCACTGCAGTTTCTAGCATTATGACCTCGGTTTAGACATATAAAACAGCGATTATCTTGCTTTAGTTTATCGATACGTTGTTCGCTGTCAGTTACTATGTTGCAGTCTTGGGCCCAATGAGTGTGAGCTTCGCAAAATACGCAATATGGTTGTACCGGTACTTCTCGTTTAGGCTTACGCCTTCGACCATAAATATACTAGACTGGCCCTGACGTCATTTTCGTGGCTCCAACATCTCTGGGCTGAAGTCACGTGAATGTTGGCAAAACATGGTTGTTTCGTGTTGCGCTTATGGCTGTACTCAGCGTTTTGTCGGAGAAATGGCATTACATTTCACGTGTAAGTGTGTCTAAGATAGTGCAGATGCGTTTATTGAAATCTGCTGAAGTCACTTATATGTTTTTTACACTTGAAATAGAGTATCACGTAAATTAAAGTGTTGAAAGTGATGCCTGTAAAGTCAGAGTCGTATTACATTTTGGAAAGTATCTGTGATAATTCGGTTACAGAAGTAAGTATAATAGTTTCTCGTTCCTACTCATAGGTTCTGTAAGGATGAAAACCGAAGGCAGCTTTGGATACAGGCCTTGAAACGGAAAAACTTTAAGCCGTTTGCACATACGCGCCTTTGCTCGAAGCACTTCGAGGAGAAGTGTTTTGATAGGTTAGTTATTATTTACAATGTATATCTATAATTTGTATTTACAGTGTCCGTCATTTTTAAACCTAGGCTCCAAAATTATTTTCTGAAACTGCAAAGTCTCACCTTTCATCTAAAATATCATTTTTTTTAAACTGATAGTTTAAACTTTTGTAAAAATAGTGGGAACTGAACCTTTGAAGGGCACCTAAAATTGATACTCTAAAATGGACCTGCTCCTAAAGTAAACAATTTTGACACCTATAGTTGACATAATTCCCATAGCCCATTTTATTTTATAAGTGACTAAAGCTCGAAACGTGGGAGGGGGAGGGGGAGGGGGAGAGGGAGAGGGAGAGGGAGAGGGAGAGGGGGAGGGGGAGGGGGAGGGAGGGAGACAGAGAGAGTGTGAGAGTGAGAGAGAGAGAGGGAGAGGGAGAGAGAGAGAGAAGTGTGGTGGGGTGGAGGGCGGAGCTTTATAGTTACGGTATGGTGATTACATATAATTTGACTGTTCTGCAACTGAAGCTTCGTCAGTCTGAATTGGCTGAGACTCTAGTAATTAAAGATGGAATGAGTTAAGTTAGACGTCTGACTTTTAGTGGCGCTGTTATAACCTAAGCCCGAATTTACAACTGTAGACGGTCCAATAGTTCACAGCATGCTTAACACCAGTGGAGACGAACCGCAGAAACATTCAGCACTGAGAGGTATCATAAGAAGGCAGAAGCTCTAGATACCGAAAGCAACTCACTAAATTTTTACTGAAGGCAGACACTCTGTAAACGACGGAACCTATCCAGTTCCAGTAAAAATCTCTTCCATTAAACAACCTGAAGCGTCGTCAAGTAATAGAGTCCATAACACAGCCAAAGTTTGCTTTCGTGCATTGACCACTTAATCGACGTTGTGAAGGTGTAATCGATGGTTTTGTCGGCACCATTTAGCGGACTAACAGCTTCCTGGATTTTATTTTTTCGTTTTTTATTTTACTTGTTTTTTACCGAACCCCAAAATTCTGAAGTTTTTAGAGATGCACAATGAGAGTAAGTAAGAAGATTAATCTTGAAACTTCCTGGCAGATTAAAACTGTGTGCCCGACCGAGACTCGAACTCGGGACCTTTGCCTTTCGCGGGCAAGCGCTCTACCATCTGAGCTACCGAAGCACGACTCACGTCCGGTACTCACAGCTTTACTTCTGCCAGTACCTCGTCTCCTACCTTCCAAACTTTACAGAAGCTCTCCTGCGAAACTTGCAGAACTAGCACTCCTGAAAGAAAGGATATTGCGGAGACATGGCTTAGCCACAGCCTGGGGGATGTTTCCAGAATGAGATTTTCACTCTGCAGCGGAGTGTGCGCTGATATGAAACTTCCTGGCAGATTAAAACTGCCGGCCAAAGTGGCCGTGTGGTTAAAGGCGCTGCAGTCTGGAACCGCAAGACCGCTACGGTCGCAGGTTCGAATCCTGCCTCGGGCATGGATGTTTGTGATGTCCTTAGGTTAGTTAGGTTTAACTAGTTCTAAGTTCTAGGGGACTAATGACCTCAGCAGTTGAGTCCCATAGTGCTCAGAGCCATTTGAACCATTTGATTAAAACTGTGTGCCCGACCGTGGCTGTGGCTAAGCCATGTCTCCGCAATTTCCTTTCTTTCAGGAGTGCTAGTTCTGCAAGGTTTGCAGGAGAGCTTCTGTAAAGTTTGGAAGGTAGGAGACGAGGTACTGGCAGAAGTAAAGCTGTGAGTACCGGACGTGAGTCGTGCTTCGGTAGCTCAGATGGTAGAGCGCTTGCCCGCGAAAGGCAAAGGTCCCGAGTTCGAGTCTCGGTCGGGCACACAGTTTTAATCTGCCAGGAAGTTTCATATCAGCGCACACTCCGCTGCAGAGTGAAAATCTCATTCTGGAAACATCCCCCAGTCTGTGGCTAAGCCATGTCTCCGCAATATCCTTTCTTTCAGGAGTGCTAGTTCTGCAAGGTTTGCAGGAGAGCTTCTGTAAAGTTTGGAAGGTAGGAGACGAGGTACTGGCAGAAGTAAAGCTGTGAGTACCGGACGTGAGTCGTGCTTCGGTAGCTCAGATGGTAGAGCGCTTGCCCGCGAAAGCCAAAGGTCCCGAGTTCGAGTCTCGGTCGGGCACACAGTTTTAATCTGCCAGGAAGTTTCATATCAGCGCACACTCCGCTGCAGAGTGAAAATCTCATTCTGGAAAGATTAATCTTCCTTTGATGTCTTGACACCAGGTTCTTTAACCAGGTAGTAGGTAAAGCTGAAGCCATCACCTGTAATGCTGGTTTTCCCACAGCTTCAGAATGCATTAATACAGCCATTTAAAGAGGAGACGGCGAGATGGAGAGGGCTACGGTTAACGTAGTCTGAGTAACAACGGGGCAATTGGGCATTTTTTTTTTTTACATTTAGAAACTTTATTGAAAGTGAAACAAGTGCTATTTGACAAATATCTCGCGGACTCACAGGAGACTGAGTCCTAAAGCTTTGTATACTCTTACAGTTCTGCAGTTGAGCCACTGCGCCACACAAAATACACTTGGGAAACTATGACAGCTTCTAAAGTAAATACCACTATTAATAACTTAGTCTTTTAGGAGCGCCGCTATTTTTACGTGCTTCAACATAGTCAAACTTAGTACTTCATATTTGATTTTCCGACCAGTCACATTCACGGAAACGGTACTGGAGTGGTTTACGAAACATAAATGTAGACCACTCCATCTGACCAACCAGCTGTGGAGTCCATTTTTTTCCATGTACCCCGTTTCACTATTCGGCTTGGATAGGGAATTGGAGAGTAAAATTTCACGTCCCCTCAAAACGGTAAGCTACTTGATACGGAACAGTACCTCAGTTATATCAAGACAGTGAAGGATATCAGCAGTGCTCCTTTAAAAGATCCATGTCGGATTTTATTTCTAATGCCTTCTATACAGTCAGTGCTGCGATGTTACAATAAAAGATTTCTCACCTTTGTGAAGTGAGACTGTACTACACAGAAATGCTTTTTGTAAAAATATCTACTTAGACGATGTACCCTCAGCTTTACTGATTCACTTCAGAGAACCTTGTATGACAATATTCCACCTGGTATTAAAAGCATGTCACACAGGAGAAATACCCTCAGATTTTAAAAAGAAAGTAATAACTACGATTCCAAAGAAGACAATTGTTGGAAGGACTGGATATTACCAAACCACCACTTAAGTCTTGGTTGCAAAATACTGACACGAGTTATTTAAAGAAAAATTAAAATACTGGCAGAATTCAACCTTACGGGACATTTTTGACGAATGTACGAACACGCTATGCAACTGACTTAGAAGATAGACTGAAGAAAGAGAAACCTACGTTTATAACATTTGTACATTTAGAGAAAGCTTTGACAATATTGCAGGTATCAGAGATAATGTGCGGAAAGCGAAAGGCTATCTGTAATATGCACAGAAACCAGACTGCAATTATATAAGCTTAAGTATATGAAAAGCGGGCAGTAGAGAAGGAAAGAGACAGGACTGCAATCTCTCCCTCTTTTTATTCAGTCTGTACATGGAGCAAACAGTCAAGAAAGCGAAGGAGAAATTGGTAGAAGGATTTAAAGTTTATGGGATAGAAACAAATACTTTGAGGTTTGCTAGTGACAAAGGATCTGTAATATCAATTGAACTGAATGCGTAATGTCTTGAAAAGTGGTTGTAAAATGAATAAAAACAAAAGCGAAATACGGTTAATGAATTGTAGTTTAGTTAAATCAGGTGATTCTGTGGGAATTGATCAGGCAAAAGTAGTAAATTAAATTTGTTTATGGGTCAGTGCAATAACCAACGATGGCCGAAGTAGGATACGAAATTCAGACTGTAAACAGCAAGAAAAGAGTTTCAGAAATGAGAATTACTTTAACACGAATATAAATTTAAACATTAGGAACTGTTTGTCGGAAGTGCTGCCTTGTAAAGTGGTGAATGGTGGATAACACAAACTTAGACAAGAAGAAAATACTAGTATTTAAAATGTGATGCTACAGGAGACATTAAGGTGTTACGACGACGACGACGACGACGACGACGACGACGACGACGACGACGACGACGACGACCACCACCACCACCACCACCACCACCACCAAAACAACAACCGACCACTTCCAAGAAGTAATTCTAAGGTTTTTTCTGCGTGTTCTCAATTTTTATCCATATAGATTCTCTACTTCGAGAACTACAAACAACATTCTTTCTGAGAACTAAAAAAGGTAAGTGTTAACTAGCAGCAGCGAAATTTATATTATGTAGGGTTTTAAGACTATTGTGTGATAGTATAGAGCTCATTAAGGATGTTCGCCGTTGGTTCCAGTGCGACTGTAGCAAGAAAGAAAGAAAGAAAGAAAGAAAGGAAGAAAGAAACAAGGAAAAGTTTGCATCGAGCTCATTTGAGTAGAGCAGTAGCTCAGTAGGGTTAGGTTAGGTTAGGGCAGAAAACAAGTGGTCTTGTCTCAGATAACTTTCTTGTACGCATGAAATGACGGAAAAATTAGATAAAAAGAATAGTACGGCTGCGGTCATCCTTTTACAAATACGACTCCAGTTTTTAAGTTGTTTTTCCCTTGATTTATAAAGCATGAAAATACCCATGTAAGACGCATTTTAGTTCTAAAGACAAAGAAAATGTAACAGTGGAAGCAAAAATAATCTTCGATAGGAGCTAACATTATTCATATTATCCTTACAAGAGAGCTAACAGCGCTCATTCTACGTAAAAGTCTTAAGAATGGGAAAACAATAAAAAAGTAATATATCTTCGTTAACATGCAAATGAGCTGAGTCACATGCAAACCTGCACTTGTGTCCAGTGTCCGCGTCATGCCACAACTGTTGGGCGGTGACACATTAATGTATATAGAATAGCATAGACGCTAAGTTGAAAACTGTTTTATCTTACCACTAAAGGTGCAAAGAATCGTAGAGGATTAACTTCCATGGCTCACTGGACTTTTTCTGAAAAAAAAGTAAATATTCATTATATATTACACTTCGTGCTACTTGTGACAATAGCGTAGAAAATACGTCTTAACTACAAACGATGTACATACCAGTGCCTACAAGCAATGTTCACTGTGGCACGGTACACACATTTATTTAACAACCGCATGACAATATACAAGAAGCCCACTTATTCAAAATGTAAAATTATAATCTATAGCTCACCTTCAATTCTGAGAATGAGATACTTAACTGTCAGGAGTACTACATTATCCTACCTCTAAGAATCTCCATTACAACATTCAGATCTCTGTTAATCTAACAACTTGTAGAGCCTCTTTTTTCCATCAAAGTCTTCAACGGTTTCCCCTATGTGTTAATGTTGCTCCCAAAGCGTACTGAATTTTTTTCTTTTGTATATATACAGGATATCGGAAGAACTGACCTAGCACGAAATCAACGCCCCATTTAAAACCTTCCCTAATATGTGACTGTAATGCAAAGTTGGTGGACCCACTGTTGCAAGGGATCATCATTAGAGTGATGTAAACGTACGTCATCTTGGTAAATTTCGATTCCGATAGTGTGCGAAACGGTAGTCTACAGAGCAACATATCAGTCGCATGGCCGTGTAAGTTTTAAAATGGTTCAAATGCCTCTCAACACTATGGGACTTAACATCTGAGATCATCAGTCCCCTAGACTTAGAACTACTTAAACGTAACTAACCTAAGGGCATCACACACAATAGCAGCAGCGCGGTTCCGGACTAAAGCGCCTAGAATCGGTCGGTCACTTCGGCCGGCGTGTAAGTTTTATTGAGGTCAACGGCCACGGGAGATTACGACGTAAATGATTCCAAAGATACTACCCGAGATTTAATTCAGGCTTAAAATACTATTGTCAAACTAATTCACCTGCTTGTTCTTGAAAACGTGATGCTGAGAGCTGTCCATTCTCCCACGCACGTAATAATGGCTTACGTTGGGCGTACTGTATTAGTGTTATCTGTCAATATTGGATGAGTAACTTTGCAGGTTGGAGGGGCCGGCCACTCAGAGCTCTAATCAAACAAAAGCAATGACTGGATCTAATGCTTTCTTGGCAATACCTTTTCATAGTGGAAATGGCAACAGCGGACTTCATTCAACTGCTGCGAAATCTGTATGACAGAATACTTCACATCACTGTTCTCTGTAACCATGCTCTGTTCAAACCTAATCACTTCTCTTACTCATTCTCACATAAATATTCTATCGTCGTGGCTCATTTTTCTGGTTCTTGTTTACATTTAGATCCACAATCCGACACGTTACACAAAACGGACGTTGAAGCCCTTAGGCCTCTAAAACATTCCGTTCCACATGATACTGTGTTATAAAAATACCTACCTATCATTCATATAATTCTAAACAAATTAGACATTAGGACGGCAGCATAATTGAATTAATTAGAAGAGAAACGCGGGAAGATTAACGATTGAAAGAAACGTTATGCAAATTAATTGTGAATTAATCTTACTTTGTAGCAGAGTGCGTGCTGTTTCAAATATTTCAGGAATATAAAAACTGTATTGTGCGCCTAAATGTCAGACCTTGTCTTGCCAGCATCATAAAAGTATTACGTCCTTACGGCCCAGGAAACTTTACAAGCCACCTCCACACCTTAAATGTCGTTGCCTGGCTCACAGTTTTAATCCGTGGGTAAGTTCCAAGCAATCGTGTATTACCAAAGTAAAATGTTCCTTAGAAAATGGGTCTCTAAGAGTAGTTCATATAAAGTGTGACAAAAATGTTAAAATACGTTAAAGCCGCGATTTACTCCTTGGAGCCTGGCGCATCCGAGCACTCGAATGCAGCCGATGTAATACGACAACAGTTACCGATGGAATAGGTATCCCGTCAGGTTCATATAGCATCGCAGATGGAATTAGCATAAAGTAAAATACTATTCTCAAAGATATTTTTCTTCGTAACATGATTCGCTTGTAGTGAACAGTCAATGTACGTGCTTGTCTCTCGTCTGCTTAACTTGTAATTTCGCTTTCTTTATATGAAGCAAAACATGAGAGCTTGAAAACGACAAACGTTTCTATAGAAAAGAACCCAGCCTGAAATTTTAAACGTTTGCTATTTCAAAACATTTTTTTCACATTGGCGGGAAGTGTAAAAGATGCAGTTTTATTATACGTTTTCGTAACTTCAGAGTCTGCGTTTTTTCTACTGTAATAGGTAGTACTTTGCGACATATTTTAACTTTAATTTTTGGTGCAAGTTTTTATAACGTCATTTTCGTGGCGAACTTTGACTTATTTCAGAGTGCCGCCATTTTGTTAAAAACTATTTTTTTTAATGTCCCTATGTATTAAATTAGAAAGTATCATCATTTTCAAAGCAGTTTTTGAAATTTTGTCCTAGATTGGAAACAGTGGCGTTGAGAGCTCCTACTAACAGCCCTCTCACTCCGCGAAGGCCTTTCGTCGAAGTCGTGTGGTGTCCTCTGGATGCAAGTTTTTTATTCTTTAAAGAATTCATAATACAATCGTAAGGGTGTACGATAAAGTTCTAAGGTCAGTTTTGTAATTTGTTTGTTATTTTGTTGAAAACATCGTGAGTGTCGGTTCCAAAATAGAGCTTCACCCTGGTCTACTCCTTCAAACAGAACTTTGTTGAACAGACAACTGATATTAAATGGAAGTGGCAGATTGTGTTATTCAGTAACTCACAGCCGCTGTGAAGTAATTTCTCTGAACTTGAGATTGCGTGACAGTAGAACTGCTTAACGAACAAAATGTTTAATTTTTGCATCAGTTCTGACCTCATACACGGAGTGCATGTTTCATTTTTAATACTGAAGCAAGGTACTATCGAAAAGAAACATGCTAATCTTATGAAACAAAGAATGTAAAACAGAATAAATGATATACTGAAGAAAGCAATGGCAAAAATATTGTAATATGTGTGCCCTATGGCTGAATAGGTGTCATACTATAAATACAAAGGGTCGGAGCTCCTTTCTCCACCCGTTCCGCCACTACTTCGTCTGATAGTGAATGCGACAGGTAGACTTGCAACATGGTTCAGTCCACGCCAAACCGCGTCCTCCTGTCCAGTCATACTTAACAGAAGTCAGTATTCTTGTCGCAGGAATGGAAGGTCATACGATCTCTAATAAGGGTCTGTGCTTTGTAAATCTTCGGGTAGAGGACGCCTTCAGTTAGGGAAATCCAAGAATATGACTGACTAAAAAAAAAGTTGGCATAGTGAAATTAGACGAAAACCGCCATCGGTGGGCGACAGCGCCGTATAAACTGAAGCTTCGTAACAGTTCTTCGAGCAACACTGAAATGCAGACGGACAACAACAGCAACAACGCGGACATCACAATGCTTTAAATACTCACACTAAGAGAAGAGTGACAATAACATCTGCGGCTACTTTAGCGCTTTGCAATGTCTGTTTTATAGTAAAGTGAGAGCACGAAAGCCTCTCACTTATTTGGTGCTAATAGTGTGTCACTTATTTTGGAGCATAATATTGTCATCAGATACATTATTATTGATAAAAGGTTGTGGCGCTTTCATGTACTAGTCCAGACTCTTTAGAATATTTACTCGCGAAACGCCTGAATTGATCTGAAAGTGACTTCCAATCAGTAGATCATTGCGGTAATGTTAATGTACCCGTAACGTCTCGTGAAAACTGCTCTGTGCCAATAAGTCTAAGGCAGAAAATATGTGACAAGAGATTTTCATGCCGTTGAGGTTAATGAAATGATAAGAAATGGAATTGTTGCTATTTACTGTATATATCTCTTAGTCCTGACAAGATTAGAGCCATTAAGCACGTTTCTTGCAAATAACAATGCATCCTACAAATTTTACATATTGAAAGTGATCTACATGTAATATAGAATCCAACATTTAGAATTAACTGCGACACAAATAGTGAGAACAATAGCAAATCCAGGAGAGAAAAACAGTTTATATTCTTTGTTGAAATTTAGAACAAAGATATTACAGGTGAGCACATTTAAACTATGAGCGTTAGTAGCAATGGATGTAAGAGAAGGTTTGAAAGAGGGAGAGAAACAAGTAATGCAGCTTAGGACAGCAGGACGTGGCATGACTGGGAGGAGATGACAGTATTTGCTTTACTGTTTGACAGAGTGAAACTTCCCTTAGTTATTCAGTTTTAGGGGAAAATGCTATGAAGCTGAAAGGAGAAAGTGCTTTGGATGCCTATTAAACAGAATTGGGAATCGCATTGTGCACAGCGGGCGGGGTAGATTGTTCCAGGGGCAGAGCCGCAACGAACTAGGAGAATGAGATATGAGAATGTTCTTGTTTTAACTATGGGCTTAGCTAGGATTCTAGGTTATTACAAGCAAAGCGAGCACACGACCAAAAAAAAAAATAGTTCTCAATTTATCGTTTTCTGGTTCGGTTCTCCCTGGTGCAGGTGACTGTCAATAGCATCGATATACCTGAAAAAACGCATGGTACACACTGTGCTGTCTTACAGTGTGTTTATTCACATCCGGGAGGTTACGATCACGAACCATCTTCACAGTGGAGAAATATCTATTGTGTTAGCTTCACATGTTATACATGCTATTCAACCAGAACAGTATACCTCGTGGCTGACTTGAAAACGTCAGAAGATTAACTCTCATGGCGGCTGATGGTTTCAAGTCAGCTATGGTGTACTTTTCTGATTAAATAACATATGTGACAAATTGTCACAATATATATTTTTCCACTCTGGACATGGTCCGTGATCGAAACTGTTTGGCAATAAATATGTTGTAAGACAGCACAGTGTGTATCATTCACTTCTCTAAGTCTTTAATGTTGCGAGCATTAGGTGATGAATTAAGTTGACTACGATGTAAGGATGTAGACAGTGTGGTACGCGGAAGTTTGGGTCGGTCGAGGGAGCGTGAACGGATAGCCTAAGTGATTACGGTGACCTCTCGCGAAAAGCGGGATATCCGGGTTGGAGTCCCGGTCCGCCACAAGTTTTCAAATGCCACTATTGGATAGTAGATCTATACCTAATACAGTTCAAGTCAAGCAGTCTTGTTAGTGAATTAATTTCGAAGTATTTCGCAGAATATTATTATTATTATTATTATTATTATTTAGTAGTAGTAGTAGTAGTAGTAGTAGTAGTAGAAAATCAAATGCTAATATTAACACTAGAATGCAACACGCTCTCATTATAAATTTACATGGGCTTCATTTTTCTGAATACTGCAGAGCAATACGTATTTGCCAAAGGTAAATGACCACCAAAACAGTATTAACAGAAGATAACTAAATGTTTTGTTATGGTCTTCAGTCCGAAGACTGGTTTGATGCCGCTGTCCATCCTATTCTATCCGTGAAAGCCTCATCATCTGCGAATAACTACTGCAACCTACATCCTACTGAATCTGCTTGCTGTATTCATTTCTGTGTCTCCCTCTACGGCTTTTATCTGCCCCCCCCCCCCAAAAAAAAACACTTTGTCTCTGTCTCTCTCTAATCCTAAACTGGTGATGCTTTGATGTCTAAGAATGTGTCCTAACAACCCATCCCGTCTTGTAGTCAGGTTGTGATAGAAATTTCTTTTCTCCCCAATTCCATTCAGTACCTCCTTATCACTTATGTGATCTACCCGTCTTATCAGCATTCTTCTGTAGCACCACATTTTAAAAGCTTCTATTCCCTTCTTATGTAAATTGATTATCGTCCTTGTTTCACTTTCATACTTGGGTACGCTCCATATTAATACCTTCAGAAAATACTTCCTGACAAATCTATGTTCGATGTCAACGAATTTGTCTTTCTCCGAAACATTTTTCTTGTGATTGCCAGTCTACGTTTTATATCCTATCTACTTCGGCCATCACCAGTTACTTTTCTGCTCAAAAAGTAAAACTCATCCACTTCTTCAAGTGTCTCATTTCCTAATCTAATTCCCTCGGCATCACCTGATTTAATTCGACTGCATTCCGTTATACTTGTTTTGATATCTGATCTGAAGTTACAAATACGCACGATCTCGCTCGTTAAATAATCTTTAATCATAGGCTAATCTTACCAGAACAACAGCTGACTTCCGTTCGCATGCTATCACCAGCGATAAACAGCTGACTGCACTAGCGCCCGTTTGTTTGGAAGACAAGGAACTTGGGCACTTATCGAATGCTGTTGCAAGACTGACTGGTGGTTTATCACGTGAGTGCTAGTTGGATTTCCTCCAGTAGAGGAAGTTCCATCCACATCAGGAAACGGCGGCCAGTAGACTAATGTATATCACGCGGAATTCGAAGATGGTCAAAAGCTGATTCTGAAATACGAAACTCTTATTTCCTCGTTCGCCATTAATTGTATAAGAGGCTATTTCGAATCAGTCATCCATACCTCTGAGAGCGAAATCGAAATTTGATTTGTCAACCAGTGAATTCTTCAGCTGTCCTTTCTAAATAAAAATTACCAGTAACAACCTTTTCTTTTTACCTTATGAATTTGCAGGTGGTGTCAACATGGTTTGTTAACCATATGTATTATTATTTCCCTATATCTGATAGCAGTATTCTTGTTTATCCCTTACGCGTTATATGGCGTACAAACACGTCTGAAGAGATCACAAATAGGCCGACGGATATAGTGGGACATCCTACAGTAAAAGGAAAAGTGAAAACGAAATTTGTTCAGAAGTTTTACTGGTAGTGCCGTGTACATCTCACAAAAGAGCAGAAGTACAACTGAGGCATTTTTAACAATGAAACAATTATTCCTATAGTTTCTTAGTGAATAAAATACTTATTTTGTGAAATAATATTGGTATTTATTACCACGGGCACGTTTTCGTTTAGCTATGAGAAGTTTTCAGTGGATGTTTTGAAATATTTCAGTTTCCTCATATTAATTATTTATTCAAACCTGTTCATACCTTGATGTTTGCATAAAATGCAATGGTACAAAGAGTTAATTTTACATGTCTTGACGATCTAGCTTAGCAGGCATTCAGTATTTCAAGACCTTAATTGTGAAATTGCTTCTGAGGCGCTGGACACTTTTTTGCAAGATCGGGGCTGAAATCCTCTCCTGTCAAGTAGGTTTCTATGTTCTCGGTTTTCTTAAATCGATTACAGTTAATGGCAGCACTAACCCTTTGAAATGAACACAACCGATGTTTTTCTTAATTCTTGTCCTATACAATGTAGTGCTATGATTATACTGACCTCGTCGTCCGCGGGACTTATTATTAAAAATCCTCTTACATTTCCCTTGCGAACGTTTGTCATTGTAATTATTCGGTTCTGTGAAGACTGTGTGACGTTAATACGTCACTGATGATCTGTTCGCTAGTATAATTTCAAGTGCAGATCAGTTGGTCTGATCACTAGTACAGTTTCCTTTTCATTCGCTCACAGTACATAAGAAAATCTCTTGTTACAAGAAAAACTAACACTTTCAGCGACAATGAAGCAATATAGATCACAGACTGGAAATTTATGGTAAGGACTATGGGACCAAACTGTTGAGGTCATCGGTCCCTAGGCTTACGCACTACTTCATCTAACTGAAACTAACTTACGCTAAGGACTCGTACTTCCGACGGAGGGAGCCGCGCGAACCGTGACAAGACGCTATAGATCGCAAGTCAAGCGCAAAAAGCGTTTTCTGTCCATTAAAACTTTCATGTAGCTACTGTGTAAAATGTTCACCACGACTAATTTGTTGTTTTGATGCAGTAGTTTCAGTGTTCACTGACACTGTGTTAAGGAGCATAGAATAGTTCACAGATGTGTGCCACTCAACTCCCATTGAGCAACAATTTCGCCTCGTATGAGCACTGGAAGCATTATTTTACATACTGCAGTAAATACTGTTAAACAGTGACCGCCCGCGGCTGCCACTAAATCTATATCATTTTATAAACTGAAGTCCCCAGTCGCGTTTTTATGTCTGTATCTTAGGAATAATCTCAGGAACTACTGTAGAGATTTTGATAAGACTTTCACTAATAGACTAATTTACACCAAAGATTTGTGTGTATAATTTATTACCGGCGCGCCAGTCAATTCGTTCGGGCGTAATTCGTTAGAGCTACCGCTGCGAAGCCGCATTGCGCATATATGTGAAAGCTCTCGCTCTGCTTTTGTGAAGGCTTATTTGTAACTTTTTTGGTTATTTTGATAACCAAGTCTTTTTAAACTTTTTAAACTTGTTTACCCTTTCCTCCTTTTTCTCAGTTTTTCTACTTGAATGAAAAACTGTGATAAATGACTTGAAATAAAATTTACGATAGGCCCTTTGCAGATGCTGTGTTGCACATATTTATTCCCGTAACGTTTATGTTATCATGATGCAGTCTTATAGAAGACTTTGGTGTACATCCAGCAGGAACTAAAGCGATGAAGAAAGAGATCACAGGATCTGAAAATGTGAGACTGGATTTATCCAGGAGCTGGATAAATGAAGAAAGAGATCACAGGATCTGAAAATGTGAGACTGGATTTATCCAGGAGCTGGATAAATGCAGCAATCTCTTCTTTCCTTCAGTTACGATATTTCAAGTTATCTCGAATCATATTACAAATCCGTATGTAAAAAAGCCTTCATGTTGACCATTTACAGGTTGTGTTTCGTTTATTAATACATGTATGAATTCGTAATCCCTACCCATTACTATTTACGTACTACGTAAATTGATATTCTTCTACGGAATAGAAGCTGTCAAAGAAAAACATTTTCAGTTTGTTTTCAAATTTAACTTTGCTATCTGTTAGACGTTTTATATCACTGGGTAAGTTATGAGAAATTTTGGTGGCAGCGTTGTACACTAGAGTCTGTGGTGATGGCAACCTTCAAGTGGAATAATGAATGCCATTTTTTCTTCTGGTATTGTAATTATGGACGCCATTGTTCCATTTCAGCTATAGTTGCTTATTTACAACGAACTTAATGAGGGAATAAATACACTCCTGGAAATTGAAATAAGAACACCGTGAATTCATTGTCCCAGGAAGGGGAAACTTTATTGACACATTCCTGGGGTCAGATACATCACATGATCACACTGACAGAACCACAGGCACATAGACACAGGCAACAGAGCATGCACAATGTCGGCACTAGTACAGTGTATATCCACCTTTCGCAGCAATGCAGGCTGCTATTCTCCCATGGAGACGATCGTAGAGATGCTGGATATAGTCCTGTGGAACGGCTTGCCATGCCATTTCCACCTGGCGCCTCAGTTGGACCAGCGTTCGTGCTGGACATGCAGACCGCGTGAGACGACGCTTCATCCAGTCCCAAACATGCTCAATGGGGGACAGATCCGGAGATCTTGCTGGCCAGGGTAGTTGACTTACACCTTCTAGAGCACGTTGGGTGGCACGGGATACATGCGGACGTACATTGTCCTGTTGGAACAGCAAGTTCCCTTGCCGATCTAGGAATGGTAGAACGATGGGTTCGATGACGGTTTGGATGTACCGTGCACTATTCAGTGTCCCCTCGACGATCACCAGTGGTGTACGGCCAGTGTAGGAGATCGCTCCCCACACCATGGTGCCAGGTGTTGGCCCTGTGTGCCTCGGTCGTATGCAGTCCTGATTGTGGCGCTCACCTGCACGGCGCCAAACACGCATACGACCATCATTGGCACCAAGGCAGAAGCGACTCTCATCGCTGAAGACGACACGTCTCCATTCGTCCCTCCATTCACGCCTGTCGCGAGACCACTGGAGGCGGGCTGCACGATGTTGGGGCGTGAGCGGAAGACGGCCTAACGGTGTGCGGGACCGTAGCCCAGCTTCATGGAGACGGTTGCGAATGGTCCTCACCGATACCCCAGGAGCAACAGTGTCCCTAATTTGCTGGGAAGTGGCGGTGCGGTCCCCTACGGCACTGCGTAGGATCCTACGGTCTTGGCGTGCATCCGTGCGTCGCTGCGGTCCGGTCCCAGGTCGACGGGCACGTGCACCTTCCGCCGACCACTGGCGACAACATCGATCTACTGTGGAGACCTCACGCCCACGTATTGAGCAATTCGGCGGTACGTCCACCCGGCCTCCCGCATGCCCACTATATGCCCTCGCTCAAAGTCCGTCAACTGCACATACGGTTCACGTCCACGCTGTCGCGGCATGCTACCAGTGTTAAAGACTGCGATGGAGCTCCGTATGCGACGGCAAACTGGCTGACACTGACGGCGGCGGTGCACAAATGCTGCGCAGCTAGCGCCATTCGACGGCCAACACCGCGGTTCCTGGTGTGTCCGCTGTGCCGTGCGTGTGATCATTGCTTGTACAGCCCTCTCGCAGTGTCCGGAGCAAGTATGGTGGGTCTGACACACCGGTGTCAATGTGTTCTTTTTTCCATTTCCAGGAGTGTATATTGTAAAAGAAAAAAAAAACAACCACCATCCGAACAGGTCTTGAAGACCCAACGGTACCAACCGGCCGCCATATCATACTCAGCCAAAACTCGTCACCGGATGCAGATGAGCATGTGGTCAGCATACCGCTCTCCCAATCGTTGTCAGTTTTCGTGACTTGTGCCTCTACTTCTCAGTCAAGTTGCCGCTATCAGATATAGGGAAATAATAATACATATGGTTAACAAGTCAAGTTGCTCATCAATTGGCCTGACAAGGGCTGAGTGCTTACCGCTTGCCAACATAACCCGGCAGACCCGAACGGTGACCCATCCAAATGCTAGCCAAGCCCGGCAACGCTTGACTTCAGTGATTTGACGGAAACCGTTGTTAATATTGCGGCAGGGCCGTTGACAAATATACTGGAAGTAGTAGTAAAAAAGGCTAACTCCTTAAGCAGACGTCTACGAGATGATCTTGGGTCAGTACCACATATTATTCTTGGAAAGGCGACATTTATGATGAGTTGGAGACAGCGGTGAACCGTTGTTTTGAGAATAATTTAATTATCCGGTACAACTACATTTATTTCTAACGAAAGTACCGGCTTCGGTAGGCATCGACCCGCCTCAGCTTGTAAAATACAGGCCACGATTCAGTTCCACTATTGCAAAAACAACTAATAAAACCAGTAATTTCGTTAGAAATAAATGTAATTTTCCAGAATAGTTATTCTCAATCATACCGCTCTTTTTCCGGTAACGAATTCTTTCTTAAAGCTGAGATGTTCCTGCACACTATTTTCTGCATCATGCAGAGAACCGGAAAACGGTATGTTGCTTGATTTTTTTTTGTTTGGTATATATGCTTATTTAGGCTTTATTGACTTCATCAGTACCTCTACAAATAATCGCATTTATGTATAATTTAAATAATTTATAAAGACCTTTTTACATTTGATGTTCTACTCATCTCCTGACGTTGTAGAAGGATTATACCTACGATATACTGCATGAACAAACCTATTTCAGGCGCACATAGTTTAAAAAAATTATTGAAGTTTTGTGTACTGACAACGGATAAGAATTCCAGAGATTACAAACACATCAATAACAGTTCCAAAGATACATGACCCACAACCACAAAAATATCTTTTAGTAAACAACTAGCTGTCAAGTATGAATTTCTAAAACTATCGGATAGAAAAAAAAATATTATAATTTAAGCGCAAAAGCAAATTTTCGCACAGCTTTAAAACGTTGCTTAAAATAGTATCATGGTCAACACTTACATAATAAAAATCAAGCAACATACTGTTTTCCAGTTCTCTGTATAATATCCGACTGTTACATGATATAGGCTGCAGGTCCCACAATAAACAAAATTCTGTATATCAATGGATGAAAAAAGGCAAAGTAAGTTAACTTGCTAGTGTGTTGCGTGCAAAGATATGCAATAACTCGAAGTGGAAATGTTGAGTGAACCGAGTTACTTTAGAAGTCAGTTTTTTGGAAATGAACAGGACGACCATGAATGTCAGTTGATATGGAGATGTGCCATCTCTGAACTGCTGTGAAGCACCGAAAACCATCACATATGAAACTGTTTATCGAGCGAGGTGGTATACTGGGAACACACAGAAGTCGTATTCGGGACCGAGCGAGATGGCGCAGTGGTAACCACGCTGGACTCGCACTCAGGAGGACGGCGGTTCAAATCCAAACAAAACCATCCTGATTTAGGTTTCCCATGATTTCCCTAAATCGCTCCAGACAAATCTCGAAATGGTTCCTATGAAAGGGCACAGCCGATTTCCCCGTCCTTGACTCAATCCGAGATTGTGCTCCGCCTCTAACGACCTCGATCTCGACGGGACGTTAAATCCAATCTTCCTTCCCTCTTTCGTATTTGGGAGGGCAGAGGTTCAAACCCCATACGCCAATGAAAACTTAGGTTTTCCATGATTTTCTTAAATCCCTTAAGGCGAATACAAGGATGATTCGTCTGAAATGAGGATCCGCTTCCCCTCACCACCCTTCCCTAAACCCCTAAACCGAACTTGTGCCACTTCTCTAATGACCTTGTCGTCGACTAAACGCTAAACCGTGATCTCCCTGCTTCTGCTGCTGCTTCCCATTGCATACTTCGGCTACAGGTAGTGTTTCCAGGTGTCCCAATTTTCGGAGGATCTCCCGCTTCTGCGCGTGTGATGACACTACCACCGAAAGCATTTTGAGGGACACAAAATGCTCAACTTTGCGGCAGTGCTAGCAATTTGATATACACTACTGGCCATTAAAATTGGTACACCACGAAGATGACGTGCTACAGACGCGAAATTTAACCGACAGGAAGAAGATGCTGTCATATGCAAATGATCAGCTTTTCAGAGCATTCACACAAGCTTGGCGCCGGTGGCGACACTTACAACGTGCTGACATGAGGAAAATTTCCAAACGATTTCTCATACACAAACAGCAGTTGACCGGCGTTGCCTGTTGAAACGTTGTTGTGATGCCTCGTGTAAGGAGGAGAAATACGTACCGTCACGTTTCCGACTTTGATAAAGGTCGGATTGTAGCCTATCGCGATTGCGGTTTATCGTATCGCGACATTGCTGCTCGCGTTGGTCGACATCCAATGAGTGTTAGCAGAATATGGAATCGGTGGGTTCAGGAGGGTAATACGGAACGCCGTGTTGGATCCCAACGGCATAGTATCACCAGTAGTCGAGATGACAGGCATCTTATCCGCATGGCTATAACAGATCGAGCAGCCACTTCTCGATCCCTCAGTCAATAGATGGGGACGTTTGCAAGACAACAACCATCTACACGAACAGTTTGACGACGTTTGCAGCAGCATGGACTATCAGCTCGGAGACCATGGCTGTGGTTACCCTTGACGCTGCATCACAGACAGGAGCGTCTGCGACGGTGTACTCAACGACGAACCTGGGTGCACGAATGGCAAAACGTCATTTTTTCGGATGAATCCAGGTTCTGTTTACAACATCATGATGGTCGCATCCGTCTTCGGCGACATCGCGGAGAGCGCACATTGGAAGTGTGTACTCGTCATCGCCATACTGGCGTATCACCCGGCGTGATGGTATGGGGTGCCATTTGTTACACGTGTCGGACACCTTTTGTTCGCATTGACGGCACTTTGAACAGTGGACGTTACATTTCAGATGTGTTACGACCCGTGGCTCTACCCTTCATTCGATCCCTGCGAAACCCTACATTTCAGCAGGATAACAAGACCGGATGTTCCAGGTCCTGTACGGGCCTTTCTGGATACAGAAAATGTTCGAATGCTGCCCTGGCCAGCACATTCTCCAGATCTCTCACCAATTGAAAAAGTCTGGTAAATGGTGGCCGAGCAACTGGCTCGGTCACAATACGCTAGTCACTACTCTTGATGAACTGTGGTATCGTGTTGAAGCTGTATGGGCAGCTGTAAATGTACGCGCCATCCAAGCTCTGTTTGACTCAATGCGCAGGCGTATCAAGGCCGTTATTACGGCCAGAGGTATTTGTTCTGGGTACTGATTTCTCAGGATCTATGCACCCAAATTGCTTGAAAATGTAATCACATGTAAGTTCTAGTATAATACATTTGTCCAATTAATACCCGTTTGTCATCTGCATTTCTTCCTGGTGTAGCAATTTTAATGGCCAGTAGTGTATCAGATTAAACCATACGATTCTAAACACCTTTCCAAATTTTATATCATACATTTTTGGGACTTGAAAAGGTCTCTAGAACATAGTTTCATCCGATTAAAGCTCCTGTGCGTTGGTTTCAGGCAGGACCTCCCCTTTAATTCTGTGCTGAGGTTCAATTCCAATACAGTTACTGAGCCTCTGCAATGCTCCATGATCGCTTCGCCGTACCGGCAACGCGTCATATGACGACGCGAGAAGTTTTTTGCGTCCCTCAAAGGGGTCGATCCATGAATTGACCGAGTCGAAAAATCCATATGTCCGATGGAAGGTCGTGTGAGAAAAGATAAGGACGGGCCTGAAGGACATTGATGTTCAGTCCAAGTGGTATGTAACTATCAGTCGCAAACAGGTGACACAATCACCGGATCAACATGGCAGACTCAACCACCTCCGGCGGAACACCAGACATGGATGCACATCATCTTTCCTGTGGTGAGGCCGGTGGCATCTGGCACCTGTTTCGAAAAATCCTGGCCTATTTTTTCCGAATGTCGCCGGTAAAGATTGATCCACAGGTCCTCCTTTTTCCTGATCAGACCTACTACCGTCGTACGAAAGCCAATGTAGTCGCATGGATCAAAGGACACGGGGTTCTTTACCTGTTTCGGAATGATAGCAAAGACGTCTTGGATTTCTGGAGTTACTTGAAAGAAAGGAATACCAAAACTGTTCGCATCCCGAAGTATCAACAGTTCTTTTCAAATGACCTAGGCAGTGCTTTTCGCGACCCTCCGTGTAACTGGAACCTCCCAGGCAGTAGACGACACCCGTCCGCGAACTGAAGACTCCGAACATGCAGAACCCCATTCTGGGGAAGTAATGCTACTCCCCCTGAAGACGTACCAGACAGATACCCCCTTGAGAGGCTTTGTTTATTTCTTGTTCCTTCCATTCCATTGTCGTCGTACTGAGCATTTTGCCGTTAAGAAGCACATAAATAGAAGTAAAACAGAAAAGATACTATCTATCTGTATTTTCAATGTGCTTCACCCTTCCTTCACTAAAAGTCAGACCCGGCAGTTGAAGATACCGGGGGCAAGGTGGCCAGGCCTCGAGTCCGACCCCTGCCCACTCTGCCCCCCTCCCCACACCCCATAAACACAGCTGCCGTAAGTTAAATTAAAAGAAAGGTAAGCAGTATATCCGCGTTCGAATCCCGCCCTTGGTATAAATTTTCATCCGTCGCTTCAGCCTGCTTATATGCTCATACATGTTTGAGACTCGAAAAGGTCTCTGGAACCACATAGTTTCATTTGATGTTTGCAGTTGTTAGCAGTCCGGAAAATTCGAGCATCTGGCGTATTAGTTAGCGTATCTGCTTAGTGAGCAGGAATATGGGATTGAATCAAGGTCTTTGTACAAATTTTCATTCGTCTTTACAGCCTTCATATAAATATGTTATTTCAAAAATGGTAGCGTAAATTGCAGTTTAAAAAAGAGCGCGTAGATGGCAACAATTAAGAAGGAATACGATGCACTCGAACGTCTCATTCATAAAACCATTGATTATCTACACAGGCCAATGAACTGAAAGGACGAAACAGCGCATATCGCCATTGTACTCTTCGAAAACACTTATCCGTGTGGCTTCCATTGCGGTGTTATTACCGCCGCGCCCCTCTTTTCTGAGCAGTGTTTCAACTCCTGCACCCCTCTGCCCATTGACTGCCAGTAACTTCTTTTGGAGCACCAATTAGTAACCCCATTCCATAGCTGTGACTACTCATCTCTCCCAACCATTTGTTCGTTTCGTGCTTTTGTTTACAGTGGGAAACAAAACGCCGGAGGGTTTTAGATATGTGCACGATGTCCGTCGATGTTTCCAACTCATTCAGTGGAAACGCGATTGGTAAGTAATTTATAGAATTTGTATATGTTTGGAAACACGATAAATACAAACTATTTTAAAGTAGCCACATGTTGGTTAAAGACACTAACCTAAACATCGACCCGTCTTACGTTTCACTGGAGTTCTTAGTAAACGCAAATCATACAATTCTGTACAACGCGACTGTTTCTTTATATTTTATCTTTTAATGAGAGTTTTTTTTTCTTTAGATGAACTAGCCATAGATGTCAGGACGACAAATCTTTCATTTCCTGGTCCTTATCCCGTACCGGTAACTTCCGGATTTGGCATTGTTTGAAGCAGAGGGGGGTCTTCCAGCTCATGGTACGTAATTTTGTGTACTCCAAGTACGTCTCCGTCTAGTGCAAATGTTTTCCAAAAGTTTCCGCATCGCGGTACCATTACTCACGTAATCGGACTAAAATATCCATCCTAGCTGGCACACCACAGATTCCATCCGGGATCGGCGCACCTCCCTGAAACACGAAAGTGGCATGCTATCGCGCGAACCTGTCCGGGCGCGTGTCTGGAAGACTTATCATAGGTCTACTTTTCACATTTTTACAAAATATCTTTTATTACCAGCTAAAAGTTCATATTTTTGATGACCAGAACAATACTTTTGCGTGTAGGTGTACCAATTTTGTTCATAATCGCGGTACCATTACTCACGTAATCGGACTAAAATATCCATCCTAGCTGGCACACCACAGATTCCATCCGGGATCGGCGCACCTCCCTGAAACACGAAAGTGGCATGCTATCGCGCGAACCTGTCCGGGCGCGTGTCTGGAAGACTTATCATAGGTCTACTTTTCACATTTTTACAAAATATCTTTTATTACCAGCTAAAAGTTCATATTTTTGATGACCAGAACAATACTTTTGCGTGTAGGTGTACCAATTTTGTTCATAATATATACAAGAAAACATTAAATATAAATCTAAAGATCCCTCTCCAAGTCCCGATTTCCTGCAAATTGGATCTCTCAACACTAGCTGCAAGTCTCGACGAAAAATCTCGTTGACACTTGATGTAAGCGACATTCACATCTGTTAATGGGTACGAGACACGCAGTGTGATTTTTCTGTGCTAATGCGTTTTGTTTTAAGCTTGTTCGTCATCATCAAGCTTAATCTGTTGTCTTTTCTATGCATTTCTATCTACGTATATCTCATGGTCACGTGGATTACGTGCACCTCTCAGTCCTTTTCTTTTTGGTGATCCTGACTTATTTATAAGACTGGAGCTATAATTACTCTTGCAGATAATCACTATTTTTACGAATACATCTACAATAGAGGAAAATATTGTTTGGAAATATGTAAAATTGAGGGAAAACGACGAAATATGTAATATCACGAAAAAGACTTTCAAAATTACATAAACTGACTGAGAACACATTAAATAATATCACGAAAAAGACTTTCAGAATTACATAAACTGACTGAGAACACATAAAATTATAGTAAAAACTACCATGAAATGCAGCGAATTGAGGTGGGTTGGGAATACCCAGACAGTCAGAGAAAAGCTTAAAAATTTTACTCTGGCTGCATTCAGTTTCAAGCGCCCCCCCCCCCCCCCCCTGAAAACCGTATATATCCCAGTAACTGTTTCTCACACATGGTTGGATATAGAAATTACCGAATTACAGTTGGTTCTCACAAGCAATGTTATTCCTTACATACTAAGGAGAAGAATCAAAGCTTTTTCCAGATTTAAGCCATTCCATAGAGTGTTCTGTAGGAGAGTGGACTGATGCCATATATATATCTCCCTTAATTTTGTGATTGCGGTGTGTTCGATAGACGTGGTGTTAGAAGGAAATTGCCATATTATCCTAACACGAGCAAAACTACTTAATATCAGATCAGGACCTTTGTACAAGAGCAATGCTGCCAGAGCCGTGTTGCTGCTACAGTAAACAGCAGGAATACTGTTACATTTCCTTTGGCTACTGATCGTGATGCGTACTTCCTCTTAAGAAGTTGCTGCCTCTTCGTGTGCATTTTCGTGTAGCATGGTGTGGGTGGTATCTCACTGTATGAGCTATCGAAAGTATTCATGTCGGTTTTTATTCGCTCTATTTCCTAGTGCAACAGAGCCGCATCTGTCAAAGGTGACACTACTGCTATTAATGATAGCATGAATGACGCGTGAAGTGTGGTTGAGGGTATGGACGTTTCCGAGTTAAAAAGGCATATAAAATCCATTAATTTCCTAAGAGACAGAACAGTTGGTTTTCAAGCAGTTCGAGCGGCGTATCTACATTATGATGCCTTACTAAGACACCAGAATAGTGCAGGAGGAAGTAGTTTTATCATTTTAAGGTTTGTCACCATAGTGATTGTGGTAGGAAACTTGCAGGGTGGTTCAATATCCTAAGAGACAGAGCAGTTGGTTTGTAAGCAGTTCGAGCGGCGGATATGCACTTATGATGCCTTCCTAAGACACCAGAGTAGAATAGGAGGAAGTAGTTCTATCATTTTAAAGTTTGTCACCATATTCACTGGGGTAGGAAACTTGCAGGGTGGTGGAATGTCTCATGTCGGGCAAATATATCGTGCATTAGAGTATTAAAAGCGTTAGATTCCTCACAACTAATATTTTGGAAACCGTATGGCTTTAACAATATAGGATTTGTAGGGGCAGGACCGTGTAGCCATAGGAGTGTGTGCTTATGCTCAATGATCATTTCTCTCATGCAGGTAACTTCCCGGTACTGACTCCAGACAGAGGAATAATACTTCAGAATTGATAGCACAGTTAACATACATGAAATGTTTTAAACTCCATCTGTCTGGAGCTCCATCTTCTTAACCGTCTGCTATTTCACCACAACGCTATTATGTCTACTACTCTCCGATAAGAGGTACTACCCTCCTCTACATGCATGCGCCTACCTGGATAGATCTTGTGCATTTGGGGGGGGGGGGGTGCTGTGGGTAAGATTGGTGCGGATCTGTCTTCGCCGAACAGCTGTTATGTACGCAGCTGGCCCTGTTCCTTGACGAGACGTGGAATGTAATGGGTGTAGGACCCTCAGATGTCTGGTCAGTTGCAGATTAAATTGGCGACCGTTTTGCATGGAGTACTGGTCAAGGACAGTGTGGGAGGGATCTGTTCATCTCAGACTTTATCCTACGAACACGAGAACACTCTGCGACACCCATCCACACAGGAAAGATGGCCAGTCTCAATCGTAAATTATGCACTCTGATCGATGCGCGGGAAATATGTTGCATCGGTATAGGGTGCTGTCTAGTATACGTTGGTGTATATAGCCGAACAGACGAACTGTACAGTCGTCTATCAGGATTCGCACTCTAGTATATGGTATTTGCAAAGTAGAGTAGGAGTGATTTAGCGATGATACAGAAACTGGGAAGTACTGTGCTGTGTCATTGGCTGGCGTCGAAATTACAGAACAACTGGCAAATTTGCTAAAATTGATCGTGTTATCAAATGCAGTGCATATTACACTACGTCGGCCCATATCAACGGTGCCTTTCACGTCGTATCCGTCCACTGGTATGCTGTTCATTACCACATAATGATTGACTGATACCACTTGGTTGAGATGGAGAGAAACTTGGTGGAACACTGGACATCTGCTACTTGTCACTGTGGAGCATGGGATTAAATGTACTTCGAACGTGGATGAGTCACTGGATGCCTTCTGTGCAAGAAATCCATCTGTGATATTTCAACCCTTATAAAGCTATCCAAGACGACAGTTGATGATGTTATTTGAAATGGAAACGCAAATGAATAACCACAGATAAACCAAGACTAGGCAGCCATCTTGTTTGGAAGGAGAGGGTCTGTCGAGCATTGCGAAGAGTGGTTGTAAGAAATGGCGTGAAATCGTGAATTCCAAGGCGCTATCAGCAGTCCAGCTAGCACAATGACCGTGCGCAGGGAGTTCAAAAGATTAGCGTGCAGTGGACGAGCAGCTCTTCATAAGCCCCACATTTCTGCAGTCAGCGCTAAGCGACGCATGAGGTGGTGTAAAGAGCGACGGCACCGGACTGTGGGTTTCTGGAAACGAGTGATTTGAAGGGCTGAATCACGGTGAACCTTGTAGTGGTTGGTATCGTGTGACTAGGGCCTCCCGTAGGATAGACCGTTCGCCGGGCGTAAGTCTTTCGATCTGACGCCATTTCGGCGACTTGCGCGTCGATGGGGATGAAATGATGATGATTAGGACAACACAAAACCCAGTCCCTGAGCGGAGAAAATCTCAGACCCAGTCAGGAATCGAACCCGGGCCCTTAGGATCGACATTCTGTCGCGCTGGCTACTCAACTACCGGGGACGGACACACCTTGTAGTAAACCCACGGAAGGTTTTGTGTTTGGTAAATCTTACTTCAGCTGTCACGCGTATCTCTGTAATTTACATTTGTTTTGTACAGCTATTTGCAATTGTACCGTTTCAAGTCAACATATGTCAAGAACAAACTTGACAATCATTTCATACACTACTGCTGTTACCGTCTGATAGACATCACTCAGTTTCTGCTCGATCTTCTCTTTTATGTACAGACAACTTAATAAATTCAACATATTTATAATAAAGCTCCCTGGTTGATTAAAATTGTGTGCCGGACCGAGAGACGAACTCGGAACCTTTGCCTTTTGCGGGCAAGTGCTCTACCATCAAATTTCATTCTGTATATTTTTAATAGTTCAAATACTAGTAACTTGAATACACAATACTAATGTTCCACAATTAATTTAATACTAAACATAAATTCAGTTAAAATTCATGGCTGTACTAAGATTGTTGTAAAACGACATGTGATATTTTATGTGGAAGAGCATGTATTTCCTGCTGCGCAAGTTCCCCAAAGAGATGCAAGTCCGAGGGTGCCAGGTCTGGAATGTAGGGTGGATGAGGCAATGATGTGACAGCACGTCCCGAGCGTGGCTGATCATGGAGGTCTGTTTCTGCATTTCCTGTGGCTGTAACTTTCTTTACCCATCGCCCAACTGTACTATCAACTGCAGCATCACCATACATTGCACACAAACGTTTATGAATGTTCACCACGGATTCTTTTTCTGCACACAGAATTCAATAACAGCACGCTGCTTGTAATGTGAGTCGTATGTAGACGCCACTTTGACGCTGTACTACGGCTCTACCGGCAGATGTGGCCGAGCAGTTCTAGGCGCTTCAGTCCGGAACCGTGCGACTGCTACGGCAGCAGGTTCGAATCCTGCCTCGGGCATGGATGTGTTTGAAGTGCTTAGGTTAGTTAGGTTTAAGTAGTTCTAAGTTCTAGGGGACTGATGACCTCAGATATTAACTCCCACAGTGCTCAGAGCCATTGAACCATTTGAACTACGGCTCAGCAATCTCCCAGAACGGTTCGAAACTCCACCGGCGCACAGAAGAAACATCAAATGTGGAGCATGAAAAAGAACGTTTGCCTATGTATGTTAATGCCTTTTAAAAAAATGTGGGGCTTTACTTATTGAACAGCCCCCTTATCTAATTGTCAGAGAAATAATAATCGGTTACTGATACTTTAATACGTGTGAGTGATGGACGTATGTTTGGTCATTAATGGCCAGGTCAGGATTTGTTGATTGGTGTTTATCAGTCTCCACAATTTCAAGTAATGTTAGTTTTCTGCATTTAGTTCCTTTATGGAGAACATTACATTTGACGTCTTATGAATAACATTCATTTTGAGCATGTTCAGCAAAGGTGGAATCTTTCTATTTCCGTCTCCAACTCCTTTCACGCTCAGTGAGTCTAGTAGCCGAAAGCCGATTCAATACGAACTACTATATAAATAATTGTGGAACATGAATACTAGGTATTCAAGTTATTAATATGTCTATATTCCTCCAAGAACCTACGGAATATTCCAAAAACAGCTAAAACATTCTTAATTTTACACAAAAGATCCAGTGTAATAACACCGATGCTTGACCAGGCAGAATTGAGGGTAACGACGTGTAGGTTAGGCAAAAGTATTACTCTAGCACGGAATTATTTTGGCGAAACAGCAGCAACTTTAGAGCTAGCACTTTACGGGTGTTCATTGACAGTGACCTTTGGCCAATGATGTCCAGGCAGTCCGTCGTTTTAGTCATTTTACGTCAGTTTAGTCATTCAAGCATATTAAATAAAGATTAGAGTATGATGCTGTACATTAACGACCTAGCGCAAACGGTCAATTCAAGAAGATTTGGATATCTATTAGCGTAATGAAGTTTCCACAATTAGAATAGTTGATTATTCTTGTAAAGTGCTTCAGTTTTATTTGAAACTTAGCGAATCGCAATAAACTTACACTGTTAAAGAACGTTTTGAGCATTTTTCTGTTTTGGTTCTTGTTTTGGTTTTTCCTAGGTAGTAAACAGCACACAGCATCCCAAAGCACCAGACTTCCAGTAGCACCAATCAACTGCCAGATGCCGTTATCCGTTCCACGCAGCGCTTCAAGACTGGCAAGCAAACCTACCCAAGGGATACACTTCGATTTTGTCGACTTTCAATGTGTTGTAGTGTAGAGGGACATATATTTATTTATAAGTACCTATATGGCCGTAAGGGGGATGAAACACCTCCTTGAAAAAAACTGAGTTTAATATTTCCGAGTGAATACAGATATTAAGAAACAATTTTATATAAAAGTTCTGAGGTTTTTAATGTACGCTGAAATGTTGAAAAAGGCACTTTTTTTCGAAATCTCTCCACCCTATCCACTATTTTTTTCATTTCGATATTTGACTAATAGCAAAATGTATAGCATCGTTAATACCAAATTCAATAGTATATGATTAAGTGGTATTAGAAAGACCCATTTGTCAGCAGCAAGCTATAAATATCTCTATCACTGTACGTGTGCCCGATGTGTGTCCGCTTCAGTGCGAATTGTCATGTTGCGTTGTTAAACAAGTCTTTCCCATATGGATATATTCTAAATATATGGTCTACATATGTTTTTCTCGTATGTATTACACTAATTTTACGGGGTATGAAGTATCGTATATTGTGTTTATGCTTTCTTTATACATTCGGTGTATTTATTCTATTCATGTAGCAACCTTTTCAGATTTAATTGTTGTAATTGAACAACAAAGGCGCAGAACCGTTCGGGTAAAAAAAAAAAATATTTGCTGCCACGCGGGATTAGCCGAGCGGTCTAGGGCGCTGCAGTCATGGACTGTGTGGCTGGTCTCGGCGGAGGTTCGAGTCCTCCCTCGGGCATGGGTGTGTTTGTTTGTCCTTAAGACAATTTAGGTTAAGTAGGTTAAGTAGTGTGTAAGCTTAGGGACTGATGACCTTAGCAGTTAAGTCCCATAAGATTTCACACACATCTGAACATTACAAAAAAATACAGAATGAGCTTTGATATAGAACTGCTGCTAGCTTACTTCTGGAAAATACGTCTCTCGAATACCAATTCATCATACGAGGGGCGTTTGAAACGTCTGTGCAAAATCCGTGGGATGGCACCACCGGCGTGTGTCGAGGTCACTTTTAGTTAGTAGGATCTTTGGATAGAGCGCACACCAAGTTTCAGCCATATTGATCTATTTCTTTGTGTTTGGCATTCGTGTGAATCAAGGAAGTCGAGTGATTGCCAAAAAATGGACGAAAAATAATTTCGTGTGGTGATTTGACATTACTTTATGAAAGGCAAAACGCCTCAGGAGACCTAAGAGAAGCTTGATAAACATTTGTTGGACTCTGCGCCTTCGATTAGAACAGTTTATAAGTGGTTTAAAGATTTTCGGAGTGGCCATATGGGCACAAGTGATGCTGAACGTTCTGAACGCCCTGTGGAGGTCATAACACCAGAAATTATTGATAAAATCCATGATATGGTGATGGATGACAGAAGAATTAAGTTGCGTGAGACTGCTAGTGCTGTGTGCATCTCGAATGAACGGGTACATAATATTTTGCATAAACATTTGGACATGAGATATCCGCATGATGGGTTCCGCGATTGCTCACGCTTGACCAAAAACGGACTCGTGTGAAGTGTTGCAAGGATGGTTTGCATCTGTTCAGGAAGAATCCACGGGACTTTAAGAGTCGTTTCGTCACTGTGGATGAAACATGGATACATTACTATACTATACTCCTGAGACCAAATAACAATCTAAACTATGGGTTACGAACGGAGATTCTGCACAAAAAATGGCTAAGACCATTCCTTCGGCCAGAAAGGTTATGGTGACTGTCTTTTGGGATAATCCTCATCGACTATCTAGAAAAGGGTAAAACTATTACAGGTGAATATTATTCATCCGATTGGACAGCAAAAAAGTCCTTTTCCGTCACGACATTGCACAAGCACACACCTCAGCAGTTGCGGTCGCAAAATTAATGGAAAAAGGATTCTAACTCTTTTCACGTTCCCCATAATCTCCAGACTTAGCCCCCTCGGACTACTATTTGTAACACAATTTGAAAAAATGGCTGGCGGGACAAAGATTTTATTCAAACGAGTAGGTGATTGCAGCAACTAATAGCTATTTTGTAGACTTGGACAGTTCCTATTATTCAGAAGGAATCAACTAATTAGAACAGCGTTGGAAGAAGTATATAAGTCTAAAAGGAGACTACGTCGAAAAATTAAAAAGGCTTACTCCAAACACGTAAGTAGTTTTTATTTTTGCACGGACTTTTCAAACGCCCTCGTATATAGTTTAATTTGTTATTACCGACGCAATACGTTTTAGTATTGGACAAACATCGAAATGAAAAACAAAATGGTGGGTGAGAGGCGACTTCGAAAAAAAAAAAAAATACTCTTTCGACAAATCTGGTTGCACCATTGTAACGGACATCAAAAATCATATAACTTTTATTTGAAGCTTTTCCTTAATATGTGTTACCGTTTAAACGGTATTCATTCAGAAGTATTAAAGTCAGTTTTTTGAAGTGGGTTTTTCACCCACTTATGGGCCGTATGGGGACGTATACAAACATTTGTCTTTTTTTTTTGCTGTTCACTACAACATATCCAAAACAGATCAAAGTTGATGTTTATCCCTTGGGTAGAGTTACCGGTCAGCAGCCTGAGCTTTGCCTTTCCGTCGGGGCAACAGACTGCGAGACTATCTGTATCAGATGCCAGCTTAATGGCGTCTGTTGGAATCCGCATCCGTGGCAAAAGGGACGACTGACCTGCAGACACAAGCGACATCCACTGCAACCCACTTCGTTCTTACACCTTGCGTGTTTAACAGTGTAACTTGTTTGAAAGAAACGTTTGTTGCTGTAAACTGAAACGGATTCAATTCTTTAATTTGTGCGTGTTTATATTACAATCCAGAACAATGAAAGTTGCGTAATTACGAAAAATATGTGATTCTTGCTCTGTTCTTCTCTAACGTGTTGCAAACTGGAAAAATTCCGCACACTCTCAAAAAGGCTAAAATTGTTGCCATATTAAAACCGGGCAAACCGAGTGACCAACCTCAGAGCTACCGCCCAATCGCCTTACTCAGCATGATCTATAAATTACTGGAGAGACTTATGTACAACAGAATGAGTGAAGTCATCCTGGAGGCCGTACCGGTAGAACAGGCGGGCTTCCGGCCGAAAAGAAGCTGCACGGATCAGGTCCTCGCTCTAACAACCTACATCGAGGCGGGCTTCCAAAGACAGCAAAAAACATCAGTGGTATTTGTTGACCTGACGGCGGCGTTCGACACTGTCTGGAGACAGTGCCTGATTTAAAAGCTCCTCCGCATCGTGCCATGTCTGAAAACGGCTAACCTTATCAACGAAATGCTCTGCAATAGACCATTCCAGGTTGTCATCGGTAACAACAGAAGTAATTCATGAAACTTAATAATGACCTGCCCCAAGGCTCAGTACTGGCTCCACTGCTTTTCAGCATGTATATAGCCGATATGCCTAGGACGAGATCCAAAATTTTCGGATATGCGGACGACTGGGCCTTGGCGACACAACATCGAGTGATGGAGGAAACTGAGATCACACTATCCAGCGATTTGACCACTCTAGGAAAATACTTCCGTGACTGGAGGCTCCAACCCAGCCCATCCAAAACAGAGGCCACTTGTTTTCACCTGAATAACAAATTAGCAAACAAAGAGCTCAAGATCCGCTTTGATGGCGGCATTCTTCCATATAATAGAACACCAAAGTATCTGGGCGTGACACTCGATAGAACATTGAGCTATAAACAACACCTTGTAAACACTGCTGAAAAAGTCAGAACTAGAAACAACATTGTCCAAAAGTTTTGTGGCACTAGTTGGGGGTCCACTGCCTCCGTTCTGCATAGCTCCGCACTAGGACTTCTCTATTCTGCAGCAGAGTACTGTTCCCCAATATGGTTAAATAGTGCTCACATCAAGAAGGTGGATGCAGTCTTGAACCAAACGATGAGGATTATCTCTGGAACGATCAGGTCAACTCCTGTCCAATGGCTGCCTGTGTTGAGCCATATCCCGCCGCCACATTTGCGCAGAGAACACGCACTTGTCAGGGAGTGTCGAAAAATCCAAAATAGCCCAGATCTTCCTATCCACACCCTGAGTAATGAAATTGAGCAAAATAGATTGAAATCCAGACACCCCCCTCTCGCAAGTGCCAAAGATCTGGTAAAGAACGCTTTTATTCTTGAGGACCGCTGGAGAGAAGAATGGGAGGAAAAGACACCGCCTCAGGTTAACACCTTATTGGGAACATCTAACAGACCTCGGGGCTTTGACTTGCCCCGCAAAATCTGGTCTACCCTTAACAGGATCAGGACGAGCCACGGCCGTTGTGCGGACTCCTTGTACAAATGGAGCATAGTGCCATCACCACAGTGCGACTGCGGCGCTGACAGGCAGACAATTCACCATATCGTGGTAGAATGCCCTCTGAGGGCCTACCCTGGGCCAACAAGGGACTTCATGGATGCGACTAACAGTGCAATCGATTATATTTCTAACCTAGATGTTTGTTTGTGATATTGTAACTGTTTTGTGTGTTATGTACTTTTAGATTTTTCATACGTGATTTGTACTTGTCATACGCTAAATAAATAAATAATGTGATAAAATGAAACCCCAAAATTATTTGAAACTGTATAATTGTTTTTGTATTAACTTTTATCAAATTAATTAGAAAACTGAAAATTGTATACTGAATGAGCTGTTCTGTGCAACTATGTATCGCGAAGTGCGGTGAACAGTTCTACAATGCGCGATGTCATAGTGCTTGAGTTGCCGTTCCAACACACAAAGGTAACAGAATAATTCTTCAGAAATTCACCGATCGAATTTTGAAAGAATAAATGTCCAAAATGCCTCTACCAGAAATGCCCTGTAAATTCATGTACGCAAACTGACAAAATAAAGTTCCACACGTTAAGTGACGCACATGCGAATGTAACACTGCACTCTAAGGATTTCCGCATAAGGAATGAAATTTTAACTATATTTTACCTAAATTGAACCTGATGACAATTTTTAAATGCAAAGCTTAACTGTGAATGATCTCGTTGTATCCTGACTGATGTTGAACTGGCCCTAACAAATTTTCGTGGCTTTCCTGTGGCAACAAACTCTGTACTGCTCGTAGGCTGTGAACATTAAAATACAGCGCTGGAGCAGACAAGCTGGAAAGAAAGGAAAGCCTTGCGCCCTACAGTGCAAGGACATGCAGCTATGATAGGCATGGATATGGGCCACTCAGAGTAATGTGGTGGCACAATTGCAAAAACAAAACTTGGATGAGGAGACAATGGAAGAAATTAAAATGATTGAATTCACAGAATGATTAGAAAGAGCCTAATATTCAAAAAGTATGTCGCAAAATTGTGATACCTTAACAGCTATACTATCTTTACAAAAATCACTTCTTATTAACAAAAACATTTCTCTGCTCGGAAATTATTACAGAAATGGAATCGGTGTGGTAAATCTACAGCTTCTGAGTGCAAACCATGTAAGCAGACAATTGTGCTTAATCACGTTTTGACAATCGAATTACCCCAAGCTAAAAAAGAAAATTCCTAAAACTTTTCCTTTCTCAAACACATTATAAATTCGTGCAAGTAAGCAATTCAGCGACAATATTACCTGAAAATCTTCACACTTCTTAAATTAAACTGTACAAAATCGTATTTCCAAATCTTCTGCATTTGCATCTCTGGTCTCTACTAGCTATTCCCAGACCGTTCAGTACAATGAAAATAGCCGACTCTCTCTCACTTCATTCTGAATGCTACCAAAAACGACAAAGATACTAAGAACCAAAGATCACATTGCTTGCACTCAGGGCTTTTGTTGCGTAAAGTGTCGATTTCTGAAGACTTCTGTTTGAAAAATATCCAGTATAAAGATATGAAGTATGACATATCGATTGAAAATAGAGCTCACATTACTTCCATTGCGTACCAAAGATAGGCTATAAACCTTTAAACTGCAGTTCCTTGCCGTACCGTAGATGGGCACAAATGCAGTTTGTTGAATTGTGCCATAAGCTTAGAGCGTAATAGTACTTGGTAGGTTTCAACATACAAGACAGAATTAAATACAAAATACAGTTCAGTAATTGTAACGATACGGAAAAAATAAACTTGAAAAGCAAATTACACTTATTTGGGAAGCATCTCTAATGAAAATGGAAGTTTTACTGGAAAATACTGATATCACAGAAAAAGGAAGACTTCAAAGCAGCCGGCCAGAGTGGCCTAGCGGTTCTAGGCGCTTCAGTCTAGAACCGCGCGACAGCTACGGTCGCAGGTTCGAATCCTGCCTCGGGCATGGATGTGTGTGATGTCCGTAGGTTTAAGAAGTTTTAAGTTCTAGGAGACTGATGATCTCAGAAGTTAAGTCCCCGAGTGCTCAGAGCCACTTGAACCATTTGAACTTCAAAGCAAAGTTAAGGTATTTGTCAGGAACAGGTTTAACAAACATCTACAATCATCATTAAGTGTAGTGTAATATGACTCAGACTGATTATAATCTCTCTGAATCGTTGAGAAAACTGACCGGATAGACAGAAAGGAGTGATTAAGCATTCTAAAGAGTAAAAATGAACTGGACGCATCAGAAGGAAAGTGAATTAGGTAGCGGACCTTTGACGGCACACATTTTGAAAATCATTAAAGGGTAAACGAGATAGCAGAAGCAGAGATAGAAGACATGGCTTTCGGACATATGATAAGGTATATCCTAGGAAGAGCTAAACGAAAGAGTTGGGAACATGACCTCTTGGAACGCAATGTTCAGCTGAAAACTGTTCCGGCAGATATATGTTTGTTACGTTTACATCATTCACCTTTACTATTCTGCTTTATAAGTGCGTCACGACGATAACTGAAGGCCTAACCTCGTATGATCACTAGCTTACGTCATTTGTTACGTGTTACGTAGTCTCATTTTAAAACTCCAGAGGACTCTTTCTTCCTGCTTTTGTGATGATAGCAAATCTAAGCAAATTCATATACACGGTGCTTATATTTTACGAACGGCTGCCTTATACTGTCACATGAGGCAAAAGTGATAGTATGAATTCGATAATTCAAGTACATTTCTTGAAAATGCTGATTTGCAAGTGAGAATGGAGGTAGGTTTACAGAAAATGTTTATGTATTCATGTTTACTCTGTTTCGGATAACAACACAATAAACATGAAAAAATCCGTAAGAGACTTAGTAGATGTAAGTCTGTGAGATTTGGCTTACACAAATACAAATGAAAGGGAAAAATTGAGGATATGGGATAGGAAAACGAGTTATTTACTTCTAGTTTTAATCAGTTGTATTTAATATTATTTCGCCTGACAAAAGCTACCATTTTAGCTATTAATCATTGACTGTCCTCAGAAAACGTTCGTGACGTTTTTGCGAGTTTGTGCCGCTCATACAACTTTAAAAGTTATAGAATGTGTGGTTTAAAATTAGTGTCTATAATGACATACCAGACGTAATTCTACTTCAGTTAGTGTCTCTCCATTTTCTTTTCTTCATAATTATCAAAACGGTGTTGCGTTGTTACCCAGAGAAGTTACGACACTCATGTCTTATTGCACGGAAAATGTGAAAGAATGCTATGTCATAAATTAAGTACAGCATGACCATTAACTTGCGAAAATATAACCAAAAATTTCTTTTTCTACAAAGGGTACGCTTATTGGTTTAATAAGCCATCTGCAACGTAAATGAGTCTAAGAAATCTATCTTGAGAAAAAACTTAGTTTCGAAGAAAAAGTGTCGAAGATTGAGTTTAGGCGCTGGAATGTATCTGGTGAACGAAGGAGGGAAGTAGAATATCCTAGAGGACCTACCTACCACCAGGAACAAAATTTGAAAATCCGAAAATACCAAGCATTAGCATGACGACTTCAACTCATTTGTTTAGAACATTCGAGGTGGCTTGGGGCTGCTTGTTGTTCACCATAAATATGTTACGTTTTGATATGCTGAAATGAGCAACTCTTGCTGCTCGTTTTAGTTAGTTATCAAGCGTAATTAAAACAACCTTTTTTGTTTTCAAATGTGTATCATTTGATAACTTGTAATTGCTACAGTTTGGAAAAAATTTAGCTTTAGGACACATTAAAATTTTAATTTACAGTTCTAGCTGAATTATTTACGCCGATCGAGCACCATGTAACCTGAAACCCTCACCTGAGCCTTGTCAATGTGCGCTGATATCAGTCGTTTCCTCTGCGACCTTATCTTTTGGTAATTCAGGGTGGCAGGATTGAACTACTTTTGGGTCCGTTGAGGAATAGTCTAGGTCTAAAGGTTAAAGAGATAGTTAAAATTAAGACTATTATAATACATTTTAACATCATAATATCAGGAAAAAAAATTGGAGTAGGTGAGCCACATGGACTATCATTGTTGCATGCCATTTACTTTCCGCAAATGCTCCGAACTTTATTTCAATTCTGAAGTTTGCTTTTTCATTTGTTTGCAATGATCAGGTTCTCCGGTTTGAAATATTTCACTGCCATTGTATTTTTATTTTACAAGTAGCCAATATTATTCCTACAAGCACTATTGTTTGATATTTTGCAAGCAACACAAAATACTGATAACAAATTAATGATGAGAGGCACTGCGCACCACATTTTTCGATAATAACGGAGCTTATAATGACAATAAGTAAAGCACGTTGCATGCTAAACCAATAAATTAGCAACTGTGTAGTGATTACAGAAACACTTTCTCGATGTAAAGGATTTCACCACCAATAATACACACATCAAAAAAAGTTTTGCATCACCTCGGTTCCGAAAGTTCCAGAATCTGTACAAAAAATTGGAATAAAAATCAACATACACATTTCCGCTCTTTTTATTGCTCATGAAAATCACACATTGCATGCTGTACCATCATACAGCGAGACCTTCAGAGGTGGTGGTCCAGAATGCCGAACACACCAGTACCTCTAATACACAGTAGTATGTCCTCTTGCATTGATGCATACTTCGATTCGTCTTGGCATACTATCCACAAGTTCATCAAGGCACTGATTGTCCCACTCCTCAACGGCGATTCGGCGTGGATCCCTCAGAGTGGTTGATGGGTCACGTCGTCCATAAACAGCCCTTTTCAATCTATCCAGGGATGTTCGATGGGGTTCATGTCTGGAGAACATGCTGGCCACTCTAGTCGAGTGATGTCGTTATCCTGAAGGAAGTCCTTCACAAGATGTGCACTATGAGGTCTCGCATTGTCGCCCATGAAGACGAATGCCTTGGCAATATGCTGCCTATATGGTTGCACTATCGGTCGGAGGATGGTGCCATTCACGTATCGTACAGCCGTTACGACGCCTTTCATGATCAACAGCGGCGGTCAACCTGACCGGGTTGCCTCCAAACACGTCTCCGATGACTGTCTGGTTGAAGGCATGTGCGACACTCATCGGTGAAGAGAACGTGATGCCAATCCTGAGCGGTCCATTCGGCATGTTATTGGGCCCATCTGTACCGCGCTGCAATGTTTCGTGGTTGCAAAGATGGACTTCGCCATGGACGCCGGAGTGAAATTAAGCGTCGTGCAGCCTATTGCGCACACTTTGGGTTGTAAAACGACGTCCTGTGTCTGCACGAAAAGCATTATTCAACACGGTGGCGCTGCTGTCAGAGTTCCTCCAAGCCATAATCCGTAGGTAACGGTAATCCACTGCAGTAGTAGCCCTTTGGCGGCCTGAGAGAGACGTGTCATCGGCAGTTCCTGTCTCTCTGTATCTTCTCCATGTCCGAACAACATATCTTTGAAACTTTGTGGCAAATTAAAACTGTGTGCTGGACCGAGACTCGAACTCTGGACCTTTGCCTTTCGCGAGCAAGTGCTCTACCAACTGAGCTACCCAAGCACGACTCACGCCCCGTCCTCACAGCTTTACTTCTGCCAGTGTCTCACCTCCTACCTTCCAAACTTTACAGAAGCTCTCCTGCTTCTGTAAAGTTTGGAAGGTAGGAGACGAGATGCTGGCAGAAGTAAAGCTGTGAGGACGGGGCATGTGGTTCTTGGGTAGCTCAGTTTGTAGAGCATGTCCGCGAAAGGCAAAGATCCCGATCTCGAGTCTCGGTCCGGCACACACTTTTAATCTGCCAGGAAGTTTCATATCAGCACACACTCCGCTGCAGAGTGAAAATGTCATTCTAGAATCATAGCTTTGGTTCACTTCATGACGCCTGGACATTTCCCTTGTTGAGAGCCCTTCCTGGCACAAAGTGTTGACCGTCTAGGCATGGTTGAACTACAGACAACATGAGCCGTGCACCTCCTTCCTGGTGGAATGACTGGAACTGATTGTCTGTCAAACCCCCTCCTTCTAATAAGCGCTACTCATGCATGGTTTATAACATCTTTGGGCGGGTTTAGTGACATCTCTGATCAGTCAAAGGGACTGCCTGTGATACAATATCCACAGTCAACGTCTATCTTCAGGAGTTCTGGGAACTGGGGTGATGCAAAACTGTTTTTAATGTGTGTACGTCCCTTTAACCACAAGTCCTACTACTTCCCTATTCACACTCAAGACGTATTAATGTTAGCATAGGAAAGTGTAGAATAGATATACTATGGCTCATCCCAAGACACTGACCCGCTCAGAGAAGACAGCAGCGGCTAAGGCTTGCTTTGGGGCGGGTGAAAAAGAATCGTTCGTCGTACTGTTCAAAATAGAGGTCCACCTACCTCAGTACGGCTTCTACTCGACGTCCCTTCACTCTGCAACGTAGATACTTAGTAGACGGCGGAAAGCAGCGTTGAAGAAAACGCCGCCTAATATCTGTCCTGCAAAGTTCTCTTAACCTCTAGTAGTATTTCAGATCCTGCAATCTCACATATATCAAGATTTCGGGTAGTGGTACATTTTTTCTCGCAGTACATGTTCAAAAAATTGGTAGATAAGCCTTTTTTATTGCTTCTTGCAAACACGAAAATGGGTCATCAATTCCGCATTCACCTAACTAACGTATCTATAGTTCTCTGTTCACAGTTCATACAACTAATTTCACACGTAAAACAGCCAGAAATTTACTAAGTCCTACCTGATTGATGACGCGATCTCACAGTCACAGATGTGCTACTATAAACGAGTTTCACATTCGGTCCTGTTCAGTGGGTTTCTTTAAAAGAAACTGCTCGCCAAATACTCCATAACTGAACACAGAATATGCCACACGGAATTTTCATAAGGGTCGAAAGTTCACATGCGACTGACTTTCCAACAAAACACTCCAGAAACTCCAAACTTATCAAACTGTTCGTAGATACATCAGCGTTAGTCATGACACGTATTAAGCGCGAGGAATTCAATATGCCTGAATTTTACACATAATGAGAAACATCACATTTAACATGTCTTTCTGCGTCCGAAGATGGCGAGCGACTCTCTCGATACCGCCTCGCTCACAGTGTAACTAGCTGTGCACGGGAACTACTTAATTCTGATTGACTGATCAGTCTGAGGGAGCAATCAGAATGATCCCTTGAGATCATTCCCGCCTAACCCAATCGCTGTTCAGATAATAATTTGTGTCATCCCAAAATGCAATTACTAACACAATGTATCCCAAAATGCAATTACTAACACAATGTTTAATAAAACGAAACTAAATAAAATTAATCTTGGAAATAATTTAGGAAACGATTGCACTTTAAACTAATATTCTGGATTCCTTCTTACAAAAGCAATCACCCCTGGACATACGTCGTCAGCAGTGTGGGTAAATTACATCTTTGCCACGTTTCAATTACGTAATATTGTACATAATATAATATTGAATTTTTTCGTATGTCCCACGTATATACTCTCACTCATCTGTTGTATTCACACAACAACATAATTATCAGATAATATTTTTTCTGAATTTTTATACTTCGAAATGAAGAATAATTAAAGTTTTGAAAATAAAAATCCAAACTAATTGATGTGATACACTGATAACTCTGTGAATGATTTCAAATGATAACAAAAGACAAACTGTAACCGTTCCTAACTGAATTTTTCACCTTCAGTGTCGGTTTGGTGGGTTTTAGGTAATTTTGTGGATCTCGGAACTACTGTACGTACATCTCTCAAATTTGGAGATCTTCTTCTGAAAAACAAAAAATAGTATGCCAAGTTTGAAAATAATCAGTTAATGTTTAATACAGTACGTTTTATTTAGATTTGTAGGGCGGTATGAATATACGGTCGTTCTAAGTGACACAGAAGCCCATTCTCATGCTGACTAATAGCGACAGCTGTGCTATGAGTCATGGCTAAGACACAAGTTTGCAGCCTCCTGTATGTTCACCGGGCTCCATGTCTAGATATCTTACTGCAATAAATGTTATCCCATAATGACTTGCGATGTCACAGGCTTAGCTTACCAAGCCCCAGGGTCCGAACACTACCTTGTTGACTAAGTTTACTAGCGCATCTGGCCACTGTATTCTAAAAATTATGTTTTTCCAGGATTTTGGACACTCTGCCGAATTTGTATTTTTTGTTAGACATAGAAAACATAAGATTTTTTACCATGAAGCTAATTTTAATACGGATGTCCCATACTGATCTGGATTTGTAGCAAACTCTTTTGTCTATTTTGAGAATTTTTTAAAATTTTGTTCTGTTAGGGAAGAATCCTTGAGTGTAGGGTAGTTTGGTGTTGGATTAATCATGTAAATAAATTCTGAGATAACGGGTTTAAATCATTTTCAAACAAGTTATTCGGTATCAACAACAGGCTTGTGTTGTTAAGGATGACTGGTAGCTCCATTTCATAAAATGGATCGTTAGATGTAACAATTTAAACCTCTGCTGTTTCTGTAAATTTTAACATCTTTTTTCCAGGTGTCTGAATTTATCGATATGGAGTGAGCTCAGCCCTCGGTGCAGCCGTGGAGTCAGAAATGGGATGCTGACTCCAGCATCCCATTGCTATACACCCCAGTTACATCCTTTGGCGTTTCCTACATTTAGTCAAGGATGTAGTTTTTCCTGAAGCATACTTCAGTACAGTGTGTAAGATACGTCAATCTGGTTACAAGAAACTGATATACAACTTAATCTGGTATAATCAGTTGTCTTTTGTTCATTGTTCGTGCTCTAACGGACATACCGAGGAAGTGGTTCCGTACTTAATCTTTGGTAACATTCTTAATAACTAGAATTTTGTTTCATTCCTGTCTTAATAATTATGGACTGCCCTAATTGTGAAGCTTTTATGTTTCCAGCTTATTACCCCGGTGGAGGTGATAGAGGTGGTGAAGCGAGGATCGCGTGCCATCATCGCACTGTTGAATATAGCTCAACATTTTCACAAGTAGAGTCCGCTCCCGTATTTTCTTTTCACGAAATCCAAGTACCTTTGCTATTGTCATGTGGATCATTTATTAAATTCCAATTTGCTATTTTCATGGTCCTGTGTCACGAAGTTTTTCCGCTTTCCCCGACTTTTACACGAACTTAAAATATTAGGTGAATTAATATTCATTGACGCCGTAGGAGTTGCAGTTGTATGATTAACATGAAATTCTATGTCACTATTAAATTCCTGCTGTCATCAATGTGATGTGTCCCACCTTCTAAATAACTGATCACGTAAGTTCACTTCTTACATTTATTTTGTATTTTTGTGGGATGTATTTCATGCCGATCTTCTCTTGCTATACATGGTACACAAAACAACAACCAAGTCCGCCCGTACTTGAACAGTGCTTGTAAGCGGTCCGGATAAAAGAACTGCGTAGGTAATAGGAAAAAGTTTTCGACTGTGGTCCATACCACGCATCTGAAGCTTCAATATATATGAAGATAGTAACTGTTCTCGAAAGAACAGATACCATTGATGACCGTGCAGCTTCTATAAAATAAATGACAAGTTAATTGAAACCCTCAGCTGCCGACAGGTGTTGTTGATATACCTCGATGGGGCAGCTGAAAATGTGTGTCCCGACCGGGACTTGAACACGGGATGTCCTGCTTACATGGCAGATGCTCCATCCATCTGAGCCACCGAGGACACAGATGAATAGCGCGACTGCAGGCAGTTATCCCTTGCACACCTCCCGTGAGACCCACATTCCCCATCCACTCATTACTCGCGCACACTAAGGTGACGATTCCCGTAAGAGTTCGGGCATCCTGTGCTCATACGCACGGACGAAGGTCAGTGACTGGGTAGCCTTTGACTATATGTATGAAGATAGTAAGTTTTCTCGAAAGAACAGATACCATTGATGACCTTGCATCTTCTCTAGAATAAATGGTAATTAATTTCAATTAATTGCTAGGTCATGACTCCCTTTGTCATCAAACAAACAGGTTTATATGACGGTAAAACAGATAAGGCTACAGCACAATACCCACAGGAAGAAAACCCACATGTCTACCAATGTCAGCGAATCTGAGGTAAGGGACAAAAAGAAAGGGGGCAGAGAAACAAAGGCAAGGAAGGTGCACCGCCAAGGAAGCAGCCATAAGGCCCTGAAAGCAGAGTGCAATGAGGGGACATACACCCACACCCCTGCCACTTACCAGAGGTATTCTACTTAGAGATTGCCTTGGAGAGACTAGCAACATGGATAGGGCAAGACAAGCACAGAGAGACTAACAAATCTAACGGACCACATAAGATGGGGGTTGGGGTGGGGGGGGGGGGCGAAGAAAAGTAAAAGATAAGGTACTGTTCCGGCCGGTGTCGACGAGCGTTTCTAGACGCGTCAGTCTGGAAACGCGCGACTGCTATGGTTGCAGGTTCGAATCCTGCCTCGGGCATGGATGTTTGTGATGTCCTTAGGTTAGTTAGGTTTAAGTAGTTCTAGGTGACTGATGACCTCAGATGTTAAGTCCCATAGTGCTAAGAGCCATTTGAACCATTTAGAAGGTACTTTGGCGACTGGGCTGGACCACTGAGCACAGGCGGCAAAAGAGCGTTCGGCCAATCCTTCAGTGGGCTAATGACATCAAATTCAAGGGCATACAGGGAATCCTGGATAGCAATGACAAAGGGATAGCGAGGGTAGCGCTGGTCTTGAGCTTGCCAATAGCTCAAGTAGCCACTGCACATCGGGAAGGACCGATCAAGGCACGAATAGGTATGTTCCAGAGCTTCAGATATGGCTACCAACTCCGCAGAGAAATTATTACAGCCATATGGCAAGGAGAGCAGTTCAACATGTCCCACATGAGTACAAGCAAAGCCAACATTGCTGGCTGCCATCGAACTATCGGTGTAGACAACTTGTGAATCATGGAACTCGCCAATGATGTTTGGTTGGTTGGTTGGTTGGTTGGTTGGCTGGCTGGCAGTTTAAAGAGACTAAACTTCGTGGTTATCAGTCCCTGCTTACTCAGTCACACAAACCCAGGATTAGAAAAACATACCCCAAAATAATTCTACCGCCTGCGATCTGGTGAAGAAACAAAATGCGTCGAACTATGTGTGTAGCCCCAATGAAGAAGAAAACGAAAGTAGAAAGCCAAACTGAGAACATTAACTAAAATAAAAAAAGAAATATAAAGTATTAAAACAATTTAGCGGACAACCTTGGCTGGCTGCATAGTGGATGGAGGTAAACGCACCAAGGAAGGTGTCCACGCCCAAGAGATGGAGAATGAGCGGAAGGGACGACATCCAAACAAAATCGATTTTCAGAAAATCGTTATATCGAATATAGGGATTCGTTATACTTAGCTACGAGTGCGCTCTCTGACAGAATGGATCACTAACTGTTAAACACAGATTCGAAACTACGTGGTACTGAATACCACAAAGGATAAAGGATACATTCAAACTATCTGTGTGTTCCCTTTTCACCTAATGCTTTATTTGTAGAACCTTACGTATCGGCTGTGGAGAATATGCACTTTCTTCGAGAGCTCCCTTTAAGTGTGAGAACTCATTCAGCAGAATGTTGTCGCCAGCAATACTACGTGCTATGTGAACCAGTTGTAACAGTACGCGCCAGTAAATGATGGTGACTGCTATTTGCATGTAAATATAAGTCGACATCCGATAAATTGCATATTGAAATTCTAGCATCGACTTCGCCTTTTTTTTTTTTTTAAGCATCTGAAATTCGCTTACCGAAGAATTTAATTAACGTAGATAGTGGTTTCAGCCTGGAGTTCGGCGTTTGCTTAACAAATAAGCTACAGTGCAGCGTGAATCGACCGCGTAGCCACTCATTAAATTTATTTTGCCGCCGATCAACTTCCCTGGAACTTTTATGGGGGTAACAGTCGTTGCACAACACTTCTTGCAAACTTGACGTCATTTTGACGTTAAATACAACATCGACGATCGCATGGTAGGCTATCGACTTTATGACGGGGAAGAATATGCATGTAATTGCTTCTCGATTCACTCGCAGCAATTTATGCTCTCCTCTTAGGTTCCTGCTTAACCACACACACTGAGTCGCCACCTATTTGGAAATAAAGAGCCAAGTATTTATGAGAAGAAAGAATACGAATTGCTGCCCGTTCCAGTCGCAGCTCTTTAAGCTGTTTTCTTAAGTTCCTGCATAACCACACATTGGGAAATTGTTGAAGATTTACCGGTATTTTGCCAGCCGGTGTGGCCGGGCGTTTCTAGGCGCTACTGTTTGGAACCGCGTGTCCGCTACGGTCGCAGGTTCGAATCCTGCCTGGGGCATGGATGTGTGTGCTGTCTTTAGTTTAGTTTGGTTTAACTAGTTCTAAGTTCTTGGGGACTGATGACCACAGATGTTAAGTCCCGTAGTGCTCAGAGCTATTTGAACCATTTTTACCGGTATTTTATCCTTCTTTCTTAAATCATACATAATACAAGCAACACCGAATACTGGAGAACATAATTGTATGCCACTCATAAGAAAGTTCCAAAATGTCTTAACAACGCTAACACGAAAAAAAAGATATTTGCATGAGGCAATATGCGAACCCACACATTTCAGCTCCCGAATCCACGAATTATTTGTTTCATTAGCACATAGTAAAGTGATTTTTGTTTCTTGTATTGATTATCATAGTCTCTCTCTAAGGTTTATGTCGCTGCTATGTTATTAAGTGACCATGACAAGGGCGACGTCCCGTTACTTTGAAACGGCATATTGCAAATTATAATGCAAGGGTGTTTCAAGCTTAATTTGTGAATTATTGACAAGAACTCATTCCTGAGTGAGCACTCTGATATGTTGGCATTAATCATCGATAAATCGTTATGTGACAATTAATTATAGCAGTAATCATATAAAATAATTCCAAGAGTGACGTGTTTTTGTAAATCTCCGGTAAGCATGCATGAAGTCTTGTGAGAGGTCCGGATTGAACGCTAACGGAAGTCCATAGTCGATCGTGCGGTCCTCGATATTTGCAGGAACGAGGCGTACGAGAAAGACAGGCTGTCGTGCGTACGTCACAGCATGTGACCCTGCAGGTCATCGGCGGGGAGCGACTAACTGCTTCGGACGAGTTCAATAATTCGTGACTGCGTTTTTAAATACATGCAAGTTCGCGATAGAACACGAGAAAATTAAGACCTTTTGTGAGTATATTTTCAATTAAATACTGACCTCCCGTGGGTCCTGCACAGAAGCGAGCATTCACGAAGTGTGGCGGATAAGCCGATTAGTGTGACATTACGACCTCGTTGCACCGCCCGCATATCTCGTTGACCCAGTGCAGTTAGTGTTGTGAAACGAATGTTGACCCTTGTGTGTCTGTGGTTTAAAATGACGGAACGCGTATTGTAGCATCAGACTGTCGGCTCACTCTTAAAATTGCTGAAAAGTGTTGTTGTTGTGGTCTTCAGTCCTGAGACTGGTTTGATGCAGCTCTCCATGCTACTCTATCCTGTGCAAGCTTCTTCATCTCCCAGTACCTACTGCAACCTACATCCTTCTGAATCTGTTTAGTATATTCATCTCTTGGTCTCCCACGATTTTTACCCTCCACGCTGCCCTCCAATACTAAATTGGTGATCCCTGGATGGCTCAGAACATGTCCTACCAACCGATCCCTTCTTCTAGTCACGTTGTGCCCAAACTTCTCTTCTCCCCAATCCTATTCAATACCTCCTCGTTAGTTATATGATCTACCCATCTAATCTTCAGCATTCTTTTGTAGCACCACATTTCGAAAGCTTCTATTCTCTTCTTGTCCGTACTATTTATCGTCCATGTTTCACTACCATACATGGCTACACTCCATAAAAATACTTTCAGAAACGACTTCCTGACACTTAAATCTATATTCGATGTTAAAGTATACGGTCGAAATATTTGAAGATGATATTTAATGGATCAGTTGTTGCTCCGCGGAAACACGAATATGCACTTCAAAACACAGTGTGATTAGCAGGAGAGGGTGGGGGGTGCAAAAACGACGCTTACCCCTGACAGCAAGTAACCCCGTTTCGCCGCGGCAGGTGTCTGACCTCTTTATGTCATCTGGCGGCCGTCGGCATGATGGTCGACCGCACGTTGGGCAAGCCGCGCTCCACCATTGCATTCGCCTGTGGCTGGATCGGTCGTGCTGGACACGTGGGACATTCCAACTGCGGGTTCGTGTAGGCGCTAGGGTTTTCACGCCCCACCATTTGTAGGCTGTATCGGAAGCATACATAGTTTCGAAAAACCCGCTCCCGCCAGAGTCAACGGATGACCGTCGAATATCGTGGAGTGATTGACGGCATTAGAAGTTAAGTCTGCTGGGTTTGGTGTGCCGTTGACCACTCAACTACAGTCTGTATTTGTTTTTAAAGTGTTCCTAGCACCTCAGCTTGTTGGGAGGAAAACTTATAATAAATCAGTAGAATGTAACGCTCTAAAATACGTACTAAGAAATGGAATGGCAAAGCTGCTACGATTTTGTTTGACAGATGTACCTACTGAGCCGTGGCTGGCTCGTGTCACGCTCCGCATTAAACCTTAGTTGCGATTCTGTGATTAGTTTCCCGCGGTTATCGCGATTATTCTGTTATCCTCTCTATCCGCGAGACGCAGCAGTAGCGTGAATCAATATTCGCACCCTTGCACTATCTGTGGTCTCGCGCTTATATGAGGGTAATCCCAAAAGTAATGTCTCCTATTTTTTTTATAAGTACAGATCTCTGTGTGGCAATTGGTCATACTGTTATGAAGAGTGCTTCACGTGCTGTGTGTAAACATGCGCACACCGCGCTGTGGCGCTGTCTTGACTTGGCAGCCGTTGAGAATGGAGCTTCCGTTGGATGTAACCGCCAAGTGCGAATTGGGCGCAGTTATTCGGTTTTTGTCCGCCCCAGTAGCTGAGTGGTCAGCGTGACGGATTGCCGTCCTCCGGGCCCGGGTTCGATTCCCGGCTGGGTCGGGGATTTTCTCCGCTCAGGGACTGGGTGTTGTGTTGTGTTCATCATCATTTCATCCCCATCCGGCGTGCGGGTCGCCCAATGTGGCGCCGAATGTAATAAGACCTGCGCCCAGGCGGCCGGACCTGCCCCGCGAGGGGCCTCCCGGCCAATGACGCCAAACGCTCATTTCCATTTCCATTCGGTTTTTGAACGCAAAGGGCACTGCGCCGATTGAAATCCATTGCCAATTGACGGAAGTGTATGGTGAGTCGTGCATGGATGCCAAAAATGTTAAGTGGTGTAGAGAGTTTGCAGCTGGTCGGACCGAAATTCACGACGAACAAACGAGCGGGAGACCGTCAGTTTCTGAGGAGACAGTGTTGAAGGTTGAGCGAAGCATGCGTGAAGATCGGCGGATCACCCTGGATGATCTGTGAACGTTGGTTCCTGAGGTTTCGCAAAGCACCGCTCACAAAATTTTAGCGAAAACGTTGAATTACCGGAAGGTGTCTTTTCACAATATATATAAATGACCTAGTAGATAGTGTCGGAAGTTCCATGCGGCTTTTCGCGGATGATGCTGTAGTATACAGAGAAGTTGCAGCATTAGAAAATTGTAGCGACATGCAGGAAGATCTGCAGCAGATAGGCACTTGGTGCAGGGAGTGGCAACTGACCCTTAACATAGACAAATATAATGTATTGCGAATACATACAAAGAAGGATCCTTTATTGTATTATTATATGATAGCGAAACAAACACTGGTAGCAGTTACTTCTGTAAAATATCTGGGAGTATGCGTGCGGAACGATTTGAAGTGGAATGGTCATATAAAATTAATTGTTGGTAAGCCGGGTACCAGGTTGAGATTCATTGGGAGAGTCCTTAGAAACTGTAGTCTACCAACAAAGAGGTGGCTTACAAAACACTCGTTCGACCTATACTCGAGTATTGCTCATCAGTGTGGGATTCGTACCAGATCGGGTTGACGGAGGAGATAGAGCAGATCCAAAGAAGAGCGGCGCGTTTCGTCACAGGGTTATTTGGTAACCGTGATATCGTTGCGGAGATGTTTAGCATACTCAAGTGGCAGACTCTGCAAGAGAGGCGCTCTGCATCGCGGTGTAGCTTGCTCGCCAGGTCTCGAGAGGGTGCGTTTCTGGATGAGGTATCGAATATATAGCTTGCCCCTACTTATACCTCCCGAGGAGATCACGAATGTAAAATTAGAGAGATTAGAGCGCGCATGGAGGCTTTCAGACTGTCGTTCTTCCCGCGAACCATACGCGACTGGAACAGGAAAGGAAGGTAATGACAGTGGCACGTAAAGTGCCCTCCGCCACACACCGTTAGGTGGCTTGCGGAGTATAAATGTAGATGTAGAGGTAGAAGATGGGTGCCACGCATGCTGACTGAGGACCACACGTGGCAACAAGATGATGCTTCCCGCGCATTTCTTCACCGCCTTGCAGCCGAACAGGACAACTTTCTGCACTCAGTTGTCACGGGTGACGAAACCTGGGCATACCGCTTCACACCTCAAACCAAGCAACAATCACGCCAGTTCGTAACTTTCTGAATAGCATGGCGGCGAGCTGGTATGACATGGGCATACAGAAACTGCCACAGCGTCTACAAACTTGCGTCCACAGAAATGGTGATTATGTCGAAAAATAGCTAAATGTTCAAGCTGTAAACTGATGTAAACCATTGTAGAAATAAACAGAGCTATGTACTTATAAAAAATAGGAGACCTTACTTTTGGGATTAGCCTCACAGTTTCCGGCTGCACCGTGTGCGGGCAGTTGGTCAGTTGGCGTGGAGCAGTGAGGAAGTCTCCGTGGCGCGTGACAGTTTATAAAACCATCGAGAACATCGAGTTCGCCACAACAGCTGGAGACAAGAAGAACCGCATACCAGTTAAGAGTGTTGCTGCTACCGCACTTGTCGACTGACCTTGTGTTTTCTGTGGTTGCAGACTTAATTTTAGTATTGATCTTAATTATACATTTTCACACGGCAATGGGTGGCTCACAGTAGCTGTTGTACGTGGTGGTAGTGGTGTACCTAGTGTTGGTGGACTTGAAAGTTTTGTTGACAGACATTATTGCCTATCGTACCTACCATATCTTTACTGAATCTACCAGCCAGCACCAACTGTTCACATTGTGTCGTTTGAATTTCATTGTGGGCTGTTAGGACATTCCCGCGAGCAACAAGGTGTGTTTTCAAGTTGGCGAAATTCTAGCCGCCCTCCTGTGTAGTTTAACTTCATTATTTTGAATTGAAGCGCACCAGCGGAATCTTCTGCCTCGTGGCCGTTAACGTACTGGTTACCTGCCCTGGGCGTTGACGTAAATTCAGGCAGTGTATTTTCCTCGTTGTGTTGTGGCTGTCCAGCACGGCGTGTAGTTAGACAGCTGAATGTGGAACTCGTTGTGGGCGCCGATACCTTCTGCGTTGTTCCATTGAACTCCCTGTTGTGTGCTGGTCGGGTGGAGCGGCAGTTATCCAGTCGCTTGGTCCGTTGACTGACTGTCGCTTGGATTGCCGTCGGATTGAGAATTTGTTCGGCCGACTGCTTGTGTCACCTAAGTGAGTGTTAGTGTTTGAATTCCAGGCCGACCCTTGGAAGCTTCTGAGGGCCGTTTAATGTGCTGCCTTTTCTTATTTGCCCTTGTTGCTTATGTAAGACTTCTAGCCGATTTTAAAATAAAGTTGTTTTGCCCTTAATGCGTGAGACTGAATGGCGCATTTAGGCAGGAATCAAGTTCTAAAATTATTGTTTGGCTTGCTCTGTTTTTAATGTTTCCTTTACTCTTGTAATGTTCATCAAATGAATAAAGTAGTATGTTCGAGTGCAACTGACAGCCACTCATTTTGGCCCCTTTCCACAAATTAAACTATCTGTCCTGTCCTGTCCTGCGGATATAGCAGGGGATCTTACTGGTAGCAGAGCGTGGTCTCGCTTGTGCTTGCCATTCCAGTTGCTGTCAGTTTCACTCTTGTTCTGTTTTTGTGTTGGTGTGACACCATACTGTCTTGGCTGTTACTTGTTTCAGGTGCTTATCGTAATGGCAGTCAGCGTGGGGGGATCGGCCTGTTGGGAAAAGACCAGCTTGTTTACGAGCTGGCAATAAGGCGCCAGCCGATTGAGGGCAGTGTTCCGGAATTTGTAAGTCGTTTGCGCGCTGCCGATCTTCAACCGGTTGACGTCACGTCGGCGGTGGTGAGACGGGAGCGGCAATCGAATTTTTATTTGAAGCTGTTGGAGGCCTTGAGCAACCTATTTGTGTTTTGGTGGGAATCCAACCTAGTGACAGTAAGCTAGATAAGGTGCGGGCACAGTTAATGCATTTAACCAATCGGATAGCGGATTTAGGCACGTTAGCTTTCGATGATGATCACAGAAAATTAACCGTCGAGTTCGGAACTTTGGTGAGCGCATTCCAGTTTAAGCTTACGTGTTTGGAGTTGGATGGGAGGAGGACTGAAAATCGGGACTTGCTCTGTCAGGGAGAGGGTGAGAGCCAGCCCTGAGGTGGTACTGTTACATCCTCTGTTAAGTTAGATGCTGTATTTGCCAAGTTGCCTAATCCTCTGGCCTATTTCTTCCGAGATATTACTGAATTGGTTGTGGAGCGACCTGATCAGGTGGAATAACTATTGTGGCTTGAGTGTCGTTACATTTGGGAATTACAGCGGGATGAGGAGCAGTTACATCAGTATGTCAATGGAGTTCAAACAGCCTCCTTGGCTTTATTAATTGATTTACCTGAACAAGAGTTGGTCTCTATCGTTCTTAGGGGAAGGCGCGCGGCTGATAAGTCGCATTTTGTCTTCCGTAAGCAGCCTGGGAAGATCTCCGTGACGTGGTCGTAGCAGTATCCGCATTACCAGTTGACAACAATGTACGTCACGAGGTTAAGGGGCAGCTCGTCGGCGCTGATTCCGGATTATATACATCCGCTGAAGCTATCAGAAGGGAACCCCGGCATTGTTTCAAGTGCGGCAGTACGGCTCATTTGGTGCGCTCTTGTCTTCAGCCTCTTGCACCCAGAGCCGATAAATGACGTCGGGCTGGGCCGCGAACTCGGTAACGAGAATTCAGACCTTGGCGTACTCGTGTGGTCGCTCCCTCATCACCGCCCTTGCCCTACGTTTGTTCTCAGATAGTGTAAGGTTGAAGCATTAAGTTGTTCTGAAAGCAGTGCTGATATTCAAGATAATAAAACCGCGTTAAAAGCTGTGAGCTATCTGGGGAAGTTATCCTTGCATTACTGAGCAACTGTTTCACCAGGTATCCAGTCTAGTTTACCGAATTGCCAACCAGGCTAATATTAATTATAATCTTTTAATAGTCATCTTACGACAACCGGTGATATATAGAGAATTTAAATAAAAATAAATAAATCAGTTTATATTTGGACATTTATTTTAACATTAATCATTGTTCCTTTAAAATTTCAGCATATTAAACTTGATTCGTAACTAAACTGGTGCCTTATTTAGAACTGTAAAAATGTGAGTTTGTAATCTTACGGAACACATCGAATATGGAGCCAAGATTGGGATACTGCATACAACACTGCATTCATAAAATAACACATGAAGAACGTTGAAACATATACAAGAGGAAATTAACAACAACCAACCGATTCAATTTTCACCCAAAGAAGTTACGGTCGTAGCGCAGTCCTGTCCCTCATGAAATTACCACACACTGGTATACTAAATTCATACTAATTGTCTGTGAAATCTTCTCGAAAAGAATAGCTGAGGGCTACTTTGATGATTACACCACATGCTTCACGTGGTCAACTTGGTTTACACAAGGAGTGTAACTCCACAATAATTTTGATAATTAAAATAAATTACATCGAAACGGAATTTACAAAAGAAAAACCTCGAACTGGTTACTATCGTCTTACTATTAACCTGATGGGTCAAACAATTGTATAAGCACTTGCTACTGGTCTCACAAAGTACAGCCCACGTGGGTTGAACATAAAGAAAAGTTGCTATATTGAAAAATATTGTCAAGACGAGACGTTATAATCTCACTCACATTCGCATTTAAGATTGATGATCTTAGTTATAGTTACGGATCTTCAACATGTGGTTCCACTTTGCACACAAAGTAGTGACAAGGCAAACTACTGGAAGATATTCTGAACTTCACACTCGAATTACACTGTGTTGCAATTTAAGATAACATAAGAAATTTTAGATCTAAACCTGAAACAAAGGTGATTAAATTTTCAGTTAGGCTGAACTTAAGAACTCCATTGTCCTACGGACTCAGCAGAGACGCGCTTAGCCAGAGATCTAGCCACTTCAGACGCTCGCTGCGGACAGACTGCGGTGGGCCTCTACCGAGGGTGCCTCACAGATACAATCGGAAGTGACCAGAGAGGCAGCTTCCTATACCACCATGATAAGGGACAGACAGGACCATACCAAGAATAGAAACCTCTTTGTTTTCTGAAAGCATAGCCACCTGTTCCGACGTTGGTCCTACTGTTCTCTAGCTGACCGGATTGTCTGCTACCATCAAGCATGCAACTAGAAATACATTTGCTCATTCATACTTTCACACAGAAGGGAAGGGGCATGACAGTATCTTATCATATACACTATATAAAAGAAAGCGGATGTAGGTTCCATACGAGACTGTGTGACATGAATTATATATAAACTGTGTTTTAAAGTGTAGTAGTGTGACAGATCGTTCTTGTTGGTGTAAAAGTAACACATTCCACTGCTCAGTCTCCTCCCAGATAGTCAGAAACACCACAGTAAATTTAGAAGTGGAATGTATGCCGTAAATGACAACAGATTTAAGAAATTAACATGAAAGGAATCCAACAGAGACCTTTCAGTAGGTGGCGAGCCGATTTGTGCTCTTTTGGATTCTGGTAGTTCCTTTACATTATTGAGCTTCGAGTGGTTTTTGGAACTTGAGCATCTTACGAAACTTCTGTCAGTCCCTTCGCCAGTCCAGAGATGTCGGGTGGCCAATGGCCAAGTGTTGACTCTGCATGGTTGGCTCTGGGTAAGTATATCGGTCAGCGAATTTTCCTGGTCTATGTCTTTAGCTGTGGTTAAGGAACTGCCGGTTATCTAATTTTGGGGTGTGATTTCATCAATAAAACTGGGTTGGACTTGGATTATTCCGGGCACACCTTTTCCTTTAAGTACACCCCTGAGGAGAAGTTTGGTTTTTGCGAATGCGCTAACCCTTTTGGGCATCGAATTGTCGGCTCGTTGGCCGTTCAGGCCGTGGCTAACGAGTTTGATCTGGCCCATCTATTGTCCCATCAGGCTTCTCAGTTACGCGATTTGTTGCACAGTTTTCCCCAGTTCCTGAGTGATAACTTGGGTGTTACTAACGTTCTTGATTTTCATATCCGTCTGTCCGACAATATTCAAGTTATGCAGTCCCCGTATCGCCTCTCACCCACTAAGGTGAAGATACCCAAGGCTAAAATATCTCAGATGCTCCAACAAGGAGTGATTAGGCCTTCTACATTTGCTTATAGCCGGCCGGAGTGGCCGTGCGGTTCTAGGCGCTACGGTCGCAGGTTCAAATCCTGCCTCGGGCATGGATGTGTGTGATGTCCTTAGGTTAGTTAGGTTTAATTAGTTCTAGGTTCTAGGCGACTGATGACCTCAGAAGTTAAGTCGCATAGTGCTCAGAGCCATTTGAACCATTTCTGCTTATGCTTCCCCAATATTTCTTGTACCTAAAGATCAGGGGTGCGATTTCAGACCTGTGGTTGACTACCACCGTTTAAACGCTAAGGTTGTCCTTTACTCGGTACCCCTACTTGATCTGAATAATTCTTTTACTTGGTTTGCCATCGCTAATCGGTTTACGGTCCTCGATTTGAATCTGGCCTATTATCAGATTCCCTTGGCTGAAGACTGTAAAAATGTTACCGCATTTTCTACTGATTGGAACTTGTTTGAGTTTAACTGAGTGCCTTTTGGGCTAGCGACTGGTGCGGTTGTGCTTTCTTGTTTGCTGGATAATATCCTTGGCGACTTTATGTTAGTTTGTGTGTATATTGATTTGGTGCTAGCACTCCGTTGCAACTAACGAAACTTAAACTTTTGCCATTCAAGGTTGCCACCGGCGGCAATCCTTATGTTTCACAACGGCCTCACCAAGTCACAACAAAACAAGTAGAACCAAATGCAGCATCTCTAGAATAGTAGCAGCTACTCCGTAACGGTTGTTTCCGTCACTTTACTTAGGTGGGCACGCTTTTGTATTTCTCCTTACCAACAAGCAGCTTATCGAACGCAACTGTTGTCGGAGCCAATTCTTGCAATAACTCAACGGTCGCATCACAAAACAAGGCTAGGAAATCAGCACATCGCACTCAGTTGAAGAGTAACGCTAACAATTTGCAGTCGTTACCGACAATCTAGAAGCTAAGGAGCCAACGTAACTGTCTTAGTTCTCGTGGCCACATCACATACCTTCTTATCGTCGACATGGTCCAATGGCGTTGTCTTCTTCAGGTAGAACAGCGTTACGGGTGCGCTATTCACCACTTAACCGAACCCGGATGGTAACGTTGAAGAAAAACAGGAACGATCAACCGAGCCTTCCCACAAATCTTGGGTACGAATTACTCTCTCTAGTGTCCTGACTGAATCCAGCTAATAACCAAACTTGGTGAACAGCAACGTGGAACTAAAGCACCACAGACATATTTCAACACTTACGCAGAGTTTAACGCCAACGGACACACTTGCTGTTGGCAGTCACGACCCTGACCAACACAACTCTGCCTCGTCGCTGCGGTACCCCTACGCAACGATGCGACCGTAAACACCGGTAGTCGAGAATTGGTCGCCCGGCCTAGCTTGCACTACTCTATGCCGTCACCTCTGACGTCCCTAGCGCCACCGCACCGACGCTTGCTGTCCTAGGCACAGCGAACACTCCGCAGAAAGCAGAGGTACAGTGGTAGAACAGCAACGGCACGAAATACAAATTGCCGGAGGAGGAAGCCAACCGGAACAGATGAGACAGTATTCTGTCTCGCTGCTACAACATTGTGGTCACTAATTCCTGTATGCGTCATGATTCTACCTATTTTCTCAGGATTATTTGTTGGCAAGAGGCCAAGTATTTTTTCGCAGCCATTTTCGCTTCGAGTGGGCTCCTGAAATAAGTGTTCGAAATAATTTTCTGCCACTGGATTCAGAACGATTTCGGACAAAGTTGTATGCCTATCTCCGACTTCAAACATGTATTTTCGCCAACATATCGAGGGTAGATTGAAGGAGGAAGAGGAGGAGGAGATTTGTGTTTAACGCTCTGTCAACAGCGAGATAATCAGAGACGGAGTAACAGCTCAGAATGGGGAAGGTGGGAGAAGGAAAGCGGCCGTGCCCTTCCGAAGGAACCGTCCCGGCGTTTACCTTAATCAATTTTAGGAAACTCGGGATGGTCAAACGCAGGTCTGAAACGTTGTCCTCTCCAATTCGAGTCCAGTGTGCTAACCACTGCGCTATCCCGCTCGGTGGTAGGTTGAAGTCACCACCAACTATCTGTATGATTGGAATAGCAATTTGAAATGAGGCTCAAGTTTTCTTTGAACAGTTCAGAAACTATCATCTGAGTGGTGGGGGAGGGACTAAAAAGGAACAAATTATTAATTTATTGCGTTTATCAAGTGTAACCTCTACCCATAATAATTTACAGGAACTATCTACCTCAATTTCAAAACAAGGTAAACTACTTCTGACAGCAACAAACACTTCACCACCAACTGTATTTAATCTATCCTTTCTGAGCACGGTTAGGTCCTTTGTAAAAGTTTCATGTGGACTTAGTTTTTGCTTTAGCCAGCGTCCCGTGCCTATAACGTTTTAAGCTTCAGTGTTTTCTATTAGCGCTTGGAGCTCTGGTTGTTTTCCAACACAGCTATGACAGTTTACAGCTACAATACCGAATTTTTCTACGTCTACTGTCCTGTGTTTGACCTGCACCCTTTTAGACTGATGCCCTCTCTGTAGTTTCCCAAGAGTATTTAAAAGAAAAAAAAAAACAAAACGGCCAGTCCCCTCCACATTGCCGTTGCTGTCTCTGTAGCCGCTTCCTCTGTGTAGTGATCTCCTGACCTATTAAGCTGACTTCACCGGAAATGTACTATATCAAAAGCAAAGATAGCAGAGGCCACAGTGTCTCGATAAAAAACATTGTATACCACTGGTGGTGTAACCAAAATAAAATTCCTTTCATAGTCGTTTTCTTAGGGCTTTCCGGCGTACAACAATATTAAGTACTTTGAACTACCCAAGGCATATCTGTTTTAAGGTAACAATGTGAGTTCGCAGGAAGGCTAATTTCAGATAGGTGGATAAGTGCTCTTCTCTATACATAAATTATCGCACGGGTAGGATGAGCAGCAATCTGCAACTGTTTGGCTATGACGCTGTAGTATGCGGGAAAATATCGTCGTTAAGTTACTTTACAGGGATACCGGACGACTGATGGGTGGCAACTTGCTCCAAATGTATAAAAATGTAATTTCAGGCAGAATAGTAGGAAAACTATCGTGTGATCTTCCAGAACAATATTAGTGTTATGCTGCTTGACACAGTCATGTCGATTACATTCTCGCGTTAGTGTTTCAAAAGAGATATGAGATGTAGCGAGCACTTAAGGACGTTAGCACGGAAGAGAAATAACCAATTTCGGATTAATTGGGAGAATTTTAGGAAAGTTTAGCTCATCCATTAACAAGAGAGCGTTTAGAACACTAGTGTGACCCATTCTTGAGTACTGCTCGAGGGTTTGGGAACCCCACTAGGGTGGTTCAAACCGCCGTCGTAGCAGTTAGGAGACGTGCTTCTAGATTTGTTACCTGTAGGTTCGATCAACACACGAGTGCAGAAGATTGCTTGGGGCACTCATATGGGAATCCCTGGAGGGAAGACGGCGCTCTTTTCGCAGGGCATTATTGCGGAAATGTACAGAAACGGCATTGAGACTGCCAATGTACATTTCGCGTAAAGATCACGAAGATAAGTGGATGGAAATTAGGATTCGTACGTGGCTTATAGACAATCCACTTTACATTTCTTAATTTGCTAGTGAAACAAGAAAGCAGATGACTAGCACTGGTACAAGGTACTCTCTGCCATGCCCAGTCCGGTGACTTGAGTATAATATGGTTGCGGGTGTAGATGTACTGTAAAGCGAATCACAGTATTGCCTGAGTTCGGCCCCGACCCTAACTTCTGCAACCAGCAGAAAAAACGGGCAGGCATAATTGCCGTCTGCTTCCGCTCCCAGTATGCTTCATACTCTCTTCCTTCCTTTCACAGTCTAATTCTGAACAGAAAATCCGTACCTCATATTCCATAGTTACAAATTTTTCCACCTTTCCTTAAACGTCCCACTCTGCATGTCTGCGACAAAACTGAGCTGTTGACACAAGGGGATCCACACATTAGCCACGGACAAGAGCATGTGTTGCCAGATAACTCGATCCGTGAGCCACACGTGTACGCGTAAATCACTGATCGCAGCGATGGATCGCTGATCGACCTAGTTCCTATGTAGTCCGGTTAATCTCAAACTATATATTGCCTATGCAATATTGATATTTAGTTGTTTTAGTGATCACAAATTAAATCTGGCCTCTCTCTCTGGATATCGACCGTTTTCCTCTTCTTGATCTTTCGCCGTCGGTTGTGACTCGAGCGCGAGGTGGTGCTCTCTGACGCAGAAAAGGGGGTAGCCGGAGAGAGGTGAGAGCAGTTGGTGACTCGCTAAGTAGTCACAGATTTGACTGGCGTCGGCAGTATTTTACGGTGTGTTGTGGACTAGCCGGGAAGCCTAGGCACTTGAGAGCCGTTGACAGCTATTGCTGTGTGGATCTGGTTCACTTACCTGACAATTGGAGAATTTATGCTTTCCCTGGTGGATTCTTGGAAACGATTTTAAGTGTTTACGTCGTCTTATTTGAACATATTTCCTGGCCTATGTGTCTGCAGGTGTGTTTATCCTTCAGTTCTTTTAAGAAGTTTGCTCTTTGCTCCTGAACTCTGAATTCATATTCAGGATTCATTGCGTTGGTCGTTGTTACTATCCGTTAAGTTCAGAGTGGTGCTGAACAATAATTCAAGGTTTCAATGGCAGGGTTTGAGTTGTGACACTGACTTCAATACGTTGAAATTTTGTGATCATTGTTGGTGTTTGTTATTTTACCCTCTCCCAGCACTTGGTCTGTTCCATGCCACATTGCGTATTGCCGAGCAGGGGTCGTATTTGACAGCCTTTTTATTCCACCAGATATTTTCTGGTTAGCTTCTTGTGTTGCTTCTGCTCCAGGTAGACAATGACGGTAAGGCAGATTTATAATTGGATATCTTTTGATTTGGCAATTTTGATTTGGTTTTGACCCAAGCATGTTAAGATTTAAATTTCTTGCTCATTTGATTTGGCTGTATTCCCCTATGTGTTCGTAAATCAAACTTAGTACACTCAGTTGAAATTGTGTCACAGCATAAGGGTTCTTTGGAGTGTTATGGGCTTAGTTGTGTTAATTTAAGTTGTTGTGCACGTTGTTGGGGGGTCCGTAATATTTACTAATGCATGCTCCGTACTCCGGGTATCTACGCTGAACTTGATTGCTTGTGGGTCTTATACTGCAATGTGCGGGTGTGAGTGTTGAAGCCTGGTTGGGACTTGTGGTTCTCACTCACATGCCCGTAGTCTATCGGTAGAGTGATTGTACTTTCGGTGGCTGTCGAGCTGTCACGTTAGCCAGGCATTAACTGTGGCTACTGCAGTGTGCGACGGTTTTATCGGAGCCCAATACGTGAACGGGATTCACATCCAAAGTAAGTTTCATTCGCTTTGTGCTACCCTCAGACTCTTTGACACTGTTTTGGAGAGTTGCTTTAGCTTCTGCTCCCCGAAGTATCACTGAATTCCACGTCAAAGAAACGCATTTTAATTTTGTGCATTACCCATCGCTTCTAGTTGTATAAATAGCGATGTATTTTTATATTTCTAAAAGAATAAATGTTCATATCGTAATGCTTTCCTAAAAATGTTGGAGGTTATGAAGAAGTTCGCCCATGGCATTCACTAAGAATATGAGGGTCTCTCGTCCCCGCTAACAACAGTTATGACACAGTGTTCTAATAAGCAAGGTTTTGATCCCCTCACTTTCATGGATCGAGTTCTTGCCGTTTATTGCCATCATCTTGTTCTTTCTATAGAACATTATTATTAGTATGGCTGCCGCCCCTTGGGTCCTATTTTCTGATGTAAATAAACTGTGGGAATTGTCATTATTCGTTCGACCCTTTGTTAATTGTTAAAATTGTTATTAATGGTTTCATGTGAAATGACGCGATACTTACTTATGTCTTGCCGACTAAGGAGTTGTTTCCAAAGTTATTCAAACAAATTTGGAAATTCGTTTAGATCAAATTGTCTTTCTATCCGAAAGCTGTATATTGTATTATTTTAAAATACTAAACCTGGTTTGAGTTTAGAGAACCTTTAAATATTCATGTAAAGTTCATGTTTAATTCTGAAACTTTTTATGAACAGATAATTGCGTGTTCTATAAATAGTGAATGATGATCCAAAATACTGGGGTGTAGTCGATCCTCTAGGATCTTTACCCTCGATTTTAGGGCGCTGAGGTTTCCCCATTATATTGTAGAACTAATACATTAGTATTTTAGAGTAACAGCAACATTTTTCAGGCACGTCGTGAATGAAAAGTTATAGTGTAAATTTATGTAGCTGAACTACAACGCTAGTAAATGAAAAACGATCTGAGGACGTCGATTAATGTTTGAGGAATTAAGACATTAAAAGTTGTACTGTAAAATTCTAAGCATATACTTAATAGATTCTTAATACACATATTTTCAGGAAGAAATGAGTTAATCCAGTAGCAAGTTAAAATGTTTGGAATATAGTAAGAAACAGTACAGGTAAAAATAAAATAGCCGGTAGTTCTCAAGAAAAGGCCACCGAAAAAAAAAATGTTACACAGATTAGCTGCCACAGCAAGTTCAGTAAGCATAAATTCCCTTTTCTTCCAAAGTATTAATCGACATATGCGTATCAACTGCCACTGCTGCTGAACGAAGCGCTTCATTGTTCATAGCAAAACATGACAACTATGGCGTTAAAAATACGTTTTAAAATTGCTTGGTAATTCGCTCGAATGTGCTGGGGCGAAAGAGGGCGACCATTAGCGAGCGATATTAATACCGACGCTGCCAGTAAAACATCAGTCGTGTGAGGGGCACGTATATATGCTGCAGGAGAGTAAGCATTAATATTGCATTTCGGTATTTGATGGCGAGTTTTTCCAGTAGTTGGTAAGCATACCAGTGGGCCTCTAAGACGGTTGTCACGTTTACAGTTACAGTACCTGCGTCTACTGGAACCATATACTCACACATTGACCTCTACCAATTATTTGTCATCGGTTGAAAGTAATGACACCTTCCTTCCATTAGCTTATTCTCTCGCTCTCCTATTTGTCACGCATGTGTCAGGTCAACTGCCCCGTTGCCTAGGTACCGGTTGATTCTTCGATGTAAGGTTCTGCCCCCGCTCCAGTCTAACAACTTATTTAATGTTTTCTACACAAAATGGTAATAAATTGATTTGTCATTTAAAATGCTTTCATTTTAAATATTTTTGTAACTGCTAGAACATTTTTCTGTGCAAAAATCAATGTGACGCACCATGCCAGAATATGTTGACCTTTTCTCAACCCTAAACGGGTAAAAGATATTAAAACGTGGCTGGTAATGAAGCGAAAGAGTAGCTAGAAGACGAAGAAACTGGCATGTTCATTCAGATTTTTTTGAGCCCATTTGTCTATCATGTTGCTATATAAGACAGAAAGGAACAATACAAGCCATCAGTTGCCAGTGGGCATCGATTTATATTGCTCGGAGCGGGCGTCCCATGACGTCCATCTAAGTTCATCGTTGATCCATTCATTCAGTTGCTTTATTAAAGAAGGCAGCTGAACCTCTGACCGAACACGCTGACCTACTGTGTTGGGTGGGATTCAAACCCGGGTATCCTGCTTACTAGGGACGAATGCACAACAGCGCTTAAAAGTCACTCGAGACCATGGTCAGAACGTTGCAAGACTTGCGAGGAAACACTGAAGTGATGGGAGGAGCTACACTCATTCTCTCAGGAGCTTTTCGACAAACGCTTCCAGTTCTCTTCTAGTCAACACCAGCAGCCGAGATCAAAACATGCTAAAAAGAATCACGTCTCTGGCCACACATAAAAATACGACTAACAAAATATGAGAGTTGAACTATCGAAAGACGGAACGACAGCAAATTTTTCTCAATAACTTTTACAAATAGGCGACGGCACATATCCTGCTGACACGACGACCGGCCACATTAAACTCAACAGTGATATCTGAAACATTGCCACTGCCGAAAACGAACTCATCGACGAAATTTATCCGAACATTGTTCACAAATATACCATCCGGATTGACTAATTGAAATTTCGGCTACTAAAAGTAATATTGTCTAAACCCTTTGCAAGTACCAGTAATTACATTACACAGCCTTAGACTTAAAACTGGATCTCCGACCGTACTACTCAGAAATCTCAACTCACCAAAACTATGTAATGGAATAAGTGTGATCATCAACCACCTACCGAGTAACATCATGAAAGCCGAACTGGAAAGTACAAAGGACACACTATTTCTCCCCAGAATACCAGTGATCTCTACTGAATTGCCATTTCAAATTAAGACTGCAATTTCCAATCAAATTAGCCCACACTTTTACAATTTCCTAAGCGCAAGGACAAAGTTTAAAATATTGCGGCATGAACCTCGAAGACTCCTGCGTGTCTCGAGTAGGAAATTTGAAAAATTTGTACACACATAGGCCGGATAAGAAAATGAAAATTGTTAATAAACAAGTATCGTAAATATGTAGAATATGTTTTCAACAAAAAATTTTACCGCATACTTTAAGAACTACTGTAAATATATAGGATATGTTTTGAATAAAACTGTTTTGCCTCTTATACTTTAAACTTTATCCTTTTATTCGAACTACCACGAACCCTCATATTAACACCCTGAGCGAAGGGGGTGCCCAGCTAGTGCTAAATAAAGTTACTAATAAAAAGAATGAATCACCCAAATGTATGTATAACAATGCCCTGTGAATTTACATGCAAAATTGACTCACAAAATTCTAGACGCTGAATACTACACAAGCTCATCTAACACTACACTGTGAAAGTAAAACAGTCTGCATGAGAAATGAAATCCTAAAAGAAATATAAATTATAAATTTTACTGTGACAATTATTGCACATAATTGCCACTATTAGTTTACATACGTAAACAGGACGTTTATTCTCTTGGGAGTGTGAGAAGAAACTGAGTGACAGATTGGAAGCTTCCAAAAGATGATGATTTGAAGAAACTGGAGAAAGGAATGTGTGTTAGCAGTTGAAGGTGTTGAAATCTCCAGTGCTGTGTGTAAATACAGTAAAACTGTTACGTTTCTTTCTACTCTTGCCGGAAAACAAGACTTGAGGAAATACGAAAACATGTCCACGACTGATAATGTTACGAAACAAATATGTGGGAGCTGTTGATTTATTATACATCATCGGCAGACACAGAATGAGCTCTCAGAAGTGGTGCCTCAGAATATTCTACCATCTCTTAGACATGGGTATTAGTAAATGATTTTTTTCTTTTTTACAAAAGATCAGCAGAACGTAAAGGGACCCATAAGACCATAAAGCTAAGCAAACTTTGCATGAAAGTTGCTGAATGGTTATGCCAGTATGCTGCCAGAAGCACAAGAACGATGGAGATCAAGCAATGAAGTGGGACAACAAATCCGAGCAAAGAAGAGTATGGGACCAACAGCTCAATTGCATCAAAGAACGTAAGACAGAATCAAGTGTGTTATTTTCCATTTCACTTCAAAATTACCAGGGTGTAAGGGATTACCCTGGATTTATTATCAATAGTGTGTACTACCATTAAGCTTCCACAAAAACAAAACTTGCTTTAATGCATTTCAAATGCAACAGGATGAAATTGTTACACCTAAAATGAGTTGAAAAATGCTCTGGTCTTGCTGTATTTAAATAAATTGTGATTTTTTCATAATTTCCTGAAACTTGTTTGCTATTTTATTTAATTTTTCCTTTATTTAATATCAATTAAGAAACCTCTGTGTGTGAATGCACAATGTTCACTTTTGGACTGGAAGTTAACTACCAAGAACCAGTTGATGCAAAGTTGTCGTTGGCATCTTAACTGCGAAATGCGTTATGTAACTCATGTGCTACAAACAAATTGTAACTAACAGCCTCAAAGTAATTTCTTACTATTTTTCTGGCTTTTGACGTACTTAAATAAAGCACGAACATATTTTCAATAAACAACCCATTTACTGGTTAATAAAGGAAGTCCTCTGGTCGAAATAGCATATTAGTTATGTTCCTTCCACCCCAACCTATACGTAGCAATCTTATACAACAAATAGTTCGTCGAAAGATCCGTACCTAAGGACTGAAGAGTTGCACATGTCACACCAATACCCAAGAAAGGAAATAGGAGTAATCCACTGAATCACTCACCCAGTAGGATTGCAGTAAGATTGGAGTAGGATTTTGGAACGTATACTGTGTTCAAACATTATAAAATACCTCGAAGGAAACTATGTATTCACGCATAGTGAACACTGATTCAGAAAATATCGTTCTTGCGAAACACAACTAGCTCTTTACTCTCACGAAGTTGTAAGTCATATCGACAGGGAATATCAAACTGATTCCATATTTTTAGATTTCCAGAAGGTTTTTGAGTTCCTCACAAGCGACTTCAAATCAGGTTGTGTGTCTATGGAGTACCGTCTCAGTTGTAATACTGGATTCGTGATTTCCTGTCACAAAAGTGGCAACTGATGGAAGGTCATCAAGTGAAACAGAATAATATCTGGCATTTCCCAAGCAAATGTTATGGACCGTCTGCTTTCCTAATCTATGAAACCGACTAGGAGTCAATATGAACGGCCATCTCACTCAGACTGTTGGCCCATGATGCTGTCATGTACCGTCTTGTAAAGTCATCAGATGATGATGATAATAAACACTAACTGAAAAATGATTTAGACATTGTATGTGTGCTGCTAAATATTGCAATTGACTCTAAATAATGAAAAGTGTGAAGTCATCCTCACGAGTACTGATAAGATATCTACTAAATTTCGGTTACATGATAAATTACACAAATATGAAGGTTGTGAATGAAAGGAAACGATTAGGATTTACAATTACATTAAATTGAAACGACCACATAGATGATGTGCAGAAAGTGAACCCGAGACTGCGATATTTTGGCGAAACACGAGATGCAACAGGACTACTAAGGAGACTGGTTACACTGCGCTTCTACGACTTTTCTGGAGTACTGCTGCGTGGTCTTGGATCCTCATCAGATAAGACTGACGGAGGACATCGAAAGTGTTCAAAGAAGCACAACTCTATCATCGAGAAATAGGTGAGACGTTTATTCCGTGTGTGGTTCTACAGTGGAACGGTAGAGAAATAATTATAAGGCTGACTGATGAAACCTCTGACACGCACTTGACTGGAATTGCAAAGTAACCATGTAGACGTAGATGTAGACGTGTACACATGATCTGCGAGACAGAGCAGTAAGACGTATGACCTTGTAAGACAGTCTGCAACAGTAACAGCTGGACTGTGCTGTCTGCCCATAAATGTTGTCTTTCAAAGTTAGTGACACTGTCTCCACTGAACGTTTCTCAATCAGCAAAGAGTACGGATGAAAAACAGACTGGATCAGCAGCTTGATCCCGGAGCCAGCATTCGTTAGGAATTATGTATGTATGTATGTATGTATAGGCTACCCATTTCGAAAAGATAAAATATTTATGTCCAGCCATTCGCAACCCTTGCAGAGTGTTCTTCAGTATAGCCTGGCTGTGCAAAAGTCCGCCACTTTTATTTTATCATTTTCATGTAGTTTGATTAATTTTTTGTGAACTCCATTTGGTTTTCTTCTCAGTATTAATTTACCTCTTTCATTCTTATGGTTCTGACTATCATATCAGTAAATCTGATTACACCAGTATTGGCACTACGGCGTTCAAGTGCCCGAGTATGGTGATTCAAAGACAACACGATTTTCATGTGTTTTGCACGATCTTTTAAGTGACAGAATCTGGTAGAACATGTACACAACCCTACACTGAAAATGTTGACACACTTCCTCCTCACAATCTGATTGAAAATTGCATGATACTGGACGAATAGTGGATTCCTGGCGTTTCAACCGATGTCTCCAAATGTAACATCTCGTGTCACTATGACAATGCGTCTTATTTTAACTGAATGTTGTTTGTATGCTGACTAGAGGGTACTAATCGGTTTGACTAGACATGAGCCGTCTATTTAAGCGGTCAATGGACGAGTTTAGGACGGATTTTCTAATGACAGTGGTTGGCTCCTTTCCGAATCTTATATTTGTGGTCAGCACACCTGGTGAAATATTTACTGGTTATATCCAAATACTCTTAATTTTTGCAAGTAAAATTTTATGTTAGTATTACCACAATTTTATTTAAGCGCGAGGCATGTGCTCCTGCTTTTGAGGTTTCATTCAAACTTTCAGTTTTGATCAAAATAAACGCGTTACAAATAATGCTGAACATTCCTGGGATGTTAAAACTCTGTACTTGACCTAAACTCCAACCTAGGACTTCTGCCTTTTCTGATCAAGTACACTACTGTGACGTGTCCAAGCACGACTCAAGAACCGCCCTCACGGCCGTGCTTTCGCCAGTATCTCTTCTCCTCCCTCACTACAGGCTCTCTCAGCGGACAGTACTGTCAACTTTATTCGGGACAAATAATTTAGGTATTTAAAAAGACGTTAAATGCGTTTAGGCTCACTTTTTTACTATAGTTTTTAACTGCACCAGTTCCGGTTATGGTGTGCGCCTGCTCTACCATCAGCCATCTCCCAAAAAGACATTAACACATTTAGTCAGAAGACCTTTGTTTCCATCGAACTCCACCACTGTAGTGCTGTTTTGGACGGAAGAACTCTTCGGTCAGTACGTAATGAAGTCGTTGAGCGCCCTAAGTCGTCGTCGTCGTCAGTATTCAAGGAGTGAATGATCGCCGAACTTGATGAGTCCTGAAATGGCGCCTGGCTTTCTATGTAGACACTAGAATCAGTACCTAGTGAACGATTTAAAGCAATGATAAACGATAGCCAGAGAGTCCTTCTCATTTTATTCGTTAATGACCTGACCGATTGACGAAAATGGTAGCTGCATTATTCACAGACGACACTGCTTTGCTCTTCAGCAGTTGTCGAGTAAACGCGGCGATAACCCACCTTCGGTGCCAGTTGACGGCCACGGAACAGTGGGCAAAGAAAAACAACACAAGGTTAAACGCAGACAGAATACACCCAGTGATGTTTACTCGCAGAACACGACTTGAGAAACAGGCTGTTAATTATCAACATAGATGTCCAGTGGGCCTGCCAGGTTAGATACCTAGCAGTGGTGCCCGATAAAAAGCACGTATTGAAACGAAGTGGGGAAGAGATGATCCGGCTAATTTACACCATGCGTACCTTACTGTGTAGTGTAAAATAAAAGTAAACATAGAGGTTTGAATTTATAATGCAGTCGTTCTACCAGCTATTCTATACGGATGTCCCTTCTGGAGCACAGACTGCCAAAAACAAACAACATCCAGGTAATCCAAACAGATGCTTGAGACTAATACTGAGAGAGCCCAGATGGAGCAGAACCAGGGCTGACAAGAGGAACTGAACAGTCTGCATCAGCAACATTATTTTTGTTTTACAGAGAAAAAACAACTAGCGCCGAAAGGGCCCGCGCCGAAAGGGCCCGCGCCGAAAGGGCCCGCGCCGAAAGGGCCCGCGCCGAAAGGGCCCGCGCCGAAAGGGCCCGCGCCGAAAGGGCCCGCGCCGAAAGGGCCCGCGCCGAAAGGGCCCGCGCCGAAAGGGCCCGCGCCGAAAGGGCCCGCGCCGAAACCTTAGATAATCAAGAAGTTAAACTTAAACGTGACTATATGTGAAGCTTCGCCAGACTGATACGATGGATGAAAAGTAAAATGCATTCGACAGTCGGTCCGTCGTTCGCTGAAACAATCGTTAACTCAGACAACATATGTAAAGAGAACTTAAGTACTTCCAAAAAAGTATATACTTTAAAAAAGGTATTTGGTCAGGAAAGCCTGACGATAATGAGCAGAAAGTGGTGGGGGACACCACCTAACAAATGGAAATGGATAAAACGACAGTGCTCAATATGCACTTAGCTAAAATGACCTCACGGCGAGAGGGCCGAGATGAGGTTTAATTTCCCGGGGCATGTTCGCGTGAAGAAAAGGTTAGTGGTGATGCCCAAGTGACACCACCTGCCGACAGCCATCAACACGTAGATAATCCGAGGGGATGGAAGAACTATTGGACCGAGGTAGGAGGACTGCAGCCTTGGTAGCAGCGTCAGCAGCCTCATTTCCCGTCAGACCGACGTGACGCAGAACCCACGTGAATATCACAGTGGCTCCATCAACAGCGAGCAAATGTAAGCTTCTTGGACCCGTTGGACTAAGGGATGGACTGTCTACAGTACACAGAGACTCTGAAGGGCACTGAGAGAATCTGAGCATATTACAATTTAAAAGCCTGTATCACCGGATGTATTTGGTGGCTCGATAGAGGCCGAAGAGCTCTACTGCAAATATTGATCAGCGTGTTGGAAGCCGATAACGAAAATGGTTGGTACCTACAACGAAGGCACACCCGACACCAAGATCTGTCTCAGAGGTTTCAGTGTACACGAAGGTACTACGGCTAAGATTCGTGCGAAGGTGGAGAAACAGTGATAAATCGAATCCGGAGTAGTTTCCTTAGGAAGCGAATGAAGCTTAAGATGAACACGGGGCGCCGCTCGAAGCCAAGGTCGTGAAGGGTTCAGTCCCATCAGGGACGTGGCAGGTAGCGTGCCAATAAGCCGCTGGAGGAAAAGCCGAAAGCGAACTCCGGGAGATAACAGAAGGACGTGCCCCATATTGGCAGTCATTTCCTGAAAGTACTAAATGTATGTGCGCTGAAAAACTCCTTTTAGTGTAATTAAAAAGTAACATACATAGTAAATAAAACGTGTAACAGTCATGGGAGTTTATTTTTCATGAAACATTTTAAAACAGTGTCTTTTCACTGTAAGGCAAGGCAAATCTTACCACTTTCGGTCAACTGGATTACAGCCAAATCCTTGGTTAGTGTAAAATTGGCTTGTTTGGGCATTACTGCTTCAGACTACTTTTACTGGAAAACTGTACAATCATCTCGTCTACTGCCACGTCTGCCTCTTTCTTGCTTCGAACACACTTCTCTAATTTTTGTGATCAGTGGGCGTAATTTTCATAGACTGTCCTTTTTTCTTACTTCTTGACATCATCAAACTCAACTTTCAAACTGGTCCTAATTACAAAGAGTCTGTTTCTAGTCATGTTATCACTTACCACAGGTTTTCTCCATCTGTTATTCCAATACATACGGATAATGGGGTATTGTAAGCAGCTCGAGATTAGGCATATGGCAGTAAACATTTTCAGTTCAGTCAAATCTAAACCTAAAGGGCTTCCATTCACTTTATCGAAAGTTTGACAGTTTTTCTCAACTATTAGTTGCAATTTGTCATCGTCCAGATACTGTCTGAAACAATCAACGTATTTGTAGTTCTAGTGTCTGCTGGAGATAGTGCTGGTTGGGAAATTTATGTTACTGAAGCTGGGTTGAAAGATCTTCCTCGAATGTGACACCTCGGTACAATCGGAAGACGAAACAAATTTAAAATAGATTGATTTTATTTATTTGAATACATGTTGATTCTTTGTTATCTGTTCATACATTAGCACTTATTACAGCAAGGAGAAAATGTTTGCAAATCTCTGCAAAATTTTGGAACAGTAAAATTGTTGTTTAATTGCTGTTCTACAAATCTGTTGACTCAGATTCCTTCTCTGATTCGTCTTTGTCAGATTAGTTTTCATTTATCTTCTGTAGCAGTGGCGGAGTCACTATTGCGCTGGTGTTACCATTTTCTGAAACATCGCCGTAAAAAATATCTCCTTCAGACTCATCACGGCAGTCTATCAATCCACATAAGGTAAAATTTCATCATCTGAAATAAAAGTAATTACCTCTATTTAGATATTTTATTGTAATGGTCACTATTATGATCATTAACAATATTAGTAAAATTATTAATAAATATACTGTTCCATAAATTAAACAAGCAGTTTTTGGATATGAAACAGTAATGTCAAATTTTACTAATGAGATCAGTTAAGCTAAGTCCCGAAGTGAAGGATACTGAGCCTCTCGATTGTGGTCATTAACTAAAATTGAACACAAAATTGTTCTTTCCTTCTTAAAATACTCCTCATATTCGTAACTAATTCTTTGTTATATGTGCTAAAACGAAAGCGATAACTTGCAATTCACACTTACCTCAGAGGATGTTTCTTTCACGGCGTGAACTGGTCGCTGCCATTTCCTAAAACGATGGTTTAGAGAGACGTGTGCAGAAGATCAGGTTCAAGTACACAAAATTCTTCCTAGATGTCAGCAGCAACCGTTGAGAAAAGAAAGACTGTTTCATGCTGCCATCTGGCGGAGAATTTTTTAAACTTGAAGTACAGTATACCGTACTAGGGTCCCCAAAAGGATAGGGTGGATGCCTGGACATGGCAGACAAGCAACACGCGTATCAGCTGAGGAGAACATCACGCCGGTAGTTCGGCAGTAACACGATCAAGTAACATACCAGGAAACTCCTTGGGAAAGTCGCAAATCTGAGACCAACTTCACGTCACCTACAGTGCATGGGAACAGTGAACTCGGAACGATGGCACTGTTCGATTTCCACGCATGGTCATAGAGGACCCTGTGTAGGAATAAAGCGAAACCAGCATCTGAACAGTCCATATAGGCTAGAGCCCAAATGTCCTGTTAACGACTGACAGATGTCAAAATGATTGTGAGGTGTAATGTTAAGAAGTCCGGCTTCAAAGAAGGCAGTACTTCTTGGGAAATAAACGTCATTTATATCTATATTATAAAAGCGCTCTCTATATTAAGAAAGCGTGTAGCTACATAGATGGGTGTGTTGCCTAAGTACAGGAGCCTTTACTCTGCACTGCCCTAGCAGTCATCCACACAGCGAAGATGAAGTTGGCGGTACTCTTGTGTGACACTCTGAAAGAAGCGGGGTGCTTTAAAGGTGTACGTGCAGCTCGCTGCTTGCCACAGTTTGTCTTTATAGTTTTGCTGTGGTACAATTCTTAAAGCAGCTTAGAAACGGAGTGAAAAATCTCTTTCGGGACGAAGTCTGCTTTGAAACAATAAAAACCGACTGCGGCATTTGTAACTTTGTTATCAACCCACCATTTATACGCCTCAAATAGTGTATTAAACGTATAAATTGCAAGCGCCCAGACAGGAGTTTGTTTCATAGCTGCCTGCATTTGAATGATTTCGGCGAAGAGTTCAAATGTGTCACAGAATACGAAGCGACAAACAGAGTGCAAACTTAGCGTAACTGACCTCGTTACGGTATCATCAAGGTATATCTGCAACAGATTTTAAGCAGTTAGCTGCCTTCCAAGCCTCCGTATTTGGAATCTGAACCTTTGTATTATGTCGAGTACCTCGCAGGTACTGTAAATCAGTTCACAAAGGAAGTATATGGTTTATTCCAGAATATTAAGCCGATTACGTTGTGTGATCTGCACCATAAATCAGAAACTCTTCTCTCTGAAATAACGTATGTGAACCTTAATTCAATGTGCTACATGTTTTGCAGTCTACAGTGGGTTATCATTGTTATACAAATCCTAGTATAAAAATAGCTGCCAAATTGTAAACGGGTATCTTATTGAAACGTCACAAGTACGTAGGTGTGGCAGCCTTAACCTTCTAATTATGATTTGGAAAAAATAAAGTACTTTATTTGTCTGCTATTACAGGGCTGCAGTCCTGCTACACAAAAAAGTCACCGGTCCACAATCGCGTAGCTACAGGAGCCATAGAGAAATTGGCACAACCCATTAATTCAGTGGAGTATCGTGAGGTAATTCGTTCCATGGAGTTGAAGGTGTAAAACGCCGCAACAGCCAGTGCTTACTAGGAAGTAAACAGAAACAGTTCATCATCGTTATGACACAGTGGTCACTGATCAGGGGCTGAGGACTGCGAACCGCGACGGAAGAGAGACCCTTGTACTTGAAGGCTGGCGTGTACTCAGGCAGGCGTATCGACATTAAAGCTATAATGGGAAAGTGCAAAGTCATGGGTCAGCTTTGAACGTCTTCCACAACAAGAAAGGTCACCCTCCACTGAATTCCACGGCTGCACGGGACAGTGACACATGCAGTTTCTTTCGGCTATCAAACTTTGTCTCACTCACAGTATTCTCCTGTTATGTCAACCACGACACCGTACAACCACCCTGGTATCACTGCTAGTAGCCACTTCATTTCTTGTTCCTTTCGCAAGTAGAGCGAGGAAGAAACATCTATCTGCATGCCTCTGTACGAGACTTCTCAGTGCTCATCCGTAAATGTATTAGGTGCAGTGAAAGAAGACAAAGGCAATGATGGAAGCAAACTGTTCATTATTTGGAAAGTAGTCTCAGTTCTTGATACGTCTTTCCCACAGCGAGACAAGGCGGTCGTGTCTCGATCTTCACCTTTTCCATTACCGATCCGATTGCTATACGCCAGTCTTCGTATAACAGCTCCTCCGCATGTCTCGTTGTTCCCAGTCCTACACAGAGAGTGCCAATTCGACCTTCCTCATTCGGACTTGACTGATTACACAAAGTATCTGTGTCAACTGACGATTGTGTCATGACAAAGGCGAACTCTCGCCGTATACTTGCACTAACTCAGCACGGACTGTTGCGGCGGCGTTCCCCTTAAACTGTAGAAAACTAATTACTACACAGTTCTCCATTTTATCGATGGTTTGCACTGTTCTTTTTTTTCTCCTTTAGGTTCGAGATTGTGGCGTGGAGATATCAGTGTGTACCGGGACTAATGAAACCAACAAAATATTTTTTGGAGACGATAATTACAACTTTATGACTATCTCACCCACATAATTGTGTGGGATACTTGTGTGGCTTTTAAGAAAATGGTTTTCTGTGCACTTTATATTGTTAGTGCCCTAATATTCTTTTTCCACATGGGCCCTTAGTCCAGTGAGATTAAGTTTCAGTACTGCGAAAAGTTACGCTAAGAGTACGTAGGAGTACCTTTATTCTAAAAGAAACATCAAAACCCGCAAGTCCGTCGCGAATGATTTCCTGTGTTACTATGTTCAGTTCAGGTGTTCCTTTCACAGTCACTCGATTTTGTATACAGGTGGACTGTTAATGCCGCCACTAATAGAAATCTAGTGATCTGGCGATCGTGTTGGACACGTTACTGATCAGTGAGTGCTTATCCATTTGTCCTGGAAAATGTCATTGCAGTTGTGATATTACAACTCAAAAAGCAGTCTTGCTTACACATTGTGACTCGAACGTCTATCTTGCTTAGCCATATGGTTTCTCCTGTGTTTAGGAGGTGTACTGCCCAGAAAAGCTTGAGAGGTGTATGCTTTTGGTATCGAAAGTAGACAAATGGCAACACGCAATCAGTACCTTCACTGGGCAACAGCAACGATATTCTTACTAATGACAATGCCACTGAAGCAGGGTTACTAAAAACGGTTTTCCGACTTCCTTCGCCAAAGAAGTAAATATTTCATAATTCGAATCCATGACCACGTGATCCACTTACAAATAGCTCTCCTCAGTGCAGCTGACTATATACAGGGAAGTCTTCTGCTCCAGATTCTACAACAGTCAGGTTCCTGTCAGTATACTGAAACTCTAGTTCCATACTTAGCAATCATATACAACCTCTCGCTCGTCGAAAGATCCGTACCTACAGACTGGAAAGTTGCACAAGTCTCACCAGTAACCAAGAATGAAAATAGGAGTAATCCACTTAATTATAGAACCATATTGCTAACACAGCGCTTGCTGCAGGGAACGGTGTAAGATTTACGGCAAAATGTCGTAGTATCACATCCATGTGGTACACATATATTATGACAAGTTCTTCCGCAGTTTAGACAGGACTTACCCTACTTAAAATATGTATGTAGCATATATTGAAACGGTGTGATCAGTCATGCAGTGGTATGGTATTTTCTTTCCAGCATGATACTATTTACTCATTATCTGCCGATCAGGTACTGATAGAACGACGTAGAGAGGCTGTCAAATTTATGAAGTTAATGAAAGCATTTAAACGAGAAAGGCTTAGAATAAATACAAGCAAAACATAATATCTAGAAGTTTGAGCAGATAGAAGGGATTTAGTACTGTCGCAGGGAATTATCGAAGCTGTAGAACAGATTAAAACTTTGGATGCATTATCCATTCCTCGGGAAGCTGTGAAGCAAATGTGGTACGCAGATTGCAACACGCAAGAGGAGCAATTAAAATGCTAAATGGAGATCTGTGGAGCCGGGAAATATCAAAAGAAAAAAGGACGACGATTCTGCAAACAGAAATGAGAAGTATATTAACGTACGCTGCAGAAGGCTGGACTCTGATGGAGAGGCAGAGAAGCAGATGGAGTAAGGAGGGCAGCCAGGATATCCAGAAGAGAGCAGCGAAGGAATGAGGACATTAGGGAGATAATGGATATGGAAAGAACCAGTCGTGCAAAGAATTGAGAATTGAGCTGTGTAGTGGTATGGTCATAAACGGCAAAAGGAGCAAGGACGATTGCCAAAAGCAATCCTGGAATTGTCGCTGCCACGAATGAGGAAATGTGAACGTCCGAGGTTAACCTGGAGAGCGGGGGTGACGAATGATGAAGAGAAATCTGAAAGAGGAAGACTACCATGATGGTAAAAACTGTCGAACGGTGGTGCAGAGCAACTGCTGAAGAGTGGAGAAGCCCTTAAAAGTAAGTAGTTTTTCCTAAAAAACACGTCAGTATTTCAAAAGTATCACTTTAGATTCTTAATCTAATTACTGCTATGTATCCAGACAAGAAGATTACATTGCCTATGTGTATATGCTTTGCTATTGTCATTTTCAGCATAGCGACCTAGATATGCGAGTACGTACCTTTATTAAGTCACTGCCGCCGGGATGTAGTTCATCCCGTTACACAACAGAAAGTAAGAAATGCAGCGTTGGCTATATTTCACCCACTTACACACGTAATTCAAGGCCCTTGGCCCTCTGCGATTCAGCATTTACGGAAGATATGAACGGAACAGCAGGAGTGCAAATGCAGTTTCTCTTTCCTTTAGTGGAGCAGTGTGTCACTGTGACACGTCCAGTTTGTTGCGCTCGCCTCACGTGTGGGTTGAAGGCCCGGGTCGGGTACTGGCGGAAACGTGGCAGGGGCGACCCCTTTCAAAAATGGCTGAGCACTATGGGACTTAACAGCTGACGTCATCAGTCCCCTAGAACTTAGAACTACTTAAACCTGACTAACCTAAGGACATCACACACATCCATGCCCGAGGCAGGATTCGAACCTGCGACCGTAGCAGTCGCACGGCTCCAGACTGTAGCGCCTAGAAGCGCCCTTTCGACGACCATGACGTTCTCATTCTGTCTGATTGGGGTGGCTCCTATAACAACCCCACACACTAATCATGTTAACTTTTTATCTGGTTTGTATTTTCAAATGTTTATTAATGTGTCCTATCTTCTCCAAGGCGGAGGAGACCTTTCGTTGCCCAAGCAACGTTGCCTTTCCGTGATCATGCCGTATTTCCGGACGCAGGTTGGTCTCATCTGAGCAGAGGTGGAGTCGCTTGCTCCAATGATTCTATCTAGTAGGTGCAGTAATCCCGTTCGAGTTGGCATGCACGTTTTCCGTTTGGTTTTCCTCTTCTGGCCGCTACTTAAGCGCGGCACTTCCGGCTATGGTTCTCTCGCTTTCCCGCTACGGGGCCCTTGTGGTCGTGCTTGCCCATTGCTTGGGCACATGTTGTGCTGGCGAGTCTGGGAGTGACCGTTACGGAGGAGCGTTGGTTGCTCGCGGCGTTGTGCTTTGATTTGAGGAGTGTGTCGGCGGCGGGCTGGTGGTGGTGACCTCCAATACACTAGCAAGTGTGTATATTTTACTGCCTTATGTTGGATGCCTATTTTTTTTTTGTGGTTTTAGGGCGCAAAACTTCTATGGTCATTAGCGCCCAGCCCGTGACTTAAGACAGTAAAAAACCGAAATTGAAAACCAGCAGCAATGGGAACAAACTCATAAAATTGGAGAAACTAAAAGTAGAAGGAATGCTGAAAAATCCACTACAGAAAGGGGGTGGTTGTCCCCCCAAAAAAAACTTCAAATGACTGACGTCATTTCACTGTCACTAATAAACTGGAGAACGCGGTCGGCTGAGCGCGTGTCATCTGCTAAAATCGACGATAGATCAGGCGATAGCTGTAGACGGGAGCGTAACGGATTAAAATAGGGGCATTCAATTAAAAGGTGTCTGACCGTCCACGGCTGAGAGCAGTGGGGACAGAGTGGAGGAGGATCACCGCTTAAAAGGTGTCTATGGCTAAAAAGACAGTGCCCTATCCGGAGTCTAGCTAAAATTACCTCCTCCCGACGACGCGTTCGGTAGGAAGAGGTCCAAGCGCAAGGAAGGGCTTTCACTTCCCGCAATTTATTACGGGGAAGTGTTGACCAATGCGCATGCCATCAATGAGCAACTTGGCGACATAAACCTCTACGTAGATCGGTGAAGGGAAGCGACTGAATAGCTGGCCGAGGAAGAGAGACTGCAGCCTTGGCCGCTATATCGGCCGCCTCATTCCCACAGATACCAGCGTGTCCCGGGAGCCAGAGGAACGCCACCGAGACGCCCCCCAGGTGGAGCAAGCGCAGACAGTCCTGAATCCGGTGGACCAGAGGGTGCACAGGGTAAAGAGCTTGGAGACTGAGGAGAGAGCTGAGAGAATCTGAGCAGATAACGTGCTGTATCCGCTGATGGCGGCGGATGTAGTGGACAGCCTGGAGAACAGCGTAAAGCTCCGCAGTATAAACCGAACACTGGTCGGGAAGTCGAAAGCGATTTGGGGTGTCGCCAACAATACAGGCACTCCCTACACCTAACGATGTTTTCGAGCCGTCGGTGTAAATAAATGTGGCGTCCGTCATTTCTGCACATAGAGCAGCAAATGACCGACGATAAAAAAGTGTAGGGGTACCATCCTTGGGAAATTGACAAAGGTCATGGAGTAGGCAGATCCGGGGACGGAGCCAAGGCAGTGCTGTACCCCAAGTTGTCAAGGTGGTTTTAGGAAAGCGGCAGGAAAGAGAATGGAGCAGTTGACGGAAGCGGACTCCCGGGGGTAGTAGGGAGGAGCGGCCTGCATACCCTACATCAAAGGAGGCGTCGAAAAAAAGGTCATCGGCTGGATTAGCAGGCATGGAAGACAAATGGCTAGCATAACGACTCAGGAGGACTGCTCGCCGATTGGACAGCGGAGGTTCAGCAGTCTCAGCATAAAGGCTTTCCATAGGGCTAGTGTAAAAAGCTCTAGAGACTATGCTTCCATAATCCAATTTCGAGCGCAGTAAGGCGCGACAGAGGCGGAGAAGGACCACTCGGTCCGCTCCCCAGGAGGTACCATTCAGGACACGGAGGGTGTTGAGGGATCGCAGACAGCGAGCCGAAAGATAGGAAACGTGGGAGGACCAGCACAGTTTTCTGTCAAACATAAGATCCAAGAATTTAGCGACGTCTGAAAACGGAAGGTTGACAGGACCTAGATGTAAGGAGGGCGGAAGAAACTCCTTACGTCGCCAAAAATTGACACAAACGGTCTTACTGGGTGAGAAACGGAAGCCGGTTTCGATGCTCCACGAGTGGAGGCGATCGAGACATCCTTGAAGACGTCGTTCAAGAAGGCTGGTCCGTTGAGAGCTGTAGTAGATCGCAAAATCTTCCACAAAGAGGGAGCCCGAGACATCAGGAAGGAGACAATCCATAATTGGATTTATGGCGATGGCAAACAGTACAACACTCAGCACTGATTCCTGGGGTACCCCGTTTTCTTGGGAGAAAGTACGGGAGAGAGTAGTGTTCACCCGCACCCTAAAAGTGCGCTCTGCCATAAATTCGCGAAGAAAAAGGGGCAGCCGGCCGCGACGGCCCCAAGAGAACAGTGTGCGGAGGATGCCTGTCCTCCAACAGGTATCGTATGCTATCTCCAGATCAAAAAATATTGCTACTGTTTGGCGTTTCCGGAGAAAATTGTTCATGATATAAGTGGAGAGAGCAACAAGATGGTCAACTGCAGAACGATGCTTCCGAAATCCGCATTGGGCTGGTGTTAAAAGACTGCGGGATTCCAGCCACCAAGCTAAACGGTAATTCACCATACGCTCCAAAACCTTACAGACACTACTCGTGAGAGAAATGGGGCGATAGCTAGAGGGGAGATGTTTGTCCTTTCCAGGTTTCGGAACGGGAACGACAATAGCTTCCCGCCACCGTCTGGGAAAGGTACTGTCGGTCCTAATTCGACTATGAAGGCGAAGGAGGTAACGCAGACTATGGGTTGATAAATGCAGCAACATTTGGACATGGATAGCATCCGGTCCTGGGGCGGAGGAGCGAGAAGAAGAGAGGGCATGTTGGAGTTCCCGCATGGAGAAAACAGTATTGTAGCTTTCGTGATTTTGAGAGGAGAAAGCAAGATGTCGCACTTCTGCTGCACGTTTCTTCGGGAGAAACGCTGGCGGGTAATTTGAAGAGCTCGAAATCTCAGCAAAGTGCTAACCCAACGAGTTAGAAATTGCGACGGAATCCACTAAGGTATCATGCGCGACAGTGAGCCCAGAGACCGGGGAGAAACTAGGCGCGCCTGAGAACCGTCGAAGCCGACTCCAAACTTCCGAGGTGGGAGTGAAGGTGTTAAATGAGCTAATAAAGAATTTCCAGCTTGCCTTCTTGCTATCGCGGATGACGCGACGGCATCGCGCACGGAGCTGCTTATAGCGGATACAGTTGGCCAAAGTAGGATGGTGACGGAAAATGCGAAGAGCACGTCGCCGCTCACGTATTGCGTCACGGCATGCCTCGTTCCACCAAGGAACTGGGGGGGGGGGGGGGGGGCGCCGGGGCAATTCGGAGGTGCGTGGTATTGAACGTTCCGCAGCTGTAAGAATAACGTCGGTAATATGTGTGACCTCATCGTCGACGCTGGGAAAGCGACGGTCATCGAATGTCGCTAGAGACGAAAAAAGTGTCCAATAGGCTTGGGCAAATTTCCAGCGTCGCGAGCGCATATATGGCAGTGGAGGCTGCAGTCTAAGGACACATGGAAAGTGGTCACTCGAGTGTGTGTCATCAAGGGCGAACCATTAGAAGCGCCGAGCTAGCGGAACAGTACCGACCGCAAGGTCCAAATGAGATAAATTTGTCGTGGAGGCAGACAAAAATGTGGGGACCCCAGTGTTGAGGCAAACTAGATCCGCTTGGTGGAAGACGTCTACCAATAGAGAGCCACGTGGACAAGGATGTGGAGATCCCCAAAGCGGGTGGTGGGCATTGAAGTCCCCAACCAGCAATTAGGGGGGTGGAAGCTGACCAAGAAGATGAAGGAGATCAGCTCGTGCCATTGGGGTGGACGATGGAATGTATACAGTACAAAGAGAGAACGTGTATCCAGGAAGGGAAAGACGGACGGCGACAGCTTGGAAGGAACTGTTTAAGGGGATTGGGTGATAATGGAGAGTATCATGGAGAAGAATCTTGAGTCCTCCATGGGCTGGAGTGCCTTCAACAGAGGGGAGGTCATATCGGACAGACTGAAAATGAGGGAGAACAAAGCGGTCATGGAGACGCAGCTTTGTTTCCTGAAGACAGAAGATGACCGGCGAGTAGGATCGTAAGAGGACCGACAATTCATCCCGATTGGCTCGAATGCCGCGGATATTCCAGTGGATAATGGACATAGGGTGAACAGAAAATGGAGGAATGTGAACAAGGGTGCGGTCAACTCAACGACTGCTCAGAGCTTGCGACCGACAGCATGGAATGGCATTCAGCCGTGGGCAGAAGATCCTGATCCATATGTTATTCAGGAGCAGCCCCTGCCACCAGCGATCGGCCGCTTGACCGGCCACCAGCAGTGCGCCTCAGCGACACAGAAGACGGCCGAGGGCGATTTCCGCCAGGTGGTGCTGTAGATGGGACACGCCTTGGCGGAGAAGGAGAGGAACTGGGTTTCTTTGTAGCCTTCTTGGAAGTATGATGTTTAGATGAAGGAGGAACCGATGGTTGGGAAGTTGCGGTACGTAAAAACTCTTCACGAGTATGCTCTTTTTTCGAAGACTTGGCGTCTGACTTGGGCTCGAGATTTAGCAGAACCAGACGAAGGGTGAGCCATAGAGTGGGCAGGCGAAAGTGGTGAGGTTGAACGAGCGATCTTTGCGCTGGCCGATCTGACGACCGTGGCACTAAAAGTGAGGTCGCAAGTCTGCGTGGCCGCCTCCTTTGTTGGCCGAGGAGAAGCAAGGACAGTGCTGTATTTTCCTGTCTGAGGCACGGTGGGCTTGCGACTGGCGAATAATTTTCGAGCAGCAAAGGTCGACACCTTTTCCTTCACTCTTATTTCCTGGATGAGCTTTTCGTCCTTAAAACCGGGGCAATCTCGAGAGGAAGCAGCGTGGTCACCCATACAGTTGATGCAGCGAGGGGATGGAGGTGGACAAGCACCCTCATGGGCATCTTTGCCACACGTAACACATTTGGCCGGATTGGTACAGGAATGGCTGGTGTGATTGAACCGCTGACACCGATAGCAACGCGTAGGGTTTGAGACGTAAGGGTGAACGGAAATTATCTCATAGCCTGCTTTGAATTTCGATGGGAGTTGAACTTTGTCAAATGTCAAGACAGTGCGGGTTGGAATGATGTTCGTGTCAACCCTTTTCATAACTCTATGAACAGCCGTTACGCCCTGGTCAGACAGGTAGTGCTGAATTTCTTCGTCAGACAAACCATCGAGGGAGCGTGTATAAACGACTCCACGCGAGGAATTTAAGGTACGGTGCGGTTCCACCCGGACAGGGAAGGTGTGGAGCAGAGAAGTACGCAGCAATTTTTGTGCCTGGAGGTCACTGACTGTTTCTCACAACAGGGTGCCATTCCGTAATCTGGAACTAGACTATACAGGACATGCAATTGCGTCGACACCTTTCTGAATAATGAAAGGGTTGACCGTGGAGAAGTCTTGACCTTCGTCAGACCGAGAAACAACAAGGAACTGTGGCAACGATGGAAGAACTGTCTGTGGCTGAGACTCAGTATACTTACGTTTGTGAGCAGACAGTGGAAGGTGAGGAAACCATTGCGGAAGAATCCCCCATGATTACCAGCGTCTCCGATGGCGCGCTCCTCCCTTGTGGGGACCCTTACTGAGGGCACTCCCGCCTTAGGTGATTGTTCACACCTCAGGTCACGCCTCCCGACAAACGGACGGAGGGACCAATCGGCACTTTCGGAAGGTATCAGCTCAGGTAATCATCCCTCCCTGGGCCTGGCCGTTACGAGGGGGTACGTACGTGTCCTACCTGTCTACCCGGGGTGGGGAATTACGCGTTACCCCGTCACCGGCTACGCATGGAAGTGCGTGGGTCGGCCTTCAGACACGCACAGGGAGGAAAAAAGAGAAAGGGAAAGGAAGGAAGAGAGGTCTCAAACGCCGCAGCGGAGAAAAGTGCAGAGAGAAGCGGGAAGGAAATGAGAAGGACAGAGGAAGGACGAAGACTTGCAAGTATAGAAAGCAAGGAATTTGTAATAGTTTAGAGCGTCCGTCTCCCGACGTAGGCACAACCCGTACTCCCAGAGGGGGAGAAAGGGAAGGAAAGAGCCAGAGGTGAGGAAGGGGCGAAGATGGGGGAGGGGGAAGGATGAGGAAAGGGAAGGTATGCAGCCCGGAAAGGAAGGAGGGCCACATTAGCTCGGGGTCCCGTGCTCGCTACGCACGTATCCTCAAAAGAGTTGTGGACCCCCTCGGGGGGCTGGATGCCTATGTACGTTGTGTGGATTCTCATCGTTTGCCGCTATACACGATGGGCATCAGCTACTTCTCTGAAGTTGTGTTTGTGATCAATCTGATCGTTATGTGTGTTCACCGCCGGAAACAGTAACTTGTATGTAATTATCCCCGCCGTGGTGGGAGTAAGGAATTCACTCTTGGTTCCGGTACATGTTGAGTAGTGGTGTCAAAGACTGAAACATTGCTCAGTGACGGGAGCAGTAAGCAGGAATAGTGTGAAGTCTGCGTGAGTCATTCTAGGATAGTGCACAGGCCATGTTCAGTGTTAAGACAGTGTGCTTGTAATGTTACTTGAGTATCTTATAATGTATTCTGTGGTTTCCGTTTGAAGGGGGCCGTGACTTTGGTGTCTTGTACTATGGGTTTTTATGCTCTTACTTCGGCAGGCCGTTGACTTCTCCGGACTTGTGCTTGTTGTTGGGGTCTGCCTGTAAACGTAAAGAATTGTGAGCTGTAAGAAGTGAATAGTTTTCCATGCTACTTGTTTGAGGTCTCATGTGTTGAGGGTATTAAATTTAAAGGTAGGGGCATAGCTCCAAAATAAGAGGGTTTGTGTTATGTTCTTTGGTTTGGTTGTCTTTATGTTACAGTGTACAACGAACAGCGGGCACAATCAGTTCCCTATTGACCAATACAGGGGAAGGCGCTTTGATTGAAATATATTCGGCGTTAGCTCGGCCGGTTAGGTCCTGGTGACGCTCGGCGCTCCTTGGCTGTATCCTGTCAGAGTCGCTACTCGCCCCAGCAGTTGACAGAGGTTGTATTGTATCTCCGAACTATTGGAGATTCCTCTCGTTAGCGTGTTCGGGCGGCACCAAGGTGCGTCCCCTCTGCCTAGTAGATTGGTCACACTTGTTTCAGGTTGGGTCATCCGTGGGGTTGTGCCTGCTGTTGCGTGCTACTTAAACTGACTATTAAGATAACTGTCTTCTGCCTAAATATTGTGTTGTACTTGAAAAGCATTTCATGAGTGATTTCAGTGGAGAAAGTAGCTATACAATTGGTGGAATTCCGTTCATTTATTATCTGTTAATTGGTCTAAGGTTCCTGTTTTGCATTTGCCTTTTTACTTAAAATTTGTTATTTAATATTCCGTGCTGTTGCTTGTTTTCCCATTGGGGATGTAGTTCCGGTATGTTTCTGTTAAATTCGTGAGAAATTATGCTTGTGATCTGTATTCATTTGCTGCTCTTTGTAATTTAGTTAAAAGGAAGAATCTTAACTTGCTTCATGCCATACACTCTTGTGAAGACTGGATAAAGTTTTTAATTATATTTCTTATTGGTGGCATTGAAAGGTCGGTTTTGTAAAAGATTTTGTAAAACTATGTTTGGGGATGTGTGTAATATATCTTTGTGAACTAGAAGCTTTTGTCTGCGTTTCCTGGCGAATGACGTGAAATCATCCTTCCGAGGTTGTACCCTGGTGGAGAAACTACGCAGTATTTTTCTTCGTAGCCGTTATCCTTCCGAGAGCAAGCTTCAGTGGAAAGCTCCATGCAGCAACACTTTCCATTAAGCCCTGTCTCCCTCATGTGTCCTGCCTTCAATAGGATACCAATTTAACTCTTCAATGAGGAATCTATCTACGCTGGAAAGAAAATTAGTTACAATTTTGACCACAAGGTGAAAATCTGGCACTGTTAATACAATAAAGGCGTATAGAAATGTCTTCATATGTAATTGTTTATGAAACGGACGAGGGCAAGAAAGGGGAAATAGGGAGGCATAATGTTCATTTTGTTATTAACCGCTGCTTACAGCCGAAAGGTCGACGACATGCTGCATCCTTAAAACGACGAGATCAACAGTTGCTCGCAGCAGTGCGGATGGAATCTGAGTAATATGTTCCTGTATTATACTAACCTTCAGACGAGGTAGAGAGCGAACGTCTCCTTGGTATACGCGTTCTTTAGATATCCCCAGAGTCACAACACACATGGATTCAGATCATGAGGTCTTGGAGGCCGTTCTTCTGGAAAGCGGTGCTTTCCACACAGCTGCACTCTTCAACAAGAATCACTTGCTGCACAAGGAGGTCTCGATAACGTGCAGACATCGCGGTACACCTGACAGGCCCTCAGCGTGTATTCTCTTAAAAAGAGGAATGGACCGAGAATGAAGGATCTTTTGAATCAACACCACACAGACACATACCGCAAGTTCAATGGCTCATCGTGCACGAAACACGATTTAAAAGAGCCCGTAATTCAGAGTTCCGTGTATCAGAGCGCCCTGTAATACAGAAAGTAAAATGAGAGTCGTCACTCCATAGAATATTGTCCGGCCATATGTCAACTTAGACCCGTGGCAGAAACCGAATACTAAATTCAGGACGGTGCTGCGGATCGCCAGGTTTCACTTGCTGCGCCGTCTGGGCTTTGTACGGGTACGAGTGTAAAACAGACCGCGAAGCTTTCTGTACCGTTGACCATGGAATGACAATTCTCGTGAGACTGCGCGAGCACCACCACTACCTGGTGCACGTGTTCCATGGTCAGTTACAGCAACAGCAACCTAGTCAATAACTTCTACCGGGATAGGACGACTTTCTCTTTCAGGTGCCACACCAAGCTGACCTGTGTTTTCGAGTATCATCATCATCATCATCATCATCATCATCATCATCATCATCATCATCATCATCATCATCATCATCATCTTTAAACCAGTTGGTGATACTCTCTCAGTCCAACACTAATTGATGACGTTGACGTAAAACAGTTTCGCTAACAGCGCACAGGCTCTCTTCTCGATAGCCACACTGTTATGGTTTGTCAAATGACAATGTTGTTGTTACACAGTCATATAAACAATGAACAACGCCAGATTTGCATTTAATGGCCAGAATCTGAAATAATTTCTTTTCCAGCGTAAACTGGTTTCTCATTTCGATATCTAACAACTTTCGCTGCCATACGATGGTGACAGCCTACACTCTACCTCCTTGAGCACCTGCACTTTCATTACAACTGCCCGGTATGTAGGTTTGGCACAGGCTGTTTCGTATTCCAAATACACACTTTATTTCATTTGCACCTAGGTAATTTCTTTCTCTTGGGTACAAACAGACATGACGGTAATAAACGTACGTTGCGTCAGCTTCAAACAAAGAAAGGAAGAAACAGACAAAAATGTAGTATGACTGTCTTGTGGTGAGAATGTTAGTGGATTTCAAATGGTTCAAATGACTGAGCACTATGGGACTCAACATCTTAGGTCATAAGACCCCTAGAACTTAGAACTACTTAAACCTAACTAACCTAAGGACATCACACACATCCATGCCCGAGGCAGGATTCGAACCTGCGACTGTAGCAGCCTCGCGGTTCCGGACTGCAGCGACAAAACCGCACGGCCACCGCGGCCGGCCTTTAGTGGATTTACATTCAGCTTGTTAGCATATCTACCGCCTTTTTGTTGCAGAAGAGACATTACATGTTGCTTTTCCCTTTTTCCATACTGTTCCCTATACGTGTAAGAATATAATGTAATTTTTTGTGAGACGTATCTAGGACGTATGTTATTTCTTTTTTATCTGAAACTGTCCACAATTTATGCCATTAGTCGTATCATTAAGTTGCTTGAAAATGCTTTAAGTAGCAAAATTAACTGGAAACGAAATAAAGTGTTTGTTTCGAATGAACAGACTGCCTAACGCTGGAAATTCATTTAACATTCCTCAAAAGAAATGTAAGCGGCCGTAGATCCAAGCGTAAAGAATGCTGGGGAATGCTCAAAATCTGGCGTCCATTACCAAAAACAGTACAAATCAGTGATGAGCGAAGGCGGCTTGCGAAAATTTATTTGCAAAGGTACTTGAAATAATGGGGTCAGGCTCTATCTGGCGCCGAATCAATAATTCATTTGACCATATTGGTAGAAGAGAATGGACACAGAAGTAACAACGAATGTGTGTCACATGCAGTGGGTACTGGAGAAAGGCTGGTCGACTATTTTTGGAGGCAGTGTCACGTATGGATGAACGTCGCCTCTCGTCGCTACCGACGTGAATGTCAGTGCTGTGTAGTGTAGGAAAACGATGCTCTTGTTCTCATTACAAACGAAATATATAATTTATAACTTTATCCTGAAAATATACAGAATGATTTGAAATTTGTGCGGTGAGACATTCTTTCCAATTACGGCTGCCGACACATAGCAAAAAATATCAGTATTTCCAAAAGCGGACTCCTCAGACTCTTTCATAAAGCGTATTGTACATCACTGGTTCGAGGTTGCTCTAACGATTGTAAAAAAAAAAATCGCTATTCAGACAACAATTTGTTTATGAAGAGTCAAAATGACACTTCTTGTTGACACTGGCCGTCGTGTCAGAACGCCCTTGACACTCTTCCTGCTGACTGCATCCACAAAAAACAGGGGTAAAGTTGAATACACCTTTAGGAACTTCAAGAAAGGTCATTTCACAAGTATCACAAAGGGTTTGCATAGTGACGAAAAATGATACGTACTTTAAGTGAATAACGAGTACACATCAAGATTATTGTGAAATTTCAGAAATCAATAACATGACTTTTCAGGTGGGATCAGAAACGTATCGAGAGGAGTGTGTTCCGTACTACTACTACTACTACTACTACTGTTCTTGAAAAGCGTAAGACATTTTCCCTAGACAGAGGCTCTCCAGAATATCATGACCAGAAAGGTTGGCCACGTTTAGCAATAATCGACAAAAACATTGTGAAATTTCTAGAAGCAACATGGAAATTCCTAAGTTTGAATGCAAGTGTTACTGCTGATATGTCGTGTGTGGATAAGAAGGTGTTCGACACCTAAGGTGATATACTTACTTAACACAGAAGTGTGCGAAAACAGGGTAGAATAGTGTTTGTAAACAGAAACAAACTGATTATTCTAACCTTTCCGAATGGACTAAGAAGAAATTTTTAAAATACTTACCGTTTGATAACACGTGGAATTTTCTGTGTAACCTAAAAACCAAGAAGCAATTAATCTATGTTTTAGAGCTCAGTAAATTTCAGACAAGCATATATAGTGTGTGTGTGGGGGGGGGGGGGGGGGGGGAGCGCCAGAGCGCGCGCGCGCTCGCACTTCTCTTGTACGGCTGTCTGAAACGAAAGCAATATTGGAGTACTTACTGTTCCGTCCGTATTTTAGGAGGTGCGTAGAGAGCAGTACTGAGAAGAAAGTAAGTTGTTTCCTTCACGAAGCTTCTCAACTTCGCTGCGATCTAGGCTGACCAATAACGGGACTTAAATCTGGACCAGGACTGACAGTCCCATGACCGCTAGCGAGGCAACAAGATGGGTGAGCTCCGCCATTCTGGGTACACTTCAATGTCTGGCCCACATGCCAGTCAGGATACCACAGCATAAAACGGAAAACAAGAGAGTGGCCTTGGGAGGGGCTTTGGGACTTTTAGATTGTGAACTTTTAATGGAACAATACGGAATTTCGCTTCATATGATTATAGGAAGCCACAAAATAAAAAGATACGAACGTCCACCTCGTTCCTTCTGGTTACGATTCTGCTAGTTCAGCTACTGTTGCACGTCTGACGTTAAAACGACGTATACAATGAGGTTTTGCCAGTTCAAATACTTTTTGAAAATGAGGCAAGTACTGGCATTAATCCAGAGTGTCCGAAAAGATTAATACGCGACGTCTGGGAAAGTGTTTCAAGTTACCTAACACGGATCTGGCGAATATAAGCTGAACGTATTCCTCCCAGATGGAAAATATAAAGCCCAATGGTTGAAGAAATATACCTTTCATCGTTTGGTAGACCGTGAAATGCAGTGTAATACTGTACTATGCAGCGAAAATAATCATCGACAATGGGGGAAGCAAAGACGTCAGCAGTCGTTTCCAGGGAAATCACTCACTGTATTGTCGGACAACTATAAAAGAGAAAGCGCTGGATATTTTACACCAGAGAGTCGCAGGCACAGTGATGGGAGAACAGCCTGTAGTAGGGTACAACCAAACCAAAGAGGACATCGCGTCATTGGTTTCTAGTAGTGTACAAGCAAGCCAAGAGGACATTGCGCCATTCGTTTCTAGTGGTGTACAAGCAAGCCAAGAGGACATTGCGCCATTCGTTTCTAGTGGTGTACAAGCAAGCCAAGAGGACATTGCGTCGTTCGTTTCTAGTAGTGTACAAGCAAGCCAAGAGGACATTGCGTCGTTCGTTTCTAGTAGTGTACAAGCAAGCCAAGAGGACATTGCGCCATTCGTTTCTAGTGGTGTACAAGCAAGCCAAGAGGACATTGCGCCATTCGTTTCTAGTGGTGTACAAGCAAGCCAAGAGGACATTGCGCCATTCGTTTCTAGTGGTGTACAAGCAAGCCAAGAGGACATTGCGTCGTTCGTTTCTAGTAGTGTACAAGCAAGCCAAGAGGACATTGCGTCGTTCGTTTCTAGTAGTGTACAAGCAAGCCAAGAGGACATTGCGTCGTTCGTTTCTAGTAGTGTACAAGCAAGCCAAGAGGACATTGCGTCGTTCGTTTCTAGTAGTGTACAAGCAAGCCAAGAGGACATTGCGTCGTTCGTTTCTAGTAGTGTACAAGCAAGCCAAGAGGACATTGCGTCGTTCGTTTCTAGTAGTGTACAAGCAAGCCAAGAGGACATTGCGTCGTTCGTTTCTAGTAGTGTACAAGCAAGCCAAGAGGACATTGCGCCATTCGTTTCTAGTGGTGTACAAGCAAGCCAAGAGGACATTGCGCCATTCGTTTCTAGTGGTGTACAAGCAAGCCAAGAGGACATTGCGCCATTCGTTTCTAGTGGTGTACAAGCAAGCCAAGAGGACATTGCGTCGTTCGTTTCTAGTAGTGTACAAGCAAGCCAAGAGGACATTGCGTCGTTCGTTTCTAGTAGTGTACAAGCAAGCCAAGAGGACATTGCGTCGTTCGTTTCTAGTAGTGTACAAGCAAGCCAAGAGGACATTGCGTCGTTCGTTTCTAGTAGTGTACAAGCAAGCCAAGAGGACATTGCGTCGTTCGTTTCTAGTAGTGTACAAGCAAGCCAAGAGGACATTGCGTCGTTCGTTTCTAGTAGTGTACAAGCAAGCCAAGAGGACATTCCGTCGTTCGTTTCTAGTAGTGTACAAGCAAGCCAAGAGGACATTCCGTCGTTCGTTTCTAGTAGTGTACAAGCAAGCCAAGAGGACATTCCGTCGCTCGTTTCTAGTAGTGTACAAGCAAGTCAAGAGGACATTGCGTCGTTCGTTTCTAGTAGTGTACAAGCAAGCCAAGAGGACATTGCGTCGTTCGTTTCTAGTAGTGTACAAGCAAGCCAAGAGGACATTGCGTCGTTCGTTTCTAGTAGTGTACAAGCAAGCCAAGAGGACATTGCGTCGTTGGTTTCTAGTAGTGTACAAGGAACCCGAAAGGACATGGCGTCGTTATCTTTTAGTAGTGTACAAGGACATCAAGAGGATATCGCGTCTAGCTTGTAGCGATGAACTCGTTAGCCAAATGGACATCGCATCGTTGGCTTGTGGTAATACACAACCAAGCTAAGAGGGCATCCCATAGTCACAAACAGAAGAGGTGGTGAAAAAGTAAAAAGTGCTAAAGCTTATGCATATGCCAATGTCGAAGCTGTGTGCAGTACTTCCTCAGGTCAGTAAGTACCGATGGTATTTCGCTACGTAGGAGCTCCCAACTGTGTTACAAACTCATCTCATTTCGTAACCCACTGCTTTGTATTCGCAGGTTGGAGCGGTGGTGTTGGCTTCAAGTCTTACTCTCTTTCACTTCTGGGGGAAGACGCTGCAACTTAGTCAGTCGTGGACAGCCACGTTTACCGAGAATACAGGCTGCGACGCCACCGGGCGTGTTCGTCGTGGACGGGGCCTCTCGAGTTCCCGGGGATCCTCTGCGAAAATTCCTGATGTCGCTACTGTTGCTGACAGTCTTCCCTTCGACTCCAATAAACCAAATGTTAAAATGTTATATATCGAATAAATGTAATAAAACTGAATACAACATCTTGGAGTTTTCTCAGTGCAGTTTTCTCGCACGTTGTTTAGGTTCTCAGTGCAGATTTATCTGGCGCACTGAAAGTGTGATAAAGGTGAATACTGACTCTTTGAGATTTTTATAACTACTGGATTCAGATCTATTTGACATATTAAGGCTGAGTAACTTCACATGATGCAAATATCATAAAGGTAGTGTAACGCCCTACCTGCCTCTTTGAACTGTCGTAAACCATCTAACTCTCATACGGATTACATTAAATTTAAAAATCGCCGTTTATATTCTACGCTGGATATGATAGTGCTCTTTCCTCTTAAACGTTTCCTCATAAATGTTAAGCAAAATGTATGTCTAGCCAAACGAATATATTGCGTAAATACAGGCGATAGGTTCGACTCCATTACTTCGGAGTAGGACTACTGCCAGTTTTTTTATCACTGCCTATCAGCAAGATTGCTGCACCTCACCGACTGACCAAATAGCATCTAAAACTGCCTCAGGCAAATGTATGTCATATTACAGCTATCTTCAATGAGATATCCCGTACTGTCAACTGACCAGCGACTGTAGAGTAGGACAAGGTAGTGGTTGTTCTGAACACAGGCAAACATCTGCGGCTCCCAAAGAGTTATCTGAGACTCCCAAATAGTTATCAAGCAATCAGCGTCCTGTTGGCAGCTTCAAAACAGGATGAGAAGCTGTACTTCAGAGGATGGACAGTGTTACTGCAATTAATTTTTTGGTGATTTGTAGGTACGTAGTCCTGACTGGCATCGAATTCGCCGAGCACACTACCGTAATACACTCCTGGAAATTGAAATAAGAACACCGTGAATTCATTGTCCCAGGAAGGGGAAACTTTATTGACACATTCCTGGGGTCAGATACATCACATGATCACACTGACAGAACCACAGGCACATAGACACAGGCAACAGAGCATGCACAATGTCGGCACTAGTACAGTGTATATCCACCTTTCGCAGCAATGCAGGATGCTATTCTCCCATGGAGACGATCGTAGAGATGCTGGATGTAGTCCTGTGGAACGGCTTGCCATGCCATTTCCACCTGGCGCCTCAGTTGGACCAGCGTTCGTGCTGGACGTGCAGACCGCGTGAGACGACGCTTCATCCAGTCCCAAACATGCTCAATGGAGGACAGATCCGGAGATCTTGCTGGCCAGGGTAGTTGACTTACACCTTCTAGAGCACGTTGGGTGGCACGGGATACATACGGACGTGCATTGTCCTGTTGGAACAGCAAGTTCCTTTGCCGGTCTAGGAATGGCAGAACGATGGGTTCGATGACGGTTTGGATGTACCGTGCACTATTCAGTGTCCCCTCGACGATCACCAGTGGTGTACGGCCAGTGTAGGAGATCGCTCCCCACACCATGATGCCGGGTGTTGGCCCTGTGTGCCTCGGTCGTATGCAGTCCTGATTGTGGCGCTCACCTGCACGGCGCCAAACACGCATACGACCATCATTGGCACCAAGGCAGAAGCGATTCTCATCGCTGAAGACGACACGTCTCCATTCGTCCCTCCATTCACGCCTGTCGCGACACCACTGGAGGCGGGCTGCACGATGTTGGGGCGTGAGCGGAAGACGGCCTAACGGTGTGCGGGACCGTAGCCCAGCTTCATGGAGACGGTTGCGAATGGTCCTCGCCGATACCCCAGGAGCAACAGTGTCCCTAATTTGCTGGGAAGTGGCGGTGCGGTCCCCTACGGCACTGCGTAGGATCCTACGGTCTTGGCGTGCATCCGTGCGTCGCTGCGGTCCGGTCCCAGGTCGACGGGCACGTGCACCTTCCGCCGACCACTGGCGACAACATCGATGTACTGTGGAGACCTCACGCCCCACGTGTTGAGCAATTCGGCGGTACGTGCACCCAGCCTCCCGCATGCCCACTATACGCCCTCGCTCAAAGTCCGTCAACTGCACATACGGTTCACGTCCACGCTGTCGCGGCATGCTACCAGTGTTAAAGACTGCGATGGAGCTCCGTATGCCACGGCAAACTGGCTGACACTGACGGCGGCGGTGCACAAATGCTGCGCAGCTAGCGCCATTCGACGGCCAACACCGCGGTTCCTGGTGTGTCTGCTGTGCCGTGCGTGTGATCATTGCTTGTACAGCTCTCTCGCAGTGTCCGGAGCAAGTATGGTGGGTCTGACACACCGGTGTCAATGTGTTCTTTTTTCCATTTCCAGGAGTGTATTTGGGTACAATAGCCACACGAGAATGCCGCTGCTAATCTCCAGTTTAGCAAATGTTTCCAAATGGTGAAATATTATATATGGCCTAGACATTTAGTTAGTGATCTGCGCACATTTGGTTTGCTTGTCAGGATTCCCTTAACTCCCTCATTCTTCAGCTTCTGATAATCGAATCTGTGGATTTTTCTGTACGGCATTAGCACTGCGGTGACCAAGTGCCTGGATGTATTGATTCTGGGACACTTATTCTCACAAAACCGAGCATACGCAAGCGAAACACCATACCCCGTGTATCATTTAGGGTTTCGCCACGTCCAGTCCACGATGCAACTGTTTTTTTTTGTGGTTTTAGGGCGCAAAACTGCTATGGTCATTAGCGCCCAGCCCGTGACTTAAGACAGTAAAAAACCGAAATTGAAAACCAGCAGCAATGGGAACAAACTCATAAAATTGGAGAAACTAAAAGTAGAAAGAATGCTTAAAAATCCACTACAGACAGGGGGTGGTTGTCCCCCAAAAAAAACTTCAAATGACTGACGTCATTTCACTGTCACTAATAAACTGGAGAACGCGGTCGGCTGAGCGCGTGTCATCTGCTAAAATCGACGATAGATCAGGCGATAGCTGTAGACGGGAGCGTAACGGATTAAAATAGGGGCATTCAATTAAAAGGTGTCTGACCGTCCACGGCTGAGAGCAGTGGGGACAGAGTGGAGGAGGATCACCGCTTAAAAGGTGTCTATGGCTAAAAAGACAGTGCCCTATCCGGAGTCTAGCTAAAATTACCTCCTCCCGACGACGCGTTCGGTAGGAAGAGGTCCAAGCGCAAGGAAGGGCTTTCACTTCCCGCAATTTATTACGGGGAAGTGTTGACCAATGCGCATGCCATCAATGAGCAACTTGGCGACATAAACCTCTACGTAGATCGGTGAAGGGAAGCGACTGAATAGCTGGCCGAGGAAGAGAGACTGCAGCCTTGGCCGCCATATCGGCCGCCTCATTCCCACAGATACCAGCGTGTCCCGGGAGCCAGAGGAACGCCACCGAGACGCCCCCCAGGTGGAGGAAGCGCAGACAGTCCTGAATCCGGTGGACCAGAGGGTGCACAGGGTAAAGAGCTTGGAGACTGAGGAGAGAGCTGAGAGAATCGGAGCAGATAACGTACTGTATCCGCTGATGGCGGCGGATGTAGTGGACAGCCTGGAGAACAGCGTAAAGCTCCGCAGTATAAACCGAACACTGGTCGGGAAGTCGAAAGCGATTTGGGGTGTCGCCAACAATATAGGCACTCCCTACACCTAACGATGTTTTCGAGCCGTCGGTGTAAATAAATGTGGCGTCCGTCATTTGTGCACATAGAGCAGCAAATGCCCGACGACAAACAAGTGTAGGGGTACCATCCTTGGGAAACTGACAAAGGTCACGGAGCAGGCAGATCTGGGGACGGAGCCAAGGCGGTGCTGTACCCCAAGTTGTCAAGAAGGTTTTCGGAAAGCGTCAGGAAAGAGAATGGAGCAATTGACGGAAGCGGACTCCCGGGGGTAGTAGGGAGGAGGAGCGGCCTGCATACCCTACATCAAAGGAGGCGTCGAAAAAAAGATCATGGGCTGGATTAGCAGGCATGGAAGACAGATGGCTAGCATAACGACTCAGGAGGACTGCTCGCCGATTGGACAGCGGAGGTTCAGCAGTCTCAGCATAAAGGCTTTCCACAGGGCTAGCGTAAAAAGCTCCAGACACTAAACGTAATCCACGGTGGTGGATAGAGTCGAGACGCCGAAGAATAGACGGCCGAGCAGAGGAGTAGACTATGCTTCCGTAATCCAATTTTGAGCGCACTAAGGCGCGATAGAGGCGGAGAAGGACCACTCGGTCCGCTCCCCAGGAGGTACCATTCAGGGCACGGAGGGTGTTAAGCGATCGCAGACAGCGAGCCGAAAGATAGGAAACGTGGGAGGACCAGCACAGTTTTCTGTCAAACATAAGACCCAAGAATTTAGCGACGTCTGGAAACGGAAGGTTGACAGGACCTAGATGTAAGGAGGGCGGAAGAAACTCCTTACGTCGCCAAAAATTGACACAAACGGTCTTACTGGGTGAGAAACGGAAGCCGGTTTCGATGCTCCACGAGTGGAGGCGATCGAGACATCCTTGAAGACGTCGTTCAAGAAGGCTGGTCCGTTGAGAGCTGTAGTAGATCGCAAAATCGTCCACAAAGAGGGAGCCCGAGACATCAGGAAGGAGACAATCCATAATGGGATTTATGGCGATGGCAAACAGTACAACACTCAGCACGGATCCCTGGGGTACCCCGTTTTCTTGGGAGAAAGTACGGGAGAGAGTAGTGTTCACCCGCACCCTAAAAGTGCGCTCTGCCATAAATTCGCGAAGAAAAAGGGGCAGCCGGCCTCGAAAGCCCCAAGAGAACAGTGTGCAGAGGATGCCTGTCCTCCAACAGGTATCGTATGCTCTCTCCAGATCAAAAAATATTGCTACCGTTTGGCGTTTCCGGAGAAAATTGTTCATGATATAAGTGGAGAGAGCAACAAGATGGTCAACTGCAGAACGATGCTTCCGAAATCCGCATTGGGCTGGTGTTAAAAGACTGCGGGATTCCAGCCACCAATCTAAACGGTAATTCACCATACGCTCCAAAACCTTACAGACACTACTCGTGAGAGAAATGGGGCGATAGCTAGAGGGGAGATGTTTGTCCTTTCCAGGTTTCGGAACGGGAACGACAATAGCTTCCCGCCACCGTCTGGGAAAGGTACTGTCGGTCCTAATTCGATTATAAAAGCGAAGGAGGTAACGCAGACTATGGGTTGATAAATGCAGCAACATTTGGACATGGATACCATCCGGTCCTGGGGCGGAGGAGCGAGAAGATGAAAGGGCATGTTGGAGTTCCCGCATGGAGAAAACAGTATTGTAGCTTTCGTGATTTTGAGAGGAGAAAGCAAGAGGTCGCACTTCCGCTGCACGTTTCTTCGAGAGAAACGCTGGCGGGTAATTTGAAGAGCTCGAAATCTCAGCAAAGTGCTGACCCAACGAGTTAGAAATTGCGACGGGGTCCACTAAGGTATCATGCGCGACAGTGAGCCCAGAGACCGGGGAGAAACTAGGCGCGCCTGAGAACCGTCGAAGCCGACTCCAAACTTCCGAGGTGAGAGTGAAGGTGTTAAATGAGCTAATAAAGAATTTCCAGCTTGCCTTCTTGCTATCGCGGATGACGCGACGGCATCGCGCACGGAGCTGCTTATAGCGGATACAGTTGGCCAAAGTAGGATGGTGACGGAAAATGCGAAGAGCACGTCGCCGCTCACGTATTGCGTCACGGCATGCCTCGTTCCACCAAGGAACTGGGGGGGGGGGGGGGGGGGGGGCGCCGGGGCAATTCGGAGGTGCGTGGTATTGAACGTTCCGCAGCTGTAAGAATAACGTCGGTAATATGTGTGACCTCATCGTCGACGCTGTTAAAGCGACGGTCATCGAATGTCGCTAGAGACGAAAAAAGTGTCCAATAGGCTTGGGCAAATTTCCAGCGTCGCGAGCGCATATATGGCAGTGGAGGCTGCAGTCTAAGGACACATGGAAAGTGGTCACTCGAGTGTGTGTCATCAAGGGCGAACCATTAGAAGCGCCGAGCTAGCGGAACAGTACCGACCGCAAGGTCCAAATGAGATAAATTTGTCGTGGAGGCAGACAAAAATGTAGGGACCCCAGTGTTGAGGCAAACTAGATCCGCTTGGTGGAAGACGTCTAGCAATATGGAGCCACGTGGACAAGGATGTGGAGATCCCCAAAGCGGGTGGTGGGCATTGAAGTCCCCAACCAGCAATTAGGGGGGTGGAAGCTGACCAAGAAGATGAAGGAGATCAGCTCGTGCCATTGGGGTGGACGATGGAATGTATACAGTACAAAGAGAGAACGTGTATCCGGAAAGGGAAAGACGGACGGCGACAGCTTGGAAGTGTTTAAGGGGATTGGGTGATAATGGAGAGTATCATGGAGAAGAATCATGAGTTCTCCATGGGCTGGAGAGCCTTCAACAGAGGGGAGATCATATCGGACGGACTGAAAATGAGGGAGAACAAAGCGGTCATGGGGACGCAGCTTTGTTTCCTGAAGACAGAAGATGACTGGCGAGTAGGATCGTAAGAGGATCGACAATTCATCCCGATTGGCTCGAATGCCGCGGATATTCCAGTGGATAATGGACATGGGGTGAACAGAAAATGGAGGAATATGACCAAAGTTGCTGTCAAGTCAAAGACTGCTCAGAGCTAGCGACCGACAGCATGGAATGGCAGTCAGCTGAAGGCAGAAGATCGTGATCCATAGGTTGGTCAGGAGCAGCTCCTGCCACCAGCGATCGGCCGGTTGACTGGCCACCAGCAGTGCGCCTCGGCGACACAGAAGACGGCCGAGGGCGATTTCCGCCAGGTGGTGCTGTAGATGGGACACGCCGTGGCGGAGAAGGAGAGGAACTGGGTTTCTTCGTAGCCTTCTTGGAAGAATGATGTTTAGATGAAGGAGGAACCGATGGTTGTGAAGTTGCGGAACGTAAAAGCTCTTCACGAGTATGCTCTTTTTTCGAAGACTTGCGTCCGACTTTTGGGCACGAGATATAGCAGAACCCGACGAAGGGTGAGCCATTGAGTGGGCAGGCGAAAGTGGTGAGTTTGGACGAGCGATCTTTGCGCTGGCGGATCTGACGACCGTGGCACTAAAGGTGAGGTCGCAAGTCTGCGTGGCCGCCTCCTTTGTTGGCCGAGGAGAAGCAAGGACAGTGCTGTATTTTCCTGTCTGAGGCACGGTGGGCTTGCGACTGGCGAATAATTTTCGAGCAGCAAAGGACGACACCTTTTCCTTCACTCGTATTTCCTGGATGAGCTTTTCGTCCTTAAAACCGGGGCAATCTCGAGAGGAAGCAGGGTGGTAACCCATACAGTTGATGCAGCGAGGGGATGGAGGTGGACAAGCACCCTCATGGGCCTCCTTGCCACACGTAACACATTTGGCCGGATTGGAACAGGACTGGCTGGTGTGATTGAACCGCTGACATCGATAGCAACGCGTAGGGTTTGGGACGTAAGGGCGAACGGAAATTATCTCGTAGCCTGCTTTGATTTTCGATGGGAGTTGAACTTTATCAAATGTCAAGAAGACAGTGCGGGTTGGAATGATGTTCGTGTCAACCCGTTTCATAACTCTATGAACTGCCGTGACGCCCTGGTCAGACAGATAGTGCTGAATTTCTTCGTCAGACAATCCATCGAGGGAGCGTGTATAAACGACTCCACGCGAGGAATTTAAGGTACGGTGCGGTTCCACCCGTACAGGGAAGGTGTGGAGCAGGGAAGTACGCAGCAATTTTTGTGCCTGGAGGGCACTGTGTTTCTAACAACAGGGTGCCATTCCGTAATCTGGAACAAGACTTTACATGACCTGCAATTGCGTCGACACCTTTCTGAATAATGAAAGGGTTGACTGTGGAGAAGTCGTGACCTTCATCAGGCCGAGAAACAACAAGGAACTGTGGCAACGATGGAAGAATCGTCCGTGGCTGAGACTCAGTATACTTACATTTGTGAGCAGACATAGTGGAAGGTGAGGAAACCATTGCGGAAGAATCCCCCATGATTACCGGCGTCTCCGATGGCGCGCTCCTCCCTTGTGGGGGCCCTCTCTGAGGGCACTCCCGCCTTAGGTGATTGTTCACACCTCAGGTCACACCTCCCGACAAACGGACGGAGGGACCAATCGGCATTTTCGGAAGGTATCAGCTCGGGTAATCACCCCTCCCTGGGCCTGGCCATTACCAGGGGGTACGTACGTGTCCTACCTGTCTACCCGGGGAGGGGAATTACGCGTTACCCCGTCACCGGCTACGCACGAAAGGCGTGGGTCGGCCTTCAGACACGCACAGGGAGGAAGAAAGAGAAAGGGAAAGGAAGGAAGAGAGGTCTCAAACGCCGCAGCGGAGAAAAGGGAAAGAGAAGAGGTAAGGAAAAGAGAAGGACAAAGGAAGGAAGAAGACAGAAGGACAAAGGAAGGAAGAAGACATAAAAGCAAGGAAGGCGAAGAATGCAGTACATTTACGAGCGTCCGTCTCCGGACGTAGGCACAAACCATACTCCCTCCCAGATGGGGAGAAAGGGAAGGAAAGAGCCAGAGGTGAGGGGAGGAGGGGCGAAGAGTGGGATGGGGAAGGATGCGGAATGGGAAGGTATGCAGCCCGGAAAGGAAGGAAGGCCACATTAGCTCGGGGTCCCGTGCTCGCTACGCATGTATCCACAAAAGAGTTGTGGACCCCCTGGGGGGCAAGCGTTGGGGTGATATGTACTTCCATAATATATCTATGGAATTTTATAAAGTGAAACCTCGCCGCTTTTAGCATGTTTCATCAAGAACTGCGTATTAATTTTAGTGAATGCTTGTGTGCAAAAGTAAATTTTGTAAAATAGGGTTACATACTGTGTCTGAAAATGTGCTTTTTGATCTTTTACAGAAATACACTGCTGACAAAAGTATTAACGACCATAAGACACCGTAGGATGTCACTAACTTTCTACATGTACACATCGAGGAGAGTATGTAGTGATTGTAGCTTTAATTCTGTGACATTTAGAACGGTAACTAAAGCGCATTACTGTTCTCCGCGTTTAGTGTTGCTGCCACGCCTGCTTGTGTATATAAGACGCTTGAACAGCGTTAGGTGTTGACCGATCGCTGTGCAGGACTTGTGGGACAGTCGGATGCGACAGTATCCCAGTGCTGGACTGTAGGGGAACGTGAGGGTAAGAGCAGTCGTCGTGAAACTTCGGATCGAGCACGAATGTCCACAAGGTAGGATCGCGGTATCGTGCACCTAGCCCATCGTAACCCCTTCACACCTGCGCTTGACATCCGAGAACAAGTAATGGACCCCGTGCAACGTTCAGTGTCATCCCGCCCCACTGATCAGGGGGACACCCTAGGGAAACGTCATCCCATGTGTAGGCTGTCGGTAACGCCACGACACAAACGGCTGCGTTTGGAGTGGTGCCCTGACGGGGAAGCGTGGATCGCTGATTAATGGCGTCACACTGTGTTCTGCGATGAATCGCGGTGCTTCAAAACCGCACATGAGCATCGATGGTGAAGATGGCGGAGACCTGGGGAGATGTTCCTTTCTCCCAAGGTTTTAGAGACGCACAAAATTGATTCACATGGCTCTAACACTATGGTACTTCACATCTGAGGTCATCAGTCCCCTAGACTTACAACTACTTAAATCTAGCTAACCCAAGGACATCACACACATCCATGCCAGAGGCAGGAACCTGTGACCATAGCGTTCACGTGGTTCCGGACTGAAGCGCCTAGAATCGCTCGGCGACAGCGGCCGGCAGAGAGACGCATCAGCACTACTCCTGGAGTCGTGGTGTGGTGAGCCTTCGGGTATGACTTCCAGGTAGGACTAACAGTGATTGAGGGAACTGTGACACCACAACGGTACGTCACAAACAACCTGCATGCTCACGTGTAACCTCTCATGCGACAGTATCACGGCACCATCTTTCAACAGGACAATGTTCATCTATACATGACCGTGTGTCCATGACCTTTCTATGTGGCGTTGAGGCACTGCCGTGGCCAGCGAGATCCGACATCCATATCAAGAACCAGTTGTGTGCCAGCTTGTCTCTGGAGAGGATACAACCGTTGCAGCACACCCATCCCAACAGAATTAGAGCATGCATGCAGGATGGGGACAGTACAACTTCATACCGGGAAGTGGACTACTACTGTCAAGATTTTTGTGAATTTTACTTTGTTTTGTAAACACTGAAATACCATCACACTCATTTTCGGTATCGTCTTTCTCAACACTGCTCGATTCTTACCGCGTAACTCTTCGCACTGTTTTAGGGCACCCAGTAGATACGGCGGTACAGTCTCTTTACTTGTGTCGTATGCTCCGATTCCCTCACTGCCCTCCAGAGCTTTTGTTTGCTGTACACGGAGCATCCCTTAGTTGAAGGGTTCAAGAACGCTTCCGTTTGCTCGCTGTTGAAGCGGTCACCGGATTTTCTTGTGCGTCCAGCGATGTTCATATGGTTCTACGTCACGTCGGTCTGACGGGAAATGAGGCTGCTGACCCTGCTGCCAAGGCTGCAGTCCTCCTACCTCTTCCCTTCATTTATTCAGGTGATGTGTGTTTCTGTCGGTCGGAATTCGGTGTAACTTCGGCATCGCCACTGGTCTTCCCATCACGTTGACAAGCTCCGGCGAATTAAATCCCTCCCAAACGCTTGGCCGACCTGCTCTCATCGACTCGTCGTGAGGGGAACATTTAACAAAGGTTTGTATTGGTCACTGCCTTTTTAGCTATCACCATTTGTCAAGTGGTGATCCCCAGCACTTTGTGCTCATTTTCATTAACGTCTGACGGTTCGCTATTTCCTGATCCGATGCTCTTTCTTTAACCGCTTGCGTCTGGTATACGTTTGGCGTCGGAGTTATCGGTCGTTTTATCGAATGAGGCGCCGGCTTTCGAACGCGTTTTACTTTTCTATCTGTCGACGCAATATGGCGAAATACATTTAATCTTCGGTTAGGGAACTTCGATGTGTCTACGGCGTATTTCGTGCACCTACCTGCACGAGGAAGTCCTTGCTGTTAGCTCTCTTCCCTTCTGTCGATTGGGCTTAACGTGCGGTCGCTTTTAATTCCTTTTTACTTATTGGCGTTGTAAGGTTATCACTTGGGCGCTTACCAATTTCCTCTTCCCTTTCTCCTCTTCTGAGCACTTCAGTTTCCTTGCCAGGCAGTACACTGAGAAAACCGTTGCGCTGCGAGACGGGATATAGGTAACGAAAATGATTTTTATTCGTCACATTTGAACGTCTTTAGTAATGAAGTAGCTACTAATTACTCCCACGAACATGAGATACGTAGTAGTTTGAAAACCAAGGACAAGCCTCTCATTTTCCATTTTATTTCATGGGTTTACTTTATTGTAACAGAAGGTTTGAGATCAACTTTCCAAGTGCAAGCACCTCTTTGCTATGAGACAACTTGCAGTTAAATTTACAACACTAGATTGATAACGAAGAGCTGGGAGCAAAGAAGTTGCGGATTTGGCTGAGCTGCTGTGGAAAGTGTGCTTATATCGTCGATGCGGATCTCAAAACTGTAAAGTCTTTTCCTGAAGATAGTTACACGCTGAGCCTCCGAGCTATTTATTTACCGGTGCAGAAGGCTCCGCCAATGCGAGTGTAAGGATTCTAAGCGATGTGGCTTAATCTCTGTGATCGGAGGGGAAACTTCAGTGCGGGATGGTTGTTTCGTGAGAAACTACTGTTTCTTAGCAAACAATCGCATTTCTGATCTTTAATCTACACTAATCAGACTTGAAGTCAAAAGTAATCACCACACGCGTTAGCACATTTGTCCCATTGGGAGACGAGACTATCAATTCCTGTTTCATAGAGCGCGGCCAGCCGCCTATGCATCCATAACCGCACCCAGTCTTTTACTTTCGCATCCGACTAAAACGACGTCCACGCAAGTCTCTACAGTCAGCAAAATGTTTGACAATCACTAGTAAAAGAGCCCTTCTGTACAGAGGTACTGCAGTGCTTCCCAGTGAAGTCCCCGTAGCGTATCTTTCGTCCGATTGACAGTGTGGGGCGGGCGTTATCGCGCAACATGGCGATTCCGTCAGACAGCATTGTGACAGCCGGAGAAGTGCCAGGAAAATGGGGAAGTGGTCACTACCACACAGGTCACCATGTGCTCTCCAGTGGATAGATGGGAAAAGTTCTGGGCTGCAAACTGATGAATCAATGGTCGAGTTGTAAGGTGTCAGGCAAATCCAACACCTTCCATGAAAATCCTGACATAAGCAAATCCAGTAGTATGTCACGTAGCACCGAATAAATCGTGACATTAAATTAACCAAAGTAATACGAGTAACGAGTGAGAAAATGGAATACCACAGACAAACACAAGAATGCCTAAATGCATGTCATACCTTCCCACCGTGCGACAGACGCAGTTCCGAGAGGATAAACGAGAACAGAAGCCGAGAGCAGAACCGTGTTAAGCTAGAAGGCCCTACGATAAGGGATGGACACCCACGTCGCCAGCTAACCACTAGGACCACCCCAGCTGCAAGTTTTAGCGTGAGACTTTCTCGCGTCTCTGTTATGTTGTAAACTTTAAAAACATTACCCCACCACGAAAAGTATAACGTTTCTCATTGGATAGACAATTTTTGTAGGCGGAGCTTAAGGTTAACATTGAGACCCTGACTGGTCAGATGAAAACACAGCCATATAGTTTTTTTTAAACCAACTTCGGTAAATTGTAGGAAGGAGAAGTTATGAGAGAGAGAGTTGCTTCCGAGACGGCGAGGTGAGCGGAGCTGTGCTGCCCGCCGCCCCCTGACGAACACCAACAAGGTAATGACCGCACGCGATGCCGCACAACAGCGCATAAAGCTTCACTCAGAACTGCAGAGGTCTCATCTGTTACACCCCCTTTTTGCGTAGTTCACATTTGCCACTTGAAGTAAAAATCTGAAACGCGATGATTTTTCTGTTGTATAGTTATTGAGAAGCGTCATCAGCCACTGTTATTTACGACAAGTTAGATAAGTAATTAAAGATAATTGAGGGTCACTGTAGACCATTTTGATAGTTTTCTCTTTTGTGAAACTTAATTTAAACCCAGATTATAGATGTGATATGGCATAGGTCATCCTTCGATCCATTTTAGAACTTGGAAACCCACTCAGGGAATATTCGTTCACATTTTTGTTTAACGCAGTTGGTTTTTGTCATCCTGTATTTCCAATGGTAAACTTAACTGCTTTTTCGACGTTATTTTACCAGCTAACTAAAAATAGGAAAGCCTTGAACCCCTTCCACTAAATTTAATTAGTATTAAGATTCTTTTACAGGGAGTGCAGTGGAGCTGACGCTGAAATCATTAAGTATTTGGTTATATCATCGCTAGTCTCACTGAACTCTTCTGAACTCTACATGCCATGTGTGGTCTGGCCTCTCCTTACCAGCAACAGGTCCCAGGTTCAAACTAGTCAATTTCGTAAAAAACACGCTCAGAGCGTCGTTGCGCGAAAGTGGTGGGGAGACACGATGTAGAACAGACACCATGAAGAATGTTAGAGAGTAACTACCATGAACCCTACTAAAATGTGTGGCGGCCACAGTATGTAAGAGGCAAATGTCGAGTTGGGACAGTAAATTTTCGACATCAGTCATGTCCAGTTAGTATGGTGCTACCCCGTAACACCTTATCGGCGTTAAGATCTTCCGAAAGTAGTAAAGGTTTAGGGAGTTAATCAGTGCAACCAATATGTTCAGGGTGCCGCACCATCTGAAGGGACAACTACGTTGCAGACAGTTACTTCCTGCATAATACGTATCCTGACAGTTACAGTTTCAAGAAGAGTTTGAAGGGGCACAGTTTCACTACATAATGAGTTCAGTACATTAACGCAGACTCCACCTCACACCCTATTATATTCGCTATGGTTCTTTTAGTATCCCCTGTAACTGCGAAGGGTAAGGGTCCGCATTACAGGGAACCAGGTTTACTGGAGCGCAATGCAGAGAGAAGGTGTGAAGCGTAACAGTTGCTGTAACTCAGGCAGGTGGTGGAAAAAACCGCCTCAATTCCACTGGAGGATGACTATCATGAGACTGCGAAGGCATGAATAAATGAGGCAGTCTATGCCTCAGGGTCACCTACTGCCACCGGCTTATAGCTAGGTCCTCAGCAGATATCAGAATCTCCTCCTCAGACACAGAGCTTGTAGGTAGCGGTGGTGTGGGTGCCACCTAGTTACCTTGGTCTTTGATTTCTTCATGGGTTTCTCACATTAATCCGTGAGTTTCTCTGGCTGGTAGGGCTTCACTAATTCTATCTCCAGGACTGAGGATCATGAAGCCCTACAACTAGCTGCTTTTGGGCACTTCAGCCATTGGCACGTGACCTCTTTCCAGCTAGCAGAAACCTGGGAAGGGAGTGAACCAAGCGACCCCTTCCTAGAGGAGCCAAAGAAGAATTACGCTTCTCCAGCTGAGAAGGGTGGACTGGTGTCCCTGATGGTTGGTGGGACAGTGCTCCTGAGGTAGGTGGTGTGGTATCAACAGGGAGAGTAGTGCCCACCACCATCAAGGGGGCAGTTGCAGTCTTCCAGCTCAGAGCAGACTGGATGGTGGGTTCGTTGATTAGGGAGCGACCAGACAAGGTCATCAGACGCTTGTTTCAGTGTTGGTCCAATTGTATAGATTTACATCTCAGATGAGTCATAACGATAAAACGTAAAAGGCTAAAAACCAAAAGTGCAGTCGTGTTGTCAATAGTGAAAACAAAAGGAGGGAAGTCAGCAAGTGGGCAACCCCAAGGCTATGCTAAGGACAGGAAATATCCCACCTCCAATGCAGTACAGGCAAGACCACATGCTATTCAAAAGCGTTCAACCGCTAAAATTTAAAAGTGTATATTGTGAAAGGAGAATCTTTTTTTGGTTATCAGAGTCAACGGATGACCGGCGACTATCGTGAATGATTGACGGTATCAAACGTTACGCCTGCTGGGTTTGGTGAGCCGTTGGCCACTCAACCACAGCCTTTTATTTATTTTTAAAGTGTTTCTAGCAGCTCAGCTTGTTGGAAGGTAAACGTATAATTTTTTTTTGGTCTTCAGTCTACTGACTGGTTTGATGTGGCCCGCCACGAATTATTTTCCTTTGCTAACCTCTTCATCTCAGAGTAGCACTTGCAACCTACGTCCTCAATTATTTGCTTGACGTATTCCAATCTGTCTTCCTCCAAAGTTTTTTCCCTCTACACCTCTATCTAGTACCATGGAAGTCATTCCCTCATGTCTTAGCAGATGTCCTATCATCCTGTCCCTTCTCCTTATCAGTGTTTTCCACATATTCCTTTCCTCTCCGATTCTGCCTAGAACCTCCTCATTCCTTACCTTATCAGTCCACCTAATTTTCAACATTCGTCTATAGCACCACATCTAAAATGCTTCGATTCTCTTCTGTTCCGGTTTTCCCACAGTCCATGTTTCACTACCATACAATGCTGTAGTCCAGACGTACATCCTCAGAAATTTCTTCCTCAAATTAAGGCCGGTATTTGGTATTAGTAGACTTCTCTTGGCCAGAAATGCCTGTTTTGCCATAGTGAGTCTGCTTTCGATATCCTCCTTGCTCCGTCCGTCATTGGTTATTTTACTGCCTAGGTAGCAGAATTCCTGAACTTCATTGACTTCGTGACCATCAATCCTGATAAGTTTCTCGCTGTTCTCATTTCTACTACTTCTCATTACCTTCGTATTTCTCCGATTTACTCTCAAACCATACTGTGTACTTATTAGACTGTTCATTCTGTTCAGCAGATCATTTAATTCTTCACTTTCACTCAGGATAGCAATGTCATCAGCGAATCGTATAATTGATGTCCTAGATGTACAGATAGAAGAGTAGGGGCGAAAGGCTACAGCCTTGTCTTACACCTTTCTTAATACCAGCACTTCGTTCTTGACGTCCACTCTTATTATCCCCTCTTGGTTGTTGTACATATTGTGTATGACCCGTCTCTCCCTATAGCTTACCCCTACTTTTTTCAAAATCTCGAACAGTTTGAACAATTTTATATTGTCGAACGCTTTTTCCAGGTCGACAAATCCTATGAAAGTGTGTGTATTTTTCTTTAGCCTTGCTTCCATTATTAGCCGTAACGTCAGAATTTCATCTCTCGTCCCTTTACTTTTCCTAAAGCCAAACTGATCGTCACCTAGCACATTCTCAATTTTCTTTTCCATTCTTCTGTATATTATTCTTGTAAGCAGCTTCGATGCATGAGCTGTTAAGCTGATTGTGCGATAATTCTCGCACTTGTCAGCTTTTGCCGTCTTCGGAATTGTGTGGATGATGCTTTTCAGAAAGTCAGATGGTATATCGCCAGACTCATATTCTACACACCAACGTGAATAATCCTTTTTTTGCCACCTCCCCCAATGATTTTAGAAATTCTGATGGAATGTTATCTATCCCTTCTGCCTTATTTGACCGGAAGTCCTCCAAAGCTCTTAAATTCCGATTCTAATACTGGATCCCCTATCTCTTCTAAATCGACTCCTGTTTCTTCTATCACATCAGACAAATCTTCACCCTCTCAGAGGCTTTCAATGTATTCTTTCCAACTATCTGCTCTCTCCTCTGCATTTAACAGTGGAATTCCCGTTGCACTCTTAATGTTACCACCGTTGCTTTTAAAGTCACCAAAGGTTGTTTTGACTATCCTGTATGCTGAGTCTGTCCTTCCGACAATCATATCTTTTTCGATGTCTTCACATTTTTCCTGCAGCCATTTCGTCTTAGCTTCCCTGCACTTGCCTATTTACTTCATTCCTCAGCGACTTTTATTTCTGTATTCCTGATTTTCCCGAAACATGTTTGTACTTCCTCCTTTCAATCAACTGAAGTATTTCTTCTGTTACCCATGGTTTCTTCGCAGCTACCTTCTTTGTACCTATGTTTTCCTTCCCAACTTCTGTGATGGCCCTTTTTACAGATGTCCATTCCTCTTCAACTGTACTGCCTACTGCGCTATTCCTTATTGCTGTATCTATAGCGTTAGAAAACTTCAAATGTATCTCGTCATTCCTTAGTACTTCCGTATCCCACTTCTTTGCGTATTGATTCTTCCTGACTAATGTCACGAACTTCAGCCAACGCTTCATCACTACTATATTGTGATCTGAGTCTATATCTGCTCCTGGGTACGCTTTACAATCCAGTATCTGATTTAATCTAATTGAAATCTTCCCGTATCTCCCGGCCTTTTCCAAGTATACATCCTCCTCTTTTGATTCTTGAACAGGGTATTCGCTATTACTTGCTGAAACTTGTTACAGAACTCAGTCTTTCTCCTCTTTCATTCCTTGTCCCAAGCCCATTTCTCCTGTAACATTTTCTTCTACTCGTTTCCCTACAACTGCATTCCAGTCGCCCATGACTATTAGATTTTCGTCCACCTTTACATACTGCATTACCCTTTCAATATCCTCATACACTTTATCTGTTCATCTTCAGCTTGCGACGTCGGCGTGTATACCTGAACTATCGTTGTCGGTGTTGGTCTGCTGTCGATTCTGATTAGAACAACCCGGTCACTGAACTGTTCACAATAACACACCCTCCCCCTACCTTCCTATTCATAACGAATCCTACACCTGTTACACCATTTTCTGCTGCTGTTGATATTACCCGATACTCATCTGACCAGAAATCCTTGTCTTCCTTTCACTTCACTGACCCTACTATATCTAGATTGAGCCTTTGCATTTCCCTTTTCAGATTTTCTAGTTTCCCTACCAAGTTCAAGCTTCTGACATTCCACGCCCCAACTCGTAGAAAGTTATCCCTTCGTTGATTATTCAATCTTTTTCTCATGGTAACCTCCCCTTGGCAGTCCCCTCCCAGAGATCCGGATGGGGGACTATTCCGGAATCTTTTGCGAATGGAGAGATCATGACACTTCTTCAAATACAGGCCACATGGACTGTGGATACACGTTACGTGTGTTTAGTGCAGTGGTTTTCATTGCCTTCTGCATCATGTCGTTGATCATTGCTGATTCTTCCGCCTTTAGGGGCAATTTCCCACCCCTAGGACAAGAGAGTGCCCTGAACCTCCATCCGCTCCTCCACCCTCTTTGACAAGGCCGTTGGCAGAATGAGGCTGACTTCTTTTGCCGGAAGTCTTCGGCCGCCAATGCTGATTATTAAAATTTAGGCAGTGTCGAGGATCGAACCCGGGACCGAAGACGTTTTGATTATGAATCAAAGGCGCTACCCCTAGACCACTAAATCTAAAAACCGATAAAAACAGAGTAATAGGAAGAGAAAAGAGGATCTTGGCCAGGGAGGGAAGTCAGGAGTCTCCCAACACAGCTTACAGTGGCAGACACCCCAACCCTCACCACCCTGCCCCTACTCCAGAGGGAGATTAAAAACCTTAAAATTGATAATGAAAACCAGTGTCACGCAGGAAACTAAGAACCTGTTCAACCATCCTGGATCGTCTTCAATATTAAAGGTAAAGTGCAGCGAAGTCTGTACTTAGTACATAGAACCAAAAGTGGGCATTCCACCAAAATGTGGGCTACTGACTGGAAGGCTCCGCAACCACAAAGTGGGGGTGGCTCATTGCATCAAAGAGAACCATGGGTCAGCCTGGTATGGTCGATGTGGAGACGACACAGGGTGGTTGAGGCGTTTCGCGAGAGGCAGGAGGAAGAATGTCACAGGACTAATGTCACGTAAATTGCACGAAATTTATTAGATAGGGAGGTAGCCTCCGAAGAGTTAGCCCATGATTGTGTGAAGTGGAATTTAATATGAAGCTGTCAATCCGCCGCAAGAGGGGCGGGGAGAAGGAGTGGGAAGGTAGGAGGAAGGGAGTAGGAAGCTGCTAAACGGCAGTTAAGGCAGCAGGTGTAAGAGTCCTGTCACGAGGGAGATAAAGACTGCAAACTGTGACCCCAGAGTCCAGGTGGACCCAAATAGCAACCGCTTCCAATGTAGTTTGAAGAGGAATCTATGTGCTAGCAAAAGTCCCTATGGACAACGTACAAACGCCACCAGAGGCCCGCAGGGGCCGACTGATTTCGACAGGAAGCATAAAAACCATGGAGGGTCAGTGAGTGATCAGTAAAATGATATTCCTGTAGAACCATACAAGTTGCAGAGTAAAACGAAATAAGGGATTTCAACTGCATAAGGTGATAGTAATATCCAATACAATTCCATTGGAAAACGATGATACAAATATGACGCGAACAGGCTAAAGTCAGTCATGCAACCAGGTCACCATTAATCACTAAAAATGGGGTGATGTCTGAACAGCAGGTCAGAGTCAGGACCCATGGCGACACCAGAAGCTTCTTGTCCCAGGACTTACGTTTCTTCTTCTGTTCTGTTTGAGATCGAGAAGGCGCCAGCTGCAGCTAGATCTGCAACAGAAAGAGAGTAGGCGACCTGGGGGCGCACAGACTGGTTCTTGTGGTCGTGGTGTGGCAGCAGACCTTTGGCCTGGAAGGTGCCGGGAAGGGGGATTCCAGGAGTGGCTCCCTTGAATGGCAGACGAAGAAGTAGGACACTTCTCTGGCGGGGGAGGGGGAGCGGCACCCAGAGGAGGGAGGGGAGAAGGGTTTAGGACTTAGGTGAGAATGGGGGAGGAAGGGGTGAAAATGTAACTAAAGCATAGCTAGACGTCATTGAGATAGGATGAAGATGTGCATACTTCTTACAAGCTTCAGTGTAGGTTAGATGATCAAAGGACATATACTCCTGTATCTTCTTTTGCTTCTTATAAGCTGGGCAATCCGGTGAACATGAGGAGTGATTGCCAAGATAATTAACACTCACGAGGGGGAACACTGGAACCCCCCCTCATGGAGTGGACGTCCTCAGTCACCACAGAGGTGTTTGCGAACAGATGGAAGTCGTGTCCAAAATGCAAGCACTTAAAACATCTCATAGGTGGTGGGATGTACCGTTTCACATCACATCGATAAACCATAATCTTTACCTTCTCAGGGAGGGTATACAATTCAAAGGCCAGGATAAAGGCACCAGAATCAGTGCGATTGTCCCTTGGGCCCTTCTGAACATGCCAAAGTGAACACCCCACTGTCCTAGATTTTCCCTAAGTTCCTCAGTTTGTAGGATGAGGTACCTGTGAAAACTTACACCTTGAACCGTGTTCGAAGACTGATGGGGTGTAACGGACACAGGAATTGTGCCAAGATGGTCACAGGCACGAAGCGCCACAGACTAGGTAGCTGAATCAGTTTTGATCAACAACGATCCCGACCGCAACTTGCTCAGAGAGTCCACTTCGCCATACTTGCCTTCAATATTTCCCCCCTCCCCCCAAAAAAAAATAAAGGTTGGTATTGGTGAAAGTATCAACATCACTCCTGGTGCAAACCAAATAGCGGGGGAAAGGTTTCACCTTTAGCCGATGAGCCTGACCCTCCTCCCAAGTGTTAGCCATGGAAGGGAAGGCTGAAGGAGCAGAAGAAGCAATTCTAAACGAATCCATTCATTCAAAGAGATGGTCGTAGAGGAACCACTAGAGTTCTGGATCTGTACACGTATCATTTGCCTAGCGTCTGCCCTGATACCACCCACTCCAATCAGGGGCACTCCCCATGGGCGCCACCCAGCCACAGCAAGGGCCATCTGGCATGGCGACCCTTGCCGGGAGTTAAGCACCAGGATGGCAAGCAACCACTCATAGGCTCACATGAGGTCACAGCTCATATCAGAAGCGTGATCCCTGTGTTTTCATGGGGCTCAACCAAAAGAGTGCATAGCGACCCCACCACACTGGGTGGCTACCTTGCTGGCTATGTACCCTAGCATCAGACTAAGTGAACGAAAAGTTGGAAGGAACTAGGAGGGCACACCAGACACTATGGGTAAGGCGCTCTTTCCCAAATGGCTCCCACTACGGAATTGAAATTTAGTAAAGGAAGTCAAACCCCAGAGTGGGACGAGAGAATGCCAAAAGGATGAGATAATTACTCAACGAAACCAAATCGCAAAGCTAACATAACCAGGAGGATAGCGGGGCCAACATTACCAAGGACACGAGGAGTGGGCAGAGGGGAAAGAGCAAGGACAGGAAAGGAGGAGAATGGAAAGGAAATGCAACCCAGGAAAGAAGGAAGGGTGCAATAGCTCAAGGCCTTGTGCTCGCCACGCACCTATTCACGAAAGGACCTTGAGCCTCCTGGGGGTGGGGAGTAACGAAATAGACAAGCTGTTGTCGGCACCTGATCTGCAGTGGTGAGTTCCCAGCCTCCCTGAGTAAGCTGTTGATAGGGCTAATTTGAAAGGCTCCTGTCAAGTAGTACCCGACAGTGGTGTATCAGGTCCCGTATCCACAGTGCTGAGGGGTGATGCCGAACCGTATACCAGGCTCCCATAATCGAAGTAGGATATTGTCAGGGCTTTGTCAAGCTGCAGAAGGGTAGTGCGATCTGCATCCCAGCTGGTGTTATGCAGCGAAGTGTATTAAGGTGCAGCCAGTATTTTCGCTTAAGCTGACAAAGATGGGGAACCCATGTCAACAGAATCGAAGACCAGTTCTAAAAAGCAGTATGTCTCAGCATTGAATAGTTGATCGTCGAAGTAAAATTCTGGTTGTGTGTAAACAGTACAAAGTCGAATGAAGTGCTTGACGAGTCTTGGCAACAGAAAATCCAAAGCCATGAGTGAGAGCCCATGCCTGCACGTTTCCTATGTCGCCTTCCAGTCTACATTCAGCGACACCCACGCTAGAGGAGGAGTAAGTAGGAGGAGGAATAGTAGAGTTTTTTTGTGGTTTTAGGGCGCACAACTTCAATGGTCATTAGCGCCCTGACTACTCTAAGAATGCACCGCGAGGCACAAGTTGACAACTAAAAGGGAAAACACGATAAAAGACAGACTGACAGGCATAGGATTAAAAAACAGCATCATCAAATGTCCTTTGAGAGGTTTGTCAAATTGATAAAACGAAGAACACGAGCAGCTGCTCGTGGGTCATCCGCTAAAATGGCATCGAAAGTACTTGGCAGGTTAAGATCTAGACGCAGCGTGTTAAAATCTGGACAGGACATTAAAATGTGTCGAACCGTCAGCAAGTGCCCACATGGGCAGAACGGGGCCGGCGCAGCCGTCAGCAGATGGCGATGGCTGAACCGGCAGTGTCCAATTCTTAACCGGGCCAAAACTACCTCCTCCCGCCGAGAAGGGCGTGAGGAGGACGTCCAAGCCACGGGAAGAGGTTTTAAGGCCCGAAGCTTGTTGTCTGTAAGTGCAGCCCAATCGGCATGCCACAGCGATAAAATGCGCCGACAAATGACCCTGCTAAAATCGGACGAAGGGACACAACAAGAAGCTGTCCGAGGCTGGAGGACCGCAGCCTTGGCTGCGGCATCTGCAGCTTCGTTCCCAGGGATACCGACATGGCCAGGAACCCACATAAAGCAAACCGGAGAACCGACGTCCACCAGCTGCTGAAGAGAGCGTTGGATCCGGTGTACGAAAGGGTGAACCGGGTACGGATCACTGAGGCTCTGGATGGCGCTCAGGGAGTCGGAGCAGATGACATAAGCAGAATGTCGGTGGCGGCAGATGTAAAGAACAGCCTGGTAGAGGGCAAAGAGCTCAGCTGTGAAGACCGAACAATGGCCATGGAGCCGGTATTTGAAACTTTGTGCCCCGACAATAAAGGAACACCCGACCCCGTCATTGGTCTTAGAGCCATCTGTATAAATGAAAGTCATGTTGATGAACTTCGAACGAAGTTCCAAAAAACGGGAGTGGTAGACCGAACCGGGGGTAACCTCTTTTGGGAGCGAGCTGAGGTCAAGATGAACGTGGACCTGAGCCTGGAGCCAAGGTGGCGTGTGGCTCTCGCCCACTCGAAAGGTTGCAGGGAGTGAAAAATTAAGGTGTTGAAGGAGGCGACGAAAGCGAACTCCAGGGGGTAGCAGGGCAGAGACATACAACCCGTATTGACGGTCGAGAGAGTCGTCGAAAAAGGAACGATAAGACGGATGTTCGGGCATTGACAGTAGCCGACAGGCATACCGACAAAGCAGTATATCGCGCCGGTAGGTGAGTGGCAATTCGCCAGCGTCAGCATGAAGACTCTCTACGGGACTAGTATAAAATGCTCCGATCGCAAGTCCTAAACCCCGATGTTGTATGGAGTTGAGGCGGCGTAAGATGGATGGCCGTGCAGAGGAGTATACGAAGCTCCCATAATCCAGCTTGGAGCGGACAATCAACCGATATAGACGAAGTAGGACGGTTCGATCCGCTCCCCACGACATACCACTAAGAACACGGAGGACATTTAAAGAACGGGTACAACGGGCGGCCAAATATGACATGTGGAGACTAGCTAAGTTTCCTGTCAAATGTAAGGCCTAAAAATTTGGTTGTCTCCACGATTGGGAGAGCAACGGGACCGAGTCGTAAGGACGGTGGAAGAAACTCTTTGTAGCGCCAGAAGTTAATACAGACCGTCTTCTCGGCAGAAAAACGGAAGCCATTGGCGACACTCCAGGAGTAAAGACGGTCAAGAGAAAGCTGAAGACAGCGCTCCATGACACGTGTACACTGCGCGCTGCAATAGATGGTAAAATCGTCCACGAAAAGGGAGCCTGATACATCAGCTGGGAGGCAATCCATTATTGGATTGATCGCGATGGCGAAGAGAGCGACGCTCAAAACTGAGCCCTGTGGCACCCCATTCTCCTGGCGAAAGGTGTCGGACAGGACAGAACCCACACGTACCCTGAACTGTCGATCCATTAAAAAGGAACGAATAAAAAGACGGAGGCGACCGCGAAGGCCCCATGTATGCATGGTGCGGAGAATGCCCGCCCTCCAACAGGTGTCGTAAGCCTTGTCCAAATCAAAGAACACAGCCGCGGTCGGGCGCTTCCGCAAGAAGTTATTCATAATGAAGGTCGACAAGGTAACCAGATGGTCAACAGCAGAGCGGCGCCTACGAAATCCACATTGTACATTGGTAAGTAGGCGTCGAGACTCGAGCAGCCAAACCAATCGAGAGTTAACCATTCGCTCCATCACTTTACAGACACAGCTGGTAAGCGAGATAGGTCGATAACTGGAAGGCAAGTGCTTGTCCTTCCCCGGCTTAGGAATCGGGACAATAGACTCGCGCCAGCATGCGGGAACATGTCCCTCAATCCAGATGCGATTGTATGTACGAAGAAGAAAACCTTTACCCGCAGGAGAAAGGTTCTTCAGCATCTGAATATGAATAGAATCAGGACCTGGAGCGGAGGACCGTGATCGGCCAAGTGCGTTTTCGAGTTCCCGCATGGTGAATGGGGCATTATAACTTTCACAATTCGAGGAGCGGAAGTTAGGTGGCCTAGCCTCCTCTGCCTGTTTGCGGGGGAGGAAGGCAGGGTGGTAATGAGCGGAGCTCGAAACCTCTACGAAAAAGCGGCCGAAGGCATTGGAGACATCCTCAGGGGCCACAAGGACGTCATTCGCGACCGTCAAGCCAGAAACTGGTGAGTGGACCTTAGTGCCAGATAGCCGGCGCAGGCTACCCCAGACAACAAAAGGAGTAAAACTGTTGAAGGTGCTTGTGAAAGCAGCCCAGCTGGCTTTCTTGCTTTCTTTAATAATACGACACTGAGCACGTAATCGTTTATAATTGATACAATTCGCCACTGTAGGGTGGCGTTTAAAGGTGCTTAAAGCACGTCGACGAGCACATAAGGCGTCTCTACATGCTGCGGACCACCAGGGGACCGGTACGCGACGTGGAGAACAAGTAGGGTGAGGGATGGAATATTCAGCAGCAGCTAGAATGACTTCCGTGAGGTGGGCGACCTGACGATCGCAGCTTGGGAAGGTTTGATCCTGAAAGGTCGCCCTGGAAGAGAAGAGCCCCCAGTCTGCCTTGGAGATGGTCCAACTAGAGGAGCACGGAGAGGGGGTATGCTGCAGGAGATGGATAACACACGGGAAGTGGTCGCTCGAATATGTACCAGAAAGTGCATACCACTCAAACCGGCGTGCAAGTTGGGGAGTACATATAGAGAGGTCTAAATGGGAATAGGTGTGAGATGTGTCCTAAAGAAAAGTAGGGGCGCCAGTATTGAGGCAGACAAGATTGAGCTGGTTGAAAAGGTCGGCTAACAAGGAGCCCCTCGGGCAGGATGCTGGAGAGCCCCAAAGGGGATGGTGGGCATTGAAGTCTCCAGTTAACAAAAATGGTGCAGGTAGCTGAGCAATAAGTTGCATCATGTCTGCCCTGGTAACGGCAGATGACGATGGAGTGTAAACGGTACAAATGGAAAATGTAAAAGTGGGGAGAGTAATGCGGATGGCAACTGCCTGCAGGCCGGTGTGCAACGTGATGGGATCGTAGTAAATATCATCCCGGACCAGCAACATAACCCCTCCATGAGCTGGGATACCTACCATAGGGGGTAGGTCAAAACGCACAGAGGTGTAGTGTGCCAAGGCAATTTGATTGCATGGGCATAGCTTCGTTTCCTGGAGGGCTACGACGAGCGGACGGTGCAAGCGGAGCAGCAACTTCAAGTCCTCTCGGTTGGAGCGAATGCTGCGAATGTTCCAGTGAATAAGTGCCATCGTAAGAAAAGGAAGATGAAAGAAGGGGTCACCTCGAAGGCCGCTGAGGGCCTGGCTTCGAGCGAGCACTGCCGCCGCTATCAGTAGGCGGACAGTCATCGTCCATTGGGTCGATAGGTTCATCGGCCATCTCGGGAGGATGGCCAGGAGGGGGAGCTTCCTCCGCCGGTGAACAGCCAGATGTTCGGCTACCAGCGGTGCGGCCAGGCGAAACGGATGACGGCCTGGGGCGGCAACCGCTGGGTGGCGCAGGAGAAGAAATGCGCCGTGGCGGAGGAGAACTGTGCTTCCTATGAGCCTTTTTGGAAGGACGTTTGGTGGAAGTACCGGTCGAAGGCTGGGAGGTCGAGGTACGTAGGAAGTCTGCACGGGATGGTTCCTTCTTGAAGGCCCGTGCATCTGACTTCGGGGTCTTCGTCTTAGCAGAAGCTGATGAAGGGGCTGGTGTCTGTGGGGTGATGGGAGGAAGAGGAGACGTCGACCGCGCGATCTTAGCACTGGCCGAGCGGACGACCGTGGTGCTGAAGGTCAGATCGCATGTCTGGGTTGCCACCTCCCTGGTAGTCCGAGGAGAGGCGAGGACAGTACTGTATTTCCCCGCTGGGAGCAGCGCGGGCTTCCTGCTAGCCAATAGCTTGCGAGCAGCCGAAGTGGACACTTTCTCTTTGACCCGAATTTCTTGGATACAGCGTTCTTCCTTATAGACAGGACAGTCGCGGGAGGATGCGGCATGGTCACCCTGACAGTTCACACAACGTGGAGACGGAGGTGGACAGTCACCCTCATGGGCATCCCTGCCACAAGTGACACATTTAGCCGCATTGGAACAAGACTGTCGAGTGTGATTGAAACGCTGACACTGGTAGCAGCGCTTAGGTGTCGGGACATAGGGGCGAACAGAAATAACCTTGTAGCCCGCCTTGATGCGCGATGGCAGCTTAACACTATCGAAGGTCAAGAAAAGTGTCCGGGTCGGTACAAGGTCATTGTTGACCTTTTTCATGACCCGATGGACAGCCGTCACGCCCTGCTCAGCGAGGAAAGATTGGATCTCCTCGTCAGTCAATCCGTCGAGGGAGCTAGTATAGACTACACCTCGGGACGAATTCAAAGTTCGGTTCGCCTCCACCCGGACAGGGAACGTGTACAGGAGGGTGGCCCAAAGCAATTTTTGTGCCTGAAAGGCACTCTCAGTTTCTAGTAATAAGGTACCGTTACGCAACCTGGTACAAGATTTGACAGATCCGGCTATGGCATCTACGCCCTTCTGGATAACGAAAGGGTTGACAGAGGAACAATCCTTTCCGTCCTCAGATCGAGAAACGACGAGGAACTGTGGGGCAGGCGGTAGTACTTGTGTCACTGGTGGCTGGTCACGTTTCCGTTTTTGGGCAGAAGTCGAAAGCGATGGAGTAGAATCCATTGCGGAGGAATCCCCCATGATTGCCAGCGTCTCCGATGGCGCGCTCCTTCCTTGTGGGGACCCTCTCAGAGGGCACTTCCGCCTTAGGTGAATGTTTACACCTCAGGTCACACCTCCCGAGAAACAGACGGAGGGACCAATCGGCATGGTCAGAAGGTATCAGCTCAGGCAATCACCCCTCCCCGGGCCTGGCCTTCACCAGGGGGTACGCGCGTGCCTTACATGTCTACCCAGGGCGGGGAATTACGCGTTACCCCGTCACCGGCTACGCGTGCGAACGCGTGGGTCGGCCTTCAGGCACGCACAGGGAGGAAGGAAGAAGAGGAAAAAGAAGAGAGAGAGGGAGAAAGAGGACAGACTGTCTCAAACGCCGAGGCGGAGACCAGAGAAGGCAAGGAGAAGAAGGCAATGAGAAAGCAAGGAGAAGGCAATGAGAAGGCAAGGAGAAGAAGGCAATGAGAAGGCAAGGAGAAGTCAAGGGAAAGAGTAAGGAAGACAGCGAGGTGGAGAAGAGCAAAGAAAGGAACCAACAAAAGGCATGAAGAAACGAGAACTGAAAAACCAAAAAGACCACAATTATAGGTCGTGGAACCGTCCGTCTCCGGACGCAGGCGCTAACTACCCCCGTGAGGGGGATGGACTCCTTTTAGTCGCCTCTTACGACAGGCAGGAATACCTCGGGCCTATTCTAATCCCCGGACCCGCAGGGGGGGGGGGGGGGAAATAGTAGAGGATGATACTGAGGACAGCACGACATAATTGATGGGTACTAAACAGAGGGACAGGACCCCCTTCTCTTGGATATGAGGGGTACTGCGGGAAGCATCTACTTGAACCTGGAACGTGTGTTGCGACGAAGTACTGGCTGAAAATCTGGAGTGGATCATTGAGACCCCACTCATGGACAAGGATATATCGCTAAGTGGTGTCAAACCTCTCGCAGGTGAAAGAAAACACTTATAACGTTTTGACACTGGGCAAAAGTTGTCTGGATGGCAGACTCGAGGGAAACCAGGTTACCAGTAATGGAACGGCCTTGGCGAAAACCATCCTGGGACAGAGCCAGAGACTCAAGGAGCCAACACAGCCATGCGCTCAAGCAACTTCCAGATAACATTGGTGAGACCTATTTGGTGATAACGGTCCATTTGTAGAGGGTATCTGGAAATGACGCTTTCTCACCATTCCGATCGGAACTCTTCACTCCACGTGCGGTTGAAGTTGTGAAGGATATGACTGCGACAATCCTCCAGTGGTTGCTTATTTGGTTGTGATGTGAATACTAGAAATATCGCCCCAGTAAGTGTTGCAGTGCGGATTACGAAATAGGAACGTCTCTATAACACGGTGTTTGGCAGTCCCTGACAGCCTCTGACAAATTTCCCATACGTTTTACTCTATGTAACAGGTTCTTACTACACAAGCATCGTCCATCTAGGGCTGTGAGGGTACACAGACATTCCCATTCACTGAATGGAGCAGCATGTGGCTTCAAGTGGAATGTGGTAGAAGATAATTGCTTTCGCTTCAACCGCTGTTTCAGGAAAGGAAGTTTGGTAACACTCAGACGCTGAATCTTTAGCATAGTGCAGAGCAAAATGTTCAGCGACAGCGTCTGGGTCAGTGTAGACAGTGCCATCCACAGTATTACGAAATACACCTGCAGGTGTCTGGGATCCACAGATATGTCTGATCTTAGGCCAAACCTGCGAAGGAGAGGTAGGTGGTCCGATGGTATCGTCCCCAGTATTATTGCTTCATTCTTCATTAGGTGGTGGATCAGGCACCGAGCCACTTAAAGGCATCTTATGCACATATGTATTATATACATATACATATATACATATACATATATACATATACACATATACATATACACATATACATATACACATATACATATACACATATACATATACACATATACATATACACATATACATATACACATATACATATACACATATACACATATACACATATACACATATACACATATACACATATACACATATACACATATACACATATACACATATACACATATACACATATACACATATACACATATACATATATATATTGCCGAACGTGCTTTATGCTTTTAAGTATTTCCGTTAGGACAAACTTTTTATAATGTCCTGACTTGTCCACCTGACAACCTGATTTGAGGTTCAACGTAAAATGAATGTCTAACAGCAAAAAGATTTTTAGGATTCAAGATGACAGCGAAGTCTGAGGAAACGGGTTATCTTAAATATTTTATGCGATCTACGCTGATCGTTTTTTATAGAAATCACTTTCAGTACTTTCCAAATGAGAAAATTCAATTTCGTAAGTATTTGCTCTTTTCACGAATTCGAACCAGCGAACATGTTGATAGCCTGAGGTGAATTCAGCTAGCGGCACAGAAAGTCATTCGCTACCTCAAGTTACATACACAATAATCGCAACCTGCGACATTGTCGCGAATAAAACAGTAACCAGAATATAGAATAAATTTCCTTTACGTCTATGGCCACAAACTTTTTGTTAACAGCTTCAAACAATAAAATAGACCATTATGAAAAGTGCTACTGACATACATATACATTAGTGCTCTGTAAGTATGAAGAGACATACCTACATATTTATCTACATCGAAACTCCGCAAATCACATTTAAGTGCCTGGCAGAGGGTTCATCGAACCACCTTCACAATTTTCTGTTATTCTAATCTCGTATAGCGTGCGGAAAGACTGAACACATCTTTCCACACGAGCTCTCATTTCCCTTATTTTATCGTGGCGATCGTTCCGGCCTGTATAGGTCGGTGTCAACAAAATATTTTCGCATTCGGAGGAGAAAGTTGGTGATTGTAATTTCGTGAGAAGATTCCGTCGCAATGAAAAACGCCTTTCTTTTAATGATTTCCAGCCCAAATCCTGTATCATTTCTGTGACAATCTCTCCCATATACCGTGATAACACAAAACGTGCTGCCTTTCTTTGAAGTTTTTCGATATACTCCGTCAGTGCTAGCTGGTGAGGATCCCACACCGCGCAGCAGTGTTCTAAAAGAGTACGGAGAAGCGTAGTGTAGGCAGTATCCTTAGTAGGTCTGTTACATTTTCTAAGTGTCCTGCCAATAAAGCGCAATCTTTGGCTAGTCTTCCCCAAAACATTTTCTGTGTGTTCCTCCAATTTAAGTTGTTCGTAATTGTAATACCTAGGTATTTAGTTGAATTTACGGCTTTTAGATTAGACTGATTTGTCGTGTAACCGAAGTTTAACTAGTTCCTTTTAGCACTCATGTGGATGACCTCACAATTTTCATTATTTAGGGTGAATTGCCACTTCTCGCACTATTCGGATGTTTTTTCTAAATCGTTTTGCAGTTTGTTTTGATCTTCTGATGACTATTAGTCGAACGACAGCGTCATCTGCAAACAACCGAAGACGGCTTCTCAGATTGTCTCCCAAATCATTTATATAGATAAGGAACAACAAAGGGCCTATAACACTACCTTGGGGAACTCCTGAAATCACTTCTGTTTTACGCGATGACTTTCCGTCAATTACTACGAACTGTGACCTCTGACAGCAAATCGCAAATCCAGTCACGTAACTGAGACAATATTCCAGTAGAACGCAATTTTACTACGAGCCGCTTGTGTGCTAGGGTCAAAAGCCTTCCGGAAATCCAGGAATACGGAATCTATCTGAAATCCCTTGTCAATAGCACTCAGCACTTCATGTGAATAAAGAGCTAGTTGTGTTTCACGGGAACGATATTTTCTAAACCCATGTTGACTGTGTGTGAATAGACCGTTTCCTTCGAGGTAATTCATAATGTTCGAACACAATATATGTTCAAAAATCCTGCTGCATATCAACGTGAACGATATAGGCCTGTAATTCAGTGGATTACTCCTACTACCTTTCTTTAATATTGGTGTGACCTGTGCAACTTCCCAGTCTGGGTACGGATCTTTCGGCGAGCGAACGGTTGTATATGATTCTTAAGTATGGAACTAATGCATCAGCATACTCCGAAAAGAACCTAATTGGTATACAGTCTGGACCAGGAGACTTGCTTTTATTAAGTGATTTGAGTTGCTTCACTACTCCGAGGATATTTACTTCTACGTTACTCATGTTCGCAGCTGTTCCCGATTCGAATTCTGGAATATTTACTTCGTCTTTTGTGAAGGCATTTCGGAAGGCAGCGTTTAGTAAATCTGCTTTGGCAGCACTGTCTTCGATAGTATCTCCATTGTTATCGCGCACAGAATGCATTAATAGTTTCTTGCCGGTGACATACTTCACATACGACCAGAATCTCTCTGGATTTTCTGCCATGTTTCGAGACAAAGTTTCGTTGTGGAAACTTGTAGGCGTCTCATTGAACTCCGCTCTAAGTTTCGAGCTTCTGTAAAAGATGGACAATCTTGGGGATTTTGCTTCTGTTTAAATTTGGCATGTTTGTTTCGTTGTTTCTGCAACGGTGTTCTAACCCGTTTTGTGTACCAAGGAGGATCAGCTCCGTGCTTTGTTAGTTTATTTAGTATAAACCTCTCGATTCTGCCGATATTTCTTTGAATTTTAGCCACATCTGGTCAACACTTAATTTGGAATGAGTGCAGATTGTCTCTCAGGAAGGCGTCAAGTCGTCAAGTGAATTTTTATCTGCTTTTATGAATAGGCATATTTTTCGCTTATTTTTGGAGGATTTGGGGATTACAATATTCAATCTCGCTACGACAACCCTATGTTCACTAATTCCTATATCGGTTTTGATGCTGGTTATTAATTCAGGATTATTTGTTGTTAGGAGGTCTAGTGTGCTTTCACAACCGCTTACTATTCGCGTGGGTTCATGAGCTATATGCTCGAAATAATTTTCAGAGAATGCGTTTAGCACAATTTCTGATGATATTTTATGCGTACCTCCGAAATTAAACATGTATTTTCGCCAACATATCGAGGGTAAATTAAAGTCACCAACTATTATCGTATGAGTCGGGTACGTGTTTGAAATCAAGTTTTCTTTGAACCTTTCAGCAACTGTATCATCTGAAGTGGGAGGTCGGTAAAAGTACCCAATTATTTTATTTCGGTTGCCAACAATGACCTCTGCCCATACTAACTCACAGGAAGTATCTACTTCAATTTCGTGAAAAGTTGAACTACTAACAGCAACAAACACGCCACCGCCAACCTTGTTTAGCTAATCTTTTCGGAACACCGTTAGGTTCTTCGCAAAAATTTCGGCTGAGCTCATATCCGGCTTTAGCCAGCTGTCAGTGCCTGCAACGTTTGATCATCAGTGCTTTCTATTAGCGCTTGGAGATCTGGTACTTTCCGAACACAGCTACGATAATTTACAACAACCAATGGTTCTTGTATCTATGTTTCTGTGTTCAGCCTGCACCCTTTTTGACCGAAGCCCTTGTTTTCCCGAGACCCTCTAACCTAAAAAACCGCCCAGTACAAGCCACACAGCCCCTGCTACCCGTGTAGCCGCCTCCTGCATGTAATGGACACCTGACCTACTCAGCGTAACCCGAAACCCAACCACCTTTTGGCGCAAGTCGAGGAATCTGCAGCCTACACGGTCGCAGAACCGTCTGAGCCTCTGATGCAGACCCTCCACTCGGCTCTGTACCAGAGGTCCGCAATGGGTCCTGTCGACTATGCTGAAAATGGTCAGCTCTGCTTTCATCTTGCAAGCAAGAGTGGCAGCCTTTACCACTTCTGTTAGACGCTCGAAACCAGAGAGAATCACTTCTGATCCAAACTGACACACATCATTGGTACCGACGTGAGCAACCACCTGCAGTTGGCTGCACGCTGTGCTCTTCATGGCATCAGGCAGGACCCTTTCCACATTTGGAATGACTCCACCCGGTATGCACACGGAGTGCACATTGGTTTTCTTATCCTCCTTGTCAGCCAAGTCCCTAAGGGGCCCCATAACGCGCCTAACGTTCGAGCTCCCAACTACCAATAGTCCCACCCTCTGCGATTGCCCGGATCTTGCAGGCAGAGTGGTTTCCTCTGAAACAGGACAGGCGACAGCATCCGGCTCAGCGACAGCGTCAGCCACAGACAGCAACTGGGTCCTGATTGTCAGACTAACTGGGGAGGCCTTACGTGCCGCCGTCTGGGAAGTCTTTCGCCGCCTGCTTCGTCCCAGTGCGACCTCCCACTCTACCACAGGTGAGGGGTCAGCCTCAGTACGAGCAGTAACTGGTTTGGCCACCGTTGAGGGCCGATCGGAGGACTGACGCGCTGGACGTCTTTGGATCCCCACAGCCAGCCCACAACAGTGGTGCCCATCCACTGCAGCCTCAAGCTGTGTAACCGAAGCCATCACAGCCTGAAGCTGAGAGCAAAGTGTCGCTAACTCGGCTCGCATCCGCACATAATCGCAGTCCGTCCATATCAAAGACCGTGGAAAAACAAACTATGCAGATAAACAGACCATCGACTCGCGCTACGAAAATCTACTGCAGACCCTGACGAAAACGCAGGAGCTGTGTCTAGTAATACGCAGATATTCAAGAACCTAACTACCAAGCACTCAGGTGAAACTAAATAATTTGCCCCTGATAAGGAACTTAATATATCATAAAACCGGTTTACTTTCTGACGCAAACGGAAACGCGGGAACTGTGGCTATTAGATTTTGAATGTACACGCAGAAAATCAAGAAACTAAACTGTCAAAGCACACAGACGATATAAAACTCGATCCTGGTTAGGAACTCGTAAATGTCACAAAAGCGGTCGGCTACTACTGCCTGATTGTCATAAAAACAATGTCCTTATGTACTGCAGCCATAGTGGTATCGTCACATGTAAATTACAAAATCAGCACCAACATCGTCAAATATATATAAATGACAGCATCATCATAATAGACAATTTGCTGGTGTATGTTTTCCCACATTTTGCTGCAGACCTGAGGATGGTCATTATAGACCGAAACTGGTAATCTGTTGACAAAGTCTACGACCATAGACGCAAAGGAAATTTACACAGCAATTATTTGCAGCCATTTGCCAGAACAGTATAGTGTAGTGTTTCTGCAAATCTGGGTTTACAAATTGCTGAAGTCGTTAAATTTGAATAAAATTTCAAGTCCTGGTGGAATCTGTATCCTATTCTATTCAGAATGTGGTAGTCATTCCCTCTTTTGATCATAATATACCGCAGATTCCTCTAACATAGCTGTGCTCGCTAGTATAAATGAAGTACATGTCACATCCGTCTACAATTACTTCTAGAGTGTTGGATCATAATCTGTACTCAAACTCTAACAAAGTAACCTTAATATCAACCAGCTCGGATTCCGGAAAAAATAGCTATTTAAAACCTAAGTATCACTTTTCTCATTTAAAATCCTGAAAGACTTGCATCAACGCAATCATTGAGATGCATTATTTCTTGACTTCCGGAAACCTTTTGACTGAATAGTGTTAACGCTTACCAACGAAACTACGGTCTTAACAGGTACAAATCGAGATTTGTGACTGAATTGAGCATTTGTAGCTATGGAAGACTTAGCATGATTTCTTGGGCGGAGATTGTCGACAGATGAAATTACTTCATGTATACGTTAGGGAAGCATGTTGTGGCCTGGCAGACGTAATAGTAACGTAAGACACTTCGAGACGCAGTCGTCTACAATGAAGTATCGTCTGGAAAAAACTGCATAAATATTAAGTTAGACATTAAGATTTTAAATGTACACAAAACTCAGCCACTTGCTTTATATTTTCATAAATGTAAAACGTGCCCTTCAAAAAAAAAAACTAACATGCTAACTACTAGTAGCAGCTGGGATCGGTAGATAAATACCTGTCACCAACAATCTATAGAGCCAAAATATGATTTCCCAAGCTCATGGGTAAAGCAGGTTCATTGTTACTGGGAAAATTTAATTTATCTACAAAGGAGATTGCTTACTCTTGCGACCCATCTTCGATTATTGCTGAAGTGTGTGGGACGTATCGACATGCTTAAGATGTGGGGACATGAATATTAACATAGGTGTTGAGGTTAAAATAAGTAACTTCCTAAACATTTTGAGCAGTTTAGCGTAGCACAAATGGTAAACATCGCTACGGGGGTTCAAAAAGTTACACTTCAGTTTTAAAGCAACTACTCCAAGCCATTTATGGGAAAAACTGTAAAATATTTCTAAGAAACTAGCCGTTTCCAGCGGCTGCGCTCACACATCAAGTTTTTCTTTGTGATGAGTGACGGCGAGTAAGCAAGCTCTTAAACGCAGTAACGTCAGTTGCCCTCTCATCTGTCTGACCTGTCTAGCATAGCTCGTGATTGCGATTGGGCAGTGTTGTAAATAACGCCGAACATAAATCTGACATTTACTACAGAGTAGAGCAACGGCTGTCACATTTAACATAGATTAATACACAGATTGGGTAACATTCAAAGTTTTTGAGCGGATGAACATTGTCATCTAATATGGAATGAACACGAAGATACTGGGGAAAGGAATGTCATCAGCATGTTATGCTCTTAGGTTTAAGGGATAATTTAAAAAATTGGCGTCCTTATTGCACTGAGTGAGTTCATCTACCAATGTATGGTACCTATAAGGGAAAATTATAGAATACTTTTGTAATTACGTCAACTGACGAAAATCTCAACAGCTGAGAATTTATTAATGACGACTAGATTCGACAGATACATCTTCAGCTTACTCCTTACGGAGTTTTAAGCGCAACTAAGATAAGACTTCGAGTTCGATGTCTTAGTACAAAACTGGCGCCATAATCTACGTAACACTATTGAATGATATGACCAGATGGACGTCACCAGGACATACGTGGAATAACTGAGGCAGCGGCCGGATACACTTCGGTACTGGAGGATAGGGTACTTTAATTAGCCTTACGGAGTTTTGAGGACGTTATGAAGTTGAAGGTCAACAGTTTTAACTGAAGACTTGACTGCCACTTAACTAATCGAGAGTTATTAACCATTCTGAGCGGCTCCTGCTGTCTTCACTAACTGAAACGTATCCTCACAGCTGTGGTTTTCCCCCGTCAAGTGATTTGTATCTTCACTAATACTTTTTCCAGGTCATAACGGGGTTGGTAGAGCAACCAGTGCGTGTGATATGAAGAAACAAGCCGTCTTCGTTGCAGTCTTATGATTTTTTATTCTCTCCCATTGACATTTCACTTTTATTTAGGCGTCTTCGGATTGTCCAACGGAAGAAAACATTTCACAACAGTGGCGTCACACCATTTAGCGAGATTAGATTACCAAGATGAATATTCAACTTACTAATATTTGGTAACAATGGGAACATGAGGTACGGCGTATAAAATATCCCAGCAGATAAATGCCCCTTGTCAACTTTTTTTTTTAAATACCTTTCAGTTTTCTGTTTTGTAAGACACCGTGCAATGTTTTTAAAGCTTTAAGAGAGAGCATTTACCTGCTGAGATATTATGTGTGAGGTATCCCACGTACCCATCGCTACCAAATATCACTAAGTTGTTTAATATTTTCTTGCTAATCTACTTACTGAACGAGGTCACGCCATTATAATGAAATTTTTGTATTTCTTCCATAGGCCAATCCGAAGATACCTAAAAGTTGAAACGCTTCATTGGGGAATAAATTTTAACACTGCAACCAAGATTGCTTGTTTCTTCATACTTCGCTAATAGTTCACACAGCGATGTGACATAAGCCTGTATAACGGTACTTCGCAGGCAGGCGTGTCAATCAGCATCATATTAATTAAAATGTGGGATGAATAGACTATTTGGAAGAATTAAAAAGGGGAAGTAATACGAAACTTTAGTAACTGCACAGTATTACTAAGAAACAATATAATGAAAAGTAATAAAAAGCAAAGTAGCAAAGACCAAGCGGGACAAAGATATAGGGGCGCGTTTGTTTTTCAATACATGTAAAAGAACATGTAACACATTGAGCGCTCTACCTTCAGTTATCGCGATCAGGCTAGTCTATGAAAAAGTGGTACGCGACTGCGAAATTCGTTAAGGAGGTTATTTAAAGACTATTCAAGCACGTTTAAAATACATTACGAGTGACGAAGTGAGCACAGACGTTTATTGTCGGCTGGAGGGAAAATGAATCCGACAACATAATTGAACTTTGTGTTACCTGGGAAAAATACTCTTGGGAAACTATTATGGTTGTAGAACCCACGAAAGTTGTGTGCAACGGAAAGCTGTTTACGTAATTCTGTTTTATAAAATAGTGAAACGCGTGTGAGCGGAACATTAATAGAATTGTTCTTACAGCGGATGTATAATGCATGCGTGTGACGAACTATATTGAGAAACTGAACATCCATTACGTACTTGCATGATTATCTGAGAAAATGGTCCTTGTCGGTACATCAGCATAGAGTTCGAATAGAACCGCTGGAACATTGCAAACCATTCAGACTAATCGAATATCTAAATACGCATAATGCTAGTACCACCAGGATGTGTTCTTTCTCCTCACCCCCGTGGCAGTAATTGAATTAAGAGTCAGCCCGGAAATACATTTAAATTAATTGACGACCATTGAGCTAGCGTCACCAATTTTCAAACGTCCACTGCCATGTATGAAGGAGAGTGACACCACGAGTGTTAACGTCGATCGAGGGGTGTCGTCGTGATCGTACTGAATGACATTGAGCGGTTACACACGCAGAAAGGAGAAAAAGTTTGGCACTACATAGGTCAATAAAAACCGAACAAGACTCAAGAAACAGCATTATGTATCAAGGAATGAAATTTTACAACAGACAAAAAATTAAAGTAAGTATTAAAGTATGTTTAAAAAGGCAGCTAAGATGTTGACTGATTGACAGGGGTTATGGGAGTAAACGGCGAGATGACCACTCCCGCGAGTCCAAAGAGAGGGGGTCCGCTAAAAGTGGAGAGCAGTCAAAGTACAAAACGAGGAAGCTACAAAGCAGAGGAGAAGGTAGAAAAGGGTAGCCTAAATCTAGAAGCTGGGGAAACAGGTAAGAGAGCTGTCTTTGCAAGGGCGAGTGGTCATTAAGAGAGGCCCCAACAACAACAACCACGCTACCCCTGCTACATCTACATTTACATTTATACTCCGCAAGCCACCCAACGGTGTGTGGCGGAGGGCACTTTACGTGCCACTGTAATTAAATCCCTTTCCTCTTCCAGTGGCGTATGGTTCGCTGGAAGAACGACTGTCTGCAAGCCTCCGTGCGCGCTCGAATCTCTAATTTTACATTCGTGAGCTCCTCGGGAGTTATAAATAGGGGGAAGCAATATATTCGATACCTTATCCAACAACGCACCCTCTCGAAACCTGGACAGCAAGCTACACCGCGATGCAGAGCGCCTCTCTTGCAGAGTCTGCCACTTGAGTTTGCTAAACATCTCCGCAACCCTATCACGGTTACCAAATAACCCTGTGACGAAACGCGCCGCTCTTCTTTGGATCTTCTCTATCTCCTCCGTCAACCCGATCTGGTACGGATCCCACACTGATGAGCAATACTCAAGTATAGGTCGAACGAGTGTTTTGTAAGTCACCTTTGTTGATGGGCTAAATTTTCTAAGGACTCCCAATGAATCTCAATCTGGTACCCGCCTTACCAACAATTTTATGTGATCATTCCACTTCAAATCGTTCCGCACGCATACTCCCAGATATTTCAAAGGAGTAACTGCTACTAGTTTTTGTTCCGCTATCATAAAAGGATCCTTCTTTCTATGTATTCGCAATACATTACATTTGTCCATGTTAAGGGTCAGTTGCCACTCCCTGCACCAAGTGTCCATCCGCTGCAGATCTTCCTGCATTTCGCTACAATTTTCTAATGCTGCAACTTCTCTGTATACAGCATCATCCGCGAAAAGCCGCATGGAACTTCCGACACTATCTACTAGGTCATTTATATATATATATTGTGAAAAGCAATGGTCCCATAACACTCCCCTGTGGCACGCCAGAGGTTACTTTAACGTCTGTAGACGTCTCTCCATTGATAACATGCTGTGTTCCGTTTGCTAAAAACTCTTCAATCCAGCCACACAGCTGGTCTCATATTCCGTATGCTCTTTGTTTATCAGGCGACAGTGCGGAACTGTATCGAACGCCTTCCTGAAGTCAAGGAAAATAGCATCTACCTGGGAGCTCCAGGAGTAAAGCACAACCCTAAACTGGAATATAAAACCCATTTTCAAGGAGGAAACTGAGAACCACTTCAACCATTCGAGAATCGTCTGCTAACATTAAATTTTAAGGAATCTAGGACTATACTTAGTACGAAGGGCTAAAAGAAGGGGACATTCCACCTATATATGGGATACCATCAGTCTGGTTCCGCAACACACATTGTCGGGCTGGTTTGTTACGGAAGAGGAAACAGTGAGCGAGCCTGGTATGACTAGTGCGTAGACGGCATAAGATAGTGGACTCCCAACGAGGAGCTGACGGGAGAGCAAACCGCAGGACACGTTCTGATTCTACGGAGTTTGTTTGTGTGGACAGTAGAGCACCAGATATCATTCCACTTTCGGGCAAAGAGATTTGGCGGAGATCCGCGTATCCGTAGCTGGAAACAGGAAAGGAAATTGGGTAAATATCTGCTTCTCTAGCCAAACGGTAATCAGTTTATTCCATGGAATGCCCACATGACTTGGGACCCAAAGACAACTAAGCAGGCGGCAGGCAAAGGGCAGAGGGGTGGTCATGGATAGCAGAGACCGAAGGGTGAAGAGAGCGGCATCGATCGATAGCCTAAAGGCTGCTCATTTAGTCGGTACACATTAAAACACCATGGAGGGAGGTCTGAGAAACTGGATGAATGGCTAGGAGCTCTGCTGTGAGCACACTACAGGATTCCGGCAATAAGTGGTGTTCTAAGCCAGTAGGAGACGTGAAAGCATATCCCGCCTTAGCTAAAATGTTAGTAAAGGCATACTACACAAAGATTAGAGGACAGTAGTTGGTAGTAACAAAAGGAGATAACTACAACACCTCGTCCCATTGAATACATGGCCGTAATTCACTGCTTCCGTAAAAAAAAATTGTGTAAATGTGTAAAATGCGTAACAGTACTATCTGCTGATTCAGTTTTTGAGCTGGAGTGAGAAGCATGCTTGAATATGCGGGAATGCAGTGCAAGAGGAACAGCTATACCTTCACGAGTTCAGTGGTTATTTGCAAGGCAGTGAAGAACGAAAGTTTTGTACTACAAGTCACCTGCAAAATCATGTACCTAGGAACGTTATACAATAGGGACTAACCAAATCAGGCAGTGCAGCTGTTAATACACTGGCCTCATATTCGGGAGAACAGTTGCTCTGTCCCATGTTTTCGTAGTTCGATAAGTTAAATGCCAGGAAGGCACCTTAACTGCCCTAAACACGCAGGAAACAACCGACCGACAAACTTTTAGACTTGACAGACCACCCCACCACTTCAACCAACAAACTGTACGTATGTAGCGATGTATCAACCGCCTGACGAAAATTTTTGTCACTACGTAAATGCGGTTCTAATATACATTAAAAGTGCGCGGCAGATTCGACTTTAAGGGCAGAATTTCCAGAGAAATTTAAAGACTGCTGATATTTGTGGGACACGTGCTTGTATAGCAATATAGCAAGAAATGAAGCACTTTGCATTTTCAACGAATTCGTAATGGTTTAGTGTAGTACGTAGAAAAAAGTTCGTCGACTTTGTTTTTAGGTTTTACTTCCGATACTTACAGGAAACCATATCTAAAAATCGAAATACTACATTCAGTGAACGTTAATTGATAAATGTAATTCCTTCACTGTTTCATGAGTTGTTAAAGTCCAGTCTATATGCAGATCCTCTGCTACGAAGAGCAAAATGTGGGACTTGTTTTTGCCGTTTTAACAGTTGCTAAATGCTTGATTTCTTTTGTATCTGATGTATTTATTAAATGTGCGCCAGCATCCTATGTAGTCTAATTTGAAATGAGTTTCTTAAACTTACAGGTCATCTTTTATTATAACGTTTACATGAACGTCTTTTCATTGTTTTGCTTTAGCATGAAGTATTTACTCACCCGACTGCAAAACAATTTTCAGGTATCAGGAATCATTTTAAGCAATAATTATGGGAACACAAGAGCACTGAAACAGAGGTCCTCTTCTGTCAGTGACTAGAATTCGTGAGGTAACTAACACCGTCTTCTTGCACGTTACAGACTCGTGACTATTCACTTTCGTGAAGAACGGTTTGTTGATGTTCACCAGCTCCGAAATGCATTGTTCGCCCATTCTGGGGGTTGTAATTACGAAAATCGGTAACGCCAAGCTGATTAAGTAGCATGTGTGTAAATTCTTTCCTTGTATTAGAGACTTGTTTGTCCAAAGCTTTCTCTACTTTTTGGGCTTGTTACCTCAAGGCAAACTCAATTTTTTTAAAACCAAGCGAGATTTCGTGGAACAAACTCATTGAACTTAAACACATCACAACAGGGTGGCCCTGCAATAGCCGAATGCAGTCGGTCGGGATGCGTGTAGGCTGACGCGAAATTGGTCCGCATCCCCTGTACGCAGTTCCATATGGATCGGAGCAGCAGTCACTGTGGTACGCTTTGTTCTTGACCCATGCACTATATTGGAATCTGGCAGTTTTTAAATAACATGCCGGCTTTCAGAAGTGTGTTGTTTTGACTTACGACTGTTGGGAAAAAAGATTCCGAGATTTCCGCTGTAATATTTTAATCGTATGTTCACCTAAAGATGTGGCTTTTAGCGCCACGAAACCGGTAGTGATATGGTAATAAAGGACCAAATACAGCTGAAGCTGTTAATACCCTACATGATTAATCATCGCTGTGGTTACCCCACCTGAGGTTATGTTCGACGACATACGGCTTGGGTTTAGGCAGAATCAAAAATGAGTAGTCTTGAACTGTGACAAACCCGAAAAACTGGAGATTTACGTATTAGGACACGCATTGATACTATGAAATAGTGCACTAATAATGGCTAGGCACTAGCCGAAATCTAGATTTGCCTAGTAAAACCTGAAAGAAAAGGACTACTGACTGCTGGGCTCTATCACTTTAAAGTCTTAACAGTCGTTGAGTGCACACACATTCCTAATGGAAGGTAACTTGAATTTCCTTTGGCTACTTTAGAACTAATAAGGCCAAAAAATCAGAAATGCTGCAGGCAAAGAAGTGGCCAACGCAAAGAAATACATCGACGCGCTGTTACTGAAGGTGGGGATTATTTTCGCAATTATGTGAGAATAGATGAAACCTGATTTTCGGAATTGCCGAACTTGGTCTTCAGTCGTGAGACTGGTTTGATGCAGCTCTCCATGCTGCTGTATCCTGTGCAAGATTCCTCATCTCCCAGTACTTACTGCAACCTACATCCTTCTGAATCTGCTTAGTGTATTCATCTCTTTGTCTCCCTCTACGAATTTTACGCTCCACACTGCCCTCCAATGCTAAATTTGTGTTCCCCTGATGCCTCAGAACATGTCCTACCAACCGGTCCCTTCTTCTTGTCAAGTTTTACCACAAACTCCTCTTCTCCCCAGTTCTATTCAATACCTCATTAGTTATGTGATCTACCAATCTAATCCTCAGCATTCTTCTGTAGCACCACATTTCGAAAGCTTCTATTCTCTTCTTGTCCAAACTATTTATCGTCCATGTTTCACTTCCATACATGGCTACACTCCATACAAACTACTTCCTGACACTTAAATCTATACTCTATGTTAACAAATTTCTCTTCAGAAACGCTTTCCTTGCCATTGCTGTCTACATTTTATATCCTCTGCTTCGACCATCATCAGTTATTTTGCTCCCCAAATAGCAAAACTCCTTTACTACTTTAAGTGTGTCATTTCCTAATCTAATTCCCTCAGCATCACCCGACTTAATTCGACTACAATCATTATCCTCGTTTTGCTTTTGTTGATCATCTTATATCCTCCTTTCAAGACACTGTCCATTCCGTTCAACTGCTCTTCCAAGTCCTTTGCTGTCTGACAGAATTACTATGTCATCGGTAAACATCAAAGTTTTTATTTCTTCTCCATGGGTTCTAATACCTACACCAAATTTTTCTTTTGTTTCCTTTACTGCTTGCTCAATATACAGATTGAATAACATTGGGGAGGGGCTACAACCCTGTCACTCCCCAACCACTGCTTCCCTTTCATGTCCCTCGACTAACAACTGCCATCTGGTTTCTATACAAATTGTAAATAGCCTTTCGCTCCCTCTATTTTACCCCTGCCACCTTTAGAATGTGAAAGAGTATTCCAGTCAACATTGTCAAAAGCTTTCGCTAAGTCTATAAATGCTAGAAACGTAGTTTTGCCTTTCCTTACTCTTTCTTCTAAGATAAGTCTTAAGGTCAGTACTGCCTCATGTGTTCCAACATTTCTAGGAATCCAAACTGATCTTCCCCGAGGTCGGCTTCTACCAGTGTTTCCATTCGTCTGTAAAGAATTCGTGTTTGTATTTTGCAGCCATGACTTATTAAACTGATAGTTCGGTAATTTTCACATCTGTCAACACCTGCTTTCTTTGGGATTGGAATTACTATATTCTTCTTGAAGTCTGAGGGTATTTCGCCTGTCTCATACATCTTGCACACCAGATGGTAGAGTTTTGCCAGGACTGGCTGTCCCACGGCCGTCCGTAGTACTAACGGAATGTTCTCTACTCCCGGGGCCTTGTTTCGACTTAGGTCTTTCAGAGCTCTGTCAAACTCATCACGCAGTATTATATCTCCCATCTCATCTTCATCTACATCCTCTTCCATTTCTATAATATTGTCCTCAAGCACATCGCCCTTATATAGTCCCTCTATATACTCCTTCCGCCTTTCTGCTTTCCCTTCTTTGCTTAGAACTGGGTTTCCATCTGAGCTCTTGATGTTCATACAAGTGGCTCTTTTCTCAAAAGGTCTCTTTAGTTTTCCTGTAGGCAGTATCTAATTTGCCCCTAGTGAGATAAGCCTCTACATCCTTACATTTGTCCTCTAGCCACCCCTGCTTAGCCATTTTGCACTTCCTGTCGATCTCATTTTTGAGACGTTTGTATTCTTTTTTGCCTGTTTCATTTACTGCATTTTCATTTTTCCTCCTTTCATCAATTAAATTCAATATTTCTTCTGTTACCCAGGGATTTCTACTAGCCCTCGTCTTTTTACCTACTTGATCCTCTGCTGCCTTCACTACATCTCTCAAAGCTACCCATTCTTCCTCTACTGTATTTCTTTCCCCCATTCCTGTCAATTGTTCCCTTATGCTGTCTCTGAAACTCTGTACAACCTCTGGTTCTTTCAGTTTATCCAGATCCCATCTCCTTAAATTCCCACCTTTTTGCAGTTTCTTCAGTTTTAATCTACAGTTCATAACCAATAGATTGTGGTCAGTGTCCAAATCTGCCCCTGGAAAAGTCTTACAATTTAAAACCTGGTTCCTAAGTCTGTCTTACCATTATATAATCTATCTGATACCTTTTAGTATCTCCAGGGTTCTTCCATGTATACAACGTTCTTTCATGATTCTTGAACCAAGTGTTAGCTATGATTAAGTTATGCTCTGTGCAAAATTCTACCAGGCGGCTTCCTCTTTCAATTCTTAACCCCAATCCATATTCACCTACTATGTTTCCTCCTCTCCCTTTTCCTACTCTCGAATTCCAGTGACCCATGACTTAAATTTTCATCTCCTTTCACTACCTGAATAATTTGTTTTACCTCATCGTACATTTAATTAATTTCTTCATCCTGTGCAGAGCTATTTGGCATATAAACTTTTACTACTGTAGTAGGCATGGGCTTCGTGTCTATCGTAGCCACAATAATGCGTTCACTGTGCTGTTTGTAGTAACTTACCCGCACACCTATCTTTTTATTTATTATTAAATCTACTCCTGCATTACCCCTATTTGATTTTGTATTTATAACCCTGTATTCACCCGACAAAAAGTCTTGTTCCTCCTGCCACAGAACTTCACTAATCCCCACTATAACTAACCTATAGATTTCCCTTTTTAAATTTTCTAACGTACCTGCCCTATTAAGGAATCTGACATTCCACGCTCCGATCCGTAGAACGCCAGTTTTCTTTCTCCTGATAACGACGTCTCCTTGAGTAGTCCCCGCCCGGAGATCCGAATGGGGGATTATTTTACCTCCGGAATATTTTACCCAAGAGGACGCCATCATTTAACCGAACAGTAAAGCTGCATGCTCTCGGGAAAAATTACGGCTGTAGTTTCCCCTTGCTTTCAGCCGTTCGCAGTACCAGCACAGCAAGGCCGTTTTGGTTATTGTTGCAAGGCCAGATCAGTCAATCATCCAGACTTGCCCGTGCAACTACTGAAAAGGCTGCTGCCCCTCTTCAGGAACCACATGTTTGTCTGGCCTCTCAACAGATACCCCTCCGTTGTGGTTGCACCTTCGGTACGGTCATCTTTGGGGGGGGGGGGGGGGGGTGTTCGAACGATACTAAACGAGAAAGAATGCAGCTGCGAGAGGGGCTGTAATCTGCAATAAGAGGCAGGTTAGCTACATTACGCCTTCTAACTACTTGTAGTAGTAACGAGGAGGTCAAATTCAGTTTGTATCTCCCAAGTATATTCGAAAACGAGAACTGAAACCTACAACGTGATTTACAGGTGCCAGAGGAAATACTTCATGGTAAAACAAAATAAATGAAATACGATGTCTGTGTAAAAGTTAATTTACTTATGTGGAACAAAAATGTCCCCTCTAAGTTTAACAAGTTCAGTTCAAAATAGAAGAAAGACTACAGTGGCTGCGTGCATCTAATACAGCAGAAAAAATGAAGCATTTACTAACGGTTGAAACAAACATCTAGACATTCTTCATAGCAGAAGGCTTGGAAATAGCCCGGATTCTTTCACAACTTCCAAAAAAGAATTAAGTGTAGTCCACGAACAAAAGTAACTACTGTCTATATTTCGGTTTTTAGGTTTTATTTCATATACGTAAAGATAATGGAATTAAGGTCTGATCTATTTCAGTTTTTAGATCAGAAACAAAACCTTAAAACGAGACACAAAAGGCCGATGGACGTATTCGTAAAATATATACCTTTTACTCTGTGCCACATTTAACTCTTGGATTCCTTAATGAAACAAGTGCTTCATTTCTTCCATCTACATTGGTATACTCACACGGCGTGTCCCACAAACATCTGCAGTTTCTGAATTTCTCCAGAAACTCAGTTATACCCGCCTCGCACTCTTGTGTATATTAAACAAGCATTTAATCCCGCTCAGTTATACGAGACAAATTTGTCTGGTGGTTGGCACGACAGCGCTACACAGGGCACGATCTGTAAGATTCAACAGTGGTGAAGTGGGTCGACCTGTCCTGTGGTCATACCCAACCGACAGACCAAAAATGTCGGTCGGTGGTGGTGCCAACGTACTGTTTTCCCAGCTCCAGAAACCATGTCTCTAAACGCTCTTCTGTAAAGTATTGCAAAAAGTGGGCAAACAGCTAGTGAATTCTTCCCAGAGAAAGGAACTGCAGGAGCGCACGCTTTAATGAAACTGCTGCTGCAGGGCTAATTTGGAACCTTGTTCGTCGCGAAAAATGTTAGCTTTCGTTAAAGGGAATTTGATTCCACTTTGGGTAACTTTTCATTTGACCACTCATTAAGCCGAGGGCAGACAGGTAAACAAAAACAGGCCACAGCGAATTTATAGCGTTCTCAGTACATACCACATTTTCATTTAAAATGCACGTAACCGCAAACAGGTAGCCCTTAATCACAACTAAGAGCGGACTGGCCGCTTCACTGCATTCACGTCATCTCACATGCTCACGTTAAAATAACTAAATATTAAGCGATGTGTTGCTGTATCGCATTCGGAGTAAATTTAAATTGTCCTGTCAGTGTGATAGTTTTTTTCCAGACTATGTCTAAACAGAAGAATATCTCAATATTTCGTAAAATGAAACTTTGTTCGTTGAAGGCTGTACATAGACCTTATTTGCTGTGCTATCCGCCAAATTACACTTACTCCTTACCAAGCACATACGTTAACAGTACGCACCACTCAAGAGATTTGGCATACAAATCAAATTATTAATCCAAATCTGAAGACACGCGTGAACAACAGTATGTTGTATCTGATGTGTGTGATTCGCTACAGAACCATGTACGAGCGAACCACAATCCACTAGTGACAACACTTACTACATGTGTGGTTCGCTTATAATGTATTTCTGTAGCCAATAGACGAAATGTTCGTCAATTTACACTTCATACTTCTGATTTACACATTGTCCTTTCATTTGTATTAGAGACGAAGCATACTGTTGTGTGGCTTCACGTGATAAAGTGATGGGTTTGCCATATGTCGTGTCAGTTGGCGCAAACTCTTCGTTTATATGTAATTGATGACGTCTTAGTCGAAACTGGCCAACAGCACAGCAAATAAATGATGTAAATATACTGACTACGGGAGTAAAACAATTTTTTTACGAAATATTCGGAGGTTGTGAATTCGCATATAAACAAAAATATCGCAACAGTTGTCAGAGCGAGGACTGTTTCCACCTTAGTCGGTAACTAACCTTTTATGCAGCTTATGAGGAAGATAAGCTGTCCTTTATGTAAGTCTTCAGTAATTTACACACATAGTAAAGTGTGTATCAATTTTTTTACATCTTTCAAAAATATTACGTTGTCAAATCAGGTATTAATCAAAATTAACAGAAATCGCCCAATTAGGAGCCAAGAGCTGTTTCAATCCAGAGCTGCGAACATTGATCATTTGATGTTACTCCACATAACGGGCCACTTATAAAATTTCGTGATCGTTTCCAAATGAACGAACGTATGTGGCAAGCTACGACGGTGTGCCAGATCGGGAGTCGAAGCCACAGTGGGCTATCACCTGCACTATGCGAACACCTGAGGAACTGATTCAAAACAGAATATTGCTCCACACCTTATGTGCTAAGTTGCAGAGGCTCTCACGATGTACACCTATGACACCGCAGTGGCCAGCGACAAGCTGAATATCAATGGACGCGTCATTCGTATTCGGGTTTTGAGTCCTGTCGCACACTGCCTGCTAAAGGAAGGAGGTCCGGGTTCAGGTCACGTCCCATGACAATTTTGAGTTGTTACAGATGCCTGAAACAGCTGGAACACTCCGAAAAATAGCTGAACTCGCCTCTACATGAAAATGCCATGGTCTGATGACAGTACGGAAAGGAGGAATGATTCTACATTTTTTTAATAGGAACGGTTTCTACAGTTCTACATCTGGAAAGATTCCGAAAACATGTCACATGCGCAGTATCGAATCATAATAAAAATGAGTAAAATACTTCCAAGTTTTAACTTATTGACGTAGTTCGGCAGGTTTGCTAAGAAATTAAAGCTAAAGTGCACAATAGCTCCAGACCTATCTTTCAGCCTCTGATCTACTTTATTGTAGACAACGAAATGTGTTGCATCAAGTACTCGTTATAGCTGAATTCTGTAATGAGTCCGTCGGCTCACTAGCCGTTTATGGGCTATTAATTACTTGCGACTTTGTAAAGCCACTGCAGAGTTTGTGTGACCATTTGAAAATCCATGTAGCCTTTATTGTTTGAACGAAGTTCTCTATTCCTTAAAGATATTAGATTCAGTAGAGAAAAACTTTAGTAACTACTTAGAACGAATCCTTTCGTTTTCCATACAAAAAAAAGAGCAAAATTAAGTTTCTGCACAGTATGAAATACAGGTTTGCGTGGTACAGCTTTTGTATTTTTCAAAATTATTTTTTCTACACCTGAAACAGTAGGTGTTACAAATTTCACGTTTAATGCAACTCAAAATTAGATTCTTTTTTAGTTCGACGAGGTCTAGAGTACTCTAATACGTATATAAGTGTCAACCACGTAAGTGAGCATTATCTGCACCACTTCTGAATTAAACCGGTTACACGAGACTGGAATTGCCGAAACATTCAAACTTTTAAACATAGCTTCGAATCAGACGTACATTGCCTGTACGAAACTGCAGAACTGAACCTCTTTATCTGTAAAAAGCCTTAGTTTAAAAGCTATGCCAAGACCTCATTTCCAATGCCAAAAACTCCTGTTCATGTGTAATCGCAGCCTCAGACATGCTGTACATGTACTAATTGAGACAAAGTACTGAATTAGTAATGGAATTCAGTGTGGCGAAATCAGGGAGGTTATCGAAAAGTTTTGTAAAGCCCTAGAGGAAATTACAAATGATGAAATACGCCATGTGAATCCATTCAATCCGCCCCGTCTTTAATCTTAAGTTTTGTAAAAGTTACTGAATAATAAGCAGACACTAATCGCGTTATGAGAACGTAATGAACGTATCACGGACATTTCAAGATGCCGAAAGGCCGGTACCGCACTTAACCGAAGATAATAGCACCCCACAACAGCGTTAGACATTTTTTTATAAAAGGTCTTAAAATATAAACATTGCATAGGGGCATAAAGTCAATTGGTACTCTAATTCACTTGGGGGAGAAAAATAAAATTCGAAATACGAGTAGTATATAAAAACATCCCAGAGGAAAGAAAAACAGTCGGCAACATTGACAGCGTAATCACAAGAAGACAGAATACTTCACCGATGTTATCTCTTGGCCTGAACAGACTGAAGGCCCACAGCAACCCGTTGTCGGCAGCCGCTACATGTGAGTGCACCGCGGCGAATTGCGGCCGTTGCGCTGTCTGGGGGGCGACACCTGTTGTGTTTTGACGGAATGCCTGGCGTCGCCGTCACATGACAACCTTCCGGCCAATGCGTTCTGGTAGTGGCCACATTCCCGACACGCCCACAGACCACGTTCTTATAAGAGAGCGCACAGGGCTCCGTATCGTTAGTTGCATCTTGGAGTGCAGTGAGGTTATGTAAGTATGTATATTGACGTAACTGTAGATGTTTGTGGACTGTGTTCACTATCTATACTTGTTCTGGGTTGGAGTGAGAAGCTTGTATGGTGTTGGACACTCTTGTCCATACGTAGCATTTTCACTACGCTTAAGACGTGCATTAAAGTGTACAAGCCATTCAGTGGAAGTGTTGTCAATGAATTTCGTGTTTGTTTGTTTTTTTTTTTCGAAAAATATTGATCGCAGTTCCACGTAAAGTAAACCAGCTCAATTTTGTTTTACATAGTTAGTCTTAAACACGAAAATTTCTACACGAAAAATTTCAGGTAAAATGTGTTCATATAGAACTGAACTTTTTTTTTTTTTGTTTGCAGCTGGTGACTATTAAGCCATGGATATGTTTCCGCTTCAGTTCACTGCACCCCTTGTGGTAAGATGTTAATTTAATACCATTAATTTCGTGTAATAAGTTCAATAAAATTAGCCAACTGCTACATAACGTACATACCGATTTTCAATATGTAGACTTAAGTCTTATCTTATCGGACTCGGTTGTTGCAAACTCTTTACTGTCGGTATGAAAGCTTCACTCAACAGCTGAATAGTTACTGTCAAATAACCCTAAACATGAAACCATTAAGTGAATTGACAATATCCACTACCTGTAGGGACTTGAAAGTGTGGAATCTACTGAAAGGAGATACATATGCCCCCGATATCACTGAAATCAATGTCTCACTGGAGTAATTATCTTTAGTTTAATAAACTAATAAAATTTCTATATAGCCTTCCATATGCTGCTTAACGTTTACTAATATTCGGGTAAATTTTTAATGGTGGTAAAGATTACTAGTTTCAGCCTCCATAATGTAAAAGTTTCAAAATACGCGAACTGTAATTTTACTTCTGAAATTAACTGGCAGTAACAATGTGTAGACCCCATATACTGAAATGTACGGAGTTTTTGTACAGTAGTCAGCGCTTAACAAGAATAACAATGTGGGTCACTTTAGTTTTCTCAGTAGACATTATCATTTTAATTGCTAGCGGTACTGATAACTGATAAAATTCATAACTAGCCGCAATAAGTGAAGACTGCGTAATTTTTCGTGCAACCATTACAAAGCTGGTTGTCGATATTCACAGCTTCAAACAAATTACATAGCAAAATCTCTACTTATTTGGCCTTTTTGTCTTCCAGGATGTAGAATCAGAAGAAAACCATATGGTGCCCTCAGTTACACTTAACGGGCATGGAGCGATCAATAGGATAAAGGTAAATAATAAAATATACCAAAATTTCGATTATCAAATTTCTAGAGTAAAAACTAAAATTTGATAAGCCTTGTCACTTTTTCAAAAAAATATTCGCAGGAAGTTTTATTCCCGTGGTGGTTACAATTTGTCATCGTAACATAAACATGTTCGAATAACATGAGATAAATTTGTAATTCAAACTCCGTTCGCAGCTTGAGAATACTCTTCCAAACGACCCGTAAAGCTATTCCCAAATTAATGAAAAAAGAAAATTGAGTCTGCAGCTGTACTTTGCATCGCCACTTTGCATTTTCCGTTTTACGAACTAGCATCTGGATAGAAAAACGTACAATTTAAAATACAGTAAATGAGCCACTGTGCAGTCTCATTTTGATATTTCATATCAAGAACTCAAATCGTCCCACGGTTTGCTGAAATTCCCCAGCAAAAACATTTTCAAGAGACTTAAACTGAATAAAAGGAAGTTATACATTGGCCGCGTTCATCCAAAGGTATGGTTAGACGTATTTAATCAATCGCTTCTTAGTCTCCCTCGGCTTTCCTTTAGGTTTGAGCATCTACATCATCCAATTTCAGAACGTGACGTAGTAAAAATCACGACCAATAAATGTCCTTCGTTAAATTATATCTGACATTTCTTCTGTTGTTTCCTGACGCTACAAAGCGCAGGTGTTATGGTCGTAGCGTGTTCTTCAGGCACTATAGCAGATAGTGTAGATAAGCTTTAGGACTCCCTCATAATATGCAAGGGAATGTTTCATTCTTAACCTCAACTTATCTGCTTAATAAGATGTAGAATAATACACCAGCCAACGCGAAGCCAATCACATACTACTGTTTCGGCAATAACTTTACAATAATGCGTGTGCTCGAAAGTTTAAAACATAACACGTACTGTTGCCTCGGGCTATAGATCATTCGACCCTAATGACTCGACATAAAAAATCTTTAATTATTCTTAATATAGAATTAACGTGTATATTCACACTAAGAGAAAGTGAAACTGGTCCACCCATTGCGTTGCTAGCACTGATCGCGATACATTTTCGTTGCACGTATTCCTCGCTTTAGTGACTGCAAATTATTCTAACAGAAAACAGTCCACTAAATTTTTCAGTGGAGTCAAACTGCGTTAGGAGGAAATCTGTAGAGAATTTCACGTGCCATACATGGAAATTACGAAAATACAGTGCCCTTCGGTCCCACTGTCTTCAATATTGTCTCTGAAAGCTGAAACGCCAATCCAATTTTTTCATAAAAATTGGAAAACGGCCTAAAAGTGTCTATGAAACTTACTAGACTTAACGTTAGTCAACTTAATAGCTGTTCGACCACATTACCTTCCATTAAACTTCACTCGAAACAATATAAGCAAAATTTTTTCGGAAGAGGTATTACAGCTTTTAAAATAATTACAAATTAAATAAGGTTAACATTTACCTAATGGTTGCAAACATAGAACGCATAGATTCCTTCATATGCCTACGACGCAACAGATATTAGCAAACACTTCGTGCTTTAAGGCAATTCGCGACTAATAAGCATTAGATGTGCTTCCAACTCGTTATAGAAGGTAAAACTTCATTAATTCCGATGAGCTTCCCTGACTTTAATGGGAATATCCAAAGCTGCCAGACCATTGCCTCCACATGCTGGTAACCAATGACATTACCTCCTGTTAGTACAGTGTTACAGGTTGATTTTCATCTCCTATATGTAAATTGTAATGGTTTGCCTTATCTTAGGTATAGCTTTGGACTGCTGATACATTTTGTAAAATCTAAAAGTGACAGCTGTCACTCATTCTGAAGTGGCAATGCTTCTTTAATGCACTTGATAGTATCAAAACGCTCTACGTGTTGACAAAACTTAAACTTCTACAGGTCGAAGATTCTCCCCTTAACAATGCTCTTAAAAGCGACTACGTCGAAGTGGAGGTAGAATACTGCGGTATGAACTTCACGGACAACTACCTGCGTTTGGGCATAATAAGAAATTACAAATTCCCCGTCGTCATGGGCAGTGAATGCTGCGGCACTGTGACACGTGTCGGAAATGCTGTTACCGATCTGAAGGTGAGTTTGACTGAATTCGCAGAATAACGGTGATATTTCCGACGTAGATGTTGAGCAATCGGTTTGTTGCAGGCCGGGCAGAAGGTGCTGTGCTTGAAAATGCAAGGCGGCCTGTTCAGACGGATGGTCCACGTCCCGAGGAAAAACTGCTTCCTGGTGCCAGCCGATATCGGCCTCCAGGATGCCATTGGTCTTGGTCTCAACTACTTGGTAGCTCACATCTGCTTGTTCGAACTGGGCTGCATCAAAGCAGACGACGTAGTTTTCATGCAGTCGATTGCAGGTACAAAGCTCAACATCTTGATTTCAGGAACTGTAACTTTCGTACCTTTTTGTAAATGTAAAGACTTGAGCAGCTGGATTGTTTAATGCTGTGAAACCGTGGACTACCTCTCCATAAAATGTAACTTAAACTTCGCACCACACAACTTGTAAGATTTAAAACAATTTCACCACTAGTGGCTGTGGTAATAAATTTTATTACCTGATTTCAGGTGGTGTTGGAACGGCTGTTACCCAGCTTTGTCAGACACTACAAAATGTTAAACTCCTGGGAACCGCTTCAGAATCAAAGTTCGCTGATCTAAAATCTCATGGAGTGGACCGTGTTTTCCGCCACGGCGATGATTACGTACAAGAAATCCTCAAAACATATCCTGAAGGACTAGATACCATCATAAACAGCAACGGTGGAACGGACATTGAAAGGTGCTTTAAAATGCTGAAACGTTGTGGCACGTTGATCCTGATAGGTAAGTAATGAAATGACAATTCACGACCCACTGATTATGTATACTAGACTTCGGTAGCATCACACTACATATCAATGGTTAATATTTAATGACTAGGCTTGTGTACCCAAATCATGCAAAAAAACCTAACTCCTGTAGCCCCGCTTTGTCTGTCCACCTGTCAAACCTTTTCGTGAGACTCTACTAAGAGTATCGAAACCTAAGCAGTGTTACTCTAGTCAATTAGCGCTTCAAGTTTCAGTATAGGATGACTATGTGTAAAACTTGAGCACTTAACCTACTGTAATACCCGTCGACCTACAATAAAATTCAGCAACAAACGTTCAAAGCACAGTGACAGTCAGAAGCTGTCAATTGGAAATTATAGCACGAAAAAGTTTGTTACCTGACTTAAGACGAAAACTTTATTCAAACTTCTAGAACCTGGAACCGATAGCTTAACATTATCAATGTCGAAGCAACAATCACTGTTCCTAGAACACATATCGATACAGCCTGATAAACTTGATTGAGACGTCTTAGAGCGTACATTCCCAAACATAATAAATGTAGTGCAAACTAATTCAAAATTTAGTCAATTACCCTCTGCCCTAAGCTTTTGCTCAGATGTAGTTCACTTAATATTTCGATAAATACGCTTAGCATTTAGAAACAAAACGTCCACTCTCAGAACTTACCTTCATTTATCAATGCGAATGTTCTGCCGATTTGAAAGTGCAAATCGGCAAAACTTTTTGGTTTTTAAACCTGGATCGCTTAATAGACCTGAAACTGGGAGGGATATAAAATAGAGCAAAATATCTGACAATATTGTTCGCCAATTCATTCAGGCGTACCTTTCTTGTGCATAAGTTTAAATGAGTTTAACATTAAACATTACTGTAGCCTCAGATGTTAATAACTTAGTATCAGAATACTGAAATGATCATTCTATGCGACAAAACACTTTGCCACATAGATACCTTGTCACTCCAATGTTTCCTATAATCGTAAAATTCTGGAATTTTATGCTCAAATTACGTATGGGTTTCTGAAGTATATTCCTAAATACAGGCAGGGGTGGTGGTTGATAGTGAGAACAGAGGCGGAGCGCGCGGGAGAGTGCTTTTCAGGCTATAAACCATAGTCAAGTTGACTTCGTACCATAGCACTGAAAATCCAACAAATGATTTCATGTAACTGATCCTTGGAATATTGACAGGTTCCAACTGCACTGCTTCGTATCCCAAAACTAAAGCCTGGGGCATGATCAGGCCAACGTGGGATACCCAAACGGTGTCGTCAGCTGAGCTGATTAGCAAAAACCACACTGTGGCGGGCGTAAATATTGGGCTGTTGCTGCAAACTGAACAAGAGATGATGCAGGCCATAGTCGCAGAGATATTTGAACTACGATCCAGTGGGAAAATTGAACCCCGTATTCATTCAGTTCTGCCTTTCGAAAAGGTAAGGTTCCTTTTTGTACGGGCTGTCAAGTGCCAGTTACCACTAAAACTGGTGTATAACGCGTAATTATGTTGCAGGTCACTGAGGGTATGATCGAGCTATGCGAGAGAAAGAACTACGGGAAGATTATCTTGGATGTGAAGCGAAAAACTGCCACGCCAGACGAGCCAGATGTTTCCGGCGCAGCGGAATCAGAAAAGAAGCCTCTTCTTGCCCATGAGGAACAGGGCCAGGTGGAAACAAATGAGAAGGGCGTAGAGACACAGGAACCTAGTCTGGAAGCGGCAGCGGAAGCAGAGCCTGAGCTAGCTCGTACTGAAGATACTGAGGAAACTGAAGCAACAGAACCAGTCGAACAGAAACAGCAATACGAAGAAAAGATCGCCGAGGAGCCGAAGGATGCCAGTGGATCTCAATGAGAAAGATGCAGCTAAAGATGTGATGTACTATTTATACTGTTAAATTATTCTCTAAAATTATTTTAAAGTTGTTAGATTTTTAATTATGCTTCCTATAACACTCTAAAAAAGTTACGAACGTAATTTAAACTTAAAATTGAAAATTTTATTGTAATCTTTGTACTGATAAACAATAAAACGTTGAATGCATAATTCGTCTAATTTATTCCTTTTAGAAATGGATTAAACATGAACACAGCTCGGTTCATAATATATGCCATAGGTCAGAGTGCGAGAACTATTTCATTGAGCTTGCTGATTACTAAGTGTTGCTTATTCAGTTGACATTTAAATTAGTAGCAACCTGTACATTAGATTAGCACATATGAGAAACATGAGATTTCACAAGAAACAAGCTGCGACCTTCCAATCCTTAAGGAAGTTTACGTGCGCAACATTGTACAGAAGAAAGTTCCGTGCAGGTATGAAAACTGAAAACGAACACGGAGTTACTTATTTAACTCCAGATTTAACGGAGAGAGATTATGATAGAGATATAATTCAAACGTTCATACTTAACCATTACTGAACTATTTGCATAATTTAGTTATCGTAAGTCAAACGTTCCATAATTGGACATCTTAGGTAACATACCTTCGACCTAAATGTCGGTAAGCAACATTCAGAATACGTATACGAAGATGTAGCAACAAAAAATTATTTAAGTTACAGAATTTCGTAATTACTGGGTCATGAATCCGGACAGGTCCCGAAATAGCTGAATTAAGCAAGTCACTCTCTTCACTCATACATCAGCTTTCCTCACAGATCACTTGAAGACTCTCTAAAACTTCAATAACATGAACTAACACGTTCTTTACTCCACCCGTACACGCATTTCTCGCTGTCAGTACTAGTCGTTCAACTACTGTCAACATTCTAGTTCCAGAAAATGTCTCATACTAACCCTTTTACCCTCCCTTCCACGTTCAACAGCCGTTTCCTCTGCTTCTACACAATTAGATCAGCATCGAGACAAGAGAAAACATACACGGGTAATACACTTACAAAATTTTGGGAGGGTTATCAAGAGTGCCTATTTTGAGATTTTATTTATTGTAGCCTAAACATAAAGTTAAAAAGTTAGTTAATCAATAACGCCTTCAACTGTAGGATGATGTTGGTATCTGATTTAAAAATGGAAATTCTGAGAAACATAAGCAATATTTAAATCTCTAAACACCTTCAAGAGGTGCAGAGTAGATATCTGGCCACTTAACTTCTACTAGCGCATGTAGAGCTTATACCACCCTTAAAAGTTATATCCATCTACATTTAGTTTTTTCACTTTCAGAGACCCTGTACATTTTGCATGAATTCACATTTTGAATTTCATGCAGATGATTTTCAATTAGGTCATCCTCGCACAACTCGTTATGCCATTGCTCTGCTTCGTGAACGAGTTTTTGTGGCGGTATTAGCGATAAGTCTCAACAATTCCTCTTTAACGGTGGTTCTGTAGCTCCAGATCTCTTCCCCGTTACTTCGGTTAGTTTTTCTGTTGCATGCGCTGTTCGTCCCCCCTATAATTTCCCTTGGATTCGGCAATATTTATTTCGTGGACATCTTCAGCTCACTTGCCAGCGATGGGCTCTTCTGCAGTCAAGTTACGGGGCAGTTCCTTTCGTTCTGCAATGTCGAACGTGAGTTTTTATTTAGTTCGACGTACTCGAATGTAACAAAGTACTCTTCCAATTTATTTTCAACGTTGTTGGATGACTACTGCAGTCAAATACTATCATATCACCTTTTGGATTTTTCCTCTTATTTTCAGCATACTTTTAATTTTGGCTTAAAGTTTTATATTTGTGCACATTAATTTAAATCAAGATACTCATTTCAGGACACTGTTACAGCTAAACGCAATTCACCTGCGCTCAACTTTCCGTAAGTTTCCATACTGTAATTAACTTAAAGAATGTTACAAAACTCGTATAATTTCTAACATTATGCTGAACAAATTGCATGCATTTTTAAAGTTCACTATACCACTTAATTTCATCAAACTGTATCGGTACAATATCGAAAATTTACTGCTGGTTATAGGCGAGGTCTCACTTTTCGTCACTGTCAACATCCTACTCACGAACTAAACGAATACAGATTTGACTATCTGAAGACAAGTTATTTCATGGATACTCACCCATAAAGGAAACACGTTGCCTCTTATCGTACAATTCTATTCGCCACGTAGACAAGATCGATGGAAACTACAACAAATTCAACGCTATCATCAGATGATCTGTTCAACATGCATAACTCGTGGCTGGCAATATGGCTCCTAGATGGACACAGTTCCGGCTTACGTCGCTAAATGTCGGCTGGTGCAAATTGTATGCGTTTATTTGGTAGTGGTACCTATTTTATGTAACATAACTCAATTAAATTCATATATCAAATAAAAAAATTAACACGCTAAGAAAATTAACTCAAAAAATAACGTCCATTTGATTGCAGGAGGAGTTTGGTGTAAAATACCGCTTTCCCAACTGCACATTGAAATTGAAGGGCCGGAACAAACGACTCATTGTTTCTTCGGAGTTATCAGGGCACTAGTGCTTATTTTGACGATACTATATGCTTCTTATTTGCATTACGGAGACCAGCGGCATCTCTAACTGGAAGATAAGAAAGTTATGCTCTTTTGTAACTTAAGTATCGAAGTTTGCTGGCCGGCCGGAGTTGCCGAGTGGTTCTAGGCGCTAGTCTGGAACCGCGAGACCGATGCGGTCGCAGGTTCGAATCCTGCCTCGGGGAATCCTGCCTGTGATGTCCTTAGGTTTGTTAGGTTTAAGTAGTTCTGAGGTCATCAGTCCCCTAGAACTTAGAAGTCCCATAGTGCTCAGAGCCATTTGAACCTTCTGTTGTTTGCGGTACCCACTTTAAATACCTCAGAGCCGCAAATAACGAGGATCTCAAACAAGAAAGGCAATAGTGCTGCTAACTGGTTGTAAGTTAATTATGAACAGTGCGCTGGAAAGGCCAGGAGTATCGGTATTTCGAAACTACGGAAGGAAAATTAAGGTTTAACGTCTCCCTCAGCGAATGGCCGTTTCTGTGGCCTTGCTTTCGTCAATGCTATCATGTTACGAAATATCTGTGACATCTCAGTTTACATGGGCAGCTCAGACGGATCGTGATCTTGCTTGGAAAACACTGGTAAAAGCAGTGACTCTGAACGTTTCACAGCCTGCTGGCTGCTTTAGCTTTTCTTGATAATCGACTCCTCCCGCTACTACTGTGATTAAAATGCTTCTAATGGAATTACACCTGTCTAAACAGGTTTCACTCTCTGTAGAACACTAGCTGCATTCTGATTAAGCGCTAAATAAACGCCTAAAGAGACAAGGTCTTGAAAACTCATCCCGCTGTGTCTGGACGATTCTTAGTTGAAACACCTTTCTTGGCGGCGATCGGTCGTGGGTGATGGATGGTTAACAGAGAACACGCTTCGTAAGGGACCTGATCGTATTGCCTAAAACTAAAGCTTGTCTATTTCTATTAATGGTATTGAAGTCTTCAGTTTACTTCATATTCATAAGCATACTTCCAATCAACGTTTTGGCTCAGCCGTGCTCACATAGAGTTAAATTTAGTTCCATATTCAAGTGAAGTTTCCCATTGTTGTATTGCTTCAAGTAAAGCAATCACGCTTAGTTAGTGGTAACCTGCATCATAATGTTCAAGTAATTATATAGTCCGCTAACAGACGGTACTAATAGTGACTATACTGTTTCGTCCACTGATTTCGTTTGTGATTACCCGCAGCGCCATAAACTGATTCATTTGGATTAATCAATCCAAATGAAAACTTCCAAGCCCACGACAGTTCAAGCGAAGCCCGAGCGACAACTGTCGCCGCCTCGCATACAGTGACATAAACGGTAGCGCTGGAAACTTTCCTTCCTGCCGATAAATACTTGCTCTGTCCCGGAGAAATAGTGATACTTGAGCGGTAAAGTTTCCTGCATCTGTCGGTAGCAGTATCCATTACGGGGGATCTCTACTAGAGCGTAATTCAAAAGAAAGAACAGATTTCAGTTGTTTATTACAAACTATGAAAGATACAAACATTTTGAGCATGTCACTGGATAGAGGAAGGTTCAAAGTTTTATGTTCGCGCAGGCACTATACTGTACACTCAACATGAGCACCATGTGTTTCTCGGGAAACATCGAAAACGTAGTCCATTTCATACCACACACGAATCAGAAGGTCCCTCTTTATTCAATCGACAGCGTCAACAGTTCGATTTTTTGGCTCTAGGATAGCCGCCATAGTTAGGATAAAGACTCTTTTACGTATCCCCCACAGAAAAAATTCGCAAGATAACAGGTCTGGTGACCTGCTAGGGCAATAGATGACCAAGATCTTGTTGTCCACCTCTTCCAATCCAACGTTGTGAGATGGTATTGTTAAGATAACGCCGTATCTCAAGATGAAACAGCATAAAAACGATATTGGAATCAGCGTGAAGTTGAGGAAACAGCTGAATTATTCGCAGCATGCCCAGGTATGACATTTGTCAGTTTCCTCCACAAAAAGAATGGCCTATGAACTTTGTCAACAGAAACAGCACAGAACACATTGAGTTTCGGTGAGTCTCTTTCGTTGTCGACGACGAAGTCACGATTTTGTTACGCTTAATTTTTTTCCCGATAGATGGGAAGTCGATTCGTCTGAGAACACAAATCATTCCCAGGGAAATGAAATGCAGAATTCTTACCTTCTGTTAAGGTCGCCGGGATGAAACAGCTGCAGTAACTGCATCTTGTAAGGCTCCATATGCAGGTATCGTTTCAGGACACGCCACACCCTTCCATATGCAGGTATCGTTTAGGACACGCCACACCTTTGTTTGAGGAGCGGTTTCGTGACACTAAATATGACATCTTCAGGTTATAAGTTCACATCAAGATGTGACTTTTAGTCCCACGAAACCGATAGTGATCTAATAATAAAGGACTAAATATAGCTGAAGCGGTTTATTAATACCCAAGATGTTACCACAGTCTTTATTTCGCATTCACTTTCGTTGGCTTCATCGACTCGTAGTCTAACCTAGACATCGGGCTAATTGATATGTCTCTCATCGCAACCAAATTTCACCGATTTCAACTGAACGCCATTTATACCATACTCATTTTACGACTCACGAGAAATATTAATAGCTAAAGTGCACAAAACATGTTGTCAGTGTAGGTAGCAATAGTCAAAGTAATTTTTGAATAGTTCTCTCTCGTAGGTAGAGAAAAAAAGAAATTAGAGGAAATATCGCCGACAAAATTAACTGGACATGTCCTATATTCATTTCCTTTTGCTGCACCACAGCGCTCTGAAAAAACAAAGAAACTGCTACGATACGTCGAAATATGGCATACCTTGGAATCTGTACTAAACTAATTAACGAAATGCAATAGTACAATTTTAATTTGTGATACTATCGCATTCTGTAAAGATTATTTACAGGTGCCAGTGCCGGGTACATTCATGAATCATGTATGTGCATTGTGACTGCAGTTATACTATAGAAGTAAAGTTAAGCAGGGGGAGGACATTAGAGATGGGGGTAAAATAAAGAACACCGATACAGTTATAACCTGATCAACTAAATCTTTCTCAGCATTTTAATTTGAGTCATGGGTCTTTGCTATGGTCTGCTTATTCTTTATCATATCACTCGAGGATCTTCACCGGAAAGAATTTCAGTGAAAAATACCATCCTAGTCTGTAAAAGTTATGTATAGAAACCTTTTTGCAGATCTGACAGAGTCGCCTGTAGTCTCAGAAGCTCTTCACTGAGACTGGAGTACTTACGTTACACCATTCCAAAACCATACATCCACATGAATTTCTACACGGCACAACGGTTCAAAGTTCTAAAAAGATGACTCAAGTGCAAGAGCATTTAATCTAGACAGAATTTTACAATACTTAACGGAAAACATTAATTCCAGTATAAATCGCTCAGACTGATTGGAATTTGTAAATGTGCACAGAAGTAGCTTAGTATATTTGAAAAAAACATACAGGGTGCAATGGTTAAGTCCAGATACTTTTGTGTCTGGTACGTTAATATCTACACACGTTAGTGTGTTGGTTGTTTTTCCTCTGTGTGGAACAGTCTTCCCACAATGTAACATAATTTACGACCTGATGTTTTCTGCATAGTCATAACTGCCCCACTAAGCGGACGAATGGACGCAAAATGATTAGCCTAGACTGAAAGTCTAGACTGCCCAGAGGGAAATAAGCATTCCCTAGACCTTCGCGCTACCAAAATAGGGAAAGCAAACAGAATCCGAACATAATTAGAACTGCACACCATACATTTTTAGTCCTTTGTGTGTTTTACGTCCTTACAAAATATAAATTAAATTTTACAAGTAATAAAAAAATTAGTTGACCACTTCTGCGTTTTTGTGACTAAAGGAATTACTTTTGAAGCACGTAAAGTTTACATGCACAACCACAACACAACAACTTTGTTACTTTGTACTCAATAGAATATTCTTAATTATGATTAAAGGCAAGGGTTTCCTGTTATTTTTGATGGGTGTAAGCTGTTTAGCATGTTTATATAAACTTCATGAAGTATTCAAGCGATGTTTGATATGGTTTTGTTTTGCATTTTTCTAATTTTTACCTTATTTTGCAGAAACTGCCTTTTCTAACGCTGCAGTCATGGACTGTGCGGCTGGTCCCGGCGGAGGTTCGAATCCTCCCTTATCCTTAGGATAATTTAGGTTAAGTCGTGTGTAAACTTACGGACTGATGACCTTAGCAGTTAAGTCCCATAAGATTTGACACACATTTGAACATTTTCTAACGCTACTTGAAGAATCTGTATTCTTGTATTTTTACAATGTCCCTCTGTTTCATGTTACAAATTAATAATTTTCGAATAAAATCTGGATTAAACATTGATAATTGCAATTTTAATACAAATATTGAAACGTCCCCTTTTGAACATTTATACAAGACTATGCTTAAACTGACACACAATATTTTTTTTAGCGCAACGCAATCTGACTTTCAAAAATCCCTACAAAAGAATGGCCCTGACTAACATTAATCCATACCTTTCACAAATCACTTACCTCACCAAAAATCACCGTTACTCGAACTACTGCAATACGGCGAGCGCCACTACTGCCAGCTAAATAAAAGATTCAAACTACAGAAGGCACTAACTACTAGTAGGCATAGTTAGCAAATGAAAGATTTTTGTAGAGAACAAACAATGTATTTACCTTAATAGTCATAATATATATATATATATATCACTTCATGACATCCAGTCTAACAAATTTCAAAACTCCGCCATCTCTCTCCCCACATCCACCACTGCTGGCGGCTCACCTCCAACTGCCCAACGCTATGCGCTGTTAACATCCAGCTGCCCAACACTACAATGGCTGACAACAATGCAAACTAGCCACAGACTGCACACAGCACAGCCAGTGATTTTCATACAGAGTGCTACGTAACGTTGCCAATAAGAAAACATAAACAGCCTACTTACATAGCCCCCATGCTCCCCACAAAAAAATTTTACAAATTGTTTTGGGCAGTGGCCAATAATGATTTGATAAAATTTTCCATAATTACAATAACAAAGAAATCAAATGCACACACTTATTGATACAATGTTGGAAAAAAGCTAAAATTTTCTCACAGTCCATAAAGATAGTTCTGATCATTCATCATAATAGGAATTACAGTTTTTTTTTCACAAAGTCTCATTAGTAAAAGAAATTGCACACAGAAGTAGTGGATTTCCATGCAGTCTTGAAGAAGTAGTGTTGTCCTTCCAACGGAAAGACAGTGCTGACTCTTGACATGCAGACAGGTAATGGGCCACAACAGAGCAAACCCACAGCAGAGTCAGTCGGAGTTTTGAAGAATATTGGTAGGTAGGTCATCACAGAGTAGACCCACTGTAGTCCTGGTAGAGATTACGGTATTTGTAGGCCACCAGAGGTTCAGATCCACTGCAGACCTTGTAGAAATTGTGGACAGGCCCACTGTAGTCCTGGTAGAGATTGTGATATTGGTGGGTCATCAGAGATGCAGACCCACTGTAGTCCTTGTAGAGATGGCCAGCAGCCATCTGTTGTGACTGTGCAGGTGCACAATCACCATTGAAGAGTCTTACGGATAATATAGCAAGGTCATAACCACCACTTGTGCACTCACAAAGTTTTTGGAATTGTCCTTAGAACCAGCAATGCTGTTATCCAGTCCCTTGCTGAATTATTAACACATGTGCAAACACTAACATTCTCTACTTCTCACATATTGTCCATATACTATGACCAACAGAAACGTGTGCAGTGAAATGTAACTTACAAGTTACTTAATTTGATGAACTGGTGTCAATTACAATATTATAACATGAGAATACAATTACAAAGGTACAAAATACATCATTAAAGAACATAAGAATTCAGATAACATTTGTAGTACAGGCTTTACAAAAGAATCGAAATAACATTTACATCAGTGTTACAGGAATTATTACATGAGTACATACATAAAAGGGCAGAATAACTTGCGAAACATCAACTTCACACATGAGCATTAAAACAAAACAGAATAAATAATGTCTAAGCATATTTACAAGGTAAATAACATATTATTAATGCCAATTATATTTGAGGATAACAGTATTCCTCATCATAGTGAAAATAGCTTAGTATTAGAAGAAGAAAAAATTCTATGAAACTACAGAGACAGGAAGAAAACAAATACACAAGGGTACACAAACACATAGTGGGATAACACAAAAGGAAAGGACAGGGCTCGTTTTCAGTGTAACATTTGGTACTGCAGTCCAACCCAAAACTTCATTCCATAGATCTTTCGTCTTATTTCGATATTTGCTCCAGCCAAAAAAATCCTATCCAAGCATGCTTTCTGTATTTTTCTCGTATAACCTCTCAGTGCATTTCTTTAAATTCATCGCAACTCATTCTCTTATAGGCTACCCCCTCTTAAGCTAACTTAAATCTACTGAGCTCAGATGCTAAACTGAGGGACGAGGCAATGCAGCTGCACAAAACAATTAACACGAACAGCAATGACAAAAAATTCAAATTGGCAAAGTAAGCAACAATATTACAACTAATATGCAATGAGCAGCAAACAAGAAAACTAAATCGGTAATAAACTGGCTTAGCAGAGTAACACAAAGTCAAATTCAGTAACACTATGCCTGGCAAACAGCAGTAACTTATACCTAAACATGACATAGCTCAAGCAGAAAAAATATTACAGTAAAAACAACAATGCAGATAAGGGAAATGTATATTCACATCTTAATGTCTATGTAATTAAAGTGGTGCACCACAAAAACTAATTCTACAAAAAATTACCAAGGACTTGAAAAGAAAATTATGTATGCAAGTCCTGTGAAGGGAAATGTCTTTTTGTGCTCCTTCGTTTTTTTTGTTTTTTTAAGTTATTTTTTACTGGATCTGTAGGCATAAAATATCTATATTAGTACATTCATAAAATTTTATTTTAAACAATGCTGCAGTGCAGCTAGAAACTAGATATTAAAGAAAATGAGCAAATAAATACATAAAGCAAGCCATATGGCATTTCTTTGATCTCCACACATCCACCACTGCTGGCGGCTCACCTCCAACTGCCCAACGCTATGCGCTGTTAACATCCAGCTGCCCAACACTACAATGGCTGACAACAATGCAAACTAGCCACAGACTGCACACAGCACAGCCAGTGATTTTCATACAGAGCGCTACGTAACGTTGCCAATAAGAAAACATAAACAGCCTACTTACAATATTGTTTATTTTTAAGGAACAGACAGTGGGATAACTATGTAGAACAAAAATGTTCCATAGGTTACACACACACACACACACACATATACTCACTCACTGCTTCTGGTTTCTATGAGAACAAAATAGACACTGACTGCACATACGAACAAGAACAAGGTGATCGAAATGAAGTAACGCCTGACAGGTATGCAACACACCTAACATACAGGTAATGCAGTTGCGATCTGAACTGACCAAGACTACTAGGAAAATTACTATAGTCTACGCCTACTTACCATAGTTTACTCTAGCCTATGGTAGTTTTACAACTCTACTCTTGCCACTACTCCTAATAGATATAATTATTAGTCTACAAATGAAGTAAATACCGATGTAATGTTGTTCAATACAATGGTCACAGTCACCAATAAAAATATCTGCGCTTATATCCAGTACACCCAGTATCATTGCTGAAGACAGCTCTCTTAGCGCACTTCTCCACTGACCATAAAATACATAGAGAAAACACAAATTTTACAAAATTATGCGTCTAATCTTAGACACTTTACATAATATACTCTCCCAGTACCCTCCATGTAATGGTAATACTAAATTTACTGCGCAAGCTTTCTTGAGCACTCACAAACGATTGCAGAGCAGCCTGTGACGTCATGTTTTAGCCCTGGGCAGAGACAGCTAGAGGGAGAGTTTGCGTTTGTCTCTAAAAATTGGCGTCGGTCGGTTGACGGAAAGCCTTAAGGTACATTTACGTATTGTACGGCAATTTCGCGGCCTCACGAGTTGCAGCCGCATCTCCAGTTACCTGGCAATGTTTGCTGCAGTACATTTCTGGCCCATAAGTGTTTGCAAGAGCCACACTGTGACCACAAAATGTACGATACACACCTGCTCCAGAATTTTGACAGACTGTTGAAACACGGTTTCGAACCTTTCGTTCAAGCTGTTTATCCGAGAGCTGCTAAAACCGATGGAAATATAAAATACTGCATTACAGTTACAGTCCGGCTGTCGATCACCCTCCAGTTTTTAGCTACTGGTGATTCTCACAGTAGTTAGTGCACCTCTTGAAAATTAACTGTTCGTCAGTAAGTATCTCTGTAGCAGAAGAATGCAATACTTTGGTCGAAGGACTGAAAGATTACATTAAGGTAAGTTTGAAACAAGAATACAGTTTTCATTGTCACTTTACTATTTAATTCACCAGCACCCATCACTGTTTACACTATCAATTTCTGCTTCAAGTACGTCTCGAAATAGTATGAAACACATAGCATCAAACGCAAACCGTGTGGATGAAGAGCCACCCGTCCATCTACTCTTCCTGAGCAATTTACTTAGCTTCAACTTTGGCATAGGATCGGAGACTGACATTTTTTTGTATGCTTCATCAAGCATAATTCCGTCCCACAGCTCTGGTCGCAGGTGGCTCCAATGCACAAAATACATAGTTCTCTAGTTTGATCACTTCTCCATTGCTGAACACGACAAACTCACCACAACCAACAAATACAGAACGTGTGGCCATATTTACGCATGTAAACTTTGGAACAAATCCGGAAGGATATTGTTTTCGCACAACATATAACTGCAGCGCTGTCAGTGAGAGGAGTAGGAAACAGAAAGCGAGAGGTAAGCATTTACAGAGATAAATATTGTCATACAATACGAAACGTTCTCCACTCGTTGTGAACATCACCGGCTAACCCTCGGCAGTAGGTTGGCGGCTTCCAAAAACATCAGCAATAGTGTCCACCCAATCTCAAAACTGTGTTTATTGCAGTATTGTTGACGGCATTGCCGTAGAATATGGCCCATCTAAACGCATTCTTATTTGGCTCCACACACGTAGGCGATGAGGCCATTAAAGAGAGTAAGGTCGACCTGGGAATCATGAGATCCCCTGGATTCGACTTAATCGATTCTGAGAGACCACGTGGTTTGAAGCTTGCTCCTGTGCAAGCGAGTTAAATGTTCAAATGTGTGTGAAATCTTATGGGACTTAACTGCTAAGGTCATCAGTCCCTAAGCTTACACACTACTTAACCTAAATTATCCTAAGGACAAACACACACACCCATGCCCGAGGGAGGACTCGAACCTCCGCCGGGACCAGCCGCACAGTCCATGACTGCGTCGCCCTAGACCGTTCGGCTAATCCCGCGCGGCGCAAGCGAGTTAAAAAATGGCTCTGAGCGCTATGGGACTTAACATCTGAGGTCATCAGTCCCCTAGAGCAGAGAACTACTTAAACCTAACTAAGGACATCATACACATCCATGCCCAAGGCAGGATTCGAACCTGCGACCGTAGTGGTAGCGCGGTTCCAGACTGAAGCGCCTAGAACCGCTCGGCCACACCGGCCGGCTGCAAGCGAGTCCAAAGCCGTCCTCATACTGGACGAGACAGCTGACGTTGACGTGCACATGGACGGGACATACTGCCTCACGAGAGACAGCATCTTCGGCTCACGGGGCGAGCTGATGTGATTCTTGTTAACAGTGCTCTCCAGCGGCCGTAGTTGGTTTCATTGGCTCGCAAATCATGTACTTTCCTTACGAAAATGGACGCGCTTAAAATAGCTGCATTAACTCTGTTAGCGATTGTCGAAGGAGAGTGGAGGAAATTGCGAAGAAAATCTGGACTCGCCGATGATTTCAACAGCGAACTGCTGGTAGACGAACTCTACGAAATGCTGTACAACGATCTGGGGTACATACCGGTAGAAGTCATTTGTTGACTCAGCTTAATTTTCATCCCAAATTCGGTTTTAAAGTGAATGTAAAAGTATCGTCCTTAGTGTCAGTTTGTGCACGCGTAATATCCATATTCTTTTTTTTTATTTATGCTTTCTTGTTTTCCTTTTTTCTTTTTTCAGTTTTCTTTTTTTCTTTTCTTTCTTTTTTCGTTTTTTTTTTTTGTTTCTTTCTCGATGTTTCATTGACTTCCAACCTTCTGAAATAAGTTAATACATCACATAGGTTTCAAGATCGAGATTCGTTTTGTAATTTCATTCAAATGGGAGAGGGGATTTATTTCTAAGCTGCTCGCCATCATTGAAAAAGATATTTACAGGCAATATACAAACATGAGCCAGTCCATAAATCCAGAGACAGATGTATATGTTTTACAGAAAGTTTCATAACAGCAAAAACTTATAGTGCCTAACTTGTGTTTACTTTCAGACACAGACAGGCAGCCACGTTAAGATTTCTGCCACTGGTGAAACACTCCATTCGTTGGTCTTTGCAAAAAGAACTGCAGAAAATACATCCACTTGTGAGGTAATACCCGTATTAAGTGAATAAGATAGACCCAGTACCTGTTAGAAAACAAAAGGTGACAAAAAACGTTTTGCTTCACAACACCAGGGTTCACATTGCTATCAACTGCGCACAGCAATCGTGTCTCCGTACAGGGTTTGCATAATTTAAAAACTGTATCTGCTGACGTAGTTACCTGATATTTAGTATTCATTTAATATTTTAAAATTGTACCAGAAAGACGCGCTTTTGATAGATCACCATTGTGCCGTAGCACTGAAACGGTATAATTTCGTAGCACATAAGCTATAACACTAAAAATAATACCTACAGGAAACTTTACCTACGGTTATATATTTTCCCGTCTTTTATTATAACAAATTGTAGTTAAAATGACGCGTTTTCGAGAGATCCTCAATTTGCTGGTGTTTAAATTTATAATCATAACACGTACTCTATGAGAAAGAAAACCAACCAAATAAGATGTCTAGCGCCATATGATAAAGCCGCTTATTTCACGCTTTCAACGTAGTGTTAACGTGGAATTCCAACGAGGCCCACGAGAAAGTCGGGCCGTGGCGCGTAAGTCGTAGCATGTGACACTACAGGTTGTGCCAACAGCCGCCTCCGGCGGGTAGCGAGTAACTATTTCAATCGAGTTGAATAATTCTTGTCTGCGTGTTTAAATGCCTGCAAGTTAACGATAGCACACGACAGAATTAAAGCCTTTAGTTTGTACCTTTCCGGTTAAATATTGATTTCCTTTGGCCCCTGCACGGAGCCAAGCGTTCACGAAATGTGGCGGACAAGCCGACTAGTGTGACGTCACAAGTTCGTTGCAAGGACCGTATATCTCGTTGGCCTAGAATTCCAAGCTGGGACGTCGCCAGCTCCTCGACCACATGCATTCTCACTTCGCGTGAGAGAACATTTAACTGTGCTAACTTCTGTGTCACCTCCGCTTCCTTGTCAGGAACCGAGGGACAGCATGTTCTGCTAGGGACATGAGGAAAGTTAGCTTTCTTTGGGCTGTAAACCCAATGAAAACATAATTGTCAAAAAATTACAGGAACCTCTCAACACAAACACCACCGAAACTGAGGCACTTTTCATGTCTTAGTATCTGTTGTTCGTCACTATGTTGGACTGAAAGTGGGCTACCTTGGACGGAAACCGTTCTGTCACAATTCACTCTAGCTGTTCATTGCTTTTCAAACTGTCGACAGAGTAGGAATTTTATAAGTGTACGAAAAGGTCGAAAGCACTAATAGACCTTTGCTATGGGCGGTCAGGCACCGAGAAGCGCAACACGTGCTTCAGATGTAATGTTAGTGAGCCGTATGGGACGGCGCAATTTCGTGAATTGCCTGAAACGAGAATCCCTCGCCTCTAGTCCATCGTCCGCAGCTCGTGATCGTGCGGTAGCGTTCTCGCTTCCCGCGCCCGGGTTCTCGGGTTCGATTCCCGGTGGGGTCTGGCATTTTCTCTTCCTCGTGGTCACTGGATGTTTTGTGATGTCCTTAGGTTAGTTAGGTTTAAGTAGTTCTAAGTTCTAGGGGACTGATGACCATAGATGTTAAGTCCCATTGTGCTCAGAGCCATTTCATTTTCTAGTCCATCGCACACTCCATGCCAAGTATACCTGCAGGAAATGCCTTCTGAGTTCTTTAATTGTACAGTGCTGGTTCCTGATAAGGCGCTGCTGACGACACTCTACATAATCATAAATGATGGGATTCTGTTTCCTCTTCCTCATGGACATTTTTAAGAAATGCCCGAACTTATACTGACTCATAATACGCTCTCTAGAATTCGCTAACCACAGCCATCGCCGGTATATTTTGTTTTGTGTATTTAGAGTTTTTTTTTCAAGGGTACGTACTACTAGCCCGTGGAGGAAAAGGTTGGTTGGTTGGTTTAGGGGATTAAAGGGACCAGACTGCTATGGTCATCGGTCCCGGAGAAGGAGGTACACGATGGGTGGCCATGCATGGCAGACAAGCGGCATGCTTATCTGCTGAGGAGGAAGCCACGGTGGTAAGACAGCAGTAGTTCGGCAGCTTCTGCGTGCAGGCTCCCAACCGGACTAATGTAAAAGATGCCAGTGGACAAACAGTTGCCACGATGATGGATAGTATTGAGACGGCGCAACAGGGACGGACGCGCAGATGCTTGAACGAAATACCCGTAGTCTAGATTCGAACAGACAAGAACCGGTTCAGACGGAGGAGAGTGGTTCGATCCGCACCCCGGGAAGTACCGCTGAGGAGACGTAGGCCATTGAGGGACCACACAGAGCGGGTCAAGAAAGTTTCCTGTCGAGCATGAGTCCCAGGAATTTCGTAGCTCCAACGAACGGGAGAGCAACAGGCTCAAGATGCAAAGACGGTGGACGAAACCAATGGCATCGCCAGAAATTCAAACAAACTGTTTTGTCAATGGAAAAACGAAAGGCACTGTCGATGCTTCATGAGTAAAGACGATCGGGACATTGCTGAAGACGCCGCTCGATGAGACCAGGCCATGGAGAATTGCAATAGATGGCAAAATCGTCAACGAAAAGGGAGCCGGAGATGACCGACGGTAGACAGGCCATTATAGGGTTAATGGCGATAGCAAAAAGGACGGCGCTCAGGATGGAACCCTGAGGCACACCGTTTTCCTGGATAAAGGTGTCCGACAAGGCAGAACCCACACGTACCTTGAAGTCATGGTCTTTTAAAAATTCCTGAAGGAAATGGGACAGGCGGCCATGGAAGCCCCACGTGTAGAGAGTACGGAGGGTACCAGTCCTCCAGCGGGTCTCGTAGGCTTCCTCCAAATCGAAAAACACGACCACAGTCTGGGATTTCCGCAGAAAACCATTCATGACATGGGTGGACAAAGTGACAATGGACAACTGTAGAACGGCACGCTCGAAATCTATACTATGCAGTGGTTAGTAAACTGCGAGACTCAAGCCACCATACCAGCCGGGCCTGAATCATACGTTCCATCACCCTGAAAACATAGCTAGTGCTCTCCTTGCCAGTCTATCCTGTGTAAGTATTTCTACAAATGTGCTTCAGCTGTCTTGGTATCCAAACACAGTTTTCATCTATCCCTTTCATCTATCCTTTCCCCCAACAATTCTCCTATTCTCCAATTTCCCGTTTATACTTCCGACTGTTTTCTGTCAACCCGTTTCTTCTTTTATTCAAGTTCAGCCACAGTTTTCTTTTCAAGCCGACAAATCTTCGGTATTCTTATGTAAGGCAATATTTCAGATGCTCCCTTTCTCTTCCTGCCTATACTTTTTATTCTCCCTGTTTTATTTATATAAAACATCTCTATATAAAACACTCTTAGAAAAATTTTCCAAACATTTAAATTTGTCTTCACTGCTTACACAGTAGTCTTATACGTAAAAAAAATAATTTTTGCTAGTTACATTTTACATCTCTTTACTTCTGCCAGCCATCGTCCATTTTGCTACCCAAGTAGCTAAACTCACCTATTGATTTTTGTGTCTCATTTCTTAATCATGCGTATCACCAGCTTAAATTCTGTTTGTTCCACTTTTGTTAATATTCACCCCGTAACGTCTCTCCAACACAATTTAACCCTGATAATTTGGAATTACAAAGTGTTTATTTCAGTATATGTTATTACTGTTTAGATATATTATCTGCAAAGAAATAGTGCACTAAGAAAGAAATTTCAACAAGGTTCTCTCAGGACGGCTAGCTCGAGGTATTACCGATAACAGAGTATTATATATAATATTGCGAGGAAAGTGTTAAATGGACCAATATATTCAAGTGTTTATTAAGATATTGAGTAATATTTGCGATGATTTGTCGACTTGATAGCATAGTGGTCACTGTATGAAAAAATGAAATTTTCCGCAGTGGAAAGCGAGCGAAGTGGCTGTGTGGTAAGACATTGGACTCGCATTCGCCAGGACGTCGGTTCAAATCCCCTCCAATCGCGAAGATTCAGGTTTTCCGTGAATTTATTAAATCCGTTAACCCTAATGCAATGATGTAGCTTTTGGAAAGGGTACAGCCTATTTCCTTTCCCTAATCCTTTTTGCCAGTGGGCGAATTTTATACCGGGACTGTGGATACATAAAATACTCGTCTGGCTGTGTGGGTCCCAGCCTGCTAAGAAACACAGACAGCAATAACAGGACAAACCATCCGCCAAATCAACATCTTTGACATTGATCTCACCACACAATTATCTAACTTACTACAACACTGAAATTCTTGGGACTAACTTTCGACTGGAAACTAAACTTGGAAACCTTTCATACTCACTGTCAAAAAAGAAAAAAAAATTGCAACAAACGATCTCGTAACATACCACACTCCTGAACTGCTCTATTTCAGAGCCTTTCACAATTGAAAGAACCTTATCCGGCTCATCCATAGCAACATTTATTGCTCTTTCCGAAGTTTATCACTCTTTACAAGTCAAACGTATCCTCTGCTTCAACTTAACATCGTGTTCTTTACGAGTGCGTTAAGTTCCCACACCTGCACAAATTACTAATTTCATGAATAATGGCTGTCATCCAATCCCCTTTTAACTCTCATCCCGCACCATCAACATTCATTCAATAACCAACATTCATAACACCAAGCACTCCCACGAAACTCATACAAAGGTCATGTTACCTGTATTAGGACACACGCCTGCACTCCTCCCTCCCCCCGCCCGCCACCACACCATACACACGTCCATCGACCCACCTAAAATCACAAATATCAGCTACTCACTCGCAAGCTGTCCACAGGCTCTGAGTACTATGGGACTTAACATCTGAGGTCATCAGTCCCCTAGAACTTAGAACTACTTAAACCTAACTAGCCTAAGGACATCACACACATCCATGCTCGAGGTAGGATTCGAACCTGCGACCGTAGCAGTCTCGCGGTTCCAGACTGTAGCACCTAGAACCGCTCGGCCACCACGGCCGGCCTGTCCACAGCTACCAAATGGTTATCAACAAATTTCGTACAGACTTGGGATAGATTAGAACTGTGTCGGACCGGAACTCGAACCCACAATTTTTGCTTTGCTGGTCTGTGGCCTTACCGTCTGAGCTATCCACATAAAAGTTACAAATCTCGCGAAGTTACGGAGATTTTATGTTTTTAACACCTCTCATTATTTAAAAATAGTTCTGTTTTTAAAATTTTCGTATGCTCAAGATCGCCAAGGTAACAGTTGACAGTCCACCCCATGATATGAAAAATAAATTGTCGATAAAAAAGAAAAGAAATAAAAAACTCTCAGCAGTGTGCCACTGTTTGATTTGACGACATTTCGGAGGCTTGTTTAATTAGGTTCACGCCCGGAGCGTACGAGACAGAATGGACCCATTTCAGAATCTTCAATCTCGAGACAAATTTAGATGGTTACGAACAGTGAACGCATAACCTCTGTATTTGTAGCCAGCGACTGTAACCAAAACACCGCCCGGAAAATGACGGCGTGACAGCTGGTGACATCTACGAAGTCGAGAGTATGAGCTACCGCCCATGGCGACACCTATCGTGTGTTGACGATGAGTTCTGAGTGTTGTCACGTGTCGCGATTCGTACCAATGGAGTTTTGAGGAGGTCCAGACACGCCCTATATGCATTCTGTCTATATAAGGTGGTTCATTTGGACTATCTCGCACTGCTTAGTCGAAGTTCTCGCTGCTGTGGTAAGTTTAATAATATAATAAATAGGTGTAACAGCCTGTCTGTCGTTTGTAAAAAATTGTGGGAATCCTATATTGAGTATTTAGTGTAAGAAAGGATTGTGTTCTGATATTAATTTCTGAGAGATACTTTGACTTTACTGCAAGTGAAAACATGAAACTGAGTTAGTTCCGCGTAAGCACGTGTCAGGAGACACAGAAAGCGTGTGCGCTAATCTGTTTATGCAGCTCCATCACCAAATTTTATTTTTTAAATAATTTTCCGTTGGATTACAGGGATTGCTTCATAGCGATGATTATGGTGGTGGTGGTGGTGGTGGTGGTGGTGGTGGTTGTTTGATAGGAAGGGGCTCAACTGCGCTGTCAGCAACGCCCAATTGTTATAATTAAAGGTACTGAAATTTAAGGTCACAAGGGTAGCAATATTTACTTCATGCAGAAAACATTGTAATTCCCGATAGTTGTTTGTTAGCATTCGTATGAACATTGGTATTCAGCTTACTTCTCTCAGTTGACTCCAATACAACTGGCAGGTGCCAAGCTTTAGAGCACGATGAGTGTGTTTGCTGTTCATTAAGTGTCTATAATAGCCACGTTCTGAGTTACTCATTATATTTGAAACACTGCCTCGATGGACTTTTTCCCACATAACTGCAGTGTGCAAGTATCCTAATCTGTGAACAAAACTTTCCACATTAACAGTGGAAAGATTCAGAATGACTGTTAATTTGGTTAGGTAACTTAGTCTAAAGCGTTACGTAAATAATGGGACACATGAATGAACCTATAATTGAACGGAATTTAGTAGTGTTGTTGCATATGAAGTCGTACACGCGCAACCTGAGATAGATGAGAACAAGATCAATATATATATGGGAGGGGGGGGGGGATGGACTGTTGGAAATCTGCAAACTGATCTTTAGCCTGGTCGGACGTTTGCGTTAGACTGGAAGGTGGCAGTCTGGTTGAACTTCGGGAAAGGCAATGTGACTTAGAGTATAACCATAACTTTTATCACCCGTATTTTGTGCATATTGCATTTTCGTGGTTTGTTCTCCATTGTGATAAGATTTTAAGGAGACGGATCGTATAGAAGTTTCAATATTTCTTAAATTATGTCGTAATGTCCTGACTATCCTCACCCTATCGTAATACGTAAATATTTTATACGTATGTGTTAATTCTTTTTGTTTCTCACCTGTCCGATACTGCCCTAGCAAATGGTTTATGGACGAATAAATAAGTAAGTAAATCTCTCGATTAAAATATCCTAGTTGTATCGTATGGTATTAAATCACTGTTTAAACTGCACCCGCAGCTAATAATATTCTCTCTTGCAGCCACTGCCCTGCAGTCATGGGTCGGTTCCCTCTTCAGTTCACTGCACCGGCTGTGGTAAGAAGTTAAGCAAAGTAAATTTATTCTAGTGTTACATTTTTCATAAATGTTCTTACTGGTTTGATGCTGTTCCCAAAGAATTCCTCTCCTGCGTCCACCTTGTCATCTCTTCGTAGTGCTTGCAAACTTAGTCAATTATTTTCTGGACGTATCCCAGTCCCAGATACTGTAAAAGATGTCCTAGCATTCTGTCCCTCCTCCTTGTCGGTGTTCCCCACATCTTACTTTCTGAATCTCGGAAGAACCTGCTCATTCCTTAACACTCCACCTGATTCAACATGCTTTTGTAGCACCTCATTTCATATGCTTAGATTCACTTTCTGCGATTCCCCAAAGTCCATACCTCACTGCCTTACAATGCTGTGCTCCAAACGTACGTTTTCAAAGATTTCTTCCTCAAATTAAGACCTGAATTCCTTAACTTCATCTACTTCATGATGACCAATTCCGAATTTATCTGTTCCCATTTCTACTACTTCCCCTTACTTTCGTCGTTCTTCAATTTACGCTCAATCCGTATTCTGTACTTATTAGTCTGTTCAACAGATTCTGTAATCCTTCATTGTGGCCGAGCGGTTCTAGGCGCTTCAGTCTGGAACCGCGCGTCCGCTACGGTCGCAGGTTCGAATCCTGCGTCGGGCATGGATGTGTCTTAGGTTAGTTAGGTTTAGGTACTTCTAAGTTCTAGGGGACTGACGACCTCAGATGTTAAGTTCGATAGTGCTCAGAGCCATTTGAACCTTCACTTGCTTGGAGGATAGCAGTGTCATCAGCGAATCATAACTGATGTCCTTCTCTTATTTAGTCCCGCTCTTGAACCTTTTTTTATTTCCGTCATCGCTTCTTCGACGTAGTCTGAACACCAGGGACGAATAACTATATCCCTGTTTACACGATTTCTAATCAGAGCACTTCGTTCTTTGTCATCCAGTCTTATTATTCCCTCTTCGTTCTTGTCCATGTTTTATCTTATTAGTCTCTCTATAGCTCACCCCTATTTTCTCATAATTTCGAACATCTTGCACCATTCTACAGTGTTGAAGGTTTTCTTCAGTCTTCCCTTATGAACCGGACGTCACAATTGCGTCTCTGGTGCCTTCAACTTCCCTAAAGCTAAACTGACCATCTTTCAGATCCTCAGTTTTCTATTCCATTCTTCTGTATATTCTTGTCTAAGCTGATTGAGTGATAATTCTCGCACTTGGTGGCTTTTACAAACTTGGTAATTGTGTGGTTTCGGTAAATCTGGTAGTATATCGCCAGTCTCACACATTCGACACTGACGTGAATAATAGTTTTGTCACTTCCGCCAATGATTTAAGAAATTATGATGGAATGTTATTCTTCCTGTGTACTGGATTTGTCTTACAAAGTTCCTCTAAATCACAAGTGTTAACTGTGAATAATTTACTTGAAGATTTAGCAAGATGAATCTGCGATGTTTCTAATATGTATGAAACTCTTTCTTCAATCGCGGAGGATTTGTACTTATCTGCACAATCGACTTACAACAAATCTGGAAAATTATTTCGTATACAAATTGTTGCACTGTAATTCTCCGTAATAACTTTGTGGTATGGGTAATGCAGAGTTACGTACTAACGTAGGCGGTAGAGATGAGTTGTACAGTTAAAATATTTTGGAGAGGACTGCCAGATAACGTATCTTGAACGTTAAGCATGCTTCAGTCGGCAGCGTCTTGCGTATAAACAGTCGATGAGTTGCGGAGATATAGACCACACATTTATGAACGATTTGTGTAAGACTGGTAAAATAAATGAATTTTCTCTATTAGTGAAATATCAGCATACTGAAAATCTGGCTTGCTACAGTGAGATATGAACTCACACAGCTTTTCGATTACAAAATATAATCACCCCGTGATCGGGTCGCATCATCGATATGCAGATGTAGTTAGTGCTTTCGCGGCAGAGCCCAACCAAGAGATGGGGCCGGAGAGTAGGTTGACCTGTACTTCGGAGTGAGACGGATACAGAACTGTTCATATGGGAGAACCATTTGCAATGTGTGTTCATCAGGAAAAGAAAAGCTTAAAAACAAAATATGCTTTGGTATTACTACGCCGTTTTACTTCTTGTTCCATGAGGGTATCGTAGGTTTTAGACTTTTCGAAGGGTTTACTTGTGTTGCCTATTTCTGTTTTTCCTTGCTTCTGTTTGACCATAATTTTTCTGAAATAGATCTCCGCAAAATTAGACTAGCTGTTTTTAAAAAATCAATAAGCTTGAAAGACCTGCATGATGACGGTGTCATTAGAAACATGATTTAAGGGTGAGTTACACTATTTTTGTGAAGCTTTAAATTACACTTATTCAATTGTTTGGAAATTACACACCACCTATCCGACTCAATAAATACAAAATTTTTGTCTATAATAATGTCGTAATGTGCCTATAGCTTGGTCAGAGAATTCGGCTGAAGTCTACATCAGGGTCAGCGGCAATCACGGCGGTGCTTAGTTCATCGCAGGTTGGCAACGCGTCAGTTCGCGTATCCAATGGGATGACTCTTTGACATAACCAATGAGGCAAGAAGAGAGGAGATGTATGGTATTTCCAGCGCCGAAATTGAAACCATTGTTTTGTTCGCTTCGGTATGTTACTGACTTTCGAGAGAAATATTTTGTGATCATGGCAGCGAGTGATTTGTTTCTGTATGCTGACGCCGTCCTTGCTGAATGTTTCATGGATTAATTCCGGAAACAGGAAAATACGTAAAATGTGGTGGTGAAATGACTATACAATCGATCTGCATGAACACACTAAGTGGGTCAATGTTTTTTAATTAAATCACGGGAGAGAGTCGATAAATATTTATTATTAATAAAGTCGCACGTTCGAGATACTAATAAACATTTATCCACCTACTGTATATACTGGACTCGCATTCGGGAGAACGACGGTTCAATCCCGCGTCCGGTCATCCTGATTTAGATTTTCCGTGATTTCCCTAAATCGATTCAGGCATTTGCCGGGATGGTTCCTTCGAAAGGGCACGGCCGAATTCCTTCCCCCTCCCCTAATCCGATGAGACCGATGACCTTGCAGTTTCGTCTCTTTCCCCAAATAACCCAACCCAACCTACTGTATCTTCTCCCTGATTTTTAATTGCAACTGATCCAGATACATTTGCTGAAGCAGATAAATTTCGTACCATCAATAAATAATTCACAGCTTTCCAGAATATATCACGAGTTGGGACGCTGTCCTTGGTTTGCAGATACTAGCACAGTGTAAATAGTTGAGACTCGAACAAGGAGCAATTAAATTACAATCTTAGTTTACAGTACTGTTTCGCCCTTTATTCCGAAGCACGTCGTTTGCCAGCTGCTTTCTCATTTGCTCCGAAACAGAAACAGCTGACACAACCCTTCCTTTGTCCTCGTCATACCTCACGGCAAGCGCTGACAACATGTACGTATGCCACTGGCCCTATGCTGCACCTTTACCGAGAATTCTTAACTTGCTACTAGCGTGGTCGCAAGTCTTTCTAAAACTTAGGCCAATATTGTTCACAAGAAGTCTTATACTGTGCCTCAAGGACTTATAGTAACTTAAAACATCTATTCACCCCTAGCCTTAGAATTTAGATTACATGACGAGCTGTGATGACGCAGAAAATGCACTGTAACCTTCCACGACCAGCAATTTGGTGATATCTTTAGGTATAAAATGTGTGGTAAGATCCCGGTATGTCCGAAATACTGAGGCAAGATGACAAATTCGTGGTGCGGAAGTCCACAGCAAACTAACGTAAAACTTCGTCTACACAAATAGAAGATAAGACGAGTGGCTAGTACTCTTACAGGTCACTAGGGGCAAACAGCTCGTTCCTCACCCCCGTTAAACAGTAGATAGAAGTCAGGCTAGATCCGCTGCTTACACAGGAAAGCCTCAGCGTCGTTCGCGTTTATTTAGAGTTGTTACTTCCTTCCAAATTCAGCTACCATTATTATCCACATCTTAGCACGTTGTTCGGATTTGGGATAATATTGAAAAATAAATGTCTCGGGCTTAGCTTGGATCTGATGTGGTCACTGTGCTTCGAGAAACTGAAAATAGTGTTGAACAGTTCATTTATGTTAACTCCGGTTATTACTGCAAAAAGTTTAAACAGGTCCCGCAAAACAATTCGTCAAATTTTACCTGATATGCTACTACTGCAACTGGTTGCAAAAAGATTCGCCATCTCAGTTGAACGTAGTTCAGTGACAGATTGAATGAATAAGCAGAGGCCATTGTACACTAAAACCAATCGTCATATTTATGTTGGTACCACAGAGCGAAACTCGTACGACATAAATCACTGGTAGGGGCCTCTTGCTTGGCCACAACGTCTGATCATACGAAACGCACTTCCTGCTGTTTTCATGAGATACTGAAAGCCGTGGATCAACGTAGTCATGTGGCTGCAGTATTTGACTTCGGAGAATTTTTGACGGTATCACACAAATACTTCACAAAAGTTGTGAGGGTGTCAAACGAGACTCGTGAGTGGGATGAGCGTATGTAGGAAGAACGATGCCTATTATCGTAGTGATGGACGGATGGGTGGATGTGTAAGTAGGCTGTTTAGGTTTTTATGTTGGTAACGTCACGTAGCGCTCTGTATGAAAATCACTGACTGTGCTGTGTGAAGTCTGTGGCTGGTTGGCATTGTTGAAATATTCTCTATGGTAATGTTGGGTAGTTGAATGTTAATAGCGCGTAGCGTTGCGCAGTTGGTGAGCCGCCAACAGTGGTGGATGTGGGGAGACATGGCAGAACTTTGAGAGCGGACGATCTGGACGTGTCCATCAGAAGGAGTAAATTTGTATTATTGGATATCATGAAGTGACACGTATGTGATTTTTGAACATTATTAAAGTAAATACATTGTTTGTTCTTTATCAAAATATTTCATTTGTTGACAATGCCTATCAGTAGTTAGTGCCTTCAGTAGTAAGAATCTTTTATTCAGCTGGCAGTATTGGCGCACGCTGTATTGCAGTAGTTCGAGTAACGAAGATTTTTTGAGATACGTGATTCATGAAGTGTATAAGTTATTGTTAGTCAGGGCCATTCTTTTGTAGGGATTTTTGAAAGATTGCGTTGCGCTAAAAATATTGTTTCAGTTTAGTGTTGATCAGAATAAGTAAAGAGAGAAATAAATGTCTGAGTACGTTCAGTTCTGCTCAGCTGTTTGAAAATCAAATAATGTAAGAGGTTTATCAGCACAAAAATTCACTAATTGTTCAAAGGGGACGTTTCAGATGGAGTTCAGAAGATAGGAAATCTGACGTTGACAGATGAAGTAACGCCAGGCGAGTCTCAGAAAAGTGTTGGGATCCTAACCATTAACGTTGTATATTACTGACTTGGCAGACAATTTTAACACGAACCTCAGACTTTTCAGATGATGCAGTTGTGTGTAATGCTATACTATCTAAAAACAGCTGCACGAATATTGTCAAACTTTGATTAGATTCAAAAGCGGTTCAGTTTCGCAATTTGGTTTAAATGATTATAAACATAAAATTATGGACTCAGTAAAATGCAACTGTATGTAATATAAAACCCCCAAAAAATACCTGGGGGTAACATTGTGTAGGGTCATGGACAGGAATGATATACGCTCATTAATAGACAAACTAGTTACTTGGTACAATGCTGGGAAAAGACGATCGATCTAAAGCGGACGTTGTTTTCGTACATACCTACCTCGATTACATATACTCAGTGCACGGTGGGGAGGGAACATCGCATCAATGTTGTAGACTTTCTTTTATATTACGAACGCGTATTGAGCGAGGAGAAAATGAGTGTATCCCTCAGGACGTGCCCTGATGCCATATTCTCACATTCTATATGCGAGACGTAACAGCAAGATAGTCGCAATATTCTTCAGACACAAGATCTCTGTATTTATCCAACAGGGTTTCACAAGCGCTATGTTGTCGTCCTTCCAGTGATAGGGAATCTCATTCGGGTTCCCCGAGCATTTGTCAGTTTAGCATGTGCGAGAAAAACTTTTTAGGATTCTACCAACGCGTCTTAATTCGTTCGGTATCTGTTAGTCATGGCTACTTCACAATAACTCCAGACACTGGAATAACAGGGTCAGTCGCTCTAGCTCCTTGTATGCGACTACCTCTGTATAACCATTCGGTTTTCCTAGAACCGTTCATATAAGTATTCCTTTCGCCTTCCCTAACAATTTCACATAAACGTCCCACTCCATATTTCTTATCAATACCCCCAAAATCTCGCGCAAGCCTACTGCCAAAGATTAAAGAAAAAGTATTAAGTAGGGATCCAAGGAAATGCCGTTCGTATGGCTCGATAGGGTCCGCAAATACGACACTATTACATGCATAGACGTATTCATGCTTTGCGTACTCAAATTTAATGGTAAGTAGCCCAAATGTAGAGTATAATGGGAAGTACTAACTGCCATGAATTTCACGTTGGTCCGCGAGCGTGGATGTCGGTGTAGATTTAGATCTGGGTACTATTCAAGGACAGCTTCATCATGCTACCTGACACACCTGCCAGATGTCTTACTCAAGTCACTCGGATATAGTGAGAAGTCATTCACAGGATGGACGGATGCGACAGACTGGAGAAGCTATCCGCTTACGCTGTAATATTCTGGGGTAGTTCCTCGCTTAGGCACAAGTAATCATTGTACCAAAAAAGAAATAAGAATTGTGCACTGTTGACACACTCACGTCTTGCAGGTCTCTCTTTAAACATTAACAACCGCCTAACAGTATACATTTTTCACTTCAGATATTTATCAACAATCCCAAGTTTGAGAGTAAGAGATATTCACAACACGAGAAGGAAAAAATGATGTGCGTTACCATTCAGAGAACCTAACGTTGGCTCTGAAAGGTGTCCAATAATCAGTCACAACACACTTTGGCAGTGTCCCCATGGAAATAAAATGTCTGAAATAAGTGTTTTCGAATGTAGAATAAGTTTTCCCTTACCACATCCATCTACACTAATGAGAAATTCTTGACCAGTCATTTTTTGAAGGAAAGTCCTTAAATTGGCCAGTATGTAACGATATAAATAATTATTTTGATTTAATGAGTTCTGCGTTTTCTTTGACACGTCCCACATATTGTGTATTTGGGAAATTTGTGGTAAGGTCTTATGGGACCAAAAAGCTGAGGTCATCGGTCCGTTTGTGTGTTTAATCTGTGGAACTAATTATATTCCCAAGTTGTGCTACCGTTCAGACTCTGTGATTGTGGTACTATAGATACACCAGATGGTCTGCAGATAAGACCGCAGGTTATAAAAATGCCCAATTGGACTGAGGTAAGGATTACTTATTCGGATGGGGAACCAGTCTTGCAGTTAGATTACAGACCATTTCTCATTTTTAACATCAGTTAAACTAGTTCCTTCATGCGAAGAGAAATCATTTAACTACAAGCCGAAAGAACCCTTCGTACATATAAGACTCGAAGATAAGAAGCCTCAAGGTCGTAAATGAAGTGCTGTGAAAGAAAGAACATAAGGGAGAATCTGCCAACTCAAACTGGTTCTAACAGGGTAGTCACGAATCTCTACTACCTAAAACATTATTCCTGATGATTTATATTGCTGTTGAAAAATTCCGTCAAGTTCTCCTACGGTTTTGAATTTTTCTTGTAACTTGAGCTATAATGGATTAGTTACATTGTCACTCAGTTGCTGCTCTTCTCCATGCAGTTTCTCTATGGAATTAAAGAAGTCGTATCCTAAAAAACAGTGCAACTCGTATGCTATTGGTTCCTTTCAGTATCAGTGATCTGCACTTGGGCGTGGTATTCCGGCTGATTCACTTGACTTTCACTCAGATCCCAAACGTGCTTTCTTTTTGACATCGGTTTATAGTATCAGATTTTTCAAAATGCATTAAGCAGTTGGCATGAGCTCCTAAGTCTATCGTGACTGACATAGTGAAGTGGCTATTCCAGAACCTAATGGATTGTTTCCAAAGTATGAGATACTTCCTCGAAAGGAAAGTCTAGCAGTTGTAACTTGCATGTTCCACTGTAGTAAAATAAAACGTAGTAGCTGACATTTTTAAGGTGAACAAGACTGTTACGATCTTAGTTATTTTTGCGACAGTTGTACTTAGATTTCACTCGTGCTCTATTAACTGCAGATTATTTCCAAAAAATATTGTTTGTTATTGTATCTTTAGGAACAGTTAATGAACAAAGATTCAAACTACTTTCACTATCAACTGTTATGTATCATAAATCCGAATACCTCGAATTGAGAACGGTAAGTTAGCTGTTTGCAGCAACAGCTAAATTCCTGCCTACGTTTCTGTACCATACAGATAGGAAATTCGGTACTTTATTTGATAAATAAAATGGACTTGTCACGGGTGAAATTCATTGCAGAGTGAAATTAAACGCCTTATGAACAGCTAACAATAGTTGTAATGGTTTGAAAGAACTGAAGTTCGCATCATACTAATAGAACATTGTGGTAAGCATATTGAAACTAGGAATAATCTTTGATTCACTTTTCAGGATCGTGCAACATGTTCTACCAGGATGATTCAGTCAGTCACACTGAGTGGTCACGGGGACCTCAGCAGGATAAAGGTAAGCGACCGCCTAGAATAAAATATTCATACGTCTATTCCACAAGGTATCGTAATAACGAAAGCGAGTCCATACATACGACTTGTATGATATAGTGCATACGTTTCGAAATTGAAATAGACATGTTTTTCTGCACAGAAGGAAATAGACTTGCTCTCACTGTCAACCTTTCTATATAAAGACCTATTGCCAGATTTTAATGTTGTTCGCCTCTTCACAAATAATTTCACCAAAGACTGGTGGTAATTTTTTCTCCTAGAGTTGGAAATACAGAACTCGGTAATAGTTTCCAAAAACCTTTGTTAAAAGTAGTACTGCTAGAAATAAACAAATATAAATTGTCTTGATACCCATGTTATAGAAAGGATACATTTTTCAAAAATATATTTGAAAAGTCTGCTAAACAGCAACGGCTTCAATTATGGAAGTCACTAAAGTCTTCTTCGACGGCTATAGGCACTTTCCGATCTATCTTCCTCTATATACTGGAGAATTCTATAGAATACACGACCGTTCAATAGCTTCGTCAGGGCCATAATTTCCTCTTTATCCCAACTGGCATTTCTAGTGAGATAAGACGTAACTATCGATCTGGAGAAGATAATCTTTTTACTATCAGAATGCTGCTGTGCGCTAAGTTATTTCTGGTGCTGCAGCATTAATAGGATAGTGGCAATAGCTCACATCTGAAACCGCTGATTGTATGAATATCAGCGAATCAGATTTAGTTAACTGCCTTCTCCAAATCGACAATTTTCATATATGCTAACATTTAATATTTGATCACTTTTTCCACTAACCCACACTGTCACGTTAAGGAATAAGGAAAAAGTGTTCGTGTGACCTGTTGCAATACTTCATGCAGATCGGCAATTAAGGTTGCTGCTTTGTATAACGCTGCGCTCTGTCTGAAAGAACTCGTACATTTGTACTAATTTTTATAGTCTTTCTTCGAGCACACTGTTCAAAACAACCCAGTATCAAGCATCGGTGCAGCTGTGTTTCCATCCTTTCGAAAGAAATGTGATTCATATTTGGTATGTTCAATATATCACTGCCGGCATTCCTCCAATGCTTTCAACGTGAACTACAATTAGTCACATTTCCTTGCCATGTTATGAAATAAGACGTTACTACAATAAAGCTCTCAACCCGAAGGTTGGGCCGCTCACCACAGTGGTGCTGTAATAAACTTTCCTATTGGAGGTGGTCTGTCTTTGCCTTCTTCCTATGAACAGACTTTCCTAATCACTTACGTGACAATTGTATACTCGAAATCACGGTGCCCATCCGACTTGGACACCCATGATAAGCTTTCTAGGCCATGATATGCTCTACGTTGTACCGCGATCACGTTTATTCTTGTAGCTGTAAGTGGTCAGTGGCGATGGATGCATAACCCGCAAGTATATTCGCTGGTTATATTTTGATCCGCGCAATGTCAAACTCTTAAGGCTCCCTCGGCGTCGAATCCCTTACACGGCTGCCGAGAAACATTTGCACGTAACTACCGCTAGAAACATTCAACAATTGTTTGTAGAATCCACTTTCCCAAAGCTCACAAGGATTACATACTTTTCCCCGATCAAAAAATTTACAAACATTTATAAAGTTTTACTTACAATGAACTAATGGTGCCTCAATAAGCCCTCAAAAGTCCACCGTAGAATGAAGTAAAAGAACCATCAACTGATTTGCTCAATGTGCCTAACACAAGGGCTATCCAAAATGCTGGACCGGATATTTTCATCCCGTTTCATATGCGCGGCATTTTGGAACACTAAAGGTAAGCATGCTGTTCCGCGCATACCACTAGGACATTACTGTTACTATGTATGAGACTGTCATTTCAAAAAAAAAATCTATGTACATACAGGTGTTTGTACCTCTGTATCGAATGCCACTGCTGATGATTTATAGTCTCGGAAAGCGATTTTCGCAAATAAATATTTCTAGTGTAGCTCATGGTGTATAGATGATGTCCTTTAATAACACATTGTTTTAGTGGAGGTGCACCGAATCAGGAATAAATGTTTAGACACTTGTTTCTTGTTTGACTAGGATGAAAATATTTTCTCATACAGCTTGTATTAATTAAGAGTAACGTGAAATCTTCAGTTATATGTACCTAAAGATTGGTATCGCGGTTAGCTGACTTAAGAAGCTGTAGATTCCGTTAGCTTCAAAATAGTAGTCTCGTGTCATACTTCAGATTATTCTCCATAATCTACCACCAAGATGCGATGACTAAAATTTTAAACCATAGTCAGAGGAAATGAACGTTTACAATCTGCAACTTATTTGACCATCAAACTGTCAAATGCGTTGAAACGATGCTCAGGAGTCTTACCAGATTTGGATGTAAAAAGATAATCCCTGCAACCTCAGATCTGCAGATGTCACGTCCATGGCCAACGTAATGTTCTCCCGAAATGAGATAAACTTCAGGAAACTCAACTTGTGTCCACAAACGATTCTATTGTTGTCGCAGCTTCTACAGCCGTGTAAGGTGAAGTCACGAAATCCAACAAACAATGGCATTTGTAAAAAGAAAATCTCAAATCAACAGTGCTAAGTTTACGTGCACGTCAATAACCTACCTACTTTCACATTTTATGTTTATAAACTGTTTGGATCTGTTTCCAGGTCGAGCAGAGCGCCACGGAGATGACTCTCAGAGACGACCACGTCGAGGTGGTGGTCCATTACTGCGGCCTCAGCTTCACGGACAACTACTTACGGCTGGGTATTATAAGAAATGAGAAGTTTCCAGTCGTTATGGGAAGTGAATGCTCTGGTTATGTCACTCGCGTGGGAGGAGACGTCAAAGATCTTAAGGTGGATTCCATAATTCGTCGTGGAAATCACAATACTGAACATGAGCAGTCGTTTGTAGTTTCTGTTTTTTCAGGGAGGAGAGAAAGTGCTGTGCCTGAAAATGCAAGGCGGTCTCTTCAGCAGAATTGTCCACGTCCCTCGCAAACACTGCTTCCGGTTGCCGGAAGACCTCCCTCTCACGGATGCAGTCGCCCTGGGCCTTAACTTCGTAGTGGCACACCTCTGCTTGTTTGAAATTGGCCACTTAAAGCCGAAAGACCGAGTTTTCATGCAGTCCATCGCAGGTATAAAAGTGGTGTTAAAGATTAGTTTTACAGTATATTAACTTTGTAACAGAATTACTTCATTTAGCAGCTTTAATCTACAAATCAGGATCAATCCAAAGTACATTTTCGCGTTATTAGTTCTACAAATTAATATATAAACAATAGTAGGAATCATTTTTAAATAAACAGACACGTTACACAATTTCAATCTACTTTTAGAACCTTTCACGCATTTTATTACACCATTCGCCTATTTAAAGTTCAGCATGTATTTGCTGACTGATTAAAAAGGACTTTGCCCAAGAAATAATTTACTTGCATAAATTTCTCTTTAAGCTTGTATGTGAAATACGGAGTGATAAACAGTTTTACAGTTTTGTCGCATAATTTTATTCGTTCATTTTGTTAAATTCTCCAAAAATACAACCGGCATCTCGTTTATCTTCAGCCCTCAAAAGTGCAACAATCTGTTCTAAACTTCAGCGTAGAGAAATTTCTTGTCCATTTATATGACCCCCCAGACATAGCTGAATAGGAAACGCTGGTTCGTATCCTGTTATTTGAAGAAATTTTGATCACTAATATCCGAATGTTCTTCTTGGTTTATGGCTGGTGGAGTGTTAAATAACTTTTACAAGGACGTTGAACACGTCATGCTCTTACAGTTCTTCAATTAATATATACTGGCAGTTACATCACTGGTTTCACAGTGATGTGGTCGGCCTTATTCTTACACTAGAAACTGTCCCAGCATTTTTCTAGAGTAATTTAGGCAGACCACAAACCTTTAGATAAGGATGGCTAGATAACTGGAGCTTCCACCCTTCTGAATACTGGGCAAGTCTCTTTCAAGCAGAACTACTCCATTTGGTTTCTCTCTAATGTAAAATATTCTTTTACAAGGAAGTTATTAAAAGTAAAAGGCTAGTACTAAAGTGTTCATTTCCCAATATGACACACGATACTAATCACACCCCATTACGTAGTACACTATTCATACTACCTCCTAACATCAGGACCATATCGACGATGTTGGGTTTTACTTTTATCTAGAACAGCCTGACCTAAAGAACTGATTAAGCATTCCTCTGATTTTTGAAATGTTGATTTCAAAACGATGTTGAGGAGTAAACGTTCTGACTGTTGGCATTTTCAGATATCGTCGTCTGTTCGCACCGCTTCAACTGAGAATATTCATTACTAGAAATCTTTTTTATTAGTTGACACCTGTACCGTCTACATTTGTCATTTACCGTCTCCAAGCTACAATTTGACATTTTACCTCGTTAAATGTCATCACTTAATGCAGTCATCAAATGAAATTACAGATTATATCCAGTATTTGCTGAAATTATACGACGGAGGTAACAAGTTCACATCGATCTTAAAATGAAGGTTCGTGATTTTATAAACCTGCTTATTGAGGTGCGTAAGGCAATGCTTAGAGGACTGCAGAATTTATAGCTCCAATTCGGTACAAATGTTAGTTTTCAATATCATAAACCGCTAATAGTATTGTATGAAATAACCAGAACACAAACTTTATTTCGCGAAAGTTTATAGTTGAAAAATTTGTAAGTAATTGTCAAAGCATTTTTATTTGTAGATGAAGAAACGGCATACAAGGGACGTACGTACCAAATAACGCACAGCTTTATATATATATGTAATCTCTTGGCTAAATAGGGTCATAATTTAGATTCACTATACCAAAAAGTTTATGTACCTCAGTTCTTACATCTGCAAGTAATAAACGAACCATTTACTGAAAAATTTGAAATAAACAAATTATAATATTTTAGTAAGTATGGATGATCATCGGTTAGCACTCTACTTATCATACTTTGTCAAATCTGTACGAAGGCTGATTTTCCCTCCAAACCATTTGTCGTAACACGTCTGTATTTCCTTACATTCTGTGTTGCACTACACGTTGAGACATGGTCCCACAAAATTTTCCATTTCGTGTCAACGCGCCCCTGTGTCTGTTATTTTTCCCCGTTTAATTTTATGCTTTAAAAGAATAGAATACGCTAATAAGTGTACCTAGTTAAATGGCCATTTCTTTGTAACCTGTCCACTTAACTCTGCTGCTTAGTGAGAAATCAGTTTGCTAGTAACAAATTCATTTTCCGGATTTCTAACTGCACCGTTAACTTGATTATTGTTATAGCCAAAGACTTTCGGAATATTTTCCGCTCCACCATTACTTAACTGACAAGCGTTGTTTGCAGGTGGCGTTGGTACGGCTTTGGTCCAGCTGTGTCGAACTGTACCTGATGTCGAAGTCTTTGGGACCGCTTCAGAAATGAAACATGATGATTTGATGACTCTTGGAGTGAAGTGCGTCTATTGCCCAGAAGAAAACTACGTCGAAAGAATGCTGCAGTTTTACCCTGAAGGCGTAGATATCATGGTAAACAGTAACGGTGGAAAGGATACTGAAAAATGTTGTAAATTGCTTAAGCCATGCGGGACGCTGATAAATATTGGTAAGTATGACATGCATTGGATTCTACGTAACTTTGATACGTGTGACTGTATGTGTGACTAAATACTCAGATAATTCCAATTTCTGAAATTCCACAAACCGTGACGCCAATTGAAAGAAAATTTACGATCCATGTGTGTCGAGGGCGATCAGGAGAGCCTATTGGCGGGCAACTGCTCTATCCTTAGGATCTCGAAAAAAAATTACTCGCACTATTAATCGAAAACTCTAAACAGACTATACATTCTAAGATCATGGATTACATGCGTAATAAACAATGAACTCTACGCAGAGGCTTCCCTGCGAAACTTTGTTGCTTCTGTTACACGGCCTCAACCTACCTCTGGAGTAGAGGCACTGTGATTGGGATGTGGCTTCTCCCACTGTAAGCTGTCTGGGCTTCCCCAACTCTACCTCCTCAACCAGCTATTCTTTCATCCCTCCTTAACTCCTTTCTAATCGCGTTTAGATTTAGTATACCTCCTTATTGGCGCTCTTGACTAATGGGCCAGGGGTGGGACGTTTCCTGTTCATGAAGAGCCCTGGTGTTGCCCACCTGCCGACCTCCCTGTTTCTCTGCCCTTGCTTCTATTATTGCAAGATGTCCATTACGTTTTTAGCCCTCTTGCTTTTTCTGTTACTAATCTGCCACCTAGATCATAAAACGTTCTCGGTGGACGTCTCTACTTGTGGATGCAACACTTCCGGATCGTGACTTTGTTTCGTCCTGTGCAGCCCGTCTCCCACCGCCCGCCCTTCCTTCCTTCCCCCCCCCCCCCCCAAAAGAAAACCCAGCTAGGCAAGGACGGACCGAAGATAGATTCTGGTCTTCCAGCAATCGCAATAAAATTTAGTGCTATTTCTCATTATAGCATAACGTTGATACACACACTGTACTTCATTTTTCTTGGCAAAAACAGCCAACTTACTTCACTACTATAAACATTAATTTGGCCTGAAAGACACTTCACATTTCCTAAAGCTGCAATCACTATCTTGAAGATAAGAGAACTACGTGTGCCATGTTCCGGAAAATCCAATAATGAAAATTGAATCCTTGTGTTTAACCAATAAAATCGAAGCTTGCTGCTGGATTTACCTATAACTGTACTCTTTCCACAATGTTTGTACAAATCAGGCTAAATATTGATCGTCTTGGTGACTAAATATTGTTAAAATTTGTATCGTTTAGAATATCCTCGCAGATTGTCACCTGTGATATACCAACTTGTTAGTAAAGAAAACATCTTAGGATTCTATCCTGAAGAATGAGGGACAGTTTTTCAGCAGAGAACACATGTAGGGTAACTCTCTACGTGCTTCCTGTCAAATTTCCACTCCAGCAACAAATCTCACTAAATACCTCACGTGAAAACGTTGCTCCAGTAGAAGTCGACAATTTTAATTCAACTAGTTAACTCTGATTATTTCTATGATATTGTATGTGAACAGCACAAGTTGATTGTCTTATGGGCATAATTGCGATGATCGATTCACCAATGAAACTTCACTATCACGGAAGCATAATGTTTGCAAGTAAGACATACTCTCGAAGCGGTTGCCACTATTGAAATAGCCTGATTGCAGATGTAAAAGTTTTAACTACTTCATTTATCTCATGCTAGAATTTTCTAAATTTTTTCCTGGTCGAATACCAGAGGTGTCCATAACAAGCCTTATTAAATAAATTACCTCTTGGGAGACATGCAAATCCCCCTTCGCTTGGCATCACCCGTCTAATACAAAAATGGGAAACAGAAAAACCATTCCTAAATCGAATGACTTCAAAGAGCATCCTGTTCAATATCTCGAACAGCCCGCCCTCCTTCCTAAATGGAGTCCACGTGGCAAAGTTTCCATTGCACCCGCTCGTTGAAACTACATAATTAGGATTTCTGACACACATCCCAGAGTGTCAATAACGTTTAAATCTGCAGTTAACACTTTCCAGCGAGTGGAGATACATCAACTGTCCCTGCGCCACTCGGTGTGCCTAAAACGAAACTCACTTCCTTCACCTAATCACCCAGAAATCTCCTTCTCAGACAGATGATTTGCGTTGGTAAATCTGAAGCAAAATCTGGAATGTGATACACAGTCAATGGGAGAAAATTCAAAGCAGCTGGTATGTCTTTCATGTTTATCACAACATACATTTTTGCCTTGATCCCTGTTTTCGCACTCAAATGACATTCATATCTGTCGTATTTGCGTCCGTAAGTCACTAATTCGTTACTTTCCTGTTACGAACGTCCTGAAGCTCAGGTATAAGCGAAACGGGTGATAATAGGAAAATGGGACAACATAGGAGTAAGGGTCAATTCAATTGGCCTGTTGAACAGATCGTTATCGTTTTTTGGAAAAATGATGAAGAAATAAACGTATCCTTCCGCACACATCTATTCTTGGATAAGTTTGATTTTTTCAACGTAACTAAGCCCCCATCTGTGGACTTAGTTGATCTGTTCAAACTGAGGTGTGCCCCTAACGTAGGTCCCACAGTCAGCGAAACTTGCCTAAAATCAAACAATTTCTTTAATCCGTAGGACGTTGCTCACGGAGCAGTAGCACAGTCCTTCGAAATTTGGAAAAAAATATTGTGTATCTTTCAAACAAAGATGTTGTTTTCTCGTGTTTTTGATCACGTTTTCTGCAATAACTAAAGAATAAATTAAAATTAATCAGCCTATTACTCCTTCCGAACAAGCACGAGGAGTAATTCAGCCACATTTCAGAGATTTTTATTAGTGGGACCGCAGTCCATTCAGTCAGCTTGAGATAGTGTGTTTCAAGCTGACAGAAGAGATTGAGCGCAAAGTAACAAAGATCTCTCTGTGGAATAGAGCTGAGCTACTCATGGATGTACACGAGTAGAATTAGGCTAATTTTAATTAATTCATTAGTCATTGCAAAAAATGTGAACCACGACAGAAGTATCTTTGTTTCAAACTCCCTCAATTATATAGTCTCAGATTTCAAAAACTGTAGTAACAATCCATGCGCAATATTCTGTAGATTGAAGTAATCGTTGTTTGATTTCAGATACCATTTGTAGACGGCAGGGCTTCCGTCATGGGCACACATCACTTTGGTCAGAGCAAATAATACCTCGATGGGGAGGCTTAATGATTTCTTAAATCACTGTTGCCCAAGAATCAACAAAGGGTGCAAAAAGGTTTACGTTTACTTATCACTAAGTTTATAGGCTGAATGAGAATGGACCCTTAAGACACAATACAGTGACGTTTGAGTAGTAGTAACATCTATATTTGGATTCGATAATCTCCTGCATTACAAATCTGAGGAAATTTGTAGCTGAAATATAAAAATATTGTAGTTAAAGCTATGTCAGCCGTGGATGAGTATTCTGAAGGCACTTCGTAATTACAATTCGAGAATATACTTGCCTTATTGAAAGGTAACAGAGAGAAGGCCACTAGGAAGTATATTTTCTCAAAATTTTGAGGTTCCAAAGCAGACATCGTACAAGGACATCTCTGCGACGTAACTGCGTAATAGCAGTTACGTCTATCCTTTAGTAAGCACCTATTGCTGGTAGCTTTACCGAAAAGTACGCGTTGCTCTTAGACTTGCAAGAAATTGATAACAGTTGAAATGGGCCCAACACCGCAGTCACATACCCATTAGCGTAGCTTGCTGTGCCAGGAAATTTCTAGGAAAAATTCACTCCAATCGAAAATGTTTGGATGATAGCCGCAATTGACAGATTAGTCGAAAGTGTTTAGAACCACAACGTCATTTGAGTATCATCAAAAAAATGTTTTACTAACATAAACCGGTACGTCATACTGAGCGGAGAATGTTCCACGGAAGCAATATTATCACCCCGAGGGATCACTGCAAGATCTTCCTTCAATATACACTTCTGGCCATTAAAATTGCTACACCAAGAAGAAATGCAGATGACAAACGGGTATACATTGGACAAATATATTATACTAGAAATGACATGTGATTACATTTTCACGCAATTTGGGTGCATAGATCCTAAGAAATCAGTACCAAGAACAACCACCTGTGGCCGTAATAACGGCCTTAAAACGCCTGGGCATTGAATCAGAGCTTGGTTGGCGTGTGCAGGTACAGCTTTCCATGCAGATTAAACACCATACCACTTCATCAAGAGTAGTGACTGGCGTATTGTGACAAGCCAGTTGCTCGTCCACCATTGACCAGACGTTATCAATTGGTGAGCGAACGGGAGAATGTACTGGCCAGGGCAGCTGTCGAACATTTTCTGTATCCAGAAAGGCCCGTATAGGACGTGCAACATGCGGTCGTGCATTATCCTGCTGAAATGTAGGGTTTCACAGAGATGGAATGAAGGGTAGAGCCACGGGTCGTAACACATCTGAGACGTAACTCCCACAGTTCAAAGTGCAGTCAATGCGAACAAGAGATGACCGAGGCGTGTAACCAATGGCAACCCACACCATCACGCCGGGTGATACGCCAGTATGGCGATGATGAATAAACGCTTCCAATGTGCGTTCACCGCAATGTCGCCAAACACGGATGCGACCATCATGATGCTGTAAACAGAACCTGGATTCATCCGAAAAAATGACGTTTTGCCATTCGTGCACCCAGGTTCATCGTTGAGTACACCATCGTAGGCGCTCCTTCTGTGACGTCAAGGGTAACAACAGCCATGGTCTCAGAGCTGATAGTCCATGCTGCTGCAAAGGTCATCGACTCAGGGATCGGGACGCGGCTGCACGTTCCTTTACAGCCATGCGGATAAGATGCCTGTCATGTCGACTGCTAGTAACACGAAGCCGTTGGATCCAGCACGGTTTTCTGTAGTACCCTCCTGAAGCCACCAAATCCAAATTCTGTTAACAATAATTAGATCTTGACCAACGCGAGCAGCAATGTCGCGATACGGTAAACCGCAATCGCTATAGGCTACAATCCGACATTTATCAAAGTCGGAAACGTGATGGTACGCATTTCTCCTCCTTACGAGGCATCACAACAACGTTTAACCAGTCAACGCCGATAAACTGCTGTTTCTGTTTGAGAAATCGGTTGGAAACTTTCCTCATGTCAGCACGTTGTAGGTGTCACCACCGGCGCCAGCCTTGTGTGAATGCTCTGAAAAGCTAATCATTTTTATATCACAGTATCTTCTTCCTGTCGGTTAAATTTCGCGTCTGTAGCAAGTCATCTTCGTGGTGTAGCAATTTTAATGACCAGTAGTGTAAGTCAGTCATTTGTCAAACAGGGTTAGCGGCACTAAGAGAGCTTGTTAGACACGCAGTTTTGTACAGGAAAGAGCGTTGTTGGGCGATGGTAAGAAAACTGAGAAATATTTGGTCAGTTTAAACATGGTGTAATTAATACCAGCGCTCATTAAATGTGGGTAAATGTGAGGTAATGCCTCCAATATAGAGAAATTGTTAAAAACTTCTGGAGTGTCAGGCTGCGTCCATTTTGACGATTTGACCCGGCTGCTGGTGTCTTTAGCATCTTGTGGGTTCCACTGTTGTCTAAAAACTTCCAGAGACCAGCATTGCGTTCACTTAAGTAGTTTCCCGCACTTCTCCTGGAGAAATGCGATTACTGGGTACAACTCTTACGGCTACCACTGATGGACCACGGTCATTGGTTAGAAAGTTTTTCCCGCAGTTTTGCTGTAGAGGTACCTGTTAAAAATCATCCTGCTGCTACTACCGACGGGCCGTCGTTATTGGCTAGAACCGAAACTGGTAGAGTAAGAGGGGGAGGGAGGAGGGAGGGAATGTTTATCCAAAATATTATCCCCAGGCGTGGCCTTCAGGGCGTTGCTTCTATTGGTCGCACGCTGTGACCACGTATTCACTTCTTTGAATGTGGGGATCCACGATGCCGTAAGCCTATCCCTTCTACTAAAGTTACATGCGTCCTTACAAATTTCAATCGCTTCTTGGACATTTTATTCTATAAATGTCGGTTTCCTTAGCCAGCACATGAACATGATTGAAATCGGTGTCAAGACTGCTGTTTCCGTGGTGAACCGCTAACGCAGATGTCAGATTTATGTAGCAAAGTGTGGTGTTTGTGTTCTAAATCTGCACTTACGTGATGAGTGTTCTTTAATATATTCTGTAACAGTCCTCCCCGTTTCGTGTATATACACTTTGCCGCAGCGACATTCCATACACGCCTGCAGTGTGGATGTAGTCAGGTGCATCTGTTTTTCTGTCGCAAAAATCCTCTATTCTCACTAAAGAGGAGTGAATAACGTTTTTCCTTACAATTCTGATTATACGGTCAGACCACAGAAACAGTCAGATAACTGAGAAGGCAGTTCCTAGTCATTATTATTAGCGTTATTCAAATTCCTCTTCAAAGCCTTGTTTATGTACAAACTAATAGCCCTTGGCCTTCATTTCAAGGTGTTATCGCTGATATGGAAGGCACGTGAAGACCGAACGTTGAGCACTGCTTGCTTCTGGGCTAGGTGGTGGTGCGAAGCGGCGTCTAAGTAACTGTTTGTGTCAGTACTGTACGCTCGAGTGTTGCCAGGTCTTCTAAGTACCTTCACAGCTAGGAACGGAAGACCGACTCACTTCAGCCTCCAAGGTAAAGTAGATTTTGAGGTGAATTCTATTTAAGAAACTGGAACCCATAAAGCTGTTCTTCGTTGTGTGGTCATATAAAACAGTCATCCAACAGCGGAGCCAATAGGAAGGCTTTAAAACAGCACTACTTAAGGCCCGTTGCTCAAACTTTTCCACAAGAACGCCAACTATAATTGGCGACGACGGTGAGCCCATAGAAAGACCGTCAGACTGAATAGAATTAACCGCTGTATTTGAAATGGTGCCATCGAGGACATAAAAGAAGTCATCATCATCTGCAGCAAATTTCTCCCTTACGGTCTTCATAGTGTCTGATGCTGTCAAGTCAGTAAATAACGATGTCACATCGAATTTTACAGAAAGGTCACTTGCGAATTTCTACACCGTGCGTATAATTTCTAGAAAATGTTCAGAATCTTCTACAAAACTATTATTTTTCGAACTAGATGTCAGTTTCCCAGAAAAGACTTGCTAAAAGCTCAGTTTTTAATCCTACTCACTATAGATCTCAAAGGAAGCATGTTCTTTGTGTATATTGGGTAGTCCATTCTGGGTCAGACACTTAATGGGGCGTTAGATTTTTTGTAATAGAGCTATCCGTTCTGGGGTCTAATATCAAATATTTTGCTTTCCGAACGACTCTTCTCGTCGAATCGTTTTCCAGGTTGCGGTACACAGGATCAACTAACAGTTGTTCCATCTTGTAATATTCCACAGCGTTCATAGTCAGTAGCGTGCCCAGGTTAGAGGTAGTCTTGTGCACGTCATACCCTACTGGCGTTCACACTGGGTGAAAAAATTTCCAGGAAAACTCAGTGTATCTGTAAATGTATCAGCAGACTGGGAGCTAGGGCAACCGTTTCGAAAATGTTGGTTCACTGTTCCCAGTTCTTGGCAAACACACAGTCTTAAAACATTGTCTGGCTGTTTTGTCTTCGTGCCCATGTACTATAATCACGTTTTTGTGCCAATATTGTTTTGGGAGTTGTGATATCTTTACATGTGGTGTACTTCATTACATTTAGGTTAGAGAGATTCTTTTAGCCACTGTTGCTTACTTACCCCACAGGTATAGTAATACGCCTTCTCCAGTGAAATTTTATTCTCCTGCTTCAACCCGACACGTTTCTGAGCTGCAGCTTTTCATGACTTCATTGATGTTTCTTGGGCGTTAACTCTGTTTACCACAAGCAGTAAATGCGAAAGTAGTCCACAACAGAGTTGTGGTGCCGAAAGGAAATAAACTGAACCAGAATAATAAAACAGTGTGAAATGAGACTGTTACCAGCGTGAAATATTTCCAACCTTTTACTTATGGAGAGCCTCAGAGGAAACGCTCTAGACTTATTTCCTCAGTAATTTCATTCCTACTTGCGTTGTTGTTGTGGTCTTCAGTCCAGAGACGCGTTTGATGCAGCTCTCCATGCTACTCTATCCTGTGCAAGCTTCATCTCCCAGTACCTACTGCAACCTACTTCTGAATCTGTTTAGTGTACTCACCTCTTGGTCTCCCTCTACGATTTTTACCATCCACGCTTCCCTCCATCACTAAATTGGTGATCCCTTGATGCCTCAGAACATGTCCTACCAACTGGTCCCTTCTTCTTGTCAAGTTGTGCCACAAACTCCTCTTCTAACCAATTCTACGCAATACCTCCTCATTAGTTATGTGATCTACCCCTCTAATCTTCACTATTCTTCTGTAGCACCACGTTTCGATAGCTTCTATTCTCTTCTTATCCAAACTATTTATCGTCCATGTCTCACTTCCATACATGGCTACCCTCCATATAAATACTTTTCTAAAAGACTTCCTGACATTTAAATCTGTACTCGATGTTAACAAATTTCAATTATTCAGAAACACTTTCCTTAACATAGCTAGTTTACATGTTATAACCTCTCTATTTCGACAATCATCAGTTATTTTGCTCCCCAAATGGCAAAACACCTTTACTGCTTCAAGTGTCTCATTTCCTGATCTAATCTCTTAGCATAACCTGATTTATTTGGACTACATTCCATTATCCTCGTTTTGCTTTTGTTGTTCATCTTATACCCTGCGTTCAAGACGCTGTTCATTCAGTTCAGCTGCTCTTCCAGGTCTCTTGTTGTCTGACAGAATTACAATCTCATCGGCGAACCACAAAGTTTTTATTTCTTCTCCATGGATTTTAATTCCTACTCCAAACTTACCTTTTGTTTATTTACTGCTTGCTCAATATACAAATTGAATAACATCGGGGATAGGCTATAACCCTGTCTCAGTCCCTTCCCAACCGCTACTTCCCTTTATGCCCCTCGATTCTTAAAACTGTCATTTGGTTCTTGTACAAATTGTAAATAGCCTTTCACTCCCTGTATTTAAACCCTGCCATCTTCAGAATTTGAAATGAAGTATTCCAGTCAACCTTGTCAAAAGCTTTCTCTAAGTCTACAAATGATAGAAACGTAGGTTTGCCTTTCCTTAATCTTTCTTCTAAGATAAGTCGTAGGGTCAGTATTGCCTCACGTGTTCAAACATTTCTACAGAATCCGAACTGATCTTCAAGGTCGGCTTCTTCCAGTTTTTCCATTCGTCTGTATAGAATTCGTGTAAGTATTTTGCAGCCATAATTCATTAAACTGATAGTTCGGTAATTTTCACATCTGTCAACACCTGCTTTCTTTTGGATTGGAATGATTATATTCTTCTTGAAGTCTGAGGGTATTTCGCCTGTCTCACACGTCTTGCTCACCAGATGGTTTATCATAGCTGGCTCACCCAAGGCTATCAGTAGATCTAATGGAATGTTGTCTACTCTCGGGGCTTTGTTTCGACTTAAGTCTTTCAGTGCTCTGTCAAACTCTTCACGCAGTATCGTATCTCCCATTTCACCTTCACTTACGTCCTTTCCATTTCCATAACATTGCCCTCAAGTACATCGCCCTTGAATAAACTCTATATACTCCTTCCACCTTTCCGCCTTCCCTTTGCTTATAACTGGTTTTCCGCGTGAGCTCTTGATATTCATACAAATGATTCTCTTTCTCAAAAGGACACTTTAATTTTCCTGTAGGCAGTAACTATCTTACTCATAGTGATACATGCCTCTATAGCCTTAAATTTGTCGTCCAGCCATCCTTGCTTTGCAATTTTGCACTTCCTGTCGATCTCATTTTTGAGACGTTTTGTATTTCTTATTGCCTGCTTCATTTACTGCATTTTTATACTTTCTCCTTTCATCAATTAAATTCAATATCTATTCAGTTACCCAAGGATTTCTACCAGCCCTCAGATTTTTACCTACTTCATCCTCTGCTTCCTTCAATATTGCCGGCCATGGTGGCCGAGCGGTTCTAGGCGCTACAGTCCGTAACCGCGTGACCGCTAAGGTCGCAGGTTTGAACCTTGCCTCGGTCATGGATGTGTATGAAGTCCTTACGTTAGTTAGGTTTAAGTAGTTCTAAGTTTTATGGGACTGATGACCTTAGAAGTTAAGTCCCATAGTGCTCAGAGCAATTTGAACCTGCACTATTTCATCTCCCAAAGCTACCCATTTTTCTTCTACCGTATTTCTTTCCCCTGTTCCTGTCCATCGTTTCCTAATGTTCTCTCTGAAACTCTCTACAACCTCTGGTTCTTTCAGTTTATCCAGGTCCCATCTTCTTACATTCCTACCTCTTTGCAGTTTCTTCAGTTTTACTATACAGTTCATTACCAATAGATAGTGGTCAGAGTACACATCTGCCCCTGGAAATGTCTTACAATTTAAAAACCTGTTTCCTAAATCTGTCTTTCCATTATATAATCTGTCTGAAACGTTCGAGTGTCTCCAGGCCTCTTCCATGTATACAACCTTCTTTCGTGATACTTAAACTGTTAGCTATGACCAAGATATGCTCTGTGCAAAATTCTGACGGCGGGATTCCTACTTACCAAGCAAAATCAGTTTTTGTAGGAACCAACATTCTTCCAGATCTTAATACCTACGCTCGTCTGAAATCTTAGCTAACCCATTCAAAAACGTTTTCCACCATGCTTTTAGACAGAAAGGCCTGACTTCAGTCGCTTTAAACATCTTATTGTCAACACACCCGAAATGAATAATTTCTTTAAAGTAAGTACTTAAAGTCCTTTGTTATTTATACATTTGTGTACACACTGCTTTTAATATTGGTTCTCATCATAAACATGGGAGAGTCATTGAACATATTTCTACGTATTAGGTTAATACCAGTCTCTCCTACACATAGTTTCTTAAAATTTTATACACCTCCTGTATGCTTTTCATTAACTGGAATTATTCGTTAGTCAGTTCGTTGCCGTTAACTTCATCAAAAACTTTTACAAAACATGTCAAAGTTACAAAAACTGTAACAGTAAATCATTGCATTTCGTAAGATTAATTTATAAAAAATACCGAATTTGTTCCAGGTTCAAACAGCACTGCTTGTTACCCCAGGTCGACAGCGTGGGGATTTGCGAAACCATCATGGGATACCAAACGCATACGTACAGTAGAGTTAATCAGTCACAACTACAGGGTAGCAGGTTTGAACGTCGGAACGTGGCTAGAAAATCACCCGAAAAAAGTACAGACCATCCTAGCAAAAGTATTTGAACTGCATCAGAGAGGACTGATTCGACCTTGTGTTCATTCCGTTATACCTTTCGATCGAGTGAGTTTTCTGGTGTTGAAAGTTACTTACTGCTACAAAATGCCACTAACAAATGTAACGCTAATACTTGTTCTAGGTGAATGATGGGATAAAGGAGCTGTGCGAAAGGAGAAACTACGGAAAGATCGTTCTCGATCAAGAGCATTTCTCCGCCCATTCCGCTAAGAAACTACGGCAAGGTTCGAAGCCACAGCGAGGAACTTCGCATTGGGGAAGACTATCAGACGAGGACGACGATACGGAAGCAGAAGAGATGGTTCTGGACCCTGAAGATGAAGATTTTTCCGAAGACATGCCACTTCTCTAGGAGCTGTCGTCAGGCTCACTAGCATAATAATTTGATTTTTAGTCTCCTTAATCAATTTGCGGTTTCAAAAATATCAATCCGACACATTTTTCAAATAGTTTAAGTAATGGGTGATAATTTCGTGTGTTTCTCTCTGAGCTCTATTAAGAAATGGCTCTGAGCACTATGGGACTTAACATCTGTGGTCATCAGTCACGTAGAACTACTTAAACCTAACTTACCTAAGGACATCACACACATCCATGCCCGAAGCAGGATTCGAACCTGCGACCGTAGCAGTCACGCGGTTCCATACTGAACCGCCTAGAACCGCAAGGCCACACAGGCCGGCCTCTATAAAGATTCCAAGCAAAACTCTCAAGCATTAACAATAAAACTTGTGAAGTCTTAATGTGTAACTAATTGCATAATTTATACTATTTCCATATTAGATTTACACGCTGAAACTCCAGTAAAACATCCAAAGTGATTTAACTGTAGCTCACACTCCTTGTTCTCTGCGTCTTCAGATCATCTCGCGGGTAATAACTTTGACTTCACTTAATTCCTTTGGCCCCTAAGGGGACATAGGGCACCCAGGAGAACTCGCCATCCGTCTGTCTTTGGCCATTTGTCTGAATTCTCACGAGGTCTTGCAAATTCTTTTTGCTTCCCCTTCCTCTGTTCCTTGTTCCCTGGGGATTCCATTCCAATGCTTTTTTTTCTCGGTGGCTCCCTGTGGTTTTCTCAATGTGTGACCCAACCAACCCAACTTTCTCTCTCGTATCTGGTCTTCTATAGGTATCTGGTATATTATTCGTTAGAGCTCCTCATTAAATATTTCTTGTGGCCGCCAGATATTCATGATGCGTCGGAGACATCTATTTATGAAACTTTGTAACTGTGATATCTTTTTATTCATTTTCCAGCTTGTAGTCTTACAGGAGAGCCTTCACTTTTTTATTAAAAATCCGGGTTTTTGTTTTGTACCTGATATTTCTATTTTTCCATATTGAATACAATTGTATGAAGGCAGCATTTGCCTTTTTAATGCGGTTTTTCACGTCATCTCCAGCTCCACCATCTTCCGTCCCTATACTACCCAGATACAGGAATGAGTTGTCTCCACCCGCTGCTCCCCTATTAACAGTGACACCTCCATTTTCCCTGAATTTACTCTCATTTCCTTTGTTTTGTCTGTATTTATCTTGAGGCCAGCAGTCTCTGCTTCTTCTTTCAGCAAGTTTAATTTAGCTTGCATATCAGTCAGCCTTTGAGCTAATAAAACATCGTCTGTAAAATCCAAATCATCCAAACGTACATGGATCCCGCACTGGATTCCTTGTCTCCTGCATGCTGTGACTCTTCTCGTAACTGAGACTAGAAGTAGGAAAAGTGTTGGTGATAAAATGCAAACCTGCCCGACTCCAGTTACTTTTATGGTCTGTCATATTTCCCTTGTGTAGTACGCAACATTTGTAGCCATCATATGTATCTTTTATGGTTATTAAGATCTCGTGTGGTATGCTATACTTCCGCAACACCTGTCAGAGCACTTTGTTTCACGGAATCAAAGGTCTTTTGAAAATCAATGAATACCAGGTACATGGTTGCTTCGAATTCTTTGCTTTGCCCTAAAATGATCCTAAGTGTTAATAAGGTCAACATAACTGCGTAGTGCCCTAAGACCGGCCTGTTCTTTACGCAGTCACTTTTTAAGAGCCTCTTTAATTCTGTTTAAAACAACTATGGTGAAGACCTTAGTGGGCACTGACAACAATGTAATACCACGCCAGTTGTTCCAGTCTGACAAATTACCCTTTTCTGGGAACTTTACCACCAAACCATTTTCCCACTCATTTAGACATTTCTCTTCAATCCAAATATGCTTCAGCAAGGCATGGAGCATTTTAACAGTACTTTCAATATCGGCTTTTAAGAGCGCCGTTGCTAGGCCTGGGGCCTTTGTATTCTGTAGGGTTTTCTCGACGTACCCATGTTTACCCCTTTTTGTTCGCCTCCGTGCATTTTTTTATGGGTTTCACTCTTCTGCGTTCTTGTCTTACAAAGATTTAACTTAAGTTTTAGTTCTTTCCTGTAGCTGATTTCATTCCATGTATCATCGGAGATCACATCCCTTCCTTTGATGTGCCTTAAACCCTAAGCCCCCCCCCCCCCACATACAAATAACTTTGATTTTTTGCCAACTTGTTTCAATTCCCTCTTCCATAAAGTTTTCTCCAGAGAGAACCTGGAATCTGTTTCGTAGTTCAAGTGCAAATGTTTCTGTGATAAGTTGGTCTTTCAACCTTGCCACATCTATTTTCTTGCTCCTGTGTTTGAGCTTGGTTCTATTTGCCACTATCTGCAGTCTTAATTCCGCCGAAACTAGGTGGTGGTCGCATTCAACGTCTGCTCCTCTTCTATTTCTGACCTCTAACAGTTTGTCGAAACTTATGGCTTATGGTTATGTGGTCTTTTGATTTTCGGTAACGTGGTCTGGAAAAACCCATGTTATCTTATGCCAGTTAGTGTGGAAAGAATGTGCCGCCAATGACTAGGTCATGTACAGTGCACGTATCTATCAATAATTCACCATTTACATTTCTGACCAAGTGCCATACACATCCATGATGTGTTCAAGACCCTCATTTTCAGAACCAACTTTTGCGTTCAAGTCACCCATTAAAATTATGTCGCTAGAATGTTTGTCTAAGGACTCCGTTAAGTTCTGTATAAATTGCGTCTTCTAATTCTCCTTCAGCTATTTCAGTAGGTGTATAGCATTGAATTACAGTGACACATAGCACATTTTTTTAAAGCGTGCGGTTATTATCCATTCCGAGACTGGTTTCCACTCCCGTAATTTCTTCTGATTTTAAATAGTAGTTGTTAAAACACTGGACCTTTAGTATCTTCACATACTTCATACGATGGGGTGTTCCACATCGACCTGCTGCTGATGGGTTGGTACTCTGACCTCGGTTTTTGGCTTCCGTGTTAGTCCTGGCGCAGCTTAGACTGCTCCAGCACTAGATGGATAACTGTTAGAGAGAAACTGCAGGAAGGGTGGCACAGGCGGCAACACCCACTGTAATAAAATCTGCCGTCAAATGTCTCCACCAGCAGAAGCGAAAAGTTGACATTGAGAATATATAGGCGGTTCTGCCAAATGACAACTCAGATTCTTCGCTCACCTAAATTACACCTATACTGACACACACATTACTCTTTTTATGATATTCAGTATATACTTTTCCTGACTTCTTCAGTTTAAGAAGTCACAGCTGCAAAATACTAACGCAAATTCTTTACAGACGAATGGAAAAACTGATAGAAGCCGACCTCGGAGAAGATCAGTTTGGATTCCGTAGAAATGTTGGAACACGTGAGGCAATGCTGACCCTACGACTTAAGTTAGAAGAAAGATTAAGGCAAACCTACGTTTCTAGCATTTGTAGACTTACAGAAAGCTTTTGACAATGTTGATTGGAATACTCTTTCAAATTCTGAAGGTGGCAGGGGTAAAATACAGGGAGCGAAAGGGTATTTACAATTTGTACAGTAACCAGAAGGCAGTTAGGAGAGTCGAGGGGTATGAAAGGGAAGCAGTGGTTGGGAAGGGAGTGAGACAGGGTTGTAGCCTACCCCGACGTTATTCAGTCTGTATATTGAGCAAGCAGTAAAGGAAACAAAAGAAAATTCGGAGTAGGTATTAAAATCCATGTAGAAGAAATAAAAACTTTCAGGTTCGACGATGAGATTGTAATTCTGTCAGAGACAGCAAAGGACTTGGAAGAGCAGTTGAACGGAATGGACAGTGTCTTGAAAGGAAGGTATAAGATGAACATCAACGAAAGCAAAACGAGGATAATGGAATGTAGTGAAGTTAACTCGGGTGATGCTGAGGGAATTAGATTATGAAATGAGACACTTACAGTAGTAAAGGAGTTTTGCTATTCTGGGAGCAAAATAACTGCTGACGGTCGAAGTAGAGAGGATATAAAGTGTAGACTGGCAATGGCAAGGGTCAAATTTCTGAAGAAGAGAAATTTAACATCGGATGTATGGATGTGAAACATGGACGATAAATGGTTTAGACAAAAAGAGAATAGAAGCTTTCGAAATGTGGTGCTACAGAAGAATGCTGAAGATTCGATGGGTAGATCACATAACTAATGAGGAGGTATTGAATAGAATTGGGGAGAAGAGGAGCTTGTGGCACAACTTGACTAGAAGGGATCGGTTGGTAGAACATGTTCTGAGACATCGAGGGATCACCAATTTAGTACTCGAGGGCAGCGTGGAGGGTAAAAAACGTAGAGGGAGACAAAGATGAATACACTAAGCAGATTCAGAAGGATGTAGGTTGCAGTAGGTACTGGTAGATGAAGCTTGCACAGGATAGAGTAGCATGGAGAGGTCCATCAAACCAGTCTCAGGACTGAAGACCACAACGACGGCGACTTCCCTACGCGTAAAACAAAATCACTCCTGAAAAATAGCCTTCTTTCTCTCAATAAATCATAAATAACGTACTTCAGAGCACTAGACCTTCATTAACTTGTCTTTCTGTCAGGTCGGTGATCATCAGACGTTAACTGTTTCTCTTAAAACTTTTAAAATGAGGGTTCCTTAACAATTTTCAATGAATAACTGCTTCTGTACGTTGTATGGATAAACCGGGTGCGTAACACTCAGGACTTTCTGCAAACGTCATTTTGAGGTCATGCGCAGGATCGACAACAGCAGGAACTGCCATAAACTTTAGTTAGCGTTTGATAAGAATCTCTCGAGACTTAACACACGCGTATTGGATATTTATAAAAACTTTCCATTCTTGGTACTATGATTTGTAATCGTTATAATCAAGCGTCGCGTAATCGATTAGCGACGGTTAACACTTCCATATGAGTGCTCTCTCAGGAGTGAGTTAGCGTCAATATTTGACAAATGAGGCGTGAAACACGCTTTTATTACAATCACAAAACGCCGTTTTAAGATAATGGCGCAATGAAAATTTATCGCACGCATTTACTATTTATCATTAAATACCAATAATGCATCAACGATGTGAGCCTTAAATAGACATTAAACCCAGACGGGAATCACATATCACATGGGGAAATGCCGAAACGGATAATGTGGTGGTTAATGGAGTCGATGGATGTAGATTCATATCCCGCAACAGGCAAATACACTCCTGTCTAGAGGAAAAATACGGAACGACTAGACATAGGACGTTCATATTCATGGGCTATGTACGTTAGTATGTTCTGCAGAAATAATTGGCATTTCAGTCATCTCGTTTCAGAATGTGTCCTGTTGTCTAGTAGGCAGAGGACCCACCATGGGCCCTGATAACTTGTTCCAGCGTGATGGCATCGACGCGTATAAGGCGCAAATGGTGTCCTGTGGTATAGCTATCCACGCTACATTCACCTGGTTCCAAAGTTAATCTGTGGTGGCTGCCGTTGGCTCACAGTGCTGCAGTGGTAGTTTCACCGTACCCCAAACATTTTCGATTGCAACAAGTCTGCTGATTTGGCGTGCCAGGTCAAAAAAACGGAGTCCTATGGCACCAAGAACGCACGTGTCAGCGCAGCAACATGTGGTCGTGCGCTGTCTTGCTGAAAAACGGCATCTGGGGTTCTGGGTAGAAGGGGTATGGGTCGCGGGATGTCACTCACGTAGGTCACACTGGACACAGACCAAATGTGATTTGTGATAGCACTCAGGACCGAACACCGTGAGGCCTTGAGATGGCGGTGTATGTTTTGTGCGAATCCAGTCACAGTGATCCCGTTCCCCGGTCTGCGGCGAACCAAAACGAGGGCATCATTTTCAAACAGGACCTGGATTCGTCCGAAAACACTGATGCCATTCCTCTCCCCAGTGTACGTTCCGTACACCATTGCCGTCTAGCATGTTTCTGCGCATTCGTCAGAGGTAGGCGGAGAAGTGGACAACGTTTACGTAACCATGCCGTAATAAACGGCGACGGACAGTCACCCTTGATATTGTACCACATGTTACTGATCCACTGTTGCGCCACAGCCGAGGACGACGCACATCTGTCCTGCAATGCCATTCGGATCTAGTGTTCATCTTCTCGGGGTGTCGCCTGGGTGCTGCTACATGACATTTCATCGTGTTCTACGGCCTTCCGTGAACGTTTCTGCACACACTCGTTGCACTGCCGAAACACTTCGTCCCACACGGGCAGCAGTCTTCCGGATGGATGTCACATTCTCTCATGTCAAAAATGCGCCCTTTATAACTCATTGATTAGATGATACGATTCGTGCGAAGCATCCTGTACCTCTTCTCAGTTCACACCTTCTGTTCACAGCGCCAAGGAGAGCGGCAGTACATTTTACCGGTTGGTGGTGTTCCACGTGATATCGAAGTTGAGCCCTGAACCCGCAGACCGACAATGTTCAAATGCTAATCGGTTCTGCACAACATAATAATGTACATGTTCTGTGAATACGAACGTCCTGTCTCTAGTCGTTCAATGTGTTCAGAAAAGAACATGTGTACTTTCTCGTCTCAGTGGCAACACCCTGGACAATTTCATGAATGCAACAAAAGTCTGTTCTGCAATATTCGATGTTTAAATTTCCATCTGACTTGATAAAGGATGAAGTATTTGCAATTCTAGTGTGTGGTTAGGCGGAAGCCCATAAGACAGCTTAAATTGCATCAACTAAAATGAACAATAACATTCGTATTCTCGCTAGTCACAAAGTCGATTGCCTTTCCTGCGATTGTCGATAATGTGCTTGACGTCATAATGACGGAACGATTGCAGGAAGTCTCGTGAAAAGTTACCCAACGCAGGCGCGCGCACAGATCCCGCGACGGCCTATACTGTACACATTGGTGGCCAGATTCACGCGGCCCTGCTCGCTCCAGCGGCGCGCCATGCCCCGATTATCCAGCGACGTAAAACGTAAATGAAATCGGCTCTTGCAGAACTATGCCCAGCAATTAAACACAAAGTACACGTACCTTCTCTCAATAAACCATTCTGCAAACCAAACTATACGTTAAATCGGGTGCAACACTAAACTGGTGTCATAACGTTTTGGGACTCAGTCTGCTGATGGCAGCAATTGCATGCAGTATGGAGACACACCAGTCAGCATGCCTGTATCCTTGTTTTGTCAGTTGCCTCGAGCAGCTACTCACAGAGCTCCTCAATTGGAATCGAGAGACAGTGCATTCATTTGCAGTCCGCCTCCCACCAACAAAAAGCATTGCAAGTGCCAGGAGCTCAAAGCTGCCCATCCGCATAGCAGTCTCTCACGCTAATTGCTCAGCTACGGACGCAGACATGGACTCTCACTCATCTTACATTCAAATACCACTGTTTTACGATTACCTTGAAGCGCATAACGTGAGTACGAGAACTGCTCCTTCAACAGACCTCGAATAATGCTCATCTCACTACGCGTATGTCCTATTTTTGACTTTAACACAACGTTAAAATCAAATTTCCCTTCATTCAGCGTAATTACGGATGGTCAGAAGTTTGAGATGGAGCGTTGAGTGTTTGACTACTGTTGAATACCGATAGGAAGTCGGAAAAGTCTAGACAGTTTCGAAATTTTTTTACCGCAAAATGCCCTAGGAGCAAACAGTGTTACGTTGAAACGTGAAAATCGTACAGACGTGGATAAGAAAACTCGGGCTACACTAGAATGTGTAGATATGGTTAGTGCCCCTGGTTACGAAAGTGCATACTTTGATTAGTGGTAGCTGAATTACACTTTTCCGAAATGGGAGAAAGTCTGTGGCGGGAAATAACTATTTGATCAAATGAATGTCTTAAACGGCGTTCGAGAAACAGAAGAGGCGTGAAACGTATAGGATTAGTCTAAACTGGGCGCCACAAATTTATTTGTTGAGGGCAATTACTAACCATTCCCTTCTATCAATAGAAAACAATGGACATTTCAAAATGTCCCAGAAAAATATCTCCAGTTTTGTTCAATTAATCTTATTTTGTTGTAGGAAAACTGTAAACACTTCCAGGGTCGTAGTTTGTAGAAGTTACATAATGTTCGGTTGTACACACACACACACACACACACACACACACACACACACACACACACACACACACACACACACAGTTTTGCATCACCCCAGTTCCCAGAACTCCTGAAGATATATGTTGACTGTGGATATTGTATCACAGACACAGTACCTTTGACTGTTAAAAGATGTCACTAAACCCGCCCAAAGATGTAAACAACCACGCATGAGCAGCGCCTGTTAGATGGACGGAGTTCGACAGCCGATCACCTCATCATTCCACTAGGAAGGGGGTACACGGCTCGTGTTGTATGTAGTTCAAACACGCCTAGACGGTCAATACCGCTGTTACATTGCGTCCGCATTGTTGTTACTTTGTGCCAGGAAGGTCTCTCAACAAGAGAAGCGTCCAGGCGTCTCAGAGTGAACCAAAGCGATATTGTGCGGACGTGGAAGAGATATAGACAAGAACTGTCGATGACATGCCTCGCTCAGGCTGCCCAAGGGCTACTACTGCAGTGGATGACCGCTACCTACGGATTATGGCTCGGGGCATCCTGACAGCAGCGCAACCATGTTGAATAATGCAATGCTTTTCGTGCAGCCACAGCACGTCGTTTTAGAACTCAAATTGTGCGCAGCAGCCTACATGATAGGCAACTTCGCTCCCGACGTCCATGGCGAGGTCCATCTTTGCAAACACGACACCATGCAGAGCGGTAGATGGGCCCAACAACCTGCCGAATTGACCGCTCAGGATTGGCATCACGTTCTCTTCACCGATGAGTGTCGCATATGCTTTCAACCAGATAATCGTCGGAGATGTTTGGAGGCTGCCCGGTCAGGCTGAACACCTTAGACACACTGTCCAGCGAGTGCAGCAAGGTGGACGTTCCCTGATGTCTGGGGATGGCATTATGTGGGGCCGACGTACGCCGCTGATGGTCATGGAAGACGCCATAACGGCTGTACGATACGTGAATGCCATCCTCCGACCGATAGTGCAACCATATCGGCAGTGTATTGGCGCGGCAATCGTATTCATGGACAATTCGCGCCCCCCATTGTGCACATCCTGTGAATGACTTCCTTCAGGATAACATCTCTCGACTAGTGACCAGCATGTTCTCCAGACATTAACCCTATCGAACATTGCTGTTTATGGACGATGTGACGCATTAACCACTCTGAGGGATCTACACCGAATCGCCGTTGAGGAGTGGGACAATCTGGATCAACAGTGCCTTGATGCACTGGTGGATAGTATGCTACGACGAATACAGGCATACATCAATGGAAGAGGACGTGCTACTGGGTATTAGAGGTACATGAGTGTATAGCAACCTGGACCACCACCTCTGAAGGTCTCGCTGTATGGAGGTACAACATGCAGGGTGTGGCTTTCATGAGCAATAAATAGGGCGGAAATGATGTTTATGTTGAACTGTGTTCCAATTTTATGTACATGTTCCGGAGGTCATTTAAAACTTTTTTATGTTTGTCTGCTAAATACACGATTCTTAACAAATACAAAATAAAACTTCGGATGACGAAACACAGCAACACAAAACTATTAAGAGAATAGTCACTTCATAAGCACTCTAAACTAGGTTATTCTTGGTCAGCTATTCCAAATAATTTGTATTCATATTAAAATCAAAGCAGACGTTATGCATTTTCTGGAGGGCAGAAAGTCTAACTGCAGCACCATTTACCACAAGATTTTGACAGTTTATCTGGAGCTATAATGCAATTGTGTAATAAGATGTTAGCTGAAATTTTACCATAGATAGCAAAAGCTCTTAGGTGCGTATGCCGTATTCGCCAGAGGTGTAAAATTTGTAACGTTCATGAGCTTTAGTTTCGTTCTAAGCGTTCATGGTACTTCCTGACAACGCTTAACATTTTTAATTGAAGACATTTAGAGATATAATGTGGTGCACGACAGTCACTAATCTTGACCTACGTATTTATTTTTGGCAACGGGATATTAAAAAAAAGCTTGACCTTGGAATTTAGAGTTTTCGCCTTTCCCCCCACTCTGGAAATTCTTGCAGTCAGCTGTGTACACTGATCACTCCAAAATAATTCTTTCTTCTTTAGTTGTCTTTTTTGTACAACGTGGAAATGTTCTGGTGCATTAAATGATATTCCAAGAGTAGCTTATTTTTTTTAAATGACACACACACACACACACACACACACACACACACACACACACACACACACACACACACACACACACACACACACACACACACACACACACAGAGAGAGACAGAGAGAGACACAGAGAGAGAGAGAGAGAGAGAGAGAGAGAGAGAGAGAGAGAGAGAGAGAAAATTTCCCCTTCCTAGCAGTGAAATCTTCGGAGAAGCGTCCGGTGCTAGCAGAAGACATCGGCGTTGCAAGAAAGCAGAACCAGCATTCTTCAACTAGTACGTCCACGAAAACGCCTAACATTACACCGTGCCACCGCAAGCTGTCGCCAGAGCAACAAAGATATTTGACAGCCAGCAAGTGCGTGTCTGTCCCATCGTTTAATATATACCTCATTGCATTATTTAATGCGAAGTATAATTAGCTGGCGTTGAAATGGATCGACTTTCTGCAACAATACCGTCAAAAATTCGTTTTTTAGGGTATAGAAAGACATGTGTAGTGCTGTCATTCTGCTGTAGCACACCTTGAAAAAGTGTGGTAGGTTCGTGATGTCATAAGTTTGTCAATGTAGACCATACTGCTTCAACACACAACACTGTTTGAAAAATGTGTTAGTGCCGTATTGCACCATTTGTACTACGCCTCTGGAAACGATAGTGGCTATAAAATTCCCAAACTAGAATCCTGTATCACGTGCGTGATGTTTTGGAAAATTACCTTTTTCAAGTGTGTTGCCGGTGTCGGGTGCTGTTATAGAATCTGTCAGATTCATTTGTAATATTACATTAAACTGTAGCTAATTTTAGGAAATTAATCGTTCTTGCATACTTTTTGAGTGTTTTTTCGGAAAATTAATTTCCCCGGTTGTTGTAAAGGGGAAGGAGGAAGAGAGAGAAATAGTGCAGGTTACGAGAATTAGAAAGTTAGCAGTCAAAATGGTTAGTAAATAAACCACGCAACTATAGTTAATAGCTTACAAAATACACGTCTGAATCAGGTTTTTATCGTTCGCAATTGGGAACCACCCATGTGCAACTTGATGAGAACTGTAACAAGAGAGTTTCACTGTGGATCCCACTGTCTATGGGAATAGAAAATGGAAAACGCCGACGCAGTTCCAGTATTGTTGAGGAACGATAAAATATTTTGTTTCGCCTTTCGTAGGTAATAAAATTAGGTAATACAGTGACTTTCCTAAGAATAGCCACATCACGTCACCTGTAAGTGCTCAACTTAATCAGAGTTGTACGGTAGGTTAGGGTGCTGGCGTTGCCTCGACAGAACCGTTCCTGTCCGAGGTTATAACGCTACATGTAACAGCCAGCTAGCACCTGCGTCCTATAGTTTAGCGTTTAACACTTACAACCGTGCTTTACTTTAAATAAACAAATACGGTGTTACCACAAAAGGAACTAGTCGATGTTACAGTGAGTACTCTTAATTTTGCAACAGCTTCGTGCAGACGATCCATGTATTAGCTTATTAAAAAGCTGGAGGAACATATTTTAGTACAATTAAAGCTTGAGACATGAAGTTCTTATTGCATCGATGGCTTATACGTACACTGGGTACTAGTTTTGGCAGGGCTGAGCTACGATCTTCAAATTCGATTGCTTGAAAAAGATTAAAGAAGTACTAAGTTGTTGTAAATGTAATCGTAAATTAACAATCTTAAACAAGTACTTTTTAATCTACCCTCAGCGTATGGCTTGTGAGATACATTGCACTTTTATTTAACCATCTGAACGGAACGTGATTTGAAATGAAGGTAAAAGTACCTTCACGTAATTTATTACACTAAATAGGCCTATATAAAATCCAAAATATGCCGAAGATAACACTATATCGTGACGAAAAGAGGAAAAATATTAGTTTACTGTCCTTATGACAATGTAGTCATACAGGCATGACAAACCAAGACATCCCGCATCTGTCTGAGTTGCCTGCACGCCACAAGTGTACACAACATTTATAACCAGATACCCAGAATTAAATTTTTTAACAGAACGACGACTAGCTGATCAGATCCGTGTAATAATCAAAAACAGGATACCCCAGTCAGAATTAGAAAACATCAAACAAGTACAACAAATACTGGAACAAATGTGCAATCAGAAGAAAATACAGTAACGGAGTCAAACATCCCAGAGCAAACAAACAAAGAACAACACGCATAAATTAAACAATCAGAGGAAAACGAAATATTAAGACAGCCACCAGAACACGCACAAATAGAACGCGAAGTGACACACATGTTAGATATAGAAGAAAAATTTCAGCTGACATATAGAATACAAAGAGACAAATACAGACATTAGACCAGTCTTGCATAGACCGCTAAATAACCCACAAGTCGAAACAAAAACTATCAACACAATTATACACAACTATGGAAGAGTTAAAACTACTGGTTTATATAGGAGCACTCACTACACTAAATATACACACTAGGCAGAGATTAGAACCAACCAACACACAAAAGAAACCCACGAAACCAGCATGGCAGCACAGGCTACAGATCAGAATAGACAAACTGAGAAAAGTCATCGGACAGCTAACACAATTTATAAGATATGAAATGTCAGGAAAGAAAAACGAAAAAGGTTAGGTAAAATCTGACAAGAAGCGATAGAGCAATTAGATCAAAACAAGCAGAAATTACAAGCATTGGCCAAACGACTTAGAAGATACAAAAAAAGTGAAAATAGAATGAAACAAAACCAAACATTCAACACAAACCAAAAGAAATTTGACCAGACAACAGACAACACACACATTAAAATAGACAATCCACCAAACATAAGACATGGAACACTTCTGGAGCAACATATGGTCAAACCCAGTACAAAATAACAGGCATGCACAGTGGATACAAGCAGAAACACATACAAGATACCACAAATGCCTGAAGTGATAATTTTGCAACATGAAGTCACCTGAGCAATTAATTCCACTCACAATTCGAAAGCCCTTGGAAAAGATAACATAGCAAATTTCTGGCTAGAGAATTTCAGCTCAAGACACTCACATCTAAGTAAATTATTTAAGTTACATTGCAGACCCATTCACATTCCCTGATACACTTACACATGGAATAACTTATCTGAAACCTAAAGATCAAGCAGACACAGCAAACCCAGCTAAATATCGTCCCATAACATGCCTACCAACAATATACAAAATATTAACTTCAGTCATTATACAGATATTGACACATAAAACACACAACAAAATTATAAATGAAGAACAAAAAGTCTGTTGCAAAGGAGCACGAGGATGTAAAAAGAAACTGATAATAAATTCAGAGGTGACATATCAAGCTAAAACTAAACAAAGGTCGCTACACCACGCATACTTTGTTACCAAAAAAACTCATGGTTACTACAAATATTGGAAATATGCAAAGTAGATCCTAAATTGATACTGTTCCTAAACATAGTAATGAAAAATTGGAAAACCACACTCAATATCCAAACAAATTCATGTATCACATCACAGCCAATACAGATTAAGCGTGGAATATACCAAGGAGACTCATTAAGTCCTTTCTGGTTCTGCCTTGCTCTGAACCCACTATCCAACATGCTACATAATACAAATTATGGACACAATATTACTGAAACATACCCATACAAATCATACATTTGCTATACATGGATGATCTAAAACTACTGGCAGCAACAAATCAACAAATCAACAACTCAACCAGTTACTAAAGATAACAGAAGTATTCAGCAATGATATAAATACGGCTTTTGGAACACAAATGTAAGAAAAATAGCATAGTCAAGGGAAAACACACTAAACAAGATTACATATTGGATAACCACAGCGACTGCATAGAACCGATGGAAAAAAACATGCCTATAAATATCTAGGATACAGACAAAAAATAGGAATAGATAATACAAATATTAAAGAACTAAAAGAAAAATATAGACGACTGACAAAAATACTGAAAACAGAATTGACAGCAATAAACAAAAGCTATAAATACTTATGCTATAACAATATTGACCTACTCATTTGGAGTAGTGAAATGTAGTAACACAGACCTAGAAGCACTCAATACACTTACACGATCACAATGCCACAAATATAGAATAGATCACATACATTCAGCAACAGAAAGATTCACATTAAGCAAAAGGAAGGAGGAAGGGGATTTATCGACATAAAAAACCTACGTTATGGACAGGTAGACAATTTAAGAAAATTCTTTCTAGAACGAGCAGAAACTAGCAAAATACACAAAGCAATCACGCATATAAATACATCAGCTACACCACTGCAATTTCATAACCACTTCTACAACCCTTTAGATCACATAACATCAACAGATACGAAGAAAGTAAATTGGAAAAGGAAAAAACTACATGGCAAGCACCCGTATCATCTAACACAGCCACACATCGATCAAGATGCATCCAACACATTGCTAAGAAAAGGTAATATATACAGTGAGACGGAAGGATTCATGATTGCAATACAGGATCAAACAATAAACACCAGATATTACAGCAAGCATATTATTAAAGATCCCAATAGCACAACAGATAAATGCAGACTTTGCAAACATCAAATAGAAACAGTAGACCACATCACAAGTGGATGTGCAATACTAGCAAATACAGAATACCCCAGAAGACATGACAATGTAGCAAAAATAATACATCAACAACTTGCCATAAAACATAAACTAATAAAACACGTTCCCACATACAAGTATGCACCACAAAATGTACTGGAGAATGATGAATACAAATTATACTGGAACAGAACCATTATAACAGATAAAACAACACCACATAATAAACCTGACATACTCACCAATAAAAAGAAGAAATTAACACAACTAATCGAAATATCCATACCCAATACAACAAATATACAGAAGAAAACAGGAGAAAAAAATTGAAAAATACATCCAACTGGCTGAGGAAGTCAAGGACATGTGGCATCAGGATAAAGTTAACATTATACCGATTATACTATCAACTACAGGAGTCATACCACACAATACCCCCCAGTACATCAATGCAATACAGCTACATCCAAACGTATATATACAACTACAGAAATCCGTAATTATTGATACGTGTTCAATAACCCGAAAGTTCCTAAATACAATGTAACATATACCATACAGTTAAAAGGAAGTCACGCCTGATCAAGGTCCGCGTCACTTTCCATTTTTAACCAGACCTAAGGTCTGAGAAAAATAGAATTAATAATAATAAATTTCTGGGTTCTTTAGCAATGAGCAAACATGTAACAGTACGTGATAGAATACAATGTGACTCATTTAAATAGTACAATGTCAGTCACATAAAATGAGAAATATAGTAGATAATATTTCGATAATTTTTAAGATCTAAAAATTATTCCCAGTAAGTCAGTTAACATTAAACATTTGTTAAAGGTTACAAGAACGACGTAAAGTGGGACACAATATAGATAACGGTATGAGAGTCGATCATTTTGTAGCACAATGGTATAAAGCCTAGTTACAAATTCTATCATGTATTACACTTTTCGTCTCACAGTAGACGTCACATGGAAATTTCCAATTATAGAGCAGTTTAACATGCTCGTTTAATTGTAATGTATACATCAATACACAAAACATAGCACACAAGTAATGGTATTTTGATGTATTACAATACTGGATGTGTACATGTCAAGGTGAAATGCCATTAATTGAGGTCCAGGTTACTCACTTGAGGTGAACAATGACACTGGACAATGACGTTTCACAGTAAGTGCTCAAATATGCATTTTCTTATGTCCTGATAATGAGATCTGGAATAAGGTAATAATGCAAGACAAATTTCAGTTGGTCAGATTTTGTCTTTTGATGACTAGGACGTGCGTCTAGGTAGCAACTTAACAGTATGATTACCGAAATATGACAGTGTAACAGAGTAGAGATACCATAAAGTACCGAAAGAAAGGAAGTTAGCCATATTAGAGAATTTACCGAGATATACATATATATCAGGAATAAAAGATCACCATGCAGAATATTGAAAGACCAATTAGCTCAACAAAACATTGTAATTTTTTTCTTTGCGTTAATTTTCAATTCTTTTGCAAGCCAAAGCGATTGATCAGGCACCTAAGAGTCGCCTAGTGAGTGTAACTCCACAGCTATTGAAAGCGACCTACAGAGGCCGGAAGAAGTAAAGGAAATTACTGTGAAAGACATGCTTACTTGATTGATGGTTCAAACGGTATAGTAGATGAATCCATAACAAATTTAGGTCGTTCTATGGGGAGTAAAATGACCAATTCCATGGGAGGATTTAAAGACGAATTAAAAACTCAATTGGAAAATTCTGTGGGATGTTTAAAAATGATTTGAGTGGTAAAATCCAGGGATTATTCAGTAAAGTGGATTATTGAACACTAGAACCACAGTTGGGTCACAAACGACCTGCGTTTATTTCCCTTTTATTATTCTGGGTGATTGGGTTATTGTTACTACTAATAAAGCTAATCTTTAAAATGTTGTAAATTTTATTATGAAATCAATGAAAATAAAGTAGTTTTTCTCAAATTATCATTTATTATTTTAAAAATTTTACACACATTTGCTGTGCGCCTTTACTGGCTACCCTCAAATGATGAGTACAAATAAGTCTTTTGATGTACATTTGTTGCAGACAGTCTTTTGCACGTAGGACACATCACAAATGATTTTTTTCCTTCACAGTTAGATTTTACAAGGCAACGTTTCGCTTTCCTTGTCTTTCAAGAGTGTCTTAGGGTGTGACAGAGGCACTACTCTTCCTGGTTATTGCGTACCAACCTCCTCTCCCACCTGCAGTAAGAAATCTCTGTGTTCGAAATGTTTCTCGTTTAGAGCATTGTGCAATACCTAGGCATTTATTCGAGCCAAATCCAGTAAGTTGTAAAGTTTATGATCAGTCCAACGACACGATGGTGCTTTGACAGAGTATTAGCGATCCATCTGGTCAACCACGTCCACTCCATATTTAGAGCACTTATAAAATGTAACTGTATCTGGCTTCTTTATCAAACCATCTTCAATTTTAATATGAGGATGAATAGTGCTAGAATCAGGATATTCATGTGGCTCTTTTCCTGGTAAACTGTCAGTGTGGTGTCATTCTTCCTCAACAATACTATGATATACACTTCTTTTGCCTTCTTGATACAGAGTGTAATTTCCCTAGGCTTGCCCTATAGACCTGTAGCATTTGCTTTCAAGGTTTCAGAGAGAGCCAAGGAGGTGAAAAAATTGTCATCTGACATTTTTTCCTTTATTGATGTAAAGTTGCATCAATTTTTCCACAACAAAATAGCCAAGACGCTCATCACTCGGCCTAGTGTTATCCTTCCCTAGATAAGGGAAAGCATTCACAAAATAGTTGGAGTATTTGTCTAGTGTCATCCAAAGCGTTTTCCTGTATTTGTCTGGTTTTGAGACCGTGAACTGTGTGAATCTGCAAAGTCACTTTGAAGGAAAAAGCTGTTCGTCGATTATTATATATGGACTCAGTATGTAGCAACATTGTGCATTCGCAATGAACTCATTCCAGATCTCTAATAGCAAAGCAAACTTCTTTCAGTCGTTCTGATCTTGTCCATCTAAAGTCAAATCTGAGAAAGCATTATCTCTCTGAATCTGTTAAGAGCCGTTGTTGAGTTCACAAGGACCACGGACGTACACTATAGCTATAAAAGCCTCCGATTCTTCAAGATTCGTAGTCCAATCGTCTGAACCCAATACTCGACGTGGTTCAGTCTCAGTGAATTTTACAATGTGTTTCAGAATGTTGTCCGTTATCGTAAGGTGCCAAGCACTGTAGCATGTCTCATTCACGTTTCGTTTTGCATGCGAAAATTGTCCTGCATGGTCTATGAAAACATTTTGTTGTGCATATCTGACAACTGAGCAGTCATATGTAACTCCCACTTTCCACGTATGTCTCTCTGTTTTCTCTACCTGAAGGAAACTGAAGTAGTCCTCAACCTTGGACATTTCGTTGACCATGACATCCACAACCACGATCTGACCTAACCTTTTTGGGAGCTGTTCCTGTAATAGTAGTAACTATTATTACAACAATTGGTATTCAATATATTGTGGAATATTAGAACAAAAACAAATCTCTGTAAATGTAATGTAAGACTTGTAAAAAGTCAAGAAAGCAACAATGTCTAAATGTGTTGTAATTGAAATCTGTGTCTATGCAGCAAATACATGAACAATAATTGTTATAAAAACAAAACATACAGACTTACATATCTTCCTTATTATTATTCAATAGAACATCCTGAGGAGTAACATCATCTTCTGATGAAAAATCTGGAACTGCAGGCGGTGGCAATTTTCCTCAGCTGATGACTCATCCAGCGCGACCTCAGATTAGTGAGCCAAAATCTCATTTAGTGCATTAATAATGTCCTCTTCTGTTCATAGACGTTTGGCCATAATAAATTATTATGTTGCAAACAGTATATGCACAGTTAGCAATGCACTACTAAAACTGAATTGCATGAAACAAAACACTATATACACAGTTAGAATGCGCTACTAAAACCGTATTGCATGAAACAAAACACCGGCTATGCAATAAGTGAATACACCGTTGGACGCGTTTCAACCTGCGCTCTAACTCTCTCTCTCTCTCTCTCTCTCTCTCTCTCTCTCTCTCTCTCTCTCCCCTCTCTCCACTCTCCTCTCCTCCCACGCTGGAAAACTGCAACGCCAGCGAGATAAAAGGGAGTGAGACATAAGAGAATTTTGCGATTGTTGGCCAAACACAATCTAACAATAAGCATGAAGCTGCACGAAAAATATGATTGTTATAGCCGCTGCAGCGGAGGGGGTCAGAACTATCTGTCTGCGGTTCTAGGTGAATCTTCATATTTCTCTTTTAAGGTTTCCCCATGAAGTGTAAAATTAAGTATAATCGCTAATTACCTTATTTTATAATAAGTAACAGAAATTCAGCACTCTAGGCAGGAACACAGAAGAGTGACAAACGAAAGAATTAAGAAGCTTGTCATTAATGACCTAGCTGCAGTTCTAGTGTAAACGGTAAAGTTTGGGAGGTTCGCCAGAACTGATACAGTTGAGACTGAACTGAGGTCTGAGATTGATTCAGGTAAGCAGGTTATAATAAAAGGGATGAGGAAGACAAAGTAAACTCTTTTTGAGGTGGATAGAAACACTGTGGTTAGCTGTGATGAAACAGAAACTTTGCTGTTGGGCGAACTAACAGGCACATCTACCAGTCTGAGAAAAGAAATGAAAATTGTGGTAGCTGTAAATACAGTAATTGTGAAATTTCTAAAGTAAACAGTAGAATAAGTAACTTAGGATTATATAGTGCTTCAGGAAATGTGGGATGGCTTATAACACAGGCACCCAGTTGTGAAAATTTTTCAGGTGAAAGTAAATGCCATGCTGAGGATTTCCTTGCAGATTACAAGTTTTATTGAAGGGCTGAGTGGCCAAAGTAAAACAAAGTTTGTTAAGTCTGCTGGGACAGGAGCAAATCAATGTGCTGATCACTTCATTTTGTATACTTTATTTGAACAGTTGATTTTGAATAGGTATTGAAGTCAAGCCAAGCAATGTAGGTTACATAATGAGTTTATGAAAGGACCAGTGTGCAAGGTTGGGGGGCACATATAGTATGAGAGTGTTCTGTCATGATAAAGTAAGAATCTGGGTTAAAACAACTGGACCATGTCGTCCAAATTCACGTTTAGGAATTAAGATAGATGTTGCATTTAGATGGATGATGAAGAAGGTTATCTGAGAATTTGTCTTAGAAGTAAATACTTCACCTGAAGATGACAAGTAAGAAACATGCTGAAATGTTACTGGAGAACAATGCATTGACTTGGCTGTCAACCTGAGAAGATTTTATCATCAGTTAATACATTGTCCTACAGACTCTGTAGAGAGTTACTTAGATTTTCTATAGAGTATGGATCAGACATTGAGCCTTAAGCCAAGCTCTGGGGGTAATGATTAGGAAACCAACCACAGAAACTACACAACAACAGAACAATCCAGAGAAACAGAACAGGGATAGAAGTCATGATAAGAACTGGAGAGGGAATAGACAAAGGACTAGGAATGGGGGGGGGAATCCATGGGAAAACAATTACAGGAATGAACCAAGGCCAATGAATGAAAGTAGTGCAAGGATTGTGGAACTAAATAATAGACAGTAACAAGAACAGAATTCAGAAAAGAAAATTTGATGGAACCAGGGTACATTTTGGGACAAGACGTAATGTAAGATCAAGAGACAGGATAGTGTTTATAGGCACAATATCACGGTTTTTTATATCACTAAAGAAGTAAGGGAAGAGAGGATATGTGGATGGAGACAGTTATAAGAAACAATAAGTTCTTTGGAGGCTGATTTAAACAGCATTATAAAAGAAATGCTTATACAAGAATATCTTACAAAGAAACTGACAAGCAAAGGACAGAAATTAAATTGGGCATCTAATCAATATAGGGGATGACAGTGTTGCGAATGTAGAGTAAATTAGTGTTGGTTTGGCATCTATGTTAAATAATGGATCGCAATTGGCTGTAGAGACTGGGCAGATAAACGTGTCTTGTGATGTTGGGAGTATTTGCAACAGAAATGATACTGAAGTAGTTAAAATGGAATCTACGTAGTTCAGTTAAAGCAGATATCAATTGAGTGAAGGCGATAGTACCACAGTGTTTGTGTGAATGGGTATGTACAAGGTACATACAATGTGAGTGACATCAAGTGTAGCTGGGCAGTTATTCTTATACAAGATGATGTTGGTGACAATTTTTGCAGTAGGCAGAGTATAGTTGCAGATAATGATATTTTTGTGTTAGAAGCTATAACACCATTAATCCTAGTGATGTAACTTCTGTTGCAGACAGTATGGATGAAGACAGGTCCCTTTATTTGTCAAACCTTGGGAGGCTAAGCAGAAGACTGAGTTTGATTCAAGAGAGTGGGTAGCCTTAGCCAAGGGGTTTCAGAAGTAGGTACATACAGATTGGAAGATTATTAAACATGATTATACTTGGCAGATCAGCGAGCAAAGTGAAGAGAATGTGGATAAAGATTTTAAGTAGATGGGGGAGAGTATGAAATGATGATCAGCTTATTGGTATGGATGTGTGTGATTTAAACACTGAATGGATAGGGAAAGATGGGTAGCCTTTGAAAAATTTCACCAGCAGTTGATACAAGGGACGTGAGAGAAAGGAAAATGTAATGTTGCCACAAGGCTAGGGTCTGGAGGGGGGGGGGAGTTGAGTGCAGGAAGTTTAAAATTTAAAGAAGCTTTGAATTTATTATTTGCAGGGGATATTGAGACAGAATAGTTTAATGAAAGTCAGATGTGTTCTGTGATGAAAGATTGTGCACATGAAGTAGAGGAAGATCTTTTAGCTGAAACTGAATTAAAACATAACATCATTGAAATGGTTCAGTCTATAATAGGTATTCAGGTACGAGAAATATATGAGACTGTTTTAGTAAATACTGGGAGTTTGTTTTGTGGCTTGGCAGAGGATTCTCATGAGCACATTAAAAATGAGGAAACAGAAGAATTTTCAGTCAAAGGAAAAGGAATAAAAATTGGGATTTGCAGTAAGCCAGTAAAGAGGTAAGTTGTGTTACATGTAGACATTTGTGGAGAAATATTTAATCATGAATTTCTTCTGGTGCCAAATCTGAGCATAAATGTGGTGCTGGGCATAGGCTTTCTGAGTACATATGAGGTAAATGTATACTACAAAAAAAGGGCACTTGGAATAAATGCAGAAAGTTTCAGGAAGAAAGTTATACTTAAGAATACTTCGATTGGAAAGAACTTGGTGGCCAGATTATGTGTAGAGGTGACAAATGAGAAGCAGGCAGTGAAATACAGACTAGGTTAAGGTGATTCAGGAATGAATGCCAGTGTATATATTAGATTAAGGGTTAGCATATAGTTTGCAGTAAAAGTGAGCCACATTATGCAAGCAGCAGTTATTAACAGCCATTGTTGTGGTGAAATGGAATGATGTGTATAAAGTGGATATTTGTCTTGGTTCAGGTTAATTTTTGGGGGGGGAGGGGGTGTCTTATGAGTATGCATGTGGTTAAAAATACTGGAGGACTAATGGGTATTACATGTTAAGTTCATGTTTTCAGAGCTGATTCATTTTGTATATACAAAATGTTTAGTTTAAAGGTTTTGTTTAAAGGATTTGTTAGAGCTAAGAATTTTCAATTGAGAGTGGAAATTGAAAATATGAACTACAGATCAAGGGGAAAGTAAAGCATTGCTCAGTAAGATTAATTGCTTATAGTAATTACTTGTTTTAATTTGAATAAGCAGAAAGGTTAAGCTGAAATGAGTTATTATGTAATATTGTTGCATTAGTGATTTTAATTTGGTCGCAAATACAACAGTCAGTCTCTTTTTGGTTTGGTGCAAGGAATAATTAGTTTATTTGCTGAATCTTCTTCATGACTTTGGTCACCTGTTTTATACTCTGAGCGTTTATATTTATGCCATATGTTGATTTCATTTGGGTTGGAGACACTTTTTCTCAGTCTAGTACAGTGGCAATGGCCTAGGCTATTCTGGGCGTTAATGGAATAAGTTGTAAAAGATATGAAAAATCTCTGTTTAATATGCATTCCTTGCCAACAGTTCTATCTGTTTGGTTGTGTCAGTTTTCCCTCTAAGATTTAGTTTTTTGATTGTGTCAAGCCTGGATGTCACAGGAGTTGGGTTTTGATCTGTCCAATCCTTGGTGTTCTGACTCACGTCATACTTATGGGCTGATCTTTGTTTCTTTGTAACATCACCGGGCTGAGGTGGCGCAGTGGTTAGCACACTGGACTCGCATTCGGGAGGGCGACAGTTCAATCCCGTCTCCAGCCATCCTGATTTAGGTTTTCCGTGATTTCCCTAAATCGTTTCAGGCAAATGCCGGGATGGTTCCTTTGAAAGAGCACGGCCGATTTCCTTCCCCATCCTTCCCTAATCTGAGCTTGCACTCCGTCTCTAATGACCTCGTTGTCGATGGGACGTTAAAACACACTAACCTAACCTTTGTAACATCATGCAAAGCAGCTAGCAGTAGAACTGGAAACAGTGCTAACATTCTGAGCTGCATTGTCATAGTAAACTGGGAGGCACATATCAGAACATGAAAGGTATTGTGATCAGTGTTCATTTGCGCAACAATACAAATGGTTGAATTCATAAGCCATTACAAAAGTGGTAACAGAAACATTTGTAGAGGGCATTAAGCAATCATTGTGGGTCTGTGATCACAGAAGCTGAATTTAAATTTGATTTTAATTGTTTGTTATGTTTATCAGATTGGTTGCACTAATGTATACATGCAAATACAGGGGAGACTAGAACCACTAACATACTATGATACATTTTGTTGCTTGTTTCATTCACACATTTGTACTTAATTCTTGGTTTACACAGGGATAAAAATATTTAAATATGTTTAGGATAGGAGATGATGCCACAATTTAAATGAGCTTTCCTGAAATGTCTTTGTGTTTAAAGAGATAAATACGATATTTTTGTAAGTACATCACAGTGTTTGGAGCTGCCTGTGACACTATTCGCTACATGTATGGAGTAGCAAGATAGAATATTCAGGCAGTACATCCTATAAATGCCTATGAAAACTTTAACAACGAATACACAATGCGCACGTGCACTAATGTAATGCTAGCAGCTCAGTCGACGAAAGTTATGACAATCATGAAAGTGGGGTTTGACTGCTGAGGGTGCCATGTTGAGTCAGACGATCTTTGTAGTTCTGTCAGTAGGTAGCGGGACTTTGATGCGCAGTGACTGGCAGATCTCAGAGTCTGAGAAATCATCAGTACCAATCAGCTAGCCGGAGACACAGATCATGTGGTGGGTGAAACTGGACTGTGTGAATAGACTGTGGTGGATAGATGCTGGGGCCGAACTAACTGAGAAAAGAAAATATGAATTAAGGGAAACTCTAAACAAAACGAATGACAGAGACACCAGTCACACGGTTTTAAGGGCTAAAGTTAGACGAGTGTGTGAATAAAGACATGCCTTCGCTTCGAGATTTAGTTTACAAGTTATTAAATGTTAAATGTTTTGGGTATAAAATTATTTATAAAATTTAATAACTCACTGATTCCTTAGGCGATTCAGACAAAAGTAATGTCAATGATTAGGGCTCAGTGAACACTATAACTGTTCTAATACATTTTCTGTGAATATTTCGTATTTCAAACTATAGTCTGGAATGTATGTTCCGCACATGAATAAGTGAATTTTGTAGTAAATAAAACATGAATCAGTGAAAGTAGTAACAGCATTAGCGAACAGATTAAATTATTGATGCATGACTGTAATTAGTTTAATTGTTTAATATTATTACTACTGATATAACGACCCAAATTAGAATCGATATTAGGACAAAAACTATTTGTGTGAAAACCATTAAACATACGCAAAACCTACGACCAGCATTGAAATGGTTGTGAAATTTTCGTCCAAATTCATATGCATATATAACATTAAATTTACAGTTCATATATGTATTCAGAAGTCGGTTGTGCATTCGTTTCACTCACGTCAGTGCAAGAGTACAAGTAACGGCTACTATTCTCGCGTGTGATGACTAGGGTTTCGGCATGCAGTTATGGTGGAGTTCGCATGCGGGTAAGATATATGTGTTACTGGAAGTCATCTCGTGTACGTAACTGAAATATTTTCTATGTCTTCAGTAAATGACTTGTAAAAGTTTCACATTAGGCGACTTAGTCTACACATCTATGAACTGCTCTGCGGTTAACTTTGATGGTGATCTGCAAATATAAAAATGTCGTTACTTCACAATTATAGAACGTAAACATAGAAATGTTCTGAATTACTTTAAACACATATTTTATAAAGTCAAGCAAGTAAGTGATGCTAGTCGATTTACTTAGGTTCTCACACTGACAAATATCATTTAATAATAAATTGTTGTGAATAGTGCTGCAACAAATTCAGTCCGTGAAAAGTGAGACGTGAACATTATTTCACCACAAATTCCTGCCTGCGCATTTATTAAACTTGTGACTGATTTCATCTGGGTTAATGTGTCAGATGCATTAGTTGGCCGCTGGATAGAGATCTAGCCGGAATTTTACAATCCAACCAAGCAATAGGAGGCCCCATGAACAGTACTTTTCCTTGAATTATACAAATTTTTATTGGTGCAGATGCACGTGGGGGGGTCTCACTAGTCGATCTCAGGTTGAAAAACAGTGATAAACGTCACCATTAGTCATTTATTTTTTCAACAGCAAGAAGCATGAAGAGAGGTGTGAACATTGCATTAACATTTCACATTCCCAAAAAACTTCCGCATCGTCAGACGAAATATTGTAAAACTATGTGGGGCATCTGTGTTACACATTTGATTCCATTACTCTGCTGGAGGAATGACTAAGCGTTGTAAGCAAATTGCATTTCAAATACAGCATGGGATGTATATGCCACAGAAGATTTGTTTTTGTAATGGAATGTGTGTTAATGTTGGGATGTGGTACACTTTATCAGTAACTCTGCTTAAAAAAGAGGAGTCTGACAGATGTGCTGCAGACGATTTTTGTTGACATGGACTCCATAACAGACGACATATATATTACATTAAAGGTGGGGGCACTATTTTTCTTTTAGTATGATGTAATACGCATCGAAATTCTTTATTGAGACGAATAGCATCTACATGAACCATTGAATCGAGCAGATATATATGCCACTCCCTACTAATGACTTCCAGTAAAGTTTCATGTGTGACACTACTGTAGTTCTGCCGTTTCATCTACTGGGAATGTCCTCTGTCTGCCTACTTTTTTATAAATTATAAACGTTTAGAAAGGTGAAGGAGAAGAGTGTTGAAAAACACGACGTATGTGTTATACATAGGTGCTATATTAAAGATGAAGAAACATATTTTTCTCAGTCCAGGATATTCTTCTCCATACTACTCTCAAATACGTCCGTGAAGGGCCAACGGTACCGACAGATCTCCGTGTCATCCTCCGCCCACAGGCGTCATAGGATGCGGATGTGGAGGGGCGTGTGGTCGGCGTCACCTTTCGCAACCGGAGACGCTACTTCCTAGTTCAGTAGCTCCTAAATTCGCCTCATAAGGGCTGAGTGCACCCCACCTGCCAACAGCGTTGGCAGTCTGAACGGTCACCCATCCAAGTGTTAGTCAGTTACTACAGGTCTTAACTTCAGTGATCTGACGGGAACCAGTGTTACCAATGCGGCAAGGTCGTTGGCGAGCTTTTTAAACCGTGGAATAATTATATTTAGCGATCATTTGCATTGGTAGAGTGATAAAGAGCATCGAAATCGATTATACAGATTCCAACACTATTTATGAATTGGTTTCCTGGGTCACATCCTTGGTGAGTTGCCGATTGTATCAACTTCGTAGATATTCACTGGCTTGAAGGATGGATCCAAATTACTGTTGGATTCTAAAGAAACTTGGTAGTGTAGGCAATAAGAGCATAAATATTCTTGTACGTTTACACGCAGATCATGGAAAAATATGAAAAATATGGAACAATCGAGAAAAATGTAGAAAAAATCCGGACACGAAAATGGGAATACTGTATTTAGAATTCAAATTTGCGATATAAACAGTAGATGCCTAGGAGATAAATAGCAGCACACATACACTTAGTGAAAACAAAAAGCGTTGCACAAGGGGAGTAACCGGAATTTGCAGTAGAAGCTGCAGGTCTTTATATAGGCACTAGTTAGATATATGAGAGCGACGGCGCAACGTATATTTGCTTTAATAGTGAAATGGCAGTACACTCTAGAGACAACACTGTAATATTAGACAACATATAGGCAATAATGCATCAGCAACAGGAATTTCGGGAAAAAATAGCAGAAAACTGCTCGAAGCCATTAAAAGTAAACACAAAAAGAAAATCTGTGGCTGTGTCATACGCCACTGTTAAACTATTTTTCAAAGGGATCAAGTGGCTGCGTGCAAATAATGCAATACTTTGAGCGATTTTTGTGACAAAATGGCTAAGACTGGCCTCGCACTATCAAACCACAAATTCTATGTGCAAGAGGAAGGCTGCCAGGGAAGCGGATAAGTCATTTAGCATCCTTAAGGACTATTGTCATATAGCCTGTAGGGCTTTAATGTAACTAGTAGATATATGAAATGGATGATTCTACATATATGAGCTTTAATAGTGGAATGACTAGACCTTGCAGAGACATAGTGTCAAAATGTAACTGCCATATTCCCCTAAACATGGACCATACTGCATTAGCAACAGCCATATTGGAAAAAAATAGCAATGAAGCGCTGGAAAACAATTACATTAAATAAAAGAAATCCATGGCTGTGCCATGTAAAGTGTAGCTGGGAGACGTTGTAATGCAAGACTATGCTAGACTTATTAACGAAATGGAGAACTGTGACTACCTAGTATCAAACATTCGTGAACTGGTTGGGAGCTAGAATCTGGGAGTAGGGCTGAGCAATATAAAATAATGTACAAATTAAAATTATTTGTTGATTTATCACCAGGCCGATCTCTGAATTACAGAAGAATGTAATACTTGTTCGCCACAAAGGCCAAGTTTTAAAACCATATCACTAGCCACAGAGAAACACCCAAGATTTATCAAAATTTTTCTCAAATAACAGTTTCTGTACTAAAAAATCTACAAGTAGCTGTAAAGCATATAGAATAAAGAATAGAACGTGGCATCATTAAATACAAAAAATTACAGATAAAAGAATTACAAAACAAAAAATTAAGAATTTACATACAAAGTTGAAAAAAACTACAGGTGATTGTTTCAAAATAATTTGTGCAACAAAGGAAAGTAGAAAACTTGAAGTAACGTACCTATCCGTGAAGCAGACCACTGCATCGACTAATATCAATCACACAGATGAGAAAATTAGTATCAAAAATTTTTGGACTTTACATACACAGCTGTAAGACAACCAAAGGGATTGCGATTTCACTAATATGCAAAACTACAGAATACAAAAAATTTTAAATAATGTACATATTACGTGAAATAGGCTTACGCATCAACAAACATAAATCACACAAATCAAGAACTTCGTATAAAAACAATTCTAAATTTTACATACATGGCTGTGAAGCAGCCGCAGGGAATTGTTAGTTCAGTAATATGTGTAATCATAGAACCCAGAAAATTTAAAATAATTTTCACGTTTCGTCTGTAAATCAGACTTTATCGTCAGAAAATATCAGTCCCACACGTAAGAATATTGATAATAATTTGTTTAGCTCTACATACGTAGCTTTGAAGCTGCCAACGAGAATTACTATGTCACTAATATGTGTAAACATTCTAAACAGAACAGTTAAAATTATTGTACTAGTCTGCGAAGCAGATTGAGAATCATTATTAAGAACAAAATCTCAAGTTACTGATGGACCTAGAGCACATGGCTTAGGCAATCACAGTAATTGCTCAGTTTCGGCAACCTCTCAGATGGCTGCTTGACAAATTCTAAAACATATACACAAACTAAATGTACACAGCAAGTGGATAATAAGCAGTACAGGGACCCCCAACAACAACAGAAACATGAGGGCGTACAACTGGGTCCATTTGAACTGTTAGTACCAAAGATAAGAACAAAATTATGTAATGTAGGAGTATATCTGCAGACTGAACCGTTGAATGAAAATTTGTGCCAAGGCCGGGATTCGAACGTGGGTCTCCTGCTCATTAGGCAGGTGCGCTAAACAATACGCCTCCCTGACACAGTGGCTTCGCACAACAGCACAGACTACGCTAGCAGCTCCCCTCCTCAATCCATATTCCCATTCACGCCTCAGATCACTTGGAATTCCCCCTAAACTGGAACAGCACTGCAGAGGATCTCCAACTGTGTTGGAATAGCACAACAGCACTGAACGAGATGGAGGAGTCTGCCTGAAAATCCCAGACACAGGTGCTTTTAATACCATTGGAGTTTAGGGGAGTACCAAGGGGGCTGAGGCGTCAGTGATAACTTGGGTTGAGGAGGGAGGCATTCTAGGATAGTATGTCCAGCAATGCAAATTACTGTGCCAAGGTGGTATGGTGGCTAGCGCATCTGCCTCGTGAACAGGAGACCAGAGTTCCAATCCCGACCTTAGTTCAAATTTTCATTTGGTCGCTTCAGTATGCGTATACACGTCGTAGATGTTTGGGAATTGAAAATATCTCTGGAACCAAATAGTTTAATTTGGTTAAAATATATATAAATCACTTAAATACAGGAAACAGCGAACATAAAAACTTCAATTTAGGAAACACTTACGTCTACTGAAACTAATACCCTCTTACAATTAAATTATTATTTAACTCATACAGGTTCTTATCGCCAGGCTGCTGATCCACATGAAGGCAGCGACCAATCAAGTCCAGTAGAACGATCTGAGTTCGCTGTGAAACTAACAAACGGCTCTCAGAAGTGACTGCACAAGGAGAGTTTTCTCGCAATTGTGACCAACACTTAAAGTCCACAAGAAACGGTGCTCACCGTCATTACTGTGTCAGATCAAAGTGATTCATGAACAGTGTATGTGGCCACGTCCACCTGTCAGGGCAGCAAAAACATGACCAAAGTCCATCTCCAGAATAAGACTCGTCACCGCACAGGCAGGATAAAGTTGCATTTCTCCAGTAGGGGTAAGCTCGGTCTGCGATGTAAATATAAACCTCGTAGGCATGATGAGCAACCACCACGGCTCCCAGATAAAAGCCACGATATTATGTGGAGTTCCGTGAAAGTGGCAAACCCCAGCAGATCACGCGTCAGCTGCATACATGCTTATATCTCTCGCCCAGCTACCAATGCACCACCATTGGAGACGCAAAGGAAACGATAGATAAGCGACACTAGGCTAGGAATATACCTGAAGATATTCTTGGAAAAGATCAGGAAATACAGGAAGATTTCAGTTAGGTTACATCGTAATCAGGTGGTGATATCCCAAATCAGATACTGGGTTCTAAGGCGTAGGTGAAGAAAGATACGGACTGTGATCACAGTTTCGTGATGAAGTGTGGACTGAAGTTTAAGAGACGAGTCGGGAAGAATCAATGCACAAGGACATGGGATACGGAAATACTAAAGAATGAAGAGATACGCTTGAAGTTCTCTGAGGCTATAAATAATTCGGTAATGAATAACTCAGTAGGCAGTTCAGTTAAAGAGGAACGGACACAGCCAAAAAGGGAAGTAACAGAAGTTGGAGAGAAAAACGTAGGTACAAGGAAGCTAACCGCGAGGACACCGTGGCTAACAGAAGAAATACTTCAGTGGATGGATGAAAGAAGGAAATACTAAAGTGCTCGGGGAAATTCAGGAATTCAGAAATACAAGTCATTCAGGAACGAAATAAGTAGGAAGTGCAGGAAAGCTAAGGCGAAATGGCTAAATGAAAAATTTTAAGAATTTCAGAAAGAAATGATTATAGGAAGAACTGAAATAGCATACGGAAAACTCACACCAACGCTTGGTGAAATTAAAAGCAATGGTGGTAACATTAAGAGTGCAATGGTAATTCCACTGTTAAAAGCAGGGGAGAGAACTGATAGGTGCGAAGAGTACACTGAAGGCCTCTATGGGGCGCAGGACTTCTGGCACGACAGAAGGAGGAAGAGGAGGAGGAGATTAGCGTTTAACGTCCCGTCGACAACGGAGTCATTAGAGACGGAGCACAAGTTCGGATTATGGAAGGATTGTGGAGGAAATCGGCTGCGCCCTTTCAAAGGAAATCCCGGTATTTGCCTGAAACGATTTAGGGAAATCACGGAAAACCTAAATCAGGATGGCCGGAGACGGGTTGGTGCGACAGAACAAGAAACTGGAGTCGATAAGGATGAGATAGGGGATCCAGTATTAGAATAAGAATTTAGAAGAGCTTTGGCAGACTTGAAATCAAATAACGAGAAAGGATAGGTAATATTGCACCGGAATTTCTAAAATCGTTGGCGGAAGTGGCAACAAAACGATTATTCACGTTGGTGTGTCGAACGTATAAGACAGGCGATTTACAATCAGACTTTCGGAAACGCATTATCCACACACTTCCCAAGATTGCAAAGGCCGACAAGTACGAGGACTATTGCACAATCAGCTTAAGGTCTGATGCATCAACATTCCTGATAACAATAATACACATAAGAATGGAAAAAAACTGAGGATCTATTAGATGACGATCAGTTTAGCTTTAGTACAGGTAAAAGTATCAGAGAGACAGTTGATAATGGAAGCAAGACTGAAAAAATGCAGAATATGTATCGGAAACAAGAGGGAACCATAAGAGAGGAAAACCAAGCACGAGGTGCTCAGGTTAAAAAGGATGTAAGGCAGGGATGTAGTCTAACGTTCTTTCTGTTCATACTATACATCGAAGAAGCAATGACGGAAATAAAACGATGGTTCAAGAGTGGAATTAACATTCAAGGTGAAAGGGTGTAAATAGGATTCGCTGATAACATTGCTATCCTCAGCGAAACTGAAGAACAATTACAGGATCTGCTGAATGCGATGAACAGTCTAATGAGTAAAGAATGTGGACTGAGAGTAAATAGAGGAAAGTTGAAAGTAATGAGAAGTAGCAGAAATGAGAAAAGTGAGAAACGTAGCATCAGAATTGGTGATCAAGGAGTAGACGAAGTTAAGGAGTTCTGCTACCTAGGCAGCAAAATAACCCGTGACGGACGGAGCATACAGGACATAAAAAGCAGACCAGCAGTGGCAAAAAGGGAAGTTCTGACCAAAACAAGTCTACTAGTAACAAACATAGGCCTTAATTTGTGGAAGAAATTTCTAAAAATGCGCGTTTGGAGCAGAATTGTACGGTAATGAAATGTGGATTTTGGGAAAACCGGAAAATAAGAGAATCGAAGCATTTGATATATGGTGCTACATAAGAATGCTGAACATTAAATACACTGTTCATTGGAGACTCCTGTAGCACATCATCGCTCATTTCTGCCCTTACCAAACCATGGACACTGAGTAGGTCAGTGATGCTCTCTTAGCAATCAGGAGTCATCAGAGCAGCGAAGAAATCTCATTGCATATTTTGAATTATAGGATGGAAAATATTTTTACGTAATTTACTTATTGCAATTTTTGTATGAGACCCCTCTTGCTAAACCCTTAACATACCTGCCACTTGCCTTCACCCCTCTCCTCCCTGCCTTATTTTCCTGCCCTCAGTACCTCTCTCTCCATTATATAATTTTCCTATTTTATGCTGTTTACAATTTACACAACTACTGTTCCTCACTAATAATATTTGAGTGATCATTATTACATAATTATAGCTTTTGTAGTTTTAGCATTAGACCTCTCTTGTTAAAGCAATGAAATTCTCACCACTGGCCCTTCCTGCTTCCTTTCCCATCACAATCGCTACATTTTCCCCCTCCCTCCCTTTCCCTAATCTTCACCAGATGCCAAATTGAAACATTGACCACAGTTGCCAAACAGTACTCTATGATGTTCTGAGAGAAAAGTCGAGTTACTGAGGAAACTACTTAGGTAAATTCTGCATTTACGCACAATATTTATTTAGTATTATTTCGTTTTAAAACTAAAGATGATCCAGAGAGATCGAAACAAGTCACTAAATTAGAATCGTGCACCTGAGACTGAAGAATGGATGAAGATTGTTTTACTGTGCTGTAATGTCCTAAAACCCGGCCACAAATTGTTGCGTGGTCTGGTCCTACGCCTTTTAAACACGATCTACTATGATACTACAGCTTATACAAGAAAATAAACTCAAATGTATTGAAACAATATTCTGTTTCTAGTTAAGGTACGTTAAGGATGAAATTAGGTCCCCATTAAATGGAGACTTAATCGAAAAGTTTACATTTCAAATGAATTTCCACCAACTAGGAGAGACCATGGTGCTCATAAGCTCACATTCGCAGTTATTAGGCGAGCGTCTCTGTCACGTACCCAAATTTATTGGAACGTTTCTGCTTATATTATCGTTCTGTCCTATGTCACTTTCCGAAATCAGTTAAGATGTACACTGTACAAGACAGATTAGACTAATAACGGCGTTATGTAGTTTTTTTTTTTTTTTTTTTTTTTTTTTTTTTTTTTTTTTGCCCACTTCATCTTCGAGTAGAATATGTCTGAGTGGTATGTCTGAGTGTGGTTAATATTGCTACTACGTACCTCCAACACACACTGCACACTGGTGTTGAAGCAAACATGAATAATAATTGCATATTCACTCGCTGTCTCGAGATATGTACGATCTGAGTTTCTACCAGGAATTTCATGGATATGCTTGAAGAAAAACACAGAGTGTGTGAATCAGGACTGCTGAAGAGACATTTTAACGCTCACTCCTCACCCGTCAATAGTTTTATCAGTGAACAGCAACGACTAATGTGCGCGTGTGTGTGTGTGTGTGTTGCATGGGGGCTAAATTAAAATTAAATATGAATGCAAATATTTTTAGTAGCTGTATGTCCGATTACGCAAGTCTCGTAAACGGCTGGCCCTGACAACTAATTGTTACGCTATCTGACTGCATAGAATGACAACAAAGAATGTAAGAAAATTTCTGTTAACACAATTAACTAATTAAGTCCCCAGCAACTATAAAATCTACGAATCCAACAAAGCACAAGTGTAGCTGTTCTGTATGTGGTAGTACGACTCAACGCACATCTGGCACGGTTCTTCTTCAACAAGACAAGAATTTTTAAATATCATTTATACTGACGTGATAAAAGAAAATTAGAAATACTATAATTGTGCAAGAAACCCAGAATTACACTCTAATACAAGAACACAAGCCAGATGCTTTGTTGACTGAACCTGTAATGACACATTATTCAGGACACACAAATAAATAGACAACATAATATTTATTACCTTCATACATATTGACGAAAAGCACTCTGACCATTACAATATCTCCATTGGAATAACATCTGCTATCTCTCCCATCACATAGCTGCATAAAACATCGAACAAACACTCACTACTACCCCATCTCATTCCAACTTCAGCTACAAGCGGTGTCCACCACAACTTCTCGGCAAGAACTGCCTGTCGCTGCGTCTCAATAATCACTGCCAGTGGAGGCGGCGGAACAATACTCTCTGGCCCGATTTTTGGCGCTGTGGCTCAGTGTAGCCACCTTTCATATGCCCTTCCTCCACGGGCTAGAATTTGATGGTATTTTTGCCAGCATTGGTGGTGAAAATACCACCAAATTCGTCAAAAAAAATACAGACAAAAATAAAAGATAATATTAATACGTAAATATCATATAACTAGATAAAATTTTGGCTTTGCACTGACCTTTCAATAGCCTAATATACAAAATACACTAAGCAATACAAATTCTTTCATACATGTGACTTTACATAATAGTTTACACAAGTATTATGTGGTTAAACAGTTCAATCAATAGCGTCAGCAATGACGAATATGTACAGGTAAGAGTCTCATAACTTTTCACAAACAGTAATACACAAAAAATCAGTTTATACAAATATTCACACAACAAGTGGTTGACAGTTCCAGCAGTAGCACCCAGCATTGTGGAACAGGTGCAGACTCCAACAGGTGACATCATTTCAGTAGAAGCAGTTCCATCTGTGGCACCCAGCGTTGTGGAACAGGTGCAGACTCCAACAGGTGACATCATTTCAGTAGAAGCAGTCCCTCAGTGGCACCCAGCATTGTGGAACAGGTGCAGACTCCAACAGGTGACATCATTTCAGTAGAAGCAGTCCATCAGTGGCACCCAGCAATGTTGAAGAGGTACAGACAGCAAGAAGTAACATCATTTCAGTAGAAGCAGTTCCATTTGTGGTACCCAGCAATGTTGAAGAGGTACACACAGCAACAAGTCACATTTCTCAGTAGAAGCAGTTCATTCATGGCACCCAGCAATGTTGAGTAGGTGCAAACAGCAACAGGTGACATCATCTCAGTAGAATCAGTTCCATCAGTGGCACCCAGCAATGTTGAACAGGTGCAGACACCAACAAGTGACATTATTTCAATAGATGCAGTCCATCAGTGGCACCCAGTAATGTTGAACAGGTGCAGACACCAACAAGTGATATCATCTCAGTAGAAACAGTCCATCAGTGGCACCCAACAATGTTGAACAGGTGCTACAGCAACAAGTGACATTATTTCAATAGATGCAGTCATCAGTGGCACCCAGCAATGTTGAGCAGGTGCAGACATCAGTCCATAATATTCACTATCACTAATCACACTGTTGATCAGAGTTTATCAGCAGAAATGAAACATGTCCTAGTGGCACCAATCACGTAGAAAAAGTGCAAGTAACAGTCCATAATATTCACTATCACTAATTAGACAGTTCATCAGCAGTAATTAAACATTTGCAGGTGGCACCCATTATGTTGAACAAGTGCAGGTAACAGTCCATAATATTCACTATCACTAATCAGACAGTTCATCAGCAGAAATTAAACATTTCTAAGTGTCACACATCAATTTGAACAGGTGCAGGTATGAACAACAGTTTGAATGCACACACAATTGCTTTTACAAAATTATTATCAATGCTCTTACACTAAACATACAAATCATAACAAACACACAAATGATGTCAGATAATTGTCATATTAACTATTACAAGTACACAAACATCAGTAACCTATAATATTTATGGGTGTCAGTGCAAGCCACTACAAAAAAAAAAAATAATATTTAGGAGATAGGTGGGTAGGATTAGGAAAGGAAAACACACAAAACACACTCACTCATCTTTCATCCACATTAAGTACTACTGTGTAATTGAACAGTGTTAACTGTGTACATGCACTTCTGTCAAAATTTCATGTTCATCATGTGTATCAAGTAATAGTGGCAGCAATGTATAACAGTCAATAATAGTTAAGTCAACGTCATAGTCATCATGTCAAGACCAATGTTTGCCAAGCCAGATCAAAATGTACGGTTGCTGAACAACTGTCAGTGTGCCAAGATATGCAACTTCCTCTCTCCAAAAAAAAAAGTACATACTGCTTAGTGATTTAACAAAGTGTGTGTAGACAATCTTCCTTCCATTTTAGTGTTCTAGTCTGCTATCTTCATCCTCCTTGTTCCATATAGACCAACAACAACAAAAAAAATATGCACCTCACTTATTTTACCTCTTATACACCATAACTCCAATCAACTTCATATAATCTCAATACCTCCATAATACCTCTTCAATACGTCGATACATATAAACCTTATTGCCAGTATCATTTCACTTCCATAACAACTCTTTCCTCTAGTCAGTCTCCTCGATCGAGTACAGATAAAATCCTAGGGCAAACCTCCTCATCCCATACAATCCGAAGACACACTGTCAACACACAACCTCTGTGTAATCCATCTGACCAAAATCTTCTACTCATTATGAATTATAAACAAAGAATGCATACATGACCTCTAACAGACTTAGTTCGACTAACTCTCAGTAATTAAGTACGATTACGGAGTGTGAATGATCCTAATATTTCACAGTGTGTACACCACTTCAAGAATTATGGCAAACAGAAGCAAACATGTGGAGTATTTCTTGTGTCAAGTGTCACTTCCTATTTCAATTGCTCACGAAAAATGCAGTGTAATAACTGTGTTGGTATGTCATGTCGTTAGCTTCCTTCCTATTGGCATACATTTATACAGCTTTCATAAAACCTCCAGCTCATGTGACTTCTATGAAGTTTCTTGTACTAATGTCGTTCGTCGAATTATAGCAGTTCATTTTCTTATCTTAAAAATATAAGGCACTGAGCGTAAGCAAGGCAAGCAATAGCGAGTAAATATACCAGTAGTGAACAGAATGTCAACAAGTGGATGCAGCACAATTCTTACAACGAGGCTCTGCCAAGTGAACAATCTGTAACTAGTACCATAGTGTAACCTAAACTCTATGTTTGTACACTGTACAACAGCATTGCTATATACCAAATTAAAGTATAGTTATGACAACAAGCAGAAATGTGTAAATGTGCAATCCATACGCATAGCAGTAAACATATATCTTACGTACTAAACAGGTCATTAGCATTGTATCTTAATAAGTAAACATGAAGGCGCAAGCAGATAAATCACAAAGTATAACTTACATACCTAACCACATCAGCACAATTAATCAGGTGACAATTATAATTTAAATAAATAAGCACAGCAGGCACATAATTAAAAAATATGACATCAGTGAAAAAGCAGTGCAGTCAAGCGATGCATAATATATACAAATAACAACCCTGTTCATTAATAATCATTGTCAAAATCAGTTAACGTACACAAGCACGTCGCTTCACAGGTAATTTCATTGAACATGTAATTAGCACAAAGTATGAATCACGTAATCGCGAGCAGCAAATTACGTCTAAAGTACGTACCTAAGTGGAAATATTTTACCTGAAAAATAAACTCAATTAATAATTACCTTTTTAGTTTATTACTTTCTTCTTCGAAATGACATTTTTCCTGAAATTTTCTCGATAGCAAGTCGTCTTAACGTCGGACACGCACAGAATTTACCTGAAGTTCTTAAATATTTTAGAGAACCGTATCCTGAAAAATACTGAATGTTAAAAACAGAATTCATCAAGTCACTATAGCTTTATACTGAATTTAGTCGGAGAAATTAGACTGTGTATTTATTTACGGCTGTCAGTGCATTCGCACTGAGCGCTCGATCAGCTGTAGGCGCGTGACGTAGGAAGTGATTGTTTGCGGTCAACGACTGCCTTGTGCGGCGCGCAGACTTGACTGTTGCTTTGAGTATATGCCGCCGCCAAAACACAGCGCGGTATCCTTGTACTCTCCGTGTGTTTACATACAACTGTTAGTTTCTCAAAAGTATGTCATTCTACAAAAATTTTTCAAAAGTATATCATTCCACAAAAATTTTAACGTTAGATATATGATGTATTCCCTTAGAGCGTCGTGATTTAAGAGTTTCTACTTCGACAGTGTTATCATGAATAATTTTGCGAATTCTATATGGACCGTTATAAAGCAGAAAAAATTTCCGACACAAGCCTTTTCCTTTGTGAGACAAACGATGAGCCTTAATTAACACCTTCTGACCAACTGACAAGATTTTTAAACGGCCAGGACGCTTAGCTGATTTCTCTCTTCTAGCAGCCGCAGATGCAATATTTTGTAGAGCCAGGTTGACAACTTCAGAATGCCGCAGTTTCCGTGTAGGCGGAAAAGGAACGATTTCAGAAATGCGATTTATCGGTGCTTTGTTTTTTAATATCAGTATAGGTGGTAAAGAAGTTGAGTCGTTAGGAAGTTCATTCAGAATGTTTTGAAAAATATGAAGATACTGATCCCAAGTTCTGTGATTCTGATGACAATAAAGACGACACAATTTATTGGTTTCCTTCATCCATCTCTCTGAAGCGTTAGATTGAGGGTGAAAAAGTGAAATGAAAATTGGTTTAATTTTACGACGCCGTAGAGTACGAAGCCAAATTTTAGAACGAAACTGTGATCCATTATCTGATATAACCTTATCAACATGACCCACTTCTTTAAGAAAATGGTTAGTGAAAGCATTAGATACTGAACGAGCTGTTGCTTTGCGTAACGGTGTAAAACACACATATTTTGATGTCAACTCCACTTCTACGAAAATGTACGCAAAACCATTAGTAGATCGAACCACTGGACCGAACAAATCAACTGCAGCCATGTCCTTTAATTTTGCTGGAATGATAGGAAACAACGGTGCTCTGTGAGAAATAGTTGGCGGCTTTTGACATAATTTGCATAAACGAGGTGTGGCCAAATCGTCCAATCTAACAAAAGTCTAAGAAAATTACAGACGCCATCGAAACTACGAACATCACGTTTTGTGGTAGGAACAGCATAATTATGAAGAGCGTCTAATTTTTCTGGATCAGGAAGAATACCTTCTGTAGAAATAATATGACCGAGAAATTTCACCTGTAAACGACCAAATTCAGATTTCTCCAAGTTCACAGTAATGCCAACTCTTGCAAAGATACGTAACAATGAATCCAAAATTTTGTTGTGCTCACTCCAAGAATGTTTAGAAATAAGAATGTCGTCAACATATGAAGTAATATTGTCACGAAGATAAACAGGTAAAATTTCGTTTGAACTACGAATGAATGCTGCTGAAGATACCGTAAGTCCAAACGGTAATTTCCGAAACTGGTAACAGTTACCAAAGGCTAAAAAGGCAGTATATTTTCTACAGTCAGGGTGGAGTTCTATTTGCCAAAAACTTGCGCGCATATCAATCGTGGATAAGACTTTAATTCCATGGAAATGTTGAAGAAGTTCATCTAAATTTTGTGGACGGTCAGTTTCAGGAATGATGATATTATTTATCTGTCTGGAATCCAGAACCAAACAAATTGATCCATCCTTTTTAAGAACAACGTGTAATGGGCTAGTATAAGGACTGACTGCAGGCTCAATAATGCCCTGATCTAACATGTACTGAAGTTCATTCTTAACCTTATCTCTGTAAGCCAAAGGAATAGCGTACGTTTTCCCGCGAAATGGTGTGTGTTCTTTTACTTTAAATAAATATTGTAAGCCTTGTATAGTTCCTGTGTGATGACTAAATACTGTAGCATGTGAAGTCAAAATGTGGTGCAGCTCTTCTCTTGCAACGTCATCTGGCACTTCAGCTTTCTTAACCTTTTCATTAATTAATTCTTCGCTATTAATTATATCATCCATCGTGTCTCTGTATCTATTGTCATTGTCATGAATAAACACATTGTCGTCATAATGCTCAACGAAAACATCAGAAGTAAGAAACCTTAAACATTTTGTATCTGACTCAGATCTTGTTAAACACTCGAAAAATTTCAAACTTTTCGGCATTCCGGCAATAGTCAAATTCACACTTCCTTCTTTAAAGTTCAAAATTGCCTTATGTGCGTTAAGAAACTCCATACCTAATATAATTTGTGTACTGAGTAATGGAACAATAATAAAATTAGCAGAAAATTCGTATCCTTGACAATTGAAATTTAGGTTGGTCTGTTGTTTAACTTCTACACCTTTTCCAGAAATCGCTCCTCGAATTGTAGTTTTAGAAATAGGTAACACAGGACAGGCAATAGTCCTTTCACATATACGAAAAACTGATTCACTAATGACGTTCATTGGGCTCCCAGAATCTAAAACTGCAGTGAACTTATTCTTACCCACACATACTTCAATAACAGGATGTAAAAATGCGTCTACATTATTTTCCTTTTCGTCTAACAAAATGTCTCTCATGTCTTCCAGGCGTACGTAGTGTAAAGCCGTAGTGTCATTACTTTCTGAACCGTCTATATTGCTGCCAGAAGCCGAAGCTGCTAGTCATTGTCGATTGTTTGCGTCACGTCTTTGATTATTCGCGTCATTTCGCGGATCCATTTCTACGATTTGCACTTGTCTCTCTGAAGTTCTGTCACGTGGAGGATGCCAATTAGGTCCCTCCTGTCTGTTAGATACAAATTCTTGGTTGTGTCTGTTATTAAAATTTCTGTTTTCCTGTCTGTCTGCATAACTACTTCTTGTGTAATTTCGACTGTCACTTCTGAAATTATTGTGGTATCTACTACCCTGATTATTTCTGTAGTAAGAATTTCTATTACTGTTTGAAAAATTTCTGTCTTGATAATACCGATTACTGTTTCCGTATGATTGATCATTCCGGTACGAATTACAGTTATTATAATTGTCTGTGTAATTTCTGTTAGAACGTCTGTTATTGTCATAAGGCTGGTATCTATTGTCCTGTCTGTTACGTCTGTCATTGTCAAAATTACCCATATAACGCCCGTTCCGATCACTATCCCTTTTCTCTGAAAATCCATTGTAATTACTGTTACTGAAAAAGTTACAAGAAGTCCTGTCGTCGTTGTCATACTCAAGTTCTTGCAACAAAGTCTTAAAAGTCTCGATGTCGTCTTTACATCTTCCAGCTAAAGCAATTTGTCTTATGGATTGTGGCAGCTTGGTTAAACAAATACGAATTAATTCAGTCGGGCTATAAGGGTTGGAAAGGAACTGATTCTTTCGAATCATGTCTTCAAAATATTCCGCTGGCGTGCGGAACTCAGACTGTTTGAAATTACGCTGCATAATAAGGCTGTGTTTGACTCTGTCTTGCGTGTTCTCGGACCAATATGCCGATAGAAATGCATGATAAAAATCATTTAGGCTATTACAATCTCTAATGAGTGCGCGCATCCGCGTCGCCGGTTCGTTTTCTAAATATCCACACATAAATTCCAGTTTGTGACTTAGTGACCAATTTGGTGGGAGTGCGTACATAAATTGATCTAACCATGAACATGGATGTATGTCATTCTTAGAATTGTGGAAGATCTTAAATTTCCGAACAGTCAAAAAGTGTTTATAGTCAAAGTTTTCGCCTCGTGGCGACAAAGACCTACCGCGTCTGTTCCAGTCCGAATGTCGATTATTGTCTAGTTCGCGCGCCTGGCGCTCTCTTGTTGCATCCCGTAAATGAAATAAATTACTTTCTTCAAAGCCCTCTGCTACCTGTGATTCTAAATTTCTTCTGCTATATTTTCCTACGATTTCGCCTTCAATTTGCTTGACTTGCTTTCGTAATGCCTCAACTTCCCTTTTAACGCGTTCATTAAATTTTCCCTGATTTTCAACATGCTTATTTATGTTCTGGTACTCTTCGGTTTCTGAAAATGGCAATGGAGCTGTGTCATCTGAATCTCTGTCCCCATTTAAACTAAGATTTGTCAATTTATCTGAAATCTCCTCCACTCTTTCCGATAAGTCACCAATTTGTTCTTTCTGTTTATTTACGTCTTCCGTAAGTGTCGCGACTCGCGTTTCAGTATTAACGCATTTAGTAGTTAACTGTTCATACTGTTGTGTTAGGTTATTTAGTCTGTCATTTGGTACGGATTCCTCGATTCTCTCAAATATTTCTTCCTTATCTTTTGCACGTTGTAAATTTAACTCTGAAAATTTCTGTACTATCACGCGATCTCTTTCTTCCTGTTCTCTATCCTGTTCCCTTTGTCTAATCTCTACTGCAACTAATCTATTATTGTGAGCATTCAAAATCGGTTGTACTTCTTCTCGAATTTCTTTCTTTAATTCATCTTTCATGTTTTTGAAACATGTCCCTATTCGTGAGTCTAACCGTGTTTCCAAAGTTCCAATCTCTGTTTTAAATTCAGATCCTAACTGTGATCCCAATGAGTCTAACCGTGTTTCCATTGTTTCCCTATCTGTTTTTAATTCAGATCGTAACTGTGATCCCATTGTTCCCATCTCAGTTTTAATTGTTACTATTTGTGAGTCTAACCGTGTTGCCACTGTTTTTAATTCAGATCCCAAATTTAATATTGCACTCATCAACTGCTCCGTGTTAAGTTGTTCGAAATTCTTTTCGCCCCTAACATTTCCCACAAAACTAACTTCCTTCTGCATAGCCATAGAGCTATCTGTATTCGATACTATTCCAGAATCTTCTGTCGTTAATCTCGGGTTCTGTGAATTTTCTGATTGAGAAAAATTTTGAAATGGTTCCGGACTATTTTCCCGACTTATTACATTGTTTTCCACTTCATTATCCATCATACTGTTTTCCTCTGTTGGCGAGTTCGCCATGTTAACAATTTCGTCATTCTCACTATTCATCATTTTTGCCTTTTTCATCGATCGCGTAATCATTTACAAAACATACAAAACTCGTCACTATATGAAAATTACACACAATGACACTTTATCACCAACAATATCAATCACACGAAATGCTTCCTTCAAACACGATTAACGAACAATAGAAGAATGACAATTACCAATCTACACATGCAAAATAGACTACAATTACTAAACTACAAATTACTACTACAATACTACTGTCTACTATTTTTACAATCAGAAGATTCCAAGGGACGATCCGAAGCAGCGGTCGCCACGTGCATGGGGGCTAAATTAAAATTAAATATGAATGCAAATATTTTTAGTAGCTGTATGTCCGATTACGCAAGTCTCGTAAACGGCTGGCCCTGACAACTAATTGTTACGCTATCTGACTGCATAGAATGACAACAAAGAATGTAAGAAAATTTCTGTTAACACAATTAACTAATTAAGTCCCCAGCAACTATAAAATCTACGAATCCAACAAAGCACAAGTGTAGCTGTTCTGTATGTGGTAGTATGACTCAACGCACATCAGGCACGGTTCTTCTTCAACAAGACAAGAATTTTTAAATATCATTTATACTGACGTGATAAAAGAAAATTAGAAATACTATAATTGTGCAAGAAACCCAGAATTACACTCTAATACAAGAACACAAGCCAGATGCTTTGTTGACTGAACCTGTAATGACACATTATTCAGGACACACAAATAAATAGACAACATAATATTTATTACCTTCATACATATTGACGAAAAGCACTCTGACCATTACAATATCTCCATTGGAATAACATCTGCTATCTCTCCCATCACATAGCTGCATAAAACATCGAACAAACACTCACTACTACCCCATCTCATTCCAACTTCAGCTACAAGCAGTGTCCACCACAACTTCTCGGCAAGAACTGCCTGTCGCTGCGTCTCAATAATCACTGCCAGTGGAGGCGGCGGAACAATACTCTCTGGCGCGATTTTTGGCGCTGTGGCTCAGTGTAGCCACCTTTCAGTGTGTGTGTGTGTGTGTGTGTGTGTGTGTGTGTGAATCATTATAAACACGATAACTGCCCTTTCGTCATCTCGTATCTGCAAAACCTTTGTTTCTCTGTCCGAAACTTCTTAATTGAGAGTGATAAAAAAGTAGTCCTACACTCAAATTTATTCTACTAGTGAGTAAAACTCTTCGATAACATCACCCAGGAAACATGAGAAATACTGCTCAGTAGCCCTCTGAAAGAAGTAGCAGTAACAACCATCAATAACTTGCAAAGACAGAGGCAAGTCAAGATCTTTAAGAAAAAGACTTCCAAACACTTAAATTTACGTAACATGTTAAGGCACAGTCCTCTTACTCAGGAGAGTTTCTCTTGCAGTTTGGATTTCACAACCTGTTTAGTCTTACTGCTATCAGCTATTTAGCTGCCCAAGTAAACTCATCTACTGTTTTCAACGTCTCACTCATAACTCCCTCAGAAACTTCAGACATAATTCGATTATACTGCATAAAGCTTGTCTTACATTCATGTGCGTTCATCACAAACCTCTTTGCAAGACAGTATACGCTCCATCCAACCGATTTTTTCAAGTCACGTATCTGACAGAATTATGATGTCATTGGCAAATGTTAATTTTGTTTCCTAAAGTTTGATTTCACTTTAGTTTCACATACTGAGACCTTCTCACTCTCTTCTCCATTACTGCCTCTCTTTCACATCCTTTGACTTCTAGAACTGTAGTTTGGTTTCTGTATAAACTGCAGAAAGCCCTTCACTTCCTGAACTTTCGCCTTTCCATCTTAGAATTGATAGTGTATTCCAGTTAACATTGTCAACAATATTTTTTCTAGATCTAAGTATTATAAAAGTGGGTTTGCCTTTCCTTGACCTATTTGTAAGCCGTGCCGTAGGTCAACATTATTTCGCGTGTTCTTATATTTCTCCGAAATACAAACTAATCCTCCTTCCACGTAGGTCTCTACTTGCTCCATCCTCATCCTTCAATGGATGATTTGTGTTAACAGTTTGAAATTGTGCTTTACACTGATTGCTCTGTGATTGTGACTCGTGTCGGTTTACCACATGTGAATAAAATTGCCTCTGGAACGTATAGAAGCAACTCATAGGAAATTGAGCATGACGAAGGTAATGCGATAGTATATGCTCCAGCTTGTCAAACTACATCTTTCCTTATCTTTACTGATTAAGATGGTTAGTTATTCAGCACAGTGGAGTTGTATGCAGGGAGACCATCCTAAAGAGTGCAGTCATAGTCATTTAGCTTTTCTTTTTATTGCGACAGCATTGGGATGAGGTATAGAACAATTGCTTATTTGGTAGGAAAACATGATAGTATTCGTGGACGGGATTTAAAGCAACCGTGGAGAATTTTAATCAGGGTGAATGCACAGAGATCAGAACCCAGCTAATTTCAGTTGCTTTGTGTCGCTATATAGCTATTATCAGAATACTGATAATAGTGTCAGTATGTTGGTATTTGGAATGAAAGTTGGTAGTTTTTGGCGGGTCCGAGACTCCAACGTGGTTTCGTGTCTAAAGCGAGCAATTGCCTTACCTTTAGACAATAAAACCACACACTTGGTCCTACTCGAATTCTTCTTGTGAGCCTGATGTTTCCTCTTACATGCAGGACTCTAGGCTGGAACGAAATGTATCTACAGTAGGATATCTGCTATAATTGTGTAAGACCTTAATGGAAAAACTGCTAATAGAATTTGCCATGCTTCGGCCGAGTTTGGATCTCCCAAATTCGGGTAAAATAAATGATTCGTTTCTTCATAACTTCATTTTTCTTTTCTCAGCCATTTAGCAATTTTCCGTTTCTTAAAAAGAGGGAAAGCAAAATTTTCGAAATCGGTAGACGTAACAGTCTTGTAAAATAAGTGCAGTCACACAAATACGACGACAAAAGAAAGTGACAAAGTGATCCATTTATAAACCGACAGGTACATCCGCCTGCAACTTATAAACCAGTTCCTGCTAAATGACGAATAAATTTCGGCCCGGTAAAAGTTGCAAGACACGAATGGGCTCTCATATCTTATGGTACACTTGTTTATTTACATCTGCTGTCGGACAACAAGTTAGTGGTAACCTCATGGAAACATTCCGTGGGCAGATTCTTCCGTATTCTGTGGACTTTGTTTTCATAGAAGAGCCTCGATATCGCATCACGTGATATTCCAACCAATCCGTTTGCACAGCTGATTACGTCCCGGTGGTGCCCCAGTCCTGCGCCTTATTACAGAAGACACGCTTGCAAGAGACCTGATTACCTGCCGCTGTTTACTGCTACGAAGGCTGGAACATAGCAGGCGCAGCTGTCGTTCGTAGCCAGCTCGCAGTGCTGATAGATGTATTGTGCAAGGTATAACGCCATTGAATGTGTGATTCTATTTGTTTTTACGGTATATCTCTCATTAGACCAGGCTTTTTTAAGGTAGCAGTGTCGTCAGTATGTAAGATGCGTGACACTGAGGTTGTAATACAAGTACTCATAACGTACTCACGTCACGTGTAATAAAAAAAATGGTCTTGCTGTTAAGTAGAAATCTCAACTTAGCACTGACAGTCAGCGTGCAGATTTATAGCACATCCCATTTGTTTTTACATGTCAATCATTTTCGAAGTGTGGCGTTTTTCCAAATGACTAATTTTTTTTTTCCTTTCTCTGATAAAAATCGCTCTGAAGTTCCTCTAGCATAGTTTTTTGGCATTCTCAATCTTTTTATCGCAATAACACTGGTCAAAAAGAGAAATTTAAATTGTGTAATTAGGAAAAAGGCAGTGTGCATGATCTCTGAATACAAAGGTCGTAATCCAAGTTATTCTGTATCTCAAATTAATTACGTTAAGGGCTCCTATACACGCACTAACTTATCGGCCGGCGGACCGACCGACAGACCAATTTCATAGCAGCCTACACTCGTTCCGACCGACTGCACTCAGTGCCGCCCTGTTGTTATGATTTAAGTTCATTGCTTATGTTCACGAGATCCCGCTTAGTTTGACACAGTCGGGGTTTTGCCTCCGCTGTCTTAGGGGTAAGAAGGCAAAAAACGCCGACAGGGAGCTGTAGAGAAAGAAGTGGCTCATGCAAGGAAAGAAGTTTACACACATTCTGTTACTTGAGCAGCTGGGAGCCGATGATTTACGTTTAAAAAGGGTACAACATGAATTTCGGAGCTGCTAAACATCATCAAACCACACTTAATGCAAAAGAATTCACTCGTGAGAGGCCGTGAGAGGCTGTTAACTAAGTTACCATTTCTAGCTGGTGGCAGAAGTTAAGAGGATCCAAATTCATTGCTGTAACAGCCCCATAATTATTAACTAAAATGCCTCCTGAAACCTTCAACGTGATTGACAGTTGACTGAGGGAGTACATCATGGTCAAGCAAAATAAACCGAATAAAAGATGTTCGTGTAGCCATTATTAATTTCTTTATGTATGTTGTATAAAAGATTAACTGTAAGTTTAAGAAATTCATTTCAAATTCGAAGAAGACTACACACGGTGATAGCACCCATCATCTAATAAACACAAGATACATAAAAAATTAAGCATTTAGCAGCAGTTAGAACTGAAAAAAATTTTAAAAAATCCCACTTTGCTCTTCCAAGCAAGAAGGCTTAGTTATAGATTGTACTTTAACACTTATACCAGTGAGCAAAGTGTATTTAATGATTAAAAAACTAAACCCGCCTCGATTGCGAAAAAAGCACCTAGCACACTGGATGCTTTTTTCGCAATCGAGGCGGGTTTTCAGTTTTTTAATATATTAACCAACGATTGCTGACGCGCTGCGATGTTGAAGGTTCTTGTATTTAATTAATTAATGGCCATTAAAAGTCGATATTTCGATTTTTAAATTCACATTTCCGATAAGTTTTTGAAATAAAACATAACGGGACCGCTGGAGGTCGACGGACTTCTACTGTCTCTGTGCCACACGAACCATTGCGGTGCTTCGTTTCTTGCATCTCCATTTCTGTACGCGCACAACGTGTCCCAGTGACATCTGCCGTCTTTAAAATTCTCCAAAAACTCTGTTCTTAAAGTTTCGTCCGCCTCTCACCCTGTTGTGCAGATTAAAACACCATTTATCCCGTGAGCAGAGACTAAAGACGTATTTTTGTCGGGCGGTTGGTACTACGCCACACATGGCACAATTTGAATTTGTTCGGCATGGTGTGGAAGGGGGAAGCCGTTCGGCTGCCTGTTGGTCCTATACGACCGACATCCCGACAAGGGAAGTCGGTCGGTCGTAGAACCTAGACATCAAATTTGTCGGTCCATCAGTCGTGTAGTTAGGGCGCGTGTTTCGTCTTTAAAACTCAAATTTTCGTAAGTGTGAGATCGTAAACACGAATTTACAGTAGTGGAGTGACCGGCTCATTGTGCATGGCGCATGGGACCGATTTCGTTACTTCCATAGATGACTCAAGGTTCCAGAGATACCACAACCCAGCGACTACGGTATCGTGGAACACTGAACGACTTACGGAGCTGTTTACCGGACCTTAAAAATTTAGTACACAACTGCACTGGAAATAGTTTCATGTAGAGAAAAACATTTATCTAAATAGTACTTCTAAAATCTGACCAATTTTCTGATATGTTAATTTTTGTGCATTTAAGCATGTTCACAAATCCTTATTAATCTGCAACCAGTATTGTTTCATCTTATTGAGTTTGATACGTAACTGGAACACTTCAGTATGAAAGTATTCTCTTTTTCCAGCATACCGTGCAGTATGACAGATAGCTCACCTCTGCATTTCACTGCGCCGCATGTGGTAAGCTTAAGTTGTTTTCTTCTTCATGAATAAACTCTTAATGTAAGTGGAGGTCTCTATTTTTCATGTTATGTTTTCATGCAATGAATATAATGTAGCGTATAGAGTTATTTCGTATAGTCATCCATACAACAGGTGGAAAATATGGTTTTGGATTTCTGAAATGTATTATCATAAAGCGAAGGGCTGTGCAACTTTTCATTTGTTCCACGAAGTCGTGGATGTGGGAGAAAAGATGGGTTATGCTGTAAACGTAGAAATCATTAGATATGGGCAGCGTGGAGTGGAAGTTAAATGTTTAGGTCAAGGAGCCTCCTAAGCATACGCCTGAAAGTTCAGGAAAACTACAGATAACCTAACTCAGGATTGTCGGACTGAGATTTGAACTGAAAACCCCGGAAATTGGTATAATTGGCGTCTACTGTAAAACTACATTCATAAGCATATTTGAAGTGACATTTCTTACGTACTAGTAGATGACTTCTGTGATGGTGGTGTTTGTATGTTTCAGTCGTGAATATTGTTCGTGTGGTTTGTTTAAATCTTGAGCGTGGAGACGCACATCGTATGTTTGCCCGACTTATATAGCTGTGGCAGAAATGATCACTAACGAATTTTGAAGTCTGTCATATTTCCGTTCTTTGACTGTGACGTCATCAGTTTCTTATTAAAGTGGTGATAACGAGCTGAACTGTAACATAGGTCAAGGCACAGATGAGGTGCAAAGGTGACATTTTGATGGACAGACGGTGAAGCCAATAAATTTCGAGACAATTATTTTTTATACATTGCTCATTGTGAGGTTAATTTACGTCTCTTGAAAAAACTTTGACTTTCTCAATAAGTCTGATATTTTCAGCTATTAATAAGCGTAAAGATATTAGTGACACAAATCCATTCATTGATCCTTGGGTCTCGGTGGAGGTCCTGTTAGTTAATCGGTTTTTATTTTGCTAAACTTCTCACGACAGTGACATCCTTCATTGTTTGTTTAATTCTCCTATCTTCATTATGCCAACGCTATGTTGGCGTGTGATCCCGTTACCCAATCCCCATGAATCAGTAAATTACCATGAATGAAGCTCAATAGTTTCCTGACCTTCAGCAGAGCACAAATTGTTATAACATTTGCAGAAAAGTCGTGTTCTGAACGAGGTTTTTAAATGACAATCGTGTCCTAGTGCTGTAAGACGGAGACATAGTTTTCGCCTACCTAGATATTTCATTACTTGTATACGTCTCGAAAGATCTTTCAATTTGTCGAGACACTGGTTAAGACCAGTTTATATCGTCGCTAGAGATGTAGCCGCGTCATTGAGATTCCATTCTGTTCCAATAGTTTAAATAATAAGAGACTAAAATAGCAATGCGGACCTACAGTTGTAGTATTGGAGTAAGAGACATTTCGTGCATGTTAGATAGGTCGTAAACTAAAACCTTATGGGGCATAATTCGTTCCATTTTCCAACTCTCAACAAAATGGACTTCTCACCTAACCAACACAGTAGCGCACAACCTTCAGCCCAAATACGCCAGACTAAAAAAAGATTAGCTCGAGTGCTAGTAATACTGTGACCATTTCCTCAAGTTATTGCTTACCTAAAACTAGCCTAGCAGTTAGATATGTGTTCCGTCATACTAGTGGCAGATAAGATAAACTGGGGTATCATATTGCATGTTACAATCGTGAATATAGTTACGTATTTGTAGTGTTTCTGTTATCGTGAAAGACTGTACTGCTTCTAGCTACCGCTCCTAAACGCTGCTTCACAAGTTATAAACGAAAGTTAAAAAGCAATTAGAAGTGTGCATATAAATATGCTGACATGTATCCTTGTCTAGCAAATAGTAACATGTGCATAGAAGATGAAACGTTTTCCCTATTTTTATTGTACAGAAAGTAACTCAGCTCTTACTTTCATTATTCCTATTTTGTAGTAAAGGAACTGAAGGATAGACCGTTCCCACTAAATTACATCGCCAAGATTTTCTCTACGGAGGACTTGCGAAGTCCCCTTCATCAGTTGCTTCTTATGTTCTGGCGAACGACAATAAGCAACACTACCAAATTTCCAGTTGGCTGTACTTCAGTGCTTGCAAATGAGCGACAACAAAGAATTTTGAAATAGGGTCTTCCTGAGATGTGAATTTTCAGTAAGGAAATAACTAGTATACCAATATTTTTGTTTCTCGATGTGAAATTGATTCCAGTAAGTTTTTGTTAGCATATTCGATTGCCTCCGTGTTTTATGTCATGCAGCAAGTAAATGAGCGTTGTGAATAAAGCTCTGCAGAAACTACATTCATTCAGAATCGTTGTCTTCACCTTGCGTGACGTGTTCAAATACTTGAAAACTCAAGTCATTGAGACAGAAACAGGATTTAAGTCACTACTTTCAAAAATAAAGCGACGTTACCTATTCGCCATGTGCCTTGTACTCCTAAGACAAATAAAAAGTAAGCAATATCCCTGCTTCATACTTTCGAAAACCGTGTATTACCAAACGGTCCAATATTTACTTCTGCAGAGTTTTCTAAAACTATATCGTGGCGCTATCGTCATTTTGGCCACTGTCCTTCTCCCAACACAAGGCTGCCTAAACATAATCAGCACATACAAACTTCAAACAGTCCAACTGTATGAATATCAATACATATCTAGGCTGCAAATTACTAAACATCTGCAGCTGACTGGTATTTGTCTACATTTTGACTGTCGTGTGACATGCTGCTTCGTCATTGATTCAACAAAGTCAAATTTTACAAAAAGTAAATTGTGAAATCCTGTGCAGGTTATTCATTCTTGATGCTTGCTGTGAAAATACTTGCATTAGTTAATTTCCATTGTTTTGGCCATTTATTCGCTTTTGTGTGTGCTTGGAATTCTTGTGGCTCTCTTATTATAGCGTTGTTGGACAAAATACAAGCTTACCCAGTTCCAAACCGAATTTTTAACTAGGTTTATTACATACTTGCATGTCGAAACTATGTTGCTAAAGGGACGAAATAAGTAAAAGGAAAGGTAATTTGGTCATACCGTCATGGCAGTGTTGCAGGGTCGTTATTGTTAATATTGATGAATAAAATAATTAAATGGACACCCTAGCTGCAAACAGGCGTTGATGAACTTCATTGGGGACATGTTGAAAGTGTGTGCCCCGACCGGGACTCGAACCCGGGATCTCTTGCTTACATGGCAGACGCTCTATCCATCTGAGCCACCGCGGGCACAGAGGATAGGGCGTCTGCAGGGACTTACCCCTTGCACGCTCCCCGTGAGATCCACATTCCCAACTTGATGAATAACCTAGGAAACGCCGCGGGGCTGCTCGCCGGCGATACTGCTGTCTACCCTAAGGCTGCAACATCAGAAGACATGCAGAGGATCAGAAATTGGTGCACAGTCAGCCATCCAATTGTTTTGTACGTGAATAAGCCTAGCGTATTTCGCATATAGGTGAATAGATCCAATACTGTTAGACTGCAATATTGTGGATATCTCACTAAAATCCAAACTACCGTAATATGCCTAAGAGTGGCTGTAGGCAGCGATCTGAACTGAAACTAAGTTAAAATTAGTTGCCGGAAAAGTATATTCCAAGCTAAGGTTCATTGGAAGAATATTTGCTACGTGGTTCACATGTCCACCACTGTGGACAGCTGTTCATGTCGCTTCCTTAGCGTTTCATGTCAGTCCTGAGGCTGCAAATGCACACAAACCACACTCATTGGACGCTCTCCCCTGCTGCCGTGTCCTGTATACATTTTCAGGCTCAAGACTGACTTCAAACTCAAAGAAGCGAACACACACTTCCCACTCGGACCACAGTGACTGCTGTAGTTCCCAGACGTCGTGAACGTTTTAGACCCCTTTGTGCGCCTCCTACTTAAAAGGTGGAATGAATCAAGCTGAATACCGTGCTTTTCAGAAATACTGTCAACGATTTCAGAACCACTGTCAATTTCGGAACCAGAGCCTTCAAGAGGCCTCAAAATTTCATCAGAGCATGGCGTTTTGCAGTTGACCATCTCGTTACTTTGTCCACCCATGTCTTGAAGGGATTTCTGCGGAAATCCCTGACTGGCCGTGTTTCTCGATTTGGAGAAGGCCTACGACACCTTCTGGAGAACTGGAATCCTCCGTATTCTCTGCACGTGGGACTTCCGTGGTCGCCTTCCCTGTTTCCTTCAGGCATTTTTTAAAGATTTTTCAAGGTGCGTGTGGGTTCTGCCTTGTCGGACACCTTTATCCAGGCAACGGTGTGCCTCAAGGTTCCGTTCTGAGTGTCGTCCTCTTTGCTATCGCCATTAATCCTACAATGGCCTGTCTCCGGCCGGGAATCTCCGGCTTCCTTTTTGTTGACGATTATGCCGTATATTGCAGTTCTCGAAGGGCCTGTTTCGCTTATCGGAGTCTTCAGCGGTGTCTTGATCATCGTTACTCCTGGAGCATCGACAATGGCTTTCGCTTTTCCACCGCCAAAACCGTTTATATGAATTTCTGGCGACGCAAGTGGTTTCTCCCACCAGCTTTACATCTTGACCCTGTTGCCCTCCCGTTCAATAAAACTACGAATTCCTGGGGCTCATGCTCGATAGGGAACTCTCTTGGTCTTCCCATGTGTCTTACCTGGCAGACCGCTGTACGCGGTCCCTCAGTATCTTACGTATCCTCAATGGCACTTCTGGATTGCCGATCGAACCACCCTCCTCCGTTTGTAACGGTTCCTTGTCAGTTCGAAACTCGACCATGGGTGCTTTGCTTATGCGTCTGCACGCCCATCCCTCTTTCGCTGTCTCAACACTAGCCACCATCGTGGCATCCGTTTGGTCACGGGAGCCTTTTACACCAGCCCGGTTGAGTGTCTGGTATGCTGAAGCTGCTGAACTACCACTGTCCTACCGCCGTGACTTTCTCCTCAGCGAGTTGTCTGCCATGCGTGGCCACCCAACCTATGCCGCCTCCTTCCATGATTCCTTTGATCGTCAGTATGGGGCGCCTCCCACTCCTGTTACCTCCTGGAGTCCGCTTTCGGCACTTGACACGGCGGCCTGACTTCACACTACCGGCGACTTTCCCGGTGGGTGTGAACCCTTCACCAACCTGGCTTCGTGAAGCGGCCCATGTTAACCTTAGCCTTCACTCGTTTCCTATGTACACTACTCCAGCCTCGGTCTATCGCCTTCAGTTTCACGATCTTCGCATGGAACATCGCAATAGTACCTTCGTATACACTGATGGCTCTCGGACTCACCGTGGGGTCGAGTGTGCCTTCGTTATTGGCGTCCGTGTCTTTCGATAACGGCATTCGGCACACTGCTTAGTATTTACGGCCGAGCTCTTCGTACTGTATCAGGCCACGGAGTACATCCGGCGGCACAGCCTTTTGAGTCCTCTGCTCAGACTGTCAGCGCCCTTCAAAGTCAATGTGCGCTGTACACCATCCATTCCTTAGCGCAGCGGGTCCATGAAAACAGTTACTTGCTCACGCTTGGTGGAGCCAGTGTTAAGTTTCTGTGGGTTCCTGATCATGTCGGTCTGCCAGGAAATGACGCTGCTGACGCTGATGCCAAGGCTGCAGTCCTCGTACCTTAGCCCGCGTCTAACATTCTGCGTGGTGTCTGTTGTTCTATATCGTGTCTCCCTACCACTTTCGCGCAACGACGCTCTGAGCGTGTTTTTTAGGGAATTGACTAGTTTGAACCTGGGCCCTGTTGCTGGTAAGGAGACGCCAGACCACACATGACATGTAGAGTTCAGAAGAGTTCAGTGAGACTAGCGATGATATAACCAAATACTTAATGATTTCAGCGTCGGCTCCACTGCACTCCCTGTAAAAGAATCTTAATACTAACTAATTTTAGTGGAAGGGGTTCAAGGCTTTCCTATTTTTAGTTAGCTGGTAAAATAACGTCGAAAAGGCAGTTAAATTTACCATTGGAAATTTTATTCTACTCACAAAACATTGTTTATAAATTGCACTATTGATAAAAGGAAATGTTTTAATACAGGATGGTAAAAACCAACTGCGTTCAACAAAATCTGAACGAATACTCCCTGAGTGGGTTTCCAAGTTCTACAATGGATCGAAGGATGACCTATGCCATATCACATCTATAATCTAGGTTTAAATTAAGTTTCACAAAAGAGAAAACTATCAAAATGGTCTACAGTGACCCTCAATTATTTTTAATTACTTATCTAACTTGTCGTAAATTACAGTGGCTGATGTGGCTTCTCAGTAACTATATAACAGAAAAATCATCGCGTTTCAGATTTTTACTTAAAGTGGCAAATGTGAACACCATGAGCTTTAATTGACGATCGACACTACTATTACGCAAAAAGGGGGTGTAACAGATGAGACTTCTGCAGTTCTGAGTGAAGCTTTATGCGCTGTTATGCGGCATCGCTTGCGTTCATTACCTTGTCGGTGTTGGTCAGGGGGCGGCGGACAACACAGCTCCGCTCACCTCGCCGTCTCGGAAGCAACTCTCTCCTAACTTCTCCTTCCTGCAATTTACCGAAGTTAGTTTAAAAAAACTATCTGGCTGTGTTTTCATCTGACCAATCAGGGTCTCAATGTTAATCTTAAGATCCACCTACAAAAATTCTGTCGATCCAATGAGAATAGTTATACTTTTTGTGGTGGGGCAATGTTTTTAAAGTTTGCAAAGTAACAGAGACGCGAAAAAGTCTCACGCTAAAATTGGCGGCTGGGGTGGCCCTTTTAGTGTTACCGTAAGATCTATACTGTTCAACTGGAGGGCTCTAGCTTTTAACATGGGCTGGGGGGGTGGTCCTAGCGGTTAGCAGGCGACGTGGGTGTCCATCCCTTATCGTAGGGCCTTCTAACTTAGCACAGTCCTGCTCTCGGCTTCTGTTCTCGTTTCTCCCCTCGGAACTGCGTGTGTCTCACGGTGGGAAGGTATGACATGCATTTAGGCATTCTTGTATCAGTCTGTGGTGTTCCATTTGCTCACTCGTTACTCGTATTACTTTGGTTAATTTAATGTCACGATTTATTCGGAGCTATGTGACATACTACTGGATTTGCTTATCATGTCAGGGTCTTTCATGGAAGGTGTTGGATTTGCCTGACATCTTACACGCGAATACCTATAACCCCTCCGAAGATCTCTGTATGGCTGCCTGTCGGGAGGTGGTGTCCCTTTGGCATCGCCAATGGTCCTCCCTTCACGGGAATAAGCTCCGACTTACTAAGCCTGCTTGGACGACCTCCTCTCGGCCCTCCCGCCGGGAGAAGCTCATTTTAACTAGGCTGCGTATTGGGCATAGCCTTTTTAGCCAAAGTTACTTGCTAAGTGGCGTTACCCCACCAGATCGTACACACAGTCCAAGTTTTAACTATCCCCCACTTCCTGAAGGAATGCCCATTTTTTTAACATTTACGCTCACGCTTGGGTTGCCGTCTGATTTGTCGGACGTTTTAGCAAATGACCCGCGGACTGTCGACCGCGTTCTTTATCCGCCATAGCAATATGGCGAAGGCCATTTAATTCGTAGTTTTGGTTCTCCGTTTCTGTATGTTGTCTTTTTTGGTCCTTTTTGCACGTGCCTAATTTTAGCTGCCTTATGTTAATTGGGACTGACGTATAGTCGTTTAACTCCTCTGTCTTCGTGTTTTTTATTTTGACCTAGTTGCGCATGACCCCTAATTTTTGCGCCCTAAAGCAAAACAAAACCTAACCAAGAATTTCATCATCAGTCAAAATGCTCCCTCATTTTACGAAAAACGTTAGCAATCAACATAACTTCGGAAACACACTGCACCAAGTAAGTCACGTATCAGCTTGTGAAAGCAGGAATATCCATTTAGCGGCTCTTTAAAGGAGTAAGAGTAAACTTCAAGCCCTCACTGCTCGGGAATAATGCATCGTGAAGTAACAACCAGAAAAGTCGCGCTTGGAGATTCTTCGAGCGCCGACTGTTAGAGAAATCACAATGTCCATGCAGTTTCTATGGCCAGAGACTGAAACATGTTGCTGTATTGACATTTGGCCCACAGGGTTAAGGAACTGTAATTAGTCGACGGAAGAAGTGGCTTACAAAATACTCGTTCGATCGATTCCTCAGTATTGCTTATTTCGCGACCCGTATCAGATTACAGAGAGTGAGATTGTGGATTTAGTCAGGGGACTGTTCAGTCGGGGATCGTACAGTGGCAGACGCTACAATATATACGTTGTGCATGACGGAGAGTTTTGCTCTTCAAATTCTGACAACGTGCTCTCCAAGAGAAGTGCTAAAATATATTACCTCCTCCGACATCTTTCGCGAAAAGACTACTAATAGAAAGAGAAACTAGAGCTCATAAAGAGATTTAAAACCGTTCTCTAAATGCACGAATCGAAGGGACAAAAAGTTATACCAAAAGTATCCTCTGCTGCACACTATGAGTATACATGGACAATATATTCTATACTGTATGTAGCAGAGTTTTTATCCATGTTGTGTGAAGAGCCAACCGGAATCAGTCGCGTGCCCGTCGCAGTTACATAAGATGCCGGTCTCTTCAGCAATCCTCTGCATTATTGTCAACTCCGTCCCCGGATGACCTTACCTACCGACGCCTCCCGTCTGCTTCCCTGTGCCACTCCTACCACCTGGTCATTCGACTCTTCCTGTGACGCGCTGTCATTTGACTCTGCCTTCTCGACTTACGGCCCCCAACGTTACCAGCTACTGATTACCAGATGAAAATTTCGTGTGGCTCAACGGTCGTGTGAAAGTCTGTTAGATGCCATTTTTGGGTGACTTGAATGTCTGTCTAGCCTGCTCCTACCTCCCCCCCCCCCCCCCCCCAGTTACCCGAACACGTTTTTTAAAGTGGAATCCGCACCACGTGTCGTTTCTAACTACTCACGTCGTAGGTCTGTGTAGGTTGCATTAAAGAGTAAAATTTGCGTAGTCCTATCGGAATTCGATCCCACGCCCTCTCGGTTTCTAAGTACGCTAGACCACCAGTCCTGACAACGCTCTCTGAAGCTACTAGTAACGCCTTCCTTACTTAGTCTCCCGTAAAGCATCGACAAATATATACACGTGCTGTTCCTTCACATTTTTATTGGGAAAGCCACAAATCAGAATAAAGTAAATGAATAAGATAATTTTTTCTTGTCTAAAATACAACTCAGTTTGTATTTAAGCCCACAGATAATGATTGTTTAGGAACCTCAGGCGTCGCCGTTAGGGAACAAGACGACCATTGTAAGCAAACTGCCACCCGTCGAGTATTCCTTTAAGAGTTTGCTTAGTATACGTTAGCGCCCTGAGATTTACTATCATTGTCCCAGCTGAGATTGCACGCGTCTGATAAAAGTAGTCAAATTAAATGCTGAGCGCTCTGTTTAGGTTTAAGGTATACAATAATTCGTTTTGCAAATGAAGTGTAATAAATTACGCATTTACGCTTCTTCCTCTTCTGACTAAAGCCCTTATGCCAGTAAATCCAATGAACGGTACACAACACAAGTTTTTCGGAAACATCAGTCTGTTACAAGATTCTTTGCCTTAAATGAGAAATTCGTATCTGAAATGAATAACTTGATACATTGCCAGCAGTATGTATTCCTACAAAGTGAGCTTACATTTCTTTTCAGTTTGTCATTATGTTACTTTGAAAAATTGATCTTAGGCCTACATTTTTTTGTACGTATTTCAATTATGTCTACTGAACAAATCTGCGACTAAATTGTTTGTGTGTTATCAAAGTTTTTCAAGAATCTGTGCAACACCAGTTTAAAATCGTTGCAATGTTTCCAATATGTTCATTATTTGCTCGGCTTCCGTTTATTATTATAGTGCTCAAATTGTCGCCTTTAGTTAAATTATATTTTCCCAACTAACATTATATTCATTTTTTTCCCCACTTAGAAGCTTAAGCCTGAACTTTATTTCATATTATTGATAAGTCATGTAACTTGTTTTCTGAGACTCATTAGTTCCACCATACAGTGTGTGTTACATAATGTAAACTTTTTTAAATTTCCAGAAACGTCCGTCCGATTCAGAACGTGTGGTTCCATCTCTGACGTTAATCGGACATGGAGATATTGATAGAATAAAGGTAAACTACATCCTATAGCTACAATCCGTGTTATAGTTCCCATAACTTATTAATTGAACTGTTCTCATTTTATGTACACATTGATGAAATTTTACTGCCGTTAAACATTAGGGTACCTTAAATAATTAAAGGTACTGCTTATTGTATTAGAGGCATATTACTAACTCCGTGAAAAATTCGAATACTAGTTCAATAAAATCTTTTACAATCACGTTTGCAGCGAAATGTAGTTGGGGAAAGCCTTCAGCCTTTCGTATGAACGTTTCTTAATTTCCTCTCTTCATAATATTCTTTACTTTAATCATTAGATTCGCAGATTTCTCAAAGTTTCTACCGAGACAACTTGATAAGGATGTGCTATATTTTCTGCAATGAACAGATCACATACAGACGATCCACACAAAAAATTGTAAGTACTACTAGGTGAGCTTTATTATTCAAGAATACCGGGACACGGAAGGTCGAAAATTATCGCATCAATGCAGATATAAAAAATTTATTTTGCTGATTTCGTTTCGCCCCATGGTAAACGCAAAACGGAGCTGTGTACTGTGGTTACATGTATAATTACGTAATTCTACTTCAGATACTGGTCTGTTCAATACTAACGCTAATCGTTAGTGATATATGAGGTGGAAACTCTAAACTACGGTAAGAAATAACGCCATTGTGAGTCGGAAGTCTCAACATACATAAGGAAACTAAGGCTTATTGCTGATGTACTCGTGTTACAATGACCATATTAAAAAGTGGTTTGTAAAATGGTTCACGAACGTGAAATAACTTCTGCATTGCAGGTGACAAATGCTCCCCTGCCGGAAGCCCCCAGTGCAGACGAGGTTGAGGTGGACATCTACTACTGCGGGATGAATTTCACCGATAATTACTTGCGCCTTGGTCTCATAAAGAACAGTCACTTCCCAGTCATCATGGGGAGTGAATGCGCTGGAATCATTACACGCGTTGGGGCTAACGTAACTGATTTCAAGGTTCGATGAACTGACAGACTTTCAACAATACAATCGTGCCTACTCAGACTGAGACTTGCGGTTGTGCCTGCTGTTGCAGGTTGGACACAGAGTGCTGTGTTTGCGGATGCAAGGCGGTCTCTTCCGACACATAGTCCACGTTCAACAGAGAAACTGCTTCCTGATACCGGACCCAATCACGTTGCTAGATGCTGTCGGGATTGGTCTCAACTTCTTGATGGCCCATCTGTGTTTATTTGACTTTGGTCATCTCCGAAAGGGGCAAGTTGTTTTTATGGAATCCATTGCAGGTAAGTACATCTGTACTTACAGGGAAATCCAGATTCGGTCACTATCTTATGCACATAAATACGTTATCAAATATTTTCTAAAATTACAGAAAGGTGTAACTAGTAACTCCAGCTGTACTTATTTTCTGCCCACATCATGCATTTACGCACTGTAAATTACTAAACAGAATAAGAGTAAACCTGTATCGGAAACTATTAAACAGAACAGAAGTAACTGTTTGACCACAGGAACTTTTCCAGACTTGCCCATTAGCCAGAAACTAAGTGGCAACACTGTAAAAAAAAAAGGGGTGAAAAATGAATCATGGTTAAGTTTAAGTACAGAAAATTACGACGTGCTTATTGTGTATATTAAACCGCACAGTTAGACTTGTTCAAATGTTCTTTGCGAGCTCTCATATCTTAAGCAAACTAAACTTCCTGTTCATTAGCTCTTCATTTTACTTTGTATTACATCATTCATTCGTTTCAGTTATCTAAGAATGCTGTATAGAAAGAATACACCTGAAGCAATCCCGTAAGCGCTGTCCCTTGACAAACTGATCATTCTACATAAGAATATGCCACTCGTTTACCTCCGTAGTTTCTCTTACTGGTCTCGTGATCTCCTGCAGCATGCTTGTAATTCAGATAAACTAATAACAATATTTCGACGAAACTGTGTATCTGTGAACCCTCTGATGCCATAAAGTTCGTGCAAAGGGTTAACGCAACGGTCCTCAGCATGTGCAATCGGCTTCGTATCAGTAGATATGACAGACCATTCCTTTCGGATTGTTTCTGTCTTCTGGAAGAAGACGTTCACCAGGCGAGCGCACTGTGCTTGTGCATTATCATCTTGAAAAACTAACCTTTTGCTGGAATGACGAGAGTACGGCTGGATGACAAAGATCTTTCCCGACACTGCACAGCCTCCGGATTTTCCTATATATTTTTTAATGTGGAGTCAGACATCCATCCACGATTCTTTGAGTCATTAGTCTTCTGACGAGTTTGATGCCGCATGCTACGAATTTATCTTCTGTGCAAACAATTTCAGAGTAGCACTTGCAACCTACGTTCTCAATTATTTTCTGGTTGTATTCCAAATTCTGTCTTCGTTCAGTTTTTACCTTCCACAGCTCTTTCTAATGTCATGGAAGTTATCCTCTGATGTCTTAAGATGTCCTACCATCCAGTAATTTCTTCGTGTCAGTATTTCCCACGCACTCCTTTCCTCGCCTGTTCTACGGACAACCTCCTCATTCCTTAAGTTATCGCTCCACCTAATTTTCAACTTTCTTCTGTGGCACCACATCTCAAATGCCTCAATTCTCTTCTCTTCCGGTTTTTCCAAAGTCAGTTTCACTACCACACAATTCTCTGCTCCAAACGCACATTCCCGGAAATTTCTTCCTCAAATTAAGACCTTGATTCTAGTTGATTACTCCTGGTCAGGAAAGTCGTTTTTGCCAGTGCTAATCTGCTTTTGAGATCCTTCGTGCTCCGTCCGTCACGGTGGTAGTACTCCTTAACTTCATCTACACTGTGACCATCAATCCTGGTAAGTTTCTCTCTTTTCTCCGTTTTGCTACTTCTCGTTATTTTCGTCTTTCTTCGATTTACTCTGAATCCACATTCTGTACTCATTAGACTGTTCATTCCATTCAGCAGATGCTGTAATTCTTCACTTTCACTCAGCAATGTCATCAGCAATTCATATCATATCCTTTCACCTTGAATTTCAATCCTACCCTTGAACCTTTCGTTTATTTTATTCATTGCGTCTTCAATGTGTAGATTGAACAGTAAACAGCATCCCTTTTTAATCCGGGCACTTCGTTCTTGGTCTTGCACTCTTATTATTCTCTTGGCTCCCGTAGGACATACTGTATATTACCCGTATCTCCTTGTAGCTTACCCCTATTCTCCTCAGAATTTCGAACATATTGCACCATTTTATATTGTCGTACGCTATCTCCAGGTCGACAAATCCTATTAACGTGTTTTGACGTTTCTTTAGTCTTGCTTCCATTACCAACCGCAACGTCGGAATTGCCTCTCTTGAGAAAGGTAAAAATTAAAAGCAAGGGTGGTAATATTAAGAGTGCAATGAGAATTAATTTATTAAATGCAGAGGAGTGAGCGGATGGGTGGAAATAGGAAAATGAAGGCATCTGTGAGAAGGAAGACGCTTGGGCGACCCACGGTTACGTCGTGCGCTGTGAAGACCCGCCTGAGTGTTGGTGCGGCGCCCGATTGACAGTGGCCCATACTCTGGTGCGCTGTCCCACTTTGAATGCCCAGCGACGAAATCTTGGATTACCGGATGCCGCTAATTTTATCTGAAAACGCCTCATCGGCTGATTTAGTTTTACGTTTTATTCGTGAGGGTGGGTTTCATCATAGGAGCTAAGGTTTAGCGGATGTCCTTTCTCCGTCTGTGTCCTCCACCCTAGTGCTTCTAGGGTGGAGGTTTTAATGTCCTGCAGAATGGCTCGCTCCTCCTTTTTTATTCTTATGGTCAGCCAGCCATGGTAATCTGCTTTGTTGTTTTAATTTCTTCATCCCGTTTCTTGCGTTTCTGTGGTTTTCTTGTCCCTCATTTACATGTTTGTTGCCAATCATTACTGTTGTGATTTTTCCTTTCATTCCGTTTTGAGTTGTCAGTCTCGTTTATTTTATTCTCACACTTTTGGCGTTGTTTTATTTGGAACAAGGGACTGATGGCCTCGTAATTAGGTCAATTTCCCCCTCTTTTAATCCAACCAACCAACTTACTCGCTCTTGGGGTGACTGATGTTTATATGGGTTCCTTGTCACTTCGGTCTGACGAGAATCGAGGCTGCTGACGCTGCAGTCTTCGTATCTCCTAGATCTTCCATTTCCTCCTCTGATCTCTGTGTTGCCATCTGACAGCAGGTGGTGCCACATCGGCATCACCACTGGTTCTCTCTTCATGGGAACAAGCTCCGAGCAATTAAGCATCTCGCCGCGAGGGGTGATTTTAACTAGCTTGCGTATTGGTCAATGCATCTTTAACCATCGACGTTTAAGTGGTGCTCACTCACCACTTCGTACGCGTTGTCCTCTACCTCTGATGGTTCACCATTTCCTGACTAATGCCCTTTCCTTAATCACTTAGGTTCTTATTTATTTTTGCCGTCTGACTTGGCTGTTTTAGCGAAGGACTCGCGGGCTGTCGACCGCGTTTTACTTTTAACCCGTCGTAGCAATATGTCGAAGGATATGTAACCTTGAGTTCAGGACCTTCGTTGTGTCTATGGCGTATTTATGGGCCTTCCTTAAAGTCCCTGATTTTAGCTGTCTTTCTTTCCGTCGACTGAGCTTAACGTGCAATCGTTTTTAACTGTTTTTGTATTCGTGATCTAAGATTATGACATGGGAGCGTAAGACCATATTTGTTTTTGCACCCAAAAACAAAACACGTAACGAATCCTACTATCGTTAAAATTTCCTGCTGCTGTTGATGTTACCATATACTCTCCTGAACAGAAATGTTTGTCTCCTTTTCACTTCACTTGACTGTTCACTGACCTCCACTAGATTGAACCAATGCGTTTTACCCTGCAGATTTTGTAATTTCACTTTTAAACTTTTGACATTCCACGCCTCGACTCTTAGAACGTTATCCTTTCGTTGGTTATTCTGTCTTTTCTCATGGTTACTATCCCCTTCGGAGTTCCCTCCCGAACATATGAATGGGGAACTATTCCGGAATATTTTGCCAATGGAAAGGTCATCATTACACCTTTTCAAATAAATGCCACATGTCCTGTGGACATACAACATGTCTTTAGTGCAGTGGTGTCCATTGTCCTTTGAATCCTCACGCCGTTGACCAATGCTGATTTTTTTCCGCTTTTTTAGAGGCAGTTTCCCATCCCAAGGCCAAGAGGGTGCCCTGAACCTCTGTCCATCAATGACATTGGTTCAGAAAAAAACGTTCTTCTGTTAAAACGTGAAATTGCACCACTGCCATCTGCGTTTCTACCTGATCACTTCCACACACTTTTTCACTGATCACCTGGAAAATGTTGTTTCCGAAGGGGATTCGGTGTCATCGATCCATATTGTCTTCCAGCTGTTATATTACTCGCTAATTCTGGAGCTTCGTGTTGCTCCAATAGGACTCGTAGAGGCGGTATTGATCATACAAAAAAACAGTTGTGCACTGAATCGGTCCACGCGTCCATTGCAGTTGGCTGTAAACAAGCAACACACTGTTGCATTGTCTTTGCCTTACAGACAGCAACGAGCCATAATTTGTAAGTGACGGTCATCGGCTGGAGGTAACCGTGGGCGACTCCATTACCTAGGCATCTAGCGTTACACGTGTCTCACGTTAGTGACTGAATGTCAGAACGACGTCGCTGCGGGGGAAGCTAATACGGCGGTAAAGTTTGTGCTGCCTTGCCTTAAGACGATAGCGCCATATGTCTAAGTGTTTAACAACGCTTAGGGACACGGTAACACACTGAACATGCCGCAATATCTCTTTCACGATACGCGTTCTACTGACCTGAATTTACAACGTGGGTTTATATTTACTACCGTTTCAAAGGGGTTGTTGCACTTGATTACTTTGTGGTCAAAAGATTATTGAAACGCTTCCCAAAACGCAGCCGGAGTAAGTTCAGCCGAAATATTTGCGAAGGACCTAACGGTGTTCAGAAAGAAAGGCTAAATACAGTTGACGGTGGCCCGTTTGTAGTAGTTTATCTTGTAACGAAATTGAGATGTATTCGCTGTGCGTTATTATGGGTAGACTTCATTCTTGACAACCGGAATAATATAATAATTAGAGCCTTTTACCGGTTTTCCAACTCAGATGATAGTTGCTGAAAGGTTCAAAGAAAACCTGAATCTAATTTGAGGGACGAACCCAACTAGTGCAGTTAGTTACTTGTGACTTCAATTACACTCAATATGTTGGCGAAAACACATTTTAAATCCCGACGTACGCATAAATCATCGCCCGTAATAATGCTGAATGTATTCTCTGGACATTATTCCGATCAGTTAGTTAATGAGCCCACTCTGATAGTAAAGGTTTTGAAAACACACTTGCTATCTTAGCAACAAATATTCTTCAGGTTATAACGAGCATCAAAACGCATGCAGAGATTAGTGTTCAGTGTTGTCCCAGCGGGACTGAATACCTTATCTCCCAAACCCACCAAAAATAAACGAAAACATACATTTTTTCCAAACAGCAGATACAAATTCGCATCTCCACTCCCTCAAAGTTAACAATGTAGGTGTAGACAAGATTTAGCTTGAATCAAAGAAATAGTATCGGCAGCAATTAAGAGATTTATATGAAATAAATTAATAAACGAGTGAGCTGATCCCCCACGCTACGCAAAACAGGTCAGAACACTGTTGCAGAAACAACGAGAAAACCATGCCAAATTTAACGAACGCTAAACCTTAAAGATTGGCAACCTTTTACAAAAGCTCGAAGTTCAGCACAGACTTCAATGCTAAATGCTTATAATATTCACAGCGTAACTTAGTCTCGAAATCCGGTGAGATTGTTGTCGAATGTAAAGTATGCTAGCCGCAAGACGCAATAAATGCCTTGCCCGGAATGGAAATGCTGCCTATGACAATGCCCGTAATGCTGATTCACTAAACACAGTTTTCCGAAATTGCTTTACCAAAGATAATGAATAAATACTCCAGAATTCGAATCAAGCACAGCTACAAACAAGAATAACATAGATGTAGATATCCTCGGAGTATTGAAGCCGCTTACGTTACTTAATAAAAGCAAGTCTTCCGGTCCAGACTGCACACCAATTAGGTTCCTTCCAGAGTATGCTGATGCAATAGCTCTGCACCTAATAATCATACGCAACCGCTCGCTGACGAAAGATCCGTACCCAAAGACTGTAAAGTTGCACGCGTCACTCAAGTATTCAAGAAAAGCAACGGGAGTAATCCACTAAATTGCAGGCCCATATCATTAACGTCGATATGCAGCAGGATTTTTCAACATACATTGTGTTCGAACTTCATGAATTAGCTCGAGTCAACACGGATTTAGAAAACGTCGTTCTTGTAAAACACAACTAGCTCTTTACTCACACGAAGTGTTGAGCGCTATTGGCAGAGGATTTCAAATTGATTCCGTGTTTTTTAGTTTCCAGAAGGTTTTTGACACCGTACCTCACAAGCGACTTGTAATCAAATTGTGTGATTATGGAACATAGTCTGAATTATGCAACTGGATTTGTAATTTCCTGTCAGAGGTCACAGTTGTAGTAACCGACGGAAAACAATAGAGTGAAACAGATGTGATTTCTGGCATTCCCCAAGGTAGTGTCATAGGCTATCTGCTGTTCCATAAATGGATAAAAGATTTAGGAGACTATCTGAGCAGCCATCTTAGATTGTTTGCATATGATGCTGTCGTTTATCATGACAGCAAAAACAATAGCAAGACGATTTGAGTGATACATGTTTGATGCGAAAATTTGCAATTGAGCCTAGATAATGAAAAGTGTGAGGCGATCTTCGGTTACACGATAAATCAATGAAACCTAAATGCCGTAAACTCAGCTAAATTATTATCATTACGAACAATTTTTAATTGGAAGTAACACATAGAAAATTTTATGAGGAAGGCGAACAAAAGACTACGTTGCATTGACAGAACACTTAGATGATGCTACAGATTTACTAAAGACTACCTACGCAACGCTTCGCTTGTCGGACCTTCTCTGAATACTGCTACCGGAGTGCTATCCTTACCAGATAGGATTAACGGAGTATATCGAGAAGGTTCGAAGAAATATGGAAGAAAGTCACGGACATGATACAGGACTTGGGGTAGACACCATTTACACAAAGGCGTTTCTCGATTCTGTGGGGATCTTCTCATGGAAATTCAGTCTGTCTCCTACGAACGCATATTTTTTTTTCGCCAACCTACGTGGAGGTAACCGGTCATCGTAATGAAAAGAGGGAATTAGAGCTCGCATGAAATAGTGTAGGTGTTAGTTTCTTCTGCGCGCTGTTCGATAGTTTAGTAACAGAATTATTATGAAGGGGGTTTGATGAACCCTCTTCCAGGCAATCGAGTTTAATTTCCAGAATAGTCATGTAGGTACAGATAGGTCACAAGGGCTGTGCAGAACTGTTTCTGGGCATTTTTTTGTGACAAAGGTGTTGTCTAAATGTGTCGGAGAGATCTTTCACTTTCTATATTTTTCTTAGGGCTTCTTTTACTTCCAATACTAAAATTCCACCCGTTTCTCACTCCATCCAAATGTATGGAGTAATTCTCTGGCAGGTCTCTATGCGGCTCCCAATTTGGTTTTCTATTGCTTTCGTTGTGTCCCCTTTAAACATTTATCACGGATTTTATTGCACAATAGACAGCTGGGGGAGGATTTACACGTTTCCATGCTGTAGTGTTTTACTCGTAACAAAAATTTCTTTGTCATAAATACTTGTTTTGCTCTCCTGTTAGATATGTCTCCCCTTCATACTATCGAGATAGCAGCACAGTTGCGTTGCTCAAGTCTTGAGCTGTCTTTATCTGCATGTTCGTTTGTGTAGTACTGTTGCCAACGGCTCGTTTGCTTACGGCTGCAGGTGGCGTCGGCACAGCAGTATGCCAGCTTGCGCGGACCGTGCCTCTCGTGACCGTCATGGGAACCGCCTCTCAAATAAAGCACGCAAACGTGTCACAACTCGGGACGCACCGCGTTCTACTACACCAAGAGAACTATGAAGATGTGGTCGCGGCCCGGTGTCCTCGTGGTGTGGATATCATAATTAATAGCAGCGGTGGAAGTTACATAGAAAAATATTCCAAACTTCTCAGACCATGTGGAAAATTAATCAATATTGGTAAGGGTATAAACAGGTACTCAGAACTGAATGTTTTGTTCTGCATGATTTTCCATACAAGAAGATACCTTTGTGTTCTGATTTCAAAGTTGTAACTTCTCTGAAAAGTGATTTCCTCTGTTCACTTCGTCTCTCCAATGTATTCCTCTTAACTGGATTAATCTACAGATAGTCTGCGAGGTACATGGTTTTACGGTACGCTGTTCCAGTGTGTAGCAATCTCTTCCAAATGTCGTCAGTGCATTTGTTATTGGACTCTTTCGCGTTTATGACACTTGGTGCACTTGTCGATGTCATTCGTGAATATATCTGGTAGATCGTGAATCATACGCCTTACACTTGTTTCTCATTGCAAAAATAACACTGGTGTTCTTGCTGAGGCACTGGGACAGGTCAGTAACTTAATACACAAGTACTTTAAGCTGCCTACTGGTAACAGTTTACTGACCAAATTTCGTATAGCAAAACTGGTCCAGAGTGCATTGAAGTACATATAACATGAAAATGCAACATCGAAACATACTGAGACACACGCATTTATTTTTAGTGGCGTTTTTGGTGCGTTCGCTATTGATCAGATAGTCCTGCAGTGCAGAGAGTGTCACATAAATGTTGATACTCTCATGCTCATACTTGTCCTCCTCTAATAAGAGAAATAATGGCAACTCGTTCAAAGCGCAGAAATCGAGCCTTTGTTGATACAAAGAGGAAGCCATACTAGTAAAATTTCTCTTCTTTAATAGAGTAACTTATTTATGTACATTAACTTAAGTACTTTCTGCTATTTTACTTCACTTGTCACTTTCCTCTAATCTCCATTTTCGGAGTCAGTGATTCTTTCTTGTGGTTTTTTGAAGTCCGGGGATGTTATGTATCAATAATTTAGCGTTGTTGCTGAACTTGCATACTACGCTAAATTTTACGAGTTTGGCAATATTCTAGCAATACAATGTACGTAACACTACTAACGGTATTAGTAGTAGTTCGTTTACTAGTAACATGGTGTTCCTCTGATGACAAATCATTTAACTCTGTGTGTAGTACTATTGCCACATTAATATCAAATGCTTCAGACTTAATATTAATTTGATGAACCATTTACTGAAAGTTACATAAAGATGCAATTTTCAGGTTCAAATAACTCTGCTATATATCCTGAATCATCAATTTGGGGCTTTCTGAAACCGAAATGGGATACCACGTACATACCTACAGCAGATCTGACCAGTCGTAACTACAGTGTAGCAGGTATCAACATAGGAAGTTTGCTGCAGTCTGATCAAGATCGCCTAAGACGTGTGCTTATAGATATATTTAGTCTCCACATCAAGAAGAGAATACGGTCTCACGTCGACGTAGTATTACCTTTCGAAAGAGTAAGTACATGACCAACCATAGCATGAAAGATATTGGAAAATGTCCACTCATTACATTTTCTCATTTTACAGTTTGAAGATGGTTTTAGGCAGTTGTGTACAAGGAGCAATTGCGGAAAGATAGTATTAAGAGTAAAGATGGAGCCTGAACCACCCGCTGCAGTGGTCACGCATGTAAGTCTGGATGATCTATCTGCGCATAAAATAGGAGAAACTTCTAACAATAGTAGCTGTGCTGATGGCAAACACGAAGACGGTACCAAAGCACCTGAAGCAAGCTGAGGGCAGAAATTTCGACGAATCGGCCAGATTAGATTTGATGTGATGAAACGCATGTATTATTAAAAATTTAGATTACTGTAGAAACAGAATAATACGCAGTGGTTTTGCTAAAATAGCCCAATTTATATCTGGGAGCATAGTCCAACTTACATTTCGTCAAACAGTATTATTATTTTATATATTATGCTAAAACCTCGATTTTTAACAGTTGTAATAATAGTGCAAACCTTATTAATCTAAGGTTGAAGTTTTTGAATACTAAAACAAGTAAATGTTACGAAAAATAGTCTACATTCTATACCCATTTCTCTGGCATACGTCGTTGAAAATGGTCACGTGATTTTAAAAAATGGTCTGAGCTGATCTACAAAACTTACTATTCAAAGGAGCTTTAGTTGATAATTTCTCATCATTTTTAAGGAGAAAAAGTGAAATTAGAGTATACATTATGTACTTTGAACTGTGGCTTGGTAAATATAAGATTCCAAAATATATTTAAGTCTGGGATATCAACGAATTTAATGAAGGGAAGACGTTTTAGTTTGGCACCAAAAATCACGAGGTCAGCTAAATGTCTTCTACTTTGTTAGATAGCACCAGCGTCTAAGAGATGCTCCGCCGTGTGGTATTACCACTTCGGTAACCAATTTACGTCCTATCTTGCGGGCTTATTTAAATGAAAGTGTGAGAGATCAGAATTTGGTTTGTGAAACTAAACTGTCTCCGCTGAAATTAAGCAAAGGTTTGTACAAACTGGATCAGCTACCGGCTGCAAGTCATGGAACACAAACACAAAAGATCCACTGTTTATTCTCCCGACCAACAATGATATCCTCCAAGATTTGAAACTTCTCAGAACGACAAATACAAAACTCTTTACGATATAATTACTATGCTACTTGCTCCTTCCATATGTTCTAAGTGAAACCGTCCTCTAAGCCGTCGAATAACTCAAGCATTTTAAATGTGATTTTTAAGTGAATGAAAAACCGAACAGAAACGTAAACATGAGTACTGAAACAGATAGGTAATATTTAGGCTATTGTTACACTGCATAGTAAAAAGAATCTCTTATGATATATTCATAACAAGTGCATAACAAGGATGCTGAGGACGTGTAGTATTTAAAACTGGCTTACCGCTCTTGTATGATATACTACCTCTTCCGAAATTCGTCAGCCGTGTAAGAACGGCAGACAAATTTTATACGTCGCTTCAACTGTACTTTCTTACAAGATATAATTTTTATTGTTATTAAATAATTTCTGGCATAAATGACAGTTTATACAGAGTGTTCTTATTTCTAATAGAGTCCTTGAACTAAGTTGTTAGTCTGACAGATTAGTACAATTTTCGTTAAGGTAGAAGGTAATAAGCAAGGGGAAAACAGAATACAGTTAATTGACGAGTAGTCTCAGTGTGCAACATCCTGGAATTAAGCATTGAGATCATATCGCAAGTAAGAGCAGCGATGAAGTCGCTTCTAAAATCATTCGGTAAGAAAGTATCAGAATTGATGTAATTAGTTAATATTTACTTCCAAAGAGTAGGTGCCAATGAGAAAAGTCTTAGATGGCGTTTTGTGCGATACATATTGCGCTGATAAGTTTACTATAGTTCCTATTTTTCTTAAATACGCCTATTTCCAATTTGCAGCGTTCTTTCAAAGTTGATAATGTCGCACAATCAAAACTAAATTACGTTCTTACCAGACTTTCAGTAGATGGTAGAGGATTTAGCCCCCGAAGGTAGAAAATAAAGAGAAAGAATACCTTAAGTTTTCGATTACATAGTGCACTTCCGAAAGGAATGACTTAGTTTTTTGATTTGAACGTAATGCTTAAGTTTGATTTATTTACCTTAGTACAATATCTACAACCTGCGGTGGGAATTCTTGTGAAGTTATTTTCTCTAAAGCTCCAGAGTAGAAGTATCAAGATGTCCGAATGCAATTTCCACTTTATGTACGAGAAGGAAAGTGAGAGGCAGGTAAATAAGTAAATTTTTTAAGGCTACTAAAAAGGAAACGGCTAATTCGTGCCGTACTTATGTGATACAACAAAAACATTGATCCCTAATGCAGAAGAGGAACTTCCATTCACGACATAATGGGTAGCGTGGTACTACTCGTATCTCCGCTAGAAGACTATAAAAGAGCTAATAGTTGTTGCATCACTGCTTTTAAATATTTCATAGTTCTAACAGCGACACATTCGTTCAGAGAATTCAGCTGCTTTGATAATTAAAAAAAAGTTTTTGCCGTCTCACTAGCACGTTTATTTTACGGTCTGACTTTTCTGCATCTATGTAAGTACTCAGCAACATATTCTGCTAGCCACCATTAGATACATCGCGGAGGGCACCTTGTATGTCCACACACGACATTCATGGTGTCCCACACCAACACACTCATTACTCGTGGAAGACATTCTTACAAAGTCCCGTAAGAGTTCGGGGAATATGTGTGCATCCTCACAGGAGGAGGTCATGGCCGGTGATGCCAGAACTATATACTTATATGGATATGGTGTCTGTTCTTTCGGACATGTCCGAATGGACAGACACCATATCCATATAAGCATATAATTTCTCTTTGTCGTGGTCCTTACGAGAAACGAACGTTGGCAACACTAGAATGTTCAGAGATCAGTTTCAAACGCCAGTTATATAGATTTTCTTAATAGTGCCTCGAGAAAGTGGTAGTCTTCCATCCAGGTGTTACCGTTTTTCACGAAACATTTCCGTAATACTTGCACTGACAGCTCAACGCTCCCCACCTTCTTTTATATTGATGGTTCCAGCTTTCGTGACATTTAACCGTCAATCAGCATAACAGAGGGGGTGTCCGGATGCTTTTGATCACATAGTGGAAACGAAAGGTGATACACCCTCACACATAAAGAACAGTGTAATAATGCCAGTTCCAAAGAAAACGAGTGCCGATCCCTGTGAATGTTACCGCGCCATCGGTTTGATTCACGGTTGCAAAATTCTAGTGCCAGTTATTTATGACGGCGATCGTATATATTCGGAAGGTTTTGATCTGACCGTTTACCACGATCAGCCTATCGAATTTCGTAATTATTTCAAATACTGATTTCTCCAGGGAGGATCGCTTCAGCCACGCTTAAATTTATCCTTTTAGAAGCAGGTGGCTTGCAGCAGTGACGAAAGACTCTGCCTTTGATCTCTGCCGCCATCCTTATTCTCAAACAAGTTTAATCATTAAAAGCGGTAGGGTTTCTGTTCCAATGCCGCAAATGACAAGCTGATTCGAGCTTATTGAGCAGAAAAATTGCGTCGATTAAGCAGCAAATTTGTGTTGTCGCTGACAGAGTGCAGTTTCCGATCTGCAACTCAGAAAAATAATTGTACCTTATTACAATTCATCGTTCTTTCAAATAAAACAGTGACATACCTTCCTCTTTACCTGTTGCTTGTGAATTGTCTTAGGAGCAAATATACATGTGCCTTCTGTGATCAGTGTGTTTGTTCTCTGAGGCTAGACACAAGAGTCTGTGACGTTTACGTTTATTATGCGTAATTTGTTGTTGTTTAGGACTCCCTTTTTAGACACTTAACGTTTCCATGATTGGCCGAACCATGCTTTCCATCTGCTTCTTGCTGTTGTAAGAGTACTCCCGGCATTGTACCTCAACCACTATTACTGTGGCGTCCCTACACATCGTACTAAGCGAGCTGACGTAGTGTTCTCGGGCGGTATACTCGTATTCTGTAGGAGTGGTATTCGATACTCGTCTGGTCATAGAGATTTAGACTTCTACAGGTTTCCCTATGTTGCTTTGGACAAATTATGGTTCCTTAGAGATGGACACGGCGTATTTCATTCCCAATTCCCAGGTTGCATTCCATTGACCTTGTCGACGGCGAGACGTCAAAACGTTCATATTTCGTCTTCCTTTCCATGCGTTTGGTTCAAAAAGTAAGGTAACCTTTGCGATGAAAGATTTATTAGATCATAACTTTTCCACATAGTTACCATGCTTGTCTATGCATTTATTCCATCGGTCGACAGTAGTCGCTGTTTCTCCGCAGGAGTAAGGGCGTAAACCAGCAGCACACCCTGCATGTCCCAAAAGACTGTGGCCATAACTTTCTCTGTGGCTGGTCCCGGCGGAGGTTAGTCCTGCCTCGGGCATGGGTGTGTTTGTCCTTAGGATAATTTAGGTTAAGTAGTGTGTAAGCTTAGGGACTGATGACCTTGGCAGTTAAGTCCCATAAGATTTCGCACACATTTGAACATAATTTTCTTGGCATCGCACCTGTGTAAGAGAGGATGTGAGGGGAGGTTTAGAAATATGTGCTCTCCTTGACATGAATTCATTTTGAGTGAACTCATTTGCAATATTGGGCGGCGTCCTTATGAAACATTCAACCCACTAAAATACCATAGTTTCTACCGGTTACGCAGCGCTCCTCTTAAGGACCAGAAAAGAACCGCTACAAAGACGGTCCAAACATAGATGTATTAGTTGTTTCACAAAGACGTGACCTAATACCCACGGTGATTTTCTTTAAACTGGTACTGGCCACGGAACTTTAAGAGATTAACATGGATTCATTACTCGACTCAGATAACAGAAACTGTGCTGGAAGAGAATACGATACTGCTGATACTGCGTTAACTGCCGAACAGACAATCCCATTCACACGGCATTATTCTGGTCCAAAAGTTGTGCTGGTACTCATCGCGAACAAGTCTTCCTATATCCCATTGTGTTGTCATTGGTAGTCACCAAGCTGTTACCGAAGATTTTGAGTAATTACGATAAGTACAAACAGTAATACTTACATTACAGTCTCGCCTAATTACTTATAAGAGAAGAGCATTCGTTTATTTCTTCCTTCAACACAGCTTTCACTCCTACTTTCGAGTTGTAATATGTGATATGGCTACGAATACGTGATATTTAAAATTGATTCCCTTCGTCTTTATCAGAGCAAGAACAAAATCAGAGTTAGTAACATTACATACAACACCAGAGACAATAAAAATTAGAAACAATGTAACGATAATGTTCATTTTTCTTACGCAAAGAGTAACGCCTTTAGTTTCTACATACAACACAGTATCTGACTCGGCTATTTCCGTAATAAAATGTGATACTAAATCTCAACGCTCCCCTCTTGAAACTGTTTCGTAACGCAACAGCGAAACTATAGACAGCATTTAAAAATTTTTATCTTCTCTTCTTCTTAGCTTGACATGGATATTAAATCGCTCTTGTTACATTGTTTATTGAACGACATAAGTATTGATGGTTAAGCCTGAGCGACGAGCGAAGCACCTACCTGTAAAAATGTGAACTCTGAACTAAAGTCCTAAGGTAGACATAGTGACACATAATGCTGTTTCGAAGGTGTGTTTGGTTTGAGTATGCACGGTGAGCCAGGGACCTTTCCGCTTCTCACTGAGCTGGTACGCTGTGGAAATTTAGTTCAACCTGTTTACGACGGTAAACTCTGAATTTCATATTAAGAGTTTTGGTGTTAGATAAAATCGTCAGTACCCAAAATTAAATCTTAAATGTACAAAACGTGAAAACAATCAAATTTAAGTTCGGTCGATGATTCTTATTTTGCGCGGAAAAGTCAGTCGACGATTCCCTGAATGCCAATTCAGAGGTGTAAGATAAAGTGGGTTTCACAGGTACAGCTACAACATCTTTACATCCAAATCAGAGGTACGCAATGATTAGAATCAACTAATATACATTAACGCGGCACAAAAGTTGTGAGAAGCCTGTGAATGCCGAAAAGTCTTTGACCGTTGGCAGAATAATAAGTAAAGTATGCTTTACCGCTTTTATCTATATTACTAGACCAAAGGAACCTGAGTTGTCTGCTTCGTACCTTAAACGATGGTTTAATGAAAAGCAATACCTCCGAATTTTTTACGTGAAAGCTCTTAAGACTTTATTTTATTTAATAGCTTTATTAACATTTTAGGTCTTCATTTTCACCTATTTATTTCTCAACGTAGTCACAGCGGGACGCACACATTTCTCCCACCGAGAGACCAGTTTATTGATACTGTCACTGTAGAATGTTAGACTTTGTTGCTGAAGCCACAATCTCATGTGTGCTTCGTAGTCCTCATAGCTTTAATAGAGAAGTCCTCGAAGGTGTTCTCAAAGTTTTGGAAACAGATGAAAATCTGATATGGGGAGGGGTGGAGAGAGGAGAGAGACAAGTCGGGACTGCACGGAGGTTGATCGATAACAGTGAACCCAAGACGTCGGATTTTTGTTTATAGTGCAGCGTTCGTGTGTCGTCTGGCACCGTCATGCTGAAAGAGAGGATACACCGCGTGTGTATGAACTCTTCGAATTCGTGCTTCCAGTTTTCTGACTGTTTCTCGCGCCCAAATACAGTTACATAAACACCGTTACGTTACACATTAAAATTCCGAGCCCTCTAGTGACAGGGAGTTGCAACTTTTGGCAGCAAAGCGGGAAAGTAGACCGAGTATTATGCATGACATGTAATACCTCAACCGATGTTGAGAACAGAACAAAAAAATTCCGCCGCGTTACTTTTCAGCACACCCTCGTAGTTTCTTCAGTCTGGTTTTGACGTTGAATTTCTGATGTGAACCGTTATTTTACACCTTCCATTTTGTCCAATGATGTTCAGAAATGTAAAATTGTACAAAATGCAAAACCTTAGGCTACTAAGAGTAGAACATGAGTCACAAATGGAATTATTTCGTACAAATCAGTGCGTCTGACAATTTGTACTGCTCTGAAGTGGAATCAATAATACACACCAGTCACACACGAAGTTGGTGGCAGAGTTTGTTTCATTTATAGGATGGTGATAAAATGCATTGAGTCTACAAGAGAGACTGTTTGCACAACACACGTGCGATCCATCGTAGAATATTGCTCAAATGTATGGAGCCCATACTAAACAGGACTATCAGAGGATACTGAGCGTATACAAAGAAGGGCTTGCACGAATATTCGTAGGCTTGTTTGACAAACGAGAGCGTCAGAGTTGATGAGCAACCCGGACTGGTAGACGCTTGAAGATAGACGCAAACGATCACACGAATTTCTACTACAGAGCTTCTAGCAACTGCAGTATGTGATGACGCAGGGATCGTGAATACAAGAAGAGATTAATTGCAGAGAACACAGGGGCACTTAAGCAGCCACACTTCCCAGGCTCCAGAAACCTTACTACATCGTATAATGGGGAGTCTATTCTGCCATGTCTCTCACAGTGGTTTCCAAAGTATTGGCCAAATACAGGTGAGCCTTGTCGACAGTTAATTTTCTTCATCACAAAGACAAAAGCAGTGGCATTTCTAGAACACTAGCCCATGCGAGTTAAGATTGAAATTGACAAGCGGATCACAGAGCAAGTTAATACATTCCATTATTTAAGGTGCAGTATTACATACAGGACAGACAATGAAACACAATACCAGTTAGACCTATTTAACTATTCCTGTGGAACGCAGAAAATTGAAATAGACCATAGGAATATTCTACTCAAGTTGTACTCCGAAGAGCCAAAGAAACTGGCACACCTGTCTAAAGTCGTGTAGGGCCCCCGCTAGCATGCAAAAGTGCCGTAACACGTGTCATGGCCTCCACTAACGTCTGAAGTAGCGCTGGAGGGAACTGACACACAAATCCGTAAGAGTATGAGGAGCTGGAGAACACATCTGAACAGCACGTTGCAAGGCATCCCAGATACGCTCAATAATGTTCATGTCTGGGGAGCTTGGTGGTCAGCGGAAGTGCTTAAATTCAGAAGTGTGCTCTTGGAGCCACTCTGCAGCTATTACGGATGTGTGGGGTGTAGCACTGTAATGCTGGAATCACCCAAGTCAGTCGGAATGCACAATGGACATGCTTACGTACGTGTCACCTATCAGTCGTACCTAGGCGTATCAGGGGTCCCATATCACACCAACTGCACACGCGCCACACCATTGCAAAGCGTCCACCAGGTTGAACAATCACCTGCTGACAAGCAGGTTCCTTGGGAGCATGAGGTTGTCTCCATACCCGTACGCATCCATGCGCTCGATACAATTTGGAACGACTCATCCGACCAGGCGACATGTTTCCAGTCTTAAACAGTCCAAGGTTGGTATTGACGGTACCAGGAGAGTCGTAAAATTCGTGTCGAGCAGTCATCAAGTGTACACGAGCGGGCCTGCGACTCCGAAAGCCCATATCGATGATGTTTCGTTGAATGGTTAGCTCGCTGACACTTAATGGCCCAGCATTGAATTCTGCAGCAGTTTGCGGAAGGGTTGCACTTCTGTCACGTTGAAAGATGCTCTTCAGTCGTCGTTGGTCCCGTTCTAGCAGGATCTTTTTTCCGGCCGCAGCGATGTCTGTGATTTAATGTTTCATCGGATTCCTGTTATTCACGGTGCACTCGTGAAATGGTCGTACTGGAAAATCCCCACTTTATCGGTACGTCGGAGATGGTGTCCCATCGCTCGTGCGCCAACTATAACGCTGCGTTCAAACTTGGTAGCCTGCCATTGTAGCAGCAGTAACCAATCTAATAGCTGCGCGGGACGCTTGTTGTCTTATACAGGCGTTGCCGAGCGCGGAGCCATATTCTGCCTGTTTACATATCTCTGTATTTGAATATGCATGCCTATACCAGTTTCTTTGGTGCTTCAGTGGATAAAGCTGTGGCTATACCAGCTGTTATATCGATGCAAAGACTGGACTCATAAGAATATAGTTGAAAATAGAATAGAAACGTGAGGAATCAGTTTCCTTACATATGAGGTTGGATATACTTTAATAGATAAAAATAGAAACAGAATATATGAAACATAGTTGACATAATAAAACAATATCAATGAGGATGTAAAGAACATGTAGACCGTACGCCACATGCAAGAATCACTGAAGCCATAAAACAATATGAACCAGGAGGTAAATGACCTTTATCAAAAGACTACTTGACCAGATTTGAAGGAGATGAAAGGGACTAGGTCTAATCTTTCGTGGACAGGTAGATGATGAATGTGGAATTTTCAATCTTCGTAAAATCTCCTACTTATCTTTCTCGATTCCAACGAAGGAAGTGCCTTACACGTATAAGAAATGGTAATACCACATTTTCACACGACATGGCTGTTCTACTGCGTGTATCAAGAGGAATATTGAAGGATACTGGAGGAGCGCTTATTTGAAGCAAAAACTGTCACTAAACCCTTCTACCTTTCCAACAGTTTTTTTTTTTTCATTTGTAGCTCCTTGGGTTGGCCGTGTTTGCAGTTAAAATTGTTGGATGTGAGGTCCGCCAGTTACGCAAAACACCATTTTTTCTCAATACCTAAACATGTTTCGGCACCACTGTGCCATCAGTGGGTTTCAGTTTTTATTTATCCTGTAATGTGAACATTTTTGTTAAATGATCATAAAATTATGTGGATGTTCAGTTCAAACAATAGATCGTTTTTTGTAAATATCTTTACGTTTGGTGTGCATGAATTTTCCGGATCACTTGTGTGTTAATTAGTACAGGTAGCTTGTCATCTGCAACCAAACCATGTTAATGAGAAAGGCTTTTGCTGGGATTTAACCTATCTTCTAGAATGTAATTTAGTTCGTCGCGATGTTTTCACGCCTATATTCGTTTCTACTTAAGTTTTCGTGTGGCAAGCACTTTCATTCTCCGCATCATGGTAAGGTGTTGTGGAGCACACGTAACTATAACAAGTATTTTCCACAAATACCGTAGTAAAACACTTTTCACTTCACCAAAACACAAAAAGAAATGATATGTTTGAACTAAACATCCACATAATTTTATAATCATTTAACAAAATAAATAAAACCCACTGATGATGGCACAGTGGTGCCGAAACATGTTTGGATACTGAGAAAAACGGTGTTTTGCGTAACTGGCGGACCTCACATCCAACAACTTTCCAACAGTGTTTGAATTATTCAGCACAACCTTCTGCATTCAGTTTTTAAATTGATTCAAACCAGTTGTGTATAAAGGCATCAGTTTCATGAATAACAACCTAAATTAAAGCTTCGGAAACATTTGGAATAGGGCATATGTCCTTACGAAAATTTTGCTTAAATGAGCTTTCCTGTTATACTGCTGAACATTGGTCATTCCTCCTGGAACACTATTTTAGTTTAAGTACACTATTTTAGCTTTCAGTTCCATTGTAACGGTTCAGTTGTAACTTAAAGCAACAATAGGTGATAACAGTGCTATTCTGACAGAATCGAACATAGCTTTAAGACAGAAAGTTAACGGGAAACGAACTTTACATGTGAAACACGGCGAATTTAACTGTTCATATCTCACAGACTGCAGTAAAAGAAAGTATTTATTTCTCTTTGCTTCTTACTTTACGGTAAGGCGGTATCGCAAGATACAGGGTCAGTGGTATCAGTGGTAAACTGAACTTCATTCTTACAATGGTCTTTACGTAGTGTCGATTTTGCGTTGAGCCAGATCTGATTTCTACTGGGCCAAAGATCGAGCACTTCTGAAGAGTTGATGGAAATAAGCCAGAAGCGACCAACAACATATTGGGACACTGTGTATCGTATCTAATGTCAGTCTGGCTCACGAAATTTGTTTACGTAACTTATCGGCACTGATAATGGCTAAGCACCCTCTCGTATGCAGTAGGGATGTCCAAGGGAGCGTTCTTATCATCTGTGGTTATCGGAGAAAGAGCAGTCAGACAGCAAATGTCAGTCAGCATATTAATACAGCCCCATGGTTTCCATAAATAACTTTAAACTCATCAGGGAAGCTTTCTTAAATAGATCGCGACCGCTTTCTTACATCACCATTTTCTACCTGAAATACTCATCTGTCCCTGACGATCTCACCTTTAAAGAGATACTAACTTCAGCTTCTTAAAGGAATTTAAAAACACAAACAGGTAGAGAGGTAATGTATGGTTTAGATACGGTTTACTGTAAGCCGTAACGCCGGCCGCTATGGCTGAGTAGTTCTAGGCGCTTCCGTCCGGAACCGCGCTGCAGATACGGTCGCAGGTTCGAATCCTGCCTCGGGCATGTATGTGTGTGATGTCCTTAGGTTGGTTAGGCTTAAGTAGTTCTAAGTTCTAGGGGACAGACGGCGTCAGATGTTAAATCCCATAGTGCTTACAGCCATTTGAACCATTTTGTAAGGCATTACTTTAACCAGGAACACGCAGAACTGGATTGAAACTGATTGTGAGTTTAAACGTAGGCTTTCGCGGCCATTGTCACAGTCAATAAAATTTTTCAAAATGTAAGACTAGCGACGTTTCGGTCACTGTTGAAAGTGACCTTCTTTGTTTACTGTAAACAAAACATCCTCAGGAAGGTCACTTGTAACTGACCGCAACGTTGGTAGTTTTACATTTTGTGATGAAGCTTGATATGAAATTGCTTTACATTCATAGATACAGACTACGGGTTGGCTTCTTCACGTGTGGCGCAACGTTTGGCTTCCGAAGAATTTATTTTACTTTTGACGAGTCTTCAAGACAGTAGTTCCCCCAGTGCTTAAACAGTTTTAATTCTCAGGGTCTGAGTATAAAACAATTGTTTTCTTTCAGTTGTAGATTCGTTTATTGTCACAAGAGAATAGCAGATTCATTTTTAGTCGCCTGAATGCCTTGTCTGGAAGACGATGTTTACTCTCGAAGATTATCTTGTGGTTCTTTTCGCAGAGATAGTCGTACGTCTGCAAACGCTTTGTCGATATTCGGCCGTTCTGTCTTTTCTTCTCATCTGATAATTCGCTTTAGTAAATAATGCTTCAAAAGTATTTTCATGTAATGATTAAAATTATTTCATTCTTTATACGAAATGTCAGTATTGGATAGAAAAATCTCCCAGTGCAATATAATTTATTATCACCACAAATACGGATGCACATATTCTGTAACTCGTAAAAACAGTTCATGCGGACTCTACAAAATCTCATACGTAAGTGAACGCTACACGACACATTACATTGCTGACACATAGGTTTTTTATTTATTTTATTGTTACAATTAACTATTCTAATTTACAAGGGCGTCAGAGATTGGCAACAGTGAAAGGTAAGAGCTTGGTGATCGCTGGTTGTCCCGTAAGCTGTGACGGTGGCAGTCTCAGCGTCTGTTTGAGCTGTAACGAACAGTCTCCTCTCGAGTTCTCAACATGCCGCACTTGGTCGTCGGTATGCGTAACCTCATCTCAGTTCAAGACAAAAGTGCTTGTAGCAAAACCTAGTCCCGCCAATAGATTTAATAGGAGTAGGGCTTAAAAAATGAACCTCTGACAACGCTGTAACTACGTGCATCGTCCACAATAACAGGTAATATGAACTTTGCGGTGTGCCGGACCTCTGTCCCATTAGCTAAGGTAGACGAGGCAACGTTCGAGTAGCGTTCTAATCATTTATTTTCAGTTAAGGCTTCAAACTGTATTCAATTTACACCTCCACATTGCGGTGTCTTGGGTATTTCTTTCTGTTACTGTTACTTTTATTTAAACATTAAGACATAACATGAACGTCTTACAGACGTTAAGTATCATTTTGTTTCGTCGATGACACAAATAAAGCCAACAGAAAATAATAAAAAAATGGCTCTGAGCACTATGGGACTTAACTTCTGAGGTCATCAGTCCCCTAGAACTTAGAACTACTTAAACCTAACTAACCTAAGAACATCACACACATCCATGCCTGAGGCAGGATTCGAACCTGCGACCGTAGCAGTCGCGTGGTTCCGGACTGTAGCGCCTAGAACCGCTCGGCCACCCCGGCCGGCAGAAAATAATAGTGGGTACAGCAACGCAGTCTATATCCAATGAGATACACAAAGCACAATAGGTAGGCTACACTAGATTGCACGTTATGCTACGCACAGCAATTCAATTTTAGTCGTTTAACATCCAGGCTTCTCTCCAAAGAGCCGGTACGTACACGTACGAACAACGTTCACTTTAGAGAAGATGTTCAAAGCGACTACGTTGCATGTGCAAACAATTCGCCACTTGCTGGATCATACTTCGCTATAACCTACGCTACACACTTTCATCCGCCATTGCCAAAGCGGCATGTGCACGCGTGGTATTAGGTAGTGTACATCCATGGGTGGAGTACGAGGGTAATCTCAAAAGTAAGGTTCCTATTTTTTTTAATAAGTACATAGACCTGTTTATTTCTGAACTGGTTTACATCAGTTTACAGCTTGAACATTTACCTATTTTTCGACATAATCACCATTTCTGTTGATGCATTTTTGTATGCCCATGTCATACCAGCTCGCCGCCATGCTGTTCAGAAAGTTATGAATTCTTTCACCTCGTCATCGTAGCTCAATCGCTTTCCGGCCAAATGTTCTTTTAACTTAGGGAACAGGTGATGTCACTCGGCGCCAGGTCAGAACTATAGCGGTGCAGCATCGTGCAGAAACTATAGCTGTCGTCGAACACCAAGGTGAACTTCGTTTAATGCGTCAGGCAAAGTATTGCAAAGGAACGTAAGATACAGAGGTGCATTAAACTTGTTCGGCATTGGCAGTCTTTCCACGATTCCAGCCCACAGGTTTATGCCAAAGTTTGCCTAAAAGCCACTTTCACGGGTGACGTGTTCCGACCAATAATGGCTGTTGTGGACGTAGAAAATAAATTTACCAGTGAAGTTAGATTCATCAATCCGTATCAAGCTATTTATAAAATGTTCGTTGTCTTCAACATGGTGCAGTAACCGTCCAAAAAAAACTGCACTCGTGCAATGCAGACTCCTGGCCAGTGGTGTTGGGTTAACATATAACGATACGGATGAAGTTCTTCAGCGTGAAACACTTCAATAACCAGTCTTTGGGATATCTGGAATTTCCTTGCAATATCACGGGTACAATTCCGAGGTGACTGGTGAACCGTTTCGAGAATCGTGTCTTCTCCCTGTCTAGTACTTGGATGCCTCTTTCCGTTGCTTGTGGACGAAGCTTACTGTTTCCCGTAGGCGTTGCTCCAGGCGACGGAAAACATTCTTGTCAGGGTGGCGCCTTTGAGGGTACCCTGCAACATATGCACGATCAGCAGCAGCAACTTGGTTATCGGGTTCACCCAGCACGACAAGCATATCGACATATCCTTCATTTGTGTACTCCGTCGGGAAGCCGCCGTATATGAACTTGAAAGGACTACTTATGGTTCTGCATTGCGCGGTCAGTATACACATGCTTAATTTGGCAATTATGATCGACATTGCGGGTGCTTTTGATAATCTCTTGTCGGCCGCAAAGTTCAAGAGGTCCAGACAACTAGAGGTACCCGAAACACTGTGCAACAGTCTACCAGGCTACTGTATGAACACAGTAGTCGAATGCCAGTTGGACGGCCGAAAAGTAATCGGACAAGTTACAAAAGGCTGCCCCCAAGAGTCGATCTGTGGTCCCATCTTCTGTGACATCACTATTGAACCCATCCTGCAACTACTGGAAGGAACAATAACGACAGATGGAGTTGTCGCATACGCAGACGACCTTTTAGTCGCAGTGTCTGCTAACAATAGGTTCCCGCTAGGAGGAGGAGCAAATGGAACACTCAAAACAATAACACAATGGTGTTACGGCAAGAAACTCAAGATAACCGATGACAAAACAACATACACTTTACTGAAAGGATCTCTCCAGAAAAACTCTAGTAGGAGACACAAAGATTAAACGAGCAGTCACCACATGGTACCTTGTGGTACACATAGACAAAAAGGAAAATTTCCATAAACTCTTGCGCATTGTTACAAAAAAAGCAGAAAAAATTCTGCAAAAACTGGCAAGACTAAATTTAGAACGATTTAAACTCTCCTTGTCAGTTACACTGACATACCATTGTGCTCTCTTCGAGTCGATACTTAGGTTCGCCGTCAGCACACGGGCTCACAGGTTGAGCCTATTAACAAACCGAATCCTCGTCAGACAAAGACAAAGGAGCGGCTTACTTAGGCTATCGGGAGCTTTCGGCACCACGTCAGTGGAATCACTTTGTGTGGTGCACGGAATCTACCCAATAGACATTACGATAAGATAAAGAGCTGTTAAGTACTGGCTTAAGGTCGGTAGGCACGACCATGTTCGAAAGGTCACTGGAGTACCTATTGACACGAAACGCCAATTAAAAACTTGGAGTATGGTTTTCTGGCAGGGTGAGTGGGACACAAGTGATCAGGGCCGCAGGCTACCCAGTCCTTTCCCGATGTAGGGGAGAGACTACAACTCAACTATATCGATCCCAGCCGCGGTACGGTCCACTTCTTAATAGGACACGACCCTTATCCACGCCCTTAAACCGCATGAGTCTGAGACACAAAACCAACATGCACATGTGGGGAAGAAGGCTTTCCAGAACACATTGTCTTTTTCAGCGGACGATATACCAACATCAGACACACAATAGACTTAAACCTCAACAATATTCAAGACACCATGTACGCAATGTTCAGAGACGAAGAGCAATGTATTATGTTAAACACACTCACCGGCGATATATACAAAGCGACCTATAGAGAGTATGTCCAACATAGGAGGAAGATAAAAAAGTTCAGTTTCTTCAGTTTAATGGATTTATACATTGATTATTTAAATAAGTTTTAGCTTTGTCTGAATACCCCTCCGTAGGGGGTGTCATTAAACAATGGAATCAAAATGACATTTTCGTTTACACTTCAAGGCCTCTATGGCAGCGGAATACCTAACAATAAAATTGCCCAAACAATGGTGTCGACCTGAAAACTATTGGATTTTTGGTTAATATAGGTGATGGTAATGTTGCTGATAGCAACACAGTTTGGCAACCAACAAACACTAAAAACAAGATCAGGAATATGGGAAAGTTAAAAATTGTCGTCTCTATTTGGGCAGTTACCAGGCGTCTGAATTATTGGCTCAAATGGCTCTGAGCACTATGCGACTTAACTTCTGAGGTCATCAGTCCCCTAGAACTTAGAACTACTTAAACCTACCTAACCTAAAGGACATCACATACATCCATGTCCGAGGCAGGATTCGAACCTGCGACCATAGCGGTCGCGCGGTGCCAGACTGTAGCGCCTAGAACTGCTCAGCCACCCCGGCCGGCGTCTGAATTATTTGCATGATTACCAGCATAGACGAAATACGATCGATAGCACAACTATAAAAGGCTTTATTCGTAGACAGAACTGGTGAACACTTGGTTATGTCCTGCCAGCAGATCCATGTTGTCAGAAAAAAAATATTATCGATCGTTCGGAATTTTGTGGGAGAACAAAGGTTTCTGATGCCAGTCCTGAAGGAAAGCGGAAAAGGATGCACATTTTGTTTAGAGACGAGTCTCCGGTAGAGGTTTATCCAAAGGACAGAAATTAAAATGCCTGAATCCGTATAAATGAACCAGAGGAAATTTCCCCATCCCACAGAAGAAACTAGGATTGGAAATAATAATCGCTGGTAGTCTCTGTGGCTATGGGAAAACTGCATGTGACTGATGCAAAAAGGGCCGTCAGTGGGGATTACTACTGGGAAAGGGTTGTTTCTGTCTATGTTCGAACAGTTCAGAATGGTTTTTTCCTAAATCAAGACAATGCTGTTTGTACGCATAGTGGAGCAACTTCTGAAGAGGGCATTCCCTGTATTTTGAGATGACTGGCCTGGAAAGTGTCGACCTAAACTGTGTAGAGAACCTGTGGCCCAGAGTAAAGGTTGTAGCCTTCAAAGAATCTCGTCTAAGCATCAGTGAACAGCTAATTCCACGTCTTCAGCAGGAATGGAACTCAGCCACCCCTGAAGACACAGCAGTACTCGCGATGAGTTTTGGTAGATGAATTGAAGGATGCGTTCGCAATCAGGGAAACCATACAAAATATTGAAATAGTGAAGACATGACTATCCAAGTCATTCATTGAAATGTAGAAATGTGTTTCTGCAAAAGGAAAAAAGCCTATGTAAGAAGAACATTCTAAAAAACTCGAGGTAGAAACTTTCCGTCTACCTTGTATATTCAACGTTACTGTGCGTTTAGCAATCATAACGACCTACGACTTCAACCACAAAACCATTCACTTAATTCTCTTACGTTTTCGGTCATTTCTTTATTGTTATGCTCCTTTTCAAACGTTCATTGTAACATGCCTTCATAAAATAACTGCTGACGGACCCACAAGTTGGTAAACCCGGCACACCCAGTCGTGTGCGAAAAGATTCATTGCCGCTCGATTACACCGTGTAACATCTAGGAGCAACAGTTCAGAGCAACGTAGAATGAAACAACATTAAGTTAGGTGCAGGAGGAGCAGATGCCAGGCTGAAATTCACTGGGAGAACCGTAAGAAGTTCAGTTCACCTATGAAAGAAGTGGCTCCATGCTCATTTGACCGATAATTGAGTACTGAGGGATTTGGAATTAGGATGAATCCAGGAGACTAGGCATTGGCGGCCAGTCTACGACATTCTGAGGTCGGACGTTCAAGGGAGCGTTTAGAGAGGCAAAGTGTATCATGGAGCGATTTACTCTTAAAATTCAGAGAGCGTACCCTCCAAAAAGAGCTGGGGAACACATTTCTTCCTACCACATACATCTCGTAAAATGATTACGACGTGAGAATCAGATTAATTAATGTTCACATACTCCCTTATCGACTGTCACTCTTCACATTTTCAAGTGGGAGAGGAGCGGTTAAATGATAGCTGTAACCGAAGTACCAGGCATCGTAATATGGCTCCGGGAATGCGGATCTAGTACAGGATCCGTTGTGTCTCAGGTAGTCGCCTGAGCTTTGTCGTGAGCCGGCCATTAGCAGAACTTGGAACTTAAGGGTAGGTTTACTATCTTTGGCCCGAAAAAGTATGTTCTTTGAGAATTGTTTTCTTGGGATGTGTTATAGATATCAATGTAAAATTTGCTCAAAATATTTATTGATATTTTCTTTACAAACTGGATTTTTTTCGACAGGAAATGTCGAAGAACAAAGGCGGAAATACTGTCGGAACGAAACAAAATTTCGATGTAGACCTCCACGCGCGGTATGTCACAGGTCAGCCGGCTAGTCTGAAATCAAAATTGAGCTGAAGTTAGCGAAGTATATAAGATTCTTTAGGAGTTATACCTCGCTTACGTTATTTGGACAATAGGAAATAAAATGGTGATCATTTGAAAAAAATATGTTTTTTTTTCATCGATTTTTCGACTTCGTCGGGCAAGTAAAATTATTTATAGTTAATGGATCGGAATGAAAGTGGTACAACTCCGTGAAAATCTAGTTAGCTTCATCGGAAACAAAGAATCATGCAAATCGGTTCAGTAGATTTGAAGTTACTATACCACGCGAGAAAAACGCGTTTGAAATTTTGACTACATATAAATGCAATATTATGCAACTTACGTTCAATCTGCTGTTCCGGGTCCTTAAACTAGTCCCTTCTTTTCCTCACAGAGGGTATTCTGCTCGATCTGGGCCATCCTGCGCTGCTCCAGAGCCGCTCGTACGGCCGGCTATAAGCAGTTTTCGGCTGCTTGAATCCGGATGTCGTCCAAATTCTTGGCGAACTGAGTCGAATAGAATCCCAGGATGACGTCCATCGTTGTCATGGTCTTCAGACTTGCTGAATACCCTTCGTTAAAGCTGCTCACTGCCAGGAAAGTCGCAATATCCACAGTCTTCGCACCAGAATGCAAATGCTCGGGGGCTAACTTCCAAACACACTCGTTCAAACTTTCATTTGAATTTTGTGTGTTTCCTCCCAAGCACCGGTACGGTAACTCGTCCTCCGAAAGAAAAAAAAAACTGGTGCGTGAAAAAGGCCGATTTCGGGCAGGTGCATTGTTTTGTTCCACCGCGAATAACAAACATTTCCGTTCCGGAAAAACCGTTGCAAGGGTGGATTCTAAACACTTTTATGGATCCAAAAACGCAATTTAAAAAATAGATTGTTTGAACCAAAAGGTGGTAAACCTCCCCTTAAATCGGTTAGTGTGGTCACTTGGTCATCCGGCAATAGGGCACTCTCGTCTTTCACCTGGTGCATGAGACTGTGCTGATATGTTTAATATTATTTGTCTTGTCATAATGAAGTGAACAAGTTGAAGCAACTTAGTTCTGCATTTGTGATTGTACAAAGGCTACTTTTTCCCAGCCTGCGATCAGTGTAGTATGACCGTTTATAGTGTGTCGCACTTCTGATTTCTGACCGCGCACCAAGCACGTGAAGTGTTAAGCGCCTGCTAAGGGGGTTTCGCCTGATTTCATGCAGCCTACGTTCACAACTTCGTTAGAACAACTGTGATTCACTATACAATTTTTATACAGTCAGCCGAGGTTTTAGGCTGATTATCACGTTGCCCGTCCATTTATCACACAATACTTCGTATTTTAGAACGAGTATGTGTTCTGTATATGAATGGTTATGTAAGGACACATGGTCTGTTAAACGATATCTTTAAATGAAACATGAGATTTTGTGTTCAGTTTCTGGACATTATAATAAGTGTTCATGTACTACGGGGTTCTTAAGAACTTATTTATGACTCCTCTGATCTATATTCAAATATCTACATGTATTCACTTAAGAACTACGTTTTCGAACGTACTACGTTCGCTTTAATTACATTTAAAGCCGAGATGGGAAAACTGCCTTCACCAGAGATGAGATTTTTATTCAAACGAAATTTTCAGCTAAACTGCAGGTACGTTCATGTGGCTGTTGAACTTAAGACACATGCTTGCGGAGACTGAGACGTCGAGATAAATTTCTGCTACCGCACTACTTCAAATCCTTACCACTCAACAGATGTCGAAGGACACAGAGTGCAAACACCTTCGCATCGCACGAATATACTTGTCGTGAGTGGCTGCATGAGAACTGCTATAAAGCTTATGGTTTCAGATTATCTGTTAAAACCTCCCTTTAATTGTTACGTTGCGCTACAAGAAAGTTGTTGGCATTATGAGATTTGAAAACAAAGTTAATCAGATTGCGTTTACTCACATATGGGTCAGATTTCATACAAAAGAGTAATACCTCATAGCAGTAAAAACTGGGTCTATTGTGACTATTGTGGATCATCCATCAAAAAATACACTCCTGGAAATGGAAAAAAGAACACATTGACACCGGTGTGTCAGACCCACCATACTTGCTCCGGACACTGCGAGAGGGCTGTACGAGCAATGATCACACGCACGGCACAGCGGACACACCAGGAACCGCGGTGTTGGCCGTCGAATGGCACTAGCTGCGCAGCATTTGTGCACCGCCGCCGTCAGTGTCAGCCAGTTTGCCGTGGCATACGGAGCTCCATCGCAGTCTTTAACACTGGTAGCATGCCGCGACAGCGTGGACGTGAACCGTATGTGCAGTTGACGGACTTTGAGCGAGGGCGTATAGTGGGCATGCGGGAGGCCGGGTGGACGTACCACCGAATTGCTCAACACGTGGGGCGTGAGGTCTCCACAGTACTTCGATGTTGTCGCCAGTGGTCGGCGGAAGGTGCACGTGCCCGTCGACCTGTGACCGGACCGCAGCGACGCACGGATGCACGCCAAGACCGTAGGATCCTACGCAGTGCCGTAGGGGACCGCACCGCCACTTCCCAGCAAATTAGGGACACTGTTGCTCCTGGGGTATCGGCGAGGACCATTCGCAACCGTCTCCATGAAGCTGGGCTACGGTCCCGCACACCGCTAGGCCGTCTTCCGCTCGCGCCCCAACATCGTGCAGCCCGCCTCCAGTGGTGTCGCGACAGACGTGAATGGAGGGACGAATGGAGACGTGTCGTCTTCAGCGATGAGAGTCGCTTCTGCCTTGGTGCCAATGATGGTCGTATGCGTGTTTGGCGCCGTGCAGGTGAGCGCCACAATCAGGACTGCATACGACCGAGGCACACAGGGCCAACACCCGGCATCATGGTGTGGGGAGCGATCTCCTACAATTACCGTACACCACTGGTGATCGTCGAGGGGACACTGAATAGTGCACGGTACATCCAAACCGTCATCGAACCCATCGTTCTACCATTCCTAGACCGGCAAGGGAACTTGCTGTTCCAACAGGACAATGCACATCCGCATGTATCCCGTGCCACCCAACGTGCTCTAGAAGGTGTAAGTCAACTACCCTGGCCAGCAAGATCTCCGGATCTGTCCCCCATTGAGCATGTTTGGGACTGGATGAAGCGTCGTCTCACGCGGTCTGCACGTCCAGCACGAACGCTGGTCCAACTGAGGCGCCAGGTGGAAATGGTATGGCAAGCCGTTCCACAGGACTACATCCAGCATCTCTACGATCGTCTCCATGGGAGAATAGCAGCCTGCATTGCTGCGAAAGGTGGATATACACTGTACTAGTGCCGACATTGTGCATGCTCTGTTGCCTGTGTCTATGTGCCTGTGGTTCTGTCAGTGTGATCATGTGATGTATCTGACCCCAGGGATGTGTCAATAAAGTTTCCCCTTCCTGGGAGAATGAATTCACGGTGTTCTTATTTCCATTTCCAGGAGTGTAAAATAGTGCAAGGCTTTCAATACGTCTACATCTTCATCATTGACAATCCAATACAATTAGATATTTTAAATTATAGTTTGCCGACCAATGTGGCCGAGCGGTTCTAGGCGCATCAGTCTGGAACGACGCTGCTGTGACGGTCGCAGGTTCGAATCCTGTCTCGGGAATGGATGTGTGTGATGTCCTTAGGTTAGTTAGGTTTAAGTAGTTCTAAGTCTAGGGGACTGATGACCTCAGATGTTAAGTCCCATAGTTCTCAGAGCCATTTGAACCATTTTTTTGAATTATGGTTACAGTTCTGAGACGTCTTTTACATCGATAATCTAGAAATATATCCAAGTTTGGATTCAGCTGTTAATTTTTAACTCTTCTAAAAAGGAACACATTGTTTATAAGCTTCAGAAATTTTTTATGAATCTCCGATAACAATAAACCACCAAAGGGTTAAACTAAGAATTTTATGACCAAGGGGAATTTCCAGTTTATCCTTGTAACGCCGGAAATGCGTATCCTCCTATTTCCATCTATTGCACTGCAAATTTTTTTCCCTTATTTTCTCACCTGAAGATATGACATTTCTGTCTCTTTATATATTGTAATTGTTTTACTGTTTGTATATATATATTTATGCATTTATGTTGGTTTGTTTTGTGAATATTATTTATAATTATACGCTGGGTCTGGCCTAGGGAAAGCTATGCTATCGAACGAATACATCGATAGGTCGTGTGAAGAACCAAAGTGTTTAGGATCTTTGGTAGTGTTAACTCGGTCGCGTGGAGCTCGGGCAGAGGGAGAGTCTGGCTGGGGTAGTGCAGTGGAGCAGGTGTGTTGTGTGAAGCTCCCGCGAGTTGCCGCGCTTTCGGGGTTTGGCAGCATGTAATTGCGCTCGATTTGCGATGATAGTTTCTGACATGGTGTCGCGGACGGGAAGCATTAGCTGGCGCACATCAAGAGCCCGTTTCGTCTGGTGACCGTGTCGAGAAGAAGGCGCGCCAACATCCAGCTTCTGCAACAGCGACGGCCGACAATGAGCGACTGTCGCCACCTCCTCGATCGATGGCTTCAAACCTTCAATCAACCAACAAGGAAGACTGGAAGCACGTAAAGTTTTAGAACTGTATGGCAGACCTCAGCTTTTCAAACTTTTAAAATTGTTGCATCACAAAATTACAGCAACTTAGCATGAACCTTTGTTGCTCATTGTCCCAATTGCATTGCCAAGCAGGGTCCCTTCCTTTTCCGAAATGAACCCGAGTGTCGTTGAAATTCAAATGCCAGCATTAAAGTAATATAATTCGATTTCACTGCTTTAATTTCAAAGTTCAGTTAAGGCATTCATAGCTGGCTACAATATTTACATTACACAAGCACAAATTAATAGTGCGAGTTTTGTTACCGTATTTTAGCTTACCTGTGACTGCAGCTCAGCTTGGTACGTACTAAATTTTACTATTGTTAATTGCTCAGAATCATTTAATTCAAGTTCAAAGTTAAATCTATTATTTCTAAATTGCATAGATTCAAGTAACTTTTGAAATGATTGTTGAGGTAGTCTTCAGTCACTAAATTAACTTTCGATTTTCCGGTTTTATTAATTCTTTTGCTAAATTAAGTCAGAGTGTAGCGAAATTTATTACTTCTGACAAACATTCAGTTTTCACACTACACGTGTCAACCTTCAGTTGCCACGCTTCTAGTGCAAATTATATGTGTAATAACCTTTCTTTTTCAGTTACTATAGTAAATGTCCTTAGGACTGGCGACCGTAATTTCCCCCAAATCTCAAATATCTAATTACCACTAGTTAATTGTTAACGTAACGGCCGCGGATTTACTCTTTATTAACTTTACCCCTTTTCAAAATTAATTTCCACCAGTTTCATTTGCATTTTTCCTTTCATTTAGATGTAACGCTTTCCTCCCTCTTTACCGAGAAATTAACTTCGGTGACGATTGCTTTTCCCAAATTTCCATTAGGTACACGCGGTTTAATTTTTCACTGTCATTAAGGTCGATAAGTGAGGGAGAGGTTACATCCTTTCGACCGAAACCACACAACACGGTTTTAAAAGCACTATAAACAGAATTATTTTGAGGATAAAAGAGACACTTGAATTACGTTATTTCAAAACACTTACCGAAATAATAAAACTAAACTTTCATTTGTATCTATGTTGTCTTTCCTGTGCAGAGCTCATTTCATATTGCCTTGATATTTGCCAGTAAAAGGTATTCCTTACCCAATATGCACCTCAGTAATTCCCCTCTCTTCGTCAAAATTATTTTGATCTGTTTTTATGCCATTTTTGAGGTGATATGATGACGCAAACTAGAAAGCATATCATGTTAGTGGAAAAGACAAGGTGCTACAGTTCAAGCACGGTTATCAGTTCTAGTAAGTATAAAAAAAATAAACTAAATTAATCTCTTATTTTTTCAATAAATGGTAGGAGGCGATGCCAAATGCCTTCCTGAAGTCAATACACACGGCATCAACCTGAGTGCGTTTGTCTACGGCACTATGTATCTCAATGAGAAACAGAGGCAACTGAGTTTCGCAATATTTCTGTTTGCAATATTCATGTTGATTTTTATAGGGGAAATTTTCGTTCTCCAAGAACGTCATAATTCTAAAGCATAAAACATTTTTCATAACATTACAACAGATTGACGTCAACGATGTAGGCCTACAATTACGTGCAGCATGTAGAAAACGGGAATGAACTGCGTTTTTTTTCCAGTCGGTAGGTACCCTTCGTTTCTCTAGCGAATTACGATAAACTGCTGCTAGAAGGGGAGTAAGTTCCTGCGCAAAATCTTTGTAGAATCTTACATGCATCTCATCTCGTCTTGAAGCCTTTGCTCTACTAAGCGGTTGCAGTGATCTGTTATCTCATATCTACCATTTCGTCGTCGGTACGGTTATCTTCCACGGCGAAACAATTTTGGAGGAACAAATTCAGTTGTTCGGCCTTCTCTCTGTCATCTTCCGTTTCGGTGCCAGTACAGACTGACTGAATAGATGATTTAACAACCCATTGATTTTACGTAAGACCAAAACCTCTTAGGGGTTTGTAACACGGAAAATGCAGATAAAAACCCTTCTGCACCATCCGAAATTGTCGCCGTTTGATATCCGTCGATAAACTGTACTGTAATTCTGATTCTGAATCTGTAAGCTTTGTTACAAAAACTTTATTTAATATGTAATCGAGGTAATAGTGTATATAACTGACTGTATATAGCTGATTGTAATTACACTCCTGGAAATTGAAATAAGAACACCGTGAATTCATTGTCCCAGTAAGGGGAAACTTTATTGACACATTCCTGGGGTCAGATACATCACGTGATCACACTGACAGAACCACAGGCACATAGACACAGGCAACAGAGCATGCACAATGTCGGCACTAGTACAGTGTATATCCACCTTTCGCAGCAATGCAGGCTGCTATTCTCCCATGGAGACGATCGTAGAGATGCTGGATGTAGTCCTGTGGAACGGCTTGCCATGCCATTTCCACCTGGCGCCTCAGCTGGACCAGCGTTCGTGCTGGACGTGCAGACCGCGTGAGACGACGCTTCATCCAGTCCCAAACATGCTCAATGGGGGACAGATCCGGAGATCTTGCTGGCCAGGGTAGTTGACTTACACCTTCTAGAGCACGTTGGGTGGCACGGGATACATGCGGACGTGCATTGTCCTGTTGGAACAGCAAGTTCCCTTGCCGGTCTAGGAATGGTAGAACGATGGGTTCGATGACGGTTTGGATGTACCGTGCACTATTCAGTGTCCCCTCGACGATCACCAGTGCTGTACGGCCAGTGTAGGAGATCGCTCCCCACACCATGATGCCGAGTGTTGGCCCTGTGTGCCTCGGTCGTATGCAGTCCTGATTGTGGCGCTCACCTGCACGGCGCCAAACATGCATACGACCATCATTGGCACCAAGGCAGAAGCGACTCTCATCGCTGAAGACGACACGTCTCCATTCGTCCCTCCATTCACGCCTGTCGCGACACCACTGGAGGCGGGCTGCACGATGTTGGGGCGTGAGCGGAAGACGGCCTAACGGTGTGCGGGACCGTAGCTCAGCTTCATGGAGACGGTTGCGAATGGTCCTCGCCGATACCCCAGGAGCAACAGTGTCCCTAATTTGCTGGGAAGTGGCGGTGCGGTCCCCTACGGCACTGCGTAGGATCCTACGGTCTTGGCGTGCATCCGTGCGTCGCTGCGGTCCGGTCCCAGGTCGACGGGCACGTGCACCTTCCGCCGACCACTGGCGACAACATCGATGTACTGTGGAGACCTCACGCCCCACGTGTTGAGCAATTCGGCGGTACGTCCACCCGGCCTCCCGCATGCCCACTATACGCCCTCGCTCAAAGTCCGTCAACTGCACATACGGTTCACGTCCACGCTGTCGCGGCATGCTACCAGTGTTAAAGACTGCGATGGAGCTCCGTATGCCACGGCAAACTGGCTGACACTGACGGCGGAGGTGCACAAATGCTGCGCAGCTAGCGCCATTCGACGGCCAACACCGCGGTTCCTGGTGTGTCCGCTGTGCCGTGCGTGTGATCATTGCTTGTACAGCCCTCTCGCAGTGTCCGGAGCAAGTATGGTGGGTCTGACACACCGGTGTCAATGTGTTCTTTTTTCCATTTCCAGGAGTGTATAATGAAAATGTTGTAAATTGGTGGGTAATGGCCAAGGGAACCTTTTTCAATGTATCGATAGCAACGACAAATGGCAGCAGCTGTGCCGTTGTTTATGTTTGCGTATGGACAGTGCCCGTCGCGTTGTGAGCAAAGAGAAAGCAGAGGAACCATACTGATGAAAAGGTGCGGAAGTGTTTGTTGGGCGCTCCAGCAGACGTGGTGTGCAGTTTTGCTCGCAGCCGGCCGGTGTGGCCGAGCGGTTCTAGGAGCTTCAGTCTGGAACCGCGCGACCGCTACGGTCGCAGGTTCGAATCCTGCCTCGGGCATGGATGTGTGTGATGTCAGTAGGTTAGTTAGGTTTTTAGTAGTTCTGAGTTCTAGGGGACTGATGACCTCTGATGTTAAGTCCCATAGTACTCAGAGCCATTTAGCCATTTAGCTATGCTCGCACCAATGTAGACGCGCCTGATTCTATAACCGGCGAGTAATGAGAGCAAGGCAGGAGTGGATAGCCGGAGGAAGCAGCAATTCTGTTCCCTGTTCCATGAGTATCCGTGGCCCCGGAGACAACTCGGGTTTCTCATCCAGCAGCAGCAGCAACAGCGGCAGCTCAGCATTGTTGTCGGCTACTTCCTTTGTCGTTAGCTTTGCTACAACATCGTAAGATTGTTAAGTGAAAAATTATAAACTTCATTAGGCATTACTCAGTGACATTTCTATCACAAAAATGACGAACTTGAATAATAACCTGTAACAGTTCAAACTTGTAGGCCACCTGTGTTGTCATTGTCCTCAGACATTATTACCAGGCAGAGTCACTTTCCTTTCCATTGCAATCACCGAGTGTAGTATGAATATGAAAATTCATTAACTATATACTGCCAGTTTTGTGTGTTTGCTATTGACCAGTTAAGCGGTAAATTTTCTGCATCAGTAACTGTTCATTCTCGTATTGCATAGCAGAGGCTTAAATAATCTGCAGTTTAAGTAGTAACTTCATTCACATAAGGTGACGTATAATTTCATTGGCAAAACTAATAACTAAAGATGCAGCACAAATTAAGAGTGCACAATTACATTTTTTCTGTATTTAGCGAGTGATTTCTGTTGGCTTGGTATGTATTTTATTCTTGTTGTATTAAAAGTAAAATCAGGTGCTCATTTGCTTAAAGTAAATTCACTACAGTCTTCAATAATCAAAAGTAAATTGCTTGCCTTTTTCTAAATTTTCCATTGCGTTACACTGAGGTAACTGAAAGTGATTTTTTAAATAACAAAATTTAATAAATGAAAAGGACCAGTTTGCTTTTCAGCAAAATCTGACTGGCGCATTTCATTTATTATAATGTTGTGCTACCAAGAACCGACGGAGTATTCTGTTAACAAAACACTATTTAAGTTGACTCAGTCATTTATTTAACCAGTACCTCCATTCAACTTTACCTTCAAAATTTAGTATTTCAGAATAAGTAACTGCAAACTCAGTGCTTTCTGATTAGTTTATTTTCTCGTGAACTGTTGTGCTGTGGAAAAGCGTGACAACCTTTTGTTGCTACGCCAGTGATTATTTGCTTAAATTTCTTTGCCATTACCTTTCTTAAGGTTCTGCAGATTCATTGCCCTAGCTGGCTGGCGACCGTATACTTATCTCCTTTTTAGCTAATCAGTGTTTTTTTGTGTTATCAGTAATTTTTGTAGTAAATATTACGTGGGAAACCCTTTTCCCCCCTTGTGTGGTTCGTGAGCGATTGCACCATATTCCACCCATTTCAAAATTATCGTCAGTATTTAGCTTAAATTTAGAACAGATACTTCCTTCAGAAGAGTTTGTGGTACATTTTCCTCCAACTAATCGGTGTCATTTTCCTTCGGTAACGATAGCCCTACTCACTGTAAAATTTCACCAGGCATATGCCATCGCGGTCAGTTGTATTGCAATCCAGTAGGCCGATTAGGAACTGGGACGTTACAGGTTTTAGTCAAATCGGTTGACAATATTTTAACTTTCTAAGTGATTGAACGCTTCTCTCATTGGTCTCTCGTTGGTCTCCTTGCGCTCATTTTTCCCGCTTCGTTCGGCTTCTCTTCGTCAACTTGGTTTTGACTTTTCTTGAACCTTTGATGAAGCAGTTTTCTGACATGGTCATTGAACCGCGGTGGGTCTTTCCCATCCCTTGCTCGGATCATACTTGTCTAAGGTATACTGAGCGATGCTTTCGAATTTTTTTCCATTTTTATTCCATGTCTTCGTTCTCAGCGCGAATATTTGATGTTGACTACTCAGATACTCTGCAATTTGTATCCTATCATTCTGGACATGGACCAGTACCGTGGTCTTACAGTTGACTAAAGAGGTGGAAAATACTCTCAGAATTAATAAGCTGGTCTTTGGTCGTGGTAAACCTGTAAAGGCAGAGCCAGAGAGGGACCAATGCCAGTCTGTCACAATGTTTTGATCTTTTAGAAAGTGAGCGATGCCGCCGGCTGGGCGAGACTCTGAGTCTGTCTTGTCTGGACAGAGCAGTTAGGATATGTTTAGGCCACCCTCGTGGTAATTTTCCAGGTGTGTGCTAGTCATAAAAGTCTGAGCAGAGAGGCAGAGTGATAACTGTAGCGAACCTTCGAAAAAACAACTGGATATTGGAATGTCCAGGACATAGAGACGTAGGGAGAGAGAGAGAGAGAGAGAGAGAGAGAGAGAGAGAGAGAGCAAGAAACAGAGAGCGAGAGAGAGAGGAAGAGAGCTAGGAACAGAGACAGTTTGACGGTGAATGGAATGTGAAGGGCGTCCTTGAGTGAAACATCCTTGTATTGTTGTGGCTGACTGATAGTGTGAGCAGGAATCCGTATACGAAGAAACTTCGACGCCTGAAATTTTTTTACAATGCATCTTTCGATCTCTAGTTTCAGCGTTTTTGGTCTCAATGGCGACTGTGTATTGTTATGGACGACTATTTCATTCTCTGCACAGCTTACTTGGTGTGTTAGATCTAAGGCGTTATCATTCGAACATCAAGTACATCGGTACCGTTGAAAATCCATGGGAAGGGTGTGGACGATGTATTGGGCTACGTGAGCTCCTCATTCGACTCTTTGAGACAGTTTGTAACACCGAAAATGCAGGATACATGGCACCTGCTACCGATATATAACTTTTTTTAAATTTTATGTAAGTATTTGTAATTTAAATGCTTTCTTTTAATAAGTAAGGACATTGCTTCACTGTATGTGTACATTTAGGTAGTAGTCTGTTGACGTTTCATTGTATTTATCCGTGTTTTACTGTGAAACTTATAAGCTCTGGGAAAAAACCAAAGGAATTGTTATCTGCAAGGACTAGCAACGATAATAGCAATGCTTGTGCGTTGTAAAATCTTTGGGTAGGGAATTGTTGCGCGGAGCGCGCGGAGAGAGAGGGAGATGGGTTCCAGTGCTTGTAGTGTGCGGAAGTGTGGTGTTAACGCTCTCACAGTAGAGTGTACCATTTCGGAAGAATCATGTACGCGCGACGGCCAGATGTCTAGTAGCAGGAGTATGGACAGTGGACGGGCGGAAGAGGCTGTATTAATTACGATTGCCCGTTCCTATAATTAGCCATGGCTCCAGAATATGCTACCGTCTTCAAAAACAGCGGCAGTTCCAGGAACACAGTTTCGTCGTCGGCTCCGTGGTTCGTCGTATGCACAGCACTGAAGTAAGACTGTTCATTGGTAGAAAGTATTAACGGTTAACCAAGCAGCACAACTGAATGTGATTTGATTGATAAGATTTATTTAAATAATAATCAGTTAAACTCAGGGCGATTGTGTCCTCATTGCCTCCAGACATTGTTGCCAAGCAGGATCCTTGTTCCTTTTTTTTCCCCTAGTACGCTAACTGAGTGTCATAAGAAACAAACTGAATAGTTACAGACAGTTTATTAATGAATAATTTCTTTTTTAAGAATTTTAGCCTCAGTCTAAATTCAATTAACTGTTGTACAACAGAGGCTTCAGTATATGACTAAAGTAAAGCAATTTCATTTTTCAAGTTTGAGAATCAATCACTGGAAAAATCCAAATCTGAAGAAATGCACAAATTAAGAGTGCGGGAGTTTTATTTATTTTACATATCGCTTCAAGCACATGGCTCTTTGGTTTGGTATGTATTCCAGTATTTAATTCTGTTCAAGTCAGTAAAAAAGGCTCAGTTGTTCAGACAATAATATGAAATCCAATGTGCAAAATAAGTAACGGCAAAGTAAAAAAAATGCTTGCTTTTTTTCTATATTTCTTTGATGACGTTATGCTGAGGTCACTGAAAGTCATTGTTTAAGTAACGAAGTTCAGTACTAACCTACAGTTTAACTGTACATTTTAAAATCATTACTCGACTGCCTTTTTTTTAAATTTAATGCCAAACATAACGTAAGAGTGGCTTCTCAGTTTTCTTTATTATTACATACTCACTTAAAGTTAGTGTCAAAGAAAAAACGGGGCAAACTTTAGTTGTACAGGATTTTCATTATAAATTGCCCTAGTGGTCTGGCGACCGTTAATTACTTCCTTTTTGTTCATTAGTGTAACTTTTGGATTCATGATCAGTGGTATCCCTTTCTGTCCAGTGTTGTTCGTGAGTGAATGCACAAAATAACTTTCATTTTCCAAATTATAGCCCTGTTCCATTTAATTACTTTTATTTTTAGTAGACTTTCCATCAGAAGGTTCGGTGTACAATTTCCTCCTACTTATCGGTATCACTTCTTCGGGAAAAATCCATTAGGCATACACGCAATGCAGGGTCATATTTTATATCGCAAGCAGGATAGGCCGATTAGTAAGAGGAAGGTTACACGTTCTTGAGGAGATACAGAATATCTCACATCGTTAATGTCACTGAAATGAAATGTCGTGTGGCTAAGGCCTCCCGTCGGGTGGACCGTTCGTCTGGTGCAGGTCTTTCGATTTGACGCCACTTCGGGGACTTGCGCGTCGATGGGGATGAAATGATGGTGATTAGGACAACACAACACCCAGTCCCCGAGCGGAGAAAATCTCCGACCCAGCCGGGAATCGAACCCGCGACCTTAGGATTGACATTCCGTCACGCTGATCACTCAGCTACCAGGGCCGGACGTTAATGTCACTGAGTCCATGTCATGCAAGTGTTAGTCCTCCTTGGTGACTACACTTTCTATTATAGGAAAGTAATATTGATGAGTTACGGAGTTTTTGAGCTAATTCTAAAATAGTCCCCTCCAGTCATACAAAATTTACGGAATTCCTGCTTCATTATTTGACGTTATTATGCGTTGTCTCGACGTAAATCTTCATTTTAACTATCATCTTAATGATTTGCGCCATTTGTTCCTTTCTCAAGGTAATTTTTTCGCAACTTTTTATATTTCTTTGTTCTTTGCTTTATATTGCAGAAAATACATTGACAAAAAAATCACAACACCAAAAAATAATCAATTAGTGAATAGTAAAGAAATTTTTGGAATACATTTGTGTAGGTAACATATTTAAGTGATTAACATTTCAAGATCACATGGCGGTTCATGGTGTGGGTTCCTGGTATCATGTCCTAGTCATGAACCACGGGCAACGTATGAGTGGCCAAGTAAGTGGTCCTGACAGTCGGGATACCAGTTACTTTGGAATAAGACTGGGCATCTCGGACATATTCCGAGTCGTGGCCACCTTTGTGCTCAGACGGCAAAGACTACCAAATCCACCGATTACTCCCTCAACCGTTAGGGGTAAAACTCAATGGGACCCGGGGCAAGTAAGGCTAGCAACCTGCTTCCCTGGTGCTATAAATATGATGCTGGCAACAATCAGAGCAAAATGCCTCGGACCTTTGGAGGTGGCAGAGTCCCACCTCTAACTGACAAACCAGGGACTCCTAAGATACGACTCGGCAAACGAATGGTACGAGATGGGGAGCTATTAATAGCAATGGGGGCTACTCTGGGAAGAAGGTAGAGCTGGCAGAGGCAGCAAGTCAGATGGGGTTGGACGTTTTAGCTGTTAGTGACATTCGGGTAAGGGGTGAGAAAGAAGAGGAAGTGGGAGAATACAAGGTCTACCTGTCAGGAGTCAAAGCAGGAATAGCACAATGGGGTGTAGGGCTTTTCATCAGGAAAGAAATGGAACCCAGCGTAGTTGCAATAAGGTATGTAAACGAACGACTGATGTGGATAGATTTAACAGTGTCTAGCAAGAAAATTAGGATTGTGTCAGTATATTCGCATTGTGAAGGGGCAGATCAAGATAAGATGGATAGTTTTTATGACCCACTCAGTGATGTAGTTGTTAGAGTAAAGGACAAGGGCAGTGTTCTGCTCATGGGTGATTTTAATGCCAAGATTGGAAATCGAACAGAAGGGTATGAAAAGGTCATGGGTAAATTTGGAGAGGATATGGAGGCCAACAGGAGCGGGAAACAACTCTTGGATTTCTGTGCCAGTATGGGCTTAGTAATCACAAACTCCTTTTTTAAACATAAGAACATTCACCGGTATACTTGGGAAGGCAGGGGAACCAGATCTGTCATTGACCATATAATAACAGATCAGGAATTCAGGAAGGCTGTGAGGGACACACGTGTATTTAGGGGATTCTTTGGTGACACTGATCACTATTTAATCTGCAGTGAAATTGGTATTGTGAGGCCGAAAGTGCAGGAGGTCAGGTCCATGTGTAGGAGGATAAGAGTGGAGAAACTTCAGGATAAGGAAATCAGACACAAGTACATAACAGTGATCTCAGAAAGGTACCAGTTAGTTGAATGTAGTCAATTGCAGTCACTGGAAAAGGAATGGACAAGGTACAGGGACACAGTACTAGAAGTGGCCAAAGAATGTCTTGGAACAGTAGTGTGTAAAGGTAGGGTGAAGCAAACAGTTGGTGGAATGACACAGTCAAGGCAGCCTGTAAAAGGAAAAAGAAGGCATATCAAAAATGGCTACATACTAGAACTCAGGTAGACAGAGAAAGTTATGTTGAAGAAAGAAACAAAGCCAAACAGATAATTACAGCATCCAAGAAGAAATCTTGGGAAGACTTTGGAAACAGGTTGGAGACCTTGGGTCAAGCTGCTGGAAAACCATTCTGGAGTGTAATTAGCAGTCTTCGAAAGGGAAGTAAGAAGGAAATGACAAGTATTTTGGACAGGTCAGGAAAACTGCTGGTGAATCCTGTTGATGCCTTGGACAGATGGAGGGAATATTTTGAAGAGTTGCTCAATGTAGGTGAAAATACGATCAGTAATGTTTCAGATTTCGATGTACAATGGGACAGGAATGATGATGGAAATAGGATCACATTTAAGGAAGTGGAGAAAATGGTCAATAGATTGCAGTGCAATAAAGCGGCTGGGGTGGATGAAATTAAGTCGGAACTCATCAAATACAGTGGAATGTCAGGTCTTAAATGGCTACACAGGATAACTGAAATGGCGTGGGAGTCGGGACAGGTTCCATCAGACTGGACGAAAGCAGTAATCACACCAATCTTTAAAAATGGAAACAGAAAAGATTGTAACAACTACAGAGGTATCTCTTTGATCAGCGTTGTGGGTAAAATCTTCTCAGGTATTGTTGAAAGGAAAGTGCGAGTATTAGTTGAGGACAAATTGGATGAAAATCAGTGTAGGTTTAGGCCTCTTAGAGGTTGTCAGGACCAGATCTTTAGCTTACGGCAAATAATGGAGAAGTGTTACGAGTGGAATAGGGAATTGTATCTATGTTTTATAGATCTAGAAAAGGCATATGACCGGGTTCCTAGGAGGAAGTTATTGTCTGTTCTACGTGATTATGGAATAGGAGGCAAACTTTTGCAAGCAATTAAAGGTCTTTACATAGATAGTCAGGCAGCAGTTAGAGTTGACGGTAAATTGAGTCCATGGTTCAGAGTGGTTTCAGGGTTGAGACAAGGCTGCAACCTGTCTCCACTGTTGTTCATATTATTTATGGATCATATGTTGAAAACAATAGACTGGCTGGGTGAGATTAAGACAGGTGAAACAAAATAAGCAGTCTCGCATATGCGGATGACTTAGTTGTGATGGCAGATTCTATTGAAAGTTTGCAAAGTAATATTTCAGAACTAGATCACAAATGTAAGGACTATGGTATGAAGATTAGCATCTCCAAAACAAAGGTAATGTCAGTGGGAAAGAGATATAAACGGATTGAGTGCCAAATAGGAGGAACAAAGTTAGAACAGGTGGACGGTTTCAAGTACTTAGGATGCATTTTCTCACAGGATGGCAACATAGTGAAAGAACTGGAAGCGAGGTGTAGCAAAGCTAATGCAGTGAGCGCTCAGCTACGATCTACTCTCTTCTGCAAGAAGGAAGTCAGTACCAAGACTAAGTTATCTGTGCACAGTTCAATCTTTCGACCAACTTTGTTGTATGGGAGCGAAAGCTGGGTAGATTCAGGTTACCTTATCAATAAGATTGGGGATACGGATATGAAAGTAGCTAGGATGATTGCAGGTACTAGTAGACGGGAACAATGGCAGGAGGGTGTGCACAATGAGGAAATCAAAGAAAAACTGGGAATGAACTCTATAGATGTAGCAGTCAGGGCGAACAGGCTTAGATGGTGGGGTCATGTTACACGCATGAGGGAAGCAAGGTTACCCAAGAGACTCATGGGTTCAGCAGTAGAGGGTAGGAGGAGCCGAGGTAGTCCAAGGAGAAGGCACCTGGATTCGGTTAAGAATGATTTTGAAGTAATAGGCTTAACATCAGAAGGGGCACCAATGTTAGCACTGAATAGGGAATCATGGAGAAATTTTATAAGGGGGACTATGCTCCAGACTGAACGCCGAAAGGCATAATGAGTCTTAAATGATGATGATGATGATGATAATGACGATGATCACATTTTAATACAAGCAAGAGATAAGCCCCTGGTGCGGCTGGTCCCGGCGGAGGTTCGAGTCCTCCCTCCGGCATGGGTGTGTGTTTGTCCTTAGGATAATTTAGGTTAAGTAGTGTGTCAGCTTAGGGACTGATGAACTTAGCAGTTAAGTCCCATAAGATTTAACACAGATTTGAACATTTTGAGATAAGCCCCTGCAAATTTAAAATGCTGGCACATTAACAACCGGGATAACCGCCAGACTGTTGAATGCATACATGCAAACGTGTCACACAAAGCCTGTCCTCAGACCATAACTCCAGGTGCGTTAAGCACACAGGCAGGTTGGTTCCTGGCCCTCAACTGGCCTCCTTCTAACAAACACGCGGCCATCACTGGCACCGAGGCAGAACCAGCTTCCACCAGAAAACGCAACAGACCTTCAGCCTGCCCTCGAACGAACTCTCACTTCACACCACTGAAGTCGAAAACGGCGATGGTTTGGGGTCAGTGGAATGCAGGTTACAGGGCCTCTAGATCGCAGCTGTCTTTGAGGTAACCGATTTGTAACAGTTCGTTTTGTCACTGCGGTGTCATCTGCGACTGAAGTTGCTGCTGCAGGTACAGAACGGCGCGACAGAGCCATACGCCGAACACGGTGGTCTTCTGTCTCGGTAGTGCCACGTAGCCATTCTGAACCCGGTCTTTTTTGCGATCGTACGTTCTCGGGACACCCGCTGCCAGCAACTGTGTACAGTGGCTACATTCTTGCCAAGGATTTCTGCATTATCGCAGAAGGAACATCCAGTTCTCGTAGCCCTATAATTCGACCTCTTTCAGACTCTATGAGCTGCTGATAATGGCGTCTTTATCACCTTAAAAGCATTCTTCACTCACATCAACTCATCACGTCCAACCTCAAATGTAATTAACGTTTAAGACCGTTACAGTGTGTATTTCAAGTGGAGGTACTAGCGCCACCTTTATGAGGATGATGTAGAAGCACGCCTACCAACTTTCGTTTGTGTCGAACAACTCCTTTTTGGTGTTGCGATATTTGTTCAGTTAGTGCACTTGAGATTGTGTTATTGTTTATTCGTTAAATGTGCTCCTTCCATTTCACGTCTTCTTGCATCCTTTGTCTATGAAAATTTCCCGTTCTTTTTGCTTAGATTCTTTTTTACATTTATGTGTAACCTGTCTCCGTAACCTGTGTCTTTTGATGTGAAAATGAAATGTATTTCATTCCCAGGCGTATAACCATTCACCTTGCTTCGTGCGGAGAGCCAGTTTAGGAAACGAGATTTGAGCGATGAACCTAAAGGGTCCAAGTTCAGGCCTGCGCAGTACCTCATTAGCGAAACCACCTGCTTGCTTCGCGCGCTGATCGATTGCCACTGAGAACAGCCCCCTTCACGAGAGCATTCGCGACGTTCCGCGCTGAGCAGCGCCTCGGGAAGTGGCCTCTCTCTCTCTCTCTCTCTGCTTCCCTCCGGCGGTGTTCCGGGGTCGAGAACGGCCGACCACCCAGAACGCCGAGCGCCCTTCCGTTTAATCGCAGCCGTAATTTAAATCGCCGCAGCCAGCGGCGGACTCAATTATATTTTAGCATTTCATTAATCTGCGGCTGGCAGCCGCCGTGGCGGAGGAGGAACCTGGCGCGTTGGATTTAATTAAGCCCAGCTGGGCTGCGCCCGCGTTGATGAAACCCGATAGCCAGCACGCCCTCTGCCGTGCCCGAGGGGCGTGTCCCGTCCCGTAGCAGCCGGGTGCGAACCGCCGTGGAATGCTGCTCCCCTTACCTCTCCAGCCCCCCCCCCCCCGTCTTGACGATTTTATCCTCTATTAAGAGCAGCTCATTTGGCGATCTCAGACACCTTGCGAAAATTTTGTGGTCGGGTATACGACATGGCTGACTACTATTAGCAATTCCGTTCAGCACTTTAAGTTCAAGGAGCCACCAGTTGCACATCTTTTCAGCTTCGGCAGCTAATGGTCCATCTTCTATCACAATAACTAAATCCCGTCCGTGCCATCGTCATCCGAAGGCGCCATTGAATGCGGATATGGAAGGGTATGTGGCCAGAACACCGCCGTCCCGGTCGTTATCAGCTTTCATCACCAGAGCCACTGCTTCTCAATCAAATAGCTCCTCAATTGGCCTCATAAGGGCTTGTTTGCCAACAGCGCTCGCAGAACTGAACGGTCGCCCGCCCAACTGCTGAACAAGTACGGTTGTGCTTAATTTTGGTGATCTGACGGGAACTGGCGTTACCACTGCGGCAAGGCCGTTTTCATACAAATAACTACCTTCTTCACATACATGTCTTCAGATAACTCCAGTCACATCCTGGAGACCACCACAGGAACCTTTAACAACATGCCTCCAAAATTTCCCGGTTAAACAAAAGTAATACCGAGTGAGGTGGCGCAGTGGTTAGCACACCGGACTCGCATTCGGGAGGACGACGGTTCAAACCAGCACCCGGCCATGCTGATTTAGATTTTCCGTAATTTCACTAAATCGCTTCAGGCAAATTCATGGATGATCGTACCTCTCTGACCTGGTTCGAGCATCATTCAAGTGTCTGTTAGAGCAACACGGTTGAGTGCACGTTTGCAGAGTACACCAACATGATTCTTCTGAATGGCGAAGCTCACAGTAATGGAAGAACTGTTTGTAGTTTATATCAAGGTCGTTCTCCACAACGTCCGACTCCACTGCACACCATTTTCGCCAAAGTTATGCAACGGCTTCGAGAAAGAGCACCTTCATCGTCAGCAGGCATGAGTGTGGTACTCCAAGAAGACACCGCACACTCGAATTGGAAGCTGGCGTAATCCATCACGTTGAAGAGAACCCATCAACAGTACACGAACCCAGAATGAGATTTTCACTCTGCAGCGGAGTGTGCGCTGATATGAAACTTCCTGGCAGATTAAAACTGTGTGCCCGACCGAGACTCGAACTCGGGACCTTTGCCTTTCGCGGGCAAGTGCTATACCAACTAAGCTACCGAAGCAGGACTCACGCCCGGTACTCACAGCTTCACTTCTGCCAGTACCTCGTCTCCTACCTTCCAAACTTTACAGAAGCTCTCCTGCGAACCTTGCAGAACTAGCACTCCTGAAAGAAAGGATATTGCGGAGACATGGCCTAGCCACAGCTTGGGGGATGTTTCCATAATGAGATTTTCACTCTGCAGTGGAGTGTGCGCTGATATGAAACTTCCTGCCAGACGAGGTACTGGCAGAAGTGAAGCTGTGAGTACCGGGCGTGAGTCGTGCTTCGGTAGCTCATTTGGTAGAGCACTTGCCCGCGAAAGGCAAAGGTCCCGAGTTCGAGTCTCGGTCGGGCACATAGTTTTAATCTGCCAGGAAGTTTCAGTACACGAACCGTTTATTTCGCTATTAGTGAGTGTAATTGTTTAGCAACTGATATTCTGTGTCACGCCTAATCAAGTACTTGTGAAAGTGGTCGCATTATCAAGATGTTTTCAAATGATTGTAGCACGGAAACGATACGTTTCCAGACACGGGTTCCAGTTCAAAATACTATCTGTTCACTCCCCTCTACAAGTCCTAAAATTTATAACAGGAATTTCCGATCGCCGTGTGTTTTGGATATACCAACTAAGACCCTGCCATTGACTCCCGCAGTAAGTTACTAGAAGAAGGAAACAACATATTATCGGAAGTCCCTACAGAGCTGGGGAGATATATTGCTGACTGAAGAACTAATTCCAAACAATACCAAAATTGAAGTGTCCTGCTTTCACCTCAATAATAGACAAGCACATCTAAAAGCCCAAGTATTCTTCACCAATAACGTAGTTCGCTATAATCTTTTCCCAAAATATTCAATGACAATAATGGACTAAACACTATCTTTTAGAAACCATCTACAATACACCGTAGCAAAACTCAACACCAGGAATAATACGATCCATAAATTGTGCTTGAAAGGGGGGAGTCCTTGTAACCACTTTCAACACTTATTCATCTGTAGTCCAATCTGGTTAAACAGCCACCACTTGAAGAATGAATCAGATTGATACCAGACTGAGTGAGACCATGAGAATAATTAGCGAATGTATAAAAAGCACTCCACTTGCTTGGTAACCTGTTTTAAGGCATATCACCCCTCCCCATATTCACAGACCGGTGAGATTAGTTAAGCAATACAAGAAAATTGTAGGCTACCTTCCAATGCACAGTGTCCTGGCTAACGCTGTTCTACAGAGACTTAAGTCTAGATTCCCCCACTGCCATTACCAGAACTACTTTTGTGGGATTTATGGAGAGAACAATGGAAAACCTCAAACAGGCTAACACTCCACCCACTATCAATCCTATTTTACCACAACCAGAAATGAAACTGTCTCGCCACATATGGAAAATACTCAAAAGGCTACGAATGTCACATGACGTCTATAGTGACTCATTTTACAAATGGGGATAACCGAATTACCGACCTGCCACTGAGGAGAACCTCGTCAGACTGTTCACCACACTGTCACCGAATGCCGCCTTACAGCATACCCAGGAGAAAAATATGATTTCTTTGAAGCTTCTAACTCTGTTCTGGACTGAATAAATGATTACAGGTTTAAAATACAAATGTATATACACACTGTTAGTATATTCTGCCTTATCCTTGTGACTTCATTGTGAAATTTTATCAATTTGTTTAACACATACCAATTTTACATACTGGGTAACTGAAGGTAATAGCGCCTTGCGTTCAGTTAATTGTCTCCAATGTTGTCCAGAGTTATGCAAAATGTCTGATTTTTTAATGACTTATGCCCTAATATCGCCCTTATGGATTTTTTCAAAAATAATTGGCTTACATTTAATGTTTTTAAACGTAATTCTTTTAAGTGAGAAAGGGAAAACTTAGTGCAGGTAATAAAGTCACACTGAAATTCTCCCAGATTTACGACAACCAAAGTACCATAAATTAGCCAAAAATGAAAAAATGTGTAATTATGACCAATAATGGATGTGGTACATTCAATAGTTACGGAAACAATGCAAAACAAAGCATACAATGAACTTTCAATTCAGTCACTTTCAATTTCAGCACATCTACACTCCTGGAAATGGAAAAAAGAACACATTGACACCGGTGTGTCAGACCCACCACACTTGCTCCGGACACTGCGAGAGGGCTGTACAAGCAATGTTCACACGCACGGCGACACACCAGGAACCGCGGTGTTGGCCGTCGAATGGCGCTAGCTGCGCAGCATTTGTGCACCGCCGCCGTCAGTGTCAGCCAGTTTGCCGTGGCATACGGAGCTCCATCGCAGTCTTTAACACTGGTAGCATGCCGCGACAGCGTGGACGTGAACAGTAAGTGCAGTTGACGGACTTTGAGCGAGGGCGTATAGTGGGCATGCGGGAGGCCGGGTGGACATACCACCGAATTGCTCAACACGTGGGGCGTGAGGTCTCCACAGTACATCGATGTTGTCGCCAGTGGTCGGCGGAAGGTGCACGTGCCCGTCGACCTGGGACCGGACCGCAGCGACGCACGGATGCACGCCAAGACCGTAGGATCCTACGCAGTGCCGTAGGGGACCGCACCGCCACTTCCCAGCAAATTAGGGACACTGTTGCTCCTGGGGTATCGGCGAGGACCATTCGCAACCGTCTCCATGAAGCTGGGCTACGGTCCCGCACACCGTTAGGCCGTCTTCCGCTCACGCCCCAACATCGTGCAGCCCGCCTCCAGTGGTGTCGCGACAGGCGTGAATGGAGGGACGAATGGAGACGTGTCGTCTTCAGCGATGAGAGTCGCTTCTGCCTTGGTGCCAATGATGGTCGTATGCGTGTTTGGCGCCGTGCAGGTGAGCGCCACAATCAGGACTGCATACGACCGAGGCACACAGGGCCAACACCCGGCATCATGGTGTGGGGAGCGATCTCCTACACTGGCCGTACACCACTGGTGATCGTCGAGGGGACACTGAATAGTGCACGGTACATCCAAACCGTCATCGAACCCATCGTTCTACCATTCCTAGACCGGCAAGGGAACGTGCTGTTCCAACAGGACAATGCACGTCCGCATGTATCCTGTGCCACCCAACGTGCTCTAGAAGGTGTAAGTCAACTACCCTGGCCAGCAAGATCTCCGGATCTGTCCCCCATTGAGCATGTTTGGGACTGGATGAAGCGTCGTCTCACGCGGTCCGCACGTCCAGCACGAACGCTGGTCCAACTGAGGCGCCAGGTGGAAATGGCATGGCAAGCCGTTCCACAGGACTACATCCAGCATCTCTACGATCGTCTCCATGGGAGAATAGCAGCCTGCATTGCTGCGAAAGGTGGATATACACTGTACTAGTGCCGACATTGTGCATGCTCTGTTGCCTGTGTCTATGTGCCTGTGGTTCTGTCAGTGTGATCATGTGATGTATCTGACCCCAGGAATGTGTCAATAAAGTTTCCCCTTCCTGGGACAATGAATTCACGGTGTTCTTATTTCAATTTCCAGGAGTGTATCTTCGCTCAATGCACACATGTTTCGTACACCATATTTTACATTGGGCACTGAAACCAATCCTTGCTCCTTCTTGCGTAGAAGTAACCACCAAAGTCGCCGCAGTACACATTCTTTTTACAGGACTTGGGGGGTGCTTTGATTGAGATTTTCTTCCCAGCATTTGCAAGATCCGATGTTGATGTTGCTGGTGAATCAGTATTAAAAAGCACTCTGTTGAGAACCGTTGCTTTGGATTTAAGTGACGTTCTGTCGGTAGCTTTCCTTTTTATCCTTAGAGTTGCCATTAGTTGTTGAATTGGTGATTTCTTAGGATTCTTCTCCCTTTGGGCTGGCAAACTGACTTCTGCGGTCGGTCTCCCAGACACAGAAATCCTTGCAAATGACGTTTCTGAGAAAATATTCTGGTTGTATGGAAATATTCTGATTGCCCTAAATCCATAACTAGCATTAGCACGATTTAACACGCCTCAAAAAACAGTTTTGGAAGTTGTAGCTTCCCAGGTGATAGTCCTGAATTCTGACAACGGAGACTGTCGAAAGTCTTATTGCAGAAGACTTTGAGAGACTTGAAAAATCTCTTGTTCAGGGGCTGGAGCACATGACTGCAATGGGCAGGAAGGCAAAGTATTCTGTTACTCAGTTCTTCTGCTACATCCAGTACACTGACACCCATGTGACTTCTACGGCCAACCGAAGGGAGCAAGCAGTTTTCAGAAGGCCGGTACGAAATGTCTCGGAAATGAGCAGACAACCTCTGTAGTGACGTAGTCGTTCCGTGTAATAGCAAATGTGCTGCCAGTTGGAAAGTAATCTCCGAAATCTTGCTCTTTTGTACAGACGCCTTTGTAAAGGACCAAATTGACGGAATCCACATACAAGGATCATTACAACAAGCAACAACTGTAATTGTTTGTACTTGTTCTGCTCGTGTTATCGTGTTATCACATGCACTCTTTCAGTGCCCTTTCTAGCGAGAACTTTATCGGAACCACTGAATATTAATTGAAGAACAGTTTTATTCCCATTATAAATTTGATGTGGCAGCAGTTCAGTTTGATCATACACCGAAGCCAAAAGATCAAAAAAGTTATTGTGTGTCTGCATAGAGACTCGCATAAGACTACCATAACTTGAATTTTCAACTTTCCTAGAAACAATGTTTGAATTATGCTTCAGAAATCCTTTAAAGCAATATCTTCCCGCTTGACTGACCGAGCGAGGTGTCACAGTGGCAAGCACACTGGACTCGCTTCCGGGAGGACGACGATTCAAACCCACGTCCGGCCATCCTGATGTAGGTTTTCAGCCATTTCCCGAAAATTGCTTCAGACAAATGTCAGGAGGGTTCCTTTGAGAAGGGGACGGCCGATTTTCTTCCCTATCCTTTCCTAATAAAAGCTAGTACTCCGCCTCTAATGACGTCCTTGTCGACGGGACGTTAAACACTAACTCCTCTCCTCCTCCTCCTCGTGCATGATCTCCAATGAAAGACGTTTTTATGCCCAAGACTGTGTTGATAGCAGCTGCCTTCTTGCATTAAAGTTTTTGGCAATACCAAAACCAACTTGCTGCAGCCTAACAACTCTTTCTTTGAGGCAGTTTTCAATGGTGGGATTCAACACAGGCTTACGACCAAGTTTTCTAGTTTGGCGTTTTCCCCTCGTCCTTGTTCAGCCAGTCTCGAATATATCTTCGTGGGATGTTAACTGTCCTTGAAGCCTCCAAAACAGTAATTCCATATCTAACTCCTTCAACGGCCTTCCATAAATCCTCGTAGCCCACTTTGTTCGAAGATTTGGACAGGGTTTACACATATTGTCACTTGTTTTGTTGTTGTTGTCTTCAGTCCTGAGACTGGTTTGATGCAGCTCTCCATGCTACTCTATCCTGTGCAAGCTTTTTCATCTCCCAGTGCTAACTGCAACCTACATCCTTCTGAATCTGCTTAGTGTATTCATCTCTTGGTCTCCCTCTACGATTTTTACTCTCCATGCTGCCCTCCAGTGCTAAATTTGTGATCCCTTGATGCCTCAGAACATGTCCTACCAACCAGTCCCTTCTTCTTGTCAAGTTGTGCCACAAACTCCTCTTCTCCCCAATTCTATTCAATACCTCCTCATTAGTTATGTGATCTACCCATCTAATCTTCAGCATTCTTCTGTAGCACCACATTTCGAAAGCTTCTATTCTCGTCTTGTCCAAACTATTTATCGTCCATGTTTCACTTCCATACATGGCTAAATTCCATACAAATAATTTCAGAAACGACTTCCTGACACTTAAATCTATACTCGATGTTAACAAATTTCTCTTCTTCAGAAACGCTTCCTTGCCATTGCCATTCTACATTTTATATCGTCTCTACTTTGACCATCATCAGTTATTTTGCTCCCCAAATAGCAAAACTCCTTTATTACTTTAAGTGTCTCATTTCCTAATCTAATTCCCTTAGCATCACCAGACTTAATTCGACTACATTCCATTAGCCTCGTTTTGCTTTTGTTGATGTTCATCTTATATCCTCCTTTCAAGACCCTGTCCATTCCGTTCAACTGCTCTTCCAAGTCCTTTGCTGTCTCTGACAGAATTACAATGTCATCGGCGAACCTTAAAGTTTTTATTTCTTCTCCATGGATTTTAATACCTTCTCCGAATTTTTCTTTTGTTTCCTTTACTGCTTGCTCAATATACAGATTGAATAACATCGGGGAGAGGCTACAACCCTGTCTCACTCCCTTTCCAACCGATGCTTCCCTTTCATGCCCCTCGACTATTATAACTGCCATCTGGTTTCTGTACCAATTGTAAATAGCCCTTCGCTCCCTGTATTTTACCCCTGCCACCTTTAGAATTTGAAAGAGAGTATTCCAGTCAAAATTGTCAAAAGCTTTCTCTAAGTCTACAAATGCTAGAAATGTAGGTTTGCCTTTCCTTAATCTATTTTCTAAGATAAGTCGTAGGGTCAGTATTGCCTCACGTGTTCCAACATTTCTGCGGAATCCAAACTGATCTTCACCGAGGTCGGCTTCTACCAGTTTTTCCATTCGTCTGTAAAGAATTCGCGTTAGTATTTTGCAGCTGTGACTTATTAAACTGATAGTTCGGTAATTTTCACATCTGTCAACACCTGCTTTCTTTGGGATCGGAATTATTATATTCTTCTTGAAGTCTGAGGGTATTTCGCCTGTCTCATATATCTTGCTCACCAGATGGTAGAGTTTTGTCACCTAGATGATTAAAGTTTCATCAAATATACTGAAAAATATTTAATTTTTTTAAAATCTATTTAAATACTTGAATACACAATATAATGTATTTTAATCACATAGTAGTCGAAACATTAAATGAGAACGACGTTAGCAATTTATATGTACCTCCTTTAATTCACGGAAGATATTCAGCGTCAATAGAAAGCAAACTTTTAGAACACGGCCTCACTCTGACAGCTGTTCAACTCACACTGAGGTTGCTATTGCTACAAGGACGCTACAGGCATGCAGTGGTAGTTTGTTATTCGTTACTTACCCGGTGCTGCCATTATCGGAATATTTCCAAACTAGCTATTAAACTGCACATGGCGTTAAAACCTGCACGGCGTTATTACCTTCAGTTCCCTGAGCCATACACTAAATGAATAAAAGGGGAAAATGGAAATTACGAGGTAAAAATATCGTGTAACTAGGGCCTCCTTTCTGGTAGGCCATTCGCCAGGTGCAAGTCTTTCGGTTTGACGCCACTTCGGCGACTTGCGCGTCTATGGGGATGAAACGATGATTAGGACAAACAACGCCCATTCCCTGAGCGGTCAAAGTCTCCGACCCAGCCGGGAATCGATCGCGGGTCCTTAGGGTTGACATTCTGTTCCGCTGGCCACTTTTTTTTGTTTTTGTTCGGTACTGTTCGTTGCGTTTGGCCTGGGCGGATGTCAGATGATATCCGTTCGGGTAGATCGTTGATTCATTTACTCAGTGTTTTTCTTACAGAGGGCAAGCAGCCCCCTGACCGAACACGTTGGGCTACCGTGCCAGCGCTACTCAGCTACCGGGGGCGGCCAACTACGAGCTCTAGCGTCAGTAATTGCCTCGGATGAATGACGTAGCGTTGAGAGATGTGGTGCGTTCGACGCATTTCTTTTGTTGTAATCGCCGAACAGTACCAAATACGTCTAAAAAGTGTGCCGTGTAGAACGGAACGGTCGAATTCCCGCCACTAGATTTTCTTAGCGAGTCGAGTGTTGAGTTCGGGCCCGAAGAGGGTAGATGGCGTGGGTCACAAGCGCGGCCGTTACCTAGCTGGGGACAGGCAAGGCACGGACGGCGCTGGAGTGCCACAGAGGAGCAAGTTCCTGGCAGAGTCAAGAGCCAGGACCTCGAGAAGCTAGTGTGTTCGGGACCACTGCCGGACGACACGACAGCCAGCATGACGAGGCTGCCGTATGGACTACTACCTTGTGGAGCGGCTGCTATTTTATCCGGCTGGACGCATATCAATTCCAGTGAAGGCAAAGGAAAGGCTCTTGCATGATATAAGAAGTACTATCTGAGTGCTTCCGCAGCTGATGGTGACAATCTGGGGGCACGGGGTTGTATGCGAATCGAACCGTGCATACCGTGTAGCCACTTGTAAACAAATTCCAGCGCGGATACCTATGGTTGCTATGTTACCAGTTCCTTGTTCATCATCACTCAAGGGACGTGAAACAGTGTACCTGTGAGGCAGAGTGGGGATAGTTATGTTATTACGTGCTGTGGGCATAATTAAGCCCCTAGCGTAAATCATTTGGCTACTCCAATGGTTTTGAGTTTGTTTTGTTCCTAGTTTTATGCGACTGAGCCAAAGGCTCATTCTTGCGGACCGAGCGACCTGGCTTAGTGGTTAGCACAATGGACTCGCATTCGAGAGGACGACGGTTCAAACCCGCTTCCGGCCATGCTGATTTAGGTTTTCCGTGAATTTTCCTAAGTCGCTTCAGGCAAATACCGGGATGGTTCTCTTGACAGGGCACGGTCGACTTCCTTCCCTTATCGGACGCGACCGATGATATCTTTGTTTGCTCCTCTCCCCTCAAATCAACCAATCAACCACCTGACTAATCACTCGTGGCACTTATTTTGCTTTGTTATTGCTTTTGTGTGATTGAGCTGTCACATATATTGTTGTATGAGAAGTTATTCGGTCGTAAGTATAGATATTTTGGTAGGATGGTGGGTAACTGGTGTCCTATTTATCTGGTGACGATAGGAATAGTAAGTCAAAGTGTAGTTAGACGTCGTATTACTCATCCTAGGTAAGTTTAAGATTTTTTTTGGGGGGGATCGTATGTTAAACTGTTGTTGTTTGTGGTCACAGGTAAGTGCCACAAAATTGTAAATTGTGTAGATTGATGCCCCGTTGTCTGCTGTAGGACAGGAATTGTTTTTATTCTGTCTACATTTACATCTACATGGATACTTTGCAAATCACATTTAAGTGCCAGACAGAGGGTTCATCGAGCCACCTTCGCAATTCTCTATTATTCCAATCTCGTATAGCGCGCGGAAAGAATGAACACCTATATCTTTCTGTACGATCTCTGATTTCCCTTATTTTATCGTGGTGATCGTTCCTCCCTATGTAAGTCGGTGTCAATAAAATATTTTCGCATTCGAAGTAGAAAGTTGGTGAATGGAATTTCGTGAGAAGATTTCGTAGCGACGAAAAACTACTTTCTTTTAATGATGTCGAGCCCAAACCCGGTATCATTTCTGTGACGCTCTCTCCCATATTGCGCGATAATACAAATCGTACTGCCTTTCTTTGAACTTTTTCGATGTACTCCGTCAGTCGTATCTGCCAAGGATCCCACTCCGCGCAGCAGTATTCTAAAAGAGGACGGACAAGCGTAGTGTAGGCAGTCTCCTTAGTAGGTCTGTTACATTTTCTAAGTGTCCTGCCAGTAAAACGCAGTCTTTGGTTAGCCTTGCCCGCAACATTATCTATGTGTTCCTTCCAATTTAAGTTGTTCGTAATTGTAATACCTAGGTATTTAGTTGAATTTACGGCTTTTAGATGAGACTGATTTATCGTGTAACCGAAGTTTAACGAGTTCCTTTTAGCACTCATGTGGATGACCTCTCACTTTTCGTTATTTATGGTCAACAGCCAATTTTCGCACCATTCAGATATCTTTTCTAAATCGTTTTGTAATTTTTTTTATCTTCTGATGACTTTATTAGTCGATAAACGACAGCGTCATCTGCAAACAACTTAAGACGGGGTTGCTCAGATTGTCTCCCAAATCGTTTATATAGATAAGGAACAGTAAAGGGACTATAACACTACCTTGGGGAACCCCAGAAATCACTTCTGTTTTAGTCGATGACTTTTTGTCAATTACTGTATTTGAATCTATTGTGTTAATGTTGTATGGATGATTGACAAACGTGTTGGGAACTGAAAGCTCATTATAAAGGCACTAATATTTTACTGGTTCCTCATTTGAAACAACGTTGAGATTATTTTAACTATCTTCCAGTAGATTTTGGGTAATTTAAGGTCCAACGTCCTATTTTCTCATCTCCGTTTTCTCAAAACGAGTTTCACTCGAAATACCATCAGTCGCAGTGATCCCGAAAATGTGACTGTATAGTAGGTCGGAACCACTCTGTGGAAGGTCAACGAACAAGAAGCTTTCACTCCTTTCGTACAGCACTCTGGTTACTTTGTAGCGTTGTAGATTGTGTAGAATGACGAGGGCTTGCTAAAAAAGAATGTCTCCGAATTTTGTATGTGAAAACTTCTAATTTTTTAAAAAATAAAACAAACTTTATTAACGTTCTATATCTTTGTGCTTCATGTGTGCGTATTTTTTTCTCAACATTGTTACTCTCGCGACGAACATATTTTCCCAAATAAGAGGTTTGTTGATACAATCACTAAAATTTGATTGACCCTGTTGACAGAGCCAGAATCTCACCATTGCTTGGACCACTTGATCACTGTCAAACTGTTATTTAAGTTTTGTAAGCAGATGAAAATCGAATGGAGTCTAGTAGGGACTGTATGCAGTATGGTCGACGACAGTGGGCCTAGGGCGTCCGATTGTTGCAGATGTCGCAGCGCTCGTGTGTGGTCTGGCATTGTCATGCTGAAGGAGAGGGTGCTACATGCGTGGACGAACTCTTCGAATTCGTGCTTCCAGATTCCTGATGTCTTGCAGTACCTTACAGAGTTTGTGGTTGTGCCTTTGGGTACGAATTCCAAATGACCACAACTTGTATGTCCCAGAATACCATAAACATATCTCATGGCATGGACTTTTGGTGTTGGTGATAGTGGAACTCCATCGATGCTCTTACTTTCTGGATCAAAATGGTGAACCCAACTTTCATCATCTGTCAGAATGTTGTTAAGGAACTGATCACTATCACGCTTAAAACACAAAAGAAATTGTCAATAGATATCCAGTCTCCTCTGTTTAAAGTCAGGAGTGGATATTTGAGACACCGACCGTCCATATAGTCTTCCCTACCGTAGTTCTGCAGTAATGGCCGGTACATGCCCTCGTAACATTCCACACTTATCTGAGAGCTGTGTTTGTGTTATACGACGATTTTCCCTTATCAGCCCGATTCCGCGATTCCGATGAGCCTCGTTGGTTGCTGTACACTGTCGCCCACTGCGAACTCTGTCACACACATTGTCTTTAGCACCACTGTTGTCTCCATTACGAACACGAATAACACATCGTCGCACATTACTGACGTCAATACGATCGTCGCCGTACACAACTCTCGTTCTTCTATGGATTTCACTGGGAGGCACTTTTTCTTCCATTAGAAACTGTTCTCAAGGTACGTTTACACTGGGATACATGTATCGCGACATGTATGAGCGACATGTCAATTTGACATGTCGCGATACATCACCTCATACAAAAATTCACGGAACTTGTATGCGGGCCCTCGAGCTCATACATGCCGCGTATACATTTTGTATATCGCTTTTTGGCCATATACGCGACATGTACGAGCGACATTTGAACTCGCGCATGCGCAGTACTATCATTTCCTGTCGTCTTGTCGCCTGCCGCTTATTTTGACAATTAGCGCATGCGTAGTACCAGGCTCTTTGGCGGCTGTTTGAGTTTTGGAGGTGCCGACTATCGTTTCGACGTTAATGTATCTGCATAGAACATCAAAAAGTGCCATATGCAACATTATTCTTCGTGTTTGCTAGGCCATTGTGCAAGTTTTATTCCAAGAAGTGAAGGTAAAAGTTTTATATATATATATATATATATATATATATATCAGAGTATGTAATACATTCTATAATTTTTTCATGCATTTGGCACGTATATCAATTTTTTACTATTATTCCGGCGGCCTCGCGTGATAATGTTGACAACGGATGCCGACAATCGTGTGTGAGACGTTGGCATTAGCAATCGCGCGACAATGCAAATGTTTTGTAATGAAATCTTCGTTTCAAGAGGAATCCCCAGTGGCCAAAAAACGGAGTGTTACTGCCAACTGATCGTCTGGTGGAATCGCTTCCCGAAAGTTTGTGTTGGTTTTGGACACAAGAGGAGCCACAAGTGATAACAAACCGCGGAAATCCTCCATACTCATCCTAACATAATTTCTAAAATATGCGCCATCCTTTAGTGTTAATTCGCGAGAAACTCTCTCTGCCACCATCTACGCTTCCTCCGCCTTTTCTTACTATCGTCTTCCTAAAGAGCAAGTGTACCAGCACATAAAAATGTTAAATCTTCCAAATCGTCGTCGAAAGCTATCGCACAGTGATACATATCAACCAGTGTAAACGCACGCTCATATATGTATGAGGTTGATACTTGTCAACTCATACAAGTCGCGATATATGTCGCAAAGTCGCGTATACATGTATCTCATACATGTGCCGATACAAATGGCAGTGTAAACGCACCTTCACGCACAGACACAGTTACGTTACACACCGAGCTGCATGTCGGAGCCCTCTAGCGGCAACGGGTTGCAACTTGCGTCAGTGAAGCGGGAAAATCGACCGAGTAATACGCATTACTTGTAATACCTCAGTAGATGCTGAGAACGTAATAAAATATTCGGAGGCCTTAACTTTCAGCACGCCCTCGTAGAATCAAGCCGTCACGTGTGGGATTGGTGGTGGTGGTGGTGTGTGTGTCTGTGTGATATTAGCTTGTATGAAAACAGCACAGTAAGATGAATCGACGTGGAGGCATAACAGAACGGCATGAAGGAGCTCTCATCTTTGTTTGAGCGCATGGCCACCCCGAGAATGATGACGCTTCATTTGTTGGTGTAGCGAAGTGAACTGCCCAAAGTGTCTGCAAGGAGTGGTTTACCACTCGTAGCTCTTTAACGGGATGTAAGCACAGCGGTCCTAATCGACAGGGACTCGAGAAGAGAGTCTCGCTATGTCGATGACAGTCAGTTTCATATCCGACAAACATAGCTGTGTCAGTGAGTGAAGGAACATGTGAAGCAGTTCCCAAGAGGAACTTGCTCAGGCAACTGCATGGAGTGAACATTTGGAAACGGGTACCTCGCAAAAGACCGTAGATCACAGCAAAACATAAAGCTGCAAGTCTACGTTGGCCAAACAACATAAAATTGGATAATAGCTTGCTGAAGGAGTGTAGTGTGGTTCTACGGGTCGCGATTTTGTCTATCTGCACGTGTCGAAAGGCGTCGAGTGCACTGACGCCAGTGAGGTATTTGATTTGCAGTGTACGGAGCCTCTACGTCAGGCCAGAAGTGGCTCTTGGATCTTTTGGGGCGGCTTTCTTACCCTGATATGTGCCCACTTATTCGGATTAACGTGAATGTGAGCAAGGAGGTTTATTTCCTAAACTATCGGCAACCACGTCCCACCCTTTCTTCTACACTGTCGGATAAAATTGTACACCTGGAAAGACGACGTCGATTTTGATCCGATGACGACATATGCCTCCTGGGTGATAGCAGATGTACTGATAATGGTTTCAATGTCGTCCACCAACAGATACCGTAGTGGCATAACTACCAGAGCGCCATTTGAGTCTAGCCTTTAATAGAGAACGCTCACAGCCAGAAGGCTCAGTGTTGTACAAACGTGTGAAGCAAGCAGGCAACCATGTCACAGAGACGTACTCGTGCTTAATACAGCCAACTGAGTAGCTCCGAAAAAGCTCAGATAGTGGCCTTCCGAGTGGCGGATGGTCCTTCCGGAGAACTGCCACACGAGTTGACGTGGTGCATCACTTGTGTAATATTGCTGGTAACACGTCCGTAGACAAGGTTCTGGATGTCTCCGCAGCACAGACGCCCGCCAGGATCGACGTTTTGTAAGGGCAACAGTGGCAGATCGTACAGCAACCACAGCACAGGTAAGAGGACTTGTGAGTCCAGATGTGTAAACACGAACTGTTGCCAACCGATTATTAGCAGTGGGACAATGGGCACCCTCTAGACAGTCTTTCATTCACGCCACAGAATAGACGGGCACGCCTCGACTAGTGCCCTTAGAGGATCACCTGGAAGATGTAACGGCGCGTCGTGGTCTTCAGCGATAAAAGTAGATTCTTCCTGCAAGCAAGCAATGGTCGTTTGCGCGTAGAACGTAGAGCTCGTGAGCGCTGTCTCTTAGAGTGCATTCGTCCAAGACACACTGTCGCCATCCCAGGTCTTGTGGTGTGCGGTGCGATAAGCTACAACTCTCATTCATTTTTTGTGTTTCTGGAGGGGACAATAACCAGCGTTCCGTACGTGCAGAATGTTGTTAGACTCGTTCTTTTGTCACTCTTGAAGTAGGAAGGCGATGCGTTGTTCCAACAGGATAATGCTCGGCCACACCCTGCCCGTGAAACTCAATGTGACCTGCAAGATGTGCAGCAAATCCCTTGGCCAGCAAGATCGCCGGCCTCCTATTGACCATATGTGGGATATGATGGGACGAGAAGTGACTCGTGCAACGCGTCAGCCAAGAAGTTTAACAGAACTACGTGAACAGGTCGATCAGACGTGGCAAAACGTATCCCAGTACAGGATTCGCCATCTATACGATCGACTGGATGCCAGAGTCGGCGCCTACATTTGCCGCCCGTAAGGGTTACACCACGTACTAATACGAGTGTTTCAGTATTGGTCGATACCTGGTAAATTTTCTAACCTACTTACCCTATTAATATCAGTTTTGTTTATCCTGATGACGACACCCTCCCGACTAGTCGCCACCTGGAGATCCTAATGGAGACTACTTTAAGTCCGAAATATTTTATCGAAGAATATGCCACCATCATTTGGCCAACAGTAGAACTGAATATCTTCGAGAAAAATAACGGTTGTAGTTTCTCCTTACTTTCAGCTGTTCGTAGTACCAGCACGGAAAGACTAGGCTGGCTGATATTAGGCCAGTTTAGTCATTCGTACTGTTCCTCTGCAACTATTGAAAAGACTGCTACCCCCGTTCATGAATCATATGTTTGGCCTGTCAACAGTCATCCCTCCTACTGTAGGGCTATATGTATCGCTCAAGCATGCAAGCCATCCAACCACGGCAATATCCGTGGTTCATGGAAATGAGCTCTTTGTATAAGAATGTATATCCGGTTTTTGAGGTCTCCATAATGCTATCATTCAACACGATAACGCAAGAATACCATGTGCTGTCCTGACCCACCTCGATACTGAGGGTGTTCAACTGTTGCCCTGGCCATAACGTCCTTCAGATCTCTCACCCACAGAAAACATTATTCGCAAGCCACTGTGGTTCATGAACTTTACCACAGTGCTGAGCCAAATTTAATCATGTGTTCTTTCTATAATGTTGCATATGCATAAAAAGTAAAATTTAGTTTTTGCTGCCCTTGCTACTTTTACCAGTAGTATAATAAGAAACCTACTAAAAAAGATTCTTGCTATGACTTGTAGCGATTGCAGTCCTTACACTGAGTGTCCCTGAGATCTGAAAATGTTTTGTAGATAAACCATAACGTTAACGGAAAAAACATAAGATTTCTTTCAGTCACGGACTTCTCTTTACATCAGTGGTTCCCAACCTGGGAATAATTACACCCTGGGGAGTAGAATTAACTTTTCTGTGCAGTGAAAAAATGGGGCGGTAGTTTTGTATTTCAGTGAGAAAACTAAAATTTTTTAAAAGAGTAATACTCTCACAACTACGGCATAACACTGATTGCGATGTTATTGTTGTGCTCTTCAGTCCTGAGACTGGTTTGATGCAGCTCTCCATGCTACTCTATCCTGTGCAAGCTCCTTCATCTCCCAGTACCTACTGCAACCTATCTCCCTCTGAATCTGTTTAGTGTATTCATCTTTTGGTCTCCCTCTACGATTTTTACCCTCCACGCTGCCCTCCAATACTAAACTGGTGATCCCTTGATGCCTCAGAATGTATCCTACCAACCAGTCCCTTCTTCTTGTCAAGTTGTGCCACAAACTTCTCTTCTCCCCAATCCTATTCAATACCTCCTCACTAGTTATGTGATCTACCCATCTAATCTTCAGCATTCTTCTGTAGCACCACATTTCGAGAGCTTCTATTCTCTTCTTGTCCAAACTATTTATCGTCCATGTTTCACTTCCATACATGGCTATACTCCATACAAATACTTCCTGACACTTAAATCTATACTCGATATTAACAAATTTCTCTTCTTCAGAAACGCTTTCCTTGCCATTGCCGGTCTACATTTTATATCCTCTCTACTTCGACCATCATCACTTATTTTGCTCCCCAAATAGCAAAATTCCTTTACTACTTTAAGTGTCTCATTTCCTAATCTAATTCCCTCAGCATCAAACGACTTAATTCGACTACATTCCATTTTCTTCGTTTTGCTTTTGTTGATGTTCATCTTCTATCCTCCTTTCAAGACACTGTCCACTCCGCTCAACTGCTCTTCCAAGTCCTTTGCTGTCTCTGACAGAATTACAATGTCATCGGCAAACCTCAAAGTTTTTATTTCTTCTTCATGGATTTTAATACCTACTCCGAATTTTTCTCTTGTTTCTTTCACTGCTTGCTTAATATAGAGATTGGATAACATCGAGGAGAGGCTACAACCCTGTCTCCCTCCCTTCCCAACCACTGCTTCCCTTTCATGCCCCTCGACTCTTATAACTGCCATCTGGTTTCTGTACCAATTGTAAATAACTTTTCGCTCCCTGTATTTTGCCCCAGCCACCTTCAGAATTTGAAAGAGAGTATTCCAGTCAACATTGTCAAAAGCTTTCTATAAGTCTACAAATGCTAGAAACGTAGGTTTGCCTTTCCTTAATCTTTCTTCTAAGATTAGTCGTAGGGTCAGTATTGCCTCACGTGTTCCAACATTTCTGCGGAATCCAAATTGATGTTCGCCGAGGTCGGCTTCTACCAGTTTCTCCATTCGTCTGTAAAGAATTCGCGTTAGTATTTTGCAGCCGTGACTTATTAAACTGATAGTTCGGTAATTTTCACATCTGTCAACACCTGCTTTCTTTGGAATTGGAATTATTATATTCTTCTTGAAGTCTGAGGGTATTTTGCCTGTCTCATACATCTTGCTCAACAGATGGTATTGTTTTGTCAGGACTGGCTCTCCCAAGGCTGTAAGTAGTTCTAATGGAATGTTGTCTACTCCTGGGGCTTTGTTTCGACTCAGGTCTTTCAGTGCTCTGTCAAACTCTTCACGCAGTATCATATCTCCAATTTGATCCTCATCTACATCCTCTGCCATTTCCAAAATATTGTCCTCAAGTACATCGCCCTTGTATAGACCCTCTATATACTCCTTCCACCTTTCTGCTTTCCCTTCTTTGCTTAGAACTGGGTTTCCATCTGAGCTCTTGATATTCATGCAAGTGGCTCTCTTTTCTCCAAAGGTCTCTTTAATTTTCCTGTAGGCTGTATCTATCTTACCCCCTAGTGAGATAAGCCTCTACATCCTTACATTTGTCCACTAGCCATTCCTGCTTAGCCATTTTGCACTTCCTGTAAATCTCATTTTTGAGACGTTTGTATTCCTTTTTGACTGCTTCATTTACTGCATTTTTATATTTTCTCCTTTCGTCAATTAAATTCAATATTTCTTCTGTTACCCAAGGATTTCTACTAGCTTCGCCTTTTTACTGACTAGATCCTCTGCTGCCTTCACTACTTCATCCCTCAAAGCTACCCATTCTTCTTCTGCTGTCTTTCCCCCATTCTTGTCAATTGTTCCCTTATGGTGTCCCTGAAACTCTGTACAACCTCTGGTTCTTTCATTTTATCCAGGTCGCATCTCCTTAAATTCCCACCTTTTTGCAGTTTCTTCAGTTTTAATCTACAGTTCACAACCAATAGATTGTGGACAGAGTCCGCATCTGCCCCTGGAAATGTCTTACAATTTAAAACCTGGTTCCTAAATCTCTGTCTTACCATTATACAGAGTGTTACAAAAAGGTACGGCCGAACTTTCAGGAAACATTCCACACACACAAATAAAGAAAAGATGTTATGTGGACATGTGTCCGGAAACGCTTAATTTCCATGTTGGAGCTCATTTTAGTTTCGTCACTATGTACTGTACTTCCTCAATTCACTGCCAGTTGGCCCAATTGAAGGAAGGTAATGTTGACTTCGGTGCGACTCATTGCTCTACAGTACTAGCATCAAGCACATCAGTACGTAGCATCAACAGGTTAGTGTTCATCACGAACGTCGTTTTGCAGTCAGTGCAATGTTTACAAATGCGGAGTTGGCAGATACCCATTTGATGTATGGATTAGCACGAGGCAATGGCCGTGGCGCGGTACGTTTGTATCGAGACAGATATACAAAACGAAGATGTCCCGACAGGAAGACGTTCGAAGCAATTGATCGGCGTCTTAGGGAGTACGGAACACTCCAGCCTATGACTCGCGACTGGGGAAGACCTAGAACGACGAGGACACCTGCAATGGACGAGGCAATTCTTCGTGCAGTTGACGATAACCCTAATGTCAGCGTCAGAGAAGTTGCTGCTGTACGAGACAACGTTGACCACGTCACTGTATGGAGAGTGCTACGGGAGAACTAGTTGTTTCCGTACCATGTACAGCGTGTGCAGGCACTATCAGCTGCTGACTGGCCTCCACGGGTACACTTCTGCGAATGGTTCATCCAACAATGTGTCAATCCTAATTTCAGTGCAAATGTTCTCTTTACGGATGAGGCTTCATTCCAACGTGATGAAATTGTAAATTTTCACAATAAACATGTGTGGGCTGACGAGAATCCGCACGCGATTGTGCAATCACGTCATCAACACAGATTTTCTGTGAACGTTTGTGCAGGCATTGTTGGTGATGTCTTGATTGGGCCCCATGTTCTTCCACCTACGCTCAATGGAGCACGTTATCATGATTTCATACGGGATACTCTACCTATGCTGCTAGAACATGTGCCTTTGCAAGTACGACACAACATGTGGTTCATGCATGATGGAGCTCCTGCACATTTCAGTCGAAGTGTTCGTACGCTTCAGATCAACAGATTCGGTGACCGATGGATTGGTAGAGGCGGACCAATTCCATGGCCTACGCACTCTCCTGACGTCAACCCTCTTGACTTTCATTTATGGTGGCATTTGAGAGCTCTTGTCTACGCAACCCCGGTACCAAATGTAGAGACTCTTCGTGCTCGTACTGCGGACGGCTGCGATACAATACGCCATTCTCCAGGGCTGCATCAGCGCATCAGGAATTCCATGCGCCGGAAGGTGGATGCATGTATCCTCGTAAACGGAGGACATTTTGAACATTTCCTGTAACAATGTGTTTGAAGTCACGCTGGTATGTTCTGTTGCTGTGTGTTTCCATTCCATGAATATGTGATTTGAGGAGAAGTAATAAAATGAGCTCTAACATGGAAAGTAAGCGTTTTCGGGCACATGTCCACAGAACGTATTTTGTTTCTTTGTGTGTGAGGAATGTTTCCTGAAAGTTTGGTCGTGCCTTTTTGTAACACTCTGTATAATCTATCTGAAACCTGTCAGTATCTCCAGGCTTCTTCGATGTATACAACCTTCTTTCATGATTCTTGAACGAAGTGTTAGCTATGATTAAGTTGTGCTCTGTGCAAAATTCTACCAGGCGGCTTCCTCTTTCATTTCTTACCCCCAATCCATATTCACCTACTACGTTTCCTTCTCTCCTTTTTCCTACACTCGAATTCCAGTCGCCCATGACTATTAATTTTTCGCCTCCCTTCACTATCTGAATAATTTCTTTTATTTCATCATACATTTCTTCAATTTCTTCGTCATCTGCAGAGCTAGTTGGCATTTAAACTTGTACTACCGTGGTAGGCGTGGGCTTCGTATCTATCTTGGCCACAAAAATGCGTTCACTATGCTGTTTGTAGTAGCTTACCCGCATTCCTATTTTCCTATTCATTATTAAACCTTCTCCTGCATTACCCCTATTTGATTTTGTGTTTATAACCCTGTAGTCACCTGACCAGAAGTCTTGTTCCTCCTGCCACCGAACTTCACTAATTCCCACTATATCTAACTTTAACCTATCCATTTCCCTTTTTAAATTTTCTAACCTACCTGCCCGATTAAGGGATCTGACATTCCACTCTCCGATCCGTAGAACGCCAGTTTTCTTTCTCATGATAACGACGTCCTGAGTAGTCCCCGCCCGGAGATCCGAATGGGGGACTATTTTACCTCCGGAATATTTTACCCAAGAGGATGCCATCCTGATTGCGTAAGTTACCAATAAATACATTTTCTTTCAAACACTAACATTTACGAGCAACACAGTGTGGTATAGGTTACAGATTGTGAGAGGAATCTATGTGTAACATCACTCACCACACCCACACTTCATACATTGTACCACGCATCCATGACAGTAAAATTGAGACATGTCCCCACAAATGTTAATATATCTCATGAAAATTCCTTCTTCGAGTTGTAGACAGTCCCTGCAACGGGCAAGAACCTGCTTCATTATTCACTTCGTAACAGGTAAAGGAACAAATTGATACCATAACATGAAAATAACTATACAATGGCTACTGCATTGCAATAGCGCCTACACAGAATTATTATTAATGGCAGCGGTCAGACACAAAAGCATTGGTACTGAAGTCTTCCAGTTTCTGGCAGTTCACAAGTAAGAAGTCCAGCAATCAAATGATTTACAGGCATTAAGTATAGCACGCCCATTTCATTTCCGTTCATTTTAAATGGGGTAAACGACGTTGGTGAAGCAAGTGTCGATACGGAGAGGAGTGGTAAACAGGGAGCATATTTTGTAACGAGTGTCTGCCCTCAATGTGGGTAGTTAGCTCTCTTTTCTGAGAATGAGTTTTCGGTAACTTCCACGATGCTTCATCATTCTCTAAAAAAGGTTGTTAGTAATGAGCGGTACCAAGTGTCTCATTGGTTAATTAATTCATGGTATAATAACATGCTTAAAAAACAAACTACCTCTTACTTTTAGTCTTTTAAAAATTAGTGTTTAAATACAAAAATCTTTCTTCGTTCTAAAGTTTAGTTAGGCACTTATGTTGATGATGATGGGGCAGGTGGGGGAAGGAAGGGTTGGGAGATACCAGCTACTGTCTGATTCCACTCAGGGGGTCCCAGAGAGATTGGGAATCACTGCTCTACAGCTTAACAATATGAAATTTTTTGGACATCAATGGATTCAAAGGAGTGTCAATGCGTCAGGATTGGCCGGGAGGGAAAAGCAGTAGGCACCCGTTGAGGTGAAGAATAAAACATAGTTTTGACGGTATGAAGTTTTAATGCCGTAAAGAAAGGTAGGCTTGGAGAAGCCGCCGAGACTGAATGGGCAGCCGCCTAAGAGAGCAGGTGAGGAGGGCGCCTGATCTGTTTGGAAGCTGCCGACAGAAGAGTGCGAACTGCGTGTCCGCTCCCGGCAGCCGGCCGCAGTTCCACCCCCACTTCACCACCTCCAAGCCTCCCTATTGGCCGGTCAGATTGTAAGACGCGTAGTTCGGCATCGTTACCTCGTCAGCAACACGTGAGTTTAGCTGCTTATGGTTCAACACTTGGGTTTCAGGGTGGTTCCATCCGGTTCTGGACAACGTCACTGAGACGCTGCAACATACCGCTAGGCAGAACGCACTGACGAAAATCGAGTGAAAAAATAAAAATCAAACTTTATAATAATAAATCCATTCAGTATCGGACCTCACTGTACAGGAGCTTACCATGTTGGAAAAGAATGGATCAGAATGTATCATTTCCTCTTAGAGAAAATGTCAATGACAACATTTTTGTACAAGCAAATTAAGATTTAAATTTTTGTGGGAAGTTAAAATTATAATAGCAATCGTGACCCGAACATATACTCACGCGATGAAAAGACAGCGTATCATCTAATATAGCATTCGTGTTTACTTTCTACATACATTAGACGATGTCTGTCTAATTTGTTTGCCTCAACATCTTTAAGTTCACCTTTAACAAAATTTTCAGTTCCACATAATAACTGAAGTTGCACATAGGCAATGGAAGCATAAAACGTCTGACAATGGTTATATTTCCGTTCAAACCTATGCCGCTAGACGTGTGGTGCTATTTTTAATCGCCGATGTACAATTTCGTGATACTGTATTATGACAATTCGAAACAAAATTTACGCGATGACTTTAAAACACGTTCAGTGTTCTCTGAAGTTGTAAATACTGCTATAGAGAATATCACAGTAGGTAGCTCAGTTTGCAAAACCCAAGTGGTAAGAGAGGTGTAGACAAGGTTGCAATTTACAGCCACTGCTTTTAAATTTGCACGACGAAGAAGCAATGACGGATGTGACAGAAGGTCGGGTAAAAGCTCGAAGGGAAAAGATACTGCTAAGGTTAGCAGACAACATGGACCTTACGACCAGATATAGGACATAATGGGAATGTTAAAAGGATCTGTGAACACTAGGATAAGCAAGGCAAAAGGACGATGATGAGGATTAGATAAGAAAGAAAAGGTCTAGCGTAACAACAAAAACTGGGAACTAAATTTTGTGCAAAAAGTGACGGAATTCTGTCTGGGAAGGAAGACTTTACAGAATGGCGGAAGCCAGACAAGTATTAGACGTCGATCAGCACAGGCGAAAAGAGAGTTAATATTTTCAAATATTTATACCCAAGAAGAAGGAACTAGACACACTGAAAAATGTGAAAAATTAAATGGTAAGTTAAACAACAAAATGAATAAGAACTAAAAAAATAGATAAGGAAATAAGTCAACGAAAAAATTGAAAACTTGTGGAAAGGTCTTACAGGACCAAACTGCGGAGGTCATCGGTCTCTAAGTTTAAACGCTACTCAATCTAACTTAAACTAACTTACGCTAAGGCCATCACATACACCCATGCCCGAGGCAGGACTCGAACCTCCGACGGGGGAAGCCACGCGAACCGCGACAAGGAGCCTAAGACCGCTCGGCTACACCGCGCGGCAAGTCTATGAAAGAGCCACAATAGGGAACAGATTAGTGGGAAATCTGCTGTGGCATTCAGCTACACTTTACAGTGCGCTTGAAAGAGAGTGGAAGGTGAATATAGCCCAGACAAAAAAGAAGAGAAAATACAAAACACATTAAAGACAACGTTGCGTATCGTTTCGTTGCTTATAGCTTTTATGCAGGAATGAATGGATTAGCGAAAAATTCGAGAAGGTGGACAACAGAATCAAACCAGTCGAAAACTGACAACTCAAAAATACAACAAACAAAATCACGGCTAATCAGCGCTTTAATTTCTAGCACTCGATGCGTTATATTTGGACTATAAATGTATAATGTTTGCTGATGCCCATTATAATAGCAACGACATGAAGGCGGAAAGCAGCGAACGTCAAACTGGCATGATGTATGCTAAATGTTTGGATACAGAAATGATTGGCATTGCAGGAGATGGACAAACTCGGTAGGAGTGACGTCATCCTCATTTTATTGATTCACAATTCGTATTGCAGGCTTCTAGAAGTTGTAGCGAGGTCATCGTAGATACAGTTTTGATAAGGTTCAAATGGCTCTGAGCACTATGGGACTTAACATCTGAGGTCATCAGTCCCCTAGAACTTAGAACTACTGAAATCTAACTAATCTAAGGACATCACACACATCCATGCCCGAGGCAGGATTCGAACCTGCGACCGTAGCGGTCGCGCGGTTCCAGACTGTAGCGCCTAGAACCGCTCGGCCACCCCGGCCGGTTTTTGATAAGGAACTCATGTACGCAAATCTACCATTTCGATATAAAAATGTTTGAAAACTGGATCGCTTTCAAATCTCCCACTTCGTGGTACGCACACGGTCTCTCTAGGAATTACGGAATCACTTATAATTTTAGCCAGGGGTCTCCCATCTCGGAGTAGGCAAATGGCGTCTGCGTGGGACCGAACTGAGGCTGGCCGCGCTTCCGCTTACTCCTGCCAAATCCCTGTCTTCTTTTCTATCTGCCGCCCTGGGCCAGCTATTGCTTTTCTCAGACCCAAGGATATTTGGTTTCTAAGCCTAAGGGTCTCTTTCCTTTTGAAACTCCTTATCGCTTATCCGTCAAAGAAGCAGTGAGTAAGTTTAAAAAAAAATGTTCAAATGTGTGTGAAATCTTATGGGACTTAACTGCTAAGGTCATCAGTCCCTAAGCTTACACACTACTTAACCTAAATTATCCTAAGGACAAACACACACATTCATGCCCGAGGGAGGACTCGAACCTCCGCCGGGACCAGCCGCACAGTCCATGAGATTAAGTTCCATTATGTTCAAGAACGAAGTTCGTGAGGAATGACATCTAGTTTAAATGTTTCGTAATAGCCCCTCAGTCGGATCTCCGAGTAGGAGCAACTTTGATGTTTACTTCTGGACGAGGAATATGTGTGAATAGCAGAATCCAGATCATACAAGTCTGCACTTACAGTTTCCGTTCACAGTTAGCCAACGATAGATAAGAAGAAACTGAACAGGAACTTGAAAAGCTTAATTGCAGCAATGTCGATCCAACCGAAGGTTGTTTCGTCTTGAGATCTGGAAATATGTTCTGTCGCTTTGGTAATCCCGACGGGGTACGAAATGGGGTTGGGTTCTTAATAAACAAAAACATTGCTGATAACATATCGGTATTAGAAGGGACATCCCTCTGAATAACTCCACTGGTTTTAAAAATTTTCTCGAGGTATACTAACTACAAATTGTACAAAGACAAAGAGCGTGACTGGTCCTACGAGAACGTTGTCGAAATACGTGAAAAAGAAAAAGATTACCGCGTTAAACCAGTTATTTTTGATTTTAACGCTAAGGTAGGAACACACAGAGGGAGTGAAACGGTGGTAGGTATTTACGAAGTTGAAGAATTAAAAGAGAGAGGAGAGTGATTACGACAGATTGCAGAATTTACTAAAATGCCGGCGATGAACACTGTTTTAAAAATCTTCCTAACTGGAAAGGAAACAGCGTAGCCTCAATTTCAATGTTAAACATGGGACAGACTTTATACTTTCGAGTGCTCCTAGTATTGTGAAAGATGTCTCAGTCCCGAAACTTGAAGAGAACAAAGAAAGCTTCCAGCGAGTATTCAATGTTCGGCAGAAGAAAATATTGCAAAAACAATTATTTCAAGAGCACAAGAAGTTGGTACCTCAACTAAGAATAAATATTAACATTGTCATAAAACTAAAAATTTACTTAAACTGGGAAAGGAAGTTAAATTTCAATCTGATGGTGGCGAAACAGTGTTTGTATAAAGCCTATAGAAAAGATATGAAGGTCTGCTTAAAGGAAATGGAATGAGGCCATTCCAATATCCAGTTTAGATAATAAAACAAGCTTAAATAAAGGTAAACGAAATCTCACGATTGAAAAGAAGCAGATTATTGCGATAGCTGGGGGCAATGGCAGAATTACCAGTAAAGATGAAATTTTAAATTTTGTCAGGAATTTTTACAGTCACCTATATGCAAAATAAAAGCTAATCACTACATTATCCGACTTTTATAATTCACCCAAAGTTTCTCATACATTTCCTTCGCAAGTCAAATATGACACTGAAACCTTGAGAAAAGGCACTGTCCTGGTTATGATGAGTTGTCTGTTGATATTCGCAAGTTTGTGTTTAGGTATCTTACGAGCACCTGTCAGCAATCTTTGCCTCATCTATTGACCGTACGATGTCCTTGCCTCATAGAACAGAGCAGTGACAGTACTGTTGTTCGAGAAAGGATGCATTCGCAACGTAAAAGACTATCGCCCCATAGACCCAATCTGGGTTTTGTGCAAAGTGTTTACAAGAATATTATTAATATGCCTGACACTGCTCCATCCATTGAGCAGGCTGGATTACGCAGCAGCTTCAGCACGCCATACCATATTTTCGTTCTGGTGTACGTGATAAGCAGAGCAAACGAAGAGCAGGTCCTCTACGTATAGTCTTGTATATTTTGAGAAAGCGTTTGATTTAGTTAGCAATCCTGCTGTCGTGTAAGCGTTAGCTAAACAAGTTGTGGAGGTGGCCTATATAAGAATCCTGTGCCATATACTGTGTACGGAACTTTTATAGTTTTTGTTAGGGAACCAACTCAAGAGCTTCTAATTCACAGGGGAGTGAAACCAAGTAATCCCATCTCCCCCAAGCTGTTATGTTCCATCCTGGAAATGGCAATTTCCAAACTGCAATGGGAAGAAGAAGGAACTAGAATCAATGAGTAGACAACATTGTATTACTGGCATTTTATTCTGACTAACTACAGACGTTAGTATCGGATCTCACATCGGAATTTGAGGGTGTGGGACTGAGCATAAGCTTGTCCAAGACGAACTTTATGTCTAATAAATGGAGAATAATAGAAATAGTACAATTCAAAAACACACTACTAGGCACTGTTAGAGAACACTTGTATCCTGGTCGGCTTGTATATAGCACGGAAAGCATAAGATCGGAAATCTTGCAACGCTTCAAGCTAGGCTGATAAACATCTGCAAGACATTCAACTATCTTCAGGTAAAACATGGCTGTAAATCAGAAAAAATAGTATTTGGTCAGTGCCTCCCCACCGTTTTCACTTACTGTCTGGACATTTCACGAATATACAAGACGAAAACTTAGAACTTCACAGGGAAACTTGGAAAGGTCTATATCTGGATTTAAAAAGAAATGCAAAGAAAGGGCAGAAGAAATCAGATCAATAATTGACGTCAAGAACAATCTGGAGAGAACAGCCACTATAAAATGGCAATAGACTGTCCATGTTGAGAGAAGAAATGATGACCGCCAAGGGCGCCCATGAGATATATTGAAGGGTTGAGGGATGGGGGGGGGGGAGGAGAGCGCTAGATATGGGGGTATGGAACACTTTTAATACTTTCGAAGAGGAATTGCGACTTCTAAGCAGCAATGAAAATGAAAATTTACCACTTCCGAGCCTATTAAAAAGCTGCGTAATACCGACTTCTCAATCATTTTCTTGAAAGAAAAGCCGGCCGAAGTGGCCGTGCGGTTAAAGGCGCTGCAGTCTGGAACCGCAAGACCGCTACGGTCGCAGGTTCGAATCCTGCCTCGGGCATGGATGTTTGTGATGTCCTTAGGTTAGTTAGGTTTAACTAGTTCTAAGTTCTAGGGGACTAATGACCTCAGCAGTTGAGTCCCATAGTGCTTAGAGCCATTTGAACCATTTTTTTCTTGAAAGAAAAACACTGCACTATATTTTTTCCTTTTCCCGAGAGCTAAGGTGGCGGGGTTGCGGCCACCCCTTGCCCCCGGGTCTGAGCGTTCTTCGTAACTGCTGGACAAATATGGTGCTGGAATTGAATCCAGGAGAAAGGGGCAAATCACAAGGAAGACCGCCAGACCGATGGGACAAAGACCTGCGAAAGACGTTCATTGTAAACGTAACTCCAAATTGTGATTATGGAGTATGGGATAGCTGCTGGTCGATGAATTGTAAAAATAATATTCCAACAGCTGTTACTATTATACAGCTTTTTATTTAGAGTACCAGTTTCGGCTCCTTGTAGCCCAAATAAAAAGTTATAAAACGGCTGTTGGAATATTATTTTACAGTTTACGAATCTCAGTGTCTTCACTGTGTGTGTACCGTGAAGCTGTAGATTTGAAAGTAATCCGAACTTTAAGTTCATTTACATCCTGTTATCTGCGCACATACATACAAGGGTCCCCTTGTGAAAACTTCACCCTCGAAATCCTCGGTACAACTCATAGAAGCCTGTATAGGAACTTGTGTAATAGCTTGTGGAAGAAAAGGTTAGCCTACAAAAGGGATTTCACATACAGATATCGAATGTGAATGTTGGTTATTTCTTTGATGATCGTGTTCATGTCTCCTGTGAAAGTGACGAATGTCCATCTCCACCAGCACTTCCCGGGTTTTGTCAGCACTAGGAATGTGGTCTATGTAGACAGAGGTTTATCGTTTCTAGATATAGCTGGTTGGGATCCCATGACTGTCGTGCAAATACGGAATCGATGTGTTCAGGAAAGCAGTACTCAACCCTACTTATCGACTCCATGCCAGGGGACTCGCCCTATAGGCGGGAATTGGGATTGTTTACAGCTAGAACGATATCTACACGGACAGTACGAGGAAGCTCGAGCAGAACTGAGTATCAGCATGGCGATCATTGCTATGTCTTCCCTTGACGCTGCAGCAAAGAGAGCTGCACTAGCAGTGGTGCATCTGACGGCAGCATTGGTCACAAGAGATGCATAACGCCCTTTTCCAGATGTGCTCTGGTCCTGGATGCAGCAGTCCGATGGAAGTACCTTTGTGAGGAGGCTCTAACAAGAGCGAACACTGACATACTGCATTCGTCATCGTTATAGTGGCCCAGCACCTAGCGTGCTGATACGGGATACCATCCATTACATAACAGATGACCTCTGATTCACATTGACTGTAATTTGAATAGCAGCTGCTACATTCCTGACATCTTAAGGTTCTGTCGTCGAGGGCTCCATGGTATTATCTTTTAACATGGCAAACAAGACACCACGTGTATGCCTGGGGGCCTGATTCAACATGTTGAAGAGGGTTTTTCAGCAGCCATTGAGGGAACAGGGAACACCTTGGAACGAATGATTCCTGTCGTCTGGGCTCCGAGGTCATACTTGGGTCATTCCAGCGACTGGCAGAGAAGTTTGAGAAGACCAGCCTTGCGCACTGAGTTTCAACGAAGCTCGCAATATTTGCGTACTGTCCCCTGAACTGATCGTGGCCTTTGTTTCGAGTGGAAAGACTAAAGCAGAGACTTCAAATGTTCCGTGACAAGCTAGACAGCAACTTCCTGGACTTGCGCCTGGGGGTTGAGAACTATAGAGTCTCCTCAAAATGGGCCAGGTGTGCACCAGACGACAGAGATTGCTGCTCAGGCATCTGACTGTGTGTGTGGTGCACAGAAGGATATTTTTAGATTAGACAACACTCCATCCAATCCAGGAGGAGGAGGAGGAGGAGGAGGAGATTAGTGTTTAACGTCCCGTCAACAACGAGGTCATTAGAGACGGAGCGCAAGCTCGGGTGAGGAAAGGATGGGGAAGGAAATCGGCCGTGCCCTTTCAAAGGAACCATCCCGGCATTTGCCTGAAGCGATTTACGGAAATCACGGAAAACCTAAATCAGGATGGCCGGAGACGGGATTGAACCGTCGTCCTCCCGAATGCGAGTCCAGTGTGCTAACCACTGCGCCACCTCGCTCGGTCATCCAATCCAGGTAACGATAGCTGTAGGAAACCCAGAAGTATCTGAGCAATATCGAAAGAATTGCCTCTCACAGGTGAGAGTATTAAAACCCTAGTGGTTAACTGCTGAAGCATTCACAACAAAGCGCCAAAGTTTGAAGCGATAGTGAAAACCAGTGAAGCTGACATCTGGTTGAAACCTGAAATTGATAACAGTGAGATATTTGGGGAAAATCTGAGCGTACATCGAAAGGATAGGCAAATGGTAAAGTGAGTAGACAAGAAACTCAAATCCACCGAGAAGGAAACTGAAAAAAGTGGTTCAAATGGCTCTGAGCACTATGGGACTTAACTGCTGAGGTCATCAGTCCCCTAGAACTTAGAACAACTTAAACCTAACTAACCTAAAGATATCACACACATCCGTGTCCGAGGCAGCATTCGAACCTGCGACCGTAGCGGTCGCGCGGTTCCAGACTGTAGCGCCTAGAACCACTCGGTCACTCCGGCCGGCCTGGAAACTGAAGTTGCATGTTAGATTGCATGGGGAAGACTTAGTATCAGGGGTGGGTATAAAATGATTGTTGGATACTGGTATCAAACACCAGGTTAATCTCCTGATGTAACCAAAAACTGTAGAAAAAACCTCAGTTCACTTATACGCAAATTCCCCCGTCATACTGTAATCATCCGTGGAAACTTTAATCACCCAACAATTATTTGGGAAAATTACAGTTTTCTAAGTGGTGGGCGTGGTAAGACATCCTGTGAAACAATATTAAATTTCTTCTCGGAAAACTAACTAGAACTGATTATTATGATAAAATATATTGGATATAATGGCAACAAATAGACCTGACCTCTTTGAGAATATCCACATCTAAACTGGTATCAGTGGCCAATACGAGGTTGTGGCAACAATGATTAATAAAATCCAAAGGAAACTATAACAAGCAGAAAGATATATATGTTCATTAAACTAAATAAATAATCAGTATTGTCATACCTCAATGAGGAAATTGGAACCATAGATCAAATTTGAAAGAACGGCTGACCATGCACTGTATAAATATGTACGCAGTAGCACATTTCATATTGAGACATTCCATGGTACACAGTCACTGTAAAGAAATTTCGAAAGAAACAGAAATTACTGCATAACAGTTGTATAACAAAGTGTAGGACTATAGACAGAGAGATGCTGAATGAAACGCGTTTATCTGTCAAGAGAGAAATGCGTGATGCCTTCAAATCTTCAATAACTACGGTAGCAGAATATTATCAAATGATATTTCACAAAACTCAGATAAATTCTGGTTGAATGTAAAGACTGCTAGTGGCACCAAAGTTAATGTAAAGTCCCCAGCGAATGAGACAAGAACTGAAATTTATGGCCGCAAACGTTGAAGTGCTTAACTCCATTTCCAAATCTTCCTTTACAAAGGCAATCCTCTTGCCACCGAAAAGATGAATGAAATAAGTATTAGTGGTGTTTAAAAATAAACGAAATCGTTAAAATTAAACAAAGTTTCAGGGCCCAGTAGAATCCCTATCAGATTCTATACTGAATTTATGGCTGAATTAGCCCCTCTTCTAACTATAACCTATTATAGATCCCTTGAACCAAAAATCCGTGTCCACTTCTTAGCAGAAAGCACAGGTTACATCCGGCTACAAGTAAAAGTGATCCACAAAACTAGCGTCCAATATCCTTTACAACGATTTGTAGTAGAATCTTAGAACACATTCTGAGCTCAAACAGCCGGTCGCTGTGGCCGAGCGGTTCTAGGCGCTTCAGTCCGGAACCGCGCTGCTGCTACGGTCGTAGGTTCGAATCCTGCCTCGGGCATGGATGTGTGTCATGTCCTTAGGTTAGTTAGGTTTAACTAGTTCTAAGTTCTAGGGGACTAATGACCTCAGCAGTTGAGTCCCATAGTGCTTAGAGCCATTTGAACCATTTTTTTCTTGAAAGAAAAACACTGCACTATATTTTTTCCTTTTCCCGAGAGCTAAGGTGGCGGGGTTGCGGCCACCCCTTGCCCCCGGGTCTGAGCGTTCTTCGTAACTGCTGGACAAATATGGTGCTGGAATTGAATCCAGGAGAAAGGGGCAAATCACAAGGAAGACCGCCAGACCGATGGGACAAAGACCTGCGAAAGACGTTCATTGTAAACGTAACTCCAAATTGTGATTATGGAGTATGGGATAGCTGCTGGTCGATGAATTGTAAAAATAATATTCCAACAGCTGTTACTATTATACAGCTTTTTATTTAGAGTACCAGTTTCGGCTCCTTGTAGCCCAAATAAAAAGTTATAAAACGGCTGTTGGAATATTATTTTACAGTTTACGAATCTCAGTGTCTTCACTGTGTGTGTACCGTGAAGCTGTAGATTTGAAAGTAATCCGAACTTTAAGTTCATTTACATCCTGTTATCTGCGCACATACATACAAGGGTCCCCTTGTGAAAACTTCACCCTCGAAATCCTCGGTACAACTCATAGAAGCCTGTATAGGAACTTGTGTAATAGCTTGTGGAAGAAAAGGTTAGCCTACAAAAGGGATTTCACATACAGATATCGAATGTGAATGTTGGTTATTTCTTTGATGATCGTGTTCATGTCTCCTGTGAAAGTGACGAATGTCCATCTCCACCAGCACTTCCCGGGTTTTGTCAGCACTAGGAATGTGGTCTATGTAGACAGAGGTTTATCGTTTCTAGATATAGCTGGTTGGGATCCCATGACTGTCGTGCAAATACGGAATCGATGTGTTCAGGAAAGCAGTACTCAACCCTACTTATCGACTCCATGCCAGGGGACTCGCCCTATAGGCGGGAATTGGGATTGTTTACAGCTAGAACGATATCTACACGGACAGTACGAGGAAGCTCGAGCAGAACTGAGTATCAGCATGGCGATCATTGCTATGTCTTCCCTTGACGCTGCAGCAAAGAGAGCTGCACTAGCAGTGGTGCATCTGACGGCAGCATTGGTCACAAGAGATGCATAACGCCCTTTTCCAGATGTGCTCTGGTCCTGGATGCAGCAGTCCGATGGAAGTACCTTTGTGAGGAGGCTCTAACAAGAGCGAACACTGACATACTGCATTCGTCATCGTTATAGTGGCCCAGCACCTAGCGTGCTGATACGGGATACCATCCATTACATAACAGATGACCTCTGATTCACATTGACTGTAATTTGAATAGCAGCTGCTACATTCCTGACATCTTAAGGTTCTGTCGTCGAGGGCTCCATGGTATTATCTTTTAACATGGCAAACAAGACACCACGTGTATGCCTGGGGGCCTGATTCAACATGTTGAAGAGGGTTTTTCAGCAGCCATTGAGGGAACAGGGAACACCTTGGAACGAATGATTCCTGTCGTCTGGGCTCCGAGGTCATACTTGGGTCATTCCAGCGACTGGCAGAGAAGTTTGAGAAGACCAGCCTTGCGCACTGAGTTTCAACGAAGCTCGCAATATTTGCGTACTGTCCCCTGAACTGATCGTGGCCTTTGTTTCGAGTGGAAAGACTAAAGCAGAGACTTCAAATGTTCCGTGACAAGCTAGACAGCAACTTCCTGGACTTGCGCCTGGGGGTTGAGAACTATAGAGTCTCCTCAAAATGGGCCAGGTGTGCACCAGACGACAGAGATTGCTGCTCAGGCATCTGACTGTGTGTGTGGTGCACAGAAGGATATTTTTAGATTAGACAACACTCCATCCAATCCAGGAGGAGGAGGAGGAGGAGGAGGAGATTAGTGTTTAACGTCCCGTCAACAACGAGGTCATTAGAGACGGAGCGCAAGCTCGGGTGAGGAAAGGATGGGGAAGGAAATCGGCCGTGCCCTTTCAAAGGAACCATCCCGGCATTTGCCTGAAGCGATTTACGGAAATCACGGAAAACCTAAATCAGGATGGCCGGAGACGGGATTGAACCGTCGTCCTCCCGAATGCGAGTCCAGTGTGCTAACCACTGCGCCACCTCGCTCGGTCATCCAATCCAGGTAACGATAGCTGTAGGAAACCCAGAAGTATCTGAGCAATATCGAAAGAATTGCCTCTCACAGGTGAGAGTATTAAAACCCTAGTGGTTAACTGCTGAAGCATTCACAACAAAGCGCCAAAGTTTGAAGCGATAGTGAAAACCAGTGAAGCTGACATCTGGTTGAAACCTGAAATTGATAACAGTGAGATATTTGGGGAAAATCTGAGCGTACATCGAAAGGATAGGCAAATGGTAAAGTGAGTAGACAAGAAACTCAAATCCACCGAGAAGGAAACTGAAAAAAGTGGTTCAAATGGCTCTGAGCACTATGGGACTTAACTGCTGAGGTCATCAGTCCCCTAGAACTTAGAACAACTTAAACCTAACTAACCTAAAGATATCACACACATCCGTGTCCGAGGCAGCATTCGAACCTGCGACCGTAGCGGTCGCGCGGTTCCAGACTGTAGCGCCTAGAACCACTCGGTCACTCCGGCCGGCCTGGAAACTGAAGTTGCATGTTAGATTGCATGGGGAAGACTTAGTATCAGGGGTGGGTATAAAATGATTGTTGGATACTGGTATCAAACACCAGGTTAATCTCCTGATGTAACCAAAAACTGTAGAAAAAACCTCAGTTCACTTATACGCAAATTCCCCCGTCATACTGTAATCATCCGTGGAAACTTTAATCACCCAACAATTATTTGGGAAAATTACAGTTTTCTAAGTGGTGGGCGTGGTAAGACATCCTGTGAAACAATATTAAATTTCTTCTCGGAAAACTAACTAGAACTGATTATTATGATAAAATATATTGGATATAATGGCAACAAATAGACCTGACCTCTTTGAGAATATCCACATCTAAACTGGTATCAGTGGCCAATACGAGGTTGTGGCAACAATGATTAATAAAATCCAAAGGAAACTATAACAAGCAGAAAGATATATATGTTCATTAAACTAAATAAATAATCAGTATTGTCATACCTCAATGAGGAAATTGGAACCATAGATCAAATTTGAAAGAACGGCTGACCATGCACTGTATAAATATGTACGCAGTAGCACATTTCATATTGAGACATTCCATGGTACACAGTCACTGTAAAGAAATTTCGAAAGAAACAGAAATTACTGCATAACAGTTGTATAACAAAGTGTAGGACTATAGACAGAGAGATGCTGAATGAAACGCGTTTATCTGTCAAGAGAGAAATGCGTGATGCCTTCAAATCTTCAATAACTACGGTAGCAGAATATTATCAAATGATATTTCACAAAACTCAGATAAATTCTGGTTGAATGTAAAGACTGCTAGTGGCACCAAAGTTAATGTAAAGTCCCCAGCGAATGAGACAAGAACTGAAATTTATGGCCGCAAACGTTGAAGTGCTTAACTCCATTTCCAAATCTTCCTTTACAAAGGCAATCCTCTTGCCACCGAAAAGATGAATGAAATAAGTATTAGTGGTGTTTAAAAATAAACGAAATCGTTAAAATTAAACAAAGTTTCAGGGCCCAGTAGAATCCCTATCAGATTCTATACTGAATTTATGGCTGAATTAGCCCCTCTTCTAACTATAACCTATTATAGATCCCTTGAACCAAAAATCCGTGTCCACTTCTTAGCAGAAAGCACAGGTTACATCCGGCTACAAGTAAAAGTGATCCACAAAACTAGCGTCCAATATCCTTTACAACGATTTGTAGTAGAATCTTAGAACACATTCTGAGCTCAAACAGCCGGTCGCTGTGGCCGAGCGGTTCTAGGCGCTTCAGTCCGGAACCGCGCTGCTGCTACGGTCGTAGGTTCGAATCCTGCCTCGGGCATGGATGTGTGTCATGTCCTTAGGTTAGTTAGGTTTAACTAGTTCTAAGTTCTAGGGGACTAATGACCTCAGCAGTTGAGTCCCATAGTGCTTAGAGCCATTTGAACCATTTTTTTCTTGAAAGAAAAACACTGCACTATATTTTTTCCTTTTCCCGAGAGCTAAGGTGGCGGGGTTGCGGCCACCCCTTGCCCCCGGGTCTGAGCGTTCTTCGTAACTGCTGGACAAATATGGTGCTGGAATTGAATCCAGGAGAAAGGGGCAAATCACAAGGAAGACCGCCAGACCGATGGGACAAAGACCTGCGAAAGACGTTCATTGTAAACGTAACTCCAAATTGTGATTATGGAGTATGGGATAGCTGCTGGTCGATGAATTGTAAAAATAATATTCCAACAGCTGTTACTATTATACAGCTTTTTATTTAGAGTACCAGTTTCGGCTCCTTGTAGCCCAAATAAAAAGTTATAAAACGGCTGTTGGAATATTATTTTACAGTTTACGAATCTCAGTGTCTTCACTGTGTGTGTACCGTGAAGCTGTAGATTTGAAAGTAATCCGAACTTTAAGTTCATTTACATCCTGTTATCTGCGCACATACATACAAGGGTCCCCTTGTGAAAACTTCACCCTCGAAATCCTCGGTACAACTCATAGAAGCCTGTATAGGAACTTGTGTAATAGCTTGTGGAAGAAAAGGTTAGCCTACAAAAGGGATTTCACATACAGATATCGAATGTGAATGTTGGTTATTTCTTTGATGATCGTGTTCATGTCTCCTGTGAAAGTGACGAATGTCCATCTCCACCAGCACTTCCCGGGTTTTGTCAGCACTAGGAATGTGGTCTATGTAGACAGAGGTTTATCGTTTCTAGATATAGCTGGTTGGGATCCCATGACTGTCGTGCAAATACGGAATCGATGTGTTCAGGAAAGCAGTACTCAACCCTACTTATCGACTCCATGCCAGGGGACTCGCCCTATAGGCGGGAATTGGGATTGTTTACAGCTAGAACGATATCTACACGGACAGTACGAGGAAGCTCGAGCAGAACTGAGTATCAGCATGGCGATCATTGCTATGTCTTCCCTTGACGCTGCAGCAAAGAGAGCTGCACTAGCAGTGGTGCATCTGACGGCAGCATTGGTCACAAGAGATGCATAACGCCCTTTTCCAGATGTGCTCTGGTCCTGGATGCAGCAGTCCGATGGAAGTACCTTTGTGAGGAGGCTCTAACAAGAGCGAACACTGACATACTGCATTCGTCATCGTTATAGTGGCCCAGCACCTAGCGTGCTGATACGGGATACCATCCATTACATAACAGATGACCTCTGATTCACATTGACTGTAATTTGAATAGCAGCTGCTACATTCCTGACATCTTAAGGTTCTGTCGTCGAGGGCTCCATGGTATTATCTTTTAACATGGCAAACAAGACACCACGTGTATGCCTGGGGGCCTGATTCAACATGTTGAAGAGGGTTTTTCAGCAGCCATTGAGGGAACAGGGAACACCTTGGAACGAATGATTCCTGTCGTCTGGGCTCCGAGGTCATACTTGGGTCATTCCAGCGACTGGCAGAGAAGTTTGAGAAGACCAGCCTTGCGCACTGAGTTTCAACGAAGCTCGCAATATTTGCGTACTGTCCCCTGAACTGATCGTGGCCTTTGTTTCGAGTGGAAAGACTAAAGCAGAGACTTCAAATGTTCCGTGACAAGCTAGACAGCAACTTCCTGGACTTGCGCCTGGGGGTTGAGAACTATAGAGTCTCCTCAAAATGGGCCAGGTGTGCACCAGACGACAGAGATTGCTGCTCAGGCATCTGACTGTGTGTGTGGTGCACAGAAGGATATTTTTAGATTAGACAACACTCCATCCAATCCAGGAGGAGGAGGAGGAGGAGGAGGAGATTAGTGTTTAACGTCCCGTCAACAACGAGGTCATTAGAGACGGAGCGCAAGCTCGGGTGAGGAAAGGATGGGGAAGGAAATCGGCCGTGCCCTTTCAAAGGAACCATCCCGGCATTTGCCTGAAGCGATTTACGGAAATCACGGAAAACCTAAATCAGGATGGCCGGAGACGGGATTGAACCGTCGTCCTCCCGAATGCTAGTCCAGTGTGCTAACCACTGCGCCACCTCGCTCGGTCATCCAATCCAGGTAACGATAGCTGTAGGAAACCCAGAAGTATCTGAGCAATATCGAAAGAATTGCCTCTCACAGGTGAGAGTATTAAAACCCTAGTGGTTAACTGCTGAAGCATTCACAACAAAGCGCCAAAGTTTGAAGCGATAGTGAAAACCAGTGAAGCTGACATCTGGTTGAAACCTGAAATTGATAACAGTGAGATATTTGGGGAAAATCTGAGCGTACATCGAAAGGATAGGCAAATGGTAAAGTGAGTAGACAAGAAACTCAAATCCACCGAGAAGGAAACTGAAAAAAGTGGTTCAAATGGCTCTGAGCACTATGGGACTTAACTGCTGAGGTCATCAGTCCCCTAGAACTTAGAACAACTTAAACCTAACTAACCTAAAGATATCACACACATCCGTGTCCGAGGCAGCATTCGAACCTGCGACCGTAGCGGTCGCGCGGTTCCAGACTGTAGCGCCTAGAACCACTCGGTCACTCCGGCCGGCCTGGAAACTGAAGTTGCATGTTAGATTGCATGGGGAAGACTTAGTATCAGGGGTGGGTATAAAATGATTGTTGGATACTGGTATCAAACACCAGGTTAATCTCCTGATGTAACCAAAAACTGTAGAAAAAACCTCAGTTCACTTATACGCAAATTCCCCCGTCATACTGTAATCATCCGTGGAAACTTTAATCACCCAACAATTATTTGGGAAAATTACAGTTTTCTAAGTGGTGGGCGTGGTAAGACATCCTGTGAAACAATATTAAATTTCTTCTCGGAAAACTAACTAGAACTGATTATTATGATAAAATATATTGGATATAATGGCAACAAATAGACCTGACCTCTTTGAGAATATCCACATCTAAACTGGTATCAGTGGCCAATACGAGGTTGTGGCAACAATGATTAATAAAATCCAAAGGAAACTATAACAAGCAGAAAGATATATATGTTCATTAAACTAAATAAATAATCAGTATTGTCATACCTCAATGAGGAAATTGGAACCATAGATCAAATTTGAAAGAACGGCTGACCATGCACTGTATAAATATGTACGCAGTAGCACATTTCATATTGAGACATTCCATGGTACACAGTCACTGTAAAGAAATTTCGAAAGAAACAGAAATTACTGCATAACAGTTGTATAACAAAGTGTAGGACTATAGACAGAGAGATGCTGAATGAAACGCGTTTATCTGTCAAGAGAGAAATGCGTGATGCCTTCAAATCTTCAATAACTACGGTAGCAGAATATTATCAAATGATATTTCACAAAACTCAGATAAATTCTGGTTGAATGTAAAGACTGCTAGTGGCACCAAAGTTAATGTAAAGTCCCCAGCGAATGAGACAAGAACTGAAATTTATGGCCGCAAACGTTGAAGTGCTTAACTCCATTTCCAAATCTTCCTTTACAAAGGCAATCCTCTTGCCACCGAAAAGATGAATGAAATAAGTATTAGTGGTGTTTAAAAATAAACGAAATCGTTAAAATTAAACAAAGTTTCAGGGCCCAGTAGAATCCCTATCAGATTCTATACTGAATTTATGGCTGAATTAGCCCCTCTTCTAACTATAACCTATTATAGATCCCTTGAACCAAAAATCCGTGTCCACTTCTTAGCAGAAAGCACAGGTTACATCCGGCTACAAGTAAAAGTGATCCACAAAACTAGCGTCCAATATCCTTTACAACGATTTGTAGTAGAATCTTAGAACACATTCTGAGCTCAAACAGCCGGTCGCTGTGGCCGAGCGGTTCTAGGCGCTTCAGTCCGGAACCGCGCTGCTGCTACGGTCGTAGGTTCGAATCCTGCCTCGGGCATGGATGTGTGTCATGTCCTTAGGTTAGTTAGGTTTAACTAGTTCTAAGTTCTAGGGGACTAATGACCTCAGCAGTTGAGTCCCATAGTGCTTAGAGCCATTTGAACCATTTTTTTCTTGAAAGAAAAACACTGCACTATATTTTTTCCTTTTCCCGAGAGCTAAGGTGGCGGGGTTGCGGCCACCCCTTGCCCCCGGGTCTGAGCGTTCTTCGTAACTGCTGGACAAATATGGTGCTGGAATTGAATCCAGGAGAAAGGGGCAAATCACAAGGAAGACCGCCAGACCGATGGGACAAAGACCTGCGAAAGACGTTCATTGTAAACGTAACTCCAAATTGTGATTATGGAGTATGGGATAGCTGCTGGTCGATGAATTGTAAAAATAATATTCCAACAGCTGTTACTATTATACAGCTTTTTATTTAGAGTACCAGTTTCGGCTCCTTGTAGCCCAAATAAAAAGTTATAAAACGGCTGTTGGAATATTATTTTACAGTTTACGAATCTCAGTGTCTTCACTGTGTGTGTACCGTGAAGCTGTAGATTTGAAAGTAATCCGAACTTTAAGTTCATTTACATCCTGTTATCTGCGCACATACATACAAGGGTCCCCTTGTGAAAACTTCACCCTCGAAATCCTCGGTACAACTCATAGAAGCCTGTATAGGAACTTGTGTAATAGCTTGTGGAAGAAAAGGTTAGCCTACAAAAGGGATTTCACATACAGATATCGAATGTGAATGTTGGTTATTTCTTTGATGATCGTGTTCATGTCTCCTGTGAAAGTGACGAATGTCCATCTCCACCAGCACTTCCCGGGTTTTGTCAGCACTAGGAATGTGGTCTATGTAGACAGAGGTTTATCGTTTCTAGATATAGCTGGTTGGGATCCCATGACTGTCGTGCAAATACGGAATCGATGTGTTCAGGAAAGCAGTACTCAACCCTACTTATCGACTCCATGCCAGGGGACTCGCCCTATAGGCGGGAATTGGGATTGTTTACAGCTAGAACGATATCTACACGGACAGTACGAGGAAGCTCGAGCAGAACTGAGTATCAGCATGGCGATCATTGCTATGTCTTCCCTTGACGCTGCAGCAAAGAGAGCTGCACTAGCAGTGGTGCATCTGACGGCAGCATTGGTCACAAGAGATGCATAACGCCCTTTTCCAGATGTGCTCTGGTCCTGGATGCAGCAGTCCGATGGAAGTACCTTTGTGAGGAGGCTCTAACAAGAGCGAACACTGACATACTGCATTCGTCATCGTTATAGTGGCCCAGCACCTAGCGTGCTGATACGGGATACCATCCATTACATAACAGATGACCTCTGATTCACATTGACTGTAATTTGAATAGCAGCTGCTACATTCCTGACATCTTAAGGTTCTGTCGTCGAGGGCTCCATGGTATTATCTTTTAACATGGCAAACAAGACACCACGTGTATGCCTGGGGGCCTGATTCAACATGTTGAAGAGGGTTTTTCAGCAGCCATTGAGGGAACAGGGAACACCTTGGAACGAATGATTCCTGTCGTCTGGGCTCCGAGGTCATACTTGGGTCATTCCAGCGACTGGCAGAGAAGTTTGAGAAGACCAGCCTTGCGCACTGAGTTTCAACGAAGCTCGCAATATTTGCGTACTGTCCCCTGAACTGATCGTGGCCTTTGTTTCGAGTGGAAAGACTAAAGCAGAGACTTCAAATGTTCCGTGACAAGCTAGACAGCAACTTCCTGGACTTGCGCCTGGGGGTTGAGAACTATAGAGTCTCCTCAAAATGGGCCAGGTGTGCACCAGACGACAGAGATTGCTGCTCAGGCATCTGACTGTGTGTGTGGTGCACAGAAGGATATTTTTAGATTAGACAACACTCCATCCAATCCAGGAGGAGGAGGAGGAGGAGGAGGAGATTAGTGTTTAACGTCCCGTCAACAACGAGGTCATTAGAGACGGAGCGCAAGCTCGGGTGAGGAAAGGATGGGGAAGGAAATCGGCCGTGCCCTTTCAAAGGAACCATCCCGGCATTTGCCTGAAGCGATTTACGGAAATCACGGAAAACCTAAATCAGGATGGCCGGAGACGGGATTGAACCGTCGTCCTCCCGAATGCGAGTCCAGTGTGCTAACCACTGCGCCACCTCGCTCGGTCATCCAATCCAGGTAACGATAGCTGTAGGAAACCCAGAAGTATCTGAGCAATATCGAAAGAATTGCCTCTCACAGGTGAGAGTATTAAAACCCTAGTGGTTAACTGCTGAAGCATTCACAACAAAGCGCCAAAGTTTGAAGCGATAGTGAAAACCAGTGAAGCTGACATCTGGTTGAAACCTGAAATTGATAACAGTGAGATATTTGGGGAAAATCTGAGCGTACATCGAAAGGATAGGCAAATGGTAAAGTGAGTAGACAAGAAACTCAAATCCACCGAGAAGGAAACTGAAAAAAGTGGTTCAAATGGCTCTGAGCACTATGGGACTTAACTGCTGAGGTCATCAGTCCCCTAGAACTTAGAACAACTTAAACCTAACTAACCTAAAGATATCACACACATCCGTGTCCGAGGCAGCATTCGAACCTGCGACCGTAGCGGTCGCGCGGTTCCAGACTGTAGCGCCTAGAACCACTCGGTCACTCCGGCCGGCCTGGAAACTGAAGTTGCATGTTAGATTGCATGGGGAAGACTTAGTATCAGGGGTGGGTATAAAATGATTGTTGGATACTGGTATCAAACACCAGGTTAATCTCCTGATGTAACCAAAAACTGTGGAAAAAACCTCAGTTCACTTATACGCAAATTCCCCCGTCATACTGTAATCATCCGTGGAAACTTTAATCACCCAACAATTATTTGGGAAAATTACAGTTTTCTAAGTGGTGGGCGTGGTAAGACATCCTGTGAAACAATATTAAATTTCTTCTCGGAAAACTAACTAGAACTGATTATTATGATAAAATATATTGGATATAATGGCAACAAATAGACCTGACCTCTTTGAGAATATCCACATCTAAACTGGTATCAGTGGCCAATACGAGGTTGTGGCAACAATGATTAATAAAATCCAAAGGAAACTATAACAAGCAGAAAGATATATATGTTCATTAAACTAAATAAATAATCAGTATTGTCATACCTCAATGAGGAAATTGGAACCATAGATCAAATTTGAAAGAACGGCTGACCATGCACTGTATAAATATGTACGCAGTAGCACATTTCATATTGAGACATTCCATGGTACACAGTCACTGTAAAGAAATTTCGAAAGAAACAGAAATTACTGCATAAAGTTGTATAACAAAGTGTAGGACTATAGACAGAGAGATGCTGAATGAAACGCGTTTATCTGTCAAGAGAGAAATGCGTGATGCCTTCAAATCTTCAATAACTACGGTAGCAGAATATTATCAAATGATATTTCACAAAACTCAGATAAATTCTGGTTGAATGTAAAGACTGCTAGTGGCACCAAAGTTAATGTAAAGTCCCCAGCGAATGAGACAAGAACTGAAATTTATGGCCGCAAACGTTGAAGTGCTTAACTCCATTTCCAAATCTTCCTTTACAAAGGCAATCCTCTTGCCACCGAAAAGATGAATGAAATAAGTATTAGTGGTGTTTAAAAATAAACGAAATCGTTAAAATTAAACAAAGTTTCAGGGCCCAGTAGAATCCCTATCAGATTCTATACTGAATTTATGGCTGAATTAGCCCCTCTTCTAACTATAACCTATTATAGATCCCTTGAACCAAAAATCCGTGTCCACTTCTTAGCAGAAAGCACAGGTTACATCCGGCTACAAGTAAAAGTGATCCACAAAACTAGCGTCCAATATCCTTTACAACGATTTGTAGTAGAATCTTAGAACACATTCTGAGCTCAAACAGCCGGTCGCTGTGGCCGAGCGGTTCTAGGCGCTTCAGTCCGGAACCGCGCTGCTGCTACGGTCGTAGGTTCGAATCCTGCCTCGGGCATGGATGTGTGTCATGTCCTTAGGTTAGTTAGGTTTAAGTAGTTCTAAGTCTAGGGGACTGATGATCTCAGATGGTAAGTCCCAAACATGATCAGATACACTCCTGGAAATGGAAAAAAGAACACATTGACACCGGTGTGTCAGACCCACCATACTTGCTCCGGACACTGCGAGAGGGCTGTACAAGCAATGATCACACGCACGGCACAGCGGACACACCAGGAACCGCGGTGTTGGCCGTCGAAGGCGCTAGCTGCGCAGCATTTGTGCACCGCCGCCGTCAGTGTCAGCCAGTTTGCCGTGGCATACGGAGCTCCATCGCAGGCTTTAACACTGGTAGCATGCCGCGACAGCGTGGACGTGAACCGTATGTGCAGTTGACGGACTTTGAGCGAGGGCGTATAGTGGGCATGCGGGAGGCCGGGTGGACGTACCGCCAAATTGCTCAACACGTGGGGCGTGAGGTCTCCACAGTACATCGATGTTGTCGCCAGTGGTCGGCGGAAGGTGCACGTGCCCGTCGACCTGGGACCGGACCGCAGCGATGCACGGATGCACGCCAAGACCGTAGGATCCTACGCAGTGCTGTAGGGGACCGCACCGCCACTTCCCAGCAAATTAGGGACACTGTTGCTCTTGGGGTATCGGCGAGGACCATTCGCAACCGTCTCCATGAAGCTGGGCTACGGTCCCGCACACCGTTAGGCCGTCTTCCGCTCACGGCCCAACATCGTGCAGCCCGCCTCCAGTGGTGTCGCGACAGGCGTGAATGGAGGGACGAATGGAGACGTGTCGTCTTCAGCGATGAGAGTCGCTTCTGCCTTGGTGCCAATGATGGTCGTATGCGTGTTTGGCGCCGTGCAGGTGAGCGCCACAATCAGGACTGCATACGACCGAGGCACACAGGGCCAACACCCGGCATCATGGTGTGGGGAGCGATCTCCTACACTGGCCGTACACCACTGGTGATCGTCGAGGGGACACTGAATAGTGCACGGTACATCCAAACCGTCATCGAACCCATCGTTCTACCATTCCTAGACCGGCAAGGGAACTTGCTGTTCCAACAGGACAATGCACGTCCGCATGTATCCCGTGCCACCCAACGTGCTCTAGAAGGTGTAAGTCAACTACCCTGGCCAGCAAGATCTCCGGATCTGTCCCCCATTGAGCATGTTTGGGACTGGATGAAGCGTCGTCTCACGCGGTCTGCACGTCCAGCACAAACGCTGGTCCAACTGAGGCGCCAGGTGGAAATGGCATGGCAAGCCGTTCCACAGGACTACATCCAGCATCTCTACGATCGTCTCCATGGGAGAATAGCAGCCTGCATTGCTGCGAAAGGTGGATATACACTGTACTAGTGCCGACATTGTGCATGCTCTGTTGCCTGTGTCTATGTGTCTGTGGTTCTGTCAGTGTGATCATGTGATGTATCTGACCCCAGGAATGTGTCAATAAAGTTTCCCCTTCCTGGGACAATGAATTCACGGTGTTCTTATTTCAATTTCCAGAAGTGTACTACAACCCTCTACGTACTGCCCACAGAAGGACCGTGAGGATAATATTAGAGTAATTACTACACGCGCAGAGGCATTCAAGTAATCGTCCTTCCGGCGATACGTAAGTGAATGGAACGGGAAAGAACCCTAATAACTGGCACAGAGGGATGTATCCTTTGCCATGCACCTTACGGTGGTTTGCAGAGTATAAATGCAGAAGTACATATAGAAGACCGTTTGTCGCCATACCGAGAAACTGTCACGCGTCCACTCGGCCTGCCACTGATATTGATGAACTCTGCCACAACGGTTGAGACAGCACGGAACGACGTGTCAGAATCTTTCATCCTAGCTCAGTTTGGCTCAGTGCCAGCCGGATCAAAGACATTTAGTGGTGCCAGAAATGGCAGCCCTGTATTTCTCATCCTTTATACCCCCAAATCACATACAAATACTGTATAATCGCGTATTCTTCCCACAGTATCACAAGCTGCGACCGTGTCGCGAATAACACATTGACTAATACATACAATAAGTTTCCTTTAATTTACGTAAATGGTCACAAATGTTTTGTTAACAGATTACCGATTTCGGCCTACAATTACAGAACTGATGATGGTCATTATAGACCGAAACCAGTAATCTGTTAACGAAAAGTTTGTGGCCAAAGACGTAAATTAAAGGAAACTTATCTTCCTACAGTACTTCAAACACTATCAGTAAAATTTACTTATTTACTATCCTCTCTATTGTTCTGGTTTCAATGGCCAGTAGCGTAGATGATGTAAGGAAGGTAATCAGAAATTTGAAACTGAAAACTAGAGAAGTGGAAAAGTGTGAAAGTATTTCCATCCGTCATAATGAATGACAGCCCCTATTAAAATACAGGTAATTGCTCGGATACACTAGAACAATGTCAGGTTCCTGCTAGTGTTGGGAAATGTGTTTCCTATGAAATTAAGCCCGGATATGCCCTGAATTAAAAATATGCCCTGTCATGTACAATATTTAGACCCATGAATCAAACTGGCAACGCTACATGCGTGCTAAATTTGTAGTATATTATCTGGACAGGGAGCGTTTTTTTGTGCTATTTACAACGGACAAAAAAAGGAAACAATTTATGTGAACTTGAGTCATCATAACAAATATCTCACCACGCTTGAATGTTGGTATAAACTAATCTAAATAGGGAAGTGAAGGCAACGAAAAGTTAATTTAAAAGAACATTTGAATACAAATCTGTATAATTGTCTCCAGACGTAGTTAAAGCACAATAGCACCTGTAACACTGATGCTCCAAAAACACATAGCAAACAGAGTATCTGGAAACTTGCCTGAAAATGACTTACAAGTTCGTGGCACCCTCCATCGGTAATTCGGGAGTTCAGTATGATGTTGGCCCAGCTGGTGAAGTGCAATCAGTCTACAAAGGAGATTACTTACAAATACTCGTGCGAACGTTTCTAAAATATTGCTCAAGTGTACGGAACCCGTAGCAAAGAAGACTAACAGGCGATATTGAACGTTTTTAGAGGAGGGCACAACGAATGGCCACAGGTTTGTTTGATCCGTTTAGAGTGTCACAGAGATACTGAAGGGGCTGAACTGAAAGACTCTTGGAGATAGACGTAAACAATCTGTGAACTGGTTAGTCAGCTCAGCTGGAACTCATATCATACTTCTTGACACCTCACAGACTGACCCAAAGGTAAACTATGTTGTTCGCAATCGATAACTAGGAGTAGAATTGGATATTTTGAGTAGGACTGCACCAACTAATACGTGAAAAAATTGAATAACGAAGGTTGCAAAATAAGTCTTGACGAAACGAACATTCTGGCCGTACGCGTATACCTAGAATGACCTAGTATACGCGTACGGGATAACGGCCAGAATTGAAAATCAATAATATTAATAAATGACAATACCATTATGTTCCTTGAGCACCCCATATTACACATACCAAATACTATTAACTTTGATGCACAATTGACTAAGATATTAAACATTGATCAAAAATTGCACTAAGTCCCATACGGTTCTACGTGTTGACGGACTTTAACTCTCGGCGCTTAATCGAAACGCAACTATTCTAAGTCCGAGTTGCTTAAAAATCAAAATCTAACAATCCAACAAATTGATGCACCAACTAATACGTGAAAAAATTGAATAACGAAGGTTGCAAAATAAGTAGCGAAATCTGAGAACACAACAGCCAGCTTTCAATATACGGAAACAGAATCCAACTCGGTGATAAAAATCTAGCATCTTTGACTTGGTTTTAACTAGGGGTAATTCTAAGAAGCGATAAGAAATGTGACGAATAGTGGAAATCAAAAATAGAGAATTAGAATTTAAAATTTAGGATTTTTGAGGCGATACGATAAAATGCGAAGGACTTGTAAAGGAAAACCCCCAAAACGATTAACTCTATTCTTTAAGCAACTTTTCAGATAGACAGCATAGCCGGCGTCTAATGTATTGAGACGCACTCTTTTGTGTAGCATCGTGAAATATTAAGTGATGGCGAAGTGTATGACGGTAAAACAGACAGCGTGCTCCAAATCGCCGATGTAGATTCAAGACGAAAGACGTGCACCACGTGATATGTTTTGTATTTTAGTTTTGTGGCTGGAGAGAACTGAGACCTGCACCAACTAGAATAGATTCCTAGAAAGGCAGAGCACTTTTCAAATAATTGCATTATTGAATAACTCGGTCTGAAAGCTTGTGTATGGTTGTGCCTTGTAAAAAATTACGGCACGTATGATGGTGCAGACATCAAATGAAAGAGATTTTCGAGAGAGAACATATGCGCAATGTGATGAGAGACATCATATTATTAAATCATAATAATTTTTTCTATAAACCTACCATTTCACTTCTGTTTTCAGCAGAAATCTGGTGTTTTATTTACGACGTCATAAATATATCACCTCTCGTTTTGGCTAATGGAAAGTTGTGGAAGAACTGTTGGGGTATCAACAGATCGTACGTTTGTATAATAACGTACTTTGTGGCGCCTTCTTAGAAAAGGAGGGATCTTCGGAATGCAATAACACTTGTGGAAAATGTAGGACCCAAGCAGAATAGTTGGAACGAGTCCAGTCTCCAATAAATGTGACGGAAATATTTTTGCTACGCGAAGATCAGACAATGAAGAGCCTTGTGTACGGAAAGGAGCGCAACTTCAGCTTCTGATGTGGACACAGTGGACTCGCATTCGGGAGGATGACGTTTCACAACCGAGTCCCGACATCATGATTTAGTTTTTCCTTGATTTCCCTAAATCGCTTCAGGCAAATGCCGGGATGGTTCCTTTGAAAGGGCACGGCTGACTTTCTTCCCCATCCTTCCCTAATCCGATGGGACCGATGACCTCTCTGTTTTCGTCCCTTCCTCCAAATCAACCAACCAACCAGATGTGGAACGGGAGTAATCAGCCTCTGAGAAATTGCTTTCAGCTAGTGTTAAAACATCTACAACGCTACATGAATATTCTGCATTCACAACTAAGTGCCTGGCAGAGAGTTTATCGAACCACTTCCACATTCTTTCTCTATCGTTCCTCTCTTTCACAGCGCGCGGATAAAACGAACACTTAAACCTTTTCGTGCGAACTGTGATTTCTCCTATTTTATTACAATGGTCATTTCTCTCTATGTAAGTGGGTACCAATGACACGCTTTTTTTCGCATCCTGAGGTGAACGTTGGAGATTTAAATTTCGTGAAAAGATCTCTCCGCAAAGAAAAACGCCTTTATGATTGCCACCTCAACTCGGGTATCATATCCGCGACTATATCTCCCTTATTTCGTGATAATACAAAACTACCTGCCCTTCCTTGAACTTTTTCAGTGTTCTCCGTCAGTTCAGTGTCGTAAGGATCCCATACTGCACAGCGGTACTGTAGCAGAATACGAACAAACCGTGTGTAGGCACTCTCTTTAGTAGATCTGTTCCATCTTCTAATCGTTCTGCCAACAAAACGTAGTCTTTGCTTTCCCCTACAAACAATATTATCTACGTAATTTGTAATTGTAATTCCTAGGTATTTAGTTGAACCGACAGCCTTCAGATTTGTGTGATGTATCAAGCAACCGAAATGTAACGGATTCCTTTTACGACTTATGTGGATGGCCTCACACTTTTAATTATTTAGGATCAATTTCCACTATTCGCACCATACAGGTATCTTCCCTACATCATTTTCCATTTTGTTTTGATCCCCTGATGACTTTCTTGAGGAACACCAAATATCACTCCTATTTTACATGATGACTTCCTGTCAATTACTACGAACTGAGATCATTCCGACAGGAGATCACAAATCCAGTCGCACAAATGAGTCGATTTTCCATAGTGAAGCAACCTGATAATAAACCACTTGTGAGGGACGGTACCAAAAGCCTTTAGAAAATCTAGGAATCAATATGAGTTCCTCTGTCGATAGCACTCATTACTTCGTGAGAGCTTGTTTTATTTCATAAGAACGATATTCTTTGAATCCATGCTGTAAGTGTGTCAAAAGAGCGTTTTCCTCGAGGGTAATACATATTTTTCGAGCGCAGTATATGTTCCTTAATCCTACTGAAAATCTACGTCAATGATATGTGTCTATAATTAACGGATTACCCTTACTCTGTTTAATGAAGAATGGTGTGACATGTGCAACTTTCCAGTCCTTACGTACGGATCTTTCGTGGAGAGACTGATTGTAATGATTTTCAGTCCGAGCTAGTATATCGGCGTACTATGAAATGAATCTAATTGGTATAATATCTGGGCTTCCAATTATTATGTGATTTAAGCTGCTTTGCTACACGTGGGATTTCTACTTCTAAGTTACTCATCTTGGTAGCAGTTCTTGATTCGAAATGAGAAATATTTCCTTCGTCTTCTTTGGTGAAGGGATTTCAGGAAACTGTATTTAAAAATTTCTCATTTTTGGGACTGTCATCGGTAACATTTCATTTACTGTCGTGAAGAGAAGGTAGTGATTGTGTCTTTCCGCTGGTGTACTGCACCATACGACAAGAATCTCTTTGGATTTTCTGCTGGATTTATAGACAGAGCTTCAGTGTGGAAATCACTTAAAGCATCTCGCAATGAAGTCTGCGCTGAATTTCGAGCTTCTGTAAAGCTTGGCCAATGTTGAGGATTTTCGGTTCTTGTAAATTTGGTATCCTTTTTTTGTTGTTTCTGCAACAATGTTCTGACCTGTTTTGTGTACTGTGGTGGATCACTTCCATCAGTTAATATTTTCATTTGATATACATCTCTCTGTTACTCTCGATACTATTTCTTTGAATTCAAGTCACTTTTGGTCTACACCTCCATGCTTGGTTCGGAAAGAATGGAGGTTGTCTCAGGAAGGCGTAAAACGAATTCTTATCTGTTTTTTAAGCATAGATATTTTGGGTGTATTTTTGTTGTTGCAGTATTCAGTCTTCTTACTAAACCCTGTGTCCATCATAATGCTCCTTATTTGTTCAGGGTTATTTGTTGCTAAGAGGTCAAGCATGTTTTCGCAACCACTTACACTTCTAGTGGGCTCCTAAACTAATTGCTCAAGATAATTTTCGGAGAAAGCAAAAAAAAAAAAGGTTCAAATGGCTCTAAGCACTATGGGACCTCACATCTGAGATCATCAGTCTCCTAGACTTAGAACTACTTAAACCTAACTAACGTAAGGACATCACACACATCCATGCCCGAGGCAGGATTCGAACCTGCGACCGTAGCAGCAGCGCGGTTCCGGACTGAAGCGCCTATAACCGTTCGGCCACAGCGACCGGCTCGGAGAAAGCATCTAGTATGATTACGGACGATGTGTTATGTCTACCACCGACTTCAAACATTTTGCCAAGAAATTGAGGGAAGATTGAAGTCATCACCCAAGTATTATTGTATGAGAAGGGTACCTGTTTGAAATGTGACTCAAGTATTCTTTGAAATCTTCCGCAACCGTATCATCTGAGTCGTTAAAAGGAACGAATTATTAATTCGTTCAGGTTGTCAAGTACAAACTCTAGCCATACTAACTCACAGGAATTATCTACGTCAATATTGCTATAAGATACGCTACTTCGAACAGCAACAAACACGCCACCAGCAACTGTACTTTACCTATCCTTTATGAACACGTTTAGGTCGTTTGTAAAAATTTAGGCTGAACATATCTATCGTTTTTGGCAGTTTTCAATATCTGTAACGATTTGTGCTTCTGTGCTTTCTGTTGGCTCCTGGCGCTCTGCTTCTTTCCCGACACAGCTGCGCCGATTACCTACTGCTAGGATAATACTTGTGGTTCCCACGTCAGTTCTTGTCCTGTGTGTGACCTGCACTCTTTGACACTGAAACACTTTTTGTTCTTTCCCGAGACCTTCTGACTTAAACAAACCGCCCGGTCCTCTCCACAAAGTGTAGTGTGTGCAGAGCAAATGGATAGAGAATAATCGTTCAGAACGACGAACAGCGCGACCGCAGCACGGGATGACCGCCATCTTGCTCGCATGGTGGTAACTGGTGTGTTGCCAGAAGAGCCAACACCGTGTTGCTAAAGGAGGCCGAAATGAACGCGTTCAAGCTCACGCAGGCTGGCGTGAGGTCTGGAACAGTTAAAGGAGTTGAGTCTAATAAATGAAGTACGAAGCTCTTGGAATACTTAACTTTAATACACAATTGGAGAACATCGGTCTGACGGTACAGGCATCCATAGATAAATATTAAATGATACTGGCGCCTTGCTAGGTCGTAGCAATTGACGTAGCTGAAGGCTATGCTAACTATCGTCTCGGCAAATGAGAGCGCTATTTGTCAGTTCCATCTCTAGCAAAGTCGGCTGTACAACTGGGGCGAGTGCTAGGACGTGTGTCTCTAGACCTGCCGTGTGGCGGCGCTCGGTCTGCAATCACTGACAGTGGCGACACGCGGGTCCGTCGTATACTACCGGACCGCGGCCGATTTAAAGGCTACCACCTAGCAAGTGTGGTGTCTGGCGGTGACACCACAGTAACAACAAGTGTAGCGAGATACTACGGTGTTGCCGCTGGAGCACAGAGACAGATGCAGACTTCTCTGTGTCGACGCTACGACGAAAGCTGGGTAGCACGCATGCTAGTGCCTAGGTATAGGCCAAACTACTAACATATTACAGATCAGATAATAGGTTCCAAATAACTTCTAGTTGTTTAAGTGGCTCCACGCAACTGTGAAGTTCTATGAAACAAGCGTAATGGTTTTCATTGGCGCTTCCTGTTTTACTGTGTTATTATATGGTGAGGAATAAAATTACTGTATTTCAGACGTGCGTGTGCTGCAACCCGTTTCAGCAATTTCCCCGGCGGGTTGCCTACAAGGAAGGAGCTAGATGGAGGCGCAGTACGCGTTGCAGAACCTCCCAGGTAACCGAGGATGCTAGCTCACTTATGTACACCAGTATCTGTCCTCCTTGACGGATAACATTTCTCATGACGTTTGAAAGGCAAGGGAAAGAGTACCTGCACAGTTTCAGAGCACTGCACCGCGCTCCAATGCCGTAGATTCAGTTACAAACCTTAATGCAGTGTCTTATGGAAGGAGGTTATTTGAAACTGCTGGCAATGTGATCATCTAAAATGTAATATTCATTAAGACATGTTCGTCCGAATCCAGAGTAGAATTTCACCACGAATTTTCGCTCCCTCCCCTGTGTTTCTACATTCAACCACAAAATTCATACCCAGCACCGTAGCTACCATCGCCATCTCCAACACGACGTAGATGAATAACTGTGTACGGAATCCCATAGTCAGAATACACTTTTATCCAAGAGGTATCCCTTTTAATACCCCGGCTGTGGAATGCACAAAGACGTCCCTATCACTGACTCTGGAAACCTGCTGACTGATGCCCAGCCGGGGAGCTCGTGGTAGCGATCAAAAGTCAGACGACCCGTGTAGGCAGAGAAGCTGTTCCACGCTTCGAGCTTTACTCCCTATCGCTGCAGGTATGTGCGAAACAATCGGAGATTGTGAATCGATCTCGTTATTCGACGCCTGTCGCCCACCAAAATTTGGTCACACAGTTAGCTCTCGTTCTCTCAGCTGCCCCTCATTTCTTGTTTCCTGCTCAGCTGTAGCCCGAGCCGTCGCAACTCGGTCTGCTGCAGGCGCCGTATTAACTGGCGAGCCCGAGTGTCCTTTGCAATAGTCGTGTCCACGACGCGAAGTCATTTGTCGGAGTTGCCATCTCAAATGTCTGTCCGTAATACAGAGTGTTTATAAGTGAATATCGGAGTCTCAACGCTTTATAGTATTTCTTACATAAAACTTACAGTTATAAATGATATTTAAAATGAAAGAGCAATTCAAACAGTTTTACCAAGAACCTTATAAATGTACAATGTGAGCACCATTTGTCACACGGTACAATTCGAAAACCGAATGTTATTTCATGATGATGAAGATTTTCTGCATCATGTTGTCTTCAGTGATGAATCGACCTTTCACCTTAGTGAACATGTTAACAGTAACAATGTGCGCATCTGGGGCTCAGAAAATCCTCACGATGTGGTACAAATGCAACGAGATTCCCCTAAAGTGACTGTTTTTTGTGCCGTATCCCGGCGGATAGTTTATGCGCCTTTCTTTTTTGGTGCACCTACTGTAACTGGCACTTCTTACCTTCATACACTAGAGCAATAGCTCTTCCCTTAGTTGGAAGAAGATAAGCCAGATAAATTCATTTTTCAGCAAGATGGTGTGTCATCTCATTGACATAGCGAAGTACCCGACTGGTTTAACTTCACTGTACCCAAACGCTGGATAGGCAGCAAGGAGCCCAATGACAGGGCTTGCTTTGTATAGCCTCCACGTTCACCCGACCTAACGCCATGCGATTTATTCCTTTGGGGCTTCATCAAGAATCGTGTGTACGTGCCTCCGCTACGAGCAGACCTCCGTGAATTAAGAAATCTGACTGAAGCAGCTGTTGCTACAATCACTGAAGACACACTATAAACGTTTGGAAAGATGTCGGCTATAGACTTGATGTGTGCCGTGTGACGAATTGTGGTCACATTGGTTCTTGGTAAAACTGTTTGAGTTGATCTTTCACTTGACATATCATTTTTAACTGTAAGTTTAATATAATAAATATTATAAAGCTTTAAAACCCCGATATTCATTTATAAACACCCTGTATTTTGTAGGGTCACTACCTTGTTAAGAGTAAAATTTGTGAGAAGGTGTGGTGGAAAAATGCATTAGCCACCAGTGACCGGTGAGCGCGACGTGTCGATATTTAGGTAAAGACAACAAGCGTTTGAAACTATTGCAAGACGGGCTAGATTTGCAATGGTAATACACTGCACAGATACGGCGATGTTTCCACCATCGGGATTTTGCTGGTATTGCCGAGTACGTGACCAGGAGTGGCGCAGTGACATAACAAGTGCACTCCTACGCAGCAGAGACATTGACAGTCCGGCAGTAGAACCAGGGCGCTGGGGTGCGCCGGATGAGGAGACGACATGGAGCCACCAGCAGCAGGTCCAGGTTCGAGTCCCCACAGTGGTTCACTTCCGGCACTAAGACTGCCATCTGGACTTGGTACCACAACGCAGTGTCCATGCTGGTCACTCCTTCCAGGAGACAGCGGGTCGTATCCCAGGTACAGCAGTAATTTACCGGCAATTCGATGGGCACATCTGTTGCGGGTGACCTTGGACGCCTGCGTATGATCATTCTTGGAAGAGGGACTGCCTCTACAGGATTCCAGTACACGCCGCTGAGGTGGGTCAAGCAACATAGCCGTGGATAAGCCGGCGAGTGCAGATGTCAGCACGGGATGGCGCCAGCACGTGTTGCAGGCATCTGGACGGACACTAGCCGCCAGGTGACAGGCTAGCAGTCCACTGCTGTGGGGCAGATGCGTGATCGCCTCCGCATCACATCTCAGTAGCAGTTTATCAATTGGAATCAAATGTTACTTTTGCTTCTTCCTAGGGCTCACCCCACGGCCCTCAGCCGCCTGTAAACGTAGCCACCCCACGATACCTCCAGAGTCCACTATAGTTTGATGCTGTCCCAATATACCTCACCACCCTCCTACCAGGCAGGAAAACTGCCACATTTCTCCCCAGTCCGGCTAATGTAACTTAAGTTTTAATTCAGACGTTTGCGTGAATTTATTCTAACCGTCCAATAATTTCGCGATCTTGGTTCACTTTCAATCCTGAGAAGGTTGTATCGAAACTGGCTCAGATGACTTCAAGCATTGTCACTCGAGAGTCCGATGTAACGAAATTGTCTTATTTTTAATTTCCGTGACAAATAATACTTTCAATAGGATTCCGCCACTATGTTAAAGTAAACTATCGAATTTTGATGGTGAATGTGCCTAAACACTTTACTCAGTACTATTTTGAAGTATTATTTAAACACTTCAGAGCTGGAACAATCCTTTTCGACACTAAAGTTACTTCAGATTCACGTTCGTAGTTGGTAAACGTAAATCGCCCATCAGTAATAGTAGAGAAATGACATGGCTAACAACGAGAATAAAATTACATTAGCAATTATTCGAAACTACTTATACAATCTTCGCAGAGGGAAAAGCATGTTACATGTTAATTATAAATACACAGCGTCTCACAATACAAGCGTTGCAGAGCTATACATGTTACTATAAAACAATCACGTAAACTGGCAAATATAATGCGCCCATCTTGCAATGTTGTAAAAACAGAAACGATAAGAAAAAGATAGTACCACTTATAACACAGGCCAACGAAAATTATTTTAAAAAACTTTTTTCACTTTGATAGCTGATCTTTATAGATTTTATGAGCTGGTTCCAAATCTGGCCTTAGTTTCTTTGTATCACCCGTAGTTTTCGAGTAATAAGCATTTTACTATATAGTATAAAAATCCTATGGTATGGTAACGGGGGAATTAATCAAACGCTTTGTTACAACATAATCATGGTTTGTATTTACAGTAAGCAACTTAAAACAATGATATGTGTTAATAGAGGTTTCGCTTGTCAGCTGGAATTGGTTTGTATTTCCTTTCTCTTTTTTCTTTGAAGCTTCTTGTGTAGCTTTTTCCACAATGAGTCGCTTCCTGAACTTCTCGATGAAGTGACCAACAGTACCCCCATCATGTTGGTGTTCCAGCGTGTTTTCATAGCTTTCTTTCATATGTACAGAATGTCCAACAGGTATAGATGCATGCATGTTGCCATTGTGTAATAAAACAGCCTTTAAACTAGTTGCCTTGATGGCGACCGCAGTTAGACGAGGAGAAAGTCCACAATATTCTTGAGGTACGCTGCATCCGACTGAAGCCACATACTGATGACTGCATTCCGTAGATGTTCCAAATTGTGGGGATGCTGATTACTTCGTTTCAACAACTATTTCATACAGTACCAGATTTTTCTATGGGACTAAAATCAAGCAGTCCAGTCGAAAATAAGGTGCCTGAGTATTCGTGAAGACCAGGAGTGTATGCTTGAGGGCCTGTTACCACGGCTGTTGTCATTGTGAAATATTGCAGTATCCACAATGTACTCATAATGATGATGTAGAAGAAGTGGCAACACAAAATCACCCGAGGATCACCTATGTCATGATACCACAAACACTTTCAAAACACCACACTATCATCTTCAACATGTACTACACTTTTTATATAATGCGAGTTAAAACCACACTAGGCCATCATCGTTTGAAAAAGAGCCGATATCGCGATTTGTTGGTCCACACTACACTTCTACAGTCAGCCACCGTCCATTTCTGTGTTGTTTGTCCCGTTGAAGACGACGTACCCAAATCGATTTGTGAATTGCATCCTGTTTCTTTCGTAATGTTCGCACGAAAACTGTCAGGTTTTAAACCAGTTGTCAACTGAAAGGTGTTACACTCTTATCCGGTCCCTCTCGGTTAAGGTTGTCTTAACACCCCATTCTCAAGCCGTGTTACATTGCTGCAAGTGGTGTATTATACCTCGTACACACTCTGGACTTTCCAAGTCATCGCACAACGTCATCCATGACGTGGTCATGGGTATGTCCAGGAATCATACCTACTTTCTTCAGTCCTGTCTTGTCTCGTCACCTGATCTGATCGCTTTGACTCCATCAAAGATAATGGCACATACACATCACTTCAACACCACTTCAGCAGGGGAGGTTCAATATGACCGCCTGCACAATCTACAGCGCTCCAATGTGACCCGTGTCTTCTTTTAAGAGGATGACTAATACACTCCTGGAAATTGAAATAAGAACACCGTGAATTCATTGTCCCAGGAAGGGGAAACTTTATTGACACATTCCTGGGGTCAGATACATCACATGATCACACTGACAGAACCACAGGCACATAGACACAGGCAACAGAGCATGCACAATGTCGGCACTAGTACAGTGTATATCCACCTTTCGCAGCAATGCAGGCTGCTATTCTCCCATGGAGACGATCGTAGAGATGCTGGATGTAGTCCTGTGGAACGGCTTGCCATGCCATTTCCACCTGGCGCCTCAGTTGGACCAGCGTTCGTGCTGGACGTGCAGACCGCGTGAGACGACGCTTCATCCACTCCCAAACATGCTCAATGGGGGACAGATCCGGAGATCTTGCTGGCCAGGGTAGTTGACTTACACCTTCTAGGGCACGTTGGGTGGCACGGGATACATGCGGACGTGCATTGTCCTGTTGGAACAGCAAGTTCCCTTGCCGGTCTAGGAATGGTAGAACGATGGGTTCGATGACGGTTTGGATGTACCGTGCACTATTCAGTGTCCCCTCGACGATCACCAGTGGTGTACGGCCAGTGTAGGAGATCGCTCCCCACACCATGATGCCGGGTGTTGGCCCTGTGTGCCTCGGTCGTATGCAGTCCTGATTGTGGCGCACACCTGCACGGCGCCAAACACGCATACGACCATCATTGGCACCAAGGCAGAAGCGACTCTCATCGCTGAAGACGACATGTCTCCATTCGTCCCTCCATTCACGCCTGTCGCGACACCACTGGAGGCGGGCTGCACGATGTTGGGGCGTGAGCGGAAGACGGCCTAACGGTGTGCGGGACCGTAGCCCAGCTTCATGGAGACGGTTGCGAATGGTCCTCGCCGATACCCCAGGAGCAACAGTGTTCCTAATTTGCTGGGAAATGGCGGTGCGGTCCCCTACGGCACTGCGTAGGATCCTACGGTCTTGGCGTGCATCCGTGCGTCGCTGCGGTCCGGTCCCAGGTCGACGGGCACGTGCACCTTCCGCCGACCACTGGCGACAACATCGATGTACTGTGGAGACCTCACGCCCCACGTGTTGAGCAATTCGGCGGTACGTCCACCCGGCCTCCCGCATGCCCACTATACGCCCTCGCTCAAAGTCCGTCAACTGCACATACGGTTCACGTCCACGCTGTCGCGGCATGCTACCAGTGTTAAAGACTGCGATGGAGCTCCGTATGCCACGGCAAACTGGCTGACACTGACGGCGGCGGTGCACAAATGCTGCGCAGCTAGCGCCATTCGACGGCCAACACCGCGGTTCCTGGTGTGTCCGCTGTGCCGTGCGTGTGATCATTGCTTGTACAGCCCTCTCGCAGTGTCCGGAGCAAGTATGGTGGGTCTGACACACCGGTGTCAATGTGTTCTTTTTTCCATTTCCAGGAGTGTATAAGGGGCGATCAAAACCCTTTCGTTCGAAGGCCGTAAACTCGAAAATCGGTGAGCCAATCAGGCAAAATCGCCTTGAGCACTGAGGCAATTAGCTTACTGATGCACCAGGTTGGAGATACCCGTTTGGTAAAACATCGTGTCCTGTTTCGCGAGGATATCCTTAACTGCCTGTTGCACATTCTCGTCCGACACGAATCGTCGACCCTTCAAAGCCCTTACTTTGGTGGCAGTAGACTTGTTCTGCAATCCGTCCGCAAATAGCAGTTGTCTCATCTTTCTTTATCCGTAGCGTTTCCCGAAAAGAACCTCTTCCTTCAAGGGATTTTCAGCACGGAACCTGGCAGACCATTACGCAACGGTGGTTTCAACAGACTTGCTGCCCCAAACACATTTTTCATTCTTCGATGGATTTCTACCTGTGTTTGTCCTTCGGCAAGCAAGAAAACGTTAGCCCTTTTTGGGCGCAGTTGGTAATAATGTCGGCATAATACACGTTCCCGCATTTACCACAATCACATCGAAAAGACACGAATGCCACACTGATACCTTGCCTAAGTGTCGGTACTTATATACCCGTACTGGAGTCACGTAACGTTGCATATACGCTGGAGCAACGCCCTCAAACGGGAACTTGATGTCCCCTTTACTGCCCTGTTGGTTTGTAGCCAGATCGGCGGTAGGCAGCGATGGAGCTGCTTACTGTAAGGTAAGTGCTTCTTGGGGCTGTTGAACTATGTTTAGATATCACGACTGAAGGGCCGGCGCGCTGGTGTGCGACGTGACACGTGTGCGTCGCACCTGTGGTGGCTGCCTCGTCTACCACGTGCAAGGCACTTCCTCCCAGCCCTTCCAGCACGGATGGCTTCGCAGCCTGCTCTATATTTAGAGGGGCTGGGCGCAGCCCGTCATTAGCTTCATCTGTTTTTAGAAAATCGCTGCATCGCTGCACTGCCTTTACAATACGAGATTATGTTTACGCTTTTGACTTCATAGCGTCTCACACTACGCTACACGGTGTGAAGGCTGGGAGAACTTATTTTACTACTTTTACAAGCAAAAACTAATTCTATCTTTGTCCAGAATCGTAGATGGCTTAAACAAGCATGGGCGATCTCCACATTTATGTAGCGTTCCGCAGCTGGTTAGTAACCGCTAGTCAGCTGCGGAAGACGTAAGACATTTAAAGCCTAACAGTATTGGTTAACTGAGGACAACGTAAACTAGACTATGTTGTTCAGAATTATAGCCGGCCGCTGTGACCGAGCGGTTCTAGGCGCTTCAGTCCGGAACCGCGCTGCTGCTACGGTTGCAGGTTCGACTCCTGCCTCAGGCATGGATGTGTGTATTGTACTTACGTTAGTTAGGTTTAAGTAGTTCTAAGTCTAGGCGACTGATGTTAGGTCCCATAGTGCTTACAACCATTTGAACCATCAGAATTTACAGCATATGAAAAAATGATGTTAAGAGTCTACAGGTGTGTAGATTATAGCTCAGACCACATCCTGTTAGGTACAAGGATGATAGTAACATCCGGGGCCAAAGACAAATTGAAGAAGCAAATACTCCCACGAGGACAGTGGATACTTTAAAATACAACTTAGACAGATTGAAACACAAGCGTGTACCGTTTCTTCATAAATTACTGTTATCAAGCAACTGAGGCACTTAGAAGAAGAAACGGCTGAGTATATGTGCCAAGAAATTAAAAAATGTATACGTGAAGCAGTATTTAAACCACTGGAGCAGCAAGACGAGGAAAGAAAGCGGCGCACACGATGGTGGGCTGCAAGCAATGAAGAACAAGTGAACCTAAAAAAGATGTTCTACAATGATCTGTTGAGAACACGGTACAAACGTGATAGATCCTTATATGTTACATTGAACATAGAAGTAAAAAAGGACATCTGCAAAAGGAAACAAGAAACCTGGGAGGATAAATCCGAAGAACCCAATCGATGCATATGAGGCAACAAAGTGGCGGCAGCATGGAAAATAATTGCAGAGCTGAGGAAAGAAGTAAAAGAAAGAGCAAAGGTGCTGATTATCAGTCTGCTAGAGTGAGAGAAGCATTTTAAATGCCTGTTAGAAATGACAGAGTGGAAGAAAGTAAAGTGGGAAATACAGGAGAACCAGGAGGGTGAACAGGCAGAGAAAATAACTGAGAAAGACGTACAGAAGGCGGCTACACAAATGGAAGTTGGGAAATCACCAGGACCTGAAAATATACTAATAGAATTAGCGAGGTAGGGTTCAAGCATTCTGTATGAATATTTAAGCAAGTTATTTAATAAATGGATGTGGGACGAGGAAGAAGTTGCAACAGATTGGAACTTGGCGTATCTAAACTTCATACATGAAAAAATAAAGGAAGTATGTAGCAATTGTCATGGCATAAGTAGCACCAGTACAATTAACAGGATGTACGGGAGGATTTTGAAATCGAGAATGGAGAAGTTGTAAATGAAGTGGTAGAACAAAGTGGCTTTACAAGAGGCAGGTCATGTGTAAATAACATCTTTACCCTAAGACGGATCGTGAATAAGAGATTGGAAAGGAATCTAGTTATTTAGTTTTCAGAGACCTTGAGAAAGCGAAGTCCCACTAAAGCTTATTTTTCCAGGTACTCTGGACATTGGAACGCCCAACACTTTACGTGAGAAGCATCATAAACCTCTACAAGTCAGCAGAATGTGTCATTAAAGTAGGGAAAAAATTTCTAGACGTACCTTCAAACTGACTATAGGACTGAAGCAAGGATGCTCTCTGTCTCCCACACTCTTTATGATGCATGTGCAGAAGGCACTTAATCTATGGTGTGGAAAGTGCATTGACATGGGGATTGAAGGAGTCCGGTGTATGTACACATTTTTCTATGCTGATAATAAAGTTGTTGCAGCAAACGACGAAGGACATGTGTCTTACGACCTCAGAAACTCGTTGAAAGAGTAAGTAAGCAGGGTTCGAAAATTAATTTTGAGGAGATGGAATATCTGTGTTGCGGAGAAGTTAGTGACCTCAACATTGGCGGAGTTTAGAGTAGTAGCCTGTCACATGATGAAAGATGTGACAGAGATATCCAACAAAGGATCAGGCGGGGAAGGGTGGCTATCCAAAAATGAGTTTAAATGTTAAAATTCATTTATACAAGTCTATCGTGGAGTCAATAACAACCTATGGGATTGAGTGCAGGGAACTCACAGAAAGAAATAAAAACAGACTTGGAGCTTAGCACTTGAGAAGAGTCTGTAGGATTTCCCGACTTGATCACGTAAGAAATGAGGAAATAAAAGAAAGAGCGCAGACTCATTATGGTTTTAGAGATGAAATAGAAGAAAGACAACTTATGATGGTTCGGGCGGGTCGAAAGACTGTATGAAGACAGATGGCTCACGAGAGTAATTTCTTGGCAACTCGTGGAAGGAGAAAAAGAGGAATGCCATGAAAGTGTGGCTAAGTGTTATCCAAGAAGCAATGGAGAAAAGAGAAATGGAAGAGGATGGGGAGAATGGTGAGACCGAGGCATTTGGCGACAGAGATGCTGGATGCGGGGCAGCTGTAGGACCCCCACAATAAGGAAGGAGAAGTTATGATGGCCATATATCCTGAATGGTCGATTAAGCATCGTTCCAGACAACACCGACTTGCCTGTTTCCATACTTGATTTGTTAGATTTCGTTTGTCATTGACAGGGCAGATTTCTGATCCACATTCAAACTTTGTTGATTTTTCTCAGGCAGGTGCTTTCTAACATCACTATACTTAATATGTCTGGAAAGGTTTGTGAGGGTTGTTAGTCGTAGATATATTACTTCCGCAAAGTCACATACACTGTGATGGAAAAAGAAGGGAGGAATTTAAGTTTTAGGTTTTATTACAAGCAAGAAAATTAACAACAGTAGGACAGATTTTGGTGGAGTCTCACACGAGAAAACAATACTGAAAATAAACGAAAGATACTTCATGAAAATCTTATAATCTATCTTCCAACGTACTCATATTCTTTGAAGAGTTACTGTAGTTAATAAATGACAAAATATTTCACTTTAAGGTGATCATGGGGAATTTTAGTGCAAAATTAGGGCCAAAACTGAAGAAAAATTCCCATATTATGCGAGAAATGACAGAGGTTAGCAGAATTTGGAGAGACCAGACGTAGAGAAATTATACGACTTTTGCATGTCAGGTGGTTACAGACAAGTAAGAAGCAGAGTAAAAGTAGATACAAATCTGGAAAGATTCAGATTCGAAAAAAAGGAATTCAGAAATGATGAATATGAGATTTTATTTCAATAATGAGATATTCCATACTGCAACGGACAGTACCCTTGCTGGTTTTGATGTAATTGAATCCCTGGCAGCAACAGTGCTTAGTAGCATGTTCGGCAGTATACGAGCACTTGACGTCTGAAATTGGTGAGCCAACTGCGGGCTTGGACGAAGGCATTTGATTTAGTGGCACATAGTATTAACAATGAATATATATTCTGGAAGTGTGTGTATGTGGTACAGTACACATATAGAGTGTTGGGGGAATAAGTGCAGATAAAGGACAGTGTACTGAACAACATTACATCTGCATTTACTTCATTTGCAGAGTAATAATTGTAAATGTTAAGAGTGCTACAGTTTTAGGTTGGTTAGTACATGTGGCTATTAATGATTGTTTTCCCTTGGTCAGTAGGTCAGGTGATGAAGTGTCGATGCATGGACGCAAAACGGTTAGTCTCTACTGACGGGGGTAGTCCACTTAGTGGTGCAGTAAAGACCATACAGAAAACATCAGGTAGTAAATTAAGTGACTTGTTTGTGGGAAAACTATTTGACGTAGAGAAAAAATAGTCCGGTCCTTAGCTGAGTTTTCAGTGCGTCTGACTGCCATGGAGTGGGCCTCAGTTCGATTCCCGGCCGGCTCGAAGATTTTCTCCGCTCTGGGACAGGCTCTTGTCCTCATCATCATTTCATCACCATCAACGTGCAAGTCGCCCAAGGTGGCATCAACTGAAAAGACTTGGAACACGGCAGCCGAACTTCCCCAAGTATGGACTCGGACATCAATGCCATATGATCATTTCATTTCAGAGAAAGAACAAGTAACACACTGAAATGGGGACATATCAAGATTTCAGTAATCACAATATCTGAACTTATACCCCTAACACCCTGTATATCAGAATAAGTAGTGTTTGATTTTCACCTACATTAGATGTTCGTAATTTATCAGTAGAAACCTTCGCAGCAAAAGTGTAGCTTTTATGACCAGTGAAGGCCACCAAATTAAAAAAAAGGAATTAAATCACTATAATTATCGCGGGAAATAAGCTACATAAACTGAGCGCTGTTCCACGACCCTGAAATCAACGCACTTTTCGGATGTGTCCCAGAAGTCAACGTAACAATACGATGATAGCAACAGCTATTTACAACTACCGCTCTTCGTTCAGATCTGGATGCAGCGTTGTTAAGAAGTGTATAGGAAAGGAAATGTAAACTTTGTTAAAAATTTGTAATTCACCAAAGAAATTTTTAAATTAAGTATATATCTCAATTATAATGTACAGCGATTAATGTGAACGTGGCTGATACAGTGCATAACATAGAGTGAAGAAAGGTAGTTAAAACGTTACGGTTAATACAGAATAGAATTTCCAGTTTGCTAATTCCACGAATTACGTCTACATCGACATCTTCATGATTACTCTGAAATTCAAAATTAAGAGCCTGATGGAGGGTTCAAATAAATTTCTGCCGTTCCGCTCACGAACAGCTCGCGGGAATAACGAATGCATAAATCTTCCCGTGCGAGCTCTGATTTGTGTTATTTTATTATGATGATCATTTCTCCCAATGGGAGATGTTGTTGTTGTTGTCTTCAGTCCTGAGACTGGTTTGATGCAGCTCTCCATGCTACTCTATCCTATGCAGTCTTCTTCATCTCCCAGTACCTACTACAGCCTACATCCTTCTGAATCTGCTTAGTGTATTCATCTCTTGGTCTCCCTCCACGATTTTACCCTCCACGCTGTCCTCCAGTACTAAATTGGTGATCCCTTGATGCCTCAGAACATGCCCTACCAACCGATCCCTTCTTCTAGTCCAGTTGTGCCACAAACTCCTCTTCTCCCCAATTCTATTCAATACTTCCTCATTAGTTATGTGATCTACCCATCTAATCTTCAGCATTCTTCTGTAGTACCACATTTCGAAAGCTTCTATTCTCTTCTTGTCTAAACTATTTATCGTCCACGTTTCACTTCCATACATGGCTACACTGCATACAAATACTTTCAGAAACAACTTCCTGACACTTAAATCAATACTCGATGTTAACAAATTTCTCTTCTTCATAAACGCTTTCCTTGCCATTGCCAGTCTACATTTTAGAAGTTCTCCGACCATCATCAGTTATTTTGCTCCCCAAATAGCAAAACTCCTTTACTACTTTAAGTGTCTCATTTCCTAATCTAATACCCTCGGCATCACCCGACTTAATTCGACTACATTCCATTATCCTCGTTTTGCTTTTGTTGATGTTCATCTTATATCCTCCCTTCAAGACACCATCCATTCCGTTCAACTGCTCTTCCAAGTCCTTTGCTGTCTCTGACAGAATTACAATGTCATCGGCGAACCTCAAAGTTTTTATTTCTTCTCCATGGATTTTAATACCTACTCCAAATTTTTCTTTTGTTTCCTTTACTGCTTGCTCAATATACAGATTGAATAACATTGGGGAGAGGTTGCAACCCTGTCTCACTCCCTTCCAAACCGCTGCTTCCCTCTCATGCCCTTCGACTCTTATAACTGCCATCTGGTTTCTGTACAAATTGTAAATAGCCTTTCCTCCCTGTATTTTACCCCTGCCACCTTTAGAATTTGAAAGAGAGTATTCCAGTCAACATTGTCAAAAGCTTTCTCTAAGTCTACAAATGCTAGAAACGTAGGTTTGCCTTTCCTTAATCTTTCTTCTAAGATAAGTCGTAAGGTCAGTATTGCCTCACGTGTTCCAGTATTTCTACGGAATCCAAACTGATCTTTCCCGAGGTCGGCATCTACAAGTTTTTCCATTCGTCTGTAAAGAATTCGTGTTCGTATTTTGCAGCTGTGGCTTATTAAACTGATTGTTCGGTAATTTTCACATCTGTCAACACCAGCTTTCTTTGGGATTGGAATGATTATATTCTTCTTGAAGTCTGAGGGTGTTAAAAAAAATATTTTCACATTGTGAGCAGAAAGTTAGTGACTGGAATTTCATGAAAAGGTCCTGTCGCAGTGAAAAATGCCTTTAACGACTGGCATCCAATTCGTGTGTTATATTCGTAGCACCCTCTCCCTTATTTCGCGATAGCACAAGGCAAACTGCCTTTTCCTGATCTTTTTCGGTATCCTCCGTCAATCCTGTTTGATACGCATCCCACACCGCACAGCAATATTACAGAAGAGCGTAGTGTAGGCTGCCTCTTTAGTGGAATTGTTGCATTTTCTAAGTGTTCTACCAGGAATCGCTGTCTTTGGTGCGCTTTCCCCGCTAAATTATGTATGTTATAGTTCCAATCTATGTTATTCGTAATTGTAATCCCTAGGTATTTAGTTGAGTTTACAGCCTTTAGGTTTCTGTGATTTGTCATTAAACCCAAATCTAGCGGATTCCTTTTAGTACTCATGAGAATGCCCTCACACTTTTCGTCATTTAGATAAAATGTCAGTTTTTGCTCGTTTAGATTCAGCAGTACACGGTTTGACACCGCAGTGTTACAGTTAATGCAAGCAAAATAAAAGTCTCGTCAGGAAACGTAAGGGAAACTCAGGGAGGTTACAAGAAATTACTGAATGCAATTGGTACTCTGTGAATGGAGCTTACTAGTACATTCAATGAAACCCATGAATTTCAGATCAAACATTATGGACTTAAAACTGAAATTAATGATTTTTAAGACACAGAATAACCGGACGAAACGAAAACGTTAGTTAACGAGGCTCGTGATAAAGTTCGTGTCCAAGATATCGAAAATGTGCACTCGGGAAGTACTTGCCAAAATAGCAGACTGTCGTTAACTTAAGTGACGGAGTTCAAAAGCAGTATTAGAAGTTGGGTACTGAAGTAAATTCGCTGGAAACTTTCAGAATGCGAAAAGGGCTAGAGCGGTGCATAAAAGGTTTTTTATGGGAAGAAGTAAGTGGAGCATTAAGAGTAATCGATCATAACGTTGTTCACGTGCCTCAAGTTACTGTAAAACACGGGATCAGTGCAAGAAATTTTGAAGAATTCGAACCAGAACGAGGTAACCATGCTGTCACTTTTATCAAACAGTTCAAGCATGCATTTCCAAAACGTTATGCTGCAGTAGATACGTGAATCAGTCACATGAAAGAGGAAGCACTTACCTGGGGTATCGGTGCATCGGAATATTATTCCACATGGAAAGAATTTGAAATTGCATTCTTAAATAACTTTTGGATGCAAGAAAAACCCAGGGACAAAATGGTTCTGAGCACTAAGGGATTTAACATTAGAGGTCATCAGTCCCCTAGGACTTAGAACTACTTAAGCCTAACTAACCTAAGGACATCACGCACATCCATGCCCGAGGCAGGATTCGAACCTGCGACCGTAGCGGTCGCGCGGTTCCAGACTGAAGCACCTAGAACCGCTCGGCGACATCGGCCGACACAGTGGGACATAAAATCAAAAATTATTACATCGACGAACAATGCAAGACATCATAGTACAATGCAGCAACATACGTAGAATTAAGTGTCAGGAAGTCGTTTCTGAAAGTATTTGTATGGAGTGTAGCCATGTATGGAAGTGAAACATGGACGATAAATAGTTCGGACAGGAGGAGAATAGAAGCTTTCGAAATGTGGTGCTACAGAAGAATGCTGAAGATTAGATGGGTAGACCACATAACTAATGAGGAGGTATTGAATAGAATTGGGGAGAAGAGGAGTTTGTGGCACAACTTGACGAGAAGAAGGGACCGGTTGGTAGGACATGTTCTGAGGCATCAAGGGATCACAAATTTAGCATTGGAGGGCAGCGTGGAGGGCAAAAATCGTAGAGGGAGACCAAGAGATGAATACACTAAGCAGATTCAGAAGGATGTAGGTTGCAGTAGGTAATGGGAGATGAAGAAACTTGCACAGGATAGGGTAGCATTTAGAGCTGCATCAAACCAGTCTCAGGACTGAAGACCACAACAACAACACGTAGAATTATTGAAATTACAATGCTTATCGTGACAAACCTGTTAAGGAGGGAGAGCTAATGTTAATTCCAATGCAAAAGTTGCCATTCGCGATACGTTAAAAGTTGCATGGAGCGAATATGTTTAACGACTGATCGAACTGAAGTTGTCACGGCAGAGCGTAATAATGAAGATCGGCAAAATAGCAATACTGGCCCATAGTGACGAGAATTTCGAAGTTATGGACGACCAAGTACGAGGGTCCGGTCGAAGGGACAACGGCATGCAAAGAAGGAACGAATATACCCCACAGAACGGATGTAATACAAATAATCAACCCAACCGACCCAGGATACAGAGCATATAATCAGTCGCCAGAACATCCTAGACGGCATGATCCTGTTCCACGAGATCCGGCGCCGGTTTCGGAAACGGCGAGCTCCGGAACTAATGTTAGGGAAAACAGGTTGGAAGTCACAATGAACACGATTAAACGCGTATGCATCACAGATGTGAAGGATGATCTATATAGACAAAAAGTAGACAATGATAAAGAAATTTTATCGTCTTGCTGATTTCTTTGTTCCATCTATTGATTCTGTTTCAAAGTTAAAGATACTGTTCATTTGCAAACTTATTGTTTATCCAAAACTTTGATGTGGACTGGGTCCACAGCCTTCATATTACTCAATGTAATGAGCCGTTTAACAATGCTGAAAAATATTTATTGTTATTGACATTTCGACAATTTGTGGTTTGCAAGCATACCAAAACCAAATACAGTCATCAAATGAAATGCGTAAGCTTTAAAAATAAATTAACGGGACAGTAAGACTATAAACGTAAGTAGTACTTACGTGGGATGTACTCCTTACGTCCTTACTCGGTATATTTAGGCCTGTATCATTTTAGCGCTGCTGTGATCCAGTCACCATGTTCGCTACATGAGCGATTCGTTTCTGTGCATATTGTAGATGAAAGTTTTCTTTTTGTCTAAGTGGAACGCTGTTTTTCCGCTCACTGAATGAGTCGTGCTCACATGGCGTGTGAATGTGTAGGTATACTTACACAACCATAAGCACAGAAAGAATAGAAAAACTTGAAAGACTAGAGATAGGACGTTCAAATTCATAGGAGACGTACATTAGTATGTTCTACCGAAATGATTAGCGTTTGAACCATGTCCACCCGCGGGTTCAAGATCAACATGGACATGGCGGCGCAACACCAAAATGTGCCTGCCGCTCTCGTTGTCGCTATAAATCGAAGATAATGGGTCAGTGTGACTTGAGCAGACATGTAGGATGCCTCTCAGACGTATGCGTGAACCGTACTGACAAATCAATGAGCTTGAAAGAGGGCGCACAATTGACTTGGAAGAATGTGATGCATCCATTCGGGAAATTGCTGCTCGTGTGGGCTACGTCAAGGAGATGCATTAGCAAGCTTATTATTTAATATAGCGCTCGACTAGGTGATTAGGGAAGCAGGTCTACAGACCAGGGGAACCATCTTCTACAAGTCAGTGCAGATTTTAACATATGCAGACATCATAGAACGGACAGTACCAGCACTGAAAGAAGCTTTTACAACCTTAAATAAATAAAGTAAGAAGATGGGTCTTATGATAAATGAAGATAAAACTAAATAAATGGCCAGTGGGAAAGCATATCAACCCAATTTGCCCCTAACTTTCAGTGTGAACGGATACCCATTTGAAAGAGTTGACAGCTTCAAATATCTTGGTTCCACAGTCACTTGCTTTAATAACATCTCAACTGAAATTAAGATTCGGCTGATACCAACAAATAAGGCATATTTCGCCTTGAGTAATGTATTCCAATCAAGACTCCTCAGCCGCCCAAGAAAATTTACTATTCATAATACCGTTGTTAAGTCCAGTTCTCACTTATGCTTCGTAAACATGGCCATTGACAGAAACCGATGCAAGGCTGCTCGATGGATTTGAGAGGAAACTTTTGAGGAGAATAATTAGCCCTGCGTATGACAGAGAACATTGGAGAAAAAGGTACAGTGCAGAATTGTACATTATACAGGGTGAATCACCTAACGTTACCGCTGGATATATTTCGTAAACCACATCAAATACTGACGAATCGATTCCACAGACCGAACGTGAGGAGGGGGGCTAGTGTAACTGGTTAATAGAAACCATACAAAAATGCACGGAAGTATGTTTTTTAACACAAACCTACGTTTTTTTTAAATGGAACCCCTTTAGTTTTGTTAGCACATCTGAACATATAAACAAATACGTAATCAGTGCCGTTTGTTGCATTGTAAAATGTTAATTACATCCGGAGATATTGTAACCTAAAGTTGACGCTTGAGTACCACTCTTCCGCTGTTCGATCGTGTGTATCGGAGAGCACCGAATTACGTAGGGATCCAAAGGAAACGGTGATGGACCTTAGGTACAGAAGAGACTGGAACAGCACTTTACGTCCACATGCTAACACCTTTTTATTGGTCTTTTTCACTGACGCACATGTACATTACCTTGAGGGGTGAGGTAGACGTTCGACGGGCGTTTCATAGGACGTGGAGGACGCATAAATTGGCCAGCCCGTTCTCCTGATCTTACATCTCTGGACTTCTTTCTGTGGGGTACGTTAAAGGAGAATGTGTACCGTGATGTGCCTACAACCCCAGAGGATATGAAACAACGTATTGTGGCAGCTGCGGCGACATTACACCAGATGTACAGCGGCGTGTACGACATTCATTACGCCAGAGATTGCAATTGTGTGCAGTTAATGATGGCTACAACATTGAACATCTATTGGCCTGACATGTCGGGACACACTCTATTCCACTCCGTAATTGAAAACGGAAACCACGTGTGTACGTGTACCTCACCCCTCATGGTAATGTACATGTGCGTCAATGAAAAAGACCAACAAAAAGGTGTTAGTATGTGGACGTAATGTGCTGTTCCAGTCTCTTCTGTACCTAAGGTCCGTCACCGTTCCCTTTGGACCCCTACGTAATTCGGTGCTCTCCGATACACACGATCGAACAGCGGAGGAGTGGTACTCAAACGTCAACTTTAGGTTACAATATCTCCGGATGTAATTAACATTTTACAATGCAACAAACGGCACTGATTACATATTTGTTTATATGTTCAGATGTGCTAACAAAACTAACGGGGTTCCATTTTAAAAAACGTAGGTTTGTGTTAAAAAACATACTTCCGTGCATTTTTTTTATGGTTTGTATTAACCAATTACACTAGCCGCTCTCCTCACGTTCGGTATGTGGAATCGATTCGTCAGTATTTGATGTGGTTTACGAAATATATCCAGCGGTAACGTTAGGTGACTCACCCTATATATGCCGATGTACCTGTAACAAAAATCATACGATCAGAATAGAGGAATTTGAGGTGATAAACAAGATTCGCTTTGGTAATCCAGGAGGACAACATCGAGCAACATGGCTGGATGGAGTGGAAGAAGAGCTACGGAAGCTCGGATGCAGAAACTGGAGGAGGATACAGCTGGCCTCTGTGGCCGCGCGATTCTAGGCGCTTCAGTCCAGAACCGCTCTGCTGCTACGGTCGCAGGTTCGAATCCTGCCTCGGGCATGGGTGTGTGATGTCCTTAGGTTATGTAGTAGTTCTACGTTTAGGGACTGATGACCTCGGCTGTTAAGTCCCATAGTGCTTAGACCCATGGTTTTTGGAGTAAGATAGCATGTGACCGTGATGGAAGGTGGAAGCTTGTTGGGAAATCCAAGGTTTATCCTGGACTGTAGCGCCACAGAAGAAAGAATGATGTGGGACGAAGTGTTTCTTCAGTGCAACGGGCGGATGCAGAATGGTTCACGAAAGACCTTAGAACTCGACGGGACGAGTCAGGTCGCACCACCCAGACCACCGTAAAACAAGATCGATACCTCATCTGAAGGCATTGCAGCGCAGATCTGCGTCCTCCTCGGCTGTGGCACAACAGTGGTCAGTATAACCCATCGTACATTAACAGGGGTGAAAGTCTGTCGACGTTTATCACAGCATGGGTTATTTGCTCGTTGTCCAATTCTCCACCTGCATTTGAAAAACACATGTTAGACATCAGTGGGGACTGGAATGGCATCATAAGTGTTTTCGGACGAATCCAGATTCTTCTGTTTGAAAATGATGGCCGAATTTTGGTTCATCACAGAAAGGGGTAGTAGCAGCACAATGCCTGTCCTGGGCTATTTGACATGTGTGACCTACGTGGATGATATCCCACGACCCACAGCCATTCCCTTTCTGCACAACCTCCTAGATGACGTTTTGAGCGAGACAACGGACGACCACATGATACTGCACGAACACTTGACTTCTTGGTGTTACAGGATGTCAGCCTTTTATCCTGGCGAGCCAAATCAGACTTTCACCAATCAAAAATGTGTGAGATACAGAAAATGACGGGTGCAGCGCTGCGATCGATTGTCAACCACCACAGACAAACTTTGGAACTAGCTGAATGATCCATGGATGGCTATACCACAGGACGCCATTCGCGTCTTACGCGTGTCGATGCCATTGAGCCTTTAACAAGTTATCTGGACCCATGCAGGACCTTGTGCCTACTAGGCAAAGAGACGCCTGCTGAATCGAGTTGACTGAAATGCTAATCATTTCTGCAGTACATACTAATGTACATGTCCTGTGAATATGAATGTCCTATTTCTAGTCGTTCAAGGTGTTCTGTTTCTTTTTTTTCTGCACATGAGTGCAGTTACATTCAGACTACAGGAAAACGTGCCCCAGCAAGTTACCACATAAATACTGGTTAAGGTTTTTGTTTTCATGTTATCTTACTGTATTTTTAAATGCCAACGTATTTCATTTGGTGACAATAGTAGTAGATAGATGGGTTTCTCAGGGCAGTTTTAAAAACAAAATGATATGCAAAATAATTAAATTGATCAATTAATCACCCCAGCCATCCCCGCACCCAACCACGCCCACCTCTGACCTCGGCCACGCCCAACTCCACCTCTGGATGAAGTCATGTGTTCTGCTCAGCCTGCACGTGGCCCACATCCCCCTCCCACCTTTCCCCTTCCCCGGCCACAACCTATCCTGTTGGTGGGAATTTCAAATTTCGGGACTCGAACGCTGATTCTGTTGGATGGAAAGCCCAAATGCACCCTCCAACACATGGAAACTATCCAGATGCAGGAGAGGTAGGTTAGATTAGTGTACCTCATTTATCTTGGTTGGGAAAATGAGGTAAAGTTAGATCCTAATTACGTAATTAATCATAAAGATCGGGCCTAATTACACAACTATATGCGTGGGAAATATGTACAACTGATGAGATGCTGGCGTTGGGCAGAGAGGAGTTTAAAAAGAGTATTGCCTGTGAGCATACAGTATGTATCGTTGTTTGATGTCAGAGTTCACTACAGAGGCCTACTTAAAAACCACCCTGCGGCCCATGTAACCGAAGCCAATACATAATACCATAACTGTTGGAGAAAAATGTGACACAATTCTAATTACATTTCGAAATTGTCGGAAAAAAAGCAGCACTCTTAATGAATGAGTCATAATGCAGCACGTGAACTGGCGACAAGCGTCGTCTTAAGAGATTGCTAAGGGGGCGGTAGTTGACCATGCGTTCTCCTCGATGTACAATCACGAACTGCCGGAAATCGAGGTCCTCTTCTTCACGCCTCCCCCTCCCCCCTCCATCCGTCCATCCACCTATGAGGAGGACACAGGCTTTTTCAAATAGCCAGCTGCTCTGCCGAACGCCTCATAGCACGTGCTGACCATTGTCTGGTGTTTTTCTGTAGCTCAACTGCCACCCTCCGTAGTATGAGGCATGCCTTGAGGTGATGATCCCAGACAACACAAAAGGGATATTTAGTAGCACCATCACACATATCCAGAGAATGCTCCAGATGGCTTTTCCAAAAGTCGGCTGCTTGCGACATAGGAAGCCCCTTCCACCTAAAGCGACTGCAGCCTCACACCGCAGTGTCTTCAGTACAAAGCGCTTCGGCGAGCACACTGCCGGGTGGTCAGCTAAGCATACAATAGAGAGCGACGCCGGCACTCATCAGAACAAAACTGTGACAAATGAGGGCTAGCCTGACTGCGGGTTGTTTGTCTAAAGGCAGAGCCATGTCCTCTTACGGAATTCGCCCACATGCTGTTCTGAGCACTGGACTGTAGAAAACATAATCACGATGACAATAAATGTCCTCTTTCCACAAAAATAGGCACAGACCATTTTTTTGGTTTTATGAGCAAAATCGGTATAGTTTTTACTTACAACTGCAGGATACAATTCGCATCTCATTATTTTGCGACACCCAGAGAAGTGCACCGACACTGATCACAGATGATCACGTGTGCTTTACAAACATGTGAGAGATGTAAAATAACATTAGAGAATACAATCTTTCATGCCATTAGTTCACATGTCGGAAATAAACACATTCATTTTATGTTCGACATCAAGAAGCTATAATTCAAGAGGATGTATCTATTTTATACACTGTGGCAGGTCGCATTTTACCAGTGCGATACTAGCCTTCATGAAACAAATCGTGAGAGCCTGTCTCTCCATGTTTAGGTGGGAGATTGAAATTTCATTAAAAGATATCGTCACAATGAAAAAAGAATAAAGAAACACCTGTCAAGAAGATTCCGTGCTGCCATATCCATCTCCTCCACCCACCAGGCGACACGTCATTGATATCAATTTGATAGGGTAAGTAATTAAATTAATCATGAGAGTCAATTTGCATGATGATTGATTTTTTTTTTCAGTAGTCGGGTTATACTCATCAGGTAGGTCAAATGGGAATCTGTGGAGGGAAGACGAAGTTCTTTTCGAGGAATACTATTGAGAACCGACATTTTAAGCTGACTGCAGAGGGATTCTACAGCCCAAGCCACACATTTCACGCAAGGACTGCACTATTAAAAAGACGATCACAGCAACTATGTTACCGTCACTCTGCATAAAAAGAGGTCCTGAGTCTGCAAGCACACAAGAGTCACTGATAGCGTTACACTTTCTGGTAGAAATGCTGTCTGCGATTTGGAATAAAGTCTATCCATTCTACAACATACTTGCGTTGGATCCTGTAGAGACGTCTTTTAATGATTACTGCCACTGGTGAATCATATCTCGAAATTAGTCTATCTGCTAAGGATCTCACACTGCAAAAACTCCAGCGCTGTTCTTTAGACAGTCCCTCTGCATCTTCTAACTGCTCCTCAGTTTCTCCACGACATCCCTGCAGCTTCGTCCATACGATCATCCCAGTTTAAGTCGGACCTGAACGGAAGTCAGAGAGCGCTGTATCTAAGACGTTTCCCATCTCGTGGAAAAACAGTACGAGCTGAGTTAATGTGACAGAACCACGTTTTGACCAACCGGTGGAAATGGGAACATGTTGCCGTAGCCTTGCGAACTGTGTACTATGTGTAAGGCGAGCGTCAAACGGAGCTTCCCCTGCAGCACGAGGTACTAGAAAAAATAATATGAGCAGTTGTGGTGGTGTTTTTGTTGGGAAAATTAGGAAGGATGAAGATTTTGCTACTGAATTACATCACGTCTCCAAACTACATACAGGTACTGCAGTCTGAAGGAGGTCTGCATCTCTCAGGGTGCATTCATGTCCATCACCCAAACATTCTCTCCCACCTCGGTATTTTGTTCCATCATACAGAGGAAACCTACGAACTATAAAAACTCCGCTAACATCATCCGCTAGAGAACTCGATAAGATATTACCATGTCCCTTTCTTCTGGGATATCTGAAACAAATACAGTCTGCTTTCCAGCATTGACCATATGTGGCGATCCTATTAAATGTACAGGTGTTAGTTCAGTGGATCAGATGGCTCGTGATCGAAGTCCTTCCACAGACTGGTGTAAAGTTTCAACACCTTACTGTTTCGGTGTTGACCATTGGCGAAAGGTGCTGTTTGTAACACACATAAGGTAGTACAAGTAAAAAGAGGTACTGTTAACTTATTGGTGAAAAAAAAATAAAAATAAAAACATGTTGAGGGCATCGCAGCATATGGAAATAAGATGAGTCTATACCAACGAGGGACGCTTCCAAACAACTATATGATGGTGACGACCTCTGCATCTAACCCCATGCTCCACGGCGACAAGTAGCAGATATCGAGTGTTCCGCCAAGGCTCCCTCCCTCTTAACCGAGTCGGTCAATCATCATGTAGTAATCAACAGTTTACCCAGTGGACAGTGGAGATGGGAAAGACACTGTTGATAGGGGGCAACGTACTGTAATACACACTGCGAGATAAATTTTAGCAATTTTACCCAGAAGTCGGAGAGAGCCATAACTACCATATTCTGCAACCCATGTAGAAACAGAGTGAGCTGAGTTAATGCTATAGGACCGTGTTTTGACCCCTTTGTGGAAATGGGAACATGTTGTCGTAGCTCTGCCAGCCATATACGATGTGTAAAGTCAGTGCCGAACGAAGCCTGCTCTTGCAACTTGACTTAGTATAAAAGGCAGTACGAAAAGTTGTGGTGGTGTTTCTTATCGAGAAAATTAGGAAGACTCAATATCATGCGATCCGACCACAAAAATAGTGCATTTGCGCTAGGTGTTGGCAACTGTACTACATTTACAAGCAATTTTAGAACACGAAACTGGAAGAGATATCATGATCGCATGCATAGAAGTGACATAAAATCGATAAAACGACGGAAAACAGGTATAAATTGAGGGAAAATACGCCGAAATGCGGGGAAATTGAGGGAGTACCTCCATGTCTTGTGAATGTCGCAGAACAATTCTTGTACATAGGAACGAGTATACCGCAGCAAGAGGAATACGAGAAGACATTGAGACGGAAGCACTGGGAACCGGGGAATCAGTCTTTTATTTTTCGTCGAGGCAACATTCTGCTGTATGTCTATTAAGGTAATAGTCACACACGCGAGTTGACTGCTGTCTTTGATGCTTTCCAGGAAAAAAGAGAACCATCTGCCTCTAAACTTACTTGCACATGAGTTAAAGGATGACAGAGGGTGGCTGGAGTGATAGGGCGAGATGGAGTTGTAACGAGGTAGGATTTAATGGTAGACTGACGATGCACTGTAGAGAGAGACGGACATGTTGTTGCAGGTCATTTGACCAATTCCTTCCGTTGTTCTATCGGGATGCATCAGTTGTGTGACATAACCGGTGTTCGACTCGTATACAACTGCATCTTCTGTATGTGACTTAGAGCACTGTCTACTTGCGATCGTTAACACCAGACCTCTCGGTCATCAGAGGACTTCCATCCTGTTTCGACACATTCCTCTAGATGAGAGTAGATTTATGAGACGTACTCCATTCCCCTACTGCATCCTGGGCATAAAATCGAGTCTTCAGTTTCATAACTACGATGATTCTAAGTTAGCGACAGGTGTTTGTGAGGTACTACACTCCCCGTGTATACATCTGCTTTGACAGATGTCATGCTTACGGAGTTAGTGGTGGTTGTTGTTGTTGTTGTTGTTGTCTTCAGTCCTGAGACTGGTAAGATGCAGCTCTCCATGCTACTCTATCCTGTGCAAGCTTCTTCATCTCCCAGTACTTATTGCAACCTACATCCTTCTGAATCTGCTTAGAGTATTCATCTCTTGGCCTCCCTCTACGATTTTACCCTCCACGCTGCCCTCCAATGCTAAATTTGTGATCCCTTGATGCCTCAGGACATGTTCTACCAACCGATCCCTTCTTCTAGTTGTGCCACAAACTTCTCTTCTCCCCAATCCTATTCAATACCTCCTCATTAGTTATGTGATATACCCACCTAATCTTCAACATTCTTCTGTAGCACCACATTTCGAAAGCTTCTATTCTCTTCTTGTCTAAACTATTTATTGTCCATGTTTCACTTCCATACATGGCTACACTCCATACAAATACTTTCAGAAACGACTTCCTGACACTTAAATCTATACTCGATGTTAACAAATTTCTCTTCTTCAGAAACGCTTTCCTTGCCATTGCCAGTCTACATTATATATCCTCTCTACTTCGACCATCATCAGTTATTTTGCTCCCCAAATAGCAAAACTCCTTTACTACTTTAAGTGTCTCATTTCCTAATCTAATTCCCTCGGCATCACCCAACTTAATTCGACTACATTCCATTATCCTCGTTTTGCTTTTGTTGATGTTCATCTTGTATCCTCCTTTCAAGACACTGTCCATTCCGTTCAACTGCTCTTCCAAGTCCTTTGCTGTCTCTGATAGAATTACAATGTCATCGGCGAAAACCTCAAAGTTTTTATTTCTTCTCCATGGATTTTAATGCCTACTCCGAACTTTTCTTTTGTTTCCTTTACTGCTTGCGCAATATACAGATGAAATAACATCGAGGAGAAGCTCACATCCTGTCTCACTCCCTTCCCAACCACTGCTTCCCTTTCATGCCCCTTGACTCTTATAACTGCCATCTGGTTTCTATACAAATTGTAAATAGCCTATAGCTCCCTGTATTTTACCCCTGCCACCTTTAAAATTTGAAAGAGAGTATTCCAGTCAAAATTGTCAAAAGCTTTCTCTAAGTCTACAAATAGTAGAAACGTTGTTTTGCCTTTCCTTAATCTTTCTTCTAAGATAAGTCGTAAGGTCAGTATTGCCTTACGTGTTCCAACATTTCTACGGAATCCAAACTCATCTTCCCCGAGTTCGGCATCTACCACTTTCTCCATTCGTCTGTAAAGAATTCGCGTTAGTATTTTGCAGCTGTGACTTATTAAACTGATAGTTCGGTAATTTTCACATCTGTCAACACCTGCTTTCTTTGGGATTGGAATAATTATATTCTTCTTGAAGTCTGAGGGTATTTCGCCTGTCTCGTACATTTTGCTCACCAGATGGTAGAGTTTTTTCAGGACTGGCTCTCCCAAGGCCGTCAGTAGTTCTAATGGAATGTTGTCTACTCCCGGGGCCTTGTTTCGACTCAGGTCTTTGAATGCTCTGTCAAACTCTTCACGCAGTATCGTATCTCCCATTTCATCTTCATCTACAGCCTGTTCCATTTCCATATAATTGTCTTCAACTACATCGCCCTTGTATAGACCCTCTATATACTCTTTCCACCTTTCTGCTTTCCCCTCTTTGCTTAGAACTGGGTTTCCATCTGAGCTCTTGATATTCATACAAGTGGCTCTCTTTTCTCCAAAGGTCTCTTTAATTTTCCTGTAGGCTGTATCTATCTTACCCCTAGTGAGATAAGTCTCTACATCCTTACATTTGTCCTCTAGCCATGCCTGCTTAGCCTTTTTGCACTTCCTGTCGATCTCATTTTTGAGACGTTTGCATTCCGTTTTGCCTGCTTCATTTACTGCATTTTTATATTTTCTCCTTTCATCAATTAAATTCAGTATTTCTTTTGTCACCCAAGAATTTCTATTAGCGCTCGTCTTTTTACCTACTTGATCCTCTGCTGCCTTCACTACTTCATCCCTCAGAGCTACCCATTCGTCTTCCACAGTATGTCTTTCCCCCATTCCTGTCAATTGTTCCCTGAAACTCTGTACAACCTCTGGTTTAGTCAGTTTATCCAGGTCCCATCTCCTCAAATTCCCACCTTTTTGCAACTTCTTCATTTTTAATCTACAGTTCATAACCAATAGATTGTGGTCAGAGTCCACATCTGCCCCTGGAAATGTACTACAATTTAAAACCTGGTTCCTAAATCTCTGTCTTACCATTATATAATCTATCTGATACCTTTTAGTATCTCCTGGATTCTTCCGTGTATACAACCTTCTTTTATGATTCTTGAACCAATTGTTAGCTATGATAAAGTTATGCTCTGTGCAAAATTCTAACAGACGGCTTACTCTTTCATTTCTTAGCCCCAATCCATATTCACCTGCTATGTTTCCTTCTCTACCTTTTCCTACTGCCGAATTCCAGTCACCCATGACTATTAAATTTTTGTCTCCCTTCACTACCTAAATAATTTCTTTTATCTCATCACACATTTCTTCAATTTCTTCGTCATCTGCAGAGCTAGTTATGACGTGTAATTTCACATGTCATACACCGCTGTTATGTGTTTGTAAGAGGCTTTCTCCGTTACTGACGATCATTTTATATAGGACTGATACGAGCATAGTATAATTTCCGAACAGTAATCGGATGTGTACCGTGTGGGCCATACACCCCTGCAAAGCTATATTGTACGTGTATCACAAGGAATCTATGTTTTAATGAAGTAGTTTTGATTTTACAGTTTATCGCCATAGTTTATCGCAGAGAACCCTGCAAGGAGAATGTATGCCATGTGCTGGAAATATATTTCTTACATTAGGATCGTAACAGCGTTGCATTCCACACGACCTATAGGTCAGAAACCACAACGATCTAACATTATAGAGTGTTTTAAGCGCAGAACCTTGTAACCTTAGGAGTGCTACCTTCTTGGTAATGAACCCAGATACTAGAACAATACTTTAGAATTGGTAACGTAGTTGGCCTACGTAAAATGCTGCAAACTCCATCCGTCTGGACCTCCATCATGCATAAAATACACGCGTTTCTTGTTCTTAACCGTCTTTTATATCATCACAACAGTTTCATATCTACTATACACAGATACAGGGTGCTAACCTCCTCCACAATCATCTGGACATTCATCTGGAGAAATCTATCTCTCCAGTCAACTCCATGTTTCCTTATGGAAGTCCTAAGGAGACATGGAGTTGACTGGAGGGATAGACAGCTAATTAGAAATTTATATTTGAACCAGAGAGCAAGAGTAAGAATAGGAGATGTGATGAGTTAAGAAACTGCAATGGGAAGATGTGTAATACAAGGCTGTTGTTTATCACCAACACTGTTCAATATGTATCTGGAGGAAATTATCAGTGAAAGATTTGATGGAAGGAGAAATTTGCAGACGACATGGTTGTGATGGCAGAGAGTGCAAGAGAGATGGAACAAATGTTAGATGATCTAAACACAAAATTAGAAGGATATGGAATGAAGATTAACAAGAAGAAAACGAAAAGCATGGTAACTGGAGGGAGGAGAGAATATGTCATATGAAAATAGGGGTATAGGAAATAAAGCAACTGAATAACTTCAGTTACTTGGGAAGTGTAAAAATGGATGATATGATTGCTCAACAGAAATTAGGAAAAGAATTGCAATGGCAAAAGAAGGATACAGGAGGAAACAGAAATTACTTTGTAAACCAGTAAACAAAAATCTGAGGAAAAGACTTGCCAAATGTTACATCTGGAGCGTTGCACTATCTGGTGCGGAGATCTGGACATTAAGGAAGGAAGATGAAAGAAGACTGGAGACACTAGAGATGTGGATATGGAAAAGAATGGAAAAAGTGAAATGGGAAGACCGATAAAGGAATGAAGAAGTATTAAGAAGAGTTGGAGAAGAAAGAAATATGCTGGATTGGACATTGTTTGAGGAGGGACTGTTTATTGAAGGAAGGAATAGAAGGAATGGTGGAGGGAAAAAAGGGGAAGAGGAAAATGAAGATATCAAATGCTGGAAAATATTAAAGGAGGCAAATATTCAGAAATGAAAAGACTGGCTATGGACAGACAAAAGTGGAGGAGGCTTAACTCATGACAAAACCTGCCGTAAGGCGGAATACCATACTACTACTACTAGTTATCCAGTTATGTACCAGTAGCGCCGGGATAATATCAAAGAATGGTTTTCTACGCAAGTACGAAAGCTGCCGAAAACAATAGAAAAAGTGCATAGAGATTGGCGGGAAATACCTGTAATACAATCTGTATTCGTTTGTGCAGTAAGTGGTACGTCTGAGCACAAAAAAATGTAGTGCCAATCACATTTGAACCCACCAAGTAATTACTACTTTAGCTTTCACAACTAATATTTGTCAATGGCAATATTTTAGTGTGTAAACTCACCACAAGATGTGTAAGTCGTCAAACTGCAAACGCGAAAACAAAACCACTGAATACTACTGAACTGGTTCCCAAAGATGAAGGAGTAGACCCCAGGCACCTCTAGTGCAGACGCACAGAGGACCAGATCTAAAACTGGAACCGCGAGACCGTAGCGAATCCTGCCTCAGGCATGGATGTGTGTGATGGCCTTAGGTTAGGTTTAAGAAGATCTAAGTTCTAGGGGACTGATGACCTCAGCTCCTAAGTCCTATAGTGATCAGAGCCATTTGAACCATTTTTTACCTGAGGTAAACAGCCGTTGGCCGATCACGTGACCCATGACTGCAATGGCGATCCCCCACCCCCTCCCCACTACCCACGGCGGAGAGCGACACGCGAGCGGCGGCGCGCCCGTAACCAGTCGCGTGGCTGAACGGCTATCTCGATCTGAGCGCGCCCGCCGCTGATTGAAACTATTTGTAAAAGGCGGCCGGCCGGCAGCGCGGGTCCCGTGGGAGCCGCGCCAGCGCGACAATTTGCATCTCAATGAGGTGGCCGCAGCCGGGCGCAGGCCCAGCGGCCTGAACCTCGCGCCGACCCGCCACGGTTAGCCACGTCGCTCTCTGATACCACGGCAGCAATAGCCTCGGCCCTCTTCAAATGATGCTTCCACGGCTAGCTACATCTCTACTCCCGATTATCAAACAACGGGAAATACGGATCCGACTCTGTCTTTCGATCGATAAATGATCACCACCATGCTCGGAAGGGCGGTTAGACATTAACCGCCTGATGACAAGATAATTAATTTAGATAGCTCCTCTTCAGTTGCCCTAATTATTTAATCCAACCATGGCGGTTTCGGTATTTTAAATCCCATCTTCTGTTGTATGAACTGTATTTGGTAACGCATAATACGCGGTCGGGCCAGTCAGTGCAACAACTCCATCACTGCACGTTGGCGGAAACTGACGGCTGCCCGGCAACCGCACGGTAGGAAAGCCAAACATGAAACAAGCAGTTTCATAGCCCTGATGATGGGATTTTAAAATCCCGAAACCAGTCTTGATTTGAATAAATAATCAGTGCAACTGAAGCAGACCTCTCTAATGTAACTACCATGCCTCTCAGCTGCTGATGTTCTACGTGCCAAATCAGTGAAGAAGAGAGTGGCATGACTACGATGAGAACGCAGATAGATCAAGCTCTTTTATCAATAAAATTCTTCTTGGTGTATTACCGGCGCATGGTACTACAAAACTACCGACGTTTTCCCTACAGTGGCAGGCATTTTTAGTGATGGTGAGAACCCGAAAAGGTCGCCTGAATGAGTAGCTGGAGCATTAGCAATTTATTTGGACCATGATGCGGTCATACACTCAAAAGATTTTTATTGCAATGGGCTCAGCCGGTCGGTGTGGCCGAGGGGTTCTAGGTGCTTCAGTCTGTAACCGCGCGACCGCTACGGTCGCAGGTTCGAATCTTGCCTCGGGCATGGATCTGTGTGATGTTCTTAGGTTAGTTAGGTTTAAGTAGCTATACGTTCTAGGCGACTGATGACCTCAGATGTTAACTCCCATAGTGCTCAGAGCGATTTGAGCAATGGGCTCGAAATTCTACGTATGTTATGTGTTCCATCGATCCCACGGAGAGTCGTCTCTAGATGTGAGAAAAAGTCGAGAATTTAGTTTTCACTTAATCTGAGTGCAATAGAGAGAAATGATTTTACGTTTCAGTATTGCAGTGCTAATTCTATTTATACGATGGTGTGCTGAAAAGTAATGCCTCTGAATTTTTATGAGTAAACTCTTAATCGTTATTAAATGGAACAAGCGTTATTTAAAACGCTTAAGTAGTTTTCACTGTGATAAATTAAGTCGACATGTTTAACCCAAGACCTAAACGGATCAAGTATCTTTGCCACCATTAAATATTCTTGAACGATCATCAATTTAAAAAAAAAAAAAATGAGGCACGTATCGCTTCCTCACTTTCGTCATTCTCTTTCCGTCCGTCAGAATGTAAGGACATTTCTGTAGTAATATTAGTACGGTTAATAAGCTTTGTATTTATATGCATTTTAATATTTATTTTATCGTAGTCGATAGAACTCCTTTTCCTAATGATATGTCCAGACTTTTTTTTCTATATTTCAGTTTTAATTACATTGGGACACGATTGGTTTGTTGACCTGTCAATTTGCTCTCCATCTGCTAGTCATTCTGTGCAGACTTCCACTCTATAAATAATCGATACTCGATTATTACTGTCTGTCTCTTCTCACAAAGTCCGAAAATTATTTTTAGTATAATGCAGTTCGTTCTGGTACATTATACCTCGTATTACGACGGTTCGCCGACACCAAATAACGATTCTGAACTTTAAAACTACGAAATGAGGTAACGGAACTCTTTTTTATTATATGGGATACATTACAGCATATAAAAAAGGAGGCGTTATGTCTCAGTACGTCCTCACAGATTATCATGGATTTAGGAATTTCTGTGAACATGCCTTTCAGAGGAATTGAAGGATCTGCCAGACAGGAAGTTCTTTAATTCAGTCGTAAGACCCACTACGTTATCAACATGATATATAAGGTGCTCCGGTAGGTTGCTAAATACACGTGACTCCTTTAAGTACTAACGTTAACTCCTTCAAACACTTTTTTTATATGGAGTACTAGTATTGACAAAAGATATTAATCAACATATACACTCCTGGAAATGGAAAAAAGAACACATTGACACCGGTGTGTCAGACCCACCATACTTGCTCCGGACACTGCGAGAGGGCTGTACAAGCAATGATCACACGCACGGCACAGCGGACACACCAGGAACCGCGGTGTTGGCCGTCGAATGGCGCTAGCTGCGCAGCATTTGTGCACCGCCGCCGTCAGTGTCAGCCAGTTTGCCGTGGCATACGGAGCTCCATCGCAGTCTTTAACACTGGTAGCATGCCGCGACAGCGTGGACGTGAACCGTATGTGCAGTTGACGGACTTTGAGCGAGGGCGTATAGTGGGCATGCGGGAGGCCGGGTGGACGTACCGCCGAATTGCTCAACACGTGGGGCGTGAGGTCTCCACAGTACATCGATGTTGTCGCCAGTGGTCGACGGAAGGTGCACGTGCCCGTCGACCTGGGACCGGACCGCAGCGACGCACGGATGCACGCCAAGACCGTAGGATCCTACGCAGTGCCGTAGGGGACCGCACCGCCACTTCCCAGCAAATTAGGGACACTGTTGCTCCTGGGGTATCGGCGAGGACCATTCGCAACCGTCTCCATGAAGCTGGGCTACGGTCCCGCACACCGTTAGGCCGTCTTCCGCTCACGCCCCAACATCGTGCAGCCCGCCTCCAGTGGTGTCGCGACAGGCGTGAATGGAGGGACGAATGGAGACGTGTCGTCTTCAGCGATGAGAGTCGCTTCTGCCTTGGTGCCAATGATGGTCGTATGCGTGTTTGGCGCCGTGCAGGTGAGCGCCACAATCAGAACTGCATACGACCGAGGCACACAGGGCCAACACCCGGCATCATGGTGTGGGGAGCGATCTCCTACACTGGCCGTTCACCACTGGTGATCGTCGAGGGGACACTGAATAGTGCACGGTACATCCAAACCGTCATCGAACCCATCGTTCTACCATTCCTAGACCGGCAAGGGAACTTGCTGTTCCAACAGGACAATGCACGTCCGCATGTATCCCGTGCCACCCAACGTGCTCTAGAAGGTGTAAGTCAACTACCCTGGCCAGCAAGATCTCCGGATCTGTCCCCCATTGAGCATGTTTGGGACTGGATGAAGCGTCGTCTCACGCGGTCTGCACGTCCAGCACGAACGCTGGTCCAACTGAGGCGCCAGGTGGAAATGGCATGGCAAGCCGTTCCACAGGACTACATCCAGCATCTCTACGATCGTCTCCATGGGAGAATAGCAGCCTGCATTGCTGCGAAAGGTGGATATACACTGTACTAGTGCCGACATTGTGCATGCTCTGTTGCCTGTGTCTATGTGCCTGTGGTTCTGTCAGTGTGATCATGTGATGTATCTGACCCCAGGAATGTGACAATAAAGTTTCCCCTTCCTGGGACAATGAATTCACGGTGTTCTTATTTCAATTTCCAGGAGTGTACATATACCGAGGAGTAGTTGTCGAAAAACCAAGTTGCTTTACAGAAGTCTCTGCGGGATATTTTAAAATCAAGCTTTTTCTCGTAGCTTATTTTTATCCCGTCTATGACAAACTCCACTATAGTCGTGATCTCCCGCAAACGTCAGTCACTTTAGGGAGGAAAGCCAAGCCGGTGAACTATGTGAAGTCTCTTCTGTGTGTGATCGTATTTTAACGGCTTTCTGAGGCGGAAACTGGTGACCAGCCGAGCATTTGACTAAACGAGCTTGGAAAGCCGTCTCAAAACCACACTCATGCTCGCCGGTGCTCCAGCTACGGTCGGTAATCCACCGCGCGGATTCGATCCGAGTCTGGCCCACTTCCAAGTCTCGCAAACTGGGGCGCTGCGCTTTACAATATACGAGCAGCTATGTTCTAAAATTAACAGTATATATAACATTTTTTTTTATATTCACAAAAATAGTATTCCTGTAGCTTGAATTTTCCTACAAAATGATTCTATAACACCTTAGTGAATCCAAATATGCAGAGTAAACAAGTTTCTTCAGTTTTAAACTGCGTCTTGCGTACTAAGACATAACTGAACCAATGTACTTCATTGATTCTAGGCAGTGGGTTTTCCTATTGAGAGTGTGATCTATCTGTATTTTCCAAAACTTAACACGTTCTATGAGAAGTACCGAAGTGTATTCAACGAGCCTTGTCAAAATTCAATGAGAATCCAGTTCCTTTGAACTATCTGTTAATGGCTGCTAGTCTTTCGTTAGACATACTTTCTGTAAGGGGACTGGTAACATTTTTTGTACCTAAACTTGTATCGTCTGCAAAAAAAAAAGCATTATTTATGTCTTCTAAAATTGAAAACCTCCCCCCATTGTTCCTAAACTTGTATCATCTGAAAAAAAGATATTTATGTCTTCTAAAATTGAAAACTTTCCCCCATGAACCATGGACCTCGCCGTTGGTTGGGAGGCTTGCGTGCCTCAGCGATACAGATGGCCGTACCGTAGGTGCAACCACAGCGGAGGGTTACCTGTTGAGAGGCCAGAGAAACCTGTGGTTCCTGAAGAGGGGCAGCAGCCTTTTCAGTAGTTGCAGGGGCAACAGTCTGGATGATTGACTGATCTGGCCTTGTAATACTATCCAAAACGGCCTTGCCGTGCTGGTACTGCGAACGGCTGAAAACAAGGGGAAACTACGGCCGTAATTTTTCCCGAGGGCATGCAGCTTTACTGTATCGTTAAATGATGATGACGTCCTCTTGGGTAAAATATTCCCCCTTTCAGATCTCCGGGCGGGGACTACTCAAGAGGACGTCGTTATCAGGAGAAAAAAAAAAAAAACGGCGTTCTACGGATCGGAGCGTGGAATGTCAGATCCCTTAATCGGGCAGGTAGGTTAGAAAATTTAAAAAGGGAGATGGAGAGGTTAGATATAGTGGGAATTAGTTCAGTGGCAGGAGGAACAAGACATTTGGTCAGGTGAATATAGGGTTACAAATACAAAATCAAATAGGGGTAAAGCAGAAGTAGGTTTAATAATGAATAAACAGCATAGTGAACGCATTATTGTGACCAAGATAGACACGAAGCCCATGCCTACTACAGTAGTACTAGTTTATATGCCAACTATCTCTGCAGATGATGAAGAAATTGATGAAATGTATGATGAGATTAAAGACATTATACAGGTAGTGACGGGAGACGAAAATTTAATAGTCATGGGTGACTGAAATTCGAGAGTAGGAAAAGGAAGAGAAGGAAACATAGTTGGTGAATATGGATTGGGGGTAAAAAATGAAAGAGGAAGCTGTCTGGCACAATTTTGCACAGAACAGAGTTTAATCATAGTTAACACTTGGTTCAAGAATCATGAAAGAAGGTTGTATACATGGGAGAATCCTGGAGATACTAAAAGGTATCAGATAGAATATATAATGGTAAGACAGAGATTTAGGAACCAGGTTTTAAATTGTAAGACATTTCCAGGGGAAGATGTGGACTCTGACCACAATCTATTGGTTATGACCTGTAGATTAAAACTGAAGAAACTGCAAAAAGGTGGGAATTTGAGGAGATGGGACCTGGATAAACTGACTAAACCAGAGGTTGTACAGAGTTTCAGGGAGAGCATTAGGGAACAATTGACAGGAATGGGGGAAAGAAATACAGTAGAAGAAGAATGGGTAGCTCTGAGGGATGAAGTAGTGAAGGCAGCAGAAGATCAGGTGGGTAAAAAGACGAGGGCTAGTACAAATCCTTGGGTGACAGAAGAAATATTGAATTTGACTGACGAAAGGAGAAAATATAAAAATGCGGTAAATGAAGCAGGCAAAAAGGAATGCAAACGTCTCAAAACTGAGATCGAGAGGAAGTGCAAAATGGCTAAGCAGGCATGGGTAGAGGAAAAATGTAAGGATGTAGAGGCTTATCTCACTAGGGGTAAGATAGATACAGCCTACAGGAAAATTAAAGAGACCTTTGGAGAAATGAGAGCCACCTGTATGAATATCAAGAGCTCAAATGGAAACCCAGTCTTAGGTAAAGAAGGGAAAGCAGGAAGGTGGAAGGAGTATATAGAGGGTTTATACAAGGGCGATGTACTTGAGGCAATATTATGGAATTGGAAGAGGATGTAGATGAAGATGAAATGGGAGATACGATACTGCGTGATTAGTTGGACAGAGCACTGAAAGACCTGAGTCGAAACAAGGCCCCGGGAGTAGACAACATTCCATTAGAACTACTGACGGTCTTGGGAGAGCCAGTCCTGACAAAACTCTACCATCTGGTGAGCAAAACGTATGAGACAGGCAAATACTCTCAGACTTCAAGAAGAATACAATTATTCCAATCCCAAAGAAAGCAGGTGTTGACAGATGTGAAAATTACCGAACTATCAGTTTAATAAGTCACAGCTTCAAAATACTAAAGCAAATTCTTTACAGACAAATGGAAAAACTGGTAGAAGCCGACTTCGGGGAAGATCAGTTTGGAATCCGTAGAAATGTTGGAACACGTGAGGCAATACTGACCTTACGACTTATCTTAGAAGAAAGATTAAGGAAAGGCAAACCTACGTTTCTAGCATTTGTAGACTTAGAGAAAGCTTTTGACAATGTTGACTGGAATACTCTTTTTCAAATGCTAAAGTTGGTAGGGATAAAATACAGGGAGCGAAAGGCTATTTACAATTTCTACAGAAACCAGATGGCAGTTATAAGAGTCGAGGGTCATGAAAGGTAAGCAGTGGTTGGGAAGGGAGTGAGACAAGGTTGTAGCCTCTCCCCGATGTTATTCAATCTGTATATTGAGCAAGCAGTAAAAGAAACAAAAGAAAAATTCGGAGCAGGTATTAAAATCCATGGAGCAGAAATAAAAACTTTGAGGTTCGCTGATGACTTTGTAATTCTGTCAGAGACAGCAAAGGACCTGGAAGAGCAGTTGAACGGAATGGACAGTCTCTTGAAAGGAGGATATAAGATGAACATCAACAAAAGCCAAACGAGGATGTTGGAATGTAGTAGAATTACGTCGGGTGATGCTGCGGGAATTAGATTAGGAAACGTGACTCTTAAAGTAGTAAAGGAGTTTTGCTATTTGGAAGCAAAATAACTGATGATGGTCGAAGTAGAGAGGATATAAAATGTAGACTGACAATGGCAAGGAAAGCGTTTCTGAAGAAGAGAAATAGATAGAATAGATTTAAGTGTCAGGAAGTCGTTTCTGAAAGTATTTGTATCGAGTGTAGCCATGTATGGAAGTGAAACATGGACGATAAATAGTTTGGACAAGAAGAGAATAGAAGCTTTCGAAATGTGGTGATACAGAAGAATGCTGAAGATCAGATGGGTAGATCACATAAATAATGAGGAGGCATTGAATATAATTGGGGAGAAGAGGAGTTTGTGGCACAACTTGACAAGAAAAAGGGACCAGGTGGTAGGAGATTGTTCTGAGGGATCAAGGGATCACTTATTTAGGATTGGAGCTCAGTTTGGAGGGTTAAAGTCGTAGAGGGAGACCAAGAGATGAATACACTAAGCAGATTCAGAAGGATGTATGATGCAGTAGGTACTGGGAGATGAAGAAGCTTGCACAGGATAGAGTAGCATGGAGAGCTGCATCAAACCAGTCTCAGGACTGATGACCACAACAACAACAACCAAATCGAAAGTAGAAGATCATTCATGAACACTCTAAGATTTACAAAGAAACACATGATTACAATTTCAGAAATATTTTAGAAAAATTATGTAAGTGGGCTGTTTATGTTTTCTTATTGGCAACGTTACGTAGCGCTCTGTATGAAAATCACTGGCTGTGCTGTGTGCAGTCTGTGGCTAGTTTAACTACTGATAAGCATAGTTAGCAAATGAAAGATTTTAATAGAGAACAAACAATGTATTTACCTCAATAGTGTTCAAAAGTCATAATGTATATAGCAGTTCATGATATCCAGTATTACAAATTTCAAAACTGCGCCATCTCTCTCCCCACATCCACCACTCCTGGCGGCTCACCTCCAACTGCTCAACGCTACGCGGTGATACCTCACCAAAAATCTTCGTTACTCGACTACTGCAATACAGCGAGCGCCACTACTGCCAGCTAAATAAAAGATTCAAACTACGGAAGTCACTAACTACTGATAGGGATAGTTAGCAAATGAAAGATTTTAATAGAGAACAAACAATGTATTTACCTTAATAGTCATAATATATGACTGCACACAGCACAGCCAGTGATTTTCATACAGAGCGCTACGTAACGTTGCCAATAAGAAAATATAAACAGCCTACTAAGTCGCCATATGAAACGTCCCCTTAGAACAAATTATACATGACTGTGCTTAAACTGACACACAATATTTTTTTTTAGCACAACGCAATCTGACTTTCAGAAATCCCTACAAAGGAGTGGCCCTGACTAACATTAACCTGTACCTTTCACAAATCACTTATCTCACAAAAATCTTCGTTACTCGAACTACTGCAATACAGCGAGCATCACTACGGCCAGCTAAATAAAAGATTCAAACTACGGAAGTCACTAACTACTGATAGGGATAGTTAGCAAATGAAAGATTTTAATAGAGAACACAGAATGTATTTACCTTAATAGTCATAATATATATAGCAGTTCATAATATCCAGTACAACAAATTTAAAAACTCCGCCATCTCTCTCCCCACATCCACCACTCCTGGCGGCTCACCTCCAACTGCGCAACGCTACGCACTGTTCACATCCAGCTGCCGCTGCCCAACACTACAATGGCAGACAACAATGCAAACTAGCCACAGACTGCACACAGCACAGCCAGTGATTTTCATACAGAGCGCTACGTAACGTTGCCAATAAGAAAACATAAACAGCCTACTTATAATTATTCAAGAGAAAGAGCTTCACAAATTGATCAATCAATAACACGCTGGTCTAGCTCTGACTCTTAGTCAAGCAGTTATTCGGGTTGCCATTGATTGATACAGTTGTTGGGTGTCCTCCTGAGGGATATCGTGCCAGGTTCTATCCAATTGGCCGATTAGATCTTCAGAATCCCGAACTGGTTGGACAACTCTGGCCATAATGCTCCAAACGGTTTCAATTGGGGTGAGATCTGGCGACTTTGCTGGCCGAGGTAGTATTTGGTAAGCACGAAGACAAGCAGTAGAAACTCTCACCGCGTGTGGCTGGGCATTAACTTGCTGTAATGTAAGCCCACAATAGCTTGCCACGAAGGGCAACTTAATGGGGGATAGAATATCGCCGACGCATCGCTGTAATGTAAGGGCGTCGCGGATGACAACCAAAGGGGTCTTGCTATGAAAAGGAAGGGCACCCCAGATTATCACTCCTGATTGGTGGACACTGCGGTGGGTGGTAGTCAGGTTGTTATCCCACCGCTCTCCGGGGCGTCTCCAAACACGTCTTCGTCCTGAAGTCTCAATTGACTGGAGTAAAATTGTCTTCAGTGATGAGTCCTTGCCGCTCGGGATTAGCCGAGTGGTGTAAGACGCTGCAGTCATGGACTGTGCGCCTGGTCCCGGTGGAGGGTCGAGTCCTCCCTGGGGAATGGGTGTGTGTGTGTTTGTCCTTTGGATAATTTAGGTTAAGTAGTGTGTAAGCTTAGGGATTTATGACCTTAGCAGTTAAGTCCCAAAAGGTTTCACACACATATGAACAATTGATGAGTCCTTCTTGGCACTGAGCTCCAATAAAGAATAAAGTCGTGCTCAGTTTTGAAGCTCTTTCCCTCAAATAAATCATCCAATTTTTCTGAATATTAGTCTGAGATTTTCATAATAATTACAATTGGTGTGATTAATGCGATTTATATATCAAAGATTCAAAAAATTGCGGCGATTAGGAGGAATTGAAGCGAGAAAGAAAAGCCTGTACATGTACAGCACATCTACCGGTTTCCATCCCGTTTGGATAATTCCTTCGTGGTGTGTCGCTTTCCATTTTTCTTTTTTTTTTTTCTTTTTTTCCCTTAGATTATATACCAGAAACAACAGGGGGAGCAAAATCGAACCTTGCGGTAGACCATGTCTGATTGCTTCAAATTTTGAGTGAGTTCCTATTGTTGTATGGCCGAAATGGAACTGATACACATTGCTTTCTGCCGTTCAAATGAGACGGAAACCATAACCTGCTGTTCGTACTATTCCGAGATATTTCAAATTTTGCATGAGGTTATCATGGTTCACACAACCATAAGGATTAGCCAGGTCACAAAACATATCCAACGGCAGGAAATTCTCATACGTCGAGTCTATTATGTCGTCAAGATAAATACAGACATTTCCGCTATCACTTCTTTTTGAAATCCAAACTGTTTGATACTGTGTAATTTTCTCTTACAGGCCAAGGTCTTGTTTAAGGAACTCGAAAACACGGTAGCACTACGAGCATTTGAACCTTGCTTATGCAAAATATAACTCCAATGAGACATTTCGCCCGTATCTCACCGGATTACGTTGTGAGAGTTGCCTGATTGTTTCTTGGCCCCCTGCATCGTTTGAGATCCTCAGTGAAGTTTGTAAGGAAAGGGAAAAAAACATGTGATTGTTTTAATCTTCGAGTCAACACGTGAGGTGTGCGAGTAATAACACACTGTTCGCTGCAGTCAGGAAGTCTGGTTGAGGCAGCCCACCTCGACTTGCTGTTCTATCAAATCTGAGAGCAGCACTTACCCTTAACTTCCTCTATTATATTTTGGATATATTCTAATCTCTGTGTATCCCTACATATTTTTTCCTCTCTTACTCCCTCTAGTATAACAGAATTATCCGCTGTTGTCTTAGCATATCCTGTCCACTCTACTAGTCAGTGATTTCCACATACTCCTTTCATCAGCGAATTTGCAGAGGACCTACCCATTTCTTGCCCTGTCAGTTGGCTTAATGTTTAACATCCTACTTTAACAACACATCTCAGACTCTTTAATTATTTTGTTTCCCGATTTTCTCACAGTGCGTCATTCACTTCCATAGAATGCTACGCTCCAGATTCAACTCTCAAAATTTCTTTCTCGAAGTGAGGCCTGTATTTAATATTAGCAGATTTCTTTTAGTGAGGAACTACATATAATCATACAAGTTCAGTACAATAAGACTTAATAATCATAAAATTATGGGTGTCAATATGATGACGTCTAATGCATTAAAAACACGGTGCCCATTGCGCCTTGAGCAGATAGTGGTGTTGGACGAGACCAGAGCGAGTGTGGGAAGTTGGAGACGAGATGTCTATCGAGTCACGAGTATCAGGGGCTTTCAACAAGGAGAGTAGATTAACAGGAAGAGTCGAGAGACAGACGAAAACAAATGGTGATATTGCAAATTGCACTTACCAGAATAATCATTATAAAATGAGGTACTTTCAGTTTCAGACGAAAATTACGAAACAAGTAAAAAAAAACTTAGATCCGATATTACCGATATCTACGAAATTAAAACCACGGTGAAAATCTGGTGCAGCTTTGCGCAGATGTGTTGCTTGGTGCCTTTAGATTGCCCGCTTATCGCGTCGAGTCACGCTTTTGAACTCTAAGCGCACACTGAGTACGTAAACATGCCTAGATCAGCAGTGTCTCGCGCCAAATGTGAATTGCCTGCTGAAGGGTTTCACATGATTTTATTTAGCCCACATAACGGAGATGACATGGTTCTCCTTTTTCATGACTATTCTTGGCTGCATACTGCATGTTTGACGAAGACGCTACTGCAGCGTTTTCGATGGGAAGTGTTCGGTCACCTACCATACATCCCGGACTTGGCTCTCTCTGATTTTCATGTCTTCACCCATGTGAACCACTGGCTATAAGGACAGCACTTTGGCACAGACAACGAGTTCCAGCTCATCTTAGGTAATTGGTGGAAATCATAGGAGGCTGTCCTCTATGAAGATGGTATTTGAAAGTTGGTACCACACTATGACAAAGGTCTATGTCACAGTAATGACTATGCAGAGAAGTAGATGGAAGGAGTAGTTATATGTTGCAAAAGAAAAGTTTTGTTTTTCACTGTGATTTCAATTTCGCGACCGGTCGAAGGTTGGAAAAAAGATAATCCTCGTATTTTATGCAAGCTTTCTCTTATTGTTGCAAAGTAATTTGAAATAACGAATGACGCAAGCACACACCTTCACTGCACAGTATTCGGGCTACAACATAAGAATGTACTTTGATTTAAGCATTTAAAATAATTAATGCAACGAGTATATTCAGCTGAAACAAGTTAAAAAGGGTGATAATTTCCGTACTAATGTTTGAATTAGTGGCAATTAATTCCACCAATTATTTAAGAAAAAAAGACTACAGTCACACATTGCCGTTTCAAATGAAGACATATTTCAGACACGAAGTAACTCTCTTCAAAATGACAAAAGAAGAAGTTCTTAGGTAACATTAAAACACGACTACGCAAATGTAAACGACTATATTGTTCAAAATTCAAACTAAAGAACAGCACTTTGGCACATACAACGAGTGCAGCAGTGACATGACCGTTTCTCCTTTACACACAACTATGTATTAAATTCCGTAAAGGTTCCTGTCCTGTAGCAGTTGGGCAGATACTGTTGATGTTGACCAACATATTGCACAGTTTTTTCAAAACTCAAATAACGTATTTTAGTAATGACTCGCCATGTTGACAACTAGAGCCGTTGTGTTTGAAATGATCGTGGTGTAATTATTTGACCACCATACCCATCCGGAAATTCAGGCATTCGCGAATAGTCAATCTTGCAGATGACTTATAATTGTCTAAGGCGTTGCCACACCATTTTGCTGATGATATACCTTAGACTCTCTCGGACATAAATTTACGTTTTTCTATGTGCTTGAGAGGGTCATTAACACGACTTCACTTTCGGTATCTAGGCTCACTCAAATTTAAAAATAATTTTAAAATATTTTCAGTCAATAGTACTCGTTACGGAAATGCTACTGAAGCACTATGATTAACATTTCCCAAACAATTTCACTTCTGCACTTGCCCTCACGCAGCTCTTGCACTAGCGACCTGCCCTCCGTGCTCGCTCTGCCTCGATTCCTGGCTTACCCTGCCGTTTTCCACACAAACACTTCAGGGAAAAAGATAGTGTAGTACCCTTGCTTACTTGGGTTTCTATTGGAAGCGGTAAATCAACACAACAAAGGCCTCTAGGGCCATCCACAGTGATTTTCAATGACTAAATTAGTTTTACAAGTTTTAATAATTAATAATTTATATATATTCTTAAAACTATCAAATATTTACATTAAAGATAATAACACAGTTTCCCTGGCTTCATCTACCAGTCAGTATCGATTATCACATTGTTGATATTTATTATAGATAGGAAAAATTTTAAATTTTTAGTGGGTAATTAGGTAGTTAGATACCATTTCGTCACAAACTCGTGTTAGTCATTGTGTGAAAGGTAGCTCTAAAACCCTCAGGTGTCTACAAACCACAGTCAGAGTCACCTGCAAGACTTATGAACATCAACAGTCCTACTGCTGGAAATGTAATATAACTATATTGACTGCCAAAGGCTGGAGGAGGTTTCACTTTTTCGTTGGAAGACATATAATTTTCTTATTTTCCATTATTGATTTCAATGGAATGCTGTGTTGGGTTCTTTCGAACAGGCCTCTGTTCTTTCATGTTCTTCCAAATGAATCAGTGCTCCGTCTCTCATTTTGAAGCTAAATTTTAACCAACTTAGTAAAATGGTTCAAATGGCTCTAAGAACTATGGGACTTAACATATGACGTCGTCAGTCCCGTAGACTTAGAACTACTTACATCAGGCACATCCATGCCCGAGGCAGGAGTCGAACCTGTGACCGTAGCAGCCGCGTGGTTCTGGACTGAAGCGCCTAGAACCGCTCGACCACAGCCGGCTCAACTTAGTATCATGACTTCATATTCTATTTCTTCTGTTTCTTCATTTTTTTATTTTGTTGCGTCAGAATGAGAATGCGTGGATGCTACGCGCCTCTACGAATCACAAAGAAATTATCTGAATGGGACGTAAATTGGGGGATGTGGCCTACATGTACAGACGAACAAATGATTACAATTTCAGAAACATCAGACGATTAATTTAAGAGAATCAGCTTCACAAACAGAGTAAGTCAATAACGCTTTGGTCGATCTCTGGCCCTTAAGCAAGCAGTTTTTCGGCTCGGCATTGAATGGAGTTGTTGGGTGTCCTACAGAGAGATATTATGCCAAATTCTCTCCGATGCTTGCGTTAGATCGTCAAAATCCTGAGCTGATTGGCGGGTCCTGCCTTTAGTACTCAAAACGTGCTCAATTGGAGAGAAATCCGATGACCTTGATGGACGAGGCAGCACGAAGACAAGCACCGTGTGTAGGCGGGTATTATCGTGGTGAAATGAAAGTCCAGAATGGCTTGCCATAAAATGGGGCATAGAATATCGTCAACGTACCGCTGCGATGTAAGAGGGCCGCGGATGGGAACCAAAGGGGTCATTCTATGAAATGAAAAGGCACCCTACACCATCAGACCATCACTCCTAGTTCTCGTGCCGTATGGTGGACGACAGTCGGGTTGGTACCCCACCGCTATCCAAGACTTTTCCTGACGCGTCTTCGCTGGTCGTCGGGGCTCAGTTCGAAAATGGACTCTTCACTGACGCCAATTCTACTCCAGTCAGTGAGATTCCTGACCGAAAGTGCCCGCCACCACTGTAAACAGGCTTGTTGGTGTACAGAGGCAATGGTAGTCGGCGCAAGGGCCGCCATGAGCCCAGCGCCCTTTCCCTGAGCCGATTATTAACGGTCCTTGAAGTCACTGAATCACCGGTTGCAGGTCAGATAGATGACAATGATGAATCCGGGGCTCTGTGTGCCTCTCTAATGATTGCCGTCTCTCTCAGTTGACCGTTGGTCACACATCGCTGCCAACATCGTCAGATAGTGGTGGTTCAAACGTTGAGTAATTCGCCGGCTAATCCAGCCCTTGCTTCTCTGAGCCCAACCACACGTCCTCACTCTCTCCAGTGCTGATATCTGCGTATATTGTTAACGCACCTTTCTGCGAGGCATAGTTACTGTCCAACTGAGTACACAGGATGAAATGTCCCTTGTCTACTGCCCTTGCCAGCTGCGCGGTGATACTGCACTGCAGCGTCATACATTCATCCATCGGCGCCAAGGTTTTCGGTTTTACATTTTTCGCCAATATCTATACAAATATAAAATTGTATAACCCCTTCGTGTTGTTTTCTTTAATTTTTTATGTATTTTCTTTCTTTAGCTCGCTGCTTCGCCGAGGTGACTCCACCACGACATATTCATCGTGTATTTACTGGCACCCGACCATCTGCAAACAACTTTACATTGGTTTAGCCTGTAGCATTGCTACAGCTACCGTTGTCAACTATTACTAAGTGGTTCTGCAATTTTACGTAGTATTAAGTATGAATATTGATGTTAATAGCGGCTAAAACTGTGTTACCCTAGCTGTTGATCGTGTAAATAAGAATAAAACTAACGAAATTATTGCCTCGGAAAACTTTCCTGCTCGGGATGTCGTTGCTTACAAGACATTAATGTTGTCCGAGTCTGTTGACAAACTATTGTGAATTCGTTATAGAGCAAAGTGTAAATTAAGTTCTGATGATATCTATTTGGATTAAATAATGTGATGATATTGCTAAATTTAAGGTAATGGGTGACTATCCTCTGTATGTTGTTGTTGTGGTCTTCAGTCCGGAGACTGGTTTGATGCAGCTCTCCATGCTAATCTATCCTGTGCAAGCTCCGTCATCTCCCAGTACCTACTGCAACCTACATCCTTCTGAAACTGTTTAGTGTATTCATCTCTTGGTCTCCCTCTACGATTTTTATCCTCCACGCTGCCCCCCAATACTAAATTGGTGATCCTCTGATGCCTCAGAATATGCCCTACCAACCGGTCCCTTCTTCTAGTCAAGTTGTGCCACAAACTCCACTTCTCCCCAATTCTATTCAATACCTCCTCATTAGTTATGTGATCTACCCACCTAACCTTCAGCATTCTTCTGTAGCACCACATTTCGAAAGCTTCTATTCTCTTCTTGTCTAAACTATTTAACCTCCACGTTTCACTTCCATACATGACTACACTCCATACAAATACTTGCAGAAACGACCTCCTGACACTTAAATCCATACTCTATGTTAACAAATTTCTCTTCTTCAGAAACGCTTTCCTTGCCATTGCCAGTCTACATTTTATATCCTCTCTACTTCGACCATCATCAGTTATTTTGCTCCCCAAATAGCAAAACTCAATACTACTTTAAGCGTCTCATTTCCTAATCTAATTCCCGCAACATCACCCGATTTAATTCGACTACATTCCATTGTCGTCGGTTTGCTTTTGTTGATGTTCATCTTATATCCTCCTTTCAAAACACTGTCCATTCCGTTCAGCTGCTCTTCCAGGTCCTTTGATGTCTCTGACAGAATGTCATCGGCGAACCTCAAAGTTTTTATTTCTTCGCCGTGGATTTTAATTCCCACTACGAATTTTTCTTTTGTTTCCATTACTGCTTGCTCAGTATACAGATTGAATATACATGCCCCTCGACTTTTATAACTGCCATCTGGTTTCTGTACGAATTGTAAATAGCCTTTCGCTCCCTGTATTTTACCCCTGCCAACTTTCGAATTTGAAAAAGAGTATTCCAGTGAATATTGTCAAAAGCTTTCTCTAAGTCTACAAATGCTAGAAACGTAGGTTTGCCTTAACTTAATCTAATTTCTAAGGTAAGACGTAGGGTCATTACTGTCTCACGTGTTGCAACATTTCTACGGAATCCAAACTTATCTTCCCCGAGGTCGGCTTCTACCAGTTTTTCCATTCGTCTGTAAAGAATTCGTGTTAGTATTTTTCTCTGTATACATCATTGAAAAAATAAAACTACACATTGATCTGGCCAAAATTATTGCCAGAAAACGGTAAAGAGTCGTGAATGTGAAGTGATCGTTGGCAGCTAAATAAAACTTATAAAAGTGTGTCAACTGCATTCTACATGTCGCCATTATGACAGTCTGATAAAATGTTATACTTTTGTATATAAATAGTGAGTCTCATGTTAGTTGAATAGACAAACGCCCACGATAAGGTACTGCCAAAACCCGAACAACGGAGTTCTGCAACAATTGTTGATAAATACGAAGTAGGTTCTAAAAGAGACATAACAGGTAGGAGAGACTACACACTACATATGATGAAGGATCTTTGCGCTAACGGAGTGAAGTGTCAGTAAAGATTTTTATTATTGCTCCTTACCGTATACTATGGACCAATCAGCAGCTGCTATTACAATCTATGTTACATTTACAATCCGTGGTGTGTCCTATGTCTGTCAATTCATGATCGTCACAACATTTTCGCTCTGCAGGAGATTCACAAGCTGTTCATCCAGCATCTTCTTCTCGGTGGACTATTACAATACAAACGGCTTCCACTGGAGCTGAAAAAGTATCCGCTGCGAGCGCCGAGGTGGCAAAACTCTCGTCTACAATGGAACATTCTCATTTTGAATACTCTTGGGTCAACGGTAGTACTCTGGCGTACGTTGTAAATTTGCAAACATTTAGACACCAAAGTTCTTCATTAGTGCAACAAAGTCCTCATAAGTTACTTCCTCTTTCATTTGTTTTGTCTGTCTGCGAAAAGCTGACGAAAGATAACACTAGCGACCTTATCCTATACGAATTTATGTATAAATTTCAGAACGGATGCGTAGTGAAGATGGTTTGGTATTGTAAATGCCTACTCATGAACACATATAGGTCCAACCCCACAAGTTGGTGCACACTGGGTGGTGAACTGTACTTCTGTCCAAAATTACCCGTTTTTAGTTCCATTCGCATATGAAGCGAGGGATGTCATATCATGTCTCAGTCGTATCGTATTCGATTTCTCCCTATGATGGATGCAGGCTGAAAGAAGCAGATTTCTTACACAATCTTCTTTGACTAGCGATTCTCTAAATTTGCCAAACGGGAAGAACAATGTCATTTCTCTCAGAGATATCCATAAGAGTTCGCTATACGTTTCATTTGCACTTTCGCGTGGTTTTTACTGAACTGTTATGATCCTGAAAACACGTCTACGAGTGTCTTCTGCCGCGACTCCTTGCTAACGTCTCTGAACGCTGGGGCAAGACTCTATGACTGGTCTTGCGTGTGATTTCCGTTACAGATGAACAGCAGTTTCGCAAGTCTCTTCCAGCAATCTCCTTCAACTGATCTGACGTTTTCATCCTATCCCTTTGTGTTTACCTTTTGACATTCAATCTTTGAGGGTCAATCAAATGATAATCGAGCACCCACCACAACGAGGCTATGGTGTGGTTCCATTTCAAAGTAATCACCACACGCGTTAAGACATTTACCGCACTGGGAGACGAGACGATCAATTTCTGTTTCGTAGAACGCAGTCGGCCGCTGACTAATTCGCAATCACTCTTGCGCCTCCTCGTTCGACTGACACCGACGTCCACACGTCTTTCTTCAGGTCGCCAAAGATGTGAAAATCACACTGTGAAAGATACGGGCTCTACGGAGGGTGTTGCAGTGTTTCCTAACCAAACCGCTGAAGTGTGACCTTCGTCTGATTAGAAGTGTGGGGGTGGGAGTTATCGTACAAAAGAAAAATTCCGTCCGACAGCATTGCGAGAAACCGCAGGCAAACGGGCAAAGCCAACATTGGAAACAGCTCACATTTCCCCCGTCAATGAAATGCAAATCTATTCACAAAAGTTCCTGTAAGGTTATCATGATCTTCTGCGACTGCAGGGGCCCTGTGGTCCTCGAATTCCTCGAGCGTGGAACCACAATCAGTGCGTAGTTCTATGAAGACACTTCGCAGAAACTTCGATATGTCATAAAGTCAACACGCCCAGGAATGCTCCAAGCCGGGATCATGCCCCGTGTCAAAGAAAACTTTGCGAATCAGTGCGTATCAATAATTCCTTTGGTCAGTTTTCATAAGAATACATCCTCCCAACACCGAAAATTAATTTCGATGTTAGAAGTTTGGACTTAATACAATAAAGCAGCTGTCATCGACAGTATGAGAATTATTTCAATTTCCAAGTCAATAACACTACTGTCTAGAGTAGACTCATCTTTACATGGCGTAGTGGGATGGTCACAAGCATCGACTACCACCTCGAAAGAATCAAGGTGCGACCATCAAAACTGGAGATGGTGTTGGTCATACTTCTCGTATTCATCCTTCAATGCGCCACATTTTCCTCAACGGTGGATAACTTAGCGGAGACCTTAGTTAAAGAACTCTGCCTTTTGCCTGTGCGAGAAACGTTCCACCTCCAAACTCTCGTCTTAATAGTAGAAACGGCTTCCGCGCAATTGTTCCTTCTTCAGAGGAAAGAGAAGGAAGTCTTCTTCCCGTTGCGGGGATCTTACAGCTGTCGTCGCGTCCCGCATCTCTGTTGCCAGACGCCACGATCTCACCAGCCTTCCTCATCCTCTAGTATTCCTCATCTCTCCGTCGGTTCTTGGATACCACTAAGCCACATTTTCCGTGGTCTTCCCTTTCTTCGTCCTCCAACAACGCATCAGGCAGGGAAGGGTGGCTATTCAGAAATTAAATCCTGTTCTTAGCTCCTGAAAAATGAGTTTTAAGGTTAAAATGCATTTGTACAAATCCATCGTGGAACCAATTACAAGCTTTGGAGTGAGTACTGAGACTTACAGAAATTAATAAAAAGAGACTTAGAGATTTCAAAATGGATCGCTTGAGAAGAGCATGTAGAGCTTTCCGACTTGACGAAGTAAGAATGAGGATACGAAAGAACGCAGACTAACTAAAGTATTACGAAGAGAATAGAAGAAAGACAGCTTGGATAGTTTGGGCAGGTCAAAAGAATGGATGAAGACAGGTGGCCCAAGAGAGTTCTTTCATGTCAGCCTCCTGAAAATGAAGAAAACTAAGTCTCTGAGCTCTACATCAGTATAATACGGGGAGAGGGGGCTAACATTCAATAGCCCAAAGGAACAGTATATGTGCCTACCTCGCGTGCAGAATGAAGTGATGGTGTGGTGTAAAACACCTCCTTGGACAGCATCCAGCGATGTCTTGACACCCTCGAGCAACTTGGTAAGGAGATTTCGGCAGTATGATCCTCTGGATTTGCTTCTTACGAGGATAATCTGTTAGCACCACACCAAGGTAGTCCTAAAAGCAGATCACATTACCCGATGACGGGTGGGTGTTCACCTTCGTCGGCAGTCCAAATGTTACCATTGCTTCCTTTGGTCGTTCGGAGTTCACAGTGATATACCGAACACTCACATCTGATGATTAGACAGCTAAACAAAGCCACTTGGATCGCCAAGACACAGCTGGAAAATTTCCTCTCCGGCATCGGTTCGTCAGACTTCTTGAATGGGGATGAACCCAGGTGGCAGCGACCTTTGTCATGTTCAAGATGTGCAGGATATTGAAAACGTGATTGCTGTTCACTCTTTGCACAGTCGCCGCGATTGTGACAAGCCGGCATTCGAACATCAGGACATACTCATGTGATCCCAGTTTTTTTTTTCAGAGAGAAATGGCCTTCCATTTCGTTGTTATTCAGAGTTGTTTTAGCATCTTGGGAGCGTCTGCGGTACGTAAGCATTAAGGCAAAAGACAGTACATTGTTGTCATACGCTTCCACCGACTTCCCATACAATGTAACAGAGCCATTTTTCTTTCAGTGCAGATCACGAACTTCAATGGGCTGCGCCATTTGGTTTGGGCTCCTCTTGCGGCGTGCTACGACACTGTGGTGTGGAGATTTCGATACGTACGAAGACTACAGGCGTATCAGTTGCATTAGTAAGAATTGCATCAGCTAATGCAGTTTCCTTCTTTTTTACCTGCTTCCTGCGAGATTATGGTTTACAAACCGGCTCACTCTCGATGAAGCTTCTAACTACACTTGTCCTATTCTTGTTGGTCCATAAAACGAATGCATGTCACTGCATGTCTGTAGCTAACGATGTTTTTCAATGCATATTCAACTCGTTTTTACGATTTGAACTATCTGAAAGTGGCTGTAAAAAGCAACCGAAACTAGTCATCATGCTTGGATAACGAAAATTGCGGTCGAGGCCTTAAAATCGTTTACATTTTTTTTAATTTAATTAACGACGTTAAGACTGCTGTCTCTATGCCGCGCGGGGTAGCCGCGTGGTCTAGGCGTCTTGTCGCGGTCCACGCGGCTCCCTCCGTCGGAGGTTCGAGTCCTCCCTCTGGCATAGGTGTATGTGTTGTCCTTAGTGTAAGTTACTTTAAGTTAAATTAAGTAGTGTGTAATCTTAGGGACCGATGACCTCAGCAGTTTGCTCGCATAAAATCTTACCACAAATTTCCAATTTTCCAACTGCTGTCTCCTTCCGAACAACGTTAGACTTAATTACTCATTGATTTTGTTCGTGCCATTGTTCAGACGTTAAACTTATGACTACGCTGTGAGTGCGTGCGATTTTATTTGTGCCAATGTATCGAAAATTATCTCATTAATTTACCCTCTGATAGTGATCTGTTTTGTCTGTCATATTGTACGGAAAATTGTATTGAGAAATTTCTGTAGGTGGTGGTGCAGATGGTTGATAGCAAATTTGTTTTAATGACTAGCTAGAGATGGGAGTTGATGTAGGTCTATTTTTAGCTGAGTGCTAATTAAGTATCCTTCATTAAATAAGAGACATCTACATCTACATGGCTACTCTGCAATTCACAGTTAAGTGCCTGTCAGAGGGTTCATCGAACCGTTTTCATACTACTCTACCATTCCACTCTGCAATGGCGCGTGGGAAAAAGGAACACCTAATTCTTTCCGTTCGAGCTCTGATTTCTCTTATTTTATTATGATAACCATTTCTCCCTACGTAGATGGGTGTCAACAAAATATTTTCGCATTCATAAGAAAAAGTTGGTGATTGAAATTTCGTAAATAGATCTCGCCGCAAAGAAAACCGCGTTTGTTTCAGTGACTGCCACCCCAACTCACGTATCATATGAGTGACACTCTCACCCCTATTGTGCGATAACACAAAACGGGCTGCCTTCTTTCCACTATTTCGATGTCCTCCGTCAATCCTACCTGGTAAGAATCCCAAACCGCGCAGCAATATTACAGCAGAGGACGGACAAATGTAATATAGGTTGTCTCTTTAGTAGGTTTGTCGCATCTTCTAAGTGTTCTGCCAACAAAGCGCAGTCTTTGTTTCGCCTTCCCCACAATCTTATCTATGTGGTCTTTCCAATTTAAGTTGCTCGTAATTGTAATTCCTAGGTATTTAGACGAATTGACAGCCCTTAGATTTGTGTGATTTGTCGTATACCCCAAATTTATCGGATTTCTTTTACTACCCATGTGGATGACCTTGCACTTTTCTTTGTTTAGTGCCAATTGACACTTTTCGCGCCATACAGAAATTCTGTCTAGATCATTTTGTAACTGGAATTGATCGTCTGATGATTTTACTAGACGGTAAATTACAGCACCATCGGCAAACAATCTAAGGGGGCTGCTCAAATTATCACCTAGATCATTTATGTAAATCAGGAAAAGCATAGGGCCTATGACACTACCATGCGGAACGCCAGGTATCACTTCTGTTCTACTCGATGATTTACCGTATATCACTACGAACTGTGACCTCTCTGAGAGGAAATCACGAATCCAGTCACACAACTTCATATGCACGCAATCTGGTTAATAGTCGCTTGTGAGGAACGGTATCAAAAGCCTTCCGGAAATCTAGGAATATGGAATCGATCTGAGATCCCTTGTCAACAGCACTCATTACTTCATGCGAATAAAGACCTAGCTGTGTTGCACAAGAACGATATTTCCTGAATCCGTGTTGGCTATGTATCAATAAGTCATTTTCTTCAAGGTAATTCATAATGTTCGATTACAGTATATGCTCCAAAATCCTACTGCAAATTGAGGTCAGTGATGTGGGCGTGTAATGCAATGTTGTCTTTTAGTTTGTTGTTAGTTGCAGATGTTAATTTTCTGCTGTGGCTAGGAGTCTGTAAACTAGAAGGGGCGATGAAGAAATTTCCGTTAGAAGGCCTTACAGTCCAGAACCAGTAAGCCAATCAGGAAAAATCGGCGTAAGGACTGAGCCAATCATCCCACCGATACATCAGGTTGAAGACAACCGTCTGACAAAACACCGTGTCCTGCTGCGTGAAAAATTTCGTAACTGCTTGCTGCACATCCTCCTCCGACTGGAATCGTGTGGACACTCCAAGGCCTTTTCTAAGGAACCGATGGCGTGATAATCGCATGAGGAGTGAACAGGAAATAGGGCGGGTGCTCAAATATCTTCCACTTGAGTTGGTGTACCTTCTGCTTTGTGCGATATGAGGACGTGGGTTATCGAAGCAGCGGCACCCATTGTCGCAGTTATCGACAGCGTGCCGCCACGGAAAAATTCTTCATTCCCTAATGGATGTCTAACTTTGGTCCTGTTTAGATAAGTTTGGTAATACGTCACCATAGTTCACGCTTTCGAGTTTACCCCAGGCACGTCGGAAAGACACATGTCGGTGCTTATACACCCGCATCGGTATCACGCTACGTTGCATGCATGCTGCAGCAGTGCTCTCGAACGTAAACTTTTTGATCGCTCCTTATATTACCACGCCAATTCTGCCTGCTTGGGTGACGTCCATTGTAATTTGTTTTCGTTTTTTTAAAGGTGTTTTCTGTTGGTAGTACCTTGTTGCGCCCTGCCTTCAAAACTCTTAAGTTCTGTTATCAAAAATAGTGTGTTAAATCTTTTGGGACTTAACTGCTAAGGTCATCAGTCCCTAAGCTTACACACTACTTAATCTAAATTATCCTAAGGACAAACACACACACCTATGCCCGAGGGAGGACTCGAACCTCCGCCGGGATCAGCCGCACAGTCCATGACTGCAGCACCTTAGACCGCTTTTTTTTTTATAAATCTGATTTTGTTCGCTTTTGTTCGTTGCATCTGCTGGGGGCGGACGTCGTAAGACATCCGTTTAAGTTCGTTGTTGACCGATTAACTCAGTTTTTTTTTTTTTATTACAGAGGGCAGCTAAACCACTGACCGAACACACTGAGCTACCGTGCCGGCTGACCGTTCGGCTAATCCCACGCGGCTCTGTTATCATTTGCCACGCCTTCACAACGCCGAGCTAGACTCCACCCAAATGACAAGCTATAAAATAGATAAGCACACAGTCTTTTTAGGGAAGGCTGCTCTCACGCGACGTGTTTCGCCGGGCTTGGGTGGCGCCATGGAGGCGAAGAAGCCGGCGACGTCACTCGACGCTCAGCGTCGCCGCGGCAAACAGGAGAGGCGGCGGGCCCGGAATAGCGGCCGCTTCCGGAGGCGCGCCTCGCTCCCGATCGCCTGCGGGGCGGCCGAGCACGTGGCCGCAGTGCCGGGCCAGGGCCCAGCCTGAAGACAGCGCGACTGTTGAGTCACCCGCCAGGTGGTGCGGGGGCCGCCCTCGGCGCAGCACTGCAATGCTTGACTTCCTAAGTTAAGCGTACAACATTACACAGCTAATCAAAATTATCCGCACTTCGATATGTGACGTGGAATTGACGATTAGATGTCAGGAAAGGCGGATCCGCCACTGTGAAAGAGGATAAGTCTGGAGGGGGGAGAGGGGGGGGGGGGGAAATCGTTAAGAGAGGAGCGTTAACAGTAGAAGAGTCTCCATCTACATCTACAAAGACACTCCGCAAGCTACGGTACCGTACCCTGTGCTACTATTACTCATTTCCTTTTCCGTTCCAGTCGCAAGCAGAGCGATGGGGAAAAAAAAAACTATCGAAATGCCTCCATATGAGCCCTAATTTATTATATCTTATCTTCGTTGTCCTTACGCAGAATGTACACTACTGGCCATTAAAACTGCTACACCACGAAGACGATGTGCTACAGACGCGAAATTTAACCGACAGGAAGAAGGTGCTGTGATATGCAAATGATTAGCTTATCAGAGCATTCGCACAAGGTTGGCGCCGGTGGCGACACCTACAACGTGCTGACATGAGGGAAGTTTCCACCCAATTTCTCATACACAAACAGCAGTTGACCGGCGTTTCCTGGTGAAACGTTGTTGTGATGCCTCGTGTAAGGACGAGAAATGCGTACCATCACGTTTCCGACTTTGATAAAGGTCGGATTGTAGCCTATCGCGATTGCGGTTTATCGTATCGCAACATAGCTGCTCGCGTTGGTCGAGATCCAATGACTGTCAGCAGAATATGGAATTGGTGCGTTCAGGATGGTAATACGCAACGCCATGCTGGATCCCGACGGCCTCGTATCACTAGCAGTCGAGATGACAGGCATTTTATCCGCATGCCTGTAACGGATCGTGCAGCCAAGTCTCGATCCCTGAGTCAACAGGTGCGAAAGTTCGCAAGACAACAATCATCTGTACGAACAGTTCGACGTTTGCAGCAGCGTGGACTATCAGCTCGAAGACCATGGCTGCGGTTACCCTTGGCGTTGCATCACAGACAGGAGCGCCTGCGACGAACCTGGGTGCACGAATGGCAAAACGTCAGTTTTTCGGATGAATCCAGGTTCTGTTTACAGTATCACGATGGTCGCATCCGTGTTTGGCGACATCGCGGTGAACGCACATTGGAAGCGTGTATTCGTCATCGCCATACTGACGTATCACACGGCGTGATGGTATGGGATGCCACTGGTTACACGTCTCGGTCACCTCTTGTTCGCATTGACGGCACTTTGAACAGTGGACGTTACATTTTAGATGTGTTACGACCAGTGGCTCTACCCTTCATTCGATCCCTGCGAAACATTACATTTCAGCAGGATAATGCACGACCGCATGTTGCAGGTCCTCTACGGGCCTTTCTGGGTGCAGAAAATGTTCGACTGCTGCCCTGGCCAGCACATTCTCCAGATCTCTCACCAACTGAAAACGTCTGATCAATGGTGGCTGAGCAACTGGCTCGTCACAATACCCCAGTCCCTACTCGTGATGAACTGTGCTATCGTGTTGAAGCTGCATGGACAGCTGTACCTGTACCTGCCGTCCTAGCTCTGTTTGACTCAATGCCCAGGCGTATCGAGGCTGTTATTACGGCCAGAGGTGGTTGTGCTGGGTACTGATATCTCAGGATGTATGCACCCAAATTGCGTGAAAATGAAATCACATGTCAGTTCTAGTATAATATATTTGTCCAATGAATACCCGTTTATCATCTGCATTTCTTCTTGATGTAGCAATTTTAATGGCCGGTTGTGTATGTTGGCAGCTGCAGAATCATTCGACAGTCAGCTTCAAGTAGCGGTTCTCTAAATTTTGTCAACCGTCTTTCTCGAAAAGAACGTCTACTTTTCTCCAGGGACTCTCATATTTTATTTCCCCAACATTCTCCGTAACACTTGCGTGTTGTTCGAGCCTACCTGTAACAAATCTAGCAACCCGCTTCTGAATTGCTTCAGTGCGTTCCTTCAGTCCGAGAAGAAGTCAGCGTTCTATATGCGATCTCCCGTTAGGAGTCTTCACGGGAGGAGCAGTTACGAGAGGAGCAGTAAAATGGGAGAGTTCAGTGACTTCGAACGTGGACTACTCGTTCGATGTTACCTGAACAACAAATCTGTCAGCTATATTTCAACCCTTCTGAAGCTTCCGAAGTCGTTTGTTGATGACGTGATTCTCAAGTGAAAAAGCGAAGAGTTAGATAGGAACCGTCAAACACTGCGAAGGGTGGTTGTTATAAAAACTCGCATGAAATCGGCGGAAGGAATCCCTCGTGAGTTACAAAGCTCTAGCAGCACTCCATCTACTACAATGACTGTGCCACTTCTTCCTCCTAAGTCATCTTCTAATTTTTCATCTTAGAGTAGCACTTGCAACCTATGTCCTCAATTATTTGCGTTATGTATTCCAATCTCTGTTCCCCTTTACAGTTATTACCCTCTACAGCTACCTAAGGTACCATGAAAGTTAATACCTGATGCCTTAACAGATGTCCTGTCATCCTCTTCCTTCTATTTGTCAGTGCTTTCCGTATATTACCTTCCTCGTCGATTCTGCAGAGAACCGTCTCGCTCTTTACCTTATCACTCCATCTAGCCCGCGGTCTAATGCACTGCTTCCCGAGCGGGAAGGCGTGCCGGTCCATGGCGCCAATCCGCCCGGCGGATTAGTGTCGAGATCCGGTGTGCCGGCCAGTCTGTGGATGCTTTTTAAGGCAGTTTTCCATCTGCCTCGGCAAATGCGGGCTGGTTTCCCTTATTCCGCCTCAGTAACACTATGTCGGCCATTGCTGCGTAAACACTGTCTCCACGTACGTATACACCATAAGCACTAGGGTATTGTATTGTATTGTATGTTAACCGGGGACCCAGAAATGACGGAGAGGCTCCGTCCCCGCCGCAGCCGCAGTGGTCCACAACCCCACGACGACTACCGCAGTCCACTACACCCCTCCGCCGCCCCACACCGAACCCAGGGTTATTGTGCAGTTCGGCCCCCGGTGGACCCCCCAGGGCACGTCTCACACCAGATGAGAGTAACCCCTATGTTTGCGTGTTTGAGTAATGCTGGTGTACGAGTACGCGGATAACTTGTCTGCGCAGCAATCGACGACATAGTGTAACTGAGAAGGAATAAGGGGAACCAGCCCGCATTCGCCGAGGCAGATGAAAAACCGCCTAAAAACCATCCACAGACTGGCCGGTTCACCGGACCTCGACACAAATCCGCCGGGCGGATTCGTGCCGGGGACCAGGCGCTCCTTCCCGCCCGGAAAGCCCTGCGTAAGACCGCACGGCCAACCGGGCGGGCAAGTACGAGGGTAATCAAAATAGTAAGGTCTCCTACTTTTTTATAAGTACATAGACCTGATTATTTGTACAATGATTTACATCAGTTTACAGCTTGAACATTTAGCTATTTTTAGACATAGCCACCATTTCTGTCAATGCATTTTTGTAGACGCTGTGGCAGTTTTCGTATGCCCATGATATACCAGCTGGCCGCCATGCTATTCAGAAAGCTATGAAGCTCTTCTTTGACCTCGTCGTCGGAGCTGAATCGCTTTCCGGCCAAATGTTCTTTTAACCTGGGGAACAGGTGATAGTCACTGGGCGCCAAGTCAGGACTATAGGGTTGGTGAATGATTATGAAACGTCCCCTTAGAAAAATTTATGAATTACTGAGCTGGTGAACCTCTACGTTATTTGATTTTCAAACAGCTAAGAAAAACTGAACGTACTCAGACATTTCTCTGTTTACTTTTTCTGATCAACACAATGTGTTTAAAGCAACGCAATCTGATTTTCAATAATCTCTACAAAAGAATGGCCCTGACTAACAATAACCCATACCTTTCATGAATCACTTACCTCACAAAAATCTTCGTTACTCCAATTACTGCAATACAGCGAGCGCCAGTATTGCCAGCTAAATAAAAGATTCTAAAAAAAAAGAAAAAAAAAGGAATGTCTGAGTACGTTCAGTTTTGCTCAGCTGTTTGAAAATCAAATAACGTAGAGGTTTACCAGCACAGTAATTCATAAATTTTTCCAAGGGGTCGTTTCAATTATGTTCCACTGAAACTGTTGCAGAAGAACAACGGTTTGCCGAGCGATTTGTGGGCTTGCGTTGTCATGGAGAATGTGTACACCCTTGCTCAGCATTCCTCTTCTCCGGTTCTAATTGCCCGTTTGAGTTTTTTCAGAGTCTCACAGTACCTGTCAGCGTGGTCCCAGCGATTCAGCTCCGACGACGAGGTGAAAGAAGAGGGTTCATAACTTTCTGAACAGCATGGCAGCGAGCTGGTATGACATGGGCATACAAAAACTGCCACAGCGTCTACAAAAATGCATCGTCAGAAATGGTGATTATGTCGAAAAATAGCTAAATTTTCAAGCTGTAAACTGATGTAAAACATTGTAGATGATGGTTCAGATGGCTCTGAGCATTATGGGACTTAACTTCTGAGGTTATCAGTCCCGTAGAACTTAGAACTACTTAAACCTAACTAACCTAAGGACATCACACACATCCATGCCCGAGGCAGGACTCGAACTTGCGACCGTAGCGGTCCCGCGCTTCCAGACTGTAGCACCTAGAACCGCTCGGCCACCTTGGCCGGCTAAACCATTGTAGAAATAAATAGGTCTATGTACTTATAAAAGATAGGAGACCTTACTTTTGGGATTACCCTCGTACTCTACCGCGCAAACATTTGGGGCTGCACTCGTCTGGTATGAGACGTTCCCGGGGTAGTCTACTGGGAACCGAACTGCACAGTAACCCTGGGTTCTTGGGGCGGCTGTGAGGTGGGTGGACAGCTGTGGCCAGTTATGGTATTGTGAACCACTGAGGGCTATGGCGGGACGAAGCCTCTCCCTCGTTTCTAGGTCACCGGTTTAATACACACACATTACATACTCTCCATCCGATTTTCAACATTCTTCTGTAGCACCACATCTCAAATGCTGTAATTCTCTTCTGTTCTGCGTTTCCCCCAGTCCATGTTTCACTACCATACAACGCTGTGCTCCAAATGTATATACCCAGAAATTTCTTGCTCGAAGTAGGACCTATATTTGATACTAGTTGACTTCACTTACCCAGGAATGGCCTTTTTGCCAGTGCCAATTTTGTTTTCGATATCCACTTTGCTCCGTCTGTCATGAGTTATTCTTCATTCTAAGTAGTACAATTTCGTAACTTCATCTACTTCGTGACTACGAATTTTAATGTTAACTTTCTTACTTCTCAGTACTTTCGTCTTTCTTCGATTTACTCCAAATCCTTATCCTGTACTCATTAGGCAGTTCATTCCAGTCAACAGATCCTGCACTTCTTATCCACTTTCAATGATGATATCAACGCCATCAGCAAATCTTATCATTGATATCCTTTCACCTTGAATTTTAAGTCCACTTTTGAAACTTTCTTCTATTTTCGTAATTGCTCCTTTGATATATAGATTGAACAGTAGAGGCGAAAGACTATGTCCCTGATTTACACCCTTTTAATCCGAGCATTTCGTTCTTGGTCTTCCATTCTTCTTGTCCCCTCTTAGTTCTTGTACAACCGTCACTCCTTTCAGCTGATCGCAATTTTTCTCAGAATTTCGAACTTTTGCACCATTTTACATTGTCGAACGCTTTCTCCAGGTTGACGAATCCTATGAACGTATCTTGATTTTTCTTTACTCTTGCTTCTATTATCAACTGCAACGTCATAACTGTGCCTCTGGTGCCTTTGTCTTTTCTAAAGCCGAACTGATGGCCATCTAACACATTCACAATTTTCTGTTCCTTTCTCCTATATATTATTTTTGTCAGTAGCTTGGATGCATGAAATTTTAAGCTGATTGTGCGATAATCCTCGCACTTGTCGGGTCTTGCACTCTTCTGAATTGTGTGGGAGATGTTTTTCCAAAAGTCTAATGATATATCGCCAATCTCATACATTCTACACTCCAACAAGAGCAGACGTTTTGTTGTCACTTGCCGCAATGATCTTAGAAATTCCAATGGAATATTATCCATCCCTTCTGCCTTATTTGATCTTAAGTTGTCCAAAGCTCTTTTAAATTCTGATTCTGATACTGGATTCCCCATCTCATCCTTGTTGACTCCCGTTTCTTCTTCTATCACATCAGATAAGTCGTCCCCATCATAGAGGGCTTCAGTGTACTTCTTCCACGTAATCGCTCTCTCCTCTGTGTCTAGCAATGGAATTCACATTGCACTCTTAATGTTAACGCCCCTGCTTTTAATTTCACCGTAGGCTGTTTTGACTTTTCTGTATGATGAATCAGTCCTACCGACAATCATTTCGTTTTCGATTTCTTTACATTTTTCATGTAGTCATTTAGCATTAGCTTCCTTCGCTTCCTATTTATTTAATTCCTAAGTGACTTGTATTTCTGTACTCCTGAATTTCACTGAATATTTTTGTGCTACCTTCCCTCGTCGATCAACTTGAGTATTGTCTTCTGTTATCCATGGCTTCTTCGCAGTTAGCTTCCAAATTCTGTGACATACCATTTTAGAGATGTCCATTCCTCTTCAACTGAACTGCCCACTGAGCTATTCATTATCACACCTGCTATATCCCTAGAGAATTTCAATCGTATCTCATAATCCATTAATACTTCCGTATCCCACTTCTTTGCGCACTTATTTGTAGTGACTAGTCTCCTAAACTTAAGCCTACTCTTTATCATTACTATATACTGATCTGAGTCTATATCTGCTCCTCGGTACGTCTTACAATCCATTATCTGATTTCGGAATCTCTTCCTGACCATGATGTAATTTAATTGAAATCTCCCGAATCACCCGGCCTTTTACAAGTATACCTCCTTCTCTTGTGATTCCTGAACAGAGTATTCGTTATTACCAGCTGAAATTTATTACAGAACCCAATTAGTCTTTCTCTTCTCTCATTCCTTGTCCCAAGCCTATATTCTCCGGTAACCCTTTCATCTACTCCTTCCCCCACAACTGCATTCCAATCCCCAATGACTATTAGATTTTTATCTCCCCTTACGTACGGAACTACCCTTGAATATCATCGTATACTTTCTCTATCTCTTCATCTTCTGTTTGCGACGTCGTCATGTATACCTTAACTATTGTTGTCAGTGTTGGTTGATTCTTCTGATGAGAACAACCCTGTCACTTGAATGCTCGCTGTAGCTCACTCTTTGCCCTACCTCCCTCATCATAACGAACTCTACTCCCGTTGTACCATTTTCTGCTGCTGATATTACCTTATACTCGTCTTACCAGAAATCCTTGTATTCGCTTCAATTCACTTCACTGAACTATTTCTACACCCAGTCATAGCATTTCCCTTTTAAGATTTTATAGCATCCCTGCCATGTTCGAACTCCTGACATTCCACGTCCTGTTTCGTGGTTATTCAGTCATTTTCTCATGGCCGCCTTTCCCTTGACAGTTCCTCTCGGAGATCCGAATGGGGGACTAGTCCGGAGTCTTTTGCCAATGAAGAGAACATCATGACACTTTTTCAATTACAGGTCATATGTCCTTTTGGTACACATTATGTGGCTTTAATGCAGTGGTCGCCATCGCCTTCTGCATCCTCTTGCCGTTGATCATTGCTGGTTCTTCTACCTTTTAGGAGCAGTTTTCCAGCCTAAGGGCAAGAGAGTTCTCTAATTGTGCGTAGGGACTTAAAAAGAATGGGGTACAATTGTCGCCGGTCCTTTGTGGCCGAGCGGTTCTAGGCGCTTCAGTCTGGATCCGTGCGACCGCTGGATGTGCGTGATGTCCTTAGGTTAGTTAGGTTAAAGTAGTTCTAAGTTATAGGGGACTGATGACCTCAGATGTTAAGTCCCAGAGTGCTCAGAGCCATTTGAACCATTTTGGTACAATTGTCGGGTACCTTCTCATTCGTATAGTCAGTGCTAAGCGCCCATGAAGGTTGTGTAAGAACGACAGCTCGTGACAACAGGAAACTGTTTTTCTGGAGTGATGAATTATGCTATAGCTTGTTGCATTCCGAAGCAAGGGTTTGGGTTTGGCGAATGCTTGAAGAACGTTACCACCCATCTTGGGTAGCACCAACAATGGTTATGGTTTGATTCCTCTATTGCACTAAAGATAACCCTAAATGCAGAATGATATAAACACAATTTACCTCACTGCTTATTTGGTACGATAGAGAAACATTTCGCAGACCATTATTAATTGTATCAGTATGACAACGCACCTGTGAATATTTCGTCCATGAAGAAAGGCAAGGTAAGTGCTGCGACTGTTGATAAATCTAAATAAAACAGGTTTCTGTGTCGGTTATTTAATCATTTTGCCTCTGCGCGTTTCGATGGATCACGACATTATCTTCAGTTGGAGAACTGTCTAGTTACGTTGTTGGTGTCAGTGAAGATCGCAGACGCCTTTGCACCTAAGCAGACTAGGTGCAGGTTGTCATACGTCTTTTGAAGGGAGACAGAATCGAAACAATGCTATACACTGCTGCTTGTTGTCTGTGCGCTTCAGTATACGTTCGTTTATGCCATAGTTTCAAAAATATTGTACTTGGCAGAGGTATATGTTTGGTGTCCTGTTAAAAATAGACTGAGAAATTATAGGTGTAGAGCAATGATAAAAAATAGAAAACAGAAACAGTGAAGGTATAAAATTTCTGTTCAACAGTGGCGACGGCCTCTTTCGGATAGCAAACTAACGCTATCGACCATTACAGCGTGTAGCCTAATCAACGCTGATTTATATCCTCTTAGTGGTGTTACTGCCGCCAATCTAATGTGATTATCGTGAAATCTGCATAGACACCATCTTTCAGATGTAGAGGCACGTCTACCAACTTTCGTTTATGTTGCACAACTCCTCTTGGTGATGCGATCGAGAATGTGAGGTAAGGGGCGAGTTGTGGCGCCCTGGAAATATTTTATGTTCAGAGTTGGGGTGGTCGCACACGACACGCGGTGGGCGCGGGCCGCTCGGCAGGCCGAATACGGGGTGCCGGAAGTTGGCCGAAGCAAGAGGGGTCCAGCGGCAGCGTGGCTGGGAATTCCATGTTGACACTGTGACGAAGACGGTGCTTTGTGTCGATGAAAGAGATTTCTATGCCAGGAGTGCAAAGGTGGCGGACTTTGTGAAACCTTAATGGCAGACATTTCACAGTTCGTATAGAAATTAATAGTAGCCAGATGAATCATGATATCTCAAAAAGAAACATGTATATTACTATTAGTTGCACGACGATTCTCGTGTTGTAATCAGATTTTCAATACCTTTATTAGTTTAAAGTTTAGTATCTGATGGTAAATTATACAAGTAACACCCAGCAACGAATTTCCAAAATATTAACGCCTCACCCGATTTTGTCGATCGTCGTCTCTTTAGAAAGTTATTAGTGTAAAGCTAAACTGGTATGAATTACAGGCATATGACTTGAATAATACATGAGTTATTGAAGGTCAAAATGGCCGATTACTATCGATCGCGTCAGGCCATAGGTACTGTAGGTGCCCCGGTGGTCCCGGTCGCCTACGGTGGAGGCCGAGCGGTGACCTCTCCAGTTGTCAGGATGCTAGGAAATGACTGTGGACGCGTCAGAAACGCCAAAGAAACATTATTAATTCCTGACACCTTTATTCATGCCGAGTACAATGTGGCCCACATAACACAGGCTGGCTGAGCTTGGTGATATCAACGACCTTCCCCGTGGCCTCGCTGACTCGTAGCGATGACACCAGCTCCGGGCCGCACCGTTCTTGCTAGCGCAGCGCCGCGTGCTGTGACGTAGCGTGGAATGTCTTTACTTCGGCCGTGCGTGGCTGGCAGCGCCGGCTGGCCGGCCGGCTCGGCGGCGGTCAGCAGGCCGCTGCGCGTAGGAGGCTCCGGGTTGGAGTCCCACCTCTGTCAACACGAGAGGCGTTCTCGTAGTGCGGAGTGTACTCTATCCCACCCCGTCTTCTTCCCTGCTCCTCCTGGTGGCTCGTCCGCGGTGGACGGGCGAAATTGGCTGCAGTTCCCCAGCGTCGTTGGCTCACCCGGTTGTGACGGCGGATGCACAGGGCCTAGGCCCCGCACGATCTCGACGACGGCTCACTGATGTGGTCAGCATTGGCAGCGAGCGAGTCTGCCACGATGTCTGCTAATCCTGGGTTGATGATTGACAGCGGCAGCAGAGAGGACCAGAGCTGCTACTGTCCCCTCACGTCTGCTGCTGGATGGGCCGCCCTTACTGCAACATCTCCTTAATAAAGATTAACATGTCGATCACCGAGCTGAGCGCTACACAGCGACCCAGTACACATCTAACTGCAAGTCGAACTGCGAGTGCCTTGTTGCTATCAAAGCTGGCGTATTTAAAGGAAGCACGAGCGATGTCCTGACGTCATGCTCGTTTGTAAAGAACACATTCGTTCCACTTCTACTGCTGATTCATCTGTCGTACTCGCCCCTTAGGCGTTCTTACGTGTTTTTACGACACACTTACGTGAAGTTACGAAATGCAATACAGCTGACGCTATACCTCTGTCTGACACTCTACGAAAGTCTCCGTCTAACACAAACCCGCACGCTAAGCAATTCTCTCTCGCCTGTTGAGTGTAACCCGGCCACTGCCCCTGCGTGACGACTCATTCCCTTACATGTGCAATCCTCTTATCTCTTGGCTAACCTACTGCTTCTGGCTCTCGGCATGGGCAACGAAACTTTGACAATATTCCACGTTTCCAGCTCTTTACTATTCCACGACACTACAGTACTCAACAGTTACATGATAAAACGGTAGCAGTATGTTATAAATATACTTATTCATCTATGTCTTATATAATATTCATGAGGAAACTGGTTAAATATTTACTGTGTTTTAGAAAGCACAGAGACATTAGGTTACTGGCCTACCTTTTGTTCCATTCGTTTGATATATGTTTATTTAATTGGTTTATGTATCTAATAATGTGTGTTAAAGCGTCCAGCAGTAGGAATATTTATATAATTTCAAGTTATTTAAATGTAAATCCAGTACTTCGAATGTGTTTCATTAGGTTCGTGAGGGTGCGTTGGCATGAAGACATGGCGCGAGCGCTCTAGCCAATCACAGCGCTCGTGAATGGGGAGACTGGATGGAAGCGAGTTCGGGTTAAGAGTGCTGGGAGTACGGCAGAGGACACGGGAAGGGCTGGACGCGACGGCGCGATGGACGCACAGTCGCGGGAAAGACTTGGAGCAGTTTGCGCGTGGTCGCGCGAGATAAAAATACTTCGCAGTGCCGACTTGTACACTTGTGAGACTTCCATAGCTTCTACAGAGAAGACGTGGTGTGCATTTAGAAGTGAATATCTCGCGAGCTATGTTGTTGTTCATAACTAATTACGTGCAGTAGGAATCTATTGTTTCCCTGTTATTCAACTTATATTTTATTTAATTGCTGGACCATCGACACCAATAAGCGTTTTGCAGAAATATGCCGCATTCTCAGATGTATTTCTACTATCGTACTCATCATTTAAAGTCGTTAAGATGGTACCTGCAGATTTTATTTAACTGCAATCTTTCACTTATAACTTTATATGTTACTTTCATAATTCGCAATTTCCGAGTGATAGAAACCTTCGACCATTCGATTCATGTGTGTATTCTTATCGTGTACTGTAGACTCAGCAGCATTTGGCCTGTAATACGGCAATTACGTATCCCAGCCTCTAGGCAACGAAACCAGCCTAAAGTTTTAATATTTCAACGTTGAGTCGGAGGGTGCGTAGTTAATTGAAAGCCCGCAAGAATAAACCAACGGATGTCAAAAGTAAGAATTAGTATCAGAAATAAGATTAGTGATTAATCTAACAGCTTATCACTTAGTAGATAAAGTGCAGGAATTCTGTTACTTTGGACGAAAAATAACGTGTGACAGAGGAAGAAAGGGGGTCATAATAAGAGGACTAGCGCAGGCAAAGACTGAATTTCTCGCTAGAAGTCTTCTACAAACGAACATAGGCCTTAATTTGAAGAAAATGCTTCTGGGCATTTATATCTAGAGCACAATATTGTATGGAAGGAAATCGTAGGCTACTGGAAATCTGAAGAAGAAAAAAATTCAAGTGTTTAAATTTAGCGTTACAGAAGAATACTGAAAATTATATGGAAAACGCTAGAAGAAAGGGCAGACTGATCGGACAAGTGTTAAGACATCAAGGAGTAACATCTGTGGTACTAGTGTAAGCCATAGAGAATAAAAACTGTTTCCAAAGACAGACGTTGAAAGTTATTCAACAAATAAACGAGGAAGTTTTGCGTAGCTGCTACTTTAAGAAGAAGAGACTAGCGAATTCCAGCTGGAGAAAAAAAAAAGGAAATCACCACACAAAAATAAATCGTCCCCCTCCAGGAGAAATCAGGCTAATAACATGCAGAAGGATTTGATAATGTACTCATTTCGGTGAGAAAGGGGGTCCACAAATCTGTGTTAACTATGCCACTTCCAGCTGAAGCCAACCACTGTTGTATGTATCCTGTACAGTAATAAAATATCGTGTAGAGCAGTCTTGATCGCACAAAAACCCATTTACTAATAAGGGGTGGCAGGTTACGACCCGATGTGGATCATTTTCGGACCATGGTCCAGTGATGACGAGTGGAGACGATGGCACGGAACAAGATCTGTTGATACTAGCCACTGATCTCAACTACTCAGAGGGTTGCATTGACAGTTCCTGCTCCATGCCCATCGTCTCCAAACATCGTCACTGGAATGTGATCCGAAGATGATCCATAGCAGGTCGAAACCGGTCACCACTTGTGAATAAAATGTTTTATGCGATCAAGAATTGTGTAATATTTTATTGCTGATTATTGTGATCGATGCTATGTTCAATATGTACAGCTACCAAATTTTGTGGATGCTGATTGACACGTTTCACTCGCTCTTCCAAACTGTCATAGTGGTTCAGCGGACCATTCGAAGGGCAATGAAGTGCCCCAGAGTTCGTCGTGCCAGGAACGTAGGCGTTCATATCCTTTGCATGCAGTTCCCTTCGCCGCTATCGCTCGTAAAGTGATTAAGGTGGCTCTTCATTCGTTGACAGCAGCAGTTTCTTGCGGGTATGACAAAGTGTGATGCTAGTTTCCAGTTCCTGACTGATAGAATCTTCTTACGACTACTGTTCATAAGCCATCTTACTTGGCTGCAAGGAGTACAACATGCCTTGTAGATACGTAGCACAATTCGCGTTGATGCATCAACGCCACAGCTGCAAAATACTAACACGAATTCTTTACAGACGAATGGAAAAACTAGTAGAAGCCGACCTCGGGGAAGATCAGTTTGGATTCCGTAGAAATACTGGAACACGTGAGGCAATACTGACCTTACGACTTATCTTAGAAGAAAGATTAAGGAAAGGCAAACCTACGTTTCTAGCATTTGTAGACTTAGAGAAAGCTTTTGACAATGTTGACTGGAATACTCTCTTTCAAATTCTAAAGGTGGCAGGGGTAAAATACAGGGAGCGAAATGCTATTTACAATTTGTACAGAAACCAGATGCAGTTATAAGAGTCGAGGGGCATGAGAGGGAAGCAGTGGTTGGGAAGGGAGTGAGACAGGGTTGTAGCCTCTCCCCAATGTTATTCAATCTGTATATTGAGCAAGCAGTAAAGGAAACAAAAGAAAAATTTGGAGTAGGTATTAAAATCCATGGAGAAGAAATAAAATCTTTGAGGTTCGCCGATGACATTGTAATTCTGTCAGAGACAGCAAAGGACTTGGAAGAGCAGTTGAACGGAATGGATGGTGTCTTGAAGGGAGGATATAAGATGAACACCAACATAAGCAAAACGAGGATAATGGAATGTAGTCGAATTAAGTCGGGTGATGCTGAGGGTATTAGATTAGGAAATGAGACACTTAAAGTAGTAAAGGAGTTTTGCTATTTGTGGAGCAAAATAACTGATGATGGTCGAAGTAGAGAGGATATAAAATGTAGACTGGCAATGGCAAGGAAAGTGTTTCTGAAGAAGAGAAATTTGTTAACATCGAGTATAGATTTAAGTGTCAGGAAGTCATTTCTGAAAGTATTTGTATGGAGTGTAGCCATGTATGGAAGTGAAACATGGACGGTAAATAGTTTGGACAAGAAGAGAATAGAAGCTTTTGAAATGTGGTGCTACAGAAGAATGCTGAAGATTAGATGGGTAGATCACATAACTAATGAGGAAGTATTGAATAGGATTGGGGAGAAGAGAAGTTTGCGGCACAACTTGACCAGAAGAAGAGATCGGTTGGTAGGACATGTTCTGAGGCATCAAGGGATCACCAATTTAGTATTGCTAGGCAGCGTGGAGGGTAAAAATCGTAGGGGGAGACCAAGAGATGAATACACTAAGCAGATTCAGAAGGATGTAGGTTGCAGTAGGTACTGGGAGATGAAGAAGCTTGCACAGGATAGAGTAGCATGGAGAGCTGCATCAAACCAGTCTCAGGACTGAAGACAACAACAACAACAACACATCAATAAATCGGGCAACTCCATTCATACTCATGTCACATCTTAATGGCCACTGGCCCTGCCTCGTTGATTCCATAAGACCAACTTTCTACACAACCAACTTGCACATACGCACCACTTCAGTGCTATGGCTTACGGCAGCGGTTGTAATACCCATATAACCGCATGGTACCAGTTTTACAACATTTATAGTGCTTCAAAGTGGGCAGTGTGCTCATTTAAGGGAGTCACTAACATTTTGTGTGGCGAGCTTACGTTACTGGAGATGTGTGTCAGTCATCTCCACCAGGACGTAGCTTTTAAGGCAGTGTCGTTGTACGTACGGATCCCCAAGAGTCTAGACCTGCTTTCCACTTGCCATATCTGTCCGAAGACGCCTGCATCCTGTTCATTTACTAGCTAGCGACACAGAAAGCATTTATACAGTCGTCGGTGACGACTTCCATTCCAGATACTGCTACGACGTAACGGCTTCCCATAAGACGCAGAACCACTGGAGATGCTGTAGTGAACCGTAATTGGAGGGTGCATTACTGTTACATGCAGGTGCGCGCGATGACTTAAAATCAAGCGGTTAGTGGAACTTCGTGGCCACTCCCCAACACCGTTCCTTGTAGCTCTAGACAGCAATGACAAGCAAACGGTTTGAAGCAGTCGTCAGATAGTGCGTTACTGGCCTGATAAAGAAGACATCCAATCTGGAATATCACACGCTCTCTTTCGCAGACTGTGACACATATTCTATGTGCGAGAAAAAGTGTACCGTCCAGATGGTAAAAACTGAACTATCGATGACATAGGGCAGTAGTTTTAAAAAATCATATCCGGAGGCTTTCGACGAGTTTTATGCGAAAATACATCCAGGGGCGACCATAACCAGGGTAGGGGATTCCACAATCCCCTTCGCCCTCCCCCAAACCCCCCCCCCCCCCACACACACACATACACATACACCCCTAAGCTCTTAGGGGTACTTCCAAGTCTCTATTCTTCTTCCAAAACATTAAAAATACTCCGTACATCCTGGTCTACCAATCGTAAGGGGTTCGTTGAATATATCTCTTTCCATCTTGTGACAAGCGCACCACCTTTGCACCCAACAAATCAATAATATTTTATGTATGTGCTAATATTAGTCTGTCCCCACCGTTTACCGAGTTTACTATTCGTAGATGCAACAGCACAACATCTACTTCTTTCGGTAATGACCTTGTATACTTTACTTAAAATTCTCTGTAGTACTTCTTTCTCTCCACATGCAGAACATCCTACGTTCTACGTTCTAGTACCACATTTGAAGCAGTTTTAGTTTTCACTTCACTACATTCCCCTTCCCTAAAATTCCATATTTCATCTCCACTTGCGCCGCTCCGTCACTTTCAAATTGAAGTCCTTGATTGTGTTCTTTAAGCTTTGGAAAAAGATAAAAGTCGATTGTGGCCAAGTCGGAACTTTATTGAGGGTGATCAGCGACATCCAACCTAAGGCGTCGGATTGTTGTAGATGTCGCAGCATTAGTGTATGATCTGGCAGTGACACGCCCCATGTGTGAACGAACTCTTAAAATTCGAAATTGGATTACAGCACGCTGCTTCTCACGCGCAGACACAGTAGCTTTGCACACTGCCATGTTACATGCTACATTGTGGAACCCTCTAGCGGAAGGGGGCTGGAAATATGGAGATATGAAGAATAAAGATGTAGAATGTTAATACCGGTTGATTTATTTAAAATGCTTTAACGTTTTCACGTAAAAAATTCGGAAGTATTACTTTGTAGCACGTCTTTGTATTTTGTCTTGACTTGTACCAAGACGTCTTCGTAACAGATTGTACTTAAATTTTGTGTGTACCAACGGCAAATAGCACGTAGCAGTCTGCCTCGCAGTTCGTGTGTCTTATGGACAATACATCCGAATTTATACCAGATATATTTGCCAGTCTGTAGTTTTATTTAGCTGTCAGAAGCCCCTGGTAGACGGGAAGGAGTCCTTTGCCACTAAAGTCGACGCGATAGAAGACTGGCAGGTGACATGAATTGCCCCGTGTAAAAGGGAATCGGAGGCAGACACTTCAGATTCCAATTCACAATCGTCATTCCATATCTATTTCCTCTAGATCATCGGCACCGAAGTTACACTTACAGCTTAACACCAATTCTCCTAAAAATAAGAAAGTGTCCGATGTTTACATACGACTGTCTTGCAGCAGACAAGCAGAAATGGGAAATAGACATGTTACTGCTTCTCTGCCGTGCTGCAACCGATTTTCGTTGGACATGTTTGATACCTTCGTCTACTGTACTAACTCTGTGTCTTTGCGACGTGTGCTGTGCACTTGTTGACAAAGGAAATGTTGATAATGCCAAACAGTTCAGAACAGAATATTTTTGTTCTGCCTTGTGTCACGTGGTAATATGACAAGAAACGACCAACCCTTGACAAAGTCGGATAGAACACGTTCGTCAGAGTCATTCTTATGTGTATTTCCTTCATGGCTGGTCGCACGTAATACTTGGTGGCAGGACGGTAATCTCATGAGATTAAATTACATCACTTTTTTTAATGGAGCTCAACTCATTTTTCACTTGACTTTAAGTGATTTTCTAATGTTCGTTCTAGCGGTGAATGATGGAGGGAACTAGCCATAGGTACATACAAGTGATTTATTTAACGTAACGAATTTTATAATGCAATATGATGGATGCCCTGACACTTTCATGTATCTTCAGTAAGAGCACGTTAATCTTATCTGTATTAATCTAGCAAATTGCCTATGGATTTTCTATCCGTTTCCTTGAATTATCTTGCGGATAATTAGTTATTCACTATATTCAGACAAGTTGCCTGTCCCCTTCAAACTGACCCAGAGTTTATGCTAAATCATATAAATAAAAGAAAATGGGGGTGAATATCAGATAATGTCAAAGTATAGCAGCAAGTATAGTGTCTTAACAACTGTCTCGTAAAAAAGAGCACAAGACAGCAAGTCCATCCGTCGTCTGCACTGACCGTGCACGATCTTGTATGTAGGCTGTTTAGGTTTTTATGTTGGTAACGCCACGTAGAGCTCTGTATGAAAATCACTGACTGTTCTGTGTGCAGTCTGTGACTGATTGGCATTGTTGGAATATTCGCTATTGGAGTGTTGGTCAGTTTGATGTGAACAGCGCGTAGCTTTGTGCAGTTGGAGGTGAGCCGCCGTAGTAGTGGATGTGGGGAGAGAGATGCCAGAGTTTTAAGCGGACGATCTGAACGTGTGTCCAGGATGTCACAAAATTATATATATATATATATATATATATATATATATATATATATATATATATATTAATAGCGTTCAAAATTCATTTTATATATATATATATATATATATATATATATATATATATATATATATATATAAAAAATGCCTTTTGAACGCTATTAAGGTAAATACATTGTTCTCTATCAAAATCTTTCATTTGCTAACTATGCTTATCAGCAGTTAGTGCCTTCAATAGTTAGAATCTTTTATTTAGCTGGCAGTATTGGCGCTCGCTGTATTGCAGTAGTTCGAGTAACGAAGATTTTTGTGAGGTAAATGATTCATGAAAGGTATAGGTTATTGTTAGTCGGGGCCATTCTTTTGTAGGGATTATTGAAAGTCAGACTGCGTTGCGCTCAAAAAAAATATTGCGTGTCAGTTTAGTGATGATCAGAATAAGTAAAGAGAGAACTGTCTGAGTACGTTCAGTTTTACTCAGCTGTTTTTGTATCAAATATCGTAGAAGTTTACCAGCACAGTAAATCACAATTTTTCTAAGGGGACGTTTCAATCTGAACGAGCTCTAAGACGAAGGACTGCAGACTGGCCACATTTCTCTACTGAGTTTCCCGCAGCAAGTCTCGGTTCCTCTCCCCTTTAAACGTGGATGTGAATCAAATTTCTCGAAGTCGCTTCCTTCCGCGCGCCGACCAATCTCCAACATCGATTTTGGTTTTGGCGCAAAAGCTTTTTGAACATCTTCCTACTTCATCGACAAAATGAGAACCTACGAGTCGGCGTCAAGTCGGTCAAACTTCCCGTGGGAACACGCCGTGCCTACAAGGTCATCAAGTTAACGGCCAGCGGAGCAGTCGTGGTGGTTCTCAAGCCGTGCGGAATCCGCTGCATTGTCTGCGGTCACGATGGCCGGGCGCCGGACATCACAGCGTCTCGGTTCGCGACTCTTACTTAGCTGCTGCCCCTGTTCTCCGCCGAAGTCTGCAAAGACGGCCGCCGTCGACCGCTAGTCATTCTCAAGACTCCGTGTCTCGAGAGCTTCCCGGAGGGAAACGGCCTGGTATAAGCATACGCTCCCATTCTTCCCAATATTTAGCTAGTACAGCATTGCTTATATTCAGTCATCCATCATGCCCAAAAAATATGAATTAACTAAGTGTACCTGATAATGTCAGTCACACAGATGATCCAGTAACGAATTAGAACCTGTGTTGACATCTCCATTTAGTCACTTAATCAAGTAATATTGGAGGGAAAGGCTCCTTGTAACATGTCAAATACTATTACCTTAAATTTAACTGACTTAACTCGGTAATTAAGATTTCTGAAACTCGCACAACTTCATGGCATGTATATTTTCAGCGCGTTGGTTTCTCGCTCGTTGGTTTCTGTTTCTGATGGGGTGTTTCATCAGTGAAGTAAAGCTTGATTTACAGTCATTGCCCTTTAGTCTTCTGACTGGTTCGATGTAGGCCACCCGAATTTTTCTCGAGTGCCATCCTCTTCACCTTAGAGTAGCACTTGCACTCTACTTCCTCAATTATTTGCTGGATGTGCTACAGTCTCCCCCTTCCAGCGCAGCCATTACCCTTTACACCTTCCTGTAGTATCCGAAAGTTATTCCTTGATGTGTTATATCCTATTATCGTGTCCCTTTTACTTGCCAATGTTTCCCTTCTTCGCGGATTCTGTGGAGAACCACCCTATTCCTTATCAGTTTACCTAATTTTCAGCATCTATCTACGACAGAACATCTAAAGCGCTTCTTATCTGGTTTTCCCACAATCCATGACTCACTCTCGTACAATGTTCTCCCCTAAACGTACATTCTCAGGAATTGCTTCCTCAGATTCATGCTAGCAGGCTTCTGTTGGCAGAATGCCGTCTTTTCCTGCATTAATTTACTTTTATGTCCTCTTTGCTTCGTGCACTATGTGCATTTTCGTTTTCGTCTTTCTTCGTTTTATTCTCAATCCATATTGTGTACTCATTAGACTATACTTCCCATTCAACACATCCTGTAATTCTTCCTCACTTTCACTGAAGAATGCGATCAGCGTACCCTATCACTGATATCTTTTCACACTGTATTTTAATCTTGAACCTTTGCTTTACTTCCAATCATCGCTTCTTCAATGTATAGATTGTACAGTAAGGGAGGAAGTCTTCATTCCTGTCTCACAGACCTAGTAATCAGAGCAGTTCCTTCTTGGTCTTCCATTCCTATTATTCTCTCTAGGTGAAAACTTTCGGTAGCCAAGATCACATAAATACTTTTTTACTTTCGATAACCGGTTTTGGCCGTCCGGTGTGGCCGTGCAGTTCTAGGCACTTCAGTCTGGATCCGCGTGACCGCTACGGACGCAGGTTCGAATCCTGCCTCGGGCATTGATGTGTGTGATGTCCTTCGGTTGGTTAGGTTTAAGTAGTTCTAAGTTCTAGGGGATCTCAGATGTTATGTCCCATAGTGCTCAGAGTCATTTGAACCATTTGAACAACTGGTTTTGACAGAATTTGCTGTCACCTTCAGGTCTTCAAAAATTTTTGTTACAAATTTCGTTCACTGTGAGCTGGAACCTCATGCCAAATTATCATGCCAATGGATAAAAAGTAGCATACCATAAACCTTTGCGTTGTAAACAAGTACGGGACTACCCTGCCCGTTGCCGCATTCGTAGGTGGGTTCTACATCTACATCTACATTTATACTCCGCAAGCCACCCAACGGTGTGTGGCGGAGGGCACTTTACGTGCCACTGTCATTACCTCCCTTTCCTGTTCCAGTCGCGTATGGTTCGCGGGAAGAACGACTGTCTGAAAGCCTCTGTGCGCGCTCTAATCTCTCTAATTTTACATTCGTGATCTCCTCGGGAGGTATAAGTAGGGGGAAGCAATATATTCGATACCTCATCCAGAAACGCACCCTCTCGAAACCTGGCGAGCAAGCTACACCGCGAAGCAGAGCGCCTCTCTTGCAGAGTCCGCCACTTGAGTTTGTTAAACATCTGCGTAACGCTATCACGGTTACCAAATAACCCTGTGACGAAACGCGCCGCTCTTCTTTGAATCTTCTCTATCTCCTCCGTCAACCCGATCTGGTACGGATCCCACACTGATGAGCAATACTCAAGTATAGGTCGAACGAGTGTTTTGTAAGCCACCTCCTTTGTTGATGGACTACATTTTCTAAGGACTCTCCCAATGAATCTCAACCTGGTACCCGCCTTACCAACAATTAATTTTATATGATCATTCCACTTCAAATCGTTCCGCACGCATACTCCCAGATATTTTACAGAAGTAACTGCTACCAGTGTTTGTTCCGCTATCATATAATCATACAATAAAGGATCCTTCTTTCTATGTATTCGCAATACATTACATTTGTCTATGTTAAGGGTCAGTTGCCACTCCCTGCACCAAGTGCCTATCCGCTGCAGATCTTCCTGCATTTCGCTACAATTTTCTAATGCTGCAACTTCTCTGTATACTACAGCATCATCCGCGAAAAGCCGCATGGAACTTCCGACACTATCTACTAGGTCATTTATATATATTGTGAAAGCAATGGTCCCATAACACTCCCCTGTGGCACACCAGAGGTTACTTTAACGTCTGTAGACGTCTCTCCGTTGATAACAACATGCTGCGTTCTGTTTGCTAAAAACTCTTCAATCCAGCCACACAGCTGGTCTGATATTCCGTAGGCTCTTACTTTGTTTATCAGGCGACAGTGCGGAACTGTATCGAACGCCTTCCGGAAGTCAAGAAAAATAGCATCTACCTGGGAGCCTGTATCTAATATTTTCTGGGTCTCATGAACAAATAAAGCGAGTTGGGTCTCACACGATCGCTGTTTCCGGAATCCATGTTGATTCCTACATAGTAGATTCTGAGTTTCCAAAAACGACATGATATTCGAGCAAAAAACATGTTCTAAAATTCTACAACAGATCGACGTCAGAGATATAGGTCTATAGTTTTGCGCATCTGCTCGACGACCCTTCTTGAAGACTGGGACTACCTGTGCTCTTTTCCAATCATTTGGAACCTTCCGTTCCTCTAGAGACTTGCGGTACACGGCTGTTAGAAGGGGGGCAAGTTCTTTCGCGTACTCTGTGTAGAATCGAATTGGTATCCCGTCAGGTCCAGTGGACTTTCCTCTGTTGAGTGATTCCAGTTGCTTTTCTATTCCTTGGACATTTATTTCGATGTCAGCCATTTTTTCGTTTGTGCGAGGATTTAGAGAAGGAACTGCAGTGCGGTCTTCCTCTGTGAAACAGCTTTGGAAAAAGGTGTTTAGTATTTCAGCTTTACGCTTGTCATCCTCTGTTTCAATGCCATCATCATCCCGGAGTGTCTGGATATGCTGTTTCGAGCCACTTACTGATTTAACGTAAGACCAGAACTTCCTAGGATTTTCTGTCAAGTCGGTACATAGAATTTTACTTTCGAATTCACCGAACGCTTCACGCATAGCCCTCCTTACGCTAACTTTGACATCGTTTAGCTTCTGTTTGTCTGAGAGGTTTTGGCTGCGTTTAAACTTGCAGTGAAGCTCTCTTTGCTTTCGCAGTAGTTTCCTAACTTTGTTGTTGTACCACGGTGGGTTTTTCCCGTCCCTCACAGTTTTACTCGGCACGTACCTGTCTAAAACGCATTTTACGATTGCCTTGAACTTTTTCCATAAACACTCAACATTGTCAGTGTCGGAACAGAAATTTTCGTTTTGATCTGTTAGGTAGTCTGAAATCTGCCTTCTATTACTCTTGCTAAACAGATAAACCTTCCGCCCTTTTTTTATATTCCTATTAACTTCCAAATTCAGGGATGCTGCAACGGCCTTATGATCACTGATTCCCTGTTCTGCACTTACAGAGTCGAAAAGTTCGGGTCTGTTTGTTACCAGTAGGTCCAAGATGTTATCTCCACGAGTCGGTTCTCTGTTTAATTGCTCGAGGTAATTTTCGGATAGTGCACTCAGTATAATGTCACTCGATGCTCTGTCCCTACCACCCGTCCTAAACATCTGAGTGTCCCAGTCTATATCTGGTAAATTGAAATCTCCACCTAAGACTATAACATGCTGAGAAAATTTATGTGAAATGTATTCCAAATTTTCTCTCAGTTGTTCTGCCACTAATGCTGCTGAGTCGGGGGGTCGGTAAAAGGAGCCAATTATTAACCTAGCTCGGTTGTTGAGTGTAACCTCCACCCATAATAATTCACAGGAACTATCCACTTCTACTTCACTACAGGATAAACTACTACTAACAGCGACGAACACTCCACCACCGGTTGCATGCAATCTATCCTTTCTAAACACCGTCTGTACCTTTGTAAAAATTTCGGCAGAATTTATCTCTGGCTTCAGCCAGCTTTCTGTACCTATAACGATTTCAGCTTCAGTGCTTTCTATCAGCGCTTGAAGTTCCGGTACTTTACCAACGCAGCTTCGACAGTTTACAACTACAATACCGATTGCTGCTTGGTCCCCGCATGTTCTGACTTTGCCCCGCACCCGTTGAGGCTGTTGCCCTTTCTGTACTTGCCCGAGGCCATCTAACCTAAAAAAACCGCCCAGCCCACGCCACACAACCCCTGCTACCCGTGTAGCCGCTTGTTGCGTGTAGTGGACTCCTGACCTATCCAGCGGAACCCGAAACCCCACCACCCTATGGCGCAAGTCGAGGAATCTGCAGCCCACAAGGTCGCAGAACCGTCTCAGCCTCTGATTCAGACCCTCCACTCGGCTCTGTACCAAAGGTCCGCAGTCAGTCCTGTCGACGATGCTGCAGATGGTGAGCTCTGCTTTCATCCCGTTAGCGAGACTGGCAGTCTTCACCAAATCAGATAGCCGCCGGAAGCCAGAGAGGATTTCCTCCGATCCATAGCGACACACATCATTGGTGCCGACATGAGCGACCACCTGCAGATGGGTGCACCCTGTACCCTTCATGGCATCCGGAAGGACCCTTTCCACATCTGGAATGACTCCCCCCGGTATGCACACGGAGTGCACTTTGGTCTTCTTCCCCTCCCTTGCTGCCATATCCCTAAGGGGCCCCATTACGCGCCTGACGTTGGAGCTCCCAACTACCAGTAAGCCCACCCTCTGCGACCGCCCGGATCTTGCAGACTGAGGGGCAACCTCTGGAACAGGACAGGCAGCCATGTCAGGCCGAAGATCAGTATCAGCCTGAGTATCAGCCAGAGACAGAGCCTGAAACCGGTTCGTCAGACAAACTGGAGAGGCCTTCCGTTCAGCCCTCCGGAATGTCTTTCGCCCCCTGCCACACCTTGAGATGACCTCCCACTCTACCACAGGTGAGGGATCAGCCTCAATGCGGGCAGTATCCCGGGCAACCACAGTCGTAGCCCGATCGGGGGATGCGTGGGACGAGCTGGCCGTCCCCGACAAACTCCCATCCGGACCCCCACAGTGATGCCCATTGGCAACAGCCTCAAGCTGTGTGACCGAAGCCAACACTGCCTGAAGCTGGGAGCGAAGGGATGCCAACTCAGCCTGCATCCGAACACAGCAGTTGCAGTCCCTATCCATGCTAAAAACTTGTGCAAAGAACGTCTGAACTAATCTACACAGAGCGAAAACAAATCGACACAAAATTTAAACGGTTATTAAAATACGAGATTGCCTAGTAAATGCAGTAACTTGTGCACTGCTGACACACTGCTCGGCGGCGGAAGGAGACTACGCGAATTTACACTATTCAGGTACTAAAACGCGATGCTACAACTCTCAAATACTATAATACGCCCGAAATTTATGAATTTAACAATGCAAGTACCAAAAACACGCAAATAAATTAAGAATTAAACTATGTAACAAATGAGTGAGCTAGGAGTATACGAGTTGCTGCTGCAGCTGCTTATCCAACGGCGGCAGGGAGCACACTGACTGTGACCAACCGACACTGGCCGTTCAAAACAAAAACATAAGACAGACGACTACGCGAATTTACACTATTCAGGTACTAAAACGCGATGCTACAACTCTCAAATACTATAATACGCACGAAATTTATGAATTTAACAATGCAAGTACCAAAAACACGCAAATAAATTAAGAATTAAACTATGTAACAAATGAGTGAGCTAGGAGTATACGAGTTGCTGCTGCAGCTGCTTATCCAACGGCGGCAGGGATGGGGTGTGTCGACGGATGGCTCCTGATGACAGAATAACAAATTTATCGATCAACAACAATACATTGGTTGCTTACCCTCTGGATGAGGTTTGCTACCACTCATAAAATTCTCGGCGGTAACGAATGTGGCCAGCGGACGTCCAAACACGCGCCCGTTGCGGCAGTTTTAGCTGTTCTATTTTCACAGGTCCGTCTTGATCACATAGATTTCTTTACACTTTATGACCGGTTTCGGCTTATCGCTATCTTCAAATTTGTTGTAAAGCTCACACAATATTTATATTTACACCAGATCTGAAGATGGCAATAAGCCGAAACCGGTCAAAAGTGTAAAGAAATCTGTGTGTCAAGACGGACTCGTGAAAAAAAGCTGCTAAAAATAAAATGATCGCGGACTCATATACAGACTTTACGTCTTCAATTGATAAGGTTGTAGCTGTGCTGGCGCAACTGAAAATCCGCTGCCTCGGCAGCGCTGCTCCGGCCATGCTGTGTCATAACACAGTGGCTGGAACCACGTGCCTCGGGCCTCTGTTGTGATTGCGCCTGGGCGGGGATGGGGGAGGGGGGGGGGCTTGAGCCCCTGCCACAGTGTTTGTGGCAGAATCCCTGGACGATATTGCTGCAGTGCGTTACCACAACGCAGCCCAGCAATGACTCCCATTACAGGCGGCAGTCTGCTGACGGCATCCGACGATAGTGACGGCAATGACTACAGTGGCAGAATTACTCTGGCGCCCCCTAGGCGACGACCTGCATTACAGTAGCGACTGTTAGGATGACAGTTATGACTTCGAACTGTTGGCGGTGCTGAGAGACACAAGTTCTGCGTCACTCCAACGCCTCACGATCTCGATGATGACGATCTGGCTGCTGGTCTTTAAATACGGCTTTCTGCTGCTGATGCCTGCGGTTCTTCTTGCCCAGTATGGCAGTGGAATATTCTGGTGTTACTCGGCAGGCGTAAATGACCCAGGTTGGTGACACAGTATTCTCCTTCGTGTTTCTTAGTACTCCGGTGACATGCTTGCGTCACGGTAGGATACCACTGAGCTGTGCAATACACATACTACTTCCGGCTCCCAATATTCCTTCATATTTTTACGAACTTCATTACTGTAAAACTCCTACCTTTAACCAACTTAATCACTCTAAACATTTGAACCTCTACATTCCCCTCTTCTACGGAAAGAATGTGTCCCCGCATTCTGCCACTACATCTATTTACACTTGATTCTATTTACATGTTTTTGAAATCTCTACCAATTCTGGTCTTATTCCTTATGTACACAGTTCAGTTCCTTTGGAACTGTATAGCGAGGCTTGTCACTACTAATGACGTCACAGTTCCCTCTTTAACACACCACCGTTCATTATGGTCCTTGAGCACACTTTTTCTTTGCCTCTATGACGGTTCACTCATTACACTTCCTTGTTGGTGGGGGGCGGGGCGGGGGGCAGGAGGGGGGTGCTGTTCTGATCAATTTGAACTCATACGCATAAGCTTAGGAGCCGTGGAATTTGGGAAACTCTTCTCTTGAACAAGAAATATATAAGTCCAATCAGTATAAGGAACGCACAAGTGGCTATTGAATGAACCAATAACTACCAGTTGCTGCTGCTGCTTACATCTGTAGCTTTTCACGTGCTCTAAGAGATTTTCCATGGCAACACGACCATGCTGGGTGGTTGTCATTTGATCCAGAGAGCAGAGTAGGTCCTCGTTAATGGTATCATTAAGAAAACGAAAGGTGTTCGAGAGGCAAAACCGAAGAAGGTGAGTCAGGTACGTAAATTAAGGAATGGATCATCCTACGGCTATGGTTCCCGTTATCATTGCTGGTAAGTGGCAAGTGGATCCAGATATCTCACAACGACTGTCAGCGCTCCCACCGATTACAACCAGTGCTGCCGTGTAAGGTGTCAGGCAAATCCAACACCTTCCATGAATACCCTGACGTGATAAGCAAATCCAGTAGTATGGCACACAGCTCCGAATAAATCGTGACATTGAATTAACCTAAGTAATACGAGTAACGAGTGAGCAAATGGAATACCACAGACTAACACAGGAATGCCTAAATGCATGTCATACCTTCCCACCGTGAGACAGGCGCAGTTCCGAGGGGAGAAACGAGAACAGAAGCCGAGAGCAGAACCGTGTTAAGCTGAAGGCCCTACGATAAGGGACGGACACCCACGTCGCCAGCTAACTGCTAGGACCACACCCCAGCCGCAAGCTTTAGCGTGAGACTTTTTCGCGTCTCTGTTACGTCAGGACTACCCCCCAGCCCATGTTAAAAGTTAGAGCCCTCCAGAAGAACAGTATAGATCTTACGATGACACAAAAAGGGCCACCCCCAGCCGCTAGTTTTAGTGTGAGACTTTTTCGCGTCTCTGTTACAGCAGGACCACCCCCCCCCCCAGCCCATGTTAAAAGCTAGAGCCCTCCAGAAGAACAGTATAGATCTTACGATAACACAAAAAGGGCCACCCCAGTCGCAAGTTTTAGCGTGAGACTTTTTCGCGTCTCTGTTACGTTGCAAACTTTAAAAACATTGCCCCACCACGAAAAGTATAACGTTTCTCATTGGATAGACAGAATTTTTGTAGGCGGAGCTTAAGGTTAACATTGAGACCCTGATTTGTCAGATGTAAACACAGCCAGATAGTTTTTTTAAACCAACTTCGGTAAATTGTAGGAAGGAGAAGTTAGGAGAGAGTTGCTTCTGAGACGGCGAGGTTAGCGGAGCTGTGCTGTCCGCCGCCCCCTGACGAACACCGACAAGGTAATGAACGCACCGATGCCGCATAACAGCGGATAAAGCTTCACTCAGAACTGCAGAAGTCACATCTGTTACACCCCCTTTTTGCGTAATACTAGTGTCGATCGTCAATTAAAGCTCATGGTGTTCACATTTGCCACTTGAAGTAAAAATCTGAAACGCGATGATTTTTCTGCTTTATAGTTACTGAGAAGCCACATCAGCCACTGTAATTTATGACAAGTTAGATAAGTAATTAAAGATAACTGAGGGTCACTGTAGACCATTTTGATAGTTTTCTCTTTTGTGAAACTTAATTTAAACCTAGTTTATAGATGTGATATGGCATAGGTCATCCTTCGACCCATTGTAGAACTTGGAAACCCGCTCAGGGAATATTCGTTCACATATTTTGTTGAACGCAGTTGGTTTTTACCATCCTGTATTAAGACATTTCCTTTTATCAATAGTGCAATTTATAAACAATGTTTTGTGAGTAGAATAAAATTTCCAATGGTAAACTTAGCTGCTTTTTCGACGTTATTTTACCAGCTAACTAAAAATAGGAAAGCCTTGAACCCCTTCCACTAAATTTAGTTAGTATTAAGATTCTTTTACAGGGAGTGCAGTGGAGCTGATGCTGAAATCATTAAGTATTTGGTTATATCATCGCTAGTCTCACTGAACTCTTCTGAACTCTACATGTCATGTGTGGTCTGGCGTCTCCTTACCAGCAACAAGTCCCAGGTTCAAACTAGTCAATTCCCTAAAAAACACGCTCAGAGCGTCGTTGCGCGAAAGTGATAGGGAGACACGATATGGAACAAACAGACACCACGCAGAATGTTAGAGCCGTAGCCACCGGAAGTACTCCCCCTCATCCGAGAGTACTTTCTTAGGGCATTCTGCGACCCCCTTCTTTGAACGAAACAATGCACTCTATGCACTCGCTGCGAAGGGCAGATCAGTCCTGCGCCACAGCGTACACATTACTGTGTAGATTTTTTTTTTAGTCATCAGTCTTCTGACTGATCTGATACTTCCCGCCACCAATTCCTCTCCTGTATCTACCTCTTCAGCTCAGAGTAGCATTTGCAACCTACGTCCTCAATTATTTGCTGGATGTATTCCAATCTTTTTCTTCCTCTAGAGCCATGCAAATCATCCCCTCATGTCTATCATCCTGTCCCTTCTCCTTGTCAGTGATCTCCACGTATTCCTTTCCTCTCCGATTTTACACAGAACCTCCTCATTCTTTACCTTATTAATCTAATTAATTTTCGACATACGTTTGTAGCACCACAATTCAAATGCTTCGATTCTATTCTGTTCCAGTTTTCCCACAGTTTATGTTTCACTACCATACAACACAGTGCTCCAAACGTACATTCTCACAAATTTCTTCCTCAAATTAAGGTCTGTGTTTGATTCTACTAAACTTCTCTTGTCCACGAATTCCCTTGCTGCTAGTGCTAGTCTGCTTTTCATATCCTCCTTGCTCCATTCGTCATTTGTTATTTTGCCGCCTAGGTAGCAGAATTCCTTAACTTCGTCTACTTCGTGACCATCAATCCTGATGTCAAGTTTCTAGCTGTTCTCATTTCTGATTCTTCTCCTTACTTTCGTCTTTTTTCCATTTACTCTCGATACATATTCTGCACTCATTGGCCTGTTCATTCAATTCAGTGGATCATGTAATTCTTCTTCACTTTCACTCAGGATAGCAATGTCACCAGCGAGTCGTATCATTGATATCCTTTCATCCTGATTTTCATTCCACACCTAAACTTTTCCTTTTCTTCCATCATTATTTATTCGATGAACAGCTTGAAAACTAAGGCCGAAAGACTACAGCCCTGTGTTACACCCTTTTTAATACGAGCGCTTTGTTCTTAGTGTCCACTCTTATTATTCCCTTTTGGCTCCTGTACATGCTGTGTATTACCCGTCTCTCCCTATAGCTTACCCCTATTTTTCTAACGATTTCGTACATCTGGCACCATTTTACACTGTCAAAAGCTTTTTCCAGGTCGACAAATCCTGGTTTTTCTTAGACTTGCTTCCATTATTAACCACAACGTCAGAATTGCCTCTCTGGTGCCTTCACCTTTCCTAAAGCCAACTGATCGTCATCTAACACATCCTCAATTTTCTTTGAAATTCTTCTGTATATTATTCTTGTCGGCAACTTGGGTCCATTAGTTTTCATGCTAATTGTGCAATAATTCTTGCACTTACCAGCTCTTGCAGTCTTCGGAATTGTGTGGATGATATTTTTCCGAAAGTCAGATGATATGTCGCCAGCCAGACTCATACATTCTACAAACCAACCTGCTACTTTCTCCAATGATTTTACAAATTCTGATGGAATGTTATCGATCTCTTCTGCCTTATTTGATCGTAAGTCCTCCAAAGCTCTCTTAAATTCTGATTCTAGTACTGGATCCCCTATCTCTTCTGAATTAACTCCTGTTTCTTCTTCTATCAGATCAGACAAATCTTCCCCCTCATAGAGGCCTTCAATGCTCTCTTTCCATCTACCCGCTCTCTCCTTTCCATTTCACAGTGTAGTTACCGTTGCACTCTGATTGTTATCAACCTCGTTTTTCATTTCACCGAAGGTTGTTTTGATTTTCCAATATAATAAATAAATCCTTCAGACAATCATTTCTTTTCCGATTTCTTCACATTTTTCGTCCAACAATTTCGTCTTAGCTTGCCTTCACTTCCACTTGTTTTCTATATTCCTGAACTTCGCTGAACATTTTTGTACTTTCTTCTTTCATCGAACGACTGAAGTGTATCTTTTGCTACCCATGGTTTCTTCGCAGTTACCTTCTTTGTACCTATGTTTTCTTTCCAGCTTCTGTGATTGCCCTTTTTAGATATGTCAATTCCTCTTCAACTGTACTGCCTACTGAGCTATTCTATATTGCTGTATCTATGGTCTTAGAGAACTTCAAGCGTACCTCGTCGTTGCTCAGTACAGCAGCATTCCACTTCAAATGGTTCAAATGGCTCTGAGCACGATGGGACTCAACATCTAAGGTCATAAGTCCCCTAGAACTTAGAACTACTTAAACCTAACTAACCTAAGTACATCACACACACCCAAGCCCGAGGCAGGATTCGAACCTGCGACCGTAGCAGTCCCGCGATACCGGACTGCAGCGCCAGAACCGCACGGCCACCGCGGCCGGCTATTCCACTTCATTGCGTATTGATTCTTCCTGACTAATCTCTTAAACTTCAGCCTACTCTTCGTCACTGCTGCATTGTGGTCCTGTATACGCCTTACAATCTAGTATCTGATTTCGGGATCTCTGTCTGACCATGATGTAATCTAATTGAAATCTTGCCGTATTACCCGGACTTTTCCAAATATATCTGCTCCTCTTGTGATTCTTGAACAGAGAATTCGCTATTACTTGCTGAAATTTATTACAGACACAATTAGACTTTCCTCTCTCTCTCTTTCCTTGTCCCAAGTCCATATTGTCCTGTAATATTTTCTTCTACTCCTCCCCTACAATAGTATTCCGGTCCCTCATGAATATTAGATTTTCATCTCTCTTTGAGTACTGCTTTGCCCTTTCAACGTCCTCATATGCATTCTCTCTCTCTTCATCTTCAGCTTGCGACGTCGGCATGTCTACCTGAATTATCGGTGTTGGTTCGCTCTCAATTTAGTAATAACAATTCCATCACTGAGCTATTCCCAGTAATACACTCTCTGCCTTATCTTCCTATCCATAACAAATCCTACTCCCGTTATACCATTTCCTGCTGCTGTTGATATTACCCTATACTCATCCGACCAGAAATCCTTGTCTTCTCTCCATTTCACTTCACTGACCCATGCTATATCTAGTTTGAGTCTCTGCATTTCCCTTTCCAGATTTTCTAGCCTCCCTACCACGTTCAAGCTTCTGACATTCCATGCCCTGACTAATGGAACAATATCCTTTCTTTGGTTATTCAATCTGTCTCTCATGGTCACCTCCCTCTTGGCAGTTCCCTCCCGGAGATCTGAATGAGGGACTATACCGAAATGTTTTGCCGATGGAGAGATCACCATGACACTTTTTCAATGATAGACCACATATCCTGTGGATACACGATATGAGTCTTTAATGCAGTGGTTTCCATTGCCTTCTGCATCGTCATGCCGTTGACCATTACTGATTCTTCCACCTTTAGGGGCATTTTCTCTCCCCAAGGACAAGAGACTGCCGTTGGCAGAATGAGGGGTGACTTCTTATGCAAGTAGTCTTCGGGCGTCAATGCTGAATATTAATCGAAATTGAAGTTGTGGCGTGTTTCGAATCCAGAACGTTTTCATTCCTAATCACAGATGCTACCCCGAGACCATGGGCTACTGCTGCCAAACTGGGTGGATGGAGTAAGGAACATTTACTGCAGGATGCTGGACTGAAATTAATTGGAGATGCTGGAGTACATGTTATATGTAACGAGAATCTGAGGTAGCCTGAAACATTTGATGATTTTCAGGAAGGGTTAATAGAGCGATTTCAGAAGAAGAACATGGGAACTTATTGTCGGGAACAACTTACTAGGTTTTTTCGTAAGCGGGATGAATGGACTGACAGTTACGCCAACTGTATTCGCAAAATCACTGTAGGAACCTATGAGCTCACGGATGATGGAAGGGCCGCTCTGTAATACTGAAGGAAGCAGAGCAAAGGTCTCTTAACTAATTTTTGAGGGGATTTACAACAGGAAATTGTAAGAAAGATTCGTTTGGAATTTCCTAAGCATTTGAGTGAACCAATGGATGTTTCATTATCATTAGAGGAAATTGAGTCATTGGCTAGGTCATGTAAACTTTGGACAGGGTTTAGTATGGACATAAGTGGTGTTTGGTGTGGACGAAAGGGTCATGTACAAAGAGATTCCAGACAGCAAAGTTGCTGGTATTGTAAGAAATTTGGCCACTAGGAGCGGCAATACCGTAACAGAAATCAGCAACAGCAGAACATTCAGTCGCAGGGTAGATCTTACGGGCAGCAGTTAAACGGCGCAGGGGGCAGGGAGTCAGCTGAGCCATGCTCCCACTAAGAATTAACGTATGTAAGAAAGCAGTGGCAGACTTTTTTCTGACCAGCTATGTGGGAGATAAATTATGTAAAAATGTTGTTGGATGTCGTTTCTCAGCAATTGGTTGCAAGTGAGCGAGTATTTGGGGCAAATATGGTAAGTGCACCACGCTGGACGTTAAGTGGCGTAGTTGGAGAGCGTGTAAATTCACTCGGTGCTGGAGTGTTGAAGTTCCGAGTGGGGGAGGTTAACTTCCATGTGGTTCAAAATGGTTCAAATGGCTCTGAGGACTATGGGACTAACATCTCAGGTCATCAGTCCCCTAGAACTTAGAACTACGTAAACCTAACTAACCTAAGGACATCACACACACCCATGCCCGAGACAGGATTCGAACCTGCGACCGTAGCGGTCGCGCGGTTCCAGACTTTAGCGCCTAGAACCTCTCGGCCACAGGCGGCGGGCCTTCCATGTGAATTCAGAAATTCTTCTGTGGTTAGCGGTAGGTACGACGTTATTCTCGGACTCGATTTCCTGGTTGCACACCGCGCCGTAATTGTCCTGGAACGACATATAGTAGAACTGGATGGAACTTAGTTTAAGCAAGGCTCTTTGGAGTCAGAATACCTACATTGTCTCAAGGTCTACCCCGGGGTCAGGGGGAACCAATTAAACCGAGCACAAGGTCCCTTAAGGTCAACCTGAGGGATCGCAAACCGACAGGTACCGGAAAAGTAGTCTAGATTGAAGTTGGTACTGACCTGCCAGTGAACCTTTGGCAGATAGCTAAGTATTAGACGCAGTTAATGATTTATACAACGTAGCGTATCCTGTATTCGGGAGGTGCACAGCACGAGGGTACTGCCTGTAAGTAATGATGAGTTTGGCCTCGAGGAAGTAAATTTATCTCAAGGTACCCTCGTAGCGAATTTAGCTGTGTTAAATGAGGAAGACGACGATTTTACAGTACATTACACAATGCCAGGAGCACCTGCTGACTGTTCAGCACTAAGGAGTAAGGTAACAAATCTTGAAACAAAGGGTAGAGCATTAGTGGAAAAACTGTTGGATAAGTAATTACGTAATCCGTCGTGTCCATTACTCGCAACACCGCTTGTTCAGCACCAAATTCCTACTGGAAGTGAAGCACTCTATAAACGACCGTATCGAGTTCCAAGGCATTTTCAGCCGGTTATGGCTGAGTTTATAGATCAGCAACCTAGAGATGGCATCATAAAACCTAGTTGTAGTTGCTCCCATTGTAATTGTAAGCAAAATCTCACCAGTTGGTGGCAAATCGTATCGTTTTTTCTGTGACTATCGGTTCCTCAATCAGAAAACGGTGTCAGATCCGTGTCCTATGGTTATAAAACCCTCCCAGGAGGCTCGCAGTTGTTTTGTGATTCGTGCATGGTGCCATGGGGCCCTGAGCTATTGCAGCCCATTCTTCCCTCCCAGGCTGCATTTCCTTCACCGTGCTCCTCCCTCCCTATCCTGGCTCCTTCGCTGCTGCCCCTCCTTCCCCTCTCTCGGAGTTTTTATTCATGTCGACCTGGCTATACACCTGATTCCTTGTGATTTTGTTCATTTAGCCTGTTATTTTATCCTTTTTGGCATTTTTGGTCCCCTCTTGAGGTTTGATCTCCAATTCTAAATTTTCTACCTTTAGTGTGAGCCATTTGGGGAAGAACTCCCTCTGTAGCGTCTATAGCGTGGTTTCCTCTTCCCTTAATCAAAAAAAAAAAAAAAATGGTTCAAATGGCTCTGAGCACTATGGGACTCAACATCTTAGGTCATAAGTCCCCTAGAACTTAGAACTACTTAAACCTAACTAACCTAAGGACATCACACACACCCATGCCCGAGGCAGGATTCGAACCTGCGACCGTAGCAGTCCCGCGGTTCCGGACTGCAGCGCCAGAACCGCTAGACTTCCATTAATCGCAACACCTCTTGTAAGTACCAAATTCCTACTGGAAGCGGAATTCCTTCTCCTCTTCCTTGCCCACCACAGCCGTAGTGTCTGGCGCCACTAGCTCAAAGGTAGTATCGACTATCCTTCTTGCGGCCCCATTTCCAGTATCTGTGAGGAAGAGTTGGTATCTGTGGGTAGTGTCTTTAGAAGATCTTTATTTGCCGATATATATATAAGGTTCGACTGGCGAAGAGAGGAGGCAGCAAGCTTGAGGATTGGTGGTAGCGTCGCGACAAGAGGCGGATACGACGTCCTAGCGGCTGAAGCCACGAGCTACTCAAGGAGGATCTGTGCCGAGCAAATATTCTGGAGTACTTCACCGGGGTCAGCATCGACTACAAGCGGCAGGCCGACATCTCGTCGGTTGGTTGGTAACACTTGTGTCGGAAGACCGCTCGTGGCCTGGCTGCCCTCTCCTACCTGGCTTTCATCGGCACCTCTCAGTAACCGCCGCGACGCACCGTGGATCCATGGAATGGCTTGCTGATCAAGGGGAGTAACAATTCATAATCCTCGTGGTAATTAGTGCCATTGTGTACCCGACCTCCTAATTATTTTCTGTTTTGTACCCATTCCTCAGAGTTTTACTCGGACGCCTCTTTGGTTGTAAATGTAGATCGTTGTATTGTACTAGACACTAGTTGTTTGATAATTTGTTCTAATATTATATTGCCCTTCCTTTTTAGTTTATACCCGACCATTAATTTTTTATTGAATCAGCTCATGGTCGGAAATACAGGCGGAACAATTGTACCAAGGCACAGGTTGCCGTTAAACAAACAGGGGTCTTGTGGTTACATTTAGAAGTTAACCAGTGCAGTTCCTTGATTGTAATTGCATTTGAGATAATCTGAACTACCTGGTGTGCCGGCCAGTGTGGCCGAGCGGTTCTAGGCGCTTCAGTCTGGAACCGCGCGATCGCTACGGTCCTGCCTCGGGCATGGATGTGTGTAATGTCCTTAGGTTAGTTAGGTTTAAGTAGTTCTAAGTTCTAGGGGACTGATGACCTCAGATGTTAAGTCCCATAGTGCTCAGAGCCATTTGAACCATCTACCTGTTGTACTAAATTGTGCGTTCCTGTCTTTGAAAGACCGGGTCATTTTTGGTGTATTTTTAACTCGATCTTGTGGTTCCGCCGAGTGAGTCCTCTTTTAATAAGTGCTCATACGTAATGTTGTAAATAGGTTGTTTAGGTTTTTATGTTGGTGACGCCACGTAGCGCTCTGTATGAAAATCACTGACTGTGCTGTGTGCAGTCTGTGGCTGGTTGGCATTGTCGGAATATTTGCTATTTTAGTGTTGGGCAGTTGGATGTGAACAGCGCGTAGCGTTGCTCAGTTGGAGGTGAAACGCCAGCAGTGGTGAATGGCTCTGAGCACTATGGGACTCAACTGCTGTGGTCATAAGTCCCCTAGAACTTAGAATACTTAAACCTAACTAACCTAAGGACAGCACACAACACCCAGCCATCACGAGGCAGAGAAAATCCCTGACCCCGCCGGGAATCGAACCCGGGAACCCGGGCGTGGGAAGCGAGAACGCTACCGCACGACCACGAGATGCGGGCCCAGCAGTGGTGAGTGTGGGGAGAGAGATGGCAGAATTTTGAGAGCGGACGATCTGGACGTGTGTCCATCAGAAAGAGTGAATCTGTAACACTGTTTATCATGAACTGATATATATATATATATATATATATATATATATATATATATATATATATATATATATATATGACTTTTGAACGCTATGAAGGTAAATACATTGTTTGTTCTCTATCAAAATCTTTCATTTGCTAACTATGCCTATCAGTAGTTAGTGCCTTCAGTAGTTAGAATCTTTTATTTAGCTGGCAGTATTTGCGCTCGCTGTATTGCAATAGTTCGAGTAACGAAGATTTTTGTGAGGTAAGTGATTCATGAAAGGTATAGGTTATTGTTAGTCTTGACCATTCTTTTGTAGGGATTATTGACAGTAAGATTGCGTTGCGCTAAAAATATTGTGTGTCAGTTTAGTGATGATCAGAATAAGTAAAGAGAGAAATGTCTGAGTACGTTCAGTTTTGCTCAGCTGTTTGAAAATCAAATAACATAGAGGTTTTCCAGCACTGTCATTTATAAAATTTTTCTAAGGGGATGTTTCAATGTTTTAAAACGTTCCTTCAGAACAGCCTTTATGAAAGCAATTTAACTTTCCACATATTTACAGCCATCTGTCACCAGGGCTTTAGTGAGAATGAGATTGTCGCAAGGAAGGGGTTGGGATCCAGTCGCAATTTGATTGCTGATTGAAAGGAAAAGTTGCTAGCTTTGAAGCAAGCCTTATCATTGTCAAAATTTTTTCCTAATTTGTTTAACCTATAAGCTTAGGTGAGCATCTTATCCCCGAACCTTCCGTATTTTACGTCATCTGTTTGAGTAATTGAAGCACACTTGTCATCAATATTACTTATAGGTTTTCATGTGTTGCAGAAGGGCATTGAATAAGAGAAACTGTCCAGCTGCCTCGTGATGACTGGGTGTTGTGTGATGTCCTTAGGTTAGTTAGGTTTAAGTAGTTCTAAGTTCTAGTGGACTGATGACCATAGATGTTAAGTCCCATAGTGCTCAGAGCCATTTGAACCTTTTGAACTGTCCAGCGCGGCGTAAACACTACTGTTTCACCCGATAATGGGCGGGCTGAAGGTCCGGGCCCTGGATAATTGTCATGTTGTTCTTATTTGATTTCTCTTGTAAAAGCCTATTCATTCCACAAATTTGTTAATATGTGAACAAAACAGATTTATGATTATATATTGTTAAATAAATATGTAGTGTCCCTTCCACTTTTCCTTAATACCAGCAAATTCCACGTCTCACTCATGTATGAACAGTATTGTATCATTTTACACTGATTAAACTGAGGGTAAGGAATACTTTTTTGCCTAGTTCAATAGCCGTCTTCGGATCTGTAAAGATTTCCAATGAAATACAAGTCAATACCTCTTAGCCAAACAGAAAATGTTGTACCCATACAGTAACATCAGAGCCGTTAACCAGCATTGATATGACCGTGTAGGAGATACACAGTTGTAAATCTTTCCAAATCTGAAAATGGCTATTGAACGGACTGAAACTATCTGCGTAACAAAACTCTGGGCAATAAAGTGTTCTCAAAGGATACCAGACTCACAAATACAGGAAATCGCCTTCTGCTTCCATTGACGATGGTTAAACTGAATTACATTTCCCTATTTCCATTACTCAATTAAGCGCCCCTAAGGATTTGGTGCATTATATATAGGAGAGTGTCACGAAAATAACTTTCGAAATCTGTAGTTTATCACTAATTGACTAGTTCTTAGAAACCTATTGAAAATGCTAATTTTGGAATACTACACACATATGAACAGCGCTTAGCGGATTTTGTCATAACAGTTCGCATATATTTCGTCATGCCGTTACTGAACACGTGTTTCAACAGTCTGTCAGCAAAATTAGAGCTCCTTGCAGTGCTAAACACCTTTTTTCTTTACAACAACCGGGAAAAGGGTGGTACTCGGGCTTGCTTAAACCTACAGTATCTCAATTTGTGTTGGATATAAAACATCCTCCAGCTGCCCCGTCATAAAGCTGTCAGTGACTTTATGTGCTGACTTAAGTAATGCCTGTGTGAAACGCCCATCTTTCAAACTTGGGGTTTTTATATGGACGCGGAACCTGGTATCATTATATTCGCATCTGTTTCCATCGCAATCAGCGTTAATTGCTTCGTTTCTGAGCTTCTGATAATTACGGCGTCAAATTGCACCCGAGGGACCAGTAATGAGAAATACGAACTAACAGCTTCATCGCCGTCACTTTTTGCAGTCGCTGTCGGTTTTGCGTTATTTACACTTTGCCACGAAGATGATTTTTGAAACCGGAGAGCTATCGCACGCTCTTGTCTGCAGATTCTCCTGTGTCATTCGTATATTATTTCCTAACATGAGGTGTTTACAGAGCTATGTGAAGTATTCTTTGAATGGAAAGCTGTTAGTAAAGGTGTAAAATTTATGGAGTTGTCCCCTTTTGAGATAAATTCCACTTCCTTCAATTAATCTATTGTTAATAGCAGATCACACAAATGATACAGTGATTTAATGAAGCAACCGAGCTCCATTTCACAGCACGAAACGTTGTTAATGTAGTCGGCCGAGCAAAGATACGTATATAGAAACACCCATCTCGTAAATCTGGGAACGTGTATCACCGAACATCGGTTTTTCTGAAAAGAGTATAAAAGTAAACGACAAAATATGTTTGTGACAAAGGGAATTAAAAACTGTGGTGACATTGTGGTAAAGATACGACTCGAAACCACAGACTGTAAACTGACTATAGAAAAAGCAGCACTCCGTCCTCAGGCCACGAGTGGCCTACCGGGATCATCCGACCGCCGTGTCATCCTCAGGGGAGGATGCGGATAGGAGGGGCGTGGGGTCAGCACACCGCTCTCCCGGTCGTAATGATGGTATTCTTGGCCGAAGCCGCTACTTTTTTTTATATCATTTTGTTCGATTTCGTTCGTTTTATCTGCTCGGGGCGAACGTCGGAAGACACCCGCTTCAGTTCGTCGTTGCTCCATTAACTCAGTTTATATATACTCAGTTTATATATACATATATATATTATTACAGAGGGCAGCTAACCCTCTGACCGAACACGCTGAGCTACTGTGCCGGTATACTATTCGGTCGAGTAGCTCCTCAATTGGCATCACGAGGCTGAGTGCAACCCGAAAAATGGCAACACCGCATGGCAGCCTGGATGGTCACCTATCCAAGTGCCGACCACGCCCGACAGCGCTTAACTTCGGTGATCTGACGGGAACCGGTGTATCCACTGCGGCAGGGCCGTTGCCCAGACTGTCTGTAGAGGCAATGATAATTTAACAAACTGACACTTGCTGTAAACCAGGTGTACCACTACCGCCCAAGTCCGGACACCGTCTCAATTATACTTACGGTGCACTCAACGAATGTGACGAAAAGAGTGTAAAAAGATCTTACCGCCTAATTTTACGGGTACTTACGCCCGGCAAGAGCGTGAATAGAGCACTTATTTGGCGGAGTGAACACAAGAAAGAATCATGATAATATGTGGGACCTGAATCTATACTTTCGTAAAATAGTACTCTGAACTCTCATTACTTAACAGCGCGCGACTCGCCGCCTCGTTAGTACAGGATTCAAAAACGTAAACATAGTCTCAGGGATTGTCTTTCGTGTTATCACGTTAAAATATTGCTGCAGGATACCTTTACTATAGTGAAATTTAATTAAAAGAAATCTTTTAGTGAAAGAAAGTATTCCCCTTTTTTTAAACGAAACAATCTTCGTCTTGCCGAGAAGCGGCCACTGAACTTAACTGAATGTTCTCTGTTTTTACCTTAATACAACATAAATTAATATATTCACTTTCTTTTCCTTAATAATTATGGTGCGAGTCTCTTAAAGCCTCCGTTGATGAACGCAATGAAATTATAATGAAATTTTTTCCAATGCAAGATGCCTGCCTAGAACGGTCGATTGTTCTGCCGTACTTGTTGTTTATCTCTCTTGCTGAAAACCTTACAAATAATTTTTTACTTCTGCATGAAGATCACAAGCCATATGTAAGAAAAAATGCACAATCGGCATAAATTACCATATATTATTTAAAATTTACACCTTACAATTCGAAATGGCCGCGGTAGCGTGCGTTAGCTTTGAGATTGGAGCAGAGAGGGAATAATACTCGCCAGCGAGTAAAAGAACAATTAATTACCACAAAGATCCTATACAGTTACCTTATAGAGTCTGTCTGTATCATTATTATTTCATTTCATTATAAATTAACGTTATGCAGCTAATTGTCATGAGCATTTTCAGAGTTTTTTACAATTTCATTTTACTTTATTCTGTGTCTGACTTGTCGTCGCACGATTCAATATTTTGTGCCGTGTATCGGTACACAGGGTTTTCTCTAGCTATCAACTGTGTTAAATACAAACTTTAAGCAGTGTAATCAACTAAGAAAAACAGTAATGAAACAAAATAAAAAAAATGTGATACAATAATCACCACTTACTGCCTTTAACAAAGCATGGGGATAAGAAACGAATGATCATATGGCTCCCTTGTAGGTACATCATGTGGTATAGTTCGGTTCACAGGCGTAGCGTTGGAAACATCAGGGAGTGAAAGAGGCTGCAGTCGTAACACTTTTATCACATACAAGCTACGAACAAAAGAAATGAGATCCCTGTTACTATGAGGGCGCACTGAAAAGTAATGCCCCCGAATTTTTATGTGAAAACGCTTAAATATTTTTAAGCGAACCAAACGCCATTAATATTCCACATCCATATTCTTCATGTCTACATATTTGCTTCTCTGTGCCGCTACACGTCTCCGAATTGTAGCGAGTAACATTCCGGTGTATAATGTAACTATGTCGGTCCGTGAGAAACAGCGTGCTGTAATCGAGTTTCGAATGCGAAGAGTTCGTCCACAGATGGCGCACCCTCTCCTTCAACATGAAAATGCCAGACCACGCACGGGCGTCGCGACATCCGTAACAATTAGACGTCTTAGGTTCACTGTCATCGATCGTCCTTCATACTGTCCCGAATTGGCCCATCAAATTTTCATATGTTCCCAAAACTAAACACCTTCGAAGACTTCACTTCGATAGTGATGAAGTAGCGCAAAAAGAGATTTGGTTGTGGCTCCGTCAACAAAATCGAACATTCTACGGTGACGGTATCAACAAACTGATCTCTCGATGGGAGAAATGTGTTCGTCGTCATGGTGACTATGTTGAAAATAAATGTGTAGACACCAAGAATAAAAATGCAGAATGTTGATAACGTTTGTTTTGTTTAAAAGGTCTTAAGAGTTCTCACATAAAAATTCGGAGGCATTAATTTTCAACTCGTCCTCATAGTATTTCTCGAGGTGTAATACGTCAGCGACACAGTTTTCCAAACTTCAACTACGTCTTTGCGTCCAGACAAGTTGAATCAAAACCGATCAGTTCGGAAACAGTGCACAAGAAGTTTTTCTGCGGAGGAGTTTTACATCGACCAAGGAAATACGTATGACGTCTGACTCAAAAGAAACGAAACTATGCTGAAAACGAGTGTACTTGTCAAAAGTATTCAGTTAGGGGGAGTCACCCTGAAAGTAGGAAACGTTTTCGTTCTACTGCTACAAAATGTCTGCATCTTCTGGTCCATGAGCAAATACAACTGTTGGTATATCCCAAGCAGGTATAAATATTGTTGTGGACTGGCAAGACAGCCAATCCACTATGACAGGAAGCCGAAAGGCACGCGTTTAAGCTCACGCAGGCTGGCGTGAGGTCTGGAACATGACAAGGAACTGAGACTAGCAAAAATAGTACGTATCTGTTGGAATACTTAACTTTAATCCATAATTGGTGAACATCGCTCTTGACGGTACATGTTTTACAGCATCAGTAGTAACTGGTAAAGGCGCCTTGCTAGGTCGTAGCAAATAACGTAGCTGAAGGCTATGCTACCTATCGTCTCGGCAAATGAGAGCGTAATTTGTCAGTGAACCATGGCTAGCAAAGTCGGCTGTACAACGGGGGCGAGTGCTGGGAAGTGTCTCTAGACCTGCCGTGTGGCGGCGCTCGGTCTGCAATCACTGATAGTGGCGACACGCGGGTCCGGCGTAGACTAACGGACCGCGGCCGATTTAAAGGCTACCACCTAGCAAGTGTGGTGTCTGGCGCTGACACCAGAATTATACTGCCTGTCGTTCAGAAATGACGTCTGTTACCCCACTCCGTTAAACTGTAACTGAGGTAATACTTAAAGGTGTTCCTTTGCAGTAACCTGCAGTTCAAATCAACGAAAACAGAATAATGTCACACAAAATTACTGAATAGATTTGTAAATGAGTGCTGACGGCGACAGTGATGTAGATTACTGGATTTGCTAAATGCTTTCATCCCGAAGATATATTCTGGTTACGTAAGTCCAAGCATTCCGAAGAATTGAAGGAACAACTCTTGTCAGGCTCTCTGTGGAATGAAAAATGAATTCTTTTTTCATATCTGATATGACACCCAAGACGTGTTCGATCGGGTTCAGATCTGGAGAGTTGTGGGGCCAGTACATCAACTGGATCTCGCGACTGTGTTCCTCGATCCACTCTATCACACTTCTGGCCTTGTGACATGGCGCATTATCTTGTTGAGAAATGCCACTGCTCTCGAGAAACATGATCGTCATCAAGGGTGTATGTGGTCTGCAACCAGTATACGATACTCCTTGACCATCGTGCTGCCTTGCTCGAGCTCCACTGGATCCATGGATGCGTGTGAATGTTCCCCAGAGCATTAAGGAGACCCTGCCAACAATCCAGGTGTCAAGCAGTTGTTCCACTGGAAGACGACGGATTCGCGCCCTCCCATCGGCATTATGAGGAAGGCAATGGGCTTCGTCAGACCATGCAACGCTCTGACACTGCGCCAACGTCCAGTACCGATTGTCACATGCCCATTTCAGTCGTAGTTGCCGATGTCGTGGTGTTGACGTCGGTACATATATAGGTTGGCGGCTGCAGAGGCCCATCTTTCGGAATGTTCGGTGCACTTTGTGTTCAAACATACTTGTCACCCAGCATTAAAGTTATTTACGCCACAGTTCGCCGCCCATCCTGTTTTACCAGCCTGTCCGACCAACGACGTCTGACATCTTGTAATATTTCTGGCTTAGTCAGCCATCATATTAGGCTCCAAGAAGCTGTTCCCAGAGCAGTGGAGATGCAAGTAGTATACAGATGACGAAATGTGGTGTGAGGTACCTGTGACAGATTCGGTACCATTGCCGTGAGAAAGACCACCTGCATAATGCTACTGCTCTGTGATTGGTTCCTCTGTTCGGAGCAAGGGCGCCATAACGTTAAAGTATAGTTATTATTATTAGTTGAACTACTCACTGGAATTGTAAGTGGGCTGTTTAGGTTTTTATATTGGTAACGCCACATAGCGCTCTGTATGAAAATCACTGGCTGTGCTGTGTGCAGTCTGTGGCTGGTTTGCATTGTTGTTGGCTATTGTAGTGTTGGGCAGTTGGCTGCTAACAGCGCGTAGCGTTGCGCAGTTGGAGGTGAGCCGCCAGCAGTGGTGGATGTAGGGAGAGAGATGGCGGAATTTTGAGAGCGCACGATCTGGACATGTGTCCATCAGAAAGAGTAAATTTGTGATATTGGATATCATGAACTGATATATATATATATATATATATATATATATATATATATATATATATATATATATATATATATATATATATAATGACTTTTGAACACTATTAAGGTAAATACATTGTTTGTTCTCTATCAAAATCTTTCATTTGCTAACTATGCCTATCAGTAGTTAGTGCCTTCAGTAGTTTCAATCTTTTATTTAGCTGGCTGTACTGGCGCTCGCTGTATTGCAGTAGCTTGAGTAACGAAGATTTTTGTGAGGTAAGTGATTTGTGAAAGGTATAGGTTAATGTTATTCAGGGCCATTCATTTGTAGGGATTACTGAAAGTCAGATTGCGTTGCGCTTAAAGTACTGTGTGTCAGTTTAAGCACAGTCATGTATAATTTTTCTAAGGGGACGTGTCAGAATGACTTCACTTTTTAATATAAATATCGCTCAACAGCTGACTATCAATCAGTCATTTTAGAATTATTAAAAACAATTTAAATCAAAAACAAAAGACTGACGAAATCGCAGACGAAGCACTTCGGAAGCGTTCGGGTCACGCCTTTTCTGGTAAGGCGCGCGAAGTGTGTCGGGATGTTCGTCACTCTGGATAAAGCAGTCGAGAAGAACAGTCATATTGTCTGTCGTAGGATGTGTTTCCAATTTTTATTTAAGTTCCTGTTCGTCACTCTGGATTAGGCAGTCGAGATGTACAGTCATGTTGTCTCTGGTAGGATGTGTTTGCTAGTATTCAGTATTAAAAGATTCACTCCGGTACTCATGAGGCGCAGACACGTGCCACAAATAATGTACAGATACATTTTCGTAAACATTGTGTTTGATCATGTACTTCGCTGTATCAGAAGGTGTTGTATTAAGGTCATGTAGTCTTCTCGTGTGGCTATATTAAAATACGCGAGTGGCATCCCAAAGAAGTGATACATTATTTCAGAACAGAACCTCGTTAAAAGTCAGTTTCAGCCTCAAGATACAGAACCTACGACCTGCGTGCTGTTTTCTGCGCTGGGGACATCAGCTTGAAGACAACAGGTTAGTGAACTATAACAGAACCTTCGTATTCCACACAGTGCAGTGGAAACAATTAGCCCCCTCAAGTGTACTGCATGCACAGAACAAATGTGCTCAGTGACACGTCATCTGCTGTAATGCAGAGGAGGTAAAGGAGAATGTTCGTTATTAACACCAACAATCAGTTCATTCTTCCTTTCTTGCTGTAATCTGTAATGATGGGTGGCCGCCCAACGTCAGGACGTGGTTTCACCATTTTATCGCCTCCTTTTGAAGACGCTCATCACATCACTCCTCGAACACACGACAAATCGTGCAGTTTCCGAAATGCTCATCCCGAGCCTCCAGGTCATCACAATCTGCCCTCGGTCAAACCCAAATAGATCGCGCGCCTTCCCCATTCGACACACGGACAGCACGCTCAGTGATACTACATGCAGCGTGCTAGTATCTGATTAGCAGTCATTCCCCGCCAGACGATGCTGCTATCGCCTGAACGGATTTATATCGATGGTAGGTCGGTTGTAATAATGTTCTAGCTGATCAGCGTTACATGATAGTAAAATAAGTTTGCATTCTCGCCGGGTAGTGTGGTGGAAATTTATATTTTCCCCTTACGCTAAGGGTATTTTTAAACAGTAGAGGAAGTGGCATTGCTAAGTAACACCAAAACATGTATCGGTAGGTAAAGGCTAAACAAGCAAGGATTCAGTCAAAAACATCTACACGTTAGATTTTGTATCGATAACATCGTGTATCAAAGAGTCTACCGACTTAAATAAAGAACTGTTATTTTATTTAGTATGAAATTGAAAGGGAACTATGATAAATTTGATGGCTCTGGAGTATACAGGATTGACTGCAGTAATTGTGGCAAATATTATGTAGGTCAAACAGGCCGCTCTTTTAAGTTAAGGTTTAAAGATCTCTCACAGCCACGAAACAAAACGGCTTTAGGACAGCATTTGTCTGATGCTGGTCATTCCATAGAGAGCATTGAGAATTGTATGCGTATTCTTCACAGGGTGGAAAAGGGCCGTGCTCTTAATTTGTTAGAGCAGCTCGAAATTTATAAAGTAAAAAATAGAGAGCCAAATAAACTGCTTAACTTGCTCCCAATGCCTACTTAGTTTTATTTGACAATGTTTTACCCTAATCACTGCACGCCTCTGTGTGTTCGCAAATTCACCTAGTATTGAGTACATCACATATTAACTTCGTTTTCATACGTTTTACGCATGACTCTAGTATGTTCTTGTTCCTTCTCTATTCATGTCATAGACTGCATTAACCAGATAATGTGGGTCATCCACTGTTACGGAATTTTATCATTCTTTTCTTGCAACGGAGTACCGCAGGTTACGAGGGGTCCTCTGCCGGTCACGTTCCTCCAACCACTTCCCGCCTGTGCGGAATTCTGGCGTTAGCGCTAACAGAGGGCGCTGATTATGTTCAGAACTATACTTTCTTTCATTCGTGGCTCCTTTAGCGATTTGTTTTATGTTGTTTAATATTACCCGGTGCAATATCAATGGTGTTTAATATTTATGTCATTGTCTAGAATATTGGCACTAGAGCATATGTCAACCACTGTTTTTTTAACTCTTCGCCTTTTTAACAATATTACTTTTGTCGTGTTCTTCTTTATATTGCTTTTTATTACTGTACATCTTCGGCGGTAATTCAGTTGAATACCGCCCTTCGATTGTGCTATTCCGGTACCAATCGAAGCGATAGGTGTTGCAGGTTCCAGCCAGCCAGCCAGCGAGCCAGCCAGCCAGCCAGCCAGCCCGTCGGCGTGCAGCAGTCCAGCCAGCAGCGGTCCCCGCCAGCAGCCAGCAGCGGTCCCCGCCAGCAGCCAGCAGCGGTCCCCGCCAGCAGCCAGCAGCGGTCCACGTCAGCAGCCAGCAGCGGTCCACGTCAGCAGCCAGCAGCGGTCCACGTCAGCAGCCAGCAGCGGTCCCCGCCAGCAGCCAGCAGCGGTCCCCGCCAGCAGCCAGCAGCGGTCCCCGCCAGCAGCCAGCAGCGGTCCACGTCAGCAGCCAGCAGCGGTCCACGTCAGCAGCCAGCAGCGGTCCCCGCCAGCAGCCAGCAGCGGTCCCCGCCAGCAGCCAGCAGCGGTCCCCGCCAGCAGCCAGCAGTGTCCCCGCCAGCAGCCAGCAGCGGTCCACGTCAGCAGCCAGCAGCGGTCCCCGCCAGCAGCCAGCAGCGGTCCCCGCCAGCAGCCAGCAGCAGTCCCCGCCAGCAGCCAGCAGCGGTCCACGTCAGCAGCCAGCAGCGGTCCACGTCAGCAGCCAGCAGCGGTCCACGTCAGCAGCCAGCAGCGGTCCCCGCCAGCAGCCAGCAGCGGTCCCCGCCAGCAGCCAGCAGCGGTCCCCGCCAGCAGCCAGCAGCGGTCCACGTCAGCAGCCAGCAGCGGTCCACGTCAGCAGCCAGCAGCGGTCCCCGCCAGCAGCCAGCAGCGGTCCCCGCCAGCAGCCAGCAGCGGTCCCCGCCAGCAGCCAGCAGTGTCCCCGCCAGCAGCACGCAGCGGTCCTCGCCAGCACCGGCCCCCGCCAGCGGCCAGCAGCCCCCAGCCGGCAGCCAGCAGCCAGCATCCAGCGGCCAGCAGTGGTCCCCACTAGCGGTCGCAGCTACCAGCGGTCGCAGACAGCGACCAGCAGTGGTCCTAGCTGCCCCCACCATCCGCCAGCAGCAGCAGCAGCAGCAGAGGTGTCGCCACCGGCCAGCCAGCCGGGTCGCCCCCCCCCCCCCCAGCAGCAGCAGAGTGGGGCTTCGGCCCCAGTCTCCTTTGTCATTCTCCATCCCTTTCTCCTCTGTGTCTCTCGTGGCCCTGCCCGTCTCTCATTTGCTCCTTTGTCTAGTACTGTGTTTTTTCCCCCTGATCATAATGTCAACCCCCACCACCTCTTCTACAGCCACCACCACTGCCATCGTATACACCTCCCCCTCCGCTGCTGCCACCACTATCACGTGGTGTGCCGCTTCACTCCCCCCTCAGTCCATCTCCCCACTCCTCACTCTCTCATCTCCCTCCCTATTTGTCGCCCATCCCCGGCTCCTCCCTCCGGCGCCTCCTCTGATCCCTTCCCTCCACTCCCTCCCTTTGCTCCTTCCGTTTCTGCTGCCCCCACCTGGGTGGTCGCCCGGCGGGCTACGGCCCACACTCCACTCTCCCCTTCGCCTTCATCATCATCGTCTTCACCGTCGCCTTCGCCATCGCTCTCACCATCTCCGGCGCCGACTCCAGCACCGGGACCTGCCACTCCCCGCCACATTCCAGTTGTTCCCATCCCCCATACCTCCTCCACCGCCGTCAAGTGCCCCAGTGGCACCCCTGCCTCCTCTACTCCCAATCCGCCTTGTCCCCCTTCCCCTTCCCCATGATGCCATGGATGTCTCCCCGACCGTCCCTGCCCCCTCCTCCTCCTCCTCTACCCCCTCCTCCTACTGCTACCTCCTCTCCCGTCCTGATCCCTCCCTTCTTGAAGCCCAGAACCTCACCCTCTTCCTTCACCAGAATTTTCCTGGTGCCCCCATCTCCCTCCTCACTCCTCGCCATGATTCGGTGCTCATCTCCTCCCCAAGCCCTACCCTCCACACAGACCTCCTTTCCCACAGCCCAGTCACCCGCTTTGGCCCTCATGCCTCCCTCACCCCTGCTCCTTCCCCACCTCCCTCCCGCCAACCCCAACCCCCGCATCGCCCGCCGACCCTCACTGCCGTGATCACTCGGCTTAGTCCGACGATCATGGAGAAGGAGGTGTTGGCGGAGTTTCAGGCCAATCCCCATCTGCAGGTGCGTGCGGCTTGTCGCATCCACAATGCTGCCGGCCCCACCCGCCTTATGCGGGTTTTTTCCGAGCACGGCCCCTCCATAGACCGTCTCCTGAAGGAGGGTGCCCTCTTTTTTAACCAACGTTATAAAGTTGACCCCTCCCGTTCCCCTCCTCAATCCCTCCGCTGCCAAAGGTGCTTGCGGTATAATGTGCACCTGACATCTGAGTGCCGCGAGGCCCCCACCTGCCCGCACTGTAGGCAAGCCCGCTTTTTACGGCAGTGCCCCAAACTCCAGTCCCCCCCCCCTCCTGTAAGACCTGTAATCTCCCTCATCCTACCTACTCCCAGAAGTGTAAGGCCCAACCCCCTCCTGCCACTCCTGAACTCACCGTTCCCGTCCGCCCTCTGGACGCCCCCACCCCTCCCGGCAACTCCCTTCGCCCACCCCTAATGCTGAGGACATCATCAGATTCCTCACCATCGTCCTTCACAATTTTTACCCTTTTCAGCGCCCGCGCACCCTTGTAATGGATCTGGGAGATGTGTTATTTTTTACCGGATTTGTCGATACCAAATTGTAAATGTTTCCTTATATTTTTTGTCAGAATTTTTATTATAATTTGCCTTATTATATGTTAATTTACTTATATTTTTGAGAGTGAAAGCATATTGATTACTATTAGTAAATGTATCGAAGAATAGCAAAGAGACTGATTGCAAGTGGAAGCTTGTGTGTTGTGTAAAATGTCTTTGACGCTGGAGTCGTCTTTGACTGTACTCAGTCAACAGTTAACTCTTGGTGTGTGTTGACGGAAGAAGAATGTGCAGGTCGCCATCATAAATAATTTTGAATTATGTTACTATTTTCTTATATAAACTATAAGAAGAAACTACATTCGAAGAAATGGTATTTGAAGCACCAAAAATGAGGCAAACACATTGAACCAGGTCATTTCTGCAGCCGACAAAGATGCATTGTGGAATCATACCTCCATTAGACAACTGAAGCCAAGACTAATATCGCCTTGTATACATCTAACGGAAAAGGTACTGTCACGAAATATGCCAAATTTAAGTAAATAAAAAATAGTGAGCATATTTCAACTTTGTGTCTCAGCCGGGATACCACATTTCAACTGGGGGCTCAGCCGGGATATTGTGTTCACAAGATCTTCAACAATGCTACGAGGAAGAAAATTTTTGTGTGTTAATACATGTTTCTTCAGAATGTGTGTTACAGTATTTGTGTTCATCGGGAAGTAAAAGTTTTGAGAAGAAATGTTTTGGCAAAAAATATAATTTTCGACAGAAGAAAACACTTCAAGAATTTTGGTCAACAATCACATGGATGGAAAACGTGGATTTGCAACAGTCGGAGAGTGTTCCAGATAAGTCACGAAACCCTCGTATTTTGTTAAAACAATCCTTTATCTTGTTTTGTATTGTTGTGTATAAATTTTTTTCTTCACAATGACTTATGAGATTTTCGAGAGTACTGTTCCTAAAGTAGAAAGTAGTAATTTAATAGACTTCGAAAATCAGGACAGGTGAAATGAAACAGAAAGAACCGATCGATTTGATTTAAAAAGTTTTCTTGTAAATTTCATGAAAAAAATTAAACAATCAGTTGACGACAATAAGACTTACTGGGATGAAAAAATTGATAACATTTTGTTGCAAGTCCAAGCAGTCAATACCCAAGTGGGTGATCTTTCGAACAGAGTTGGCAGTGTTGAGGAAAAAATTGAATCTGTGGAAGCAAAAGTAAATGAAATTGATGATAAATTGAGTGATGAAATTAATACTGTAAAAAATGAGTTACTGGCAGATAGGGAAAGAAATTTAATTGATTTTAATGAGATAAAAGGGGAAATTAAAAATTTGGATGAGAACACAAAAGTTTTAGTAAAAAATGTAGAACAAAAAACTAACAATCGTTTGGTTACTTTAGATAAAAAAGTAGAGTGCAATGATTTAGAAAACAAAAAATCTGTCAAAGAACTTAGTGAAAAAATTGAAACTTTTGACATTGAATTATAAAGCAAAAATCACAATGTCAACACATGCATTCTTGTATCTAATAGTCCAGTGAAGCACTTTTTGGTAGACGGGCCTTACATCCCATTGATTTTATACGGTATTGTAAGGATTGTTTTTCACCTCACTCACCAGATGATATGAAAATTAAATTTGTGAAACAATTCTTGGAAGGGGAAGCTTTGACTTGGGCAAACCAGATTGTAACTTTGGGGATGACCTTTTCAGAATTTGAATCAAAATTGCTGGAAAATTTTTCGGGTGATCTTAAACAAACTAGAATCAAAAGTGAATTTTTGAATGGGAGAAACTATAGAGAATCAGATGGGAGCACGAAACAATTTTGCAAAAGTGAACTTCAAAAACTTATTCATTTAACAAAACCTTTGGATGACTTGATCAAAATTGATACCTTAAAGAGAAGATTGCCATCAGCAATGCAGTTGAGATTAGTTCATTGTCCTGATAGTAATGTAGAGCAGTTTCTCAATTATATTGAAAAGTTGGATAGGGTAACAACAAGAACACACAGTGGGTTTACTCAGAAAGGTAATGATCAACTTTCAAAAAAGGTAACAAAACAATTATCATGGTGTCAGTCAAAATTCAGAGGGATATAACAATTTTCCAAAGAAGGACCATAATTTTTATCCAAAACAAGAACAACATTTTTGCGGAAATAATCAAAAAATAGGGAGCCCTTTAGGGATCAAAATCACAGAAATTTTGCTAGAGATCAGTACAATAGAAACTACCAACAATCAGGTAATGTTTGGCCTAGGAATGGGAACAGAAATGTTGATCAGAGACATTGGAAAGACCACAATCAGCAGTTCAAGCAGGAACAAGTTGTAATTCAGGAAATAAAAAACGAGTAGACGCCCGCTTGAAGGTCCGCAAGGTTGAGGCAGAAGGTGAGCATGATGAAAGGACCAATGGATGTGACTATCATAAACCCGAACAAGACAGTTCCAAACCTAAGCTATCACATGAGGTCATTAGTTGTTACTTAATGAAGAAATTTCAAGAGGAAGATAATGATGATATTGTTAAAGATAAAATTTTCAGTACACAAGAACATACAGTACATAAAAGTAATTGTGATTCATTTAATTTGACACTTGGGCAGAAAAGAACAACACTTTGTCAGATGTTGTAAATTGTAGTAGTTCAGAGACATGTGTGAATGAAAGAGAGAATGCATGGTGTGAGAATGAAAATATTGGTGAAAGGGATCTGGTAACTTTAGAAAGGGGAAATTATATTTTAGGGGATAATTTGAATGTGTATGACCTGAATATGTATAATGATAATGATGTAGATGATAAAGTTGTTTATGATAGTAATGGTATTGATGATGATGTTGAGGAAAGGTGTTTCATTAGTTTAAATAGGAAGTTGGGTATACACATGGTTGAAAATGGATTAAATAGTGAGAATATTATAGAAATTCCCAGGGATGTTACCAGGATGAATAAGGCTCACAAGCTGGGTGTATGTGAAAGTGTGAATTTTGATGTTGTTGGTAAAGAATCTCACTACACAAATAATGATGACACATGTATGACTTCTAGCCTAAGTGAAACTTTTACAGATACTATTGACACACACACATTTCTTATGAATCTATGGCTGAACAGTGAAACTATTTCTTTTGACAAGAACTTTAGAAAGATGCTTATTAATGTATGTGAAACTGTATGTCCCGAGTGGTGGAAAAAGATGAGATATTTTATTTTTGAAAAGCTGAAAGATAAGTACTTCAATTTGGATGATTTGGGTGAAAATTCTTGGCCATTTGAGGTAATAGAGAGTTCTAATGACAATTTTGTATCTTGTGCAAATTTTATAACTGTGACAAATAATACATGTAATGATATACCATATGATTCTGATAAGTATAGGTTTGGGGAAATTGAAAGTGATTTATTACATGAGGATACAGGTTCTGAGAAAAGTGATCAATTTTGCAGTCCTTATATAAAAGTTCAAATTGGGTCATGGATTGGTAAATGTTTAATTGATACAGGAAGTGAGATCTTGGGAATATCTGAAAGGTTAAGCAACAAATTGAAAGTGGGGAAAGATTATGCTGAAATGCCAGTTGTTGGGGTAAAGATAAAAGGTGCTACTGGGAAGAGCAATAAATTGGTAAAACGCCAGGCTTTAGTGACATTTTTAATTGAAAGCAAGTTGTTCACACATGGAAGTTTTGTAATTCAGGAATTTAATGAGGATTTTCTTTTGGGTATGAATTGGATAATAAAAGTAAATACGGCATTTGATTTGGTTGGAAGAAAACTTTTGATAGAAACTAGTGAAAGGGAATACATTCAGACAAATTTTGTGAACACACTTGGTGATCAGAGTAATGGAAATTTTGACAGTATCAATTTACTAAAAGAAAATAGATTGGAGAATATTGAAACTCATAGATTTGATAGTGATGAAGTTGAATTTGGGAATTTAGTAAATTTGAAAATTTCAGAAACACAAAATTTATCTGGGGAGCAAAAACAACAGTTAGAAAATCTGCTGTGGGAATACAGTGATGTTTTCAGTGACATACCTGGTAGGGTAAAGGGTTATCAGTGTGAGCTTCAGGTAAAACCTCATGAACCATTTTTCATAAAACCATACAGTATTGCCATATCAGAAAGACCTGCTGTTGAGAAAGAGCTGAAAAAGATGGAAGGATGTAATACAATAGAAAGGAGTATCAGTGCATATAATAATCCTCTAGTAGTAGTTTCGAAAAAAGACGGTGGAGTAAGATTGGTTTTGGGCTCTAGACATTTAAACAAAATTTTGTTCAGACAGACAGACTGTCCCGAAAATATTGATGAGTTACTCTATAAATTTACAGATATAAAATATATGTCAAGTTTGGATCTAACTTCGGGTTTTCATCAGGTACCACTTTCGGTTAATTCTAGGAAATATACTGCTTTCTTGTACAATGGTAAGAGTTACCAATATTATGTTGTGCCATTTGGGTTAAATTCTTCTGTTTCCGAATTTATAAGAGCTTTGGATCATGTACTGGGGCAAGAACTTGCATCTAAACTGATAACTTATGTAGATGACATTTTGGTTACAGGGCAAAATTGGGAGGAACATTTTTCGATTTTGAAGTCAGTTTGTGAAAAACTTAGAAAAGGGGGGATGACATTGAAATTAGAGAAATGTAAATTTGCAGTTTCTGAATTAAAATTTTTGGGTCATGTTGTCAAAGACAAGGGAATTTTGGCAGATCCAGAAAAAATTAAAGCAATTTCAGAAATTCCTATTCCTAAGACTAAAAAACAATTAAAGTCGTTCTTTGGGTTATGCGGTTATTACCGAAAACACATAAGTGATCAGAGTCTGAATGCACCATATTTAAGTCGGTTACTTACGAAAAACACTGTTTGGGTTTGGGATAAAAGTTGTCAGGAAGAGTTTGATAAAATTAAGCAAGAGCTGAGGAAGCAACACTTATTACACAGACCTGATTTTAATTTACCATTTTGTTTGAACACTGATAGCAGTAATTATGGGCCTGGAGCTGAGTTATTTCAAGAAAGAGTAGAGAATGGAGTTAAGATACATTCTACCATAGCATTTGCAAGCAGAATGTTGCTCAAGCATGAGAAAAATTATACAGTCACAGAGAAGGAACTTTTGGCAATTCATTGGGCTTTTACAAAATTTAGAATTTATCTTATTGGACATAAAACCATAGTATTTTCGGATCACAAAGCTTTAAGTTACTTACAAGAGTGCAAATTATACCACAGTAGATTGACCAGATGAGCAATATTTCTGCAACAGTGTGACTTTGAAATCAAGCACATAAAAGGTTCTGAGAATGTAGTAGCTGATTCACTTTCAAGGTTACCAATTGGGGAAGAATAGGAGATTTTTGAACAAGAGGAGGAAAAGCAATTTAAAATTAGATACTTGAAAGGGGTTGAAAATGAGAAAACAATTAGAGCTATGTGTAACAAAATTAGAAAAAATCAAAATTTGGGTCAGAGTTGGAAATTAATCAAAGAGTGTTTAGGCAAGAAGGGGTATGAGAAAATTGATAAATTTTACAAATTACATAAGGGGATTTTATTTCGGAGAACAGATGTAGATTCTGATAATTGGAAACTGTGTTGGCCAGAGGCAGATGCTGATAAGCTGATCATTTACATACATGAAAGTTTTGGTCATTGTGGGATACAGAAGTGCATTCAAAAGATACAAGAAAATGTTTATTTTTACAATATTGGAAAGAAGGTAAGAAAAGAATTGGCAACCTGTGACAAAAGTCAGAGAGTTAAAGTGAGCAATCAACGATGTGGTGGAGAGATGCAAAACATTATTCCAAAAAAACCTTTAGATCTTATCGCAGTTGACTTATATGGAATGTTACCAGAGAGTAAAGGTGGTCACTGTTACATATTTGTAATGGTAGAAGTATTTTCAAAATTTATTAAACTATATCCAGTGAAAAAAGCTACTTGCCATGAAATTATAATAAAAATTGAAAGAGATTATTTCGCACAGGTGGGTAAACCAAAAGCTATATTATCAGATAATGGTTCACAGTTCACCTCTAAAATTTGGAAAAAGTTTATTGAAAGATCAAAATTGAAGCATATACTTATATCTGTTTATTCTCCATCCACCAATCCTGCAGAAAGATATATGAGTGCAATTGGGAGACTTTGTAGAACCTATTGCAGCCATAAACATCCAACCTGGTTTGAGCACATTCGAACTTTTGAAGATGTTATGAATAGCCTACAACATAGTTCCACAGGATTTTCACTGTATGAGATTATGTTCAATATTAGACCTCCAAATCTTATATCAGAACTTATTGAATTTCCTAAATGTACACCTTTAACTATGAAAGAGAGAGAAGATATTGTCAGGGAAACTATGAGGAAACAAGGGGAAAAGAGGAATAAAAGACATAACAATAGGGTAAAATTAACCACTTTCAAAATTGGGGATCTTGTTCTGGTCAAATCTCATGAAAAATCAAAAACGTTAACTTCAGAAATTAAAAAATTCTTTGATATCTATATTGGGCCTTTTGAAGTCATAGAAAATCCACATCCTAATGCTTATCGTTTGGTATACCCTAAGTCAAAGAAATTATTTGGTCTCAGGAATGTTGCCTCTTCGAAACTATTTAAACATAAATCATAATTTCAAAATTTAAATAACCTATTATCATCTAAAACAAGTCCTCCACTGGAATATGCTTCTTAGAACAAAACTACCTGTACAACCAAGTATGTATATTTGCATGTATAAATTAATAATTTGAAGTCACATGTTAATTGAAACTGATGAAAAACACTGTTGTAACAAAAAATGAGAGAAAGATTTATTTTTACTTTTTTAGAAAAAAGGTCTCCATAGTGAGCATTTCTGAATTTTTCTAATTTTTGGAAGCTAAGTCTTCCCTGTGGGTGAAGGCATGCATGTGAGGACATGCATGCAAAGGTATAAGTTTCAAAACCAATTTTAGATAAAGCCTCATGACATACGAGCAATTTATTATTCTTTATACTGATGTTGTGGGGAGCGAAAGTACTCTTCACAAGAATGTGACTTGTAGTAATATTGTAGTCGAGAGGCAAGTGTACATAAATAATTGCAAAAAATTTAGATAATACTGATGTATCTTTAGCTGTACTAAAAGAAGAAAATCATAAGCAAAAAAATACAAAAAAACATGAGTAAAAAATTAAGAAGAAAATCATAAGCAAAAAAAAATACAAAAAACATGAGTAAAAAAATTGAAAAAATCAGAAGTAAAAAAAAATATATACATATAAAAGGGAATATATATATATATATATAAATATATATCCTTTCCCACAGCCCAGTCACCCGCTTTGGCCCTCATGCCTCCGTCACCCCTACTCCTTCCCCACCTCCCTCCCGCCAACCCCAACCCCCGCATCGCCCGCCGACCCTCACTGCTGTGATCACTCGGCTTAGTCCGACGATCATGGAGAAGGAGGTATTGGCGGAGTTTCAGGCCCATCCCCATCTGCAGGTGCGTGTGGCTTGTTGCATCTTCAATGCTGCCGGCCCCACCCGCCTTATGCGGGTTTTTTCCGAGCACGCCCCCTCCATAGACCGTCTCCTGAAGGAGGGTGCCCTCTTTTTTAACCAACGTTGTAAAGTTGACCCCTCCCGTTCCCCTCCTCAATCCCTCCGCTGCCAAAGGTGCTTGCGGTATAATGTGCACCTGACATCTGAGTGCCGCGAGGCCCCCACCTGCCCGCACTGTAGGCAAGCCCGCTTTTTACGGCAGTGCCCCAAACTCCAGTCCCCCCCCCCCTCCTGTAAGACCTGTAATCTCCCTCATCCTACCTACTCCCAGAAGTGTAAGGCCCAACCCCCTCCTGCCACTCCTGAACTCACCGTTCCCGTCCGCCCTCTGGACGCCCCCACCCCTCCCGGCAACTCCCTTCGCCCACCCCCTAACGCTGAGGACATCATCAGATTCCTCACCATCGTCCTTCAGAATTTTCATCCTTTTCAGCGCCCGCGCACCCTTGTAATGGATCTGGGAGATGTGTTATTTTTTACCGGATTTGTCGATACCAAATTGTAAATGTTTCCTTATATTTTTTGTCAGAATTTTTATTGTAATTTGCCTTATTATATGTTAATTTACTTATATTTTTGAGAGTGAAAGCATATTGATTACTATTAGTAAATGTATCGAAGAATAGCAAAGAGACTGATTGCAAGTGGAAGCTTGTGTGTTGTGTAAAATGTCTTTGACGCTGGAGTCGTCTTTGACTGTACTCAGTCAACAGTTAACTCTTGGTGTGTGTTGACGGAAGAAGAATGTGCAGGTCGCCATCATAAATAATTTTGAATTATGTTACTATTTTCTTATATAAACTATAAGAAGAAACTACATTCGAAGAAATGGTATTTGAAGCACCAAAAATGAGGCAAACACATTGAACCAGGTCATTTCTGCAGCCGACAAAGATGCATTGTGGAATCATACTTCCATTAGACAACTGAAGCCAAGACTAATATCGCTTTGTATACATCTAACGGAAAAGGTACTGTCACGAAATATGCCAAATTTAAGTAAATAAAAAATAGTGAGCATATTTCAACTTTGTGTCTCAGCCGGGATACCATATTTCACCCTCCAACAGATCTCCCTCGCCGCCCGTTCCGTTTTCCAACTCAAAATGTACACCACCTACTCCAACAACCAGGCCCATTTCACCTTCTCCCGTCTTGACACCCTCGTTTAAATCCCTGTCATGGTGCGACAGCACTGTATCCTTTTCAACAACATCCGCTCCCTTCCCACCAACAAGAACTTCTTCTTGCACACCCTTGCCACCCACCGCGTGGATGCCTTCCTCCTCAATGAAACCTTCCTCCAACCCCACCACATTGTCCACACTTTGCCCTACCTCCTCCACCGCTCCGATAATCCCCTCCCGATTGCACGTGGCGGAGTTGCCATTGGGCACCACCGCCAGATCCCCGTTCTGCTTCAACCTCTCCTTCCCGACCCCACCGAACACCTGATCCTTAGTCTCTTCTTCCCCGGCCTTACCGTTATCTGCGCCACCATCTATGTCCGCCCTAACGCCCCTCTTCCCTTCGACTTCCTCTCCCACATTGACCGTACATTCTCCTCCCACGTGATCGCCGCCGACTTCAACATCCATAGTCGTTCCGCCGCCCAGTTACAGCGGTGGCATCGGTTCCTCTCCTCCCTTCAAGGCGACCTCATACCCATCCCCCAGCACACCCGTCCCGGATCCAACTCCACTCCAGATGTTATCCTTTCCTCCCCCAACCTCCTTGGCCGCATAACGGTGTATGTCCTGGAGCCTATTGGTAGCGACCATCTCCCTGTCCTCCTTACCGTTTCAGATGGTCGTCGCCCCCCTCCTGACCCTCGTCATGACCCTCCCCCTAAGTACATCCATGACTATTCCCGTGCCAACTGGAATGCCTCCCGGGATACCCTCTCCACCCAGGTCGATAGCCACCTTTTCACCTACCACCACCCCGACGATGTCACCCATGCCGCCTCCTTTCTCCAGCAGACCTTGTCTGAGGCCGTGGAGGCCCACGTCACTACTGTCGCCATCCACCCCCACCGTCCTACCTTACCCCCACAGGCCGTCCTCCTCCTCTGTGAATCCCGCCGTCTCTACCGTTCCTTCTTCCGCACGCGTGACCCGAACACACTACGACGCCACTGGCAACTCCAGCGTCACATTCGTAATTTGCTCGCGGCTAAGAAACGGCGGGACTGGCAACAGACAAGCACCCTTTTAAATGCTACCCTACCTATCAATTCGTCCAAGTTCTGGTCAGCCTTCCGTCGCCTTACCGGAACTAAACCCTCCCCCTACTATCCTCTTCTCCATGATGATCACCCCTTCCCTGACTCCCTTAGTAAGACCAATCACTTTGCCTCTTACCTCTCCGATGTCTTTTCCATCCCCGATGATCCCCAGTTCGATTACTCCCTCTTCCCGGATGTCCGCGATCGAACTGACACGTCTGTCCCTCCCCTCGATCCTGGTTTCCAGTACCCGGACAACATTGCACACAAGGAACTCAATGCCCCTATCACTACACAGGATCTCATTGCTACACTCTGCACGAAATGCAACACCGCTCCTGGTCACGATCATGTCACCTACCGTCACCTTCGTGAAGCTCCTGTCTCTTTCCTCTCCACCCTGGCCAGGCCCTACAATGTAGTTCTGTCCACCGGTTACTACCCTGACCTGTGGAAAACCTCCCGTATCCTGATGTTCCTTAAACCTGGCAAACCGCCGTCCGCTGTCTCCTCCTACCGTCCCATCAGCCTTATCTCGGTCTTCAGCAAGGTCCTGGAATCTATCCTCACCCGCCGCATCCACCAGCATCTCCGCCAGCACCGCCTCCTTCCCGTTACCCAGTGTGGCTTTCGGCCATCATTCGACAATCTTCTCCTTCACCTCACCATCCTCCACACCTATAAATCCCTCATCCACCCTATCCTTTGTTACGCCCATCCGGCCTGGATCTCCGCCCCCCTACCTTTTATAAATCCCTCCAAATCCTTGAACGCCATACTCTCCGCCTCACCTATCGCATCCGTCTCCCCTCCCCTATGCGGATCCTGTATGATCTCATCCCCTTCCCCCACCTCCTCCTTTTCCTTGAAAGATATGGATCCTGTACACCTCCTGCAAACTTGATCCTCCTCATCCACTTGTCTCACCCATCCTCTCCCACCCCCGCCCTCTACCGCGCCTGTATTCCCACGCCCCACCCGGTCTCCATCTCTCCACCCTCCTCACCCTCTCCCAAGGTGGCTTCCGCCAGCTCCCCCTCTGATGATGTCCTCCTCCCCTCCATCTACCCCTCCTATCAACTTTGATCCTGCCCCCCCACATCCTGTGTCCTTTCCATTAAGCACCCTCCCTCCCTTCTCTTTTCTTTTTCCCCATCCCCTCCCTCCTTCCCTCTTCCCCCGGGCTTCCCCTCCCCCTTCCTCCCTTCCCCCTATCTCCCCTGCCCATAGCATCTGCTCTCCCCTCTCCCTCTCCCAGCCCCCCCCCCCTCCTCCTCTCTTGGCAGGTCCCCGGACTCGTACACGGATAGTGAACATTCGCGCGCCGGAGATCAACGCCTCGTGTTCTGTGTGTGCCGTCGTTTTGTGCTTAAGTGATTCAGTGTTATTCGTTTTGTGCCCCTACGTTCACGTGTGACAATTTTCGTCTCTGTCTGTGTCGAAGTGTCTGAACAATTTTATCTTGGACTCTACGCCCATGAACGGCACCTTGTATTTTAAAAAGTGTTTGTCTCCGTTTATATGTCCACCATGTTTTTTCTTTAAATGTCTTCATTTGTATATTTGTGTTCTCTGCGGCTAAAGAGCGGCGTCGTATGCTGCTGCAGGCCTGCCTGTAATACAGGTTTGAAAATAACAATAAAGAAAAAAAATTATTACTGTAACACCTTTTATACTTTATAAGCTTATTACAGACTTTAAACATTGTATCCCCCTTTTATTTTCGCTGTTTCAATTAATTATTGGAAACTAGTGTATGCCGACATTAGCGACATCTGGTCAACTTAGAACACAAAACATCTTTTGGCTACTGTACGGCAGCTTGTTTTAAACAGTAGTTTTACTGACAACATGACTCGGGTATGTGATGTGATTTATATGTATTTGACGATGCTGGTGCTGATTCCGCATTTAACATTTGACGATGCAACTCTGGCTGCAGTACATTAGGACTTTGTTTTTATGAAACAGGTATGCCCCTTCATCTTTAAAGCGCACAAATGTAAATATTGTACTACTTTTCAATATGCTCTATGTATTGTTCTTAAGCTGTATACAGTTTGCGAGTGTATTTATATTTTTCCCATTTTTGCTGCAGATCTGATGATGGTCATTAAAGACCGAAACCGGTAATCTGTTATACAAAAAAGATTGTGACCATAGACGTAAATTAAAGAAACTTATTAGATATATGGGTCACTGTGTTTTTTCGTGACGATGTCGCAGCTTGTGAAGTTTTGTATTTAAGTTTCGAGCATGAATGTCAACAACATATTTAAAGAACTTTTTCGGATCTGTAAGATACCTGAAAATTTTATGAAGTTTTTTGAAGTTTAATACGAGTATGTCTTTCTGTAGGGGAGACTTTCACCTCTAGCCTGCTCTATAATTAAAGTTTAGTATATTTTCTTATTCTATTTTGAAATGGTAGTATTCAGTTTATGCGTGCTGCAGTCTCTTTCTGAAACTGCAAAAATTACTCTGGAAAAGTAAGGTTTACCCATATGTGAAAATCTGTTACAAGGTGTTCCGGCGTAAAGTCAGGCGCCGGCACGACGGTCAAGAACGTTAGAGCAGAGAGGGCTGTGAGATGACGTCAGCCCATAGTACGCTCTCTAGGACGACACCGAGACAGCAGCGCCATCTACACGAAGAGACATAAGCGCCACGCCGCCTGCCCGAGGCCCGGTTCTTCTAGCCGTTCTACGAACGCTACAGTAGCGACCTAGGAAATGTATTGTTTCACTACTGGAATTGTATATATTGAAGAGACTTCATATTTGTCTGTCGCCATTTGCTTGTGATACCACTGTAAGTTGTCAGAGTTAAATATTGTCATTTATCTTAATGTAATAAAAATCCATTAATATGATTTTATTGAATTGTTGTCTAGCAATCCGAGAAAGCAGGTTTCCTAGCTACCCTACATTAGACGAGCGGACAGGACACAACACAAGGTACAACATACTCATTTACCTAGGTACAATTATCCTATTCAAATTTAAAAGTATTGAATTGGAGAAAATCTTGTCCATACTGTATTTAATAGTCTATATGTTACATTATTATCCCACTAGTCACCAATAATCAGTAAGTAAAATCAAATTAAGAAGAAGTATTACGAACTGATTACAAGCTAAAAACATTTTGAAATAGGTACTATTGGCAACTAACACAACTTTCCATTTCGAGACGGGGAAAATTAAAGAAAGTCAGCTCATTTGCCAATATCACGTGTTCCATAGTGAAAAGATCTTCTGTATAAGAGGGCGTACGTGTTCTGTAGTATAGATTAACCGTCCACACGATAAACAACTAGTTTTTAAAATGTATAGAATTATACTCACCATAAAACTCTGTAACTGAAAAATTAACAATATCTTCAAAATAACTTTAATATATTATACAGCTTTTAAATGAGTAGAACTCGTAATATTTACAGACGCTGCATAAAACACAACTTCATCTGTCGCAACCAAAACAGTAAAAATGCTGGAAGTATTTATGGAGATTTCTTCTGCGCGTTTCTTCACGTGATTCTAAATCTGTCACTAGATTCACTAGATAAACTGTTCATTTTATTGCCTACCCTTTATCTTTCCCACTATGGGGTATTGTTCTATGGCATTTTCCTTACTTATTTCTTTACGTTCGGATACAGCCATTCTGATGCTTTCCAATTTCTGATGGCTGTTTCATTGTTTAAAACCGCTCCGCTGCGGAATAATCGCTAAGGTTGCAACGAAGTGTGCGCTCGGAGCCTGACGTTGACAACTAGAGGAGCTGTCGAAATGCCGTGTAAAGAGAAAACAACCACTCGGTTGCAAAGCCAGAAAACTTTTAAAATGTCAGTTATTCCGAGAAAAACCTGAGGGACCACATTAAGCGATATTTATATTTAGCAGTATGGCCTCTTGGACAATTCATGGTAGGATACGGAAGCTCTTACTTGTTGCAGTTTCTGATAGGACTATAGTGGTAATCAGTGAGAAACTCAGCACAATCCTTGTTCGGTATAATGGGAATATGTCCAAGCGATCTTGATCTACTATAACAGGAATATAACGCAGGCTGTTATTAACACTTAAGTTTCTTAGGTTCTATTTTGAAGGTAAACATGAAACAGCAGAGACGATAAAGAGCAACTGGTAAACAGCAACTGGTCTCACTTGTGTTCAAATAACTACTTCCGGTAAAAGACTTGTTCGATAATGAGGTGAAATGTGGTTTTCTCATTTCAGGAAATGAGCAAATTACAGAGATATAACTGAGGTGAGTCATTATTTATCACCCGACACACAGATTCGTAAGGCGTGTCGTAAACACTGTCATATGTAATGAGCCTTGTGCGCAGTAAACATATCAACAACTACTCATTTGTTCCTTAAACTGCTGTGGGTAAAGGTAATTGCACAAGGTCACTCGTCGAGGGACAAATACTACCTAGAGTCTTTCTTATTTTTAATTCTGTTCATTACCGTGTCAAAAACGAATTCATTGGCCGAAAAAGGGGTTCTTCATTTTTACTGCCACGATTGTAGAAAAATCAGAGGCAGTTAACGGTCAATTCACTCTGCAATTGCACTTTGCGAGGAACAATAAAGACGAAGTAACGTCTCAGTACTAATCGTAAAATTACAGACAGGTTCTCGGCTCCAGAACTTGTGCCACTCATTTCTGCTTTGGAGCCATGTACTAGAACAGAAGCAAGAAGGCTCCCAGTAGTTTCCATTCAGTATTTACAACCTCCAGCTTTGTCTTCAGCATATGTCAGGGCCATATTTCTTCAGTTAAAGTATAATGAGGCCAGCTCGCGGCCGTTTTTATATCCTACCTCCCAGCAGGGATACAAATCTCTCGCACAACTTATAAGCGCAAAGCACCTGACTTCTGTCTCAATAAATAGCAGCGGATTCCTGACTCCTTTTGAACTGGTGCCGATTTTGCAACGTGTGATGCCATGGCTAACAACGAGATATAATTTTCTTTTCCTTTCTTTTTCTGCTTTGTACTCCAAAGATATGTTTGTGATGACGTAGAATATTTTTGTTTAGTTATATAGTGTCGAACATGAAATG